>NC_090304.1:54716037-64698537 GCF_039906515.1 Pseudorca crassidens
CAGCTACAGTCACCAGACTGGAAGCTCTGTGGGGGCAGAAGCCAAACCGAGGTTCTCTGACCTCAGGATATGGGACAGCACTTGCTCAGTAATAAAATAATAGTAACAACAACCAGCAGTGATTTCACAAGCTATATTCTATTCAGTTCTCTCAGTAGCTCCTCAAGGTAAAAAATATCCCCATTTTGCTGCTGAGCAAAGGGATTAGAGAGGTTCAGTGTCTTACCTCTTACTCAAGGTCACACATCTGACAGTGGCAAAGCTGTAATTGAAATCCAGGTGTCAGGCATCTCTCACGGCCTGCTTTGCTTTCCCTCATATATGCACTTCCATGAATATGTTTACATCGTATTTATAGTCACATTGACTTTCCAGGAAACATCTGAAATTGTGTGGAAACCATTTATAAAGAAAAGGGCAGTTCCCGACATTCATATGTCCCTGAGTCACTAACCCCCAAATAACTCCTGGCTCTGCTGCAGTTTGCTGCTTCTGAAAATGACATTACTTCAGCCTGTCCCAGCAAGGCCTCCATTTTACGTACATTCCTGTCTGAATACTTGAGAAGGGCTCACAGAGTGGGCCAACAGCTTTATGGTTTTTTAAGCACTTTTAAGTTGTACATGAGAAGGAGTGAATGAAGGAAAGTAAAAATATCTTAAGATACTAAGCACCTTACCATGTGCCAAGCATGATATAAAGCTTTTTACAGATATTTCCTTACTGAATCTTCTCAATAACCATGTCAAGGGTATTTTACAGTTCTCCCCATTTTACAGATAAGGAAGCTGAGGCTATGGAAGTGGAGTGACTTGCCCAAGGCACTTAGCTAGTACTTGTTGGAATCGGGGTCATTCATTTATTCGACTGACTCCTGATGCCAGACCCATTATTAGGGGCTGAAGATTCAAAGTGAGGAGCATGAAGCCTCTGCCTCTGGGATTTTACTAGTATCTGGGTCTGTCTGATCTGGCATCAAGAGCTCTTTCTACCACACCACACCTTTGAAAAACTGCTTTGCATTCCCCTCTATGAGGCACATATGCTGTCAGTCTAGTTTATTCCTTGCTTCCCCAGCCACACCTACGGACTCCCTCTCTAGTTCCTCTCATTCAAACAATTCTGGAAATGCCACCTCCTACACGAAGTCTTCCTTGACTTCTCCAGTCCACAGTCCCCTACCCCTCCTCCTTTCTTATTGCTTTCCTTTACATGCACTTTTTCCTGGCCACTTCAGACAAGGAGCCCTTGAAGGCAGAGAGTGTGGCCAGTTCCTCTCTGGGTCCTCTATGTCAGGCTAAGTGCTTGGAAAAGGTCGGCCGATTGATCAGCAATGGCTGAGTGAGAGAGAGGATGAGAACTGGGAAAGACTTCAGAATATGGAGTGAGACAGACACAGTCTGTGTCTTTCTGTGTCTTTGGGCAAATCACTGCCTCTCTCTGACCCTCAGTTCTCTGTTTGTAAAATGGGAATCATGATCCCTGCCTCCCTCACAGCCTACAGGGAGGCACCCCCAGTTTGCAGATGGGAAGCAAAGGCTCAGAGAGGCAAAGCTGCTGTCCCGATCTAGTGTGTGCTCCATCTCCTGTGCTGTGGTGACAGCAGCAGGAGAAGGCATTTACTGAGCACCTGCTGGGTGCCAACACCCATCCAGCCAGATTGTCCGAGCCTCTTTATGTGTGTGTATGTGTGTGTTGGGGGGGGGGGGGCTCTTCTTCCCATCCCCCGTCTCCTGGGCTGGCCTGGGAGAAGGTAGATGTCTGTAGACGTGGAGCTGAGGGCGGGAGAGAGGGGACTGCTGTGAGCCAGCTCTCCTGTCAGATGGGGAAAGCAGTGGTACTGGCAGCATCCTCTAAGCCCCACAGAGGCTGGGCGGCCAGAAGAGCAGGTTTAGAGTAGGGGACCCAGAGAAGGGAAGAGGAGAGGACAGAGGAGGGAGGGGAGGGGAGAGGAAATGAGGGGAGGGGAGTAACTTGCCTGTGGCCACCAGGTCGGGGACCTCCTCTGCCTGAAGCACCCCTCACTCCAGGGGCCAAGAACTAAGTGAGATCCTTGGGCTCTCAGATGCTGCACCTCTTGGAGGCGCTGAGGTGTCCATGCCAGGACTCCCTGATTCCTCCTAAGATTTCCATGCCTCTGCGTGTCCAGTTCCAGGAGTTTGGGTGGATTGTGTGACAAGAGTGAGGACTTTTGAAAGCCAGCCCTTTCTGAAAGCTGCCTTCAGGGTAGGGTGTAGAGGCCTGGGTAGACTCTTTTGTCCCCAGATATCACTGCTTTATCATACTCTCGCACTGACTAAATTACCTCCATTAAATCACTTCTTGGGGGGAAGGTATTGAAAGCCTCTGTTAAAATGAAAACCTACTGTTTTCTAGACTTCTCATAAAATATCAGATGAGCAGTGTCTTTATCTGTTAAGGGTTAGATGGACAAAATCAGTTGTTTTAAACTCTATTTTTTTTAAGCCGTTGGACCCTTTTAACCAAACTATTTATTGAACATAGCTGCTCTGATCAAGAAGGGAGAGAGACATTTGTTAAAGTCCCCGCATCAGTGGTGGGCTCAGAAGGACTCCAAGTGGGGGTGGCCCCTGAGTGGTCCCTAATGAATGGCTGGAATTTTGCCAGGAGGAAACGTGGTGAGGGCGTTTCAGGTAGAGGGACATTCTTGACAAAAGCATGGTGGTGAAAGGCTAGGTGGGCTGACAGCAGAGGCAGGTCTGTGGGGAGGGCCCTAGAGTGTCTGTGGGAGGCAGCCGTGGCTGGGGAACAAGCTTCAGTGGGCCCAACTCCTTGCCGGGCTGGAGAGCGTGGGTCTGGGGCAAGTCCTGACGACACAGGGGTCGCCACCATCAAAACACGTCCAGTCTAGTTGGGGGACAGACCTGCATTTACACAAGATACTCAGGGCTCTGATGGGGCAGGGGGTGAAGCGCAGGGGGTGAAGCTCAGGGGCTGAAGGGTACTGAGCCTGGCTGGGGGGTCCCCAACAAGCTGGGGTCAGGGAAGGCTTCCTGAAGGAGTTATGTGATACCCATGTTACATCTTAAGGTGGATGTCAGCACCCCAAGGAGGGCGCTCCGCCAGAGGGGCCAGCATGGGCAGAGGCTGCGTGCAGTCCTCGAGGAGGGTTTGAAGCAGAGGAACGTGGCACCTGCCCCGCCCTATCCCGGTGGGATCCCTGAGTGCAGCCAGCTCTCTCCCTGCACTGCCTCCCACCCTCCCTACCTCCAGCCTTACCCCTCCCAGGTCATCCTTGACTCCCCCAGGTCTTCTTTTCTGAAACCCAGCTGAGAACCCCAGCCCCGCCAAGCTGCACCCTCCGTGGAGCCCCCTGACCCTCAGGTGATGTCTAGACTTCTGAGGGGGAGTGGGAGGGCACGCATCAAGCCTGCATGATCCCAGCCCTGCCAAGCTCTCCAGCCTCCAAGAGGCAAAGAAAGGTGAGGCCGGGGCCGGAGGGGCCCGAATGCCTCCTCCGGATGCAGCCAGCGGAACTTCCCGAGATAAGGGCCGCCAACAATGGGGGGCTGTGTGGTGGGGCCTATCTCCAGAGGAAATGAGCGGCCTCTGCACCATTAATCCGCTGCGGCCCACAGCACCCCCTGGAAGAGGGACCCAGGTTGGGGGAGGTGTTCCCTGTCGCTCTAGGCCCTCCTGCTCCCAGGACCATACATAGAAGTAAGGGCCTGGGGCAGGGGCAGAAGGAGGGGGCAACTTGGGCTGGGGAAGCAGGGCCTGGATTGGCTGCCTGACTGAGCTCAACCCTCTGTGGGCCCCAGCAAGCGCCTGTCCCCTTTTGGACCCCTTGTCCCCCACTAATCCCTGGGTTTCCTTCTTCCTTGGCTGTCCTGGAGTCTGAGGATACCACATGCCTGTAATGCTTTTCTGTCTTCTGCGCCTCTCAGCACGTGGGTCTCAGGACACATGCTTTATTTACCCAGTTATGGGGCCTCTGATAGGGGATTTTAGACAGCAAGCAAGGCTGCTAGCGAAGACGTTTGGGCTTTGTGGACTGTCACAGACACTGCAACTAAAGTCAGTGGGGAGAGTGCACGGCCCTGCTCTCTTCTGGGCCTCAGGTTCCTCCCCTGCACCGTGAGGGGTGGCACTCAATGGCCATCCTATGGAGGATGGGCCACTGTGGCCAGTGATGAGGGGTGTGAAGCCATGGAGTTTTCATAAGTTTCCTCCCCCGCCCCCCGCTGCTGCCAAATTCCACCTTAGCCACTGACCAGCCTTGTGACTCTGGGCAAATCCCTTCCTGCCTTGGGGCCTTGGTCTTCCTATCTGTAAAATGGGGCCCCTGGCCAGCTAGCTCACAGGAATTCTGTGACAGGGGGTGTAGGGGGGCTCTGTATGCTACATAGGGAGGGATCACTGTCCCTGAAGTGGCCTGGGCTGGGGCTCCACATCCAGGGCCCCATCTCCAGGCCCCAGAGTCCAGCCCTCTCTGCCCCCTCCCCTCCCCACTTCCCATCTCTCACTCTTGCCCCCTCCTCTTGGATGGCCACACTCAGGGAAAGAGGTCTAGAATGCCACCCCAGGAGACACTCAAAACAATGGACAGGACCCATGATGTCCTTATATCACCAAGATCAGCCCACTCATTGTTCAGACAGGGAAACCGAGGAGACAGAGGCTGAGAGTCTCCCAAAGCCGAGTGGGTGGCAGAGAAAAGCCTGGAATGCAGATTTGCTCTCCCACACCCTGGCTCTGGAATCTTAGGGCTGGAAGGGTCTTTGGGCTCAGGTTGTCCAAATCCTCTCTGTTGCTGAGGCCTAGAAAGGAGGGAAGCTGAGCCCAAGGTCTCCCCAGGAGCAGTCTGAAGCCCTGACCTCCCAAGTCCAGGACCCCTTCCAGGCCTAGTGCCCCAGTGGCCCATCTAGGTTGGGGTATCCCCGCCTGTCCCCAAGCTTGCAGTCAGGAACAGCAGCTCAGAGATCAAAAGAGAAAGAACCACCACCAAAACATATTGGTGTGAGCCCTCTCCACCCACCGCGCCGTGCCCTGTCTCCACTTCCCACCTCTCCTTCTCCCTCCCAAGGGGCCTTTCTTCCAGAAGGAAAACTGTGGGAATGAAGAGGAGGAAGCAGGCGGCTTTGTCCCAGGAGCGGCTTGCCTCGGTCCCGGGGTCCCTGAAACACATCAGTGTCCCCTCCACCCGGCTGCTCAGGCTGCCATCACTCCCCAGGGCAGTGTGTCCTGGGCATGGTCCAGCTCTCTCAGAGCAAAGAAAGAAAAGTGACGTTTGCTGAATTCCTACACTATGCTTAGCCCTGTGCCCGTGCATCCCTATGCGTGATCTCTGTTCATCCTTAGCACAGCCCTGGAGGTGGGAACGCATGCTCCCACTTTAGAGATGAAAAAGTTGTGGTCCAGAGAGGGAGAGTGACTTCCCCAGGGTCACACAGATGGTACATGGCAGAGTAGCGCTAGGCCTGGCCTGAGCTCATTGTGCTGCACCCTGACGCCCCTTCCCTACCCCACCTTTAGAAAACCAACCTTATAGACATGAAAGTATAATCTGGCTCCGTGACCCTCTCTGGTCCATTAAGACAGGGGTCCCCAACCCCCAGGCCACAGACGGGTACCGGTCCGTGGCCTGTTAGGAACCGGGCCGCACAGCAGGAGGTGAGCGGCAGGCAAGGGAGCGAAGCTTCATCTGTATTTACAGCCGCTCCCCATCGCTCTCATTACCGCCTGAGCCCCGCCTCCCGTCAGATCAGCAGCGGCATCAGATTCTCATAGGAGCAGGAACCCGCCTGTGAGCTGCGCATGCGAGGGACCTAGGTTGCACGCTCCTTATGAGAATCTAATGCCTGATCATCTCGAAACCAACCCACACCCCCACTCCCTGTCCATGGAAAATTGTCTTCCACAAAACCCGCCCCTGGTGCCACAAAAGTTGGGGACCACTGCATTAAGGGATTCACTGATGAGATGAATCTGGCAGAACAAGTGGGTTTCGGGGTGTCACCCACACCTCCCCACCCCGCCTGCGTGTCCTGGTGATACCCAGCGAGGGGACCACACTCACTGCCTCCTCTTGGTGCGCAGAAAGCCTCACATATTTTGGATCTGGGTTCTTTTCTTTTGGCCGCACCCGTGGCTCGCGGGATTTAGCTGGACCAGGGATTGAACCTGGGCCTCCCCGCAGTGAAAGCGCTGAGTCCTAACCACTGGACTGTCAGGGAATTCCCAGGATCTGGGTTCTTAAGTTCCCTATTTCTTGGGATCTGTGAGTTTGTGCTAGCTTCCCTGGAACCTCCCCGGCCCGGCTCCCACGACCCCAGGCTTCCTTCTGTCCCAGCTGTGACCACCTTGAGGGTTAGTTTTCTGTTTACATGTCCTTCTTCGCACCAATCCATAAGCTTTCCTCAGGGATAGTGGGTCTGGTGGATCTCTGAGTCAGCGCCCAGCACAGGGCCGTGCATGCAGTACGAGACAGGGAAAGTTTGTTCAATGAATAGATATGATTCCTTGATTTTGTTTGGCACCTGCTCTCTGCCCTTGGCATGAAAAGGACTTTCAAGGCGGCAACAGAGGACTCAAGATTGTGCAGTAAGGTGGCCTTTGACATTTTTAACCCTGGATCAAGTCCTGGATGTCAGTGCAGCAGCCTTGGGACACATATGGCAAGGGGCAGCTAATGGCCCTGCCTTCTGCCCAGCTGTTTTGAAATCCTGCCGCCTTCCCAGTCACTGGATGCCTGTTCTGTTCCAAGGCTCAGGCCAAACACTGTCCCCATAATGAGGTAGGTGGTATGTCCCCACTGACAGGTAAGTAGACTGAGTTCAGAGAGTGGCAAGAACTTTCCCAAGGCTACCTAGCTTGGAAGGGATGACGCAGCACTTCCAACCATCCTGTCCCGGTGTGTCTCTGCCTCTCCAGTCTCTGATGCACTAGGGGCAGCTCTCACTAGAGGATGACTTTCTTCCAGGCAGAGAGATGGATTCTCTCAGTGTGAGAGAGTGAGCCCCCATCCCATGTGGAATGCAAGACGGGCAAGATGGACACTTGGTGAAGATGCATGGAGACGATGGGATCTATGAGTTTGTGCACTCCATAAAAGCCTGCAGAGACTTGAGTGGGAGTCAGTCTGTCCCAGGCTTCAAACCCTGTCCTCCCCAGAGCAGCTGGGCCTGGGGCCACCAGATGCAGTGAATGGAGCCCAGAAGAGCTGGCCAGGCAGCAGAGGCCATGTGTGGATTGGCACTTGGCTGCTGGAGCCAGAACAGGCTGGAGCAGACAGCGTGAGGGCAGCTAGGCGTGGAGCATGGAGGGGGGACACTACCAACTCTGGCAGGAGAAGCGGCTCCTGTGGCCCAAGAGATGGGAGGGAGCCAGGGAAAGGGGTGTCTGGAGAGCAGGGCAGGGGTGGGGGTGGGCTGGGGGAGGTGGGGGCACTGGTGAGCCGGGCCTGAGGCTCAGGGTGGAGGGGAGGCAGGGGGCCTGCTGATCGGAGGGGTGGGGGAGGAAGTTGAACGTGTTTCCACAGGGATGGAAGCGGGTGAGGACAAAGCGGGGAGGTGCTGGGTGGAGAAGGGATCTGCCAGAGGGAGGAAGAGGCAGGGAGCCCAGAGATGGGACGCAGGAAGTCTCTTCTATGGGGCAGGCCAGCAGGAGGACAGAGTGAGAGTGGGAACGGACTCTGGTGAGTTTGAGTGGCAGGAAGTTAGAGTGCATTCCCTTTGCAACAAGAGCATCCTGTCTGATGAGAGCGGAGTGCCTCGAGGGAGAAAGACTTGCTGCCAACGAGAGATGGGGAGAGAGCTGAGCAGAGCATATGGAACTGCTGCCGCTGAGGACCAAACACAGGTGGTCACAGACCCACAGTAACCCACAGTGCTGACTGTCGCTGACACTTAGTGACCCAGGCAGCCTGCCTCCAGAGTTGGGCTCTTTACCACTGTACTCTCCCCTTCATCAGGGAGAACTCAGGAATATTTATATTTATAGGGAACTTAGGAAGTGCCAGGCCCTGCACCAAGCCTTTTACGAAGGGTTAGCTTGTTTAAGCCGCCTAACAATCATAAGAGGCAGGTACATTGATTACACACACAGACACACAGACACGCACAGATATACAGACATGCACTGGTTCGCGTCCAACCTGGGACGGAGCATGCGGTGGAGGAGGGATGGCGCTGTGGTTGAGAGACCCCTCCTGTCCGGCTCTCAACCCCTCTTCACCTCCCCACCCAACTTCTCCTGCAGGGGCCATGCACCTCTGCTCTGTGTCTCCCCTGGACTGAAGATTCTCTGTTAATGGTTTTCAGACTATCCTTCCTCACCCTGCAAAGCCCTGACTCATACCCACTTTGGCAGTTGCGAAGACTGAGAAGTCTAAGTCCCAGGCCCCTGTGACGGACGATTCCAGGCCCTCACCTCTAGGGTAGGCTGCCTGGTGTTGAAAGTTCCCCCAGCCCCGCTTACCCCACCTGCAGCCCAAGCACTCCTGGGAAAGGGCCCCCAGAGCTGGATGTGGGCAGCTGGAGCAGAGCGAGGCCCCTCTAACATTTGACTGGGGTGGCTTGGGGAATCACCAAGTTCATTATCCCTGGGCAGTGCCCGACTAGCCAGAAAGAGAAAGGGGGTCTCTGCAGCTGCTGCCTGCCTCCCATCATGCCCTGCACCTTCATGGAGGTCCTTCCTCCCCTCCCTGGTCCCAGAGATCATTGGCTGCCTCCCTCCCCACCCCCAGTTCACCCAGTTGCGTAAACTAGAACTCCCTCCAGGAGGTCCCTTGGGCTGCACAAATTCTACCACATTTCAAATTCTTCCTGCCCTGTCTTCAGATCCAGTCTCTGCCCACCCATCAAGCCATCCAGTCATGCACCCATCTGCCCACCGTATCCATCCTTCCTTCATCCAACATCTAAAAGTGAGTATGTTGCTAGATGCCAGAGACATAAAATCCTTGCCCTACCCTCTCAACAGGGCTATGGTGAGGTTCAAAGGAGCTAATGGTTGTGAACATTCTGGGTAAACTGCTGGGATCTGTGCCGTGGGGCAAGCTTCTAGCTCATTTCCAGAGCAGGGGAGCACTGGGAGGCAAGTACCCTGAAGGCTTGAAGACACTTGGTGCCTTCTGGGAATGAAAGGATTCTGTCTGCCGGGAACCCAGAGGTGAGGAAGGGAGGGCCTTGTAGTGAGGCTGAAGGTAAGGACAGGGCTGGGCTGTGAGGACCTTGGGGGTTGGGCAAAGGAGTTCCAACTTTGTTCTGTGGGTGTTGCGGAGCAGAGGTAGGATTTCCGGGGGAAGTTATAGGACCAGATCTGCAGGGCAGCTAGTACGGACAGCCCATGCTATCTCCATGGAGAATATAGAGACCTTCAAAGAAGAGGAGGCCACTGGAAGTGAGGGTTGAGTCCCATCCGTGGAAGGAGAGGGAGCTCTGGTGCTTCCTCACAATTGGAGTCTGAAGCCATAAGCCAAGAGTTAAGCTGGAGAATTCTAGAAGCTTCATAATTTGGGCATGGTCCTTCCCCCTGCCTGGGTCCCATGGAGCATCCTGACACAGGAGGGGTGTCTGGTTGGTCCTGGGAAGGAAGATAAGGAGACTGGGGAGAGGGTTCCCCTGCCAGGCACTCCGGGGGAGCCCCAAGAATAGAGTAGGCCCAGCTGGGAGGGAAGAGCAGAGCGGGCTGGGCAGGGCCAGTAGTGCAGGGTGTTCACTGCACAAGGGCAGCCCACTGAGGGGATGAATGGGTGGTGAAATCCTGGCATGGGACTGTATCTGCTCAAATGGGCGCCTTTTTTCTAACTTTCATAAAGGTACCATAGAGCCTTACTGGGGCCCTCGGGCCATAAGAGAGCAAAGGGGGCCTTGGAGCAAATTCAGGAGTTGAGAATCCAGGAGCCTAGTAGGGCCTATCACTATCTATCTCTTGCTCTTTCCACACACCACCTAGTTTTCCCCTGGGCAACGAGGGAGACGAGGCTTCGCTGGCTTGCTGAGGACCGAGCCTGAGGAAATGGAGCTGTGACGGAGCCCCGGGCTGATTCTGGAATCTCCAGCTGATTCAGGCACTGTGTGTCCTCATGGCAGACCTGTGTGGCTTGGCCAGGAGAGGGGAGGTATGGCAGGGCGACCCCGAGTTCTGCCGCTGCTATACTGGGCACCATCGGGCAGTTTCCAGAAGACCCATCTGAAAAGTGAGGCATCAGATGAGGTGGTGGCCACACTTATGCTGGCCTCCAGGAGGCTGTGGGGCCCGGCGGGGGAAGGCCTGCTGGGGTCTGAGCTCAGCGTCCATCCAGCCCGGGCCACGTCTGGTCACTCTGTGGCAGTGGCACATCACTGTCCCCTCTGCAGCTCAGTGTCCTGTCTACACAGAGATAGTGTCTGAGGCCTGCCCTGAGGTATCTTCTAACTCTCAGACCTGAATCCCTTACCTGTGCACATGCCTTTCACCCCCATCACCTCACCTGATTTCATTTCCGTCTGAATTAGGTAGATGGCATTAGACCTATTTCACTAGGGGAAAAACTGAGGCTCCATCATGGAGGCCCAAAATCCCACAGTGGGCAAGTGATGAAGCTAGAATTCGCTCCCGGAGCCTGAGGTCATCGTCTCCCTGCCCTGAGGGGCCTGGTGGCTGCTGTGAGCTGGGACGGACATCCTCCTGCCCACAGGAGGGCGTGTGGTAGGGAAGCTCAGTCAGGCCAGAGGGCAAGAGATCCCTCAACATGAACGGGGGTGCTTTCTCCCGTGACTTCCAGAGAGCCCCTACCTCTCCAGCCCTCCCTGTCTCCCAGCTGCCCATCTTCTCCACACTCCAGACTCCAGAGGCCCGGTCTGGGTGCTGCAGTGATGGCTACCATTTGAGAGCACGGACCTCGCCAACCCACTGCTCAGCACCATACACACATCAACTCATCTGAGCCCCTCAACAGCTCTGCAAGGTACAGGAGTTTTATTCCCAGTTTACAGATGTGGAAACAGAAACCCAAAGAGGATAAAATCACTGCCTCAAGTCACAGCTAGCAAATGCCGGCCCTAGGAGCAGAGTCTGTTCCTAACAACTCTATCGTCCTACGTCTTGGCCAACATGGCCTATTGTTCAGGCTCGGTGTCTGACTCTCGGAGCAGATGGGCCAGCGCTGGCCCTGCAGGGCTCACCCAGCACAGAGCCAGCACCCGCTGCCTTCTGGAGCCACATGGGGTCTTGGCCGTCAGGAGGCCCACCCCGCCGGCTTTACGTCTGGGTTGTTTTCTGGAGCTCCAAAGACAGAAAGAGAAGCTCCTGCCAGACCTGGCACAAGGCCTTAGCCTGGAGGGGCCCCAGCCCCCAGGCTGTGCCTAGGGACCCTGGGGTTTCGGGCCTCCTGTCCTGTCCCAGGGGACTCCATCTGCACACTCGGAGCCATATCTCTCTGGTTCCTGGGGAGCAGCTTTGCACGAACGGACAAGAATAGCTCCGATGAGGGAGAGTTTCTAGTTTGGTCCTCCCCCAGTCCTCCCTGCTCCAGCCCTGTTTCACACCCCACGTCAGGGCATCCCCGAGTGCAACCCCACTGCCAGAAGGGGAAACTGAAGCTCTGCAGGGGGCCCTGACTGGCACAAAGCCATACAGCCTGGGGACCCTGTTCTATTCCCTTTCTCCTCTGCCAAGCCCTCCTGCCCCATCTCAGCACGATGGGGCCCAGCCTGGTTTTAGCGCCTGGAGTATTATGGGCCTTCCACTTCTCCCGGACAAAGTTCCAGCTCCTCGGCCTGGCAGGTCAGGTCCAGATAGAAGAAACAGTGTCTGCAAAAGCCTAGAGGTGTGAGCAGAAGGGGCTGGGTGTTGTATGTTAATCAGACCCCATGGGTCAGCACCGGAGAACTGTGTGAACTTCGGCTCTGAAGCCAAAATCAACAGAGGTGCAGCGGACCTCCCTGCCACCTTTCCTGCCCTGATGCCCACCATCACCTGGGGCCTTCTCAGCCTATCAATCAAGAGCTTAACCGGGTAACCAAGACTGAGCCCTGAACTTTCTCTCACTTCTCACCCACCAAGGAAAGAAGCACGGCCTCTGAGGGGGCATCTACTTCAGCCTCCAAGGACTCCCAGGACACACGACACCCTGCTCTGAAGGTGCTGCTCTGTGGCGAGTGGGGGTACCAGGGGCTTTGCATCTTGGAGGCCTCAGTGCTACAGAGTCAGTGGGAGGCAGGTGGGAAAAAGAGGTGGAAAGAAGTGAGAAAATTTATTCGTTCAAGAAGTTTTTTACTGATTGCTTACTACACACCTCGTACAGAGTGAACGAGAGTACAGAATGAATGAGTGAGAAAATCAGTGGGTGGGCGTGCATGCTGGCAGCTGGCCCTTGGTGAACCTCGGGGCGGGGGGAGGGGGCTGCCAGGTGGGGCTGAGGACCTGGCGGGAGACCCTGGGTGGGCATATCAGTGAGTGGTCCTGGCTCCATCACAAGGGCGTCCACTGGCATTCTCTCTCAGAGGCCAGGCAGGGGGTCTGGGCCCTGACAGGCCACTCGCCCCATAAAAGCCCTGATTTACGCGGCAGCCGCCTGCTGGCGGTGATGTCGCCTGTGCCTTGTTTATTTGTGAGAGCCAGGTTAGGGTCTGGCTCCTCTGTCCTTCCCGGCTCCATGTGTTCTAACCCCACATGGTGAGGAAGACGGATGCCTTGGAATTATTTTGCATGAAATGACTGTGGAAAACTATTTGGCCGGCATTTGATTCCACCTCTTGTTACAGCATAATTTGTTATCCTGAAACATGAGCAGCTGGAGGCCTGGAAGAGCAGATGTTCCTGGGGAAGGTGAGGGCTCCCCAGGCAGGGGTGGTAGTGACACGGGGCAGCGGCAGAGCACAGCTTCTGCCACGCAGGCCTGTTCCCCTTATGACTGTGGGAAGCTCACAGAGACCCTTCTGGGGCTTAGTTTCCCCCATCTGTAAAATGGGGATGAGGACACCTCTCTCTCGGAGGTGTTGTGAGGACTGGATGAAACAATTCACAGAAAGCACTTAGCATAGTGCGTGACCCACAGTAAGATTCAATAAATGTTTGCTATTATTCCTGGAAGAGATGACTATCTAAGAGAAGCTTCCCCCACCCCCACCCCCCCACCCCAAGGGAGGCTTTTAAAGCGTGAGTAGAAGTGAACCTGGTGAAGAGATGTGTTTTCTGGCACAGCATGAGAAAAGACATGGAAGGGAAAACGGGAACAATTATTTGGTGTGGCTGAAACAGAAAGAAGGAGGCAGGCAGCAGTGGGAGAGGGCGCCTCGGGCTGGGAGGAAAGCTGGGTAAAGTCCACAGAGTTAGCTGAAGGGCCCCCCATATGTGTTTCTTAGGACGACCATAAGCAAGCACCACAGCTGGGGGGCTTAAAACAAGAGCAATTTATTCTCTCACAGTTCTGGAGGATAGAAGTCCAAATCCAAGTTTGGGCAGGCCCATGCTCTCTCTGCAGGTTCTAGGGAAGACTTCCTCACCTCTTTCTAGCATCTGGTGGTGGCCAGCAAGCCTTGGCATGTCCTGGTTTGCAGATGCATTACTCCAATCTCTGCCCCTGTTGTCACGTGGCATTCTACCCCGTGCCTGTGTTTGTGTCTCCTCTTCTTCTTATAAGGACAACAGTCATACTGAATTTAGGGCCCACTCTTTGGAAGACCCTAGGCCTCCATTCTGCAGCCTTAAAAGCAGAGTCATCCAGACTTGACTTCTATCTGTGCCAGGGTCCCAGAGAGGACAAAGACCTCCCCCAAGGTCGCACATGGACCCACAGCAGATGGGGGGCTGGACCTCAAGCCTCCTGCCTCCCAACCCACGCTCTCCCATCACCCCAGCTGCACAGGTGCTCCCTGCTCTGGACCAAGAATTTCAAGGGTTATAGGAGATAAGGATGGGAGTGGGAGGTGGTATTGAGTTTGGAGCCCTCTGGAAGGGTGGGGAGCATCAGGTGAAGAGGGTACATCTGGGTGGAAGGGCAAAGTGATGGGCTTAGGGCAGTGGGGACAGGTGTGTGTGTGTGCGTGCGTGTGCGTGTGCGTGTGTGTGTGTGTGTGTGTGTGTGTGTGTGTGGAATACATGGCCCTGAAGGGACAGTGGCACCAAGAGAAAAAGGAGGGCTTTATTTGTGGGGAAGACTGATAATGCCCCTATGGAGAGAGGAGGTCTCAGAACTGTGGACAAAGCTGAGGGTGGGTGCTGCTGCCCTGAACTCAGAGACAAGGTCTAGTTGGATTAAGTGGTTCTCCCAGTTTTACGCTGCAGTAAATCAGCTGTTTTGTGAAGACTTTCAGTGCCCTTAGGCCAAAAGGGTTATTCACTCTAAGGACACGTTGTCCCGTGCAACCCCTGTCAGGAGTGAGGGCCAGCCTTGGTCCCGTGAGAACTAGAAAAGCAGCCAGGGACTGAGGAGGCAGAGCCAGGGTGCTTCTTGTCACTGCCTCTCTCTGCAGATGCTTTCCTGGACTCATGGGGGAGGACAGACACCCCGCAGTCTTCCCTTCATCTGTCCCTCAATATGGGCCACACCTGGAGACTGACTGAGGGCCAGAGCTGACTCTGAACACCAAGCCCCCAGTTCAGCAAGGGAACATGTGATTGGGCCAGCCTGGGTCACGTGCTCACGCTCACCCAGTAAGGAACCAGGATCCCAGGTGAGTAAACATGGCTGCCAGGGCCCCACCCTCAGTGTGACCCTTAGAGGAGTTCTCAGTGGGCTCAGCGCACCCCAGACGGTGCCTGCCTGCCAGCAAAAACCAAAGATTATTCAAATTCAAAGGAGAAAAGTTCACAATGATACAAAAGGAGTATACATGCCACATTAAAAACAACCTAGGCACAGAGGAAATACGAAGTAGGATAAAGAAAAAGCGACAGACACACTCCAAAGCTCTACCATGAGGACACGGGAGCCACAGCTAAGGCCTCGTCAGGCTAGCATTCCGTCTGAAAAGAGCAGAGAGCAGAAGCCCTGGCTGCCTGGCATAGGGAACGCCACCCACCCACCAGCCTGCCCCATCCCCCACTGCACCCCCTGGCAATCTGATCACCTCTCTGAGCCTCCACTTTCTCATCTGCCAAATGGGGGTGCTAATCGGCCTTACCTCCCGGGGCAGTGGCTGGGACTAACCCGAGGACGCATCTTAATAAGGGGCTGGCCCAGGGTCTAACAAATGACAGGCGCTCAGCATTTGCTAGTTCTCTCCATTTCTTTCCTCCTACACCAGGGTCCCACAGATTTTAAATAAAGGACCTGCGCCCCCGCTGAAGATTAGCCTGAGGTGCTTCTTGTCTCCCTCCTGAGTGTTAGGGCCTGGTTTACCTTCAGCTACTATTTCCCTTGGAAGCCAGAAGCACGTCCAAATGTGAGCACAGTCTGCTGGCCAAGCGTCCCCAGCTGAGCATTACCAGTGCTCTAGGAGGTGCTAAGGGCCTTAATAAGGCCAGCTACCATCCGTTTAATGTGCCCATGGCCTTCATGTTGCTACTCTGGAAAGATTGGGGCTGGCCTGGTCCCTCGCCCACCTCATTCTCTGGCGGCTGCTGCGAGACAGCAAGCCCTCTGTGGACGTTTGTCAGGCAGACAAAAACCCAGGCCTGGAGCTGCTCTCCTGCACTGGCTGGCTGCTGGCTCACGGGATAGAAATTCCATCTGCCTGGGTCTCCAAGGGAAGGCTGTTCAGCACAGGCCTGGGAACCGCAAGCCCCTTGGGGAGCCTGGAGCCCTGAGTTTACCGTCTGACCCCTCCCTCCCTGTCCCAGCCTAGCCTGGGGCAGCTTGGGACCCCCAGTTCCTCCTGGAATCTCTATTTGGGTTTGGTTTGGGGTTGGAGTTTGTTTCCATTCAGGGCAACTTGATCCCAACCCAGCCCCCAACCCCTACCCCCATCCCTGCCCCTCTGGAGGGGGCTTGACTTTGCTGACATGCTGACAGGGCTGGCTCCTCCAGACCTCCCACCAAGGGCAAGGGTTCAGTTGACTTTGATGTCCTGAAAGGAGGCCTCCCAGCCTCAACCCTCTCTCCCCCAACAGTAAATAAGTCAGAGGCTGTGAAGCCAAATGCCACCTGGTGGAGTAAAACAGAAAAAGAAAAACAGCTGCAGGGAGACAGAAAAGGTGGGGTAGAGACACCTCTGGACCAATTCCTTACTGTGTGACCTAGAGGAAGACAGTCAACCTCTCTGAGAGGTGGCTGAAATGACCACATGAATACCTGTGAGAAGGCACACGTGACAGATGGCCAGGTGACCAGTACAGTCCCTTCCAAGGCCCAGTCAATTACTATGCTTTGTCTTTAATGTGTATGGATGCCTTTGGCCCACACTATGCTTTGGTTAAAAAGTGAACGCACTTTAGTCCTGCTCTCAAGGAAACTGCAGGCCTGGGGTCTAAGTCCTAGATGAGTAAACTGAGCCTCAGAAAGGAAAGGCACACTCAGCAAGGGAGTTGGCAGGGGGACGGGCTGGGCACTCCACCAAGTGCTCTACAGATGAGGAAACAGAGGCTCAGGCAGTTACACGAATGTTCCAGATTTATTGTCAGGGGGTGTGTGCAGGGTGGGGATGGAGACCCAAGAAAGGCTTAACCAGACGTCTTATCTGTCCTCTTCCCTGGCGGGCCTGAGATCAACGTCCTCAGTGCGGCTCGTGGCCTCAGCCCAGCTTTGTCCCCGGGCACCTGGTTTTCCTGCCCTTACCTCTGAATCACGTCAGGTCACCAGAGCTTCTCAGAGAGCCCCGCACTGTTCAAGCCCCTGAATGCCTCACATTCGGAGAAAGCCTAGAACATGATAAGCCACAAGCTACCCACCAGCTGACTGTTCACCTAAAATTATTATGCCCTTGCTGCCATGAAACTGGAGGTCAGAAAGGCTGAGGGCCTTGTCCAGAATCGCACGTTATGGCATCATCAGAGTTGGGGTCAGACTCAGGTCTGCCTGTCACCAGAGCCTTCCTCCCAACACTGAGACGTCAGGGTCTTGTGTAGGGCAGGAGCCCCAGCTGCGAGGGCCACAGCCTTCCCTGCTTCTACTGCTGTGTGACTGTACAGAGAGTTTTCATGGTGTCTTAAACCACAAACATTTATTTCTCACAGTTCTGGAGGCTGGGAAGTTCAAGATCAAGACACTGGAGGACTTGGTGTCTGGTGAGGGTGCTCTTCCTGGTTTGCAGATGGACAGCTACTTCCTGTGTCCTCACATAGTAGACAGAAATCATCTCTCTCGTGTCTCTTCTTGTAAGGGCACTAATCCCATTGAGGAGGCTCCACCCTCATCACCTCATCACCTCCCAAAGGCCCCACCTCCAAAAACCATCACCCTGGGGATTAGGGCTTCAATACATGAACTTCGAGGGGACGCAAACATTCAGTCCGTGGCACATGGATACCACAGGCAGTGGACTCTTGCGTCCAACCTGATGTTTTTGGCAGCACCTTGATGGAGATTCTAGGATTCCAAATGCAAAGATTCCATGTGGTAAAAGGAATCTCTGGCTTTAATGTAATATAATACTAAGATATCATTAGTGTGGCTTTCTGATTCAACAGTTCTTGAATTCTAGCATTACATTAGTCTAAGCTTCCATTATCCTGTGATTCTAAGATCCTACAATTCTAGGTTCCCCTGAAAGCTTAGGCTCTGAGGAATAGGAAAATCCAGCTGGTGGTACCAGGGTGGGTAAAGACGCAGCTTTTCCATCCTATGGACTTTTCTAACAACGATGAGCAATGTGCTGTTTGGTTTTCATTGCATTCAAAGGAAAGCTTGGCCAAGCCACATCAGACTGTGAGTTCACGCACCCTGGGCAGGACAGCCCATGGAGCCAGAGGTGAAGGAGGAGGACAGGAGGAAAGAGAGGGGGAGAAGGGGAGGACAGGGGGAGAGGGAAGAGGCAGCATCAACCTACCAGGCTGGAGGTGGCCAGTGCTCCATGCCCTTCAGTGAGGGTCTGAGTTCTGTGTAGCGCTGTGCCGGACACCAGAATCCTGTGTCACTCTTCTCTGGTCCTCACGCACCAAGCTGGGAGTGGCCAGCCAAGAGCAGGGACAGATAAGCAGACAGGAACAGATGAGAACAGGAGCAGGGGGTGCGAAGGCAGTCAGGGAGGGCTTCCAAGAGGAGGTAATATCTGCATCAGGAGTCGAAGGCAGTAGATCAGTAAGGGAAGGGTGCCCAAGAGTCTGGGGAGTGACAGCTGGTTCCATGTGGCTGGAGCCTAAAAGGAGAAGGCAGGAAGTAGTAAGAGCTGGGGTTGTAGATTCACCAGGGGTCAGTCCATGCAGGGCCTTGACTGCCATAATAACCTTGGACTCCACTCTGAGGGCAGTAGGGAATCAGGACATTTTTTGTGGGTGGAATGGGGTCACTGGGCACCCTGAGAATGTCACAGCTGAGGGGCCTAAGATCATGGGGTCCAAACTTAACTGTACCTTCAGTTAGGAGGTGAGGACCAGAGAGCAGAATGGCTCACAGTCACCCAGCGCATCAGCCCCTTATGGTCTCACCCATGTTGCCAGGTTCCTTCCCCCATCCAGTTTTCCTGGCAATAGAGGATCTCACAGACTCTGAGCCTGTGGTTCTCCATACCCAGCTGCCCATTATGCTTTGGGTCGTGGAAACCACCCTGCAAGCTCAGCACAGCTACCAAAGCCTCCTTAGGACAGGACGGAGCCAAACCTGGGTTTTCTGGCATATTCCACCTGCAGGAAGGGGTGGCTTTACCTGTCCTCAGTCCCTTGCCAGATGTCATGGTGCTGAAGGAGGTAACCCCAGACCCCTTGGCTACCTAGGAAGACCCTTGGGATGAATCGAGTGACCAGCAATGGGAGAATGGCACTGTCAGCCAGCATATGTGACAGAGCCCAGTGGAGTCCCGCTGTTTTCCACCCCTTAACCTGAATGTCCTTAATAAGGGATAGAACCCAAGAGACAATACACTTGGCCAAACTTCAGGCAGCCAGTGGTCTTAGCACTGGATACTCTGGCCAACAAACGGTCCCATCTTCACATTTATTATAAACTCTTGGGCCATTATCTAAAAATTGTCCACTTCAAGATAGAGAACTCTGGGAATCTCTTGCCTCACAGATACTCACAGTATAAATCAAAATCACACAGATCTCAATACAAGACCTTGTCAGGCCTCTCCTTATTCACTTCCAAGTTACAGACTTACTGGTAATAACCAAGATACACGTTTCCACTTCTCAAAATACACAATTCTGGGCCCTTGGAAGAGACATTTAAGAGAACTTTCACATCCCTGTAAGGTCCCAGATAGCTAGTTTAACTGAGAGGCATAATGGCCTCCTCAGACAAATTCTTTTATAATTCCAATTCAGCAAATAAACTCCTAAATGAGTCTCTGTCTTGCCCCAGGCCTTAACCTATCTTTGTAAATTTTCAATCTTGTCCCCATCCCAGCTGGAAGCCAAACCAAGGGTGCATACTCCCCTGGGGCCCTTTAACCATAGATTGTCCCACAGGCCTGGCAGCTACTCATTTGATATGGGACTCCTGTGAACCTAAACTTCCACTAAAATCAAAAACCTGTCAGGTGCAGCTGTACACCATTCTGGTGACTGTGGTCTTCTTGCTATCAGTCTGGGAGTGTTCATTGATTTATAATCTAGAGGCCCAAACCCTCCAAATAAGTCATGGTTTCAACCAAACATGGCAATGTTGAGGCCCACATCAGCTAGCAGGTCCCCAATTGGAAAGGATACCCCAGTCCCACATCCCAGATGACATTGCCCTGGCCCAGAAGCTCACTGCTGGAGATGACATTGCCTCAGAAACTCAATCACTCTAAAAATTAAAATCCTGCAGGTAATGACTGTGACATCCTGCCACCCATATCCTGCTTCTAACCTGACTCTGTCTGTCCATTCTGGGTTGGTCCGCATTGGCTTCTGATCTCTGTACTGGCCATACCCTCTCTGGGCAGCTTCTGGCCACCCAATGGGGCTCTTAGTCTTCTGCAAATGCTTCGTGTCTGTCTAGATGCCACACAGCTGGGCCTCCCAGAGCCCACCTCTCTGACTCCCAGACCTGGGTCACCAGACCTGCTGGGGCCCAAAGCAGTCGTGGCCACAGAATCGTTTGGCCAGGTCTGTTCTGCATGGGAGGTGGTGTTCTCGCCTGCAAGAAGATGGGGCTGAGCTTATAAGACAGGACTTCACCCAGGTCTGAAGGAACTGCTCATCTGTCCCAGACCATCTGCCTTCCTGGAAGCCACTGAACTTGACCCAACCATATAGCAATGTTGTAAAGGCCCTAGTGTCTGATAGTGGGTAATCCTGTCCCAGTCAACCTGCTCTTCTAGAGGACTTACTGGGGACAAAGTCAGACCCTGGGGAAGCAGCTCTCAGGGTAGAATTTTAGGCCTGGATAGGCCAGAGGAGATGATACTTTTAGGTTACAGAGTCACCAATGCCCCTGAAATCACACAATAGCAAAATGTCAGTCATGGGCAGAACTTCAAAGCACATCTCCACCTACAATCTCACTGAAATCTTCCAACACTTTTTAACAAGGGCAAGAATGAATTTTCTCATCTCATGGAACCCTTGATGCAGGGAAGTGTAGTGACTTGTGCAGCATCTTGCAACAAATATAGACTGGAGCTGGACAGTGAAAAGCCATGGGCTGTGGGCAGACAGATCCTTGTCAAAATCATAGGCCAGGGTGACTCTGAACTGGTTACTTCACCTCTCTGGATCTCAATCTCTTCATTCATAATATGAGGCTAATAATCCCTATTTCGCAGGACTGTTGGGGGATCAAATCAGCATATGTCTGTAAAATGCCTCGTTCATTTCCTGGTGGCTCACCTTGTAACTGGTGTCATTCTTAGAACTCAGCTCCCTCACAGCATCCATACTTGCTACTCTGGGAGCCAGCCAGAGGGGTTGGGCACTGAAAGAGGCTTGTGTCTCTCCAGCTCCACTGATGGGCCCCGAGCAGCCTACCAGTGATGTCGTGATGTCAGATGCCCTCCTCTCAAACTCAGAGTGGCTGGGCCCCAGGACTGGGTTCTGTGCCCAGTGTGAAGCAGTATCCTCTAAGGACTGACTTGATATCTCCACGGTTGGATATAAGATTCCCGTGCCAGCTGACACCATACTCCAGCTTAAAGTACCTTCAGAATGTGGCACAGGCTCCTCCCATGGGTCCCTGGGTATGGGTCCTGGATCTGTTGTGGGATCCAGGACAAGCTGTTAAAATTCTCTGAGCCCCAGTTACCTTGTCATTAACATAGGAAATATAAAACCTAGCTTGAAGGTGGTTGTGAGATCGAAATGCAAGAAGGCATGGACAGCAATTGGCTCAGCACCTGGAACGTGGTAAGTGTGAACTTTGATGATGGGCGCTCAGTAGTTTCATTGACTGGATGAGCATCCTTCCCTCTGCCCATTTTACAGAAGAGGAAAACAGAGGTCTGGACGAGGGAAATGACTGGCTCACTCTGGTGGCTAGTATCTAGAGTGCTCAGAAGTCAAAGCTCTGGCCACTTCCTTCCCAGTCTTTATTCCTTCTAAGAAGGCCCTTTCTGACTGGATTTGGGGAAAACCTTCGGTGTCTCTGCCCATCTGGCAAGTCCCAGAGTGGCTGGATCCACCCACATAGTTGCAAGTGGACAGGCCTGGGGAAGGGGAAAGGAGACACGAATCCTGGTCTCTCTCCAGCTCATCCCCAAGTCTGGACTTTCCGGAAGCCACACCCTGTCCCCAAGTCCCTCTGGAAGCCTTGGCAGCCTTATCTGCAAAGGGGAGGAGAAGGGGTTCTGAAGTCAGCCAGGGCATGTTAGAGGGAGGAGAAAAGCAGGTCAGAGAGGGACACAGAACACACCACGTGACCCCAGCCATGCTCACAAGCACTTGCTGTCCTCCCAGACTGTGGACAGCCAGCGAGAACTGGCTCCCAGCCCTGACTCTGTCTTGAATTTTACGGTGACCTTGGGTGAAAAACCATTTCTCCCTTCTAGGCCTTGGTTTCCCCATCTATGAAATGGAAAGCTGAAATTGAGCAGGGGGTCCTCAGCCCACTAGTGGGGAGCAGAGTTTCCAGAACGAGGCCTGTGACCTCCCTGCTCACAGGCCCCACACCCACCCTCAAGGGTCCAAGAATTTGGCTGTGGTATTTCATTTATCATCCTTGCGGTTTGCAGGTACCATGGCTGGCAGGCTGATTACTCAACAGGCTTATTACACTCCTCTGTGACTAATAGATTCTTTTTCTGTTTGTGTTTTAAAGCCATAGCAATAACATTGGCTCTCAGGGACACCGCTGAAATCACCATTATTCAGCCGGACCCTACCTACACGATAAACAGACCAGCAGAAACATCCCTTCTAGAAAAAGAGAGCCTCTGCTTCTCTCACGGTGGGAGCAGGTTCTTTGAGAAGCTGGTATATGTCGGGGTGGAGGGTGGATTTATGAAGTGTTGAGAATCATAGGATTAGGTCAGTTCTCTGGTCCCTTCCAGCTCTGACCTGCACATTGGACCTCATCAAAGTGAGGAGCTGAACAGATACCATCTTCCTTTTGAAAGTCTGAGTGTGGGGTTAAGAGCCTGGCTGGGAGTCAGCACGGCTTGTGGTCCCGGCTCCACCAACTGCTGACTGGGTGACCCTGGGCAAGTCCTGTCCCCTCTCTGAGCTGGTCTTCTTATCAGAAAAATGGGGGAAAAACAATGACCTGTCATGGGAGGTGGAGAGGGCAGAATACCAGGAAGTCCTGCGTGAGAAGCACTTAGCACAGGGCTTGGCGTGCAGTAGGAGCTCACAAGCTGGGCATTGTTACCATTAAATGTGGAGCCCCGAGTAGTGGGCTGGAGCGCAACAGGATGGGGGAAGGTTACGGCCAACCCCACGGGGGACTTCATGAAGGGTCCAAACCCCCAAGAAGGCAAGTCAAGGGCTGGTCACTGTCAAGGTCGCCTGGCCTCTCCTTTTCCGACCAGTTCTGTCAAAACTGCAATGGACAGAATAGCCCAGCACAACACAGCAGCCCCAGCGTCTGTCATGCCAAATTACTGAATTCTTCAGAGGGAGGAAGCAGGGGCTGCCTATGGTCTGGCTCCTGCCTCCCTGGAGCGGGTGGGGAGAGAACCTTCTATGGTTGCCTGACACCTCCTCAACCCCTCCTCACAAGTATTCAAAGCTCCCTGGCTTCTTCAGGAGCCTGCTTCTCACTTGCCGTGGGCAGGAGGTCCTTACTGACAACCATCCACAGGCCCATTTCCCTCCGTCTGTGGGTCTCCATCCCATGGGGCCCAATGTCCCCTTTATTATGTTGAAATAGTATCACGAAATGGTCTTCATTGATAACATAGCCTGCCTCCACACACAATGAAAAAGCCAGTGTAACCAGTGGTGGGCTGATAAATGTTTAACAATCAAATCTCTGAAGGAAAACAATTAAATGATTTATACGGGCATACCTTGTTTTACTGCGCTTCACAAATATTGCGTTTTTTACAAACTGAAGGTTTGTGGCAACACTGCGTGCAGCAAACCTATCGGCGCCATTTTCCCAACAGCCTTTGCTCCCTTCACGTCTCTGCGTCCCATTTTGGTAATTCTCGCGATATTTCAAATCCTCCACCAGCAAAAAGATTATGACTCCCTGAAGGTTCAGATGATGTTTAGCATTTTTTAGCAATGAAAAGTACTTTTTGTTTTGCGGTACGCAGGCTTCTCACGTTGCGGAGCACAGGATCCAGACGCGCAGGCTCAGCGGCCACGGCTCACGGGCCCAGCCGCTCCGCGGCATGTGGGATCCTCCCGTCTCACGGGCCCAGCCGCTCCGCGGCATGTGGGATCCTCCCGTACCGGGGCACGAATTCGCGTCCCCTGCATCGGCAGTCGGACTCTCAACCACTGCGCCACCAGGGAAACCCACAATAAAAGTATTTTTAATTAAGGTACATACATTGTTTTTGTAGACATCATGCTATTGCACACTTAACAGACTACAGTATAGTGTAAACATAACTTTTATATGCACAGGGAAACCAAAAAATTCGTGTGACTTGCTTTATTGCGATATTTGCTTTATTGTGGTGGTCTGGAACCGAACCCACAACATCTCAAGGTAGGTCTGTATCTTTTGCCAATTTCCATGGTGTGAATACTTCCACAATGGCTGATTTCACACTACCAGTATGATGACACTGAATGCAGAGTTAGAAAGAAACACACACCCCATCTGCTCTCATGTGACTTGGCTCCAGCACACCACTGAATAAAAGTGAAATGAAATAAATGGAAAGTAATTTATAATAAAAATACATATTTCACTAATTTTCGTGCCCAGGGCTGGCTACTCTAAGAAGACATAACAGAAGGATCTAACTGTGGGCTCACTGTGATTGAAACTGCTGTGCCTACAGACGTGCCAGGTCACTCAAACATCGTGAGAAGTACTGCCATCAGTGATGTAATTTTTCCGAAATGGTGAATGGTGAACCAGTCTTAACAATGTTTTTTTTTTTTTTTTTTTCTTAACGATGTTTTGAACAAAGGACAGTCTTCCCTCAATTTACAAGGTAATTGTATTTCTGGAAAATTCAGGTGTATTCAGGGTGTATTAGAATCATGTAAAAAATACTTTGTGCTTATACATAGAATAGAGGTAGGTTTGAGGCACAGATGATTCCGAACAGGATTTTCATTCACACAAATGTCCCACAAGACTTTCCAATGTCCTCATTCGCAAAGTGTCAGTGGAGATCCCCAATCACTGTGACATTGAAAAATCACTCCACAGATTTCCAGTACAGTCCGTTGGTTTCGTACTTGGCATCTGTCGAGATCCAGTGTCCCAAACACATACCCCTTCACCCCGGCAGGCCACTCTCCAAGACCCCTACCACACTAGCTTTGTTAATTTGATCATGTACTATCTTCCAAATTGTGACTAGAGTTTATCCATCCATCCATCCATCCATCTCCTCGGTGCCAGGCCCAGTACTGAGACATAAGGATCCAGGATGAAGCCAACCTGACCCCTAACCTCAGGGATCTTCCAGGTAAGCGGGGAGACAGACACACAGAGAGACATCACAGAAAATGACAGCACAGTGTGCCAAACGAGATGACAGAGGTGAGTGTCTTTGGCGGGTGTAGTTTACAGGCACGAGCAGCAGCTTTGGTCTTAACACCTGAGCATGAACCCTACCTGGGCAGGTAGTCACTGTGTGACCTCAGCAGAGTGATCACAGTCTCTGGGCTTCAGGTTTTTTCCGCTATAAATTGGGGAGGTAAAAAGTCTGATTTCCCCTTCTCCCACCTCAGGGCTGCTGTGCAGATCAACTGATAAAGTTCATGATGGGCCCACATGCCCTGTCAGAGGCCTCACAGAATCAGAAATGACCAGTCAATGGTCTTTCCTAGTGGACCTGTGTAGCTGGCCGCCAACCCCTGAGGTAAGAAGGCTATTCTCTGGAGACCAGATTGGGTGGATTTCCGCTGATGGGATAGTTAGGAGGTCGTCCTGGGCTTCCCAGACCAAGAGACACAGTGACGTTAACTTCCAGGGTTGCCCCAGTGCCCTCACTGTGCCCTTGTCTGACAGGGCTGGGTAGCTGGGTGAGGGCCCACCACTCTGGGCCAGCCCTGATGTCCACTGACCATGTGGAAATCAAGAGAAGCCAGACAGTCCTAATGCCAGGGACACCTCACGCCCCGCCCCCAGTCAGTGGGGAAGGCAAACACCTCACGGGGTCATTGGCCCCTCCCCATCTTTTTGGCTTGTCTATGTCCCTCGCCAGCGACCTCCATGTTATCGGTGGCTAACGGCCACGTCTCAGTCCCTGTCATCCACAACATCCCGGCTGTCACTGGGCCTGTGGCCTTCCTCCTCCTTGGCCCCTGTGACAGACCCCACACTTTCCTGAGGCCGGGGTGCCTCCCTCAGAGCTGGTGTCCCGGCTCTGGCCCAGCTCTCCTCTGCTGCATGACGCCACCTGGG
This sequence comes from Pseudorca crassidens, assembly GCF_039906515.1. Lineage (NCBI taxonomy): Eukaryota > Metazoa > Chordata > Mammalia > Artiodactyla > Delphinidae > Pseudorca > Pseudorca crassidens. The sequence continues at coordinate 54,741,980 of NC_090304.1, forward strand.
GGAGAAGGAAATTGCCCCACTTCTCTGTCTTCCCCCAGCCCCGTGGCCTGCAAAATAGCAAACAGCTGCTGTGACCATGGGCTGCCCAGACCCCAGGGGCCCGGGGGGAAGCTGGCCAAGGGGAACTTGGAGAGAAAGCTCTTAATAACATACCTTCCCCAAGCTGCTTCCAAAGAAACTTCTCCTCACAAATCATTCCATAAACACTTAGCAGGCTCTCAGGAAAGCGTGCACGGCTCTCACCCGGCTATTAGGAGGCTCCTCACAAGTAAATTGAGACCAGGCAGCAGCGGCCTGTGCCAAATCCCCCTTCCTGCCCTCTTCCCACACGGCCCCCCTCCACCACCCCGGGCCCTTCAGCTCCAAGGGCCGGGGTCTCCTCCCTTGCTGCTCTGGCCTCTCTTCAGCCTCCGGCCCCCTCTCCCTGCTGGGCAGAGGGTAACCTGTTTCCCTGGAAACCAGCCCCCTACCACCCCCAGCTGCCGGGTTTCCAAGGGGCTGGTGTGTAGGCCTAAACCCCACTAAGACTCCTGAGGGCCACACCAGCAGGCCAGGCCTGGACAGACGGGGCCGGCCCACTCCCCACGCTGTCCCAGCCATCCTCAGCCGAGGCTGCTGGTGCCTCTCAGGCTGGAGCTCCTCAATCGGGAAATAGCTCTGGGTTCATCCAAGTCACGAGCTGGAAAATCCCTCCCATCCAACAACTCCCCTCCAGGGAGAGTGTTGTGCAATTCAGCTGGCCAATATCCAGTGCTCGGCTAATATCCCACACGGATCGGGAATCACTTGATTGTTCGTTAAGTTGACACATTTGCTCACAGGTTAGCAGCTTGCTCGTGTAATGACTGCCATTAGGGTCTCTGAGAACAATAGCAGGGGCTGGCACCCCGTATCGTCCTCCATTTTCCAGCATTGGCTCTGGAAAATGCTTCAGGACTGACTTCCCCTTTTTCTAGGTTTGCCCGATATCATTTTGGAGAACAAAAAGCTCTATTGCAAACAAAAATCATCAGTGAAATAAATAAAACGTTTGGATGAAAATAAACATGCAGATTTGTGGGCACTGAAATTAGCATTAGATGGGCTTTGAGAGACAGGCCCCAGTCACAGATCTTGGGTCAAGCTCAGCCCCCCACTTACAGGAAGGCTGATCTTGAGCAAGCCTCTGTAAACCTCAGTTTATTCAACTCTAAAATGGGGATAAATCCTACCTACTTCAGAGAGCTGCCAGGAGAAGCTCACCTCACTCCGCCATCCTTTACGAGTGGTCGGTGGTTCCTCCCGGGGAACTTGGAGTCTGGGGTCCTTGCCCATGACCCCGAGTACTGCTGTCTGTTCACTCTGAGAGTTCAATCACCGGTCATTCATTCAGTCTCTCTTTCAGCAAATATTTGGGGAGCTCTTTTATACAACAGGCACTAAGCAAGACACAGACCAAAGCAGACACAGGCCCACCCTGTGAGGAATGAGCAGAACAGGAGAGACAAACACAAAAGGATTAGTAATGAATCACAATTGTGGTGAGAGTTACAATGTCCCTGAGTCAAAGGACTGAATATTTCCTTACGGCAGGGTAAGAATAAGACAAACCCAAAGCTGTAGGGAAACAGAAATCCAGGCCCAAAAGGCACCAGGGAGAGGAATCAGTCTGCAGGTCTGTTGTCTGCATGGGGAGAAAGAATGGAAGGAGGAATGGGTTCAGACATGTAATAACAATAATAGTGATGATGTTGAGGATAATAATAGCTACCATCCTTAGGGTGCCTACTCTGTGGCAAGCTTCGTGCTTTACTCTCATTATTGCGAATCCTCATCGCACTCTATAACTTGCAGATGGGACACCAAAGTTCAGGAAGGTGAAGTGTGTTGCCCAAAGTCACATGTTTTAGAAGCAGAAGGGCCAAAACGCAAGCCCAGGGCTGTCAACTTTGAGGTAGGATGATAGCAGAGCCCTTCCCAGATCTGAAACAGCAGGGTCACCACTGGAACCTGAGCAAAGTGGCATCACTCCACAGTGTGTGATCTAGGGGAGTCAAGACAGACCCTCCTGCCTCTTCCAAATCCCATCTTCTCAGACATCAGGGGCCTAATTTCCACCCGTGGTGCCCTGCCTCAACCTCTGCACCTGTCCTTAGTGGGTCCTAAGTCGCCCGTCCCTCTCCACCACACCTGCCCCTTCCACCTCCAGGCTTTTTCTCATGTGTTATTTTCCCCCCTGAAATATCCTTCCCAACTTCTTCTATTGGAATCTTACCCATTCTTCAAGGGCCAGCTCAAATTCCACTCTTTCTGACTCTTCACCTTCTGGGAAGGGGAGAAAAAGCATAAGTTTTCATCTTAGGAAATCTGTCCCTGGCACGTAAATAATGTGCCACCATGAACAAATGAAATCAAATCAGGCTCAGTTTTCTTATCTATAAAATAGGTGCATAATCTTTATGTTATGAGCTTAGCGTGATTATCACATAGAATCGTGGCTATAAAAGTTCTTTGTAAATGGGAGACTACTGTAAGGATATTATTTATAATCACAATCCCATTGCCACATAACAGTCCCGTTGCCCAAAAATTGGCTTAAGCAAAAATTAAAAAAAAAAAAAAGTCTTGACCCATGTCACCAAAAAATCCAAGGGTATGAGAATTTCAGACATGGCTTTTTTCAAGGGATCAAATTCTGTCCCCAAGACCTGCCTGCCCCATCTCTAGATTCTCCTAGTTTCCATGCTGGCTTCATTCTTAGGCTCTATGTGGAGGAAAGATAACTGGAGTTATCTTCCAGGTTCAGATCCAGCTCTAAAAAAAGAGTACTCCTTTCTCAGCAGTCCCAGCAAGTATTGCAATAGTTCACCTTTTTGGTTCTGAGGTCACGTGTCCATCCCTGAACAAGACCTTGTGGTTAGGAACGTGTGGTGCTCTGATCGGTCAGGCCTGAGTCTCTAGAGTTGGAGGGTGGAGGAGAATGGATGAGAGGAATGATTACCCTCAAGCAAAATCAGAGTGTTGTTACCAGAATAAAAGGGGAAAGGATGTTGCTGGCAAAAAGAATAACTGCCCCACACAGTTCACCCCTTTGATGGACTAACATCCACACACGCCCTTATTCACGTACAAGATACCTTCCCATCTCCTCCTCTCCCCCAAATGGAAGACAAATCAAAGACTCCCATATTTACTGAGTTCCAAATCTCCAGGTGACTTACATTCTTTTACTAAAGAATTACATGTGTTCTCAAGGTCCTGTAAACTGTGGCCTGAATGATAACCTCCCCAGCATGCCATTGCTCCACAATGGCCAAGAGAGAATAGAGTAACTGCAATCACAACTCCTATCTGAAAGAGGAAAGAAAGGAAACAGCACACAGGGCCCCTCGTCTACAGCATCAGTCAGTTCCTGATGAACAGGAATAGCATAGTCTCCCTGTCCTGATGGAGGAAACAGTTACTTGGACAGAGCAATAGGCAGAATAATGGTCCCCCAAAGGGGTCCACATCGTAACCCTCTGAACCTATGAATATGTTATATTACATGACAAAGGGAATTAAGATTGTAGATGGAATTAGGGTTGTGAATCAGCTGATCTTAAATAGGGAGGTTAGCCTGGATTACCCGGATGAGCCCACTGTAATTGCAAAAGTCCCTGAAAGTGGAAGAGGGAGGCAGAAGAAGAGTCAATGTCAGGGCAATGGGACGTGAGGAAACGCAATCAGCCACGGCTGGCTTTGAAGAGAGAAGGTACCATGCGCCAAGGAATGCAGGCAGCTTCTAGAAGCTGGAGAGTGGATTCTCCCCAGAGCCCCCAGAAAGGAACGCAGCCTTGAAGACAACTTGCTTTTAGCTCAGTGAGACCTGTTTTGGATGTCTGGCCTACACCATTGTAAGATCAAGCTGTGTTGTTCTATGCCACTAAATTTGTGCTATTTTGTTACGGGAGCCATAGAAAATGAATAGAGAGCAAAACAACAAAGCCCACTCCCCCAGGACTTCTCTGGATCCTATTTTTATGCCTCTGGCTGGGCATTTAACAGATACCGCCACTTTCACTCCCCTCGCCATCTTGGGAGATGGGTGTGACCATCCTTACATCACAGCTGAGGAAGCTGAGACTCTGGTAACAGCCCACTTGTCCAGAATCAACCAGCTAATAGAAGAGGGAGCCAAAATTCAAACTCTCGTCTGTCTGGCCTTGAGCCTGGCTGGGTCCCCATAAAACTTCTTTGTCCAGTGGGCCTCTCATCTCTGCCCGAACCCTCCAGCGATGGGGGCTCACGCCCTGCAAAGCCGCCTTCCTGCCCCAGGACTCCCGGCTCCTTCTTGGCTTCACTCCCTGCCCGGTCCTGATGTGCGAGACGGCCCAGTGGATGGCGGCTAGAATGTCGGACTCCGGGCCAGCCAGTGGGCAATAAATCCAGGACGGAGTTGCCTGGATAGCGGGACTGCGGCTGAGCTTTCCCATCCCCGGGGGAGCAAGTTCTTTTTATCAGAATCTAGATTTCTGCTCTCCTCTCTCCTCTCCAGCCTCCAGCCTCCCTCAGCTGTAGGGAGAAGGGCCTGGAATGCACCACTTTGTATCAAACGGAGGAAAAGTGGAGCTCTGTCTTGCAGGATTTATTCTTCTCTCTGTTGTCACCTTCACTCTGTTCTGACCCAAGAATGTCCCAGGAGTGGCTGAGGTGAGGAAGGGCAGATCTGGTTCCTCCAGTTTCTCCCTGACAAATGTGAAATGGGTCGGGGGCCTCAGGGGAGGTAAACAGATTCCTAAAAGCGCCTTGTGTGTAATTTGGGGCTGAAAGTTCACGCAGAGATAGAAATCCGTGTGTGCATCCCCAGGGCCTGGCCCAGCTGACTGCCAGCCAAACCCAGCCTCCCATACCCCAACACATACAACCCATGCAGAGGCCAGGCCTAGCCCCCCAGTGACTGAGTGGAAACACTCAAGGGCTCCCCGCTTCAGACCACAGAACCTAAACACAGACTCCAAAAGATCAGATGAGACCCAGTGAGCTTCTAATTTGATTCCTTCATTGGCCCAGAGAAGGGAGGTGATTTTCCAAAAGTCACATAGCAAAGCCAGGGCTCGTGCCTCCTCAAGCCTCAGTTTCCCCAGGGGTAACGTGCAGGCCTGTGGTGAACTCAGATGAGGCAGAAATTGCCAAGTGTCTGAATGGGAGAGGGAAATAATAACAGCCCCCCATGGACTGAGCACGCTCTGTGTACCAAGCACCACGCTAAATGCCTGACAAGCTTCATCTCATTTTGTCTTTGTAACATTCTATGGAGCTATTGCTTCCCCATTTTGCAGATGAAGAAACTGAGACTCAACAAGGAAACCTTCTTGGGGGATAAAAATCTGTATCTTAATTCAGGTGGTGGTTACACAGGTATATACATCTGGAGATGTATACTTAAAATTGGTGTACTTTATTCTCTGGCAATGACGCTTCCATTTAAAAGTGCTGTGATGAAAAAAGAATAAACTGAGGCTCGGAGAGGTTAAGCGACTTTCTCAAGCTCATTCAGCTGGCAGGCAGCAAAGCCGGGTGGGCCTTGAACTGGATCTGTCTGACCACAGAGGCCACAGTCTCTACCCTTGCCATATTGTTGTGTCACATATCTGCCTCACAGTGACTCTCCCCATACCTCAAGTCTGCAGCCCTGTTCCAATTTGCTGAACCCAGACTCAAGAGAGTGACTGGGGGGCCTGGGAGGCTCTGAAGAGAGGTCTGAGTCTGGACAAAGGGCAAGGGCAGGGCTGCTGCTGCCCCATGTAGTGGTGCCTCAGTGCAAATTAGGACAATCTTCTCTTTCCCCTGACAGTGCAGCCTCACACCAGGGTGCACGAGCATGGTATGGACTATAGCCCCCAGCCCCTCAGTTCTTTGTGCAGTGCACAACCTGAACCATTGTACGTGGCCCTGGCAGGGTGCCTCACGCTGTGGGCTTTGGCCTTGGGGGACTGACCTTCCTTACCCACTGCACTCTCCCACCTAGCCATTTCTGATGTCCCCCCATCTGTCTGGGGCTTGAGGGCCCTCTTTTTTGAGTTCAGGCCCTAACAAAGGTCCTCAGCTGCAGGGCACATGGGAGGAGGGGTGGTGGCAGCACAGGGGTGTCACTCAGTCACTTGGCAAATGCTTGGCAAGGATCCTTTCTGTACTAGGCTCTGGACAGAGGTGATCAGACCCAGTCCCTGCCTCGGAGCAGTCCTGTGCAAGTGCAGGAGATGCAGGAAGAGATAATGACGAAAGGAGAGCTAGCACCTTCACACGTATATGAAAGGTGTCTTTTCCTCAAAGCAGAAAAGCGTCTTAATAAATATACAAATCCCTGGGGCTTCCCTGGTGGCGCAGTGGATAAGAATCTTCCTGCCAATGCAGGAGACACAGGTTTGATCCCTTGTCTGGGAAGGTCCCACATGCCGCGGAGCAACTAAGCCCATGCGCCACAACTACTGAGCCTGCGCTCTAGAGCCCACGAGCCACAACTACTGAAGCCTGCGTGCCTAGAGCCCGTGCTCCGCAACAAGAGAAGCCACCGCAGTGAGAAGCCTGCGCACCACAACAAAGAGTAGCCCCTGCTCGCTGCAACTAGAGAAAGCCCGCACGCAGCAACGAAGACCCGATGCAGCCAAAAATAAATGAATAAAGAAATAAAAATTTAAAAACAGTTTTTTAATTAAAAAGAAAAAGAAATATACAAATCCCAGATGACAGTAATGCAAAGGATGGCCCCCAGAGTGGTACAGAGCCAGCCTGCCTAGCTGTATAGCCCTCCTGCACCCCATACCTCCAAGCCAAAATCTGACCTGAGGTCTGTCTGACTCCAAAGCTGTACTTGCCCAACAGCGTGGCCCCAGCTTCTCTCCCTGCAGCGCACACGCTTTCCTGCACTTGCTTCTCCCTGACCTAGGCTGGTAGCTTCCTGACCAGGCCCCTGTACCTCCACTGCACGAGCAGGGTCTGGATGAGGGATCCCCAAGGCCCCCGCCTGCCTGGGATGGTCTGGGTTCTCTGTGTGGGAGAGTGTGCAGACCTGGCCCTCGAGCCAGGGTAATGGTCCTTGAAGCACCCGAGAGCATTCCTCTTCAATGTGACGTGACCACAGGGGTCACTAGGAAAGGGCAGGAGAAATGGGTCATGCGAGAGCGAGCGAACATAACGGGAGCCCCTCCCATCCACACAGGCTGTGCAAAGCCGATTTCCACACCTTGGTTCACTGAACCTGCAAAAGAATGGGTGAGGCAACAGAGACTCAGAGAGCTCCAGTAACTTGCTCAAGGTCACACAGCCATGCTGCAGCCCAGCTGAGCCAGGAATGCCAGCCTGCCTCTCTGTTCCAGGCCTCCTTCCCCACCCATGGCCCCTCTCTGGCTCGCACGGGTGGGCTCAGGGATGCAGGGGACTGAGCCTGGGGCCTGGGCCCCACCAAGCGCACTGAGGCATTGGAGCTGGCGATGATGACAGAGCTACAGTCTGCTGGGAGGAGGTCACGGTCTGTAGATGCCACGGTCTGTTGGCTTTGCGAGCAGGATGAACTGGTGAGGCCCACCTGGGGCTAGGCAGGCCTGGGCCAGGGGCTCTTTCCCCAGGTTGGCCGGGGGGCTCTCGGCAGAGCCAGGGGAGACAGCAGCACCGCCTAGGCCCTCCTGCTTCCCCTCTCCTGTTGGGGGAGGGGGTGGCCACAAATAACCCCTCAAAGCCTCCTTTGCTGGGGCAGCTGGATGGGTGGCGGGCTGGGCAGGGGATGGGTAGAAGTGGACTGGAGAGGACCAGGGGGACCTCAGGCCCAGGGCAGCTTTCCCCAGCACCCTTGGAGGGCCAGCAGGCAAGCTCCAAGTAGGTTCCAACTAGTGAGGACAGAATAGCTAAGCCCGAGGGCTCTCTAGCTACACTCCTAGGTTCAAATCCCAGCCACCTCTGTGTGACCTTGGGCAAGCCACTTCACCTGTCTGTGTCTCAGCTGATATACAATATCTTGAGAGCTGATATCAGTGTTTACCTCATAAAGTTGTTAAGACGATTAACTCCTAACCCTCACAACTTGCAAGTCAGGGCCAGGGCTGCTACTTCCCTCTCAAAAACAAAAGTGTGGCAAAGTCTTCCTCTCTGCGTATGGATTGACAAAGATTACAGTGTGTTGGGGCCAGATAAATGTAGGTTCCCAGCCCACTTCCACTTAATGCTGTGTGACTTTGGGTAAGACACTCAACCTCTCTGTGTGTCCATTTCCTTGTCTGTAAAATGAGAATAATATCCCCTTGCTCACGGAGAAATGACACATGGGAGAGCTCTCAAACCAGAGTTGGTGCTCAGAAGACAATGGTTGCTTTCCCTCCTCTTGGTGATTCAGTCCAACCACCTTGATGCCCCCTAAAATGAGCTAGGCCCAGGTGTAGGCTGCGTACCCATATAGACCAGCCTCAGTCCCTGCTTTCCAGGAGCTCAAAGGACCCTGAGGAGGCCAACGCTGTGGCCAAAATGTTGGGATGAGTGAAGGCTTCCTGCGGGAGGTGGAGGTGACTGGATGTTTCCTCATAATTGTTGAAGTTGGGTGATCAGTACATAGAAGTTCATTATCCTATTCTATCTAATTGTGTGTATGTTTAAAATTTTTCCATAATTAAAGTTTGTAAAGCTTTTTCATTAATCACCTAAAATTATCTCAAGTACCACCAGCTATATGTAAAGTCTTTAAGAAAAACTAGACAATCTCTCTCTTCCCCAGTTCACTGCTATTATCCTTGAATCCAGGGGTTATCAATCCATGAGCCATGAGCCAAATCCTAGCTTGCTGCCTGTTTTTGTAAATAAAGTTTTATTGGAACACAGCCAGCCCATTCATTTGCATTTTGCCTGTGGCTGCTTTTGCCCTAAAGGCAGAGTTGAGTAGTTGCAACAGAGGCCCTATAAGACCCGGGCTGCCAAACCTAAAATGTTTACCATCTTCCTTTTAGAGAAAAGTTTGCCAACCCCTGTTCTAATCTCCCACCCATCCTCCATTATTCACAGACAACTCTGCTATCAGGATTGCAATCGTGCTCTCCAGCCCTGGGGTGATCCTGGGTGATTTCCAGGACCAAGGAGATGATGATCCACGCCCGGCCCCTCAGTCCTTCCCACTGTTGTCTCCACTCCCTTTCTCCACCCCCTCCAGCCTTCATTCCCACAGTCTTACCTCAGACCTTGCCACCACCCACTATGGCTCCACCTTCAAAGCACTGATTTAAACCCCGACTCTTCCTTCCCGTTCATCTGTGCTGTCAGTGCCCTAGTTAATGGTTCTCTGACCTCACAGCGCCTTTCCATCAGTTGATCTCTCTACTTCCTCCCAGTCCATAAGCTTTCTCCTTTCTTTGCTTTCCTCCTGATCCACAGTCCATCATTTCAATAACACCCTTGCTAATACCCCAGCCCTGTTCCCTTTTCTCTTTGCACCAAATCTAAAATAAATCCAGTGGTGGATGAACCCAGCTATCCCCTTTTTAATGCCTAGACCCAAGCAACTGTTGAAGAAGAAACCACACAGGGGCAGAAATTGTTTTCACTAGTTTCATACCACACTCCAAACAGTCAACAATGACTCAAACTCCAAATAGAATGACCTAGTTAACTCATTTCCCCTCTATCCACAGTGTCTATTTCAAGCCTTCTCCAGTCTCTGGTGATGGGATTTTTAACAGGCTGAGATGGAGTGCAAAGGGCATTGCAAGTGAAGGGAACAGCAAGAGAAAGGACCAGGAGGTGCCCGGAAGAGATGGAGCTGGGTGTGGCCAGAGTGAGGATGGAGAGGGAGGCCAGGCCCAGGAGACAGCTGCATCCTATAGATTTAGAAAAATGCTGTGGGCACTGGAGAGCCACAGAAGGCTCTGGAGCAGGCAGTGGTCAGATGGGAGATGGGTTTCAGCAGGGGCAGGGGTGGGGAATCAGGGAAGAGGTGTGGGGGGAAGGGGTGCTCATCCACCTCCCACTCTGCATTCATCTGACAGGTTGCAACTTCCTTCTGAGGAGAGAGTACGCTTCCAGGCACCCCCAGTGCAGAACTGCTGCCCATCCCCAGGGAGGCCCAGCCCATCTGCAGCACACAGCTTCCATGTCCCTCAGTCAGGGAGCACCAGCGGCAATGTCCTCTGGAGGGAGAGCCTGGCCCAGCGGCTGGGCGTCTTAAAACAGATCATCAAACCTAAGAGTTTTATAAAGCAGGAATGATGACATTTTCACGTACCAGCTTTTCTGTGGGGTAGGGTAGGCATTCCAGAGCACCTACTGTGTGCTGGGCCCCATCTCATAGACTGTCCCACGGCCACGAGAGGTAAGCATGAGCACACCCACGTTACAGATCAGGAAACTGAAGCTCAGCAGGACGGGGGACCAGCGTCCAATCCCACAGTCCATGATGGCGCCAGACCTGGAGGCCACAGGTTAGGCTCCCTTGCAGCGCTTTCCCTGCAACCAGCTGCCCCGTGGGACTCACCAACTGTGAGGATTCAATACCCTGAGGCAGGAATTCACATCCATCGCCTTGCATGGCTTCCATGGAGGGAGGTCAGCCTCCCAGCGCCCCTTCCCACTGTGAGCTGGCTCCATCCAGGAGAATGTCATTTATCACATGGAGCTGTGATATGACACGCTAGGGAGTCCCAGTTCATCCAGAGAGAGACAGCTGGCAAGGGTGGCCTCCCACCCTCACCTCCAAGACTGCCCTTCTCCAGGGGGGCACCCCTGCCGTCTCAGCCACATTTCACAGGATACACTTGAGGACCTAGCCAACATTTTGTCTCCTCTGAACAAGCTCCAGTCTGTCCGCGGAGCCCAGAGGGGGCAGTTTTCCAGAGCAGGACATCCCCTCTTGTGGTCCTGGTCCCTACGCCTCTGGTGATGGAGCCAGAGGATACTGGCATCCTTTGCAGCCTCACACTGTTGGCTTGTGGCCACCCTCCCCTCTGCCCCCATCCTGGGTGGCCTGCAGATGCGCTGAGCCACAGGCAGCAAATATTTGCTGATGGAGGGAATGCACTGTCCCTGAAGCCACTCAGCAGGTGTCTGCCTGCGTAGGAGGTGAAACAGAGAGCAGTGGCTGGGGAAGGAATTGCCCAAAAACTCACACCTGTGGGGAGGCCCAGACAGTATGTGACCCACCTCCAACCCCAGTCAAGTTCAAAGACTGAGGGAGACGACCGGGCCAGATGGGACCCTTAAGCAACGGGGTACGTGTGAAGATGTCATCAAAGGCCAGGATGACAGCTCCACAGCTGCGTCTGAGCAGGGAAGAGCTGGGCATGAGAAGACAGCTCCAGATCAGAGGCAAGGGCACCAGCAGCCCCCTGGGAAAGCCTGGATATCCAGAGACCCCAGGGGTGCTGAGCACAAGCGGCCGGAGGGAACAGGACTATCAGTGTCCGCCTGGGGAGGGGCTGTGGCTGTGCCGTGTGCTGGACAAAGGGTCCCATAGACGCCCCATTCCACCCCGCACATCTGTTCAGCCTCAGCAGGACACTCCCCCTCTCTGAGGTCCTCCTCCCCTGCAAGGGCATCCGACCAGAGGTGATGAGGGATATGCAGCGGGTGTTCCGTAGAGAGGAGCTCACCCCTGTCTCTAAATCAGGCACAGCCTTCACCTCTGGGGCTGCACCTGAGTGAAGCTGGCCTGTTTACCACTTGTTTAAAAATATTCATAATATTAGTAGCTACGTCTAGTAAGCGCCACCGCTCGTTAAGTGCTGGACAAGCCCTCACACTGGATCCGCAAGGCAAGGTCATCAAGTAGGCGCTGCTATCACCATCCCTTTAAAGACAAGGATCCCGAGACTGGGAGCTGGTGGGACTTGCCGCGGTGCAAAGCCAGCCTGTGACAAGGGACTCTGGGGCCTGCGGGTCATGCTGCAGGACCCTGTCCATCCTGTAGCAGTTCGCCCCCTGCAGCTGGCTTCCTGGGTCACTCGTCTGCCCCAGAACCACCTACCACCGTAGAACAATTCAGAAGTGGTGTCCTGGGTTTCCCACTGGTCCTGTGGGCAGAGACTCTGTCCACTCCGCCCCCCCGCCGCTCTCCCACTCTCGACTGGGAGAGACTGGGTGGCCTCGCGTCCCTGTGGAGAGATGAGGGCCTGGGTGTGGGAGGTCATGGCTGGGGAGGGGTCTGCAGAGCAGCCAAGAGTCCAAGGCTCAGAGAGGAGCTCCCACAGCTTGCTGCGCGTCCGGGGACGGGGAGGACCTGGCCTCCTGCCCGCAGCTAGCTTCCAGCCACGCCCAGGGAAGGAGAGGCAGGGAGGAGGGCCAGCCAGGTCTTCAGCAGTGGGACCGAGGCCCCTGCATGGAACCTCCCCTGCTCAGCGTCTGGGTTGGGTGCAGAGGAAAGGGTGCCAGGCGTGGGTCTCGGACCCTGGGACCGGTGAGGTGGCCTTGGCAAGCCCTGCCCCCTCTCAGAGCCTCAGTTACTGCCCGCTGATGCTTTGAGCTGCAGAAGTGTCCAGAGAGACAATGTGTGTGAATGCCCCTGGGGGGATGGGGGAGCGCCCTCTCTGTTTTCTTACTGTCATTGTTGTTGATACGTAACCTCAGGGCACTCTTGAGTCTGTCTGGGCAGGGCTCAGATGGGGGGCAGAGGTATGCTCTGCTCAGATAAGGGGTCCCCTGGCTCCCTGACCAGATGGCAGGGGCACCACCGTGTGATTATAGGGGCCGTCAGAACAGTCAGGTGAGCGAGGAAAATAATAACATGGCCTGCTCCTTCCTGCCGCCAGAGATCGCAGCTGGGAGAGAGCAGGGTGGGACTGCGTGGCATGGCGGGAGTGGGGTGTGCCGGTGAGGGCCACTTGCCCTTGCGCCTGCCTGTTCCGTAGGTGGATATCCATGGGGAAAGCCCCAGCCCAGGGCTGGTCTCAGCTAATTGTGCCTCTCGCCTCCCACCCCCAGGATGGGCACCAGTGCGTGAGAGGGGGCTGGGCTGAGCTGGGCTGGACTAGGATAGACCCCTGTCTCTGGAGGGACCTTGGAGGTCCTCGGCCCTCTCTGGACATTAGGGTTCCCACCTGTAGATGAAGGATTTCTTTCTGACTACTTCTCCAAGATGGGTGATCCTGACAGAGGCTGAGGGTTGATGTTTGCAGGGCCCTGCGCTGGGAATAGGCTGAGGTGGCGAGTTAGGGCCGCCCGTTCAGGCCTCTGCAGATCACTCCAGCCCCACGTCTGTGGCCTGTTCCTTAATGCCCCTCATCTGGACTTTGCCACATCGTCCCCCAGAGTCCCTGTCTCCCTGCACCTGCCTCACCCCCTCCAGAGTGTGCAGACCTCACCCCCATGCAACAAAAAGAGCTCCTCAAGGGCAGGTCTCTGGCAGGTGCCTGGCACAGAGGAGGTACTGGGAGATGTTTGCTGAAGGACCAACTCCAGGCAGAGAGAACAGCACGGGAAGTGCTCAGAGCCGGAGGAGACCTGGCCCACTTGGGCCCCAGCATGTCCCTGGTACGGTTCAGGGACTGAGATGGGCTGGGCACAGAAGTGGGAGAAGAAGGGGCTAGAGTGGGCATTTGGAGTAGACTGAGAGGGCCTTGAATGCTGGGCTGAGACCTGGTGTCGGGGAGGCCGCTGCACAGGACACATTTGTTCTAGGAAGGAGCCCCGTGTCCACAGTGTGGAGCCCACAGCACGGAGCCAGGAAATGAGGGAGAGACCAGGGGCAGTGGGCCTGGAGAGTATGGCGGGCGTGGGAGAGATTCCAGACCCTTCACAGAAGTGCTAGGATGGTCACAGAATTGGTGCCCGCCCCGCTGGATGGGGGCCTTGCTGGGCCCTGGGGTCTCCCACCGCAGGGCAGAGACAGGAGTGGTGCTGGGGTTCAGTAGCTTCAGTGCCTGGAGCCCGATGCAGCCCTGGGGGGCGGGGGGCCGGGGCTTAGTCTAGGGAAGACCACCTGGGGTGGCCTGGGGCAAGGGCAGTCACCAGCCACCCCAAGACAAGCTTGGCCAGTGTGGGGCTGGGGTTCCCTGGGCTGAGGGCTTCTGCCTCAGCTGGAGACTGACATAGCCCCTGTCCCATCCCTCTCTGACACCCAGAGCCTCCTGCCCACCAGCGCCTCCCGCCCTGATCTCCCCAGAACTGATCTCCATGCTTCAAGGCTGGGATCAATGATATTTCTTCCAGGCAGCCTCCCTTGAGCCTTCCCTGCTCTGGGTTCCCAGGATTCCTGGGCTTCCAGCTCTGTCATACTGTGTTGGCAACATCTGAGTCTTTTTAAAAATTAATTAATTAATTGTTTTAATCATTCATTATTAAATTAATTATTAATTTTAATAAATAATTAACTAATTATTTTTGGCTGCGTTGGGTCTTCATTGCTGTGCAGGGGCTTTCTCTAACTGTGCCAAGTGGGGGCTACTCTTCGTAGTGGTGTGTGGGCTTCTCGTTGCAGTGGCTTCTCTTGTGGTGGAGCACGAGCCCTGGAGCATGTGGGCTCAGTAATTGCGGCACATGGGCTTAGGTGCTCCGCGGCATGTGGGATCTTCCCGGACCAGGGCTCGAACCCATGTCCCCTGCATCTGCAGGCAGATTCTTAACCACTGCGCCACCAGGGAAGTCCAACATCTGAGTCTTTGTCCTTTGCCCTGTGCTCCCAGGATCACCCTGAAGTCTGGGACTCCTGGGTGTGACTGAATTAGGGGTGTGTGTCCCCAAGGTACTGGGTGACTGTGGGTAATTCGTGCGTCTCCGAGCCTTAGTTTCTCAGTCTGTAAAGTAGTGTGATGGTCATCATCAGGCCCATCGCACAGGCTGCCCAGGGCCTGTGCAGACTGTAGGTGAGAGCGTTTCTGGGTGTTCTAAGTATCCTGCCCAAGGAGCCATGTCATCACCAAACATCCCCTGGGGTGCAGGTGCTACATGTGCCTGGCACCCACTGGGACCAGAAGAAGGGAGGCTGCTCCCTGTCTGGTCTGTGGTTTCATCTGAGCCACCCGCACCCTGAGGGCTCTGCCCAGCTCGTGCCCTGCCCTGTCTGTCCCAGAAGCTGCCCCCCACCCAGGCCCCCATTGTCCTCAGGGCCCTTCCACCTGGGATCCTGCTCTCAGTCTGGAGCTCTGGAGAAAACGCTCATTCCAAGGATTCCATAGACCCTACCTCTGCCCTCAGCCTCCTTCAAAGAGGGCACTGGAACTGGGGTCCTCTTCACAGAGGTGCCAGGCCGCATGCCCCTCCCACGCCCCTCAGGCTTTACCAGCTCAGCTGCTTCTGAAGTTCTTCCAGGGGTGCTGAGGAGGGGCCCGTGCTGCGGAGGGCGCAGCTAGGGAAGCCTGGCTGGGATGGTGGAGCTCAAGCCAGGCCCAGAGCTTGGGCAGCCCCAGTGAAGCCACTGCCCTCTTGGGAACTCAGTTTCCCTGAGATTTACAGAAATAAAGCCTGTCAGAGGCAGCAGGGCGTGGTGGTCCCAAGCTTCGGCTTTGGCTTCGCAGTCAGATGCCTCGGGCCCTGATCCTGGCTTTGACCTGTGCAGGTCGTGAGGCCTCTGTATGCCTCAGTTTCCTCCTTCATCAAATGCGGATGGTACCAGCACCTACCTCACGGGTGGCTGTGTGGTTTAGATGAGTGATGTAGACACGCCACCCAGCTCAGGGCCTGGTCTGGTGAGCGAAAAGGGGAACAGCCATCCCTAAGGGGCCTTCCAAAAGTACCACTCACCGGTGTCACCTCCTGCCACTCTTTGCTCCCCATCGCGGACTGTCCATGCGGTCCTGCCCTGTGCCTTTCCCCACACTGTCCCCCTGCCTAGCATCCTTTTCCCCTCTACAGCATTTGTCTCCCCAGAGCCTTGCTGGCCCTGCCCATCCCACCCTGACCTCTCCCACGTCGACCTCCCCGTCTCTTCATTGAGCCCCATGGACCTAGCACAGTACACACCACACACACACACACACCAGGACACATACCCCCTCCAGCACACCTCCTTGACCGGAATCCTGGCTGACAGAGACATTCTCTGCTTTACAGTTCAGCTCTCCTGCTGAGCTCCTCTCCTGGAGCTGCCCTCAGGTTCCTCCCTGCTGGGAAGGAAGGGGAGTTGGGAGGTCTGTTGGGAAGACAGGCACGTGACACCTTCTGAAACACAATGATCTGAGCATGTGGGAGGCCAGGAGCTCCCCAAGGAGGGGCCTTAACTCTGTCCCGGAAGGGGATGATCAAAGAAGGCTTCTCAGAGGAGGCGGTGCTGAGCTCGATTTTGAGTGGTGAGCACGACTCTTCAGGCAGACAAGGGGTGAGGGGTCCTGCCTCACAGTGGGAGAACACAAGCAATGCCCCAAAGCCTGAAGCCACAGGGAGGGCTGAGGTGCACAGGGTGGAAGGGCTGGGAGAAGGGGGAGGTCTGGGGAGGCAGTGGAGGCTGGATCGAAAAGGGGGGCATGGGACAGGCTCAGGCACTGGGGAGCGGCTGGACAGATGTGATTGGCTGCTGGCAGCATATGGGTCGGAAGGGGTGAGACTGGAGGCCCGAGGGGGGGCAGGGGCCCAGCCCAAGTCCCACTGTGGAGGGAATAAGGGAGCTTAAATAAGGGAGGAAATAAGAAGCATTCATGGGAGCTTCTCAGGCTCTGGGCTGAGCCTCTTCTAGACTCTCCTGGCACTTCTCCTCCTGGGCAATCTCATCCCCACCCCTCACCTGGACCTGCAAAATCCTCCTCACTCGTCCCTCTGCCCCTGCAGGCTGCTCTACCCAGGAGTCCAGGTGAATTTTTTTAAGTCTCTTTTCCAAGCCTCAGTGTCCCATCCAGGCTGGCGAAGCCTTGGGGCAGGGCTGGGGCATCACCTTCGTGCCCAGCTGGGCAGTGGCAGTGAAGATGCAGTCACAGAAAAAGCCTCCAGTGATTCCGACGCCACCTAGGATGGCGCCCCGCCTCTGGCGCCTCTCCCCAGGCTCCGCTCTCCAGCTGTGCCGGCCTTGAACTTGCGCTGCCTGCTCCTTCTTCTTCAGCCTCCACAGGCTTTTGTGAGGTTAGATGACGGCTCCCTCCAGGGTGTAAGTCCCACCGGGGCAGAGAGCAGTACAGCTTGGGCCACAGAGCGAGTTAGACAGAGCGGGGAGCTGAGCCTCACACTCCTAGGCCCTTGCTCAGGGATGTTTCCAGAGCCCCTCTCAGCCTCCACGGGCTGCACTGGGCAGGGTCCTCCTGGTGGGCCTCACAAAGAGACTCGGGCAGAGGCAGGACTGAACCGAGGCCAGCCCAGGGCCATACGGCCACCCTCCTGCCCCTAGTTCTCCCTGAGGCCTGAGGCTTTCCACCCACACTGCCGGGAGGGCCACATCCCCACCTTCTCCTGTGACATCTCCTTTTCCCACCAAGACCCAACTCAGATGGTACCCTCTCCCTGAAGCTGTTGCCGACCTCCAGGCAGGGTTGGCCACCCCTGCCTCAGGACACCCCTGTGTCATTCATTAGCTGTCTACCAGTCAGCCTCTCCTCCCCATATGAGGTCTGGGGCCTCTTGACGGCAGGGCCTGAGCCTGCCTCTGTCTCCGAGTTCCCCACTCCCAGCCAGGGGACCTCAGTTGGGTTTAGTGTTGACTGTGGTTGGATGGGGGAAGGCGGACGGATGAGTGGGGTGACAGAAGGAACACACCCATCTCCAAATGGCCTCCAGCCAGTCCTCCCGGCCCCTCCCGGTGAGCGGGCCTCATCCTGCCCTTGCTGGCCTGATGTGTGGGGGTCCCTGAGGTGGTGAAAGGAGCCTGGGCCCCTTCCCCTTCCTGCTTGGCCCACATGCACCTCTTGGAGGCTCTGAGACAGAGAACCTCCTCGGAGGAGGCATCTCTCAACAGCATCAGGAAAGGGACACGGTCAGCTCAGTCAGCCCATTCGTCATCCCCCTGGTCGACACCTGCCTGGCTCTGGCCTCCCTCCGTGGCCTGTTTCCCTTGGAGCCCTTTCCCAGAGCTGTCTGCTCCCCATGAACAAAACCCACTCATTTCCTTCTGAAAATACAAACCACTTCCTGGCTTTGCAGAGAACTGCCCGGGTGAAATGGGCCATGGTCTCAGAATAGTCTGTGCGCCCCTCTCCACTGCCCAGCTGGTCAGGGATGTGACCTGGCCCTTTTCTCTCCTCTCCCCATCACCCCCTCCCATCCCCCATCCCGGCTCATATACCTCCCCACAGGCATACACACTCAGCCCCTCCCCAGTCTCGACCCCAGGCCTCCCAAGTGTCCAGCCCTACACAGAGGACTGGGACAGGTGCAGAGTGTTCTTTTATGCAATAGACTCTCACCAAGCATCTTTTCCATGCCAGGGCCTGGGCTGGGCACTGGGGTGTCAGGTGGGCATGCCCTGGCCCTGCCCTAAGACTCTGTCAGTCTGGATGGGAACACTGAGGTATGGAGAAAAGTCAGATCCTGTAACCCCACATCTGGGTTTGCATCCTGACTTGGCCACTCACAGGGCTGTGTAGCCAGGACAAATCCCAGGACCTTGTCCCTGAGTGCCGATGGCACAGGGCTGGGCTGTGTGGAGGAGCAGAGGCGGTGAGCAGATGCCACAAGGTGTTCTCAGGGGGGCTTGTACCCCGTACAACCTACACAGTCCTTAGTTAATGAGCAGGCTACAAGGCGACAAGTACTCGGGGCTGAGGGAACAATTCACTCTAGGAAGTACGGAAGAGTTTCCCAAGTGGGTGAGATTGCCCAGAACCCCTGGAGGTGGGAGCCTGGAGTCTGCTTCTCACTCCCTCCAGGAGGGCCCGTAGCCCAGGCCTCCCATTGGACAGAAGGGAGAACTGAGGTTCAGAGAGGAGCGGGAACTTGTCTCAGTAGATTGTGGTTCAGAGCGGCTGGGGCAGGAGGGGCACTGAACCCGGCTTCACTGTAGGTGTCCCCACAATGCCAGGTGAGGCGGAAGAGGAGGGTGAGAAAGGAGGGGGAGATCTGCAGAGGAATCGGTGGCAGGGTGGCCGCACCGGCATGGAGTCCAGGGGGCTGATGAAAAGTCTAACAGCCCCTGGAAATCCCGCAGGCCCTGCAGACCCAACCTGTCCAAAACCCTCACCACCCACCCTCAGCCCCGCTCTCCCGGGGTTCTCTCTCTCTCGGCAGGGTGATCCTACCCTCCCGAAGCCCAGCCAGAGTTCAGCCATTCCCCGAATGTCCTGCCTCTCCCTCCCACCCCACAGTGAGGCTGGTGGCTCCGCCTCCTGAAAACCTCTGGATGGTGAAGGTGGGAGCACCCGTAACTCTCACTCGCTGCTGGAGGAGCAGGAACTGGCACAAGCACTTTGGAAAACAGTGCTGCCATTCAAGATGAATATTGTGAGTTACGGCTCCTGTGAGCCAGCACTGGGGATGGACCCAGCGAAGGGCTGGTAAATGTTGACCAGCCAGCTCTTTTTAAAAAGCCCCAATCTGTAGCATTTGCTAATTCCTATGGTGTAAATATTTCCCCAGGGTCCGTTTTGAACTATGTACCAAGGTGATGTCACCGAATGCAGAGTTGGGGAGAGAAGCACATAACGGGCCCTAGTGCTGGCACCACGAGATACATCCCACACAAAGGACTAGAATATTCACACAGCACTGCTCCTAATAGCCCCAAACTCACGCTACCACATACCCACCTGCAGTAGAAACAGTAAATAAACTGTGGTCTGTTCACACAATGGAATATCATGCAGCCACGCGAGGGGACAAGCCACTGGGGCTACGTGCAGCATCCTGGGTGACCGCCACTTGTTCTGTGTTGAACAAGAGCAGCCGGACACAAATGGGTACACACTGTGCTAAGAAGCCCCAACACAGACAAAATAAACCTGCAGTGACAGAGGGCAGGATATCGGTCACCCTGGAAGGAGGTCCTGCTGGGACAGGGCACAGGACGCTGTCCTGTTTCTGGACCTGCTTGGTGGTTACTCAGGTGTGTTCACTTTTGATAATTTGCTGAGCCCTGTATCTATGATTTGTGCACTTTCCTGTATCATGTTATACTTCAGTAACGAGTTTTCATGAAAACACCACCACCACCCAACCCCCTCGGCTGCCCCAGGCCACCCACGCTCTAGCTCCACCAAACTTCTTTTTTTCCTCATAGCATATCAATGGACAGAGCTTTTATCCATTTTTTTTCCTTTTTTATATTGAGATATAATTGGCATATGACAGTATATTAGTTTCAGGTGTACATAATCATTCACTACTTGTATCTATTGTGAAACGATCACCACAGTAAGTGGAGTTAGCATCTGTCACCATATACTGTTACAAAATTTTTTTTCTTGTGATCAGAACTTTTTTTTTTTTTTGCAGTATGCAGGCCTCTCACTGCTGTGGCCTCTCCCGTTGCAGAGCACAGGCTCCGGATGCGCAGGCTCAGTGGCCATGGCTCACGGGCCCAGCCGCTCCGCGGCATGTGGGATCTTCCTGGACCGGGGCACGAACCCGTGTCCCCTGCATCGGCAGGCGGACTCTCAGCCACTGCGCCGTCAGGGAAGCCCGTGATCAGAACTTTTAAGATCTACTCTCTTAGCCACTTTCAAATATACAATACAGAATTTTTAACTATAGTAGCACCAAATTTCTTAACATTCATTCAAGAGATAGTCACTGAGTGCTTACCATGCGCCAGGCCCTCTTCTCCAGCCGTGCTGTGCCCTCTTAAGGACTGTCATTTTGCACACGCTGTTCCTCTGTCGTAAGGGCCTTCCATAGCTCAGCTGCCTGAGAACTCATCTTCAAACTTCAGGCCAGGCTTCATCTCCCCATCCTCCCACGGAACTCCCTGACCCCAGGTTGTGTTAAGGGCCCCCCTGAGCTTCCCTTTGTCCCAGCACTGAGCACCCCGGTTTGTCATTGTCATTGCCTGTGTCCACACCTGTCTCCCCACCAGACTGTGACCTCATCCTGGACAAAGGCCAGGTCTGACTCATCTTGCGGTCCCCAGCCCCACCTCAGGGCCTGGAGTGGAGCTGGCATCAGGAAAGGTGTGTGGAGGGACTTCCCTGGCAATCCAGTAGTTAAGACTCTGAGCTTCCACTGCAGGGGGCCTGGGTTTGATCCCTGGTCGGGGAACTAAGATCCCACATGGTGCATGGCGTGGCCAAAAAAACAAATAAACTGTGTGGAGTGAGTGGAGGAATCGGGTGATAAATGAGCCAAGGGAGCAGAGTCCTGGAGTTTTCTAGGCGGTTCTGATTTCACAGTTTCTTTCCAGTTGTCCCCATAAGAACTCAGCTATTGGCAGACCATGTGTCTCTACTGATGTTTCGGAAAGCACCGTCCCCATCTCCAGGTGGGCGCAGGGCCTGGGGTCGTGGGGTACACAGTGGGCTGTGTGGCTTGAGTTGAGGTTTGAGCTCTGGTTCTGCCTCAGTGGGTCCCCATTCCCTCCACTCCCCAAAACTTCAGTCCCCGATCTGTGATTGGAGACCAGAAAGTGTCTGAGGGTCCTTGCCAGGCAGCCATTTCTGCCCTTGCCATGTCTTCTCCAAGCTGCCCTTGGGCCTCACGCTCCAGCGCCTGTGGCTCTGGGAGGTGAGACCGACAGCAGCAGAGGTGGAACCCCCGGCGCATTAATGGCGCTTGTGTTTACCCAGGCTGGGCCCATAAAATGTCTCAAGCGGAACTGAGCTTGGCTTGGAGCTATCTGGCATTGTCCGTTCCAGCTCTTGAACCTTGGAATGGACCACCTGGGTGGACATCTCATTCCCTAGACACCTTGAAAAACTCCAGAGGGAAGCCTGGCAAGGCCTTGGAGCAGAGGAGTAGACAAGGTTGGGTTTGCAGGACTTGGGGACCTGAGAGGTCAACTTGTCCAGCCCATGCAAGGATCCCCTGCAGGCTGCATTATGGCCTAAGGGAAGAAGGACCTGTCCTGCGTGCTGCCTCTCAGCAGAGCCCTGCACTAGTACCCAGGAGGCATGGCTCTCTGACACGCCACCTCTACCCAGTCTGTGGCTTCTTTCCGTACTGAGTTGCTGAGTTCCTGAGGTCAGGAACTTGGGTCTCCTTATCCCTCTGTCCCCAGCCTGGCCCTTTTCTAAGTTCCTCCTCTGTGCCCTGCCCTGTGCTGAGCTCTTTGGACCGAGGAAGCATCAGACTCAGTCTTTCCTTTGGGTCACTTATGTCTAGGAGGAAAAGCACCTGGGTACCCAATGCATCAGAGGATAAGTCAGGAGTCCATCCCTCCATCCATCCACCCACCCACCCTCCAACCCTCCATCTACCCATCCATCCATCCATCCAACCATCTATCCATCCATCTCTTGACAATAGTCCCATCAGCTTCTGGGGAGCAAAGCTATAAGCACAGGCTTTGGGGTCACGTGGTTCTGAGTTCAGAACTGTCCCCCATTGCATGACCTCTCTGGGCCTCAGTTTCCTCCTCATTGAAAAACCTACCTCAGAGGGTAGTTATGAGATTCCCTGAGACAAGACAGGCGAACTGATGAGAACAGTGCCTGCACTGAGGCAGACTTACCTGGAAGGTAATGAAATCTGCGTTTAGGGGCCCTTTGCTTACACTTGTCTCTTCTCTGGAAGATACTCTCGAAATGTGTTCTCATGGTCATATATTTTTATAAAATTTTGTAAGAAGTAAGAGTTTTTAGCCACCAACGGTTGATGGTACTTTTTCTTCCTGAATCCCCCTCCGTCTTCCTTTCCTGTTGAGTAGTGTTGAGTGGCAGAGGCATTTAGGGATCCGGCTAATGGGAAGTTGAGTTGAGGGTATATTTACTGTATTGGGGGATTAGTGGCGTATACGTATATGCTTTGCAGTCACTTACGGGTATAGTTATTGTTAGCCGTCCTAGCATAGGAACAGCTTCCGGCATGAAGAACCCTGCTGCGCACCGTGCAGACTCATTTAGCGTTGGAACTGCAACCGGCCCTGGAAGCATGTGGATGGTGGGAGAGAAACAAGGTTTGACACGAATGCACCCAGAGGTTAGTCTGTGGAATATTCTTTCAAGCATCGGTTGTGCCAAACTGTAGGCGAATAATTTGGGCCTTATCAAAATAGAAACTCTCTCCTGTCAGTAATGGCACTGTGGCCTGAATAATTAGAAATGATAAATGTATCTTTTTTTTCTTGCTGGGAATCACGTGGAATAGAACTGATTAGAAGTTCTGTGTTTGCAGGGCACCATCTGTAGCAGTATACAAACAGCAAGTACCTTTGTGTCTAAAGTTGCTTATTTATGAACCCCAACTGTTATTATGAGGAGGCAGAGAAAGAGTACGCAGTCCAAAATTACAAGAAAAAAGTGTTATGAGGGTATTTCTGACACTTAATTTTTAAAAAAGATTGTATTACTTTTCTGAATTTGTTGATGTTTGTGGTATTCAGCCGCTTTAAAAAATTTGTAATTAATTATGACTTCTTTTCTCATTCTGATTATTTACTTTTTTTTTTTTTTTTTTGTGGTACGCGGGCCTCTCACTGTTGTGGCTTCCCCGTTGCGGAGCACAGGCTCCCGATGCGCAGGCTCAGTGGCCATGGCTCACGGGCCCAGCCGCTCCGCGGCATGTGGGATCCTCCCAGACCGGGGCACGAACCCGTGTCCCCTGCATCAGCAGGCAGACCCTCAACCACTGCACCACCAGGGAAGCCCTGATTATTTACTTTTGTACTTGGTTGTTTTTGGTTTTTTTTGGTATTTTCTTCTTAAAGAGGGCTCCCCAAATCGTATAAGTTTCGGGTCCCTGAAAACTTGATCAGGCCCTGCCTAGCACATAGTAAGTGCTCAGTAGTGCTGGAAATTTCTGACTTGGTCCTCTTGCTCTAGCCGGGAGGCCAGTCAAGGTCTTCCCCCTCCTCCCACCATTGAACCCAACGCCCCCTACCCACGTTGCAATTATAAACAGATACATGGCAGCAGATTTCAGGGCAGATGCAGTGTCAATGCTGGCACAGCCAGCCAATATCCCTGTCACACATCTGTCTCTCCCACCAGAAGGGAGGCTCCCAGGCAAAGACGTGTCTGACTCCTTTGGGTCCCCAGTGCCCAGCACAAGCCTGGCAGGGATGAGGTCCTTGATCTCACAGGAGGGATCTGTCTTGGACTCAGTGTCAGCCACAGCTGGGTGCCCCTAGCTTCCTTCACTTTTCACCTGATGGAAAGAGAAGAGTGTAGCTTGGTGGTGTTAAACTGAGCCCTCGGGACCCTCAGAGGGGCCCCAGGAGCGGCCAAGAGGGTGGAGGGAAGGCTGAGGGGTTAGGGTTCTAAGACCCCCTCACCTTCCTTCAACCAGAGCACCTTCCCTTTTGTTGGATGCATTGGCTGGGTCATAGCGTTACGGGTCACATAAGCGTTCATCTGGAAAATGTGTTGCAATGTGAGAAACAGGATGGAAAAGCACTGGTGTGCTCCTCCCTCCTGTGCACTGTAGGAAGCACAGAGCTGTGCTCCAGGCTCGTGCTTGGTAAGTAGAGAGACACTCCCAGCAGGCATTTTGTGAGTTGACCTCACCCCTTGCATCCTTGTATTT
Organism: Pseudorca crassidens; assembly: GCF_039906515.1. Taxonomy (NCBI): domain Eukaryota; kingdom Metazoa; phylum Chordata; class Mammalia; order Artiodactyla; family Delphinidae; genus Pseudorca; species Pseudorca crassidens. Next base: position 54,766,433 of record NC_090304.1, read on the forward strand.
TTTTCTTCCCTTTTGGTCCCTTGTTCCTTTAAAAACTGGTTAAATTCTGTATGTCTGCAGTCCACCTCCTTTTGAAATGAGGTGGGCTAGAAATAAATTCATCAACACAAAAGTGTGTTGAATGAAGGATCCTCCAAACACATGTCCTCTTGCCCAGCCCAGTCCTCTTCACAATTCTCGTTCCCTCCCTCCCCCCTTCATGGGATAATTTTCAGCTCCCTGTCTGCTTTCCCCACTGGATGATGAGCAGGGGCCGTATGTACCCATCTAGCACTCTCCCCAGACAGGGCAAGTTCTCACTACATGATTATGGAAAGAAGGAGGGGAGGGAGGAAAGGATGGCCTATGTCACAACCCGTCACGCAGGGTGTGTGTCAGAGCACTCTCGGGCTCTGGACTGACACACACCCAGGTTCGAATCTTGCCTCCACAGCCTGCCAACTATGAAACTATGGGCAGGGACTTCCCTGGCGGTCCAGCGGTTAAGACTCCGTGCTCCCAATGCAGGGGTTCCGGGTTCAATCCCTGGCCAGGGAACTAGATCCCACATACCGTAAAAAAATCCCACAGGTGGCAACAAAGATCCCGCGTGCCACAACTAAGACCCGGTGCAGCCAAATAAATAAATATTAAAAAAAAAGAAACTATGGGCAAATCACTTTCCCTCTCTGAGCCTCGTCTCTAAAACAGGAATAATAGGTGCTCAGGAAAGGGCTGGAGAATGAACTGAACTGGCTTGGAAAGGGACGGAGCCTCTGCATGCAGAGCCTGTCCCAAGCTGGGGCCTCCCCTCTCCCACGAGTTCCTCAGCCCCGCAGGCTCCAAGTCCAGTGGGGCAGAACCTTTTAATTGGGCCAGGCCCGGAGGGTGAGTGGAGGCAATCAAGCCTGCCCAGGCTTGGCAGGCGGCCTGGTCCCCCGAAGCCTGCCCGTGTGGCTGCCAGCATCCAACAACAGGGCATTCCAAGGCCTGTCTGCCACTGGCCACGCAGCCTGCATGGAGTCCTTGAGGCTTGGTGTACATGGTTAGGAGCCCAATGTGACAGGATGGACACAGAGTGGGTACCAAGCCAATGCCAGGTGAGCTGAATAGTTACATTCTGTGGGCACAGAGATACATCTGGCCCTAAATGGGAAAAGTGAAATAATACAATACCAGCCATTTATTGAGTGCCTACAATAACGAGACATATTTGTATTATTTAACACTCTCTCTGAGTACTATTCCCATTTTACAGGTGGAGAAACTGAGGCTCGGGGAGGTTAAAATTTGCTCAAGGTCACAGAGAAGGCACGTACTGTGGTCAGGGTTTGAGCCCCACCATGTACTCCTCAAGTGTGCGCTGTTGCCCTGCCAGGGCCACCCAGCTCTCAGTGCACATCCATGTTAACGAAACCCTCCTCTGCCCAACCTGGTGCTGGGGCTGGAGGTACAAGATAAACCTGCAGGGCTCTGCCAGGGAAGGTTAGCCTCATACACAGACAATGCTAAGAGGAGGTAGCCACTCCCAGAGAAGGAGCTGGAAGAATCTGAACTGGGGGCATTAGAGGGCTAGAGGTGGCCTTTGTGCAGAGCTTCGAGGGCCGGGGAGAGAGGATGACCCCTCAAGATCATCTGCTTTGGATCACCCGTTATACAGAAGAGAGACATACATGCCCCACAGAGGGATGCAGGGAGCTGGAGCAGAGCAGCACCTGTAACCCCAGCCCTCACATCCCGCCTAGGGGCCTGGCCTGTGCTTCGCCTGCAGCTTCCTCTGGGCCTTTGATAACTGTTCAGAGGTGCAGCCAGGGGGCAAGAAGCTGGGGCAGAGAAAGAACTGACCGTTGACACTGGGGGCAGCCTCAAGAGGGCCCAGTCGGGGTGCTCATATCCCAGAGGGGCCGACTGGGCAAAGGGGATGGCAGACACAGGCGCTACCCACACTAGGCTCATAATTATTTGCTGAAGGACTTACCTGGTGGTCCAGTGGCTAAGATTCCATGTTCCCAAAGCAGGGGGCCCAGGTTCGATCCCTGGCCAGGGAACTAGATCCCATGTGCCACAACTAAAGATCCCACGTGCCACAACTAAAGATCCCGCATGCCGCAACGAAGGTCGAAGATCCCGCGTGTGGCAACTAAGACCGGGCACAGCCAAATAAATACATAAATATTGAAAAAAAAAAGTATTTGCTGAATAAATGAACGAATGAATGAGTGAGTGGGGTCCCAGTGGGCAAAGTGAGGGCCAATAGATAGGTGGCACAGAGAGGTAAATGTCTGAACCAGTGTCTGCAAGGACCTTCTCCCAGGAGAGCGGTCCCACACGAGGGCGCTGCCCCGGGAGGAGTGAGCTCCCCATCAGGGGACAGAGGGAAAGTCACTCTGTGAAGGGCCCGTGGTCAGGACTGCTAGAGCCAGGGTTCTGGCTCCTGAGGAAATGGTATCTCTGGTTCTGAGATTCTTTCCACCTTGCTGCTGGGGACAAGAGCCAGTTCCCACGAGGAGGACGAAAGTGCTGGCAGGCTGGAGATCCAGCCAGCTGAAAGGTGACCCCGCTGAAGGTCCGGGAGAGGCGGGAGCCTGCTGAGAGCTTGAGGCCTCCACGCCAGACAGCCTCCAGCTCACTGTGTGGCTTCCTGTAAGTCTCGACCCCTCAGGGCCCTCATCTGCCCTGTAGGCTCTCAGGGCTATTCTGAGGCCAAAACAATTCCTATTTCCCTCCACACTTTGCAACATAAAAACATGTTTACATTATTCCATTTATTATAGAGTGGGGAAAAAAACCCCACAACTCAGCTTTGGGTACAATTTCTTAGGTACAAGAATCTCCCACTATAGTTGGGGGTGGAGTGGGAAGTGGCCCCCAGAATAGGCCCGTTCTCATCCTCATCGTCCCCAGAGCCATCTCACTATTCAAGTCCCTTCACCTCTCTGAACATCAGTTTCATCTTCTGTGAAATGAGACTATAAACTATTTTACAAAATCAAAACAAACCACAAAAAGTTCTTAAGAAAGGGATGGGGACTTCCTTGGTGGCACAGTGGTTAAGAATCTGCCTGTCAGTGCAGGGGACACGGGTTTGATCCCTGTTCCAGGAAGATTCCCACATGCCACGGAGCAACTAAGCCCGTGCGCCGCAACTACTGAGCCTGCGCTCTAGAGCCCGCGAGCCACAACTACTGAGCCCGGGTGCCACAACTACTGAGCCTGCGCTCTAGAGCCCGTGAGCCACAGCTACTGGGCCCACGAGCCACAACTACTGAGCCTGGGTGCCACAACTACTGAAGCCTGCACGCCTATAGCCCGTGCTGTACAAGAGAAGCCACCACAATGAGAAGCCCGCGCACCACAACAAAGAGTAGCCCCCGCTCGCCGCAACTAGAGAAAGCCCATGCACAGCAACAGCAACAAAGACCCAACGCAGCCAAAAATAAAATAAATAAATTTATTAAAAAAAAAAAAAGGAAAGGGATGCTCTGGGGACTTTGAGGGCTGACAAGTTGCCTGGAAGACGCCCACCCTGGGCCTGGCTGCCGTGGACACCCCCTGTGCCCCCGGGTTAGGCGCCAGCAGGAGTAGCCCCACCAAGTGACGCTTCTGAAGCTGTTTGCTTCTCTCACTTTGGCCCTGGGCTGGGAAGACATGGAAATTCTGAGAGCCTCAGACTCCATGTGTTTTATGGGCCCTGAGAACACAGCAGCCCCATAAAGTCACTTCAGATGGCTTACAAGCCCCAAGACCATCCAGGATCGCCTGACCCAGGGAATCCTGAGCTCACCGGGGAGCGACTGGGCCCCAAAACCAAAGGACGAGACTCCGGGGCCGATGGGACTGGACCACCAAGATAAATCTTCCGCCTGCCTCGCGGCCCCTGTGGCCTGACGGACTTGGGGAGTGGCTCTCAAACCAGCCAGACCCGACTGAGAAGGTGCTGCAAGACTGCTCACCTGTGTGCTGGGTGAGCTAAAGGATGGCCTTTGTCCCCAAACCCAGGCTGAGCCTGTGTGGCTCTTGGAGACCTATTATAGAGAGGGAGCCGGAGAGGCTCAGGCTTTACGGTGAGCCCCGGGTTTGATCCTGCTTCTGCCGTTAGCCCTGTGACCTTAAGGCACCAGCAAGCCAGCTCCCAATTTTCTCATCCCTTCAGTGATAATGACCAGGGCAGCTATTTCTACCTCACGTGGTGTGTGGGAGTCAAACAAGGTACCCAACTGGGGCTATTATTTGGTCCCGGCTTTCCCCTCCAGGTAAGAGGGCGCCAACCGCTGACTCAATGGATGGGCACGTCCTGTCCTCACCATGGTTGCTTCTCTCTGCGACTTACCCCACTCTCACTGACGGTCTTCTTTTTCCTGGATTGCCAAGATCTTCCAACAGAAACCTTGGCTCCAGTGTCCTCTACCCATACCCAGTAGCCCCCCCTCAAACTCTCTAACCTGACTTTCAGGGTTGTCCTCCACCCAGCCCATGTAGACCTATCATTGCCCTCCAGTTCCCCCAACCAGAAGGACCCAACGTGCTTCACTCACACAGGTCATGTTACTACTATTACTAATATTAGTAATAATAATAACTAGCATTTATGGAGTGCTCACTCCCTGTATATTACATGTGACCTATCACTGAGTTACATGAACCAATGCAATTAATCCTCACAACCACCTTATGTGGTAAGTACCCAAATTTATCCCATATTACAGATGAGGTCACTGAGGCACAGAGAGAAGTAACTTGCCCAAAGGTCACACAACTAAGAGGGAGCAGAGCTGGGTTTCGAGCTGGTGAAGTCTGGCTCCAGAGCCCCAGAATGACCATTCTTAGCTCATGCTATTGTGTTCCTTCATGAGACTGGAGGGCACAGAGAACATGGGGATGAGGGGTGATGTCTGGCCTGGGCATTCTGGAGCTGCCCCGTCATCTGCAAAGTTATTCTCACCACAGAGTCATCAAGGTGAGGGTGGGGTTTCCCAGGACGTGCTCTCTGGACCACCTACCTGCACCGGAGCCTCCCAGGTGCTTATGAAAATGCAGAATCCTGTGCCCCACTCCTGATCTGAATCAGAGTTTTGGGGGGTTGAGCTTGAAGGTCAAAAAACAAAACCCACTAGACTAGAAAGTTCTGCCCAGGGAATTCCCTGGTGGTCCAGTGGTTAGGACTCGGCACTTTCACTGCCGTGGTCCCGGTTCAATCCCTGGTGAGGGAACTAAGATCCCACAAGCTGTGTGGCACTGCCCCCCCCCCAAAAAGTTCTGCCCAGACACTGGAATCCATTCAAATCCTGAATCAAGGGCCCCTGGGCAAGTCACTGATTTTCTCTGAACCTCCATTTTCTCATCTGTATTAGGGAATGAGAAATTGACCCCAGGGATGGCTGTGAGAGCCAATGAAATAATGGATGTATAACTGGCATGTGGAACAGGCTAAATTCTGTGGTGTGCAAGTGAAAAAAACTTAATTTTTCACCCCTGTCTCTCAAACCTGCCCTGTGGGCTCTCCCTCTCCAGCCCTAACTGGGATCTAGGGTGGACCCCAGCCTTCCTGCTCTAGGTTAGGGATAAAGTGACAGTCTCATTCCCAGGTGGTGACAGATGCACCCAGTCTGACCTCACTAGGTCACTCTCATATCTGATTCAAAATTCCTCCTCCGCCTACTCAGGCCCATTTCCAGATTTAGCTGCTGGGAGAGGGAAGGGGCTTGGGGGCTTCTTCTATTTCCTCACCTCCCTCCACTCTGTGCCGTCCGCTGCCTTCAGAACTAGGTCTGGATGCGGGGGACGGTGTGGAGGGGGAGTGGGAGGGTAGACGCAAAATGATGGCAGTAGGACTGGCCTGAGGCTGCCGGGACCTGGCTGGGGACTCGCTCCTTTTGCAGCGGCAATGGCCCAAACCCAGCTTTCTCTCTTTGGGGTATACTGCGGATTTTTCAATGACCCCCACCCTTGCTAAGAAGAATGTACTGACACGGGTAATGCCCCCTCTTCCAGTTGATGTCTCCCACTCTCCCCTCAATCCCAGGCAGACACCTTCGGTTTGGGTCACATGACAGTGGCAGGCAGCAGACCCTCAACTGGACCTTGTTACATGATTCGTGTCCCGATTCATTCCAGGGCGCCCACTTGGGCCCACAGGAATCTTGTTTCTTTGTCTGCAAACCCTAGCAGGGCGTGCTTGACCCTGCAGTCCCCTGTCCTCTCTCTCCAGCCTCAAGGCTTCAGACGGTGTTTCAGGCGAGAATCAGACACACAGCCCTCTGCCCGCGAACTCCAGGACCTACACGAGGAAGGGACAGTCCTTGCACACCAAGTTCGTCCTTCCAGCCCCTACTTGGGCTGGGAGCGGGTGCCAGACACAGAATTGGTTTGGGGCCATTCCTTTTTCTTGTCCTGCACAGATGCTTTGAAATGTGGGGTGCTGGGGATTGTGGTATGCAATTTGGGGCCTCAGCACCTAACTCAGAGAAGGTGTCCATAAAGAATTCCAGGCCCTTCTCTTCCTGAAACAAGGGGAGCTGGGGATTCAAGGAAGGAAGCAGAAGAGCCAAAAGCAGGGCTACACAAAGCATCAGGCAGCGCGGAGCCTGCCACAGGCTCCCAGAGATGCATGTAAAACCAAGGATTGGGAGGGATTCGTTTTTAATTAAAAAGCAATCGAGGCCCAGATATAAAGTATCATGACACTAATGGTCCAGGAAATCTGGAACCTTAAATCACAGCAATTTCTCCCCAGAGGGCAGGCCTGGGACCCCAGGATTAGATAGGGGGCTTGGCGTGTGCCAAGGCAGGTAATGCGGAAGGTGAGTGCAGATTCCTCCCTGCGAAAGCATTCAGATTGACGGCAGGTGAGAGCTCAGAGGCCTCTGGGTCCAGTTTGGCGCCATCACTTCAGAGATGGGGAAACTGAGGCCCAGAGAGTGGTAGGTTCTGCTGAGGGTCACACAGAGAACGGGAGCAAAGCCAGAACCAGAACCTGAGCTGGAGGCCCTGTCCCTGTACCAGCTTTGTGATCCCATCCCAGGATGGACGCTTTCCCTGCCAGGGCCTTCCAGTGAGGCCTGGGGTCTGGGGATCTGCCGGGGTCACTGAGGCCAGAGATGTTTAGAATTTCCGCACGGCTCTTGGGTGGTGGTGGTGAATGGGGTTAACCTGGAAGCCTCGCAAATAGGGTGAGCCAGCTGTCAGCCCCAGGTCAGGGGCCACCTGCGCTTACATCATCCAATGTGGTCCTCACCACCTGCCTGAATTGCCTTGCATCAGGGACTCACTGAGTGACTCTAGGAAACCTGGCCAGCCTCCCTCTATCCAGCCTTGGTTTCACCATCTCTATGATGAGGAGGTTGAACTGGACCCTCTGTAGAGGCCCCTCAGTGCTGACAACCTGTGAGTCCGTAAGTCTTTTAAGCCTGCTGTCCCATCCCCCAAAGAGGGGTATTGTGAAGACAGCAAGCAGCAGGGTGGGGTGATCACGAATGGGGAGACAGGAAGCATTTTGAGCTCCCAAGGAAAGCCTGCAACACAGCCCCCAGCTGCAGGGATCCTTCTGCACCCCCTAATTCTCTGGATTTCCCTCCTGAGGGCTGGCCTGAGCCAAAAGTCAGACACTTCATTCATTCATCCCACAAGGATTTATCACTTCCCTGGAATGCTCTGCGCTTCTACAAATCTTGAGATGTCTGAGAGCATCTAGCCAAAGTGGGTGGGTCTCCCTGCTGCACCTGAGTGAAAGGCAGGCTGCCAAATAACCACTGACTTCTTTGGCCATATCAGTAGAGATGGCGCCAAATCCAAGGAGGTGATTTTCTCAATCTACTCCGTACTGACAACATTCCTAGAGAGTGATGACCAGTGTGGGAGTAGAACTTTGTGACCAGAGGAGGTGATCAGGGAGGCGAGAGTTCTAGAACCTGGAGAAAAGAAAACTCAGGGGACAAAGGTACTAGTCCCACACCTCTACGAGGATGTGGGGGATAGATGGCCGTACGTGTTCGGTGGCATTACAGACCTGAGAACTAGACGACTTCAGAGATCTCTGGTTCAAGCTCTCTTCCCATAGCCTCCCTGACTGATGATAAACTGATAAACCCTAATGCAGGGCACACACCTCCTGCGACACGGAGTTTAATCCCCACCTGGCAGCTGTTTCCATGGTAAGAAGACTCTGGAGGATAGAAAGCTCTGCTTACTGGTGGTGCCCCCTCTGGCTACCTCTGCGCTGACCTCTGCGCTGACCCGGGTGGCATGCTTTACCTACCTTCTTTTATTTAATTCCCACAGCCTCGAGAAGTTAGAATTATATCCCTTTCTCTACAAACTGCTAGGCTCAGACAAATCAAACAACCCTGTAAGTCTCACAGCTAGTAACAGCAGAGCTGGGATCTGATCTTGGGTCTCTCTGGTTCCAGAGCTATTTACACCAGAAAGCAGTCACCTCTTTCCTGATTCAGCCACACAGAACTTTGCGTCCCTGTCCAAACCCACGATGTTCTTTCATGAGTCACTGTCTTTGCCTTGTGCTCCTTCTGCCAGGAATTGCCCTCCCTCCACATGCATTTGAAAACTTCTGTTCTCACGGTTATGTCTCTCTTCATCTCTGTTTAACACACACACACACATCATCGTCATCATCATCTAGTGTGTTTTAAGACATACAGTAGGCACTCCATGTTTATCTAATCAATACACAAATGCACCAATAAGTCCAGTCCTCGGGACTTCCCTGGTGGCGCAGCGGTTAAGAATCCACCCGCCAATGCAGGGCACACCCGTTTGAGCCCTGGTCTGGGAAGATCCCACATGCCACAGAGCAACTAAGCCGGTGAGCCACAACTACTGAGCCTGTGCTCTAGAGCCTGCGAGCCACAACTACTGAAGCCCGTGCACCTACAGCCCGTGCTCCGCAACAAGAGAAGCCACTGCAATGAGAAGCCTACACACCACAACGAAGAGTAGCCCCTGCTCACCACAACTAGAGAAAGCCCATGCGCAGCAACGAAGACCCAACGCAGCCAAAAATAAATAAATACATAAATTTATTTTAAAAAATAACAATAATATTGAAAAAATAATAATAATTCCAGTCCTCAACAAAACTCTTCATCCTTGCCTCCTGCCTCCAGATGAGCCAGCTAGCTCTGGGCTCCCTCAGCCCCATTCCCTGGCCCCCCGCCTCCCCTCGATACACTAACAGGCCCCTGGCATCTCTCTAGACCCCAGCATTGGCAGAGGAGGGAGTCAGAAAGGAATGTGCAATGCAATGGAACGTGAGATCCCTAATAATAATACAGATGACCTTTCTGATCTAGCCTCCTATTGGTACAGAAAAGGAACCTGAGGCCCGGAGAAGGCAGAGTGGGGAAGGTGGGATTCCAGGCTCTGAGTCCCCGTCCATTGGCTGTCCTGACCAGAGAAACGTGGAGAGGAGGCCTGTAGAGGCAGAGGGCCGGAGCTGGCCCCAGGCATCCCCACACATCAGCCCAGCCCGCAGCTCAGCTAGCCAGGCCTGGGTGAGCCGAGGGTCAGGGGAGTTACTCAGGCTCTGGCCTCCCCACAGATGCCTTTCATTTTCCAGGCCAAGGGCCTGCTCCCGCTGGCTGGAGGAAAGACCCCCGCCATGGGTGCTGAGTGTGGGGCCGAGGTTCAGAGGCTGCCTGCGGTAGGCGCCGACCCTCAGCTTCCCCCGCAAATTCACAACCCCCAAAAGGCCCAGCGTTTTCGGACGGGAGTGGGGTGGGGAGGGAGAGTTTTTCCGTGGTTGGCCCCATGGCCCTACAGAGTCAATGACTTGTTGGAAAGCCTGAGGGAGATAAAGAGCTTTGTCCATGCTGGGCCTGGGGGGTGGGGTTGGCCCCAGGGACCCCATGTGGAGGAGTTGCAAAGCAGGCCTATCGCCTGAGCCCCCATCTGACCAAGCCATTTCCTGCCTGGCATGGACTCCCACATTTCTAAGGTGACATTCAAGCTCTTTTATCTGGATTCAAAAAACAGAGGGTTGGGCTGGGGGAGAGGGGAAGTTGACTCCTTACCCCCGGGCTCTCTGGTGGGCTCTCTGGGGCTCAGAGCCCTGCAGGCCTGGCCAAAGCTCCCAGTCCTGCAGATGGCAGCCAGGACCCCAAAGGGGAGTGTCCCTGGCAGAAGCAGTGCCAGGGACCAAGCACAATGAGCAATTTGAGAAACATCTGTGGAGAGAGCCCTGCCTCCGCAGGAGAAGACAGGCAGTAGGCCCAGGTCCTGGGAAATCCCTCATGCTGCCTGTGGGCTGGGACTGAGCCCCGAGGACCCACCTCTGCCATGCTCAGCTGCAAAGCATCCGCACTGGCCTCTACTTGGTGCAGTAAGACCTACACCAGAAACTGCTGCAATCCCCGATAACCAGATACAGGACACTGAGTCCCACGTTTTGCAGAATGGGAAACCAAAAGGGGCAGGAAGTAACTTGTCTCAGGCCAGTGGCTAAGCTGAGTCATGAATGAGGCCCTTGGTTCTTCACCCCATGTGGCCCGTGCAGCTCAGTGATCTCCCGGTGCCTGGACTAGAACCGTGACAAGAGTCATGGCATTAGCGCTGCAGGGGAGAGTCAAGACTATCTAACCTTCCTCGATGCTACCTCTGTGCCAGGCCTTTCCTGGCCCTGGGGCCACGGGGGTGATCAGATCTGCCCCTGCCTTCCATTTCCCGGAGAGACAGATCACCACATCCAGGGTGTTGGGAAAGGATCAGGTGCTGTCTAGGGAAAGTGGGGGGAAAAGACATCCTGGACCAGGAAACCACAAGTACAAAGGCCCAGGGGGTGTTGGGAAAGCTCACCAGCCAGAGAACCACAGGTGGATTCAGGGCATCTACAGTGTCTGGTGGGGTGGAAGGAAGAGGGTCAGGGGCTGGATCCGGAGGGCTCTGTGAGCCTGTTAAGGAGGTGGGCTTCATCCTGAGCCCAAAGGGGTTCAAATATGCTTGACCTTCACACAGCAAGTTGCCTACAGAGCCCAGACTGAGACCCAGGTGCCCAGCCCTCTCTTGCACCCACCCACTTACCACAGAGAGCCACATGTCCCCTTGCCTGGTGTAGTGAGGACAGAGGCTTGGCCATGGGTGAGGACCTCTCCAAGTGACCCCTTCAAGGTTTCCCCCTTAGATCTTGGGAATCGGGCCTTAGCCAGACCTGCCAGTCCTTACCTTCTCTAACCAGGAATTCGCTTCCTGAAGTCTTTGTTTAATGAGGGTCATTTTCTCCCGACCTGCACATCAGACTGAAAACAAAAACAAAACCACAATCCTGGCCTCTCCCTCTGCAGCTCCAGCACTGCCTTCCCACCAAGGAAGGAGCAGCCCTCACAGCCATCTGCCCGCTGCCTTCCAGATCTCCCAGCGTGGGCTGGGCCCAGGGGAGGAGGTGCGGTGCCTCAGGCCTGCCCCTCCACCGAGGGAGGGGCCCAGAGCATAGAGTCCATATAAATTAATTTAATTGGGCCCTATTATCACTTTGTTCCAAGCCTGCAAGTATAATCTAGCATTGAAGTAATTCATTGAGTGTGAATGTTCTGGAGCCAAGACTTCCCTCTGTTCTCGGAACAAAACTCTCCATGCTTGGCCCAGGCTCCGGGCCACTGCAGCCTGGCTCAGCAGAGGGGCTGTGTGGGGAGCAGGGCGAGCAGGGGAGGCCTTAAAATAGCTCTTTGCTTTGGCTGCGTCCCCTGACTTTCCCAGAACGAGGCCCCGGTCCACACCTCCAACACACACGCAGTCAGCCACACAGGCACACATTGGGGTGACACTCGGGCCTTGCAGATCCCAAAGATGGCTGAAGAGGTCCCAGGAGACCTGGGTGAACCCCCAATGACTACAAGAGCTTGGACAAGTCTTTCTCTCCCTTCTGTGCCTTAGTTTCCCATCCTACCAAATTTCCTGACTTCTCACTTTAGCAGCTGTGTGACCTCAGGCAAGTTATTAAACCCCTCTGAGACTCAGCTTCCTCATCTGTGAAATCCAGTAATGCTTATCTCATTGGGTTATGAGGGGGATTAAATGAGTTAACATATGTAAAATGATTAGAACTCTGCCTGACAAACTGTACGCGCTCCATCAATGCTCTCCCATTAGAGCTGTGAGATTCCGATGGGATAGGGGCAGGGAGCCCTCTGTGCTACTGTAATTGCTGAGGCCAAGGTACGCATCATAGTTATAATTTCAGAAAAGTAGGAGGGAGCTGGGTGGTGCAGTTCCCACGGAAGTTTTATCCCAGGAGCAGGGCACCCCGAGAGCTGAGAGAATGCGAGTTGCCCAGCTCAGTGTTGTTATGATTAGATTTACATAATTTATGGCGCAATTATTCATACCCTGATGCCAAGCTCATTAAGCAATCAGGCACCATGAACAGAGTGAGCCCCAATCTAAAAGAGAGACATGGCCTTGGGGCCCCTGGGGGCCCTGGTCTGAGGGCAGAAGCAGCATACTCATGCATGAATGCAAGTGCGCACACCACACACTCACAGGGGGCCCAAGCCCTGCAAAGGAACCTCTCAGGGAGAGGCAAGGGACACAGGCCCTAAAGGGGGTGGGGTAGCTGAGGATTTACGGGTCTGCCTGCTCCTTCCCTTAACCACCCTGAAATACCAACCAACCTTTGTAGGGCCCCCCTGTGCTCCGGGCCCTGGGCCTGCGCTAACCCTTGAGCCATACAGCATCCAGAAAGCAGAGTTTATTAGCGCTACTCCTAGTATTAATACTGATTTAACAGATGGGGAAAATAATGGTTGGCAGGTCCAACCAAAATCTCTCCCCAGCAAAAACAAAGTCAAACCAAAGGTTCCTGCCCACGGATATTTGCTCCCTAATTCAGAGATTATACGAGATGGGAGTTGTGTTTTGGGGCAGTAACTAGTAAAAGAGAGAAGCTTGGGCTGGGAGTTAGGTCATCTGAGTAAATCCCTTCATGTCTCTGTACCTCAATCTCTCCATCAGAGCAATGGGAGTGATAATCTCTCTCCCACTGGGCCCTTGTGTGGATTGGATGAGACCACTGATTACAAACCTCCACGTAGGGCTCAGCACACGTTAAGTACATGCAAGATAAAGCAGCGTGTGAGCACGGCCCCAGAGCCGCCAAGTTAGGACAACACTCAGGTCGTCCTGACAAGTTCCAGCCTCTGGTAAGAAGAGGTTTCTTGATACTAAATCCCTGCCTCCTACATCTAGCCCTAGAAGGAGAATCTCCACCCAGGGCTGGGACGTGGGAAATCAGGCCCCCAGCCTCCTTACCCAGGATGGAACTTTCCTTGTTCTGTAGCTAATGGCCCTGCTGGTGGGGGGAGGGGGTCTACTCCCCCTTAGTCTCTTCCCCCGACACCCAGGGCTCAGCAGAAGCAGAAGAAAGTTCAGACAAGATTCATCTAGGGCTCTGTGGCTGAGGCCGCTTTAACCTGTCCCACCTCAACACACCTCCAGGCATGGACTCAAGATGGCCTGGCCAGGCCTGGCCTTGTGGGGCTTCCTCTCCACCCTCCCAGAGGGCTGCCAGGGCTCCAGGAAAGTGGCGGTGGCTCAAGTCAGGGACTCCCTCCTGGCTCCCACTCCTACTCTCCATTCTGAATTCTCTTCCTCCCGTCCGGGTTCCTACTGCCCACCATTTATTCACTGGACACCGCTGTGCAAGTCACTGCAGCTCTCCAAGCCTCAGTTTCTTCATCTTTAAAATGGGCTAATAAATCGTACCTCCTCACAGAGTTGTGAGAACTACCTGCAGTGTATACAGAGCTCAGGTAAAGCACTTGACAAATACTTCTAGATGGCTGGTGAGTTGGGTGTTTTGTTTGTTTTGCTTTGTTGTTTATCCTGTCTAACCCATGATCCTGGGAATGGCAGGGCCCAGCTCTGGCTCACCCGTCTTTCCGCTAAAACATATACTTACCTCACCTGCTGGCTCTCAGCCGGTACCCAGGTACAGACAAGTTGCTGAGGCCCAGAGAGAGGAAGAGCCAGGCCTGGCTCCCGGTCTCGAGTTTTTTTTCCACAAGCAGCTTCTCCATTTCTACAGGCACCTTCAGGAATACTGGGCAACAGTTATCTTCCTGAAACAGATAAAGAAATGAGCCCCAGAAGAAATCACTCACTTGCCCAAATTCACACCTTCAGGCAGATCTGGGTATTGAAGTAAACCAGTTTGGAGTTTAAGACTTGATTTCAGATTCCCAGCTGGGCCACTGGTCACTCAGTGCTAAGGGCCAGTCTGGCCCCTCCCTCTGCAGGTCCTACCTTCCTCACAGAGAGGCTGGCCCCCAGGCTGCAGGGAGGGGCACAGGCCTGGTGACCTGCAGAGCATCGCAGACACCATCCGATCCTGGGAGTGGATTTCAGGACCTGTCCCCAGCAAGCCCTGGCTGCTGTCAATGGGTCCGCTGGCCAAGCAGGCTTGCTCAGGGTGGAGCATTTCTGAGACGAGGCGAGGTGAAGCAGCATGGGGCTAAAGCAACTTGATGGGTCCTTCCCGCACCCTGCCCCGTGGAGCTCAGGGCTGAGGGGACGAGGAGGGGGCAGGGAGTGGGGGGCAGCTTCATGCTGAGCACGCACCTGTGCACGCAGCCCTGCCCTCACTCCCAGTTCCTGAGGGGTGGCTGGAGGGTCCCATCACCCCAGTGGACAGATGGGAGATTTGAAACCGGAGTGGAACAGGGCTCTGCCCCACATCACCCGGCAGCTGGTGGTAGAACTGAGGCCCAAGGCTTGCCAACTGGGGAGACTTTCGCTGCCTGTTTCTTTTATCCATTCATTCTTTCGTTCATTCATTCATTTATTCACTCATTCAACAACCTTCCTTCCTGGCTGTGTCACGGGAGCTGCAGACTCAGAGAGGAATCAGTCAAGGCCTGCCCTCAGGGAACTCCCAGTCTGATGGGCAAACAACCACATAACTAGTCAATGACAACATGGAACTTTTGTGACAACAATTCACAAGGCTGGGGAGCAGAGAGCAAAGCCCAGTCCAGGCTTGGGAACAAAGAGGCTTCCTGGAGTAGGTCGAGACTATGGGAGAGGAGGGGCCCCCAGGGGTATATTCCCAGCTGAGTGAGGGCACAGAGGTAGGAGAGCCACACGAGAGGGCAAGATACGGGAGCCCACAGAGGGGAAACCCCACTGTTAATTCAGTCCCCACGCAAATCCTGGTTCTCGGACTTGCTTTGCTTACCCCTCAATGGTGGAGGGCGAGAGAGAGGAAATGACACCCCAGCCAGATGTGAGGGACAAAGGTGGTTCTGCTTTCAGGGTCCCAAGGGGCAGCCCCCTCCCTGAGTGGGGACTGAACACCATTAAGGGCAGGTCCTCTCATCCAGCCCCCCATCCCTGAGAGCTAGTTCATTCACTCACTCCTTCCCTCAACAAATACTTCTTGAGCCCCTACTAGGTGCTAGCTGAAATATATATTTATTCTCACTAGTTCCAATCATTTTAAGAAACAGCAATAATGGTCTTTCCCTATACACGAATGGAGACAGCTTCTGATTCTGTAAGGATTTGGAGAGACTTAATTAAAGTCCTGGTTCCCCCGCTTAGTGGCTTGGAAATTTGGGGTCTCAGCTGGTCATTGGGGGTGGTGACACCCATACCACATAGAGTGGCTACAAGGACTGCCAGAGAAGGCCTTCACACCAAGCACGAGCGGGAGCTCGGTAACTGCTTGTCCCCTCTCCCCTGACCATCAGGGCGAGCACCTTCAGTGCGCCCTTCCCCGGGAAGGGAGAGGATGTTTCAGGAATGAGGCAGGGCCTGAGGAAGAGCCAGGAGGCCAGAAGCAGAGGCTCTGGGGCGTGTTGAGACTCGTCTGATTTCCTCACTTGCGGGGGGGATGATGCTTTTCCCCTCAAGTCCCCCAAGGGGAGCTGGTGGCATCATCCCAGTGGCTGATCAGACATCCCCCCCCAGGAAACCAGCAAGGATTCTCTCTGCAGCCCACAGCTGGGGAGCAGTGACCAGAAACCCTGTCATCCAGAACTGGATGGCTGGAAGAGGTGCCCCACCCTGAGATTGATGACCCAGGGGAAGAGTTGCCTTCTAGAAGTGGCAGGGCCCCTTGCTGAGCCTGGGAGAAGACTTGAGTGGGACCCCATGGGAGGCCCCGGGAGCAAACCTCCCAGAGAGCGGATGACCTCACCAAGCTGAGCGATGCCATCGGGTGGGCATGTGTCAGCCTGAGCTAGGCAGACACCCCTCTCCTCACCAGCAACTGCTCAAACACATCCCCAAGCAGCCTGACTGCAGCTAGAGAGGGCAGTGGTAGCCTCAAGGAAGTTCTCCAGCGCTGTCTGGAGTGGATTTAGGCCAGGAAGGCATTCTGAACACTATCTCCTAGAGAGTAAGGATTAAGTCCAGCCACAGGGGCTGTACCAAATGACCCCCAGAAGGTTCCCCCAAAGAATCTGAGCACAAGTCTTAGAAGAACAGGAGGGAATGTGCTTAGAGTCATCACCAATCCAGACTGGGAATCGGGAGACCTGGGTTCTGGGTCTGCCTTGTGGGACTGGGCAGGCGCAGTCCCTCTCTACACCTCAGTTTCTCCTTCAGACAACACAGGGCCCAGGATTAGACACCGAGGGCCCTTCTATCTCCGACTTCTGCATAGCTTCAAGACTGGGCACCAGACACAGGGGTCCCCGGGCAGACTCCAGGCTAGAAGTTTCCTCACTGGTACCTAGACCAAGCCAAGGTCGCACAGCAAGCTGAGGACACTCCCATCATTGATACTGTGACCCAGAAGCCTGAGACACTCTGTGGGCCCCTCCTTTTGCCCATCCCCAGCCCTGGGATTCTCTGCAGCAAATATTTGCAGCTCGTTACCACGTCCTGCCCGTCCTGCCCGCCTGTCTTCTGTGGGCAGCCTTACCTCCGGCTTCCTGGCATCTGGCCTTCTCACCACATTGGAAAATCTTGGTATTTTGGCCCGGCCTGATCTCAGACCATGAGCTGCCTGCCCCTCCCTGGATCACCAGGTCAGCCTCTTCCCCGGCCTTGGCCACTGATCTCTGCCTCATAGCCGCCACGTGAACACGTCTGGTACTCAGGCCTTAGGTCCTTGCCTGACTCAGAACGGCAGGGGGCTCCCCAAGCGCCAGGAAGGGAGCTCACTTTTGAGGACCGTCCACCCCAGGCACCCTGAGTGGCCGCCTGATAGCCCTACACTAGCCTTACTCAGACCACTGGGTACGTGTGGCTCCCGCTACCCTTCAGCTGTGGCCCGAGGCCTTGCCCTGCCGCAGCCTGCTGAGCCCTGTTCCACTTACTCACTGCCTGACCTTCTGCACTTCTGTTTCCTGTTCTGCAAAACCGGGATAATAACTGCAGCCTCTGACCCATCCGGCTTGTGGTGTGGACAGAGAGGCTGTGAGCGTGCAAAAGCGCCTAGCATGGCGCCTGGCTCGCAGCGTGCGCTGACCTGGTAACGCTCCTCCCAGAGCGTTCCTATTGGTCGTTCGGTCACCCGGAGAGGCTGCACTGAACTCCAGCTGGGGGTCCCCGCCTGGAGGCCCTCTGGGTCACCCGGCAGAGGAGCCGGGCACAGGGGCGCCCAGTCACACGTTGCAGTCACAGCCACGGGAGCCCAGGAGGGGTACCTAAACCTCCACGTCTCAGAAGCCCCACGAGACAGGGTGGGTGAAGGTTGGATCTGTGTGTGAGAAGAATCCTTGGATGGGTGCGGGCTGCGTGGGGCGGGGAGGGGCACAGGCAGGCACGGAAGAGACCACCGTGCAGGGACCTGTGAGGAGACTGGGACAGTGATCCAGGCCAGGCAGATGGTCGAGGACTGAGTGGAAAAGAGGCAGTGGGGATGGCAAGGCGGAGGCGAACTGGTGAGAGATGCAGGAAGAGGGACAGGAATACTTCCCGCGGAACAACCCCGGAGCTACTAACCCACGCAGGGGCTCCAGCAAGCCCCTCCCTCTCTGGACGTTAGTTACCCTACCTGTGAAATGGACCCGAGGAGCCCTGGAGGCCCTCCCTGCTCACAGGTCCTGTGGTTCTGTAAAGCAAAGCAAGTGGCCCTCTTTACTCTTGGAGGAGGGGGAGTAAAGCCCAGCCCCACCCCACCCTTTCACGGGGGCCTCATCAGCAGAGGTAGTGCCCATCAGCAGAAATAGGGCCCAAGCAGGGCTAGGGGTCTCACCGCCTAGGTGAGGAGCAGGTAGCACCGCCCATGAGGCTGGATGCACAGGGATGCAGCGCCACCTACTGTCCTTGTGGGAAGAGGCCACCAGTCCCAGGAGCCTGGCTCTGACCTAAACAAGTCCCAGGGGACTGAAGCACAGGCAGGGGTTCCTAATGGGCCCTCTGCCCCAGTTCCCCTTCCCCCAGCCTCTCCAGGTGGCTTACCAAACACAGAATGTTCCCTTCTCTAATGAATTCTGACCACATCGTTCTCTTGCTCAGAAACATTTCATGGCTCCCCATTGCCCTGGGGTTCCGTGCACACTCAGCCTAACGTTCAAGGCCCTTCCCATTCCCCCCCCCCTCCTGACTACTACAGCCTCATTTCCTAAACAGCAAAACACTCACCAGCTCCCTAAACACTTCATATTTTCCCCTCCCCCATGGCTTTGCATGTGCTCTTGCCTTTGCTTAAAATATACTTCTCTGACTTCTTGGCTTAGAAAACTCGTGCATAGCCATCAAAGACCACTGCAGATGTCACCGCCTCGGTGAAGCCTTCCTTAACATGCCTTTTATCCCAAGTTCACCACTGAGCCCCAAGCCTGCCCCACAGCAGAGATTCAAGCCTGTCTTCTTCTGGGTACCCCCTGCTAGTCCCTGGGCTGCCCTTTATCTCTGCATAAGCCAGGAATGTTTCTGTGTACATCTTTTGGTCTTCCCAGGCTCTGAGCTCCTTGATGAAACAGAGAGTGGGTGTGACCCATTGCTTCCCAGCATAGGGTCTGGTGTTCAATTAAGTAGCATTTATTAAGCATCTACTCAGTGCCATTGGACTAGATGCTTTCCCATGCCTTATCCCATGACAGTGACTCAGTTCACCTGTGTTGAACACAGAAGGCTTTACCACTTTGTTCCTGCCAGTAGCCTGCTGCATGACCATGGTGGCTCACTTAATTTTCATTTGGGCAAAGAGAAGGGTGTGATAACACCACTGCTATGGCTCCTTCAGCTGGGACCTACCCAAATCCCATGGCTTTGCTCACATGTGTCTCATCCTGCTGTTCCCAAGATGCCTACCTCCCATGCCCTGACACCTGCTGCAGCTGCTCCGAGCCAGGCCCTTGCTAGTTTGTCCTCTTGGAACTGCAGCTCTGGGCTTGTGTTCCAGGTGCCTTGGTCTCCCAAGGAAACCCAGGCCCAATCCCACTAGCCCCCAAACCCTGCTGGAGGACCAGCCCCAGCTCTGGTCTCTAGAGGTCTGTAGGAGGGGGATGCTTTTGCTTCCCCATTAGGATGGCTGTAGGGGGAAGCCAGACCCACAGGCCGGGGGGAGGTCATGGCAGCCTGGGAATGAGCACCGCTAAGCCCTCAGTGCTCAGGGCTTTCTGGGAGCTACGGAACTCCACTGGAAACTGGATGACCGAGGGGCAGCAGCAGGGACTCCAGGTGGCATCTTATCCACTCCCTGTTGTCCAAGGTGGGTAAGGGGGCCCTGACTTGCCTGAAGTCACATGGAAAGTCCAAGCAGGGCCTCGTGCCTTCCAATCCCAGCCTTAAAATCTTTCTATTACCCCACTCTGTCACTTCTATCCAAAAGCTCCAGAAAAGAAGTTTCAGGAGATACTCTAGAGAGTTTTGTTTGGTTTTCCAGGCTGACCAACTTTAGTGGAAAGAAGAGCTCGCTCACTGAGCACACACCACATGCCTGGCACATAGAATCCTTCAAGGGAGGGATTCTTAGCCCCACTGTATGGATGAAGAAAGCAAGGCTCAGAGAGAATAAATGACTTTCCCAGGTTACAGAGCAGGACTGCTAGGATCCTAATGTGATCTTAACCACTATGCTGAGCTCCCTTGAAGGCTGATGCACACACATTAATTCTAGAACAATGCAAGACAGCATTTAACCAAACACAAGTTTTGACGTTCTGAAATCCATAAAGGAGCAGGGAAGGCTTCCTGGAGGTGGAGGGGTCAGGCACTGAATGAGGCCTTGGATCCAAGCTGGATGGATAGAGAAGGAGGGACACACTGTGGGAGGAGGAACCCTGCTCCCCCTTGCTTCCTACTTGGGAAAGGCTGGGCCATCCACCCATCATCTCATCCAGTCTATCACTGAGTCCTACCCATAACACTCAGAATTCTCCATCCCCTTTTTTCCATTCCCACTGTAGCTACTTTGGCCAGGCACCATGACCTCTGTCTACAGATTCCTCACTCATGTCCTGAAACCCCTCTATTCCACCTCCCACACCAAGCCAGAGTGGTCTTTCTTTCCTTTTTTTTTTTTTTTTTTTTTTGCGGTACGCGGGCCTCTCACTGTTGTGGCCTCTCCCGGTGCGGAGCACAGGCTCCGGACGCGCAGGCTCAGCGGCCATGGCTCACGGGCCTAACCGCTCCGCGGCATGTGGGATCTTCCCCGGACCGGGGCACGAACCCGTGTCCCCTGCATCGGCAGGCGGACTCTCAACCACTGCACCACCAGGGAAGCCCCAGAGTGGTCTTTCTTAAAAGCAAATAATCTGGCCGAAGCACAGGTCCTGCTTAGAATCCTACAGTGCTTGCCCCGCACTGTTTACAAGGCCCTGCTTGGATTGGTCCCTGCCACTCTCTCCAGCCCTGCCTTGTGACATTTCACCTTAACTCAATACTTCATTAACACAATATACCTGTAATTTCCCCGACTGCCGCCCTCTTGGCCTTTGCATATTCTATTCCCTCTGTCCATCGCATGCGTTCACCTTTCAGAGCTTATCTTAAATATCCCCAGGAAGCCTGTCGAGTGCAGAGCCCTCCTGCAGATTTCCATGGTGCGTCTGTTTGCCTCCGCTGCCCAGGTCCCGCACTTGGGCAGCACCGGCGAGCTGGGGCGCGGGAGCTAATCCGCTGCCCAGTCCCGGGTCGCACGTGCGCCCCTCAGGCTTCGCGGGCCGGAGAGGTTAAGACTCGAGTCCAGGCTTCTCCTCCCATGGTTCGCGCGGGGGGAAGGTGGGCCAGGGCCAGAAGGGGAGCTGGAAAGTCCGTTTCCGCCCCCTCCGGACCCACGGAATATTTATGGGCTGCTGCAGGGGTGGACGGAGGGAGGCGGCCTCGGCTGCCCGGGCCGGCGGGAAGCGCCGTGCCCTCGGGTCCCGGTGGGGGGCCGGCGCATGCGGAATGGGGACCCCGAGACCCCAACCTCAGGGCGCGTCAGTAGTCGATTAGAGGCGACCGCAGCCTGGAAGCAAAGAGCCCCCAGCTGTTTCCTTCCACTTGGGGCGGGGCGAAGCGGATGAAGGCGGGAAGGAGCCTGGGGAGGGAGGGAGGTGTGGAGCGTGCCTGTGCTACTGGGGCGGGCAGCCCGCGGCACGTCGGCCCTCGGAGTCTCGCGTGACTCGCCCACTTAGAAGGCGGGAAACAGAGGTGGTCCCTAAACAGAGACAAGAAGGGCAGTGCTGATTCCAGGGTCCCCGCTCTGCCCACTGCGCTGTTCAGCATCACTGTGGGCCCAGGGCGGTTCACTCTTAGGTGAGCACAAGAATCACAGGGACAGTTGTTAAAATGCGGGTTCCAGGGCCCCATCTTCTACTGATTAGGTATGTCTAGGGTGGGACCCAATAACCGGCTTTTAAAAACAGGCGGGTCATACACACACATTGTGAAACAATGGTGAAGAGATATTTCGGAATAGGAAGGCTCCCCTCAACTGATGGCCAGGATGAAGCAAGAGTGAACAGGGTGGGAGAAGCAGGGAACCTAGAATTGGAAGGGATGGATTTGAATCCTGAAACCAACATTTTCTGCTGGGTTACCAGGAGCTGGTGATTAACCTCTCTGTGCCTTCATTTTCCTCTTGCCGAAAATGGAAATAACATTCAGCCCCCAGAGTTCTGTAATATCAAAGAGATCTGTGTAAAAATGCTTTGCACGCTAAACCACCACCATCATTATTATTCGCTGTCGCTGCCAATCCTCTAGGCAAGGAGAGAAGCCAGCCTGAGGTGGTGGTGGTGATGAGCTCAGATGCCACCTCCTATGTTAAGCCCACCCTGATTCAGTCACTTGGGATGAAGCCCTCCTTCCTCTGGACTGCACACCACTCAACTTCTTTATCCCTATTCGGTACTCCTTTTCTGTGCCTGGGGCTGACTTTGCAGTACATGTGCCAATTTTTTTTTCACCAGAATGTGAGCCCCTCCTTTGAGGAGCCCCTGAGTTAGGGATAATGTCAGAGGGCCTGGGTAGTGGAGACAGGAGTTCAGTCCTGTCACTCATTAGTCATGGGATCTTGATCTATGGATCCACCTCTCTGAGCCTCTATAGCTATAAAGTATAAAGGTTTAAGTGGAAAAATGTCTGTAAGGTTCTGTAATGTCTATCACTCAGTAAGTCCAACTTGGGCAAAACAAGATACAAGCTTGGGAGACTGAGAAAGGCATCACAAAGAGTGGCTTTTGACCTGGGCTTTTAAAGCCAGGAAAGATCTTTTTTTTTTTTTTTTTTAAGCCGGGAAAGATCTTAACAGGTAAAGAACTGGTGGGGAAGGCCCCTGCAGGCCCTCTTCCATATTCTGGTTACACTCTATTTACTTCTGTAAATTGGAAGCAGAGAATTCCTGCTTTGAAATATGTTGCTGTTCATTTAAAAATTGAAATGGGATAAAGATAACAAGTTGAACACACACTGTGGTCTTTCCTGAAACCAACTAAAACAACAGTAAAGGGATTTATCAAAATATTGGAAACCAGACACAGCCAACAAAGAATGGTAACTGACTGAATCCTAAACAGGCAATAAAGAAAGTTGAGGAGCAGCCCAGTTTACACTGTGAAACCCCCATATAGTTTAGGAATTGGCTGTCCCAGGTATTTCTGGAAATTAGATGGGTAGGGAGGCTTAAAAACAGGAAAATTGTTTGAAAATATATTTAAGAAGCAATCAGACTCCAGATACCCTCCCCACCTGGTCGAATACTGAAGGTCTATTCTCAGAAGAGGTTAACAGAGGATCTCTATTCTGGGGGCACTCTGACAACAGGAATAAAGTGAACACTTTGTACTCAATATTGAGGCCTCTAGCCTTCTTTCTCCATTAGGCTACCCAAACTCTGGCTGCCAGGAGAGTACCCTCCAGGCAGGAGATTGGAAGAGATTTTCTCTTGACCAGCTCAACAAAAAAAGACATGGAATGGCCCAACAGATCCCTGTACACAGCCCCAGCCATGATCATCATGTATCAAGTCTTTTAGTGTCCCATTCTTAAATATAAGAAGACAGCAAAGGATGAATAAACATTTGAGGGAAGCCTCTAATAAGAAAGAGGTTAAGGGACTTCCCACGTGGTGCAGTGGTTAAGAATCCGCCTGCCAATGTAGGGGACACAGGTTCGAGCCCTGGTCCGGGAGGATCCCACATGCCACGGAGCAACTAAACCCATGTGCCACAACTACTGAGCCTGTGCTCTAGAGCCCGCGAGCCACAACTGCTGAAGCCCTCATGCCTAGAGCCTGTGCTCTGCAACAGGAGAAGCCACCACAGTGAGAGGCCCATGCACCGCAGCAAAGAGTGACCCCTGCTGACCGCAACTAGAGAAAGCCCGCGCAAGCAACAATGACCCAATGCAGCCAAAAATAAATAAATAAATTTATAAGAAAACGAATGAGGTTAAAACAAACATCAGGGGGAAAAAAAAAGGAACGTGAAAGATAGGGACTATGCAAAAAGTAGAAGACTTAAAAGAGAAAACTGTCATTAACGTCCTAAGAGATAAGATATTGCATCCATGAACAAGAATGGGATGCTACAGGGAAAAAAAAAGAAGAAGAAGAAGAACTCTTGGAAAACTTCAACAGCAGAAAATGAAAAACTAAAAAAATACAAAGTGGTTGGAATATAAATTTGAGAAAATAGAGCAAAAAGGCTAAGAGATGGAAAACAGAAAAGACATGATAGTTTGAGGGCTAGTCAAGGGAACTCAACATCTGAATAACAGGAATTTTAGAAAGATGGATTAGAGAAAATGTCCTAGAATTGAAATACATCAGTTTCAGATTGAAATGCCCCGTTGAGGATTTAGCACAATTGATGAAAGCAGACTGACACCAAGACATCAAAATTACAGAACCCTGAGAACAAAAACATCACAAAAGCTTCCAGATAGAAGAAAAAATAAGCAGGCTTCAAACAAAGCTTTAAGAATCACACTGACATTGGATTTCTCAAGAGTAAGGTGGGAACTAGGAGACAATGTGCCTTCAAAATTCTGAGGGAAATTATTTCCATCCCAGCCAAATAATCATCAAGGGTGCAGATAAAGACATATTTAGTCATGTAAGGTCTCTTTGCACATTTTGTCAGGAAGCTACTGGAGAATGTGCTTCAACAGAAATGAGTGAGTAAACCAAGAAAGAGGAGGACACGGCATCGAAGGAAGAGAAGACGCCACAAAGCAGGAGGCAGAGGAATCCCCAGGCCAATGGTAGAGAGGTAGAAAGTAACTAATCCTGACTGGAGCAGGTTGAAAGACTCCAGAAGATGAAATTGGTAGACTATCCAAAGAATTTAAGCATATCGAGAGGAGATTACATAACTGTAATTGTTATGCAGGAAAGGAAAAGTAATCAGCGCGTATTACATGGCTCACTTGTCAACAGCATTTATATTGCCTAATAATGCAAACAGTGAATACTGTTCCAACCACACTTGTGATGTAATTATACTGGGAGGATGACAGGGAACACAAAATGGACATGTGGGTGTGGAGAGAGCAAGGAGAAAGGTGGTGGGTGGGTGGGAGAAAGGTACTTAAAACTAAAAAGAAATCAAGAAGTAGCATCATGAGGAAATAATTCAGAACTGAAAGCAATTGCCTCTGCAGAGTGAGAAGTGGTCTGTCTGTGTGTGTGTATGTGTTGAATGGCGGACTACTATTTTCCACTACAAGCCTTATAGACTTTCTAAACTATGTGCAGGTACAACTAAAGTTTTTAAACATTGAGAGAGTGACAAAAAGCCCCTTAGCCAAGGTCACTAGTGGCCGGAGGGCAGTCGTTTTCAGCAGAAGGCTTAGGCTAACACTGACCACCTCTGAAATGCGAGCAGGAGAGGAACATTCTGGGGGACTCAGGGGAGCTAAGCTGAGTAGGTGGAATACAATTCATCTGTCGAGGGCAAATTCAAATACCACGCCTTCCTGAAGCCTCCTGTGGCCCCTGCAACCTCATGGATTCTTCCTTCTCCCTCATCCCTTAACCCATTGTCATTACTGTGATCACTGCCTGTCTTCAGCTGTAGATATTCTGTCTGTCCCACCAGGCTGTGAACTCCCTAAGGACAGTGACTTCAGCCAAGTGACACAGAGAAGCTGCTCGATACATACTTGCTGTGTGCATGCATGGTCAGCACCTAGTGAGGCCTGGGGACATACTTATTGAACAGAATAATAATTAATTGAACAGAAAGGATCTTCTTCCTTAGAATCACTTTCACCTGTGTTTTTAGTACAAAGCAAGTCCTTGATAAATGTGCTCAGTGGAGCGAATATGGCCTCCTGGACTCCCAGCCTGCTGTATGATTTTAACAAATGTCTTAACCTTTCAGAAAGATGCCAGGATTTCCCCATAGATCAATAAAGAGAAAAAAAGAGGTAGAGAATGATTTTCTGGGTCTGGGGAGAGAGGAGGTGGCAATGATGGTGCACAAAAGAGCCCCTGGGGATTCTTAGGTGTCCAGGAGGGCGGGTGGGTGGAAGGGAAGAGTTATAGCTAATGAAAAGCAGCTAGAGAGAGGCCTGGATGGGAGGAACGATTCATCCCTGGCATCTCCTGCCCAAAGCCACTCCTCCTCGCCGTCCCCTGGCCCTGGCTTCCAGCAGCCAGCGGTGCTGAGTCCCGCATCTGGAGGGACATTTGTCCAGATCCTCCCTATCCCCTAGGACTGGGCGGTGGAACCCCAGGCCAGGCCTGCCTCCCTCTGGTTGGAGCATCTCCAAAGATGCCAGTTCTAGGGACTCAGGTAGAACCACAGAGTGCTCACACTGCACGGGACATGAGATCATCTAGCCAAATTTTAAGTCTTACAGATGAGTAAATTTTAAATAAAGATGGGGGAGACCAGGGTAAAGTTGCTAACATTTTATTTTGCTCGGTAAAGAAAATTAAAAAAAAGAATTACCACAACCTTCTGTTTCTTAATCTGGGTGGTGGTTAGAGTTTGTTCACTTCGTGGAAATGCATCAGTCTGGACACTTGTGAGTGTGACTACTCTATATGTTAGAATTTGTAAAAAGTTTACTCAAAGAACTATCATGGGGACTTCCCTGATGGTCCAGTGTTTTAACAATCCACCTTCCAATGCAGGGGACGTGGGTTCGATCCATGGTTGGGGAAGTAAGATCCCACATGCCGCGGGGCAACTAAGCCCACGTGCCAAAACTACATAGCCTGCGTGCCACGACTAGAGAGAAGCCTGTGCACTGCAATGAAGACCTGACGCAGCCATAAATAAATATTAACCAAAACAATAAATAAAAATAATATCATGTACTATCACACCATTATTCATCTTAAAAGACATTTTAATGCTATAAAATGGGAAAGGCATAATCTCAATAAAGGTCAGTCCTTCTAAAAAGGGGCAGTGGTAAATTTACAATAGCATAGTTTGCATGTATGACAGTAAAACAAATTCCAGGGGAGAAACAAAACTTTATATTACTGTATTACTCATTCATTGGTTTTGTCAATTTAGGAGTCTATATCTAGCTTGTTCTTAAGCTTTATCATGGTTCTTGAGAAAAACCCTGTTTCATTTTGGTTATCTTGTGGGAAAGGGAAGCCACACCCAACATAGTTCCACTGAATTTGGAATGTTCCACCAGAGCTGAGAGAGGCTGAGGACCAAGAGAGCAACCACCAGCCCCTCCTCCCCCTACTGCCTGAGGGGGCAGGTGGCCAGGTGGTGGGACTCAGAGCCAGCGGGCACCCTGATCACCCAGCACAGCGTAGCAAGACGTTTACCTGAAAGGAATGCTGCAGACCAAGGAGACTTTTGTTAGAGACCCTGGCCCATCAGTGCATCTGCAGGCTTTTGGAAACCACCCTTCTATCAGACTCCTTTATGTGAACACTGAGGCCCAGAGAGAGGAGGTGGTTTACCCAAAGTCACACAGAAAATCAGTGAAGAGCTGGGGCTAGAACCTGGGTCTCTGGCCTGTCAGCTCCACATTCTCGCCACCCCTCTGGGCTCTGGGGCTCCCGGTAGTCTCCTTTCCTGACCCTGAAAGAGGCTCACAGGTCCTGCCATGTTGCCATAAACTCTTCAGGGTTCCAGCTCTGGAGGCCAGAGATAGGCTGCTGCTGGGCTGCAGAGGATCAAGTTACCTGCTTGGAGTGGGTCCCTCCCAGGAGCCAGCCGCTCTCCAGCTTGGCAGGAGGACAGTTAGGCGAGGCTGGGCTCATGGAAGATGCCAGAGCTTCTACAAGGGAGGGCTTCAGCGATCCAACACCTCCTTTGGGGCTACTGTCACCAAATCCAAGCTGACACCCTGGCTCTGGGCAGAGGATGGCGGGGGTGGGTAGGGGCGTGGGGTCTGGTTGTTCAGAAGGCTCTGCCAGGTATGGGAGGGAAGGGGGTGGGAGGGCTTGGCCTCTGCAAGGCGGCTTCTTTCCCTCCTCCTCGAGGGCTTTGCTTAGGCTATGCCTTTTTCCTGCTTCTGTTTCCTCTTAGACACGCCTGCCTCCACAAAGCCTCTTTGACTGGGGACCTGAGGTCTGGTCTACATTTTGGGCCTCCGTCACCTAATCTGTGAAATGGACAGTTGTGAGCATGGGAATATCTCTAAGGGTCCTGTCAGCACAGACATTGAGCCTCTCAGGTCAGTTCTGTGGTGGGCGCGCTCCCAGATGAGGACGTGGACCCTTGGCAGCCCAGATGGCTGATTCCTACCCTGAGCGGAGGAGTAGCTACCCTTAGTTTTTCTACCTTATGTCAGTGCCTCAAATCAGGAAGAAAAGCCTGTTAACCATATGTTCCAGGCACCTGGAAGGTATCAATAAATATTTGTCGAATGGATGAAAGAATATTAAGGTTTAGCATAAGGTTATTTTTAAGAAAGGTGCCACTTTAAAAAAGAGAATCAGGGCTTCCCTGGTGGCGCAGTGGTTGAGAGTCCACCTGCCAATGCAGGGAGCACGGGTTTGTGCCCCGGTCTGGGAGGATCCCACATGCCACGGAGTGGCTAGGCCCGTGAGCCATGGCCGCTGAGCCTGCGCACCCAGAGCCTGTGCTCCACAACGGGAGAGGCCACAACAGTGAGAGGCCTGCGTACAGCAAAAAAAAAAAAAAAAGAGAATCAAAGACCTAGTCCAGCTGTGCTCATCTGACAAAAAGGAAATAGTCCTGATGAAGGTCCTTTCTTGTTAAAGGTCACACAGGGAATATACATGGGTCCAGGCAGGTGCCCTGAGCCCAGCTCTTTGAGTGCTGCTCTTCTGATGGGTGACAGCCCATCGAGGGTCAGGGCTGAATGAACAACCCCACTACTCCACCCTCAAATCTGTAGCTTCCAGGGACACTCTCAGTCTTCAGTGGGCACCCTGAGCTTCTTGAAAATTCCCTGTCATTCCTTGGGCTAGCTTGCTCCACTCTACACCCCCTTCTTTTGAATTTCCCCCAAGTTCCCCATCTTCTGCTGTAAGCTGTGTGACCTTGAGGAAGTTGCTCAGCTTCTCTGAGCTTGCATCATTAAATTGAGAGAAACATTACTGATCCTGAAGGGTTGCTGTGAGGTTCACAAGCTCTAGCAGAGAGAGTGCATGATAAACTCAACATTTATGGGACACCCCCCCTTACTCTTTGCCAGACACATGTGAGACACAGGATCATTTCTTGCACAAAGCAGGGTAGGGGTTAAGCGGAAATTAGATTCACAGGCAGGCAGGGCCGATCTGAGTTAGAATTCTGGCCCTGCCCTACCACTGACTCACTATGTGACCCTGGCAAGTCACGTAGCCTTTCTAGGACTCTCTTTTCTCATCTGTAAAATGGAGATATTAATAACTACCTTGCTGGGTAGTTGAGAGGATTAAATATGAACACTATAAACACCCAGTGTTTGGCATATGGTGCTCAGTGAAGGGCAGCCTTGCATTTCTTTCTCCATGAAGTGCCCACTGGGCCAGTGCTGTACTCCTACCCTTCCCCCACGCCCTGCACACTCCCGCCTCCCAGGTCCTCAGGTAAGCACTTGCTCCTTGTGTGTAGTAAGTCCTCAGTTCAAGGCTGTGGAATCCTACTTGGGTCTAATAAGGAGCACCAAAATAAAGGGAAATGAGGAGGCCCCAAGATGCGGAGCTTGGAGTGAGGGTGCTGTGCTTGGCTGGCAGCCAGCAGGCCTGGCCCTGAGCCCCCGGCAATCACCTTTCTAAATCATATCCTTCCCTCCAAGCAAGCAAGCCGGCCCTGGTGGAGGCCCTGGCCAAGCACAGCAGAACCTTTGTGAGCTCTTGGCTCTCCCCACAGCTCCCCGCCTCATCCTGTCATCACCTGCAAGGAGCCCTGGGGCGGGGCTCCAGGCAGGGGAGCAGAGCAGTTCCCAGGCTCCCTGTTCCCCATCACCTCCAACAATCGCTAACTGCCTGAGCCTGGCATTCAAGGCTCGAGGGTCTGGTCTCAGCCCGCCCTCCAGTCACATCTCCCTTCAGGGCCCCTCCTCCCCTCCCGGGCTGACACCTGGTCTTTGATTCTCTGGAGAGATGTTCACAGGGCCAGGGCTGTGGAGAGGCAGGAAGAGGCCGTCACTCCAGGAGAGGTCAGCATTGTGTCCCCATCCTCTGCTGCTCTTAGAACAACACACTTCATCGCTACCCTGGCCGGTCCTAACCACTCAGACCTCAGTTTAAGTCTCCACTGGCTGGATGGCTGCAGGCCCGAGAGTCTCTTTCTTCCCTTGTACAGAGAGAGGAAATCCCTGCCTAGAGCAGGGCCTAGTGGAGCAGCTTTCTGTCCACTCAGGGACTCGAGGAGACCCCTTAGACTCTATCCTGGCCCCCCCACCACAACCCAGGAATGGCTGTGCCAGGTGCCTCATCACCACCCAAGGACAGCTTGGGCTCCAGAAACCTGACTCTGAAACCTCCATCTCTCTGAGGTTTAGGCTTGTATGAGTCACTGCTCAGAACTCTCCCCCTGCAGCTTGGACCCTGGGTAGTCCCTCCTCATTCATCAGGTCCAGCTGCGGAGGTGCCCCTGTGACATTCTCGCTGAACACTGCCCTACTGCCCATCACTGCCGCCACGGCAGAGCCTCTGCCTATCTCCTTCACCACTGGATTCCCAGGGTCTAGAAGAAGGTAGGGGCTCAAAAACAAGAACAGTCTGCCTGGCCCAGGACCTCCACCCCCTTTGTTGTCAGCAACCAAACCCACCTTCACGTCACTGATAAGTAAGCGTTTCAACATGAAAAAAAATCATAAAGTCAGACAAATGACAAATGGAGAAAACATACACAAGCCAGAATGCTAATTCCCTTAACATTTTATAAAGTGATAGGAAAAATACCTTTGTTCACATTTTTTTATCCAATTGGAAAGAAGTAAAACCTACAAAAAAGAGAAAAGTAAACATTTATACCTGTGAAAAGATGCTTAACCTCACTCAAAACAAAAGAAAAATCAACTAAAAATAACAGTGAAATGTACTTTTTGAGCTATGGCCCTCAGATTGGCTTAGATGAAATAGAATGCTATTTATGAGATCTACTTGCATGTGTTTGCAATAATGGATAAGGATATTCGTTGCAGTATTTTTTAGAATAATGGACCAGATAGTAACCATTTTAGGCTTGAGGACCATACGGGCTCATTGCTACAAGAATAGGCAGTGGGCCGGATTTAGTCAGCAGGCCACAGTTTGCCAACCCCTGGTTCAGATTAATAAAAGATTAGAAATGATCTCCATGTCCATCAGTAGAAGAACGGCTAAACACACATGACATATCCCTAGGATGGAACATGCCTGCAGAAGAAATGTGCTCATCAGTTGTCTCCAACTACATTTTGAAAGGAACACATCCTGTGTAACCTAGAACTCCCTAGGAAAATACAGAAGAGCCACAAATAACTTCCTCTGGAAGGAGGAAACTGGGAGTCCAAGGGAGCAAGTGTGGGAGGAAAGCTTTGCAAAGCATACCCCATTGCTCAGTTTGAAATGTACGCATACTGTAAACACACATTAACTTAAAAACAGAATTAGTCCCCTAGTCCCCCAAACAAAAATGTTCCCTGAAATAAACGGACCTGTGGTGAAATAAGTTCGGTCCATACAGGGTTAAGCAAAGTTAAAGTGTCTTTGCGCAGGACTTGGGGCAGGGGTGTGGGGGTGTGTGTGGCCTTTAATATGCTGCTGTGCCTTGTGACTCCCAAGGAAGACACTATATGTGGCACTTCCTATGCTTATTGTGGTACCATGTTTCCACAGAGCATCTCTGGGGTCTACTATTCTGTGACTAGACCTCTAAGAGCAAGCACAAATGCCTTCACCCTCACTATATTCTCTCTCCCTCCCTCCCTCCCTCCTCCCTCCCCCTCTCTCCCCCTCTCCCTCTCTCCCTCTCTCTCTCTCTCCCTCCCTCTCTCTCTCTCTCTCTCTCTCTCTCTCTCACACACACACACACACACACACTTACACACACACATACACACACTCACACACACATAAGGTACCAAAGAACCTCCTTAAGGGCATTCCTTAGGTGACTGATCTCATGAGATGCTCTGTGGTCCCATATTCTTGGGAAACGCTGTTCTGCCAATGCGGATGATAAATTATCGCTTACACTTCTCACAGATTTTACAGCTTCTCTGCCTTTGCTCACACCATCCCTTCCATCTGGACTGCTCTTTGTTTTAACCCACTTCTTCCTGCCAAGTTCCAGCTTATCTGTCGAGGCTTGGGTCTCATGCTTTCTGCATCATGATGAAGACTTCTTGGATCCTGGCAAAATCCTAAAGATGCCTGACAAGGGTCCCAGACCCTTGCTGAAAGAAAGAAAGAAATTACTGAGTGCAATAGAGGAATGCCTGAGGGAGGGAGGAGAAAGGGACAGAGGGCTGGATGGGTGGAGGGTTAGACTGCTGTGGGTGATTGTGATTGGGTTAATGAGTGGGGATGCAGTAGCTTGTTATACCTGTGTCCACAAATCTGTTCATCGTGGATGGCGCCGGCAGAACTTCAGCTCTGTAGATCTGACTGATTGCCCCAAAGCAGCTTGTTGGCCTGTTCTTGGGCAGTCCCAGGAAGAGGGGAGAGGTCCCTCTCTCCCAAGCCTCTCCCCTGGGCCCTCATCCCTATCCAAAGCCCCACCAAGAAAAATGCCCACCTTTGGATGTGGATCTGGGGATGTCTTGCCACATTATGTGTTCCTGCCCTTGTCTGCAATGGGCACTCCCTAGGAAGTGGGCATCCCCTGAGTTGTTTTGAACAGAGAACCTGTGGGGGTCTGAAGAAACTGAGGTTTCCTCACTCCCCACCCGACTCTGCAGCCTGCTAGACACCCCAACACTGTGCCTCTATGGGGCCCTATGAGAGTAGACCGGCACAGGGATCCAAAATGGAGAGGCCAATTCACCTGCTTATCTTTAAGCAAGCTTCCTCATAAGCAATTTCCTCTGGAACCTTCAGCAAAGTGCCTAACCTCTTTGAACCCTATTTTCCCCTCACTCCACAATGGGCATGTCTACCTCATTGACTACTTATGAATATAAGTTAAACAAAGTAGATGAAAGTATCTGGCACATAGTAGGGTTTTTGCAGCAGTTTCTCTCTCCCTTTTTCCCCAGTGTGGATTCTGAGCTGCTAGAGACTGCTTCTTCGTTTTCCATTGTGTGGTGTCAGGACACTGAAAGAAGGATAAATTGGGACGGATGGGAGAAGGCAGCTGTGGCCCAGTCTGTGCCAAGTACAGGTAGGCAAATTTCAAAAGCAGCCTCAGCCCCAGGGAAGGCTTCCCTGAGCCTTTCCCTTCAAGGGCTGCTTTGATCATTCGGCTTGTGACCAGCTGGTTTTCTCGTCAGTCTCCCCTCTCACCCCCACCCACCTTCCGCAGATGTAGATTCCCCTCAGATCAGGTGCTGGGGATGACTCACCTCTAGGTCCCCAAGCCCCCCTCAGTGCTTAGCACAGAGCAGGCTCACCAGACGGAGTAGTGGAAAAGGCTAGTCTCTTCAGTTGTCACTGAAGGTCCCTTAAAGAACAGTTTTACTTGCTGCCGAGAGGGTGCCAAGCTCTCGGCAAGAGAGAGCAGGCGCTGGTAGCCCAGGCAAGGAGAAGGGATGAGGTTGTGAGAGGCAGGGATGGACAGAGCTGGATGAGGGACAAGCTACTTTGTGATCTGCCCTTGGGCATTCATTCATTCAACACAATGAACAAATATTAAGTGCCTAGTGTTCGCCAGGCTCTCTGCACGTTCTGGCTTGTGATACTGCAGGGTATTGGTCAAGAGTGATGTGGATCTGGCTCTATGCGTTCTCGGGCAAGTTGCTTAACGTCTCTGAGCCTCAGTGATAGCATCAGCAGTAAGGTCAATGTTTCACAAGGTTGTTCTGAGAATTATATCAGTTTATTTATGTAAATTGCTTGACACAGTTCCTGCTAGATTACTGTTTACAGATATAATTGTTAAAGATAATAATAATCCTGACTCAATCCTGTGTGGGTAGAGCCAGGGCCCCAACAAGCGTTGGAGTCCAGGCCAGCAATCCAGTTCCTTCATCTGAGAGCTGAAAAAACTGGGACCAGAGGAGACAGAGGAGGAACAGGAACAGATCCCCGGCCAGGGGCTTTCAGGGCACTCTTTCCATCTGAGCTGTTGTTTTTCCCTAAGCTTAGAGCCTGCAGAGCAGGCATGCATGCCGATTCGCCAAGTACTCCTCTGGGGAAAGTGGTATGTAAAGCTGGGGCGCAGCCTGCACATAACAGTGCAATAAAGGCAACTTCCGGGATTCACAGCTGAGGATGTACTTAAGATGCAATCCACTGCTGGGCCTGAGATATTCTGCTCTGAGCACCTCCTCTCTCTGGCTGTCCCTTCTGCTGAGTTACAGCCTGGCCCAGGAGAGTTTATTACTTCAGCCCCAGAACATTCTCTTACTGGAGTCTGAGGCAATAATAATGATACAAGTGTATTTGTAAGATTTTCCAGATTCCATCGTGCTGTCATATCCTTAATTTCATCTGACCTCCACAACATTTTTTAACAGATGGAGAAACTGAGGCACAAGGAGTTAAGTAACTTACCTGAGGTCCTGGTACCAGGCAAGGTATTGTCACAAACTCTAGCGTTTATTCAATGACTTAAAATAAAAGCGGATACTCACTAGGTGCCTCATGGAAGCCAGTCTCCATTCGAAATGCTCTACCAACATTAAGTCCCGGTAACCCTCACAAGCACCCTCTGTGGCAGAAACTTACTATTCTTTCCCAGATGACAGAGGACAAGTAACTGACCCAAGGATACACAGCTCTAGCAGGTGGCAGAGCTAGGGTTCAAATCCAGATAGGTGGGCTCCATAATCCCCATTCTTAATCTCTACGTCAGGGTTTCTCAGCCTTGTGCTACGGACATTTGGGGCCAGAAAATCCTCTGTTCTGGGGGCCTATTCTGTGCGATGTAGGATGTTCAGCAGCATCTCTAGGCTCTACACACTACACGCCAGTAGCTTCCCCACCACCACTACCACCATAGTGGTGACAACCAAAAATGCCTCCAAACATTGCCAAATGTCACTTGGGAGGTAAAATCGCCTCTGGTTGAAAACTACTGCTCTGTTATGCTATTCTAAAATGATAATATGTACAGTTTTTTTTTTACTATAGCAACCTCTGATTTCAGACAAAATATGTTCTGTAGACCTCTTTCCAAAATGAATCAACATTCAGATTCAAACAACCTTAACTGCTCACCTCCTATGCCCAGGCAATTTATAGACCATTTAAAAAATGAATTGATGCTTAGGAAAATCAAGCAACTTGCCCAGAATAACAAAGCTGGTATGTCGCAGAATAAGAACACGAACATCAGTCTCAAGGTCCACATGACAAACTTTTCTGGTAGTATTCATTCTAAAGTGACATATTCTGTATCTTCTCAATTCTAAGATACATTTTCTCCCCACAATTTAATAGTTTGGAAATTGAGATGCAACTAAAACCAATATTTGTTTACATAGAAAATTTTTTATTCTCCCCAAAGCTGCTATTTAATTAAAATTGTGTCTCATAACTAATAGCCTCTTAGAATTGAGAATTGAGGGCAGGAGCTGTGAATGTGAGAGATGCTGATGGAGTCAGACGGGAAGGAAAGACAGAGCAGTAGCCCTTCCTGTACTGGGATGTTGCCTGGTCCTCTACACCAGCCGTTCCACCAAAACCCTGCCTCCTTCCCTGCTGACCCCTATCCAGCCTTTGTAACCTAGCTCATACCACACTCCTCCGAGAAGTCTTTCCAGGTCCTTTGGCATGAAGCTCACCCTTTCTAATTTCATCTACAGACTTTTCTTCTTTCAGAGCATTTCAGGGACATGATAGAACATATAGCTGACTAAACACTTTCTCCTTAATCATGGGTGATACTAGCATCCTTGCTTTACAGATGAGAAGACTGAGGCCCAGAGAGGGGCAGCAACTTGCCTAGCCTCTCTCTCAAGGGCAGGGAAGAGAAGTGAGTCTCCAGGTCCTTCATATCAGTACTCAAGCTTGTTCTGGGATAGTTAACCATAACCAGCTGGTTAGCAGTCAGGTTAGCAGAGACTTTCCCTTGGAGAAAACATTATTCCATGCTGTGGTGAGGTTTGACCATGACTGTACAATAAACGCCGTGGTATCTGTGCTCAGAGTGGTGAAGTGGTTTGCCTAAGGCCCCACAACTCCCAAGTAGCAGCCTTCAGACTGGGTCTCCTCACACCAAACCTCTGCTCTTTCCCCTGTTCCTTACTGCTGGCTTGTCCAACCTTCTCTCACTCCGATGCTTCCAGCTCCTGGGCAGGCCTGCATCCACTCTCACAAGCAGGAAAAGGACAGCAGCTCTTCAAGGCCTCCCTCAGAGAACGAGCACCCACAGCCCTGCTCTCATGATGTCACAGGGGTTGTGGTCTGGCCCCTCCAGCATTGCCCACCAATGATCTAACTCTTCTAGAGCTGGATTCGAATCCTGCATCCAGCACAGTGACGAGCACAGGACCCTGCCCAAGCTCCAGACTCCAAACCAGAGAGCAAGAGGGCTGCAGGAGGTCCCCGTGATGGTGCATTTTCACAAGTCAGTTGGGGACGACCCTGCCAACCCTACAGGTTGTTATGAAGACTGAAATGACGATGCCTGTGAAGACCCTTTATGCACTGTCAAGTGCTGTGGCAGGGCTGGGGCTGGCTGTGCAGTGTATGCAAGGACACAGGCTCTGGCTTTAGACAGACGTGGACTGTGTGACGGCGGGCAAATAATTTCTTTGAAATTCAGTTCTCTCATGGGGATAATATATCAACCTCATCAAAATATGAGTCTTAAATACGAATATACGCATAAAGCATCTCACACAGTGCCTGGCATACAGGAGGCACTCAATAAATATTCAATTCCTCCCTAAGTATAAGCAGCATTACATGAAGCACAGCAGAAATCAATACTTCAATTCTATTATTTAAGCACACTGACAAATCTCACGCTATGGGTAGCAACGCTAACCTCAAATGAGCACTGAGATTACCAATGACTTTAAAGCACCAGCAACCACCTTTGTGTTTAGTCATCTATCTTCCAGGGGGACTGCAAAGCTGGAAAAGGAACTGCAGTCCAGAGGAAAACGCCACTATGTAATGGAGGTAAATTAACAATGTACATCTCCCTCTCCACACTGTTTCAGGTCTGCTCCACTTCCCTATAAAAAGGCTGGAGCTGAGACACAAGAAGGTTCTAAAGAGGGCAATGAAAATTATATGGGCTGTGGTTTGAGAAGGGAAGGAAGAGAAGAAAAAAGCAAGGCAGAAATTACTTGACATAGAAAGGAAGGGGTAAGACAGGTGATAAATAGAAGGGTATTATATGGCAGGGGAGGGTGGTGAGTCACATGCCAAGGTTGTTATTGTGGCAGGGCCTGGGGGGACCAAAGGGAACATGTCTCAAGACCTGGAACACTTTGGAAGAAAGATCATACAAATCACAGACATTACTAATTATGATTAACAGTGACCAATGTGGGGTTTGCTTTTTTAGTTCAACCATGTTCTCTCATTTTCTAAACATGCCCAGAAGCTGCAGGCCAGACTTTACCACACACCTCACCTTTGAAAGGCTCTATTCCTATGGCCAGTTCACACAGACAAGGGGTTGAGGTTCAGCATTTCTTGGAAGATTCCCCTGACCAGAGGGTGATGGCCAACTCCTGAGTGGGAATTTCAAGGGTTTTCATGGATTGGCCCCTAACTGCCTTTACATCTTTATCTCCAGTTGCTTTCCCCTTCCCTCAATCTTCCAGCCACTCTGAATTTCCCATTGGTCCTGGAACACATCATGTGTCCATTCATTCAACAAATATGGAGCACCAGCTACCTGCCAGCACTATTAAAGGCAATGGGATACAACCACAGCAAACATTACAAGGTCCCGGCCCTTGTAGAACTTATATACTAGTGCAGGAAGTCAACTTATTTTTAGAAAAGATAAGCTAGTTTCAAAAGCATCATCAGAGAAAGCTGCTCTTTGGAGATAATGTTTAAGCAAAGATCTGAATGATGTGAAAAATGAGCTAGGAACTAATTGGGCTAACAGCTGTCATGGCACAGCAAGTGTAAAGGTCGTGAACAAGCTTCTCTGAATGTGCCTGGTGAGTGGGAGAAACAAAAAAGACCGTAGTAGCTGGGCAGAGTGAACAAGAATCAGACTAGGAGATGTGACCAGGGGTAGGCATGGACTAGATTGCGTAGGGTCTTAGGTCATGGTCGGAGTTTGGATTCTGGCCTAAGACCACTGGAAGGGTCTGAGAAAAGGAGGTTCATGATAACTCTGCCTGTTACATGGAAAACAGACTTGGAGAAAAAGACAAAGTGAGAGGTGATAGTGGTTTGAACTGAGGTGGTAACAGCAGAGGCGGTGAGAAGCAACTGGGCACAGGTGATGGGGATGCACTGGCGACAGACACTTGAGCTGGGCCTTGAAGAATCAGCAGCCTAACAACTTGCCATCAGGGCCAATGACTTATCTTTGTAGCCCAAACACTTGGAATAACGCTTGGCATGATGTGTGTTAAATGGAACTGGAAAAGTAGCAACAAATCTTTTGGAAGAAAAATATTTTCATGTAACTAATCTTGAGTTTTCCATTTCAGAATGCTATACAATCCTTCTGAAAATGAGAAAAATAAATACATTGTAGAAAATAAGGAAAAATTTTAATCCCCCATACTCCCACCACCTACCTAGAGACGAACAGTAGTATTTTGGTGTACTTCCTCCCACCCCAGTCTTTTCACACAGATTTTTCTTTAAAGGTGAGGATTTCCACTCTGAGGAGCAGCCTGCTCTACCAGCAATAGCTGGCCGGGTTGACTGCCACTCCACAGCTGCATGGCCTTTTACAAGTCACTTTCAGATCCATAAAATGAGGACAGTAACACCTACCGCCTCAGGTTACTGTGAGCCTAAATAAAATGATTCATACAAAGTACCTAATATGATGCTTGGAGCATAGTAAGTGCTCAGTACATAGTAGCTGCTATTAATAAAAGGAAGTCCAAATCCCACAAGGCACAATTATAAGGAAAGCTTTCAACATCTCATTTTTTAGGAAAAAGGCTTTGAAAACCCACACTGTAACCACATGTATCCTTCCAAAGAAAAATAATCATACCAAGAATAGGAATTTGCCAAATAAGATGTAGCAATATCAAATATTTTTGAAACCAAAATTTTACGGTATGCAAAACAGCAGTGTGCCAAGAACTA
The DNA here is from genome assembly GCF_039906515.1 of Pseudorca crassidens. Taxonomy (NCBI): domain Eukaryota; kingdom Metazoa; phylum Chordata; class Mammalia; order Artiodactyla; family Delphinidae; genus Pseudorca; species Pseudorca crassidens. The sequence goes on from NC_090304.1 coordinate 54,805,509, forward strand.
ACCCCAGACCCTGGCCTGTTTAATAAACCTCTCTCCTATAAAGCTGACATACTTATGGGATTACTGTTTACATTAATAAGTTTGAAGGGTGGACACTGCTCACCTGCCAAGAAATGATTCTTTCAGGCTTTCCATCTTCAGTTTCGTCTGTGTGGTAGGACAGAGCACAGCACTGTTGGGACACTTTGGTTCTCCCCTGGCCTCTGCCACCACCGAGTGGTGTGATCCTGAGCAAGCTGTCCTGTCTAGTCCTCTGTAAAATGAAGCGTCATCTGTGTAACTCTACTGCTCTAAACTCTACCATGCAGATTTTAATTTAATATGTATAATACTGGTTTAAGGAAGAAGTATCACAACTTAATCGGGTATCTTGAAAGCCTTAAATAGCAGGTGATGACTGGAGACAAGAGCATGTCTCACACTTTTCTAGGTCTAGCTAGGGCATCACCTCCTCTAGTCACTCAGGGCCCTCCCTTCACACCGTGGGTTTTCCGCCAGCTAGGGTGACCATACGTCCTGGTTTGTTCCAGACAGTCCTGCTTTATCTGTTGTTCTGGCATAACTAATAATCGTACCCTTACACTATCAAAAGTGTCCCAGTTGGGATGATGAGTGATAGGATTACCCTACCCTTAGCCCTGCTCCTGGCAGCTCCTGGCTTGCATGTCTGGCTCCCCCATGTGACTGAGCTCACTGAGGGTACGGGCTCAGTCTTACCTTTGCATCCATGGCATGGGATTCATCTCATTCATCTTTGTACCCATGACCCTAGCCTCATGCCTGAGGCTAAATTTAGATTAAGCACCACAGGCATTCAATACAATATTTGAAATAAAATGAAAAGCAAATATGAGACAAGGAATTAGATTTGCAAATCTTTACATCACGTTAGAATCACGGTTCCACCTTTCACTAGCTGTGTGGCCTTCTAATCGTTAGGTTTTCACCTGAAAAAAATACGGACAATATTACCTTTTTCATAGGGTGAAAAAGTTTAAATGAGATAATTCAGGTAAGGTGCTTGAGCACAGCACTGGAATACAGCGAGCACTCTTCCCTAGCAGCAGCTGCTACCAGACAATGATGAACACTCCTGCTGCCGCAACTCTGCTCTAAGAAACGTAAACCAACACCTAACAAGCATCCAGTAGGCACTCAATAAGTGTGCACTAAACGAATACTAGGTCTTATGCTAGACCAAGCTGGCAGCAGACCAGATTCTTGGATTACAAAATGCATTAATCAAAATTATAATTTAGTGGGACTTCCCTGGCGGTCCAGTGGTCAAGACTCCATGCTTTCACTGCAGGGGGCACGGGTTTATTCCCTGGTAGGGGAACTAAGATCCCACATGCTGCGGCCAAAAAGAAAAAGAAAAAAATTACAATTTATAAGTCAAACGGTTTGACTCTTCTAAGTCCAGTTTAAATAATAACAAAAGAAAACCGCACCTCATATCCACAAGAACAGAACATACAACACAGCAGCACTATCTGGCCATATCCTAGACATGTTAATTAACAGCATTTAAACTTCATCCTTGTTATAACTATGACCTCTTTTAAAAGTTATTTTTCTACAAGCATGCCAACTTGGATATTTTGGTCCATCTCTTCTCTTTTTGAACTGTCAGCCTCTCAAGTTTTATGTGATTAATGTATATAGAGAAAATTAGAAAAGGCTTCAGATTGAGTCAACAGTAGTTTTCTTTATCCCTCAATTACAATATCCTCTTTGCAGTATATCCTTCTTGAACATTTGGAATGAATTAAGACTTTAAACTTCCAGATGTTTAAACTACTACTGTAAATTCAAACTCATTAAAAAGGGCAGATTTACTACCTCTACTTAATTTTGAAGTCTGTTGTTCACCCTGTCCGAATAATTTATGAAACCAAATACAGTGGCAGGTAGTGTATTCTATTTATATAGTATTCACGGTGAGAAATAAGGGGCATTTTAAAAGGTCTGGAAATTAACTGCCATTTTAGCCAACCTATAGATCACACTTGTTTCTAAGCTAGTAATTGTTTCCTGAAACTGATCTAGTAGAGATTTTTATGCTAATCTGTACTAAAAATTACTTTGCTTTTTCTGGCCACAAAAAGCTGGCTACAGAGGAACATTTGATTACAGCAAGAAGACAGCTGCAGCCACTCTAGTGAAGTAAATGGACCTGGATCTACAGCCCTTTGTGGTAGTGTCTTGGCAGCCAAACAAAGGTGGCAGCATTTCTACACCTAGTTTGCAGAGTCTCAGAAGTTTCAGACTTGTTTTTTTGTTTTGCAAGGAACCCACGTTGACTATAATGAGCACATTTTAGAGATGCTGTGCTGAAGGTTGGCAATGGATAAAGCAAGAACATAAAAGAAGCCTATTCCTAAAGCAAATATTTCTCTTACAAACCTTAAGAATGAAGTGGCTTTCATAATCAGTTTTAAGATTGAAGGATTGGATTGAAGTACCTGGCTCTGGCACTTAATAGCTATAATTCGGGGCAATTCATTTACCTCTGTGAGCTTGAACTTCTCAACTGAAAAATGGGGATAATTCTTGCCTGAATTTTTCTTAGAACTTGAATGATACAATCAAGGTGCTTTGTAAGCTCTAGAGTATCGTATAAATATTAATAAACACTGCAAGTACAATTTTCCTGTTTTATGAATTACTCACTTTAAATAGCACTTAAAAAGTGGCTGTCCCTAATATGAAACAAAAACCAGATCCAACGAAGTTACTGCAGAGGAAATGGCCACAAGAGGAGTGGGCAGTGGGGGGGTCTCTTTCAACTCAATCAACTACTATTTACTTCAAGGGGCCATTGTTAAGAATTAAATAAAAATTACATAAAATTATTAATAACGCATTTGTTCTCATCAATTTACAGGTAACAAATTCTATGTTAGGCTTCAGCTTTTTTTCCCCCAAAACGAGAGTGGATATGTCAAAAGCAAAAATTCCCCCAATTATATATATTAAATCTTGAATGTATTTCCTAGTATCTTTTGAAAACTGTTTAGATATGATACAGAAAATTTTTAATATTTATTTATTTATTTGGCTGTGCCGGGTCTTAGTTGCTGCACGCGGGGTCTTCATTGCCATGTGTGAGATCTTTAGTTGCGGCACGTGGAATCTAATTCCCCGACCAGGGATCAAACCCGGGCCCCCTGCATTGGGAGCGCAGACTCTTAACCACTGGACCACCAGGGAAGTCCCCAGAATTTTTTTTTAAATCGCACAAGGCTTTTATAGATACCCTAATGTGTTATTTTCTTTTAATTTCAATAATCTGATCCACTTAACTGTAAGGTATGTGTGTTTGTGTGTGTGTGGTTATAAATAAGTACAACTGTAGTCCTATGGGCCAACCCTAGGCTGTAAGCTCTGTAAGAAAGTGCATGTTATTGCCAGCACTTAACCCAGGAAGAAGCGTGGCACACAGTAAGCATTCAACTAATATTTGAGGAATAAACAGTCACTACATCAACCTCTTTCTGACTATCTAACTCGCAAAAACGATAATCTCTGTTTCATCTATGGGGAGACTACCATTGACTCAATCTATCTTCAAAGACCAGAGTTTGTGAAGATGCTTCTTAACAAATTAGGGTTTTCAAGCTTTCAATAAATTCTCAAATTAACTTTGAGAACATACAGAGATTATAAAAACAAGTGGTGGGCACCTTTAAAGCTTAACCAATGCTTGCAGCATGAACGTTTTGGATAAATTAGTATAGTTGACTGAAAACAGGGCCCTATTTTATAGCTCTGCCCATCAAGACAAGGTGTCTATTATCCTTACCCCTTCTGGGCCAGCCTCATGACTTGCTTTGACCAAAAGATGTGGTGAAAGTGATGTTCTGTGAGTTCTTGAGCCCAGGCTTTGAAGCTATTGCCTTTGCCTTCTTGGTACTCTGAGACCACCGTGCCATAAGCCCAAGATGAAAGACCACATGACAGGCCCAGCTGTCCCATCTAGGCCCCCAGCCAATCCACCAGCTGAATGCAGAGTCCAGATGAGACCAGCAAAAGAACCACTCAACTAAACCACAAAACTGTAAACTTTTTTTCTAAGCCACTAGGTTTTGAGGCACCAATTAAGTAGTAATAGATAATTGATAATAAATTACCTTAACCCTCATAGCACAAGCTTAAGTGTGGTTTTATAGTTGAGGAAATATACCCAGATTATATAATCTGCCAAGGTCACACCACTATTAAGTGTCCTAAGAACTGTATGCAGCGATTAAAAGGCCAGCTCTGTGTCTCTTTTTCGGTCATCCTGCCATCATGAACCCATCAGTTCTTTCTGTCAAGGACAGAGGCACCTCTTAGAGCTCTGGATATAAGATAAACTCTGTTATCTTTTTTACAGCCTGCATGGGAAATGTGTCCTGATTTGACACATCTGCCAGGTTTGTCCACAACAGGGAAATGCACTGCTATCAGTAAGACCCAGCACTCCGCAAATATACCCCCATCCTGTTTTCTGAAACTCAAATAACACTAACTTATCCCAACATAAAATAATGCAATGACATCTTTGCAATATTCATTCATTTACATTTTAGCCAGCAACAATTACGCAAACACTAACAATTTATATCAGGGGTCATACAGCATATAATACTTAAAATGTTAGATAAATCTTACATTTAATAATTTCACAATTAAAATGGCTTTTTTTTTATTCCCCCAAGTAGTAAACCATACACCAAAAGAAAAAAAAAAAGACCTGATCTTCAATTGTGAAGGTGAGAAATATTTTTGAAAAGAGAATTTACCACAAGAATCTGTTTTGTCCCCATCAAAAACAATGTACCTGAACTTTAAACAAAATTCACATTTTATTTAGGTTGAAATAAACTATACAAAATTGATTTTCTTCACCAAAAATAACAGCAATATTTTCTATATTATTCCTAGATAAACCACAAAACACTTATTTTTGTAGGTTTTCTAGGTTTTGTTTGTAAATCAAGATGAGGCAGTAGATATAGTCATGGAAAAAGACAGAAGAAAACAGACAAATCAGTTGTCAGTATCCATGGTCTCTGATCCTGTCTTGACCATGAAACAGAAGTGTTCAACGTATACCTGTCAAAAAGCTTATGAAGATGTAGGCTCAATAAAGGAATGTAAACAGCAACAATCAGATGTGGAACAACAATGGCAGGCTCTTCCATTCAAACTTTAACTATAACTTGTTCCTTCAACTTCATTTGATAAAGGCAAAATCTACACTGAAATCCCTGTTTGGTGAGCTCACACGTTTCTCTTACAGTCTGATCATTTTAACGGTCCCTTACAGATTTTTAACAGCATACTTAAAATTCCTACTATTCAAAGGTCAGTCATGAGCTTCACTGTAATGTTTTATAAAATGTATTCCTTCCTCCCATACCTCCTCAAAATTTATTTCTTCAAAGAAATGATAACTAAGTACCTGACAACTGGATCCACAGTGACAAATGTTATATCTAAAATGACTTAACTAATACAATTTCAAAGTGCCATTAGCAGAGATCACACAGAGTGTAACATGGTACTTTCAATGCTATCTTCTGGAAGAACAGTTAGGTCTCCAAAGCATGGGCCTTCAAACGGGCCATTTAAACAGGCAGATTATCAATGACTAATGTACTCAAAGGGAGGCCTACAGGTCAAGATATTCAGTGATTAAGTGGCCTACGTACACCTTACAACTTTTCTGTAAGATATTTTCAAATTTCTTACAGATTTTTTCAAATATCAAATATAAGAGAAAGCCTATGTTAAAAGTCTCTTAGGTATTTTCAATGGTTTCTGAATTATCTGTAGGAAGTTCTGACTTACTTGTATAGAGTTTGATATATGTATCCACCATTAAATCCAAATCGTGTTTTATATCAAAATTTATGTTAAGCAAAGCCAAGTTACTTGACCTTTGGTCTGTCAAAGTGTTCCTCAGGTATGCTTTGAGACGCTTTCGTCCATTTTCATAGCGTTCATTCTCAACCTTCATCACAGGAAGAATACACAGGACCTTCAGCAATGCATAAACATTAGGAAAAAACTTGATGTCTGGCAGATGAAGGGCTTCATAAATAGTGGATGGAAGTTCTATATCTTTCCCTCTGTGTTTCCACTTGATTCTCCAACAATGCAGCTCAGCAGACAGTGTGTCAGGATTAGGTAAATCACTTCTGTACATGTCAGCATGATGCTCCTCTGATGTATTGAATTTAAGCTGTCCCATGACTGAGGGTACGAGAGATAAGCATTTAAGAGCTTTGAGGTGTTGTTCTGAGAATATATCTTTCAGTTCCTGAATAATGTGTTCCACTGTTGGAACACTTAGAGTTTCTTTATAGTAACTCTCAGAGGTTAGCTGAGATTCCAGGTTACTGTGCTGAGCTCTGCGAAATTTCCCTGGGAGTTTCATCTGAATATCAAGTTTGGCTGCCAAATTTGTGGCTTCCTCAAACCAAAATTCATGATAAACTTCGATATTTTCCATCACTTCATTTAGTGAATGCAGCACTGCAGTCAAACTACTGGCTGCAAAGAAGACATCAGAAGTTTGCCCCTGAAGATTTTTCCCAAAGGCTCTTGTAAAAGATAGAACATTTTTAAGAACAACAATGGTAACGATGAAATCAAAATCTGTTACTGCACTGCAGAGTACAAATGCTCGGCCAGCTATACAGTTATTCCATCTAACATTTGTGTCACTATTTATACCATCTAAACATAAAACAAGTGCTTGTAGGAGGTCCACTAAGATTTCAAAAGCATCGTGCCTGCCTGTCCACTGAGAATGGCAAATTTCCTTCAGTTCTTTGCCCCTTTCTTCATTGTTCTGAAATAGGACAGAAATTACATTGTCAAGTTCTAAAAGCAGTTGTGGTGATCGATGGAAAAAAGAACAAACTTCCTCAATTGTTCCTAACGCGACAGATACTCCCATAACAGGCACTGATTTTGCCAACCACATATTTAAGGCACAGGAAGAGCAGAGTGTGTAGATAGCTTGGGGATATTTCTCTAAAAGTCTAGAAGCAACAACTTTCATTTTGGAAGAAAATCCACTGGACACAATGTAAGCCTGGCCACGACAGTACTCCATGTTTAATCCCCACTTCTCAGTTATCGTAGTGTGAAATTTCACAGCCAAAATTTCTGCATCAGCTTCATAAGGCAGGAAGCCCACAAATTCCTCTCTCAGGTTGTGAGCTTCGTCAACAAACCTCACCAACACAGGCAGGTGCTCTTCCCCTGCTATGTCCACCACGTCGTCAGTGACGATGGAAAAGAAGTGAGAGTCTCTCACTTCCCTGAGGGTTTCTTCCCGAATGCAGCTCTCACAGATCTCTAGCATCTGTTTCTGCTGTGTTTTTGAACAGAACAATGTGTTAACTGCTGTTGTCTCAAAGCGCTTTCTCAGAACCTCTTCACCAGAATTGATCCGGCACTCCAGCAGTGCTTGAAAGTTATCAGGAGTAAAGAGACCTTCTGGGATTTCATCAGCTTCATGTCCATCCAGAGGTATGTTCTGTTTTCCCATAAGAATCAAAATTTCAAATAAAGATTTTAAGTATTCTTTGTTTTCCTTCTCTTCAAGGGTTAAAGGTAAAATGTCTTCATCCTGCTCTTCACCCCCTTCTTCTGCACTGGGGTTCTGAGCATTGCTGTTGTTTATTTCCTTATGTTTTGGTTCCTGTTCAGAAGTTTCATCAACTGGAAAACAAAGAATTAATTTTATAAACAGGCTCATAAGGAATCATACAAACAAAAAAATTACATTTTTGATTGGTTAAATATTTAAAACCCACAAATTCATTCATTCAACACTCATTGGGTACCTACTGGACCACAGACTAGGATACACAGGTTAAGATACACTCTAGTGGAGGAGACAAACACTGTGAATGGATATATTTTAATCCTGTATGTCAATGCTATCATGAGAGGAACAATTTCTTATAAACTTAATAAGGCACATCATATATACAGAGTAATAAAAGATAGTCCACGTCCTCACAAAAAGGAAGGGGAAGAGAACTAATATGTACTGAGGCACTGCGTTGGCATTTTATACATAGCACACTGCTCCCTGTACAGGCACGTGGTATCAACCCCATTTGACAAATGAGGACAATAAATAATTGTCCAAGGTCACAGATGGAGGTGAAATTCAAATCCAAGCTTCTCTAGCTCCAAGGTACCTGCTGACATTGTTTCTATCAAACCATTAATCTACGCTTTTATATGGGAGATGAGACAATACAATATAAAGCATATTCATGCAATTTTTAGGGCTATATTAGAATATTAGAAATCTTAGCCTAATCTCTTCATATTTGGATGGGAAAACTGCGGCCCTGAGGTTAATAAGTCTCCTGACCATAGTCATACACACAACCCTGAAAGTCCTGACCCCTGTGGTCCCTTTAGGTTTATTTTTTAACCATCACGGGTTATTAGACACTCCAACAACAAAATGTGTGTAGTTTCCCAAATCTGGCATCCTGTTTCAAGGCACTGCACAGACTATCTTTCCCTCCTTTCTTTGCCTGAGTCCATGTCTCATCATCTATAAAGGGGGAAAATAATAGTACTTTCCTCAGGGCTACTATGAGAATTACATGAATTAATATAAGTAAAGCACTTATAATAATGACTTGGCACACAGTAAGCACTCAATAAAAAAAGTTATGTTAATAATAATAGTAGTAGGAGGAGGAGATAGGAAAGGAAGAGTAATAGTAATAACTGACAAGAACAGAAAAACCTTCCAGTCCTCATTCTTTAGTGACACAGCTCAGGCATCAGTACCTGGAGAACAGCTATTGTGACTCCTACTCTCTGTAAGCCCAAGTGTCTCAACAGCATTTATTCCTTAAATATTTACCAAGAACTTAGTATGCACTACACATTGGGTGGACAGAGATTCTGCTCCTTTCTTTCCCTACACTAGGACACTCTGCCTGTGTGCCTGCCATCCTTACCACACTGGGAGCACCTAGTGGAGAGAGAGAAGGCCAAGTGCATGCCATAGTGGCACTCAATAAAGACAAACTAAGACTTTATCTCACAGACAATTCAGACCACAGGACAATGCCTATCACACTCTTACATCATTCTCACAGTAGGTTTTTGGACATAAAACATATTTATTTGTCCTTACCAGGTCAAGGGCTTTTAAAAAGGCATTCAGAAGTTGAGTCATTAACACTATCACTTACTTTTTTTCTGTTTCAGTGTCCTGATTTCATCTTCACTCTAAATGACAAGAAAAAAATAACTTTGAGAAAACTGAACTCTAGTATTATCATCACAGACTCACAAGTAAAAAGCATATTATGAGTCAAATTTAATTCTTTTTTTTTTTTTTGGCATGCGGGATCTTAGTTCCCTAACCAGGGATCAAACCCGTGCCCCCTGCAGTGGAAGCGTGGGGTCTTAACCACTGGACCAACAGGGAAGTCCCAAATTTAGCTCTTTTAAGAGCATGAATTCTTCATAAAGAATACATTCTTCAAACAGACAGATGACAGGAAAACTGGAACAATGATTTGTTAATGACTCCAAGTTTATAATAAAATACTAGAGGATAAAGAATACATCATTTAACTTACTTTTATACCTATATCATCATAATTTGGGGTTACAAGTGTGTATTGGCTAATATTGATAAAAGGCAAGAAAGTATATGATGGCACTTGAGGTCAAATCCAAGGGGCCATAAACCATGCCCCCCGCCCAATCTAACCCCTGGGATTGCCATGTAAAAGGGAGTTGCTGGATCCCAGAACCTAATACAAAAGCTATAAGAAACCTCTGGGAAGCAGAAAGTGACAGTGTCAATATGGAAGAGAAATGGATACATATAGCATAGAGAGCCAAGTGACATATACAGGGTTAGACTGAGGAAGAACTTTTCAATTATGTCCTTTTCTCTCCCTCTAACCCACTAGAATTCTTAGATCATAACCCAACCCATTACTATTGTGGGGCATGAAAGCAGCAGTACCAGTGACAGCTGGAGACGTCAAGGTGCCTGCTGGGTAGCATAGGACATGATATTGATAACAAGAATGTCAGCAGGTTAGCCAATCTGAAACATTCCCTCCTTATCCTATGGGCTGTGGAGTTACAAGGATGGCATATCTGGAAGAGTGTGCCTGCTGTAAGATATCTGAGGTTCCTTGAGGGGCAGAGCAGGGAAATGGTAGCTACAGGATGGGAAGTCGTTGAGCTCTTCACCCCTGGTTCATATGACTAAGAAAAAAGCTGAGGTGGAAGACTGTTGTGTAGTGTCAGCATTCAACTATAAGAAATCCCAGAAAAAAACAAATAAATAGAGGAGAAGAAATGCATGAAGAAATAAAAACTGAAGATTTCTCAGAACTTTAAGATGTACATCTGGATAAGAAAAAAACCTCCCTTCTAGATACAGTTTAGTGAAATTTGAAATATCAAATATAAAGAAAAATGCTGAAGGCTGTGAAGGAGAAAAACGCAATCACCTAAAAAGGAACAAGAATCAGGCTGGCATCAGACTTTAATACCAATGATGGATGTAAAAAAACTAGAAAGAATATCACATAGACTATACATACCCTCTATGCATCAGTTAACAACATTTGGGGGAAAAAAGTTTTAAAAAATAAACCCATGTCTAGAAACTAAGAACAAAAATAATCTTATACTAAAGAAATAGGGGAAATTACAAAATACTCACAGATGAACAATAAAAGCACTATATGTCTAAAATTGTAGGATATAGCTAAAATATATTTAGACATTTATAGCTTTGAATACACATAAATGAGTTAAACATTCAAGAAGCTAAAAAAGAGCCAAAAAGTAAATCCTTCAAATCAAGAAGAAACCAATAAAACAGCTCATAAGTAAGGCAATCAGTGATAAAACTCACTACTGTTTCTTCGAAAAGACTACTAAAGTAATTTTAGGAGCAGAGAAAGGCAAGCGTCCTAAAATCCTAGATGAAGTTCATAAACTTTTGGAAACATATAGAACACAAGAAGAAAGAGAAACTACTAATAAACAAACAGAAATGGTAATCAAAATATTCCCTCATCCACCCAAAGCTCTGATGGTTTTACCAAAGTTCAACCTAACTTTCAAGAGCAGACAATAGCTACCCTATACAAGTTTTTCTGGAAAAATTAGGAGAGGGAAAAAAGAAAAGCTATCTAAATTATTTTATGAGGCTAACAGAACCTTGATATCATAACTGGATAAAAGGAATACATGAAAAGAAATTATAGGCCAACACTTATAAATGCAAAACCGTAGATAAAATACTGACCAACTGAATCAAACAGTGTATGAAAATGAAGGGAGATATACTGCAATCAATTAGGGTTCATCATAGGAATGCAAAGATGGTTCAACAACAGAAAATCCATCAATGTTATTCACAGCATTAAAGAACAAAAAAAAATGAGAACTCAACAGATGCAATGAAAGTATTGATAAGTTCAACAAGTTATGATAAAAACTGTGAATGTGAGGACTAGAAGGAAATGAAGGGAATTTCTTTAACTTCATAAAAATTATCTAACAATACCAACAAAACTATCATACTTAATGGAATAAGGCAAGTGTACCAGCAGTGACATTACTGGGACTACTCAATACAGTACTAGAGATGATCTTGACTAAACAATAACGACAGGCTACAGAAAAAATTAAAATTGGAAGAACTGAAAGAAGAGGCAAATTTGTCCTTATTTGTAGATGATACAATCAACTACATAGAAAACTCAGTAGACTACTAGAATTAATAAAAAGGGATCTTCAAAATTGGTGGAAACAATCTCTCAACCAGAAATACATTATCTATATCAACAAAAACCATAAGGTATTTAGGAAGTAATTAAGGTAATTGGGAGATTGGGATTGACATATATACACTACTATGTATAAAACAGATAACTAATAAGAACCTGCTGTATAAAAATTAAATTAAATTAAAAAAAAATTAATCTAAGGAAGGATGTACACGTTCTCTTCTAAAGAACTGCAACAGGGCTTCCCTGGTGGCACAGTGGTTGAGGGTCCACCTGCCGATGCAGGGGACACGGGTTCATGCCCTGGTCCGGGAGGATCCCACATGCCGCGGAGCGGCTAGGCCCGTAAGCCATGGCTGCTGAGCCTGCACATCTAGAGCCTGTGCTCCGCAACGGGAGAGGCCACAACAGTGAGAGGCCCAAGTACCACAAAAAAAAAAAAAGAACTGCAACAAAAACCCTGAATTTTTATCAAATTTTTTACTTTTTGCACTCCTGAAAGTGTTTTAATAGTCTTTTCAAAGAACCAGTAGTTTTGTCAATGATTGCTACTACTTGATAGCTATTCTATTGGGTTTTTTTTTTCAGTTTATGGATAAGACTAATTAACATTGGAAAAATATTAATTCAAAGTACTTATAATGAAAATCTCAACAGAATTTCTAGAACATGACAAAAGGATTCTCAAATTCACATGGACAAATAAAGGTCTACAAATAGCTAAGACAATTTTGAAAAAGAAGAATTAAGAAATCATCCTTTTTGAAAATAAGATATAATATAAAGCGATGGTAATTTTAAAAAGTGTGGTATAGCTGTAAACAAACAAATCTTCCAATGGAACATAACAGAGTTCCCAGAAACAGCCTTGCATATATGTAAACTTGGTATACGACAGAGGTGGCACCTTACACCAGATGGATTAACAGACCATTTGGGAAAACTTGATCTCTATTAAGAGAAAAATAAAATTAGGTCTCTACTGGACACCACACATACAAATTTAAATGGATCACAGATCTAAATATGAAAGGTAAACAGAGAAGAAAATGAGGAAAATTGGACAGTTATCTTAAAAAAGCACATAGTCGGTGGACTGAAATGACATATTAAGGGCACTAGCATGGATACAAAAGGGAGGGGAGGAAAGGAAATGGTAATAATGGAAGAAGGAAAGAAAATAAACAAACAAGGGGCTTCCTGGTGGCAATGATGACAGAAAGCAATGGTCTGAGGAGTCTGAGTAATTTAATTCTGTTCATTTGAGGTCAACAAAAAACAGACAGGTTTCAAGGATATCAAAGGTTTGTAAAAACATGCACAAAGATGCCACATACAGAGATTTAAAAGCTTTTTGTAAACCCTGTCAGTACTTAATAGTGATAGAATCCTTATTTCTAGTAAAACTACCCATGTCTTAACTTTCACTTATCCCTTTGTGCTTAATTCTGGATATATACCTCAGCCCCATTTTCTTTACTACAAAAGAAAAGGTGGGTTTCTTTTTTTTCTTCTTCCCTGGAAGAGAATGAGTTAGGAGCCTGTAATTAGCCGCATACTTTGGCTCAAGTCAACGAGTATCAATTGGCTAAATTTGAAGAAGATTTTCCAACGTAAATACTAAAACAAACTAATCATCTTATGTCCACACTACTTCAACAATAACCATAGCATTAATTTCCCATAATGCTACCTCTGGAGTAGATAGTAACTTGGTTCCATTTTTACATGAATGCATCTATATTTGATTTCATAATATTATAGAGGATAGGAAATCTGGAAGCACACTGACATACCAATTCTTTTATTCGTTTTCTGTGTCTACTGTGTGGATTATTCAAATGGCTGGTAAGATCAAATATTGTTGGTATTGCATTATCTCGAAGAACTGTCCTATAAGGGCTCTGAAAAAGAAAAATGTGTTAATTCAGAGACTGTCCTTAAGAATGTATCACACATAAATAAAATTCTAGTGTTAATGATTTCCCCAGTACTCCTTCAACTCTAATTCTAAAGTGTAGAGACTTGTAGAATGGATGATGTCAGTCCAGATCCACTTATTATTTCTAACTCTTTTTGCATTTGCCCTTCTGGCAATCTTACTACTATAAATGAAGGAACTGAATTGATGGTAGGCATAAAAAATAAAATGTATTTGCACTTTACATATATTTTTCTGATTCAATCTCCCAGCTACTTTTCTGTTCTTCTATGAGCCCACAAAACACAGCAGGCACAAAAGTTTCTCAAATAATCTATCCGCCTGTATGTTTTGTAATAATTCTTCCCTCCTTTACCTGCTGTTCACTCCACCTTTGCTACTATTACTGAGAAGCATCAAGGCACCATGAAATAATATTGGACTAGGACACAGGAGACTTAGGGGCTAGTCCAAATTCTACCAGTGACTCACTCTCAGACCCTGACTAAATCTTTTCCCTTTCTGGACTCAGTTTCCTCTTCTTAATAAAACTCAGGTACTGAATTAGATCAGTATTTCCCAAAATGAAGTTATTCACATACTAATGATCATAATGTTTGCCATTTCAGTTACACAACCATCTATACTTTTTCATAATCCACTCACTTTTTTAGTTAACATTATCTTAAGCAATAAAAACTATACAATAATGATTTGATGAGCTAGTTATACTTTTAACACATATTACAAAACTTCTAAAATAAAAATTGGTTCATGTGCCACCTGAAATCACTCATATACCACAAGTGATATACATAATCACACTTCTGCAAACACTGAACTAGGTATTTCTAAATTCCATTCTAATTCTAATGTTCTTATCATTGAAGGATGACCATTCTCTATCTTAATTCCTCTTAACCTAATCCAACCTGGCTAGAAGCTAGATGCATACTTAGATGGTGACAGTCTTCCACAGCCAGACCAGAGGAGGTCAGGTAGGGACAAGAAGTTTATTAAGAGGTAGAGTAACAGATGAATAACTGCTACTACATTTCCCTAGCTAGTCCAAAGAAACAGTGCCTTTAATTTCTTCCCAAATTTGCACTGAAATTTATTCCCAAATTTGCACTGATAAAAACAAAATACACTTCAGTTTAAAAAGCTTTTGTAGGAGCAGTGATTGTCTCAAAGATGACTAATAGGGCTTCCCTGGTGGCGCAGTGCTTGAGAGTCCGCCTGCCGATGCAGGGGACACGGGTTCGTGCCCCGGTCCAGGAGGATCCCACGTGCCGCAGAGCGGCTGGGCTCGTGAGCCATGGCCGATGAGCCTGTGCGTCTGGAGCCTGTGCTCCACAACGGGAGAGGCCACAACAGTGAGAGGCCCGCGTACAGCAAAAAAAAAATACAAAAAAAAAAAGATGACTAATAAAGCGTATTCAAATATATGCCAAACAAAAATAACAATTCCTATGTTTTTGCACCCAAGGAAAGGTTAGGAAAATATGATGGAAAAATATATAATTAAAGGGAACACACTATCTTAAGTTTCATCTGAAGAGTTGTTAAACACATTTGGGAAGAATTTCTATTTACAGTCAATATTTTCTAGTTCAATCCCAAGCCTCATAGAAAACACAAAGAAGAAAATCTATTTCTTAAGGATGTTCAGCTTCTAGTGTTGGGCCAAATATCCTGAGTCTACTACGGAGTTTGAATCAGGGATTGATTTTGGACACAATCAGGGAAGGGAACAAAAACTATACTATACCCCAAGTGTCTCATCTTTCCTACTTAGCAAACATCTCAAAAAGCAAAGATATCCACATACACAGTAAATTCTTGATATTTTACCAATTAAATAAAGAGAGGAGGGATAAAACATTGTAAAGACTTTAAAAATTCAAATAAAATTAATTTGCTACCAAGGAAAGATATTATAGACCAGAAAACAATATATGAATAAAAAACATGCAATTTTTTACATCTATTTATAAGTACACATGCCAATAAGGGTTATATTCAATTCATGTGCATGATAATTTTTATTCAGTATCAAGATTTAATCTTTATTAAGCTGATTTAAGGTTTGAGCATAAAGTAATGATCTTACTCTAGCATCAAAGATAATATCTGGCTCTTGTTGAACTAGCCACAAATGTTTACTGAGGAGATCTTAAATGCCAAACTAATGAAGTCAAAACTCTTAAAACATCTGGGTATAAGTATTAGATAATCCAGATTTAACAGCAATATCTTCTACATGTGTAGAAAGAAAATGTCTCACATTTGCATTAATTGATCCAAGATTAAAGAATTATGTAGAAATTTAAAAAGCGAAAATAGTTCTGTTCTATCCTCTAACTATAAGCAAGAATATGAGTAAACTATATTTTATATTTCTCACATTAGTCTTATTGGAATTAACTAATTAAGAGACCATATTTATTAATAAAATAAAAATGTAAAAATGCATACGGCTTGTGTATTTTAAATAATTTGGGATATTTTTACTTAATGTCAAGAACATAAAGTTTGCCTTTTAAACATATGAAATCTCTTATTTTGATCATTATTACCCTCTTAACAAAGCAAGGCAAAAATATCCCTCAAATATTTGTGATTAAACTGTTGAACCGGAATTGGCTCACCTCCCAATGACTTCACAAGTATCTGCTTCAATTAATTTTGAGAAATAAAATAACCCAATCATTCTTTAGTTTTCTGATGCCTCTGCAAAATGTATCTGAAAAAAATATCAAAATAAATTGCTGCATAACAATATATAGTGTACCTTCAAATCAAGTTTATGTCTATCCCAATAACTGAGATGATACATGTTTTAATACCTAAACAAGAATATATTATTTGTTTAACAAAACTGTCTTCCTAACTAGTTAAGTGTTTCAAGTCTGCTTCATTTCAATCAAATCTGTCCTATTTGTGCCTTTTATGAATCATAGCAATAACAGAATCACAGAGGGTTAAAAGTCTTAGACCTCAAGAATTATCTGATCTAATTTCTTCATTAGAAATTGGGGCTCAGAGAGGGGAAGTGACTTGGCCAAAATCACAGTTAACAGTAGCAAGGCTGAGAGAGTCAGGTTTTGATATGAAATTGCAAATTACTGACAGAAACGTTTTTTCACATTAATTGCATGATTTGCTTCCTGTTGTGTCCAGCAAATAAAAATTAAGGGTTGGTTCTAACAGTACATACAAAACTTTGAAAACAAAGAGCTCTATTCCTTGATGAAGATTTCACTCATAAAAAAGCTCTAGAGAAGCTGATCCAAATAAAAATGCCAACTTTACTTTAAATATACACATTTATACTCATCTAAAATTTTCTGAAGGCTACAAAAGAAGTTTAAAAGTGGCTACCTCTGGTGAGTAGGAATGGGGCATCAGAAACAGAAGGGTTTAGAAAATAAAAACAGGTTTTTAAGAACAAAATAGATACTATTAAGCTCCAAATTTGTCTTCATCTTAAAAAAAAAAAAGTGGCAGGCTGTAAGGATACTCTCCAACATTAATATATAAAGCTTTACATTCCAACCAAATAGTAAGTGAGAGAATACGAAACAAAAAAAACAAGCCCTCTGGTTACTTACAGTTCTACAGATCATAGAAGTCTCAAAGTGTTTGGCACACAATCGATAATGTTTATTTAGTTGATCAGGTGTTTTATCTTCTAAGTCTGCTCTCCTACAGTTCTCCACCCACTTCTGGCATCTATAAAAGTAAAATCAAAATACAATAATGGAATATGAGCTCAACACTTAAATTTCAGTATTCAGTTTTAAGGTAAATATCTATTATGGACAATGGATTCCTGCTCCCCTATAACCAAAGAACATAACATAATTTGGAGAAGCTGATTAATAAGAAAATGAGAGCTGGAAGAAACCTTAGAAATCATTTAGTACGTTCAATTAAAGACAAGGTTAAGAAGTAACTCACTCAGAGTCATGTACAAAATCAGCAGCAAAACTAGAACTTAAACCTGAATCTTTCAACTCCCAGGACATCCTAGCATCAGAGAGGACCCAATCATCAGCAATACAAGCAAAAAACTGCACAACCATGAGGCCAATGGCTTAACATTCCCCTCAGGATTTCAACTTAAACAAGCATATGAAAAGACACAGTCATGGTAGAAAATTAGTAAGTAGATGTTCTATAAATAACTAGTTGATTATGGAAGCATGATGGCTGTATTCATCTGCTTTATTATAAACATGATTATCTACAATGATGTACAAACTAGACTGCAAGCTCCATGAATGCATGGATTGTGTCTACACAATCTAGTACACAGACAATGTTAAAGATAGTGAATGAGACAAAGTCCACGTCCTCTTGGTGCTTAAATATCTGCAAAAAAACATCATCATCATCATCTTCTTCTTCATCATCATGCTTCTTCTTCTTTTTCTTCATCATCATGCTTCTTCTTCTTTTTCTTCATCATCATCATCATCATCACAATGCTTATTAAGCACTTATTAAGAGCCAGACACTATTCTAAATTATTTCCAAAGGGGATAGAAATGTTCTATGTACCTAAAAAGGCAAAAATAAGCTCTACTGGTAGAAATTTCAGGAAAACAAAATTGAATATAAGTTGATTAAAAAAAAGAAACAAAAACAAAGGGAGTACTATTATTATTATCCCCCTTGTGCAGATGAAGAAACGAAGGCACAGAAATGTTATTTGTTAAAGGTTACAACTAGATCTTTCCTTCATTCTTCAAGCTTCTAAGAATAAAAGTCCACCATGAATATATAGTGTCACAAACTTGAAAACATATTTATTTTATAATTACATCATAGTATATTTTCTTATGTCTTAACATTACAAATTTACCCCTAAACACACACAACACTCTGACACTTAATTTGCTCCACTCTCAGTATGTAAAACCATGGTGAAATGTCGATTACCTAACCTAAAATAAAACCACACCTAAATTGTTCAGCATCTCATTTGACCAAGAAGTAATACTATACACAGTAATGATGACTAAGATGTCCATATTTTAATCATAGTTTTACACAGCTGTACAATATGATTATAAATATTTCATGTTTCAACATCTAAATTATTTGGTATAAAAACTCTCACCATAAAATAATTTGCCATATTGCTAGAGTTAAGTTTGTTTTTTAATACTTAAATCTCTGAAGACCTTCTACACAGAACACTACTGTCTGTATTATTTCTCAACTAAGTTGAAGTAGCTTTCTGGTAAAAAGAACACTCAGATTCAATCAAGAAAGGTTGAGCATCACTTTGTTATAAAGCAGAAACTAACACACCATTGTAAAGCAATTATACTCCAATAAAGATATTTTAAAAAAAGAGAAAGGTTGAGCAGAGAGGCCAATTAACTACACCTACATGTTCCATATCAAATACCTAGAAATAAACCTAGTGAAAGATGTGTAAGACCTGTAGCAGAAAAATTTTTTTTAAATAGCTTAAATAAATGGAGAGATATACAAGTTCATGGATTGGTACACTGAATCCTAAAGATACTGGACTTCCCTCGTGGTGCAGTGGTTAAGAATCCACCTGCCAATGCAGGGGACATGGGTTCGATCCCTGGTCCAGGAAGATCCCACATGCCGCGGAGCAACTAAGCCCGTGCACCACAACTACTGAGCCTGCGCTCTAGAGCCCACGTGCCGCAACTACTGAGCCCTTGTGCTGCAACTACTGAAGCCCGCAGGCCTAGAGCCCGTGCTTCACAAGAGAAGCCACCCAATGAGAAGCCCGCGCACCACAACGAAGAGTAGCCCCCACTTGATGCAACTACAGAAAGCCCGCATGCAGCAATGAAGACCCAAAGCAGCCAAGAAAAAAAAAAAAGATATCAATTCTCCTCCAAATGATTTACTGATTTAATACAATCACAACAAGTTCTTTTGGGCATGTCTCTCTGTGTGTGTGTGTGTGCGTGCGTGTGTGTGAGAGTCAGAGAGAGAGAGACAGAGAGAGATACAGAGAGAAATGACAAAGATCATTCTAAAACTTTACACAGAAATTCAAAGGACCAAGCATAGTCAAGACAATCTTGGGGGAAAAAAGTTGAAAGACTTATACTACCAGACAGTAAGACTTATTATAAAGGTTATTAAGACAGTGTGGTTGGTATTGGCACAAGGATAAAACAATGGAACAAAATTGAGAGCTGTGGATGCTTAAGACAAAGGTAACACTGCACAGCAGTGAAGTCAAATTTTTTCAATAGTGCTGAATGGGATATCCATATGAAAAACAATGAATCTTGACCTGTATTGTTACACCATATACAAAAAAATAAATTCCAAGTGAATTGTAGATCTAAATATAAAAGGTAAAACAAAGTTCCTAAAAGATAACACAGTAGACCATCTTCATCACCTTGGCACAAAGATCTCTTAAAAAGGCAACAGAAAACATAAACTCTAGAGGAAAAGATGAATACATCAGGCTACTTTAGAGTTAATAACTTTTCTTCATTAAAAGAAGTCACTTAAGAGTGAAACGGCAACCCACAAAATGGAAGAAGGTATCTGCAATACACAAATCCAACAACGAATTCATATCCAAAATATATATGAAGAACTCCTACAAATAAATCAGACAACCCAATATAAAAATGGGCAAGAGACTTGAACAGGCAATTAACAATAAAAAGCTGGCCAATACACATGAAAAAAATGCTCAGTAAAAAAAAAAAATAATAATAGGACTTCCCTGGTGGAGCGGTGGTTAAGAATCCACCTGCCAATGCAGGAGACACGGATTCAAGCCCTGGTCAGGGAAGATCCCACATGCTGCGAAGCAACTAAGCCCATGCGCCACAACTACTGAGCCTGCGCTCTAGAGCGTGCGAGCCACAACTACTGAACCCACGTGCCACAACTACTGAAGCCCGTGTGCCTAGAGCCCATGCTCCGCAACAAGAGAAGCCACCACAATGAGAAGCCCCTGCTCACGGCAACTAAAGAAAGTCCTCATGCAGCAATGAAGACCCAACACAGCCAAAAATAAGATATAAATAAATAAATTAAAAAAAAATAATAAACAATTTTTTCAAAAGCTCAATCTCATTAGTCATGAGGAAAATACTAATTAAAACTGTAAATATTACTACATACTCATATGAATGACTATGATATAAAAAATATAATACCAAATGTTGATGAGAAGGTGAAACAACTTGGCCCATCAAGGGTGGAAAGGATAAACTGTGGTATACTATTATATATAGACTACTATGGCAATGGGAATGAATGAACTAGCTAGATCTCACAAACATAATGTTGAGCACAATAAGCCAGGAGTACATACTATGTGATTCCTTTCATATTAAGTTCAAGAGTAGGCAAAACTCATCTATGGTGATTGTGCAGAAAAAGAGTTAACACAGCAGGCCTGAGACTGCTATCCTCAGAAAGGCTTGTTTTTAAGGCTGGTCTTTTGGCTGATGTCTGGGAACTTGGCTGGTAAACAGTTTCCTACACTGACATAAAACTTCTTCTAACTGATAAGGTGACTTATGGCGCCTAGACTGTGCAAACAGTATGACCTTTAATGAGCACCTGCCTTCCTTCTGGGAGTCTGGAATTTTAGCATATGCTAAGCAGAGTGTGTCTAAATGACCAGACCTCAATAAAAACTTTGGGCACTGGGTCTCTAACGGGCTTCTCTGGGCAGAAACATGGCAAACATGTTGCATTTTCATTGGTGGGGAAAGTGGGATCTGAGTGACCCCTCAAGGGAGGGAGAGAGCATAAGGAAGCCTACACATGGATCCTTCCATACTCTACCTGTATCTTTTTCTGCTCATGATCCAGATGTGTGTTCTTATTACATTGCTGTAATAAATCTTAGCTGTGAGTACAATTAAACACTGAGTTCCATGGGTCCTGGTAAATCTCTGGATATGGGGGTGGCTTGGAGACCCCCAAAACGGTAATGATAGTGAGAACAGTGGATACATTTGGGGAGAGGTAATGACTAGGAGTGGGCACAAAGGAGGCTTCTGAGGTGCTCGTAATGTTCTATATCTCGAATGTAACCTGGGTATATTCATTTTGTAAAAATTCATCAAGTTCTAGACTACCATTTTTGCACTTTTTCCTATGTATGTCATATACCAATAAAACAGCTCCCCATCACTCTTCCCCTTCTCCTCAATAACCAACTAATCTAATGTGTGTGAAGTCAAACAGCGTCTATTATGGGGGAGAGTAGGGCCACAGGGGAGAGGAAGTTTGGGATGTTAGTAACATTCCATTTTTTTTAAATCTGGGTAAAAGTTTCATGGACATGTTACTCTGAAAATCTAACAAGCCATACACTTATGATTTGTGATCTTCTGTATATATATGTTTTACATCAATAAGTTATAAAAATTACATATAACCACAAGCCTTTTTTACATGCATACATGTATTTGTTTTGTTTTGTTTTGTTTTAATAGTAGTTATGAGACTTGTGGCTACATCTTGGGGGTTTTTTTCATACATGTATTTGTGTATGTGTTAAGATGTATATACACACTTACAGTTATCTCTCAATTATTTTTTTTAACCAGCGTCTTCCCTGTCCTAGCTCTCCTTGTCGCTGTTCTGTGCCCTGTACTCCAGATTCTGTAGACTTTTTTTTTTCCCTTGGCAGAGTGTAATGACTCCCCAAATCCATCTACTTCCAAACTAGTCTTCCCTTTCTCTCACCCCTTCTCCAAGTGTAAAATGCTTTTAAAAAGCCAATTTGAGAATATCTTTCCCTGCTTAAGATCCTTTAGTGACTTCCCGTTACCCTTAGGATAAAGAACCTCACGTCTCATAAGATTCTGTACAATCTAGATCTTGTCGACCTTTCCCTCTTCATATCGCCACCCACCCTTGCACTCTGCCCCCTCACATGCCTTACTTCAGTTTCATGAATGCACTGTGATCCCTTTTATTCTAGAGCTGTTCCCCATGCTGTTTATTCAACCTAGAATCCTCTTCATTGCTTTTCACTTCCTTTCCAAAGCCTTTGCAAACATCAGCCGTCAGATCTTAGCTCAAACGTCACTTATTGAGGAAAACTTTTCAGATTTGAAGAGTATGTACCCCCACACACACACCCAGATAGGTAAAACTCCTCTACCTCTCTGTACAGTAGTCTCCCCCTTATCCGTGGGGATATATTCCAAGACCCTCAGGGGACGCCTGAAACCACGTATAGTACCAAACCCTATATATACTATGTTTTTCCAATACTAACGGGTGGGTAGTGTATACAGTGTGGATGTGCTGGACGAAGGGATGATTCACATTCTGGGCAGGACAGAGTGGGACGGTGCAAGATTTCATCATGGCTACCCAGGACAGCTAAAAGTTATGAATTTCATCCTGCCAAATCCAATGGTCACTTTCTATCCTCACTTTCACTCTTTCAGTACTATTCAACCATCATTGACCACTCCTTTTTAAGTTTTGTTTGTAATATTTTCCTTCAATGGTCTTCAACTTATGCAGAATTTCCAAACCATATTCCAAGGAACACTAGTCAAAGAACTGTTCCAATAAAAAAAGAAAAAAGAAGGTTTCACGGTCAAGTAAGTTTGGATAATATTACATACTTTATCCTACATTTGGGGTTTTAGATATTCCTGTAGGACCTTGAATAAGTTAGCTAACCTCTCTGTGTCTGCTTTGCTCATCTGAAAGTGTTCCCAGTGAATTTAAGGTTCTTGCCTCCTCGCAAAAGAATGTGAAGATGATGTGATAGGTAAGAAGTAGATTTACTGGACTTCCATGGTGGTGCAGTGGTTAAGAACCCGCCTGCCAATGCAGGGGACACGGGTTCGAGCCCTGGTCCAGGAAGATCCCACAAGCTGCGGAGCAACTAAGCCCGTGCAACACAACTACTGAGCCTGTGCTTTACAGCCCTGCAAGCCACAACTACTGAAGCCCGGGTGCCTAGAGCCTGTGCTCCACAACAAGAGAAGCCACTGCAATGAGAAGCCCACGCACTGCAACAAAGAGTAGCCCCTGCTCGCCGCAACTAGAGAAAAGCCTGTGTGCAACAACAAAAGACCCAATGCAGCCAAAAATAAATAACTAAATAAATTTTTAAAAAGAATGGGATTTATCTAGAGAGAAACACACTCTACAGTGTGGGCCATCTCAGAAGGCGAGAGGCCTTGGGAAACACACTCCATAGACAGAGTGTGGGCCATCTCAGAAGGCAACAGAACCTCAAAATATGGCATCGTTAGTTTTTATGGGCTGGGTAATTTCATAGGCTAATAAGTGGGAGGATTATTCCAACTATTTGGGGGGGGCGGGGAGGGGGCGGGGATTTCCAGAAATTAGGCCACCTCCCACTTTCGGGCCTTTTATGGTTGGCCTCAGAACTGTCATGGCGCTGGTGGGTGTGTCATTTAGCTAATATATTACAATGAGCATATAATGAGGCTCAAGGTCTACTGGAAGTTGAATCTTCCGCCATCTTGGATCTAGTTGGTTCTAACCAGTTTTTGTCATGTCCTATGGCTAGCTGGTTCTAATAAGTTTTTGTCATGTCCTATGGCTATGTCATTCTTTTAAAGGTTGTGCCCTGCCCCCTTCCCTCCTGTTTCAAACTATCTCAAAATTTATTGCAAGGGTTAATTGAAATAGTGTACATAAAACACATAGAATAGTACCTGGCACACAGAATAAAGTATTCTCTAAGTATTATTGTTATTATTACAACTCACAGCATTGTTTGGAGGATTAAATGAGAGCATATGAAAGTACTTTAAGACTGTACCTTACAGAAGGGATTCTCAAACTTCGTAATCGCAGGACCCCTTTACCTCTTAAATTATTAACTATCTAAAGAACTTTTGTTTATGTGCATTTTACCTAACAATGTTCATAATTATAGAAACTAAAACTTAGAATTTTAAAAAATATTTATTAATTCATTAAAAATAGCAATCCCATTACATGTTAACATAGAAAACATTTTAATAAAATAACTATTTTTCCAAAACAAAAAACATTTAGTGAAAAGAATGGCACTGTTCACCATCTTTGCAAATCTCTTTAATGTCTAACTTAACAGAAGATACCTAGATTCTCACATCTGCTTTTGTATTTAATCTGTTGCCAAATGTTATTCTAGTTGACTTCAACCAAAGACAACGACTCCTCAATGCCATGTAGTTTCAAAGGTTATTACAATATTCCTCTGTTTCCCATTTAGTTGTGGATGTTCTTTGATAGGACACTGGAAGTCCACAAGTGGTGGTTTCTTAAAGATTAGCTGCAATGTGGAATCTGAAACCAGACCAATGAGACTTTTCACACTGTTTCATTAAAATCCATTAGTCTAACTTGCACTTTGAATAGAACTTTTATCCATGCATGTCTTTGTAAAATCATGAATTTATCAGTTTGAGTTAGGCAGACCATCGGAATGGTAACACATTTCACTATACAATATATTAAAAGTCACGTTTATCAATATCACCACTGATCGCATCAGAAAAGTCTAAATATTAGAGAGCTGTCAAGCTCAAAGTGATGAATATAAATTTTGCAAAATTCTAATTTTTCCTTGAATGCTTGGCTGTCAGTTGCTTTCCTTGAAGTGGCAGGCTTATTTTTGTTCATTTCCAAGAAAATATCTACCAAACACCTGCATCTGAATAATCTCAGTTAGAAAATTTTATAGAACACAAAATGTAATTTATCTGAGCAGTGATTTCACAATGTTACGTAGCCCCTAAAAAACTCCACTGTGCACTCCTGAGAGAATGAGCATGAAAAAAGCAAATAATATCAGTGTTATTATGAAGTAGTTTTTACCTTGTAGACTCCTTGAAAGGGTCTTGGAGACCCTCACAAGTGCCTGGGAAACCACCGTTTCACATTTTACATCTTAGAGCACATCAACTCTCAATTAACTTTGATTAAATTACCAAAGAAACTTGGAAGACCTCACTAGCTCAGGGATGAGTCAGTACTAACTGCCTGAGGAGGAAGGAGAGCCCTTTAACTGCCCAACTCTCTCTAATAATAAGAGCAATTCATTAGCTCTACCTTTACCTGGTCTGGGGATGAGTTCCACTGTAACCTGCCCCCAGGTTCCTGCCAAGCTTGGGCATTAGTCAAGCCATCCTGGGGCAATCATGATTCAGGCGTTTTTCTTTTTAAACTTTAACTTTAGGTAATCTATCTCCCTGCCACTGCCCTAAGGTGAGTTGATTCTATTATTTTATATTTTTTAAAAAGTACATTAATGCCACTTTTTCTAAACCAATGAAATATTAGAGCATGAAATTCCACATAGTGCCGTTTATTGATTACACTCTTGAATTTTTTTTTTTTTTTTGCGGTACGCGGGCCTCTCACTGTTGTGACCTCTCCCGTTGTGGAGCACAGGCTCCGGATGCGCAGGCTCGGCGGCCATGGCTCACGGGCCCAGCCGCTCCGCGGCATGTGGGATCCTCTCGGACCGGGCACGAACCCGTGTCCCCTGCATCGGCAGGCGGACTCCCAACCACTGCGCCACCAGGGAAGCCCTACACTCTTGAATTTTAAGTTACCTCTAAATAGATGTTTCTAAAAGTGTGCAAGGCATTTATAAATATGAATGGGAAATGTACTATTTAATAGCATTAAATATACTTATCTTTATTGTTAGTTAACAATGTGAGTTAACTTTTGAATAATAGGTAGGGTGGCAATGTCACCTTTTATCAATCCTCCCTACAACCCATTTACAGAAAAAAAAAAACTAGTTATAATCACTAACCCTAAGAATACTGTTATTAATTCAATAAACAACTCTGGAAACTATGTACTCCTTTATTATAATTAACTCTGGGCACAGTGGAAAAAACTGTCAAATTCAGTAGAATTTGAAATCCTATAGTATTGACCTTTGGTTCAGAAAAAAGTTAAGACCTTTAATACACTGTTAAGTAAAATAAGCCAGACACAAAAGGACTATTATTGTATGATTCCACTCACAGTATGAGTAGAAAGTACCTAAAACAGACAAATTCATGGAGACTGAAAAGTTGACTGGGATATGAGGAGTTATTGCTTAATGGTTAGAGTTTTTGCTCAGGGTAATGAAAAAGCTGTGGAAATAGAGAGTGGTGATGATTGCAGAACACAGTGAATGTAACTAATGCCACTGAATTATACACTCAAAAATAGTTTTAAAAAAATGGTTAAAATGGCAAATTTTATGTTATACTACTGCCATTTTTTTTTTTTTTTTTTTTTGTGGTACGCGGGCCTCTCACTGTTGTGGCCTCTCCCGCCGCAGGGCACTGGCTCCGGACGTGCAGGCTCAGCGGCCATGGCTCACGGGCCCAGCCACTCCGCGGCACGTGGGATCTTCCCGGACCGGGGCACGAACCCGTGTCCCCTGCATCGGCAGTCGGACTCTCAACCACTGCGCCACCAGGGAAGCCCACTACTGCCATTTTATATAAGGGACTTGAGCATCCATGGATTTTGGTATCCGCGGTGGTGGGGGGGGTCCTGGAATTAGTCCCCTGCAGATACCAAGGGACAACAGTATATTTTTATCAAAAAATTTAAAAATTAATAATGTAACATACCAAAAGCCACTGAATTGCACACTTTAAGTGGGTGAATTGTACGGTATGTGAATATCTCAATAAAGATTTTTTTAAAATAAATTTACTTATTTTATTTATTTATTTTAGGCTGCATTGGGTCTTCATTGCTGGGCACGGGCTTTCTCTAGTTGCAGAGTGGGAGCTACTCTTCGTTGCGGTGCACGGGCTTCTCATTGTGGTGGCTTCTCTTGTTGCGGAGCACAGGCTCTAGGCGTGGGCTTCAGTAGTTGTGGCTCACGGGATCTATAGCACAGGCTCAGTAGTTGTGGCGCACGGGATTAGTTGCTCCGCGGCATGTGGGATCTTCCCTGACCAGGGCTTGAACCCGTGTCCCCTGCATTGGCAGGCGTATTCTTAACCACTGTGCCACCAGGGAAGCCCAATAAAGATGTTTTCTTAAAAAAATTAAGAAAAGTTCATAATTTGGTCTTGAAATACTCAAGGGGCTCTTACATAAAAAGGGCACCAGGGACCTCCTTGGCGGTCCAGTGGTTAAAACTCCACACTTCCACTCTAGGGGGCACGGGTTTGATCCCTAGTTGGGGAACTAAGATCCCGCATGCCGCACGGCAAGGCCAAAAATAAATTAAATAAAATAATAAAATTTAAAAATAAAATAAAACAGGGAACAGCTTTGTTCATTGTCACCCTAAGAACAAAACTAGGACCTCCCAAACATAAATTATAGGGAGGCACATTTCCACTCAATAAAAGGAAGAAACAATAGCCAATGCTGTCCAGAATCCTCAAGTATCCCCTCACAAAGCAGAGAAACTGGTACTGGGGGTGTTTTAGCAAAGGCTCACCTGTCAGAAATGCGCAGGATCCCTAAAGGGTCCATAAAAAATTTGACATGAAATTGTGTCGATGTCTTCTCTCAACGGTCCTTACATTAGATTCCCAAAGGGGACAGAGACCCAAAAAAGGTTTAAAAGCCACTATTCTTGAGGGAATTCTGACACTTCAAAGGATACTGCACTAGATCTAAAAACTCCTTCCAAATCTGAGACTGTAAGCCCCTAAAGGACATACTCCCTGACTAAGAAGTATAATGAAAAGAGTATCCACTACCTATGAACATGAACAACCTGTGGTCCAGAATTGACTAGTGGTGTCCTCATTACGCAAGTGAAATATACTCCCAATTTGTCTCAAAGGAAGATAATGCTGAATGGAGTGAGGCTCAGGCAGATTAAGATGCTCCTCTTCTCTGCTCCCACAGAACCCAACAGCTTTTCCTCACTCTCTTGAGCTAGTTCCTCCTCATCTCCCGGAATTTTAAACACTAGGAACACCCCAGGGCTCAATCCTCATACCTACTCTGCTTTATTTACCTGGTTCCACGGTTTTAAATACCCTCTATAAATTGAGAACACCCATATTTACAATCTCCAGTCTGGAAGTCTCTAAATTCCTGACTTGTATATCTTTTTATGGTTTTAGCTCTTAAATATTTAGATCATTGATCTAAATATGGACCATTTTGAGTTCACTGATGTATATAGTATGAAGACATCTATTCTTGAATGTCTATCAGGCCTCTCAAACTTCACATGTCCTAAACCAAACTTTTAATATTCCTCCACCAAACCTGCTCCTCCCTGTCTTCCATAGCTCAATAAAGGCTCAGATTAAAAATCTTAGAGTCATTCTTGACTTCAGTTTTTCTCTTACAACCTACATCTACACCATTAACAAATCCTGTTGGTTTCACCTTCCAAAATATATCTCAAATGCAACTACTTACCACCTCCTCCTCTATTAACCTGGATTATCGCAATTGCCTTTAACTGGCCTTTCTGCTCCCACCTCTGCCTCCCTACAATGTATTTAACAAGTACCCAGTGATCCTGTTTAAAGTATACGTCTCTCCCCTCTAAACCCTTCCACGACTTCCTATTTCACTCAGTATAAATGCCATAGTGCTTTCCACCGCCTACAATGGCCTACACAATTTGCCCCTACCACATACACACACACATTTTTCTGGTCTCATCTTTTCCTCTCCCTCCTTCCTTAAACCAGCTTTAGCAGTCCAACCAGACTTCTGGTTGACCTCTAACAAGCATGCCCTGCCTATGCATTTACTGTTTCCAGAGACTGAAATGCTCTTCCCCTAGATACCTCCATGGCTGACCCCCTAACCTACTTCTGGTCTTTGCTCAAATACACCCTCTTAGTGAAGCCTTCTCTGATAATCCGATTTAAAATAGCAATCGTGCCTCCCCTGCTACTCCTATTCCCCTACCCTATCTCCCATCAAACACTTGCTTTTTCTCCATAGTATTTATCACCGTCTGACACAAGGTATATTTACTTATTTCACCCCACTAGAACGTGAACTCCATGACAGCAGGGACTTCGATTTATTTATCTGTACCCTCCCAGTGCTCAGAATAATGCCTAGTACCTAGTAGGCCTTCGATAGATATTTGTAGAACTAATAAACAGCATGCTATATTATAATCGCTTGCTTACATATCTGCCTCCTTAATGGACTGTAAGCTTTCTGCAGGCAGCACCGCTACCTCGTTCACTGTGAATTTCCAGTACCTCTAATGTTAGTGCCCTAGCACACAGTAGGTGTTGATCTGAAATGAATGAATCAACAAGGGATGCCAAGGAAAAAATCCTCAGCCTTTCAAACACAGTCCCTACTCTACCACTCTCTAAATACAAGTCAGAGCGTGTGGGTTACCTCAGAGAAGAGGTTTCAATACCAACTCCCATGCCCTCTTGCGTACCCCGCCCCCGCCCCCCGTTATCCCCACATTAACCAAGTGAGATAATGAGTAACGGTCAGAGCCAGAATATGAACCATGAACAAGTCCGAAGGAGGGAGTAGTTGTGACCTGACTTGAGATCAAAGGTGGCCGGACTCCAAAAAGAAACACTGTCCCGGGGGTAGAAGGGCCCCGGTGACCACAACCATAGAATCCAAGTCCCTCTTTTGACAGCTGGGGAAACTAAAGCCCAGGGAGGACAGAGACTTGTCCGAGGTCACACGAGCTCATCAGGGCGAGAACCCACCTTACCCCGCCCTCGCCGCCCCAGTTGCCTCTAATTTCGGGTGGAGCCCTACGCGCCGAGCCCCCGCGGGCGCACGTGCTCCAAGGCCCTAGAGCGCCACCCCGTCCACGGCTAGAGGCCCGCTCCCCACCTCGGAGCTGGACTGGGGTCGACAACTGTGCCCCCCCAGCCCCTCTTAGCCCCGGAGCC
This sequence comes from Pseudorca crassidens, assembly GCF_039906515.1. NCBI lineage: Eukaryota > Metazoa > Chordata > Mammalia > Artiodactyla > Delphinidae > Pseudorca > Pseudorca crassidens. The sequence goes on from NC_090304.1 coordinate 54,836,087, forward strand.
TGCCCGGGGTCGGCGGTTGGCAGCGCGCATCGCGGAGGAGGGCCCGGGCTGCCAGCTCCGCGCCCACCGCTCACCTGGCTGGATCCCGCGGGAACCTGAAAAAGGCCAGGTCCGACTGCGTGCTCTTCCGCGTGCAGTTGGGGGCCGCGCAGAAGTTCGGCATCGTTGTCTGCCCGCCGGCCGGCCCAGCCCTCCCCTCCCCGCCTCCTCAGGGCAGCCCGCCCGCCCGTCGGGGCCGGGGAGGGGAGCCAGGCCGGCCGGCCGGCTCGTTAGGGCCGGCGCGCCGGGGGGAGGGGCGGGCGGGAGAGAAGCCGCGAGGGGCAGGAGGGGCGCCGCGGTCCGAGGCCGGGCTGGGGATGCGGCTCGACAGTGCTGTGAGCGGCCGGGAGGATTTACCGCCGCCGCCGCCGCTGGTGCACCTCCCGCCCGCCCGGGACGCTGCCGCCTCCTTCCCACAATGCACCCTGGCGCCCGTGGGTGCCCTCTCTTCCCTCAGCCTTCCTCCCCGTCCCCTCCTTTCCGCCGACTTCTCCGTAGGCGGGCACGCGCAAGGAAGCGCGCCTGCTCGGGCGTGGCGAGGCGGAGGCGGAGGCGGGGCCTGGCCCAGGCTGCCGCAGTGCGCCTGCGCACGGCCTACCCCGAGAGTGGAGGGAATGGCGCGTGCGGGCGTGTCTCCCGGCCTCTAGAGCCTCGGATTCCGGGGCAGCTCCGGTAGGTTTCGCGTGCGCGGGTTTCTGCAGGTCTGGGGCGAGCTTGCACGTTGCATCACCGGTGCATCGCTTCTTGCTTGCTTAAATTAACACCACATAGGCTTTTATTGCGGAAATCGCCATAGACTCTTAAGGGCCGCGGAACGGGACGGCCTCAGTAACTGGTTTTCACACCCCCAGCAGATCTCCGTGCCGCGGAGTTGGACGCAGACGTGGGTTCTAGGAGCTTTCATTTTCCCCAGCTTTGCAGCTACTCTTTGGCCCCGTTAGCTTCTAGATTGGAAGCCGAGGGTCTGAAACTCAGAAAAGCAATTACTCTTCCCTGATGAGTCTTCAGAGGAGCAAGAATAGCGACATGATTCCACCTGCAGCCCTATAGAGATTGGTCCCTCTGTCTTCCCCTCACACTCGTGGCATTTTAACGTTCCTGTGTTATTTGAGTGCCAAAATGAGTGACCGATATCTAGAACAAAGGATTAGTATCAAATTCTGCGTGAAATTGAACAAGTCTGCAAGTGAAACTCACCATCTTTTAAAAGAAGCTTATGGGGATGAAGTCATGTCAAGGGCCAGAGTTTTCGACTGGCATAAAAGGTTTAAAGAAGGGCGGGAAGACATTCGAGATGATGCCCGAAGTGGTCGTCCAGTCACCCACCGGACAGATGAAAATATCCAGAAGGTCAAGGACTTGGTTTGTTCGAATAGGCAGTTAACTGTGAGGATGATGGCTGAAGAGTTAAATTTAGATAAAGAAACCGTTAGGCTCATTCTGAAAGAAAACTTGAATATGAGGAAGGTATCTGCAAAAGTTATATCGGGTATTTTGAAGAATGAGCCTAAACCTCGAAAACTTGACTTTCGGTCTGATCATTCAAAGGAAACTAGGAAAAATAGCTCATGTGTGAGGGAAAAAGTAACAAATTCTGAACCATGGAGTCATCTCCAGTGCGAAGCCGGTGGGGAAATGCCTCTGCCTGTATCCCATCCCAAAATCCCTCCTGCCAGCCAGCTGCTGCAGACTTCATCTTCAACAAGCCTTCCCAGCAGGGCGGCTCAGGATTGGTTCACACCGTGGTGAAAGGAATCTGGGGTAGCTGAACCCAAACTAGAAAGCTGCCTCAAGGTTAGGCACCTTCATTTGCCGCTCATCTATTTTCAGCTTCTTTACGACTCCTCTCTACATGTCATGGCCCTGCAACTTACTCTTTGCTGGACTCTTGGGCCATCTTCCTTGCTGTTCTCCACAACTTTGAAGAACTTCTGGCTGTTGGCTTCTGGTACTTGCTTGTGCTTGATTTTTCTTTTTTCTTTTTTTTTTCCTTACCAAGTTTTTTCTTCACTGTCCAGACCTTAGCTTGTTGTGACTGTCGTCTTCCTTTGTTCTCAGTATTCTGCCTCAGGGGATCATACGAATGAAAAGTGGGAGCAGGACCTCTTGGAGTCTCTCTCTCTGTGCCCAGGGAGGCATACTCTGCTGGGAGGACCCCAAAAGAAGGCCTACAGTTCCAGCCTGCTTCACAGTCAGGGCCTGAGGTATGGTACAGGAGGCAGTGGCATACTGACATAGTGAGCAATGCTAAGGGCCGATCCCTCCCAAATGACTCAGTGGGAGCCCCTCAGAACTCAGGGGTTGGCCACCCATCCTGACCTTCTCACAGACCTACCCCTCACAGAAGTGCTGGGTTTGTTTCATTCTAGTCTTGTGCTTTGGAACCCCGCCCCCCCCCTCATTTGGGTGTATCCCCTCTGATGGAGGAGGAGGATCTGGTCCTGGAAAATAGAAACCAGGGCACTAAGGTCCAGGCTGTGATATGTGAGGAGGAAGACAAGGTGACACTCTAGACCTTGAATTAAGGGAGTCTGCTGCCTACGTGCTGATTCCCACACCGCAGCCTGTTTCTAGTAACTAATATCAACCTTGTCGGGTTTTTTTTTTTTTTTTTGAGCACCTTCAGTGTTTAGAACACTGCTGAGCATTCACAGTGTGATATTATGAAATAAGGTCACCAAGGGCTGGGTGGACTCCATGGATGAGGTAGTTCCTGGACTGGATCCGTAAGGAAGGATGGGACAAGGAGGCTAGGAAATGAGGGCATGCTTCCCAGGCGGGTAGAACAGCATGAGGCTCCGAACCTCCGTCAGTAGGACAATGAGGGCACTATTAGCTGAAATAGCAAAGTCCAAAGAGGAAGATAATGGTGTTATACAGAAGATAAATAATTTGGGATGACTTGCTTCCTCTCTCCGCCCCCAACTCTATGCTAGTAGTTTATAAATTGCTTCCCCTGAGTCTGTGGATAGGTTTATATAATAGCCTACTTATTTGATTGGGTTTTTTAAGTTTCTCATCAAACCTTCAAAAAAGCAGTCTTTCCTAGTTGAGACTCCTTTATCTCTTTCTGGCTCTCTGCCAGGATTTATGGAATGGAACGTTTCCCAATTGGGTTCCAAGTAATACCACATAGACTGGAAACATCTCAGAATGGCTGGTGGAGGAGTGTGTGTGTGTGTGTGTGTGTGTGTGTGTGTGTGTGTGTTGGGTGGGGGGAATGGTTAGTAACAGCATTTCACAGGATTGGCCAATGTCTATGTTTTAACCCAAGGATTCTTACATTCCTATTATTTAACTGGTAAGTTAGTAAACAGTATTGGTTGATAGTAGAGGCCCAACATTTATTCAACACAGCTGTTTTTAGTTCTTTTCACTATCACCTTCGAAAAATTACAAGTTTCCCGCTAATACCTGTCAGCTTTGAGGCACTCTGAAACTTAGACCTTATCTCACAAATAAAAGATATTGTTCAGGAAAGCTCTCAAACCAGGCAACAGCTCACAGACATCTGCATACTTAGCAATTTCTAGACATTCCATCTCAGGACCATTACATCTTCCTACATCGGATAAGGCCCTGGGCTCCCCATAAGGCCTTTGCGACAGGGACACTGCACTTCTGGAAGAAAGCCGCCACAGCTGGCCACTTGGTGACTGAACCAATATTAATCCTTGCTCAGCCCAGGGGGTAATTGTTGCAGAATTGTATGCCCCTATGCCTAGGCCAGGTTCCCACAACCGTACCTACAGGCATTATTTCCAATCTGTGATAACACAGAGGTCCTGAGAGAACTTATTTCTGGATTTATCCCTGCCCTGTAAACAGGGCTGGAGTGACCCTGCCAAAGGTGCTGGACCAAGACCATGTTGGAGAGTAGAATACTGGAAGCCATGTTGTCCCAGACAGGGTTTGGACGCAAAGCAACCAGAAGCAGGTAATCAGGAGGGTGAATTCAAATTGTTACAAGTAGCTGTAATGAAAAGGACTTACCTTATTACCTTAGATCATGTCCTGGGCGGTAGTCAGGTTGAACTGCACTACCTGAACCCATTGCCCATTTGCACGGCTTCTCAGAAAATATTCAGTAAGATGATAATAAACCCTAGGAAGCCTCAAGTTTGGAGGGAAGTAAAAATATTCACGCAGAGCAAACCTTTCACACATGGCTGCTCAGTATCTCTACACACCAGTTTAGAGCATAATCTCAAAAGACTGTCCTCAGACAAGAGAGTTCTCATGTAACAGTACCCCTTATCTGTCCACCTGCCGAATCTGTTTTATTTCTGACATGAATTTTGCCCGGCCTGCACCTTGCTGCCTAGGCCTCTTGAGCTTTTTGATCCTATAATCTCAGGGTTCCACCCATCATGCCCTAGGCCCTTGTCCTTGACTTTTCTCAGATATCACTCAGTTTATTCTCCAGTTTGCTCTTGCTCTTCTGTTTCCCTGGGCTTTGTTTTCTGGTTCTGGACCGCACCCTCCAATAGCTGCTTTTGGCCACTTTGGTATGCTTGCCTTGAATTCCCCTTTTGGTCATGGTTTTCCACTCAACTGCAACTTTTCTCTCTTCTGATTTTTAGATCCCTCTTCCAGCTCCCCACTTCAGCCCTATAGTCTTTTGTTTTGTTTGTTTTGTGGGGGGGTTTTTTGGCAGTGCCGCGCAGCTTGTGGGATCTTAGTTCCCCAACTAGGGACTGAACCCAGGCCTTCAGCAGTGAGAGCACAGAGCCCTAACCACTGGACCGCCAGGGAATTCCCAGCCCTATAGTCTTGAGTAAAGAAATTGCTCCATCCCTGGCCCCAGATTGCCTTCATATATAAGGGGCACACTGGGAAGGAACAAAAAAGCTCCCTCTCACCCTTAGCCACCAGGGGTTCCACTCCCCAGAGGCAACCAGTATTACCAGTTTCTTGAGGCAATTTGGTTACCTCTAGTACTCAGGAGTTATGAAAGTTTTTCATAGATATAATATGCAAATCGCACTCTCCCAGCAACTGTATTTTCCCTGGCAGGAGAAGCTCCATCTAACCATAAGAGATGAAGCCTGGCTCTCTGTAGGATGTCAGGAAGAGAGCTGGCCATCTGCAAACCTTGACCATAATTCTCAAGCTAAACACACAGTCAAGGAATCTCTCTGGGTTTCAGGCTGACCTTCCCCTTCCCCATTCTGGTTCAAAATCCACATGGAATGTTATACACTACAGCTGGAAGTCTGGGAGGAATAAACACTTTCCAGGGCAGATCATTTCATCATTGAGTTTATCCAGTCCGTTCTCCACCCATCATCCCACCTTCCACCTGTCCCACTGGTAATGATCAAAAACAGAAAGAATAAAGTATTCACCAATCTTTGATTTCGAAAAACGTGGGTAGTTCTGCAGTCTTCTGAATTCTGCCCCTGGCTCTGAGTTCTCACTGAAATGTTATTGTTTGGGAAGAATGTGTACATGGGGCCTGCTTTCCAGAGTCTTCCTTTCAGATCCATTTCTTAGAGTTCAGACTTTGGAGGTGCCCGGATAAATCTGGATGCTAAATGACTTGAGGATATCTAGTACAGGAGTGGGGTACTATTGGGAACTGTCGCTGTATCACATCTGCTGATCAGCCAGCCTGCCGTTTACAGACCTCATTGCCAGCAAGTCTCACTAGGCTCCTTGGGATTGGTCACCAGGGTCCTATGTGGCTCAATAAGAGTCTTCTTTGCTGCTGGGATTGTATATGTAACCCTGTGTTCTCTAACTCCTTAGTTGGATCAGACCCCTCAGATTCTGCCAGGCTTTGACATCCTATTTGAGGCAACACTCATATTTATCTTCTCGAGTCTCTGTCTTATCAGATCCTTGCAAATACTGTCCCAGTTGCATCACCCTTCTCCCAGTATTAATATCCAGAAACAAAAAATCTGTAGTGGGAAACTTCAGTACTTCTTAGGTCCCACTTGCATTTAGTGAAGAGGTCAGCAAACTTCTTCTGTAAAGGAAATGTCTTAGGCTGTGTGGGCCATACAGTGGCTATTGTAATTTCTCAACATTTTAATGCAAAACCAGACATAGCTAATATGGAAACAGATGAGCATGGCTGTGTCCTAATGAGACTTCATTTATGGATACGGGGATTTAAATTTCATATAGTTTTCACATGTCACAAAATATTTTTTTCAAACCACTGAGAATATTAAAAAAATTCTTAGCTTGCGGTAAGTTCATAGAAAACCAGATGGTGGGCCAGATTTGGTCCATGGGCCATAGTTTGCTGACCCCTGGTCTAATGTATATAAAATGTGTGTATAAAAATGACAGATGATTGATCCATCAGTAACATTGTTAATGCCAAACTGATCTGGCAATGTCTGACAATTTACTACTATAGAAATTGTGGAATATTGAAGGTAGTCTTTATGGTGCCAGGAGCGTGAACTAGAGCTGAATGATTGACTGTATTACCTTGACCATATTCTGATTCACAAAATAAGTTTTGTGCTGTTCTCGGCTAAAAATTATAGTACACAAACTACCTATATTTTGCCCTTGTAATATTTCCAAAAAAAATTGGCAATACTGAAAATGGTGCCAAGTTACAACCAGTGATAACAGAATGAACTGAAGGTAATTCCAAAATTGCCTTGACCATGAGCAGCATTTGAATAAGTTTGTTATCATCTATGAAAGGGACTACTATGGAGGTGACAAAACTCATTGAATTATATTTTTTTGCATGCTTGTAAAAAAATTATATATATATATATTGGCAACTGGTACCAAGCTATGTTCTTTTAGATATGTTTACTTGTTTTTCTCCTAAAGAGTGCCATATTGTGTCACCTTCACTTAAACTGATTTTCCAAAGTTGAAATAGAATCTCAGAATTGAACAGACCTTTGCAAGGATGTTTAATCCAGCCAGTTATGTTTCCTTTGAATCCAGGAGTGGCTAAATCCTACAGCTGCTGAAAAACTGCATCTGAAAGGAGATTCTGTGTTAATTCAGCAAATTTTTATCGAGTGGCTCTATGTGCCAGGCACTGTCCTATGTGCTAGGGTACAGCAACAGACAAAGCAGACACAAGCCTTAGATTTGAGTCTGAAATATAATTATATTGCTGTTCACTCTTGCAAAACTTCTGTTCCATGTGCTCACACTAACTCATTGTTAATTGCATACCTGGAAAAAGGTATGACGTTTGCCACAGGCCTCTCTGCTGTGGTCATGATGCCTCTCCAGCTGCATTAATAATTTAAGGACTATATGTTCCACTTAAATTTTATTATTCTTTAGACCAATCTGTATTGGTAGAAAAACACGCTGGCAATGTTGGAAGTGTAAATTGGCAACAGCTTTCTGAAAAGCAATTTGGCAGTATCTATCAGGAGCTTTAAAAATGTTTATAACTTCTGATCCTCTAATTTTACTTCTGGGAATCTGTCCTAAAGAAATAGTCTGGGGCTTCCCTGGTGGCGCAGTGGTTGAGAGTCCGCCTGCCGATGCAGGGGACACGGGTTTGTGCCCCGGTCCGGGAAGATCCCACATGCCGCGGAGCGGCTGGGCCCGTGAGCCATGGCCGCTGAGCCTGCGCGTCCGGAGCCTGTGCTCCACAACGGGAGAGGCCACAACAGTGAGAGGCCCGCGTACCGCAAAAAAAAAAAAAGAAAAAGAAATGGTCTGAAATGTGGGCAGAGTTTATGCTTTAACAATCCAGAAGTCCAACAGTAGAAAATTGGTTAAGTAAATTACACTATGATGATATAGTAGACTATTATGCAGTCATTATAATTAATGTTTGTGAAGTGTTAAAACAGCATGGCAAAATACTTATAAGTGAAAAGAGTGACATACAAAATTATATACATAAATCCAAAAATATTTTTCTAAAATATTAATACTTTTATTATCAGAATAAAACAATAGCACCAAAAGTTGGCAATGGAGAGAATGGGGCCAAACCATTAGTTTGGTCCAGGAACAATTAACTGGCTGGGTCCACATGGAGACTGTATGATACTATTGTATTGGTAGCAGGAGTGGGACAGAAGGGAAAGGGGCCTTCCCCGAAGGAGAAGGGGACCAGAATCCCTACAAAAATCCTGAGTGATATGAGAAGACACCACAAACGGCATGTTCCTGTTATGTGGTCCTAGGGAGGTAAAGGAGCACATATGGATCAAATATATTCTGACAAATGGAAAGGATTTGAAGTATTCTCCTGGGTAAAATTAACCTCATTCTTCCATTCTCTCATACAAAATGAATATTCTTGAGATGGATTTTATTACAACTGATTCTCTGAAGAATCCTTGAGCTTCCCATATAATTTCTTTAGGATAGGAATGGCTTTTGATGTGCCGAGTCTACCTCTTCCCATGCTGGGACACTCAACACGGATGTACATGGGAGTATTTGATATTCCACACTGAGAATACCACATGAATATCAATAGTCATCTTAATGATGTAACTTAGGAAACTCGAAAGTTTGCAAATGTTTTTGTTGGTGTCCAGAATTACTGTGCTTTTATTTATATCTGAAGAGTAATTATTCACAGGATTTTCAGGTATGAAATGATGTAGATAATTCCTGTCTATCCATAGATGAAATTGTTCTGTTGGGAAAATGTGTCTTTCATTGTTATTTTAGCAAAATGTTTACCATTAAAATGCCAAATATATCTCCTCGGTGAAATTTCAGATTTTCAAATGAGTACCCAAAGTAAATACATGTTTTATAGGCATCTAGGCTACAGATTTGTCAAGCTGGAAAAGTTTTTCAAGGTCTAAGTCTCTTGGTCTATAGAAAGAACAAAGGAGTGAGACTGGGGTTTGTCCTGCTCCTTAACAAGCCATGGGACTTTGGGCAGTTCATTTGCACCACTGGAGCACTTCAGGTTACTCATCCATAAAAGGAGAATAATAAAACCTGTCTCATGGAGATGTTCACTTTGTTCATTCAACAAATATTTATTGATTGTTTATATGTATCTGACCCTGCTGTAGACACTGAGGATACAGCAGTGAACAAGACAAAAAAAATGTTTCTTCTTATGAGCTTACATTTAAGTGGGGGAGACAGACAAGAAATAAGATAAATGAGTGAAAATATAGTATGTTAGATAGTTATTGTTAGATGTGAGGCTTACATTAAAATAATGTATATGGGGTGCCCAGCACAATATCTGGCATGTAGTAAGTACTCAACAGAGAGTAATTTCCTTTGCTTCTTCAGTCTTCCGAACAGTTCCTGAATTAGTCTACAGCATGGTAGTAATCAGCGGAAGGCCTGACCCATTGCCTTCTACCTCTTTCAAGTTAATACGGCCTAAACCTATTTTGCTTAAGAAGACAAAAGAATGCTTACAGATGTGCTTTGTACTTCCTATATGGCAGATTAATCAAGGTGGTGCCTAAACACTGTTGATAAATGGCCTTTTCTGAAGCCAGTTGGCAGGGGTCCTTGCTTGGAGCTAGACGGCATTTGACCACAAAGACAAATGCATTGTTTCTTTGCTGTTTAAGCAAAATGAACTAGGAAACTGTACTAGCTGTTTCTCTTAAAAGATGTGTGACCTTTGTTCTGTTCCAAACATCGGAGAACTGGACAAAATTTACATTATTTATGGGAAACCAGGGCATTGACTAAAAGCCTGGAAAAAAAGGGTTTAATACTTGTGGTTTCTATATATTTTTGCCCATTGTAGAAAATTTGGGAAGTTCAGAAATGTTTAAAGAAGTAGCCAAAAGTTCACCCCTAGGATTCAGTTATTGCACCAGACCCATCTCTCTGCCTCAGCTTGCTCCTTCAAAAACATCCAGTGAATAGTCATTTACTGAATTCCTTCTTTAGGCCTGGGCCTGTACTAGGCATAGAGGGTATAGCCCTTGCCCTTAGGCAGTACCGGCCTTGTGGGGGTAGGGAAAGGGCCAGAGGTGGAGAGACCACTGGGAATGGGCACCTACCTTAGACTGTCAGTCTCTCCCAGAGCACAGCTCTAAGGAACAAGCTTTTGTAAAGAATTTGGAACAAAAGTTGTTATCATCACAGTTAGGGTGATTGTAGGAATGAGAAAGTGGAGTATAAAGAGGCAAAACACACAAAGCATTGGTAAAGCATTGGTAACTGGCCTGCTGGCCTTGCCATCCCCGGCTCCTCTTATGTAAAAGGGCCCTCAGTTCTGTCCTGCAGTATCACCTTTCAGAAGAAACTAGACATTAGGCTGTGAGCCAGTACCCCTGTATCTTGCTTTAAGAATCTAATAAGTGAAAATTCAGAGGTACAACCCAGATTAGATGAGGAAATTGGCCCAGGGAGATTGAGTGAATTTTCTCTAATCACACATCTAGTTGGTGGCAGAGCCAGGATAATAATGAAGGACCTTGAATTTCTCTTGGTCCAGTGAGGTTTTTTTCCATTACTCCATTGGTAATAATATCCTTTACTAAAGTGTACATTCTTAAGATAACTTTAAAATAATTGTCACCCTTGCATTTGATAAATATGATTTACCAACAACTGATTTACATGCAGTTTGTGGGGAACATATTTATGACAGAGAAGGTGGTGCAAAGGTTTTTCCAAGTTTTCCTGGGGTGTCCAGGCCCCCTGGTCCTTCTCCCAGACTGTGTATTCACAAGTAAATGTTGGCATTCTGTCATTCATTTTTTCCAGATGTTCTTCCCTAGTGTGTTATGTTTTGTGTTTTTAATATTTCTCATATACATTTTTAAAAATCTGGGCACATAAATTCTAATAAAGTTCTCAACTATCTCTTCTATGCTGTCTCAAATTTCCGGGTGTGTTTATATTTATGACACAGTGTCTGAAGGCATGAACGCTATCACATCGTTAGGGCTTATATTCCTAAACCCTAGACTTGCGTTTCTAGATGTTCTGAAAATTCTTTACATTTCACTTGTAAATGCCACTATTCTATGCCATGACATTTCCAGAGTAACATATATTTCAAACAGGAAAACAGAGGAAGCCCAAAGAAAAGGGAAGTAGGTTTCAAATATAAATACAAAAAGAAAAAAAATCATTAAAAAATAGTAGAATACATAAGATGGGGGGGAGTGTAAATTCTAGTTTCACGTCCCCTGAGAACAGAATGTCCTGCAGACCCACTTTAGGGACTGGCAGTTTCCACTACCAACAAAGTAGCCCAATCTTGGCATCATACTTCCTTTGACTCTCACATGCAGTCAAGTCCAGGTCATTCCCCTAACATGTCTTAGCGTCACCTACTGCAACCGGACAGGGTGGTCACCCACCTCTCACATCACTGTCCTGAAGTCCATCCTCTGCACTGCTGCACACGTGCTATTTAGTTTGGAGTTTGCTGAAAACCGGAGGCTTTTTGATGCCAGCGTTTTGAGCCTGCTCAGGTCACACCCGCTGTCTCAAATCCATCCTTGCTGCCATCCACCTAGAAAACTCCTACTCAGCACTCAAGCCTCAGCCTTACCGTTGCTATTCTCTACCCCTCACTTCTTGGCAAAGCAGTGCCCACAGTGTACAATGCCCATTCTTAAGTGAAGGAAACCCTAACACTTAATTGAACTTAATTGTCTGCAGAATGTTTTTCCTCCCCTACCAACCCATGAACTTGAAAGCCAAGATCACATCTGATTTCTCTGTATTGCCTGCATCCGGAATAAAGCTTCCCTGGAGCTGTTCAATAAATGTCTGATAGATGAATGAAAGAATAGACTTATGGAAATTGCTTCTTTAAATTTCTGATTAAACTCACCATTTTAGCCATTTTAAAGTGTACATTTCAGTGGCATTTAGCACATTCACAGTGTTGTGCAATCATCACCGCTATCTAGTTCCAGAACACTCCAAAAGGAAACGTTGTATCCATTGAACAGTCACTCCCCATTCACCCCCTTTCCCCTAGCCCCTGGCAACCACTAATCAACTTCCTGTCTCTGTGGATTGGCCTGTTCTGGACATTTCAAATAAATGGAGTCATGCAATATGTGGCCACTGTGTCTGGCTTTGTTCACTTAGCATAATGTTTTCAAGATTCATCCATGTTGTAGCGTGCATCAGAACTTCATTACATTTTAGGGCTGAGTAACAGGCTGTTGTATTGCTATACCACTTCTTGCTTATCTGTTGATGTTTAAATGTCTGATGGATATTTAGGTTGTTTCCATCTTTTGACTCTTATAAATGGTGCTACTATGAACATGTGTGTACAAGTTTTTGTTTAAACACCTGTTTTTCTGTTTTTTTCCTAATAAATTTATTTATTTATTTTTAACTGCCTTGGGTCTTCGTTGCTACATGCGGGCTTTCTCTAGTTGCAACAAGTGGGGGCTACTCTGTTTTTTTTGTTTGTTTGTTTGTTTGTTTGTGTTTTTTTGCGTACGCGGGCCTCTCACTGCTGTGGCCTCTCCCGCTGCGGAGCACAGGCTCCGGACGCGCAGGCTCAGCGGCCATGGCTCACGGGCCCAGCCGCTCCACGGCATGTGGGATCCTCCCAGACCGGGGCACGAACCCGCGTGCCCTGCATCGGCAGGCGGACTCTCAACCACTGCGCCACCAGGGAAGCCCGAATGCATTCTTGTAACCAACATACAGCTGGATTTTTAAAAATCCAATCTGAGAATCTGTCTTTTCTTAAGCGTGTTTACATTTCTTCTACTTATGACCTATTGTGGATATTTTCCCCCTTTGTTTTGTCCTTTGCCATGTGTTTTACTTGCTTTGTTCTCTTACCCTGCCCTCTTTTACTTTGGTTGTTTTCTTTGCTCCCTTTTTTGCCTCACTAGTGATTTGGAAGTTATACATTCTAATTATATTCCTTCAGTGGGTGTTCTTATGTTATCAATGTGCATGCTCAACCTAACATTGTTAAGTTAATCACTATCTTTAGCACACTGTGAAAATTTCAGGAACTTTAGAGTTCTTTAATTCTGTTCTCCACCCCCTCTATCTTCCACTTAATTTGGTTTTTAGTATTTTAGTTCCAACTGACTTTTAACCACTCACCCCCCCTCCATTAGATGTTTTAACAACCAGAATTTATTTATATTTACAAACATGCATACCAATTTCTCTGCCTACCTTTTAGTCCTTTCTTTTTATTGAAATATAGTTTGTGTACAATAAAATTCATCATTTTAAAGATACAATTCAATAGTTTTTAGCATATTCACAAAATTGTGCAACCATCACCACTATCTAATTTTAGAACATTTTCATTATCCCCAAAAGAAATCTCCCCATTCCTCCTATCCCTAACCCCTGGCAGCCATTAATCTACTTTCTGTCTCCATGGATTTACCTTTTCTGGGTGTTTCATATAAATGGAATCATGTAATATATGGCTTTTTGTGTCTGGCTTCTTTCACTTAGCACAATGTTTTCAATGTTCATCCATGTGGGAACATGTATCAGTCCTTCATTCCTTCTTATGCCTGAATAATATTCCCTTTTATGGATAAACCATATTTTATTTATGTATTCATTAGTTGGTGGACTTTTGAGTTAGCTCCACTTTTTGGTATTATACGTAAGGCTGCTACGTACATTTGTGTACAAGTATTTTTGTGGACATATGTTTTCAGTTCTCTTGGATATATACCTAGCAGTGTAAACCATTATTTCTTATATTCAGTGGTGTTTAGATGTTTAACAACCAGTTCTCATGTAGTAGGAGTAAGGGAGCCCTGACTTGTAGCATTTGTTGAGCTCTGAGGTGCAAATACTCAAGTTACCAATGTGACATCACTGAAATATAGAGAAGGAAAAAGATGCACAGCAGCACACCATTCTATAGTATTTCTACCATATAGATGTGGGAGATAATAACCTCAAGTGCATAGATAATAGAAAAATTGTAGTAAAATAATTAAGAAGTGATGCACTGTGAGGATTTTTTACCTTTATTTTGAAAGTAATTCGTTTAATTGCAAGTTTGTATAATTTAATTTTTAGCAATGACTGTGTTTTACAACCAGTTCTCAAAATTCCTTAAAATTTAACAGTCGCTCTTTGGGCTGATAAGAGCTGACTCTAGCACCTCACTTGCATCCCCCTCCTTACATCTAACTTATTTTTCTAGATTGAATTTTCTTCTTCCTTTTTTAAAAATAATTAATTAAAGAAACAAGTTTTGGCTGAGTTGGGTCTTCACTGCTGTGCACGGACTTTCTCTCATTGCGGTGAGCAGGGGCTACTCTTCGTTGCGGTGTGATTGTGGTGGCTTCCCTTGTTGCGGAGCACAGCCTCTAGGCACGTGGGCTTCAGTAGTTGTGGCACACAGTAGTTGTGGCTCGCGGGCTCCAGAGCACAGGCTCAGTAGTTGTGGCGCACGGGCTTAGTTGCTCCGTGGCATGTGGGATCTTCCTGGACCAGGGCTCGAACCCGTGTCCCCTGCATTGGCAGGTGGATTCTTAACCACTGCACCACCAGGGAAGTCCCCACAGTCTTTATTTATTTATTTATTTATTTATTTATTTATTTATTTATTTATTTATAGTTGAATAGAAAAGAGGTTTAATTTAATTTTTTTATATCTTTATTGGAGTATAATTGCTTTATGATGTTGTGTTAGTTTCTGCTGTATAACAAAGTGAATCAGCTATATGTATACATATATCCACATATCCCCTCCCTCTTGACACTCCCTCCCACCCACAGTCTCTTTTAAATGGTTCTATTTTAACCCTTCTTCTCTCTAGTTTGTTGTGTTGGTTGACTCTCCATTTTGCTCATTTCTTTCCTCATGTGGTTTGATACTTTTCAGGAGCAGCTTCATCAGGGATTGTTTTTTCTAGTGGATTCTGCAAGCCCTGGATTGGTAAACATCCCTGCAGAGCTATTTTGAATTCACTTCAGCCTAAACCTAAGAATTTTAATAGGTCTTACTTCAGCCCTAACCTAAGAATTTTAAGGTCTGGACCAATGTTTCTGTTAATTTATCTCACTAGCTGTCTGCACATACAGGTAGAGTAAATTTAAACCTCCATATGCATTTGGCACCGATTGGGATTTCTGTTTCTCTTGAGTGCCATTTCTTCCCTTCCCAAGGCCTCTTCAGACATCAAGGTTCCTTGAACTTCTCTAACCTTGGGGTAGAGTTTTTCCAGTCTCCTTTTCATGGAAGGGGACAAAGCTTCCAATGTCAGAGCTGTATGCAAGGGGCTCAGTTCCAGCTTTCTCACCTGCCCAGGACTGGAGCCCCATCTCCTACTCCTTAGTGTTCGGTGGAACCCTGGCCTGCAGATCTCAGGAACTATAGCTAAGTGTGAAATCCTTGTGGCAGCTAAGGCACGTCACCTATGACCTGTTCTAGCTTTGAGCTTTTCATTTCTTTTTCATTTTTGATATCTGGGGATTTCTCTTTATTTTTTTCAAATTTGGCAATAAAAATATAACGTCTGTTATAGTTCATCCAGCATCTCTACGTGTCTGTAGCAGGGGGTGGGATGGGAAACCCATCTATATTAGGATAGTTGATCATGTTTCTGGAAGTTCCCAGATCAGAAGGAATCATTCTGTGAGAAAGACATTTATTGTCTTCATTTTTTAGATAAGAAAATGGAAACTCAGAATGGTTGTCCAAATTGCCAAAGCCATAAAACTTTAAATGGGGAAATGGGTTTTGTGTCCAGTCTGTTTGCAAAATCCCATGCAAGATATCTAGGCATCTTAAAGTTGACTTGGTACCTCTGGCTTCTCTCCATTATTAGCCTTTATGGATAATTCACCCCTGGCATTTTGCTGACTTAGACATTCCATTTCTAGGAATCTTAGGGAAATAGTCAAAGATGCAGACAAAGATTTATGTATACAGTTATTTATTTTATTTGTAAGACAGTAAAAAGAAGTAACTGGTCCAAATGTCCCACAATGAGGAAATTGTCAGGTAAACTGTGGTATACTCATTAAATGAAAATAATGCAGCCATTTAAAATGATGTTTTTGAAGAACTGTCAATGACGTGTTTATGTTCACAATGGAATAGATGCTAAAGCCAGACTATAAAACCAGATGCATTGCATAGTCCATTTTTACTTTCTGTATGCTAAAAAAAGACTCAAGATATACTCAAAATGGTGCCAGTGGTTTTATCTGGGTGATGAAATGATAAGTGATTTAAAATTTTCTTCATTATACTTTTATATATACAATTTTTTATCATTATATCTATAAATATTACTTTCATAATTAGAAAAATATGTATGATGAAAATTACTTTTTAAGAAAAAAAGAAATGCGTTTTACTAGAGAGAAGAGATCTGTCCCCAAGGTGCTGATGGTTTGATGAAGGAAATGAGACACATACGCAAATAAATTCATTACAAGGTAATAAGGGCTATAATGGAGGGAAGGATTAGCTCTACCTGGAGTTGAAGTTGGGTGAAAAGAGGTAACATTTGTGCAGGGTCTTGAAGGATGAACAGGAGTTCTCTAGGGCTTTGTAAATTGTTAAGCACTATATAAGTGTAAGTTAGTTTTTGGCCTTTATTATGACTGTCAAAGCTTACCTCATATAAAGCTCTCTTTCTTGTCTCTTTCTCATGCTCCCTGAGGCCCAGGATCCCTGGGACAGGAAGCAGCGGCAGTTAAACAGTCACACATCAGTGCTCCAGCAAGTGAACTGAGGTGCATCCAACTAAGGAGCAGATCCAGGACCAGAGGACATAAAATTACCTGGGAGCAGGGCCAGGAAGGTGCTGGTGGGTAAACAAGTTCCCCCTTATTTGCCATCCTGTGGAAAGGCTGCCTTTGCTTGGGGCCTCCACCCTGAGTTATAGGGCCATCTCCACCTGGGGGATGGTAAAAACTGAGAACAAGCATCACATATCAGTCCGTGATTTACACTGGCAGGAAATGGTGTGTCAGATGTCCTTATAGCCTCCAGACAGAGTGGAGTAGAAAGGAGGAGTGTGAGTGAGGAGACCCGGAAGGTTGGCAAGAGCTGATTTGTTTGGGAGAAAGTCTTAGAAGCTCAAGGTTGGAAGAGATTGAAAAGTTATCTTACTTAGTCCTCCTGATCCCCTCCCAACATCCCCATCACATTGTCATCCTTCTTGGCCTTCAGGGAGCAGCTCAGAGGCCACCTCTTCTGTTATCTCCCACCTCAATTCCTCCAGCCTATGCCTTAGGTATTCCTTGTTGTTCAATTTTATGAGAAAAAAATTCAATGCCCGCTGTGCACCAGGCTGTGTGCTTATGGTTCTTTGATTGCAGTAGGCCCTCCTGTGCCTCCTGTTGTTTATTTATTTATTCAGGCAACAAACATGTATTGAACACTTACACTATGCTAGGCAGTGTTCTAGACATTGTGATAGAGTGGAGAGAAAGACAGCCAAGATCTTGTGTTCTCTTGGACCTGTCATTCTAGTCAGGGAGACATAAAATAAACAAAGGAATGAATAAGAAAATACCAGGTTGGGCTTCCCTAGTGGCGCTGTGGTTGAGAGTCCGCCTGCCGATGCAGGGGACACGGGTTCGTGCCCCGGTCCAGGAAGATCCCACATGCCGCGGAGCAGCTAGGCCCGTGAAGCCATGGCCGCTGAGCCTGCACGTCCGGAGCCTGTGCGCTGCAACGGGAGAGGCCACAACAGTGAGAGGCCCGCGTACCGCAAAAAAAAAAAAAAAAAAGAAAATACCAGGTTATAAATGTCAAGAAGTCCCCTTTGGGGAAATTTAGGGGAAGAACTTTCCATACAAAGAAAGCAGCTAACTCCAAAATCTCAGGGGATAACCACTGCTTCTTCTAGAAACAAAAAGAACACTGTGGTATTGCGCATGGAATACCCTTTTGTGCTTTATCTACAAACAAAAATCTTCTCATTTTTTAGGACTTAGCTCAAGCATCACCTCTTCAGGCAAATCTATCCTATTTATTTTCCCTGAGTAAAAGTGACCACTGTCTCCTTTCCTCCCCACTGGCTCAGAGCAGACTTCTGTCAGCACACATGTAACGACTTGCCATTCTTACCATACTATAGCATTGCTACTCCCTAGTGGATCTCAGTCTTGTCAATGGCAGAACTTCCTGTCTAAATCCCTAATGCCCATCACAGAGCCTGGCACAGAGTCTGTAATTGGTAAACATTTGTTCCTTGAATACATGAACTGTCATATAGCACTTTCTCAGAACCTCCCTGGTACCGCTTATTCAGAATTAGCAACCGTTTACTGGTCGGTGCCAGGTCCTGCACTGTGTTCTTTCAACTCTGCTACCTCTTATAAGCCTCATGGCAGCCAGGTGCAATGTTATTATCCTATCCTGTAGTTAAAACTCAGAGGATCGGAGTGACTTCCATGGTGACTCAGAAATAAGAATCAGGGCTGAGATTTGAACCCAAGTCCTCTTGATGGCAAATCTCAATGCTTCATTTTCTGTGATGCACCCATCATGCATCAGTTCATTTGTGTACCCATCCTCTCCTTTCTCCTAGATAACCTTTTCCCTTAGGGAAGGATCTGTACTTGACACCATTCCATTCTGTATTCTCCATGACACCAGAACAGTGCTATGTATTTAGGACACACTCAACACAAATCTCTAAGGATGGAAAAGAAAGAATGAATGTGTAAATGAATACTTCACCCAAAACGGATCAACGACTGATATCAGTTCATAGGACGGTGATGCGCTGGAGGAAGAGATGTTTCTGAGGGGAGGGACCTTCCCAGATACCTCTGCGCCCATCTGGGAAAGCTGAGGGTACCATCTCCATGCTACAGCACTCATTCCTTAGAAATCACACCTTTCACTCAGTTGTACATCTCAGCAGGAAGCCAGGGGCACAAAGGGGAACATGCATGGCTTCCAATGAGTTGGGAAAATGAGGTTAGGTTTCGATTCAGATAGTTAATTTTTGTTTTCTGGGTCTGCACGGTCAATAAATTTTCAACGAGCAGTGATTCTGTTCCTCATCTTTCATTGCTTTATGGGACTTCAGGGAATGAAAGCATAATATCCTGCTTTCCCATAAGTTCTCTGGCCGCTAGCCTGGCACCAATTAAAGACATGTCCATGCAATTAATCAAAACCAATTTGGAAGCTCTCTGGCACTGCTCCTCTGACGTGCTGCCTGCTCCACATACAGTAGTTCCTCAGCTGCAGCGATGGAGCCAGGCATATAGGAGCTTTTGATGAACTGGTCGTGCCAGCCCCAAGTGTTAACTGTGTCATCTGACATGACTAATGAGGCTCCCAACTTGATCTGTGTGAGCGGAGCAGTCCTGCTGTCTGGAGGAAGCTCGGTTTCCAAAGCCAGCCTGGGAAGAGGCTGCAACGTGCAGGGTACACACTCCATCATGTCAGCTAGAGTCCTGGAGGCCTCTAGTGTTGGAGCTGAGAGTCGTCCATGGGGAGGGTGATGGAAACTGTGGGCCAGGCTCTGTGCTGGGCGCTGGTGGGAATGTGACCCGACTTAAACTTCTAGCTCAGCCTCCTCGTTTTATAGACATGGAAGCCAAGAGCCAGCAAAAGTGAGGCGCCTGCCAAAGGCCTGAGCTGTGGGGAGAGAAATAAAGGAGAAGGCATGGATCCTACCTTTGAGGAGCTAAACCCCTAGATGAGCAAACAAACATGTGTGAGGATAACAAGTGGGGTCTGATGCAGGTACACCTCCTCAAGGGTTAAACTGTTGGTTTCCTTCCTTCATTCTGCAAACATTTATCAAGAGGAAGAGTCTGTGTTTTTGTCGCCTCTGCAATCCCAAGAGCGTGTGATTTGAAGTCAACAGGTCTGGGTCTGAGTCCCAGCTCTCCTTTGAGTTGATGTAATCTTGAGCAAATCACTTCATTTTTCTGAGCCTTGGGTTCCTCAGCTATAACACTGGGACAAGCCAAATATTGCCTACCCAGCCTACATCCTACAGTCCTTGTGAGACCCAGCAGAGTTAATGGGTGTAAAAGTATAAGAGTCCCTGCACACGTTAGTTATTATTCATATTACTACCCTCTCCAAGGACCCCTGGCTGAAATCTCTGCAATATGGATCCGCAGATAGCTTTAACTCTCTTCCTCTTCCAGCCCCTTTCAAAATGCACAGGAAAGAAAGGGATATAAAACCAATTGATCATCTGCCCACAATCTCAACAGCTTTCCCAGAGAATCCATGACACAGGAAGACAAAGAACTCAGCCCTTGTAATTTAATGTCATTCCACACTTTGATTGAGCACCTACCATATAGCAGGCGTTGGCCACGCTGTGTGGGGAATCAGAGTTGGATAAGACATGCTCCTTGGCCACATTGAGAAGCTCGCCATTCAGTGGGAGAAACAGACATGGACACAAATAACTATAACATACTGCAGAAAAATACAATTGCCATAGGAAAGATACAAATCAAGTTCTGTGTGAGTCAGAGGAGGGAATGATTCATTCCCCAAAAGGAGATCGGGAAAAGTTTCATCAAGGACGTGGTATTAAAGGATAAGCAGGGTTTAGCTCTGTCAGGAAGCACCAGAAAGGGTGCTCTAGACTGAAGGAACAGCGTGGGCAAGTGCATGAAATCATGATAGGAATGGTGATCTAGAGGACAGAGTAAAACTGAGTGAGATAGGGAGTGTGAGCATGAACAAAAGAAGACTCGCTGGGCCCCAGCTCTGAAACCCAAGCATGGATGTTGCTATTTCACTGTTCTCTTTGCTGGCTGAGGTTACCTTGGCCTCTGTCCCTCAATCAGAGAGAATCCTGTACTGGCTCTTCCTCCAGCAAGGCCAAACTCAAGCCCCAGGTGGGAGAGCCAACAACAAAAATGAATGGGGAACAGCAACGACCATCAGATACAAAGTGGCCTGGACTGGGAAGCTCTGGTCACAACCATACATCCCTGGCCCAGGTGAGAAGGTCACATAGATGCAGCCATGACACCAACATCTGAAGCATGATGGCAAGGACCTGAGGCCTCTTGGCATGGGTCACACACTACATTTCTCTCCTTTCCTCCTTTGTTCAGAAGAAGCCAACTTCTTCTTTATGTGTGTTGCTGTCAGAATGGTTTTGGAAGGCCAGGAGCTGCAGCTGGGCTCCAGGCATGGCCATGGGCCACCCCAGCGACTCATATTTTCTCCATGTTTCCATTTTTCATTGTAAATTGGTGTTTTTTGTTTTTTAATATTTATTTATTTATTTATTTCTGGCTGCATTGGGTCCCCGTCGCTGCACACAGGCTTTCTCTAGTTGTAGTGAGCGGGGGCTACTCTTCATTGCAGTGCACGGGCTTCTCATTGCGGTGGCTTCTCTTCTTGTGGAGCATGGGCTCTAGGCACATGGGCTTCAGCAGTCGTGGCTCTCAGGCTCTAGAGCACAGGCTCAGTAGCCGTGGTGCACGGGCCCAGCCGCTCTGCAGCATGTGGGACCCTCCCGGACCAGGGCTCGAACCCGCGTCCCCCGCATTAGCAGTCAAACTCCTAACCACTGCGCCACCAGGGAAGCCCCGTAAATTGTTTTTTTATTGTGCACATAATACAGTGATAAGAACAGAAACCTCAAAACTAGGAGAAAGAGATAACCCATTCACACATTATCTGTTTCCATTTCTTTTTGCCCCTTCCTGCTGTTGACTGTGAGCACAATTTTGGGGGGCAGCTTTGATCACTGATACAATTACATATTCTTATTGCTCAGCTTTGTAAGCAATAAGAATATGTCATCATACAGCTTTTTCCATTTTGCTACTTACCGCCAATCTCTGGTGTCCACACAGTCTTGGCCCTGTTACCCCAAGACTGAAGAAAGATGCCAGGGCCATGTAAAAAGGGATGCCCCATAGATAACGTGGTGGTTGTTGACACTTGCCGTCATGGTGCAGAGGAAAGCACTGACTGCTCTGCCATCACATAGACTTGGGGTGGAATCTACATCGAAGCTAGATAGCCCTGGGCAGATCGCTCCATTCCTTTGAGCCTCAGGTCCTTGTCTGTAAAATCGGGTTGGTATTAGTACCACCCTCATAAGATTGCTATTGCTGTGAGGATTAAAAGAGATACCAAAAGGCAAATGCCCCATAATGGTGGCTGCCTTGCCTGTGCTCTTGCTGGGACTGGCCTTGGGTCCACTCTGCTTCCACCCTTCTTCTCCTGCCCACATTGGACCTTCTCCTCTCCCCTGAGCCCAGCAGGCCTCCTGGGTGAGTTCACCTAAATTCTGACAAGCACTCCAGTCTGTGTATTTATTATTATTATTATTATTATTATTATTATTATTTTGGCTGTGTTGGGTCTTCGTTGCTGTGCGCGGGCTTTCTCTAGTTGCGGTGAGTGGGGGCTACTCTTCGTTGTGGTGTGCGGGCTTCTCACTGCGGTGGCTTCTCTTGTTGCGGAGCACAGGCTCTAGACGTGTGGGCTCAGTAGTTGTGGCTCGCAGGCTCTAGAGCACAGGCTCAATAGTTGTAGTGCACGGGCTTAGTTGCTCCGCGGCATGTGGGATCTTCCCGGACCAGGGCTCAAACCCGTATCCGTTGCATTGGCAGGCGGATTCTTAACCACTGTGCCACCAGGGAAGCCCTGTATTTATTATTCATTGGATGAATGTGCCATCTTTTACTTAGGTAGTCTCCTCTGATGGAAATGTTGGTTGTTTTCCAATTTTTTATTGTTTCCAATATTGATGTAATAAGTATCTTAATGTATATTGCTTACTCCATCCTTTAAAAAAAGTATTCCTTAAGAACAATCCCCAGGAAAAGGATCACTAGAACAGAGGTTAGAAACATCTGAACAGCTTCTGATGTATATTTCCAAGTTGATTTTCCAGAAGGTTTGTATCTGTTATTCCGCCACCAGCTCGAGAGAGAGGACCACTTGGACTACATTACAGGCTCTTGGATTCTGGCCACAGACTCTCGTTACTGCTCATTTTTCACCATTTTCTTCCCCAACGTCTTTCTTTCTTTCTCGCCTCCCACACTGCAGCCACACAGGACAACTCAATATCTTCCCTCCAAAATAATGCTTCCATGCTTTTGTGCCTTTGTACTTCCTATTATTTCCCATCACCCTTGCCTGAGAATATCCTTCCCTTAACATACCCTCTCACCACAGAGCTCATCTTTTGTGGAACCGGGAACTTCTATACTATCTTTAAGACCCAGCTCAAATACCCCTTCTTTGTGAACTAGTTCCAATCCTCCTAAGCGGAGTAAGTCACTCTTGCCTTATGTGGTGATTGGAGGGACCCTTGGCATCCAAGTGCTCACCAAGAAACTGTCATCCTCTAATCCCAGCTTACACGCCCAAATCTGTGTGAGTCTCCTCCCTCTCCCCCTCTCTCACTCTTTGCACCAGGCAATTACCAAGTTATGCTAATTCATATCCTAATTATAATTTTGCATCCACTTATCTCTCTCATTGCCATCACCACTGACCATCACCTCTCATCAGGATTCCTGGAATAGTCTCCTAAAAGAAAAAAAAAGTAATATGTACATGGTTCAAAAGTCAAATTTTCTTTAAAGCTTATGATAGAAAACAGTAGATTCTTGTCTCATCTCTCCCACACCAAGCCCTTCTCCTCAGAGACAACTAGACACTTTCAACTCTTCCAGCTGTTTCTTTTGGTATTTACTTCTGTTTTCCAAATAATATAGCTCTACTGTTATTTCTTGATTTTTAAGTTCAGACATTATATATTGACTTTGAACAATGGAAGATTTCTCTAACACCACTTCCCTGCCTATCTTCCAATATAATTATATCACAATTTTGGGTTACATCATTCTGTGGTATTTACATATTATGACCAGGAGTACCATTAAAAATATTTGCCATCTGAGATGCCAGCATTCCCTCCAGGACTGCTATCTCTCGGGGGTGAGGTCTGAGCCTGCTGGGGGAAGGCGGAACATTGAGGAATGGGGGTTGATATGTGGGAGGTGGGGCAGGCTGGCCACTGGCTAGTAGCCGGGTGTCTCTGGATGGTTCCTATGCAGGGCTCCCTGGGCCCCGGTAG
This sequence comes from Pseudorca crassidens, assembly GCF_039906515.1. Lineage (NCBI taxonomy): Eukaryota > Metazoa > Chordata > Mammalia > Artiodactyla > Delphinidae > Pseudorca > Pseudorca crassidens. Next base: position 54,860,050 of record NC_090304.1, read on the forward strand.
GTGTAACAAGCAGTGCTGAGTTAAGCCTTCTGGGGAAACCAAAGGCAGTGCCCAGGAGGGGCTGTAGGCTGCTGACTGACACGGACACTTGACGGATCCAAAGAGATGCTGGCCTTTCCAGCAGGGTCTAGAGCCCCAGTCTGTGCCAGGTATTGTCTCTGTAGTTGTGGATCCTGAGAAGGTTCAAGGAGTTTTAAGATGGGGGACAAGGGCAGCTGGAGCAGTGGCAGTGTGGTACTCAGGGAGCTTGGGGTAACTACTATTGATATTTACTAACCAGTATAGAAAAGTGTCAAAACGTTAACAACTTATAAAGTCTAATCTAACTAATACAGTTCTGTTGACCCTGATTACAGCTATGTAAATATTATTCATAGTCAAGCTGTGCAGGGCTGTGTGATAGCATTTCCATTTTTGCCAAGATTTTTCCTGGAGTTTTTCCAAGAGTTAATAATTGCCTTGTTTTCTTTTGCTTAGTTTCAATATACCCATCACTAATAAATCTTCTCCCAAACTCTTTGGTAGAACAATATGATTACCAAATCCATCAAGTAATTTCTCACTTTCAGCTATATCCCAGGCACTGTGCTAGGCACTGGGAACTCAACTGTGAACAAGAAAGACATGGTCCCTGCTTTCATTGAGTTTAAGTCCAGCAAGGGATCAGATATAAGTAATTACAGTAATTTTAAGTGTCACAATGGGAGAAGTATGGGTTCCTCTTAGAACACATAGCAGAAATACCTCACCCAGCTAGAGAGACAGGAAAGATTTCAGACCTTAAGAATGGATGGAAACTATTCATTTAGACAGTATATATTTACCGAGGGCCTCTTACATGCCGGCCACTGTTCTAAATGCTGAGAACACAGTATCAAACAAGACAGACAAAGCCCCTGCCTTCCTATGGCTTACATTCTAGTGAGAGGAGACATAGTAAACACAGAAGATAATTTTCAATTGAAACAAGGACTATAAAATAAACAGGATGGGCTTCCCTGGTGGTGCAGTGGTTGAGAGTCCGCCTGCCGATGCAGGGGACACATGTTCGTGCCCCAGTCCAGGAGGATCCCACATGCCGCAGAGCGGCTGGGCCCCTGAGCCCCACTGAGCCTGCACGTCCGGAGCCTGTTCTCCGCAGCGGGAGAGGCCACGGCAGTGAGAGGCCCGCGTACCGCAAAAAAAAAAAAAATAAAAAAAATAAAATAAACAGGATGACTTGATGGCTGGGGCAGGAGGTAGGAGAGCTGAGGCTAGTTTAGACAGATTGGCAAGGTCATGGAAAGTCTCTCTGAGGAAGTGATATCGGACCTATATCTGAAGGATGAGAATAGCCAGCTATGTGAAGAGCAAGGGAGAGCGTGTTCCAGGCAGAAGGAACAGTATGTGCAGGATCTGAGGAGGAGCAATATCATAAGGTTTCAGGGCAGAACTGAAAGCAGTGCCATGTAGCTGGAACATAAAGGGCAGGGGGCAGTTGCTAGAGATAAAGGAATGGATGTGAGCTACAGGGTGGGATTCCTGGAGTCTCCTAATAATATTATTATTATTGATAAAACCCCTACTCTGCAGTTATTTGTCTGTTTGCTGTAAGATACATTTCCCCCCATCCTTTGCTCTCTTTAGTACTACAAGAATTATAGGAACTCACAAATTATTTTTTAAGCCTCTCTTGCCAGATGGAAGGTATTGGCAGGAGACCGAAAGGCAGGAGGAAGGAAGAAGGCATCGTTTTGTCCTGCTTTCTGGTGGTGCCCCCAGCAGCGACACCCCTAATAGATCAGTTACCTACTGTGGGCTGGCTTCTCCCAGGGTGGCGGCACCCTCTTCATGTCCCTTTTTCTCTTCTAACCCTCCTAAGCCCTTTCTTCCTTGGTTTACTCCCATATGCTTAACAATTTCCTGTTTTAAATCCCTTTCTGCTTGAAATGATCTGGAGCAGTGCTGTCCCACAGAATGTTCTGTGATGATAGGAATGTCCTAATTGCGCTGACCAGTACAGTATCGACTAGGCGTATGTAGCTACTTGAAATGCGGCTAGTGTGACTGAGGAACTAACTTTTTAATTACTTTTGATTTTAATAATTTAAATGTAAATAACCACATGCGGTTAATGGCTACAGTACTGGACAGCACAGACCTAGAAGGATTTGTTTTTCTGACTGGAAAAACACTGGCTGATACAGTAGTTGATATGGAAAGTGGTTGGGAAACTGACCCTCAGAGATGGGACTCTGGGATTGTTATATGACCTGATTGGGCTTGAATTCAGCTATAAGGTCTTTGTCAGTGGAAAATGGGATACTGGTCAGGGAAGAACCCCAACCTCATGGAAGATGGCAAGCAGTAACAAGACTCCAAGTTGGCTTGCTACACTTCAGAGGTCCCCAAAGTAGACAAGTTCAGTGGATCAGAGAAAGACTGTATTTCACAGCACTGCAAAGAGCAGGAACAACAGCATGGTACAGCTGGTTTCCTTGCCCTCAATTCCCATGGGGCAATGCAATGGGCCCAGATGGCAGCTACACATGCAATGGGGTTGCACTGTCACTGAGGAGCCCTGGACAAGGGCTCAGAACCTTTTACAACAAGCAACCAACAAGCCAGTCTCCTTCCCCAAGGGAGTGAGTGAATAGTTGTACAACAGTCATGCTGTGGTCACCTTGGTCTACTTAATTGCCTTTGAGACTAGTTACAGAAATGACCCAGGGTCCAAGCATGGTTAGGCCTTGCAGTTTGGCACGCTCAACAAGGGTGTACAGTGGGCTTCCCTGGTGGTGCAGTGGTTAAGAATCTGCCTGGCAATGCAGGGGTCACGGGTTCAAGCCCTGGTCCGGGAAGATCCCACATGCCGCGGAGCAACTAAGCCCCGGCACCACAACTACCGAGCCTGCGCTCTATAGCCCGCGAGCCACAGCTACTGAGCCCGCAGGCCTAGAGCCCGTGCTCCACAACAAGAGAAGCCAGTGCAGTGAGAAGCCCGAGCACCGCAACGAAGAGTAGCCCTTGCTCGCCATAACTAGAGAAAGCCCGCACACAGCAATGAAGACCCAACGAAGACCCAACACAGCAAAAAATAAATAAATAAAAAACAAGGATGTACGGGGACCCTTGGGGCCCGTGGTGGACTGCCTCTTCCAGTAATTAGTAATCCATGACATGTAACAGCAAGAGTTACTTAAACTATCACCTGTGAAATTAAACAAAAAAATGAAAAAAAATGATTACCTGTGAATACCTGGGATGAAATGCCTATTCAAGGCCAGTCTTTGGGAGACCAAATTTCTGCTGAAATGACTATTGTGGTGGGAATTGTGACTACAAGGATTTTGAGACAGGTTGGCTGCTTCTGACGGCACCAGAAGGCTTATTGGAAGAAAATCACAAGCTCAGAGTTCTACACTCTCAGTTCTAGGCACATTAAGAGAAATGGAGAGCTTCTACTATGGCTTGAAAATAATTTTTTTACCTATTACAACTTCAGGACTAATATAATTGAAAATCAGACTCAAACTTTGATCCTGTGGCTGCCCAATTATAATGTTAGTGGAAGTCACAGGTTCCCCGGGTTTCTTTGATGAAAGTTAGGGCATGAATGAGAAGGAATGGAATCCTGAGACATGGAATGGAGACATTTGGTTTCATTCAGACAAATAGGAGAATCTAAAATGCCTAAATCCTCCTGAGATCCAGAAAAATAAAAAAGCTTATGGGTCTCTTTTCTATCTATCTAATTTCTTGGGTAAGTATGAGAAAGTGATCAAGTTTTTTTAAAAAATCAATCCTTACATATAGATGTGTGTGTGTGTGTGTGTGTGTGTGTGTGTGTGTGTCATGAGACAGAAAGAGAGGGAGAGCAGAGAGAGAGCACACGTGTGCATAAAGGCATCTGTACCCCCCTAAGACCATTTAGGATCCCTGTGTTTGAAGATGGAATGTAGAAACTCAAAGCTGTTTCCAAGTCAGAAGAATCTAGGTCTCCTCTCCTCAAATCACTTTCACTCCAGCCCTGCCTGTTAGCATAATAGAGGCAGGCAAGGTCCACGTGGAAACACAAAATTCCCAATCATAAATCTATCAGACTTAGAAGCATTCACAGCCTCTTGCCAAGTCTGATTTCAATCCTCCTCTTGAGGGCCTACATTTTCCCTCTCCCATTTGTTCTACGCTTTTATTGTTTGTTTATTGAAATGCTCCACTTGCTGGAAGGCTCCCAAGGAAGTAAGTCATCATGCTATATTTTGTGGTTGGGATTCTGGGGGTGAAGAGGGAGGGAAGGTGAATGTGGTGCTATGTCGGGCTCCACACAACACCCATGGCAACTTCAGTGGAAACTGCAGAGCTCCCCTTCACTGATAAGACTTCAGTGCAGTGATAACACTTCAACACGCTACTCATCAGAGGGTAGAGCAATGAATAAGTTAGGGAACCCTGCCCTCAACTAATGGTCTTACAATCTCGTGGTAAAGATTGAGAAGAAAAAGACAGTTACAAGTTATCAATCCAGGGAGATCAGTGCAATGATAGAAGTAAGTGCAAGGTGCTTCCGGATCACTTGAGTTGTGAGTAGGAGGTAGAGAAAGAGGGGGTGCTTTCCTGAACCTCATCCTGAAGGATGAGGAGGGGTTTTCCAGGCAAGCCTGAGAGTGGGGTTGGCATTGATTCCGGCAGAGGAAGTAGCATGTGCAAAGTCTTGGAGAGGAGAGACAGTGTGTCTGTTTAGGGACGGCAGGTCATCACAAGAGACCAGCGACCAGAATTTGAAGGGAAAGTGATGAAAGATGAGGCTGCGCAGGTGAGCAGGGACACCTGTTCTGAAGGAGTTTTAGGTGTATGAGTGACACGGTCAGCTTTCTCTGTCAGAAATGTCATTCTGGAGAATGGCATGGGGGCCAGAGAGACCAGTCGAGAGGCTGCTGCATTACTCCAGGCCGCATTACTCAGAGAGATGTTGGAGGCTTGAAACAGGGTGGTGGTAGTGGGAAGAGAGAAGCATGTAACGACTTCAGCGTTATTTAAAAGGTAGAATTGACAGACATTAGTAACCTATTAGACATGAAGAGTGAAAGAGAGGGAAGGGTGGAGGGTGAGCCCAGGTTTATGGCCTGGCTAACTGGATGTACTCATAAGTGTGAACCAATGGAAGGTTCAAGCAAGTGCTCTCAGAACTCAGAGGCTAAAGAGACCGCTGTGGGGAAGGATGTGGAACGTGTGGTTAGTGAGGGTCACTGCCTTCAAATGAGCAGGGTAAGAGGGAAAGATGGGTCAGTGGAAGAGTATGGGGCTTTGGCATCAGAGATACATGGGTTCAAATCCCTGCTCTGCCATTAACTTGCTTTGAGATCCAGACTAAGTTCTTATTCTCTGAGCCTCAGTATCATCATGTGTAAAAATTAGGCCAAGGCTAATTTCTACCTCTACTGGGAAAATTTAGTTTGTAAAAGTATAAGCATTGGACTTGGGTTAATTATCACTGTCTTCAAGTGCATATGTGCACGAATTCACCTTCTGTAGTCAATCAGCAAACAGTTATTGAGTACTTACAAGAACACAGGCACCATTTATTAAGCTTCACCCAATTGGACAAGCATTATGTACAGCTACCATCTAATTTAATCTTTACCATAACTCTAATGGATATCACATGATCATCCCCATTCTGCAGATGAGGAAAATGATACTCAAAGAGAAATAAAGAGTTCTGCCTAAGGTCACACTGCTAGTAAGTGATAGAGCTGGGATGGGAATCTGGATCTGACAAAGCTATAGTCCTAAGTGCCGTGGAGAAGATGATTCTTGCCCATCAAGCTCCCCTCCTAAGCTGAGGACTCAAGGCCAAAAAGTGAGATCTACTCTTGGTGGTAAATGGGTTGTTAATCTTAGGCCATCAAACCCTTGAGTAGGGGAGGCCTCTAGTGCCCTCTAGGGGCAAGGGCACCAGCACAGTGGGTCACTTAGCAGAATCATTGTCTTACCGGGTCTCCTGACACAAAGGCATACGTAACTGTTCCTGAAGGATTAGGGCTGGCAAATTAACATGCACAATCACAACTATAGAACATTAAATTTGAACTGGTTCTAGTGCTCTAGTGAGGTCATCCCAGGAACCTTTGTTGAAGATGGTCAGCCTGCTGCCCAAGTCCTCTGGCAATAATTATGTACCACTACAATAAACAGCTACATTTACTAAGCACCTAAGGCTTTACATATGCCATCTCATTTAATTTTATAACCATCCAACAAACTAGAAACTTGGCACTCTAGGAGATATGTGACTTGAATAAGTTTGCACAGCTAATAATAATAAATAACAACAATAGCTAACATATATTTAATGCTTACCATGTGCCAGATTCCATGTGGTAACAGACACTGTTGGCTGTCTACATAACAACCATCCCACTCCTTCTCTGCTCACAGAACCCTAGTTTTGTCCAGATATCCATCCCTAAGGAAAGGGGACTCTATCTCCAGTATGACTGGCCAAGCCAATCATGGTGATTCTATCCCTTTTGTCAGTGATTGGATTAAAGGTAGGCTTGTGACCCAGCTCCAGCCAAAGATGTGAGAGGAAGTAGCATATATAGACTTCGAGGAGAGAGACAGTGTGTTCTGTGATAACACCAGGGAAAGGTTTTCTTACTCTTAAAAAGAAAACACAAAAGAGATGATCCTCTTCTACTTTTGCATATTGTAGTGGATGTGATGTCTGGAACTGTGGCAGTCATCTTATGTTCATGAGGAAGGCCAGCCTAGGAAAGCCTACAAGCTGAGGTTGGAAGAGCATAAAGACGGAACAAATCTGAGTCCTTGAAGAATAAACCAATCCTGGAACTTTCCTACTTCTAGACTTCTTGTTTTGTGAGATAATACATTTTCCTAATTGTTTCAGCAATTTTGAGTTTTTATTTGTTACTTGCAGCTGAAGACATTCTAGCTGATACACATGTACTTTATCATTTGTCACCAAAAATCAATGAGGCTGGTGTTATTGTCCCTATTTTACGTATTAGAAAATGAAGGCTCAGAGAAGTTGAGTAATTTGTCCTTAGTCACAGAGATGGGAAATGGTAGAATAGTATCTGAACCTAGCTCTGCCTAACTCCAGAGCCAGAGTTCTTAACCACATCATACTATGCAAGACAATGAAAACCCAACGTGGTCTGGCTGGCTCCAAAGACCAGGATTGTTCCTCCACATTTCATTGCTTCCCAGTCTCTGGGATGAAATTCTCAGAAACTTGAATCCATGATGTGTGGTGCTTAAGATATGCTGGCACCCATTAGGAAGAGGAGGGGCAGCCACAGGATGCAAGGCAGTATGGTTGCAATTGAAAGGGACCCAGACACATGTATTGGTTTGGTCTGAGTCCCCTGTTACCAGCAGACTGGGCCTTTTCTGCCACTGTGGCTTGAGAACATCTGTTGTAAGGGATAGCCTGGCCTCCAATAAGACACAACTGGGCTAACTCTAATGCTTTTGTATATAAAATCTCTCTCTTGCCCCAGGTTTAGTTCTACCTGGATGGACCTAACCACTTTCCAACTCCCCCAACAGGAAATTACCTTGCATCGTCCCCTGGCAGTGAAGCCGGGATGTCACAAAGAGATTCTTATCATCAAATTCAGGATTAGACAAAATAACAGCTAAGGTCCATTCCTTTGCTGAAGCGTCTAGGATTACCTGAGAGGTACCAAGAAGCCTAGAAAAACATTTGGGGTCATCCTGAGAAAGTTCCAGCATGCCAGGGCAGATGACTTGGTTGGAATTTGGAAGGAAATGAGCCAATGAAGGCTTTTGATCAGAAACATAACATCCTCATGGGAATACCCTAGTGGTCCAGTGGTTAGGACTCCATGCCCTCAGTGCCGAGGGCGAGGGTTCGATCCCTGGTCGGCGAACTAAGATCCCACAAGCCACGTTGCATGGCCAAACAAACAAACAAACAATACCACACAGGAGCATGCTCTGCATTAGGCTTTAGTGTAAGTTAATTCAGCAGGTACAAGCAGAATTGATGTGGGAAAAGATGGGGAATCGGGGAGATCAATTTGAAGATTTAAGGGATCCCTTCTCCCTTACCACCTAATGAAGGCACTCCTTTCCTACTAGCAGAGACCAAGTGTCTTGCATACCACGGAAAGGCAGCTTCAATGGCCTGGGAAGAAACTCACATTTCGCTCTGAGCGTTCCCTCCCAGCTCAAGGCTCACACACGTCACGGTGCACTCAGCAGAGGTGCTGACAGAGCCAGAGGACCAGGATCAGTTACACAGGGAGAGGAGGTAAGACTGCCAGAGCCAAGCTGCAGAGAATTATCACTGAAGGCAGGAGGTCTCAAAGGAGCTCAAGGCAGCCTCTCAGCCAGCTGTGAGGAGCCCAGAGGAGGAGTTCCAGGCTCTGGGAAAGCTGGAGGCCTTAGATAGTACTTGGAAGTGCAGCGCCGTCAGTCCCAGGATGTGAGGACTAGGGGGGTTTCTGAAGGATCCAGTAACCCTGTTACTGAGAAGCTGGGCCAGTTCTGCATGATTACTGGGAGCAGCTTGGTTTTCTGGCCCTGGATCTGGAAGCAGGGGTTGCACAGCATTTCCTCCACGCTGTCACCAGCTGCAGAGAACCCCTGCCATTAGCTGCCTCTGGGCCATGGACAAGCCCTTTTCTGGGCCCTCTCAATCTCTTCCTACTTGATTCATCACCTATTTGAGGCTCTGAAAGTCAGTGCTGGCTTCTCTTCGACAGGCTCTGGCCAGACATGCACATGTCTCCTACACCTTCTTTAAGACTAGCACTCCTGGCACATTCCTTCTTGATGGCCTGTGAACATTGCAAAGTTTTATGAAAAGTAAGGCAGCCCCATGAAGTCATCGCTCCTTATATAGCAAACCCTGCAGGTAACATAAATGAGTGAGGGACCCGGGTTTAAGAGAAAGTTGCAGTTCTCCAACAGATACACATTTCTTCACGTCCACAAAGAAACATGCTAGTCCTCGTTGCTTTTTTTTTTTTTATTGCCTGCCCCTTGTGATCTAACCTCCATTTCCCCACTTTTCACAGAGACATGGGTACTAAGAAATATTTCTTCCCTTAAAGAAAAACAAGAGTGCAAGTGTGATGATAAAAGGGTGTGGTAGAGACTTGCAAGTTATAAAACACCCCTGGCATCTAAGAAGGACAAACAATACTCAGCTAACGTGAGAATGAGAGCCTGGTGTGGCCAGATCTTCTGATTTTTCAACAGAAGCTGGAAATCCAGGATTTTATGTGAAATCTCTGAATTTTAAAACATTGGCTCATTTCCCTCCACTTCCCAACTGTGCCTTCCAAGCCCTTCCCACCACACCAACCCGCCTGCAGCCCCCCCAGAACTTGATCTCTCCTGTCTTCACACCTCTGCATTGTTGGTCTCAGTCTGCAATGCATGTCCTCCCTTTTCTCTGCCTGGGAATTTCTTAAGCAATTTCTTAAGACCCAGATCAAACTATACTTCCTTCTAACAGCTACCCTTCTCTTTGTAAGATTAGGTGCTCGTCATTCTCTCTCTGCTCCCACAGTACCCTGCACATACTTCAACCAGACCTCTTACTACACTGTCCCGGAATTGCTGGTTTCCTTGTCTTTTGTTCGCCAGCCTGAGAACTCCTTAAGGGCAGGAACTTTTGTAGTCTTTGACCTGAGAATCTAGGGTTCGGAGGGTGAGAAATATGTCAAGAAAGTAGAAATAGTTTAATCAGAGGGGAAAACAAGATAGAGAGCCAAAGCCCTGAACATTTCAAGTAAAAGTCCAAGAGGTGATTGCAGGTAGTAAAGAGAAGACAAGCCCAGGAGCTAGGAATCGGGAGGATTAAAACAGGCTGGGAAGTGGAATGGTTTAAGATAGAAGCTATGGATGAAGTAAGGGTATCTGGAGCCTGTTTTTACAGTGTGCTGAGAGCATGATAGGGACAGAGAAGGGTACACTTCCTTAATGTCTTTGTGCCGGACTCCACTATTAGCTTGACAGTCTGATGAGTTTCTCTTCTCCATTTCAAGGATTCATTCTCAGCAAGCATCTGTGGAGCATCTATTCTGTGCCAGGTTCTGTTAGGTACCATAACTATAGAGCAGAATCAGATATGATCCCCGTGCTTGAGCTTGTGGTCTGGTGGAGGAAATGGAGGCATAAATAGATAATGACAAGAAAGTGAAGTAAATGCTACAACAGAGAGAAGCAGAGAGCTATGGTAGCACAGAGCAAGGGCTCCTGATCCATTCAGGTCCAGAAATGTAATTTACCTGAGAACATACAGCTAGGGAGGATTAGAACTCAGGTCCTGTTAGACTTAAAAGGACACTCTTTTTCCATTGTAGAAAATAGGGAAAAGACAGAAATGACTTTGTGATGATGGAGGCAATTTATGTGTGTCCGCTTGCTTAAGCTGCAACTGTATGATTCTAGGTTAAACTTGGTTTAAAAAGAACAGTTGCTTGAGATTTGGGAAGCAGAAGTGAATCAGCAGCCATTGCTCTCTGAAGTCATGGGTCTGACAGCAGACATGGAGGTGCCGGCAGGTGCCAGCTTGTCTTCACTCTCCTCCACTCCACATCCAGCTCCTCCCACTGCTGACTCTGCTGGCCCATCATAGCTCCAAGCCCACCACCAGACACTTGGCTGAGCACCCACAGACTTCCCCCTTAGACTTCTCCAGGAGCTCCCCCATCACAGCCCCATTCTGCAGCTGGGTGTGCTTGCTTTCTTCTGGTTGGTGACTTCACTGATCCCCGCCCCCCTCCACTTTCAGAGCTACACTGCCCCAGCTTCTCCCACAATTGTGCAAGTTCCAATTCCTATAATAAACCCCTTATCCCATAATTCATAAGAGTTCTGCTTCCTTAGGTGAACACTGACTGAAATACTGTGTTTTTCCCAAGGATGAAAATAATTGAGTGAATAGAAGAACAGACTAAGGTTAAAAGTCTATCTTCACCATTATCTCCATAAATCCAATGCCCTTGCACTTAGCAGTTCAGTAAATATTTGTTGAATTGGACTCAATTTTTAGGTTGCTTCCAGTTCACTGGTATAGATATCACTGCAAAGAATAGCTTCTGGGGAAGAGATTTTTAAATTTTTTTGCTTTTGCTTCTGTTTAATTCTTTTCCTAGGATCAGTGCAAAGGTATGGAGTCCTTTATGGCTCAGGCTCTGAAGTTTTGACCCAGGACAGTATCTGATGTGTTGACTGTATGTGTTCATCTCCTGGGTTACAACAGATTTTCCTCTGGCTTCAATTTTCCTCTTTCTCCCTCACCTTCTATCCCTTGTGAAAAAGAAGAAAACCTCACTCTTGTGCATTTTCTCCAAAGAAAATATTTCACACTCTAATCAGATCAGCAAAAAAAAAAAAAAAAAAACAACAAACAACCACCATATATTGAGTTACCCTTATGGGAATGCTCCTCTGGCCGGGCTGAGTTGGAAGTGAGAGAAACAAAGACATCTGGAAGTGGAGGCTCTGCTCACTTGGGCTGGATGGACAGCAATCAACTCTGAACCACTTAATTGCAGGGGAATTTCCTCCTTGCTACTTAGACCATTCAACGCTGGTTGAGAGAAGACATGTTACATGCTCACTTTGCCTCCTGGAAAGCTGGGTTAAATGTTGTTTCAATTAGATAACCATTTATGAAATGTCTGTCCTAAGCTAGTCCCTAATGTAGTTGCTGGAGATACTGTCCTTGAGGCATTTTCAGCGAAAGTGGGAGGGAAACACAATGAGTTACAGCACATGTCAGTTTATACTAAGTGCTAGAAAACAGGCATAAACAAAGCACTACAGAACAGAGGAGGGAGCAGTTATTCTTGATGAGGGAGTTGGGGTTGGGGAGGGGGAAGAAGTCTAATGGAAACCTAAAGAATGTATGGGCAGCGGGACCTAACATTTTTAAAGAACTGAGCTGGGTTTCAGAGAGCTAACACTTACTGATAATCTATCCTGTGCTGGTCACTGACCCAGGCACCGTACATACGTTTTCACATTAAATCTTCCCCAAAGCCCATCTGGAGGAAACAGAGGCACAAGGACATGAGGTAACTTGTTCAAGAATTTGAATGAGGTAGAACTGGATTCAAACCCAAATCTTTCTGACTTTCAAGAACATGCCCTGCTCCTATCTGTGCTTGGAGAATTATTTTCAAAAGACATTTTGAGATGGACTATAAAGAATAAGAAGGATTTTGATAGGCTTCAAAAGGCAAGGGGGTGGATGAAGGGACAGGGTAAAAGCATTCCAGGCAGAGGAAGAATGGAAGGAGAACAGCCCTAGGGCAGAGCATGAAGGTGTAACGCCTGCCTGGGGAAACTTAGGCAGTCTGGGTGACTGTGGGAAGACATTGCCACATGCCCACACCACTGTACTTTTGGGTTCAACACACCATTCAGTAATTCAGTCAACAGTGCTGGGGACTCAGAAGCCAAAAACCTCAGTCCTTGCTCTCAAGGAGTCTCCAATCTAATGAGAGTCTGGTGAGATAACTGTTATCAGCACTGATTGCCTTGTACACTTCAGCTCAGGGTGCGCGCGCGCGTGTGTGTGTGTGTGTGTGTGTGTGTGTGCGCGCGCACATGAGCACACTCACACAAGCGTTGTTTGGACCATTTCCTTCCCACAATCATTTCTCAACACATATATTCCTCAGGCTCTTCATAAGCATGTGTTCCTTTATTATCTCTCTGCCTTTAGCAAGGCTTGGATTTGAACTGCTGGCCTTGATGTGGTTAAGTTTGTGGGGTTTTTTTCATGTGATAAGTTTAAAGTCCATAGCATCTCAATAAGTGCCCTTTCACCCATGAGAGACCTGACTTGGTCTTCCACTAGCTCACCTAGAAAATAGTGATCAATCCTAGGGTTACAGGAAAAAAACCTTCACTGGAACTGACAAGAAAGCAGACACTTTCTACCATTTCTCTGAAGACTTCACAAGTGCTCAACACTTTTTGAAAGAGACTATGGCTCCAAGGCTTTCATTCTGCTGGCTGGAGCAGAGTTTTAAAAAATGCATTTCATCTCTGGCAAATCACAGCAAATGTCATAAACAGCTGGAAACTCTCTGAGGTGAAGACAAGTTGAATATTATGTTTGGATTTATAGCCCCCTCCCCCATGATAGCTGATTTCCATTTCCGACAGGGTTATTATTTCCATCTTCATGAAATATTTTGGATCTCACCTTGGATAATCACTGATTATAATCAGCTCCTCACCTGAGGCACCTTAGCACTTGGGTGAACCTGAATTTTTTTTTTCAAAAATGAACTAGGGAAAACTTAATGTGTGAGATTATGTCTTTATTTCTATTTTCCATTTGCAATTCCCTTTGGCTTTCTAATGATCAAGTCATTAATCAGTGTCAAATCACCGTCCAGAGCAGACAGTATTTTTGCCACTTGGGTTCCAACGAGGATTAAATGGCAATAACTTGTGTTATTAGGTCTGGTGCTCTCTTGTGAGGTACTGTGGTAATTATTTAGGGTACGGACAAGATCTCAGTGGCCACCTAAGGCTTTTAGCCAAGAGTGTACATCACAATCTTCTGAAATTTGATAGAGCTCCCCAAGTTGTTCTGACAGGTACTCCCAGTTGAGGACCACTAAGAATCCAATATCTCTCATTTCATTTCTATGTGTCCTTTTATGCTTCCATGCCTTTGCTTCTCCTATTTTCTCTGCCATGACACCCTTGATACCCTCTCCTTACTTCTCTGCCTGGTAAAATCCTGTTACTTTGTGAGGCCCAGCTCAAATGCTACCTCTCCTTAGAAGCCTTCTGTGATGGAAACAATCTTTTTCTCCCTGATCCCATAGCACTCCTTAAATGCTTCTGTGAACGTTCTGTGTTACCACAGTCTCCTATGGTATATAGAGCTATCTGCATGTGTCTAACTTCCCCACTCAACTGTGAGCTCCAGGAGGATAACTGTTGTATCTTATTCATCTTCATAATTTCATGGCCTGACATTCATTGAATGAATAAGTTGATACCCAAAAGAAGTAAACATTGGCCCATTAAATTTAGCCAGATCTGGGCTTCCTTTGCATTTATTCACTAAGTTGTTTACAAAGAAAGAGTGCAAGGATGTGAAAGGGAAGGACCTAAAGGGCCATGATGTTAGTTTTTAATATTCTTTTAAGAACACCACTTTCCCAACAAACACGGTAACTGCTTTAATTTGAATTAGGAAGGCTAGATATCAACTTGAACTTGAGGATGGGTTTTCAGAAAAGCAGACAATCTCACCAAAATCCAAATCTTAATTGATTGATTCAATCTACCTCTCTGGGTCTCAGACACCTCTCCTGTAAAATGGGGGGGGGGGGGGTTAAACTGAATACCTCTGAGGTTTCTTCTAACTCTGAGGATCTATGACCTTAACCACAATCACTAGCCAACTGATGTAGCAGTTTGTTTATTCTGGCTCTACTCCATACTTAAGAGAAAGAAATATTCTTGGTAAGACACTAAGGAGTTTTACAAAATACATTAAATCATAACAATAATATAAATACTAAAAGAAGACTTGGAAATACAGTGAAGGGAAAAGGATCGTCCATGGTTCTACCACTCTAGTATGCTATTGTTTTGGCGTGTTTTTCTTCCATTATTTTTTTGATGTTTATATGTACATGGTTTTACCACTTATCATAAGCATATTCCTTGATGTTAATTATTTGTAATTTTCATCTTAAATGACTACATACTGAAACAGATGTATGGGGTGTGTAAATACTCTCCTATTGTAAGACAAGTAAGTTGTCAATCTTTTTAGATAGCATTGAAATTAAAATCTTTGTATATGTAAGTGTTCCCATATTTTGGATTATTCCCACAGATGGGAATCCTATATCTAAGGGTAGGAACATTTTTATGACTCTTATCACATTGCCATCTTTTACTTTAGTAAGCATCTGTGATTTTGCTGTGCGGCATTCTTTTATTTTCCTCTGATTATAGTACTCTAACTTTCCTAAGGGAAACCAAGCCCACGCTCACACCCACTCCCTGTGCTTTGGGAATAACTGACTTTACCCACACCCTTCCTCCTTTCCCAGAGAGTAACATGTGGTTCAGGCCTGGCAAATCAGAGCATTACATTCCCCTGGCCACAGTTCAGGGATTGGCATGTGACTCAGATGGAGTCAACAGCAACAGAGCAAGAAGACTTTTGTTAAGACTGCTGGAAGAAATGACATGTGCTCTTTTCTTCTGAGCCTATAAGCAGGCGGAACATATTAGGTTGGAACTGCTGGGAGCCAACACATGTAGCCTGAGAATGAAGCCAACACAGTAGAAGACAGAGCTGAGGGATGGAGAGATACTAAGACTGGCCCTGTTAGAATCCTAGATTCAGTAATGCCTGAAGCCAGAACTACCCCAGCACTCACTTTTAAGTGAACCAAAAATTTCCATTGTTCCTTAAATCATTTTACTCACTCACTCATTCACCCATCCATATATTCATTCATCTATCATTTGTCTCTCTCTCTCTCTCTCTCTCTCTCTCACACACACACACACACACACACACACACACACACACACGGCCCCTAACTGGCACAGATAGGTTTTTTTCAATCCTTTTAACTTACGGCTTTTTAAAAAATTTATTATTAATTAATTATTTTTTAGAGCAGTTTTATGTTCACAGCAAAATTGAGTGGAAAATTCTCATTTGCCTCCTAACCTCCCTCACTATCAACATCCCACACCAGAGTGGTACATTTGTTACAATCGATGAAACTACACATCGATTATGATATGATAATGATACATCATTATCACCCAAAGTCCACAGTTTACATTAGGGTTCACTCTTTGTGTTGTACATTCCACAGGTTTTGACAAATGTGTAATGGCTTGTACCTACCACTGTAGTGCCCTTTTACTTTTTATTGAGGTATAATCTACAGAAAGGACACAATTTACATGTGCACTTGGTAAACATGTACAGCTTGGTAAACTTTTACATGTGCATATCTATTTATATAATTCCTACCCAGATCAAGATATAGAACATTTATAGCACCCTGGTACATTCCTACAAGCTCCATTCAAGTAGTTGCTCCGCTAAAGGTATTTATTCTTCAACTTCTATAACTACAGATTTTATTGCTTTTGAACTTTATATAAATGGAATTTCACAGTATGACTGCAACCTCCTAATCTCTGAACAGCCCAGGTCTGCTGTCATAATGGGAAGAGACTTTGGGTTTTGCAGGGAAGGAATGAGTGTGTTTTGCATGTGAGAGGGATTATTGTGGACAGAGGACATTTTCCAAAAATGGCCACAGCAACATTTCTGTTCCCACATATTCTTTCAGAACTCTACCACTCTTCTATCTAGCAATGGAATCTATTTCCCTTCCCCTTGAACCCGGGTGGGCTTGACTGTTCCAATCAGGAGTATGGCAGAAATAATGATATGACTTCCATAGCTTGATTATAAAGATGATATAGTTTCCTTCTCTCAAGTCACTCACCCTTGGAATCTGGCCACATGTTGTAAGGAAGCCTAGGCCACATGGATATGCCACATACAGATGTTCCCGTTGATAATCCCAGCAAAGATTCCAGGCAACAGCCGACATCAATTGCTAATCATGTGAACGAATGAGCACTCAGATGATTCCAGCTCTTAGTCTTCAAGTTGCCCAGAGGAGTAGAGATGAGCTGTCCCCACTAAACCCTACCCAAACTGGAGATTTGAGAGCAAAATAAATCGTTTAAGCCACAGCAATGGTTTGTTATGCAACAATAGATAACTAGGACTCTGTAGTATCTGTGAGTTCTTGGGAAGTCTTCTGGTGATATCAGACTTTGGATAATTTCTTCTCTCTAGGCCTTGGTTTCCTCAGTTGTAAAATGGAACAATAATTACTACATCATGGGAATGTTGTGAGGTATAAATGAGATAATACACACAAGGTGCTCTTTTTATAATGGGACTTAAACAAATGCTACCTAATATTTCAACTTACTTCTGTCAAGTTGTTCTAGATTTACTGCTTTGTACTAATTCCCTTTCATGGTATGTGTCATATACACACAAATATAAAACCTGATTTTGTATATACACACACAGGCACATCACAATACCGCAGTTTCTACATTGCTCTCTTGGAACACTTGTTCTAGGGGACGCCAGCTACCATTTCATAAGGATGCTCAAGCCGCCTTATAAGGAGATCCATATAGTGAGAAACAGACCTCTTGACTCACTAACTTGCCAACCATGTGAGTGACCTACCTGGAAGCTGATCCTCTAGCCCTAGTCAGCCTTCAGATGACTGCAACCTTTTAGAGATCCCAAGCCAGAACCACCCTCCTAAGCCACTCTTGATTCCCATAGAAACTGCAAAACCTGTATGAAATTAAAAAAAAAAAATTATTGGTTTACGTCACTAAGGTTTGGGATAACGTATTATGCACTAATAGTTAACTAATAGATCAGTCATCATGAGGAGGGATGCAGGGAAGAAACTGATTCAAGGTTGAGGGCTGTTTCAGGGTCAATGTGGAAGGGCAGAGATGGCTGAATGGACTTGAAAGTGTTGATGAGACTGAGTTTGAAATAAATCATCATGGAGTCCAGGATAGAAAGGGAAGAAAGCAAAACCAGATGAGGGAACAGATTTGGAACTGGGAGACTGTAAACTGCAGATTTCACTGAAGCTGAAGAGCAGGTTTGGTGAGGGTAAAGGAGTAAGAATATGCAAAAAAAGGAAGTTTTGTTTTGAATGTGGAATACCTTGCTTACTGATTCAAAGGTGGAACGGGACTTCCCTGGTGGCGCAGTGGTTAAGAATCCACCTGCCAATGCAGGGGACATGGGTTCGAGCCCTGGTCCTGGAAGATCCCACATGCCGTGGAGCAACTAAGCCCTTGCACCACAACTACTAAGCCTGCCCTCTAGGGCCTGCGAGCCACAACTACTGAAGCCCACGCGCCTAGCCACAACTACTGAAGCCCACGTGCCTAGAGCCCGTGCTCTGCAACAAGAGAAGCTACTGCAATAAGCCCGCGCACCGCAACCAAGAGTAGCCCCTGCTCACCACAACTAGAGAAAGCCCGCACACAGCACTGAAGACCCAACGCAGCCAAAATAAATAAATTTATTAAAAAAAAAACACTTCTCCTTAAGATCCTTTCATCCCTAGAGTGATGGAATGAGGGTGAAAGGGAGTTTGAATGGCTTAATGGTGAAAGCCATAAAACAGGGGTAGACGACCTTAATACAGATGTAGTGACAAGTTAGGAGAATGCCAGCCTTTATTTCTGGTTCAGGATATTGAAGATGGGGGGGAGAAGGAAGAACTCCATTTGAAAGGGCTTCAAGGGAAGCAGTGAACTTAAGGAAAACATTAGATTTTATACTAGATTAAAAGGTGACAGCAGTGCTCTAGGAACAGGTTAGATGTGTAAGGATGTTTCTTTGAATTAGCATGGGTTTGCTTATAAAAAAGCTAAACCTTACTCTGTTAGCATCTGGGAGCCTCCCAAGTTTTATGCAGGGGACTGACAAGTGCTTTGAAGTTCAGAAAACTCACCCTGACAGTAGTGGCAGTATGGTAGATGTACTGGCAAGGAGTATAGAGAGGTTCCTTTGGAGAAAAACTGTTGGTATAAAGGTCCATCTCACACAGGTGATGAGGCCTCATCATCAGCCTACTAAAACAATGGGGTCAGCTACCTAGGAAGTAGAGACTAGAGAACTGAATGGACAGTGGGGGAGAGTAAGGGACACATTGGACAAGGCAGTGGCCAGATCTTTTACCTTTCTGAACCTGTTCTAGATTGTTCCAAGCACTTTTAATCCTCTATTGAGCCTGGATATGTAATTGCCAGTTATTTCCAGTTTACTTTCCTTCTTTCTTTTCTGTCCCCCAAATCCACTATTTGATATTCTACTTGTATATTTTTAAAAAATTTTGGTCTTGCTATTCCCTTTTAGTACACCTTCTGGCTATACCAGTGTGGTAATAAAACTTTCTGATGGTAAGAATCTAAGGGCAGTGTGATACAGTGGAAAGAGCAGCAGCCTATAAGTCAAAAGGGCTGCTTCCCAGTCCCAATCCTGCCATGAAATTCTTGTATGACTTTGGTTAACTCATTTCTTCTTTGGACCTCACTTTTTTTTAATTTAGAAAATGAATCTCTAAGGTCTTATCCATTTCAATTTGCCTACCTGTACAATACCATAGGAGCTATATTCAGATATTTTCATGATAATGGTGAAATCCACCTTCTCCAACAGAGTACTACAAAATTAGAATGGTGGATGGTAGGCATCTTGAAGTTTGTTCCAAGAAACCTGCTTAATCTGCTTTGTGAATACAGGAATAAAGTTTGAGATAGGTACTATATTCCAATGCATTTTCTCAGACCAGAGGTAGAGGAGAGTGGTTCTTACTTTATTTACCATACATTTCCTGGAGTCAAAGTGCCTTCACTTGAATTCATGGCTCTGCTACTTACTAGCTTGTTACACTGGGCAAACTACTTGAAATCTCTGTGCCTTAGTTTCTTCATCCATAAAATGGGGGTCATGATATATCTCATAAGGCTATTGTGGAGATTAAACAAGTTTATTAGGTGTGTAAAAGCATCTGGAACAGAGAAAGCCGTCGATAAGTATTAGCTATTATTCTTACGTGCTAGGCACAAGAGTGTACAGACTCTTGTGCCTCCTTAAAGAGCTCACTGCCTGGTCAGAAATATTTTCAAACAAATGACCATAACTCAGTGGTCTGAGTTCTGTAACAAGATGTATAATAAGTGGTGTAGGAGCAGAGGCAAGAATGCCTGTCTCATCCTAGAGAGAAAGGCAGGGGCAGGACAATATTCTTGAGGGTAAAGTTTGAGTCTGATTCTTAAAGAAGAGAATTCAATGTTGGGAACATTTGGGAATATGGAGCAGTAACGAACAGCATGGGGAAGGCAGTTTCTTGCTGCAAAAGACAAATATGGTTCCAAGGAAAGGGAGGATGTGTGGTAGATCAGAGGTAGTAGTTGATGCCAGAGCATCAGCAGTTGAGAGCTTGTTAGAAATATAGGCTCTTAGGCGCTACCCAGACCTACTCAATTAAAATTTGTATTTTAACAAGATACTCAGGTGATTCTTTGAACATTGAAATTTAAGAATCACTAGTCCAGAGCACACACTGGAGCCAAGCTGCTTAGGTTTCAATCCTGGCTTTACCATTTACTTATTATCATTATTTGGTCGTGCCACTGCAGCATGGGGGATCTTAGTTTCTCGACCAGGGATGGAACCCATGCCCCCTGCAGCGGAAGCGAGGAGTCTTAACCACTGGATCACCAGGGAAGTCCCACCACTTACTTATTTACTTATTTAAACATCTTTATTGGAGTATAACCACCATTTACTTATAATGTGTAACTTTAGGCAAGCTATTTCATCTCCTTCCTATGCCTCAGTTTCCTCATTTGTAATTAGATAATAGTTTCTACCTCATAAAGTTGTTTTAAGGATGGAATAAATATTTTAAATGCTTAGAACAGTACTTGGCACCTACCAAGGCCAAGCATAAGCGGAAGGACTATAAGATATTCGGGGGACTACAAGAAGAGAATTCAGCCAAATCTATAGGATTTGGGTGAATTCCAGTCGAAGATCTGGAGTTATAAAGCCCAACTCCCTTCAATTGGGTGAGTTCTTGAACATCTGTTTTTCTCACTCCTAGTGGGGGGTAATCTTAATTATACCTGCCTCACTAAGATACTCAAATCAAAAAATATATGTTCAACTACAAAATCTTCTATTAAAGTTTAATTTATCATCTTTCCAAGAGTTAAGTATCTGGCCAGAAAGCGGTGGTACCTCAATTCAGTAGGAAATAGATGGAAAAGAATGCACTGGAAGATCAGGGAGGGAGTGGTGGGAAAGCCGGGAGACTATTTGTCTCACTTCCTGACTTTCTGAAGGGGCAGACTTGGGTTTCAACAATAATTTTCCTGGGCCTCAGAGAGGATTTTTAGCTAATGGGCAAATAGTACACAAATGCCGTTATTTATTTTTTCTTCCTAACCTAACCTACAATGGAGATTCAAGAACATGAACAATCTCACACGTTTGTATAGTGGTCCAAAATTTACAAATAACTTTTCTCTACTTTGTGTATCACAACATCCCTATAGGGTAATATTAACCTAACATTTTATAAGAAAACTTTGTTAATATCATAAAGCACATTAAAAACTCCTTTCCATTTGAGTATTTTTACCATATCCAATGTCTCCCAAAGTACAAAATTTAAAAGGGAGAGCAATCACAAAACTTGATTGGATCTTCAACAGTAGCAGTTACTGGCTTCGATCTTATGGCCGCGATTATTTGTATATTGGGCCCCTTTTCTCATCCGTAAAACAGGGGCAACAATACCCTCTTCACACAACTGTTTTGTGATTAAACACGAACAAAGGCTGAAGGGTGAACCTACCACGTCGCAGGGCCTCAAACACACCCCTTCTCCTTCTTGCCTTTGACAGATATAGCACTATCATTCCTACTTCACACGCGGAGAAACCCAAAGTCGAGAACGCTCGGGTTCCTCTTCTCTACTTGCAACTCCGCAACCCCCAGATCGGGTACGCGCAACTGCGATGTCCACTGTCTCAGGTGTCGTAACGTGTATTCTCTCTCCTCGAGCTGCGTCTGACGGGGCTGGACGCCGCTGATAATTGCTCCCAAGACTCTTGAGGAATCCGATCCTAATCCTCAACGGCGCTTCAGCGACTAACGTGCTTTCCCACCGTCCCTCACCCCGCCCCGCAGAATAAAGGTCGCGGGGAACCTTCAGCTCCAGCTACCAACGCCATCTTGACCACTACGTGTGACGCCGCACGTATCGGAGAGCGCAGCCCATTGGCTGGGAGGCTGCAGGCGGAGGCGAGGCGCGCGAAGCCGGAGAGGAAGGTGTGGAGGACAAGCCAAGGAAACTACAATCCCAGCCTTCCTTGCGCGTGCACACCAAGAGCGAAAGAGGAGGGAGTTTGGGTTCGGACCACAACTCCCAGCACCCCTCGCGATGTCTCTCCTTTCCTTTCAAAACATGCAGGAAAAGAGGGACAGAAGAATGGAGGCCTTCTGGTGTCCGTTCTCCGAAAGGCGGGAAAGGCGAACTACACCTCCCGACTGGCAGCGCGCGGCTGCGCCTGCGCCTTGATACCTGTCGCCATCTTGCCCCTTCTGAGGCACAGCAAACAAACCCAATTCCTGGTGTCCCCTAGTCTTGGCGGAGGAGCCTTTTAGATGAGCCCAGAAAGGCCGGGCAGGTGGGTGATTCTTAGACAGGGTGCTGGGAAGAACTGGCAGGATAGCCAGTCTGGAAGAGCGCCGGGCCAAGCATTCGGAGCCCGGCTTGGGGCGCCCAACCCCATCCTCCGTTGTCTCCTAACGGGATCGTGGGGCTCCCGAGGTGGGCTGAGGGGGACTCTGGCAGGCCTGGTACTGAGATTGCTGGGGTCCAGCTCTGGGGGCCTCCCAGTGAGTCTCGGTCGTCTGCCTGGCTGACCGAGCGTCTACTCTTTCTCTCCGTTGTCCTCTCCGCTGAGGAGGGAGAGAATCGCTGATGCCTGCCGGAGCCCCTGACTCCGGCTACTGTTCTTGAGAGGGCTTGGGTCGTGAGCTTGACATTGGGGTGAGCGCTGAGCGGCACCGGTGAGGAGGGTGGGCGGGCTGCTCTTGTTGTGGTGCTGCGAGAGAGTGCGTGTTTGGGGAGGGGGCGGGGCGGGCTTGCCTCCTTGACACTTGAGTGGGGGAAGGATTAGACAGGATTCCGGTTCTCGGAGCGGGCTCCGGCAACCTCTGCCCAGGTTTCCAGTGCGATGCGGCCCCGCAATGGGGTCCGCCGGCGGGGACGCGTCGGGATGCTGTGACGTGGTGCTTGATTCCGGCTGCCGCCGGCCGCCTCCAAGATCCTGTCGGGAGGCGGGGACTGGCTTGTGGAGGGAGCGGATTCCTTTGGCTCTGCCCCTTCTTCCTCCCCACCCCTTTTCTTTATGTCATTCTGCCGGCTGGGGCGCGCACTCCAGTTCTCCTTGCTCTGGGTTGGTTCTTAGATGAGAGGACTGTGGGAAGTAGGGGGAGGGGGCTCAACTTCAGGCGTGGAGTTGGAGTTAGCAGTCCCAGCTCTTGGAACGGGAGATAGCAGTTATTACGGGTCGATGCCTGACTCCTAGACGAGACACTGAGCTCGCTTATTCATACGTTCACTCGCTCATTCATTCATTCATTCATATTACTTGCTCTTCTCAGTCATTCATCTGTTTATTTAACAGATATTTACAGCGGATCTGCTGTGTGCTAAGCAGGTATAGTGCAAGGGCCCAGCGCTGTTGTCTTTTTCTCTAGACCAGGGAATTCCCAGTACCAAGTTCCTGACATCTAAACTTTTGGTAAATGTTTTTTTGAGGACTGCTGGGTGTAAATTCATGTTTCATTGTTAAGACTCGAGGAGAAAGTACTATATTAAGTTCCATTAACCCACTTAACGTCCTAGGAACTTTACGTATTTTATTTCATGTAGCTCATAATGAGAAAGCCGGCAGAAGTCAAGTGACTTGCCCAAGGTTACACAGGTAGTGGCATCTATTTATGAAATAATGTGTCAGCCACTAGGATAAGAACTTCACATACACTGTTATTTAATCCTCATAACAAACTGATTCATAAAATCTCTGTTTCACAGATGTGTAAAGTTTATGTTCAGATAGGCCAATCTACCCAGGATCACACAGCCAGTAAGCTGAAAGATTGAATTAGAACCTATATGTGTCCAACGCCTATGCTCTTTCCACTATGATAGGCTGGAATAGTAAGCTCGCATATGGTTAAATTCTTCATTTGTCAGAAGTTGGAAAGCATGGAGGTGAAATAGGATTGTGAGATATTCTTACTGGTTTTGCTTCTTAGCGTGTGGATCTCCACATGAGTGGGCTTTTGAATGTACTTTTGTAATTTGAGTTTTTGGTTTTTGTTTTGGTAGGGAAGACAAGCTCTTTGGGGCTACCAAAAAGAAGCAACAATGCCTGTTGTGTGGCCAACGCTTTTGGATCTCAGCAGGGATGAATGCAAAAGGATTCTTCGAAAATTGGGTATGATTTTCATTTTTGATGTTTCATGCCTCCCTGTGATCCTTTTCCCTTTCTGTTTGGGTCATGGCTGTTTGCATGGATATCCTATTTCATGATGGTTAGAGATTCTTTAGAGGTATAGTTCTTGTCTTACTCTGTTATTTCTCTACTGCTTTGTATAGTGCTTTGTACACAGTAGATGCATGAATCATATTAATAATAATAGCAGCTAAAAGTTCTTCAGGGCTACTGGGCTATTCTGAGTCCTTTACATTCAGCACCTCATTTAATCCTCATTCAAACCAAAAAGATAGGTATGTTTCTTCTTTTGTCCCCGTTTTACAGATGACAGACCTGAAGCTTAGAACCCGAAGTAATGCTGATAGTAAGTCATGGGGTCAGAATTTCAACCCAGGGAATAGGATTCCAGTCTCATGTTAACATACTTTTAACCTTCATGAATGTATGTGTGAATTACATACTGTTTCTGAATTCTAAGTTAATGTAAGCTATGCTGACTTTAACAAATTATATTTTACTTTCAGTAATAAAACACCATTTACGCCTGTAATGAATTATTTAGTGCTTCTTTTCCTTTAGAGCAGCCTTTCTCAACTAGCATTTAGGGAGAGAATTAAGCCCTAATACTAAGTTATCCATTGTATGTAATGAACTAACTTTTTTCATGCATCTAGAATGGTATGTATTATCCTTGGGAAAATTGAGAAGAAAAGAGTTATTCAAATCATTTTCTTTATTCTGTGGTTTACATGAGTATCCTTGGTTGAGAAATGCAGCCTTAGACTGTAAGGTCCAAGAAGGAACCTTTTTGTCTTATTTACCACTGTAGTCTCAGGCCAGCACATAGTAGGGACTCAGTAAATGAAAAAGTAATTTGAAAAAGAATATTAGATGTTTTGGCAGTGGATAGGAATTATTTAGATATCTCTGACTTTGAAAGGGAAAGTGTGGACCTTGAATTCAGATAGACCTGGGGTCTTGGTCCTGTTACTAATGACCGACATGATCCAAGGACAAGTTGTTTAATCTCCCTAAATTTATTGACACTTTTGTAAATGAAGGACAATAATATCTGCCTCATAAGTTTAAGTGGATTAAGTGTATATAAAAAGGGCCTATCACAGTGCCTGACATATGAGTATATAGCGTTTTAAAGCAGTTGCTTTCAGACATTTATTTATTTGCAGGTGAATCTTTTCTTCAAAGGAAATCTTTGTTGGGAATTCCTATGCATAAATCTGAATCATAGCAAATATGGCCCTGCCTGCTAATAACCTTTGCCCTTTTATTTCCCCTTAGGCCACTATGAGGATTTCTATATTTTAAACTACTTCTTAGCATTGTATTTTGGCACCTCTAGAGAGGTTTTTTGTTTTGTTTTGGGGTGGGTTGTTTTTTTTGGGGGTCAATTGTTCTTTTTTTTTTTTAACCTTATATCCAAACTTTTAGTAGTTCGAGGGTGATTTTCTACACACTTATATGCAATTGCTCTAACTTGCTAGCTACCAGTTATAAAGTTGGATTTTTATTTATTTCATAGCTGAAATAATTGCAGATCACAACTGAAGTTGATTGCATTAGAGTTTCTGGGCTTTTGGGACCTTGAATCAGGAGATTATGTTTGAATATAAAAATTGTAACCTTTAAGTCTAAATTTATCCTTAATTTTAGTCAGAGTTGTGTGGGTAATATTGCTGAAGAGCTGCTTCTATACAAAAGAAAACAGCCTTCCTAGAGGGTAACATCATCATCTTTTGGGAGGTGAGCCTTGAGAGTGATTTGCGGAAAGACTTCCTCCCCACCCGTTGGCTCATTATCATAACAGTGAAACCTTTGAATAGCTTTCAAACACTAGCTCTAGGTCCGAAGTTTAGAGAAGGTACTGCATTTAAAAATTAGCTTAAAATATTTTAAGAATTAGCTTTAAGGGGCTTCCCTGGTGGCGCAGTGGTTGAGAGTCCTCCTGCCGATGCAGGGGACATGGGTTCGTGCCCCGGTCCGGGAAGATCCCACATGCCGTGGAGCGGCTGGGCCCGTGAGCCATGGCCGCTGAGCCTGTGCGTCCGGAGCCTGTGCTCCGCAACGGGAGAGGCCACAACGGTGAGAGGCCCGCGTACCGCAAAAAAAAAAAAAAAAGAATTCATTTTAAAACAATTCTTTTTAAAAATGTTATAAATTATTTTAACATCAGATGCTAAACATTACATTTTACTTAAGTGTAGAGAAATTGGGATAGAGAATTTCTTTATGACACACTGAACATACCAGTAATAGATAAATGCTTCCTTCCTTCTATCCTGCCTCTCCCCTGCCCTATTTTTTTATGACCACTCCTGAACTGTAACTCTTACATGAGGCTTTATGAACTGTAGTATAATTGAATGGCTGGTTTTTTTAAATGGAACGGGTTGAGGGCTTTATAAAAATAGTTTGGCAAATCTTTTGTTTTCTGTGTTTTTTCGTGTGTTATTTTGTTATACTTATGCGTCATTAGAGTTAACACTGTAATAGAATGGTACCAAAAATAATACCAGAAATTCAACTGAGTTTGATATTTGTCAGAATCTTAGGATTCTCATCAAATGAAATCCACAAATGTGAATGAGGTTGGGAAGCTAGTAAAAGTTCTTTACAATGAGTGAGTTTCTCATTGAATGAAGGGAGGAGGTATGCATTGGATTGTGTAGCTATGAGAACTGTGTTCTGAGTTACAGTTTTGTGTGAGGTTGCCACCTCTTTTGTGCATGACTTTTTAGTTGGACTTGGAATGAGACTTGAGATGTCAAGAATCTTTGTCTTTCTTTAGTTAATTTCACTTTTTTTGAAATATTGTGAAATAGTGAAATTTTGATCATCATAAATTCCACAGGCCAAAAGTGAAGATATTCCTCAAACCACTTCCTCTCTCTGACCTCTCCATTTCTTTTTATGGTATTGCCATTCTACTAAATATCTTGGAAACTGAAAAACCTGATTCTTTTCCTTCTGCCATTCCTTCCACATTTAATCAATCACTGAGTTCTATCAAAAACTTTTTAGACTGGAAATGGTGGCTTTTCTTAGTCTGGCCCCAAACAGTTTTTCCATTTTTATCCTTGTTGGATTTTAATCACCTTGAGGATAAGGACTTTGTTTTGTTCATATAAAGATTCTCCATGGTACCTCGTAGTAGTAGTGTTCAATTAGTAGTTTGGTTTGAATTAGCAACTAACCAAGTATGGACATATTTTTACTTTCCCTAGTGTAAAACTCTCAAAATAGTCACTATTACTGGAAGTTTAATGTCTCTGTGAAACATTATATGCTCTTTTACTCTCTCTGTTCCTTTTGCACATTTGCATTTCCCCCACTGCCTGCCTAGAGCACAGTTCTCTTTCTGATTAAAGCTTATGCTTCCAGACTAGACGATGTGTTTTTCTTCTGTGCCTTTACCACTGTATTAGAATTGTCTGATGACTTGTTTCACTGTAGCTTTATTCTAGAGTTAACTTCTTAAGGGCAGGATTTAGCATACTATCTGGTATATATAATAGGACTCAATACTGATTTGTTGAATAAAATATTCCATAAATGGGGCATAAACATTTAGATATAGTGGTTTCTTAGTTATCCCCAGTGTCTTTCTGAACTCTACTTTAGGTCCTAATAAAAGCTGAAATATGTGTTTCCTGGAACAAAGTATTTCCTTCACTACTCCAGAGAAGCAGAGTTTGGCCTTCCAGAGAGACCACATGAAACATCTACGTAATATCCAGCCTAGATTGAACATGCAGGATGTTTACACATGGGATAATTCAGTTGGACCAGACATTTCTATTTAAGCTCACTCTTCTATATAAAGTCTTTTCTTTTGATAGAACTGTGAATAATATGAACTGAATGAGGCTGCTGTTTTATTGTTGGTGTAGTACCTTGGATGCAGGTATGCATGCCTTAATTATTTGGCTAATATTCAGTATCTGTTGTATGTAAGGCGTTGGCAAATACGGTAGCAACTTGAATTGAGTAAGAAGATAACTGTAGTCTGGACACTTATTTCCCATCATTTTGTTTTGCTCAGGTATACTTGTCTCATAGTGTTAATGGTTTGAAACAACTGTTTTATTATTTCTCATGATTCTATGGGTTACTTGTCTTGCCTGAGCTCTCTCATGTGGCTCTATTCAGCTGGTAGCTTAGCTGGTTAATTGGGCTCAGCTGAGGTGGCTGGGCCTCTCTCTCCATGTGACCTTTCATCCTGGGCTTCTTCATAGCTTGGTGATCTCAAGCTTACAAGAGAGCAAGGTCCTGTGTCCACGGTTGCTATTTGCCTCATGTATGTTGATGTTCCATTGGCCAAATCAAGTCACATGCCAAGCCCAGAGTCAGTGTGGGAGGGACTGTTGGAAGGTGGTACACGAGGAAGTACACTGAGAGGCAGGCATGGTTCATTGGGAGCCATTGAGGGCTTTTTGGTTTTATATTTTAACCACTACTAGGGACTGACAGTTTCATTAAATAACAGTTGTTGCTGTGGAAAGTTAGTGAAATGAAACTGTCTGGCATTAGGGTTCAGTGTATTATGTCCTGATTGCTGTAAGAGCAATTCATGTGTGCTAATCTGCCTTAGTCATTTTGCTGGTGGTTTTTATAGATGCAGAGGATCATAGAAATGGAAGGTACCTTCAAAGTGTCTTCTAGATAAAGAAACTGAGGATCAGAGATGAGAAAGGACTTGTCCAAAGTCACACGACTAGTGTCAGTGCTGGAGCCAGAATCTGGTCATTTGACTCTTGATCCAGTAGTTTTTCACTTGCACACTATTCACAGATAGAATATAGGTCAAATTCTTAGGCAAGCCTAAGGAATTATTTCAAAGTTTGGCCAGTAAAGGTACCTATCAATAATGCTAAAAACTTCTCTCATCAGCCTTATTATATCACTTGGAACCTGTTCCCAGGTGTTGGTAGCATCTGAGTTGAATGTTCTTCAGGATGATGCATAAGACGAAATATTTACCATTAGATTTTTCTACCTAAACTTTTTATATACATGACTTCTGTGAGGCAGTAAAAAAGAAAATAAGATTATAAAAGCCACATTTTAACCTATGGTTTTAGATAAAATTTTTGAGAGGACATTAATGAAATATTTGCATATTGATTTTTAGGTTTCCTGCCCTGAAGTTTCACTCTATGTAGCCATAGTACTTAAATATTGATGGCCTATCTTGATAAAATAATTTTCTTCTTCTAGAATTGGAGGCATATGCTGGAGTTATCAGTGCACTTCGGGCACAGGGAGATCTCACCAAGGAAAAGAAAGATCTTCTTGGAGAACTCTCAAAAGTTCTTAGGTAAATTATCATAAAAGTTTGTGAGAGATGAGTCTAGAAATTTCATTTTGAGGTGTTTCAATACTTTTCACTCTTAAGGTGAAGACAGAGGTGTCAAGTTGTTGGTGTTTAGAGATCCCATCCCAGTTGTGTGCTTTGTTACAGAAAATTTTGTAATTTACCATTTATTATGTAATCTAATCAGAAAAGGTTTAAGGCAGGTTATCTTAGGTTTGGGCCGCTTGGAAAAGGGAGGTATTTTTGACCTGGGTGAAGGAAAGAAGAGCTGGCAGCGACTGGATAGGAAGATCTAGAGTGGCCCAGTGGCATTTGTTAGGGGGTAGAAGGAGACACTAGGAAGTTGTTGTCTTAATTTATAGAAATGGGTGGTGATTAATAGTCATAGCCTTAGGGATAGTTTATCCCTTCAGCTTCCCACTAGAGTTAAAAAAATTCATTAAAAAATTCTGGTGAAAGGGATTCTTTGATACTTTGCCTTGATCCATTCTTAACATCTTACATCAGTAAATTCAGTTCTGTTTTAACTGAAGTTTCCTTTCTACATTTAAGACCATTTTGTCCTATTCTTTTTTTAAGTGAAAATAGGGAAGAGATTTTTTTGCTGCATTTAATTAACATTAAAATAGGGATGTTATTAAGCCAAATCATCAGTCTTATTGCCTCCATACTTAACAATTTATATTTTTTGTTTGTTGTTTACATTGCCTCGTAAATTTCTGCTTTCCAGCCCCTTAAATATTTTAGTCCGTGATATAGATTTAACTTAGCAATAAAGATTACACTTTTAAGGGTGCTATTCATTTTATTGAGTATTTATGAATGGAATGGGTATAGCCTTTTTTCAGTTGTTTAGATTTAACTTTACATGTATTTAATCAGGATCAACATAAGTACATTTTTACTATAGTGGTAACATGATACAATGTAGAAGACACACAGCTCAAGTGTTGAGTAATAAAGGAGTAATATCCTAGTGTCAAGTTTCATAGCATATATCTACAGGAAACATTATCTTGCCACTTTCATTTCTTTATTATATTCACTAAACATAAAATTATAGACTCTTAAGCTTTAGAAAGGACTTTAGAAGACTTTCTTCCAAGTGCCAAAATCCTCTTCTCAGTAACCATGTTAGGGGTCATTCAGTGGCTTTTTACATTTAGATAACAGGAACCTCTGCTAATCTTGAACATGGTCTGATATTTCTGAGTTTTGGATGTAATGACTTGATATCAAGCTGAATTTGTCTTCCTGTGATTTCTAATTTGTAACTAATTCTCTCTGCAATTACACAGAATCATTCTGAATCCTTTTCTATGACTTTAATTAAAGCATTTGAAGATATATATTAGGCCCCTATCTATATCTTTTTACAAATCAATTTTGCCCCCCCCACAAGCAAAATGTTGACTTAAACATTAATAAAAGTATAGAAAAGAGCTGCCTGCTTGGCAGAGTTCTATAATGGCTATTTTTTTTCATAGCATCTCAACAGAGCGCCACCGTGCTGAAGTTCGGAGAGCAGTAAACGATGAACGGTTAACAACAATTGCACATAAGTAAGCCATTAGTCATACCACCCCTGATTTTTCATGACGTAGTATACCGTAGTTTTGAAAGTCTTCCTATTGTGTAGCAGATTCCTGAGTCTTTTATCTTGATAGTAATATCTCTGTACTCAGGGATCCTGACCATAGCTGTGTTAACTATTTATTCAATTGGTTATGTTTTTGCATTTGGTTAGGCAAGCTTTAAGTACTCAGGTCAAATCCTGTTGCAGTGTAATCTCTGTATAACTAAAGGCCTCCACAGTTTAGCAGATGATTCCTTTACTCGAAGCAAAGTTCAAGAAGAAAGTAGTGTGCTCCCCAAATTTGACAGCCCCTTAGAGTTACTTTGTAATAGTATTTGATATGTATATTGCTTTATAAATAGGCATTATAAATTTTTTAACTGACTAATATTTCATGTATTTTGAGATTCAGCAAAAAGATTGTAAAATATATGTTCTGCTTTTAAGAAATATGACTACAGTATACCTTAATTTACTTTGAAAAGCCAAAAAAATAAAATTGTAAAGGATTCTTATCAAACTGTTTTCAGATCATTATAACTATTTGATAGATGGGGTGGAGGGTGGTGGAAGACACAGACTGAGCATTAACAGTATGTATGGAGACAGTGCCTCCTGAAAAACAGAAAAGAACAGAAATTATCCTTTAAATGTTAATGCAAGATGGTAGGAACATTTTATAAAATAAGGTATGTTATAGAATATTCATCTGTTTTTTATTTTTATGTTTTAATGTGAAATAAAACTAAAGGAAAAAATTCAGTACATTTCCATAATGTAATAAATAATGCTTTTAACCCAATTGGCAGTATCGTATTGACCCTGAAGATCCATTAGCTTCATGTGGTGCTTTAATGTTACTGATTTTACTTGACTGATAAAATGAGGTGCTACCTTTTTAACTGTGTAGTTTGAAGGTTAAGCTGTTTGAATTTGGAGATTTTTCAGTGGTTGGTATGTATGCACTGTAGAAATTTGAAAATTTTCCTCTAGCATCATTAAGTATTTACTTGTTAGGCCAACATGGCTAAAACATTCACATATTGTGTTCCTTCTTTAAATGCTCTAAACTTTTAAATTGGGATACTCTAAAAATAGTAACTGAGCCTAGATTCTAATTTGAGAACTTGTAATAGGAAACTTATGTGCTAGGTAATAAAGAAGTAGATAATAGTTTGCATTCAGAGGCACTTAGAGACAAAATTAGTACCTTAAAAGCATTGGAACAGTATTGTGGGGCAGTTAGTTGTAAGTTGATGCATCAGTTTCATACTTAAAGATAACACTTATTTAGTCTCCTTTTCCTTTTTTCCCCTTTAAAGAATGAATTTATCCTTATATTTGGGTGAAAGACCAAGTTACAGGTATGCAAATAGGTTATTATTATTTCAGGCTTTTTCTTGTATTTATTTCAAAATTGAAGCTCTCAATTATTCAGGGGCACATATTCCATTTATGAATTAACTGTGCCCCTTGCTTTTACTTCTCTTCCCCTCCTCCCCTTCCTTCCTAATACTGCCCACCCTTTAGCTATTTTGCTGCTTGAAAGTACCTCTAGTCAGAGGGTGGGAAGGGAGAGGAGGTGAAAATTTTAATTACTCATTTTACTACTTGTTAGTTGTCCTGGGAGAGGTTTGATGGAAGAACTTACAAGTATTTGCCAAAGTATTTTTGGATAATATGTTAGTTTCTTTGATCTGTTTGACCTCTCCCTTTCCCTCCTCTCTCTGTTAGCATGGATAATTGAGAGTTGGCTTCTATCTACCTGTTTCCTCTTTTTTTCTCTCCTTTCTGATTTCTTTAACACATAAATTTAATTTTTTGAAAACCGTTTACTTCAGTGTATAATTTTAAGCTACTTAGGTCTTTCTATACTCCTGTTTTAATATTTTATATTGTGGTTTTAGTTCGACCAGACGTCGTATTTACTTGTTGAGCCCAAGGGTCAATGAGTGGGGAATGGTGAGGAAGACATAGATCCCTCATTCTGTCCATCTCCTCTGCCCTCTTTCCCTCAGAAGTAGTAACAGAACCTAGTTCTAAAGATTATCTATAGGAGGGCTTCAAACTCTGAGTCTGAAAAAAGTAACTTGAGCCAAGGAGGAATGCATCTGAACTGACTGCATTCCCTTTCTCCTCTCCCTTCCCTCCCCCACTCAAAACAGCAGCTTAGGCCAGAAGGAATGTGGTTGAAAGGTAAAGAGAAAGCCAAGAAGGTTGAGCACAAAGGAGATGGAAACAAAAGGAGCGGAGTGTCTGGGATCAAAGAAAAGCCTTGCTTGAACCATAACACGTGTTTATTATTTGGCATGAGACCATTTATTAAGTTTGATACTCTAATTCAGTTTTGAAACATGTCAGAATATTATAGTATTAAAGCCTGGAATGTCAAGGGGCTTCACAGTTTTTAATTGGGCCACTCTTGCCAGCATTGTATCTAAATAAAGTGGCTATCCAGAATTACTATTCTCTTAACTCCTTTTCCATCAGCCAGACATTCATGGGATGCTGTTTAAGTTTCTATGTGAGGATGAGGATTTCATGCTGGTGCGCTGCATACCAAAGGATGAGAGGGCCAAGGTAGTTCCACTAGTATCTTGTTAGACTTCTCAGAAAAGGGGCTGGAGCCAGGTTTCCACCCTCCCTTGCTATATTTAGTATAAATAGAGAGGAGTTCTTTGAAACTTAGGAATCTCAGGAAAGCCCTGGAATAAGATGTTTACAGAAACCTGTAAAATTCTATCTAGATGATTTGTGCAACTAATGCATATATACACCCTCATTAGTAAGCAAAATAGGAATTTTGATCTAATTCTAACATGATGTTTAATTTTTCATTCACTTAAAAAAAGTTTGAATATGTTTGCCTGAGTAGAAATTTGGAAGATTTATAGATCTTTCTAAAAGTTGCAGTTGTATCTTTTGCACTGCAAATTCTGTCCTTTCAATAGCATATATATTCATGTATTTTAAATTATTAATCTTCCATAATTTCTGCCACCATTTAACAATGTACCAGGTAAGTGTAGACATCACTTTATTTGTATGGTAAACTCTCACCAAGCAAATTTAGTAGTGATATTCTAATAAAATGATAGCAAACTAGGAGTAAGCCAAGAAAATGCTGAATAGCTTTTAGAATTTTTTCCTTTGACAATTAGCAATAGGTCTGTTTCTGTCTTTCTTTCTTGTTTGTACGAATTTTGTTTCAGAACTAGCATCAATTGGAGATTATGTGATAACAAATTTGTGAGGGTTATTGGGGTAAGAATCCCTCTTTCCCATGTCTTAGGTAGGACTATGTTATACCATGAAGGAATTTGCAGATTTCCCACTGTAACTCTATTGAATTCATCAACTCCTAGAAATTCCTTTCTTGACTGAGTGTAAATTCTTCTCAAGTTGTAAAGTAATTTATTTGTTCCATTCAGTGAAAGTTACTAGTGATTAGACAGCAGTGCCCACTTAGTATAATTCAAAGGCAAAAGTTAGACAAAACACATCTGAAAATTTTTATACCTTCCACTTGTGATGTGGCAGTTGTTTTCAGTAGCATGATGTATGCTTGTTGAAGGAGACATTTAGTAGCTGTGTGACCATAAGCAAGTTATTTAACCTCTTGGTAATTCAGTTTTCCCATCTTAAAAATGGAGATAATAATATTACCAATTTCATAAGATTGAAAGAATTGTATGAGTTAATACATGTAAAATGTTTAGAACAATGCCCCACATATACTAAGTGCTAATTGATGTTAATTTTCATCATTACCATCATCATCATTATTCCACTATCCACTAACAAGGGCTTTTGTGTACTCTATCTAAATTTGAAGAATCAGTGGACCTACAGAATCTTAAACTCTAGGTTGGGTTGTAGAATCTTTGGTTTTGAAAAAGATGCAGAAATACTTCTGACTTAGTGAAGAGGTTGATTGATTGATTGATTCTGGGTGAATTTTAAACCTCGACACTAATCATTAGTCAGGAAAAATGATACCACTACCTTTTGTGGAGACAAGCCAAGGGAAGTGAACAACTGTCTTTTCATATTTCAACCTCTGTTTGGATTCCTAGGATAAAATTTGCTCAAGAAATTGAGTAAAACTGATAATAATGTCTGCTTAGGGGTAGAGTTCAATTGCCTCAAACATTCCTTAGAGTGAAGAATGGTATAAATAAGTAAAATTAAAGTAGTGGCAGGTTTCTTGCAGTGTCCTCACATCTAGTATACTTTTTTTAACAGGAAGGATAGTAATATAACACACTGTCAGTGACACATGCAGTGATATATACAGCTCCCTTCTATCCCCCAGTACCTAGTCTCCCTCGTTTACTGCCTCAGTTTCCCTTGTTTGAAAGCCTTAGAACCTCTGGCCATGCAGGCAGTTAGGATAATTTTACAAAAGTTCAATGAATTCCATCCTTAATTATTCAGGAAAATCTGATTTTTGAAATAATGAGTACTTTTTACCTTTTTAGCTTAATTATAACATTAAGTTCTAAAAGTTAGTAGAAATACTAGTTTTCATTAGCAATACCAGATTTAAACTAATGAAAATAATGTTGATATTTATTTAAAAGGCATGGGACAGTTTTTCATAGTTTCAATTATGTTCATTATAAGATTCAGATTATGGAATAAAATGTGTAAAAATCTAAGTGTGTGTGAAATTCCTTGAATTCTGATTATTATTCATAATTTTGATCTTGCTTGCTTAAAATAAAGCCTCTCCTGTTCACTCAGGGCACTTTTTCTAATTTAAAAAGTTATATTTGAGTGTATATATTTGCTTCATTTTTAGCAATTGAGAACTCTTGTAGCAGTGTTTTCTTTTTTGTTTAGTATGTCTGGACCTAATAGCTCTTCAGAATGGTCCATTGAAGGTCGTCGATTGGTACCCCTGATGCCTCGGCTGGTTCCCCAAACTGCCTTCACTGTAACAGCTAATGCTGTTGCCAATGCAGCTATCCAGCACAATGCATCTCTTCCAGTGCCTGCAGAAACAGGAAGCAAGGAAGGTGAGTAGAGAAATAGTTCTGTGTGTAGAAATGACTTTTCTCAGATTCTTCAAGAAAAGTTGTCTTATTTTTCATCTGTTTTTGTCCAGTGTTTAAAAGTTGTGAAACATAATGAGCAACACTTGTTCTGAAACGAGAAACTGCCAAGTTTTTAGTCTCAGCCAAAATTAAATATCCCTTTTGTTCAAAGTGTGAATTATATTAATCACAAAATTGCAAAAAGCCTTCTTGGAATGAATTTTTTCATATGAGCGTGTCTTGTTAGACGTGGATAAGAGGCCTTAACAGGTGACATGGAAAATTAATAAGATGATAGAAGTCATTTATCTGCTGAAGAAAGATGCTGAACTGATTCTTTAGAAAATAAAGCTCTGTTTTTGTCTTCTGGAATCAGTGGTATATGCTGCTTCTCTGTTCCAGTCAATGTGCTGAATCTGTTAGGGGTTACGTGGCCGATGGGGATGGCTTTCTTATTGTTATTTAATCTAATAATTGATACATGCTTTAAAAATCCTTGGAGTCTCCTGAGGTCACCAAGAGTAATATTAAATTTGAGAGCGCATGTTTGGGTTGACTTCGGTAGCTTAGTTTGGTGTTACATGAAAATGACGCTGAAAATAATGCAGTTGTCAGATTACTTTGCAGAATTGTCTTTTCTTGACTAGCAATGGGTTGTGGAGCAGAAGAGACATTCCTTTCATACGTGCCAGACTCTGTTTTACACGGAAGGAAGCTATATTTAGGGAGAGACAGTTATCAGTGTGCAAACTTGGCCTCCACTGAGTTCCTGTTTTCTTTGTTACAGGAGAGCTATCTTTCTTCTCTTCCGACTTTTGTCTTTTCTGTTTACCACCTCTCTGGTTCACTGGAAAGAATATAGAATTTTCAATAGTCTAATCTATGTTTGAATCCTAGTTTGCCATTTCTTTGCTTTGTGACCTCCAGCAAGTCTTTTTAGCTTCTGTGAGCCTTGGGTTCCTCATCTTTAAAATGAGGATGTAGTGTTGTGAGAATTAGTGATAATATATGGAAAGGATTTAGCATAATGTATGGTACTCAGTAAATAGTGCCTATGAGCTACTTCTGCTTGTTGTTATTCAATAAATTGAAATATGATGTTGTCATTACCTTAGTTATTATTGCACTGCTTAGATGGCAAGTGACTAGTGAGTTGTTTATGATAAAAGAAACTTACCTTGTTTCTCTCCAGGAGCCAAGTTGGAAATTGCTATGGTTAGGGAAAAATTATCCATCACTCCATCACTGATGCTGCTATTAGTATTAAAAAAGAATACAAGTATATGCTTTTTGTCCAACTCCTGCCATGAAGGAAAAATGATTTTCATTTTTCTCAGTTTTAAACTTGGTTTCTTTGTAACTGTCCTCTTCTCCATTGTCAGTGTCACCTGTAGACAGCTGCGAAATACTTGGGGGAAACCTAGTTAAGTGATGATTTTCAGGAAAGCTTATTAATACGTTTTAACCTAGTACTGGCCTCTAACTTCTGATTATATAAAAGTGTTAAAATTGACCTGCAGAAAAAAAATAATTTTACTGTATGCATGGACAGTTTTGGTGAAAGTTAACAGCAGACTTTTTTATCGTTCCTTCAGTAGTGGTTTGCTATTCCTACACAAGTACCACGTCAACCCCAACCTCTACCCCTGTTCCAAGTGGCAGCATAGCAACGGTTAAGTCTCCAAGACCTGCCAGTCCTGCCTCCAATGTAGTTGTCTTGCCAAGTGGAAGTACTGTTTATGTCAAAAGTAAGTGATACTCTCGGTGTTATCAGGGCCATCTTGACTAAAAGCTGCAGCATAGGCTCTGATTAGATCTGCCTTCCTGATTAATTCATTGGTCCACTGGCTATTAGCAGTGGTTAGTTTTTGAAGGTTGTAAAGAATTCCTTTCTTTACATGTAACTAGGTATATATTGCTTTTTAATCAGTTCTGGGGGTTGAGAAATTACTTCTTTTTTGTTTTCTGTGGGGAATCTGCCTTGAACAGTGCTATACTCTAAGATTCACTTGTTTTGGTTTTCATGGAATAGAAATGTGAATAGAAACTAAAGGAATGTGCTTATGTCATTTATGTAGTGTTTACTCCTATAATGTAATCTTTGTAGTGTTTTAAAAAATTATTTATGTACCATATCATTCAACTGTTAAATTCAGTGAAGCATTCTAGAGAGTCCTTTCATATTTCTAGTTGACTGTAATTTTTTGAAATTTATTTGCAATTTTTAACCCCTTTGATTCTACGCTGTGAAGCAGTTTAATGTCCAGTTCATTTTTTTTTTTAATGTCTGTTATGTCAGTATTGATTTGCTTTTGGTATCAACTGGAGATCATTAATATTTGACTTTCATTTTTCTCAGTATAGTTATAAACTTGATTTCTTTGTAGCTTTTAGAGATGGACTTAGCTGTTTTAGACAAATGATTTTAGGTCATTTTCAGTCTTGCTTAGGGTTTAAAAATTGAGGGTATAAGGAGTTATGTTTTATTACCAATTCCATGAGTCATTTTTTAAATGTCTGCTTTATAGAGATTTCCTATGTATATTGCAAGGTTTTATGTTTCTCACTTGATTTTTTAAAAAAGTACAAAAACAGTTGAGGCTTTAGTGCATTAAGAAAAAACTAAGAATCTGGGAATATTAAGTTTATATCAGATTTCTGTGGATTTAGCCAAGATGATCTTTTAAAATAACCATAGAGGTCTATTTTTTAATTGTTTTTTTAAATGTTGAAAGTGAATTCCAAACATGAAGAAACCATTTCACACAATATATAGTTTGAAGTAACAGGAAGTTTAT
Source organism: Pseudorca crassidens (assembly GCF_039906515.1). Lineage (NCBI taxonomy): Eukaryota > Metazoa > Chordata > Mammalia > Artiodactyla > Delphinidae > Pseudorca > Pseudorca crassidens. The sequence goes on from NC_090304.1 coordinate 54,898,942, forward strand.
TGTTTCATTCTCAGAAGTCACACAGACAACATTAGTTTGAGATATAATTATACATTCACCTAACTTCATATGTGCAAGACACTATACCAGGGAAACAAACCGATAAGACTTAGTCGTTGTCCTTTGGGAGCCCCTTAATAACAGGAGATGTGCAGACTGACAGCCACATTACCATGGGGTAAGTGATACAGAAGAGAATGTACAAAGTGCTTTATAAGCTCAGAGGAGACATGAATTCGCTTTGCTTAGAGGAGTAAGGGAAAGCTTCACCGAGGAGATGGCTTGCAGGATCATGATTGCTGGATGATGAAGAGGTCATTGAATGTATGTGGTGTTCCCCAAAGAACAGTAGTATATAGAGACTCCAGATGGATAGAATATGTGATAAGGTGGCTTTGGGGAATGGTGAGCAGTTTAGTGTGCCAGGATAAGGTGGGTGGAATAGGGTATTGTGTTCTTAGAAAGATATGGGACCTTGAATGATAAAGAAATGATTTTTGTGCCTCATCTTGTAGGGAGATAAAAACTACTAAAGGATTTGAGTCAGGGCATTGGCTTTATTAGATGTGTGAGATTTTTATAGCTGGTAGTAGGATGAAGGGTAGAATGGAAGTGGAGAGATTAGAAGCACGTACACCTTTTAGGAGGTTGTCGCTAAAATACAGGCAGAAGATAAGAAGGCCTGACATGGCCATAGGGTTAAAGAAAAAAGGGAAGGCATTCAGAGACAGCTTCCCTGAGGGAGGATTGATAGAACTTACTGTCTGATTGGGCCTGAGGCAAAGGGAGAGGTCAAGGATGACTGATGATGCAATGATTTAAAAATAAAGTATAAAATACAAGGTTATATTGCTATAAATGTAGCAATATTGTCACTGCCTTACAGGTGTTAGCTGTTCAGATGAAGATGAAAAACCCAGAAAACGAAGGCGAACAAACTCTTCTAGCTCCTCCCCCGTTGTCCTAAAGGAAGTTCCAAAGGCTGTTGTTCCGGTCTCAAAGACGATCACTGTACCTGTGAGTGGCAGTCCTAAGATGAGCAACATCATGCAGAGCATTGCCAACTCCTTACCACCCCACATGTCTCCTGTGAAAATAACCTTCACCAAGCCATCAACACAGACAACAAACACAACAACACAGAAGGTACGTGGTGGAGGGAGTCTGTCTGCCAATTGCTGGTTTTATCTCTTTCAGTCAATATGATTCAGATTTAACAAACATGCACTGAGTGCTTACTATGTGCTTGGCATTATGGTGGGAATGTTCACATCTCTTTCTTTAATTCTGCACATAAAGCTTTGGGTTAGGTATTATTATTTCACTTTTTGTGTATATTTTTGTATATGAGGCTCAGAGATGCCAAATGACTTGCCTAATATGACACAGCTAGCAGATCTTCTAAGACTTTCATTATATTTTACCATTGTGATTCCATTTGGGAAATAATTAAAATATAAAGGATTCTTTCAGCCTGTATTTGGATAACTTTACCTTTAGGAACTTAGTTCTTATATTGCCAGAGTAATGAAGTTGTCAGAGTTAGGTGTTTCATAGACGAAAGGAAGGATATGATTAAGTGAATAATTGTTATCTTCTTTTTAATTCTTAAATGCTATCATTAATTCATTTCTAAACTCTTCTGTCAGTATGTTCAAATCATCAGTATTCTGTCAATTTTGTTATTAGAGCCCTCTACTTGCCACACTGATCTGGATGCTGATGGTACCCTAGGCTTGTTATATACCTCTGTGTCCGAGATCTCCCTTCACTTTCATTCTGATCTTCCTCTTTCTTGGTTTATTTACTGATTTACTGGAGCATATCTTCCAGTAGCTTCTTGGTATATGGGTGGGATGGAAAGTAAAGTTTTTAAGATCTTATATGGTACACTGAAAATTTCTTTATTCTACCCTCCTACTGTTTTGATATAAGTTTAACTAGGTAAGTATTCTAGGTGAGAAGTCATTTTCCTTGAGAATTTTGAAGGTATTGCTTCATGGGCTGTTGGCTTCCAGTATTGCTTTTGAGAAGCCCAGTAATGCCATTCTAATTCCAGATCCTCTTTTTCTCTTGGAAGAAGTCAGAGTTCTGAAAGTTCAAGGTAATTTTCCTTGGTGTGGGTCTTTATTTTATCCATTGGGTTACATACTCAGTGGCCCCTGTTATTCTAGAATAACACTCATAGAATAACACTCATATCCTTCCATTCTGGGAAATTTCTTGAATTATTTCTTTGATTTTTCTCTGTCCTCTCTTTTTGGATCACCTGTTATTCTGGATGTTGAATGCCTAGATTCATCCTTTAATTTTTCAGTCTTTCTCACCCCCAATTTCCATTTGTTTGCTTTTTCTACTGTAGTATAGTAGTTAAAAGCCTGGATTTTAGAACTAGACTTCCTGAATTTGAATCCCATTTTATGCTACTTACTAGCTATGTGACTTTGGGAAAACTAAACTCTAGACCTAAGTTTTTCTCTTGTAAAATAGGGAAAATAATATATCTATTTTATAGGGTTTTGGGGTGTAAATAAATGAGATAATAAATACAAACCAGTAGAACAGAGCCTAGCACATAGTAAATGCTCTGTAAGTATTATTTTCTTTATCTTTTAACTTTATCCTTCATTACTTCTCTGGAATTTTTCATTTTTGCTATCCTATTTTAAATTTCTAGTAACTCTGTCTGGTTTTCTGAAAGTTTCTTTCTTTCTTTTTTTTTAAAATAGCATCCTGCTCTTTCACAGTCACTATGTTCTCTTTTCTGATGATATTCATGATAATTTTTTTTGATGTTTTCTTCTTTCATGTTTTCTCTCTTACCTGTAAATTTCTTTTATTTTTTCATTTTATCTCTTCCATTTCAGTTTCCTTAAATGCTGGTTGTGGAAACGGACACTAAAAGCTGACAGAAGGCTCTGTGTGTAGGGTGGGACATGCTAACTTTCATTGTAGGTTGAGCTAGCTGGGCTGTTTTGTTGATGAACACCCGCCACCCCTTTACCTCCACCAGTTGTCATTCTCTTTAGGGCTTTTTCATGGACTGGACAGTTTCCTCAGAGAAGAATCTTCCAGTCTTTTGCCTACAGTAGTAAGCCTGTCTGCTAGTATTTTGGGAGTAAAGGCAAGGAGTGGGCTGGATAGTCTCATCATTCAGTATATAGACTTTACCTAACCCCTCTGTTTTCAGCATAGCACCTACCTGCCTCTGCCTGGTATCATCAGATTCCTTTGGATTCAATCTCTCCCTCAAGAGAATAAGTTTTAAATCTTCCTTGAGGATAAGGGAGGATAGCTGGGGATCTTAATGCTGCTTAAACAGATTTTCAACTAATTTACATCTTTTTAGTCCCACTTTTATCCCCACTTCAGAAGTATCTGGTGTTCTCAAATTACTGAGTCTTTCTGTGGTTCTCTGAAAGCTGTCTTGTTTTTTCTTCTGTTTGCTGTCTTAGGTTTCCACTTTCTTGAGTATGCTTGATCAGTTACTACTTGTCTGTTTGTTTTCCACTTTCCAGAAGTTGATAGCTATTGTCTCCTTTCCATTTTGACCTTATGGGTTTATGTGCCTCTTCTAAAAAATCCCTTCATACTGTTTTAGAGGGATTTTGGGGAAGGAGTAGAGATGAATTCTTGTTTTCAATAGACGGTCTTTCCTACTTTTAAATCTTCAGGTTCATGATAATTTTCATTTAAAGAAACTCCTTGAGTTTCTTGGAAATATGTCATTATATAATATATAAAAAATTACAATTTTCTTAACAAACTAGAAATGACAGTGAGTTGATCTGTGTAATATAATTCTAGCTTCAGTCTTAGGATGAGGCATTATAGTTTAGTGTTAAAATCAAGTAAGAATTTTTGTAGTCAAAGAGGCCTGGATTAGAACCCCAGTTCTTCCAGTATGACCTGAGATAAATTAGTCTTTCTAAATCTGTTTACCCATCTGTGAGATGAGAGTAACGCCAATTTTATAAGGCTGTCGTGAGGATTAAATGGGATTGGGTATTTTAAAGTACAGCATAATGTATGTACTCAGAAAATGTTAGGTCCCTTCCCTTGCAGGTATTTTATGGAAAGCAGTGTTACCTAACTTTATGAACTTTCCAGTCTTCTTTGGTAGACCTATATAAAAATATTTTAATAGAAGGGGTAAACCTATAAGTGAAGTCAGTGAACTTTAAAAATAAAAATTAATTGCAGTGTTGAGAATGTGCTGTTCCAAATAATGAATTTATCAGTTCACTGAAGCTTACCCCTTAATATATAGAATTTGACTATTTTTGGTGGTTTCTTAAATGTTACACTGAACATAATTTTTGTATTTAATGGCTCCAAGGTAATCTTTCTGAATATCAATTTTTATATATTATTATAATATTGCTTTCTGGGCAAGCTGTATATTAGGTGTCTTCAGCCTGCTATACTCTAAGAATTTTTAAATCTACTTTTGTAATTTTTTACTACCTTCTTTGCTGGATCTATTTTATCAGTAATTCTTCTCTCTTCTCCCCCTTCTCATCTTCTCTTTTAATTTGATATTTGAGAAAATAATGCAACAAAGTTATAGCTAAAAGAGTACCCATCTCAAATCCATGTCCTTTTATTTCCTTATTCTGTTTTGCTTATAACTAGTTGACATTATATTTATTTATTTCCCATTTCTCCCATAGAGTATAAATTACTGAAGGTAGAGACTTTGTCTTATTTATTACTATTCCGTAATGTTTAGAACAGTGCCTGACATGCAATAGGTGTTGACTAATATTTGTTGAATGAATGAATGAATAAATGAATAAGTATATCTGGTTCCAGTACTGGCTCTCCACCTCTCTTGAGCCTCAGCTTCCTTATAAAACAAAGATAATAATAGTGCTTACTAGATAATTAAATGAGATGATTCATGGAAAGTGCTTAACATAGTGCTTATGATGAGTGTTCAGTAAATGTCACCTAACATTATTAACTTTCCAATCTTCTTAGTTGACCTATGTAAAAATACTTGTAGTAGATGGGGGCTCACCTGTAAGTGAAATTGATGAACTTTTTTTTTTGATTCACTGACGTTACCATATTTTAATTTTTTCTTTTCTTCTGAATTGTCAGTTGAGAGTGGATGGTTGAGATTGTCAGACTTGTAATGCTCATAAGAGGACATATTTATCTCCAAAGTCATATATGAGTCATACCATGAGATTCCAGGCTCAGAACCTTAGATTTGTCCTACTGTGTTTAAAAAATAAACATTTAAAACAAATTAAATTAAAAATAAGACTCATTCAGGGCTTCCCTGGTGGCGCAGTGGTTGAGAGTCCACCTGCCGATGCAGGGGACACGGGTTCGTGCCCCGGTCCGGGAGGATCCCACATGCCGCGGAGCGGCTGGGCCCGTGAGCCATGGCCGCTGAGCCTGCGCATCCGGAGCCTGTGCTCCACAACGGGAGAGGCCACAACAGTGAGAGGCCCGCATACCGCAAAAAAAAAAAAAAAAAAGACTCATTCATTCCACAAATATTTGCTAAGTATCTATTATGTTCTAGATGTAAAACTGTACTCTTACTTCATGTGTACTCAGTGCCATTACTTTTGTTATTTCTTGGACAAACTGAGTGTGGGTAGGACTAATAGATATTCTTTGGGATTTTTTGTGTGTTTTTTGTTTTCCTTTTGCTGGATAATTGGATTTTTTTTGAAATCTCTGTAAGGCTGTTGCCATTATACATTCACCTTGGATTTCTCACAAATCATATGGAAGTCAACTTAGGAAATTACTTTAGTTAAAGTTACTTTTACATTAAGTATAATTACTTATGAATTTGTGGACTTGATTCAAATTCAAGTAGGTCATATATTTTCAGGGTAGACAAATTTCCACCTGTGTTAATGTGGTGCCTTCATTTTGAGTATAACGTTGGTACAACACTTATATAAACAAAGCAACAGAATATAGCTTTATGCTTTCACATGCTTGATTGATATTTTTCATTTTATCCTTAGGGTGCAAGTCCCAGCACTCTTAAGGAGTTTTTGTGAGTGCTAGAAGGTCAGTAATTTGAATTATGGCCTGAATAAACACTGTTTGGTTCACTTGGTTTCAAAATCCCTTTGTTTCCCTTGTTGTAACATGTAACTAAAGTGCAAGTAAATTTTCTTCAAGGTGGATCTCTAATTTTGGATAACCCCTTTTCAGATCAGAAATTAGTTTGTAGACTGAAATCTCAAAATATGTTTTATCATTTGTACCTGTAACCTAAAACATGCTCTCAAAGACTCTAGATTTATTTTGCTGAAGTTATTGTCTTAATGTTAGAAGTCTACATGCATACTCTAGTTCTAAAATTGCAAATGTTTGACCCAAGTGTGAATGCTTCCCCTTCCCTACCCATGACAGAGATTGTTTATTAACTGTGGCCTACTTTCCTGCCAAGCCTTGGTGAATCCTCAGCTGTGTCACAGAGTCCTTATAAAAACTGTACTCTAGGAAGGCACTACTATTAGTTCAGAATTGGCAAATATGAAACCTACTTGCTATTACTACTCTTAATTGGCTTGGCTGTGCTAGTAACTGTGAGCTCTTTGGATTCTCAAGGGTATCAGAATTTGGGAAAAAGATATATAAAATTTTTTAATGAAACAAAAATAGAGTACATTAAAATAAATTTCCAGTTTGATTTGATCTATAACACCTTTACTGATATCCTTCTAACATTTATTAAGTAGTAATAACAAGATACTAATAAGTACCATTTGTGAACTGCCAAATATTGACCACCTGCTATGTGCCTAGCACTATGTTAGATGCTTCACATCATTATCTCATTTAATCCTTATAATGATTTGCAAGGTAGGTATTATTATCCCTATTTTATAGATGAAAAGTGGAACCCAGAGATTTTAACATGTCCAGGGCCCTGCCATTTGTTAGTGGCAGAGGCAGGATTCAGCTCAGGTTCGTTTGACTCTTAACTTCTGGTCTTTTTGCCATATTAGTCTACTTCTCGGTTTATATGATGGCTGATGGTTGTGTTTGTAATAGTGCTATATATGTGTTTACTGGTTGAGTCTATGTAGAAGTATGCTGGTCAACTCTATAGAGGTGTTTGCTGGTCAAGACTTGTATGTCTCTCTTGACTCCTCAGATAATCAACAAACTCCTTAAAGTAATGGACACATACTTAGAATTCTCTAACACTGAAATATATAATTATGATGATATAATCAAAGCTTCTTTGAGATGTCAATACTGAGTACAGACATACTCAGTAAGTTTGACTGACTGATTTAATTTCAGAACTTCTTTAGGACTGGTACAAAAATGCAAAAGAATTTCCTCCTTAAATTGTTTGGATTTTTCAAAACAATTTTCTCTCCTAGGTAGGTGAAAATAATTTTGGTGAAAGAGGAAGAAGACACTCTGTGTTGTTTGGGGGTATCATTAAACTACCATTATACTTGCCCAGAATAAAACTGATACTACAGATTTATAAGTAATTTTTGTGTTCTCAGCTGTAAAATGGGGATAATAATAGTATCTCTGTCATAGGATTGTTGGGAGATTTAAATAGGCCAATGTGTATTAGCTCTAGGAGCTAATCTTGTTTCTGTTCTTTTCCTCAACCCTGCCATTTCCATACATCAAGTCCTGTTGACTCTACCTCTTAAAATAATCTGAATCTGATCACTTCTCTTTATTTTGACTACTAACACCCCAGTCCAACCAGCCTCTACCATTTCTTGCCTAGTCTACTGCAGTGGCTTCTTTACTAGTTTCACTGCTTCTGCTCTTACCTCTTACCACATAGCAGCTAGAATGATCTTTTAAAATATAAATCAAGTTTTGTTGTTTCCTTACTTAAAATCCTCTCATGGCTTCCCATTATACTTAGAATAAAACTTAGATTCTTTACTCTGGTTTACAAATTTGATCTGGACTCTGCTTACTTTTGCAACCCCTCTTTACCCTATATGCTTTTGCTATACTGGTTCTCTTTTCTGTTTTTAAATACATCAAGCTAATTCCTACCTTAGGTCCTTTGCCCCATCCTGTTCTCTCCGTCTGAAATGCTTTGTCCCGTATCATCTACACTTTTCTAGTCATACTGGCTAACCTTGAAGTCTCTTTCCTGCCGCTTTTTTCCTCCATTCTGTGTATCTATGAGCAAATCCTGTTGGTTTTACCTTTAAATATATTCAGAATCTGTTCACTTTTCATCAGTTCTACCACAAACATTTTGGTCATTGAAAGAGCCTCCTAATTTGTCTGCCTGTTTCTACTGTCTCTGCCCTGCTGTACTTTTCACCTAGCAGATCAAGTAATGCTTTTTTAAAAGTACTTTATTTTTTAGAACAGTTTTGGATTTATAGGAAAATTGAAAAGATAGTACAGAGAGTTCTCATATACCCTGTATTCAGTGTCCCCTGTTCTAAACAATTTATATTAGTATGGTACATTTGTTACAATTAATGAACCGATATTGATGCATTAATATTAACTAAAGTCCATGGTTTATTCAGATTTGTTTAGTTTTTACCTATTGTCTTTCTCTGTTCCAGGATACCACATTATATTTTCTCGTCATGTCTCCTTAGGCTCCTCTTGGCTGTGAAAGTTTCTCAAACTTCCTTGTGTTTGATGACCTTGACAGTTTTGAGGATTACTAGTCAAGTATTTTGTAGGATGCCCCACTACTGCAATTTATCTCATGTTTTTCTCATGATTAGACTAAGGTTATAGGTTTTTGGAAGGAAGACCACAGAGATAAAGTGCCATTTTCGTCATAACATGTTGATATGCTATCAACAAGATCTTACACCACCTAGTCCCCCATTACTTTGCTATATCTGTCTCCTACTGCTCTCTACCTTATAAATTTCAATCCCGTTCATTAGGGTCCTAGAGGTTTCTTGAACATACCAAGCTTGCTTCTGCCTCAGGGGCTTTGTATTTGCTACTCCTGCTTCCATTGGATGCTCTTCCTCTAGGTAGCAACATGGATCAACCCCTACTTCTAGTTTCTGCTTAGTTGTCACCTTATCAGAGAGATCTTCATTGAATGTTTTATAAAAAATCATGCACCACTTCCATTTTCTTTTATTTCCTGCCCTGCTTTATTGTCTCTTCCATTTATCTCTACATGACATATATTTACTTTTTTATTTGTTTATTGTTTTTCTCCCCTTACTGGAATGTAGCTCCATGAAAATAAGAACTTTGTCTGTTTTGTTCATTCCACTATCCTCAGCCTCTAGAACCATGCCTGGCACATAGTAGATGCTCAACAAATATTTATAAATGAATGACTATCCAAATTATTTTCTAGAAAAATTGTGCCAATTTATACTCCCTAAGCAGTATATTGAAATGCTTACTTTACTTGATCTTGTACAGCATTGAATATTGTCTATTAAAATGTTTGGTTGGTAAAAATTGTTTCTTTTAAATACATTTTGATGATTACTAGTAAAGGAGAGCTTTTGTATATTTTTAGTTGTAAATTTCTTTTTCTTGAATTGCTTCATCACGTTTCATAAGCTATTTTTAAATTGTATGTAACTGTGAGTCTAGATACATTAGTAGTATGGTAGGTACATGAAAATAACTTATTTTATCTTCCTTAGGTTATTATAGTGACCACATCACCAAGTTCAACCTTCGTGCCCAACATTCTCTCCAAATCCCATAACTATGCAGCAGTCACTAAGCTTGTACCAACATCAGTCATTGCTTCCACAACTCAGAAGCCGCCAGTGGTTATAACTGCTTCACAGTCCTCTCTGGTCAGTAGTAGCAGCAGTGGCAGCAGCAGTTCTACACCATCACCTATTCCTAATACAGTTGCAGTAACAGCTGTGGTTTCTTCCACACCATCTGTGGTCATGTCAACAGTAGCACAAGGTAAGTGGTAATTCATCAGGTAATTCTGTCCCTGTGTTTATGGGAATTTCTTTCTTTTTAAATATTTTAATTTTATTGGAGTATAGTTGATTTACAGTGTTGTGTTAGTTTCAGGTATAGAGCAAAGTGATTCAGTTATACATATGCATATATTCATTCATTTTTAGATTCTTTTCTCATATAGGTTATCACAGAATATCACAGAGTTCCCTGTGCTATACAGTAGGTCCTTGCTGGTTACCTATTTTATATATAGTAGTGTGTGTATGTTCATCCCAAGCTCCTGATTTATCCCTCCCCGCAACGTTTCCCCTTCGGTAACCATAAGTTTGTTTTCGGTATCTGTAAGTCTCTTTCTGTTTTGTAAATAAGTTCATTTGTATTTTTTTTTTTAAAATTAGATTCCACATGAGTGATATCATATGATATTTGTCTTTCTCTGCCTGACTTACTTCACTCAGTATGAAAATCTCTAGATCCATCCATGTTGCTGCAAATGGCATTATTTCATTCTTCTTTATGGCTGAGTAATATTCCATTGTATATATGTACCACATCTTCTTTATCCATTCCTCTGTTGACGAATTTAGGTTGCATTTAGGTTGCTTCCATGTCTTGGCTATTGTAAACAATGCTGCAATGAACATTAGGGTGTGGGAATTTTGAAGAAGACTTTGTGGGTGTGTTTGTATGCTTTGGGTGTGAAGGTACCATCTGTTATATCAGAGATTACCACTTTCCCTCCCCTAGTTTGAGAATGTCAAGATAGTGGGTTACTCAGTTTCCTTACATTAATATCCTTACTTTGAGTTTTTTTTTTCAAATGCACAGTACCTAGTCACCTAGGCAATTATGTAGGTTAAATCTTGTCACCACAAATTTCAAAGGCATATACAAATATCTGTAATATAATGAAAATTTTAAGTGAGGAACTTGAAATTATTTTACTATAGGTTTTTTCAGAAGAAACATTAAATATACAACCTACAACCTCTTCAAAGTAAGTTACCCAATGATAAGAAGTAGGGGGAAGAGGATGATTTCAAGGACATGCCATTCACCTTTTCTTCAGGCTTCTAAATTTTTCTGTATGGGAGGATGATGGAAAGTATTGAGAGGAACTGAGGCTGAACTGAAGGACAATTGCTGCTTAATAGCAGAGGAAAGGAAATGTGGAAACCTCAGTTCCATGTTAGCTTAAATCACTTGAGCTCTCTTCCAAATCTTTGTTTTCCTCTCATATAAAGAGCAGATAGCACACTGTCAGAATTTTCTTTTTATAGTGTTGGTAAGTCTTAAGATGGGAATCAGAGGGAGCCATTTATAATACAGAATTCATAGCCATGGTTGTAGTCTTTCAAAGGGAGCACAGAAGCAATATAGAACAGTATTTAGTGTTCGTTTTCATTGAATTTTACTTGCACAATATATAGCTTAAGATAGGCTGAGACTTGGAAATATCCTAGTTTATGAACTAGTGGTGATGCAGGCACTCAAATAGGCAAACAGTGTTTTTCATAATTGCTTTAGTAATTTTAGTGTGTTCCATATAACTGTTAGCAAGGAAGAGGTTACATAGATGCAGATGCAGTCAGTATTCATTCATTCTGCAGGTCTAACTGGTAGAGTGTGAGAGCATCTGTCCTTTTCTGTCTCCAATACCCATTTAATGTCTCAGTCAATGATAGGAAATAGTAGGCTTGAAATTTTCTTTTATTTGTTACCTTAAGTAATTTAAATAAACCATTCCAGCCTTTCTGTTTGTACAGCAGTAAACTACAACATAGTATTATTAAAAATAGAAATAATTTTTATATAGAAAATCTGTATAAATGTTGGTTGCAAACATGATCCAAATTCACCATTTCAAAATTTCAAGGTGATGAGAGAAGGAAAGACCACCTGTTTCCTCACCTGACTGACCCCTGTATCAAAGTTGTCATCCATTGATAGTTGTTCCCTTCTAGTGCTCATCACACAGTTTGCCAAAGTGTTGCTGTAGTAGAAGGATTACTGTTCTTCCAAGGAAATTGTTATTATTTGAGATAAGAGGGGTATCTCTCTTAGTTACTATCGAAATATTTTTAAGCAAAATGAATATTCCATGCTTCTGTTTTTCATTCTTATATTTCTCCAACTATCTTCTGAATCTCTTGGGAACTTATGACTTCCCTATTTTCTCCTTTGTTTCTTAGCATCCTATATCTCTTTGAGTCCTACGTCATTTTAGGGGAGCTAGACATCTCAAAGATTTCTCATAAATTCAATACAGCATGAAAGATGTAAAAGTAAACTATCTGAATGTAGATACTCAAGGAAACTATATGATTATTTTGGGGTTTTGTTTGAGATATTTAATTTAGATATAAGTGCTAAGGAAATTAAGCCATTTTCTTTTAAAAAGGTAAATGTTAGTGGAAGTGGTAATATATAAACTGCAGTTGTGATTCTGACTGCAGGGCTTCTTTAGCAGCTCTTGTGTGGGTACCTAGGGGACAAGGGCATTCAGTGTCTGCTTCTGTTGGGGACTAGAGACAGACTGTTTTAGAGCTGATGTATCTGTCTCTGGTTAGTCTTATAGGGGCAGCTGGTCATAGAGGGGGAAGAGTCTTAGTAGCAATAACTTCGTGGCTAACTCCATGTTTATAAGTGTAGAGATGGTTCCAGAGGTAGGGAGTAGGGGGATTGTGTATGGTTGGCTCATACAGGAAGTCTTAAATTCTACCAATTAGAATGCTTATTCTGAATTGGTCATCCACGAAACAGGATAACTGAAATTTTCTTTTTTATTATGGAAAATTCCAAATACATAAGTGGATAGAATAGTAAAATGAACCCTCATTGTACCCATTACCCAGCTTCAAGGATGAGCAACACATCATCAGTCTTGTTTCATCTGTACCTGCTATTTTCCTCTACACATCAGTGACCCGGAATATTTTGAAGCAAATCCCAAATATCATATAATTTCAGTTATAAATACTTCAGTATGTATCAAAACTCACAATACCACTATCACATCTAGAATTTTTAAGTTTCTTCATATAATAAAATAGTTAGTTAGTATCCAAATTTCCTTGATTATGTCATAAAAGAATTTTTTAAAAGTAAGATCTAAATAAGGTCCACACATTGATATGGTTATATCTTTTTTAACTCATGGGTCCCTCTTCTGTTTTTTTCTTTTCTTTTCAAATTATTTGTTGAAGAAATCAGTCATTTTTCCTGAGAGTTTCCCGTAGTCTGGGTTTTGCTGATTTTAATTCCCATGGTTTAACAAGTTCTCCTATTTATTATTTTTTTATTAAATTTATTTATTTTATTTTATTTTTGGCTGCATTGGGTCTTTGTTGCTGCACACGGGCTTTTCTCTGGTTGTGGCGAGCAGGGGCTACTCTTCCTTGAGGTGCGCAGGCTTCTCTTGTTGTGGAGCACGGGCTCTAGGCATGTGGGCTTCAGTAGTTGTGGCTCACGGGCTCTAGAGCACAGGCTCAGTAGTTGTGGCGCACGGGCTTAGTTGCTCCACGGCATGTGGGATCTTCCCGGACCAGGGCTCAAACCCATGTCCCCTGTATTGGCAGACGGATTCTTAACCGCTGTGCTACCAGGGAAGCCCCTCTCCTGTTTATATTTCCATAAAACTGGTAGTTAAATCAAGAAACTTGATCAGATTCAAGTCTGATTGTTTTTGGAGATATGGGGAATGAACTTTCGATAAGTGGTATTCCTGATGTGTACCTATAAGTGTATTTAAGTGTACTTCCTGTGCATCATTTTAGGAGGCACATGTCTGGTCTCTAATGATATTAACATTAATCGGTAGATATAAGTATTACCAAATGTTTTTATAGCTATTGGTAATCTTTCCCTAGATCATTATTTTATTGGTAGTTGCAAAATGAATTTTATCTTCATTTTCTTCATTTATTAGCTGGAATTCTTAAAGAACTTTAACTTACTACCATGGGTTATCCTGAGGTACAGTTCATACAGGAATTATTTCTGTTTATTTATATGTTTTCAGATAATGAGATGGTTCAGTGACCAATAAGATTTTTGTTCCCCGTATCATTAAGATTTCTGATGTCTGTCAATCCATCACAAATATTCTTTTGGTGCTCAAATTGTCCAATCTGTTGCAGTGGGAGCCTCTTCAAGTTGGCTTCTAAATTCTTTTGACACAACCACAAAAGACAAATTGATCAAATTTTCCTTTTTTGGGCGGCGTCTATTTGTAGTATCAGTTATTGAGAGGAGTGTAAAAACCTCCAGCTGTAATTGTGGGTTTGTACATTTTTCCCTTTGTCGGTTGTTGTCACATATATTTTGAGCTCTGTTATTAGGTGTATGCACGTTTAGGATTGTTGTATATTCTTGATGAGTTGACTTCCTTTTTATTATGAAACGTTGTATATTCTTGATGAATTGACTTCCTTTTTATTATGAAACATTGCTCTTTTTCTCTCAGTACTCCTTATTTTGGTGTTTACCTTTTCTGATATTAATGTAGCTACTCCAACTTTCTCGTAATTAGGGTTTGCATCATATTTTTCATCTGTTTACTTTTAACCCATCTGTGCCTTTGTATTTAAAATACATCTCTTATGAACATTGTATAGTCAGGGCTTACTTTTTTATCCATTCTGACCATCTTTGCCTTTTAATTGAAGTGTTTAGTCCATTTATATTCGATATAATTATCAATATGATTGAGTTTAGGTCTACTATCTTAATAATTGTTTTTTATTTGTTTTCTGTATTCTTTGCTTTCTTTTCTCCCATTTTACTGTCTTCTTTTGGATTTATTGAGTTTTTTAAGAAAAAGGATTCTATTTTATCTCTTACACATTGGCTTATTAGCTCTACTTTTTTGTTCTTTTTTAATAATTGCTTAGGGTAGGGTTCTCAACCTCCACATATGGACATTTTGGACCAGATAATTTTTTGTTATGAGGGGCTGACTTGTGCATTATAGGATGTTCAGCAGCATTCCTGGCTTTTACCTACTAGATACCAGTAGCACACCCTCCTGTCATAACAATAAAAAATGTCTCTAGTGATTACCAAATATCCAGGGGCAAAAGGGAGAGCACAATTGCCCTGGTTAAGAACTCAGCTCTAGAGCTTACATTATACATTGTAAATTGTAACAGTCTGTCTTCAACTTCCCATATTGTATTTGAATCTTCGAATAATACACTTCTATTTCTATTTCTGCTCTCTCATCCTTGCACTCTGGTTATCATACATTTTAATTATATATATCATAAACCCCACATTGCATTGTTACTACTTTTGCTTTAAACAGTCAATTTTCTTTTAAAGAAATTACGGAAAGGTGGGGGGGAGTCTTTTATATTCACCAACCTCATGTACTTTTCCTACTCTAGTCCTTGGTTTAGCCATTTCTCTAAGGAGCCCTGATTCATTTTAGTGGAAAGTGATAATTAGAAGAAAATTTGGGTGCGAGATATGCTCATTGCTAAGGGGTGTGTGTGTGTGTGTGTGTGTGTGTGTGTGTGTGTGTGTGTGTGTGTGTGTGTGTGTGTGTCTGCATGTAGATTTATACACACACGTATATACATCTGTATTTATTTCTATATGTTGAAAACTTTGGGTCCATACTGATATGTCCAATTTCAAACTCTGCTTGTTAATTCTAGTTTTCTCCCTTCTTCAAAAACCTAGCTTCCATTATCTTTCATATACTTACTTATTTTATCAGTTCCCCACTCTATAACCAATCTGTCATTGTTGCTGCTGTTGCCTCTACCTTCATGCAGATACCTTCCTCATTCCACTCAGGTTCTAACATCTTGCAGACTTCTACTTCACTCCACCTGAGTTCTGACACTTTCCCCATGTCACCCTTTTGCGTGATGTCTTTCTCACCCTGCTCAATTTTGACACCTGTGCCAGGCCACCCTCCTACCCAGAAGTCTTCTTCACCCAGTTTGGACTCTGATCCCACCCCTTCCTGTGGACATCCTGCTCAAGCTTTGAGAACCTGTGCTAGGTGGCTCACATTCATGGAACCCCTGTTTATCCTACTTGAGTTCTAACTCTATATGTGGCACTGTACCCTGAGCTCCCACAGCATGTACTCCCTCCTCAACCTACTTGGACTCTGACTCCCATGCTCAGTCAGTCTCTGCAGTGGGTTCTAACACCCCATGCTTAGCCATTATTCTGCTTAGCCATCTAGTTGTTCATCGTGCTTTGCAGCATCTGATGGCTTTAGCACTAAATTTTTGTGAATCGAAGAGCAAAAGGAAGAGGAAGGGGGCTTTTTATTTGTTAAAACAAAAATAACATTTATTACAATTTGTAATGATAGATTTGTGTGATCATTTGATTGTCTTCTCTAACCTTCCTGAAGGTAGGGACTGTTTCATGGATACAAAAGAGTTTCCCAAGGATATAGCATAAAGTATATGCTCAGTAAGTTTTTATTGAATGAATAAATATCTAAAGGAATTAAATACTTTAATAAGATCACACAGCTATTATGAGTTTATGTGTTGAAGACATAATTTTTTTTTTTTTTTGCGGTACGCGGGCCTCTCACTGTTGCGGCCTCTCCCGTTGCGGAGCACAGGCTCCGGACGTGCAGGCTCAGCGGCCATGGCTCACGGGCCTAGCCGCTCCGCGGCATGTGGGATCTTCCCGGACCAGGGCACGAACCCATGTCCCTTGCATCGGCAGGTGGACTCTCAACCACTGCGCCACCAGGGAAGCCCTGAAGACATAATTTGAACACAGTTCTCTGATTCTGAAGTCACCCTGACTGCCTTTACATTAGATACTTTTCCTATATAATAGGATATAGAGAACGTAGATTAGTTAGGGAGTTACTCATGTGCACAGTTTACCTCAATTAATACAAGAGTTCATTATGAATGCAATATAAAGGTTAAAGTTTTCACATCGTTTAAAAATAGTGTGTTTTACTTGAATAGCACTTTATATTCATTAAGTTATAAAATGTTGGTACTGAAAAGGGCTCCAGAGATAATCTAGTTCAGTACAACTAAGCAGTATAACATACACATGTCACCAAGATCCTAGCATTCAGGGAGGGATGGGAGTGGGCAAGGCAGAAGAATGTGTAAGTAATGTGAGTCAGCCCTCCAGGTGATTCTGACTACATCTTTCTTTTGTCTTCTCTCAAACTATTCCTCAATCTATGATTTTTACCTGATCCATATAGCAACCCTTAGAGAATTATAGGGCAAGGAAAATTCAACATATGGGGAACCTGAGAGGGTCAGAGTGACTTCTCAAGGCTTCTTCTTCATTTTTATTATTCTCCAGAAACATTTTACATAAAAATGTGATATTATTTAAATTTTTTTCTGTAATACAATGTAAATGTCATAGTGGGGCTGTGGTGGAGGAAGGAGTGAAATAGCCTGTTTGATAATTGGAACTTGATAATTAGGCCATCAAATTATCAGTTTCTTTTCATTGTTTTATCAGTGCTCAAAAAGTTGATACGGAGAGTTATATTCTATCTAGGTTCTTTCTGTGAGGAGTATTAATTTACTTACAGATAATAGTCCTATTGTGTTGTTGATGAATTATAAGATTACTGATGAAAAATCTTGGAGAGGGAAGAATTTCTGTCAGACTCACACATCTTTACTGAAAATTGTTGGTATTTGCTACCTACGCATGGTTGCTAATATTAGTATTGCATTGAAAAGAAGTGTCTTAAAACCTTGTATCACGAGAATTTTTTTGCTGTGGATATATTGAGTAGTATGCCCACTTGTAACTTTTCACATGATTATGTAATGACCCAGTTCTCAAGAAATGATTTTATTTATAGATAATTGGAAATGAGACATAGAAAAGCTGTTGTACTTTGCCATGCTGAATAATTCGAAAGGTGAATGTTTCAGTGTGAATTATTTTGTCTAATGCTATGTTTAAATTGACTCATTAGAACCTGAAAAATAATATTCGAAAAACTGTACTACAAATAAGATTCAAAACCTAGTTTGCTTTGTCCTTTTTTTTTTTAAAAACATCTTTATTGGAGTATAATTGCTTTACATTGTTGTTAGTTGCTGCTGTGTAACAAGGTGAATCAGCTATACGTATACATATATCCCCATATCCCCTCCCTCTTGCGTCTCCCTCCCACCCTCCCTGTCCGACCCGTGTTCTTTTATTCACATTGAGAACCTGTGTTTTTTAAGAGAAAAACCTATTGAGAAACATGTGTGAGAACATCCTGCCTGATACTTTGTTTCTTTTGTTTTGACTCTTCACCAAGGGAAAATCAGTTAGTTTCTTGAGTGTTAGAGCAATGATGCTTCCCTTGCAAAGTTTGAGGACTAGGTATAAAATATGTAAAATACCATAGACATTATATCTGACAGTAGGTGCTTAATAATCATTATTTTTGTTGATTTACCTAGTTTTAAGCTATTACTTCCTACAATAACCAGAAGTAGCTTTAATTATGTTTTACTATTAAATG
Source organism: Pseudorca crassidens (assembly GCF_039906515.1). Taxonomy (NCBI): domain Eukaryota; kingdom Metazoa; phylum Chordata; class Mammalia; order Artiodactyla; family Delphinidae; genus Pseudorca; species Pseudorca crassidens. The sequence continues at coordinate 54,917,324 of NC_090304.1, forward strand.
TTCTAATCCTTACTCTTCTATAGGTGTATCTACATCAGCAATCAAAATGGCATCAACCAGACTTCCTTCTCCCAAAAGCTTAGTGGGTGCCCCAACTCAGATTCTTGCACAGTTTCCTAAACAGCATCAACAGTCTCCTAAGCAGCAGTTACATCAAGTACAGCAACAGACACAGCAACAGGTGGCCCAGCCTTCTCCGGTATCTCATCAGCAACAGCCTCAGCAGTCTCCTTTGCCACCTGGTATCAAGCCTACCATTCAAATCAAACAGGAGTCAGGTAAATGGAAAATGTTTCAGGAGATGGTAATTCTTCCCCAGTCACCAGTTCTCTGAAGATTGCAATATATATGGATTCACTTCCACATACAGTTTCCTCAAGCATTAGAGTTTTAATTCCAAAATATATTTTGAGACCCTCCTGTTGGAAATACTTACATAGAGAGAACTGGTGCTTGGGAATAGAGAAGGGAGAAAAAAGCTGTTTGCACAGCAGGAAGAGGTTTTTTTCAGTGAACTCTCAGAAGAGATAAAGGAAGCCGAGGAAACAAACCCAGACTTTAGAACTATACTTTGGAGCCCACTGGGGTTATGGGAAGTGAGCAGTGGAAAAATTAGTCTGGGGAGTCTTGTGTTAGAGGCCGTATTGTGAATCTGGCGTAAATTTGTCATGGGCAGAGGTGCTAAGATTAAAAGACATTGTGTACAGTGAAGAAGTTTGTGGTATAACAATTTAGCAGTTTATTGAAAGCATCTCTAGCACAGTGGGAACGCAGGGGTAGGAGGCAATTACTGTTAAGTTATCGAATCATAAAAGTATTGAATAGAAAGGCAGGTAGGATGGAGGCTTAGATACAGGGAGACGAAGAAGCATCTTAACGTACTTAATACCTTTAAGAAAAGAAAATGGATTTTTTTCCTCCACTGAAGCTGGATTTTATTTGGTGGTAGAAAAGGACTTTGGGAGATGCTGACATTTTCAGTTTTTTGTTTGTTTTATCTTATTTTATTTTATTTATTTATTTATGGCTGCGTTGGATCTTTGTTGCTGTGCGCAGGCTTTCTCTAGTTGCGTCGAGTGGGGTCTGCTCTTTGTTGTGGTGTGTGGGCTTCTCATTGCGGTGGCTGCTTTTTGTTGTGGAGCATGGGCTCTAGGTGCACGGGCTTCAGTAGTTGTGGCATGTGGGCTCAGTAGTTGTGGCACACAGGCTTAGTTGCTCCACGGAATGTGGGAGCTTCCTGGACCAGGGATCGAACCCATGTCCCCTGCGTTGGTAGGTGGATTCTTAACCACTGCACCACTAAGGAAGTCCCTTGTTTTATTTTTTGATAGGAACATTTTATTATTATTTTTTGAGATGTAATTGACACATAACTTTGTATTAGTTTTAGGTGTAACATAATGATTTGATATATGTATCTATTGCAAAATGACTATCACAATAGGTTAGCATCTATTACCACACATAGTTACAATTTTTTTTCTTGTGATGAGAACTTTTAAGATTTACTCTCTTAGCAACTTTCAAATATACAATGCAGTATTGTTAACTATAGTCATCATGCTGTACATTATTATATCCCCAGCACTTATTTATCTCATAACTGGAAGTTTGTACCATTTCACCTCTGCCTCATACCTAGTATGAGGTATGGATAGTAATGCATTGATAGACATAGGGAAATTGGTCTGTAGTTTTCTCTTTGCCTGCAGTCTCTGTCAGGCTTTAGTTTCAATGATATGTGTGCTTCCAAGAAAGAATTGTAAAGTTTTCCTTTTTAAAACGCTCTGGAACTTTTTCTATTAAAGGACAGCTTTATTGAGATATAATTCACATACCATTCAATTAACTGATTTAAAGTGTACAGTTCAGTGGTAGGTAGTATATTCACAGATATGTGCAACCATCACTACAGTTGATTTTAGAACATTTTCATCAGTTCCAAAAGAAACCCTGTACCATTTAGCTATCACTCCCTACTCACCGTGACAACCTCTCCAGCCCTAAGCAACCACTAATCTACTTTCTGTCTATAGATTTCTATATTCTGGATTTTTATGTGAATGGAATCATATAATATGTGATCTTTTGTGACTGGCTTCTTTTACTTAACAATGTTTAAGGTTCATCCATGAAGTAGCATGTATTAGTACTTCATTCCTCCTTATGGCCAAATAATAATTCACATTTTGTTTATCCACTTGTCCGTTGATAACACTTGCTAGTCTGTGACTTTTTGGTTCTAGCCATCCCAGTTTGTGTGAAGTGGTATTTCATTGTGGTTTTGATTTGCATTTCTCTGATGACTAATGGTGTTGACCATCTTTTCATAATGCTTATTGGCCCTTTATGTACCTTCCTGGGAGAAATACCTATTTATATCCTTTGCCACTTTTTAATTGAGTTATTTGTCTTTTTATCATTGAATTGTATGAGTTTTTTTTTTTTTTTTACTATACATATTTTAGATATTAAACCTTTATCAGGTACATGAATTACAAATATTTCCTCCCATTCTGTGGGTTGTCTTTTCACTTTCTTGATGATGTCCTTTGAAACACAAACATGTTTAATTTTGGTAATGTACAGTTTATTTTTTCTTTTGTTGCTTGTGCTTTTGGTATTGTATTTAAGAATCTTTTGCCAAATCCCAGGTTATAAAGATTTATCCTTATTTTTTCCCCTAAGAGATTGATAATTTTGCCTCTTAAATTTAGGTCTTTGATCTATTTTGATTAATTTTGTTAAGGTGTGAAATAAGGATCCCACTTCATTCTTTCATGCATGGCTCTTCGATTGTCCCAATACCATTTGTTAAAAAGACTGTCTTCCCCCCCATTGAATGGTCTCAACACCCTTGTTGAAAATCCACTGAGCACATGTATGACTTTATTTCTGGATTCTCAATTCTGTTCCATTATATGTCTATTTGTATGCTGATTTGATTACATTGATTTACATTGTTTTGATGAGGAAGTGTGAGTATTCCTGTTTTGTTCTTTTTTAAAAGATAGTTTTGGCTATTCTGGGTCCCTTGCAATTCTGTATGAATTTTGGAATCAGCTTGTCAATTTCTACAAAGAAATCAGCCGAGAATCTCATGGGGTTTGCATTGAATCTGTAGATCAATTGAAGAGTATTACCATCTTTATAATGTTAAATCTTCTGATCCATGAACATGGGATGTTTTTGTGTTTATTTAGATCTTTAATTTCTTTCAACGTGTTGAAATGTGTGGTTCTTAGTGTATAAATTTTACACTTCTTTTGTTAATTTATTTCTAAGTATTTTATTTTTGTAGCTGTTGTAAGTGGAACTGTTAACTTCATCTTTTGGATTACTCATTGCTAATGTATAGAGATGCAAGTGATTTTTTGTTGATTTTGTACCTGCAACTTAGCTGAACTCACTTTTTAGTTCTAGTAGTTTATAGTGAATTCCTTAGGATTTTCTATATAAAAGATCAAATCATCTGCAAAGAGATAATTTCTGTTACAGTCTGGATGCCTTGTATTTCTTTTTCTTGCCTAATTTCCCTAACTAGAACCTCTGGTAAAATGTTGAATATAGCTGGCAAGAGTGGATATCATTGTTTTGTTTCTTGTTCCTTCTATTCATAGAACTTCCTTGAGTGTCTGTTGTAAGGTGGTCTGCTAGCAACAAACTCTCTCCGTTTTTGTTTATCTGGTAAAGACTATTTCATCTGCATTTTTTGAAAGATAGCTTTGCTGGATATCAAATTCTTGGTTGACAGATTTTCTTTGAGCACTTTGAATACGTTATTCTGCTGCCTACTGGTCTCCATTGTTTCCACTGAAAAGTCAGTTGCTAACCTTAATGAAATCCCATTGTAAATGGAAATTGTTGTTCTCTTGATGGTCTCAGGATTTTCTCCTTGTCTTTGACTTTCAGCATTTTTAGTGTGATGTGCCTGTTTGTGGTTCTCTTTATATTTATCTTCTTCAGTGTTTGTCTAGCTTCCTGGATGTGTAAGTTATTGCTTTTCAATAAATATGGAACATTTTCAGCCATTACTTCTTTGAATACTTCTTTTTCTCTTTTCTCTCTATTCCTTCCTTTTTGTAGTTACATTGCATATGTTGTGCACTTAATGGTGTTCCACATTTCTGTTCATTTTCTTCATTCTTTTTTCTTTCCATTCTTCAGCTTGCATAATCTCTAATTGATCTGTCTTTAAATTTGCTAATTCTTTCTTCTGCCAGTTCAAATCTATTCTTGAGCCCTTCTAGTGAATTTTTTATTTCAGTTATTGTACTTTTCAACTCTGCATTTTCCATTTGGTTCTTTCTTCTAATTTCTATTGCTTAATTAATATTCTCTATTTGATGCAACTTTGTCATCATACCCTCTTTTACTTTTGTAATCATGCTTCCCTCTACTTCTGTGAACGTATGTGTAATGGCTATTTTGAAGTGTTTTTGTTGTTGTTAAGTCTGACATCTGGTTGCTCTCACAGTTTCTGTTGCCTGCTTTTTTTCCACTGTGTGGGTCATACTTTCATGTTTCTTTGCAAGTTTTTGTTGGAAACTGGACATTTTAGATATTTACATTGATATTTTAGATATTAGATATATAGATATTAGACATTATATATTGTAGCTGGGTACTGATATTCCCCTACCCCCACCCCTGATTTATTATTGTTATTGGCATGGTTCTTTGTTGTTTAGTGACTAGATCAATTATGTTGCTGAAGTTAAGTCTCTGCTGTTGTTCCTCAGGGAGGTACAGCTCTGGGTATGCCCAGTCATTCTGAGGTGACAGTGATATTGGTATGGCTTTTTCCTCTTTTCCTGACCACACCCAGCTGTTAAACTCCACTAACTGATTGCTCTATTTTTTTCAACAATTCCTGGAGCATAAGTTGCTCTGTGAACTCATCCAAATTGTGGCTTCTTTGAAGGAATAATCTCAAAGGTCCATTTTTGATATTTGTTCTGACCATAGGAGCGTTCCTCTCAGCTTCCTTACTATTCAGTTCTGTCCTGCAAACTGGCCTATAGTCTAAAAGGTATCTTAATTAAATCCATGATTCTCCTTCTAGTTGCCTTTCATTCACATCCTCCACTGTTTTTGAGAGCACCCTTAGGCTTGAACTTCTTCATGCTCTGTTACATATGAAGTCAGTTCCTCTGGGAAGAGGCTAGGAGCTATATGTTTTAGGACATGTTTCTATCCTCAGGCAGCTCTGGAGCTCTGGGGGTAGGGTCAATGGCAGACTTCTCTCTGAATGATACCCCTGCTCTAGGAGCTGAGCACTCAGTGAAGGCAAGTGTGGGAGGTTGGGCAAGCAGCCTGAGATCCTCTCAGCTTGCTTCCCCTGGTTGGTGGAGCCACTCCCTCACAAGCCAGGGCAGTGGTGGTCAGGACCCCAGTATTCTCAGTGGCTCTGTGCCCAAGATAGAGCCTTTGTTTCATGAACTGGGGGCTGGGCAGAAGCAGGGAGTACCCACCTATTGACTGCAATTGCCTGGGACTTAAAACAGGTGCCTGGGAGCAGAAAGAGATAAGCTGAAGTCCTTCTGCTCCTCAGAAGAAAGCCCGCCAACTGGGAGCTGGGGTAGGAGGAAACCCTGTGTTCTTGACTGCAGCAGTCTGGAGAGCAGTCCTTGCTTCACCTATAGGGAGGGAGGAGGAACAGGTGTTAGTTTAAATGTCATAGATTTCACTGTTCTTAGCAAATATTTCTGTGTTTTCTTTTTAAAAAATTTTTATTTATTTATTTATTTATGTTTGGCTGTGTTGGGTCTTCATATCTGTGCGTGGGCTTTCTCTAGTTGCAGCGAGCGGGGGCCACTCTTCATTGTGGTATGCAGGCCTCTCACTGTCACGGCCTATCTTGTTGCGGAGCACAAGCTCCAGACGCGCAGGCTCAGTAGTTGTGGCTCACGGGCCTAGTTGCTCCACGGCATGTGGGATCCTCCCAGACCAGGGCTCAAACCCACGTCCCCCGCATCGGCAGGCAGACCCTCAACCACTGCGCCACCAGGGAAGCCCTTTGTGTATTCTTGAATAGATGTTTCTTCATTTGGTCTTAGGACCGTTTCCAGAGCTTTTCATTGGTTGTTTTTTTAAATCATTTTTGCCAGTTTCATTGGGTTAGCAGGTTAGCAGAGCTCCTTATGCTCTCTTGTCAGAAATCACTCTCTGGAATGGTTTTTGTTGTTGGTTTATTTTAAGTGGAGATATAATTCACATATAACATTGTATTAGTTTGAGGTGTACAGCATAATGATTTGATATATGCGTATATTATGAAATGATTACCCCAATAAGTTTAATTAATATCCATCACCACATAGTTACATATTTTTTTTCTTGTGATGAGAGGAATGGTTTTAAATACATTGGAGTTATTTTCTTTTTAAAGGACCATAGAATTGTCCTGTGAAACTATCTGGGCCTGCTATGTTGGGGGGAAAGGGGGAGGAGCTCTTAAAATTTTGTTTCAAGGAAACTTGTCTATTTATATATCTTTTTTGAGGTCAATTTTTGATAAATACTGTTTTTCTAGAAAATTATCCATTTGATCCAAATTTTCAACTTGTTTGTGTAGGACTAAGCAAAGTAGTGTCTTATGATTTCCTTAATTTTTATCTCTGTGGTTATTTCTTTGGGGGTTTCTTTTTATGTACCTTAAGCATTATTGTAATTCATTAATAAGATAATATTAGAAATCATTTTTTCCCTACAACTTCACAGTTTATGATTTATTGTAATCAGAATTTATTTATACAATAATAATACTTTATTTATTGAACTCTTGCTATGTATTAGGCACTTCACAACTGTGATGTAATTAATCTTCACATAGCCCTAGAAGGTATATACTAATAGTATCTTTATTTTATAAATGAGAAAACTGAGTCATAGAGATTATTAAGTAATTTGCCTAATTATGCCTGGATGTCATAATTTTAACTTCTTTGTTGGCTACAAGTATTTTGAAATTATTTAAGGCTATTAAATAAATAAATTTGTTTGCTTCCTAATGTCTTAACCTAAATCACCATCCAAAAAAGTAATAAAAATTTTAGTTGTCTGTTGAAATGTATTCTATCCCATGAATTATTTCAGTGAAGTTTAGTGGGGAAAAAGTGTTACCAAAAATTTCCTTCCTTGATTAACAATTATTAGTACTTAAATTTGTAGTTAACATGAGAGATTTCTTTTAAATGGACATCTTACATTTGAAAAGGCAGTGTAACACTTATAACATTTAAATTAAAAAGTTGAAAAATGTAAAAACTACCATAACATCACCACCCTAACATTTTAATTTTATTTTTATATACTGCCTTCAAGTTCTTGTCCACATGCATATTTTATGTAGGTGCAATAATAGTGCGTTCTTTACTTTTGACAAAGTGAGCTATTTAAATACTTTTAAAAGAAGTCAATTTAAAAATAAATGTTCAAAAACAAAATGTTCTTGCTCTTTACAGTCTTAAGAGGTTAGAGAAATCTTTGGTAGAGTTGAGAATATATAAAAGCTACATTAAATTTTTTTATTGGAGTATAATTACTTCATAATATTGTGTTAGTTTCTGCTATACAACGAAGTGAATCAGCTATATGTATACATATATCCCCTCCCTTTTGGACCTCCTTCCCACCCCTCACCCCCACCCCCCAATCCTGCCCACCTAGGTCATCACAGAGCACCCAGCTGAGCTCCCTGTGCTATACAGCAGGTTCCCACCGGCTATCTATTTTACACATGGTAGTGTATATATGTCAATCCTAATCTCCCAATTCATCCCACCCTCCCCTTCCCACCCTGTGTCCACACGTCCGTTCTCTATGTCTGCATCAGTATTCCTGCCCTGCTTTTATTTTTGACTTCTTATCCTAGTCCTTTCATCCCAAGTATTTGCATGGAACACAGATTGTTTGTAAAAGTTCAGATCAATGGCTAATTTGGTTTGAAAGCTCTTATATGATGTGATCATAGACAAAAGAAAAATTGTTTTTCATTAAAACTTGTTAATAGCTTTTGTGGTATTTTAATTATATTTCTGAATGAGAGAAATTTGGGAAGATAGGAATTTGAGGAATAAAAGTTAAAAGAATATCTTTCATCAGTATGAACAAAAGCCTCTTTTTAGGCAAGACTCAGTAAATGTGTGTAACTGCTGCCCTCTTGGGTTGATACAAAGCACATGTTATTAAAAATAATTTGTACTGAGATTTATCTTTCTTCTTTCAAAGGTGTTAAAATCATCACACAACAAGTTCAACCAAGTAAAATCTTACCCAAACCAGTGACAGCAACTCTGCCCACCAGTAGCAATTCCCCTATTATGGTGGTTAGCAGTAATGGTGCAATTATGACAACTAAACTTGTAACCACTCCTACTGGTAAGTTTTCTTGAGCGTCAGTCCATTCATTCATCATACTTATTGAGTAATTTCTCTGTACTAGCAATACACTTGACATTGGGAATATAGAAATTAATGAGACAGTTCTTCAAAGAGGTCTTTCTTGACTCTTTCCTCCTCCCAACTGAAATTAGCTCTCTGCTATTGTCATGGTCCTCTTCTTTTCCTTTATAACACATACTATAATTTCTAATTACTTAGCTACTTTTTGTCGATTTGTTTAATGTTATTCACCTTATTAGACCATGAGCTCCATGAGGATAAGGGACCTTGTCTGTTTTATTCACCATATATATGTAGAGCTAGTCGGTAAGTAGGTGTTTAGTCAGGATTTGCTGAGTGAATGAAAACACAGTCCCCGCCTGCAAGGATCTCACACTGATGAGGTTGAGAATCTATATAACATTACAGTGTAGTAAGCATTACTCAGACTGAGAAAAGCATAGGATGCCATTTTATCCAGTTATGAGAGCATCCAGGCTATGCCCAAGGAAGTGACAGTATAGAACATTTTAAATAGTACCACCTTTTGTGACCTTGAGCAGTTTACTTTAATTCCTCTCAGTCTTTTCCATTGTCTATTTCAGTGTGATCATAAAGTTATTGTAAGTGTTAAATCAGGTATGGAAAGTCCCCAGCAGAGTGCTCAATAGCCATTACGATTAATTAATGTTAGAATTAGCCAGTACCATTATTTTAAATTTGTATAACTCTTACCAGACTTTTTGAAGAGGGCCAGATTTAGATAATAGAATCTAGAGTGTAAAATGATTCCTTTCTCAAGTTTATAAGCTATCATCTATTGGCCATTATATAAAAGTATGTATAAGCATTACCCTTAATCTCCCTTAGGCTTTAATATCTTCATTCTCAGAGACAAAACAGAGGCTTATGTTAAGCAATATGCACAAGGCCACACAGCCAATAAAAGACAAGACTGGGATTTGAATCCAGATCTGTTTGACTCCCAAAACTGCTTTAAAAAAAAAAAAACTGTGGTAAAATGTAGATAACATGAAATTTACCATTTTCACCATTTTTAAGTGTACAGTTCATTGGCATTAAGTACATTCACATTGTTTTACAACCATTACAACCGTCTAGCTCCAGAACTTTTTTTTTTTTTTTTTTTTTGTGGCACGTGGGCCTCTCATTGTTGTGGCCTCTCCCGTTGTGGAGCACAGGCTCTGGACGCGCAGGCTCAGCGGCCATGGCTCACGGGCCTAGCCGCTCTGCGGCATGTGGGATCTTCCTGGACCAGGGCACTAACCCGTGTCCCCTGCATCGGCAGGCGGACTCTGAACCACTGCGCCACCAGGAAAGCCCGCTCCAGAACTTTTTACATCTTCCCAAACTGAAACTCTGTGCCCATTAAACAATAACTCTGCATTCCCACCTTTCTCCAGTCCCTGGTAACTGCCATTCTAACTTTCTGTCTCTTTGCAAAGCCTATGCTTTAAAAACACTGTTATTCTTGCATTAAATCTATCATTCTTCACCCAAAACTTTTCTCCATTTAGTACAAAGATAGTAGTGTTATGTAGATATGATTCCTCATGTTAGGGAAAGGTAGTGAAAAATAATATTGTGTCTTTGCTTATGTATATATATTAGAATAAGTGTTTCTAATTTTAAAACAAAAGCTTAAGTTGAAATATTTTCCAGCTATAATTAACTAATTCTAACTATGTATCTTCATAGCATAATTATTTTGCACTAGATTTTTTTTCTGATTTAGATGTATGTTTGTAATCAATTTAAAGTAATTCTACTTAATGTTCTTCCACTTCTCCCTTTTTTGGGTAGTGATTATATTTTAAAACGGTAAATACTAACTGAGTAAAACCATTTTTGGGAGGGGGTTGTTGAAATAGTTATCACAGTGACCCCTGAATCTAATTATCATGAAAAAATTTTTTTCAGTTGAAGAATGTGTTTATCTGAGTTATCTTCATTCTCCCCAAAACTAACGGCTCTTAGGAACAGTGTTAGGAATTTAGGAACAGTGCTTAGGAATAGTGTTTCTGAGTTACCAGATTTGTGACAAACTACAACAGGCTTATCTGGTTAATTTTTAATTCCTGTTTGGGGAAAGGAAAAAGTTCTAGAAATAGTGGGGAAGAATGTAAAGTCCTTTGAGAGATATGAAGAAAAATATTCTAATGGGTCAGTTAAGAGGAAATATGTAAATAGTGAACTTTTTAGGCTAAGAAGAAATATTCCTGGTAACTCTTGGCAGCTTCAATTTTAATCTCTAGTAAAATGATGGAATATCTCTTTAAAAGATTGAAATATATTTAGAGGGTAGCAGAGTACAAAACAGTAAAAATTTATAAAATTTTTTTTTTTTTTTTACGGTACGCGGGCCTCTCACTGCCGGGGCCCCTCCCGCCGCGGAGCACAGGCCCCGGACGCGTAGGGCCAGCGGCCACGGCTCACGGGCCCAGCCGCTCCGCGGCATGCGGGATCCTCCCGGACCGGGGCACGAACCCGCGTCCCCTGCATCGGCAGGCGGACCCCCAACCACTGTGCCACCAGGGAAGCCCTAAAAATTTATAAAATTTTAGTCAAACAATATACTGCCTTATTTGCTGAGTGCTGCCGTTGGGTTTGGCACTGAGACGGCATAAAACAGATGCAGAGACCTTGAAATCTATAACAGAAATATCTAAAATGCTCTGGCAGGAAAGATGATTAAATTTAAGTTTCTTTTGGCATCAAACTAGTGGAAGAAGGGTAATGGAAGAAGGGAACAGACTTGGTTATACTTTTTCTTGGGGTTAGTAATTTGATGCAACACATTACAAAATTTTACATGTAAAATTAATTCAAATTGAGTTGGCTATAGTTCTTGCTATGTGCATTGAAAACTGGCTATAAATTGTTACTTAATGGCTTGACACCTTGAAATTCCATTTTCAAGTTAAAGCAATGTAGATTATGTTGAATTATAGTTAAACTGTATAAATCGTTATTCTTCTAAAAGTTATGACAAGTTTTTCTCTTGGCTTTTCCCTTTTATAGGCACACAGGCAACCTATACTCGGCCAACAGTGAGCCCATCTATAGGTCGGATGGCTGCAACCCCTGGAGCTGCAACCTACGTGAAAACTACCAGTGGTAGCATTATTACAGTAGTACCCAAATCATTAGCTACCTTGGGGGGCAAGATAATTAGCAGTAATATAGTTTCTGGTAGGTATATCTGAAGTACATTAAAGGTATAGGTGACCAACAAGAGGAAAAAACATTTCACTGTTGGAAGGATTCTGTTTGATCGCAGTTTTCTGCTTAGAAATCTAGAGCTTTGTTTTTAGTCCTGATGTTTTAGTGATTAAGTATAGTTTTTTAGTTCTAGTATTAAATCTTCATATGTTAAACTTTTGAGAGTTTTAGAACATTTAGTTGCATTTAATCAGAATGGAAGGATTATGGTTTACATTTGCGTAGAGATTTTTCATTTACAAAGTATTGCCCCACTTATCAATTCATACCTCATAACTCTGAAATAGTTGGTATCAGCCCCAGTCTACAGGTACAGACATATTTAAGTTTAGAGGATGAACTTGACCTGTCCAAAACCATACAAGCTAGATAGAGGAAGAACTAGTATTTATTAGTCTAAATATGTTTGAGGGATCATATCTCATAATTTCAATTACTAATGTCACTTTAGCATATTAAAAATAAAAATACTTGAATATTTTTATTTGCTTTTCACCATTTATATTGGCTATTTACTTTTTAAAAATGTTTTACTCAGATAGTGAAGGCTAATATTTATTGGTATTTTGGAACCTTACCTGGTTTTTATTGGCTCATTTATTCCTGCAATATTTGCGTTGTGTATCCTGAACTGGAATGTTAACATGGTATCCATTTTCATTGATTATTATTTTTTAATTAAAATGATGTGAATAATCTCTGACCAAGCAAGCCCTGTGGACTTTAACTGTCTACCATTTTTGTAGACTAGCCATATTTTGTATGCCCCAGGTGAATTGTTCTAACATTTTAAAGTGAAGGGATTGAAGTTCCTGGCAGTAATATGATGTTGCTGATAACTCAAGGAGTGAAAAAAAAAGCAGGGCATGGTATTGGCATAAAGCACTACATTTAAAGCTGGTAAATTTGGCTCTACTTTTTAAGTGTAAGTTTCAATGTTTGCCAAACTGAGGAGGGTGAAATCAGTAGGGAAAGAATCATCATACTCCAGCTTTTAAGAGGATATTTTAAATAACACAGTTAAAACTCAAATTATAATTTATTACCTGACAATATCTTTAAATAGTATAGAGCGCATACTTAAACATTTTTCAAAAAGTAATCATGTTTCTTATTAGTGTATAGCTTTTTATGACCATAAGGGTTTTTCTTTACTTACATATGAATTCTTAATACCATATAGCTTGGAGGAATGTCTACATGTCATAAAGCCTCTGTTTTCAAACCTTATTTATGATTTAGCTGCTTTGTATGAGGTTAGAGCAATACAGGCAAGCACATTGCCCTAGAAGCAAAGAGGCGGTGAGATATATACCCTACACATGTATACATTTCATCCACCTTTGTTTTTAAATATGAAGTAACTCATGGTTAGTCACTATTTCAAGTGTATGGGTGTACAGAGGAAGAGTTCTTAAACTTTTTCAGCACTATAGGATGTACTGGGCTCACAGCTGAAATAGCTTTATTCATTGCATGGAGCTCATTTTGCCTCAACCTTTGCTTCACTATTTGACACTTTAATTCTAAAGAACTTCTCTCATTTCTGACTGCTTTAAACTGATCCTTACGTTACATATCAGTATTCTTTATAAAGATAGTTTTCTTATTTTATAATACTCTTGTTGCTCTATGATACTGGGATTATCGGTTAGTTTATTAGTAGTTTTCAATCCCTGTCTTTTCACAGTAAACCGATAAGCCTGGTTGGATGAATTTAGATAGTTTTCTGCCTTCATCCATGATCAGATGCTGGATACTAGAGTCCATGCCCCCACCAACCCACAACCATAAAGAAATGCTTTTCTTAAAATATACTCAAACACCTGGTTGTAAGCATAGAAGGCTTTAAAAAAATGATATTTTCCCCTTTATTGTGGGGAATTTGGAAAATACAGAAAGGTATACAAAGAAAATTAAAAACCTGTAATTTTCGCCATCTAGAGAAATATGTTAAAATTTAAGTGTATATATTTCTGTTTATTCCTTTTTCTATTTAGATTTTTGTATAAATGTTTTTGTGTATATATGTATATTTTTAAAATTAAATTTAGATCTAATACTATCAGTTTTAATCTTTTTTCATATAATAATATCATTTTCCCATTCCATTAAATGTATTTTGACACCCCACCCCCTCCCCAGATTAATTACTATACAGTGTTCTCTCATACGATGCACCATGATTTAACTGTTTATTCATTGTTGAATGTTTTAGGTTACTTAACAATTTTTTTTGTCATAAATAATCCTGTGACAAACATCATTATACATAAATTATTATGTGAAGTTCTTATTTTCTTTGTATAATATCTTGGAAGGCAAGTTCATGCTTTCAAAGTGCTTTCTAGAAAGGTCAAGTTTTTATTAGAATAAGCAATTAAGTGGAAGGCATGACTATTTTTGCAGTTATTTAATTCATGTCTTATGGAATCAAATATTTACTTATATGTGTATATAGAGAGAGAACTATTAGATATGTAAGTCTTTTGGAGAGCTTTGTTGAAAAATCATGCCTATTTTATGCAGAAGATGGGTTCCTTCAGAACCCAGAGGTAAACTCATTATCTTGACTCTAAGGACATTATGAGAACCTTTGACAATGGCAGGACTTGATTTTGATTCCCTTGATCTTTAGTACAACGTCCAGGCAAGGCTTGCGTCTATATACTTGTCCATTTGTTCATTCATTTGCTCATTCTTTGAGCAAAGTAACACATAAAACATTATCCAAAAAACCAAGATTGTCAGAGTGATTTAAGAATCTGTGAATAGTAAAATCTGGGCCAATAAATTTGTGTTCTTTAAGCCTACCTACCATAATGCTCAAACTTTTACAGGCATCTTATTTTTGAATAGGAATCTCTGGAATGCGTCAGTATCATGGCCCATGATCCAAATGTGATTCACATTTACTTGCACCCATTGTATCTTGACTCCTTATAAGTAAAGACTATGTATAGGTGAGTTCTCTAATACGCTATGAACTAGATATGTGGTCGGATGCTGTGATACACCGTGATGTACATGAGGTGCATTCTCTGCCCTAAAGAATGCTAAACAGGTGAACTTGTATAGTCTCTTGTAACATGAGAACTATACACTGAATACTGTGAAAACATAGAGGAAGACTTTATTTATTTATTTATTTGTTTATTTTTGGCTGTGTTGGGTCTTTGTTGCTGCGTGTGGGCTTTCTCTAGTTGGGGTGAGCAGGGACTACTCTTCGTTGCAGTGCACGGGCTTCTCATTGCAGTGGCTCCTCTTGTGGAGCGCGGGCTCTAGGCATGTGGGCTTCAGTAGTTGTGGCACATGGGCTCAGTAGTTGTGGCTTGCGGGGTCTAGAGCACAGGCTCAGTAGTTGTGGTACATGAGCTCAGGTGCTCCGCGGCATGTAGGATCCTCCTGGACCAGGAATTGAACCCATGTCCCCTGCATTGGTAGGCTAATTCTTAACTGCTGTGCCACCAGGGAAGTCCGAGGAAGACTTTTTTTTAAATGAGTAATACTTCTTTCTTCAATATAATGTAGATGTCACCTGAGATGTAGAAACATGCTATTGAAATTTTAAACTTTTATAATTTGATAATTCTAGTCATAAATTGTATTCTTAATTTATTCATAATTGTAATATAATGCTGTACTTGCTTTTCCTTATGCTATGCCTTTTTCTTCTGTTTTCTAACATTGCCCCCACCTCCCATTTTGTTAAGCTGGTGAACTTGGTTTGCAACTGTCTCATAAATTGACACACCCGTAATGGAAAGGATTTGACATTTTCATAGTTATAAATATAATTCATTTGTTAAGCAAGTTTTGTCAAAAAAGTGATCCTTGTACTTTGGTATGGAGTTAAATCTTGGTTTACATTTCCTTGAGATAGTTCTTAATGCTTACTTTCTAAGAACACTTTTTTATTAACCAATTATTTGGTGAGGGAGCATTGTCAGAGGAGGCATCATAATCACATATGAGGGACTGGAGTTAATTAAGAGTTAAAGTTGATATAAGTGGATAAGAGGCAGCTTGGTTTTTGTGGCTCTTAACGGTTCACTATTCAGAGACTGCAGGTAAAGGGAAAAACATTTGTGAAACTGGCCCACGGATAAAAGTGCTTTTTTATGTTACCTGAGCATGTTACCTTGGACTGATGAGGCATTAGATGATGGCAAGTGTATTATAAAGATATTGTAACAAGATGGCCAAAAACTGACATATAACTAGAATATTCTTATTCTTGTGCAATCTTATTTCTAAAACTAGTAAGGAATGCTAAGTTTTCTCAGTAGAAAAGATTAAATTTTAACTTTTATTCTTGAGAGTATATTAATCAGTTGTGTTTTTAATGTGTACCCATTCTGTGCTTAGTCATTTGATAAATGATATGCAGGCCTATAGCAGAAAAATATGACTTGCCTGTTTTCATAGGCAGAGAAAATTATAGGTGCAGAAGTAGCACTGTGATTGGTGTGCTCAAGGACCAGTGTGGAAACCAGCACATTGAAGGAGAGGTATATATTGGATAATCCTGAAAATTAAGGTCTGATGGAACCTGGAGGGCTAAGCAGAGCAGTTTGGTCTTTGTGTGGTAGGTAATAGGAAGCCATAGTAAAAGGAGTTACTTGTTAAACTAGAGTTTATGGTGTGTATTTTGGAGTAGGAACAAATAACATCTAATTGGTGGATTTAAGGCCAGATTATAAAGGATTCTGAAACCCAAGACAGGAAGTTGGAACTAAATACAATGGGGATTTGGAAGGTTTTTGACCAATTTCACATGTTGTTGGTTCTTGATATGGTGAAATGAGTTTTTTTTGTTTTTTTAGGATGTTTGCTATGGCAGGATGCATCAGAGCTATTTGAATGATAGAGAAACTTGAAATAGGGAGAAAATATGGGAAGCCAAAAGAGATGTGGGCCTGTCTATTGAGCTGGCATTGATAACATTTTGAAAGAAGACATATGTTGGTGACAAATTTAGTTCATTCACATACTCGTTGAATGATTACTTGAGTAATTGCCGTACAGTGTGTGCTAAGCACTGAGGACTCAGTGGCGTGAAAAGATACAGTGTGGAGCCAAGGGGCTTTCATTTTGTTAGAGGGTACAGGGAATGAAGACAAGGCAAGAAGCAAAGATTGACACCAGGATTTCCAACTTGAACAATCAGAAGAATATAGGGTATAAATTTGATAGGTAGATAGATTTGATAGGTGGAAAAGAAGCAGTTTGTGGAAGGATGTGGGGGAGAGGGTAAGATAATAATATGTTTGGATCAGTAGATATAGATCTACTACATAGATGTTAATGATGGAAAATATAAGTTTATATATATAAGTATATAAATTAGGGTTTCATCCTCTGACTTTTCAGAGTGTTGCAGGTGATGAGTATACGTTTCATCTGACTTGGTCTGTGACTGTGTTTATTTTGTGTTTTTCTTGTCACATAAAAATAAATGACATTTCATCAATTTTCTCTATAGTCTAGTGTTACATGAGAATTTTGATACATATTTACCTCTTTTCTATGTTATTTTTTGAAGAGTTTTCCTATCACACTAGTCACATAGGTAATACCATTGAGTTTGGGAGAAATGTTTGTCATGGAATAGAGCTTCTAATTTGTTTCAGTTAACTAGTCAGGAGAGGAATATTGATGGGGAAGCAGATAGTGATATTTTTAGATTCTGAGTTTGGTGTGTAGGCCCTCAGATTCCAAAAAGATGAATGCTGTAAGAGTCAATTCTTAATATTCTCTCATTCTAGGACAACTTGTAATTTATTATTCCAGGCCTTCATTTTCATCCTCATGACAGCTTTCACGTCATCTAGGGATGACATCAACTACATGTATTAATTGTATACAACATGAACAGAAGTAACCAAATATCACTAGTCCTTAACTCGGGCCTCCTTTTCTCCCCCCTTCTCTAAGGAACGACTACCAAAATCACTACAATCCCAATGACTTCCAAGCCCAATGTGATTGTTGTGCAAAAGACTACAGGAAAAGGAACCACCATTCAAGGCCTCCCGGGCAAAAACGTTGTCACAACATTGCTAAATGCTGGAGTAAGTAAGAGCTTGAACTGCAGAGTCAGCAATCCACTAAGGATTTTAAAGACCAGCTATACAAATATTTGTCTAAGGACTTTAGAACCCACAATGGCCAGAATGGCTTGATTTACCCCTGCTGTGATGTAATAACTGTTAAAAAACACCACCTACTGATGCCATTTTTTATAGTAATTTCTAAAACATGTTGTTCATAGCTCAGTTGCTTATGACCATGATTTAGATGCTTAGCTTGGTCCAGATGGAAGATTCCACTGGGTTAACTACAGAGGGACTTCTGTCAGAGGACAGTTTATTCCTGCTTTTGGCCAATAGATACCAGTCTAGTATTTCGCCTAGGCTAGGCAAAGAGAAATATTTGGGACTAAGACTAAATTAATGACAATGATTTGTTACTTTCATTTTTACGTCTTTGAGCTAGTGAAAAAAAATCAAATAAATAACAGATTCATTTATAGTTCTGAAGGCAGTTGTTAAGAGGTTAAGAGATTTGGAGTTAGCCAAACCTAGGCTTTGTCTCTGAGTATCATAATTGTTTGACTTTGGCTAACTTATTCGACTTCTCTCATCCTTAGTTTCCTCATTTGTACGTTGGGGATGATGATCTCTACCAGTGAATTTGTTGAGTAACTAACTGGTAGCTGTTGAAAGTGCTTAGAACAGTGCCTGGCACATAGGAAGTCCTCAATAATTTTTTTTTCTTACTGTTATTACTCTTTGTACTTAACTATCTAGGTTTAGTAGTGTCCCTACTTTGCTAGAAAAAAAATGCTATACTTCATTGTAGTTGATCTCTAGTAGCTTCCTAGGCATCACAGTCTTTACAATGTTGGTAGGGGTCTAGTATTAGATTTTTTCATCACGTGGGAAAACATAGATTGTTCCTTGCCTTAGTTCACATAGTAAGCCAAAAGTAAAGCCAGGATTAGAATTCAGATTTTCAGAATGCTTTATCTTTTGGTTTGTAATTTCATGGAACTTGATATTAAAAGAGGGGAGTGCCATGTACTCTAGGTCCTATGGTCACATAGATCTAAGAATAGTGTGTGTGAGTACTAGCTGCTATATACATCTAATAGCAACAGTTTGACACAGGAAATGATAGTCAAACAAGCAGATCAGAGTATAAGACCATCAGCTTAACCACATATGTACATGTACCTGTACTCATAACTTGCTTACCTGTGTATGCGTAAACACACACACACACACACCAGAAGAGCTTTTTCAAAAAATAGCCTGCTAGTTGGTTTTGATTGGTTTTGAATGGTCTTTAATTATACTTGGACAGGCCCCATTGAGCTACTTAATAGAAGGGCATGCCCACTTGCAAACTAGCAGCTCTTGGCAAATGAACTAGAGCTCTTTCCAGAGATGCTGCTGTGAAGGGTGTACATGTATTAAAATAAGTAATCACATGATTGGCAGACACTCCATGTTTCCCTTAGATAACTGCGGCAGATATTTAAACATGTGAATTTTGTAATCATTTAGCTCTAAATTCACAGAGTGATTACCTTTTTGCCAGCTCACCTGGGTGCTTTGTTTTTACTGGCTGCTAAGTTTAGATGGCCACACATTTAGGTGATGATGACTAAAAAGAAAAACTGATAAGGTGAAAAAATTTCAGATCCTTTACTTTTTATGGATTTTAATTTTTAAAATTTTAATAGTTTAGTAAAATGACTGTATTTGAATTTAATTTAGTTAAGCTCAAGTATTGACTCCATAACTGACCAGAAAATGGTACTTAAGAATAAAGCAGAATAAAGAAGAAAGAATAAAGAATAAAGCACCATGAAAATGGTGAAAAGTTAATGGGCTTAAACTATCTAGTTAATAGACTAAAGTGATATTAGTAACATGCTGACGTGGGAGAAGTCCTATGTTTTTTCTTTGTATTTTCCCATGTAACCTCAGAAAGAATGTTAATATCTCTGCTGATTTCATCTTTTGCCCATACTGTTTCACAGAGGCCTTCTGCTATATATCCTTATAATTTCATGTTTGGGGAACTGAGGTAGTTTATTTTGTATGTGAACATTTAGCTATTGGTAAAATGCACAGTAATTTTTTTATTACACATATGTTCATTTCAGATAAACGTCAATAAAGATGAATGTTGGGGGGACAAGACCTATAGTCCCAACACTTAGAGATAACCATTGTTAGCATTTTAGTATATATTCTTCTATAATTTTTGACTCTTATTTTATGTACATATTCTATGAATGAGACAGTATAATAAGTATTCTTACATAAGGTGATTTTTTAAATTCACTCACCAAGAAGTATTTAATGCCTTCATAGGACAGAAGGTTGGTCAGAGGACTTCTGAGATCATTTCAACTAGATCTAAGATTTTTGATCACCTGGAAACATTGTACTTTGTTGCAGAGTTTACAGCCCTTTGCCCATCATCCTGGTAAAACCTTTCTGTGATTTTCAGTGAAAAAATGCATATAAATCTCATATATTTACTGACTTCAATTTAGGGAGAAAAGACTATTCAGACGGTACCAACAGGAGCAAAGCCAGCTATTATCACTGCTACAAGACCCATCACCAAAATGATTGTAACTCAGCCAAAAGGAATAGGTTCCACAGTTCAACCAGCAGCTAAAATCATCCCAACAAAAATTGTTTATGGGCAGCAAGGGAAAACACAGGTATGCTAAGATATGGTGATTTTTCTTGACTCTGGTATATTTCAAATTCCTAGAAAAGATCAGTAATATTTAAAGAATCAGATTATTAAAAGTTATGATTGAATGTGTATAATCATCTGTTTTCAAAATAGTACTTTTCAGTACTTAAAAAAATATACATCTTAAATATTTGTGTCATGTCATGAGCAAAGCTTAGAGAACAGAATCCCCTTGGAGGACTTCCCTGGTGGCGCGGTGGATGAGAATCCGCCTGCCAACGCAGGGGACACGGGTTTGATCCCTGGTCTGGGAAGATCCCACAGGCCGCAGAGCAACTAAGCCCGTGTGCCACAACTACTGAGCCTGCGCTCTAGAGCCCGTGAGCCACAACTACTGAAGCCGGTGCCCCACAATAAGAGAAGCCATTGCAAGTAGAAGCCCACGCACCATAACGAGAGTGGCCTCTGCTCGCCACAACTAGAGAAAGCCTGTGCACAACAACGAAGACGCAACACAGCCAAAAAAATAAATAAAATTAAATCTTTGAAAAAAAAAAAAAATCCCCTTGGAATGAAATTTGCTGAAGGTATATATTGTTTTTTGAGAAGAAGATGGTTGAGGGATGATGGTTATTCATAATCTCTCAAAAGTATTTTTTATAAGCTTATATGGCCTTTGAAAGCACTTTGGATATTATAAAATTTGATTTACTTGAAACCTAAATAATGGAGAAGCTGAAGATCCATTCATTTTTCAACAAGTAAACGATAAGGGAGCTTTTCTGGAGATTTGTCTGGGAAACTGAGGCTCAGGATTTAATCCTGTGTTGCTGGGCTACTGTTTATTTTGCAGGTACTTTACTTTTCTGAGAATATCAAAGGAATCGATGTCAGCTTTGGTTGAGAAATGCTATCCTAGAATTTTTGTAAAAGCTACTAATTTACCTATAAACTAATAATTTGCCTTTAGAATCAGTTCCCTCAGTATTATAGCCAAATAGTTTACATATCTAAACAATAAGTTTTGTGATTTTCTAATAAGTTCAAATTGCCTTTAAATTTCAACTGTAACAGTTTCATTTGCTCTATCATCTAAGTCATAACCCATGTTTTCATTCTTGAATTTTTGGAAATGGTGACTTAAAGAGTCTGAAAAGGTTTAGAAACTTATATATGGGAGAAATAAAAAATAATTGTGGTGAAATAATATTTTTATTCCATGTACCCAATTGAAGTTAACTCCCAGAGTCCAGATTTTGAAGTGGAATGGTTCACTGTGAAACTTTTCTCCCATTTCACTTGTTGTAGTGTCTGTGGTTTTGACCTTTGCCAAGAGTTGATCTATCGCATGTTCCTTATCGATTGTAATAGTTGTCTAAATTAGTGTTCCTCTGGGGATTTCTTCAAAGATGACTTAGGTCCTTAGCAATTTTACTTTGGGCAGTTGTGTTAATTAGGAATTTCATTTGGTTGCTAAAGAAAAGAAACCTGAAGAACAGTGGCTTAAACAAATTAGGGTTTTATTTTTATTATGTTGATAAATATTCAGAGGAAGGAAATCCTGGACTGTTATTGTGACTCAAAAATTCCCCTGGGAATCTAGGCTCCTTGAGTCTTTCTGTTCTGCCATCCTTAGTTTGTGACTATCTTTCTACTGTATAGCCTACAGACTGTAAAATGACTCCTGAAGTCATTACAGGCAAGAAAAAACAGGGTCAAAGGCTCTTGTTAGAATCATAGCTGTTGTAATGTAGCATGTACCGCTTGAAATTTTGTATGTGGCCTGCTATAATTTGTTCATAGATTGAATTAGTCTTTGATGAACAGTGCTGTGCCCAAAGTATAATAAATGTACAGAGCACCGTTTTCTGTGTCAGGAAAATATTTGTTTCATCATGACCTAGAAGTTAAGCATTTTTTAAATGCTCTAAATTTATACTGGTTGTATTTTTGCTTGTGTTCTAGGTTCTTATTAAACCTAAACCAGTGACGTTTCAAGCTACAGTTGTTAGTGAACAAACAAGGCAGCTGGTCACGGAAACATTACAGCAAGCATCCAGGGTGGCAGAGGCTGGTAATTCATCTATTCAGGAGGGAAAAGAAGAACCACAGAGTTATACAGATAGTAGTTCCTCTTCTACGGAGTCCTCCCAAAGTTCCCAAGGTAAGATCCATTTTACTTCTGATTTATGTAATTACTGCTGACATAGTGCCCTAGTCCTAAAATAGTTGAATCTAGGGATCTCAAATAAACGTGTATGCTTTGACTTGTTAGTTCTTTTGATTTTATTGTCTTTTGTTTGATATGTAATCAGTGAGCTGAAGTTTTGTTTTTGGTAAGGCTTATTACCATTCTTTCCTGCCTGGCATATGTTCATCAAGTAATTGGTAAATTTTAGATGATGATTTTGGCAGGTAGGTATTATCAAACTGGATAGAGCTGTGATTCCTTCTGTTTGCTTTGAGTAAGTAGGAGAAGTATGCAAGAAAGTGAATATACCTTTTGAAATGGTTGTTGCTGAATCTTGAGAAAGGATCAAGGTGGTCAGAGATGGGGCCATAAGTGGGCTGTAAGTGGGTGATCATACATTGCAGTTTGCATGGGACAAGTCTTAGTTTATTTCTGTTCTAGAATAATTATTAATAGCATTCGCTTTCACTCTCAAAAGTGTTCCAGTTTAGTGATAATTATATGGTTGTCCTAATTATTAAGGAAGGTGCTATGAAGCCAGACTCCATAATAGGGAAAATCATTATCCTTAGTGCTATTTTAATTATGTTGTTCTAGGAAGTCATTTGAAATAGACTCATGATCATAAGCTTTGAGACTTTCTACAAATCTAGTACCCATGTCTGTCAGTTACCTTAACCACCCATATTGTCAGGTAGTATATTTATACCTGTACTTAGAAGCTCTGATATATCCAAACAAAACTGTTTATCTTCTCTTGATCATTCCTCACTCACTCCATTTCCTCTCCTCACCTCTCCATTATTGTCTCTGGAATGCTTTCTTGGCACCTTCACTTTTCTAATACAGCTTCTTCATATTGTGCAGGAATTATTATTTTAACTCTTCAGTGGAATCTTCCTAGATTAGTCTTACTAATGGTTCACATTGCTGATTATTCCATTAATTCAATTTGACATTTATTTATTAGTTTATATTATGTATTAAACTTCATGAGAAAGCTTCATGAAGGAGGTAGCATTTGAAATGGTCTTTGAAAACTCATCAGTTAAAAATTAAAATGTTGATTTTAACAAACAGACAATATGGCACTCATTTTAGAAAATGGATAATTTTCTTCTGCATATTATCAATAATAGTAATATTTTCTGAATCAATTTGCTAAGATTTAATTTATTATTCTGTATTGATTATGAATCAGTTTATGTCTAGTTATAGTAAGATGATGCTTATTCTCTGTTTCTTTTAGACTTACTGATTTGATATGTATAGATTCCATTCTTAGTTTAACTCATCAGATGTTTTTTTCCCTCTTTTATTTTTAAGTCTGTAGTTATTTGAATAATACCAGCCTTTTTTTTCCCTTGAGAAATATTTTCATAGTGGGCCAGTAAAATGTTTAGGTTATGAATTGGTGCTGAAATGGGGACCTGAACAGTAGATGTCTGTGTATACATAATCTCAGGTTATCTTTTGAAATTGCTAGTTTTTTCCCAAAAGAGCTATAAGCCAATCATTACTTCCCTAACATGCCATTTCATTAGTGAGCCTTCAATTTTCATTCTAAGAAAGGGACAAAAATTTGGCTATTTTTGGAACTGATTGAGTGTAAAGTTTTCTGCTCTTTGATCTGTTATTATATATGGCCTCATTTATTTTTGTTGTTTATCTTTCATTGCATATTACTTCTTTTTAAAATATTCTGTAATACAGAAAAAATTCACCATTCAAAGTAGGTATATGTAATATAGTTGCCTATAAAGCCAGTTTTTATAGTCTGCATTTACTCCTCTCACCATATCCTTGTACAGTTCCTTAGTACATTCTCACAAAGACAAGGGACTGGGAATACATATGCTATGATTTAAGAGAAAGGGATAAAGGGCTTTTTTGGGTTTTTTGGGGGTTTTTTTGGCCACACCTCAGGGCATGTGGGATCTTAGCTCCTCGACCAGGGATCAAACCCACGCCCCCTGCCGTGGAAATGCAGAATCTTAACCACTGGACCGCCAGGGAAAGGGATAAAGGTTTTGATCAGTCTAAGACTTATGTTTGGTTTTCAAGGTATAAGAGGGTCATACTTAACGGGGAATAGAAGCACTATATAAGAGTCCATTCTTTCTTTATATCGCTTTTGTAGTTTTTAGTGCACCTCTTTTTAGTAAATTTTAATGTAATTTCAAACTTACAAAAAGTTGCAAGAAGATTAAAAAGAACTCCTGTGGGCTTCCCTGGTGGCGCAGTGGTTGAGAGTCCGCCTGCCAATGCAAGGGACACGGGTTCGTGCCCCGGTCTGGGAGGATCCCACATGCCGCGGAGCGGCTGGGCCCGTGAGCCATGGCCGCTGAGCCTGTGCGTCTGGAGCCTGTGCTCCGCAATGGGAGAGGCCACAACAGTGAGAGGCCCATGTACCGAAAAAAAAAAAAAAAAACTCCTGTGTATATTCTTTACCTAGATTCACCACTTATTTATATTTTGCCCTATTTGCTTTGTTGTTGATTCTCTTTCTGTCCTCCCTGTGTCTATAATTTTTAAATTTTTTAACCATTTGAGAGCAAGTTGTAGATATTATGTCCTTTACCTCTAAATACTTACATTTGTAGGTTTATATTTCTTAAGGGTTAGTCTGTTCATAACTAAAATACAGTTATCAAAATCAAGACATATGAAGTTACAGTTCTGTAATCTACAATCCACTCAAATGTCATCAGCTGTCCAATCATGTTCTTTGAAGTTTTACCACCACCTGCCCCCCCCACCAGTCCACAATCCAAATTAGGATCATGCATTACATTTAGTTGCATTTAATTGTCATGGCTCTTTTTTCCCCTTAAATTTGGATAATCCTCCAGCCTTTCTTTGTGTTTCTTGATCTTGACATTTTTGAAGGAAATAATCAGTTACTTTGTAGAATAGTCTTCAATTTGGTATTGTCTGATGTTTCTTTATCGTTTGATTCAGCAGGAATTCCACAGATGTGATATATCCTTAGCTTTGTCTTATCAGGAGGCACTGATGTCAGTTTGTCCCAATATTGATGTCGTTAATGTCGATCTCTTGGTTAATTAAGATGATGTCTTCCCGTTTTTTTTGCATTATGAAGTTACCATATTTCCCTCTGAGATTAATGGTAATTTATGGGAGATGCTTTGAGACTATATAAATATCATATTCCTCATAAAACATTTATCTACTAGTTTAAGCATCCATTGATAATTTTCTAAAGCCCATTATTTGTTAGATAGTTGGCATTCTACTGTAATAATGAATCAACTTTGCTTGACTTCATATCCTTTTTCTGGTGACTTCCTTTACACAAGTCTTAGAATAAGGATGTCTTTTATGCCAAGGAATTTCTTGATTCTACTTGTGGTTTCGAAACTTTCCCCACTATTCCCCACCCGCAAGGAGGAGCAATTTAGGCCTTATACCTTATTTCTTTCTTCTTTTTTTTTTTATACCTTATTTCTGAACTATCTCCTCACAGTCTAGAATAGAGACCTTCACCTTCACCTTGTTGTGGCACTTTCCTTGATCACCCTAGGAGGGTTCATCACTCCTTCTATATACTACGCTTCCGAAGTTGCTTTGTACTACCAGCTATTTTATCATTGATCATTTTATTTTGTACTTTTTTTTGTTTGTTTAATATAATTATTTTCCTTTCCACTAGGCTACTAGCTTCTCAAAGGCAAGGATCATATTCATCTCTATATATTCAATAATTAGCGAAGAGGTTAGCTAGCTCTAAGTAGACACCCAGTAAAAGTCCCTGAATGAACAAACAGCAGAACAGCAACCATAATAACTGTGATACGGAGTTAAACTTCAGCCTTATAAACTAATTTCTGTTGCCTGAGTCCAAAACAATTTTTCCTTTTTGGCGTTTCCCCTAACCTAGTGGGTGGGCCTTTTAAGCTGTATACCCCTGAAGTATTTTTACATACTGATAGCTAGATGACCAACCCTAATAGTTCAAGGTCATACTTGCCTAGATCACTTACTGAAGATTGGACCGTATGCCTTCCACAGCGCCTGAGCTTTCCTTCCTATTTGGATCTTCTTATTTTCCCTTTCTCACTTGGGAATAGGGTTATTGGGCTTATTGGGTTATAGATTTTTTTTAAAAAAGAAAGAAAAAATGTTAAAAGTTTTCTTTATTTATATTCTCTTTATTTCCAAAAGGTTTTAAGGTAGATTAGCTAGAATATAAGATTATGTGAAGTAAAATGGAAGAGAAAAAGGAGACAAAACCAAGAGTAAGGATTTAAGATGGAACATGGCATGAGGCAAATATAAAAATGCATCCTGTAAAGACATTGCTTTAAGTAGGCCACAACTTGGTTTCTAGGATGGTTTTTCCAGAAGCTTCATGATCTTGGTAGGTCATGGTGAGGGTGAGGAATAAATCGAGGTTAAGCAAAACATACTTATTGCAGAACTTTTCAGAGCCATTATATGCTAATATATGTTGTGAAAGATGAAGGATATAATGTAAAATGCCCCCAACTTTTTTGGCCATGGAACCCTTCTTTTGCAGAACATCTTTTTTAAAAAAAATTATTTATTTACTTTTGGCTGTGTTGGGTCTGTTGCTGCTCACGGGCTTTCTCTAGTTGCGATGAGTGGGAGCTACTCTTCATTGTGGTGCGCACGCTTCTCATCGTAGTGGCTTTTCTTGTGGCGGAGTACGGGCTGTAGGCATGCGGATTCAGTAGTTGTGGCTCGTGGGCTCTAGAGCACAGGGTCAGCAGTTGTGGCGCAGGGGCTTAGTTGCTCTGCGGCATGTGGGATCTTCCCGGACCAGGGCTCGAACCCGTGTCCCCTGCATCGGCAGGCAGATTCTTAACCACTGCGCCACCAGGGAAGTCCCTTTTGCAGAACATCTTGAGGAATTAATGTTCTCTGGAACATGTGGGGCAAAGCTGTATAAGCAGTTAAATACTGTGAAGACCTTGGGCTTTATGACAGTACTTCAGAGGGAAGGTACCTATTATATCATGGAAGGGATATAGACATCTTGGGTTTAGTTTAGAAGAGATGGTTTAGATGCATAAGGCATCTGGGAATCATTTTATATGAAGAATGGTAGGTGGAGAAAGGACATTTATCATGGAGAAGAGAAGATGAAAATTGGGTGGGGTTGTGGGGGACACGGAACTGTTGTCAGTTATCTTGAGGACTGTGACATGGAAGAGGGAAAAGAATTGGTCTTTGGTAGGTACATGGACAGAACTAGAACCATTGAGTAGCGATCAGAAGACCTGTTTCCACTCTATATAAGAAAATTTTCTAATTGTCCTAACAGTGCAAAGATGGAAAGAAACTGTCTTAGAAAACAGTGAGTTCTGTGGTGTGGGATTCCTAGATTGTTAGGGATATTTTGAAGATTTTAGCATAGGATTGATGATAGTATTACTTGATGATAGTTGATGATATCATCATCTATCAATGATCATACTATCATTGATGATAGTATACTTTTACATTGTCTTTTCTAGCTGAGAGATCTTATGATTCTTTGCAAATGTGATATAGGCTTTTTATTGTAAAGACATAGGAGACA
This sequence comes from Pseudorca crassidens, assembly GCF_039906515.1. NCBI lineage: Eukaryota > Metazoa > Chordata > Mammalia > Artiodactyla > Delphinidae > Pseudorca > Pseudorca crassidens. The sequence goes on from NC_090304.1 coordinate 54,945,433, forward strand.
TTCTTCCATAGAGATGCCTGAATCTGCCTTTGAATATAGCAATACAGTGTTTATCTCTAGTACCTAACATGTAGTAGATGCCCAATAAATATTTGTTAAATGACCTGTGGGGAAAGATATCTGAGGGTCAGTAGGCCATCATCCTCAAGAGACATAGGAAAGTCTAGATGGATGCACACTGCATAATCAAATGGAACTGTTAGATCAGCCTCCTGGTGTCTCAGTCATTGCACTCTGACCCCAGCATCAGATTTGGTAGGCAGTAGATTTATCTAGTCTAAGCATAAGCCAAAAGTAGAGAGGAAAATCACTCAAGGAATGTTTTTCACATTTAGGTTCACACCCTCATTCTGTGTCACAGCATTTGGGGTTGCTGCATTGGTGCTTTGTATGGTCAGCTACACTTTCTGAGTATGGGCAGAAAGAGAAAGACCAATCTCCCCTGTCCCTATGGGATGATGTTATGTGGGGTGATGTCTCTGACAGGTGGTCCCATGTGGAAATTTGTTCTCCTTTTCCAGTCTTATTCTACCTTATCTCTCTACCGGTGCAGTTTTTGCTTTCTTCTGGGTATTCAGTGTGTGTATTTTACAGAGTTGGGTTGCAAAGTCATTCTTTGCCTATAGGTCCTCTCACCTAGCCAGGGGTACTTATAGCATCATGAGAAATTCTTAAAATTGAGAACTTAGTTTATATAAAACTAATGATTCCCTAATATAATCAGTTCTCTTAAGTTTAAATTCTATATATCAACTTAGAATGAGTAAAGAAAAACTGCTACATGCCTCATGTGGCATTTGATATTACTACGGGATATTGTCCTTCAGTCATCTAGATTTTTTTTAAGTTTAATGGAAATTATACATCCCTGGTGTGGTATATATTCTACCTAGTGTTTAGAGGCTAGGGTGGGGAGCGGAAATACAATTTGTTAATGGTAAATAAAAATTCCAGATATTTTGTATATTGATTTTGTTTTCTTTAGGAAGACAGTTTTTTTGTTTTTGTTTTTTTAAGAGTCATTCCCCCCCCGCCCCCCGCTTTACCTTTTTGGACAACTTTGTGGTTTTTGAAAATACAAAGTTCATAGAAGGTTGAACTTAAGTTGTTTATTCTTGGTTTTAGGGCTGCATGAATTCTTTTCTGTGATGCTTTCACTGACCATTCCAATTCACAATAGTCTTTTTCTTTCTATATAGTTGCCCTATTTGCCCTAATCATTTGACTTTATCCCAAAATACAAAGCTATATGTATATCTTTATTTTATGTCTCCTCCATTATAATCTAAACTTGCGAGTAAGAGTCATGCTTTTATAGCCTGTATAATTTCCTGTGTTGTATCTTGGACCAAGGAGTGTAGGAACTTAACAATAGTCTAATACAACCTACTTATTCTGTAGACGGAAAACTCAATAAATAATTTGTTGTTTGATTTGATGTGTATTTAGTATTTACATGCATACTTATATAGCATGAATATAATACGCCTTGAGTTACGGCTATAATTTATTTGGAAACTAACAAAAAGGCTTAGAACTTTTCAACCCACAACAACAAAATAAAACACTTCTATTGTCCTTCATAGTTTATAAAGCTCTTTTATGTATGTCATTTCATTATATCCTTAGAAATCCTGTGAGGTAGAGAGGTAATTTTAGTGTTGCCATTTTAGAAATAATGATACTGAGACCCAGAGAATTAACTTGCTGATAATTGATAGAGCTAGGACTGTAACATAAGCCTTTGAACTCCAAATGTTATACGTGTCATATCATGCTACTTCTAGATCATTTATCCATTCTTGTTGTCATGGACAGGATTTCCTTTCAGTAACTCAGCCATCCAATAAGTGTTCACTGAATGCTCAGGTTATAATACAGAACACATTTTTAGGTGCACTGGGGAAAACAAGACTCATACAGCGTTTTGTTCTTACTGTACACAAACATGCACCCACCCACACAAACGCACACCTATTTATTATAGCAATTATAACATTGAATTGTAATTTGTCTCTTTACATGTCTGTCTCTCCAACCAGATTGTGTGCTTCTTGAGCATCCTTTGATTATTCTGTGAGCTCCTTTATATCCTCAGTGCCAAATGTTGACTCAGGCACATGGGTGCCTAGTCTGTTGAATCAGTGAGTGAATGAATAAGTGAATACAGACATGAAAGACATTATGCCCTCTGGGGGCTTACAGTCTTCTTGGGGAGATAAAGCATGAAGTTTATAGTAAAACAAAGATTAAAAAAAAAAACAAATTGTTTTTTTTTAAGAGAAACTTTGTTTATAGGGTTTTTTTTTTTTAACTAATATAAAACAGATTCCCAGCCTGTAGTTCATGTAATTGCTTCCCGGCGTCAGGATTGGTCAGAACATGAGATTGCAATGGAGACTAGCCCCACCATAATTTATCAGGATGTATCCAGTGAATCACAATCAGCTACTTCAACAATCAAAGCTCTGTTAGAACTCCAACAGACAACAGGTATGAATTCACATGCTCAATTGAATGAAGCATGTTTTCTCTAGAGATGGGTTGTGCTAAAATACTACTACTGTTATATTTTCTTTGTTATTATTTGAGCACATTTCCCCCCTCTGGACTTGTCTATAATCATTGGTGCAGTCTGTTTACTTGTCAGTTCATTAGGATGTTCACAGGAGTACTGAAGGATAGACAGACTATAATCAGTAGAAAGAAGAAAAAAATGGCAGAGCTCTTTCTTCTCTGTCTCCTGCTTAAAATGGACAATCCTGTTGCCTTTTGTCACCAGAAAGGAGTAGGTCTATGAGTTCTAAGCACGGAGATAAATGCAGTACAGTTGCCAGTTCTATTCAAGAATAGTAGGAGGCAGATTGGAGGGCCCCTGCCATCCTCCTTGATATTGATGGGGCAGTTTTGTGGTCCTAAAACACCATTAATGGCCTTGCTAGCATTCTAATTTGTTTTTTTATCTTCATACTTCTTTGTGTAATTTAACAACTTGAGCTTCCATGCAAAGCTATTCTTATTTAACAAGATCCAATCAGTATTTCTAGTTACTAAATATCTTTGATAAGCTCTAGGCAAAACTGTGTTAGTTATACTGACTTTTATTATAATAGGTCAAATACTGTCAGAGTATTTAAGGGACCTTAGCGATGATCTCATCCAGCCCTTTCATTATGGATAAATAAACCGAGACCTAGAGAGGTTACCCAGTTGGTTAGTGGCAGAGTGAGAGTCCATGTCTTTTGATTCCTAGTTCAATGTCCTCTCTATTTGTGGGGTGACATTTGTATTCCTTTGGTTTTGTTTTGCTTTCTTTGTTTAAATGATTATCTTGATTTTGTTACATTATATGCTTGGTGAGAATAATCTGAATGATCATTCAGTGTACTTAATTACTGGTTACTATTTGTTTGTAACATCCACTCAACACTACCCAAAGAATACTAGCTTTTATTGTAAGTCTTTGGTTAATCTTTCTATTGGTGTTATTTTTGGCTTTAGGCATTTCCTCAGCTCCTTATCTTTTACATACTCAGCTATTTCCATTAAAGCCTTATAGAGGGTAGAAACCAAATGATTTTGTAGAAAAAGTGATAATATAGAAAGTTATTCTATCCATGGAAACCATTCTTGACTCCAGACCATTCCATTGACATTTTTGCAGTAACAGAGAGGCCATATTTTCCTGACACTGAAAATTTTTATTCTTTAAAAGTCACTAAAAATATTGTAACATTTCTTTGGAGATTATCTTGAATTTTTAATAGATCAAATTAAACTGGTCACTATTCACTGTGTTGTGCTCTTCTGGGCAGGTATGCCCTAGAGCAAATCATGCTGTGTACTGCTTACTCACCCTTTGTTTTCAGGTTGGTGAACTCCACAATACCAGGTACTGCCTTGAAGAAGGGTAAAGGAAATGTTCTAAGGGGAGTATGTACAGGGGAAACAGATGCAATTGTTTGGCCTAGTGATAATAGGGGCGGATTTTAGTCTGATTGCATATGAGTTCTTGCTAGGCTACTGGGTATGGTTGCACAAGTTGTGCACTCTACAGCCATACATAGCAGTCTGCTTTTTTGTTTTCAATTCACTGACTCCTTAGTTACTGCCCATGTGGCACCCCAGAGGTCTTGTTCATTATTCCCGAGAACAACTCTGGTTTTAGTACTTGTTTGTAATAAAAGTTAATTTTTCCCCTGACTTTTTTATACAGTAAAGGAAAAATTGGAATCTAAACCAAGACAACCCACTATTGACTTGAGTCAAATGGCAGTGCCTATTCAGATGACCCAGGAAAAGAGACATTCTCCTGAGAGTCCATCAATTGCCGTGGTAGAGTCCGAACTAGTTGCTGAATACATCACTACTGGTAGGTGTCCTCTTAAAAAGCAGTATTAAGGTAGGAGAGCTACATTTCTGGATTTCATGAGATGGTTGTTTTGGGGAGAATATATTTTTTATATTTCTAGATCTCTTCCAGTTTTCTCTGAGAGCAAATTCACATTGTCCTTGGGATTTACCCTGTCTTTAATGACCAGGGGGAAAAAAATCAATAGGTTGTTAGAAAGTTTGCTAGTAATATAAAACTGCAAGTTGGCCATAAATAACATCTGTGAACATAGGGCAATAGTTGCAGTGAGAGGATAGAATATCTTTTATATAAGAATAAATATTCATATGCATCTGGATTTTTTAGTTTTGGGGAAGGGGAGGTGGGTCAAGGGAGAAATAAGGTATAAAAGCCTCTTTCTTTTTTTAAATGTAAAGAAAATGTAAAGAAAAAAATGTGGAAAATTAAAATAATTTTTTTAAAATATAAAGAAAAAAATGTGGAAAATTTTAAATCTCTGTAAATACTTAGGAGTTCTGGTGGAAAGCACATTAGGTATTTGTTTAAAATGTGGTCTGGCAGCAAAACGCTATTGAGGTTTTTGGATGGCATATGTAGAGAAGTGGAGCAAGAAGGATAATAGATTCTTTCATATTCTGGTGAGACCACACCTGGAATACTGCTTTCTGTTTTGGACACTTCATTACCTTGAGATTTGAAATAGTTCAGAGAGTAGCAATGTGAATAATTAGGGGTTAGGAGAGATAATTTATGAGGCAGTATGTAAAGAACACCTGTCTTACGTTTTCTTTAGCAGTGATTGAAAAAGAACATAAAGTTACAAATATTTGAAGGATGTAAATAACAAAGTGGAAAAGGAATTCTTTGGTATCATTTTAGGAGATATTGTTAAGATTAACGGGTTAAAATTGCCTAAAGGGAAAATCCAATTAAAGATTATGGAAAGCCATCTAGTATCTTTCTTTAGAGCTATTTAGCAAAAAGCAGAGCATAGTATGTTGGGGAAATCAATAATAACCTCTGGGGATAGACTAGATTATCAAACAGTAAATAGATGAAAAGACCTATGATTTCTTCCCTTACTTATCCTTTTCAGAACGCACTGATGAGGGGACAGAGGTTGCTTTTCCCCTTCTAGGTAAGTGGTGTGCATCCATTTGTAGTATAACCTAAGGTAAAATATGATTGTTTGAGGGGGAACCACTTAAATGGATGCGCTCTACTCTGATCTGGTAGAGGAAAGGTAAGCTCTACTCAGTGAAAGGGAGAGAGACTTTCCTTTTGCAGAATACTAGGATTCTTTCTCAGAAATGAGCAGTTTGACATTGGAAAAATGAGTTGTTTAAAGAAATAAGTGACTGTTTTATGGTGTTTACATGGCCCAGTTAAGGTCACTTCAGCTGTTTTCCACGTATGCACTCTGTGACCTCCCTTCCATAATCTCCTCCCATCATATATATCCTCAGCCTCACTGAGTTTTTTCTTTGACTTCAAAGCCAGCTTCCTGGCCCTGGCCTCTTGTATCATCCTGCAGTGGATATTATTTTTCTCTAACTTTTCTGCACTCTGGGGAATTACTATGAAGAGATTTATAGTGTCTTGAACGAGGATTATTTTTAAATGGTTTTAGCTGATCATCTATTAAATCCATTTCATTTCTTAATAAATTTAATGTAATAATTATGAAGATTAGTGTGGGCAACAGAAATCTGCCATATAATCTGATAATTTCATCAGAAATTATATTTATGTACTATTTATTTTTCAAATGTCATTCATTTCTGATGATGCTTACATCAGTAAAAAACTTCATTAATTTGCTTGCTTAATTTTAATATTATTAGTATGATTTGTTTTTTCTCTTTTTCAGTTATATTATAAATGATTCAATACTTATTTTAATATAAACCTTTTTTCAGTTTGATTGAACACATATGAAAGATTTTATTAACACATATAATTTAAAATGTACATGTAAAGCATATTGTGAAATACAGTAAGATACTGTAGTACATTTATAAAAGAATACTGCTGGTGCTACCTATAACCTCATATCACATGTAGGCATATGTATAGCAACAATAGAAAAACTGCATTTGTGAATTTAGATAGAATATGTTATAAAAATAAAGCTTGTTTATATTTCACTGGCTAGTTTTAAAGTTCTGTACTGTAACACATAAATGGCACTTTTACACTGATTTTTGTAGTGTTCACCTTACCCTGGGTCACTCCACTATGACTTTTTAAAGTATGGAACCACTACTACTTGAAATTGTAGATCAAGATATATGAGAATTAGAACCACGGATTATTGAGAGAGTTTTGATACTCTCAAAATCCTTAGCTAATTTTACAGATTTGTTTTAATCTGTTCCTGATTCAAAAAGTTGGTTTCCTAGTGACCATAAGCATTTTTAAAGGTCTGTAGAATAAGAAGTGATAATTGTTTATACTGTTTAAAAAGTTGAAATTGAGAAGACTTCCCTGGTGGCACAGTGGTTGAGAATCCGCCTGCCAATGCAGGGGACACGGGTTCGAGCCCTGGACCAGGAAGATCCCACGTCGTGGAGCAACTAAGGCCGTGCGCCAGAACTACTGAGCCCGCACGCCACAACTACTGTAGCCTGCGTGCCTAGAGCCCGTGCTCCGTGACAAGAGAAGCCATAGCAATGAGAAGCCCACGCACTTCAACAGAGTAGCACCCGCTCGTCACAACTAGAGAAAGCCTGCATACAGCAACCAAGACCCAACGCAGCCAAAAATAAATACATTTAAAAAAGAAAAAAAAAGTTGAAATTGAGGCTGATTAAAAATGGTAGTTTGGCATCAACATAGATGTATCGTTTTACATCTATATATAAATGTAAATATAAATGTATAGTTTACTCCATGGGACCTTGTAGCAAGAGACTAAGAGGTGGGGTTGTTTCCTAAACTATACTCTCACTCATTTGTGTCAGATGAGCTAAATTTGAATAGATGAAAGAAAGAACACTGACTTTTCTGTTATTTTGTTAACTTTATATTTTAGTACTTAACAATTTAAGGACAATTTTCAATTCATTACTTCATTTGGTCCTCTTCTAAAAAATAAGTTTTTATCCCAATAAAAAAACAAAAATAAAACAAACACAAATAAAACCTCTAAATTTTAGAGGTTAATAACATAGAGTTTAAGTGACCTCTTCAAATTCACATAGCTGGTTGGTGGCAGAGCGGGACAGAATCCAGTTGTGACTCTTGGTCCAGTTCTCTTTCTGCAGTATCACCTTGACCTCTTACATCTTTAGGATATGAGACAGTGTCACTTTATATATAAAGGAGTGAATGCTTCTGGTTTTTGTATTGCATCTGGAACGGGGACCAAGAGATTAAAGAACTTGTACTGTCTCACTGTCCTTAAAGATATTAGTCTGGGATTTGATTGCAGAAACTGATTGTTGTTTTGTTACCTTAATGGGGTAAAGGTCACTGGAGAAAGAGTACAACTCACAAGAGGATATAACTTTAAGGGATTTGTTCCTCCTTTGTGATAATAGTTTTCACAGTGCTTCCACATACATTTCTCATCTCATCCTTCTAATAGCTCTGTTATTCCCGTTTTACAGATGAGGACACAGAGTCTCAGAGAAGCTAAGTGACTTTTTCAGAGTCACACAGCTCATAAGTGGGCAGACTCTGGTCTTCTGCCTCCTAGTACCACACTTTCTCTCTGTGATGCAATCTCACAGACATTTGTTTCAAATGACTGCTGGTTACAGATGCTGTGGTGATTTCTAGAGAAATATCATCACCTTCTCTATTTTCAGTCAGCCATCGCTCCCAGCCCCAGCAGCCCTCCCAGCCTCAGCGAACCCTCCTCCAACACGTGGCTCAGTCACAGACTGCAACACAGACTTCGGTGGTGGTGAAGTCCATCCCAGCATCTTCCCCTGGAGCAATCACCCACATCATGCAGCAGGTTGTATCTCTTCTTTTTCCTCCTACCTTCTGTAACTGCCTCCTTCCTGAAATAAGGTTTAGTTTCATCTCCTTTTATAAGAGGGGAAATAACTGAGTTGAGGAGTGTTTGTATATAGTTCTTTCATCTGTGAGGAGTGAGTAAGGGAAATGAACTGAGAGTCTTAACACCAGAAAGTAATTAAGAAATAGTATTCTTGGATCTTCTGTGAACTCTTAACATTTCAAAAGGGTGAGGCTATCTAGATGAATCTATGACATCAGAATTGGTCACTGTTTCTATGTATTTTATTGTTATGGAAGGATTTATCACTGAGGTAAGATTTTCAGATGAAACAGAATTTGGCTTGTTTAGCTGTTTGTTGCTGTTGCTGGGTTTTTCATTTGTTTTACTCTTTGCTTTTATAATGAATCCTTATGGAAACATTAAGTAGGTAAATAAATATTTGACTTCTTTCATTTTTTAACATATTTATTGAATATTTTACTTCTTTTACTGTATGTGATCAGTTGAGGAAGAGACTCACAGGAAGGAGAATGAATTAGTATGAAACAGAAAATCTGGTACCAAGGGTAATGGGGAAAAGGAAAAAATATATTGATGACATTGATTTTGTGCCAGATACTGTGCTTTGAGCTTTAAATACTTTAACTTGTTTAATTCTTGGTATGATCCTGCAAGGTGGGTGAATTATCTCTCTTACAAATGAGGAAACTCATGCTCATAGAAATTAAATAACCTATTCTGGGTGGCAGAGCCAGGATTTAAACCCAAAGCATCCTGCCTCTATTATAAAGTTATATCATAAATATCAGATTTAAGCATGACTTATTATTAGTAGCCACATAAATTATCATTACCCAGCTGGTAGAGGTTGACCCTAATTACAGGCAAACTACCGGAAAGGCAGTGAAGAAATTGTTGAATTAAAAACCTATATGCGTAAGGTCATTATGAGATAGGGCAGGGTTTCAGTTGAATCTCAAAGTTTTAAAGTTTAGAGTAGATGTGTAGCCTTTGACAAGGCAGTGGGAAGGATGGGGTTGGGGTGGATCTTCTGTCAGTGAGGGAAGCCAGATGGCCAGAGGTTTTGCTGGGTGTCCGCTCTCAGCCTGGAGTCTGGCCCTCGTCTGGCTGTCCTGACATTGACCTTCCTCAAGACACCCAGAGAGGTCGGACAGCTGACCCTAACCATGTCACTCAAGATCGCTGCCTCCTCCCAACACTGTTATAACTGACACCAGGCCATCTCCCTTTCTACTGACAGGAACACTCTTGTCCCCTCCCCGGTCTCCTTCCCTCCTGGGAGCCAGGTCTCTGGGGAGCCATTGCCTGGTGGGCCTAGAACCCAAGCAAAGAGCGAGGAGGGCTGGGGCAGCGAGCAGTTCATGCAGACCTTGGCGTGAAGCCTGACGAACCGTCTCTCCACTCAGAGCCGAGAGGCCCTCTGTGGGGACTGGGATGGGCACGGCCTTCAGATAACGCCTACCTCTGGACCGTGCTGGATGGATGGGCACACGGCCAAAGTGGGCTTCTCTGAACCTTGGCTTTTCTCTGGCTGCCTCACTCCTGGGTTGCTGCGTTCTTCCTTTGGACAGGTGAAGAGCTCTGATGACCAGGCTGGAGAGCTGTGTCCTGAGCCAGGGAGCCTTTTCTTTTTCTGTGTCGTGCTGTGCTTGCAGGGCATCCTTATTTCTCTTACCTATAAGTTCTGGGCCCTCTAGGACTTTGCTTATTGCAGTGAGTTTGGCCAGTTTTTGCAGTACTTAATGTTGAAGTACTAAGAGTTGAAATTATAAGAGTCTCAATCTAAGGCCCCCTTTAGGTTTAGAAACCTTGGGGTTTTTTGGTCTTTTTAGGTTCTCCCTTCTGAAATTTTTTTGAATGATTCTTGTAATCAAGTCTTTTCCAATTTGAGGAAAATGTAGCAATATAGGTGTTTTTCTTATTTCATTCTTACTTTGTGCCTTTTTTACTTAGGCATTAAGCAGTCACACTGCTTTTACCAAACACAGCGAGGAACTTGGAACTGAGGAGGGCGAGGTTGAAGAGATGGACACTTTAGACCCTCAGACAGGTCTGTTTTATCGATCTGCCCTGACTCAGTCACAGTCAGCTAAACAGCAGAAACTTAGCCAGCCACAGCTGGAACAGACTCAGCTGCAAGTGAAAACTCTGCAGTGCTTCCAGACTAAACAGAAGCAGACCATCCACCTGCAGGCAGACCAGCTCCAGCACAAACTCCCGCAAATGCCCCAGCTTTCCATCAGGCATCAAAAACTCACCCCTCTCCAGCAAGAACAAGCACAGCCCAAGCCAGATGTACAGCACACACAGCATCCCATGGTGGCCAAAGACAGGCAGCTTCCTACCTTAATGGCACAGCCCCCACAAACTGTAGTACAGGTGCTTGCAGTGAAAACCACGCAGCAGCTCCCCAAACTGCAGCAGGCTCCGAACCAACCAAAAATCTACGTGCAGCCCCAAACCCCCCAGAGCCAAATGCCGCTCCCAGCCTCGTCAGAGAAACAGCCGGCAAGCCAGGTAACGGAATATTGATAGCATGCAAAGTTAAACTTCTCTGTTCACGGAAAAAATGAGAACATCACGGCCCTATCGTGATTAGCAGTGCATTCTCCTGGCAAGAGGAAACTCAAAAGCCTCATTACACTGGTATTACTTTACCCCATCAGAAGGTTGACATTAGGGAAGAAATGCACGCGTTAATATAGGAAGAAAAAAAAGCATAGCTCTCAGAACTTGATTTTCCAGGCAGTTTTTAATGAAATAACTTCAGCATTGATCAACAGTGCCTAGAAGCGATATCCCTAAATTATTTTTAATTTTTAGGTATAAAATATTTATTTCCATGCCTGTAAACTCTATTTCTGTGGCAATAATGCTAAGTAAAATATAGTCTTTTAAGGAGCTTCATTGACCATCTTCCTTTGTAGTTTTACATCATCACGATTTGGTTAATAAATTTATCTTCTAGATTTATCTTCTAGATTTTGGAGGAATTATCTGTGAATATTGAAAAAAAATTATATTATGGAAAATCAGTGGCTTTGAAGTGATGTATGTGTGTATTATAAATACATATATATAGAATATGTTTGTATAAATGTATTTTGAAGCAGAAGATTGAAAAAAAACCCTACTTTTTATTTTAAAAAGCTGAAGATTATATGAAATAACTTGAGATCGGTTGAAGGTATACTGTGTGGGGATGTAAATCCCAAAGGAAAACAAGGCTGCTGTGACTTTTTTTTCCTTTACTGTTATGAACCTTGGCTGGCTGAACAAAGGTTCTTTTGACCCCTCCTCTTTTACTAGGTTTCTGACAAGTAATCAGATACTTTCCCATCAGCCCTCTTCTTAAAACACCGAGCTTCAAAATATCTTCCTAGTATACCGCACGAATGTTTCTTTTGCCATATTGTCTGGGGTGTTTGATAGGTTTTCTCAAAGATATGTAGCTGTAACACACACAACCCCAATTTGTTTTCAGGTGGAGCAGCCAGTTATAACCCAAGGATCCTCTGTTACAAAGATAACTTTTGAGGGGCGCCAGCCTCCCACAGTTACAAAGATAACTGGTGGCAGTTCTGTGCCTAAGTTGACATCACCAGTTACAAGCATATCTCCCATTCAGGCCTCTGAGAAGACAGCAGTGTCAGACATTTTGAAAATGTCTTTGATGGAAGCTCAGATTGATACAAATGTAGAGCATATGGTAGTGGATCCCCCAAAGAAGGCTCTTGCCACTAGTATGCTCACTGGTGAAGCAGGATCATTACCCTCCACCCATGTGGTGGTGGCAGGGATGGCGAATTCCACTCCCCAGCAACAGAAATGTAGAGAGTCCTGTTCAAGTCCATCTGCTGTTGGCCCTCCCCTAACGACAAGGAAAATCGATGCACCAGGAGTGCCTACGACAGGCCAGTTCATGCGTATTCAGAATGTAGTCCAAAAGAAAGCTGAAGAGAGCCCAGCAGAAATTATCATCCAGGTAAGAATCGGAAGGAACACCAGAAATCTTGAGCATATTGGGGGTTGTGGGTTTGGTGTGTTTTGGGATGTCACAGGAAAAGTCAAGCCAAAATGGGAAAGAGATTTATCTTTGAGATGGCATATGACAAACTTGGTTTACTACCTGTTACAAATTTATACTTACTTTCTGAAACAAAGTCCTAGAAAATTGATGGATATTGTCACAACAGCACACCTTAGAGGCAGTCAAGGGCCCTGGGCCCATGTGTCTGCTTGATTCATAGATGCAAGCCACACTTGCCAGTGTTGACTCAGCAAGTCAACCTACAAGATCAGCAACTTCCCAGGTCAAACTTTGGGCTCCCCAGTCTTTGCCCAAAGAATATAAGTAGTTTGTACTTCTGGGATATAACTGGATTGTACTCCTATTTCAAGTTAGTTTCAGGGACCCTTTCCTTGCAGAAACACAGTTCTTGATCCAAATTTATGGTTTTCAGGACAATAAAACCTTAATTAACTGAAATGTCTGGAGAAACATGTTGTAAGAAAATGTTTCTTAGTAATTTAATTTTATGTCTAACCTGGGATTAACCGTAAAGCTTTGCTTTTTATTTCAATCATTGTGTTATTGAAAAATCTTATTATGGTTACTGTCCTGCCCTGGTAAGTACAGGCTAGTGAACATGATGGATTATTCATTGACAGTAGATCTAACTATGCCTCACATTCCCTTCATTTTAAAACTCATCTGTCATCTTGTATAACAGGTCCAGACTGAAAAGTTACACTGGGTCCAGAGTAGCTTTTAGAAGTTGTGTTTTATTTCCCTCTCTCCTTGCAAGGTATCAGGTTGTTCTCTTGACATTTATCGTTTTTGCTTGGAAGGTGTCAGAGCAGCACATTTTAGTTAATTGAGAATTTGGATGTATTGAAACGTGGATAGTCTAGTATTTACCGTAGACTCACTATTGTGTGACTTAGGTGTTCCTATAGTAAATTTTGCCTTTCCTGCGATGCCAAGCCATGAGAGAATGCAAATTGACCAATATTAATCCAAATATGATTTAACTTAATATGGGGGAAATGCTTAAATGCAAATAGATCTGGCCATTAAATTATTCAAATAATTTGTTCCTTCCTGTCAGAACAAATGTTAGTGAACTAAATAATCCTTGACCAAAGGATTTGTTACGTTTTCTTTCCACCTGCAGAGGTAGGGTTTGGTGAAAAACGAAGTTTCCTGGCTTTGCCATTCACTGTGTGACTTTGGGCAAGACTACTTAACCTCACTGTGCCTTCGTTTCCTCATCAGTAAAATGGGAGTAAGGAATGCCTACTTTACACGATTGACATAAGGATTACACAAAATTGAGATGAAGCACCTAGCACAGTACCTGGCTTGTAGTGATTGCCCAATAAATGGTAGCTATTACTATTTTTACTAAAATTTACTGTGGCTCCTGGGAGTTTAAATTGGTATACTCACTAAAGTGAAAATAATTTTGAATAACTTATTTAGAAATTATTTTCTGTACTTTGTGAAAAGGGGTGAAAATGTAATTTGCTTCATGTATCAAGGATGACAGCTAATGAGTGGGTTCTCTACAAGAATATCAACTAACTTTTAGCATGTACCATATGCTGGGTTGCTGTGCCAGAGGGAAGAGCAGCATAATGATTAAGAACCAAGCTTTTGGAGTCAGAAATGCCTAGATTTGAATCTCACCTGTACTCCTTAACCACATTGTGGCTTGGAGCAACAGAGTTAACCTCTGTCCCTGTGATGAAATGGAAACAATAACACTTAACTCACAGGGTTGTTTTGAGGATTGAGAAAATGTATATAAAGCAGCTGGTTAAGTGTCTGATACAGAGTAATACTCAATAAGGATAGCTTCTGTTATTATAATCATCACTAATATACGGTTAGAACATTTTCAGGTCTCACTAGTTATGCTTAGCTTTGACCCAAAGTATTGATTTTTACTGATTTAGTAAAGAACCTGTTGACATGAGTGAAGGAAGTCTGCAGAAGTTCTTTGATTCCTTAAAAACTATTCTGTAAAAATTCAGCATGTTTAATATTAAACGCTTTGTAGACAGATAATCTGTATTTCATTTATTCATTCATTCATTCATTCCACATGTATTATTTAACCTCTGTCTTCCAGGCACTGTGCTAGTTGTGAGGATAGAGGAGTAAACAAAAGGAATGTATCTTCTGTTCTGAAGGAGTCTATATATGTGGAATTGATAGAATTTTAGAACTGCAATGATCTTTAGAGCATATCTTCTCTAATTATCTTATTTTACACAAGATTAAACTAAAGCTCAAGGAAGTGAAGTGACTTTTTCAGAGGTCCACAGCAAGTCAAAGCCAGAGCTGAACTAAAATTCTGACCCTACCTGAGACTTTTTCACAATGATTAGCTATATGGAACAGGGGCAGGAGGGTGAGGGAGGAAAAACAAAAAAACTTCAGCACCCTAGAATCAATGCCTAGGCATCTTACACTATTTTCTTGATAGTATTAAACTTAAATTTGCATCTTCCCTCAGTAGATGGTTGTTTTGGTTAGGTATATTTTCAAAGTGCTGATATTCAGCTTTGCTCTGGGGTTTTTATGTTAAAGATACATTATTCATTTGGAAAGTATTTATTGAGCATCTAATGTGTGCTGGGCCCTGTTTAAAGTTATGGGCATCTAACACTGAAAAAGATAGTTGAGTTCTGTGCTCTGGTCCGTACTGTCTTGGATCTTACATTCTAAGGGTGAGAAGAAAACAAAGAGATGATAAATGCAATGAAGAAAATGTAACAGAACATAATAGGAGTGGGGGGTGGGATCGAGCCAGTACTCTGGTTTCCTTTCATAGAAGAAAGGCTTTTCAAAGCCTTTTACTCTAACCATTTGAGCTAAGATGCAGATGACAAGATGGAACCAACCATGTAAGGATTTGGAGGAGGAGTATTCCAGGAAGAAGGGAAGAACTAGTGCAAACACCCTATGGTACCAGTGAGTTTGACATAAGGCTGGAGCCATCCATGGTAAGGCTTTTGATTTCATAGCAAGTACAATAGGAAACAATTGTAGAGTTTTAGGTAGGGGTATGATATGAACTGATACACCTTTTAAGAAGGTATATAATAAAGTTGAGAAAAAAGAATCTGACAAGGCAATATGGCCTAATATGTGTTTATCTATTGGTATTTTTATTGTTCAAAAGACAGTTTTGTCCTCCCTAGTCTTATTTTCAATAAAGATTGTTATTATGTGACCCAAACAAATAACTTCCCCTTTGAACTACCAAAGGGCTTAAAATATATTATGGTATCAGCAGATTAATCATTCATCTTACAGATAATAATAAGCAAAATCTGATTACATTTACATTTAAAATATGCTTAATGACCAAATAAAAATGTCCTTCAAAGTCTGTCTCTTGAATTAGGCCCAGACTTCAGCCTCCTTTGTTAGAAGAGGCACCATTAAGGAGTAGAAAGATCACTTTGAGTTGTAGAGGACTTGGGTTTGAATCATGGCATCCTGGCATTAACACTGACCAACTGTGTGACCTTGATTAAGTCGCTTACTATCTTAGTTTCCTCATTTGTAAAATGGGAATAATATTAAGCATCTAGCACAGTGCCTGGCATCTAGTAGTTGTCCAATTAATGTCAGTTTCCTTTTTTCCTTCCTTATTGTTGAGGAAATCCTTCTGTCACCTTTTTTTTTTTTTTTAAACTGTAAAGCTCTCCTGTGTCTTCTCTTTCAGGCCATTCCCCAGTATGCTATTCCTTGCCACTCCAGCTCCAATGTGGTAGTAGAGCCCAGCGGGCTCCTTGAGCTAAACAACTTCACCAGTCAGCAGTTGGATGACGATGAGACGGCAATGGAGCAGGACATAGACAGTAGCACAGAAGAGGGAACCGAACCCAGCCCCTCTCAGAGTTCTGCTGAACGGTCCTAGTGTTTTGGACACAGGAGTGCACTTTAAAACCTACTTGGTTACCAAGTGTCCAGGGAAGCCCTTGTATTTTGATGTCTAAAGAGAGCACTTTGCCCATGCTTAGACTGTGGACCCTGAAACAGCAGTGTTTGAACAAGGATTGCTGCAGGAGTAGCATTTTAAAACAAGATAAAATTCACAGGGGAATGTACTTCTTTTTGAAAAAAGAAAAAGATGCACATCTACAGTGACGTGAGACATGATATTCTTTCTCTGTCGGACCATGGCTAATGGAAAAGTTTGTCTTGCAGTGGAAAGCGACTTTTCCTGTGAATGTTCCTCAGCTGGTTTCTACTGAGCAAAACACCATCAAAAAAGGAGAATGTGAATAGTTTGTATTTTGAAACAGTGTGTCAGGAACAGTTTTTTTTTAAATCTTGTATGTTTTTGCAAATCCCTGCAAGTGCTGAATTGGTTAACATTTTACATCTGCTCAGTTCATATTTTATCAAATAACTAGTTCTTTAATACTGGCATTAAAGAAAACTTGTTAGATGGTAGAAATCAGGTCCCTAACCCGTGGGAAATACTTTTTGGGTGGCTTGTACATTCTCACCAATTGTATGCTAATTTATTGTGTTGTTGTTCCTTTGTGCTCTAGGCAGCACACTTGCCTTCTATTTATTTAAATGTAAACATTTCAAAGCAGGCCATATTCCTTCTGACAAATTTCCTGTACGCTGGGATTGCCTACCTTTTCCATCTCCAAACCTCCCTCTTCTCCTTTAAGAAAACTTAATGAGAAAATGTTTCATTGTGAAACAGAGGAAAAGAAACATTTTCTGATCCAAAGGAAATGTTCAGTTATGTTCAGGAAAACAAATTATTCATATGATGCTATCTTAACATTGAAATTGCACATTCATGTTGGACTGAGACTTTGAAAATAACTTTTACATAATTTTGTTTACCCCCCTTTGAAATGTATAAAAAGTTCATTTACAGTTCTAAGTGTAATGGTTTTAAACATTCTACCTTTTTAGGACACGATTTGTTAAAGCAATATGTTTGGTCTTGTGATCACTGTCTGTCACAAGTAGAGTGAGGGGTAAGAGGGTGGGAGGGTAAGAGTCAGTTTTGACAAGTTGTGGCAAAGGAAACTATACTTTTCATTTTTTTTAAATGTAAATAGAAAAATTTTTAACGGTTTTATATAGATTTCACTATAAATAAGCGTTTTAAGACTGACAAATGTTGAACTGTACATACATATATCAGCATAACTGCCCAATTTTTTGGTGCTGAAGTACTGTAAGTAGAATTCATCCATGGTCTCCGAATTTTTACATCTATATCTGGAAAAAAAAACTGTGATCCTGTAGTTAATAAATTCCCACTGAAGTGACACTGAAGATTTAAACACAAGCATTCACAAGATGCACTGATCTCTGGTAGTTGTCATTATTTCTGCTACGTGATAAGGACTTATACCCATAGATGGAGCTCTTGGTTATTATTTTGTTGTACAAATTCACATTGAAAAGACTTTGTGACTGTTTCTAGTTAAGTAATTTTTTTTAACCTCTTAGGTCATAGACTTCTTTGAAAATCTAATTATACTATGAACTCTCTCACCAAAAAGATACACATGCCAATATACACGTTAGGTTTTGCATACATTTTTAGGGGTTCATGGGCCCCTAAGCCTATCCATGTATTCCAGGTTAAGCCCTCTGTTATGGTCAGTCCATTACTTACAGATGTAAGTTTTTATAAAATATCTTTTAAATATTCATGCATCAGGTAACAAGAGCAAACTTGAATAAAGTCATTATGTTCTACTTCTACATATTCTGGCACCATAGCATACCTGTGTCCCTTTGAGAATTTAGCCTTAATATGTTTCAGCAACTGAAATGGCAAATGAAATTTCCATAGTCTTCATTTTTAAAAATTAGTATATATTTTAACAAACTATCAAGTGTGGGATATAATCTTTTTTCTTTTAAAGTTGTTAATTTCAAGGAGAGCATGAATTTCAGTTTATTCGACAAATATTAATTAAGCATCTTCTGTGTGCCAGGTGCCATTCTAAGCACCAGGAATATACCGTAGTGAATAAACAAAATCCTACCCTAATGGAGTTGATAAACAAGGTTACCTGCTGATGAAATGGATACGAAGGCTAAAGGAAAGAGGTAACAAGAGTGGCTCTTAGATTTCTTGATTAGGTAGGTGGGTGGTGATGCCATCTCCAGGCATACTTTTATTGAAAGTCTTAACATTAGATCTATTAGTATTTCATATGTTTAAGTCCATAAGTTAAATGTAAATTTAAGTCATCCACGTGAAAGATATTCAGAGATCACAATGCAAATGCTACAAAATTAATAAACCCTAACTGTTAAAGACAGTGATAAGAAAAATCCATTTGGTTTAAAGTAAACGTTGATAAATACTTTGTACTGCAGATGCAGTTTATGGTGAACTTAGAGAACTTAAAAAAAAAGTAGTTTTATTGAGATTAATTCACATGTCATACAATTCACCCATTTAAAGTATACAGTTCAGTGGTTTTTTAGTATATTCACAGAGTTCGGCAGTCATCACAACAGTCAATTTTAGAGCATTTGCATAACCCCAAAAGAAACCCTGTACCCCTGAAACCACCACCACCCTAGCCCTAGGCATCCGCTAAACTAATTGCTGTCTCTATGGATTTGCCTATTCTGGACATTTCATATAAATGGAATCATACAATATGTGGTCTTTTGTGACTAGCTTCTTTCACTTAGTATAGTGTTTTCAAGGTTCATGTTGTAGCATGTATCAGTGCTCCCTTACTTTTTGTGGCTCAGTAATAGTCCATTGTGTGGATATACCACATTTTATCCATTCATCAGTTGATGGGCATTTGGGTTGTTTCCACTTTTGCGCTCTTATGAATAATGCTGTTACGAACATTTGTGTACAAGTTTTACATAAATTTTCAATTCTCTTGGGTAAATATCTAGGAGTGCAATTGCTGGGTCATATGGTAAGTATTTTTAACAGTGTGAGGAACTGTCAAACTCTTTTCCACAGTGACTACACATTTTACATCCTTGCCAGCAGTGTAGGAGAGTTCCAATTTCTCTGCATCTTAACCAACACTTGCTATAATTTGCCTTTTTAATTATAGCCATGCTAGTGTATGAAGTGGTACCTCATTGTGGTTCTGATTTACATTTCCGTGATGGCTAATGATGAGCATTTTTTTCATGTGCTTATTGGCTGTTCATACATCTATGGAGAAATGTCCTTTGCCAATTTCTCAATTGAATTATTTTCTATTTTATTATTTAAATTGAGAGCTTTTGAAGTACAGAAATATTACTACTCTTAAAGAGAAAAGTAAGCTGTTTTCTGGAAATTAATTCATCACCCTTAAAATCTTAATCAGGTTCTCGTTCTTCCTCTAATGTAACAAATTGCTTAACATCCTTAAAACTGTACAGAGCTTTATAGTTGAAAATGCCTTTAAATACATTTCTTTGTGAGGTTCTGTCAATAGCCTGCCGGGCTAGGAGACCTCAGTAGCACCTGGGATAGTGCAAAGGAAATAGTGGTCAGGTGGTCTGTATTTGAGTCCCAGGCTCCTCTGTTTATTGGTCATATGAACTTGAGGAAGTCACATTCCCCATAATACAAAGTGAATGTTTCTGACCCCATAGGATTATTGTGAAGACTAAATGAACTAGTTTATGTAAAATTTCAGGCATTTTTTAAAAAGCAGATTCATCTCAAAAAAATGCCAGGCACAGAGTTACGAGCTGTATTTTTTTAAGTCTAGTATTTATACCACTCCTCTATAAATAGAAAACTGAGGGCTCGGAGAAAAATGATGTACCAAAACTCACAAATTATGAGCTAATAGGTATCGTGCCAAGTCACACAAGTTGCTGCTTTCTCTAGAGGAGTGTGTGCCACCAGACACAGGACTGGCCTTTGGAAGGACAGAGGAACTTGGTGTTGGTCTATAACACGATCTTTTGCCAGCCTTACTTGCCTTCACACAGAAGGACAGAGGAAGGACAGAAGCCTTTGGAAGGACAGAGGAACTTGGCGTTTGTCTATAACACTATCTTTTCACCAGCCTTACGTGCCTCAAACAGAGGTGCTCAATTCAGTTTGAGTTTAATTATGTGTCACAAGCTCCTGATAAGAGGAAGTGGAGTAAAAAAGCACCATATAAGCAAGGCCGATAGTGAAAAAAGTCTTCTGCCTCTGCTTGCAGGTTTGTAAGCCTTTAAGTAAGTGAGGTTTGACGACCTATATATATATTGAAAAAAGAAACACTGTAGATTTTGTACTTGTGAGAAGGCTCACTCTGCCTTTTTCTCTCTTCCTTGCTTATGTATACATTGTAACTGAAAACATGTGCTTGCTTTGAAAACAAAACAAAAAACCCAACAAGCCTTGGTTTGAATCCTGACAAGCCATGTGAGTTTGGACAAGCTCTAAGAGGCTTAAAACAGCAGAAGATGGAATGAATTATAATTCCTACTTTTAAAAAAGACATGAATAATATTCCTCCCAAGTGGTTCTTTCTGACTTTTCTTTCTCTTCCTTCAAATAAATAGTTACTGGGTACTTTCTTTGGGCTGACATCGGGGATACAATTGTCAGCCAGGGGGAGAAGCCCCTGTCCTCATGGAGCTTCAGCCTAGCAAAGGAGATATGTTCATCAAAGATCACACCTAAATGTATTCAGTGCTAAATGCCATGACAGGGAAATAGTGCCATGATAGCATATAAATGGGAAGTTGGGGAGTTTCCCTCAGGAAGGATTGTTTAAAGTGTAATCTTAAGGAAGAGGATTGAACTAGGCATAGAGGAGGGGGACAGCTGTCCAGTAGATGGACAGCAGATAAAAACCCTTGTGGTGGAAGGGGAACTTAAGCCAGTGTGACAGCAGCATGGAGAGCAAGGGCAGTGAGCATGGTGGGAGCGGAAGGTGGAGACCAAACTATATGGATCTTGCAGCTTATTATAAAGGTTTGGGTCTTTTTTCTAAGAACAATGAGAAGTCATTAAGTTTTAAGCCATTAGAGCTGGTAAAATGAATTAATACATTTACAAAATATTTGGAGTTATGTTGGTCCATTGGAGCAGAAAAATATATTTAACATTTATTTTCTGATGCTAGTCTCATCTCCTTATGTCCTTTTTCTCTAACATCTTCAGTGGTTCCCCAGTACTGTAGTATGAAGCTGGCATTCAAGGGTCTTAGCCAAAGCTTCAACCTACATTTCTAGATTCTTAACTCATTTCACTACCCTGGCCTACTGCCTATCTCCCCCACCGCACACACATTATGCTCTGCATTAGAAAGTCTCACTCATTTCTCAAAGCCCAGCTTGAATTTCACCTCCTTCACTAGGACTGTCCAGATCTCTTCAAGGAGGATTCATTCCCCCCCCACCCCCTCCCCCACTGCTAGGTTCCTCTAGCATTTTGGGAGAAACGTGTTTACTAAGCACTTATTATTAGTTACCTACTGTAAACTATATTGCATAAGGATCTTTATAGGTTTTTTTTTTTTTTGTCAGTACTTAACGCATTGCCAGTTTTCTCTTCCAATAACTGACTTTTGGCTTCATTGATTCTATTGTTTTTCTATTCTCTGTTTAATTTATCTCCATTCTATTCTTTATTATTTCCTTTCTTTTGCTAGCTTTGGTCTTAGCTTTTCTTCTTTTTCTAGTCCCTCAAGATGTAAAGTTAGGTTATTGATTTGAGAGCTTTCTTTTTAATGTAGGTATTTACAGCTATAAATTTCCCTGTGCATTGCTTTTGCTATATTCCCTACACTTTGGTATGTTGGGTTTTTTTTTTTTTTTCATTAATTCAGATATTTTCTAGTTTTTCTTGTGATTTCTTCAACTGTTGGTTATATGAGTGTGTTGTTTAATTTCTACATATTTGTGAATTTTTCAGTTTTACTTCTTTTATTGATTTCTAGCTTCATTCCCATAGATGTTCTATCCATGATTGAAAGTGGTGTACTGAAGTCTCCACAAGTCTCTATTGTGGAACTATTTCTCCCTTCAGTTTTATTAATACTTGCCTCATGTATTCTGGAATTCTGTTTGGTGTATATATCCTTATAATTGTTTTGTGTTTTTGATGAATCAACCCTTTTATCAGTGTACATTGTGCTTCTTTGTCTCTTAACAGTTTTTACTTAAAGTCTATTTTGTCTGATATTTAGTTTAGTCACCTCAGCTCTCTTTTGGTCACCATTTGCATGGAGTATATTTTTCTATCCTTTCACTTACAATCTATTTGTGTCTTTGGATCTAAAATGAGTCTCTTGTGTATAGCAGATTTGATCTTTTTTTAATTCAATCTGCCAATATTTTTGAATGGAGAGTTTAATCCATTTACATTTAATGTAATTATTAATAAGGAAGGACTTACTTTTGCCATATGGTGTTTGTTTTCCATATGTCTTATACCTTTTTTATCCTCCATTTCCTCCATTACAGCCTTCTTTTGTGTTTAGTTCATTATTTGTAGTGAAATGTTTTGATTCCCTTCTCAATTCCTTTGAGTATATTTTTTAGATATTTAGATATTTCCTTTGTGGTTACCATGTGGTTACCATGGGGATTACATTGAATATCCTAAAATTATAGCAATCTAGTTTGAATTGATACTGACTTAACTTTGATAGCATACAAAACTCTGCCCCTATAAAACTTCATCCCTTCTTTATGTTGTAATCACAAATTACATCTTTATACATTGTGTGCTCAATAACATTTATAATTTTTTAATGCATTTGTCTTTTATGTAAGAAGTAAAAAGTAGAGTTGCAAACCAAAATTATAATAATAATAGCTTTTGTATTTGCCTATGTATATCTTTATCTTTATTTCTTTATTTCTTCATATGGCTTCAAGTTACTGTTGAGAGGCCTTTTGTTTTAACCTGAAGGACTCCCTTTAGCATTTCTTTTAGGGAAGAACTAGTGGTAATTAAGTCCCTTAGCTTTTGTTTGTCTGGAAATGTCTTAATTTCTCCATTATTTTTGACAGTTTTGCCAGATATTGAATTCCTGATTGACAGGTTTTTTTTTTTTTTTTCTTTCAGCACTTTAAATATGTCATCCCACTGCCTTCTGGGCTCCATGGTTTCTGGTGAGAAATTGGCTGTTAATCTTATTGAAGAGTCTTTGTACATGACAAGTTGCTGCCCTCTTGCTTCTTTCAAGATTGTCTCTTTGTCTTTTGACAGTTTGATTATGATGTGTCTTAGTGTGGATCTGTAACTTTATCTACTTGGAGTTCATTGAACTTCTTGAATGTGTAGATTCATGTGTTTGTTATTAGACTTGGGGAGTTTTCAGTTATTATTTATTCAAATATTCTTTCTGCCCTTCCCTCTCTTTCTTCTCCTTCTGGGACTCCCATAATGCATATATTGATCTGTTTGCTAGTGTTCCACCAGCCTTTTAGGCTCTGCTCATTTTTCTTCATTCTTTTCTCTTTCTGCTCCTCAGACGGGATAATTTCAGTTGTCTTATCTTCAAGTTCACTGATTCCATCTTCTGCATTCTCAGATTCGCTGTTGAGCCCCTCTAGTGAAGTTTTAAAAAAACTTATTTACCAACATCTCCCCCATTTTCCTAGCCCCTGGCAACCACCATTCTACTCTGCTTTCATGAGTTCTCCTGTTTTAGATTCCACATATAAGTGAGATCATGCAATGTTTTTCTTTCTGTGTCTTACTTATTTCACTTAGCATAATGTCCTCCAGATTCAACCATGTTGTTGAAAATGACAGAATTTCCTTATTTTTAAAAGCTGAATAATATTCCATTGTATATATATATATATATATATATATATATAACACATACACACACATTTTCTTTATCCATTCATTTGTTGATGGACAAATGTCTTAGCTATTGGGAATAATGCTGCAATGAACATGGAGTACAAATATCTCTTAGAGATACTGATTTTATTCCCTTTGGATATATACCCAGAAGTGGGATTGCTGGACCATATGGTAGCTTTATTTTTAATTTTTTTAGGAACCTTTATACTTTTTCCATGACGTTTTCATTTTAATAATTGTATATTTCATCTCCAGAATTTCTGTTGGTTCCTTTTTCTAATTTGTCTTTATTGATATTCTCATTTTGTTTAGACATCACTTTCCTTATTTCTTTGTCCATGTTATCCTTAGTTCTTTGTCCATGTTATCCTTTAGCTCTTTGAGCATATTTAAGACAGTTATTTTATTTTTTTTATTTTTTATTTTTTTTTGTGGTACGCGGGCCTCTCACTGCCGTGGCCCCTCCCACCATGGAGTACAGGCTCCGGATGCACAGGCTCAGCTGGCCATGGCTCACGGGCCCAGCCGCTCCGCAGCATGTGGGATCCTCCTGAACCGGAGCATGAACCCTTGTCCCCTGTATCGGCAGGCAGACTCTCAACCACTGCGCCACCAGGGAAGCCCAAGACAGTTATTTTAAAGGCTTTGTGTAGTAAGTCCAATGTCTGAGTTTTCTGGGTGGCTTTCAGTTAATTTTGTTTCTCTGAATGTGTTGTACTCTATTTTTTATTTGTATACTTTGTGTTTTTTTTGTTGAAAAGTGAAGATCTGAATATTATGATGTGGTAACTCTGGACATCAGATTTTCCCTTTCCCCCTGGGGTTTGCAGTGTTTTTTGTTTGTTTGTTTTGGTGTTTCTTTGTTTTTGATTTTGATTGTTAAAAGCTATCGTTCACTTGTCTAATGACTTCTCCTAACTATTTTTTTTTCAGAAACTGTTTTCCTTTTCATGTGTGGTCACTGAAGTCTCTATTCCTCAGCATGTATTCAACTAGTGTTTGACAGAGATTTCCTTGGACCCCAGGAGCTAAGCAAACACACACACACACATACACACACACACACACACACACACACACACACACACACCCTTGTATTTGCAGATTGGCTTTGTGCTGTGGCCCTTCAACACTTACCCAGACTTCCACTGAGCTTAGAGACCATCCTGAGGTGAAAGCTTGAGGTCTTCTCAGTTTTTTTCCTAAGTATATGCATGGCTTTCTAAATTTCTCCTTATATATACAGGTGCTTTTGAATGCCCTAATTTCAAAAAAACAAGACAACAACAACAAAAAAACACACCCCCAAAAAAACACTTCCCCAGCTTTTCTTCCCAGTCCTTAGGTGGTTTATTGATGTCTCAACCACAATCTTTTGCTTCAGGTGTCTACAGGTTGTTTGTCAGCCTTACCATGTTTTCAACCAATGTATGCTGCTTTTTCAGCCTGAGTGAGTTCTGATTTAAGTGAAACAGCAATGAGTGCCTTGCGTCGGTCCTTCAAATAGCCCTGAGGTAGGTTAGACCAGATGTACACAATAATTTGCAAATAAGATTTGCTGTGCTCCTTCCAGAACCAGGAACCAGGGTCCTACACTGATAACATGGACATCTTTAAGACTACTACCAAGCCCGGGAGAGGATAGGGTGAAGGCTAGTAAAATGCCATAAAGCTTTCCTGTGTTTTTTTTCTGTCTCATTTTTTTTATTGTGGTAAAATATACATAACATAAAGTTTACCATTTTAACCATTTTAAGTGCATAGTTCATTGGCATTATGTACACTCAGATTGTTGTGCAACCATTACCACTATCTGTCTCCAGAACTTTTTCCTCATCCCCAACTGAAACTCAGTACCCATTATATAATAACTTCTATTCCTGCCCCCCCCCCCCCCCCGCAGCCCCTAGTGACCATCCCGCACTTTTCAAGTTGCCTTTTGCTTGATTCAGCATTTGGTTATTGCTGTAAACCTTTGTCTATATTCCAGAGTCTGACAAAGTTGGTTCTGACAGTTTCTGCTTGTTTTTCAATGTTTCTGTGGGACGATGGGAGCCTGGAGCTGACTACTCCACCATTTTGCTGGCATCATCATCAACACAAGATTTTGTCATGAGCTATTTGGAAGAGTAGAGTAGCCATTAACTGAAGTAGGAAAGACTATGGGAAGATCTAATGTTTAAAAAATTAAGTTTTATTGGAGTATAGTTGCTTTACAATGTTGTGAAGATCTAATTTTGAAGGAGAATATCAAAGGCTCAGTTTAGGATAAACTAAATTCAAGATACCTGCTAGACGTCAAGTGGAAAAGTCAAGTAGATAGGTAGGGAAGAAAAGAGGTCCAAGGGCTGATCCCTGGGCAGTCCAGCACACAGGGGTCAGGAAGATGAGGCAGAACCAGAAAAGAGACTGAGAAGGAGTGGCCAGAAGGATGGGAGGTAAAGCTGGAGATTGAGGTGGTAGTTTCTTGGAAACAGCTGAAGAAAGCTGCTAAGTCAAATAAAATGAGAACTCACAGAGTTAGCCATGTGAAGTCATTGGTGACTTTGGGAAGAGCAGTTATGGCGGAGATAGGGATAAAAGCTAGAGGAGAATGTGAGGAGGAAACTGGTGACTGAGAATATAGATAATTCAATGAGTTGCTGTAAAGGAGCAATTTCTAGAAAGGCAAGTGGGGTCAAGAAGTTTGTTTTTTATTTTAGTTTTGTAACTTAAGGAAATGGGATTCCTGATGGGATTGATCCGATGGAGAGGAGAAAGTTTATAATGCAGGAGAGAGGAGAATTGCTCGTGCACTGTTCTTTATTGTTTTTTTATAATATAAATTTATTTATTTATTTATTTTTGGCTGCGTTGGGTCTAAGTTGCTGCGCGCAGGCTTTCTTATTTGCGGAGAGCGGGGGCTACCTTTCATTGCGGTGCGCGGGCTTCTCATTGCGGTGAGTGGGCTTTGCGTTGCGGTGAGCAGGCTTCGCGCTGCGGTGAGTGGGCTTTGCATTGCAGTGGCTTCTCTTGTTGCTGAGCACAGTCTCTAGACGCATGGGTTTCAGTAGTTGTGACTCGCGGGCTCTAGAGTGCAGGCTCAGTAGTTGTGGTGCACGGGCGTAGTTGCTCTGTGGCATGTGGGATCTTCCCAGACCAGGGCTTGAACCCGTGTCCCCAGCACTGGCAGGCAGATTCTTAACCACTGCACCACCATGGAAGCCCTCGTGCACTGTACTTGAATAGTGGGAAGGGAAGGGATTTGCGGACGTGCTGGGTTCATCCATTACAACAGAAGAGAAAGAAGATATTCAGGAACAGAAGCAGGTAGGTGGGTAGGTAACATTTACTTCAATTTTTTGTTGCATCTCAAATCCGTATTTACAATATTATCTCTTCCCTGAGCCAAAACCAACTGCCTTGAGACATCCTCAAGTGGATTTCCTATAAGTACTTCAGCCTCAAGTTGTCCCAAACCAAGAAAGATCAACTCCTTTTCTTCTAATTCTTGGTTTCATTAGCAACACCAGAGCTGATGCTGGAAGGAGGGTAGACATCTTCCATGGGCAAGAGGGTAGAAGAATGGAATAGGCAGGTAACCCAAAGATGGGGTGGGAAATTGGGCTTGAGTGTGGAGTGACTAGGGAGCAGTGAGCTCAGAGCAGTCCCCTGGAGGCTGTTACACACCCAGAGGCCAACAAAGCATTCTGTCAGGGTCTCATGGAGTTATCCATGGTTTGTTACATGATCGAAAGGACTATTTATCTTCAGTTTTTCTCCATAGCATTAGATTGTTATCCTGCTGGAAAAAGAACCCTGACAAGCTCTTTCACCTCCTGGGCCTTGTGTTCCTACTACACTGCACTTATCCCTGATTACTGACCAAATCCCTTCTCACCCTGCATCTCCAAGGTCACTTCCAGAGATACTTTCCCGAACCTTTTCCCCCTGAGCCTCTCATCTATATCTCCATTATAGCTCTTCTATATTTTCATTATGCCTCCCAATTTTTGCTCCATGAAAGTTTTGCTCTGGGAGTTGGATTCTGCTTCACGTCCCTAGCATAGGACCTGGCGTGGATGAGGCATCAACAAATTTGTTGATTGGCTGTATAAAAAAACCTCAGACCATTCTGGTCCTGGGGCTCTGCCCACAGTTGCACAAATGCTTATTAACATTAAAATGCACGAGCAAATCCCAGAAATAACATCCTTATTGCAGGCTGTTTTTGGATGAGGATGTTATTGTTGTGAGATATTTGTGTATCAGCCACTCTGGACTCAGAGCACAGTGCCCATCTCTGCTGTCATTTGTTCTGTCACTTCAAAGTGCAGGAAAACCATGGGTGGTGATTTTAGAATCTTATTCAGAACCCTCAGGGAATGAGTCATTTCATAGTGACGACTTTTCCGGATTGCCACAGTTCAAATAAATTAAGCAACAGGACATTGTTGTTGTTGTTGTTGTTAATTTTAACCTCTTTAGAACGTAAATTTCAGAAATACATTATCCTACCATCCTGAACATGATTCTGCCATCTCTTGTTTCTTCAGAATCATTATTATGAACATAGTTATAATTTTTCAGCTCCGCAATGAGAATACACAGCCTTGCTAAAGGAGTAAGAGGGGGGCATAATTCAGGCTCAGTCTCTCCCTGGAGCAGATCCAGACCAGAGCCCAAAATCTAAGGTGGAGGCAGCTGAGCTGCCCCAGAAGTCAGAGGGGTAAGTGAGGGAACAGAGGCAGGCCCTGACCCGAGCACAGGACCAGTGAGTCTCCTGCTTCTTTGTGCATTTGAACTACGTGGGGATTTGTTAAAAAGCAGATTCTGATTCAGTAATTTGGGTTCAGTTCTGGGCTGGTATCTGAATTCTGCATTTTTAACAAGATCTCAGATGGTGCCAGTGCTGCTGAACCACAGACCACACTTTCAATATCAAGTCTTTTGTTGACCTACCAGAGGTTTGCTTGTGATTTTGTGTGGGTTTTCTTTAGCGAGTCTTTCTGTGGGGCGTCTTACAAGTACCAGGTGGCCTCTGGCAGTGTGTACACAGTGCTCTAAGTTTATGGAGCGCTCTCACGTGCCCTGTTTCCCTTCTTTCTCACAATAGTCCTGGGAGGTAAGTTAGCACCATTTTACTGACTGGGAAACCAGTTCCTGGCATCTCACAGATCACTAAAGGGAAGAACCAGGGCTCATGGCTCCACGTTTAGTGCTCTTTCCACTGCTTCTTGCTCCCTCTGCCACATCTGTGCTGTGTGCCTTACACAGCCCTATGGACTCCGCACCGTGGGGGTGCTCTGAGGAAGATGGCTGCCTGTGCACACACACGTGTGTGCCTGTATTAAAATCAAGGGCTGATCAACATCTGTAGCACCCGGGCCTGTGCAGTCTCACTTAGGGCACCCCAACTGAGAGTGACATTTCCTCATCCCTCCAATCTCCCCCTCAGACAATGACCTTGCCTCATATTGTATAGACTAAACCCTGGACTCACAAGTGGCAGTGACCGTCTGTAGCGTACGCTGAGATGCTATTGGTGCCCCACTCATCGCCACTTTAAGCGTTTCCATTTCAGGGGCGGCTGGCTGGACTCCATCTCCCAGCTTTGGCCTCTCCGTCCGCCCAAGGGCTTTCTCTGGCACAGGGACCTGTTG
The DNA here is from genome assembly GCF_039906515.1 of Pseudorca crassidens. Classification (NCBI taxonomy): domain Eukaryota; kingdom Metazoa; phylum Chordata; class Mammalia; order Artiodactyla; family Delphinidae; genus Pseudorca; species Pseudorca crassidens. The sequence goes on from NC_090304.1 coordinate 54,975,226, forward strand.
TGCCCCATGCAGGTAGTGAAATGCTGGGAAATTTATGGCCCTCCAGTCAACCAGGGACCAATGGGAGCTGATAACAAAATAAGCCAGCTCTCTCACCTCTTAATCTGGGATAACTCGGAGGCATTTTCCCCACGCTAAGCTCCAGTTACCCACAGTGGTAACTTGCTTGGTCATGTTGCCTTTGTTTGCTGCTTTCCCCTGCCTGCCTCACTTCCCCACTCCTGTAATAGTGTTTCCAGGGATCCCCTCCTAAAGAATGACTTACACGCAACTCTTTGTCTCATGGTCTGCGGGCGGAACCCAAATTAAGACACTTCTCCCAACCACTATTCCTACTGATTTACTTACAGCTGGACCCACATGCCTGCCTTCCCTCTAGTCATAATGGAGAAAGTATTCCAGTTCCTTAGTAAGATCACACCCTCTCCCAGGGATCTGGATGACATCCTCCTGCTTCTTAAGGATTTCCCTCCTTCAATTATCTCCTTTCTCTGCAGCACCCTCTCTCTCTCTCCCTCTCTCCCTTTCCTAGATCATTCCAACCTACAAACGTGCCTCAATAGGACCCCTCAGGCCACGGTCTTCTGATTCTGGCCAAAATGGAATAACAGGGACTAGATTTCTCTTCTGCCTGAAAAAACAACAACCAAATGAAATATATGAAACAATGGTTTTCAAGACGCTAGACAACAAACACCAAAGGACAGTGATTCTTGAGAGGGGGGAACCTAACACAGGAGAGAGTTTCCAGACCCTAGAACAGGAGAACCCAGGAGGAGCTGGTGCTTGAGAAGGGAGAACTAAGAGTCCAGAGAGACTAAGGGAGATCGACCGTGCAGGACAAAGAACAGGGAAGGAGCGCGTCACAGAGAAACTCCTGGGATCTGCAGAGGGACACCTCATGTGTTCAGCAGAATGCTGATTGGCACATGTGTGTGAAGACACTATCAAAGGACTGGGGAAAGAACCACCTGGAAATATTAGAGGAAATAGTAGCTGGCACTCACACAAGGCCAGGAATAGTGTTGGTTCCCACCAGCCAGACTGAAAAGCTACATATTTCACAAGGCTTCAGGTAGAGTGCTCAAAAGAGTTTAGCCTTAGTCGTGGGGAATAATAAGCCCTGGACGAATTGCCGTTCTCATCCTGCCTAACAAACCTTAAAAGAAATACCCCAAGAGGATCAAACTGTTTCAAACTAATTTAAGTGCACCCCAGAACAAAGTTCAAGAATATTTATAGAAATATAAAAATATCCAACACTCAACAAGGTAATATTCACAATTACTTGCATCGAATAAAAATGATCAGAAATGCAAATAAGCAGGAAAATACAACCTACAATAAGAAAACTCAAATAATCAAAACAGGCCCAGGATTACCACAGATGTAAAAACTAACAGAGGGGAACGTTTTAAAATGTTTTTATAACTACATATATGTATTGAAATTTTAAATGGAGACATAGAAGATATAAAGAGCCAATTGAAACTTTTAGAGATGAAAACTGTAATATCTGAGCTATACGGTGAATGAGATTAGCAGCAGATTAGGCAGTTCAGAAGAAAAATTAGGGTACTTCATGACAATAATAGAAATTATTCAAAGTGAAACACAGGGAGTAAGAAGAAAACTTTTAAAAATGAAAAGAGCATCAGTTAACTGTGAGACAACTTCAAGCAGTCTAATATGTGTGTAATTTGGTACCCTGGGGAAACAAAAGGGAGTAGGGGACAGAAAAATACCTGAAAATAATGGCCAACGTTTCCCCAAATTTGATGAAAGCTATAAACCCACATATCCAGGAAGCTCAATGAACTGCAAGTGCAAGAAACATGAAAGACTGTACCTAGACACTTCACAGTCAACTGCTCAAAATCAATGATGAAGAGAAAACCTTAGCACCAGCACGAGGAAAAAGACATACCGCAACATGAAGGAACAAAAATAAGGATAATAACAGATTTCTCTTCAGAAACAAGCAAGAAGAGAGTGGGACAATATTTTAAAGTACTGAAGGAACTATCAACCTAAAATTCTGAACCCACTGAAAATAAGTCTCAAAAATGAAGGTGATGATTTTTGACAACACACTATGGTTATGTGGGATGTTGTCCTTAAGGGAAGCTGGGTGAGCATACATGGGAACAAAGAGATAGATCTAATGGCAAGATGATAGATTTCACCCTAACCATACAAATAATCACATTAAATGTAAATTATATACCCTCAACTAAAAGGTATAAAGCATTAGATTAAATATAAAACCAAGACTCAACGTCATGCTTCGTCCAAGAAACTCACTCGAAAAATAAAGTCATAAATAGGTTAAAAGTAAATGGACTGAGGTGCAAACTGCTATGTATAAAATAATACAAGATTATACGATCAATTCTACAGAACAGGGAATATGGCCAATATTTTATAATAACTTTAAATGAAGTATAATCTATAAAAAATATTGAATCACTGTGTTGTACACCTGAAATTAATATAATATTGTAAATCAACTATACTTCAATTTTAAGGATTGAAAAATATATACCATACTATCAATAGTACAAAGAGAGTTCGAGTGACTATATTAATGTCAGATAAAGTAGATTTCAGAGCAAAGAATATAATCAGGGATAAAGAATATCATTTCCTAATGAGAAAGGAGTGAATTCATCAGAAGGACATAATTCTAAAAGCATATGCACCTAATAATTTGAAAATATATTATAGAAAAACTGCTAGCATTGCAAGGAAAAATAGACAAAATCATAATTATGTTCAGAGACTTCAACATCTCTTTCTTATTAATTAATAGACAGAAAAGAAGTAAAGGAAAAAGAAGTTTTTACACTAAGAAAGCCAAAAGAAAGAAAAAAGGGCCCAAAACAAAAATGCCAAGTGAAAGAAGCCAGTCACAAAACTCCACATATTGTATAATTCCATGTATATGAAATGTACAGAATAGGCAAATCCATACAGAAAGTAGATCATCCCTTGCCTAGAGCTTGGGGTTCGGGGTGAGAAGAAGTGACTGCTAATAGGTATGTGGTTTTCATCTTTTTTTTCATATTGATATGATGCAAATATTCTAAAGTTGTTTGTGGAGATGATTGTCCAACTCTGTGAATACAGTAAAAACAATTGAATTTTCACTTTAAAAAGGGGAATTCTGTGGCTTGTGAATTATACCTCAATTAAGCTGTTGTTAAAGAGTTGTTTTAAATTTTATAACTAACCCTTGGGTTAAATATCAAACAAACAAACACCCTATGGCTTCTCACTGCACTTAGGATGACATCCCTCCCCCTAACCCTGGTGCGACTGACCCTTGCCTACCTCTCTAGCCTCATCTCGTCCTTCTCCTCATTCATGTGCTCTAGCCACAGCAGCCTTCTCTCTGTTCCTAGACATGGCAAACTGATTCCTGTCTCAGGACCTTTGCTCTTACTGTTAATTTTGTCTTGAAGTCTTTTCTATAGAACTGCTTCCTTCATCGTCAGACATGTTTCCCCTCAAGTATTATCTTCTCCGAAAGACCTTCCCACATTGTCCTGGCAAAAGCCTACTTCTGACTCCATGTTACCCTATTTTATCTATTCCATGGAACTTAGTACCTGAAACCACCTTCTTTGTTTATTGACATATGTGTCTGCCTGCACTAGAATATAATGTAAATTGGTTGAGGAAAAGTTTTCTTGTCTTGTTCCCTGCTATATCCACAGTTCGTAGAACAGTACCTGGCACATAGTTGTTAACTGCATAAGAGCTACCCAGGCCAAAGAGAATTGCCAGAAATGTGCACTGGTGGTAGAAATAGTAGCACTAGGGAGCAAGGCATGAAGTGTAGTGGGAGTGGGTGAAGGTCATGCCTAAGTGATACCAACCTTGCCTCTACCAGTGGCAGGGCCTGAGGGGGTAGGTTGACTGCTCTCTGCAGGTTAGCAGGCTAAAGTGCTAGCACTAGAAAGAGGCTAATGCAGTAGGAATAGATGGTTCTATACTCTTCATTAATAATTTTTAAAATTAGAAATATATAATCTATGCAAAAGAGCACATAACGTTTTTATACAGTTTAAAGGATAATTATAAATCAAACATTCGTGTAGAAGCCAACCAAGTTAAGAAATAGGACACTGCCAGCCACTCTCCAAGTCTGTGATTCTTCTTGTCACATTCCTCTTTTCTTCTCAAGACAAAACCACTCTCCTGGTTTTTATTATAGTCATGTCCTTGTTTTTGTTTTTTTTAATAGTTTATCATCTACTTGTGCATGACTAAATAATACATTTTTCAGTTTTTGAACTTTATATAAGTGAAGTTATACTGAATTTATCCTTCTATGATTTGCTTCTTTCACTCGACATTATGTTTGTAAGTTATTTCTGTGTTGATGGATGTGGCTGTTCATTGTTACTGTTGTATAGTATTCCATTGAATGGACATAACACTATGTATTTTCCAGTCTAACAAAAGTGGATGGTTTTTAGTTTTTTGCTATGCTAGAAATATTTTTGTATATGTACAAGTTTTTCCAAGCCTAGTATGTGTGTGTGTGTATACATATACATTATTTTTTCACTCCCACCAGCAGTGAATAAGAGTTCTGTTACTTCACATCCTCATCAGCATTTGGTATTGTCCAGTTTTTGGATTTTAGCCATTTTAATAATTGTGTAGTAGAATGTCATTGTTGTTTTAATTTGTGTTTCTCTAGTGACAAATTATTTTGAGTGAAATCTTATTTTTAATTTTCATTTTTCTGATTATTATTAAAGTTGAGTTTATTTTCATATATTTATTGACCACTTGAATTTTCTCTTTATGAAGTGCTTGTTCAAGTTTTTTTGCTCATTTTTCAATTTGATTCTTATCTTTTTCTCATTATTTCCTAGAACTTCTTTATATATTCTGGGTGTAATTTCTTTTCTGGTGTAATGCATTGCACATGTTTTTCCTTACTTTATGGCTTGTGTTTCACTCTTTATCATGCCTTTTGATGAACAGAAAACCTCTGTATTTGAACTAGAGCATTTACTCTATTTATATTTATTTAAATACAGATATATTGGATTTATATCTATCATTTACTTGTGCTTCTATTTACTTTATTTCTTTTTCCCTCCTTTCTCACCTTCATTTGGGTTGATTATTTGGTGCCATTCCATATTCCCCTCTACTAGTCTCAAAGATATACGCTCTGAGCAACAGCCAGCTCTACCCACCACCAGTCCCTCCCATCAGGAAACTTGCACAAGCCTCTTAGATAGCCTCAACCACCAGAGGGCAGACAGCAGAAGCAAGAAGAACTACAATCCTGCAGCCTGTGGAACAAAAACCACATTTACAGAAAGATAGACAAGATGAAAAGGCAGAGGGCTATGTACCAGATGAAGGAACAAGATAAAACCCCAGAAAAACAACTAAATGAAGTGGAGATAGGCAACCTTGCAGAAAAAGAATTCAGAATAATGATAGTGAAGATCATCCAGGACCTCGGAAAAACAATGGAGGCAAAGATCAAGAAGATGCAAGAAATGTTTAACAAAGATCTAGAAGAATAAAAGAACAAACAAACAGAGATGAACAATACAATAACTGAAATGAAAACTACACTAGAAGGAATCAATAGAAGAATAACTGAGGCAGAAGAATGGATAAGTGACCTGGAAGACAGAATGCTGGAATTCACTGCTGCAGAACAGAATAAAGAAAAAGAATGAAAATAAATGAAGACAGCCTAAGAGAACTCTGGGACAACATTAAACGCACCAACATTTGCATTATAGGGGTCCCAGAAGGAGAAGAGAGAGAGAAAGGACCCGAGACAATATTTGAAGATATTATAGTCGAAAACTTCCCTAACATGGGAAAGGAAATAGCCACCCAAGTCCAGGAAGTGCAGAGAGTCCCATACAGGATAAACCAAAGGAGAAACACACCGAGACACATAGTAATCAAATTGGCAAAAATTAAAGACAAAGAAAAATTACTGAAAGCAGCAAGGGAAAAATGACAAATAACATACACGGGAACTCCCATAAGGTTAACAGCTGATTTCTCAGCAGAAACTCTACAAGCCAGAAGGGAGTGGCATGATATACTTAAAGTGATGAAAGGGAAGAAGCTACAACCAAGATTACTCTACCTGGCAAGAATCTCATTCAGATTCGATGGAGAAATCAAAAGCTTTACAGACAAGCAAAAGCTAAGAGAATTCAGCACCACCAAACCAGCTCTCCAACAAATGCTAAAGGAACTTCTCTAAGTGGGAAACACAAGAGAAGAAAAGGACCTACAAAAACAAACCCAAAACAATTAAGAAAATGGTCATAGGAACATACATATCGATAATTACCTTAAGCGTGAATGGATTAAATGCTCCAACCAAAAGACACAGGCTCACTGAATGGATACAAAAACAAGACCCATATATATGCTGTCTACAAGAGACCCACTTCAGACCTAGGGACACATTCAGACTGAAAGTGAGGGGATGGAAAAAGATATTCCATGCAAATGGAAATCAAAAGAAAGCTGGAGTAGCAATTCTCATATCAGATAAAATAGACTTTAAAATAAAGAATGTTACAAGAGACAAGGAAGGACACTACATAATGATCAAGGGATCAAACCAAGAAGAAGATATAACAATTATAAATATATATGCACCCAACACAGGAGCACCTCATTACATAAGGCAACTGCTAACAGCTATAAAAGAGGAAATCGACAGTAACACAATAATAGTGGGGGACTTTAACACCTCACTTACATCAATGGACAGATCATCCAAACAGAAAATAAATAAGGAAACACAAGCTTTAAATGACACAATAGACCAGATAGATTTAATTGATATTTATGGGACATTCCATCAAAAAACAGCAGATTACACTTTCTTCTCAAGTGCGCACAGAATATTCTCCAGGATAGATCACATCTTGGGTCACAAATCAAGCCACAGTAAATTTAAGAAAATTGAAATCATATCAAGATATATGCTCTGTTTTTATCTTCTTAGTGGTTTCTTTAGACATTAAAAGAGCATCATGAATTTACCAAAATCCAATGTAGTTAATATCTTTACCCTCCTCTTTTTTTTTTTTTTTTGCGGTACATGGGCCTCTCACTGTTACGGCCTCTCCTGTTGCGGAGCACAGGCTCCGTACGTGCAGGCTCAGCAGCCATGGCTCACGGGCCCAGCCGCTCTGCAGCATATGGGATCTTCGCAGACCGGGGCACGAACCCTTGTCCCCTGCATCGGCAGGCGGACTCCCAACGACTGCACCACCAGGGAAGCCCTACCCTCCTCTTGAACAATAAAAGGACCCTCACTCTTGCTCTCACTCTCTCTCCCCTTTCTGGGGCTCCAATTACACTTACGTTAGACTGTTTGATATTATCTCACAGCTCTTGAGTTCTCTGTTTTGCTTGTTTGTTTTTTGTCACTCTTGTTTTCTTTGTGTCTTAGTTTAGGTAATTTCTATTGGTCTGTCTTCACTGAATCACCCCTCAGCCATTTTCAGTCTACTGACGAGCCACTGAAGGAATTTGTCATCTCTGATACTGTGATTTTTATTTCTAGGATTTCCACTAGACTCAATCTGAGTTTCCATCTCTTTGCTGAAATTCTTCCATCTGTTCTTGTGTGTTGTCCACCTTTTCCACTAGATTCTATAATATATTAATTTTAGGTATTTTAAAGTCCTCCTCTGATAGTCCCAACATCTGGATCAGTGAGTGGGGAGATGTCCTCTTTGTCATGGGTCTGGCTGAGTCTTAGGCTGGACCTGTGTGCCTGGGCCTCAGAGGTGGGGCTTTCTCAGTGTTCCTGCCCCTCCTCCCCATGGAAGCCAATCTCTGCCTTACATTTGTGGTGAGTCTTGCACTGAATAGGATTTCCTGCCCTCCTCCGGCAGGAGGGGACCTCTAGCAGTGGTATTAGTTCAGGCTTCTGGGCCTGGGACAGTTCTCTGCCCTCTATCAGGGTAGAGGGAGTTTTCTTTTAGCCTTCTCTCATCAGCAGTGGGATCTTGCCTGTGCCCCTGGGGACAAAAATGTTCGCTACCTTTGCCCAAGTAGCTTAAGGGTTTTGTTCCAGATGAGAGTCCTGCACATCCTCACTCCCAAAGCTGCCTCTTTATAATCTTATCTGTAGTTTATCTGGCTTTTTCTTGTGAGGATGGGGGCACTTCTCCTTCCAGCTTTCTACATCTTGGGCAGTAGTGAAACCTCCCTCCTGTATTCTTAAGAAAGTAAATAGGTTTAACTTCTTTTGCCAAGTCCCTCCCCCTCCCTGCTGCCCTCTGATCTGGTTCCTCTCTGCTTTCCCTCCAACTCTGTTCTCCATTCCCAAAGTAAAAGATTCTACCTGGCGTTGCAAGACCCTCCTTACAGGCGAGGATGGGCAGAAACTGAAGGGAAAATGTAGTCTTTTTAGTGGGCAGGGGTTAGGACAAGCTCTTGAATACTCATATGTTAATCATTTTTGTCCTGTCACAGCTTTAAATAATAGTAGTAATGGGAATGGGACAGGGGTCACTACACAGGATCCCATCCTGCCAAAGGAATCCTATGAGGGATCCTGCAGTTTTTCCCTTTATTTTCCCTATTGCTGGACAAGGGGCCAAGTTAATCCGCTTAATAAAGTACTGGGGGTGAGGTGAGGGAAATGAGAAAGAGCTGAATAGTTTAGGGTTGGAGGTTTACAGGGCCTTTGAGGTGAGAGCAGCCAAACTAAGCAGAGGACAGAAGTGGACAGAAGAAAATGGATTCTGAGAGCATTGCACCGAGTGTTTTTAGATTCAGTTTTCTTTTCAACAGAATCAAGTAAAGAATGGATGATTCTACCAAGATGGCAGCCACTGTGAAGAAGGTGGCTGCAGAAGATGTCAATGTTACTTTTGAAGACAAACAAAAGACACATTTGCACAGAAGACAAGTAGAATCCCAGAACTGAAGGAAGAAATAGAAGTAAAAAAGAAACAACTTCGAAATCTGGAAGATGCTTGTGGGGACATCATGCTTGCAGGTGATGACTGCTTAATGATATCAAAATGATTTAAAATTGGCGATGTTTTCATGAGCCATTCTCAACAATGAGCACAAGAAGTGTTAGAAGAAGCAAAGAAAAATTTACAAGAAGAAATTGATGCCTTAGAATCCAGACTGCAGTCAATTCAGTGAGTATTAGATTTGGAAGTTCAGTCATATGCAAAATTTGGGAGCAACATAAATCTTGAAGCTGATGAAAGTTGAACATCTTATAAGACCTTAAAAATTTGTTTAATAAACTTGAATAATTCTTTTGTTATCATAAAATATTGACTATATTCCCTGAGTACAATATATCCTTGTAGCTTATTTTACACATAATAGTTTAAACCTCTTAATCCCCTCCCCTCTTCCCTCTCCCCACTGGTAGCCACTAGTTTGTCCTCTGTATTAAACTTGAATAATGTTTAAAATGACTTTTTTTTAAAAAAAAGAAGGATAAATTATTCTATTGGCTTTATCTGTTTAGGTGCACTTCTTAAATGCAATTCCAGTCTGAGAGTGAACCCTGAGTGTCTCTGGCTTCAGAAAGGCTCCGCGGCAGGCTTGCTGTGGATGTACCAGGCTGTGTTAAGGACTTTAAGGATGAAGAAACTGAGGGTCAGAGGTGGTGGGAGCCTCACCCCTAGTCACACAGCTAAGAAATGTCAGAGCTTGGACTGACATTCAAATCCAGCTAGGTCTGGCTTTCTAGCCTGAGGTCTTTCAGTCTTGCGGCTCAGATGGCTCTCCTTTGATCAGCCACTGACCCCTAGCCTCATTCCTGCCCCCTCACACTTCCTGGCTCCGCACTCCCCCACCCCTGCCGCTCTGTCTGTCCTCCGTAGGGCCGGGTGTTGCCTCAGGGCCCGGCTGAGCCTGCACCCTATCCAGCTCCTGCCATATCAGCCTCTAGAGACATCTCCCCCTGCCCCCATCAGTAAGAAGGAGAGAAAGTTCTTTGCTTCCTGACACTCCCCAGACAGCCGGGCCCCAGGGCTTGCAGCCAAGTGGAACCCCTCCGGGTGCCCCCAGCCTGGGCTCCGGGTGCGCTCCCTGTCACAGCCCAGGAATGTGGGCATCCAAGCATCAGCAGCAGACACGCTGGCTGTCAGCCGAGCCAGGGCTCCTGATAACTGACAGGAGCTGAAAGAACCATTAGAGAGGAAGGCTGGCTCGAGGGGCATGTTTCAGGGTCGCCTGGGCTAGGCAGAACGGTGCAAGGCAGCCAGGACTGGCAGCCTCGGAGAAGCCACTGCCTGCGGGGCCTCGGTTTCCCCATTTGTAGAACAGGGATGGTGTTTCTTGCCCTGCCTGCCTCACCAGGCAGCTGTGAGAAAATGAACATGGTTGTCTGTACTACCCGGTTGAATTGCCTACTCCAGCCCATCTCAGAGAACCACAGGGGAAACTGAGGCCCCAAGAGCACAGATTACACCTTGAGCTGTTAACAGAGCCGGGATCAGACTCCAGGTCCCTGTCTTCCCAACCAGGGCTCTTCTACCCCAGTTTCAGTCCTGAACATACTCAGGTAGGAAGGACAGCTTCCTGCATGGGAGGCCAGGATGAGGCAGAACTAGTCCAAGGACCTGGGATGAGGCCAGGAGTGCTGGGCTCTAGGCTTAGGCTGTCACTGACTTGCTGTGGGAAACTGGGAGAGGATTTCTCCTCTCAAGGCCATGCTTTTTTTTTTTTTTTAATAATTTAGTTATTTAGTTAGTTCGTTTTGGCTGCATTGGGTCTTTGTTGCTGTGCTCGGGCTTTCTCTAGTTTCGGTGAGCGGGGGCTACTCTTTGTTGCGGTCTGCGGGCTTCTCATTGCGGTGGCTTCTCTTGTTGCAGAGCACGGGCTCTAGGCGCACGGGCTTCAGTAGTTGTGGCATGTGGGTTCAGTAGTTGTGGCTCGCGGGCTCTAGAGCACAGGCTCAGTAGTTGTGGCGCACGGGCTTAGTTGCTCCGCCGCATGTGGGATCTTCCCGGAACAGGGCTCGAACCCGTGCCCCCTGCACTGGCAGGTGGAATCTTAACCACTGCGCCACCAGGGAAGTCCCAAGGCCATTCTTTAGTGTAAAATGGGGTCAACGCCAAGAACAGTGCTTCTTAGACTTTCATGTGCTTGTGAATCACTGGCATCTTGCTAACAGGCAGATTCTGATTCAGCAGGTCGGGGGCGGGACCTGAGAGACTGCGTTTCTAACAAGCTTCCAGAATCTGCTGATGCTGCTGGCCCTTGGGCCACCTTTTAAGAACAAGAGGCTGGAGGAGCCCTAAGGGCTTCCGGCTCTGGCCTTCGGTAAGTGGCTGGAGCTTCAAGATGCCTCCTTCCCTTCACCCCAGCACCCCGACCCCGGGCTGTCCAGAGGTTCCTGAAACTCCTCCTGGGGAGCGCTTCCTCCCTTCTCTGGGACTCTCCTCTCCACCCCCTCCTGCTTCACCTTCAGGATCAAGAAGTCTCAATTTGCTCCTCCCTCCCGCTGGGACTTGCCTCAGGAAGACCCTCCTCCAGCCTTTCATAGGAGACAGAGCCCCATCTCTGCTGAGGATGTGAGGAGCTCGTTGCACAGCTTCCCAGCTCTATGGCGAAGGCCGGGAAGCATTATCAAGCAGGGCTCCTGGGAACCTCGTGTCCCGGGGCCTGGCGCCTGCCCCTGGTGTGGGCCCACCTGGGCTTTCCTGCCCCCATGCCCGCCCAACAGCAGCAGCTGCTGGAGTGAGATTTATGTGATGCCATTGGGGTTTTGTTAAAAAAAAAAACAAAAAACAAAGCAGAGGGTGTGTGTTCAGAAGGAAGGAAGAAACCCAACATTTATTAAGGTCCTATTGTGTGGCAGGCCTATTTGCAAACATCTCTTCCTCCCAACCCTTGGCCCTGAAAGGCACACTTGCCTGAAGGTCATGGTGAGGATGACATAAGGTGAAGCCTGTGAAACTCCTGGGTGACTTGTCAGCAGTTTGAAGAGTGGATAGAGGCCAGCCTGGTTTCAGAGCACAAAGAAAGAGGAGGCTGGGGCAGGCGGAGGAGGGGTGTCCAGCCTCGGTGTGGCCTGCGGACCTCGGATGGAGGGGGACATTTTTCTATGAACAATGGGAGCTGGTAAGAACTGGGCAAATTTGGGACCAGATCAGATTGGCTCTCCAGAAGTACAGTGTGGTCGCTGAGTGGAGATGCGTGGATGGGGCACGACTAAATGTGTGGAGGTCAGAGGAGGTCCAAGGAGCCTCCAGTGAGGTCCCTTCTACCTCTGGGATCTTGAGCTGGACAGGCTATGCGGCAGTCCTTTTGGTCTACTCCCTAAATATTTCTATGGCACGTTTGTACCCACAGTCTGAGTTCCCCTGTCAAAATCCCCAGGAGGGGGCAGTACAGGTCTCAGTCTCCCCTTTGAGAGATTAGGTGAAAGGAGTACCAAAGGCTTCCCCAAGACCACCATGGGATGAGTCACTGTGCAGGAATTGGAACCCAGGCTCCCATAAGCTGTGTTGCCGCCAGGAGTCTGGGGCTTGGGAGGGAGAGAGGCCGGAAGGCCGGGGCCCAGCCCGGGTCAGCCAGCGTCCATCACCAGGAGCATCACCAGGCTGGCCCGGCTCAAAATAGCTCTCCAGACGCAAGGAAATATTTTATCCTACTCTGTTTTCCCACCAAAAAAAATAAACATTCCCAGATCTCAATGGGGCCAGACTCCAAAGAGGGGGAAAGGGAACGAGAACAGGCCTGGCCGCCCACTGAGAAGTCGGGTTTCTCTCCTTTTAGCTCCTTTCTTAAGGGTCAAGACTTCGCTTCGTGACATGAGTGTAGAGACTCCCACAACTTTCCCAGCGGTGACTGGCTTTCTCTTGGTGTCAGACTGCCCTTTCCCAGGGGTCACTCACCCCAGACATGGTGACACTACTGGACGGCTGCAGAGACCATGCTAGGGGGATTTAAGTATATGACATGACTCTGCCTTCGATGGCTTACAAGCCACTGGGTGAATGGCGGGGCTTCCTCTCTCCTTGAGGAGTTCTTGGAACCTGGGCTAGAGAGCACTGATATTTACTGAGAGTCAACCATGGGCCTGGTACATAGCAGGAACTCCCACAAACGTCATGCCATTTGACCCTCACGACAAGCCTTTGAGGGGTATGTTGTCACTTCCCATTTTACAGATGAAGAAACTGAGGCTCAGAATGGGTATGACCAGTTCAAGGTTTCACGACCAGCAAATGGTAGACCTAAGACTGGATTGTACATTATGTGGCTCTAAGACCGTGCTTTGCATCATGCTGGCTCTGGTAGGGCCCACGGGGAGGCTGGTGGGTGGATTGCATGAGCTCCGGACTCACTCGTGCACAGAGCTCTCCCCTTCTTCCTCTGGCTGGGGGACCCCCAGGCCCTGGGACACCAAGACCTGATGAGGAAGACAGAAATGAGGCTGGTATGGTTATGGGTTGAATTGTGTCCCCAAAAAAGATCTGTTGAAGTCGTAACCCTCATACCTGCCAATGTGACCTTATTTGGTAATAAGGTCTTAACAGATGTAAACAAGTCAAGATGAGGTAGTTAGGGTAGGCCCTAGTCCAATATGACTAGTGTCCCTGTAAGAAGAGGGAAGACTGCCACATGGAGACAAAGGCAGAGGTTGGAGTTATGCTGCCATAAGCCAAGGAATGCCTGGGGCTACCAGAAGCTGTGAGAGGCAAGGAAGGCTCCTCCTCTGGAGGCTTTGGAGGGACCATGACTGCCAGCACCTAGATTTTATAGTTCTAGTCTCTGGAACTGTGAGACAATACATTTCTCTTGTTTTAAGCCATCCAGTTTGAGGTCCTTTGTTATGGCGGCCCTGGTAGACTCTCCCATAGCTGAGGTCTGCCTGGTGTCGCCCTTGGCCTCCTCAGGAAGCAGGCAGACTGGAACCTGTGGGAGAGCAGAGCTCAAGTCTCAGCTCTACGAGGGGAAGAACTCCCAGCCAGAGTGAGTCTTCAGGAGGGGCTGCTTCCAAGGAGTGAGGGCCACATCATAGGGTGTATATGTGAAGGAGTGGATGGACATTCTGGGCAGATATTTGTCTCTTTCTTATTGCTTTTTGGGAAGTCATAAATGTTTATATAGATATAAAAATAGAAAGGTTGGTTGGCCTACTGATAAATTTTTTATGCATTTTGCAAATATGTTTCCTAGTTAGAGGCTTAGTCTTTTCATATTCTTTATGGTATCTTTTAAAGAACAGAAGGTCTTAGTTTTAATGTTGTCAAATTTATCCACATGCATCTTTAACTCATCTAAAATTGATTTCTGTGTAGGGTGTGAGGTAGGGCACAAAACAAAACAGTTTTGTTTTTAAAATATAGATAAGCAACCGCTCAGCATCCTTTATGGCTCTGGAGTACTGTCTCTGTCTCTTATCTGCCTCTGCAGCAATATCTTACAGTCTTAATTGCTGGAGATTTAGGGTAAGTCTTAATATCTGGTAGAGCAAAACTTCCCCAGCCACATCTTCTTCTTCTGAAATGTCTTTGTCATATTTTGGGGTACTGTTTAAAGGTCATTAAAAAAATTCTTAGCCCCACCCATTTGTATTAAAGCTCTCTTAAAATAATACTAGTATCACTATTAATCTGAATGATTTACTTTAAAATTTGTATAACAGAGAAATTTATATAGCTATTTGTATAGTGAGAGTTTGGGATATATCCTTATAAAAATTTTTAAGTGTAGATACCAACATACATACAATGTATTTGTCTGCATTATGATGGAATCATGCTTCATGTACTATTCTGCCATTTGACTTTTTCACTTAGAAATATGTCAAGTATATTTTCATATATACTTGAATATACTTTATATATTTCATAAATATAGAACGGACAACCAGCTGACTCCGGCAGAGGAAGGCCTGTGGCTGCAGTTGCTGCAGCCACGATTCCCCAGCAGGGGACCTGAACCCAGCAGTCATCGTCAGAATGGTAGACAAAGAACAAAAAATAGAACGGCCCCATTTAAAAAAATGCCCACAGAGTACCCCATTTTCATCTAGAAGTACTCTAATCTAGTCAATCAATTCTTTGAGGTACATTGATGTTTTCAACAGATCATTAAAAAAAATTCTACTTCACTAAACAAATTACCCTCCAAGAGGATTAGAGCCATTTACAGTCTTACTAGCCCTGGGGCTCATCAACTGTGGGATCATAGTCACCAGCACAGGTGTTTTCAAAAAGAGAACTAGACAGATACGGTAAAAATAGAGCAAAGAACATAACAGACACTGTGGATCCACCACCCATCTTTGTCCCATATTTATTACATGAGTTTTTTTATTACCTTTTCTTTGGAAATTAAAAAGAAATTAAGGACATTTCACACATATGTAAAAGTGGAATGAATGGTATAATGAACCCTGACCACCTTCAACAATTATCAATTCATGGTTCACTGTGCTCCATCTAGACTCCCAACCCCAAGTTAATCTGAAGCAGACACCGAACCTCATATAATTTCACCTGTAGATACTTCAGCAAGCCTTTCCAAAAGATAAACAGTTTCACACCTTAAAAATTAATGATTTTCTAATATAATCAAATATCTCATGAATAAGGATCCAAAATAAGATCCAGACATTGCCTTTGATTCTGTCTCTTATACTTTTCTTTTTAATTTTGAAACAATCAGGAACAGAAAAGTGGCAAGTATGTTACAAAGAACTTTCCTTCCCGTGAACGTTTGGAGAGTGAGTTGTGGACCTGGTTTCCCATCACCCCCCCCCCCCCCGAGTCTGTAATGTTTTCTACAAACAAGGACCATCTCCTCCGTAGCTACAGTACAACCGTCAACGCCAGGAGGCTAACGGAGTCATTGCTACCGTTTACTCCTCAGACCTCATTCAAGTGACCAGTTGCCCCAATAGTGTCTTTTATAGCCGAGGGCCCAGCTCAGACACACGCGCTGTAGTTAGCTGTCATGTCTCTTTAGTCTCTTTCAGTCTGGAAAAGTTCCTCAACTTTTGACTTTTAAGACCTTGACATTTTGGGAGTGATTTTCTAGATCTCCCTCAGTAGGAATTTGTCTGACGTTTCCTTGCGATTATTCATCGTTAGCAGGAATAGCACGGAAGTGACACTGTAACCACAGTGTCATGGCGTCTTCAGATGGCGTGTGATTTTGACTGGCCCCTTTATAGATGAGGATTAAGGTGATGTCTGCCAGTCTTCTCCACGGTGAATTTATTCCTTTCTCCTTTGTGATTTTATAGAGAGATACTTTGAAACTGTGCAAATGTCTCATTCCTCATCAAACTTTCAATTTATTTGTTTGTTTATATCAGTATGGACTTATGGTTTTCTGTTTTATTCAATGGGCTATAATTCTTACTATCAGTATTTAGTTTCGTGCTCAAATTATCCCTAACTTGACCGGTCCCTTCAAGCTGGGTTGTGTATCCTTTTGAAAAGTCCCCGTCATTCTTGAATACTTCCGTACTTTCTGGCACAACAAGATCTTCCAGGCACATCTTGTACTTTTCCTGTCCCTATCCTGTAATCAGACATTTTCTAAGGAAATGCAAAACAGTGACATTCTAATTCTATTATTCTTTCTTTGTTTATTAGCTAGAATTCCTTTATTCTAAACAAAACTAAAAACTTCCTTTTCATCAGATACAGGAGTTCATTTCTTTGAGGTACAGTTTAAATAGCAAGTCAGGATAAATGAGTCTTTCCCTTTACTTGTCAGCTTTCATAATAATGAGTTTGTTTTCTAGCATCCTCCAAAGGTGATCAATAAGACTTTTTTTCTTCCAGTTTTATTGACTTACAGTTCTTCTAAGGTTTAAGGTATATAGCATAATGTTTTGATTTACATATAGCATGAAGTGATTATCACCATAAGTTTAGTGAATAGTCGTCATCTCATATAGAAACCTAATTAAAGAAATAGAAAAAATTTTTTTTTCTTGTGATGAAAACTCTTAAGATTTACTCTAGGGAATTCCCTGGTGGTCCAATGGTTAGAACTTGGCACTTTCACTGCCGGGGCCTGGGTTTGATCCCTGGTTGGGAAACTAAGATACCACAAGCCTCGGGGTGAGGCCAAAAAAAGAGATTTACTGTGACAACATTCATATATAACATAGAGCAGTGTTAATTTTATTTATTGTGGTGTACATTACATCCCTGGTATTATTTATCCTGTAACTGGAAGTTTGTACGTTTTGACTGCCTTCATCCAACTCCTTCCCCCCCATCCCCCACTTCTGGTTACCACAAATTTGATCTCTTTTTCTATGAGTTTGTTTGTTTGGTTTTGAAGTATAACTGACCTACAACACTACGTTAGTTCCTGTTACACCACCTAGTGATTCAACATTTCTATACATTTCAAACTGATCTCCACGATAAGTCTAGTTATGATAAGTACAAGTATTATTATGAACTTATTGATCTTTATGTATTTCAATAGATGTGTCATTATTATGAGGTTCAGATGACCCCATATTTGGTCAGTGGGAGCCTGTCTTGGACCTTTATTTTTCTGTATGCATCTAATCATGAGGAAACAAGAAAATACAAGCAAATTGAGTTCTTTCCCAATGAAAAAGTTTACTGGGAATTTTGATTGGGATTGCATTGAATCTACAGGTCAATTTGGAGAGAACTGACATCTTCAAGATAGCGAGCCTTTTCATTTATGAATGTGGTGTACATCTCTGTTTATTTAAGTCTCTTCTAATGTCTTTCAATGAAGTTTTATTAAGTCTTGCACAACTTTTGTTAGATTTATTCCAAGATATTGCATATTTTCATTGTGAGTACAAGTCATATCCTTTTTAAATTGTATTTTCTAACTGAGAAAATGAAAAAATGGTAGTATATAAAAATGCAATTTACTTTTGTATATTGATTTTACATCAGACAAATTGCTAAACTCTCTTATTAAGTAATAATTTGACTCTAGATTTTTTTGCTTTTCTAGGTAGAAAATCATATTAAATCATAACACAGTTTTGTTTCTTCCTTTTTGATCCGTATAGTTTTGTCTTTTGTCTTATTGTGTTTTCTGGAACTTTTAGTGTAATGTTGAATAGAAACGGCAATAAGTCTCTTTTTTATCTTATTCCTGTTTTTAAAAGAAATACTTCTAATGTTTCAGAATTTAGTAAAATGTTTTCTGTAGGTTTCTTGGGTAGATATCAGGTTTAGAAAGTTTATGTTACTAACTGCTAGGAGTTTTATTTTAACCGTGAATGGATGTTGACTTTTATAAATGTTTTCTATATATTTAATTTATTGATATAATTCTAATTTTTCCTTTAATCTGTTAATAAAAGCAATTCATTTATAGATTTTTCTAGTGTTGAACACTGTGGTCAGAGAACACGGCTTATGTGATTCTTTGGACCTTATTGATACTTGTTTTATAGCCCAGTCTATTATCAGTAGGCAAAGGTGGTCTATATGTGCTTTAAAATTGGGTTTATTGTCCAGTCATTGGATGCAGGATTCTAAGTGCAAGCATTAGGTCACTAAAGTCTTACTGATGATTTTTTTTTACATGATCTAACAAATCCTGATAGATCTCCCAATATACATGTCTTTTTTGAAGCCATGTTTTTATGTGTGTATGAATTAAAGAGTTTTATATCTTCCTGGTTAATTGAAACTTCAATCATTTTGTGATGGCCCACTTTATCTCTTGTAATGTTTCTGTCTTGAAGTCTGTTTACTCAGGTATTAATGTGGCTACACCAGATATCTTTTAGTTAATATTTGTCTCTTCCATCCTTTGAATTTTCTGTGTTCTTACAGCTATTGTTTTTTTAACTTACTTTAACAATCTTCATCTTGCTATTGTGATGACTGATGTAGTCGACTTATTTCTACCGTATAGCACATAGTAGGTGCTCAGGAAACCATCCATTGTCAACCTCAGGTCTCTCGAGGCCTGCTGGGGGTAGGGGACTGGGAAGGGAAATGAGGTCTCTTCTCGCTATTACCCCTCAGTCTGGGGGGCCTACAGGGCATGGTTTTTCCTGAGAAAAGCATGGCGTTTCCAGAAAGACTTGGCTGAGAAAACCCCACTAGTCTGGGGCCACATAACTGTTTCCTAGAAACTAGATGTGAGTGAAACTCGGCTGGTGCCCGAGTCACAGCATACGTTTCCTGTTTTTCATCCACGAGCTAATAAAGTTATTTCCTTCGCATGCTGCTGAGCAGGAAGGCCCCACTGCCTCAAGGCTGGAGGCCGGCCCTTATCCACCACGCTCCAGGCGGAGGGAGGAAGTGGCCTGCGCTCCCCTGGGGGAGGGGCTTCCTCCCAGGCAGGGTTGTCAACTCTTCTCCCCACGCTCGCTCGACCCCTCATCTGCAAGGGGGCATCAGAGCCCGCTCTACCCCAACAGTCCCCAAGGCTCTGCCCCTGGCCTGGAGCCCTCCGTGGGTCTCCTGACCACGTCCTCTTTGAAGGCCCCCTGATGCCTGAACAGCACCTCAAATTCCATGTGTCCCACGCAGATCTCTTGCCTTGCCCGTGTTCTTCCTCGTGTTCCCCAGCTCTATGGTGCTGTCACCATCCACTGGCTGCTTAATCTTAATTAAGGGCATCACTGGGCCCCCTGCCCAATCCCTGTAGCCTGTCAGCCAGACAATTTGGTCTAGGCTTCCCGGCCCCAGCCCAGGCTCCACGCACAGCAGTGTTGGGAGGGCTCTGGGAGTTCCCCGGGGTGAGGATGGGCTGGGTTCCTCTCTGTGCTCCAGAGTCCGGCACAGTGTGGCTGGGGAGACTGCTCAGGAAAGTTTGTTGAACAAACTAGTGAATGAATGAATGAATGAATGGATGAATGGGCCCTCTGGAGTCTTCTCCAGGATCACACCCTGCCACCCCACCTCTTCTAATCATCCTCCCTCATTGTGGTTTCACCTCAGCCTCCTGCCCTTCCTCCGAAGCTGCTCCAGGCCTCCACTTTCTCCCCCACATGGGGAACCCAGCTGCAGACACTGTCCTGGTCGCTCCTCTGGGGCAGGGCCCTGGCTCTGGCTCTGGGGGTGGTGTGGTCCCGCACAGACAGTATTGGCTGTAGGCGCCAGGAATATTGCACTGGGTCATTCATCCTTCATTCACTCAGACGTCTATGGAGCCCAGAGTACATGCCATACACTCAGGAAATGGCATGGCAAGGACGGACCAAGTCCCTCCCCTTGAGATTCATTCACCAGAGGGGGCAGTTAAGGGCCCAGCAGCACCCAGTCACCAGCGGTGTCCGTCCAGGTGAGCTGGGGCCTCTGCAGATGTGCTTGGTTAGTACAGCCACACAGGAGGGCTGTGGGAAATTTGTGCAGGTAAAAGCCTGGACAGCAGGCCGAGCTGCACGGCTGAGTCCATCTCCCAGAATGAAGTGTGGCAGAAGGATGGAGGGCAGTGGCCCTCGGGGCCCACGGTCCACTGCAGGTGACCCAGACAGATGGGGAGTGAGAAGGTCAGGGTTTGGGTGTCAGGCAGCCCTGACACACTGAGGAAGCTGCTCTCTGAGCCCCAGTTTCCTTTTCTGTAGAATAGACGTTAATAATCCTCACCTCACTAGAGGATGAAATCCATGCACATCAGGGAAGGCCCCCTGGCACATGGGAGCAGCCAAGCTGGGGCCGGGTGGGGGGCGCCCATAACCAGTCCTGGAACAGGGGACCGGAACCAGAGCTGCTCAAAGCCCCCTGCTGTCTTCTGCTCAGGGGGTCTCAAAGCTAAGACAGAAGATGCGGGTTAGGG
The DNA here is from genome assembly GCF_039906515.1 of Pseudorca crassidens. Taxonomy (NCBI): domain Eukaryota; kingdom Metazoa; phylum Chordata; class Mammalia; order Artiodactyla; family Delphinidae; genus Pseudorca; species Pseudorca crassidens. The sequence goes on from NC_090304.1 coordinate 54,995,992, forward strand.
TGAGGGGCAGAGGAGGGCGGAAAGATTCAGTTTAGAGTTGGGTGATGTACATGCATGAGTACAATGCTCTCAAGCCTCAGATGAAGCAGGTCTCACCCTGAGGAAATTGAGGCTCAGAGTGGAAATGACCTGCCACAGGGGAGGGGCAGAGCTGGGCTCAAATCTAGGTTTGCAGGCCCCTGTGCTCAGGCTCCGTGTCTTGCACTGAGGTTGGGGACCTCACCCCAGGCCTCATCTCCTTTCTCAGAGTCCTGGTCCTGGGGCCAACTGAGTGGTCCTCCCTGGCCTGGCTGTGTACTGCTGCATTTTTTAACATCTCGTTGACCCTGATGGGTTCATCTTTTGTTCCCAGCCCAGCCTGGAGGCCTGCAGATGCATGGTAGTCCCCATCCTGCCCCTGGCTGGGCTGCTCTGTGTCCTGGATTGGCCTCTGTGCTGAGCTCTTGGAGGGTTGGGCCTCATCCCTGTGTCACCCGCACCCAACCAGGGCCCCGGCACGGAGTGGAAAACCAGGAGAAGATTTGCTGAAGAGGGAAGGGGTAGAGCGCAGCCTGGGTTACCAGAGTGTCCTGAGTGGGTGAAATTTCCCCACTCTGCAGAAGGGAAAGGACCCCAAGTGTGGTGCCCCATGGACCCAGGTACAAACCCCACCTTGGCCATTTTTTTTCAAATTGCAGTAAAATATACATAATATCGAATTTACCATTTTAACCCTTTTTAGCCACAACTCAGAGGCATTAAGTACATCCACACTGCTGTGCAGCCACCACCACCCTCCCTCTCCAGGACTTTTCAATCATCCCAAACTCCTGGCTGTTTTTTTCTTTTTCTTGGCCATGTGCCCCCAGGAGCATAAATGCTCTGCCTCTGAGCTTCAGCTGCTCATTCACACACCAGGAAGCACGCTGTGTCTGCCTGCCTGCTGTGAGAGTAAAGGAGGTGGGTGTGGGTCACGCTTCCTGGGTCAAGTGGGGTGCACCCAGGAGTGGCTGGTATTGTTCCCACATTGGCACAGGCCAGCCCCTCAAGGACACTTCCTAAAGGGCTAGGTTGCATGTAATGATGACGATAATTATGGTACAACCGTGGCAACGAGGCATGAAGGAGAGGACGCCAGCCAACAGGGAGCCGGGAAACTGGACCCTGAAAATCCTCTGCCGTTGACTAGCTGTGGCCTTGGCCACGTCCCTGCCCCTCCTGGACTCCACTTCCTGCTTGTACAAAAGGAGTGCACAGCAGGGCACTTTCTCTCGTGGTACCGAAAGCCCCTTCTTCTCTGTTATCAACCTCTGGCCTCCCCTCACCTGGACCAGGAGGCTGGGTGAGCGGTTCCCTAGGTGTGCGGAGGGGGAAGCCCGTGCTTCCCAAGGTCCTCTGCTCCCTGAGCATCTTGTGCGCTTGTCCACCAGGCCACAGGCCCCTCGAGGACAGAGGTCCTAGCTTTCTCTCATCCATTCATCCATTCACTCCTGTGCTTAATGAACCTTTGTCTGTGCCGGGCCCTGTGCTGGGCTGGCTGTGTGGAACCGGGTCCTCCTTCCACAGGCTCCCAGTCTGGTGGGAGGTCAGAGCCAGGCCCAGACAGGGTGGTATAGTGCTGGGCCTGCAGGGACAGGATGGTATTCCTGGGGCCCTGTGCCCGGCAGAGGGTAGGACGGGAGTGGCCTGCGATATAGACATGCTGGGACAAGTGCCGCCTCCTACAAGTTCTGTCTCCTCATCTGCAAAGCAGCCGCCCCAGAAGGTTTTTGCGGCGAGCCAAGGAGGGGAGTGCACCTGGAAAGAAGAGCACAGCTGCTCAGCGAACAGGGTCTTGTGTAAACAGAGACCATGGTGGGGCGGCCCTGCCGGGAAATGCTGCTCCTATGTCCGTCTGTCCGTCCCTCAGCCAAACCCTCCCAGCACCTGTTGGAACAGTGTGTGGCAGACATCACACAAAATGGGCTGTCGCTTCTGTGTGGTACTTCTTGAGAACCTATAGAGATGCTTATCTCCACGGAGCTGGGGTTCTCAGAAGGGACCTGCTGTTGGTGAGCATAAGCCTTCGGTCCAGGACACAGAAGCACAAGCCCCAGGCCCCTCCCTCTAGGTCCTCGGTCTTGTGGGGAGAAACCAGGTGTGAAACCACAAGCGACCTGCTCCTCGCAGGGTGGACAGTGGGACCCCAGGCCCATGTCCCCAGTGGGGGTGGGGCGGTGCTGAGCAGAGAGATGGACTCAACTCGTGGACAGAGGATAGGATTGAAACTAAGTAAAGGACTGTTTTGGTCAGTTCTGATGTTTCTTCTCACAATAGCACCACCACCACCACACACACACACACACACACACACACACGATTTAGTTATTATGTCTACAATCCCCATTTTACAGATGTGAAAGCTGAGGCTTAGAAAAGTTATCCACTCGTGAAAGATCACACTGCTGGTAGGTGGCGAGGCCGGGATTTGAATGCCACACCACGCCCTGTTGCCTCACACAGTCTCTCTCTCCCCTTCTGGGGGTCTGCCCTCCCCTCCTCCCCTTTCGCCATCCCCTGCTCTGACCTCCTCCAGGTTTCACCTTAAAATCACAAGGCCCGGAAGGCCCCATCTCCTTTCCTGTCACAGGCCTCCCAATAAGGACTTCCTGGGGGCAGTCGTCCAGAAAGCGGTAATTTTGTAATTCCCACTTCTCCCACAGCCAAGGTCTGGCTCACAGGCCCAGGTACACAGGCTCCACCCTGGGGTGTGGGCCGGAACAAAGCCTCTTTGTTCCATTGTCTGCCTCCGCTGGCCCTGCCTGAGCAGCCCGGGTTTGGGGAGGGCTCTGGCAGCTACGCCAACCACACGTGGGTTTGTTGATAAGGCAGCGGGGCCACGGATCCACAGATTTAGTACACATCCCGCCTGCCTGTCAGCACCACCTGGGAGCTCATAAAAAATCCCCAGGGCTTCCCTGGTGGCGCAGTGGTTGAGAGTCCGCCTGCCGTTCAGGGGACGCCGGTTCGTGCCCCGGTCCGGGAAGATCCCACGTGCCGCGGAGCGTTTGGGCCGGTGAGCCATGGCCGCTGGGCCTGCGCGTCCGGAGCCTGTGCTCCGCAATGGGAGGGGCCACAACAGTGAGAGGCCCGCGTACCGCAAAAAAAAAAAAAAAAAAAAAAAAAAAAAAATCCCCAGCCAGGGGCTTCCCTGGTGGCGCAGTGGTTGAGAGTCCGCCTGCCGATGCAGGGGACACGGGTTCGTGCCCCGGTCCGGGAGGATCCCACATGCCGCGGAGCGGCTGGGCCCGTGAGCCATGGCCGCTGAGCCTGCGCGTCCGGAGCCTGTGCTCCGCAATGGGAGAGGCCACAGCGGTGAGAGGCCCGCGTACCACACACACACACAAAAAATCCCCAGCCAGGACCCTACCCCAGACCAGTTATACCAGAATCTCCAGGTGTGGCCTAGGCATTGGCATTTAATGAAAACTGCTTATGGGAGTCCACGTGCAGCCGGGTCTGTCTCCGTGGGCTGTAATGTGGTCCTCATGGTCAGGCAGGGGGGCTTAGCCTGAACAGTAATTTGCATTGAGCTTCAAACCTCTCCTCCAACAAGTTTATATTATTATTATCTCATGGCATGGGTTGAATTTTGTCCCCCTCCACCGCCCCCCGCCTGCAAATTCATACGAAGCCTTAACCTCCCGGCTCTCAGAATATAACCTTATTTGGAGATACAGCCTTTACAGAGGTAGACAAGGTAAAATGAGGTCATTAGGGTGGGCCCTGATCCAGTATGACTGGTGTCCTTATATAAAGGGGAAATTTGGAAATAGAGCTGCATAGGGAAAACGCCATGTGAGGGTGAAGGCAGAGATCCGGGTGACGCTTCTACAAGCCAAGGGATGCCAAGGCTGCCAGCAAACCACCAGAAGCTGGGAGAGGCAAGGAGCAGATTCTCCCCCACAGCCCTCAGAAGGATCCAGTCCTGCCGCCACCTTGATCTTGGACTTCTGGCCTCCAGAACTGTGAGAGAATACACACGTGTTGTTTAAGCCACTCCGTTTCTGGCACTTTGGTACAGCAGCCCCAGCAAACTAACCCATCTCTTTTTTACAGATGAGCAAAACCAAGATGACGAAGTGACTTTCCGGAGGTTACCTGGGTGCGGTGGACCTTGTTGACTGGTACTTATTTCTCTGCACCTCTTAAATGCCGATCCCCAATACAGCCCAGTCCTGAGCCCTCAGCCCTTCAGGAGTTCATCCATTCATGCATCTTTGAGGCACACAATGTTCTAAGCACAGGGTCCCAGCAGAGAGACAAACAAATATACAAACAAACAGAGACAACCCCCTCTCTACCTCCACCCACCATGGGGAACAGACAGTAAACAAGGTAAGTGAAATATAAGTTGATAGTATGTTGCATGGTCTAAGGGCCATGGGGAAAAATGAGGCAGGGAAGGGGCGTAGGAGGTGTGGAGGGGGGCGGTTTGAACAGGTCCTTGGGGAAGGCTCACCGGGAAGGTGACACTCCTGGCACCATTGCACCCACCCAGGCTGCAGCCCCCTCCAGAGAGATGCCTCCCAGATCCTTCCCAGTTCATGCTCCCTACTGGGCATCTCCCCTGCGACTCAAGCTGCCCGGCCCAAGCTCAGCTTCCCTACCTTGTGCACTGCCGCAAGCACATCCCAGCAAAGGGCACCAACATCCACACTCAGCTGCTCAAATCAGAAACCTCGAAGCCAACTACGTCTCCCCACCCTCTTGCCCCCTCACCCCCTCTGACCCTGGGAGCTGGAGGTGCTCCCTCCACAGGTGCTGAAGTCACTGGCTCAGCTCCCCTTCAGCGTGGGCAGAACACCCCAGCTTGGGGAGGAGGGAAGTTGCTGCTAATGGTGGACTCAGCGCCAGTCTAATCACCTGTGCAGACACTGTCCACCGCCATTGGTGGCTTCAACCTCAGAGCCCACGGTTGGGCCCTGAGCTCTGTAGATCTGCCTCCTCTTCTGTGCCCACCAAATGCTGCGTCCCTCTTGGTGGGGGGCGGGGTGGGGGCTTCCATGACTTGTCCAGTGAGAGCTAGCGGGAGGCTGAGGACGGACTCCCAAGACCAACATCATGCAGCGATCAGGGAACCAAGTCCCTTCCCTTTCTGGGCCTCGGTCTCCCCATCTGTATAACGGGCACAAATCTCTGCAGAGTTTACCTCTCCGGTGATCTTGGCTGAACCAATGGATGTGAATAGCTTTGCTCTGAACGGTGTGTACCCATGGATAGGTCGGGGTGAGAAGAGGATGAGGTGGGAAGCTGTATGTACCGATGTGGACAAGCCAGAAGGTAACATCTGTGGCCCTGGCAGGAGCAGAGTGATCTGGGCTAACCCAATCCTCACACCATGCTCTCCCACCCTCAGTTTCCTCTCCAGGCCTCTCTCCTCCTACTGCCATCTGCAGGAAAGGTGTGGCAAATACACCCCCTGCCTCGGGGACACACTGTGCGGCGGGGAAGGTCTCTTCCCACGCGTGAATAATGAGGTGGGGTAGGATCAACCGATATCTTGGATCCTAGAATTTCCATGGACTTGGCAGGGATGCTGAAGTCTTGGTGGGACGTAAAAGGGACACGTTCCTCAAACTGCAACATTGGACCAAGCCTCCCTTTCTGAGGTCCAAGCCAGAGCAACAGAGGTCCTGGGGGATGGGAGGGAAGGGCAGACTGGCCAGATTCCATGTTTGGGACCCATACAGGGCTTGAAGCGGGCTGGATGCCCAGAAGACAGAAGCTATGTATCTGAGGTTGGGATCTTATGTGATTCTCTCACCGGGTGCCTCTGCTGAATGGAGCTGCGCACCTAGTCCCCTATTCAGGTCGAATGGCACCCTTTGCTCTGCCGTGTTCGTGCCTGTGTGTGTGCATGTGTGTAGGAGAGTGGAAAAAGAAAGAGAAAAGCCGCATCCCCGGTGGGCCCACCTGACACCACCCATAGCAGCCTTCAACAGGGCAAGATGAAGGAGAAAAAGCTGTTACAGCCCAACTGTCTCTCGGTTTCCCCACTTCCACATGAAGGAAGGGTGACTGAAGGGCTCTCCCTGGGTGTGCCTGTCCCTCACTTGGTGAGCCAGTGAGATCAATGAGTTCATCAGTTCTGGGGTGGGGAGTCTTCCTTTGCTCTTCTGTGCCCCTGGGGTGGGGTGGGCTCCAACAGCCCCTCAGTTCTGAGGGGTGACTAAATCCCTATCCTGCCGTGTGACCTTGTGCGAGTCACTTGACTTCTCTGAGCTGGCTTCCTCATCTAGCTCACGAGGCTAATAGTACAAACTCACAGGGTTGTTGAGAGGATCAAATGATACATAACCAGTACTTAGACTCTTATTGTTAGCTCTGGGTTTCCAGCCTGGCCGGCGCCTGGCACCATCCTTGGCCCTCTTCACTCCTACGTGGAAAGCCAGCAACCTCAGATCATCCCTGGGCTCTATAACCATGCTCTCTACCTTCGTAGCCACTAGCCACCCGCAGCTATTCAGCATTTGAAATGATATTTTGCCTGAATCAAGATGTGCTGTATTTTATTATTATTATTATTTTACATTAAATTTCAAAGACAATATGAAAATGTAAATATATCATTAATGATGTTTACTTTTAATTAATTAATATTAACTACATGCTGAAATGACTAATAGTTTGGATATATTAGGTTAAACAAAATATATTATTATTAAAATTAAGTTCACTTGTTTCTTTTTACTTTCACAATGTGGCTACTAGAGAAATTTAATTACATATGTGGCTCGCGTTACATTTTATCGAGTGACGCTGCTCTACAACTTGGAAAGGCCATTTCCAGGGCATCTTCCTGGAGGCTCCCAGGAAAAGCAGCTTTTAGAATTCCCACTGAATTCCACTCAACCTCAGCCACTGAAGAATGTCTGCTTCCCAGGCAGTCCCTGGGTTCCAGAACCCACTCAGGGTGGCCTCACTCACTTCTGCCCAATTCCCCACGTGTCATGCAGCCTCCCAGGCAGCTTCAACCCTGCCAACGAACCAAATGTGGCAACAAAGCCTGCAGCCCCTTCCTCCAAACCCCAGCTGTCTAGCTGCCTAGAACCTCGACGCTGTGTGGGAATTTGCCCGGCATCACTTTCTCCCTCCCGGCAGCCCCCAGGGATGTGGCTTCCTTGCCCCAGGCCCTGAGTCAGCTCCAAGGAATCCCCTCTCCCTTCCAGAGGATGAGGGTGTGAGGCAGGCTGTGTGATGGTCAAGAATATGGACTCAGGATTCAGAGAGAACTGGATGTGAATCAGGGCTCTGCCTCACACGGACCGCATGGCTGGGCAAGTCCCCTCTTCTCTACACCTCAGTTTTCTCATTTACAAAATGGGCACAATCATTGTACCTGTTTTATGAGGTCGTTGGGGATTAAATGGCATTGTCAATGTGTGACCCTAGCACAGCGCCTGGGTTATCGTAAGTGGTAGTTGTTCAAGGACAGGAAAGGGTTAAGGATGTGGCTTTTGGCCACAGCTTCACTCAGCCAGCCATGAAGAGGAAGCAGGGCCAGGGGTGGGAAGGAGGCAGTGGGACTATAGTTCCTTTTAGACCTTGAACTATAGGTAGCCTGACATAACAGCCCTGCTGACCCATTTTCAGATGAGGAAATCGAGGCTCACAGAGGTGAAGTGACTTGCCCAAGGACGGCACTTGGGGTTGTCATTGGGGCTGCCTGGCTCCAAGCCCATGCTCTCTCTCCTACACTGCATCCCAAAGTCTGGGAACAGTGTGTGGTGCAAATGGATTCAAGATACTTTGAGAAGAAACTTGAGCTGATATGGCCCCTTTCCCACTGGGTCTTTTAAAAGTGTCCAAAATTCCCATCCTAAACCGGGTTCCCCTAAAGTAGACTAGGAGTCGAGAACTCAGGTACAGGTAGTTCCTTCAGGAGGTGATGCCAGGAAACACAGTGAGGGACAGAGAAACAAGACCGGGGAGAGAGACAGCCCAGGAAAGTGCATCTGGTGAGCAGGTCACTGCTGTGGGCACCTGAGCTCAATCCCACCGGGTTCCTTTGAGCGGGTGTATAGAACACACACCAGAATTTTCAAATGGGGAGCTGAAGGCTGGGTGTTGATCCAGCTTCCACCCCTCACGATTGAGGGCGGGGGATATGGAGTCTCTGGCATTTCCCTGCACAGGCTCTCTTGGCACTGGAGGAAGTCCTGGAGTAGAGAGAGGGGAGGAGAGAGACTGAAGCTGGGCTGATATGGGCGGGGAGTCCACACAGCCAGAGCCCCATGCCTGGAAATTCCTCTTGAGAAAAACTTTCAAACTATACCACGATGTTCATGAAAGTTAAAAAAAAAAAAATAGAGAGATAGGTAGAGAGAGAGAGAGAGAGAGATGAATATTTAGAAATATATATTTAGATATAGATATTTAGAAGTAACCTAAATGTCCAGCAAGAGGGGATTGGCTTAGTAAATTATGGTGCATTCACAAGATAGAATATTCTGCAGCCAAAACCAAAAACATGGTTGCAACATGGAGAAGCATTTGGGAAGGAATGTTACTTACAAATGGTGCACGCACATCGTCTCCACCACGGATGTTGCATCAGTCAGGGCTCCATCAGGGAAGCAGAACCGGTAGGAGACACACAGTATGAGACTGATTGCTAGGCACTGGCTTATATAGAGTTTGGGGACTGGCTAAGCAACTTCGAAGGACTACGTCTAGGCTTGCCTGAGGCCACGGAGACTACACGCACCCGGCAGCATCAGGCTGATACCACTCCGGTCTGAGGCTTGATCCTTCCAGAGCCCCCACCTGTTCACCCCTTTCCCCATCAGGAGATGTAAGGTGGCAGGAGGTGGGGACCACTTTCTCTCCTGTTTTTCGGCCTTGACCTCAGCATTCATCATCTCTGGGCTTAGTGCCTGACTGACATACCGCAACCCTCTCCCCCTTACTGCCCAGGGCCTCCTGGAGCTGGGTGGGAAGGGCTGTGGTGGGACAGGGCCTGAACACATGGATCCCATCAGTGACCTCACTCTGACTGGCCATCGCCAGACTTTCCCTGGCCTGGCAGAGGGCTGGCTGAGGCTGCCCTCACCCCAGGTGTCTCCCCAGGACAGACGAAGGCAAAGGAGGAAGTGAATCAGGCTATGATTGGCTGTGTTACGTTGGGCAAGTCCCTGTCCCCTCTCTGGGCTCTCTGGCCACCCCTAACTCTAACGTGGGACGTGTTTGATTAGGCCAGTGTTAGCCTCTGTGCATCTTGGGGTCAGTGTCCAGAGCTGAACTCCTAAAGCAGGGCTGTGTAGCCATGGGGCTTGGGCCAAGTGGCATGAGCGATGGCCAGCGGACCTGGGGTAGGGGCATTTATGGCTGGAGTCTGATCTGCCCCTACTGGCCCCACCCCTTACACCTCAGTCCTGGGCTGAGCCCACCAGACCCAGGGATCCTGTAAGATCCACCTCTGAAGCATCAGTGCCCAGTCCAAGGTCGGCACAAAGCGGGGACTCAGAGACAAGAAAGAGGAAGGAAGGAAGGGAGGGAGGGAAGAAGGGAGAGAAGGAAGGAGGAAGGGGAAGATAGCGGGGTAAAGGAGAGGCACTGGCAGAGAGGATGAGTGAATGAAAGAACGAGTGACCGAGTGACCGAGTGGGTGTGAGGCGAGGCCGTGTGGCGAGCAGTCCACCGCCTATGGAGCTCAGTTTTGCTGCGGGCTCAGAACACAGAGCTGGATGGGCAAGCCCAGCCCTTTCTACAGATGAAAAAACTGAGGCACAGGGAGGGAGGGAGGGAGGACACAAGAGGTTGTGTGGTGAATAGTGGCAGGGACGGGACCAAGGCTCATGTTCCAGGGCTCTTCCCACCTCCTAAGACCGCCCTCAGAGGAGAAGGGGTTTCCTAGAGCCCAGTGGGAAAGTAACTTTGGTGGCAGGCCCTGGGCCCAGGAGGGAGGCCTTGGGGTCCTTGGATGGGTTGTACAGGGTAGGGACCGGGCTCTGAGAGGCCAGTGGGCAAGAGCCAACCTCTCCCAGCGTGACCATGGCTGCCCTGGGACCGGGGGGCATGGGCACCACCTGGGCTTGGGGGCTCCGGCTGCTCAGAAACGTTCCTCCTTCGAGCTGCCATCCTCACCAGCTCCCGTGTCCCGGCATTTTCTCAGCCTTGTTCTTTCGCCCCTTCCTGCCATCTTTCTCCTCCCCGTCTGCCCTTCTTTTCTCTCTTTCAGTCTCTCCTTCCTCTATGTTGGTCTCTCGTTGGATGTTGGTCTCTCTGCTGTCTCTGCCTCTCTCAGGTCCGTCTCTCGTTGCCTTTCTCTCCCCTCTGGCTCTCTATCCCTGTCAGACCACCTGACTCTGTCTCCTGCTGTCACTTCCACCTCCGTCGGTCCCCGTCTGCTTTAATGCATTCCCTGTCTTGCCCTGCTCTATCTCACGCTCCCCCTTTTCAAGTCACCAAAGGCCCTGCTGGCTGCTCTGGGCAGTGCCACGCCCTGCAACCCAGTCTTACCCACCTCTGGTAACAGTTACCCTGGCTGGAATGGAATCCTCCAGTGCCCCAGAAAGACCTACAGGCATCACATGGCGACCAGATGGCGACAGATTCCTCAAGAAACTGACCACTTTGGGTAAGGGATCAGGAGCCCCTGGGGAGGTCACACCAGCCCAAGAGCAAAGACCCAGAGTCCTGCAGCTGCCAGACCGCTTCTTCGAGACATAGTGGGTGGTGCCAGGCGCCCAGGGCATAGACACCAGGAACAGCCAAAGGCAGAGGAGCCAGAGCTAGCATGAGAAAGGGTGTATTTGACCATATGTAAATTATGTGTTAATTTGAAAAATGGAACAGTAAGGCAAATCGGGTCATATCACTGCTCTGCACAAACTTGTCCAGTGGCTCCCAGCTTACTCTTTACAATGCTCTGTAAGGCCCAATGTCAGTGTCTTTCAAACTGTGAGCTATGACCTTTTCAGTAAGTTGGGAAATCAATTTAAGGATCGTGACCAGCATTATTTTATAAATAATTTTATAATTTTTTTATATCTTATAAAATATATGAGTACATATATATAGTAAAGGTAGATTCTATGAAATGTTTACTTCAGTGGTATTTTTGTATATGTGTGTTTATACTGGATTGCAATATAAAATTTACTTCTTACTGTGGGTTATAATCAACAAAAAATAAAAGACTGCTCAGCGTGCTCTGCTCCCCAGCCCCTGTTACCCACTTACTTTCTCTCTTCCCTTTCTCCCTTGCTCACTCTGCTGCAGCCTCGCTGACTTTCTCGTTGTTCCTGCATCACTCCTGGCACACTCCTGCCTCAGGGCCTCTGCACTGGCTATTCTATCTGGAGCATTCCTCCCCCAGAGTCCCCATGGCTCCCTCTCACTTCTTCCAGGTCTTAAATGTCAACTTCCAGAGAGAGGCCTTCCAGACCAGCCCGTAGTCCCCTTGCCTCATTTTTTTTTCCCTCATAGCACTTATTCCCACTTACCCAGAATATCATATATTTATTTATCTACTTCCCTCCACTAGAATGTCAGTTGCAAGAAGGCAGGGACTGTGTCAGTTTTACTCTCTGTTGTACCCCAGTGCCTGGAATGGTGCTTGGCACACAGTAGACATTTACTGAACAGATTCCATTGAATAATCAGCCTCCTTGCCCTGGTGGGACATAGAGTCTGGTTTAGATGGCTTCTTACAGTTCTCTTTAAATGATGAAGTTCCTGGAAGCTGCCTTCCTTCTCTACTGAAAGGAGAGTAGGCACACCTGAGAATTCATTGGGGTTCACCAACCTGGTGAGACCTAAACATCCTCTGGACTTTTCTTTGCCTCACTGGAATCCCAGCGAGAACTGGCTCCCTCGCTAAGTTCCGGAGCAGATCTGCTGCGATTTCCTATTGTCCCGCCAGGATCCCGGTGGTCTGCACAGAGCCCCTCGGCCTGTGCCCTGCTGAAGTAAACAACGTGGAAATGCTGTGGTTGGGATGTTTCATTCCAGTTGACGAGACCTGTGGGCTGAGTGCTCCAGCTGAGACAAAACAGAGAAACCTGAACCAGATGCACGGGGAGAGGGAGGCCTCCTGGCGTGGGAGGCTGCCTTGCCACCTGCCCCATCCCACTGGCGGCAGCCGGAGAAGCCCCCTCGGGAGCCCACACCTGGCCTTGTGGCGGAGAGTGAGGAGTGGGGAGGAGGAGACCACACCTCCAGTAGCTCGAGGGTCAGAGCGAGTTCTCTCCACCCAATTGATCTGATTCCCCCAGGCTCAGAATGCTGGGAGGGCCCTAGAGATCACGCAATACAACTTCAACATTTCACAAGCGGGGAAACTGAGGGCCAGACAGAGGAGCCACACCCCTAAAATCACACAGCAAGCTGAGGCTAGAATCTGCATCTTCCAACCATCAGTCTGGGGGTTTTGAACCAGGCAGAAGTTACAGGCCAGGCAGGCTGTGGGGAGCAGGGGCAGAGAGCACTGAAGCGTAACCACTGCCCCTGAGCCCTTCCAAGGGCACCGGGGGAAGCTCGAGGACGCAAGTGGCACTCGAACTGACTCTTCACAGACTGACTGGACTTCAACAGCTAACGAAGGCGTTCCTGGGGGTGGGGTTGGACCGGGTTAAGCTGGGTTTCAGAGCTGAGGACCCATGAGGAACAGTGTGGCTAATGTCCAGGTTGGGTGTGTAGGGGTAGGGGGCGAGTGGTGGGAAGCGAGCTCAAGGCCTTGTCTTGGCTGTCAGCAGTTAGCCTTATGCCAAGGGGAAGAATTAGGGGCCGAGGACTTAGCACTCGGAAGAGAGGGAACACAGGAGTGTGCGACCTGGGTGTCCCCCACCTCCACTTGGCCCTGCCCTTCCTCCCCTCCCCAAGGCAGCACTGTCCCTACAGGTGGCCACCTCTCCTTGCCAAGTGCTAATGCTATTTCGGGATACGGAACCTGCCAGTTGCTTGGGGACTGGGCTTGGGGCCCCACCTCCTGCAGGGATGCTGAAGGTCTGGGAAGCAGGAGCAGGGCCTGGGAAAACAGGCCATCAAAGCTGCCTTGGTAATTCCCTCTGGCCATGGAGAAGAGAGGGCTGCAGGGTCACAGCACACAGCTAAATATAGGGACACTCGGAGGTGGAAGTGGTTCCTGCCAGCTGCAGGGGGCCATCCAGTTCCTTCTCCCAGAAGCTGGGAGGAGGCCCTCGGGAGCAAGGTTTATGAGACAGTTCTGAGCGCCCGGCTCAGGCACTTGGAGGACCTCCATCTGGATCTGGTGTCAGATCTTCGTCTATGGCAGGGATCATGGCATTGATTACCCCCAGTCTTATTTGTTAATTCCAACCTTACCTATTGAGCCCCTACTCTGGGCTAGGACTTGTGCTCGAAGCTCAGGTTCAGAAGTCCCTGCTCTTAGGAATATCGATGCTTTCCTGGGGAGGCAAACTTGTCAATGGCCAACTACCTGTGGGTAAATGGCATGCGGACTGAACCTCGAACATCATCATCTACCCCACTAGAATGCGAATTCCCAGAGGGAGGGATTTTTGTCTGTTTGGTTCCCTGCTATATGCCCAGCAGCCCCTAGATCAGTGCCTGGCATACAGTACATGCCCAATAAATATTTGTTGAATAACTGAATGAATGACCGCCGAGAGAATCAGAATGGGCTTTATGGAGGGGTGGCCTGTGGCTCTTGAACGAAGGATAGAATTTTGAGCCAGTCCACTGGGGATGGACATATCAGGCAAAAAGACTCGCAAAAAATATATGATGTACTCAGGAGCATTGGATCTAGTTCTATGTTGGGAGTCAAGGTGGGAGGAAGATTGGAATAGATCCCGAGAGGCTGTGAACATGGCCAAGGACCCTGTTGTGCAGCCCAGAGGTGTCCAAAAAGGTGTCCACAAGGTGACCCATTCATGTAGACAGAACATTCTAGAACTTTTATTTATTTTTACCTTTAGAAAGAAGGAAGAAAAATTTAAGCTCTACTAACTTTAACCAAATAGATTGACATTGGTGCCCTCACGTTGTCCACACCCTGTTAGGTCACATGTCCCGTATCCCAAGTCTCCTGAGTAAAGTAGTGTGTGGTCCACTGTGCAGGCTTGGCTGACAATGGTGCCCCACCCCCTGTGATGCCTTCAGTTAACCTGCCACAGGATTCATCCAGGCACCTAATTTTATAAAAACAAAGTCTTTAAATCATAAAATCCTTACAAAACATCTTACTGACAAAGGCAGGGGCCATAAAAATCTTTTGTACCATACAGAAATCTGCTGCTTGTCTCAGAGCAAAGCCATTAAAAGAGTTACCGCCTTAAAGATGAGGTATTTTCTTTTACAAAAAGACAAATGGGCTTCCCTGGTGGCGCAGTGGTTGAGAGTCCGCCTGCCGATGCAGGGGACGCGGGTTCGTGCCCCGGTCCGGGAAGATCCCACATGCCGCGGGGCGGCTGGGCCCGTGAGCCATGGCTGCTGAGCCTGCGCGTCCGGAGCCTGTGCTCTGCAACCAGAGAGGCCACAACAGTGAGAGGCCCGCATACTGCAAAAAAACAAAAACAAGACAGACGATCCAAATGTGCCGGCTCTTTGACGACAAGGGTATGCTATCCAGCAGATGCTAAAACAAGTAAATAGATAAGATGTTGTTTTAAGATTTAGAAAGTAACCACTTTTGGAAAGGAACTCACGCTACAGAGAGAGCACTTTGCAGACGGACATTTTGGAATGATTTTGTTGCTGAGTATCGTCTGTCTGTTGCATCTACACATTTAAAATATAATAGAATTTTATAACCTACTTTAAATCTTCTAAGTGAAGAGTTTCAGTAGGTTTTGAACTCATATGTCAAAAAAATTTTTTTAAATAACACCTTCTGTTTCGTTTCCAACAACAACTGATTGACACCATTTAAGCAAAATTGCAAAAAAACCCCAAAACCTTCTGCACAGAATTTTAAAAATCACGCCTTGTGATTTGGTAAGCACAGCCAGGAACGCTCCTCTTCCACGTGGAGCTACTGCTCTTTGTGAGGTATGTATATTTTTCAACTACAACAGGCATTAAACCAAGTGACAAAATAAATGGAGTTTAGTACCAGATTCTCAGTCAACGAGTGCACCACATCATTGAACCAAGATTTTATTTAAAATAAACCACACTTATTTATGTTTTTAATTGAAGTATAGTTGATTTACAATGTTGGGTTAATTTCTGTTAATTACAGCAAAGTGACACAATTGTGCACATATATTCTTTTTTATATTCTTTTCCATTATGGTTTATCTCAGGACATTGAACATAGTTCCCTGTGCTGTACAGTGGGACCTTGTTGTCCATCCCTTCTATATGTAATAGTTTGCATCTACTAACCCCAAACTCCCAGTCCATCCCCCCCACCTCCTTTCCCCCTTGGCAACCACAAGTCTGTTCTCTATGAAAAATGAACCACACTTAAGCACAATTTTTAGTAATAATATATTTAATCAGAGAAAGAAGCTTATTTTAGACCATTAAAGAAAAAAGAAAACAAAACATAAAATGACTGGTTTACTCTTTCATTCTTTTTTCAGTTTCTATTTTTTGGTATATATTTTATAACATATCTAATATGTTTGTATGGTGGCATATGTATATAATTTACAAATAAATGCATACGTATATTGGTTAGATTGCATGAACTTTGCTTTTACTGTTGGAAGGGTGAGGGTCATCTGTGGCTGTGATGGGGAAGCTAGGGAGGAATTCTGGAGGTAAAGGCTGGATCCACTGAGTCCACTTTGGGAATGTGAGGCCTGGCGTCTAGATAGGAGGTTGGAGTGTGATCTAGACTGGGTTCGGGAGGGAGCCTGAGCTGGGCCTGGGGCTGAAGCCAGGGCGGATGGGGAGAGGAGAACGCCTGTGGTAATAGATGAGAAGAGGGGGTGACAGAGCTCCAGAGGCACCCATGCTGCTGCCTGGTCCGTGTGATGAGGTGAGCATGTGGGGTCCCTGCTGGAGAAATCAGAAGATCAAGGCCCTGGGAGAGAGAGAGACTCCACGTCCTCGCTGCTCTCCCCGCAGCCTGAGCCAGCCCCAAAGGCCCAGACAGGGCTTCCTCCTGCCTTGTCCTGTACAGCCCAGCTGACCCAGGGAGGGCTGCACTGGAATCGCACATGAGCCCCAGGTCCCAGGCTACCAGGTCTGGAGGTCGCTCTGGCAACAGACTCTGTTGTGATGCTACACAGAATCAGGGGCCTGTTAGTCAGAGCCATGCAGGAAGGTCCCCTCTGGCCCTGAAAGGCCTGGCAGGCCAAATCTGGACACTCCTGGGAGTGGTCCAACAACCAACCATTGTCTGGCTTGGCTCCTGCTGCCAGGCCAGGGGAAGAGCAGCCGGTCAAAGGGGAGAGCTGTGTCTAGCAGGGACTGGGGTTGAAAAGTCAGTCTGTCTATTTACAATCTGTGCTCAGATAGCAGGCAAATCAGGCCCTACCCTTGGTGTGGGGGGAAGGGTCCCTGTCTTTTCAGTGAGATGGAATATCAGGGGTGTCGCCAGCACAACTAGGAGGCATCCTTCCAAATGCACCTCACTCCCTGGAACAGGCCCCTTGGGAGGTCACCGTGCTTATGCAAGTGGTGAGGTTGGGATGCTCACATTTCAGGACCCCTCATGGGGTGGTTTCAGAGCCACAGGGGAGAGGCAGCTCATTTCAGACCTGGGCTGGTATGCTCTAATCTAGCCTGGGATACAGTCCCCTTTTCCCTGGACCTCAGTCTCCCCATGGAACGCCCTCAGACTGCCCAGGAGACCTGCCCCCATCTCACCACTCAGAGCCCGCCTCCCTCATCTGGTCCCTGCGAGCCCCCACGGCATCCACACCATGCTTGGCCCACCCCATCCGGGTCTCACTGCCATATTACTGACTCGCCTGCGGCACGTTTTTCCAATTCACTGCTCCTGCTGCGGGGAAAGCAGTGTGAGACCCTGGGCCCAGCAACACCCCTCTTCGCCCCTCCCAAGGCTGGGGGAACCCACTGGGTTACTGTCCCCGGGCAGGGGTCCTTTCCCTGCTGTGCCCAACCCCCCACCCCCACTGTGCACACACAGATGCCCCCGGGGGTACGATTGGCCTCAGTGGAGCCACTTCTCTCCCTGAGTCTCAGTTTCCTCGTCTGTGTATGAAGGGTAATGAGAGTGACCTCACAGGGAGGAGGCCTGGGCAGACTGAGCTCCCACACTTCTGATCACATTTAAGGAATTGTTATTTTTATTATCAACGTGGGCGTCTCTTGTTGGCTTTATGGGGCTGTTTGATGAATAATTCAGGCATGGGTCAGACCCCACTTCCCTTGACCCTCCTGTGGGTCAAGGGCCTGCGGGGGTGGAGCGTGGGAAGCCGCGCCCTCCAGGAACCTGCCCCTCAACGTGCGTGCGTGTCAGGAAGCTGTGTCAAGAGCAGAGCAGACCTGAATCACGCGGCCCTCCCTGTCCCCGGGGAGCTCTGAGAATAGCTCCAGGAGCCCTTCCCAGAAGCAGCCCAGAGCCCCAGAGAGAATCCTGCCTCTGCGGGTACCTCAGAGCCAGTCACCTGAGCTCCCCTCAGCATCCTCACCCCCACCTTCCCCTCGCTCTTCCCTCTGTGAATCTTACCTCCCAGTTGCAACCATCCCTGTGGACCCTGTGGCTTCCCGCTGTCCTACTCTTGCGCAAGCTGTTCCCTCTACCTGGACTACCTTCTTTCTTCTGAGCCACCGCCTCCAAGAAGTCTGCCCAGGTTCCCCCGCCTGGAAGGGATCTTTTCCTCAGTGCCTTGTAGGCGCCACTTTAAAGGCCCGGATAGGAGCTCTAACTCAGCACGGCAGCAGGAGCAGGGGCTGTGCCCTTCACCACGCAGCCTCTCATTTTCCTCTGTTTTACAAATGAAGAAACAGAGGCTCAGAGAGGTTGAATAACTTGCCCTGGATAACTTGCAGAGCTAGGCTCCAAAGCAGGGTGACAGCAGCAGCTTCTGCACATGACCATTTCCAGACCCTGCTTGTCTTCACTAGACAAATGCACATAATGTCCTGAAGGAAACCTGAGTTTAAAAAATTAAAAATTAACTCAAATCAACTCTCCAGTTAACCAGTGACTCTCCCAGATTCATTCCTCCAAACTACTGGCGTTATAAACCTCTTTTTCCGGTAGAGATACGGTTCCTAACACTAAACATTCTCAGCGAATTCAAAGATCCGGGAGGGATCTGAGAGTCAGTTGTCTCCTCTTCATGAGTCTGGGTCCGCCTCCTCACAGGGACTCTAGGCACCTCCTTTGGGGCCCGGCTTCCCTAGCACCAAGGGCAGTAATATGAACATTCACGCTGGGCTAAGAGATCTTTGCCTGATTTTATGCTCACAACTACCCAGCTATGTGGGTACTGTTATCCTCATGTCCTGGGGTCGGGGGAGACTGAGGCTCAGAGAGGCTGGAGGTAACCTGGACAGGTCTGCCTGGCCCTTAAGTTCACGTTGGTACCCTACCAAGTTGGGACCTCCCCTCCCTACGTTTCCCAGGACAGCCCCTCCCACTGTGGCCAGGGGTCCTCTGCCTGGGGAAGCGTTCGGTCTCTTGCCAGAGGATCTGCCTTGGGGATCCACAGAGCTGGGCGAACCCCCAGCACCTCCTGCTCTGGTCCTGCCCCTGTGGTCATGTGGACGGTGGTGCCCCCTTCGGGTATGGAAGAAAGAGTCCAGACTTGGAGTCAAGAGCCTGGGGTTCAAATCTTTGCTCTGCCACTTACTTGCTGCGCCATGACCTTGGATGAGTCACTCACTTCCCTAAGCCTCTGAGGGATTGTCTTCCAGGTGAAATGAGGGCATGGAGGTGACGTGGGGAGGAGCATAGTGGGCCTCCCTGGAAGTGAGCTGGGTCTGAGGTCAGGGTGGAGGGGCAGGCAGGAGGAAGCTTGGTCCAGGAGAGCAGGCCATCCCAGGTCTGGGTTGGGAGGCCAAGCAGGGAGGGAGGGAAGGTATGAGAGCGAGGATGTGCTTGTCCACAACTTCAGGGCTCGTTGCTCCCCTCCGTGGGTAGAAGACAGGAAGAGCTTTCTCCCTTGGAATGTGCCCCTCCACCTCCTGCATGCCGCAAGACACAGACCTCCAGCATTTGGGCTGAATTAAGAGCGTCAGACGTCAGCTGCCTCTGAGTCACAGGCTGCTCGAGCCTGGGGAGAACATGGGATCGCATCTTCACACTGTCCGGCAGGCTCTGGGGGTCCTTGGGGGTGCCCAGGAGGAGGGGGCCTCTGGGTCCTACTCTGGCTTCTCTCACAGCAGCTCCCCTAACCTGAGTTATATATTGGGTTCCTCTTATTTCAAGTGAAGAGAGAGTTCTGCGTCCTCGTAGAGGAAGGGAGTAAACTGTGAGAGTATCCACGGGTCTGGCTTTTGAGTTCTGAAGTCACACAGTCAGACAGTGTGAGGGTGGGATTAGAACTGGGTCTGCCAGGTTCGTTCACTCAAGCACGCATGCTTTCTTCCACTAATTAATTCAATAAGCTGGTGTTGAAGCCCTTCCCTGTGCCCTCCCAGTGGTGACTGTGAGGATTTTGTGGAAGCCAGAATAGACAGGATTCCTGTCCTCAAGGAGTTGAAAGTCTAAGGAGATGACACTGATTAACAAGAGCTCATGCATTCAACCTTACCACCACCTGCCATGTACTTTACACATATCAACTCTCATGACAGCCCTATGAGGTAAGTAAATCCCCTATTTACAGATGAGGAAATTGAGGTACAGGAGGTGAAACAATACACCAAGCTGCCAGGAAGTGACAGAGCTGGGAGTAAAACCTCAGCTCTCTGGCTACAGAGTGTGTACTCATGACTACAACATTAAACAGATAAATACAATTTATAACCTATGGTGTTTTCTCTGTGTTTTCTACACACACACACACACACACACACACACACACACATATATATATATATATATATATATACAGGGAAGCTGGCTAAGCTGAGGTTGGGTGGGAAGGGGTGTCAGCAAAGGCTTCTCTGAGGAAATGATGCTTGAGTTAAGATGGAGGGAGACATTTATAGGCAATCAATTTTTGACAGTGGTGCCGTGAGAGAAAGAATAGTCTTCTTAACACATGGTGCTGGGACAACTGGACATCTACACGCAAAAGAATGAAGTTGATCCCCTACCTCACACCACACACAAAAATGAACTCAAAATTGATCAAAATATAAAACTAAAGCTACAAAACTCTTAGCAGAAAAAATAGTTATAAATCTTTGTGACCTTGAATTAAGTAGTGATTTCTTGGATATGACACCAAAAGCATAAGCAACTAAAAGAAAACTAGAAACACTGGATATCATCAAAATAAAAAAACTTGTATGCTTCAAAGAATACCATCAAGAATAGGAAAAATTTTACAAAGCCTATATCTGATAAGGGACTTGTATCTAGAATATATAAAGGACTCTTATAACTCAATAATAAAAAGACAACCCAATTAAAAATGGGCAAAGGATCTGGATAGACATTTCTCCAAAGAAAATGTACAAATGGCCAAGAAGCTCATGAAAAGATGCTCTGACATCATTAGCCGTCAGAGAAATGCAACTCAAAGCCACAATGAGATACCACTTCACATCCACTACAATGGAGATATATATCTTCATATACATATATGACAATAAAAAGTGTTGATGAGGATATGGAGAAATTGGAAATTGATGCAGCCTCTGAGGAAAATAGTCTGGCAGTTCCTTAAAAGGTTAAACATAGAGTTACCACATGATCCAGCAATTCCACTCCTAGGAATATATGCAAGAGAACTGAAAACATGTCCACACAAAATTTGTCCAAGAGTGGTCATAGTGGTATTACTCACAATAGCTAAAAAGTGGAAACAACCCAAATGTCCCTCAACTGATGAATGTGTATATAAAATGTGACATCATCCTATGATGAAATATTGTTTTACAATAAAAAGGAATGAAGTACTAATATATGCACCAACATGGAAGAATCTTGAAAACATTATGCTAAGTGAAAGAAGCCAATCTCAAAAGACCACATATTAAATGATTCCACTTATATGAAATGTCCAGTATAGGAAAAGCCATAGATACAGAAATTAGATTAGTGGCTGCAAAATTTGGGGGAGGCAGGGTGGTGATGGTTAATGAGTACAGGGGTTTTGGGGGGAGTGATGCAAATGTTCTAAAATTGATTGTGATGATGGTTACCCAAATCTGTGGATATCCTGAAAACCATTGAATTATATACATTAAATAGGTGAATGGTATGATATATGAATTATAGCTCAATAAAACTGTTATTTAAAAAGGATAGAAGGATGAAGAGGCATTACAGGGACATAGAAGGGGCTGGGGCTTGGAGTATGCCTTCTAAGCTAAGGGAAGTTCATGTGCAAAGGCCCTGTGGCTGGGAGCCTGGTATGTTTAAGAAAGCAAAGAAAACCACATGTCAGGAGCTTATAGGGCAAAGGAGGAAGAGGGGAGAGAAGAGGCTGGAGGGCCAGGCTGCCCAGGGCCTTGAGGGCCATGGCAAGGTCTCAAGTTCTTGTGGAGGCAGAGCTAGGAGGGTCAGGCTCTCACGCAGTACAGGTGATGGCACGCTCAGGCTGTCCTGCGTTTCCTCTTCCTGACCTCTCTCATCTGCCTGGGGGAACCCTAGGATAGGATGTGAGTTATGGAGGAACTTCGGCAATCATTGGAGTCAGAAGTCTCTTCAGAAGCTGGGCTTTGTGGCAGAGCCAAGTTTTAACTCCCTGCTCTGCAGCTTGCTGGGTGACTCCAGGCAAGTTACTTCATCTCTCTCAAAGACTCAGTTTCTCCATCTGTAAAGTAACGGCTCTCCCTGTTCTACCTTCCCCAAAGGGCCAAGATGGGGCTGGGGGAGGGCATGTGATGGAGTCCAGCACTTTTAAAGAAAGTTTAGAAACCCAGACGAAGGTCATTATCTATCCGCCGCCAGCTGCCTTCTTTCTGAATTCCAGGGTCTGCTGAGAGCAGGCAGGGCTGCCGCACCCCGGCTCTGGAAACACGGGGCTCTACTGAGGAGCTGGCCCTAATCCTGAGATTGGAGGGAAAGCCTCAGGCCTGCAGTCTGCTCCTCTCCAGCTCCAGGGCACTCGGGGGGGTCAGGGAGTGGGAGAGCTGGGAGCAGACGGTCTGTGTCCGTAGCCTAAGAGCTGACTAATTGAGGGCAGTGGGGCAGGCCTACTGGCCGGGGAGGAAGGGCTGAGCGCGGACTCCTGGGAGAGGAGCAAAATCTGGGGTCTTGGCAGCTGGAATGGGTTCACTTGCTCTTTGAACAAACACCAAGGCCTTCTGTGCAAACTTAGAGATCATTTCAGCTTAATACAGGCTCTGGATTAGAGGAGGCAGCTGAGGCCCAGAGTAGGGGCACGCCTTACATAAAGCCACACGGTCAACGGGGGCAGAGGAAAACAAAGAAGTTGGGAAAAGTCAGAAAGGGAAGGGGCGTGGAGGTCTTCTGGTCCAGTCCTCACACTGCACACACAGGACAGCGGCCCATAAAGCTCAAATCATCCACAATTACAGGCAGAGGCCAGCCTACAGGCAGAGGCCAGCCTGCAGACAGAGAGATGGGCCAAGGGACCCATACTGCCCACGAGGATTCTGTTATCCTGACCCCTGAAGCCTCCTCTCTGGACCCTCAAGAGGAAGACGCCATGGGCATCTTCCCAAAGTCCCATTCCTTGTCTTAGTCACCCCACCCTGCACTCCCCTGTAATGGCCTTCCCCCCAGCCCCCAACCCCCACCCCCTGCCCCAGCCTCCCATTTTGATGCCTGACTTGGAGCTAGCATCCCCAGGTCAGAGGTGAGCCCAGGGTCCGGCCACCATACAACCGTGCTTTGTGAGTCCCAAGCAGAACCTGTCACTGGGCCCCAGTTCTACTGCCCACCCTCTAGTCTCTGTCAGTGATGGACACCATCGGCCATACAAGTGCCCAAGCCACCCAGGCCCCTGGGGTCACCTGCCTCCCCTTCCGACTAGTACGCGTGTCCCAGGGCCATCCTTTCATTTCTGAAATAGAGCTTCCCTGCCCACTGCCTTTGTCTGCATCCCCAGACTTGCATTCCAGTGGCCTCCCAGGCTCCCACCCATCTCCCTACTCCAGTTCAATCTCCTCACGGTAGCCAGAGACACATTTTGGACACACAGGTCAGATGACGCCCCTCCTCTCCTCAAAACCCTCCCATGTCTCCCAAGAACCCTCAGGGGAAAGGCCAAGCTCCTCAGCCTTTGGTTCAGGCCCTTCTTCATGCTCCGATGGCTCCTGCTGCCCTCAAGAGCCCCTGTGCTCTGGCCATCCCCGCACAAGAGAGCCTCTGGGGCTCCCCGTTCCAGGCTTTGGTCCCAACTCCGTCTGCCCATAGCTCTTTCCTTCTTTTCCCTCTGGTCTGCCTGGCAAACACCCACCTATTCCTCAAGGATCACATCCCCCAAAGATTTCCCCACAAGGTGGCCCTGACCCTGTCCTCATACTATGCCCCTTCCTCCACCGTACCCTGTACAGACCTTGAAAGTCCCGGTGACACCAAGCATACAGCCCCCTGCTCAGCCTGGGAGCCCCCCAGCCCAGGGAAAAGGGTGGAAAGTAGGCAGGGAGGGAGGAGAAAAGAAGGTATTTCTTTCAGGTGCTTGCTCAACGCCTCCTCCTCCAGGAAGGCCCCCAGACGGCAGCATCTCCCTGTCGTGGCCACCCAGGTCCCTTGTTTGCATCTCTGCAGATGCAGTCACAGTTACTCTCCTTCACGCAGCATCTGGAATGTCCGTGGAGCCCGAGGCCCTGGAAGGTCCTTTAGGCTACACCTCATTTTACAGGTGTCGAAAATGAGGCCCAGGGATGCAGAGCCAGGATGTAAACTGCGTCCCACCCTAAACCCAGTGCTCTCTCCCTGCTCCCACCGCCTGAGGTTGGCACCTCTGGATCCCAGGAGCATGTGGTTGTGAAGGGGCCTCACCAGGACTGGAAGCCCCCAGCCACAGGCCTCGGTGCAACGGGGCAGGTGGGGGCGGGGCTGTGGGCGGGGCGAGGGGGAGGGGCGTGAGAGGAGGGCAGGGGGCTGAGCCTTGAGGGGCACCCACTCTGCACTGACCCCATCCCTGTCTCTTCTCAGCTCATGGGCTCAGCCAGGAGAAACTATGATTGGAGCCCCCATACAGCCCTCAACACACTGTCCATGGGGCCAGGCTTCTGCGGCTTGAATCCCAGCTCTGGGAACTCGTGCACGTGCTCCACCTCCCTGTGCCTCGGCTTCCTCCTCTGTGAAACAGAGATATTCACAATCTTATACCATAGCGTTGTGTGGGAATTAAAAAGTTCATCCACGGACATCACTCAGAACAGTGCCTGGTGCATAGTAAGTGCTCAAAAACAAGCTTGTTATTATTATTTATCCATCTTGCCCATTAGACAGTGAACCAGAAGGGCTGTGTTTTCTGGGTCCCACTTCACCTCAGCACCCATTCCTGTGCCTGGCCCACATGTCTGTGTGTGCAGGAAAGCCCGGGTGGCGTGTGAAGGCACGTCAGCCTGTGTACCCTGCGTCTCCCGTTATCCCGGCCGGGTGGCACTGTGCTGTGCCGTTGGCCAGCATGACCTTAACAGAGAGTCTTCCTTGAGTCCCCTCCAAATCTGAGTGTGACTTGAAGGGAAAAGAATACACCCCTGGTGTTGGGAGTAGAGGACCCCTCTGTGTGAGGCTGGGGCTCCCCTCCCCGCCTGCTGGCGGGGCTGCAGGGAGGGAATGGGGGGATGGGGAGAGGGGGAGTCCCCCTGCTCATCTGCTTTGTGTCTTCCTGGGCTGGCACACCAGGCGCGTTTACATTCCCAAGTATCCCAGACGACGGCGCTGATAAGGATGTCTCTGATCTGGGAGCCCCCGCAGGGACTTTATCTCTAGATGGGGCCAGGCTGGCCCTGGCTGGGGGAGGGAGGGTGCCCCTGGGTTTCTGAGAAGCTTCAGAGTAGGATGCTCAGGTGTGGCTGAGCCCACCTGGCTCTGGTGTAGGTTACCCGACCCCCACCCTTCCATATTCTGTGGCTGCCTGCTGTGCCTCCCACTCTCCCACCCCATTCACCCATGACAGGATCCCGCCAGGGCCCGCACAGCACCATCCCTCTTCCTCCCATATCTCGGTCAATCTGGGAGCAAGTTGAGGGCAGTGTCTCCTGGGACCCAGCCTGCCTGCACAGAGCTGGGCTTCTCACACTGAATGTCTGCCAGAACTCATCACTTTCCAGGCTCCCTGGACCCACTCCTCGTCTCTCCCTTGACTAAGTCAGAGGCTGGGGCTACATCTTTGACTGCTTCCTTTTTCCCCAGCCTCACATCCCTTCATCCACCTAAGGAGCACTCACTATGTGCCCGGGCACTTTATTTCATTCATCCCCCAGACTCCGGAGAGGCGCTATCCTGATGCCCATTGACACAGAAAACGGAGCGTCCTAGATGGTTGGTGACCTGCTCAAGGGCACACAACTGGAAGCGACAGAGCTGGGCTTTGAGCCAGGGCTGTCCAGCTTGGCTTGGAGGGCTCAGCAGTGGGCAGAGGACAGACTTCAAGTTATGCCTGCTTGAGTGGCAGTGGGACACGGGGAGGAGCTTACCTGTGTCTGGCTGGGGTGACTCAGAGGGAAAAGGAGGAGGGCTGTTCCTGTTACCTAATGCTGTGCACTCAAACCTTAGTGCTTGAAACGATGATATTTATTTTGTTCTAAAATCTGCATTTGGGCAGGGCTCAGAGGGGATATAGTTCATCTCTGCTCCACTTGGCATTACCTGGGATTGCAGTCTGGAGCTGGAATCATTAGAGGAGTCATTCATGCCTAAGTCCAGTGGTTGACACTGGCCATTGGCCAAGACCTTAACTGGGGCTGTTAGCCAGAGCACCTATAGTGGTCTCTCCATGTGGCTTGGGCTTCCTCACAATATGGCTGCTGGATTCCAGAGAGAGAGAAACACAGAGACAGAGAGATGTTCAGAGAGACAGGTGGAAGCTGAACTACCTTTATAGATTTTGGTCTGGGAACTTATGTAATGTCATGTCTGCCACATTCTGTTCACTGATACGGTCACAGAGTTCTGCTTAATTTCAAGGGGAGGGGCAATGGACTCCATTTCTTGATGGAGAATGGCAAGTTTTCAGTATGTGGATCTGAAAATATTCCTGAGGCCATTTTTGGAAAATACACCCTTCACAGGGACCTTCTCTCCTGACCTCTCATCAGTAGTCTCACTTCCCAACCTGGCAAGGCACTTCCAGAGGCTCAGCGGACACTGCCCCTCTCACCCCAACTTTGGAAACATGGTCCTCGGTGGTGGGAGGGGGGAGAGACAGTGAATGGCCTTTTCCTGGGCACTTTCTGCATGCCAGGTCCTACCCCAGGCACTTCCATGCCTATTACATTCCATCTGAACCATGAGCCTACGTAACGGGCCATGGGGCCCCCCGTTCTGTGGGTGAGGAGACTGAGGCCGAGAGAGGTGAAGACTTACCAAGGCCACAGGGAGGCATCAGCGAGGCTGGGATCTGAAGCCGGGTCTGTGTGGCTCAAAAGGTCCTGCTCTTGCCCTGCACCAGCTGTCCCCAGGTTCAAGAGAAGGAAGTGGTGATAGGGTGAGGGATTAAGAACATGGGCCTTGGATCAGAGCAACTCGGGTTCTCATCGAAGCTCCCTGACCTTGGGTGGATTGCTTCATCCCTCTGAGCCTCAATTTTCATATCTGTCCAATGGGACATCTCAGACTTTAAAAAAACAAACCAATGAAATAAAATAATCTCTGTTACAAGCTTGGCACATGCTCTGGCATGCGTGGTGGTACCCAGACCACCCAGCTCTCCCTCGACTGGACCTGCTCATCTGTGGGCAGAGCTAAGCTGTCTGGGGAATAAGCCTTCTGCCATTCACCAAGGGGGAGCCCCGGGCTCCTGTTGGCTATTTTTAGACCTGTGTGGGCAACCACAGAACCACATGTGGGGTTTACCACCGCCTGGCCAAGCTCAGAAGAACAAGAAAACACTTCTGATGACAGAGGGGGAGCATCTGAGGTCAGGATGAACCTCAGTCCTTCCCAGCATCTCCAGGCTGACTTTGGACAAAGAGTCTCTCCAGGTCTCAGTTTCCTCATCTGTAAAATGAGGCTATCACAAGCACAATTTTTGTTGCTTACCAGGTGCCAAACGTGGATCTCACATGATTCTCGCTCTGAGGGGGCCGGGGGAACAGAAGTTGCTCAGATAGAAGAGGGGCAAGAGGGGAACAAGGGCTTTTCATCGCTCTGCTCCCAGCCTCTCCAAACAGCTGGAAGAAGTTCATGAGGATTAGCTGAGATTATGGATATGGGTGTGTTTTTTAAACTGTAAACTGGACTCTAAACAGTAAACCAACAGGCCCAGAGACAGCCTAGGCTCATTTCCAGGGAGACCCCTCCCCAGCCTCAGCCTTCAGCCACAGCGTTCCCATTTACTCATCAGTTCTCCATGGGTGGGGATACTTGTAAGATTTTATTTTGCCTCTACTACCCAATAAAAGGCTTTGAAAGCCACTGAGGGCTGAACTGAAAACGGGAGGTGGCAGTGACACTCCCCAGGGCTCAGAGAGAGGGCTGAGGCCCCAGGTGTCCCAACCCCTATCGCCTGCCTGGCCCACAGCTGTGGCCCTGGGGGCCGCCACCCAGTTCTCAGAGGAGCCCAAGCCTCGGGCCCATGCCCCTTCTTCACTCACATGGGACCTCTGACGATGTCACTTTTCAGGTCCTGGAAGAGTCACCAGCCATGGTTAGGGCTCAGAAGCTCTGTATTTCCCAGGAGGAAAAGAAAGAGCAAGAGGCTATGTTCGTGTGTGCACGTACCTGCAATCATAGGTACTCACACGCACCACACAGATCACACAATTCGCCTCATGCACAAACTCACCTATGCTCACACATTTGTAGATCTACACACACATGTTCACACAGGCACACACAAAACACTTATTCCCACAGGCGCGCATATGCACACACGCACACCTAGCCACATTCTCACGTTAAGATGCACCTACAGAGTATACACAAACCTTACCCAAAACACACACGCACATCTCACACACTCACATGGATTAACAGAAATGCACAAACATGTATTTATGCAAAAAGCGCAAATATGCACAAACAGATGTATATTCACACACACCCGATCGTCATACACTTCCATGGATAGACGGGTACCTAGACTCAATATACTCACACTGTGAAAGCTTGTGTACAAACGGATGCTCACACACACCCGCAGTCCCATACAAGGCTGGGTGTGCATGTGCATTCCATTGACACTTACTCATACACAATAACAATAAACTCAGGTATATGAGCATCTGTGTATACAGAGCAAAACCACACATCACAGCCATCCACACGTGCCTGTGCAAACACAAACACCTACCCTTGCACGCACACGCACGAGCTCAGCAGCACTACACACCAGTGTACACACTGACTTTTCCGGCTCCCTTGCTGCTGAGCGATTCTGCAAAGGTGCAGAGACACAAGCACCTAGTTCCACTTCACCTGAAAACCCCCAGGCCCTGGGTGTGTGGGAGGGTGAACCAGACGCCCTCCTTGCAGGGGGCACAGTGGAAAGTATGACCCAAGTTGACCTTTGCAAAGAGCAAAAGTGAGGGGTTTTTCCACCCTGTTACCTCACTGTGTCGGGGTGACCGGGGCCACCATCGCTAATCCTCCTCCCATGAGCCCCTCAACACTTGAGGACGTTCAGGTCCAACATCAGAACTTCATATCCTTAGTTAACTCAGCAATTAACTCGCTGACACCTGCCCCCACTCCGTGCCAGGCGCTGGGCAGGGGGTTAAGGGCAGAGAAAGCAGCTGGACCTGGGCCCTGTCTATGGGGCTCACAGTCAGGAGGTGGGGTGATGGGTGGGGTCAATGGGAGGCTCAAGATCAAGTCCCTTGAAGTGTATTCACTTGACGATCAATTTGCCAAGGGATCAATCTTTCAGAAGACTGATTTGCTGAGCAAATCAAACAAATTTATGTTTGTTCATTTCAGGGGTTTTTTTTTTCAGTTTAAAAGTATACATCAATTTTATTGAATGGATTGGAATTTGTTTTCATCTTGTCTTCATAACAGCATTTTATTTTATTTATTTATTTTTAAACATACTTTCTAGTAAATGTTTTTATTATTTATTTTTTTTTATTTTTGGCTGCTTTGGGTCTTCATTGCTGCATGGGGGCTTTTCTCTAGTTGTGGAGAGCGGGGGCTACTCTTCGTTGCGGTGCGTGGGCTTCTCATTGCAGTGGTTTCTCTTATTATGGAGCACGGGCTCTAGGTGTGTGGGCTTCAGTAGTTGTGGCACACAGGTTCAGTAGTTGTGGTGCTCAGGCTTAGTTGCTCTGCAGCATGTGGGATCTTCCCGGACCAGGGCTCGAACCCAATGTCCCCTGCACTGGCAGGCGGATTCTTAACCACTGTGCCACCAGGGAAGCCCATATAACAGCATTTTAAAGAATGTTCAGATGGTCAAAAGCTTAGGGTCAGGGGTGCTATAGCTTAATGAAAGCACTTAATATTTGTAACTGGAGAAGGACTTTCTGGGGACATCCAGTTCTGCAGCGTGACAGGCTTTCTGGGACCACCTGACCTGCCAGGTGCCATGTGACCTATACCTGGATTCTCGTCTGATTTGCCCTGTGATCTTGGCCATGTCCCTACTCCTCTCTGGGCCTCTACCTCCTCACGTACGAAGAGCTCATCGTTAGGGCCCTGCTGACATTTAATGAGACCCTGGAGCTTCCTGTGACCTCCATCTCCCAGTGTGGTTGGGATTTGGGCTGCAGGCACCGGAGAGGATGCTGACTTTGCTGGGGGTGACCCCACGCTGCTTGGAAGTCAAAGTTGTAATAGTCAACACTCACCCATGTAGTATTGGTGCCTCTGTCTGAAGTGTGACATTTCTGGGTCCTGTCTCCAGCTTCAGGCAGAGGGGCCTAGCGTGCTCGGGGTGGGGAGCACGGGCTGCAGAAGGCGGGGCCCAACTAACTTTCCTTTCCTGGTAACAGGCTTGCTAACCTCATTTCCTTTTTCTAAAGGGAAATGCCATTGACATCACACAACTGGATTTTCAGTGAGGCCAGATGAGAACTCGTGATCTCTTTGCAGGCAAGAAGGATGCACACTTGGGCTGGGTGGATTTGGAGAACCCCTGATCTGAGGCTTCAGAGATGGAGACCCCTGGGCCAGAAAGGGGCAGAGATATGCCCTGGGGTCCACAGCCGGACAGCAGAGCTAGGGCCAGGAACCAGCCCCTGCCTCCCAGCTAGGGCTCTAGAATGAAACACCTAACCTGCTCCCTCCACCACCCCATTTTTTAAAAATTTATTTATTTATTTATTTTTGGCGGCGTTGGGTCTTCATTGCTGCGCGTGGGCTTTCTCTAGTTGCTGCGAGCAGGGGCTACTCTTCTTTGCAGTGTGTGGGCTTCTCAGTGCGGTGGCTTCTCTTGTTGTGGAGCACGGGCTCTAGGCGCGTGGGCTTCAGTAGTTGTGGCATGTGGGCTCACTAGTTGTGGCTCGTGGGCTCCAGAGTGCAGGCTCAGTAGTTGTGGCACACGGGCTTAGTTGCTCCACAGCATGTGCGATCTTCCCGGACCAGGGCTCGAACCCGTGTCTCCTGCATTGGCAGGCGGATTCTTAACTGCTGCGCCACCAGGGAGGCCCAGATATTGATTTGTCAGCATCCACCAAGTCCCTCCACCACCCCACCACCCCACGAACATCCACCAAGCTGCCCAAGCCAGAAACTGCTCAAGCACCTCCTCACTGCACTATGCAGCTCCTCCAATCTGTCCCCAGGCCACGCCCCAGCTCAGGCCTCCTGGGCTCTGTGTAGGACCCCTGCCCAGCCTCTGCTCGGGTCTCCCCACACCCATTCAGGCCTCTTCCTCCAATCTGTCCAGTTGCTTGGGTGACATGGCTAAAACACAGCCCACGATGTTACTCCCCAGCTTAAACACTCCCGGGGCTTCCTGGCCCGGCATTCAAGGCTCTCCATGACAGTCCCCATCTCCTCTTAGCCACTCTCCTGATATGCCCCTTTGCTCCCTCGATGCAGAGATTACTTGCCCTCCCCAGATTATGGAAGTTTCTTGCACTTGCTCATGCTCTTGCCCCTTTGCTCCCTCGATGCAGAGATTACTTGCCCTCCCCAGATTATGGAAGTTTCTTGCACTTGCTCATGCTCTTGCCTCTACGGGAACTCCGCCATCTACATGCACATTCCTGCTTGTTCACTCCTGAGGGAGGGGCAGCACTCCAGCATCTGCTCCCATCATTGCCTCAGAGGAAACTGCACTCCTTGGTTGATGTGTCTGAGCCCTCCTCCCTACCTCCTTAAGGGAAGCAAAGACATTTTATTGTGGAAAATTTCAAGCATGCACAAAAATAGAATAGTACAAAGAACCCTGCGTACAAGGCCACTCTGTTTCATTTCTATCCCCCACCACCTCCCCCACTGGATTATTTGGAACAAATCCAAAATATCAAATCCCTTTATCTGTAAATATTGCAGTATGTATTTCTAAACCATAAAGGCATGACCCGAATACCATTATCATATGTCTATTTTCATAATATTTTAACATTATCATCGAATATCCAGTCATGTTTAAAAATTGCCCAGTTGTCTCATAAATGGTCTTTTAAAGTTGGTTTGTTCAGGATCAGGATCCAACAAGGGCCACACATGTCATTTGTTTGTTGGGTCGCTTATGTCTCTTTCAATCTGTAGATTTCTCCCCCTTCTCTTGTTTTTCTCCTGCTTATTTGTGGAATAAACCAGGTTGTTTGTCCCCTGTCGTTTTCCACATTCTGTACTTTTCCTACTACATCCCCCGTAGTGTTGTTTAACATATTCTTCAGTCCCCTGACTTCCCTATAAATTGTCAGTTAGATCTAAAGACAATTAAATTCAGATTCAAAGTTTTGGCAAGAATACTTTATAGGAGGTGTATGTACAGTAGTCCCCCTTTATCCACAGGGGTAAGTTCCAAGACCCCCGGTGGATGCCTGAAACCTTGGATAGTACCGAACCCTAGGTACACTGTGTTTCTTCCAATGCATACATACCTATGATAAAGTTTGATTTATAAATTAGGCACAGAAACTGAATATCCAAATTGCCAGCGTCACTACTCTTGAGCTTTGGGGCCATTATTAAGTAAAGTAAGAATTAGTTGGACACAAGTACTGTGATACTCGTGACAGTCAGTCTGATAACACAGATGGCTGCTAAGTGACAAATGGGCTGGATGATTCACATCCCGGGCAAAATGGACAGGGATGATGTGAGATTTCATCATGCTACTTGGAACGGTGTACAATTTAAAACTTATGAATTGTTTATTTCTGGAATTTTCCATTTAATATTTTTGGACCATATTTGACAGCGGGTAACTGGAGCTGTGGCAAGTGAAACCATGCATAAGAGGAGAGACTACTGTCCTTTCCTCAAAAGGCACATGATATTTCATTGTCTGTCTTTCTGCGCTGCTGAAAGACTTTGATGGTCATTGCCTAGATCCACTATTTTGTTAGAGATTTGCAAAACAATGATATTTTAATTTTACTTTCTTCTTCATTTATTAGCTGGAATACTTCTATGAGAGAAACTTCTCTTATCAACTCTGGTTTCTCTGAGGTCCAATGTACTTAGGAAAGGCAGGATAAATGCTTTCCTTTTACTTATCAGTTTTCAGAATAACGAGTTGATGCCCTAATATTCTCTAAAGGTGACCAACTGGGTTTTGTTTGTTTTGGTTTTGGTGTTTTTTGGTATCATTATTATATCATAGTTTTAATGTATTTGATATGTTTTAATCTATTACAGTTATTATCACTCAAATCGTCCCAACCTTGGCCAGTGGGGATCTCTTTAATTGGCTTCTGAGTCCTTTTGGACAGACCCTAAGTAGTGTTTAGCAGCTTCCTGACTTTCTGGTATGACAAGATGCCCAGGTTTGTCTTGTACATTTTCTGCCCAGATCTGGAATCAGCTATTTATCCAAGAAGTGCTGGTTCTTCAAGTGAGAAGTAGTATTTAGAGACCACAGATCTGGATGTTAGGGGTGCTCAATGCTATTTGGCTGGTCACTACGTCTAGGTTATTCCAGGGTGCAGAGCTAGGAAATACTTTTTTTCTTAAGAAAATTCACACCAAGAGTTCATATTGATATTTTAAATAAAACCTAAGACTATAAGACTTTTACTTAAATTCTTTGATTTTACATTATTGTCTCTTTTCACTAATGCTGAAAATCTTGCTTCCTACGAACATTAACACGATTACTGATTCACTGTTTCCTACTTTCTCTATATATTGTAAAAATGTCAGAGTAGCAATGCCACTACTTTTACAAACAATCTGATGACTGAAAACACCTTATGATTTGTTTGCAGTTCTTTTGTCCTTAGAACATATATCCTACTAGTGATGTGCAGTCAAATCACCACATTTCTAAATCCCTTGAACTATTTCAACTGTGCATGGAGAAGCCATCAACTCAAAACACAGATTCATTAATTTCATTTTGCCTTGGATTTGGGGGGGACTGATTTTGGCTTTTGTTTTGATTTAATTTTGTTTTATTTTTGTGTAAAGCATTTATCTGGTTCCAAAGGTAATCTGCAAAATGAAGTATATTCAGAGAAGTCTAGCTTCTACCTCTACTTCCTTTACCCTATTTCCTTCCTCCTCCAATAGATAACAGTTTAAATTTTTCATATTTTAACTGATTTTCTTAAATTAAAGAAAATATGTGTGTTTTCCCTTCACTTTCTTTGATAAGTGATAATGCACTATATACAACTTATTCCACTTTGCTTTTTTACTTAAGATCGTACCCTGGAGATTATGTCATAACAGTATCTAGAGACCCTCTTCATTCCCTTTTCTAGGTGCAGAGCCATATACCGTATGGCCAACTAATCTCTATTGGTGCACATCTTAGTAGTTTCTATTACAAATGGTGCTTCTTCCATCAATAGTTTATGCATACATCTTGTCTTATTTTTGCCAGTTTATCTTTGGGATAGATTCCGAGAAGTGGGGTTGCTAGGTCAAAGAATAAACACATATGTAATTTTTCTAGAAATTACCAAATTCCCTCCCTATAGGGCTTGCACCATTTTGTATTCCTACCACACCAGGTATGAGAAAGCCTCTTTTCCCACAGTCTTGCCAACCGAGTATATTGTCATACTTTTGAGGATTGTCAATCTGATAAATGAGATATGGCATCTTGACTTAGTGTTAATTGGTATTTCTCTGATTATGAACAAAGTTAAATATCTTTTCATATGTTTAGGTTCTGATTCACTTTTGGGTCCCTAGTGACATTTGTGTCCCTGGCACAGAGGAGGTCCTTTGGAGAGATTCCTAGAATGAAAGAAGGAACAGGTGAACAAACAGATGAAGACAAGTCTTGAAGAGGATGGTTGACTTGCACAAAGTCCCATGTCCAATTATCACCAGAATCAGAACTGGAATTGATCTCTTTTTTTTGCCTTGTCTAATTTATTTTTTCTGTCCATAAAATGAATAGAAGTTTATAGTAGAAGTTTTCTGACTATAAAATGAACATGAGTTTACAGTAGAAAGTTTGGAAAGCACAAGAAAGTATAAGCCAAGGCAGAATTTTAATCTTTCTACCCCAAGTCAACCATTTTTAGCATTTCAGTCTATTTCCTCCCAGTCTTTATGCATTTTTTCCATTTATGATCACACTACATATATGGTTTTGTATTCTGTTCTTTTTCACTTAACACTTTTCCATGTTAGTAACAACTCTGCAAACATAATTTTAATGGCTGTACAATATTTCACTCTCCGAGTATATGTTAATATATTTAACCTTTCTATCATTGCTAGACTTCTAGATAGTTTCCAGATTTTTGCTATTTTAAATAAATTCTTCCATGTTCATCTTGTTTTTCACATTCTGAATTTTTCCCCCTTAGGATTTGATTCCTGGAAGTGGAGCTCCTAGAATCCCAACACTGAGTTCCAAGTCCAAGGCTTTTCTTGGCTGTGCTCAGAGGACACTCTTTGCTAAGTTTTGCCCCTGTGACTTCCTATAGCCCCAGGCTAGTGTCTAGTGTCTACGCTCTGAAGCAGGGACACACTCACACCCAAGTCAGATCAGAGGATGGGCGAGGCTGGGAGGGATGGAGCTCACTCAGGATGAGGAATCAGAATCTCCTGCCATTTGCCCTTGAGCTCCTTGCCTTCCCAAGGCTATCGACAGATACCTTTAACCAATAGGAGGAAACCACCCACTGGCAAGGTCAAGCGTCTGGTGGAGAGTGCAAGCAGGTAGGGATGCTGAGCAGACGTGGCCTCTGCTTTGGAAGGACTCACCATCCAGGGAGCAGACATCTGAGGTCATACCTTCCCACCCTGAGAAGGGCTCCGTGATAAACTCTAATACAGCACTGTTCACTACAGAGGGATCTGGGAAAGCTGCCTGGAGGAGGCATCAACTGAGTTTAGTAGTAGGGAATATAGGTCTTACCTGACAGATGAGGTTGGGCAGTGATCAATCCTGAGGGGCCCTGTAAGCCAGCTTACAGATCCTGGATCGTGTCCTATGCAGTGAAGCAAGGGGATGAGGATCAGGTGTGTGTAAAGGACAATCCTTCTTGCTGCTGTGTGGAGGGCAGAACTGTAGATGGGAACTGGACAGACAGTTAAAGTGAGACCAACACCCAGGCAGGAGACCATGAAGCCCAGATCAGAGCAGTGGCCGTAGGGACAGAAAAGGAGGGCCAAGATAAGAAATGCCAGGTATACAGTCAATACTCAAAAAAGAAAAAGTTATGTCAATTTATGACCTTCCTGTAGCCTATGGGAAAGAGTGCTGGACTGGGAGGCAAGGTACCTAGGTTCCATTCCCAGAGCCCTGTGATCCGGAGCAAGTCTCTTGCCTATATCTGGGCCCTAATTTCCATTTTTGTACACCGAGCAGGTTGTAACAGGTCATCTCCAGGGGCTCTTATGTTCTGAAAACTCTTTGATCCTAAGGCTGCAAAGTAGCCGAGGTCCCTGGAGGGGAGAGGAGGGAGAAAACAGAGGCTGAGCAGAAAGAGCAGCCGGGGCTGGGGTCTTGGGGTCTAGGCTCTCTGTCTCTCCACCCCATCAATCTCATAGGCTTAATGTCAGTGGGGCGGCTGGGCCGAAGCCAGAGGCCAGCTGCAGGGAGGGAGGAATTGTCTCTGGCTCGAGGAAGAGAGAGGAAAGAATGCAGAGTTTCCAAAAAGCTGTGAACAAGTCATCCGCTCCGGCTGGGTGCCCAGAGGTTTCGCAACTGTCCTGGGGACCTGAATAACAGAGCGAGCCAACACGGGATGGCGGCTCATTCCCCTTCTGTGCATCAGAACCTGCACGATGATGAGGGGCACTGAAGACGCCTCTGGCTGCAGGTAAGAGAAAACCCTGTCTCCAGAGCTTCTAAATGTAGCAAGGAAATATATCAGCTCTCATGCTGCGAACCCAGAGAGGGTGGCTCCGCTCCAGCAGTAGCTCCTGGTACCATCAGGAACAGAGGGTTTTCTATTTCCCTCTTGTCCTTGGCTGGCTCCCTTTGTGGCCCCATGACAGCTGCCAGTGACAACAGAGGCTACACGTTTCTGTGTGAATGTCCCGCAGGAAAGTGCAACAGAGGACTTTCTCCCAACCCTGAACTAAAGTCCTTATCTTTGGTTTGAACAGGACAACTTGGGTCATGTTTCCAATCAATAACAGTCTCTCAGGGAATGGCATGTGCTGATTGGCTTAGATTAATTGAGATCTAATGTTAAACCTGGGGGCTGAGAGAATGAGCAGAATTGCGGTCCTATAAGGAAGAAATTGGGGAGTAGTTGCTGGATGGGCAATTAACATGTCTATGGGATGATAATCCTCTGTTCCCCATCAGCTCATCCAATCCCCACCCAGCCTGGGGGTCAACAGGATGGGTGTCCTCTCTAGGTGACCACTGAGGTCCCTGAGACTTGGAAGGTGGAGTGGCTGGCTTGGGTCACACAGTGGGTAAGTGGCAGAGCCTGAATTGAGAAAAATAAACACATAGCGAACACAGAGCAGACCTCCAGCTGCCAGGCTCGAGGCAAGCTCCTGTGGGCTTCCACAGTGCCTGCCCCCGGCGGCTCTGTCTCAGAACCCACCTTGCAGTGCGGAAGCGCACCTCCCTCTCCAGCCTGAGCGTGCACGCACTCGCTCACGGTGTGAGGCTTCCCAAGAGCTTAGGGATCTGAGGCCAGAGGTGTGGATTCGAATCTCGACCTCGAGCTTCTGTGTCCTCCTCTGTGAGATGGGAGTGTGAACCCCACCTTCTCCTCTTGGCATAATTGTTGGGGGAGTGAAATGAAATGAGGAGATGATGCTTTACTAATTCTGAACCATCAGGTTTTCCATCTCCTGGTGGAAAATGGTCATTCCATGGGCCTCATCTTCACTAAAAGACATCAGGAAACAGGGAGCCAGAGGGACCACCAATGAGACACCCAGACATGGATCCATTTGGTGAAATGCATAGTTCAAAACCATCAGTTGATAGATAAGGAGATCTGTCCAGAGAGGGGCAGTAACCAGCCCAAGGTCACACAGGACTAGAACCCAGGCCCCTGGCTCCCAGCCCTTCCTCCTGCACCAGGTCCCACAGGTCAAGTGAGGTCCGCTGCCTGGCCTGAGGTGGCGACGGCACAGCTGCAATATGGTCTGTGCCCGCCAGCACGTCCCCAGCTTTCTCGGGGGCCATTCTTCAGGGGTTCACTGAGGCGAGGCCACACTTCCCCTCTGGTGGCTTCCTGTTTGGGCCAAACAATGACTCTTGCCGGGACCCGGTGCCAGCTGGCTGCAGCTGTTGGCAAAGCATTGACTTCTTGCATGTAGAAAGGGGAGATCCTGAAAGCATTGACTTCTTGCGTGCAGAAAGGGGAGGTCCTGGTGCCCCCAGCCGGGAACCCCACACTCAGACGTGGTCTTTGGGCCCCACTGAATTCAGTAATCCCTTCATGCACTGATCACACGCACATGAACACCTTGTTTGCCAGGTTCCATCTGGGTATCCAGAACACAGAGGTACATCAGACGAGAGTTTAGCAATTCTGCAAACATTTAGCCTCTGCCCGTGAGGAGTAAGACATTGTACGAGGTACCAGTGATGCAGATACGAATAAGGTACACCCTATAAACTTGATGACTGATGCATCTATTTGTCCTCCCAGGGCCTTGCAAGAGCTCTGAGTGGGTTGTCAGTCATTTACACGCTTGTGTGAACTCGTGCAAACAGCTCTTTCCTGACGGAATGTCTCAGGACACATGGGGAAGGGTGTGAGTAAAACTAATAAAGATGAAATGTTTATGACGGCTTTATTCAGTAGGTGAGAAAATCAAGATTCAGACGTGCAAAGGGACTTACTTAAGGTAGGGAATGGAGCCAGGACCTTGACCCAGGCTTTCAGAGTCCAAGCCTGGCACACCAAGATACTTCAAAGAGCATCCAATCTAATGTGGAGAGTCACAGGATTAGAGATGCAGGGGGAGCGCTCAGGTGCACATGGGGTAGGGGTGCTTGTTGCTGAATAAAATCTGCGGGGGAGACTGGACAACGGGAGGGAAATGTTGAGTGCTCTCTATGTGGCAGGCACCTAGCCAGTTGTCACTCTACAGACGAGAAAAATGAAGTGGGAAAAGCCTCCCTGAACATCTGGAAAGCAGCGCAGCTGACACCTTCACCCAGGATCCACACTGTGCTGGTGCCCTTAGTCTGCCCATCCTTTCAGTCATCTCTCTCCAGCGCCTCACCTTGCGTGGCCCAATTTCCGGCTGGAGTCCTGGCTGGGACCGAGCTGGACCCTTCTCCCACCTTCCTGCCTTGTTCTCGATCTCTACTGCGATGCCCCCCATGGGCCCATCCACACCCACCTGAGACAGAAGAGTGACTGGGCAGGGTCTGCCTTTCCCTGGCCCTCCTGCATTGTTTCTGGGCTGGTGCTGTTGTGGAAACAATGAGACAGGGGTTTCCAAGGGCTGGAACTGGGTCCCTCCATGTCCCCTACCTCCTGGGACAGGCTGGAACTCCCGGGCTCTCACCTAGAAGAAGCAGAGTGTCCCGCGAGTTGGGGGTGGTGCCTGAACCCAGACCTGCCTGCCGCTACCCTCCGGCTGGGGGTGGGGGGACGAGGGAGGAGAAGCAGCAGAGGCTCCTCCCGCTGAGCTGCAGGATCCTTAGGGGTCACCTAAGGCGACCCCTCTTAGTTGGGCAGCAGGAACAGACCCAGAGTAAGGGACACACCGAGGCCACTAGGTGGACGACGCCCGCATCTGCTTCAAGCCCAACCTCTCCCCTGCGTGCCACACACAGACCTCCACATGCTCCAGACACCTTCCTAACCCACAAGCACCAACACCCAACATGTCCCCCCCAACTCCTCTCCCCACGTCCCCTCCATCAGGGAAAGGCACCAGAAGTCTGGAGTCACCCCTGACCATCTCTCTCTACTCTCAGCCCCTGTCCTTAGCCGGGTTTTCCAGCAGTTCGACTTGCTAAACTACTCTCGACCCTGTGATCTTCTCTCCAGGCCATCGCCCCTCCCCTAGTCTGGGCCTCATCATCTGTACTCAGTTATGACAATGGCCTCCCGACTTGTCTCCCTGACCCCAGTCTTGCTTCTTCCCATCCATCCTCCGCTCAGCAGCCAGAGTGGTCTTTCGGAAGTACGAATCTAAGTGTGTCTCTTCCGTGCTTAAATAGAGCCCAGGCTTTTAACCTGTGTGATACGCCCAGGCCTCCCGCTCCAACTTTGCCTCTAAAGCAAAACCCTGTCAATGGGCCCTGATCCATTAGCTGTTGCTGGCTTCTTCACGCATGGCCACGAGTCCATTTCAGAGGGCGCCCCTTGGAAAGGGCTCCTCCTCTTTCCCACCAGCACCAGCACTACTGTCTCAGTTTGAGTTCCTCCAAAATCAGAGTATGACTCAAGGCTCTGGTGTAAGTAGATTAGAGGGAGGTGATCCTGAGAAGCGAGAGTAAGGGAGTGGAAGGAGTGCAACAGGGAAGGAAGAAAAGCCCACGCTAGGTGTGTTCTATCCGTCTGCACAGTGAGCAATGGAACTGCATTCCACCAGCACCCTGCAAAGCCTACGGAACACCACCCAGAACCGTCCACCTGCAGGATGGGGAGCTGGAGGTTGATCCTGACACTCACCCCATCAGGTGAGGGGCCTTTAGACCTCTTGGCTCTGTCATCTGCCCAAGCAAGCTCCGGTGGTGCTGAAGAAACTGTGGCCAATGTGGAGACTCACAGCACAAGCATGGGGTAGGACACTGGCCTCGGGAGGTGATCTTTGCCAGTAATCAGAAGTGAGCCAAGGGATGTAACAACGGCTTCTGAGGCGACTGCACAGAAACATTCTTTGATCGTTCAGTACAGGTGCCTTGTTGGCGCTCAGTGTGCAGGAGGTGTTCCGAGTTGCTGAAGAGGAGCCTGTGGTCAGAGTGCACCTGAGCGGCTCTGGAAGGAGCCTGGACTTTGCTGTCAGACTTCCTGGGTTCAAACCCCACTTGCGTTGGCACCTGCTGTGGGTCCTGTAGCAGGCCACAACACTCTTGAGCCACCGTGTTGTCACATAAAATAGGGACAGTAAATTCTACCATATGAGGTGTTGATGAGAATCAAACGTGTCATCAGAAATGAATGCATGTGGCAGAGTCAGATGCCAAATACAGCTGGTTATGTCTATTTCGTTCTTCCCTCAAGAAGATGCTGCCTTGAACTCTTCCTTACTCAGCTCCCTCAGCCATGAGCACCCCATCTCCTCCATGCTGTAGGTTTAGCCTATGTTACCGGGAGCTCTGGCCTCCTATGGGCAGTGCCAATGCATCTGCAGTCCCCTCCCCTACTCCAGGGTACAGAGCAGAAGTAGCTTTTGTGGAAGCACAGAAGAGTTGGCAGTGCATGCCACACAGCAATAAAATTTTTCTAAATCCCCATGAGCTGTCTCTGTCTCTCCCCCAAATCCCCCTTCTGAGCCAGCTGCCTTTATCACATGGGCAAATTTAGCTTGAGCCAACACCTCTAGTTCTACTCCTCCATGCTTATCCCTCCTCTTTGGGCTCTAGCCTCCACTCACCTGTTCTGGGTACAATTGTGTCCCCCCACCAAGCCAGATTCATAAGTTGAAGCCCTAACCCTCAATATCTCGGAATGTGACCTTATTTGGAAATAGGGTTGACGCAGATGTCACTTTGTTAACATGAGATTATAATGGAGTAGGATGGGCCCCCAACCCAATATGACTGGTGTCCTAATAAAGACGGGAAATTTGGACACAGAGACACATACATAGTGAGAGCTTCATGTGAAGACTGCAATTGTACCTCTCAAGCCAGGGAACTACTGGGAAGCCAGGAGAGGGCCCTGGAACAGATCTTTCCCCAGTGCCTTCAGAGGGCACGCAGCCTTGCCAACACCTTGATCTTGAACTTCCAGCCTCCAGAACCAAGAGACGATATATTTCTGTTTTAACCCACCCAGTTTGTGGTACTTTGTTCCAGCGGCCCTAGCAAACTAACACACCACCCAAAAGGGCGACTTATTTTTCTGCTGCACATATCATGTTCCTATCCTTACCTTCTTTTTAAAATTATTTAATATTTATTTAATAAACAATATTTTTGTCCCAACCCTTGTAATACCTTTGTTCCTCTGTTCATGTGTCTCTTTCTTGACTCCCTGTTGGACTGTGAGCCCCTTGGAGGTGGGGCCTGTGTCATTCTCATTGTTGTATCTTCAGGACCCGGCAAAGAGCCTGGCCCACAGGAAACATTAGTAAAGGTTTCCTGGAGATTTCTTGAAGGAGGTAACCCTGATGCTTACCCTTGAAGTGTGGTCCCTTTGGACATGCAGAGCTACCAAAGGAAGGCATTCCAGCGAGGAGAATGGCATGAGGCAGGAAAATGCAGGGCAGGAATGAGTGAGCAGCTCACCGTTGGCTGGGGGCTAGGGCGTGGGACATGGGAAGGCACAGAGGCAGGGTGGGACCAGAGGGTGGGGAGAGGTGGGCGTCAGGATTTCAGGGTTTGGGAATGCATTTAATTGAGAATGCCGTGGGGGTGGTGAAGAACCATGGATAAGAGAGGGAACAACAGCGGGGCTCTGGGAACGGAGCTACAGAACAGACCGAAGACAGGGAGGCCACAGTCCAGGTGAGAGATGACAAAAACCTGAACCCTCAGGGGCCTGAGGATGAAGAGAAGATGAAAGACATTTAGGAGGAAGAAATGTGGGCCTGATGACTGATTTAGAGATATTTTCCCCTTTGAGGTGCCTACGTCCAAGATCCTCCTCCTTCTGAAGATGCCACACTGAGAATTTCCATGATGTCGGCAGTGACATATAAATCACCCCGCCCCCGGTGCCCTCTGTGACAGCTGTCAGTCTTGGGGAGGGAGCAAAGGAATGAGCAGTCCCCACCTCAGGCTGCTGAGCTTTCTGGTCCACAATTCAAAATGTGGGGGAAGCGAGTCATTTTTCACCTTCTTTTTAATATCAATTTTTTCTTATCACTCATGACTAATGGTAAGTTAACTGTATAAAGAAAATCTGAACGTACAGTGGCATTAGATCTTATAAGGTGAAAATTGCATTCAATAAAAATAACCCTGGATAATCCCTTAAGTGGAAGGACCTGGGATATTAGAAATTCAGAAGACAAAGATTACTCTATATAATGACATTTTACTGTGACCTCTGTTTCTCTGGAGCATCAGAGACCGAGGCCTAGTTTGAAATGGGTGAAAGGGCAGAGTTTGGAGGTGGTGAGTAGGTAGATTAAATGCTTGCTGGGTATGAGCCCATTATATGGATAAATAAAAGAAGAAAATAAAAATCATCTGAAATCCTCCTCTTACTCTTAGTTTGTGGTGAATATCTCTTTCCAGTCTTTTTTTTTCCCCCCCTAATTCACATTAAAAGCTATACTCAGTAGAGTATGAAGTGCCTCTTGATGTGGTGACCTGAGAAAGAGACATCACCTCTGTGGTATTCCTGCCAAAAAGGCAGAACCTGACAGAGGAAACATCAGACAAACCCAAACTGAAAACCAGTCTATAAGATTATTGGCCCAGACTCATCAAAATGTCAATGTCATGAAACCCAATGAAAGACTAATTGTTTCAGACTAATGGAGATGAAAGAGACATGGGAACCAAATAGAATGCATGATCCTGGATTTCATCCTAGATCAGAGGGGGAAATTGCTATAAAGGACATTACTGGGGCATTTAGTGAAATTTGAATCTGACCTGAGGGTTAGATAGCGGTGTTATAGCAATATTAAATGTCCTGAATTTGATAACTGTACTGTAGTTATGTAAAAGAATGTCCTTTTTCTTAGGAAAAAAATGTTGAAATAGTTGGGGTAATGATGTATGCAGCTTATTCTCAAATAGTTCGGGGAAAATATGTATATAGAGAGATAGAAAATGACAAAGCAAAATGTTAACAATTGCTAACAGCTGGTGAAACTGAGTGAAGGATATTTGGAAGTTCAATTCTTCTGCAAGTTTGAATTTGTTTCAAAACTAAAAGGTAAAAAAAAAGTCCAGTCCAATTAAAATTAAAACTTCAATCTCTGGGGAAAAATATTTGAAAAGACATATCTGACAAAAGACTATTATCCAAAATATACAAAGAACACTTAAAACTCAATAATAAGAAAACAAACTGCACAATTTATTAAATGTGCAAAATACCTGAATAGACAACTCACCAAAGAAGATATACCAACTGCATGAAAATCATATGTTATCAAGGAATTACAAGTTAAAACAACGAGATAATACTACAGACCTATTTGAATATCCAAAATCCAAAACGCTGACAACACCAAATGCTGGAGAGGATGTGGAGCAACAGGAACTCTCATTCATTGCTGGTGGGAATGCAAAATGGTACAGTCACTGTGGAAGAGAGTTTGACAGTTTCTTACAAAACTAAACATACTTTTACTATATGATCCATCAATTGCACTCCTTGGTATTTACCCAAATGAGCTGAAAATTTACGTCCACACAAAAACCTGCACACAGATGTTTATAGCAGCTTTATTCATAATTGCTAAAACTTGGAAGCAACCAAGATGTCCTTCAGTAGGTGAATAAACAAATAAACTATGTACATCCAGACAATGGAATACTATTCAGAGCTAAAGGGAAATGAGCTATCAAACCATGAAGACAGGGAGGAAGTTTAAATGCATATCAGTGAGTGAAAGAAGCCAATCTGAAATGGCTACATACTGTATGATTCCAATTATATGACATTCTGGAAAAGGCAAAACCATGGAGACAGTAAAAAGATCAGTAGTTGCCAGAGGCTGCAGGGAGAAGGAGATGAACAGGCAGAGCATGGAGGAGTTTTGGGGAAGTGACACTGTTCTGTATGATGTTATGATGGTGGACACCTGTCATTATACATTTGTCCAAACCCATAGAATGTCCAACACCAAG
Organism: Pseudorca crassidens; assembly: GCF_039906515.1. Classification (NCBI taxonomy): domain Eukaryota; kingdom Metazoa; phylum Chordata; class Mammalia; order Artiodactyla; family Delphinidae; genus Pseudorca; species Pseudorca crassidens. Next base: position 55,040,559 of record NC_090304.1, read on the forward strand.
AGTGAACCCTAATGTAAACTATGGACTCTGGGTGATAATGATGTGTCAGTATAGGTTCATCAGTTATAACAAATGTACCGTTGTGGTGGCCATGTCAGTGGGGAGAGGTTGTGCCTTTTGGGGGACAGGGAATATGTGAGAACTCTCTGTACTCTCTGCTCAATTTTGCTGTGAACCTAAAACTGCTCGTTAAAAAGTCTGTGAAAACAAAACAAAATTTTAGTCTCCTACTACACTCCTATTAAATGGATTAAAAAGGACGACAACGATACCAAGTTGTTAGTGAAGATGAACAGCAACTGGAACTCTTATTCATGGCTGGCGGGAAGTGAAAACTGAACAGTCACTTTGGAAAACAGTTTGTCAGCATCTCTGGAAGTTAAACACACACTTGCCATGGGACCCAACACTCCCACTCCTGGGTATTTACCCAAGAGAAAGGAAAACTTATGCTCACCCAAAAACCTCTAGGTGAATGTTTATACCAGCTTTATTTATAATTCCAGCCCCAAACTGGAAACAACTCAAATGTTCTTCAGTAGGTGAATGGTTGGACAAAGTGTCATACATCCACTCAGCAGAATACTACTCAGTAATGGCAAGGAACCTTGATACTTTCAGCAACATGGATGACTCTCAGATGGGTTGTACTAAGTGAAAGAGCCGAGACTCAAAAGGCTACATACTGTGTGGTTTCATTTATATGGAAGAAGCAAAACTATGGCAGAAAACAGGTCAGTGATCGCTAGGGACTGGGGATGGAGGAAAGAGTTGACGACATTGGGGTGCAAGGGAACTTTCTGGGCTGATGGGAATGCTTTACATCGTGACTGTGCTGGTGGCTACCTAACTGTTATGAGTTTGTCAAAACTCATAGAACTGTACATTAAGGGTGAATTTTACCGTATGTAAATTATATCTCAATTACACAAAAAGACAAATGAACAGAATTTCTCAAAACTTCTTCTCCTTCCCTACAGCTCCCAGACAGATACACTTCAGAAACACATGATGGGAAAAGGAAGGTTTGAGGCAAACAATTTTGGGATTTTTGTGGAACCCCCTTTGTGGTCTCTGCCAGCTGGTCCCTGGGCTCGGGGCACATACCCCTGACTGATCACCTGTCCCTGCCCTCTCCATTCCTGCTGAGGGGTTCTTCTATAGCGTCCCCTTGTCCTGGAGGGCAGACTTCTTGGGCAGGGATATTTTGCGATGACTCAGGCCCAGCTACCGTGCACTGTGTCCAGTTGGTCCCCTAAGAAACATTCCTCTCTTTTGTTGCCAAACTCTGGAAGCACAGGCTGCTCCCACAGCAGTCCCCACCCCCGGTTTGGGCTACCCCCAGGGGCAGCTCCCACCGTCCTCTCGTCTTCAGACTTTTCCATCTGAGAGGTGGGCTCAGGCTCTGTGTCCTCTCAGCTCCAGGGAAGCCCCGGTGGCCAGGCTTGAGCCTTGTGTGGTGAAGCACAGCACTTGGACAACTCCCTCCATGGCAAGTCTCAGTCCCTTTCCTCCTCTCCCAGGTCGGAGTGAGTCTGGAGGCAGGTGATGGGGTGAGGACATCTTAATCTCTGCCCGAGTCCTGCTGGGTTGTGTCTGGTGCTTCTTCTTCTTTTTTTTTGTTTTTTTGTTTTTTGCTGTACGCGGGCCTCTCACTGTTGTGGCCTCTCCCGTTGCGGAGCGCAGGCTCCGGACGCGCAGGCTCAGCGGCCACGGCTCACGGACCCAGCCGCTCCGCGGCACGTGGGATCTTCCCGGACCGGGGCACGAACCCGTGTCCCCTGCATCGGCAGGCGGACTCTCAACCACTGTGCCACCAGGGAAGCCCTGGTGCTGCTTTTGAGGTTCTGGGGGACAGCAGCAATTCTGAGACAGGAAAGTCCCATTTAGCATACAATTACACATAACTAGCATGTTATTTTAACAAAACTGGGATCTTTCTTACACATGTTGTATAATCTGCTTTTCCACTTCACACTATGTTTTGAGCATCTTTTCATGTCAGTAAGCACACCTCTACATTCACACCCTTTTAAATGACTGATCAGTATTCCCTTGTATGGCGGTATTGTAATTTACTATACTGAACCCTGATTGTCGGCTGTTTCAGGTTGTTTCTAATTTTAGGTTATTATTAACAATGCTATGCTTGTCTATTTACATGCAGCTGATGGTGCTTTAGCGGCAGGATCCTCACTTGCTCAGAACCTTTCCACATGCCCAGGAGAGGAGTCTGGCAATATTATATTCATGATTTTGTCTTCTTTTTGTAAGAAGGGACCTCTAAATTGTATGAGCTTCGGGCTCCACAAAAGCTGGATGTGCCCTTGGCTATGATAAACAAGCTCACAGTCGTTTTTCTTTGGCTACGTCTAGAAGTGTAGCCAGAATTGCTGGGTTGAAGCAAAAGCGCATTTTTAAGATTCCTGGAACATATTGCCAAGTAGCCCTCCAGAAACACTGATCGAATTTACACCCCATCCCTGCCCTGGCCAAGATACCCAAGCATGTGTTGATTTCTATGGGATTGTAGTTCCCTGTTACTGTGGCTTGGTTGTAGCTGCCATTAGCATTTTCTCCCCAAAGCAGGGGTCTTGACCTGAGATCCCTGAGACACAAGGGTAGAATTCCTGGGGCTGTGAACCTGGATGAGAAAAATTTACATCTTTCTTTTCATCATTAGCATTTAGTTGAAGTGTAATAGCTCTTTCCATCATGAATGTGGGCCACAAATCCCTGAAGCATTACTAGGACCTGTGACGTTAGCAGTTCCACTACCAACAGAAATCAGAGATGTTTTCATGTCTTGTTAGAGCTGTTGAAGGTCTCTCAAAATATCGTTCATGCTCAACAGTGCTTCAAAATTACAGTAATTATTAGATCTGCAACTAGGTTTTGGTATTTAATGTGTTAATTAAAGAACATGTATTACCCAATTACCATTATTTTTTAATATTTTGAAAACTGCATTCAGTAGGATTGATTTCCTTTGTAATCATGCATTTTTGTTTTGTTTTATGAATTAAAAAACGTTATTCTGAAAAGGGGTCCACAGGCTCATCAGACTGCCAGAGGGTTCACGCACAATCAAGGTCAGAACACTTGCCGTGTGGGACTCTTGACTCGCATGTTCTTGAAACTTGTGCATGATACAAAAGGAAAGGAATTAAACTTTCATGACTGCTGCCTGGAGCCAGGCTCTGTGTCAGGTGCTGGGGTACAGAGGGGGCAGGATGGCCCCCTGCCCTTGAGGAGCTCACAGTCTAGGTGGGAGATGCAATTTCACAGCTCCTGCCACTCACTGTCCTGTGGGCTGGGGATTCAGGTTCTCAGCTTTTCCAGGATTTTAAGAAAATCATATGTCCATATTTATATATGGTCCCATATAAAACAACTCTTTCAATTTTTTAAATGTTGGCAACCAATCCAGATTTTTATAAACCACTGTGTGGGCCAAATAAAGCATGACTGAGGGCTAAATCTGGCCCACAGGCCACCAGTTTTCAACCTTTGCTCTAGGAGGAGAACAGAATTCCAGTTAAGGTGGAAAAAATTCATTCTGTGGAACAAAGCAGCAAGGATTGAGCCCCCATACACACCTCCACTCTGCTCCTGCAAACCAGAGAGAAAAGGAATTGGAGCCCTGGTCTTGGGAAGAGAAAACATGTGAGAAGGAGCTCTGTGGTGGGCAATGTCGGTGGGGCGGGATCCCTGCAACCTGGCTGCAGTCCAGGTGAGGAGAGGCCTGGCCGGAGGCAGATGATACTGTGGTGAGGGCATCAAGGGAGCTATGGGAACAATGCGGTCAATTAGGTGATTGTATACCCAGAAAACGCAAGAGCCTCTAGCAGAGAAACAAAAACCAAAAACAAATGTAAAAACAAAACAAACAACAATTTAAAAAAAAAACCTATTTGAATTAAGACAATTGATAAGGTTATTGGCTATAAGATAAATATACAGGGGCTTCCCTTGTGGTGCAGTGGTTGAGAGTCTGTCTGCCGATGCAGGGGACGCGGGTTTGTGCCCCGGTCCGGGAAGATCCCACATGCCGTGGAGCGGCTGGGCCCGTGAGCCATGGCCGCTGAGCCTGCGTGTCCGGAGCCTGTGCTCCGCAACGGGAGAGGCCACGACAGTGAGAGGCCCGCGTACCGAAAAAAAAAAAAAAGCAAGATGCAGGAAACCATATATTATATGATCCCATTTTTATAAAACAGTGATACATGCATAAGTTTATTTGCATATAATTTAAATGTATCTGTCAATGGTGACTTGATTATGGAGAAAATATACAGAAGGTTAGACAGGAGAACGCTAGTAAGCTACCTAGGGTGAAAGAATATGGTTGGTGCAAGCTGACATGGGTGGCTCAGGAATGGCAGAGAGAACAAAGCCCACGTCACCGCCCCACCCCAAATAAAGCAGGGGCCTTTGGAACTTGACTTTCTTACCCTGTAGCCTAGCCAGTCCCTCACCCCCACAATGCTTGACTCCTGGCACCCATCCCTTGGCCATCCCTCCCCACCACCCCTTATGGGTGGCCTTCCATATTTTTCTCCATGATTCTAGAATGGGACAGCCAAGGCACTGAGGGCAGGGGAAGGGCAGGGGAAGCCCAGGAGGGTCCCAGGGTAGGGGGACCTTTCAATGCATGAGAATGGACCTCAGGGTCTAAAGTGCAGCTCTTGCAAATTCATGCGAGTGAGGGGAAGAGGCTAGAAGGAATATTAATTCACTCACTCATCTTAAGTCCTCCTTCAGTCTCAGCTTACAGAGTCCATCCTCAGAGAGGACTTCTCTGAGTCTGCCCATTTCATTCTGTCTCCCTATTATTTTCTCTCATAATACTCATCAAAGTTTGCCATTTTGTCTTTATTCTTGTGTGTGTGTGTGTGTGTGTGCGCGCGCGCGCGCACGCGCGCGCGCACGCACCTGCGCACAGTCATGTATTTAATGCCTATTCCCCTCCCCGCCAAATAAACAGCACCACCAGCACCACCAGAGGAGGGAGCTTGTATGTACAGCACAGTATGTCAGTTGAATTCAATAATTTCCTATTATCCTCTTTTTCATTGACTCACTCTTTTATTCATTTATTCCCTTATTCATTCCAGAAACGTGCTCTTGGCCAGTGACTTTTCCCCTGATCTGAGTCTTCCACTTTCTAGGGTGGCTTTCTGGGGGGAGGTGGGAGTGGGAACGTGACTGCATGATTCTGGGAATGCATCCACAACCTGGGAGAGCTGGGTGAGTCTGAAGCTCTCCAGGGAAGGAGGGAAGATTCCAAAAAGCTAGAGGGTCAGAGCGAAAGGTGCTGGAGGATCAGAGAGGACAGAGTTGGGAGTGACAGGGTGAAGGATGCACAAAGGGAGACTCTTCTTTGCCCCCACCCTCACATCTTCCCACTGCCCAGCTTTTGCTCTGGCAGTCTGCTCCGTCTGGAAGAGGCTCTCCCCATCTCCACATGCTGAAATGCTACCCTTCCCTGCAGGGCCAGCCCAGATGTCCTCGAGGTCTCCTCTGAATCCTCCAGCTGGAAGGGCCGCTCCCTGCTGCAAACAAACTCCCAGAACACAAAGTCTGGACCTCCCTCGTGGCGCTGACCACTTCCTGCTTGGGCTGTAGTGTGACCCCTCCCTCCGCCCAATAGGCAGAGGCTCTGCCTGCCTGTTCCCAGGGATCCCGCAGGGCCCAGGGCCCAGCGTCAAGCAGATGCTCAAGCCTAACATGTGAACAGCACTGCGTGTTTGGGGGGGGGTGCAGTGATCATGACCCCATTTCACAGATGGGGAAATGGAGGCACAGACCAGGGGCACGACTTGCTCCCAAAGCAAAGCGGCAGCACAGCCTAGACTCAGCCCTGCATTTCTGGTCCCAGAGGCAGGGCTCTTTCCAGGGCAGCTTGGTGGGAGGTGGGAGTGGGGTGGGGTGGGGTGGGAGCTGGGTCCTGAGAACCAGCAGGCCAGAGAAATTTGGAGTTCGAATGGCCAAGTTCAGGGAAAGCACAGCTGGGGAGGAGCCAAGGTATTTATTATGCTTGGTTTCCAGCTCCAAACAGAGCTGATGGATGGAGCTGCTCCAGTTCCTATAAACAGCTCGGGCCTCCCTCCCCTCCACCCCTCCACGTTCTCAGCACCACAGCTCCAACTCATCCCAGTGAGAGTGGGGTGGGGGAGAGATGACCAAGGGAGGAGAAGGAGAAGAGAAGAGGGGTTGGGGGGAGAGAGGAGGATGAAGAAGAGAAAGGGTCCTAGAGGCAAGAGGAACTGAGGGGAATGAGAGTGGTGAGAGAAGATTCCTGTTCCCCTGGGCAGCCCACACCCTGCAGTCCCTCTGTGTCCTCTACGTTCCTGGGGTCTGTCTGAGAAGTTTATCACCCATTCTTGGTCTGAGGGCTGATGTTAATCCCCACAAGTGTTTAGGTCCTGGAGGGCAGGGCCATCCATTCAGGAAACCTTTCCTGAACTTGCCTCTGTGTTGGCTCGGGCCCAGGGGACACAGAAGGGTCTCTGGGTAAGACCTCCTTCCAGGAGCTCCCGGTCTGGTGGTGGATCAGGCAGACATCCCAGTGTTGTGGCCCCGGGCAGCCCAGGGCTGATGGCAGCTGGAGGAGGGAAATCAGGGCAGTCTCCCCAGAGGAGGTGATGCAGGTAAGCATTGAAAAAGGAGGAGTTTGGCAGGGGGGTCAGGGTAGGTGAGACATTTCAAGTAGAAGAGGTGGGAGAGAGCCAGAATTGGGAGGGTCAGGAAGCAGTGCTGCCTAATGGTTAAGATTGCTGGCTCCAGAGAGGAGCAGGGCAAACCTGGGCTCAAGTCTCAGCCCTAGTACTTGACAGCTGTGGCATCTTGAGTCTCAGTTTCTCTAAAGTGAGGATGATAATAATAGAAATCTCTCCAAAGAGTGTTAGAATTATATACGACCGTGTACATCAAGTATTCAGCGCAGGGCCCACCTGGAAGTGCTCTGTCAGCTCTGAATAGGAGGTGGGAGGTGGCCAGAGAGAGATGAGGATGGAGGGCCGCAGGGACCCGGACTCGCAGGGCCTCTGAGCTGCTAAACAACAGGGGCACAGAAAGCAGACTCTGGATCCTGGATCCTGGGGGATTGTGCCAGCACAGGGAACTGACCGGGGGAGGCATCTGGTGGGCCAGGGATGCCGGCTTCCTCTCCTCCTACCCGGCCTGCGAGCCCGGCTCTTGCTGGGCCGGGTCCTCGTGGATTGAGTGAGCCAGGTGACCTGACACCACAGTCTGTCTGTGACAGGGGCTGTGCAAGGGCATCCTCTCGCCCTGGAACTTGCCGGATGCTCCGATGACCTAGTTGGCAGCTGTGTCCACGTTCGGCTGAAAACAGGAATTTCTGCCTTGCTGGGGTCTTGGTCAGGTGAGCAAAGTCCCCTGTTTGCCAGGAAAAGGGGTTAGGGGCCTGGTGGGCTCCCAGGTTCCCAGAGTCCTGGGTTGAGCTCAGCCCATGCTACTGCCCTCCTGCAGGCCTTCGGGCAGCACCTACTGTGTGCCAGGGCATTGCGTCACATACCCTCTCACCGCCTAGCCCCATCCATGAAATAGGCATTTCAGTTTTTCCTTTGGAGAGTAGGAGCTGGGAGCAGCAACTGGGAGCGAGAGGTCACAGCCAGGGAGGAAGCTGGGCTGGAGAAATCTCCAGGACGCTTGCGGATGGGGGAGGCAGAGCTGGAGCCTGTGGGAGAGGAGGTGGAGAAGAGAAGGTTGGCACCTGCAAAGGGGGTGATGTCTGGGTGTCAGGCAGCTGAGAACGGGAGGCGGGGCCACATGAAGACAAGCACAAGGGGCTGCAAAGTGGGAGACCAGGGGGACCACTCCCTGCCCTCTAGACTCTACCTCAGCCCGTTGCCTGACTCCCACCCCCACCCCAGGTGAGGTGGCTCTTGTCCCCTTCCCCAGAGCCCACAGCCCACACCCTCACCCTCCAACCCCCTTCTGGGAACCACGCATGCTCTTCTTCTGGCCCCTCTTGGTTCTTCCAAGTTCAACCTTGAACTGCAGCCTGGCCGCTCACTCTCAATCCTCCAGTCCCTGGGAGACCTTTAACTCTCTAGCTGGGGAGGCCTCTGGTGTCAGGGTACCGGGGCTGGACGCTCAGGAGAGGCTGGGGCTGGAGACAGAGATGTGGGCATTGTCAGAGTGATGGGGTGGCTACGTCAGTGAGGGCGATGGCATTCCTGAGAGAAGCGTCCTGCTGATCGCCATTCTGATGATGAGCGTGGAGCAGAGCCTGAGAGGAAGGCACCTGGGGTCCTAGATGTCGGAAGAGTGTGCCGAGGGGGAGGTGTGGGTGATGGGGGGATAGAGGTGAGGGGCCCCGCAGCTTGGTGACCTCAGCTGGGGGGGAAGGGGGACAGCTGGAGGCGGCCTGGGATGGGTTGGGATGGAGGGGAGGGAGAGGAAGCTACTTTCCCTAGAAGTTTACCCATGAAGGAGGGAAGGAAAGGGGAAAGTGGCTTAAGGGTCTCCTTACTGTTTGTAAGATGGGCAAGACTTGAGCACAGCTGAAGTCTGAGAGGAAGAAGCAAACAGAGAGGAAAGGCTGAAGGAGAGGAAAGAGAGAAAATGGAGCTGCAGAGGAGGGAAAGGCGCTCAGCGGCTCCTGCTGGAAGTCACTTTTCTCAGTGGTGGGTGGGGAGTGGGGTTTGCTGAGCGTGAGGGGACAGAGGTGTGGCAGGGACACGATGGGGGCTGAGGCACCCAGGTCCAGGATGGTGGTGACCCAGAGCCTCCGTCTCCCACCCAGCGGGCCTCAGCCTGTCTCCCCAGGGGTTTCCCATGAGGCTTCAACGGCTGGAAGGGAAGTAGAGGAGGGCAGGGTTCAAGTGGACGCAATGATTACCCGCAGCAAGGAGGAGGCCGGCAGGCTGCACTGTTTCTCCAAAATCCGTTTTTAATACATTCACGTGGGTTACACAAAGAGCTGGCCCCGAGGCCTGGGTTGTAGCCTGGGTCCTGGGGAGTGAGAGCAGCATTGTGTAGTGTTCTCAAAGATCAGGCATGCAGGGGCCCACACCTTGCCCTCCAGGCCTGAGGAAGAGTGTTTGTGTGCAGTGAGCACCTGTGGTCATGATCCCAAACAGAAATGGACCCGCCGGCTGCCCCACTTGCCACCAGGGCCCCGGGCTGGGGCCAAGCCACCAGGCTCTAGCCCCGGCTCTGCCGTTGACTCCCTGAGTCCTCGACCTGCTCTGGGCCTCAGTTTTCTCATCTGTAAAATGGGGTGGAGAGAGGGGCATTTTCATCATCTCACACTTTACCGAGCACCATCGTGAGCCTGAGTGCGGGCCAAGCACAGGTAAGAGGGTGAAGACAATGACACAGGGTCCCGGGATTAATCCCAGGGCTTCCTTTCTTCCCAGACGGCCCACGATTTCATGGGTATGAGAAACAGGGGGTTATATCTGGATGGGATTTTTTTTTTTTTTTTTTTTTTGCGGTACGCGGACCTCTCACTGCTATGGCCTCTCCCTTTGCAGAGCACAGGCTCCAGACGCGCAGGCTCAGCGGCCATGGCCCACGGGCCCAGCCGCTCCGCAGCATGTGGGATCTTCCCGGACCGGGGCACGAACCCGCGTCCCCTGCATCGGCAGGCGGACTCTCAACCCCTGCGCCACCAGGGAAGCCCCTGGATGGGATTTTTCTATCCATTTTTCTACGGGAAAAAAAAGTCCCTGCATGATGAGGACTAGTAAGCGAGTTTGGAGCCAGCATCACCTTGTGATGTGACAGCTGAGAGAGAAGGAAACCATTCAGGTCTAACCACCAAGCCCCGCCCCCCACCCCCTCAATGAGGTCTGAATCCACCTTGTTTCACAGGCGCTGCCACTGACCTGTGCAGCTCTGAGCAAGTCCCATTCTCTTCCTCAGTCTTAGCCTCCGTACCTGTGCAACAGGGAGGTTGGACTCAATGGTTTCAAAGTCCAGGCTATGCTCAAAGGAGGGAGAGGGAAGGAGGGCACGCAAGAGCAAGAAGAGAAAAAGGAGAGCCCGCCTAGTCTGCAAATGAGGGAAGAAGGGAAAATGAGGCACAGAAGGAGGAGAGGGCCTGCGGCTGCCCATCTTCCCTCTGCCCGCCTGGGAGAGAGGAGGGAGAGGAGCGGGTGGGTGTGCACGGCACAGGACGCTCCCGGGCCTTGTTCCTGTCCGCCTAACAGCCTGCAGCCCCTGCAGTGGCCAAGCTCAGGCTCTGGACTCAGGAGGATGTGAGTCTGGAGCTCAGTTCCGGCATTTCTTAGCTGGAGGTCCCTGGAGGGAGACTTTTGGGGCCTCTTGTAAAATGGGATAAAATATGAACCTCAGAGGGTTGTCATAAAGAGGCAGATGCAGGCTTGGGTTTGTCACCACTGCCAAGTGTGGTGCCGAACGGAACCAGACACCTAAGGTTCTCACTCCTGGCTCAGCAGCCAGGGTGAGGCTGGGATGGAGCAGGGCGGCCTGGGCAGGGAGTAGCGGGGCTAGGGCAGTATCTTGGCCGGTGTGTGCAACACGAGAGTGCCAGGTAGGGAAAGAGCCTGCCCGGAGCAGGAAACGGAATGGTCCAGCACTGGGCTGGAGCCCAGGGAGAGCGCCTCTTAACCAGGCCCTGCTGGAGCTGCCGCAGCCCGCCGAATAGCACTGGATCCAAGCCTTAGGGGGCTCCAGCTCTCTTCCGGTCACAAGCTTTTTATGTTCCAGAGCAGCTGGAAGTCATTATCAGAAGATGTGACGAACGGTCTGCTTGGACACCTCTCAGACAAATCCTCCTGGTCGGCATTGCCTCTCTCTTACCCTGGCCCAGCAGGGCCATCCACACTCAGCCAGCTGGGGCTGCAGAGCTTTGGGGCCCTGGCTTCCACGCTCTGTGTGGTCACCGCAACCACCTCCCCACCCAGACTGGGCGATGCTGAGGGCAGGGATGTGTCTCATTCCCTGGCGTCCCCCGTGCCCAGGGCAGGGTGTGGCACAAAACAGACGCCTGGTGAAGATGTGTTGATCCGATGGGTTAACCTTACACTCTGTCACTCCTGCAAGCTGCCCATCTTCCAGCTTCCACAGCTGGACCACACGTGCGCCCTGTGAAGTGAGTCACCTACTGATGCAGCAGGATACAGGGACAGGAGCCCTGGGCTGGGACTGAGAGACCAGGGTTCTTGGATCCTGGCTCACTGGGTAATCTTGGGTCAGTCCCCACCCTTCTCCGTGCCTCTGGCTCCCCCACTGACCTGGCAGGGTCCCCCGACAGAGCTGGTCTGTAGCCCGCAGCCTCTCTAGGCTTTGTACTGCTGGTTGAACTTCTGCCGGCGGACACAGCAGCAGGCGGCCAGCGTGGTGAGAAGGATGGCACACACCAGGGCGAAGGTGAGGATGATGATGAGGTTGACGTTCTTGAGCCCCCCCTTCTCACAGTCCTCAGGACGCACGTGACTCAGGGACACCTCTTCCTGGGAGCCGAAGCGGCAGATCAGGTCCTGGGTGGCGTCCACGTCCACACGGCCCTGGTGCAGCTGGGCCGCCAGCCAGCCGTTGCCGCAGCAGCTGAGGGGGTTCCCCTGCAGGTAGAGGCGCCGCAGGCTGGTCTCCAGGCCGCCCATGGCGCTGCCCGGCAGGAGGCTGAAGCTGTTGTTCCTTAGGTCCAGCACCTCCAAGGACACGGCCTGCGTCCAGGTAGGCAGGCGGCTCAGGCGGTTCTCTGCCAGATTGAGCCGCTTGAGGCAGCTGAAGCAGGGCAGGTCCACCTGCAGGACGGCCAGCCCGTTGCCCTGCAAGGCCAGCACCTCCAGGGAGCCCTCCAGGCCCGCCAAGGCCCCTGTGGCCACATCCAGCCCAGGGTTGGCGGAGAGGTCCAGCTCGGTCAGCGGAGTGTGGAGGAAGGCACCTGCCCGGAGCGTCTCCATCTCATTGTCCGCCAGGTTCAGGACGCGGAGGGAGGAGACGCCAGAGAAGGCCACACAGCCCACGGGTCCAGGCTCACCTGGGCCCCCGCAGGGGCTGACCCGGTTCCCCTGCAGGTTGAGCCTCTGCAGGCTGGCCAGGCCAGCGAAGGTGTACGGGGGCAGGTCCCGCAGGGCGTTGTCCTGTAGGAGCAGCGTCTGCAGAGACCCCAGGGCCCTGGCACCCAGCTCCAGCGTCTCCAGCGCATTGTGGCTCATGTCCAGGAGTGCGAGGCAAGGCAAGGAGCCCACGCGCGGGGCCTCAAAGGCCCGCAAGCAGTTCCGGCTGAGGTTCAGGAAGCGCAGGGAAGTCAGGTGCTCAAGAAAGCCCTCGGGGACGAGCTCAATCTCATTGTAGCTCAGATCCAGATTCAAGAGCTGAGAGAGGGGCTGGGTGCTGGCGTTGCGGCCGGGGTTAGAGAAGGGCAAGGCGGACCAGCCCTCGGAAGGCGCGTGAAGGCCCTCGCCGCCCTGGGGCGGCCCCGCAGGGAGGCGGATGAGGTTGTTAGACACGTTCAGGTAGATGAGTCTCGGAAGTGCGGCCAGGTCGGGGAAGTGGAGCAGTTTGTTCTCCCGCAGGTCAAGCCAGGCGAGCTGATACTGGGCCCGGGGCTCCGGGGCCGTCTGAAAGGCCTCAATACTGTTGCAGCTCAGGTCTAGGACCCGCAGCTGCTGCAGGCTGAAGTCGGAGATGCAGGTGAGGGAGTTCCTGGAGAGGTTGAGGTGTGCCAGGTGGGGCAGGGCCTCGAAGGCTCCGTCCTCGATGTCCATCAGCACGTTGCTGTGAAGGTCCAGCCGCTCGAGCGCGGGCGTGCCCCAGAAGGTGTGGCGGCCCAGGCGCGTCAGGCTGTTCTCCGCCAGCGAGAGGCTGCGCAGGGCGGGTGCCTCCGCCAGCAGCCGCTCCGCCAGGCCACTGTACAGGCTGTTGCCAGACAGGTCCAGGGACGTCAGGTGTGGCAGGGGACCCAGACCCCCAGTGCTCAGCGCCGTGCCCACCGCCAGGCGGTTGTGGGCCAGGTTGAGGTGCTCCAGGTGGGGCAGGGCCTGGAAGACCCCTGGCTGGAGGAAGCTAATCTCGTTGGCGCTCAGGTCCAGGTGAAGAAGCGCTGTGTAGAAGCCCAGGGGCGAGGCCAGGATGCTCCGCAGCTGGTTCCCAGACAGGTCGAGGACCTCAATGTCCCGTGGGAGCACCGAGGGGACCTGGAGTAGGCCAAGGCCCCGGCACAAGACTTCCTTGTCCACCTGGGGAGGCGGAGGGCAGGGAGAGCAGTGGGCATTAGTGGGTGCTGTAGGAGGGGCAACCAGACACGTGCCTCTAGGAAGTATGACTGGAGCCGCCACCAGGCCTGGCCAGGCCTCTCCTCTGTCCTCCCAGCGTGCGCGCCGTCCTCCCCCCAGCCTAATCACCCCATGTCTGCATTACCCCTACTCTGCTCCCTGTCTCCGGTACCCAGTACGGTGGTGCTGGCATCAGGGAGGGACTCAAGGAAGCTTTGATTGGTAGACAGACAGAGAGATGATAGACAGATAGAAGGACAAATGCACTAACAAAATACTCTATACTGATTATTATCCCATTTTAGAGGACACTAAGCCATGTATCACCGAGAGTGCCCCAGAGCCAGTGAGGAGCGGGGCCAGCTGGGACCCAGGCCTCCTGGTTCCACATCCCAGTTTCTTTCCATGGACCCAGAGAGTTAAACTTACCCAGCTGATGTTCTACTAGAAACCACTTTGGGAGAAATGTTTCCAAAAGGGGAAAATGCTATTTGCACTCCTGTCATCGGTGTTAATTTTGGTCTCTCACCCTCAGATCTCATTCAAGCCCTCACTCCACGGGGCAGAGCTCTGGTCCCAGAGCCTGCCTTCCTTGCTGACACTCACCAGATGACCTCGTTCTGCTGCTGCCCCCACCCCCACCAGTGGCTTCACTTTGCATGGTCCAGTCCAGATGGGCCCCTGGAGATGGGGTAGGGGGCAGGAAAAGATGACCAGAGTCTCAACCCACATTCTTTGATGACAAGACTGATTTTGCTGTGTCACATTACCACTCTGGTTTCTTATCCAGAATGTAACTCATCCTTCCCCAGCACCCATTCAGCATTTCATATTTTATTTCGCATTTTCAGACCCCTGGTCTCACTGGATCTTCACAATAGCTTGCCCGTCAAATCTGATCACCCCTCTTTAAGAAACCCAAGGTTAGAGAGGGGAAGGGAGGCCCCAGAATCATCCGGCTGGTGAGGAAGAGAGCTGGCTTTTGAACCCCAGTCTCTTAACAACCAAAGACCCCACTTTTGTCCCTCCATCACATGTGCCTTCAGGGGTCAGAAATCTTTCCATGGAAATGCAATGTCCCTCTGTCTTTTCCCACACACCAGGAACCCTAGCCTTTCCCAGCGAAGGCTCCGGCTTCCATAACCACCAAGCTCAGGCCCACTCCGCCCTGGCCTCTCTGTCTCCACTGACCCCTTTCCGCCAGCCAAATGCATGGCAACTGTTCAAAAACTCCACTCTGACTGTGCTGCCCTCGGCTTAAACCCCTTCCGGGCAAAGTCCAGCACCCTCAGCAGAGCTCAAGGCTGTCTGTGGCCCCTGCTGACCTGTCCCCTCTCCTCCCAACCCACTCCAGCCCAGCCCACACCTGCCCACTGCCCACTGTGCCCTCCCACACCCACCTCTGGGCCTCCTCCTTGCTGTTCCCTGTGCTGGTTATGTTCTTCCCAACCAGATCAGCATGGTGAACTCTGTGTGCTGAGCTCCAAGGTCTCCTCCACCTGGAAGCCTTCCCTGACTGCCGGGCAGGTCGGGGCCTCCTCTGGGCTCTCACAGCCCCTGTGCTTCCTCTCTCATAGCTTTGGCCCCCTGAATTGTGACTGTTTGTGTGCAGACCTGCTAGACAGTAAGTTCAGGGCAAACAGGGTTTGACTGAGTGACTACTGTGGACCTGGGCCATAGAAAGTGCTCAGTATATCTTTCAGTGAATGAAAGAGTCACAGACATCATCAGCTTAGTAAAAGTCTGAGGGATTGACTGAATCACCTTTTTGAAAGGAAAAGAAAAGAGATGATGAATATATTCAGACTAGAGTCAAAGACCGTCAGAGCAAAAAGGGTCCAGCCCACCCACTGCCCAGATGGGGAGACTGAGCCTAAAGATGGCAGTGACCTACACAAGGTCACAGCAAGTCAGTGGCTGAGCCGACAGGGCAGGAACACCAGCCTGGGTGTTCCCCAGCTGGCCCAGCTCTCAGCTTCCTCCCAAGAGCTCCAAGGTGAAGCGGGGGGTGGGTGGGGGGAGAGGAACGGACTGCCCTCCATCAGGCAGTGCGACTCTTCCAGCTCCATGTGGCTTCCGACTCCACGGTACTGCCCTACTCAGAGGCCCGAGGACACCCCTGCAGTTGGGCACCCATGCAAACTGGAATCCCACCCCGGCCACCCTGCCAGACCTGCTTGGCTCCGTGCCCCATCCTCCCTCACAACCGTCTCTGCCAGCTGGGGCCACTGGGCACAGCCTGCCTATCCGTATCCTCAGCTCCGCAAACCATCCTGATTAAAGAAGAAACAGCAAAATGAACACAAACACAGTGTGTGTTGGGGGATGGGGCTTAACCCACCTGCAAGCCCACACCCCGTTTCACCCCAGAGGCAATACTCAAAGGCTCCTTGGGGTACCAGCTCCTGAGAGCTGAGGCGGGACTCAAAGCTAGCCAAGTCCAGCACCTAATCCTGCTTTCTGCCCAGTGCCCAGGACCCCTGTCACAGAGGCCCAGAGGGACTGCTACAAGGCACAAGGCAGGCCTGCCCAGCTCTCCAGTCCAGTCTAGGAAGGAGCTTGAAGGCGTGGGCAGCTCTCAGAACCCCATTTGTCGGGTACCCACCGCTCCCTGAGCTCCAAGCTGAGTGACTTATTTGGAGAGGGGTCTTGGGGGCATCAGCCCTTAATCAAGTTCAGAGCTTCCCCGATGACCCCCTGTCTACTCTCTGGTATGCCAGGACTCCGCTGTCCAGCTCTTTTTTTTTTTTTAGAGGGAAGAGGGTGTCACTCATCACCATTTTACCACCTGCACATAGAAGGGAAGCAGGGTAGGGAGAGTTACCCGGCAGTGGGCAGCATGAGCTCGGGAGAGATGGGTTCGAATCTTGGCTCTGTTACCTCCTATCAGTATGACCTTGTGGGTCATATCTCTTCTCCCAGCCTTGGCTTCCTCGGCTGAAAAGAAGAGTTTTCTCTCATAAAATGAGAGAAAGCCCTTAGCGTGGAGCAGGCCCCTTGTTAGCCCTCGGCACGTGGCAATTCGTTTTTACTATTTTAAAAAGCATCAAAACCGCTTCCACGGGAGTTCAGAAATTGCTTTCCTGCCTGTTACCTCATTTGCCCCAAATCCAAAGCCCACCCAGTTCCCCTCTGCCTGTTGTGTGGCCCAGACCCTTTATCTCTCTGAGTCTACTGCCCCAGGTGGATGTGGGGCTGCATTTGGTGACGTCTGAGGCCTTCTCTGCCTGTTATTCTGGGTGCTGGGAATCCCAGAAGGGCTCCAAGGAGTAAGAAGTGAGGTGGCAACAGCAGGACACTGCAAACCCCAGGGAAGGGGTGCAGGGCCCTGGCTGCCATCTCATCCAGCCTCCAAGAGCAGCTGTCCATCTTGTGCCGTAAGCTTCCAGTCTCAGGGCCAGGTGGGGCCCCTGGAGGGCCAGTCCCTTCCCCAGCACAAGCTCTGGTCTTGACTTCAATGATTGCCCAGCCTTACGAGTGGACCTAGAGGGTTCCTTTTCTCTGTACCCCACAGGGTCACAGTAACCTCAGGGCTAGTCTCCCTGACTCCTGTCAGGAAAATGGAACAAAGTGAATCAAACCTGGTCGCTGCCCTTGAGAAGCTCTTGGTCTGGTAGCTGAGACAGGTGTGGACCATTCAGCAACTTACCCTATGCACTCAATATTGAGATGGAAGGAAGCTTAGGGCTGTGGGGGCCCCAAAAGGGATCAAACAGAACCAGGTCGGCCTGGAAGGGGTCAGGGGAAGCTTCCTGGAGAAGGCAGCATTTGACTCCGGCACTAATAAGTGAGAGGCATCACGGCAGAGATGTGGCAGATGGGCTCGAGTTAAGGAGCCCAGTTAGGAAAGGGGATTCGTCCCCCGAAGGGGCCTAGTACAGAAGAGCCTTTCCCAGATGCCCACTCTAAATTCCCCACACATATACCTATGCCTTGTCAGCCAGCTAGACCCACTGCCCTTTGGGGGCAGCTTGAAGGGATAGAGTCCAATATTGGCCCTAGTTGAATGACCTTGGACAAGTTACCCAACTTCTCCAAGCCTCAGTTTCCAACTCTATAAAATTGGAGTAATGGTACTTACCCAGCAGGATTAACAGTAAACAAGGCATTTAAGCATTCTAGTAGGTACTCATTAAATGCAAGGTTTAAAGGCATTAAATGCATTCCCCTTCCTTTTCTGACCCCTCTAGCCTCTGGCTTCTGGGGCTGGGGCAGTAGGACACCCCCGGGCAAGGGGTAGGGGGAGACAGGGAGTTCTCCCTGCCAAGGCAGAGCTTCTTACCTTCTTACAGGGCACCTTGTCTCGGTGTTGGGAGGTAGCCAGGCCCAGGGTCAGCACGGCCAGAAGCAGCAGGATCCGGTGGCTCATGGCTCTGCACAGGGCAGGAGGAAAGGGGAAGGCTGTAAGACCACAGGCTCCTTCCCACCGCTCCTTCCTGTCTGTACCTGCCCTCAGGGAACCCCAGACCGCAGCTGTAGCTGGACCAAAGGTGCTCTGAATGGGGCACCTTGTGAAGGAGATGGGAAAAAGGGCTGCAGCCCATCACAAAGGGCCTTCAGTGCCAGGCCAAGGAGCTAGGCCATTACCCTGGACAAGAGTATTTAAGCAGTGGGTGACATGGTCAGATTTGGGTTTCAAAAGACCCTACCTGGAAGACAGCCTGGAGGAGGTGAGCAGGAGGGAGAGGGACCCTAAGGGCTGCCCTGGCCAAGCTCAGGGCTGGGGTGGGGTGAGGTGGGGAGCTAGGCCTCTGACTCCAGTTCCACCCAGGCCACAAGCAGGTCCCCCCATCCTAGCTCTTCAAGCCCCAAACGGAATTCCTCAATCCCCCCACCCGCAGACCTTTATTTTGCCCTTTCTCTTTTGATTTTCTGGTTGTCGAGTCCCTGCCATTGTTTGAAGGTTGGGCCTGGAGCCTTGACAGGAAGCCCCGCCAGGAGGCCTGCCCTGCCCCCAGCACTGCGGGCTGTGGACTTCCCCAGGAACAGGCTGCCAGGCCCTTAACTTTCACTGAAGCCACCGCCCACGCAGTGGGACACCCAGGCATGCTGGGCCAGCCCTTCTCTCCATGAGCAGCGGGGCTGAGGTTGAGGGGGACCACAAAGCCCTCAGGAGGGTCACATCCCAGTGCTGCTAGGGGCTCATTCACTGAGAACCTGGGCCAAGTGCTAGGAATACACAGCTCAATCCATCAATTTCATTCATTCATTCATTCATTCACTCACACCTTTACTGAATGCCTCCTCTTGTCTGGTTCTGTCCTGGGAACTGGGGACACAAATAAAGGCACAGAAGAGACCATAATACATACAAAACATTAACAAGGAGAGACACATAACGCCCTCCAAGAGCACTGGACCCAGTCACCCACACCAGACTGCTCCCTCTGTCTCCTCCACTGACCTGCTCTGTGACTTTGTACAAGTCACTTCACCTCTCTGAGCCTCAGTTTCCTCTTCTGAGGCTAATGCCAACCTTGAAGTTTTGTTAAAGATCAAACGAGACATATTCTATGCCACTTACAGAGCCCTCATTATGCACCAGGCACTCTTCTTGACACTTTACATGTATGGACTCATTTAATCTTTCCAATAATTCAACGACTTGGTTCCATGATCACCATTCTTACTGTGCATGCAGGAAAACTGAGGCTCAGAGAAATTAAGCAACATGCCCAAGGTCACACAGCTAACAAGGGGCAGGCCCAGGAAGTCGGGCTCCTGGGTCTGTGCCCTTAACCTCTACACTATAAGGTCTCCTGCAGGTAATCAATAAATAAGTGCTGAACTGTGACTCTGAGGGGTGTTTTGGAAGAGGCATTTATAGAAGCTTTATGGCTGAGTCTTTACTGTTAGAACCCATAAACATCCTTGCTATGAATTTAAATGAAGGTGGGTGCTCTGAGGTCCTTTCTGGTTCCAACAGGCAAAGGCCCGAGCCGAGCCGTGTCTTTTAAGCCCTGTTCCCTGGGTTCTCCCGGGGCCATGGACCCCCTGCCCCACAGATGTCCTCCTCTCACCTGCATTACAGGTTGGGTTTTCACAGGAAATTTGGTTCTGCTGTTTAAAAAGCAGAACATCACCACCCTTTTGAATGCTAGGGTACTCAGAACTGAGTGGAAACCCCTCAGCGGGGCTTCGAGGCCCTTGGGGAGTGCTCCCTGCCCAGCCAGCTCTTCTCTCCAGCTTCATTTCTCACTGTCCCTTCTCCCACTCTGTGTTCTGGAAGCCTCATACTTCCTTCAGTTCTCTGAGCATCTTTTCACTGCCCCAAACCCTCACTTCCTCCCCTCTCTTGTGCTGAATACCTCTTCATCCTTTGGGTCTCAGCCTAGATGTCACCTCCTCCAAGAAGCCTTCTCTGGTTTCCCAAGTCTGGGCTATATATTGGCATTGAGCACTTCATCACTCCGTGGTTCCCTCCCCTTTACCAACCCCCCCCCCCGGCCGCACCACCACCACCATGGGAAGTGCCCCCAGGGCAGAGGGGCCTCACTCTCCTCTGGGAACCATCTTACACTGTGCAGGCTGGGGAAGGCGCTGAGAATTGAAATGAGGCGCCTCGGTGACATGGTGACGCTGGTGAGAGCAGTTTTTCTCCTGGACTCTCCCTTCACCTCCCTGCCACACTCCTTCCCCCCATCAGCAGGTTCTGTCTGCTTTCCCTAAAACACAGACTCTGGATCTGCCTACCTCCCTCCTCCATCACTGCCACAGACTGAGGCACCACCACGACCCTGGGCCTCGACCCCAGCAACAACCTGACCTCTTTTAGTCTGTCCTAAGCATGGCAGCATGAGTGACGTCTTTCATGAATCTCACTGCTTGAAAACCTCCCATAAAATCGAAGCTTATACAATCTCCTCTCTGACTCCATCTACCATGTGCTCTTCCCTCACCAAATTCTAGCTTTCTCACCATCCCTCAAACACAGCAAGTGCATTCTTGCCTCAGGGCCTTTGCCCTTGCTGCTCCCTCCACCTGGAATGCTCTTGCCCAGATCTGCACGTGTTTTATTGTTTTCCTCTCATTGATCATTTCCCGATCATTTATTTCTTATTCTATGAGAACAGGGATCTATTAAGCGGTGCTCACTAAAAGTCTACCGAACAAACAGCAAAGTGAGGGGTAGCAGTCCACGGCAAAGGGCTGAGCAGTGAGTGCGAGGTGAGGATAAGGAAGGACCTGGATTAGTTCTGAACCTGAGGGCACTGCTGCCCAAAGGGGCACTCGTTTCCCCCTGCCCTGCCTGCCAAATTCCACTCTATCCCTGAGGTGAGCATCTGAGCCTCCAGGAGGGCCCCTCCCTGCAGCACGTGGAACTCCACCCTGCCATCTAACAGAAAGGGGCCCCTCGGCAGTGGACACCCTTGAGCAGTGCCCTAGACACAGTGTGGAGAATTTGAGAGTTACTTGCTCTCAAGAGGGAGGATTGGGATAATTGAGACCCAGTCTCCCATCCAGACTCTACTGCCCACCAGCCCTGCTCCCTGGGGCAAGTCCCTTAAGCTTTCAGGGTCTCAGTGTCCCATCTGTAGGGCAAGCAGCCTGGTTCCTGTTTTGCCACTGTTTGACCCCAATGGTTGTGATGACCAAGCTGAGAATGGCTGTGAAGTCACCCTAGACACATATTGTCTTTCCCAGCTGGGACAAACCCACAGGGCTGAGCAGCCCAGGCGAGGTAAGGAGTGCTGAAGAGGGAGGCCCCAGGCCAGCAGACAAGTGGCCTAGGCAAGAGGACGCAGGACACATCTTAGGACACTGACTGGGGGGGGAAGTGCCAAAGAATATGCGTGTGTGTGCGTGTGTGCACGCGCACAATGTGGGGAGGGAGAGAGAGAGAGAGAGAGAGAGAGAAAGGGGGCGGAGGGCAACACCTACTACCATAATAAGCCCACCCCTAGTGTTTAAGGATGTTAGATACTCTTCTAAGCACTTGACCTATATCATTTCATTTAATTCTCACAACAAGCCAGTGAAGCAGTTACTATAATTTCCATTGTACAGATGAGAACACTGAGGCTCAGAAAGGTGAAGTGACTTACCCCATAGTTACCCAGCTCATAAGTGTTTTGGGATTTAGCCCCAGGTCTGTATGACCCAAATGCTGTGTTTTCTCCAGCACGTGCTGAGCTGCTGGCCCCCTATAGAGTTTGTCCATGAGGAAAATAAGGCTCAGAGAGGTGACGTACTCAAAGTCACACAGGCAGTAAATGGCAGAATCAGGATCAGAATCCAGCCTGTCTGCCTCCAAAGCAAATGTTTCCACACCACCAGGCCAAGACCTCCCTCTCTAACCCCCTCCAACCAACCCCCAACCCCAGCAGACAGGCTCACAGTGCTGGGCTCTAGGGTGCTCCTCTCCCTCCTCTCAGCCTGGATCACTGGCAGAGTGGGGTCCTGGGAGAGCTGCTGTGGACGTTCCCAGCCAGCAGTGAATCACTAAGGGCAAGCCCCATTCTGGAGACATGTGCATCCCACGGGGGAATTAGACCTTAACCCAAAGGAATGTGGCTGTGATGGCGGAATTTCAGGCAGCTGAGGGTGGGGGTGGGGGTCCCTCACGTCTTACCACCCATGAAGAAGGCTGGCTGCGGAGCTCCTTGGAGGGAGGTGGGTGCCACCCCCCCCATCCCCGCCCCTAGAGATGGGCAGGCTATCTGGCGCGGTGGGATGGGAAGACTCACGCCCGGCCAGGGTCAGAGGGCAGTAGCAGACCAGATTCAAATCCCGGATTGCCCTTGACTAGCTGTGTGTTCCCTGCTCAAGTGCTGGCCTTTTAGCGCTTGTTTTCCCATCTGTCAAATGGGAACGCCTGCCTCGCCCTTCGCGGGAAAGATTCGCTGAGCTAGGAGCCTTGGAGACTTCTGGAGTCAACCCTGGCTCCACGCGCAAAGCAGGGGGCGGTGGCGGGAGGGGACTGTTGAAGTTCCGCGTCTCGATGGACTAGTCCCAGCCCAGCTCCGCGCCGGGTGCTCGAGAGGGGCGCGGGACCGCCGGTTCCCCGAGGGGGCCGGCCAGCCTCGCCCGCTGGGCGGCTCCTACCTGGCTCAGCGCGGCCGCCGCTCCTCTCCCGGGCAGCCCCGGCACATTTTGCGCAAACCTGCCCTCCCCGTCCCACCCCGCGCCAGACCCCGGGGTCACGGCCCGAGGAGGCGCACGGCCGCTCCACCGCCCCACGGGAACCGGACCCGCGAGAGGGCAGCTCGGGCTCCAATTTAAATACCTCTCCCGCCGACCCGCCCCACCACGCCCCCCCCTCGGCCCAGCCGCGGGGTCCTAGCGCCGGGCCGGCACGCCCCCGTGTGACTCGGTTTATCCGGAACCCGCGAGGGGGTGAAGCTTTTTCTTGACGCTGAAACCCGGACTGGGAAGGGGCGGGTCGAAGTGGGCGGGATGAAAGGGCGGGGATGGAGAGGGGTCGCTAAGGAAGCGCTGTGCCAGCCAGGCCGCCCCGGGCCGCCGCACGTGCAGTTCGTGGCCCCGCGGGGTCCAGGGCGGCGGGTGGCTCTAGCAGCCGCGGGTCCGCAGAGGAAATCCGGCCTGGCCCCGATTTCCCCCGCTGTCGGCGCCGCCGCACTTAGCCGGGGAAACAGGAGAGGTGACACGGCTGAACGCGGAAGGAAATGACCCTTCGCTGGCCCTGGGGTGGCCACAGAGGGGGTTCCCCACACCGAAGCCGTCCCATCTGGTGAGTCCAGGCAGGTCACTTCTCCTCTCTAGACTGTGCTCTAGTGTCCAGACTCTTCCTCCTTCATCATCTCCTGGGCCCTTAAGCAGCCCTGTGAAAAGGTCCCATCAAACCCCCCCAGAATTCAGGTGGAGAAACAAGCTGTGGATGGGGTCATCGAGTATAAATAAAAATCACTTGTCTGGGACTAGTAAGGTCCCCATTTATATTTAGGGAAACCGAGTCTCAGAGAGGTTAAATAGCCTATCCAAAGTCACACAGAATATAAGAGACAGGGATTTCCCCCAAGTCTGTCCACAAAGCTAAGCCCTGCCCAAACTGGGTACACTTTTCCAGCACTATGTTAGTCAGGTTGTCTTTGAGTGCTGTGCAAAAAGTAGCACGGTGGTATTGTTGTCTTTTACGTGGAAGGTTGAGGCGCATCTTCCCCAAAACCACGTCCTCTTCTAGATGCCTTGGCCCTGCCAGGTCACAGCTACCCTGCCCTGCCCTGCTGGGTGTGGACCTGAGGAAGGGGAGCCTAGGAGAGGAGGGTCACAGCTGTCCTTCAGGCCCCGGTTCCAAGGGTAGAAGAGAATTCCTCCTCCAAAATGTTTCTCTTCCGTGATGGTCACCAGCCCTGAGAGTAGTACAGCATGTCCCATTTTACCGGTGGGAAGGTGACCGCCCAAAGCTTTGTGGTAAATCAAGGTGAAGCCAGACTTAGAAGCTGGGTTCCCTGAATTCTATATAGATGGCAGCGGCATTTCCTTCCTCCCATCTGGCTTACTGTGGGGACAGGCCTGGGGAGATGGGGACAGCTCAGAGAAGACAATCTGTGACAGCTAGGAGGGCAGGGTGGGGGTGGGGCAGGGCCTAACCTAAACTCAGAGGAGGAGATCAGGGAAAGCTTTCCTAAGGAGGGACCTGAGCTGCTATGAGGGCATGGGTAGGAAAGGTCACAGGACCTGGGAAGGGTGTCCACACCTTCCTCTCCCTCCCAGCCACCGGGAACGTCAGATCTATGCTGAGGGAGGGCCCAGCTGGTCATCGCAACGCCCTCTCCCCACCTCGCCGGCTTTAGTCCTCATCAGGTCAAATGGAACCTCAGTTTCCCCATCTGTAAAATGGGAAAGATAGTAGCTTCTTCTCGGGTTGGTGCCAAAACTAAGAATAACGGACTTAGCCTGGGGCCTGTACCCAGTGGGTGTTAGGCAACTTCTGGCTGTCTTTATTTGGCGATTAATGATGCCTCTGCCACACCCTGTGGGCTTCCTTTTCCAGATCCTTGTCGAAGGGGCCAAATGTCCAGGAAGTGCTTCGCAGCAGCCCTGCAGCATGGGCAGAACATGGCTGAGTTGGACTCAGACAATTCCTGGGCTCTCCCACCTGACCTGCTCCCCCCACATCCAGCGCCACCTCACCCTTCTCTGAGGTGCTGCGGGCAGAAACTGCTGGGCTGGCGCAGAGCTCTGGCTGGGGCTGGGGTAGGGCGGGGCTGGGGCTATGGCGGGCTCGGGGGAGAGCGACCTGCCTCCCACACACCCC
This sequence comes from Pseudorca crassidens, assembly GCF_039906515.1. Taxonomy (NCBI): domain Eukaryota; kingdom Metazoa; phylum Chordata; class Mammalia; order Artiodactyla; family Delphinidae; genus Pseudorca; species Pseudorca crassidens. Next base: position 55,064,991 of record NC_090304.1, read on the forward strand.
CAAACGCTGCGGTTGTGGTTAGTCAGTTCACAGGGGTCCACTTCACTCAGTGCCTGGATGGGGCTCCCCAAGAGTTGGAGACAGATGGGCAACCAAGCGTGCCTACCCGCTGCAGATGCCTCTTGGGACTGGGGGCTGAAATCGGGAACCCCACGTGCTCAACGCCCCTTCCTTCACCTTTTCACTTCTTCAGCGTTCGTGTTGCTGCGGGACTTTTGGCAGTTTGCTTGATCTTTCTGACCTCAGTTTGCTGATCTGCAAAGTGAGACTAATAATAACACCTGATGTTCTGGCTTGTCGTGAAGCCCAAATTGCAGCCACATGTGTAAATACCTGCTCGGGGGCCTGGCCTGTGGTCCTTGCCCAGGAAACATGACCCCCCTTCCCTGGCAGGTCCCGGAATCAAAACATACAGGACCTACCCTTGTGGAGCTCCCAGACCAGATGGGAGGCAGATGAGAACATAGGATGATGGAGTCCAGAAAACTCAAAGGCCAAGTCTGGGAGCCGGAGCTGGATATGAAGGGGGAGGAGAGGTGAGAACTGAGCAGGGCTGGATTTGCCTGGTAGCCATGTGGAGGGTGGCTTTCTTTTAAAGGCCACCAAGGCCAACTTTCCATCCAATGTTGCTTAGCGCCTGCTCGCACCCCTCCAGCAATGGGGCGTTCTCCTGGACAGCTCATCAATGGGGGGTTCATCTTCACTGTGTTGGTATTTTTGCGGAAACGCTTCTGTACCCTCATGCATCTGTCAGTGAAGATAGGAGACACATCTTTTCCTGTGTCTTCAGGACTACCATTCTGAGATGAGAAAACCCTCCTAGGCATGAAGACAGGCTCAAGGCTCCCTGGGGCGGGGGGGCGGTTTCTTAGGCCAGGCTGATAACCAAGGCTCCCAAGTAGGAGTGAGTGCCCAGGAAGGCAATGATGTGCACATCCCATCTGACCTCGGACAAGTCGCTAAACCTCTCTGAGCCTTGCTGGCCTCATCTAACTGTAGAAATGGGGTGGGAAGGACCATGGCACCCTGGACCCCCAACTTAGTTTCTGTTGCTCTTTTTACTGAACGCCCACTGTGGGCCAATCCTTTATCTCATGTGGCAAATCAGGATAAAGATAGCCACAGACAGCCTCAGGTGTCTTTAGTCTCAATTACTGACTAAGAAACTGAGGCTCAGCGAGGTTAAGTAACTGGCCCAAGTCACACAGCTTGGGAGCCAGGAATTGAACCTGGGTCTCCAGACTCGCAGACTCCCAGACCAGATCTCAGTGCAGGGATGTGGCTCTCCTCACTCCCTGCCCCTGCCAGCACCACTGTGGGCCCCCAGGGAGTCAGGGAGTTTCCTCATCAGCCCCTTTGGGGGCCCTGCCTTCTGTGGCAAAACCCTGGGTTCCCCAGTTCTTCTCCTGCCCACCCTCCCATGCTCCCTAGGGCAGCTAGGTTTAGACCAAACCAGCTATGGGCCACCTCCCAGAGGGACAGTACGATAGGACAGAAAATGCCCGGTGTCAGCTGTAGGGAGCTTGTGAGCCAGAAAGCCACGTAGGGTGCCTGGGAAACAAACGCTGATAAAGAGACAGGTGGCGTTTCCTTTCTTCTGAGGACTAGCTTACGTGTTTAATGGGTATAATGAGGGCTGCAGGACCGGGCATGGTGCCAGGTAGTTTACTTGCACTGTCTTCTCACAGCCACCTGGCAAAAGGGGGCTATTGTTCCCCCCCCTTTTACAGAAGAGGGACCGAGGCTCAGGGATCCTGTGACTTGCCCACAGTCACACAGCTGATAGAGCAGGGCACGGCAGCCCTTCCCACAGAGTCCTTAGACTCCAAGGCCCTCATGCATGTGGCCAGCGACTGGCTTGGCTGGTTTCTGCTCTCAGCTGGGGCACGAGACACCCCCTCCCTGGGCGCTCGAAGCCATCAATGCGGGGGGAGCGGGTGCTGTGTACCCCTTGGCCGCCACACGGGAGGCGCTTGGCTCTGAGTCCGGTTAGTGAGACCTGGGGCTGAGGAGTCTGGAGGCTCCCGGAGGCCCCAAGGGAGAGGGGGGATGTTAGGTGAGAAACTTCGAGACTGGGCGAAGAGGCAGGGCAGGATCAGAAGCATCTCCACAGCTTGACTGTGCTGCTCCACGGACCGTGAAACCACAGCCCTCTGCGGGCCTCAGGCTGCTGGGAACCTGAGGGTTTGTCCCTTTGAGCCACACAACTTTTTCATCTGTTTTAACCATTTGAAGCTTAAACCCCATGAATCCTTTTCTCGATGATCCGGGGTTATCAGGATGGGCCTTGGTTAGGGTCTGTGATGTCATAAATGTCACGTCCAAATGAACACATCAGCAACAGAACCGAGCGGGGGTGAGATAGCTGCACACACACGAGTGCCCCTGAAGGCAGCGTTAATTAGAGGCGAGGCTGCTGTGGGGCGGCTTCCCCCCACCCCCTGCAGGGGAGCTGGGCGCCCTTGGGCAAGTCATTCTCCCTTGGCGGCCTTGATTTCTCATCTGTCAAATGGGGACAGTCATTCTGTCGACTTCAGGGGGGTGTTGAGAGGATGACATTGTAGAAAGCTGAATGGAATGGGGACTGGGTCAAAATGACTGACATGGCCTTCCTCACACGAAAGCCTGTGACTCAGTGGTAGACTGAAGGGACCTGTGGGCAGAGGGAGCGCCCAGTGATGGGAGACAATGACTCGGCGGGGGCTGAGTCAGAGGGACCATAGCGCTGTGGGCTCAGGACCCAGGGCAGAGGTGGGTCCCAGGCCCTTCGGGGGAAGGGCTGTGACCCAGATAGGACAACCCATGGTGGGGGGCCCCTGCCTCTAGGGGTTCCCTGGAGGTCCCTTGCCAAATTCCCAACCCTTCCAGACTTTGGGATCCCCACTGTGCTGGGCTCCCGTAGCCTATAGGCTCCTGTCTCCCTCCAGCTGGTCAAAGCCCCAAGGCCTGGCAGAACGTCCAGAAACTGGCTCGCCTGTACCCAGCCGATTCCCACAGATAATGGTCACCTGCTGAAGTTTCAGACACTCCTTCTTGCCTCCTCTACTTCCACTCCCAGAAGGACAGCAGATTCTAGGCCCCGAGAGCACGAGGTCACACGTGGGAGATTTCCCCAGCCGCCACCCTGCTTTCCTTCACTTGCCTCACGTGAGGGACTCCCGGTTCACAGAGCAATCTTTTCGGAGGCCCAGTTCCTCTCAAACTTTAGTGGGTATCAGAATCCCTGAGGGCTTGTGAAGACATACTGCTGGGCCCTACCCCCAAGAGTCTGGTTCAGTAGGTCTGAGGCAGGGCCCAGGACCTCGCAGTGGTACTGATGCTGCCAGTCCGCAGGCGCCCTTTGAAAAGCGCTGCACCTGCGAGGGCGTGGGGCGGCCAGGCTCCGTGGTCCTTACGTGGTGAAATGGAGGTAACACCTGCCCCTCCCCACTGAGTTGCCAAAATGAAGGGATGAAATATGAAGTTTATGGTTAATGGGATTATGAATCTTTCTTACCATGAGTGAAATTCTGAGACCAGTGTGAGGCCTCTGTACTTTTAAGTTGAGAAGGGGATGGGCTGGCCCAGGCAGCTTTCTAATGCAACTTTCATGTTGTAATCCATTTAATCCTACAACACTCAGTGAGGTAGATATTATTATTATTACCTCCATTTTACAGATGACATATGAGGAAACCCAGAGAGGTTAGGTAATTAACTCAAGTTTGCACAGCCAGTATGGATGAGTCCAGGCAGTGGGGCTCCAATGCCTCCCCACTTAATACTCTACTGTATTGTCACATGATGGAGCATTAATTAGCTGAAAGAGCAAGTAATCTAGGATTTTTAAAATTTATCATGACATCCCCTGTGTGTAGAGTTGTATTCTCCCCCCTCTTGGGTGGGGTGAGGAGGGACCTGAGGAGGACAGAACCGAGGAAGAGAAGCAGCCCAGGTTTCAGAGAGGGACTCACCTGGGTTCCCGTCCTCACTGTGCTGCCCACTGCTGTGGGACTTTGGGCTGCTGGCCTCACCTCTCTGAGCTCATTCCATCTCTAGAGTGGAGCAAAGATGGACGGACAACTGGGGCTGTTAGGAGAGTGAGCTCGTTGGTGTCAAGTGCCCGCTTGTGGTGCTTACCCAGTCCGTGGCGCTCACCCAGGCTGTGTCAGTGCTTGTGGTTCCTGGCCAGGCGTTGTTTTCTTTTGGGGGGCAGCAGCTCTATTTTCTTCATGCTCGTTTAGTTCAGGGCAGGAGTGAAGTGGTTCAGGAAGCTTCCCTTGTTGGTGCTTAAGGGGTGTGGGGAGAGGACCTGCCTAAAATGTAGCTGTGGCTGCCCTTCAGGAGCAGTGAGAGGGGGCAGCATTCCCATCCTGCAAGGGGACAGGTGGAGCCCCCAGAGGTTGGGCGGAGGCCTGGCCACACCCAGCTCTCACTGGGACGGTCCTCTTCAGTTCACAGTACAGTTCACAGTGGTCCCTTCTTGTTCTACTCACATTACCTTCCTCCTCATGACCATAGGGCCTTCCTAGAATTCATAAAGTACTGACCCTTGGGGGGAATCTGAGGCTTGAGGGGGGCACTAACTAGCTCAGGTCACACAGCTGGGAGATGGTGAAGTTGGGGCTGGAACTCTGCCCCTTCTGCTGTGTTGGGCTCTCACACCTCCCTCCATGACATCCCTCCTCACACACACGCTCCCCCCACAGACACAGTCACCTGCAAAAGCACACTCTCCCGCCAGTACACGCAGCACACACACATACACACAGCCTTCATATACACCGTCAAAGACAACACAGGACACACAGGGCCACAACTCAGGAAAACAGGAAGCGTGCATCCACCTCACATGTCAAACAGGCACACACGTGGTCCACACACATTTCAGTCATTTCAGAGACACCCTCAAAAGTCACCTAGCCACCACACACAGACACACCCCCAAATTCAACTCTCGTATATCCACTGTGCATGCACACACCACAAGCGTGCACACTGAACACACATGATGTGTACACAGTGTATATATCTCCCATGCAAACGCCAGTCACAAACACTCCATACGCACTGCCTACAGACACACTTCATAACCCGAATATACAACGAAGACTTAAAATACCCAGGCTCCCAAAAGCAGCGCACACCCACAGGACACAGCGCACAGAGAAACACACCATCTGTGTGTGTGGACACACTCATGGGAGCAAGGCTATCTCGAATTGCTCGTGAAGCTGATTTTCTCAGAAGCAGACCACACACAAGTCGAGTGGCTCCCACTAGAGCTAATTCCCTGGGGTGTGAAAGGGAAGAAGGGGAAAGGGCTCAGTCAGACTGTCGTGGCGTCCCGGGGATTCAGTGATTCATCCCTATGGGTGCTCTGGGCTCAGAACCCCAGGAACTTGGAGGCTGGGCTGGGGGTCCGGAAGGCAGAGGGCTGGATCCTGTCCCCCAGGGAGTGTACGCCCTGCCCTGTCCCCAAAGCCAGCCCCTCTCTCTAGGTCTGGAAGCTTGGAGATGGTATTCAGCCTTACAGACTCCTGCCCTCTGGCCTCTTCTGGGCTGTGTGATTTCTTCCTGCTTGCCTTCCCTACCCAGGGAGTAGGAGACCTGGGTTTGAGGCCTGAACCAGACCCAAAAGCCAACCTCACCTCTGCCTGCATCAGGGCCCACCTGGCCTCCCAGGGGACAGGCTGTGCTTTCTGCTGGTGGTGGCCACCTCTTGGGAAGGCTTCAGGGCAGCCCCTCTCCCTGTAGGTTCTCCCATCAGCATAGACATGCCCCTATTTCACAACTCCCTTCCAGACCTCCCAGGTGCCCTGCCAGCCACTGCCCACCCACCCTCTTGTCTCCTCCTGGCCAGGCCTGTCAAGGCTGTTGCCTGCTCTTGTGACCTCCATTTCCCAGCCCCATCATTCCACCCAGCTCACCCCCGGCCTCCATGTCCAGAACTGCTATGGACAGACACTTCCGTCTCCAGCTCGCTTGGTCACTTGACGGCTTTCTTCACAGCTGCCTGCTCCCGTGGCTCCTTGTGGCACCCTCTCCTGGTCCTCTTCCCACCTCTCCATCACCTCCTCCTGCATCCTCTTCTGGCCCCTCATCTTCCTCTTCATCCTCCTGATATTTAAATGGGTCTCCCTCCCCCTTGGCCTTGCTCATTTCTCTCTTCACCTTCCTCTCAGGAGAGCTTCCTGCCCCGGGATCTCCCTTTCCTGTTCATCCATCCAGCCATTCATCTTCCACGTGGCGGCCAGATGGAGTCTCTCTAAAACACAGATTTGACCAGGTCACTCCCCTGCTTAAAACTCTTTGATGGCCTTGAGGGTCCAAGCACATGTCCCATTTCCCATTTTCCTGTCTCTTTCACTCTCACAGGGGCCAGAGTCCCTATCAATCGCCACATGCATCCTCCATCGTCTCCTCTCTCCTTTCCGGATCTGTCCCGACTGTGCACAGTCATCTGTCAGACTCCCTCTCCTCACCTCTCTCCTCTTCCCTCTGCCTCTCGCTTCCCATCTCTCTGCTCTAGCTCTGTCTCTGTCTCCGTTTAGAGTTGCCAGAGGGGAGGGCTGTAGCAACTAGCTTGTGGGGCTCGATACCAAAAGAAAAGAAAGAAAAGCTAAGCCCTCTGACTGAAAAGGCTCTTCATGTCCATGCTACAGAAGTCCAGAGGCCAAGAGAGGGGAGATGGTGGCCGCAGAAGTGAGAAACCCACCCTCCTTTGGGCTGCCCACAAGGGGAGCCGTGAAGACATCCTGCCCAGTGCCTTAACCAGCCCTTTAAAAGGCTCCTGGATGGTCAAAGTGAATTCACTCTCCCAGTGTCTCACTCACACTGCAGGTTCCGACCTTGACCTCTGTCCACAGCACACTCGGACGTCTGCCCCATTCGGCTCTTCCATCCACCAACCAGACACCTGGCTGTTGGCCTTAGCTTCACCCCGGGCCCCAGCCGCACCTGCCTGCCCCTCCGGACCTCACCCCAGAACTCACCGCATTTTCTTTAGCTGATCTCACCCTGCGGCTGGTGACCGCTGTCACTGTGCCTGCGTCACTTTTTTCCATGCGGCTGTGGCTGACAAGGCAGCCAGGATGGCGTGCGTGGTGGGGTCTTTGGAGTCGAGGTCCAGTTCCACCACTGGTTTACTGGGTGACCTTGGACTGAGTCACAGTAGCTTCCTTGAAAATACAGGGAGAATGTGTCTACCTTGCCTGATGGTAGTGAGGACTAAAAGGCAGATACTCCGCCCACCTCAGGTCCTCCTTTTCAGTGAAATGAAGACCTTCCCATGGGCTGCCTGCAGAGGGAGCCTTGAAGACCTCCTGCCCCGCGCCTGGAAGGCCTGAATCAGCCCTGTAAAAGGCTCCTGGGCCTTTGATCAATCCTGTAGTTGCTCTTTGGGTATTACCAATGAAGCAGGAAGCTGAGGCTGGGTGCTGGTTGACTGGGGGCAGCAGGGGGTGATGGGGAAAAGGAGGGGGAAGAGAGGGTAACTGCCGGGGAGGGACCTGGGAGGGAGAACTGAGGTTCACGAAGCTTGGCTGCATGATGAGTGCGGACGTACTCTCTTCTCTAGCTCCCAGCAAATCTCCAGCAAACTCCAAATTTCTTATTGCTGCGCTGGGAGGTTGGACCTGGTTTTAGGGCTGTATCAAGTACTGAGTGTAGGCTCAAGGCAGACACGGGGAGAACAAAGCCTGCACCCACGGCCTAGCTTCCCCCAGGCCAGGCGCCTAATGACAACCCGCTGGATATTCTGGTGTTCCTCAGGCTGGAAGTGTTCTGCATCTGGACACAGTGGTGGCAGGCCAAGGTTACCTAGTCTCCAGACCACTGGTCCCAGGTCTTGGGGTGTTGCTATAACTACTAATAGGAAGTCTTTTACAATAAAAATCCTCTAGGTTGAAACTGGGGGTCTGAGCAATTTGAGAGGACAAGACAGGGCTGGGCATGGGGGTGGGAAAGGCTGGGTGTCAGGGGAGATGGTGGGAGGGTCTGTTGGCAGGAGCTCCACGACGGGCCCTGGCCATCAGCAGTGGGGGAGTGCTAAGGAGGAAAGCAACACGGCAAGGGCTGTGCTGCAGGCAGACTCGGGCTGGCACGGGCCAGAGGGAATAGAGGCCGGAGAGTGGCACAGAGGCCAGGCTGTTGTTGAGGACGCAGATGATGCGGCCTAGACCAAGGCAGAGACTATCATGGTGGGTGGGACAGACTCGGGGATTAATTATGGGGGTGAGGGAAAGGGTCATGGAAGGACAGGAAAAAGAGGGTGGGCAGGGACAGAGCAGAGTACAATCAGGGTGGCCTGTGGCTCATTGGGGAGATGCTTGGCAGGCAGCCAGGTGCTGAGCTGGAGCCCAGAAGGAAGGTCTAAGTCAGCAGTGCAAGAGAACTCCAACCTCACTCTCATCTGTGTGTGGGGACCATTGCCCCTGCCTCCCCGGAGAGGGTGTGGTAGGCTGCCTGAGCCAGCGTCCAGGAGAGCCCTGGATAAGGTTAGCATCACCTAGGTGTTATTTAATAGGAAATGCAGATGGCTGGAGACTGGACAGACCTCTGACAGATGCTGACTTGGGCCAGGCCTTTCTGATGGTGACAGACGCTGAGATCTGTCGTCCGCTCACTGCCCATCGGTCATCAGGGAGGTTCCCCAGGCAAGGCTCCCCTGTGGGGTGGGGCCCCCGCCTATCGCGCTGCCCAGCCCCATCCTCCCTCCCTGGCTGGATGGCTGAGCCCAGGGGGCCTGACAGCCTGGGGAGGGGCCAGGAATCTTGGGGTTCCTGGAGGGGCTCTGGTTCTTTCGAGAACAGCTTGCCTGCCCCCTGGTGGACTTCTGAAGAGTCTCAAGGACTCTGGGAAACCTCTGGGAAAGGAACCTTGGAGATTTATTTAGTCACCATGCCCACCCCCACCCTCCACCCCCGGTCCATGTCCTGATGGGGAGGCTGGAGCCCCAAGCAGGAGCGGTTTCTACAAGCAAGTCCAGGGGCAGAGCCGGGACAAGAGACAGCATGGCTGGCCCTCTGGAAAGCACCGGGATTTTCATCCCACAGCCCCAGGTGAACTCAGCGGCAGTAGTGGTGAAGGCACCCGTTTCCTAGGGCTGAGAGGACCACTCCCTGAGACAGTGCAAACACAACATGCTGAGTACGGGTGAGGCCCTTCCCTCCTGCTCTAGTCACTTCACCTCTCCTTGTAAGAGTGTAGACTTAGCTCTAAAGTCTTTGAGCAAATCTGGATTTTCACGCAGGTGCATTTCCTTAAAGCGAGATTCACCTGCCACCTCGGTGGCCTTCCCCACCTCCCCTGCCCTGTTATATTTCTTCTCCCATCGAAGTCACAGAAAGAGGGCTTCGACTCAGCCCTGCCCTCAGGAAGCCCCCAGTCTGCAGGGACAGGGCTCAGTGCCCAGGGGTCTGAGAGGGCAGAGGAGGTGCCCCTCCTGCCATACACAGGGGTGGAAGGGAGGGTTTCAGGGAAGGCTTCCTGGAGGAAGTGACAAAGGAGCAGAGGCATGGAGGGTGAGGAGGAGTTGACCAGAAGGAGTGGGAAGCAGAGGGGCTGGGGAAGAGCACCCAGTCTAGTGCAGGGGTTGGAGGTGAGAGCATCCACAGCAGCAGGATGGGTGGTGGGGAGGAGAGACAGGGCAGCCATGGGAGCCGTGGACTGACACACTGCCCACACCTCCCTGGCATGCAGGATCCCAGCTAAGCATTAGACTAAGCAAGCCTAGATGCAGATACAGCAGAGGAGAACATAGGCAGGACCCTCAGGAGCTGGCATTGCAGGACGGGAGATGGTTCATCGAAACCTCTGGGTTAACTAGTTCATTAGCTTATTCATTCATCAATTCAACCTCCCAGTGCACGCCTCTTCCTGGGCATTGGACGAAAGGAATGAACTAGATAAGGTTCCTACTCACACGTGCGGGTCAGGCAAGGCAACTACTAATTACATACAGAGGGATGTTGGGAAAGGGTTTTAGGAGGAGGTGGCTTTTTATTTATTTATGTTTAAATTTTTATTTATTTATTTTTTTGGCTGCGTTGGGTCTTCATTGCTGCACACGGGCTTTCTCTAGTTGCAGCAAGTGGGGGCTACTCTTTGTTGTGGTACACAGGGTTCTCATTGTGGTGGCTTCTCTTGTGGAGCACAGGCTCTAGGCACATGGGCTTCAACAGTTGTGGCATCCAGGCTCAGCAGTTGTGGCACACGGGCTCAGTTGCTCTGTGGCATGTGGGATCTTCCTGGACCAGGACTGGAAACCGTGTCCCCTGCATCGGCAGGCGGATTCTTAACCACTGCAAGGAGGTGGCTTTTTAGATGGACATTGAAGGATGTGTAGGAGTTCACCGAATGTTGAAAAAGTTGAAAAGGTCATGTAGGTAGAGAAAACAACAAGAATAAGTTGTGGCATCATGAAGGGTATGGGGAAGAGTAAGCAGTCTGACAAGGCTGGAGAGTTGGGAGTACAAGGAACAGATGAGGTGAAGACAGCATGAGCAGAGCCTTGAATGCCAGGCTAAAATGTTCATTGTTTCCAAGGAGACCATCCCAAATTGTGCCTACCTGAAGGACCCGAACCAAACAACTCCAGATCACCAGGGCCTGCGAGGACCTTCCAGGGCCCCATGGCCCCATCTGCCATATCGAGAACCCGAGCCCCCAGAGATGCCAGGAGTGTCCCATTGCTGGGAACCGACCTCAAGGGACAGGAGGATAGCCCCGGGTGGGTGGGGGAGGGTAGGGGACTTCATGGGGACCAGCTGGCACTGATTCATCATGAAACTCATGACTTGGGGCCCCGTCTCTGGGGTTCCACATGAGCATATGCACGGAAGCCCCACGCAAATGTTAGGCCGCTGCTCACGAGGGAGGGGCCAGCCCCGAGAGTCTCCTCAGCCTCACGAGGAAGGTTCTGTCCTCACCTCGTTCACAGAAAAACAAAACTTGTGTGTCCCTGAGGCCACCCCCTCTGGGGTGCTGCTATTTCTGTGGGCTTCTATAGCTCTGTGCAGCCACCTCGGATCAGGAGATAGAGACCGGCATGGACAGGTCACTTCACCCCTCTGAGCCTCTGTTTTCTCTTCTAGAAAGTGGGCAAAGCCCTCCTGTCCCAGCGGGTGGCTGTGGTTGAGATAGTGTCGTGGGAGCTCCAGGCACAGGGCCTGGCCCATAGCAGGCAGCAGGCAAATGTAAAATAAACGAGCCCCAAAGCCTCTGGGGGAAGAGGAAACCGGCCCAGCCCCAGGAGGGGACACAACACAAGAGCCAGACAGGCACTGGCTGTCCTCCTGGGTGACCTCACCCTCAACTGATGGGGGAAGGTTGGGGAGAGGTGAAGACCCCAGTGTGTGGGGTCTGTTCATATGCAGTGTGTTGGCTTTGGCAATAGAGCTTCTCCCTGGAGCCCCCAGCTTCTGCCCAGGGGGGTCAGAGCCGAGGCCTCTGAGAACAGAGCTGCCTCAGCCCTTCTCAGCATGGGCAGCTCGGTGCCAGGGGCTACTCTCCCCTCACTACCATTCTGGAGGGCTCAAGAGCAAGGAGCCAGGTCAGATCCAGGCACAGCCTGACATATACCCACACGTGCACAAGGTATGCACTGCGACACACACACAGACCCACATTATGGGCACAGACACGAATATCAGAAGATCTGCCGCTGCTCCCAGACTTTGGTGCCCAGACAGACACACCTGGACACATGACATACACAGTTAAGGCAGCAGACACACCAATGCACACACACACATCAATGCACATATACACAGAGGCACAGCACACGCAGACATCCACAGACAAGCACACACATGCAGATGGAGTCACGTGCAAGGGAACACGGTCACCTGTCTGCTCAGGGTCCTTTGAACGCTGACATCCACGCAACGTACACGAAGCCACCCAGGTCTGTTTACACACGTGCACCCTCAGTCACGGCTGCTGCACACTCTCCTCGGGGACAGCGTGCTTTCAAAGCGTTGCCTCCTTTGACCTGACAGCATCCCCATAAGGCAGGTGGGGCAGGGCGCTGGTCCCCATTGTGCAGTGAGGAGCTGAGGGCTTAGAGGGGCCCACAGACCAGTTCCTGGGAGGAAAGCAGAATGGAATCCTGCTTTGAATTCTGGTCTTGTGTCTGCCTGCCGCTGGGCCTCCATTTACCACCTGTGTGCCCATGGATACGTACAGAGCCTCACGCCCAGGGGGACTTCATGGCCATTAGACCAAAAGCTCCTTTTACAGATGAAGAGACTGAGGCCCAGAGAGGAAATCCACAGGCCCCATGTGGGCCACACAGAGTTCACTGGAGGAACCAGGGCCACGCTTCTGGCCTCCACGCCACAGGGGCACCGCACGTGCAGACACCATCACGCACAGAACCGTGGGCACATCCCACAGGTGCACCCTCCCTTCTTAGCCCTCCTGCAGGCCTGCTTGGGGCCAGTTGTGGTGTTTCCAGTCCTTTCCATTAATTTTCACAACGACCTGGGAGGTAAGGGTGACCGGTCCCATTTTGCATTTGAGGAAATTGAGGAATAAAAAGATTAAGCCCAAAGTTGTGCAGGTCGGGACGGCCGGGGCATTTTCCAAAGTAGAGCGTAGCGCGCGCGCGCGCGCGCGCGCGCGCGCACACACACACACACACACACACACACACACACACACACACACACACACACACACACACACACACACACACACACACACACACACACACACACACACCCCAGCAGAACATTCTCCCCACGACACCCAGTTCAGTTTTAGTGCCAGCTCCCCCCTCCCAAGGGGTCTTTTGAAGAAGGACGAGTTTGTTTAGGGCTTAACCTGCCCCCTGGCCCCCGCCCTCTCCCCTCAGTCAAGGAAATGAATTCCACGTGTGCCTGGTCTGTCTGCTCTGAAATCAGCCTCGGGGGTTTGGAAAGTACACTTTGATGTTGGGAGCTAGTTTAATGAGTTGGATGTGGGGTTTTTTTTTTTTTTTCCTGTAAGACAGAAGTCTTATTTTCCTAAGAACCCAGGAATTATGACTCCCCTCCCAACCCCTCCCCTTAGATTCTGGGAGCCCAAGACCCGGACTCCCAACACAGTGCTCACAGATGCCCAAGAGTTTAGGCCAGCTCAGGGAGGAGAGGCGGGGAAGGAGTTAGCTTGTGCTGAACGTTTGCCGTGCGCGGAAGCCCTCTGTCAGGAACAAACCTCACGTGGGCCCGCTCCACACCCATCTTAGAGATGACAAAACAGAGGCTCTGAGAAGTGGTGTAACGTGAGCAGGTGGTCCAGTGGCTCCTGGAGCCCTCGACTGCCTGGCTCCAGCTCCTGGTCCCGTCTTGCTTCTGCCCAGGGCAGCTGTGCCACTCAGGACAAATGACCTCCTCCCTTGGGGCCTGGGCACCTTGGCTGTACGATGGGAATGGTGTTCTCAATGGAAGGAACAGTGAGCTCTATAACAAGCTCGCAGAGTCAGAACCATTTGTCCAGAACAAAGCGCTCTGGGAAAGGAGAGAATATTTCTCTTTTTATTGTTTCTGTGTCCCGAGGCAAGTTTACCTGTAGGATTCACACAGGAACGCATCAATTACTATCACTCTAGGGCACATGTTAACGAGCGCCCTGTTGGCCGCCAGGGAGCTCCCAAGGGAGTGCTTTGTGGGGAGTGGTGCAGGGAGAGGTCTTGGGGGTGTCCAGGCACAGGAGTCTCTGGGCCCAACATTGCTCCGTCCCTCTCCTCAGGGCCTGGCCAAGGCCCCACCCGAGCTCCAAGTCCCGTCTCTGCTCCGGTGGGCTTTGGCAAAGGCCACCTTGATTTCTTGGTTTATGAGGTCCTGCCAGGTGTCCCTAGGGGAAAAGGACAATCAAGAATAATAAACCTGGGCTTCCCTGGTGGCGCAGTGGTTGAGAGTCCGCCTGCCGATGCAGGGGACACGGGTTCGTGCCCCGGTCTGGGAAGATCCCACATGCCGCAGAGCGGCTGGGCCCGTGAGCCATGGCCGCTGAGCCTGCGCGTCCGGAGCCTGTGCTCCGCAATGGGAGAGGCCACAACAGTGAGAGGTCCGCGTACCGCAAAAAAAAAAAAAAAAAATCAAGCTATAGCATACAGTTCAAGTAAAAATTTGGTAACTGCCTCATAAACCCAAGTCCAAGACAAGTTCCCATCCAGCTGGCCCTTCCTGCAGAGATTCTGTGTGTCTGCCTGCATATCTGTCTGTGTTTCTGTGGGTCTATCTGTGACCTCATCTCCAAGCACATGGAGGGGCATGTGGTAGTGTTTCCACGTTTGTATGTATCTGATGCCCATGCCAGGCGGAGTGTGTATATGCGTTTGCAGGTGCACTTGGGTGCTCGGGCCCCTGTGTGCCCACCTGCTGGATCTGAGCCCGTGGGCCTAGGTGGGTGTGGGATTCTTCCCTGCTGCCTAGAGGCCTGGGAGGCTCCCAGGTCAGGTGGAGCTCACTGGGGCTAATCTCCGCTCTCTTCCCTCCCTGAGTCAAGAAGATGAAAATGTTGCTGGTGCTTTCTAAAGTTTCTGGCCTGGAGTGGAAACGTCATCAGCTGAGAGAGCTCAGGATGATGAACGGCTGCCAGACCTGCCGGTTCCCACTGCCAGGACGGGGTGGGTTGGAGCAGGGCTGGGAGCTCACCTGGCAGACCCGCAGGCATATCGGCCAGCCAGACTCTCCTGGGGGAAGTTCCATAAATGCATCAGCAAGAAATAGCAGGGAGAACCAAGTGCTACAGTGACACAGTGTTGGGAGATGGGCTGGCGGCTGCAGCAGGGCTCCAATCAGAGTGTGTGATGAGTCGCCCCGTGAAGGAAGCGGCGACAGAGCTGAGACCTGCAGGATAGGGAGGGACCAGGCCAGGGGACAGCGAGAGCAAAGGTCCTGAGGTGGGAAGCTCGGTGTGTCTTGAGGAGCAGCAGGGAGGCCCCGAGGAGGTGACTCACGGCAGAAGGTGCTGGAAAGCTGAGCCCGAGGGGCAGGCCCAGGCCAGACAGAGCGGGACCTCAGAGGCAGCATGAAAGGGTTCAGGTAGGAAGACCCCGAGGGTGTGAAACACGGAGCTTCCATGTGAAACGTGTTTGTGTTTTAGTGAAAGAGTGCCGGGCAGAGGTGGATGAGGGGAAATGGCGAGAGCCCCATAGTGACCGGGAGAGCGGGCGTGATGGAGAAGTCGTCAGCTTCGGGCTGTGATGGGAGCAGAGCTCCAGGACTTGCTGACTCCAGGACCGTGTCCAGCTTTCTGACAGGGTGGCGAGGCCACCCACAAGAAGAGAACTCTGGTGGAGGCCCGGCTGCCAAAGAACTATTGAGGGGGTCTGGGGCTGAGGCGTCAGGATAGGAAGGGATGCCCGGGGGAGGAGCCCTGTGCAGCCCCAGCAAGGAAGAGTTGGCGAGAGGAGAAGAGCGGCCGGGGAGCCCTGGGGGGAGGGGTTGGAGATGGGGAAGCACAGCTAGGGCGCCGAGGAGGCCTTGGAGAACCTTTCTAGGAAGAGGCCGGGGAAATGTTACCATGCAATCAGGCTGGTAACTAAAACTGCCCACGGAGCTGGTGACATGGGTAGAGGGCACCGGTGACCTCACAGAGCCTTCTGGGTGAGTGGTGGTGGAAGTCAGGCTGCGAGGGCCGGCAGGAGAGGAAGATGAGGAAGTGCAGTCAGCGTCGGCAGACGGGCCTTCTGAGAAGGCTGGCTGCCCACGGAGGCAGAAGTGGGGTGGAGGCCCGACGGCTGTGAGGTCAGAGGACGGCAGCTGGAGTAGAGGACCCAGAGGGACTGAACAGGGTGAGGGGGCCGCAGATGCTCTCCTGGGGGTGGGTAAGCTGGCGCTGCTGTGACCCACGGGAAGGCCAGGGAGGTCAGGGACCTGCCCCACGGCACACAGCCAGTCCCGAGCCCGGTCCTCTCCCGGCAAATCGTCTGCAAAGTTGAAGGACCCAGGGCTGTCTGGGGGCCTTTCTGTGAACACAAGCTGGTTCTGCACCCAGGAATCTGGAGTGTCCTTATAAAAAGGGTGCATCTGTGTGTGTGCTGCACCCCGAGGGTTTCTCCATATGCCCATCCATCCCCCTCCTCCTCCCTAGCTCGCTGGACCCCAGTGTGTGTCAGGGAGGGCACTCAGGGGTGAAGGTGAACAGGGCACTGCCTGCCCCCAGGCACTGCTCTGCCCGGGTTCCCTGGGGTCCTGAGGCCTGGGGGCAGCCTGACAGCTGGGGGGCAGGGATGCTCTGACGGCCCTCAGCTCCTGTCCATATCGATCCTTCCACTTGGAGGACGCGCAGCCTAGGCTGCTTTAGTGCTGGTCTTTTCCCAGGAAGCCCATGTGTGCCCCACACGTTTCTGGTCTTTGAGATATGGGAGGGGGCCATCCTGGAATTGCTGCGAGGAGTCAGTTGGAAGTTCTAATGAAGGAAAGACCCTGGGCAGGAAGCTCTGATGTGGTCGTGCTGTGGGCCCCTGATGGGGCTCTGTCCATCCCCCAGGCCAGCCACCCACTGGTGGAATGAGCCCGTGGGGCCCTGTGGGCCCCTGGGCTGCCTCATTTCTAGGAAACTAATTCTCAGCTATGGGCAGCACCTGCGCCTTGTGGCCCCCTGTGGACCGCCCGGCGCTCGAGTGGAAGAGAGTGAGGAACAGCACGTTGCAGTAAAATGTTCTTACTTCCCCCGCTCCCCCATCTCCCCTGGGTTGTCCTCAGCGAGGGACATGGGGCCGCAAAGCACAGAGGACACAGGAAAGAGCCCAACTGCAGGGCAGGCACCGGCTCTGAGAATCTGCTTCTTTTGGCCCCTAAAACAGGAGGGCCTTTGATCTGTAAATTCCTCGTCTTCGGAAATTGTCTGCAGTCAAATGCTCTACCCCTGAGCTACACCCCCCCCCCCCGCGGAAATAGTCTGAACGGTGACAAACGCCCAGTGATACTTATCAGCGTATCACCTGTAACGGGCTCAGAATGGCAAGACCCTACATGCTGAGTGACAAGAGGGAGGTTGAGCTAATCACGGCCGCCACATGTTGCAATCCTGATGCTGTAACTGCAAGTGTGAGTAAATGATACCCAGGGCGCTCAGGACGTTGAGCGGAGAGCACAGACCAGAATGAGAAGCTATGGAGGCAGCACGATCTCATCCATGACCTGGACATCAGAAACAGGCTGGCAGGAACCATGCTGAAGTGCTAACAGTGGCTGTCTCTCAGGACTGGAAAGGTGGAGATTATTTAATCATTAAAGAATTCTGTATTTTCCAAGTTATCCCCGCTAGGCAGGTAATACCTTTATAATCAGAAAAATAACAAGTATCAAATTTCAAACAACAGAGGCCAAGCTTTGGGGGAAATTCCACTTACTCACCCGGGGTTTGATGTCCAGAGGTGTGGGGAGGCGTCTGGGGAAGCCCGCCTTCCCCACCAGCCAGTAGGTCTCCTTGAAGCCCCTCCCCTGGAAGAGAGAGGAAAAGAGTTGAACGTACCTTCTCAAGCAGAGAGCCAGGGCAGAGACACGATTCCCACAGCTGGGAGGAAAGCAGCCTAGAGCCTGGAGGCAGATTGTCTGGGTCCAAATCCTGGCTCTGTCACTTCTAGCTGTGTGACTTTGGTCAACATACTTCACCTCTCTGTGCCTCAGTTTCCTGAATACCTCATAGAGTTGTGAGGATTAAATGAATGAATATTTATCCATTAGAGAAATAAATAAATAATGAATCATGAGTTCTATAACCAGCAGTCATGGAATACTAAGATCCCAGGATTCTGTGATTTTCCCAAACTGTTGAAGGATACAGTGGTCTCCCCTGGGATGGGGGTGCAGCTACCTGGGGGGTCAGGATGGGCTGCCCTAGAAGTTTCACATGCCACCTGGACCAGGGATGGGTATTGCCCCTTGGATCCCTCAGGTCAGCCCAAAGAACCTGAGGTTGGCATACTGCCCTCCCGACTCCCACTCTGCATCCCCTTCTGTCATCAGAATCCTCTGTTGCTTAGGACATCTAGTGCCTACTCCCCCAAACAAGACACGCCTGCCCTTACTCCACTCGCCCATAACTTCAGCCTCCAAAGCAAAGGATTCCACTTACACTGGCCCTCACAGGCTGTGTGACTTTGGACAAGTTACTGCTCCTCTCTGAGCTGCTGCTCTGACATTTCACTGTTTAATGAAGTGAGACCCGTGGAGCCCCCGACGGGAGTCCCCCAATTTCTGGGGCCCAGTCGCAACCCTGGGCCTTTAAATGCCCCAGCTGCTCCAGTCACTCCAGTAGGCCTGGCTCTAGCTGAGGAATTGGGGAAATGAAAGGGGGAGGGGTAGGAAGAAAAGTCATTCATAGGATGGTACCATTACCTTACTGAACATTAACATTAAAAAAAAAGAATGCAGACGTGACAGACCAATTTCTGCCTTTGAGGGCAGTTGGGCAGGTAAAACCCAACATCACACTGACAACATCAGAGGGCCAGCTGTGGGACTGGTGGGTGCACAGAGAAGGCATGACAGTTATTTCTGGGGGGAAAGAAAGAAGAAAAGTAGAGATTCCTGGGTCAGGGCAGGCTTCAGTGAGAGCTAAGTTCTGTGCTAGGGTTCTGAAGGATGAGTAGGAGCCCAACAGTGCTATGGAGAAGGCACAGGCTTTGGAGCCACCAGACCTAGGATTCAGCTGTGTGACCTTGGGTAAGTCTCTTTGCCTCTCTAAGTTAACTTCCTCAAATGTAAAATGGGGACGTGGATCCTCCTTTCATTATTTCTGTGGTAATTTCTGCGGTAATAATATCTGTGGTGCACCAGCGTGCTGCCCAGGCAGGTCATCCAAGGGAAGTAACTTCTCTGCCCCGGCCCTTCTCCTTATGAAGAGCCAAATGAGGGAGGGGCTCCCCGGAAGAAATGTTTCCTTAGAATTTGGGGAGCGAGGAGGACATTAAAGGTGATCAGCCCCAGGCCGGCATTTCCTTTAGCTATGTCAGTCAGATGAGAATCTCTCCTGCTGCCCGCAGAAACTGGACCTCTGGAGACATTTCCCATCAATCCCAGGAAAGAAAGTCTCTCACCTTTAGCTCAATCTGGTCTCTGATATCAATTTTGTAGCCTTCATCCAGGCTGAGCAGTGTCTGGGCGGTGCTTATGCAGACATGAATTCTGTATGCTGAGAAGAAAGGTGGTAGTCAAGTTACCACCTGGTGACAGCATACCCAGTGTTCGGTAAAATCATTAAGAGCCTGTAACAGCCCCAGTTCCAGCCAGTCATGCACACAACTCTGATTCATGCAATACCTTTTGCCTGGCCCTCTTGTCCCCCTAGTAGATTGCTGGGCACTAAAGTGGAGGTCTCAAGGGAAAGGAAACTACATGGATTGATTGTTAAGGAGAACTCAAGATGAAGTCAGAACTCTAGGAACATAATCTCTACTTGTAGGGAAGTCTTTGAAGGCTGAGCCAGTGCAGATAAGCAGTTATTTTTCTTTTAAGGGCAGGGCTCCCCTCTAGGGCCATGCATCTGATTAAGCAGGATACGTACTGAGCGACATTAGGGAGCACAAGATCTGTGCAGCCAGGAGCAAAGGCTCAGTTTTTTCAGCTGCTCTAGCCAGGCCATCAGAGAGGCTCCTGCTGCCAGCAAGGGTCTAAAACGGCATATTTTTTTTAATTGAAAGGGGTGTCCTCATTGGAAAGATGGGGAAACCAAGACCTAGAGGAAGAGCATTTTGCTCAAGGACACTAAGCACACTGGACCCAGTCAGGGTGAGGACCCATGTTTCCTGCCTCTGGAGTCGTTGTTTTCCCTGCAAATTCTCTCATGACATCACCACAAAAGCCCTGTGCAAAGTTAAAAGAACCAGTGACGTACATCATCTCCTTCTAGTTGTTTTACTGATAACTAGGGTACGCTGCCACCAGGCGGTGATTTGGTTACTAAGCACTGTTTCAAACAGCCAGGCTGCAGGGGTCCTTGAGAGAGTCCTTCCCTGGGCTTCCCTAGGATAGAAATATAAGACACTCATGTATCCCTGTAGACTCCATCCGGGATGCGGTGTTAACTGTGTCCCCAGAGAGGCAGTACTGAGACATGGTGAGACCCACAACCCCCGCCATGCAGGGCTCTGAAACTCAGATGTGCCCAGAGAGCTCCAGCAGGTCCTGGACCGAAGAGAAGTCTCTACAACACTCTTGTCCCCCCAGTTCTCCCCAAACTGCTGTCCCCACCCCACATCTTGGGCTCCAGCTGGGGGGTGAGGATGAAGCTGTATGGAATCTCCAAGAACACCCAGAGAGGAGATGACATCTATGCCAGGCTCTGGGCTGGGGGTAGGGGGGCACAGATAAATTGGAACCAGGCTCTGCTCTTAGGGTGCTTCCAGCCTGGTGGGGAGATATGTATAAACACTAATCAGTGTTGTGAAGAGGGAAGCACCAGGGCTGTGCCAGCCCAGAAAGAAGACTCTGACCCAGCCCAGAGGACTTCCTGGAGGAGGCAGTACCTAAACTGTGTCTTGAAGGATGAGAGAATGAGTCGGCAGGGAACAGCAGGTGCAAAGGCACAGAGGCACAGAGCCCACATGCCTGTAGGAAACTGCAAGTGGCTGGGTGTAGACAGAATACAAAGTGGAAAGTGGTGGGAGATGTGGCTGGAGAGAATAGCAAGGGCCTTGGAGGCTATGAGGGGGGTGGGGAGTTTGGACTTTATCCCACAGGTGAAGTTATGGAGGGAGGAAGGGGTGAGGGCACGAGAAGGATATTCTATAGTAGAGACCCTGAGGTCTCTCCTAGTCCCCTCCCAGCAAATATTGAGTTGTCTGCATGACCACAGAAGGTCTCTGTTCTGCCTCTTCCATCAGGCTGTCAGCTCCTCAGCATGGACTTAGATGACCTTGACAGATGCTGAGATAAAAAAATATATATGTGTGAATCTGAGCATCACAGATTCTTTGATTTATGACATCTGAGAACCTTAAAATAATAGAAGAAAAAAAGAATTGTAAAAATTTTCTATTATGGATTTTTAGAATCTCAGGATTCCAGAAGCACGCCATTGGGGTTGCCCCAGCCAGCGTCCCAGGCAGGGTTGGGAGACTCCCACAGCCCCAGGTCCATAGCTAAGTGCAGTCCAGCCCTGATGCGAATGGACACAGTGGGCACATGCCTCATCCGGAAGTCGCCCACAGAGCTGAGGATGTCCAAGGCCATGTTGGTGATCTCAGCTGCATGCTGGCTCCTGTTGCGCTGGGGCAGCCCTGTTGCCACCATTTAGGCATCCCCGATGGTCTCCACCTAGAAGTCACAGCCTTCATGCTCCAGGACAAGAACCCCCCCTCCTTCGACTGACCCACATCCCACACAAGGCCACCTCTCTGGAGCCCCTGACCCAGCCCTCAAGTCTCTGGCGAACAGTGCCATCCTTCCCAGGCCTCCCATCCCAGCCGCTCTGGCAATGACTGGACCCGCACATTTCAGATCACCTTTGTCTGAATTGCAGGTCTTACCTCTGACCCCAGACCATGAGCTCCTTGGCAGCAGCCCTGGGCGCCCCATCTGCACAGCACCGCAGCAGCAGATCAGGCTTCATCTGGAGAGGAGTACATGTATGTTGGATATATAACCTATTTCCCAAACGCTTGGCCTTCCAAGGTGTACTAAAAGGAAGGTAGCGTTTGAAATCCAAGAGATGTGGATACAAACCCCGGCTCTGCCATTTACCTTGGTCAGGCCACTTCGCCTGTGCAAGCCTCAGTTCCTCTTATATGAAATGCATATTAAAGATAAAGAGGTAAGAGCCAGTTTTGTCACAGATGCTCAATAAACAGAGACTTCTCTCGTTACCATCATCACCATCACCATCACCATCACCATCATCACCATCACCATCATCATCATCATCTTCTCCTGGGCTAATGCTTTTGGAGACGATAGAATCCCAGAGTCTCAGAATTAGGAGGGACTTTAAAGCCACCCACTTGCCTCCCCGTGGCTGTCGGTCCTGCTCACGTCTCCTTCCTCAGGTGGCTTCTTCTCCCTCGGGGCAACTCTGATTTACAAAAGTTGAGTTGGTTGGTAACCTGCCTTTCACCTGCTGGCTCCAGCTCTACCCCCTGAACTCAAGCCACAGTTCTTTCCTATTCTGAAGCTCATTATCTATTCTGAAGGCCCTGTTCCAGGTGCTGGGGACACAGATGTATACCGTGGCCTTCTCCCCTGCCACAGGCCAGGCCAGCCAAGGTTGAAGATGGCAACTCTACACCCCAAGTCTTCCCATCTGCAGGTTAAAGAGCCCTGCACTGCCACTCCTACAGCGGGCACATGCCGGCATCCCTCAGAGCTGTGGATCAGAGCTTTCCCTCTGGCCAGGCATAGCCGCTCTCCCTCAGCACCTGGTAGACGGTAATAATAATGACGACGCTTCTCGTGCCCACAGGGGGTGCTATAATTCAATAAATTTCTTTCACACACCATTATCTGTGGACTGTGCCCTACTACCTATGTCCCCCAGCTCTTTCCCTCACCCAGAATATCCCTGCCCCGATACCGGGAAGTGATCTGCCCTAATCATGCCACACTCTGCTCATATACTTACATTTGCTCCCTACAGCAAAAGGCTTAAAATTTACTCCCCATGGAGCTAGCAATCAGGGACTCCCATGATTTGCAGAATTTCCTGACTTATTCCTAACACTTGCTCCTGGTTCCCCACGTTTCAACCAAACGGGAAACCTCCTGCTTCCCGCAGAGACACTCAGCGCTTGCTCACCTCCAGGCCCTGATGGTCTCGTCCCTCTGCCTAAGATGGTCTCCCCCAGTCCCTATCTGTTGAGATCCAAGCCGGCCATCAGCCCAGTTTTCACTGCATCGAGTCCATTAAATCTCCCCGGTCACCAGCTGGGGAAAAGATGTTTCCTTCCTCAGTGCTGTGACCTCCATCTCCCTCCCTCCCCATCATCTGCACTTACTGTGAGCTGGCCTGAATGCGGCTGGGTCAGGGGAAGGGCTGCCCCCCACTGTGTACATTTCCACAGAGGAGAGAGACCTCCCACCCCACGCCCCTGGGAGAAATATGAGCAAGCCCTGGCTTTCCCTCTGCCCACACCCTTCTTCCCCGCAGGAGGACGAATGCATTATCTGATTGGCAAGATTGGAAGAAGGACTAAGTAAGTGCTCCCTTATTACTCATATAACCAGACACTATTCCAAACCCTTTACAAGAATTAGGTCTTCACAAGAATTCTGTGAGGTAGGTACTATTACTCTTGCCATTTTGCAGACAGAAACTGGGCCAGAGAGGTTAAGTCACTCGCCAACGTCACACAGCACAGACTTGAACTGGTTCGGTCTAGCTCCAGAGCCCATATGCTATGCTGCCTCCTGATGCACATGGCTTGGGCTCTTTCTCTCTCTCTGTTCTAACTCCACCACTGGCTTGCTGTGTGACCTTGGGCGAGTCGCCCACCTCTCTGAGCCTGTATCCTCATCTGTACAGTAGGGATAGTAACGCATCCCTCTGAGGGGCATTTCGAGGGTTAAATGAGATATCCTGTGACAATCCATAGGCCAGGCCAGTCCTCTGCAGACATTTAAGTGGTACATCTATACCCCCTGCAATTCTGTGCTTTCAGGGGGAGGGCTCAGCGCCTGCACGTGCTGGTGTTCATCGTCGTGTTGGTATGAACGACAGCACTTCCTCTCACACTGCTTAATCTACAGAACCACCCTGAGCCATAGGCACGTTCACCTCTGTTTTACAAATGGGAACTTGAGGCTCAGAGAGGTGAAGTGATGTGCCCAGGGTGGCTCAGCAGTACGGCTGGGGCCATGCCCACCCGCCGGGCGGAGTGGCTGAGGTGAACCCTCTCCTCCCCCGCAGCCCACTCGCGCCCTGCTCCAGAGTTATGTCCATGAAAGTGCTCACTCAGCGCGTGCTGGGAGGGAACCACAGACCCCTGTGGAACCAGGAAATGATCGCCTGGCTGCCTCCCAGTCCAGACCGGATTGAAGAGCGGTAACCAGATCCTGCTGGGACGGAGGGGAAACCAAGGCTGCCGCATAAGCGATGAGAGACGCGCTTGCACATGGGGAGGACCCGGCCTCCTGTTTCCCCACATCTGGATGGGTGTGCAGGCCTTGTTTTATTTCATTTCACTCTGCCAGAAAGATGCAGACCTCTTGGCCAGAGTTCAGAGCAGATCAGAAAGCGTGATTCAGAGCTGGGAGGGACACATGTGTGAGAAAAGATTAGCAGGGGAGGAAGAGACAAGGTCAGGGGTGACTCAGGGCACATCAAAGCTGCAGGGCTCAGCAAGACAAGATGAGGAATCTTTTCCTGGGGCCCACGGTAGCTCTGGAGGCAAGAGGGAAACTCAGCCAGCATGACAGAGAATGCCTCAGACCATGGGCTGGGGCAGGAACGGGGAATGGGAAGGAAGGTGTGTGCTAGGAATTCCAGTGGCTCAGGTTTCCGCGGGTCAGTGTGGGGCAGTGGACAGAGCTGGGCGGTGGTGGTGGACAGGGCACTTTCCTGTCCTGGCTCTGTTACCTACCAGCTCTGTGACCTCAGGCAAGGCACTTCCCTCTCTGGGCCTCAGTGAGCTCCTCATTTAGTCAGCACGTGTTTCCTGAGGACCTACCGTGTACTGGACATTGCCAAGCACTGGGGACAGAGCGGTTTAGGTTGGAACCAACAGGTCCAAGGGTAGTTATGAGAGCATCACACAGGAGCTCCTAACCATGTCTGGGAGGGCAGGGAAGCTAACTTGAGACCAGGCAGGAGCAGAAGCGGAGAGAGAGCAGGGTTCCAGGAGGGAACAGCATGTGCAAAGCCCTCGTGGTTAGAGAGCAAAGCTTGTGTGAGGAATACAGAGGACTGCAGGGGCAGAGTGCGGAGATGCAGTGGGGGGGGGGGGGGGGGCAGCTCCTGGAGGGCCTTAGGGGCCTCTACGAACCTGTGACTTTATCCTGAGGCTGTCCGTGTCCCGGGATGGTGAGCCCTGATGAAGTGGGGTTACAGGACCAGGATGCCCAAGTTCAAGTCTCAGCTTCACATTCTGTTGGGACTATGTAATTAGACAAGCTGCTTAACCACCTGTTTCTTCATCTGTAAATTAGGGGTGCTATTATCTACCTCATACATTGTTATGACGATCAAATGGGTTAATATATATAAGGCATCTAGACTGTGTACCAGTGTCTGGTATGCAGTAAGCACTCAGTAAGTACTGGAGATTCCTGTTGTCGGGACACTGTGCGTAATGCTACCAGCAGACTTCCTCGCACCTCAAAGAGTTAGTTCTCTCCTCTGAAACTTCCTGCCCATGCATCCTTTCCATCCTGGCTTCAGCCCAGGGCCTGGCCCTCCCCAGTCCCGGCTTTCCTGGAGGGTGGTGGCAGGAAGGGGGCTGGCATGTCACAAACGAAGGCTAAGGCCAGGGGAGCCAGAGTATGGCTGTTTCCTGGAGCTTCCTCCCCACCTCATCCACTGTGTCTGAGGCTGACCTAGGCACCCCCAACAATTGAATCAGAATAGGGTCAGGGGTGGGGTGGGAAGGCCCCCAAAGCAGGCGTAGAGGGCAGAAAGCTATTCACTTTCACAGGCTCACAGTTTACACAGCACTTCTACCAGGGGAAGAGGATCTGCCCATCATCTGTGAACCCCTGGGACTGGAGTCATTATTCCTGTTTTATAGATAAGGTCCAGAGAGGGGAAGACAAAGTGACACACAAGCTGGTGTTCAGGGTGGGACTCAAACCCAGAATCGAGAGGTGCACAGGGACTAGATTGTGGAGGATCTTGACAGCTCTGCCAAGGCCCCTGCTGCCCACTCCATCATCTCCCACCCACCACCCACTCCCACCACTGGCCCACTTCATGTCTAGCCATCACGACCCATTCAGCATCCCTCCCAATTACTAGGTCCACCCTCTCAAGCCTCAAACTTTAGCACTTTATTTCCCCATTGCTTGCCTGGAGCAATCACACCCAGGCTGGACAATGCTAGGAAGACACCTCCTCCAGGAAGCCTTCCTTGCTCTTTACGCATCTACTCCTAGCTGGATTTGGGGCCCTCTCAGCCTCCAGCACTGAGAGCTCGCCAAGGGCAGGCACAGAAGCTGACTCACCTGTCGGCCCTTGCCTGGCACAGGTTGAATTTCTTTTCCCCACCTCTTAAATCTGGGCTGGCCTTTTGACTTGCTTTGACCAATAGAATATGTCAGAAACGGCAATGTGCCTGATCCCAGCTTAGATCTCAAGAGGCTTCTGGGCTTCTGCCTTCTCTCTCAGAACTTTGCCACACCATGTAAATAATACCAACTCACCTGCTAGAGGGTGAGATGCCACGTGGACCAGAACTGAGTTATCTCAACAAAGGCTCCAGAGTCCGGCCAAGATCAGCAGAGTTTCCTCTCACCCACAACTGACCACAGATGTATGAGTGAGACCAGCTGAGTCCACAGACATTTCCAGCTGGACCTATAGGCTTGTGAGCAATAATAAATGCTTATCATTTTACACCACTGGGTTTGGGGAGCTATTTGTTACACAGCAATAGCTTACTAATAAAAAATGTATAAATAAATGACCAGAAGTAAATGTATGATGCAAACACAACATAGAGGACGGAGAGATGGAATGCCTGCCTCTTGGTCCTCTCACCTTATACACGTCATGGTTGCCCAGAACAGCATCAAACAGTGTGCAGAGGTCATCGAGCAAGCCCACCACCTCAATGGGCTCACTCAGGGCTGAGATGGTGGTAAAGCCTACAGTGTCACTGAAGTATATGGTAACCTGGTCAAAGTACTCTGGCTCCACAGTCGCCCCCATTTTCAGAGCTTCAGCCACAGACCTGAAGGGATGGGAAGGGCCAGAGTCACAAGGTGGGAGGACCATCTTTCCACAGTTGGAAGTGAGAGAGGGATATTTGGGGGAAAATCCTGGGTTGAGTGTCAGGGGATCTGGGATAGCTCTGTTGGTGTGCTGGCTCCCCTCCAGCAAATACCTGCCCCTCTCTGGACATTATTTCCTCTGAGGTCAGATGGGGGACCCTGTACTTTGTCCTTGTTCCCTAGGGAAAGAGGCAGCAGAAATTCAATACTCATGTGCCCCCAACAGTGCCTAATACATGTAAGCATTCTATTAAAATATGTTGGATAAATAAACAATGAATGAACTGAATGAATTAATGGAACCCAGATTTACTGAGCACCTACTATGTCCCAGGTCCCATGCTCCGAGCCGCTGAGGCTAGAGCCACAACCAAGTCCACTCACGGCAGGAGCATCTGAGAGAGCAACCTTTCCATCTTCTGTCTCTCCAACTCCAGCTCCTCAGTCCACTCCTGGGTCAGGCCCTCCAGGTTCTGGGAATACTTCTCCAGCAGCCGCAGCATAGAGTCAGCAACATTGGTCTTCTTGCCTTGGTTGATGCTTTTGAACTGAAAATGGAATGAAAATCCCAATTTGTCCATGAAGGTCAGCACACTTGGCCCTCAGGTTGAGAATCTGGACCACAGGAATGAACCAGACATAGTCCCTGCCTGGAAGAGCCAGATGGTGGGGAGCAGATATGTAATAGACAAGGGATGGCAACTCTGACAAGTGAAAGCACAGATGGCTGGGAGGAAAAATGGGTTGGTTCTCTATGAGGTGAACAGGCAGGGAGAGGACTTTGCAAAGGAAAGTTTGCCCAGCATTGCATCACCATTAACAAACACACTGGTTCTCACAAAAACACTGTGGAATAGGCATTCTTTGTTCTCAAAGATAAGTGGATGGATGGATGAAGAGATGGGTAAATAGATAAAAGCAATGTATGTAGATTATTTACGTATATAATCTATTTCTTCCTCTTTATTTCTCTCCCTTTTCAAAAAATTGTTTACAAAATAAAATAATAAATATGTAAGGGTGCTGGGACCAAAGGAGAGTAAAGGTTAAAAAAAAATTGTTAATCCAGGAGTGAGGTCTATATGCAAAATGCATGCTAGAATTTGGTCACAGTTTCGGATATGAGCTTCCTAGCAACAAAGCAAAGAGGGAAATAGAGATTACGTAATCTATGGAGTCCATAAGACAATGGAGTATTAAACTAGCTGCTCAAAAGGAACACAACTACTGCTGGTGCTGAGCAGAGAGAAGTGCCTCTCTTAGGTCTTCATAAGAGGACATTCACATGTTGTTATGAATTGTACCTTCAACAACAACCTTATAGGAAATATGGCACCCAGTCTCCTAGGGAGACTTCCTAGAACCTTCCCCAGTATGGTTTGCGCCTTCCCAAAGTGCAGTCAGTAGGAGAAGCAAATTAATGATGATCAAAGTGACGGGGTTCATTCCTGTCTAAATCCAGCATCTCGACCTTTGTGTGTGTATAGGTGTGCATATTCGACCTTCATTAATACTGCTTCTCTCGGGCAAACGTCTGTAAGGCAGGTAGTAGCAGCAGCCCCTGAAGAGCGCCTATTTTGTGTTGCTCATCAAAAGCAGAGGCATAAGCTTTAGAGGTCATTTGCCATGAGTGTGACAGCTGCTGACCTTGAGACACAGCACTTAGCACGGGTCTTGGTGCTCAGGAAGGCAAATGTCCCTGAACCCAGAGTTCTGAGAAAGCTTTCCTCAGATGGTGGACCTCAGGCCTCACCCTCAGCGATGACGATGCTGGCCCATTGCCCCCTTTCTGCACAATGGTTCCAGGCCCCGGGGAGAGTGTGGGGCCCCCGCTGGGGAAAGTGAGGTGAACCGATCAGCCGTTTCTTGTGAGCAGCCAGCTCCTCTGGGGACGCTGACCTGGGTATAGATCTGGTCCAGGTTGGGTCTGTCCTCCGGAGCCTCCTCCCAGCACTGCTCCATCAGCAGGATGCACTCAGGTGGCCCGTGGTCAGGAGACACTAGTGGCCGGCACAGGCGAGGGGGAGACACCACCTTCCTGATGATTTCTGCAACAAGCACGGGCCGGGTAGTGGGGCTGAGGTCCTCAGGAGGGCTGGTGGGAAGGGGTGGGCCTGGGATCCTGAGACGGAGGGCAGGGTGGGCCTGTGGGGTGCAGACATCAGGCCCCGAGGGTATTCCTCAGCCCCTTGATCTGTGCCCCAGGACGTGCTGGCCAGCGGGCCAGGATCGCTGTTTTCCTGGGTCTGCCCCAGTGTGGCTGGGGAAGGGGTCTCAGCCTGGGAGACAGGTGAACAGGGTTTGAATTCTGGATCCGCCACCACCTCTCTATGAGATGGTGAACAAGACAGCAATCTCTCTGAGCCTCAGTCTCCCCATCTGTGAAATGAGCTTAATAAACTGCCTTCTTAAGAGGGTGCTGAGGGAGGAGATGACAGAAGCTAGATCTCGGGGCACTAGGTTCACTCCACCCCCTGAACCCTGCACAACTTGTTACTGCTCTGTTACCAGCAATGGCCACGAATGTGCTCGAGACCTGCACAGTGCAGCTCTTTCTACCAGCCCTGCCACCCGGAGGCTGTCTGGTACCAACTCTCCACAAGTGTGAAGCAAGACTCTGCTTATCACTGTCACCATCACGATGACTCTTCTCCCAGGACCACCCCTGCTGTGGACCTTCCTGTCCCCGCTCCACGTGATGAAGACCACAGACTAAGTCCAGACCAGACAGATCGACGATCCAGCTCCGTCTCTGCCACTTGCCATCACTCTGTGCCTCGGCTTCCCCACCTAACAACCGATGGAAATAACCCCACCTCGAGAAGCTGGAGTGGGGCCTGGGGGAGCTGAGAGATTCACAGGAGCACCGGGAGGACGTGAGGCTGGGTACCAGGCTCAGGCTCTCAGCGGCACAGGAGAGGACTTCGAGATGATCCACTTATATTCTGTACACGTTATGCCATCTCTCTGAGCCTCAGTTTCCTCACCTATCAGAAGGGCATAATAATAGTACAGACCGCACAGGGCTGTTAGAGGTATAGCAGGTTAATCTCTGAGGAGGGCTGAGATCCTCCTCAGAGACGGTGAGGAGGTGGGTCCCTTGGAACCAGTGAGGAGAAGGTTCTTTCTGGATTTCCCTTGGCTGGCCTCCTTGTTGGGGGCAGCCCATGATTCACTGTCCCATTTTACAGACAGGGAAACTGAGGTTCTGGGGTGGTGAACTAGGTCACCCACAGCCACAGGGTCAGTAACAAGCAGATGCTGGAACTGAGCCTGATCGCCTCCCAGCCTGCACGATTTTCTCTGCCCAGAGGTTCCCAGTCTGCAGGCATCAGACCCTGAGGGCCTCTGAGTAAAGGGTCTGGGAAGCTGTATGTGCTTGCAAAGGAGTGTGTGCAGATGGAACCAATAATAGATCACACACACACACATGTCCAGCTCTTTTTCAAAAGCATTTGGATGGTGTTGTGATGAGTAAAATACAGATCCATTTCAAAGTGTTGCTGATTTCAGAGCAGATTTTTGTCTTTGGGCATTTCCTCAGTCGGCGGATATTAAAAGTCAAATAGTAGCGTGTGAAGCTCAAAACTGTTTTGTCATTAAAGTGGAGTCCTCACAGGCAAGCATGTTGGGAAACCCTGGCCCAGGCCAGGCCGGGTCTCGGGCTCCCTCCCCATGCCGAGCCTGCTGTCCACACCCAATGCATCACTGTGATGGACCAGCCCTGCTGACTGCTGACCGGGTAGGCTGCACATCCAGCTCCGTGGAGAAGTTGCTCCGTGGATGACTCCAGGACATTTTAGGGCAAGAGCACTGAGCTCACCCAAATCCTAGACCCATGGCTTCCCGCTAGGGAGTCCCTTCCCCTCTCTGAGCCTCACTTCATTCATCTCTGAAAAGAGTGCACTAGCCCACCTCACAGGGTTGTCCAATGGAATAACGCATATGAAAGTGCTTTGGAAACCACAAGTATCCCCCCCAGCCACCACAGGATCTTAAAAAGATGCTATTTCTAAGAGCAAGGAGGTCTGCTTCCAACTGGGAGAGTCAGGAGAGAACATGGGATTCCCCACTAGCACACCCCTAAAACCACCCAGTATGCCAGGCACTTTGTCTAAGGCATTTCACCGAATCCTCACAAATACTCTGAGAGGCAGGCATCATGGTCCCCATTTTACAGATGAGAAAACTGAGGCTCAGAGCCTGAAAGAGATTTATTCAGAGTCACAAGGTGAACTGGTGTGGAGCTGGTCTCAAGTCCGTGTCCCCCAAAGACTATGCTCTTGACATTTTACCGCCTGAGACCAGGAAAACTACAGCCAGGGAGTAGCAGGTCCGGGACTGACAGCCCAATCTAGGGGTGACCCTGGGGTTCCAGACCTCGTCCCTAAAGCATGAGAAGCCCTGCACGGTGGCATGGCTGACAGACCCATCCGGCTGGTCCCCTCTGTCTCAGCAGGCAGATGTTGCCAGGGGCGGCGGAGCAGTTGAGGAGAGTTGAACAAATGGCACGACCAAGCCCCTTCCCTTCCCACTCTTCCACCCCATAAATCTGGGGCCTGGAATGCTCATTATTCATGGAGTAATGCTTTGGGCAGAAAAGAAGCGAGGCCAGGCCTCCCTGTGAGTTAAAGATTATCCATCTGGGGTGGGAGGGGTGGTGGGTTCTGCTCCATCCCTGCCTGTACTGCAGGCCGAGATGCAGGGTATCTGTGAGACAGGTCCCTGGGACTGGACAGAGGCAGCAGGGGGACAATTAGAAGAGCAGCCTAGAGTCCAGGGAGCCCCGACAGAGAACATAGAAGGGGAGGAAATATTTCTGAAGTTGGGCCCTGGCACTGGGGTCAGAAGAGAAAATGCCTAAGACCAGGTGATGATGAGGAAGGTGTGTGTGATCACACCCAAAAGCAGGGGGACAAAGATGCTCTTCAAGGAGCCCCACTCAGGCAGAGGACCAAGCCCCCAAATACTGAGCAGACTGGTGACATCAGGCATGGACCGGATGTCTGACACATTTTAAAATCTGATCCCCACTATAAAGATGGGAAAACTGAGGCTCAGAGAGGGTAAGTGATTTGTGTAAGGTCATGTAGTAAGTAAATGATCCAGGGGGAGTACTGAGGTCTACACAGACTCAAAGTCTGTGCTGGGCAGCCCGGTGGTAAGGGCATGAGCACCTCCGGACACGGCAATGACACTGGGAGAGGAAGGAAGGGGTTGGGCTTATACCCAGGAACCAAGGTCTTTGCCCTGGAGCTGGTCAGCTGCCATTTTGGCAGAGTTGCTGAAGGCTGCCTGGTTTAAGTCAAAGAAACGCAATTCTTGCTGTCAAACCAGGCATGTGTGTCTGTGTGGTTATTTTCAGGCCCCAATTTCCTGATGCTCACAGAGCTCCTCAACTACATGGGGTCTCCGCCAGAGACAGGCCAAGGAAGGAGGAGGACGATGCTGTACCTTCCGCTGAGAGCCCTGGGAAACCATAGTGCAGGCCCCAAGTCAGCACCTCCTGCGGGATGATGCCGACGCTGAAGGTGTCTCCTTTGAGGGTGCCCCACCCGGGTTCCCCGGGCCCCCGCAGCAGCTCTGGAGCTGTCCACAGCAGCTCTGCAATCACAGGATGAGGCCACACAGCCGTCACCCACTGACCACCCAAGCTGGGCGGTACTTCACACATGTGGTGTCATCGTCCTCTCCCTACAGCCCCGGAGGAGGGAGTTGCTTCTGTCCTCCCCCATTCACAGGTAAGGGCCCCGAGGCTCAGAGAGGAAAAGCCATCTACTCAAGGTCACACCACAGGAAGTACCGGAGCACCGGACATCTCCCCCCTCCCCTTGCCTCACAAGCACCCAGTTTAAACAGAGGCCTCAGAACCTACTGGCAGCCTCCTGCCCACCCCTGAGCTGACCTTCCGAGGCTGGCCGGGGGCGGGGAGCCCACTGAGCGTCCAGGAGCTCTGCATAACCGTGGTCAGTGACCTTCAGCACAAAGCATCCAGCCACCACACAGTTTTGGGACTTGAGGCAGCCATGAGGGAAATGCCGATGGTGCAGATACCACACACCCTGGAGTGGAATGATGGGGGTCCCTTAGGCCTGTGGTGAATGAAAGGACCCCTGCTTCTCTCAGAATTCCCACGGACCCCAGGAAACCTTCCTGCCTCCCCCTCACCCTTTGCCACACTGTCAGATTTTTCTCAGTTAGACAAAGTAGAAAGAGCCCAGGCCTAGGATATCTGAGCATCTCTTGTCTCCCTTCCCTCCCCATTGCCTCCACAGCTCCAGGTTTGAGAAGGGTTCTCACACGGATCATATCCAGCACCAGGGAGGCCTTGAAAGTCCAGTCCAGCCGCAGAGCCTCATTCCGCAGCAGGTCCTCCAGGCTGCCCCGGGCACAGTGCTCCAACAAAAGAGCACTGACCCCAGGGGCCACAAAGAAGCCCAGGAAGGTGGCAATGTTCTCATGTCGCAGCTCCTGCATCTGCCAGGGCAATGGTCACCTTAGCAGCCCGCAGGGGACTCTCAGAGTGTGGACATCTGACCCCCAGTACTTAGCACCCAACATACAGCTGAACGCAGAGAGGCATCAGAAATGTTGGATGGATGTGATGGGTGGATGGATGGATGGATGGATGGATAAAGGAGGAGTGGATGATGGATGGATGAATGATGAATGGGTGGGTAGATGAAATGGGTGGTTGGGTAAGTAGATGGGTGGCTGGTTGAATGAATGAGCCAGCGAAATGAGTGTGTGGAAGCGTCATGGATGAGTAAGCCAACTCCACAGAATAGGGATCTCGGCCTTTTCTCAACCTAAGTGACATCATGGACCTAGAAACTGTGCAAATTCTCTCCCCAAGAGTCAGAGACTGATGAGCAGAAGAGCAGAAGAGATCAGGCACAAGATGAAAGCAGTCCAGCAGGTCAGAAAGCTCGAATCCAGCCAGCAAGGCTAGCATTCGCCCAAGCAGGAAAGATGAAACCATCGTCTAGCATGGCCTTCCTCACAAAAACAGTTCCGGGGTCAACTAAGTGGAGGAAACCTGAATACTCTTCCCCCTCCTTAGAGATCTGCACGCTTATTAGCATACGCAGTGAGGTAAGAATGGCCTCAAATCCGTAGACACCCCTGCTGTCAAGAGCTTGGGCCTCTGTCCCCTCCCCTTGAACCTGAGCAGGCTCTGTGACACTGTGACCAATAGAACACGGTGGAAGTGATCTTGTGTGTTTTGGGTCCAGGTCTTAGGAGACCGACAGCTTCCATTTCCTGGAGCCCTCTCAGTTGGAGGCCTGAATGCTCGTAAGAAGTCCCTCTACCCTGAGTCACCACACTGGCGAGATCACCGGGAGAGGCCCTGAGACCATCCACAGTGGGAAGGCATGTCCTGATGAGTCCTCTCTTCCAAGCACCCAGCCAAGGCCCCACGCATGCAAGTGAAGACATCTGAGGCCTTCTAGACGGGGGGTCAGCAAACTTTCCTGTTAAAGTCCAGATGGTAAATATTTTTGGTTTTGCAGGCCTTGCAATCTCTGTCACAAATACTTCTGCCATTGCAGTGTGAAAGCAGCCACAGAGAGTTCCATAAACGAATGAGCATGGCTGTGTTCCAATCACATTTTTTCCTACAGAAACAGGCAGTAGACTTGATTTGACCTGAGAGCCAAGCACTGACAGCCCATTTACAAGCCGAAAAGCCACTGAGCGACCCCCAATACAGGTCAAGTGGAACCGAAGAGCTGCTTGGCCGAGCCCTGCTCAAATTTCCTACCCACAAAATTGTAAGATATCATAAAATGGCCGATGCTTAAAGCCACTACATTTTGGGATAAGTTGTTACACAGTCATAGATAACCGGAACAGCATATTAAAGGTTCTGATAAGTCCTGTGTCTAAGCCAAGAAACTTCCAAACTCATCTGCCCACAGATAGAACCTTTTCTTTTAAGAAACATCTGCACGTGTTGATTGCAAGATTCCCACTGGGAAATGCCTCACCTAACCTCCAGACACTGAATCTCTCCGAAGCTGATTCCAGATGGTGGTGATGTTGGAAATAATAATAAAATCCGCAATTTTCCAAAGGCACTCTACTTGCCAGAGACAGTTCTAGGTTATTTCATCAATTCTCTCCAATCCTCATAATTCCCCTGGGGTAGATTTCATTAGCTCCATTTTACAGGAAAGCTAAGTGTCCTATGGAGGCAGGATTCCATCTCAGGTCTTCCTGACTCAAATCTTATGCTCTGTCCTCCATCCCACAGTGCCAGTGCTTCTCGGGATGGTGACCAACTCGGGGGTGAAGGGGCTTATGTGAGTAGTGACGATAGGTGACTGGAAGCTCCCCGAAGAAAGGAATCCTGTCTCTTTTCTCCACAGCTCTGTCCCCAAAGCCCAGAGCATAGGCGGTGCTCAAAAAATAGTGGACAAATGAATGGATGTGTAGAGGGATGGAGGATACAGTTGAGGTCCTTCAGTGGTGCTGACGGTACCATGTGAGGATAGTGATGAAGAGGAGTGTGCCCCTGGTAGCCATGGGGATGATCGTATTGGGGTGGTGATGTGCCGTTGGGGAGCTGGTGTGGGATGGTGACAGTGATGGTGTATATCTGTGCTGACAATGGGGCAGTGATCATGATGATAGGAAGCACTTCCTTTTTTGAGGCTAGAATCTTCTGCATTGAGTAAAGACCAATCCAGACCGGTAAGGGTCTCCTGACAGCACCCCGTCCGCAGCCCACCCTCCACGCCCTCTGCAGCTCTACCTTTCTCAGGAGGCTGCACCAGCTTCAGACGTCTTCAGCCACACCCACTCTCCCTGTTTAAGAAGAGACAACAAGAGTTCACCCCCTGCTGGTCCCCAACTTGGGCAAACCCTCCGCCTCTCTCAGCCTCAGCTTCTTCCCCATAAATGTGCTCTTTCTGTGTGCTTCAAGCCAGGAAGAGCCCGGCCAGCGGAAACTAGTCAGACTTTGTCTCCTTTGGTTGACAGACCTCAGTTCTAGTCCTCACTCCACCACTTTCTAGCTCTGCGACCTCAGACAAGGGACTTCCGTTTTCTGAACTTCGTGTCCCAATTCTGTAAAGCGAGGATGACACCCACACCCACGTTGAGAGAGCTAACGAGACAGCGGATAGAAAGTGTGTTAGCTCCCAGTGCCGAGGTCGGCTTTACTCTGCAGGCCTTGGGCACCTAGGACACCCCAAACCCAGCGAAGTGAGGGGCTCTCTGTGACCCAGGAACCCTAGGGGAGGGTGAGAGAGGGCCTTGGGCAGGGGCTCTGTCCTCACCCAGGGCTTTCTGTAACCTCAGCTTTCTCTCCCCACCCGCCCCCGTCACTGATGGATTTCTGCCTCAGCCTCGCCCGCAGCTCATTCAGAGGAGCAGACAAAACATGCTTTGTACATCATTAAAGCCTCCTTTCAGCAGAAGAGAAAAATGATGGGATTCCCCAAGGGAGAAGGTGGAACCGAAGAAGAAAGAGCCTCATGTGGCTTCCCCTAGAAATAATTAGCCCGGTTCATCGACCGGGGGGCATGGGATAGGAGAGTCAGAGCAGCAGTCAGTTGTTGAATTTGAGAACCCAGCCCCCGAGAAATCACAGTGGCCTCAGCAACTTTAAAACCTTGCTGGTCTCACCTCTGACCTTCCAGCTTCCCTATCAGCGGGTGGCCCAGGCTCTGTCCGGAGGCCATCCTGGGCTGGGCGCTGCCCCACACTCAGGGCCTCAGGGACCCAGGATCTCACTGTCCCTTGCCGAAGCAAGCAGGAGGGTGACCTAGGTTGGCCCATTGCTGAGAGAAGCCCCGGGGTAGACCCATGCAGGCAGTGCCCAGGCCCAAGTGGCCAGGGACCAGTTGTTTCCCAAGGTCAGGTCACAAAACACGTGTGACTAGGAGCTGGGAGTCCTGCTTCCCACTTCTAGCCCCGCCACCGACTTGCTGTGGGACCCAGGAAAGTCGCTGTCCCTCTCCCCGCCTCAGTTTCCCATGCTATAGCAGGAGTGGGGATTCCCTTGGGCTCTCCCAAACTGACGACAGTTCTTGAGACCTGAGCAGGGAGGTGGCAGAGGTCCTCACCTGGTACAGAGCCACACTGGTGGGCTCCTGAGGGGCTGGCAGGCTCCTTGCTGACCCCTGGGCCACTGACCTCAGGCTCCCTCCATCTGCGACACTTCTTGATTCACTTGCACTGTCCACGCGCAGCCTCCAGAGGGCGTGGCCAAGACCCTAGACCGGCTCTGTCTGCCGCTGCCCACCCAGCCCGGTGCCTGCCCCACCCACCCATCTGCTCGGGGGCCGGTGGATGAAGGTGAGCTCCTGGGCTGTCAGCAAGATCCAGTAGGGGCCCCGCACGAGCTGCAGCTGCTGGATGCTCAATCTGGAGGTGAGAAAAGTGCAGGACAGAGAGGATGGTGCAAATATCACTCCCCCCATCCGGCTCCTCGGATCTGCCTCTGACCCAGAGCCCTCCCCCGTCCTCTCCCTGTTTCCCTTCCTGTCTCCCCATCAGTCCCAGCTGGGCTGAAAGGGCCCCACAGACCCTGCTCAGACCCCATGACTGTCCTGACCACACTCTGGCCCTTGTCTGCCAGCATGTCAGGCTCTTTGCACTAGACTGAGAGCAGCTGGACAGCAGAGCCTGTTTCTTATTCATCTCGGGGTCCCTAGGCACCTTACAGAGGGACTGGACAGGCAAGATGCTGAATAAATACTGTGGATCCCTGTCAATGATTATCCTACTTCTTGCACACTCCCCACGATGGGCCACTCACTACCTCTTTTGGCAGCCAATTTCAGTGTCATTCACTTTGACTGTTAGAAGGGCCCTCCTTACACTGAATCTAAACCTCTCCAGCCCTCATATCAGGATTGGGTGTGAAAAGGCTGCTCAGGACCGCTGGGCAAGGTGGAGAGGGCTACTTTGCTTAGGCAACCCCAGCTTCTGCCTGGGCTGGCAAGGTGGTGAAATGCCAGGCCCTATTCTGGAGAGAGGACATTGACCTCCACTGCCACAGAAGTTGGGGGGAGGCACACCTTCTTCCTTTGCCTCCCTCCCTTCCTGTCTTTTGCTGAAGAATAAGCACTGTCTGTCTGCCCGCCGATGAATCTCTCCCAATTTGAGTTAAGTCCAGATAATAATAACAGCACTGAATAGCTTGTAGTACTCACTATACTATCGCACATTGTATTGCAATGAACACCTATTCTAAGGATGTCACGTATTTCAATTCAGTTATTCCGCACAACGACCTCTAGAAGTAGGTACAGTCATGACCATGATTTTGTGGAAGAGAAAGCAGAGAGATAGGCAACTGTCTGTGAGTGGCAGAGCCTCGGTTCAAACCCAAGCAGCCTTGCTCAGGCATCTGGGCTCCCAACCACCGCCCACGCTGCCCCTCACCCAGGCTCCTAGAAAGGAAGCTTGACTTGCCATCTGGAGGAGGTGAGGGAAGAACCATAGACAGGAAAGCGGTCCAGGCCTAGGGAGCCGCAAGCACAAGGGTTCTGAAGCAGCAGTGTACCTGGTGTATTCAACGGGAGGGCAGAACCACATGTGAGGAAGACGGAGGGCAGGGAGCTGAGGGCAGAGAGGGCTCTGGCTGGACTCCGGGCAAGGGAAGCTTCTGCAGCTCTGAGCAGGGGAGAGCCAGATCTGACTCTGTTTTCCGAGGATCCTCCTACCTGCCACGGTGAGGTCCAGGACAAGAGCAGAAGCAGGGAGGCCTGCAGGGAGGCCGCTGCAGTAACCTAGCGAGAGACGACGGGGGCCTGGAACAGGGAGGAGACAAGGGAGTGGTGAGCAGGGCTCTGCTTCTGGGCGAATTCTAAAGATGGAACCCCAGGGTGCTGCTGACAGGCTGGGTGTGGGGTGTGAGGAGACGAGGGTGCCTGAGCCTGGGGGAGGATGGGGTTGCCATTACCTGCAGTGGGGAAGACGATGGGAGGAGGCCAGGGGGCAGATCGGGAGTTCAATTTCAAAGTCAAGTTGGAGATGCCAATTAGTCATCCAAGTAAGAGAGGCCGCTGAACCACCTACACTTGGAGTGTAGATCAGGAGGGTAAGAGGATGCCCTCCCAATGCCAACTGCAATGGTCTGTGCAGAGTAGCTCCTAGAAATTATGTTCAGTGCAGAGGAGTCAGAAGGGCCTTGGCATCACACAGAGGAATAAATCCTGATTTTATCATTTACTAGCCCCTGACCTTGGGCAAGACATTTAACTTCTCTGAACCTCAGTTTCCTCATCTGTAAAATGGAGATGACAATAGCTATACCTGGCAGAGCTGTGGTGAAGACTAAAAGGTGTAGCGTATTTACAATGAGGATAGTCATTGTGGTGAGTAGGTAATTAACTAGGCGCTTATTAAACAGAATAGCTATTGTCATCACCATCACCATCAGCACCATCTTTGGATCTTTGAGGAGAGGCAGGTGTACTGGGGTGTAAAGAAAGCTGGACCAGGAGGTGGAGGCCTGAGCTTCAGCCCCAGTCCTGCCCCTGCCCCATTCAAGGCCTCAGCCTCGGGCTTCCCTGGTGGCGCAGTGGTTGAGAGTCTGCCTGCCGATGCAGGGGACACGGGTTCGTGCCCCGGTCCGGGAGGATCCCACATGCCGCAGAGCGGCTGGGCCCGTGAGCCATGGCCGCTGAGCCTGTGCGTCCGGAGCCTGTGCTCCGCAATGGGAGAGGCCACAAGAGTGAGAGGCCCGTGTACCGCAAAAAAAAAAAAAAAAAAAAGGCCTCAGCCTCCCCATCTGTAGAAGAAGCCGGTTTGCAGGGCTGGCCAGACCTGAGCCCTCCTGGCCTGTGGTGCTATGTTTCTCCCAGCTCAGAGGCCAGGGTCTTGGGGAGTACTGCTTTTCTACCAGTCTCTGAGGGACCCTCTGTACACTCCCTCCTCTTCCACTGTGATTCTCTAAGTGGTCTCCTAACATCCCACTCCAAGGGATGAACCCCTCAGAGCAGCTGGGTTTGTTCTGGGCTCACAAAGAGCTAATCATTTCTTGTTGAGAACATAGGCATATACCGCTGATATTAATGACAGACACCTCTCCTTTCAATCTGTACTTCCCAAAGCACCCGTGATCCACTCCTTTGCCTGGTGCTCCTAGAGAACCTGATGAGAGACCTCTTATCCTCTTTTCCAGAGGAAGAAACTGACTCTGGGCAGGGCAGTGACTTGTCCAGGGTCTCACCAAAAGTTAGGGCTGAGTTGGTCCTGAGCCTGGCTTCCCACCTCCCAGCCAAAGACACAAATCACCTCTTTTATTGAACACCTAGAACATCAGAGCTGAAGGATCCTG
This sequence comes from Pseudorca crassidens, assembly GCF_039906515.1. Taxonomy (NCBI): domain Eukaryota; kingdom Metazoa; phylum Chordata; class Mammalia; order Artiodactyla; family Delphinidae; genus Pseudorca; species Pseudorca crassidens. Next base: position 55,105,122 of record NC_090304.1, read on the forward strand.
GAGATCTAAGCATCTGAACCAACTCCTCCGTATACCGATGGGGAAACGGGTACAGAAAGTGGTGTGGACTTCCCTCCATCCCACAAAGCAGCAGGAGGCTCCCCTTGTCCCTCAGTCCTGCTGGCCATGCTCAGTGTCCCAGGAATTCTGCAGCTGATGGCCTGCAAGGGGTCACAGAAGGCTCAGGCCCTTAGCGAGGGCAGCCTCTGGCCAGGCTAGAGGAGGAGCCACCTTTAGCCCCACCTCCACCTCTGACTCGTGAGACAGTGTTCACACCCTTTCCGGTGCCACCTGTACAGGGAGGGCTTCGTTTATATGTTTAGGGTCTCCAAAGATCCTTCATCTCCAATATTCTAGCTGTCAACAAAAATTAGAAAACAGGTGATTTTTGTCTCTGCAGCTGGCCATGTCCCCTCTCCTAACCCTTCCCCCAGGAGTGTGTGAGCTGCAAGTGCTCCCACCTCTGGCACAAGGGGTTCAGGCGCCACCCTCCTAGGGAGGTACCGTTTGTAGTTTTAGACTCAAGGGGAGAGACACTGAGAATTAGCCACAGATATTGGCTCATGGAGCCAAGTTCATGAAGCTAGTCAATTGCATGCTACCATAATGCAAAAAGATGAAGATGCCTTTAGTTACATTAACAAACAAATGACCAAAATATTCCAGGGAAGGAGGACGGGGGATTCCAGTCAGAGCCAGGGGCTCTTCAAGCCCTGTATCCAAGGGTCACTCTCCTACTCCCCAACCTGGTCCTTCTTGCCTCCTTCAGGGCAAGCTCCCCAAAGACCCACCTGCCACGCTGTGCTGTTGGAACTGACTGACCACCTCTCGGAAGATCCTGAGGTTCCTGCATGAGCGTCCTCGGATGTCAGACTCTCCAAGTGGGCTCTGTCCCGGGGAGCCCCTGTTCCCACCACAGCCCGCACAGTCCCACAGTCACCACTCCAGCTGCCTGCCAGCTTCCAGAGACTCCTGCTGAGGGAGGGACTCGTATATGGCTCATTCCCTCCTGTCCTCCATAGGGACCTGAAGAAACCGTTTGGAAAATTCCATCTTTTCAGACCCTAGGGCTCCGGGGAGCCAAGCACAGAAGAGAAGGAGGGAATGAAGGAGAGAGGAACTGAGGGAAGGAGGCAGGGAGGGAAGGAGGATGTCTTCAGCACTACGGACAGCTCCACACCTGGCTGGGACTCCCAGGAGGAAACAGGAATGGGCGAGCACTGAAGAAACCAGCATTACTGAGCGTCCACTACGTGCCAAGCCCTGTGCTGGGCTCTACCTATACAACCCACTGAGACAGGTACTGTCCTTATTATTCCCACTTTATATATGAGGGAAGTACAGCTCAAAGAGGTTAGGTAATTTGACAAAGGGCACAGAGCTAGTAAAGTGGTGAGGCTGACTATAGGTCCAGGCTTCTGCTCATCACACCACATTGATTCTTCGGGAATTATAACAGCGGTTTTTCTATCTTCTCTTTTGATGTGAACCCTTATGTGGAGATAGATGCCAGAATCCAGTGGATTTTCAGCCCTTCCTCTGCCACCTGCTCTCTCCTACTAAGGTGAAATTAACCTCTACTAAGTGCACGAAATTTGTACTATGTGCTAGGGATTGTACATACCCTATACAACCTCTCTGGGCTATACACAGTGAATGCTCAATAATGCTGGTTTCTTTAGTGCTTGCCCATTCTTTTGTCCTCCCGGAGTCCCAGAAACCACTGTTTCTGATGGTTAAGTGCTGCCATCTACCTGGCTTCCCATTATTCACACTGAGATCAAGGAGCTTCCATCACAACACCCCCCATGGCCATCTCTGGCCTACAAAGGACAACTACCATAGAGTTCTTCAAGGATAGGGAGGTCTCCCACCCCCATGAATGCATTCCTTAATGCTTGGGTGAAGGGAGTGTCCTCCAGCTTCTCCTAGGGTTGTGAGCAGGTTGCCTATTATAGATCCACTCCAACGTGCCCACTCTCCTGAGGCTTCAGACTTTCCTACACAGTGTTCCAAGGAAGTTCTGGAATTTCAACATTGTTCAGTAAGGCCATCACTCTGTCCAAGCTTCAATTAATCAGATTATTATAGCCAAGACATGCTAACAACCTAAATGTCCAATGACAGATGAATGGATAAAGAAGATGTGGTACATATATACAATGGAATATTACTCAACCATAAAAAGGAATGAAATTGGGTCATTTGTAGAGATGTGGATGGACCTAGAGTCTGTCATACAGAGTGAAGTAAGCCAGAAAGAGAAAAACAAATGTCATATATTAACACATATATGTGGAATCTAGAAAAATGGCACAGATGAACATATTTCCAGGGCAGGATTAGGACACAGAAGTAGAGAATGGGCATGTGGACACAGTGGGGGAAGAGGAGGGTGGGACGAATTGGGAGATTAGGATTGACATATATACACACTACCATGCATAAAATAGATAGCTAGCGGGAACATGCTATAAAGCACAGGGAGCTCAGCTCCGTGCTCTGTGATGACCTAGATGAGGGGATGGGGGGGGGGAGTGGGAGGGAGGTCCAAGAGGGAGTGGATATAGGTATACATATAGCTGATTCACTTCATTGTAAGGCAGAAACTAACAAAACATTGTAAAGCAATTATACTCCAGTAAAAAATAAATTTAAAAAAAAACCACTCCTGGGTGATCAAGTCAAAATATTAAATTCCACATCCTAGGCTAGGGCACCCATGTCAGTGAATTTGGCCCAATCAATTCTTATAATTCTTCCCCTTGGTCTAACACCCTCAGAATCCACTCCCACAGGCTCCTGCTTATATAGATTGACAGAGTCTTATAAGTATTACACTAGACCGTCTAGACTATCTTCTCAGAGTGCAGGGTTTTTTTTGTTTTTGTCTTTGTTTTTGTTTTCAGCAAATTTAAGATTTATTAGCTGTAGCAAGACCACACGGGAGTAATAAACTTACTAAACTGCCAAGTTTACCTTTTCGATTACAATATCAGTTCCTTGGTCAACTTCTGAGTATCTGAGGTTACTAGTTTGCACTTTTCCTCCAGGCTATGCTGGGGCTGAGTGCTGGTCATGGGCTTGGAGGCGATGAGGAATGATGAGGGTGTTCTGAGGAGCACAGGTATCAGCTTATAGAATTACTGCTTCCCGGGCAACCACTGAGAGGCTTTTATGCAGGTAAGGAAGTGCACTTAGGTAGGGAGGGGCTGATTCCGCTGGTGAAGGGGATTTAGGGGAATTTGCAGATCAGAATTCTCAGCCCCATCCATTTCTCCCCAGATGTCTCCACCCCATGTCCTGGGGTCCCAGTCCTTTCCTATTAGCACTCCTCCTTCAATACAAGAGACCTGGGGTGGAGGTGTCGCAACTCTGCAACCTTTACCATCAGACCCTGGGTTTGGTCCTCGGTTATACCCTCCTTGCACCCACAGACATGAGGGACTCCTTCAAGCTCTCATGGAAACCTTCTGTTGTTCACACACGTTCTCAATTTTATGGTCATAATTTTCTATTTATTTTCTCTCCCTCTCTCTCTCTCTCTGTCTCTCTCTCTCTATATATATATGATCTCTTGGGCTGTAGGAAGAAGCCATGTGCCTCTACTGTCTGTTTGTTTTTTTTAACTTCATAAATGTCCATGATCTTGGAAGATGGTTTTATTTTTAATAAATTTATTTTTGGCTGTGTTGGGTCTTCATTGCTGCACATGGGCTTTCTCTAGTTGCGGAGAAGAGCAGGGGCGACTCTTCCTTGCGGTGCGCGGGCTTCTCATTGCGGTGGCTTCTCTTGTTGCGGAGCACGGGCTCTAGGTGCATGGGCTTCTGTAGTTGTGGCACGCGGGCTCAGTCGTTGTGGCTCTTGGGCTCTAGAGCGTGGGCTCAGTAGTTGCGGCGTGTGGGCTTAGTTGCTCTGCAGCATGTGGGAATCTTCCCGGACCTGGGCTCGAACCCGTGTCCCCTGCATTGGCAGGTGGATTCTTAACCACTGAGCCACCAGAGAAGTCCCTCCACTGTCTTTATAACCAGTATTGTTGCCACAGGGCAAAGTGCCACAGCCACTTGATATGCCAAAGTCTGGCCTTCCCACCTGCACTGCATCCCATGCTACTACCCATGATCATTTGAGTAACTGTGATACTACCAGGTGTCATGAATTACTTGCATCCTATTTCCCCCAGCAGGAGATTATCCCCATGGTGCTCAAATACAGGACAAACCCAATTCCAGAATCCTATTTGGAGAATCTAGTTCCTAAGGCCACTCTTGGTGCTAGACAGAGTCCTAGCAGGAAACTGAGGGCAGACTCAAATTAGGGTAATTCTAGAAGGGCTTGTTTACAAAGGCCTATTATAAAGGTGGGAGCAGGGGTTTCTAAAGAATATTGCAGTAACTTGAGACTAATGGTAGCAGAACTATTGCCTCTCCAGGTCCAAAGGGACGAGGGGAAGGAGTTTTCTGGAGCCCGGAAGACAGTTGGCTGCCTCGAAAGGGGAAAGGACACATCCAGACTATGGTGTCCCCACAGGGAAGAATCAAGGCAAGTAGAAGCCCAATCCCATGTCTCTTACCCTTGCTGCTAGGCTTCTCATTGGCCAAAACTAACCAGAATCCAGGATCTCTCCAGGGCTTCTAGAGTCCACTTCATCTGTCCCCCAGAAAAATGGAAGTCGTTAGCTGATGAAGGAGCCTTAAGTGGTCTCTGAGACACCACTCAGACAGGACAAGAACTCTGTGTATCTCCACCCACACTTGCACATATCCACTGGTTACTGGCCACTCACTATTCCCTGGGCCACTGCCCTGCTGTGAGCCAGTCAGCTGTTAATGCTTCTGTCCTGTTGCGTTGAGAAACCTGTGTCCTCTGACCTCCACATCCTGGTCCTTGTTCTATACTCTCTGCCAGCAGGGCAAGCCTGTACCTTCTGGCTGTCATCAGCCCCAGACGGTCAAGAGGCATCATCAAACACAGAGTACCAGTAAATACCATCCACAGAGCCTTTGCAACAGCCAAGATAGTCATAAGAGCAAACACGTTATGTTTAGGACCATTATAGGTGTTTCCCATGTAATGATTCATTTCATCGTCACACTCCTATGAGACAGGACAGGCCTTCCCTGTCTTGTTCATTTCTGGCCCTTATTAGATATACAATAAGTCTGTGTTGAATTTACTGTCTCCATTTTGCTACTGCAGATCACAAAGCTCTTGAGGGGCAGAGCTGGGATTTAGAACCAGGCGGTCGAGCTCCAGAGCCCATGACCTCAATCCCAATATGTGCTGCTTTCATCATTTTAACATAATGCCCAGCTTTCCCTCATCTTTTCTTTTCCCAGCAAAGCATCTCCAAATCCTTTCACGTTCCTCACATATTTAATAACATGACATGACATAAAGGGCACTCAGGTGGCACTGTGGTATGTTCTCACCTCATTTAAGCCTCATTATAACCTTCACCGTGCAAGCCTTGAAGGGGCAAGGGCCTGTTCAGTCCTATTCATTGCTGTAGCCCCAAAGCCAAGCCTGGCACAGAGCATATGCACATTAAATATCAATTGGGTGAGTTAACTTTACAGATGAGGGATTGAGGTTCATAGAGCTTAATAAACTTTCCCGAGGTGGCAGAATTAGTAAATGACAGAGCCCTGATTCGTAACCTGTCTTTGTCCCCAAGACTGTTTCTACTGCACTGTGCTGCCTGGCCGCTCTGGGTCTCACTTTCCTCTCCAGTTAAATGGGGATCTTAACGGCCTTTCGGGTTGCTGTGGGGACAAAGGGTACAATGAGGTGGAGGCACTCTGCAAACAGGAAAGGGGGACACAGATGCAGTGCTACCTTCTTTCCCTCTCTGTGTCGCTGAGCCCTGGTGCAGAACAGGAGCCCCAGAGAATGAGGGTGATGCCTCCAGACAACGGTGAAACTGAGATGGATGGAAGACGGGTGGATGGATGGACCAAAAATAATGCCCTTTTGAAAAAGATGTTACTGTACCAGGGTGGACGCTGGCTGGTCTTTTAGCCTTTGTCCAGCAGAGGGCACCAAGGCTCCAATAATTAGCCTAGACTAGAGTTTCCTGGCAGGAAAAAGCCTCCTGCAGGAGGGCACTGTAGCCAAGTCCTGGTCCCGGTCTGTAGCTTGTTGGCAACTCTGGCAGGTGAAAGGATAGATACACAGAAAACCAGGTCAGAGACCACGGGGCACAGGGTGAGGCGTAAAGAGCACAAGCTTAGAGACAGACCCTCTCGCCTGCCTCCAGTAACAGGGGCTTCAGGGAGAACACTTCACACACCAGCGCCCTGCTTCCCTTTGTAAAATGGGGAAATAAGTGTACCTTTTAGGTTTGTCGTGAGGATTAAATGAGATACACTAGAGAGCACTCAGTATGCTGGACGCCCTCAACACTTACAAGTGAGGTATTCACGGTTCAGAGTGGTTGTTTGACTTACCCGAGGCCACAGAGCAAATACAAGATGGGAAGTAAAGATGGTCTCCAAGGGTCCTGATGAGATTTCTAAGTGGTTTGGGGCAATGGAGACAGTTCCAGGTGAATGTGGAAATTTTAGGGGTGGAAACTGCTCTGAGGCTAAGGAAGGTTCTTGGAGACAAGGGCTGAGTTCAGTGAACTCATCCTGCCACCTGGGGTGGATACCAAATAACCACTTAACAGCCCGCACAGGAGCTCCAGGTACACTTCTGTAATGTGGGAAATTAACATTTTAATGTGGAACTCGACTTGCGTCTCCTCGGGCGGCTGGGTGTAAATTTGCCATCTGTTTCAGGAGGCTGAGTTTTCCCCTAGGCATTTATTTCACGTGTTGTTGTCACTCGTGATCCCTGCCAGGGATTTATCGCAAGGACCAGGCCTGGCTTGAATCGCCTTGGAATGAGCTTGTCAGCTAGCAGCAACCTGCAGAAAGCCAAGACTTTCAAAAAATGAACAGAAAACCCACGTCGCGTCTCCCTGGAGCAAGTGGAGAGTCCTGCCCGGAACGCAGCAGAGCGAGCCGGCTTTGCATCATGAGCTGGTCCTCTGGCCCTGAGGAGGGATATGGTCCACACTGTAGCGCTCTTGTCTTAGCAAGTGCTTGTAGAGAGCAGGCCTCCCCTGAGACTGGGAGAGGACCCAGAGGAAAAGTGGCGGTGCTCTATTTGCCCTTTTCCTCCTCATAAGTCAGCGTCTAAAACCTGCCAAGGTGCTGCAGGCCAGTGTAGACTTGAGTGGGACCGTACCCACCCCGGTCTAAACCTGCTTCTGCAGCCCCCAGAGCTGCTCACCACGGTGAGTGACAGGCTCTGCCACCGGCAGCACGTGACCCCACCCCCGTCCTGGCTTAAGCAGGATCTTTGCCTTCATTCTTCACAAAGCTCCTCCCATCCATGAGTCCAGCTTGTTGAGATTCACCCCTTCGTCTGTGACTTCAACCTTTTCTGAGCCCTTACTCTACGCCAGCTCTGTCCTTGGTACCAAGGAGACTGGATGACTAAACCAAGGTCCCTGCTGTAACCCAGTGGGAGAGGCAGAGGATTGCCACCTAGTGGAGGGTGTGTTATAGGCAAGAGCAAATCTGACTCCATATTAGATCTGTTTCTTTTACTTTAACCTTTGTATTCTACTGCTTTTGCTTCAAGTTAAGAGTGTTGCCAACAGCCTGAAATGTACAAGATAACCCATTCTCAAGGCTCTGACCTTTAAAGGTATAACTCTTTCCCATTCATATAGAGATTAAAAATAACATTTGTCTTGTTGGAGGTTTACAGGAACACCATGACCTGACCTGCATGGACAGCTGCAAGAACAAAGGATTCTGACATCAAGAAGTTTTTGAGAACCAACCACGCCCCTCCCTCACCTTGCCTTTAAAAATGCTTTGCTGAAACACTTCAGGGAGTTCAGGATTTGGGGGGCATGACTGACCTGTTCTCCTTGCGTGCCCTGCAATAAACCTTTCCCTGCTCCAAACTCTGACATTTAGGTTTGTTTGGCCTCACCGCACTTCGGGTACATAAACTTGCATTTGTTCAGTAACAAGTGGAGGCACAAAAGGAGGTGGAAGCAACCCTCTCTGGCGTGGATCCTGTGGTCTGGTGAATCTCAGCCCCTCCCCTCCTCATGCGTGTGCTGGACCCCAATCTCCAGCAAAATGATTGAGCAGGACAGAGGCGACAGAGGCATGTCAACTGACAAGGAGCCAGCGGCAAATAGTAAGAAGTAGATGGGAGAATCCAGAAAACTGTGAGAAGCAGCCTGACGAGAAAGGGAGCCGCACTTGTCAGGGGGGCCCGTGGCAGCGCCCTGGAGGGCATGAGGCTGAGAGTTTGCAGCCTCAAGTGCTGTCCAATTCTTCTCCATGGCCCCAGGACCCCAGACAGCTCTGGCCCAGCACGGTTCTGCAGAGCTAGCCACGTTCTGGGAGCAGGGCGGAATGCGTGAGGTGACACCGGGGCGTGGAGACCTGGGGCACCCATGCTGCCTCCATGTCGAGGGCCCTGGCAGTGAGTCGGGGCGGGAGGCAGCTGCTCCCTGTGCTGCCAGACCACCGGCTGGCACCTCCAAACAGGCAGCCTGCCACTTCCCACTCTGACATCTGAGGCCACCCTTTGGGGCCATCTTGTTTCCTTTAAGATTGCACTACTTGTGGGACTTCCCTGGAGGTCCGGTGGTTAAGACTCCGAGCTTCCACTGCAGGGGGTGTGGGTTTGATCCCTGGTTGGGGAACTAAGATCCCGCGTGCTTCGCGGTAGTGTGCCCACCCCCCAAAAAAGAAAAAGATTGTGCTACTTGTGATGTGCCCCCCAAGCTCACTGCCGTGTTCCCTCACCTCCAAAATGCAGAGCCTCTGGTCAGATATCTGGCTATAACGTGGCAGCTACTGGGATATCAGATCTGACAGCTTTTTTTGCTGTTGTGCCTTTTCTAAGACTAGAACCAGCTGCCAATGGTCTGCTTGGGAAGGATCTCTCAGCTTCTCCTCCCACTGTCAAATTTTCATCGTTGGATTGTCACAGTGGGTAGAGGACACCAGAGGCAGGTCACACTTGTGCTGGGCTGAAAATGCCTCTGAACTGGCCTGTGATCTTGGGAGCCAGTCTCCTCACCTGCCTAATGGGGAGCAATTGTGCCTGCCTCCTGGGGTTGCTGTGAGGTTTGTGTAGGGTGACACATGCGCCTGACACGGGTTGGGAGGTGCGCAGCAAATGGGGTTCTGGAAAGCATGGGGCCAGACAGCAAAGTGCAGAACCTGTGGGTTTTATAGGACAGAAACCAGATCCTAACCCATGGATGGGTCAGAATTCTCTCTCCTTACTGAGCCTTGATCTGTGTCTACATGGGGAACATTGCAAGGGCTGAAAGCTTGCAATTAAGGCCACAGTAGACTCCAATGAGAGGAACACTCTTTAAGCAAACCTGAATGCCGGCTCAATGAGAGATGACTGCCAATGCTCGTGCCCCAGCTGTGTGTGTGTGTGTGTGTGTGTGTGTGTGCACTCACATGCACACACACGCATGCAAACATGCAATGTGATTGCTTGTACAGCTGACGCCTGCTCTCCAGGTTTGGGCTGTGGCAGGACGTGACACTCCATCTGAGTGCTGTGTCTGACTTTTGGAGCCTTCTTTAAGACAGAGGCAGCCAACTGGACCCAATGTGCCTGCTGGAGCCAGCCTCACAGCTGCTGTCTCCATCACAGGGAGGAGCCTGGCTCTGGTAGGGGCCGCGTGGCATCAGCTCCCAGATCCCTGCCCAAGGCCAGGGCATGACTGAGAAAGGGGACTCTGGGCAGGGATAGAGAGGGGGTGTGGACCCAGAAACACTGGTCCAGGAATAGGTTGAGAAAGCAATGTTGGTCAGGAAGTTAAATGGAGCAGTGATCAGGTAGTGATGGGGTAAGAAGGAGAAACAGTTCACAGTTGTCATAGATGGGGAAGAGGCAGAAAGCCAGGGAGAAGGGCAGAGAGGGAAAAGAGTCCATAGAATCAGAAGCAATAGAAACAGAGGAAGGGAGAGAGGGAGAAAGAGATGCAAGGAAGAAAAATTAAGATAGGAAGTAGATGTTCAGAGAGAGAAATAAAATCATAGTAAGAGGAAAGAGAGAAACTCCAAGAGAATCAGAGGCAGACAGGGAAATAGTGCATCATAAATAGACAGGGAGCAAAAAGAGAGGTGGCAAATAAAAGGGAGTATGCCAGAGACGGGAGGAGGAGAGGGCAGAGCCTGGAGGGGCCTTAAGAGCTACCACATTCAACCCTCACCCCTATTTTCCAGATGAGAAAACTGAGGTCCAGGAAATCAGTGACAGAATCAGGCTTAGAATACAGGTGACAAAGCTAGTGAAAAGGGAAAGAAACCTGGAGAAAAGATGAGAGTCCAGCAGAAAGCCCCAAATGGTTGAGGATCAAGAACAGAAGGGGTGGAGGACTTCCCTGGTGGTCCAGTGGTAAAGAATCTGCCTTCCAATGCGGAGGACGCGGGTTCGATCCCTGGTCAGGGAACTCAGATCCCACATGTCATGGGGTAAATAAGCCCCACACGCCACAACGACTGAGCTCACACGCCTCAACAAGAGAGCCTGCATCCGCAAACTACAGAGCCCACACAACCTGGAGCCCATGCGCCACAGCTAGAGAGAGAAAACCTGCACGCCGCAACTAGAGAAGAGAAAACCCGCGTGCCACAGCTAGAGAGAAGCCTGTGCACCGCAACAGAGATCCCACATGCTGCAACTAAGACCCGACGCAACCAAAAACAAATTAATTAATTAATTTAAAAAAAAAAAAAAAAGAAGAGGAGGGGTGGGGAGAGGGCCTGGGGTCTGGCCCACAGGCTGGGCTGCCGTGATGGGAAGACCCTGGGCACCCAGAGCAGGGAACACCTGGCCTCTCCCTAAGTTGGGGGGCTGGCACTGGCCCACAGACCTGAGGGCCTCCTGCCTGTCCAGGTCCCAGCTGCAGACAGAGAAACCGGGTGTGGTATGGGCTGAACCAATACTAACGCAGTGATTTCCACTTCCACACATTCTTATCTAGTCCAGGGATTTGGCTCATTAGACCTCTTCAGATTAAACCAGTAAATCGGAAGGAAGCACCCTGGAGGTGGGCACACGGGCGGGCCTAAGAAATGTCAGCTGACAACCAAGAAGGAGATGGAATACTCGTGAACAACAGATACCAGAAATCACTGTTTCTCAATCTGGGACCAAGCAGAGCAGGGGCACCAGCATCATTAACAGTAAGCCTGCTTAACAATGATTCACAGTTATCAAGATTGTGTCACCACCCTCGTGAACGCTGCTTACAAAGGTGCGGAAGCATAACACGCATTTTAGAGAAAGGGTCTCCAATCAGGAGTCCAGCAGTGTATTCTGAGGGTACAAGAATTCTTTGAGAATTTTGAACCGCGTGTTTTCCTTATTTGACATTATTTTTTAAATTCTCTTCCCAGTTATGGGAGCAAATGATTTCCTTTGAAGTGACAATTCAAAGTTAAAAGAGATTTTCATAGAATAAGATTTGAATTTCTTGGTCAGTGTTAAGGACTGACCATTGAGTGGTCAGTTCAACAAATGTTGACCTTTACTACCCCTTTGCCAAGTCCTGGGCCCATATGGGAGTTGGCCTGGCACAGGGTATCAGAGCACAGAAAGGGTTAGGAAGTTACCCACATGAAGGAGGGGGGCAGTGCCTATGATGACAGACTGATTATATATGATCAAATAAGTAAATATATTCAGCATAATGGAAGCCAGTTTTCTCACTGTTAGAGGAGGGAGTTACAAATATGGAAAGAGAGAAAAATAGAATTTTCTGTGTGATGTCGGAGTGGAATTGGAGGTAGTGAGATGAACACGTGGTTTTCCAGATAGATATGCTTTCTAGCTCTTTCCACTGAGAGGAGCTGGAGTAGTAACATTCCAATAGCAATGAGCACCCTTAACACTTAGATCTTAGCTTCCAAAAGGAACCGGGCCTCCTTGTAGAAAGGGCTTATTCCAAGCCTGGAACAGGGAAGGAAAAAGATGAACCTGGAAAAGCTCATGGAAAGTAAGGAAGTGCTCACAGAATGATTGGGATATATCAAAAAGACACAGAAGTTGCTGGTCAAATCTGGAATACTCTGTGCGTCAAAATAAATAAGAAGAACAGATTATAACTCATTGAATAAGAAACCAGAAGTCCAGGGGGTTTCCCTGGTGGCACAGTGGTTGGGAGTCCACCTGCCGATGCAGGGGACACGGGTTCGTGCCCCGGTCCGGGAAGATCCCACATGCCGCGGAGCGGCTGGGCCCGTGAGCCATGGCCGCTGAGCCTGCGCGTCCGGAGCCTGTGCTCCGCAATGGGAGAGGCCACAACAGTGAGAGGCCCGCGTACCGCAAAAAAAAGAAAAAAAAAGAAACCAGAAGTCCAAACTGTCAGGGAGGGAGGGAAAGAAGGAGGAGGGAGGGAGATTTTGATGTAGAATGGGGATACTGATACAGTTTCAGAATACTTCCCCACAAAATACTTATTCATCACAAATGGAAAAGAAATAATTTTCTGCAGTAATTTTCCTGTGGAGAAGCTTGTCAAGAACCATCAGAGTGATCAAAGTGAACATCACCAGTAATGGAGCAAATGAAATCATGTGCCACCTGATGGGATGCCCCGAGAAGAACACAGCATCACTTCTGTGATGTTCCTGCTCAAGATTCTCATCATGAGGTAGCATCAGACAAACCAAAGTTGAAGGGCATCCTACTAAAGAACTGGCCTGTAATCTTCAAAAGCATCAAGATCGTGAAAGTCAAGGGAGGGCTGAGGAGCCATTCAAGTCTGAAGGAGACTAAGAGGCACAGCACAACACAAGATTTTGAACTGGATCCTTTGGCTCTAAAGGACATTACTGGGACAATTAGAGAAACATGAATCAGGTGTAAGGAGTAGATTATAGTAATGCATACATGTTCATTTCCTGATTTTGATACTCCTATTGCGGTTATGCAGGAAAATGTCCTCGTTTGTAGGAAACACTAAAATATTCTTTGAGGGAAAATATAAATTACGGCACTCGCAACTTTTCTGTAAATGTGAAATTGTTAAAAAGGTTTTTTGATCTTCCCACAATAAAACTCCCAAATAAAGTTTTTCATCTGAGCAATGCCAAACCTTCAAGGAATGAATAACCCCGAATTCATAAACACTTTCATACGAAAATCAAAGTCGGTGTGATAAAGAAAAATTGTAAGATTATAGAATATATGAACATGTATATAAAAGATCCCCAATAAAACTGCAAGCTAAGTCTAGGGCACCAGACTCCAAGGGCCTTTCTTGAGAGTCAGCTGGCTGGCCCTCTGCCCCTGTCGGGCAGGTCCTCCACTCCCTGTGCTGCAGGAGCGCCTTCTAGGATCCTGAGGTCTGCCCCCTTGAGAGGTGACACAGCCTGGGCTGTTGAGGGACTTCCTGCAGCAGGTTGCCAAACTACCCCTGAATTGCCTACTTTGGATTGGTATATGAGAAAGACATGAACTCCTCTTATGTTTAAGATGCTATTATTTGGGGATTTCTGTCATTCACAGTCAAATCTTATCTTAACTAATATCGATCAATAGCAGATTCAAGGAGAAAAGCCATATTTTCATCTAGTAGGTTTTTTAGAAAAGGATTCAGTGAAATTCAATGTTCATAATTTTAAAAAGAACTCTTGGCAAACTTGGAAGAGACAAAAACCTCGTAAAGAATACCTACACAACTCCCGCAAACAAACATTATAGTCAACAGTGAGTTGTTTTTTAAAAAATCCTCTAAAATTAGGAACAGGACAAGAATACTTGCTGTCATAAATTCTATCCAATTCGGTTCTGGAGCCCCTAGTCAAGGTAATACAGTAAAGAGAAGAAATGAGAAATACAAAGATATGAAAGGAAAAACAAAACTCTCATTGTTTACAGATGATATTGGAATAGATAGTGGAATCTACAAACAATCCTGAAACAAATCATTAAAATAATAGCGTTTAGGAAGTAGATGAATATAAGATAAATACATTAATAGCAGCTGCATTTTTATATACTGGCAACATAAAATTCAAAAATGTAATTTTTGGCCGCGCGGCATGCAGCATCTTAGTTGCAGCATTCCCCACTAAGGATCGAACCCGTGCCCCCGGCAGTGGAAGCACGGAGTCCTAACCACTGGGCCTCCAGGGAACTCCCCAAAATGTAAGTTTTTTAAAAGATGCATTTACAATAGAAACAAAAATTTAAGTGTACCTTGAAATAAATTTAACAGAAGACATGCAAGCTCTTTTGCGAAGAGATATTTTATTGAAAACATTTTATTGAAAAACATTAAAGACCTTTAAAAAGTAGTGGATACTTAAGATTCATGGATTAAAAAATCATCAATTATTGGTGTCAGTTATCTCCAAATTGATGTATAGATTCCATATCATTCCAATCAAAATCCCAGCAGATCTTTTGGAGAATTTTGCAAGTCAATTTTAACATGTTTTTTTTTAAATAGACAAGCAAAAAAGCCAAGATACTCCCCCAAAAGAAAAATCAGGTGAGGGGCCTGCCCTAGCAGCTATTGAGACTTATCATAAAACCATAGAGATTAAGAAAGTGTGGGTGTTGACATAGGTGGCAAACAACTGGAGCAATGAAACAGAATAGAGACCCTAGAAATAGGTCCTTGCATATGTGGAAACTTGATCTATGACAGCTGTATTGCAGATGAAGAAAGGACCATTCACTGAATGGCGTTAATACTTCTGGTTAACTTTTGGCAAAAAATGAAGTGTGATCTGTACCTCACACCAGACACAAAAATCAATTCCAGATGTATTAAGAGCCTAAATCTGAGAGCCAACTTTTCTGTTAATTTTTGGAGAACATATGCATTGCTTTATGAACTTAAGATAGAGGACTTTTTAAAATAAGACATTAAAAATGCAAACATGAATGCAAAAGTGCAATACATTTTATTGCTATAGAGTTTAGAACTTATGGTCATCAAAAGATACCATAAAGAAAGTGAAAACATGATCTGCAAAATGGGTGTAGCAAATTTTATTTTCCGAAGATGGCTGCAACAATATCTCCCATCCCACATGCTCTTTTAGGAGCTTGCCACTCCCCATCAAGAAGCAGAGTCTACGTCCTCTGCCCTTGGACCTGGCAGGCGCTTGTTGGCGCTTGTCTTGACCAATAGGGTACAATCAAAGTGATGATATGTGACTTCCAGGTCTAGGTCATAAAAATGCCATACATGTTAACCTCCATCCCTTGCTTCTGGCCTCCTCCCCCACTCTCCACCTGCACTTTGCCGGTGACACATTACTGCTTTCCAGTTCAGACCCTCGCCTTCACCACATCTGATATGCTAATATTTGCCTGGACTTGGTCTCTCCAGCTGTCTCAGCAAGACCCTCCCCCAGCACCACCTGGCCTAGGCCTTACTTGGGGCATATACTTTCACAGTCTGCAACTTGAGAGGTGGAGAGAAGCACAGAAAACAGAAAACAGAAATCAAAGGTATATCCAACTTCCATTCATGCTGAGGAATGGGGGAGAGAGGGATGGTCTGGAGTAATTGCACATGAGAACACTCAGAGTGGGGGGCCCTGTCCCCACCACTGCCTGGTACTGTCCTCCAGAGTCATGCCCAGTAAGGGTGGAAAAGGTTGGGACTTAAAGAGTTCAGTTCTTGCTCTGCCCCTGATGTGCTGTGTGACTCTGGACATGTCAATTTGCCTCTCTGGGCCTCAGCTTCCTTAACACCAAGGTTCCTCTGTTTGTTGTTTTCATACATATAATAACTAGCAGGGGGCCTGACATATGGAGTAGATGCTCCATCAATGGAGTTGAAGGAACGGTCTCTTGCCCTGCCCCCCGCATATTTCCTACCGAGCAAACTTCTACTCATTCATCAAGACCCATCTCGTGTATCACGCCTGCAGGACGTCTCCCCTGTGACTCATAAAGCTATCTGGGGCTCCCCATGCTTCTCTCCCTCACAATATGGAACTCTGCCTCCTATCTCAGCTACCCCTGAATGTGAGCCCTCTGAGAGCAGAAATCATTTCCTAACCACCTCTGCATCCAGAACCCAGCCCCGGGCCTGGCACAAAGCAGGCACCAGGAAATGGCTGCTGAACTGAGTATTTAATCAGCACATAATGAAATTTGTTCCTTTAAGATGACCCAGGGCTTCCCTGGTGGCGCCGTGGTTAAGAATCCGCCTGCCAATGCAGGGGACACGGGTTCGATCCCTGGTCCGGGAAGATCCCACATGCTGCGGAGCAACTAAGTCCGTGCGCCACAACTACTGAGCCTGCACTCTAGAGCCCACGAGCCACAGCTACTGAGCCTGCGTGCACAACTACTGAAGCCTGCGTGCCTAGACCCGTGCTCCGCAACAAGAGAAAACACCACAATGAGAAGCCCGCGCACCGCAACGAAGAGCAGCCCCGACTCGCCACAACTAGGGAAAGCCCACATGCATCAACGAAGACCCAACACAGCCATAAATAAATAAATAAATAAATAAATAAATAAATAAATAAATAAATATATATATATATATATATATATATATATATATATATATATATATATATATATAAAAAGATGACCCAGAGGGGTCTGTTCTGGCTGACGGCCACTCAGCATGCATTACCAGCCAGACTGGGAAGTGAGCCCCCAGGCTTCTTTGAGATTCCTGTGAGTGAGGCCAGTCACCAGACTGTTGGGGAAAGTCCTCAGCTTCCAGACAGCTGTTTTCTCAGCTGATCTCATGGTACACATGAGCAGCGGTCCCCAACCTTTTTGGCACCAGGGATCGGTTTCATGGAAGACAATTTTTCCATGGACGGGGGAGGGGTGGTGATGGTTCAGGTGGTAACGCGAGCAGTGGGGAGCGGTGGAGAGAGCGACAGATGAAGCTTCACTCTCTTGCCCGCTGCTCAACCCCTGCTGTGCGGCCCGGTTCCTAACAGGCCGCGGACCGCTCCAGGCCCAGGGGCTGGGGATCCCTGCACATGAGTGCCTCATGTATCCTTTTATTTTCCAACATGGGCAATATTCCAATAGTGCTATACTTTTTTCTGGTAAGCTCTACAGACATATATGAGGCTATTAATTATCATCAATGCTGATTTAAATGCATATTCGTACCTTTCGTGCCTTAGTCAAACGGCACAGGGTAAACTCTCAATTAACTGCGTGTGGATTGTCCATGACAATGTGGACTCCCAGGTGGCTTTCCTGGGCCTCCTGGGCCACCTTCCCCTTCTTGTCTGATGCTGAGGACTCAACCTTTCCAATTTAACCTGAACCAAAAGAAATCTGATGTCCTGAGACTTGCTCACACACCTCTGGCCTGTGCCAGTCCAGCATGGCCCAGTTCAGCTCAACTTGAACTGAACTCAGACACGAGGCAGCCCGTGAACCAAGCTGTAGCCCCTCAACAAGCCCCACTGTGGGAGCCAGTCTGTCCCTGCACCCCTCTACCTGCTTCCTCATTTTCATACAGTTCAGCCTAGGACTCCGGGTTCCAGAAAGACCCTTGGGGCTGCAGAGTGGAGACGGGCAGGAGAAGGACAGACTGAGGCAGGAGACCAGCGTCTCAGTTGCTCTGTTGACTGGCCCTGGATCCCTTGGTCCACCCCCAAATTCTAGGGTGGCCACAGGAAACAGTTCCCATACATGCTGACAGCTTCCCACCCCAAGCAACTTCCTCTATTTTCTGCCCAGGGAAGAGAAGGCTTTCCCAGGAAACTGCTCTGCCCTACGGACACCTCTGGGGCCCCAGGGAGACTGAGCTTTATTGTTTTTTCTCCTCACTTTCCCCACTGCCTGATTTACTCTTAGGATCACGCTGTGTGCATCCAAGTTCTTGTATCAGGATCTGCTTTTGAGCGAACCCAAAAGAACACGCCCCAGGAGGAGGCTGGTGGAACCGTGCAGGGAAGAGGTGATAAGGGCTTAACTAAGGAGAGGGGTTGTGAGGATGCAGAGAACTTGTTGATCCCAGAGAAGTTTTAAAGATAGAATGGATGGGACCTGGCAACTAATTAGATATAGGGCACAGGGTGAGAAAAAGGAAAGAGGCAGGAGTGACTCCCAAGTTTCTAATTCAGGCAGCACCTTTACTGTGATAAGAAACGATGAAGAAGTAAATCTGGCAAAGAAAGATTTGAATGGATTACAATTTCAAATTTTATATATATTATAGTTAATCCTCATACCAACCTTGTAAGATATTCATAAATATATTGATTTCCCATAATGTCAAAAAGAAAAAAGGGATTTAAAGTGGCTTATAAGATTTTATAAAAATACAAGATGCTGGATCTATAGCATTGAATATCAATCAATGGAATGTTAAAGGGAGTTGTTAAAATGATGATGCAGACTATTTAATGCCTTGGAAAGATGTTTACAGCATTTTACTAAGTTAAAAAATCAGCCCACAAGAATATTTATAGATGAATGCTAACTGTGGGAGTATGTATGTGCTTGGGTATATATAGTGGATTTCAACTGCAGACCACTCAGATGTACCAAAAAAGTGGTAACTTTATTTTTTGGCTAGATTTATTTCTGTTATGAACCCCCATTCTGTGAGGTAGAAACAATCTCAGACATTTCTGGGTCCTCCACCCAAACAAACCACCCCCTCCTTTTCCCTGTTCCTGCAGGTAGGTCCTCAAGTGTCATCTCTCCACAGTGGTGTCCCCCTGAGACATCCCTACAGCCTGCCCAAGCCCTGGCTGTCAGTCCTCACTGAGCACTTTCTGGTCAAGCCTTATTCCCGACTATGTGACCCTTCAGTTCCAGGCAGCTTTCTTAGCTACTGCAGGGCCCCTGTGGTGGGCAGAAAAATGTCCCTCCCCCCCCCCCCAACAAGGCGTATTCACTTTCTAATCCAGAACCTGTGACTATTACCCAATATGGCAAAAGATGCATATTGCTTATAGGGCAAAATATGTGATTAAGATAAAAATCTTGAAAAAAAAATCTGGTCCCATAATTTCAAAGAGGAGGAAACTGAGATCCAAAGAAATGAGTTCCCTTACCCCAGATCACCCCTAAGGGCTCCTGATTTTTCCTCTTCCCTTCTTCTCAGCAGAATAAAATATAATGGGGCAGGATAATATAGAAAAGTGCTACCAGTGGATACAATGAATTCATTTATAATGTCATCATTAACTGAGCACCTATATACCCAATGCCCTGCTAAGCCCTAGGGGTGGAGGACCTCTGCCCTCACTGATCTTAGATGCTAGTGGAAAGAAGTAGCTTCCATCACCTTTTAAAAATTGGTCTCCTGTATCCAGAAACTCTAAATATGCATCTCCAGCCCATCAGAGGCCAATAAAATGTTCCATTTCTTTTATTCTGCACATATTTTACGCATTAATTGGGTGCCTCAACCCAGGCAGAGATAAACTGAAAGAAAGGCAGTGAGTGATTCTTGAACCCTGTCTCATTCAGCTCTTCTTTGGTTCCTTACCTAGGCAGACATGGAGAGATGAGGTACCTGGATACACACATGGATGGAGAGGATAGAGAGCAGAAGACTGAGATGTTTATTTTAGTCTCACCTAAGAAATTTAAAAAAAATTATTTATGGGTTTATATTATAATTTATTGATGATTTTAATGATTTGCTTAGTTTAAATTGTTATATGTATTTGCTTATAATTTTCATCTTACATATTTTTGAAATTTTGTTTATTTTTATCTTATTTAAAGTTAAGTGTTTTATTGAGATAATTGACATATATGTTTCAGGTATAAAACATAATGATTTGATATTTGTATTGATATATATTGCAAAATGATTATCACAATAAGTCTAGTTAGCATCCATTACCACATGTAGTTACAAAATTTTTTTTTCTTGTAATGAGAACTTTTAAGATCTACTCTCTTAGCAACTTTAAAATATGCACTATGGTATTATTAACTATAGTCACCATGCTGTACATTACATCCCCAGGACTTATTTATTTCGTAACTGGAAGGGTTTTTTTGTTTTGGCTGCGTGGGGTCTTCATTGCTGTGTGTGGGCTTTCTCTGGTTGCTGCGAGGGGGGGCTACTCTTTGTTGCAGTGCGCAGGCTTCTCATTGCAGTGGCTTCTCTTGTTGTGGAGCACGGGCTCTAGGAGCACGTACTTCAGTAGTTGTGCCACGCAGGCTCAGTAGTTGTGGCGCATGGGCTTAGTTGCTCTGCGGCATGTGGGATCTTCCCGGGCCAGGGCTCGAACCCATGTCCCCTGCATTGGCAGGTGGATTCTTAACCAGTGCGCCACCAGGGAAGCCCATAACTGGAAGGTTTTACCTTTTGATCTCCTTCACTCATTTCTCCAATGCCCCCCACTACCCTCCCCCCTGGCAATCATTAATCTGTTCTCTGTATCTATGAGATCTATTTGAGGGATTTTTTATTTGTTTTAGGTTCCACATATAAGTGAGAACATACAGTATTTGTCTTTCTCTGTTTGACTTATCTCACTTAGCATAATGCCCTCAAGGTCCATCCATGTTGTTGGTTTGACAAGATTTCATTCTTTTTTATGTTTGAATAATATTCCATTTTATATATATATATATATATGTATATATCACATTTTTTTATCCATTCATCCACTGATGGACACTTAGTTGTTTTCACATGTTGGTTATTTTGAACAATGCTGCAATGAACATGGAGGTACAGATATCATTTCAAGTTAGTGTTTTCATTTGCTTTAGATAATACCCAGAAGTAGAATTGCTGGATCATATGGTAGTTCTATTTTTAATTTTTTGAGGAAGTTTCGTACTGTTTCCCATAGTGGCTGCACCAATTTACATTCCCACCAGCAATGCACAAATGTTCCCTTTTCTCCACATCCTCGCCAACACTTGTTAGTTCTTGTCTTTTTGATAATAACCATTCTAACAGATGTGAGGTGATATCTCATTGTGGTTTTGATTTACATTTCCCTGATTAGTGATATTGAGCATATTTTCATATACCTGTTGGCCATTTGTATGTCTTCCCTGGAAAAATGTCTATTCAGATCCTCTGCCCATGTTTTTTTTTTTTTTTTTTTTTTTGTGGTACACGGGCCTCTCACTGTCGTGGCCTCTCCCATTGCGGAGCACAGGCTCCGGATGCGCAGGCTCAGCAGCCATGGCTCACGGGCTTAGTTGCTCCACGGCATGTGGGATCTTCCCGGACCGGGGCACGAACCCGTGTCCCCTGCATCGGCAGACGGACTCTCAACCCCTGCGCCACAAGGGAAGCCCTGTGCCCATTTTTAAATACGATTGTTTTGGGGTTTTTTCTGAGTTGTATGAGTCATTTAATATGTTTTGAATATTAACCCCTTATCAGATATACAATTTGTAAATATTTGCTCCCATTCGACGGGCTGCCTTTTTCATTTTGTTGGTAGTTTCCTTTGCCGTGCAGAAGCTTTTAGTTTGATTTAGTTTCACTTGTTTATTTTTGCTTTTGTTTAAGATAAGGATCTTGAGAGAAGGAGTTTATCCTGGATTATCCACATGGGTCTTAAGAGCAGTCACATGTATCCTTATAAGAGAGAAGCAGAGGGAGATTAGACAGCCACGACAGAAAGGGACAGCCACAACAGAAAGGTACAGCCACGAGCGAAAGGTGCAGCCACAACTAACAAAGGTTAAAAGCCACCAGCAGCTGAAAGAGGCAAAGGGCAGATCCTCCCCTAGAGCCTCCAGAGGGAATGGGGCCCTGCCAGCACCTTGATTTCAGCCCAGTGAGACTTATTTTGGACTTCTGGCCCCCAGAGCTGTAAGAGAATCCATTTCTGCTGCTTTGAGCCAGCAAGCGTGTTGGCAATTTGTTACAGGAGCCACGGGAAGCTGATGCAGCTGCACACCAGGTGCACTGTGATTGTACTTCTTGTGTGTGAGCCACGGGAGCCCAGGTGCTGGCTCTCCAGCATGCACCGCGACCACCAGGGGCCCAGGACCTCCCTCCCCGCCCCCGCCCCCAGCCTCTCCAGGGCTGCGGAACATTCCGCGAGGCTTTATGGGCCCAGCTGCTTGGACTTCTTCAGTCACCTCTGCTCTGCTATCGAGAATCTCAGAAGGCTGCAAGAAAGTCAAGTGCCTGGACCTCTCAGGCTGTGCTGAGAGAGCGGACACCAAGTGGTGGGGTTGTGGAGGGAGATGACATAGGACCCCTTCTTAACACCCGCAGTTCCACGCCTTCCCTCCAACTCTCCCCCTCTGCTCTCCATTAGAATACTCCCTGTCTGCCCTGGAATCTGGGTTGCTTGACTCCATCAGTTCTTCTAAATGTGTCGCTTATACTCAAACCACAAAAGCCAAATGCTGGCTTCCTTTATTATCTGCATTGCACCGTGGCATGAAGGTTTGAACCCCTCGCAGCCTGGGCAAGGGCATGGAATTAAAGGAAGTATAGAGGAGGGAAAAATAAACTTTTACTAGCTCAATTACATATATATATATAATTTATATTAAAATATATTATATAGGGGCTTCCCTGGTGGCGCAGTGGTTGGGGGTCCGCCTGCCAATGCAGGGCATGCGGATTCGTGCCCCGGTCTGGGAAGATCCCACATGCCGCGAGCGGCTGGGCCCGTGGGCCACGACCACTGAGCCCGCGCGTCTGGAGCCTGTGCTCCACAACGGGAGAGGTCACAACAGTGAGAGGCCTGCGTACGGCAAAAAATATATATATATAATATAATATATATATATATATTATATTTTTTATATGAAATATGTATTTAAAATATATTTTTAAACACATAAGTATTATATATGAAATATATAAAATGTATATATATTAAAATATATTTTTTTATATGTAATCCAAAAGAAATACTACCAAAAAAGATTAAAAGTGGTTATCTTTGGGTCACATATATTTTCTTCCTGGTGCTTTACATGTTCATTTCCCAAAATATCTAACATTAACATGTATTATTTTTGTAATTGAGGAAAAACTGTTATTCTAAAGAACTTATTTAAAGGGCATAGCATTTAAAAAACTTTTAAAGTAGGCATGGGAAGAACCAAGCACAGGAATAAAGCTTCAAACACCTAAAGATGGATGAGTTTGCTCTGGGAAGGACACAGGTTTTGCTTCCAGCTTCCCAGCAGCCAGTGAGCATGAGTTCGGCCACGGTGCTCATGAGATTGAAACAGACCAACTGCTCAGAAGGATTGCTATTCTTAGGCCTAAAAGCAGACAGGCATTTCTGCCAAGATCTGTTAGACACATACTCTTCATCTGCTTTTATACAGAGAGGAAACAAACTGAGTGGTAAAATAAATGTCTGGCCCAGTGATGCAACTACAAAGAGGCGGAGCTGGTATTTGAACCCATAGAATAACTCTGCAGAGTGAGCCTTCTGAAACATGAGTCATAGGAGAAGGTGGTCAAAAAGTACAAATTTCCAGCTATAGGATAAACAAGTCCTGGTGACGTAATGTTACAGCATGGCGACTATAGCTAATAATACCGTATTGGGGCTTCCCTGGTGGCGCAGTGGTTAAGAATACTCCTGCCAATGCAGGGGGACACGGGTTCGAGCCCTGTTCCGGTAAGATCCCACACGCCGCACAGCAACTAAGCCCGTGCACCACAACTATTGAGCCTGCGCTGTAGAGGCCGCGAGCCACAACTACTGAGTCCACGCGCCACAATGACTGAAGCCTGCGCACCTAGAGCCCGTGCTCCGCAACAAGAGAAGCCACTGTGATGAGAAGCCCACACACCACATCGAAGAGTAGTCCCTGCTCGCTGCAACTAGACAAAGCCCACGTGCAGCAACGAAGACCCAATGCAGCCAAAAATAAAGAAATAAATATTTTAAAAAAATAATAATACTGTATTGCATATTTGAAAGTTGCTGAGAGAGTAAATCTTAAAAGATCTCATCACAAGAAAAGAATTTTTGAGACTATGTATGGTGATGAATGTTAACTAAACTTACTGTGATACTTTGCAATGTATACATATATCAGATCATTATGTTGTACACTTAAAACTAATACAATGTTATATGTCAATTATATCTCAATAAAATAAATCAAATCAAGTCAATTACGTCATTCCTAGGCTCAAAACCTCTAAGGGTTCCTTAATTCATTCAGGGCAAAAAATCAAAGTCCCACGGGCTTCCCTGGTGGCGCAGTGGTTGAGAGTCCGCCTGCCAATGCAGGGGACACGGGTTCATGCTCCGGTCTGGGAAGATCCCACATGCCGCAGAGCAGCTGGGCCCGTGAGCCATGGCTGCTGAGCCTGCACGTCCGGAGCCTGTGCTCCGCAACGGGAGAGGCCACAACAGTGAGAAGCCTGCGAACCGCAAAAAAAAAAAAAAAAAAAAAAAAATCAAAGTCCTTACAATGATCTCTTAAGGCCTGGTAAACAGGCCCAGTAACTGCCCCGCCCTCATGCTCCTGTTTCCCTTCTTCACCCCAGCTAGCCAGGCAGGCCCCGCCTTAGGGCCTTTGCCCAGACTGTTCCCCTGGCCAGGAACACACCCCCCATAGATTCATCTGTACGGCCAACTCCCTCACCTCCTTCAATCCTTGGTTCAAAGGTCCTCTTCTAAGGAGCCCTATACCAACCACCCTGTTTAAAATTGTAACCCACTCCCCTCCTCGCACCCCACACGCCCCCTTGCACTGCTCTGTTTGTATCCATAGTGCCTGTCACCTCCTGGCGCTCACTGTGCTTGCTGTTTGTCATCTGCTCCCTCTGCTAGAAGGCAAGCTCCACAAGGACAGGATATGCGACTTCTGTTCACTGATGTTACTTAGCGCTGTTTGCAGAACCTGCCACACCGTAGACGCCTACTACTTGTTGATGCTCAGAGAATGCTCCCCACGTTGCCCGGCATATAGTAAGTGCTCAGAGAGTGTAGCTCTATCTTGGGATGGTCAGGGGCGGGGCCACTTCCTAGGCATGTATTGCATTGGGTCAGGTCCTGCACTGGGCGCTGGGGATGGGGATAACCCTGTCCTCAAGGACTTCCCATTCTGATGGGGAACACAGGCCAATAACATAAGGGGGATACCAAGACAAATGTTTTAAGGTGTCAAGATGAGGTGGAGTTCATGTGTCAAAAATCACCCCCGACACTTCCATATGGGTTTTCTCACTAAATGCTCATAAGACCTACAGCTAGGTATGAACAGCCCTACTTTACACCCAAGTAAACTGAGGCCCTGTGTGTCAGGTAACCTGCCCAAAGTCAGGTTAGTGAGTGAGTCATTTGGACTCAGGGAGATCTTGGGGGCTTGCAGCAGAGCTGGGAGTTGAAGAGTGAGCAGGATAGTAACAGAAAGAGAAGGCTGAACTGCACATCCCAAGTGGCAAGGACAGCAAGATGTGGTGGCCTGGGGTGTGTTCAAGGGCAGCTAGAATCAGGTAGGGGCTGATCTGTCTGGCTTGCCACTCTGGTCCATGCTCAGGTGGGGAGGGGGCCCAGGGACCCACCTGGGGATAGGATGTGCCAGGCTTACTAGCAAGATGGGGTGAAGCGTGTAGTCATGGAAACAGCCTCACCCTTGGCCTCAGCCCTTGTTGGCAGGACTGGCTCCCTGACCCTGGCCCCCTTGGGTCTGCTTTACGCTTGCAGGCTCCCTGACCCTGGCCACTTGGTCAAGAGCCTGTAGCAACAACTTCCAGGCCCCTCCACTCAATCTGCTGTGAGCCTGAGGACCAGTAAGAAGCAAGCCAGATGCTTTGCCCACGCTCCGCAGCAGTTTAGGCTTAAACAGAGCAACTGGCCCCGTATATAAGGATAAAGATGGATCCTTCTATATTGAACGTTTTTTCTTTTAATTCTTGTGCTAAGATTATTATCATTTATATAAGAGCTAAGATTTATTGACCACTAACTATGCACTTTCACATTCCTTATTTAATTGGATTCTTGTAAAAACCTTACAAGACAGGAATTACCTCTCCCTTTTATTGAGGACCCTTGATTTACGCAAAGCCGCTTCTGATCAGTGACTGAGATTCGATCATTCATCCCCTCATCTTTTCATTTATTTACTCTTCAACCCTTTTTGAGCAGCTGCCCCAACCTGCTCCCACCCCATGCCAGTCTGAGAAAGTACCGGTGGCATGTGACTCAGGTCTGACTCTTTATCAGGCATTCAGATTCCATCTCAAGTAACATTTATTGTGAGGCTTCACTGTTGAGTGTATTTTCCATGGCTTAACATTTAACATTAACACTTCACATTAACATTTAACATTCTCATAGCGGTGCACCAGAAGGGAATCTGCTGTCCCCTTTTACAAGAAAGAAAACAGAGGCTCAGAAAAGGGAAGTGATTTGTGTCAGACTAGCCCACTGGTGAGGGGCAGAGCCCAGAATCCAACAGGGGAGAATCTTACGTATTCAATTCCCACCTCAGGTTTCACATTCCAGCCTCATATTTGTTCTCAGGTTCTTACATCCCTCTAGCTGGGTCCTGCAGTCTAATTCCTCTCAACTGAAGCAGCCCTGAGATCAAATAGCCCAGCTCCCGGCAGGCTCTGCAGGAGGAAGCTAGCAGAGGAAAACAGTCTCTGCAGGCTCACACAGGGTTGGGGTGAGGTACCTCCAGGCTGGAAAAGGCCCAGGCAGCCCTGGCCATGGGTCACGGTCTCCACCCCCTCCCCCTCAGGAAGGCCATGCTAGGACGCTGTGAGTCCAACATGCTCCCCTGATTGTGTTGGGGCGCCTGCCTGACAGAGGGACAGCGTGGGAATTCAGGCTGGCCAGGGCTTTGGGAAAAACCGAGACTATCCCTCAGCCGGGTTAAGGAGGCTAAGGCCTGTGGAAGGGAAGGGGGCCTCTAGGATGGGAAAGGGGTCCGGAGAGAGGAAACGGGAGAGAAGAACACAGAAAAAACAAGGAGAGAGGGACAGAGAGGGAAACACAGATGCAAAGAGCAAGCAGAGGGAGAAAGGCAGAGGGAGGAAAAAGACAAAGCCAGAGGCAGAGAAACCAAAAAACAGCCACACAGAGAGAAAGGAGAGAGGGACATGGCGATAGAGGCGAGAATGGCATACAGAGAGAGAGAGGAGGGAAGAAGGATTCTTCCCACCCCCGGGCTATGGAGGCAGGGAGAGGCCTTGGGCAGCTCCTCAGCTAGGGCTCAGCCTACTGGACTTCCGGAAAGAGGCAGGGACGGCCCCCATCCGGAAGCAGTCAGGGTCCCTCCAGGAGGAGGGCGTGGGGA
Organism: Pseudorca crassidens; assembly: GCF_039906515.1. Classification (NCBI taxonomy): domain Eukaryota; kingdom Metazoa; phylum Chordata; class Mammalia; order Artiodactyla; family Delphinidae; genus Pseudorca; species Pseudorca crassidens. The sequence continues at coordinate 55,132,353 of NC_090304.1, forward strand.
CGGAGCCAGACATGAGCCACGTCTGGAAAGAGGAAGCAGCAGAATTTTGCAAAGGCTGAGCTGGCAGTGGGCAGGGAGGTTGCACAGACCGGGTTCTCTGGTCTGGGATTTCTCAGCGGGCAGAGAGGACAGAGGTCCCGCCCCATCCGTCCCGTCCGTCTTGGGCTCTGCAGGACTGGGTGGGTGGGAATCTCAGAGGGAAGCCCACCCCTGCCTCTTTGCAGGTGGAAAACAGAGGCACCAGGTGGGAAATGTGTAACCCAAGGTCTCAGGGTTGCCAGGTCTTCTATAAAGGCAGCTCCTCTCCCTCATTCATTCATTTAGTCCCTCATTTATTCAGCAAGCATTAACCTAGCACCTGCCATGCGCTAAGAAGTACCGTGCTAGGTCCTAGGGGTACGTTGATGATTAGCAGAGGCCTCTGCTCCCCAGAGCTCACAGTCTGACAACACGGTGCGCTAAATGCTGTGGTAAAGGGAAACCCTGGGGTGTGGAAGCCGGTGGGGGCGTCCAAGGGCAGCTCCCCGAGGAGGGCTATCAGGGCAAATTGAGAGGTGAGTAGGAGCCATCCAGAAGGAGAGGGGAGGGAGAGCGCCAGGCAGAAGAAACTGAGAAGAAAAAAGTCCAGACGCATCAAGGTCACAAAATTCAGCTCGCTCTGCACTTTCACAAGGAAGCTATAATTATTTTGTTTGTTACTAATCTGACTTTCCTCCCTAACCACTCCTGCCTGGGTCAGCAGGAAAAACTTGCATAATGTCGTCTAACGCGGTTTCAAGCTCGGTCTGATCTGATCATTTAAACAGTCTCTTTTGGTAATATTCGGTCTGCCTTGTATGAAAACGTTCCATTCCTCAGGTAGCTTCCACCTCCACCTGCCTCTCAGCTATGAGTGTGTAAAGGGGACCTTAATGTGAGCAACCAGGCAAGCACAGGATTACCTGGAAGAGGCAGTTGCTGTCAGCACCACCTGCTTCTCCAGGACGAGGCTGGGTTCCTCAAGGGAGGTCTCTAGCCGGGGCCACGCGCCCACTGGTGTAGCTGGCTCATCTGGCTCCACCCTGGCTTGTGGTGCTCGTAGAATCGCAGCCTCTGCCTTGTTCCCCGTCTAGCCCCCTGCCCAGTCCTCTACCCTCCCGGGCCTCTTAGCTCACTGGCTCTTAATTTAGTCTCCTGGTCACTTGGAATTCAGGACAGCCCAGGGGAGCACATGCTCAGGCCTCCCTCTCTTGGACCACACTGTAAGTCCAAGTTTACAGGGTGGTGTGCCCCTGTTGCTGCATGGTGTTGCATAGAATGAATGTAGCATCTCCTATTCTTGCACACTTTCCTCCAATTTTTCACTGTTATTAACAATCCTGTAATGAATAGCTTCGTGCCGTCCTCTTTGTGCACATGTGCTGGTGTTTCTCTGGGGTACATTCCAAGAGGTGAGTCGCTGGGTCAACTACACCAAGATAGTGTATTTTATAGTCTGATAGAGTCTGTCAGTCTGTCAGTTGGGCTCCTGAAAGGCTACGCCAGCTTACATTGCCAGCAACTCTCATCAACATTGGATAGCATCAATATTTTTCAAAATTTGTCAACCTTATAGGTGAAAACTAATTTCCAGATCAATGTTCATTTTGAACTGGGGGAGATTGCCACTGCAGGTGGAGAGGGAGATCTGGGAGGAGTCAGAGAAGGGAAGGTGGACAGCATGTAGAGTGGGAAGGGCTTGGACCTGTCTCCGGACACGGTCACGGCAGGGGAGCCTTGAAAGGAGAGCCCTCAGAAGCGACTGAGAAGGCAGAGCCTAGAGAAGAGGGAAGCAGCAGCTAGGGGAGGGGAGCCAATCATTGGCATCAAGTGGGTATCTGAAGAAGGAGGGTGTGTCTAGAGCACCCAAGACACTAAGAGGGCCAGCCAGTCAAGACCAAGTGAGAGGTGTCCACTGAATCTGACAAGGAGTTTGCAAGGGACTTGGTGGAGAGCATGGTCAGTGGCGTGGTGTGTGCACTAGACTGCACCAGGACGAAGCAGGAAAAAGATAAGGGGCAGTGAAGCATGCACCAGTGCCTCTGTAAGCACGAGATTGGTCCTACTGAAGTTCACCCGCCTGGAGGCTGGGCCCCACCTCCTGCGAGAAGCAGATGCAATCCTGCTTCTCCCTCCGTCCTCCCCTCTCCCCAGCACCCTCCCAATCCCCAGGTTCAGTAGGAGCCGTCCTGCTGCTCCAACTAATAAGATCTCTCATGGCCAGCGTTGTGGAGGAGGGGTATGGATTAGAACGTGATGATTCAAGATGAAAAATCTGAAGGGCCAGGCAATTATCCCAACAATTCCACTGTTTATCTGAAGCTGAAAGGTTATTAGAGGTGTAGAAGTGGGAATAGCCTTCATGGGGAAAGAATGAGAACAAAGAATTCCCCATGTGTTGTTCCTGACATAGAGTAATTTTGGTCACTGCCCTCTCTTCCTTGGGGACATCCTCCCCTTTGCTTTCCCCAGATGTGACACCCTCATGCCAACCCTAGGGGACCTGCATCCCAACACCAGTGATGACAGTCACAGATGAGTATTGGTCAGGCCTAAATTCTTCCCTCACTCTATCTCTTTTAACCCTCACAACAACCTGATGAAGAAAGTAGAGGGTATCATTACCCCCATTTTAAAGGTGAGAAAACTGAGACTCGGGGAAGTGAAATGACCAGCCCAAGATTACCAGCCAGGAGGATGCAGACACTGACTCCAAAGCCTCTGTGTGCTTCCAACTCCCACCTAGTCAGGCTCCCCTAAACCAGGCCCTTCAAAGCTCGAAGTCATGTTGACCACCTGCTCCATCCTTGGGGAAAGCCCAGGCCTGCCCCTTTCCTCTCCACTTCCCCAGGTAGAAGTTCTGTTGTGCTTGAGGGAACAACGGGACCAACATGATTGAGCGGAGATTTTTACTGGCTGCGTGACCTTGGGCAAGTCATTCCCCCTCTCAGGGCAATTGTTTTCTCCTCTATAAAGTGGGGATAATAATCTAACCTGCTAGCATGATGGCGAAGAGGAACTGAGTTGTACATGAAGGACCAAGTGACTTGTCTCATCCCAGAGAGTTTCGTTCATTCTTTCCTCCAGTTTCCATTACCTGGACCTCCCCTAACCGTTTCCTGCCAGAGGCCTGGTCCTCTGCATGGAACTACCCAGTGATGGTCTTTCTGTGAGGTCTGAGCAAGGGCTCATGTTTGCTTTGGGTGACCCAGAATATCTCCATGGTTCCTGACATTAGCCTCCCCCTAACCTTTCAGCCTAAGGGGCCCCTGGCCCCAAGATGCTGATGGACCCTGAAAAAAAATAGGGCTGGGGTCTCTTGGCTAACTCCAGTGTAAACACTGGGTCCTCATCTGAAACACACACCTCGACTCGGAGGCTGACGGGCCAGCGGTACTTGATGAGTCTTCTTTCAATGTTCTCTGACTTGTTCGCTTGGAGGAAGTTTCTCATGTGGGCACACATTCTCACACACAAGCCTCGCTCACACTCTTACGCTCACAGTCAAGCCCACAGTCTCACATACTCATTGCCAAGAATATATACTCCAAGGAGTCGCCTACTACCAGTTTAGCGGCTGTGGGAGGGGGCAGAGGGGGAAGGGGGAGGTTGCCGTCAGCAGCCAGTGGGCAGATTACAGAACTCTGGGTTGTGGGAGGTGTCATGCACAACTGGGGTTCTATTTCAGCCCCCACTCCAAAAAGGGCATAATGCTTTTAGCTGGAAAGGGCGTTGAGCTCCTCCCATTTCAGAGGAGAAAACCTGTGCGATACAGGCTCGGGCTGGAGAGAGGGATGGGCTACATCAGCCTTGCTCATGGGTGCAGAAATGTAGCCTTCATGGGTAACTTCTGCTGCAGGTGGACACGACTTGGGTCAGTTCTGGGTTCCCTCAGACAACTGAGGGCTTTCCCCCTCCCCTCCTACCTGGGGCGATGGAGTTCTGGAGGTGGGTAAGGGTGCATAGTGACAAGGTGATGACAAGGGCCACCTGTCCTTGGTCAATTTCGTTCCACAATGGCAGCCCCCACTGCTCTCTCATTTCCACTGGTGGGTCTGGTCACCAGCATCTCTCCCCACTGGCATCCACTGAAGGGCCCACATTCCCATCTGATCTAAGACCCATCTTGGATCTGGGCAAAAGGGGCACCTGCCTGGGGCTTGCACTCTAGAGGTTCGTGCATATCACAGAGACTTAAATGCAGATACATAGATATAGTCCGGTAAGAAATTATTTTGGAAGTCCACTAACTGATTGAGCGAACAAAAAGACCAGAAATGGAAGTAAGAAACAAATTACCCCCATCCCTGCTGGGCCAGAGGCCCCAGGGCTGAGAATACATCACTGTGTGAGCATCAGGCATTCCTGTGTCAGACAAACTGAGGTGTCAGGAGGCAGCTAGGCATTGGAGCGGTGGACCCCTCCTCACGCTCTCACATACCCGAGTGGGCTCTCAGCTTGCCCCCAGAATGCCTGGACCCCTTAGCTCAGCACTACCGGCACCATGAACTTCACAGCAAGTCTGAGCACCCCTTGGAGGGGCTTTGATGCAATAAAGTCACGGCCAACAGGAGGGATGGTAATTGAGTGCAGGGAAGTGAGGTAGCAACTTCAAGGTCCTGAAGAAAAACAGAAGCACAGAGGCATTCATGCGGGGCCTGGCCAGAGCTCTGGGGTTGGCAGGGGGAAGGCGAAAGGAGGCCCAGCTGTGGCCTCTTCCCAGACTCACCGATCCTCAGAGCTGGAGGTCCCAGCAGCCTCTGTATAGCTGAGCAAGCAGCCCAGAGGGAAGCAGGGACTCCTTCAAGAGCACACAGCTGAGCTGGAGCAGCAGCCAGGTCTTTGGTAAGTGGGCTCTGCCCACCTGTCCAAGTACCGCAAGAGCCCTAGAAGTTCTAGGGCTGCGTCTTGCTCCCATGTGGCTGCACTTGGTTTCTTCATCATAACATAGTGATGTTAATGAGACCAAGGCACTGAGCCTCCCCTCAGCCCTAAGCTGGGCCCGTCATTTCCTGACTACAGCTCCCATCCCCAAAGACAAGTATAATCTTAAGAATACTTGGTCGAACTAGTAGATTCAGCAAAGAGATTTCCTGCCGGTAAAACTACTTCCATCTCACCTGACCCATCCCCCCAAACCCCCAGACCCACACAAGGGAGCAGGCGGCCCAGGTCACATCTCAGGACGATCTATCAGCAGCTTGTGAGCAATTCAAGGGCAGGATCTGGGTCGCACTCCTCCCTGGGTCCCAGCACCCAGCAGGGAGCTTCTCACAGAGGCCTCAAGGGCACTTGGTGAATGAATGAATGAATGGATGAGTGAATCACATCTCTTTTGCCCGGAATAATAGCCTCATACCTGACATGGCACAGTGCCAGGAGAGACGTGTAGGATGGATGGATAGATGATGTGCAGAGTGTCCTCCCTTTGTCCCTCCAGCTCTGTTCTCCACCTTTCCACACCCTGCTCTGGGCCCCAGAGGCCGACCTGAAGGGACTGCATCACTGGCTCAAGTGTCCTATGGCCTCTGGTTGGGTCAGCTGATGGGGAGCCCAGAAGGAGGGGGAGGGAGAGGAAGGGAGGAAGCCGCTGGGGACCTTACTGCTCAGGCTTCTCTCTGTGTGGTGCCTCAGATGGGCAGGCACATCTCTTGACAAAGGGCAGAGCTCTTGTCAGGTCCTCTCTCCCCAGGTTCCATTAACATCTCCTCCCTCAGCCCTCAGGGTCCAGGAACTATCCACCTGGCTGTTCCTAACGCTCAGGCACTGCGGGGTCCTGTGTGCTTTCCCTTCACACACACACCCATCTTTATAAACTGTCTCTTTATTAAGCCCACCTTGAATTAGCCTGAATGAAGTGTGAATCTCTGTTCTACTGGGACTCTGTCTGATACACATGGGTAACTGGTTAGATGATTGGATGGATGGATGGAAGGATGGAACTAGTATAATGCAGTCGTTAAGAGCCCAAGTCTTGTAGCCTGGATTTGTATCCTAGCTCTACCACTTACTAGATATCTGAACTTGGACAAGTTATATAATATCTCTAAGATTTTTGTTTTCTCAGCTGTAAAATGGGAATAAAAATAGTAACTTACAGGGCTGTTGTGAGGATCGAATGTGATAATAAAGCAAAGACTTGAGTATCTTGCTTGGCACACAGTTAGTGCTCCGTAAATGGTCACCCTTGCCACCATGGCTGGAGGGTCATCTGGTAAGACGAGGGCTCGCATGCTGTCCTTGGCTGGAGCCACCTGAAGTTCATGAACGAGGAGGTCAAGCCAGGTCTGGGTGTAAAACATCTGTGAGTTCTTTCCCTGGGGGCCACCAGATTCCCTCTCTTCCCCCAGCCTGGCTATGGACAGCGCTAGCGCCGTTCTCCCTCCTGCCCTCGGAGCTGGGTGGGCAGACAGCTCTCTCTGCTGGGCATGCCCGTGGCTTGGTCCTCTTCCTCTGGAGTTAGGGGAGGAGAGCATGGCTGAGTCCTCGGTGACATAAGTGACTATGACAGTTCAGGGGAAGCCTCTAGACACTGCAGCCCCTAGCAAGCTTCCCACTCCCACCTGTAGGAGGTCCAATTAAGGTCAAGAGCCACAGGGCTTTCTCTCAAGGGGCATCCCAGAATATGAGCCCCCTGGTGAGGCTGAGAGGGGCCCCCAGAATCTCCCCCTTTAGAGGCCTGCCTGAGGCCTGGGCAGCGAGTACTCTCCCTGGTCACCAGGAGGGCAGCCTCCTACCTGAGAAGAGCAGCCCTGGACCCCCTGCCCCCTCACTTGGAGCCTGCAATGCCTACGCACGGTGCACCCACGCACGCTCCCTCCCACCCCTACAGTCAGTGGAAGTTCACTGAGGCCCCCTCTGAGCCAAGGGCCGCCCCAGGCACGGGGAACGCAGATGAGGCAGACGTGGTACCAGCCTTCTGTGCACACAGCACACAGCCAGAGGCGGTCACAGCAGGAAACAGGTGTGTTCAAGCCCCCCCCACTTTATGGTTGTGAACAGTGAGTCCCAGAGAGTGGAGGGACATGCCCAAGGCCACCCAGCACTTGGGGGCAGAGCCTCTGCCAGCCCGGGATTCCCAAGCACCAGGCCAGTGTCTTTCCACCTCCTGAGTCCCTGTGAGTTGCAGGGAAGGAGACAAAAATGGGTTGTGGCTTGAGGTCAGGAAACTGAAGGGCTTTGGAAACTGACCTGAGTTCAAGGCCCCGCCCTACCGCTGACTTGCTGGGAGGAGTTGGCGGGTCACCTGATCTCTCTCTCGGTCTCGATTTCCTCAGCTTTGAAATGAGAATAATTCCTTCATTGCAGAGGATTCCCACGAGGCTACAGCAAGAACATCCTAAGATGTGCCTGAATAACATGTATTCGGTTGAACTGTAATAAATTGTCATTTTTTCGAATAATAATTTCACCTAATAATTATCATACTATCAAATGACAATAAATTATCGTTTATTAATTAGCATAATCATCATCAACCACATGCCTCTCGTACATATTACTTTATCTCTCAGCCTCCTTACCCCCATCCCCACACAAAAAAACAGATAATATGCAGAGCGCTCTCTGTGAGAACTGGCACATAGTAGGTGCTCACTAAAGTTTCCTCCTGCTCCTTCCCCTCCTCATGCAGGCACTTCTTCCGTGGAAGGCTACAAGAGAAGCCGTCCTCTTTTCTGAGTATCACAGCCCCATGGAGATGAAGATGAAACTGTGATTGAGACATGGGAGAAGAGTAAATAAAGATCTAAAATCATCTTCTCAGAAAAGTTTAAAAAGTTAAAAGAAAAAGAAACACACACACACACACACACACACACACACACACACAGTCATGTTTTTAAAAACATGCACAGTGCAAAACCTGCACAGTGAAAACCTATCAAGTCACGATGGGCTCAGGGACAGGAGACCAGAACACTGTGGATGGCGCCTCTCCCCGCTCCACTCCCTCTGTCAGCCCTCTCCCAGACTCCCGGAGGAGGATTTAGCAAGAAAGTCGGTTCATTGTGTTCTAGGTCACAGCTGAGCAAACAACCAAAGTGTCCTTTTGGCAGTTGGATGCCACGTGGAGCCACAGCAGAACTGAAGATTCCACATCTGGGAGGACCCCAGCGTCTCTAAGTCCAGCCTCCTGCCTCTAGATGGGTAGCTCTCACACGCTGAGGGCAGAGGCTGGTGCTCTCCCAAGATGGCGATGCCACCCCACCTCTAATGCTGCCTGCAGGGCTTTCTCTCAGGCCAGTCAGGAAGTCCTTCCTTTTGTCCCACCACAGCCTTTCCTTCCTTTATCCATTAATCAATAGCCCCTGACAACATCTCTATGGTGGCCTCATGTGTGCTGGTAAAGGGGACCCGAGGACAAACAGAATGGCCCGTACACTCCCCATCTGTCTCACTGGATCGTCGTTGCCTGTTTAGCATCAATCTCCCCACCACCTTGATCCCAGGTGAGGCTAGACCCAGGTGAAGGCAGGACCCAGGTGTCACAGGGTGCATGGAAAGTACTCCCTAAATAGCTGTTCAATGTTAAATGAATGGGGGCTTCCCTGGTGGCACAGTGGTTGAGAGCCCGCCTGCCGATGCAGGGGACACGGGTTCGGGCCCTGATCTGGGAAGATCCCACATGCCACGGAGTGGCTGGGCCTGTGAGCCATGGCCGCTGAGCCTGCGCGTCCGGAGCCTGTGCTCCGCAACGGGAGAGGCCACAACAGTGAGAGGCCCACGTACCGCAAAAATAAATAATAATAATAAATATTAAATGAATGGGTAAATGAATGAATGAATAGCCATGCTCCAGAGGAACAAGATGCTCCCTGCTTCACAGGGAGCCCACGTCTCTGGAAGGAACAGGTTGGAGGTGGTGAGCAGCTGGCCCCCTAGGTCTCCTTCTGCCACTGGGGAGGCGCTATCCATTGGAGAGGCCGTGAGCCTTCCCACACACGCCTGGGCTCCAAACCAGGTGCTGGGGGATCCCCAGGTCTGGAAATTCCCCTGTGCATGGCACTGGGCTTTCCTGTTCCACCCCACAACTCCCACGGGTCTGGACGTTCTCAGCACCATTTCTTAGAAGGAGATATTGCCTTGTGAAAACAAGTTCTGGAATTCACTACGGGAAGTGGCCGTGTAAACAAGGGGGAAAGACCCTGACTGAAGAGCCAAGATCTCCAGGTCTGATCCCACTGCAGCAATTACAGGCACGGGCTGCAGGGTCGGACAGACCTGTTTTCAACTCCAGCTCTACTGCTTAGGAGCTGTCAGACTTTTGGCAAGTCATTCACCTCACTGAGCCCCGGTTTCCTCTTTTTAAGAAGGGATTATAGTATCTGCCTCAGCAGATTCCTATGAGGATTATACGAGGAGCCAGTAGGGCTGATATTCAGCTGACCTACAAAGATTCTAACTCACTGCTTGGTAAATAGCTGCTCCTCAGACCCCCCTGAGTGCCCCTCCCACCCAGCACATCACCCACTGTCCCCATGATTCAGCAACTAAAGGGTTAACATCTGGCCCAGTAGAGGGTCTCCGGGGCCCTGGTGACCCTTCTGACTGGTTGGTGTCCATATTAAACTAATGGGTGTGAGTAAATGCTTTGTAAACTGCCAGGTGCTGGTTAATCCCCAGATGTCTTACCGGCAAGGCATGCTCTCCACTCCCAAACTGAACTGAGTTCCGTTAAATCCGTCCCAGGAATTGGCTCCCAGATGATCTGACCAGATGATCTGACCTCTGCCCAGATGATCCAGGCAGCTTCCACACCCAGTCTGTCCCCTGTCTGGCAATTCTCTAACTCCCCCAATCCATCCCTCTCACTCCTCTGCTAAGCTGGCACAAGCTCCCCACTGGCTTCTGGACTCCCGTGGTTCCCTCCATTTCATTCTCACATTGGACAGAGCCACTTCCAAAAGCAGGGGTCTCTCTTTGACCCCTTGATGAGATGTCCACCTTCACTGACATCCCTCAGTGACGGCTGTCACAGCTGGGGTTCCTGGGGAAGGAGATTTTTTTTTTTTTTGCAGTACGCGGGCCTCTTACTGTTGTGGACTCTCCCGTCACGGAGCACAGGCTCCGGACGCGCAGACTCAGCGGCCATGGCTCACGGGTCCAGCCACTCCGCGGCATGTGGGATCTTCCCGGACCGGGGCACGAACCCACGTCCCCTGCATCGGCAGGCGGACTCTCAACCACTGCGCCACCAGGGAAGCCCCGGAAGGAGATTTTGAGATGCATATTTGCTAGCAGGAGGTTTATTGGGGATTGATCTCAAGATGAATACCTGTGTTGGGGGGTAAATGAAGCAGGGCTGGGCAGAGGGACAAGTTAGTCTGTTATGCAGACCCCATGCAGGTCTCAGCCCACCTCTAGGGAGCTCTGGAGCTGGAATGACCTTTCACGGTTGTGCCGAGTTGAGGCGAAGAGCCCTTTACTCTGCATACGGAGCAGTCATCGGATGCAGGCTGGGCCAGGGAAGGGGAGTGACATTAGATGAGGAGGGTCTCCTAAGGCAATGGCAGGAAGGGGAGTCTCAGCGGCCAGCTGTCAACCATCAGAGGGGTGAGTGAATGCTCCAGGCTGAGGGGGGAGGCGCCAGCGTCTGGGGAGGGCGCCGTAGCACCCCCTACAAAGGTGCTTTGGGTCAAGCAGATCCTCAGGAAGGTTTTTGTACAGGATGAAAAGAATCAGCCTCCACTGCCTTCAGGACACACTGTGAATGTCTCTCTAGCACATGAGGCGCTGCATGGTCTGCTCCTAACATCCTCTACTCTCCGCTCTCTTCTCTCACCCCTCCCCACCTGCTCCCAACTTTCTAACCATATTGTGCTGCTTGCAGTGTGCCAAGCTCAACATGCTATTTCACACCTCTCTGCTTCTGCACATGTTATTTCATCTGCCTGGAATGCCTTGAAATGGAAAAAAGAAATCCTTTTCTCTTCTTCCAGCCCCTTCCTACTCCTCCATCAAGACTCTGGCTGAATTCTGCCTCCCCTGGGAAACCTACCACCGACAGGCTGGTACTTTTCTTTTCCCTCTTCCAGGCTTTGCCCTTACTGGCTGCCGTTCCCTGAGACTCTCCTACTCAGGTGCCACAAATGCATCCTGAGTGACCGAGGGCCCTCGTGGCACCTGGCCCTGTGGCTCTGAGCCTGGATGAAGATATCATGCAGATCCGCACCCAGCACCTGTACCCTGGGCATGGTGGGGGCACGAGGTTTGGGGGCAGTAGTAGAAGGCACCGAGGCGAGCCCTGAAGTCCAACCCCCTCAGCATAGAGATGGGGAGACTGAGGCCCCGAAAGGGGACAGACTTGTCCAAGGTGAGCCCATGCCAAATCGAGGACGAGGAGCAGGTAGGTCTCCAGGCTCTGCAGAAGGAGGGCAGGCACTGTTGTATCTGTCTCACAAAAGAAGAGACCAAGGTCCAAGAAGAGGCAGAAACTTGCTAGGATCACCAAGAGAGTCTGTGACAGACCATCTCTCTGGCTTGGGCTCCCCCGTGGCTGCCTGGGCCTAGAGGCTTCTCTGGAGGAGTAGCAGCCGGGACCCTGATCCCCGCCCCTAGCGACACTGGGATGAGTCACACTTCCTGAGGCCACTGGGCAGTGTCTCCTGACTGGAGAAGCTGCCACATTCTTCCTGACCCTGTTTCATCTGTCAAAACCCAAAACTTCCAGGAAGGGAGGCCTGCAAGGCACTTATTATCCACCCACTGTGAGTCTGAGGAAGAAATTGGGCTCAGAAAGGGGGAGTGGTTGCTCCACGACCCCACCACAACCCCTGCCTGGCCTGGCTGGGCGGACCTTGACCCCCAGCCCGTTCTCTCTCAGGAGAGACAGAGAGGCAGAAACAGACACCAGCTCAGAGGGGAGACCGCACTCACCTGGGAAAGGCGGGCAGTAGGGAGGAGACAGCCACAACCACCTGGCAGACAGTGGCGGCCTCACCTCTCAACAGGTCGGAAGGAAGCCTCTGAGAACTGGGAGAAGAAAGAGCTTGGATTTGCACACCCGCCAGCTGTGCTCCCGTCCGACCCCGCTGTTCCCTCAGGCACCCCCTCCCAGACCCCAGCGTCCATCATCCCAGTTGCTGCACCCGCTGGCCCTGCCCTGTGGCTCAGGGCACAGCATCAGACACCTCTAACTCGACGCCATCTCTCCTGCATTTGTGCCTTTGCACCTGCTGTTGTCTGCCCGGAATGCTGTCCCCTCCTTGTCTCTCTAACTCTAACTCACCTTTTATTTCTTCAGCTGAGGCTTCTCTGAGAGGCTTCCTGGGTCCTCCCATGTGGCCCTTCCTTCTCCTTGAAGCCAATCAGATGCCACCTGCTCCAGCTTCTCCCAGCCCAGGTGCCTCCTTCCCTCCGTCATAGTGCAGGTCACACTCTGGTCACTGCCTGTGTCTGCTTCCCCCCGAAGGCCAGAAGCCTCTAGAAAACAGGGTTGGGCTCTGACTTAAGCAACATCCACAAATGCAGCAAAGAGCTGACCACAAATGATCGACTCATTCATTCATTCCACAAATAATGACCGAACACTACGTGCCAGGGACTGTTCTAGGTGCAGGAGATAGAGCAGGGAACAACACAGACAAAATTCCTGCTGCATGACTATCATTCTATGAGAATGGGGAGAGGGAAGGGGGGCAGGTGAGAGTGAAAATATAATAGTCCAAATAAGTTTGGATGGTGACGGGTGTTATGAAGAAAGTAAAAGTGTTTATTGGATGGGAACTGCAGACAGGGAGACAGGGGTTCCAGACAGGTATGGTGAGCTGGGGGAGGTAAATTCCAGACCCACCCAGCTGTAGGTCCCTCCATTACACGCCCTCTCCAGTTCCGCCAGGCGCTGGGGGGAGGAGGCGTGTAGGAAGGAAGGCTTGGGCCCCCCCTGGAAGTGCCAGACGTCTCTCCCACCCACAGACACGCTTCCTGGCTCTCCAGGAATGCGATTCAGCAACAGTTACTGAGCAGTTAGTTCTGAAAAAGTCACAGTAGCTGCCATTTATGGTCGGCCTAGAGAGTCCCAGGGGCAGAGCTGGCTGCCCTCTCTCAAGGAGCCTCTCAACAGCCTGGTGAGGTGGGCACTTGTCCAGGGTCACACAGCTGGTCCCAGACCCGGCCGGGATCTGAGCCCAGGGCTGGTGACCCATGTGCTTCCCACACCCCTACAGACCCCCAGAGGCTTGGAGGGCAAGCGAGTGGTCCCAGTGGTGAAAGGAGCCAGGGCATGAGTCTGGATTCGGAGGTCCTAATCCCAGCATGGGTTTTTTGAGTTGGGAGGGGCCCCTTAACTCCTCTGGGCCTCCGTTGCTCTTTGTGTCGAGAGGAGCCATTAGCCCAGCCCACCTGCAGGGGGTGCTGTGAACATCAGGTGAAATATAGTGGGCAAGCATCTGGGGAAATACCACACGACACACCAGCCAGTCCCTCCGCCCCGAGAACCCCCAGGCTACCCTCCCTACCCCTCCAACCCTGCCCTGGTGTTGGCTGGGGCCAAGCAGGCTGGCCACACACGGCAGGGCTGCTGCTGAACCTGGGCAGGGGCGAAGACCTCTGTGAACTCTGACCACCTCGTAGCCTGGCAGGTAGAAAGCCAGTGTCAAGGCCAGGGGTGGGGCTGAGAGCCGGATTGCTAGTCTGGGGAAAAGTGAAGGCCAAGTCAAGGGTCAGGTGTCCTGCAGGTTCACGCTGAAGCAGGATGACTCAGGGACATCCCCGCCCCCTCCCCTGAGAGAGCCAGCTGCCGTTCCCATGCATGGAGGGGAGGCAAAGCTAGCATTTGCTAAGGGCCTACTATGTGCTGGGGCTTTCTCAGGCATTACTTAATTTAATCTACTATTAAAGTGCAGAAATGTTAAGTAACTAGCTCGATGTTGCGTAATGAGCGTATTCATTTCCTGTGGCTGCTATAATCAACTACACACACTGGCTGGCTTAAACAACGGAATTTACTTTCTCATGGTTCTGCAGGCTAGAAGTCTGAGGTCAAGGTGTTGGCAGGGTTGGTTCTTCAGGGACTCCTCCTCTTGGTTTGCCGGTGACCATCTTCATGTTCACGTGGCGCTCTCCCTCTATATGTGTCTGTGTCCAAATTTCCTCTTCTAAGAAGGGCACCAGTCATGTTGGAATTGAATCCACCCTAGTGATCTTATTTTAATTTAATTACCTCTCTAAAGACTGTATTTCCAAAAACAGGCATTCTGAAGTACTGGGGGTTAGGACTTGAACATATGGACTTAGGGGGAACTCAGTTCAGCCTATAACAATGGATAAGTGGCAGAACCAGACTGAATTTGGATCTTCCTGGCTCAAAAACCTACCCTCTTTCTATCATACCACACATTATACTTCCTCTCCCCTGAATCCAAGGCTGATTTCTCATCAGCCTGCCACAAGGGGAGCTAGCATGTCCTGAGCATCTACTGAATACTAGGTGCTTTGCCCCCATGATTGCATTTAATACAACTTAAGAGGTGGGCACCTTGAAGAAGCTGAAGCTAAGAGAAGGGAAGTGGGGCTTCCCTGGTGGCGCAGTGGTTAAGAATCCGCCTGCCAATGCAGGGGACACGGATTCGAGCCCTGGTCTGGGAAGATCCCACATGCCGCAGAACAACTGAGTCCGTGCACCACAACTACTGACCCTGTGCTCTAGAGCCCACGAGCCATAACTACTGAGCCCATGTGCCACAACTACTGAAGTACGTGCGCCTAGAGCCTGTGCTCCGCAACAAAGAGAAGCCACCGCAATGAGAAGCCCGTGCACCGCAACGAAGAGTAGCCCCCGCTCGCCACAACTAGAGAAAGCCCGCACACGGCAACGAAGACCCAATGCAGCCAAAAATAAATAATAAATTAACTAAATAAATAAAAATTAAAAATAAATAAATAAAATAATAATAAAAAATACCATACACTTAAATAAAATAAATTTAAAAAATAAAAGAGAGAGAGAGAAGGGAAGTGGCCCAAGGGCACACAGGGGAGTTAGTAGCTGAGGCAGGGCATGAACTCTTGCGTCTGACCTGCTCCACTCTGCCACACTGCTGCCCCGCCTGGGGCAATAATCACACTGCTTGACCACGGCCACACAGCAGTATGGTGGCATGGCCAAATGGAGGTTGGCACTCCTGGCTAGGGCACTTGCCGTTGAATTGCTGGAGTGCCCCACGGAATAGGGAGCACTAGAGGAAATTAAGGGAAATGACCATTTACAAACCAAAACAGAAGTACATCTATCTTTTTATACTCAGTGAAGCAGTCCCGATGCATACAGTCTGAACACCAGTCCTATTCTCTACCATCAGTCATTCTTTTGGGAGTTAGGACCATCACTAAAAGTCAGAGTGGAAAACTGCCAGGAACTCCTCCTGACCTAGAAGATGCTTGACAAGAAGGAGTTTCCTTCCTTTGAAAATAAAAGCCGCGTCTAAGGAGTTACAGCTAAGAGAAGAGGGTACAGGGCTGGAAGGGCCTGAGAAATCCCTCTGTCCAAGCCCCTCACTGTACAGATGGGAGACTGATGCCAGGGACAAGGATCTGCCTGGCTTGTGCATGGAGCTGGGCCAGAGCCAGGGCTGGCACTCCAGACTGCCTGACCACTTCTGCCCAAGTGCCCTGGCCCCACTAGAACCAGCTTTCCAGGCCCACCCATTGCCTCACCCCATGGGAACTGCATGTGAGTTCAACAGCCTCTTGGTCTGCTGATTTCCCCTGGAGAGAAGAAGCCCAGAACAGGGCACAGTCGCAACCTTCCCTGACCCGGGCTGGCAGCGATCCCTGGAGGAGATGCTTCATCCACCTGCCTGTTCAGGACCAGGCCAGCTGACCATGCTGTTGACCACAGTGTCTGGATGGGCCCCATCCATGAGTGAGAGGGCAGAGGCCTCGTGGCATAATTGGAACTCCCTCCACCCTGAGCCCCTGTGTCAATGAAGAGGTTAAGAGCACGGACTCTGAAACCAGAGGACCTGAATTCAAGTCGTGGCTCCACCACTTACTCAGTCCATGAACCAAACAAGTTATTTAACTTTTCTGTGCCTCAGTTTCCCTTTCTGTAAAATAGGGATGATAAGGGTAATGCCTTCCTCATAGAGTTGTGAGGATTCAATGAGTTAAGGACTGTATCTTGCCCATTGTAAGTTTCGGTAAGTTGTTAACTTTAAGTTTTATTTACTGGAGCCACCGTTACAGGTGCCAACAGCGCAAAAACTAAGTTTAAGTCCCAGCTCTGCCTCTTTCTCACTGGGAGGCCCTGGACAACCTCTCTAAGCCCCAGTCTGTAAAATGAGGGCTTGAGCCACACCTCCCAGGGTCCCCGGGAGCATCAAAGGTAACCATGGCATGAACCCTGGGAAACAGTCTACAAATGTTTAATTCCCGTGACTACCACCAGAAATTAAAATGAAAGCACGTTGATAGACAAGTATCCTTTTTTCTTTTAGGTATGGGGCCTGCCCTGCAGCTCCAAACAGTAGGACTTGGAGCTGGCTGGGGTGGGAGGGAGGCCCCCAGCTCTGCCACGGACAAATCACTGACCCTGGCTGCTCATCAGGGCTGAAGCATCCCTCTCTTGCGCAGTCATTCCCCGGATATTGGCTCTGGAAGCACAGAGCCCATGGCTGATGAACGTTCTTCACCTGCCTGGGAAGGCACCTGAGTTCAGTCATGCATTTGCCCTGGGCATGCTCCCTTATATAAGAGCACACTGGGTCCTGCCCTGTTCTTTCACCCTCTCCTCTCCCTACCTCCCTCCTCCACCTCTTCTCTGCTTCCTGCCTCCCCACGCTCAGACCATCTCACTTCCCCCGCTCAGGCTCTGGTTTTGAGGACAGACCTTGACCTCACAGCTCCTAGACCTTTGACTAGAGACACTCAGGGTTTCAGTCTTTGGGGTTAAAGGGAGAGGTTACTAAGACTAGTGGAAAAGAGCAGGGGTTTGCAGGCTTTCCGCGCTGAAGTGTCTGGGGGCCTGTCGCCTGGTGCGGGTGACCATCGTTTGTGCATGGGGGTGGGCAGACGAGTTGTGAGAAAGGAGGCTGGATGGGCAGACGGAGGCCCCCTCATGATCCCTCAAGAACTTTAAGTAGCTAAGACAGGCAGAGGCTATGGGGCAAAGCCCTAATGTGCTGCTCCCTGGGACCAGAGCCCCCTCAGAAGGTCCACCGTGGCCCAGCATGGGGCGTGCACAGGGCACCTCTTAGCAGGTGAGCTAGAGCTGCATCAGCGGCTCTGAGGGATGTTACGGCAGCTGTGAGCCTGGAGGGGCATGGCCAAATGCTCCACGTCTCTCAGGTCCTCAGCCCTTGGTTTAAATCTCCCTCTAGCCACTCGCAAGCCATCCAACCGCTCCCTCTTTCTGAGCCTCAGTTTCTCCAAGTCTAACATCGGACTAACAATAACAGCTACTTTGTTGGAGCGTTCACAGACGCGATGCTGGCAATCGTGACGTTTAGCACGGTGCCTGGCACACAGCAGGAGCTCCATTAATATCACTCCTCTTCCTTGCCCTCTGCTCCATTATCCTCTGCTCTCGGGACAGGTGTGTGAACTGAGCACCCCAATTATTCAACAAGGCTTTACTGACCATCTCCTTCTAAAATGTTTATTTAAGAGATGATGATGATGATTATTGATCATAATAAACACTGAACAATTACTACATGTCCAGAATCATGTGAACCGCTTTGCATAAGTGAATCCATTGAATTCCCTCCACTGCCTTGCAAGGTAATAATTTCCTTATTTTACAGAAAAGGAAATGGAGTCTTTAAGGAGATCAGAGGAAGCACAGAGCCAAAATGCCATCCCCTTCTTCTGGCTGTTCCCACCGTATTTTGGGGTCGGTCGTTTTCCTGGCAGCATCCCTGCTCGGTCCACCTCCCAGGGCACGAGGCAGTGATTAGCTAAGGGACACAGCCTGAAAGAGCATGGGCCTCAGAATCAGAGAGTAGGGCTGGAGTCCTGGCTCCCCCATCTGTGAGCTGAGTGACTTTGGGCAAGTTGTTTTACCTCTCCGAGCCCCAGTTTCCTCATCTAAACAACAGAGATAAGATGCTATAATGGATGTGTGCACTCAGCCCAGAGCCTGACCTAACTGCCTCTTTCCTTCTCTTCATCTCACACAGGGGTACGAGAATGCTTTGTTCACATGACCTTGCTTTGGTCATGTAAGGAAGAATTAACCAGAACTCTCCGCTCAGCTGATGGATCCAGAATGTAACGATCTGGCACCCTCTGAAGAATGAACCCTGAACATCGCCATCTTCAGAAACCCCAAGCATGGTTCCTGTCGTTCTAGACCAAAGCAAATGCCTCTTGGTAGTCTAGAACTAGGGAGATCGGGAATTTACGAAGGAGACTCCCTGATGACTCAGAGCCCAAAGGAGTAGATTCTAGCTGTGGCTCTGCCCCAACATGCTGTGTGACCCTGGACAAGACCCTACCCTCTTTGAGCCTCAGTTTCCCCATCTGTAAAATCCGGGCTTCAAAGGCAGTTCAGCGCACCCTGATTATAGACAGTTGCTCCTGAAGGGTGTTTGTTCCTTCCCCCAGGGCCTAACCCTGAGTACTGATGCATGCCAGGCCAGGGCAGAGGCTCTGTCCTCTGGGCCCCCAGGAAAATAAGCCCCAAAGCCCGGATAGTTGAAGTAAAATAACCCAACCAGGTCTCCCCATGAGAACCCCAGGACAGCTGCTTGGTTGCAAAGAGACTTACTCAGGTCAGAGGGAGCAATATGTGCACGTTCACAGTCACGTTCACGGTCTCATTGCTTCCAACCCGCAGACGGGTCAGGCAGGGCCTCTTATCAACACTTTATAAAAAATCAACCCAAAAGTCAGAGAAAGGGCTTCATCAGCTTGCTTGAGGTCACAGCTGGGAAGTGGTGGAACTGAATATTCTCTCTTGTCGCACGAATCTGCATCCTGTAAATCAGATCACTATATTTTCATGATTCCAACATCCTATGACTCTGATGGTAACAGTCTCTGTTCCAAACACCGGTTACTGTCCCTAACACCACGGTGGTTCTGTTATGCTTCCAACATTCGCTGAGTCGAAAAGCGCATCCTTCTACAAATACTCATCGAGTGCCTATGATGTGCTAGGTCCTGAGCTGGATGCCAGGACACAACAACCAGCACAGGAGAGTCCCTAGACTCACAGGGCCTACAGTCCAGAGTCAGAGAGGACAAGCACGAGCCCATCATGACACTGCGAGGTGAAGACCATGATGGAAGAGGCAGAGGATACTGCAGACCCACGTGTAGCCGGTCAGAGAAGGCCTCCCAGAACTGCCAGCTAAGAGGCACCTGGAGGCAGAGGTGGACGTTAGGCAGAGTTCTAGTTCAAGAGAACAGCATGTGCGAAGTCTGGGACAGGGGTGGGAGCACCGTGTCCAAGGAAGTGGAGGGAGTTGCTGTGTCTGCAAAGTGGAGACACAGGACACAGGAGAGGTAGCATGGGGTCAGATTACACAGCGTTCTTTATGTCATGCTAAACGATTACAACTTTGTCTTAGAAGCAAATAGTCATGGGAAGATTTTAAAGCAGGTAGAGATAAGATCAGTATTGCATTTTAAAAGAAATCCTCTTACTGCTCTAAAGAGCTTGGTCTGGAGGTGATGATATGCAGGCGGGGAGACCTCAAGGTATTTCCATGGTCAAGGCAAGAAATGCCATCACCTGGACCAGGGTCAGGTGATGCAAACAGAGAGAAGAGGTTAGATTTGAGAAGCTTGGGGATGCACCGACTGTGGAGATGAGGGAGAGAGAGGAGAGTCTTGGACGAGTCCCAGCTTCCTGGTTTATACAGCTGGGTGGGTGGTGGCACCTTTCCCTAAGATGAGGACTCAGGAGGGGCAGGTTAGAGTGAAAACTAAATCTTTGATTCAGGCAAATGGAGTGCAAGGCCTGTGGGACTCCCAAGTGGAGCCGATAAGCAGGCAGGTGGCCAGAGAGGTCTGACAAAGGCTGACGTGAGAGGTGCCGGCAAGAGGTACAGGTGCACATTCCTCAGCATCGGGGAGCAGCTGAAGGCATGGGGCAGGGGTGGGGTGAGCAGCCCCAGGAACCGAGTGCAGAGTGAGAGGAGTAGGGGCTGCAGAGCACAGCCTGGGAAACAGTCACCTGTGGACTGGTGACCAAGGAAGAGCCAGCAAAGGGGACCAGGAGGGAAGCCAAGGAGCGAGTCAGCTGTGACAAATGTCATTCGGCGAGGGTTGGTGAGCCATTGTCAGCAGCTTAGCAGTAGCAAAAGGCAGTTTATGGTTTTCTAGAAGGGATGAATGGGAGGTGGGAAAGTGAAAACAATAGATCCAGACTATCATTTAAGAAGCTTAACTGATGCACAGGAAGGAACTCAGTAAATATTTCTAAGTGAATGTATTAGAGAAAGAGTTGTGGGAACGAAGAGCAGTGACTATGGAACAACTAAGCTGCAGGAGGTATTCTTTTGCACTTTTGGCTTGTTTTGTTTGAACATGGGAGATACGAAAACAGAGGTTCTCCAATTTCCCATTGTAACCCGTTAGTGGGATGTGAAATCAGTTTACAGGGTTGTGACTACCATCATTATTCCTAATGGAACAGAATAGGAGGGAAAAGAAAATATCATAGTGTACCACCCTGGTAAGGGTAAGTACTGTTCTGTCAAACTTTGGTTTTAAATATATAGAGAGGAAGGAAGGGAGGGAGGGAGGGAGAAAGGGAGAAAGAAAGAAAAGAGAAGGAAGGAAAGGAAAAGAAAAGAAAGAAAGAGGGAGGGAGGGAGGGAGGGAAGGAAGGAAGGGAGAAAGAAAGAAAAAAGAAAGAAAGAAAGAGAGGAAGAAAGGAAGACAGAAAGAAAGAAAGAAAGAGAAAAGAAATCTGAAAATCCCTTGATAGAATTTCTTTCCTTATGGATCAGATTCTAATGTTTTGTTGGGGTTTTCTTGACTATTTGACTTTTATTTATTTTTTTATACAGCAGGTTCTTATTAGTTATCTATTTTATACATAACAGTGTATACATGTCAATCGCAATCTCCCAATTCATCACACCACCACCACCATCACCACCCCACCTTCCCCCCTTGGTGTCCATACTTTTGTTCTTTACATCAGTGTCTCAATTTGTGCCCTGCAAACCGGTTCATCTATATGATTTTTCTAGGTTCCGCATATATGCGTTAATATATGATATTTGTTTTTCTCTTTCTGACTTACTTCACTCTGTATGACAGTCTCTAGCTTCATCCACGTCTCTACAAATGACCCAATTTCATTCTTTTTATGGCTGAGTAATACTCCATTGTATATACGTACCATATCTTCTTTATCCAGTCGTCTGTCGATGGGCATTTAGGTTGCTCCCCTGACCTGGTTATTGTAAATAGTGCTGCAATGAACATTGGGGTGCATGTGTCTTTTTGTATTATGGTTTTCTCTGGGTATATGCCCAGTAGTGGGATTGCTGGGTCATATGGTAATTCTATTTTTAGTTTTTTAAGGAACCTCCATACTGTTCTTCATAGTGGCTGTATCAATTTACATTCCCACCAACAGTGCAAGAGGGTTCCCCTTTCTCCACACCCTCTCCAGCATTTGTTGTTTGCAGATTTTCTGATGATGCCCATTCTAACTGGTGTGAGGTGATACCTCATTGTAGTTTTGATTTGTATTTCTCTAATAATTAGTGATGTTGAGCAGCTTTTCATGAGCTTCTTGGCCATCTGTATGTCTTCTTTGGAGAAATGTCTATTTAGGTCTTCTGCCCACTTTTGGATTGGGTTGTTTGTTTTTTTTAATACTGAGCTGCATGAGCTGTTTATATATTTTGGAGATTAAGCCTTTGTCCATTGATTCGTTTGCAAATATTTTCTCCCGTTCTGACGGTTGTGTTTTCATCTTCTTTGTAGTTTCCTTTGCTTTGCAAAAGCTTTTAAGTTTCATTAGGTTCCATTTGTTTATTTTTGTTTTTATTTCCATTACTCTAGGAGGTGGATCAAAAAAGATCTTGCTGTGATTTCTGTCAAAGAGTGTTCTTCCTATGTTTTCCTCTAAGAGTTTTATAGTGTCTGGTCTTACATTTAGATCTCTAATCCATTTTGAGTTTATTTTTGTGTATGGTGTTAGGGAGTGTTCTAATTTCATTCTTTTACGTGTAGCTGTCCAGTTTTCCCAGCACCACTTATTGAAGAGTCTGTCTTTTCTCCATTGTATATCCTTGCCTCCTTTTTCATAGATTAGTTGACCATAAGTGTGTGGGTTTATCTCTGGGCTTTCTATCCTGTTCCATTGATCTATATTTCTGTTTTTGTGCCAGTACCATATTGTCTTAATGACTGTAGCTTTGTAGTATAGTCTGAAGTCAGGGAGTCTGATTCCTCCAGCTCCATTTTTTCCCCTCAAGTCTGCTTTGGCTATTCAGGGTCTTTTGTGTCTCTATACAAATTTTAAGATCTCTTTGTTCTAGTTCTGTAAAAAATGCCATTGGTAATTTGATAGGGATTGCATTGAACGTGTAGATTGCTTTGGGTAGTATAGTCATTTTCGCAATATTGATTCTTCCAATCCAAGAATATGGTATATCTCTCCATCTGTTTGTATCATCTTTAATTTCTTTCATCAATGTCTTATAGTTTTCTGCATACAGGTCTTTTGTCTCCCTAGATAAGTTTATTCCTAGGTATTTTATTCTTTGTGTTGCAGTGGTAAATGGGAGTCTTTCCTTAATTTCTCTTTCAGACTTTTCATCATTAGTGTATAGGAATGTAAGAGATTTCTATGCATTAATTTTGTATCCTGCAACTTTACCAAATACATTGATTAGCTCTAGTAGTTTTCTGGTGGCATCTTTAGGATTCTCTATGTATACTATCATGTCATCTGCAAACAGTGACAGTTTTACTTCTTCTTTTCCAATTTGTATTCCTTTTATTTCTTTTTCTTCTCTGATTGCCATGGCTAGGACTTCCAAAACTATGTTGAATAATAGTGGCGAGAGTGGACATCCTTGTCTTGTTCCTGATCTTAGAGGAAATGTTTTCAGTTTTTCACCATTGGGAATGATGTTTGAGGTGGGTTTGTCATATATGGCCTTTATTATGTTGAGGTTGGTTCCCTCTATGCCCACTTTCTGGAGAGTTTTTATCATAACTAGGTGTTGGATTTTGTCAAAAGCTTTTCCTGCATCTATTGAGATGATCATATGGTTTTTCTTCTTCAATTTGTTAATATGGTGTACCACGTTGGTTGATTTGAAGAATCCTTGCATCCCTGGGATAAATCCCACTTGATCATGGTGCATGATCCTTTTAATGTGTTGTTGGATTCTGTTTGTTAGTATTTTGTTGAGGATTTTCGCATCTATATTCATCAGTGATATTGGTCTATAATTTTTTTTTCTAGTATCTTTGTCTGGTTTTGGTATCAGGGTGATGGTGGCCTCATAGAATGAGTTTGGTAGTGTTCCTTCCTCTGCAATTTTTTGGAAGAGTTTGAGAAGGATGGGTGTTAGCTCTCCTCTAAATGTTTGATAGAATTCACCTGTGAAGCCATCTGGTCCTGGACTTCTGTTTGTTGGAAGATTTTTAATCACAGTTTCAATTTCATTACTTGTGATTGGTCTGTTCATATTTTCTACTTCTTCCTGATTCAGTCTTGGAAGGTTATACCTTTCTACGAATTTGTCCATTTTACTGGCACAGAGTTGCTTGTAGTAGTCTCTTATGATGCTTTGTATTTCTGCGGTGTCCATTGTAACTCTTCCTTTTTCATTTCTAATTTTATTCATTTGAGTCCTCTCCCTCTTTTTCTTGATGAGTCTGGCTAAAGTTTTATCAATTTTGTTTATCTTCTCAAAGAACCAGCTTTAGTTTTATTGATCTTTGTTATTGTTGTCTTTGTTTCTATTTCATTTATTTCTGCTCTGATTTTATGATTTCTTTCCTTCTACTAACTTTGGGTTTTGTTAATTCTTCTTTTTCTAGGTCCTTTAGGTGTAAAGTTAGATTGTTTATTTGAGATTTTTCTTGTTTCTTGAGGTAAGCTTGTATTGCTATAAACTTCCCTCTTAGAACTGCTTTTGCTGCATCCCAAGGTTTTGGATCGTCATGTTTTTGTTGTAATTTGTCTCTAGGTATTTTTTGATTTCCTCTTTAATTTATCAGTGATCTCTTTGTTATTTAGTAACATATTGTTTAGCTTCCATGTGTTTGTAGTTTTTACGTTTTTTTCCCTGTAATTGATTTCTAATTTCATAGTGTTGTGGTCAGAAAAGATGCTTGATATGATTTCAATTTTCTTAAATTTACTGAGGCTTGATATGTGACCCAAGATGTGATCTGTCCTGGAGAATATTCTATAGTGCACAGAAAGATTCTAATGTTTTCTGAGAGTCAACTTCTGTGGGGGTAGTGTTCTGCAGTTCTGTTTGTCTTGGGACAGATGTAATAAATTGAGCACACAGCCCTTTGCACGCAATAACATTATCATGCAACCCAAGCTTGATAACAAAGTCCCCGAGTTCATTGGCCCTCAAGGACTAGACTAGCCAGGAAGACTTCTGCACCGGGGTGTAGATGAGCCCTCTTCCCCTACAGAGGGCGCTGTAGCCAGGGGTCAAGGAGACAATAGTCCCATGGACTTTATCATCAGGGAAACAGCCCCGCAAATATGTTGTTATTCATAAGCTGTTCTCACCCAGGTCAGTTGGCGACAAAGCCAGGCCTGGAATCCCATGTCCTGACCTCCAGTCAGGGGCTCTTTGCCTGCAGAGTGTGGTGGTAGGATACAATCTGTTTCTTGTCAGGAAGACAGAACAAAGAGGAAAGTGGGGAGGGTCCAGGTAATTGATAAGGACTGACAGGCTAAAATGAGAGAGAGACAAGAAAGAGGAGGGAACAGGGAAAGAGGGAATGAGTAGTGGGGGAGGGGGAGGGGCGTAAGGTCTCTGGAAGGAGACTGACAGGCCCTGCAGAGCCTTCCCTCCTCTCTGGGCACCTTCACTGGGGCTCTCTCAGATGAGCACCTGACCACGTAAGAGATCACCTGAGGTTCCCATGCATTTGGCACCACGGACTGTCACCTCAGCCAGCCCATAGGGCCCCACGCCCTGCAACTTGCTCTCCTTCTCTAGGAACTGTCCCTGGCTGGGTCCCCTCATGTCCTGTACCCCACCCGTACTGAGCCATTTATTGCTCTGTACTCTTCCCTCTGGGCTTTGCTGCTTCTGGGTGGAATGCCCTCAACTTTCTCTCTGATCCCATATTTCCGATCCCTCTATGTCCAGCAGGGCTCTTTCAGGCATCACCACCCTGATGACACTTTTCCTCATTGCTCCAGCTAGAACCTGACCCCTCTCTGTTCTGAATGCTCTGCACAGATTTCTATCAGAGCACCCAAAATTCTTTAGGACCTAAGACATGTCTTTAGGACCCACCCCAACTATGAGCTCTTGAAGCCCAGCATCAGACATGTGTCAGAGGTTTGATAGGCAAACATTTGTTGAATGGATGTTGGATGGATGAATGGATGGAGAGTAAAGACAGTAGGGGACTTCCCTGGTGGCGCAGTGGTTAAGAATCTGCCAGCCAGTGCAGGGGACACGAGTTCAAGCCCTGGTCTAGGAAGATATCACATACCATGGAGCAACTAAGCCCGTGTGCCACAACTGCTGAGCCTGTGCTCTACAGCCCACGAGCCACAACTACTGAGCCCATGCACTGCAACTACTGAAGCCTGCGCACCTAGAGCCCGTACTCCACAAGAGAAGCCACCACAATGAGAAGCCCGCACACAGCAAGAAAGAGTAGCCCCCTCTTGCTGCAACTAGAGAAAGCCCGCGTGCAGCAAGGAAGAGCCGATGCAACCAAAAAAGACAGTAGGACAGATGGATGGAAGAATGGCCTGGGAGAAGGGGAAACATGTACTTGTAGTGGCAACACAGAGAGGTTAAAAGAGCTCTTGACTGGGAGTCTAGAAGCTTTCCTGTTCATTAGCTCTGTGACCTGGGACAAGTCACTCCCCCTCACTGGACCTCAGTCTCCCACCTGTACGGTGAGGGACATGATAAGGTAAGATGCTTGATGTCAGATCCCCAAAGGCCCTTCAGCTGCCATGCTGGCTCCATGGCGCCAGATGCATCACATTCGGTCTGAACACTCAGGTCGGCTTAGCTCTTGGATGCAGGGATGAGGGCAGAGGTTCTGGAGTCAGAGGAAGCCTGGAAACCAAGGTAGGGAAGGGCAGAGCCTGAGGTGTGGACCTGGCCTCTTGGCAGGAGACAAGCTCTGGCAGCAGCTCAGGAAACAATTTGTTCCTGACCTGCTACCATCACCACCAAACTAAGAAACTTGGAGGCTGAGGCCTTGGCAGATTCGACCAACAGCTTTCCGCCTCTTTGCAAAAGTCTCCTTTCCCAGGGGGTCAAGCAGAGACCCATGGCTCCAGCTGAGGGAGCCTCCTTCTCTACTGTGTCCCCTCTCCCCACTCAAGGTCAAAGCCACCTTCCATGTTTTTCTCTGCAGTGGGAGAAAAAAAACCTTTGTGTCTGCTAAGCTTCCCACACCTCACACTGTGTTCTCCTAGACCATACAATCAGGCTCCTGCCTCAGTTTCCTTGTCCAGTTTTACAAATGTTTTTCCTATGCTGTAGAATGAATTAATAAATCATAATAGTAGTGGCCAACAGCCATCCAATGCTCACTACATTCAGGCACTACTCTACACATTCTGCACGAATTGATTCACTTAATCTTTGCAACAACCTTTGAGCTAGGGACTATTTTACAGATAAGAAAAGTAAGGCAGGGACTTCCCTGGAGGAGCAGTGGTTGGGAGCCTGCCTGCCAGTGCAGGGGACACGGGTTTGAGCCCTAGTCCGGGAAGATCCCACATGCCACGGAGCGACTAAGCCCGTGCACCACAACTATTGAGCCCGCGTGCCACAACTACTGAAGCCCGCGTGCCTAGAGCCCGTGCTCCACAAGAAAAGCCACCGCAATGAGAAGCCCACACACCGCAACGAAGAGTAGCCCCGACTCGCCGCAACTAGAGAAAGCCCGCGCGCGGCAACAAAGACCCAACACAGCCAAAAATAAATAACATAATAATTTAAAAAAAGAAAAGTAAGGCAGAGGACTAGGCAAGTTTAAGAACTTGCCTACTCTGAAGCTGGGATTCATACCTGAGCAGTTTGGCTCCAAAATCTGTGCCTTGCCAGAATGAATGAACAATCTTGTTCATGACAGAGATATCCTCACTGTACCATGGAAGCACAGAGGAAGGGCCTCCAATGGTAGAGTTAAGGATTGGGAAGATCAGGGGAGGCTTCTTGGAGGAAGTGATAACCTGAGCTGAATTTTGAATGACAAGTAAGAGATGGGGTAGGGCAAGGGGCACTTGGGGGTGCACAGCAGGAGCAAAGATGTGGAGGCAGCAAGGAACTGCCAGAATGCAGGGAACCCCAATAGCTGAAGATGTTGGAGTATCGAGTCTCAGCAGGAGGCAGGGCTGGAGAGGGGGCTGCGCCGAAGCACACACCAAGTGCTTCCAGGCTTGGGGAACTGTGGGAACTGGAAAAGTCTTTGTGGAGGAGGTATCAGGGCTTGGAAGACAGCAAGGACTGCAGCTGGTATATTGGGCTGAGAAAGTCATTCCAGGCAGGGGAAAAAGCATGGAGGTGGGAGAGTGGGAGAGAAATATTTAGGGAAGCATTTGATTTGGCAGGAGGGGAGGAATGTTCATTGTACAGTGACTGCTGAGACACCAGCAAGGCCTATGCACGGAATCTGGCCCTGCAGAGGAATGGCTGGAGTTGTCTCAAAGAGCCAGTTTTACATTCTATCTGTGTGACCCTGGATGAGTCGCCTCTGAGTCTCGGTTTCCACATTTTTAAAATGGAGGTGATAAGAGCCTACCTAAAAAGTTTGCTTAGAGGTTTAAAAATGGGAATACGTGTGAAAAGACTTTGCAAGCCCTGAGGCATTCTGCCATGTCCGCCAATCCCTGTACTGACATCAGAACCACCATAGGTGCTTTTAAAAAATACAACGTATCACAGGTCAACCCAGATCTATAGAATCAGAAGGAGGTTGAACTGGCATTATTTTTCTTCTGGTCTTTTTTTCCATTATTTCCTCACATGGTCCTGATGCTCTATTAACTTTCAATCTGCCGGCTTCTGACAACTGGAAAGAAGAAAATGCAGCGAGAAGAATAGAGATCCTGCAGCTTCATGGAAATACTTTGAATTTGGAGGGTTTTCCGGTCAGGGCTTGACAGCTATGATAAGAGAGAGAAAAGAAGGACCTTTTAGCTTTCTCAAAACGTGGGAAAAGAGCAAGGTAGCCAAAGGGACTAATGATGACTTTGACCTCCAATCTGGAGAGTTCTGAGAGAAAAGAGATCCTCAACCAACACCGCCAATTGAAGTACGGCTGGTCAAGGAAAAGTACACAACACCCTACAACTTACAACATATTGATATATGTATTAATTCATGTGATCCTCTCTATATTCCTGTGAGGTAGCGTTTCTTATTTATTCTCATTTTACAGGTAAGGAAACTGAGGCTCAGGGGGAGGGACTGACTAGCCCAAAGTCCATAGGTAGCCAGGGGCAAGAGCAATGATTTGCACCTGGGACCCTTAAGCTCCAAGGCCTCTCTACTACAACACATTCTGCTTCTTGTGTTGATTGTAAGGTAGTAAAAAGAGCACTAGAGCCCTAACTATTGTTCCAGCTCTGCAGAGAACATGCTGTGTAACCCCAGACATATCTCTTGCCCTCTCTGGGCCTCACCACTATCAATCTAGGGTGGTTGTTATAGGGATTAAATGATGTGATGACCTTCAAGGTATCCAACACAGTCCCCGGCATGAGGTAACAGCCAAGATGACCACAAGAAGGGTGAAGAGAACGGAAAGTGATAGTGCGTATGTACAAAAGGTGTGGCAACATAATAGAAGGAGGGACCAGCCTCGCCAGGCATTGGGCTTCCTGGGGGAAGGGAATTTGGACAGAGATTTCAAGAATGCAGAGGTTTTCCAGTTCCCACAGTTCCCCAAGCCTTCCCTCCCTCACCTCCCTCCTTCTGGTTTTATGTGACTAGAGGACTAGAGCTTGGGATGTATAAGAGGGGAGTGTCCAGAAATGAGGCTGAAGAGGTAGGGGTGAGGGGAGCATATCACATGGGCCTTGAATGCCAAGCTAAGGATCTGGCTTTTGCCATTGAAAGGTTTTAAGCAGGTGTCATGATACATTTTGCAGCTTTGCAGTTTAGAAAGGTCATTTTTGCTGCAGTGTGGACAGCAGACAGGAGGGGGAGACTGGAGGCCAAGGGACCCTTGTGGGGGAGGGGAAGAGGGCTGATGGAGATTCCCAATCCAAAATCCCTGGAGGCCACCTCCCACTTAGGGAAGATCAAGGGAAATGATGAATGTAGAAGTACTCTGAAACTATAGCCAGCCACCAGCCAAGGTGTGAAGGGTTGTTTGTCACGCTTCTGTTACATGACAGGCCCTTTGGAGGGACCTGGGGCCTCCAGCCCTGCTGGCTAGCGCCTGCAGACAAAAGGCAGTGGGAGTTAGCATCCCTGAGTTCCCTGGGAGTTGAGTATTTACCTCCATTGCTCAGATGCTGAGCCTGACCGTCGCTCCACAACTCCACAACAAGGGAGGGGAGGACCACATTCTCCAGGCCAGGGCAAAGGAGGGGGGCAGGGTTTCCTTTGAAAGACAGCCCCCTCCCCCTCCGACATAGCCGGCAGGTGGACCAGCCCAGCAGAGGGTCAGGTGACCATTCCTCTGTCTCCTCCCCTCCCAAGCCTGCTCAGCTTTCCGGACTCTACCCCATCCCTGACCGGAGACAACTTGGTATAATAAAAATGGCAATAACAGCCCACAATGGTGCTTCCTGTGAGCCAGACTAATGCTTTACTAAGTTACTGTTTACTCCTCCCTCACAACAGCTCTTTTACAGTTGCAGAAACTCAGAGAGGTTAAGTAACCTCCCTAAGATTACCCAGAGCTGGTAAGTGGCAGGGCTGGAACCTGAACCCTGTCCAAGCTTGGGGCTCTCACCAAGCACTGATTTTCGGGTCTTTCTCCCCTCTGGGCTGGTAGGTAAGAGCAGGAAGGGCTCTAACCCCTCCCGAGGGCCCCAGGATGCACAGAGAACCACTAGGGGATGCAGAGTTGAATCTCAACGGCCCCTTTATTGAGCATGACTGTGAGGAGGTGACAGGGTGCAAAGGGGCCTATGGTGCAATTTCAAAGATGGTTGGATGAGACATCTGAGCTGGTGGCCTCCCAGTTCTAGAAGCTGAGATTCTAATTAGGGGAGAACAATGGTAGACAGAAAGGAGAGAGGGGAGCTTTCCCTGTCCTAAACTGATAAGACGGGGCTCCCAGCCTTCTTCCTGCACCTCCCTAACTGGCAGGGCTCCCAGGTTTCAGCCCAGGTGAGCAGAGTCACCACAATCACACAACCACACAGACTAGGACCTGCAAGAGCACTTTGTTCTCTGGGAGGCAGATTTGTTTTTGCTGCCCTGAGGCCTAGGGTAGTGGCCTCTACTCCTACCTCCCCTCCTCCCTACTTGCCTCTCCTTCCCCAGGCAGACGAGCAGACACATACGCACACGGCCAAGCAACTTTTTTTAATTAAAAAAAAAAAGTAATAAGGAAAGAAGGAGCAAAAAGACTGGGTGTGCAAGTCTGGGCCACTGCAAGGGGAACACTGCCCAATCTCTGCACAGCACGAAAGCTCTTGGGAGGTCCAGGGTTCAAGGCCAAAACCTCCCTCAGCCCCCAGGCCACATACCTCTGGGGTGCCTGAGAACTGTCCCCTCCCTCACCCCACACTATCTCGGTGTGTGGACAAGGAGACTCAAACTCACCACCCTCCCAAGCCCCTTCTAGGGAATGCATTCACCAGGCAATTTCTCCCCGCAACCCCCATGTAAAAAAGGTTTTTTCGATGCTTTCCTGCACTTTTTACCATAAAGAGGGGTGAGAGAGGATGGGCTGCGGGGGGAGGAATCGACTTAAAAACTGCTGCCTAGTCAGTCACACTCCCAGTTTCCCTTCTTAGAAATCCAACCAGAAGTCGATGGTTCCCTCCACACACACAAAAAAAAGTCTGTTGCTTTCTCTCTCCTCTCTTGCCAGCTCTTCTGCCCAAGCCTGGCTCTCTCCTCTCTGTCAGTTCGTCTTTCAGCCAGTCTTTCCCTGCTTCAGATTCTTGGACTCCCTCTCACTAACGTCTCTGGACCTCTGTCACCCGTTTTAAAAAACGGGGGGATGAACTCGAGAAGAGGGAAGCCTCACCACCCAATCTCTTCCTCTCTCTGCCTCTCTCTCTCTCTCTCTGAACACAAACACACACACACACACACACACACACACACACACACACTCCAGCGACCTCCAGATGTTCCCGACCGTGCGGCCATCTGCTGAGATGGCTCAGGCGCTCCGCGGAAGGGGGCAGGGACCCGGGATGCAAGAAGCTGGGAGCAAGGCCGACTGAAGTGGGCGGGAGCTGCGTGCGCACTTTTGAGACGCTCCCTATGGTGGAACCCGGGCTGGGCAAGGGCTCCGCCGGCGGGCGGGGGGCGGAGCGGGGAACGCGCCGGGAAAGGCCGGCACTTTGGCGACACTCCCTAAATCGCCCAGCGGCTGGCCAGAGCCGCCACTGGGCGCGGGGCGGGCCGGGGAGCGCCCAGCGGCGGGCGGGGGCCGGAGGGCCGGGGGGCGGGCCGCGCCGCTCTGAGAAAAGCGCCGGCCAGAGGGCCCGCGACCGGGCCGCCTGGGTGAGCGTGCCGAGGCGGCTGCGGCGCAGGCTTCCAGGTGGGTGCGGGTCCCCGGGAGGAGTGGGAGTCCGCGCAGCGAGTGAAGGACAGGAGCCCCCCCACCCCAACCTCACAGCTCCATCCCGCGAGCGGACGGCGCTGGACCCAGGGGCGGGGCCGGGGCCCCTCAACTTTTCCTGGACCCAGGGCGTCGGCAGCGGCGGCCTGACGCCCGGGACTCGGCCAGAGTGAGGAACCCGGACCTAGAAGGGGACTTCCAGGAGACAAAGGCTGTGACCGGGGGCCGTGGGCGTGGGCCGGCGCCTCTGGGGGCTTTGTGCGGACACGTGCATCTCGCGTTTGTGGGTCTTTGTGAATTTGGTCCGGGGACATGCATCTGCCTGTGCCTTTGAATGTCCGTGATTTGAGGAGGCTGTTTTGCGCCTGTGTCCACGTTTCGTGGGCCCGCGTTTGGTTGTGAGTGCTGGTGGGCGCATCGTTGTGTCCGCGTACGTGGTCTGTGCCTGTCGACGTGTCTGGGTTGGGTGTCCGTGGAGTATGTGCGCGCCGAGAGCCAGACACCGCCCCAACTCCTCGCTCCCCTGCTGTCCACCCGGGCCCAGACTTGGCTTCAAACTTTTCTCCGGGTTCCTCGGCAACAGCGCCCGTCCTCCTCCCCCCTGCAGTCCGGGCGGGGGGCTCTGGCAGCCCTCCCCTCATTCACCTCCAGGGGTCCTTAGAGCCGCGAGGGGATGGGACAGGATTGGTGGGTGGGGCAATCGGCAGCGCCTGAGGACTGACCCGAGCCGAGGCTGGGCAGAGCGCGCCGCACACGCCAGCCGAACCCGCTGGGAGGAGAGAGGTAAGCAGCCGGTCCTGGCCCCCGATCGGGGGCTGAAGAGAGGAGAGGGGCGGGCAGCTGGTGGTGCCCGCCCCACGCTCCTCGGAGAGAGTGTATGTGACCGAGAGAGATGTGTCTGCTTGGCGGAGAGGCCAGCCACTAACCCCCGGCTCCGCTTTGAGATCCGCTCTCCGTTTGTATCCTGCCCCGGGCGGGGGGCGGGGGCGAGGGGTGTCGAGCCCTCCAATCCCGTAGGTGAGAAAGCAACGACGGCTGCCCGCGGCGCCGGCTCCCGGGACCTCCAGCTGGGCTGCTGGGAGGAGGAACCTTGCACACACTATAGTTTCGAATGGGATGTCCACTGGCCCACAATATGGCACTGGGCAAGTTGCTCAGCCTCTCTGAGCCGCAGTCACCTTGTAATGGAAGTGGGTGAGAACTCCCTCGCGGGGCAGAGCGTGCGGTGGCGATAACCAACGCAGGCAGAGACGGCCTGAGGTGCAGTGCCCGCCCACACTTGGCCTGGGTGAGCGGGTGACTCAGGAGCTTCTGATCCTCCCTGCCTGCTCTACCCTTCGGATAAGTCCAGACTTGCAGAGCTCAGGTCTGACCTGAGAAGGAGGGCTCAGGCTGCCGGGAGCCTCCTTTTGATCCTGGGTGGCAAAGATAACCCTTTAACACCTTCCCTCCCCTGCCCCTACCCCCACCCACCCCAGTCTTTAACCTAGAATTTTGCTTGATGCTGCAGACGTGAAGGATGGGCGCAAGCCACCCGCCTCACCGTGGGCACTTTCCTTTCCCTCTTTGGGCCTCAGTTTCCCTTCTAGAAAGGCAGGTGCTGACAGCCTCTCTCCTCCCTTCCTGTTCCGGCTGACTGGTTAAGATCCTATAACCTGGAAACACTTTGATATTTAACACCTCCATTCTGATTTGACCAATTCCCAGGCACTAATTTTCTCTTTTGAAGAGGGAGAGGGAAGGTGGCTTTGAAGTTAGGTAGGGATGAAGTAAGGTGGGCTGGAGCCCCTGCAGCCCAGGAAGGGAAGGCTGGAAAGCAGCAGGCTAGGGAAGCCAGGTGAATACACCTGGGAGGGAGGCAGGAGGTATCTCCCACAGAGGGAACTGCCCTGCCCAGCTCTGTATGTTCTGAAACAGCGCAGGGGTGTTCAGCATTGTGGACTGTCAGATGCAAGGTTGGAGAGGGAGGGTTGGAATTCAATTTGAGGCTGGGAAGGAAGGCAGGGGCCAAATATGAAGGCCTTGAATGCCAGACCTAGGAGCTGGGATTTAGGCAGTGGAGAGCTGCTAGAGGGTTTTTTAAGCTGGCATGACAGGGTGGGGTTGGTAATTCTAGGAAACCTTCCTCTGGCTTGTGGGTGGTGCTGGAGCCTGGGAGACCAATCTGGAGGCTAAGTGCTCCAGCCTCTTAGAGTCGGAAGGAGATTTTCACTTATTTTCACTTACTTCATTGCTTCCTAGCTCTGTGGCCTTAGGCAAGTAACTCTACCTCTCTGATTCTCAGTCTCCTCATCCTTCAAATGAGGTTAGTAATTCCGGTCTGACTGATCTGTTGTGAATGTTCAATAGGATAATGAATTACATGTGCTAATGAAATGAGAAGAGATTTGTAGTCTGTATTACATCATGCAGACATTTGTTGGATTGCCCTGACAATAGAAGGCAGAGCCAGCATCTACTATGGTTCGAAACTTGATATCGCCCCCGCCTCCCCGGGAAAGCCCTAAGTATCCTGCCAGCTTGGACCACTGGTACCCTCTCCTAAGCAGAGGGAAGCTTTTTGCCTAAGACATTTCACTCATCTGGCTTATCCCGTTCGCATGGCCAGGCCCCACATAGGAGAGGAGATGGACGGTCAGATTTGGAGATGGCCACACAGCACAGTGTGTCGTATCTTGACGGGGCCACTGGAGCCCAGGGAGAGGGTGACCTTTTACTGGATGACGGGCAGGTTAGACTGGGAAGACCTCACAGAGGAGGTGACTTTTTTTTTTTCTTAACATCCTTATTAGAGTATAGTTGCTTTACAGTGTTGTGTTAGTTTCTGCTGTATAACAAAGTGAATCAGCTATGTGGTTGCCCACTCTCACCACTGTTATTCAACATAGTTTTGGAAGTTTTAGCCACAGCAATCAGAGAAGAAAAAGAAATAAAAGGAATCCAAATCAGAAAAGAAGTAAAACTGTCACTGTTAAACTGTCACTGTTTGAAGATGACATGATACTTATACATGGAGGTGACTTGTGAATCGAATGAGTGAGAGTTTGCATGGAAAACAAAGAAAAGTAGGGTGTCTCTGTCATCTTCATCCGAGGGAACAGCCTGTGCAGAGATGTGGGGCCCGATGAGCAAGACGGGCCTCTAGACTGGCAAGCTGTCTTTGCAGGATAGGTTTTAAACCAGGAGCAGTGATGGGGTCCCGGTCTTCTGTCAGGATTGTACTCTGGTGCCCAGCATGGCCGGCAGTTGGAAGCAGAGGACCAGGAACAAGGCTGTTGGAGCAATCCAGGCCAGGAGGTCTCCTGAACCTGACCAGTGCAAGGTGCGGGGGGTGGGGGAAGACAGTGAGCCACCCACCCAGGGGTAGCTGCTGAGTCTCATTCTGTCACAGGTGACACAACTCTTTCAGCCTGCTTTGGCCTCTGCGACCTTTCCAAACTCCCTTACCAACTTCCTTGGTAGAGCCTGGTCACTGCTTGTAGCCCAAGCGGGACCCTGGGTGGTGCACTGGGAGACAATCCAAGGAAGAATCCATTTTGTAGTCTTCTCTGTCCTCTGCCCGTGCCTTGCTTTCAGGTCTGCTGGTGTCACGGCTCCTTT
Organism: Pseudorca crassidens; assembly: GCF_039906515.1. Taxonomy (NCBI): domain Eukaryota; kingdom Metazoa; phylum Chordata; class Mammalia; order Artiodactyla; family Delphinidae; genus Pseudorca; species Pseudorca crassidens. Next base: position 55,167,819 of record NC_090304.1, read on the forward strand.
TTCTTTCCTGGCCCCTGAAATCACCCATTAGGGGGCAGGAACCCACATGCAGTGAGCACCAGTGTGTGCCAGACCCAGGGCTGAGTCTTCACTTTACCTTGTGTAATCATCCCAGTGGCCTGCTGGGAGCAGTACTAGGTTTCTCACCATGTTACAGATGAAGACTCAGACTCAGAGGGGAGAGGGCCTCCTGGCAGGTGAGGTATGGTGGGGCTGGAACCTGGTGTGCCTGACCATAAAACCCATTTCCTCTGCCCCACACTGCCTGCCCATGTGTCCACACATGCTTCAGACCGAAGGGAACTTGCGAAGCTCCAGAATGGAGAAAATAGTATTGGGAGCCTTGTCTATTTCCCTGTAGATTATCCTCCAGGGATGATGTCATGGAGGAGGCTAGGCACTTGGTGTCAGAACGCCTGGATTCTGAGTCCAGCCTCTGACCTCACTGGCTGTGTGACTCTGGGCAGATCACCGAACCTCTCTGGGTCTCTACGCAGATGTAAAATAGATACAATGCCATGTAACCTGCTGATCTTGCAGGGTGACTGAACAGATAAGAGTTGAGGAGGCACTGGGAAGGTTGAGAGCTATCCTTTGGCGAGGTGGTAGTATTCTAAATGCCGGATATATCTTCATATAGTACCTGCTCTGTGCCAGACCCGGCAGCCAGGCCCAAGGACATAAAAGGGAACCTAACCCCATTCCTGCCCACAGGAGGACAGACAGGTAAGTGTAATTATAGTCCAGCACGATCCACACGTGCCTACTTGTAAGCTGGGGCACAGCCATACAAGGAGCATTGGATTTGGAGCTCAGACACGTAGGTTTGAGACCTGGTTCCTCTCCTCCTCAGCTGAATGTCAGTCTGCAAAACAGGGACAGTAATCCCCGTGGTCAAGCGTTGTGGTGAGGCCGAAACGAGATGGTGCTGTAGAAGTGCGTGGCGAGCTGACGTGTTTGTACAGATGTGCGGCATTAGAGCTGCTGTTGGGGGAGCCGACCCACAAGGCTCCGGGAGTTTGGCCCTGACATTCTTTTTGCCTTGCGTTTCCAGAACTGACTAAGCCACTGGGGGCCAGGACGTTAATGGAATTTCCACCTGGGGATTTCGTTGGCGTCAGCTTGAGGGAGCTCACGATGAACATAAGTAGGGTTGGAGGCATCTCAGCATGGAGCAGTCGGTGGAGACAGAGCCCGTCTCAGGTGGGAGCTCGGCCCCCTGCCCACCTCGCCCCTTGGCCAGGGACTCCCCCTTGAAGTTGTGGTGAGGAGCTGGCAAATCTAGGGGCCAGAGATGCTGGGATGCAGCACCACGGGCAGGCAGCTGGAGCCAGGAGGACCCGAGCTGGAATCCCTAACCCCAGGGAGCCCTCCTCAGAGGAGGAAGGAGGTTGGGGCCTTGTCAGCAGACACCAGCATGGTGACCAGAGGATGTTAGCACAGGTAGTCACAGACCCGCCGGGTGCTGACGCCTCTTTGGGTAGCTGGGAACAGAGCAAAGAATAACACAGTCATTGCCTTCAGGAAGCTTAATAAATCATCACCATCACTGTCTACTATGCATTCAGCACTCGAGGTGTGGCAGTCGAGCTGACTGTTTCACACACTGTCCCCTAATGCTTTCACCAACCCTGTGTTGTCGCCCCTGTCGAGGACACGGAGCCTCATCAAGGTTGAGACGTGCCCAAGGCTAGTAGGTACAGAGCTGAATTCACAGCCGGGTCTGAGTCCCGTGGTTGACTCTAAATTCTGGGCTCTTCATTCATCCAGCGTGTTTGCCGGGCCTGCCAGGCCTGGCTGTGGCCCCAGGTAGGGGAAGGGATGAACAGGTGAAGAAGGCAGGGTCACTGCCCCAAGCTGCTCGCACTTCAAGTCAGGAAACGGGCGGGTAAATAACGGCAGAGGCAGAGAATTTACTGAGTGTGTGTCTGAAGGAGGTGTGTTGATAGTGTGGTGTGAGAGGCCCGGCCCGGGGAGCAAGGAAAGGAGGGGGGCGTGGCCCAGGAGCCTGAGTGGACAGAACGGGCTTTGTTCCACTGGCAGGGCCAGGGCAGGCCTGGGGATGCGGCAGTCCTGGCAATGGTGTGAGGCATCAGAACCCAGGTCCTGGGTCCTGCTCTGCCGTTTACTTGCAATCACTGACCGTCTCTGGGCCTCAGTTACTCGTGATCTCTGAGGGGCCTTCCAGTTCTCCAGCCCTGGAATTCTCTGAGTTTGGAAAAGTATGAGAAGAGGCTGAGAGTTGTCCAAAGGCCGCCACCATAGGTTCGAATCAAGAAGGGAGTTCAGCCGAAGGAGGGAGGAAGGTGGGGACAACTTGCAGATACCTCTGTGCCAGAGGGAACTTGATTTCTGTGGTAAAGTAGAAGTCAGGAGGTTTTTGAGAGGGGGGATGATGTAGCCAAAGCTGTTTTAGAGGTTCTCATAGCACCGTCTGGAGTGTCGCAGTGGGGAGACCTGCCTGGGGCCTGTTAGGGCCACACCACTGACTCTTTTGACTTCACGGGCCATCTGTAAACTTTCCTTAGAGTCACAGTGGGCCCAACAAGGAATAGCTCATGGCCCTTGCCCAGAGGACCTTATGCTATATCCCCCTAGCCAGGGGTGGGTACAGTTACTAAGCCTTTGTCCTGCTGCCCTTGTGTTCTGTAACCTGGCTGATCAGCAGATGCCTTTTATCTGCAGGTCAGGGTTTGGAAAGTAAGTGATGTATCCTGGGCCAGAGATCCTCCCTGGCCTTCCATGGTGAATACCTGTCTGCCTTTCCCTTTCTCCCGAGGGTAGATCACGGGGTCCCAGAGGGAGGGAGGGAGGCAGAGTCACTACTACACAGAAAAGAAAACTGAGGCTCCAGGAAAGAAAGAAAACTGTGAAGGTCACACAGTTAGTAGCAGATCCGGAACTAGAGTCCTGATCTGGGTCTACGGCAGGTGCTAGCGATCTTGATATGAGTTGTTCTCCTGTCCCCGTTGCAGATTTGTAAGCCCCATGAGGACAGGGGCCCTGGGATCTCCCACCCCGACCCCAACATACACCTCACAGGGCCTAGCACACTGCCTCGCACTTAGCGATTCAGTGCTGTGGTTGATTAATTCTGTCTGCAGTGGCTGTGGGTACTATAGGTAGAATGAAAAGGTACAGTGTTTCCATTATGTGGCTTCTACCACTTGGGGCCTCATTTCTCTACTGGGGCATTGGTCTTCTCAGTCTAATCTTCACAGCCATCCTCTCTGAGCCTGATAGGACCATCATTAGCATCCCAGGTTCACAGCTGAAGGAACTGGTCCAGGTAAAGTGACTTGCCCTGTTCACACTGCAAGTTGGTGTCCAAGGCTTTCTCACTCTCTAAGAAGCCCTTTCCTCTCCGTGGAGCTGAGGCTAGTGGTTTTTGTGAAGAGGAACTCACGTTACTCATCCCTTCCCAGACCCAGCAGCCGTGCTGAGAAACAATATAGTCATAGTGTGGCTTCCTAGGAAAGAACTGCTTTCCAGCAGGGCAGTGGTAAGAGCTTTGTCATGTTTGATACATATTTGCTGGAGGAAGGAGCAAGAGAGATGGGGTCAGGCCCACCCACTTATCCCCACCCCACCCGCTCCCATCTGTGGAGGGAGGCAGGGGGTCCACACTGCACCCTTCGCCTGTGCTGGGAACCCTGCCTTACTCCCACCACTATGTTTCATCCTCGTGACAGGCCTGTGAGACAGCTCTTAACATCTCTATTTTACAGATGAGGAGACTGAGGCTCAAATTGTGGCTAGCCAAGATCAGAGAAAGCAGAGATGGCCGCGAGGCAGTCCTCTTAGGAAGCTTCATCACTCAGTGTGTTTTATAGATATTTTTTACTATAAGAGAGGAAATAAGAGGAGAAAAGGAGATTAAGACATGGTTAAACCACTCAGAGTTCTACCATCTAAAGAAAGACCACGACTGGGTTGACATATTTTCTTCTAGACTTTCTAAAATTACGATTTACATTGGTTTTTCTTTAATGCATAGTTACACTTTTCTTAGCATGCAATTTCTCCTTATGATCATCTCTAGAATTATGGCATCAGCCCCCTCCTCCATGAGGTTGCAGACGCTTCTGAGCATTATTTTTATTGACTCCATAAGATCCCTGGGAGATTCCACAGGCGTCTTGAGCGGGCTGGAAAGCTTGGTCCTGGAGTCAGGAGTCAGAGCCTGAGCATCGGCTGCCATCACCTCACTGAGGACCCAGGGACAAGTCACCGCATGCTCTCTGGGCCGCAGCTTCCTCAACACTAAAGTGAGGGATTGCACGCACTGCTCTGCACCCCTCACAGCTCAAATGAGCAAAGGTCTTTTGGAAATTATCAGGGGCTGTGCCGCCGGCAGGGGATTTCCTTATCTTCCCTCAGTTTCCTCCTGGGAACGTTCTGCCCTCCCCTTGGCTCCTGGATCTTTTGCTCCAAGCAGCAATGCCAGACCCCAGCGTCTCGTGAGACACTCACATGAAGGCACCCCTCCTTATGTCACCCCAAAGGGGACATTGCCTCTAAGCAGAACAGGGGCACTGACCCTCAAAGACCACTAGCCCACACCTCTGCCTCTGCTCCCTTCTGGGTCCAAACTTGTGAGGCATCTCAGAGATTTCTTCCTTCTCTTCTCCCAACAGCCTTGGACGGCCCTGTGAGGCCTCTGAGCTCCGCTGTGACCTCAGGAAAGCCCCAGAGCCACTGAGTACTAGAAAGCTTGGTACCTACCTGTCCCAGCGGCCGATGGCAGCTGGAGCATGGCCCTAGGACTCCGGATGCGTAGCTCTTCTTTCCCCAGCAACACACAGAAGTACGTTCCACCTGAACCAAGCCAGTGACGAGGTTACAAAGGCCTGAGTTCACCTCCTGGCTCTGCTACCTTCCTCTTGCCATCCTCGGTTTCCTCCACCGTAACATGGACAGAAGGCTGCTTACCTCCTGGAGTGACGGGATGGCATAAGGGAACATGTGTCCGGCACTTAGTGAGGACAGGCTCTGTCACTGTCAGCACTTCCCACTTCACGTCCAGGCCTAGCGCAGAACAGGGGCCCAGGGAGAGGTGTCCACTGTGCAGGGCTGAGCAGAGACCTTGTCCACGGTGCCCTGGGAGCATCACAAGCACAGTGACCCAGGCGGGTCTCAATCTACACTCCGGCTCCCTCTATATCAGCTGTCACCACCATTGCCTCCGGGGCTCAGTGGTGACCACTCAGCACGTGTGCACAGCTCTTCACAGTTTGCATTGCACTACAGTGAGAGTTGAATCAACGTATGTGAGGAGGGCAGGAAATACTGCCTTGTGGTACAGAGGACGAAGCCGAGGCCTGAGAGGCCCCCTCTCTAGGGGGGGAGGGGGAGAGTTGGGCTGTGTTACATAAGCAGGAGCTCATAAGGGGCCATTTGGCATTTAAGAGGCACATTGTATAATCACCTTTGGGAACCAAAGGGTAATCTTAGGGCCTTTTTGTGTGTCTTCGGTGTTTGTTTAAACCCCAGGAAGGGTGGGTATGGGCAGATCAGCTTAGCAGGGAAGAGGAGGCCCTAGGTGGTAATGAACCTCTGCGGTGAGAAGCTCACCAGGGGAACAAAGGGGGTGTGAGGTAACTTAATATGTTCCTTTCAGTTCCAGACACTGGAACACTCTGTCCTGCCTCAATTGGGACCAAGCCCAGGATGCACCTGGGCCGGGTTTAATCCTCAAATTGGACTCTACAGCAGAAAGGGGCGGGAGAGGAGGGGCCCACATAGGGGGCAGGGGAGAATAGCGCCCCTTCTCCCTGCCTGTGCTCCGAGCCCAAGTGCAGATCAAGTGGCTGCCCCTTTAAAGTTTCATGTAGGGCTAGTAATGCTATCCTGTTGCTCCCTCCACAGCCACCCCCAGGCCACAAGGTGGGCAGGTCCCTGGCCCACCCCTCCCTGAAGACCAGGGGGAGGAACAGGTGGGGGGAAGATGGGGCAGGGGGGCAAGTGTGCAGAGCTGAAGAACCTGCTAGAGTGAGGCTTAGTTAGTGCCTTCTATCTCCCGGGCTGAGTGGCTGCTGTGCAGAGGGAGCGTGTAGCCACAGCCTGTCCAGTTAGAGGCTTTCACTGCTCAACCCTCTCACTCATCCTCCTGCGAGCACCACTGTCCGAGGGGCTACAGACGCGCCTGGGTGTGAGGACCGGAGGTGACAGTGTACATGGAGTGCCCGGCATCAGTGGCAGCTGCTGTTACAATTGTCCAGGGAGAGAAACTGAAGCCCGGGGAGAGGAGTGGCTTGCCTCGTAGCCTGTGTCGGTGCGAAGAGCCCCTCTTGGACCCCATCTCTCCTGCCAATCCTGCTGGAGGCAGCAGATGAAAACAGAGGAATTGGGACTGAGCGGGCCTGGGTTCTAATCCTGCCCTGCTTTTTACTGGTTTGGGGTAAAACCCTTTTCCTCTCTGAGCCTCTATCTCTTTATTTGTATAATGGGGGAACCAGCCCAGCTGCCTGCCCTAGGTTAAAGGAAGGGCCAAAGAAGTGTAAGAGCCCTAACAGCTGGGGGTGAGGGCAGGGCAAGGGGGAAGGGGCTTGGCACAGGGTCCCCAACTGGAATGAAGGATCCTGCCTCTGGAGGCCAGGCCAGGTGAGAGGGCTTAGGACTGTGGACCCAACCACTGTTACCCACAAAAGCAGTGAGGTGGAGACAGTCATTGCAGACCCCCCTTGCAGGAAGAGGCCTCTGGGAAGCCGGAGTGTGGGTCTCAGGCATGGCTCAGCCCCTGCCGAACCACGACAGTGAGCCATGCTTCCTGTGTATGCCATTGGGTTCACTCCCACTTACTTGTGACCGTGCATGACTCTCTGAACCTCTCTAAGTTTCAGTTCCCCCTTCGTGAAGTGGTGACAGCATTGCTGCCTTGCAATTTTTGTGGTTGTGAGGGTTAAGTGGGACCGTGCAGGGAGGCAGCTAGCACAGCACCCAGCACACAGCACCCAGCATGTCGCATAGGCTCAGCAGAGGTAAATGCAGTACCCGAGCCCCTAAGCTGTAGACCCGTCCTGTCCAGTGCATTTCCAGCTGGGTTCCTTAACGTCCAAGGAAGGCCCCAGGCCCTCACCTTCACTTCAACCAGAACAGGCCCACTTTCACCTGCTAATCTTATTTAAGGAAGAGTTCTCCTGCTTCCAGCCATCTGGCCTAACCCCCTTTACTATACAGATGGGGAGACTAAGGCCAGAGAGGAATAGGGACTAGAAACTATATAAGGAGGGGTATTCAGGGAAAGCGTCTGGGGGCACTGAGGGGCTGGTGGCAATTTGCAGCTGTGCCTACACACATCAGCTGGTGTCTTACGGGGTGGCTTAGAACCATCTGGTATGGGGTGCCTGGCGCCAGCCCTCACCTGTGGCTCTCTTTCTAGCCCACACCATGCTGTGGCCCCTGCTGCTGTTGCTGGCCGCCGGTGAGGCCCAGACCACCCGGCCCTGCTTCCCTGGATGCCAGTGTGAGGTGGAGACCTTTGGCCTCTTCGACAGCTTCAGCCTGACGCGAGTGGATTGCAGCGGCCTGGGCCCTCACATCGTGCCCGTGCCCATCCCCCTGGACACAGCCCACCTGGACCTGTCCTCCAACCGGCTGGAGACGGTGAACGAGTCCGTGCTGGCAGGCCCGGGCTACACCACGCTGGCCGGCCTGGATCTCAGCCACAACCTGCTCACCAGGTTCTCGCCCACGGCCTTCTCCCGCCTTCGCTACCTGGAGTCACTTGACCTCAGCCACAATGGCCTGGCCGCCCTGCCCGCCGAGAGCTTCACCAGCTCGCCCCTGAGCGACGTGAACCTGAGCCACAACCGGCTCCGCGAGGTCTCCGTGTCTGCCTTCGCCACCCACAGCCAGGGCAGGGCGCTGCACGTGGACCTCTCGCACAACCTCCTCCACAGCCTCGTGCCCCACCCCGCGCAGGCCAGCCTGCCGGCGCCCACCATCCAGAGCCTGAACCTGGCCTGGAACCGGCTCCACACTGTGCCCGACCTCCGGGACTTGCCCCTGCGCTACCTGAGCTTGGACGGGAACCCACTGGCGGCCATCGGCCCAGGGGCCTTCGAGGGGCTGGCGGGCCTTACACACCTGTCGCTGGGCAGCCTGCAGCGTCTCCCCCATCTGGTGCCCTATGGCTTCCGTGAGCTGCAGGGCCTGCAGGTCCTGGATTTGTCAAGCAACCCCAAGCTCAAGTGGGTAGGACCCGAGGTGTTCTCAGGCCTGGGCTCCCTGCAAGAGCTGGACCTGTCAGGCACGGGCCTGGTGCCCCTGCCCGAGAAGCTGCTTCTCCACCTCCCGGCGCTGCAGAGCATCAGCGTGGGCCAGGGCGTGCAGTGCCGGCGCCTGGTGCGGGAGGGCACCTACCCCAGGCAGCCTGGCTCCACCCCCAAGGTGGCCCTGCACTGCATAGACACCCAGGAATTAGCTGCTGGGGGCTCTGATACCTTGTGACGAATGGTGTGGCCTGGGGCCATGTAACAGACTTTGCCCTGGGCTCCCTTGGGTCCTGGGTAATTTATATTTTAACGTGCCAATGCCAGCAGGGACTCTGTAGGCCTGTGTGGCAGCATCATTGAAAGAGAGGCTTTGGACCTGGGACCCACACCCAGGAGCAAGGTTTTGCCCGTTTGTCTATGTTGCTCTCCAGACCATAAGCTGAGGGTCTTCGATGCCAAACCAGACAGCAGTCCCCTGCTGTCCTTCCCTACTTGTCCCCAAAGTGCCTTCCCTGAGGCCTGGACCAACCTGACCCATGACAGGAGGAGGGCGGGCGGGAGGTAGTGCTGCGGGGCAGAGGTCCAGCCACTCAGGCATGGGTTTCTTTTACGACACAGCCCTCTCTTTGCTCTGGGCATGTGAGGGCTACTTCATCCTTTTTTCTTCCCCTAGAACTCTGGATAGAACTTTATAGAAAGGACTGGAGAAAAAAACTCTAGTCCACCTCCTCATGTGCCAGATGGGGAGACTCAGGCCGAGGGAAGGAAAAATGCTATTCTGAGGTCCTACAGTGGCAGAAGCGTGAATGGACCCAATGTCCAGCCTCCCAGCAGGGCCCCTTTGCACTTTTCTCCCCTCTCCCCTTTCTGGGCTCCCCCTTGCTTCCAAGACTCACATCCTGCCATTTGTGCCCTTTCCCTGTCGTCCCCAGGAGGAGAGACCAGGGCCTTGGGGGTGGCACTCTGGGCCCGGTAACCGGCTGTGGCACAGGCTAAGTCAGTTCACCTCGGAGCCTCTAGGAGCCTCAGGGATACCAGTCCCAGCCCTGCCAGTTTCCCACTCTGGGTGGGGGGGGGGGGGGGGGGCGTCCCCCAGCATCAAAATGGAAATGCGCCCATTGACCCCTAAGGTACTGCCTCTAGATGCAGTGCTGGAGCCCCTCCAGGCCCTGAGCTCCCTCAGACCCCACTGCCCTATGCCTGACAGCCCAGCTCATCCTACTGAGAATGCAGTGAAGGAGGTAGGGGAGACCCCACCCATGTTTATGCTCCGCCACCAGGGTGGCATCTCAGCTTCCCAGCCCTGGGCTCTCTCCTTAGCATGGGGTTAATAAAAGTTGTTGCCTTTTTAATGGACTGTCACTTTCAACCCCCCCCCACCCCCCACCCCCCCCACCCCCACCCCCACCCCCACCCCCGCCCCATCCAGGTCCCTGCTGGCAGGGGATGGAAACATGCCATTTGTAAAAGAAGAAAGACATTGCATTTGTTCGCTTTTGTAATATTGTGTCCTGGGGATGGGTTGGGGGAGGAGGTGTTGGGTGAAAGCCAGCCATACTTGGCCATGTGGGCGTCAGGGGGCTGGTCCCACAGGGACACCCACAGGACAGTGAGAGCTCTGTCTTCCCCCACCGGCCCTACCCAACACCTGGTCCTTGGTTTAATAAACACTATAAAGAGGCCCTCTTCCCATCATTTGACCGGCATCCACTGACATTCCCTAGACTGGGCCATGGGGCCATAAGGATGAATTGAGACAAGATTGTTCTCTCTAAAAAGCCCAATAACCTCCCAGGATGAGGGGAGTGAGGTGATGTGAGGGAGGGAGTTCCTTGGGGGTGGGTGGCACCTTTCACTGCAGCTAACACTGCCTGCCTTCCTCATTTCCCCTCTCCCTGACGCCCCATCTCCATGAACTTGTCAGGCCCTGCATGCCTCTGCCTTTGCTCAGGCTGTTACTCTGGGACCTGGCCCTTGCCCCCATCCCTGCCTCTCAACTCCTTCCCAGCCTAACAGACCCAGTTCCCACCTCATCTCCTTAGAAGCTTTCCCTGAGGTCCCCGTCCACCTCCCTCTGCTGTGTTCCTTCTTGGCATCTGACTGCTGTGGTATCCTAACTCCTGTTTGCCCACTTCCAGTGACAGGGATCCCACTTCCAGCTCATCTGAATGGCTCTGCTGTCAGCAAGTTCTTCCTTCTAACTAGCCAAGAACTGCAGGAATACCCATCACCATCACTACCACCAAGATTTTCCTGCTGTCTACTCTGTGCCCTGAGACTCGTGTTCCTGGGGTGGGAGGGGGAAGGACACATGGAGGACACCTAACTATAAGAGCAGTACAGGGACCTGTGAGAGCCCTGTGGTGGGATTAGGAAGGCTCCCTGGAGGAGGCTTATCCGTGGAGTTGAGAAGGACAAGTGGACCTGGACAGAGGTGGCTGGCACTTGAGAGGGGTCATGGGTGAACAATAGCACAGATCCCAGGACATTCAGGCCATGGGTAGGGTTGGGGTGCTTGCCCATCATGTGGCTTAGGCCCCCCAGGGCTTGGGCTCCCTGAGCCAGAGGCTGGCCCCCGCCTATATGGGAAGGATCTGAAGTTTGGGGGACAAGGGAGGGTCAGAGTGAGACCCCAGCCTTCACAGTCGTCAGATTGGTACTCCATCCTCCCACATGCCTTGGGACAAGAGAGGCCTCAAATGCGGGGGTGAGGGAGAGATCCCTAGGACTTTCACCCAGTGGGGCTTTAAAGCCGCACTTGAAGAAGGCGTCCTTGGGGAGGGCCATGGAACATAGGGGTCTTAAACTTTAGTGGCGCTGAAAGCAGGGGAAGGGAGGCCGGGACAACTGCTGTTCACCTCCGCCCTGAGCTGCAGCTTCCACATCTGCAAAACGGGGGGGGGGGGGGGGGGGTGGTGAAGCTCCAGCGGCAGGATGGGCAGACGCCGCCACACCGTGCGGGCTTCTCCTTCCTGGTGGGGGCATCACCTCGCACACCCCCAGCCCCTGCGTGCTGTAGAGAAAGCAGAAGCCCCGCGGGGCAGCCGGCCCGCGGCCCCTCCGGAGGCTCTCAGCCCGCAGCGCCACCTCGTGCTCACGCATGGCCAGACACCCCAGATCAGAGAGGTCGCGGAGCCCAGGGCCTCTGGAGGCCAAAGTGGACCTGCGCAGTTTGCCGAGCCAGCCCCTCTTTCCCCTCGCCGACCGCCTTCATCCGGCCACCCTCCGCCTTCCTGGAATCCCCGGACCGAGAATGAGGTCATTGGAATCTTACAGAATTACAGAGGTTAGTGCAAAGATTCCGTTTTGGAGTTCCCAGAAAAGAGTTAAAATCCTGGTCCATCACGAGCCGGTTGTGTGACTTTGGCCAAGTCACTTTACTTCTCTAAGCCTGGAAAAGGGGATGAAAATATCTCCCTGCACAGGATTGTATGTAGGAAGTAACATTTGTAAAGAATCAAGTACAGTGCCCGGCACAAAATAGACAGTCCAGAAACGCTTGTTTCCTCCCTTATGCAGCCACTGAATTATGAATTGGATTACAGAAACGTGTAGTCTTAGACTCATATTTTGATAACGGATGCAGAACTGAAAGATTTTGTAAAGCTTTAGGATGGTAGAATTGAGGAACAATAGTATCGTTTTCAGGATCTTTGCCCTGTGTACCTAACACGGAATAGACTTTCAACACACATGTCAGTTGAGTTTTAGAGATGGGGAAACATCTGAGTACAGTTTGCCATCATAGCACAGGCTGGGTCACAAACATTTCACTGCACTTCATTAATAATTCAGTTGCCGTTTACTGGGCACATGTCCTTGGACTTGGTGTACATGCTATCATTTCCTCTCCACAACTGCCCTGGATATTATTGTCACCGTACAGCTGAGGAAAGCAGCCTCTGCCTGGTTTCATCTGTCATATGGCAAGTCTCTCATTCCTGAATGTCCTACCTCAGTGACCGGGCCAGCTGTGCAGATCACATGTGTCAGAGAGGGCAGAGGTGCTCTAAGAAACCAAAAACACTAGGACTCCATTTATTTTTCTGTTGGAAAAAAAAGGGGGGGGTGGAGTTACGCAGCTCTAAGTATCTCCAATCAGACCATGGATTCTAGATCCTAGAGCATGAAAAGTCAAAGATAAAATCCTTCCCCTCCTGGCCCCATTTCACAGATGGGAAGATGGAGGCCCAGAGAGGAGCAGCCCAAGGTCACATGGCAGGTGACGTGGCCACATGGCCAGGATTCTGTGCTTCAGATCTGGCTATATAATTGGTGGAACCTAGGGTAAAATGAAAATGTGAGGTCTTTTGTTCAAAATTATTAAGAATTTCAAGATGGCGAGAGCAGAGCCTTAAACCAAGCATGGGACCCTTCTAAGGTCCCACTGCCCATGAAGCCAGCCCTGCTGTGCTTTAATCGTACCATTACAGAGAAGGAAGAAGCAAACACCCTGTGTTGGTCAATATGGCAAAAGAGCATCTGTATGGATTTGTATGAAACCCAAACCCTCTGTAGCTCAGGGAGCTGATTAGACTCTTTCAAATCCAGTAATTTCCCTCCATGGGTGTTATCATACCACCCCCTGATTTCCCCAAATTGTCATGGCCAAGGGGCCAAAGGGTTGCCCTCTTGGAGAGAGAGGGCAGATGGCAATGGAGATACTAACACCTACCAACTGCCTCCAAACCAGCTCATAGGATGTTTCTCTGGACAAGACTGCCAGGCATGTGGGGGGCAGAGGCCTACCTCTACTCGTACCTAATGTCCACCAAGACAGTAGAGGTCATCGTAGGCTAACAGGGCTTGCCCACTGATGCTCAGTGTTCTGTGTGGGCTAATTTGACCAAGGAGCAAATGTCCACTGATACCTCATATTTATCAGTACCTAACGTCCATCAATGACAGCCCTCACCAATGGCTGATATCCACAAAGGGAAAATGTCCAGTGGTGGCAGCGTCCACTACTGCCCAACACACACCAGTGCCAGTGCTTGCAGGCAGCTCATTGCAATGATCGTTGCTCTTCGTGTCACTACCTAATGTTGGTCCAGACTTAACATCTGGCGACAGCAAATAACCATCTAGTTAAGTTACATGCCCTGTGTTTATTCTTCTCTTTTATTTATTTAACTCCCAGTGATTGTATCTATGGGGATTATTGTGTTTGTTGAGCTGGGTGGGAAAGTCTTCCTGTGTTTACTGTTTAATTCCAAAAGCTATTTATTATTTTATTTGGCATACCCATTAGTCAAAATATTCCAAATTAGGAACACAAGCATACATTTATGTTTCTTGACATATACACATATGTACATGTAACATGTATATATAATTATTAAATACAGGAATGATACAGAAAGACAGAAAAAGAGAAACTGCTTTGAGAACAGAAGTGTCAAGACAAGAAAAATGTTTTAATTAGTTGATTCTTAGAGGAAGCAACTTTTCCAAAGTTGAGTGATTATTCGAGACGTCGGCCCTCCTGCTCTGGCAAAGGACAAAAAGCCCTACGCTGGGCTGAGAAAAGCTAGGTTCTCTAATAACATTAAGACACTGATGCAAGGGCTCCTTCGGGCAGAAGAGCCAGTGGGTAAGGCACAGGCTCCAAAGGGAGGCTGCCTGGCTCAAGGGCAGCTCTGCTACTTCCAGCTAAGCCACTCAGCCTCTCTCTCCCTCCCCTTTTTTTTTTTTTTTTTGGCTGCATCGGGTCTTCGTCACAGCATGTGGGATCTTCGTTGTGGCGTGCAGGCTCTTCATTGCAGTACATGGGCCTCTCTCTAGTTGTGGCGTGCAGGCTCAGTAGTTGTGGCGCACGGGCTTAATTTCCCCGTGGAATGTGGGATCTTAGTTCCCCCACCAGGGATCAAACCCGCGTTCCCTGCATTGGAAGGCGGATTCTTTACGAGTGGACCACCAAGGAAGTCCCTCAGCTTCTCTCTGAGCCTCAGTTTCCACATCTGTATAATGGATATGGTAGCCACCTCAAAGAGTTGTTGTGGGAAAGTCAATGTACATAGAACATTTAGAATTGTGCCTGGCATATAATAAGTGGCATATAATAAATAATATGAAATGCAATTGACTCTTGAACAACTCAGGAGTTAGGGAAGCCAACCCCCCAAGCAGTCGAAGATCCTAGTATAACTTTACAGCCAGCCTTCCGTATCCATGGCTCCGCATCTGTGGTTTCAACCAACCATGGATCACATAGTACACGTTTAGTGAAAGAAATCTGCGTATAAGTGGACCCATGTGGTTCAAACACGTGTTGTTCAAGGGTCAACCTTACCTTTTTTTTTTTTAAATTCTTTCTTTTGTCAAGCTTATAAGCATGCTGTGACTCAAAACATTCTCAGACAGGGTTTCTTTGGTGGCTCTCAGCAGGTGATCTCATAGAAGCTGTTATGCTTAGGAATTTGACTGAAACGAGGTTCTACCCTCTGCACCAGAACATTTCAAAATGGCCTCACCACACAGCTTCCTCCCAACACTCAGTGCTGAGGAAACATCCCCATGACCATCCTCCCCAGGCCTGGCAGTCAAAGATGGAACGGCTGACCTGCTGCAAGTTGAGATGCAGGGAAAACTTGCGACTCTTCTCACTCTCCCAGACAGCCTCACTCTCTGTCTGAAATTCTACCGTTACTCTTTGGCTTTAGCTGTGATTGTTGTCTGATGTCCTTGCTAGATAGGGAGGGACCCGGATGTGATGTACTCTAAAAGCTGATTTTGGGACTTCTCTGGTGGCACAGTGGTTAAGAATCCGCCTGCCAACGCAGGGGACACAGGTTTGATCCCTGGTCCGGGAAGATCCCACATGCCACGGAGCAACTAAGCCCATGCGTCACAACTACTGAGCCTGCGTGCCACAACTACTGAAGCCCGTGTGCCTAGAACCCATGCTCCACAACAAGAGAAGCCACTGCAGTGAGAAGCTCGTGCACCACAACGAAGAGTAGCCCCCGCTTGCTGCAACTAGAGAAAGCCCGCATGCAGCAACGAAGACCCAACACAGCCAAAAATAAATAAATAAAAAATAAAATAAAAATGAAAAAAAGACTTAAAAACAGTGATTTTAAGGTGATATGTTGATAGGACAGTTGCTTAACATTATGATCCTAGAGGCAAGATTGTGAGACATAAAGAAGGTAGTTGAAGGATAAGGTGTTTTACATATGCTGCCTTCTCTACCAACCACTGTGATATCCTGTTATATTGGTGACCCCTAACGAACTACATCTGGTATTATCACCCTGTGTAGAACCATCCTCTTGAATCTGGGCTGGGCCTGTGATTTGCTTTAATCAATCGAATGCAATAGAAGTGGCTCTGGGTCAGTTCCAGACCTAAGTCTTAAGTTCTGGCAGGTTTCCCTTTTGCAATCTTGGGAATCCAGAGCTGCCATGTACAGAGTCTGGTGAGACCATGTGGAGAAGCCCTAAGGCCAGATACAGAGAGAAAAGCTAAGCCATCCAGTATCCCAGCAGATAGCAAACCCCATCCAACCCTTTACACACATAAGTGACTGCAGCAAAAGCAGCAGAAGAACCAACCAGTCCTGATTGCAGAATAGTGAGCAAATAAAATGACTGCTGTGCCGAGCCACTATACATCGGAGTGGTTTCTTACACAGCAGTAGATAACCAAAACAACCAAGTCACAGGCTGGGTTTCCCCAGCCCTGTCGCCCCTCCTCCACCCCCTCTGGCTTTCCTGGTGAAAGAACTGCTAACCTAGTCATGGGACATGAGCAGCTGAAGATGCAAAGATGCCAAATGACAAAGCCAGACAGCCAGAGCCTCCTTGAGGAGGGTCAGTCTGAAGGGACCAGGCACAGTTGAAAGGAAACACACGTGCCCGGTATTTTAAAGTTTATGAGGTGCCACCCTGCACATGAGCTCATCTCTTGTTATATTTTTGTCTCACGGCCACCCAGCAGGCTTGGCCTGTCTCCCCTCAGCCTCTCACTCTCCTCTCAGCCCAGACAAACGACTTGCAGGTCCCCAGACAGACACACCTCTCACGCCGGGACTCCCCTTGTCTCTCCACAGCCCCAGCTGGGAACATGGTGAGTAAAGACCTAGACCCACTGTCCTGCTAGGGGCCTTCTCCTTCCCTCAGGGCCTTTCCTCCAGACCCAGGGACTTACAAGCAGCGAACTGAGACTGGTGGGAGGCCAGGCACTGGGTGGGGGCAGGTGAGAGCAGTCAGAGGAGAGCAGGGAAGAGGGAAGCCAGTCTGGAACACAGGGGACCCTGGGAAAGGTGTCGCCTTTTAGTAATTCCCGCAGACTGTGGACAAAGTCATACTTAGCTCAAGCTTTAAAAATAATCTACACACACACAGACACAAACACTGTAATTTCCCTGGCTGGCCCCATCTGACATCTCTGCAGACACGTGGGGGTGGGGAACAGGATGGGTGTTTGGAGGGAGTGTGTCTTAGGTTTGGAGCAGACCCCTCGGGAGTGACTACACGGAACTTCCCTTTGTTAATATGTTCTAAAGGAAGGTGACGCTCGAAGGAGTAGGCGAGGAGTCAGTGAATGCTCGCCTGTCCTCACACCCACCAGCCTGATTACCTCCCACTTATCCTTCCTGCCTCAGTGTTCCTGCCACCTCCTCCGGGAAGCCTCCCCTGACCACCTTCCCCATCCTTCTCCAGGCAAGGTTAGATGCACCTCCTCTGTGCTCACCCAATACCTCGTCTTCCCTCCAGAGTGACACTCATCACGTTTATTTTCTGTTTATTTTTCCAGCTTCCACTTTACACTGAGGGTAAGAACTGTGCCTACATTTGCTCTTCAAAGGGTCCCTAGCACCCAGGTTGTTGCCTGGCACATAGTTGGTTATCAATACACATCCAAAAAATAAAATACATCCATTTTATTGACGGTTAAATGGAGACCCAGAGAGGTTAAGGGACTTTCCTAAGGCTGCACAGCAAGCTCAGCAAGAAACCAGCTCTTGAGACTTGCAGTTGCGCAACAGGACCCTCCCTCCCCTACCCCTCAGGAGGCAGGTGTGTGCACTAACAGGCCTGAAGGGGCCAGCGTTCCCTGGGAGGGTCCAACTCTTCCTCTCCAGCTCCTTGGCAGGGTCCCACCTCTGCTCTGACTTACACGCTGTGTCTAAGTCTGTGCCCCACTTCACCCACCCCAACAGCAGCCCCACTGGCTATAGAAGGGCAAGTCCCACCTCCCAGAGCATGCTTCTGCAGCTGAAAGATGAGTCGGAGATCGGGAGGCTCCTTCTAACTGAGGGTCTGGGAACCCCTATAAATGAGGCTGCAGACGCCTAGCTCGCAGCCAGCTCCACATGGCTTGCTCTGTGGCATGAAGCACAAACCTTCACCAAGCACCAGAAAGGCCCAGAAATCTTGTTTCTATTAAATGTACCAGAATTTTCCTTCAATATTACATAAGTTTCCAGCTTCCACTATTTTGTGTGTGTGTGTGTGTGTGTGTCTGTGTGTGTGTGCGCGCGCTCATGGGATGGTAGTTTTCAGATTTTGAAAACAAACAAATCCAGATGATTCTGCTGCATCATCAGGTCTGGGCAACACTTTAAAGTTTACACAGATCTTACATCTCACACCCATACCTCATGTACTGATCACAACCTTATCGCGAGGAAAGCAGGGCAGGGCCAATCACTAACCCATTTCACAGATGGGGAAAATGATGCCTGGAGAGTGGGTGGCAGAACCTGGGACTTGCACTCAAAAGCCCTATTCCAGACTCTGTCCTCTTCCCACTCCTCCGCAGAGTGATTCTGGTTCAGAAAAAAAAAAAAAAGGGAGAATGAATATAATTACTTGATAGACCTGCCCAAACAGCTTGCTTACTCCTGGCAGGGAGCTAAATCATCTGGTGGGAAGCCCATTCTCTAGGAGTTGGGGGTGAGAGATGACAGGAATAATAAAACTCTGGGACAAAGGCAACTGGATGCTGAGAGAGTGGCTCAAAAGATTAGGGCAGCCCATGGGGTGAGCCCCAGGCCTCAGAGCTCAGGGTCCGCTCCCACACAATTTTAAGCCAGCGTTTGTTAGAAAAACACCACAGTCCGGGCCACAGTGCACCCAGAGGTGGAGCAAACCCAGCCCTGGCCCCCGTGGCTCCTCAGTCTTCGACTGCTGTACAAGGTGGCAAGCGGCTACATAGGCGGGGCTGGAACGTGAGTTCCCATCTGACGGATGGGCGAACCAGGGGCGCCGCGCCGCGCCGCAAGAACGGAGCTGCAGGCCAAGCTCCGGGCTGGGTGCAGGTCTCAGACAGGCCACCAGAGGGAGCTGCCTGGGACACTCCCCTTTCCTTTCTCTGCGCAGTTCTTCCCTCTCGATTCCTGGAGTTGACGCTCTAGCCCAGGCCTGGGGGGTGGGGTGGGGGTGGGGACGTCGCGTAAGGACAGAGCCCAGAGCAAACTCAGAGAAGCAGGAGCCAGAAGCAGCAGTGGTTTTCGGCAGTCACCAAGGACTCCATTGCTTTCACATCGTCCCCTCTGATGAAATAACCTCCAATCTTCGTGTTTTACAGAATTTTAAAACTAACGTATTCAGGTGGGTTTTTTTTTTCCAATTCAACAAATGGTTAATGCTTATATATTGACTTATTTCATTCTCACTATACAAAAAGATGTTTGACAGTTGAGAACACTGAGGCTCAAAGAGGTTAAATAATTTGCCCAAGGTCACACAGCAGAGAATATAGATTTTAAAAGTAAGTCTGTCTGATTCTGGAGCCTAGAAATAAACTAAGAATACTAACCTTACAGAATCAGAAACAGAGAATCCCAGAGTGCCAGCCTCCTTGGCTCTTTCCTTACAGAAGCCAAGATCAGCTTGGTGGGGACTTTAGAAGGGACTCTGGGTCCTGCAGGCCAGTGGTCCTGAAACCGTGCACCTCAGATTGGGACTCTAACCCACGAAGCCAGGACTCGAACCCGGCCAAAACCCGCGGTCTTCCAACTGAGATAAAACACCTGGTTTTAGGATTTAATGAAGCTCAGGTTCTTGATGTCTCATCACAGAAAGAATTCAGTGAGAGGGGCTTCCCTGGTGGTGCAGTGGTTAGGAATCCACCTGATGATGCAGGGGTCATGGGTTCGATCCCTGGTCCAGGAAGATCCCACATGTTGTGGAACCTAGAGGAAAGCCCGTGTGCAGCAACGAAGACCCAATGCAAGCATAAATAAAGAAATTAAGTAATTTTTTTTAAAAAAAGGGCTTCCCTGGTGGCGCAGTGGTTGAGAGTCCGCCTGCCGATGCAGGGGACACGGGTTCGTGCCCCGTCCAGGAAGATCCCACATGCCGCGGAGCGGCTAGGCCCGTGAGCCATGGCCGCTGAGCCTGCGCGTCCGGAGCCTGTGCTCCGCAATGGGAGAGGCCACAACAGTGAGTGGCCTACGCACCACAAAAAAAAAAAAAAAAAAAAAAGAATTCAGTGGGAAACAAAGTGATAGGTAAGAACTGGATTTATTTAAAGAGAAACACACTCCACAGACAGTGTGGGCCATCTCAGAAGGTGAGAAAGGCACCAGGGTATGGGGTTGTCAGTTTTTATAGGGGTGGGTAATTTCATAGGCTAATGAGCGGGAGGGGTATTCCAGCTATTTTGTGAAGGGGCGGGGATTTCCAGAAATTGGGCTACCACCCACTTTTTGAATCTTATGATCCTGGCCTTGGAACTGTCATGGTGCCTGTGGGTGTGTCACTTAGCTTGCTGATTTGTTACAGTGAGCATATACTGAGGCTCAAGGTCTAGTGGAAGTTGACTTGTCCGCCATCTTGGACCCATTTGGTTCTAATCAGTTTATGTCATGTCCTAGGGCTATGTCATTCTTTTAGAGGTTGTGCCCTGCCCCCTTCCCTCCTGTTTCATTCCCCCTTCAGAGATTTTACTTCCATATTCTTACGGGAAACAGAAGGGCGATGGTCTGTCTTCTGTAACTGCTTCAAGGCTGAGTAGGGGCATCGACCCTGCCTGTCAGGGAGTAAAACTCTCTGGATGCCTGATCTAGGGGCCCCAGGGACAGGAAAGCTACTTGTTTTAAGTCAGTACGGGCTGGAATCCTCACATAGCCATCATCTTGGTGTGGAACTGTTGTAACTGCTTCCATAGCCTTTCTATGAATCTCCTTGATGATGAAGCAGTTTTTTTTTTTTCAGATAAAATATTATAGGTTTATTTAAAACTTAGTTCTCACCTTGAATATGCAAAATACAAACTCCACAAAATGTTCATTTTTTTACTGTGTAATTTACAGATATACAAAATAGAAGTTTGCTTAAATTTACATTACATATTTATTAAGGCAAGGAACTATATAGAAAAAACAATTGTTCTGCTTAAGCCATACTTGGGAATAAACCATTGTACAAATTATTGCACATCTGAAACCACAGTGCATAACAGACTGCATAAAATGGTTAAAGTAAACCAGGTGTATTTACCTGAGTTAGGTCATAAATGTAGATCGGAAGACAAAAATAGATTTTCCTTGTCAAAGTATGCAGCAGTTTGAGAACTTTGACCTCATTTGGTACCTTTAGAACCAAGACTCACCGAGCACCGTCGTTTAGGCTATTAAAACACATTTTTTGTACCTGAATTTCTTCCCCTTCTAAAATTGTAATAATGGCTTTTAAAAGGCAAAGAGAATACAAGGTGATCTTTATACTGATATTGCATTGAAACATTCAGGGGATTTTGGTCTTCCCTCTCCCCAACTCACGGGTCTAATTTATATTCTGATATCCAAAACTTCCAGTCACCCCCTTGGCATTTTGTAAGTCCAGGAATATATATTCAAGTTGGATTTAGAATTGGAATGATAGAAGATCCAGTCACAGACCCCATCTGTTCTTTGTCATTTGGTTTCCTCATGTCTCCTGATTATCCATTCACAAGTTGACTTGTTGGAAACTTGACCATGATTGTAGTGCTTTCCAGCTGGGTTCCTCCCCTCACCGGGAAGACAGTGTGAAAGGTAAAAAATACTGAATTCTCGTCTGGCAGTGTGGGTCATATCCACTGTTTGGGGATTTAAAAGTGCCTCTTCATGTGTAAGGCGAGGTGGTCCGACCTCAAAAAATGCCCCGTCGCACTTCTGGCACTGGAAGGGGCGGTGCCCGGTGTGTTTGCTGTAGTGCCTGGTCAGTTCATCTGAGCGGGCAGATTTCCACCCTCAGCCGTCCCAGTCACAGTGGTAAGGTTTCTCACCTGTGTGGGTTCGCAGGTGTGCCTTGAGAATTGCCTGAAGAGCAATTTGGCAGTACTGACCCAATGCCCTAAAATTTGCCACAGTAATTCCACTTCTAAAACACTCTTCTTAGAAAACAATCATGGAAAAGTATAAAGTTTAGCTACGAGGATATTCATCGTCTACTGATAACAGCAAAAATATTGAAAACAATCTAAAGATTCATCAATAGGGTGGCTGTTTAAGTAACTTATGATATGTCTAAAGATAGAATATTGGCCACTCATTAAAAATTAAGCTGTACACAGGCAAAACCAAAACCAAACCAAAACAACCAACCATTAATCCAAATTTCACACTCTATACAAATTAACTCAAATTAGGATCTAATTGGATCCTAATTGGATCACAGACCTAAATGTAAAACATAAACTTATATAAGTTTCAGGAAAAAAAAACAGGAGAAAGTCTTCAAGACCAAGGGCTAGCCAAAAAGATTTTTGACTTGATATCAAAAGCACAATCCATAAAATAAAAAATTGATAATTAGACCTCATCAGAATTTTAGTTTTTGCTCCATGAAAGACCCCCTAAAGAGGATGAAAAGACAAGACGTAGATGGGGAGAAAATAGCTGGACACCACATATCTGACAAAAGACTTGTATCAAGAATATATAAAGAACTCTCAAATCTCAGCAGAACAAGAACAGACACCCCAAGTAGAAAATGGGCAAAA
Source organism: Pseudorca crassidens (assembly GCF_039906515.1). Classification (NCBI taxonomy): domain Eukaryota; kingdom Metazoa; phylum Chordata; class Mammalia; order Artiodactyla; family Delphinidae; genus Pseudorca; species Pseudorca crassidens. The sequence continues at coordinate 55,189,973 of NC_090304.1, forward strand.
AAAGAAACAAAAACAGACATGCACTGAAGGAGATATACAGACGGCAAATAAATGTGGAAAGATGTTCAACTTCATTGGCCATCAGTAAAATGCAGATTAAAACCACGAGATACCACCACATACCTCTCAGAACAGCGAAAATGAAAAATAGTGATGATACCAAGTACTGACAAGTATGTAGAGAAACTAGATCACTCGTGCTTTGCTGGTGGGAATGCAAAAGGGAACAGCCGTTCCGGAGAACAGTTAGTTTGTTATAAAACTAAACAGTGTACTTAGCACATGCCCCAGCAATCACACCCTTCAGCATTTATCCCAGAGAAATGAAAACTTGTGTTTCACAGAAAATCTGTACACAAATATTCATAAAGGTGATTCACAATAGTCAAGAAATGGAAATAAATGTTCATCGATAGGTGACTGGTTAAACAAACGACGGTATACCCACACCATGGAATACTACATAGCGATAAAAAGGAACGAATTATTGATATATGCGACAGCGTGGGTGGATTTCAAGGGAATTATGCTGTGTTATAAAAGGCAATCCGGGACTTCCCTGGTGGTCCAGTGGTTAAGAATCCACCCTCCAGTGCTGGGGACGCGGGTTCTATCCCTGGTCGGGGAACTAAGATCCCACATGCCACAGAGCAACTGAGCCCGCCTGCCACGACGAAGAGCCCCCTCACTGCAACTAAGACCCAAGGCAGCCAAATAAATTAAGTAATTAATTAAAAAAATAAAGCCAATCCCAAAGGTTATATGCTGTATGCTTCTTTTTATATAATATTCTTGGAGGAACAAAATTATGGAGTACAGATGAGCAGTAGCCAGGGGTTCGGAGTGGGGGAGTGGATGTGGTTATAAAGGAGGAAGGAGCGTTGTGGAAATGGAACAACTAGGTATTTTTATTGTAATGGTGGTCACGTGAATCTGTACCAGTGATAATGTTGCATAGAACTACGCACATACACAGAAATGAGTACGTGTAAAACTGGTGAAATCTGAGTACTCAGTAGATGCTACCAATGTCCATCTCTTGGTTTTGATACTGTGCTATAGTTACACAAAAATGTGGCCACTGGAGGAGACTGGGTGAAAGATACACTGGATCTCCCTGTACATCTCTTTTGCAACTTCCTGTGAATCTATAATTATTTCAAAATAAAAATTTGGTATGAAGCTGCAACCCCAGGGGTGGGAGGTGGTGGCTGGGAGGGAGCCTGAGGGACCCCTCTGGGGGACGGGTAATTCGGTTCTGTTGATCTGGGTCCTGGTTACACAGATGAGTTTGGTTTGTGAAAATTCAATGAGCCATACATTTACAATCCATGAGCTTTTCTCTACCTATATTATATCAATACTTCAATAAAACATTTTCTTAAAGGTTAAACCTGCAGAAGAATTTTTTTTTTTTTTTTTTTTTTGCGGTACGCGGGCCTCTCACTGTTGTGGCCTCTCCCGTTGCGGAGCACAGGCTCCGGACACGCAGGCTCAGCGGCCGTGGCTCACGGCCCCAGCCGCTCCGCGGCATGTGGGATCTTCCCAGACCGGGGCACGAACCCGTGTCCCCTGCATTGGCAGGCGCACTCTCAACCACTGCGCCACCAGGGAAGCCCCATGCAGAAGACTATGTAAGGATGTGAGAAAATGTTCACTTAAATATCTTAAGTAGAAATAAAAGCAGAGTACAAAATAGTATATATTATTTGATACAATATTTGGTTTAAAAATTATATGAATGTGTACATGCATAGAAAAGTGACTAAAGGAAGATATGCCCAAATGTTAACACTGGCTATCTCTGGGTGGTGGAATAATGGCTGATTCTAAATTTTCTTCTTTGGTCTTATTCATATTTGCTATGATAAATATGTATTACTTTTGGAAACACACACATAAAAAGTTGTGTTATATGCTAATCTTTGATATTTGTATGGAATTTCCTAGCTTACAAGTATTATTTAGAAAGATCAGGAAGACAGAGATCATTATTACAATTTTTAAGATCAGGCAATTGTAGCCCAGGGAAGTGGAGTCACTTATCCAAAGTCTCTCCACATTTACAAATCTGAAGACTAGCGCTCAGGTCTGCCAGCTCTGACCCTGAGCTTTCACCATCACTACCCTGCTAACATGGGCAAAAGCCCATGCTGGGCACCAAGGGGACTTCCAAGGTAACTGAAATCATAGCTCTCTGAGTTAGACCTCACATGTCATTCAGTCCAAGGCTACCATCCTCTACGTTATATCCCCAAATGGCCACCTCGTCCTTTCTTGCATACCTCCAGTCATGGGGAGCTTCTTCTATTCTAGAGCTGCTCTAGTGCTCAGTAAATGGCCCAGCGTTTCCGCTGATCCCAAATCTACGCTGCATTCCTCCACCTTCCTTCATCCATCTTAATCCTGCCCCTTGGGCTACACAAACAAGTATGACCCCCTTTCCTTGTGGCAGTCCTGTAGAATTTGGGAGACAACAATCTGTCCCTGTCCCTAGTTCCTAAGGATAGGACTCCAAGCTTCTAAATTTTCTAGATCCAGAGAAGTTGAGTGACTTACCTAAGGTCACACAGCAATTTCAATATATGATTAATGAGTGTCTGCCTGGGCACAGCACTCTGTCGACTCTGCTGACATGGGTGGAGCTATCTGGACTCTGGGGGACCATCTGGGATCCCCCTTTCAGGACTAGGGAGTGGAAAGGAGACATAGGAGATATCTCTGTGCCAAACTTGTTCTGGGGTCCTCTGGGAGCCAGTATCGCCCTTCCCTCACAAACACACAGGGAGTCTGCATGCACTCCACCCACAGACTTCACTGCTCAGAACTGCTTTCAGGCCTCTAAAATCCCTCACATCTCTCCGGGACTCCCAGCTCTGCTCTTGCAGCCCTGAGGGAAATGAGTCAGGTGGGAAGAGCTGGGGAAGAGAAGGTGAGGGAGGAAGGAAACGTTTACTGGTCTCCCACAAGGGGCTCTGAATGATCTTGTGCAAGTCACTTCTCGGGAACCTCAGCTTCCTCATTTGCCAACCAGGATGCAAGTCCCCACCCTAAACCACTTCAGGGCTGCTGTGAGGATCCAGTAGGATCGGGGATAAGGGAGGGCTTAAGAAAATCCGGGACCTGGGATAACAAAGGTGGTCCAGGAGTTCTTGCTGTTTAAAGTGGTCTGAGACCCTCCTTTCTTCCCTTCTCATCCATTCATTCAGGCGTCCTCTCTTGGCCAAGTCCTTGGCCAGGCACTAGTGGTAGAGAAATGAATCAGCCTGGGTACCACCCTCAGAAGTGTCCATGGTGACAGGAACGGGTAGAGAAGAGGGTCAGAATGTGGATGAGTAAACTAAGAGTTGCAAATGAAAAAGAAGCTCAGGACCCTGTGGGAGATCAACTCAATCTGTGAGGAACAAAGAAGGAGGAAGTGACCTTAGGCCAGGATTTGAAGAAGGAATGAGAGTTTGCCCTGGTGGACAAGATGGGGAAGGGCAGAGCCAACTTACAAAGCAAAGGCAAGGATGTGAGAAAGGGCCTCCCCCTCACGGTCCAAGAAGAGCTTTCTAAAGATCTGAAAGCCTGAAAAGGCTGCAAAGCCTTCCTGGGAAGGAAGGGCATGGGAAGGAGCTGGCTTTGTTTGGAACACTCTGGGGAGATAACATTAAATAGAGAACAGAGAGGCTGGAATAAAAGGCCTTTCATGTCTTTCTAAAGTCTGAGATTCCAGAGTTGACCCTGATTAGAAGGAAAACATAAGGTCATTTTCCCTCTGCACCCAAGAGGAAGTGTAACATCTCAGGACTAAAGAAGGGTCTGGAGCCCAAGTTACAGGATTACCAAACTCCCAAGTGGAATTTGCATGCCACTGCAGGCAGCCTTAAACAGGCACAGCCCCTCCTGCCCTGAGGGCCTTCATCTTCCCAGAATGGGGTTTTAGCTTCCCATTCTGAGCTTCTCCTGGGAGGGCCTGAGCCCCTGCCAGAGTGAGGACTTGTGAAAGAATGTATGCGCAGGGGAAAGGCCTGGGAAGGGCGCCGGCCAGCGGGCAAAGGCTGAGCTCCTGGTAGCAGAGGCAGCCCAGACAGTGCCCTGACTGACCCCCCCAAGGCCTCCCAACAGGCACCCCGGAGATTCAGAAGAACATTCTCGTTCTGACACCCCATCACTAATTTCTCCCCTATACGCAGAAGCTGGCCTCCTCAAAACATGGGTACAGCCATCCCCATTAAACACGGTTCTCCCCCCTCTGCCAAGACTAGGAGTTTTGGCTTCGTTCCCTGCCCCCAACGACAGTAGATGAGCAAAGTGAATATCATTCTGGTCCAAGATGATTCAGAGTGGGGAGGAGGCATTGAGGGGAGTCTCTGGGAGGCCAGGCCTTTGTGATGGTCCAGAGAGAACAGACAAGGTCTGAGCTAGGGCTGAGGACCTGGAGAAGAAGAGACCACTGGGTGACTGGTGACTGACTGGTTGGGGAGGTGCGAGGCAGGGAGGGGGCAGGACTGACTCCAGAGTTCTGGCTTGGCTGACAAGCTGGTGGTGGAAACACAGAAGGAAAGACCAGGGGAGAGGGCTACACAGTGAGTTAACAAGAAATACCTATCATGTCTTTTAAAAATTCACCCTGCACACAGTAGGAAAAACACTGTAAGTAACTTAGATGTCAATAGAGAGTAAGTTAAATAAACTGTTACATCCATACTAGGCAATGTTATGAAATATGAGACATGGGGAAATAGTCGCAGTAATTTATGCTTTGGAAGGGAGTCATAAAGAGTATTGCAGAATAATCCTTTTTTTTTTCTTCTTCTTCTCTTTTTCTTTTTGCGGTACGCGAGCCTCTCACTGTTGTGGCTTCTCCCGCTGCGGAGCACAGGCTCCGGACGCGCAGGCTCAGCGGCCATGGCTCAGGGGCCCAGCCGCTCCGCGGCATGTGGGATCTTCCCGGACCGGGGCACGAACCCGCGTCCCCTGCATCGGCAGGCGGACTCAACCACTGCGCCACCAGGGAAGCCCAATAATCCTATTTTTGTAAAAATAGATGGATGTGTCTATATACAATTTTTTTTTAAAAAAAACTGAAATAGTAAACATAAAAATGTTAAAAGTGATTATCTCTTGATGATGAATCACAGGGGATGTTTTACTATCTTTATGTATTTTCCTCATTCCTTCGTTGGGAACAAAAACAAATATTACTGCTCTGCTATGTCCTCTGCTATGAAGATACGGATTCTGGACTGACAGTCCCTTAGAGCAACGCCAAAGGGTCTGAAGGTACTTCTGCCCCCATGTGTGTGCCCCCCACCCTGGGTGTTCTGACCAGTGAGGAAGTAGCGCCTTGTGTCTGGGCAGCGGCTGAGCGGCTGCTTCTCTGGGTCCTGAGTGGCACAATCCCTCTTGATTCTTAGACCCTGGTCCAGGTGGGACAGAGGCCACTAATGAATTGCATCAGGATCTCTGGCTTAGGAGGATGCTGGGGACTCCTTCCAAGTGGGTGAGGAGAAGGACAAAGGAAAGATGCTGTCGAGCTGGCCCAGGAGCACATGACAGATGTGCAAGAAAAATACTGAATGAATTAATGAAGGGGCGAGATCAACTTTGTAAATCTTTTTGGATACATTGAGAATTCTTTTTTTCAAACGATGAGTGAATCAGACAGAATTATAAAGAAATTAAATCATCAAGTACGAGTCACTGTACATTAGCTGCCCCAGATTAGTAGAGCTCAGTCCTAGTAAAATCTAAAGGGTGAGAGACACCACTGACCCCTCGAGATTTCCCTGAGCTCTGGAGCAAGAAGGTCGCCTCTTCTCTCATGGTGGGACCCAGTCCGTGTTACATTCCATGTTACATTCCACTAAGTGCAGAGAAGGGGATGGAACCAGGAGTCTCACTAGCTGTGTCTTGTCACCCCCGAGCTCACTAATCTCTCACTATTCCCCCCCAAAAGTTCTGAACACACAGGATGTCGTTGGACACTTGACTGAAATTGACAGAAAGCCCCTGACTTTTTCTAGTGAGAGCATTATTCATGTCCTCTGATTAGAATGACAGCCCATTGCTTTTTTCTTCCTTTCCTGAAAACCTATTCATGGAGTAGCGTCTGGGGAATTTCAAAGCTGGACATGACCTTGACAGCTTCTCTCCCGCCACTCTGCCTGGGGAGCCCTCAGGCATTCAGTGGTATTTCATGGGCTCCTGTGAGCCTCCCAAGAAGTTCCACAATTTCTGGACTAATTTCCATCTAATCACTCTGACGTCTTCTGAGCAGATGTGATTGCCATTTCCTGGCATTTACTCTTTATCCTGCCTCCTCTGTTGTACACGGCTGTGATTTCTGCCCTCCAGCGTTGGCAGAGGTTTAGAATCAAACACTGGGGATTTCCCTGGTGGCGCCGTGGTTAAGAATCCGCCTGCCAATGCAGGGGACACAGGTTCGAGCCCTGGTCCGGGAAGATCCCACATGCCGTGGAGCAGCTAAGCCCGTGTGCCACAACTACTGAGCCTGCGCTCTAGAGCCTGTGAGCCACAATTACTGAGCCCACATGCCACAGCTACTGAGCCCATGCGCCTAGAGCCTATGCTCCGCAACAAGAGAAGCCACCACAATGAGAAGCCCTTGCACCGCAACGAAGAGCAGCCCCCTCTTGCTGCCAACTAGAGAAAGCCTGCATGCAGCAACGAAGACCCAATGCAGCCAATAAATAAATAAATAAATTTTTAAAAATACCATCAAACACTGAGTCAAGCACTCATGAAGGTCAGAGCTGGGGTGGTCCTTGGAGGGCCTTGTGTCCAATCCCCTCACACGAGAGTTCATTTCAGTTCTTTTCATCCATCATTACCGAGCTGCTCCTCTGTGTCTGGCTCAGTGCCAGGCTCTGGGGGCTCAGAGCTGGCGTTCCTCAGTCTCCCCAGCAGCCCTTGAAGAATTTGTTCACAGTCTGAGAGTAGAAACAGATGGTAAACTTGCCAAATTCGCTCATTAAGATAAGGCTTCAACAGAGGGCTGGATACAGTCCAGGAGTGGGGTTCAGAGGAGGGAATGGCCAATTGAACATGGTGAGGTCAAAGAAAGCAGCATAAGCAGAGGTGATATTTGAAATTTAAAAGTTGACATTTTTAAGGATAATAGTTAAGGTTTTTTTCAGGAAGATGAGGGAGTAACAAACATTTCCAATAGAAACAGTAGCCTAGGAATTCCCTGGGGGTCCAGTGGTTAGGACTTGGCGCTTTCACTGCTGTGGGGACCTGGGTTCAATCCCTGACCGGAGAACTAAGGTCCCACAAGCCATGTGGAACAGCCACAAAAAAAAAAAAAAAAAAAAGAGAAAGAGGAAGAAAGAAACAGTGGCCTGATGGTGCACAGCCTGGGCTCTGGAGTCAGACTGGCTGGGTTTGAATCCACCTCTAACCGGCAGTGTGACCCTGGTCAAGTTACTTATTCATCCTCTCTCAGCTCAACTTCTTCAGCTGTAAATTCACAGACATCTGTAAGCAAGTATGTCCCACGCAGTCATGCAGCATGTCAGGGTGCCCTTCCTAAGGTCGTGCTCTTCCCCACTGAGAGTTGTATGTTTGTTATAACAGTTTTCCAGTGGATGACAGTCAAGTGCTTGCTTTCTCATAATATCATGACACTGTGACAGATGCAAGTTAAGGGTCTTGAGGAAGTGTGCCTTTTTCTAATTTGCACAAAGACACCAAGTGGGCTCCAGGTGACCTGATACTCATGGTGTTTTTCTTTCTCCTTTCAAAAGTGAAACTCTTTCTAACAGACAGGGGTCAGAGGAGCTTTAGTCTTTTTGCCTCTCTTAAACTGTCCACTCAGGAGCACTCCTGACTGTTTGGGCCACTATCCACTGGGCTACAGGTCTCTGCCTCGGGACCTGGGCCATAGCCCCCTCAATGGGACGTGAACACCTTTCTCCACAGAAACCCTGGAGGAGATGGGAAGGAACGGGGCCCCTTTCCCCCCTTTTCTCTGCCCCTTCAGTCCCCCTAATTACACATCCAATTGGGCAGGGGATAAACCTTTCTGCACAGAAGGATTGGGACAATCCTAAAAGGTGCTACAATGTCCAAGGGGAAGGTCAAGGCTCTCCCTCTCTTGACATTTCCCAGCATATGGAAGGGAAACCCTTAGGATTTTTCATAAAAGAGAGGTTCCCACAGGGCACACCCCAGTTTCTAACCTCCCCTCACTTGCTCTGAGATTCACACCTCTTTTCCTCCAAAAGCCTCCTCTTACCTGCCTCCATTCCAGTCCCACAGAAATCCAGTCCCCCCCACAGTCACCCCCAGATCCATCTACTCAGTCCACCCTGACCCCAGACCTGCTGAATCAAGTTCCTGGGGGGGTGAGAACACATATCTGTGCTTTTAACATGTTTCCGGGTAGTTTTTAGATCCGTTGAGTCTTGGAAACTTCTGCCCCTTGGTTCTCTCCTTCAAATGAAGGACGGGCTCAGATTGACCATTCTAATAAGGATTTTATTAAATGCTTTCGTTCTCTTCTTGATGTATGTGAGGTTTGAGTGTGTGTTTGTGAGTGTGATATATGTGCATGTGGGGGGTGTGTGTGTGTGTGTGTGTGTGTGTGTGTTGAGGGCAGCAGGCAGGCAGGGGGAAGGTGGATCTTAATAGCTATTTTTCTTTTGCTTTCTCTGTATTTTTCAACTTTCAACAAGGAGAAGTTGCTTAAGTAATAATAAGAAATGTTTTTAAGGAATATTGCACTGTCATCCATCTTGAATCTCTTAGTCCCAGCAAATCCTGTAGGCACCCGCTATCCCAGCCTGATACGTCAGTGGGTGAGATCTGACGGACTGCTTTCAGAAACTAAGCTGTTCATAGGAGCCATCTGGAAATGTGGACCCCACCCTGTTCTGTCATCCAGGGCTTGCCCAGATGGCGTAGTAGGGCCTTGGCAGGGTCCTGAGCAATTGATTCCCAGGGCTCCTGGCAGCTTTGGAGCTGGATCCAGGCCAAGGTAGGGTAACCAGGTGCACGTTCCAGCTCTGAGAGAGGCCTGGTGAGAGCCAGGATGGCACAGAGCAGTCCCATCCAAGAGCTGCTCTAGCGCCTCACCTCCCAGGCATGCATTATTCTCCTTGTATTGTTTTTTGAAATCGGGATGTGTCTGAAAATTTACATGTACGTTTAGTGAAGTGATATTTCTTGGTTTCCCAAAAGGCTCTTATTAAATCTGCGAGTTATACACAGAATGGAGCACAGTGCCTGGCTCATAGTAAAATGTCTGTTAATAAATGAATACACATATGAAAAGGAAAAACTAGTATCTATTTTCTTGTAAGAGTAATATGCCTCCCGCTCATCCCAAAGTTAGCGGTGTTTGTTTTGGGGTCTCTTTGGGGCTTGATTAGCTGGACACAGTCTCCCTGGGAACGTCACAGAGATACAGTGACCTGTGAGCCTGCCTGAGGAGACAGGCATTTTCCTTCATGTTTTCATACACACAATGCTCCTCGATCATCTCCCCAAGAGCAGGTGAAATTTCCTGGTACAAAGTTGAAGTTCAGTGCAGGGTTCCGCCGTGTCCAGGCCGCCTCCCATCTAAGGCACGTGGAATTCCTGTCCAGAGCAGGGCTTTTCCTTCAGGAACACCTCTGATCACAAAAAGTAAGGGATGGAACTGAGCAGCCCCAGCGTAGCCAGATGTTAATTTAAAGCAACAGGCACAAAAATAATTAATTTTTTTAAAAAAGCCACAGGCATCTCCTACTCCTATTGCAGGACAAAGGAGTGGCAGTGCTTAAAGGGATACTAAAAAAGAAAAAGGGGATTTATTCCACACGTAGACTATTTCATCACTACAAGAAAATTAAGTGTCTTGAATGATTATCCCTTTGGCCTCAGCAGGGAGTGGCTGAGTCCAGTGGTCTCTAAGTGGGTGCCCTTGGTGGGCTGGGCACCTCCTCTCCCATCCTCTAGCTGCTGTTCCCTCCCACCCCACACACGCACACACACTCTAAACCCCCCTTAGGTGGAAGTGGACGGGAGGTGAGATCCTAGCAGCCAAAGTCAAACCTGACAGGTGCAGACATGACTCGGCATTGGGGCCTTCTTCAAGATAGCTGTCCGGTCATTGGCATTTGTCTTGTGGGAGGGTCCATGGGTCCCTCACAGCCCTTCCCCATCCCTGGGGATCTCCCACCTATGGCACCTTGACATGGCTTTGCCTTTCTGACAGTTCAGCTCCCATTCAACCCGTCTAGGGGTCACCTTCCCTTCTAGAAGGTCCTCTTAACCCTGCTCCTCTCCATGGAGACACATCTGGCCCTAGGAAACAGCCAGGCATTGTTGCCCAGCCAGAGTCTGGGCCCTTCCCAAAGCACGCCATCTCACGACTTGGCCCGAGCGGGTGCTCTAGCCAAGCCCCTCACCCATAGACATTTTCAGCTGTGGGTCAGGGACTAGTTCTACACCCGTTACATGTTAAGGCACACAGAACACATTCTCTGGATGGTTCCCTGGAAGCCCCCTCAGTTGGTTTAAGAAAGGAAGAAGTTCCCCTTTACCCTTCCCACATGGGGGTCGGGACTGGACACAGACGGGGCAGAGATGGACAATATTGTCCACTCTCCAATGAAATCTTCATTTCTTCTTTTTCTGTCAAAGCCTCAGCTTCCGTGTATCTTCACAGCGGTTGTTTTAGTCTCTTAGCTTGTCACGGGTGGGTTGTCTTGCCCTTGGTCATTGGTGCTTCCAAGGACACGCCCAGACAAACAGGAAGCTGTCTCAGCCCTGTCAGGCTTCATTGATTCCAGCAGCCCTTAGATGCACACGGAGTCAGTGGGATGTGGATTCAGATCCCAGCCCTTTGCTTAACAAGCCTCTGGGGCAAGTTACAGAACTCTTGGCTTCCAGTTCCTCACTTGCAAATCAGGTTTAAAAACCCTCAGTTCACAGGGCTTGGGAGAAGTTTAGGGAGATAATATTGCAAGGCATTTGGCACGGTGTCTGGCTTATGATAAATGTTCACTAAATAGGAATCGTTATTCTCACAGTCCTGCTGAGATGTGAGCTTCCTGCTCTCAGCCTGGGAGGCATTCAGGCTTTCAAGGGCTGTTCTGCAGCAGAGATAACCTCGTCCATTTTGCTGCCAGTTGCTAGTTTGGCTCCCTGAAGCGCTGGGGAAAGACCACAGGGGTTATCTTCACACAAGGCCTGGTTCCCATCCTGCCCTATCACACCTCAGCTAGATGACCTTAATATTCCCGAGCTCCAGGTTCTTCCCCTGAAAAGTGAAGACATCACTCTGTCTTGGAAGTAAACCCTCCTTGGCTTCACTGGGCCGTTGTGACGATGAAATTAGGTGGCATATGGCAGGTGTCTGGCACAAGGCTTGTAGCCTGGGGGCTCTCAGCAGTGAATAATTTCATCACCCTCCCCACTAAGGTGGTATCTGTCACCTACATGTCTTAATCCACAAAACTATTGTGAAGTTTGAAGAAAAGACTATGCAAGAGGGACTTTCCTGGTGGCATGTTGTTTAAGACTCCGCGCTCCCAATGCAGGGGGCCCGGGGTTCGATCCCTGGTCAGGGAACTAGATCCCACATGCATGCCGCAGCTCAGAGTTTGCATGCCACAACTAAGGAGCCGGGGAGCCACAACTAAGGAGCCTGCCTGCTGCAACTAAGACCCGGCACAACCAAATAAATAAATATTAAAAAAAAAAAAAGACTATGCAAGAGTGTACCTTATAAAGGGTCACATGCGTTGTAAAGGATGAGTGGGCTCTGATGATTAGCCCGAAGAATGCAGAGGCCAGAGGGTCTCTGAAAACTTCCTGAAGAAGAAACCACTTTAAATTTCCTTCCTCAAGGAAGATTCAAAAGAGTCTGTTCTGCTGAAATGTGTATTCCTTTCATAGGAATAGCACACACATGATTGGTAAAGGGGATACAGTGTCCATATTATGTGGAAGTCATATTGATTCCTATGCAGTATATTCCAGCCTGTACACATTTTGAAGCAATTAGGAGCACACCTTCTCACCACTAAAGAGGAAGTTGTAGCATTTTATGAAGACCTTAAAAAACACGGAAAATCCTGCAGAAGCGCTTTTCTCTGGTACAAGTCATCACTGGTTTAGTGGCTTCATGAACCACAATCCCTTCCAATGTTAGGCTCTCTGGGGAAGTGGAGAGTGCAGATACTTCCTCTGGTATTTAAGAAAAAAAATGTTTTTGAAGAAGTCTAAACCTTAGATTTTTCACTTTGGTGGACCTAGCCTCTGTTAGAGGCAAATGCCATAAAGATCTTACATCTGGGCGAAAAGAAAAAACCTCAGGTTTAAGTCTGCTAGGACGAAGTGACCATGAGTCTGGGAGCAAATGCTGCTGGTGATTTAGCCCCGCTGCTCTTTTATTGGGATTGGTGCTGGGGTTTTTTGTTTTGTTTTGTTTTGTTTTGTTTTGCGGTACCGGGCCTCTCACTGTTGTGGCCTCTCCCGTTGTGGAGCACAGGCTCCGGATGCACAGGCTCAGCGGCCATGGCTCACGGGACCAGCCGCTCTGCGGCACGTGGGATCTTCCCGGACCGGGGCACAAACCCGTGAACCCGTGTCCCCTGCAGTGGCAGGCGGACTCCCAACCACCGCGCCACCAGGGAAGCCCTCGGTGCTGTTTTTGTTAGAGCTCTGCCTACAAAGACCCATAGGTTTTAAATGATCTGCTCCAAATTTGTTTGTTAAACCCTTTCGTATTTACACCATGTGATTTTGCAAAAGGATTTTGTTTTACTTTGTTTTGTTTTGTTTTCAGGATCATATATATGGCATTGTGGCAAAAATGCCCACATCAGGATCTGATCAGCAAATCAGAATTACCTAAACCTCCAAGAAGCAAAACTAAAGTGCTTTGGGGGTAGTTCATTCCCCCTCACCTACACATTTTCCAGGCTTGATGAAAGTCATGTTACCAGGGCAAGAGAATATTCCTCACACAGAATAAAGTGAAACTCAGATATAACCTCCTCCAGGAAGCCCACCCCCGCCCCTCATGCAGCCAAGTTGGTCTAGGTGCTCCTTCTCTGGTTCCCCCAGCTTCCTGTATTTCTCTGTCTCTGCTGCTCAGATTACATCGTGTGGTCATTGCCCATGTCCATATCTGTTCCCCCCCCCCAATGTGATGTCACTGGTCTTCCAGGGTCCAGGGCTCAGCATAAGGCCAGCCACTGGGGTGGCATCAGGAAACATTATGAACTGAACAGAATGATATAGGAGCACAGTTGAGGGCTGGTGAATATAATAGTGTGACTCTTTGCCTGTACTTCTAGTCTTTGAGAATTTATTTCAGAGTTTACCATTGTAAGCCAGTTGTAAGCCTGTTGGAACACTTTTTATAAAGCTTGCAAAGTATTTCAGTTTTGTTTACTCGCTCTGGCACAGGCTTCCTCGCAGCCTAAATATCCCCCTGGGCCTCGGAGAGCTATGTGGATGCATACAAAACCAGGGACAGGACCCAGAGCGCTGCGTGTGCACAATGAATAAAACCAGGGCAGCAGAGAATGGGAGGGGGGTGATAAAAAAGCCCGGGGCTCTAAATTAAGCCAAGCTCTAAGCCACACTCTGCCATTCACACACATTGTGTGTGAGAGTCCCTTTGCCTCCCTGGGCTGTAGTTTCCTTCTCTGTGGAATGAGGGTCTTGGAGTAGGTTCCATTATTTGTTCAACATATACAGGTCTTCAGGACCTGCGCAGTCCCACAGAGGAAAAACTGAAGACAAGGCTGCCCTTGGGAGGTCACAGCCTGGAGAGTGAGACAGGCTCGTGCCCACAAGTCCCTGGGTGGATGTAGGAGGAATTAGCATTTACTGAGCACCAGCTGTGTCCTCAGCACTTTATATCTAATGTCTAATTTAATGCCCCCTCTAAGGTAGCCATTATACCCCCATTTTATAGTGGGGAAACTGAGGCTCAAGAGGTTAAGTGACCACGTGTGCTAGCAAGCAACAGAGCTGGCATTTGAACCCAGGTCTGCCTGACTCTAAAGACCAAGATGGTTCCCACCCAATTTGAACAGTCTATGACTTCATGATTTAAAAAAGAAAAATTAATTCAGGAGAATGCGTGTTCATTTCCTTCCTTAAATCCGGGCTTTTAACTATTTAAATTTTTAAAAAAAATTTTTTTTCTGATTCAGGAAGTGGATAATGTCCTGTTTTAGATTATATGTTACAAAAAGCTGAAAGATGGCTCATTTGTTCATTCATTCATTCACTCAATCATTCAACAAATACTTATTGAGCATTTACTATGTACTGACCATGCACTGCTCTAAGCACTGGATATACCATAATGCACAAAGACAGACAAGGTCTCTGTTCTCATGGAACTGACTTTGTACTGGGAAGCAGATGATAAAGATGAAAACAACTAAATAAGATGATTTCGGTTTATTCTAAATTCTAGGAGAAATGTAATCTAGGAGAATTGATATGGTAAATTTGGGTTCCATCTAAGTTAAGGTAGTTAGAAATGGCCTGAGGAGATGAAATTTGAGCTGAGATCAGGTTGAGAAAGACCTAGCCAAGTGATGATCTAGGGAAAGTGCTTCCTGGGCTGAGGGAATAGTAGGTGAAAAGGCACTGAGGTAGGGCCAAGTGAGAGTCTCTGAGGAACAGAAAGGAAGCCGGTGTGTCTGGAGTAGATTAACAATAGGGAAAGTGGCAGAAAATGACGTAGGAGGGAGATGGGATCATACAGGGCCACGGCACGGAGTTTAGACAGCTAGAGAAAGTCACTGGCGAAAGGTAAGCAAGATAATGACATTCAGCCTTAGAGATGAGAGGAACAGTAGTCATTCTGACCCAAGCATCTCACCTCACATTGGTCCAGCGGAAGAGACCTGCCCAGAGACTAACAGGGTCAGTGAGTGGGAGAGCCAGGAGTTAGTGAGAGACCCCATTGAAGCAGAGCACTCAGCCAAACCACTGACTCCCTGTAATGCAACTGCCCAGCCACTGCCCTGGCCCAGGCCACCAGTGTGTCTTTCTCCTGATCTATTGCACTAACCTTCACTGGTCTTCTGACTGTCACCCTCACCCTCCTAAGGTTAATTGTCCACACAGCGGGCAGAATGAACATGGTAAACCTTCATTTCGATAATGTCTCACCTCTGCTCAACCCCTCTGACGTCCTCCCTGTACCTCACTGTACCTGTTCATTTGTCTCCCCACCAACCCAGAGAGCAGGCCCTTGTCTTAAATATCCCTGGATCCTTGGTGTGCTGGCTAGAGGCTCTGGCACATAAAAGGCACTCAGTAAATGCTGAATGAATAAATAAACATGCAAATATAAAATCTGCAAATAAGCACACTAGGTGATTTCATTTCTGTCTACGTAGGGGAATCTATCTGGTTATTATTTATGGATAGCACATTGGCTAAGAGCATGGGCTTTGAACTGGACCTCCTGGGTTCAAATCCTCTCTCATCCAGTTACCAATGCTTTGACCTTGGATAAGTCATTAACCCCTTTGAGTCTCAGTTTCCTTGTCTATCTAGTGGGGATAATAATAGTATCCAACACACAGTGTTGTTACAAGTATTACACTAGTTGGTATACATAATAAACCATTCTTGGTACCTCTCAACTATTAGTCATTGATATCATTGTTGATATCTCCATATGCAGTGAGGGAAACAATGCCAGAAAGGTCTGGATGGCTTCAGTGGAGACTCCTGGTATAGGAGACAAAGTGCTGTCTTTGGAAGTTTCCCCTAATTTGCTGGGGCAACCTTGGGCAAGTCACTTCATGCTTCAGAGTCTGTTTCCACATCTGAAAAATGGAGATAATCGTACTCCAGCTGTAGCTTTGAGATTAAGTATATCAAGTTTCTGGCACAGTAACTAGCACCTAATTCCAAAGGCAACAAACGTTTCCTTTTGCTCTTCTCCCCACTGGCCTGTGAGCTTGCCAAGCACAGGATCCTTGTTAACCGGGCCTGAATCTGCCCACCCGCTCATGCCTAGCACGGAGTCTGGCCCTGTGAACAGACAGTAAACAGTGAATAGAGAATTAATACTTGTGGACTCCGAAGTGGGCTCCCTTCGCCTGCTTCACACATCTGTCCCTTCAGTTTTGTTTTTTCTGCCAGAAATCTGGTCCAGAGAATCATCATCTCTCACGGTGGCTATGCCCACAACCACCTACTGAGCTCCCCATTCAGAGAAGGGCTTGTCCCTCCAGCTAACTGAACATGGTGCCAGATTTGTCTTTCTAAAGCACAGACCATGTCCCTTGCCTTGCGCAGAAGCCTTCGTGGCCCACCAGAGCTGCCCCCCACCCCCAGCTCCTTAGGCTGGTGTTTAAGGCTCACTACAGACCACCCCAGGCTGCCCCTGCCATCATGTCCTCTCTCTCTGCCCCTCTAACCTTACACACACACACACACACAGAGGCACCAGACTGAATCTTAGTTCCTTGGCATCACTGTGCCTTTGCCCACATTGTGCCCCCTGTCTGGAGCGGCCTCCCAAGGCACCACCCCCATACCCCAAGGTCCCACTCTAATGCCACCTCTTCACCTGGCCTCACCCACATGCACAAGCTACAAGTGTCCCTCCTGCACCTAAGTTCCCACGGTGCTTCATGGTGCAGCTCCTCACCCACCTGCTGCCCCAGATGTTGTATTGTGTTTACCTCTGTGCCTGGGCTAAGTGGGCCCTCAGTGAACGTGATGGACGACCGCGGTTGGCCTCCCCTCTGGAAGGGTAGGGATGTGTCTCCTTCATCTCTGCACCTTTCCTCTCTCACACACACGTTTTCCTGAACACAGCAGGAGCATGATGCATATTTAATAGATGAGCCACCTAGCCTTGCTGTTCTAGTAAGCAAAGGTGTCTTGAATTGGTCTTTGTTCCTCAGTCCTGCTGACGGCCCGAGGTCAGACCACACCGTCGTTCACTTGGACTGTTAGGCCCCTAGCAGTGTCTCCCTTCTTTCCTTTTGAGCCTGCACAGACTATCGGAGTGACCCTTCTCAAACAGAAATCTCATCATGATGCTGTAAACCTTTCATTAGCTCCAAGTGCCACAGAATGAAGCCTCAGCTGCCTTCCCCTTCAGCCTAGTCTTCTGCTCCCCCAGGTTCCCTTGCCCCCCGCCCCACGTACTTCCTCGCATTCCTCCAGTTACTGTAATCCCATGGCGACCCTGTGTTGTTTCAGGCCTCTGTGTCTTGACATATGCTGTTCCCTCTTCTTCAAATGACACCCCACCTCCACTCACCGTCCCCCAACATCTGATAAACAGCTGCCCATGCCTCAAAACCCAGTTCTGACAAAAGCTTCCTCTGTGAAGGAGGAGGTGGCTCAGCACATGAACAGCCCCCAATACTAACCATACATCCACCCCACGATACTGGGCATTCACTGTGCACCAGACATCCCCTCTAGGCAGCCGCTGCACTGGCCAGATTCCTGAGGTTGCAGTCGTCACTGTGTCGATATGAACTGTGCTTGCACCTGCCTCGTTTCCTCGCCCGGAGCCCTGAGGTCCGGGCTGCTGCCGGCTGTCATCACTGAGTGCCCCGTGTCCCCTAGTGCTCGCAAGGTGCCGGCACACGTGGAAGACCAGTAAATGAGCCACACTGAGTGCAGGGAGTGGAGGGGAGGAAGTCAAGCGGGGAATAGGGTGGGACAATGTCGAAGGTTTGACCCAAGGCTGCCAGGGCCTCTCGAATCTTATTTCAGAGTCCAGGATCCTCCTGGTTAACAGCAAAAGATGCTTCCGCTTCGGCTGTCCTGGGGCTCCTGCTCAGGCTTTGGGTGAGTGGTTCTCAGTGGCAAAGTCCTCAGGAAATTCCCTGCAACCCCCAAAATGCTAGGCCAATGAACAGGTCCCACAGGCTGCTGACAGCTCAGCACAGTGCGAAATGCGGCAAGAAATAAGTCAGTCTGGCATTGGCTTCAACCATGCAGACCCTCAATGTGTCATTCTTCTCTTTAACAAAGCTTTGCCGATACTTGCTATGTGCTTGGCACCGAGCACAGAGAGAGAAATTAGATGCTTCCTGCCCTGGAGAAGCGGCTTGTCTGGGGAAGCAGGCTGTGTGATCCAAGACACTTCCTGGAACAAGTAAGTCACCACGTGGCTAAGTCCCAAATAGCAGGTTCCTGAAGGAAGAAGGAGTCTGGTGCATTCCAGGAACTGAGAAGACAAGTGGGGAGCACCTGGAGATCAGGGCCAAGATCCCAAGGTGAACCTGAAGAGACCCTGCAAGGTGGAGGGAGGGGGAGGGGCACAGCCTTGGAACTATAATAACAGCTAACATTTGTGTGGCACTCGTTATGTGCCAGGCACTCTTCTAGACATTTTACATGTGTGAACTCCTTTAATTGTCCCAATAACCTGTAAGGGTAATAATTGCGATTATTATCCTGTGAGTCAAGGGAAGCCATTGAATTGTGTCAAGAAGGGAAAAGAGATCAGATCTGTGTATGAGAAACTTCCCTCTGGCTCTGGTATGGAGCACTGAAGGGGGTCAGAGTAGATGCCAAGAGACCCATCAGGAGGCCCACACTAGTGGTCCAGGGTGGTGCTGGGGGGTGGGTGGAGAGAAGGGAGCGTATCTGAGAGCTGTTAAGGGGGAGAGTTGACAGAACTGGTTAGCAGTTACTCATTAGCAGTACTCAGCCCAGGTCTCTGACAAACCTCCCCTCCTCCTCTAGGCAAGTTAAGGCCCCTCCCCCAGGCTGGCCCAGGCCTTGCTTCCTTCTAACAGTCCTGATCGTACCCAACACCAGACTCCAGGTCAGTTTTCCAACAAGCAAATCACAAAAAGTCAGCTGCCCAAATGAATAATTCCCCAAACCACCACTTTGCCAAATGGCTTATAAGCCAGAAACTAATTCATCAAAAGCCAAATCATTCGAAGTTAATTCCCTAAGTTTGCTTGTTTCTTTTGAAAACTCTTATGCAATTTATAGCAGTTGGTGTTAGGTGGGATAGACTTTTTTTGTATTAATATTAAGTAGGCAAAAAAGAAAACTTATAAAACATGCATAAAGTATTTAAAAATGATACAACAAAACTCCTGCACCCAAAACCAGTTTTTAAAAATGAACACTACCAAAAACAATTTTTATATTTAAAAAAATGAACATTACCATTACCTTGGAAACCCCCTGAGTGCCCCTCCCTCATCCCATCGCCTTCCTTCTCATCCCAGAGATAATCACTCTCCCAAATGTTCTGCCTTTCTCTCTTGCTTTTCTTTATAACAACATAATTGTATCTTTAAAGAGTATCGGTGTTTTTGTTTTTGTTTTGTTTTTGTTTTTGCGGTACGCGGGCCTCTCACTGTCGTGGCCTCTCCCATTGCGGAGCACAGGCTCCGGACGCGCAGGCTCAGCGGCCATGGCTCACGGGCTTAGCCGCTCCACGGCATGTGGGATCTTCCCGGACCGGGGCACGAACCCGTGTCCCCTGCATTGGCAGGCGGACTCTCAACCACTGCACCACCAGGGAAGCCCAGAGTATCGTTTTTTCAGTTTTGCATGTTTTTAAACTTTATATAAAAGGAATTAGAGCACACCTGTTTTTCTGTGACCTTTTTTTCATTCAACATTATGTTCCTGAGTTTCATACTTGTTAATACATAGAGTCCTGATTCATTCATTTTCTTGGTTGTATAGTATTCTGTTTTATGAATACATTATAATTTATGTATCCATTGAGTTGAGGAAAACTTAAGATGGTTCCAGTGTTTTTCCATTACACATAGTGCTAGTAGGAACATTCTTGGATATGTCTCCTAGGGCACATATGCTATGGAATTGATCTAGTTCATTCTTTTTTTTTTTTTTTTTTTTTTTGTGGTACGTGGGCCTCTCACTGTTGTGGCCTCTCCCGTTGCAGATCACAGGCTCCGGACGCGCAGGCTCTGTGGCCATGGCTCACGGGCCCAGCCACTCTGCGGCATGTGGGATCCTCCCGGACCGGGGCACGAACCCGTGTCCCCTGCACCGGCAGGCGGACTCTCAACCACTGTGCCACCGGGGAAGCCCCGATCTAGTTCATTCTTTACAACAATCATATGAGGTACATATAATTAGCCTCATTTATAGATAAAGTAACTGAGGTTCAGAAAACTTCAATGACTAAAGATAGGAGTCTAATAAGAAGTGTGAGGCTTTTATATATTGAATCTCCCCACCTCATGAAGTGGTCTCTCAGAGGAGAAACCCACCCTCTGACCCATGCCCTAAGCAAAGAGTTGTTCTCTGGACAACTTCTAATCCGTCCCCTCCCCCTACCCCCCTATCCCATTCCTCACAGCATCCTACCAGTCCCTCCCTCCAAACCTCATTTCTCCTTGTCCCCTCCCTTTCTATGCCTAAACCCCACTACTGTCCAGGTTTCAAATTGATGCTGACCACCCCCTGAGTTAAAACCAAGAGCCAAGGACCTTATCTCCCACCTACTCTTCCCACCTTTCTTATCTCTCAGCCTCTTGCCCCCAGGTAGGCATCTTCCCTCCCCTTCTGACGACACACACCTCTGCCCTACTCTGAGAATCCCGATTACTCTGCCTAGGATGCAGTGTATCCCTCTCCCAGATGGAGTTCTTTGAGCAAGGGTCTTTCATGTCTATTTCCACAGCAGTTCCAGAGGGCTTCTCTAGTGATATTTACACCTTATATCTCATGTTATTAAGGACCTGTCTTATTCTCCTTTATCTCCCCTGGGCCTTGCACAGAGTGAGTAACAAATATTGAATGAAAGGATTGATTTTCACCCAAACCACTTCCTGTGCCATGCCTGGATTAATTTCAGTTACTGTTTACTGATCTGCTTTAAAGTACCAAATGCTGTGCAAAGCCCTCCTGCTCTGAGCAAGCCGAGTCATTCTCTCCATCTCATCTCTCCAGGCTCAAGCAAAGGGCCTACCCTGCATTTGCATCTACGCTACCTTGCTGGCAACAGTCTCCTCTGAGATATCCTAAAGTTCTAGCCCCTAACAAAAAGCA
This sequence comes from Pseudorca crassidens, assembly GCF_039906515.1. Classification (NCBI taxonomy): domain Eukaryota; kingdom Metazoa; phylum Chordata; class Mammalia; order Artiodactyla; family Delphinidae; genus Pseudorca; species Pseudorca crassidens. Next base: position 55,210,970 of record NC_090304.1, read on the forward strand.
CTAACATTCACATAGCTCTTTCGAGTTTAAGCAGCACTGTCAGACGCATTTGATCTGTCCAGCCATTCAGTGCTACCGGTGTCATGATCTCCATTTTGCAGATAAGAAAACCAAAGTCCACAAATATCAAGTGACTCACCCTGATCCACACAGAAAGACTACAGAATTGAAGCCAGGTTTTCTAATTTGAGAGCCCTTGCCTTTCCACTATATTTAGCCATCTTCGCCATGAAGCCTTTGTCAAGGCAATGGAAATTGACATGGTAGAGTGGTGTGGTGGGAAAGGATGCCAGCTTGGGGTAAGTCGGCCTTTGAGTTTGAGCTTCGTCGCTTAGTAACTGTGTGACCTTAATCAGGTCACCAACCTCCCTAATCCTGAGTGCTTCATCTGCAAATGGGGCAGTAGCACCTACCTCACAAAACTACAAGGATTCAATGAAAAAAATGTGTGTGAATTGCCTTACATGTAGTCAGGGCTCAGTAAATCTTAGTCCCTTACCTGGCCCTTCCCCCAAACTCTATGACAATAATCCAGTACTCCAAGTTCTGAGCCTTTTATGTGCATGCTGGGGACCGCTCACCCACAGAAGATGGAGACACTGAGTTCAGCACAATGGACAAATGCATAACTTCCTCACTCTTGGGTCCTGGTCTTTTGTGTTCCTCTGGTTGGTTGGTTGCCTTTTGAGACTTTTGAGAGCATATATGTTTGGGTTTGCCCACAGCTTTATGCAGCATGGTTTAGCTACAGAGCATAGTCTTAGCATTCCTTCTCCCATAATGAACCCTTCACCCTGCCCAACAGCTATCAAGCCGCAAAGGAGTTTGTGGTTCCTTGAAGCCCACATCACCTTCAGGGGATTTTTTTGTAGCTGCTTTTCATCTCAGAAATTATCCCCTGGGCTTCCCAGGTGGCGCAGTGGTTGAGAATCTGCCTGCCAGTGCAGGGGACACGGGTTTGAGCCCTGGTCTGGGAGGATCCCATATGCCACGGAGCAACTGGGCCCGTGAGCCACAACTACTGAGCCTGCGCGTCTGGAGCTTGTGCTCTGTGACAAGAGAAGCCGCGACAGTGAGAGGCCCGCGCACCGCGGTGAAGAGTGGCCCCCGCTCGCCGCAACTAGAGAAAGCCCACGCACAGAAACGAAGACCCAACACAGCAAAAATAAAAATAAATAAATAAATAAAACTTGTACTACATGCTAGACGCAGGACAAATTTAAAGGAGAAAATTAAGAAAAAGGAAAGAAAAGAAATTATCCCCTTCCACACAGATGGTTGGTCTATCAGTCCATTTCTGGAGACTTAACTGTGTGCCAGCTCATGTACCACACATCAGAAATAATTACTATAATGACTGAGGCTGCCAGTTCCTGGGCATTTATATGTGTGCAATAGCACTATGTGCATTATACACATGATCTCATCTAATCTTAATAAAATATTGGGATGGGTGGCTACTCCATTTCAAAGATGAGAAAACTGAGGATTAGAAAGGCTTGGTAACCTGTTCAAGACTGCACTAGTTGCAGAACTATGGTTCAAAACCCTGTCCGATTCCAAAGCTCAGAGTTCTTTCCCTGCCATAGGAATCTCCCCAGTCTCTTAATGGGAGATAGAAACCCAGAAACAAACACCTCATTCGTTGCAGATAGCACTTTGTTTCTGATTATGAAAATTGGTTCAGAATATAAAGCCCTACTCTGGGGAGGAGGGTTAAGGAACTGGGGTGAGAGGAAGACTTACTTTTTGAGTACCTTTTTGTACTTGGTGAATTTTTGAACTGTGTAGTTACTTTTCTTTTAACCTAATGACGGGAGGCGGGGAGGGAGGCGGGGAGGGTATGCCATCCCCAAACGTGCCACTTTGGCATGTGGGTTATTTTGAGCTGAAGGCAGTCAAGACCCAGCACTTAGGAAAAGCTTTTTACCTCTCCCTTAACGGCCTAAAACAATTTAGAGTGGGGGCCTGAACCAAGAAGACAGCTGTTACCAGAGACAAGTATTTCATCTGAGAGACATATCCGCGTGGCAGCGCAAACATCTGCTCTTCTCACCTTTCTGTGAATTGCTTCCCCCTCTTTGAAGACCCAGACTCCTATCCCTTTCCTTAGCTCAGGATGGTAGATAAACCTCAATTGCCCTGTTGCCTTTGAGTCTCATATATTTGCAGAAATTTGTTTTTCTTCTATTAATCTGCCTTTTAATTATGGGGGTGGGACGTCTCAGCCAAGAACCTAGAAGGGTAGAAGGAAAATTATTTTTCCTCCCCTACACCAGTTTTTTTAAACCAATTAAAACGTAGTAGCACATTTTGAAAATACAGCTAGTAATAAAAATCATTCCTAACCCCACTTCACACAGATACTCACATCTGCCTTTTTCGCTAGGCACACGCTAAAAAATGGGATTATATTTACACATGCCGTTTTTTGTAACCTGCTTTTTTTCTCATAATACTATCTTACGACATTACTTTTCATGTCTATGAATATAGATCTAATGGTACTGATGCAGTTCAGGTGGCTTCCAAGCCCCTTTATATGTGAGAATGCTGAGACGAATTTTGAACGGGAGTTTGCAGCATCCTGTCACAGCGGGAGGCAGGGACAGCGGGCTCACCGCAGGGCATGCTGGGCCCTGTGCTGCTGGCTCAGGGAACCGAGAGGCCAGGGGCGGGGCCCGGGCCGGAAGGCGGGCCCGAGGGTGGGTCCGGGCCGGGTCAGGGCTGGTGTCCGCTGGTCTCTCCACTTCAAGCTCACTGGCGTGGCTAGAGTTGAGTGGAGTAGTGATCGAGCTGCGGAGGTTCATGGCTGGGATCTGCTCCTGGAGGGTAACTTTGGTTCCCCTCTGGCACTAAACTCGGTGGCACCGGCGGGCGGGCGTCCCCGCCGGGGAGAGTTGCAGACTAGGTTACGCGAGTGCCCAGAGCTTGCTAGACTTCAGACCTGCGGGCGCCCATGGCGCAGGTCGGTCATTTTGACAATGAGGCCCCCAGGCAGCCAGGAGGCTTGCGGAGGCGACCACCGTCAGGGATGGTGGTGGAGTGGCCCAAGGGGAGATTTAGGACATTTCTGGACCCCACAGTGTCTATTTTCCGTGTTCTTAATGAAACCTTTTAAAAATTAGGAAATAAGACATACACAAAAATAGAATAATAAAACCAGTCTCTATGTACTCATTACCCAGCTTAGTCACATCTTAGTATTTTCCTATATTTGCTTCAGCTGTTTTGTTCTTTAGGCAATGAAGCGTTAAATATACAGCTGAATGTCTCTGTGTAACCTCCCTAATTGCATTTCCTTCTCTCCCTGTAGATCGTTGCCATCTTGAATTTGGGGTTTATCAATTTATCAACTCAGTGTGTGTTTTTATGCTTCTAGTACATACGTATTTATCCACAAAAATAGACGGCATATTTAGCATGTTTTAATCTTTATATAAACGGTATTCTCCTGTAACTATTCCTGAATTTCCTTTCATCCCCCTCAATATTTTTGAGATTCATTCAATATAACTGCTGTATAATATTTCATTTTGTGATTACACTCCAGTTCATTTAAACATCCCTCTGTTCAATAAATAATCACACAGTGAACATTCTTGGACCTGCCTCCAAATACACAGGTGTGATAATTTTTTAGGATATATTTCTAGGAGTGTACTTGCTGAATCATGGTGTACGCACAGCTTCACCTTTGCCAGACAGCGCTCCCCAGTGATCATAAATCATTTTACATTCCTACCAGCAATGTATAAAAGTTCGTATTGTTCTATGTGGTTGCCAAACTTGATTTACTTTAATAAAGCTTTAAAAAGTTTCTTTTTCAACCAAGTTCAAATTGCATCTCTTCTCTTTGCTCTCAATTATACCCAGTATGAATTATTTTGCCTCTCTAAGCCTGGGTTTTCTTATCTGTAAAATGGGGATAATGATACTTAACCTTGCTATGATGAGTAGGAGGATTAAAGAAAATAATGCATATAAAAATGCATACTCAAATGCCTGGCTAGAATTTGATAGGTACTCCAAAAATAGTAGTAGGAAGAGGAGTAATATTAGTAGTAATAATAACACTAATAATAATAAATGGTAAATTTGTATTGAGTTCTTGCTATGTGTCAGGCGTCGTCCTAAGTGCTTGAAGCTCATTGTCTCAATTACTTGCAATAGCAACCATATGAGGTTGGTATAAGTATTAGCATAGTTTTTCAGGTGAGGGAGCCAAGGTGTATATAGTTCAAGCAAATTGCTCAAAGTCACAGAGATAGTAAGAGGTACTGCTGGATTCAAATCTCAGGTTTGTCAGAGAGTTTGGACTTTGAAACTGCAGACAACGGAGAATCACTGAAGGAGAATAATTCATTCATTTGCCTGACAGCGGTTTGTGCTACCCTATAAATAGTGATCATTATTATTATGTTGACGAGGCAGTGTAGAGAGGAGGAAGGAGAAAATGTTGGAGTTAGATGACCCACTTTGTGCCTGGCTCTGTGCTAGGCATTATGGATGCACTAGGGACCAAAACACTTTCCTTGAGGTTGCCTGGAGTCTGGTTCAGTGTTTCTCAAGACCTGCTTCCTGGACCATCTGCCTGTCAATGACCCTGGCTGCCTGGTCAACATGCAGATTCCCAACTCCCCCCTCCCCAGAGATTCTGATTCTGTAGGTTTCTGGAGAAACATTATGAGCAGAGATTCTGACATTCACATAAGTTTGAGAGTCACTGATCTTGCTGGTGAGGAAGACAAGTAAACAGATGGCTACAATACAGAATGATAAGAGTTACAAAGGCAGGTCCTGGAAGAGTTTCTGGAGGAAGTCCGGTCTAAGCTGAGACCTGTCAGATAAGAAAAAGCCAAGGGGGCAGAAAGGAAAGGGTAGATTCAAGCTGAAGGGAAAATGAGAGAAGTGGCTCTTTTAGAGAAGAGAATTTTAAAGTATTTTAGTGTGACTGGAGTGCAGAATGAAGCAATGAGGCTGCAGAAGTGGGCAGAAAAGTCACAAAGGTCACAGAGCCTTGCTGGTCATGTCAGTGAGTTTGGACTACCCTAGAGGGAGTGGGAAATTTATTTTTTTTGGGAGAGGGCATCGATAGTTTTGAATTTAAGAAAGAACCCTGTGGGGACTGCCCTGGTGGTCCAGTGGTTAAGACTGCGCTCCCAATGCAGGGGGCCCAGGTTCGATCCCTGGTCAGGGAACTAGATCCCGCATGCCACAACTAAAAGCCCGCATGCTGCAACTAAAAGATCCCGAACACTGAAAGGAAGATCCCGCAGGCAGCAACGAAGATCCCGCAGGCAGCAACAAAGATCCCGAGAGCCGCAACAAAGACCCAGTGCAGCCAAATGAATAAATAAATATTAAAAAAAGAAAAAAAAGAAAGAACCCTGTGGTAGACACAATGTAAAGAATAGGCTGCAGGACTGGAATAGGGCAAGAATTTCCTCAGGGCAATCAGGAAGGGAACAGGCACTACTGACTAGGACTGAGACAATGGCAGGGAGAGAAGGTGGGAAGTGGACAGATAGGAGAATCCATACGGGTGATAACTGATTGGATACGGCTGGATGCGGATAGGAAGGAGTTAAGACTTTCTTTAGCAAACTGGGTCAATGGTTGTGAATTTCATCATAGTTAAAAAAAACACTGGAAGAGAAACCAGTGTGGAGGGAAAATGACAAGATCACTTTAGGACATACTGAATCTGAGATCCTTATGAAATACCCAAGTAGAGCCGTCCAGAAGATAGGTGGAAATCCTGCTAGTTACTCACTCACTATCCTCTCCCCCTTCTTCTCTCCTAACAGAAGCCAGCTTTGTTTGGGACAGTGAAGTGCCCAATTAAAACATTCACCCTCCTAGACTCTCTTGCCAGTCTTCCCAGACTCTCTGTGGTTGGTTATGAGATCCAGTTCTGACCAATAAGCTCTAAGTGGACATCCTCCAGTGGAGGTTCTGGAAAAGCTATTGTTTTCCTGATAACAACGTACAGGCCCAGGCGGCATTTGCCCTTCACCCTGTCCTTCCCGCTTCCTGCCTCAACAGGGTTGCGATGCTTGGACAAGATACAACCATTTTGTAACTTTGAGGATGAAGGCTTATGCTAAGGAAGGTAGAGGAGGGAGACAGAAGGATTTGGACATTTTGGAGCTGTTATATGGCCCTGGGCTGTTTACCATCTGAGAAAAATAAACCCTAATTTAGTTAAGCCATGGGGACTGGTTTTCTGTCACCTGCACAAAACATGATCTTAATTGATTCAAGGGCGAAAGCTCTGGAGACCGATCTGGGTTAGAGATAGCGATTTAGGTCAGCATCTAGATGGTAACTGACAGTGTTTGGGTCGATACAAGAAAACCAGGCACCCAAAACGCACAAAAGTAAGAGATTCTTACGGGTTAAAGGACAGAGAGGGCTCAGTTTGTGGGCAACGTTGAAAGGCGGAATTCCTGTTCACAGGGCAAGTGTCTTTAGGTTACTTTTTTGTTGTTGATGTTTCCATAACCTCATTCAAAACAAAACAATCCATTTAGGACTATTCAATTCATACTCAACCCACCTGAAATTTATTTTGTAACAACTTTCCAGGTGCTTAAGCAAGGGCTGATGACTCTGGTCATAAGTGTGGTGACTTACTTCCCAGGGTGTGGCATGTCTGGGGCTCGGGAGCTGACTTGGTAAACCTCAGCTGTCCTCTGTTTTTCCTGGAGCAAGTACCCCTGGAGTTCCTTCTGGGAAGGTTGGTGCGAGGGCTGCTGGCCCAGGACCTGTGTTGCAATTTAACCGGCCTGTCCTATCTTTTGTCAAGATTATTTGTCACAGCGTCCTAATTGATTAAGAAGCCAATCAGGCTAATTTTCCTGATTCCTCACTTCTCCCCACCTTGCCCCCAACAAAAAAAATCTCCAGGCCAGAAATCTATTCTCGCTAACACATGGAAACATGTTATTCCCTCTCTTGAACACTTTTGTGGTCTCTAGGATAAAGCCCAAATGCCTTATTACAGCATATTAAGCCTCAATCTTTCCATCCTCCATCCCTGATAATTGCTTCTCTGCACACATGGGCAGCCACCCTGAATGTCTCATTCTGCCCACATTCCTCTTGCCCTTTCAAGCCCTTGCAGGCTGTTTTCTTGCCCAATAATGCTTCCTCCATCTCCTGCACTGACTGCCTACCCACACATACTCATTGCAGCCAGATTCATTTGCTGGTCTTCCAGCAGCCAGGAGTAGCTGGAAATCCAGGAGCAGTCCACTTCCTACTTCTCCCTCAGTCCCTCTGCCCCCCATCCCCAGTCTCTCTCCAACTCCTGTTGATTCTATCCCCTAAACATCTGTAAATTTGTCGTCTCCTCTCTGTCACTCCTGATACTAACCAAATCACTGCAAGTCTCTTTAGGAGCCTCCATGTCTTCAGTCTTTCCCAATTCAATCAATCCATCCTCCCCTCTGCACATTTACCCAGGTCGATCTCTTCCTTAAAACCCTCTAGGTCCCTAAGGGAATCGTCCCTGCAGAACTCTCAAGCCTCATTTTCTACGTTCCAGGAGTTGAGAAAGTTCAAATCCAGTGTTGTCCACAGTCCTCTCTGTCCTGCACAGCCCCTCTTCTGAGCTCCTGCAGGACCAGCCTGGCACAGTACTTAAGAACATGGCCACTGGCACCAGAGTGCCTAGATTCCAGCCTCTGCTCAGCCACTATTAGCTGGGTGCTCTTGGGTGAAACCTCACCATGTCAGTTTCATTACTGGTAAATGAGAGCTAAAGGTAGCCCGCATTCATGGGGTTGTTAGAAAGATCGTAGAAGGTAATGTTGAAAAGTACTCAGAACAGGGTCAGGAACAGAGTAAACATTACATAAGTGTTAACTATTATAATTGTTTGTTACACCTCATTTCTATGCTTGAAATGTGTCTATTTTGTCCTCTTCTATTGTCTAGAATAGTGCCAGAGACACTGGCAGCAGATGGCTGTGGCTAGAGTATGGGAGTGGGGGACAGACTGTGAGAGGAAATAACAGGGAGACTAGGGGCCAAGGAAGTTTAGCTACCTCAAGGAATGTGAAATTGGCTTTTTGTTTTCTGTAATCCAAGTTTCATCTTAGTTTAGAAAGAAGTCTTATGGGAAGATCAGGCCCAAATGTTCCCCAGTATCTTCCCTGTGCCTAGTGGACAGTATGATTCCCTGTGCTTCACCAAGGACGCTTTCTCCTCCCTTCAGAGTAATAATACCACAATACCCTGAGATGTACTGATCTCATTCCATTTCCAGGTACTGTATTTAGCAATTATTTTTTGAATTTAATCTAAACATGAAGTGGGTACTACTGCTTCGCCATTTTATAGATGGGGAAACCTTAGAGAGGTTAAATTACAGCTTATTAAGAGGTGAGTTTGGGATACAAGGTCATGTTTGCCACTTTCCAAAGCCAATACCCTTAATGCTATTCAGGTTGCTTCATAAAAGTGGATTTGTCACTTAATCTGAAAAATATCTTCAGATTTGCTCACATGCTAGACCCAGTTCTGGGCACTGGGAACATAAATTGAATATAGGAGCTCCTTTCTCTCCAGGAACTCATAGCTGCCTTGTGGGTACGAACTAGTCAGCAGGCAGTGAAGCCAAGTGTGGGAAATGCACAGGGACCTAGAGAGCAAGGGGAGGGAAGCATTAACTCTGCCTGAATAGTGGGGCTTGGGGTCCAGCCATAGAAGTGGCAGTTAAGTCTCAAAGTTTGGGATTGGGAGTGATGATCACACTAATGATGTTTCTGGAAACAAAAGCATCGACAGGTGCATAAAACATTTATTCTTTAATGCTTATCATGTACTGTAAGTGACAACGGGAAGCTCCAAAATGATCTGTATTATTTTATTCTATTTTAACAAAACAATACATGTCTATGGCTTAAGGAAACATACACACATGGGCTCCCCTGGTGGCGCAGTGGTTGAGAGTCCACCTGCCGATGCAGGGGACACGGGTTCGTGCCCCGGTCCAGGAGGATCCCACATGCCGCGGAGCGGCTGGGCCCGTGAGCCATGGCCACTGAGCCTGCGTGTCCGGAGCCTGTGCTCTGCAACGGGAGAGGCCACAACAGTGAGAGGCCCGCGTACCGCAAAACAAACAAAAAAACATACACACACACAGAAAAATGTTTGACCAGTTATATACCAAAATATCAGTATTATCAGTGGTTACTACCAAGTGATGAAATTTCAAGTGATTCTTTATATATACATTTTTTTAATTGTGGATTATATTTTTATTTGTATAAATACATTTTATATTATGAAACATAATTTTATTGTAGAAATGTAAATTGGTACAACCACTTTAGAAAACTATTTGGTGTTATCTAATAAATTTGAAGATGCAAAGACACTTCCATTCACAGGTAACATGTTAAAATTTGCACACGTCTATCAGATTTGTAAAAATGAAGGTTCAGGGTAGAATTGGTTATAACAGCGAAAATGGGAAACAACTTATATCCATCTCAGGAAAATGGATAAATCCACTGTGGCTGTCATACGAGAGAAGACTTTTTTTATTTTTAATTAAAATTTTTTTTCTTTTTGGCCACACTGCTTGCGGGATCTTAATTCCCCGACCAGGGATCGAACCCTGGCCCACAGCAGTAAAAGCACAGTGTCCTAACCACTGGACCACCAGGGAATTCCCCAGAAGACTTATTATAAAAGACTAAAAATGAAGAAACTACAGATTTATGGCATAACATGGATGACTCTTAAAAGAATAATGTGGAGCTTAAAAAAGCAAATCTCGGAAGAATATTTATTATATGAGTCCACTTTTATAAAATTCAAAAACATACAAAATTTATGCTCAGGGATACATTCATGTGATAAAAGTATATAGAAAAGTAAAGGAATGATAAAAACAAAATTCAGGAAGGTGGTTGCTTCTGGAAGGAGGAAAGTGATGAGATTGGAGAAGGACACACAAGGGCTTAAGGAATCAAGTTCTATCCCTTAAGCTGGGTGGTGGCTATATCAAGATTCACTTCATTATTATTCTTGATACTTTATATATAAGTGATATATTATTTTATATATCATGTATTTCATAATAAAACTTGCCCTTATCTATATTGTTAATTTTTTCATAATGAATGTGTATTGCTTGTTATATTAAACAGAAAGTAAATAACAAATGTAGTAACACTTTAAAAATTCTTCTTCTCTTGTACCTTTTCCATCCTTGTCTTTTTATGTCATTCATTCACCACATATTCACTGAGGACTTAATCTGTATCAAGCTGTATGTTGGGGATTACAGTGGTGTTACATGGTGCCTGTACTCGTGGAGCTTACCTTCATGTGTGCCCTCCATATCCCTATAAAATTCTCAGAGTTAGGCTTCATTCTCAATATTTTACAAATTCATTAGCAATTTTTCTTAACATAGCTGTTACGCACCCATGCTCTGAAGCTAGAATGCCTAAATTCAAATCCTGGCTCTGCTGCCAACTAGTCATGTATATTCAGGCAAGTTACTCAACCTCCTTGTACTTTAGTGTCCCTAACTATGGAATGGGGAAAAGAACAGTATCTAAATACCTCATAGGGTTGTTGTAAGATTTAACTAAGTTAATGTAAATAAAGGACTCAGAACAGGGCCTGGCCCATGGTTAAATGTTTAATAAATGTTACCTTATTATTATTATTGTTCTATGACTATTCCCTGAGCACCAATTCTGTGTCAGGCCTAAGTGAGGGACTGGAGGGAGATACGGAGGTAGAATGCGACAGGGGCTGGAGACCAACTCCTAAACAGACTACTGTGAGGGGTGAGAAGGGCTATGGTGGAAGGAAACCCAAGGGCTGCAGGAACATAGAGAGGCCCCAACCCAGGCTGGCTGTCAGAAGACTCTTCCCAGAGAGGCTTGGGGCTCTGTCCCCAGGTTGCAGTCTATTGTGTTTGGGTGATGCTCTAATATCCCCTATGAACGGGGGCTAGGAATTGTTGATAGGCTGCCATGACTGTGCCTCACTGTTAGAGAGGCCAAGAGGTAACTTGTAGATCATAAGGTCGTTTAATCTGTGGTGAGCCTACACACGCAGTCTTGGTGGATTCAAATTTTCCTTTGCAGTTATGAAGTTATGGCGCAATGTATCTCATGTGGAAAAAATGGATTACAGCTGGGATTTCTTTAGTTGTTTTGGGAACTAGTAGAAAGGGTTTCCAGTAGGAATCTGGTTCAAAGCTTTCAAATTCGGGTTCTCATTTGTTAGTTGAAAAATAAATATAGGCTTTGGAAATAACCTAAAAACCTAGAAGTAAGAGAGTAGTAACATGGATATTTAATAATTAAGTAAATGGTGGTTTATCTATAAAATTGAATATAACTATTAATACATTTACAAGGATTTTTTTAATAGCATGAGAAATGTTTATGAAAAAATATGCTGTACTAAGGCATTATTAGCTCTATCATGTGAAAAAGAATCCATAGATAAAATGCTTGAAGAAAATATACCTAAAGGTTGACAATGGTTATTGCTAGTTGGTGAGATTATAGGTGATTTCCTTTATTTTTTACACTTTTTTGGATATTTTCTAATTTTTCCAACATGAGAATGTATTTTAAAGAAAGCTTTATTAAGACATAACTCACATACCACACAGTTCCACTATTTAGAACATTTAGTGTACAATTTAAAGTACACAATTCAGACTTCCCTGGTGGCACAGTGGTTAAGAATCCGCCTGCCAATGCAGGGGACATGGGTTTGAGCCCTGGTCCCGGATGATTGCACATGCCATGGAGCAACTAAGCCCGTGAGCCACAACTACTGAGCCCATGAGCCACAACTACTGAGCCCACGTGCCACAACTACTGAAGCTTGCACGCCTAGAGCCCGTGCTCCGCAACGAGAGAAGCAACCACAATGAGAAGCCCCCGCACCAAGACCGCAACTAGAGAAAGCCCATGCACAGCAACAAAGACCCAAAACAGCCAAAAATAAAAATTAATTAATTAAAAAAAAGTATACAATTCATTTTTTTTGTTGTTGCGTATTTACAGAGTTGTGCAACCATTACCACAAACTAATCTTAGAACACTTTCATCATCCCCGAAGAAACCAGTGTGTGCCCACTAGCAGCCACTCTGCATTCCTATTCCCTCTCTCAGCCAACAACTGATTTATTTTCTATTCTATAGATTTGCCTGCTCTGGATGTTTTGTATAAACAAAATCATACAATATGTACCCTTTAGTGTTTGACTTCTTTGATGCAGCATAGTTTTCTAGGCTCATCCACATTGTAACATGTATCAGTATTTCATTTCTTTTTATTGCCAAATAATATTCCATTGTATGGATATTCCACATTTTATTAATTCATTTATCAGTTGATGGAATTTGCTTTGTTTCCACTCTTTGGCTATTGAGAGTAATGCTGCTATGAACATCCTTGTACAATTTTTTGTGGACATATGTTTCAAGTCTTTTGAAGTAGAATTTTATATATATATATGTATACCTAAAAGTAGAATTGTTAGGTCATATGGTAACTCCACTTAGCATTTTAAGGTACTGTTTTTCAAAGTGGCTGCATCATTTTACATACTATCAATGTATGAGTGTTCTAATTTCTCCATATCTTTGTTAACAATTGTTAGTTTGTTTATTTATTTATTTATTTGGCTGCACCTGGTCTTAGTTGCAGCACGCAGGATCTTCATTGCGGCATGGGGAATCTTTACTTGCGGCATGTGGGAACTTTAGTTGTGGCATGTGAACTCTTAGTTGCGGCATGTGGGATCTAGTTCCCTGACCAGGGATCAAACCGGGGGCCCCTGCATTGGGAGTGCAGAGCCTTAGCCACTGGACCACGAGGGAAGTCCCATATTGTTTGTCTTTTTGATTATAGCCATCTTAGTGTGTGTGAAGTAGCATCTGATGGTGGGTTATTTTTTTGAATTTTAATTATTTTTTATACAGCAGGTTCTTATTAGTTGTCTATTTTATACATATTAGTGTACATATGTCAATCCCAATCTCCCAATTCATCCCCCCCCCCACTTTCCCCCCTTGGTGTCCATACGTTTGTTCTCTACATCTGTGTCTCTATTTCTGCCTTGTAAACCGGTCCACCTGTACCATTTTTCTAGATTTCACATATATGCGTTAATATACAATATTTGTTTTTCTCTTTCTGACTTACTTCACTCTGTATGACAGTCTCTAGGTCCATCCACGTCTCTGATTGTGGTTTCGATTTGCATTTCTATTATGGCAAATATGAACATCTTTTCATGTTATTATAGGCCACTTGTATATCTTGCTTGGGGAAATGTCTATTCAGTTGCTTTCCCCATTTTTTTGGGTTATTTTTCTTTTTTTGAGTCATAGGAGTTCTTTATATATTCAGAATATGTCTCTTATCAGATATATGATTTGCAAATGTTTTCTCCTATTTTTGGTATCATTTGTATCAAAAGTTTTAAATTTTGTTGAAGTCCAGTTCATCTACTTTTTCTTTTGTCACCTGTGTTTTTGGTATTTTATAAAAGAAACTATTGTCTAACCCTAGGTTACACAATAGATTTACTTTTATATAAACTTCTAAGAGTTTATAGTTTTAGCTCGTACATGTAAGTCTATGATCCATTTTGAGTTAAAATTTGTTTATTATGGCAGGAAGCTAATTTAATTCTTTTGCATATTGATATCCAGTTGTCACAGCACCAGTTGTTGAAAAGACTATTCGTTCCCTTGGCATCCTTGTTGAGAATCAACTCACCATAAATGTACAGTTTTTATTTCTCGAGTCTCAATTCTATTCCATTGATCTACATGTTTATCCTTATGCCAGTACTATACTGTCTTGATTAGTGTAGGTTTGTAGTAAGTGTTGAAATCGGGAAGTGTAAGTCCTCCAATTTTGTTCTTTTTCGAGATAGCTTTGGCTGTTCTGGGTTCCTTACATTTCCATGCATTGCATTTATACTGGGGGGGGGGGTAGTTTTTTAGAAAAGAGAGAAAGGAGGACAGACATTGCTGAAGGACCTATGAAATACATTTGTGTTTTCTGAGTGATACTACTGCAGTGCACCTTTTGCCTTTGTGAGAAAAATTAATTTTCCTCCTCTAAATTTTTCCTGGTCATGGTAGGTCCCACCTCCCTGTAACTGTTGATGTGACAAGGTATTAATTTAGCCAAGACCTCATCCCCTGCTTTGAGTCATTTGGCTGAGTTAGGGGTTCTTTCCACATAAGGGCTCCCGCAAAACCTTAATTTTTGCTTTATTCCTAGCAAGTATTATCACAGTCTACAGTTGTGGTCTCTACAGTTTTTATTGCACTCTCATCAGCAAATCACTTTTAGTATGTATTTCTGCATATTCATTATGAGTATACAAATATATGTATATTTATTCATTTATAAATTATATACACTTATGATTAATATATTAAGAATACACGAGACAGAAATTTTAGAGGACAAGATAAAAAATGACTAGAAATAGAAGTTTTCCCACACCTCAATTTTATTAATCTCTCCGGAGACTGCCATCTTGAATCTTTACTGTTGACCTCCATGTTTTCCTAGCACTCAGCCAAAGGCAGGGTACATAGCAGAAGCTCAATGTCTGCTGTTCAAAAGAAAAATTTCGATATCCCACTATTTCTATTAAAACACAGCCTCTATTCCTAGGATTTGCACCCTGCAAGTAAAGGTTCTGCTTCTGTCATCCGGTAGGGTCACTTTGTAGAGAGGCTGTGTGGGTGCCTCATCTCTCCTTGTTTTTTTTTTTACCTTCAATTACACCATAATTGACTTATTTCTTTAGAAAATAGCAGTTGTGTCATCCTTAACTATACTCTTCATTTCAAACTGCTTGGTCAGGCGGAGTTCTGGGTGTTAGGACCACAAAGAAGGGAAATCAAACTTTCAGATCAGGATGTATCTATCACTGGAGGATGTGAACAAAGGTCAAGGGAGCTCTTGGGGGTGAGAGTCAGGGAGGGTTTCAGGAAGTTGGATTCTAAAGGACCAGTGGAAATTAGCTAAATGGAGAAGAGAGGAAGGCAGGCAGTCCCAGCTGAACTGCAGGAGCAAAGGCAGGAAGATGGGAGTGGACCCTAAACATTCTGAGCTGGGGAAGAGTTTGGTGTAACTGAACACAAGGGGCAGGGGGCGGTTGTATTTGTGTTTTAAAAAGGTCCTTCCAGCAGCTCTGTGAAGTATTAGGGTTTTGAGGCTGGTAGTAGGGGAGGCTGTTGGTTGCCTTAAGAGTAGGACACAATTATAGATTGCTAGAAGGTAGAAACTTCCGAGCTTGGAAGCCCAAACGGAAGCAGGTAAACTCTGCTTTAGTGCTCTGGCTGCACTGCTTTTTAGGATCCCAAAGCCCCCCCCCCCCATTCTTTTTGCTCGGTCCGGGGTTTGTTGCCCTTTCCCTTTGTTCCCAGGTGACATTTATACCTTTATCAGAAAATTATTATTTTCTGGGAGTCCCCAGTGGGGCTGGGAGTATTCGGTTTCTGAGCTCCTTTTCAGGCCTGCGGCCGAAGAAAGACACTGTGGTGCCTCTCTGCACTGGTTTCATCAAGCCAGGGCTTGATTGAAGACTTCATCCCACCCCCGCCGCAGTAAAATCAACCCCGCCCCCCCCCCCCCCCCCCCGCCGCACACACACTGAAGCTCAAGCATCCAGATAGAAAACAGCCTCGGGGATGTCAGGAACGCCCAACCCACAGTCAAGGGCGTGTCGAGGCGGGGCCGGTGGCCCAGCTCACACCCCTTCCCTGGGAAGGAGGGGGCAGGGCAGTCCCGGCGCCCTCCGGCTGGGCCCTGCGCCGGCCGCGGTGGGCGGGGTCTCCGGCCGGGCGGGTCTCTGACGGCACTGGGCCCCGCCCCTCGGGGAGGGAGAGCGGGTGGAGCGCGAGGTTAGCGCGCCAGCAGGGCCAGAGCCGGCCTGGGAATCCGCGGAACCAAGCGCAACGAGCGGAGCGCCTGGGCGGCGGCGGCGACGCACGCTATGGCTCCGGCCGGAGACCGCGAGGGCTACTGGGGCCCCACGACCTCCACGCTGGACTGGTGCGAGGAGAACTACACCGTGACCTGGTACATCGCCGAGTTCTGTGAGTGCGGGTGCCGGCCTGAGGCGGGAGCGAGGGAGGGAGGGCGCCGGTCTGAAGGGGAGACGCCGCGTGAGGAAGGGAGAGGGTGGACCTGGCCGCCGGGGGAGGCACGGGGCCTGGCCGGGGGAGGTGGCGTGGGGAGACCGGGCCAGGGGACAGGAACGGGAATGCTGCGGAGGAAGGCAGCAGCTAGGGGAATCCAGTGTGGCGGGCGAGGAGGGCCGGTCTGGACGGGTTGAGGGGGGCCTCGAGGTTGGGGGGCGGAAGAGATGTGGAGAGCCCCTGCTGGACCTTAGGGGAAGCCTGAGGGGCAGGGTTGGGAATGGGGATTTCGCTGCCTGAGGGGCAAGTAGGGGCAGCCCGAGTAGAGCTTGGGACAGTGGGGGACTCGGCTAATTTGAATGAGGGCCCGGGACACCTGCTTCTACTGTTGCTGCCACCACCTTCATCGCAAGGGCACAGGAGAAGGGAACAGGTCCTAGCTCAGTCTTCCCCCAAATACGTGAAAACGCGGTCTTTCCCTTCCTCGTTCTCTGTTCCTGTGAGTCCTCCTTCGGTCACCTCTAGGGAACGGTTTTCCCGCTCTCAGATACCGACCCCCAACCCTTACCCCCCAGCCCAGTCCCACCCAGGGTATCTTCGGGTACCAGCTATCACCTCCTTTCTGAGTACGATCATTCAGCTGTCTCCTTGCACCAGGAGTAGAAGGCAGCATCTAGTCTGTACCTTCCGGCTCGTGCCAGGTTCCTAAGAGCACAAGGGATCAAGTCCCTACTCCACTCTGCCTCCTCTCCGACTACCTGACGAAGGTTAAGGTTCTTCTGAGGACGCTACTTGCACTGATTACACCTTCTGAGGACTTGGGGAAGAATCCTCCTCCAGCTGCTGCCCCTGACTGGCCCCTTGGGTGCTGTGTGTGTGTGTGTGTGTATTTCCCCAGATGATTGTTCCTTCCAGGCTAGGAACAGGAAAAATCTGCCACTTCTTTTTCTGTAGTTTACTGTGGTCAAGTTTTGAGAGCACAGCATTTGATCCTTCTTCAGGTACCTGCTTCTGGCAAGGTACAGAGGATATTTTTTGACTCACTATTACTGCCTTCTTTTAATTGGCTCAACTTTCTCAGGACATGAAGCAAAACTCTTTTTTAGCTAACCTTCCCATTGTTGGGTCTTTGTCCCAGGCAGGTGTTTGGCTTTGTAGGAAAGAGGCAAGACTTTCATGCCAGCTGATCCTACTTTATTGCATTCCCAGTAATTGGCTAGGATTAAAAAAAAAAGAGAACTCTTTTGGTAGTTTTTAAGACTTTCAGTACTATTCCCTTTAAACTGCGATTTAGGCTGAGAGTTACTTTTCCTGAACTACTAGCTTAAATTAATAATTTTTATATGATAATGGATGCATATGGGCAAAGGGGTACATTCGTAGTATAATTACTTGGCAGCTCAAATGTTGGCAAAGGAAGTGCTTTATCAGTTTGCTGTTAGATCACGTTGGCAAACCCATACATGGTCCAGAGGAGGACCACGAGAGAAGGGACTTAAAATTGTGCTTTCTGAACTAGAAATTTGTAATGTGGAAGAGTGAATGAAACTCAGGGCTCTTAAAATGTTGAATGGGCTGTGATATAGAGCAGTTAAGCTTTCTGTATTTCTCTAGGATGTGGAATTAGAGCCTATGGGTGGAAACTGCCTGTAAGGGGAGAGATTTTGCTTCAATGTAGGGAAAATTTTAAAGTTATAATCGTTGAATGGGTTGATTTGAGAGGTAGAGGGCTTGCTGTCACTGAAAGTGTTCAAACAGACCTTGCTCAACTAACTCACATGGATATTTTAGGGTGAATTAATTGTTTGGTAGAGAAAAGGGGTTGGCTTTAGTTGGCCTTTAGGTCCTTTGCAGCTTTATGGGTCAATATAGGTAATAATGACTCTTAGTTTAGAATGAAGGATTAGAATCAAAAGAGAAAACTGAGATTAGAGTCAAGAGAAAACTGACAGTTAAGTCATGTGAGTTATGAGACAGCAAGATACTACTGTTCTGACAGATAGCTCTGAGAAATGGGAAATGGCTTTAGTTCTTAACGACCTCAGAAGAGGAAACTCTGAGCAGCCGGCAGGGAGGGTTTTGACATAGGAATCAGGGGTTGCAAGAACAGGATGAGTGAGTGTTGGCAGCCCTTTGCACTTGTACCTTGGGAGAAAATGATCTGGAGGAGGTTGAGGTCAACCTTCTCAGCCAGCAAGTGGTGTGTGTCTATCATATCTTTGAGTAAGAGACTTGATCTTTGAAAAATAGGCTGATTAATAATGTGTTTAAAACAAATTCAACTTTATCATCATTATAATATTTACAATAATGATAGAAATATTCATAATAATAATAATGGTGATAATAGCTATATCTAAGTGCTTACTATGTACCACACTTTGCTAAGCACTTCATATATCTTATCTTTTTCGATATTTACCATAATTCCAAAAAGAAGGCATTATTATCCTTATTTCACAGATTAGGAAATTGAAACTCTAACAAATAATTTATCTAAGGTTGCAAAAAGTGGGGTAGAGGTAGTATTCAAGTTGAGGTCTGACTCTAAAGCTGCTATACCATATTACTTCTATCACACATTCATTGTTTTGCCCCTGCCTGCAGGGGATGAAGACAAGCATGACTAATATACTATCACAGATGACAAATTGAATAACTATTCAGGAAGCCTATCTTTCAGCATTGGGGTGTGTGTGTTTTGGGTAATCTAAGGACAAGTTTGGGGAGTTGCATGTAAAGATGGCAACAGTTCTCAGTCACTGAAAAACCTGAAACGCTGTCTTCTTAACGTCATCCAAGATGAGCTCATATTCCTTTTTTGCTTGGGTGGATTGTAAGAATGAGGGGAAAAGGTAGCCAGTTTCTCTTCAGTTGTGAAATACTAAGTGCCTTGATGTGCCAGAAGTTACAGGTACTTTGCATGGTAGTATGGGACAATACAAATGACCATGCAAGTTAAAACCTGGCAAAGAAATCTTCATAATCAATGAGAAAAGTTATGAGTATTCCATGACCTTTACACATTTTTGTCAAACATTGTAAATCCTCTTATTGTTAGTCATAAATATATGGAGAAATGAAAAAAATGTTAAAACTAATATTTATTTAGTACACTGTAATTTAAAACATTAAAAACATTGAGAATTAAAATGTGTTATTTCTTTGTAGAAGAACTTATCTAGAGTACTTCGAGTAGTACTTGCCTTCTTGTCATATAACCTATGATATGGGATGAGTATTTTTTTCTATGCCTTGGTGGATTGTCATGCTCCTTTCTAACTTTGGATCAGGTTCCAACATTTCATTCTTTGCACTTTCAATAATGTGAAATATTTCTGAGAGTTCCTTTAATGCAGAGTTTTTGCTGGTTCACTTCTGTTCCATCTTCATCCTTTTCTCACAATCACTTTCTTCATTTGTGTCGGTAAGTTTGCCTTCACTAAGTTCCTCTGGCTGCATATCTAGTCTCTTGAGTGGCAACAGCGTCAACATTGTCATGGTCAATTATTTCTTCTATAACTCCGTTTATGTTTGATTGGGATTTTATTTCCAACACTATTACTTTAAAAAAAAATTTTATTTTATTGAAGTATAGTTGACTTACAATGTTGTATTAATTTCTACTGTAAAGCAAAGTGATTTGGTTATACATATATACATTCTTTTTCATATTCTTTTTCATCATGGTTTATCACAGGATATTGAATATAGTTCCCTGTGCTGTACCGTAGGACCTTGTTGTTTATTCATTCTCTATATAATAGTTTGCATCTACTAATCCTAAACTTCCAATCCATCCCTCCCCCACCCCCTTAACACTATTACTTTTTATTTCTTTGCTGCACTTTCATCATTGTTGGCCTGTTCCACCTTTCAATTACCCATTTTTGTAGCATGTCACATAACATTCATCACCAGGAGACAAGGAGGCAACTCAGCTACATGCTTTGCCGTCTGTACATGAACTGAATAACAGATGTGCAGTGACTAAACACCAACAGACTTTGCCCTGGTCTTTTATCTGTAGTTAGAAATTTAGGCAGAGAGATATTTTTCTGTCAGCACTTCGAAGATATTATTCCATTGTATCCTGGCTTTTACTGTTACTGATGAGGAGTCCACCAACGGCCTAATTGTTGTTCCTTTGCAATTTATTTTGCCAAATCCACCAACAAACTTTAAAAGAAGTGACTTGATTAGTCACCGATCGTGATGTGCTTCTATTATTTACATAGTCATTTGTGGATTGAAGATCTAGTAGTGAAGTTTGTACTGTATTCAGTTATTCACAGTTAATATACTATGGTAACTGAAATTTGAATTGTGTTGTCGGGGAATTGGTATTGTTTAACGAAACTGTGGTAACTGAAATTTGTGCATATTAGAGCTCTGCAAAGTGAAGACTGCTTGTGTATTTCTAATCCTAGTAACATTCCTAGTAAGTAGGTGGTGTTATCCCCATTTTATAGGGGAGAGAACTGAGTCTTAGAGAAGTTAACTTGCTCAGTGTCATATAGCTATTAAGTGGCAGAAATGGTATTCAAATATAGGTCTGACAACTCTTTCTACTAAGAAACACTGTAACAGGAAGTGGAATTTCAGGTGCTGTCGTTTTTATGGAAGAAATATTTCCTAAAGGGAAGCAGAAGGGAATTCTGTGTTTTAATTATGGCCTCAAGGGAGAATTACCCGGTTAAATTTTTTTTTCAGAATGTTTAATTTATTCAGCAAGTATTTATTGAAAACTTATTTTGTCATTGACTTAAAATACAAAACTATACAAAGACTGTCTCTCTGTTCAAGGTAGCTAATAAGCCTGTAGAGGTATGAACAGATAAGTTCAAATAGGCATTTCCTACTTTCAAGGGAAATGCATTCCTAAAAATGTATTTGAAAGAAGAATGTTTAAAATTTGATATATTATAAAGGAGGGTTTATTAATCAGAAAGCTAAAAAATATTTTTAAATCCTAATTATGGGTTTCATAGGAGCTACTTCAGTCTGAGGGGGGTAACCTGGCTAGTAAGACTTTCATGGATGGGGAGAATGGATGGTAACTTCTGGTAGGACCATCTAGCTATCTCCCTTTTGTCCTTGGGCTAGGATGATTCAAGCTAGGTAGGTGTCGTCTCTTCTCACAGGTTTGCTGCCCCTCTCCCCATCCTATTCATAGGAATTGAGCAGAAGGGAAGCAGGGCAACCCTCAGTCTTTACACCTTTATGATGGGATTTGCTTAGATGGGGTAAAGGAGTCTGTCTTTCATTGCCAGTGCAGCACAAGACTAGAGAGGCTTTAATCAGCTGCCCCTGCCGTACACATATGCCACTCAAGGCATCTAGCTGCTTGTACCTCCTTGCACGCTTTTCCTTTCGTTTTTTCAGGCCCCTTCCCACTATCTTCTCTGAATAGTAGCCTCAAGGAAGTGAGCTTGCTTCAGGCTTCTTTTGGCCATGGGGTCCTGTGGGCTGGTGGAGTGACATCCTGTCGCCTTAAGGAAGATAGTCTTTTTCCTGAGGGTTATTGATGAGCAAGCATCACTGCCTCTGACTCATAGCTCAGAAACACCGTAAGTCCACTGAAGAATGAAGGCCAAATGAAGGGTCAAATTTAGTGTACCAAAGGGTTTAGATTTAATTTATACAGTCAGAGACTGCCAGTAAATTGTTCCGGGTGCTATGATGGACATATGTATATGGTGCTTTGGAATGCAAGGAAGGGGTGCTTATAAAAAACTTAAAGCATAAAGGCTTTACAGTGTTAGTGCTGGAAGAACTGCCATACCAGCTAGCTAGCTGGTTGGTTGTGTATTTATTTATTTATTAATCATTGTGGAAAGACACACATAACATAAAATTTACCATCTTAACCATTTTTCAGTGTACAGTTCTGTAGTGTTAAGTACACTGACACTGTTGTGCAACCAATCTCCAGAACTCTTTTCATCTTGTAAAACTGAAACTCCATTTCCATTTAACAACTCCGTATTCCCTCCTCCCCCGCAGACCCTGGCAACCAGTCTTCTGCTTTTTGTCTCTATGAATTTATATAAGTGGAATCAACAGTGGGTTTTTTTGTTTGTTTGTTTTTGGTGACTGGCTTATTTCACTTAGCATAATGTCCTTATGTAGCATTTTGTAGCATGTGTTAGAATGTCCTTCTTTCCAAAGGCTGAATAATATTTCATTGTATGTATACACTACATTTGCTTATCCATTCATCCATTGATGGACACATGGGTTGCTTCCACCTCTTGGCTGTAGTGAATAGTGAGGCTGTGACATGGGTGTACAAATATCTCTTCAACCCAAAAGTGGAATTTCTGGATCATATGGTGACATAGTGTCTATTTTAACTTTTTCATTAGGAAGAAGCATTTTATTATTTTCTGTCATGGGCTCCATGAATTTATTATTATTTTTATATAAATTGTAACTTATTATTTCTAAATTATAATTATTAATGTACTTTATCCCTATTTCAAATAATCAGAGGCACATGTGACTATCAATTAGAGGAGATCTAGTCACTGTTACTACACTGTATTGATCCATATGAGATATATGAGATAAGGTAATGTATTACCTTAATATATTGATATAATTCTAGTCCAAAGCAAAAGAGCATAATAATTTCATTGCAGCCTTATTTCAGATAAATATGATTTTTGAGATACTGAAAATAGCCAATAGAAATAATAAAAGCTAACATTATGGGACACTATGTGCAAAGCTCTGTGTGTATATTATCTTATACGAACCCTTATTATAATCCTTATAAGAACTCTTTTAAAGTTTAAGACGTTTAAGTAACTTGCCCTAGGTCAACACTATTAAGTGGCAGAGCCTAAGGGACCCAAGGGCCATTTGATTCTAAAGCTATGCGCTTAACTCTCATACTATCTTGCCTCCCTCCGTTACTACTTTTTCAGACCCCAGTGCATCCAGGGACCTCAGGTTGGTAACTAGTGGTCTAACCTTCTCATTTTACATGCAAGGAGAAGGACCTTGAGAGTTGACATGATTTGCTCAAGATTATATTGCCAATTAGTTGTGAAACCTAGACCAGAATCCACATTCAGTAGTTTCTCAGTATGGGAAATAGTAGAGCTGAGGAGGATGATGTCAAATATCGTTGATGTCATATTGTTAATGGGTTACCAGGTCATAGGACTTCCTCAGAACAACAAGAGCTCCTAATTAACTTTTTTTTTTTATGGTGAAGATACCTAAGGTCTGTAGAGTGCTTTATAGTAGTTCTGCTCAGATTTTAATGTGCATGTGAATTCCCTGGAGGTCTTGTTAACATTCATATTCCAGTACAGTAGGTCTGGAATGTGGCCTTAGATTCTGCATTTCTTATAAGCTATGAGATGACTCCAGTGCTGTTGGTCTGGAGATTATACTTGGAGAAGCAAGACTTTATAGTTCAAAAAACACTGTTAATTCTTTTTTTCCTATGGAGTGTAAGCGTTATCACTGTTTCTATGTAAGGAACCAGGTTCAAAAGGATAAGTGACCTGTTCAGGATCACAGGGCTGGTACTGGAACCTAGGTTTCTAACTTGAAAATCAAGTTAGGTGTTGATCACTACCCCCCTCCTCCACTCTGCTCCCAGCAGTAACAGGCCAAAAATACTGCATGTGAACTGAAGTTTGAAAATGATTGTTCTGGGTAATGAGCTAAATTGAATTTAAAATTGAACATGTTACATTTTCATTTTAGAAAGTTTTCTTTCCATTTGTTCCCAATACCTAAGCGAAGCTCAAACCAAACTATCTTTCAGACTTTGGTCTATAGTTAGTAATTAGTTGTAAGTGGATCTGCACAGTTCTAGCCTGTTTTGTTCAAGGGTCAACCGTATGTACTGTGTTTTTTCATATATATAAATACCTATGGTAAAATTTAATTTATAAATTAAGTGCAATAAGAGATTAATAACAGCTAATAATAAAATAGAACAGTTATAACAATATACTGTAATAAAAGTTATGTGAATGTGGTCTCTCTCAAAATATCTTATTGTACTGTACTTACCCTTATTGTGATAATCTGAGATGATAAAATGCCTACATGATGAGAAGGTGTTGTGATGTAGTGTTAGGCTACTATTAACTTCTGATTATGCAGAGAAGGAGATTCATTTGCTTTGGGTGATCCTGGATCATTGAACCATAATGATGTGGACGGTTGGATGTCAGGAGCAGATGATGTTGATGGCTGAGGATCCTAGGTGGGACAGAGCAGGACGGTGCAAGATTCATTATGCTACTCAGAACAGTGCACAGTTAAAACCTTATGAATTGTTTATTTCTGGAATTTTCCATTTAATATTTTCAGACTGCAGTTGACTATGGGTATTTGAAAGCTTGGAGAGTGAAACCGCAGATTAGGAGAAACTACTGTACTTGAAGGCTAAGTACAGTTTGAAGTCTAATCTTGATTTAGCATTTACCTAGGTCATCCAAGATTTTAACTAGGAAAAATTGTCATTTGGTAGCACCTGTTGGAAGAAATGATTTATTTCCTTTTTTTTTTTTTTTGGCTGCGCCGTGCAGCATATGGAGGATCTTAGTTCCCTAACCAGGGATCGAACCCATGCCCCCTGCAGTGGAAGCGCAGAGTCTTAACCACTGGACCGGCAGAGAAGTCCCTATTTACTTATTTTAGTGGAACAGTAATTGATGTATGGGTAAATAAGGAGAACAAATACCTCAAATTGTAATTTGGGCAAGTTTACTAACTGGAATACAGAGAATAGTAAACATTTAAAGTTTTGTCCAGTACACTATTATTTCAGGTTGAAATTTTAAGTTGTTTATTTGATTTTGGGGTTCTACCCTTGTTCCTTTGCCAACTGTTTCATAGTGGGCGGAAAAAAACACTCACCCAGAGAGTTTTCGGTAGTGCAACAAAGAGTGTTTTATAATAAATAAGTAAGGGCGGCTTCCCTGGTGGTGCAGTGGTTGGGAGTATGCCTGCCAATGTAGGCGACACGGGTTCGAGCCCTGGTCTGGGAGGATCCCACATGCCGCAGAGCAACTAGGCCCGTGCGCCACAACTACTGAGCTTGCGTTCTGGAGCCCGGGAGCCACAACTGCTGAAGCCCGCGCACCTAGAGCCCGTGCTCGGCAACAAGAGAAGCCACCGCAATGAGAAGCCCGCGCGCCACAGCGAAGAGTAGCCCCCGCTCACCACAACTGGAGAAAGCCCGCACGCAGCAACGAAGGCCCAATGCAGCCCCCCCCCCAAAAAAAAATAAGGGCATGAAGAAACATTTTAGGACCCAGAAAAATGATTGAGCCCAAAAGAGACAGCAAAAGCAGTTTATGGTGACATGAAACCCTACATGCTTTCCTGTGGGGAAAGTACCTGACATAATGACTTGAAGTCAGAATCAGAATCCTCTCTGAACTTTGCTCCATTGAACATTGTGACTTTGGGCAAATCACTTAATCATTCTTTGTACCAGTTTATTTTCTATAAATGAGAACAATGAATATCTGGTAGGGTTGTGAGAATTAAATGGCATGATACATGTGAAAACGCACAGGGAAGTGCCTGGCAAATACTAGGTGCTCAATAAAAGTCAAATTGGAATCTAGTCAAAATAAGTTTAAAAAATAAATACTACTTTGTTATAGTTGTGACCTTCCTATCTGTGATGGTTAGTTTTATGTGTGAACTTGGCTTGGCTATAGTATCCAGTTACTTAATCAAATACTGATCTAGGTATTGCTCTGAAGGAATCTTGTAAATGTGGTTAACACCTACAGTCAGTTGACTTTAAGTGAAGATTACCCTCAATAATGTGAGTGGGCCTCATTTAAACAGTTGAAAGGCCGTAAGAGCAAACACTGAGTTTAGGGATTGGGGTAGGGAAGTTAAACCTTTATTTGGGGAGGTCTCCTGTCTGACCCCTCACCTTGGTGGACTTCCCCTCCCTTCACCCCTCTTCCCTTTCTTCCTTCTTTGTTTCATTTATTTGAATATTTTGAATATACCAGAATTTTTAGATGTTTTCAGTGGAAAGGTCAGTTGGCGTATCTAGTGTGCCGCACAACCTTAACCCGATTGCTTTTGCATCTGCTGTTCCCTTGTCATTTGTAGCTGCATTCCCAGTCAGTGGATACCTCTTTAAACCTTGACTGATTACTCCTTACAGAATTAGGTGCTTCTTCTGTTTCCATTTGAAGACTTTCTATTGACTGAAGGATAAAGGCCAAATAGTAAATATGGCATGAAAAGCCCCTTTTTTAAATGAATATTTTCACATGTACAGCAAAGTTAGAAGAATTTTGCAGTGATTATCCATTCACCTATTGCCTAAATCCTACCAATAACATTTTAGTATACAGTACTTTTTTTAATCTTATATCTATTTATCCATTCCTCTATCAATTCATTTTATTTTTTGATACATTTTAAAGTAAATTGCAAACATCTGTATACTTTCCCTCTAAATATTTCAACATACATATCATTAAAGTTCAATTCTCTGTTTTTTCTTTGGATGTAAAATTTGTATTCAATGTAAATGCACAAATCGTGTGTATTTGCTGAATTTTAAGAAGTGCATTTATATGCATAACCAAAACCCCTATCAAGATAGAGAACTTTACCCATCAAACATGAAAGTTCCTCATGCCCCTTCCCTGTAATTCTCACCTTCACCTTCCCCCTTCTCTCCAGGGCAACTATCTGTTCTGATTTTTTTCTTCACCATAAATTAGATTTGTTCATTCTAGGACTGCATGTGAGTAGAATTATATAATATTTACTATTTGGTGTCAGGTTTCTTTCACTCACATAGTATTTTTGATATTCATGTTGTTGCATGTGTTGGTAGTTCCTTTTTATTGCCAATTAGTATTCCATTGTATGAATGTAACATAGTTTATCTATTTTCCTGTTGATGCACACCTGGCTGTTTTCAGGTTTTGGTAACCATAAAGCTGTGATATACATTCTTGTACAGGTCTTCTTGTGGATATATATTTTCATTTCTCATAGGTAGATACCTAGACATTTAGGTTACTTCCATGTCTTGGCTGTTGCAAACAGTGCTGCTATGAACATTGTGGTAGTTTTTGTCTTTTCTGGATATATGCCCAGGAGTGGGACTCTGGATTATATGGTAACCCTATTTTTAGGTTTTTAAGGACCATCCATACTGTTCTCCTCAGTGGCTGCACCAATTTATTGTACAATCCCACCAACAGTGTAGGAGGGTTCCTTTTCCTCCACACCCTCTCCAGCATTTATTATTTGTAGACTTTTTGATGATGGCCATTCTGATTGGTGTGAGGTGATGATACCTCATTGTAGTTTTTTTTTTTTTTTTTTTGCGGTACGCGGGCCTCTCACCGTTGCGGCCTCTCCCGTTGCGGAGCACAGGCTCTGGACGCGCAGGCTCAGCGGCCATGGCTCATGGGCCTAGCTGCTCCACGGGATGTGGGATCTTCCCGGACCGGGGCACGAACCCGCGTCCCTTGCATCGGCAGGCGGGCACTCAACCACTGCGCCACCAGGGAAGCCCCTCATTGTAGTTTTGATTTACATTTCTCTAATAATTAGTGATGTTGAGCATCTTTTCATGTGCCTATTGGCCATCTGTATGTCTTCTTTGGAGAAATACCTATTTAGGTCTTATGCCCATTTTTTGATTGGGTTGTTTGTTTTTTTGATATTGAGTTGTATGAGCTGTTTATATATTTTGGAAATTAAGTCCTTGTCAGTTGCATTGTTTGCATTTTCTCCCATTCCATAAGTTGTCCCCATGTACACACATGCTTTTTTAAAGTAGATGTGAGGGCAGTCTGTCTTTGTTGTCTGATATTCTGTTGATCTGTTGATCACTGGAGTTGATTCAATTAGGCTTGCCAATCAAATGGATATTCTTTGTTCTCACTATTCTAGGAATGTCCAATTTAAAGCTTGACAATTGAAGAGAATTATGACCTTGATAAAGGAGGACTATTCTTTGGTTAAGAGCAGCCATCATTGGGTAAACATTTAGCCCCCTATGTGCCCTTCCCTCATCCCATCTTCTTTCTTTTTCTTCAGAGATAACCACTATCCTTAATTTTGTGTTTCATTTCCTAGTCTTTTACCACTTAAGCATTCCTAGAAAATACAGTTTAGGTTTGCTTGTTTTACATTTTATGTGAGTGGAATTTTACTATATATACGTTCTTCTGCAACTTGTTTTTTTCACTCAAATTGTGGTCCTTAGTATCATCCACGTTCCTGAGAATTATCTACGTTGATAGGTTAGGTAGTTCATTTTTTTTCTTACTGTTGTTTAGAATTTCACTGTATGAATATATTGATTTATCCATTCTTCAGTCGTTGGATGTTTTGCTGTTTCCAGGTGTTTGATATTACAAATAATGCTGTGAACATTCTTGTACATCTTCTGGTACACACAAGTGTAAGAGTGTCTGTATATATTTAGGAGTATAATTATTAGATTGTAGCGCATGCCTATATTCAACTTTTATTAGATCAGAGGTTCTCAGACTTTTTGGTCTTATGACCCCTGTACACATTTAAAATTATTGAGAACCCTGGAGAACTTTGCGAGTTAAGTCTATTGGTATTTACTATATTAGAAGTTAAAATTAGAAACAAATGTTTATTAGTCCATTTAAGATTTGTGTCTATGAGAAATGAGATTTGTCCTGCTGTTGAATCAGTAGTTTGTTCCTTTTTATTGCTGAGTAGTATTTCATTATATGAATATACTATAGTTAGTTTATCCATTTACCTATTGATACTAGGACTGTTTACGTTTTTGGCTATTATGAATAAAGCTGCTATGAACATTCTTATTCAAGTCTTTTTGTGAACATATATTTTTCATCTTTCTTGGGTAAATTCATAGAAGTGGAATTACCAGGTCATAGAGTTAGTTTATGTTTAGTTTTTTAAGGGACTGCAAGACTTTTTTCCAAAGTGATGTAACTTTTCATTCTCATCATGGAAGTTTTGGGTGCTCCACACACTCAAGGACATTTAGCGTTGCCATGCTTTTTAATTTTGTCTATTCTGGAGTGTCTATAGTGGCATCTCATTGTGATTTTTTTTTATTTTGTTGCGGTATGCGGGCCTCTCACTGCTGTGGCCTCTCCCGTTGCGGAGCACAGGCTCCGGACGCACGGGCCCAGCGGCCATGGCTCACGGGCCCAGCCTCTTCACGGCATGTGGGATCTTCCCGGACTGGGACACGAACCCGCGTCCCCTGCATTGGCAGGCGGACTCCCAACCACTGCGCCACCAGGGAAGCCCTCATTGTGATTTTAATTAGCATTTACTGATAACTAAAGATGCTGAGCACATTTTCATGTGCTTCTTGGACATTCGTATATCTTCTTTTGTATATTGTCTTTTCAGATCTTTTGCCCATTAAAAAAAGTTGGGTTGTCTTTTTATTTTTAAAATTAATTTTATTTTTGGCTGTGGTGAGTCTTCGTTGCAGCACGCGGACTTTCTCTAGTTGTGGCGAGCGGGGCCTACTCTTCGTTGCAGTGTGCGGGCTTCTCATTGCGGTGGCTTCTCTTGTCACGGAGCACAGGCTCTAGGTGCGTGGGCTTCAGTAGTTGTGGCACACGGGCTAAGTTGCTCCGCAACATGTGGGATCTTCCCGGACCAGGGCTTGAACCCAGGTCCCCTGCATTGGCAGACAGATTCTCAACCACTGTGCCACGAGTGAAGCCCGGGTTGTCTTTTTTTAAAATCTTTTTAATTAATTTATTAATTTTTATATTTATTTTTGGCTGTGTTGGGTCTTCGTTTCTGTGCGAGGGCTTTCTCTAGTTGCGGCAAGCGGGGGCCACTCTTCATCGCGGTGCGTGGGCCTCTTCACTGTCTTGGCCTCTCTTGTTGCAGAGCACAGGCTCCAGACGTGCAAGGCTCAGTAGTTGTGGCTCACGGGCCTAGTTGCTCCGCGGCATGTGGGATCTTCCCAGACCAGGGCTCGAACCCGTGTCCCCTGCATTAGCAGGCAGATTCTCAACCACTGCACCACCAGGGAAGCCCCCGGGTTGTCTTTTTATTATTGAGTTGCAAGGTTCCTTATATATTCTGGACATAAGTCCTTTTATCAGATGGATGTTTGGTGACTGTTTTCTCCCTGTCTATGTTTTGTCTATTCATTTTCTAAAAAGTATCTTTTAATGAGGAGAAGTTTAAAATTTTTATGGAGTCTAATTTATCTTTTTTTTAATAGTTATTGCTTTCCTTATCCCGTTTAGAAACTTTTGTCTACCCTCAGATTATAAAGGTATTTTCCCATATTCTCTTATAGAAGTTTTATAGTTATAGCTTGATACTTAGATCTATATCCATCTCAAATTCATTGTATATGTGGTGTGAGGTAGGGATTGAAGTTTATTTTTTTCTCATATGCATGTCCAGTTGTTACAGTGTTATTTGCTGAAAAAACATTCCCCCCCACATTGGATTGCTTTTGCTCTTTTGTCAAAAATCAGTGAGCTGTACATGTAGGTCTATTTCTGGGCTCTCTGCTCTGTTGATCTATTTGCATATCCTTATGCCATTACCACAGAGTCTTGATATATATAGCTTTATAGTGGACCTTGAAATCAACTACTATAAATCTTCCAACTTGGTTCTTTTAAAATATTGTTTTGGATATTTAGGTCTTATGCATTTTCATATAAATTTTTGAATCAGCTTGTCTATTATGGTGGTTTAAAAAGATGTGCACTTTGCTATTTCTCTGTAGAACTTAATTACCTTCCCCTTGAGTGTGGTCCAAATTTAGTACCTTGCTTCTAATAAAATAAATTAGAAGTAATGTGATGAAACTTTGGATACTAGGTTATAAAAGGCATGACTGCTTCCCTCTTGGCCTCTTTCTTGGATCACTCACTCTGGGGGAAGACAGCCCTCATGTCATGAAAGGTCTATGTGATGAGGAACTGAGGCCTCCAGCCAACAGACAGGTGAATTAGCCATCTCGAAAGTTGACCTTCCAGCTCCATTTAGGCCTTCAGATGACTTTGGAGCTGGCCAACATTTTGACTACATTCCCATGAGAGATCCTGAGTCTGAACTGTTTCCATATTTTTGACTCTCAGAAATTATGTGACATAATAAATGTCTGATGTTTTAAGCTGCTAAGTTTTGAGGTAATCTGTTATATAAAATAGATAATACATCAATTTTTATTTTAAAAGCCTACTGGGATTGTATCATATTATAAATCATCTTGGCGAAACAGACATCTTAAAAATATGAGTCTTACAATCCACCATGTTATATTTCTCCATTTATGTAGGTCTCCTTTAATTTTTCTCAGTAGTTTTCATTGTAGAGGTCTTAAACATCTTGTTAAATTTATTTCTAAGTACTTTATATTTTTTGATGTTCTTATACATTATATTCTTAAAATTTCATTTTTCTCATTGTTTCTCTATTGCTAGTATAGATATTTAAATTGATTTTTGTCATCATCCTTATATCTTCTACCTTGCTAAACTTATTAATTTTTTGTCACTAAGTAAATAATCATGTAATCTATGAATAGAAAGTTTCGCTTCATCCATTTCAGTAATCTTTATGCATTATTTTTCTTCCCATACTGTACTGGCTAGGACCTTCCAGTACACTGTTGAGTAGAAGTGATATGAGCAAACAGCTTTGCCATTTTTATTTTTTAATTTAAGGAGGAAAGCATTAAATATTTTATTATTAGATATGATGGGTTTTTTATTATTAGGTAAGCTGTAGATTTTTTGTAGGACTTCTTGGTTGAGGAAATTCTTTTCTTTTCCTGACTTGCTTGAGTTTTATCATGAGTGGGTATTGAATTTTGTCAAATATTATTCTATACCTGTTGAAGTGATTTTGTCCTTTCTGTTAATATGATGAAGTCAATTGATTGATTTTTTAATGTTGGACCAACTTTACTTTCCTGGCCCATTTGGACATGATGTATTAGCATCTCTGTCTCTCCTTCTCTATCTCTGTCTATGTCCATGTCCATATCCATATCTATATCTATAAATCTATATCTGGGTTTGATTTGCCAGTACAGTTGCCCCATGAACAACATGGGTTTGAACTGTGCAAGTCCACTTATACAGGGATTTTTTTTCAGTGAATATGTGCTACAGTACTACATGATCCTGGTTGGTTGAACCCACTGATATGGAGCCCATGGGTGCAGAGTACGGACTGTAAAGTTATGCTCAGATTTTCAACTGCTTGGAGGGTTGGCTTCCCTAACCCCAGTGTTGCTCAAGGGCCAACTGTATTTTTGTTAAGGATTTTGTATCTTTGTTCATGAGAGAGACTGGTCTATAATTTTGTTTTCCATTATGTTTCTTTTGTCAGTTTTTTATAGGTTGTATTTTTCAAGAAATTTATTTTATGTAAATTGCTGAATTTTCTGATGTTCTCTTATTGGTCTTTTAATGTCTGTAGACTCTAAGGTGATCTCTGCTCTTTCATTCCTCATATTGGTAGTTTGTGTATTCTCTCTTTTTTTGTTGATTAATCATCTTAGTGGTTTATTAAATGTTATTAATCATGTCAGAGGTACAACTTCTTGCTATGTTAATTTTCTCTACTTTTTTCTTATTCTATTCTTTTTTCTTTTACTTATTTTTTATTCAATTTATTATTTTTTAGTTTCATGAGATAGAAGCTTAGAACACTAATTTTAGACCTTATTTAAAAAAATTAGAATCATTTATAGTTATAAATTTCACTCTTAGCACTCTATAGCTGTGTGTCAACACATTTTAATATGCTTTATTTCCATTCTTCCTGTGATTTCTTTTACATGACCCATAGGTTAAAGAAGAAATCACAGGGGAAGTAGAAATAAACTATAGGTTATATAGAAGTGTGTTGTCTAATTACCAAATATTTGGAATTTGCAAGGTATCTTTTTGTTAGTGATTTCTAGTTTAATTTCATTATGTTCAGAAAACATATTTTTATTTTTTAAAAAAGTATTTATTTATTTATTTAATTTTTGGCTGTGTTGGGTCTTAGTTGCGACGTGCGGGCTTCTCTCTCTGGTTGCGTCGTGTGGGCTCTTCGTTGCGGTGCACGGGCTTCTCTAGTTGCAGTGTGCGGGCTCGGTAGCTGCGGTGTGTGGGCTTAATTGCCCTGCGGCATGTGGGACCTTAGTTCCCCGACCAGGGATTGAACCCGTGTCCCCTGCATTGGAAGGTGGATTCTTAACCGCTGGACCACCACGGAAGCCCCTCAAACATATTTTTAATTTAAATTCTTTTAAACTTATTGGCTTGTTTTATGGCTTGTCACATGTTTCACTTGGTGAATGTTCCACACGGATTTGAAAAGGATATATATTCTGTTTATGCATGTAGTATTCTATAATAGTCAGATCAAATTGGTTGCTAGTGTTGTTCAAGTCTTCTGTATATTTACTGATATTTCTGTCTATTTCTGTTAATTATTAAGAAGAGTATTGGATCACCAATGCTATACTACAACTTTAGTAGTATATTTTTCTATATCTCCTTTCTATTCTTATATGTTTTGATGCTACATTCTTAGGCATATACACTTCAGGATTGTCATGTAATCTTGAGGTATTCACCCTTTATCATTGTGAAATGTCCTTTTTCTCTGGCAATATGCTATGTTCTGAAGTCTCTTTTGCCTGATATTAACGTAGCCATTCATCTTTCTTATAATTTGCATTGGCATAGTACTTCTTTTTTATCCTGTTAATTTTAACCTCTCTGTATCTTTACATTTAAAGTGCTTTTCTTGTAGTTGCTTATAGTTGGCTCTCTCTCTCTCTCCCTTTCTTTTCTTTTTTTCTTTCTGGTCTAGTCTGACAGTCTCTGATTTCTTTTTATTTTTTTAAATTTTTGAATTTTATTTTATTTATTTTTTTATACAGCAGGCCCTTATTAGTCATCAATTTTATTCACATCAGTGTATACATGTCAATCCCAATCGCCCAATTCATCACACCACCACGCCCACTCCTGCCCCTTTCCCCCCTTGGTGTCCATACGTTTGTTCTCTACATCTGTGTCTCAGTTTCTGCCCTGCAAACCTGTTCATCTGTACTGTTTTTCTAGGTTCCACATATATGCGTTAATATAAGATATTTGTTTTTTTCTTTCTGACTTACTTCACTCTGTATGAGAGTCTCTAGATCATCTACGTCTCTACAAATGACCCAATTTCGTTCCTTTTTATGGTTGAGTAATACTCCATTGTATATATGTACCACATCTTCTTTATCCATTTGTCTGTCGATGGACGTTTAGGTTGCTTCCATGACCTGACTATTGTAAATAGTGCTGCAGTGAACATTGGGGTGCACATGTCTTTTAGAATTATGATTTTCTCTGGGTATATGCCCAGTAGTGGGATTGCTGGGTCATATGGTAATTCTGGTTTTGTTTTTTAAGGAACCTCCATTCTGTTCACCATAGTGACTGTATCAATTTACATTCCCAACAATAGTACAAGAGGGTTCCCCTTTCTCCACACCCTCTCCAGCATTTGTTGTTTGTAGATTTTCTGATGATGCCCATTCTAACTGGTGTAAGGTGATACCTCATTGTAGTTTTGATTTGCATTTCTCTATTAGTGTTGTTGAGCAGCTTTTCATGTGCCTCTTGGCCATCTGTATGTCTTATTCGGAGAAATGTCTATTTAGGTCTTCTGCCCATTTTTTGATTGGGTTGTGTGTCCTTTTCTTCCAGGTTGTCCATTTTATTGGCATAGAGTTGCTTGTAGCAGTCTCTTAGGATGCTTTGTACTTCTGTGGTGTCTGTTGTAACTTCTCATTTTTCATTTTATTGATTTGAGTCCTTTCCCTCTTTTTCTTGATGAGTCTGGCTAATGGTTTATCAATTTTGTTTATCTTCTCAAATAGCCAGCTTTTCGTTTTATTGATCTTTGCTATTGTTTTCTTTGTTTCTATTCCATTTATTTCTGCTCTGATCTTTATGATTTCTTTCCTTCTGCTAACTTTGGGTTTTGTTTGTTCTTCTTTTTCTAGTTCCTTTAGGTGTAAGGTTAGATTGTTTATTTGAGATTTTTCTTGTTTCTAGAGGTAGGCTTGAATAGCTATAAACTTCCCTCTTAGAACTGCTTTTGCTGCCTTCCATAGGTTTTGGATTGTCGTGTTTTTATTGTCATTTGTCTCTAGGTACTTTTTGATTTCCTCTTTGATTTCTTCAGTGATCTCTTGGTTATTTAGTAACGTATTGTTTAGCCTCCATGTGTTTGTGTTTTTAACGTTTTTCTCCCTGTAATTCATTTCTAACCTCATAGCGTTGTGGTCAGAAAAGATGCTTGGTATGATTTCAATTTTCTTAAATTTACTGTGGCTTGATTTGTGACCCAAGATGTGATCTATCCTGGAGAATGTTCTGTGCACACTTGAGAAGAAAGTGTAATCTGCTGTTTTTGGAAGGAATGTCCTATAAATATCAATTAAATCTATCTGGTCTATTGTGTCATTTAAAGCTTGTGTTTCCTTATTTATTTTCATTTTGGATGATCTGTCCATTGATGTAAGTGAGGTGTTAAAGTCCCCCACTGTTATTGTGTTACTGTTGATTTCCTCTTTTATAGTTGTTAGCAGTTGCCTTATGTACTGAGGTGCTCCTATGTTGGGTGTATATATATTTATAATTGTTATATCTTCTTCTGGGATTGAACCCTTGATCATTATGTAGTGTCCTTCCTTGTCTCTTGTAATATTATTTTAAAGTCTGTTTTATCTGATATGAGTATTGCTATCCAGCTTTCTTTTGATTTCCATTTGCATGGAATATCTTTTTCCATCCCCTCACTTTCAATCTCTATGTGTCCCTAGGTCTGAAGTGGGTGTCTTGTAGACAGCATATATTTATGGGTCTTGTTTTTGTATCCATTCAGCAAGCCTGTGTCTTTTGGTTGGAGCATTTAATCCATTCACGTTTAAGGTAATTATCGATATGCATGTTCCTTTGACCATTTTCTTAATTGTTTTGGGTTTGTTTTTGTAGGTCCTTTCTTCTCTTGTGTTTCCCACTTAGAGAAGTTCCTTTAGCATTTGTTGTAGAGCTGGTTTGGTGGTGCTGAATTCTCTTAGCTTTTGCTTGTCTGTAAAGCTTTTGATTTCTCCATCGAATCTGAATGAGATCCTTGCCGGGTAGAGTAATCTTGGTTGTAGGTTCTTCCCTTTCATCACTTTAATTATATCATGCCACTCTTTTCTGGCTTGTAGAGTTTCTGCTGAGAAACCAGCTGTTAACCTTATGGGAGTTCCATTGTATGTTATTTGTCATTCTTCCCTTGCTGCTTTCAGTAATTTTTCTTTGTCTTTAATTTTTGCCAGTTTGATTACTATGTGTCTCAGCGTGTTTCTCTTTGGGTTTATCCTGTATGGGACTCTGTGCTTCCTGGGCTTGGGTGGCTATTTCCTTTCCCACGTTAGGGAAGTTTTCGACTATAATCTCTTCAAATGTTTTCTCGGGTCCTTTCTCTCTCTCTTTTCCTTCTGGGACCCCTATAATGCGAATGTTGTTGCGTTTAATGTTGTCCCAGAGGTCTCTTAGGCTGTCTTCATTTCTTTTCATTCTTTTTTCTTTATTCTGTTCTGCAGCAGTGAATTCCACCCTTCTGTCTTCCAGGTCATTTATCCGTTCTTCTGCCTCTGTTATTCTGCTATTGATTCCTTCTAGTGTAGTTTTCATTTCAGTTATTGTATTGTTCATCTCTGTTTGTTTGTTCTTTAATTCTTCTAGATCTTTGTTAAACATTTCTTGCATCTTCTCGATCTTTGCCTCCATTCTTTTCCCGAGGTCCTGGATCATCTTCACTATCATTATTCTGAATTCTTTTTCTGGAAGGTTGCCTAGATCCACTTCATTTAGTTGTTTTTCTGGGGTTTTATCTTGTTCCTTCATCTGGTACGTAGCCCTCTGCCTTTTCATCTTGTCTGTCTTTCTGTGAATGTGGTTTTTGTTCCACAGGCTGCAGGATTGTAGCTCTTCTTGCTTCTGCTGTCTGCCCTCTAGTGGATGAGGCTATCTAAGAGGCTTGTGCAAGTTTCCTGATGGGAGGGACTGGTAGTGGGTAGAGCTGGCTGTTGCTGTGGTGGGCAGAGCTCAGTAAAACTTTAATCTGCTTGACTGCTGATGGGTGGGGCTCTGTTCCCTCCCTGTTGGTTGTTTGGCCTGAGGTGACCCAACACTGGAGCCTGCAGGGTCTTTGGTGGGGCTAATGGCAACTCTGGGAGGGCTCACGCCAAGGAGTGCTTCCCAGAACTTCTGCTGCCAGTGTCCTTGTCCCCTCAGTGGGGGGACAAGGGAAGCCCATCATTCTTTTCTTTTTTTTCTTGTTTCTCTATGTGCTTCAATTTGTGTAGTTTCTATTTCCTTAGATTTAAGTTCACTGATCCTTTTTTTACAATACATACAATGAATTTTTAAACTTTAAATTTTAAATTTCAGATACTGCATTTCTCAGCTTTAGAAGTTTCATTTGATTTACAAAAATAGTTTATAGGGCTTTCCTGGTGGCCCAGTGGTTGAGAGTCCGCCTGCCGATGCAGGGGACACGGGTTCGTGCCGTAGTCTGGGAAGATCCCACATGCCGTGGAGCTGCTGGGCCCGTGAGCCATGGCCGCTGAGCCTGTGCTCCGCAACGGGAGAGGCCACAACAGTGAGAGAGGCCCGCGTACCGCAAAAAAAAAAAAAAAAAAAGTTTATATATTTCTCTTTGTTGTATTCATGTTTTTCTTTAAATCCTCAAACATATTTTTAATAGGTATTTTAAATCCTCATCTGCTAGTTTTGCTCTTTTCTTCATTTCTAGGTCTGATTTCTTTCCCCTTGTAGTAAGTCACATTTTCCTGATTCTTTGCATGTAGAGTAAATATAGAAACATTTTTATCTATAGCTGTATCTGCTTTAGTGAAAAAAATATTTTGAAAACAATCTCCAATGTAAAGAATAGTTTCAAGTACAGGACAAGTAACTTTTTCTAAGCCATTTAAAGTAAATTGCTGATGTAATCCTCTGTTACCCTTCATATTTTATTGTATATTTCCTTCAAACAAGGATATTGTTCTACATAACCACAATACAACCATTAAAATCAGAAAATGAACATTGATATATTACTATCATCTAATCCTATCATCCCATTTAACATGTTTTAGTTGTCCCAATAATGCCCTTAATAGCAAGAGTATCCAGTCCAGAATCACATGTTACCTGTAGATTTCACGTCTATTTAGTCTCATTCTATCTGGAATAGTTCCTAAATCTTTTTTGACCATTATGACCTTGACAGTTTTAAAGATTATATACCAGTTAACCTTGTAGAATGTCTGCTAGTTTGCTTGCAGTCTGGGGACACCTCCCCTCACTAGGATTGGGTTAGTTGTAATTCTTGCAAAGGAAAAAAAACTCTTTCCTTTGATCAGATTAAGATTCTACCCTGATCAGACTCTCAAAACCAGAACCCTAGAATTTCAGGGCACAACCCAGATAGTCACTCTTTTAACTCAATACACGTACTATGCATCTTAATAATCAATAGAACCTCAAGATAACTGCAAGAGGAAAACCATGTAATTCTGTTATGCAATTGCCTTGGATACCTTCTGATAACTCTGAAGATTCTTTCAGTATAAACAGTTTGAAGTTCTGAACAAACAGAAATAGTGTAGAAACAAACTGTAGAAACAGGCAGGCTTCTCCGTGGGACCCCAGTGAAGGTCATTTTTACCTTTCTGTGCCAGCTGTTATCTGAGCCCCACCTTGAGCCATTATTCTTCAATTGCTGCTCTCATATGGGTTGGTCTAGGCACTAATTGTTGAATTAAATGAACAGCAACCCTTAAACTTTTTAAGTAGGAAATCCATTAGAGTTACAGTTTTATTTTACTTTTAAGTATGAAAGGAGAAGGAAATTCCCAAAGCTCTTGTAACAAAGAAATATTGCAAGTTTTTATCTTTTTAAAAACAAACAAAACCCTGAACAGATAACAATGTAAATATTATCAAAAGGGCAACAGACTATCAGGTTTACTGCGGTTAATATGGCCAGGTGTGGGTCTGCCATTTTATTATTATTTTTATTTTAGTTTTCTCTGTTCTTTCTTACATTAAAATTCTTTTTGGCTATTTTTCAGAATTCCATTTTAACATTCCTATTGGCTTTTCAACTGTATTATTTAGTTAGTGGTTTTTGAGGGATTACAGTATCTATCCTTAACTTTTCACAGCCCACTTCATGAAAAATGTAGAAGCGTGCAGAATAAGACAGCTGTATAGGTCCATATCTTACTTACCCTGTTCTTTATGTTATAGTTGTTATATTACATCTACATATGTTATGTTCACAACAGCTATGTGTTAAAAGTAAATAAGTTATAAATAAATTTAAGGAAAACAAAATAATTAACTTTTGCATTTAACTGGGGGTTTACCATTTTAATGCTCTTCTTTCCTGTCTGAGGATCTGGATTTCCCTCTGGTATCGTTTCCCTTCAGCAAGTTGAGAGTCTTATATCTATAAATTTCTGCCTTTAAGCATATTTTGGGAAACTTTGTTCATTCTTTAAATATTCTTTTCTGCCTTAGTCTCTCTCTTCTATCATTTGTTTCCAGTTACAAGTATGTTGGACTGTTTGTTGTCATGTAACAGGCCTTTTAAGGTCAGTTCATTTTACAAAAAAATATATTTTTATCTCTCTGTGCATGTGCAGCTTGGATAATTTTGATTGATCTGTCTTCAGGTTCACTTACCTTTTTTCTTTCTGTCATTTCCATTTGTCTGTTAAGTCTATTCAGTGAATAATTTATTTCAGATACTGTATTTTTTTCAGTTTTAGAACTTGCATTTAGTGCTTTTTTATCATTTCTATTTTTCTCCACAAATTCCCTATCTTTTCATTATTGTTAGCATATTTTGTTTTAATTCATTGAGGATAGTTATAATAGCTGCTTTAAAGCCCTTGTCTACCTGGGTGATCTCAGAGTCAGTCTCAGTTGACACTCTTTTCTCTTGAGAATGTATTTCATTTTCCTGATTCTTCATATATTGAGTAATTTTAGATTTTATTCTAGATAGTAAGAATGTTAGGGCTTCCTTGGTGGTGCAGTGGTTAAGAATCCACCTGTCAGTGCAGGGGACACAGGTTCGAGCCCTGGTCTGGGAAGATCCCACATGCTGTGGAGCAACTAAGCCTGTGCGCCACCACTACTGAGCCTGTGCTCCAGAGCCCACAAGCCACAGCTCCTCAAGCCCTGGCGCCTAGAGCCTGTGCTCTGCAACAAGAGAAGCCACCGCAATGAGATGCCCATGCACCACAACGAAGAGTAGCCCCCGCTCACCGCAGCAAAGACCCAACGCAGCCAAAAATAAATAATAATATATAAGAAAAAAGAATGTTAAATTGTGGAGATTCTGTTCTTCTTTTTTTTTAACATCTTTATTGAGGTATAATTGCTTTACAATGGTGTGTTAGTTTCTGCTTTATAACAAAGTGAATCAGTTGTACATATACATATGTTCCCATATCTCTTCCCTCTTGCATCTCCCTCCCTCCCACCCTCCCTATCCCACCCCTCCAGGCGGTCACAAAGCACCGAGCTGATCTCCCTGTGCCATGCGGCTGCTTCCCACTAGCTATCTATCTTACGTTTGTTAGTGTATATGTGTCCATGCCTCTCTCTCGCCCTGTCACAGCTCACCCTTCCCCCTCCCCATATCCTCAAGTCCGTTCTCCAGTAGGTCTGTGTCTTTATTCCTGTCTTACCCCTAGGTTCTTCATGACATTTTTTTTTTCTTAAATTCCATATATATGTGTTAGCATACGGTATTTGTCTTTCTCTTTCTGACTTACTTCACTCTGTATGACAGACTCTAGGTCTATCCACCTCATTACAAGTAGCTCAATTTCGTTTCTTTTTATGGCTGAGTAATATTCCATTGTATATATGTGCCATATCTTCTTTATCCATTCATCTGATGATGGGCACTTAGGTTGTTTCCATCTCTGGGCTATTGTAAATAGAGCTGCAATGAACATTTTGGTACATGACTCTTTTTGAATTTTGGTTTTCTCAGGGTATATGCCCGGTAGTGGGATTGCTGGGTCATATGGTGGTTCTATTTGTAGTTTTTTAAGGAACCTCCATACTGTTCTCCATAGTGGTGGTACCAATTCACATTCCCACCAGCAGTGCAAGAGTGTTCCCTTTTCTCCACACCCTCTCCAGCATTTATTGTTTCTAGATTTTTTGATGATGGCCATTCTGACTGGTGTGAGATGATATCTCGTCGTAGTTTTGATTTGCATTTCTCTAATGATTAATGATCTTTTTTGGTTTTTTTGTTTGTTTTTTTCCTGATGAGTGTTGTTTCTTTGGTTTCAGTTGACAGTTATCTTGACTGACTTGACTTGAACTGTAAACTCTGTTTTTGGCCAGCACCTTTTTTGCCTTTAGCTGAACTCCTTTCAATCTGTCATATATACATGCATGGGCCTCTAATGGTAGAGACATGAGCAGACAGAATTTGGGGGTACCTTCTCTGTCTTGTTCCCTTTAAGGATTTCTCCATTCTCTTCAGTAGTCATGTTTCTTCTGACTTCAGTTTCTTGTTTCCCCAGGCTAGAAAGCCTGAGTATTACATTCCACTGCTCCTTGTGTGTTGTACTTTGCCCAAGGCTGAAAGCTGTGAAAATGGGAACCCAGTTTGTATAACTCCCCTTCTTCAAGTATGTGCTTTCCATTGGAGTCTGTCTGCTTCTCTTTTACTCTCCAGTGCTTTCACATAAAATTTCTTTTTGTATTATTCCAGATTTTACCTTTTTTTATGAGGGAGAATCAGACAGTAGGATCTTACTCTGTCATTACTGGAAGCAGAAATGTATTTTGTCTTTTTAAATTTATTCCATTTTTCTCTTCATTATTTTCATGTTTTTCTTTATGTTCTTGAGCATAGTTGTAATAGCTGATTTAAAATCTTTGCCAGTTTCACCATCACTGTCATTTCTGGGTTATTTCTTTTGACTGATTTTCTTGCTTTTTAAACTTATATAGCCGTTTTTGTTTGGATGTTGGAATTGTGATGTTTGTTGAGTGACTGAATTTTGTTGTCTTCTTTTAAAGGGTGTTTGACTTCTTTTTTGGCCAGTGATTAAATTTCTGGTCAGCTTCTCTCTCATGGCTTGTTTTAAAACATGTATTTGGGTGGGTTTAGAGTTGTTGTCTTTACTCTCTTGCTAGTTTTGCTTCCTGACTGAAATGTGACCTTTCTGGGATCCCTATTGAATGCGCCAGGTGTTCAGTGTGATCTGTATTCTGTCTGTGTGCTGTGGTAGTTGTTCATTTTACAGCTCTCTAGTAGCTTTTCTCCCCAGTAGTTCTTTTCTCTGCCTAATTGAGTCTTATTCTGTGCATGTGCAGCTTAGTATTCAACAACAGATTCAAGAGGATCCCTTTAAAGTTTTGGACCTCTTTCTCTGCAAAGCTACCTCCTTTGGTATTCTGTCCTATAAATCTTAATGGCTCAGTCTTTCTGAAGTCTAATCTCTGTCTCCTCAATTTAGTGAGATGGCTGTGCTATGTTTGGATTCCCTTTCCTTACACCAAGATCTGGAAAGTGTGTCCTCTAGAAAACTGGGGTAATCATATCGCTTACCTCATTTGCTTTCCTTTTCTCAGGGGTCACATTTCTGTACTACCTTGTTGTTCAACGTCTGAAAGGAGGTTTTTCATATCATTTGCCCTCTTTTCTAGTTGTTGACAGCAAGGGAAAGTCCAGTCCCAGTTACTCTATCATGGCTAGATGTGAAAGGCCCTCAGATTATTGTAGTGTCCTTATGTCTATTAGTGCTAATGTTTATTAGTTCAAGCCACTTGTGGTGTTAAAATCTTCTGGAACCCTGCTGATTTGGGGCTGGGGGTGGTGTGGAGAGGAGAATGGGGAAAGTTCCTTCATATTTCAAACACTGAGATGGGTATGCTGATGGATATGATTACTTTCCCTATATTATTCTGTTAGTTTTTGCTTTAAGTGTTTTGAAGCTATGCAATTAAATTAGATATGTGTGTGATTAGGGTTATGATATCTTCTTGGTGAATTGGATCCCTATTTTTGTAATACTTTTTATTTTAAGGTTGTTTTTTATCTGATGTTATGATAGCTATACCAGTTGTTTTTTTCTGTAGTAGTTATAGATTATCTTTTCATTCTTTTATTTTCGACTTTCCTGCATTCTCATATCTTATTTGAAACTCTTATGAACAGAACATATCTATTTTTTATTCATCCCTGTATCTTTAGTACTTAGCATGATGACTATCTCTTATTGGGCAAAGAATACATGTTTTACAAATGATTCAATTATTAAAGTGTATTGAAGAATGATATAAGTAAACTCAGTCATGCTAGGAACTGAAAGGAAACAAAAGGAATTTATTCTCCAGGTGATCCATTCAACAATATTTGTTGAGCATGTAGTTTATGCCAGGCACTTATTTATTTTATTTATTTTTTTATATTTTTTGTGGTATGCGGGCCTCTCACTGTTGTGGCCTCTCCCGTTGCGGAGCACAGGCTCCGGACGTGCAGGCTCAGCGTCCATGGCTCACAGGCCCAGCCGCTCTGCGGCATGTGGAATCTTCCCAGACCGGGGCACAAACCCGTGAACCCGTGTCCCCTGCATCGGCAGGCAGACTCTCAACCACTGCGCCACCAGGGAAGCCCCAGGCACTTATTTTAAAGGTACCTGGGATTTGTTTAATTAGGTATGATAAGACACACAAACATGGAAATGATTGCCATAAAGGAAGAATTTTTTATTGCTGTTCCTTAGAAGCAGGAGGCATAGCACACTGTGCAGTACCACATGGGGAAGCGCCAGGATCAGTCCATGGAGGGGAGATGTGGGTGAGAGCCTTTATTGTGGCTTCTGTGGGAAGGAGTGGGCAAGGTAGGGTAAGCAGGCCTGGGATTGGTTAGTTTGAATAATTTCAGTGGGCTCTGGGGCTTAGGGACTGTCTTTAGTTGTCTGGTACATGGCCCAGAAGTGATTAGGGCAGGGGAATAGTGGCCTAGAGTCTGATAAAGGAGGTAGCTGGGGTTATGGGCTGTGATTGTTTGGTTTGCATATAAAAGGTGTGCTTACAGGCAAGTAGTATGCGAACTAGCTAGCCCTGGGAAGAACAGTCCCACCAAGGTCAGCAAGACCCCACAAGTCAAAGCAGAAATTACAAAACCCAGAACACATGGCTATTACAAGTACTGTTCTAGGAGTTTGTGATACAGCAGTGAAGAAAATAAATAAGATTGCTATTGTCAAGAGATTGCATTCTAATGAGGGAAGATGACAAATGTATAAGTGAGTATATAAAGGCTTCTAATTGTGATAAATGTTATGAAGAAATAAAACAAGGTAATATGATAGAGA
This sequence comes from Pseudorca crassidens, assembly GCF_039906515.1. Lineage (NCBI taxonomy): Eukaryota > Metazoa > Chordata > Mammalia > Artiodactyla > Delphinidae > Pseudorca > Pseudorca crassidens. Next base: position 55,255,583 of record NC_090304.1, read on the forward strand.
ATGGTTAGAGGACTTCTTTAGATAGGGTAATTAAGGAAGGCTTCTCTGAGTTTGTAGTATTTGGCATAATATCTAAAGAGTGAGAAGGAATTACCCAGAGATAATCTGGGGTAATGATGTTCTATGTAGTTCTGCTTATGGCCCTGAAACTGGAACGGACTTGGTTTGTTTTTAGGAGCATTAGGAAGGCTAGTGTTGGAATGGGTGGGCAAGAAGAATAGTTAGAAGAGGAAGGCAGAGGTCGATTGTGTTGGCTTTGTAGTCCATGGTAAGGTGTTTGGTTTTTATTTTATTTGTGATCAAAAGCATTTGGAAGGTTTTAGCCAGAAGAGTAAATCTTTCTACACTCAGTTCAGAAAAAGTCAGTTTAGTACCAATGACAATGACAGTGTAACGCTTGGGAGATATATTAACATGTTAAAATTATGTGATTAAAAATGAAGATGTTATTAAATTGGGAAAGTTTTCATGAAACAGCCATCTTCTAAGGAAAATATTGATCATGGAGGGAGACTAGGATTGATGAAGAACGAGGATGAAATTTGAAAGGAGAAGAATCCAACAAAGCAGGCCTGTGTGCTCAGGTACCCTCGCTTTTTAAATGTAAGAATTTGTTATCAAGAAGGACATATAGATGAAGTTTAAATTTTAAGAATGGCCAAAATAAATGATGAGAGAAAGGATCTATAATATAGCTATATAGATCAGAGAAGGCCATTGTCCTCAACTTTCTATAAAGTATTTTCAATAAGAGATTGGGGGACTAAAGCTAAATTAGTTTTAAGAAAGGATAAAGATTATGAGTAGGTGATGAGAAAGCAAAAGAAAACTCAAGGCGAGGATCATGGGGTTGAGTTTCGTGGTTGTCACACATCTTTTTATACTTCTAAGTGAGGTAATTGTTTTTATTGTTTTATTTGTTTGTTTTTTTGCGGTACGTGGGCCTCTCACTGTTGTGGCGTCTCCCGTTGCGGAGCACAGGCTCCGGATGCGCAGGCTCAGCGGCCACGGCTCACGGGCCCAGCCGCTCCGCGGCATGTGGGATCTTCCCGGACCGGGGCACGAACCCGTGTCCCCTGCATCGGCAGGCGCACTCTCAACCACTGCGCCACCAGGGAAGCCCTATTTGTATTTTTTGAATATATAACAGCTTTCTTGTTTGTCTGGGCTAGTGGGTACTTTTCTACTTAACTTAGCTACTGACTAGGTAGTCTCTCAAGCATTTTAGCTTTATGTAGATGATCTCAGATCTAATTCCCATCCTTGCATGGTCGAATGCCTCATCTGCTATTCCTGTGTGAGCATTGAAACTCAACCTCCTATGGTACTGAGTCAGGCATTTCACTGCCCTACCTTTTTCCCTTGGTAGGAGAGTCATACCCAGATACCATATTGATTTTCAATTTACTCTCATTTTTCCCCCTCTGGGAATTACCTTTAGTCTTTCAGGAGCTCAACTGTGCATTTAAAAATAAACGTATTAAATATTATCCAGCATATCTAGGTGTTTGTAAAGAGAGGACTTCTGGGTTGTCTGCCAAATTGCCCAGTAGGTATTTATTCTCTTTTAACTAAGGATTTATATATTTCAAAACTGGAAATATTGTTTACTATGTATACATATAAATATGTATACTTACATATATGTAAAATAAGAACTTCAGATAATCAGTATAGGCACACATGGAATATAGAGTTGAGAAGTATAGTGTATGAAGACTTTCACAATCTAGCCCTTGATGACTTTTCTGATGTAATCGCTTTCCTTTTTAAACACTTGCACATTATATTTCAGCAGTATAATTCAGCTTTTATTTCCTTGAACACAGAATGCAGCTTCATGGTTTCATGTGTTTGCATACACTGTCTTTTCTGTTTGGGATGTCCTGCTTTCTCCCTCTCATCTCTCTTATTGGTTAATTCAGCCTTATTTTTTTCCCTCCTAAATTCACTTTTTGTCTTTAGTTTATGTTTGTTTTTGTTTTTGCGGTACGCGGGCCTCTCACTGCTGTGGCATCTCCCGTTGCGGAGCACAGGCTCCGGACGCGCAGGCTCAGCGGCCATGGCTCACGGGCCCAGCCGCTCCGCGGCATGTGGGATCTTCCCGGACCGGGGCACGAACCCACATCCCCTGCATCGGCAGGCGGACTCTCAACCACTGCGCCACCAGGGAAGCCCTGTCTTTAGTGTTTTTAATTATTATATTTTTTCATTTCTAAAGGTTCTGTTGTTTCTTTTTCAAATCTGCCTGATGATTTTTGATGATTTTTTTCTTCTTTGGTTCTTTTTGTTGCTTTCATTTCTTTAAACATATTAAACATACTTAATATTCTGTATCCATTAATTTCAGTATCTTTCATCTTTGCATATTTGTTTCTGTTGCTTGTTCTTTTACTGATTCATTCTTTATGGGTGCATGTTCCCTCATGTGTTTTTGTGATATTTGACCATGAGTTCATTTTTCTGGAGACTTGGGAAGTCTTTGAGGCCATGTTAAATTATAAAGTCTATGAGGGCAGGGACCCTAGAGTTTTGTTCATTGCTGTATCCCAGGCTTGTTACAGTGTTTGTTACATGAGGCTTTCAATAATAATTACTGAATGAATGATGTGTGTACACTTCACACAGTGTTGTAATTATTTATATATCTGTCTATATTCTCCACTATATTGATAATGCCTCAAGTTAAAAACTTTTAAACTCTAACCTTGTATCCACAGCACTTAGCATAGTGTCTAATATGGATTAAGTTCTCAGTAAATGTTTATTAAACCAGTGAGGAATTGTTTGGCATATTCTGCCCATTGTAATCTGCAGAATAAAAAAGATTTATTTTGCCTGGTTGTCATTCTGAAGCCATTTTGATAAAATGGAGAATACTAGAGAAATGATGAACTCAGATAAACAGTAGTGTGTCTTGGTCATGATCGATTAAAATAGAACCATTTTTCAAACTGAACTCCCAAACCAGAACTTTAAGACCAGTGTCCCTGAAGGATAATCAGATCATTAGCTATTCAGGTACTTACTGATTTCAAGGCATTGTGAATATACAAAGTTTTCAGCATATTTACTAAATACCTACTCGATGTGTATTACTTTGCAGTGCTGTATGATGGGATTTTTTTTCCCAATAGGTTATGTGCTAGCTAGTATATAAACTTAAAAATGTGAAAAGATAAATAGCACAAAAGATAAAGGATTCATTACACCAGTGAAGGAATTGTTTTTAAGACAGTATTGTTTCTTTACTCTTATGGATTACAAACGAATAAATTCTGTAGAGGTTCAGATGAATCTAGTATAGTTGCCAGAATTATATGATTTGCTTCCCTCTTAAGAATTATTAGAGGGACTTCCCCGGTGGCGCACTGGTTGAGAATCCACCTGCCAATACAGGGAACATGGGTTCGAGCCCTGGTCTGGGAAGATCCCACATTCTGCGGAGCAACTAAGCCCGTGTGCCACAACTACTGAGCCTGTGCTCTAGAGCCCGCGAACCACAACTACTGAGCCTGCGCGCCACAATTACTGAGGCCCACACTCCCTGGAGCCCACATGCCGCAACTACTGAAGCCTGCACGCTCTAGGGCCTGCGTGCTGCAACTACTGAGCCTGTGCGCTGCAACTACTGAAGCCTGCACACCTAGAGCCCATGCTCCGCAACGAGAAGCCACCGCAATGAGAAGTCCGCGCACGGCAACGAAGAGTAGCCCCCACTCTCCACAACTAGAGAAAGCCCGCACACAGCAATGAGGACCCAACACAGCCGAAAAAAAAAGAGTAAGGCTATTAAAGTTAAAAAAAAAAAGAATTATTAGAGTAGACCAATGCTCATGATTTTGTCTCTTTTGTCCTTTTTCTTCTCTTTTGCTTTTTGTTTTTGCATGATGTGGTAGGAGGACCACAGCTTGTTAAAGAGAAATGGTATGAGATTGAATGTAGATATTTCCATTTAGGAGCAATATGACACTGGGCAAGTTTCTTATTCATACTGTGTCTCAATTTCCTGATATGTAAAATAAGAATGTTAACACCAGCTCACAAGGTGATAGTTTGTATTAGGAGAGATTATGTAGGGCTTCCCTGGTGGTGCAGTGGTTGAGAATCTGCCTGCTAATGCAGGGGGCACAGGTTCGAGCCCTGGTCTGGGAGGATCTCACATGCCACGGAGCAACTAGACCCGTGAGCCACAACTACTGAGCCTGCGCATCTGGAGCCTGTGCTCCGCAACGAGAGGCCGCGATATAGTGAGAGGCCTGCGCACCGCGATGAAGAGTGGCCCCCGCTTGCCACAACTAGAGAAAGCCCTTGCACAGAAACGAAGACCCAACACAGCAAAAATAAATAAATAAATTAATAAACTCCTACCCCTAACATCTTCTTAAAAAAAAAAGAGAGATTATGTAAATAAAGTCACCAGCATGATTCCAGGCATACAAGTTCAATAGATTTTAGTACTCTGTTTTATTCTTTTATTATCTAATTTGTGTGAATTTTTTCACTGTTTCATTCTCTTTATTGTTTAATATAAAATCAAAACCAAGTTTAAAAAAGTAAATAAATTAGTATTTAGATTAAAGGTTAATGGAAAAGACGATAGAAATATTCCAGTTATATGTGTGTATGGGTATAACAGCACTGCTGTTTTATTTGGATCACAGAGAAACCACTGTTTGCTACATGGCACACTTGTCTTGGCTGGCCTATCTCATTTTCTCTGGCTTTCTTTAAAGCAGGTTTTTTCAGACCTTTAAAAGCTGACACTTGGGCAATGAATACCCTGGAAAAAAGACTTGTTCCAGTGGAACTTGGCCCAAAGGATTCAGATAGAACTAGAACAGTTCATTTGAGAGATCTGGGAATTAAAAAAATTTTTAAACTTGTGTTTTACTGTCTTTAGTTTTTTCCTTACCGCTTAGGAATTTAGCATTAACACTGTTTAAGAATTTAAGTTAAATGAATTAAATTCATAAACTTATTTTTTACTTAATGTATTCTTTTGGAAAAAATATATTTAGTTGCTTGCACTGTTCAAGAATGAGATACTGTTAAACATTAACAACTAATTATACATTTTCCAAAAATTCTACAACTCAGAAAGCTTTTCATGTTTAGAAAATACATATCTAAATTTAGTTATTTGTTTTCATTATATTGATCTGCAGGCTGACTAAAAGAAATGAATGATTTTTATTTCATTTACCAAAAAACTGTTTAAAATTACCCAGAGGTTAAAGATATGTCATTCAATATGTGTTTAAGAAACATATTTAAAGAAGATGTGGCGCATATATACAATGAAATATTACTCAGCCATAAAAAGAAACGAAATTGAGCTATTTGTAATGAGGTGGATAGACCTAGAGTCTGTCATACAGAGTGAAGTAAGTCAGAAAGAGAAAGACAAATACCGTATGCTAACACATATATATGGAATTTAAGGAAAAAAATGTCATGAAGAACCTAGGGGTAAAACAGGAATAAAGACACAGACCTACGAGAGAATGCACTTGAGGTTATGGGGAGGGGGAAGGGTAAACGGTGACAAAGCGAGAGAGAGGTATGGACATATATACACTACCAAATGTAAGGTAGATAGCTAGTGGGAAGCAGCCGCATAGCACAGGGAGATCAGCTCGGTGCTTTGTGACCACCTAGAGGGGTGGGATAGGGAGGGTGGGAGGGAGGGAGACACAAGAGGGAAGAGAGATGGGAACATATGTATAACTGATTCACTTTGTTATAAAGCAGAAACACACCATTGTAAAGCAATTATACTCTAATAAAGATGTAAAAAAAAAAAAAGGAAACATTTATAGCCATCAGCTAGAAAGAGAAGTAGATCAACTATACTTCAATTAAAAAAAAGAGAGAGCAGAAAACCATCACTAGGACATTTAAATTATTTTACTTTAAATTCTGAATTATTAATAATTATCATGATAAGCAAATGTTTTACTTAGTGATTTTCATTATATGGATTTTTAAAACAAAAAGTGAAATAGCACATTTAAATCTAAATCAACATAAGAATAATAGAAGTATAAAGTAGAAAGAAAATAAATTAATAGTACCATTGCATTTGAATCTTGACTTTGCCTTATACAAGCTATGTGATTTTGTATATATTAGGACAAATTACTTAATTTTTATTTTCACTTTCCTTAGCTGTCAAATTGGATTAAAAATGTCTCACAGGTTTGTTTTGAGGATGAAATTAGGCAAAGTAATGACCTTATACACTCTGAAGTACTGTATATAAATGTTGTTTAATGACTTTCTTAAGAATTTAGAATATCAGATTATGCACTTAAATTCGAACTTTCTTTTCATCCATGAACTGAAAAGGTATTCATTTTTCTTCTTTAAAATGTCTCACTTTTTCACTAAAACTGTAAACTCTACCTAACACAGTGCCTAAGCCCTATAATAGGTGCTCATATAATTGTGGAGTAAAGGGATTAATATGTTCAGCTTCTTGATATCAACATTGTATATTACTATTAACCTCTTTAATAGATGAATGCAGATGTCTTTATGACTTGTTTCAATAAACTTTATCAGGATACAGAGATATTACCTTAAATCCTCAAATTACAGCATAGGAGTGTACAATTGACCCTTGAGCAACGTAGGGGTTAGGCTGCTGACCCCTGCATACTTGAAAATCCCTGTATAACTTTATACCTGTGTACAGGGTTCCACATCCACAGATCCAACTAACTGTAGATCGTGTACTACTGTAGTACCTATTTATTGAAAAAAATCAGTGAGTAAGTGGACCTGCTCAGTTCAAACCCATGTTGTTCAAGGGTCAACTATGATTGCTGCAAACACTGGGGGCAGCCTAGTACAGCTGAGAGGCCTAGACCTAGGCTTGAGTCCAGTTCTGCCCCTAACTGGTTGAGCTACTGTGGACAAGTCATTTAATGTTTTGAGCCTGAGTTTTTCTAGTAAATGGTGAGACTACCCCTCTACAGGATTTCTTTGGGAATTTAGTGTTAGTGGATGTGAAAGTATTTATAAAATGTAGAAATTTTTGTTTTATTAAGATTGACACAGATATGAGCTGGGTCATGGGGCTTATTTTTACATTCATGAAAGTGTGTAAAGTGTGTAGAAAGTATTATTGCAAAATTTCACAAGTTTGGATAGTTGAAGGACTCACAAATCTCCATAGAGCGTATTCACCTAAGGCTTTTATTTAAAGGCAGAGGAGGGGGGCTTCCCTGGTGGCTCAGTGCTTGAGAGTCTGCCTGCCGATGCAGGGGACATGGGTTCGTGCCCTGGTCCGGGAAGATCCCACATGCCGTGGAGCGGCTGGGCCCATGAGCCATAGCCGCTGAGCCTGCGCGTCCAGAGCCTGTGCTCCACAACGGGAGAGGCCACAACAGTGAGAGGCCCGCGTACCGCAAAAAAAAATAATAATAAAAAAATAATAAAGGCAGAGGATATGGTACAGCAAGAGAGAGGGCAGACAAGCATTGAGGATGTGGGGAATGTCAAAGGAAAACTCAGGATCCTAATTTGCACCCAGGTCCCTTTCATCTCTGGATTGAACCACCAAGATCTGTGTAATAAGTCTTGCGTTCAGGAGCGCTCAAGGCAGAAGATCCCAGTGGGGTATTTTTTTTTTTTTTTTTTTGCGGTACGCGGGCCTCTCACTGTTGTGGCCTCTCCTGCTGTGGAGCACAGGCTCCCGACGCACAGGCTCAGTGGCCATGGCTCACGGGCCCAGCCGCTCCGCGCCATGTGGGATCTTCCCGGGGGCATGAACCCGTGTCCCCTGCACTGGCAGGCGGACTCTCAACCACTGCGCCACCAGGGAAGCCCCAGTGGGGTATTTTTATGTCGCTTTGGTCATGTAGTCAAGGTAGGCTCGCTAATGAGTTCTGTCAGGTGAAAACCATCAGTAAACACTGATTCAGAGGCCACCAGGGCAGTTTTGGACTCTAAACAGCACATCATAAATCCAACTGACCTTATCTTGTCCAAAGCCAGACATCAAGGTGTCTCCAGAGATAAGGATAGAGCTTTCCTAGTCCAACTATAAATTGACTGTATCCTACACAATTATATTGGAGCACCTACTGTGCACAAGGTATATACTATGACTTTGGCATACCAAGAGGAGTAAGACAACTAGAGAGATCAGAGATTAGTGAAGAAAAAATAGAAAATCAACAAAGTGATATTGGCATTTAGAGGAATAAGCAGCTAACTCTGTTAGGGTGTCTGGTAAAGACTTATTTAAGGCTTCACAGAGGAAATAACAATTTAGATGAATTCAAATGATGAATAGAATTTTGCCAATTTCTAGCACAAGTGACTGACATTCAATTAATATTTGATATATTATAGGTCACCTAAAGTAGGGAACAATATGTTCAAATCCATACATGATGAAAGTGCAAGCTTTTCTGGGGAACAGATAATCTAATGTGATTGTGCATAGGATGCATGGTGGTAATGGAAAAGTGAATTAGGGACAGATTATTAAAGCTTTTATATCACATCTTAATAAGTTTAATTTTATCCTATAAATAATAGTTTATCCTATAGACCAGCAGTTCGTTCGTTCGTTCTTTCGTTCTTTCTTTCTTTCTTTCTTTCTTTCTTTCTTTCTTTCTTTCTTTCTCTCCCTCTCCCTCTCTCCCTCTCTCCCTCTCCCTCTCTCCCTCTCTCCCTCTCTCCCTCTCTCCCTCTCTCCCTCTCTCCCTCTCTCCCTCTCTCCCTCTCTCCCTCTCTCCCTCTCTCCCTCCCTCCCTCCCTCTCTCCCTCCCTCCCTCTCTCCCTCCCTCCCTCTCTTCTTTCCTTCCTTCCTTCCTTCTGCACCGGGTCTTAGCTGTGGCATACAGGATCTTCGTTACAGCATGTTTAGTTGCGGCATGCAGGATCTTTAGTTGCGGCATGCCGGCTCTTAGTTGCAGCATTCAGACTTCTTAGTTGCGGCATGCGAGCTCTTAGTTGAGGTACGTGACCTCTTAGTTGCAGCATGCATGTGGGATCTAGTTCCCTGACCAGGGGTTGAACCCAGGCCCCCTGTCTTGGGAGCATGGAGTCTTACCCACCAGACCACCAGGGAAGTCCCAGACCGGCAGTTCTTAAACAATTTGGTTTTGGAACCCCTTATACTCTGAAAACTTAATTGAGGACCTCAAAGAGCTTTTGTTTATATAGGTTGTGTCTATCAACATTTGCCATATTTAGAAATAAACATATCAGCTCACTTCTCCGACCATAGTTGTAAGCTGCTTTGAGTTGGCTCTGTGCATGCATAGTTCAGGGGTCTACCAGAGACTTGGGTAGAGTTCATATGCAGAATCTAGGGCTCCCCCATCTGTGTTTCTCCCCTCACTCTCAGGTGGCAGTGGTTGCCCTGGGCTCTACTCCCTGGTTCCTCAGGCCAAAGTGACTGTAGGCTTTCTCTCTGGAGGTTAGCTGCACCGTTAGGACTGTGGCTTGCCCTTAGGCCAAACTGCGAAATTAGGAAATTCAGTTCATATCTGTCCCTCTGTACAGAAGGATTCTTGCTTTTAAATGTTTGAATCCTTGAAACATGTTTTACACATATACCATCCATTGTATCCTTACTGTCTTACCAAAGCCCAAGTTCTGGAGCTGCATCTGGGGTTTTCATGACATTTTATTCTTCCTTTTTATCCTTCCATACAATGGTTAAGGGGAATAAAGAAGACTAGTAGAATCCTTCCTTCAGGGTTTCTCACTACCGTCCCACTAAGTGGAAATCTTTGAGACAGAAGTGCATTATGGGAACTTGGCTAAAGGAGACCTCCCCGACCTCAACTCCCAATTCTAGCTGTTTCTGAATAGAAGATTGGCTTGGGCTAGTGCTGTTCTCTCCTGTTCTCAAACTTTTTGCTTTCAGAACCTCTTTCTACTTTAAAAAATTAAGAATCCCAAAGAGTTTTTATTTATATGTGGGTTTTATCTACTGATATTTACCATATTAGAAATTAAAGGTGAGAAAAAAATTTAAAATATGTTTTAATTTATTTAAATTAATATATCTATTACATGTTAACATAAATAACATATTTTTATGAAAAATAGCCAAAAAAACAAAATTTACTGATAGAAATGGCATTGCTTTATGTTTTTGGGGGGTCTTTTTAAAGTATGGCTTAATAGAAGTCATCTAGGGCTTCCCTGGTGGTGAAGTGGTTAAGAATATGCCTGCCAATGCAGGGGACACGGGTTCGAACCCTGGTCCAGGAAGATCCCACATGCGGCAGAGCAACTAAGCCCGTGTACCATCACTACTGAGCCTGCGCTCTAGAGCCCACATGCCACAACTACTGAAGCCCGCACGCCTAGAGCCTATGCTCCGCAACAAGAGAAGCCACCGCAACGAGAAGCCCGTGCACCGCAACGAAGAGTAGGCCCCACTTGCGGCAACTAGAGAAAGTCTGCACACAGCAACGAAGACCCAATGCAGCCAAAAATAAATTAAAAAAAAAAAGTCATCTGGATTCTCACTTCTGCTTTTGCATTTAATCTCTTGTAATAATGTTTTGATTCAAGTGTATAAAGAAAATCAGGCTTTAAACAGACATATGTAGCTGGAAGAGGGAGAATTATTTTAATAATCGCCTTTACAGGTAATTGTGGATATTCTTCTTTGATAGTGTATCAAAACTTGACAAGTGGCTGTCCTGGGGTTAATTGGAATGTGGAATCTGAGGCTGTATCATTGAACTTTTCTTAACTATGTTACATTAAAATTCATTGGTCTGTCTTGCACTTTGAATGGACTTTTACCCATGCATGATTTTGTAGCATCGTGCATCATTGGTCTTACGGAAAATATTGCTTCACTGTTGATGCCGATCTTCCAGATGTTGACATATCTCTTTATATAATATCAGAAGATCACATTTGTTAATATATCATCTCAGATTGCATTGGAAGGTCTTTTAAGTATTGGGAAGCTATCAGACTCACAATGGCAGATGCAAATTTTTCAAAATTCTAATTTTTGCCTGAAAGCTTGAATTTTATCACTGGCAAAAATACTGTTAGTTTTTCTTGAAGTGACAGGCTCATGTTACTCATTTTTAGGAAAACGTCTTCCAAATACCCCAAAATGAATAATCATAGTTTACCTGTCAGTTCTTTTAAAATGGTGTTCTATGGAAAAAGTAGCTAATTGAGATCACAACTCAAAACAGTCACACAGAATTTCTAGAGATGACCATCATGCTTTAAAATCTTCAGTTCTTTATGCAAATTCCCATTTCATTGCAGAGAATATTAAAAAATTGTCTGCTCAAGAGTTGAGATTTAATACAATTAGTAATTTTTATTTTATCAAAATAAAAAGCATTATTTAAAGTCTTCATCAGAATGAAAGCCTTCATCAAAGGCATTGCTGATTGAAACTGCTTTTTTTATTTTAACACTTTTTTGCCAGATTTAATGAGGTATAATTGACAAATAAAATTGTATATATTTAAAGTTCATCATGATGATTTGATACTCATATATACTCATATATATTGTGAAATGATTACCATAATCAGACATCACTTCACATGAAGCTGACTTTTAAAGAAGCTGTGAATGTTCAGTGGTAGGGAAGAATACAATGATTATAGTATAGTTTGGTTGCTACTGCCCTGATTCGCACGAAGATGCCAGCATTTGTACCCAGAATTACCTTCGTGCCATCAGTGCAAATGTCAATACGGTGAATAAAGTAAATAACTCTCGGTATTATGAAAATAGTTTTGACCTCAAGGACCCCTTGAAGAATCCACAGACCACACTTGAGAACTGTTGCTCTAACCTACTAAAAAAAGATTTATACTCTTAGACATAGTATTTAACATTTCGCTTTTTGAAGTCTAGTACTTCGTAGAAGCGTTTACATGGAGTAAACAGGAAGTAAGAAAATATAATTAAGTAGTCGTTTCAGATAATGGGCCCTACTCTATGCATAGACATATTTAAAATGCTCATTGGTAGCCTCCCTACCACTGCTAAATAGTTTGATGTACTTCCTGTTCTATTTAAGGACTCTTTCAGTGATTAGATCTGATGTAATTCCTTATGCCCTAGGCAGTAGGAAAGATTTAAATTCTGAGAACTCAGGCCAGTATTTCAAGGAGGAATCACTATTTGTTAAATATGCAGATGTCCAGGGGAAAATGAGTTCCTTTTGTGGCCTTTTCGATAATATTAAAAACAACAATATTAATACAGCAGCTCATATTTACTGGCACGTACTGTGTGCCAGCCACTATGCTAAGCACCTTGTTTAATTATAATGAAAAATCTGAATAGGATATATTAATGATGATGGCCCTTCATGTTTAAAGTTATTTCCTCCTTCTATGGAAAGAAAGCAGGTAACTTTCTTCACACTTCCGACATTTTATGAGGTTTTAGTAGAGTAGTAATTACATATTTGCATGTTTTTATTTGCCTTTTGCATAATCAACTAGAAACCAATTGGGAGTGCATTCTTTCATCATAGAGAACTCTCTTAGACAAATTTATGCCTACTCTTCCGTTTTCCCCATCTTACAGCTGTCTTAGTTCAAGCCCTCATCATCACTTATTTGGACTATTGCTGTAGTGTCCTCTTTGTCCCCTTCCTACCATAACCAGTCTGTCAGACTTATCTTAAAGTTACTTGTCTTTCTGTCATTCTTCTGCATCATTTGCTTTCCATTTGCTCCCTCTGGGATAGAGTTCAAATTTTTCAGTGCGATAGATAACAACCCATGTTTATATTAGTTCTAGTTTATCTTAGTAGCTTTATCTCCTTACACAACTTGTGTGCTAGACATAATATAGGTTATTTATTGTGCTTTCATGGCACACGGTGTTCTTTCTTGCTTTCGCATATCCATGTTTTATCTCTTCCCTGAATACTGTTCTCTGCACTTGTCTAATTCCTGTTCACCCTTTAAGGCATACACAAATATCTCTTCTGTAAAATTTTCATCAATATACCAAACTAAGGTTTAATTAATTGATAATATTTTTTTATCAACCTCCATTATGGTATGTTACATTTTTTTTTTACAATTTTATTTTTTATTTTTTGAAATTTATTTTTTTATACAGCAGGTTCTTATTAGTCATCAGTTTTATACACATCAGTGTATACATGTCAATCCCAATCGCCCAATTCGTCACTCCACCACCCTCACCCCCTGACGCTTCACTCCTCGGTGTCCATACGTTTGTTCTCTACATCTGTGTCTCAATTTGTGCCCTGCAAACCGGTTCATCTATATGATTTTTCTAGGTTCCACATATATGCGTTAATATATGATATTTGTTTTTCTCTTTCTGACTTACTTCACTCTGTATGACACGCTCTAGATCCATCCACGTCTCTACAAATGACCCAATTTCATTCCTTTTTATGGCTGAGTAATATTCCATTGTATATATGTACCACATCTTCTTTATCCATTCATCTGTGGATGGGCATTTAGGTTGCTTCCATGACCTGGCTGTTGTAAATAGTGCTGCAGTGAACATTGGGGTGCACATGTCTTTTAGAATTATGGTTTTCTCTGGGTATATGCCCAGTAGTGGGATTGCTGGGTCATATGGTAATTCTATTTTTAGTTTTTTAAGGAACCTCCATTCTGTTCTCCATAGTGGCTGTATCAATTTACATTCCCACCAACAGTGCAAGAGGGTTCCCCTTTCTCCACACCCTCTCCAGCATTTGTTGTTTGTAGATTTTCTGATGATGCCCATTCTAACTGGTGTGAGGTGATACCTCATTGTAGTTTTGATTTGCATTTCTCTACTAATTAATGATGTTGAGCAGCTTTTCATGTGCTTCTTGGCCATCTGTATGTCTTCTTTGGAGAAATGTCTGTTTAGGTCTTCTGCCCATTTTTGGACTGGGTTGTTTCTTTTTTTAATATTGAGCTGCATGAGCTGTTTATATATTTTGGGGATTACTCCTTTGTCCGTTGATTCGTTTGCACATATTTTCTCCCATTCTGAGGGTTGCTTTTCATCTTGTTTATGGTTTCCGTTGCCGTGCAAAAGCTATTAAGTTTCATTAGGTTCCATTTGTTTATTTTTGTTTTTATTTCCATTATTCTAGGAGGTGGATCAAAAAATATCTTGCTGTGATTTATGTCAAAGTATTCTTCCTATGTTTTCTTCTAAGAGTTTTATAGTGTCCGGTGTTACATTTAGGTCTCAAATCCATTTTGAGTTTATTTTTGTGTATGGTGTTAGGGAGTGTTCTAATGTCATTCTTTTACATGTAGCTGTCCAGTTTTCCCAGCACCACTTATTGAAGAGACTGTCTTTTCTCCATTGTATATCCTTGCCTCCTTTGTTGTAGATTAGCTGACTGTAGGTGTGTGGCTTTATCTCTGGGCTTTCTATCTTGTTCCATTGATCTATACTTCTGTTTTTATGCCAGTACCATATTGTCTTGATTACTGTAGCTTTGTAGTATAGTCTGAAGTCAGGGAGTCTGATTCCTCCAGCTCCGTTTTTTTCCCTCAAGACTGCTTTGGCTATTTGGGGTCTTTTGTGTCTCCATACAAATTTTAAGATTTTTGGTTCTAGTTCTGTAAAAAATGCCATTGGTAATTTGATAGGGATTGCATTGAATCTGTAGATTGCTTTGGGTAGTGTAGTCATTTTCACAGTATTGATTCTTCCAATCCAAGAACATGGTATATCTCTCCATCTGTTGGTATCATCTTTAATTTCTTTCATCAGTGTCTTATAGTTTTCTGCATACAGGTCTTTTGTCTCCCTAGGTAGGTTTATTCCTAGGTATTATATTCTTTGTGTTGCAGTGGTAAATGGGAGTGTTTCCTTAATTTCTCTTTCAGATTTTTCATCATTAGTGTATAGGAATGCAAGAGATTTCTGTGCATTAATTTTGTATCCTGCAACTTTACCAAATGCATTGATTAGCTCTAGTAGTTTTCTGGTGGCACTTTTAGGATTCTCTATATATAGTATCATGTCATCTGCAAACAGTGACAGTTTTACTTCTTCTTTTCCAATTTGTATTCCTTTTATTTCTTTCTCTTCTCTGATTGCCGTGGCTAGGACTTCCAAAACTATGTTGAATAATAGTGGTGAGAGTGGACATCCTTGTCTCGTTCCTGACCTTAGAGGAAATTTTTCAGCTTTCAGTTTTTCACCATTGAGAATGATGTTTGCTGTGGGTTTGTCATATGTGGCCTTTATTACATTGAGGTAGGTTCCCTCTATGCCCACTTTCTGGAGAGTTTTTATCATAAATGGGTGTTGAATTTTGTCAAAATCTTTTTCTGCATCTATTGAGATGATCATATGGTTTTTCTTCTTCAATTTGTTAATATGGTGTATCACATTGATTAATTTGCATATATTGAAGAATCCTTGCATCTGTGGGATAAATCCCACTTGATCATGGTGTATGATCCTTTTAATGTGTTGTTGGATTCTGTTTGCTAGTATTTTGTTGAGGATTTTTACATCTATATTCATCAGTGATATTGCTCTGTAATTTTCTTTTTTGGTAATATCTTTGTCTGGTTTTGGTATCAGGGTGATGGTGGCCTCATAGAATGAGTTTGGGAGTGTTCCTTCCTCTGTAATTTTTTGGAAGAGTTTGAGAAGGAAGGTTGTTAGCTCTTCTCTAAATGTTTGATAGAATTCACCTGTGAAGCCATCTGGTCCTGGACTTGTGTTTGTTGGATGATTTTTAATCAGAGTTTCAGTTTCATTACTTGCGATTGGTCTGTTCATATTTTCTATTTCTTCCTCGTTTAGTCTTGGAAGCTTATACCTTTCTAAGAATTTGTTCATTTCTTCCAGGTTGTCCATTTTATTGGCATAGAGTCGCTTGTAGCAGTCTCTTAGGATGCTTTGTGCTTCTGTGATGTCTGTTGTAACTTCTCGTTTTTTTAATTTGTTTTTTGTTTGTTTTTTTTTGCGGTAAGTGGGCCTCTCACTGTTGTGGCCTCTCCCGATGCGGAGCACAGGCTCCGGACGCGCAAGCCCAGCGGCCAGGGCTCACGGGCCCAGCCGCTCCGCGGCATGTGGGATCCTCCCGGACCGGGGCACGAACCCGCGCTCCCTGCATCGGCAGGCGGACTCTCAACCACTGCGCCACCAGGGAAGCCCGTAACTTCTCGTTTTTCATTTTTAATTTTACTGATTTGAGTCCTCTCCCTCTTTTTCTTGATGAGTCTGGCTAATGCTTTATCAATTTCGTTTATCTTCTCAAAAAAGCAGCTTTTCGTTTTATTGATCTTTGCTATTGTTTTCTTTGTTTCTATTTCATTTATTTCTGTTCTGGTCTTTATGATTTCTTTCCTTCTGCTAACTTTGGGTTTTGTTTGTTCTTCTTTTTCTAGTTCCTTTAGGTGTAAGATTAGATTGTTTGTTTGAGATTTTTCTTGTTTCTTGAGTTAGGCTTGTATAGCTATAAACTTCCCTCTTAGAACTGCTTTTGCTGCATCCCATAGGTTTTGGATCATCATGTTTTCATTGTCATTTGTCTCTAGGTACTTTTTGATTTCCTCTTTGATTTCTTCCGTGATCTCTTGGTTATTTAGTAACGTATTGTTTAGCCTCCATGTGTTTGTGTTTTTTATGTTTTTTTCCCTGTAATTGATTTCTAACCTCGTAGTGTTGTGGTCAGAAAAGATGCTTGATATGATTTCAATTTTCTTAAATTTACTGAGGCTTGATTTGTGACCCAAGATGTGATCCATCCTGGAGAATGTTCTGTACACACTTGAGAAGAAAGTGTAATCTGCTGTTTTGGGGTGGAATGTCCTATAAATATCAATTAAATCTATATGGTTCATTGTGTCATTTTAAGCTTCTGTTTCCTTTTTTTATTTTCATTTTGGATGATCTGTCCATTGGTGTAAGTGAGGTGTTAAAGGCCCCCCCCCCCGTTACTGTGTTACTGTTGATTTCCTCTTTTATAGCTGTTAGCAGTTGCCTTATGTTTTGAGGTGCTTCTACGTTGGGTGCATATATATTTATAATTGTTATATCTTCTTCTTGGATTGATCCCTTGATCATTATGTAGTGTCCTTCCTTGTCTCTTGTAACATTCTTTATTTGAAAGTCTATTTTATCTGATACGAGTATTGCTACTCCAGCTTTCTTTTGATTTCCATTTGCATGGAATATCTTTTTCCATCCCCTCACGTTCAGTCTCTATGTGTCCCTCGGTCTGAAGTGGATCTCTTGTAGACAGCATATATATGGGTCTTGTTTTTGTATCCATTCAGCAAGCCTGTGTCTATTGATTGGAGCATTTAATCCATTCACGTTTGAGGTAATTATCAATATGTGTGTTCCCATGACCATTTTCTTAATTGTTAGGTTTTTGTAGGTCCTTTTCTTCTCTTGTGTTTCCTACTTAGAGAGAAGTTCCTTTAGCATTTGTTGTAGAGCTGGTTTGGTGGTGTTGAATTCTCTTAGCTTTTGCTTGTCTGTAAAGCTTTTGATTTCTCCATCGAATCTGAATGAGATTCTTGCCAGGTAGAGTAATCTTGGTTGTAGGTTCTTCCCTTTCATCACTTTAATTATATCATGCCACTCTTTTCTGGCTTGTAGAGTTCATGCTGAGAAACCAGCTGTTGACCTTATGGGAGTTCCCTTGTATGTTATTTGTCGTTCTTCCCTTGCTGCTTTCAGTAATTTTTCTTTGTTTTTAATTTTTGCCAGTTTGATTATTATGTGTCTTGGCATGTTTCTTCTTGGGTTTATCCTTTATCCTCTCTGCACTTCCTGGACTTGGGTGGCTATTTCCCATGTTAGCACAGTTTTCAACTATAATCTCTTCACATGTTTTCTCGGGTCCTTTCTCTCTCTCTTCTCCTTCTGGGACCCCTATAATGCGAATGTTGGTGCATTTAATGTTGTCCCAGAGGTCTCTTAGGCTGTCTTCATTTCTTTTCATTCTTTTTTCTTTATTCTGTTCCACAGCAGTGAATTCCACCATTCTGTCTTCCATGTCACTTATCCGTTCTTCTGCCTCAGTATTCTGCTATTGATTCCTTCTAGTGTAGTTTTCATTTCAGTTATTGTATTGTTCATCTATGTTTGTTTGTTCTTTAATTCTTCTAGGTCTTTGTTAAACATTTCTTGCATCTTCTCGATCTTTGCCTCCATTCTTTTCCCGAGGTCCTGGATCATCTTCACTATCATTATTCTGAATTCTTTTTCTGGAAGGTTGCCTAGATCCACTTTATTATTTGTTTTTCTGGGGTTTTATCTTGTTCCTTCATCTGGTACGTAGCCCTCTGCCTTTTCAACTTGTCTGTCCTTCTGTGAATGTGGTTTTTGTTCCACAGGCTGCAGGATTGTAGTTCTTCTTGCTTCTGCTGTCTGCCCTCTGGTGGTTGAGGCTATCTAAGAGGCTTGTGCAAGTTTCCTGATGGGAGGGACTGATGGTGGGTAGAGCTGGCTGTTGCTCTGGTGGGCAGAGCTCAGTAAAACTTTAATCTGCTTGACTGCTGATGGGTGGGGCTGGGTTCCCTTCCTGTTGGCTGTTTGGCCTGAGGCGAGCCAACACTGGAGCCTGCAGGCCCTTTGGTGGGTCTAATGGCGGACTCTGGGAGGGCTCACGCCAAGGAGTGCTTCCCAGAGCTTCTGCTGCCAGTGTCCTTGTCCCCTTGGTGAGCCACAGCCACCGCCCGCCTCTGCTGGAAACCCTCCAACACTAGTGGGTAGGTCTGGTTCAGTCTCTGTGGGGTCACTGCCCCTTCCCCTGGGTCCCGATGTGCACACTACTTTGTGTGTGCCCTCCAAGAATGGAGTGTCTGTTTCCCCCAGTCCTGTCAGAGTCCTGCAAGCAAATCCCTCTAGCCTTCAAAGTCTGATTCTGTAGGAAATTCTCCTCCCGTTGCCGGACCCCCAGGTTCAGAAGCCTGACATGGGGCTCAGAACCTTCACTCCAGTGGGTGGACTTTTGTGGTATGTGTTCTCCAGTTTGTGAGTCACCCACCCAGCAGATATGGGATTTGATTTTATTGTGATTGTGCCCCTACTACTGTCTCATTGTGGCCTCTCCTTTGTCTTTGGATGTGGGGTATCTTTTTTGGTGAGTACCAGTGTCTTCTGTCGATGATTGTTCAGCAGTTAATTGTGATTCTGGTGTTCTTGCAAGAAGACTGAGAGCATGTCCTTCTACTCCAATATCTTGGTTCAGGCTCCACAGTTTTCTGGTATGTTACATTTTAAAAATTGATATTGTGTCCATTGACAGATGAATGGATAAAGAAGATGTGGGACATATATACAATGGAGTATTACTCAGCCATAAAAAGAAAAGAAATTGAGTGATTTGCAGTGAGGTGAATGGACCTAGAGTCTGTCATACAGCGTGAAGTACGTCAGAAAGAGAAAAACAAATACCGTATGCTGACACATATAGATGGACTCTAAAAAGAAATGGTTTTGAAGAACCTAGGGGCAGGACAGGAATAAAGACGCAGACGTAGAGAATGGACTTGAGGACATGGGGAGGGGGAAGAGCAAGCTGGGACGACGTGAGAGAGTGGCATGGACTTATATATACTATCAAATGTAAAATATTTGGCTAGTGAGAAGCAGCCACATAGCACAGGGAGATCAGATCAGTGCTTCGTGACTACCTAGAGGGGTGGGATAGGGAGGGTGGGAGGGAGCCGCATTGGGAGGGGATATGGGGATGTATATATACATATAGCTGATTCACTTCATTATACGTTTTACAGCAGAAACTAACACAACAGTGTAAAGCAATTAAACTCCAATAAATATGTTAAAATTTTTTTAAAATAATAAAAATTGATATTATGTTCATATGGATATTCTTCGTGAAAACAACTTTTCTTTTTTTCTTATTAGAAAGTAATTATTTCCCTGTTGTAGAACATTTTTAATTAGTCAGCAAATATTAATTGCTTACTTTCAATATGCCAGGCACAATGCTAAGCCTGAGAGAAACAGTGGTAAAGTCTTTGTGGAGTTCATAGTAGACTTGGGGAAGTATTCAAACAAACAAAGACTTTAACTCTTCAAAATATTGTGAAGGAAAAATTAAAGAAGATATAAAGAAGCAGAAAAAGAAAATGAAAAGCACCAGTAATCACTCTGCCCAGCATTATGTTATAAAATGAAATTGGTAAATATGGGACTTGACCCAAGCAGGTCCATGATGCACAATTAAACTGCACAAGCAGGTGGCTTAGATTCCATGGTACCAGCTCCTACTGCTTCACCATCCCACCATCGTCCCATACCTGTGGCCTCATGGAAAATTTCTTAAGACCAGTTAATTATTTGCTATAAATTTTCCAGACTCTTCTATTTCTGTATGTATATACACATATATTTTTTAAATAAAAATATGATTATGTAATATTTTTGATGTGATTTTCTCACTTAATGAATATAATGAACACTTACATGCCTTTAAAAAGTAATTTACAAGATAAACTCCTATAGAATAAAAAGAAAAGTTTACCTTTAAATTAAAAAAAATTGAACCTACATTTCTCTATCAAAAGTGAAACAATATCTGTTGACTCCCTGCTTGTAAAATAATACTCTTAGCATGCATTGTTCTTTAAGTTTTCACTTACTTTACTTTTTATCATACAAGTCAAGGTAAGGGCCTGAAATATGGCAGTGACAGTGAAGATGGATGTAAGGGAACTCTAGTCCGGTGAGCATTCTCATCCTTTGTCCATTGACCTTCTGCCTCCTGTGATAGCTAGGACTCCTTTCCTGTTTTCCTTTCCTTCTCCCCCAACCAGAAAGATTCTTCCATATGTATGTAAAGCATAAAGCAAGACACCTGTATAAATGTACATAAATAAGGATTTCACCGAAATACTGTTTAATAGAAAAACATAGGAAACAACCTAGAATGTCCATTGGTATGAGAATAGACACATAAAATTTGTTATATTCCTGTGATAGCATACTATACAGCAATTTAAAGGAATGATCTAGAGCATCATTTATCTAATGGATCTCTCAATTATAATTTTTATTAGTAAAAACTGTTGGTGGGGCAGGAATATACAATGGAGAAAAGACAGTCTCTTCAATAAGTGGTGCTTGGAAAACTACACAGCTACATGTAAAATAATGAAATTAGAACAGTTTCTACATTGACACATCATAATCACCCACAGTCCATAGTTAATCTTAGGTTTCACTCTTGGTGTTGTACATTCTCCGGGCTTGGAAAAATGTATAATGACATATATCCATCATTGTGATATCATACAAAGTACTTTTACTGCCCTAAAATTACTCTGTGTTATGATGTGTCAATGTAGATTTATTTCTGGTAAGAAATGTACCATTCTAGTGAGCAGTGTGGATAATGGGGGAGGCCTTACATGTGTGGGGACAGGGAGCACATGGGAAAACTCTCAATTTTTTTATAAAACCTAAAACTGCTCTAAAAAAAAAAACAAAAACGTTCCCTAACACCATACACAAAAATAAACTTAAAAATGGATTAAAGACCTAAATGTAAGACTGGATACTATAAAACTCTTGGAGGAAAACATAGGCAGTACACTCTCTGACATAAATCACAGCAAGATCTTTTTTGATCCACCTCCAAGAGTAATGAAAATAAAAACAAAAATAAACAAATGGGGCCTAATTAAACTTAAAAGCTTTTGCTCGGCAAAGGAAGCCATCAACAAAACGAAAAGAAAACCCACAGAATGGGAGAAAATTTTTGCAAATGAAGCGACCGACAAGGGATTAATCTCCAAAATATACAAACAGCTCATGCAGGTCAATATCAGAAAAACAAACAACCCAGTCAAAAATGGGCAGAAGAGCTAAATAGATGTTTCTCCAAAGAAGACATACTGATGGCCAAGAGGCACATGAAAAGATGTTCAACATCACTAATTATTAGAGAAATGCAAATCAAAACTACAATGAGTTATTACCTCACACTGGTTAGAATGGCCATCATCAAAAAATCTACAAATAATAAATGCTGGAGAGGGTGTGGGGAAAAGGGAACCCTCCTACACTGTTGGTGGGAATGTAAACTGGTACAGCCACTATGGAGAACAGTATGGAGATTCCTTAATAAACTAAAAATAGAGCTACCATATGATCCAACAATCCCACCCCTGGCCATATATCCGGAGAAAACCATAATTCGAAAGGATACATGCATCCCAGTGTTCATAGCTTCTCTATACACTTTAAAGAAACTCCCCCACCCCCACCCCCAGTGATGATACCCTGAGGTACAAATTCAGGAAACAAACATTCTTTAAAATACATTGGGCCAGGAACCAGTTATTATGAGAGATACCAATACTCCCTGTCTAGCAACTTTTGTGTTATTATCCAGTTATTTCTTCTACTCTTGAAAGTTTTTGTGTAAATTACAACTCACCAGACACTATTTCAAATGAATCTATTGTGAAACCTGTGCTATTTAGCTAACTTGTTATTAGTGGACTTGCTGCTGGTGTGATTATGTCTCTGTTTCTGTGGTTACTTCTTTCATATTTTTGGCAACAAGGATAACATACTTATCTGGTGACTTTCTTGAGTGCATTTATTTGTTTTCATCCTGATTTTTAACTGTTCAGATTTACAAGATTTTTTTTTTTAATTTTTAATTTAAAATTGTTTTTCACTGTGTAGCATGCAGGATCCTAGTTCCCCGACCAGGGATCAAACCTATGCCCCCTGCATTGGAAGTGCGGAGGCTTAACCACTGGACCACCAGGGAAGTCCACAAGATTATTTTTGAATCTAAGGAAATAAGCCCACAATGTCCAGTTTTATAAAACTATTGTTGCTTATCATGGTATACAAACTATAATTTTCACAGATAACCATTTTTTATTCTTTTTTTTAAGATTACATGTAATTCCAGTGAATCTATTACTGTGTTTTTTCTAACAAATGATTTATAGTTGTATATTTTTCTAAACTCTTTTACCTTATTAGAATAAAACTGTTTATCTTATTATAGAATAAAATCTTAGGAAGGGAACTAACATTTATTGTATACCTACTCAGTTTCCTTTTGCAGTATTTTATCATCATAGCGATAGGTATTGAACCTAATCTACATATGAGAAGATTAAGCCTTAAGGTGGTTAAATAAACTGAATAAACATTTCATAAAATATACTATTAATAAAAAGAAAAATGAATAAACATAAAAGTAATTCAGGGGCTTCCCTGGTGGCGCAGTGGTTAAGAGTCCGCCTGCCGATGCAGGGGACACGGGTTCGTGCCCTGGTGTGGGAAGATCCCACATGCCGCAGAGCGGCTGGGCCCCTGAGCCATGGCCACTGAGCCTGCGCATCCAGAGCCTGTGCTCTGAAACGGGAGAGGCCACAACAGTGGGAGGCCCGCGTACCACACACACCAAAAAAAAAGCAATTCAGTAACCCAAAGAAATATAATGCTACATAATTTTTCACCTCTTAAATAAGACATTATACTATTCAATTTTAGGGTTATACTGTGAGCCACTCAGCCTTACACACTGCTAATAGAACGCTTGTTCCAACCATTCTGGAAAGCAGTTTGGTTGTGTTGTGTAATGTACCCACAAGTAAAATGATTAATAAAGTGATTATCATATGTTGGAACATTATACTGCCATCCAAATTATTATTTTCAAGATTATTAAGTTACATGGATGAATACTCACGTGATAATGTTAAGTACGAAAATTGGCATTCAGTACTATTGAAGTTATAGTATGATTCTAAATTATTGTACAATTGTAAATTTATTTTAATTAGGTGGAAATACATAAAAATATTAACAGTATGGTGGAAAGCTTATGCATGATTTTGATTTTATATTTCTGTGTTTTCCAGTTTTTTTTCCAATGGACATATAGTGCCATTATATTCATAAAAACTATTTTTAGAGCTGTAAAGTTCTTTATTGTTTTTTTTTTTGCGGTACGCGGGCCTCTCACCGCTGTGGCCTCTCCCGCTGCGGAGCACAGGCTCTGGACGCGCAGGCTCAGCGGCCCTGGCCCACGGGCCCAGCCGCTCCGCGGCATGTGGGATCCTCCCAGCCCGGGGCACGAACCCGTGTCCCCTGCATCGGCAGGCGGACTCTCAACCACTGCGCCACCAGGGAAGCCCAGTTCTTTATAGTTTTTAAGGTTACTCTCTACAGCGTCTGCTACTGTATGGTGTGTCATGTCTGCTACTCTCTGCCCATCTGCCCTTTTCCTCAGAACAACGTTCTCTGCTTCATTATACACTTTGCCTAAATATGGATGTTTTGACTTTAGCTTTATGCTACCTTTCAGTACAAGTATCCAAAAGAGTGTTGCTTTTATTTGAGTCCTAATTTTAATTTTTCAGTCAAAAAGTCTGGAATTTGTGTGAGATTTGTCTGGGGGGATGAGGGAATGGGGAAGATCTTGTAACCTCCCATTATCTACTCCAGAAGGGGCTAGGGAGCCAACACTAAAAGGAAGCTGGACACTTTCTCCAAGAGAAGATTCTACTCCTAGAAATTCATCCTGTGAACTTAATAAAATGAATAAACAATTATGTTCAAGGTTGTAGTGGCTTGAAAGGTATCTCCCCGATGTTTATGTCTACCCGGAGCCTTGGAATGTGACCTTATTTGGAAATAGGGTCCTTGTAGATATAATTACTTAAAGATCCTGAGATGAAGTCATACTGGATTTAGAGTGGGGTCTAAGTCCAGTGACTGATAGTTTTATAAGAAGAAAACACACAGAGACAGAGAGAGAAGAAAGCTGTGAAGATGAGGGTGAGATTGGAGTGATGTGTCTACAAGCCAAGTTAACGCCAAGATTTGCCAGCAGCAGCCGCAAGCTAAGAGAAAAGTATGGGACAGATTTTCGCTCAGAGCCTTCAGAAGGAACCAGTCCTACTGACACCTTGATTTCTGACTTCTGGCCTCCCGAAGAATAAATTTTTGTTGTTTTAAGTCACCCAGTTTGTGGTAATTTGTTATGGTAGCCCTAGAAAACTAATACAGATGTTTACAGCATTTTTGTTCCGAAGTAAAAACCTGGAAATAACATAACTGTCCACCAATAAGGGATTGATTATATAAATTATAATATATCCATAAAATGTAATACTATGTGATCATTTGTTAAAATGATAGGTCTCTATTTATAGATTAAAAATTGTTCATGTAATATTTTTTCTTTATTTTTATCTTCCAGTTTTATTAAGATATAATTGACATACAATGCTGTATAAGTTTAAGGTATACAGCATAATGATTTGACTTCCATGCCTCATGAAATGATTACCACAATAAGTTTAGTGAATATCCATCATCACATAGAGATACAGAATTAAAGAAATAGAAAAATTTTTTTCCTTGTGAGGAGAACTCTTAGAATTTATTCTCTTAACAACTTTCATATGTAATATATAGCAGTGCTAATTATATTTATCATGTTGTATGTTACATCGGTAGTACTATTATAGTACAGTTATCGTATAACTGGAAGTTTGTACCATTTTACTACCTTCATCCAATTCCGCCTCCCCCTACCCCCCACCTGTGGGTAACCAAAATCTGATCTCTTTTTCTATGAATTTGTTTTTGAAGTACAATTGACCTACAACACTATGTTAGTTCCTGGTACATAACATAATGATTTGATTATTTGTAGACATTTCAGAATGATCACAATAAGTCTAGTTACCATCTGTCACCATACAAAGGTATTATGTAATTATTAGCTGTATTCACTACACTGTACATTTCACACCTGTGACTCATTTATTTTGTAACTGGAAATTTGTACCTCTTGATCTCCCTCAGCAATCCCTCTCCCCTCTGGCAACCATCTTTTTGTTCTCTTATCTATGAGTTTGTTTCTGTTTAGTTATGTTTGTTCATTTGTTTTGTTTTTTAGATTCCACATATAAGTGAAATCGTACAGTATTTGTCTTTCTCTGACTTATTTCACTTAGCATAATACGCTCCAAGTCCGTCCATTTTGCTGCACATGTCAAAATTTCATTCTTTTTTTATGGCTGAGTAGTATTTTAGTGTGTGTGTGTGTGTGTGTGTGTGTGTGTGTGTGTGTGTGTGCATGTGCACGTATCTCACATCTTATTTATTTGGGCTGAGCTGCTCAGCTTGTGGGATCTCAGTTCCTCGACACAGGAATTGAACCCAGGCCACAGAAGTGAAAGCCTGGAATCCTAACCACTAGCCACCAGGGAACTCCCACATCTTCTTTGTCTATTCATTTATTGATAGACACTTAGGTTGCTTCCATATCTTTGCAATTGTAAATAATGCTGCCATGAACATTGGGGTGTGTGTATCTTTTCAAATTAATGCTTTCCTTTTTTTCAGGAGTGGAATTGCTGGGTCATATGGTGGTTCTATTTTTAGTTTTTTTGAGGAACCTCTATACTGTTTTCCACAGTGGCTGCACCAATTTACATTTCCGCCAACAGTGTATGGGGGTTCCCTTTTCTCCACATCCTCACCAACATTTGTTATTTGTGGGGTTTTTTAAAAAATAAATTTATTTACTTATTTATTTTTGGCTGTGTTGGGTCTTCATTGTTGCACATGGGCTTTCTCTAGTTGCAGTGAGCAGGGGCTACTCATTGCAGTGCTTCTCTTATTGCAAAGCATGGGCTCTAGGCACACGGGCTTCAGTAGTTGTGACGTGCGGGCTCAGTAGTTGTGGCTCGTGGGCTCTAGAGCGCAGGCTCAGTAGTCGTGGCACACGGGCTTAGTTGCTTGGTGGCATGTGGGAATCTTCCCAGACTGGGGATCGAACCTGTGTCCCCTGCGTTGGTAGGCGGATTCTCAGCCACTGTGCCACCAGGGAAACCTTTTTTTTTTTTTTGATGATAGCCATTCTGACAGGTGTGTTGGGTGATATCTTACTGTGGGTTTTTTTTTTTTAAATAAATAAATTTATTTATTTATTTTTGGCTGCATTGGGTCTTCGTTGCTGCGTGTGGGCTTTCCCTAGTTGTAGCAAGCGGGGGCTATTCTTCGTTGCAGTGTGCAGGCTTCTCATTGTGCTGGCTTCTCTTTGTTGCGGAGCATGGGCTCTAGGTGTGTGGGCTTCACTAGTTGTGGCACACAGGTGCAGTAGTTGTGGTGCATGGGCTTAGTTGCTCTGCAGCATGTGGGATCTTCCCAGACCAGGGCTCGAACCTGTGTCCCCTGCGTTGGCAAGCAGATTCTTAACCACTACGCCACCAGGGAAGTACCTCACTCTGGTTTTAACTTGCACTTCTCTGATGATTAATGATGTTAAGCATCTTTTTATGTGCCTCTTGACATCTGTATGTCTTCTTTGGAAAAATGTCTCTTCAGGTCTTCTGCCATTTAAAAAAATTTTTTTTCTTTTAATGTTGAATTGTATGAGCTGTTTATATATTTTGGATATTAACCCCTTGTAAGTCATATCACGTGTAAGTATCTTCTCCCATTTGGTAGGTGGCCTTTTCTTTTCGTTGATGGTTTCCTTTGCTGTGCAAAAGCTATTTAGTTGATGTAGTCCCATTTGTTTATTTTTGCTTTTGTTTCCCTTGCCTGGGGAGACATATCCAAAAAATATTGCTAAGACTGATGTCAAAGGGCATACTGCCTATCTTTTCTTCTAGAAGTTTTATGGTTTCAGGTCTTACATTTAAGTCTTTAATCCATTTTGATTTTATTTTTTTATATGGTATGAAAAAGTAATCCAGTTTGATTATTTTGCATGTAGCCGTCTGATTTTCCCAGCACCATTTATTGAAGAGACTATCTTTTCCCCATTGTATATTCTTGCCTCCTTGGTCATAGATTAATTGCCCATATATGTGTGGGTTCATTTCTGGGCTCTCTGTTCTGTTCCATTGAGCTATGTGTCTGTTTTTGTGCCAGTACCATGCTGTTTTGATTACTGTAGCTTTGTAATATAGTTTGAAATCAGGGAGCATGATAGCTCCAGCTTTATTCTTCTTTCTCAAGATTGTTTTGGCTATTCAGGGTCTTTTGTGTTTTCATACAAATTTTAGAATTATGTGTTCTAGCTTTGTGACACATGCCATTGGTATTTTGATAGGGATTGCATTGAATTTGTAGATTGCCTTGAACAGAATGGTCATTTTAACAATATTAGTTCTTCCAATCCATGAGCACAGTATATCTTTCCATCTGTGTTGTCTTTAATTTCTTTCATCAGTGTTTTATGGTTTTCCAAGTACAGGTCTTTTCTTCCTTAGTTAGATTTATTCGCAGGTATTTTATTCTTTTTGATGTGATTGTAAATGAGATTGTTTTCTTAATATCTCTTTCTGATAGTTCATTGTTAATGTATAGAAATGCAACAAATTTCTATATATTAGTTTTGTGTGTTACAACTTTACCAAATTCATTGATGAGTTCTAGCAGTTTTTTTGGTGGTGTCTTTAGGATTTTATGTATAGTATTGATATTATGTCAGTTGCAAACAGTAACAGTTTTACTTCTTCCTTTCCAACTTTGATTCCTTTTATTTTTCTTGTCTTGATTGCTGTGGTTAGGACTTTCAATACTATGTTGAATAAAAGTGGCAAGAGTGGTTATCCTTGTCTTTTTCCTGATTTTAGAGGAAATGCTTTCAGATTTTCACCCTTGAGTAAGATGTTAGCTGTCGGCTTATCATATATGGCCTTTATCATGTTGAGGTATGTTCCCTCAGGGCAATGATACACTGTTAAAGAAAAAGGTTATAGCACCCTGATCACTCTTTGGGGGAGGGATACCTGAATCTTGATCAGAGTAACTTGGAGGTAGTGTAACGGTCCAATTTTTTCCCCCTTGTGCCTAATATATATTAAAATGAACTATTTTAAACCATTTTTTGCATGTTTTAAGGCAGTTCAGGAATTTTTTTATGCCACTGGAGAAAACTTAATGAAAATAAATCATAAAAATGTGGACAGTGTCTTTGGTGAGATTTTAATAGTAATAAATAGCTTGCATTTTTATTAATTTAGTCTAAAATTTTAAATGTACTTTACAGGACTTGTACATTCATGATGTTTAAGTGATGTATTTCAACTCTAAGTAAATGAAGGGTGAATGAAAAATTATATGAAATTAGTTTGGAGTGAAGGATGAATCTGTTAAATCAAATTAATTTGAGAGTAAAGAATGACTCCAGGGCTTCCCTGGTGGCACAGTGGTTGAGAGTCCGCCTGCCGATGCAGGGGACACGGGTTCGTGCCCCGGTCCGGGAAGATCCCACATGCCGCGGAGCGGCTGGGCCCGTGAGCCATGGCCGCTGAGCCTGCGCATCCGGAGCCTGTGCTCCGCAACGGGAGAGGCCACAACAGAGAGAGGCCCGCGTACCGCAAAAAAAAAAAAAAAAAAAAAAAAGAATGATTCCATTATATCATAATTGAACTGCATCTAAAATAAAGTCACTTAGGTTTTAAATATTTTTACTATTTTGTAAATTTGATACTAGTTTAATTTGCATGAGGGCAGAGTCTTCTGTTTTTCTTTGTATTCCCTTACATACAATGCTTTTCAGAGTAGATGCTCAGTATTTGCTACTGAATGACTGGATGAATGTAAGGCAACTGCTCTTAAGTTTAACTTAAAGAGATAAGGCATAAATATCTATATTCTGATTTAGTGAAAAGAGAGCTATCTGTGGAAGGCAATCTGTGCTAAGTGCCAGATGAGAGGTTAGAGTAAGTGCTGTAAGAAGAGAGTGATCATTTTCAGTAGGGTGATTAGGCAAAAGTAACTTTATTTAGTTGGGCCCTGAAAAGAACATTTTAATAAAAATGGAGAGAAAGTAGAAATTATAAAAAATCTTGATTTCATCAAGTATTTCTCCAGAGAGTTTAAGACTGTCTTATTTCCCTTTTTCTGACTCTTTTCTTCACCATGTTTATCTGTTAACTGTTTATTCTCACTGTTCAGCTCTCATCTTTGAACTTTTTTCAAAGTAGTATTATATACAGGTAATGCTCTTTTTGCTATGAGTCTTTCCTCTCCTCCATAACCTCCGTCTGGTTAGGCTAGAGTTTACCTGAGCCATAATTGATATGGAGCTCCCAGGTTCTTCTCTTATCTCTTTACTGCTATGTATTTGACCTTTCTTCCCAAATCTAAAATGTACTTCCTCTTGAATGTAATATGATCATTTCCATTTTTACAATATGTGGTCTTAAAATATTTTTGTTATCACTTACATGCAGTGTAAGTGCAAGTACATGCACGTGAAAGTGTAACTTAGATGTTTTTTAAAAATAATGTGAAAAACCAGTTTTCATAAATTAAATAATGTTTTTGAAGCTACTTTCTGTGCTGCAGAGGAAGTAGGGTGCTTCTTGTATTGATAGTGATAAAGACTTCTTATCTTTCCCTCTTTCAAGGCATAGCTCAAGTGCCACCTGCTTAATGAAGCCTTTCTTGGGTTCCCTTCTTCCATATGCTGTTTGTGCTCTTTGGTCCTGCTTTTCTCCCTTACTTGTTGTTTACCTGTCTGTCTTTTCTACTACATTGTATATATACTTTCTCAGGACAGCAACTACAATTGCTAACCTTTCTTCCTATCTCCTGATTCAGTGCCTTGCCCACAGAAAATTCTTAATGAATGTTTGTCAAATTGAATTGAATTTGTGTTTATCGCTTTTTAAAGTAAGACATACCTATAATAGTTTCCTGTTTTTATTCTGATATCTATCTTAATTAAAAGCTGCTAAGGAGCTCCTAGTACTATAACATGCATGTATATAATTTTGCTTTTTAAACTTAGTGAATAAGAGCACTCAACTTTCCTTGTTATTGGTCTGGATTGGAAGACAAACTTTCTCCCTTGTGACAGCTGTTGAGCTGATCCAAGTACGAAGGCAATTCCCAGGCAGCACTTAATTCTTAACATAGCAGGATTGTGGAAGTTCCTATATAATGTTCAGTGGATCTTTCTCATATCAGAAATAATCTTTACATGTGTTATTTGGTCATATTTATTTTCATCATTTTAATTATTTTAAAAGTATTTTTTCCCCTTTTATAGGTCAGGAAACTAAGGCTTAAGCATAAATAAGTTGCCCTCTTCACACAGCTAAAAAGTGGTAGTAGGTATGAACACAGTGTTGCCTTCTATAATTGAGGAGATTAAATTAGATGATCTCCCTGTCTTTTTCTAGCTCCAAAGACTCTGAAGTTCTGGGAATCTTTAACATTATTTGAGCACTTGCATAAACAGTAAAATATTTGACAAAATGAACTTGCTTTGGGGAAAGTACTCGGTTGCTTTCAGGCTCAAATCAGTTAGTTACTGCTTTCATCTAGCTCATTTGCTGACTGTGCAGGAGGGATCCTCACAGTGGCAATGAAGCAGTATAGATCACTTTTTCAGCTTCACCAGGTTTTAATGCTACTATTTTTTGGGGTGGTGGTTACACAATTGTAAATACAACTAAGCTCTAAATTGTCTACCTGGTTGCCCCAGGGCTCTGTATTTTGCCAAACTTGGGAGCACTTTTAAGACTGCTGAGCACACTAGCTCCACCTACTGTCAGGCTGAGGCAAACATCTTCCTACTGTATCTTCATTCAGAGTTGTTTCAAACTTACTCTTTTGCACATTACCTTTTTCCCCTGACCTTCTTTCTTATACTTTTGATATTTGAGTTTTCTTTTCACGTGCTAAAAGGTGGATTTACCTGTTAAGAAGTCTTGAAATTATTGAAATGTCATCAGCTTCGTCCATAATTTGTACTGAGGGGAGAATTCAGAGATATTGTGTTTGGGAGTATAAAAATATGGTTTTCAGATTTTTAAAAAAATCCCATAAGTCCATATCAAAACAAGATTCCCTGTAGAAAAAATAGATTTTTCTTACTTTAAAGTTTTAGTACACTACTGTGTGGTATATGAATGAATCTCTAGTTTTCATTTCTGGAAAAAACCCTGTTTTTTTTTTTTTTTGTTTTTGCGGTACGCGGGCCTCTCACTGTTGTGGCCTCTCCCGTTGCGGAGCACAGGCTCCGGACGCGCAGGCTCAGCGGCCATGGCTCACGGGCCCAGCCGCTCCACGGCACGCGGGATCCTCCCGGACCGGGGCACAAACCGGTGTCCCCTGCATAGGCAGGCAGACCCCCAACCACTGCGCCACCAGGAAAGCCCACAAAAAACCCTGTTTTAATTGAATCTTCTAGAAGCACCCCAAACTCAATTTAACTCTTATAGAAGAAATTTAGCCTTTATTTTCTATCATTCCCTTATATTATTAATATTTTAATTTTAAATTACAAGAACAATATAACCACATTGTAGAAAATATGAAAAAAAGAAGAGAAAAAGCCATCATTTTACCATCTTAAGACTCTCTTATTTTGGTGCTTGGGGAACCCTCATCAGGCATAGTTTGGCCCAGCAATGATAAACATATATGTTTTGGTAACAACAAGTTTTATAGTTGTTATCAGTAATAGTTATCAGTTTATTCCCTCTCTGGCCCAAATTCGTCATTTATCTCATGCTCTGTGAAAATGGACCTGGGCCCTTTAAATTTGCTTCCTTTGCCAACTAGCCGGATGTTAAGCTTTGTCAGTAGAGGGCGCTGGAGAGACGTTGCAAGAGGAAGAGTTTTCCTTCGTGGTGGTTGTGTGCTGGCTTGGTGGCTTCTTAAGTGCCTGGCTCTTGCAGTGCCAGTGGTTCATTCAGCCTCTCTCTCATACAATGCCCAGATCCTGAAGTTTGCTCAGCTTCTCCAGTGCCAGCTCATGCATTACTGCAGTCAGCAGCACCCAGTGGCCAGTAGCTCCCCACTCCAGGTGATCAGCTTTCCCCCGCATCCCAGAGGGCGGATTAAAGACAAGTTCCTAAGGGTGGATTTTCACTGAGGTCAGCAGGGGCGGCATCACAGCAACTTCTCTGCTATTTGTTGAGCTGTGGTCATGCCCTCTCCCACAGGGTCTGCATCTCAGCCCTGGCTGAGGCCTCTTCTTTTAGTGTTCTGTCTCCATCTTAGGAGAAGTGGCTGTTCCTTACATCTGCTCTTCCTATATTCTGTAGAGTTCTCTTTACTTACTACTAGCCAATCTCTCATTACTCCAGTTCCCTCTTATAGTTAATGATTCCTTATAGTAAACTTTTCCTGTTCAAATTACTCTGTGGCTTATCGCTCCTGATTGGACCCAGGCTGATAGCATTTTTTAACCAAAAATTTTCAGTCCATGGTAATTTTTTGTGCATTCTTTTTGTTCAGTAAAGTTAAATTAGCTAGTATGCATATATCTCCTTATTTACAAAGCAATTTTGCATCTATTTATCTTTAAATCCAATTTTTAAAAAACAACCTTTTGGGCTTCCCTGGTGGCGTAGTGATTAAGAATCCGCCTGCCAATGCAGGGGACACAGGTTCAAGCCCTGGTCCGGGAAGATCCCACATACCGTGGAGCAACAAACCCCGTGCGCCACAATTACTGAGCCTGCACTCTAGAGCCCCCAGGCTACAACTACTGAGCCCACATGCCACAACTACTGAAGCCTGCGTGCCTAGAGCCTGTGCTCCGCAACAAGAGAAGCCACCACAGTGAGAAGCCCGTGCAACACAATGAAGAGTAGCCCCCGCTCACCGCTACTAGAGAAAGCCCATGCACAGCAACGAAGACCCAAAGCAGCCAATAAATAAATAAAAACAACCTTTTATTCTTCTTGATTTTATTGTCTTAGCTTCTTGACATTTTTAGTCTTTTTGCTTTTGTGGTTCATCCTTTTTGTGTCCTATTGAAAAATTCTTTGCCACTCCAAGGTTGTGAAGATGTTCTCCCATGTTTTCTTCTAAAGATTATACTGTTTTACCTTTCACATTTAGATCTACAGTACATCTGGAATTTATTTTTGTATAAGAAGTGTGAGGTTGGGGTCCAGATTCCTTTTTTTCCCGTGTAAATATCCAGTTGATCCAGTGCCCTTTATTGAAAAGACTGTCCTTTTCATACTGCACTGCAGGGTCATGTTTGTCATAAATCAGGTGACTGTAAATGTTAGTTTGTTCTTGGAATCTTATCTGTTCTACTGTTTTGTTTATCTGTCCTTCCTAATAGGTCTTGATATCTAGTAGTATAAATATTCTAGTTTTGTTGCTCAAGATTGTCTTGGCTCTTCTTGGCCTTTTAAATTTTCATATAAAGTTTAGAGTCAGTTTATCAATTTGTACCCAAAAAACCTGTTGGGAGTTTTATTGATATTATGTCTTGCACATCTTTTATTAGATGTGTATCTAGGTATGTGACATGTGTTGAGGTTATTGTAAATTATATGTGTAGCATCACAGTGGCAGTTACAGGTTCAAGTTGTTGGTCTGACTTGAGTAAAAAATGTATTTAATACTATATTTACTTAGCTTTATATAGAGATAGAGTGGGTATAGCATCTCTATCTTATCTGGATGCCCAGTGGCTACTCAAATACACAGATTCAAGTATAAAGAAAGAATTCATTGGGAGTGCAGGCAAAAAAGCAAGTCATCTACAAGAGAAAAGTTCAGACTAGCTTCTAACTTCTTCATAGTAATAGTCAATCTGGAAGACAACAGCACAGTACTTACAAACTTTTGAAAGAAAGAGAGACCCCAAAATTTTATAGCTGAGTTATCTTTTGAGTATAAAGGTAAAAGACAATATTCTCACGCACTCAAGAAGTCAGGGAATACAGCATGTATAAATCCTTGAAAAAACTATATGAAGATGAATGATGAAATCTAAACAGGTAAAACTTGGTTTAAAACAAAAAAAGCAAAATGGAAAGAAAAGCCATGGGGAAAAAGACTGGAGTTTGGCACTATATCCATTTAAATAGATACCTGAGACTAAAAACAAAGATGAACATACAATCATGATATGACCCAGGAATTCCACTCCTACGTATATACTAAAGAGAATTGAAAACATGACCACACAAAAACTTGTATATGAATGTTCATAGCAGCATTATTTACAATAGTCACAGAGTTGGAAACAACCCAAATGTCCAACTGATGAATGTATAAACAAAATGTGGTATATCCATACAATGAACTCTTTGTCAATAAAAAAGAATGAAGTTCTGGACACATGCATGCTACAACATGGATGAACCTTGAAGATGTTATGCCAAGTGAGGAGAAACAAACACAGAAGCCTACATATTGTCTGATTTCATTTATATGAAGTGTCCAGGATAGCCAAATCCAGAGACAGAAATTAGATTAGTGGTCACCAAGGACTTCGGGGAGAAGAGATGGGGGAGTGACTGCTAATGAGTCTGGGGTTTCATTTTGGGCTGATGAAAATGTTCGAAAATTAGATAGTGATCATGGTTGCACAAATCTGTGAGTACATTATAAACCACTGAATTGTACACATGAAAAGGGTTATTTTTACGATATGTGAATTATATCTTGATAAATCTGTTATTTTTAAAAAACAAGGGTGAAAAATGTGGTTTGCAGAACTAAATGTAAATCCTTGACAATGTGAAATATATAGTCCTTGAAAATGTAGATATGACTAATAAAAATCAGTACATAGTGGAAGGGAGGTGGGAGGAAGTTTAGGAGTGTGAATTGCTTTGTTTCATGGCAAGGATGCATATGCTATAAAAATTAACCATGTAAAAATCAGGACTCTAATCTTTCAGTCGTTTCATACTCAGTTTTACTTTCTTTTGTTAAAACATTTTTATAAAAGAAGAGCATATCTAATAGCCTTGTAAACTTTGTCTTTTCTTTCTTAATTCCCATCCATTCATCTCTCTCTGTATGTGTAAAACTTAGCAATTCTTTTTTTTTTTTTTTTTTGAGCTGCGTTGGGTCTTAGTTGCTGTGCACAGGCTTTCTCTAGTTGAGGCGAGCGGGGGCTACACTTTGTTGCAATGCACGGGCTTCTCATTGTGGTGGCTTCTCTTGTTGCAGAGCATGGGCTCTAGGCACACGGGCTTCAGTAGTTGCGGTGTGCAGGCTCAGCAGTCGTGGCACGTGGGCTTAGTTGCTCCGCGGCATGTGAGCTCCTCCCGGACCAGGGATCGAACCCATGTCCCTTGCATTGGCAGGCGGATTTTTAACCACTGCGCCACCAGGGAAGTCCCTTAACAAATATTAATGATGATAATTACTGGGTGTTAGGATATTTGATGATTTAATTTTTTTTACACTTTTATGAATTGTTTAAATTTTTTGCAATAAACGTTTGTTACTTTTTAAAAAAGAGTGAAGTTATGCTAAAATAAACAAGCTACCATCTACTATAACCATTGTTAAATCAAAAAAGTAAGAAACACATAATTTTGTGAATAATACCAGGGGATAAAAGGAGAAACTGCTATCCTCAGGTTTCAGTAAGCATGCATGTATGAATTTATTCATTCTACCAGACTTTCCTGAGTGCCTGCTCTGTCCTTGGTATTGTGCCAGTCAAAAGCATACAGATATGAGTAAGACATGGTTGGTCCCTGCCCCAAAAGTTCATAGTCTTGTTACTTTTTTTTTTTTGGACAGCTCTAATTTTAGAATGTTTTGCCTTGTATTGAGTGGAAATATGCTTCTCTGTAACTTCATTGAATTTAATTTTGATGTTTTATAGCCATAGCAAGCCTCATTCACCTTTAGTTTAACATTCCTTTAAACTTTGAAGTTGATATTTGAAGACAGCAGTCATGCCATTCCTCATATGACATGTTTTATTTATTAAGTAAACGATTTCTTTGTTTTAGTATCTCTCTCAGTACTTAGGATCTCTGTTTTGTTTAAAGTAGCGTTCCACAAATACGTAAGCATTCCAAAAAGAAGCTGAATTAAAGCAGAGAGAAGTAGGATGGTCACTATCCAGCTCTTTCCATTTTTACCTCTAAGTATTGCTTTGAGGTAGTATATTGAGATTTTCCCCCCAAGAATAGTGTACTGTCATCTTTCTGTCTTTGGATCTTTCTCTCAGAGTTGTCCTTATTCTGTCTGTCACAGTAGCCTGTATTTGTGGTCTGCAATTCCTCATTCTAATTTGTAAAACTTTGTGTTATCCTTAATTGAATTTAATGTAGTTTGTGGGACCGTCCCATATCCTCTACCTTTAGAAATGTATTTCTGACTTCCAGAGTATTGACATCTCAGCTAAATTTAATATTATCTGGACCTTTGGTCATGTTTCATTTCCTTTATCTCAGTCATCAATAAAGATATTCATTAGTTTGAATCCTAGGGCTCTCCTAAATGGCATAATATTCAACATCTTCCACAGGTTTACTTAAAGTTATTGATAACTGCTGTTTGTATATATATCTTTCAGTCTGCCTGGCTCCCCACCTTATATTTTCACACTTCACCTAGGCAAATTACTTCGTTATTTGTATAATCTGGAATTTACTTAAAACATTTTTAATAGAATACTCTTTGATATAATTTTTTAAATGTTAATAAGGGTCTTCTTTGTGCAAACACTGTGCTAGTGCATTTAAGGAGAGGAACATTGGCTGTAAGGACAGATAGACCTGGAATAAAATCTTGGCTCCACCATTTGCTTATTGTGAGAATTTGGGTAAATTATATAATCCCGTAGCTTGACTTTGTTTGTTTAATTGGGCGATAATATTTCACAATATTGTTATGAAAAGCAAATGTTAGCATGTGTAAAATGTGAATTCCAGTACCTGGTCCTTAATAATAGGCTCAGTAGATTTTATTGTTCCTTTCTCTCCTTTCAGGGTCTAACTCAGATCTTATCACATCTGTGAAATTATCCCCAACTATTTTATTCCCTTTCTAAAAGTTTCTTTAATTTTTATTTTATTAAAGTAATGCATTAAAAATAGATAAAAATCCAGCCTGTGCTAAAAGACTTGTAACAAAACCAGAAAGCAGTGCCCTTCCCTAACTCTTTCCTCTCTACCCTCCAATTCTAATCCCCAGAGGCAAAACTTTTTTTTTTTTTAAAAACAGCTTTATTGAGGTATAGTTGACATGCAATAGAAAGTGCCTATTTAAAGTGTACAAATTAAGTTTTGTCATATGTATGCACATGTGAAACCATCACCACAATCAAGACAGTGAGCAGATCCATCACCTCCAAGTTTTCTCATGTCCCTTTGTAAGTCCTTCTCCATCCTGCTCTCTCTTCTACCCCAGCCCTACCCACAACCACTGGTCTGCTTTCTGACACTATAGTATAGGTTAGTTTGTATTTTCTAGACTTATATGAAGTGTTTTAATCTTTGTCTGCCAATTCTAACATTTGTATCAGTTCTGGGTTGGTTTCAATTGAGTATTTTTTTGGGTTGTTTTTCTTCCTTTTTGTATGCCTGGTAATCTTTTTTTCGGGGTGGGGGGGCTGTGCCATGTAGCTTGTGGGATCTTAGTTCCCTGACCAGGGATGGAACCCATGCCCCCCGCACTGGAAGCACAGAGTCCTAACCACTGGACCACGAGGGAATTCCCTGCCTGCTAATCTTTTTTTTTTGTGTGGTATGCGGGCCTCTCACTGTTGTGGCCTCTCCCATTGCGGAGCACGGGCTCCGGACATGCAGGCTCAGCGGCCATGGCTCGCGGGCCTAGCTGCTCTGCGGCATGTGGGATCTTCCCGGACCGGGGCATGAACCCGTGTCCCCTGCATCGGCGGACTCTCAACCACTGCGCCACCAGGGAAGCCCCCTGCCTGCTAATCTTTAATTGGATGTCAGATATTGTGCTTCTTACCTTGTTGCGTCCTGGATATTTTTTGTATTACCATAAATAGGCTTGAATTTTGTTCTAGGATTCAGTTAAGTTACTTGGAAATAGTTTGATCCTTTCGGATTTTGTTCTAGCTTTACTGAGGTGTAATTGAAATATAACATTATATAAATTTAAGATGTACAAGCGGTTGATTTGATACACATATTCATAAAATGATTACTTCCATAGCATTAGCTAACACCTCCATCCCGTCACATAATTTCCATTTCTTTTTTGTGTTAAGAACATTTAAGATCTTCTCTCTCAACAACTTTTAAGTATATAATACAGTATTATTAGCTGTAGTCACCATGCTATTCATTAGATCCGCAAACTTGTTAGTCATGTAACTGGAAGTTTGTATCCTTTGAAAACATCTCCCCCATTTCCCCCACCCTCAGCCCCTGGTAACTGCCACTCTATTCTCTGTTTCTCTGGGTGTGGCTTTTTTAGTTTCCACATATATGTGATATCATATAGTATTTGTCTTTCTCTGGCATATTTCACTGAGCATAATTCCCTCAAGTTTCATCCAAGTCGTTGCAAACAGCAAGATTTACTTCTTTCTCATGGCTGAAATGATATTCTGTTGTATATATATACCACACCTTCTTTATCCATTCATCTGTTGATGGACACTTAGGTTGTTTCCATATCTTGGCCATTGTGAATAATGCTGCAATGAACATGGGAGTGCAGGTGTCTCTTTGAGGTCCTGTTTCATTTACTTTGGATATATACCAAGAAGTGGGATTGCTGAATCATATGGTA
Organism: Pseudorca crassidens; assembly: GCF_039906515.1. Classification (NCBI taxonomy): domain Eukaryota; kingdom Metazoa; phylum Chordata; class Mammalia; order Artiodactyla; family Delphinidae; genus Pseudorca; species Pseudorca crassidens. Next base: position 55,295,045 of record NC_090304.1, read on the forward strand.
GTTCTATTTTTAATTTTTTGAGGAACCTCCGTACTGTTTTACTTAGTGGCTATACTGTTTTACATCCCACCAACACACGTTTTACAACCCTTTTCTCCATATTCTTGCCAACACTTATCTTTTTTTAAAAAATTATTTTATTGAAGTATAGTTGATTTACAGTATTATGTTAATTTCTGCTTAAAGCAAAGTGACTCAGTTATGCATATATATATATATATATATATATATATATATATATATTCCTTTTCATGTTCTTTTCCATTATGGTTTATCACAGGATATTGAATATAGTTCCCTGTACTATATAGGGGGACCATGTTGTTTATTCATTCTCTATATAATAATTTGCATCTGCTAATCCCAAACTCCCAATCCCTCCCTCCCCCACCACACCTACCCTTTGGCAACCACAAGTCTGTTTTCTGTGTCTGTGAATTTGTTTCTGTTTTGGTAGATAAGTTCATTTTTGTCATATTTTAGATTCCACATCTAAGTGATATCATATGGTATTTGTCATTCTCTTTCTGACTTCTCTTAGTATGGTAATCTCTAGGTCCATTCATTTTCCTGCAAATGGCATTATTTCATTCTTTTTTCTGGCTGAGTAGTATTCCATTGTGTATGTGTACCATATCTTCTTTATCCATTCATCTGTCAATGGACATTTAGGCTGTTTCCATGTCTTGGCTATTGTGAATAGTGCTGCTATGAATATAGGGGTGCATGTATCTTTTTGAATTATAGTTTTGTCCAGATATATGCCCAGCAGTAGGATTGCTGGATCATATGGCCACTCTATTTTTAGTTTTTTTTTATTTTTTAGAAGATGTTGGGGGTAGGAGTTTATTAATTAATTAATTTATTTTTGGTGTGTTGGGTCTTCGTTTCTGTGCGAGGGCTTTCTCTAGTTGTGGCAAGCAGGGGCCACTCTCATCGCGGTGCACAGGCCTCTCACTATCATGGCCTCTCGTTGCGGAGCGCAGGCTCAGTAGTTGTGGCTCACGGGCCTAGTTGCTCCGCGGCATGTGGGATACTCGCAGACAAGGGCTTGAACCCGCATCCCCTGCATTGGCAGGTGGATTCTCAACCACTGCACCACCAGGGAATCCCTATTTTTAGTTTTTTGAGGTACCTCCATACTGTTTTCCATAGTGGCTGCACCAGTTTACATTCCCACCAACAGTGTAGGAGGGTTCCATTTTCTCCACACCCTCTCCAGCATTTGTTATTTGTAGACTTTTCAATGATGGCCATTCTGAACAGTGTGAGATGGTACCTCACTGTAGTTTTGATTTGCATTTCTCTAATAATTAGCGATAAGGTGTGAGATGATATCTCACTGTGGTTTTGATTTGCAATTCCCTGGTGATTAGTGTTGTTGAGCATGTTTTTCATGTGTGCTTAAATCTTTAATCCAGTTTGAGTTCATTTTGTAAGATAGAGGTTCAGTTTCATTCTTCTGTGTGTGGTTATCTAGTTTTCCCAACACTATTTATTGAAGAGACTAACCTTTCCCCAGTGAGTGTTTCTGTGGTATTAGTTTTAATATCCTTTTTCTTTTCTCATTTTATTTATTTGAGTCCTCTTTTTTTGAGTTAGTCTAGCTAAAAGTTTGTCAATTTTATTTTTTCAAAAAATCAACTCTTAGTTTCGTTATTTCCACTCTGATCTTTATTTCTTTCCTTCTGAATTTGGGCTTAGTTTGTTCTTTTTCTGGCTCTTTGAGGTATTATGTCAGGTTGTTTATTTGCGATCCTTTTTCTTAATATAGGCATTTATTACTATAAACTTTCCTCTTAGAACTACTTTAGCTGCATCCCATAAGTTTTGGTATGTTGTATTTCCATTTTCATTTGTTTCAAGATATTTTTTATTTACCTTTTGACTTCTTCTTTCCCGCATTTGTTGTTCAGGAGTGTGTTGTTTAACCTTGACATATTTGTGAATTTCTAGTTTTCCTCCTATTGTTGATTTTTAGTTTTATGCCATTGTAGTTGGAAAGATACTTCATATGATTTCAGTTTTCTTAAATTTTCTAACACTTGTTTTGTGACCTATTATATCATCTGTCCTGGAGAATGTTCTGTGTGTGCTTGAGGAAAATGTGTACTCTGCTGCCTCTTGGATGGAATGTTTTGTATATGTCTGTTAGATCCATTTGGTTTTAAGTGTAGTTGAAATCCAACTTTTCTGTGTTGATTTTCTGTCTGGATGATCTATCCATTGTTGAAAGTGGGGTATTGAATCCCCTACTATTGTTGTATTGTGGTCTGTTTCTTCCTTCAGATCTGTTGATATTTGCTTAATATATTTAGGTGCTCTGATTTGGGTGCATATATATTTACAACTGATATATCCTTTTGATGAATTAACCCTTTATTATTACATAATGATCTTCTTTGTCTTGTTACAGTTTTTGGCTTAAAGTCTATTTTGTCTGATATAACTATAGCTACCTTTGCTCTCTTTTGGTTTTTACTTCCATAGAATATCTTTTTTAATCCATTCACTTTGAGCCCGTGTATGTCTTTAAAGCTGAAGTAAATCTCTTGTAGCCAGCATGTAGTTGCGTCTTGTTTTTTTATCCTTCCAGTCACTGTATGCCTTTTAATTGGAGAATTTAACCCGTTTACATTTAGAGCAATTACTGATAGATAAGGACTTACTAGTTTCATTTTATTAATTGTTTTCTGGCTGTTTTGTAGTTCCTGTATTCCTTTCTTGCTGTTTTCCTTTGTGAATTGATGATTTTCTGTAGTGGTATACTTCAATTCCCTCCTTTTTGATTCCCTCCAGCAACAATCTTTTGTTGTGTTTAATGTAGGTTTTTGCTTTGTGATTACCATGAGGCTTACATAAAACAACTTATAGATATAACTTTTTTCCACACTGATAGCAACCTTGCATACTAAAACTCTACCCTTTTATTACACTCTTTTAGGATTTTGATATCACAATTTACCTGCTTTTTATTTTGTATTTATTAACAAATTATTGTAGCTGTAGTTATTTTTAATACTTTTGTCCTTACATCATTGTACTAGACTTAAGTGATTAATACACCATCATATTACAGTATTACAGTATTCTGAATTTGATTATGCTTAGCTTTACCAGTGTGTTATACATTTTCATATATTTTCATGTTACTAAGTAACATTCTTTCATTTCAGCTGGAAGATCTTAAATATAAGCACTTATAGCTGTAAATTTCCCACTCAGCACTGCTTTTACTACATCCCATTAATTTTGGTATGTTGTGTATTAATTTTAATTCATCTCTTAAGTATTTTCTAATTTGGTTGGTGATTTATTCTTTGATACATTGATTGTTTAATAATATTTTGTTTAATTTCCACAGGTTTGTGAATTTTCCAGTTTTCCTTCTGTTATTTATTTCTAACGTCATTCTTTTGTGGTTGGAGGAGATATTTTGTATGATAGTTTATATCTGCCTTTTTAAGGCTATTGAGACTTAATTTATGGCCTAACATATGCTGAATGTTCATGTGCACTTGAGAAGAATGTATGTACTGTTGTTGTAGGGTAGAGTGCTTTGTATATGTCCATTAATTGATATTTGTCCTGATATCAGCTCCTATGTTGAAAATCACAAATTTGGAATTTTGAATGTTTTGTGCCACTATATTCCCAGAATAAATATATAAAATACTACCCAGAATCAATATACAAAATAGTTTAGCCATCTTTTTCCCCATTTTACTATTTATTTCTGCTATTATGGTTTCTATTGTTTCTTTGCTATTCATGTTTCAGCTTTGTTTTTGTAAACAGAGGATCAAAAATCAGATCAAGATCCGTTGCCTTTTGTTTTTACTAGAAACAGAAACTAGGAACTAAAAACATTGCCACAAAAATTAAAGTTTAAGAAGAGATGAAAAATGCAAGCTTTGATTTGTTGTCATTCATTTCAAGAGACAAATTAACTCAGTTCTGTATTTTATCTTGTCGTACTGTTATCCATGGACCACCCTTTCAGTAGCATTGGTGTAAGCTGCTTTTTCCAGCTCACTTTTTGCTTATCTTTGAGGTTCTTTCTGAGATACTTTTGCTCTTTACCTTGAGAATTTAGAAGTTCCTTTATTGGATGTTCTGGTTGAAAATTCTTAGTTTCATTTGTCTGAAGGTATCTGTATTTTACTTTGATTTTTGTAAGAAATTTTTGTTGAGTAGAGAACTATTTTCCTTTAGCACCTTGTAAATATCTTTTCATCATCTTTCTAAGAAGACACCTACTTAATTTTTGCTAAGGGCTAACTGTGTATATCTTTATTTAAAATAATATTGATTAATCTCATTATCTTGTGTTTTTTTTTTTTCTATAGGGAATACAGTGAGTAACCTGATTATGATTATACCTCCAATTTTTGGTGCAATTCAGAGTGTTAGAGGTGGACTGGAAAAGCGGTACATTGCTTCCTATTTAGCACTCACAGGTATGTATAACACTTCATCTAAAAAATGATGTGAAAAATATGATGTACCATATTCAGACAGACTGTTTTTCTCATTCTTTCCTAAAATTGTTTCTCAATTTTGTGTTGTTTATTATACAACTTGAGCACATTCTGAAACTTCTGAATTAAAACTCCACAAATCTTGCCAATATTTGAACTGTATTTTGAATAAATTAAAAAAAAAACAAGATATTTCAAGCATCCAGAAAAGAACAGGGATAATATAACAAATATATCCATGTATCTCACCATCCTTCTTTGTCAGATCTTAACACTTTGCCATATTTGTCTCAGTTCTTACTTTTTTCTTTTTTAAAGAAATAAACTGCTATAGATAAAGTTGAAACTCCCTTTCTACTCCTGCTTGATTTTATTCCCATCTTCCTCCCAGCTCACCCTGCTAGAGTTAACCTCTATACTGAATTTGATTATCATTTTCTCACGTTTTTGTATTTATACTATATATGTATGTATCCTTAAAAATATGAAAAGTATCATTCACATATTTTAAAACTTTGTGTAAAGGATATTCTACTATATCTGATCTTCTGCAACTTACTCCTGTTCCTCTACTTGTCTGTGAGACAGGGACTGCATCTTAGTTATCTTTGTATCCCTATTGCCTGGCAAGTTAGTGGTCCTCAGTAAATGTTACATGGAGGGATGAGTGAACTTTACCAGAGCCTAAGATGGGAAAATCACTCTTTCATGTCCTTGCATTATCATCATAAAGACAAAAATAGCAAAGAAAGTAGATTCTAGTTTGCTTCTTTTATGTAACTTTCTAAATTAAACACAATTTCTTTTGTTTTAGTTCAAGGTAGATATTATTTACACATGGGCAGAAGGGACCTCTAATTACCACAAAACTGTAAGCTGTAGTATATCATATCAGATTTTATATAATTATATTAGTCATTGCATATGAGAGAGTTTAATTTCTGAATCTGTTTCTCATATGTGTGGTGTTGTGAGGAAGTTACTTCATTCATCTTCAAAAGGAATACTTGTCCACAAACTTAGCCCTTTGCTTTAATTTCTGGGATGTTTTAAGAATGTTTATAAAATACCAACAAATCACAATCAGTAATAACAATAAGAATAAAAATATTTGAGGGACTTCCAAGTTGCCCTAGGACAATACTGACCTCCTGAGTTAGAATTTGTCCATTCATCCTTCTAGAAAACCATACAGATTAAGAAGGAAAGTAAATAAAACCACACTTAGCCCACACTTTCAGCCTTACTAAGAGAAAAAGAATACCATGAACGTCAAATCATTTTTAAACAAGAAATAAATACCACATTCTAGCATAACTGTCTTTAATATTTTAGACTTGGGGAGGTTTGAAAAACTATATGGAAAAGAGGAGAGAAGAGTTGAGGGCTTAATCTGACAAAACACCAATAGAAAGAGAAAGCTTCATGATAAATGCAAAATTTCTGAAAACGTTATGAGACCTGGTAAATCATAGTACTTGATAAAGTACACAGTACTTTAAAGTACCTAGTAAAGGGCTTGAAAGTGTACAAGACCTAAAGTGGCAGTTTGGGAAAGGTATTACTTCTGGGAAAGAAATAACTAGAAAGAGGAAGATAGCCATTGGAAATGTGTAAGTGTAGGGAAAGAAGGAAGTTAGAGTGAGGAATTAAGATCCTACTGAAACAACACAACTATAAAATACATTAGACCCTGCACCCCTGCCTTGCCACCAAAACAAATAAATGTATATGAAAAAGGACACTAACCTTTACTATTCAGAAGGGGGCAGGCTTGAACTTGAAATCTTTTAAGCCACCCCAAACCTTTACTCTTTCCACAAAGTGGAACCCCCGCAAAATCAGTCTACATCCATGCAAAGCTACTGTAATAAAAAAACAGAAAATGAGAATCAATACCTTTTGGCTCATGGATGTTCTTTCCCCATAACTAATTATAAAGCAGAAAGAAACTGCAGCACGGTACTCCTAACTGAATTAGCCTCAAACCAATAAATGAATAAAAATTTAAAAACTAATAACACCTATAAAAATTAATTAAAAAAATAAAAAGTAATAACAGAAATAGCTTCCTCACCTCCCAAAAGAAATAAAATTAGAATTGATTAAACTTAGGAAAGAAATTAAGCCTGAATTACAATGTGTTGAGTATTTAATAAGGGCTATTTAAGAAAGAGAAACAAGCAAGAGAATGAAAATGAGATAAAGAAATAAAAAGGGTCAGAGAGAAAGTGATTGAAATGGAAGACAAAGAAGATTCAATACAACTGTAATTGGAGTCCCTGAGGAAGGAAAATAAAACAATGAAACAGATCTTATATTTAAAATTGTAATTTTCAAATTAATTTGAAAGAAGACTTTTTGGAAATGGAAGAAGACCCATATCTAGATATTGAAAAGGCCATTTTTGTCTCATAAAACTGACTTGGAATGGTCAACTCTGAAAGAGATTAGTAAAATTACTGGATTTTAAAAGTGAAAAAAATCCTCACATCTCCAGGGAAAAAGACCAGACTACTTATAAGGGCAAGAAAATTAGGCTGGCACTAGACCTCATCAGCAACATAAAAAGAAAGGCATCAGTGGAACTGCATTTTTAGTGCAAACCAAAGATTTTATATTCCAACCAAATTGTTTTTCAGTTATCCAGGTTATAGAAAGATAGTTTTAAACATACAAGTACTCATTGAAAACTGTACACATGACTCCTTCCTGATGAATCCATGAGTACTGCTCTCTCTGATTTAGTACCTGCTAGCCAAATGTGGTAATTTAAATTTAAATAAATGAAAATTAAAATGCAAATTTCAGTTCCTCTGTCACACTAGCCACGTTTCAAGTGCTCAGTACCCATATGTGGCTTATGGCTACTGTATTGGGCAGTGCAGATATAGAACATTGCCTTCATCACAGAAAGTTCTACTGACTGCATTGTACTAGAGAATGATGTTCATCCAACTAAGAGAAGACTGGGCAAACTTGGGCAAAATGTCTGATGATGAGCATTTAACACATTTAACTATAGATCTAAGACTAAAACAGATGTAATAAGGACTGAAGAATAGTATATGGATATTTTATGGTCTGGTAAAGTAGAGAGCATGCAGTTTTTTAAATGGTAGAAGGAAAGGACAAAGTAGAATAAGTTCATAGACTATTGCCTATGTAGTAAGTTGAGTATTGAAGAACATGATCTAAAAGTAACAAACTAGATAGTAAAAGGTTAAGGAAAAAAAGGGGAGAACTCAGGGTTCTATAAAAGGCATAAGTACAAAAGTAACCCCTAGGCCAAAAAAGCCTCTTTTCTAAATACCAAAAGAATTAAGTACAAAAAAGACATTTCACTTAGAGAAATACATTAAATATAAAGTAATATATGTAACTATTTTAATAAAACAATATGACAGAGTTGAGATTAAACATCAGTCATATGAATCAAAATGAATCAGCTTAACTTAATATCAAAAGAAAAAGATTTTTGAATTTGATCAGCAATTAGGATTGAACTTTATGCTATATACAAAAGACACATCTAAAACTAAAGCAAAGTGATTCAGAAAAGTTAGAAACAAATAATAAGAAAGCAGGGGTAGTGATCCTGATATCATATAAAGTGGAATTCCCTTCAAAAAGCATTGTGTGACAAAGAAGGATGTTTTTAATGTTGAAACCATGATTCAAAGTGAAAATACAAGTTTTTAATAACTCTGTACCAAATAATACAACCACCACTATTATATGGCAGAAACTACAAGAGCTACAAAGAGAAATAGATAGAAACATACGAATAATAGAAGATTTTAATATGCCACACTCAGTACAGGACAGATGAAGTGAACAAAATATATCAGTAATATCTGGAAGACCTAAAGAGCATAACCAATAAAATAGATCTTATGGCTTTATGCTGAACTTTACACCCTTATATTAGAGAATATACCTTCTTTTGAAGTACACATAGAACACTGATAAAAACAAAACAGTAAGTTCTATTAAGTAGAAATATTAAAACAACATCCTCTGGTCACAGTGCATCCATGCTAGAAATTAACAACAAATTCAAACCATAAAAAAGCTCTTCCTCTTTGAAATTTTAAATCTTCTGTTAACTCTTGGTTGAAAGGGAAAATAGAAATGGAAATTATAGGAGTCCTAAAATACAGTTGTAACAAAAAGTCTGCATATCAAAATCTATGGGGATTTATATAAAGCAGCCATCAGAGCATAATACATAGGCTTAAACAATTAAATAATAATAAAAGATAAAAACTAAAGGTAAAAATTAATTAAAATCCCAACTCAAAAGGCAAGAAAAAGACTGCAGAATAAACCAAATGAAAGTTTAAGGGAGGAAATTATAAAGATAAAAGCAGAAAGTAACAAGATAGAGAACAGAAAAACGTTCTAATTAATGAATCAAAATCTATTTTTTTTAAGAAAAAGTAGACAACTAGCTAACTTTAGAAAAAAGGAAGCAAACATAAACATTAAAATAAGAAATGACAAAGAGGAAATATCCACTGAATCAAAGGAAAGAAAAATTTTAAACCTCTATGTAAATAAATAAATTGGATAATTTCCTAGGAAAATACAATTTGTCAAAATTGACCCCAAAGATAGAAAGCTTTAAACAGACCAATTTCTGTATAGGAAATAGAGTAACTTATTAAGGAATTCCTCCACAAAAGTACTGGGTCCAGATAGTTTCACAGAGAGTTCCAATCAACCTTCAAAGACCTGATAGTCCCAATGCTACATAAATTTTTTCAAGCATAGATAATGAAAGAAAACTTCCAAATTCTTTTTATGAGGCAAACAACATTGTTATGTAAACCTAATAAAAATGCCATAAAAAAGAAAATTAAGGACTAATATTGTGAATGAATATCAGTGCAGATATACTAAGTAAATTATTAGCAAACAAAAAGGAATGATACTTTTTGTAAGTACTACTGATACGTGTAACAACATGGATGAACCCTAAAAACATTATGCCAGGTGAAAGGAACCAAAAGACGCAAAGGACCACAGATTATGTGACCCTATTCATATGAAATTTCTAGAAAAGGCAAAATTATAGAGATAAAAACAAATCATTAGTTACTTGGGGTTTAGAGTGGATGTTGACTGCTAATAGGCATAAGGGAACCTTGGTGGGTGATGGACTTATCACAGAACTGGATTGTGATGATGGTAGCACAACTCTTTAAATTTACTAAAACTCCTAAAACTGTACACTTACAATGAGTGAATTTAATGGTATATCTCAGTACTTGTTTAAAAAATAAAAACCAGGAAATGGAGGAATGTGCACACTATGTGAAAGAAGGGGGGATAGTTAGTCCTTACATCTCAGAGGTGGTGTTGAAGGAAGAAAGAAAACAGTAGAGCAGGAAAAAAAAAAAAAAGTATATATATATATATATATATATATATATATATATATATATATATATATATATATATATATATACACACACATATATATATATGTCAGTGCTAGCATGTATAGGTGCTATAACTCTTCCCTAGTAGAATACAACTACTTTCCTTGTCAGGTAGAATCCAGGCAGCCACTCCTGATTGTTCAAGATAGATGAATCCTATTTGTCACTCTGAGGATTTTCTGTTCTCTCTTAACAAGGATCTGGGTCTTATTAAGAGATTTCCTTTGCATGTTAAAGACCTAAAGTTATTTTCTGATCCTTATACAGATAACGATGATTTGAGAAACTATTCCACATACAGTAATCTGCCCTCTTCTAATATTCTTGTGAATATATGGAGGAACATATTTTCTAAATTATTTTTTCCTGTAACCTTCTTCCAACTGAAGAAAGTTGGGGGATATTTTTTAGACAGGTCTCTTTGTATCAGTATCTCTTCATGGAAAGTCATCCTTATAAAGTTCATTCTCTGAAGTTCAGAGAAAGCCCTTGAGCTCAATTTCTTTCTTTTAATGTTTTCCAGTTACATCACTAATATACATTAACAAGTCCTTATCCAAATCCTTGGGACCAGAAGTATTTCTGAACTCAGATTGTTTTTGAATTCTAGAAAGTTAATAGACTGTGTTGCTATAGTATACCAAGCCCACCAAAACCTGGGACAGCACCCTGTAGGTGAACATATCCATATTGCTGCTTAACGTGTGAATATTCACAGTAACTAGGCTAAATAATCACTATAAATAGCCTCATGTCCAGTTAGGTCAGGTTTTGCTATCAAATGAATTTGCGCCAAACTTAAAGGACAAAACATCTTTTGGTTTTAAAAGATTTTGGGGGAATTTTATTATTAAACAAGATATGTAAATTTATCTAACTCTCTGTTTTCTTCTTTTAAAAAGTAGTAAGCAGTAAACAGAATCTAGTTCGACATTAGGGAAATAAAACAGTTTGTGCCCAGAATGGAAGATAATTCAAATTTAGGAGATCCATTCATGCAATTTACTATATTAATTAATTTAAGAAGAAAAACCACATGATTATCTCCATAGATGCTGTGAAAGCCTTTGTCAAAATTCAGCAACCATTTCTGATTTAAAAAGAAAAGAAAACAGAAATTCACAAATCCTGTCTTAACGTGCTAATATACACACATCAGTCCTAAAGCTAGCATTTTACTCAGTGTGGAAGCCCTAGAAGCATTCCTATGAAGGTCAAAACAAGGCAAGTGTGTCTGTCTCCACTGCTATTTAACAAAGTACTGGAGGTATTAATCAACGCATTTATACCAGAGAAAATGATTAAGGACTGGAAAAGAAGGAAAACTATCTCTCTTTACAGCTGTCATGGTATTCCTGAAAACTCTAGCCTAGAAAATCAGTTATCAAGCAAACAATTATTATTCAAACAATAAAACTATTCAGTTTGGTATTAGGTTTAAAATGATCACAAAAAGCAATAGCCTTCATATATACAAACAATATCCCATTAGAGAAGAAAATCCCGTTTACAATAACATCCAAAAGGATAAATATCAAAAGATAAGTTTAACAAGACATGTGTAAAACCTATATTAAGAAAACTTAAAACACTTCTGAAAGACATGAAAATAAACCCAAACAAATGAAAAGTTGTTCTTGAATAACTTAAGAAAACTGAAAGATGTCAGTTATATCTAATAAATAATGCTAATAAAAATACCAATAAGTAGGGGGCTTCCCTGGTGGTACAGTGGTTATAAGTCAGCCTGCCAATGCAGGGGACATGGGTTCGAGCCCCGGTCCAGGAAGATCCCACATGCTGCGGAGCAACTAAGCCTATGCGCCACGACTACTGAGCCTGCTCTCTAGAGCCCGCAAGCCACAACTACTGAGGCCCGCAAGCGTAGAGACCACGCTCCGCAATAAGAGAAGCCACTGCAATGAGAAGCCCGCACACCACAACGAAGACCCAATGCAGCCAAAAATAAATAATTTTAAAAATCCAATAAGTATTTTTTAATTAAACAAGTTGATACTAAAGTTCATATTAAAATATAAACATGCAAAGATATCTAGGCAGTCTTTAAAAAAGAAGAGCTAGAAGGATGTACTAATCCTCCTATATATTAAAACATACTGCAAAACCTGCCTCAGTAAAATAGTAGAGTACAGATATTTTGATAGATAATACAGTGGAATTTAAAAGAAAAAGCATAAATAGACCCAAATCCATATTAGAGTTTAGTGTATGGTGAAGATGGCATCTCTGAGCATTGGGGCAAAGATGAATATTTTAATAAATGATATTTGGAAACATAAAATAGATGTATACCTTACATTATACATGTGAATATGTTCTAAATTGATTAGAGACCTAAATGTAAAAACTGAAATCTTGTGGGACTTCCCTAATGACGTAGTGGTTAAGAATCGCCTGCCAATGCAGGGGATACGGGTTGGAGCACTAGTCTGGGAAGATCCCACATGCCGCGGAGCAACTAATCCTGTGTGCCACAACTACTGAGTCCGCATGCCACAACTACTGAAGCCTACGCACCTAGAGCCCGTGCTCTGCAACAAAAGAAGCCACCTCAATGAGAAGCCCGCTCACCGCAATGAAGAGTAGCCCCCACTCGCCGCAACTAGAGAAAGACAGCATGCAGCAACGAAGACCCAACGCAGCCAAAAATAGATATAAAATCTTGCAAGTACTAGAAGAAAACATGTGAATTATTCTATATTTAGTGTGTGGGAAAGTATTTATAACTATAATTCAAAATCCAGATGTAATGTTAAATTAAAATCCAGATGTAATGTTAAATTAAATAAAACCTTTGGCATGGCAAAAAATACCATATGCAAAGTCCAAAGCAGAAGACCAAATTGTGAAAATATTTGTGACATACACTAAGGATAGAGGTTTAATATCCCTGATACAAAAATGACTTTTAAATATTGAGGATAAAAAAGACCAAACATCCAATAGAAATAAAGACAGAACATTCTCCGAAAAAGATACTACAGAATAGCCAGCATACATAAGAAAAGATATCCAGCTACACTGTTACATTATTTTTCTTTTATCAGATTGACAAAAAGTGAAACACTTGACAACACACTCTTGGCAAGGCTGTGGGAGAAATAGGTACTCTTCACACAGTGCTGGTGAGAATGCAAAATTTTTGTAGGTGAATTTGTGAACATCTAACAAAACTGTATATGCATTTACCCTTTGACTCAGCAACCGCATTTAAAAAAATTTTCTGTGAAGATATATCTCCTGTAATTCAAAATTAAATGTGCGCAAGATTGTTTATCACAGAATTATTTTTAATTACAAAATAATGTAAACAACCTAAAGCCCATATGTTGGAAATTGGTTGAATAAACTGGTGAATCTACACAATGAGTATTATGAAGATACAGAAAGGGTGAGGAACGTCTCTGAACTGATATGGAGTGATTTCCAGGATTTATTGTTAAGTAAAAGATGCAGCATGTAAAAGTACACGTGCGCGCGCGCACACACACACACACACACACACGGTATATAATTTTTTTTCTTGGAGAAAGAGGGGAAATAAAATATACATACATCTGCTTAGTTTTTTCAAAAAGAGACATAGAAAGCATGAACCAGAAAAATAATGGAATTAGTTTCTACAGGGGGTGGGTGGAAAGGCTAGAGGAGGGAGTGACACTTCTCTGAGTAAACCCTTTTGTATTTTTATTTTTGCAACCTTGTTATGATTTCACATATTCAAAGAACATAATTAGATCAACCAGAACAGGAGTTGGGGAAATGAGGAAGAGAGACCCTAAAATTGAATACAAAGAAAAACGAATTGCAAAAGACACATCGGATAAAGGACTGTTAATCCAAAATACACACAGAAATTTTTGGACATAAAATATAAATTTAAACTCAATAATAAGGAAACAAACAACCTGATTGAAAAAATGGACCAAAGACCTTAACAGACACCTCATCAAAGAAGATACACAGATGGCAAATAATACGAAAAGTTGTTCCACATCATATGTCATCAGGGAAATGCAAATTAATACCACAATAAGATCCTACTGTACATCTATTAGAATGGCCAAAATTCAGAACACTGACAACACCAAATGCTGGCCAGGATGTGGAGCAACAGGAAGTCTTACTCATTGCTGGTGGGAATGTAAAATGGTACAGCCACTGTGGAAGACAGTTCGGCAGTTTCTTACAAAACTAAATGTGTTCTCACCACACTATCCAGCAATCACTCTCCTTGGTGTTCACCCGAAGGAGTTGAAAACTTATGTCTACACAAAAGCAGCTTTATTCGTAAAGCCCAAACTTGGAAGCAACCAAGATGTCCTTCAGTAGGTGGATGGATTAGGAAACTGTGGTACCTCTAGACAATGGAATATTATTCAGTGCCAAAAAGAAGTATGTTATCAAACTGTAAAGACAGGGAGGAACCTTAAATGCATATTACTAAGTGAGAGAAACCAGTCTGAAAAGGCTACATACTGTATGATCCCAACTATATGACATTCCGAAAAAGACAGAACTGTGGAGACAGTTAAAAGATCAGTGGTTGCTAGGTGTTGGGGGGAGAGAGATGATAGGCAGAGGACAGAAGATTTTTAGGATCATGAAACTATTGTGTATGATACTATAATGGTGGATATATTTTCCAAACCCATAGAATATACAAAACAAAGAGTGAACTGTAATGTAAACTATGGATTTGGGGTGCTAATAATGTGTCAGTGTAGAGTCATCTGTGGTAACAAATGTACCACTCTGGGGGAGTGGTGTTGATAATGGGGGAAGCCAAAGGGTTGGGGGTGTGAGGAGGACAGGCATTATATGGGAAATATATGTACCGTCTGCCTAATTTTGCTGTGAACCTAAACTATTCTAAAAAAAAAGTCTTAATTTTTTAAATGTATTGTACTCTTTATCAAACAGAGAACATAACCACATAAGAGGAAATTATTAATCTAGTTAACTTTGAAATGGTTTTCTCATATACCCAATTTGAAAACAGAAAGAGAATTCAGTGAGATATTGAACCTTACTTTACTAACTTTATTTACTGTGTATTTATTTATTTACTTTTTATTGTCAGTAATGGTATGAATATAGCAATTCTGAAGTTATCTTTGCATTTTAGGATTAAGCAAATGAGGAAATATATTGATATTGTTGGGGGCTAGGGTTCTCATGTAGAAGAAGGGGATACAAATTTGGATGGAGGAAGGCAAGGAAGAACCCTGAAAGAACATTGAAATCTGAGGTATCAGCATGATTAAAAATAAAAAAAGATTTCACATGTTCTATCCTCTGAAAGGGTCTGGAAGCAATGAATCTTAAGTAGCAATGAACATACCTAGTGCCCACACCTTGGTTTCTAAAAATCTTTCCTCACTAAAAGGAACTAAGGCTTCTTGGAGAAATACCTCATTTCTGGAATAGGGCAGGGAAAGCGCGAGATGAGTCTGGAACATCTTATCACTCCAGAAAGTAAGAAAGGGCTGAAAAAATGAGGGAATAATGTCAAAATGACACAGAAGACAGTTTGGCCAAACTGAAAATTTGACCTTCCAAATGGAAAATGACTGTAATGGGTTATGTAACACATGGTATAAGAAAAGAATGCACAAGCTCATACTGATACTAACAAACAAATGGTGTGAGAAGTAGAAAGCTTTTTTTTTAAAGAGTAGAATTGCCAACTAATAAATGTAAACAGAATGATAGGATTTTTTAAAATCATCATTTTGCAACCATCATCGTAATAATTGATTCAGGAGTCATCAGTGAATGCTAAAAATATTGGGTGAAAGTGTTTGGGAACATGATGATTACACAGCCTGAAAGTATCTCCTGATGAATTACTTGCTCATTAGTTACAGATGGAAAAATGGTAACAGCACAGAAATCTGGCAGATACCACCTTATTCAAGTAATCAATCCTAACATCATTAATAACAGTATAAACTAACAACTGATTCTTCCTGGTGTGATGCACTGAAAAGGAAACAACATCATTTATACAATATTATTCCCAGAAGTGCATAACCTGAACCAAATGATGAGAAAACAATCAGAAAAACCCAGTTTGTGAGGGTTATTTTATAAAACAACCAACCTGTTTTTTTTTGTTTTTTGTTTTTGAATAAATGTTAAAGTCATGAAAACAAAGGAAGGCTGAGGAACTGTTTCAGATTAAAAGAGACGGACAACTACATGCAATATCTTCATTGGATCCTGAATTGGGGCACAAGGAGAAGGTCTAAAAGGCAATATGGGGCAAATCAGCAAAGGTTGAATAAGAATGGTTTTTAAGTCTGTCCCTTCTACAAGACTAAGCTTTGCTTCCTGAAAGCAGCTGAGTTCTTACTCTTCTGGATTTCTGGCATTCAGCAATACCTGGTGCAAACCAAATACATGAGGCTGTTTGATGAATGAATGGATACTTTATTTTAAACAACAGGCATTTTTGCTAGGACTTCTTTTTCGTGTACTTGTTTGAATTTTTCACTGAGATAAGTCTCCCCACCAAAAAAAAAATTTGTGTGTGTGTGTGTGTATGAGAGAGATTCACATATGCACACACACAGGGAACAAACTTTATCTGGAAACAGATTCGATTAACAAATCAAGGACATTTACTGAATACCATCTAAGATTTTTCAGTATCTTAATTTTATGACCAAAAATTTATAATAACTACTTAGTTGATATGAACTTTTTGGAGTTGAGGGAGATTTTGCAGAAGGAATTGGAAATTTTGGCATTGTGTAGAAGTATATTAGGAACAGATTGTTAGTAATTTATGAGAGTTGTGTTCTGGCTTAGAGCCTAGATTTACTAAGAATTTAGTCATTTTTTAATTCATTCAACAAATTTTTACTGAGAATCAGTTATGTGCTAGGTCTAGCTCTCAAACCATTGTTCGTTGGAGCTTAGAGTTTAGCAGGGGAAACAGAGATTAATCAAATAATTTTATAATTAAGTATGCACTAACAGTGTGGTAAGTGTTATAAAGAAAAGGTACCAAGTACAGTGAGGAAGAATTAGGGAAGTTAAGTGTTACAGACATTATTTTTAAAATATTTTTTCCCATCCCATGTCCTTGAGCAATTGCCAGTTCTTCCAATAAGCCTGATTTCAGTTTAGTCCACCTGCCCAGTTATAGCTGCTTTGGAACCACCCAGTCCCTTTGTCTAATATTTTTCTCTTCCTCTTTGTTTATTTTTATCCCAAATATGCACATTTTATGAAAGGAAGAGATGCTCATAACATCAATAGAAGAATCAAAAATGTCTTCTCTGATTATTTTTCTAATAGATCTCTTAGTAAAACTTGCTATTAAAAGGTGGAGGGAGCTTCCCTGGTGGTCCAGTGAGTAAGACTCCATGCTCCCAATGCAGGGGGCCAAGGTTCGATCCCTGGTTGGGGAACTAGATCCCGCACGCACGCCATGACTGAGGGTTCGCATGCCCAACTAAGAGTCCGCACGCTGCAACTCAGAGGTCCGCATGCTGCAACTAAGAAGTCTGCATGCCACAATTAAAGATTCTGCATGCTGCAATGAAGATCCCATATGCCGCTACTAAGACCTGGGGCAGCCAAAATAAAAAAAAAAGGAGGGGGGGATTAAGAACCTAATACTTGTTTTAAGTAAACATTTTTAAAATCAGCAAAATTATTTCTGCTTAAATATAGAGAAGGACGATAAAGAATTCAAATGAATTTGTTACTCCTTGTTCCATAATAAAACTAGGAGAATAAATTGAAAAGTAAAGACAAGTTATTTGACGCTAAATTCCGCCTGCCTAGCTGCTATTAGTATTTGACGTTAGGACTCTTAACATTTTCCAAGCTTCATGTGGTATTGGCTTAGTCATTACTTTTTATGAGGTCATAAAATTTGCTGCTAATGTTGGTGGAGTTTAGAGAGATAATAGTAATTGTCATTCATAGGGCATTTATTATATACCAGGCTCTGTGGGAAGTACATTAAATTATATTATTATGTCATTTAAAATTCTCTACAATCTATGAGGATCCCTTCAACTTCATTTTATAAAGGTAATATTTGAGAAGAGCAGTAACTTGACCAAGATCACACAATGAGTAAATGGTAGAGCCATACCTTGAACCCAAATATATATGCTTTTAATCATTATGCCATAAGACAGTTATTTACAACTGTGCATTGTCTAAAATAGAACAAACCAAAAGAAGCCCTTCCATGAGATTTGTTTTTCATGAAATTTAATTTTTCTCTTTACTTCCAAAGTCACAAATTGTTGTTTATCTTACTCCTTTAAAATAAGAATAGGTTCCCTTTCCTTTACAAATAATTTTGAGTACATACTACGTGCCAGCATAAAAAGACGAAGTCTGTCCCCAGAGAGCTTATGCTACATTGAGGAGAGATGAATTGCATATAAACAACAAAATCTATTTGTAGTTGTACAGATGTATTTGTTATGCAGTTATCTAAATGAGTAGGTAATTGGCAACAAGAAAAAATGAGTGGTAAAATAGTCAAAACATTAATAAAGTAGAGCAGAAAAAGTCTGTTGAAGACAGACTTCAGCGCTGAGATAGAAATATCACAGTCATTTCCCCATGGAGAGGACCACTGGAAATTCTTTGCATGGAGTAGCCTTAAGTTTAGTGTGACCATACTTACAGTAGTCACTGCCATACTGAATCAAAGACATCTGAAGTGATCTTAAGAATATTATACCATTTGTCAAGGGGAAAGTGAGTGGACTGCGTACTAGACTAATAATCTTTTAGATTATAGCAATTACACTTAGCAGTGAAACAGGATAAAATCAATATGCTGTGGAAAGGAACTTCAGAAATCATTTCATAACTTGTTTACTAACTTATTTATTCCCCTTGATTTAGTCCCAGTTTTCCAGACATTGCCAGAAACATCAATGGTCTTTTTTTCTAGTTAGTGGAAAAAGTAATATAGTAACATGAAGACAAATTTGGAAGACAATGCGAAATACCCATAATCCCATCACCCAACAGAAATAGTATTTTCTTTTATTAATAGTTCCTGATCTTTGTGCATATGCATCTGTGGTTTTATATGGTTTTATTTGTGGTTTTACTACACTTTGAATAAACATGCCCAACCTAGGAGCCAAAACCCAGGGATAGGTTCAGCCAGAGAAGCAGGAACCAGTCAGCTAAGTAGCCTGTGTAGTCAGTGAACAGGAAGTGAGGAAGTGAAATGGCCAGGAAAATAGCCTGGTAGAAAGTAAAAGTAGAAAGGTAGAAAATAGCCTAAGCCAGGAAGCATGAGCTGTAACAGCTCTTCGTCTGCTTCCTGTGGCCTCAGTTGTGGTTTATGTTTCAGCGTTTTAGGCTGGAGCCAGAATAAGACAATAATTGAATGCAGTTATTTTCTAAGAAAATAAGTATAAAATATCATAATGTCATCTCATTTCTCTTATTATTATGTCTGTTATTATTATTGCTCTAGCTCCATTCTCTTTAACATACCTTAGGCAGTCCAAACATTCCCCTCACTTGGCTATAGATATTCTTAAACAGAATTATTTTGGTTCTCCCTTCAATTACTATATTCTGTCTCATCCATTCTTATCGTTGTTATTTTGTGTTCTTACTTTTCCTCTACCTGTGGAACATTTGCTTGTTACTAACTTAACCTGCCTGAAGGCTTGGATAGAGTTGTTTCAGAACCAGTATGAAAAGTACTAAAGCAAATCACTTAAGGTGGGAATATTTTGACAGGCAAAGTATATTTGGAGCATTGCATGTGAATGTTTCCCCCTCCAAATTCTTTCTTTTTTTAAATTGAGGTGTATTCCGTAAACAGTAAAATGTACAAATCTTAAGTATACATACAGCTCAATGAGATTTTGCCTGTGTAATCACCACTCAGATCAAGATACAGAAATTTTCAGTCATCCCAGAAAGTTCCCTTGTGCCCCTTCTCAGTCAACATATCCCCAAAATGATAACTGATATTCTGACTTCCATGCCGATATATTAATTTGCATGTTCTTGAACTTTATATAGATGGAACCATATAGTATGTACTCTGGCATCTGGCTTCGTTCATTCGATGTAATGTTTTTGACATTCATCTATGTTGTTTCTATCAGTAGTTCATTCTTTTTTATTGATATATAATATTCCATTGTGTGAATATAATTCATTTGCCCATTTTTCTGTTAATGGGCATTTGGGTTTTCAGTTGAGACTTTTATGAATAAAGATTCCGTGGATATTCTTGTATATGTCTTTTGATGGACAGTTGTGCTCATTTCTTTAGGGCTGTATGTCTAGAAGTAGAATTGCTGGATCATAGGGTAGTCTGTGTTTAAATTTATTAGAAACTGCCAAACAATTTTCTAAAATGTTTGGACCATTTACACTCCCACCAGTAATATCTGAGAGTTCCAGTTATTCCACATTGTCATCTATACTTGTCTATCTTTTTTTTTTTAAATGTATTTATTTATTTGGCTGCATTGGGTCTTCGTTGCTGCACGCAGGCTTTTTCTAGCTGCAGCAAGCAGGGGCTAATCTTCGTTGTGCACAGGCCTCTCATTGCGATAGGTTCTCGCTGCATAGCACTGGTTCTAGGCACATGGGCTTCAGTAGTTGTGGCACGCAGGCTCAGTAGTTGTGGCTCGCAGGCTCAGTAGTTGTGGCACACAGGCTTAGTTGCTCCGCAGCGTGTGGGATCTTCCCAGACTGGGGCTCAAACCCATGTCCCCTGCATCGGCAGGCAGATTCTTAACCACTGCGCCACCAGGGAAGTCCTATACTTGTCTATCATTTTAATTTTAGTCATTCTGGGTTGCTATGTGGTGATGTCTCACTGAGGTTTAAATTTGTATTTCCCAATGAATAATGATGCTGAGCACTTGTTATTGACACTTTGGGTATCATCTTTTGTGATGTGCCTCTACAAATCATCTGCCCATTTAAAAATTGGGCTGTCTTTTTCTATCTGATTTTTGTATCACATTTTCTATATGTGAGCCTTTTGTTAGATATTATATGTATTGTGAATATTTCCTCCTAGTCTGTAGCTTGAGTTTTTACTTTACTTCAGAATCTTCAGATGAGCCAAAGTTCTTAGGCAAGAGTTTTAAGAGGCACTTCAGGTACCAGTTTATTAACTAATAAATTAGCCATCTGTTAGTAATTGTATTGGGTTTCTACTGCTACTGTAACAAAGTACCAAAAAAGGATAAGTTTATTATCTTGCAGTTCTTTAAATTAGAATTCTGATACAAGTCTCATTAGTCCAGGTGTTGGTAAGTCTGTGTTCCTTTCTGGAGGCTCTAGGGGGAGAGTCAATTTCCATGTCCTCTCCAGTTTATGTGGCTGCCCACATAATTCCATTTTTTTCCTTCTTGACTTGGACCATTTTCCTCTGTCTTCAAACCTAGCAGTTTTACATCTCTCTAACCATTCTTCCATAGTGACATCTTCCAAAGGTTCCTGCTTTTGAGGGCTCAGATGATTAAATTGAGCACATTGTAATAATCCAAGATAATCTTCCCATCTCAAGGCCTTTAATTTAATCAAGTTTGCAGAGTCATTTTTGCCATTTTAGGTAACATATTCACAGCTTCTGGAGATAGGACATAGACATCTTTGGGAGCCATTATTCTGTGTACCACACTAGTGTAGTTAGTATGATAGCCCAAGAGTTGCTAAAGTAATGTGGTAGCTCATCTACTACTAATGTTGCAGCATCCATATTGGGTGTGGGGAGAAAGTAATCCAAAATACATTGATAAGGCTAAGTAGGATCTTCCGGCACGTGTGTGTGTGTGTGTGTGTGTGTGTGTGTATGTGTGTTAGTATAATAAGATTATATACTAGACAAGTGGTAGACTAGAAAAGGGAGTGAGTGATCACTTACCTTTAGGGTAGGTGGGGAGCAATTAGAAAAGTTCTTTTTCAAAACCCTAAATTGGCTTCTTATCATCTTAGGGATAAAGTCCAAACTTCTTAGGACAGCTCTCCAAAGCTCACACTTTTAATTACTACATTCTATGACCTCTCTAATATGAGAGTGCATTTTGTTTCTAATGTGAATGCTAGCTTCTGCTGGAAAGAACAGTCATGCATTCCTATAATTGTAGCTGGCATTGTTTTGACACCACCAATAATACTAAAATGAATTCTGAGTTCATAGGTTTTAAAATAATCACACTTTACACTATTAATGCCTTTGATACTTTGGGGTAATATGCCCTTCTCCTTTTTCATTTATTCTAGGTCCCTTCTTGTGCATCATGGTAAATCTTGGTATAATTTAAAAGGAACTCATAGTATTTCTTGGGCCTTTAAATTTGTGTTGTGGCTACTTCCAGAACCTAGTGATTCCATTCTCTATGTACATGAATTTTTTTTTGTAGACTGGAAAATAAAATTTGTTGATACCTGTTGTATGCCAGGTGCATGCTAGATAATCCTCACAGCAGCCTTTCATGATATACATTGTTATTTTTATTTTACAACTGAGGCAGCTGAGTCTCAAAGAGATTTAAGCAACTTGCCAAAGTTGATAAGTAATAAGTAACAGTAATTTGGGATGCTAGTTTAGGTCTGATTCCAAAGCCCTTGTACACTCTTTCGCCAGTGTGGTCAGTCAGATGGATCAAAATAAATGTGTATCCGAACACATCTGTATTCTGTCGTAACCTTGAAAAAGTTTGGTAGCATGCCAATACCAGGCTCTTCTCAGTCTGCTGCCTACAAATCATGCCAGTCTTCTCACTGGATGCAAGTGTTCATGGTCTAAGCCAAGCTCCTTTACTTCTTTGAATGCACTACCTTGCCTCTATGTTAGATGATCCTTCTACGTAGGATGATCTCATTTAAAAAAATTCTTTTCACCTGGTTAACTCAGTTTATTTTTAAGTCCTAGCTTATGTGTTACTTCCCCTGATAGCCCTCTTCTGACTCCCTAGGCAAGGTAGTAACCGCTTTGCAAGGTAGTAACCCCTTTGCATAGCTTTGAAATGGCCCCTCTCATATTTTTAGTGGCTTGCTAAAAGTTCTTAAGACAGGAAACATATCTCTCTTGTTCACTCCTTTATCCTAGTGGAAATGCTTGGAACTTTGTTAAGAGCCCAGTAAATATCTGTTGAAGAGGGAATGAGGTTGTGGAGCAACAGGAACTCTCATTCATTGCTGGTGGGAATGAAGAATGGCACAGCCACTTTGAAAGATCAGTGTTTACTAGGGGTTAGGGGAGAGGGAGAGTTGAAATGACAGGGCACATAGGATTTTCAGGGCAATGAAACTATTCTGTATGATATTATAATGGTGGATACATGTCATTATAAATTTCTCTATACTCAAGAGTGAACTGTAATATGAAATATGGACTTTGAGTCATAATGATGTATCAATATGGGTTCATCAATTGTAATAAGAAATGTACCACTGTGGTGGGGCATGTTGATACTGGGGGAGACTATGTGTGTGTGTGGGAGTGGAGGTTATATGGAAAATCTTTGTACCTTCTGCTCAATTTTGCCATGAATCTAAAACTGCTCTAAAACATAAAATCCATTAAACACACCCACACACACACAGTGAGACAAATCTGAAATGTGGAACATTTAATAAGAAAAAAAGAAGGGAATGGGGTAATCACTAGGGCAATGCCAATCAAAACCACAATACCACTTCAATCCATTAGGATGGTAATCAGAAAGACAACCAACAACTAGTATAGGGAGGATGTGGAGAAATTCATATATTGCTAATGGGAGTATAAAATAGTGCAGCCACTTTGAAAAACACTTACACGGTTCTTCAGAATGCTAAACATAGAGTTTCCATATGACCCAGAAATTCCATCCTCAGTATATACCCAAGAGAAATGAAAACATACGTCTGCACAAAAACTTATACATGAATTCTCACAGCAGCATTATTAATAATAGCCAAAATGTAGAAAAAGCCTAAATGTCTCTTAGTTAGCTCAGACTGCCATAACAAAATACCATAGACTTGAACAATAGACTTTATTTCTCACAGTTCTGGAAGTCCAAGATTAAGGTGCTGACTAATTCCGTTCCTGGTGAGAGCCCTCTTCTTGGCTTGCAGAGGGCCACCTTCTCCCTGTGTCCTCATGTGGCCTATCCTTATTTCATGTAGGTGGGGAGAGAGAGTGAAATTCTGTCTCTTCTTCATATAAGGACCCTAATCCCATTATGGGGGCCCTACTCTCTTGACCTCATCTAAACCTGTTTATTTCTCAAAGGCACCATGCCCAACTACTGTCACATTGGGGGTCAGGGCTTCAACATGTGAATTTGGAGGGAACACAAAGGTGCAGTCCTTAGCAATGTCCATCAACTGGTGAATAGATAGATAAAATGTAGCATGTTCATACAATGACATGTTATTCATCCATAAAAGGAAGGTATTATTGATACATGCTGTAATATGAATGAACCTTGAAAATATGCTAAATGAAAGAAACCAGACAGAAAAGACTTCATATTGTATGATTCCACTTATATGAAAAGGCCAGAACAGACAAATCTTTAGGGACAGAAGATAGATTAATGGTTGTCTAGGGCTGAGGAGGGAGGAGGTTTCAAGAGAAATAGGGGTGACTGCTAATAGGCCTGGGGTTTGTCTTTGGGGTCATGAAAATGTTCTAATAATGATAACGGTTGCACAACTCTGTGAAAATATTAAAAACAATTGAATTGTGTACTTTAACTCTGTAGTTTGTGAATTACATCAGTAAAGCTAATAAATTTTAGCAAAAATTGGTAGTTTTCTTTAAAGTGGCAAAATATAAAATAGTGCATGGAGAAAGGTGATGTTCTATTACATTTCTTTGCATTCTAAATGGAGTGTTGAAAGGAAATAAACTGTAGAGATTTTTTAAAAATCAGACTTTTAATGTGATATAATAAACAGTAACAAGAGGACATTTGGAAAGGTTTGGATAAAAACAGTTGTTGAGTGAGACATGATTTAGTGGCCAGTCTACCTTTCAGGAGGAATAGTCATCCACCTCATTTTAATTTTTTTACTTTATAGTATATTATGTGACTTTAAATAACTCACAGGGTTTGTTTTTTTTCCCTCCTTCCATTAATTTATTCTACTTTGCACCTTCTAATTTCTCCTTTGGAAAAAAGACAGCAACCATCTACTTCCTCATTTCTTTAGTAAGATGAGTGCAATAACTCTTGACTTCTCTCATCTCATTTTGAGCAGTAAATAATGTGATAATGTCTATAATGATTTTTTTAAAAAGCAAGAGTAACAAAGAGTTTGAAATTTTTCTCAAGTGGCTTCATACAAATGATTTGGTAACATCCACATTTACCATGTTTGTTGGGCTGACTCTTACATCCTTGAGGCTAACTCCTCTGACGTCATTTTTGCTTTCTCTGACTTCTTTCATAAGTCCCCTCTTCTGTGCTCCTATAGTACTCTATACATATCTTTTTTTTTATCATATCTCCACATACTGGCATCTTCTATTTATCTGCCTGTCTCCTCCATTAGCTTATAAACTTCATTAAGGCCAATGACCGGATCTTATCTTTGTCAGCATCTGTAGTAGAATTTGGCAAATAGGAGGTATTCAGTAAATGCTTGTTGAACTAAACTTAATCATAGTAGAAACTGTGTTATCAGATGTGATAGGGAGTGATATTTAGTCCGTAAACTTTTAAAGAGTCAAAGCTGTAATTATATTGAAAAAAATGTATACCCACCTTCAAGTTTTATTTTAATTAACAAATAGTTGTATAATCTTTGACAATGATTTGATGTAGGGCGTGGCCTTTGAATATGGGACCCTAATTATAGTTCTACTTAGTCTTTCTTGCATTGAAAAGCAAACAAAAAATTTTAAACCCTAAAATGAAAACAGTTTGTTTAAAATGGAGGCACTTGGAAAGAACTTTGAGACATGAATACAGAATCTTTAGATATTTACTGTTTTTCCCAATCTATAATAGATATCTTATCCACAGCTAATTCAACAGCAATTTTTATTAGCCACTCAATTCTATTGAGTCTGTTTTAAACATATTAAACAGTTTTTGTAGAAACAGTAGCTCTCTTTTTGCAGTCATACTTCTGATAACTAAACACAGTGGCATTAACAAGTCTAGGAACAAACAGAAGTGACTGGCTCTTATTAAGCATCCACCTCAGCTATTTGGATTAGAACTAGCTAATCCAAAGGAAGTACTGAAGAGTAGCTAACAAGCTGTGATCATTAAAGCTTACCCTGAGCATCTGTAATACATTTTATGCAAAAAAATGGAGAATATTTATTAATCTAATAAATCACTTAGTGGAGGAAATTTACGAGAACTTGTTTATTTCTGTACCAAAATTTCATCAGTTATAGATAGAGCTTAAGCAGGGTCTGCTATATCCTGCCACAAGATTTCATAAATTTGTTCTAAAACTCAGTGCTTTGAAATGTCTTACTGTCTTCTCAAGTCACTCTGGCCACCCCCAAAGAATTTCATGCTAATTGTTTTTTTTTTATTTGTTTGTTTTAATTTCAGTGGTAGGAATGGGATCCTGGTGCTTCCACATGACTCTGAAATATGAAATGCAGGTCAGTAATGACAAAATTGACTTAAATGCTTATTTCTCTTAATCCAGAGACACTTCAAATTTGAGGAAAGAGCACATTACTAGAGGATGATATTGAGGCAAGAAGAAAAAAAGATGGAATTTGTAATCCCTGGAGTTTTTTACTTCAGGCCAAAGGATCCAGGTTGAGTAAGTGAAGGGGCAAGCAAATAAGTGTCCATAGAGAAAACAAGCGAGAGCAGAATGGGTTTTTGACCACCTCTGTGCAGGCATGTATGACTTTAGAGCAGGATTAGAAAGTAGAGTCTCATGGAGACATCTTAAGAAGATAAAATCAGTTCACCAAAGTAATGTATTCTTATTCTTGGCTGCCTACATCCCCTTATGTCTCTCTTGTGGCATCCACTTGAATGGTCTGGTCCCTTTAATAGCAAGGTTTTAGAGCTATGCAAGGATTTTTATTTACTGTCTTTGCTCTAAGGGGGCCATATAGCTAGTCCTCAATCTTTTAACCTCTTTGTTCCCCATCACTAGCCCAGAAACTTCTAGAATAGCACTGTCCAGTAGAAATATAATGTGAACGACGTATATAATTAAAAATCTCCAGTAGCCACATCTTAAAAAGCCACATTAAGAAGAAATAGGTGAAATTAATTTTAATAACATATTTTATTTAACACAGTATATCCAAAGTGTTACTTCAACATGTAATCAGTATAAAAATTTATTAATGAAATGTTTCACAGCCTGAAACTGGGTGTATGTTTCACACTTGCAGCGTATCTCAGTTAGGATTAGGTTTATTTCAAGTGCTCAATAGCCACATAGAGCTAGTGCCTACTGTGTTGGATAGCGCTCTTCTGGAAGGATCTGTTTATACAGTAGTCTAGGAATTATTAATTACAGCTACATTAAAATGTAAGAATTAATTCTTAGAATTGATTTTACTATTCAACACATATTTATAATAAGGTGTCATGTTTCTTGTGCATGCCATGCTTGACATGGAGAATACACAAATGAATAAGACACTGGTCTGACTTAATCGAGCATAGAACACATTTCTTACACTCTCTGGCTGGGAAAGAAGACTTATAAACAGTGATATAATATGGAAATTATTTATTTATTTATTTATTTTTTGCGGTACGCGGGCCTCTCACTGTTGTGGTCTCTCCTGTTGCGGAGCACAGGCTCCGGATGCGCAGGTTCAGCGGCCATGGCTCACGGGCCCAGCTGCTCCGCGGCATGTGGGATCGATCTTCCCGGACCAGGGCACGAACCCGTGTTCCCTGCTTTGGCAGGCAGACTCTCAACCACTGCGCCACCAGGGAAGCCCTGGAAATTATTTTTAAAGAAGTACAAATACGCTATGGCAACACAGTGGAGCTTAGAAGAATCTATAATCGTTAAAGACATTTAAACAGAATCTGAAAGAATTTAGTTGAAACTTTTTAGGTAGTGAAAGGTGAAATGACATACTGCACTTGCATTATGACATAAACAGAAGCAGGGAGTCATTACAATGGTGGTGTATCTGACAACAGTGATAAAGCTAGAACAGTGATAAAGCTAGAATGTGTTTGAAGAAATGACAGGAATGATGTTCAAAAATTTTTGACTGTATGGCAAGAATACCAGCAATCAGAATGGTGATACCAGTGAGCAACAGCTAAATAATAACCCTGAAAATAAGGCTTTGCATTTTATCATACTAAAAAATAACTAGAATTTGTCCAGCTCTAGCAATCATTGAATGCTTCCATATATACTGTCTTAGATAGTTATTACTCATGTTTTATAAATTCTAGTACTAGAGCTGAAAGAGTCTAGTTGATTTGACCAAAATCATTCACAGTTTATAAATGATATACACACACCACACACACACACACACACACACACACACATGCATGCATGCAGATTTCTCTATGCACACATACACACACACACACATCCATGCTATTCTCTGACTCTGTCCATGAGAGGACTTAGGAGCCGGGAACCCCAATACCAAAGAGCATACCTATCATCCAGATCGTTCGTCATTGAAAGGAATCTGGCTGGATTCTGAGGGTTGGGGCAGAAATAAAGGACAATATGAGCCTGAACCATCTTTTTGTGCCAGAAGGAATGGAAATGATAAAAGAATGATGGGAGGGCTTCCCTGGTGGCGCGGTGGTTGAGGGTCCGCCTGCCGATGCAGGGGACACAGGTTCATGACCCGGTCTGGGAGGATCCCACATGCTGCCGAGCGGCTGGGCCTGTGAGCCATGGCCACTGAGCCTGCGCGTCCGGAGCCTGTGCTCTGCAATGGGAGAGGCCACAGCTGTGAGAGACCCGCGTACCGCAAAAAAAAAAAAAAAAAAAAAGAATGATGGGAAGATGTCAGAAGGACACTGAAGGCAACTTGAAGGGCTTCTCTCAAATTTGAGACAATTTGAGCATCAAAATAAGCAATGATAGTAACAGATTATAAGTTATTAAATCCATTGAAGACATAACCCACTGAATAAAATGGGAAATCATGAGTCCAAACTAAAATAATACATGATATAATAAATGAAACAGTAAGTGATTATGAATAAGTGGATAGATTAAAAGTTTGATGTTGAATTTACATTGTTTCAAAGTACATTATTACAAAATAATTATAAAGGGTAAAAGGGTAATGTTACAGTGGAGGAGACTAGCAGACACCACCTTAATCAAGCAATCAGAATGAGTATCTTCATAATGGGACAAATCAAAATTGTATGCCACCGGAGGATGCAGTGGCAAAAACATAGCATCACTTCTCTGGTATTCTTGCCAAAGATGCATAATCTGAATCTAGTCATATGGAAACATCAGGCAAAATCAAATTGAGTGACATTCTACAAAACAACTGGCATGTAGTCTCCAAAAGTATCCGTGGTCATAAAATTAAAAGATTGAGGAACTGTTCAAGATTGAAGGAGACTAAAAAGATACGAGAAGTAAATACACTGTGTAATTCTGGGCTGGATCCTGTGTGTGTGTGGTATGTGTGTGTATGTGTATGTGTGTATGCTTATACCTATGATATTATTGCGACACTTAGAAAAACTTAAATGGGGTCTGAGGATTACATGATAGTAATAAATCAATGTTAATTTCCTGATTTTGTTGGTAGTATTGTGAATATGTAGGTGAATATCTTCTTTTAAAGATGTAATTCACATATCATAAAATATACCCTTTTAAAGTATACAAGTTGTTTTAAGTATACTCACAGAATTATGGAACCCATCACCACTCTCTAATTCCAGAATATTTTCATCACTCCAAAGAGAAATCCCATTCCCATTAGCAGTCACTCCCCATTAATCCCTCCACCTTGACAACCACTAATCTACCCTTTCTCCATGGATTTGCCTATTCTGGACATTTCATAGCAATGGATCATACGATATGTGGCCTTTTGGTTCAATTAGGCTGAAATATTCCATTGTTTGGATACAGCACATTTTGTTTATCCATTTATTTATTACTGGATATTTGGGTTGTTTATGAGTTTTTGGCCTTTATATATAATGCTGCCATCAACATTCATACACAAGTTTTTGTGTAGACGTACGTTTTCAGTTCTCTTAGGTATATACTTAGGAGTGGAATTTCTAAGTCAAAGGGTAACTCTATGTTTAACCTTTGGAGGAGCTGCTAGACTGTTTTTCTAAGCGACTACACCGTTTTACATTCCTGCTGGCAATTCTCCATATCCTTGCCAATACTTGTTATTGTCCGTCCCTTTGATTATAGCCATCCTAGTGGGTGTGATGTGGTATCTCATTGTGGTTTTGTCCTGCATTTCCCTAATAATAAGTGATCTTAAAGCATCTTTTCATGTGTATATTGACCATTTGTTTACCTTCTTAGGAGAAATGTCTATTCATATCCTTTTGCCTATTTTAAAATTGGGTTATTTGCCTTTTTGTCATTACATGGTAAGAGTTCTATATATATTCTGAATACTAGACCCTTATCAAATATATGGTTTTCTAATATTTTCTTTCATTCTGTGGGCTGTTTTTTCACTTTCTTAATAGCATCCTTTGAAGCAAAAAAAAGTTTTCAATTTTGCTGAAGTTCATTTTATCTATTTTTTCTCTGGTTGCTTTTGCTTTTGATGTTGTATCTAAGGAACCATTGCCTAATCCACGGTTATGAAGATTTATACCTGTGTTTTCTTCTAACATACTTAGAAGTTAGCTTTATAGTTTTAGCTCTTACATTTAGGTCTTTGGTCTGTTTTTAATTAATTTTTGTATGTGGTGTGAGGTACAGGTCTAGCTTTATTCTTTTGCATGTGGATATCCAGTTGTCACAAGTCAATTTGTTGAAAAAACTGTTCTTTCCTCATTGAATTGTCTTGGCACCCCTGTCGAAAATAATCAATTATAAATGTATGAATTTATTTCTTGACGCTCAATTCAACTCTCAGTTGTATTTCATTGACCTATATGTACCTTGATTACTGTAGATTTGTAGTAAGTTTTGAAATTGGGAGCTGTGAATCCTCCAAATTTATTCTTTGTTTTAAAAATGGTTTAATCTATTCTGGGTCCCTTGAATTTCCTTATGAATTTTAGGATCAGCTTATCAATTTCTGCAAAAAGTTAGCTGGGATTTTGAAAGGGATTGCCTTGAATCCATACTTTGGAGAGTGTTGCCATCTTAATATTAAGTCCTCCAATCTATGAACACAGGATGTCTTCCCACTTATTTAAGTCTTTTTAATTCCTTTCAGTGATGTCTTATAGTTTTAACTTCTTTTGGTATTTATAAGTATTCTTTTTGATGCTATTGTAAATGAAATTGTTTTCTTAATTTCACTTTCTGATTTCTCATGCCTGTTGTATAGAAATACCAATGATTTTTGCATATTGCTCTTGTATCCTTGCTGAACTTGTTTTTTACCTCTTACAGTTTTATGTGTATGTGTATATAGATTTGTTAGGGTTTTTTGTGTGTGAAAGATCATGTCATATACAAATAGATATAGTTTTACCTCTTCCTTAGCAATTGGATGCCTTATGCTTATTTTTCTTGCCTAACTGCCCTGACTAGAACTTCTAGCACAGTGGGTTTTTTTAATTGAAATATAGTTGATTTACATTATTATTTTAGTTTCAGGTATACAGCATAATGATTCAGTATTTTTGCAGATTATACTCCATTATAAGTTATTACAAGATAATGGCTATAATTCCCTGTGCTATGCAATATATCCTTGTTGCTTATCTATTTTATATATAGTAGTTTGTTAATTCCATACCCTGATTTGTCCCAGCCCTCTTCCTCTCCTCTTTGGTAACCACAAGTTTGTTTTCTATATTTGTGAGTCTGTTTCTGTTTTGCATATACATTCATTTATATTCTCGACACTGTTGAATAGAAGTTGAGAGAGCAGACATCCTTGTTTTGTTCCTGATCTTAGGAAGAAAGCTTTCAGTTTTTCACCATTAATTATAATGTTAGCTGGAGCTTTACGTAGATGTCCTTTTTAGGCTGAGGAAGTTCCCTTCTATTCCTACCTAGTTTGTTGAGTGTTTTTATCAAGAAAATGTGTTGGAATTTTTAAATGTTTTTTCTGCATCTTGGGATGATCATGTGGGTTTTCTTCTTTATTATATTAGTAAGGTCTGGTATGTTGATTTATTTTCATACGTTGAACCAACCTTGCATTCCTGTGATAAATCCCATTTGGTCAAGGCATATAATGAGTGAATATCCTTGAAGGAAACACACACTAAAGTACTTTGGAGTAATGGAACCTCATGTCAGCAGTTTACTCATATGGTTCAGGGAGAAGAAAATTATTTGTATTGTACTTCTAACTTTTCTGTAGGTTGGAATTGTTTTAATAGTTTCTTTTAAACAGAAAAGCAATATACATATCCTTTGACCCAGTAATTGCACTCGTAGGAATACTTCCTAAGAAAGTAATCAGAGACAGAGAAAAGATTTTCACAAGGATGTTTATCACAGCATTACACGTGATAAAGACTTTTAAATGATCTAAATGTTTTAACAATAGGAAGATTGTTTGGGAATTCCCTGACGGTCCATTGGTGCTGAGGCCCAGCTTCAGTCCCTGGTCAGGGAACTAAGATTCCACAGGCTGTGCAGCATGGTCAAAAAAAAAAAAAACGTAAGGAGATTGTTAAATATACTATGATATATCTAAATTAAAATAATATTTTGAAGACTATTTACATGGGAAAATGTTATAGAGACATAAAACTTTATGTAATATGATATCAATTTTATAAATAATAGTGAAAAGACTGGAAGGAAGTACATTTTGCCTCACTTCTTTCCCCTTTCTACAAAGTTTGCAACCTATGGCCCCAAATTAATTATAACTCTTAGCCACCCATACAGATATCCTTAAAGCCCTTGCCCCTTGCTTTTTGAGTATTATTCAGCCCACATCCAGCTCAATTATCTGCCTATTCTGTGCCTGAACTGAGTAGCGAAGTATTGCTCATAGAAATTACATCCCTTTGTTAAATGATCTCACTTTTAAATTATTGAACAGAAATCGCAAATAAGCACTCAATGCTACAAGGCAGTGCCATTACATTTCCCGGATAATTTCACGTCCCAGAACCATTATTTCACACCTGTTCCTTTCTTTAGATTTCTTTTTACATCTCTTTTGCCTCATACCCCATTCTCCTTGCTGATATCTTCTTCAGTATTTCATGAGAATATAGACAGAATCAGCCAAGAACTCCCTCATCTTTCTATCACCTCCTTCTTCCTCCTATTATTACGGAAAAATGTATCAAATCCTGTCAAAGCCAGTGTCCCCTTCCCGGGGCTCTAAACTTACCCCCTCCCTCCTACTCAAAGACTTCACTCCTGCAGTTACATACCCCACCGCAGTCTCTTGCTCTACCACAGTCTTTAGGAAGTCACTACATTCAGTCACTGCCATCTGCATCAAACATGCTCAAACAGTTCCTATCTTTTAAAAATTATTCCGCCATTGACCTTGTGTCCAGCCCTAGCTCTTGAGTCATTGTTCAGTTCCTTATCACATCAGAACCATTTGATTATCTCCTCTCTCTCTCCACTCACCTCCCTCTCTTTCCCTCCCATCCCAGTTAGGCATCTCTTCCCTTCACTTCACAGAAACTGCTGTTGTCAAGGTCAACAGTGACCTTCATCTTGCCAGATCCAATAGACACATTTTTATATTCTTCTTATTTGACCTCTCAGTAGCATTCTACATGTTGTTTGCTTTTTTCTTCATGAAACATTTGTCTTGGCTTCCCAGTTTTCCTTGTTTATGGAAAAGGAAATTCCCCTAGCTTTCTTCCTTACCTCACTGGCTACTCTTTTGTCCTAGGCCACCTTCTCTGTATTCTCTCCAAGGTGATCTTATATAATCTCATGGCTTTGAATGTGATCTATATACTGATGATTCAAAACATCTATCTTCAGCTCTGACCTAACCTTTTAGCTCTAGATTTGTATATCCAATTGTATGTTTGACATATCATAGAAATCTCAACCTTTAATATGGGCAATATATAATTCTTTATTTCTTTTCCCATACCTGTTCCTTCCTGGTGTTCCCCTGTGATGCCATCACCCACCCATTTGCTGAAGCCAAAAACCTAGACTCATCCCTGATTTCTTTCCTTCCCTCATCCCTCACATTTAATCTCTTCTTCTGGTTTTACTTTTAAAATATACCTGGATCTGCCTACTCTCCCTGTTTTTACTACTCCTACCTTAGTGTAAGGCATCACCATCCCATTTCCTGACTACTGCAGTAGTCAGCCATTGCCTCTGCAATCAGCCAAGATGATCTTTGAAACTTTAAATCAGATCATGTCATTCTCCTGCTTAAAACTCTCCAAGGGGGACCTCCCTGGTGGTGCAGTGGATAAGAATCCACCTGCCAATGCAGGGGACACAGGTTCGAGCCCTCCCTGGTCCAGGAAGATCCCACATGCTGCAGAGCAACTAAGCCGGTGTGCCACAGACCCTGTGCTCTAGAGCCTGCGAGCCACAACTGCTGAGCCTGCGTGCTGAAGCTACTGAAGCCCGCACGCCTAGAGCCCGTGCTCCACAACAAGAGAAGCCCCCGCAAGAAGCCCACGCACCACAACAGAGAGTAGCCCCCACTCGCCATAACTAGAGAAAGCCCTCCCGCAGCAACGAAGACCCAATGCAGCCAAAAATAGATAAAATTTAAAAAGATAAAAACCACTCTCCAAGGCATCCATTTGCATTAAAGTGAAATCCGGATTCTTTACCATGGCCTACGTGATCCAGTCAGGCTCCAGTTCTGCAGCTTCAGTGTTTACAATTCCTTTGCATTGTTCACTACATTCTAGCCACACTGGCCTTGTTGTTCTTCAGACAAGACCTCATGCCCTTTGTAATTGCTATTTCCTCTGCCTGCAATACTTTTATCGCAAATTTTTGCATGTCTGGTCCCTTCTGATTCTTCAATACAAATGACATCTATTCAGACATGCTTCCTCTGACCATTTTATGTAAAGCAGTCCCTTCCGTGAATTTCTTCTACTTTATGTTTTTCATAGCACTTATTGCTATTCGAAATTATCTTATTTGCACTTTCCCCTACTAGAATGTAAACTTGAGAGCAGGTATCTCACCTCTCTTAAATACTGCTCTATCTTAGCATATAAAATAGTGCTGACATATGCACGATAAAAGCATACATGGAAGGGAGGAAGGAAGGACATTTAATTAATCACACGAGTGAATGACTAAAGAGTTCTATTGAAATATTAAATTGTAGTTACCCCTGGTTTGTGGGGTTACAGGCAATTATATTTCTTTCTCTCTGCATTTCTATATTTAGGAAGTTTTCTACAATAAATAAGAAGTACTTTTATGATAAGGACAGTACATGTTTATGTTTGTTGTAAAGAAAGGAGACTTTAAAAGACTCCAAAGTTTATTTGGAGGAATAGTAATGCTAATAAGCCAATCAGAATACCCTCATCCTAAAGCAGGCTGCCTCCTATTATTGGGGATATTTAACTCAGTTTTGAGTTTTATTTATGTGGCAAGATTATTTTATTTTCCAAAGATGTTCACACCCATATATCCCATCCCACCTGCTTTCCTTACAAGGTGACACTGACTCTCCTCAAGAGGTGGAATCTCTTGTTTGTTGCCCTTGAATCTGGGCAGGATTGTGACTATAGTAGACCTGAAGCTATATGACATCCAAGACTGAGTCATAAAAAGCAGTACAGCTTCTGCCTAGTCTTCCTGGGACATTTACCCTCAGAACCCAGCACCATATTGTAAAGAAGCCACTTGGAAGAGTCACGTGTAGGTATTCTTGCTACACCTCACTGAAATCCCCAGACTTCAGCCAGCATCAACTGCCAAAACTTTGAGTGGGTGAATCTGTAGATGATTCCAGTCCCCAGCCTTTGAGCTATCCCAGCTCACAGTGAGTGAAGTAGAGATGGGCCTTCCCTTCCCAACCCTGCTTTAAACACACATTAATGAGTAAAGTAAATATTGCTATTTTAAGCTGCTGAGTTTGGGGGGGGAGGTTTTCATACAGTGACAAATAACCAGAAAAATTTACAAAGCTTCTAGTCTGATCCTGTGCATGCAGTATTCTCTGACATTCCCTTAACACATGTTTTCTAAGACTTAAATTTTATTATTATTTATTTTTATTTTTATTTTGTTTTGTGGTACGCGGGCCTCTCACTGTTGTGGCCTCTCCCGTTGCGGAGCACAGGCTCCGGACGCGCAGGCTCAGCGGCCATGGCTCACGGGCCTAGCCGCTCCGCGGCATGTGGGATCTTCCCGGACCGGGGCACGAACCCGCGTCCCCTGCATCGGCAGGCGGACTCTCAACCACTGCACCACCAGGGAAGCCCTAAGACTTAAATTTTAAAATCTCAAGGATCATTCTTGCTGTCCACTAGTCCTAAAATGTTTACCCTGGAAGTTAGTGTGTGTCTCTTCCATACATGAGGAAACAGCTGGATCAATGTGCTGAGACAAGCTGTCGGGCAAGACTAGGCATCTGAGTGAGGCGGGGCGGTGGGGAGGGGCGGATAGACTCCCCTGCTGTGCGCTGATCAGATCATGACAGGAATATTGCATTAAGGTCTAAGGCCTGACCTGGCTATGTATTCAAATGAGAGACCCCAGAATGGTGAAAGAATTAAAAATCTAGTCATGATACCTGACTAGGGGAAGGAACTGGGAATGTTTAGCTTGAAGAAGAGAAGACATGTTCAGTTACCCCCACTCAGCTGTACACACCAGGCTTTCTCTCCATTCTAGTTTGTCCTTTAAACTCTCAGGCAGAGTGGCAGCTCTTCTAGGAGGCCTTCCATGGCCCCAGGGTGGCATATGTACCCCTCATATGTTCTTCCATATCATGCTCCATGTATCACTATTACTTGCCCTTATCAGTGTTATTTTATGTATATTTATGTGTCTGACTTCTCTATCAGAATGTGAGTTCCCGAGGAGCAGGGACTCTCTCTGCTTGACCTTGGCGTATCCTCTACTTATCCCATGGGTCTGGCACATAACACAACATAAATGTTTTACAAATCAGTATTTAAGTGTTGACACGTCGAAGAGGACCAGGTTTATTCTTTGTGGTCCTAGTGGGGTTAAAGACTAAGAGACATCTTGCTCAACATAGGAGAAAATTTTTCTGAGCCCATAGGTAGTAAGGCCTGCCTTAGAAGATCTGGAGTCCTCTGTCCCTGGAGGTACCCAAGCATAGGCTAGACAAACACTTTCATTAGTTCAATAAAATTTTTTTGGTATCTGGGTAACAGTTATGCATAGGTAAAGATTATATAATCCTTCTTTCAAGGAATCTGTGGTCTAGGAATGAAGATAATATGCCAGTGAATACAGTGATTGGAAAGAGAAAGTGATTATTAGGGCGGGGAGGTCAGAAAAGGGGTTTCGTACAAAAGACTCAGACACATGTTTGAATTGCATTGTCAAAGATGAATAGGAATTTGCCAGGCCAACTAGAACACACAGAGTTGTGAGAGTACGTTTGGCTTCTCAGAGCCCTGCAGGTAGTACATTATGGTTGTAGCCTTGGAGTGGGAGGTTGTGGTGATGATGGTGACAGTTCTACCAGTAATAATAGCTAACATTTGTTACATTATTGAGCAGGCAGGCAATGAACTAAGTGGCAGGAGATGTGGTTTGGGGAACTAACCACAGGCGCATCAAAGCCTCATGGAATTTATCCCCTGTGAACCATTATTTTAACCTGTATTTTGAGCAGAGGTGGGACACACTTTGATTTGCATGTAAACTTAATAGTTGGCAAGATTGTCACCAAGGTAACATAGCATTTGGATGGACAAGATGGCCTTTGATCCTGAGATCTTTGACACTATGCTTTATCATTATTATCATACTGCTTTATCAACTTCATGGACAAATTTTACACATGCCTTATTTCATTCCCCCTTTGGTCTACACGATGGTGGTTTTATGTGCTTGCCTAACGTGGCAGAAATGTCACTTGACCCATTTTCCCAATGATTGAGGAGGAGGGGGGAATCATCAGTATCGAAGGATTTCTT
The DNA here is from genome assembly GCF_039906515.1 of Pseudorca crassidens. Taxonomy (NCBI): domain Eukaryota; kingdom Metazoa; phylum Chordata; class Mammalia; order Artiodactyla; family Delphinidae; genus Pseudorca; species Pseudorca crassidens. The sequence continues at coordinate 55,333,172 of NC_090304.1, forward strand.
TAAATAGCTTCTCCATTTCTTTAATCTAAACATAACATGATCATGGATATCTCTTGCAGGTTCCCTGTCCTGTCTCCTTTCAGGATAAATTTGACTCAACAGTGTTAGGCCATCATTTGTTACGCACAATCACTGAAGCAAAGTAAGAAATGGCAGTGTTGCCACTTACCTGCCTCTGGTGGTCCGTGAACCATTTCACCAGCCTGAACTTGGCTTGTTGTAGCTGTAGGGAAATTGGAGGCCTGTTTTTTATTCCTGCCTAAACTGAGCACAAGCAGATATTAAGAGTGCTGTCTTCAGAATGATATGGAGCTTGAATGGTATTTTCATCAGATTTATTGTTCCTGGGTGGCTGCTGCATGGGTTCCAGTTATTTATTTATTTATTTGCGTTATGCGGGCCTCTCACTGTTGTGGCCTCTCCCATTGTGGAGCACAGGCTCCAGACGCACAGGCTCAGCGGCCATGGCTCACGGGCCTAGCCACTCCGCGGCATGTGGGATCTTCCCAGACTGGGGCACGAACCCGTGTCCCCTGCATCGGCAGGCGGACTGTCAACCACTGCGCCACCAGGGAAGCCCCTCCAGTTCTTATTCTATCAGTTTACTGGCTATTTGAGCATGGACATGCCACTTAATCTTGCTGAGCCTTAGTTTTCTCATCTGTCTAATGGGTCTAATATGCCTGTAGGAGTATTATGAGGATCAGTTGGTTGGCATATGTGAAAGGACATCCTTATTTAATAGGATCTATTAAATAAGTGTTTAATAAATGTTAGTTTCCTTCCTTTTTCTTCAGTCAGTCAGAATGTTTGAAACCACCATTATTGATTCATTGTTAGTGATTCATTCCTGTAAGTAGTGTTAAATTATGTGTGCCCCTGTGGAGGGTAACATTTTAAGCTATTACTAACTCCTTTTTCTTGATTAATGTGTCACATTCTTGTGGCAGCCAGCCAAGAGCAATACATTTGGGAGTGAGATTGAGGACAGCATTAGAGAAGGGGTAGAGATAACAGGAGTGAGCAGACGGCCTTCACATAAGGGGTAAAAGGTACCAAAGAACAATTTAGAATCATAGAACTTTAATGTTAAAAGAGATTTTTGAAATTTAGTCCAAATCTATAAATTTTATAAATGGAAGAACAGCCCAAGAGAGGGAAAGTGATCTGACTAGAAGTTAGGAACAAGATTAGGACCCACATTTTGGTTTGTATTCTTTTGTTCCCTTTACCTGTTTTAGGATTTTATCTTGCGTTGATGGTGGTAGGAACTTTAAGTTTTTAGCAGACTTCGCCCAGATTTTCTTTTCATCTGTTCACTCATTCAACTCATTCTTTTTTGCTTTCACTAACTGATATATACAGTTATTGATAATCACAGGGAGGGTAAAATTGAAGGTAATTTCTTAGTTTTTTCTTTCTGTTTTTCTATGTATTCTATACTGAGCATGTAATATGTTTGATGTTAGGAAAAAATGCTAGTAAAAAAAAGAATGTATTCATGTATTTCTCACAAGTAGAAATAAATATATTTATCCTAGAAAATAAAACCCAAAAAACTGTTTTGATCACTTATAACTTTATTTATAATACAGAAACGAAAACAACGTAAATGTTAGGTAATGTAAGCTAAGTCAGACTTTATAATGTTAACAGCAGATGTTCTGGTTATAAATACTACCCTTCTTTCTCCTTTGCTCCCTATCTCAGTAAATGAAACCAGCTTACACCCAAAGCCCAAACCAAAAACCCATGATTCATCTCTAATTTCTCCTACTTTTTTCACCTCTACAAACTCTTGATTCAACTTCTGTAATAACTCTTGCTTCAACTTCTGTAGTAACTCTTAAATACGTCTACCTCTAGCTGTCTCCACTGCCACTGCCTTAATCCATCATCTCCAACCCAGATTCCTGTAACTGGTTCCTAATTGGTGTCCCTGCCTCCCCTATCCTTTTGTCAGGCTGGAATAGAAATACTCTTCCTGTTTTCATTCTTTTAGCAATGTTTGCTAAGCTTTGTGCGAGTGTTGGGGATGAGATGCATAAATACAGTCCTTGCTCTTCAGATGGCATGTCACTTTTTAAACCTCTTTAATACTTTCCAGAGCTCAAGCGCATGAATTTAAACCACAGGCTTTGTGATCTGGCCTCTGCCTACCTCTCCAGACTCATCTTCAAACACATACCCGACCCCACTCTAGAACTCTGTGTTCTTTTACCAGTCATAATTTTGCTAGTTATGGTTCTGAAATAAGACTTTTGTATTTATATTAACCAGCTTTTAAAATCCATGCCATTTTAACATCTGCTTAATTCAATTTAGTTTCTTTAAACAAATAAACAGAAAAGCAGCCAACATCTGGAGTCCAGACCTTTCTTCTCAGCTACAGATCTGTATTTCTAGTTGTCTGATTGACATTTCCACTTGGCTGTCTCACAGGTACCTCAAACTCAACACGTTGAAAATTGTTCTTGTAATTGTCTGTTTTCACAATCTCAGTAAACTATGCTTACCATCAACTGAAGTGTTTAGGCAAGAAACTTGGGAGTCATCCTTGAGAGTTTGTTCTGCCTCACCTTTATGTCAAATCAATCACAAATCTCTGTTTATTTTACTTCCTAAATATTTCTCAAGTCTGTTCACCGAGGTCTATTCCCAATTCTGTTACCTTAATCCAAGTAGCAACCTTGCTTAGTCTGACTTCTGTAACCTCCTAGCTAGTCATCCCACATCCGTGTTTTTTCCCTTCAGAGCACTCTCCACACGTACCTGATCTGGTACCAAATATTTACTACTTTATTGGTCATCTCGGGCTGCCATAACAAAATACCATAGAGTAGGTGGCTTAAATGGTAGATATTTATTTTTTTCATAGTTTGGTGGCTGGAAGTCCGAGATCTGGGTAACAGCATGGTCAGGTCTGGTGAGAGCTCTCTTCCTGGCTTGCAGGCAGCTACCTTCTCACAAGTTCTCTGGTGTCTCTTCTTAGAAGGGCATTAATCCCATCGTGAGGGCCCTACCCTCATGACCTCGTCTAACCCTAATCCCTCCCAAAGGACCCATCTACAAATACCATCAGATTGCGGGTTAGACCTTCAACATATGAATTTGTGTCTGACACAAGCACATTCAGTTCATAATAACTATATTATCTTATGTATTCTTTTTTTTTTACATCTTTATTGGAGTATAATTGCTTTACAATGGTGTGTTAGTTTCTGCTTTACAACAAAGTGAATCAGTTATACATATACATATGTTCCCATATCTCTTCCCTCTTGCGTCTCCCTCCCTCCCACCCTTCCTCTCCCACCCCTCTAGGTGGTCACAAAGCACCGAGCTGATCTCCTTGTGCTATGCGGTTGCTTCCCACTAGCTATCTATTTTAAGTTTGGTAGTGTACATATGTCCATGCCACTCTCTCGCTTTGTCACAGCTTACCCTTCCCCTCCCCATATCCTCAAGTCGATTCTCTAGTAGGTCTGTGTCTTTATTCCTGTTTTACCCCTTATGTATTCTTGATGTTCTAGCATCTGGGTCCTCGTTGATTAGTAAGAGACTGCCCCTCCCAGGGATAGCCAGTTCTTAGATACAGCAAACAACTCAACCTGGTCTGTGCCTTTCATATGCAAACTAACCAATCCAGAGCCCATTCTCTAAACCACATCTTACACTCCAGGAGGCAGTATTCCTCTGCTCTAATCACCCCAGAGCCAGGTACCAGATAACTAAAGATAGCTCCTATACCCCAGGGCCCCCTGAAGTTATTCAAAGTAGCCAGTTCTAAACCTGCTTACCCTCCCTTGCCTTGCCTTTCTTAAGGAAACCGCAATAAAGGGTCTTGCCCACACTTTTCCTCTTGCTCCTTCTGCCTCCTGACTGACCCTGCTGCTTTCCTATGCTGTCCTGCATTGCATGGCGTGCCCCCTCCTTTTGGGAACTGTGAATAACACACTATCTTTTTTTTTTTTTTTAACGGATAAAGTTCCCCCTTAATTTTTACCTCCTATTTTGTTTACTTCCTTGTTTATTTGTTTTGGCCATGCCACATGGCTTACGGGATCTTAGTTCCCTGACCAGGGATTGAACCTGGGCCCCCAGTAGTGGAAGCATGGAGTCCTAACCGCCAGGGAATTCCTTTTCAGTGGCAGTCATCTCCTGATCTGTTGGCTTCACCATACTTGAATAATAATAAAATTTATATTTTGAAACATACTGCCACACTTCTGTGGACTGAATTGTGTCCCCTCAAAAATCACATGTTGACTGTTTGCAGTTGACATGATATATTATACATAGAAAATCCTAAAACAACATCAGAAAACTGTTAGAGCTCATCAGTGAATTTGGTAAAGTTGAAGGATACAAAATAAATATACAGAAATCTGTTGCACATCTATACACTAACAATGAAGTATCAAAAAGAGAAATTAAGGAGGCAATCCCATTTACCATCTCATCAAAAAGAATAAAATACCTAGGAATAAACCTACCTAAGGAGGCAAAAGACCTGTACTCCAAAAACTATAAGATGCTGATGAAAGAAACTAACGATGACACAAACAGATGGAAAGATATACCATGTTCTTGGATTGGAAGAAACAATATTGTTAGAAATGACCGTACTACCCAAGGTAATCTATAGATTCAGTGCAATCCCTATCAAATTACCAGTGACGGGCTTCCCTGGTGGCGCAGTGGTTGGGAGTCCGCCTGCCGATGCGGGGGACGCGGGTTCGTGCCCCGGTCCGGGAGGATCCCACATGCCGCGGAGCGGCTGGACCCGTGAGCCATGGCCGCTGAGCCTGCGCGTCCGGAGCCTGTGATCCACAACGGGAGGGGCCACAACGGTGAGAGACCCGCGTACTGCAAAAAAAAAAAAAAGAAAGAAAAAAAAGAAAAATTACCAGGGGCATTTTTCACAGAACTGGAACAAAAAATTTTTAAATTTATGTGGCAACACAAAAGACCCAGGTGTTTAGTGTAAAGTCATTAGATCCTGGTTCAAAACTTTAAATAAAGGAATCTTCTGTATATCATAAAACTGGTGGTAGATTTACCTGCAGTAAGTCATGATATTATACCAGTTTTTTTGAACATTTGAAGGTGATTCAAATGATTGGTTTTGGAGGCAACATAATATAGAGGAGTCCGTTCAAAATCTGGCTCTGTTGCATATAAGCATGTGATCTTCAGAGGCTCAAGAGGGAGGGAATATGGGTATATATGTATACATATAGCTGATTCACTTTGTTGTACAGCAGAAATTAACACAACATTGTAAGGCAATTATACTCCAATAAAGATGTGGAAAAAAAAAGTTACTTAAACCTTGTAAGCCTCAGTGTTCTCATCTTGGAATGTAGATAATATTTCCTACCTTAGAATTGTGAAAATTAAATGAAATAATAAATGTGACACATTTAATCATAAGACCTTGCACAAATGCTGTCATTTTCATTCCAATAATTTACTAGAATATATCACTTTGCATAAATTCTCTTCCTTCTTCCTAGAATGCCTTTCTCTGCCATCATTTCATTTCCTGCCACCACCTTTTCTGGCTTCTTTGTGCCCCCTTTTTTGGAATCTTTACTGTGTATTTAATCACATGTTTTTCATTCCCTCTACCTCACTAGACTGTGAATTCCCTGAGGGCAGTGATTATGTGTTGTTTTTATCGTATCTTCAGCCCCTAACATGTTGCCTGGCACATAGTAGATATATTATTAAAGAATTCATCAAATGCATATCTAGTGAATAAATTCTATAGGATTGGTTTAAGTATTAGAAATACCCTATCAGAACATGTAGCTGGACACTTAGTGTCCAGCTTGTAGTTTAATATGTAATAGCTATAGCTGTTATTATTGCTAATAATATTATTATTTTTCAGAGACATACTTAGACATCACTTAGATTAACTGACTTCCCCAACAATTTCTATCTCTTTTTATGTATATGACTGAACATTTTATTTATCTTAGGTGCTGTAGGATGGGGGAAAACGCAAAAGAATACCGATAGGACCTATTACCTATAGATGGTGGACATCATTCTTTCCTGGAGGCATGTTATAATGGTTTATGATACTGAATGATCCAAGCTGACCAGTGAGTCAGGCATCCTACTTAGGTGTGTAGATTAGGACAGATGGGTGGGTAAGCTTCTTTGTTCAAAAACAATAAACTAAATATACACACTGAGAATAAATTAGATGATGATAAATATATGAGAATTAGTAAAAGATATCAGATAATAAGAGGTGACCATCTTAATCATTCTGATGTTTTATTTTGGATTCGCATAATTGCAGCTCTACAATATTCAAGTCCTGTTACCTTTGTTTCTTACAGCTATTGGATGAACTCCCAATGATTTACAGCTGTTGTATATTTGTATACTGCATGTAAGTATTTATGTTTAAAATTCATACGCTTGATACATTTTTAAATTCTTGCTGGCTTCATAGGGAATTATGTAATATAACTAATCCAGTGGTATTACTGGGAGATTGTAACAGTGTAGAAGATTGCAACTTTTGTGATTTCAATGTAGAGTATAATTTCTGGGAAGTTATAATAATATTGTTTATGAACTTGTTTGATCTCAAAACCTTATAGCCAATTTAGATAGAATCTTACTTAAATTAAGTAAGATTAACTTACACAATTTGCCTTTCCTTGAGTTATGAATATATAAAAATTTAGGTAAACATTTTATATATTATGCCATAATAACATTTCTCTACTTTGTACCTGTAATTGTGCTGGGCAGCACACGAAATCATCTCTAAATTCTCACAGTTGTGCAAGATAAATAGGTATTGTCCCCATTTTATCTAAGAATATAAGCAGAGCTTATGCTTAGGTGACTTGCTTAAGGTCATGCGGTTAGTAAGTGTCACAGTTGGAAATTGAACTAGAAGTTTAATAAACTTAACTTTTAAAATATACCTTCTGTTTTCTAGTGTTAATTCTTGAGACTTCTCTGAACCTCTTATGTGATGGTTATCTGATTCTTTTCAACAGGATCATCATTGCTAGCTCAAGAATATCTTCTAAAGATACATAAAAATAAAAATAGTTTGAAAAAATATATTATTTAAAAGAACTCATCAGAAACTTCTTCTGTAAAGGGCCAGACAGTAATTATTTTAGACTCTCTGGGCCTGTGGTCTCTGTTGCAAGTCTTCAACTCTGCTGTTGTAGTGTGAAAGCAGCCATAGATAATATGTAAACCAATGGGTGTGACTGTCTTCCAGTAAATTTTATTTACAAAAACAGGCTTAGGTTGAGAAATTGGTTGTTGCACTGTAGCTTGCCACCCCGATCTAGAAAAATATTTTCAGGTGACTCTTCTTAATAAGTCATCAGCCTATCACAGTCTGCATCTGTGGACAAGCAGATTTGGGCATTTAGAAAACAAGATCAAAAACAAGGAAATCCCATGCACCATTTTCTGAAAGCTGTCCTCAAGACTGAGGCTAAGGTCTTTGCTCTCCTTGACATTGTTTACTGATCTATCTTTTCTGTCAAAACTATATTTATTAAAAGAAAAATAAAGTAACAGCGAGCACTGATATGCTAATGTCCTGATGTACCTGTACCTACATGAGACAAAGCTGAGAGCAGATACTTAAAAAGTACCCAGACAAGTACTACAAGAAAGGGAGAGCAGAAAGCAGAAGATGACTGCTTTCTTACCTCAGTTAATGTTTTGTTCCAAAAACATCCCTCTCAAATAGTCTGGTTATGTGTCTCATTAAATGAAGCAATATGGTAGAACCATCAAGCACAACATGCACACACACAAAGTCATCAAGTCACAGAATTTAAAGATAAAAAAGGTCTTAGTGCTAGTAAGACTTCTCTGAATCCTTTATGCATGGTTATCTGATTCTTTTCAATATATGATCGCCATTACTTTCCAGCCACCTTTCTTTACAGATAGGGAAATAGGAGTTGGGTCCAATTCCTGTTAATTAGTAAACTGAGAGAACTCTCCTGCTGCTTATACAAAACATAGGTTCAAAGGTTGGATACTTAGCTGATAGCCAAATATATGTTCATATTTACTTATTCACTGAATGTTTCCTGTGTCAGACTTTCCTAGTGACTAGGTATATGAAAAAAAGATTTTATCCCTGCACACAGAAAATTCACAGTCTAGTTGGGGAGACAGATAAGCAAAGAGACAATTGTAATAGAGTGATATTTTCTGTGACAGTGCGCGTTAGTCAGGGATCATTAGTTCCAAGATGTGGAAACCTACCCAAGCCAGTTGATTTAGGAGAGATTTATTTACTATAAGGACATGAGGGAGTTATATGGCATAGCAGGAAGTCCAGCTCACCAGAACTGGAAGGGCAACTTCTCTCTCCCTCCCTGTTTTATCTATTCCTTCCTCTCCACATGGCTTCAAGTCTTTGTATCTGCTTTCTTTTTCTCTTCCTGCAGATTACTTCTCTGCTCACTCATCTACTTCAAGTTAGTTGCCCAAATATAAGCATCAGACCTTGTGTCCACACAGCTTTCTATGTTGATTCTCTACACTTGATTAAGTCTCTGGCTCCCAAACTCCAAATTTTCAGAAGAGAGCCTCTCACTGGCCCAGTTTAAGTCAGGCATCTACTCCTGGTCCCCATAGCCTCTTGGAGGCTGTAGGCAGTGTGGGTTCTCTAAGATGAGTGTGTGGTTGAGAGGAAATGATAGGCATCACTAGACCCAGGGGCAAGTATACAGGTGGTAAAACAGTGTTCTATTTGTTTTCCTAGTTATATATTCTAAAACAAGTTTCTTTCTCTCTCTTTTTTCTTTTTAAGGTTTGAATGTTTCAAGACAAAGAACTCTGTAAACTACCATCTGCTTTTTACTTTAGTTCTGTTCAGTTTAATAGTAACCACAGTAAGTCATATTTTATTTCTAACAGATTAAGCAAGTAAACTAGCCATTTATGGAGTTTGGTACATTTTGCTTCTAATGTTTGCTTCATGTTGTTCATACTGAAATATTTCTACACAAAACTTACTTATAGATATTGCCCCTTTGTTTCCTGTTTAGGTGTTATTTCTCAACAAAAAGTTGAAACAACTTCTTTAAATATCTGGTTTTTTTTTTTTTACAGAAGGGGAAAAAGTCAAAAGGCAAATATTTACTAGCAATGGAAAACAATTAACTTTTCTTCATGGATTCACATATTACCTCCTATTTGTTAAAAAAAGAAATTGGCTCTGCTCCGTAGGGCCTAGTGTGACTCTTTTAATGGTTAACCTTTTCCAAATAAGTTGAGATAGCCAATCACTTCTGATCCTACCCTAGCGCTTTTTTCCTCAAGTGAATTACATTTTGTATTAAGAGATATTAATTTCAACAAGCTTTTATCACAAATCTACCATATCAGGCAGTAGAAAATACAAAGATGACTAAGAAGCAGTCACTATGCTTGAGGACCGCATTCTAGTGGGGAACTTAAACATGTAAACAAAGAATTGGATCGAAAGATGATAATTGCAGTCATACAGGTAAAAAACAGTTATATGATGACGAGATAAATGAGGATTAATGAATTGCTTGAGTGGGTCAAAGAAAGCTGCAGAGAGGTGTACTTGAGCTGGGTTTTAATTGATTAGGAGTTCACCAGGCCCCTGGGTAAGAGTGTTATGAAGCACTTCTAAATAGACCATTATGTTGTCCACAGGCCTAGAATCTTGGAACACATAGTGAACTGTCGTTTTTAAGTGCTTAGTATGTGCCAGATACTCTACTGAGTACTTTACATTTATTTTCTCATTAAATCATCACTGCCAGTGGAATTGGGAGAGATTTAATATGACTGGATCAAAGTTAAGTGGTGAGGAGTGAACAAGTGTAGTGAATCAGACAAATATCAGATTATGAAGACTCTTATATACCATGTTTAAATTTGGATTTTTATCCTCAAGGTAACATGGAGCCATTAATTGGTTTAAAGTAGAGGGAAAACATCTATAGATACATGTTTTAGAAAGACATGATTATGGATGATGGGTTAGAGGAGTATGAGCCTAGACCTAGGGATTTTTGCATTTGCTTAGGCAAGATATGAGACTCAGACTGAAGTAAAATAACTGTCATAAGTAATCCATGGTACTTGTGACCCAGTAAGTAGAAAGGGGTAGAAATGGAGTAAAAAGAAGGAATTGTCTACAATGATTCCTCAGTTTATAGCCTGGTCCTCAGAGTACGTAGTAAGTCCTTAACCAAGACAGGCAACTTGGAACAGGAGCAGATTTTGCAGGAAAGATAATGAGTAGGTTTGTGTCACGGGGTAGGGGTAGATAAGTTCACTTTGGAATGTGCTGAGGTTGAGGTGCCTGACATTAATGTTATCTGAGGCTTAACAAGTAGGTTGGGCTAAAGATGTGGATTTGGTAGTTGTCAGGTTATAGGTAGTACTAGAAATGTGGGAATAGATGAACTGGCACAGAGATAGCATAGACCATTATGATGACCAAAGATACAACCCTTGCGGGGGACCTTCAAGATGGCGGAGGAGTAAGATGTGGAGATCACATTCCTCCCCACAAATACATCAAAAATACATCGACAGGGCTTCCCTGGTGGCGCAGTGGTTGAGAGTCCGCCTGCCGATACAGGGGACACGGGTTCATGCCCCAGTCCAGGAAGATCCCACATGCCACGGAGTGGCTGGGCCCGTGAGCCATGGCCGCTGAGCCTGCGTGTCCGGAGCCTGCGCTCCGCGACGGGAGAGCCCACGGCAGTGAGAGGCCCGCGTACCGCAAAAAAGAAAAAAAAAAACCAAAAAACTCCAAAGTTAGCAGAAGGAAAGAAATCATAATGATCAGAACAGAAATAAATGAAAAAAAATGAACACAGTAGCAAAGATGAATAAAACTATAAAAGCTGATTCTTTGAGAAGATGAACAAAATTGATAAACCATTAGCCAGACTCATCAAGAGAAAAATGGAGAAGACTCAAATCAACAGAATTAGAAGAAAAAGAAGTAACAACTGACACTGCAGAAGTACATGAGAGATTACTACAAGCGACTATATGCCAATAAAATGGACAACCTGGAAGAAACGGACAAATTCTTAGAAAAGCACAACCTTCTGAGACTGAACCAGGATGAAATAGAAAATATAAACCGACCAATCACAAGCAGTGAAATTGAAACTGTGATTAAAAATCTTCCAACAAACAAAAGCCCAGGAGCAGATGACTTCACAGAAAAGTTCTATCAAACATGTAGAGAAGAGCTAACACCTATCCTTCTCAAACTCTTCCAAAGTATAGCAGAGGGAGGAATACTCCCAAACTCATTCTACAAGGCCACCATCACCCTGAAACCAAAATGAGACAAAGATGTCACAAAAAAAACTAGAGGCCAATATCACTGATGAACATAGATGCAAAAATCCTAAACAAAATACTAGCAAACAGAATCCAACAGCACATTAAAAGGATCCTACACCATGATCAAGTGGGGTTTATCCCAGGAATGCTAGAATTCTTAAATATATGCAAATCAATCAATATGACATACCATATTAACAAATTGAAGAATAAAAACCATATGATCATCTGAATAGATGCAGAAAAAGCTTTCAACAAAATTCAGCACACATTTATGATGAAAACTCTCCAGAAAGTAGACATAGAGGGAACGTACCTCCACATAATAAAGGCCATATATGACAGACCCACAGCCAACATCATTCTCAGTGGTGAAAACTGAAACCGCTTCCTCTAAGATCAGGAACAAGACAAGGTTGCCCACTCTCACGACTGTTATTCAACATAATTTTGAAAGTGTTAGCCACAGCAATCAGAGAAAAAAAAGAAATAAAGGGAATCCAAATCGGAAAAGAAGAAGAAAAGCTGTCACTGTTTGCAGATGACATGATACTATACATAGAGAATCCTAAAGATGCTACCAGCAAACTACTAGAGCTAATCAATGAATTTGCTGAAGTAGCAGGATACAAAATTAATGCACAGAAATCTCTTGAATTCGTATTCACTAATGATGAAAAATTTGAAAGAGAAATTAAGGAAACACTCCCGTTTACCATTGCAACAAAAAGACTAAAATACCTAGGAATAAACCTACCTAAGGAGACAAAAGACCTGTGCAGAGAACTATAAGACTCTGATGAAAGAAATTAAAGATGATACAAACTGATGGAGAGGTATACCATGTTCTTGGATTGGAAGAATCAACATTGTGAAAATGATTATACTACCCAAAACAATCTACAGATTCAATGCAATCCCTATCAAACTACCAATGGCATTTTTCACAGAACTAGAACAAAAAATTTCACAATTTGTTTGGGAACACAAAAGACCCCAAATAGCCAAAGCAGTCATGAGAAAGAGAAAGAGAGCTGGAGGAATCAGGCTCCCTGACTTCAGACTATACTACCAAGTTACAGTAATCAAGACAGTATGGTACTGGCACAAAAACAGAAATCTGGGTCAATGGAACAGGATAGAAAGCCCAGAGATAAGCCCACACACATATGGTCACCTTATCTTTGATAAAGGAGGCAAGAATATACAGTGGAGGGGAAAAAAACCTCTTCAATAGTGGTGCTGGGAAAACTGGACAGCTACACGTAAAAGAATGAAATTAGAACACTAACACCATACACAAAAATAAACTCAAAATGGATTAAAGATCTAAATGTAAGGCCAGACACTATAAAACTCTTAGAGGGAAACCTAGGCAGAACAGTATTTGATATAAATCACAGCAAGATCCTGTTTGACCCACCTCCTAGAGAAATGGAAATAAAAACAAAAATAAACAAATGGGACCTCATGAAACTTAAAAGCTTTTGCACAGCAAAGGAAACCATAAACAAGGCAAAAAGACAACCCTCAGAATGGAAGAAAATATTTGCAAACGAAGCAACTGTCAAAGGATTAATCTCCAAAATATACAGGCAGCTCATGCAGCTCAATATCAAAAAAACAACCCAATCCAAAAATGGGCAGAAGCTCTAAATAGACATTTCTCCGAAGAAGATACAGATTGAAAGGATGCTCAACATCACTAATCATGAGAGAAATGCAAATCAAAACCACAATGAGGTATCACCTCACATGGGTCAGAATGGCCATCATCAGGAAATCTACAAACAGTAAATGCTGGAGAGGGTGTGGAGAAAAGGGAACCCTCTTGCACTGTTGATCGGAATGTAAATTGATACAGCCACTATGGAGAACAGTATGGAGGTTCCTTTAAAAACAAAAAATAGAACTATCATATGACCCGGCAATCCCACTACTTGGCATATACCCTGAGAAAACCATAATTCAAAAAGAGTCTTGTATCACAGTGTTCATTGCAGCACTATTTACAATAGCCAGGACATGAAAGCAACCTAAGTGTCCATTGACAGATGAATGGATAAAGAAGATGTGGCACATATGTACAATGAAATATTACTCAGCCATAAAAAGAAACGAAATTGAGTTATTTGTAGTGAGGTGGATGGACCTAGAGTCTGTCATACAGAATGAAGTAAGTCAGAAAGAGAAAAACAAATACCGTATGCTAATACATACGTATGGAATCTAAAAAAAAAAAAAAAATTGTTTTTATGAACCTAGGGGCAGGACAGAAATAAAGACGCAGGCGTAGAGAATGGAGTTGAGAACACGGGGAGGGGGAAGGGTAAGCTGGGACAAAGTGAGAGAGTAGCACTGACGAATATACAATACCAAATGTAAAATAGATAGCTAATGGGAAGCAGCTGCATAGCACAGGGAGCTCAGCTTAGTGCTTTTTGACCACCTAGAGCGGTGGGATAGGTAGGGTGGGAGGGAGACGCAAGAGGGAGGGGCTATGGGGATATATGTATTCATACAGCTGATTCACTTTGTTATACAGCAGAAACTAACAACATTGTAAAGCAATTATACTGCAATAAAGATGTTAAAAAAGAAAAGATACAAACCCTTTGTTACACTGGGCTTTTTATTCTCAGTGAAAACAAAAGAATATGCATTTATGATATTATACCCTAAAAGTTACAATTGATTTGTCTGTTTGACATTTAAAACCTGTCAATATGCAAATTCTTTTTAAGGGGGAGGGATAGATTGGGAGTTTGGGATTGACATGTACACACTGCTGTATTTAAGGTGGGTAACCAACAGGGACCTACTTATAAAAACATAAAATTTAAAAAGATAAAATGAGAATGTCTCATTTTATAATGTCTAAGGAATTCAATAAGAATCAACATTTTAAATAAAAATTTAAATTTATACATTTAAGGTATACCACATGATGATTTAATATACATATACATAGTGAAAATATTACTACAGTCAAGCTAATTAACATATCACATAGTTACTGTTTCCTGTCTGTGTGATGAAAGCACCTGAAATCTACTCTTTCAGTAAATTTCCAGTATTCAGTCCAGTATTATTAACTATAGTCACCATGCTGTACCTTGGAACATTGACCACTTGAGGGTCAAGTGAAAGAGATAGAGCCAACAAAGGAGGTAATCAGTGGTGTAGGAAAACCAGGAGAGCTTGATGTCACAGAGTACAAAGAGGTTTCTAGAAAGGGTACCAGTTGCCTCTGAGAGGCTGAATAAAATGAAATTGAGGTTTGACCCATAAAAAAGACCAAGTAACCTTAATGAGGGTACTGTCCACAGCAGATTGATGAAGGCAGAAGCTAGATTTCAGTGAGTTGAGAAGGTGAAAAAGATTGAAAGAGCAAAGAGATTGTATTTCCTTATGTTTCTGCATTGCCCTGCGTAGTCCTTTGCATACATACTTGTTAATCAGGAAAGAGTCCTAGAATTTCAGAGGTGAAAGGAAGTCTTGTTACTATATAAAAGAAGAGACTAATGTCCAGAGAGTTTTAGTGACTTTCCTGACCAACCAAATGTATATGGAGAATTGGTGGTAGAGTCAAGACAACTTACCTTTGTAAGTTAAGAGCTGATGTGGCTGAAAACTTAGGCTTGGGAGTCAGTCATATCTGAGTTTTGACCATCACTGTTACTTAATAACTGTGGGACTTTGGGTAACTTACTAAAGAGAGAGGTAACTCTCTGCTTTAGTTTTCCTCATCTGTAAAATTAATAATAGCATACATTTCACATTAGTTGTAAGAATTAATACCTGGCACATAGTAAGGACTCCATAATTCTTTTGCCTTAAAAAATGCTTTTAAGAGGCATGCCCTTCTGTATTTCTTTTATTAGTAATGAGAATCTGAAATTATGTAAAGGAAAATTCGTATTTTGAAATAACAAATTTCAGAGATTAAAAGCATTCTGCCTTACTGAATTTAGAGTTATATAAATGTTCCTACACATCTTACTTAATTTGTTTTTTTTAATTTTTGCCTGTATTGGGTCTTCGTTGCTATGCACGGGCTTTGTCTATTTGTGGTTAGTTGGGGCTACTCTTCGTTGCGGTGCGCAGGCTTCTCGTTGTCGTGGCTTCTCTTGTTGCAGAGCTCGGGCTCTAGGCACGAGGGCTTCAGTAGTTGTGGCTTGCGGGCTCTAGAGCACAGGCTCAGTAGTTGTGATTCATGGGCTTAGTTGCTCCGTGGCATGTGGGATCTTCCCAGACCAGGGCTCGAACCCGTGTCCACTGCATTGGCAGGTGGATTCTTAACCACTGCGCCACTAGGGAAGTCCCTAAAGGTGTACTCTTATAGGGCAATAAATGCGTGCAGTAAAGAGGCATTGAACTTAATCACCCACATGACACTGGAGCCTAAAACTAGGGTTTGTGTAACTTTCGTGTATTTAGGTGAATAAATTAGAGGTTTTCAGAAGCAGAAGAAAGGACAAGAAATTTGTTTTAAATGTTTTCACCTATTAGCACATATTATGCGCTAAACACTTGCACATATTTTGGCTTATTATTACTCACCACTATTATTCCCATTATCCAGATAAGGAAAAATGATTCTTTTGGTTAAGTGACTTGCTCAGGCATGTAGCAAGTAAGTGGCAGTTTAAAATTTAGCTCCTGTCTGTAAGTCCAGCATTCTTGCTGCTGTAGAATAGATCTGCTGCAGGGATTGTCAGCATAACTTCTTCAGCCCTCATGAGTTATCCACGCATCTCTGCCTCTCCTTGATGCTGATGCAGAGGCCAAGAGGCCAGAGTAATCCACAACAGCTTTGAAACATTTAGTTTACCATGATGTAATGAGCACTGGGGCACACCCACCTGTAGGTAACAGCCCTTTTGTGGCATGCCACCTAATCTGAGATTGGTTTTATATGGCTGGAGTCAGATCTAAGAAGCAAGACTAGGGAAGCAGGAGACCAGAGTAGCAGGAATAGGTTTTCTTTCCCCTTTGTAATGCACTTCATTTACATGTATTTCTTTTAATATTTTTCAGGTTTACCTTAAGGTAAAGGAGCCTGTATTCCATCAGGTAATTTTTAAAAATTATTACACATTTTATTATTTAACACTGCCTGTGTTTTCCTTTTCTAGTAAATTATATGCATATACAACTTCTGTAAATGAAATGGTAGATGTTTTAGGAAAGAACAGTGTTTAAAACAGAGATTACAAACAAGTTCCTACAGAAGCACATGTAAGCAAAATAGGAATACACCAAGAATAGTCAATGCCCAGGCCGCACTGGCTATTGGTAGATAGTCATGCAGGTGCAACATTGCTCTTATAAGCAGAAAAAAAACCAGGAAGCATTATACACATGCACATGTAAACAGTCTTTTTTATGACATTATTTTCTAGAAAAGATAAGGGGAAAATACTCAAGGAATGTTCAATCTAACATATTTTAAGTAGTTTTTTGAGGTGGACGGTTATTTATATTGAGGGAAACAAACATAGGAAACTTTGGTATGAGAATTAATAACTTAAGTGCATCCTAGAATGAAGCCAGAGTAAAATGAAGTATCAGACCCTAAATAAAGAGAGCTATTATTTATTGAGTGCTATGATGTGCCTGGTCACTATGCTTATTACTACATAGACCCTAATCTCCCCAGCAGTCTTACAAAATATGAATTACTGTCTATATTTTAAGGGAAATGAGCTCAGAGATACTAGGTAATTTGTCCCAGAGTTACACAGTTATTAAGGGACAGAGCCAGGGCTGTAACTAGATTTGTTTGACCCCTGTCATCCTTCTTTTAACAAAGCGGGTAGATAGATAGATAGATAGATATGATAGATATGATAGGTAGATAGATAAAGGATAAATAACTAAATAAGCATGCAAACAGGCACACATTTCAGGAGGATTAGAGGCCTTGTACTTTTAGAATATTTTGTGCTTATATAAAAAGGTAAATGTTCCTATAATCTTTTAAACTTAAACTAGACAATATCACCTGAAATCTGTTTCTTGAAGAAATAAATTCCAAATCCACGTTATTGTGCCTTGCTTTTTTCCACAGGCCAGCTGAAAGTAGATGTACTAACGTAGATATTATGGGGGGTGGGGCATCCTCACTTTCCTGTTTATTATAGCTTGAAGTGATGTCATTATATATTTACCCCTTTATTAGAAATATTTATTGACACTGTAAAAAATGAAGTTTATTTACGTGAAGAATACTTCAGTTTTTATAAACTTCTTATTTGCCTTTATAAGAAAGAAAAATAATAACCACAAAAGAACAAAATTTGGAAATTTTGAGTTAAGTTTTCTAAGTTTATTACCATTCAGTTTTCTGTTTTGTGTTTTTGACTTATTTGACACTGTGTTTATGTAATAAAAGGAACAAACTGTTCATATAACTTTTCATGCTGCAACTTCCATGTGTTTTTCCAGTAATAAATATTTTCTTCTCTGTGTATAGGGAAGATACTTAGATATCTGTGTATGATAGGAAGGTAGGCAGGATGAAAACTTATAGCTATGGCTTATATCCTAGGCTTAGAGATTAAAAATCAGGATAGGGAAGTGAAGAAGTAAAGGAATGCTAGGGTGAAGTAGATAAGCAATCTGAAGGTAAGACATTCATTCATCAGGTGTTTACTGTGTACTTTCTCATTACCAAATTCTGAGCTGGAATTTGGAAATAAAGAGGCAGTAGAGCACAGACTTTAAAATCCAAAGTGAGGCAGACCTGGATTCAAACTAGTCTCTCTGCTTATTCACAGTATACTCTGGATAAGTTACTTAACTTCTTTGAGCTTTGGTTTCCTTGTTATTCAGCAAACACTTTTTAAGTGCCTTCAGTATGCCCAGTGCTGTACTAGGCACAGGAGATGTACAAGTGAGTGAAATAATGAGGTCTCTTGCTCTTTTAGAGCTCATAGACCACATCTCTAAAGTCGGTATAATAATCTCCTGTAGTTTTCTGAGTATTAAATGAAATAATGCATTTAAACCTTAGCACATAGTAAAACACTCAGTAAATGTTAACTAATATTAATATACTAAAGCACATAAGACATGGCTGCTGGTCTCAGAGAACTCACTATCTGGTCAGGAAGATTGACTTGTAAAAACGTATTTGTAGTATATACGTTTTGTAATAAACATGTAAAAGTAGTACTAATGTAGGCAAGGGCACAGTCTGTCTGTTTAGATGACTCAAAATAGGATTACAAAATACACCTAGTGTGTGTAGCTAAACTATTACTTACTCTAGTACTGAAGAACAAGTTAAGGAAAATAGCCCACTAGTTTGATACAATAGTATTCCTCGCTGCTTTGTAAAGTTTTATTTAAAGAAACCTTTGCTTCAAATGTCTAATCTAATCCTATGCTGGTCTGCAAAGTAATTAGAATTGATACTTTCTTTTGATATTTATACTTAAGGCTTAAAAAAAAATCTTTCCCTAATTATTTTCTGGGTATCATTCTTAAGAAAAGAGAACTTCTTTTTCTGAGAATCTTCTAATTGTCAAAGTTTGGAGTATTACTTTCAGTTCTTTCAGGTAACTTGATATTTTTATGTGTAGAAACTTAGAAAAATTGTTTTAGAATTTGTAAGTAGAAAATTGTTTTGAAATTTGTGACAAGATTTACAATATTTTTCAAGATCTTAAAAATAATGGAAAAGGAAGGAAAAGCAGTGTGGTCTAATCTAAAGGAGCTCTGATTAAGACTGGAATCTTGATTTCTTACCACTTTGATTTCTTGAAGTTCAGAATCTCTATTTCTTGCCATTTTGTTATCCACCAACGAATTTCTTGCTGTACCTATTCTTCAGTATCTTCATCTGTAAAATATTCAAAACAAGGAAAGGTACTATTTCACAAGGATTATATAAAAATAATTAAGGTAATGCAAAGCACAAGGCAATAAACATACTAACACTGTGTGATACTAAAAGTACTTAGTAAGATGTGCATAAATTTCTGCCTATGATGATCATGGAAAGCTTCTAAAAGGAGATATTTGAGTTGAGCTAGAGAGATAAGTAGCGATAGTACAATTAAAAGTATCTGTCACAACAAGGATGATTGTCTTACTAACCAGATTAGCTTCCCTGAGGGAGAATATACTGATAACAGTTCTACTTTACTGTATTAAATCCAAGGTGATCCAAATATCTCCCAAAGAGAGCCAAATGCCATTTATTCATTTTGATGGCCTTGCAAAGGATAATACTCAGATCACATAGCTGTCACATTCAATAGAAACACCAGCATATCTCAAGAAAGAAAACAAAAAGAAAAGCATACATGAGAATAGACTAAAAGAACATTTAAGAAGTTATTGAACCCTCTTAAAGTAGCTAATTGACAAATCAGTAGTTGAATATCTCAGATGAGATCTCATCTAATGTCTCAAAGAGTACTGTTGCTTAAAATCTTCTTGCCAAAGTAGATGTCTCTGAAAGATTCTTTCTAGACATGACATAACAGTATTTTATTACTACCCCTTCTAATTTGACCTTCAAGGTTTGCAAGAAAGAACACTATGTAAACAATTTGAAAAACAGGAACTTGAGTAGATTTTTTAAAATTCTATTATGTTTCATTTGTGCCATTTTATTACAAATTAGGGTAGAAGGAAACTACTGTATAAGCACACTTGGAAAAGAAGATGACGCTTTTTAGTATCTACTATGTGCTAAATATTATATATTCTTTCATATAGTTTATATAGATTGACTCACTCATTATCTTACCAAACTATCAACAAACCTGTTTAGGAATTATCTTCATTTTATAGGTAAGGTAACTGAGAGTCAGAAGGGGTTAAGTAATTTGCCCAGTGTTTCTCAACTAGTTAGTGGCAGAACTGGAAATGGAAACCAGATCTTTTTTTTTCCCCCAAAGCCCATATTGCTTTTATGATATGATATGTCGTTATAGCAGATTACTTTGGAATCTAATTTATTGTCAGATGTTTTTCAAAAGAATGAAAAATACTATTTAGATTTTTTGTGCAATAATGAACTTGGAAAAATGTGAAGACTGAATATGTAAAACTTAGGTATAGCTGTGGTTTACTTTAAGTAAACTTCAATTCAGTTATCAATTCAAAAAACTGCCCGAAGTCAAATATAAGTGAAGTACTTTGGGAATAAAAAGAGATTAAGTAATTTTTATAGAAGGATTTCAGGAAGGCTTCACATAGGAAATGACATTTGAGCAGGATTTATTTGACCATGGAACCCTTTTTTATTGAATATTTCTTAATATCTCTCAGCACGGTGGTATTCTGGGGCACTGTTTGGGAAATCCTGTGCTAAATACGAGATCCTGCAGAACATGAGAAGAGAAGGAAGGCTGGAACCAAACTGTGAATCACTGGCTGTCATGCTAGAGTTTGAAACTTATGATTTTGCCATTGACAGAGGCATAAGATTATAATATCTGTTTCAGATAATTCTGGCAGTTGTATGTAGGATGGATTAGAAGGCTGTATAGTTTGGGCAGAATTAAGATTTTTAACCAATTCTGAATATACCTACAAAAACTATGTTTTTACCAATAGACCACATTGCCTTATGAGACTTATGAAATTGTTTTATAGTTAAAAAGTAATATCTACATTTAGCTTATTACTATTTAAACTATCCTCTACGTATGTAGGAAGCACCAACCTTTTAGCCTTATCATATGAGAATAAATTTATATATTAACTCCCAAAATAAAATGCCTCTTACATCCCTATTTTGACTATGATTATAGAAATATGAAACCATAGTCACCTAGTTCAGTCCCTTCATTTTACAAATGGGAGTCCAAGGCTAAGATAAATGAAGTGACTTATTCAAAGTCATGTACTGAGGCAGTAATGAGGTGGTAGAAAAATCTAGAATCCCCCAACTGCAGCCCTTGGCTTTTTCTGTTAGAGGTTCTCTTTACTATGTTTGGGCAATTGAATGAGTCCATTACAAACTTTAAATGCCGAAATCCCATTACCTATTACCACCATAGGTTCCCACTCACTGGGGCTTTATCCACAAATCCCTACCTGATCTCCCACCCTAATAAACTGTTCGTGACCACAGGTGAGCTGAGTGCCTTTCTCCTAGAGTGAAAGACTTGAGCTCCCTCTGCGCATTCAATGTGAAGCTAATAATTATTCTAGCGGGTTAGTATGGAATTCTTTCTTCATCTTTTAAATGTCTTTTATTTTTAAACAATATCAAACTTACAGAAAAGCTGCAAGAACGATAAAAAGAACTTTTCCACCTGAACCACTTGAAAGTATACTGTCAACCTGTTGGAGCATGACGACTTATGATAGTGTCTATTAGACTTCTCCATTGTAAAGTTATTCTCTGTCCCTTCATAATTAATAAGAACTTTGTAGTAAAGTACTCTGAGACTTACGAAAATACTCTTAATTATTAAACTTTGAATTTATTTTTTATTTCTATGGACTCTCTCTTGTATTCCTATTTTATTCAGTGAGTTATGATGTTACTAACATGGTTTATTTTGGTGTAAAAATTGTCTCAGATTTGGCAAGTGGAGCACTTTCAGGCCGGTGTCTGTGTCCTTTTGACCTGTTCCCATCGTTCTTTGAATATCTCTTACTTTTTGGCACAAGAAGATGTTCTTGGCTCATCTTGTTCTTTCCCTGATCCAGGCCTGATCTCCATGGAGGCTTGGTTTCTTTGAGTGGAGAATGGAATTTAGAAACCAGATCCACGTACTAGATATGTGATTACATGTGTCTCTCCTTTATTAGACTGAACTCTTTGAGGTCAGGAATAGAGTGTCTTTTCATCTTTGAATGATGAATGAATGTCTCGTCCAATGGCTGTCATTCAGTCGGTGTTCAATAAGTATTGGATTGGCCAAAAAGTTTGTTCGGGTTTGTCTGTGAAATCTTACGAACAAACCGGTACGAACATATTGGCCAACCCAATACTTGCTAGAAAATAAACTGGTCAGTTATTTGAAACTCCTCTCCATGTTTTGGCTTAATCCAAGGAATAGACCATAAGGAACGAGTCTATTCCTTAGTGGAGAATGTTAGCTCTGAAGAAATATTGTAAGTCAGTCTCCCTCATTATCAAAATAATTATTGTATATCTACAGTTTCCAAGGTCCCACACTACAGCCGCATCCCACTTAATTTGCCCTCTTTACCTCTCTGTTTCATCTATCTTCAGATCTTTCCACACAGGCATCTTAATGCCAAGTCACAGAACAAAAAATTGTTTTTCTACTTTGCTCAAGATACTTTTCTTTTTACTGATAAACAAAAACACAACATGCTTTTTTCCTAGGCTATAGGCTCCTTAAGGATAAATACCAGGTCTCAGTTTACACACAGCATATTTCTATGATGTTTAGCAGGGAGAAAACACTAATATTTTTATAGTCTTTGGAGTTTGAAGATCAAAAAAATTATTAAATATGGAAAGATATGAAAATTCCTTGTAAAAATATTTTTAGATGAAAATTGCAGGGAGTGTAAAAGTATGTATTCTATTATCTTTTTATTTAAAAAATGACTTATCTTAAAATATGCATAGAAAAAAGGTTATGTGGACACCTCTAGCTTCAAGAAAGCCTGGGAAATCAAGATTTTATAGCTGGACATATTGCCAGCCTAATAAAATCAGTCTTCTATAAAGACAGAGGCAAGAATAGATACTGAGTAGGCCACTAGCAGGGTCTGCTTCAGATTCCTAGGGGAGAATCAGAATGTATAGGGTCGAGGTGCTTGTGAAGAGAAGAAAATTCATTTGAAAAATCCCCATTGCACTTCCAGTGCATACATTCTTATCCAGCATTTGTTATGTTTAACATACTCCCTGAACAATCCATTTCTTTTGACTTCTCTATGCTGATGAGTCATAAATCTGTTAATTCAGCTCAGTTTTTTCTTCTAAGGTTTAGACCCAGATATCCAACTCCTGCTAGAGATCTCCACTTGGATATCTAACTGGCACCTCAAACTCGAAACATATCCAGAAATGAAGTCAACATTTTTATCCCCTGTCTTTCTTTTCATATTATTCTTTAACACAACAAACAATTTCACTATGCACCCAACTGCCTAAGTCATAAACCAGGCTATCATTGATTTTTCCCAACTTATACTAACTCACATATCAAATTAATTATCAGTCTAAGCCCTAAATATTTCCCTAATCTCTCCATTTTTCTCCTTTCCCAGTAACACTACCCTAGTTCAGGCCCCATGTCTCACCTAGGTCACTGCAATACTTTGTCAGTGGTCTGTTTTCCATCAGTCTTGCCTCCTCCTAATTCATTCTCCACCTAACATAACGGGGACATCTTTCTAATACATGAGTGATCATTTTGAGCTACTGCTGAAACTTTCATTCACTTTGCATTGTTCTTAGGATAAAGTCCAACTCCTTAACATGACTTGAAAAGCCAGACTTGAACTCTGCTTACCTTTCTGACTTCATTTTTCCCACTCTTCTCTCCAACAATATATTCTAGACAGCATTACTTTTTTCTAGTCCCCAGGATGTAAGCTATGACCATTACTGTCTTCCACCTTCTCTTAATGTTTGTTATTATTAATAATGCTTGTCCTATTAATACTTCAGTTATAAAATTAAACATTAAATCCTCCAAAAAGTCTTTTTTTCTTCCAGTTTTGTTGAGACATAATTGACATACAGCACTGTATAAGTTTAAGGTGTACAGCATAATGATTTGACTTACATACAACATGAAACGATTACCACAGTAAATTTAGTGAACATCCATCATCTCATATAGATACAACATTAAAGAAATAAAAAAAAAATGTTTTTTCCTTGTGACAAGAACTCTTAGGATTTACTGTCTTACCAACTTTTATATATAACGTATAGCAGTGTTAATTATATTTCTCATGTTGTACGTTACATCCCTAGTCCATGGAAGTCTTTCTGATCTGCATACGTTTGGATTAGGTGGCCTTCCTATGTGCTTAGAAAATACTCTGTTCAGTCCCTGTCAGAGTTAAAATACTACATTTTAACTGCCTGGTTACTTATACCTCTCTTTACTAGATTGTAATTGCAGTGAGGGCAGGGATCGTGCCTTTCTTGTTCACGATTATAGCAGCATGGCTGCAATTATTGATTCAGGTGGGCAATCAGTCTCTAATAGGCTTTCATCTAATACTGTGTTTACTTAGCTTTATTGTAGAATACTAGATCGAGGATACAGCAAGTGTAATGTTTTCATCTCATCGGGAGATTCAGCGCTATCCTTATACACAGCCTCTTTTGCCCTCTCATCCACATAAGTTCTGTACATCTGCCAGGGATGAGAGCTAAGTGTAGTGGAAGTCACTGTAACATGCAGAAGCTACAGCCCCTTTTTATTTCTTTTTTTTTTTCCCCTACCATTCTTTATAATAGGCATCTTTTATACTGTTCTAATGCAGGCCCCAAAAAGCAGACACAACATTCCCCATTTATCTTAACTGTTGTATTCAAGGCTGGAAGACTTGAGGTCATACGCAGCCAGGCCTACATCATCCCAGGCTGGATATTAGTTAACCCTTTACTCAGACTATGATGTCCCCAGGGTCTAGTACAATGCTCAATACATATTTCTTGGATTCCATTTAATAGAGAGACCACAAATAGTAGGCAAGAGTCATAGCAGGGCCTTATAAGAGTGTCCACCTAAAACATCAGGGTATAGAAAGGTTGAAAGTGAAAGTATGGAAAAATATATATACCATGCAAACACTAAGCAAAAGAAATATGGTATAGTTATTTTAATATCATACAAAATAAACTTTAAGGGGAAAGTATGTCTATTGATAGAGAAGGATTACTTTGTAGTATTAAAAATATTCAATTCAGAAAATTGTATTAATTTAAAACTTGTATGTACCTTTAATATATATAATACCTCAACATATATAATGAAAAAAAGACTGAACTAGAAGAAAAAATAGAAAAATCTATAATCTTTGGGGATTTTAATATACAACTCTCAGTAACTCAAGAAGATATAGAAGATTTAAACTGCTTGATTAAAAAACTTGAGCTATAGGGCAAATGTAAAATACTACACCCAACAATTGCAGAAACACTTTGTTTTTCCACATTTACAAAAATTGACCATATACTTGCTCATACTGTAAGTCTTAACAAATTTCAAAGGACTGTAATCAGAATATAATTTCTGACTGTAATGCAATTACGTTAGAATTTAAGTAATATAATTTTAAATAATATAGATCAAAGAAATATAGAAATTTCCAGTCATAGAAATTGGAAAATATTTTGAATTGAATCAATGAAAATAAATACATGTTAAAACTTGGGGGACCTTCTGGTGGTCCAGTGGGTAAGACTCCATGCTTCCAATGCAGGGGGTCCGGGTTTGATCCCTGGTCAGGGAACTAGAACCCGCATGCATGCCGCAACTAAGAGTCCACGTGCCGCAACTAAGAAGTCCGCATGCCACAACTAAAGATGCCGCACACCTCAACGAAGATCCCATGTGCAGCAACCAAGACCCAGAGCAGCCAAAATAAATAAATATATATATATATATGTATATAAAAGAATAGCCACATTAAAAAATGTAGCTATTGGATTCAGCAAAATTCATATGTGGAGGGAAATATCTAGCCTTAAAATGTGTGTACCAGGAAAAAAAGGCTAAAAAAGGAAACATATAGCATATATTTCAAGAAGTGAAAGATAAAACCAAAAAGGAATACAATAGAAAACAAATATACTATGGGGAGAATCAGCAAAGCCAAAAGTTGCTGCTTTAAACAGACAAGTAAAATTAACATACTCTTGGTGAATTTGATCAAGAGAGGAAAAGGCAAGCACAAACAATGTCAGATATGAAGGGACTTCCATGGTGGTCCAGTGGTTAAGAACCCGTCTTGCAGTGATGGGGATGCCAGTTTGATCCCTGGTCGGGGAACTAAGATCCCACATGCCATGGGGCAACTAAGCCTGCGCACCACAACTACTGAGGCCTTGCATCACAGCTAGAGAGCACGCGTGCCACAACTAATCAGCCCATGTGCTCTGCAGCCCGCGCACCACAACTAGAGAGGCTGTGCACCTCAACTAATGAGCCCGCGCACTGTGAGATCTCACATGCCACAGCTAGCGAGCTCGTGCGTCACAATGAAAGATCCCACGTGCCGCAACTAAGACCTGACGCAGCCAAAAAATAAATAAATATTAAAAAAAGAAGAAATGAAAAAGTGATATCACATCAAGCCCTGGTGACATTAAAAAGTTAATTGAATATTATGAACAACTTTATGCCAATAAATTTACATTTTTCATTTTTATTTTTTAAATGGACAAATTCCTAAAGAAAGTATAACCTGTAGAAACTTACAGAGACTACAAAACCTGAATTGTCCTATAACAATGAAAAGTGGTTCAATAAGTAGTCAGAAATTTGTGTGCAAATATGACTTTGCTAGAATGTTTACCACACATTAAAAGAAGAAATAATTCCAGTCTTACACAGATTCTCATAGTGAATCGAACAAAAAGAAGAGATACTCTCCAACTCATGTATGAGGCAAGCAAAACTTTAATACCAGTAAGGAGAGTTTGAAAGAGTTAAAATAAC
This sequence comes from Pseudorca crassidens, assembly GCF_039906515.1. Taxonomy (NCBI): domain Eukaryota; kingdom Metazoa; phylum Chordata; class Mammalia; order Artiodactyla; family Delphinidae; genus Pseudorca; species Pseudorca crassidens. The sequence goes on from NC_090304.1 coordinate 55,360,168, forward strand.
AGGCAGAAGTCCTAGGCAAAATATTTCCAAACCAAATCAGCCAATATAAACAAAAATAGGATAAAGCATCATGACTAAATTAGATATATCCCAGGAGTATCAAGTTGGTTAGACTATTAATCAGTATTAGAAAATTATATTAAAAGATTAAAGGATAAAAATTATATGATTATGTCAAGAGATACAGAAAAAGTATTTGATAAAATATATTAATTCATGATTTTTAAAAACTCTTAGCAAACTAGAAATAAAAGAGGGCTTCTTAATCGGATAAAGATTATTTTTAAAAAAATTTTTTTCATCCTACACTCAATGTAACACTTAGTGATGAACCATTGAAAGCTTTCTCTTTGAGACTGAGCATGAGATAGCAGCACTTGTTATCACCAGTTCTATTCATATTGTACTGGAGGACCAGGCCCACTCAGTTAAGCAAGAAAAAGAAATTAAAATTATTGAATTAAAAAGGGTGAAACAAAACTGTAAATATTCACAAGTGATATACAAATGTATATAGGGAAAACCTAAAGACTCTACAAATAAATTATTAGAAGAGATTTTAAAAGGTAAAGTCACATTATATAAAAGCAGTTTGCAAAAAATGGTTGTATTTATATATAATAGCATCAAACAGGTAGAAAATGACATTTAAAAATTACTACTTATGATAATCATCTAAAAATATTTATGAAGTACCTAGGAGTAAATCTAGCATAAATGTCTAAGACCTATATATGGAAGAAATTATAAAACACATTTACAGACATTAAAGAATATATAAATGAATAAATAGCTATACCATTATTACAAGACACAGACAACACTAATTTAATCTTAAAATTAAGAATTTACGGTCATAAAAAGACACCATAAAGAGAGTGAACATATAACACTATAGAGTGGAATAAGATATTCGCAACACGTATAATCAAGCAAAGACTAGTATATGAAAAGACCTACAAACCAATAAAAAAAGTAGGAGACCCAGTAGAAAAATGGATGAGACCTTTCACAAAAGATTATATCCAAATGGCCGATAAACATACGAAGTGGTATTCAATCTATATTAGTCATCATGGAAATGAAAATTGAAAACACAATGAAATACCACTACATACTCAACAGAATGGCTAAAATAAAAAAGACTTTATAGTACCGAGGGCTGACTAGCAAGGCTATTAAGCAACACTCATACACTGCACATGGGAGTGTTAATCGGTATAACCACCTTGGAAAAGAGTTTGTAAAAACTACTAAACTTGAGTTTATGCATACGCTATGATCCAGCAGCTTGGCTCCTAGGCATATGCCCAGTAGAAATCCCTGAACGTGTACACCAAAAATTACATACACACACACACACACACACACACACACACACACACACACACATATTTTTTAACATCTTTATTGGAGTATAATTGCTTTACAATGTTGTGTTAGTTTCTGCTGTATAACAAAGTGAATCAGCTATATGTATACATATATCCCCATAGCCCCTCCCTCTTGCATCTCCCTCCCACCCTCCCTATCCCACCTCTCTAGGTGGTCACAAAGCACCGAGCTGATCTCCCCATGTGATGCAGCTGCTCCCCACTAGCTATCTATTTTACATTTAGTAGTGTATATATATCAATGCTACTCTCTCACTTTGTCCCAGCTTACCCTTCCCCCTCCCCATGTCCTCAAGTCCGTTCTCTACGTCTGCATCTTTATTCCTGTCCTGCCCCAGGTTCATCAGAACCATTGGTTTTTTTAGATTCCATATATATGTGTTAGCATACGGTATTTGTTTTCCTCTTTCTGACTTACTTCACTGTATGACAGACTCTAGGTCCATCCATCTCACTACAAATAACTCAATTTCGTTTCTTTTTATGGCTGAGTAATATTTCATTGTATATGTGTGCCACATCTTCTTTATCCATTCATCTGTCGATGGACACTTAGGTTGTTTCCATGTCCTGGCTATTGTAAATAGTGTTGCAGTGAATATTGTGGTATATGACTTTTTGAATTATGGTTTTCTCAGGGTATATGCCCAGTAGTGGGATTGCTGGGTCATGTGGTAATTCTATTTTTAGTTTTTTAAGGAACCTCCATTCTGTCCTCCATAGTGGCTGTATCAATTTACATTCCCATCAGCAGTGCAAAAGGGTTCCCTTTTCTCCACCCCCTCTCCAGCATTTATTGTTTGTAGATTTCTTGATGATGGCCATTCTGACCCGTGTGAGGTGACACCTCATTGTGGTTTTGATTTGCTTTTCTCTAATGATGAGTAATGTTGGGCATCCTTTCAGTTGAAAGACTGGTGCCTTTCAACCTGTATATCTTCTTTGGAGAAACGTCTGTTTAGATCTTCTGCTCATTTTTGGATTAGGTTGTTTGTTTGTTCGATATTGAGCTTCATGGGCTGCTTGTATCTTTTGGGGATTAATCCTTTGTCAGTTGCTTCATTTGCAAATATTTTCTCCCATTCTGAGGGTTGTCTTTTCATCTTGTTTATGGTTTCCTTTGCCATGCAAAAGTTTTTAAGTTTCATTAGGTCCCATTTGTTTATTTTTGTTTTTATTTCCATTACTCTAGGAACTGGGTCAAAAAGGATCTTGCTGTGATTTATGTCAAAGAGTGTTCTTCCTATGTTATATATGTTTATAGCAGGATTATTATAAATAGCTAAAACTTAGACCCCAATGTCCATCAGCAGTAGAATGGATATATAAAATTTACATATTTAAATAATGGAATATTAGATAGCAGTGAACACTGATATACCACAGCTCGTATAACAAGTTGAATGAGGCTCACAAGCACAATACTGAGTAAAAGAAGCTTGACACAAGTTTATAAAACAGTTCCATTTATATTGAGGTTCAAAACAGGCAAAACTGAACTCTAATGTGAGAAGTCAGCATAGTGGTAACCCTCGGGGTAGAGAAGGGTATAGAACTTGAGAGTGGTATGAAGTTGATTTATGGTATTCTGCCAAAGTTCAGTTTTCTGACCTACGAAGTCAAAAATTGCAAAGATATTTGTTTTGTGATAATCCTCAAACAGTGTTTATGTTTTGAGCACTTTGTGTGTATGTGTTATATTTTAATTTTAAAAGTTTTTTAAAGTTGAAACAGGAACAAGTAAGTAAGAAAATGACAGACAACCGAATAAAAAAATAGGTTTGAACAATAGCAGATATCAATTGGCCAGTGAACACAACATACAGTGTTCAACCTGTAATCGGAGAAATACATATTAAAAACCACATAGACTGACAAAAATTTAGAAGTCTGACAATATCATGTTTTGAGTATGTGGCATAAAAGAAATAGTCAGAATACACATTGGTTGTAGTAAAGGTTGGTATAACCACTTTGGAAAACAGTTTGACATTTTTAGTAATTTTGATAATAATATACCCTCTGACCCAGCAGTTACATTCCTAGGTACATACCCTGGAGAAACTTCTGTATGTGTGTATTAGAATGTATGCGTAAAAATGTTCATAGAAGTGAAAACTGGAAATAACCTCAAAATGTCCATCAACATAAGAATTGGTAAACAAATTGTGGTATTTGTTTATGTGATATCAAAAATGAATGAACTATGGCTACATATACAACATAATTGAATTCTAAAAGAAAACAAAAACAAATGTATGTAACATTATTCTATTGTAAATTAAAATTTTAAAAACTTATTTAGGAGTGCATATTTAGGACGCCAGTTTAAGTTAGTAAACACGTAAAGAAAAGCAAGAAAATGTGTTTATTTTAAAAGTCAGGAGAGTGGTTTCCTCTAAGGAGTAGGGGAGAGGGTTGGACTGGGAAGAGATAACATGTGTCTTGACCTGAATGGTACTTTCCCAGTTATTGGCTTTATAAATATTTAAGTTATACATTTATATTCTATGCAGTTTTCTTGTATTTAATATTTCACACTTCTAAAAGTTAAATTTTCCCACTAGGTTCAGGTTTCCAAGTAGTAGTACCTATCCAGTGCTCAATATAGAAGAGAAAGAGGTTAGTTGTTGGAGCCAAGTCTGGGAAGATATGGGAGCATATAGAATAAAGAACACAGGGGAGTAGATTAACGTCAGTCAAGAAGAAATGGGCACTTCTTTCCTTAGAAACTAGGAATGGGAGAAAGAATGCAGGGAGAGGATGCATATGAATGCACAAACACTTGGGAGGAGAGTTTAAAAGAGTTCAGATTTATAAGATGGGAAGTAGAATCATTTGCTGAATGTGAAGCTAACAAGAAGGAAAGGATTTCTAGGGAATATGAGGCAAAAATACAGCATTTGTTCAGGTTTTAGCATATATTTAAAATTTCATGGAACCATTCAGAATTAAAATTGACATGAGACTTCTGATATTGATTATTCACAAGCAGGCTCTTTCCACAAAGGTTAGTATAACTCTTCATTATATAATTATACATCTGTTCTTTAAAATGTAATGAAAGATAATAAATGTTTACATTTAACCGGGAGGACTATTTTTGTAGGCAAAATATACTTCCTTTGCCAAAGAATCATGATTTTACTAACTTCATTTTCCCTTTCTTCTTCAGGTCATGTATGGAATGTTGGTCTTCACATTAGTAGTCCGATCTATTTATATTGTTACATGGTAAGTAGTTTGGATCATCAAAAGAGTACACTTAGGTGGTAAATCTGTAGCCTGAACTGAAATAACACATAAAACCCAACTCCAGAAGGGATACTGGTAGAAAACTTATAACCCAACATTTATTATGGTATATTGCAAGAAATACTAATTCTTTAAATAAGTTGTTAATAGGCATCACATGAAACCAAGAGTTCTAAAATTAAAGAAATTTGAGGAAAGCTGTGTGTGATGGCCTCCTTTTGAATATTTATAATGTACACGAGTTTATTCAAGGCCTTGAAAAATCCTACAGTAGAAAAGAAAATAATTGTTTTTGTGTTTCTCAAACTACTTAATTAAGGAACCCTTTTTGCAGAACACCTCTCAAGGAAGACTGTTAGTGTCACAGAGAAACAGTATTCCAGAAAGATCATTTAGGAAATAGGCATAATATTTATAGAGTTCATGAAAAATAAAATAAGAAGTATTTCATGTGAGTACCTGACATAGGGCCTGACCATATAACAGATGCTCAGTAAGTAAATAGTATGATTTATGGGTTTGTTCCTGTTTTTTTCTTTTTTAATTAAACTTTTTGTTTTGAGATAATTGTAGAAGCACGTGCAATTGTAAGAAATAATAGATTGTCTGTACCCTTTACCAGTTTCCTCTAGTGATAATGTCTTGCAAAACTATAGTACAATATCATAACCAGGATTTGACCCTGACAGAGTCAAGATACAGAACAATTCTATCACTACAAGGATCCCTGTGTGGTCTTTCTGTAGCCACACCCAGTTCCCTCCTACCCCGTTTCCTTACCCCCTATGCTTAACCCCTAGCAACTACTAATCTGCCCTTCATTTCTCCCATTTTTCAGAGTGTTATATAAATGGAATCACACAGTATATATAACCATTGGGATTGGCCTTTTGCACTCAGCATAATTCACTGGAGATTAATACAAGTTGTTGAGTGTATCAGTAGTTCACCCTTTCTATTGTGAGCAGTATTCCGTGATATGGATGTACCACAGTTTAATCATTCACCTGTTGAATAACATCTGGATTTCCAGATTTTATTTCTAGTTTTTTACTATTACGAATAAAGCTGCTATGAATATTTATTTACAGGTTTTTATGTGAATATAAGTTTTCATTTCTCTGGAATAAATGCCCAGAGTGGAATTTCTAGGTTGTATGATAATCATATGTTTAATTCTTTTTAAAACTTTCAGACTGTTTTTTTTTTTTAAATTAATTTATTTTTGGCTGTGTTGGGTCTTCGTTGCTGCACGTGGGCTTTCTCTAGTTGTGGCGAGCGGGGGCTACTCTTCATTGCGGTATGCGGGCTTCTCATTGCGGTGGCATCTCTTGTGGAGCATGGGCTCTAGGGCACACAGGCTTCAGTAGTTGTGCCTTGCAGGCTCTAGAGCACAGGCTCAGTAGTTGTGGTGCACGGGCTTAGTTGCTCTGTGGCATGTGGGATCTTCTCAGACCAGGGCTCGAACCTGTGTCCCCTGCATTGGCAGGCGGATTCTCAACCACTGCACCACCAGGAAAGCCCAACTTCCAAACAGTTTTCCAGAGTGGCTCTACCATTTTACATTCCCACCAGCAGTGTATGTGTGACCCAGTTTCTCTGCATCCTTGCCAACATTTGGTGTTGTCACTATTTTTTATTTTAGTCATTCTTACAGATATGTACTGATATCTCATTGTAGTTTTAATTCTTGTTTCCCTAGTGGCTAACGATGTTGAACATATTTTCATGTGCTTATTTACCATCTGTATATCCTCTTCGGTGAAACATCTGTTCATGTCTTTGCCCATTTTCTAATGGGATTGTTTCTCTTTTTTTAATTTGAGTTTTGAGCATTCTTTACATATTCTAGATACTCTTCATCAAATATGTGGCTCACAAATATTTTCTCACAGTCTGTACCTTGTCTTTCATGCTGTTCACAGGGCCTTTCACAGAGCAAAAGTTTTTAATTTTGATGAAGTCAGTTTATCAACTTTCCTTTTACATATCGTGCTTGGGCGTCCAGGCTAAGGACTCAATGCCTAACCCTAGGTTTTCCCATTTTTTACAAAAGTTTTGTATAGTTTTACATTTAAGTTTGTGATTTATTTTGAGTTAATTTTTATGTAAGGGGTAAGGAGTAGGTTGAGGTCCATTTTTTAACCTACAGAGGTCCAGCTACTCCAGGACCACTGGTTGAAAAGGCTGTTTCTTCACTGAATTGCTTTTGCACCTTTCTCAAAAATTATTTGGGTATATTTGTGTGGATATATTTTTGAGTTTTTTTATTCTGTTGCATTCATTTAGGTGTCTATCCCTCTACTGGTCCTACTCCCTGATAATTGATTACTCTACCTATAAAATACCTCTTCAAATCATATAGATTGATTCCTCTCACTTCTTTTTCAAAACTGTTTTTGCTATTTGGGTTCCTTTGCCTTTATGTATAAATTTTAGAAGAATAATGTCTATATTTAAAATCTTATTGGCATTTTGATAGGAATTGCATTAAACCTGCCTATCAATTTGTGAAGAATTGACATCTTTACTATATTAAGTCTTCCAGTATATGAACACAGTGTGTCTTGTGTGCCTCTCCATTTATTTAGATCATCTTTGATTTCTTCCATTAGCATTTTGGAGTTTTGATTTTCTTCTTTTTAATTTTTGAATTTTATTTTATTTTTTTATACAGCAGGTTCTTATTAGTCATCCATTTTATACACGTTAGTGTATACACGTCAATCCCAATCTCTCAATTCATCACACCACCACCACCACCACCCCGCTGGGGGGTAGCACACAGTATTGCTTTAAAGGGTCTACATGTGCTCACCCAACCTAACCAATCCTGTTCGTGTCCATACATTTGTTCTCTACGTCTGTGTTCCAATTTCTGCCCTGCAAACCGGTTCATCTGTACCATTTTTCTAGGTTCCACATATATGCATTAACATATGATATTTGTTTTTCTCTTTCTAACTTACTTCACTCTGTATGACAGTCTCTAGATCCATCCACATCTCTACAAATGACCCAATTTCGTTCCTTTTCATGGTTGAGTAATATTCCATTGTATATATGTACCACATCTTCTTTATCCATTTGTCTGTCAATGGGCATTTAGGTTGCTTCCATGACCTGGCTATTGAAAATAGTGCTGCAGTGAACATTGGGGTGCTCGTGTCTTTTTGAATTATGGTTTTCTCTGGGTATATGCCCAGTAGCAGGACTGCTGGGTCATATGGTAATTCTATTTTTAGTTTTTTAAGGAACCTCCATACTGTCCTCCATAGTGGCTGTATCAATTTACATTCCCATCAGCAGTGCAAGAGGGTTCCCTTTTCTCCACACCCTCTCCAACATTTGTTGTTTGTAGATTTTCTGATGATGCCCATTCTAACTGGTGTGAGGTGATACCTCATTGTAGTTTTGATTTGCATTTCTCTAATAATTAGTGATGTTGAGCAGCTTCTTGGTCATCTGTATGTCTTCTTTGGAGAAATGTCTGTTTAGGTCTTCTGCACATTTTTGGATTGGGTTATTTGTTTTTTTAATATTGAGCTGCATGAGCTGTTTATATATTTTGGAGATTACTCCTTTGTCCGTTGATTCGTCTGCAAATATTTTCTCCCATTTTGAGGGTTGTCTTTTCGTCTTGTTTATGGTTTCCTTTGCTGTGCAAAAGCTTTTAAGTTTCATGAGGTCCCATTTGTTTATTTTTGTTTTTATTTCCATTACTCTAGGAGGTGGATCAAAAAGGTCTTGCTGTGATTTCTGTCAAAGAGTGTTCTTCCTGTGTTTTCCTCTAAGAGTTTTATAGTGTCCGGTCTTACATTTAGGTCTCTAATCCATTTTGAGTTTATTTTTGTGTATGGTGTTAGGGAGTGTTCTAATGTCATTCTTTTACATGTAGCTGTCCAGTTTTCCCAGCACCACTTATTGAAGGGACTGTCTTTTCTCCATTGTATATCTTTGCCTCCTTTGTCATAGATTAGTTGACGATAGGTGCGTGGGTTTATCTCTGGGCTTTCTATCTTGTTCCATTGATCTATATTTCTGTTTTTGTGCCAGTACCATATTGTCTTGATTACTGTAGCTTTGTAGTATAGTCTGAAGTCAGGGAGTCTGATTCCTCCAGCTCCGTTTTTTTCCCTTAAGACTGCTTTGGCTATCCGGGGTCTTTTGTGTCTCCATACAAATTTTAAGACTTTTTTGTTCTATTTCTGTAAAAAAATGCCATTGGTAGTTTGATAGGGATTGCATTGAATCTGTAGATTGTTTTGGGTAGTAGGGTCATTTTCACAATATTGATTCTTCCAATCCAAGAACATGGTATATCTCTCCATCTGTTGGTATCATCTTTAATTTCTTTCATCAGTGTCTTATAGTTTTCTGCCTACAGGTTTTTGTCTCCCTAGGTAGGTTTATTCCTAGATGTATTATTCTTTTTGTTGCAATGGTAAATGGGAGTATTTCCTTAATTTCTCTTTCAGATTCTTCATCATTAGTGTATAGGAGTGCTAGAGATTTCTGTGCATTAATTTTGTATCCTGCAACGTTACCAAATTCATTGATTAACTCTAGTAGTTTTCTGGTGGCATCTTTAGGATTCTCTCTATATAGTATCATGTCATCTGCAAACAGTGACAGTTTTACTTTTTCTTTTCCAATTTGTATTCCTTTTATTTCTTTTTCTTCTCTGATTGCCGTGGTTAGGACTTCCAAAACTACATTGAATAATAGTGGCGAGAGTGGGCAACCTTGTCTTCTTCCTGATCTTAGAGGAAATGCTTTCAGGTTTTCACCATTGAGAATGAAGTTTGCTGTGGGTTTGTCATATATGGCCTTTATTGTGTTAAGGTAGGTTCCCTCTATGCCCACTTTCTGGAGAGTTTTTATCATAAATGGGTGTTGAATTTTGTCAAAATCTTTTTCTGCATCTATTGAGATGATCATATGGTTTTTCTTCTTCAATTTGTTAATATGGTGTATCACATTGATTGATTTGCATATATTGAAGAATCCTTGCATCTGTGGGATAAATCCCACTTGATCATGGTGTATGATCCTTTTAATGTGTTGTTGGATTCTGTTTGCTAGTATTTTGTTGAGGATTTCTACATCTATATTCATCAGTGATATTGCTCTGTAATTTTCTTTTTTGGTAATATCTTTGTCTGGTTTTGGTATCAGGGTGATGGTGGCCTCATAGAATGAGTTTGGGAGTGTTCCTTCCTCTGTAATTTTTTGGAAGAGTTTGAGAAGGAAGGTTGTTAGCTCTTCTCTAAATGTTTGATAGAATTCACCTGTGAAGCCATCTAGTCCTGGACTTGTGTTTGTTGGAAGATTTTTAATCAGAGTTTCAGTTTCATTACTTGTGATTGGTCTGTTCATATTTTCTTTTTCTTCCTTGTGCAGTCTTGAAAGGTTATACGTTTCTAAGAATTTGTTCATTTCTTCCAGGTTGTCCATTTTATTGGCATAGAGTTGCTTGTAGTAGTCTCTAAGGATGCTTTGTACTTCTGTGATGTCTGTTGTAACTTTTCCTCTTTCATTTCTAATTTTATTGATTTGAGTCCTCTCCCTCTTTTTGTTGATGAGTCTGGCTAATGGTTTATCAATTTTGTTTATCTTCTCAAAGAACCAGCTTTTAGTTTTATTGATCTTTGCTATTGTTTTATTTGTTTCTGTTTCATTTATTTCTGCTCTGATCTTTATGATTTCTTTCCTTCTGCTAACTTTGGGTTTTGTTTGTTCTTCTTTCTCTAGTTCCTTTAGGTGTAAGTTTAGATTGTTTATTTGAGATTTTTCCTTTTATTTGAGGTACGCTTGTATAGCTATAAACTTCCCTCTTAGAACTGCTTTTGCTGCATCCCATAGGTTTTGGATCATTGTGTTTTCATTGTCATTTGTCTCTAGGCATTTTTTGATTTCCTCTTTGATTTCTTCAGTGATCTCTTGGTTATTTAGTAACGTATTCTTTAGCCTCCATGTGTTTCTGTTTTTTACGTTTTGTCCCCTGTAATTGATTTCTAATCTCATGGTGTTGTGGTCAGAAAAGATGCTTGATACGATTTCAGTTTTCTTAAATTTACTATGGCTTGATTTGTGACCGAAGATGTGAGGTATCCTGCAGAATGTTCTGTGTGCACTTGAGAAGAAAGTGTAATCTGCTGTTTTTGGTTGGAATGTCCCATAAATATCAATTAAATCTATCTGGTCTGTTGTGTCATTTAATGCTTCTGTTTCCTTATTAATTTTCTGTTTGGGTGATCTGTCCACTGGTCTAAGTGAGGTGTTAAAGTCCCCCACTATTATTGTGTTACTGTCAGTTTCCTCTTTTATAGCTGTTAGCAGTTACCTTATGTATTGAGGTGCTCCTGTGTTGGGTGCATATGTATTTATAATTGTTATGTCTTCTTCTTGGATTGATCCCTTGATCATTATGTAGTGTCCTTCCTTGTCTCTTGTAACATTCTTTATTTTAAAGTCTGTTTTATCTGATATGAGAATTGCTACTCCAGCTTTCTTTTGATTTCCATTTGCATGGAATATCTTTTTCCATCCCCTCACTTTCAGTCTGAATGTGTCCCTAGGTCTGAAGTGGGTCTCTCGTAGACAGCATATATATGGGTCTTGTTTTTGTATCCGTTCAGCAAGCCTGCCGTCTTTTGGTTGGAGCGTTTAATCCATTCACGTTTAAGGTAATTATTGATATGTATGTTCCTATGACCATTTTCTTAATTGTTTTGGGTTTGTTTTTGTAGGTCCTTTTCTTCTCTTGTGTTTCCCACTTAGAGAAGTTCCTTTAGCTTTTGTTGTAGAGCTGGTTTTGTGGTGCTGAATTCTCTTAGCTTTTGCTTGTCTGTGAAGCTTTTGACTTCTCCATCGAATCTGAAAGAGATCCTTGCTGGTAGAGTAATCTTGGTTGTAGGTTCTTCCCTTTCATCACTTTAAGTATATCATGCCACTCCTTTCTGGCTTGTAGAGTTTCTGCTGAGAAATCAGCTGTTAACCTTATGGGGGTTCCCTTGTATGTTAATTGTCATTTTTCCCTTGCTGCTTTCAATAATTTTTCTTTGTGTTTCCTTTTTGCCAGTTTGATTACTGTGTGTCTCAGTGTGTTTCTCCTTGGGTTTATCCTGTATGGGACTCTGCGCTTCCTGGACTTGGGTGGCTATTTCCTTTCCCATGTTAGGGAAGTTTTTGACAATAGTCTCTTCAAATATTTTCTCGGGTCCTTTCTTTCTCTCTTGTCCTTCTGGGACCCCTATAAACACATTGTTGTGTTTAATGTTGTCCCAGAGGTCTCTTAGGCTGTCTTCATTTCTTTTCGTTCTTTTTTCTGTTCTGCAGCAGTGAATTCCACCATTCTGTCTTCCAGGTCACTTATCTGTTCTTCTGCCTCAGTTATTCTGCTATTGATTCCTTCTAGTGTATTTTTCACTTCAGTTATTGTATTGTTCATCTGTGTTTGTTTGTTCTTTAATTCTTCTAGATCTTTGTTAAACATTTTTTGCATCATCTCGATCTTTACCTCCATCCTTTTTCCAAGGTCCTGGATCATCTTCACTATCACCATTCTGAATTCTTTTTCTGGAAGATTGTCTATCTCCACCTCATTTAGTTGTTTTTCTGGGGTTTTATCTTGTTCCTTCATCTGGTACATAGCCGTCTGCCTTTCCATCTTTTCTAACTTTCTGTGAACATGGTTTTTGTTCCACAGGCTGCAGGATTGTAGTTCTTGCTTCTGCTGTCTGCCCTCTGGTGGATGAGGCTATCTAAGAGGCTTATGCAAGTTTTCTGATGGGAGGGACTGGTGGTGGGTAGAGCTGGCTGTTGCTCTGTTGGGCAGAGCTCAGTAAAACTTTAATCCGCTCGTCTGCTGATGGGTGGGGCTGGGTCCCCTCCCTGTTGGTTGTTTGGCCTGAGGCGACCCAACCCTGGAGCATACCCATACTCTTTGGTGGGGCTAATGGCGGACTCTGGGAGGGCTCTCGCCAAGGAGTACTTCCCAGAACTTCTGCTGCCAGTGTCCTTGTCCTCTCGGTGAGACAGAGCCACCCCCCACCTCTGCAGGAGACCCTCCAACACTTGCAGGTAGGTCTGGTTCAGTCTCTATGGGGTTACTGCTCCTTCCCCTGTGTCCCGATGTGCACACTACTTTGTGTGTGTCCTCCAAGAGTGGAGTCTGTGTTTCCCCCAGTCCTGTCGAAGTCCTACAATCAAATCCCACTAGCCTTCAAAGTCTGATTCTGTAGGAATTCCTCCTCCCGTTGCCGGACCCCCAGGTTCGGAAGGCTGACGTGGGGCCCAGAACCTTCACTCCAGTGGGTGGACTTCTGTGGTGTAAGTGTTCTTCAGTTTTTGAGTCACCCACCCAGCAGTTATGGGATTTGATTTTATTGTGTTTGCACCCCTCCTACTGTCTCATTGTGGCTTCTCCTTTGTCTTTGGATGTGGGGTATCTTTTTTAGTGAGTTCCAGTGTCTTCCTGTCAATGATTGTTCAGCAGTTAGTTGTGATTCTGGTGTTCTCGCAAGAGGGAATGAGAGCATGTCCTTCTACTCTGCCATCTTGAATCAATCTCCGGAGACTTCTAGGAAAACCACTGACTTGGTACTGAGAAGGAAGCCAACTAAAGCTTTGATTTTTTTTTTTAAGCAATTGTAAATGGTATTGTATTTTTAAATTTTGGTGTCCACACATTTATTGCTATTATATAGAAACACAGCATATTAATAATGGTACCAGAGAGATCAAGATAGCAAAATAGAAGGACATGGAGCTCACCTCCTCCCACAAATACATAAAAAATACACCTACATGTGGAACAGTTCTCACAGAATAACTACTGAACACTGGCAAAAGATCTCATACAACAAGAGCCACAAGAAAGATCACCATGTAACTGGGCAGGATGAAAGAGAAAAAAAAAAGGAATTGGTGTTCGACCTACACCCTGGGAGGGTGCTATGAAACAGGAGAGGTTCCCTCACCTTGGGAACCCCCATTGGTGGCTGGAAGATCAGCCAGGACAGAAAGGGAGCGTCAGAGGTTCAGAGGAGAGTGCAGCAACTGGCTTGTGGCAGGCAGAACGGAGAGAAACCAGCACAGTCATGGCCACCTTGCTGCATTCCCCAGCCTGAAACATGCATCTGCTGGTGTGTACAGGGCCTGGGTGCTGAAATTTGGGCTTCAGAGGACAAACCTCGGGAGAGGACTGGGGTTGGCTCTGCGGAGACAGCCCGAAGAGACTGGAGTGTGGCCCAGGCCGCAACTTGGGATATGGGCAGGACTGAGCCCAGGTATGCCATAGAAGCCCCATTGTTAACGCACACGCAAAGGGAGGGAAGGGGCCCCACCACAGCAGCTTCATTTTCCTCATTGCTCACAGCAGGCACAACTCCACCTCTACGAGCTCTGGGAGCTTGCAAGTCCTGGCAGTTGCCCACACCTAGAGGCAGGGCTGAAATCTGGGCTTGCAGCTTTACGACTGATGGATTTACACCACTGGTGCCTTTATTAGCTCAGTGCCTTCTGGCCATCTCAGTGGATTACTGGTGCTCCTGAGCCTGGGTTGGGTCCAGATCTAGTACCTGTTGGCTTTGCGGGCATGTGCACACAGAGGCGGGCCATGGTCTGTGCTGATTCCATAGCTCCCATGGCAAGTCCCTGTGTCTGACTTTGGCAGATCTGTGCCAGCAGCTTTGTGATCACAGCAGCTGAGGGACATTCAGGCCGATTGCCTGTATTCCCTTGACTGAGACGGGGCCGAAGGCAGTACCAAGAACAGTGTACTTTGTGAGCGTGCACAACCGGTGACAGATGACACCACAAAGCTCACTTTCTGGTGGACAGCTCCTGCGGAGGAATACTTAGTGGATCCTCTTCCAGTGGAGGTGCTCCAGTTCTACCTACCCAACACCGCACTTAAGAATTGGATGTGGGGGCTTCTACTCCAACAGCTGGGGAGCAGATCCTGCCCCTGACAGGGCTGTGACAGCCACAGAGCAAAGAGGAGGCCCCACTCAATATCCAGTACGGGCTCTGGTCTCCACAACACAAGTTACACCCCCTGTCAACGGGATAATGGCCAGCACACGCTAAGGAAAGAGACAGCAGGCATCCATACTAAAAACAGCCCTCACACCAAAAATATTAGACTCATGCAGGCTCCACAGGAATGTTTCCACATACAAACAGCCCTTAAAGATCACAGTAGATAACTTTCTCCTAAATTCATAGAGTCAAAGAAATATAAGTAAAAAGAACCAGAGGAAATAGTCCCAGTTAAAAGAATGGGAGAGGGCTTCCCTGCTGGTGCAGTGGTTGAGACTCCGCCTTGCCGATGCAGGGGACACGGGTTCGTGTCCTGGTCCGGGAAGATCCCACATGCCGCAGAGCAGCTAGGCCCGTGAGCCATGGCCACTGAGCCTGCGCGTCTGGAGCCTGTGCTCCGCAACGGGAGAGGCCACAACAGTGAGAGGCCCGTGTACCACAAAAAAAAAAAAAAAAAAAAAAAAAAAAGAACGGGAGAAATCCCCTGAAAGAACAATGAAACAGACCCCTCCAGTCTAGTAGATCCCAAGTTCAAAAAGGAGGTAATAAAAATACTGAAGGAATTAAGAAAGGCTATTGACAGAAATACAGATCACTGTAACATGGAACTAGAAGCTATAAAGCGGAGCCAATTAAAACTAGAAAACTCATTTGCTGAGATGAAAGCCAAGCTGTAAGCAATAAATAGAAAACTAAATAATGCAGAAGAACGAATAAGTGATTTGAAAGATAGAATAATGGAAATCACCCAATCAGAACAGCAGACGGAAAGACAAATGAAAAAAAAATCAAAGCAATATATGAGACCTATTGGATAACATAAAGTGAGCCAATCTATGTGTAGTAGGAATCCCAGAAGGAGAAGAAAGAGAAAAGAGGATTGAAAGTATATTTGAAGAAATTATGACTGAAAACTTCCTAAACGTAAAGAAGGAAACAGATATCCAGATACAGGAAGCCCAGACAAGATGAACCTGAACAGACCTACACCAAGACATGTTATAAGTAAAATGGCAAAAGATAAAGATAAAGAGAAGATTCTAAAGGCAGCAAGAGAAAAACAAAGAGTTAGTTACAAGGGAATCACCATAAGTGTATTAGCTGATTTCTCTACAGAAACATTGCAGGCCAGAAGGGAGTGGCAATATATATTCAAAGTCCTGAAAATAAAAAGCCTGCAATCTGGGATCCTCTACACAGCAAGATTATTATCTAGAATAGAAGGATAAAGAATTTCTCAGACAAGCAAAAACTAAAAGAATATAGCAATACTAAACCTAACCTAAAAGAAATACTGAAAGGTCTTTTCTAAATAGAAAAGAAGTAGGGAATTCCTTGGCAGTCCAGTGGTTAGGACTTAGCACTTTTACTGCCGGGGCCCAGGTTCAATCCCTGGTCAGAGAACTAAGATCCTGCAAACTGCACAGTGCAGCATAATTACATACATACATACATACATACATAAATCAATAGAAAAGAAGCAAGAATCTATAGGAGGGCTTCCCTGGTGGCACAGTGGTTGAGAGTCCACCTGCCAATGCAGGGGACATGGGTTTGTGCCCTGGTCTGGGAAGATCCCACATGCCGCGGAGTGGCTGGTCCCGTGAGCCATGGCCGCTGAGCCTGCACATCCGGAGCCTGTGCTCTGCAATGGGAGAGGCCACAGCAGTGAGAGGCCCGCGTACCGCAAAAAAAAAAAAATCTATAAGAAAGAGAAAAATCACAATTAGAAAATAAATCCCTTAAATAAGGCAGTACGTAGATTAAAAAAAAACTTTTCTGTGTGCAAGCAATGGTAACTATGATGAACAGCCAAAGTATAAACATGAAGATGTTAGAGAGGACATCAAAATCATAAAATGTCGGGGAGGGGAGTAAGAAATTGTAGGGGTTTTTTTTAGAGTGTATTTGAGCCTATATGACTACCAGTCTAAAGCAAGTAGTTATAGTAATGGGTTATCATACTTGAAAAACAGGGTAACCACAAATCAAAAACATATAGTTGATTCACAAAAACCAAAAAGAGAACTCAAGCATAGTGCAAAAGAAAAACTTCAAACTACAAAACGAAAAACAGAAAAAGAAAGGAACAAACAAGAAATACAAAATCCACTGGGAAACAAGGTTTAAAATGGCAATAAATACATATATATCAATAATTACCTTAAATATCAATGGACTAAATGCTCCAATCAAAAGATATAGAGTGGCAGACTGGATAACAAAACAAGAGCCTACAATGTGCTGCCTACACATAGATTGAAAAGTGAGCGGATGGAAAAAGATATTTCATGCAGATGGAAGTGACAAGAAAGTGAGACTTCCAGTACTCATCAGACAAAATAGACTTTAAAGCAAATGTTATAAAGAAAGATAAAGAAGGACACTATATAATGATAAAAGGATCAATACAGGAAGAGGATTTTACACTTATCACCATATATGCACCTAATATAGAAGCACCCAAATATATAAAACAAATACTAACAGACATAAAGGGAGAAATTGATGGGGATACAATAATAGTAGGAGACTTTAACACCCCACTGACATCAGTGGACAGATCTTCCAGACAGGAAATAAATAATGCAACAGAGATCCTAAATGATACATTAGAAAAGTTAGACTTAATTGATATTTTAATTTTGATACTATGACATTACATCCAAAAAAAACAAAATACGCATTCTTTTCAAGTGCACATGGAACATTCTCTAGGATAGACCACATACTAGGACACAGAACAAGCCTCAACAAATTTAAGAGGACAGAAATAATTTCAAGCATATTTTCTGACCTCAACAGCATGAAACTAGCAATGAACCATAGAAAGAGAAACAAAAAAATCATTACTAAACAACATGCTATTAAAAAACCAGTGGTCAACTTGAAATCAAAGAAGAAATTAAAAAATACCTTGAGACAAATGACAATGAAAACACAACCATACAAAATCTATGGGATGAAGCAAAAGTAATCCTAAGAGGGAGGTTCATAGCAATATAGGCTTTCCTCAAAAAATAAGAAAAATCTCAAACAACCTAACGTACCACCTAAAAGATTTAGAAAAAGAAGAACAAACGAAAGCTAAAGTTAGCAGAAGGAAGGAAATAATAAAGGTCAGACAGGAAGTAAAAAAAAAAGAGAGAGATTAAAAAAAACAATAGAGAAAAATCAGTAAAACCCAGAGCTGGTTTTTTGAAAGGATAAACACAATTGACAAACCTCTGGCCAGGCTCACCAAGAAGAGGTCCCATATAAACAAAATAAGAAATAAAAGAGGAGAAATAATATCTGATACCTCCACAGAAATACAAAAACTCATAAGAGAATACTATGAACAATTATATCCCAACAAATTGGACAACCTAGAAGAAATGGATAAGTTTCTAGAAACATACAGCCCACTAAAACTGAATCAAGAAGAAATAGATAATTTGAACAGACTTATTACTAGAAGTGAAATAGAATCTGTAAAAACAAAAACAAACAAAAACAAAAAAACACCTCCCTGCAAACAGAAGTCCAGGACCAGATGACTTCACTAGGGAACTCTACCAAACATACAAAGATGAACTTATACTAATCCTTCTTAAAGTCTTCTGAAAGATTGAAGAGGAAAGAAGACTCCCAAAGTCACTCTATGAAGCCACCATCACCCCAATACCAAAACCATACAAAGATACTACCAAAAAAAGAAAATTACAGGCCAGTAGCACTGATGAACATAAATGCAAAACTCCTCAACAAAATATTAGCAAATCAAATCCAGCAACACATAAAAAGGATCAGACACCATTATCAAGGTGGATTCATCCCAGGGTCACAAGGATGGTTCAACATAGGGAAATCTATCAATGTGATACACCACATCAACAAAAGAAAAGACAAAAATGACCTCAATAGATGCAGAAAAAGTATTTGATAAAATTCAACATCCATTCATGATAAAAACTCTCCCCAAAGTTGGTATAGAGGGAACATATTTCAACATAATAAAAGCTATTTATGACAAATATACAGCCAATATAATACTCAATGGTGAAAAGCTGAAAGCCTTCCCACTAAAATTTGGAACAAGACAGGGTTGCCCACTCTCACCACTCTATTCAACATAGTATTGAAAGTCCTAGCCACAGCAATCAGACAAGAAAAAGAAATAAAAGGTATCCAAATTGGAAGGGAAGAGGTAAAATTGTCATTATATGCAGATGATATGATACTATATATAGAAAACCCTAAAGATTCCACACAAAAGCCACTCGAACTGATAAACAAATTAAGCAAGGTAACAGGCTACAAGATTAACATACATTTCTTTACACTAACAATGAATTATCAGAAAGGGAAAGTAAAATAACAGTCCCTTTTAAAATCACATCAAATATATATATATATATTTACAAATAAACTTTACCAAGGAGGTCAAAGACTTTATATGCTGACAACTATAAAACGTTGATAAAGGAAACTGAAGATGATTCAAAGAAATGGAATGATATCCCATGCTCTTGGATTGGAATAATTAATATTGTTAAAATGGCCACACTACCCAAAGCAATCTACAGATTTAATGTGATCCCTATCAAACTACCCATGACATTTTTCACAGAACTAGAACAAATAATCCTAAAATTTATGTGGAACCATAAAAGACCCAGAATTGCTAAAGCAATCCTGAGGAAAAAGAACAAAGCTGGAGACATAACCCTTCCAGACTTCAGACAATACTATTGATGCAAATGTACAGTAATCAGAACAGCATTGTGTTGGCACAATAACAGACATGGATCAGTAGAACAGAATAGAGAGCCCAGAAATAAAACCACATACCTATGATCAATTAATCTTTGAGAAATGAGGCAAGAATACACAATGGAGAAAAGAAAGTCCCTTCAGCATGTGACGCTGGGAAAGTTGGACAGCCACATGTAAATCAATGAAGTTAGAACCCTCCCTCACACCATACACAAAAATAAATTCAAAATGGATTAAGGACTGAATTATAAGACATGATACCATAAACTCCTAGAAAACAAGATAGGCAAAACATTCTCTGACATAAATCATACCAATGTTTTCTTAGGTCAGTCTCCCAAGGCAACAGAAATAAAAGCAAAGATAAATAAGTGGGACCTAATCAAACTTATAAGCATTTGCACAGCAAAGGAAACCATAAACAAAGCAAAAAGACAACCTACGGACTGGGAGAAGATATTTTCAAATGATGCGACCAACAAAGGCTCAATTTCCAAAATATACAAACAGCTTATACAATTCAGTAACAAAAAAACAAACTAATAACAAAAAAAAAAAACCAACCCAATCAAAAAATGGCCAGAAAACCTAAATAGGTATTTCTCTAAAGAAGACATCCAGATGGCCAGTAAGACACAAAAAGATGCTCAATATTGCTAATTGTTAGAGAAATGCAGATCAAAACTACAATGAGGTATCACCCCACACCAGTCAGAATGGCCATCATTAAAAAGTCTACAAATAATAAATTCTGGAGAGGATTTGGAGAAAAGGAGACCCTCTTACACTGTTGGTGGGAATGTAAATTGGAGCAGCCACTGTGGAAAACAGCATGGAAGTTCCTTAAAAAACTAAAAATTGAGTTACCATAGGATCCAGCAATCCCACTCCTGGGCATATATCTAGAGAATTGACGGATGAATGGTTAAAGAAGATGTGATATGTGTGTGTGTGTGTGTGTGTGTGTGTGTGTGTGTGTATAGTGGGATATTGTACAACCATAAAAAACAATGAAATAATGCCATTTGCAGCAACATGGATAGACCTAGAGATTATCATACTGAGTGAAGTAAGTCAAGCAGAGAAAGACAAATATCATATGATATCACTTATATGTGGAATCTAAAGTATGACACAAATGAACTTCTTTTTTTTAATTTAATTTTATCTTTGGCTGCGTTGGGTCTTCTCTAGTTGCAGTGAGCAGGGGCTACTCTTCGCTGCAGTGAGCAGGGGCTACTCTTTGCTGCAGTGAGCAGGGGCTACTCTTCGCTGTAGTGCATGGGCTTCTTATTGTGGTGGCTTCTCTTGTTGCAGAGCACGGGCTCTAGGCGCTTGGGCTTTAGTAGTCATGGCTCGCGGGCTCTAGAGCACAGGCTCGGTAGTTGTGGCGCACGGACTTAGTTGCTCTGCAGCATGTGGGATCTTCCCAGACCAAGGATCGAACCTGTGTTCCCTGCATTGGCAGGGGGATTCTTAACCACTGCGCCACCAGGGAAGTCTCTGAACTTTTTTTCAAAATAGAAAGAGACTCACATAGGATACAAACTTATTGTTACCAAAGGGATACCAGAGGGATAAATTAGGAGTTTGGGATTAGCAGATACAAACTAGTATATATAAAATAGATAACAACAAGGTCCTACTGTATAGCACAGGAAACTATATTCAGTATCTTATTATAAACTATAATGGAAAAGAAAATAATAAAAAGAAATCAGTGACATTTATTTTAATCCCATTATATATAACCAGTATGTCAAGATATCATCAATTCATTGTGTAATCAATATAAAAAATATTGAAAATGTTTAAAAAAATTAATGCCTACTTTGTGGGGTTCTTATGAGGCTTAAATGTAGTAATTCATGCAGAGCATTTTAAGCTCTATGAAGAATACCCAGAGCATAGGAGGCACTCAGTAAATATTAGCTTAAATTTTAAAAAGAGAAAAAAATACGATTGATTTTCTTTTTGTTTACCTTGTATTCTGCCACCTTGCTGAACTTAATAGTTCCAGGAGACTTTTGTAGATTCCTTGAGATTTGCTGCAAGTAGAGACAGTGGTTTATATCATCCTTTATAATGTATGTGCTTTTAATTTCTTCTTTTGCCTTATTGCCCTGACTAGAGCTTCTAGGACTATGTTGAATAACAGTGGTGAGAGCAGCTATCCTTGCATTGTTCCCAGTCTTAGGGGAAAAGTATTCAGTCTTTTACCATTAAGTACGATGTTATCTGTATAGATTTTATAGATGCTTTTTATCAAGTTGAAGAACTTACTCTCTATGCCTGATTTTCTGAGAATCTTTATCCTGAATTGTGCTGAATTTTGTCAGATGCTTTTTTCATATCACTTGATTTGATCATATATTTTTCCTTTTAGTATGGTGTATTCACTGATTAATTTTCAAATACTGAACCAACTGTGTATTCTGAATGAACCCTACTCAGTCATGGTGTAAAACTCTTTATATATTGCTGAATGATACTTGTTAATATTTTGTTAAGGATTTTTACATCTATATTCAAGATAGATATTGGTTTATAGTTTTATTTTTGTACTGTCTTTGTCTGATTTTGATTTCAGAGTAATATTAGCTTCATAAAGTCAATTGGGAAATGTTCCCTTCTCCTTCTATTTTCTGGAAGAAATTGCATAGAGTTGGTGTTAATTCTTCTTTAAATGTTGGGTAAAAATTTTCCACAGAAACCGTCTGGACCTGTAGTTTTCTTGGGAGACCAGGATATGGCCTTTCTTGGCATATGTTCCATATGTGTGCTTGAAAAGAATACGTATTCAGCTGATGCTGGAGGAACTTTTCCATAAATGTCTATTAGATCATGTTGTTTGATGGTTGTGTCAGGGATCTCCAAGACCACACTCAGGTTCAAAGATTTTCCAGAAAGACTCACAAAGCTCAGAAAAAATGTTATACTCATGGTTACATTTAACCTGAGGTTAAACTGATACAGCGTGGCCCAGCACCCTAAGCAAAGAAACAAACAAAAAAACAGGCATTTACTATTAGTCACATTATTAGTGTAAACTTTATGGTGTGGCCCTAGGTGTCAGGTATAAAAAGACACTTTTATAGAACAGGATATTCGAAGGAATTAGGCGTTATCTCCCACGAACCAGTCAAGGGCCAATCCTTTCTTTGGGATGTACAGTATTTGCACAGCCCAACCCCAATGAATTAACCATTTGCTGCACAATGGTGTCTTTGAGTTTTTTTATATCCTTGTTGATTTTCTGGGTAGTTGTTCCATCAGTTGAGAGGGGGGTGTTGAAGTCTCCACATATACTTGTGGATTTATCTATTTCTCATTCATTCTATCAATTTTTGCTTCATTCGGTCATCTACCCTATTTTGCAGTTCTCTTGTTTGATGCATCATTTAGAATTCCTATGTCTTTTTGGTGGATTGTCCCTTTTGTCATCACGTAATGTCCTTCTCTGTCTCTGGTCATTTTCTTTGGTCTGAACTCCACTTCATCTCTCATTAATATAGCCATATCAACATAGATTTCTTTTGATTAATGTTTGCATGATACACTTTTTCATACTCTTGCTTTCAACCTGCCTGTATTGGTATATTTGAATTGAGTTTCCTTTTGGATATCATATGCTTGGGTCATGATTTTGAATCCACTTTTCCAGTCTCTTTTAATTGGTTTATTTAGATCATTTATATTAACATAATTTTTATATTAAGGATTAATTCTACTATTTTATGTTTTGTTTTCTGTTTATTCTATATTTTCTTTTTCCTGCCTCCCTGTGAGTTACTTGAACATTTTTTAGAATTCCATTGTAGTATATCTCTAGTGTTTGTGAGTCTTTCTCCTTGTATAGTTTTTTTAGTGATTGTTTTTAGTATTACATTATATATACATGATGCCAAAATTTCACCCTTTGTACACTGGTGCCAAGTCAAATATCAGAGACAGAGTTTTGGGTGAAGTAGAAAAGAATAGCTATATTGCTTTCCCAGGCAAAGGGGGACACAGCGGGCTCCTGCCCTCGAAAACTGTGTGTCCCAATCTGGGATGGTTTGATGAGGGGTCTTATAGCAATAGTTCCAGGGTGGGGTTGCTGACAAGATTAGGGTGTGTGCAGCGCTTGCACTCCCTTCATCTTGTCTCAGGTGGTCTCCTAATCTTGATGGGCTTCTCTGGTGCCTTTATTCTTTCCTTAGGTGGTTTCTTGGCTGCTCCTCCCTTGATTAGCAACTGTTCAAATCTGCAGGGAAGGTCATGGAGGCTGGAGTCTTGCCTACAAGAAATGGGAGACAAAGCAGGCCTCCATGCCCAGGAACCCCACAGGGCCCTGCTCGGTTTCATACATAACATCACAGTCTAATGGTGTTAACATTTTACCAGTTCCAGTAAAGTGCAGAAATCTTACCTTCCCTTTACATACCTATATTAGTTTCCTAGGGCAGCTGTAACAAAACACCACAAGCTGGATGGCTTAAAATAACTGAAATTCATTGTTCTGGAGGCTAGAAGTCCAAAATCAAGGTGTCAGTAGGGCCATGCTTCCTCTGAAACCTGTAGGGGGATTCATCCTCACCTCTTTCTAGGTTCTGGTGGTTTGCTGGCAATCTTTGGCATTCCTTGACTCTTATCTGCATAATTCCATTCTCTGCCTTTGTCATGACATGGTGTTCTCCCTGTGTCTCTGTGTCTTCACATGGCTGTCTTCTTACAAGAATTTGAGCCATATTGGATTAGGAGCCCATTCCACTACAGCATGACCTTATCTTAACTGTTATATCTTCAATGATCCTATTTCCAAATAAGGGCACATTCTAAGATACTGGGGGTTGGGACTTCAACATATCTTTTTTGAGGGAAAACACTTCAACCTGTAACACTGCCTTTTTCCCGCCCCATTTAAAATATAATTATCTTAAGTATTTTCTCTGCATGCATTTATAACCACATCAGATAGTGTTTTGATTTTTGCCCCAATCATAAATCATACTTTGGAAACTCAAGAGAAGTAAAATGTATTATAATCTAACCAAATTTTTACTCTTTCCATTTCTCTTTCTTCCTGCCTAACATTCCAAGATTCCTTCTTTCATCATTTCCTTTCTGTTTTGAAAACTTCCTTAGCCATTCTCTTAGGGTAGATCTGGCAACATATCCTCTTAGTTTTCCTTCATCTGAGAATGTCTTGATTTCTGTTTCATTCCTGAAGAATATTTTCACTGGATATAGAACTCTAGGTTGACAGTTCTTTTCTTTTAAAACTTGAAAAATGTGCCACATCCTTCTGGCCTTCAAGTTTTCTGATGAGAAATCTGTCATTCAGATTGTTTTTTGCATATGGTGTAGGGTAAGGTATTGTTTCTCTTACTGCTTTTCAACATTTTTCCCTTGTCTTTAGTTTTCAGAAATTTGCCTGTGTTGTGTCTTGATGTGGATTTCTTTGGTTTTAACCTGTTTGACGTAGGTTTAGCTTCTTGAATCTGTGGGTTATAGTGTTGTTGTTTGTTTGTGTTTGTTATGTGTGTGTGTATGCCAGCTTTGAAAGTTTTCAGCCATTATTTCATGAAGTACTTTTTCATTCCTGCCCTCTTTTTCCTCTCCTTCTGGGACACCAATAACATGAATGCTAGATCTTCCTTATAGTCCCACAGGTCCCTGAGTGCCACCTCATTATTGCCAGGTACTGGTAGGAGTCCAGGTTCTTCCTTGCCATCTCTTGACACACAAATGGGGGGAAAGAGCTCCTCATTACTGCTGAGCTGGGGTAGCAATTTCCACTCTCTACTAGGCCTTCCTGATACCACCCTGCCTGGGAAGGGCAAGAGTGCCTAATTATTTCTCACCATGTGGCCTCCACTGACAGCTCAGTGGTATGACCTTGTTACCTCTGGTCAGTGGTAGAAATTCTGACTCCCCAGTAGCTCTACTTTCATACCACCTCATTATTACCACATGAAGATGGAAGTTCAGGCTCCCCATGTGGTCTCCACTGACACTGCAGGAGGTGGAGAGCTTGTTACTGCTGGGTGGGGAAAGATCCAGCCCCTTCCTTCTTGACATTACTGTGGCAGGAGGTTAGGGCACCTTCTTAGGGCCTGATGAGGAATGAAGTCTAGGCTTCCCACTCAGGCTTTGAGAATGGATGGGGGTGAGGCCACAGTTTTTTTTTGTAGTGTTTGGCTGTAGAGCGGTTATTGTGTAAGTTTTCTATCTTGCTAGACTGCCTTTTTCCTGGTTCTTTCGAGAGAGAGCAGGCTTTTGTTGGGCTGTTTTTTGTCTGTGCCTAGTGGTGTTTCTGGTTTACTAGTTTCTTCAGTTCCAACTCTCAGGTGTCTGAGGCAACAAGAAAACACATGGAATTTATCACAGTAGCATTACTCGGGTCCCAAAGTCCTGAACCAGTCTGCCTCCTTCTCTCCACCTTTCAGAGTCTTCTTATGTTTTTTATATATAATGTTCAAGGTTTTAAATTGTACTTAGTGGGAAAAATAGGGAAGATTATGTTCGTTTCATCTTCCCAGAAGCAGAAGTCTCCAGTTTTTAGTCTAGGCACCTTAGGGAAATGTAAAGAAGCATATAAAATACAGTCCTTGCCTTAAATTCAAGTCTGATAGATAGGGTACCAATACTTTTAGAAATAAATAATGGACCTATGTAAAATGGAAATCCTATGAAATAAAAACGTCTTTCTTCCATCTGCTTTACCACAGCTTCTTTCTTATATCTCCATTTTGTGATCATTTTGTACTGTTCATTATTTACTTATCTCTTTGCCCAACTGGATTGTAAGTTTTCTTGAAGTCTTAGTTATCTTGATAACTCCTGGAACTCAGAATAATGCTTATCAGTAAAGATTTTTAAAATCAAACTGAAACTCTGAAACTTCTGTTTCTTTTATTATGTCTGACAAGATACGTGAAAATCTCTCCTGTAACAAAACATCTAGAAATTCCAGATAAAATACAATAGATGTTCTTTTAAATGCATAGCTGAGCTCAAAAGAATGTAAAGAAAATTCCAAAGCATTAACTCCAAAGGTGGAGCTGAAGACTAGACTGACAAGTGATCATGACAAATCATGATCAACTTGAAGGCATTTGCAGATACCAGGAAATCAGAACTTTAGGTTTGAGATTGAAGGTAGATAGAAGACAAAGCTTAGGGCATGTTTAAGATGAGCAGTTGGAACTCCCTCTCCACTACCACACACACATGTACACATAAAGTCAGGACCATCAAAGAGATACTGTCAGTGGAAGCCTGGGCTAGAAAAAAATGTGCCCTTCAGTAACAGAAGATGACAAGGCAACTTGTCTTTCAGCCTCAGTTTTAGGTAGGAAATATTACTTCCCTGAGAATCTATAATCACTAGTATGCCTTCACACATGTTTGAGATTCAAATGTACATAACCTTCATTGTCTGGGAAACCTCAAGATGTAAAATTAACTCAAACTGATCCACCTTTTATAGAGTCCCAATGTATCTAAGAGAAGCAAAAGCAAATTAACTTCAAAGAAATATACCTTAATGTAGGCCCCTCAGGATTTCCACAGATTGGTGCTCAAACATATGTGCACAATCAATAATTCTAAAACCAGAGTAGGAAATAAGCTACCATAAGCAAAAGTCAGGAGAAACAGAACAGCAGAAATAACCCCCGCAAATCAGATGCTGAAATATAAAGTAACTATTCTTTAAATATTTAATGAAAAAATAGAGAAAATTAAAATATGAAAAAGGAACAGGAGATTATTAAAAATGAAATTACAGATTTGAAAAAGAATCAAAGACATTAAAAATAATCATTGAAATGAACCTATCTACAAAACAGAAACAGGCTGATAGACATAGAGAACGGACATGGTTGCCAAGGGGGAGAGGGAGAGGGAGAGGGAGAAGGATGGACTGGGAGTTTGGGGTTGGTAGATGCAAACTATCACATTTAGAATGGATAAACAACAAGGTCCTGATGTATAGCACAGGGAACTATAGTCAATATCCTGTGATAAACCATCATGGAAAAGAATATTAAAAAAGAATGTCTGTGTGTGTATAACTGAGTCACTTTGCTGTACAGCAGAGGTTGCTACAACATTGTAAATCAACTTCAATAAAAAAAAATCATTGAAATAAAAAACTCAATGGATAAGTTAAAAGTAGATTAGACAGTTGAAGAGAGAATTAATTAAATGGAAAGACAAGTCTAAAGAAATAAGCCAGAAAGCGTCACAGAGAAATAACATGTCTAATTGCAGTTCCAAAGAGAGAGAATAGCAAAAATGGGGAAAGAAGAGATATTCAAAGAGATAATAGGTGAGAATTTTCTAGAATTGGTAAAAGACATAACTCTTCAGCTTCAAAAATAATAATTCCCAAACAGGATAAATGAAAGAAAATCTTTCTCAGGTATGGCAGATTTGATAGATTAACTCATTCAACTTTGTTTCAGCCTCTTTCAAGTGAGCCTTCCTGTAATGTAGATGCTAAAAAGCTAAAACCTATATTTCCCATCTTACCTTTGCAGGTAAGTTTTCAGATACATTCAGGTGTTTTGCCAATCACATGTATTCACATGAGTCTTGAATTCAGAAGCAAGTTAAGTGGGAAGGAGAAGTGGTAGTATGTAGGCATCTGTTTACTTATATGGATCTAGGGTGTGCATCATAGCTGTGGAACAAACAGGTGTGATGGCAGCTTCCTGACTGTGAATTATAGCTAAGATGGTATGATGGTATGATGGTGGATGCAGCAGTTGGTCCAGAGGCTTTCCAGTTCTCCAGCTTCATAAATGTGAAAAAGAAAAATATTCCTTTGGCAAGATAATTCTGTAGTAGTGTTTGTAAGTCATTCCCAGAGAGCCTAAATCTGTTGAGCATTTCTTTCAGAATTGAAACTATTAAATTATTTTCTGCTTTAGATAGAGGTATTATCTGCAGTTGAATCCTGATTGACACCTGTTTTCAAAAAGCACACTAAAATTGCTGAAATCCAAAGACTAAGATCTTAAAAACATCCAGACATAAAAAACATGTTACCAACAAAGGCATAACAAATAGTCTACAGCAGGCTTATCAGCAGCAACAGTGGAAGCCAAAACACAGTAGACTATTACCTTCAAAGTGCTGAGAGAAATTAACCATCAAGTTAGAATTGTATACCCAAATATCTTTCAAGAACAAGGGTTAGGTGAAAACATTTTGAGACAATTTTACTAGTACACCTCACTAAAAGACCTTCTAAAAGATATTCTTTAGGAGGAAGAGTTGAGATACAAGAAAGAACAGTGAAGGAGAAAAAGTGAAAAACCTATGGGACTATCTGAACAAAATATTATGACTTTAATAATATCTAATTTGAGAGTTTTTTTTTTCTTTTAAGGAACTAAAATGATGACAAAATAACGTGAGATACAAGAGAATAATCTTAGTCACATAGTTCCTAAGGTCTTTCTTATTTGGGGATAGGGTACATTCAGTGATTAATTTTGGATTTTACATGTGCTTTTTTGGTAACCACTAAAAACAGTAATTGATTTCACAATTTCAGTTACAAAAACCTGAAGGAGTAAATGGGATTATAAAAACTGAATCCAAAAGAAATCAGGAGAAGGGGGAAAAGGGATGCAGAGAAAGTGAGGACAAATACAAAGCAAAAAATGAAGGGGTAGAAATAATTCAAAATATATCAGTAGTCACAGTAAATATAAATGAACAGAGCTAAGCAATTAAAAGACAAAGACTCAAATGGGGAAAAATCCAGGTATCTACTGTTCATAAGAAACATGGTTAAAATATAAATACATAGTAATTTTGAAAGAAAAAGATACAAAAAGATACATGCCATACAAGTATTGACTAAAAGAAGGCTGGAGTAGCTATTTTAATAACAAAGAAATTTAAGGCATTATTCATAACAAATGTGTTCATTACATTGTTATTATAAGATTCAATTTACCACACCCCAAAAAAAGACAACTCTAAACTTGTATGGAAAACTTTAAACAAAAATTGACAGAATTACAAAGGAGAGATAGGTAACTACTCTATCATGAGGAGGTATTTTAACACAGTAACTCAGCCCAAAAAATATGAATAAGATTGATAAAATTTGAATAACGTAACAAAATGATTTACTATACTCAACAATTAAAGGATGCATGATCTTCTCAACCATGCATGGAGTAATTATTAAATCTGCCAATACTAGCTTTAAAGCAAAGTTCAACAAATTTTAAAGAATTGGTATCATGCATAGCATGTTCTCTGACAATTAGTTAAAACAAAACAGGATTAATCAAAATAGCCCATATATTGGGAAACCTAAAACTATACTTGTAAATATGAGTTAAAAAAGAAATCATAATAGAAATATTGAAATACTTTGAATGGAATCATAATGAAAATACTATAAACCAAAGTAAGATGTAGCTAAAGTGGTTCTTAGAGGGAAATGTTTACATTAAATATTTATATTAGAAATAGAGAGGCTGAAGAATAATGAACTAAGTATTCAACTTGAGTAATTAGAAAACAGATGAATAGAATAAACCCAATGAGAAATGAAGAATGATACTGATAAAAGGCAGAAATTAATAAAAAAATAAGTACAGTGTTGAAGATCAACACATATCTAATTTTGTTCCTTTCTGAAACCCTAAGACTACAACAAAGGAATTTATTTATAAAGCATAAATCCACAAGGAGAAGACTCAATAAAATTTTAGAAGCTAGAAAGTAAATGGATTACTGCTAACTGCCTTAACCCAAGAAAGCCAGATTCTAAGTCAAGAATCTCCAGTTTACATCAGAGAATTGATTCTTGAGTATCAGGCATTAGCAGCAACAGGCAGTTTGGCAAAGGAGATGGAGGAGGGGTCTAAAATAAAGAGGTTTGGTTAAAAGCTTTAAGAAACTGTTAATTGCTTAGGCAACTGCATGCCATGGAGCAACTGCAGAAGTCTGCAGGTTTATTCTCTGGAAAGGGTGAACAGTATCTCTAGGTTGGATTTTGCCAGGCACAATTGAGCACGCAAATACCATACTGAAATCAGGTAAATGGGGTGACCTTATGCTTTATGAATGCTGAATGCAAAGACATCTAGGCAGAATATTGAAAGAATCTTCTTATAGGGAATATGAGCAGCCTAAAAGACCTGATGATATTGGGGGTTCCCTAACAATTGGCCCAGAAAAATAACCCTATGGTGAAGGTTACTAGTCTAAAGCCCTCAACCACATGCTCAGAGCTTGTGATCACCTTTTTAGTTTTGTACTCTTTAAAAATGAGGAGGGGCTTCCCTGGTGGCGCAGTGGTTGAGAGTCCACCTGCCATTGCAGGGGACATGGGTTCGTGCCCCGGTCCGGGAAGATCCCCCATGCCGCGGAGCGGCTAGGCCCATGAGCCATGGCCGCTGAGCCTGCGCGTCCGGAGCCTGTGCTCTGCAATGGGAGAGGCCACAACAGTGAGAGGCCCGCGTACCGCAAAAAAAAAAAAAGAATGAGGAGACAGTGCCAGACATATGATGAATTGCATTCAATATGAAAGAGTGGGTGGAAATAGACCCATGCCAGTTTAAGAATTATAGACAAGGACATTTACGAGTTTATAGAGTTAGAAGGCAGATATACACACAAAGGATCAGGGATCAGAATGGTTTTGGACTTACCAAAGCAAAACTGGAAGCCAGAATTATAGGATAGTAACCTAGCCAAACTGTCTATAAAATATGGTGACAAAATACATTTTCATACATTCAAGTTCTCAAAAAAACTTATATTCCATAAACTATTGCTCAGGAACCTGTTGAAGGACGTGTTTGACCAAAATGAGAGAGAAAACCAAAAAGGAGGAAGACATAGGATGCAAGACATAGGAAATCCAACACAGAGAGAGGTGAAGGCAATTCCCAAGGTGAAGGCGAAGGGAAGGGACTTTTCAGATGATAGCAGTACACTAGAGAGGCAGCCAGCCCAGAATGAAGCAGTGTGACTCCAGACACAGATATGTTGAGGGCATTCTGTATTATACTACTCTTGAACTGATAATATATAGGTAGTCTGTCCCCAGAATCTTATCTGTACTTAGCTTGCATGGACCATGTGCTGATGAAGTTCTTGCTCTCTCTCACGTGCCCTGCTACCTGGATAACCAAAGACATTCATTTCACCCCACAGAAGAATTTTGCTTTGAACTACTTCTGAGAGCTGAAGATTGGCCCTGGTAAGTAAGCTTAGAAGGAGAAAATAGAGAGTATCCCACCCCCACTGATCATATCCCTGTCACATCTCAGCACCTGGCCCACACTGCAGTTCTGCCAAATGCCTTCACTGTGCTGAGCTCTGTGCTTCCTGGGACTCATTCTTGCCTCCCTCAAATGGGGCAATGATAAACTCAGAAAAGCTGAAGGCGTACTATGACTCTCTTAAGCTCATCTCTGAGAACCTTCATCAAACAGTGGCAATAATGTCCTTTTCGTGCACAGCCAGGTTTGTGCTTTCCTGATGATTTCTAAGTTAATCACCCCTTTCATTTGTTTATATGCAAATACTTATAGTTAAAATAACAGAATATAAAAACTGCATGATGATAGCAATAGATTCAGAGAAAGCATTCTGAAAAATTCAGCTGCTATTTATGATCTAAGTAAACCACATAAACAAAATAAAACCCTTTACAAACTCAATAAAATGAAACTTTCTCAACCTGTAAACTACAGCATCTAACACATTTAGTCATGAAATGTTTTTAAAAGTTACCTTTAAAATCAAGAATAAAACAAGGATATCCGTTGTCACCACTTCTGTTCAACACTACACTGGTGGAAGTCCTATCCAACGTAGTGTTTGCAAATGACATGATCGTGTACAGAAAATACCACAGAACAGGTACCAAAAAACTACTAGAAGCAATAAGTGGAAATCAGCAAGGTCACGAGATTCAAGTCAGTATTCAAAAATCATATTTCTTTGTATTAGCACCAAACAATTGGAAAGTGAAATTTTTGAAAGTACAATTTACAGTACCATCAAAAACATCAAATGTTTAAGGATTAAATTTAACAAATATATGCAAGCTCTGTATATTGTGGTGAACAGTTTTTTACTGAGCAAAATTAACGAAGCCCTAAATAAATAGATATATCATTTTCATGGGTTAGAAAACTTCAGTGTTATTAAGATGTCAGTTCTCTCCAAATTGATCTATAGGTTCAAAGCAATCACAATCCAAATCTCTGCAGGTTTTTTGGTAAAAATTGAGAAACAATTTCTGAAATTTACATGGATTGCAAAGGACCTAGAAGAGCCAAAACAATTTTGAAAAAGAGCAACAAAGAGGCTTATCTACAGAACAGAAACAGACTCACAGATGTAGAGAACAGACTTGTGGTTACCAAGGGTGGGGGGTGGGGGTGGGGAATGGATTGGGAGTTTGGGATTAGTGGATGCAAACTATTATATATAGAATGGATAAAAAACAAGGTCCTACTGTATAGCACAGGGAGCTATATTCAATTTCCTGTAATAAACCATAATGGATCAATGCAATCTCTATCAAATTACCAATGGCATTTTTTACAGAACTAGAACAAAAAATCTTAAAATTTGTATGGATACACAAAAGACCCCGAGTAGCCAAAGCAATCTTGAGGGAAAAAAATGGAGCTGGAGGAATCAGACTCCCTGACTTCAGACTATACTACAAAGCTACAGCTATCAAGACAGTATGTTACTGGCACAAAAATAGAAATATAGATCAATGGAACAGGATAGAAAGCCCA
The DNA here is from genome assembly GCF_039906515.1 of Pseudorca crassidens. Taxonomy (NCBI): domain Eukaryota; kingdom Metazoa; phylum Chordata; class Mammalia; order Artiodactyla; family Delphinidae; genus Pseudorca; species Pseudorca crassidens. The sequence continues at coordinate 55,393,403 of NC_090304.1, forward strand.
GAGATAAACTCATGCACCTATGGTCAACTAATCTATGACAAAGGAGGCAAGAATATACAATGGAGAAAAGACAGTCTCTTCAGTAAGTGGTGCTGGGAAAACTGGACAGCTACATGTAAAAGAATGAAATTAGAACACTCCCTAACACCATACACAAAAATAAACTCAAAATGGATTAAAGACCTAACTGTAAAACCAGACACTATTAAACTCTTAGAGGAAAACATAGAAAGAACACTCTTTGACGTAAATCACAGCAAGATATTTTTTGATCCACCTCCTAGAACAATGGAAATAAAAACAAAAACAAATGGGACCTAATGAAACTTCAAAGCTTTTGCACAGCAAAGGAAACTATAAACAAGATGAAAAGACAACCCTCAGAATGGGAGAAAATATTTGCAAACAAATCAATGGACAAAGGATTAATCGCCAAAATGTATAAACAGCTCATGCAGCTCAATATTTTTTTTAATAAATGTATTTATTTATTTATTTTTATTTTTGGCTGCATTGGGTCTTCGTTGCTGTGCACGGGTTTCTCGTTGCAGGGCATGGGGTCTGGGTGTGCGGCCTTCAGTAGTTGTGGCGTAGTTGTGGCTCACAGGTTCTAGAGCACAGGCTCAGTAGTTGTGGTGCACGGGCTTAGTTGGTCTGCGGCATGTGGGATCTTCCTGGACCAGGGCTCGAACCTGTGTCCCCTGCATTGGCAGGTGGACTCTTAACCACTGCGCCACCAGGGAAGCCTGCAGCTCAATATTAATAAAACAAACAACCCAATCAAAAAATGGGCAGAAGATCTAAATAGACATTTCTCCGAAGAAGACATACAGATGGCCAAGAGGCACACGAAAAGCTGCTCAACATCACTAATTATTAGAGAAATGCAAATCAAAACTACAATGAGGTATCACCTCACACCAGTTAGAATGGGCATCATCAGAAAGTCTACACACAGCAAATGCTGGAGAGGGTGTGGAGAAAAGGGAACCCTCTTGCACTGTTGGTGGGAATGTAAGTTGATACAACCACTATGAAGAACAGTATGGAGGTTCCTTAAAAAACTAAAAATAGAATTACCATATGACCCAGCAATCCTGCTACTGGGCATATACCCAGAGAAAACCATAATTCAAAAAGACACGTGCACCCCAATGTTCATTGCAGCACTATTTACAATAGCCAGGTCATGGAAGCAACCTAAATGCCCATCAACAGATGAATGGATAAAGAAGATGTGGTACATATATACAATGGAATATTACTCAGCCATAAAAAGGAATGAAAGTGGGTCATATGTAGAGACATGGATGGACCTAGAGGCTATCATACAGAGTGAAGTAAGTCAGAATGAGAAAAACAAATATCGTATATTAACGTATATATGTGTAATCTAGAAAAATGGTACAGATGAACCGGTTTGCAAGACGGAAATAGAGACACAGATGTAGAGAACAAATGTATGGACACCGGGGGGGAAATGGGGGTGGTGATGGTAGTGATGGGATGAATTGGGAGATTGGAATTGACATATATACACTAATATGTATAAAATAGATAACTAATAAGAACCTGCTGTATTAAAAAAATTCAAAAAATAACAATAAAATAAACCTACATTAACACATCAAAGAAAGCCATAATGGAAAAGAATATGAAAAAGTGTATATATATATATATATATATATATATATATATATATATATATATATATATATATATAACTGAATCACTTTGCTGTACACCAGAAAGTAACAGAACATTGTAAATCAGCTATACTTCAATTTAAAAAAAAAACTTTTTTTTAAGAATCCAAAAGAAAAGAAAATGAAAGGCAAGTCACAGACTTGGAGAAAATGTTTGCAAAATATATGTCCAACAAAGGACTTACAATTAGAATATATAAAGAACTCTTGCAACTCAATAATAAGAAGGCAAATAACAATTTTTTTAATGGGTAAAGATTCAACAAACACCGTATCAAAGACGATACAGGGTTGGCAAATAAACATATGAAAAGATACTCACTAGCAATCATTAGGGAAATAAAAATTAAAACCACAATGGGATACCTCTATACACCTACTGAGGCAACTAAAATGAAAAAACCTGATGTCATAGCAAGTGTTAGTGAGGATGCAGAACAAAAAACACTCCTACCCTGCTGGTGCGAATGTAAAATGATACAATCACTTAGTAAAACAGTTCAGCTGTCTTAAGTTTAACATTTACCTGCCAGACAATTCAGCTCTTCTCCTAGCTTTTTACCCAAGAGAAATGAAAGCATATGTCCATACAAAGAGTTATTTATTAATGTTCATAGCTGTTTTATTTGTCATAGGAAAAAATGAAACAACACAAATGTCCACCAACATTTGGACAGATAAACAAATTGTGGTATATCCATATAGTGGCGTACTACTCAGCAGTAAAGGGAAATGAGTATTGATACACATAACAACATGGATGAATTTCAGAATAATTATGCCAAATGAAAGAAGCCATATAACAAAGAGAACATACTGTATTATTCCATTTATATAACATTCTAAAAATATATATAAACTAAGCTTTTAGAGGTGATGGATAAAACTATAAAAAATACATTAGCTATACCTGTTATTTTGGATAACTCACCAAGCTTCAGTTCCCTCATCAGCGAAGCAAAAAGAATAATACCTGCCTCACAGAGTTTATTTGAAGATTGTATTCATGTGTGTGTGTTTATGTATATATATTGTGTGTATCTAACATACTGTAGTGCCTGACACAGCAAATGACTCAATTAATGTTCTTTCTATTCCACCACCCCTCTGCCTCTTCCAAGTGACTGATAAAGTTACTGGGTACTTTCAGATTACTCTCTTGATACACTTAGCAAAGTCTTAGTGGCACATTTTTTTCTTAGTACCTTTTAATGGCTAAATGTAATAGGCAAATGTATTAGAGAATTTAATAGATAAGTTTGCTTTTAATACTTATGAAAACCTTTTCCTGTCATGACAGTGATGACTTCAAGCTCTCGTCATGACATGAATTGACAAAATTTCATTTTGCTTTTTTTTTTACCCACAGGGTTTATCCATGGCTTAGAGGACTGGGTTATACATCCTTGGGTGTATTTTTATTGGGATTTTTATTATGGAACATAGATAACATCTTTTGTGATTCACTGAGGTAAGATATATTTTCAATCTCTGAAAAATATTTTTGGAATCTATTAAGCAGACCATTTCATAGGCATATAGAATTATTAGTGCACTGAAGTGAATTTTTGGCATCATTGAAATTAAAAACATACATATAGCACAATAAAGCTAAATTCTGGGAATGCTTGTTTAAATTATGTAAAAATTTGGACCTAAGAATATTCCATAACATCTGTAGGGATTTTTTGTGTGTGCATTGCAGTACTATACAGTTAATCAAATATTGACTAGGGCTTTGAAATCTGCCTAATCTGCTTTACTGAAGAAATAAGAAATGGGAATGATTTGTAATAAGCATATGAAATACGTGTATATAATTTTGTACTTTAATATGCTTAATGTTATTTTCTAAGAAAGGCAAGTATTCCTTTTTACTACCTTTTCAGCAATTACATATTCACTGGAATTTTAATCTTGGGTCTCTGGACTCTAGTCTGTCACCTAAGACACTGTCTGTCTGGGCCTCAGTTTCCATAAAATGAACTTGTTAAGTAGGTTAAACTAGTGGATCCTTCCAACTCAAAATTCTGACTTAATAGTTTTGCATAATCATAGACAACAGAGGAATGTATTGAATAGCACCACAAAAAGGCAATCAGCAAAATTCAAACTGTGGGAGATCTATAGAATGAATGACCTAGTCTCTTCAGCAAGTAAATTGCAGAGGGGGCAAAAAAGGAAGGAGGAACATAAGATTAAAAGAGACTTAAGAGATATTATCAACCAAACTCAATGTAATTACTTTTTTTTGGATCTTGATTCAAACCAACCAAGTGTTTAAAAAAAAAAAAAAAAGCTTATGATCAGTAATCGAATATCTAATGATGTTAAGGGATTATTGTTAATCTTTTAGGTGTGAAAATGGTATTATAGTTATGTTTTAAAGAAGTTTTAACCTTTTAGAGGTATATACTGAAATATTTAGGGTAAAATGATAACAATATCTGGGATTTGCTTCAAAATAATATGGGAGGGGAGAAGTTTAGATGATACAAGATTGGCCATAAATTATAATTGTTGAAGCTGGGTAATGGGTACATTATTATTTTGCCTACTTTTGCATATGTTTGAAATGTAGACTTTACATGCACATAAACAAATAATACATCTTGCTTAAAAAACTAAAATCTAAGTGAGTGGTTCTGAATCAGTACCATAATATCCATCAGAACCCCAACTGGGGCTTTTACAATGCAGAGGTAAGTCATCATCCTCTGGGTGAGATCCTCTGTTTCTACTAAGAAATAAAGTAGGTTCTTAAAGATGTCTGCAAAATTTGTGGGGATATCTAGAAAATAATTTGGTGTTTCACATTGAATTTCCCCCCTCTAATAAATGAGAATATTAATATGATACACACTTAATCAAAAGATCTAGAATTTGAGACTCAGCTGTACCACTAGCTGAGTGACTGGGGCAACTCAATAATCTCTCTGCATTTTAGGTTCCTCACCTTGAAAGCAAAGCTTGTAAAGCCACCTGAAAGACTCACTATGAAGTGAAATAATATTATAAATACAAAAAGACTTTATAGACTGTTTGGTGCTCTTCTGAAATGATGGTTGTACATAGGGCATAGAAAAAGCTCATGTCTAGTTTCTTGAATGAATAGCTAAGTTGACCAGTGTTTCCCAAAGTGTTTTTCCAGGAAACACTTGTTCCGTAAGGTGTTAATAAGATATTACCTGAAAGAAGGGTTCCTTCTTAATTAGCAGGTTACCTGAAAAAAATGAAGATAACCTGTTTAGTTATGGTAGGACTTTTTAAAGCCTATAATTTGTTAATATGCATTACAAGTCTCCAAGAGGGCAATAACCTATGTACTGTTTCCTACATTTGTTTTGACCAAAGAGTCATTTCTTCATGGAACTTCTGCTAGGAATACCGTTCTTCATAATACACTTTGGAAAACAGTACAGCAGGCTACAGCAGACATAAGGAAATTAAATAATTGCCGTGTTTGAGAATGACATTTCAAAATGCTCTAAGACTGTCAGCATTAGTTGTTAAATATAAAAAATAATTGACATGCATATTTCCCCCCCTCTCCACACAGGAACTTTCGAAAGAAGGTGCCACCTATCATAGCTGTTACCACACAGTTTCATGCATGGTGGCATATTTTAACTGGCCTTGGCTCTTACCTTCACATCCTTTTCAGGTAGGAAATAGACTTTTTTAGCCTAGTATTGGAGTGTTTCTTTCTTTACTCTTCAAATACAACAGTGTCACAGACGGAATCAGAAACTTATGTTCCAACTTTGCCTCTGCCACCGGGTGATCTTAAGCGAGTTGCTTACTCTCTCTGAAGCTGTTTTCTCATCTTTAAAGGGTGACAGCTCTAGTAACTGACCTCTGGCACATGATCTACATTTTAAGTAGATCATTCATCTCCTTTTTTAGTGCAAGTAGGATATAAACATTTCAATTTCTTGTTGATCATCATATCTTTGTTTATAGAGAACAAATTTATGGGGAAAAAAGCAGCCAGGTCCCCCGAGTGGGGACTGGGAAAGCACGAGTATCTGAAGTCCCCAACTTAATTTGTCTCCTTCCCTGAAATAAATTGGTTGCCACTTTTCTTTCCTTGTTCCCCTAATAAAGAACTTGTTGGGGCTTCCCTGGTGGCGCAGTGGTTAAGAATCTGCCTACCAATGCAAGGGTCATGGGTTCAAGCCCTGGTCCAGGAAGATCCCACACGCTGCAGAGCAACTAAGCCTGTGCGCCACAACTACTGAGCCCATGCGCCACAACTACTGAAGACCACGTGCCTAGAGCCCATGGTCCGCAACAGGAGAAGCCCATGCACCGCAGTGAGGAGTGGCCCCCACTCACCTCAACTAGAGAAAAGCCCGCACACAGCAATGAAGACCCAACACAGCCAAAAAATAAATAAAATAAATAAATTCAAGTATTTGTTGGAGGTCAGCCATTTATAGCAAAAATGGAATCAGAATTCTCTCTGATCACCCTGCTCAAATAATACGTCTGTATCACTCTTTCCCCTTACCAAGCCTTAGTTTTCTTCACGGCATTTATAACCAGTCATGTGTTAACTTGTTTACCTCCCCCAACTAGACTGTAAGTTTCTTGAGAGCGAGGACTTTATCTTATTCACTGCTACTCTCCCAAGTGTTTAAATCAATGCCTGTCACATAGTAAGCACTCAGTATATATTGTTAAATGATTTAATGAATGAATGTGTACATATTGATCTCTTTACCAGGGGATCAGTCTATGTTTAATCTCAAATTCATCTCAAGAATTGAGAGAGCCGAAATATTTATAGAAAGGGGAAGAAAATTTTCCTTTGAACCAATGTGAAAATTTACTCTAGTGAAATTTTTAGAATACCTTTTAAAACATTTGCATCTCACCTGTCTAGAGATCAACTTATTTAGGCAACCTGAATTTAACTACTTGAGAATGATATAAAAAGAACTTCTGGGCAACCAAATAAAGATCACTGAATTCATACTGTGAAGATCTCAAGGTTATTAATCATGGAAGAGTTCTTTAAACTCTGGCTCTAAGTATAATTATTTTATTTTTTGCTACTTCTTACTGCATTGAATATTTGGATTCTCAGCCCATAGAATATTAGAAATAACTATTTAAGAGGGAGGGTTATGGGAGGAAATGCTTGGGGAAACTGGCAAATGATAGAAAAGGAGAAACAAAAATAACTATAAAGCAAACCCGAGAATTAAAAACTTGGCACTTTAACACTGCCTACGAAGTCCCAAGGACATAACTGCAGTGTAATATAATACAGCAATGAATACTTCTTACCTGACAGATGGCTTGCCTCAGAGGGAGCATCTCTAGAGAACCAGGTGGAAGCAGTGGGGCCTTTTATAACCTAGTCTCAACTCAAATTGTATCACTCTCACAATACTCCATTGGTCAAAGTCATAGAGTCTATCTCTTGACAGGGGGAGTATTGAAGAATTTGGGGACTCCAAACTCATGTCTGAACAGGAGGCACTGTTCAGCTGGAGCTGGTATCTGAGCTCAGAGGAAAGTCCCCATGGGGCTGAGACCCAGGACTCTTAAGAAGGGTACTGCTGGGCTTCTTTGGTGGCACAGTGGTTAAGAACCCACCTGTCAATGCAGGGGACACGGGTTCAAGCCCTGGTCTGGGAAGGTCCCATATGCCATGGAGCAGCTAAGCCCGTGCGCCACAGCTACTGAGCCAGCACTCTAGAGCTCGCGAGCCACAACTGCTGAGCCTGCGTGCCCCAACTGCTGAAGCCCACGTGCCTAGAGCCCATGCTCCACAACAAGAGAAGCCACCGCAACGAGAAGCCCATGCACCACAACGAAGAGTAGCCCCCGCTTGCCACAACTAGAGAAAGCCCACATGCAGCAGCAAAGACCCAATGCAGCCAAAAATAAATAAATGTATTAAAATAATGGTACTGCTGCTACAGGAAAAAACTGTTGCTGCCACAGTGATGGAGTGTTGTTAGGATGCTCTTCACAAGAACCACAAGCCAGTGGCCCTCATAAAAATGAAACAAAAATGAAAAGTCCTTTCTTTCTCCTCCAGCTTTTCAGTCTCTCTCAAATGCCCTAATTAGCAGAGCCTCTTAGGGAGCATCTGGCAAGACAGGAATGTAGTTTGTAGTCTCATCTCCTTCATCACAAATAGGATGGAATATAGAAGAGTGGATTTGGAGCTGAGATAGATTAACTTAACAGCTGACCCATCTGGTGAGACTAAAAGAGAAAAGGGGAAAAGCATAAATAACCAGTATCAGAAATGTAGCAAGAAACATCACCACAGATGCTGCAAATATAAGGAAGATAAGGAGGTATTTTTAACAACTTTATATGATAGGTACTTTTGTTTATGTTTGAAATTTTCCACAATAAAAAGTTTGAATTTTCAGCTCATAGCCTCATCTGGGCTTGATATATATTATTCCTTTAATACTCACGATGGTCCTGTTTTACACTTGAGGAAAGACAGGCTCAGAGAAGTCAGGTGCCTCACACATGATCTTAGTGTTATTGCCTGGATTTGAGCCCAGAGTTTTCTGTCTACCCAGACCAATCAAGACCTTAGAAATCAACTAATATAACTTCTTAATTTGATGGTGAAGGAAACTGGGGCCCAGAGAGAAGTGACACTCAAGGTCACTGGCTAGTTGGAGTAGAATATATTGGATAATGATTAGACAGCACCTGAACTCAAATCCTGCTTCTAGCATTTACTAGCTGTAGCACCTTGAATGAAATATTTGACCTTTTTTGAGACTTTCTCATATGCAAAACAGGAATAATAATACCTACCTAGTACAGTAGTTTAAGAATGAAGTATGTATAAAGCTCTGGGTCCAGTGCTTGCCCCCATGCTGTAGGTACTTAACAAATAGTTGGGAGCGGTGGAGGTGACAGCAAGGGTTGGAACCCAGGGCTTCTCTGCCCCAGTCCAGGACTCTTCACTAAAGAGAAGAGAAAACATGGCAACTTTCTTTTAGAGATTAACATCTGAAAAATTGTCAGAGTAAGATTATATTCTAAGACAGTAAAGTATTCATAATATATGATGCTTCTCTTTACAGTTCCAGTTTTGGGTACATTAGAATGGCATCATAGCCACACTAAGTTACTCAAATTCAAACATACGTGCTCTTTTTCATTCTCTTATTTAAAGGAGAAAATTTTTCATGCTATAAAGTTATGTTTTGCATACGTACTTATACTGTATATTACTATTCAAATACAGTTAAATCGTGTACTATATATAAACTATGTATGCTGTTAAGTTATGGACAGTTTAATAAATTTTTCAGAGATAAATTTAACTTTATTTTTGCTGTACGGACTGATATATTAGAATCTGATCTCATCTTTATTTTTTTTAAATAAATTTATTTATTTATTTTTGGCTGCATTGGGTCTTCATTGCTGCACACGGGCTTTCTCTAGTTGCGGCGAGCGGGGGCTACTGTTCGTTGTGGTGCACAGTCTTCTCATTGCAGTGGCTTCTCTTGTTGCAGAGCACAGGCTCTAGGTGCGCAGGCTTCAGTAGTTGTGGCTTGCAGGCTCTAGAGTGCAGGCTCAGTAGTTGTGGCGCATGGGCTTAGTTGCTCTGCGGCATGTGGGTTCTTCCCGGACCAGGGCTTGACCCCGCTTCCCCTGCATTGGCAGGCAGATTCTTAACCACTGTGCCACCAGGGACGCCCAGAATCTGATCTCATCTTTAGAGGTGACTCATTTTAAAGGATTCTCTGAAGAAGTGATACCTTCCTGGTTATTTCATACCTGTATTGTAATCCTGATAGAGCTGGTATAACCGTTTCTAAAATATTCTAGGAATACACTACCTTAATTCTTACTACCATATATCTTCAGAGATGAAACTGGCAATCATGACATGAATCACATCAAGCATGAGCAGAATGCTCCCTACTAAACTACAAACATTCTGAGGTTACAATCTGAGAGTTGATCATTTCTATCTTCCTTAGGATCTTGCCAACTGTTCTGCATAGAGTAGGTCCTCAAAAAACGGTTGCTAAATGAACAAAGTTTATTTGTCAGTGTTGCTTTTTCTTTGTATATACAGAGGCACTGTGGTTAAATTTGTCAGTAAGCCAGTTTGCGTGAATTTAAAAACTTGTCTGAACTTATTTACAAAACAGAAATAGACTCACAGACATAGAAAACAAACTTATGGTTCCCAAAGGGGAAAGGGGGTGGGGAGGGAGGGATAAATTAGGAGTTTGGGATTAACAGATACACACTACTATAAATAAAATAGATGAACAACAAGGATCTACTATATAGCACAGGGAACTATATTCAATATCTTATAATAACCTATAATGGAAAAGAATCTGAAAAAGAATATCTATATATCTATATATCTATATATATCTATCTGAATCACTTTGCTGTACACCTGAAACTAACACAGAATTGTAAATCAACTATACTTGAATTTTTAAAAAATTTGTCTGAAAAGCTTTCCCCCCCTCCCCTTTTCTTTCAGTTTATATACAAGAACACTTTACCTGAGATACAGGCCAAAGGTGAAGGTAAGTCCACTTCCTAGGGTGTGTGTGTGTGTGTGTGGAGGACGGAGGTAATGGGAGGATGGGATGGAGGTGGAAGAAGGGGGTGGGGTGGAGATGTAGCAGAGAGAGAGTACAGGCTATGGGACGAGATGCTCTTGGATCTTAAGTCTTCCACTTACTGCTCTATGACCTTGGGCAAGTCTCTTTTCTTTAAGCCTTAGTTTCTTCAGTAGTAAAATGGAGCTGTTAATAGCTACATTGTAGAGTTATTTTAAAGATCTGAGATGATTTAAATGCCCAGCTCTATGCTTGACAAAGTAGATGCTTAATATATTTAAATAAATTAAATAAAAATAGTTTCTGGGATCTGGTGTAGACCTACAAAGAATATGCTCTGCTCAGGTTATTAATACCAGGACAACCACTAGCAAACCACTGTAGTCATAGCCCATGGGTTCTTTTTCATCCTTTTTCAAGGATAACATGGAACAATTTTATCTTCTTTCATTTTGTCCTAACTTGTTTCCAAACAGTTTCTCTTCGGAATCTGGCCAGTGATCCTGTTTGAGCCTCTCAGGAAGCAGTGATGAATTATTTCACCAGTAAAACGAAATAGCACGTACCATAGGCCGGGTCAAATGATTAAGGAAATCTTTAGAGATCTACACGTTCAAATATATCATGACCATCGCAGCAAAGGAGTGACTTTCTGACTAATGCTGCCAGCCATACAGAGAATGAGGAATGGGGCTTGTTGGATGTTTAGCTTGTGTCTTTATCTCATTTGTCTTCCTCCTCCTCACCGTCACTCTAAGATGTTTCAAAAGAAACAGACATGATGTGTATGTATATACTCGAATGCTGGAAATATTGGGCTTTTCTTAACAGGTTAACAGTTTGTGCTGATCATAGGAAATTAACCTTTTTCTCTCTTTTGACAAGGCTTGCATGTGAATTAAACTTTTCTTAATATTTGATTAAATAATGAAAACAGTCAGCTAAGGACTGGCAAAACCCCATATCCAGATGGCCAGCTATGAGGCAGCACTTAGCTATTTCAGCCTTGATTTATATTTTTGTCATAGTAACCTCATGGATGGTTTCCCAAGGTAAAAAAAAAGAAAGAAAAAAGAACTATCTGTGGGATTCTGGTAGTTCTTCATTGTCTGCCTCTGTGCTGGTCCGAGTGTTATAAGCAAGCTCAGACCTGCCACTGGGTTCTATACTTGTCACATTCCAGATTTGCGGTGGGCTCTGGGATGTCGTTTGTGGTCACAGCCCGGCAGGGTGGGTGGGTCATCTTGTAACCTTTATGAAGGCCACCAGGACACCTGTAGAATGTTCCACCTCCACCCAGTTAAAGGTGGTTGCTCCATTTCCTTTGATCTTTGCAGATCTTTAAGTTGTCACTTTTTATGGCTAGGCAAACATGATTGGTGGGCAAACATATTTCATCCTCCTAGAATAACTCATTTGAAGTTACCAGTAAATGTCGTTATACTCTGACTTTTAAAATTATGCAATATTTTCCAGTTTTCAGAGAGGCCATGGTTATGCCCAGGGAAATGTGTTGGGTGAACTAGAGCTAAAATGATCAGGATCTTATGTACATAAAGCTTATTAGAATACCTGCTCCTTCATTTTGTTGAAGGAAAGTAATATAAGGGTTGAAAACAGCTCTAACTTACTTGAACTTGTAACAGAACTACCAAAAATTAAAGTGCTAAGACATGGCAGTGAAATCTCATTGTAAGGCAGCTAGTTCTAATGTGGATTTGAATGTATAACAAATTGAATCACTCTTCACAAACATAACACCTGCCTGGAATAAAAACCTGATTTGACCCCTTTGCTCATATATCACCATATTTGTAGCTCTGTACCATTTAGCATTTTTACAACTTTGCCCTGCTTATACATTATTATAAAATCCAGATTGTTTTTACTACATGGTGTCATTACCCCAGACTAAATTCTGAGCTACGGCTTCCAAAGGAAAGTCACTTTTTTCTTAAGCAAAGGTATAAGACACTTCTGTTGTTTTTCTAGTATTCAGTAAGAAGCCTTGGTACAAATTTAAAACAAATACAGATTTTGTTGTTTTTCTTCACTTGCTGGCCTTAGTTTTAGTCCAGTACTCTTTTCCTTACTTTAGCATGCCAACATGCCATTAGGCAGATACTTCCCACCTGCTTTTATGATCCTCTAGCAAGAAAAACACTTGCCAAAATATAAATCTAAAAGAACTTTGGTTGTGCCTTAGGAAAATATAAACTAAACAGTTCCAACACAAGCCTGTAAGACTGTTCTTTATTTTGCCACAAGATTCTGGAGTCTGGCTACATTCGTGTGCAACTACGTAGGCTGTCAGTCATCTGACAATTTTTAATGAGTTCATTTGTTTCACACCATTGTCGTTTTTGTACTTTTCACTAAGAAGTATTTCTGTACAAAGAATCTGTATAAAAACAAAGGTACATCCTTCCTAACAATGCTAAACACTGTGAGGCTAAGGTTTTGCAGTATTAAGGCCGGATTAAGGGTACAGAGAGCATGCCCTGACACTGAGGCCCTTTAGAGTAGTTTGTTGAATGAGTAGTTCAGCCACTGCCACCTGTAGTTTCTTATTGAATAAAGCTGTCCAGCACCTTAGAGACTCGTAACACTGTGGCCAAGTCTTCAAAGACCCTTGTTTCTGTTGTAAAAACAAACGGCATGAAACTTCAAAGAAGTTTTAGAAGGGTTGAGCAGAAAGCAGAGACTAAATCCAGGCTCTTTAATTTTCCAAGTTAGTTTTTGTCTCACACATGGCTCCCTTTTTAGCAACCTAAGTATTAGCACACTCAAGACTGTATCTGTGCCATATCAAGTATTGTGGAAATACTGGGGACCTTTAGGATATTGCTAAATTGTCTTTATTTCAATATGGCTTAATTTTTTTCCTTTCTAGGACTCTGGGTTGTATTATTACAGGGTTGGGTTATTACCGTTCCCCCACACACACACTTTATTTTCTTGAGAGAGTCGCTGTTAACTAGAGTGTACAAAAGGACCTGTTTCCTTTTGAGCAGATAGTGGCTTGTGTGCATATCAACTGATGTGAAAGGTGCTCATCTCTGAGCCCTACAGCAAATTGTATTCTAGAAAACATTAGTACTTTATGAGGATGTGAAAGAAGCAGTTAGCTTGCACATTTTATTATACTACCTATGCTGCCATTTTCACTCCAGAAAATTGAAAGCAGTTTGACTCTTTTTAAGGAAAAACTAGGTGAAAGGTGGTTGTGTTCATCTGATTGGTCACTCTACCTGCCTACCCCTTCACACCTTGGTGCTTTCATGAAACATTGCCACTCCTGAAGTGATCTCTTTTATCCTTGTGATATTATATAAATTAATGATGAACAGCAGAAACATTTGTTTTTGAATAATCCACAAATAAGACCCCCAAATAGTGGTATTTGGTTTAGAATTAGCTCAAATATTTTGGTTTAACCTCAGTGCAAAATTTCCAGGACTGGGCTTTCCTTACACCAAGAGGGTTTTTCATATACAAAGGAGAGGAAGAGGTGTGAGTCAAAGAAAATCAAGAGACCAAAAACTTCAGGTACACGATGCATGAAAATCTTTAAATGCCTGAAAAAAATTAAGTTCTGTTTTAATGCCAACACCCTCAGAATTTAGCCAATGTCCCTAGAGGTGACTAATAATTTAGTTCAAGGGTTTCTTATGAGTCCTATGGGTTGCATATTACTTTGCTCTTGAAAAAAATCATCTGTTGCTAAGTTTAACAGTTTTAGCTCTCAATTCCACATTTACATGACAGAAAAAAATTATTCTAGCCCTGTGGTTTATGATGTGCTATTGGATAAGTGTTTATGTAAAACTGATGTTTCAAAGAGAACCAGTTCTAATTGGAATTTGCAACTAAGTGGCAATATGCAGATCTACCTCTGTCTTACATTGTGCATCATATCAATACCATAATATAATTAGTTTGATCACTTTGTCTTATTTTTCAATGTCTAAAATTACACTCACCATGCTGTAAACATTTGGAAGTAATGACTGAAATTTGGCTAAGTATCCGTTGTGCAGGGGACAGTAAGTGAAAAAAAGCAACCGTCAGGACCCGTCTGAATGGAAAATTTCAGTGCTGTTTTTTAAACTCCTGCACTTCCTTTAAGAATAAGGAAACTTTTATGTCTAATTGGAGTTGCTGGCTGGCGAAAAGCTGCCAGTGTTCCTGAGGTTTATGGGAGCGTGCCACTGTACTTAACGGTTTCTCCAGTTGCGGGGGAAGCCTCTCTTCTACCCTCTTAGATTCAGTTGTTGAGGCCTGTGAAATAAACTGACAAAGGACAGATTAGCAAGAGAAAGGGCAGATTTTTATTTACATATGTAAATGGAAGTTCAGAGAAAAATGTAACTTAAGGCAGAATTTACAGCTTATATACCATCTTAATAAGAGAAGGGGACAGCAAGAAAGGGCACTTAGGGGAAAACAAATGACTTTTAGGAAAGATAAATGGGCCCTTAGGAGAATAGGTAGGAGAAAAGATAGTTCTATGACAGTGTCTTTTTAGATGTGGCACTGAAACTCCCAGGAGAGGATTTGACAGTTGAGTCCTTTAGGGAGGTTCTGCTTTTAGTTAGATAAAGGGAATTCAGGAAAAAAGCCTCTTCCTGCATCTGTTGATTCTCAAATGCATTCAGCTCGAAATGTTTTTTATGCCCCAGCGGTGTATTCTGGACCCTTTTATTTCCCCTGTCTAAAACTTTCCAAGAAGTTTCACAGACCAGAAGCCAAGTTGGTGGCTGTAGAGAGAAGATTCAGGTTAGAAGTTAGGAGAGAAGAGATCTGCAAAGGGAAGGAAGGCATAGATGTATGGAGAAACAAAAGGAAAAGCAAAAATTAATAGTTGGAGCAGATTATATAGACTCAGTTTTTGAGTACAGAGGGCAGTCAATCCAAAGGATTTCTAGATGTTGGTCTTAAGGCATCTTTATTTAAGCAGTGGAGTCAGGATAGTAGTGGCAGTCTCACACACGTGGTTATTTCCCAGAGCTCAAAGGACCATGTTCTGGTGAACTTCCTGAGTGGCCCAAACTGTAGTGGTGGTAAATCCCTTAAAGTTACATCCAGCTTCAGTTTGCAGGGCTTCAGGAAAAGGGCAGTTTTAGTTCTTAGTAATGCCAAGTCAGAAGGATGGTAGAAAATTGGAAATGTTAATTAGTGACAAAATGCGCAAGATGGCAGGATCCAGCTTACAAAGAGGTGAAAATAGCTCAAGGAGAATGAACAGGACTAGAATCTGATAATCCACATGGGTATATTATACTTTTCCATTGAAACATAAAATTTGTCTTTATAATCACCCTAGTTTTGTAAAAGGTAATCAAGGTAAGACGGTTTTTGTTTGCAAAACGAGTCTAGTCTCATCAAACTTGGCCTGATTGTTTATATAAGTGCAATGAAAATAGTAATTGATGACACAGGCCTTTTGAACTTTTATTAGGAATCCCAGATGGGACTTTTAAATTCCTCGAGTCTAGGAAGCCAAGCTGAGAACTTGCCATCAGACTTCCCGTGCATGCCTTCACATTTGGATGAATCCCTCCTTCTCCAGGTCCCCAAAATATCTTAAGCTTTCTGGTCCTGCCAGGAAGTGGCCTTCCTAACTCACCCGTAAGGCTGGGACCCCTGTAACCCAGGCACTAGGCAGCTTTCCAGGAGGGCTTTGTAAGCACTGGCTCCTTAAAGTCAGCCTTATTAATTCCTTAAAACTGGTCATATCTATGCACATCATCCTCAAATATGACATTGCAGTCAAAGCCTTGGTAATATAATCAGTGTTTCCAGTTGTGTCCTGTTAACAGGGAGAACAAATTCTTATTGAACTTGTTCAAATAACTATATTGCCATGGAAATAAGTATTCAATAAGAGTTTTTTCCAAATTTTGGAGGGTTCAGACAGGGAGAAAAGATAAATGCTTCATTTTTGTTTACAAAGATATGATCTACTAAATTGCTGTAAGTGCTAGATAGCTTAAGAGAAAAGGCATTCCTTAAGTCCAGAAAATAGAACATTAAAGAACCAGTAATAAGGGACTTCCCTGGTGGCACAGTGGTTAAGACTCCGCACTCCCAATGCAGGGGGGCCCCGGTTCCATCCCTGGCCAGGGAACTAGCCAGGACTAAGGAGCCTCAACTAAGGAGGCTGCCTGCTGCAACTAAGGAACCCACCTGCTGCAACTAGGACCCGGCACAACCAAATAAATAAATATATATATTTATTTATTTAAAGAATGAAGAACCAGCAATATTCCAAGCAAAAGTCATAGAAGGAATCGTAATCATTCTTCATCACTCTACTCAGTCCCATGTGATAAATTCAGGTCTTTCTTCATTTCGGTTAGCAATTTCATGAACCCATGAGCTTCTCCGTTAGTTCCGGAAATCCTTATTAAGTCCAGTGGTGTGATCTTAAAGTTATGTAAGCCTGTACCTCAGGGTACCTGTTACAGTCTTTTCCATGGATCTCTGAGAAGATCTTGAAAATGAAGCCTGTAGCTGATTACAAGAGTTTTCAGGAAGGCTTCAGAGTAAAACAATATCTGTGAATGACAAAAAGCTTAAAATGGCTATGGTTAAAGGTCTGATGAGTTCATTAAAATGTAGTTGAAAAGGAAATTTGGTTGACTCTGTGACATTCAGCATTTCAAGATAAATGGAGTTATGACATTATACCAGGACATATCATAGACAGCTATTGACATTAACAAACTTCTAGAAATTTCATACAGTTTCTGAAATACTTATATTAATAACACATACCCATGGAACTATAATCTAGGGAAGGTTAAGCATCACTTATTTGACAATGCTTGCCATGCAATTTAACATATCAAATAAACCTAATTAGTTTAACACCTCTCTTTTTACGAAGTGAGAGAACAAATCCTTTGAGGTTTTCCAGGGGCCCTCTGGGAAATCTCAAAGTCAGAGGTCAAGAAGACTTCATTTAGAATTTGATTTGGAGAAGCTGTTAAAAGGTTTGAATGCTTAATTAAATAATATTATAGGTCACTGTGAAAAAATACTTACCTATGTAACCAAAGTGACAGTAATTGCTTTGTCTCATTAAATACAGACCAATAATCCAAGAAACTCCGTCCTTTTAACAGGGAATTTCAACCTCTAGTTTTGCATTTGTACACTATTGAGCTCTTCGTGTGTGTGTGTGGGGGGGGGTGGGGGGTGAAGGCAAGTACAGCATTTATTGCAGGCACCAAGCAAGGAGATCAGGCAGTTCATTGAGCTCAGTTTTTTAAAATTATAAATAAATGCATTCAGTCTTAGCCAGCCTGACCACATGAATAAGATATTCTCCCCGCCCCCATTCCCTTCTCTACCTCTCCTCCTCCCCCCACCATCTGCAGCCCCTTTACAACTTTCTATACCCATTCAGGTTTTTGTCTTTACTTTCCTCTTTCTCATTCTGGTAAACCATTTGACAACCTCTAAGCAACTACTTTAGGACAAAATTACTCTCCTTTTTTCTTTAACAAAAACACATCCTTCATTTCTTTCAGACCTTTCAAGATTGCTTTCCTTCTTTATTGTTTCTAGTATTTTTATGTATATTGATTAGAATTCTTAACCCTTAGTAACCTTAATTTCCAGTGAAAATGAGGAATTAGACAATTGTGAACTGTCACATCAGAATTCTGTAGTAGATTAACAAATTTATGAATACACCACCTCAATTTATAGAAGCATATGTTTCTTTTTTTTTCTTAATTAATTAATTTACTTAGTTTTGTCTGAGTTGGATCTTCGTTGCTGCACATGGGCTTTCTCTAGTTGCAGCGAGCGGGGGCTACTCTTCATTATGGTGCACGGGCTTCTCATTGTGGTGGCTTCTCTTGTTGCAGAGCACAGGATCTAGGCATGCAGGCTTCAGTAGTTGTGGCGCACGTGCTCAGTAGTTGTGGCTTGCAGGCTCTAGAGTGCAGGCTCAGTAGTTGTGGCACACAGGCTTAGTTGCTCCACGGCATGTGGGATCTTCCCAGACCAGGGCTCGAACCTGTGTCCCCTGCACTGGCAGGTGGATTCTTAACCACTGTGCCACCAGGGAAGCCCAGCATATGTGTCTTTATAGTACAGTTTTTTTGAATGTGGTAAAAGGACATGTTTATCAACAAACCCAAACATGTTTAGTCCCTCTGTAAAAATAAGTCAAAAGTAGATAAATTTATGCTTAGTAATTAATGTTTCAGTAGTTTATCTTTTTTTTCAGTATTTTATCTTATTTGGACATTACCTAGACCCAGATAAAGACACTTCTTCACTTGAAATTCACACTGAAGATAAAACTCTAGCTTTAGACCATAACCTTTCACCTTGGGTAATGAAACCTTGACATATTTGAGGGAAAGGTGGAAAACAAAGGTGGCAATCAGAGCAGCTAAGGAGAAGACAGATCACTAAGGAATTTAAGCGGTATTGCTACCTACAGAATTTCTGCTGTTGTTGATGCACATTTGGAATAAGCAGACTGACCACCGTCTTTACACACTTTAAATATCTGGTATTGTTTCACAAGACCTTCATTATCATTAAATCAGCAAATTGCTGCCTGTTTTGATTGGTAGCTAGCGTAGAAAATGATCACAAGAATATTTCCTACTAGAAAACCCTAAAACCCACTCGATTACAGGCCTGCAAGTGACCTAAAATTGTCCCACTCTTTAGCTCAGCAGCTGTCAATATTACAGCACCAATCACAGGTCACACTTTGCTCTCAGTTCCTTTTTAACCCTTATTACGAGACCTGCTTCATGGCTTTTAAGGAGCACAGTGTTGCAATGTGCACCAGATTTAGTCATTGGTAATTTAAATATTTACGAAAATGTCATAAAGCTTCTGAAACTTCTCTGACAAATGTCAGATCTGCATATCATCACTTTTAAATAGAGTGTGCAGAAGTAACTCTAAGGTTGCAGCAGAGCACATTTATTAGAGAAATCTTTAAGCACAGAAATACGGTTCCCTACAAATATTCATCCTGACATCATCTGCACCTAAAAGAAAACGATGAAAGTTCTGTGATATCCAGTGGCTCTGGACCAGGGGTTGGTGAACTACAGGCCACAGACGAAATCCAGTCTGCGGTTGTATGGCCTGCAAAGTAAGAATGATCTTTACACTTTAAAAGCATTGTTGAAACATACAATAATAAGGAGAGGAGGGGGCTTCCCTGGTGGCACAGTGGTTGAGGATCTGCCTGCCAGTGCAGGGGACACGGGTTTGAGCCCTGGTCTAGGAGGATCCCATATGCCGTGGAGCAACTGGGCCTGTGAGCCACAACTACTGAGACTGCACATCTGGAGCCTGTGCTCCACAACAAGAGAGACCGTGACAGTGAGAGGCCTGCACACCGCAATGAGGAGTGGCCCCCGCTCGCTACAACTAGAGAAAGCCCTCGCACAGAAACGAAGACCCAACACAGCCAAAAATAAATAATTTTAAATAAAAGAAGAAGAATATGTTACAGACGTGTGTGTCCGCAAGGCCTCAAATGTTCACTATCTCGTTCTGGGAGTTTGCCCCCCATTCTCTAGACCTTCCGCAAATATGGAAGGTCGAAAGTCCTTCCCACTGCACTTCTCCATAGGGTGATTCCAGTGTGTATTTGTCAGAATGAAATATACATTTGAGACATCGCTCACTTCTTTGTTGAATGTAATCATAGGGTTTGTGTTTCAATATTTACACTATAAAGTATTTCTTCATACCAGTTTTACTAGATTGGCAACAGCCTGCTGCAAAGTGCCTAAATCTTTGGGGGAAATTACATGATTTTGTTTTCGTTATAAAGGAAATTCCATTCCCTGCTATAAAGTCCAAAAATGCTACTTGCATTCAGCTTTTGAGTTGATTTCCAGAAAGATGAGATCATTTGACCATTTTTTTCTCATGCCATGTAAAATGTGTCATGTGGTAATGTCAAGGGACTAATAAACTATCGTAGTCGTGTACACATTTTTTTACTTTCCAAAAGGAGAAGTTCGAAATCCTTTCCACAATTAGTACTTGTTTGTTTTGGCTCTTTTAGAACTAAATTACTCAATAGCAATTAATAAATGAATCATTTTAAGAAATAGGTATAATTTTCGTTTAATGTATTATAAGGCATTGTTTACTCTCAAACATTTCCATACTTTGGATATTTCTGAGTCATTTATCAGTGTGACCATTAGGTAAACTTTCCAAGCTAGTACAGGGTTTCCTGGTTTCATTTTGGTGCAGATATTTGTTCTACTAGCAATTATTTAATAAACATAGGTGGTCGTGAATCTATACAAGGAACTAACCATTTTCAGGTGATCTCAGACTTGCTTATTCACTTTTTCTGTTTG
The DNA here is from genome assembly GCF_039906515.1 of Pseudorca crassidens. Classification (NCBI taxonomy): domain Eukaryota; kingdom Metazoa; phylum Chordata; class Mammalia; order Artiodactyla; family Delphinidae; genus Pseudorca; species Pseudorca crassidens. The sequence goes on from NC_090304.1 coordinate 55,414,064, forward strand.
ATTTGCCAATGCCACAGTTATTTTTCTAGAAGATAGAATTGTGTAATTTTATACACAATTCTGCTGTAATCTAGGCTATATGTCAGCATTAATCACCTCACTATAGGTGAAAGTATTAAATGATACTGTTCTGAATAAGACTTCTGGTAATGTTTTATCCCTGGTTTCTATTTAATGTATCTGTACACTTATATAAAGGCAGGGCCACATGTTTAGTTATACAGTTTGTGCACTGCACAATGGTACCCAGTTGGGGGAGGGGGTTAGTACAGGCTGAAGCCTCACGGTATGTGCCTTGGAAGAGTTGCGTCTCACGACACACTTTTTTCCAATTTCTGAGTGAAGGGGGCTGTATAGGCCAGCAGCAATCCTGTTCATGGGAAGGATGTTTAGTAATTATGACTTTTTTTGTCATTAGTCTTAAGTGATACTGCAGTAAATTTCTACTCCAAGCCTGGGTGATTTACAAGGTTAAAAGCTAATAACTTTTCAATTAAACATTAATGATCCATAAGTACACAGCATTCTTAACTTTATGAGCTCTGGAGTAAATGCATGAACCTTCCAGCTTCACACAATGAAGGGGGACATATTGGAAACAGAAAAAACTTACTGCATAAGCCACATATGTCTAGCGTCCTATCTTTGGCAATGACCAAAGTGCCTTACAAGATGTAAAACAAATTAGAATTTCCGGGCTTCCCTGGTGGCGCAGTGGTTGAGAGTCCGCCTGCCGGTGCAGGGGACGCGGATTCATGCCCCGGTCCGGGAGGATCCCACATGCCGTGGAGCGGCTAGGCCCGTGAGCCATGGTCACTGAGCCTCCGCAACGGGAGAGGCCACAACAGTGAGAGGCCCACTTACTGCAAAAAAAAAAAAACAAAACTGCTGGACAGACCTGAGGGGTCAACCCCTCTTCCACTGGCCAGTTCAACCTGGAACAACCAACTTTCCTCCCCTTCCTGGTCATCTGGCTGACCTGTGCCCACAGAACCCCTTTGTCTTGGAGGTGGGGACGGGTTCCTCTGCCTTATCCCATCCCCCGTTTTTCTGACGAAGGTGTGGCAGGGCAAGCAATGGACCAAGACCTTTCACACTAGGTGAAAGCAATCACCCACTGTAAAGGTGAGGGCTGAAAAGGAGTTAGGATTGCTTTACTCCAGCTCTTTTGTTCCACCTCTGAACAATACACCTCTCAGATACCACCCTACCACCCATACCCAGTACATACATCTCACTCAGTTCCTCCCTGGCCATTCCAGAACCTTCCTAGAGAGGTCATCACTGCCTGTCCTAAAGTCTGGTCACTTTATTCCAATAAGCTTACCGCCATTTAACTTTCTCCCCACTTCAATTCACCCCCAAACTTCCCGAAAGACATTTCTGCTAAAGAGAAAAGATGAGTTTTTAGGGAGCTTGGAGAAAGTGAGTTAACAACATTAAGTCATTGGGCCAACCTGGATGGATGTCTGCTCTGTGTCAGGCCTTGGACTCAGCCATGAGTGGGACAGGAGTTGACCAGTCTGGGGAGGAATACAGTCAGGCCCGTCCCACCACTCTCCCCTCATACGTATCCTTACTCTTCTCTCATCCAGACATCCCCCTTGCCCCTGCCCAGCCCCTCTAAATTAGCAAGGAGAACAAGGAACCTGAGAGGTGGAACATTCTTACAGAATCCAGTAAGTTACCAAGCTCTGAGGACACCATCCCTGACCTTCTGATGACCCCTGCCCAGTTCAGGCCTGGGCCTCACCTCTCTCTCATGGATCACTGTACCCGTCTCTGGGTTCCCTTCCTCCACTATTTCCCTCTTTGGCATCTATACCACATATGGGCTGCTACAATGGACTCTTTTTTTTTTTTTTCTTTTTGCGGTACGCGGGCCTCTCACTGTTGTGGCCTCTCCCTTTGCAGAGCACAGGCTCCGGATGCGCAGGCTCAGCAGCCATGGCTCACGGGCCCAGCCGCTCCGCGGCATGTGGGATGTTCCCGGAACGGGGCATGAACCCGTGTCCCCTGCATCGGCAGGCGGACTCTCAACCGCTGCGCCACCAGGGAAGCCCTGGCAAGCGGATTCTTAACCACTGCGCCACCAGGGAAGCCCTACAATGGACTCTTGAAAACACATACAGACTGGTCAAAACTTTCAAAGGATCAAGTTAAAACTCCAGGTACGGCATTCAAGGCCCTTCTCAGGAACCTCTAATTTATCTTTGCACCTTCAACTCCCAATATTTACCCTTCCAACGACACAAAACGTGGAATGTTTCCCAGACATGTCCTGTTTAGTCCCACCTCTGTACCTCTGCCCAGAGTGCCCTCTCCCTCTTTACACCACTCCTTACCTGCTGGGAAAACTCCCTACCACCTCAAATGCCATGTGGTAGGTTAAATATGGCCACAAATTTTTGGAACTCCTCCTCACCCCTTTTATCTGGGCTGGTCTTGTGACTTGACACTATTGCCATTTGGGGTAGGGCGGTTCCTGAGCATGAGAGAGCATTTAGCCGTATGCGTGTCGTCTGCCCAGTAGATGCTAGAATCACACCCCGAGTCATGACAGCCAAATATATCTCTAAACATTGCCAAATGTACTCTGGTGAGCAAAGTCACCTGTGGTGGGAACCACTGGCCTAGAGGAAGGCAGGGAAACAAGAGGGCTTCCCAGTTCACTCCAGGAAGCCGGGCTGCCCATAGACTGACCTGGAATACTCAGCTCAAACTATTGAGAAGAACAAAATAAACCTTTATGTTTTTTGAGCCTCTGGGATTTTGTCAGCACTTTGTTAGGGCAGCCTTGCCTTATCCCAGGTAAACTAATGTGTCCTCTCTGATCCCTGTTTCCCCCCAACCAGACTGGCTGCTCCCAGAGGGAGGTACCATGTTTGAATCACGTCGGGTGTTACCCCGCGGAGGGAGGCCCTGGCATCTTGCAGGCTCACTCTTGGCTCTGGGAGGTGGAAAGAGCAGGAGGAAAGGCACCATCCAAACACCCTTTCTGCAGTCCCAGTGCCTTGGCCACTTGTCCCTTGCCGGCCTTGCTTCTGAGCAGGGTCTGGCTCATAGTAAATACTTCCTAAATGCTTTAGGGGTGAACAAATGAATGATGTGCCCACTCATTTGTGCCCATCTGTCCGAGTGGTGTGAACTGTATCCATCGGGAGAGTGTATCAGTTTCCTATTGCTGCTGTAACAAATTACCGCAGACTTTCTGGCTTAAAAACACAAACACAGTTATTATAGCCCTACATATCAGAAGTCCAGAATGAGTCTTGCTGGGATAAAAGTCAAGGTGTCAGCAGGCCTGCATTCCTTCTGGAGGTTCTAGGGCAGAATTTATTCCCCTGCCTTTTCCAGCTTCTAGAGTGTGCCCACACTCCTTGGCTTGTGGCCTCCCTTCATCTTCAAAGCCAGCAGTCACATCATTCTGACCTCTGCTTCCACTGGTCCCATATCCTCTGACTCTTCTGCCTCCCCTTTCATTTATGAGGACTCTTTGATCACACTGGGTCTGCCTGGGTAATTCAGGATTATCTTCCTGTTTTTTCTTTTTTTATAAATTTATTTATTTTTGGCTGTGTTGGGTCTTCGTTTCTGCGCGAGGGCTTTCTCTAGTTGTGGCAAGCGGGGGCCACTCTTCATCGCGGTGCGCAGGTCTCTCACTGTCGTGGCCTTTCTTGTTGCAGAGCACAGGCTCCAGACGTGCAGGCTCAGTAGTTGTGGCTCATGGGCCTAGCTGCTCTGCGGCATGTGGGATCCTCCCGGACCGGGGCACGAACCCGTGTCCCCTGCATCGGCAGGCAAATTCTCAACCACTGCACCGCCAGGGAAGCCCGCTGATCAGCAACCTTCATTCCATCTATAACCTTAATTCCCTTTTCCCATGTAACCTAACATATGCATAGGTTTCAGGGATTAGGGCCTAGACATCTTTTGGGGGCCATTATTTCTCATACGACGGTGTCCAATAAGTATTTGTTGAATAAATGAACAATAATGAAATAATGAACAAAAATTAATAAATTAACAGATGTGATTCCTTCACACGGACCTCTGTGATGTGAACTCATTCTGGACAGCTGAGTATCATTAACCCTGAATTCTCTTCCCACTTGCCATTTATCAAATGCTTGTAACAGACAAGAAAACAAGAAGGCTGAGGGGTCGGGAGAGGACGCCTCTGTGTCCTTGGAAAAGTCTGAATTCTGTGCTGTGACAACTTCCTCCCATTTTCCTGACAGGCAGGTGGATTATCCCCACTTTATGGGTAAAGAGATTACGATTCAGGAAACTCACAGCTCAGAAGAGTCAGGACGCCACATTTATAGGCCTACTTTGTCACTCTGGGTCCTGGTCAACCCATCTCTGAAGCTGGGCTGCTCACTGTCACCAGGCCCAGCGAAGGCCTACGGCCCGCGCAGCCCTGGCACCCCCTGATGTTACCTGGTGCCTTCCCCTCGCCTGGCTCATCGGGCTCTTTTGCGCCCCGCAGCCGCCAGGGGGCGCGCCCTGCATACAGTTTCCTCGCGAAGGCGGGCGGCTGGTCTTTGGGTCTGGGTAAATCTGGGCCCCAGGAGCCTGTGCTCCCAACTCCCTTCACCAGGCCGGCCTAGCTGACAAGAACCCCACGAGCAAGGAATATGATAGGGCTGTCTCACTAACAAACACAGATGCAAAATCCTATACGAAACGCTAGTAGACAATGTGGCAGTATGTAAAAAGGATGTCAGAGCACCCAGATGGATTTATCCCAGAAATTTGAGGTGGGCTTAGCATTAGAAAAGGAATCAGAATACATGGATAAAAAAGGAATATCTGTCAATGTGGCACATCACATCAAGAGAAATATGAATCTCTCAGACGTGGCGGGGGGAGGGAATGTTTGATAAAATTCAACATTCGTTCGTGATTTAAAGAAAATCTTGGTAAAAGGTGAAAGCATTTCCTTTAAGAGTCAGAAAAGACTAGACGTGTCCATCATCACCACTGTTCAACATTGTCCAAGGCTTGAGAGCACAGCAAGGCAAGATAAAGATTTAAAATGATAATGAGGGAATTCCCTGGTGGTCCAGTAGGTAGGACTCCACCCTTTCACTGTCGAGGACATGGGTCGTCCAGGAACTAAGATTCCACAAGCCATGCAGGGCAGCCAAAAAATAAAAAAATAAAATGATAATGACTTGAAAAAAGAAAGAAAATTATCAGAACTTCAGAGGCTTGCAACCCTATCAGATCCAATTTCCCCACAAAATTAATGCTATACTCCCTATTCTGAAATGAAATTCTTAGAGAATATAATCTGTCCACACATATATTTTCCAAAACTCAATACAATTCTTTTATTGTAATATAAAAGGTTAATAAAAGACAAATAAAATTGTATGAATTATGATGTGTAAATTCTTGGGCACAACAAAAAACTCCCTTACAAATTTTCAAATCTCCCCCCAGGGGGCAGTACACCTCATTGAGAACCATTAGCCTACTTAGAAAACCCACCAAAACACACACACAAATCCTACAGTTAATTAATTAAAATAATTTTTAAATGTACCAAGTCTTCCAGTACAAAATCAATGTACAAAAATCAATTTAACTTCTATATAGTAGTAACAAGCGATCAGGAAAAGTCATTTGTAAAAGTACCATTTATAATAGAAATAAAAATGTACCTAGGATCGAATCTAAAAGCGATGCAAGAAAAAAATGTTAAGATATTTTTAAACACCTAAATTAATATGTCGAGATATCATGTTATAAAGCACCTCCAAGCCCCTGACTTCCTTGTATCCTCCCCCCATGCAGGGAACAGAGATTATTATCATCCCCACTGGGCAGATGTGGAGACTGAGGCCCAGGTAAGTAAATGACCGGGCCTCCTGCCTGCCATTCCTGGGCAGCAAGGGAAAACCCCCTCAACCCATCTCAGCGGCATTTGGGAGCAGGAGGCAGTAACCCTTCGAAGCAGGAGGGGAGGGTGGAGATCAAAGGTAAGGCCCTACCTCAGTTTCCTCCACCCAGATGCCATACCTATCCCCTCCCTCAAACCCGGAAGAAAAGAGCAAATAATGATTCTGGGGAGACCAAGTCCGAGCCTGAAGGGCCCAGAGAGATGCCTTCCCTGCCCCCAGCCCCAGTGGAAGGGAAAGCGGGCCAGAAAGGCGCAGTGGCTCCAGCGTCGCACAGTGAGGGCCCCAGGCCCGACCCCAGCTCGGAATGCAGCCCTGGGGCGCGGATGCTCTGGGGTTTGAACAATAACTACTTCGACTGTTTGTCTGCTCGGGCCCTGAGTGAAGCCCCACCCGGCGCTGCCCAAGCAGAGTGAGGACTCCGCCCGTCAAGGCTGGGCTCTGAGCCGGAGGCTGAAGCCGGGAGAGCAGAACCACCGGCTTTGAAGGGGCCTCCCGGGCTGGCTGCCCGGCTTTCGCGGTGGGGGTGGAGAACTCTCAACGTGTTAGCCTTGACTCAACGTCGTAACAGTTGTTGGAGCTGGCCTCTCTCCACCCTGGGACGGTCATTCGCAGAATGATTCTGTAGTGGTGACGACCCTCTCCTCCCCTCCAGCCTAGACTCAGCCTGGCCTTGGAGGAACAAACAGGCCCATTAACCTATTCTCCCAGCTGAAGAGCAGTCTTTCCGAAAGGTTAGTTCTCATACTCCCAAGAACACAGAAATGACGTTTTTAAAATGTCTTTTTTTTTTTTCTTTCTTTACTCCTGGTCTCAAGAGTTTGAAGCTATAGATAAGAAATTGGATTTGTATTCTAGAAAGTTCAGTTGGCTGTGGGAGAAGGGATCTGAGGGGCAGAAGGGGTCCTGGGGAGAGTGGCGGTTGTTTATTTTATTTTTGGCTGCATTGGGTCTTCATTACTGCGTGTGGGCTTTCTCTGGTTGCAGCGAGCGGGGACTACTCTTCGTTGCGGCGCGGGCTTCTCTTGTTGCAGAGCACAGGCTCTAGAGCGCAGTCTCACTAGCTGTGGCACACGGGCTTAGTTGCTCCGCTGCATGTGGGATCTTCCTGGACCAGGGCTCGAACACATGTCCCCTGCATTGGCAGGTGGATTCTTAACCACTGTGCCACCAGGGAAGTCTGCCACCCATTTTATTTATTTATTTATTTATTTATTTATTTATTTATTTATTTATTTATTTATTTATTTATTTATTGCTGTATTGGTTCTTCGTTTCTGTGGGAGGGCTTTCTCTAGTTGTGGCAAGCGGGGGCCACTCTTCATCGCGGTGCGCGGGCCTCTCACTATCGCGGCCTCTCTTGTTGCAGAGCACAGGCTCCAGACGTGCAGGCTCTGTAATTGTGGCTTACGGGCCCAGTTGCTCCGTGGCATGTGAGATCTTCCCAGACCAGTGCTCGAACCCGTGTCCCCTGCATTGTCAGGCAGATTCTCAACCACAGCGCCACCAGGGAAGCCCAGCCACCCATTTTTAATTTTAGAAGCTTTTATTGTTTTATGTCTGCTAAAGCTATTTCCTCCTCATAGTATTACTTTTTCAGTGTTCCCATTCTTGCATGTTTATCTTTCCATATGGACTTTGCATCTTGTCTATCTTCATAAGAGAGCTTGCTGGTATTTTTATTGGGATTGTATTGAATTTACAAATTAACTTAGGGAGAACTAACATCTTTATAATGTTGAGTCATAAAATTCAAGAACAGGGGATATCTTTCCATTTGTTCTTAGTTGGTGTCTTTCAAGAATGTTTTAAAATTTTCCTCATGTAGGTTTTATGCATTTCTCATTAAATTTGTTCCTAAGCACTTAATCTTTTTTTGTTTTTATTATGAAATGTGTTTTATCTATCCTTATGACCTTTGTTTATTATTTGTATATATAAAGGCCGTTGAATTTTGTATTTTAATTTTGAATCCTGCTACTTCACTGAACTCTTTCACTATTTGAATTAGTTTTATCATTGGTTCTCCGGTTTTTCTCTTTTTTTCAGGTATAACATTATATCATCTGCAAATAGATATAGTTTTTTTTTTCTTTACTCAGTCTTAGGCCTTACGTTGATTTATTTTGTTTAATTGCATTAGCTAATACCTCTAGTACGATGTGGAATAGTGGTGTAGATAGAGGTTATTCTTGCCTTGTTTCTGGTCTTAGTGGAAGTGCTTCCAGTGTTTCTTGATTAAATAAGATGTCGGCTTTAGGACTACATTTTATTGTGTTGAGAACGTATCCCTCACTTCCTATTTCATTGAATGTTTTTATTGTGAATCGGTGTTGAATTTTGTTAAAGGCTTTCTTGGCATCTAGAGAAAAAAATCATGGTTTTCCCCTTAGGTTCATTAATATGGTACATACTGGTTATGGGTTGAATTGTGTCCCCCCCAAAGATGTTGAAGTCTAACTTCCAGTGCCTCATAATGTAAATTTGGAAATAGGGTCTTTACAGAGGTGATCAAATTAAAATGAGGTCATTAGAAGGACCCTAATCCAATATGACTGGTGTCCTTATAAACAGGGGAAATTTGGACACAGAGATAGACAGACACACAGGGAGAACACATGTGAACATGAAGGCGTAGATCATGGTGTTGTGTCTACAAGCCAAGGAGTGCCAAAGATTGCCAGCAAACCACCTGAAGCTAGGAGAAAGGCACGGAGCAGATTGTCCCTCACAGCCCTCAGAAGGACCCAACCCTGATGACACATTGATCTTGGACTTCTAGCCACCAGATCTGTGAGACAATAAGTTTGTGTTTAAGCTGCCCAGTTTGTGGTACTTTCTTATGGCAACCCTAGCAAACTAATGCTATTAATGGATTTCCTGTTATTAAACCAACTTTGTATTCCTGAATAAATCCCACTTGGTTTTGGCTGGTTCTTAATAATATCCAGGATACTAACAAAATATAAGCAGTGTTTCAGAGTAGCATGGAATTAAGAGCAACTCAAAGTTCATTTTGTCCTTCATATCCCTATTTTCCATGGTGTGTGCTCTCCCCTGGAGTCCAGTGTGACTCTCCCATTTCTCAAACTCTCAGGAGAATACTATTAGTTCTGCATGTCCTGAAAAGTTCTGTATGTCCAATTCCACTTCTCTCCCTGCGATCCCGTCCCCTTGGCTAGATGGGTGTGGGGGAACTTGAATGGTTACTTGAATATTTTACCCTAAGACACCAGACATTAGGAGCCTTCGTGTTGAGCCATTTCCCATGCCAAGGGGCTTCCTTTAGGGTTCTCAAACAATAGCTAGACAATTAGATCTGTTGGGATTTTTAAAAGAAATTATTATTATAAGGATTTCACTTGGGAAACTCGTTACATACAGGAGCAGTGAAGATAGGGGTTTGCTGGCCTGTAGCAAAGAAGATTCTCTCCAGGGCTCTGGTGGGGTGGAGGCTATGGAGTCCTGCAGAGCTAGGAAGAGGGAACTAGGTCACAGCTCTGGGTGACAGAGACTCTCCCAAGACAAGTAGAAAGGGCTGCCCTGTGAGGAAATGAGCTCCCAGTTACAGGGGGATGCAGCAGAGGTTGGACATCCAGTCAAGAAGCCATCAGAGGTGGCCTTTCCCTGGGGGAGAGAAGAGGAGGAGGGGGATAGAGGAGGAGGAAGAGGGGAAGGGCATGAGTGGAGTCAGACAGGGTAGGGAGGATCCCAGTTCTGCTATTTCCTGATTGTGTGACCGGGGCATCTCCTGAGGCTCAGTTCTATCATCTGTAAAATGGGGCTAATGAGGGCTCCTGCCAAGGTGGTTGTGAGAATTACATGGGAAAAGCACCTGCACAGCAGGCCCCGTGATGGCATGGGAATCAGTTTATAGCAACCGACCAGCAGGGACCTGGGGCCAGAGCATCATCCCCAGCCCCTTCCCCCAATTTTTTGGGAGACCAAGCTCTTCCTGGCTTGTCTGGAAACCTCTCCATCTTAACCCTCAACAAGAGCAGGGCCAATGCCTCCCCCACTGCACCAGGCTGGGTGCCCTGGACAGGTCACTGTCCCTCTCTAGGTCTCTTTCCTCATCTGTCAGAGAAGGTGGGAGCTGCCAGAGATGGGCTCTGAGGTGGGCCCTTCCAGTTCTAACATCCTAGGATGGCTGGGCTTCTAACCAGCCATGTGTACGTGTCTCTGCTCTTGGGACCCAGTGTCTTCAGAAAATGAGGGGGTTGGGCTAGATTGAAATAACATCGAGAGCACTTACTTTGAGTCAGGGCCCACTCTAGGGGTTTTACATGGTTCAGTCCATTTAATCCCCACAACAACAGCATGGAGTGGGTGCTACTATAATAATTTTATAGGTGAGGTGACTGGGGCACAGAGAGTTTGGGTCACTTGTCCAAGGTCACACAGCTAATAGGAGCCCAGGCAGTGAGTCCAGTGTACATTCTTGCAACCACCACGAAACACTCCTCTTGTGGCTCCAACAGTCGGAAATACAAAAGGGGGGCTGATTAGTCAGAGTGACTTAGAGGTACACTGGGAACACTGGAAGGAGAGATGAGTGGGCCTGAGCTTCTCCATCTGCGAAGTGGGCTGACACAGGCCTCGGATGAGCATAACAAACACGTCTGCCCTGCCATCCCAGAGCCCCTACTGTGTGCTAGGGCTGGTCACTCACAAACCTTCTCAGTCTTATGTGGGAAATATGCCCCTCCTGCTGTCGCCCCATCATAGCATATTGAGTAAATAAATACTCAATACGGGCCTGGAGCTTGCTTTCCCCATCTGACAAGGGCCCTCCTTGTGACTCCTGGGGTCTGGGTCCCGCTCCTCCATCCAGAATCTTGGGGATGGATATGGACATGGAGATAGCGCTCGCCTCTTCCAGTCCTTCTTTTCCCAGCCCCCTGCCTCGGTGCCGACCTAGGCTGGGCTCTGGGGAACTCCCGGAGATGCTGGGAGGGAGGGGCCGGAGAACGCGGGCCCGATCAAGCCGAGAGGGGTCGGGCTGCGCCGCGCAGGCCCCCAAATCCTCATCTACTCTCCAGCGGGAGCTCTGCAGCCACCTTCCTGCCCGTTCGCCTCACAGCTCGGCGCCAGTTCGCATGCGCTGCAATCCTGGCCCTCCCGCCCAGCTGGAAACCACGCCTCTGTCCCCCCAATGGGCGGAGGCCGCTGGGCGGGCCCGGCCGCCCGGGAGTCCTAGCTCGAGCCCCGCCCCAGGCCAGCCCCAGCTGATCTCCGGCAGGAGCCAGAGGCAGCTGAGGGGGCCGGTCCAGCTTCCGCTCCAGTGCCAGCGCCGAGCCCGGCATCCCCGAGTCCGCTGGACCCGCGGCGGCGCGGCAGGTAGGAGGCGCTGCGCAGAGGGAGGTGTGTGCGAGCGCGCGTGTGTTCATGTGTGTGTTTCGGAGGTGTGTGTGTGTGTGTTATGGGTGCAGCGAGGGCCAGCGCGTGCCCTGTGAGCGCGAATCGGTGGGTGTGGGGTTGCACATCCTGCAGCCGGGGAGGAAGGAGGTGAGCGCTGGCTTTGAGGCCCGGGGGGGGCGGCGGGCGGGGACCTCCAGGATCCGCCCCGGCCCCGGGGGTTCGTCCCCACCCCCGCTCGAGGCTAGGGGCCTCTTCCCACTGTACCCGAGTGTCCGGAGCTGGTTTCATGGTGCTTACGCGCCGGGGTTTACCTCCTGGGGCTTGACCGGCCCTTGCCCTCCTCTTCCTCACAATTCCCCTTTCGTGTCCCTTCCCAGGCCTCCGCCCATTCAATTCCACAACCCCTCCCGGGTACCTCCCCATCCTCCGTCCCCCGGCTTGGGAAAGGGGGCAAGGCCACAATCGATTCCCTTCCTCACCATCTTCCCAGGTTGAATAGGGGCCTTTTCTCCTGGGCTGCTGGGCTTGGGTGTGTGTGTGAGGGGGCCAGGGAGGCAGGGACAGCTGGGGGAGAATGGATCTTGGGCTGCTCTGATCCTGCCACCACCTTTCAGAGTTGGGCATCTGAGGAGACCCACCTGGGTTCCAGAGGTGAAGCAGGACGGATCGTTAACAGGTGCCAAGTTCTCGCCAGGCTTCATTTCCTGTGGTGGGATTCAGCCCCAGACCCCACAGGGTGGAGGAGAGTGAGGCACAGAGGGTGAAGTGACCTACTCTCTCTCTCAGGGTTGCTGAACCAGAATTTGCAGCTGGGTTGCCCTGGCTCTCAAACCAGAATCCTCTCCCTACACCAGCTTCGAAGAGAGAAGTGCCCAGGGCAGTTATTTGTAGGATTCTGGGGAGGGAGAAATCTGGGCAGACTTCCTGGAAGGGAGGGTGTTTGAGTGTGGGGCTCAGCCTACCCTATGAGTGTGAGGCCTCCTGAAGAAACTACTGTATTCTGCTGCAAGGATTGAAAGCCTCCCACCCAGGGTCTTTGGGCCTAGCCTTTGCTGCAGTTCCCAGAGTCCTGGGGTGGGGGTGGGGAGGCCTGGCTGCTTTCCCAGGCTGAGGGTGGGGCAAGCTGGGCCCAGCTGTTGCTGCTTCAGGCCAGAGCTGGGAGCCTGGACGTGGATGTGCTTAGGTGGGGTCATCGCCCTGAGGAACCTCTCTTCTGACCGACGAGGCAGATGGGTCAAACCGAGAAGGCCCTGCCCAGATTTGCACCCAGTGCTGGGTGCCAGTCCCTGCCCAGGAACTGGGGAAGGTTTCACTGCAAAGGATATATCGGTGCTGGGTGCTGAAGGATGGAAAGTTCACCAAGCAGAAAAGCAAGGGCAGGGCACTGCAGGCCCAAGGAATAGATGGGTAGAGGCCTGGAAACGTAACTGAATGATAGCCCATAGGGAGGGGCATTAAATCATCAGAAGTGCATCCCAGAAGTGTCGTCTTTGGCTCTGTGGTGGGTGAGTTGCTAGGGAGCCCCGAGCAGGGGGAGGCCCCTTCCTCTTTCCCCTCGCCTCTCCCCTCCCCAGCTCCCCACCCAGGGCTAGGCTTGGCACCTGAGGGGGGCATCTGATAGGGCTTCCCAGAGCCTGCACAGGAGGGGTGGTGGAGCCGGGGGGGGGGGGGGGGGAGGGGAGCCCTATCTGAGACGGAGCCACCACTGGGGGTGGAGCGGGTTTGGGGGAAGTCGATGAAGTGTGAGAGGCCTGTGGGCTTCGGGGGATGACATCCAGGCCACTGCTCCCAGGCCAGTGCTGTCTCTGGCTGCTTCTGCCCCTGCCTTCCCTGTGGGCTCTCAGGACAGCCCTGAAGCCCTGATCCCTGAACAGGTGGCCCTCCCGGAGGCCCCAGTGGCCACAGGGAAGCCTGTCTCCATGACCTCTCCTACCTGCAGGGCCTGTCATTGTGTCACGCCTCCTCCTCGCTGAGACTGGCTCTGCACGTGACCTTGAGACAGGGAACTTCCCCTGTGAGTCTCAGTTTCCTCATATGCAAAATGGGGGTAAATGCTGCCTAGTCATAGGGATTTAAGGGTTGATGATGAAGTTAAGTCCCGAAACGAAGTACATGGTGTCTGGTAGTCATTATAACTAATAGTACCTAACTGTCAGCACCACTTAATCCCTTCTTCCCTGGGGGAGGGACAACCCAGAGGAAGGAGGGGCCGACTTTGGGTGGAGAAGGGTGAAAGGAAACAGGGTCTCTCCCATTGAAGTGGAAGCCCCTCTTGGCTTCAGTGGTTGAGAACTGTGGCCTTCTCAGCCCTCCTGTGGCGGGGCTCACTATCGGGGCCTGGCAGGTGAGAAGTCTGTCTGCTGCTGGTCTTCTCACCTCACGCCTGACTTTCTCTGCCCCAGGGTCCTCAAGTGTTTTGAGTGCCTTTAGAACCCCCTCCCCTCCACCCCTCTAGCCCCTCCGGAGACCTCTTCTGCCCCTTCATGCCTCGCCCTTTCTGCTCAAAACATTCCTTGGCTGGCCTCCCGGGCCTCGCCTTGAGGACCGCAGACTCTGCAGCTTCTTCTCCTCCCTGGGTCGATGGTGATGCCCTGGGATTGCCTCACTTTAGTTCAGGCCGAGCTGCTGACTTCACTTTGGCCTCAGGCCTTGCCTTTCCCTGTTCACTAATGGCAAAATGGGCCAAGTCCCTTTGGGGTTCTAATCCAGGTTTTTTTAGGAAGCCAGCCTTCAGGCTTGGACGTAGGAAGTTGCGAAATGTGAACATTTGCTGGCCTGTAATGGCCCGAGCTATTGCTCCCCGTTCTGATTGTTCAGGGATGTGTTTCTAGGGGTCTCAGCTTTCCCAGGACCAGGGGTATGAGGGTGCCACTGGCTGGGGCCATGGTGGCTTGTGGGCGTGGACTGTGGTTTTCTGCCACAGTGGTGCATGTGGTCAGCTGTGAGACAGGGGACTGGTGGCCGGACTAGACCAAGCCCATTCATTGGTACCCAGCCAGCCAGCACTTTCAGGGTATGCCCAGGATGGCCTCAGGATCTTGCAGCCTGGGGGACAAAAGGCAGAGAGCCTGCTGGCCTGATCTGCCTGCCCCTGCCCAGCCAGCCCCTGCCCCATTGCCCACTGTTGGGTAACTTCTGCTAGTCAGGGTGCGGTGGTGGGACTCAACTGGTGTGTTACTAATAATATAGTAACTAAGACACTGGAGTTTGGGGTGGCTTTGTTTTCCATTGGAGCAGTTGATCCTCGCTCACTCACTTCCTTGAGCAGGAGAGAGGTGTGAGACTACATACTTACCCACAGGAATGATACTAATGGTATACATTGCCTTTCGCTGCTGTAACAAATGAACACCAATTTAGTGGCTTAAAACAACACAAATTTATCCTCTTACTGTTTTGGAGTCAAAAGTCTGGAAAGAGTCTTATGAGCTAAAATTAAGGTGTCAGGCTGGTTGCCTCTGGAGGCTCCAGGGGAGCCTCTGTTCCTTGTGGCTGTCGGCGTTCCTCACGACCTCATCACCCCATTCTCTCTACTTCCGTAACCTCATTGCCTTTTCCTCTTTTGGAGTCAAATCTCCCTCTGTCCCCCTCTTAAGGACACCTGTGATTACATCTAGGGCCCACCCGGATAATCCAGGATAATCTTTCCATCTCAAGATCCTTAATTACATCTGCAAAGTCTTTTTTGCCGTCTAAGGTAACATTCTCAGGTTCCAGGGATTGGGATGTTGGCATTTTGGGGAGCAGTTATTCAGCCTACCACAGGAGCCAACTGCAGTGTCATTGCAGGCGCCATGGGTGCCCACAGCTGCTTCCCCGAGGGGGTCACCCTCAGTGTCTGCTTCCGCCTCAGCATAGGAGCCTTTGCCGGCAGAGCCTGGGCTGCTGCAGCTCTGGCCCCGAGCCCAGCCTGAGGCCACAGTAGGCAGAGCTCAGGGATGTTTGGAAGAGGGGAGTGTGCTGGCGTGTCCCCACGGGTTGACCCAGAGACCAGACCCCATCCTGGGGTCCTTAACATAAGAGTAGGTTAAGCCTGCCAGAGTGGAGTGCATCTCAGACATTCATTCACTAGCCCCAGTGCTGTGCAGGGTCACTTGATCCCCACCGTCACCCTGTGAAGGCCAGGCCGGGAGCCCCATTTTGCAGATGAGTATACCAAGGACAGTTGGGGCTAAGCCCTGCCTAGAGCAGAGATGTGTGAGGGGAGCCAGGGGTGAGGGCAGGTTGGGCCAGCAGAGCGGGAGACCTGCATTTCATAGATGAGAGCTCTGAGGCACAAAGAGGTAACTGTTCTTGTCCCTTTCTGGCCTCATTCTCCCCATCTGAAGATAAGGATGTGGACGGGACATTCCGAGGCTCTGATTTCTCCTCTGGGCACGGGGAGGAGGAGGCACTGGCGTTCAAGGCTGCTTCGGGCAGGAATGTGACATGGGGCCCGGAAGTGCCGCCAGCACACCGCTTTTGCCCAGAGACGTGGTTGTCATCCTGGGAGGTCGTGAGCCTCCTGGTGCCTCCAAGGAAGGACCCCCAGCCAGACCCCCAGATAGCGCCTGGCTGTGTGCTGTGGCCCCTGGCCCAGTGTGGGTCTGCATGGATCTCCATGGCCAAGGCCATGCTTTGCAGGTCCATTTCTCCAGCCTGGTCTCCCTGCCTGCGTCCTGGCCTCCTTTCCATCCAGACTTCTTGTGAATCCTCCAGGAGCCCAGCTCACACCCTGGCACTCTCCCGAGTCCTTAGCCTGGCTTTCAGGGTCCCCATAACCTGGCTGTGGCAGTGTTGCCTTGCTAGCCCTTTCTTCCTCTCCCCTGCACCCTGTCCTCCCGCCTTGCCTAAATGGTTTCCTCCTCCCAGGAGGTTCCGTCTTCCTCTGAACCTTCCAGTTCTGTCTCTTAAAAATCACAGCCCACCCTATGAGCTCCTGCTTAGATGCCGCCTCCTCCTCGAGCCTTTCCTGCCCCGTCTGAACGCATCACTGCCCTCTTAGAGCAGATCTCTCTGGCTGGTGCTGGGGTTGCTGTCTCTCCTCCACCAGGCTGACCTCCCGGGCTGAGCCTGGTCCGACTTTTCGCTGCCCCCTTGGCCAGGCGCAGAGCAGGTGTGGGAAGGTTGAATGGGAGCATGCGGCTGAGTGGGACTCCCTGGAGCTGATGAGTGGGTCGCTGCCTTTGCTCGAGGGAGGGAGTGGTGGGCCAGGCAGAGCAGAGCCCTGACATGAGGCAGGCTCCTGACTGTCCTGAATGCACCTCTTCCCTCTCTACGCCCCCTGGGCCTCATCTGTGCAATGAGAACAGTACAGCTCATTTCTGAGGGTGTGCAGGAGTTTGACCTAGGAATTGAGCCTCAGTTTCCCAGTCTGAGAAATGGGCACCATCCCACCAGGTTTCCAACCTTGGTTCTTGGAGGCAGATGGTACGAGAGGCACAGACTACCTATGCAGGAAGCAGAAAAAGAGGCTGTCCTGGTGACAAACATAGCTGATTGGAAAAGAGCAAGAAGTGTCCCCCTCTCCACCATTCAATGGTGAGAGCCTGCAGGCCAGAGAGGGCAGGGTCTTGCCTGAGGTCACACAGCCCAGTGGAGCTGAGGCAGCTTCAGTGACGTGATCAAGTCTCATTTTTGTAGGTTGTTTCCCCTGTGGGGAGTGAACAGCACCTGTGAGCTGCAGGTGTCTACCCCGCCCCAGTAGGGTAAGAAACAGCCGCTGCTGCTCCGGCGCTCAGTGGCGCCTGCCCCTCCCTCTGCACTTTCTCACCAGATATGCTGCTGGGCTGGGTTTCCCAGGCCCAGTGACCTTCAGTGCCCAAGCCAGCTGCTCACCCTGCCCGATGCCGAGCCTTGGCCAGCCTGCTGCCCACGAAGGTTCCCAGCTTCTTCCTGTCCCTGCTGATGCCCGGCAGATCCAGCTGGATCTCACCTGCTTACTGAGGCTCCCCGGCCCCCTCCTCACAACACCCAAGTCCCAGTGGGAACCGCTGAGGGGCAGAGGCCTGGGGACTCAGCCAGGGCCACACAGCGAGCCAGCCCCGAGGCTAGCTTTCCCCTCATATACACGGCCGGCCGGGGGACACCAGCACCCCAGGACCAGCGAGGGACCCTGAGCCCCGAACACGCCTGGCCCTGCCCTCCAGACCCACTTGTCTCTTAGCACAGAGCGCTTGGTAGGGTTTACGTATTAGAAAGCTCACTGCAGCTGGGTGGAGACTGGATTGGACACAGATAGAAACCATAAGGGGAGGGCAGTGGAGAAGAAAGACAGGATTTCCCAGTCCCGGTGACGCCTACTTGGCCTTGGCCAGAGTGACTCACTGGGCCTGGCCCCCTGGTTCTGCTGCCGGAGCCCCCGTGGCCCCTACGCAGCTCACGCTTCTCGCCCCTTCTCCCCCACCACCCTGCCATCCGTTCCTCAGCACATGGTGCATGGGGGAGATGGGGTCCTGGGAGGCCACAACACAACCACAGTCGGACACAGAGAGATGTGTTGAGCATGTTAATGAAACGGTGGCTCGTGGGGCAAGAGAGGAGTGGGAGTGGCTCTACAATAAAAGGGAAGGAACTCATTGATAAAACCCAAACTCTGAGGCTCCAGGCCCCCTCCCTGGCCTCTGGCCTTCCCTGCCCTGGCTCTGGCTGAGGCTCTCCCTGGCCCACGTTACTACTTCAACACCTGACCCTCGGTCTCACCCCTCCACCCCTCTCTGGCTGCCCCATGCCCTCAGTGAGAGCCCACTTCCCAAAGCCGCCATCCCAGTCTTGCAAACCCGGTCCTGCCAGCTTTCCCCACTCAAAGCTCTGCACCCTGGCCTTCCCTCCACCTGCAGTGCATCCTGCCTGCGTGCTCCCCCTGCAGATTCCCGCCTAGCCTTCCAGCCCTGCTCTGTCCAGTTCCATCTTGGAGAGACACCACCATTCTTCCTGCCCCTATAGCCCCACCTGCAACATGCATTGCTTCTGGGACCACTGACCACAGTGTGTCTGGCTTAGTTCTTGGTCTGTGCCTGTCACCCTGTGCCTCTCCTCCCTGGGACTGCTGTGAGGATCTGACCCCCTCCTGTCAGCTCAGGACCAGCCCAGAGGGGTGCCAAAGAAGACGAGCATGTTGGAATTGACTGTTCCCTGAATTACAAGCTGCAGCTGTTCAGCCCTTCCCTGGTCATGTGGCATAGGGGAGGGGGTTCTGTTGCCTGGAGTGGGATGTGGTGGGAGGTTGAGGGAGCGGGGCCGGGGTCGGGGAGCTTTGTCGGGCATCCTTGGCTCCTTCGGCCGGCCCTGGATGACACCCACTCTGCCAGGCCATGCTGCGCCATGGGCACCCACTGTGGGGTGTGGGAACTGGGGCACAGAGGAGGGACCCGCAGCAGGCCTCCTGCAGTCTCCTTTCACTCCCGCAACTGGCTGGTCCCCAGGTGGAGTTGGGTCTGCCTCCCACCCAGCTCTGCGTTCACACATGGGCACACAGGCTCTCTGGCCTGCCTTCCGGTTTTGCTGCCCTGGTCGTGTCCTTTTCCAGTGCATTCTCCATGTGGCAGCCAGGTGGATCTCAAGTCCCTCCCCTGCTCAGCACCCTTCCCGCTCTCCATCACCTCAGGATGAAGCCCGATCCCTGCGCCTGGCCTTCCCGGACCTCTGGCTGGGATCCTGGGCAGCCTTGCCTGTGGTCTCCTCCTGCACCCACACCGCCACTCTGCCTCAGCTCAGTTCCTTTCCCTGAGCGCCCTGCCTGCCCTCAGGGCCGAGAACATCTCCTGAGGATGGGGCCTGGCTGGTTGGTACCCCCTCCTCAGAGAGGAAGCTTTGGAGGTGTGTGCCCTGTGGGGTGTGGGGCTGCCACCCCGACCTTGTGGGATCCTCTCTTGGACTTGAGCACCTCAAGGGTCAAAGCCACAGGTGTCCTGAGAGACAGAGGAGGCGGCTCGCAGGAAGTCACAGCCTGTCCATGAAAAAGGCCGAGCCCGGACTAGTGCTGTGACCCAGCCTGGGCTTCTTCCCTGCTCTACACTCCCTGGGTCTTCCCACCCTGGGTGCCAGGCAGAACCCTACGGGTATGTAATGTCCCCAAAACTGGTGGGATCAGGGTCACTAGATTCAGCTAGGCCTTCTTCCCAGGGCCCCTGCACAGGCTTTTTCTGTTTAAGGTTTTATTAAAGCACAACTGACCTACAGAACAATGCTTAAGTCATAGATACGTAGCTCTGTGACCCTATCCATGTGGCCACCACCCAGATCAAGGAGCAGTGTTACTGGAACCCCAGAAGCCCCCCTCCTACCCCTTCCAGTCACTACCCCCAAAGGCAGCCACCATCCTGCCTTCAACTCACCATAGATGGCTTATATCTGCTTTTCAGTTTTACATCAGTGGAATCGAAGTATTGTTCTCTTGTTTACTATTGTGCTCATGAGAGCCACCCATGAGTTGCATGCAGCAATAATTTGTCCATTTTCATTACTGTATAATATTCCATTAAACACCATATTCATCCTTTCTTCTGGTGATGGACATTTTGGGTTGTTTCTAATTTTTATCTATAACAAATACTACGACACTAAACACTCTTGTACTTGTTTTTTGGTGAACATGTGCACGTGCTTCTGTTCAGTATCTACTTAGGAGTAGAATTACTGAATGATAGAGTATGCATTTGTCCAGCTTTAATTGATGCGGTCAGATGTTTTTGCAAAGTGGTTGTATCAGTTGACACTCCCACGGCCAACGTGGAAGAGCTGGACTGGGGGGAGAGAGAGAGAGAGAGAGAGAGAGAGGGAGAGAGGGAGAGAGAGAGTGTGTGTGTGTGTGTGTGTGTGGTGGTTTCTCCTGCAGCCATTCCGGTCAGGGCGTAGTGGTATGTCATTGTGCTTTTAATTTGCATTTCCTTGATGATTAGTGAAGTCCAGCACTTTCCTTCCATCTATTGGCCATTTGGATATGCTCTTTTTCTAATATTTTCTTCAAAAAGCTTCACTGTTTTACCTTTCGGTTAGATTTGCAGTCTATGTGGAATTGATTTTGAGTGTGGTGTGCGTTCGGGGTCAAGATGAAGCTTTTCCCACACGGATAGCTAGTCAACTGAGCACCATTCATTGAAAAGACCATCCTTTCCCTAATGCACTGTGATGTCACCTTTTGTCAAAATCAGGTGTCCTCGTCTTGGAGGGCTCTCTAGTCTGTTTGTCTACCCTATGCCAGCCCCACACTGTGTCAATCACTAGAGCTTTGTGAAAGGTCTTGTCACCTTGAGTGTGAGTCCTCCAGCTGCTCTTTTTCACGTGGGCTCGGCTGTTCTTGGCCCCCTGAGTGCTGGCTCTGTTATCCCACCCCTTAGAGGAAGCCGCAAGGCTCAAAGAGGGGAGGTGACTTTCCCCTGCCACACAGTTCTGGAACGCAGTCTTGGCTTCTTCCTGGGCAGCACCCTGCCCTCCAGGTGTGATGTAATGCTACGCTTCCCGCCTGCACCACGGGGAACTTAACAGATTTCTTGAAATCATCTTCCTTCTTCCTTGATATTTTTGAAAGGAAGCTGTGCGTTTACTCTAAATGGAAAGTCAGTATTACTCTCTAAGTACAAGGTAACTGGAAGAATCTTAAAACTGAATGAAAACAACAGAAAAATCCCTTCCGTTGCAGCCAGGTGCTGTTGCTGTGAGCCTGGGGCTGGCTCTTCCTTTGTTAAGTAGGTGGGCAAGGGCCGTGAGGGTTTCAAGACTTGCTGGACCGAACTGAGTTCTCCTTGAGAGAGAAGTGGATGGGGAATAACTTTCTTACTGACTTATTTACTGCCACGTAAAGCAATTTAGAGCGACCCCTAAAATGATCACAGTACTAACGTGGGGCCAGCTTTGGGAAGCCCTGGTGTGATGAAGAGGCTGGAGGCTTGAGGTCCAGCTCATGGGCTGCAGGTTTTGTGCATGTTCCTTTTATGTTCTCATCTAAAAAATGGAACTGAAACTGTCTCCTGTTTCCCCCTGGCTGCGGTGGCTGAACTGTCCAGGAAGGCTCAGTGCTATCTGCCCCCGCTGTAGCTGACTCCTTGTGGCCTGCTGCAAGATGAGCCCTTACTCTGCCCACGCACCCCTGGCCTGTCCCTGCCACCTCCAGCAGGTCCAGGGACAGCAGATCAGGGCACACCCTCGCGGAAGGAGGTACACACTGTTTCCAAGGTGAGGATAGATAGAGCTCCTATGGGGCAGGCCCCGGGGCAGATGCCACCTTACAGGCTGGAACCAGGAAGGGCTGATAGCAGTTCAGAGGGGTTAGTAAATTGCCCAAGGACACACAGCGCTAAGTGGTGCAGCTGGGATTCAAACTCAGGTCTGACTGACCTGCTGGAAGGCTGGGTTCCCTGAGCTCCCTGGTGGGTGCTCCCATGCCCTTGTTCTGACCCGGGTCAGTGCCCCCATGCTCAGTCTGTGGAATCCCACTGTGCCAGCTGGGTCTGAATCAACTTGTGCTTTCCTGCCTCTGAGCCTTTGCTTGAGCTATTCCCTCTGCCTGGAGTGGCCTTTCTCTCCTAAAGCACAGCTGAATTCTGGGTCCAGGCCTTTGTGAAGGCTTCTTTGTGTCCCTCTTGCTGGAATGACTCATATTCCATGCTGCCTTGTGTCTGTTGGCTGCAGGAGACCATGAAGTTCCTTGGGGACAGGAACCCTGAATTGTTGTAACCCTCCTGGCAGGGGAGGCACATAGTAGATGTGACCCAGACATCCGTGCTGACATCCCCCAGGGACACAGTGCATTGAAGTATGCCAAGTGCTAGTCCATGCGGCCGTGTCTCATTTGATCCTCCCAGAGGCCCTGGCACATTATCTCTTCCTTCCACACAAGGACCATGCAGACCAGAGAGGTGACGTGGCCTGTCCAGGTCTCACAGCTTAGGGGGACATTGCGAAACTAAAGCCAGGTCTCCGTCAGGAGCTAGAGAAGGGCTGGGCCACAGCAGAGAGCCCCAGGGCTTTAGCGGCATCTTCCACGGACAGCATCAGGAACAGGAGGGGAGGAGGGGGGACAGAGAGAGAGAGAGGCCTGATCTAGTGGGAAGGGGCGAGCCCTGGCCTTCAGGAGACCTGAGAGCTGGTGCAGCTCTGACACGGAAAGCTGATCCCCCTGGGAGTCCTGGGCACTCTTTGAACCTGTTTTTCCCATCAGTGAAGGAATTCCTCATGCATCATCTGTGTTGGCTCATTCAACCCAAATTCACTGAATCCACCCCCGCTCCCCAGTGTTGGACACTAGGGATACAGAGAGGAGCTGGACATGGGCTCTGTCCTGGAGGGGGGTAGGCTGGGGAGACAGACGAGTCATATGCAGATGGGGTACAATGTAACGGGCGCTGTCACAGGGGTTCCAGGACTGTGGAGGTAAGGGGAGGAACAATGTCGCACAGGTGGGAGGTACTTGGGCTGAGTCTTGAAAGGTGACCAGAATTCTCCAGGTGTGCATGTGTGGATGGAACAGTGTGTGCAGAGGCCCTGAGTGGACCACAAGGAGCTCGTAGCACTGGAACCTAGGCCCAGGGTGGAGAATGGTGGGGGGAGCGAGATTGGCAGGGGCAGAGGGAAGAGGGCAGGCTGGGGGGCAGCTGGGAGGCTCAGGCTGTCCTGGTAGTGCCTGGCTCAAACTTCAGTGTCCTGAAGACAGGACGTGCCCCAGCGCCAAGCTCAGACCCAGGGAGAAGAGGCCAGGGTTTAGAAGCTGGCCTTCCTGATTGCTGGTTTATCTGTATCTATCAGTGGTTATGCCTGGAACTAGAGGGAGAGAGCAGAGCTCAGAGGCTGGCGACTCTGACCCCTTGGGCGTGTTGACTCAGTGGGTGGAGTGGGAGGCGACCTTGGGGCAGATGGAGGGTGCAGGAGGACGGTCGGCATGAGGTGCAGCCTGTGCAAAGGCCAGGGCCAGAGAGCCTGGCATAAGTAGGCCAGGGTCAGCCTGGCGGCCAGGGGTGAGGCTGGAGAGATGGCTGAACCGGGTCAGACCCTCAGGCAGCCAGGCCTGGTCCCGGTTCTGGACCTGGGCCGAGCCGAGCTTCCCCCTCTCTGTTCGCTCCTCCCTTCTGTCCTAGGAGCAAACCTTCCCAGCAGCGCTGGCCGCTGCGCGGCCTGGAGGGTGGCCAGAGCCCTCATTCTCCACCGGCCTGGCTCTGTGACCTCGGCCAGCTCGCTCCTCCTCCTTGGGTTCTGGGCTCTGAACACTGGAATTGCTAGAGCTGATTTCTGGGCTCCTGCTTTCAGCTTCTTTGATCTAATTCTTGCAGCTTAAATTGCTTCCTAAACAGGCCTTTCAGGAAACTGTGAGGCTCATGGCGCTCCTGGTGGCTGTGTGCAAGAGCCCAGGGGCTGCCTCTCCAGGCTCCCCCTTCTCTTTCCCTCAGGCCCCCAACACTGGGAGGGTGGGTGGGAAGGGGCAGGCTTATTGGCCTTCCCGGGTAGAGGGATGGCCAGAGAGGTTAAGGGGGTTGGCCTGAGGTCACACAGCAGTGGGACAGGTGGGCCCTGTATGACGTATGGGCAGAAGCTGAAGTGGCTGTGGGTCCAGAGCAGGGGACAGGCCAGCCCTCAGACCCTCGGCAGGCGGGGACCATCAGCCCCGCTCTCCCTTCTGTGCATCCGTGTTCCACTCTCACCCCTCCATTCTCACCTCCTTCCTTCCCTGTTTCTCCCCTCCCTTGAATCCTGTGGGGCTGGCTCAGCCAGGGTGTGTGTGGGGTGAGCCCTGCCCGCGCTTTGGGGTCGCCAGGCCAAGATGGAGGCTCCAAAGTCAGAGGATGTGTGTTCAAGTCCAGACTCTGCCATGGAACTTGGGCAAGTTGCCTCCCCTCACTGAGCCTCAGTTCTCTTTTCTGAAAAATGGCAACAGTGAAAGGCCTACCCAGCAAATCCTAAACGCCAACCTCTAGCCGGGTGGTTTGCACACGGCAGGTGCCAGAGACGCGGAGGTTCTCTCTTGGGAATGAGAGGGGCTTTTCTACTTCTGTTCTTCCTCTTCCCTCTGGCCTGCTAAGCAGTCTCCGCAGCCTCTGGTTAATTTTACTGGCATCTTCCAGTTACTGAAGCAACGTTGTTCCCATCTTGGAGATGAGAAAATAGGGAATCAGAGAGGTTGAGTGACTTGCTCAGGGCCACACAGCAGGTGAGTAGTACAGCTGGGACTGACACCCGTATCAGTTTGCTCACAAACTCATGTTGGCCCTAGAAGCTGGCCTAGCTTGCCTCAGTTTCCCTCAGCTAGGCTGCGAAGTTGGGACCTGTGTCTTGGGGGTGCGGGATTGCAGCGTTGCCCTGAGCAGGCCCAGTGATAAGTAGGCCCAGTGATAAGTAGGGTGTGGAGATCCCGGCTGGAGCCAGCAGCCCAGATGGAGTGTGAGATACAGGGCCATAGATGGGGCTGTCAGTCAGGTGCCTGGCTGTCCCAGCCTCTGTCAGGGCACCTGGCTGCGGCTCCCTCTCCTCCCCTCCCTCCCAGAGCCCTTTCCTGAGTCGGTCCAGTCTGGGTCTCTTGCATTTGGTCAGCACACGGCTACAAGGTTCAGGGTGCTGGACTGCGAGGCGCTGATAGGCGCGGCACCTTCATGTGCCAGGGCTGCGTGTGGATTCAAGTCCAGACTCTGCTGTGGAGTCTGGGCCTCGCAGGAGACGGGCCAGTTGGAAGCCTAGAAGACGGGTCCAGGCTGAACAGAGGGATGTGGGGGTCATCCATCTGCCAGGGGACCCCTGAGGGGGAGGGGAGGTCAGAGGGGGAGTTGGGTCCGGACCAGCGCTAGATGCCCCCGAGGCCTAGGAAGAGGAGACCGACCGTCCAGGAGTGTGAGACGCTGCAAGGTCTGGGAGGCCGTGTGGGAGAGTCTGGCTTTGGAGACTGGAAGGTCACAGGGTGGGGCTGGGAGTCCTGGGGGAGGTTAGGTCACCAGCGTGGAGGAGAGCGCTCCCTACAGAACTGGAGGCATTTATTCCGAAGTGCGGTGGAGAAGGCAGAGTGCTGGAAGGAGGTGGTGAGAAGGGATGTGACTGAAGGCTGGACGGGCCTCCAGGGCCAAGGGTTTTCCACACAGGACAGAGATGATCTTGCGGCTCTAGGCTAAGGCATGAGGGTCCGGAAGAGGGAAACTTGGAGACAGTGCTGCCGCTTTCCTGTGGGTGTGACACCAGCCAGGGAACTGCTGGGTCACCACTGGTCTGATTCTGTCTGGGAGCTCTAGGAAGGCTGGTGGAACAAAGGAAGGGAGGTCGTGGGTGCGGCCAGGCAGCCCTGAGCGCCATTGTGGTTGTGCCCTGTCGGCCCGCGGGCCTGGCGTCATGACCTCTAGGCATCAGAAATGAGGAAATTCAGGCTGTGGAGTTAGTCGGTTCCTCTCCCTGCTCTGTGCGTACCAGCTGTGTGACCTTGGGCAGGTCTCTCCCCCTCGCTGAGCCTCAGTTCCTGGCCTGTGCAATGGGGATGAGGGTGCCCACTTCCCAGACCTGTGGGGAGGGAGCACGCGGGGACCACCTCACTCAGCATATCCCTCGGGGCCTCCAGTCCTCAGGAAGTGATGCTCTTCTGATTTTCTGTCCTCCCAGGTACCCCAGGAGCTGCCCTCTGCTGCCTTGTCTCGGCCTCCCCTCCCGGGTCAGCGGTCACCATGTTCTCCTGCGTGAAGCCCTATGAGGACCAGAACTACTCGGCCCTGAAACGGGCCTGTCTGCGCAAGAAGGTGCTCTTTGAGGACCCGACCTTCCCCGCCACCGACGACTCACTGTATTATACGGGCACCCCAGGGCCCGCCGTCAGGTGGAAGCGCCCCAAGGTCAGTGTGTGGTCCGAACTGGTGCCAAGGTGGGCAAGCCCAGACCCACCCAGTCTGCGGGGGACAGTGGGTGACTGGCAGGGGTCGCTCTGAGGCCCCAGGCAGCCGAGAAAGTGGAGCGGCTGACGCTGGGCCCGCCTGCTGTGGGATTTCATCCGGTTGGGGAGCCAGGAGAGCGGCCCCCAGTTCCGTGGCCACCACTGCCCAGCCAGGACCTCTCTGGGCCTCAGCTTCCTTATGAGGAAAGTGGGGCCCTCTGTTCTGCAAACCCTCCTGCCAGGGTCGTTTTTCGGACACAAATGAGGTGACTTGGACGTGCCTTTTTTTTTAGTACAACGTAGAGTGACATTCAAGTAGAAGGAATTTACTTCGCTGATTATTGTCATAGTGATTTTGAAATAGTCATTTGCTGTACATGGAAGGTATTTATTACGATGGTTAATCAGTAATAATAGTAATAGTAAGAAATAATAGTACCGCATAGAGTTGTGGGCATTAAAAGAGACGATGCGTGAACGCCTGGCGCCACGCCTGGCACCCGTAAGCCAGCTGTCACCATTATTGCCGGGATCTGTGAATTACGGAGCATCTGTCTGGCGGCTCCCTCTGTCCCAGCCTTGGTCGCTGTGGCTGGAACGTGTTGAACAGAAGCTTCTGGCCTCATGGCATGATCTCATTCCCTTTAACCCCGATTCCTGAGTGTGAGAGTGGGTGTCCCGGGGGCCTGGGTGACGGAGAGGCTGCTGAAGGCCAGTGCCCCAGGCCCCCTCCCCAGTCTCCGCGGCTGTGCTGGTGACACTGAGAGTTGGTCACACCGGAGGGACTTCAGTACAGGAGACGGTGCTGGACCGAGGTGCCTGGGGCGGGGGAGACTCCCCCTCCAGTGCTCAGAGGAGGCATCTCAGAGTTGAGGGGTGAGAGCGTGGGGTGTGAGAAAGACACGAGCTTGAAACCTCAGCCTTATTTGGGACGTGGCAGGAGCGTGGGGTGTGTGGGGTGAAGTAAGGGGAGAGGAAGCCCCGGGGGCCCTGGGGTCGGCAGGGCTGGGCCAGGGCAGCTATGCTCTGAGGCAGCGGGGATCTGAGGCCAGGCTGTCAGCAGCGTGTGACGGGGGAAGATTTGCACGTTACCAAGTGCCTTCCAGCCCCACTGGACATTTTGGGAAAGTGAAATTCAGTTTTCATGTTCCTCTCACAGGCCAGGCTCTCAAGTCCCTTCCAATGCACAGAATCCGATGTTCTTGGACTGGGGTGCTTAAGAGGTAGGGAAACTGAGTCCGGGAGGGGCAAGCACGTGCCCCGATCGCCCAGCGGGGCGCAGCAGAGTGGCCTGCACTGGTCCTGCAGGCCACTGGGCTGTCCCTTCCTCCCCGGGCTCCTGCCCGCCCTGGCCCACCTCCCCGGTCCCAGATAGAGGGTCCTTGGTGCCCCCTGGGGACCTCAGCCGCATGAGCTGTGCTGCCTTGGTTCTTCGAACTCCCAGCCTCCTCCAGGCCTGGCCTGAGACTCCTGCCCCTTGGTGAACCCCCAACCGCCATGGCTTCCTCCCTCTCCTATGTTTGGTGGGTGGGGAAGGAGGCCGGCCTCAATAGGCCTTTGTGAGGCCTTGGGTGCTCGAGCTCCCTGCCCTCCTCTCACTCCACCCCCTCGCTGCTCCCCTCCTGACCCTCTGCTGCCCTCTGGCCATCACTCAGACATTTTAGATCCTGCGGCTCTGGAAGGAGGCTGGTGAGGCACGGCTTGCTGCAGTGAGAGGAGGAAATGCCAAGCTGGCTGGGCTCAGCATCCCCCTGCTGTGTGACCCTGCTGGAGTCACCTGCCCTCTCTGGGCCCTTTGCCTGCCAGTTCCGGAGTCCTGCCACGGCACACTCTCCTTCGCTGCCTTTCTCACTGGGCTTGGTGCCTAGCTGTTCCTAGACACATAAAGAGGAGGAGCGGAGCTGCCCC
Organism: Pseudorca crassidens; assembly: GCF_039906515.1. NCBI lineage: Eukaryota > Metazoa > Chordata > Mammalia > Artiodactyla > Delphinidae > Pseudorca > Pseudorca crassidens. Next base: position 55,442,051 of record NC_090304.1, read on the forward strand.
TGCCTTGGATGTGGAGGCCGGTGACAGGCAGCTTGTGGTGGTTGGCGTTGAGACGGAGACGACTGAGCGGGGCCCAGGGGCGGCGGTGGGGGTCAGTTCTGGGTTGGGAGGCAGTTCAGGGCCAGGCACTTCTGAGTGGTGTGGGATGACGGGGTGAGACGGTGTGGACTGGGGTGTGTGTGATGGACGGCCCTTTGTAAGTGGGGCTGTAGGTGGTGGCAGGGTGGGATAGCGGGCAGGCCCTGCTCCACAGCATGCGGGATGTAGGGTTGGTGGAGCAGGAAGTCAGGCTCACTTGCCTCAGGCTGGTGGGGTGGGGCCAGCCCAGTGGGGTGACCATTAACTCCCTTGAGGTGGAGCATGGCCCGAGGCAGCCGTGTTTCTATGGAGTCCCATTTCCTGGGTCCTGTGACCTGACTGTTTACAAATGGAGCAAAAAGCCAACTCTCGAAGGTCCAGGGGAAGCCCGTCTTCACTCCCACCCCTCCCCTAGCTCCTTCTCTTGACATTAGTTGTGGCCTCTCTGCTCTTGGGGGGATCTCCTCGGCCAGCCTCCCTGCCTGCCAGCCTCCCTCTTCTTTCTCCCAAAATGGAATGAGGAGGCTGGCTTTTGAGCCAGATGGCCTTGGCCCTACCTTGCAGGAGGTGTGACGTTGAACAAGTCACTTCCCCTCCCCGGGCCTCAGTTACCTCATCTGTGAATGGGGAGAATAGTTCTCGCTGCTCCTGGTTTCTGGAGGTTGAAGTGATTTGAGGTATATCTGTGCTGTTCAACACACAGGGGGCAGATGACAGACTGCCTGCTCTCACCGCCTGCTCCTGCCAGCCTGGTGTTGGGGACCCAGAGCCAGCCCCGCCCGGAAGTCCCATCTCTTGGACTCTCTGGTCCACTTCAGTCCCACCCAGGGCACCTGCCTCGGCCCACACCCTCCTCCGAGGTCCAGTGTTTCTTTGTTTTTTTTTTCCCATTCAGTAAACATCTGCTGGCCTCCCTTAGGGGCCTGGCCAGGGAGATAAGAGGAGATAAGAGACTGGAGGAGGCCTGGGACTCGGGGAATCCCAAGGGGATGGGTGGATGGGAGGCTTCCTCCTCTGTCAGGCCCAGGGCCTTAGTACCGCCGCTTCTCATCCCTGCGTACCACTCCACCCCATGTCCCCCCTTGCTGCACTGTGCCTTGTCCCATCTCTGGGGATGAACCTGCAGGTCCTTTGCTGGAACCAAGAAGGGAACAAATAGGGATCCCACAAGCAGACGTCAGTTTCGGAACCTCCCAGAATTCTCGCAAGGTGGCCTGGTGGTCCCGGCCCCATCTGGGGCTCATGCTCGCACCAGCACCTGGAGAAGGCCCCGCTCTTTGGCTATGCTGAGCATGAGGCCCCTTTATGTCGTGAAGCAGGCAGTTTGCGTCAAGTCCAGCCACCTGGGCCTCTGCCCTGCCCCGCCCAGGAATGATCCCCTCCCTGGCATGTGCTCCGGTGGCCTTGAAGGATGGGAGGATGGGGCAGGGAGGCAAGTCTGTTGCAGAGGGGATGGGGCACAGGCTGTAACCCCTGAGAACACTGCCCTGTTTTCGGTCCCAGGCAGAGGTCCTGCTTCCTTCCTGGGCCTCAGTTTCCCCGTTCTAATCGATTCCAGCTGTGATCTTAGCTTCCAGGAGGGAGGTGACTGGGGTGAAGGTGGATGGATGAGGAGAAGCGGGGAGAGCGGAGGGGCTGAAGGCGCCCTGGATCTGTTGACTAGCTGCCTTCCTGTTTCTGCACCGGGCCTGGAAACCTGAAGTTCTGGTTCAGTGAGGAGATGGTTACGGGCTGTGACCTATGTCTGGTGCAGCTGGCCTGGCAGGCTGGAAGGGGCCGAGAGGTGAGAGGTGACCGCAGGAGCAGGAGGCTGTGCCCCACAGAGACGTACGTTGACCGGAGGAGTGGTCACCCCAGCCCTGTCCTGCAGGCCACTCTGCTGTCCCTTCCTCCCAGGGCTCCTGCCCGCAGCAGAACCTGCCGAGTCCTGTTCCTGACACCGGAGGTGGGCAGAGCCAGACCTGGGCCCTGCCCTGGAGCTCTCAGGCTGGTGAGGGAGACCAAAGGTGAACTTCAGGGAGGGCAGCGTTGGGAGGGAGCACAGCTGGCTGGGGGCCCCGGGGAGGATGGCGTCAGAGGTGGCATCGGTCTCGAGGCTGTGGCTGGATCCCATCTTGGGGGGGAGTTTGGAGTCTCCATTCCCCTCTGGAGCCTCCCTGCCCATCAGCCCTCTCCATGCCTGTTCTGCTGGCGTCACCGCCTCCAGGCAGCCTCCTCTGATCTCTCCCTGGGTTCCTGCTGTCACAGCTGTGCTCACATGGAGGGTTACGCTCAGACTTCTCCTCCTCAAGGGCGCTGCCTGTGGGCTGGGAATTTTCTGACTGGCTCTGTCCTCTGTGCTTAGCCAATGGCCCAGGGAAGGTGGAACGACAAACACTGGTCTTGAGAAGCCGGGGCTGTATGGTGATAAAGGTGAGGGTCTGCGCTGCCCCTGCCCCCTTGATCTCATTGCCATATAGCAAGTCCCCCAAGCTGGGCTAAGGACAGGTGCAGGGGATGGAGAAGGGATGGTAGCTTTGTCACTCATAAGTCCTGGCCCAGCTGGAGGCTCTGGAGCTGACTGTCTGAATTGGAATCTCAGTTCACCTCTTCCTCTGTGGCCCTGTGCAAATGACTTACCCTCTCTGTGCCTTGGTTTCCTCATCTATAAAATGGGGATGCTAACCGTACGTGTCTCACAGGGTTGTTCTGCACAGCTGGGCACACAGCAGGTGCCCAGTCATTGCAAGCTGTGTCTGATTGTTCCATTCAGGGTGTCCCAAGGTGGCCGCTGGACTCCAGGTGTCCCAAGGTGGCCGCTGGACTCCAGGTGTCCCAAGGTGGCTGCTGGACTCCAGGGCCAACCCCAGGTGCCGCCGCCAACCTCAAGTCGTTTCTCTATCTTGAGCTGGCAAACCCGCGCCTCTCCTGGCAGCGGGAACACACCCAGACCACCTCCTCCTCTCCGCCCCCTCCCAGGCTGGCAGATTCGCCCCAGGTCTCTGCTCTATCACAGGGAGTCAGGGCGGTGCCGAGCCTGGAACCACGGACTCCAGAGCCCTGAGCTCAGTCTCTCCCAGGGGCCAGAGGAGTGTCTGGGGCAGGCTGGGGTGGCTGGACCTGCCCACAGGCTGCCCTGGCAGTGCCGCTTAGTGGGGAGGAGAGCTCTGTTCCGGGGGCTAGGCTCTGTCTCATCCATCCACCTGCCTCATGACCCCAGGCGTCCCTGCCCCGTCCTGGGCCTCGGCATCTCCCCTGTGGAATGGGTGGTCCTGTCTCTGTGCAGGGCCCACAAGGGGGAGGGGTGCCTCGGAAGTCACTTCCTCTGATGCCAGGCGGTAGCTGTCTCTTTTCCCATGGTGGGGATGTGGCTGGGGTCCTCCAGGTACGAAGCCCCCCTCCACCCTTGTCCTGCCTGCCCTTCCGGGCCCCAGGGAGGCAGATGCTAAGTCATGGCTCCCTCTGGCTCAGAATTCTGAGCTGGGCCTGGGAGATAAGATGAGGACGGCAGCTGGGTGGGAGGCAAAGCCACTGCTTCCTGAGAGCTCACAGGGTTTCCAGCCTCACTGGGTTTCCATGACCTGGGGCAGTGTTACTCAGACCTGTGGCATTCCACAGTCTGTACTCTGGGGGAGCCTCTTGCAGCTTGGCCCTGGGTCACCCTGAAATCCCATCTGGAGTGCTCATGCCCTCAGGGGAGTTACAGCGCTCAATGGCCCTCCCAAACTCTGGTTTTCCCAGGCAGAGGTGGCAACAGGAGTCCTGAACACCTTAGTGAGACCTGATGGCCCTTTGCCCCGTTTTCCCCTGCCAAGTGCTCTGCCTGCATGTTCTGTGGAGTCCTTACACAGCCCTGCAAGCATAATAATCTACTTCCTTTGCACGGGGAGGAAATGGAGGCTCAGAGAGGTTGAGCCACTGGCCCAAAGTTGCACAGCCGGTAAATGAGGAGCAGGAATTTGAATTGTCTTCCTGACTCTGCTGCCCTCTGCTGGCTACCTCCGGTAGGACCTCAGTAGCTCTGTTGTGATTGAACTGGTTCAGGAGCACCAGCTGAAGTGGAGGCAGGCCAGTGCTGTGTGGCTGGGGTATGTTGTTCAACCTCTCTGGGCCTCAGTTTCCTCATCTGTGAAATGAGCACAATGCTCACCTCTCAGGACCATGGTGAGGATAGATCACAGTGCCAGCAGGAAGGAAAGCATGTCTCAATGTTTACCTCCCCCAGCCCGTATTGTTGCCCCCCTTGGAGAGCAGTCACTCGCTCTCAGCTCTGTAGAGTGAAGATGCTGATGGGTGAGGAGGAGGGGACTGGGGTGGGCACTCGGAGAGCTCTGGGGGTGTCTGCTCAGCTCTGCTCGGCATTTCTTGCTGTGTGTCCTTGAAAGTCACTGCCTCTCTCTGAACCTTCATTCCTCATCCATAAAATGGAATAAAAATGCCACACTGCTTGGGTGGGGTGAGGGTCAGATGAGACAGCCCGAGGATGTGCCCATATGGGTCCTGGGATGGTTGTCTCCTCGCTTCTCCCTGGCCCTTTGCACTCGTCATGTGCAATTTTGATGCGTTTCTGCCCTGCACCTCACCCCACTTTGTGACTGTGGGCCCCTGAGAGCTGGCTGGGATGGCCCTGCAGGGCTGCTGGTGCTGGAGGATGATGGACACTGAGCCCTTGCTGGTCAGGGAGGACCACAGAGGGCAGGAGGAAGGTGGTGGCCCAGGTCCAGCCCCTCGAAGTCCTTCCACAGTATTTGCTCATCATCCAAACTTCGGCAGAAGAGCAGAGTTCTTCAGCCAGGGGAGGGGAGAAGGGCTTCCTGGGCAGCCCTGGGGGAAGCTGGACTTGGAGAAACTGACCCAGGGCCCCAGTCGGCAAGGGGAGGCGTGCGAATCTCCAGCAGACAGTGAGGTCTCCTCTCGGCTTCTCCACAGGACATATGCGAGGACCCCCGCCTCTTTGTGGATGGCATCAGCTCCCACGACCTGCACCAGGGCCAGGTGGGCAACTGCTGGTTTGTGGCGGCCTGCTCGTCCCTCGCTTCCCGCGAGTCACTGTGGCAAAAGGTGAGGCCTGGGTCAGGCAGGGGTGCTGGGGAGACTTAACTCAGCCTGGCGCCCTCCCCATCAGATGGGGGAGGTGCAGCCTGAGTGAGCAGGTGAGACGTTACGACAGCCTGTGTGGGGATGGGGCGGGGTGATGCCAGGGCTCCCCAGTGCTGACTGAGCATCAGAATTGCCTTCCCTGCCCCTGCCAGCCCAGGGGCAGGTGCTGGGAATCTGCAGAGCTCCCAGTTCTGATGCGGCCGCTCTTGACTGTTGGGGGCCCACTGAGCAGAATACGCACCTGTGAAATGTGGAGGCTGCCTAAAGCATGTGCAGTGCGGAGACACCACTAACTGCGGCTCAGGAGACCCCTGCCAGTATCTGCTGTGCGACTTGGCCAGCTCTTGTCCTTCTCTGGGCCTCACTCTTCTCACTCTGAACAGCTGGAGTGATCCAGACAATCCTGTTTCATGATTCATGGTTCCAAGCAGCTGATATTCTGGACCAGAACCACAGGGTTTTAGGTTGGAAAGAATGGGCTCCGGTCCTGACACTTCGCCCTCTCGTGGCAGCATTCGGCGGTGCAGCCGTTAAGTCCAACACTCAGAGCTCCCTCCTTGGGGAAGCAGGGAGGCTGGAGTTGTGGTTTCTAAAGAGTAACTGATGGCTGCATCCTGGGTTCCCACGCCAGCAAATACAAGTCATTGCCCCTTTCTCATCCCTGCCCTTTCTGCTCTTTCTGTAGGGACTAGCGGTAGGGCTTAAGAACACCGGGCATCCGAGTCTTACAGGCTCAGGTGCGAGTCCCAGCCTCGCCGTTTCATAGCTTTGTAATTAGCCTCAGGTTACTCATCCAGAAAGTTGGGATATCAGAGTAGCTCCCTGTCGGGGAGCTGTGAGGGTGGAACAAGGTACTGTGCTTACAGGGCCTTGTGCAGGGCAGCGCTGCAGTGACCAGTGTTGTGATCATTAAGATTCATGGGGCTTCCCTGGTGGCGCAGTGGTTAAGAGTCCGCCTGCCGATGCAGGGGACACGGGTTCGTGCCGCGGTCCGGGAAGATCCCACATGCCGCGGAGCGGCTGGGCCCGTGGGCCATGGCCGCTGAGCCTGCGGGTCCGGAGCCTGTGCTCCGCAACGGGAGAGGCCACAACAGTGAGAGGCCCGCGTACCGCCTAAAAAAAAAAAAAAAAAAAAAGATTCATGAAACATGATGGGTGTTCCTGGGCAAGCAGGGTGCAAGGGGCAGATGAGTTTGTTCTCATCCTCTGAGGCGTCCCTCAGCCATCAGAGGGAGCTGTGCCCTTCGCCGAGGCTGGGACTGTGGTAGGTGTCCTGTTGTCATGTCTTCTGAACAGGGATGTGACCTCTCAAAGCCACCCCCGAGTGGGCATCCCTGGGGCCTGGCCCCAGTGGTCCTGTGGGATACGGGAAGCTCTGTGCTGTAGGCCCCTCGGCAGAGGCCGTGGGTGGTCACGGGGCGTCCAAGCTGGGAGGGCCTTGGAGAGCCTCATGGCTCGGGATCTGGCGCTGTTCTTCAGGTGTAGAGCTGTCCTCACCCTCCTGCCTCCAGGCTCCAACCCCTTCTCTGAGCCCAGAACAAGGTGCCCCGGTCAGGGCTCCGTCTAGGGCTGGAGGTGGCACATGGGAACCCTGTGGGGCTGGCCTTACACCTCCCACCCAGCCCTGTAATTGCCTGTTTATCTGTGATCTCCCCTCTCGAGCTCACAGACAAAGCTGGTCTATATCTTCCTGCTGAGCCCAGCAGGAGCCCGGCACAGAGAAGGCTCAAGAAAGTTTTGAGAACAGAGTTCCTCCCCAGCGACTGGCCAGCAGCCCCAGGCCTCCCGGGGCCTGCAGTGGGGCCGGGGCCTGGCCCTCTGTGTCCCCTCCTGGGGAACGGGCTGTCTAGTCATTTGTAGAGATGAGCCTCAGCTTACCGTGTGCCCTGCCCTGGGCCCGACCCCTGGGACAGCTCTCCACCTAGCAAGTGGAAGAAGGGGCCCCGGACCCGCAGGCAAGAGGTTTTTGTTGGTGCTTTGTGACCATGGGCAGGCCTGTGTTTATCTCTGGGCCTAAGGTTCCTCCTGCAGGGTGTTGGGGCACCCAGCCTGGCTTGTCTGGAAGCTTCAGGGGCAGATCTCCAGGAGCTTAGGTCCCTGGGAGGTTGGGCGAGGCAGGGCTGCTCTGGGCTAATCGCACTCTGCCTTCTGGTGCTGCTGTGGTGAGAGACCCTGGGTCCCGGCGGCAGGCACGAGGCCCCGGGGAGCTCATTACTGTGCCTTACCTCCCCCTCCTGTCCCTGCTGACTGGGCCCTGTTTGTTGTCACCCCTCACTTGCTGGGCCTGTTGCCCTGCAGGGCCTCCCCTGCCCCACCCTGTTTTCTCCATGGAATGGGGGCGCTCAGCCTGAGCTGCACCCCTGCTCCCTCCACCCACCTCACACTCTGGGGGTGCTGAGCCTCAGTGCAGGCACATCACGCCCGACACACATGCCCCCTTCTCCAGGAAGCCGCCCCTTTACCTCTAGTACTTGACACGGCCTGGGGCCGACAGGCGGGGGATTTGAAGCCAGCGGGTCCTGGGTTTGATTCTGGCTGGGTTTCTCGCTAGTCGTGTGACCTTGGTCAGGTCATGTTTCTTCTCTTGGCCTCTGTGTAAACCTGACTTTTCCAGTCCCCATGGTAGTGGGAGGATTAAAGGAGCCCACGGGGTAGGGGTGCGGGGCAAGCCCATGGCATTTAGCAGCAATATAAATCCCTCCCTGCCCCTCCTCTGGCCTCCCACCTATTCCTCTCTTCTGCCGGACACTTCTAGGAAGCAGGCCTCCCCGTCCTATGGGATCCCTGATGGGGGCATTATGGTCTCCCCAAATTGACTGTGCATTCCCTGAGGGCAGGGCAGTGGACTTCAGGTGACCAGGTTTTGTGGACCAGACGTCAGATGTGACACTGGGTTGGAGCATTTGCCATGAGCCTGGCCTGGCCCAAGCCAGGTGAGCGCACCTTCCCTAGAGCCTGGCGTGGCCCCAGGCGCAAGGGCAGGCCTGAGCCCTGCTCTGAGTCACGGGGTACCCAGGCCCAGGAGGAGACAGCCATGACCCCGGTGGGGGGAGAGCAGAATTGAGCAGAAACCCAGCGGGGTGCCCGAGTGTCTGAGAGCGAGTTTTGGGGGGTGGGCATCCTGGGCCGCGGCCTAGGGGAGGCACCTGGTGGCAGGGCCTCGCAGTCTTTTAGTTCCTCTTAAAAACGTTTCCCATCCCACCCCTGCCCATGTTATATGAGCAATCCCCGCCCTTTAGCATATAGCAGTTCATGTACCACTCGATAATTGAGCACCAGCTATGCCCCAGCGCCACTCTAGGTACTGGGGACAGGTGATTTTAAAAACTACCTGCAAACAGCCAGTGTGGAGGGTTTTCTACATTTCCTTCTAGTCTTTTTTCCATTGGGGATTAAAGAGGGGCTTGTTCATTTGTTATGATCACATGTTTGCAGTCACGGATGCCAGTCTGGACCTTGCTTTTCTCTTCTCTGTTCACTCCTACGTCCAACCTTTGGTGGGGCCTCCCAAGGCATCTGGTGGCCAAGCAGAGGTTTGTGGGAAGCAGTGGGCCAGCCCCACCCGCAGCCTCCCGCCTGCCCTTCCTTCCCCTCTGGCCGTCCTTGGTCCCCACGGCTCCCTCCCTCCTGCCCTGCCTGTCTGTGAGGCCCCAGCCCTGGTAACAGCTTCCACCTTCAGCCTCTTCCTGCCGGTCGGTAACCCTCTGCCCAGGCCGAGACCAGGCCCTTCCCCAGGGTCCTGCGGCCTCTGAGTCCTCGTTGGTAGAAGCTGGACACCTGCCACCATGTCCTGCAGGCCCGGAGAGGCGGCGGCATTCTCTCCCTTCAGTGATGCCTCCAGACCACACCCTCCCCATATAGACCCCTGCACGCTCATGCCATTTGTCCCCCACTCCCCCCACCCCCGGCCCCCACCAGCATCCCACCTTACTGCCATCCCCTGGCAACCAGCTACCCTGGCACCCAGGCATCAAGGGCTCAGCACCTCCAGTTTCCCAGCCTTTCCCACCCCAAGTACTGCTGCGTCCCAGGGGTTACTGTGCCTGTGTGGCTGACACCCTGCCCTCATCACCCTGGCCCAGTGCTTGGTTCTGTTCCTCCATCACCCTCACCTTCCAGCCGTCTCCCTCCTTCCTGTGCCGATGCACAGTTGTCTCTAAACCACATTTTGACTTCGGTCAATGCCCGTGTACTCTCTCCCCATGTGCCCATCTTCCTCATGTCGTCCTTGTCCTTAGGCCCCATGATCCATCAGCTATTCTCTTGTCAGTGTCATTCGTTCATTCATTCATTCAGGATTTCTGAGGGCCTCCTATGTGGCAGCCCTGTTCTAGGTAGTGACTAGAGTGATGAACCAGACAGCCACAGTCCCTGCCCTCTTGGTGGGGAGACATCACAGACAAAAACGAAGCAAATGTACAAATAAAAATGAAAATTTAGTGCTGGGAAGGAAATGGCGCCTCCTCATGAAGGAGAGAGAAGCTCCCCGAACAGTCACTCCCCAGACACATTGTTCCCCTCTCCTCTGCTGCTCCAGCTACAAAGTAAAAGGTTCTGTGAGGGACAGGCAGTTTAACATTTGCTGCCTGGTTTTCTCGAATACCATCGGGGAATTGCTGTCAGCAGCCCCCAGAACTGACCCAAGGACTTGAGGTGTTGTCTTAACAGGATCGGGTGCATGGTCCCCTTTGGTGACCCTCTTGCTGTTTGTGTAGCCCAAGACCCCACTGACTTACTTAGCTTCCATCTAGCAATTGACTGTGCTTGTGGTCCACTGGGCCCTTCAGATTGTTTTCAGTTATTACACTTTGGCCTGTGCTTCTGTCCTCTTTTCTTTGTGTGTCAGTGTCATGGCAGCTTCCCCTCTCCCTCACCCCCACCCCCAGTTACTCTCACATTTCTTCCATTTGCCCACGTATAACAGCTGAGCTCCTGGTTCCCCCTCAGGCACCGGGGATATAGACGTTTGTCAGATTCTTCCATGGCCTCAAGTCTCCTGGGGGAAACTGAGGCTCAACACAGGGGTGATAAGTGGTGGGATTTTAGTAGAAGAGCTTCCTGGGCATGTGGCTGCCATGAGGCGCAGGGTTGAGGCGGGGCCAGCAGGCAAGAATCATCCAGGTCAGTGATTCTCAAAATACAGCTCCTGGACCAGCGGTATCAGCATCACCTGGGAGGTTGTTAGAAATGCAGGTTCTCAGGCCTCATCCGAGACCGATTAAATCAGAAACTCTGGGGTGGGGCCCAGCAAACTGAGTTTTAAGTCCTGCAGCTGGTTTTGATGCTCCCTGAAGTTTGAGAACATCGGTCTAGGTGAGAGATGATGGTGGCTGGGCTGGGGTCCTGGCAGTGGGGCTGGGGAGACGTGTTTCCAGGGTCATCCACAGGCCTTGCCCATCGGGCGTGGAGGGGTGCGGGTGAGGCCGAGTCAAGGAGAGCGCCAAGGTTCGGCTTAGGTGACTTCAAATCTCAAATCGGTGGGCCCCTCTGGGCCTTATTTCCCACCCTCCTGCCAGGGCGTCTTCAGCCTCTCCTGATGCGTCTCCAGTGAGCGCTTGCCCCCCGCCTCCTGCCCTCTTACTGCCTGTAAGCAGTGCTCCCTCTTCACAGCAAGCCAGCTCTCAGCGCATCCGTGGTGGCCAGCGCGGTTGCCACAGCAGCTGGTCCCTGAGGAGCCTGCCACCCTCCTGCCTGCCCGCAGTACCTCCATTACCGCTTCTGCGAGGAGTAGAGAAGGAGGCGTGTGGGGACGCCCGCCCTCCTGCACACTCCATTTTGAGGACGGGGTGGGGCTGGGAAGAGCCAGTGGCAAAGAGGGGCGGGACGAGGAGGGGGCGAAAGGGGAGACGGGGCCCCTCTTTGGTGGCCTCTCGCCTTGGCCGTGAGGCCCCAGTCCACTCGGCTCCTGGACGGTGGAGGCGGCAGCAGCGAGGGGGCAATGGCGGAGGACGAGCCGAAGCCGACCCAGCTGGACACGCCCCTGGTCCTGGGCGAGGACCTGACCAAGCAGATGCGGCTGCGCGTGGAGAGTCTGAAGCAGCGCGGGGGGAGGAGCCAGGATGGCGAGAAGCTGCCGCCGCCAGCCGAGTCCATGTACCGCATCGACTTCATCCAGCAGCAGAGGCTGGACGTCGTGCTGGACAAGCCGGGCAGGGTCACCATCACGGGCACCTCCCAGATCTGGATGCCCGACCTCACCGACCTCACCAACCTCATGACGCGGCAGCTGCTGGACCGCGCTGCCATCTTCTGGCGCAAGGAGGACTCGGAAGCCATGGATTGGAATGAGGCCGACGCCCTGGAGTTTGGGGAGCGCCTTTCCGAGCTGGCCAAGATCCGCAAGGTCATGTACTTCCTCATCACCTTCAGCGAGGGCGTCGAGCCTGCCAGCCTCAAGGCCTCCGTGGTCTTTAGCCAGCTCTGATGGCAGCTGCCCGCTGCTACCCTCTCCCTTGGCCCACCTGCCTGACCCCTGCCCATACCCCTTTCCCCCATGTGTGTGTTTGGGGACATTCTTCTAGCTGCTGGCCTGTACTTGGCTTGGCCGGGACCCCTGAGCCTGCGTCCTTCCTTCTCTCCTTTCCCTGGTGCTGGCGCTCCTGTTCACGGGAGGAAGATGCAAGGGCTCCGTAGTCTAGAAGCTGACCTGGCTGCCGCTGCTTCTGCCGTAGACCATGGAGACCTGGTCGGGGCTAGTGTGGGGAGATGGAGAGGCCTTGGGAGATGGCCTTCTCTCTGCTCCATTGTTGGGAGAGAGACTGAGAGACCAAGACAGAGACAGACACAGACCGAGAGAGACACCTCTAAGGAACCAGCCATTGGGCTTCCTCCGGAGACAGGGGCCCAGAGATGACAAAGAGATGACAAAGCAGCTTCCTTGGAGAGTGGCACACAGGCATCTGCTGCCCTCCTGGCCACGATGCCCCTTCCCAGTGTCCGTGTCTGGAGGTGAACACTCAGCCTGCTGCTCCGGGCACCTTGTGTGGGCCCACGACACCTCAGGGCTCTTAAGACATTGGGCAGGGTTGCTGTGAGGGCTGATTTGGGCAGTGGGCAGTGGCTGGCACGCTGGAGGCTGTGCAGGCCAGCTCTTGGTTTTCTGGGACTTCAGGAGGGGAGAAGTGAAGGGGGAGATCTCAGAAACGTTGCATAGAGATGTATCTATCTATACATACACATACGTCTTGAGAGAGAGCATGCTATATTCATATGGTTGTATTCCGTACCTGCCCTGTGGATAAGCCTGAATTGCCCAGCTGGTTCCCTGGTGGCCCTTAGCAGGGGCTTGATCAGGATGGCCTTGGGGAGGGGAAGCTCCTGAGCCGGTGAAGTGGGGAACAGTGTAGTAAACAGGTTTCCCTCTGCCTGGGGGAAGCTGGAGAGAGGGGGTCCAGAGCCCTGGAGCTGGAGACAGTAACATCTCTGGGGCCTGAGGTGTGCCCTCCTGGGATGTCAGGCTTTTCCTGGCTAACTGGTCGGAGAAGGCAGGTGTGTCATCCTGGTGCGGCACCTTTGGTGGGGTTGAGGGGTGGGAATCGGGGGCAGCCTTGGAGGGGAGCTGTGATGGTGATGGTCAGAAGTGGGCTGGAGGTGACAGTGTGGTGTGACGGCGGAACACTGGCCTCAGAGGTCACAGGGCAGAACCCACTCACCAAACAGAGGGAAACTGAGGCACAATTGCCAGCAGATTCAGTTCCAAGCCCCCCTCACGCTGCACAGGCCCAGTGAGCTCCTCTGAGGCCTGGCACCAGCCGAGGGCACCTCAGGAAGCGCCCCCGACACCGTGTCTCCAGGTCAGCCCTGTTTTGTGTCAGGGACGTGCCCGTGACATTTCCCTCGTGAAGCAGAGCCATCGGGGGGCTGCAGGGCCCTGGGAGCAGAGGCACTGAGAGATGGAGGGTCAGAGCCAACCCTAGTGGCCAGGGCTGCCGGGAGGGCAGGCCCCCACTTTGGAGGCAGGCAAGCAGAAGCAGTTGGAGTCGATTCTTCAGTGGGAGATTTGGCCGTGGTGTGAGCGATGGTCCTTTCTAACCTGAAGCTGGGGTGTCTGTTCCGGGACATGCTAGGATTCCTGCCTGCTTCTCTGCTGACTCCGGGGGAGCCTGGAGGCTAGACCCCTGTGGATGGCCCTGTCCTTCTGCCCCTCTGCTTGACCCCTCCGTGCAGCTCTGGGGCCCCTCTGGCTGCAGACTGCTTGTATCCGCTCCCCAGCGCGTCTGCTCTGTGCGGGCATGTGAGTGCCTCTGCCGTGCTCACTGCGTGTCCCCGGTAAAGCCTGTGTGTCCCCGCCTCGTGGTACACGTTCTCTTCCCAGGAGCCACCCCTCCCTGGGCCCCCTCCACACCCCTGCCCCCTCCTCCTGCCGCTTTCAGGGCTGAGGCCCAGAGCAGGTGGTGACTGGCTCAAGGTCAGACATCAGCATGGGGTTTGAAACCAGGTCCCGTGACACCCAGCCAGGAACCAACTGCCCTGACAGTTTTTTCTCCAGTGGCCCCCAGACCAGCCTCTGTATGGGGCATGGAGAGAGCCATGCTGAGGCCTCGGGGAGACACTTGGGGCCCACAGGGGATGGTGGGGACCCACCAAGCCGTGCTCAATCTGGAGTCACCCTCCCTTGCAGGGTGGCTGGGCAGGAGGCAGACGGGACAGGGGAGTGGCTGAGAGGTGGGGTGGGATCAGGCCTGTGCCCCGATTTCCCTAACATGCTGTATGTCCTCAGGCAGCCCCTGACCCTCTCCCAGCCTCAGACCTTCTAAGGGGAACAGCCTGGTTCTCGGAAGCCCCTTGCAGCCCTGCCCCACTGACCAGAGAAGACCCACGTCACCACGTCACCTTAGTGCCCCCCCTGACCCTGACCCTCACTCAATTTGTGGACGGTGACAACAGAGGCCCGGGGAGGAGGCTGCCGGCTCGAAGTCACAGAGGGTGTGTGGAGGGGCCGGCGACGGGGTGCACGTGGATCAAGCTCTGGGTCTGTGGGCCTTCGACCCCATGACCCTGGCACCCTGGGACGGGAAGGGCCGATGCCCCCATCCCATCTGAGGGCCCAGGCCCGGGCAAGGCCGGCTTCTCCCCCGATACAAGGGCAGGCCCCGCTTCCGAGGCCGCTCTTGGGGCTTTGCTTGGGAACAGCTCCCCGGGCAGGTCTCGCATCCCCGTCTTCCACCACCCCAGAGCCCTGCCCAGAGCAGCTGCTGCCGCCTCATTTCCCTTCCCCAAGCCCTGCCCTCCAGCCCCAGCCTCCATCCACTCCTGAAGATACTTCTGGGAGGGGTGGGGGGAACAGAGACGGGAACCCAGGCTTCCCACCCCGAGGACGGCAGTAGAAGGCCTGGTTCTGCTCCTGAGACTGGGTCGGGGGGAGTGCAGGGAATGGGAAATGAGGACTGCTGTCCACGGAACCTGTGAGAAACCACCGAGCAGAGAGACCCGCCGTTTCCTGAGCTCCTGCCTCCCACTGAGCCAGTGTACGGTAGGGTGAGGGACCCAGCCTGGCGCTGCCGCCAGCCACCACCCGCGTGACCCTGAGCAGCCTCTCGGAGCCTGTTTGCTCATCTGTCGGTGGGGATAGTAATGGTTCTTTCCTCATCGGGTCACTGGGAAGATGAAATGACTTAAAGCTAGTGAAGCACTGAGCTTCCTGAGAGGCACACGGGCTTCCTCTCTGGATTTCCTCCTTGTACTTTCCCAGTCCCAGAGTCTCACTTTGCACCATGATTCTGAGAGGAGGGTGTTAGGAGAACCTATTTACTAAGGAAGAGTGTAGGGTTCAGAGAGGTGTAGTGAGTTGCTTGAGGCAACACAGCAGCCAGTGCTTAGGGCAGCAGGCAGTGTGGGGTGGAGGGATAGGCAGGGTCCAGGCCTGGCTCTGTGGTTGGAGAGAGTGGTCATGGGGGAGTGGATTCTCCTCACCATTACCAGGCTTGGAAGGGCCCAGCTGAGGGAACCTTAAGCCCTCACAGTAGCCTGGGAGCCTAGCCCGAGGGGCCGCCCAGGTCTCTGAGCGTCTGGCTGTGCTCACTCCTTGTGAACAGGGATCCCGGGGCCCCTGCAGGTGTGTCAGCACCCCACGCTCCAGGTGGTGGGCTGGAGGCGCTCCTCTCCCAAGGGGCTGGGGGTGGGGATTGCCCAATCTTCCTGGCTTCTTCCAGCTGTGGCGTCTGAAACTCAGGAATTTGAGACTCTTGGAATCAGAAGCTGAGAACTGAGAAACCAGATGCTCAGAACCAGGGGCCCTCTCGTTCTGAGGATCTGGAGAGGACTGTGGCTCACCTCACCCAGCTTGGGTAGCACAGGAAACTCCACTGTAGCCCCTCAGCCTGCAGCCCTACTGGCCTTGTTTAGAAATGCTCCTGGCTGGCCCTCTGGGGTCCCAAGCAGAAATGTGTGGGAAGCTCCCTCTCTGCCACACGGACAGACACACACGCACACACTTGCACGTACACATGCATGCTTCTGTGCACACACTCACACACGGGCGTTCACTCACTTGCCCAGGGTCCCAGCAGGATTTGAGCCCAGCCACTTGGGTCTGGGTGGGAGTCCCTGGGGGAGATCACCGGGGGGTGCTCCAGGTCCTGGGGCACCAGGGGGTACTGTGGCACACCCATCAGTGGGACTCTGAGGTTTCTGGGTGATTCTGCAGTGGGTGGCTGTTAATGGGCGCACGAGGGGCTCCAAATCCCACAGAGTTCTTGCCTCACTGCCCGGTCAGCCCAAGGAGGTGCCCCAGCCCCTTCAGGCCTGTTTTTCCCATCTACACAGTGGACTGTCGTTAAGGTTTTCCTTTCTCCTCTTGGGAGGGAGGTGGACCAGGTCCCCCCGAGGTTTGCACACACCATGTACTCCACACACCAGCAGGGACGACCCCTCATGTGTGCACAGCCCTCCACAGTTGATGCAGTACAGCCAAGGCCGTTCTCCACCTTCGTTCCCAGAACAGCCTTGGAGGGAGGGTAGGTAGATGCGGAGACACTGAGGCTCCGAGAGGCGACCTAGTCGAAGCTTAAGTCCCAGCCACACACCGAGGTTGGTAAATTGATGTCCAGCATCAAACGACAATCAGTATCAAGGCTACAGAGGACAAGGAGCTTTATTTGCAGGTCTTAGGAATTGCAACGGGGGAGACACAGATTCAGGTAGAACCAAAGAGCGTTCCAGGGAAGAGGAAGTCGGGCTTGTAAAGGCGAAAGCCATAAGGTCGTTAAAGGAAATATGTGTCCTTGAGGCTGTCAAGAGTTATTTTAGGGTAAGGATCCAATAAATATCTTGAGTTTCTGGAACACTGGGCAAATGTTCTGGATGGCTGCGTTAAGACAAGAAGTGGTCAAAGTTCAGATTCTGTGCGGTGATGACGTGCAGAAATCACACTTTCTCAGTGGCCTCCCAGCTCCGTTTTAGAGCGCTGTCTTAGTAAAACTGACTCCATGTGTATTTTCCTTTCACACCAGTAGTGTGTACAAGCTCACCAGCTGTCCAGGCCCTCGCTGCGGCCGGCATTTGGGGATTTTCCTCCCAGAAAGACTCAGCCAGCTGTGGAGCTGGCCCTGGCCCTGTGCTGGGTGGTGGGGATCTGAGCAGGAGCTTGGGGGAGGGGCTGCTGGACGGCGCCCAAGGGGAGGGTGGGGTCAGGAGGACCCTGCAAGCTGCTGCTCAGCTGGCCCCGGAGGGACAGGGACGGGATGAGGCCGGCAGAGGGAGCCACCCGTGCAAAGCTGAGGTGGCCTGAGGCATTCCTATAGGGCCTGAGGGAGGCAGTGTTCAGGGGTGAAGCTGAGAGCTGCCCGCAGGGCTTTGAATGCCGGGCCAGGGAGCTAGTGTCCCTGGCAATGGGGCTTTTCAACTGTAGTCACGCGAGAGGAGAGAGACAGCCTAGTGAGCCCTTGGACCCATCCCTCCACCTCAACCACTGCCAACTCGTGGTTGATCTTGTTTCCTCTACAACCCCGCTCCCCCCAGGCAGCATGTCATTTCATCTGTAAATATTTCTGGATGTATCTCTGAACGATAAGGACTCGTTCAAAACCCGGAACCATAATATCGTAACATAACTAAAGTAACTTTATAATAATTCCTTAATACCATCAAATACCCAGTAACTGTTCTGGTTTCCACTCTGGGTCACAAATGTTTACATGTATATTTTACAGTTTGTTTGAATCAGATCCAGAGGTCCGTTACTGCAGTCCGTGGCTCCCCTTCATCTTTTCATTTTTTTCCCTTGCATCTAGTTGCTGAAGAAGCCGGTCATTTGTCCTGGGAGTTTCCAACCATCTGGATTTTGCAGGCTTCGTTTTCATGGTGTTGATTAACATTTGTGCCCTGAGTTTCCTGTGAGGTAGCACTCACCTCTGGAGGCTTCATAAGATGCGGCACAATTTTTTTTGCACAACTGCTTCATAGGTGAAGTTGTCTCAGGAGGTACATAATGTCGGGTTGTCTCTTTTTTGTGACATACGAACCGTCGGTGATCCTAAATCGATGTTAGAAGCCATGATTACCTAAATCCATTATTTGTCAGTGGTTGCAAAAGAATAGAAGTCTAGGAATTCCCTGGTGGCGCTGTGGTTAAGAATCCACCTGCCAAAACAGGGGACATGGGTTCAAGCCCTGGTCTGGGAAGATCCCACACGCCGCGGAGCAAATAAGCCCATGCGCCACAACTACTGAGCCCGCACTCTAGAGCCCGCGAGCCACAAGTACTGAGCCCTTGTGCTGCAACTACTGAAGCCCGTGCGCCTAGAGCCTGTGCTCCACAACAAGAGAAGCCACCGCGATGAGAAGCCCGCCCACCACAATGAAGAGTAGCCCCCCGCTCGCCGCAACTAGAGAAAGCCTGCACACACAGCAACGAAGACCCAACGCAGTCAAAAATAAATAAATAAATATATTAAAAAGAAAAAAGGAATAGGAGTCTAATATTCTAATTTCTTCTCACTTCTTAGATGGAATTCATCACCAGATAAAAACCTCCCTTGATCTGCTGTTGGTTACTCTATGGCACAGTTTGTATAGAAAAGTCAGGTTAAGTCTTTGATTTTTTTTTTCCTTTCGATTTCCAGTTTCAAAAAAATGAGTTGTTTCCCTGCCACCCTCCAATAGTGACTAATTATTTGTTTGTGTTAATATCATCATGGTCTCATGGATTTGACCATATCGGATGTGTTTTCATGCATCACTGTCATTATCCTTTACTGCTGCTCAGATTGGCCCGTCTTTGGCTAGTGGGAGCCTCTTCAGATTGGTCCTGAATCCTCTGGTTGCTTCCTTGATTTCTGGCATGACCGGATGTGGTGTGGAGGGTGTCTGGTTTGTGTGCCCGTGGGAGCACACCTCCCTGGACAGACTGCTTCCTCTCGCTTGGTACCCTGGCTGGCAGCAGAGAGGGGCTGAGGGGTGAGAAGGCTGGCCTGGGGCTTCCTTGAAGGGCTGTGGTGTGGGAGGGAAATTGAGGCCCGTGGAGATCGCTGACTCTTAATCACAGGCCCTGGAGCCTCATTAGCTGCCTTTTGAGTAACAGAGGGTTCAGAGCCAAGCCCTGGGTTTAATGATCCTCCCGTGGCCCCAGTGGTACCTCCCAGCTCCTGCAGGGCTCCTCTTCTTCCCTCCCCCCTCCCCCATCCTTCTTCCGCATCCCGTGCAATCCAGAGCTTTCAGAGCAGGGAGGAGTGGAGGAGGGTGCAGTGGCCAGGCCAGTGTTCCCAGCTTCTGACTCTCCATTGCTCTGTGCCCCTGCATGTACCCCCTTTTTTGCAAAATAAATTTATTTATTTATTTATTTTTGGCTGTGTTGGGTCTTCGCTGCTGCGCGCGGGCTTTCTCTAGTTGCTGCGAGCAGGGGCTACTCTTCATTGCGGTGCGCGGGCTTCTCATTGGCCGGCTTCTCTTGTTGCAGAGCACGGGCTCTAGGCGTGCGGCTTCAGTAGTTGTGGCACATGGCCTCAATAGTTGTGGCTCTCGGACTCTAGAGTGTAGGCTCAGTAGTTGTGACACACGGGCTTAGTTGCCCCATGGCATGGGGGAATCTTCCTGGACCAGGGCTCGAACCCGTGTCCCCTGCACTGGCAGGCAGATTCTTAACCACTGCGCCACCAGGAAGGTCCCTGTACCCCATTTTTGATACACTTTTCTGTCCTGAAATCAAGTGTCAGGGAACCTGCCAGGGATCAGGGCAGAGGCCGGCCTGGGAGTTTTCACTGAGAAAGGACACCCAGTTGACTGAAAAGGGACCAGCTAGTAATCAGCCCTTGCTGGGTTCTAGACTCTGTGTCAGGCTCTGAAGCCCTGAGTGTGAATCCTGCCTCCCTCACTGGTGCCTGTGGGTGGCCTTCTGCAGCGACTTCCTGCCCTAACTCTCAGAAGACAGCCCTGAGGGTTCAGGCGCTTCGGCACTTAGCTGGGCTCCATTAGTGGCTGTAGCGCCTCTCACTGTGCTTATCATTTTCATTGTCTTGGTCCCGAATGTCCCACTAGGGAGCATTTCTCTTTGCCAGCATCCCTGTTGATGGTTAGAGGCGTGTAAACAGAAGCATCCTTAATGAGGGTGGGGGTTGGGAATGGCTTTTGGCTGAAGTCTCTGTGCCCAGGCTGCTCCGGACCTTGGGATTTACAGCCTCCTGATACATCTCTGGCTCCTCAGGCGGATTGCCTGCGTGCCCTCCCCCATACCTGGGAGTGATTTTCTTCTAGAAGATGGTTCTTCTGGTCTTGATGGGGTTCGGCTCCTCTGGGTCCTTGCCCGAAAGGGCCAGCAGGTCCCCCTGACTCAGCAGGGTGAGGGTTTTTTCCCCTGCCTCCCCACCTCCTGCTGCCCCGAATTCTTCTGTTTGTCCTAGTCTGCTGGGGTGATGCCCACTGCCAGCTCTCAGGACACCTGCTCAGAAGCTACTGCTTGTCCTCCAGGGTCAGGCCCACCACTCCCTTCTCTCCATGGCCCCGCATGTACCCCGTGTCAGCCTCAGCACTTGCCTGTGTGCCTACCTCTCCCACCAGACTGGGAGCCTCCCGAGGGCAGGGACCATGTCTGAATCATCTGGGTCCTCAGTGCCAGTGTGGGGCTGGGTGCAGAGTGGTCCACACTGATAAAAAACTCCTTATTTGGAGGCAGACAGACCTGCGTTTGAATCCTGGCTTCAAACCCAGGTCTGCCTGCCTCCAAAGAATGTGTATATTTTCTAGCTGTGTGATCCTGCCCTCTCTGAGCCTTGATGTTCTCATCTGTAAAGTAAGGATGGATATATTAGTAATTTCATGGGGTGGTTGTGTGAATTGAACCGAGATAACCCATTGCAGTCACAGGCTTGGTATCTGGCATTTCCAAGATGCTCCATAAATAATCAATTTTATTAAGAGTCCCAGTGGATGCCTGTGAATTTATTCATTCAGTTAACACATGTTTATTGAGGACCCTCTCTGAGCCAGGCCCTGGACTAGGTGCTGGGTGGATAGCAGTGACCAAGACTGACGTGTCTCTGCCCTAAGAGAGTTGACATTCCAGTGACAGTATCAGCACTGAACACAATGTCACACACTTGTGTAATTATAACTGGGGAGAGTGTCTCAGAGGAGAAGTGCCAGGGGCCGTGAGTTGGATGGACAGGGGTCCTGGCCTAGTCTGAGGAGTCAAGGAGGGCTTCCTGGAGGAGGAGGGTAGGCCCTAAAGGACAAGTGAGAGTCAGCTGCAGGAAGAGCAGGTGCAGAGTTCCTGACCAGAGAAAGAGCCTGGAGCAGGGCGCAGTAGGTGGAGGCTGGGGTGGGTGAGGGTAGAGACACGAGCCTGAGGACAGAGCATATTAAGGGTTTGGGCTTTATTTTCCAGGGGACCTGATCAGAAAGATCACTCTGCTGCTGTGTGGGGCAAGAGCAGATGTGGTTGCTGATGCTGTTAGTGTCCCGGGGTGAGGAGATGGGGGACCGGGCCAGGGTGGTGCCGGGGGGCTGGAGAGGAGGAGATGCATTTTAGCAGAATGTGGGAGCTCAGATTGCATGGAGAGAGGGAAAGTGGGGAGGCCGGCATGGCTGCCGACTTCTGGCTCGGGCAGGGCAGGGGGCAGGGTGGCACCACTGACCAGGCGGGAACTTGGGTGCATGTGCTATATTTCTGAGGGGGAGGATGCAGATGGAGGCATGAGGAAGGGAAGGGGAAGCTCATAGAATCTTAGAATGACAGAGCTGGGAGGAGCCTCAGGGGGCCTCCAACCCCTTCAGGGATGGGGAAACTGAGGCCCGGAGATGAGAAGGATTTGCCCAAGTCCCATACTGGTTCATGGCAGAGATGGGAATTGAACCCAGTATTCCTTTCCATTTGATTCCCTGGAGGCATGCAGCCCCACTTCCTCAGGAAGCCAGCCGTGACCCTCAGTGTGTCCCATCCTGTCCCCCTCCCCGTCCAGGTCATCCCAGACTGGAAGGAGCAGGAATGGGACCCCGAGAAGCCCAACACCTACGTGGGCATCTTTCACTTCCATTTCTGGCGCTTCGGGGAGTGGGTGGACGTGGTCATCGATGACCGGCTGCCCACAGTCAACAACCAGCTCATCTACTGCCACTCCAGCTCCCGCAATGAGTTCTGGTGTGCCCTGGTGGAGAAGGCCTACGCCAAGTAGGTGCCAGGGTCGGGCGGCCAGGCTGGGGTGGAACTGCTCTTGGGCTCTGTGCGGGTGTTCCTCTAGCTGGGGCTCCAGGCACAGAGAGGTGAGGGGCAGGTGCAAACACACACAGCGAACACAGAGCCCGGCACCCAGAGCACAGCCGGGTGTGGTGCAGGCCTGGACTGCAGGGCCTCTGGGTACCTGGTGTCAGGTCCCCACAACCCGCCCACATAGGGAAGCCCGCTTCCACCTGGGAAGATGGAGGCCCAGGCAGGTGTCCTGCAGGTAGCCGGGGGCAGAGCCAGCAACCATATTCAGGTCGATGGTTCTTTTCCAAAGATCCAAGTTGCTGAGCCGTCCCTGGAGGCCTTGCTGGGCATGTGGTGTCTCTGAGCCTGGGCTGGTCGAGGAGGTTGGGACAAACCCCTGCCTTTCCTGCTGGCTGGGCCTCCCCTTCACCCACCCACTGGTCTGTCTACCTGACTGCCCAGCCATTCTATCTTTGCTGCCCCTCCTCCTGCTCTGTGCCAGGCCCTGGGTTCCCAGCATGGGCATGAGCAAAGGTTTGCTGAGCTGTGGAGGGCTTTGGGGCAGAGTGACCTGCCCAGGCCCCTGCAGGACAGGTGCAGGCCTGGCACAGGAGGGCCAGTGGGGTCAGAGACCAGCTCTGTGGGAGCCTCTCCTTGATTCTTCCTCCCAGGCCTGTTTGTCACTCTCCTTGGATAGTGGTGTGTGTGTGTGTGTGTGTGTGTGTGTGTGTGTGTGTGTGTGTGTGTGTGTGTGAAAGGAAAAACAAAAACTCCATCATCAAAAACAAACCCATGGAACCCTCTTGCACTGTTGGTGGGAATGTAAATTGATACAGCCACTGTGGAGAACAGTATGGAGGTTCCTTAAAAAACTAAAAATAGAACTACCATATGACCCAGCAATTCCACTACTGGGCATATACCCAGAGAAAACCATAATTCAAAAAGACACATGCACCTCAATGTTCATTGCAGCACTATTTACAATAGCCAGGTCATGGAAGCAACCTAAGTGCCCATCGACAGACGAATGGATAAAGAAGGTGTGGTACATATATACAATGGAATATTACTGAGCCATAAAAAGGAACGAAATTGGGTCATTTGTAGAGACGTGGATGGATCTAGAGACTGTCATACAGAGTGAAGTAAGTCAGAAAGAGAAAAATAAATATCGTATATTAATGCATATATGTGGAACCTAGAGAAATGGTACAGATGAACTGGTTTTCAGGGCAGAAGTTGAGACACAGATGTAGAGAACAAACATATGGACACCAAGGGGAGAAAGTGCCGGGGGCTGGGGTGGTGGTGGGATGAATTGGGAGATTGGGATTGACATGTATACACTAATATGTATAAAATAGATAACTAATAAGAACCTGCTATATAAAAAAATAAAATAAAATTGAAAAACAAACCCATGAAAACATGTCAGAAGATTCCATTTTTAGTCCTAAGAAAGCGAAACCTGCCCCCTGGTGGTCAGTTGGTCACCATGGTCTTTGGTGCAGGCTCCTCTCCTCCCGCTCTGGGAGACCCACTCAGTGACTCAGCGGGCTAGCTCTTTTTTTTTTTTTTTTCTTTTAAGTAAAATTTTTATTATTTTAAAAAATTGTCCAAAATATAATATTTATCATTTTGAGCATGTGTAAGTGTACGATTCAGTAGCATCAATTACATTCACAATGCTTTGTACCCATCAACACTGTCTATATCCAGTATAGATGATGATACTTTTCATCATCCCCAACATAAATTCTGTTACCCACGAAACAATAACTCCCTCTTTCTCCCTTCTCCCAACCCTGGGAACTTCCATTCTGCTTTTTGTCTCTATGAATTTTCCCATTCCAGGTAACTCATGTAAGTGGACTATTTGTCCTTCTGTGTCTGCCTTATCTCAATTAGCGTAGTGTTTTCAAGGTCCTTCCATGTTGTAGCATGTATCAAAATTCCGTTCCTGTTTATGGCTGAATGGTATTCCATTGTATGTGTGTGCCACATTTTGTTTATCCATTCATCTGTTGATGGACACTCGGGTAAACTGTTTCCACCTGCTTGCTATTATGAATAATGTGGCTATGAACATTGATGTGCAGGTATCTGTTTGAATGTCTCCTTTTAGTTCTTTGGAATATATACCTAGGAGTGAATTGGTGGGTCGTATGGTAGTTCTGTGTGTACATTTTTGAGAAACTACCAAACTGTTTTGACACAGGGGCTGCACCAGTTATGCTTGTTGTTGTTGTTGTTTTTAATTATTTGCTTTTAAAATTATAAAAAGAATGCATGTCTGTTATAGGAAATCCAGAAAATATAGGAACCCATGCAGAGGATAATAAACCTCTCCTATTCTCCTGCATATTCTCCCAGGTTGCTGTTCGCCCCTTCCCTGTTTTGGGCCATCTGGGTTAATGGGGCAGCTCCTCTGTTCCGGACAGCAGGACATTGTCCCCTCAAGGCCCCACCCCCTCTCCATGTCTTCCATTTCTTCCCTTTGCTCTCCCTGCACCCTCCCACACCACTGGCAGCTCTTTTAACATCTTTGATGGCTCTTTCGTTTGTAGGTTACCTTGCAAAACCTGTGCTGGTGTTTTGTGGGCGCATATTTTCAATTTATGGAAATGGTATTTTGTCATATATCCCATTCTGCTTCTCATGTTCACATTTGGCACTCTGCCTTTAAGACCCCAACCTTTTTCCTAACATTTAAATAAGGAGCCACAGCTGTGTCCTAGCACCTGCTCTATTGCACATAGTAGATGCTTAATCTTTTTGAAATGAATTATTGCATACATTTTAGACACAATTGGAGTCCGGCTGTATTGCCTTTTCAAATGTAACAAGCAGGCACTAGCATTTTCCCTGCAGTAGGAATTCCTTTACAGTGTTTTCTTCAATGGCTGCTTGAGATGCAACATTAGCTTTTAAAACCAGTTCTCTGTTGTTAGACGGTTAGGTGATTGCTAGTTTTACATTGTTATAAATAATGTTACTCGTCCAGAATTATGTCAAAAGACATATGAACTTTTAACACTTCTGAAAAGAATTGCTGGATTTCTGGACAGCTAATTTTTGAAGATGGGGCTATGAAGGCCAAGGGGAATTTGAGTGACAAAATGGTGTGGTTCAGTGGGACAAACGTTGGCCTGGGAGCCGGAGACCTGGGTTGGCTCGGTTGTGTGGCCTGCTGTGTGACCTTAGCAGTTCTCTTGACCTCTCTGAATTTCAGAAATCTCC
The DNA here is from genome assembly GCF_039906515.1 of Pseudorca crassidens. NCBI lineage: Eukaryota > Metazoa > Chordata > Mammalia > Artiodactyla > Delphinidae > Pseudorca > Pseudorca crassidens. Next base: position 55,467,069 of record NC_090304.1, read on the forward strand.
CCTATCAGGTGAAGGATTTAGACTGGCTGGGGAACGTGAACTGGGAGTTCTTTCCACATTGCTTCCAGGCTGGCAGGCTGTTACCAGGCCCTGGATGGAGGCAACACAGCGGATGCGCTGGTGGACTTCACAGGTGGGGTTTCCGAGCCCATCGACTTGACCGAGGGTGACTTTGCCAGTGATGAGGCCAAGAGGAACCAGCTCTTTGAGCGCGTGTTGAAAGTGCACAGCCGGGGAGGCCTCATCAGTGCTTCCATCAAGGTGAGAACACAGAACCGAGCCCCAGAGGCGGCCCGTCCCCTTCACTGACCCTGATTGGGGTGGGAGGTGACTGGCTTTTCAGGGAGAGCCCCTGCCCAGGTTGGATCACAAATCCAGACCCTCAGCCTCATGGAGGGGAGCAGTTAGAGGCTGCAGCCCCTCCCCAGTGCTGGACAGCACAAGCCTCGGGCCCCCTGCCCTAACCTTACACTACGAAAGGCCTTGCCCACACTGTTCAACTAGCGTCCCCCTTTTCCAGCCCAGTTGCGAGGCGATGGGAAGGGCGAGGGAGCCCCTACTGCCTGCTGGCACAGGCCTGGCCTCTTCAAGACGATCGTCTCATTTCATTGACTGCTCAGGTTTTGGGTGGGAAAGTTGGGACTCAGTGAAGGCAGAATTTGAACCCAGGTTTGGCTGACCCAGTGGTATGTTGATAAAAGACTGGAAAATTTTAAAGCCCTGGTTTGCTGACTTCTGTGGTGTAAATACTCCCACCGTGGTTGATTTCAGGCTAACGTTTTAACAACCAGATTGCAAAACTGAGCCAGTGCTAGTCGACTCCAACACAGCCCTGGGCCGATCCCACCGCAGGTCCCTTCCTTTATCCCACACTGCTGTTCCCCGGCTTTGTAAGGGGCTGTGAATGTGGAGGTCAGTCCCTAACCTCAGAGGAATGATGTCTCCCCTTTGTGCGGGGCTGCCATACCCTCCCCGTCCTGTAGGGGGTGGTGTGGCCTCTGGCTCCAGGTGGAGCCTGCCCTGCCCTGCCCTGCCTCTGAGCAACTGTGTCCCACAGGCAGTGACAGCGGCAGACATGGAGGCCCGGCTGGCGTGTGGCCTCGTGAAGGGCCATGCGTATGCCATCACTGATGTGCGCAAGGTGCGCCTGGGCCGTGGCCTGCTGGCCTTCTTCAAGTCAGAGAAGCTGGACATGATCCGCCTGCGCAACCCCTGGGGCGAGCGGGAGTGGAACGGGCCCTGGAGTGACACGTGAGGCCCGGGGCTTGGGCAAGGACAGGGTGGACTTCCTGGAGGAGGTGGCACCAGGGCTGGGCCTTAAAGGATTTGGGGGGAGGATGACATTAGGAGAAGACTTACTTTGGAGCAGGCATGTGTGTGGGGGGATAGATTCAGCATGGGCAGAGGTCTGGAGGTGGGGATGAGCTGATTCCTGTAGGGGATGTAGAGACCAGTCTTGGTGCTTGAGTGGGGAGGAGAGCAGGGAGGGAGGCCACCAAGGGTGGGAATGGGGGTGACTGCCCTGTGCTTGGTTAATGGCCCTGGTGAGGCCAGGAGAGGAGCAGAGCCTAGGCCCCCAGTGAAGGAGCTCCCTTCACTGAGGGTCAGTCCCCCCACTTGCCCCAAGCCTGCAGCTTTGCTCCCAGACCTCCGGATCCCCGGCATGGTGGCAGCCCACGGTTGCCTGAGAGAGTGGGCAGACAGCACTTCCTGGAGAGGGGCCTGGGCATGGCCCTGGGTGCCCCCAGCTACACCCACACTGATGGAGGCCTAGAGCTGAGCTGTCCCTCATGCCTCCTGACCCTTGCCAGAGTGGCCCTGAGGGCGTCCCTCTGATACTCCTCTCTCTTCCCTCCCCTGTGCTCACATCCCAGCTCAGAGGAGTGGCAGAAAGTAAGCAAGAGTGAGCGGGAGAAGTTGGGTGTGACTGTGCAGGATGACGGCGAGTTCTGGTGAGTGTGCTCTTGCCCTGGGCGGATGTCCAGGGCTGAGAGGGGAGCCTCCTGTGTGCCGGGCAGGAGGCGCTGGACAGGGAGGCGGGAGCCAGGGCTCTAAAAATGCCCCACCATCAACTTGCCGTGTGGCCTCGGATAAGCCACTGCATCTTTTTGGGCCTGTTTCCTCCTCTGTAAAGTGAATTGGGCAGAATGGACCCTTTCGTCCCCATAGCCTCCACTGCCCATGTCAGGGGACCCTGGGCTGCTCTGGTACCCGGGCTGAGCCCTCGGCAAGTAGGCCAGGGTACCAGCAGGTGGGGAATTGACCAGAGGGCAGAGGGCATGCTGGCAGCCTGATGCCGAGAGCAGGTAGGAAGAGGAGAGGCCCTTTGGAAGAGCTAAGACTCAGGGTGCAGAGGAGCCCTTGGGCAAGGACAGAGACCCAGCCCAGAGGCAAGAGAGCACACTTGGGTTTGGGATGGGAAGAGTGAGTTCAGGGAGGTGAGGAGGTGAGCTTGGAGGATGGCAACAGCCTTGCTTAAAGAGCATGATAGTGACTCCTGCATTCATTCACTCCTGCATTCATTCATTCAGCATTCATTCATTCTGCATTTAGCCCTGCTTGCCAGGCTCAGTGTCTTTCTTCAGCAGGACACTTGATTTGGAGACTGAACCACTTCCTGGAGGGATACAGGGTACCCTGTGTGTGGGAGATGTTGTGAGGGCCCCAGGCAGATCCAGAGGCAGATGGCAGTGATCCTGGAGGTCCCCTCCTGCAGGTGTCAGGGGACCCGCTGCAGGAAGCCCCCCAGGCCTTTTGGTGTGGGCTTCTGTGGATGAGATCCACTTTGCCCAGTCTGGCTCAGGGGCCAGTCGAATTAAAACATAGCGGTAGAAAACCCTCATCAGGAAAGGGCTTCCTCCTAAGGCCTTTCTCAGATATGTTCACCCTTGATGCATATATGTGCATATTCTCATATATGTGCACACTTGAAGGTGGGTGGGCACTTCCCTTCCCCCCGCCCAGGCTCCTGCAGGTGTGGCAGTATCCTGGCCACTGCAGCTCGCCTACCAAGGGGTTTCCACCACTAGCTGTGGATGACAATGGATGGAAACTGTAGAGGGCTGTGCACATTAGTTATTCATACTATTAATAATTGTAACGGCCAGCCTTTGGCAACTCCTGTCTGCTGGAAGCTGTATTACATGCTTTTATTGTTATTGCATTGCTCAATTCCTGCACTAACTCTGAGGTAGGCAGCTGTCATTAGATTTATTCCCGTTTTACAAAGCAGGAGACTGAGGCCAAAAGAGATGTGAAGGGTCCGTGTGATGCCATGTCCACACTTGCTGTGTAGGCCGTGGTGCAGAGCATGTGGGGCGAGTGGGCAGGCTGGTGGGCGGGGTGGGGTGGGGAGACCAGCGGCTCAGCCCCTTGCCACGCCCAGGATGACCTTTGAGGACGTGTGCCGATACTTCACGGACATCATCAAGTGCCGTCTGATCAACACGTCTTACCTGAGCATCCACAAGACGTGGGAGGAGGCCCGGCTGTGCGGCGCCTGGACGCGGCACGAGGACCCGCTGCACAACCGCAGCGGGGGCTGCATCAACCACAAGGACACCTTCTTCCAGAACCCGCAGGTGGGCCTCCTTGGGGATCCCCCCCGCCCCCACCCCTAGAGCAACTGTGGGGCCCTCGGCGCCGTCCTGCCACGGACTCCGGCACGACCTCGGGTACATCCCTGTACCTCCGTGGGGTTCAGTGCACCGTTTGTACAGCGGGGTTGGATGGGCGTGTCTGGGAGGTCCTGTCACCCGCAACCTCACAATGTGACCTGCAGGCTCTGAGGACTAATGAGTGCCCTGATAAGAGTTACGGGGACATTGTATTTAGAGGCTGAGCTGGGGCCTCAAACCCCTTGTTTTCACACATGGTGCTGCTCCTTCTGGGGAGACTTGGCCAGGCTGGCTCCCCACGGGACTCCTCCCCTGCGGCCTCCTCGGTCATGACCCTGGCACCCGCCTGGTCCTCACGCCCGGTGTGCCCTCATTGAGCACCAGCTGCATGCAGGCTCGGAGCTGAGCATCCATCGTTTCCCCGAGTCCTCCCACCCCACGTGCGGGTGGACACTGCCAGCCCATCTCACAGATGAGGGACTGAGGCTCGGAGAGGTGACGTGATTTGCCCAAGTTCACACAGCTGAGCTCTGGGCCGAGCTTCGGGAGCCGTTTTCGGTGTGGTCTCACCGTGCGCCCCTCTTCCTCTGCTGCACCCGCAGTACATCTTTGATGTCAAAAAGCCAGAAGATGAAGTGCTGATCTGCATCCAGCAACGGCCCAAACAGTCCACCCGCCGGGATGGCAAGGGTGAAAATCTGGCCATTGGCTTTGACATCTACAAGGTGAGGCCAGCTGGGACCCCTGCTCTGGGTAAGGAGAGTTTGGGCTGCCTGGGCCTGGGGGAGAACACTCTAGAACACTTTGGTCTCCGACATCACCCCTGTTCCCCTGGCCACATTGGCTGATGCCATGGTTGTGCTGTGACACAGGTCCTGTTTCGATCCCCACAGAGGCCCAGCCTGCCTCGGATTGGTCCCACTGGAGCTCTCAGCCTGATTTCTTCTTGCCCAGACACACAGGCTGTTTGGACGGGGGAAGGGGACAATTGCTGGTGGTCGGGCCTAGGCTCTGGGGGGCCCCCCACGGCTTCCTCCCTCAGGGCTCTGGCTCCCCTGAGTTGGAAGCCTTGCTGGGCACTGGGAAGAAGCATCCTGGGCAGAGCCAGGAGGGCTTCCCCCTGGCCACTCCCCTGGCCTGGGCCCCGAGGCCTTCCACACGTTGTGACGCCTCGTGTGTGACGACACGCAGCGTAGCGGGGCGCCGTGGGCCTGCCAGACACCAAGAACCTAATGAAACCAAGTGCATGTGCTGGGCCCACGGCTTGAGTCGAGGCCCTGGCATTTGATGTGCTGGGTCGTATCATAACCGTTTGTCCACGTCAGCATGTTGGAACATTCACTGCGTGCTGACGTTGTGACTTTGACGTGACATGACCTTCGCTGATGTGACTATAGCTTATCATGGCACTTATTCCAGGAATTGTCCAGCATGTCCCGGCAGCTGGTGATGTCATTTCATGGACACATGCTGTGTCCTGCGCAAATAGTGATACTTGATTCTGTTGTGATGTCAGAAACCCCGCAGACATTGTCACCAGGGGGATTCCCATTGCCACCCCTCTCAGTAGCTTTATGAGATATAATTCACATACCATATGACTCGCTCACTTAAAGTGTATTTGTAGAGTTGTGCGGCCATCACCACAGTCAATTTGAGGCCACTTCCATCACCCCAAAAAGAAACCCCGCACCCTTTAGCCGCCACCACCCAGTTGCATCCACCTCCCTCCCCGCCAGCCCTAGGCAGACAGATTCTCATGTACTTCTGACTCTGCAGATACGCCTCTTCCGGCAACGAGGGGGAGATGTGGGGTGCGGGGTGGGGTGAGGGGCTCTGTGTGACCCGATGTCTCCACCCCCGTCAGGTGGAGGAGAACCGCCAGTACCGTATGCACAGCCTGCAGCACAGGACCGCCAGCTCCATCTACATCAACTCCCGCAGTGTCTTCCTGCGCACGGAGCAGCCCGAGGGCCGCTACGTCATCATCCCCACCACCTTCGAGCCAGGACACACTGGCGAGTTCCTGCTCCGAGTCTTCACTGATGTGCCCTCCAACTGCCGGTGCGTGGGGACTGGCTGGGGGCCTGGGTTGGCAGGGCCTAGGTCCACACCAGGCTGGCCCGCAATCTTCAGCCCAGAGATCTTCAGTGTCGTCCTAAGCCGTGGAGCCTGGGCCTCCAGCCTCCCTGGCCTGACATTAGCATCCATCCCCTTTCTTCCCCTTCCTTTCTCCCCTGTCCCAGCCTCTCTTGGCCACACGAAGGAGCAGCTGCTCACGTGTGCAGAGCGCTTCACAGTTTACAAACAAGCTTTCACTCAGCTCATTTGCTCTTCCTGAACCCTCGGGTGGGAGGCCTGACCCCTTCATTTTATAGATCAGAACTGGGGATCGACGTTGGCTGGGGGTGGTTTCTGAGTCCGTGCCACCAGTGGCAGAGTCCGGCTAGGTGGACCCTGAAACCACCCCCATCCCTGCTGCAGTGCAGACCTGTGCGTCCCACACTGCCCTCCCACCTTGCTAGGCGGCCCAGAGTCGGTGCTCCCTGCCCACGTCCCAGACTGGGGGGGCAGCTTGTGGAATTAGCGGACCTCGGTCCCGCCAGTCTGTGCTGTGTTGGGCAAGCCCCTTCCCCCCAGCGATCCTGATGCTTCCTAATCCGTAAAATGGGCAGAGTGGCAGTCACTTATCTCCCAGGGCTGTGTGAGGATTAGAGACAATACCTGTAACATCCCAGCAGAGTGCTTGGCACACAGTAACGCTCGGTACATTGCTTTTCCCTTGGGAGAGGAGGGGGCACCCTTGGGTAGGGATGGGGCAGCGGGAAGCTTATGGGGCTTTGTTTGCCCGAGACAAGCATTGTCTGGACTAAACGCTGCTCTTGACCCCCGCCCCACTCTTCTCGAATCCCCTGACCTTCCGTCTTCCCGGACCCTCTCCATCACCTCCCGCCCCTTCTCCTCTGCCCTGCATCAGGGAGCTACGCCTGGATGAACCTCCCCACTCCTGCTGGAGCTCGCTGTGCGGCTACCCCCAGCAGGTGACCCAGGTGCATGTCCTGGGGGCCGCCGGTCTCAAGGACTCCCCAACAGGTGAGCTTGCCTGGAGAAAACCCCCAGCCCTCCTCCCCTCCCAAGCCACAGACACAGCCTCCAGAGCTCTCCTGCTCTCACTCATTGAATGAGCAAACCCATCCTGACATCCACTTTGGGCCCAGCCCTGGGATGAAGCTGGGCGTATAGAGAAGAACACGCTCTGCCTCCTGCCCTTGGGCGGCTTCCAGTGTGCCAGGGCAGTCAGCCGCAGGGACAGGCAGCCAGGAGGGAGGGCTCAGGGAAGGCTTTTTGGAGGGGGGGCCTTTCTCCAGGCTAAGGAGGTATTAAGGCGTGAAGCCTGGTGAAGGAAGGTAGGGGAGAAAGGTGCTCCGGGCAGGGGGACAGCTTGGTTAAAGGTCTGGAGACCAGAGATTACCAGTGTGTCCCCTCCTGTCTCTGGAAGTTAGGGAGCTGGCCAGGCTCTGGTCTCCCTTCTCCTGAATACACGAGCCCAGGCTTCTGTCTCATCCGGGGCCTGTCCCAGCCCCACCCTCACCCCGTTGCCCACTCCCTCTTTCTAGGGGCTAACTCGTACGTGATCATCGAGAGTGAGGGGGACAAAGTCCGCTCGGCCGTGCAGAAAGGCACCTCGACGCCTGAGTATGATGTGAAAGGCATCTTCTACCGCAAGAAGCCGAGCCAGCCCATCACTGTGCAGGTGACCCACCTGTCTGGGGTCCCTCCTGGGCCCCCCGCCTCATGCTTCCGCACTCAGAGTGGCTGGGCCCAGCGTGGCAGGGCCTTTGACAGGGACCCAGGAACACTGGGTTCTGGTTCCCACTCTGTCCCTGGCATGGTGTGGCCTAGGGAATTCTCTTGCCTGCCCCTCCCGGTGCCCCAGAGTCCCCTCTGTGGGGTGGGATGAGTTGGGTTAGCTGTAGGGATTGTGGGACACAGCAGGGTCAGACTCCTGGCCAGGGACAGTGGGCATCTCTGCCAGTCTTGCCCCAAAGCCTTGGGAGTTGTTCCTTAAATTCCCCTGGTGGCAGATGGTGGGAGTGACTATTGCCTGAGAGCAGGGGATCAGAAAGCCAGGGTCCTGGGCACGGGCTTCCTTCCCCTCTCAGGCCAAGGGGGCCACGGTTCTGAGCTCATTGGCAGGAAGCCCTCTGTCCCTGGGGTCCAGGCCAGCATCTCTCCCGGTGAGAAACCATCTGTAAACAAACGCTCGGGTATCCTGGGGGAGCTACTATAGGGTTTCCAAGTTTTTTAACACTGAGTCCTTCCGGATCAAATCACAGACCCATAGATGTTTGGGCTGGAAGGACCCTTAGGAGCCGTTGATCCAAACCTCATGTTGAAGATGGGGAAACCAGAGCAGGGGGTGTATCACTTGTCCAAGGTCACCCAAGGTCAACAGCAGAGCTAATAATGACAGATTTAACTGTATACATGGAGGGGAGCTTTGACATATGGGAGGAAGCCTGAGGCTCTGGCAGGGGCATGGCCTTGCCCAAGGTCCATGGTGAGGCAGACGCAGGGCTCCTTTTCCTCAGCCCAGCTTGCATCACAGGAAGGGGAGTCAAGGCTCTGCCGCCGCTGTCAGCAGCCCTCAGACCCATAGTCCTTGTCTTGGAGATGGCCCCCAACCATCCTCTGTCTCCCTCCAGATCTGGAACTACCGAGTCCTGAAGGATGAGTTTCTGGGCCAGGTGCACCTGAAGGCCAGCTCAGACGACCTCCAGGCCCTGCACACCCTCCACCTCCGAGACCGCAACAGCCAGCAGCCCAGCGACCTGCCGGGCACCGTTGCTGTGCGCATCCTCAGCAGTGCCTCCCTCACGGCCATCTGACGCCTGCCCATCTACCTGCACCCACAGTTCTCACCACCATCTGCATGTCCCCAGCCAGGCCAGGGACTAACCTGGGAGCCGGGACACTGGCGTCCTTTTCCCAGCTTTTCCACTGACTTGCTGTGTAACCTTGGGAGGTCTCTGTCCCTCTCAAGGACACTTGCCTCAGCGTCCCGAGGACCCCAAAGCATTCCCTTCTCATAGAGGAGTCGTCTTGCCTGAGATTTAAAATAGCCCTCCCTACCCCAACTGCCACCATGGCTAAGGGCCTCTATCCGTTGAAAACCTTGTCCCAAGGCCCTGCTGTCTGCCAGCAGAGTGCCAAAGATGTCACTTGTTTACACACAAACTACCACATCCCCAAGGCCCACTCCTGCCCCTTGTGTCCCAGACCTGCCCCAGTGTCCAAGACTTGCTTTCTTTGTCACCTACATCTGGTTTTCTAGCCACCTTGAAAGGACTCTGGGCTCTTGGGTTCCTGCCCAGGCTAGAATTTGGGAAATGTCCAGGTGACATCTGTCCATTCTCGAATCCCATCCACTCACCCGCCCATCAGGTATTAATTCAAAGGAGATTCGCCAAATGAATAAACGATGCCCATGAGACCCCATGTGGAGCCGGGCCTCTCCTCGCAGCTCTGGGAGACCCGGCGTCCGTCCTGGGCCTCGCCTCTGCTCTCAGGTCCTCTCAGATACAGACGCCCAGAGGAGCTGCAGCCACCTTCTCCTTCTAGGTTCTGATTGCATTCCCAGCCTCTGGTTTAGGGTCCCTGGAGAGGGGGTGGAGAGGAAGGGCGTCCTGCCTCCACTGCCCTGACGCGGGAAGGAGTGTGTCTGATGTAGTGGGCCAGGCGGGGAGAGACCTGAGAGGAGGCACCCCCCTCTGCTGCAAGACCTGGGCTTTTCCCGGGAGCAGGGACTCTGGAGTGGTGGTCTCAGGCCCGCTGACATCAGTTTGCACATTGGGCTTGACAGGAGATGGTAAATCCATTGTCTGACCAGAGGCCCTTCCACCAACATTCCCCTCAAAGCGTAGCCGAGGAGACATCACCCTCTTGCTGCCTGGACCAAAACTCTCCTTTTAGTCCTCAACGTTTTATATTCTTTCCGTTTTAACTCTCAATTTTAACCAGGGGTTTTTAAAGGAAAACTGAAAGCCAGAACCCTTTTTTCTTCTTAAGCTCCAGTTCCTGTGATCCTCTGATTTTATTTTGATCTGCTTGGGGAGGGACGTGGCGAGGTCATACCTTCTCAGAGGAGGTCTGGAGGTGGATGAAGAAGATGGGGGTTTGTACTCGGATGTTTTACAAGCCAGCACCTACTGCGTTCTTGGAGAGTGTTGGTGCTGTGACCATCTTTGGATCTCCCTGTGCCCTTCTCAGGCTCCAGACCAGGTGATGTCAGTGAAAAAGTCCAGTTGGTTCAAGATCAGGAATTCCTGTGGCCTTGCTGGGAGTTCCTTTGGGGAAGCTGACTTTTCAGCTCCAGATCTGGCTCTTGGGTGCAGTGACCTGGCTGGATATGCTGGATTCTTGACCCCTCGCTCTGGCTGGCTCTGCTCCTCTGTCCTGGCCCTGGGTCACGGGAGGGGCCAGGAACTGAATGACAAGGAGGACAAAAGGATTCCTTCTCGAAAAGCTGGGACTTCTCCTCAAGAACCCGAACCTAGGGTGAGGACTTTGCGTGTGACCAGGAGCAAGTTGCTTAAACCTCCTGTGCCTCGATTTCCCCCTCTGCAAAGTGGGGCCAGTGATTATCGTTTGTCAGCACTCTTCCTAGCAAGTGCTGTATAAGAGCAAAACAATACCCTTTCTCTATGTATCTTTGTATCCGTACACACTAGACACAGTCATGTAATCACCACTTCTCAGTGTCTGTTTGAAAGGAAGACTCCTGAGTTGGGTGGAGTGTCGAGGGCCAGATAAGCCAGCTTGGGGCCTCTGGGGCGAACACACGGGTCTTTGCTCAGCCATGTCCACCTGGGCTACGGGGGCAAACCAGGACCAGCTGGAGACCTGTGTGGGCTTTAGCCTGGGGGCTGGGCATTTTGTCAGAACTGGTTCAGACAGCCCTGCCCTTGCTCCCTGCCCCTCTTGGTTGGCTCCTGGCTGTGTGGGGATCCTGGTCCCCCGGAGGCCCTGGGGACTGGGCAGGTGAGGATGGAGCTCTTTCAGGCTGGGACTGGAGGGTGAGTGGGGAGAGCAGCCGCTCTGTTTGCCTGGTGCACCCGGCAGCCCACAGGGGCCTCAAGTCCCCATTTGCAGATGGGTGGGGCCCCTGCTGCACAGCACCCCGAGCTGGGCTGCGTTCTCCTCAGGGCTGAGCGCAGGGTCAGGGGAGTGGAGACCTGTTCCGTTCTCAGAATAAATGTTACCACAATTCCAGAAAGGCCTTCCTGTGTCTGTCTGTCCCTCTGGGGATATGGGACAATGAAGGGAATGTTTCCCAGGCCTGGGTGACTGTCTGTTTAGAGAGTGAAGGAGTTACAGCTGAAGCTGGACCCCGATGCCTGCCTGGTGGGACCGTGCTGGCATTCGGCTGTCCCTTCACCTGGCCTTTTCCCAAGTCCCGGCCCAGGCACGGGGGCGGGGGGAGCAGCCACAGTGCCTGCTCCGGGGCAGCGTACAGACTGGTGGGGAAGACATGCAGAGAACCGGTGGCGAGGCAATGTGGGAGCTCAGGGTGTTCCCTGAGCCTGCTGGGGGCAGGAAGGCCTCGCCCTGAGCCAGTTGTGGAATAGAGGGGGGCAGCCGCATGAAGGGCAGCCGAAAAGGAGATGGGCTTGTGGGGGTACAGGTGGATGTAGGGGATCAGAGTGGAGGCTGTTGAGGGGGAGATGATGGCAGCTCGAGCCAGAAAGGCGAGGGTGGCGGGGAGGAGACACCAGAGGGATTTCAGAGGTAGAGTGGACAGAACTTGGTGGCTGGGTTGGGAGTGGGGAGTAAGGGAAGAGTAAATGCACTAAGACCAAGATTTCCTCATAAGACTGTGAGAGAAGGATGTGCTGAGCGATGTGCCCGCCCTAGCGTAGTGCCTGGCCACTGTTGGGTGCTGAGCAGCTGTGCAGCACCTGGAGGGGACCACACACCCCCGCGCCACTCCCACCCATCCTTCGCAGCTCAGACCTGCGTTCTGCCTGGGGCACCATTTCCTCTTCGGGCCTCAGCTCTCCCATCTGTGTGAGGCTGACACCACTCGCCCCCCCAGTCTGGCCGGCTCAGCAAGAGATGATGAGAGGGGTGGTAGGTATCGAGTGCGGACGGCAGGTGGGAGTCCAGCAGTGGGGACTGTTCAGGAGCAGCTCCGGTCATGGGCACCCAGCCAAGCACACGCCAGCACCCAGGGGTCTTCGGGGGTCAGGATCGTCGGGTCAGAGGGAGCCCCAGCCTCGGCACAGCCGGGGTCCCAGCGCCATCGCTTCCCACCCGCTGCTCCAGGCGGAGGCCGGATGCTCAGCCTTGCCCTCCAGGGGGCGCCGTCGGGCAGCTGTGCCCGGGAGGTGGCGCAGTTGGGCCATTGTTCCCTCCCTGGGTCCCCCACCCCATCCTTTGGGTGGCAGCCAGGTGGCCCCTTCCCTGCAGGCACAGCCCAGTTACAGAGACTCCAAAAGAGTACCTCCCTCCGCCCCGGCCAAACCTGTCCCGGAGAGGCCTGCGTGGCTGGAGCTGCTGCCAGGGTCGCTGCAGGCGAAGGGCCACGGCGTGCAAGGGCCAGGTCTCAACAGGGAGTCCTCGGTGTCACCGTCGTCGCTGATGCTAATAACGAACATGTTGTTCACTCTCTACCCTCCTCCCCTACTGTAAAATCGCATTTTCCACCTCAGTTTGCACGAGCCCCTGGTACATGCAGCGTTGCTCCCAGTCAGCTGCTTTGAGAAGGTTCCCTGCATGATTAGAGACAGCAGGCATCTCGCGCCCCAGCCCCCAGAACAAGCTGTGGGGCAGTGGCGAAGTGATGAACTTCAGGGGGACGCATCTGAGGTGAGCCCTCGGGAAGTGGCCTGGGGCAAGGGCAGTGGCTGTGTGTGGGGGGGGTGCGGGCAGGGCGGCAGAAAGGGCCAGGAGGCAGGGCTTGCTTCCTCCTGCCCTGCCTCGCCTGGTCCTTTGCTCTGAGTCTCAAACAGCCATTTTGCGGAGAAGGAAACAGTCTTGGCAGACAGCAGGCAGGGGCCAAGACTCAGCAAATCAGTGACCAAGTCGGGATCAGAACAAGGTTTCCTGCCCAGGTGCTGAGAGCAGGTGGTAGGCATTACTGCAAATGACAGGAGGCAGCTGAGGCTGGGATGAGTGGCTCCGGGCCTGCTCCCACGCCGGTCGGCAGCACAGCCGAGAAAGACCCCAGTGCCCCGGCCTCCCCGCTGGGCGGCCAGGGCTCCGCCAGGGCCCTGGGCAGCACAGCCCGCCTCCCACGCTGATGTCACGACACCCAGACCTCGGAGGGCCCTCCAACTCCGCCTCCCAGGGGAAGGCTCTGGAGTAGGGAGGAGAGGGCAGCAGTGCCGGCCGGAGAGCTGCCCTGGGCAGGAAGGAAAGGGAGAGACTGAGAGAGAGAGTCACACAGCGAAAGACCGCAAGACCCAGAGAGACCCCCAGAGCAAGTCACGGAGCAAGACAGAAGAAGAGGGGGCTTGTGTCTGCAGATTTTCCCACACCTGCCACCCCAGCTTCCCGAGCCCTCTGTGCTGGTGGCAGCTCCAGCCAGGCCGGTGGGCAGCAGGGACCCAGGTAAGGATGGGCTGCCCGCTGTCCTGAGCCCTGGGAGAAGGGTTTGCTGGACTTCGGGGGAGTCATGGGCTCAGGCCACCCTGGAGCCACGGTCCCCACAGCCAATTGCTCCTGGTCTGGGCCCCCTGCCATCTCTGACCAGAGCTGGGACGGGGGGCAGACATGCTGGGGGTGGCAGACAGAGTCCTCTGTCCCTGACTCTTTGTCTCCTTAGGCCTCTCTCAGCCACTATCTCTTTCTTTATCTCTCTCCTTGGATAAGTCGCTTCCTTCCTCTGTGCCTCAAATTTCCCATCTGTGAAATGGGAGATGAAGCCCCATCAGCCATGGTTGTTGGGAGGACAAGGTAAACTGAGCATGGGTACAGAAATGGAAATACAGTTCTGTGTTCTCTGTTGTCAATTTAAAAAGCAATTAACTTGAACAGGGATTAGTTATTATTTTGAAGAAAAAAAATGTCTATTTTGTAGCTTTTTCCTTACACGTGGCCCTTAAATTCTATGCCCTTTCAACCCCTTTCCACCCACCAAGGCCCTGAAGGCCCCGGTTCTGCCCCTGGCTCTCGGGGCTCACACTGGTGCAGGATGCCAGCACCACAGCTGGGCATCCTCTTCACAGACGTAGCTCCCCATGGCAGCTGCCTGCTGGCCTTTGTTGAATTCCCTTCTCAGCCAGACACCCAGGCCAGGTGCAGGTCTCCAGAAGGACGGTGTGCCTGCTGTATCCCGGAGCCCCAGGGCAGGGGTCAGGGCTCGGGTGTCAGGTAGTGTCATGGGCAGAGGATCAAATGCCCCAGCGCCTCTGAATGCACCTTGTGAAAAATTGATGCTCATCCTGGGAGGCAGGTAGGGGGCCAGAGGGGCCTCATGCCGGGGCCAATGGGCTGGGGCTGCTTTTGATCACCACACTCAGTCCCACGAGTCCTTCCTGAGCTGTCCCTGTGCTGTGTGAGGTGATGGCTGAGCCCCACACCCTACCCTGTATCAACTCCCTCACTTTGGGAGCAGAGGTGGGGACAGACCCTGACCAGACAACAAACGGATATAGTCAGGGCTGGATAGAGGGAAATATTGGGGCTCTTGGCAGCCTGGGGACAGTCAGGGAAGACTTCCTGGAGGAGGTACCATCTAAACTGAGCTGTGAAGCATAGGTGGGAATTTATTAGTCAGAATTCCAGGCAGAGGGTCCAGTGTATACAAAGTCTAAGAGGTATAAAAAGGGCCAGCATATTTCAGGAAGAGTGAGTGCTGAGAACGGCCAAGGGCAGGGGTGGGGAAGGAAGAAAGCAGAGAGAGGCAAGACTGAGACGCATAGTGCTGGGCCTTAAACGCAAGATGGGGGAGGGATTAGAGCCCCCATCCTGAAGGCCGGGGGTGCTCTGGAAGGGTTTTAGGCACGTTGTGTCATGAGCAGGTCATGTACAGCCTAACCCTCCTCTTGGGCCAGGCTGTCCCTGTCACCTGTCACTCCTGGGGCAGCTCTGAGCTGGGTGGCCAGAGACCAAGTCCTAATCCTGAATTTGTCCTGTCCTGCTGTGTGACCTTTGGCAAGCCTTGGTCCCTCTCTGGCCCCTTTGCCCATATGTCCAGGGGAGGGGGCTGGACTTTCTACTTCTTAGGAGCCCTTTGGGAATCTCTGAATAACAGTAGTAAAAAGGGAGCTCAGCTGCTCTGGGCAGTGGAACTGGTGATGGTGGCAGAGGCTCAGGTCACGCAGGCTGGGCTGTGGCCAGAGGGAGAGAAGCCAGGGAGGGTTCCTCAGGGAGGAGGGGCTGGGGCTTTGGGAAGAGCCCAGGTGACCCAGCCAGGCTCAGTGCTTCCAGGGCTGGCTGGCTCAGAGGTTTGACATGGTCTCTCTCCCTGCAGAACTGTGTCTGGCCAGGCGGGCAGTAGGAGCATTTGACCAAGGACAATGGTGATTCTTCAGCAGGTGAGGACTCCTTCATCTTTCTATCAGGAATAACCCTGTTGGGTGGCTCATCGTTCCCTCTCCCATATTCTCTTATCCATGTTCTTAGCTGTAGAATCCCCTCCCTAATCCTTTCTTCTAGAAAACTCCTATCTATGCTTCAAAACCCAGGTATGAAACTTTCCCTGACTCTCTCAGGGCCCATTCTCCCTGTGATGTGTCTGTTGGGGCCTCCCTTTCTCATTGCACTCACCCCACTGGTCAGAAATTACTTATTTATACACATCTCTGAATCCCCAGGTAGTCCAGGCAGTGGAACAGCATGTGCAAAGGCCCAGATGTAGAGAAGCCCTTGGAGAAAGGGAAGACGAAGTTGGCAAGTCTATTGAAGCCAGAGCAGGAAGGGCCTTGAGCCTGACTGGGGAGAAGTGAATGGGGGATGACGTAGCCAGAGCTACAGGCTCCGAGGGTAATATGGGGAAGAAGCAGAGGTGCTGCCCCCGGCTGAGTCCTCCAGCCCCCCTTCCTTCCCAGGGCCACAGTGGCCCCTGACCCTCAGCCCTTCCCCGTGATCAGCCTGAAGCTCTAATGAGCTCCTGGTCTCCAGATTCAGGAATGTGGGCCCTGAGCCAGGTCGGCCTGGCACCAGGCCCTTGGGCTGGTAGGGGTGTGTGCTGTGGAGGCTTGGCCAGTGGCTTCATGTCCTCCAGGACCATGTGGGACCAATGGGCAGCCGTGCCCTGCAGCTGCGTGTTTGAGTGTGAGTTATGTATATGTGTGTGTGTGAGAAGGCAGGCGTCAGGGCAGGATCAGGATAGACAGTCTTCTGTCCTGGGGCTGGAGGAGTCACCCCCTAGAGCCCCTCGGCCTGAGAGTCTCTTCAAAGGCCCATCAGAGATGGCCAAGACCAAAAACAGAAGGAAAAGTCACTGTCACTGAGTGTTTGCTGGGTGCCAGGGCCTGGGCTGCAGGCGGGGCTGGGTGGATGGGGACATTTGCAGACCCCAGAGGGAGGGCCTGGGCCACTCATAGCTCCCACAGCCGCTTTCCCTCGGGAGGCCTCTGACTTGCTGTCCACCCTCCTCCAACCAGCCCCCCTGAACGCTGGCCCATCTCGTCTGGCAGCCTCTGCTGGGAGCAGGTATCTGCAGGTGGACCTGGCTCTGCCCGCCCCTCACACAGAAAGCACATTTCTGTTACTTCTTTGGTCCTGAATGAAGTCCCAGCTCTGGGGAGCCAGCCAGCCACGCAGCTCCACAGGCAGAGCCCGCAGCCCTGGGCTCATCTTGGGCTTTGCTGTTGCTAAGTGTGCGGACCTGGGGCACGCACGTCCTTCAGCCTTCCTGAGCCTCAGTTTCCTCATCTGTAAAACGAGGATAAAAACCCTCCTTTCCCAGGATGGTTGCTGTGAAGATGAAATGCCACGAGGGGTTCAGTCAGAGCGCTTGCCTTTCACCTGCCTACCAGGTCCACCTCCTCCCGCCACGCCTTCCCTGTCCTGAAAGATGGTCGGTCTGCCCGAGCACTTGGTCCCTCTTCTGACTGACTTCTAAGTCCTCTCTGTGGCCACAACTCCCTTTGGGACCCTTCCCTCCTCTGCGCGCACTAGAGTCTGACCGCACGCCACCTTCTTCCCCTGCCTTCCTGGGGCGTCCTGGTGAGCCCAGAAATGGGGGACAGCCTTCATCCTGCTCCCCACGGCCTCCTCAGCTCCAGCGCCAGCACCCGCAGAGATGGAGCTCTGTGCCGAACGAATGAACGATTGTGATTTCACCCTCATTTTGTCCGAGGGGCTGGGGCGAGCATGATACCTACCTCAAAGGGATGTTGGAGAACAAAATATCGTAACACGTGTACAACGCTCAACCCAATGCTGGACACAGCTCAAAAGAGTTTAACGGCCGCGGCGACCACTACTAAAATCATATCAGTAGTGTTCCTGTGTATGAGAATTTCCCATTCTTTTCTCTCTTTTACTTTACTGGGCATAAATATTTATTTGGGATAAATTATTTGAGGAGACCTCAGAGAATATGACGTTTCTTGCCCCGTGTGTAGAGTGGCCCAGTGTGGGACATATCAGTGACAGATACTCACCCATCCCTCCCTCATCCCCTCCATTCATCCATCATGCCAGCCTTTCTGAGCCCCACAGAGTACCAGGCACAGAGAACACTTTCATAAAGTTGTGCTCAGAATTCAAATCTCTTCATTATGAAGAAATGTTATTCATTTGTTGAGGGTTCTAATTCTTCAAAAGTAGCATCCACATTGGTCCTACTATGTGCCAGGTACTCTCTATACATGATCTCATTTTATTGCCGTAAGGCTGTAGGGTAGGGATCTTTGTGCTGATATTGCCGGTGAAGAAACTGAAGCCCAGATAGGGTAATTTATTTTTATTTTTTTTAAGTTTCAGCTATGCTTTTATTTATTTATTTTTTTAACTTCTTTATCGGAGTATAATTGCTTTACGATGGTGTGTTAGCTTCTGCTGTGTAACAAAGTGAATCAGCTATACATATATCCCCATATCTCCTCCCTCTTGCGTCTCCCTCCCACCCTTCCTGTCCCACCCCTCTAGGGGGTCACAAAGCACTGAGCTGATCTCCCTGTGCTATGCGGCTGCTTCCCACTAGCTATCTATTTTACATTTGGTAGTGTATATATGTCCCAGATAGGGTAATTTAGACATGAGCTGGGGCAGGTCCAGACAGGATAGGGAGCCATGCTGGTGAGGGGGGCAGCATGCAGGGAGAAGAGACCTTGGGAAGAGGCTGCTGTGTAGGGCACAGGGCTGTGGCACAAGGAGCAGGCACAGGGCTCAGGGGAGGAGGTCAGACTTCCCCTGCTGGGTGGCATTTGCAGAGCGTGAGCTCTTTCCCAGGCACCCTGTGGTAGGCTGGGCAGACCCATCGTGTTGATGGCTTTGGGAGTAGGTGGGAGTGTCTGGAGGTTCCTAGTGTGCTGGAAGCCACCTCCTTCAGCCAAGTACTCACTCACCCACCCAGCAAAGTGGCACTCAGCCCCTTCTCTGTACCGGGCAGGGCACAAAGGGTACAGAGATAAATTGACTGCTCCCTGTCCTGGAGGAGTTTCCAGACCAAAGAGGGAGGCAGCTCCGAAACACAGCAAGGGTGCCCATGAGCAGAACTGTGATAGCAGGAGTCCTGGGGGTGGAGTAGGGTGGGAGGGAGCCTGGGGATGGGGGAGGCTTCTGCCCCGCCTGCGGTACGGCAGGGTGGGGTGGTGATGTCAGGGAAGGCTCTGAGGCTGTCGTGGTAGCCCCTCACATACAGATGGGGGGCTGTGGTCTCAGGAGGAGGGACTTGCCCCACGTTGCAAGGCCAGCTGGTGCTTGTGAGAACCCAGAGATCTGTGGTACATGTGACCCGCTTCTTTAGGACCTCAGGGAAGTCTGCTGTGCTTCGGTAAGATGTGATTTCTGGCTCTGTGGTGAGGCCAGTGTAGGGACTAGATGTACTTTGCCCAGATTCCTGGATCAGAGTGAAGTTTGAAGATAAATCTGTGGACTGTTGATAACAGTTGGGTTAAGTCTTTTATTAAAATATAATGTTCTTCTTTGTCTGTTGTGACAATTCCTGATTTAAAGTCCATTTTGTTTGATATTAGTACAGCCACCTCAGCTCTTTTTTGGTTACTGTTTTCAAGGAGTATATTTTTCTATCCTTTCACTTTCAACCTATTTGTGTCTTTGGATCTAAAGTGAGTCTCTTGTAGATAGCATATAGTTGGATCATGTGTTATTTTTTTAAAACCTTTTCTGCCGACCTCTACCTTTTAATTGGAGAGTTAAATTCATTTCCATTTAAAGACTTACTTCTTCCATTTTGCTGTTTTTTTTATATGTCATATCTTTCCCCTGTCAATTCCTCTATAATGACGTCTTTTTTTAATTGAAGTATAGTTGATTTACAATGTTGTGTTAGTTTCAGGTGTACAGCAAAGTGATTCAGTTATATACATATACATATATATATATATATATATATATTTCAGATTCTTTTCCCTTATAGGTTACTACAAAATATTGAGTATAGTTCCCTGGGTTATACAGTAGGTACTTGTTGGTTATCTATTTTATAAATAGTAGTGGGTATCTGTTAATCCCAAACTCCTAACTTATCCCTCCCCCACTTTCCCCTTTGGTTACCGTAGTTAGTTTGTTTTCTATCTCTGTGGGTCTATTTCTGTTTTATATTTAAGTGCATTTGTATCTTTTTTTATGATGCCTTCTTTTGTGTTTGATTTTTTTCCCCCACTCTACTGTTTTGGTTCCCTTCTCATTCATTTCTCTCGCTCGCTCTCTCTCGCTCTCTCTCTCTCTCTCTCTCTCTCTCTCTATATATATATATATATATATATATTTCCCCCCTAATAGTTACTCTGGGGTTTACAATTAACACCTTACATTTACAACAATCTAGTGAGGGTTAACACCAACTTAGCTTCAATAGTACATGAAAACGCTGCTCCTATACAGTTCCATCACTCTCTCTTTACAGTATTATTGTCAGAAATTACATCTTTATACACTGTGTGCCCATTAACATAGATTTATAATTGTTATTTTATGCATTTGTCTTTTAAATCACATAGGAAAAAAAAGAAGTGACAAACCAAAAATAACAATAAGGCTGGCTCTTATATTTACCTTTGTAGTTACCTTACTGGGTTCTTTATTTCTTTGTATGGCATTGAGTTACTGTCTGGTGCCATTTAATTTTAGCCTGAAGGAATATTTTTGGCATTTCTTGTAGAGCAGGTCTATTAGGTACCAACTCCCTCAGTTTTTGTTTATCTGGGAATGTCTTAGTTTCTCTTTCACTGTTGAAGAATATCCTTGCCACATACAGAATTCTTGTTGGAAATGTGTTTTTTTCCTTTCTGCATTTTAAATATATTATCCTACTGCCTTCTGGTCTCCATGGTTTCTGATGAGAAATCAGCAATTAATCATATTGAAGATCCTTTGTATATGATGAGTCACTTCTCTCTCACTGTTTTTAAGATTCTCTTTTTGTCTGTCTTTTGATAGTTTGATTATAATGTGTCTCAGTGAGGATCTTTTTGAGTTTATCCTACCTGGAATTTATTGAGCATTTTAGATGTGTAGATTCATATCTTTCATCAAGTTTGGGGAATTTGGGGTCATTATTTCTTCGAATATTCTTTCTGCCTCTCTCTCTCCCCTCCCTCTGGGATTCCCATTGTGCATATATTGGTCCATTAGATGGTGTCCTGTAGGTTTCTTAGTCTCAGCTCATTTTTCTTAATCCTTTTTTCTTTCTGCTCCCTAGCCTGGATATCTCAGTTAAGCTATCTTTGGTTTGCTGATTCTTCTTTCTGCCCTTTCAAATCTGCTGTTGACCCCTCTAGTGAATTTTTCATGTCAGTTATTGTACTTTTCAACTCCAGAATTTCTATTTGGTCCCTTTTTATAATTCCTGTCTCCTTATTGATAGCCTGTACTTGGTGAGATGTTGTTCTGGTTTTCTCCAGTTCTCTGAGCATATTTAAAACAGTTGATTAAAGTTTTTGTCTATTAAGTCCAGTGTCTCGGCTTCCTCAGGGAAAGATTCTATTAATTTCTTTTTTTCCTATGAATGGGCCATGTTTTCTTGTTTCTTTGTACGTCTCATAGTTTTTTTTGTGTGTGTTATTGTTGTTGAAAACTGGACATTTTGATTACTATAATGTGATAACTCCAGAAGTCAGATTCTCCCCCTCCCCAGGGTTTGTTGTTACTGCTTATTGTGAATTGTAATTTTGTTGAGTGACTTTTCTAAACTATTTTGTGTGTGTGTGTGTGTGTGAAGACTAGATTCTTTGTTGTGTGTGGTCCCTGAAGTCTCTAAAACCCCTGGAAAAACAACAAAACAAATAAAAACAATCTCAGACTTTGCAGTTGGGCTGTGTGTATGTTGGCGCATGACTTCAATGCTCAGTCAGGACGTTTACAACTCTGACTTAGCCTTCACTCCCTGTCTGCATGGAGCTTGAGGTCAGTCAGAGGTGAGAGCTTAGGCTTTCTCATACTTTTTCTGAACATTTGTCCAAACCTGGGTGTGTACGTGGTCTTCTAGATTCCCCAGTATATGCTGAAGCTTTTACAAAGCCCTTTTTCCCTGGTGCATCTCATTCCCCTGCCTTTCTTCCAGGCTTTTTGGAGTGTCTATTGTTTGTTCCAACTGATTATTTTTTTTCCCCAGGTGGTAGTTCATTTGCCTTTGGATGTTTTTGACCAATGCCCTCCATAGCTACTTCTCTACCCTGGGGTCCCTAGTTAGGGAATAAAGACAAACCTTTAGCATTATTCCTTCAGGGGTCCCCCAGACAGGTTAAAACCATCAAAATTCTTTGATAAAAAGGTCTGTTCTGCTCCCTCTGACCCCAAAAACCCACACCAGGGATACAGGCTGCCATCCCCAAGGTGGGGGGTGAGGGAGGATGGGTAGGTTAAAGTACCACAAAGCTCTCCTGTGGGGTTTCAGTCATCTTCCTCTTCCTTAAATGTTCAAATGGTTACTGTAAACCTTTGCATATTTTCTAGAGTTCCAGTAAAGTTGACTCTGACAATTTTTGCTATGTTTTTTGGTGTTTCTGTAGAGTTCTTGGCAGACTTCTCTACTCTTTGCTGATATCACTTGCTGATGACAACTGGCACAGTTATTTCCTGAAAGCTTTTCTGTTCCAGCTTGCTATGTATACTTGGATAGGTCCTTTTGCCCCTTCTGAACCCCAGTCTCCCCATATGTAATATGGGTGGCCAGAATTGGACCAGATGGTGGTATGGTGGAGGTGACAGCAGCACTATGGGTGTGAGGCATGAAGGGAGGAGAAAAGAAGGTAGTGAGGTGTGGGGACCAGGGGGCACATAGCTAAGTGGAGCCTTGGTGGCTAAGTGGGGGCAGGGAAGAGTATGGTGGAGGTGGAGCATTCCTAGCAGAGGATTCAGCATAAGCAAAGGTAGGAGGCCCTGTCCTGTGTGGCCAGGCAGCAGGAGACAAGGCTGGGGGAGCAGTGAGCCCTGGCTCTGGGAGAGAGTCTGGTGTGATGCCAGAGTGGGTCCCAGGGCCATTAGACCTGCCTTCCAGACCTGGCGTGCAGCCACCTGCAGGGAAGAGACCTACTCCTAGGCTTCATCTCAGGGGTGGCCTGGGTGCAGGGTGTTGAGTAGTGGGTCTGGGTCAGGGAGGGCCAGTCTCTCAGTACTTTACTAGGTCTCTCTCATGGGGCCTCTCTCCATCCACCAGACTTGTTTCACCATCTCTTCCTCTTTACCTCTGCTTCTCTGTGCTTTGCTGTTTTCTTTTCTGGAACACCCTTCTCCCTCGTATCTGCCTAAATAATCACAACACCACAACAACATGACTTGCTCAGTTAATAATAACTAACACTCACACAGCATTTGCTCTAACAGGCACCGATCTGAGTGAGTTACACACGACCTGTTTAACCCTCACAAGCACCTAATGAGGTACTGTTATCCTGTTATCCGACAAATGAGAAAACAAAAGCACATGGAGGTTGAGGAACTTGCCCAAGGTCACACAGCATGTGAATGGCCTTGTCATCATTGAACCGGTGTTGGCTCCAGAGTCCAATCTCATAGGAGCCATTCTATCCTGTCTCTCCAGGGTTAATCTGTCCCTTATCTGGTGGTACCATCCTTTTCTGTGTCTGGGTTTGTCCACCCCCAGGCTGGAAGCTCTGAGGACGGTGTCCCCTAAGCTTTAGCCTGAGCCTGTGAAGGTTTTTGGTTTTTTTAAATTTTAAAAATATTTCTTTATTTTTGGCTGTGTTGGGCTTATTTGCAACATGCAGGATCTCTCGTTGCGGTGTGTGGGCTTCTCTCTAGTTGTGGCATGCAGGCTCCAGAGCACATGGGCTCTCTAGTTGTGGCTCTTGGGCTCAGTAGTTGTGGCGTGCTGGCTTAGTTGCCCTGCAGCACGTGGGATCTTAGTTCGTGGGATCTGACCAGGGATTGAACCCATGTCCCCTGCATTGGAAGGCGGAGTCTTAACTACTGGACCACCAGGGGAGTCCCTGTGAAGGTTTTTTAAATAGACAGATGGAAGGATGCCTCGAAGCCCAACTCTAGCACCTCCCTGGGTCTGAGGGTCTGGTTCCTGTCCCCACGGACTCTCCTAGGAGGGTGGGCAGGGGTAGGTGTGCTTGTTCTGGGCTTAACTCTGGAAAGGACCCCTTCTGAGAGCAGGGCCCCTGAGAGGGCACAGGAAATGGGTGGGAATCATTGCCGACAGTCATCTGTGTGCTGGGTGGCAGAGCGCTGGGTCCTCGAGGCTGGAAAAGGGGGGGGGGGCGTGTAGAAGGAAGCCCAGGTCCAGAGGGGCAGCTCCGAGTTCTGTGTGAGGCATCACTGTCTCCTTCCTTGTCATTCCCTCTACTCCCCGCTGTGGTTTGCTCCTCTAGAACAGAAAGTTGGGTCTTCCAGGATTTCAGGCAACGCTGAGGGCCAAAAATGAGACTTGAAGAGAGAATAGGAGAAAAGAGGGGAGAGGATAAGGATAAGTAGGGAGAGAGGAGGAGGCAGGTGTAGGAGGAGAGTCATAAGGCCTGGGCATTCCACGCCTTCTGGATGGGACAGTGGC
Source organism: Pseudorca crassidens (assembly GCF_039906515.1). Lineage (NCBI taxonomy): Eukaryota > Metazoa > Chordata > Mammalia > Artiodactyla > Delphinidae > Pseudorca > Pseudorca crassidens. Next base: position 55,490,841 of record NC_090304.1, read on the forward strand.
CACTGTGGCTTGCAGCCCAGCATGGACCCAGGCTGGCACCCAGTCCTGTGTGGCTGCCAGGACACAGGAGCCCAGCTTGGCGCCCACTGTGGGGTGAGCTCTGAGCCATTAGGGGTGACTTGCTGTCCTGGGGAACGAGGGGACGCCCCTCCTTTAGGCCTCAGTGCCTCCTCTTTGACCTGGAGATCACCAGCTGGCTGGCCTCAGAGGCTGGGTGAGGACCAGAGACTCTTCCAGGGCTTTCCCCATAAAGTCCCCTCCCAACCTCAAGGCTTTTATCTGCCCTCATTCCCCAGAGGCAGCCAGTGGGCCAGAAAGATCTTTGACGCACCTTCCCTTTAGTCTTAAAAAATTTACGAAGTTTATTGTGTTCCACTCCATAACATCCCCACGTTTCTCTCCGCAGAAAACATACTGATTTTCTCCAAAACTGCGGTCAAGGTGAGGTTCCAGGTGCCTCGTTTTTGCCGAGGCCCCGCATCTCGTTTCCTGGGTGCCGTTCGCAGAGGTCCTGGTGAGGCGGGCCCGGAATCCCCGACGATGTTGGGTGTTGGGGTCGCGCCAGGATGGGAGGGGGCTGGGGCGGCGCGGGCGCCCCCTCCTCGTTCCCGCCAGCGGGCGTCACCTAAGCCGCCGTTGCCATGGGCCCGCGGCAGATGGCCGGGTTTAGGGTTCCCCGGCGGGCGGCGCGCACGGGATTAGGTGAATTAGGGAGCTCGAGACGTGTTGCCACCGTAGCCGCCGCTAGGCCCTCCGCGCCATGGAGCCCCCTGCCCATCCCGCAGACCCCGCCAGCCCCGAGGACGCCGCTGACCCCGGCGACCCTGCCGAGGCGCGCGCCAAGCAGCCGGGCAAGTGGGCGCTGTTGCGTAGCCTGAACCAGGCGTTGAAGACATACGCGGTCCTGCCGGTGAGGCCCGGGTCGGGAGGGGGAGGACGCGCCCCGCGGACCCGGTCCTGGGCCTCGGTTTCCCCGCCTGTCTGGAGCCAGGCGGGCCGCAGGGTCGCAAAGCCCCAGGGTGCACGCACACTTGAGCCCTCTGGTGCCGCGCGGCCCTAGACGCCCGGCGGGAACTTGGCCCCCAGCTGCCCCTGCCTGGGCGGGGAGCTTGTGCAGCTGGAAAACGGGAGGTGGATGGGCCAGCGCTGGGAAGGGGCTTCCCTGCCGTTGCCTGGGTCCAGAGCAGGGGGTGACTCCAGGTGCACGGAGGGGGCTCGGGGAGACGTTTGTGGACTGGCTGACCGGCTGGTAGAAGGAAAGCATGGCCCGCGGGTCCCCTCCTCCACCGAAGATTAGCAACCAGACACTTCCTTGCTCACTGGCGCCCCTGGCAAGTCAGCTGGCCCATCTTTCTCACCTGTGAAAATGGGGCTAATGTAACCAATGTCCCGGAGTGACTATGAGGATAAGTGAGGGTGGGGGGAGTGTCCTGAGACAGACTCCTTTTCATTGCACAAACGGGGACTGAACCTCAGGCCCTGCCCCAGAGGAGGAAAGAGGCATGTAAGGCTAAGGCCCTGCGGGGAGTTGATATTGATCTGATCCCGGGCTCATGCCTAGGAGGGAAGGTGGGTGGACATCAAAGACAACTTCCCTTTGCATGGGTCTCTCATCTTCACAAGCACTGACTCCTTTCCTGTTAAGGTTGTTGAACTCTAAGGCTCAGAGAGACTGAAAGACTTACCCAGAGTCACACAGCGTTAGTGGCAGAACTGGGACCTGAACCCAGAACTCTTTACCTTGTGTTCATTGTGGATGTGGGCCAGCTTCCCTGGAGGAACCCCCACTAGGGTTGTGGTGTACCCTTGAGAACATTTACGCAAAGCCATCTAGGAACTCACCGTTCTCGGGCTGGGAACCACTCAACTGACAGCAGGGAAGCTGGAACTTGCCCCAGGTTACACAGCCACACAGAGGCAGGTGTCTACACAAATGGAACTTTTGATTCCGGGTGAGGTCCCTAGTGGGGCACCCCTCACAGTGGAGTGGTAAGAATGGGGCCAGATACAGTCATGGGCTGCCTGGAATCGGCTGTGGGGAGGGGCTGGTGGGGTTAGACCTGAGCCCAGTGCCCCTTTCCTCTCCTCCCCTCTCCTGCCCCTCAAAAAGTGTCATGTTCTTTTACATCTTCCTTCCTCTGCTCCTTCCTTCACGCATCCAGCGATTCCTGACCTACCCTGTTTTGGGTTCAGGCTCTGCCCTGCAGATGCTCACAGTCTCATCAGTCACTGATTTGATGAGTGACTATGGCCAAATCCCTTTCTCGCTTTCGGCCTCAGTTTCCTCATCTGTAAAATGGGGACCCTTACAACCCAGCTGCATTCTGATGCCCCAAGTACTTTCCATGGGACCATGGGAACTGTCCCCCTCAGAGGTTCTCAGGCCCCAGATTCCTCCCTGAAGCCTCTTAGCTGCCATTTTAGCCTCTTTCCTCGAGTTCAGACCAAGAGAAGAGAAAATTAAGTCGCCACCCTCCTGGTGACAGTCCTTGGCTAGGAGGGTTCTAGACATTTCTGTTTGCTTTGCTGCCCTTAGCTGGAGCTTCCAGTTTGCCTTTTGGGTCCACAAACCATCTCCAGCCAGGGACCCTATCAGTGCTTCCTGTTCTGCCTGCAGAGCTGGGTTCAGGGTGGGGCCCAGGGGATGTAGGGAGAGAGCACTGAATTTGGAGTTTGCCAGGCGTGGGCTTCATTCCCAGCTCTACCACAAAACACCCGTGTGACCTTGGGCATGTTTCTTGACCTCTTTGAGGAGATGAAGTAGAGAGAGAATACCCTGCCTAAGCGTTGTCATAAGGTTCAATGAGACAGTTAATTACAGGGAAGCATGGAAGTCACTACCTGGCCTGTTGCAGGGGTATTGAGTTTGCATAGAGCAACGTCCTGGTGCCACTGGTCGCCACCGCTGGCCTCTGGGAATCAGGTAGTCTCTCTCTTTCTCTCTCTCACACACGAACTCTGTCACATGCTCCCTCTTACCTACTCACACACATGCTCACATACGCGCTGTTTCACATTCTGATTCTCTGTCTCACTGAGAGAAGAACTGTTTCTCTATGTTTGGTTCTGGGGAGTCACCAATGGAAGACTCAGACCAGCCCTGCCCTCACGGGGCTGCAGGCTAGCGGGGAGTGGACACCCATGGTGATGACCCAGAGTGGTGCTGGCTGTTAAGGGGCAAGTCCAGGGGCCCCGAAGGCTGGAGGAGAGCCTGTGTTCTTTACGTAGCAGCCAGGGGAAGTTTTGAAAATGTAAAGCCATCATGCCATTCTCTCCTGCTTTAAAACCTCCCAGTGGCTACTTGTCCTACTTGAAAGAAAGTCCAACGTCTGTCCATGGCTCCCAGGGCCCTGTGTGCCCTGGTGCTGCCCATATCCTCCAAGCGCCCCCTCATCTAGCTCCAACCTGGGCCGGCCCTTACTAGGCCCTCTGCTTTCCCCTCTGTTCACTGCTCTGGCCCCAGGGTCTGGAGTGAAACTGGCCCACAGCGGACTCTCCACAGATATGTACTGAATGAATGAACTAACTCTTTAGGAATTGGGGAGGAGGTGGAAGGTGCGGCAGTGAGGAGGGGCCAGGGAAGAGTTGCTATTTGCTTTGGGTGTCCACTCAGTGGAAAGGTGGGGTGAGATTGGGGGCAGTTGGAACAGAACAGCCTGAGCAGGACTGTGTCAGGTGGTCCTGGGCTGGCGCTTAGAGAGGGCGAGGAGTGTGGCCGGAAGCACAGCTTGGACTTGGGACTAAAGCAGTCGTGAGGATTAAATGGGAAGCAGTCATGCAGCTTGGGCACACAGTAGTTGCTCAGCAAATGCATGAGTTCTCCTCCCATCCCAGATGCTCTCCAATTTTTCTCACTTTCTCTGGGAGACAGCTTGGGTTTGAAGCTAGTCTGTTTCTAACATGTGCTAACCTCCCATGAAGTGAAGGCCCATAATGGCGGCTGTGGCTGAAAAGTAGTTGGTTCTGATGGGAACAGGAGGAGGCTGAAACAGTGAAGAGCTGGCCTTGGGACTCACCAAGCCCACGCCTCACTGAGGCATGTGGAAACTGAAGCTCAAAGAGGTCAGCGATTTACTGGAGGCCAAGTGGGTCCTGGATCCCAGTCTCATAGCCCAGAGCTGTTTCCCCTGGGCCATCCCCATGGGCTTATTTCATTGTGAATCAGTTTTAGCAACTGTTATGCTTTTAACTGCCGCTTGATAGGAAGTTATATTTTTATTAGGATGTCTAGGTTCTCTTACCCTTCTGGGGAACTTGGGAACCACCCCCAAAAAATACTCTTACTAAGATTAGAATAAGGGCTTCCCTGGTGGCACAGTGGTTGAGAGTCCGCCTGCCGATGCAGGGGACACGGGTTCGTGCCCCGGTCCGGGAGGATCCCACATGCCGCGGAGTGGCTGGGCCTGTGAGCCATGGCCGCTGAGCCTGCGCGTCCGGAGCCTGTGCTCCGCAACGGGAGAGACCACAACAGTGAGAGGCCCACATACAGCAAAAAAAAAAAAAAAAAAGATTAGAATAAAATTCAAACTTTTACCTCCAGGCCAATGAGAGTCTATGAGTCCTGAATCTTGCCCATCTCTCTCTCTCATCAGGTCCTGCAACAACCACCTCTTTGCGGTTCCTTCCTGCCTCAGGGCCTTTGCACTTATCATTTCCGCTGCCCAGATTTCTACCCTTGCTCTTTCCTAGCCTGACTGCTTTTCGCCCTTCAGGTCTCAGCTCAGAGGTTTTCTTCATAGAGTGGCTTCTCCGGCGAATGAGTCTCCAGTTGGCCGGCTCTGTCTTTCTCCAGCGTTGGTGTGCTCACTTCCATCACAGCACTACCGCCATCCCAAGTGACCGTGTACTTGCTCAGTTGTTTGTTTTCTGTCTCCTCCCAGCTAGAATGTGGACTCCATGCTCACTGCTCGATCCCCAGCATTTAGATCCATCAGTGCCTTGTACCCAGTATGTGCTCAGTACATGCATGTTGAATGCATCAGTGCTGAAAGTGGTTGTTCTAAGTCCATTTTCTGACTCTGGGTTGTAGATTTGGCTTCTGTGAACCCTTACTGAGCGTGTAGTGGGAGCCAGGCCCTTTGCTGAACGCTGCAGGGGACACAAATATAATGTTCCCCTGGCCCCAGATCGGGATGTCCCCACAAGCCAGGAGACAGTGTGGCTGAGAGCGCTGCCCACATATATCATGGGGCCTGGCACAGAGCAGCATCACTGCAGGGAAGTCATAACTGTGGGTGTTGACCAAGGAGGTGACAGAGGCTGTTTGAATGTCCTGGGGGTACGCCTCCTTTAGGACAGAGGGGAAGTGTTTCTGCCTAAACTGCAATGAGTCTGCTGTACATGTGTGGGCTGTAGCGTCTTGGGGAGAGGTCAGGGCTTTGGACAGGCCTGGGCTTGAAGCTGCCCAGCTGTGTGGTGTTGGCTCTTCCCCTCTCTGAGCCTCTGCTTACTCATTATAAATTGGGGACAGTAACAGCTGCCCCAGAGGAGGGATTGATGACACTACATCGTGCCCAGCCCAGGCCCTGGCACCATGGCTTCCACAGTGCCAGTTCCCTTCTCTTCCCTCTTCTGTGGTTGGCACAAGAGCCTCTGGTGGTGGAGGGGTGGGCACAGGACTGCTTGGAAGGAGTACCCGATCCCCCTCCCTGCTCACCTGGCCTGGGCCTCTCTCACCCGCAGGGGGACTATGTCTGGATGGACCTGAGATCCGGGCAGGAGTTTGATGTGCCCATCGGGGCAGTGGTGAAGCTCTGTGACTCTGGGCAGATCCAGGTGGTGGACGATGAAGGCAATGTGAGTAGCCCGTGGCCACCCCGCCCCAGGCCTTGGGGGGGACCCAGGCTGACAGGTGACCTGCCTCAGGGGGATGGAGGCAGTGCCTGTGCCCCGCTTCTGCCTCTCAGAGCCCCCTTCCCCCATGGAGCTTTCCCCATCACCCCCGTGGGAGGGAGCCTCCCCTTCTGCCCCAGGCTGCCTGTTCTAGTTCCACCAGCACTTCAGTCCATTCTGCCTGGTATTAGAAATGTGTGTCTGTGTGGGCATACCGGTGTGTACAGTGGGGCAGGAGGTGGCACCGGACTGGGAGCTCCTCAGGTACAGGGGTGCTTTCGGGTCAGACAGACCGGATTCAAATCCCATCCTGCCCACTTGCTAGCTATGCAACCTTGGCCAAATCTCTTTCCCTCCTGAACCCTCACAGGGTTATTGATTCATATGTGAGATCACACGTGAATGCCTCAGAAGAGGGTGAGGGGGTCCGAAAACGCCCGCTCTCGTTCTGTGGGGTTATGGCATCACACGAATTCACTGTCCACCCCGACGCTGCCCTGGAATTAGTCTAACAGTTGAATGCTTTATCTCTTGTGGCCCTGAAGAAAAGGGCCACAGGAAGTGTAAGTTTAATAGACAGTGAGAGTGGGGCCTTGGGGAGGGAAGAAAAGGTCTTAAGTCAGGGTCCTGCCTTAGAGAAGGTGACCCTGATGAGGGCCCAGAGGGGAAGCCTGGGAACTCTGGACATGTGTGCATGTGCATGGCATGTGTGTATGTGGCAGGGGCACATGTACAGCCTAGTGGGGACATGGAGGACCAGAGAGATTAGGTTCCACCGTAATCTGGGTTGTGTCTGATGCTGTGGCCGGCGCTGGGGGCACAGAGACAGTCCCCATCTTAGCCTCTTAGTTTGATGGGGGTGGAAGAGGGCGCAGTGACTTGGAGAAGAAGGCTCTGTTGAGCGCTAGGGGAGGGCTCAGGACCCTGGAGGCCTGGTACTGAACGTGGAGGAGGCAGGGACATCACTGCTATCCCTGCAGCCCCCAGGGATACCCGCCTTGGGGTTTGCAAAGCCCTTTGACCGAAGTTCTATCTTTAGGTCCTCACAGTGTCTGTGAAAGGCAGGGAGGACAGCAACTGTTACCCCAAGGGGAAACTGGAGTCCAGAGAGGGACCCTCAGGACGAGTCGCACAGCTAGTGAATGATGGTGCTGGGGTCAGGATCCGGACCTCTGGGTTTTGTGTGGGCGTTTCCTCTCCCAGCATCTCAGTGGCAGCTTAGAGCTCAGGTTCTGTTAACCACACTTTTGTCCCCTGAGCTTTTAGAAATGGAGTGCCTGCAACGTCATTCCAGAGGCTCCAGTTCCAGGGCCTTCTAGGAAGCCCCTGTGAGGTTGCAGCCTCAGAAGGGGGACACGGATTTGGCTGGCAGCACACACAGGCCCACAAGCTAGCCTGGACCCCCCGGGTGGGGCCCAGGGACTCTGTCTGCAGGCTTGAGTTTCATCTGGGTCATGTTGCATGTCAGATGGTGTCCCATAACTGTGTCACCGGATCCCAGAGGTCCCCTCCCACTTGCCCCCTGAGAACGGGGGCTGCAGAGGGGGGAGGGATGTGGCTGGCTGGCTGGGAGCAGGTTAGCGGGCTGGGTTTGCTTCAGTGGCATTGGGCCCCTAGCGGCTTCTGGCCTCCCCTTTCACCAGCCTTTCCTACTCGCACTCCCTCCCCCTACCCCACCTCCAGACCATCATCTTTGACCCCTCTGTCTGCCCACAGACTCCCTCAGCTTGAGGGCAGGGACCAGGTGAATCACATCTGGTTCCCCAGAGCACAACAAAAGGTCTCCCAGAGAAGGTCCTCTGTAAAGACTTGCTGAATGAATGAAAGGTCATGGTTCCGTCCTCACTGGAGTCCTAAGGCTCTGCTTTTGTCTAAGCTGTTCTCATTGGCAGATGTACCCCTCCTTCCCTTCCTCTACAGAGCACGTGGTCCTTGCCTCTCTGAGCTCAGTGCCAGGCCAGCTCTTTCCCAAATGTGCCCCCAGGCCCTAGAATTGGCCATGTTCCCTCTCTGTCTCTCGCTGGTATGCCTTCAGGGCCAGGCCTCAGTTTCTGCCCTGGTTACACTTTGGTCTGTGCTGTAGGTGTCTGTGGACGTTGACCTGAGCGCTGCTGACCTCAGCCGGGCGACCTTCCATGCAGGAAAGGGGCGGGGAAAGGCTCAGCTCTGCCATCTAACTGAGCGCGCCACTTTACCTCTCCAATGTGACTCCTCACTGTAAGACGGGACTGGTAATTCCATGATGAGATGTTAAGAGAAACAAATGAGAACATACATCTCTTTTGCAACAAAAACTGGAAAACATTAAAGTGATAATACCCAGCACTGGTTGAGCAATTATCAGGCACCAGTGCTTTTTAGACCTGGCAGGAGTGAAACAGAGGTTGGCCATTATTGTATCAATTAACCCTCCCAACATCTCCAAGAAAAAGGGATTGTTAATCTCATTCCCATTTCACAGATGAGGTTGTAGAGGTTCAGGAAAGCAAAGTGATGTGCACAGGGCTACAGGTCTTGCAGTGGCTGAGCCACCTCTTAACTCTGTGCGGAAGTGTCTTGGGGAGGAATTATGGGACCAGAGGCTGGGGTCGAGCGGGGAAGGCAGACAGCCTGCCCAACGTCCTCTCCCCTCTGGCCCACTCCAGGGCTTAGGACCGAGTCAGGGAAAGGGAATTTTCCAATTGGATCAGCTTTTATCAAGAAATAGGGTGGGAGAGAGGAATGTTCCACACGGGATTGGAAAGTCGGCAGGTTCTTTGATCTCACCACCAGGCGCATTCACGTCAGGGCTGTCTGAGGGCCTGACCTGGAATGTAATGCCCTGGCCCAGGAGATGCCGTGAAATGCCAGGGAAACTGGAGTCATGAGCAATCGCTGGCCTGCCCCTCACCTCTCTGAGGGCCGTGGTCCTCTGATCCTATTTTCTCATGTGATGTGAGGGGGCTGGAATAGGGGACTTCTGGGGTCTCTCCATGACTAGGACTCTGCTTTTAATTCAGACTGGTTCCTAGTAGTCCCCAGCCAGCCATCTGTCTCATCGGGGATCCCCTGCCACGTCATTTGTGCCTGGCCCCTATATGAGGCACTGTGAACCAGGCGTATAGCAGACATGGAACCAGCCTTGGGGAAAATGGAGGGGTCAGGGCCAGAACTGCGCTCCGACAGTGGCAGTGACCATTGCCTTGCAATGGGAGACCTAGGGTATGTGGGAGCCCAGAGGAGGCACCGACCGCAGCCTGGGGAACCAGTCAGCTTTCTGCCTGGTCCTGAGGCTCCCAGGGTTCCGGCATTTGGGAACAAGGAGGGGGCCCCAGAGGGCTTTGGAGGTTTGACTCAGGTTGTAGCCACAGTGCAGAGCACAGGAGAGATTCTCACTTCTCTGAGAAGCTGGGGCTGTGAGTAGAGGGTGCTGGAGACCACCTGGGGGAGGTCAGAGGAAACCACGGCTTCACAAACTTGTTGAAAGAACAAAGGCTGTGGCCCAGATGTGCAACCATCTGCCCCCCGTGGCAGCAGGAAATACTGCACTATCTGAATAATTCTTGTGCCTTTGTTTATCGGAGTTTGGATTTGAAGCCAAGTCTGTCTAACTCCAGTGATTACACTTTCCACTCCATCCTGTAAGGTGACTGGAGACTAATCCCCTTTATGACAACCATGAGGTAGGCCCAAATCCCTGCCATGCCCACCTCTTAGGTCTGCAGAGAGAATCCCCTAAGAGGAGGAAGAGTGGTCCATGAAGGGTAGGGGTGGGCGCTAACGTCCTCATAGATGTTAGAAATGATAGAGTTTGGCCGCAGGAGATGCCCTTATGGGGTCGCAGGTACCCGGGGTTCCCGTCCCTCCCGGGACTCTTCTCTAGCAAAGTGCAGCCAGGAGGACGCAACTAGCTTACGTTAGCCACTGTGCCTCCCCGCAGGAACACTGGATCTCCCCGCAGAATGCCAGGCACATCAAGCCCATGCACCCCACGTCGGTCCACGGCGTGGAGGACATGATCCGCTTGGGGGACCTCAACGAAGCTGGCATCCTGCGCAACCTGCTCATTAGATACCGAGACCATCTCATCTACGTGAGTGCCGCCCCGCCTGCCAGCAGCCCCGCCCACTTGCAGTCCCTCTGACTTGCAGCCAGCCCTGCCCAGCCTCTGCAGCTAGCCACTGGGGACCAGGGACTCAGCCCATGCCCACAGCCGCTCGGGTCTGTGGCTCATCCTCTCTTTTGGGCTGTGGCTTGTGTGGTCTGTGATTGGAGAATGGGGAGGTTTTTTCCCAGAGGTTCATGTGCCTCCGTAGGGCTGAAACCGCCGGGAGGCCAGACCAGGGAGGGGACGGTGACAGGCTCAGTGCTTTGCCCAGAGATGGGGGATCTGCTGCTCTCCCTGGGTTTGCTGTGGGGTCAGGACCTGCCACGGGTCCTCAAAGTCAAGAGGGGATGGGTTGGAAGTCTGTGTCCTCTTGAAGGGGATGGGGGCTGGACATGCTCCTTGATCCCCCAAACCCTTGAAATTAGAACCAGTCATACACACCCCCCCACACTTCCCCACCTTGAAACTCAAGAGGACAAATAAAGAGCATCTCACTCAGCCAGGAGTGAGCTGATCCCAAGAGGTGAGCTGAGAGACCATGAGAACAAGAAGGGCCCATCAGGATCATTTAGTCTAGAGATTCTCACACTTTCTGGCCTCAGGAGTGCTTTATGTTCTTAAAAATTATTGAAGACCTCAAAGAGCTTTTGTTTATGTGGGTTGTATCTATTGATATTTAACATATTAGAAATTTAACTGAGACATTTAAAAGTAACCACAAAAAATCCATTATAGGATAATGTATTTTTATGAAAAATAACTATATTTGCCAACATAAAACAATTAGTAAGAAGAGGGGCATTGTTTTACATTTTTTTCAAATATTTTTAGTATCTGACTCAATAGAAGACAACCCGATTCCTGTATCTGCTTCACATCCAGACTGATGTGACATTGTGTTGACTGAAGTGTATGAAGAAACTCTGGCCTCACAGATATGGAGGTGGAGAAGACAAGACCTTATGGACTTCCTGAAAGGGTCTCTGGGACCCTCAGGGGTCTTTGGACCACACTCTGAGAACTGCTGACCTAGTCCCATTTTACAGACAGGGAAACTTAGGCTCTATAAGGCTTAGCCAGGCCCGGAGCTGTGTGCCCAAGCAGCTCAGGGGTGAAGGAAGCTGTGGGTGTACAACAAGGAGAGAGCAGGAGGGAGCCCCCTGAGCCAGGTCCCCAGGCTGGGCATGCTCAGGGGAGGTGTGGGGTGATAAGTGCCTGAGAGGGGTGCGGAGCTGGTTCCGCAGAGTCTGTAGGAGTGAGGTCTTGCTCCCAGGTCACCTCCTGGCCGCTGGCGGAGATGGCGTTCAGGAAGGGACACTTCATGAACAGAAGGCCTGAGGCAGGACCGTGCCGAGTGAGTGATTTGTCAGACTGTGAAGGGGAGCCAGGGAGACAGAGCTGGGAGAGTCTGAGGGAACCTGAGGAAGCACAACAAGGAACTCTCGGGCCCTCAGAAGTCCTGGAATTGTGGTGCCTCAGCTGCTCGGGAGGCCCCCTGCCAGCCTCCCCACTCAGGGTCCTTCTGTAGCTTTCAGCTCCCAAGAAGAGGCTGTGCTTGGGCCCCTGACGTGCGTTGATTGCATTGGCACAGCAAGCAGCTTTCTCAGGGAGACCCTTAGTACCCACAAAGCCCCTCTCACTCCTTTCCTCACCCAGGGGGCAGGGCACAATGGCACCTCCAGATGTGAGCAGTGTCACCTAGACAATGGCGTGGGGGAGCTAGGACTTGAGCCCAGGCCAGAGATATCCCATGGGACCCACTGGTGTCTGCACCCCAGTTCTTGGCGGTTCCCTCCTCCCTCCTCTCTCTGGACAGCAGGTGGACACAGGATGGTCCAGGGGCTCTCCATGGCCATCCACCCAGGTCTGGGTGGAGTCTGACACTTGGGTCTGGAGGTGAGTGGGAGCCTACCTACTTGCCTGCCCAGGGAGGCCACTGCAGAGCTGACGTCCTGACACAATCTCCTTTTGGGGGTGAGCTTCACAGGGGGGAGCTGAGTGAGGTGGGAGTTGTTTCCACCAGGGACCCCGCGGACAATGTCTAAGAATAATTCAGAGGCATGTAGTTGGTTATTTTGCACGTTGTTTAGTGATTTTGCCGGCAAAATGGTTCTTTGTAAGTGAGGGGGTCGGTTGGTAGACTGAATCAAAGAACAAAGGCAAACGCAGGATTCAAAAGGGAGAGAGGAGGAAAAAACTTCAGACAGTCCGAGATCAGTGAATCTTGTTTGTGAAGTTTTGAGGGTAGACTGGCAGCCGGCAGAGAAATCAGCCTGAACATTAGGCCTTACCTAGGTTGACTGTGGGATCAAAGAAAAGAATTCTAGAGTTTTGTGGATTCTCCAGAGAACGCTGGGATCTGCACCGTTTGCCTCATTAGAAGTTTCACTAGTAGCCTTTCTGACTGATTTTTGGGTGAGGGTGGGAGGGCACGGGGGTGGAGCCCACACGAGGTGTCTGAGCTGTCTTTCTCCTTCAGAGACTCATGGCTGGAAGTCAAGTCGTGGCACCTGGAAGGTGCCCAGCTTGGATAGTCTGTGGGCCTGAGATGCTGGGTGTCTGTTGGTCTGGGGAGCCGTGCTCCACAATTGTAGGGCTCAAGAGTCAGCTCAAATGACTCTCTGACTCTATGATTCTGTGACTGGGTGCGTGAAGTAGGATTAGAGCAGGGCTTTGAAGAAGCAGCCAGGCCATTGTCCCACCCAGAAACCATACCTGTCCCTAACCATGGCAACCCCTGGTCACTTCATGGCTTGGGTTACCCTGGGCACACCCCCACACGCCCAGGATTTCCTCAGATTACCACGGCCACTCACAGCCTTTGGCCCGGAGGACGCTCTGTCCCTGACTGTCTGCCCAGGGCTTGCCTGCTCCAGCTGGCCTGGCCCCAGGTGTGTGAGGGACAGCACCCCAGGGCCGTAAGTCAGCCCGAGGCACCCTACATGGAGCAGAGCCTTCAGAGGACACCTAGCAACCTCTCGCTGGGTGGTCCCAGAGGCCAGGGGTCATCCCTGGGTCTTGTGGGCAGCAGGTGGCAGGGCTGATGCTAAACATGGGCTGGAGCCCTGGTCTGGGGGCTGGGGGGCCTGGATCCAGGTCTTGACAGGTTGCCTTTAGGGAGTCCCCACCCATTTCTGGTCTCAGCCGTCCCTTTGGCACAATGGGGTGGGTGCCTCTGTGACACTGGGAAGGTGTATGTGTCTAAGATGTATGTCTTGGTCTCCATGGTCTGCTAAGGGAGAGGCCCCAGGGCTAGCAGGCCCGGAGGCTTCCTGGAGGAGGTGGATTCCTACCATATCTCCTGGGGTGTGTCTCTGGCCCAGGAGAGGCTCCTTGAACTCCACCTGGGGACTTGGGGGCCCCTAGGGACCTGTGTGCTATGTCCTTGTCTTGGGAATAATCCTTATCTCTTCCCTACTCCAGCCCATGGGCCCACAGGGCAGGCTTTATTACTGGAGAAGAGGCCTGTGCTGGGTAGTTGGACATTAACTCTCTGCTGACCATGAACCCTTGGAGAGACAGAGCCAGAGGGCCTCAGGGAGCAGTGCCTAGAACCTCAGGGGACGGACGGGTGCTAAGGCCCAGAGAAAGGCAGGATGGGCCTGGGTCTCATTGTCAGCAGTGGCCAAGCCCCTCACTTCTCTTACTTCCCCCACCGCCAGCTCCGCAGTCTCACAGGTGAATTCCTGGGATCTGGGGGAGCCCAGGTGGGGAGGCGAGAGCTGGGGTTCTGGTGCCAGGGTCCCTCCTTCATCCCACTCCCTGCTTATCTGCTGTGCAACCTTGGCAAGCCCCGCCCCTTCTCAGAGGCTCAGTTCTCCCATCTGAGAAGGGGCGTCATGACTACATCTCACAGGGTCCTACTGACAATACAGAGAGAGCTGGCCTGGAAGCTGCAAGTCCTGCGCCCGACAGGGATCTTCCTGGCAGGTGGTGTGTCCTTGTTCTGCTGGGCCGGGTCCTCTCGCTGAAGGAAAAGGCTTCGTTTTTATTATTTAGTTTGAAATGGGTACATGTGCTACAGATTGGAAAATATTCCTTCTGCCACAGAGATGACCGCTGCTACTCACTTCTTATCTATCCTCTAAGAGAAAGACTATATATATATGATATATATGATATTAAATTATATATATATATATAATTAAAAATTTTTTCTACACAAATGATAGCATTTCTCCTCACACCTGTGTGCTTTTTCCACTAGCCCCAGCCCGGGCCATCCTTCCTGTCAGCGTAGGCAGGCCCGCCGCAGTGTTGCTGACAGGCCTGTCCCCTCAGCTCCTTTTCTTGCTGTTTCCTGTGGACAGCAGTGAATTTCTTCTCCATCCATTAATTTAGTGACTCATTCGTTCACTTGCCAAACATTTGCTGAGCGTGTCTTACGCACCATGCACAGTATTGGGCCCCAGGTAGAGAGAGGAGTGAGGCTGGGGGGCAGAGGCCTTGAACCAGAATTATGGAGGAGTTGGGGGCCAAGTGAAGGGGACCATGGAGGCTGTGATGGGTCACACAGGAGGGCGCCTGGCTTCCTGCGGGGGGAGCGCTCATCTCCGTTTGGACCTGAAGGATGAGCAGGCATTGGCTGGGTGAGGGGGCAGGGGATGGAGTTTGGTGCTTTTAACAGAAGGTTTAACATGGAGGGAGCCTCTGGCTGTGGGATGCAGATAACGAGGGCCAGGGCTCGGAGGTCTGTGGGCAGGAGAAGGATACTGACTTTGTCCTGAGGCCATGGGGAATCTCCTGAGGGTTTTCAGGAGGAGGATGACACAGTCAGATTTTCAGAGCTGACTCTGGTTCCCAGTGGAGGACAGATTGTAGGGGCCAGTGTGGAAGCTGGGAGCCCAGAGGGGAGGCGCCTGGCCGGGGAGGTGGCCGTGCCCACGGAGTGAAGTGCATTGTTATGAAGGAGAGGGAGGCCTCCCGGGTCCCGCCCTGGTGAAGGTCCGCCTGGTGAAGGTCGGCGGTGAAGGTCAGCCGTGAAGGATGGTGGTGGTGCTGTTGGCCGAGCTGGGAGGCAGAGGAGGAGCAGGGTTGAGGGGAGAGTGAGCTCCCATCTGGACAGGCTGGTGGACGTCAAGTGGGGGAGGAGGCTGAGGGGTCTAGTGCTCAGGAGGGCCCTCTGGGCTGTGGGCAGAGTAGACAGGGCCATGGGAGCTGTGAGGGGGAGAAGAGGGTCCAGGCCCAGCCCCTGGAAGGCTGCTTGTGGCATCTCAGCGTTCCCTTTGCCCTGTGCTTGGTCTGTCCTCAGGGCCACCTCGGTCTGGCTCTGACTCCCCCCGTCGATCGGTTCATTGGGTCTGAAATGGTGTCTCTGCCTCCTGCGTCTGTAGCTGCTCTTCATTCTCCCCAGCTGCCAGGGTGACCTTTTCCCAGCAATCCTCCCAAGTGTCCTGTCCTTTTATGCCTCTGTGTTTATCCCCACTGATGAGCCCTCCACTCCCCCGTCCCCCCCCCCCCGCCCCAATCTCAAGGAATCCGTGTGCTTGGTGCAAGCTGCCAGGGCCCCAGGCTCTCCCTCCCTGCCACCCAGCGTGTGGCTGTCAGCCTCCCCACGTGCCTCAGGGAAGGGTTCTTGAATGACAGCACGGAGCCTAGCTGACCTGAGGCCACGTGAGGATCACGGGCCAGGTCGTTGAGCATCACTTTGTTAGGGAAGTATTCAGAAGAAAGGAAGGGAGCATTTGTGGACAGCTGACTCTATATCAGACACCTGTCAAAGGTTGTGCCCTTTGGTCTCTATGACAGCCCTGGGAGGTGGGTGTTAACCATCTCCCTTTTACAGATGAGCAAACTGAAGCTTAGAGAAGCAAAGTGATCTGCCAAAGGGATGTTCCTTGTGGCTGTCTCTCCTACCTGGTTACCAGAGTCTAGCTGGTAGGAAGAGCCAGGGGGAGAGGAGAGTCCACTGGGGCCCAAAAGGACAATGTCTGGCAGGAGAGAAGCCTGGGTCTGGGGTGCTCAACCCAGGGCAGCTTTGCATGGCCACACCTGCCCCCGGGGTGGGCACTTGCCCTGGCATGCGGTGCTGGCAGCAGCCCCTTCCCTGCATGGCCACCTTGGGCTGAGGCTGCTAGGGCGTGACTGGGGCTCTGGTATGATGCACTGGGCCCTGGGTGGGAGGGGATGGGCAGGGCTGTCGCCTCCCCTGCACAGTCACGTCTTTCTTCAACCCCTCTGGGCCCAGATGTCAAAAGATCCGTCACCATTTATAAGCTGGGCCTGACCTTTTTGAGTTGGAGTGGGGAGAGGTGGGGAGGGAAGGAGAAGTAACCCCTGAGGGCCTCCCTGTGTCCTGGTGGCAGGAGGGCCAGGCCTTGTGTCCCCTGTGTAGCAGGGCCCACAGCAGGAAATTTTGCACGTAGGTGCCCTAACAGAGGAGCCCGAGGAGAGAAAGCCCCCAGAAGGCTCTCTGAGGTGTGTCTGGCCTGTGTGTCCCCACTGCCTGGGATGGCTGGAGGCACTCTGTCCCCCACAGCACAGGGGCAGTGCTGCAGAGACTGGGGCCCACCCAGCCCCTTTAGCTCTTTATGGCTTCATTCCACTCCCCCCTCACCAACCCAACTCCTCCACTCTGGGAAGGTCCAGTTTGTGAATTTTACTCTGAAGGTTTGGGATGCAGGGTTTGGAGGCAAAGGTGGGGGCCAGCATTTGAGAATTACCTGCAGTGTGCTATAAATTTTAAAGTCCACCATCTTCTTTCATAAAGTTATATTATGCCCATTTTACGGATAAAGATAAGGAAATTGAGGCTTTGAGACCCACCTTCCCTCCCTCCCCACTTCCTCCCTCCTTTCATCAAATGTCTCTGAGCACCTACTGTGAGCCCGACCCAATGCTAATCTGAAGGCCCCACCCCCAGCTCATAGGGAGGTAGGATTCTGACCCCAGATCCATG
This sequence comes from Pseudorca crassidens, assembly GCF_039906515.1. Lineage (NCBI taxonomy): Eukaryota > Metazoa > Chordata > Mammalia > Artiodactyla > Delphinidae > Pseudorca > Pseudorca crassidens. The sequence goes on from NC_090304.1 coordinate 55,507,658, forward strand.
GGACTCCAAAGCCAGTGCTGTCCCTTCCAGAGGGACGGAGCAGGGCAGAGCCTGAGAGCTTTCTAGAGTCAGAGCCTCCCACATGGGAAGGAGTGAGCTCCCTGTTCCTTGTTGCCCACAGACCTACACGGGCTCCATCCTGGTGGCTGTGAACCCCTACCAGCTGCTCTCTATCTACTCGCCAGAACACATCCGCCAGTACACCAACAAGAAGATTGGGGAGATGCCCCCACATATCTTCGCCATTGCTGACAATTGCTACTTCAACATGAAGCGCAACAGCCGTGACCAGTGCTGTATCATCAGGTGGGCGGCCCAGGACCAGCATGGAGCTCCAGGCTTGGCCCCTAGAACTCCTGCTCTGTGCTCCCGCTAATGCCTCCTAATATAGAGAATCACCTCCCCTTTCCCAGGCCTTATACCTCTATTAATGCTACCAAAGCACATGTTAACTGTTGAGACCAAACTTGTTTACTGCTGGCTCCTGTTAAATTATGGTCAGTTGCAACCTTAGGCTCCTGTTCTCTCTTGGGCAGAGGGTAAAACAACAAAGCATTGATCGAGCATCTAGTTCGTGCCATGCTGTGTGGCAGTATGGGTGGAGGAGTGTGTGTGTCTGAATAAGGGGAAAGAAGGTAACCTTTAGCTGTGGCAGGGCGCTGAGCTCCTTTCGCCTTCCCCAGACCTGGAAGGTCCGTAGTGTCAGCCCATTTTACAGATAGGGAGCTGGTTGGAGGGGGGGCCACAGTTTAGGGCAGTAACAGGTCTTGCCTCTGCCTGGGGCTCCTCTGCAGTGGGGAGTCTGGGGCAGGGAAGACGGAGAGCACAAAGCTGATCCTGCAGTTCCTGGCGGCCATCAGTGGGCAGCACTCATGGATCGAGCAGCAGGTGCTGGAAGCCACCCCCATCCTGGAAGGTAGGGCCGGGCTCTCAGGGCGGGGCTGGGGGGCTGGGGGGCGACTGACATTGACCGTGACCCATGAACGTCTGCCCACTCTGCAGCATTTGGGAATGCCAAGACCATTCGCAACGACAACTCAAGCCGCTTCGGGAAGTACATCGACATCCACTTCAACAAGCGGGGCGCCATCGAGGGCGCCAGGATCGAGCAGTACCTGCTGGAGAAGTCACGTGTCTGTCGCCAGGTGGGCCCGAGCCCCTGGGCAGAGCTGCAGCTGCGCGGGACCCCCAGCCTCAGGGGGGTGTGGGGTGCACACCGTCTGCATGGCCTTGGTTGTCCCTGTGTTGCAGTTCGCTTGCCTCAGTGCCTGAAATCCCAGCAGGAAACCCACCCACGGGGACTTTTTCATGAAAGGCACTTGTTAACATAGTAAACTGGTTACAGTCTGCTTGTCTGTCTGGCTCCCGATGGCCTCCTCCCGCCCTCCCATCCCCCAACACCTTGTGCTCCCATTTTCAGGCCCCCGATGAAAGGAATTACCACGTGTTCTACTGCATGCTGGAGGGCATGAGTGAGGAACAGAAGAGGAAGCTGGGCCTGGGCCAGGCCACAGACTATAACTACTTGGCCATGGTGAGGCCCAGGTGGGGCACCCGGGGAGGGGGACACCGTCCCAGCCCCTCCGCAGCTCCAGGCCTGGTGGGTAGGAACTTCTCTGTGGGCTTCCTTCCATCCTCTGACTGGCCCCAGCCCACCATAAGGCCTGTTCCCCACGTGGGCACACGCCTGCTTGTACACACATCTAGACGAATTATCACCACAGACACACACATGCCTAAATGTGTACACGTCCCAGCCCCAGGGACGCAAAGACACACACACGCCCACGAGTACGCGCACCCGGCCCTGTCTGCACACGTGGGAGGTGATACGTTATTCTTTGAGGACGTGGAGACTGGGACCTCTGCCAGGGCCCCCAGGATTGTAGGGTACAGCCTGCTGTGGCTTCAGCCCCGGGGGCTTACTGGTTGCCAGGCCCTGTTGCCAGCCTCTTGCTGTCTGGACATAAAGGAAAAGTGGGCCTGAGGCCATTGCTGCCACTCAGCGCCAGTGGTGGGCCATGCACACAGCAGGCTGGACTGGGGGGAGCCCACGCCGGGTTGTCTGGACCTGAGGTGCGCCAGCCACGTGGACACAAGTGTGGGCCATGGCAGCTGAGGGATGTGGGACAACCAAGGGGGGTGTGTGTGTATGTCTGTGTATTGTAGGTGTGGCAGGCCTTTCTGGACACTTCCGTTAGCTGGTTGGCACACTTGGATACACACACACACGTGCACACACGGGTCTCATAGGCACACACAATGGGGCAGACCCCAGGCGATGCCCTGCCTGTCTGTAGTTACCACCTCCCGCCTTCTACCCCAGGCTGCACCTTGTGAGGGGTTCAGGTTCCTGAGGGTGGATGTCCATGGGGGGGAGAGGGGTAAGGTAAGGCCTTGGTGCTGTGACTTGCCAGGCGGGGTGACGGGGGCAGGCCTGGCATCAGTGACCCGGCTCCTCTCACTCATGGGAAGAAGGGGCATCCATGCTCCCCAGATGTGGGCAATGTATTCCTGAGAAGGCCAGCCAGGAGCTTTCTAGACTTCCTGGAGGAGTCATAGGTGAAGTCAGTGCTCAGAAACCCAGGCTGGCCTGGCCAGGCAGAGGGCCCTTCAGCCCAGGCACTGTGGGTACCTGTGGCCTCCCCGACACCCTTCTACTCCCCACTCTCCCACCCACTCCCACCAGGGTAACTGCATAACCTGTGAGGGCCGCGAGGACAGCCAGGAGTATGCCAACATCCGCTCGGCCATGAAGGTGCTTATGTTCACAGACACGGAGAACTGGGAGATCTCAAAGCTCCTAGCCGCCATCCTGCACCTGGGCAACCTGAAGTATGAGGGTGAGTGACTGAACAGCTATCTTCAGAAAGGAAGGCAGGCTAGAAAAGGGAACACGTTCACTCATCTGACACTCCAGCGATGTGCCAGGCTGGGAGGAGGTCCTCTGAGACAGGCACCAAGTCCACTCTGCTCTTGCCCTGGTGTCCAGCATGGCCCCAGGACAGAGTAAGAGCTCTGGGAATGTTTGCTCAGTATGAATGAATGATCCCAGCTCTAAGGAGCTCACAGTCTAGTGAGTCTTGAAAGACTAAGAGACGTGGAGAAAGCACGCACCAGGCAGAAGGAAGAGCCTGTGCAAAGGTCCTGAGGCCTGAGAGAGCAGGGCACATTTGGCGAAGGGCAGATGGTATCAGGCACAGAGCTAGACAAGTTCTCCAAGCCTGTCTCAGGAGCCCCTGATTGCTCTGGGGGTCTGGAGTGAGGGTCATGGGAGAGAGGGCCGTGACTGCCAGTGTCCGCTACGTGGATATCAGGCATGGGGCCAGATGCTGGGCATACGTGCTCCCTACCCTCCTGGTGACCGTGGCTCACGGTGACAACATTCGTCAAACTGATATTAACCCAGAAAAGCATTTAGTCATGGTGCTGATGCCCTCTGTGGGCAGGGCAGTCCCCCTGAGACTCGAGACAAGAGCTGCCTTGTCCTGCTAGACTGTCCCTTTCCCCCCACGCCCCGCCCCTTGCCTGACGCTGCGCCCTGATGCTGCTGACAGACCGTACGTTTGAAAACCTGGATGCCTGCGAGGTCCTCTTCTCCCCATCCCTGGCCACAGCCGCGTCTCTGCTCGAGGTCAGTGAGAGCTTTCTGTCCCCTCGCCTGCTTCTCCCTCTCCCAGAGGAGCAATTTTGACTTCATCAGGGAGCTGGGGCCCTCTGCTTGGAGAGTTCTGGAAGTTCGACGTCGAGAACCGGTTGTGTGCAGGATCTGTGTTGGGCACGGGTCCCAGAGAAGGAGTGGGGACCTAGCACGGCTGCCCCTGGGGAGGGTGTGGAGCATGAGGGGCCCTGAGAAGGTCAGTCAGTCTTGTAGTAAAGATTTACTAGACTCTGCCTCGAGTTGGAAAACTGGTATAAATAAAGCCAGAGTCAAAGCCGGTGCTGGAGGGACAGGGGACATGCTGGGGGGATGGGAGGGGGCTGTCGAGGAGAGAGCAGTTCCTTCTCAGCCGCCCTTGGGTGGGTTTGATGACTAGGGAGGATATGGCCGTGGAGGGCAGAGTCTGAGTCAGGCCTGGTGGAAGGCGGGAGGGGTTCTAGGTGTGATGGAGGGAGGGGTAGGCTGGCGGGCGGCTGAGTGGGTGCCTGGATGTTGCCCCACTAGGTGAACCCCCCAAACCTGATGAGCTGCCTGACCAGCCGCACCCTCATCACCCGTGGGGAGACGGTGTCCACCCCGCTCAGCAGGGAGCAAGCGCTGGACGTGAGAGACGCCTTCGTCAAGGTGGAGTGGCTGCCGGCTCTCCCCGGCCCACGGGAGGTGGGGTTGTTCACGGACAGGAGCCGAGGAGTCCACAGAGCTGGAAGGACGTCTGGGCCCTGACCCCGGTCTGCCCTTGGGTCCGGCTCCAGCCACTGGCGCTCTCTGGGGCTTGGGCAAGAGTCTGCCTTCCCCGGAGCCTCATTCGTCTGTCCCACAAGGGGTGGGAGCTGTGCTCTTCAGCGGCCCCAACAGCTCTGGTGCCCTGAGGCCCTCCACACCTGGCCTGCTTCATGTTGAATCATAACCTTTGGTCACTCGGTCTGCTGTGCTATTCCCAGCCCAGGGCATACCCTCTCTGATCTCTCCAACGAAGACCGCCGAAGAGGGGCTGGGTCGGGTGGAGAAGCCCCCCAGTCCTGCCGTTTTGTCATCCGTCGAGCCCCTCCGCTGTGCCAGGCCCTGTGCTGGGCTCTGGGACCCTCGTGATAATCAGACCTGAAGGGGAGACAGAGATGGTTGGGAGAGATGGGAGCCCAAACTGCATGAGGTCAGGAGAAGTTTGTTGGTGGAGCTGACGTCTCCACAGAGCTTTGAAGGACAGGCAGGAATTGTTCTGGCAGGAGAGGGTGAAGCTTGGGGGTTTCGTGCTGCAGGAAGGGGCTGGAGCGAGGCCGCCGAGGCCCAGGAGCCTGGCCGGTCCTCCTGCAAGGCTGTGGCTGCACCCGTGGCTTACGTGGCTGCCTCTGCCCGCAGGGGATCTACGGGCGGCTCTTCGTGTGGATTGTGGACAAGATCAACGCGGCAATTTACAAACCTCCCTCCCAGGAAGTGAATAACTCTCGACGGTCCATTGGCCTCCTGGACATCTTTGGGTTCGAGAACTTTGCCGTGAACAGGTACCACGTGGGCTGTGTCCTGTGGGAATTTTCTTCTGCAACATGGACTTCAGTGTCAAATCTCTCCCTTTAAACTACATTTAGTGGCTCCAAGCACACTCTGCCAGGCTGTTGGAAAATTTGACTCCAGACACCCTCTGGGGCCCTTTCCCCTTCTTCCCTGTCCCCTCCAGTCCCTGGGTCAGCTGAGGCCAGCTGGGGTGGTGGAGCGAAGGCTCTTACACCATCACAGACACTCTAGTCCCCGCTGCCCATCAGTCCAGTGTCCAAGTTCCAAGGTGCCGCAAAGCAGGTGAGGCCGGGCCTGAGCCAAGCTTGAGATGGGGTGTTGGCCATAGCTGGTGTCCCACTTGGGGGCTGTGTGAGGGGCAGATCGATGGAGCAGGCCCAGGTGGACACTGGAGCTGGAGGCAGCCAGCCCTGCCCCACTTTTTAGCTGTGTGACCCCAGGCAAGTCACTTCAATTCCTGTAATATTCAGATGTCTCAAAGCCCTCCACACCACCAAAACACTCACACTGAACACATGAAGTGTCTGTCACCTGGGAGAGCACTGAGTTGGTGGCGCAGAGATGTCACTGTCAAGGCCCTTCTTGCCCAATCTCGCGAGCCCGCTTCCCATGTCTGCTGACGCTTTGGATCTCTCTTTGAGGCCCCTCCCCAGCGCTTTGGCTCTTCCTCTCCCAGGTGCTCTGCCAGGGGTGTGGTGCCCATCCACCAGCCCTCTCTCAGGGCCTGGTCATGCAGAGAAGAGGGCTCCAGCCTTAACTCTCCTTCCGACTCACTGAGTGACCTTGGGCAAGTGCTGTGCCCTCTCTGGGCTTCCATGCCCTCTTCGGTAATGGAGGGGGTTGGACTTGCAATGCTGGTTCACCTCAGAGATTGGAAGTCCCAGGGGCACACTGCACACCAAGCTGGGGCCGGCCCCTGAGCGGCAAGGCAGGGCCTGAACATCCCCCTGCCTCCCGCTGCCCCCTGTGCCCTGCACCCCTCCCTGCAGCTTCGAGCAGCTGTGCATCAACTTCGCCAATGAGCACCTGCAGCAGTTCTTCGTGCGGCACGTGTTCAAGCTGGAACAGGAGGAGTATGACCTGGAGAGCATCGACTGGCTGCACATCGAGTTCACAGACAACCAGGACGCCCTGGACATGATCGCTAACAAGCCCATGAACATCATTTCCCTCATCGATGAGGAGAGCAAGTTCCCCAAGGTGGGCCTGCAGCGGAGCGGGGCAGACACGTCCCCTCCACACTCTGAGCCTCCGCTTTCCTCATCTGTGGAATGGGACTAATGATATGCGCCTCTCAGAGCAGCTCTGGGGCCAGTTCAAATGCGCTCATCTGACATTTGGGAATTACCTACGGTCCAGTGGGTCCTGGACCAAACTATGAAGATCTAAGCATGCAGCTGGTGCAGAATAGGTGCTCCAGACACAGAATATGTCTTGGAGTGGGGGAGGGGCTGCTCTCATGATTTTAATCATGGAAAATAGATTTTCTAAGCTGGAACGTACTTTCAAGGTTGTGTAATTCCAATTCACCCGCTTAACAGATGGGGAAATGGAGGCCCAGAGAGCTCCTGTGTGGGGAATAAATAAAGGGAGGGAAGCTGTTGGGAAAAACAGAAGAGGGGGTGAAAAGACAGGGGGCAGGAAAGGCAGTAGGGCCTGGTAGAGAGTGGGATGACGGGGAGGAGTGGGTGGGCTTGACAGCTGCCGCTTGGTTCCCACAGGGCACAGACACCACCATGTTGCATAAACTGAACTCCCAGCACAAGCTCAACTCGAACTACATTCCCCCCAAGAACAACCACGAGACCCAGTTTGGTATCAACCACTTTGCAGGCGTTGTTTACTATGAGAGTCAAGGTACAGGTGGGCCCTCCGGGGCTGGCTGTCTCTCTTTGCTTGTGTCCCCTCCCTTCCTTCCACTTGTCCAGCCCAGGACAGAGACCAGGGCCCTGGAATACAAAGAGGGAAGGGATGTTAGGAAGCACTGGGCTCAGTGCTTCTTTTTTAGGGATTTAAAAAAAATTGTGGTAAAATATAATATGAAATTTACCATTTTAACAATTTTTAAGCCTACAGTTCAGTGGCCTTAAGTATATTCACAATATTGTACGACCATCACCACTCTCCAGAGCCTCTTCATCACCCCAAATAGAAGCGCTGTACCCACTAAACAATGACTCTCCACCCTCCCCCCACCCGCTAGTGCCTGATAACCTCTATTCTACTTTCTGTCTCTATGTATCTGACTATTCTAAGTACACCATATAAGCGGAAACATACACTATCTCACCTTTTGTGTCTGGCTTATTTCACTTAGCATAATGCCCTCAGGGTTCATCCCTGCAGCATGTGTCAGAATTTTCTTCCTTTTCATGACTGAATAATATTCCATTGTGTGTGTATGTGTGTGTGTGTGTGTGTATACACCACATTTTATTTATCCATTCATCTGTCGGTGGACATTTGGGTTGTTTCCACCTTTTGGCTGTTGTGACAGTGCTGCCATGAACATGGGTGTATACCTACCTATTTTTTGAGTCCCTGCTTTCAATTCTTCGGGTGGGCTCAATGTTCTTTTGCACATATGGGGAAACTGAGTCTCAGAAGGGGCAGTTAATGTTTTTTTTAGATCACATGGCCTATTGGCTGCAAAGTCAGGCCTAGAACTAGCCCCGTTACTCACCAAAACTCTTCGAGCAGCAAGACCAAGTTTGGTCTTTGAAGGAGATGTATCTTCTTTCCTCTTGGGAGATACAATTGGGCTCATTTATAAGCTAGAAGTGAGGAAGACGGTCAGAAAACGGTCAAGTTTTCCCCACTTGGAATTCCTACAGGGTCTGTCAAAAGCGGGCAGACTGCCCTTGCCAACCTCAGTCCTCACACCCTGGTGCAAAGGGGTGGCCCTGAATGGGCATCAGCTGTGGGATGTGTCTGCCCTCCCGCCTTCAGTCCCAAAGTGTCCCAGCCACAGCCAAAGCCAGTGAAATTTCAAACGAACAAGCAAAGAGCCACTGCTTTCATACTTCCTTGTTGAGTTGGTCCAGGAGGCAGAGAGCAAGCCATGCGGCAATTATGCAATCAGAAGGCTGCTCAGCCCTCATTAGGGTGTGAGATCCGCCCCACCTGTTAGAAAGAAGAAACCCAATGTTAAGTTTGAAGGAGTGTTGAACAAACAAATAGATCTGTTGTTTGGAGTAAGAGAGGGTTTTTTTTTTTCAGTGCAGTCCAACCAACGTTCACTGAGCATCTATTATGTCCTAGGCTTCATGATGTGGCTGAGGAGACGAAAATGAAAATTGAGCAAACTCTACTCAGTTATAAAATTATAGAATATTATTAGATCTGGAGGAAACATACGGCTCATCTACTTTTATGGATTTGGAAACTGAGGCCCCGAGAGGGAAATGACTTGCCTAAGGTCACTAATCAGTTTTGAGCTACTTTAAACAATTGTGTCAGCATTTTCTGTGTACAGAGCACTGTTTCAATTCAGTAAATTTTATTTATGACATGTGTGGTGCTAGGTGATCCAAAAAGAAGCTAGAGCTTATGGGTGCATCCTGTTCATTCAACAGATAAGGAAGCTGAGGCCCAGAAGGGGACCTCCCTAGGGTCCCGTAGTGAGTCTGTCATAGAGCTTTAATTAGGACCCTACAATTCCATCCCAACTTCAGAGCCCCCCTTCCAGTACTGAGTGCCACCTGCAGCTCACCCCTCCCCAGATGCCAGGTGGGCAGCTCCGCACTGGGTCTCTGTGCCATCTGCCAGCCAGGGCAGCCTGAGTCCTGGGGGAAAGGGTGCTGCTTCTCTGCAGGGTTCCTCCTCCTCGGGCATCCCCAGCCCTTGGGCTCCTCATCTTCATCCCCGCGCTAGCAAGGCCCCCCATTAACCAGTTCCTAAGTCCTCAGGCCCTGGTAATGGTAGCCTGCTTTGGAGTCTCTGGTGCAGGGGAGCCTCCCTGGGCTGGTGCCAGGGCTCCTGTGCTCAGGTCTTAACTCTGCCCGTGGCTTGCTGTGTGCAGTTAGACAATTTGCTTAGCTTCTCTGAACATCAATTTCTTCCCTTGTGAGAGTGGGGAAGATAGTCTCCACCTGTCCTGCATATACAGGGGGAGTTGTGAGCATTCCAGCTGTGAAGCCACTACCCAAACACAAGGTATTTTAAATGCATTCCTTTACTATTAGCTGGTACCAGATGAACTTGTGTTCTCTCCCAGGGCACACACTTAACGAGGGCTTTTGACACCTTTGTCACTGAACTTGGGTCCTTGGACTTTTTAATCAATAGAAATTGGTAAGAAGCCAGACAAGAAATTCAGGCAAGCTTTGCAGGGGCTCGTGCTGCTTTAGCACGAGGGAGTGAGAACAAGAAACAGGTGCCTTTGCTCACTCCCTGAGCGGGGGGCGGGCTGGTTCCTTAAATGAGATGAGGGCGGTGGCGGATTGGTGGGCCAGGCTGGGGGGTGGGGCGGCTTACGTGGTCAGCTCACTCTCTTGGTGGTGCTGTGTGCTGGGGTCACGGGCAGTTCCCTGCTTTTGCTCCCAGCAGCTCAGGAATGGCAGTCGGTTTGTGGCCTTTTTGTATCTTATTGTTCACAATTGCTGGTACCGCACATGCGTGTGGTTATTTTTAGTCCCTAAGTTTCTTTGTATTTTGTTGCTGGAGGAGACGTTTGTCCAGGTGCGAGCACTCCGGTAGAGGGTCCCAGGTCCCAGACTATCTCCCCTTCGTCCAAAAGACTGAAGCTGGCATTTCAGGGGTTGCGGTGGTTGAGCTGGCAAGGTGCCCCGCTCCCTCCCGGGGCCTGAGACTTCCTGCCCTCCGCTTTGGCCAGGCCGGGAAGAGGTGAGCTGTGAGGCTGGGGAGACGAGTTCCAGTGCTGGCTCTGCCCCTCGCTCTCTCTGGGACCGTGGGCAAGCTACTGTCCTCTACAGGCCCCAGAGTCCCCAGCTGTAACGTGGATGTTGTTGAACTAGGTGGCTTTTGAGGGTCTTCCTGGACCAGGCGTTGTGGCTTCGGGGAAGGGGTGAGTCTTGTCAGGGAGACGCTGCCGGAGCTGGCGAGGTGTGACCGCTCTTTGCCGCCGCCCAGGCTTCCTGGAGAAGAACCGGGACACCCTGCATGGAGACATCATCCAGCTGGTCCACTCCTCCAGGAACAAGTTCATCAAGCAGATCTTCCAGGCTGACGTCGCCATGGTAATGTCGGGGTGTGGTTTTCATTGGGCAGGAAGGGCCCCCAGAAGCCAGGCCGGTATCTAGATGCCCCCTTGTCTAGTGGCTTCAGCTGAGCTCCTCTGGCCATAGAGCAGGGGTGGTGCTTTGCTGTGGTTCCGGGAGGGGCTGGAGGGCCTCCAAGGTCCTCCTATCGGGTCCTCTTGTACTAATGAGGTAGAGTGGGTGGGGTGTAAGGCCCAGAGAAGGATCACGTGGGGTGCTGCGGAGCAGAGCTTGGTCAGGACTCGGTTTTCCATGGGGGGCCCCTCCCCCACCCTGACCTCCAGCAGCTAACAGGGAGCACCGGCAAAGAGGGGACGTCCGGCCTCCAGGACACAGACAGGTGTGGGTGTTCAGAGAAATGGGCCCAAACGGCATATTTGCACCAGCCCTGGACCCCAAACTGCGGGGGGCGGGGGAGAATTTCCCACCCTCGACATTTCCCACCCTCGACATTTCCTTTGGCCCTAGCGTGTTAGCCTGGACTCTGTAGTGGGCTCAAGCCAGATTCAAATCCCAACTCCACCACCTTCTCAATGGGTGGACTTGTTTCTTGCAGGATTTTATGCCTTTTTATCTCATATTTTCCTCCTGTCCCATGGCTTCCTGGAGAGTGCATGGAGGGGCTCGGGGTGGGGGGCAGAGCCGCTGCCCCCTCAGTGCCTGTCCTGCTGCCTGTGTTGCCCCCAGCCTCCCAGAAGCCCAGACCACTGCCCTGAGGGTTGTCCTCTCTCCCTGGTGGATTTTGCTCCCTGTTTTCTGACCCGCCACGTTCTCCTTGCCCCCCACCCCATCTCGCCGTGCACTGTGGTTCCTGTTGTAGTTTCTCTGTGGTTATTCATCGGGCACTCTCTGCCAGTCAGCGGCTTCTGCGAAGGTAAAAGACCCCAGCCCGGGGCCAGAGGATGGCGGGAGAGGCCTCAGCAGCCCTTGGGGCTGGGCTGTGTCCTCAGCCCCTGAGGCACTGAGGCTTGGGGAAAGGGCCCTTTTTTCTTTATTGTTTTGGAGTGTGCGTTTTTGTGGAGTGGTTTGTGGAGTGCTTTGATTTTTGTTTTCTGAGTTGTGTGGACTTCAGGCATCTCAGTTTCTTAAAGGAGGAAACTGAGCCCTAGAAAAAGAGGTGTGAGACCTGCCCAGTGTATCGGGGCAGGGCTGGGACTCGAACCCTTCTCTCCCAAGTTCTCTGCCTCCACGGAGTCTCTTGGAGGCATCAAGACCTGCTCCTTCCATCAGGCCCTACTAAGGGTTTCTACGTCCATGACTCAGTCAGATCCTCAGATTAACCTTGTAGATCAGGAGAGACAGGTGGTACTATTTTCTGAATTTGCAGATGGGGGACTGAAGCTCAGAGATGGAGTGTGGTTCACTCCCAGTCACAGCATCTGGGGGAGCTGGGACTAGAAGCCACTCCCTGCCCCCTGACCTCCTTAGGCCCTGGAACAGCATCCCTGGTGTGTCCTGACCACCAGCTGCAGGTCGTGCGTGGCTCCCAAGGCTCTTTGGGCCCCAAAGATGCTGGGTACCCTTAGCAGCAGCATAGCTCTGGCGTCCCTTCGCCTCCCTTTTCTCTTCTCAGCCCTCAGTTTCCTCTCTGCCTGATGCTGACATCCTCTCACACTCGCTCTTGACGCTGGGTCCCCCTTCCTTCCTGCATGTCTGGCATCCCCCTGCGGCCTGGTGCCTGCAGAGTTCTGGCACAAATCACAAAACCACTGGTAGTGCAGGGCCCCCAGCACATCAAGAGCAGGGAGGTCGTCTGGAAGGAGGCCTCTGTCCTCTGCCCACAGTCGGCCCCAGGCCAACACTGGCCCAGCCGGTCGATGGGATGAACGTAGGGCCACCACCAGAGAGGGGCCCAGGCGCCTGGAGCTCCAGCACCGGCAGTCCCCAGCATGAAGCCCACAAACTGCCGGTCGCAGTGTTGGTGACACAGGTGTGGCTCTGGACTCTCCCCCACTCTCTCCTGTCCTTCTGTAGACGCCAGCCCAGCCCCTACCAGGCCTACCCACTCGTCCTGGTCTTGGGCAGTCCCGGAAGACACTGAACCCATCTTTTCCTCCTACTTCTCTTTCCCAAGCCCGTGGAGGCATGTGAGGACCTCTCCATGAAGTTTCCTGTTCTAAGCCCCCTTCCCTGAACTCTGGGAATAGAACCCACTTGCTGAGGAAACGTGGAGAGGTCCAAGTGTGAGACTGTGAGGTGTCCAGAAGTGGCCCGCTCCCGAGGGAGTTTTTGGAGCACAGAATGAGAACATGGCAGTGACAGATTTGATACCAATTACATCTACTCTTCTGGCCCACTTAGGCATCCCCGTGAGTAATTACTATTGCCCCTACCTTACAGGTAAAGTAACTGGGGCCCAGAGAGGCCAAGGTCTTTGCTAGAAGTCACACAGCTGGTGACACACAGGGATTGGTTCCAGGTCTGTCTCAGGGAGGTGCAGGGACTTGGCCAAGGTCACGTACAAGTGAGGGCTACAGTGAGGCTTTCTTGCCCCTGCTCCTTTTCACTGTACTGTGCTACCTGCAAGCTTTGCCTCAAGGAAAGAAAAAAATACTTCGTAACTGTTGGAAACATGATAGCTCTGTTAAAGGAACGAGCAAATGGGCTTGGTGAAGTGTGGATGCTGAGTCAGTTTGTTGGATGACAGCGTACCAGCCGCAGAGTTCTCTTTAGGGTGAGGGCCCACGTCCTTCCAGTGATCTGACCTGTGTCCTGCGCAGGTCCCCAGCCCCTGAATTTCTACCCTTTTGACTCTTGTGTCTGCCTCCTCAGGGCGCCCCGGGCAGCCCCACCCCAATCGTTGCTACTGGAGGGAGCAGCAGAGCGGGGCGGCTCTTCCAGGGCGTGAACACCACCCCACCCCCAACCCCAGGCACATGACCCGGGCGCCCTGAGTCCACAGGACGCTGGTTCACTCCTTATGCAGGTGGCTCCTCCTGACAGTGACTTCCCAGCACCGATCACATCATGCTCAGGTGCCTGTGCCTCACATCCCCACCGAGGCATCATTTAACGCTGACCTTTGGACTTCTCACTTCTGCCTTTACCCCGTCCCTAGTTATCTGCAGATTATCCCAGAAAACAACAAATGTCGGAAAAGACGACCTTTCCCCTCAATGAAATAAAACCAAATCAGAAACCAGGTGGCCAGGGAAGTGAGAGCAGATCCTGAGATCATAGACCCCATTCACTCATTCCTTCCTTCCTTCCATCACAAATACCTACTGAATGCCTGTTATATGTCAGACAGCGTCATATGTGCTGGGGACACAGTAGTGAACAAAACAGAAAGAAACCTCTGTCCTCGTGGGGCTTGTGCTCTAGCAGAAGGAGGAAATAGTTAATAAGCAAATAAATAAGTGTATTACATAATTTTAGATGGTGACTTATGAGATGGGGAAAAATGAAGGCGGGAAGGGTGCTGGTGGTGGGGCTTTGCAGTTTTGAATAGGGGATCAGGAGAGGGCTTACTGAGAGGTTGGTGAGGAGGTGAAGAAGCCAGCCACGTGCTTTCTGGAGGAAAAGCATCGCAGGGAGAGGGAACAGCAACTGCAAACCCTAAGGTGCTTTTTAAGCCCCAACCTGCCCTGGGAAGAGCATGGAGGCAGGGGTGGCTGGAAGGGAGGGAATAAAGTGGTGGAGAGGCTGGAGGTAACTGGGACCAGGTCCTGTGGGGTGGGTTCTTACAAGGGACCTTGGCATTCATGCTGAGTGAACTGGGGAGCCACTGAGGATTTTGAGCTGGTTGGGGGAGGGCAGACATGACTGGATTTGTGTTTTAACAGCCTCACTATCACTGTGTCGATAGTGGAGTGGAGGGCGGTGTGGAGAGTGGGCAACAGAAACAGGGAGACCGGTTTGGAGGTTATTGCAATAACGAGAGAGCCATGCAGGCAGCTTGGACCAGGCTGACAGTGGAGGAAGTGGTAAGAAGGGGTCAGATTCTGGGTCCATTTTGGAGGTAGAGCCAATAAGATTTGCTGACATATTGGATATGAGAGAGGAGGAGTTGGGAATGGTTCCCAGATCTGTGGCTTGAGCAGTGGGACAATTTCTCGGAGTTCAGCACCACTTCAGTTCAGCAAAGTGTTGTTGATTGTTGCTGTTGCTGGGCCCTGGGGCACAGCAGTAAACTAGGCAGACCCGCCTGTTCTCACGGGGCTCACAGCTCAGCAGGGAAGACAGACAGAAAGTGGTTCCATAGTGCTGATCGAAACCGAAGAAGGGTGTGTCCTATGTGTATGTGTGTTGTTTGTGTGTATTGTGCATGTGTGCATGCTGTGTGTGCGGGTGTGCTCTGTGTGTATGTGTGTTTTGTGTGTGTGTCTGGTGTGTGTGTGCCGTGTGTATTTGTGGGTGGCGTGTGTGTATATGTGTGTCTGTGTGTACATTTGTGTGTTATGTGTCTGTGTGTCTATGTGTGCTGTGTGTGCCTGTGTGTGTGCTGTGTGTGCACACACGTGCTCCTGGCAAGGCCTCTAATGCAGGCTGTGTACAGCCCACCCTGGACAGCTTCCCCCCCAACTGGGGGTCACCCAGTGCTACTGCTGGATCAGGTTCTGGGGCAGACTTGGGGGCTGAAGACCTGACATTCACCCTACCCCAGTGCAGATACTCCTCAGCTTCTCTTGGCAAAATCCTAGAATGTGTTCCAGATAATACTAAAACAGAAAACATGGCAAATTTCAGAAGAGCAAGCATTTGCTGTTTCTTGGCAAGTTTCATTTCATTCCGGGGGCGTGTGGTCTAACTTTAGAAGGGGTTAAATGCCTCTCCCTCCCCCCATATCTCACACGTTGACATCTGCATCCTTGGGTTTTGGTGCTACAGGATATCAGATAAAATGATGACTCATTTAAAATATAAAATCTTACAATAATAATCAAATTCACTAATTAAAACATCCTCACCCCAAAGAAATTGCCAGGAAAACAATAACATCAAAATGCTTTGGAATCGAATGTTGTTTCTGTGTCCAATTTCTTGGTCTGAGAGGTTCTGCTTCCTGTTTGCTTGTTGCTCAGGTCCTCCCCCAGGACCCCAACTCATTTCCTAGTCTTCTGAGAGGGGGACCCCAACAGGGCAGGGAGGTGCAGGGGGCCGCTGGCCAGCTCACCCAGATGGTGGCTGGTGGAGCACGGGGCCCCTGGGCCTTGGTGCTGGACGCGGCCAGATGCCAGCTCGGGCCTTCTTAGGGGCTTATCTGGGTCTGCCCCGCCCCCCTGCTGCTGACCTGCTAATCCCACAGGGAGGGCAGAGGGTGTAGGTAGCACCGCCGCCCTCGCGGGCTGCTGTTTACTGAGACACTCTCACAGCCTGGTCAGCTAGATAGGTGGCACTATTCCCATTCAGGAGACAGGCTCAGTGTTGCTTAGTGACCTGCCTAAAATCACGGGACTCCGAGGTGGTGAGCCAGGGTTTGAATTTAGGTCTGTCTAACCCGTCTCTAGAGATGACCCCATCGTCCTGAGGCGACCAAGTCTGGTCACTCATTTATACTGGGAAGGGAGGGTGGAGACTCAGAGAGGGGCTGCGTCTTGCCCAGAGTCATCCAGCACACCAGGGCGTGTGCCGCGCTCCTGGGCCCAGGATCAGGGAGGCTTTCCAGAAGGGGGTGCGTCTGGGATCCAAGCTCCAGCGCAGACCAGGCGGGTCACAGGAAAACCCATGTGCCTGGCCAGCCTGCTTCCTTGGGCGGCTCTCCCTCAGGACCTTGACCAGCTGACCTCTCCTCTCCTGCTTCCCTTCCGGAGGGCTGGAGGGGTACGGGTCAGCCCCTCCCATCGCTGTGGTCCATCCCCCCAGGGCGCCGAGACCAGGAAGCGCTCACCCACGCTCAGCAGCCAGTTCAAGCGGTCCCTGGAGCTGCTGATGCGCACGCTGGGTGCCTGCCAGCCCTTCTTCGTGCGCTGCATCAAGCCCAACGAGTTCAAGAAGCCCATGGTGAGCAGCCCTGGCCTGGGAGGGGGCAAGGGGGAGCCAGATAGGGCCAGCCTGTGGGGTGGGAGGGGCTGCGCCATGTGAGACTTTGTGCTCTGTGGGGAACGGCAGGGCCCCTGAGGGGCTTAAAGAGCAAAGTTCCTATTTACTGGAGGCAGCAGGTGCCCTGGAGAGAGCCTGGACTCTGTAGTCGTGGGCTCGAGCCAGATTCAAATCCCAACTCCACCACCTTCTCACTGGGTGACTGTAGACAAGTCACTTCATTCTCTCGTGCCTCAGTTTCCTCACAGATGGAAATGGGACTGATCGTACCCACCTCCTGGGGGTATTCCATGCAATAACGCATGCAAACTGCCTGGCGCCTAGGAAGGCACTCAGTAAATGGCAGCTGTGTTTCTTGCTGCGGCCCTGACTTTGAAAGCCTTCTCTCCTTTGGTCCAGCCAATGACCACCTCCTCCTGGAAGCCTTCCTGGATTCCTTTGATTGGTTGGGAACATTTTCGTTTTTGGCTTTTCTGAATAACATCTGTTGAGCCCTTTCTGTGTGTCCGGAGCAGAATGGATTGTCTCTCCAGAGCCTCATTTAACCTTCCCAACAGCCCAGGAGGGAGGGACGTTTATGGCCCCATGTTCGAGATGTGGAAGCAGAGGCTCAGGGAGGTTGAGGGGCTTGAGGCTGCAGATCCAGGAGCCTGGGCCGCCCCTCCCTGGGAGCCCTCTCCTTCCCCAGCTCTGGGAGGTGTTGTTTACCACAAGCCTCTTCCCAGAGATAGGAGGGGAGGCCCAGGGGAAGCTGGGGCCTGAGGGTCTGGGGAGGGACGGAAGGCGGGAGGCCAGTACTGGGCCAGGGAAAGTGCCTGTAGGGAGAGGAAACAGGTGGCGGCAGCCAGCCTTCCGCATGCTAACTCTGTCCCCTGTCCCCTGCCTGGAAACGGTCCCCAG
Organism: Pseudorca crassidens; assembly: GCF_039906515.1. Taxonomy (NCBI): domain Eukaryota; kingdom Metazoa; phylum Chordata; class Mammalia; order Artiodactyla; family Delphinidae; genus Pseudorca; species Pseudorca crassidens. The sequence goes on from NC_090304.1 coordinate 55,524,929, forward strand.
AGTGGGCTGGCCAGTCCCCCTGGGGATCGGGACGGGGTCTTCAGGGAGAGTCACAGAGGGCTCCAGTGGGCTCCCCTCTAAGGCAGGAGGTCCAGGGGACCGAGGCCAGGGCCCTGTAGTTGGGCACCATCTCTCTTGCTCTCAGATGCCTCTGGAACCTTCTTTGGGCTGACCTCAGCATCTGTGGCCTGGCCCTTGGCTGCAGGACCTCCTCCCTGGGCCTCCTGCCTCCTGCCCCCCACTTCCGTCCTCCTCCCCATTGCAGTGAGAGACATGGTTCTCAAACACAAATCTGACCCGGTCACCTTCTGCTTCCCTAGCCTGGTCTCTCAGGTCCTTCACAGCCCATCCAACAACCCTGCTGCTATCACAAAAATGACTTTGTGCCAATTAGAAAAATGTATCTCTTTCTTAAGGAAGGTACTTTGCTGTCAGCAGCCAGAAAGCTGTCTGAAAAACTATCAATCTAAGATGGCTATAATATGAAGGGCGACCCCTGGGGTTATACAAGGCACCCACCACCTGCACAGCCATAATCCTGGCATAGATTAGCCTCCTCAGTCCCCATAAAATCCCCCAACACGTCCTGTGCTTTCAGGCTTGCTCACCTTTGCCTGAGCTAGCTCCTCCAGCACCCTCTCTCCTGTCAGGGTCAGAGCAAAGGTCCTCCACGAAGCCCCCTCGAGAGGTCCCAAGGGGAATTAAGCTGTCTGTCCCCTGTGCCCTCAAAGCACTCAGCTCACCCCACGTGAGGGCCTCATTCCATGCTGCTCCGTGGGGTTTGGACTGCAGAGCCACGTGTGGTCCCGCCTTTGCTCCTCATGTGCTGTGTGACCTTGGCCTCTCGGGGCCTTTGTCTGGGGCCAGGAAAATACAGAGCAGGGCTGGCCTCCCAGCGGGGGCCTCCAGCCCCGACGCCCTTGGCTCCTTGCTCGGCAGCTCTTCGACCGGCACCTGTGTGTGCGCCAGCTGCGGTACTCGGGCATGATGGAGACCATCCGAATCCGCCGAGCCGGCTATCCCATCCGCTACAGCTTCGTGGAGTTCGTGGAGCGGTACCGAGTCCTGCTGCCCGGCGTGAAGCCGGCCTACAAGCAGGTACGGAGCTGGGGGCATAGGCGGGCGGGTGGGTCCCAGCCCTGGGCTGGGCGAAGGTCCCTTGTTCTCATTGGAACAGTGTGCTGGGCGTGACATCCCCTCGGCCCCCTCAGGTATGGCTGGGAAAATTGGGGTCAGGCAGTGGAGTGCATCTGAGAGCTTCCATCGCCATGCTCGGCTGGTGTGGACTTCACACGTGTGGTGAGTGGGCCCTGGCTCTTAGCTGGAGGCAAGGGTTTTACAATCACCGGGCCGAGCGAAGGAGAAAAGCGAGTGTCAGAGACGGCAGGGCCCGGCTGCGACCACACACAGTTAGGGGCAGAGCTGGAGCAAGAGCCCCGCCTCCCAGCCTCGGGAGGGACACCAGGTGGCCTTTCCACGGGTGGGGCCACCCATTCTCTTATGTACCCCACAGGATGACCTTCAGGGGACATGTCAGCGCATGGCTGAGGCTGTGCTGGGCACCCACGATGACTGGCAGATCGGCAAAACCAAGATTTTTCTGAAAGTGAGCACGGCCTCTGAGTCCGGCTGCCTTGACGGGGCTGTGGGCTCCCCGTCACGGTGGGAACAGGTCCTAGGGGTGTGCTATAGAGGAGTTGCAGCACCGAATGGGGTCAGTGCTGGGCCTCTGTGACCCTCCTGCCCTGCAGCTGTGGCTGGTTGGAGCGGGTAGTGGAGGGGCAGTTGGCATTTGAGAGCATCTATGACCTGGAGGTGGGGTTGGAGCAGTGACCCCGGGTGAGGAAACCGAAGGCCAGAGGTGGGCTCATCAGGGAGGCCTGGGTTCAGTCCTGACCCTGTGGTTGTCTGTCCTGGGAATTTGGGCAGGTCACTGGCCGTTTCTGAGCCTCATTTTCCCATCTGTAAAATGGGATGTGCTTGTGGTAGGGGGCTGTTGAGTGTACCTTTGGTCCATTCCCTTTTTTCCTGCCAGGCGGGGCTCATGCTAGGCTGTGGTCAGCCGTGTGCTACTCACCTTGCTCTCTGGTGTCCCCGGGCCTGTTCCCGCGCTCCCCGAGCAGACACCTGGGGCCCTCTGGCTCCCACCACAGCTTGGGCAGGACTTTGGGGGCTGGGCGGTCAGGGAGGGGGCAGGGCTGGGAGCAGGAAGCTGGGCCGGGGGAGCTTGCTGGAGCTGGTGGAGACGGGACAGCTAGAGCAGGGACAGCGTGAGCGCTAGCTTCTCCATTTCCGTTTCTGCTGTTCTAGATTTCTGGCTGTCCTGGGTGATGGGGCAGGGCTCCTTCCTCTGCATAGGGTGGGCCCAGGCAGCCCAGGACAGCTGGGGAGAGGGAACGGGGGAGCCAGCCCTGCGCTGGAGGGAGTCCTGGGATCTAGTTTAATTCCTCCCTGGCTGAGGGGCCTGGGCTGGTGCCTTCGTATCTCTGAGCCTTCATCTCCTCATCGGAAAAATGTGTTGACTCTTCCCTGCCTGTGTGTCTCACAACTGCCACCTGGAGAACACGTTCCGTGGGCCAGGCCCCAGTGGGGGCTTTTTGTCCATCATCACTCATTTAGTCATCACAGCAGCCCGTGAGATAGAATTATTATGCCCGTTTCAGAGGCTTAGCACGTAGGGGTGAGGTGCGCATGGTCAGGCGCTACCCTGGAGTGGAGAGCAGGGCTTCCAGGCTGTGGTTCTGATGCCCAGCCCACATGGGTAAGGGAGGGAAGGCATGCGGCATGGCGGCATCTAGTCCCAGAGACGTCATTGTCCCCATCCTCCACATCCTCACTTTTCTGGGCTCTTCAGAAACCAGTAGTGGTTTCTAGACCCCAAACATCTGCTTCTCATTCGTTCCCTCCCTCGTTCACAAAGCCTTGGCTAAGCAGCCCCTCTGTGCCGGGCCCTGTCCCCAGCTGATGTGTCCTGCGATTATCTGATGCATGTTCCTCCCCCACCAGACTGAGACTCCCCAGGGCGGGGCCCAGGTCTGCCTGGTTCATTGCAGCCTCACCCTAGCACTTAGCACACGGCTGGCACATGGAGATATTTGATTCATGTATTGAATGAACCATGAGTTTTGTCCAACTGGAGTGAGGGTTAGGGGCTCAGGGGTGAGAAGGAGAGGGGGCTGGAGAAGTGGGCAGGGCCTGATGGTAGAGGACCCGGGTGCCAGGGGAGGAGACCAGGCTTGACCCCGGGAGACAGTGGGGTATCTCTGTGAGATCTGTCCTTGAGGGAAGGCCAGAGGGGGAGCGACAGAGGACAGGAGACTGGTTAGGAGGCTGTTTCTAAGATCCTGGAGAGAAACGATGGTGGCCTGGCCCAGGCCAGGGGCTGATGTGACAGAGACACCTAGAAGAGCTGGGACTGGGGTAGAGATGGCCATAGGATGAAGCCAGTGTGTGTGCGTGTTGGGCCCCCGACTCCATGCAGTCAAATTAGGCGCCCCCTGCTCCCTTTGTCCCTCCCAGGCCTCTGGCACCCACCACGACAGTACCTGTCTGTACTTGCGGCTGTGAGAGGCTGCCCCATGGGGCCAGGGCAGGGTTGGGAGCCTTTGGGGCCCAAATGAGCCCTAGGCCTGGGCTCTGAGTGAAGGAAGAGGGGGCCCACCTGGGGCGGCCTCAGCTCTGGGACTGGAGAGGTTGGTAGGGGCGCCGCTCAGGAGCTCTGCCCTCCAGGACCACCATGACATGCTGCTGGAGGTGGAACGGGACAAGGCCATCACTGACAGAGTCATCCTCCTCCAGAAGGTCATCCGGGGCTTCAAAGACAGGTTCGTACCTGGACCAGCTCTTCCCCACCTCAGCCCGCATGTGTGTGTGTGTGTGTGCGTGTGCCTGGCTCACCTCCGCTCCTCCCACGTGAACACGGAATAAACACCCACGTGCACACACAGAAACATGCACACACGTGCACAGCATGCCCACAGGGTCATGAGAACAGGGTTGAACACTCAGACACGTGGACCCATCTGTGCCCCCGTGCCCAGTAACACAGTACCCCCACCTACACACAGGCTTGCACACGTGGGTACGTAAGGCACACAAGTGGACCCTCTGTTGGTCTCAGATGCCCGATGAAATTTCCCAAAGAGGAAATTTGAGATTTTGTGAGTGACAAAGTGTGTCCCATATTCCATGTAAGGGGCATGTGTACAGCTGTGTCAGTTCTCAGATGGGCAGGGCTGACTCTGGAGTGTGATTCAGCTCCACAAAAATCCCACAGCCTGCATCTTTTGCAGTTCATCTGGTCACTCTCTTCCTCTATCCGTCCACCTACTTGTCCATCTGTCTGTCCATCTGTCCAGCCATCCTTTGTCCATCCATCCACCTGTCTGTCCATCAACTTGTCCCTCGTCCCACGGCTGTGCCCTCGTTTGTGCGTGTATCCAGGAATTGGCTTGCTGGCTCACCCACACTGACGTAGCCATCCTTCACTCCTCCCTTATTTATTTCTACGTTCAGGAGACACCTGCTGTTTGATGTGTGGTCTCTTGTCCTCCATCAGGTTGAAGGTGACTGTCGGCCTATAGAAGCTGCCTAGTGTACACAGGGAAAAGCATGGCGCTCAGTCAGTCAGAAGACGAGGGCTCCGGCCCCAACCTCATCAAGTCTCAGTTTCCTCACCTATAAAATGAGGGAGTTAGGTACTCAGTAATAAGTGATGTTTACAGTTTTCAAAGTGTTTAATCTTTGTTTACTGACTACTCATACATTTATTCATGAGTAACCTTCTGAATGTCCACCTTACTGGGTTTATGTGACGAGGCTGTGAGGTAGGCAGGGCAGGTATTCTGCGTGTTTTACAGATAAGGAAGCTGGGGTGCAGAGAAGTTATATGCCTTTGCCCAAGGTCATGGAGCCAAGGAGACGCAGAGCTGGGACTCAGCCCTGCTCTCCTAATTCCAAGCCCCGCCCCCCGGACCCTGGCAGAGGCCCTCCTGCATCACACTGCTGTTTTAGGTCCAACTTCCTGAAGCTGAAGAGCGCTGCCACGCTGATCCAGAGGCACTGGCGGGGCCACAACTGCAGGAAGAACTACGGGCTGGTGAGCCTCCTCGAGGGAGCTGCTTGTTGCCTCACGAAGCCTTTGAACCTGGCCCTGTTGCCATAGCAGCAGGACTTACCTGTTTGCGGGGCCTGGCTGACCTCTTGCCACCCTACCAGCCCCTACCCTTCCTCCAGCCCAAAGTCCGAGTCTGGTTTTGCAGCTCTCCCCATCTGGTCAGCAATGCTTGTGCTTTTCTTCTGGAATGTTTTGGTGGGTGATGAACACCTGGGTTATTAAACACCTCAGAGGGGGCCGGGAACGGGTGTGTCCCATGGACCCCTGTGAAGGAACTGGCCTTGGGGCTGGGGAGGTGGACAGGAAGGAGGCCCACTCCTGGTCTGAGGATGGGAGTCTCCTGGGGGGACCACATCACAGGGGAAGCCAAGGCCACTCCCTGGGCAACTTTGGTCTGAGAGGAGACAGCTGGGCCTTCGGGGAATGCAGGTTGGAGAGTGGAGCCCGGGGCAGTGACCTCCACTGGGCAGGGTTGGTCTGGAATCAGGGCCCTGGTTCTCAGCAGGCGGCCATCCTTGCAGATGCGGTTGGGCTTCTTGCGGCTGCAAGCCCTGCACCGCTCCCGGAAGCTGCACCAGCAGTACTGCCTGGCCCGCCGGCGCATCATCGGGTTCCAGGCCCGCTGCCGCGCCTACCTGGTGCGCAGGGCTTTCCGTCATCGCCTCTGGGCTGTGATCACCGTGCAGGCCTACGCCCGGGGCATGATCGCCCGCAGGCTGCACCGGCGCCTCAGGGCTGAGGTAAGGGTCCCAGGCCCACAGTGGCCACAGCTCTGAGCCCTGTGAGAGCTGTGTCCTCCGAGGGGTGCTCTTCCACCTCAGGCAGACACATCGCCCCCACGTGTGGCCTGAGCCTGTCGGGGGGTGCGGATGTAGGGCTCTACCTCTTTGGAGGCATGCACAAGACTGGCTCCCTCATTTCCCTCTTTCCAGCCAGGGGCAGGGCAGGGGCCCAGTCCCTGTTGTGACTCTTTGGGAGGCCAAGGCGAACCTGCTGTGGCTTTGGGATCAGCGGTGCCCCCAACCCGCTGTGGCACCTGGAGGGTTTCTCATGTGCCTCAGTTTCCCTCTACCAAATTATTTGGCAAAGTCATTCCCAGTCCCAGAACTCAGCCGGGGTGGGGTGGGGTCGAGCTGGCGGGAAGCACCGTGAGGGTCACACACGGTTTGGTGCGCACCCTGCCGCCCCCTCCCCCAGTACCTGCGGCGCCTGGAGGCTGAGAAAATGCGGCTGGCGGAGGAGCAGAAGCTCCGGAAGGAGATGAGCGCCAAGAAGGCCAAGGAGGAGGCTGAACGCAAGCATCAGGTGAGCTGGGGATGTGCCGACTCCTTAGACATCCATTCACTGGTTCAGCAGCCCTCAGCCAACACCGGCTGTCCAGCCTCTGTCCACGCGACCTTCCTTCATGCGCTGGGTGCCTGTTCTGTGCCAGGCCAGAGGGCTGTGGCTCCAGGGCGAGCGGGTCCAGGCCCTCAGCTGTGTTGTGACAGGATAAACAGCCTGAGCCGGGGTGGGAGCCCCCAGCCATGTGTAGCTACAGAGCACTCGAAAGGGCAAAGCACTGTCAGTGCAAAATACAGACTTGATTCCTTTTTCTTTTTTTTCTTTTTGGCCACGCAGTGAGGCTTGTGGGATCTTAGTTCCCCGACCAGGGATCGAACCCGGGCCCACGGCACTGAAAGCACCAAGTCCTAACCACTGGATTTCCAGGGAATTCCCAATTACACACTAGATTTTGAAGACTCAGTAAAAAAAAAAAAAAAAAAAAAAGGAATATAAAATATCTCAGTACTATTTTTTAATATTAATTACATGTCAAGATAATACTTTGGAAATATTGGGTTAAATGAAATACATTATTAAAGTTGATCTAACCTATTTTTTGAAAAACTATTTTGAATGTAGCCACTACGTATGTGGCTTGCATTATATTTCTATTGGACAGTGGTGGTCTAGAGCCTATACCCAGTGGCTCTTGGATTTGGGGGTTGGTGTGGTCCCCTTCGGGTGGGGAGAACTGAGCAGGCTTCCTGGAGGAGGTGGTCCCAGCTGAGCCTCGAGGCAGGCAGGCGACGTTACTGTCTGAGCTTGTTGTGAGCTGTCTCTGGCTCAGCACCGGGCATCTGTCTGCACTGAGCTGTGAGGGATGAGCTGGTGTGTCCCAGGGTGGAGAGGCCCGAGGCTCTGTCCTTCCCAGCGGTCAGGAGGGCCCCGAGGAGGTTGGGACTCTGGCCTGGCTGCTGCAGGGGCTCCAGTGGGCTCCCCACGGGGGGCTTGCTCCCTGACGCTGCATCACCCCCACCTCGCAGGAGCGCCTGGCCCAGCTGGCCCGTGAGGACGCAGAGCGGGAGTTGAAGGAGAAGGAGGAGTCTCGGCGGAAGAAGGAGCTCCTGGAGCAGATGGAGAGGGCCCGCCACGAGCCCATCAATCACTCGGACATGGTGGACAAGATGTTTGGCTTCCTGGGGACTTCGGGCAGCCTGCCAGGCCAGGAGGGCCAGGCACCTAGTGGCTTCGAGGTACCAAGCTGGGGAAGGGGCTGGAACAGGCCCCAGTGTGGCGCTGTCCCTCCTCTTGCACCCCTCTGTGTTAAAGTCCACGTGGTCCTCTCTGAGCAGAAGGCAGCTGTGATGACGTGGGACGGGGCTGCAGTCCCAGGCCCTGTCCAGCCACCAGCCTGCCCTATGACCTTGGGCCAATCACTGTTCCCCTCCAGGGCCATTCACAAACCTTTATTCATTCAGTGTTGAGGATCTACCTTGCACTAGGCTCTGTCTGGGGAGTGAACAGGATGAACAGCACCCTACACTTCTGGAGGAAGAGCTGGCCCTACAGGGACAGGCTGGGGGACTGCAGCCCAGCCCCATTTGCCCCTATGGCAGGGAACCCTTTTTGTCTCCCCAGGACCTGGAGCGCGGGCGGAGGGAGATGGTGGAGGAAGACCTGGATGCGGCCCTGCCCCTGCCTGATGAGGATGAGGAAGACCTCTCTGATTATAAATTCGCCAAGTTCGCTGCCACTTACTTCCAGGGCACGACCACGCACACCTACACCCGGCGGCCGCTGAAGCAGCCACTGCTGTACCACGACGATGAGGGCGACCAGCTGGTGAGGGCTGGGGCTGTCTGTGCTGGCAGCGCGGGTGCCGAGGGGCTGGGGCCCAGCTGTGCAGGGACCAGGGCTGACCTCATCCCGCACCCAGCCTGCGGCCGGGCCACAGGGCAAGGCCCTGAGGAACGCCCACAAGGCACTCAGCTCAGTGGTCCTCCTCCGGTTGGCGGGAGTGGGGTTCCCCATCCTCTCCCCCACCCCTGGGTCATTTTGACGGCTTCAGCCGCATCCTGCGCTCAGGCTTTCTGACTGGCCTGGGTCTGTCCCCAGGCGGCCCTGGCGGTCTGGATCACTGTCCTCCGGTTCATGGGGGACCTCCCTGAGCCCAAGTACCACACGGCCATGAGTGACGGCAGTGAGAAGATTCCCGTGATGACCAAGATTTATGAGACTCTGGGCAAGAAAACATACAAGAGGGAGCTTCAGGCCCTGCAGGGCGAGGGCGAGGTGAGTCGCAGGTGCCCTCTGGCCAGGGTCCCTTCCAGGCCACCCCCAGCCTTAAGGTCCCCAGCAGAAGGAGCACCCCAAAATTTGCCTCTGCCTCACCTCCCTGACCCCTGCCCTCCTCTGTCTACTCCTGGGAACGATTAGTGTGAGCTTGATATAAACTGTAAAGTGCTGACCACGATTGAGGCCACGTGGCAGGGCAGACAGGCTTTGCAGTCAGAGCCAGCTTCAATTTTGACTTGCTGGGAGGCGGTGGGTGGGTTACTACGCTTTTCAGTCTCAGTTTTCCCATTTGTCACTGGGCTGATGGGCTGGGGTGATACACGTTAGTGTGGAGGTGAGACAATTCTAACCACATTGTCAACTGCTCTTGTCATTACTTTCGGTCCAGTGGTTTGACTCTGACCCCTGTTTGTCCGGCAGGCCCAGCTCCCTGAGGGGCAGAAGAAGAGCAGCGTGAGGCACAAACTGGTGCACTTGACCTTGAAGAAGAAGTCCAAACTGACAGAGGAGGTCAGAAAAGACCCTGCACGGCCTTGGTGGCCCAGGCTGGGGCAAGGCTGGGCTTGGGACCAACAGGGACGGGAGTGGAGTGGATACTGCCTGTCCTCAGGGGACCAGGGTGGCCAGCAGGACAGCGTTGGATGTGATCAGGCAGACAGGATGCAAGGAAGAGGGCGCTGTTCTCAGGCTGGGGTCGGTCAGGGAGGCTTCCTGGAAGATGGGCCACGAGAGCTGGGGAGGGCTGGAGTGGCAGATGGTGAGAGGGAGGACATGCCAGGGCATGGACCCGATGCTTTTGATCCAGGGACTTTTTTTTTTTTGCGGTACGCGGGCCTCTCACTGTTGTGGCCTCTCCCGTTGTGGAGCACAGGCTCCGGACACGCAGGCCCAGCGGCCATGACCCAAGGGCCCAGCCGCTCCGTGGCATGTGGGATCTTCCCGGACCGGGGCACGAACCCGTGTCCCCTGCATCAGCAGGCGGACTCTCAACCACTGCGCCACCGGGGAAGCCCTGATCCAGGGGCCTTTTAGTCGATGAGAATTTTCTGTGGGATAACAGTGCCCATGGGGCACTAACACTATTAGTTTGTTTGTCATTCATTTAGTCACCTTGTGTTTTCTGAGCACCGTCCTGGCCCATTGCTCCAGGAATGTCCAGGCTGGGAGGGCCGACAGACACAAACTAAGGCATTCATGGTGCAGAGGGACTGGTTCCTCCATGCCCCTGCTTTTGTGCACACCAGTCCCTCTGCCTAAACTTCCTCCTTCCTCTTCTGTGCCTGGGGGGGTCACCTCCTCCAGGAAGCCTTCCCCTCTACAGCAGAGTCAGGCTGCTTCTCCTGGGCTTCCTCAGCCTGCTTTGTCTTTGTCCTCATTTTGTTCCCCATCTGAGGCTCCAATCCAGTCTTGTAGCTATGTTACCCCAGATCTGAGTCCCAGCTCCACTGCTCGGTATCCAAGGCACCCAGGGAAGAAAATGCCTGCTAGTGGCTTCCTGGAATGATGGAGTGAGATGATGGCCGTGGGTGCTCAGCAGACATGAGGACTGCCTGCAGGGGCGTGCTCCCGCCACTCACCCTGTCTCTGGGCAGAGCGCGGGGCTGGCGTTGTGGCACATGTGGAACCAGAGAGGAAAAGCCCATCTATAAGAACCCAGGCCCAAGGCTATTCACACAGGAGCCAGGGAGTTAATGACAGGTGATGGTGGCCGGGTGTTTGGAACCCAGGTGTACTCTGGGTGTCGGAGTGGTGCGTGGCCCACCTCAGAGAGAGAGGGATCCCATCAGGAGTCAGAGGAGCCCCTGGCCTGGATGAGGGGACTTCCCTGGGGCAGGGCTGGGGGTAGATGTCAAGGAGGCTGCAGAGGAGCCTTATCCCAGAAGCGCGTAGCCCCGGGCCAGGCATCCACCCAGCATCTGTTCTGCACGGGCGGGGCTATGACAGTGGTGGGGAGCCAGCTCTCTGGCTACTCCCAGGATTCTGCTCTCTGGGGGAGTGGGCAGACTCAGGGAAATAGCAGGGCCCCGGCCAAGCCTTGGTCAAGCCTTGCCCCGCCCTGTGGCCCAGGTGACCAAGAGGCTGCATGACGGAGAGTCCACGGTGCAGGGCAACAGCATGCTGGAGGACCGGCCCACCTCCAACCTGGAGAAGTTGCACTTCATCATTGGCAACGGCATCCTGCGGCCAGCGCTCCGGTCAGTGCCTGAGGGGCAGGGGCACAGGGAGGGGACAGCTATCGGGGAGGCATCCCGCACTTCCAGACCTGAAAGGCTTTTGCTGGCTGAGTGGTGGCTCTGTCACTTTAGCAACTGATTAAGCTAAGCAGGCCTGGGTTTAGCTCTGCTGCTAGCTGGTTGTGTGACCTTGGTAGAGTGATTTCAGCTCTGTAAGCTTCAGTTTCTTCATCTGTAAAGATGGAATAATAAAAGTACCTACCTTGTAGGCTTGTGGGCAGATAAAACTATGGAAAGTGTGACACAGGACCTACACAGTGGGCACTCGGTAAACGGTAGCTGTTGTTAGCATTATCTGACATGCATCTTCTGCTGTAACCCTATCCCTGCCGGCACCTGTGGTGACCCAGCCCAGGCCCGTGGTCAGGGTTACTGTGGTCAGAATGCCTGGGATCCTGCAAGTGGCTCCTTCCCCACACAGGCCCAGGAGAGGCCTTTGCTCAGGTCCCTGGGGTGTTGGGGAGGCGCTGCGATGATCCATGACTTTCCAGGAGCAATTACGGAATCAACTCGGCTGCATCAGCGGAGGGAAGGCAGATAGGGTTTCTCTGAGAACTCCATCTGCACGGGATGGCTGGTTAGGAGAGCTGATCCCATGAACTTGTGTGTGCTGGCTGGGAGGACAGCAGGATGGCCCGGGTGGGGAGGTCAAGTGTCATTTTCCCAGTGGGAGACATGAGGTCCAGAGAGGAAGAGGTTTGCCCAGGGGTCACTGGCCTCCCTTTCATTGCTCCTCGAGGCCAGTGACTACCTCGCTCGCCAGAGATGTAGCACTTGGGGCCGCCAGCCTCCAGGAAGAAAAGGTGGCTGCCCAAGGTATGTTTAAGGGCAAGAATTTGCCTCCCAGTTAGCTCACCATCAGACCTAAAGGGGTACTTCTAGAGAACACAGTGCCAGGAGCCCTGGACCGTTAGAAGCCTGGGGTGCCAACTCCCTGAGGGACCATGGCTAATCCCTCCCTCCTCCCGGCCTCCGTCTCCCTGTCCATGAATCGAACGGGATCAGGGGCTCCCAGCTATGGGTGACAGTTGTCACTGGTCTGTAGCAAGATGGGAAAAATAAGGATGTTTCTAAATTAGACTTATTTAAAGCACTGTTCTTTGTTCTGAGATTTTGCCCTTCCTACTTTTTGGATATTAAAATTACATTTGTTTTATAAAATGATTGTGATAGATAGTGGGCAGGTGCTGTGTGTGTGGTGTGTTTTAAATGTCCTTATTGTCTTGATAATAAGTTAGCGACGTCCACAATTTATTTTGAGGTTGCATTGGTCCATGAGCTCTCAAAATCGGGGAGCCACTGAATTAGATACCCGCCCTTCACAGAGGGAGGAGCAGCAGTTAGTGCCCCCTGGTGGTCACTCCCTCTTGGTGGGTCCCGCCCTTGGCCCTGGAGGGGGCATGCAGCATCTTCACAGCTGCAGCTAGGCTGGCATCGGCGGGGGTTTTACTGTGCTGGACACCGTGCCAGGTGCTGTATAATAAGCCTTGGCTCATTTTTCTTCACAGAAATCCTGTAAGGAAGGGGTGGTATCATTTCCCTTTAAAATGAAAACAAGACGAAAAACTACCTTCATTGCTTTAATCTGATTGCAGAAGTAAAGCATGGCCATTTAAATATTCAAATATTATAGCACTATATCAAGAGAACGTCATTCCATCCCCCAGAGAATCTCCCCAGCTGTCCTTCCTGTTTCTGCTCTGCCAGTTACCATTAGTAGAAATTGTACCTGCTGCCGTGTCTGTGGGCCAGGCTCCGAGGTGAGCTCACCTGCCCAGGCGGTGCAGCTTGGTGAGGGAGGAGGCACGTGGGGAGCCTGTGCTTCTCATCAAAGTGGTCACCAGTGACTGGGGCCACTGTGCCCAGGAGCAGGGTATGCACCGCCCTCTGGATCACGGGGCCCCGGCCGTGGACTCTGGACTGGAGTCAGGAACGTGCGTGCTTCACGCCTGATGAGCCTATCTCCTGCGGTAGCCGCAGAGCCCTGGGCTCAGCCTTCCCCACCTGGCCTCGCCTGCCTCCTCCCAGGTGGTCTCTGGCAGGTGGGAGAGCAAGCATCCTACCTGCTGCTGGGAGGGGTGGGGCTTTCCCTCTGAGGCAGTGCGTCTCCCGTCCTTGCCCCCCACCCCCGCCTGCCTAGGGATGAGATCTACTGCCAGATCAGCAAGCAGCTCACCCACAACCCCTCCAAGAGCAGCTACGCCCGGGGCTGGATCCTCGTGTCCCTCTGTGTGGGCTGCTTCGCCCCCTCTGAGAAGTTCGTTAAGGTAGGGGAGGCTTTTGGCCTCCGGGGGTGGGAAGGGGAGCCGCGCCCGGTGTCTGGGGTTGAGGGGCAGAGCACGGGGAGGAAACTCAGAGGGGCTTGGCAATGAGGCCCTGCCCGGGTCATCTCCTCCCAGGCCTCCCCACCTCCGCAGGCCCCCTCCTCCTGGGCACCCGCCACTGCGCCCCATCTCCTCAAAGCCCCATTTTCATTATGCGGATGCTGAACGTGACAACAGCGCCCCCTGGACCACATGCTGGTCTGAAGCACTTCCGTTCATCTCAGGCCCTTTCGTGACCTCCTTAGTGTCAGACCCTGGGTGCTGGGGACACAGAGGCAGAGCAGGTGACGGCTGGATCAACCCAGCTGGTCAGCGCTGCGCAGAGGGAGGGCTCAGGGAGGTGCGCCCTGGAGGAAGAGGAGCAGTTAAGCTGGGTGAAGGGGGTATGGTGTGTGGGGTGAGGCAGGAGGTGCAGCTGAGACTAGGCGGGGCCGGATCACGGTGGCCGTGCTGCCAAACGTGAGGGAGGTGGACTTGATCTGGAGGACAGTGGGGAGGCCTGGAAAGCCGAGGAGGGACGGGATGGATGGGCCTTGAGGAGCGGGTTCAGTGTGGGTGGAGGGACCAGAGGCAGGAGACCCGGTGAGGCTGCTCTGATGGTCTGGGGGTTACCGACCTGGGTCCTCTTTAATCGATAGAAGTTGATAAGAGGTCAGACAAGAAATTCAGGCAAGGCTTTACTGGGACTCATGCTGCTTTAGCACGAGGGAGTGAGAACAAGAAACAGGGGCCCTTGCTCACTCCCTGAGCGGGGGCGGGCTGGTCCCTTAAATGAGGTGAGGGCGGTGGCGGATTGGTGGGTCGGGCTGGAGGGGGGGGCTTAGGTGGTCTGCCCACCCCCTTGGTGGTGCTGTGTGCAGGAGTCATGGGCAGTTCCCTGCTTTTCTCCTGGCAGTTGGTTTGTGGCCTTTTTGTATCTTATTGTTCATAATTGCCCTGACTGCACATGTGTGCAGTTTTTAGTCCCTTTTGATTTCTTTGTATTTTATTGTTGGAGGAGACGTTTGTCCAGGTGCAAGCACTCCAGTAGAGGGTCCCAGGTCCCAGACTATCTCACAGGTGGGGAGGCCGAGGGAGGCTGGAGTGGGGCCCCCTCAGCTGGTCCTCTGTGCATAGTACCTGCGGAACTTCATCCACGGGGGACCACCTGGCTACGCCCCATACTGTGAGGAGCGGCTCCGGAGGACCTTCGTCAACGGGACACGGACACAGCCACCAAGCTGGCTGGAGCTGCAGGTGCGGCCCCCAGGCGTGTGTGTGTGTGTGTGTGTCGCCAGTGCACCCCAGTGCCCCAGAAACATTGCCTACTTTGGGATTCTGTGGTCATTCAAGCACCCACGCTCAAGTTCTGGAATTTCAGGGCTACTGGAACGGGAAAGCCCACAGTGGTGATGACTCCTATCTGCTGGCTTTATAGTCAAAGTGACTTGGGCAGGGGGTTTCCTCTGTGTCTCAGTGGCTTCATCTGCAACATGATAGTAAAGATATTCATTTCACAGGGTCTTGTGATGGTTACATGACAGGAGGGCGGAAGCCCCTGAACGTGGCAAAGCCCAACCACCCAGCCCTAGTGCCCCACCTCAGGGACCCTGAAGGTCCTTTCAGGGTGGGGAGCACAGCAGGGCTCCCCGGGCACCTGTGACCAGGGACAGGCAATGCGCCGTGGGATGCTGAGGTCCGAGGGCTCCAACCCCATAGGGAGCAGGGAGCCAGGAGCTCAGAGGCAGATGTTCTGAAGTGAAAGGATTCCCACAAAGCCTTGGATCACTTTCAGGCCACCAAGTCCAAGAAGCCCATCATGTTGCCTGTGACGTTCATGGACGGGACCACCAAGACCCTGTTGACAGACTCGGCAACCACGGCCAAGGAGCTCTGCAACGCGCTAGCCGACAAGACCTCGCTCAAGGACCGCTTCGGGTTCTCCCTCTACATCGCCCTGTTTGATAAGGTGAGGTTGGCCCTGATGCCCCTCCTCCTGGCGCCCCCAGGGCCACCCACCAGCTCCCACCCCAGTGCTGCCACCTACTGGCTCAGGTGCCCTTGCATGGTTGCTGACCTTCCAGGGCCTCAGTTTCCTCCCGTAAACCAGTGGTAACCCTGGTCCTGCCCCAACTCCTTAGGATCAGGGAGAGGTCCGAAGCACCTAAAGAGGAACCCAACAGCACACTGGTGATTGAAATCCAGGGCTCACTGCACTCGTATGTGTGCAGGTGGATTCAATCCTCTGCTGGTGACAGAAGAAGAACATGGCAGAGAGAGAGAGCCACTGGCTCGCTGATATAAAAAAAATGGGTTTTCCCATTTGCAAATGGGCATGTGATTCCTTATCAGGTTGCTATGGTAGTTCCTCTTCACTTGTTACCGACCAGCCAGAGTGTATGCCTCCCGGGGCACATCTGGGCTTGGAGTCTTCTCTGCTGAGCTGGCCCTGGGAGTGGGTGATTTTGCCTCCACACCCAGCATCACCACCCACAGCAGAGGTGACCCCCAGCCCTCACCCCAGCAGGTCCAGCGATAGGCACGTGTTGTCTGATGCCGTTTGCCTGGACTTTTCTCACCAACAGCTACCTCCCGTGTTTTCAGTGGCCATTTGTCCATCAGTTTCACCAAAGGCTTGTACTAGGAAATGGAAACTCCCACGTGGCTGGTCTGCCTCCTGGGTGACCTGGGCAAGCCCCTCCTCTCTCTGAGCCTTGGTTTTCCATCCGAATGAGAAGAGTTGGCACAGTCAGTAGCTCCTTGCGGTCCTTCCCAGCCTGCTCACCCTTCCACTGGGTGACCTCCAGCCCTGTGCCCGCAGGTGTCCTCCCTGGGCAGTGGCAGCGACCACGTCATGGACGCCATCTCCCAGTGTGAGCAGTATGCCAAGGAGCAGGGCGCCCAGGAGCGCAACGCCCCATGGAGGCTCTTCTTCCGCAAGGAGGTCTTCACTCCCTGGCACAACCCCTCAGAAGACAATGTGGCCACCAACCTCATCTACCAGCAGGTGGTGCGAGGGGTCAAGTTTGGGGAGTACAGGTGTGAGAAGGTGAGTGAGAGCTAATTTTCTGGCTGAGTTTGTTTGGTCAAGTCACCTGTGTGCTGAATTGGGCTGAGTGTTGCTGCCCTTGACTCACCGTCAGCAAATGTGGAGGTTAGCCAGATGGAGGCTGGGCATTATCTAGGCTTCTCCTGGATTTAACACGATCTATAGGAGCAAGGGCTTTGAAGAGTAGCCTGAATTCTGCAAGTAGTTCCTGCTTTGCTGCAGTGACTGTACATGCTTCAGAACTTGCTGTATTGTTCTTTTTTTTTTTGACCTCTTTAGATCACTTATTTAATTTATTTATTTGTGGAGTATATATTTTTTTGTTTTGTTTTGTTTTGTGTGTGGAGTATATTTGATTTACAATGTTGTGTTAGTTTCAGGTCCATCCATGTTGCTGCAAATGGCATTATTTCATTCTTTTTTATGGCATTATTTGCAAATATTTTCTCCTATTCTATGGGTTGTCTTTTCATTTTCTTTATGACTTCCTTTGCTGTGCAAACCTTTTAAGTTTAATTAGGTCCCATTTGTTTATTTTTGTTTTTATTTCCATTACTTTAGGAGACGGGTTGAAAAAGATTTTGCTTCAATTTATGGCAAAGAGTGTTCTGCCTATGTTTTCCTCTAAGAGTTTTATAGTATCCAGTACATTTAGGTCTCTAATCCATTTCGAGTTTATTTTTGTGTGTGGTGTTAAGGAGTGTTCTAATTTCATTCTTTTACATGTAGCTGTCCAGTTTTCCCAGCACTACTTATTGAAGAGATTGTCTTTTCTCCATGATATAGTCTTACATCCTTTGTCATAGATAAATTGACCATAGGTGCATGGGTTTATTGCTGGGCTTTCTATCCTGTTCCATTGATCTATATTTCTGTTTTTGTGCCAGTACCATTCTGTTTTGATCACTGTAGCTTTGTAGTATAGTCTGAAGTCAGGGAGCCTGATTCCTTCAGCTCCATTTTTCTTTCCAAAGATTGTTTTGGCTATTTGGGGTCTTATGTTTTTCCATACAAATTTTAAGATTTTTTTCTTCTAAGTCTGTGAAAAATACTATTGGTATTTTGATAGGGATTGCATTGAATCTGTAGATTACCGTGGGTAGTATAGTCATTTTGACAATTTTGACTCTTCCAATCCAAGAACATGGTATATCTTTCCATCTGTTTGTGTCATCTTTGATTTCTTTCATCAGCATCCTATAGTTTTCAGAGTAAAGGTCTTCTGCCTCCTTAGGTAGGTTTATTCCTAGATATTTTATTCTTTTGGACGTAATGGTAAATGGGATTGTGTCCTTGATTTCTCTTTCATATTTTTCATCATTAGTGTATAGGAATGCCAGAGACTTCTGTGCATTAATTTTGTATCCTGCTACTTTACCAAATTCATTGATTAGCTACAGTAGTTTTCTGGTGGCATCTTTAGGATTCTCTATGTATAGTATCATGTCATCTGCAAACAGTGACAGTTTTACTTCTTCTTTTCCAATTTGTGTCCCTTTTATTTCTTTTTCTTCTCTGATTGCCGTGGCTAGGACTTCCAAAACTATGTTGAATAATAGTAGAGTGGACATCCTTGTCTTGTTCCTGATCTTAGAGGAAATGCTTTCAGCTTTTCACCATTGAGAATGATGTTTGCTGTGGGTTTGTCATATATGGCCTTTATTATGTTGAGGTAGGTTCCCTCTATGCCCACTTTCTGGAGAGCTTTTATCATAAATGGGTTTTGAATTTTGTCAAAAGCTTTTGCTGCATCTGTTGAGATGATCATATGGTTTTTCTTCTTCAATTTGTTAATATGGTATATCACATTGATTTATTTGCATATATTTAAGAATCCTTGAATCCCTGGGATAAATCCCCCTTGATCATGGTGTATGATCCTTTTAATGTGTTGTTCGATTCTGTTTCCTAGTATTTTATTGAGGATTTTTGCAACTATATTCATCAGTGATATTGGTCTGTAATTTTCTTTTTTTGTAGTATCTTTGTCTGGTTTTGGTATCAGGGTGATGGTGGCCTCACAGAATGAGTTTGGAAGTGTTCCTTCCTCTGCAATTTTTTGGAAGAGTTTGAGAAGGATGGGTGTTAGCTCTTCTCTAAATGTTTGATAGAATTCTCCTGTGAAGCCATGTGGTCCTGGACTTTTATTTGTTGGAAGATTTTTTTTTTAACATCTTTATTGGAGTATAATTGCTTTACAAAGGTGTGTTAGTTTCTCCTTTATAAGAAAGTGAATCAGTTATACATATACATATGTTCCCATATCTCTTCCCTCTTGTGTCTCCCTCCCTCCCAGTCTCCCTATCCCACCCCTCCAGGCGGTCACAAAGCACCGAGCTGATCTCCCTGTGCTATGCAGCTGCTTCCCACTAGCTATCTACCTTACGTTTGGTAGTGTATATATGTCAATGCCTCTCTTTCGCTTTGTCACACCTTACCCTTCCCCCTCCCCATATCCTCAAGTCCATTCTCTAGTAGGTCTAGTAGAACACAGTCTTTATTCCTGTCTTACCCCTAGGTTCTTCATGACAGGTTTTTTTTCTTAAATTCCATATATAAGTGTTAGCATACGGTATTTGTCTCTCTCTTTCTGACTTACTTCACTCTGTGTGACAGACTCTAGGTCTACCCACCTCATTACAAATAGCTCAATTTCGGTTTTTTTATGGCTGAGTAATATTCCATTGTATATATGTGCCACATCTTCTTTATCCATTCATCCGATGATGGACACTTGGGTTACTTCCATCTCCGGGCTATTGTAAATAGAGTTGCAATGACCATTTTGGTACATGACTCTTTTTGAATTATGGTTTTCTCAGGGTATATGCCCAGTAGTGGGATTGCTGGGTCATATGATAGTTCTATTTGTAGTTTTTTAAGGAACCTCCATACTGTTCTCCACAGTGGCTGTATCAATTTACATTCCCACCAACAGTGCAAGAGTGTTCCCTTTTCTCCACACCCTCTCCAGCATTTATTGTTTCTAGATTTTTTGATGATGGCCATTCTGACTGGTGTCAGATGATATCTCATTGTAGTTTTGATTTGTATTGCTCTAATGATTAGTGATGTTGAGCATTCTTTCATGTGTTTGTTGGCAGTCTGTATATCTTCTTTGGAGAAATGTCTACTTAGGTCTTCTGCCCGTTTTTTGATTGGGTTGTTTGTTTTTTTGTTATTAAGCTGTATGAGTTGCTTATAAATTTTGGAGATTAATCCTTTGTCAGTTGCTACATTTGCAAATATTTTCTCCCATTCCGAGGGTTGTCTTTTTGTCTTGTTTATGGTTTCCTTTGCTGTGCAAAAGCTTTGAAGTTTCATTAGGTCCCATTTGTTTATTTTTGTTTTTATTTCCATTTCTCTAGGAGGTGGGTCAGAAAGGATCTTGCTGTGATTTATGTCATAGAGTGTTCTGCCTATGTTTTCCTCTAAGAGTTTGATAGTTTCTGGCCTTACATTTAGGTCTTTAATCCATTTTGACTTTATTTTTGTGTATGGTGTTTGGGAGTGATCTAATCTCATACTTTCACATGTACCTGTCCAGTTTTCCCAGCACCACTTATTGAAGAGGCTGTCCTTTCTCCACTGTACATTCCTGCCTCCTTTATCAAAGATAAGGTGACCATATGTGTGTGGGTTTATGTCTGGGCTTTCTATCCTGTTCCATTGATCTAGCTTTCTGTTTTTGTGCCAGTACCATACTGTCTTGATTACTGTAGCTTTGTAGTATAGTCTGAAGTCAGGGAGCCTGATTCCTCCAGCTCCGTTTTTCGTTCTCAAGATTGCTTTGGCTATTTGGGGTCTTTTGTGTTTCCATACAAATTCTGAAATTTTTTGTTCTAGTTCTGTGAAAAATGCCAGTGGTAGTTTGATAGGGATTGCATTGAATCTGTAGATTGCTTTGGGTAGTAGAGTCATTTTCACAATGTTGATTCTTCCAATCCACAAACATGGTATATCTCTCCATCTATTTGTACTATCTTTTATTTCTTTCATCAGTGTCTTATAATTTTCTGCATACAGTTCTTTTGTCTCCTTAGGTAGGTTTATTCCTAGATATTCTATTCTTTTTGTTGCAATGGTAAATGGGAGTGTTTTCTTGATTTCACTTTCAGATTTTTCATCATTAGTGTATAGGAATGCCAGAGATTTCTGTGCATTAATTTTGTATCCTGCTACTTGACCAAATTCATTGATTAGCTCTAGTAGTTTTCTGGTAGCATTTAGGATTCTCTATGTATAGTATCATGTAATCTGCAAACTGACAGCTTTACTTCTTCTTTTCTGATTTGGTTTCCTTTTATTTCCTTTTGTTCTGATTGCTGTGGCTAAAACTTCCAAAACTATGTTGAATAAGAGTGGTGAGAGTGGGCAACCTTGTCTTGTTCCTGATCTTAGTGGAAATGCTTTCAGTTTTTCACCAATGAGGACGATGTTGACTGTGGGCTTCTCATATATGGCCTTTATTATGTTGAGGAAAGTTCCCTCTATGCCTAGTTTCTGCAGGGTTTTTATCATAAATCGGTGTTGAATTTTGTCGAAAGCTTTCTCTGCATCTATTGAGATAATCATATGGTTTTTCTCCTTCAATTTGTTAATATGGTGTATCGCGTTGATTGATTTGCGTATATTGAAGAATCCTTGCATTCCTGGAATAAACCTCACTTGATCATGGTGTATGATCCTTTTAATGTGCTGTTGGATTCTGTTTGCTAGTATTTTGTTGAGGATTTTTGCATCTATGTTCATCAGTGATATTGGCCTGTAGTTTTCTTTGTGACATCCTTGTCTGGTTTTGGTATCAGGGTGATGGTGCCCTCGTAGAATGAGTTTGGGAGTGTTCCTCCCTCTGCTATATTTTGGAAGAGTTT
This sequence comes from Pseudorca crassidens, assembly GCF_039906515.1. Taxonomy (NCBI): domain Eukaryota; kingdom Metazoa; phylum Chordata; class Mammalia; order Artiodactyla; family Delphinidae; genus Pseudorca; species Pseudorca crassidens. Next base: position 55,546,066 of record NC_090304.1, read on the forward strand.
GAGAAGGATAGGTGTTAGCTCTTCTCTAAATGTTTGATAGAATTCACCTGTGAAGCCATCTGGTCCTGGGCTTTTGTTTGTTGGAAGATTTTTAATCACAGTTTCAATTTCAGTGCTTGTGATTGGTCTGTTCATATTTTCTATTTCTTCCTGATTTAGTCTTGGCAGGTTGTGCCTTTCTAAGAATTTGTCCATTTCTTCCAGGTTGTCCATTTTATTGGCATAGAGTTGCTTGTAGTAATCGCTCATGATCTTTTGTATTTCTGCAGTGTCAGTTGTTACTTCTCCTTTTTCATTTCTAATTCTATTGATTTGAGTCTTCTCCCTTTTTTTCTTGATGAGTCTGGCTAATGGTTTATCAATTTTGTTTATCTTCTCAAAGAAGCAGCTTTTAGTTTTATTGATGTTTGCTATTGTTTCCTTCATTTCTTTTTCATTTATTTCTGATCTGATTTTTATGATTTCTTTCCTTCTGCTAACTTTGAGGGTTTTTTGTTCTTCTTTCTCTAATTGCTTTAGGTGCAAGGTTAGGTTGTTTATTCGAGATGTTTCCTGTTTCTTAAGGTAGGATTGTATTGATATAAACTTCCCTCTTAGAACTGCTTTTGCTGCATCCCATAGAATTTGGGTCGTCGTGTCTCCATTGTCATTTGTTTCTAGGTATCTTTTATTTCCTGTTTGATTTCTTCAGTGATCACTTCGTTATTAAGTAGTGTATTGATTAGCCTCCATGTGTTTGTATTTTTTACAGATCTTTTCCTGTAATTGATATGTAGTCTCACAGCGTTGTGGTCAGAAAAGATACTTGATACAATTTCAATTTTCTTAAATTTACCAAGGCTTGATTTGTGACCCAAGATATGATCTATCCTGGAGAATGTTCCATGAGCACTTGAGAAAAATGTGTATTCTGTGGTTTTTGGATGGAATGTCCTATAAATATCAATTAAGTCCATCTTGTTTTATGTATCATTTAAAGCTTGTGTTTCCTTATTTATTTTGACTTTGGATGATCTGTCCATTGGTGAAAGTGGGGTGTTAAAGTCCCCTACTATGAATGTGTTACTGTCGATTTCCCCTTTTATGGCTGTTAGTGTTTGCCTTATGTATTGAGGTGCTCCTATGTTGGGTGCACAAATATTTACAATTGTTATATCTTCTTGGATCAATCCGTTGATCATTATGTAGTGTCCTTCTTTGTCTCTTTTAATAGTCTTTATTTTGAAGTCTATTTTGTCTGATATGAGAATTGCTACTCCAGCTTTCTTTTGCTTTCCATTTGCATGAAATATCTTTTTCCGTCCCCTTACTTTCAGTCTGTATGTGTCTCTAGGTCTGAAGTGGGTCTCTTGTAGACAGCAAATATATGCGTCTTGTTTTTGTATCCATTCAGCCAATCTGTCTTTTGGTGGGAGCATTTAGTCCATTTACATTTAAGGTAATTATCGATATGTATGTTCCTATTCCCATTTTCCTAAGTGTTTTGGGTTCGTTATTGTAAGTCTTTTCCTTCTCTTGTGTTTCTTGCCGAGAGACGTTCCTTTAGCAGTTGTTGTAGAGCTGGTTTGGTGGTGCTGAACTCTCTCAGCTTTTGCTTGTCTGTAGAGGTTTTAATTTCTCCATCAAATCTGAATGAGATCCTTGCTGGATAGAGTAATCTTGGTTGCAAGTTTTTCTCCTTCATCACTTTAAATATGTCCTGCCAGTTCCTTCTGGCTTGCAGAGTTTCTGCTGAAAGATCAGCTGTTAACCTTATGGGGATTCCCTTGTGTGTTATTTGTTGTTTTTCCCTTGCTGCTTTTAATATGTTTTCTTTGTATTTAGTTTTTGACAGTTTGATTAATATGTGTCTTGGTGTATTTCTCCTTGGATTTATCCTGTATGGGACTCTCTATGTTTCCTGGACTTGATTAGCTATTTCCTTTCCCATATTAGGGAAGTTTTCAACTATAATCTCTTCAAATATTTTCTCAGTCCCTTTCTTTTTCTCTTCTTCTTCTGGAACCCCTATAATTCGAATGTTGGTGTGTTTAATGTTGTCCCAGAGGTCTCTGAGACTGTCCTCAGTTCTTTTCATTCTTTTTTCTTTATTCTGCTCTGCAGTAGTTATTTCCACTATTTTATCTTCCAGGTCACTTATCCGTTCTTCTGCCTCAGTTATTCTGCTATTGATCCCATCTAGAGTATTTTTCATTTCATTTGTTGAGTTGTTCATCATTGTTTGTTTCATCTTTAGTTCTTCTAGGTCCTTGTTAAATGTTTCTTGCATTTTGCCTATTCTATTTCCCAGATTTTGGATCATCTTTACTGTCATTATTCTGAATTCTTTTTCAGGTAGACTGACTATTTCCTCTTCATTTGTTAGGTCTGGTGGGTTTTTATCTTGCTCCTTCATCTGCTGTGTGTTTTTCTGTCTTCTCATTCTGCTTATCTTACTGTGTTTGGGGTCTCCTTTTTGCAGGCTGCAGGTTCGTAGTTCCCATTGGTTTTGGTGTCTGTCCCCAGTGGCTAAAGTTGGTTCAGTGGGTTGTGTAGGCTTCCTGGTGGAGGGTACTAGTGCCTGTGTTCAGGTGGATGAGGCTGGATCTTGTCTTTCTGGTGGGCAGGTCCATGTCTGGTGGTGTGTTTTGGGGTGTCTTTGACCTTATTATGGTTTTAGGCAGCCTCTCTGCTAATGGGTGGGGTTGTGTTCCTGTTTTGCTAGTTGTTTGGCATAGGATGTCCAGTACTGTAGCTTGCTGGTCGTTGAGTGAAGCTGGGTGCTGGTGTTGAGATGGAGATCTCTGAGAGATTTTCGCCATTTGATATTATGTGGAGCTGGGAGGTCTCTTGTGGACCAGTGTCCTGAAGTTGGCTCTCCCACCTCAGAGACACAGCACTGTCTCCTGGCTGCAGCACCAAGAGCCTTTCATCCACACGGCTCAGAAGGTAAGGGTGGAGTATGGAGCTGAAAACAGGAACGGTGGGAAGTCTGTGTATCAGTCTCCCATGTGTCCTCCTTCACTCTGAGCAGCCTGGAAACGATTATTCCTTTACCCTGGGAGATGATTCGGCATCTTTTCTGTGGCTAGTTTGAAAACCTGCTGGTCTTGGAGAGTCTCCTGGAGAGGCGGAGGGCAGCTGCAGCACATACAGGGGAGCTCCTTCTACTGCACAAAGCCCATGCTGGCGGGCGCCATTGCGGAGGCTCCTCCTGTTGGAAGATTTTTAATCACAGTTTCAATTTCATTACTTGTGATCGGTCTGTTCATATTTTCTGTTTCTTCCAGGTTCAGTCTTGGAAGGTTATACCTCTCTAAGAATTTGTCCATTTCTTCCAGGTTGTCCATTTTATTGGCACAGAGTTGCTTGTAGTAGTATCTTAGGATGCTTTGTATTTCTGTGGTGTCTGTTGTAATTTCTCCTTTTTCATTTCTAATTTTATTGATTTGACTCCTCTCCCGCTTTTTCTTGATGAGTCTGGCTAATGGTTTATCAATTTTGTTTATCTTCTCAGAGAACCAGCTTTTAGTTTTATTGATCGTTGCTATTGTTTTCTTTGTTTCTGTTTATTTCTGCTCTGATCTTTTTAATTTCTTTCCTTCTACTAACTTTGGGTTTTGTTTGTTCTTGTTTCTCTGATTCCTTTAGGTGTAAGTTTAGATTGTCTATTTGAGATTTTTCTTGTTTCTTGAGGTAAGCTTGTATTGCTATAAACTTCCTGCTTAGAACTGCTTTTGCTGCATCCCATAGGTTTTGGATCATTGTGTTTTCATTGTCATTTGTCTCTAGGCATTTTTTGATTTCTTCAGTGATCTCTTGGTTATTTAGTAACATATTGTTTAGCCTCCATGTGTTTTTGTTTTTACGTTTTTTCCCCTGTAATTGCTTTCTAATCTCATAGCGTTGTGGTCAGAAAAGATGCTTGATATGATTTCAATTTTCTTAAAATTACGAGGCTTGATTTGTGACCCACGATGTGATCTATCCTGGAGAATGTTCCATGTGCCCTTGAGGAGAAAGTGTATTCTGTTCTTTTTGGATGGAATGTCCTAAAAATATCAATTAAATCTATCTGGTCTATTGTGTCATTTAAAGGTTCTGTTTCCTTATCAATTTTCTGTTTGGATGATCTGTCCATTGGTGTAAGTGAGGTGTTAAAGTCCCCCACTATTACTGTGTTACTGTCGATTTCCTCTTTTATAGCTGTTAGCAATTGCCTCATGTATTGAGGTGCTCCTATGTTGGGTGCATATATATTTATAATTGTTATATCTTCTTCTTGGATTGATCCCTTGATCATTATGTAGTGTTCTTCCTTGTCTCTTGTAACATTCTTTATTTTAAAGTCTATTTTATCTGATATGAGTATTGCTACTCCAGCTTTCTTTTGATTTCCATTTGCATGGAATATCTTCTTCCATCCCCTCACTTTCAGTCTCTACGTGTCCCTAGGTCTGAAGTGGGTCTCTTGTAGACAGCATATATATGGGTCTTGTTTTTGAATCCATTCAGTGAGCCTGTGTCTTTTGGTTGGAGCATTTAATCCATTCACGTTTCAAGTAATTGTCAATATATATGTTACTATTACCATTTTCTTAATTGTTATAGGTTTGTTTTTGTAGGTCCTTTTCTTCTCTTTTGTTTCCCACTTAGAGAAGTTCCTTTAGCATTGGTTGGAGAGCTGGTTTGGTGGTGCTGAATTCTCTTAGCTTTTGCTTGTCTGTAAAGCTTTTGATTTCTCCCTCAAATCTGAATGAGGTCCTTGCTGGGAGAATAATCTTGGTTGTAGGTTCTTCCCTTTCATCACTTTAAATATATCATGTCACTCCCTTCTGGCTTGTAGAGTTTCTGCTGAGAAATCAGCTGTTAACCTTATGGGAGTTTCCATGTATGTTATTTGTCATTTTTCCCTTGTTGCTTTCAATATTTTCTTTGTCTTTAATTTTTGTCTCTTTGATTACTATGTTTATTGGCGTGTTTCTCCTTGGGTTTATCCTGCCTGGAACTTTCTGTGCTTCCTGGCCTTGGGTGGCTATTTCCTTTCCCATGTTAGAGAAGTTTTCAACTGTAATGTCTTCAAATATTTTCTCGGGTCCTTTCTTTCTCTCTCTCTTCTCCTTCTGGGACCTCTATAATGTGAATGTTGTTGCGTTTAATGTTGTCCAAGAGGTCTCTTAGGCTGTCTTCGTTTTTTTCATTCTTTTTTCTTTATTTTGTTCAACAGCAGTGAGTTCCACCATTCTGTCTTCCAGGTCACTTATCCGTTCTTCTGCCTCAGTTATTCTGCTATTGATTCCCTCTAGTGTATTTTTCATTTCAGTTATTGTATTGTTCATCTGTTTGTTTGTTCTTTAATTCTTCTAGGTCTTTGTTAAACATTTCTTGCATCTTCTCAATCTTTTCCTCCATTCTTTTTCCATGGTCCTGGATCATCTTCACTATAATTATTCTGAATTCTTTTTCCAGAAGGTTGCCTATCTCCATTTAGTTGTTTTCCTGGGGTTTTATCTTGTTCCTTCATCTGGTACACAGCCCTCTGCCTTTTCATCTTGTCTAACTTTCTGTGAATGTGGTTTTTGTTCCACAGGCTGCAGGATTGTAGTTCTTCTTGCTTCTGCTGTCTGCCCTCTGGTGGATGAGGCTATCTAAGAGGCTTGTACAAGTTTCCTGATGGGAGGGACTGGTGGTGGGTAGAGCTGGGCATTGCTCTGGTGGGAAGAGCTCAGTAAAACTTTAATCCACTTGTCTGCTGATGGGTGGGGCTGGGTTCCCTCCCTGTTGGTTGTTTGACCTGAGGTGACCCAACACTGGAGCCTACCCAAGCTCTTTGACGGGGCTAATGTCAGACTCTGGGAGAGCTCACGCCAAGGAGTACTTCCCAGAACTCCTGCTGCCAGTGTCCTTGTCCTCATAGTAAGACACAGCCACCCCCTGCCTCTGCAGGAGATCCTCCAACACTAGCAGGAGGGCTGATTCAGTCTCCCATGGGGTCTCTGCTCCTTCCCCTGGGTTCCGATGTGCACACTACTTTGTGTGTGGCTTCCAAGAGTGGAGTCTCTGTTTCCCCCAGTCCTGCCAAAGTCCTGCAATCAAATCCTGCTAGCCTGCAAAGTCTGATTCTCTAGGAATTCCTCCTCCCGTTGCCTGACCCCCAGGTTGGGAAGCCTGACGTGGGGCTCAGAACCTTCACTCCACTGGGTGGACTTCTGTGGTATAAGTGTTCTCCAGTTTGTGAGTCACCCCCAGCAGTTATGGGATTTGATTTTATTGTGATTGTGCCCCTCCTACCGTCTCATTGTGGCTTCTCCTTTGTCTTTGGATGTGGGGTATCTTTTTTGGTGAGTTCCAGTGTCTTCCTGTTGATGATTGTTCAGCAGTTAGTTGTGATTCTGGTGCTCTGTCAAGAAGGAGTGAGCACACGTCCTTCTACTCTGCCATCTTCAAGATTGTACCTTCCTAAGAATTTGTCCATTTCTTCCAGGTTGTCCATTTTGTTGGCATACAGTTCGTTGTAGTAGTCTCTTATGATCCTTTGTATTTCTGTGGTGTCAGTTGTAACTTCTCCTTTTTCATTTCTAATTTTATTGATTTGAGCCTTCTCCATTTTTTTCTTGATGAGTCTGGCTAAAGGTTTATCAATTTTGTTTATCTTTTCATAGAAACAGCTTTTTGTTTCATTGATATTTTCTATTGTTTTCGTTGTCTCTATTTCATTTATTTCTGCTCTGACCTTTATGATTTCTTTCCTTCTACTAACTTTAGGTTTTGTTTGTTCTTTCTCTAGTTGCTTTAGGTATAAGGTTAGGTTGTTTACTTGAGATTTTTCTTGTTTCCTGAGGTAAAATTGTATTGCTATACAATCTTAGAACAGTTTTTGCTGCATCCCATAGGTTTGGATTGTCGTGGTTTTGTTGTCGTTTGTCTCTAGGTATTTTTTAAAAATCTTTTTGGCTGAGCTGTGTGGCATGTGGGATCTTAGTTACCCAACCAGGGATTGAACTCACCACCCCCTGTGGTAGAAGCATGGAATCTTAAGCACTGGACCACCAGAGAAGTCCCTAAGTATTTTTAAATTTCCTCTTGATTTCTTCAGTGATCCATTGGATGTTTAGTAACATATTATTTAGTCTCCATGTGTTTTTGTTCCTTACCGTTTTTTTTCTTGTAATTGATTTCTAATCTCGTAGCATTGTAGTTGGAAAAGATGCTTGAGATGATTTCAATTTTCTTAAATTTAGTGAGGTTTGATTTGTGGTACAAGATGTGATCTATCCTGGAGAATGTTCCATGTGCACTTGAGATGAATGTGTATTCTGCTGCTTTCAATGGAATGTCCTATAGATACCGATTAAGTCTATCTGGTCTAATGTGTCATTTAAGGCTTGTGTTTCCTTATTAATTTTCTGTCCGGATGATCTGTCCATTGCTGTAAGTGGGTTGTTAAAGTCCCCCACTATTACTGTGTTACTGTTGATTTCTCCTTTTATGGCTGTTAGCATTTGCCTTATATATTGAGGTGCTCCTGTGTTGGGGGCATATATATTTACAATTGTTATATCTTCTTCTTGGATTGCTCCCTTGATCATTATGTAGAGTTCTTCCTTGTTTCTTGTAACAGTCTTTATTTTAAAGTCTATTTTGTCTGATATAGGTATTGCTATTCCAGTTTTCTTTTGATTTTCATTTGCATGGAATATCTTTTTCCATCCCCTCACTTTCAGTCTGTATGTGTCCCTAGGTCTGAAGTGGGTCTTTTGTAGAGAGCATATATACAGATCTTGTTTTTGTATCCATTCAGCCCATCTATGTCTTTTGGTTGGAGCATTTAATCCATTTATATTTAAAGTAATCATCAATATGTATGTTCCTAGTGCCATTTTCTTAATTGTTTTGGGTTTGTACATCTTTTTTCTTCCCTTCCTCTTTTGTTCTCTTCTCTTGTGGTTTGATCACCATCTTTAGTGTCGTGTTTGGGTTGCCTTTTCTTTTGTGTGTGTGTATCTATTGTAGTTTTGGGTTTGCATTTCCCCTGAGGTTTTGATTTAGCAGTGTATATATGTACCACTGTATATAAAACCAACTTGTTTTAAGTTGCTGGTCTCTTTCCCACCTAGAGAAGTTCCTTTAACATTTGTTGTAAAGCTGGTTTGGTGGTGCTGAATTCGCTTAGCTTTTGCTGTAAATCTTTTGAGTTCTCTCTTGAATCTGAATGAGAGCTCTGCTGGGTAGAGTATTCTTTTTTTTTTAATAAATTTATTTATTTAATTTATTTATTTTCAGTTCAATTGGGTCTTCATTGCTGCGCCTGGGCTTTCTCTAGTTGCGGTGAGTGGTGGCTACTCTTCATTGCAGTGTGCAGGCTTCTTATTGCCGTGGCTTCTCTTGTTGTGGAGCATGGGCTGTAGGCGTGCGGGCTTCAGTAGTTGTGGCACACAGGCTCAGTAGTTGTGGTGCGCAGGCTCTAGAGTACAGGCTCAGTACTTTTGGCTCATGGGCTTAGTTGCTCCGAGGCATGTGAGATCTTCCCAGACCAGGGCTTGAACCCATGTCCCCTGCATTGGTAGGTGGATTCTTAACCACTGCACCACCAGGGAAGTCCCTGAGTAGAGTATTCTTGGTTGTAGTTTCTTCCCTTTCATCACTTTAAATATATCACGCTACTCCCTCCTGGCCTACAGAGTTTCTGCTGAAAATTCAGCTGATAACCTTATGGGGATTCCCTGGTATGTTGTTTGTTGGTTTTCCCTTGTTGCTTTTAATATTTTTCTTGTCTTTAATTTTTGTCGTTTTGATTAATATGTGTCTCAGTATGTTCCTCCTTGGGTTTATCCTGCATGGGATTCTCTGTGCTTCCTGGACTTCAGTGAGTTTTTCCCTTCTCATGTTAGGCAAGTTTTCAGCAATAACATCTTCAGATATTTTCTTAGGCTCTTTCTCTTTCTCTTCTCCTTCTGGGAACCCTATAATGCGAATGTTCATGTGTTTAATATTGTCCTAGAGGTTTCTGAGACTGTCCTCATTTCTTTTCATTCTTTTTTCTTTATTATGTTCTGTGGCAGTGATTTCCATCACTCTGTCTTCCAGCTCACTTATCCTTTCTTCTGCCTCATTTATTCTGCTGTTGATTCCTTCTAGAGTATTTTTCATTTCAGTTATTGTATTGTTCCTCTCTATTTGTTCTTTAAATCTTCTAGCTCCTTGGGTTTTTAAATAACTAACTAAATAAATAAATAATTTAAAAATTTTATTCATTCATTCATTCATTCATTTATTTATTGCTGTGTTGGGTCTTTGTTGCTGCTTGCAGGCTTTCTCTAGTTGCGGCGAGCCGGGGCTACTCTTCGTTGCAGTGCACAGGCTTCTCATTGCGGTGGCTTCTCTTGTTGCGGAGCACAGGCTCTAGGCTCACAGATTTCAGTAGTTGTGGCATGCAGGCTCAGTAGTTGCACCTTGCAGGCTCTAGAGTGCAGGTTCAGTAGTTGTGGAGCATGGGCTTAGTTGCTCCACGGCATGTAGGATCTTCCTGGAGCAGGGATTGAATCTGTGTCCCCTGCATTGGCAGGTGGATTCTTAACTGCTGTGCCACCAGCAAAGTCCATAGCTCCTTGTTAAACATTTCTTGTACCTTCTCGATCTGTGCCTCCACTCTTTTTTGAGATTTTGGATCATCTTTACTATCATTACTCTGAATTCTTTTTCAGGTAGGTTGCCTATCTCCTCATCATTTAGTTGTTCTTGTGGATTTTATCTTGTTCCTTCATTTGCAACATATTTCTCTGTCACTAATTTTGTCTGACTTTCTGTGTTTGAGGTCTCCTTTCCACAAGCTGCAGGATCATAGTTGCTCTTGTTTCTGGTGTCTGCTCCCCGGTGGGTGAGGTTGGTCCAGCGACTTGTGTAGGCTTCCTGCTGGGAGGAACTGGTGCCTGCCCTCTTGTGGGTGGAGCTATGTCTTGTCCCTCTGATGGGCAGGGCCATGTGAAGGGGTGTGTTTTGAGGTGGCTGTGAGCTCAGTATGACTTCAGCCAGCCTGTCTTCTGATGGGTGGGGCTGTGTCCTTATCTCGGGCGTTGTTTGGACTGAGACTTTCCAGCTCTCAAGCCGGGCCTTGGTGCTGAAATGTGCACCTCTGGAAGATCTCACTCTGATCAGTATTCCCTGGGCCTTCAGTGTCCTAGCCTTCACAGTGAGTGATAGTTGACCTTCGCCTCCCCAGGAGACCCTCTAAGACCCCTAGGTAGGTATAATCCAGGTTTCTATCAGGTACTGCTTTGTGCTGGGTCCCAGTGCACGTGAGACCTTGTGTGCACCCTCCAAGAGTGGAGTCTCCATTTCCTCCAGCCCTGTGGAGCTCCTGCCCTCAAGCCCTGCTGGCCTTTGGGGCTAAATGCTCTGGGGGTTCTTCTGCCCAATGCCAGACTCTCACACTGTCTTGGAGGGCTATTTTATGTGGGAATGTCCATGTGTAGCCTGCGTGGGTTTAATATTTTTTGGTGCGAGGGTTGTTTTTAGTATAGATATCTGCCACTTCTTTCCTCAGTGTATTCTGGACATTAGCCCCTTTATAGGAGGTATGACTGATGTTGTGGTGACCATAGCCTGTACTGGATATTGAGTAGAGCTTCCCCTTTGCTCTGTGGTTGTCACTGCCCTGTCAGAGATGGGCTCTACTCCCTAGTTGTTGGAGTAGAGGCCCCCAGGTCTTCTTCTTAGCTGTGGTTCTGATCTGCACTGTGAGGTAGGCAGGATTGGAGCACTCCCACTGGGAAGGAAGCCACTGAGTATTCCTCCTCTGGAGCTGTTCGCCTGTGGGGTTGCTCTGTTGTGTCACCTTTCACCTGTTGTGCGAGCTCTCAGATTACACCATCATTGGCACTGCTCTCAGCCCCACCTTAAATGTGGGTATGCCAGCAATCGGCCCTGGTGTCTCTCATATGTTGTTTTCACCAGGCCACCAGCATAGATCTACTGAAGTCAGGTCCTAGGATTGCAGTAATCATGGATCTGGACCCACTGTGGATGCTATGGGGGCAGCTCCAACTCTAGGCCAGCCCAACCCTCATGTGTATGTGCCCACAAAGTCTACAGCTGCTAAAGCTAGACCTGCCTTGGCTGCAGGAGCACTGATTGTCCATTCAGATGTTCTGTAGGTGCTAACTTTACAAGGCCAGTCACGGGGGTGTCAATTCATGGTTTGTGCAGCTGTGAAGAGAGATTTCAGCTTTTCTTCCTTAGTTGTATGTCCCCTGGGGCTCAGCTGTCGTTTCAGCCCCACCTCTGTGTGTGGGCCACCCACAGGGGTCTGCTCCCGAGGCTGCCCTGGAGCACGTGAGTCTACCCTGGTGGCGATGGGCACGTGGGGGAGCCAGCAGTCACGGGCACAGGAGAGCTGGCCCCAGCGGGGGCCCTTCTTAGTTCCCCGGGGAGGCAGGGGCTGGAACACGGGGAGAGAGTCTGCAATGGCAGCTTTGCCCCTTACGCATCACTTAACTATGGCTCTTTGCTTCTGTGGCAGTCCAAGTTTCCTCCACAAGCATTCCCAGTTGTGGATTTCCTCACTTCCATCCCCTCAGGCTGTCTCCTCACAGCCAACAGAAGCCCTCTCCTGGGTCTGCTCTCCAAACCCCATGTTCCAGCACTCAGCCTCTGTGCACACCAGTGGACACCTGTCTCAGGCTGGGGCACACAGGGCTGTGGCACAGGCCATCTGTGTAGGTTTCACTCTGTCCTGCTTGGCTGTTGGCACTCTCTTCCAATAGCCCATGAATTCCCTTGTGTCCCAATTCATGCCCCTGTCTATGAGGGGGCTTCCCCAGATGTGGGACCCTCTCCTCTCCTTCAGCTCCCCACGACCCAGGGGTGCCGTTCCCATCCCGCTTCCTCTCCTTTTCTTTTTCCCTTTTTCTTTCTTTCATCCTACCTGGTTACACGGGGATCTTTCTTGTCCTTTTAGGTATCCAAGGTCCTCTGCTAGTGTTCAGCTGGTGCTCTGTGAGAATTGTTCCATTTGTAGATGTATTCTTGATGCGTTTGTGGGGAGAGATGAATTCCACGTCCTCCTACTCCTCTGCCATCTTGCCGACCCCTTTGGATTTTATATTACTATCTATCAATGAGTTAATCAATCAATTAACCTTAATTATTTCTTCTTCTAAATGAGTATCAGTTGATATAATCTCGCCCAAAAGAATGGGTCTCTTTTGGTTGGTCAATGCAATACAGAAACTCTGCAGGTAAGAAGTATCCAAGTTATTCCACTATATCTGGGGTGGTGTCATAATAGTAGTGTCCACCTTTTCCATGATGACTGAAACACCGAGTGTGCTCCAACCTCAAATCAAACCCTGGGTCTCTGAAGACAAAAACCAGCAGACAGACCAAAGGAGCCTTCATCTCATAAAAATGCAACAATTTATTCACGTCTTCATCAGAGTTCAATGGGCAGGAAGACAATTCTGTGGGCATAATGTGAGTCTTCACTTTTCTCTTCTGAATCACGAAAGTACCTTCCAGCCCCACAGGCTTATCTCCATAATCTTTTTCAAGAGTCTGTCTCATACAAGTCACAAAGTTAAGTTTTCCAGTTCTTCTTTTGGCTTTCATCTCAATGACCTTTCCAGGTTGGCCCCCACTGGCAAAAAGATTAGCCAGTAATGCACACCCCAAATCATGATATTCTCACTGTACTTCTCTAGTAGGCACCCTCCATCTTTAGGGTTAATACGAGCAAATGAACTTCAATACACAGGAGGTTTGTGTTCACTTTCTGTTTGAACAACTGACATAAACTCAGAATTGAATCCAAGAGTCTGAAATGGGTCTACTCCTGCTCTAAGAATAAAAGCTCTGGGAAGTTGGAGTTCTTTTGCAATCTTATTTAGGTTATAAACTTGTTTTTTGATTTACAAGAGGCAATAAGTAAGGCATACCTCCTACTTCTGCAATTCTAGTTTTCCCACAGATGCCTTTTACAGGAAAGGTAAATGGTCCTTAGTCAAATCAGGGCACTCAACTACAGAGACCTGGACATCAGCAAAGTTATCCTTTAGCACCTTCTGCAGAACTCCAACAAGCTCCTCTAGACTTGACAGCTGAAAAGAATACTCAGCGCAAGCCATCTTCCTTAGGTGTGAATGAAACAAGAGGGAAGGGGGCAGGGCACAACCTGGAATGGTGGTTTTTATTCTTCAATTCGTTAGTGTGGTGTATCACACTGATTGATTTGCAGAGATTGAAAAACCCTTGCATCCCTGGGATCAATCCCACTTGATCGTGGTGTGTGATCCTTGTAGTGTTGGATTTGGATTGCTAGTATTTTGTTGAGGATTTTTGCATCTGTGTTCATCAGTGATATTGGACTTTTTGTGTGGTATTTTTTGAATAGTTTCAGAAAGATGGGTGTTAACTCTTCTCTAAATGTTTGACAGAATTCACTGTGAAGCTATCAGGTCCTGGACTTTTGTTTGTTGGGAGTTGTTAAATCACAGTTTCAATTTCAGTACTTCTGATTGGTCTATTCATATTTTCTGTTTCTTCCTGGTTCAGTTTTGGGAGACTGTACTTTTCTAAGAATTTGTCCATTTCTTCTAGGTCGTCCATTTTATCAGCATATAGTTGCTTGTAGTCGTCTCTTATGATCCTTTGTATTTCTGTGGTATTGCTGTAACTTCTTTTTCATTTCTAATTTTATTGAGACCTCTCCCTCTTTTCCTTGATGAGTCTGGCTAATGGTTTATCAATTTTTTATCTTCTCAAAGAACCATCTTTTTGTTTCATTGATCTTTTCTGCTATTTTTTTCATCTCCATTTCATTTATTTCTGCTCTGATCTTTATGATTTCTTTCCTTCTGCTAACTTTGGGTTTTGTTTGTTCTTCTTTCTCTAGTTGCTTTAGGTGTAGTTTAGGTTGTTTATTTGAGATTTTTCTTGTTTCCTGAGGTAAGATTGTGTTGCTTTAAACTTCTCTCTTAGAAAAGTTTTTGCTGCATCCCACAGGTTTTGGATCATCATGTTTTCATTTTCATTTGTCTCTAGGAATTTTTTGATTTCCTCTTTGATTTCTTCAGTGATCCATTGGTTATTTAGTAGCATATTGTTTAGCCTCCACGTGTTTGTGTTTTTTACAGTTTTTTTCCTTGTAATTGATTTCTAATCTCATAGCATTGTGGTCAGAAAAGATGCTTGATATGATTTCAGTTTTCTTAAATTTATCAAGGCTTTATGGCGCAGCATGTGATCTATCCTGGAGAATGTTCCATGGGCACTTGAGACGAATATGTATTCTGCTGCTTTTGGTTGGAATGCTATATAAATATCAATTAAGTCCACCTGGTCTGATGTATCATTTAAGGCCTGTGTTTCCTTATTGATTTTCTGTCTGGATGATCTGTCCATTGATATAAGTGGGGTGTTAAAGTCCTACACTATTATTGTGTTACTGTTGGTTCCTCCTTTTATGGCTGTTAGCATTTGCCCTATATATTGAAGTGCTCCTGTGTTAGGTGCATATATATTTACAGTTGTTTTATCTTCTTCTTGGATTGCTCCCTTGATCATTATGTAGTGCCTACCTTTGTCTCTTGTAACTGTCTGTCTTTATTTTACAGTCTATTTTGTCTGATATGGATATTGCTACTCCACCTTTCTTTCGATTTCCATTTGCATGGAATATCTTTTTCCATCCCCTCACTTTCAGTCTGTATGTGTCCCTAGATCTGAAGGGGGTCTCTTGTTGACAGCATATATATGGGTCTTGTTTTTGTATCCATTCAGCTAGTGTATGTCTTTTGGTTCATTTGCATTTAAGGTAATTTGATTCATTTGCATTTAAGGTAATTACTGATATGTATGTTCTTATTGACGTTTTGTTAATTGTTTTGGGATTGTTTTGTAGTTCTCTCTTCTTCCCTTCCTCTTTTTTTCTCTTTTGATTTGATGACTAGTGTTGTGTTTGGATTCTTTTTTGTGGGTATCTCTATTGTAGAGTTTTGGTTTGTGGTTACCATGAGATTTTGATATAGCTGTCTATATATATACAAGATTGTTTTAAGTTGTTGGTCTCTTAATTTCAAATGTGTTTCCAACATCCTGCATTTGTACCCTCTTCTCACCATTGCTGATTTTGTTAACATATTTGTGTGTGGATGGTTTCCCACCTTTACTGTATGTTTGCCTTTATCAGTGAGCTCTCCCATTTGTAATTTTCTTACTTCTAGTTGTGGGCTTTTCTTCTCTACCTAGAGAAGTTCCTTTAGCATTTGTTGTAAAGCTGGTTTGGTGGTGCTGAATTCTCTTAGCTTTTGCTTGTCTGTAAAGCTTTTGATTTCTCCATCAAATCTGAGTGAGAGCCTTGCTGTGTAGAGTATTCTTGGTTGTAGTTTTTTCCCTTTCATCATTTTAAATATATCGTGCCACTCCCTTCTGGTCTGCTGACGACTCAGCTGATAACGTTATGGGGATTCCCTTGTATGTTATTTGTTGCTTTTCCCTTGCTGCTTTTAATATTTTCTTTTTGTCTTCAATTTTTGTCAGTTTGATTAATATGTATGTCAGCGTGTTCCTCCTGGGGTTTATCCTGTATGGGATTCTCTGCACTTCTTGGATTGGGTGACTGTTTCCTTTCCCATGTTAGAGAAGTTTTCAGCTGTTATCTCTTCAAATATTTTCTCAGGTCCTTTCTCTCTCTCTTCTCCTTCTGGGACCCCTGTAATGTGATTGTTGGTGCGTTTAACATTGTCCCAGAGGTCTCTTAAACTGTTCTCATTTCTTTTTCTTTTCTTTTTTTAAATAAATTAATTTTATTTATTTATTTTTGGCTGTGTTGGGTCTTCGTTGCTGTGCGCAGGCTTTTCTCTGGTTGAGGTGAGCAGGGGTTACTCTTCGTTGTGGCGCTCGGGCTTCTCATTGTGGTGGTTTCTCTTGTGGAGCATGGGCTCTAGGCACACAGGTTTCAGTAGTTGTGGCACATGGGCTTAGTTGCTCCGTGGCATGTGGCATCTTCCTGGACCAGGGCTCAAACCCGTGTCCACTGCATTGGCAGGTGGATTTTTTTTTTTTTTTTTTGCGGTATGCAGGCCTCTCACTGTTGTGGCCTCTCCCGTTGTGGAGCACAGGCTCCGGATGCGCAGGCTCAGCAACCATGGCTCACGGGCCTAGCCACTCCGCGGCATGTGGGATCTTCCCGGACTGGGGCACAAACCCGTGTCCCATGCATCGGCAGGCGGACTTTCAACCACTCTGCCACCAGGGGAGCCCAGGCAGGTGGATTCTTAACCACTGTGCCACCAGGGAAGCCCTGTCCTCATTTCTTTTCTCTTTATTCTGTTCTGTGGCAGTGATTTCCACCACTCTGTCTTCCAGCTCACTTACCCTTTCTTCTGCCTCATTTATTCTGCTATTGATTCCTTGTAGAGTATTTTTCATTTAAGTTTTTGTATTGTTCACCTCTGTTTTTGTTCTTTAGTTCTTCTAGGTCTTTGTTAAACATTTCTTTTACCTTCTCAATCTTTGCCTCCATTCTTTTTCCGACATCTTGGATCATCTTTACCATCATTACTCTGAATTCTTTTTCAGGTAGATTGCCTATCTCCACTTCACTTAGTTGTTCTTCTGGGGTTTTATCTTGTTCCTTCATCTAGAACATATTCCTCTGCTGTCTCATTTTGTCTAACTTTCTGTGTTTATGGTCCCACAACCTGCAGAATTTTAGTTCCTCTTGCTTCTGGCGTCTGCCGCCTGATGCATGAGGCTGGTCTAAGAGGCTTCCTGGTGGGAGGGACTGGTTCCTGCCCACTGGTAGGTGGAGCTGGGTGTTGTCCCTC
This sequence comes from Pseudorca crassidens, assembly GCF_039906515.1. NCBI lineage: Eukaryota > Metazoa > Chordata > Mammalia > Artiodactyla > Delphinidae > Pseudorca > Pseudorca crassidens. The sequence goes on from NC_090304.1 coordinate 55,562,868, forward strand.
TGGTGATCAGGGCCATGTCCAGGGGTGTGTTTACAGGCAGCTGTGGGCTCAGGAAGACTTTAAGCATCCTGTCTGCTGATGATTGGGGCTGTGTTCCTGGCCTTCTGGTTGTTCAGCCTGAGATGTCCCAGCATTAGAGCCTTCGAGCTGTTGGGTGGGCCAGGTCTTAGTGTCAAAATGGCAGCCTCCAGGACAGCTCATGCCAATGAGTACCCTGTACCTCCACCACAAGTGTCTTTGTTTCCACAGTGAGCCACAACCACCCCCTGTCTCCCCAGGAGACCCTCTAAGACCTGCAGGTAGGTCTGGCCCAGGCTCCTGTGGAGTCACTACTTTGCCCTGGGTCCCAGTGCATGTGAACTCTTGTGTGTGCCCTCCAAGACTGCAGTCTCTCTCTCCCCCAGTCCTGTGGAGTTCCTGTGATCAAGCCCAGCTGGCCTTCAAAGCCAAATGCTCCAGGGGCTCCTCTTCCCTTTGCCAGACGCCCAGACTGGGGAGCCTGACATGGGACTCAGAACTCTCACTCCTTTGAGAGAACTTCTGTGATATGATTATTTTCCAGTTTGTGGGTTGCCCACCTGGCTGGCATGGGGTTTGATTGTATTGAGAATGCACCCCTCCTACTGTCTTGTTGTGGCTTCTTCTCTGTCTTTGGAAGTAGAATATCTTTTTTGTTAGGTTCCAGTGCTTTTTTGTCGATGGTTGTTCAGCAGTTAGTTGTGATTTTGGTGTTTTTGTGAGGGGAAGTGAGCTCAGGTCCTTCCACTCCACCATCTTGTCTGTGCATCTTGCTGTATTGTTAGTTAGTCTAGAAACTCTGCTCTAAAGGAGTAAGAGATCCACTCGTTTAGACCACAGTTTACAAACGTGTATCCTTTTATCTCCTGAGGACAGGATTGATGTGGTTGCTTTGTTTTTGATGGTGATGATGGTTTTCATGACACTTATGGTTCTGTTGGTTATTATGATGGAGGAATAAGGATGGAGATGATGGAAATGAGGGATGATGGTGGAGGTAGTGATGGTGTAGGTGGTGGTAAAGGTAGTGATGATGATGATGGTGCTGCTGATGGTGGTGTTGGTGTTGGTAATGGTGGTGATGATAATAGTGGTGGTTTTGGTGTTGGCGAGCTGATATTCAAGGAGAATGTATTAGTACAGCCATATCAGTTGCTAAAATTCCAAACTACTTTGAACTAGTTGGAAAACATCTACTGCCTTCAAGGTGCACAAGACCCTTTCCCTATTGCCCCTGCTGCCATAGCCCTGGGGAGCCCCAGGCAGGCATCACTGGGGCTGCCATGCACCAGCCTCAGACAGAAAAGGGGCAAATGCTCAGTGCCCATCTGGCTCTCTGCAACCTCTGCATTATGACTCACTGGTTGTTCAATGCCTTGACTGTCCCCAGGGGGTGTAGTGATGGTGATGGAGGTAGTGATGCACCCCGTTCCTCTGATAGTCTCCAGCGGTACCCAGGTCCCCCATTCTCCAGGGCAGGCCTTTCTCATCAGGCTGAGAAGGTAGTGGCTGACCCATTACCAATGGGCTGGCTGGTCCCCCTGGGTCAGCTCATGTGCCCCTGGGCAGAGTCCAGCTCTGTGCTGGTGCTGAGGAAACCCAGGAGCAGGTGAGTGTGGTCCTGCCCTTGGGGTGCTCATGGCTCCACCAAGCAGACAGGAGGTCCTGGTGAGTCAGGGAGAGCACAGGGTCCCAATGGCAAGGGTCTGAAAGTGACAGGATGCAGGGCCTGGGGGCTTTGGTGGCCCGGAATGGCTTCCCAGAGCGTGTGTGAATGAGATCTCCCCACACCTAGGAGGATGACTTGGCCGAGCTGGCCTCCCAGCAGTACTTTGTGGACTACGGCTCTGAGATGATCCTGGAGCGCCTCCTGAACCTCGTGCCCACCTACATCCCTGACCGTGAGATCACGCCCCTGAGGACGCTGGAGAAGTGGGCCCAGCTGGCCATTGCTGCCCACAAGAAGGTCAGAGGGCTGGGGTTGTGAAGGAGGGGCTTTCTGATGACCTGGCTGAAGGGTAAGGACCTGAGAAATCAAAGAGGCCACAGCTCTTACCTGACATCTGTCTGTCCATGGGGCTGGGAGGACAGGATGGCACCCTTGACCTCCTGGCTCCCAGCAGCCTTTCTCCACCATGGGTATCAGTTCACTTGTGTTTTCTGCCCTCTACTCTACACTGGGCGCCAGGGACACAGAGATGGATCAAATCTAGCCCCATGGCCTCATGAGGGAAACCATGGGTCCATGGGCACTGGGGGTCCCAGCTCCTGGCCTCCCACCAAAGCTTATTAGTGCTGCAGCTCAGGAGAGTTGGTGCATGCTGGAGGAGCTTCTAGGAAGTGCACCTCCTTTCCCCTAAAAGAGCTCTGGCCCAACTTCCTGCCTGGGGAATTTGAGGTACTGGCCCCCTCTGCCTCTTGTTTAAGGCCCCAGGCCCATAACCAGCCCTGAGTAGCTCCCTTCTAAGCTAAGAGACCCGCCCCAAGTAGAGCAGGGGTGCCCTGGTTGGGGTGGGGGACCCTGGCTGCTGGAGGGGACCCATGGGCCTCCCCATCTCCAGGCCCTGGTTGTATAAGAGCAGAATCCTCTTTGCACACAAGTTGCCAAGGGCTCCAAGATCAGTGTGTCTCAACCCCTACGCCACGTGGCCTCTTCCCTAACCCAGGAGCCCCATGTGTCTCCCCCTGAGCTCTTTGCCTCCCCTTGAGCTGCCCACAAGTCTCCACCTGTACCCGAATGCTCCCTGCACCCCCTGTGCTTCTAGACCTGGCTCACCCCCGAGGACCTCCCTGTCCTCAGCCCCCTCCAGAAGAGATGCATGTACTCCCTCCCCCACTCTCTGTCCTTGGCCACCTCCTCTCCCTCACCCCTCACACTTGGTTAGCTGCTGAAGCCCGTCCATTCCACCTGCCAGCAGCTCCAGCCTCCGTCCCCACCTCCACTCCTCTGCCTTCCCTGGGTCCTCGGTGTGCGCGGCCAATGTGCATGTGGCACCTGGCATGTTCTGGGTTGGGTGCCATCACTCATGAATTCCCTTTGTTTTGGGTGCTTGCCATGTGCTGGGCACTGCACCAGGCCCTGGAGACACAGCTGCGAGTACAACAGATGTGCCCTCTGCCCTCTCAGAGCCCATGACCGAGCTCGTGTGTCTCCCCCTGGACTGTAGTGCCCTGGCCTGTGCGTTCCAGAGCCCTGGCCCCGGCCTCTTGTAGAGTGGACAGGTCCGAATTAGCATGATTATTAGGGTCAGAGGAGTAAAAACATTTTATTTTGAAATAATTTCAAACTTACGAAAAAGTTGCAAGTTAAAAAGCTAGGCCTGCTGTGTACAGTATGCACTTCACCTAGACTCACCAGATGTTAACATTGTCCCACATTTGCTTTTATTTTCTCTGCACACATACATGTTATTATTTTTTCTGAGCCATCTGAGATTAGGTTGGAGATGCTGAGCCCCTTATCCCTGAATACTCACAGCTCTTGGGATGGCATTGCTTCTGGGCCCTCTTCGTGCATGGAAATGTGACAGCACAGGGGCTGGCACACACACGTCTTCATCTATGTTTGTGTTCATAGATGATAAAAACCATGAGTTCATTCTGATCCCTCCAATTCTACTCCAATACCACCAAGTTCTTATTAAAGCTCGGCAGAATATTTTTAGATAATAAAACATGCGTGCATTAATTTCTTGCCAGGAGCACTGCATTATTCCCCCATCTGCTTGCCCACTCCAGGCTCCAACCCTTCTCTACCCTGCAATCTTCCTAACTCCCAAGTTTACCTGTCAGTTTCCACTAAGAGACCAGCCTCACAGTGGTGGCCTCGCCCATGGTTCTCTGTGACCTGGCTCCTACTCACCGGTTTCCCACTCCCTCTTCTTGGTCAGGCCTGGCACCCCCCCCGGCCCCATCCTTAGCCACTCATGTTCCTGTTCCCCAAACTCTTTCCCTGATCCCTGCCCTTGTGCCTTGCACATGCGCCGGCTGGGATTGTGGGCTTTCTTGTCACTCTGCTGAATCGGGAGCTCCCTGAGGGGGGGACCCATGTTCCTCTAGCAAGTGCTCTCCGCTGTTGATGGAATCGGAGGAAGATGGAGTGACGGGGAGGCTGTGGGCTGGGGGGGTGGGGTGAGGCCATGGTGTGCACGAGGACACGGTGGCCTGGGGCCCACTTCTGACGTGCAGACAGGGACGTTTGATTTCCAGGCAGAGCTTGTGCCAAGTCTCTTGTCCCCTGTCCCTGTCTGTGCCCCTCCAGGGGATTTATGCCCAGAGGAGAACTGATGCCCAGAAGGTCAAAGAGGATGTGGTCAACTATGCCCGCTTCAAGTGGCCCTTGCTCTTCTCCAGGTTTTACGAAGCCTACAAGTTCTCAGGTACCCCTCAGCCCACCTGCCTCCCATCCCTCCCTCGATGGCTCTGGTCCGTGACAGAGGGAGGGGGATGGCCTGAGCCAGACTCCCCAGTCAGCCAGCCTCCTGCCCGCAGGGCTGCCTGGCCTCCAAGTGAGTGTGCTGAGTGGGTCCTGCCTCCCTGCAGCCCAGTAGGGCTCCGTGGCACATAGTAGGTACTCAGCAACACACTGGGTCAAACAATTGACTGAGTATTGTGATCATTAAAGCACCTACTGTGTACAGAAGAGGGTGGCCCAGAGCACAGGCTGGGCCGAACCCGTGAAGCTGAGAGTAGATGCAGCCGACAGACCTGTCCTGGCCACTTGCTTAGCCAACCTCGGGCCACCGGTACCAGGCACCTGCTCCATGCCAGGCCCTGTGCTGGTGGTGGCTTCACAGAACCACCAAATATCAGGTTCGAGGGAACGTTGGGGCTCAGTTTGTCTGACTCCTCCCCGTATCCCACCATACCGCAGGGCAGGGACTTGTCCCAAGCTGCACAGACCAGTGGCAGGAACGCGGCTCCAACCCAGTTCCTTAATCCAACACTCTCTTCCCGCCGCACCTGGGGTTTCGGCTCGTAGGGAGGTTGTGTTCTCCGAGCCTCAGTTTCCACATCTGTAAAATGGACATCAACATACCCCACCCTGGCCACCTCCCTGGTGGTTATGAGGATCAAGAAGGGCTGGGTCCGGGAGCGGGCAGGTGCCCTCTCAGTGCCTCTGTCTCTGCCCCAGGCCCCAGCCTCCCCAAGAACGACGTCATCGTGGCCGTCAACTGGACGGGCGTCTACTTCGTGGACGAGCAGGAGCAGGTGCTTCTGGAGCTGTCCTTCCCCGAGATCATGGCCGTGTCCAGCAGTCGGTTAGTCCAGCCCCCACCCCCCGCGTCAGTGCAGGGCGGGGACTTGTCCAAAGCCGCATGAAGACCAGTGGCAGGGATGGGACTCAAACCCAGGGTCCTGATTCAGCACTTTCTGAAGTGAGGAGGGGCAGATGGAGACACAGGCGGACACACAGGGAAGGAGAGAGCTCCCGGGGCTTTTCTGCGGGTCATGGGGGCCTTTGAAGGAAACCTAACAGAGGACATCACCGAGGTGCAGAGACACGCAGTGGCCTGTCCTGGTCGCACGTGACCGAGCAGTATGTGCTGCACCCTGCAGACCCCTCAGGCACCTTCCTCCCTATAGGGTGTGGGGGGGCGGGTATTTACAGCACATTCGTGGCTGTTCTGAGATGGGCACGGGTGGTTAGGACAGTCAGGGACAGTCGAGCGTGTACAAAAAGCTGGCCTGAGATTCAGGGCTCCGTGTGGGACTCACCTCCACGCCCTCATCTCTAAAATGGAGGTCTTTCCATCAGTACAGTGGTGAGGAATACATGCAATAATTGATAGGAGAGCTCTTTTGTAAACTGAGAAGTGCAGTGCACATGGGAGCAACGTTGGGAGTGGGTCCTGGAATGGACTGGCATTCCCAGCAGTGCCTCCTCCCCGCATCTGGGGCTTGTAGGAGTGTCTCTGGGCTGTGTCCGATGTGGGCAGGGGTTGGGTCGTGTCCAGCTCTGACCAGGCACATGGGATGCAGTGGTGACAAGATAGTCCTTGTCCTCTTGCAGCTTCACTTGAGAGGGGGAGATGGGCATCGAATAAGCCATTGTAAAGTAGGGGCCAGTGTGCTGAGGGCTATGGGAAGGCAGGGAGGGCTTCCTGGAGGCGGTGGTTTCTAGGCTGAGCCCTAAAGGGTGAGTGGGAATTAGACAACAAAGGGGAAGTGAGCTCCCCCTGCAGGCCTCCCAGGACCATGTGTGACTTTGGCCTGGCCGTGGCTGACTCAGGCTGAGCTGTGGCTGCCTGGGCCCCATCTCACCCTGGCTGGGCCGGCCTCTTTCTGGCTGGGCCACATCTGACTGGGCTGGCCTTGGTCTCCTTCAGGGAGTGCCGTGTCTCGCTCTCGCTGGGCTGCTCTGACCTGGGCTGTGCTGCATCTCACTCAGGCTGGGCAGGAGTGACCCCGACAGGGCCCTGTTCTCCGTGTTGGTCCTGCAGGGGAGCGAAACTGGTAGCCCCCAGCTTTACGCTGGCCACCATCAAGGGGGATGAGTACACCTTCACCTCCAGCAATGCTGAGGACATCCGTGACCTGGTGGTCACCTTCCTGGAGGGGCTCCGAAAGAGGTCTAAGTATGTGGTGGCCCTGCAGGACAACCCCAGCCCTGGTGAGTGGCTCCTGGCACGAGATGCCGGTCCCCGGGGTCAGGGTGTTAGGCAGATTACGTGCCCTGGCCTTGGCCTGGCGTTCAGGATCACTAGAGCCTGTTACCCATTCTTCCCCAGAAACCTTCGTTTCCAGCTGGACCAAATAGCTCAACCCTGTGCCTTCGATCTGTGCCCTGTGGGGAACCTTCCTCCCTCTGGTCTTAAATACCTATTACTTGCCAACTTCTCCAAATGAGATCAGGGGTTCCTCCTCAGTGTTCCCCCAATACCCACCATCTTCAAATGATGACAGTGGTAACAACTATGGACCGTGCATCCCCGGGCCTTTGAGGTCCCGAGCAGAGCGTGAGAAAGAGACGAAATGAACCCAGCCCTGCCCTCAGTGGGGAGGGGGTGGGAACAGACAGTGACCATCCCTGTGATAGTGCAGTGACCCGGGAAGCCCAGAGGCTGTGGGAGCCTGGGGTTCGGGGAGGACGTATGTGTGAACAGAACGTTTGGGGCAGAGAGGAGAACCGAGCAGAGGCTGGAGGGGGCAGGTGTGTCTGGGAACTGCGGGTAGTTTGTTTCGGCTGGAATGGGTGAGGTGAGGCGGGAGGGGCAAAAAGTGAGGCAGAAGACGTCAGGAAGGCCATCTGCCAGCAACAGGCCTGTAGCGTGTCGAGGAGTGTGGGATTCCTTTTAGGGCAGTGGGGAGCCACGGAAGGCTTCTGAGCTGGGAAGGGGCCCCCTCCGATGGCTATCTGTGTTGGGGGTTGTGCAAGGTAGAGGCAGAGCGGCTGCTGAGCAGATACGGGACAGGGCCTCAGTTCCAGTGGGGAGGAGAGGCTTACGGGTCATCAACCCCAAGAGAGGTGTTCCAACCCAGCCTCTCTCTCTGCCCCCATGTGGCCCTGCTCACCCATGCCTTCCAGCGGGCGAGGAGTCAGGCTTCCTCAGCTTTGCCAAGGGGGACCTCATCATCCTGGACCATGACACAGGAGAGCAGGTCATGAACTCAGGCTGGGCCAATGGCATCAATGAGAGGACCAAGCAGCGTGGGGACTTCCCCACCGACTGCGTGTATGTCATGCCCACTGTCACCATGCCACCGCGGGAGATTGTGGTACGTGGCCCGGGGTGGGGCAGATGCATGGGAGGCTCCCCTGGCCCCTCCCCTGGCCCCTCCTTGTCTTCTTCCCACATAAAATGGAGTGAGGGGTTACAGTAGATTCATGCTTTGCAGCTTCTGTGAAGATGATCTGGGGGTCTTATGGGACCATAAACTGAAAGTTGGGGGCAACTATCAAATGTATGCCAGGTGGAGAGGGACCTAGAAATTGCATCAGAGGAGGAACTGCCCAGGGGTAGGGGATCAGAGAAGAGTGGCCTAGGGGATGGGGACGGGGGTAGGGGCTTGCACTGTCCAGAAAGGCAGTGAGGGCAGAGATGGGAAGTGAGGCCCTGCTTCCTCTGGAGCCCCTTGAGCCAGCACTGAGGACTCGGAGCCCAGCTTTCCAGGCAGCTCCGGAGCCAGGCTCTGTTGACGGGGCAGTTCTCACACTGCATCCGCTGCCTTGTCCAGGCTTTCTGACTGACCCAACTTAGTTCAGACACAGGGCACCAAGGGAAGGGTCCTAAGGCCAGCATGATGGAGGCAGTGGTAACGGCAGTGATCCCCCAGGAGGAAAGGTGTTCCCAGGGTCAGAATGGGGCACAGGGTCCACCTCCAGACCCACTTAAGAAGGCTCTGGGCTTTACCATGTTGATCCAGGGGCCCGGGGTAGAGATCCAGGGGTGCCTGACCTCAGCTCCCCGTCTCTCGGTCTCTAGGCCCTGGTCACCATGACCCCCGACCAGAGGCAGGACGTTATCCGGCTCTTGCAGCTGCGAACGGCAGAGCCTGAGGTGCGCGCCAAGCCCTACACGCTGGAGGAATTTTCCTACGACTACTTCAGGTGACGGGGGAAGGGGAGAGAGGGCCCCAGGACAGGGAGCTGCAGGCTTCTACTCTCTGGTCTGCGTGCTGGGGTTGCTTTGTGGTGTCCCTGTCTGTGAACAGTGCCCAGGTCAGAGGGAACCAGAGGGCAGTTTCAGTCCATCGAGATGACGCTTCTCATGTTGTGTCATCTTATCCTTCCTTTATTTAAGATACTGTGACTGCGCCCACCCTAGGTGGAGTCCTGGGCGCTCCTGACTCAAGGCTGTACCTGCCTCACCGATTCACAGTCCTGGTGGGGAGACAGGCATGAGACCAGGCGGCTGTTATTCTGTGCGCCCAGTGTTGTGATGGAGATGCTGGGTCGGGGTGGAGATGGAGGCTTCGTGGAGGAAGTGGTGTCTGAGCTAAGCTGGGGCGGGGTGAGCCGGGTGGAGGAGCGCCACAGCTGGAGCAGAGCGAGCAGAGAGAAGCAGGCGCGAGCAGGCCGGGGAGGCGGGCAGGGCTGCCGGGGCCCAGCCAGCCTTGTGGGCTGAGAAAGTAAGGCCCCTGCAGGGCTGGTGACTCATCCCAGGTCACGCGGCGCAGCAGGGAAGCCGGTTCCCTCCGCTCCGCTTCCTGCACGGGGCGGGCGGGATGGGGCTGGAGTCTCACAACCTGGCCGTCAGTGCGGACTGTCCCGTGCTGTGCAGGCCCCCACCCAAGCACACGCTGAGCCGCGTGATGGTGTCCAAGGCCCGCGGCAAGGACCGACTGTGGAGCCACACGCGGGAGCCGCTCAAGCAGGCGCTGCTGAAGAAGATCCTGGGCAGCGAGGAGCTCTCGCAGGAGGCCTGCATGGCCTTCATCGATATCCGCACCCTCAGGGCTGGGGGGGTCACGGGGAGGGGGCACCTAGGGCAGGGGAGGGCTGGGCTGGGTCTGGCCTCTAGGGTTTTCGTCTAGACACTTACTTCCTTCTGAGGGGCCCAGCTGGGGCCTGGGCAGACGTGGGGGGATGCTGACGGAGCGGCTCCCTCTGTGTGCCCGGCACCTTACAGCGTGCAGGGGGCTGCCTCACCCGTTGTCTCCTCGCACCCTGTCACTTGGTTGACAGATGTATATCGTGCCATGTGCTGGGCCAGGCATGGAGACACGGCGGTGAGCAGACCCAGTCCCTAGCCTCATGGTGCTCATAGTTGAGAGTGGAGATGTGCTGATCGGGGTCAGTGCTGTGATGGGACCCGACAGCACATTGACCTGACTTGGCCTTGGAGGAGGGCAGGGAGGACTTCCTGGAGGAAGTATATCTAGGCTGGAGACTGGGAAGGCCTTGGCCAGTCAAAGGGGAGATAGGTGGGGAATGTTCTTGACAGAGGGAGCAGCATGTATAAAGGCCCTGAGGCAAAACAGAGCAGGGCTGTTTCAAGGGCAGAAATTAACTCAGCACAGCTAGAGGCTAGAGTTCAAGAAGGGAATCCTAAGATGTGGGCTGATGGATGAAAGTTTCCCAAGGCCTGTTAAGAAGCTTGGACTGTGTCCTGCAGTGCAGCCATGGGGAGCCACTGGGGCAGGGGGTGGCATGGTTAGATCTGTGATTTGGAAAGTTTATTCTGGTTGCTGTGAGGACTCTGGTAGTGGGGCTGGGGCCTGGAGCACGATGGCCAGTGAGGAGGTGGCCAGAGGAGTTGAGGAGAGAGGGTGGGCAGTGGGCATGGAGAACAGTGTGGGCAGATTATGCCCATTTCCTGGGTGAGTAGCCTGAGGCCCAGGGCCACATGATCAGGGGTGGCAGACCCTGCTGGAGAGTGTGGCCGCCTGCCTCCCGGGCCATTGTTCCCCGATTGGCCACAGCCTTCCTTGACAGCTCCCCACCCGTGCTCAAGTACATGGGTGACTACCCGTCCAAGAGGATGCGCTCCGTCAATGAGCTCACAGACCAGATCTTCGAGGGTGCCCTGAAGGCTGAGCCCCTCAAGGACGAGGTGTACGTGCAGATCCTGAAGCAGCTGACTGACAACCACATCAGGTAAGCCGGGATGGTGGGAGGGTGAGGGGCAGGCCCCCCCCAGTGCTAACAGCTGAAGGTAATCGTGAAGGTCCTCCTCCCACTGTGAGCTCACTCCCTGCCCAGGCAGCAGCTGGCTCTGCCTGGGAACAGTCCTTCTTCACTCAGAGCAGGAAGCTGTCCTCAGTCCCCCTCATGTCCTAGCTCTCCCTCAAGGCCCAAGGAAGAGGGTCAAGAACCGAGAGGTGGTGGCTGCGCCCTGAGTCTGTCCTCCCCGCAAGCTGAACAGCCCCGGCTCCTCCTCATTTCCCGCTGCTCTCTGCCCGAGCCTCCTCTGGATACCCGCCCTAGCCCAGATGCCACTGTCGCCTACAGGTGCATCTCATGAGCACTTGTCCCATCCCTGGCTCAGGCTGAGCTGTCAGTCAGAAGCTCTGGCTAAAAACTCTCATGGGGGCTTCCCTGGTGGCGCAGTGGTTGAGAGTCCGCCTGCCGATGCAGGGGACGCGGGTTCGTGCCCCGGTCTGGGAGGATCCCACGTGCCGCGGAGCGGCTGGGCCCGTGAGCCATGGCCGCTGAGCCTGCGCGTCGGGAGCCTGTGCTCCGCAACAGGAGAGGCCACAACAGTGAGAGGCCCGCATACCGCGAAAAAAAAAAAAAAAAAACTCTCATGGGCTGGGGGTGTTGGACCCCAGAGGGTGTCACCGCCTCCCTGATGGCCCAGACCATGGCAGGAGGGGGAAGTCAGGCACATGCTCATCTCAGAGCCTGAGAGAAGCCCCACCCTCTCCCTTTATTCCCAGACTTCCAACTCCCTCCCCAGCTTTGTCACTCTCTACATCTCTTAAACAAGTCTACCATTGGACCATGCGTCAGATCTTTTCGCACGTTCTGTGCCCACAGCCAGGAAAACCTTTCTTCTCCTTTGCATATCAGAATCTGCCTCAGTCTTCAAAGCCTAGATCAAATGCCACCTCCTCCTAGAAGCCCTCCAGGCTTCCCTCCTGCCAGACCGAAGGAGCTCAGAGTAGTGCCTGAGGGAGTCCTGGGGCTGGTCTAACGTAGTGCTGCTCAAATAACATACGAGTTAAAGAGCTGCTGCCATAATATAAATCACACACTGCTTCCGTCATAGGAAAGTCTTTCTAAGAAAAAAAAAATCTTAGCCAGAGTGCTTGATGACACAGCTGACACAAGCACCTTACCTCCACCTGACTAGTAAGTGTGCGGCCTGGGGTGGGGTTGGCAGACCAGACTTTGAGTAGCACTAATGGGATCAGGCTGTCAGGGGGGTGGGTCCGTGTTGGTCCTCAGACAGGGGTGGGGGTGAGGGCAGGCATGTGCTGCCGCGTGAGGAGCTGAGGCGTATCGGCCCGCGGTGGCCCTGCTGGACACCACACCTCTTCCTGCAGGTATAGTGAGGAGCGGGGCTGGGAGCTGCTCTGGCTGTGCACAGGGCTCTTCCCGCCCAGCAACATCCTCCTGCCGCATGTGCAGCGTTTCCTGCAGTCCCGCAAGCACTGCCCACTCGCCATCGACTGCCTGCAGCGGCTCCAGAAAGCCCTGAGGTACAGCAGGGGCTGCAAGGGGCAGAGGGGGCAGTGGGCATAGTGCGTGGTGGCAGGCACTGGGATGGGCTTCCGGCCACCCTGGCTTGCGAGACGAGTCCCTTGGGGATGCTGAGGTCCTGACCCATCATCTTCGGGGTCCCACAGCTGCCAGGTTGACAAAGGTGGCAGTGCCCAGTACCCATTCTGGACAGTTTGAGAGTCTGGTTGCTCAGAAAGTTATTTTCTCATACCTTCAAGTCTGCTGGGGAGGCAGACACCTGGGCCGCACTCCACACTCTGCAAAGCCCACCTGTACCCTTTGCTTCATTCGGTCCCCTCCACATCCCTATCTGGTGGGTACCATGATCACCTCATTTTACAGATGAGGAACTAGAGGCTTGAGAGTTTGTCACCTGGTAGGAAGTGGTGGCTGGGGATTAGGACTGGGTTTGCCTGTCTCCAAAGTGCCCTCTGCTCTCTGCTCCCCATGGCCCCAGGAATCTGCTGCCTCCTGACTTGCCCCCCTTCCCCCCCCCCGCTGGTTTTCAGAAACGGGTCCCGGAAGTACCCCCCGCACCTGGTGGAGGTGGAGGCCATCCAGCACAAAACCACCCAGATTTTCCACAAGGTCTACTTTCCCGATGACACAGACGAGGTGAGGGACTCTGGCTTCTTGGTCTGTGGGTGCCCCTGAAGGACCAGGCTCCCTCGGGGACACGGGGCAGCCCTGCTGTCTCTTCCCCACCACCCCCACCTTTGCCCCCATCCTCCTGCCCCTCAGTGGAGCCGGGGCTCAGTCAAGAGGCCACAGACGCCTCGGGTCAGGAGCCCTTGGGTTCCTGGTTCAGCCTCTCACTTCCTTGATCAGCTTCCTTGAGAAGCTCACCCCTCCCTCTCTCTGAGGAGCCTCTGCTTGGAGAAACGTGCTTTCTCCCTCTGAGCTGAGCTCTGTGTTGACGTCATCTCCGATGCCAGCTCTGTTCCTGGGCACAGGCCTGCTCCGCAGCCCAAGACCTCCCCCATTGCCCCAAGCCCACTCTCCTGCAGACTAACACTTCCTTCCTTCTCACCTGACCTGAGTGTGAGTCCCCTCCACCGCGGTCCCCTGGGCAAAAGTCCTATTTGTCTTCTTGTCATGCCGGCTCCTGATCTACACCCCCTGCTCCATCCCAGCACAGCATCTCATTCAGATAAACAAGACCAACAGTGAAATTTTCGGTTTGAAAAGCAGTTTAAAACAGTTTAAAAACTTGTCTAGACTAGAGACTCAGAAATACCACCAGGGGATTCTAGTCACAAGGACAGAAAAACTTCCTAAAATCTTTTCCTGTCCCCTATGGAGGGTTACATGGAGCACCCCCCCACCCCTCAAATTGCACTCCTCCCTCATCTGGGCTTCTCCAGACCCTCCCATCCCTCCCAAGCCCAGTCTGGGCTGCTTCCCGGCTCTTGACTCCTCACCCTTTCTGGAGTTTGCTCTCTCCTTCCTCCAGTTTCTCTCCTTCCATTCACCCTGTCCCTCCTGTGCTCCCTTGGCCTCTGCCATCACTCATGCTTGTACAGCTGGGCCCAGGACCCTGGAGGCCAAGGCTTAGTCCCGCTTGAAGGGTTGGGAAGGGCACGATCTGGGAAGACCCAGACAGGAGTTGCTTTTCCTTCTTTTAAAAAAAATTATTTTTAATTGAAGTTTAGTTGATGTACAATATTATATGAGTGTCAGCTGTACAACACAGTGATTCACAAATTTTAACGGTGGTGTTCCATTTATAATTATTATAAAATATTGGCTATATTCCCTGTGTTGTGCAGTATATCCTTGTAGTTTGTTTATTTTATACAGGGTAGGTTTTATACTTCTTCCTTGTCTTAAGCATGGTGCCCAGCTCTGGGGAAGCCCCCTCAGGAGGAGGGTGTCTTGCATGGGAGGGGGCTCCGTCCAGCTGGAGGCACAGCCACAGGGATGCGAGAGGCCCTGGGAGAGGCCCTGCCAGAGGCAAGCAGGTGCTCCCCCGCCACCCCTTCCCCCAGGCCTTCGAGGTGGAGTCCAGCACCAAGGCCAAGGACTTCTGCCAGAACATCGCCGCCCGGCTGCTCCTCAAGTCCTCCGAGGGATTCAGCCTCTTTGTCAAAATTGCAGATAAGGTGGGTTGGGGGGGGCATTGCTTGCTTATCTGCCTGCTCTTGGTCTGTCTCATGGGAAATTTGCTGGCGCCCTGGGAGCTCATGGGGCAGCGGGGGTGGGGACAGAGACAGAAGGAGGGACGGGGAGAGGAAGAGGCCCTCTTGCACACGGCATCTGATTGTGCCCGTCTCTTTCTTACATCCCTGCAATGGCCCCCTGACATGCAGCAGCTATGCCTACATCTCTCTCCTCTGAGGCATTGCACAGCCTGGCCACAGACCTCTTGGGAGCACTCTGTGCTCTGGACACACTAGGCTCCTCGCCCTGCCCCAATACACATGTACTTTCCAGAGTTGATTTGACTGGTCCCTCAGCTGCCAGGCTGAGGTCAGTTCATCTCTGAAAAAGCCCTTGAAGGGAGAATGACCATCCCCACCTAATAGACCACAAAACCTGGACTCAGAAGTGTTAAGTGACTTATCTCAGGTCACACAGCAGGGACTCAGATCCAGGTGGGGCTGACTCTGAAGCACAGGCCCCTGCCTTCACCCCACATTGCCCCCTGCCCCATTTATGTCCATAGGAGTCAAAGGCCCAGCTTGAAAGCCCCTTCCCCTGGGGGGCTTCCCTGACCCTTGCAGGCAGGTCAGGTGCTCTCTCCTGTCGCTCACCCACAGTTCCCTGTGCATCCATGTCTGTCTCCTCACTTCATGTCTGTCCCTGTGCCAGACACTGTGACCCAGAGGTGATCTCCGTGAGGTCCTGGACCCAGCAGGGCTTAGAGCCTGTGGGAGGAGCAGGACACGGATACCAGAGAATGTCCAAAGCAGGGACTGGGCCCCTTTCTCGGCCTTTTTTCCAGGGTCCTAGAGCAGCAGTGACTCTTTGCTGAATGACTGAAGGGAGTCACTGTCACTGGACAGACACACTCAACAGGCACAGTCGGGGCAAGATGGGGTTGATACATGGACACTCCCTCTGGCTGCGAGCAGGAGTTCTTCTGGAGAAGGGGCTGCCGGGGAGGCCTTGGGTGGGAAAGTCAGAAAACTCAGTATTGCTCCAATTAAAATGAGTGGACTAGAACGGCCATGTCCCTAGGTCATCAGCGTTCCTGAGAATGACTTCTTCTTCGACTTTGTACGACACCTGACGGACTGGATAAAGAAAGCACGGCCCGTCAAGGATGGTAACGTGAGGCTGAGTCCTGGGATCATCCGAGGCCTGGGCCCAGCAGGTCCTGGCTCGGGGCCATACCTGAGGCCCACCTGGGTGGGGCCCGAGTCAGGCCTTCCTCCAGGGCTGGTGCTGGGATCTTCTGGGTGACCGACTGCCCTCTGCCACAGGAATCGTGCCCTCGCTCACCTACCAAGTGTTCTTCATGAAGAAGCTGTGGACCACCACGGTGCCAGGGAAGGACCCCATGGCCGATTCCATCTTCCACTATTACCAGGTGAGCTGCCCAGAGCCTCTCTGCTGTGGTTGCCTGCTGTCCTTGCCAGGGGAGGGGCAGCAGCATGGACTGGAAGCCATTCCTGCTGGGGTCTCCGGAGGTGGCCCAACTTCAGATCCTTCTCCTTCCCAACCCTCCAGCCCTCGGGCTGAGCTCGCAGGCCCTTCCCTTGGTGAGGGGCTATGCTCTGGATTTGGGATTCTGCTGGTACACCTGGGTCTGTAGACGTTTTCCAGCAGGGCATGGGCCTGCGGGAAGCCAGCAGGTGGCTCCCAGGCTGAGCCTCTATTGTGTGTCTGGCAGCTTGTACTCATTCTGTCCTCCCAACAACCCCCAAGAAGGAGTTACGTTGTTCCCATTTCACAGAGGAACACTCAGATCAAGTGATGTAATTAGGATCACAGGGCTGATGGAACTGGGGTTGGATTCCAGGTCTTCATGACTGCAGACTCAGTGGTCTCTTCCGAGGTGGCCGTTTACCGTTCTGTGGGACAGACAGACCAGGATGCTGGGAGGGGCGCCAGTGGTGGGGAAGGCAGCTGCCCTGGTAGAGAGAACCATGGCCTGCGAGCCAGAAGGGCCGCCTTCCTTCAAACCCAGGATCTTCCTCTCCCCTTTGCCCCATGTTGCCCGTTTAGCAAGTGGCACCGTTAACTACCAGCTCCCCCAAGGCAGAAACCTGAGTCAGCGTGGACCTCTCCCATGTCCCAAATCACTCACCTGAAGACTTTACCTCCCGACTATCTCTTATCTCTGAAACACATTCACGTCTCTCCATCATCACCTCCACCAACTTGGGTCGGTCCACCATCTTCTCTCATCGGGAAGAAGCCCATAACCTTCTCTCTGATCTCCTCCATCTGCCTTTTTAAATCTGTAAAGCGCTGAATCTGTGGCATAATGCTGTTTCCCCGTACTGTGCCTTCCCCCCTTGGGGAGCAGTGTCAGCTGAGGTTGGGGAAGCAGGTGGGCCCAAATGTGGGGTAAAGCAGTAGACCCGGCCTCACGGGGGGTGGGGGGGTGGGGGGTGCTTAAGGGAAGAAGCCCACTTCCTCCAGGTGCCTCCACTGCCTGTGACCCGCTCTGTCTCTGGCAGGAGTTGCCCAAGTATCTCCGAGGCTACCACAAGTGCACGCGGGAGGAAGTGCTGCAGCTGGGGGCACTCATCTACAGGGCCAAGTTTGAGGAGGACAAGTCCTACTTCCCCAGTATCCCCAAGCTTCTACGGGAGCTGGTGCCCCAGGACCTCATCCGGCAGATCTCGCCTGACGACTGGAAGCGGGTGACCGTGGGGGAGACAGTGGGAATAGGGGCCCCCTGAATGGTTCTCTGGGTACCCCAGGGTCAAGGGGGCAGGTGCTGGACAGCAGCCCAGGGAAGTATCTCTTGTGGCCCCTGTAAATTCAGCCGGCCACTTGGCAGTAATTTGCCCTGTCCTGGTTACCATGGTGACCGGATTTTAATTGATACTGTTTGGCCTGCTTGCTTTGGGGAGGGAAGGGCTGTCAGGAGTCCATTAACTGGTAGAAGTGGGGAGGCTTCATAGCCTCCAGGGCCCATGGCAGCTGCTGACAGTGCAGATGGGGCAGGAGCGGCAGGGGAGAGGACTCTGACCCCCCCGCTCCCCCTGCAGTCCATCGTCGCCTATTTCAACAAGCACGCAGGGAAGTCCAAGGAGGACGCCAAGCTGGCCTTCCTGAAGCTCATCTTCAAGTGGCCCACCTTCGGCTCAGCCTTCTTCGAGGTGAAGGTATGCCGTGGGTGCGTGCTTCTCAGGACAAGGGGGAACCAGATGGCACAGAGGCTCCTCCCCATGACTCTGGGAAACTGCAGTGGCCTCTGCCACCTGCCTGGCAAGGAAAGGAGGAAATGGCCCAGCTAGGTGTCTCAGCTAAGTACTGGGCCCTGGGCTTAGTCCTGGGACACTGAGGCGGCTTCCTGGAGGAGGCAACGTTGAGCTTTCCAGGGAGACCCTGAGGGGAGGGTTCCTGGCAGACGGCCTGGCACGAGCAAAGACCCAGAGAGGTGTGAGAGCTCAGGCCTGGGCAGGAAGTGCGAGTGGGTGAGTGTGGATGGGCGGGGGTGTGAAGCGCGCAGACTGCGGTAAGCAGCAGGTTGGCGAGCAGGAGAGGCCAGTAGGGTTCCTCCTGCAGGTGGTGCCCAGCCTGGACGGTTTTGCACAGGGATGATTGATGGGGCCAGAGCCCACTCTGACTTCAGGGTGGGGGTGGATCTGAGGGGCAGGACCAGAGGCAGGAGAATGGTGAAGTGGCTGGGGCGAGGGGATAGGTCAGGATGGAGAGGGGGGAATGGCCTTGCTACACACTGAGGAGAGGGCCCCTTTGAGAAGCCTGGCTGTGCAACGAAGAGAGCCTGGAGGCAGGTGTAGGGTTCAAGGAGGCTTTTTAAAGATGAGGGGCTTTAGGGCTGAGAGGGAGCAATAGCAGAGACTCCTAGAGAAGCAGGACAGAAGGGCTGAAACTGCTGCCGGGCTGGTTGGGGGCCCGTGAAGGGATTTGGGGTAGCTCTGGGGGCCCAGCAGAGGTATTGCTAGAAACCACGAGGTCGTGGAGCACCAGTGCACCCCTGGCATCACGCAGGCAGCAGGAGAGGCAGACTCAAGCCCAGCTGGGGGCGGCTCCTGGGGGCGGTTCCCCACCTGACGTCTCTGGCTTTTTTTTTTTTTTTTAACTAGCAAACTACAGAGCCAAACTTCCCTGAGATTCTCCTAATCGCCATCAACAAGTATGGGGTCAGCCTCATTGATCCCAGAACCAAGGTGAGCAGCGACAGGGAAGAGGACGCGGGTGGGCTTCTCTGTTTGCACTTCTAACAAAGGCCCCCAGACTCAAACCCCGAGAGACCCTATCAGCCACCACCATCCTCGCTTCATCCACCCAGCTGGCCACACATCTGAGAGGCTGACCGTGTTTGCTGCGTCTACTTCCTTACCTCTCATCTCTCCATCGAAACTGCTGAGTTACTAACAAAGCCCTCGCTACTAAATCCCATCACTCTAGTGCTTGGCCTTTCAGCGTCACTGGATACTTCCAAGCACTTCCTCCCAGAATGCTCTCTGTCCACACTGGTCAGGGTGGGAGGCTCTACTGGAGTAACTGCTGCTCAGGTCTGTGGGCCTGAGCAGTTCCTACCGAGGGGGCCAGGAGACAAGTCCTACCACTGACACAGAGAGGGCACAACGGGGGCTGTTGGCGAAGGGGGCAACGACCACCATCTTCCCCGTGGCTCTATGTGCCCACTTTCCTGGTTTTCCTCATGTCCCCCTTGGTCTCCCTCTCAGGCACTTCTCTACACAGCCCACACACTGTGTTCCCCCAGCCTGTGTCTTCTTGTCTCCCCCCTCCAACTCCGCTGGACCATCTCATCTGTGACCACAGTTTCAGTTCCTTCAGGCTCTCAGATTTCCAGTTCCGGGCCCCATACACCTGACGGCCTCTTGTCCCACCAGCCGGCCCCACCCAAGGCCTGGAGGGGGAAGGCATCTGCTTCCCACAGCAGCTCCACAGCACAGCTGGACTCTTCCCTTTGCCCCTTTTCTCGTCTGAGAGTCTGGGGTCCTTTGCATGGGTGGTGTCTGGGCTGGAGCTGAGGAGAGTGAGGCCGGACGGTCCAGGCCGTGCAGCTTCAGACACTCTCTGCTCCCCTAGGACATCCTGACCACTCACCCCTTCACCAAGATCTCCAACTGGAGCAGCGGCAACACCTACTTCCACATCACCATCGGGAACCTGGTGCGCGGGAGCAAACTTCTCTGTGAGACGTCACTGGTGAGAGCTCTTCCTTCCAGGCCTGGCGGGCTCCCCTGCCTCACCTGCAGCTTCAATTGAGGGACCCACAAATTAGCACCTTAATGTGAGGTCGCAACAGCTTAGAGCCCTAGATGTCTGGCTGGATGAATCCAACCCTTCAGCTGTGTGGCTGGGGAGACTTAAGTAAGTCCAGAGCAGGGAGCAGGATCTGCCTTTGTCTGGGCTTCTGTCCACTGCAGTTTGCTGGGAGCTGTGTCCTGGGTCTGAGTGGGCGGCCGTGTCCTACATCTGTTTATCTTCTTGCTGCTGTTTCCAGGGCTACAAGATGGATGACCTCCTGACTTCCTATATTAGCCAGATGCTCACAGCCATGAGCAAACAGCGGAGCTCCAGAAGTGGCAAGTGAACAGTGGGGAGGTGGCGCTGGCTCTGTGCCTGCCTCTAGGCAGCAGCTGGCTCAGGACCATCAGCTACCTCTGCAGCCAGGGGAAGACCTTTGCCATCGAGGCAGGGAGGCTGGGCCGGCTGGCCACCACTGACCGTACCATCGTGGCCTCTGAGCCTTCTTCGGGTGCAGCGGCCTCGCCGGGATGCAGAACTCCCCTCCACCCCTGAAGCACCCGGTTGGTTCTAGTCCTGGCTTGCTGTGGCCTTCCCAGTTGTAAAACCCTGTGCTCCTTGGATGCTGTTCTTAGCTCAGACTAGCCCTACTATGTGACCTCTTTTGACTTTCTGTGCACCACCAGGAAAGGTAACCAAGAGGACTACCTAGTTCTTCAGGCTGGGAACCACCAACCAAGATTGTTCTGAAGCCTAAAGGACTGGCTTCATTCCCCTAAGTCCAGGAGCCTCAGCTGGGGTGAGGGAGACAGACCACTTTTATATATTACAGTGTGAGTGAGCGCTGAGCCCCTGCTCGAGGCTCCCCTGATCACCTCAGGCATAAAGCATGTGTTCCACCTTCTGGCCCTGTAGTGTCTTTGCTGGGGGAGGGGCAGGGTGTGGGGCCAGGACAGGGCCCTTTGGGGGAGTGGCCTATAGAACTGTCTCCTTGTTCTGGGTCTGGGGGTTGGTTGGGGGTGCTTAAAGGACTGGCTGAGCCTGGGGCAGGCTGAGGGGATGCTGCCCTGGGAGGTGGTGACCTCAGTGTGGATGAGCTGGAGATCCAGAGGGGGGAACCAGCTTCTGGGCCTTACCTAGGGCCAGTGGATCAAGAGTGGCCCTTGCGTCCTGCCAGAAACATCTCCTTGGCTCATCAAGAAACCTCCAAGAACCTCAGGAACCACGCTGCCTTGGGATGAATGCTTACGTCCAGTAGGTGCCTGTAAAATATTACTTTGTGACCAGGATGGAACATACAAGTTTGGACAGGACCTGGGCAGGTCCGGGGGTGGGGGATTCAGACAGGGAAGGTGTGATCTGGGGGTGGGCTCCTTCTGGGCTGTGGCTGGGATGAGCGCCTAGAGAAATGACAGGGGAGAGGTTGGCATGTTTGTGATCTGTCCTCAAGGCCCCCACTGGTACTTCAGCACAGCCAGCCCAGCTCCACTTGCCCTCACACACTCAAGGGTCTGGGGTCACCTGCATGTAGGTGACAAACCACTCCACAGGGAGTGCTATTCCTGCTCTCTCCAGATGCCTGTGCGGGAGGTGGAGGGGCTGGCTGGTGAAATGGAGGCCCCAAACCAGACAGCCCTGCTTTCTGGGAGGACAGTGCAGCCACCTGAGGCAGCCCTGCCCCACCAATGTTCACATGACTCCACAGTCAGCCCGGGATAAATCTGAGCCCTAAGGAAGGTGCTGTGGTGTCTGCCCCTACACGTCATCAAATACATGGGAATATGAGCCCTGGAGGCGTGTGAATACCTGACGGGCACATAATGGAACACAACTTGCTGCTTCTAACGCTGGGCTCCCAAACAGGTATTCTCAGCTCTAGTTTCCCTTCAAGACCAAATGCCTTTGGGTGGACATGGGATTATGCCCATCAATCAACCCACTGGGGAATCAGCCAATGACAAGCTATTAGGACGCACCCACTGCACACTGTACAACAGGATGTGCGTGTGGGATGAGATCTTTACCCCCAACGCGTGCCCATGCCACCTCTCCTTCTCTGACTCACTTTGGCAATCATCCCCTAGTCTTTGTCAGTCTGAGTGACCACAGACGGTCTAAAGATTGCATCACTTACCTTCGGAGTTCCTGAGAGGTTGGTCTTTTTTTTTTAAACATCTTTATTGGAGTATAATTGCTTTACAATGGTGTGTTAGTTTCTGCTTTATAACAAACTGAATCAGTTATACATATACATATGTTCCCATATCTCTTCCCTCTTGCTTCTCCCTCCTTCCCACCCTCCGTATCCCACCCCTCTAGGTGGTCACAAACCACAGAGATGATCTCCCTGTGCTATGCAGCTGCTTCCCACTTGCTATTTTACGTCCGGTAGTGTATATATGTCCATGCCACTCTCTTTGTCACAGCTTACCCCTCCCCTTCCCCATATCCTCAAGTCCATTCTCTAGTAGGTCTGTGTCTTTATTCCCGTCTTACCCTTAGGTTCTTCATGACCTTTTTTTTTTTCCCCCTGACATTCCATATATATGGGCTAGCATACAGTATTTGTTTTTCTCTTTCTGACTTACTTCACTCTGTATGACAGACTCTAGGTCCATCCACCTCACTACAAAAGAACCCAAATAGCCAAAGCAATCTTGAGAATGAAAAATGGAGCTGGAGAAATCAGACTCCCTGACTTCAGACTATACTACAAAACTACAGTAATCAAGACAGTATGGTACTGGCACAAAAACAGAAAGATAGATCAATTGAACAGGATAGAAAGCCCAGAGATAAACCCACGCACATATGGTCACCTTATCTTTGACAAAGGAGGCAAGAATATACAGAGGAGAAAAGACAGCCTCTTCAATAAGTGGTGCTGGGAAAACTGGACAGCTACATGTAAAAGTATGGGATTAGAACACTCCATAACACCATACACAAAAATAAACTCAAAATGGATTAAAGACCTAAATGTAAGTCCAGAAACTATCAAACTCTTAGAGGAAAACATAGGCAAAACACTCTATCACATAAATCACAGCAAGATCCTTTTTGACCCACCTCCTAGACAAATGAAAATAAAAATGAACAAATGGGACCTAGTGAAACTTCAAAGCTTTTGCACAGCAAAGGAAACCATAAACAAGATGAAAAGACAACTCTCAGAATGGGAGAAACAATCTGCAAATGAAGCAACTGACAAAGGATTAATCTCCAAAATTTACAAGCAGCTCATGCAGCTCAATATCAAAAAAACAAACAACCCAATCCAAAAATGGGCAGAAGACCTAAACAGACATTTCACCAAAGAAGATATACAGATTGCCAAGAAACACATGAAAGAATGTTCGACATCATTAATCATTAAAGAAATGCAAATCAAAACTACAGTGAGATATCATCTCACACTGGTCAGAAGGCCATCATCAAAAAATCTACAAACAATAAATGCTGGAGAGGGTGTGGAGGAAAGGGAACACTCTTGCACTGTTGGTGGGAATGTAAATTGATTCAGCCACTATGGAGAACAGTATGGAGGTTCCTTCAAAAACTCAAAATAGAACTACCATATGACCCAGTAATCCCAGTACTGGGCATATACCCTGAGAAAACCATAATTCAAAAAGAGTCATGTACCAACATGTTCATTTCAGCTCTATTTACAATAGCCAGGACATGGAAGCAACGGAAGTGTCCATCAAAAGATGAATGGATAAAGAAGATGTGGCACATAGATACAATGGAATATTACTCAGCCATAAAAAGAAACGAAATTGAGTTATTTGTAGTGAGGTGGATGGACCTAGAGTGTGTCATACAGAGTGAAGTAAGTCAGAAAGAGAAAGACAAATACCGTATGCTAACACATATATATGGAACGTAAGAAAAAAAAATGTAATGAAGAACCTAGGGGTAAGACGGGAAAAAAGACACAGACCTACTAGAGAATGGACGTGAGGATATGAGGAGGGGGAAGGGTAAGCGGTGACAAAGGTAGAGAGTGGCATGGACATATATACACTACCAAACGTAAAATAGACACCTAGTGGGAAGCAGCTGCATAGCACAGGGAGATCAGCTTGGTGCTTTGTGACCACCTAGAGGGGTGGGATAGGGAGGGTGGGAGGGAGGGAGACGCAAGAGGGAAGAGATATGGGAACATATGTATATGTATAACTGATTCACTTTATTATAAAGCAGAAACTACCACACAATTGTAAAGCAATTATACTCCAATAAAGATGTTAAAAAAAATAATCTTCCAACAAACAAAAGCCCTGGACTAGATGCCTTCACCGGCAAATTCTATCAAACATTAAGAGAAGAGCTAACACCTATCCTTCTCAAACTCTTCCAAAATATAGCAGAGGGAGGATCACTCCCAAACTCATTCTATGAGGCCACCATCACCCTGATACCAAAACCAGACAAAGATGTCACAAAGAAAGAAAACTACAGGCCAATATCAGTGATGAACATAGATGCAAAAATCCTCAACAAAATACTAGCAAACAGAATCCAACAGCATATTAAAAGGATCAAACACTATGATCAAGTGGGGTTTATCCCAGGAATGCAAGGATTCTTCAATATACGCAAATCAATCAACGTGATACACCATATTAACAAACTGAAGGAGAAAAACCATATGATCATCTCAATAGATGCAGAGAAAGCTTCTGACAAAATTCAACACCCATTTATGGTAAAAACCCTCCAGAAAGTAGGCATACAGGGAACTTTCCTCAATATAATACAGGCCATATATGACAAACCCACAGCCAACATCATCCTCAATGGTGAAAAACTGAAACTGTTTCCACTAAGATCAGGAACAAGACAAGGTTGCCCACTCTCACCACTATTATTCAACATAGTTTTGGAAGTTTTAACCACAGCAATCAGAGAAGAAAAAGAAATAAAAGGAATCCAAATCGGAAAAGAAGAAGTAAAGCTGTCACTGTCTGCAGATTACATGATGCTATACATAGAGAATCCTAAAGATGCTACCAGAAAACTACTAGAGCTAATCAATGCATTTGGTAAAGTAGCAGGATACAAAATTAATGCACAGAAATCTCTAGCACTCCTATACACTAATGATGAAAAATCTGAAAGTGAAATTAAGGAAAGACTTCCTTTTACCATTGCAACGAAAAGAATAAAATATCTAGGAATAAAGCTACCTAAGGAGACAAAAGACCTGTATGCAGAAAATTACAAGACACTGATGAAAGATATTAAAGATTATACAAATAATTGGAGAGATATACCATGTTCTTGGATTGAAAGAATCAACAGTGTGAAAATGACTCCACTACCCAAAGCAATCTACAGATTCAATGCAATGCCTGTCAAACTACCTCTGGCATTCTTCACAAAACTAGAACAAAAAATTTCACAATTTGTATGGAAACACAAAAGACACCAAATAGCTAAAGCAGTCTTGAGAAAGAAGAACGGAGCTGGAGGTATCAGGCTCACTGACTTCAGACTATACTACAAAGCTACAGTAATCAAGACAGTATGGTACTGGCACAAAAACAGAAATATAGATCAATTGAACAGGATGGAAAGCCCAGAGTTAAACCCACGCACATATGGTCACCTTATCTTTGATAAAGGAGGCAAGAATATACAGTGGAGAAAAGACAGCCTCTTCAATAGGTGGTGCTGGGAAAACTGGACAGCTACATGCAAAAGAATGAAATTAGAGTACTCCCTAACACCATACACAAAAATAAACTCAAAATGGATTAAAGACCTAAATGAAATGCCAGACACTATCAAACTCTTAGAGGAAAACATAGGCAAAACACTCCATGACACAAATCACAGCAAGATCCTTTTTGACCCACCTCCTAGACAAATGGAAATAAAAACAAAAATAAACAAATGGGACCTAGTGAAACTTAAAAGCTTTTGCACAGCAAAGGAAACCATAAACAAGATGAAAAGACAACTCTCAGAATGGGAGAAACAATTTGCAAATGAAGCAACTGACAAAGGATTAATCTCCAAAATTTACAAGCAGCTCATGCAGCTCAATATCAAAAAAACAAACAACCCAATCCCAAAATGGGCAAAAGACCTAAACAGACATTTCACCAAAGAAGATATACAGATTGCCAAGAAACACATGAAAGAATGTTCGACATCATTAATCATTAAAGAAATGCAAATCAAAACTACAGTGAGATATCATCTCACACTGGTCAGAAGGCCATCATCAAAAAATCTACAAACAATAAACGCTGGAGAGGGTGTGGAGGAAAGGGAACACTCTTGCACTGTTGGTGGGAATGTAAATTGGTTCAGCCACTATGGAGAACAGTATGGAGGTTCCTTCAAAAACTCAAAATAGAACTACCATATGACCCAGTAATCCCAGTACTGGGCATATACCCTGAGAAAACCATAATTCAAAAAGAGTCATGTACCAACATGTTCATTTCAGCTCTATTTACAATAGCCAGGACATGGAAGCAACGGAAGTGTCCATCAAAAGATGAATGGATAAAGAAGATGTGGCACATAGATACAATGGAATATTACTCAGCCATAAAAAGAAACGAAATTGAGTTATTTGTAGTGAGGTGGATGGACCTAGAGTGTGTCATACAGAGTGAAGTAAGTCAGAAAGAGAAAGACAAATACCGTATGCTAACACATATATATGGAACGTAAGAAAAAAAAATGTAATGAAGAACCTAGGGGTAAGACGGGAATAAAGACACAGACCTACTAGAGAATGGACTTGAGGATATGGGGAGGGGGAAGGGTAAGCGGTGACAAAGGTAGAGAGTGGCATGGACATATATACACTACCAAACATTAAATAGATAGCTAGTGGGAAGCAGCTGCATAGCACAGGGAGATCAGCTCGGTGGTCTGTGACCACCTAGAGGGGTGGGATAGGGAGGGTGGGAGGGAGGGACACGCGAGGGGTAAGGGATATGGGAACATATGTGTGTGTGTGACTGATTCACTTTGTTATGAAGCAGAAACTAGCACACCATTGTAAAGCAATTATACTCCAATTAAGATGTAAAAAAAATAAAAAACGAAAAAAAACGTAGCCAGTCCCAATTAGTACATATTGTGTGATCCGATTTATATGAAATGCTTGAAACAAAAATCTCCAGATACAGTAAATAGGTTAATGGCTACATAGGGCTGGGTGGGTCAGGAAGCCAGTTGGGTGGGGAGTGACTGATAGTGGGTATAGAGTTTCTTTTTAGGATAATGAAAGTGTTCAAAATTGCTTATGGTGATGGTTGTACAACTCGATATACAAAACTCATTAAATTACATACTTTAAATGAGTGAATTATACAGTGTGTGAATTATATCTCAATAAAGTTATTTTTTAAAAGGAGGGTGATCTGTACGCAAACTTAAGGATAACAGTAATGCCACTCATTTGGGTAATACTTAATTTTTTCCAAGTGCTTTTTGATCCATATGGCACCCCTAAGATACATGCAGTATGAATGTTCTAATTTACAATTTAAAGATAAATAATTTGAGGCATATTGATTTCCCCAAGCATACATTTGCATATATTCTCTACCAGTGAAAGTCAATTTCTGGGGTGAGTGAAAAACATCTTAGATATTCCAATTGTTGTGGCTTTCCAAATGGCCACTGTACATAAACAGGTATATAGTATAACTATGATATCAAATTTTATGTGATTAGGAAGCAATGTCTTAAAAGGCTCCTGGGGCGGGTGGGGGCGAGTGGAGACAATGAAAAAAAAGTTGAGAAACACTGCCTTAGTGGTACAGCAAAGAAAATAAGTCAGATCTTCTAAGCATCCCAGGCCTGTGTTACTTCCATTAACGTGTGTGTGTGTGTGTGTGCGCGCGCGCGTGCGTGTTCTAGATCTCAGGGGTTTTAATGCAAAGGTGATCATATTTTCTAGGACAGTAACAATTTCACATGATTTTATTTTTCCTAATATTGATTAAACATACAACTACGGGGACTTCCCTGGTGGCGCAGGCCCAGCGGCCATGGCTCACGGGCCCAGCCGCTCCGCGGCATGTGGGATCTTCCCGGACCAGGGAGCGAACCCGTGTCCCCTGCATTGGCAGGCGGATTCTTAACCACTGCTCCACCAGGGACGTCCCCAGACCTTAAATTTTTAATAGCAATGAGGAGAAAGGCGATACCGATTTAAGCTTTGTTTTCCATTTCTTTTGCCTGGAAGTACTTTACCCTAGACTTCTGCCTGGCTTGCTTCTGCATACCATTAATATCTTTAGTCAAATGTATGGCAAAACCTTCCCTGACTGCTCTGTCTGAAATAGTACCCCCTCTGTCATTACCTTCTTTCTTTTCCTTATATCCTTCATAGCACATGAAGAAAGTAAAATTAAAATATGATATAAATATATATCCATATAAAAGAGATAATGGAAAATATTACAAAGTGTTTACAGCAATTAACATATACAGGTTGAAATTATGAGTGAAAAAAATATACATGGTACTTCCCAATTTGTCTACAATGTTAACATAATTTTGTTTTCAAAATAAAGGTATCATTAAAGAAAATATTATGTTAACAGAAATTCCAAAACAGGTGTAATAAGAGAATGAAGGGGAGTTCAGTTAATTTCTCCCACCTCTACAGTGCCCAGGCTGAGATCTCAACAGGTGCAGAACTTTGAGATACATAGATATGGAGGCCACGTCCTGCTCAAGGCTGGTTGGCCTCTGGCCTTACCTCATGGCACACAGCTCCAATCTGGCCTTCATCCATGTGGGTTCCCAAGTATTCCATGTCAAAGAACCTCCAGCCAAGTATTCCATTACGACTCATAGCCCATCTCCCGCAAGGTAACTGTAGGAGTAAAGATAACGGGTGAGAAGGAATAGAGTACCCTGGGCCATAGCAGTGGTTTTCAAAGGACAAGAATACACACAGAGTGACTCTGCATTTCCCTCAGCTCTGGAAGAATCTAGGGCTCTTTTTCCTAAGCAAAAGCAAAATCTGGGGGACAGGATTACTAACTTGACACCTCTTAAGTATTCACCAGGAGAAAACAAAGTAGACTCTTCTGTGAAGCCCCAAAGGGCAGAACTAAAATCGAGAGGTTGAAGATATAATAAAATTTTATTTCATCACAACACAAAGTAGTAATGCCTAAAATTAGGCATGACTCCCAAACCTCTAAAAGCATGAAAGCAGAGAGCACCCAAACATTTGACAAAGTTGGGATTTGGAGTCCATGTTACCAATATTAGGGAAAATCACTAAACCTCCTTGAGTTCTATTAGATTTGAGATCCATGAGACCCGCACTGGGTCTTGTTCAAAACTCCATACCCAGAGAGTCCAGCACAATGGATGTCAGTATTTGCTGAATAAATCAAATAAAAGATAATTGTAAATACTAAGTGAAATAAGCATCATAAAAGCCACTGAAAAGCTGTAGAGTTTTATACACATGTCATCATGCTGACAATGATCTCCATTTTGAATGTCTCCGATTCTAGGAATGGAATGAATTCAGTAAGGGCTGCAGAACCAAAGCCTCTTCTGGAAGCCAAGGGCTGCCGATTAAGTACTGTCGGAGAGATTATGGGGCTGACACGAGTTAGAACTGATAGCTTCACTCAGAGATTGGATCACTCAGCGCTATTATGTGATAAATTAAAAGGTCACTTGGCCTGTCTGGTCAGTTTCCTCAGCAGTAGAATAAGACAAATAACAACAAAGATAGTCCAGAGCTCTACAGACTCTTGTGCTCGCTTTAGACAGAGAAGCTAGACTGGACTGACTTAAGCTGTGTGGTGTGTCATCTTATCTTCATCCAGATACTGGGACTATTGCTGGGCAGACAGGGAGACTACTGGAAAAAACACATGGTCTCAACCAAAGGGTAAGCTTTGAGCCCTATTCTCTTGACTATGGTTCAATCCAGTCCTCTTTCCATAATGTTCTTCATTCTTTATACTTGAAAGTCATGTAGTTTTTTTAATGTCCATGAAGAATAAATATGACAGATTGCTTTTCTCTTCAACAATCACTTCTGAGAGAGAAGACTATGGGAACGTGGACCAAAAGAGAATCAGGACTGGGTAAAAAGCCTTCCACTTGCCAGGAGCCTATTTCCTCACTGACAAAGAATACACATTTATGGCCTGTCACCCAGCACATGGAGAAGACATCTTCAACTTGGACTGACTGGGGGAAAATATGAGGGTCCAAAAGACTATCTCTAGACACTGACAAAGCTGATTCTCTTTCCTGGGTCCGACATGTCCCTGTCAAAACGAATACAATGCAAGACCAGATTCAGGTTGTCTCAAACACTTTGTGACTACACACTGTGCCAAGGTAACTTCTAAAATCACGTCTCAGGGAATTCCCTGGTTGTCCAGTGGTAGGGACTCTGCACTCTCACTGCTGAGAGCCCGGATTTGATCCCTGGTCGAGGAACTAACATCCCACAAGCCGAGCAGCATTGCAAAAAAAAAGAGAACAAAAAAGCAGATAGCCTTTTCATTGTATGATTAAAATCACATCTCAAGGTAAAACCTCAGAGCATCACATATTTTGAGAAGAAGTAATATGAATGGAGCTCTCTTCTGGGAACTCACAAAAGCCATAGACTCTCAAATGCAGTACCTTCACTGAGTGCTCAAATTAAGAGCACCCACTTTGTCCTCCCGCAGGAGCCCCCCGGTATTCTTTTCTATGCCAAACTAGGAGCTATCTGATGGCAGGGACTGAGCCTTATACTTCTGATTCCACAGTAAAAGCCTCTGGAGACACCAGAAAAGGCACGATCAATAAACAATTTATAAATCTTCTAATCCCTTCCTAGAACACAAATTCCTTCAACAACATTGTCATGTATTTACTGTTTAGATAACTCCAATGATGATGGGAAACTCCCTGTTTTATGAGACAGGCCATAACTCTATTGGACAGCATTCATTTTTGCTTATCCTGAGACAAAATCTGGTACCTTATAACTTTTAGTACTTTGTCCACACACTATTCTCTGTATGAGTTCATAAAAGAGATGAGAAGATGGAAAATAACTTTCAGAGGCTTTTTCAGAGCCAGTCATGACCCACATTGTGGAGAGACAATCATCCCCCAAAAGGATAAGGCTCTGTTTTCTACAGTTATCAACAGCATGTGTTGGAAAGATCAAAGTCCTCTTAAAACAAAACAGAAACTTACCAATGTTTTAGATGCAGAACAAGAATCTGGCGGAATCTAGCAGAAATGAAATCTAGCAGGCAATGCAATATAAACAGTAAAGGAATTAGAGTCCAAGACTTGGGCCAATATCACCTGCACCTGTGACATCTCTGAGCTGGGCAAGAAGCTCACTTTCTTTTTTACATTTGAAAAATGGAAAGGGAATGGAGGTTGATGTAGGAATATTCAAATCCAAAACCCTCTTTTGCTACTTACTCTGGCTTCCTGATCTTGGACAAGTTATTAACTTCTATGAACTTCAGTTTCTTCATCTGTAAAATATAGATAATAAACCCTGCCTCACAATGAGATACTACTGTTCAGGAAAGTGTTTAGTACAAAGTAAAGCATGACACAAATGTTAGCTACAGCCCTTATTATTATGCTGAAGAACAGAAGTCTGATGGACTGGAACAATGGAGTGGAATATTCAAAATGGGGTTTAATGAAGATAATTTAAAAGTTCTATGTTACCAGCTTAAGGCAATCTCATGTTTAAGAAAAGGGTCAGAGATTTAAATTGGCTACAACTGTACCAGGGGTCAACAATGAAAAAGACCACCTAAAAAAAAAAAACCACAGAACAATGAATGAAATCATTAGGTTGTGTTGAGTTTCTAACAAAAGCTGAGTCCCAGCCACTCCATAATGGTCAAATCTCAAAGGAAACTACTGAGTGTCACATTTTAAGAGAATGCAGACAAACTAGAAGTTATTCAGCAGGGTAAGCAGGATAAGGAAAGATTTGAGATGCAGAATGATTTAAAGACCTATACGTTTGACTCAGGCAGATGGGCTGAAGGCGTTCCCTAGGGCAGAACAAACAGTACCAGGACCAGCTGTGAGAAGGTACACGGTGGTAGGGTTCAGCCTAACCCCAGAATACTGTGCAGCAATCAGAGGTGTCCAGCAACATGCAGGGTCAGAGGCAGAGAGCCAAGCATCATAGACTAATCTTAAATGGAGGCAGTTCTGAGCACTGGTGTTGCCTTCTCCTCTAACAGCTCCACCATCCATCTGTCCCAAAGGCCCTATTTCTCTGGCAGGACTCCACTCCATAAGTAGTTCACAATATTTGGGCTCTTGCTTTCCCTTATGACCAGGATCTCATTAATAATCAGGTCTCTCTTCAGCTGCTGCTGAAGGTTCATCTGCTTAATGGCCACCTGAAATCAGAATACATTCAATGTACAGAGTGACTCGGTATGTACTAAGCACCTACTAAGTACCAGACCATAAGCACTTAGGAGACAGAGATGAATAAGATATGGTCTTAGCCCTTGAGGAACTCACAGTTTATTATCGGAAACCAGTGGTACTCAATGTGAGGTCCCCAGACCAGCAACATCAACATCATCTGGGAATGAGCTAGAAATGAACATTTTCAGGCCCCACCCAGACCTGAACCAGAAACTCTGTGATTTAATAAGCTCTCCAGGAAATTCTCATGTGCACCAAAGCTTGAGGATTAAACTTTGTACTAAATAAAATACTTACATTAGAAAAATACTTTTTAAGATCGAAGGTCATGTAGACAGCGCGTCCCGCCCCCGTACCCCTAAGATCTCGCGTGAGTGTAATTTCCGTCCTTTTGGCTCTCGGAACAGCACCATGGCGGTCGGAAAGAACAAGCGCCTTACGAAAGGCGGTAAAAAGGGAGCCAAGAAGAAAGTGGTTGACCCATTTTCTAAGAAAGATTGGTATGATGTGAAAGCACCAGCTATGTTCAATATAAGAAATATTGGGAAAACACTAGTCACGAGAACTCAAGGAACCAAAATCGCGTCTGATGGCCTCAAGGGTCGTGTGTTTGAAGTGAGCCTTGCTGATCTGCAGAATGATGAAGTTGCATTTAGAAAATTCAAGCTTATTACTGAGGATGTTCAGGGCAAAAACTGCCTGACTAATTTCCATGGCATGGATCTTACCCGTGACAAAATGTGCTCCATGGTCAAAAAATGGCAGACCATGATTGAAGCTCATGTTGATGTCAAGACTACCGATGGTTATTTGCTTCGTCTCTTCTGTGTGGGTTTTACTAAAAAACGCAACAATCAGATTCGGAAGACCTCTTATGCCCAGCACCAGCAGGTCCGCCAGATCCGCAAGAAGATGATGGAAATCATGACCCGAGAGGTACAGACAAATGACTTGAAAGAGGTGGTCAATAAATTGATTCCAGACAGCATTGGAAAAGACATAGAAAAGGCCTGCCAATCTATTTATCCACTCCATGATGTCTTTGTTAGAAAAGTAAAAATGCTGAAGAAGCCCAAGTTTGAATTGGGAAAACTCATGGAGCTACATGGTGAAGGTAGTAGTTCTGGAAAAGCTACTGGGGACGAGACAGGTGCTAAGGTTGAACGAGCTGATGGGTATGAGCCACCAGTCCAGGAATCTGTTTAAAAATCAGACTTTTAATGGTGACAAATAAAAGACCTCATTTGTGATAAAAAAAAAAAAAGAAAAAAGAAAAATACTTTTAAAAATCACAATATAAAAGAGGCTAACTACAGCAAGAGTCCAAAAGGAATCCAAACTGGAAAAGAAGAAGTTAAACTGTCACTATTTATAGATGACAGGATACTATAAATAGAAAATCCTAAAGATGCTACCAGAAAACTACTAGAGCTCATCAATGAATTTGGTAAAGTTTCAGGATACAAAATTAATACACAGAAATCTTGCATTTCTATAAACTAGCAATGAAAGATCAGAAAGAGAAATTAAAGAAACAGTCCCATTTACCATCACATCAAAAAACTAAAATACCTAGGTATAAACCTACATAAGGGACAAAAGACCTGTACTCCAAAAACTATAAGATGCTGATGAAAGAAACTGAAGACAACACAAACAGATGGAAAGACATACTGTGTTCTTGGATTGGAAGAATCAATATTGTCAAAATGACTATACTACCCAAGGCAATCTACAGATTCAGTAATCCCTATCAAATTACCAATGGCATTTTTCACAGAACTAGAACAAAAAAATCTTAAAATTTGTATGGAGACACAAAAGACCCCAAATAGCCAAATCAAACTTGAGAAAGAAAAACGGAGCTAGAGGAATCAGTCTTCCTGACTTCAGACTATACTACAAAGCTATAGTAATCAAAACAGTATGGTACTGGCACAAAAACAGAAATATAGATCAATGGAACAGGATAGAAAGCCCAGAAATAAACCCACATACCTATGGTCAATTAATCTACAACAAAGGAGGCAAGACTATACAATGGAGGAAAAACTGTCTCTTCAATAATTGGAGCTGGGGAAAACTGGACAGCTACAGGTAAAAGAACGAAATTAGAACATTCTCTAACACCATACACAAAATTAAACTCAAAATAGATTAAAGACCTAAATGTGAGACCGGACACTATAAAACTCATAGGCAGAACACCCTCTGACATAAATCACAGCAGTATCTTTTTTGATTCGTCTCCCAGAGTAATGGAAAAAAAACAAACAGATGGGACCTCATTAAACTCAAAAGCTTTTGCCCAGCAAAGGGAACCATAAACAAAACAAAAGGACAACCCGCAGAATGGGAGAAAATATTTGCTAATGATGCAACCGACAAGGGATTAGTCTCCAAAATTTACAAACAGCTCATGTGGCTTAATATCATAAAAACAAACAACCCAACCAAAAAATGGGCAGGGGCTTCCCTGGTGGCACAGTGGTTGAGGGTCCGCCTGCCAATGCAGGGGGCACGGGTTTGTGCCCCGGTCTGGGAGGATCCCATGTGCTGCGGAGCGGCTGGGCCCGTGGGCCGTGGCCGCTGAGCCTGCGTGTCCAGAGCCTGTGCTCCGCGACGGGAGAGGCCGCAGCAGTGAGAGGCCCGCGTACAACAACAAAAAAAAAATGGGCAGAAGACCTAAATAGACATTTCTCCAAAGAAGACATACAGATGGCCAAAAAGCACATGAAAAGATGTTCAACATCATTAATTATTAGAGAAATGCAAATCAAAACTACAGTGAGCTATCACCTCACACCAGTCAGAATAGCTATCATCAAAAAGCCACAAACAATAAATGCTGGAGACGGTTTGGAGAGAAGGTACCCTCCTACACTCTGGGTGGGAATGTAAACTGGTAAAGCCACTCTGGAGAACAGTATGGAGATTCCTAAAAAAACCTCAAAATAGAGCTACCATATGATCCAGCAAGCCCACTCCTGAGCATATATCCAGAGAAAAACATGGTCTGAAAGGATACATGTACCCCAATGTTCATTGCAGCACTATTCACAATAGCCAGGACATGGAAGCAACCTAAATGTCCATCAACAGAGGAATGGATAAAGAAGATGTGGTACACATATACAATGGAATACTACTCAGCCATAAAAAAGAACAAAACAATGCCATTTGCAGCAACATGGATGGGCCTAGAGATTGTCACACTGAGTGAAGCAAGTCAGAGAAAGACAAACATCATATGATATTGCTTATACGTAGAATCTAAAAAACAGGACACAAATGAAATTATTTACAAAACAGCAACAGACTCACAGACTTAGAGAATGACTTATGGTTACAAGTGGGAAAGGTGGAGGGGAGGCATAGTTAGGGAGTTTGGCCTTGACATGTACACACTGCTATGTTAAAAATGGATAACCAACAAGGACCTACTATATAGCACATGGAACTCTGCTCAATATTATGTAACAATCTAAATGGGAAAAGAAGTTTAAAAAGAATAAATCCATGTACATGTGTAACTGAACGAAAAAAGCTACCTGACTTGCAAGAGGATTTGTTACCCAGCCCTTATAGTCCTGCACTAGAATCGCTTTAATTTTGACGAAGAATACCAGAAAAGAATTTGCCAAGACTTATCAAATGACTCTTAATTGTAAATTATTTTTTTCACTTAGAAGCACCTCACACTCAGAAAAGGGAGGGAAAATTGGAAATAGTCTTAATTTCAATACTTTCTTCCGAATACAGTATTTTCAATAAAATTTATTTTTATTGAAAAAAAAAGTTCCACATACTGAAGTTTATGATGATTAGTTAGGGTGTGTATCTCAAGCAGCTTGTGAGCTCATTTGAAAGCTCAGAATCCCTGCTGCCAAGTACAGGGCCTGGAACACAGTGGGTGCTCAGCAAACATTTGTGGAAATGAAGAGGGGAAGAGAGAATTCAGTGGGTTGATAAGTACTTTGTTGTTAAACAACAAAAAGCATCAGCAATAGGCTACTCTATCCCAGAGGACTAGACTATAAATTACTTGGTAAATGTTTATTCCCTAAAGATATTTTATCTTTTTCTTGCTTAACAGACAATAACATGACAAACTAACAGAACAACTAAATTAGTCTTTCCAGAATCAGCAAAACGTGTAGAGATGAATAATGCAAATTTTATGGGAAAATTCTAGACTCTATTATTTCTTCAAGTCAAGTATAGACAATCTTCTGCCAAGAGCCAGTTCATCAGTAAGAATAGAAATGATTTTTTAAAACATTTTGATCACCTCCATTCCCTGCCCCAAGTGAGAAAAAATTGCTTTGGAGTGGAGTCTCCTATCAGCTTAGGCTTCTGGTCTGGCTGCAGCTTGCTATAACAGCTGATGATTAGCTTTTTCTAATGTCTGAAGAGGAACACAGTGATCTAAAGACACATTACATTAAGACTGTAAGCCCTTACAACACATACTAAGATCTAGGTTCTCTAAGTTCCTCAGGCCATCCTGGAGGATGGGACAGCGCTAGTGAACCTCACAGAGGTCACTGCTGCAGTAGCAAGGGAGAAAAGAGGCAGCCTGTGGATAACAGACGGGGTGGCAAGACACCAGGAATCCTTTTCAATAGCTACTGACTAACTATGGGCTAGGCTAATGCCCTTCACCTAATCAGATCCCTCCTATTCAGGCCAGCAGATAGCACTCCTATAACAGAAAAAAAACTGGACTTGAACTCTGGGGGCCTAAGCTCTGGGGCTGGGTCTGTCACTTACTAACCTTGACTAGTCACAAGCTCTCTGAGCCTCCGTCCCTTTATCAATACTGAGGATAATAATCCCACCCTGAATCCCCTCCTCACAGGATTGTTCTGAGAACTAAATGAGACAGTGGTCAATGTGTTACTCATACATAAGAAATGTAAATAATACAGTAAGACAACAATGAAAATGCTAATCATTGTCATAACTGCATTTGATGAGTAATTGGCACAGAGCAGCAAGAGTGACAACGTTATCAGCAGGAATGACAGCAAAAACAAACCACCCTCCCACCACTACTGTTTATTGAATGCCTGCTCTGTGCCAGCGCTGTGTTAGGTGCTCTACTGACATTATCTCTGTAAAACCTAACAACAAGCCTGTCGAGCAAAAATCATTATCTGCGTTTTCAGGGAAGAAAATGAAGACTAAGACTTGCAGAAAGTTGCCCAAGGTCATAATCAATGCTTTCAGGTTCATATGACTTCAAAGCCTCTTCCAGTCCATTCTTTCTATTACACACATTCCCTCTAAAAAATGGGCTTGAAAATTAATTGCTGGATCTGTAACTGGAGGATTTCCAGCACTAATATGCTAATCTTCTTACATATGACAGACAATAGCTCTCCTCTTCTCAGCTGGATAACTCCCAATAGGCACTTGCTCACAAACACAGAGTATCTCGCTAGCTCCACTAAAGATTTACACTCCCTGGGGGAGGAAATGAGGCCTTCCTGGCTACACTGCATCAGCCACCCTAATGCACTCGCTTTCACTCATAGTTCTGTAACCACAAGGCAGGCACATAGTGAAGTCACGTTTGTTTCCTGTGGCCAGCTGCTCACACATGGAGCCTCCAGGCCTTCCAGAAACCGGCCAGCACCAGCCTGCCTCCCATCAAGGGCTGTGAGGTCCTAGAGGCCAGAAACGCGACCAGGGGCCGTGGTGCCTAACCTTAGCTCTGCTGCGGCCTTGCAGCCCAGAAAGCACAAGTTAAAATTTTAGAATCAAAGGATTCTAACCCAGCCCTTGCTAACTGCTATTAGCACAACCCGGCCAAAGTTACTAAACTCCCGAGTCTCCAATTCCTCATCAGTAAAAAGGAAATAATATCACCTACCAGGTAGGGTTCTTTTTAGTATTGGTATCATCTCATTTTTAGGGTTCTTTTTAGAATTGGTATCATCTCCTCTTCTTTATTTCTGCCTCCAATTAGCCATATTTAAAATTGGCAGAGTGATACCATGCTAACTTCTCACCATTATTTTACACAGGTGTCTTGTCAGCACTACAGTTTTATATGTACATGATGGAAAAAATGGTTTCTTACATTTATATGCTACATGATTATAATGTCTGAATCTTTAACAGTTCTTAGCACAAGGTGTAGCATAAAGCAAATGTTCAGTAAATGCTTTATGGAACAAATAAACACAAGTAAAAATTAATATATATGTAATTCTTAGTTTATGATGCATTTTCACAGGCATTACTTGACTCAACTTTTTCAACACTTTCATGAGGTATATGTTATCATGCACATTTTACAAATAAATAGAATTCAGGCTCAGGAGGTCAAATGACTTGCCCAAGGTTATGTAAGTAGGTAAAGGTAAGCATCTAGGTTATTGGATTCTTACATCTAAGAACAATTAATAAATCTTTTTTTTTTAAGTTGACTTACCCTCGATGGAGCCTCAATATTTGGCTCAGACACTTGTAAAAGCCTGACAAAAGCACAGTGAGGTACGTGTTGTCCCTATTAACCATGACTTCTCCAGTACACCATGGGGTTTCAACCACCAAACATATACAAGCAGGTCCTAGTAGCCTCCCTCAGAAGAGCCCAACTCTGTTTTCACTGGAACAGGAGGTGCCTCTCTTAAGCTCTGAGCCCCATTAGTCTTTTGAGCTAAGATCTTCCCCAGGCAACTCCCATATACAACCCACCTTCCAACATTCCTGCTCTGCAACCAAAGAGTACAACGCAAAGCAACTTCAAGCCTTCTAGACTCCCTTCATGGCTTCTTCTGCTGAAGATAAGAGCTTGGGTCATCAGGCCTTAGCAATAAGATCAGAGCCTTCCCAGCTTATGAAATGTGAGAGACAAAGAGGTGCCTCCAAATGAGGACTTCAACGTCTACTGGAATCCTGGGCACAGAGTAATGGAAGGACCACTAGATTGGGAGGCAAGAGACACATGTTTAAATCTCTTCTATATCAGATTTCTCTCCCAAGCACCAGACTTGTAAAACTAATTGTCCAGGAGTGATGTCAGCATCAAGATGGAGAGAAAGACGTTCCCTTTGTTTCTCTCCTCAATCTCTAACCAGTAAAATATCCATAACTCAACAAAGGTTCCTCTGCCCAACGCATCACAATGGTGGAGAATTCTACACATCTGTATATCTAAAGGTGAAGATGTGGGAACACATAGAGGAGGTGGAACCAGGGGAACCATGGAGGCAGTGAAGAATCCCAGTTCCCTGGCCTCAACAGCTGAGTCCACATTCCCAGAGAACCCAGTAGCAGCAGGAGAGGTGGCACACATGACTTTGGCTTCCCAGCTACAGTGGCACCCATGGCCACAGGTAACTAGGAAGCAGTGAACCCTACCCATCCAGCCACAGAGGCACCCACAACTCCACTCCACCCCTATGCACAGTAGTGGAGCCCGAGAACCTGACAACAGGAACATGGCAGAGGTGTCTACCTGACCCAGCTCCCTGCCCACTCCCACCCCCACCTGCAAGAGTGAAGCCTGAAGCTCAGCAGGTCCCAGACACAACAGAAGAGCCCGTCATCTTGGTGCCCCAGGCAGCATCACCAGGAACAGTGGCAGCAGCATGGCACCAGTGACTGTGGGAAGCACAAGAAATTATAGTGAGTGCAAGGGGCCAAACTTCCAACAGACATAAACTGGAGGATGTAAAGTGTGGACTCTTAAATATAATCAGAGGCAGGTCAGGTAAGTGAAACCAAAGACATGTGCTATAGTGCCACCTACTGGAAAACAAAAGAAAGACCTCTAATTTCTTATCTGTTGAATTGTTAGAAACAAGTAGAAAGATGTTCACTACCTCAAATGCACTGGTAGAGGAACAACTAATCAAGCACCATGCAGAACCACAGTAACACTGTAACACACACACACACACAAAATGACAATTCTTCAGAAACCAAGCTTAAAGTCAGAGAATATTGCAATCTAACTGATAGAGAATTCAAAATGGCTGGCATGAAGAAACTCAACAAGCTACAGGAAAACTCAGAAAGGCATTTTAATGAGCTCAGGAATAAAATTAATAAACAGAGGAATAATTTATCAAAGAGACTGAATATCTGAAAAGAACAAAACAAATTCTAGAGCTGAAGACTCAGTAAATGAGACGAAGAATGTATTAGAATGCATTGGAATGAGAGCAGAACATATGGAAGGAAAATTAGCAAGCTCAAACATAGAAATCTAGAAATTATAGAAGTAGAAGAGGAAAGAGAAATAAGATTTGAAAAAATAAGGAAATTCTACTAGACCTATCCCACTCTTCTAGGAAGGGCTGCATTAGGGTAATGGGTACAGCAGAAGGAGAAGAGAGGGAAAAGGAAGCAGAGAGATTACTGAAAGAAATAATAGCTGAGAAATTCCCAATACTGGGGGACAACTATATGGTCCATGAGCTAAGAGAATACCTAATTACATCAACACAAAAAGACCTTGCCCAAGACATATTATACAAAAGCTATCAAAAGTCATTGATAACTATACTACCTAAGGCAATCTACTAATTCAATGCAATCCCTATCAAATTACCAGTGGCATTTTTCACAGAACTAGAACAAAATTTTTTTTAATTTCTATGGAAACACAAATACCATGAATAGCTAAAGCAATTCTGAGAAAGAAAAATGGAATTGGAGGAATCAGTCTTCCTGACTTCAGACTATACTACAAAGTTACAGTAATCAAAACAGTATGGTACTGGAGCAAAAACAGAAATATAGATCAATGGAACAGGATAGAAAACCCAGAGATAAACCCACGCACCTATGGTCAATTAATCTATGACAAAGGAAGCAAGGATTTACAATGGACAAAAGACAGTCTCTTCAATAAGTGGTGCTGGGATAACTAGACAGCTACATGTAAAAGAATGAAATTAGAACATTCTCTAACACCATACACAAAAATAAACTCAAAATGGATTAAAGACCTAAATGTAAGGCCAGACAGTATAAAACTCTTAGAGGAAAACATAGGCAGAACGCTATTTGACATTAATCACAGCAAGATCTTTTTTGACCCACCTCCTAGAGTAATGAAAATAAAAACAAAAATAAACAAACGGGACCTACTTAAACTTAAAAGCTTTTGCACAGCAAAGGAAACCATTAGCACGATGAAAAGACAACCCTCAGAATGGAAGAAATTATTTGCAAATAATTAAACTTAATAAAACTTACAAAGGATTAATCTGCAAAATATATAAACAGCTCATGCAGTTCTATGTTAAGAAAACAAACAACCCAATCAAAAAATGGGCGGAAGACCTAGACATTTCTCCAAAGAAGACATAAAGATAGCCAACGAACACATGAAAAGATGCTTATTGTTAGAGAAATGCAGATCAAAAGTACAATGAGGTACCTCCTCACACAGGTCAGGATGGCCATCATCAAATAATCTAGAAACAATAAATGCTGGAGAGGGCATAGAAAGAAAGGGAACCCTCATGCACTGTTGGTGGGAATATTAATTGGTACAGCCACTATGGAGAACAGTATGGAGGTTCCTTAAAAATCTAAAAATAGAACTACCATATGACCCAGCAATCCCACTACTGGGCATCTACCCAGAGAAAACCATAATTCAAAAAGACACATGTACCTCAATGTTCATTGCAGCACTATTTACAATAGCTAGGACATGGAAACAACCTAAATGTCCATCAACAGAGGAATGAATAAAGAAAATATGGTACATATATACAATAGAATATTACTCAGCCATAAAAAGGAATGAAAGTGGGTCATTTGTTCAGGTGTGGATGGACCTGGAGTGTGTCATACAGAGTGAAGTAAGTCAGAAAGAGAAAAACAAATATCATGTATTAACTCATATATATGTGGAATCCAGAAAAATGGTATAGAGGATCTTATTTTCAAAGCAGAAATAGAGACATAGATGTAGAGAACCAATGTATGGATATCGAGAGGAAGGGGGGGTGGGAGGTATTGGGAGATTGGGATTGACATATATACATTATTGATACTATGTATAAAATAGATAACTAATGAGAACATACTGTATAGCATAGGGAACTCTACTTAATGCACTGTGGTGACCTAAATGGAAAGGAAATCCAAAAGAGGGAATATATGTTTATGTATAGTGGATTCATTTTCCTGTACAGTAGAAACTAACACAACATTGTAAAGTAAATATACCCTAATAAAAATTAATTTAAAAAATAATTTAAGTAAAATTTTTCAATTTTATTTAAAACCAGTTATGTTCTCATTATATTTTAAATAATATAGAAATATAAGGAGTTAAAGGTGAGTATTCTTTAGGGATGTGGTAAAGATGGCAGATTGAACATAGGCATGGTCTTTTAAAGCCATTAAACCTAGAAGTTTGGGGTGAACAGGAAAGGAGACAAGATCAGCAAAGGAGGCGATGACATATTGGTGAGCAGTAAATAACTCAAGGAGGAATCCAGTGCTGACAGTGGGCAAAACTGAAGACCAATTTATATATCTATGCTTCCGAATCCTCAAAAGGTTCAGGAATTGGTAGCACAATATGCTTCTGAAACTGGAGGAGTGGAGCAGGGGTGGGGGGTACTAAAGCCAGATTCAATGAAAGTCACTTAAATGCAGTTAGATCCCCAAACTCTTTCCCTACTCTGTAACACTGAGTGATTGCCTACACCTTCCTCAGCAGAAAATTGGAGGTTTATTCTCTGGAGATGGAAAAACACAGGATTTCTGGATTAGGCAATGTAAAGTACAGTTAAATATAAGAGGATCATAGGAAAAACAGGGTAATAAA
Source organism: Pseudorca crassidens (assembly GCF_039906515.1). Lineage (NCBI taxonomy): Eukaryota > Metazoa > Chordata > Mammalia > Artiodactyla > Delphinidae > Pseudorca > Pseudorca crassidens. The sequence continues at coordinate 55,605,602 of NC_090304.1, forward strand.
GTAAATATATGCATACTAATGCTGAGATCCCTAACCCTCTTATCTTACTGTGCTCCTGAAATATTACTCAAACTTTTATTCTCAAAGCAGCAGATTAGAAGATTCTTCGCTGGATCTGATCAGCCTAAATTCTAAACACAAAAATAAAGAAAACTGGGGCTTCCCTGGTGGCGCAGTGGTTGAGAGTCCGCCTGCCGATGCAGGGGACGCGGGTTCGTGCCCCGGTCCGGGAAGATCCCACATGCTGCGGAGCAGCTGGGCCCGTGAGCCATGGCCGCTGGGCCTGCACATCTGGAGCCTGTGCTCCGCAACGGGAGAGGGTCAGGGAACTAAGATCCCACATGCCACAGGGCGACTAAGCCCGCATGCCTCAGCTATTGAGCTCATGTGCTCTAGAGCCTGCTCACCACAACTAGAGAGCCCATGCACTGCAACTACTGAGCCTGCATGCTCTGGAGCCCACACACCACAACTAGAGAGCCCACACGCCACAACTACCGAGCCCACGTGCTTTGAAGCCAGTGTGCCACAACTAGAGAGCCTGCGAGCTGCAACTACTGAGCCCGCATGCTCTGGAACCCACACACCACACCTAGAGAGAAGCCAGTGTGCCGCAACTAGAGAAGCCCATGCCTCAATGAAAGATCCCACATGTCACAATGAAGATCCCACATGTCATAACGAAGATCCCCCGTGCTGCAAATGAGACCCGACACGGCCTAATTAATGAATTTTTGAATTTATACATAGTATCCTGTCATCTGCAAACAGTGACAGTTTTGCTTGTTCCTTCCCAATTTGGATTCCTTTTATTTATTTTGTCGGATTCCACTGGCTAGGACTTCCAATACTATGTTGAAGTGGTGAGAGTGCACATACTTGTCTTGTTCCTGATCTTACAGGAAGTACTTTTAGCATTTCACCATTGAGTATGATGTTAGCTGTGGGCTTGTCATATATGGCCTTTATTATGTTGAGGTATGTTCTCTCAGTAGCCACTTTGTTGAGAATTATTATAAATGGATGTTGAATTTTGTCAAAAAGTTTTTCTGCATCTGAGATAATCATATGATTTTTATTCTTCAGTTTGTTAATGTGGTGTATCACACTGAGTGACTGGTGGACATTGAGCCATGCTTGCATCCCTGGGATAAATCTCATTTCATTATCACGTATGATTCTTTTAATGTATTGTTGAAATTAGTTTGCTGATATTTTGTTGGGGATTTTTGCATCTATGTTCATCAGTGATAGTGGCTTGTAATTTTCTTTTTCAGGGAGTCTTTATTTGGTTTCATATCAGGGTGATACTGGTGTCATAGAAAGAGTTCAGAAGCAGGCCTTCCTCTGTAATTATTTTTTAATAGTTTGAGAAGAATTTGTGTTAACTCTTCTTTAAGTGTTCATTAGAATTCACTTTGAATATAAGATGGCACTCCCTTCTGGCCTACAAAATTTCTACTGAAATTCAGTTGATAGTATTATGGGAGTTCCCTTGTATATAACTAAAAATGCCACAAAAATCTAGTAGAACTAACATATGAATTCAGAAAAGTTGCAGAATACAAAATTAATATACAGAAATCTTGCATTTCTATACAGTAACAATGAACAATCAGAAAGAGGTATTAAGAAAACAGTCCAGTTACAATTGCATCAAAAGAATAAAATAACGAGGAATAAATCTAACCAAGGAGGTTAAATAACTGTACTTGGAAAACTGCAAGACACTGATGAAAGATATTGAAGATGACGCCGACAAAGGGAAAGATACACCATGCTCGTGAATAGAAAAATCAATATTGTTAAAATAAACTTACCACCCAAGGAAATCTACAGATTCAAAGCAATCATTGTCAAAATACCAATGGCATTATTCACAGACCTAGAACAAACAATTCTTTTTTTTCTTTTTTCCTGCTGCACGCAGGCCTCTCACTGCTGTGGCCTCTCCCATTGCGGAGCACAGGCTCCGGACACGCAGGCTCAGCAGCCATGGCTCACGGGCCCAGCCGCTCCACAGCATGTGGGATCCTCCCGGACTGGGGCACGAACCCGCGTCCCCTGCATCGGCAGGCGGACTCTCAACCACTGTGCCACCAGGGAAGCCCAGGAACAAATAATTCTAAAATTTGTACAGAAACACAAAAGACCCTGAATATCCAAAACAATCTTGAGAAAGAAGTACTAAGCTGGAGGTATCATGATCCCTGACTTCAAACTATACCACAAAGCTACAGTAATCAAAACAATATGGTACTGGGACAAAAACAGACACATAGATCAATGCAACAGAACAGAGAGCCTAGAAATAAACCCACACTCATACGGTCAATTAATCTATGACAAAAAAAGGCAAAAGTATACAATAAGGAAAAGACAGCCTCTTCAATAAATGGTGTTGAGAAAACCAGACACCTACCTACAAAAGAATCAAACTGTATCACTTTCTCACACCATATATAGAAATAAACTCAAAATGGATTAAATACTTAAACATAAGATATGAGACCAAATATTTCTAGAAGAAAAATTAGGCAGTACACTCTGTGACATTGGTCTTAGCAATATATTTTTTATTTTGTATATGTCTCCTCAGGCAAGGAAACAAAATCAAAATACAAACAAAATTGATTATATCAAATTAAAAATCTTTTGCACAACAGAAGAAATTATCAACAAAAGGAAAGGGCAGCTTACTCAATGGGAAGATCTCTTTGCCATGACATATCTGATAAGGGACTAATAACTAAAATATATAAAGAACTCATACAACTCAACATACAAAAACAAAAATTCAGCGGTCCTTAATAGACATTTTTCCAAGGAAGATATACAGATGGCCAACAGACACATGAAAAGATGCTCAGTGTCACTAATCATCAGGGAAATGCAAATCAAAACCATAATGAGATTCCATCTCACACCTATCAGAATGGTTTTTATCAAAAAGACAAGAAATAACAAGCATTGGCAAGGATGTGGAGAAAACAAAAAACTTGTGCACTGTTGGTGGGAATGTAAATTGCAGTCCTAGTGCAGCCACTAGGAAAACAATATGGATATTCCCCCAAATATGAAAAATAGAACTCCCATATGATCCAGCAATTCCACTTCTGGGTATTTTCCCAAAGAAAACAAAATCACTAATTGGAAAATATATATGCACCTCTATGCTCATGGCAACATTCTTTACCCTAGCCAAAATATAACAAGCTACCTAAGTGTCCATCAATAGATCAATGGATAAAGAAGACACACTCACTCACTCACACACACACACACACACACACACACACACACACACACACAGGAATATTACTCAGCCATAAAAAAAAGAACAAAATCTTGCCAAATGCCACAACATTGATGGACCTAGAAAGTATTATGCCAAGTGAAATAGTTCAGACAGAGAAGGACAAATATCATATGATTTCACTTGTATGTGAAATCTAAAAATCAAAACAATCATACATAACAAAATATAAACAGTCACATAGATACAGAGAACAAACAGGTGGTTGCCAGGGAGGAAGCGGGAAGATGAAAAAAATGTGTGAGTGAGATTAAGGGGTACAAATTTCCAGCTATAAAATAAATAAGTCACAAGGGTATAATACACAACATAGGGAATATAGTCAAAAATATTGTAATAACTTTTTATGGTGACACATGGTAAGCAGTTACCATGGTGATCATTTTGTAACATGTAAAACTATTGAATCACTATGTTGTACACCTGAAACTAATATACTATTGTAAGTCAATTATACTTCAATGAAAAAAAGAAAAAATATTATCTGGTATAAGCTTGGAATCAAAATTCTGCTACCTTTTTCTTACTGCAAAATGGAGACTGTGGGACTTCGCGGTTAAGACGCCGTGCGTCCACTGCAGGGGGTGCAGGTTCGATCCCTGGTCGGGAAACTAAGATCCCACATGCCACGCAGTACGGCCAAAAAGTAAAAAAAAAAAAAAAATGGAGACTGTCCCTGCTCTTTCAAATGCAGAATTTTAATTAATTTATCCATGAATATAACCCAGGATTCATTCCTGCTTCTTATATATATTCTCTCAGTCCATATTCTCTGGAATTACTCTTATCTTCTAGGATTTTTCTCCTCTACGTAATTAAGCTGTGGTTTCTTCTGCTCCAATCAGTCTGACTTTACCTGCTTCCTATCTTCCATGAACCTTCTGACCATGGTCCATTCATGTCCTGTTTTTGTTTTGGAGCACTGTTTTTTTTTTTTTTTTTTTTTTTTTTTTGCCGTACGCAGGCCTCTCACTGTTGTGGCCTCTCCCGTTGCGGAGCACAGGCTGCGGACGCGCAGGCTCAGCGGCCATGGCTCACGGGCCCAGCCGCTCTGCGGCATGTGGGATCTTCCCGGACTGGAGCACAAACCCGTGTCCCCTGCATCGGCAGGCAGACTCTCAACCACTGCGCCACCAGGGAAGCCCTGGAGCACTGTTTTGAGTTCATTTTTTATGTATCTTTTCTGAAATTAAGAAATTTAGCATAACCAGAGAGAGACACATGAATTCACTCTACTACCCTACCCTGATCAAAATTCTTTCTAATATGGTAGTTTAGACTAAAATGCCCATCCAACTATATTAATCTCCCATCTAAAATACTTCCTCAGCTTCAGCACAAAGTCCAAATTCTTTGGCCTGACATGATGAATCTTTAACTTGGCTTTTGTTCATGCTACCTCACACAAGAAACCATTGCCCTTCTCTCTGGCTCGTATCCTTACCTGTGCTGACCTGACACTGTATTATAAATCCTTATTTACATGTTCTGAGTCCTCACTAAATTATAAGATCAAAAGCAAAGACCTTACCAGTCCTTGAGTCTTCAGCACCCAAAGGGCCTATCACATAGCAGTTGTTCATTTTATAAATAAGAATTTGGGCACAAAAGTGCTACTGAAAGAGCTGGATCTCAGACCAATGAGCCACGAATAAAAGAAGTTTAGAGTGGAAAGAACCTTAAATATCATGTTTGTTAAATGAACAAATAGTGAGGACCCAACGATTCCATACAAATTTCCTTGTAATACCAGACAGAATAAGTCACTCCATCAAATATGACCCTCATTGTACATTATTCATGTACCTCTCTTGCAGCCCTTATCCCTCTATCCTGTTGTTAATTTTTTCTCAAAGACTAAGAGAGAGCATATTCAATTTTGTATCACCAACACCTGGGCACAAAGAAGGTGCTACACAAATATTTTTGGTATGCATGAATAAATAAATGCTTAGGAGAACTGGATTTGGTATTGGTCTCTACTACTGACTCATTCAAGGGTACAGAGCAAGTCATGTAAAGTATCTGAGTTCCAATTTCTTAATTTGTGTCATGGAGATAACAATCCCAACCAATTATTTTACAAATAAAATGGAATGATTTGTGTGAAAACAATGCCATGCTCCCACAATACAAAACCACATGCCCCACATAAAACTAGCAAGGAAATAAAGAGGCCTGAGCCACAGGGACAGTATTCTGAACTGGGGGAGATAATGTCCTTGACAGCCTGAGTAGTTTTAATTGTAGATACTAAATCAGTACAGGATTTTACCAAGCAGGTGTCATCCTCTCTGCCATATGGCATGAGCCCCAGGGCCCCTCCTCCTCACCAAGGAACAACAGAGCTAAGGCTTTACTGCAGCCTCCTTTATAAGACCTCTCTGACATCTTTCTCAGTTCCCTGCCACAGTGAAAAGAATGCTGGATGGGGACTCAGAAAACCCTAGATCTAATCTGGTTCTGCCACAATAGCAATTATGAGCCTTCAGGAAAGTCTGTTTTGTCACCAGCAAAGAGGGGAGGATAATACTTTCTTCGCAAGGTAATTGTAAGGACTAATTATTCTAACATACATAAAGTTATTAACACAGTGCCTGGCACATGCTAGCTACTCAATAAATAATAGCTGTTACTCCTCCTATAAAAACATAAAGACATTTGAGCCACAAAGCTAAGCTCAGCTTTGTTCAGACCCCTTCTTCAATAATTTACAGTTCAGCAATGGGGAGAAACTCCCAAGGATCTCAACATTTGCACATTCTTCCCCATCTTTTAATTCCATTTCTTCCATTTGATGAAAGAGTGGATCAGGGGAAAGTGACGCAGACCGCAGATCAGATACTTTATTGTTATTAACCCTTCTTGATTTCAGTTTTATCATCTACGAAACAAAGATAAGAAACCACCTCACTAAATTCCAGCGAAGATTAAAAGAGACAGTGAATAAAAAAGGACCTGGTATGCCACAAGGCATTAGATATGTGAATACTTTTGATAATTGATAAGTGTATAAATGACTCAGAGTAAACTTCCCCACTTCTGGAAGCATGATTCAAAGTATTTGGATGGTTACTCAGTATCGTATTAGAACGTACGACCCCCACTTAAAATTTTTCAATAGCTTCTCATTACCTTAAAGTTATAACTCCTATATGATCAGACCTGTCTACGCTCCTCATCACCCACCTCTAGTCCCTTCACACTTCACATTCCCATCGTAACAAACCACTTGCAGTTCTCTGTGTAAGCCTACCTCGTGAACCTTGTTACCTTAGCACATGCTAATTATTCTGTCTGCAATACTCTCATCTCTCCTTAATTCTCAACCTAAATAACTCATTTAGCTCAGACTCTACCATCAAGAAGCCTTCCTTATACATCCAACCTTTCATTCAGTCAATTGTTCCTTGCCAGATACATGGATCCAGCAATTAACAAGTCAGACACAGCCCCTGGCCTCATGAAGTTTTAGCATGCTGCACTGTAACTGTTTGTGCCTTCATGTTGTTCACAAGATTCGGAGATTCTTAGGAGTTGGGACAATGCCTGATTCATCCCAATATTGTCACTTCTCCACACAGGACCTGGCAAAGTGTAGGGACTTTGCAAATGTTTAGTTAATCAATATGATTTAATAAATCCATATAATTACCACCTTCGTACAAGAGACAATATCAGGTATAAAGAAGAGCAGTATTCTTTTTAATGGCTGAGTAATATTCCATTATATATATTACCACATCTTCTTTGTCCTCTGTCAATGGACATTTAGATTGCTTCCATGTCTTGGTTATTGTAAACAGTGCTGCAATGAACACTGGGGTGCATGTATCCTTTCGGACCATGTTTTCCTCAAGATACATGTCCAGGAGTGGGATTGCAGGATCATATGGTAGCTCTATTTTTGTTTTTTTAAGGAACCTCCATACTGTTCTCCATAGTGGCTGTACCAATTTACATTCCTAGCAACAGTGCAAGAGGGTTCCCTTCTCTCCACACCCTCTCTAGCATTTATTGTTTGTGGATTTTTGATGATAGCCATTTTGACTGATGTGAGGTGATATTTCATTGTAGTTTTAATTTGCATTTCTCTAATAATTAGTGATATTGAACATCTTTTCTACAGATTGTCATACTGAGTGAAGTATGTAAGGCAGAGAAAGAGAAATATTGTATGATATCACTTACATGCGGAATCTGAAAAGAAATGATACAAATGAACTTCTTTACAAAACAGAAACAGACTCACAGACTTAGAGAATGATCTTATGGTTACAGGGTGGGGGGGAGGCAGGGGGGGAGTGATAGTTAGGGAGTTTGCAATTGACATGTACACACTGCTATATTTAAAATAGATAACCAACAAGGACCTATTGTATAGCACAGGGAACTTTGCTCAATATTATGTAACAACCTAAATGGGAAAAGAATTCAAAAAAGAATAGATACATGTATGTGTGCATATATATATATAACTAAATCACTTTGCTGTACATCTGAAACTAACATAACACTGTTAATCAACTCTACTCCAATATAAAATAAAGTTAAAATAAAAAAGAATAGCAGTATTCTCTCAGTTATGTCACAGCTTATAAGACCCTTTCAAATACATCCACATCTCGTCTTATCTGCTCTGAAAAACAGAATTTGTAAGTTGAGAGAGACAGAGGGATCCTTGAGGTCCTTTAATCTTACTTTCTACCCAATTCATCAATGGTTCCTATAATATCCCTTCAAGTGACAGGACATGCACAACAACTTCGGAATGAATGACTTTAAATTCATAGAATCCGCTCCCTTCAACAAGTAGTCCTAATCCTAGTTTTGTAGACCCAACAAACCCAAAAGAAGGAATTCTCTTCTAAATTCAGTTATTTGAAGACATGTCAGGAAAGGCAAAGTGTATTACGCTCACTTTATTGATGAAAAACACTGAAGCTCAGAAAGGCAAATTGGCTTTGCTAATGTTCAAATCTATAAATGAAAAACTGAGTCCAGCAGCCAGTTCTTCTGGTTCCAAGGTTAGGATTTCTACAACATTAATAAACTAAAGCTGGAAGGGATGCCTACCGTTTATTAAGTCCAAGTCCTTTACTCTGAGGCCCAGGGTGGGAGAGTGACCAAGATGAGTACCCCCCAGCCCAGGCTCTGCATCTACCACACTGACTTGATCCCTAAAAATCATACCTGCCCACATCAGAATAGAGGAAATAAAGCTTACCAAAGTGTTAGAAGGACTATAATCCTCAGCTAATTCACCTCCAAAGGAAAAAAGACACTGGATTTAGTCAGTAAACAATTACAGTTAATCCTTTCTTGAGAGCTAAGGAAGCCTATTCAGTCAAGCACTTGCTAGGCTCAGAGAATAATCATCATAGCGTTACTGGTACTATAGGCCCAACAGCGTGCTAAACACGTTACACACATTACCTCCTCTAATCCTCACTACGGCTCTCAGTACTATTATTATGTCTACTTTCATAGATTTGGAAACTGAGGTTCAGGGAAGTTAAGTAATTTGCCCAGTAGTTATTTAACACATGGATTGGTAGGAATCAAGAGTTGAATCCTGGTGTACTTCTAAACACTATGCTAGAACTGTATCCACATCAACAACTGCATCATCTTCAGGCCTCAATGGCCAAAGAGATTTCCTGCATTATAAGTGAAAGGGAAAGAATTCATGGCTGGCACTGTGCTGAGCCACCCATAACAAATGATGACCAGTTTTTAGAGAGGACCCTTCTACATCCATGTCTATTCCCCACAGGGAGAGAAAGACTAAGCCTTAGGAAAAGAGAGGCTTTAATCATCTCAAGTTTAATCAAAGGCAGGGTCTTATTTTCTAAGAATAGATCCAACTTCCTGAAAGCAGATAATTACCATAGTTCACCGATTCTTAGATGTATATTTTTTCACATTAACACGTCTGAAACAGAGATTTGTCCTACAATCAAAGGCATTCCATGGTTCAACTATTTTTCTTTAACGGCATATAAAATAACGGTGCATTTTACAATGAATGATAGCTTAGATTTGATGAAATATGAAACATAGATCCAATGGAGATCATAGCAAAAACATAAGTTTAAAGACTAAGTATTGTGTTTCTTTTTATTCTTTAATTCCTAAAGGTCTAAGAAGAAACTGACTTCACCAGTTCATTACCAATGGAATTAAGGAGGAGAAAAGTCTACCAAATTCAACCTATTTCTCAACAAGAACCAAGCCCAAAGAATGTCCAAAATCCCAATTCCATCAGATAAGAAATTACCAGGTACAGCTTTTTGGTCCTATGACAAATCAAATCATGAATACAAAAACTGTGACAATAAGTTCTTAAAATAAACCTTGAACATCCATCTGTACCTTGGAGAAATCAATTCAGGATTGATTCACATTTTTTTCTTGTCCAAAAGTACATCACCTTAGACAGAACAAAGTATAATACTACGCCTTCATCTTGTGCACTGGATATTCTGGTATTAAACATATCACCGCTCTATAAAAAACAGGTAAGCACTCTTTTTAAACGTGATTTACAATTTCTATGTATCAAAATCACATTCCATAGCCCAGAATGACAGAACAGAAAGTACTTTCAATCCCTTCATTTTATAAATGAATAAACTAAGGTTCAGAAGAAAAGAAACTGGTACAAGGTTACATAAATCAGTGGCAAAGTAGGGCTAAAACCCAGAACCTTGGGTTGTCTATCTAGTTTAGGTTTTGCTTATCATATTAGCTACTAATTGGTACAGAATATAAAGTGCTAAAAGAAATAGGAAACGTGACAAAAACTGGCATGAAGGATTGTGCTTGGATTATAGACAGCAAACTGTTTAAGGGCCCAAGTTGAAAACACCCTTCCATCACATATCAGTTGAGTCGCTCTGAGTAAGTCACTTACTTTCCCGGAGCCTAATTAATTTGTCTGAGTCTGCAAAATCGGGATAATAATCCTTTCCCTACCAATCTCTCAAGGCCATCATGAGAATCAAATGAGATAATTCATGTGTAATCACATATAAATTGAAGTAGTTTTATCATAATTAGTAGTATGAGAAGAGGGGAAAGTTAGCCCTGGACTTCAACTTCTAGAAAATTAAAAATCCTTCACATGTGTGCATGCACACACATGCACACATACACACATGCACATATACACGTTTGCACAAATTTATACACACAGAAGTAGCTGTATGGGCACATATCTATACATATAAACTCAATGTTATTCATTTATGCATGCACAGATGAACATACACAGAATTACCTGAATGTGTATATCTATACCCATATTTAGTCATAAATACTTAAATGGACTTTAATTCCAAACATAGGCAAACCCACAAAGCTATGCTTCCATATACATAAATGGCATTTGTACATATCTACACACATACACATAAAAACAGACTCTTCCAAAGACTTGGCCGCTGAGGCTTTCAAAGTCATCTTCTAATCTGTTGTCTCCATGACAAACTTTATAAAACACAAGCCTTCATCTCCTGACCAGAAAACTTTGCTACCCAGCACCCCTCAACCCCAATGACTCCTTGGAATGATCCAGGCCTTCAATGAAAGAAGTGAGACAGACCCAGCAGGCCAGATGTCAGGAAGGAAATATGCTAGGATCATGCATGACCCTCTCCAGGGCACCACTATGCAGCATGAGCAAAGCTGCAGTCTGTCATCCTCACCATCTGTGCCTACTGCTGCAAGCCAGATACTTGCTGGGGAAAGCATCCTTCAAAATTAGCTAGTTTCATCCCGGCTCTCACCTTCCCCAACAATACTGCCCTTTGAAAGAGACAGCATGAACACCAGAAAAAGCACTGGACTCAGAGTTAAGACCAGTGGTTAAGAGATCACTAATTTAGCCACATTAGAAAGGCATTTTGGGCTCTAATGTTTGCAAAACAAGGGGAAACTGGAAGTGGTATATACTAAAGATACTTCTTGCCCTAACATTCTAAGATGCTATATAAAAGGCAAGTTTCCAGAAATGTAGGCCTTCCTATGACTTGCCTAAGAAAAGAAAAATCTCTCTGCTATGGAGGTGCTCCAAATAGAGTTACTAGAACCAAGTGGTAAACTGAAAAGGTACTGGTCAAGGAATTAGGAGACCTGGATTCTAATCCCAATTTTGCAATTAAAAACATTCTGAAAAACATAGTCCCTTATATATATAGAGAGAGAAAGAGTATACCTAAAGAACATTTATTATTACTGGCCTATTTTTCATTTGATAAAAATCAGTTTCTTGAGGAAGAAATTGGGTTTGCCTACTTAAAAGATACACATTAAATGTCATCACATAATTCATTAATATTGAAAACAAAGTTTATAATGATGGCTACATTTCCATGGTTCTGTTTTACAACCTGTAAAGAACTGGGACTTCCCTGGTGGTGCAGTGGTTAAGAATCCAACTGCTAGTGCAGGGGACACAAGTTCGAGCCCTGGTCCAGGAAGATCGCACATGCAGCGGAGAAGCAAAGCCCGTGCGCCAGAACTACTGAGCCTGTGCTCTAGAGCCTACAAGCCACAACTACTGAGCCCACGTGCCACAACTACTGAAGCCCGTGTGCCTAGAGCCCGTGCTCCGCAACGAGAAGCCACCGCAATGAGAAGCCCGCGCACTGCAAAGAAGAGTAGCCCCTGCTCGCCACAGCTAGAGAAAGCCCACGAGCAGCAATGAAGACCCAACACAGCCAAAAATAAATAAATAAATATATTAAAAAATAAAAAGAACTTCGACATCAGTGAGCTCATTTATCTGCACTACAGACTCTGGAGATTGGAATTATTATTCCCATTTTGAACTTCGAAGAAATGAAGTGACAGTTAGAAGCTACTGAGTGTCAGAATCTACGTCTTCTAGCACAAAGTCTACGTTCTAAATATACAAAATACACTACTTTTAAAAAACCTTCAGTTTCAGGGGATTCCTTGGCGGTCCAGTGGTTAGGACTCTGTGCCTTCACTGCCGAAGGCCCAGGTTCAATCCCTGGTTGGGGAACTAAGATCTCACAAGCTGCACAGCACAGCCCCCCAAAAAACTAACAAAATAAAATGAAATAAAATACCTGCAGTTTCAGAGTAAAGACTCCATTTGATGCAAAAACCCATCATCTTGGCTCTCAAATTCCAAAATTCCATCTCAGTGAACGTGCCATCTCCACTCTTTCCGATACGTTCTTCCTCCACCCCACACTAACAGGCATCTACTAAGATGAAAACCTCTTCTTTCCTAGACTGCCCTGGACACAATCCCCATACCTGTAAAGCTCTGGCTATTGGAGGTCTTCTTCGAGTTATAAAATTCCAATACACCCAGGACTGCCTGCGGGTTTTTCTTCTGCTCCAACTTGGTGATATTTGATGTCTGAAGCAAGCGGGCCCACTGCTCTGGCATCCCCTACAAGAGAGACATGCGAGGCTGTCAGCAAGGCATAATCACAGGGGACCCTGAATGAAATTCAGAACTAACTCTGATAACTGATGGCAGCTAAAGATGGCTTTAGTCATTCCTTTCTCTCTCTGCCCTCAGAGTTCCACACTGGTCTCTCTTATAACACATCTCTTACTATATCTGTCATTTCTTGTGGTATTTGCCCCTTCACCAGGCTATTCCTCCTTTACAGCAGGAATCATGTCTGATTTGTCTCTGGATCATCAGTGCCCAGCACAGAGCCTGATGCCAAGGGGCCAGTTAACCGAGGTCTATTTAAGGAATAGAGATTCAAAGGCTTCTCTAGTACAATTCTGGAGGGGAGGAACGTGTCCCTCTCAAGAATATAAGAAGATAGTAATGAGGGTCTTGGGCAAAGACAGAGGCATCAGGCAGTCTGGAAAGGATTAAATCTAACAGTGCATAGCCAGAACTCTGAAAGACCAAAGGTCTTTCTGTGACCCAGGACTTACTGTAAACTCGCCTGTGACAGCATCAAAACCAATGTGAGGGCTTCCCTGGTGGCGCAATGGTTGAGAGTCTGCCTGCTAATGCAGGGGACGCGGGTTCGAGCCCTGGTCTGGGAGGATCCCACATGCCGCGGAGCAACTAAGCCCGTGCGCTACAGCTACTGAGCCTGCGCGTCTGGAGCCTGTGTTCCGCAACAAGAGAGGCCGCGATAGTGAGAGGCCCGCGCACCGCGATGAAGAGTGGCCCCCACTTGCCACAACTAGAGAAAGCCCTTGCACAGAAACGAAGACCCAACACAGCAAGAATAAATAAATTAATTGATAAACTCCTACCCCCAACATCTTCTTTAAAAACAAACAAAAAAAAATGTGAACCGTGTACTCAAAATCTGAAGGAAGAGAAATCTCTGACTGTTCCTTCTCCTGCCTTTTTTTTTTTCTGCAAGAGAAACAGGGAAAAGTAGATAAATCCAGGACATTATTATATTTTTAGGCTTATTTAGCTATTTGTTGAGCTCTTAACTCCTCTAGAGGCCAAGGACTGTGATTAAAAATTCACACGTGTATTTACAGAGCTCAGAGTTGGATCTAGGTTGGAGTAGACGGAGTAGTAAATTAAGCCATGATTAAAGGCTTTTCATTGATCTAAAGTAAGGGAGGGGCAGAAAGAACTTTCATCAGAGTTAATAGTCTTGGTTCTACCACTAATGAGTCAGTTGATCCTGACTCATTAGTGGTAGGTCAAGTCACTTCCTCTCTCTGAACCCTGGTTTCCTCATCTGCAAAACAAGAAGACTCAAATAGATGGTCTATAAAGACCTTTCCAGCCCCGGACATCTTACATTCTATGAGCTTCTATAAGCTGCATCCCACCATTTTGGTCCTTGATTATGGGCCATTGTAAGGTTCTCTAAATTACAGCATTTTAGATTTGGAACTTGTTTTAATAATATGAATCGCTAATATTATCATATCAGGTGTTCAGTAGACAGTGATTCAAGTTCTTCACATGTATTAACTTGCTTCAGCCTCACAGCAACCGTACCAATTAGATACTATCATCCTTATTTTGCAGATAAAGAAACGGAAGCACAGAGATTCAGTGACTTGTCCACAATCACATGATTACTAATTGGCAGTAGCCAGACCCAAACCCAGGCAGTGTGGCCCAGAGCCTGAGCTCTAACCACTATGCTATGCTGCCTCTCTTGCTAGGACCCTAAAGGATCATGAAGTCCAAATACTTGTAGTCATCCCTCTCCCATCAAGAGTCTTGCATACAGTAGATGTTCACTAAGGTCCTGATGACCTGACAGGAAAAACGTCCAATATTTAAGGAGTTGTATTGCTGAAGTACCCTTGTTAGGGGATGAATTGTGTTCCCCAGATTCCTATGCCGTAACTCCCAGTACCTCACAATGTGATCTTATTTGGAAAGAGGGCCTTTGCAGATATAACTAGTTAAGTTATAATTAGGTCATACTGGAGTAGGGTGGGCCCCTAATCCAATAATTCTGGTGTCCTTATTAGAAAAAAAATTTGGAGACAGATGCACACAAGAGAACATCTTAAGATAAAGGCAGAGATCAGAGCAATGTTTCCTCAAGCCAAGAAACACCAAAGATTGCCAGAAAGTCACTAGAAGCTAGGGGAGAGGCATGGAATAGAGTTTTCCTCACAGGTCTCAGAAGGAACCAACCCTACAAACACCTTGATCTTGGGCTTCTAGCCTCCAGAACAGAAACAATAAATTTCTGTTGCTTAAGCTCCTGGTTTGTGGTAATATGTTGCAGCAGATCTAGCAAACTAATATAACCCTCTTCCAACTAAAAAGAGTTTCAGGTTCTTGCTATTATCTAGACCTCAGCAAGCACCTGCAAATGCAACCCAGCTGAAACAGGCTTAAATACCTTCCAAGGCTCAGCCTGATAATCTTTCTTCCTAGATAGGGACCTACAGAGCCAAGATTTTAAACATCTGTAGAAACCCTCCCCCTTCCTTCAGCCAAGGTTCTTCTTCCTTCAATGTCCTAGGGAAGAGGTAGAGGACAGGACCATGTGGTCTAAACTTGCAGAGAACTCCCTACATATCACCTAGGGTTACTGGTTTCAGAGGGTAACTGCAAAAGCTACCATTTATGAAGCTATTAGTATGTGCCAGGCATGCATTAAGAATTTTGTATGTGTTATTTCACTGAATACTCATGAAATGCTGCAAAACAGATATTAATATCCCCATTTTATAGTACTTATTTTTAATAATTTGCTTGACCATTCCTGAGTATCAGTGACAAGCATGACCTGAAAGTATCCAACTTGCCATATACTCAAACCAGAAACACATTGCAGGCCTATGAGGCAAGACCAGAATATCCCCTCTTTAAGGCAAGTGAGCAAGGAAAGGCCAGGAGCCCTGAGCCTCTGGTCTTCCCCACTACCAATCTCCCAAGAAAACCTCCAGAGTTTCTCCCTGTAGGAGAAGTTATTCTCCACACTATCACAATCATGTCACAAAATCCTTGGCTCCATGACAAGCTAGACGTTTTCCCTCCTAGAAATGCCCAGCACCATACACCAGCAAGGCTCAGCGTTAAAGAATGGAAGCCCCAAATTCACCTCTAAAAGAATTCAGTGAGGGCTTCCCTGGTGGCGCAGTGGTTGAGAGTCCGCCTGCCGATGCAGGGGACGCGAGTTTGTGCCCCAGTCCGGGAAGATCCCACATGCCGCGGAGCAGCTGGGCCCGTGAGCCATGGCCGCTGAGCCTGCGCGTCCGGAGCCTGTGCTCCGCAACGGGAGACGCCACAACACTGAGAGGCCCGCGCACCGCAACAACAAAAAACAAACAAACAAAAGAATTCAATGAGCAGTACCTGGGCTGGGGTCAGACAGGGGCTGAATGCCAGGCTTGTCTGGGCCTATCCTTGGAGTTCATATTAAAAGTATAGGCTAAAGCCCATGGGCTAAAATAAGGCTCCCAAATCCACAGTTAAGGCCCCAGTGCCCAGGAAGAGCTGGACTGCATTTACATGAGCCACTTATTCTGTAACACTTGTTCTATTGCCCTTCCAGGTTGAAATGTCTGAGCCTCACTACCAGACTGAATATTCCTACAGGCCAAAGAAATTATCAGTATGTCACCGGCAAAGCCCATTAACAATTCGCAGGAAACAAACATAGAATCGGGTAATAAAGTCTAACCTTTTTTTTTCCTTTGTGCTGCTTAGTCTAGCTTCACTTGCTCATTGGGTACCGTGTGCAGAAGCCCTGCACCAAGCCCTTCAGACCAAAGCTGCTAGTGGGAAACGGCTGGTCCCGACACCGCAGCTCCGCAGGGCCATGGGCAGAAGCTCTGGCAGGACTCCGCATCCAAGATGGCAGCGAGGGGCCGCGAACCGAGACGCTGCGCCTGGCTCTGCAGTCTTAAGCCTGAGCAGCGCAGCAGTGCCCGCCCACAAGGACTCCTCCCCCTTCCCTGCGGAGAAGAACCCTATAAAGCAGCCCCGCCCACCGCCTTTCAGCTGAAGCAGGGGCTCTAGAGCACAGGTCCACATCTCTTCATGCCTTGATCAAAGAATAAAACTTTCCTTGGCTTCTAAACCAAACTCAGTCTCATCCTGTTGGCTCAAATGACACTGGGCAGGAGGACCCTTGTTGGGGCCTGACTCAAAAGGGTCAGTAACAAGTATACCCCTTAGCACTTTAGATTTACATTTCATAATAATTACAATGATCACCTTCATCTGTGTCATGCTCTCGTTTACATTTCATAATTACAATAATCACCTTCATCTGTGTCATGCTCTAGTTTTGACAAAGCACTTTCACATACCGTAGTTCATTAGCACCTCAAAACAACTGTGTGACAACAGGGCAGTGATTATGGTGCCCAGTTGACAGAAGAAACAGAGGTCCCAAGAAATTAAGTAGCCTGCCCCAGTTTACATAGCAAGTTAGCAGCAGATCTGGGGCCAGGACTGAGGTCTTCGGACTCCCAGCCCCAAGGCCTTTGTATTCAGTCATTCTGCCTCCTCTGGACAGCTGCTGCTCATGATGATGTTATTTCTCCTCTCTCTCCCAATGCATTCCACTCACCAAGTCATTAATGATTTTATCTTCTATACAGTGATCAAATTTACCCACGTTTCTCTGTCACCATGGCCCCCACCCTATTTCAGCCATCATTATCTGTGGCCTGAATCATTCTAACAATAACCTGTCACCTGCATTCTGGTCCCCTCCAATGGAAACAGCTGCCAGGGTGATCTATAGCCTTGCTATCAAAGCAGCAACAGCATCACTTGGGAGACTGCTGGAAATGTGGAATCCCAAGCTCCACCCCAGACCTACTGAATCAGAATCTGAATTTTAATAAGATCCCAAATGATCCATGTAACTTTTACATGTGCATGTAAAAGTTTGAGAATCAAGAGAATGTGAAGAAAAACCAGAGACAGGAAGAAAATATTTGCAAAAGATACACAGTTGGTCCTCCATATCCATGGGTTCTTTATCCATGGATTCAACCAACTGTGGATCAAACATATTTGGAAAAATATCCAGAAAGTTCCAAAAATCAAAACTTGAAATGCTGCACTGGAAACTATTTACATAGCATTTACATTGTAGTTACAACTATTTACATAGCATTTACACTGTATTCGTTATTATAAGTAATCTAGAGATGATTTAAAGTATAGGTATAGGTTATATGCAAACGCTATGCCATTTTATATAAGGGACTTGAACGTCCATGGATTTTGGTACCTGTGGGGTCCTGGAACCAATCCCTCATGGATACTAAGGGAAGACTCTATCTTATAAAGGACTATTATCCAAAATGTACAAAGAACTCTTAAAACCCAGCAAGAAGAAAACAAACAACCTGATTAATAAAATGGGCAAAAGATCTGAACAGACACCTTACCAAGAAGATATACAGTTGGAAAAAATGCTCAACATCGTATGTCATTAAGGAACTGCAAATTATAACAACAGTGAAATAACACTTCACACCTATTAGAATGGTCAGCATCCAAAACTGACAACACCAGATGCTGACGAGGATGTGGAGCAATAAGAACTTTCATTCATTGCTGATGGGAACGCAAGATGGTTCAGTCCCTTTGGAAGACAAGTTGACAGTTTCTTACAAAATTAAACATACTTTTACAATACAATCCAGCAATCACACTCCTTGTTATTTACCCAAATGAGCTGAAAACTACGTTCACAAACAAAAACTTGCACACGGATGTTTATAGCAACTTTATGAATAATTGTCAAAACTTGGAATCAACCAAGATGTCCTTCAGTAGGTGAATGAATAAATAAACTGTGGTACTTCCAGAAAATGAAACATTATTCAGCACTAAAAAGAAAGGAGCTATCAAGCTATAAAAAGACAATGAGAAACCTAAAATACATATTAAGATCAGTGGTTTCCATGGGTTAGGGGGGAAGGAGGGGTGAATTGGTGGAGTACAGAGGAACTGTAGGGCAGTAAAACCTATTCTCTATGATACTATAATGGTAGATACCTGTCATTATACATTTCTCCAAACCCACAGAATGTACAACCTGTGTAAAATGTTGTAACCCTAATGTAAAATATGGTCATAAATTGAATATGATGTATTGATGTAGGTTCATCAATTATAACAGATATGCCACCCGAGTACAGGATGTTGGTTGTGGGGAAGGTTGTGCATACGTGTGGGCAGGAGGTTTATAGGAAATCTGTGTACTTTCCACTTAATTTTACTGTGAACCTAAAACTGCTCTAAAAAATAAGCTATTTAGGGCTTCCCTGGTGGCGTAGTGGTTGAGAATCTGCCTGCTAATGCAGGGGACGCGGGTTCGAGCCCTGGGCAGGGAGGATCCCACATGCCGCGGAGCAACTGGGCCCGTGAGCCACAACTACTGAGCCTGCGCGTCTGGAGCCTGTGTTCCGCAACAAGAGAGGCCGCGATAGTGAGAGGCCTGCGCACCGTGATGAAGGGTGGCCCCTGCTTGCCACAACTAGAGAAAGCCCTCACACAGAAACGAAGGCCCAACACAGCAAAAATAAATTAATTAATTAATAAACTCCTTCCCCCAACATCTTCTTTAAAAAAAAAAAAGCTATTTAACAAATAGATTGGGAAGCTCTGCTCTGCAGACTTGTATCCTCTCCTTCATCTCCCACTACTTACGCTTCATACACTCTACACCCACTACACTGAACAGTGATGGTTCACCAAACATAATGGGCTCTTTCACATCCCTTCAGCTTGTCTCATGTTGCTCCCTTTGCCTGTAAATCCTGCCTTTCTCTTTCCCTTCCCTTGCCGCCTCACCACACAAGCCCTTTTATTTATCCTTGTCAGGTCTCAGCTTAAAGGTCATCCCTTCTGTGAGGTCCTCCCTGATCTCTAGTTTGGGCCGTTCTTCACCGTCTCCTCCTCAGACCCCAGTATGGTCTCCCCCAGCACCATACTAGTAATTGTCTGTTTTAAGGGTTTATCTTCCCAGCCAAACTGAGTTCCAAGTGCAGGGGCCACATACAATTTACCATGAATCCCCAGCGGCTAGCAAGGGTCTGGCATAAACCAGGTGCTCAGACAATGAATGAAGAAAGGAATAAATGACCAGGCCCCAAACTCAACCTGGCAAGGAGTCTAAGGAATCAGCCTAAGACATGCAAATTCTCTCCAGAGCAGGAATAAAGGTTTCATTTTTACTAGCTCTGACCTGACCTACACAATCCTGTTTTAAAACCTGCTCTATGGGAGCTTCGCACACTGGCCAAAAGATATTCTGAAGTCCTTGTGCCTCCAGGGACCCAGCACAACCCTGATGAAAAGCAGCAAAATGGGGGGACAAACAAGAAGATCTAGAGTCCAGGCCAGTTTTGCCTCTACCACACCATATAGTCCAGGTGTTCATCTCTCTTATCTGAACCATGGAAAGAATGGACTAGATGATTTTTTTATTATTGAAGTAAATTGACTTACAATATTAGTTGCAGGCCTACAACAAAGTGATTCCATATTGTTACACATTACAAAATGATCACAACAATGAGTCTGGTTACTATCTGTCACCATACAAAGTTATTACAATATTATTGACTATATCCTCTAGGCTGTACATTACATCCCCAGGACTTACGTATTGTATATCTGGAAATCTATCTGGTCTAATGTGTCATTTAAGGCCAGTGTTTCTTTATTGATTTTTCTGTCTAGATGATCTGTCCATTGAGATAAGTGGGGTGTTAAAGTCCCTTACTATTACTGTGCTACTGTCAATTTCTCCCTTTATGTTTGTTAATATTTGCTTTATGTATTTAGATGCTCCTATGTCAGGTGCATATATATTTAGAATTGTTATACCTTCTTGTTAGATTGATTCTTTTCTTTATATTTCACTTAATTTTTATTCTCAAATTACCCATTTTTATTCAATGTGTCAATAATAGTTTAAATTTATTGATGTATTTATGAAGCTTTATGCTCATTATTTCTTTTTGAATCTCATTCCTTTATTCTAGCTCAAGCTTTGTCTCCTGAAATGTAACCATTTGATATAGATTTTTTAACATCTTTATTGGATATAATTGCTTTACAATGGTGTATTAGTTTCTGCTTTATAACAAAGTGAATCACCTATACATATACATATATGCCCATATCTCCTCCCTCTTGCGTCTCCCTCCCACCCTCCCTATCTCACCCCTCTAGGTGGTCACAAAGCACCAAGCTGAGCTCCCTGTGCTATGTGGCTGCTTCCCACTAGCTACCTATTTTACATTTGGTAGTGTAGATTGATTCTTTTATCATTATATAATGTCCATCTTTGTCTCTTGTTACAATTTGGCATTATACGTGTCGTTACCCTTGCGTTTTTTGTTTCCATTTGCATGCAATAACTTTTTTCCATTACCTCACTTTAGGCTGTGTCTTTAGATCTGAAGTCAGCTCCTTATAGGCAGCATATATATGAGTCTTGTTTTTTTAATCCATTCAGCCACTCTGTCTTTTCACTGGAGCATTTAGTCCATTTACATTTAAATTGATAAGTATGTACTTATTGACATTTTATTCATTGTTTTCTGGGGGTTTTTTTAGTACTTTTTATTCCTCTCTTCTTCTTTTGCTCACGTTCCCTGTGGTTTAGTGTTATGCGTGGATTCCTTTCTCTTTTTTCTGTGTATCTATTATAGATTTTGGATTGTGGTTACATTGAGGTTCTTATATAACAACATATATGTATATATAGTGCTGATCTTAAGGTGATGATCTCTTAAGTTCAAATGCATTCCAACAAGCCTGCATTTTTACCCTGCCCACTTTAATTTTTTTTACATAATATCTTATTCCTTTGGTTTTATGTGTCCCTTAACCTCTTACTGACTGTGGATATAGTTGATTTTACTATTGATACTTTTGTCTTTTAATCTTCCTACTAGCTATAAAGGGTTGATCTATTACTTTTACTGTATGTTTGCCTTTGCAAATGAGATTTTTTTTTCTTGCTTAATTTTTATGTTTCTACTTGTGGTCTTTTTTTCCACTTAGAGAAGTCCCTTTAACATTTCTTGTAAAGCTGGTTTAGTGGTGCTAAACTCTTTTAGCTTTTCTCATCTGTAAAACTCTTTATTTCTCCTTCAAATTGGAGTGAAGGCCTTACCAGGCAGAGTATTCTTGGTTGTAGTTTTTTTCATTTCATCATTTTGAATACATAGTGCTACTCCCTTCTAGCCTGCAAAGTTTCTACTGAAATTCAGCTGGTAGTCTTTGGGAGTTCCCTTGTACATAGCTAGATGCTTTTCTCTTGCTGTTTTTAAGAATCTCTATATTTAAATATTTTGGCCATTTTAATTACAATATGTCTTGATGTGAACCTCTTTGGGTTCATCTTGTCTGGGACTCTCTGTGCTTCCTGGACCTGGATGTCTGTTCCTTTCCCCAAGTTAGGGAAGTTTTCAGCTATTATGTCTTCATGTAACTTCTCTGCCCCCTCTTCTCTCTTTTCTTTTCCTGAGACCCCTATAATGTGACTGTTAGTGTGCTTGATGTTTTCCCAGAGGTCTCTTAAACTATTCGTATTTTTTAAAACTCTTTTTATTCTTTCTGTCCCGCTTGAGTGATTTCCACTCTTCTGTCTTCCAGTTCACTGATCTTTTCCTCTGTATCATCTATTCTACTGTTGCTTCCTTCTTGTGCATTTTTTTTTTTTTTTTTTTTTTGCGGTACGCGGGCCTCTCACTGTTGTGGCCTCTCCCGTTGCGGAGCACAGGCTCCGGACGTGCAGGCTCAGCGGCCATGGCTCACGGGCCCAGCCGCTCCGCGGCACGTGGGATCTTCCCGGACCGGGACACGAACCCGTGGTCCCCTGCATCGGCAGGCGGACTCTCAAGCACTGTGCCACCAGGGAAGCCCCTTTGTGCATTTTTTATTTCAGTTACTGTGTTCTTCATCTCTTTTGGTTCTTCTTCATATTTTCTAGGCCTTTGTTAAACTCTCGCTGTGTTCATCCATTCTTTTCCCAACTTTGTTGTGCAGCTCTATGATCTTTACCTCGAACCCTTTATTGGATTGATTGCTTATCTCCACTTCACTTAGTTTTTCTTCTGGGGTTTATCTTGTGTCTTCATTTGGAATGTATTCCTCTGTCTACTCATTTTGCCTAATTCTCTGTGTTCTTTTCTATGTATTACATAGGCCTGTTACACTTCCCAGTTTTGGAGAACTGACCTTATGGAGGAGATGTCCTCTGGGGTTCCCCTCTGGTCACCAGAGCTAAATGCTACAGGGGTGCCCCAATGTTGGTTTTGTGGGTCCTACTTTCATGACAAGGCTGACTATTGTGCATGCACTGGTGTGTGGGGCTGGACTCTGGCCCAGCTGGCTGTGAGGACCTGCTTCCTTCAGTGGCTGTCAGTTACAGGAGGCAGGGCCTTGTCCTAGCCTGGCTGGCTTGCAGACCAGGGGATTCTGGGTCTTGTTCCGACCTGCTGCTGGGCAAGGCCAGGTCCGATTGTGGCTGCCTTCGTGGCCATGTGGTCCCAGAGACCATGTCTGCCTGCTGGTGGGTGGAGCTGGGTCCTGGGATGGCTGGCTGTGGGGCTCTGGAGGTCTTGTAGCTGGTGTCAAGACCCAGGAGGGCTCCAGGGCTGGTGCCAGCACACAAATGGGTGAGGTCAGGTTACTATCCAGGTTTCTGTTTGGCCTTGGGGGTCATGGACCTGGTGCTGGTACACTGACTGTGGGCACATTCCTGGCACTAACAGGCTAGGGGGAGGACTCCAAAATGGTGCTTGCCAGCACCAGTGTCCTTGTGGTATGATGAGCTCCCCAGATGGCTGCCACCAGAGTCTGTGTTCCCGTGGGGTATCTCTGTTGCCTTCTGCCTCTCTGGGAGGCTCTCCAAGGTCAGCAAGTGGGTCTGACCCAGGCTCCTTTAAAATTACTGCCTCCGCTCTAGACTTGGAGCTTATGAGATTTTGTGCATGCCCTTTAAGAGCAGAGTCTGTTGCCTACAGCCCTCCACCCCTCCCATACAGAAGCTCCATTGGCTTTCAAATCCAGATATTTTGGGGGCTCATCTACCTCATGCAAGACTCCTGGACTGGGGAGCCTGATGTGGGAATCAGACCCCTCGCTCCTTGGGGGACCCCTCTGCAATTGTGATTATTCTCCTGTTCGTGGGTGGCCTACCCAGGGGTGTGTGTCTTGACTACACTCATCTCCGCCCCTCCTACCCATCTCATGGCGTTTCCTTCTTTATCTTTTCAGTCATGGAAAATCTTTCCTGTGAGTCTTCAGATCGTTCTCATCGATGGTTGCTCTGTAAATTGTTGTAATTTTGGTGTGCCCGTGAAAGAAGGTGAGCTCAAGGTCTTCCTCCACCTTCTTGGCCTACCTGGACTAGATGATGTTAAGTGCCCTTCCAGCTCCTACTTTCTAAATGTCTGTGAAAACAGAAAGATCAGTACACTCAAAGCTCTGTAGCTATATCTCTTCCTGACACAGCATCCCACAGTCTTTAACAGGTACTTCACACACATCATTTCATATAATGAACACAATCCTGAAGCTCAATTTTTACTTGGAGATTAGGAAGTTGAAGCATGGGCTTACCTACAATTATTTAAGTAACTGAAATTCACAATGTCTGGCATCACAGCCAAGGCCATTTACATTTCTACTACTTTAGCTCCCTTAAAAAAATTTCAAGTGGAGTCAAGAAAACATACTTTGGTATGATGAGAAGAAGAAATAACATTAAATAAGAACTTACCATGTATAAGATACCATTCACAACTATTTTCCAATCCTATGGGATACATTATTACTACTGTCATTTTACAGATAAGGAAACTAAAAAGCAGTTAAATAATTTGCCCAAGCTCATACAGCTAGTAAGAGCTGGAATTTGAACCCAGGTCTCATTCCTAAAGTCCCTTCCTCAATATCTTAATGAGAACTATTTGTCTACGTGCCAGTTGTTAGTGTTTAAGTTATTTATATAAGTGGCCAGTTCCACTCCAGAAGCAGCTGCTTTGAGAAAGGGAAAGCTAGGGGTGTATCAGGACCCAAATTAAGCTGTCATCTATGACATAAGCGCATCTGTCTTACTCATAGCTAGAATACATGGGACATGCTGCAGGGCTTTGGAATTGCTGTCTGTTCCTAAATTTCCTCTCATCTAGTCACTTAAAAGATTTTAGGGGGTTTCCCTGGTGGCGCAGTGGTTGAGAGTCCGCCTGCCGATGCAGGGGACATGGGTTCGTGCTCCAGTCCGGGAAGATCCCACATGCTGCGGAGCGGCTAGGCCCGTGAGCCATGCCCATTCAGCCTGCACGTCCGGAGCCTGTGCTCCGCAACGGGAGAGGCCACAACAGTGAGAGGCCCACATACCGCAAAAAAAAAAAAAAAAAAAAAAGATTTTAGGAAAAAAAAATTATGTTTATGTTCTATTTAGATTTTTGTTTTATATTTATGTGCTTTATATTTTCATATTTTATTTCCATTATATGTTATTAATATACTGTGTAATATACAATCATAGGCGTGAAATGTCAAATACAAAAAATGCACAAGGAACTTTGGTAATAGTGACGTGAAAGAGAGTGGCTCAGAGGATGAAATAAGTGTATAGAAAATAGCCCCAGGGAAATGAAATCATTTAATGCATGAACAAACATATAGGGAAATGCTGAAGTTGGCTTTGCTTCCACAGGTCACTTTTCACCCCACAACCTTTGCATATGCCTCCCAGATCCCCACCGCCAAGTTTTTGCTTACTTTTCCTTCTCCTTGCTTAGAACGTTGCTCCTTTCATTCTCCCTGTCAAACTCTCAACCACCATTTAAAGACTGGTTCAAGTGCCACCTCTCCCTGGAAGGATTTCCTGACCTCTCCTCTCTGTATGAATTCCCAAGACATGGAGTTTGCCAAACCACCATGCATTTGGTCATTTCCTGATTTGTATGATTCTTTGATGTTTTTAAGACTTACCTCCTCACCTAAAATGTAATCTTCTTGAGGACCAAAATCATGGCCTACAATCATGGCTTCTTCTTATGATCATTATACTTCTGAATCTCAAGTAGGACCCAACACCAAGCTTACTTAGTTCAGGAACACCTCAGAAGATATTAGGAAGTGACCTCAGAGACTAGGTTACTCTACTCCCTGAGGAAAGGGGCTTGTGTCATAGAGCGCATAGCGGTAATACTCAGTTTACCTGATCAAGTCTTTTACCCTTTGTGATATCCCCTGATTTGACTGGAAGCAACTACTGACTGATTTGACTGGAAGCAACTACTGACTGAAATAACAAGTTGAATACAGACCAGTCCTGAGGAATAATATGAGGAAGAGCTTGGCTGAAGTGGGAGAGGAGGGAAGTGTGGGGAGGAATGAAACTTAGCTGCCAGGACTTATTATGAGTGCTGTGCAATTTAGGCTGAGTACTTACTGGCTGGAGGTCACAGCAGAAAACTGGGTACCTGAGGCAGGAAAGCAGGAGAGAACTGGAGAAGCCATGCAATCACAGAAGCATCTGGCACTCAGTAAATATCTTCCTGGAAGTAACAATCACCTCCCTCACATGTGTATAGCCCTTCACAAACCCCATTCACAGTCACTGTCTAACTGGCTCCTCACAAATACTCCAGGAACTGAACAGCATGAGTTATCTCCATTTTACAGCTAAGAATACTGAGGTCAGGCAATTAAAAGAAATATATCTTGCCTAGTTCATCCACCTGTAATATTGCTGCCTTTCATTGTTTCAGTTTACAACCCCGAAAATTGTAGCAAACCGATGATAATACAAATGATTCTTGTCCGTAAAAAAGAAAGAAAGAAATATATCCTGGGCTAGGAGCCAGAGGAAGATGGATCCAGTATATCCTTGCCATTAACTCACTTTACGAACCTGGGCAAGTCCCTTTCTTTCTCTGAGTTCAAATCCTCAATCTGTAAAACAGGTCAATGATCCATGCTCAGGCTAGAGAGAAAGGTAAGTAATAAATCACCTTTCTGGAGAAGACACTACCTCAAAGAACTCGCGAAGGATAAACAGGAGTTGGTCAGGCAGAGATGGGGAAGGCCATTCCAGAAAGAAACAGAATAAACAAAAACCCAGAGGAGTAGTGACAGGGATCTTTGTCCCAGCTTTCTGCCTGTCCAGCAAGCCAAGCAAATTTTATAAACTCTTACTAAGGGTGTACTCTGGGCTTGAGACTGAGGGAAGATAAAATAAAGAAAATGAAGCAAACTCAGGATCCTGTTAGTCCCATATCCCCAGGCCACAGATATCAGGATCCCTGGGACTACTGCTGCTGCAAGCAGATGATTGGTTTTGGTTTGTCTTATGGTGACAGAAGTACGAGTCTACAGGCATCTGATGAAAACTTGTGTCTACACAAAAACGTGGAAGTGAATATTCACAGCAGCGTTATTCAAAAGAGTCAAAAAGTAGAAACTCAAATGTACCTCAGCTGATGAATGGATAAATCAAACGTGGTATAGCCACACAATGGAATGTTATTTGGTCCTTAAAAAAAAAAAAAGAAAAAAGAAATCCAGATCCTTGCTACATCATGGATGAACCTTGAACACATTATGCTAAGTGAAAGAAGCTAGTCACAAAAGGCCATATATTGTATGATTTCATTTATATAAAATGTCCAGGAAAGGCAAATCCATAAACAGAAAGTAGATCAGTGGTTGGCAAGGGCTGAAGGAAGGGAGAAATGGGGGTATGGATACTAACAGTTTCTTTTTAGGGTGATGAAAATATACTGTAATTAGACAGTTGTGATGGTTATACAAGCTTGTAATGTACTAAAAATCACTGAATTGTACACTTTGAGATGGTGAACTATGTGGTACATGAATTACATCTCAATGTTTTTAAAAAAGTAAATGTAATTTACCATATTAACAAAATAAAGAAGATAACGTATGGAATCAATTAATGCAAAAACGGATTTGCTAAAATTCGACATCCAACTGTGATTAAAACCTCTTAGTAATCTAGGATTACAAGGGAATTTACTTCATCTAGTAAAAAAAGCTAATTACCAAAAACCCTAGAGCAAAAACCATACTAAGTGATGAAATGTTGACAGTTTTCCCTCTTAGATTAGAAATAAGACAAGGATGTGCTACCACTACTTCTATTCATCATTATACTGAAGGTACTAGCAGTACAATTAGGAAAGTAAAAGAAGAAAATGAAGGATTAGAAAGGAAGAAACAAAACTATCACAATTTATGGATAATATGATCATGTATACAAACATAGAAAGTTCTAATAGAAAAAAACTTCATATCTTAGAGTAGGTAAAGATTTCAGATATAGAACAGAAAGCATTAGAAAGGAAATAATTAATAAATTTGACTATATTAAAATTCTATCAAAGACACCATGTCATGTATCTATCAAAGATACCATCAAGAGCATAAAGAGTACTCCTGAGCATATATCCAGAAAAGACAAAAACTCTAATTCAAAAAGATACATGTACCCCAATGTTCATAGCAGCACTATTTACAATAGCAAGGACATGGAAGCAAACTGAATGTCCATCAACAGATGAATGGATAGAGAAGATGGACGTATATACAATGGAATATTTTAAGCTGTAAAAGAGAATGAAATACAGTAAGTCCCCTACATATGAACCTTCAAGTTGTGAACTTTCAAAGATGCGAACACGGAGCTTACTAATGAAGCCCGGACAGAATTGGAGGCCCAGAGAAAGGACGAAGACAGACAAGAGGAAGAAGAAGTAACTGAAGAGAGTCACGACGCAGGAAATGGTAGGGGGATTTTCTTTATCTGAGGAGGCACTGTTAGTTTTTGAGGCATAGGACCCAAACGTAGAATGGTACACGAAGGTTGCAGCGGCCGTTCAGAACGCAATCCAGTGCTACCATGTCATCTATGATGAGAACAAAAGAGCTACTACCCAGACATCACTGGAGCGTTTTTTCAAGAGGGTAGATAGAGTTGAATCCAGCAAGGAACCAGAACCTGTGCCATCAGCGTCAGGCATCAGTGAAACTGCAGCCTGGCCTCCATCTCCTGCTGTTGATGATCCCTCAGCTCTACCATCTCCCACCTCCTCTCCCTCCTCCAGTCAGTAACTCTTCTTGCCTGTTCACTCGATGCCAGCCCCTATATGCCAGCTGTTGTACTGTACTGCTGTACTTTCCAAAGTATTGTACTGTAAGATTAAAAATGTTTTCTTTATTTTTGTGTTTGTTTTTTATGTATAATTTGTGTGAAAAGTATTATAAACCTATTACAGCACAGTACTATATAGCCGATCGTGTTAGTTGGCTACCTAGGCTAACTTCGTTGGACTTAGGAATGCAATCTTGTAACAGAATGTTCTTATGTAGGGGACTTAATTGTAAAATTATTTGCAGGAAAATGGACAGACCCAGAGATTATCATACTAAGTGAAGTAGGTGGAACAGAGAAAGATAAATATCATATGATATCACTTATATGTGTAATATTTTTAAAATGACACAAATGAACTTATTTAGAAAACAGAAATAGGCTCACAAACATAGAAAACAAACTTATGGTTATCAGTGGGGAAAGGGCCAGGGGAGGGATAAATTAGGAGTTTGGGATTAACAGATACACACTACTATATACAAAACAGATAAATAACAAGGGCCTACTGTATAGTACAGGGAACTATATTCAATATCTTGTAATAACCTATAATTGAAAAGAATCTGAAAAAGAATATATATGTGAAAAAGTATCCCTGAAACTAATACAATATTGTAAATCAACTATACTTCAATAAAATTTAATTTTTATTTTTAAAAGAGTCTATTACTGAAATCAACCCTATATTCATCAATACTACAATGGAAGATATTCTTATAAGAGAATATTATATAGCAATGAAAATAAACATGTATGTAAAAAAAATAGAAATATCTTATAATCAATGTTAATCTAATGAAGGCAAAGAAAATAATATACACTGCATGATTCTATGAATAGAAAGTTCAAAAACAGGCAAACTCATTTATGATGTTTATCTTCTGAAGGAGACAGATGTTAGTGCCTGAAAGGGAAAACATAGGGAGCTTACAGGGGGCTGGTTATACCCTGTTTGTTGGTCAAGGTAGTGGCCACACAGGTGGTCAATGTGGTAATTCATTGAGCTGTACACTGCTGAACTGTACGTTTTTCTACATAAAGATTTAACAAATGCAGTGGAGGAACATACAAGAATCATGGTTCATGAGCTACATATGACCTTACAGAGCATTCAGTCCAATTTATTCATTTTACAGATGAGAAAGAAACTGAAGCCCAGAGAAGGTCATGGAGTTGTCACACAACAAGTGGAAACATTGCAATAGGGACAAAACCCCAAACAAGATATTTTATATTTTTTAACAGATGCATTTATTTTTTTAATAAATTTATTTATTTATTTTTGGCTGCGTTGGGTCTTCATTGCTGCACGCGGGCATTCTCTAGTTGCGGTGAGTGGGGGTTACTCTTCGTTGCGGTGCGTGGGTTTCTCATTGTGGTGGCTTCTTTTGTTGCGGAGCATGGGCTCTAGGCACACAGGCCTCAGCAGCTGTGGCACACGGGCTCAGTAGTTGTGGCTCACAGGCTGTACAGTGGAGGCTCAGTAGTTGTGGCACATGGGCTTAGTTGCTCCGCAGCATGTGGGATCTTCCCAGGCCAGGGCTCAAACCTGTGTCCCCTGCCTTGGCAGGCAGATTCCTAACCACTGCACCACCAGGGAAGCCCCAGGATATTTTTAAATGTTATTACTTAGAGAATCGTGAACACATAGTTGGCTGATAAGCCTAACTCCTGGTATATCGTATGTACAGCAATGTTTCCAACCCTGTTGACAACAACTATGTAAGTGAATTAGGAGAACACAGAGGAAGAGAAAGAAAGAAAGGGAAAAGGGAGATGGTTAGAGTAAGAAAGAAAAAAAGAGTATCTGAGATTTGTAGTTTTAAGAGGCTTACCTTCTTTGGCCTCAGTTTCAAATACAGTATTTGTTCCAGAGGCCCAGGCCCACGTCCAGAGCTTAGAATCCTGCTTCTGACGTTACAGAGAACTCTTGAGAACTCCTTAGGAAACCTCTCCTTGGGTCTGCTTAGTCTCAGTGCACAAAATTCTTTAATCTGGCCTTTCCAATAGCCCTATCTAAGCCAACAGGAAATACAGCCTATATGTAGGAAGAGAAAGGCTTTTTACCCCAGGAAAATTCTTTAATTCTATATTGGAGCAACTCCACTAAGAGTTGTTATTTCTTAAATCTCATAACAACTCAAGTGTTAATCACAGATTCCAAAAGAAAGCCATGACTGCAAGCAGTAATAGCCACAAAATTACTACCAACTCTGAATAAAGCTGCAGTTTGCATAACCTTTTTCACACCTTTAGCCTTATAAATCCATTCAGCAACTCTATGAGGTAAATATTATTATGTACCTATATTACAGGTAAGACAACTGAGGTGAAGGAAGGTAGAGCAACTTACCAAAGGTCACAGAGTCAGGGATGGTCAATGGTGATAACCTCAAGTGCTTGAACTCCAACGTAGCTGCTTCTACATGCACTGTGCCTTCCCCATATTGCAGACCAGGTGAATGTGAATGGATGTCATTAAATGCAAATTTGTTTTAAAGTTAAAAGAACTAACTAACTCATTTCTACTAAAGGCATTAGTCTGAACATCTCTAGGATGGGGAAACTTCAAATACTATATGGTGTCTGAGGACTTAGAAGAATTAAAGAGCACAGTACAGAAATCAAGAGACAATGGTTGAAATGCAGACTCCATGCACTGCAACCATGCAGCATGTGACCTCGGGCAGGTCCTTGATTCTCTGAGCCCAAGAGTATCACTGTTGTACAGTGGAAAGGTGCTTGGAATCATAGAGAAGAGCTAAAATCCCAGTTCAGCCATCCTAACTAGAAGACCTTGGGCAAGTTACTTTAAAACTATGAACCTCAGTTTGCTGTCTACAGAGTGAAATATTTATCTCCCTGAAAGGATCAGTACACTTCACAAACATGAAAGTTCCTAGTATAATATGTGGTAACTAACAGGCATTCAATAGATAGTAGCTTGGTTATTGCTGTTTCTATTTTACGGTTATTACTATTGTGTTATTGCTATTTGTTATTAATATTTTTATTATTGCTGTTCTTATTATTTTCAGGATCAACTAAGGTAAAGAAAATGTATTTACTTTGTAGAAGCTAAAGAGATTTACAAACATGAGTTATCATTAAATGAAGGAAAGGGTCAGAGTAAGATTTCCCAACCCACTCATTAAGACAGAGAAACTGTGGCTGAGGAAAAAGAAGAATGAATCACCTGATTTCATGAAACTAGAGATTAAAGGCTTGAGGAAATAAAGTGGAAAAAGAAGCCTGCAACCCTATCCATCCTATATTTGGCCAAATCTATTTGCTTCCTGGTAGCATGGGAAATGAGGCTGACATTGCCAAGTCCCAGGTTGCCGTACAGCCGTCCAAGTCTCATCACGGATCACTGACCTTGTTTATTTTTTCAAGATTTATTTTTAAGAAGCCCCTCTCATTAGTTCAGCTGAGCTAATCTAAGCTCAAGGCAGTAAAAACTCCAAACTGGAGAGAGGAAACACTGACGTAGTCCAGTTTTTAAATCAACTTTGTTAAAATCTTCCCAAGCTTGGAGAATTCCACCTTCGTTGTGAAAACGCAGCCAGAAAAGAATTCTAAACTACATGCTGTAGGACTTCTTAGAATAAACCAAAGGCTCCAGATCCTAGCCACAGGAACCAGGCTTTCCCACAGGGAATTCTGCAACTCAGCGCCACCTAACACAGGCCCTCAATTACAGCCTCTTGCAACCATTTACACATCCCCCCAGGCACACACTGAAGCCACGCTGGAGGTCAGCATTAGGTAATGCCCATAGACATTCTACCCATTGCCAGCTCAAATCTCAACCACTAACGCAGCCCACAGAGAGCTCTTCTTTCTCATCCCCCAAATCCCCTTAGACCCCAAAACTACAACTCTGGAAATTCTGACGCTGAAAGTCTGGGTGGGACCCAGGCAGCTGTATTTCAGAAAAGCACCATGAGTGAGTCAATTTGTGTAAGCTGGGCTGGGAACAACTAACAGAGATAGAATGTTGTGACATAATCTTTAGGAAGACTTAGTTCCACACTCATCCCTGCCACTTTCCAGGTGTGAGACCTTGATCAATTTACTTTTCTCTAAGCCTCAGCCTCCCCAGGTGAAAATGAATTGTTGTGGGTATCAGATAAAACAAGAAATGAGGTTTCCTTTAAAAATAAAATAGTTCAGGGCTGGAGATGGCCAAGACGGTGTAGGAAGACCCTGAACTCACTTCTTCCCACAGACACACCAAAATTACAACAATTTACAGAGCAACTACCTATGAGAATAACCCGAAGACTAGCAGAAAAGATTTACCACACCTAAACATGTAGAGAAGGAACCACAGCAGGATGGGTAGAAAGAGCAGAGATGCAGTATAGTCAGGACCCACTCCCCTGGGCCAGTAACCCAAAAACAGGAGGAATATCACAATTGCAGAGGTTCTCCGCAAGGCGAGGGGTTGAAGCCTCACATTGGGCTCCGCATCCGGAGGGTCCTGAACCAGGAAGATGAGCCCCCAGAAAGTCTGGCTTGGAAAACCAGTGGGTCTTCTGTTCAGGAGAGCTGGAGGAAAGAGCCTACACTTTTTTTTTTTAACATCTTTATTGGAGTATAATTGCTTTACATTGTTGTTTGTTTCTGCTGTATAACAAAGTGAATCAGCTATACGTATACATATATCCCCATGTCTCTCCCTCTTGCATCTCCCTCCCATCCTCCCTATCCCACCCCTCTAGGTGGTCACAAAGCACTGAGCTGATCTCCCTGTGCTATGCAGCTGCTTCCCACTAGTTATCTATTTTACATTTGGTAGTGTATATATGTCCATGCCACTCTCTCACTTTGTCCCAGCTTACCCTTCCCAATCCCCGTGTCCTCAAGTCCACTCTTATTAAAGGGGCACACTCAAAAGCTCACACACTCTGAGTTCCAGTGTAGAGGCAGTAGTTTGAAAAGACCCTGAGTCAGACACATTTGCTAATGTTGGAGAGCCTCACAGAGAGTCAGGAGTGAACTGGGACTCTCCTGGGGGAAAGCATTTCTTCTCTGGTAATTCAGAGGAGAAATGATATCTTTTTATTGAAGCATAGTTGATTTACGATGTTGTGTTAGTTTCAAGTGTACAGCATAGTGATTCAGTAGTTTTGCAAATTATATTCCATTATAGGTTATTACAAGATATTGGGTATAGTTCCCCTGTGCTATACAGTAAATCCTTGCTGCTTATCTATTTTATATATAGTAGTTTATATCTAGTTTGTATCTGTTAATCCCATACCCCTAATTTGTCCCTTCCTCTTTCCCTCTCCCCTTTGGTAAACATAAATTTGTCTTCTATGTCCGTGAGTCTCTTTCTGTTTTATATACAGATTCATTTGTATTATTATTTTTTTAATTCATACTAAATTCTTTTTCTTTTGTTTTTCTTTCTATTTTTTTTTAACATCCTTATTGGAGTATAATTGCTTAACAGTGCTCTGTTAGTTTCTGCTTTATAACAAAGTGAATCAGCTATACATATACATATATCCCCATATCTCCTCCCTCACACCCTTCCTATCCCACCAGTCTAGGTGGTCACAAACCACAGAGCTTATCTCCCTGTGTTATGCGGCTGCTTGACACTAGCTATCAATTTTACATTTGGTAGTGTGTATATGTCCAAGCCACTCTCTCACTTCATCCCAGTTTACCCTTCCCCCTCTCCGTGTCCTCAAGTCCATTCTCTACGTCTGCATCTTTATTCCTGTCCTGCGCTTAGGTTCTTCAGAACCACTTTTTTTTTTTTTTTAGATTCCATATATATGAGTTAGCATACAGTATTTGTTTTTCTCTTTCTGACTTACTTCACTCTGTATGACAGACCCTAGGTCCATCCACCTCACTACAAATAACTCAATTTCGTTTCTTTTAATGGCTGAGTAATATTCCATTGTATATATGTGCCACATCTTCTTAATCCATTCATCTGTCGATGGACACTTAGGTTGCTTCCATGTCCTGGCTATTGTAAATAGTGCTGCAGTGAATATTGTGGTATATGACTTTTTGAATTATGGTTTTCTCAGGGTATATATCCAGTAATGAGATTGCTAGGTAGTATGGTAGTTCTATTTTTAGTTTTTGAAGGAACCTCCATACTGTTCTCCACAGTGGCTGTATCAATTTACATTCCCATCAACAGTGCAAGAGGGTTCCCTTTTCTCCACACCCTCTCCAGCATTTATTGTTTTTCTTTTTTTTGTGTGTGGTATGCGGGCCTCTCACTGCTGTGGCCTCTCCCGTTGCGGAGCACAGGCTCCAGATGCGCAGGCTCAGCGGCCATGGCTCACGGGCCCAGCCGCTCCGCGGCATGTGGGATCTTCCCGGACCGGGACACGAACCCGTGTCCCCTGCATCGGCAGGTGGACTCTCAACCACTGCGCCACCAGGGAAGCCCCAGCATTTATTGCTTGTAGATATTTTGATGACAGCCATCTGACCAGTGTGAGGAGATACCTCATTGTAGTTTTCATTTGCATTTCTCTAATGATTAGTGATGTTGAGCATCCTTTCATCTGTTTGTTGGCAATCTGTATATCTTCTTTGGAGAAATGTCTATTTAGGTTTTCTGCCCATTTTTGGATTGGGTTCTTGTTTTTTTAATATTGAGCTGCATGAGCTGCTTGTAAATTTTGGAGATTAATCCTTTGTCAGTTGTGTCATTTGCAAATATTTTCTCCCATTTGGAGGGCTGTTGTTTTGTCTTGTTTATGGTTTCCTTTGCTGTGCAAAAGCTTTTAAGTTTCATTAGGTCCTGTTTGGTTTTTTTTTGTTTGTTTTTATTTCCATTTCTCTAGGAGGTGGGTCAAAAAGGATCTTGCTGTGATTTATGTCATAAAGTATTCTGCCTATGTTTTCCTCTAAGAGTTTTAGAGCATCTGGCCTTAAATTTAGGTTTTTTAATCCATTTTGAGTTTATTTTTGTGTGTGGTGTTAGGGAGTGTTCTAATTACATTCTTTTACATGTAGCTGTCCAGTTTTCCCAAGCACCACTTACTGAAGAGGCTGTCTTTTCCCCATTGTATATTCTTTCCCCCTTTATCAAAGATAAGTTCACCACATGTGTGTGGGTTTATCTCTGGGCTCTCTATCCTGTTCCACTGATCTATATTTCTGTGTTTGTGCCAGTACCATACTGTCTTGATTACTGTACCGTTGTAGTATAGTCAGAAGTCCAGGAGCCTGATTCCTCCAGCTCAGTTTTTCTTTCTCAAGATTGCTTTGGCTATTCGGTGTCTTTTGTGTTTCCATACAAATTCTGAAATTTTTTGTTCTAGTTCTGTGAAAAATGCCCTTGGTAGTTTCATAAGGACTGCATTGAATCTGTAGATTGTTTGGGTAGTATAGTCATTTTCACAATGTTGATTCTTCCAATCCAAGAACATGGTATATCTCTCCATCTGTTTGTATCATCTTTCATTTCTTTCAGGTCTTTCTTCTCCTTAGGTAGGTTTATTCCTAGGTATTTTATTCTCTTTGCTGCAATGGTAAATGCATTGCATTGCGGTGCACAGGCTTCTCATTGTGGTGGCTTCTCTTTTTTTCAGAGCACAGGCTCTAGGCACACAGGCTTCAGCAGTTGTGGCTCGTAGGCTCTAGAGTGCAGGCTCAGTATTTGTGGTGCACAGGCTTAATTGCTCCGTGGCATGTGGGATCTTCCTGGACCAGGGCTCGAACCTGTGTCCCCTGCATTGGCAGGCGGATTCTTAACCACTGTGCCACCAGGGAAGCCCTTGTTTGTTTTTTATGTATTATTTGTGTGAAAAGTTACTATAAACCTATTACAGTATAGTGCTATATAGCTGACTGTGTTAGTTGGTTTCCTAGGCTAACTTTGTTGGCCTTATGAACAAATTGGACTTAATGAATGTGCTCTCGGAACAGAACTTGTTCTTATGTAGGGGACTTACTGTACTGGGAAGTGCACTCTGTGGTATCACCTGTCACCCATACACTGTTTTTGGCACTGCCCTCAGCCCGGACTCATCCATGGGAATTCAGGCAATCAGCCCAGGTGTCCCTCAGGCACTGTACTCACAAAACCTCTAGCACAGATCTGTTGGCACAGAACCACTGAAGTCAGGCACCGAGACTGCCACAGTCACTCACCTGGACCCACCACGGGAGCTACTGAGTCAGTCCCAACCTTGGCCCCGCCTCAGTGTGCTTGCGCGGCAAAGCCTGCAGCCACTATCGCCGGATCCGCCCCAGCCACAGGAACACCAGTGATCTGCTTGGATATCCCAGACAAACTGAGTTTACATAGCTACGTGTGTCGCATAAGTCCCTGGGTTGCAGAACCACTGCACACTCAGATTTCAGTCCTGCTTCTGAAGTCGCTCAGCCTCTGGGGATCAGCTGGAATTTCAACCCCACCTCCACTTGCAACCTACCAGCGCTTGCGTGCTCCCAGAGCTCATAGAGATGGAGCCACTCCTGCTGTGAGCAAGTTGAGGAAAGCTGCTATGGTGGGGCCCATCCCTCCCTTCGTGCACATTAACCGTGGGGCTTCATTGGCAGAGCCCTGCCAGCTGTGAGCACGCTGAGAATGAGGCTGCCGTGGTGAGCCTCACCCCGCCCTTCGAGCATGCATGTTAACAATGGGGCTTCAATGGTGGACCTGGGCTCCTTCCTGCACACACCCCCAGTCGCAGCTTGGACCACACTCCAGGCCCTTCAGGCTGTCTCCATGAAGCCAATCCATCTTCTCTCTGGGTCTGTCCTCCGAATCCCAAGCTTCAGCACCTAGCACCTCACACACACCAGCAGACATGTGTCTCAGGCTAGGGAGTGCAGGGAGGTGGCCAGATCCTCTGTGCCGGTCTTTCTCTGTTCTGCCTGCTGCAAACTGGCTGCTGCACTCTCCTCCAAGCCTCTGGAGCTCTCTTTCTGTTCTACCTGATATCCCCACCAGCGAAAGCGCTTCCCAGTGTGAGGGAACCTTTTCTCTTTCACAGCTCCCGCCCAGGGCACAGGTCCCATCTCAATTCCATTCTTTTTCTTTCCTCCTACCCAGTTATGTGGTGATCTTTTTTGTATTGGTTTTATGAGATCTTCTGCCAGCATTCAGCAAGTATTCTGTGAGAACTGTTCCACATGTAAATGTATTTTTGATGTATTTGTGGGAGGAGGTGAGCTCCCCATCTTTCTATTCCACCATCTTGATCAGGCTCCCCTTGTTTTATTTCTGATCTTAGAGGGAAAATATTCATTGTTTCACCATTAAAATGATACTGGCTGTAGGTTTTCTGTAAATATTTTCCATCAGATTGAGGAAGTCCCATTCTATTCCTAGTTTGCCCAGAGCTTTGATCATAAATGGCTGTTGATTTTTGTCAAATATGCTTTTTCTACTTTATTTTGTTAATATGGTGGATTATAATGATTAATTTTCAAATGACATATTTATCTGGCACTGTTGGGATAAACCCCACTTACTCATGATGCATTACCCTTTTTATGTACTGATAGATTCAATCTGCTAATATTTTGTTCAGGATTTTCGTCTAAGTTCATGAATGATATTGATCTGTATATTTAGTACTTGTAACATCTTTGTCAGGTTTTATATGAGTTTATTGCTGACCTCAAAGAATCAGCTGGGAAGTGTTCCTTCCTCTTCTTTTTTCTGAGTTGGTATGGGATTTCCTTCCTTCCTTCCTTCCTTCCTTTTTATTTCTTAAATATTTGATCAACCAGTGAAACTCTTTGGCCCTGGACTTTTCTTTACGGTGAAGTTTTTGATAGACAAATTTGACTCTGACAGATAGTAGGCTATTACAAATTTATGTATCTTTTCTCAATTCTAGGAAGTTTTGTATTTCAAAGAATTTCTCTACTTCAAGTTGTCAAATATAATGGCATAAAAATGTTCATAATATTCCTTTTTATGTCTAGGATCTGGAGTGATATTTCCTCTTTCATTCATCATTTATCATATTGGCAATCAAACTCTCTCTCGCTAAAAGTTTATCAATTTTATTTATCTTTTCAAGAACAAACCTTTCATTTTCTCTCTGTTTGTATCTTTTCTATTTCATTGATTCCTGCTGTCTTTAGTGTTTCCTTCCTTTTACTTAGAGATAAATTTACTTTTCTTTTTCTAGATTCTTAAGGTAGAAAATTAATCAATATTAAACCAATCTTCCCTCTAACATTTAAAGTTAGAAATTTCCCTCTAAGTCCTGCTTTAGCTGTACCCCACAAATTCTGTTGTTGTATATGCATTATCCTTTAGTTTGAAATATTTTCCAACTTCCCTTGTGATTTATTCCTTGATCAATGGGGTGTTAAGAAATACGTTAATTTCCAGCATCTAGAATTCATGTTTGTTTCTAATTTAATTTTGCTGTGGTCACAGAACATACTCTGTAAGATTTCAGTCTTTTGAAATTCATCTATTGATGACACTTTTCACACTTTTTAATTTTATGCATTCCTTAACTAATTATTGCAATTTTAGTTATTTTTACTTTTGTCTTTTAACCTTCATGCTTGCTTTTAACCTTCATGCTTGCTTTATAAGTGATTGATCCCCTACCTTTATTATATATTTACATTTTCCAGTGAGATTTTAAGTTTTGTATGTTTTCTTATTATCAGTTAGTGCCATTTCTTTTCAGTTTAAAGAAGTCCCTTTAATATTTCATGTAGAATCAGTGTAGTGGTGATAAACTCCTTTAGCTTTTGCTTATCTTGGAAACTCTTAATCTCTCCTTCATTTCTGAACGATAAACTTGCTGGGTAGAGAGTTCTTGGTGAGATTTTTTTTTCCTTTCAGCACTTTGAATATGTCCCACCACTCCTTTATTGCCTCAAGTTATTTTTCTCTTGCTGCTTTAAGGATTTCCTCTTTATCCTTAACTTTTACCATTTTAATTGTAATGTGTCTCTTTGGGTTCATCTTATTTGGAGCTCTCTGGGCTTCCTGGACCCAGATATCTGTTTCCTTCCCCAGATTAGGAAATTTTTTAGTCACTATTTCTTCAAATAATTTTTCTGGCCCTTTCTCTCTCTCTTCTCCTTCTGAGACCCAAATGTTATTCCACATGACGTTTTCCCAAATCTTCCATATGATATCTTCACTTTTTAAAATTCTTTCTTCATTTTGCTGCTCTGTCTGGGGGAGTTCCACCATTCTTTTAGCTTGCTCATTAGTTTTCCTACCTCATCTACTCTGTTGTTGAAGCTGCTAGTGCATTTTTTCAATTCAGTCATAACTTCTGTTTGGTACTATCTTATATTTTTTATCTCATTGTGAAAGTTCTCACTATGTTCATCCTTTCCTCTCCCGAGTTTGATGAGCATATTTATGACCATTACATTAAAGTCTATCAGGTAGATTGCTTATCTCAGTTGCATTTAGTTGTTTTTCTGAGGTTTTTGTCTTGTTCGTTTGATTAGACCATATTCCTCTCTCTCCTCATTTTGCCTAATTCTCTGTTTCTTTCTATGTATTAGGTATATCAGCTGTCTCTCCCAGACTGTTGTATAGATTGTCATGTAGTCTATTTGGGGAAATATGCCATGTACACCTGAAAATATTCTGCAGTTGTTGGGTAAGATGTTATATGTCAATTAGGTCAAGGTGGCTAAAAGTGCTGTTCAGACTTCTATATTCTTTTTGTTTTATTTTTTGTGCTTAATTGTTCTTTCAAGTACTGAGTAAAGAATGTTAAAATCTCCAACTATGATCTCTCTTTCAGTTGTTGTCTAACATGTTTTGAAACTCTGTTATTAACTGAAAACAGAGTTATAACTATAATGCCTTCCTGATATACTGACCTTTTCATCATTATGAAATCTATCTCTGTTTCCAGTAATGTTCCATGTTTTGAAGTTTATTCCTTTTCAGAAAATATTTTTATGTTTATTGTTTGCATGGCATATCATTGTCCCATCCTTTCACTTTGTAATCTATTTGTACCTTTGTATTTGAAGTATTTCTTTTGTAGACAGCATATGGTTGGGTCTTGTGTTTTTCTATCTAGTCTGACAATCTCTACTTTTGATTTGAGTATTTGATCCATTTATACTTAATGTAAGTAATTAAATGGTTGAATTAATGATGACCATGTTTCAACTTGTCTTCTATTTGTTTTGTCTGTTATTTTGCCTCCTTTGTCCTTTTCTCTCTGAATCCATCTACTATAAAGAGAGATTCTCTTGCTGGCATTGAAGAAAAATCTGCCACATTGGGAGTGGGCCAAATGGCTAGGACTGGATATAGTCTCTAAACTCAAATCAAAACCCAGTCAACAGTGATCACAAAAAAAGGGACATTTCAGTTCCTGTAAGGAACTAAATTCTGCCAACAACCAGTGATCTTGGAGACTCTAAGTCTCAGAAGAGATTGCTGCCCAGGCCAACACCTCAATGTTAGCCTGGAGAGACTCTATGCAGACGACCCAACAAACCCATGCCTCCACCCGTGACCCACACAAACTGTGAGATGATAAATTTGTGTTGTATTGAGCTGCTAAATTTGTGGTAATTTTTTTCTATAGCAATAAAAACTAATATATATGGTAATAGAATCTATCCAAAATGAAGCAAAGAAATTAAATAGGCTAAAAATAAACATGAACAGAGTTTCAGTCACTTATAGGATAAAATGAAACTGTCTACCATCTATGTAATTGGAATCCCAGAAATAAGGTAGAGGCAAAAAATTTTTTGAAAAATAAAGACTGAAAATTTATCCAGTTTGATAAAAATTATACTCTGACTGATCTAAGGAGCTCAAAAACTCCAAGCAGGATGGACACACACACACACAAACACACTCACTCACTCACTCATATACACACTCATATACAACAAGATAAACTATAATCAAATTACTGAAAACCAGTAATAAGAGAAACAATCTTTAAAAGCAGCCAGAGAAAAAGGACATATACAAGTAAAAAAAACAATGATTTTTTTTTAAAAAATGAAAGATCTTTTTGGAAGACTTTTCATAAGAAACTATATGAGACGGAAGACAAAGGATCAACTTCTTTAAAGGTCTGAAAAATATATCCTAAAGCTAGAGAGGTGATAAAGCATTCCAGTGGCAGCAGTAGGTGCAGCAGTACATGCCCATCCTGGAGATGGTCATGGTGCAAGATGTGACACTATGCTTAGTGTTCAAGGCTCTATTCTCCCCAAACTGGATTGGTCTGGACTGTGTTTTCGGCTTCTTTCCAGTCTTCCTTGTTCCTTGCCTGATTCCAAACTTGGTCCACCCCTTCTAGGTATCTCTTGGAGGTACTCAAACAGCCTTCTCATGCATTTACTTAGTTCAGGCAAAATTGGTTTCCCTAATTGGGCAATTAAAAAATCTTAAAAACAGGAAAAATTCTTAATTTATTTCCTACTTACCTTACTTTCTTATCATCATTCAACACAGTTGGAAGTTGGGGTCAAGTTAACTGAGTACTTTTCTAAGGCATTATAGCCATGTCTTTTATCCCAATTTAAACAGCTCTTTGAGCTTTCCTTTAAAAGTTCTCTCCGTTCATGCTTTCCTCAACATTCCCATATTCTTTTCATTTCTTCACTGGATTACTGTTATGGGCTAAATTGTGTCCCACATTCATATGTTGAACCTCAAAATCTGACTATATGGAAACTAGATTAAAATGAGGCCATTGGGGTTGGCCCTGATCCAGTCTGACTAGAGTAGAGAAAATTTGGACACACCGAGAGACATGAGGCAGGGGTGGGTAGAGGTGTGTGCACAGAAGAAAGGCTGTGTCAGGACACAGAAGAAAGTGGCTATCTGAAAGCCAAGGAGAGAGGCCTCAGTAGAAACCAAACCTGCTGACACATTGATCTTGCACCTCTAGCCTCCAGAACTGTGCGAAAATCAATTTCTGTGTTTTAGCCACCCAGTCCATGGTATTTTGTTATGGCAGCCCTAGTTTACTAATAAAACTACTAAAAGTCATAAGGAAGCTGGAACATAGCCTTCAGACTTCTTAACAGCCAGCAGGATGATCTAAAAATCCATGTAACTCAGTGTTATTTGAGATCTCTCTGTCCCTTAAGAGATTTGAGTGAGCTTGGTTTAAACCTTCAGTTTCACAGAATGAAAGTCTATTTCCTTTCATTTAATTTATTCAAATTTCTGAACTTATTTTTTCATGGTCCCTTTGGATCCATTGCTGCAACTCTAAGTAATATATGAGTTTAACTCTCTGCCAGCTGGTACATGGCATCTCATGATCTTTACCATTGTCCACAATAAATTAAATTAATTCATGATTTTGTGACTGTATCAACTTTACTTAAGGCTCCAAGAGCTATGGGAAGAAACTGTATCTGGTACTGCACAGTCCTCTGCTTCCTAACTGGTTTTCCCTTTGACACTGCACTGACTTCCCAAACCTGTAACTCACTGTGTGATTATACCCACAACCACCTGAATAATAAACTCTAGCTTCCATTCCCTTACTGGACCTATCT
Source organism: Pseudorca crassidens (assembly GCF_039906515.1). Classification (NCBI taxonomy): domain Eukaryota; kingdom Metazoa; phylum Chordata; class Mammalia; order Artiodactyla; family Delphinidae; genus Pseudorca; species Pseudorca crassidens. The sequence goes on from NC_090304.1 coordinate 55,649,024, forward strand.
CACTTAGCCTCTGAGTTATTCTGTTGAATAATAAGTTATTCTGCTATTCCATCCCTTTACTCAGAAGTCTGCACAAGCTCCCTTGTTTGAAATTCACTTGCCATCTCCTGATTGCTTATATGCAGAGCCTAGACTCGATTCCAGCATCCCCCCTCCACAGTTTTCTCTCTCCACCTTCCAATATACATCACCCACAACTGAAGCCATATAAAGCACATTCAGCCCTGGTAAGCATGGCACCTTCTCTGTCCTGGACCTAGGGGCCTAGCCTAATGGCATCAATTGCTATGCCTCTGCCTGCTTCGTCACTGCTCTCTGTGGGCCAGAACCTCTGTTCTCTTGTGTCACCCCATAGACGGCTTTCAGTTACTTCAGTCTCTCTCACAGTGCCTGGCACAAAGTAGGTACTCAATAACTATGTGATGAATGAATATATCAACAAGTGAACAAAAAATGCCCGTGTTCAAAATCTTCCAAGGAGTCTTATTGTTTAGAGGATAAAGTCCACAATGAATCCTTATGCCAAGGGCCCTCCAGAATCTGTGCCCAGCCTCTTTGTCCCAACTTCTCACTGGTCCCCACTCTTTCAACGCTTGTCAAATACATTAAAGGCAGGCCCTGTATCCTGGAGGCAATGGGTAGGAATTAAGAGAGTGGGCTAGGCCTCTGATTTACCTGTGTGAATGCCAGTGCTCTGGAGTAATTTTTCTTTTTGGCTCTCTCTCCACCTGGAAGGAAGCAGACTATCCATGAGCCTCACAGACCTCTTCCAAAATAGGCCATAATTCAAGGCAGTGGCCAGAAAGGAACATTATCCAGTCAAATTCTACCTTAAGCAGAGGGTTTGTAGTTTCCGCCTTTAAAGGAGAACTCAAATGAGGAAATGATGGGCATGATGAGGTCTAAACCACCATGGACTCTTCTAGCTAAAATTCTTCTACCAGATGTCCCCTCTCCCACCCTGAACCTTGCAATCTTGAAGCATTTTCCCTCAAGAATTCTCAAATGTTATTTTCTTGGACAGATAAAAAGACTATGGTCTGGAAAGGGGCAGTGATTTTCCCAGGGTCACCCAGAAACTAAGGGCAAAGCCACAACTAAAATCCAGGCTCCCCAGTTTGTGAACTTGCTCTTTACACAGCACTCTGCATGTCCAATTTTGTGGAAGGTGGGGAGGTGGAGACACTTGTTCTGAACAACCTTCAATCCCTGTCCTCTCCCAACTGATCCACACCAAAACAGTAGTAACAGGATTTGATTAAGCTTTAGTGAGAGTCCTTATTCTTAGAATATGGTCTCATTTTTAGGAGGTAGAAGGGGTGTGAGGAGCTGCAAGCAGCATGAGAAGAAATGGGAGGTTCAGATGATAAAACCCTGTCTTCCTGAGAATTCGCCATATAGAATTATGGGGAAAATGTAACTGTTTTTTCTCAGATTTACATAAGGACCATTTATATTTTTATTTTGGGAAAAAATCATTTAAAATTACAAACATATGCTTACCAATGAAAATAAAATATGGCAACAATGAAAACTGCAGAAACACAATCCACGAGAATCCACATGAACTTATAGTAACTTGGTGTCTGCAAAATAGAAAATAGTTAAAGGATTTACAGCTAGAAGGGATTTTAGATCATGTAGGCCAGGTCCCTTGCTTGGCTGCCCGGGAGGAGAGGGGGCAGACCAGGCAGAGGAACCTTGATGATGGGGTTGGTCTCAAACACAGAGAGTACCTGCTGCTATCCTAACAATGCCCCCTTACATGTGCCAAAGGCTCTACAAAGGATAAAATACTTCCCACACTTCTCCCTGGACCCTCAAGATAGGTGTTTGAGGGAGTCCCAGAGATGTCACAGAGCAAGTGTATTCTGGACCCAGGACTACAGCCCAAGTTTCTTGACTTCCAGTGTTCTATGTTTTCATGGCATGGCTTCCCAAACCTGGCTGTGCATCCAAATCTACCTGAGCAGCTTTTAGTAATACAGGTTCCTGGGCCTCACTACAGACTCAGGAATGAGAATTTCTGTATTTTTAACAAGCTTCCCAGGAAAAAGCAACCAGTCTGTGAACCAGCATTTAGGAATCCTTCTCCTAAATCATCATGCTTCAGATAAATATGTTGAAATTATAATTCTTAACTAACAGGCCAACTTCTCCAGTCTCCTTGCCTGAATCACCCATTTCACAGAGCTCCATCTTCTAGGTTCTCTTGTATGAGTTTTTCATTTCGCTAGTTTACTCATCCCTTTCCACCTTCATTGTCCCCCTTCTAGTATTACTTGATGGTACTGGGTCTATCATTTTTATTTTTTCTTATGCCATTTCCACCCTATCCCATGGTCTTTCCTTGGACTGATTAACAATGATAATAATAACAATAACATGAACTATCATGATAATGATGAGAACAACAGCTAACATTAATGAGAATTTACAGGAGTTAAGGAAGCATTCCAAGCACTTCAAAGGTATTTTCACAGTTAATCCTCACAACAGCTCTTCTAGGCATGTACATTAGAAGCTCTTAACCAACTTCCACTAAATTGAGGCTCTTAATCCTCTCTGGGAACCTAACTGACCTATGCTTTGGCCTGCTTCAGGATGCCCACTAAGTGAGCTGGACCGTCACCAAGAATCAGTTGTTCTTACTACCCAAATGGCTTAGAACAGCTGTACCAGTTGTTTAAATTGCGCAGTGTAATTCAGTGTTACTTAAATCTGTAAAATCTGAGTTTAAAAAGTATGTCATTTTCAAGGAAACTAAGTCGATGCTTTGAAAAACGATGAAGAAAGAAAAGGTCATTAAAAAATAAACTGCTTTTGATTTAGGTATGAGAGAAACACTAAGAGATGAGGGGACGATTATAAAAAACTGGGTGGCTTCCTCATTCCCGTCATTTCTCCAAATGACTTCACGTTGTTTTATTTTTAATTTTTTAAAGTATTTATTTATTTATGTATCTTGGCTGCGCCGGGTCTTAGTTGAGGCATGCAGGATCTTTTAGTTTCGGCATGCAGGATCTTTTTGTTGTGGCATACAGACTCCTAGTTGCAGCATGCGGACCTCTTAGTTGTGGCATGCAGACTTCGTTGCAGCATGCAGGCTTTTTGGTTGTGGCATACGGGAATTTTTAGGTGCAGCATGCGGGTTTCTTAGTTGTGGCATGCAGACTTCTTAGTTATGGCATGTGGGCTCTTAGTTGTGGCATGCAGGATCTTTTAGTTGCAGCACGTGGGCTTCTTAGTTGCAACATGCGAACTCTTAGTTGTGGCATGCATGTGGGATCTAGTTCCCTGACCAGGGATCAAACCCAGACCCCCTGTATTGGGAGCGCAGAGTCTTACCCTCTGGACCACCAGGGAAGTCCCTCAAGTTCTTGTTGTGCTTTAAGGAAACAAAACGTAGAAATCATAGATGGTTCATTGGAAAGTATACATAAGCAAGAGAATACAGAATTCAATCAGCTGAAATACACTCAAAGGAAAGACATTAAGTCTATGTCAAAAAGTGAATGGTTTAAATTAAAATGTGTGAGGTATGTATGTGGTAGATTGTTTATAAAAAAGACCAAAATATTCCTTCCAAAATGCAGGTCTATATGCAATGTGACTTTGCTGTTCCTCTCCATCAAAAGGTAAAGTCTGTTTCTTCCCTGCCCCACCTTGAATCTGGACTTGACCATGTGATTTTCTTTGGCCAATGGAACATTAGCAAACATCACACTGGGATATCCTTGAAAAGGTATGTGCATTGGGACTTGACCTCTCTTGCTGCTGAGAACCCAATGCAACCAGGTGAACATACACAAGCTGGATTCCTTAAGGATGACTGACCAAACGAAGAGAGACCACAGTCATCTCAGGTAAGACCATAGACATATGAATGAGGCCATCCTACCACTTAGTCCAACCAAACTGGCTGAGCACAGAGAAACCACTCAGCCATCATAGAGAATGTGACAAACATTTGTTTGTTTTAAGCCACTAAGTATTAGGTATTTTTTTTTAATGTAGTAAAAAGCTAATACACTGTATATCATTTATTTCACGATTCCCCATTTAAAATTTTTGAATTAACAGACTGCTAAGCAAAGAGGATTATTTTGGATAAAATTGCTTCTATTGTAGTATTTTTTATACATCTTTATTGGAGTATAATTGCTTTACAATGGTGTGTTAGTTTCTACTGTATAACAAAGTGCATCAGCTATACAGATACATATATCCCCATATATCCTCCCTCTTGCAGCTCCCTCCCACCCTCCCTATCCCACTCCTCCTGGTGGTCACAAAATTCCAAGCTGATCCCTCTGTGCTGTGTGGCTGCTTCCTACTAGCCATCTGTTTTAGATTTGGAAGTGTGTATATGTCCATGCCACTCTCTCATTTCGTCCCAGCTTACCCTTCCCCCTCCCTGTGTCCTCAAGTCCATTCTCTACATCCGCATTTTTATTCCTTTCCTGCCCTTAGGTTCTTCAGAACCTTTTTTTTTTTTCACATTCCATATGTATGTGTTACCATATGGTATTTGTTCTCCTCTTTCTGACTTACTTCACTCTGTATGACAGACTCTAGATCCATCCACCTCACTACAAATAACTCAACTTCGTTTCTTTTTATGGCTGAGTAATATTCCATTGAAAACATGTGCCACATCTTCTTTATGCATTCATCTGTCGATGGACACTTAGATTGCTTCCATGTCCTGGCTATTGTAAATAGAGCTGCAATGAATATTGTGGTACATGACTCTTTTTGAATTATGGTTTTCTCAGGGTATATGCCCACTAGTGGAATTGCTGGGTCGTACAGTAGTTCTATTTTTAGTTTTTGAAGGAACCTCCATACTGTTCTCCATAGCAGCTGTATCAATTTACATTTCCACCAACAGTGCAGGAGTGTTCCCTTTTCTCCACACCCTCTCTAGCATTTATTATTTGTAGATTTTCTGGTGATGGCCATTCTGACTGGTGTGAGGTGATACCTCATTGTAGTTTTCATTTACATTTCTCTAATGATTAGTGATGTTGAGCATCCTTTCTTGTGTTTGTTGGCAATCTGTATATCTTCTTTGGAGAAATGTCTATTTAGGTTTTCTGCCCATTTTTGGATTGGGTTGTTTGTTTTTTTGTTATTAAGCTGCATGAGCTGCTTATAAATTTTGGAGATTAATCCTTTGTCAGTTGCTTCATTTGCAAATATTTTCTTCCATTCTGAGGGTTGTCTTTTGGTCTTGTTTATGGTTTCCTTTGCTGTGCAAAAGCTTTTAAGTTTCATTAGGTCCCATTTTTTACTTTCGTTTTTATTTCCATTTCTCTAGGAGGTGGGTCAAAAAGGATCTTGCTGTGATTTATGTCATAGGGTGCTCTGCCTATATTTTCCTCTAAGAGTTTTATAGTGTCTGGCCTTATATTTAGGTCTTTAATCCATTTTGAGTTTATTTTTGTGTTTGGTGCTAGGGAGTGTTCTAACTTCATTCTTTTACATGCAGCTGTCCAGTTTTCCAGCACCACTTATTGAAGGGGCTGTCTTTTCTCCATTGTATATTCTGGCCTCCTTTGTCAAAGATAAGGTGACCATATGTGCATGGGATTACCTCTGGGATTTCTATCCTGTTCCATTGATCTATCTTTCTGTTTTTGTGCCAGTACCATACTGTCTTGATTACTATAGCTTTGTAGTATAGTCTGAAGTCAGGGAGCCTGATTCCTCCAGCTCAGTTTTTCTTTCTCAAGATGGCTTTGGCTATTCGGGGTCTTTCGTGTTTCCATACAAATTATGAAAGTTTTTGTTGTAGTTCTGTGAAAAATATCATTGGTAGTTTGATAGGGATTGCATTGAATCTGTAGTTTGCTTTTGGTAGTACAGTCATTTTCACAATGTTGATTCTTCCAATCCAAGAACATGGTATATCTCTCCTTCTGTTTGTAGCATCTTTAATTTCTTTCATCAATGTCTTATAGATTTCTGCATACAGGTCTTTTGTCTCCTTAGGTAGGTTTATTCCTAGATATTTTATTCTTTTCATTGCAATGGTAAATGCAACTGTTTCCTTAATTTCCCTGTCAGATTTTTCATCATTAGTGTATAGGAATGCAAGAGATATCTGTGCATTAATTTTGTATCCTGCTACTTTACCAAAATCATTGATTAGCTCTAGTAGTTTTCTGGTAGCATCTTTAGGATACTCTATGTATAGCATCATGTCATCTAAAACAGTGACAGCTCTACTTCTTCTTTTCTGATTTGGATTCCTTGTATTTCTTTTTCTTCTCTGATTGCTGTGGCTAGGACTTCCAAAACTATGTTGAATAATAGTAGTGAGAGTGGACAATCTTGTCTTGTTCCTGATCTTAGAGGAAATGTTTTCAGTTTTTCACCGCTGAGAATGATGTTGGCTGTGGGTTTGTCATACATGGCCTTTGTTATATTGAGGTAAGTTCCCCCATGCCTACTTTCTGTAAGGTTTTTGGCTGTTTAATTAGGTCGAAAGCTTTTTCTGCAGCTATTGAGATGATCATATGGTTTTTCTCTTTCAATTTGTTAATATGGTTTATCACATTGATTAATTTGCATACACTGAAGAATCCTTGCATTCCTGGGATAAACCCCACTTGATCATGGTGTATGATCCTTTTAATGTGCTGTTAGATTCTGTTTGCTAGTATTTTGTTGACTCTATGTTCATCAGTGATATTGGCCTGTAGTTTTCTTTTTTGTGTGACATCTTTGTCTCGTTTAGGTATCAGGGTGATGGTGGCCTCGTAGAATGAGTTTGGGAGTGTTCCTCCCTCTGCTATATTTTGGAAGAGTTAGAGAACGATAGGTTGTAGCTGTTCTCTAAATGTTTGATAGAATTCGTCTGTGAAGCCATCTGGTCCTGGGCTTTTGCTGGCTGGAAGATTTTTAATCACAGTTTCTATTTCAGTGCTTGTGATCCGTCTGTTTATATTTTCTATTTCTTCCCGGTTCAGTCTGGGAACGTTGTGCTTTTCTAAGAATTTGTCTATTTCTTCCACGTTGTCCATTTTATTGGCATAGAGTTGCTTGTAGTAATCTCTCATGATCCTTTGTATTTCTGCAGTGTCAGTTGTTACTTCTCCTTTTTCATTTCTAATTCTATTGATTTGAGTCTTCTCCCTTTTTTCCTTGATGAGTCTGGCTAATGGTTTATCAATTTTGCTTATCTTCTCAAAGAACCAGCTTTTAGTTTTATTGATCTTTGTTATTATTTCCTTCATTTCTATTTCATTTATTTCTAATCTGATCTTTATGATTTCTTTCCTTCTGCTAACATTGGGGGTTTTTGTTCTTTCTGTAATTGCTTTAGGTGTAAGGTTAGGTTGTTTATTTGAGATATGTCTTGTTTCTTGAGGTAGGATTGTATTGCTATAAACTTCCCCCTTAGAACTGCTTTTGCTGCATCCCATAGGTTTTGGGTCCTTGTGTTTTCATTGTCATTTGTTTCCAGGTATTTTTTGATTTCCTCTTTTATTTCTTCAGTAATCTCTTGGTTATTTTATAGTGTATTGTTTAGCCTCCATGTGGTTGTATTTTTTACAGATTTTTTCCTGTAATTGATATCTAGTCTCATAGCATTGTGATTGGAAAAGATACTTGATATGATTTCAATTTTCTTAAATTTACCAAGGCTTGATTTGTGACCCACGATATGATCTATCCTGGAGAATGTTCCATGAGCACTTGAGAAGAAAGTGTATTGTTCTTTTTGGATGGAATGTCCAAAAAATATCAATTAAGTGCATCTTGTTTAATGTGTCATTTAAAGCTTGTTTCTTTATTTATTTTCATTTTGGATGATCTGTCCATTGGTGAAAGTGGGGTGTTAAAGTCCCCTACTATGATTGTGTTACTGTCGATTTCCCCTTTTATGGCTGTTAGCATTTGCCTTATATATTGAGGCGCTCCTATGTTGGGTGCATAAATATTTACAATTGTTATATCTTCTTCTTGGATTGATCCCTTGAGCATTATGTAGTGTCCTTCTTTGTCTCTTGTAACACTCTTTATTTTAAAGTCTACTTTGGCTGATATGAGAACTGTTACTTCAGCTTTTTTTTGATTTCCATTTGCATGGAATATCTTTTTCCATTCCCTCACTTTCATTCTGTATGTGTCCCTAGGTCTGAAGTGGGTCTCTTGTAGACAGCATATATATGGGTCTTGTTTATGTATCCATTCAGCCAGTCTATGTCTTTTGGTTGGAGTATTTAATGCGTTTACATTTAAGGTAATTATCGATATGTATTTTCCTATTACCATTTTCTTAATTGCTTTGGGTTTGTTAGTGAAGGTCTCTTCCTTCTGTTGTGTTTTCTCCCTAGAGAAGTTCCTTTAGCATTTGTTGTAAAGCTGGTTTGGTGGTGCTGGATTCTCTTAGCTTTTGCTTGTCTGTAAAGGTTTTAATTTCTCTGTTGAATATGAATGAGGTCCTTGCTGGGTAGAGTAATCTTGGTTGTAGGTTTTTTCCCTTTCATCACTTTAAATACGTCCTGCCACTCCCTTCTGGCTTGCAGAGTTTCTGCTGAAAGATCAGCTGTTAACCTTATGGGGATTCACTTGTATGTTATTTGTTGTTTTTCCCTTGCTGCTTTTACTATTTTTTCTTTGCATTTAATTTTTGATAGTTTGATTAATATGTGTCTTTCTCCTTGGATTTATCCTGTGTGGGACTCTGCGCTTCCTGGATTTGATTGACTATTTCCTTTCCCATATTAGGGAAGTTTTCAATTATAATCTCTTCAAATATTTTCTCAGTCCCTTTCTTTTTCTCTTCTTCTTCTGGGACCCCTATAATTTGAATGTTGGTGCGTTTAATGTTGTCCCAGAAGTCTCTGAAACGGTCCTCAATTCTTTTCATTCTTTTTCTTTATTCTGCTCTGTGGTAGTTATTTCCACTATTTTATCTTCCAGGTCACTTATCCGTTTTTTCCCTCAGTTATTCTGCTACTGATTCCTTCTAGAGAATTTTTAAATTTCATTTATTGTGTTGTTCATCATGGTTTGTTGCTCTTTAGCTCTTCTAGGTCCTTGTTAAATGTTTCTTGTATTTTCTCCATTCTATTTCCAAGATTTTGGATCATCTTTACTATCATTACTCTGAGTTCTTTTTCAGGTAGACTGCCTATTTCCTCTTCATTTGTTTGTTCTGGTGGGTTTTTACTTTGCTCCTTCATCTGCTCTGTGTTCCTCTGTCTTCTCATTTTGCTTAACTTACTGTGTTTGGGGTCTTTTTGGAGGCTGCAAGTTCGTAGTTCCCGTTGTTTTTGGTGTCTGCTGCCAGTGAGTAAGGTTGGTTCAGTGGGTTGTGTAGGCTTCCTGGTGGAGGGGATTGATGTCTGTGTCTGATGGATGAGGCTGAATCTTTTTTTTCTGGTGGGTAGGACCGTGTCTGGTGGTGTGTTTTAGTGTGTCTGTGACCTTTTTATGATTTTAGGCAGCCTCTCTGCTAATGCGTGGGGTTGTGTTCCTCTCTTGCTTGTTGTTTGGCATAGGGTGTCCAGCACTGTAGCTTGCTGGTCTTTGAGTGGAGCTGGGTCTTAGCGTTGAGATGGAGATCTCTGGGAGAGCTTTTGCCATTTGATTTTATGTGGAGCCGGGAGGTCTCTGGTGGACCAGTGTCCTCAACTCGGCTCTCCCACCTCAGAGGCACAGGCCTTGACACCCAGCTGGAGCACCAGGACCGTGTCAGCCACATGGCTCAGAAGAAAAGGTAGATGGGAAAGAAAGAAAGGACGGAAGGAAGGAAGGAAGGAAGGAAGGAAGGAGGGAGGGAGGGAGGGAGGGAAGGAAGGAAGGTAGGAAGGAAGGACGGAAGGAAAGAATAAAGTTATTAAAATTAAAAATTTTTAAATTATTAAAAACTAAAAAAATTAGAAGAAAGAAAAGGAAAGAAAGAAAGAAGAGAGCAACCAAACCAAAAAACCAATGATAACACGCGCTAAAAACAACACAGACACACACACACACAAATGGACAGATAGAACCCTAGGACAAATGGTAAAAGCAAAGCTATACAGACAAAATCACACAAAGAAGCATACACATACACACAAAAAGAGAAAAAGGAAAAAATATATATATATCTACATATAAAAAAGGAGAGCAACCAAATCAATAAACAAATCTACCAATGATCATAAACTCTAAATATTAAACTAAGATAAACATAAAACCTGAAACAAATTAGGTGCAGAGAGCAAACCCCAAGTCTACAGTTGCTCCCAAAGTCCACTGCCTCAATTTTGGGATGATTCGTTGTCTATTCAGTTATTCCAGAGATGCAGGGTACGTCAAGTTGATTGTGGAGATTTAATCCACTGCCCCTGAGACTGCTGGGAGAAATTTCCCTTTCTCTACTTTGTCGGCACAGCTCCTGGGGTTCAGCTTTGGATTTGGCCCTGCCTCTGCATGTAGGTCACCTGAGGGCGCCTGTTCTTTGCTCAGACAGGACAGGGTTGAAGTAGCAGCTGATTAGGGGGCTCTGAGTCACTCAGGCCGGGGGGAGGGAGGGTTACAGAATGCAAGGCGAGCCTGCGGTGGCAGAGGCCGGCGTGAAGTTGCAACAGCCTGAGGCATGCCCTGTGTTCTCCAGGGGAAGTTGTCCCTGGATCACGGGACCCTGGCAGTGGCGGGCTGCATAGGCTCCCGTGAGGGGAGGTGTGCATAGTGACCTGTGCTTGCACACAGGCTTCTTGGTGGCTGCTGCAGCAGCAGCAGCCTCAGCGTTTCATGCCTGTCTCTGGTTTCTGCGCTGATAGCCGCAGCTCACACCTGTCTCTCGAGCTCGTTTAGGCAGTGCTGTGAATCCCCTCTCCTCAAGCACCCCGAAACAATGGTCTCTTGCCTCTTCGGCAGTTCCAGACTTTCCCCCAGACTCCCTCCCAGCTAGCTGTGGTGCACTAGCCCCCTTCAGGCTGTGTTCACGCAGCCAATCCCAGTCCTCTCCCTGGGATCTGACCTCCGAAGTCCGAGCCTCAGCTCCCAGCCCACACCCACCCCGGCGGATGAATAGACAAGCCTTTCAGGCTGGTGAGTGCTGGGCGGCACCGATCCTCTGTGAAGGAATCTCTCCGCTTTGCCCTCCACACCCCTGTTGCTGCACTCTCCTCCGTGACTCCGAAGCTTCCCCCCTCCGCCACCTGCAGCCTCCGCCAGCGAAGGGCCTTCCTAGTGTGTGGAAGCTTTTCCTCCTTCACAGCTCCCTCCCAGAGGTGCAGGTCCCGTCCCTATTCTTTTGTCTCTGTTTTTTCTTTTTTTTTTGCCCTACCCAGGTACGTGGGGGAGTTTCTTGCTTTTTGGGAAGTCTGAGGTCTTCTGCCAGCATTCAGTAAGTGTTCTGTAGGAGTTGTTCCACATGTAGATGGATTTCTGATGTATTTGTGGGGAGGAAGGTGATCTCCACGTCTTACTCCTCCACCATCTTGAAGGTTTCCCTATTGTAGTGTTTTTATTCCCAATTTACAAATAAACAAATAACCTGTCTGAGGCCCAGACAGGTTAACTAACATTTCCAAGGTCACACAGTAAGTGGTAGAGTCAAGATTTGAATCTGCATATTCTAACCCAGAGTGTGGGCTGCTTAGGAAAGTCCTTGGGATACTGGCCCCACCTCCCTGAACAAAGTGACTTTGGGTCCTTTAAAAAAGCCCAGGCCAGGTGTAGAGGGAAGTTTTTTACTTACATTCTTTTATACTCTTTGAATTTTGAATCACATGAATTTATTATCAATTCAAATATTATGAATTAAAATATTAAAATGAAAAGTTTTACTTAATAAAGTTTTATTTGATATATACAAAGGGACAACGTTAAGATATTACTGATTTAGGGGGGATAGGATTATGGAGGAGTGTACTGCTTTCTAATTTATAGGTTTTCATAATGATTGAATTTTATATAATGAACAAGTTTACTTTGCAATCAATTTTAAAAAACAAAAATGTTAGAAAAGTATATAGTACATACATGAAGCGGGATGGTATGGGGACAGACAAGTGGAGAGGTTTTATCTATGCCAAGGGACCTGCCATCCAAGGTTTCCTTGAGGGTCATCTATAGAAGAATGCCCGAGCCACCAAGAAAGAAGAGGGAAGCAATTTTACACTGCCACCAGAGGGCCTCAGTACAGGCACTGGCCCTGTGAGATTGTGCCCTTGGCCTTGATCCCCTTTCTCCTGCTCCTGACGCTGATCAAGACAGAAACAAGGGCCAGTGAACCTGGAGTTATGGAGAAAGCAACAAGAAATATTTAGGCCTCTCATTTAAAAAGCTTTAATTTTCAAGGCAGTTTAGAGTCTGGGTTATTCTCTGGACTAGACTGTTGATGCTGAACTGAGGCTTTTTGGTGACTAAACTGTACTTTAAGAAATTATCTAAGAGTGACTAGAAAAGCTATGGGATCTGAGTGAGACCTCATTCAAGGGCAAGGAAAGATCTAGTTCACAGAGCAGTTTAAAGAGTCAGTGGAGAGAAATTAAGCTGTTTTCTGTTATAGATGTCCGACTCAGTCAACATACTCTACACTGATTTGAAAAACAGCTTCTGTAGCAGTTAACTGGTTAGCTGGGGTTCCCTCTACAGACAGTAAGTGGTGGGATTTAGCTGGGATTAAAACACAGGTCTTCAGGTCCCCACACTTCTGGCCATAAGCAGTAGCAGGACAGAGGTGAAATCAAGCTCGGTGGCTGGACACTCACTCTCCTTTGCTCAGGACACACAGTTTTCACTTTGGAATCAAGTACACTTGATTTTCTCCCCACACCCCATGCCACTGTCATTGTTGTTGTGCCTACAGGAAGGTGTGGCTGCAGTAACAAAACTCTGGAGTCAGACCTCATTTTGAACCTTGTATCATGTGAAGCTACACACTTCAGATCCCCCATGGGGATACTCCTAGTGGCTAACTCAGAGGGTTAAATTACATAATGCACGAAAGGCAGTGTGAAGATTCAATATTAATTCAATTATTAAAACAACATTAATTTTTCCCTGAAAATCACAGAAGGATCTGGGTGAGAGAAAGGGGAATGCCATTTCCAAGGTCACATAAATCTCTGCTCTTAAGCAGCTTCCCTGGGGACTGCACAGTGGGCAGTGTAGGGGTGGGGTGGGGGACAGAGACCCCTATTATACCAGAGTCGGAAGAACAATCTGGACCATCAGCTCACCATGAAGAAGTAAGGGTGATTTATCTCATTTAGGACCTGAATGTTGTCTGTGGTCACTGAATGAATGCTGGAGCACCAGGCCAGTGAGAAAAGCCAAGGTTCATTGACGATGTATAAGTTGATGTTGATGTTAACTGCTTTATATTCTCTGGGAAGAAAAAGAACCCACAGGAGATTTAGACTTAATCTCACTCTCATCATGTAAAAGGGAAACAGCCACCATGTCCGTGAAAGGCTGTTGCTTAAATCACCAGAAGCAGTTGGTAGTAGGACAACTTATGATATGACATGCAGAATGAGCTCATGTTACGGTGAGATAAAGGACTGGATTTAATACCTTTCCTCCTGTACCAACAGTAGTATTTTAGTAAACTGGCTTCCTAAGGGAAAGAGGAGGGAAGGAAGGAAGGAAGGAGGAGAGGGAGAGTGGGAGGGAGGGAGGAAGGAAAGGGAGACGGAGGGAAAGAAAAAAGAAGAAAAGCCCTAACTGTAGAATTTGCCAATTTCCATGGTGTAAATACTCCCACAACTTGCTCCCATAAGCTGAAATGCACCAGCTCCAGTACACTGTTTTGTAGCAAATGTACTTCCTTCTATCAGAGTACTTACCACACTCTACTCTATTTATCTGCTTTCCTATCAGTCTTCTTTACTTGACTGTAAGCAAATTAAAAGCAGAGACTGTGTCTTACTCATCTCTGTATATCCAGTACCTAGCATACCTGCCTTCAGAAATAGTTAAAGGAAGGAATGAAGAAATGAATACCAATTTGTTGAATATTTAAATTTCAAATATAAAGAATTTTTATAAGCATTGAGTAGGGGGAATGGAACACAACACTTCCCAATGTCAGAACTTCAAATGTCAGTAAATATTTGTGCACTATCTACAGAAACAGTAGAAGAACACCTAGTCAAGTTGTTATTTTCAGAGATTAAATTTCTCAGAAAATACACCATGTAAGTGCCTTCAAAAGACTTTTTAAACCCTGAGATGGTATAGCATATTGAAAACAGCTCTGTACAAGCCTGGGTTTGAATCCCAGCTCTGTCACATACTAACCTGGCAATTTCTTAGGCTCAGTGTATACACTGTAAAATAAAAATAACCATACCACCTTTACAGGAGTGCTTGCCATTAGTTACCCAATATGTTACATTGTCTTTAAGAGAATTCTACAGATCACCTAAAGATAAATTTAAAAAATAGAAATAAGGAAATGGTTTTTAAAAACCTATTTTTTATACTTTTTGAAACCAACACATAAAAACCAAACACATTTCTATACATTAATAAACATATAGAAATTGAAATTTAAAACAATACTATTAGCAATCACTCCAAAGAAAATTAAATACTTAGGTATAAACTTAACAAAACAAGGAAGGATCTGAAAGCTGTAAATTGCATAATAGTGATGAAAGAATATGTTTAAAACATAGGAGAAATCTTTGAGATCTAAGAGCTAGACCAAGAACTCTTAGACTTGACACTAAAAGCATGATCCATAAAAGGTAAAATATAACTATTTTGTAACTATGGAATCTATTGAAGGCTTTCAACTTCCAGGGGAGTTTTGGATGGTAAGTTATAGTTAACTTTGGTTGATTTCATCACTTGGCACAGTAGCAGTTACAGTACACCAGCCCCTAGCCCCATGGCAGGCAGCTGTGCCCATGTTCCTGAAGCAGCTTGCACACACCTTGTAGGAGCCAAGGTGAGCCAAAAGGATGCTATCCTTCATATATTAGGTATCTGTGCTCTGATCACTGATTGATGCTTCCATCCACAGAGCTGTAGACAGAGTAGGGAAGCCATGATTTTTGTACCTTCCCCCATTGTTGCAAACCCCTCCCACTCCCACTGAAGTGACTACCAGGGGTTAAAAGGGCCAGCACTCTTTCCTCCCCACCTTTTATTTTTCTTTTTTTCCCTTTTTGGGAGTCATACATTAAAGACTAGGACATGCAAAAGCAACTTTATATAGGGGGAAAATTAGAAAGTGACATGTATGAGCAAGGAAAGGAACAGAAGAGATTTGAGAAGAACTCAGGCTGATCCTTGGCACAGAGACAGCCAACAACAACAAATAAACAAATAACAAAAATACAGCATACCTTGAGGAAGGGAAGAATCTGATTTCCAGAGTTACCAGATTATTAGATTGAAATATACATTTTTCAACCAAAAAAAATCACGAGGCATACTAAGAAACAAGAAAATAGGGTCCATTCAAAGGAAAAAAAATAACTTGATAAAAACTGTTCCCAGAAAAGAGCTGTTGGCAGATATGCTAGACAAGGACTTGGAAACAAGTATTTGAAAGATACTCAAAGAACTAAAGGAAGATGTAGATAAAGTTTAAAAATGTATAAACAAAATTTAAATATTAATAAAGAACATAAATCCTAAAAGAGAAACCAAAAAGAATTCTAGAATTGAACAGTATAGTAACTGAAATGAAAATTTTATTATTAGGATCCAAAGGCAGATTTGAGCAGGTAGAAGAAAGAATTGGTGAAGTTGAAGACAGGCCAATAGACATTAACCATTCTGAAGAACAGAAAGAAAAAAAATTGAAGAAAAATGAACAGCCTAAGATGTCTATGGGACACCATCAAACAGATCAATATATGCATTCTTGGATTCCCAAAAGGAAAAGAGAAATAGACCAGGACAGAAAGAATATTTGAAAAAATAATGGCTTAAAACTTCTCAAATTCGATCAAAGACATGAAGGAAAACATCCAAGAAGATCAACAAACTCCAAATAAGATGAATTCAAAGGGACTCACGCTGAGATGCATTATAATCAGATTTTCAAAAGCCAGAGAGAGAATGCTGAAAGCACCAAGAGAGAAGCAACTTGTCTCATACAAGGGATCCTCAACATCACCAGCAGATTTCTCATCAGAACTTTGGAGGCCAGAAGGCAGTGGACCAACCTATTCAAAGTGTTAAAATACTGTCAATGAAGGATCTTATATCCAGAAAAACTGTCATTCAGAAGTGAGAAACAAATTAAGATATTCCCAGAAGAACTAAAGCTGAGGGAGTTCATGGCCACTAGACTCACCTTGCAAGAAAAACTAAATGGAGTTCTGCAAGGTGAAATGAATGGACACTAGACAGTTACTCAAAACTGAAGGAAGAAATAAAGATCTCAATAAAAGCAAATATATGGGCAATTATAAAAGCTAGTACTACTGTAACACTGGTTTGTGACTGTACTTTTTATTTTCTACATGATTTAAGAGACTAATATATCTAAAGAAAAAAAATTATTAGTCTAAAAGTTAGTATTATTGTAAATTTGGTTTGTAGCTCCAAAAGTTGTTTTCTATGTAATTTGAGACTAATGCCTTTTTTTTAAATTACTAGTTTATGTTTTGGGGCACACAATGTATAAAGATTTAATTTTCTGATGTTAACAACCCAGAAAGGTAGGAATAGATCTGTAAAGGAAAAGAGTTTTTCTATATTATTGAAATTAAGCTGATATAAATTCAAATAAGAGTGTTAAAGCTTTAGTATAGTAAATGTAATTCCCATGCTAACCACAAATAAAATAGATATAGAATATACACCCCCCAAAAATGAGAAAAGGATTTAAACATTTCACTATAAAAGGTCAACAAAACAACAAAGAAAATTGTAATGCAGAAACCAAAGTGATAAAAAAGGTATAAGGCATACAGAAAGTAAAGAAAGAAAAAAAAACAGATGACAGAAACAAAATAACAAATATTTACAGAAATGACAGAAGTAACAGTGTGACAAAATCCCTCCTTGCCAGTAATTATTTTAAATATAAATGGGTCAAACTCTCTAAGTAAAAGACAGAGACTGGCAGAACAGATAAAACATATGTTTCAATTCATGATGTCTACAAGAGACTCACCTTATATTCAAAGACACAGATAGATTACAAGGGAAAGGATGGAAAGACAATCCATGCAGATAGTAACCAACAAGAGCAGGGGTGGCTATGCTGATATTAGACAAAATAGGCTTTATATCAAGGTTATAAGAGACAAAGAAGGACATTATATATTAATAAGAGGTTCAATACAGCAAGAAGATACAACAATTATAAACATTTACACACCTAATGACAGACCAGCAAAACTGACAGAGCAAAAACTAACAGAATTGAAGGGAGAAATAGACAGCTGTACAATAATCATTAGAGATTTCAATATCCCACTCTCAACAATGGATAGAACAACCACACCAAAGGTAAGTAAGGAAATAGAGTACTTAATCAACACAAGGACTAACTATATCTAACAGACATATACATAATACTCAGCCCAACACTAACAACATACTCATTCTTCTCAAGTGCACACTTTGCAAGACAGACAACATGTTAGGCAACAAATTAAGTCTCGATAGATTCAAACAGATTGATACCATACAAGTATCTCCTCCAACCACAACAAGATGAAATTAGAAGTCAATGACAGAAGGAAAACTGGAAAATTCACATATCTGTGGAACTTAACACACTTTTAAACTACCAATGGATCAAGAAAGAAATCACAAGGGAAATTACAAAATACTTGGGACAAATGAGAATAAAAACACAACATACCAAAACTTATGGTATGCAGCAAAAGGGGTGCTGGGCGTAAATTCATAGTTATACATGCTTACATTTAAAAAACAAGAAAGATCTCAAATCAGCATCCTAACTTTGTAACTTAAGGAACTAGAAAAAGATGAACAAATTGATCCAACATAGCAAAAGAAAGAAAATAATAAAGATTAGAGCAGATATAAATGAAATTGAAAACAGAAAACCAATAGAGAAAATCAATGAACCCAAAGGTTAGTTCTTCAAAAAGATCAACAAAATTGATAAACCTTTATCTAGATGTACTATTAATAAAAAGAGAAACTCAAATTACTGAAAGCAGAAATAAAAGTGGGGACATTACTACCAATTTTACAGAAATAAAAAGGATTATAAGAGAGTACTATGAACAGTTGTATCCCAACAAATTGGATAACCTAGATGAAACAAATTCCTAGAAACACAAAACCTACCTTTTAATCATAAAGAATTAGAAAATGCAAATAGACATACAATGAATAAGGAGATTGTATCATTAACCAAAAACCTTCCAACAAAGAGAAGTCCTGGACCCATTGCCTTCACTGTTGAATTCCACCAAACCTTTCAAGAAGAACTAATACTAACCCATTAGGATAGCTACATCAAAAAAAAAAAAAACCCAGAAATCAACAAGGGTGCAGAGGATATAGAGAAATTGGAACCCCTGTGTACTGTTGGTACAGCTGTTATGGAAAGCAGTATCCTCAAAATATTAAAAATAGAATTACCATATGATCCACAAAGTCCACTTAATGGATATATTGCCAAAACAATTGAAAGAAGGGTCTTGAAGAGATATTTGTACACCCATGTTCATAGCAGCATTATTCACTATATCTAGAATGTGGAAGCAACTCAAGTGTTCATCAACTGATGAATGAATAAGCAAACTGTGGTGTATACATGCAATGGAATATTATTTAGCCTTAAAAAAGAAAGAAATTCTGCAATGGATGGATTTAACATGGATGAACCTAGAGCATTTTATGCTAAGTGAAATAAGCCAGTTGCAAAAAGACAAATACTACATGATTCCACTTATATAAGTCAAAATCAGAGAAAGAATGCAGAATGGTGGTTGCCAGGGTCTGGGGGTGGGGGAGTTGGTAGGGATGTTATTGTTTAATGAGTACAGAATTTGAGCTTATAAGACAAAAAGAGTTAGGTAGCTTGATGGCAGAGATGGCTGCACAATGTAATGAATGTATATTAGAATGACTGAACTGTATGTTTACAAATGATTAAAACAGTACATTTTATATTATATGTATTTTTACCACAGTTAAAACATTTTTTAAAAATGACTAAAATCTGAATAAACTATAGACTTTTAATTTAAAAACCTTATGTTCACATGAAAACCTGTACACAAATGTTCATAACAGATTTATTTATAATAGCTCATAAACAGAAACAGTCAGATAGCCTTAAGTTGGTGAATGATTAAACAAACTTCAGTACCTCCACACAATGGAATACTACTCAGAAATGAAAAAGGATAAACTATTATATACGTAATAACCTGGATAACTCTCAAAGGGAATTATAGTGAATGAAAAAAAGCCAATCACAACAGGTTATATACTCTATGATACTATTTATATTACATTCTCAAAATGACAAAATAATAAAAGTAGAGAACAGATTAGTGATTGTGAAGAGCTAGGGTTTGAGGTGAGGGGAAGTGGATGGAAGTAAGGGGAGTGTAGTTATCAAAGGGAAACAAAAAGAATACTTCCAGTGATGAAACTAGTCTATGTCTTGGTTGTGGCACTGGATATACAATCCTACACATGTGAAAAAACTGCACAGAGCTATATATACAATCACACAGAAGATGAATATAAGTAAAACTGGGGAAATTTGAATAAGATTGGTGGATTGCATCAATGTCAATACCTTGGTTTTGATATTGTACTAAAGTTTTACAAGTTTTACCATTGGAGTAAACTGGGTAAAAGCTATACAGGATCATTTTGTGTTATTTCTTACAGGTTAATATGCAATTATCTCAAAATAAAAAGTTTAATTTAAAAAATACAATTTTTTTAACATCTTTATTGGGGTATAATTGCTTTACAATGGTGTGTTAGTTTCTGCTTTATAACAAAGTGAATCAGTTATACATATACATATGTTCCCATATCTCTTCCCTCTTGCGTCTCCCTCCCTCCCACCCTCCCTATCCCACCCCTCCAGGCGGTCACAAAGCACCGAGCTGATCTCCCTGTGCTATGCAGCTGCTTCCCACTAGCTATCTACCTTACGTTTGGTAGTGTATATATGTCCATGCCTCTCTCTCGCTTTGTCACAGCTCACCCTTCTCCCTCCCCATATCCTCAAGTCCGTTCTCTAGTAGGTGTGTGTCTTTATTCCTGTCTTAACCCTAAGTTCTTCATGACATTTTTTTTTCTTAAATTCCATATATATGTGTTAGCATACGGTATTTGTCTTTCTCTTTGTGACTTACTTCACTCTGTATGACAGACTCTAGGTCTATCCACCTCATTACAAATAGCTCAATTTCGTTTCTTTTTATGGCTGAGTAATATTCCATTGTATATATGTGCCACATCTTCTTTATCCATTCATCCGATGATGGGCACTTAGGTTGTTTCCATCTCCGGGCTATTGTAAATAGAGCTGCAGTGAACATTGTGGTACATGACTCTTTTTGAATTATGGTTTTCTCAGGGTATATGCCCAGTAGTGGGATTGCTGGGTCATATGGTAGTTCTATTTGTAGTTTTTTAAGGAACCTCCATACTGTTCTCCATAGTGGCTGTACCAATTCACATTCCCACCAGCAGTGCAAGACTGTTCCCTTTTCTCCACACCCTCTCCAGCATTTATTGTTTCTAGATTTTTTTCATGATGGCCATTCTGACTGGTGTGAAATGATATCTCATTGTAGTTTTGATTTGCATTTCTCTAATGATTAATGATGTTGAGCATTCTTTCATGTGTTTGTTGGCAGTCTGTATATCTTCTTTGGAGAAATGTCTATTTAGGTCTTCTGCCCATTTTGGGATTGGGTTTTTTGTTTTTTTGTTGTTGAGCTGCATGAGCTGCTTGTAAATTTTGGAGATTAATCCTTTGTCAGTTGCTTCATTTGCAAATATTTTCTCCCATTCTGACGGTTGTCTTTTGGTCTTGTTTATGGTTTCCTTTGCTGTGCAAAAGCTCTGAAGTTTCATTAGGTCCCATTTGTTTCCTTTTGTTTTTATTTCCATTTCTCTAGGAGGTGGGTCAAAAAGGATCTTGCTGTGATTTATGTCATAGAGTGTTCTGCCTAAGTTTTCCTCTAAGAGTTTGATAGTTTCTGGCCTTACATTTAGGTCTTTAATCCATTTTGAGCTTATTTTTGTGTATGGTGTTAGGGAGTGATCTAATCTCATACTTTTACATGTGCCTGTCCAGTTTTCCCAGCACCACTTATTGAAGAGGCTGTCCTTTCTCCACTGTACATTCCTGCCTCCTTTATCAAAGATAAGGTGACCATATGTGCGTGGGTTTATCTCTGGGCTTTCTATCCTGTTCCATTGATCTAGCTTTCTGTTTTTGTGCCAGTACCATACTGTCTTGATTACTGTAGCTTTGTAGTATAGTCTGAAGTCAGGGAGCCTGATTCCTCCAGCCCCGTTTTTCGTTCTCAAGATTGCTTTGGCTATTCGGGGTCTTTTGTGTTTCCATACAAATTGTGAAATTTTTTGTTCTAGTTCTGTGAAAAATGCCAGTGGTAGTCAATTTTTAAAAATAAAATAAAAATGTACTCTAGGTTTATAACAAAAATATTATTTATAACAACAATAGCACAAAGGGCAGCAGTCAATGGAATTAAGATTTTAATATTCTATACTCTATATTATGGAATAATTTAACTCAAGGTGGATTGTAATAAGATAAGGATATTTTTTATAATTCATAGAGCAACCAGTAAAAAATAATTTAAAATGTAAGAAGCCAGTAGAGGAGATAGAATAGAATACTAAAAAATAATTGATTAACTAAAAAAAATTAAAAGGCAGGAAAAGAATGACCAAAATAAACAACCTAGAATAAAAAGGACAAATAGAAAAAAATAGTATGATGTAATATAAACCCAAGTATATTAATTATTAAACTAAATATTAATGGGCCAAACATTCCCATTGAAAAGCAGAGACTGTCCTACTAAATATAAAAGCAAGAACCTATAATATTTTATGAGATGTTTATAAGAGATGTACTTTAAATATAAAGACACAAAGCAGTTGAAAGACAAAGGACACAAAAAGAAATATCACACAAATACTAATTATAAGAAAGCAAGTGTGGCAATATTAATAAAAGTAATCTTTAGGCAAGAATTATAACCAGAGAAAATGGACATTTCATAATGAAAGTGTGGATTCACCAAAAAGATCTAACAATTATAAAATGCAAATACACCTAATAAAAGAGTTTAAAATATGAGAAGCCAAACAACCATAACAATCACAATAACAGCAACAGACAGAGCTAAAGGGAGAAATATACAAATCAACAATCATAATTGGAGATACTACACCCCCTTCTCCATAACTGACAGATGATGCACAAGGAGGCCTTAATTTCTCTCTGACTGAAGAGGTTGCTCCCAGAAGAAAGAAGGAAGAAGACATGGTCTAATCTCCTTGTCAACATGATACCTACATATTTTCTAAATATAATAATAATATTTACCAGGAAGAAAGGCCTTATGTATAGAACATTTTTTAAAAGGATGTTTCTGGTTGAGTATTTCTTTATTATATATTTTGTAAATAAATACAGAATGTGGATTTATGAGGCATGCGTCCCTGGAGAAAGTCACATAAGCCATACAACTCCCTGGGAGTATTAAATGCAGATGTTCTGTAACTCAAATGCTCTCCTTCTAAGTGAAATAACCCTGCAAACACTCACTTGGAGGCCGTATCTATTACTGTGGGCCACAGAGTACGGGTCCAATAAAGGAAGAAACCTGCAAAGTTGAAATCAATGTCTCTGACCTCTCCTTGCTTTGTCTGAGCCTCTTGATAGACTGCTGTATCTTTGAAATTAATAATAAAACTTCATAGTAGGTAAGTTCTCTGATGTGTGTGAGTTTGATCTGCAAACTAATGTTTCGTGTTAACTGAATAGGAAAAGCAGGGGGAAGATGCAGTATAAAATGCTTAAAAAGACTATCAACCAATTTAAACTAATTGATATTTATAGAATATCACACCCAACAAATGAAGAGAGCTCACCTTTTTCAGGTGGACATGGGAAGTTCACCAAGATATACAGCATAGTGGTCTATAAGAAAAGTTTAAATACATTTAAAGTACTGAAATCATGTGTTTTATAATGTTCACTGAGCACTCTTGATTAGCACCAAGGTGAGCTTTGGTGAGATTTTTTATCATTTCTATGTGTCTGGACTACAGGAAGAAATCAATGGGGAGGAGATTCATAAATCAGCGTTCATGTCAAGACAAATCAGAATAATGCCTCTATTATTTCAATCAATAAACCATCTTTACTCCCAACATCTGATATACACATTGTGTCCATCTGTTTGTATTTCAAATTGGCCGCTTTGCCTTATACCAAAACAAACCTTTCAAAGGCATGTCAGTAAAATTAAAAAATTAAAAATAAAGTATTGAAATCATATAGAGCTGTTCTCTGGTCACAGTGACCTTAAATCAGAAGTCAATAACACTAGAGTAGACGGAAAATCCTCAAATTTTAAAAAAGTTAGCAACACGTTTCTAAATAATCCATGAGTCAAGTGGGAACTAAAAAAACTTTTAAATATTTTAAATTGGATAATAAGAATATATCAAAATTATTTGTGGAATGCAATTAAAGCAATGCTTGCAGGGAAATTTACAGCCTTAAATGTTTACATTAGAAAAGATCTAGAATCAATCACCTAATTTTCTGCTTCTAAAAGAAGAGCAAATTAAACCTAAAGGAAATAGAAGAAAGAAAATAATAAAGATAACAGCAGTCAAAGAAATAGGAAAGAAAATGTGCAACAGAATAAAGCTAACAAAGCCAAAATTTGGTGTTTTGAAATTGTTAGTAAAATTCATAAACCCCTGGCAAGACTGACCAAGAATCAGAGGGAAAATAAAAATGTTCAGTACCAAAATGTATTGGAACTACAGGTGACAGTTGCACAACATTGTGAATGTACTAAATGCCACCGAATTGTTTACTTTAAAATGGTTAACTTTATGTGAATTTCACCTCACTAAATTTTTAATAAATTAAAATTTTTTAAACACTTAAAAATTCCCACATCAGAAATAAAACAGAGGGCATCTCTATATTCATATAAGTTTGATCAAAGTAATGTATTTAAAGCATTCTCAGTCAAAATGGCAAGGTCACAATGTCTTGTGAGTGTGGTCTGATGGAAGTAAGCACTGCTCACAGAGAATGTATTGGAAATGTGATCATAATAAGTATTCTGGTCATGAACAGTATGCAAATAACAAGTTACAACCGCTTAACTTCTTAAAATTTAGTGTTTCTTGAGGGGAATGACTTGGAATAAAGTCTGCTCATGAACTGTCACAATCAACCTTGTATTATAGGCATATGGAAGAAACCCTTATTCTTATTAGAATATATAGTTTCCTTAAGAAAAAGGATGATGCCTCGCTTATGTTGACTTTTCACATAAAACTAGCATGGCATGCTGTACATATTACTACTCAGTGAATATTTGCTGAGCTAAATTAAACTGCTTGATTTTCTAATAGGACTCAGGATATGATCTCTCTTAAGTCTGATGCCAGCTGAAACTACGTCCATATAACTATGGCCAAAGAATAACTAAAGGCTTATTAGTGAAAGAATTTGGACTCTGGAGTCTGTCAGGCCTATATTTAAATCTCAGTGTGGTCCCTTACTGACCAACTGTATTGACTTTGGTGAATTACCTAACCTCCCTAAACTTTTCCTCTTTACAGGCAAGATGCCTCATTCGCAGAATGGTAGTGATGATAATTTCCAGGGCACAGAATGTAAGGATGGTGATAATGAAAGCAACATTCATACAACAACATATGAACAACATTATGTTCATATATTTGCCCAGCATTTTGCTCTGTGCATATATGAATTATGTCACTTAATCTTTCAACCATTCTATCAAGTTACTGTTATCCTTAATTTTCAAATGAGAAAACTGATTATTAGAAACTTGTCCAAAGTCACACGCATAGCTGATGGGTAAGCCAGAATTTCCAAAAGAGCCTGTGGTCTACCAACAGAACTTGACACATAATAAAGGCTCAATAGTGGAAGCTATTATAATTATTTCCAACTACTAGATGAATCTAAATTATGATTAGGAGAGAAGCAAATCATCTTGGAGCCATTTTCTCTTTGATAAAAAAGTAAAAGGGGGGCTTCCCTGGTGGCGCAGTGGTTGAGAGTCCGCCTGCCGATGCAGGGGACACGGGTTTGTGCCCCGGTCCGGGAGGATCCCACA
The DNA here is from genome assembly GCF_039906515.1 of Pseudorca crassidens. Classification (NCBI taxonomy): domain Eukaryota; kingdom Metazoa; phylum Chordata; class Mammalia; order Artiodactyla; family Delphinidae; genus Pseudorca; species Pseudorca crassidens. Next base: position 55,674,334 of record NC_090304.1, read on the forward strand.
TGCCGTGGAGCGGCTGGGCCCGTGAGCCATGGCCGCTGAGCCTGCGCGTCCGGAGCCTGTGCTCCGCAACGGAAGAGGCCACAACAGTGAGAGGCCCGGGTACCGCAAAAAAAAAAAAAAAAAAAAAAAAAGTAAGAGGAAACAGAAATACACTCAAAACAGAGAAGTAGTTGGGCAAAGAGAAATCTTCTGAATGGGAAAAAGAGGTAATACATGTATAATTATCTAATTCTAAAAGAAAAAAGACATATTTTATGATCATCTCCCCCCATGGCCAGAGAGGCTGGAAAAGTCAGAACATGAACAGAGGTGTATCCAACAGCCTAGCTCATGGCTTGAGATACAGAAAGATATCTAGGGGAATTTTTACTAGCTCAAGAGATTTTGGAGATATATATGTATATCTGAACAAAATACATATACATGTTCAGACTGTCTCTGAAGCCTTTACAATTACCTGAAAAAAATTATTTTTAATCTAAGAGAAAGGGAATATGGATTAAATTAAACAGTGATTAATAATAGCTAAGTTTGAAAAAGTTACCACTTTATTCCCAGGTGCTTTTAATTCTAAAAATCTGTCTCTGATTATATATTTATAAATGTGGTGGTTAAGAATTTCAGTTTCTTCTCATACTTGGCTGTTTTAAGGGTTTTTCTAATAATGATTTAATTATGTTCTGAATTATATCTATAAGAAATCTGGCTATCTGGATTACAAAGTTATTTACAAGGTACTGCAATCCATCTAGTAATGGCAGAAGGAAATCGACAACTTTCTGAGTTCTGACTTTTCAATGATCAATTTATATAAAAACAAAAACACCAAGCATACAAAAAGGTGTGTTGAATGATGAGAGATTGAAGCATGAAGGAGGAGCTGAAGAGTATGTTCCAGGAAGAGTCTACCCTTGATAAATGTTTGTTGGCAGAGACGGAGGGAAGGGTAAGAAGATGAAAACAGGAGATTCGAAAAAGATAGCCACACACAGAAATCTTGAGGTGGGAGGGGGGACCTAAGTAGCTTGGTTGGGATACAGATTTCGTGCAAGTAAGGCAATATATGCCGAAAGAGATGTGGCCAAACACTTACCTCAATCCACTGTAGAACAGCCTCTTGTGGTCAACATTTATTCTACTGATATTTTCTTTTGTGAGGCGTTCAATGGAGAATAACTGGCCCACTTGCTGAAAACCAGGAGCTCTTCTCCTGACATACTCCCTATCAAAACCAGGCAACCAAAAAATCTGTAAGGAAAAACAGGAAGTCTTTCAGTGGATAATCCAGCTGTTTAGGTACCAACAGCCCCAAGTAGAATGGCTGGAGCCCCATTCCAGCATGGGTAACAGTCTACAGGGAGCAGAGAGATTCTAGCCCTTGGTGATAGAGTCAACCTGGCCTAATATTGTCTAATGAATCCTTATAATGGGGCTTTCACCCAGGTTGTTCTGGAGCTGAGTTTTCCCAGTTAACATCATAGGACCAAGGGTCCACTGTGTCCTCACACTGGCCAGAGTGGATGAGGAGCTGGTACGTGTGGAGGAAAGGTGGGAATCATAAACATCTCCTCTGGCTAATGATGCTAAGAATCATCTTTGCAGGGGGTCATTTCCTGCCAACAGGGAATGCTATTATGACTCATCTGTGGAAATAGTTCTATTTGCAAAAAGACACATATTTGTTTCACTCATAGCTTTCTTCTATATTCTGAGAATTTAAGACATTTGGAATGACTGACTGCCCAAATGCAGAGTTGCTTCTGAAGAACATGATGAAAAACTCTCTGCTCAAAAAGTCTCTTTATATGTCATTAATGAAAGCCAAGTCCTCAAAGCCTTAGTGTTCCATACCGAGGCTCTTTCTTTTCTTTCTTTTTTTTTTTATAAGGACCAATGGCTATAGAACTTGAGTGGCTTGGCCAATTAAATAAATTATTCCCCCCAGTGGGGAGCAGCAACGAAGAGAAGAAAGATGGGGTAGATTCTTTCTCCCCGTTACCTCAAGGCTCTTTCTAATAGCTGTATGCTGGTGATGGTGCAGGTCACGTCATATAGCCATTACACACATTCCCTTTTAACAGAGTGGTGACATTTCATTTGGTTTGTAATAGCAAAAGCCTCAATGTTTTTCCCCACTGATGTAAATTTCATTGGGTCATTCTCAGATTGCCACATATAGCTGTATAAAGTAGTCATCTCCATTTTTACAGGGAGCAAAATTATTTTAGGATCCCAGGGAAGATCTACAAGGTAGGTCAGATTCAGCTGCTATGCTCCTGGGACATGCTACCCACCTCCCAACCTCTACCATAAATACTAAGATAGACATACCAGATGTTGCTCAATCTTAGAGTCAAGGATCACGCTTACTACATGGCGGACATACAAGCTTCTGTGAAAATGTCTTGGTGCGGGGGCATTAAGATCAAATATCACAGATATTTTTTCCTTCTGTGCCAGTTCCAATAATTCAGTTAGTTTTGGAATCTTCTGATTTCCTGCTTTTTCTCTATCAGCCTCTGATAGGGGCTTCATATTGTAAAATGGTTTGAACTAAAAATAAATATATCAGAGAAAACACTGGCTCCTATCAAAAGCATTTTCCAATTCTCCTGCTTTTAGTCCCGTACCCAGCCCTACCTCCATGTTGGTCCATTACCATTCAACCCACCAGGCCCTCCAAAATACTGGTCCTGAGAGAAGATTTGCCAAGAAGAGATATTAAATGTAATCTCCATAGGTAATCATGGTATTTGGAATGATTTATTCTATATTGTAGAACCTGATGTATTTGTACTGAAGGTCCTTCATGTTCTTGTCTTGAAGTTCCTTTTCAACCTTTTTTTTACTATAACTCAAAATATTACAATCCCCTTTCAGTTGCACTGGCTTCCACATTTTCTCTCACTGTTCTAGTTTTGTGTAATGGAAAGAAAATAGGCTTTGACTTCAGACTGAATTGAATTCAATCCCAGCTCTATCACTCATTTGCCTTTGTTACCATATCCACCTGTTAAAATCCTATCCTCAAACTGCAAAGCCCAGTTCAAATGCTACCTCCTTAATGAACCCTCCCTTAAATATTCCTAAACTAAAGAGACTTCAATGGTGCTAAACCCCAACGACCCATTTTTAGGCCTTTGTAATTGTATGTCTCATTCTGCCTTCTTCAGTCATTTGTACATATCCTAGACCAGATTCAAATCCTAGCTTCATATACTTCTTGCTGTGTAACATTGGTAAAACCATTTAAAATTTCAAAGTCTTCATCACCCTAATGTAAAATGGGGAAGGGGAGAAGTAATCTATGTATTCACAGGATTATTTTGAAGATCAAGTATGATAAAACATTTACCAGGTCTAGGAGCATGTCTGGCACACAGAGAAGCGCACAGTTCACAATAGTTCCCTCACTCTCTACTGCTTCTACTGCAGTGCAACTCCCTAATGGCAGGAACTGTTATAACTTCTTTGCAGTACACAGCATTTCATCTTATACCTCAGTCCATACATATATTAGCTATATTAACTTTAAGAGATGGCTACTTTTATTGTCATTTGCCAATTTGTAGGTAAAGTCAGTGATAACAGGCTATCTCTCAGGAGAAGGAAGCAGCAGCTACCTCACATTTTACCAAGACTCAAATAATCTCTCTTTTTCTCTATACAACTTTATCTTCATTCTCCTTCTCACACTTTCCACTTCTTCTCCATCCTTTGACTTCCTAAGCAACCTGCCCTTTCTCACCTTTTTCTCAAGAAAGAATAAATCACATTGCACAATATTCCCATGCTATACCTGAAGGCAGATCGTAAGTCTGGAATTAAACCATGGTCTACATCTGAGTAGAGGTTTATAAGTAAAGGTTTTCTTAATCCTCAGGAAAATAGAAATTTGCTTTGGAATACAAGCTTTTGTTAGATTCCACCAGATCTAGACCAACTGATGCACTTAATCATTAGACCTTCATGAGGGGAAAATTGTTAAAAGAACAGGATGGGAAAGACCAAGAAAGGATTTAAATAACTCAGCCGTGCATAATTTTTAAAATGTCCCTGAATGGGAAAAAGGAATAAGAAGTGCACTATACAAGGACATTTATTTATGAAACCTTTACTTTAATGATAAAGTGGATGAAAAATTCAAAATAGTAAAATTATAAAGATTAATCAATAGAGTTTAAAACTAGATTCCAGTAATCTCTAAATAGCATTACAGGGTAGATCTAATATCTGAAGTAAGTTGAGCCTCTTTTTTATATATAAAATGGGAGAACTTATTCAGAAAAATAAACTGGAAAGGGACAATGCCAGTTTAGACTATCTCCAATGTAAAGTTGAACATTTTCAAAACAGTACTAAAAAGTTCTCTATGCCTATGCTTAGAAAAATTTCAAGTAGAAGAGCCAGTGGGTGATTCAATGTATCATATTGGTTTAGAAGTAGGAAAATTATCCAAAATCTGCCTAATGGTGCCACTCTGAGGGAAACAATACCGCTCAACAGACAATTATGAGAACTATCTGTAAATATCAATGAACAACAATACAGTTTTCTTGTTGATACAGGTACAACTACCTTTACTATTAATGTCACTACCATAGCAAATCACATTTCTCAGAGCACTAAAACCAAGAAGTGGGAATTTTTAACAACCCTAAGTCCTTTTCCATGTCTTTATCTGTAACAGTCAGAAGAACACTACTCTCTTCTCTATGGCACACTCTTATAAGCTTTGTTAGGAACCTACTTTGCAAGAACCACCAGAAGAAATGTACCACAGACAAGTTACTATCAGGAGTCACAGAAAATTCTACTGCACATTATCAAATTATAACTACGGACTTGAGTATGTTGATTCAAAAAAATGACCAAATAATTGTCCACGGTACCAGAACCCAAGGGGAAAAGAGGCAGAATAATTGGAGTTAAACCCACAGGAGTTCAGATTGACTCTGTCGACACTGTTGCCTAAGATCCTATTAATGCTGAAGTTAGAAAAGATCTAAGCCAACTATAACAGGCAATATAACAAGGCTTAATTATCCCTTGCATTAGTCCAAGCAATATGTCTATTTTACATGTTTTTTAAAAACCCCAAAACTGAGATGGTGGTCTGCCATCAATATCTGTGAGCTATTAACCAAAGAGTTATACCTCATTTTCTAGCACTGCCTAACCTGAATGTACTCTCTTTGGTCCTATCTTTACCTTCTTTCATTTCCTAGCTTATAAAGATAGCCAATATTTATTGCTTTCACCAGAGCAAAATCAACACTTCACCTGGAAAGTTATGTTTCAGGCATTTATGGAAGTCCCATCCTACTTTGCTCAAGTCTTAAACCAAGATCTTAAGGATATGCAGTAACCCATACCCATCTTGAAATTCTAAGACTGACTCTATAAATTCTATTCACATAGACTCTAAGGAGAAATTTTAACTGTACAAAGTAACATTTCATTATCCAGGAATCAGCAAACTTACCCTGTGAAGGGCCATACACTAAACATTTTTGACTTTGTTAGACATATAGTCTATGTCACAATTATTCAACTCTGCTATTATATTGCAAAAACAGCCATAGACAATTCATAAGTAAATAAGTATGGCTATGTTCCAATAAAACTTTATTTATGGATACTGAAATTTGACTTTTATATAATTTTTATGTGTCATGAAACATTATTCTTTTGATTTTTCTTCAACCATTTAAAAATGCAAAAACCATTCTGAGCTCACAAGCTATAAAATAGTCAGTGGGCTGGATTTGAACAGCATGCCATACTTTGCAAACCCCTGACCTTGGCCATGACCTATTGGCTAAGGAGAGACATAACCTAGTGAGAGATTACAAATTATCCAAAATTATCCAAGGCCAAACACTCAAGAAAATTAAGATGATTTCTGGGATTAACTGGATGTTGTAGAGTATAGGTAGCAAGCTTTTTTGAAATAGCTCTCTGTTATGATTTGACTTACATCTTGGAACCATTCTCACAAAACACAGAAAGACCTTCAGTGATCTCAAAATATTTCTTCAACCATCATCTTTGCTGATCTTCCAGATCATCATAAATCTTTCTTTTTGAAAGTAAAAGGGAAGGCCATAGTCTATGGGTATTAATTTAACGACAAGACATACATCAAAGACTGCCTATTAATGCCTATTCCTTGATCCAAGGCTTTTTATCTTTGCCTCAGAAAAACATGCAGTCTTAGCTAAATTAGTCTAATAATTTTCAGATCTCATAATAGGTTCATCTATTTTATGGTACCACATTCAATATAATGCCTCTTGTTAACTTAAAATATCCAGTATTTTTATATTAGTTGATTAATTACAAAATACCTACCTTCTCTTTCTCATATTACCAGTTACTAATGTAACACGCTTAATAGCAACTGTATTATCCTATCAACAAAGGAGAATCTCATCATTTCTATAATTTGAGAACTGTCCATACCTGGAACAGATCTTTTGGATGCTCCTATATCAAATCTTGATTTAATGTTACTTATTGATAGGTTAAACTTAAAAATGAAAAAAGGTAATAATAGGCTGATTATGCAATAATTTTTCTAGATTCCCTTATAGAATCTCAGATCCATTACCAGATATCAAATTGGCTCAACTGGCCAAAATTATGGCTGTCTCTATGGCATGTGGGATTACTAAAAATAAAAGGGTAAATATATGCATTGCTTGTTTGCCTTTCAAGTGATTCACAACTTGGGAATGTTATGGGGGAAAAAATAGAGATTTTTAACCTCTTCAGTTATCTGTATTAAAAATGAATAATAAATATGCCTATTACTAGATGTTTTGGAACTCCCCAAACAAACTGCTGTCCTAAAGGTAGAGCCCCACAGTAAAACAGACATTAGAGGAAATACTTTGGCAGATCATCAACAGATGATCTAAACAGAATGCTCTGATTAATGTCCTTAGACAAGGGCCTCTTATAGAAAAGAAAGACCAACCTATGGAATTCAAGAATTCCATCATTAATGCAAACTTGGTAATTGACGAGAAATTTATTCTCTCACAGTTTGGAGGCCAAAAGTCTAAAACCAAGGTGTTATCAGGCCCATGCTCACTCTGGCGGCTCTGGCGGAGAATCTGCACTAGCTTCAGGTGACTGCTGACATGCCTTGGCCTTCTTTGGCTAATAGCCACATCACTCCAGTTCCTACCTCCATGATCACATCGCTTCCCTTCTCTGTGTGGTCTCCTCTATATGTATGTCTGTTCTCCCCTTGTCTCTCCATTACAACAATATATGATTATATTTAAGGCCCACCCAGATAATCCAGGATAAGCTCCTTCTTTCCAGATCCTTAACTTAATCACATCTTTTGCCTTTATGATAATGGTCACAGGTTCTAGGAATTAGCATGTGGCTATATCTTTTCTGGAGTCACCAATCAGCCTACTACACCAACTCAATGATTATTTGTGTAAGTAATACCTAAATGAAGGGAAATATACTTAAGCTAGTAGAAGATTTTTTAAAATGCTTGGGGTGTAATAGTGAATGTTTGTCATGACAATTCTCAGAGAAAATATACATAAATTTCACTAAAGTTGGTTGTGTCTCTTGTATAATTTCTGTCTTCTTTTAATATGTGGGAATCAAGCTTTTTGATGTTAACCCAGGACAAGGTTAAATGTTCTCTGGGGCTGTTAGACCTCTCCAATTGTAGGACTCCCCAAACCCTTAGAAAACAATATCCGCTTATCAAGAGTCTGAAAAAATAGCGTATTTCCTAGGAAACAGCCTTCTAAGGATATTGATTCCATCAACAGGAATTGAATAATTTGAGGTAATTATCAAAAATTTGTCTTTCACTTTGGCTGATACAATAAACATATAATTTATTATAGTATTATAAATAACATAGCCCAAGCCCTCGGCATACATCACACTTTAAATTCTTTAGCCTGAGTAAATATAGAAAATAAAAAAGCACTAAATTTACTTTTAACCAACTAGCACCATTGTTAACACTTTGTGTTGTAGCTCCATTGGGTAGGTGATGTTTATTAAATGCAATTACAAGGACTTGCATTGGACTTGGTCTTGTGGCAGTGGATGGTACTTGAAATGCAGTGTTACAGGAAAATTAATTTATCAATGCCATTAACTATACATTTTCAACAACATTGAGAGAGAAGAAATGAGTATGACACACAGATTTGCTTACTAAGCCCTGGATAACCATTCATTCAGCAAGCTTATGCTGTGCGTTCATAAAACACCAATCCTGCTCTCAAGATATTCACAGTATAGTAAGGGAGATAAGACAGACAGACAGACAAATAAAACATGATATAACTTCCATGACAGTGGTCACTGAAAAAGTGACCTTCTTAGAGTTGGACTACAGTAACAATAAAATACAATTTGCGGAAAACTTCAAATGCATTATTTAATTCAACCGCAGAACACTACATTAAAAATGAAAAAACTGAAGCTTGAAAGCATAAATGACATGCCCAATGGTTCAACTAATAGGTAAATGATAAGTGACACTGAACTGTTCAACAATTGATGAACAATTCCAGACAAAAATCTAACCCTGATGCTGGGATGCTTTCCTCAGCTGTATTATTTCCCACTATAAATATGTTAGAATAAGGGTATTCAAAGTACTGGTTAGTAATGAGGTGGGGAGTTTGTACCAGAATATATTTTAACCAACTACTTTCTTCACCAAGAAATCTTGCTATGTAAAGAAAAAACTGAACTAAACAGTGTGTTTAGTGACACAGCTGATTTAAATTATCCGGTTGTTCTAGAATAATAATAATTAAAAACAAATAGGTGGGTACAATAAGTTACAGAAGATTTGAGAGAAAGTGAACTATAGTTGCTTTAGTTTACGATAACTGAAAATAATGAATGTGGTAAGAATCAATTAAATACATTAAAATTTTGACAAAGTTGGTTCAGAAACAAGCTCATTTAAGATTTTTTCAAGTGTTGTGAATCCTTTACCAACAAATGTTATATTATTGCAAGATTGTAATTCAGTTTCCTTTTTGTTAAAATGACAAAACTGATCTTTGAATATTCAGTCTTTTCCTTAGAATATGGACTAAATCTTTATTTACATTGTGGGTCATCTGCCCAAAATATCTGTCCTATTTTTCCCCAAAATAACTGTGTACTTTGTGGTAACCTTGGCATGCCTGGTATTATTTTTAAATAAAAACAGAAGTTCCTCACTTCTGAAGGAACTCAAGTTCCTTAAAATTATGTTATCTTCTGCTATTTTTATTTTAAAACATTGTATTACCAGTCTGCTTAATAGGTAGTAAAACTACAAACATTCATTGTTATCAAGTACGTAATATTCTTAAGTGACCAACCCACTATAATAACATTTTTTATATCACCTTTCCAGTATAGGACTCTAAATTCAGAAAAACAGAACTCCTTGAACAACGCAGGAGTTAGAGGTGCTGATCCCCACGCAGTCAAAAATCTGACTGTAACTTTACAGTCGGTCCTCTTTGTCCACAGTTCTGCATCTGCGGATTCAACCAACCACAGATGGTGCAGTGCTGGGTATGCGTTTTTTTTTTTTAATCTGCATGTAAGTGTACCCATGCAGTTCAAGCCCATGTTGTTCAAGGGTCAACTGTAAGATTATTAAATACTTTTACAACCAAATTATGTGCTGTTTCTTAGATAGCAAAATATCAAAGGTTGACTTCTTCATGCTATATGCCATATCCTACTTACAAGCAAGAAGGATGCCAGAAACACTTAGATATGTTTGGTATGCTCTGAATTACTTTTAATCTTGGCAATATTCCTTGTTTACAAATCTATGGTAAGTGTATGTTTATCATTACAAGCAACAGCCAAATGGTTTTCCAGAGTGGTTGTATCATTTTGCATTCCCACCAGCAATGCATGGGAGTCCAAGGGATCCATATTCTCACTAGTTATTGCTATTCCCAAGACTTTCTTTTTCTGAAGTCATTCTATAGGTTTTACCATAGTATCTCATTGTGGCTTAAATTTGCATTTCCTTAATGATTAATTAAATTGAGCATCTTTTCATGTGCTTATTTGCCATCCATGTACTTCTTTGGTGAAGTAGCTATTCAAATATTTGGCCATTTTTTAAATGGCTTAATTTCTGATTTTTGAGTTTTGGGTTTTTTTATTATTATTCTAGATAAAAGTCCTTTATCAGATATGTGATTTGCAAATATTTTCTCCCAGTCTGTGACTTGTCTTTTCATTCTCTTAACAATGTATTTCACAGAGCAAGTTTTTCATTTTGATAAGGATCAACTTATCAATTTTTTCCTTTTAAGGATCATGCTTTTGTTGTTCTAAGAACTCTTTACTAATCCAGGGTCACTGCAATTTTCTTCTACACTTTCTACCAGAAATCTATACTGAATAATAAAAATAGAAGATTTTATTTTTAAGTGTCATTTATTCCTTCTCTGATTCTCTTTCTTTCATGTCGATCCAAGTTTCTGACCTATGTTATCTTCCTTCTCTCTGAAGAACTTCTTTTGATGTTTCTTGCCAGGCAATTCTCTTGGTGACAAATTACCTCAGTTTTTGTTTGAACAAGTCTTTATTTCTCCTTTAATTTTGAAGAATAATTTTGCTGGATATACAACTTTAGGTCAGTGGGTTTTTTTCTTTCAACATTATAAATTGTATACTCTTCTTGTTTGCATGGTTTCTGATGAGAAGTCTAATGTAATTCTTATCTTTGCTCCTCTGTAGGTGAGGATTTTTACCCCTCTCTTTGGATCCTTTTGTCTTTGGTTTTCTGCAGTTTAAATATAGTATGGCTAGGTATAGATCTTTTGGGTATTTATCCTGCTTGGTGTTCTCTGAGCTTCCTGGATATGTGGTTTGGTTTCTGTCATTAATTTTGGAAAATTTTCTGCCATTAGTACTTCAAATATTTCTTCTGTTCCTTTCACTTTTTCTTTCTCCATTTGGAATTCCTATCACATGTATGTCATACCTTTTGTAACTATCCCACAATTCTTGGCTCTTCTGTTCTTTTCTTTTCTATTACATTTCAGTGTAGGAAGTTTCTAGTGATATATCTTCAATATCACTGATTTTTCCTTATCATTTTCCAGCCTACCAATGAGTCCATCAAAGGCATTCTTTATTTCTGTTAAATGTTTTTGATTTCTAGTGGTTCCATTTGATTCTTTCTTAGAGTTTCCATCTCTCTGCTTACACTACTTATTTTTTCTTTCATGTTGTCTACTTTTTCCACACTTCTGTTAGAGCCCTTAACATATTAATTATAATTATTTTAAATTCTCTGACATTTCCAAAGTCTGTGTTATACCTGAGTCTGGTTGTGATGCTTGCTTTGTCTCTTCATACTGTGTTTTTTCTTGTCTTTTAGCATATCTTATAATTTTTTTGCTGGAAGTTGGATATGATGTAAACAGTAATAGGAACTGAGATAATCATGCTTTTACTGTCAGGTTTTATATTAATCTGGCTAGGACCTGGACTATGTTTAATGCCTACTATAGCTATAGGTACCAGAGGATTCAGTTTCCTTGTTTTATTTTGTGCCCTATCCTATTTCTCTGGGTTCCTTAAGAACTTAAACAGAGTCTGTTTAAGTTCTCTCAGTCATAATCCACTTTTATTATACAGAAGCCCTGTTCATGTAAGGTGCTGAGGAAGGGAAGTATACTATAACCTTATGATTAAATCTTTGTATTTTTTAGTGGGTCTGAGTCTTGGCTATGACTTTCAAAAGCATTTCTTAGTATTTTTTTTCTCTACCTTTACATGACAGGAAGGCTAGAGAGGGCTTGAGTTGACTGATTTCCCTCCCCATGTATTTGATAAGGTTATGGTAATGTGGTTACTTCTGGAGACTAAACCTTTGTAATGGAGAATACTCTGGATGTATTTCAAAAGGGTTATATTCTCCTTTCCCTGTTCAAAACCAGAGATGGTTTTGTTTTCTTGATCTTCACTGTAAGAACCTGATGGAGTTCCTGGAGGCAAAACCCACAAAAATGTGGGGGCCTGTATAAAACTGGGCCCTCAGGAGTTTTTAAGACTCAAACTAGTTCACACTCAGCCTTCAGCAATTACTCAATATTACCACTTATACTTAAACTGCTCCTACCAGTTACTGGCTCCAATGGCTTCTGCTTCTGGTAAGCTGATCTTGGCTGTGATTCTCTATATTCACTTGTCTCTCCAGATTTCAGAGTAACGGTTTGCCCTACAACTTCAATTCTCAAATGTATCCAAGAAAATTCATTGATTTTCAGTTTGCTTGGATTTTTTCTTGTTTTAAGGAGGGCAGTGACAACTTCCAAACTCTTTACATATCAAAGTTGAAACTGGAAGTCCTCTCTGATTAGATTAAGGGGGTTTGGGGGTTTGCTTTCTTCAAATATTGACTTTGTATCCTGTGTCCACCCTAAACTCACCTATTAATTCTTGGATATTTCTGGTAGATTCCTTGGGATTTTATACATAGACAATCAGATCCTCTGCAAACAGAAATAGTTCTCTTTCTTCCTTTGCAATCTGTATGCCTTTTTCCTTACTTATTGCACAGGCTAGGACTAACAATATGATGTTAAATAGAGTGATGAGGCATCCTCCCTTTTGCCAGGTCTTATGGAAATGAATTCAGTCTTTCACCATTCAGTATGATGGTGGCTATAGGTATACTGTTAAGAAAGGTTGCTTTCTGTTTTTAGTTTTCTGAGAGAGTTTACCAAGAATGGAACTTGATTATATTTTCTTCTTTGTGTATGTTAACATGATAAAATTCATTCATTTTCAACTGTGAACCAGACTTGCATTCTCAGGATAAAACCCCTTTGATCATGACATGTTATCCTTTTTATATATTACTGGATTCAGTTTGTTAATATTTTGTTGAGGATGTCTATATTTTTATCCACAAGGAATACTGTTCTAAAGATTTTTTCAAATGGCTGGGACTTCCCTGGCTGTCCAGTGATTAAGACTCCATGCTCCTGATGCAGGGGGCAAGGGTTTGATCCCTGGTCAGGGAACTAAGATCCCCCATGCCGCACAGTGCAGCCTAAAAAAAAAAAAGGATTTCTTCAAATGCCTTTTTATGGATTTGTTATCAGAGAAATGCTGATATCATAAAAATTCATTAGAAATTATTCTCTCCTCTTCTATATTCTGGAAGGTATTTGTAGAATTGGTCTTATTTCTTCCTTGTGCATTTTGTAGAATTCACCAGTGAATATGTAACCAAGCAGGACCCCATGGGGGCCTTCCCAGGACAGACCCTCCCCCATATCCTCTGCTTTAGCTCCTCTCTGAAGTACCTAGATAACAGTATTTGATGCACATTTCCTGAGTTGTTTTGCAGATGTAAAAATCCCCCCTCTCCAACAAATGGAAGGTGCTAACTACTTGAGACCACGAGCACATAGCCCCAGGCCTTCTGGAGCCTAAGGACTGATAATGTTAATCCCTGTGACACCACCCTTATACCTCACCATCAGCCAATCAGAGAATTGTGCACAAGCTGATCACATACCCTTCAAACCCTGGCTCCCTCACCGGGCTTTTAAAAGTGCTTTGCCGAGGGCTTCCCTGGTGGCGCAGTGGTTGAGAGTCCGCCTGCCGACACGGGTTCATGCCCCGGTCTGGGAAGATCCCACATGCCGCGGAGCGGCTGGGCCCGTGAGCCATGGCCGCTGAGCCTGCGCGTCCGGAGCCTGTGCTCCGCAACGGGAGAGGCCACAACAGTGAGAGGCCCCCGTACAGCAAAAAACAAAACAAAACAAAACAAAGAAAAAGTGCTTTGCCGAAACCCTTCAGGGACCTCGGGGCTTTTTAGGGCATGAGCCACGTTGTCTCCTTGCATGGTCTTGCAAAAAATCTTTCTCTGCTCCAAACTCCGACGTTTCAGTTTGTTTGGCCTCAACGTGTGTTGGGCACACGAACTTATGTTAACAAATACATCAGCAACTGGAATCTTCTGTTGGAAGTATTTACACTACAGATTCAATTTATTTAATAGATATAATACTATTTAGTTTGCGCATTTCTTCTTGAGTGAGTTTTGGTAGTTTGTGTCTTTAAAGAATTGTTCCATTTCATCTAAATTGTCACCTTTATGAGCATAGAGTTGTTCATAGAAAATGGTGTGCTGCTAAATGTTTAACAATGGGCTCTCCATGAATATAAAGGCCTGATCTATACTGTTTGCCAATTTTTGTTGCTTAAATACTACAACCATGCCTAATATCGTAACCGGGTTTAACAACTAGTTTCAAAATTTCTGAAATGTAATAATTGGCCCTCATGAGCCAATATGAGCCAGCTCCACAGTTCACACTATTTCATTATTATCCTTTTTTAATGTCTGGAGAGTCTGTAATGAGGAACATTCTTTCTTTCCTTAATATTGAAAATTTGTCTTCTCCGTTTTTGTCTTCGTCAGTTGACTAGAGGTTTATCAATTTTGTTGGTCTCTTTAAAGAATAAGTTTTTGTTTCACTGACGTTTTCTATTTCTCTGTATCTATTTCATTGATTTCTGTTCTTTATAATTTATTCTGCTTATTTTGGGTTTAATTTGCTCTTCTTTTTCTAGTTTCTTAAAGAGAAAGCTTAGATTATTTATTTGAGACTCTTCTTTTCTAATATAAGCAGATAATCCTAGGGTTTTTCCTCTAAGCAGTGCTTTAGTTGTAATCCACCAATTTTAATATGTTGTATTTTTATCTTCTTTCAGTTCAAAGTATTTTCTAACTTTCCTTGACATTTACCTTTTATCTATGGGTTATTTAGAGGTGTGTTTTTTTAATATTTGGGAATTTTCCAATTCTAAAAAAGAACCAAACAGAAATTCTGGAGTCAAAGAACTCAACAAATGCAGTAGAATGCACTGAAAATAGAGCAGATCAGATAAAAGAGAGAACAGTGAGCTGTAAGATAGGAATCTAAAAATAATTTGGGTAGGAGATGGAACTAAGGTTTTTAAAAAGTAAAAAAAAAAATCCCTGCAAGAGGTATCAGACTCCATTATTAGAGCCAACATAAGAATAATGGGTATACCAGAAAGAGAAGAAAAAGAAAAGGGGACAGAGAGTTTACTAAAGGAAATAATAGTTGAGAAATTCCAAACCTGGGCAAAGACCTGGACATCCATGAAATTAATTGATCACCTTATTATCTCAGTGCAAAAAACCTTCTCCAAGACACACTATAATGTAGCTGTCAAAAGTCAATGATACAGAAAAAAAATCTTAAAGACTGCTGTTGGGGGTGGTGGGGAGTAACCTTCAAAAAAAACCAACCCACTAGACTATCATCAAATTTCTCAGCAGAAACTCTACAGGCCAGGAGGGAATGGAATGACATATACAAAATATTGAAAGATAAAAATTGCCACCCAGAAAACTCTATCCAGCAAAGTTATCCTTCAGATATGAAGGAGAAACAAAGGCTTTCCTAGACAAACAAAAGCTGAGGGAATTTGCTACCACTTGACCTGCCTTACCAGAAATGTTGAAAGGAACTCTTCTATCTGAAAAGAAAAGACAAAAGTACACAAAACTCTAAGGAAGGTGATAAATAGGATTAGGAAACTGTAACTCTATTTTAGAATAGGGTGTTAAACATTTGATTATAGCATAAAGGTTAATGGAAAAGAGCACTAAAATGGACTATAGCCACTATAATTCAGTAATGAACTCACAGTATAAAAAGAGGTAATTTCTGGCAGCAAAATTATAAAAGGGGAAGAACAAAAGGACAGAACCTGTATGGGCAAATGAAGATAAGTTGCTATCAGTAGAAAACGGACTAATTTATTTATGAGACATTTTATTCAAACCTCATAGTAACTGCAAAAGAAAAATCTAGTGCAGAGACATGAAACATTTAAAAAGGGGGAAACTGAGCAAACTATCATGGAAAACCAATTTAAAAAGGTATACGGAGAGCTTGGCCAAGATGACAGAGTAGGAAGACCCTCAGCTCACCTCCTCTCATGGGTTCACCAAAATTACAAATATTTACAGAGCAACTATTGATGAGAAAGACCAGAATCTAGCAGAAAAAATCTTCTATAGTTAAGATATAAAGAAGGAATCATGAGACATGTAGGAGGGGTGAGGTTGCAGTGTACCCATACCCCCAGGTGGGAAACCCACAAATGGGAGGTTAATTGCAATTGCAGAAGTCTTCCCCAAGAAGCAATAGTTCTGAGCCCCACATCGGGCTCCCAGCCAAGGGATCCTGCACCAGGAAGATGACCCCACAGAGCATTTGGCTTTGAAGGCCAGTAGGGCTTACTTTTGGGAGACACAGAGGGCTGTGGGAAATAGAGACTCCATTTTTTCTTTTCTTTTTTTTAATTATTTATTTATGGTTGTGTTGGGTCTTCGTTGCTGCACGCGGGCTTTCTCTAGTTGTGGCAAGTGGGGTTGTTGTGGTGCGCAGACTTCTCATTACAGTGACTTCTCTTGTTTCAGAGCACAGGCTCTAGGCCTGTGGGCTTCAGTAGTTGTGGCACGTGGACTCAGCAGTTGTGGCTCCCAGGCTCTAGAGCATAGGCTCAGTAGTTGTGGCACATGGGCTTATTTGCCCTGCGGCATGTGGGATCTTCCCAGACCAGGGCTCGAACCCGTGTCCCCTGCACTGGCAGGTGGATTCTTAACCACTGCACCACCAGGGAAGTCCCAGAGACTCCATTCTTAAAGGGCGAACAGAAAATCTCACATGATCCAGGACCCAGGGCAGAAGCAGAAATTTGAAAGAAGCCTGGTTTAGACATATCTGCTGATCTCAAAGAGTCTCCCAGAGAGGCAGGAGGCAACTGGAGCTCATCCTGGGGACAAAAACACTGGTAGCAGCCATTTTCGGCAGCTCATTCTACCACATGGACACTGGTGCCGGCAAGCACCATTTTGCAATCCTCCCTCTAGCTTATTAACACTGGGACCCAGCCCAACCCAACAGCCTGTCAGCACCAGTACTGAGACACCTCAGGCCAAGCAGCTACCTGGGTGGGAACACAGCTCCACTCTCCAGCAGTCAGACTGCCTTAAGACGCCCTGAGCCCACAGGTGACCTGGGACACAGCCCACACACCAGTACACAGGCACTAGACCCAGGACCCCAGGGCCCTGCAGCCAGATACCCTAGGACACACCTCTGCCAGTGAGTGGACCAGCACTAGCCCCAGGACTCAGCTTCATCCACTGGTGGGTGGGAACCAGCAACAGGAACCCTTGGGCCCTGACCCCACCAACCAGCAGGTGGACACCAGCCCCAGGACCAATGCAGCCCCAGAGCCTGCCATAGCAGGACCGAAACCACCTACCAGCAGGCTGGTACCACCCCAGGACCCCCTGGGTCAGAGCCCTACCTACCAGAAGGCCAACACCAGCTCTGAGACACCTTGGGCCCCTCACCCAGCTATCCCAGGATAAAGCCCCACCCACCAGTGGGCTGACATAAGCTTCTGGACACCCTGGACTCCAGAGCCAGCTGTGTAAGGAACTGGCTCCACCCAACAGCAAGCCACACCAGCTCCAGTACCCCCAGGACCCTGCAGCAAGAGATTCTGACACCCACCTCTACCCACCAGTGAACTGGCACTAGCCCATGATGCCCCAGGCTCTGGCCCCACACCAGCAGGCCACACCAGCACCAAGATTCCTTAGATTCCTCAGCCAGCCACTCTGGGGTCCAGTGCCACTCACCAGCAGGCCAGTACCAGTTTTGAGATACCTCGGAAACCACAGCCAGCCATGTCAGGAACCAGCACCCCCACCAGCAGACCAACAAAAGCAGTAAAATCAAATACGTCTGCAATTAGCATTAAGGGATACAAAACAAAAAGCAGTAAGATATGATGTCAAAAACCATGGGAAAGAAGACTGAAAATGCAGTTATTAAAATGAGTTAGAAATTAAGAGATTAGGAACTTAAAATATTTACATATATATATAAGTATATATATAAATAGATATATGTAAATAGATACACACACACACACACACACGCACACATAAACACACATTGCTATTATACACCTCATGGTAACTAGAAACCACAAATCTATAACAGATACAAAAAAAAGAGAAAGGAATCCAAACATAACACTAAAGGTAGTCATCAAATCACAAGGAAAGAGGAAAAAAGAAGACAAAAGGAACAAAAAAGAACTATAAAAACAATTAACAAAATGGCAATAAGTATATACCAATTCATAATTACTTTAAATATAAATGGCCTAAATGTTCCAGTCAAAAGATCTAGAGTGGCTGAATGAATACAAAAACAAGACCCATATGTATGGTACCTACAAGAGACTCACTTCAGATCTAATGACACAGACACAGAGAAAGCAGGGGATGGAAAAAGATATTGCATGCAAATGGAAACAAAGAAAAAGCCAGGGTAGCAATACTTATATCAGACAAAATAGACATTAAAGCAAAGATTGTAACAAGAGACAAAGAAGGACATTACATAATGATCAAGGGATCAACCAAAGAAGATATAAAAATTGAAATATGTATTTACCCAACATAGGAGCACCTAAATACATAAAACAAATATTAACAGAAAAACAGGTAGAAAAACATAATAATACTATGAGAATTTAACACCCCACTTGCATCAATTGACAGATCATCCATAGAAAATCAATAAGAGAGATCAGCTCAGTGCTTTGTGACCACCTAGAGGGGTGGGATAGGGAGGGAGGGAGTGAGACACCACAGGGAGGGGATATGGGGATATATGTGTACGTATAGCTGATTCACTTTGTGATAGAGCAGAAACTAACACATCATTGTAAAGCAATTATACTCCCATAAAGATGTTAAAAACATAAATAAATAAAAAGATAAGTGTAAAACATGAAAAAAAAGGAAAATCAATAAGAAAACACTGGGCTTAAATGACACATTAGACGAAATGTGTATCTATTAGACTTAATAGAATATTCCATCCAAAAGCAGCAGGAGACAGACACATTCTTTTTGAGTGCACATGGAAAATTCTGCAGGAAAGGCCACAAAACAAGTCTCAATAAATTTAAGAAGACTGAAATGATATCAAACAACTGTCCTGACCAAAATGTTATGAGACTAGAAATCAACTACAAGGAAAAAAACTGCAAATACACAAACACGTAGAGACTAAACAATAAGCTTACTAAACAACCAATGGATCACTGAAGAAATCAAAGAAGAAATTTTAAAATACCTGGAGACAAATGAAAACAAGCCAACATCTATGGAACACAGCAAAAGCAGTTGTAAGAGGGAAGTTTATAGTGACACAAGACTACCCCAGGAAACAAGAAAAATCTGAAATGAACAACCTACCCTTACACCTAAAGGAACTAGGAAAAGAAGAACACACAAAACCCAAAGTTTAGAATGAAAGAAATGCAAAGATCAGAGCAAAAATCAATGAAATAGAGACTAAAAAAATAAACAATAGAAAAGATCAATGAAACTAAGATCTGTTTTTTTAAAAGATAAACAAAATTGATAAACCTTTAGCCATAGTCATCAAGAAAAAGAGAGCGTCCTTAGCAGGTGCAAACTATTATATATAGAATGGATAAACAACAAGGTTCTATTGTATGGCCCAGGGAACTATGTTCAATATTCTGTAATAAACCATAATGGAAAAGAATATGAAAGAGAATATTATATATATATATATATATATATATATATATATATATCCAGAAACTAAGACAACACTGTAAATCAACTATACTTCAATAAAAAATAAATTAAAAAAAAAGAAAAAGAGAGGGCCCAAATCAATAAATCAGAAATGAAAAAATTTACAACTGACACCACAAGAATATGAAGTATCACGAGAGATTACTACAAACAACTGTATGCCAATAAATTGACAATCTGGAAGAAATGGAAAAACTCCTAGAAATGTAAAATCTCCTAAGATTGAACCAGGAAGAAATAGAAAATATGAACAGACCAATTACCAGTAGTGAAACTGAATCAGTAGTATAAAAACAAACAAACAAACAACAACAACAAAAACCCAATTCCCAATAAACAAAGTCCAGGACCAGAGGGCTTCAAAGGTGAATTATACCAATGTTTAGAGAAGAGTTAACACCTATCTTCCTCAAAATATTCCCAAAAATTGCAGAGGAAGGAATGCTTCCAAACTCTTTCTATGAAGCCAGCATCACCCTAATACCAAAACCAAAGATACAACACACAGAAAAAATTACAGGCCAATATCACTGAATAACATAGGTGTAAAAATTCTAAACAAACTATTAGAAACTGAATTCAACAACACATTAAAAGGTCCATACACCATGATCAAGTGGGATTCATCCCAGGGATACAAGAATGGTTCAATATCCACAAACCAATGTGATACACCACATTAACAAATTGAAGAATAAAAATCATATGATCATTTCAATAGATGCAGAAAAGCTTTTGACACAGTTCAACATTCATCTATGATAAAAACTCTCAACAAAGTAGGTATTGAGGGAACATATGCCAACATAAGAAAGACCATGTATGATAAGCCCACAGCTAACATCATTGTCAAAGGTGAAAAGCTGAAAGCATTTCTTCTAAGATCAGGATCAAAACAAGGATGCCCACTCTCACCACTTTTTCTATATACTAACAATGAACTACCAGAAAGAGAATTAAGAAAATAATTCCATTTATCACTGCACCAAAAAGAATAAAATATCTAGGAATAAATCTAACTAAGAAAGTAAAAGAACTGAACTCAGAAAACTATAAGATGCTGATGAAATAACTGAAGACAACACAAACAGATGGAAAGATATACTGTTCATGGATTAGAAAATTAATATTATTAAAATGACAATATTACCCAAGGCATCTACAGATTCAGTGTAATCCCTATCAAAATACCAATGGCATTTTTCATATATCTAGAACAAATAATTTTAAAATTTGTATGGAAACACAAAAGAGCCTGAAGAGCCAAAACAATCTTGACAAAGAAGAACAGAGATGTAGGAATCATGCTCCTGGACTCCAGACTATACTACAAAGCTACAGTAATCAAAACAGTATGGGCCTTTCCAGTTTTTATAGCAGGAGGTGGTCCTGTCTCTTAAAGTAGAGGACTTCCCAAATACAAGAACAGTCTGGGGCTCAGAGTAGCCTGCCCAAGATATGCCATAATGCATATTATTTTGAATTAAAGTTACTTGAGAGAGGAGATTCAAGATGGCAGAGGAGTAGAAGGACGTGGAGTTAATCTCTCTCTATGGAAGCATCAGGAATACATCTATAGATGCAACAATTCTCACAGAACACCAGCTGAAAACTAGCAGAAGACCTTGGACCCTGGAAAGAACTATAAAAATCCCTACATAACTGGGTAGGATGAAAAAAGAAGGGAGAGGAGGAGGAGAGGAAGTGGGACAGGGCCTACACACCGAGGCAGGGGAGGTGAAGCAGAGGAGAGATTCCCGAATTCGGGGAAACCCTCTCTCCAACACAGAAATCAACTGGAACAGAAGGGAAGCATCTGAGGCTGTCGGAAGAGGGCCAAGTGGCCAATCTGTGACAGATGGGACAGAGTGAGAAATACACAGATAGTCTGTACCATGGCCCAACGTGTCCCGGACTTGGAGGTGTGTTCACAGATGTGCAAGGGGGCTGGGAGCTGGAGTGTGGGGATTTGAGAAGAGGCCTGGAGCGAGAACTGCTGTTGGCTGTGGGTAGACGGACTGAGGGGACAGGAGGGAGGAAACCCGCAGCAGGGAATGCCTACAGAGGAAGACTGATTGCCTTGGAAGCAGGGTATTACTGCTGAGTCACACACAGGGGAAGGAGCTGCTCTTGTAACCTCTCTCTCCCCACATGCCAGTGCCTGCTGCTGAGCAATAAAAAAAGCCCCCTCAGAGCTGGCCTTCATGCACTGGCTGAAGGGCAAAAAAAAAAAAACGCCCAGGGAAGGGACCTTCACGATGGCGGAGGAGTAGGATGTGGGAATCACCCTCCTCCCCACAAATACATCAGAAATACATCTACATGTGGAACAACTCCTACAGAACACCTACTGAATGCTAGCAGAAGACCTCAAACTTCCCAAAAGGCAAGAAACTCCCCACGTACCTGGGTAGGGAAAAAGAAAAAAGAAAAAACAGAGACAAAAGATTAGGGATGGGACCTGCACCTCTGGGAGGAGGAAAACTTTCACACACTAGGAAGCCCCTTCACTGGCAGAGACGGGGGGTGGGAGGGGGAAAGCTTCAGAGCCATGGAGGACAGTGCAGCAACAGGTGTGCAGAGGGCAAAGCAGAGAGATTCCCGCACAGAGGATCGGTGCAAACCAGCACTCACCAGCCTGAGAGGCTTGTCTGCTCACCCACCACGGTGGGTGGGGGCTGGGAGATGAGGCTTGGGCTTCAGAGGTCAGGTCCCAGGGAGAGGACTGGGATTGGCTGCATGAACACAGCCTGAAGGGGGCTAGTGTGCCACAGATAGCTGGGAGGGAGTCCATGAAAAATTCTGGACCTCCCTAAGAGGCAAGAGACCATTGTTCCAGGGTGCGTGAGGGGAGGGGATTCCTTTTCAGTGTGCCAACAGAAGGCAGAACACCACCTAAACAAGCTCCAGAGATGGGCACGAGCCATGGCTATCAGCTTGAACACCAGAGACGGGCATGAAACGCTAACACTGCTGCTACAGCCACTAAGAATCCTGTGTGCAAGCACAGGTCACTATACACAGCTCCCCCACCCCGCCCCAGGAGCCTGTGCAGTCCGCCAATGCCAGGGTTCCGTGATCCACGGACAACTTCCCCGGGAGAACACAAGGCACACCTCAGGCTGTTGCAATGTCGTACTGGCCCCTGCCACTGCAGGCTCACCCGGCATTCCAATTATAACTACTGTACACCTCCCTCTCCCCGGCATGAGTGAGCCGGAGCCCCTAATCAGCTGCTGCTTTAACCCCATTCTGTCTGGGCAGGAACAGAAGGCTGAGGGCAACCTACACGCAGAGGTGGGGCCTAAACCAAAGATGAACCCCAGGAGCTGTGCGAACAAAGAAGAGAAAGGGAAATTTCTCCATGCACCCTCAGGAGCAGTGAATTAAATCCCCAAAATCAATTTGAGGTACCCTGCATCTGTGGAATACTTGAATAGACAATGAATCAGCCCAAAACTGAGGCAGTGGACTTTGGGAGCAACTGTAGACTTGGGGTTTGCTGTCTGCAACTGACTAGTTTCTGATTTTTATGTTTATCTTAGCATAGTTTTTAGCACTTGTTATCATTGGTGGATTTGTTTATTGGTTTGGTTGCTCTCTTCTTTTTTTAATTACTTCTTTATTTTTGTATTTTAATAATTTTATTGTATTTTTTTTCTCCCCCTTTTCTTCTAAGCCACGTGGCTGACAGGGTCGTGGTGCTCCAGCCTGCTGTAGGCCTGAGCCTCTGAGTTGGGAGAGCCAAGTTCAGAACATTGGAACACCAGAGACCACGTGGCCCCACGTAATATCAATCAGCGAGAGCTCTACCAGAGACCTAAGTGTCAATGCTAAGACCCAGCTCCACGCAACAGCCAGCAAGCTCCACTGCTGGATGCCTCATACCAAACAACTAGCAAGACAGGGACACAGCCACACGCACTAGCAGAGAGGCTGCCTAAAATCATAATAAGGTCAAAGACACCCCAAAACACACCACCGGACGTGATCCTACCCACCAGAAAAACAAGATCCAGCCTCATCCACCAGAACACAGGCACCAGTCCCCTCCACCAGGAAGCCTACACAATCCACTGAACGAACCTTACCCACTGGGGGTAGACACCAAAAACAACGGGAACTACAAACCTGCAGCCTGTGAAAAGGAGACCCCAAACACAGTAAGTTAAGCAAAATGAGAAGACAGAGAAACACACAGCAGATGAAGGAGCAAGGTAAAAACCCACCAGAACAAACAAATGAAGAGGAAATAGGCAGTCTACCTGAAAAAATATCAGAGTAATGATAGTAAAGATGATCCAAAATCTTGGAAATAGAATGGAGAAAATACAAGAAACGTTTAACAAGGACCTAGAAGAACTAAAGAGCAAACAAACAATGATGAACAACACAATAAATGAAATTAAAAATTCTCTAGAAGGAATCAATAGCACAATAACGGAGGCAGAAGAACAGATAAGTGACCTGGAAGATAAAATAGTGGAAATAACTACCATAGAGCAGAATACAGAAAAAAGAATGAAAAGAATTGAAGATAGTCTCAGAGACCTCTGGGACAACATTAAATGCACCAACAGTCGAATTATAGAGGTCCCAGATGAAAAAGAAAAAACGAAAGGGTCTGAGAAAAATCTTTGAAGAGATTATAGTTGAAAACTTCCCTAATATGGGAAAGGAAATAGTCAAGTCCAAGAAGCACAGAGAGTCCCATACAGGATAAATCCAAGGAGAAACAGGCCAAGACACATGTTAATCAAACTATCAAAAATTAAATCCAGAGAAAAAATAGTAAAAGCAGCAAGGGAAAAACAACGAATAATATACAAGGGAATGTCCATAAGGTTAACAGCTGATCTTTCAGCACAAACTCTGAAAGCCAGAAGGGAGTGGCAGGACATTTTTAAAGTAATGAAAGGGAAACTCCTACAACCAAGATTACTCTACCTGGCAAGGATCTCATTCAGATTTGACAGAGAAATTAAAATGTTTACCGACAAGCAAAAGCTAAGAGAATTCAGCACCACCAAACCATTTACAACAAAAGCTAAAGGAACTTCTCTAGGCAGGAAACACAAAAGAAGGAAAAGACCTACAAAAACAAACCCAAAACAATGAAGAAAATGGTAATAGCAACATACATGTTGATAATTACCTTAAATGTAAATAGATTAAATGCTCTGACCAAAAGACATAGACTGGCTGAATGGATACAAAAAGAGACCTGTATATATGCTGTCTACAAGAGAGCCACTTCTGACCTAGGGACACATACAAAGTTAAGGGATGGAAAAAGAAATTCCATGCAAATGAAAATCAAAAGAAAGCTGCAATAGCAATTCTCATATCAGATGGGGAATTCCCTGGCCGTCCAATGCTCTCACTGCCGAGGGTCCAGGTTCAATCCCTGGTCGGGGAACTAAAATCCCACAGGTCATGCCATGCAGCGAAAAAAAAAAAAAAAAGGAAAAAGATATACCTTTTACATGTATCAGTATTCCATTACCAGGATAATGCTATGTACCAAGCATGGACAAAACCTTAGTCACATATAACAAAAAGCATCTACTACTCACACATCTGAGTTGATTGGCTCTCAATTCTGCTTATCTAGACTAGCTTCAGCTAGAATGACCAGACAACTCTGCTCCATGTGTCACTCAACCAGGTTGGCCTGAGTATGTTTTCATGGTGATGGAAGTTGTCCAAGAGAACAAGTCTCAATGTCAAGCCCATCTCAAGCTTCTGCTTCAAGGGATGTCTTGAAGTCAAAGTCAACTCATGGTAGAGGGCACTGTAAAGTTGCATGGCAAAGGGTGTGAACACAAAGAGTGTAATTAAAGAACGGTGAGAATCGAGGCCAAATGATATAATCTACCTCATTATATTATCAGCAAATCAAAAAACCTCGAGGCAAAAAGCATTAGCAGAGGGGCTTCCCTGGTGGTGCAGTGGTTGAGAGTCCGCCTGCAGATGCCGGGGACACGGGGTCGTGCCCCGGTCCGGGAAGATCCCACATGCCGCGAAGCGGCTAGGCCCGTGAGCCATGGCCGCTGAGCCTGCGCGTCCGGAACCTGTGCTCCGCAGCGGGAGAGGCCACAACAGTGAGGGGCCCGCGTACAAAAAAAAAAAAAAAAAAAAAAGCATTAGCAGAGACAAAGAGGGACATTTCATAATGATGAGAAATTACTTTTAAACAATTTTTCATTTATAGGCACCTAATCACACAGCCTCTGTAGGAGAAACAGACAAATCCACAATCATTGTGGGAAATTAAGCACACTTCTCTCAATAAAAGATATAATAAGCAGATAAAAAAGTCTGTGAGGATATAGAAGATTTTAACAACTTGATTAATAAATTAGTCTTAATAAACATTTATAAAACACTGTACTCAATGACTGCAGAATTTATATTCTTTTCAAATGGAAATGGAACATTTATCAAAAGTACAATTAAGCCAGAAATCAGTAAGAAAAAGAGAACTAGAAAATCCCACATTTGGGAATTAAACACCATATTTATAAAAACCCATGGGTCAAAGGAAAAAGACCACAATTGAAATGAGAAAAGAGTTTGAATCGGTTGATGATGAAACTACATGAACTTGGTATGACTAGCTGCAAATATTGGAGCGTCTAAGAAACATGCTGTGAACAAAAGTTCTGTGACTGGGAGGAAGGTGAGCTGCTTGAATACTGAATAAAAGGGAGCATTTAAACCAGAATCATTACCATAACCATTTTCCACATATCTACAGATCTCTAATTTTGTGTTCAACAGCCAGAGTAGGCAAGTTCACATGAAAATCAACAATATTTAGGGAAAGATCAATAAATATTATTTCCCTTGAAGCTCCTTCTCTGATTTCCAAACCCATGTATCCAACAGCCTACTGAAATCCCCACCTGGATTTTTCAGAGGCATTTCAAAATTAATATGTCCAAAACTGAACCCTTGACTTTCCTTCCAAAACCTGTTCCTCTTGAAGCCTGTCCCATCTCAGTAAAGGGCACCACTCTTCACACAGTTGCCTGAGGCAAAAACCCGGGCTTGCCTGTCAGGATTAAGATACCAGAAAAAAACTCACTCTCCCCCCATAAAAACTAGAAAACTGGACAAAATGCATGAAACAACTACTTTCAGACATTGAAAAGGCAGCCGTGAGCAGTGACACGCAAGAAGAGAAACAGACGAGCGCGCCCTTCACACCTGCAGGGACTTCTAGATAAGCCGAGCCACCGGGCCTGCCCAGGGGTGCGGGGCTTGGTACCGTTGTGCCGAATGGGGGCTGGGGGCCGGCTCAGGTGGAGCCCTTTGCTCTCAGCGTCGTCCTTCGGGCAGGGGTCACAGTGGCAGCTTGCAGCTACAGCTTCACCTGACGTGGTGAACTGACTGGATAGAGGGCCTCAGGTGTGCCTGCCAACTTGAGAGTATTAATGTATTAGAGTATTTTCTAGAGATGCTTACGGGGGAAGCACGGAACTGGCCACGGTACTTATGGTAACTTCACAGCCCCAGACCTAAACCTGGAATTCAGGCTGGAGAAGCCTGCGTCTCTCAAGATGGAGGCCAGGCGGAAGGAGGAGCCCAAGGCTGCAGGGGCGGGTGGGGCCTGGCCCCAGATGCCCAGTCAGACACTAAGACTGAATTTAAAGCCGACACCCGACCTTAGCTCCAAGCACCACGCTTTCAATGTCTTTTAAGGTTTACCCTGTTTGTTTTGTTTTTGTTCTTCTAAAAATAACATAAATATAAACTTAACTCTTGTTAACATTTAGTTCAGGCATTATTTTCCAGCCCACTTATTCATAGATTGTCTTTTTTTTACTACTTTTTCTTGCCTTTTTTTTCCCTAAGCTGCTTCAAAAATACACCTGTTTTAGTCTTGTTTGTTTAATCTTTGATTCATACAGCTATTTCTCTAGCTCTGACCTCATTTCTGAGCTCTAGATTCTTGTCTCCAACTGCCTGCTGGTCATCTTCATCTGCATGTCCTGCTGTAGACACCTCAAACTCAGTAAACCGTAACCTAAATTATCTTTCCATCTCCTGTGGCTCCAAATTGCTAAATAACAAGATCTGAAACCTACTCCTCATTCTTACCTCCTCCTTTTCCTCTGCAAACCCCCTCCCACCTTATACCAACTAAATTCTGCTTATTATATTTCCTTATTAATATATTAATATTCATTTCTATTCATTTCTCCTAGTCATTCTCTTGTTAATTTCAAGGCCCACTAGGCCCCTAATCATCTCCCTGGGTATCAACTGCTTAGTACTGCTATCTATGATAAGCGTTAAGGTGGTTACTACAGTAGACTCCCGAAGAATCTCACTGCTTCCAGTTTATCTTTCACAAAATCTACCTTTCAAAGATCAGGTAGTGATCTTGTTAAAATGCAAACCTGAACATGGTTAAAATTCATTCCTAAGGTTAAAGTTTAAGCTCCTTAAATTGGATCCTGCCTTTCTCTCCAGCTTCATCTTCCGCCGACTCTCCTTCATCCCCACTCATATTGAAACTCCAGCAAAACCAAACCACTTGTACTGCTCCCCTACACCATTGTGTATCTTTCTTCATGTTGTCCCTACTGCCAGACTAACCCACTTCCCACCCCCCAACTTTCACCTGTTAACTCTTGTTGGTGGAAGACTCAGCTCAGGAAGCCTTCTTTGATCATCACCACCCATTCCTCACCACCAGACTCGGTTAAATACTTCTTCCTCTTGTCCCTTATGTCCCTCCAAATGATTGCACCCACTGAGATGAGGTAGAAATCAAGGGATTAAGCGATCTTTTGTGATATGAAGATTTTCTGAAACTTCATTCTGACTTTTTCTTTAGACACCTTTTCCTCTTATCAACAGAGAATGAAACAAGCTATAGAGGTTGGTCCCATGTTAGGGCAAATACAGACCTGATCCTATCACTCTTGGTTTTAAAGCAGAAGCATAAAACTAAAGCATGCGATACAGAATATAGAAAAGGCTACCAAAGAGCTCATCAAGTAAGTCTAATTATCACATTATTATTTCAAAGAACATAAGTATTCAATTAATCTCTGTGGGAGGCTTTAACTTTTAACTTGCCTGTTAAAAATCAGTAATGAAAGTTGACTTGGGGACATGAAAGTAAGAAACCACAGATTTTCCACTGATATCTGGGAAGGTTATTTTCCCAGCTTTATTGTCCCAACAAAACGGACTCAATTTTGTAAACTCATTCATCTAATTAATTTGTAATAAATATTATTTTAAGTGTGGTGGGCCCTATCTGATCCTAGACAAAAAGTATGATGAACTCAAACAAGACTGTGTTGGAAGAACTTAGGTCTTTTTGACGACTCTTTCAAAACTACAAACTGAAAGTTTGTTAGTCATTTCTTCAAAACTCTACTTTCCTTCTGTAGAATATAGATTCTTAGTCCAATAGCTTCCATAAGGAGCAAGATGACCTGAGATGGTTTTTTCTAGTGATCATTGTTACACTATCATCTAAGGGAAAATTCTGCTTAAAATGACATAAGAGAAATTGTAGTTTGCTATGGACCATAAAGTCTAATTCAAATACTTTGCAAATGTATATTCTCCCTCTCTCTGTCTCTCTCTCTGTCTCTCTCACACACACACATACACACACACACACACACACACACACACAAAGCTGTATGCTGTTTAAACATCTAGGATGGCACGTGGTCACCTAGGCCTTTGCATATAGGAGAGGTTTCTCAGCAAAATATAAGAAGCTAGTAGTTGTATAAAAACACAGCAAATTCCTAACTTTGCCTGCATCCTAAAGTCTAGTCAACATCTATCTCAACTTTTTGTTTTCTAATTACTGTAAAAGCAATTTTATTGCTCACTGCTTGGAATGAAGGATGAGTCAGGGGTTGTTTTAAGTACCAGTTACCTAAATCTGAAAAATGATAAAATTGACACAAAGAAAGAGATAAATTTGAGACCTATAGATAAATGTCATCTCATCAGCTGAGTGCCAGCCTCTGATTTCTCTTTCTAGGCAGCATGCTGGGGCTTGAGGCAGATTCTAGTCAACTGTGCAGCAGTGTATCAACCCAAAGTCTGGGCCTTATTGCTGCTAAGTATTCCTGTTGTAACAAATGTCCTTATTAAAAGGAATGAATCTCCTTTTAAGTGGAAGGTCACTGAAATTAATATTTTGCTTTTAATACACCCATAATAAAGAAATATTGAACTACAAGTCTGAAAGAGATACTAAATACTAACATTAGGGCTTAATCCCTTAGCAGCTTGGCAAGAAAGAAAAAGAGGCCCATACTTTTGAACAGAGTGTCCTCAAGCAGCCTCAAGTGGATACAGGTTTTTATCAATGTTGATTGGCCTTTGATTCTGTGGACCAAAACCAGTTACTGGCTAACAGGCTCAAGCACAACTTAGACTCCTAGTTTTTGGTTCTTCTATAAAACCTTCAATTTAGTGCCAATAAAAGAGTATGAGGCATAAAATCTCCTGACAGACCAGGTAATTCCAAGCATTATAAAATAGGACTGCATTTGCTATGTGACAAGGATCGTGTTAAATGCTTGCACACATTTTATTTCCTTCAGGGTCTTAAATACTATAATTGTACTCATCTCACAGATCTAGAAACTGAGGCTCAGAAAGATTAAGTAGCTTCTCCACAGTCACACATACCTCTGACAGAGCCAAACATTAACCCAGCCCATTTGACTCCAATTACACTGTGCTATTTTGTTTCCTTAGACCTATGTGGTTCAGTTAAGTGGCTACTAGCCACCTATGGCTATGTAAGTTTTAATTAATACAAGTTAAATAAAATGTAAAAGTCCGTTCCTTAGTCACTAACCAAATTTCAAGTGTTTAATAGCTGCGTGTGGCTAGTGGCTACCATACTAGACAATGCAGTTATAGAATTCATTATTGCAGAAAGTTTATTGGACAGTGCTGGTCTAGAGTCTCTGGTAACTGGGAAGCTCTCTCTCTTTTCTGATAATGATAATTACATAAATTACCTTGTTACTTGACTTCCAGGAAGTCAAGTATCAAGTATTGTTATACTTGAGCTTCAGTTTAAGCTCAAGTATAGCAATACTTTAGCCCCTGTGGTCAACATATTTGTGTTCATCTTTTTCTTGGTCCTGATTTTCTGCCTGTATTTTTTTCTTATTGTTTCACTGAAAATGTTCTGTTTGCAGGTTTTCTTAAATTATTTGTGGAAAAGGCAGGATATAAATATAAATAAATAAAAATCAGGACACATGACCTGATTTTTGTATGCCCTTTCTGGTATAAGGTGCAGAATAGGACTCATGAGCCAACTATATGCTGTCTTCATTAAGCTCACTTCAAATATAACAATAAAGGCTGGATTAAAGAAAATGCATGGAGGGGCTTCCCTGGTGGCACAGTGGTTAAGAGTCTGCCTGCTGATGCAGGGGACATGGGTTCGTGCCCCGGTCCGGGAAGATCCCACATGCCGCGGAGCAGCTGGGCCCATGAGCCATGGCCACTGAGCCTGCGCGTCCGGAGCCTGTGCTCCGCAAGCAACGGGAGAGGCCACGACAGTGAGAGGCCCGCGTACCAGAAAAAAAAAAAAAAAAAAAAAAAACGCAAAAAAAGTAAATGCATGGAAAAAGTTTTATCATGTAAGTTTTTATCATGAATCAAAGGAAAGCAGAAGAGGCTACATTCATATCAGATAAATTATATTTCAGAGCAAAGATAATTACTAGAAACAGAGAAGGACATTATATAATGATAAAAAGGTCAATCCACAAAGAAGATATAGCAATTCTAAATATGTATTTGCAGCAGACAACAGAATTACAAAATATGTGAATGAAAAATTGATAGGACTGAAAGAGAAATGGACAGATCCACAATAACAGTTGAAGTCTTCAACACCCAACTCACAACAATTGACAGGACAATTAGACTGAGAATCAGTGAATATGTAGAAGAATTCAACAACAACATCAACCAACAGGATCTAATTGATATTTATAGAACACTCTACCCAAGAGCATCAGCATATGCATCCTTTTCAAGTGTGTATAGAACATATAATAACATAGACCATATTCTGTGCTTGAAAACAAACCTCAACAAATTTAAAGGGGTTTAAATCATACACAGTGTATTGTCTGATCCACTGGAATCAAACTGGAAATCATAACAGAAGGATAACATAAAAATCTACAAATATTTGCAAACTAAACCACATACTTCTAAATAATCTATGGGTCAAAGAACAAATCTCAAGGTAAATTTTTAAAACACACTGAACTGAATGAAAGTGAAAATACAACACAAAAAAATTGTGGGACACACCTAAGGCTGCGCTGAGAGGGAAATTTATGGCACTAAATGCATAAATTAGAAAAGAGGAAGTCTCAAATCAATAATCTAAACTCCCATCTCAAGAACCTAGAAAAAGAAGAGCAAAATAAACCATAACATAGAGCAAACAAAGCCAGCAGAAAGAAGGAAATTATATTAAAGAGGTATGAGGCAGGAGGGAAGTAGATGTGGCTATAAAAGTAATATGTGGTAATAGAAATGTTTGCATTTTCATTATATCGATGTCAACATTTTGGTTGTGATATTGTTCTATAGTTTTGCAAGGCATTACCAGTGGAGGACACTGGAAAAAGAGTATGTGGAATACCTCTGTATTATTTCTTACATTTCATGTGACTACAGTTATCTCAAATAAAGAGTTTAATTTTAAATACAAGCAACAAAATAAGAGTATTTTATAACACAAATATAAAAAGAATAATTATCCAGAATATACAAAAAATTTCAACAAATAAAATATTTAAAAGATGAAAAAGTAGGGAAAAAATGAGGAAAAGATTTGAAAAGGCACTTCACAAAAGAGTAAAAGCTATATGGAATACTGCAGTACACACACCGGATTGGTTATGATGAAATAGTCTGACAATATCAAATGTTAGCAAGGACTGACTCAGCAATGTGAAAAAGGTTGAGCAATGTGTATGAACTCCAACACTGGTGGGAGATTAAAGTGGTACAACTTCTTTGTAAAACTCTTAGGCATTATCTTAAAATAATTGAAGAGGTACATGCCCTATGATCTAATAATTCCACACCTAGGGTATCTTCTAGATAAATGTGTGCTTGTGGGCACCAGGATAAATATACAACACTGTTCATAGCAGCATTACTTGTCATAGCCCCAAATAGCAGCTAACTTACACGCTCAACAGAAGAACGAATAAATACTATCTGCACATTCATACAACTGAATAACATAGGGCAAACAAAGTCAGATGACCAGACAGCACACACACCAGGCCTTTAGAATAGGATTTATAGGAGGAAACCAACAGCAAGTTTGGAAGTCCCCTGTTGCTCACTGCAATTTGGAGTCAGCACACAGGGATGAAAGGGATCCTGGTCCTGGCATGAATATGGCTGTACAGTGTCTCCTAATCAACTCCCTCCTCTCTCACTGCCAATAAGGAAGGTTGTTTCTTCACAAAGGAAGAGATTTAAAACCATAGAGTGGCTGCCTGACAAGGGTTGTGATCCAATAGACGCATGACATGGCAGAACCATGGCTTCTAGCCCCATTCACCACTTTATCATACATCAGGTAGGAGTGCACAGGCTGTTTCCTGACAAGGGGCAAAAGGACATGTCTTGATATGGTAGACAAGCATTCCAGTAGAACTGATTTCCTTAAGCATTCAAATGTAGCTAGTTCCCATGGAACTCAAAGGCCATGTCTTTTCTAGGAGGCCAGCCTGCAGAGAATCTTGGGAAAGTTAGCCTTTATTTCTCAACCACTGAAGTTCTCCAACTCCAATCTCGGCATGGCCTCTATGCATTATACCCCATTCCATCTGTAATATATACCATTTCAATCTACAGGCAACCCTGGAGAATGGTTAGTACAGTGACTACGGCAGTGGTTCTCAAAGTTGGGCTGTTGGAATCACCTTGAGGGCTTATCTGCAGAATGCAGATCCACGGAGGTCTCTGAGAATTTGCAGGAGCTCTCAGATAATGCTAATGTTGCTGGTGCAGGTACCACACTTTGAAAATCTCTGGAAAAAGGAAAGCCATGAATAGTCCTTTCCTAAATCAGGGGCTAAGGGAGCTTAGACTCAGACAAGAAATGAGGTACCAGAGTTCTGACTGGGGTACATTGGATAACTATAGTGCCTTTTCCCATATGCAGAATACAGATTATTCTACTTGCCACTAATCATGATCCATAAAAACAGGAGGTGTTGATTAGGGCACAGACAGCCCTTTGGCTATAAGATTATGAAGATCAGTTCTGTGATCTAAATCCACCTGGTTAAAAGAATAATAATAACAATAATAAATAAAAATAAAATCATCCTGGCTAAGGAATCCAGGCTAATCCACTCAGTGACTAGAGTGGTCTCATCAGCTATAGCATAACTGGCAGATTTCCTACTGTCTTCAGCTACAATTACCCGCAACCAGGAGTAAGACTATGTAATGTCTCCTAGCCCTCCCCGCCACTGCCAACTGGGAAGTTTTCTCCTTTACATCTCAGCCAGGTGGTGGCTATGGGCCTGAGAATCACAGAAAACATGAAACAGCTGTGTTATCACCTCAGGTTCTAGGTCATGGTTAATGGAGGGAAACAGGTGACAGCCATTTGACCACACAGGAAAATAGCCTAGGAAGGGCATATTATGCAGTCCATCATTGTGTGTGTTTTTGTGTGTACGTGTGTACATTGTGTGTAGTTAAAGTTAACATTCATAGTTACAGGGCTTGAATAAAAACTAACCAAGACCTGTAGGATTGCTCCCAAGTCTTTCCCAATCACCAAGAATCTTGTCATCCCAGGAGGTAGGGAAAGAACTAAACATGGAACTTAAGTGTCCATTGTTCACAGTCAATTTCATAGGCAGGGAGTGGGTAGTATAATTCAATGGAGTAACATAGGAAACTGGGAGTAGGTAAGTGTTAGGAAACACTGGAGTGCTTCAAGCTCCCTTTGCTGCATCCAGTAACTGATGACTGATTCAGCATTGTGACACATTAGCAAAGAAACCACTGTCAATAAGTGATGCACGGAAGAATGGGGTGGCCTGGGTGACAATCCTCCGGAAGGGATCCAAGTATAAGAGAGTATGTACTTCCTCCAAATAAATGCCTCCCATGGTTTCAGGTATTCCCTTATTTCTGGTGAGAGGCTTCTTCTGAAAACATCTATAACTGGCCCAACATAATCACCTTAACAGGAACCCAGGAGTAGCCCCATCACCACCAATCTCCTTGCTCCATGGTCCCATAGTAGTTGGACTGCATTTACTTACACCCAGAGGTGAGGACACCTAGCACAATGCTAGGTGGCAAGGTTTACAATAATATCAAATGCAGAATAAAGATACTACTGTGACCTCAGCTGGATGGGCCACCACTACCCAGACTCATGGCGTAGCAGTGCCTTCAGGTTGGATCTGCTCACTCTTAGTACAGGGTATTGTGCAGACTTCCCAACTACCAAAGAGAATCAGGGTTTAGGAAAAAGTGCAGAGGTGTAGAAAGGAACATCTAGGTTCAGGTCCATGTACTACTCCAGTTATTTCCCCATCCCCTAACTCCTGGGTCCCTAACAGATGGCTGAGAGCATATAGACCCTTGCAGGGTTTGCTGGGCAGAATTCTAAGATGGCCCTTCTACGGTCTGAATGTGTCCCTCTCCCCCAAATTCATATGTTGGAATCCTAATGCCCAATGTGATGGTATTAGGAGGTGGGCCCTCTGGAGGTGCTTAGGTCACGAAGGTGGAGCCCTGATGAATGTGATTAGTGCTCTTATAAAAGAGACCCCATAGAGCTCCCTAACCCCTTCCACTATGTGAGGACACAGAGAGAAATTGGCAGTCTGCAACCTAGAAGAGGGCCTTCACCAGGACCTGATCATACTGACACCATGATCTTAGACTTCCTAGCCTCCAGAACTGAGAAATAAATTTCTGTTGTTTATAAGCTACCCAGTCTGTGGTATTTTGTTATAGCAGCCCAAACAGACTAAGACAGCCCCCCAATATTCCCTGCCTTTGGTATACATGTACCTTTTCCCAGTTGTTCAATACATACAGTAATATAGGTACTATAGTGAAGGGATTTTGCAGATATAATTAAGTTCCCAAATCAGTTGACTTTAAGATAGGGTAATTATCTAATTAAGGCTGACCTAATCATGTAAGCCCTTTAAAAGCAGTTTTCTCTGGCTAGTTGCCAAAGTGGATGTCAAAGAGCTATGTTCTAGCTGGTGTAGAAGAAAGCAAACATTCATTTTATGAACTGCCTATGGGGGCCATGTGGCAAGAAACTTCAGGCAGCCTCTAGGAGCTGGGTCCTCCGCTGACAGTTAGCAAGAAAATGAGCACCTCAGGAACTTCTCTGGTGGCACAGTGGTTAAGAATCCGCCTGCCAATGCAGGGGACATGGGTTCGAGCCCTGGTCTGGGAAGATCCTATATGCCACGGAGCAACTAAGCCCATGTGCCACAACTACTGAGCCTGCAAGCCACAACTACTGAGCCCGTGTGCCACAACTACTAAAGCCCACGCGCCTAGAGCCCCTGCTCCCCAACAAGAGAAGCCACAGCAGTGAGAAGCCCATGCACTGCAACAAAGAGTAGCCCCTGCTCGCTACAACTAGAGAAAGCCTGCATGTAGCAATGAAGACCCAACACAGCCAAAATAAATAAATTTTAAAAAAAAAAAGAAAAGAAAATGAGGACCTCAGTCCTACAACTACAAAAAAATGAATTCTACCAACAACCAGTGAGCCTGGAAGATGACTCCAAGCCCCACATGAACTACAGCCCTGGCTAACACCTGGACTTTCAGCCTGATGAGACCTTGAACAGAAAAACCAGCTGGAACCGAGCAGAACCCTGCGCCCCCCTCCCAAGTACAAATCCCCTCTATGTCTCCTGCCTCTTCTTTATAGAAAAGCTGAAGTCTCCAGGCCTTCCTGAGTCACAAAAGAGTAGGCTCAAGGAGCTAATGATTAGGACAATAGAATCACAGACTCAGTGTTTGATGCACATTCCTGAGTTGTTTTACAGACACTGTAACTGCCACCAGAGGGAAAAAGCTAACTGCATGATGATCAGACTGCAGCCATGACATGAACTGCTCCATCTTGAGCAATATTGAATCTATGGCTAGCACAATTCCAAGAACTGGCCTTAAGAGAATGGGATTAACACTATTGCTCATAATAATCTATATCCTTGTGGGCATCAAAATAATTTAGCTTGTTCTGCCTTTCTATGTAAATGAGCAACTACAATGGTCAGCAAAGAGATGGTACAGACCCACGTCAACATCTTCCACTCTAAGAACATGACGCCCTATTTCAGCGTGAAGAAGTTACAGAAGACCGACCTTCACTCATAATCCCATAGAAATGGAACGATGTTCTGACAAACGGGGATTTGTAAGCAGCTTTTGGCAGGAAAGAGCTCTTTGCAGGAAAAAGCTCTCCGCAGGAGGCACCCTTTTGTCTTGTCACTAACCTTAAACCAGGCACCCCCATGCTCTACTCATCTCTGGCCCTAGCACACCTTTCAGATCTTTTGATCACACAATACCTTGTCTAATCTCTTGGTTCTTTCTGTAGATCAAAGAAGTAGAAATGAAGTAATTAACAGATGACCAGATCTCTTCCCTAGGTTCCCCTTCAGTAATATTGTGAACAAACTCTGTGAACAAGATAGCATCTAAAGAAAAATCACAAGAAGTCAACAAGCCAGCACACAAGCCTGCACAGTGTGGGATGGCGATGACTCTGACCTCCATCTCAACGGTTAACTGAGATTATGTCCCTTTTTCCCTTTAAAAACTTTCATGGCTGAGCAGAATCTTTGGAGATGTTTTTTGGGGAACAATGAATCCACCAGCTCCCCGGATTGCTGGCATTCTGATTAAAAGCAACTTTCCTTTCTACCAACATCTGTCTCTTTCTCTCGAGTATTGATTTTTGAGCAACAACCAGATGGACCTGATTCGGTAAAACAGCCACATCATGCTCCAACTTCTGACCTATAGAAACTGTGAGACAATCTGTGTTGTTTTAAGCCACGATGTTTGTGGTAATTTGTTATGCAGTAATAGAAAACTAACACATAGGGGACAGATGTGTTCAGTACTCATATAGAATTAGACAAGCAGTGATTGTCTATGAGTAGAGAGTTTCAGAGTTCTGTTTCCACACTCTGCAGGCAAGGAAAGGCATGGAAATATGCGGTTAAGCTGCATGGACCTGAAGAATATTCCATTATCTGAGTGGATGTCTAGATATACCAGTAGTAAATGTTACCAAACAAAAGTTTGAGTGTCAGACACACAGTAAGGCCAAACAAATCGAAACATGAGAGTCTGGAGCAGAGAAAGGCTTATTGCAGAGCCAAGCAAGGAGAATGGGTGGCTCGTGCTCAAAAACCCCGAACTCCCCATTGGTTTTTGGAGAAAAGTTTTTACAGGCAAAATTTGGGGTGAGGGCTGAAGGGTTGTGTGACTTCTTCTCATTGGTTGGTGGTGAGGTAACAGGTTGATGTTCCAGGAATCTTGCGCTCAGCCTGTACCATCCTCCACCTGCATGGGGGCCTTAGTTCCTGCAGAAGAACTCAAAGATGTTGTTACGTATATCCCTTGAGGAGGAACCAGGATCCTGCTTTAATGGCTACATTACAGTTTCTTTTTTTTTGGCTGTACTGCACAGCATGTGGGATCTTAGTTTCCCAGCCAGGGATCAAACCCACACCCCCTGCATTAGAAGTGTGAAGTCTTAACCACTGGACCACCAAGGAAGTCCTGCACTACAGTTTCTTGATTCTTCCTCCTTTGTTTCTGCATTTCCTTACTTCACTGATTAGAAACTGTTTAATCTGCTCTTTGGAACTCAGTAAGGTCTAGAAGGCTGAAGCCTTGATCCTGCAAATAAGAAAGGAGGGGACATGGAACTGCTTTTGTGCCCAGGTGGGCCCCACAGGGTCCTGTTCGGTTTCATAAACAGTCATCCCTCTAATGCTTAAACTGAGTGTTGGAAAGTTCACAGGACAGCCAACACTGGGGTTTTAAAACCCAACCAATCAGATAACTCTAAGATTCCAG
This sequence comes from Pseudorca crassidens, assembly GCF_039906515.1. Classification (NCBI taxonomy): domain Eukaryota; kingdom Metazoa; phylum Chordata; class Mammalia; order Artiodactyla; family Delphinidae; genus Pseudorca; species Pseudorca crassidens. The sequence goes on from NC_090304.1 coordinate 55,713,227, forward strand.
AGGGGTAATTAACTAACAATTCCTCAGCCCTCATCAGACTAACCAGTTTACTTCTGCAATCTCAAAGTAAGGAGGTACAATCTTTGGGTCTTCATCATTCCTGTCTTCTGATGGGCCATACCATCATCTAACATTCCTTCTACCTTATACATAAGCAATCCAATTGTACTTGTCCTTTCAGTAACTGCATGGAGGTTCTCCTGTGCCTGTGTATTATTTTTCATAATATCGGGGGTCACCAATCATCACTTTTGACCCCTTAATCTAAAAGCCATAACCACATAGCTTTATAAGAGTTGTTGGCTCACTCAGTCCTCACTGGAGTTACCTCCTTCGCTTGGAGGTGGGGATGGGGAGTGTGATGGTTAGTTCTGCCAACTTGTCTGGGAAGCCCATTATCTGGTTAAATGTTATTTCTGGGTGTGTCTTTGAGGGTGTATCCAGAAGAGTTTAGCATTTGAATTGATGGACTGAATAAAACAGATGGCCCTCCCCAATGTGGGCATCATCCAATTAGTTGATGGCCTGAATAGAACCAAAAGGGAGAGGAAGGCTGCTCTCTGACTATACAGCTGGGACATTGATCTCTGTCTGACTATACAACTGGGATATTGATCTTCTCCTGCCCTCAGTGCTCCTGGTTTTCAGGCATCAGACTTGGACTAGAATCTACACCATGGCTCTCTGGCTGTCTGGCCTTCAAACTACACCACTGGCTTTCATGGGTCTCCAACTTGCAGATGCAGATCATGGGACTTCTCACCCTCCACAACTACCTAAGCCAATACCTTATGATATACGAACATTTTTGGCCCATTTCTCTTAATTAAATTATATTTTCAAGTGTTAAGAATAAAGAATACACACTGAAGTATATAGTGGTAAAGGGGCAGCTTATCTGCAACTTAATCTCAAATGATTCCAGAAGAAAAAAAAATTTTTTTTCCCTTAACTTTCAAAATATCAAAATAAAAAATTAGAAAAGAAAGGAAGGGGAGAAGGAAGGAAAGAAACAAAGAAAGGCATACTCCAAGTAGAATATTTTCATCTCCTTTTATTGAAGGAAATAAAACTTGTGCTGCAGAGGCAGTAGTACCTCAGAGCATGACAAGGTAGCCATTGGGGCTGACATGACAAGCCATAGTGCTGGCCAGGGGTCCTACCATAATGGGAGGACCAAAACCACAAAGATAGCAGGAGGTAGCAAACATCCCCAACACCCAGTGCAGGCATTTCCATTTGCAGAGAGCTTGGCCATGCATTGTAAAAACAGGGTCCCCTCACAGCTGGCAGGCTATCATCTCAGGCCAACAAATCCATCCAAAACTAACACGTAGCCTCAGATTTAGAGATCGTTCCCTTTGACCCAAAGATTCAGGCCATCAGAAGATCTGAGTTAATCTTTTAGCTCTTTATTGCTGATGAAAAAAGAGGCTGAGTTCTTGAAACATCACATAGGTATAGCTGGACAGGTGCTGATGCCCAGCCTTGTTCTAAAAGCAGCTACATTTTTTTTTCCTGACTTTTCACACGGCTCTCACCCAGCATGTGCTCTAGGAAACCTCTCAACGTTCTAAACAAGGACAGAATGAGGGCAGCAGCCTAGGGGGATTTAGGGAGTCAAAAGCTGCTACACAGCCAAGACCATTTCACAGGAAATAGCGTGGGGAACACTATTGGGTCAAGATCCTCCCACACAGCTGCTAGAAGCGTACACGAAGAAAAATGTGGTAGCTCTCCCTCCCACATCAGGATCAGCTGTGCCAAAGTCATGGTCCAGAAAACAAGAGCCATTTCATGTCCCTGGAAGAATATCAACCTCCATGGCATTTCTCAAGTTATTCCAATTTTCAAGTACAATAGTGTGTGTGGGCAGTTTTGAAATAGAAAAGCAAGCACTAAAGAAAAATCTCAACCGACTGCAAATTGATAATGTTATAAAGCCAAAAATTTATACAGTCAAGAACTGATGGGTGGAGGAAGGATTTTGCTATGTAGAAACAGGAGTCCAAGGGTTTATTCCTATAAGCCCTTGATCATAAACCACCCTCACATCCACAGATTGGGAGCAAATTCCTTATTTTAAAATGGCCATCATCCGATTAGTCAACTGCAGTTCTCTTCGATGCTGGACACATGGTTTTCAAGGATCAAAGTCTTGAGAGCACTAGATCAGGAAAGGGGAGGAGCAAGACAAGGAAGAGCATCAGGGGCTGGAATTTCCGAAATGAGCATTTACTTCACAGAAGGCGTGGCACAATGAGGCTGGGGTGACGTGGTTTTAGTGATTGTTCTTGGTTGCCTCCTTTGCGGCAGCAATCAGTGGAGTGAGGCTGGAGAGGGGCTTGGCAATCTTCAGGAACTGATGCTAAAGAGGAGAAAAAGAACAAAAGACACATGACAATTTACCATTCTTCCTCAGCAACCATTACAAGATGATAAGGGCATCCATGTTTGCACAAGGTGCTGCCTGGAGAGCTTCAGATCATCATCCCCAAATTGAAGCATATCTTTAAAAGATAACATATCATTTTGGAGAACTGTTTGGCAGTATCTACCTACAGCTAAATACACGTCTATCCTATATCCCAGCAATTCCACTTCTAGATATATTTCCAAGAGAAATGAGCTTGTGAATCCACCAGAAGACACAAACAAAAATGCTCATAGCAGCTTTACTTATTACAGTCATAACTGAAAAGAACCCAAATGTCCAAGATAATGGAAGAATGAATAATATTATATTTATATAATACCACACAAAAATTACAGAACAAAAAAGGATAAATAATTGATACACTAACAACAGGATGAATCGCACAGACATTATGTTGCATGAAAGAAGCCAGACACAAGAGAGCTCATATTGTATGATTCTATTTTATATTAGGTAAGACCAAACTATGGTGATAATCAGAATAATAATCAGCTCAGAGGGAAGGTTATTAATTGATCATGACCCAATGGTACATTGCAATACTGCATTTCAGGAGCATTGATCTAGCAATTTGTTGTTCTATCCTTGAATCTAGTAAGGCTAATTAACCCAGGAAGGACTTCAATGGCTTGGTTCTTTCCCAAACCACTTTCACTGGGCTGTACTTTGGGCCACACCCACAACTATTAAAGAAGATCATTTTGGAGAAAACACCATATGAAACCTTTTTATGTTTTTAGTAAAAAACATTATGGAAAATGATTCTTTATGTAACTCAGAGCCTCTTAACTGTAAATGACTTTTCTTACATTTACTAGTGAAAAAGCTTTGTGTCTTGAGGATGTAGGATGTTTCTTCCATTTGATAAGAAACATAGGAACTAACATATTTCCTTTTCTGTCCTCGCTACCAGGAAACTAAGAACCAAATCTGATGTTTAAACAAAACTATTTAACTCAAATGATTAGCATATTTGATTCTCCTGCCATCCTCATAAGTCTCTTTATTAATCATATTGTATATGTATATACACACACATATAGACGTATTTACACATATTCTTTGCTGGAAGTGCTTCAACTTCTTTTTGGACAGAGATAGGATATAAAGAGGTACTGAGAGCAAGAAGTTACTATTACTACAAAAGGAATAAAAGATCTTGGCTAAATCATGAAGATATGAATTCAAACATAAAACCCTATGTATTTCTGTCCAGATATGTGTTTTCACAGGAGACAAAGATGTGAAGCTTTCATGATTTAAGACTCTGAAAGTCATGGTTTTGAACATTTACAATGTACAGTAACAAATTAAAGAGTCAGTGTTCTCAGATCACATGTTTATACAACTCCCCTCCCAGCTGAGAAAGCAGCATGATCCAACACCCGACTGGGAGGCCTCAATTTCCTTCCCTGTGTAATGAATAAAGCAGATGAGATAAGCCCTAAGGTCTTTCAAGTTTTAACACTCTGAGCCAAGCAGTGGCCAAGAGCACACACACTTGAGAGCCAAATAGACATAGGTTGACATCCTGGATCCACTGCTTATCAGCTACATAATCATGCAAAAGTTACTAAACACTTGAAACCTCAGTTGCCTCACCTGTAGAAATGGGAAAACAAGAATCTATTAACTCACAAGGTTTTTAAAAAGAATAGATGAAAAAATATATAAAGTGCTTAGTGCCTAGAATGTGGTAAAAATTCAACATAATGTATTTATTAGTAGTTATATCAGGAAGGAAACTCTAGAAGGCATTCATCTTTCAAAAACTATATTTTAATACCTAATTAACAATATCATCTTGAGGCTTAGAATAGTATTTGCACATTTCCCAAAGCTTAGGGTTTCCAGAACAAACCTCATATAAAAGGCAAAGGATCCTATATTATACTGCCTGTTATAAGGTGGTTTTATTCCCAAAGGATGCTAGAAACTAATGGGTTACACTTGGCAGAACCCATATCTAATAGACCAGTGCTCTGTAGTCAGTTACTCTGATTACAAAGAGGTGCTAAACATATTCCAGAGGGTAACATTTCAATGAAGGTTTAAGCAATCCCATTTAATTCAACAAGTATTTTCTGAATACCTATATTTTATTGAAGTGTAGCTGATGTACAATGTTATATAAATTACAGGTGTACAATATAGTGATTCACAATTTTTTTTTTTTTTTTTTGCGGTACACGGGCCTCTCACTGTTGTGGCCTCTCCCGTTGCGGCGCACAGGCTCCGAACGCGCAGGCTCCGGACACGCAGGCTCAGCGGCCATGGCTCACGGGCCCAGCCACTCCGCGGCATGTGGGATCTTCCCGGACCGGGGCACGAACCCGTATCCCCTGCATCGGCAGGCGGACTCCCAACCACTGCGCCACCAGGGAGGCCCCACAATTTTTTTTTAACATCTTTATTAGAGTATAATTTCTTTACAATGGTGTGTTAATTTCTGCTGTATAACAAAATGAATCAGCTATACATATACATATATCCCCATATCCCCTCCCTCTTGCGTCTGCCTCCCACCCTCCCTATGCCACCCCTCTAGGTGGACACAAAGCACCGAGATGATCTCCCTGTGCGACGCAGCTGCTTCCCACTAGCTATCTATTTTATATTTGGTAGTGCACATAAGTCCATGCTACTCTCTCACTTCGTCCCAGCTTACCCTTCCCCCTCCCTGTGTCCTCAAGTCCATTCTCTGTCTGCATCTTTATTCCTGTCCTGCCCCTAGGTTCTTCAGAACCATTTTTTTCTTAGATTCTGTATATATGTGTTAGCATACGGTATTTTTCTCTGACTTACTTCACTTAGCATAGTATCCTCCAAATCCATCCATGTTGTTATAAATGGCAAGATTTCATTCTTTTTATGGTTGAGTAGTATTCCACTGTATGGAATATTCTTTATCCATGCATCTGTTGATGGACACTTAGGTTGCTTCCATATCTTGGCAATTGTAAATAATGCTGCTATGAATATTGGGCTGCATGTATCTTGTCAAATTAGTGCTTTTGTTTCTTTCATATATATACCCAGGAGTGGAACCACTGGGTCATATGGTAGTTCTATTTTGAGTTTTTTAAGAAACTTCCATACTGTTTTCCATATTGGCTGCACCAATTTACATTCCCACCAAGAATGTAGGAGGGTTCCCTTTTCTCCATACCCTCTCCAGCATTTATTATTTGTGTTCTTTTTGATGATGGCCATTCTGACAGATACGAGGTGATATCTCATTGTGGTTTTGATTTGCATTTCCCTGATGCTTAGTGATGTTGAGCATCTTTTCATGTGCCTGTTGACCATCTGCATTTCCTCTTTGGAGAAATGTCTATTCAGGTCTTCTGCCCATTTTTTAACTGGGTTGTTTTGGGGGTTTTTTGCTGAGTTGTATGAGCTGTTTATATAGTTTGGATATTAACCCTTTATCAGTCATATCACTCGCAAATGTTTTCTCCCACTGAATACCTATTTTGAGTCAGGTCTCAGGTATAAGAGGAGACAAGAGATTAATAAGATAGAAGTTATAATCTAGTAAGAAAGACAGAATTGTTCATAACTAACTTCAATGTGGTACAGTATGGTAGGTCCTGCCCTGCCCTGACCAGTTGCTCTTCGTCCTCAAAATACGAAAGTAACTGACTATGAAAGCCTACAAATTAATCATTGTCATTAAGTTGCATGTGATACTTATTAAAGCACCAGTTGGCACTGTAGTAAAATAACACTAGGAATGAGAAATTGTACCCGAGACATAAATGTTAAATACAAATAATGTGGTCAGCTAAAAGCAGTTTTTACAACCATATGAAATAATTATGCTGTAATTTCAGGATTAAGCTGGTGGAGTATAACAGCCTTAGTAAACCCCCAGCTCCAGGTTCCCCACAGCCTGGCAGGATCTTACTCCAAACAAGCAGACTATATGGGACTTCCCTGGCAGTCCAGTGGTTAAGACTCTGCACTTCCACTGCAGGGGGCGTGGGTTCGATCCCGGTCAGGGAACTAAGATCCTGCGTGCTACATGGTGCAGCCAAAAATTTTATAAATAAACAAACAAACAAACAAACAAGCAGACTATCATCCCCACCAACTGAGAGGGTTTCCAATGAAGAAACTGGGAAGACTTGAAAAGCTGCACTAACTATCCTCTAAACTAATGTGCTCTGATAAACTGAAAATCTATCTTTTGAGCTTACCCCAGTAAAATATAACTTGTATAAGATTTGAACATCAAAGAGTTTCTTCTCATTAAGACTCACTCAAACTCTGCCAGACTAATTCAGGCAGAACAAAACAGGCACCAGAGGAAGACACAAGCAAAGCTCAACAGGAGCTCAGAAAGTAACTCTATAAGATGCAGCCTAGGAGAATGTACAGAGTTTTAATAGGCTGAAGAAGAGCCTAAGGGAGTAACATGAGCAAAGGCCCAAGGATAAAGATGAGGGAACTAGGAATACAAATTGAGCATGGGATGTGCTAGGACAGAAGCTTAGTTCTATAACAGCCAGTACCTCACAGACAAAAATGAAGCAAAAAAAGCCTTGGTTTAGTGATTTCTCGAATTAAGTGCTTCCCTGCATAGGGACAGTTACCTGCAACAGCTCTTTAGCTGAACCTCTCTTCTCCACATCCATTTCAAGACAGCGGTTCAGAAAGTCTCGGAAGATAGCTGACAGCTTCTCTGGGTTCTGAAGCTCCGGGGTCCCATTGGTGGCGATGAGGTACAAGGCCTGGCAATACAAACAGAGAATTGCCTTGGGCTCCAACTGAGGTTCTCTCTTGGTCCCCAGACAGGCCCTCTAGAAATATGGTCAGCTGCTTTCTGCCTTCAGAACACAAAGAGGCAGCTTTGGTATACTGGAAAGAATATGAGTTAAGGGTCAGGTTTAACATTTAAAGGCCATGTAACCAGGTGCAAGCCAGTGAACTTCCAACTTCTTCATCTGTAAAACAGGGATGATAATAGTGCCTACCTCACATGTCTGAAAAATAAAACAAGATAGTATATTAAAAGCACTCTGTAAGCTTATGAAGTGTTACTGACCCAAGGGTTTATTATTATCCTTGATTATAGATCTAAATGGTTTATTATTCATTTAGCCTGATGATTTAAACACCTGCCCACTTGCTGAAGGAAATTATTCCTGGTGCCATCACTTCAGTCATCTAAAAACTCATCTCTTCTAGCAGGACAGAAATATGTATAAAGGAAGCATTCTGTAAAGGAGCAACCTGTTTCACTGTTGCCATCCTGGTCCCCTAACATGAAGTATCTCCTGGGAAAGGTAAAGAAAGACACAGTCAAACTAAACCTTTTAAAGCACTCAGCACTTAAATTCATAAAGTGTTTACACAAATACTGTCTCATTTAATGACCACAATAACTCTGGGTAATAGGCAGGGCAAGAATTATCCCTATTTCACAGATAAAGCCCAGAAACATAGAGCGATATGCCTGGAATCATGCTGGTTACACAAGTTCATGTCCTCTGACTCTACTCCCAGTCTTAGTTCTGTCACGCCCTACTGATATCATTTTCAAGGCCACTCTAAGGTGGCAGAAGATGAGTGGCATGTGGATCCACCGGGCAAAACTGGGGGCCGAGGGTAGAAACTACGAAGGTAGTTTTACTTTGGTACACTAAAGCACTTTTCAATAATCAGAGCTATCCAACTAAGATTAGATGACCACCTATCAGTGACAATGCACAGGGAATTCCTGCACTGAATGGGAGGTTGGAATAAACAACAAAATGAAAGCAATAAAAATAACTCTCACCTTTGCGCATGATCAAAATTACCAACCTACTTGCATCTGTATTCACATACCCTGCTTTCCCTCTCCTATTACAACGGATAAATTGGGCATATTCTAATCTAATGCTCTTTACTTCAGTACTTGATCCAACCCCCTTCATCTACTTAAGGACATCACTCCTACAGATGTCACTTCTCTCTTGAACATGACCATTTTCCTCTCCACTAGATCAGCCCCATCTGCACAAAAACATGCTATAATAATATCTTAAAAAAAAAAAAAAGGGACCTCCCTGGTAGCACGGTGGTTAAGAATCCACCTGCCAATGCAGGGTAGACAGGTTTGAGCCCTGGTCCGGGAAGATCCCACATGCTGCGGAGCAACTAACCCCGTGCGCCACAACTACTGAGCCTGCACTCTAGAGCCCGTGAGCCACAACTACTGAGCCCGCATGCCACAACTACTAAAGCCTGCGCACCTAGAGCCTGTGCTTCGCAACAAGTGAAGCCACCACAATGAGAAGCCCATGCACCACAACAAAGAGTAGCTCCTGCTCATTGCAACTAGAGAAAGCCCCCGTGCAGCAACGAAGACACAACACAGCCATAAACAAACAAACAAACAAACAAACCCTCCCTCGACTCCACTTTAATATATTGCTCCACTGTTACCTTAACAAAACTCCTTACCTTAAAGCAAAACTCCTTTAAAAGAAAACAACAATGAAAAGTAAAAACTAACTGCTTACACATGCCATCTCAACTTTGCCCACTCTGGTGAATTTACTCTAATTAGGCTTTCATTCCTATCACTCCAGTGAAACTGATTGTCAAAGTCATCAATAACCTTCACACTGGCAAATCTAATGATCATTTCTTAGCGTTATCTTAAATGCAACCTATCAGTCAGGTTTGACACAGTGATCCATCCTCCTTCTCGAAACACTTTGTCCTCTTGGCCTCCAGGACACTTCTCTCAGTTCTCCTACCTGGAAGGCTACTCATTGGCCACTTTGCTAGCTCCTCTAACCTGTAAACATGACAGTATCCCAGGTCTCAGTACTCTCCCCTCACTCCCTAGGTGAGTGATCTCATTATCAACTAGCTCTGATTTTTAAATAAACCAACTATATAATACCTACTAATAAATTTATATTTAGAGTACTGACCTCTCACCCTTGAACTCTGAACTCTTATGCCCAATTCTACTCAGTATTTCCACTTGGACGTTTAATAAACATTTCAAATTAACACAGAACCTTGTCCACTCTGTTCACTCACTTCAGGGACACTGGCCTCCTTGGTTTTCCCTAGGATGTATCAAGCACGTTCTCAGAACAAGTTCTTTATATACTTGACACCTGGAAAACTCTTACGTCAGATTAATCTCATGGCTCACTACTTTATTTTCTTCAGATTTCTCCTCAAATAACTTATAAGAGAAGACTTCATTCTCTACCTAGAATAAAATAGCACACTTCTCCCTCCTTCCCCCCTTACTCTCTTAAGCCACTTACTCTGCTTTTTTTCACAGCTCTTATCTTCTGTTACTATATATTAATTTATCATCAGTAGAACAGTTTCTTGCCCATGATAAGAACTCAAATAATCATTGAATAAATGAATGAGTGACTGCTAATATACCTTTTCTTTAAGCATTTATACTTTAAATTCAACAGTGCCTAGTTTTTATCCAGAAAAGAGAAATCCAACAGCCCAAACATCTTGATATGGGCCTAGTAACACTCACTCTCAGAGGATTTTCATTAAGGTATGGGGGCTCCCCTTCAATCATTTCGATGGCCATGATGCCCAGGGACCAAATGTCAACCTTAGGCCCATAGGCCTTCCGTGTCACAACCTCTGGTGCCATCCAGTACGGTGTTCCCACCATGGTGCTCCGTTTGCTCTGCTCTGGGGTGATCTGGGCACAGAATCCAAAGTCAGCTAGAAAAAGAAAGGACAAGACAGAAAGGATTTATATGTAGGGTATGCCTTTTGTAAATATTGACTCTGTGCCTACCCCTAGGTATCAAGCTCTGCCTGCATCCTAGCCACTGCATCCCTTGTCTCTCCAAAGCCAGAATCACTTAACTGCCACCTTCAGCTCTTAGTCTGTCTCCTGTTCAACCCTGAAGGAGGAACATAACAAATATCATCTCTGGCTTCCTTACCCCTCCTCAAACCAGAAGCGCTAGGCATTAAAGTCCAAGCCACCCCCATTGACCTTGATTACTTGCCCCAGTACTGCTTTCTTCTTGAAAATCATTCCCATACACCAGTATCTGGTAACTAGGTCCTTGCTTTATTTCCTGGGCATGAGTCTTGGACTTAAACCCTAATCACCTACAACTAGGCATGGCCCTGCTTTAATAAGTTCCTCACCCTGTGCCCCAGGACAGAGACTGCTAACAGTCCTCCCATAAGCAGCCCATCCACCTGTGACACAACCTGTTTGTCTGGACTATTGGTCCTTACACATTCGAACAAAATGTTCTGCCTGCAGTTCATTCCCATTATATTGCAATTATATGTTTATTTAATTATGAGGCCTTCAATAAGAAGGACTGTCTTCTTACTCATTTTTTTCATTCCCAGAGGGCCCAGCATACAACAGACATTTAATAAAAGTTTGCTGAATGAATGACTGAATGAAAGAAGTTACACTAAACTCTTTCTTCTAATTATGTATTTTGTGTTCCCCATACTTGATTGGGAACTACTTAAATACAGGCAGAAGTATCCTCAGCGCCCATCACGGGTCCTAGCACATAGTGGGCATTCAGTAAAGTTTTTTGGCTGAATGTATAAATGAGTGGGGAAAAAAAAAGAAATGTCATCCTATATAGTGCTGAGTAATATAAAGTGTCCGCATATCCAAGGAAATACAGATTCTCTGGTGAGTCTTATAGCTACTCTTATATGATTATCATCCCAGAGGAGACGGTCCCGCAGGGAAGAGAAGTATTACCACTCCTACTCACTTAGCTTGACGGAGCCATCCATTCCCAACAGGATGTTGTCACTCTTGATGTCTCTATGAATAACTTGGCTCGAATGCAGAAACTCCAAAGCCTGCAGGCACTATTGAAGCGGTGTGGGCAGAGGGAGGAAGAAAGGACATATAATATGAAGACTTACAGAATATCGCTAATCCAACCTGCTCATTTGATGATAACAAAAGTGAGGCCACAGTGAGTAAAAGGACTTATTCCAAATAAGCGGAAAAGGCAGGTCTGGAACCTAGTCTCCTGTCTCCTAGCTAAGCATTCTTTTAACATTCCGTGCTGCTTTATATCTTTCTTATAATATACTTGACCATACCGTATTATAACACAGCTTACAATAGTTTTCTTTAACTACAGGAGTTCCTCCAAAGTATTTTAGAGTTGTTTACAGAACATCAGCACCTTGACAAAGAACCCGAGGCAACAAAAAATAAATAAATACTGAGGAAGAATGGAAGGGATTTTGTAATGAAAAAACTGGAGGAAAGTGAGAGTTACATTTGGGAAACTAGACAAACGGAAATGATATTAGAAGCAGTGAGCTTAGGAGGATAATCTTATTTTGGTGAGGAGATAAATTTGTACTGTTTGGGGTATGCTGGTTTTTATATTCCTATAAAGAGTTGCAGACTAACGTCCGTAGGCCACTGCAGATGTGAATCTTGAGTTCTGTGGAGAGGCTGGACTTGAAATAAATGTTTACAAGTCATTCGTGAAGAGGTGATTTTTTTTTTCTTTTTAAGTTATGGTAATGGTTGGAACTGGCAAATGCTATAGGAGATAGAGGAGAAAGAAAAGAACCTTGGAAAATACCCAGACTTAGCAAGCAGAATAAGTAACATAGAGACTGAATGGAACAATGAAAATGCATGGTTCTGACCAACAATATTATTCTAGACAAATCTCTTACTCCCTCTGGGCTACTGGCTATCCCCCATTTGTAAAATGTGGGGATCAGAAAAGATACTCTCAGAGTTACTACTAAATCTACTAGTTTAAGTTCATAACCGAAAGCTAAAATTTTAGGGGCTTCCACTGATTAAAAAACACTAAAAATGCAAACCAGTTAGAAGATACTATTTAAATATTCTCAACTTAATACTTCACTTTCTAAGAACATATCAATGGCTAAATTAAAAACAAACCAATATTCAGAAGCGGCTTTTCCCTGGAAAAGTATGACTTGCTTTCCTAAGGAGGCTAGAGACTTTGGCCTCTGGATGTAAAAAATTATGAACAGGGACTTCCCTGGTGGCGCAGTGGTTAAGAATCCGCCTGCTGGGGCTTCCCTGATGGTGCAGTGGTTGAGTCCGCCTGCCGATGCAGGGGACACGGGTTCGTGCCCCGGTCCGGGAAGATCCCACATGCTGCGGAGTGGCTGGGCCCGTGAGCCATGGCCGCTGAGCCTGCACGTCCGGAGCCTGTGCTCCACAATGGGAGAGGCCACAACAGTGAGAGGCCCGCGTACCGCAAAAAAAAAAAAAATCCGCCTGCCAATGCAGGGGACATGGGTTCAGTCCCTCCTCCAGGAAGATCCCAGATGCCACGGAGCAACCAAGCCTGTGCGCCACAACTACTGAGCCTGTGCTCTAGAGCCCGGGAGCCACAACTACTGAAGCCCACTCACCTAGAGCCCGTGCTCCACAACAAGAGAAGCCACTGCAATGAGAAGACCGTGCACCACAACAAAGAGTAGCCCCCGCTTGCCGCAACTAGAGAAAGCCCACACGCAGCAACGAAGACCCAACGCAGCCAAAACTTAATTAATTTAAAAAATATATAAACAAAAAGGATGATTTCAAGAAATTGGAACCCTCATGCATTGCTGGTGGGAATATAAAATGGTACAGCCACTGTGGAAAGCGTTTTGGCCAGTCCTTAAAATATTAAACATAGAGTTACTGTATGACCAGAATTTCCACTCCTAGGCATATACCCAAGAGAAATGAAAACATACATCCAACCAACAACTTGTACGTGAATGTTCACGGCATCATCCATAACAGCCAGTACGTGGGCCTCTCACTGTTGTGGCCTCTCCCGTTGCGGAGCACAGGCTCCGGACCCGCAGGCTCAGCGGCCATGGCTCACGGGCCTAGCTGCTCCGCGGCATGTGGGATCTTCCTGGACCGGGGCACGAACCCGCGTCCCCTGCATCGGCAGGTGGACTCTCAACCACTGCGCCACCAGGGAAGCCCTGTCACTATCTTTTTATTCTACTTTATTTCCTTCATAGCACATGAATAAAGCAGGAAAGCAGAATAAAAATATGATTAAAACATATACCCATATAAAAGAGGTAAAGGAAAATAAGTGTTCATAGCAGTTATTTTTAAGAGGTTGAAATTATGCGTGATTATGCATATATATACATATGTGTGTATATATATATATTTTGGAACTTTCTAACTTTCAGAATATAGTAATCTTTAAAAACAGGTATAAAAAGAGGATGATGGGAGAGAGTACAACTAATTTCTCCCACCTCTACAGTGCCCAGGCTGAGATTCCTTCAGATGCAGAACTTTGAGATATATGGACATGGAGACCACGTCCTGCTCAAGTCTGGTTGGCCACTTGCCTTACCTCACGGCACACAGCTGCAATCTGGCCTTCATCCATGCAGGTTTCTGTTACCACGTCTGTCAAAGAACCTCCAGCCAAATATTCCATGACAACCCATAGCTCATCTCCCACGAGGTAACTGTAGGAGTAAAGATAAAGGGTGAGGAGGAATAGAGTACACTGGACCATAGCAGTGGCTTTCAAAGGATAAGCATATACCAGAGTGACTCTGCATTTCCCTCAGTTCTGGAAGAGTCCAGGGTTCTTTTTTCTAAGGAAAAGCAGAATCTGTGGGACAGGTTCACTAACTTGACATCTCTTAAGGATTCGCCTGGGGAAATCAAAGCACACTGTTCTGTGAAGCCCCAAAAGACAGAACTACAATCACTAGGTTGAAGATATAAAATTATTTCATCACAACACAAAGTAGTACTTCCTAAAATCAGGCATGATTCCCACACCTCTCTGCATGAAAGGAGAGAGCATCCAAACATTTGACAAAGATGGGATTTGGAGTCCATCTTACCAATATTAGGGAAAGTCACTAAACCTCCTTTAGAATTCTATTAGATTTGAGATCCATAAGACCCATACTGGGTCTTGTTCAAGATTCCATTCCCGGAAAGTGTGGCACAGTAGATGTCAATATTTACCGAATAATTCAATGAGTAAAATAAAAGATAATTGTAAATGTAAAATGAAGTATTGACTATAAGAGCCATTGAAAAGCTGTAGAATTTTATACCCATAGCCATTATGCTGACAATGATCTCCATTTTGAATGTCTCTGATTCTAAGAATGGAATAAATTCAGTAAAGGCTGCAAAACCAAAGCTGCTTCTGGAAGTCAAGGGTTCCCAGTTAGTACTGTATCCCTAGAGAGATTATGGGGCTAACATGAGTTAAAACTGATAGTCTCACTCAGGGACTGGATCACTCAGCTCTATTATGTGATAAACAAAAACGTCACCTAGGAGAGACCTTCAAGATGGTGGAGGAGTAAGACGTGGAGATCACCTTCCTCCCCACAAATACATTAGAAATACATCTACATGTGGAACAACTCCTACAGAACACCTACGGAATGCTGGCAGAAGACCTGAGACTTCCCAAAAGGCAAGAAACTCCCCACGTACCTGGGTAGGCAAAAGAAAAAAGAAAAAACAGAGACAAAAGAATAGGGATGGGACCTGCACCTCTGGGAGGGACCTGTGAAGGAGGAAAAGTTTCCATACACTAGGAAGCCCCTTCACTGGTGGAGACGGGGGTCGGGGGGGGAAGCTTCGGAGCCACAGAGGAGAGCACAGCAACAGGGGTGCAGAGGGCAAAGCGGAGAGATTCCTGCACAGAGGATCAGTGTCGACCAGCACTCACCAGCCCGAGAGGCTTGTCTGCTCACCCACCGGGATGGGTGGGGGCTGGGAGCTGAGGCTTGGGCTTCGGGGGTCAGATCCCAGGGAGAGGACTGGGTTTGGCTGTGTGAACACAGCCTGAAGGGGCTAGTACGCCACAGCTAGCTGGGAGGGAGTCCAGGAAAAAGTCTGGACCTGCCTAAGAGGCAAGAGACCATTGTTTCGGGTGTGCGAGAAGGGATTCAGAGCACAGCATAAATGAGCTCCAGAGACGGGTGCAAGCCACAGTTATCAGTGCAGACACCAGACACAGGCATGAAACGCTAAGGTTGGTGCTGCAGCCACCAAGAAGCCTGTGTGCGAGCACAGGTCACTATCTACACCTCCCCTCCCGGGAGACTATGCAGCCCACCACCGCCAGGCTGGCATGATCCAGGGACAACTTCCCTGGGAGAACATACGGCGTGCCTCAGGCTGTGGCAACGTCATGCTGGCCTCTGCCACCGCAGGCTAGCCCCGCATCCCGTACCCCTCCTGCCCCCCCACAACCCCCCCACCCCCCACCCCGGCCTGAGTGAGCCAGAGCCCCCTAATCAGCTGCTACTTTATGCCTGTCCTGTCTGGGTGGGAACAGATGCCCTCAGGTGACCTACATGCAGAGGTGGGGCCAAATCCAAAACTGAACCCGGGAGCTCTGCGAGCAAAGAAGAGGAAGCAAAATCTCTCCCAGCAGCCTCAGGAGCAGCGGATTAAAGCTCCACAATCAGCTTGACGTACCCTGCGTCTCTGGAATACCTGAATAGACAACGAATCATCCCAAAATTGAGGTGGTGGACTTTGGGAGCAACTGTAGACTTGGGGTTTGCTCTCTGCACCTAATTTGTGTCTGGTCTCATGTTTATCTTAGTTTGTATTTAGAGTTTATTATCATTGGTAGATTTGTTTATTGATTTGGTTGCTCCCTTCCTCTTTTTTTTTTATATATATACATATTTTTTTTCCTTTTTCTCTTTTTGTGAGTGTGTATGCGTATGCTTCTTTGTGTGATTTTGTCTGTATAGCTTTGCTTTTACCATTTGTCCTAGGGTTCTGTCTGTCCGTTTTTTTGTTTTGTTTTGTTTTAGTATAGTTTTTAGTGCTTGTAGTCATTGGTGGATTTGTTTTTTGGTTTGGTTGCTCTCTTCTTTCTTTCATTACTTTTAATTTTTTTTATTTTTAATAATTTAAAAACATTTTTTATTTTAATAACTTTCTTTTCTTTCTTTCTTTCTTTCTTTCATTTTTTCCTCCCTTTTCTTCTGAGCTGTGTGGCTGACAGGGTCTTGGTGCTCCGGCCAGGTGCCAGGCCTATGCCTCTGAGGTGGAAGAGCCAAGTTCAGGACACTGGTCCACCAGAGACTTCCCAGCTCCACGTAATAACAAACGGTGAAAGCTCTCCCAGAGATCTCCATCTCAAAGCTAACAGCTCCACTCAACGACCAGCAAGCTACAGTGCTGGACACCCTATCCCAAACAACTAGCAAGACAGGTACACAACCCTACCCATTAGCAGAGAGGCTGCCAAAAATCATAATAAGGTCACAGACACCCCAAAACACATCAATGGATGCGGTCCTGCCCACCACAAAGACAAGATCCAGCCTCATGCACCAGAACACAGGCACCAGTCTCTTTCACCAGGAAGCCTACACAACCCACTGAACCAAACATACCCACTGGGGGCAGACACCAAAAACAACAGGAACTGCGAACCTGAAGCCTGTGAAAAGAAGACCCTCAAACACAGTAAGTTAAGCAAAATGAGAAGACAGAGAAACACACAGCAGATGAAGGAGCAAGGCAAAAACCCACGAAACCAAACAAATGAAGAGGAAACAGGCAGTCTACCTGAAAAAGAATTCAGAGTAATGATAGTAAAGATGATCCAAAATCTTGGAAACACAATGGAGAAAATACAAGAAACGTTTAACAAGGACCTAGAAGAACTAAAGAGCAAACAAACAATGATGAACAACACAATAAATGAAATTAAAAATTCTCTAGAAGGAATCAATAGCACAATAACTGAGGCAGAAGAACAGATAAGTGACCTGGAAGATAAAATAGTGGAAATAACTACCACAGAGAAGAATAAAGAAAAAATAATGAAAAGAATTGAGGACAGTCTCAGAGACCTCTGGGACAACATTAAATGCACCAACATTCGAATTATAGGGGTCCCAGAAGAAGAAGAGAAAAAGAAAGGGATTGAGAAAATATTTGAAGAGATTATAATTGAAAATTTCCCTAATATGGGAAAGGAAATAGTCAATCAAGTCCAGGAAGCACAGAGAGTCCCATACAGGATAAATCCAAGGAGAAATATGCCAAGACACATATTAATCAAACTATCAAAAATTAAATGCAAAAAAAAAAATAGTAAAAGCAGCAAGGGGAAAACAACAAATAACAGACAAGGGAATTCCCATAAGGTTAACAGCTGATCTTTCAGCACAAACTCTGCAAGCCAGAAGGGAGTGGCAGGACATATTTAAAGTGATGAAAGGGAAAAAACCTACATCCAAGATTACTCTATCCAGCAAGGATCTCATTCAGATTCGATGGAGAAATTAAAACCTTTGCAGACAAGTAAAATCTAAGAGAATTCAGCACCACCAAACCAGCTTTACAACAAATGCTAAAGGAACTTCTCTAGGCAGGAAACACAAGAGAAGGAAAAGACCTACAATAACAAACCCAAAACAATTAAAATGGTAATAGGAACATACATATTGATAATTACCTTAAATGTAAATGGATTAATGCTCCAACCAAAAGACACAGATTGGCTGAACGGATACAAAAACAAGACCCATACATATGCTGTCTACAAGAGACCGACTTCAGACCTAGAGACACATACAGACTGAAAGTGAGGAGATGGGAAAAGATATTCCATGCAAATGGAAATCAAAAGAAAGCTGGAGTAGCAATTCTCATATCATACAAAATAGACTTTAAAATGAAGACTATTACAAGAGACAAAAAAGGACACTACATAATGATCAAGGGATCAATCCAAGAAGAAGACACAGCAATTGTAAATATTTATGTACCCAACATAGGGGCACCTCAATATATAAGGCAAATGCTAACAGCCATAAAAGGGGAAATTGACAGTAACACAATCATAGTAGGGGACTTTAACACCCCACTTTCACCAATGAACAGATCATCCAAAATAAAAATAAATAAGGAAACACATGCTTTAAATGATACATTAAACAAGATGTACTTAATTGATATTTATAGGACATTCCCTCCAAAAGAACAGAATACACACTCTTCTCAAGTGCTCATGGAACATTCTCCAGGATAGATCATATCGTGGGTCACAAATCAAGCCTTGGTAAATTTAAGAAAATTGAAATCATATCAAGTATCTTTTCCGACCACAACGCTATGAGACTAGATTATCAATTACAGAAAAAATCTATAAAAAATACAAGCACTTTGAGGCTAAACAATACACTACTAAATAACCAAGAGATCACTGAAGAAATCAAAAAATAACTAGAAACAAATGACAATGAAAACACGATGACCTAAAACCTAGGGGAGGCAGCAAAAGCAGTTCTACGAGGGAAGTTTATAGCAATACAATCCTACATTAAGAAACAAGAAACATCTCAAATAAACAACCTAATCTTACACCTAAAGCAATTAGAGAAAGAAGAACAAAAACCCCCCAAACTTAGCAGAAGGAAAGAAATCATAAAGATCAGATCAGAAATAAATGAAAAAGAAATGAAGGAAGCAATAGCAAAGATCAATAAAACTAAAAGCTGGTTCTTTGAGAAGATAAACAAAATTGATAAACCATTAGCCAGACTCATCAAGGAAAAAAGGGAGAAGACTCAAATCAATAGAATTAGAAATGAAAAAGGAGAAGTAACAACTGACACTGCAGAAATACAAAGGATCATGAGAGATTACTACAAGCAACTATATGCCAATAAAATGGACAACCTGGAAGAAATGGACAAATTGTTAGAAAAGCACAACCTTCCAAAACTGAACCAGGAAGAAATAGAAAATATAAACAGACCAATCACAAGCACTGAACACGAGACTGTGATTAAAAATCTTCCAGCAAACAAGGATCAGAGATTTGAATTGACTACAAACTTACCAGGGGTCAACAATGAAACAGAACTCTTAAAAAAAAAAAAAATCAAATCAAGTTCTGTAGTGTTTAGAACAAAGGAGGGGTCCCAATGTCTCCGTAATGGTGAAATCTCAAACGAAACTACTGAATGTCACATTTTAAGAGAATGCAGACAAACTAGAAGTTATTCAGCAGGGTAACCAGGACAAGGAAAGATCTGAGATGCAGAATGATTTAAAGACCTACATGTTTGACTCAGGCAGATGGGCTGAAGGCATTCCCTGGGGTAGAACAAACAGTATCAGGACCAGCTGTGAGAAGCTACAGGGTGGTAGGGTTCAGCCTAACCCAGAATACTGTACAGCAATCAGAGGTGTCCACCAACATGCAGGGTCATTGGCAGAGAGCCAAACATCACAGATGAATCTTAAATGGAGGCAGTTCTGAGTGCTGGTGTTGCCTTCTCCCCTAAAAGCTCCACCATCCATCCATCCCTAAGGCCCTATCTCTCTGACAGGACTACCACTCCATACCTGTCCAAGTAGTTCACAATATTTGGGTTCTTGTTTTCCCTCATGACCAGGATCTCATTAATAATCAGCTCTTTCTTCGGCTGCTGCTGAAGGTTCATCTGCTTAATGGCCACCTGAAATTAGAGTACATTCAATGTACAACCAGAGTCACTCAGCATTTACTGAACACCTACTAAGTACCAGACATAAACACTAAGGAGATAGAAATGAGTAAGATATGGTCTTAGCCCTTGAGGAAATCACAGTTCATCTCCGGAGACCAGTGGTACTCAGTGTGAGGTCCCCAGACCAGCAACATCAACATTATCTAGGAATGTGCTACAAATAAAAATTTTCAGTCCCCACATAAACCTACTGAATCAGAAATTCTGTGGGTTGTTTTTTTGGTTTTGCTTTTTTTTTTTTTGCACAAACTTTCTATTTAATGGAAAAGTTCACTTGCTGAGTATAAGGATCATTTATTACTTGGTATTGGTACTAGTATCACTGGAGATGAGGATAAGACATAGTTATGAAGAATTTAAATGAGGAAGTGAAAGAATTTAAAAATTGATCTTTCCATTCATCTCTCTACCTTCTTAGATCTCTACTTAATCCAAGCCCAAGTAAATAGGGACTTCCTTTTCCTCAAAAACTCTGTACTTTAATAAGCCCTCCAGGCAATTCTCATGTGCACCAAAGTGTGAAGATCAAACTTGCTACTAAATAAAATACTTATATTAGAAAAATACTTTTAAAAATCACAATATAAAAGAGGTATGCTATATAACAAAAGTCCCTACAAAGTGTTACAGGAGCATAAAACTGGGCCAAGAACTCTTTCACACTATCAATGCAGAGGTTTCATAAAGGGGAGATAAGTTTTTGAACTTGTTGTGGAAAAATAAATCAGAGCTGACCAGGTTAAGAAAGAATAGAAAAAAGGGATCGTTAATGTTTATGTATGAAAAAGAAATTGATAGGCTTTGTGTCTACGGAAATAAACAAATTTTCACATAATACAAATTTAAGGAACACGTTAGTTTCCAAGGCACTTTTGTGTCCTTTTTTATGTGTCGGGTACTATGTAGGGTATTCTCAAATGTATTTCATTTAATCCTCTGAGACACTTTATGAGTTAAATATTACTATCGACCCCCTTTGACAGATAAGGAAATTGTGATTCAGAGAGGATATGTGACTTGCCTACACAGCTATTCAGTAGCAAAGTCAGGATTAGAATCTCGAAAGTGACGCCCATTTATCCTGCACACACAACCAGATTAATCCTCCCCACAGTACACATTTGGTGACTCTCTCCCCTGTTCAAAGCAGAAATGGCTCCTGTTTGCCTAGAGATGCTCCTTGGCCCAACATTCGAAGTCCTTATGATCTGACCCCTATCTTACTTCTTTCTCACTGTATTCCTTCATATACTACAATCTGAGCTTCTCTCCATTTAGAACATCTTGCTCCACTGTTTTTACATGTTCCAAACCTTCTTATACTTTGTATCAGACCAAAAGAAACCTCATTCTCCAAACCAGATAGGCTTTTTGCCTTCTTTAAAGCCCCATAAGATTATACTTATACCTCTCTTGTGGAACTCAGCACATACTGAATTGTATGATGATTAGTTAGGGTGTGTCCCTCGAGAAGCTTGAGAGCTCATTTGAAAGCTCAGAATCCCTGGTGCCAAGCACAGGGCCTGACACACAGTGGGTGCTCAGCAAATCTTTTCAGAAATGAAGAGGAAAAGACAGAATTGAGTGGGTTGATAAATACTTTGTTTTTAAACCACAAAGAGCATTAGCAATAGGCTGCCCTATCCTACAGGAGTAGACTTTAAATTATTTCCTAAATGTTTATTCTCTAGAAATAACAGCCAAGAACACGAACACCTAACAGAACAACTAAAATTAGTCTTTCCAGAATCAGCAAGAAGTGTAGAGGATGAATAATTCAACTTTTATGGAAAAAACCCAAATTCTATTATTTCTTCAATCAAGTATGAACAATCTTCTGCCAAGAGCCAGTTCATCAGTAAGAATAGAAATGATTTTTTTAAAACATTTTGATCACCTCCATTCCCTGCCCCAAGTGAGAAAAAATTGCTTTGGAGTAGAGTGTCCTATCAGGTTAGGCTTCTGGTCTGGCTGAAGCTTGCTATAACAGCTGATGATTAGCTTTTTCTAATGTCTGAAGAGGAACACAGTGATCTAAAGACACATTACATTAAGACTGTAAGCCCTTACAACACATACTAAGATCTGGGTTCTCTGCAGTTCCTCAGGCCATCCTGGAGGATGGGACAGTGCTAGTGAACCTCACAGAGGTCACTGCTGCAGCAGCAAGGGAGAAAAGAGGCAGCCTGTGGATAACAGGGGTGGCAAGACACCAGGAATCCTTTTCAATAGCTACTAACTGTGGGCTAGGCTAATGCCCTTCACCTAATCAGATCCCTCCTATTCAGGCCAGCAGATAGCACTCCTATAACAGAAAAAGAACTGGACTTGAACTCTGGGGGCCTAAGCTCTGGGGCTGGGTCTGTCACTTACTAACCTTGACTAGTCACAAGCTCTCCGAGCCTTGGTCCCTTTATCAATACTGAGGATAATAATCCCCACCCTGAATCCCCTCCTCACAGGATTGTTCTGAGAACTAAATGAGACAGTGGTCAATGTGTTACTCATACATAAGAAATGTAAATAATACAGTAAGACAACAATGAAAATGCTAATCATTGTCATAACTGCATTTGATGAGTAATTGGCACAGAGCAGCAAGAGTGACAACGTTATCAGCAGGAATGACAGCAAAAACAAACCACCCTCCCACCACTACTGTTTATTGAATGCCTGCTCTGTGCCAGCGCTGTGTTAGGTGCTCTACTGACATTATCTCTGTAAAACCTAACAATAAGCCTGTCGAGCAAAAATCATTATCTGCATTTTCAGGGAAGAAAATGAAGACTAAGACTTACAAGAAAGTTGCCCAAGGTCATAATCAATGCTTTCAGGTTCATATGACTTCAAAGTCACTTCCAGTTTACTCTATTACACACATTCCCTCTAAAAAATGGGCTTGAAAATTAATTGCTGGATCTGTAACTGGAGGATTTCCAGCACTAATATGCTAATCTTCTTACATATGACAGACAATAGCTCTCCTCTTCTCAGCTGGATAACTCCCAATAGGCACTTGCTCACAAACACAGAGTATCTCGCTAGCTCCACTAAAGATTTACACTCCCTGGGGGAGGAAATGAGGCCTTCCTGGCTACACTGCATTAGCCACCCTAATGGACTCCCTTCCATTCATAGTTCTGTAACCACAAGGCAGGCACATAGTGAAGTCAAGTTTGTTTCCTGTGGCCAGCTGCTCACACATGGAGCCTCCAGGCCTTCCAGGAACCGGCCAGCACCAGCCTGCCTCCCATCAAGGGCTGTGAGGCCCCAGAGGCCAGAAACACGACCAGGGGCCGTGGTGCCTAACCTTAGCTCTGCTGCGGCCTTGCAGCCCAGAAAGCACACGTTAAAATTTTAGAATCAAAGGCTTCTAACCCAGCCCTTGCTAACTGCTATTAGCACAACCCGGCCAAAGTTACTAAACTCCCGAGTCTCAAATTCCTGATCAGTAAAAAGGAAATAATATCACCTACCAGGTAGGGTTCTTTTTAATATTAATATTTAATATAACCTCCTTTTTTCTATCTCTACCTCCAATACAGTATATTTAAAATCAGCAGAATGATACCATCCTTCCTTCTTTACCATTATGTTATCACAGGTTCCTGTCAGCATTATAGGAGTTTTATATGTACACAACAGAAAGTATGGTTTCTTACATTTATATATATGATTTTAATGCCTGAATCTTTCACATAGGTCTTAGCGTAAAGGTAGCATAAAGCAAATGTTCAGTAAACATTCTGTAGAATAAATAAATACATACAAATAAATATTAATATATATGTAATTCTTAGTTTATGGTATATTTTCGCACGCATTACTTCACTCAACTCATTCACATTTTGTAAGGTATATGTTATCATGCACATTTTATAAATAAATAAAATTCAGGCTTAGGAGGTCAAATGACTTGCCCAAGGTTTTATAAGTAAGTAAAGGTAAACATCTAGGTTATTGGATTCTCACATCCAAGAACAATTAATAAATCTTTAAACATAATAATGTTTGTTTTTTTTTTTAAAGTTGACTTACCCTCAATGGAGCCTCAATATTTGGCTCAGACACTTGTAAAAGCCTGACAAAAGCACAGTGAGGTACGTGCTGTCCCTATTAACCATGACTTCTCCAGTACACCATGGGGTTTCAACCACCAAACATATACAAGCAGGTCCTAGTAGCCTCCCTCAGAAGAGCCCAACTCTGTTTTCACTGGAACAGGAGGTGCCTCTCTTAAGCTCTGAGCCCCATTAGTCTTTTGAGCTAAGATCTTCCCCAGGCAACTCCCATATACAACCCACCTTCCAACATTCCTGCTCTGCAACCAAAGAGTACAATGCAAAGCAACTTCAAGCCTTCTAGATTCCCTTCATGGCTTCTTCTGTTGAAGATAGATCTTGGGTCATCAGGCCTTAGCAATAAGGTCAGAGCCTTCCCAGCTTATGAAATGTGAGAGACAAAGAGGTGCCTCCAAATGAGGACTTCAATGTCTACTGGAATCCTGGGCACAGAGTAATGGAAGGACCACTAGATTGGGAGGCAAGAGACACATGTTTAAACGTCTTCTATATCAGATTTCTCTCCCAAGCACCAGACTTGTAAAAATAATTGTCCACCAGGCAGTTTCACAAGAAAGTCTCTCAGGCAACATCTAACTTCCTCAAATCTGTACTCCTCCTTTGTTCTTTCTCCTTGACTAGTACCACTCACTTGTGAGCCATCCTCACATTCACCAAATTCTGTCATATCTACTTAAGTACCTCTCAAATTCATCCACTTTTCCCCATTCATACTATGCCACCACCTTAGTCCAGACCATCATCTCTCACATGGAATTACACAGTAACCTCCTGACTCATTGCTCCACTCTTATCTCCCCCAATCTCTTCTCTGCACTGTAGGCACAGTGACTTTTTCCAAAATCTGTAAATCTCATCATGTTAAGGAGTTCTAGTCTGCAATACTGAGAAACTAGAAGTGTCCCTATTGAGCTAAGAAGGGCAAAAACTTAACAAAAAGAAAAAAGAAACAGTGGAACTGAAGGAGTAGTAGTTGGTGGTGGATACTTACCTCCTGTCCTGTGGCCACATCCATTGCAGTGTACACAGTGCCTGAAGCACTGAACAACAGGTGGGGGAAAGAAAAAAACAGGTGTTAGATGAAGTGACATTTGTCAAATGAAGCTCTACACACAATCTGGCAATGCAAGTGTTAATAAAAATAGCAGCAAAAATAATCCTCCCCATTGCCTCTCCCACTCCACTCTCATGAGAGGCAGTATGTAGTAGTAAAGAGAATATATGCTCTAGTGGCCATCAGGAAGTGAGGGAAGAAAGGAGGGACGGACGAAGAATGGCAGAGAAATACTAGGAATAATGCTAGGAAAGTAATCATGTCCATTCTAAATGACTAAAAACCACACTTTATGCCTATAACCATGAACCCTGTGTGTTTGTAGATGAGTGATATGCAACAATATTTGTAACCTTACATGTCAGTATGTCAGATTTATATGATGCGATTGAAAGAAACTTAAAATTCTATGTACTGCAAAAATGTATTCTAGGCAAGCTCTGTGATTATGCTTCCCAAGGAAGTCAGGTCAATTCGGGGGAAAAGTCACTTGTAAGTTTGCCTGGAAGACAGAAATTATGGTCACCAGCTTCCCAACTACAGCTCTTTAGTTAGGATCCTAGCTACATGTCAGGAAGTTGGCATCATAAGATATGGACAATCAAATAAGGATGGGATGCTTTGCATTGGCAGTTTTTTCCCCATTGCCTGATCATCCTACCTCTAGACATCTTCTGTCATAAAGCTGATGTCTATATTCCTGTCCCCATTCTCCCCTATCCCACCAGATATACCATTCTTTAAGGGCAAATATGCCCAGTCCTCAGGGAACTGGACATTTTGAGACTGTGTCTCCATGATTACAGAGGCTCAGAAGCTATTGAGGCCCACTGGTTAGTTCCTGATTGTTTCTGCCTCAAACAGACATATGATTAGATATATGAATTCCAGGTCAAAAAAACCTTCAGGTCTTAAAGGGAAAAAAAAAACAAGCAAAATTATAATGGTACTAATTTATCTTATTTGTGTGCCATGTACAGTTTTAAAATCATGGAACGTGGAAACATCAGCCTAGGTGCTTAATACATATTGCATTCCTCCCTTAGCACTAACACACCTGTCAAGTAAGCAAGGAAAAAAACTTTTGCAGATAGTGCCTATTTATGGGCCTTATACATCTGAACACACACATCAGCAGTTTGGGAGGTGAAAGACCCTGAATCCACAGCCCCTTTCGCTTAAATGAAGAAACTGAAGTCCAGAGATAGGACCTGACTTGCCCACACTTGTCTGTGTACCTTTCTGCTACATTCTTAATATCTCAATGTAATTATCTAAAGGAAATACCATCCCAGATTACTCTGAGGCAAGCAAAACAATTTCTTCTCAAGGTGTTAACTACCTTATACCGGTTCAGACTCACAAAAGCACCAGACCAGGAAAAAATGAGATGCACTCAAGTCCAGGGTTGTTTTGAGGATTGAATTAAACAATAGATGCAAATAACAGATGTAAGCTGTAGAATACTGTACAAATACAACATCAGTATATTATGCATTACTTTATCTTATTTCAGAAGTTCTTGGATGCATAAAAAAGAAAACTAAAACAGAAAGCTTCAATTACTTCATTAACAACAATGCTTTCACTCAAGTAACACTGAGAGCTTTCTACAAGCCAGACACTTTTCTTCAGTTTCTTTTTAATTTCAGCTAATTGGGTATATCTGTAGAAATCTTATTATTTTTCTTTTTTATACAGAGGTATAACTCACTTAATCTGCACAAATCTCAAGTACACAACTTGATGATTTTTCAATACGTACACACCTACATGTTCACCATCACGATCAACCCTGAAGGTTCTCTCTTGCCACATCCCAATCAACACTCCCCTCCCAGATGCAATGATTATTCTGACTTATATTAGCATTAGTTTTGCCTGTTCTTTAACTCCATATAAATAAAATCATACAGCATCTGCTCTTTTGTATCTGGCTTCTCTTACTCAAAATAATGGCCACTTTTAAGACTTATCACAGTATATTATAATTTTTTGTTTGACTGTCTATCTCCTTCTGTAGCCATGGGGTCTCTGAAGGGAGAGACTGATTCATAGCTGTATTCACAGTGCCTAGCACCTAACAGGAATTCAGTTAAGATTTGCTGAGTTCAGTACATTGAGGGCAGTATACAAGATGCAGAGAAGAAATCAGAGAGCAGGAGACATGAATTCTGGCATCCACTAGAAAAACAGATCCCATTATACTAGCAGAAGAGTCTGCAGTTCTGAGTCTTCCATTTCATGTTAGTGCTGGTAGGTCTCAGCATCAGGTAAACAGGGTTAATCTGGAAAAGCAGAGCTATAATTTGGGAAGAAGGTTTTGTGCCAAGAAAATAAATGGGTTTTTCACTCTCACCACAGGCGTATTTTTAGCAACCATGTCAGCTAATGGCACATCTCACATATTAAACATAATTCTGTAAACCTGAGGTCAGCCTAACAAAACGCCTTCAGATGGGTGAGGTGGAGAAAGAAGAACAAGATTTATGAGAGGCAGAACAAGATTTATGAGAGGCAAAACAAAAGCAAAATCATATATACCAGCACACACAATTTTAAGTCATTTTTCTAGGGAAGAAAATGCCCCTACTAACCCTTGTCCAATCTTCTCAAACCGTGTGTATTTCTTCTTAGGATCACCCACACTCACTATGCTCCCTTTGAAAGAAACAGAGAACATGAATCAGTTTTTCCCAGATCAACATACAAAACAGGCCCCATATTTTCCCAAATGCTGAGCTGGCAAGGATTAAAGAACTATCTCCAATACCTAAAAACCACACTAAGCAGGTCCTTAGTTTTCCCTCTTTAAGTTGCAACCAAAAGTTTCATCTCCTTACCGCTTTTATTCATAGTACTCTAATCCAATTCTAAACTCCTAAAAGTTATTCATTCATTTTAAAATCCATTCATTCAACAGACATTAACTCATTTTAACATGCTCACTTACTATGTACTAAGCTCTATGTTGAATGCAACAAATAAAGAGATAGATGAGACACAGTTAAGACAGTCTCTGCTCTCAAGAAGCTCTAATCTCAGGGGAGACAGACAATAAGTATAAAGTTCCATGAAAATATAATAACTGTGGTGATACAGAAAGAGGCAAAAATATAGACTGGAAAGGCTTCAGAAGGGAAGTGATATCTGGATTAATTTTTACAGGGTTAGTAGGAATTAGCCAGGGAGAGAAAGTCAAGAAAGGGTTACAACAGAAAGTACTTCAAGTGCAAAGACACAGAGGTATGAGAGAGTTGACAGTTTCAAAAAAAATATTCTGGATATGGCAAAACTGAGGCCCACAGAAAGGGAGATACTTCCCCTCAAGGTCACACAGCAAATTGGTGTCAGAGCTAAGATTAGGAGCTTGGTTTTGGTCTCCCAGTCCAAAGTCCTTTCCACTAATACCAATTACTACTATTTGGTACTTTTCACATACATTATTTCATCTGACTTACAAATGAGACAGGTATTAGCATCCCTATTTAAAAGATGAGAAAAAGGAGGGCCAGAGAACAGCAGGAAATCGCCCAACATGCAGGTTAGTGGCTGTGCTTCAACCCAAGGGTCCATAACTCCCAGGCCAGTCTGCTTTCCATAATTCTATGTTCTAAGTATTACTGTTTTTAAAAAAATCTGGTTCAGAGAAAAAGAATACATACAAGAGTAAACAGACGGCTAGGTAAGTGGCTTTTCTTATTTCATCATTTCGTAAGGGCTCTGGGCAAGGGCAACTTTTAAAAGAGTGAAATTTTTTTCTTCAAGGGTTAAAATGAGGAGTAAATGAAAAAAAATCAAGAAAATGCCTTGCTTGTCATTTGGTACATAACACAGGCTCACAAAATGTTAGTTTCCCTTACTTCTTTTCCTTCAGCCAAGATGGCAGATCCATCTTCTGTCAACAGAAACATCAATAATCAACATAGCACTCTTTCCCACCAGGTTTAGACAAGGCCTCGGTCTTTCTCAACACAACATTCCAGACTATTCACTAGGGAAAAGCTATTTGTCATCTCCATAACCCATGCCCAGTGGTAAGTGATTTCTAGCCCTTAAAGTGGGCTATCCACGCTATCATCACATTCCCATCCTAATGTTGCATCTAATCAGGGCTGGTGAGACAGAGGAGGCGGGTGCAAGGACAGGTGAAGAGAAGCACAGTCTGGCTAAGATGTAAAGCACAGCCAGCCAGCCACATACACCTAGCGCAGAACCAAGATCTTTATAGCAATAGAATTCCACCTTTGTGCTTGACCAGTCACATACCAGAGGGAAATTAAAAAACCTGGGAAGTGCTTACGTAATTTCTCCAAGATCTCCTCATCAGACATTTTAGGCTTCTTCTTCTGCTTCTCAGTATTCCGGGTCAGAGCATCTGGCAGAGTGGTATTATTCTCAGTAGGTGAAATGGGAGATGTAGCCACATCCCGAGTTGGAGTAATAGGAAGTGGTTCAATCACAGACCGTGTGTATACCTGCATTGTTGGTGCAAAAATTTGGCAAGGCCAGTCTGTCTTAGATGTGTGTGTTAGAACATCCACAGAACAAATCCCAGTAAACTCATCCCTTCTCCTAGGTCAAAATCTATGTTACTCTTCCTCTATACTCAGGCTGTGAGGATGGAATGGCCTTCCTTGCTCTCACTGTACACACAAGGGTTAGTGACAGTCTGAGCACTTAAGATATTCAGTACAAGTTAGACAACTCTCATTATAAATAGTTTAAAGGACATTCTGTCATTTGATGGGAATCTCCTTCATCTGTAAAAGTCTATTCTTTCCCAAGCTGAAATGAATATCCTGTATTCCCATAGTACTTTCCACGGCTAATACAACACAACATTATCTTCATTTGAGTTACTTCCTCTTTAAATCCTGAACGCTCACAGAGAAGGAACTGCAATTGTTCTTCTTTAAGAGGCAGTAACGGTGTAGTCATTTAGATCACAGACTCTGGAAACTGACTGACTGGACTTAAATCCCAACTCTTATTCTTTTTTTTTTTTTGCGGTACATGGGCCTCTCACTGCTGCGGCCTCTCCCGTTGCGGAGCACAAGCTCCGGATGCGCAGGCTCAGCGGCCATGGCCCACGGGCCCAGCCGCTCCGTGGCATGTGGGATCTTCCCGGACCGGGGCATGAACCCGTGTCCCCTGCATCGGCAGGCGGACCCTCAATCATTGCGCCACCAGGGAAGCCCCCAACTCTTATTTTTACCTTGTATGACTTTGGGCAGATTATTTAACTTCTCTATGCTTTAGTTTCCTCATTTGTAAAATGGTGATGTTAGTGATACCTATCTTATAGAGCTGCTGTGGTAATAAATTAATTAATGTGTGAAATGAGTAATATCACACCCAAAAGACACTAAGCTTTCAAATTTTGGCAAATATTATTACATTTCCTATTCATTCATTTACTTAATAAACATTTACTGAGAATCTGTTCTTTGCCTTGCTGTACAAAATGCTGCCCCATCCACTATTCCTGTGAAGGAAGTCTTGGAGAAAGTCCTAACTGCAAGGCAAAAGGGATAAGTGTCAGAAGATACGAGCAAACTGTATACTATTAATGTACAGAAGAGGTGATCATACGTTATACTGCCTTTCCCCAGGAGATGCATCAAGGCATTTATCACCTTTTTTCATAAAAATATCACAATTTTTTGGTTAGTCTATAAGCTCTATGAAGACAGGGAATCTGTGTCATTCATCCCTGAGTTCCTATATCTAACCAGTTGCCTAACAGAAAGCAAGCATTCAGGAAAATGTTTGATGAATCGATAAATAAATAGGATTCTTCAGCTGGATCTTGACGGATGGACATGATTTTAATAGGTAGAAAAGGGAGAGAACTTTCCACATAGTGGAAATAGCAATAAGTCAAGATACAGACCAGAGACTACAGCTTCTTTCCTGACTATTCCAGCATAATGATTTCTTAATTTTCTATTCTTGTACATGTAGACAAACTATATACCTGGCACCTAAACCTGTACTTTCATGCCTTCTCCTCCTCCTTTAGTTTTCTTGACATGCCTCCTTAAGGGCACGAACCCTGCTTTTTCCTTCTCTAAAATTCTCTTTTTCTGGCTCCCAGCACAGGTCTGCTCACATAAAAAGGCCACTGTGCTACGCTGGAATACAACCTGGACCTGGGGTCAATTACCTGCTTTCAGTTCTAGCTCTTTTGCTTACTTAGAGACTTTGGGTAGATCAATTTACCTCTCCAAATCTCAGCTTCTTCTATAAATTAGGAATTAACAATGTCTTTTTAGAAAGGAATGCTATCAAGATCAAATTTATCAATTCACTCAATACTAACTGCCTTTCTAAAACCTTCCAAGAGCTATGTTAAGCGCTGCAAATACATACATATATATATATGTATTTGCATATATATGTGTGTGTAAATGTATATGTGTGTGTGTGTGTACACACACAGGAGTTTGTGGTTTAGTGGGAAAAATTTTTAAATGAACATACTTGCAAAACAAAAAAACATATCAATATGAGATATCCTGAGAACGCTCCAATTTGAAGCTTATTTTCCTTAAAGTGACTTTGTAGCCTACAGAAAGGGTGATTCCACAGATTCTGCTTATAAATTCTAATCCTAAAAGGTCATCTAATCCCCCTGAATGTCCTCCACAGCATCTCCATAGTCAGTCAACCAACATCTGCTTGAACACTTCCACGAATTCTCTAATCCAGAGACAATCTTTTTTTGTATTATCACAGAGTTTAAGCCCTAGATCATTCTTTCATTTTGAAGCTCTTGTCATAATAAAAAGTCCAAACAAAGAAACACTAGTAGAGTATCATCTGATGAGAGATCAGTGCTCAATGATGCTAAACCATGTAAAAGGCAGATTGTGCCAAGTGAGGGCAGAGGGACCTGGCTATTCAGAGATGCAAGAACGTCAAAAGAAGTTAAATAAAAATCACTGCCGGGCTTCCCTGGTGGCGCAGTGGTTGAGAGTCCGCCTGCCGATGCAGGGGACACGGGTTCATACCCCGGTCCGGGAGGATCCCGCATGCCGCGGAGCGGCTGGGCCCGTGAGCCATGGCCACTGAGCCTGCGCGTCCGGAGCCTGTGCTCCGCAATGGGAGAGGCCGCGGTGGTGAGAGGCCAGCGTAACGCAAAAAAAAAAAAAAAAAAGGCACTCCTGATGTCCAGCATATTAATAGCACTAATGTTTTTATAAATTCTCTTGAGTCTTACAGTATCATCAATGATGTACTAAGAGGCTGAACACTGCACATTTAACAGAGAAGAAAAGATCTATAGCAGACTAATATGTTGCTTCCCAGGAGACTGGAATAATTTATGTTAGTCTTGCACTAAGTAACATTAATTCTGTATATCTTTCTGTATGTGAACAGGCTAAGTAAACTAGGCCTAAGTTGGTACAAAGACCAATTATCTAGGACACTTTGGGACTATGTGCAAACTAATGATAAATAAATACACCACTTCTTGTCTTTAATCATACAGAAAATACCTTTCAATCAAGGTAATTTGGTGATTTCACCACCTGCAAAATCTAAGTACTGCTACCAGATTATTAAACCTCTAGGCCTCAGCACCCACCCCTCACTCCCCCTCTAAACTCTAATATATCACAAAGCTGCCCACGTCCCCAAAGACTCACCGATTTTGTGTGCTCTGGGCGTGGAGCAATCACTGGAGGTGGGGTAGCATCATCATCATCATCTTCATCTTCTGAAACTGGTAGCACTGCAGGGGTCTCAGACACCGTCTTCACGTTCTGCACAGTGGAGAAAAGCCAGATTCATCATGTCCAGCTGACATGCAACTTAAGCTACCAGAGTCACCGATCTCCCAGAAGAAACCTTCTCCTGACACTCCTTCTGAAACACACATCAGCCTCAAGATCTCCACCTTTCTGTAGCCAGTCTCAGGAACTCAGCCACCTTCCCTCTCTTCTTTTAGATACCACTCCCCACTCAGGCCCTTGGGGGCTTCCTTCTCCCACCCAAAGCCTAACTGTGGATGGGGAAACCAGCTTACAGCTTCTCTACGTGCCTAGCCCAATCCAAACCCCGAACACAAGATCATAGTTCCTTCTTCTTCTATGAATTTTACTCTCTATGCTAAAGAGAGGATAAAGTACAAAATGCAGGGGAGGGATCAAAAGTCTGGGATTTCACAAAGTTTATCATTGTAATTCCTTAGTCCTTTCTGATACGATAAGTGGAAGTCCTGAGAGGCCTTTCCCTCTCCTTTTCCTTTCTTTACGAAAACCTACTGCAACCATTATGCCATCAGGTGCCCTTGCCTCAACCTGAAGATACAGAACATCAGAAGACCCTTGTCTCAAGAAGACAATGAGTTTTTCCCCAGATTGGATGCTATCTATTTCACTAAGCTTTTGCCCTGTCCTGGAATGAACCTTACCAGCACCACTAATTGAATATGCTATAATCTCAGCAACTTGATTTTCCCATGTAAACTGTACCAAAGCTGGGCTAAGACTGGCAGGTTTTAGGGCAGGTCCAGGCAAAAAGATCATACCATTACTGTTTATAACACATATTCAAGAGACAAAATAGCTCCCAAACATGAGATTTTTGATAGAGATTAAATGATTACAGTGTAGGGCCAGAGAAGCAAGGGAGTTTTTGTATATATTGCTATAATTCAACAGTTTCAGATACTTTCAGAGCATCTGCTTTGTGCTCAGTAAGATACTGTGATGAATGCTTTTGATATAAATGCACAAAAATGAAAAAGATGGCCCATGTCCTAAAGCAGCTCACCATATGATGCAGGAGACAGAGGGACAATTCCCTTCTGCTGCCATTTGGGGCCTCTGGAGAGAGGAATGTCAGGAGTCAGAATGACAGGGGATAAGTGAAGGAACTGTCTAGTCAAATGCTAGTCTAGAGCTCCTGTGTGGGAGCCTGGTCTTTACTACATTTGACATACTAAGATAAAGAAAACTGGCAAGCTCATAGATTCTAACAGGGCCTCCAGTGCAGGGCATAACTAGAAAACTGCCAGTGACAGGCATATGTAAGCAACTAGCTTTGGTGATCACAGGCAATGAATCCATCCTCTGGGTCTCAAGTTTCATCACTCGAGGAACGTGGAAGAATAGGACAGGTATAATTTGAGGGGTGACCCTAAGTCACTTTTAGTTCTAAAATCCAATAGAGGTTCTTCCCTTGTCAAAGCACATGTTTTGATATTTTTCTGCTCTAATTTCTTTTCTCCCTAATAGTTCACTCAGCAAAATTTAACTAGGAACCCAAAATGAGAATGAGGTTAACTCAGCAGCCTCTTCATCATCAGGTGAAGGGCCCTCGGTCTGACTAATGTAGACTCTAAACACTTGTTTGTTGCCTCCTAAAACTCTATAAAGAAGGGGATTTCATCACCTTAGCAACACACTCTGTTTTCCACAGGTGATGGCTTTGTGTGGTAGTATTAACAACTACCAGAATCAAGAGATTTAGGTTTTTGTCCCAGATTTTTATTTCTTATCCCTGTGTTCTTTGGCAAGGCTGTCCCACTCTAAGCTACAGTTTCTCATCCATAAAATGGAGGTGATGACAGAAGCTCTCTGCCTACCTCAGAGGGCCACTGGGAGGAAGAAATGAAGTGATGTGAGTATACAAGCACTTTGTAAATGGCAAGGGGCTAGAAAGATGTAAGGAATCAATTAAATTATCATTACGTTTAATAACCACAAACCTCTTTTTTAAGAAGTGACATCAACTCACCCATTCATTCACTGTGTACCAGGCTCTATTCAAAGCTCTGGGGCTATATTGAAGAACAAATTAGATAAAGCGCCTGGTTTTATGGATTACATTTGAGAAGAAGATACAGTCAAAATTAATCACCAAACTACCAGGCAGTAATAAGATAAACATAGGAGAACAGAGAATGGTTGAGGGTAGGGAATTATTACTTTACATACAGTAGTCATGGAAAGGCCTCTCTAATGGCCTGAAGGAAGTGAGAAAATGAGCCATCAGACCCTCTGGGAAAAGAATATTCCTGGCAGATGGAAGAAATACAAAGACTCTGAGAGAAGGGGACATGCTTGGTGTGTTCCCAAAACCCCAGGTGCCTACCTATACTACTGAGAAGTGCTTATGATTTTAAAACTGCTGAACTTTGGGTAGAAACATAGGAATCTCTGACGTTCTGGCCCAGGATTGCTCCCATCCATCCCACCCTAGCTCCATCAGAGGAGGGGTTCTTCCAGGACGAGGTAGGCTGTAACTATGGGACCCAAGAGGGCTTACATTCATTTGAAGCAGTGGCAATGCCCAGGCCCAGTGGTGCCACCAGTGGAAGTGACCTCCCAGAGGTAGTAGCAGGAGAGTGTCAACCACTACTAGCCTGAGGTTGCAATCCTGAATAAGGCAAACAAATTCTGGCCAAAGGTACAGCAGACACTAGAGAGAGGCCCCATACTAGTCATACATGCCTGGCTCTGTGCATGTACATAAAAACTTCGGAAGAGCCAAGCAGAAAGTAAAAGTTTCTGGACAGCCCTGAAAGAGGTCTCAATAATTAGCAAGGATATAGATTTTAACAACACTATCAATCAACTCAACCTAACTGACATGTACAAAACTTTCCATCCAAGTTCTACAGAACACACATTACTTTTAACCACTTATGGGTAATTCTTCAGATAGAACATATGCTGGGCCATAAAACACATCTCAATAAATTTTGAATGACTGAAAACACACAAAATGTATTCTTTAACCACAGTAGAATTAAATTAGAGATAAACAACAGAAAGGAAATTTCTCTAAAGAAGATAAACAAATGCCAAAAAGCACATGAAAAGATGCTCAACATCATTATTAGGAAACGCAAATCAAAACCACAATGAGATACCACTTCATATCCACTGGGATGGCTATAATCAAAAGACAGACAATAGGGACTTCTCTGGTGGTCCAGTGGCTAAGACTCCACGCTCCCAATGCAAGGGGCCCAGGTTCAATCCCTGGTCAGGGAACTAGATCCCACATGCCACAACTAAAGATTCCACATGCCGCAACTAAAAGATCCCGCATGCTGCAACTAAAAAGATCCCGCACATGGCAATGAAGATCCCCATGCTGCAACTAAGACCCGATGCAGTCAAATAAATAAATAAATATTTTTAAAAGATGACAGACAATAACAAATGTGGGGGAAGATATGGAGAAATTAGAATCCTCCTAACGTTGGTGGGACTTTAAAAAGGTGCAGCCACTGTGGAACACAGCCTAGCAGTTCCTCAAAAGGTTAAACATAGAGTCACCATATGACTCAGAAATTCTACTCCTAGGTATATACCAAATAGAAATGAAAACATAGATCCACACCAAAACTTGTACATGAATGTTAGTATGAGCATTATTTAGAATAGCCAAAAAGAAGAAACAAGCCAAATGCCCATCAACTGATGAATGTAAAAAATGTAGTATATCAATACAATAGAATATTACTCAGACATAAAAAGGAATCATGCTGATACATGCTACTACATGGATGAACCTCGCAAGCTTTTAACTGAAAGAAGCTAGACACAAAAGACTACATGTTATACAAGTCCATTTATATAAAATGTCTAGAAAAGGTAAATTTATACAGACAGAAAGAAGATCAGTGGTTTCCTAGGGTTAGGCATGGGAGTTTGAATGAAGTGTAAACGAGTACAAGGGAACTTTTGTGGTGGTGGCAATATTCTAAAACTAGATTAGTGATAGTTGCACAAGCCTATAAATTTAATAAAATCATTGAACTGTACAATCAGTATGGGTGAATTTTATGGTATGTAAATAATACCTCAATAATGCTGCCTTTTAAAAGTTAAATTTTTAAATTATATGTAAAACCAGTAGGTTCTCATTATACATTTCATATAATACAGATATATAAGGAGTTAAAAGTGAAAATTCCTCAGGAATGCCTGACAAAGATGGCAGATTGAACACAGGCATCTACTTCTTAAAACCTCACTAGAACTATAATAAACGAATGGCCTTTTAAAGGCATTAAACCCAAAGGCTGGAGAGAACAGGATAGGAGGCAAGATTAGCAAAGGAGGCAATGACTGATGGATGAGCAGTAACTGTCAAGGAGAATGATTCCAAAGCTGACGGTAGGCAAACCTGAAAACCAATCTACATATCTATGCTGCAAAATCAAGGCAAGGTAAAACAGAGTAAATATTTTTAAAAACAGAGAATCAGTCCAGGAAGTCTAAAAAAACAGGAGTTCCAGTAAGAGAAAACAAAGAAAAGTGGGGAAGACATCATCAACGAAATAATTCAGGAAAATTTCCTAAAACTGAAGCCTTGAGTCCAGGTTGAAAGAGTCCACAAAGCTCCTCACAAATTAAGTAGGTGAATATAGGGATGTAATTATGAAATTTCAAAGCAGTGGTGACAATAAAGATGCTACAAAATTCCCAAGTGAAAAATAAAAAATAGGTCAGATGCAAAGATGCAGGAATAAATAGCTTTGAATTTGAATAGCCAATGCTGAAAGCTAGATGACAAAAGGGCAATGTTTTCCAAATACTGGTAGAAAATTATTTTCAACCCAGAATTCCATATTCAGCCAAATATCAATCAAATGGTAGAATAGAATGGAGGCGCTCCATTTTGAGACCTGAAAGATATTAAATATTTACTTTCTCAAAGCTACTGGAAGATGGACTCCACCAAACTGGGAAGCCAACTAAAAATGAAGAAGCATTGCACAGAGAAACTCCAATACAGAAATTTCAAAGACAATAATCTTAAAAAACAATAATCTTAATCTTCTAATCCTCTAATTCTTCCTGAATCTCCTTGAATAATCTTCTGTGTCCCTTATTCTCATATTTTCCATGTGTTTTTATATTTTATATCAATAATCCACTCTTACATGCATTTTTTAATCCTTGGGAATTTGTTTCTTCAACTATATTTTTAATTTCTAAGAATTCTTTTTTTATCTTCTGATTGATCTACCTGCAGTGTTTTTGTGGATGCAACATCTATAGAACCTCTCAATATATTAGATTTTTTAAAACTTTCTTTCCTGAATTATCAATTTCCTCTGGGGTCAGTTTTATTTCTTTTTCTTGGTCCTTCTCTTTAACGCTTTGTTTCTCTCAAATGTCTAGAGATCCTTGGTTCTCCCCTCATATTTATCAGTGAAAAACCATATTAACTAGTGTATTCGACTAGCATGAGTTTCCTCTGTAGTTGTGTAAGTCTATTTCTCTGCTGTACCTTCCTCTGAATGGGAGGTCTGATGCAGTCTGTACGTGAGTTATACAGATGTGGTAACTGGCAAGCATCACTTCAGGGTGAGCTGCCATGGAAGAGTATGTATACCTCTCTTCCCAGTTATCAAAAGCATCAGGAATTTATCCTTGGGATGCAGCAATTTAATGTATTTTCTTCCACTGCAGAGCTACTTCTCCTTTTTCCTCTACTTTATGCCTGTTGTAGAGATCTGTAGTTAACTCCAGTTCTGCTCTGCTTCTCTCTCTTCTCTCCCTGTACCACACTAGGCATTTTCCTCAAGTAGGCAGTTTACCTTCTTCAGACAAGTATCTGGTTTAAGCTTAGGATCAACCTTCTGGTACCTTTTGCTCACTGTAACATGGACACTGCCCCTGCTGTTTCACTTACAGAATTTAATTTACTCTTGAAGATGACCCAAGACTCCTTCCTGTTTTGTTTTGGTTTTTTTTGCAGTACGCGGGCCTCTCACTGTTGTGGCCTCTCCCGTTGCGGAGCACAGGCTCCGGACGCGCAGGTCCAGCCGCTCTGCGGCACGCGGGATCCTCCCGGACCGGGGCATGAACCCGCGTCCCCTGCACCGGCAGGCAGACTCTCAACCACTACGCCACCAGGGAAGCCCTCCTTCCTGCTTTTTATATATATTCTCTCAGACCATTTTCTCTTGAGCTACTCTTATCTTCCTAGGAAATTTGTCTTCCACATACATACAGCAGCTGTGCTTTCCTCTGCTCCAATCAATCTGATCTTATCTGCTTTCTACCTTCCATGAATTCCTGACAATGGTTTATTAACATCCTGTTTTTGTTTTGGAGCACTGTTTTGAATTCATTTTTTATGTATCTTTTCTGAAATTAAGAAATTTAGTATAGCAGGAGACGTAAACATATGAATTCACCCCACTACACTGACCCAATTTCCAGAGGAATCTTTCTAAGATGGTAGTTTAGACTAAAATGCACATCTAACTATCTCACTTAAAATACTTCCGATTTAAACTATTTCCTTAGGAGACCTTCAAGATGGCGGAGGAGTAAGAAGTGGAGATCACCTTCCTCCCCACAAATACATTAGAAATATATCTGCATGTGGAACAACTCCTACAGAACACCTACTGAACGCTAGCAGAAGACCTCAGACTTCCCAAAAGGCAGGAAATGCCCCAAGTACCTGGGTAGGGCAATAGAAAAAGGAAAAAAGAGAGACAAAAGAATAGGGATGGGACCTGCACCTCTGGGAGGGAGCTGTGAAGGAGGAAAAGTTTCCACACATTAGGAAGCCCCTTCACTGGCGGAGACGGGGGTGGGGGTGGGAAGCTTCAGAGCCACGGAGGAGGGCGCAGCAACAGGGGTGCAAAGGGCAAAGTGGAGAGATTCCCGCACAGAGGATCGGTGCTGACCAGTCCGCTCACCTGCTGGGATGGGTGGGGGCTGGGAGCTGAGGCTCGGACTTCGGAGGTCAGATCCCAGGGAGAGGACTGGGGTGGGCTGTGTGAACACAGCCTGAAGGGGGCTAGTGCACCACAGCTAGCCAGGAGGGACTCCAGGAAAAAGTCTGGAGCTGCCAAAGAGGCAAGAGACCATTGCTTCGGGGTGCTCGAGGAGAGGGGATTCAGAGCACCGGCCTAAACCAGCTCCAGAGACAGGTGCAAGCCACGGCTATCAAACGGACACCAGAGATGGGCATGAAACACTAAGGCTGCTGCTGCAGCCACCAACAAGCCTGTGTGCAAGCATAGGTCACTACCCACACCTCCCCTCCAGGGAGCCTCTGCAGCCCATCACTGCCAGGGTCCCGTGATCCAGGGACAATTTCCCCAGGAGAAAACACGGCATGCCTCAGGCTGTGGCAACGTCATGCTGGCCTGTGACGCCGCAGGCTCGCCCCACATTCCGTACCACTTGCTCCCCCCGGCCTGAGTGAGCCAGAGACCCCTAATCAGCTGTTCCTTTAACCCCGTCCTGTCTGAGCGAAGAACAAAATTCCTCAGGTGACCTACATGCAGAGGCGGGGCCGAATCCAAAGCTGAACCCCAGGAACTGTGAGAACAAAGAAGAGAAAGGGAAATTTCTCTCAGCAGCCTCAGGAGCAGCGGATTAAATCTCCACAATCAGTTTGATGTACCTGCATCTGTGGAATACCTGAATAGACAAAAAATCATCCCAAATTGAGGCAGTGAACTTTGGGAGCAACGATATATACATTTTTTTCATTTTTCTCTTTTTCCCGTGTGCCTGACAGGGTCTTGATGCTCACACCGGGTGTCAGGCCTATGGCTCTGAGGTGGGAGAGCTGAGTTCAGGACATTGGTCTACCAGAGACCTCCTAGCTCCATATAATATCAAACAGCAAAAGCTCTGCCAGAGATCTCCATCTCAATGCTGAGACCCAGCTCCACTCAATGACCAGCAAGCTACAGTGCTGGACACCCTATGCCAAGCAACTAGCAAGACAGGAACACAACCTTACCCATTAGCAGAGAGGCTGCCTAAAATCATAATAAGGTCACAGACACACCAAAACACACCACTGGATGGGGTCCTGCCCATCAGAAAGAGAAGATTCAGCCTCAGCCACCAGAACACAGGCACCAGTCCCCTCCACCAGGAAGCCTACACAACCCACTGACCAACCTTACCCACTGGGGGTAGACACCAAAAACAACGGGAACTACGAACCTGCAGCCTGTGAAAAGGAGACCCCAAACACAGTAAGTTAAGCAAAATGAGAAGACAG
Organism: Pseudorca crassidens; assembly: GCF_039906515.1. NCBI lineage: Eukaryota > Metazoa > Chordata > Mammalia > Artiodactyla > Delphinidae > Pseudorca > Pseudorca crassidens. The sequence goes on from NC_090304.1 coordinate 55,754,346, forward strand.
AGAAACACACAGCAGATTAAGGAGCAAGGTAAAAACCCACCAGAACAAACAAATGAAGAGGAAATAGGCAGTCTACCTGAAAAAATATTCAGAGTAATGATAGTAAAGATGATCCAAAATCTTGGAAATAGAATGGAGAAAATACAAGAAAGGACTAGAAGAACTAAAGAGCAAACAAACAATGATGAACAACAAAATTAATGAAATTAAAAATTTTCTAGAAGGAATCAATAGCACAATAACGGAGGCAGAAGAACGGATAAGTGACCTGCAAGATAAAATAGTGTGAAAATAACAACCACAGAGCAGAATACAGAAAAAAGAATGAAAAGAATTGAAGATAGTCTCAGAGACCTCTAGGACAACATTTATCGCACCAACATTCAAATTATAGAGGTCCCAGATGAATAAGAAAAAGAGAAAGGGTCTGAGAAAATCTTTCAAGAGATTATAGTTGAAAACTTCCCTAATATGGGAAAGGAAATAGTCAAGCCCAGGATACACAGAGAGTCCCATACAAGATAAATGCAAGGAGAAACAGGCCAAGACACATATTAATCAAACTACCAAAAATTAAATACAAAGAGAAAATAGTAAAAGCAGCAAGGGAAAAACAACGAATAACATACAAGGGAATGTCCATAAGGTTAACAGCTGATCTTTCAGCAGAAACTGGCTTGATCTGGCTTGATCTGCAAGCCAGAAAAGAGTAGCAGGACATATTTAAAGTGATGAAAGGGAAAAACCTACAACCAAGATTATTCTACCCAGCAAGGATCTCATTCAGATTCGATGGAGAAATTAAAACCTTTACAGAAAACCAAAAGCTAAGAGAATTCAGTACCACCAAACCAGCTTTACAACAAATGCTAAATGAACTTCTCTAGGCAGGAAACACAAGAGAAGGAAAAGACCTACAATAACAAACCCCAAACAATTAAGAAAATGGTAAAAGAACATACATAGGGGTAAACAGATTAAACGCTCCAACCAAAAGACAAAGACCGGCTGAATGGATACAAAAACAAGACCCATATATATGCTGTCTACAAGAGACCCACTTCAGACCTAGGGACACATACAGACTGCAAGTGAGGGGATAGAAAAAGATATTCCATGCAAATGGAAATCAAGAGAAAGCTGGAGTAGCAATTCTCATATCAGACAAAATAGACTTTGAAATAAAGACTATTACAAAAGACAAGGAAGGACACTACATAATGGTGAAGGGATCAACACAAGAAGAAGATATAATAATTGTAAATATTTATGTAACCAATATAGGAGCACCTCAATATATAAGGCAAATGCTAACAGCCATAAAAGGGGAAATTGACAGTAACACAATAATAGTTGGGGACCTTAACACCCCACTTTCACCAATGACAGATCATCCAAAACGAAAATAAACAAGGAAACACAAGCTTTAAATGACACATTAGGGCTTCCCTGGTGGCACAGTGGTTGAGAGTCCACCTGCCGATGCAAGGGTCACGGGTTCGTGCCCCGGTCAGGGAAGATCCCACATGCCGTGGAGCGGCAGGCCCGTGAGCCATGGATGCTGGGCCTGCGCGTCCAGAGCCTGTGCTCAGCAATGGGAGAGGCCACGGCAGTGAGAGGCCCACGTATCACACACACACACAAAAAAGACACATTACACAAGATGGACTTAATTGATATTTATAGGACATTCCATCCAAAAACAACAGAATACACTTTCTTCACAAGTGCTCATGGAACATATCCAGGATAGATCATATCTTGGGTCACATATCAAGCCTTGGTAAATTTAAGAAGACTGAAATCATATCAAGTATCTTTTCCGACCACAATGCTATGAGACTAGATATCAATTACAGGAAAAAATCTGTAAAAAATACAAACACATGGAGGCTAGACAATACACTACTAAATAACCAAGAGGTCACTGAAGAAACCATAGAGGAATTCAAAAAATAACTAGAAATAAATGACAATGAAAACACAATGACCCAAAACCTATGGAATGCAGCAAAAGCAGTTCTAAGAGGGAACTTGATAGCAATACAAGCCTACCTCAAGAAAGAAGAAACATCTCAAATAAACAACCTAACCTTACACCTAAAGCAGTTTGAGAAAGAAGAACAAAAAAACCCCAGTGTTAGTAGAAAGAAAAAAATCATAAAGATCAGATCAGAAATAAATGAAACAGAATGAAGGAACAATAGCAAAGATCAATAACACTAAAAGCTGGTTCTTTGAGAAGATAAACGAAATTGATAATCCATTAGCCAGACTCAGCAAGAAAAAAGGGAGAATACTTAAATCAATAGAATTAGAAATGAAAAAGGAAAAGTAACAACTGACACTGCAGAAATACAAAGGATCATGAGAGATTACTACAAGCAAATATATGCCAAAAAAATGGACAATCTGGAAGAAATGGACAAATTGTTAGAAAAGCACAACTTTCCGAGACTGAACCAGGAAGAAAGAGAAACCATAAACAGACCAATCACAAGCACTGAAACTGAGACTCTGATTAAAAATCTTCCAACAAACAAAAGCCCAGGACCAGATGGTTTCACAGGTGAATTCTATCAAAAATTTAGAGAAGAGCTAACACCTATCCTTCTCAAACTCTTCCAAAATATAGCAGAGGGAGGAACACTCCCAAACTCCTTCTAAGAGACCACCATCACCCTGATACCAAAACCAGACAAAGATGTCACAAAGAAAGAAAACTACAGGCCAATATCACTGATGAACATAGATTCAAAAATCCTCAACAAAATACTAGCAAACAGACTCTAACAGCACATTAAAAGGATCATACACCATGATCAAGTGGCGTTTATCCCAGGAATGCAAGGATTCTTCAATATACGCAAATCAATGTGATACACCACATTAACAAATTGAAGGATAAAACCATATGATCATTTCAATAGATGCAGAAAAAGCTTTTGACAAAATTCAACACTCATTTATGATAAAAATCATCCAAAAGTAGGCATAGAGAGAACTTACCTCAACATAATAAAGCCCATATATGACAAACCCACAGTCAACATCGTTCTCAATGGTGAAAAACTAAAACCATTTCCACTAAGATCAAGAACAAGACAAGGTTGTCCACTCTCACCACTATTATTCAATATAGTTTTGAAAATTTTAGCCACAGCAATCAGAGAAGAAAAAGAAATAAAAGGAACCCAAATCAGAAAAGAAGTAAAGCTGTCACTGTTTGCAGATGACATGATACTATACACAGAGATCCTAAAGATGCTACCAGAAAACTACTAGAGCTAATCAATGAATTTGGTAAAGTAGCAGGATACAAAATTGATGCACAGAAATCTCTTGCATTCCTATACACTAATGATGAAAAATCTGAAAGAGAAACTAAGGAAACACTCCCATTTACCACTTCAACAAAAGAATAAAATGCCTAGGAATAAACCTACCTAAGGTGACAAAAGACCTGTATGCAGAAAACTATAAGACACTGAAGAAAAAAATTAAAGATGATACAAACAGATGGAGAGATATACCATGTTTTTAGATTGGAAGATTCAACATCGTGAAAATGACTATACTACCCAAAGCAATCTACAGATTCACTGCAATACCTATCAAAGTACCAATGGCATTTTTCACAGAACTAGAACAAAAAATTGCACAATTTGTATGGAAACACAAAAGACCCCGAATAGCCAAAGCTATCTTGAGAACGAAAAACGAAGCTGGAGGAATCAGGCTCCCTGACTTCAGACTATACTAAAAGCTACAGTAAACGAGACAGTATGGTACTGGCATAAAATCAAAAATATAGATCAATGGAACAGGATAGAAAGCCCAGAGATAAACCCATGCACATATGTCACCTTATTTTCAATAAAGAAGACAAGAATATACAATGGAGAAAAGATAGTCTCTTCAGTAAGTGGTGCTGGGAAAACTGGACAACTACATGTAAAAGAATGAAATTAGAACATTCCTTAACACCATACACAAAAATAAGCTCAAAATGGATTAAAGACCTAAATGTAAGGCCAGGCACTATAAAACTCTGAGAGGAAAACAGGCAGAACACTCTATGACATAAATCACAGCAAGATCCTTTTTGACCCACCTCCTAGGCAAATGGAAATAAAAACAAAAATAAACAAATGGGACCTAATGAAACTTCAAAGCTTTTGCACAGCAAAGGAAACCATAAACAAGACCAAAAGACAACCCTCAGAAAGGGAGAAAATATTTGCAAATGAAGCAACTGACAAAGGATTAATCTCCAAAATTTACAAGCAGCTCATGCAGCTCAATATCAAAAAAACAAACAACCCAATCCCAAAATGGGCAAAAGACCTAAATAGACATTTCTCCAAAGAAGATATACAGATTGCCAACAAACACATGAAAGGATGCTCAACATCACTAATCATTAGAGAAATGCAAATCAGAACTACAGTGAGGTATCACCTCACACCAATCAGAACGGCAATCATCACAAAATCTACAAACAATAAATGCTGGAGAGGGTATGGAGAAAAGGGAACCCTCCTGCACTGTTGGTGGGAATGTAAATTGATACAGCCAGTATGGAGAACAGTATGGAGGTTCCTTAAAACACTAAAAATAGGTGCTTCCCTGGTGGCACAGTAGTTGAGAGTCCACCTGCCGATGCAGGGGACACGGGTTCGTGCTCCGTTCTGGGAAGATCCCACATGCCGCGGAGCAGCTGGGCCCGTGAGCCATGGCCGTTGGGCCTGCGCGTCTGGAGCCTGCACGTCCAGAGCCTGTGCTCCACAATGGGAGAGGCCGCAATGGTGAGAGGCCCGCGTACCGCAAAAAAAAAGAAAACACACACTAAAAATATAACTACCATACGACCCAGCAATCCCACTACTGAGCACATACCCTGAGAAAACCATAATTCAAAAAGAGTCATGTACCACAATGTTCACTGCAGCTCTATTTACAATAGCCAGGACATGGAAGCAACCTAAGTGTCCATCGACAGATGAATGGATAAAGAAGATGTGGTACATATATACAATGGAATATTACTAAGCCATAAAAAGAAACGAAATTGAGTTATCTGTAGTGAGGTGAACGGACCTAGAGTCTGTCATACAGAGTGAAGTAAGTCAGAAAGAGAAAAACAAATACCGTACGCTAACACATATATATGGAGTCTAACAGAAAAAAAATGGTTCTGAAGAACCTAGGGGCAGGCCAGGAATAAAGTCGCAGACATAGAGAATGGATTTGAGGACACGGGGAGGGGGAAGGGTAAGCTGGGATGAAGTGAGAGAGTGGCATGGACTTATATATACTACCAAATGTAAAATAGATAGCTAGTGGGAAGCAGCCACATAGCACAGGGAGATCAGCTCAGTGCTTTGTGACCACCTAGGGGGTGGGATAGGGAGGGTGGGAGTGAGACGCAAGAGGGAGGAGATATGGGGATATATGTATATGTATAGCTGATTCACTTATAAACCAGAAACTAACACACCATAGTAAAGCAATTATACTCCAATAAAGATATTAAAAAAATAAAAATTAAATAAAATACTTTCTTAGCTCCAGCACACAGTCCAAGTTCTTTTGCCTGACACGATGGATCCTTAACAACTTGGCATTTGTTCATGCTACCTCACACAAGAAAGCATTGATTGCCCTTTTCTCTGGCTAGTATCATTGCCTATGTTTACCTGAAACTGTATTATCAATCCTTGTTTACGTGTTCTGATTCCTCACTAAACTGTAAGATCAAGAGCAATGACCTTACCTGCCCTTGATCTTAGGCACTCAAAGAGCCTATCACATAATAGGTGATCATTTTATAAATGAGAATTCAGGCACTTAAGTGCTATGTAATCTGGGAGATATATCTCAGACCAATGAGCCACAAATAAAAGAATTTTCGAGCTAGAAGAAACCTTAAAGGTTATGTTTATTAAATGAACAAATCGTAGGGCCCAAGAACCTTGTGCAAACTGTTCTGTACTACCAAGCAGAATAAATCACTCCATCAAATATGACCCCCATGGTACATTATTCATGTACCCCTCTTGCAGCCCTTATCCTTTTATTCTGTTGTTAATTTTTTCTCAAGGACTAAGTATAAAATTTATCTGTGTATCACTAACACCTGGGCACAAAGAAAGTGCTAAGTAAATATTTATGGTATGAATGTATAAATGAATGCTGAGGAGAACTGAATTTTGTATTGGTTTCTACTACTAATTCATTCAAGGATAGGGAGCAAGTCACATAATCTCTCTGAGTCCCAATTTCTTAACTTGTGTCATGGATGTTATAATCTCATCCAATTATTTCCCAAATCAATTGGAAAGATCTGTGTGAAACCAATATGGAAAACAATGCAATACTACCACAGTACAAACCATATCCCCCATGTGAAACTAGTAAGAAAATAAAGAGGACTGAGCCACAGGGAAAATTCTGAGTTGCAGAGAAAAATGTCCTTTACAACCTGGTAAACCAGTACAGGATTTTACCAAGCAGGTGTCATCCTCTCTGCCATATGGCATGAGCCCCAGGGCCCTTCCTCCTCACTAAGGAACAACAGAGCTAAGGCTTTACTGCAGTCTCCTTTATAAGACCTCTCTGACATGGTATTTCTCAGTTCCCTGCCACAGTGAAAAAAATCCACGACAGGGACTCAGACGACCCTAGTTCTAATCTGGTTGTGCCACAATAGCAATTATGAGCCTTCAGGAAAGTCTGTTTTCCTACCTGTGAAGTGGGGATGCTAATCTCTTCACTAAGTAATTGTGAGGACTAATTATGCTAACATACATAAAGTTACTAGCACACTGCCTGGCACATATTAGCTACACGATAAATAATAGCTGTTACTCCTCCTATAAAGGCATAAAGACATTTGTGCCACAAGGCACAGCTCAGCTTTGGTTAAGGTCCCTTCTTCAATAATTTGCAGTTCAATAATGGGGAGAAACTCCCAAGGATCTTAACATTAGCAAATTCTTCCCCACCTTTTAATTGTATCTATTCCATTTGATGAAAGAATGAATCAGGGGAAAGCGATGCAGACTGGGAATCAGATACCTACTGCCATTAACCATTCTCAATTTCAGTTTTATCATCGATTATACAAGGATAATAACCCACCTCATTAAACTCCTATGAAGATTAAAAGAGGTAGTGAATAAGAAAGGACTCAGTATGTGACAAGGTAATGGACATACGAACATTCTTTATCATCGATTACAGTATAAATGACTCAGAATAAACCAATCCCCATTGCTGGAAGCATGGTTCAAAGTATTTGGATGGTGACTCAGTATTGTGTTAGAATGTATGACATCCCCACTTAAAATTCTTCAATAGCTTCTCATTACCTTTAAGATAAAGTTAAAATTCCTACATGATCTGACCTGCCTCCCCTCCCCTCCCCTCCCCACCAGCCACCTCTAGTCTCTTCACACTTCACATTCCAATCATGACAAACCACTTGCAGTTCTCTGTACAAGCCGACCTCACAAACCTCCTTGTCTTGGCACATGCTAATTATTCTCTGTCGGGAATACGCTTGTCTCTTCATAATTCTTCCCCAAGATAACTAATTCAGCTCAGTCTGCACCATCAAGAAGCTTTCTTTATACACCCAATCTTTTATTCAGTAAATTGTTACTTGCCAGATGCCAGGGATCCAGTAACTGACAAGTCAAACATAGCTCCTGGCCTCATGAAGTTTTAGCATGCTGCACTGTAACTGGTTGTGCCTTCATGTCACTTACAGGATTGGGAGATTCTTAGGAGTTGGGATAATGTCTGATTCATCCCTATATTGCCACTTCTCCACACAGGACCTGGCATAGAATAGGGGCTTTGCAAATGTTTAGTAAATCAACATGAAATAACCAACTTTGCACAAGAGACAACACTGGATATAAAGAATAGCAGTATTCTAGTATATAAGTCACAGCTTAATAGCCATTAAGACCCTTTCGGATACATCAGCATCTCATCTTATAATCTGCCTTGGAAAACAGAATTTGTAGGTTATGAAGGGCAGAGGGACCTTTGAGGTCACCAATGACTCCTATCACATTCCTTCAAGTGATAGGGCATTCACTACAACTTCAGAGGACAGAATGAATGACCTTAAATTAATAGGATCTGCTCCCTTCAACAATTTGCCCTAATCCTGGTTTTGTAGACCCAACCAACCCAAAAGAAAGAATTCTCCTCTAAATGCAGCTATTTGAAGACATCTCTAAGTAAAGTGTATCATTCTCATTTATTGATGAAAAAACTGAAGCTCAGAAAGGCAAACTGGCTTTCCTAAGGGTCAAAGTGAAAACTGAAAATTGAGCCTAGCAGCCAGTTCTTCTGGTTCCAGGGTTAGGATTTCTAGAGCATTCATAAATTAAAGCTGGAAGGGATGCTTATTGTTTATTAAGTCCAAGTCCTTTATTCTGAGGCCCAGGGTGGGAAAGTGACCAAGATGAGTACCCCCCAGCCCAGGCTCTGCATCTACCACACTTGACTTGATCCCTAAAAAATCATACCTGCCCACATCAGAATAGAGGAAATAAAGGCTTACCAAAGTGTTAGAAGAATTATAATCCTCAGCTGATTTATCTGCAAAAGGAAAAAGACAAGGGACTCAGTCAGTAAACAATTACAGTTAATCCTTTCTTGAGACCTAAGGAAGCCTGTTCACTAAAGCACTTGCCAAGCTCAGAATAATAACAGTGTTACTGGTACTACAGGCCCAACACCATTTTAAACACGTTATACACATTACCTCCTCTAATCCTCACTACAGCTCTCAGTACTATTAGTATGTCCACCTTCACAGATTTGGAAACTGATGTTCAGAGAAGAGAAGTAATTTGTCCACAAATTACTTAACACAAAGGTTATTAGGAGTCAAGATTTGAATCCTGGTCTAATTCTAAATACTAGGTTAGAACTATATCCACATCATCAGGCCTCAATGCTCAAGGAAATTTCCTGCATTCTAAGAGAAAGGGAAAGAACTCCTGGCTGGCATCACCCTGAGCCATCTATAACAAATCATGACCAGCATGTGGCTTTAGCTTTTAGAAAGGATCCTTCTACATCCATGTCTATTCCCCACAAGGAGAGAAAGACTAAGCCTTAGGAAAAGAGATGCATTAGTCATGTCAAGTATAATTAAAGGCAGGGTCTTATTTCTAAGAATAGGTCCAAGCTCCTTCAATCAGATAATCACCATATTTTATTAATTCCGAGACATGTATTTTTTCACATTAACATCTCAGAAAGAGATGTGTCCTACAATCAAAAGTATTTCATGATTTAATTGGCAGCTTCTTTTTCTTTAGGGGCATGTAAAATAACAATGCACCTTACAATCAATGATATCTTAGACTTGATAAACTATGAAACAGACCCAATGGAAATCTTAGCAAGAAAATAAGTTTAAAGACCAAGTATTGTGTTTGGATTTATTCTTTAATTCCTAAAAGTCCAAGAAGAAATTGATTTCACCAGTTCACCACCAATGGGAATTAAGGAGAAGAAATATTATATCAAATCCTACATCTTCCTCACCAAGAAACAAGCCCGGAGAATGTCCAAGATCTCAATTCCATCATACATGAAAGTATCAGGTATAGCTTCTTTGGTCCTATGACAAATTATGAACCCATAAACTGTGACAATATGTTCTTAAAACAAACCCTGAATAGCCAGCTGTACTCTGGATAAATCAATTCAGGATATAGCTTAAACATAATTCACTTGTTTTTCTTGTCCAAAAGCACATTCTATACCAAGTGCAATACTGTTCCTTCCTTGCACCACCCCTAACCTTATGTACTGCTAGTATTTTTGAGGACTGGGTATTCTGGTAATAAATATATCTCCACCATATAAAAAATAAGTACGTTTGCTCCTTTAAAATGGGATGTACTATTTCTGTATATAAAAATCAAATTCCATAGCACAGAATGACAGAGCAGAAAGTACTTGCAATCCCTTCATTTTACAAATAAATAAACTAGGGTTCAGAGGAAAAGAAACTGGTTCAAGGTTACATAAATCAGTCGCAAAGTAGGGCTAAAACCCAGAACCTGGCATTGTCAATCTAGTCTAGGCTTTGCTTATCACATTAGCTACTAGTTGGTACAGAAAATAAAGTGATGAAAAGATAGGAAACTTAACAAAAAATTGGCACGGAGGATTGTGCTTGGGCTTTTAGACAGCAAAGGATTTAAAGGCCCAAGTTGAAAACACACTTCCAACACTGGTATATCACTCAACTGATATGTTGAGGTTCTGTGAATAAGTCACTTAATTTCCCTGAGCCTAATTAATTTCCCTGAGTCTGCAAAATGGGGATAATGCCCTTGCGTTTCCAATCTCCCAAGGCCGTCATGAGAATCAAATGAGATGGTTTATGTGCAAGCATATACAAACTGAAGTAGTGTTATCATAATTAATAGTATGAGAAGAAAGGAAATAGGAAAACGAGAGCTAGGACATTAAAAATAACTGTGCCAGGGCTTCCCTGGTGGCGCAGTGGTTGAGAGTCCGCCTGCCGATGCAGGGGACGCGGGTTCGTGCCCCGGTCTGGGAGGATCGCACATGCCGCGGAGCGGCTGGGCCCGTGTGTCATGGCCACTGACTGAGCCTGCGTGTCCGGAGCCTGTGCTGCGCAACGGGAGAGGCCACAACAGTGAGAGGCCCGCGTACCGCAAAAAAAAAAAAGGGGGGGGCTCTTCCCTGGTGGCGCAGTGGTTGAGAGTCTGCCTGCCGATGCAGGGGACACGGGTCCGTGCCCCGGTCCAGGAAGATCCCACATGCCTTGGAGCGGCTGGGCCCGTGAGCCATGGCCGCTGAGCCTGCGCGTCCGGAGCCTGTGCTCCGCAACGGGAGAGGCCACAACAGTGAGAGGCCCGCGTACCGCAAAAAAATAAAAAATAAAAAAATAACTGTGCCATAAACAACAAGGTCCTGCGTATAATACAGATAACTAAAATCAGTATTCTATGAAAAACCATAATGGAAAAGAATATTTTAAAAAAGAATGTATTTATAACCGAATCACTTTGCTGTACAGCAGTAATTAACACAACATTGTAAATCAACTATACTGCAATTTAAAAAAAATTTTTTTAAAAAGTGCCAAATATACAGTTTTGCTTGGAATTGCCTTGGTCTTCAACTTACAGAAAACAAAAAATCCCTCACGTGTGTGTGCATGTGCACACACACACACACACACATATTTGCACAAATTTATACACACAGAAGTAGCTGTATGGACACATGTCTATACATTCTATACATATACACTCAATGTTATTCATTTATGCATGCATGGAAGAACATATACACAATTACCTTAATGGGTATATCTATACCCATATTCACTCATAAATACTTAAGTGGACTTTAATTCCAAACATATGCAAACCCACATAGCTATGCTTCCATATACATAAATAGTATTTGTACACATCTACACACATATACATAAAAACAGATTCTTCGAAAGACTTTGCTGCTGAAGCTTTCAAAGCCAGCTTCTAATCTGAAGTCTCCAGGACAAACTCTTGAAAACACAAGCCGTAATCTAGAATACTTTCCTACCCATCACCCCTCAACCCCAATACTGCCTTGGAATGACCCAGTCCCTCAATGGAAGAAGTGATACAGACCCAGCGGGGCCAGATATCAGGAAGGAAACATGCTAGGAACATGTATGACACTCTACTGGGCACCACTATGCAGCATGAGCAAAGCTGCAGTCTGTCATCCTCACCATCTGTGCCCTTTGCTGCAAGCCAGATACTTGCTGGGGAAAGCATCCTTCAAAATTAGCTAGTTTCATCCCGGCTCTCACCTTCCCCAACAATACTGCCCTTTGAAAGAGACAGCATGAACACCAGAAAAAGCACTGGACTCAGAGTTAAGACCAGTGGTTAAGAGATCACTAATTTAGCCACATTAGAAAGGCATTTTGGGCTCTAATGTTTGCAAAACAAGGGGAAACTGGAAGTGGTATATACTAAAGATACTTCTTGCCCTAACATTCTAAGATGCTATATACAAGGCAAGTTTCCAGAAATGTAGGCCTTCCTATGACTTGCCTAAGAAAAGAAAAATATCTCTGCTATGGAAGGAGGTGCTCCAAACAGAGTTACTAGAAGCAAGTGGTAAACTGAAAAGGTACTGGTCTAGGAGTTAGGAGACCTGGATTCTAATCCCAATTCTGCAATCAAAAACATTCTGAAAAACACAGTCCCTTATACATATAGAGAGAGTACATCTAAAGAACATTTATTATTACTGGCCAGTTTTTCATTGGACTGATTGGACTGATAAAAATCAGTTCCTTGAGGAAGAAATTGGGCTTGCCTACTTAACTGGGCTATCACATAACCTACTGATATTGAAAACGATGATAATGATGGCTACATTTTCATGGTGCCATTTTGCAACCTATAAAGAACTTTCGTATCAATGAGCTCACTTATCCTCATTACAACCTCTTGAGATAGGAATTATTATTCTCATTTTGAAGCTCAAAGAAATGAACTGACTACTAGAACATAGTGAGTATCAGAATCTAGATCTTCTAGCACAAAGTCTATGTTCTTAACACGTAATATCACAGTACTTTTTCAAAACATGCAGTTTCAGAGTAAAGACTCAAGTTTGATGCAAAAACCCATCATCTTGGCTCTCAAATTCCAAAATTCCATCTTAGTGAACGTGCCATCTCCACTCTTTCCGATACGTTCTTCCTCCACCCCACACCAATAGGCATCTACTAAGATGAAAACCTCTTCTTTCCTAGACTGCCCTGGACACAATCCCCATACCTGTAAAGCTCATGTACTTCTGGCTGTTGGAGGTCTTCTTCGAGTTATAAAATTCTAATACATCCAGGACAGCCTGCGGGTTTTTCTTCTGCTCCGACTTGGTGATATTTGATGTCTGAAGCAAGCGGGCCCACTGCTCTGGCATCCCCTATAAGAGAGACATGCAAGGCTGTCAGCAAGGCATAATCACAGGGGACCCTGAATGAAATTCAGAACTAACTCTGATAACTGATGGCAGCTAAAGAAGGCTTTAGTCATTCCTTTCTCTCTCTGCCCTCAGAGTTCCACACAGGTCTCTCTTATAACACATCTCTTACTATATCTGTCATTTCTTGCAGTATTTGCCCCTTCACCAGGCTATTCCTCCTTTACAGCAGGAATCATGTCTGATTTGTCTCTGGATCATCAGTGCCCAGCACAGAGCCTGATGCCAAGGGGCCACTTAACCGAGGTCTATTTAAGGAATAGAGATTCAAAGGCTTCTCTAGTACAATTCTGGAGGGGAGGAACGTGTCCCTCTCAAGAATATAAGAAGATAGTAATGAGGGTCTCGGGCAAAGATAGAGGCATCAGCAAGTCTGGAAAGGATTAAATCTAACAGTGCATAGCCAGAACTCTGAAAGACCAAATGTCTTTCTGTGACCCAGGACTTACTGTAAACTCGCCTGTGACAGCATCAAAACCAACGTGAATCGTGTGCTCAAAATCTGAAGGAAGAGAAATCTCTGGCCGTTCCTTCTCCTTCTTTTTATTTGCTGTAAGAGAAACAGGAAAAAGGAGATAAAAACAAGGACATTACTACATTTTTAGGCTTATTTAGCTCTTTGTTGAGCTCTAAGCTCCTTCAGAGGCCAAGGACTGTGATACAAATGAGTCAGTTGACCCAGAGCAAGTCACTTCCTTTTTTCTGAACCCTGGTTTCCCCATCTGCAAAATGAGAAGACTCAAGTAGATGGTCTCTAAAGAGCCTTCCAACCCAGACATCCTACATTCTATGAACTTATATAACCTGCTTCTGCTTGCTTGATCCTTGATTATGGACCACTTTAAGGTTCTCTACATTACAGAATTTTAGATTTGGAAATTGTTTTAATTAAATGAATAGCTAATATTTTATCATGTGCAATGATTCAAGTTCCTTCTTTTTTCTATTATAGTTGATTTACAATATTATATTAGTTTCAGGTGAACAACACTGTAATTCAATATTTGTATAGATTATACTCCATTTAAAGTTGTTATAAAATATTGGCTATATGCCCTGTGCTGTAAAGTATATCCTTGTATCTTATGAATTAATTCAAGTTCTTTATTAATATTCACTGTAGCCTCACAACAACCCTGTAGTTAGGTACTGTCATCCTTATTCTGCAGATAAAGAAACTGAAGCACAGAGCCTAAGTTATTTGCCCAAGATCAACTGGATAGTAACTGGCAGCAGTCAGACCCAAATCCAGGCCGTCTGGCCCAGGCCCTGAGCACTAAACCACTCTACTATGCTGCTTCCCTAGGCTACAAACTTAAAGAATCACTAAGTCTGAATATTTGTAATCATCGAGGGTGTTGCATACAGTAGGTGTTCACTAAGGTTCTGCTGATCTGGCATAAAAAGCTTCAATATTTAAAGAGTTGTCGTGCCCTTGTCGTACCCTTGTATTCCGCCAAGATTCATATGTTCTTAACTCCCAGTACCTCAGAATGTGACTTTATTTGGAAACAGAGCCAGTGCAGATATAATTATTTAAAATATGATTAGGTCAAATTGGAGTAGGTTCAGCCCCCTAATCCAGTCAATGTCCTTATAAAAAGGGGATATTTGAAGACAAACGTACACAAGGAGAACACCTTATGAAGATAAAGACAGAGATCAGAGCAATGCTTCTTCAAGCCCAACAAATCACCAGAAGCTAGGGGAGAGGAATGGAACAGATTTTTCCTCACAGGTATCAGAAGGAACCAACCCTACAAACACCTTGATCTTGGACTTCTAGCCTCCAAAACTGAAACAATAAATTTCTGTTATTTAAGACCCCTAGTTTGTGGTAATTTTTTGCAGCAGCTCTAGCAAACTAATATAATCCTTTTCCAACTCAAAAGACTTTCTGGCCTTGGTATTAGCTAGACCTAGTCCACTGGAGCCTCAAAACAACTGTGTGACAAGCAGGGTAGTGATTTTGGTGCCCATATGACAGAAGAAGCCAGAGGTTCCAAGAAGTTAAGTAGCCTGCCCAATGTTACAGAGCAAGTTAGAAGCAGATCTGGGGCCAGGACTGAGGTCTTCGGCCTCCCAACCCCAAGGCCTTTGTATTCTCTTACACTACTATATATAAAATAGATAACTAATAAGGACCTACTGTACAGCACAGGGAACTCTACTCAATACTCTGTAATGGCATATATTACATTATATAATAGTAATATATATTATTACTATGCTTTTAGAAAAGAATCCAGAAAAGAATGGATATATGTGTATGTATACCAGATTCACTTTGCTGTACACCTGAAACTAACAAAACATTGTAAGTCAACTATACACCAATAAAAATTTTAAAAATAAAAGCTATAATTTCATACACAAGAAAACCCTCAACAATAAGAAAACGCAATTAATGAAATACGCAAAAGACCTGAAGAGACACGTCACCAAAGAAGATATAGATAGAAAAGATACTCAATATTGTATTTCATTAGGGAACTGCAATTAAAACAACAATGAAAAACCACTACACACCTATTAGAATGGCCAAAATCCAAAACTGACAACACCAAATACTAACAAGAATATGGGGCAACAAGAATTTTCATTCATTAGTAGTGGGAATGCAAAATGGTATAGTCACTAAGACACGTTGGCAGTTTCTCACAAAATTAAACATACTCTTACCATACAATCCAGCATTCGTGCTCCGTTATTTACCCAAAGGAGCTGATAACTTGTTCACACAAAAACTTTCACGTGGATGTTTGCAGCAGCTCTATTCATAATTACCAAAACTTGGAAGCAACCAAGGTGTCCTTCCATAGGTGAATGGATAAGTAAACTGTGATACATTCAGAAAATGGAATATTATTCAGCACTAAGAAGAAATGAGCTATCAAGCCATGAAAAGATAATGAGGAACCTTAAATACATATTACTAGGTGAAAGAAACCAGTCTGAAAAGACTATATACCATATGCTTCCAACTATCTGACATCCTGGAAAAGGTAAAACTATGGAGACAGTATTAAGGGTCAGTGGTTGCCACAGATTTGAAGGGAAGGAAGGGTGAATTACCAGAGCACAGAGGAATTTTAGGGTGGTGAAACTATTCTATATGATACTATAATGGTGGATATTTGTCTTTATATACATACACTTGTTCAACTCATAGATGTACAACACCAAGAGTGAACTCTAACGTAAAATACAGACTTAAGGTGAAAATGATGTGTTGATGTAGGTTCATCTATTGTAATGTACCACCCCGGTATAGGATATTGGTAGTGAGGTAAGTTGTACATATGTGTGGGCAGGAGGTTTATAGGAAATCTTTGTACCTTCCACTCAATATTGCTGTGAACCTAAAACTGCTCTAAAAAATAAACTCTTTTTTTTAAAGACTTTGAGAACTCTGCTCTACAGACTTACATCTTCTTTATCTCCCACTACAGGCATACCTCGTTTTACTGTGCTTGGAGTTACTGCACTTCACAAATATTATACCTTTTACAAATTGACGATTTGTGGCAACCTTGCATTGTCAGATGATGGTTAGCATATTTTAGCAATAAAGTTTTTTTTTTTTTTTTTGCGGTACGTGGGCCTCTCACTGTTGTGGCCTCTCCCGTTGCGGAGCACAGGCTCCGGACGTGCAGGCTCAGTGGCCATGGCTCACGGGCCCAGCCGCTCCACGGCATGTAGGATCTTCCCCGACCGGGTCACGAACCCGTGTCCCCTGCGTCGGCAGGCAGACTCTCAACCACTGCGCCACCAGGGAAGCCCGCAATAAAATATTTTTTAATTAAGGTATGTACATTGTTTATTTAAACATAAATGTACACTTAATAGACTACAGTATAGTGTAAACATAAGTTCTATATGCATTTGGAAACCAAAAAAATTCATGTGACTCTTTTTATTGTGATGCTCACTTTATTGTGGTAGTGAGCATCACAATAAAACTGGAACTAAACCCACAGTATCTCCAAGGCATGCCTGTACTTATGTTTCACACATTCTACACCACTGAACCAGTGATGGTTCACCAAACGTAATGGGCTCTTTCACACCTCTTCCTATTGTCTCAAGTTACTCCCTTTGCCTGTGAATCCTGCCTCTCCCTTTCCCTTCCCTTGCCACCTCACCACACAAACCCTTTTATTTATCCTTGTCAGGTCTCAGCTTAAAGGTCATCTCTTCTGTGAAGTCTTCCCTGATCTCTAGGTTGGGGAGTTCTTCACCCTCCCCTCTGTTCCCACAGCACCATTATAGTAATTGCCTATTTTAAGGGTCTATTTTTCCAACCAAACTGAATTCTAAGTTCAGGGGCCATGTCTAATTTATCACGAATCCCCAACAGCTAGCAAAAGCCAGGCATAAAATAGGTGCTCAGGCACCGAGTGAAGAAAGGAACAAACAATCAGACACCTAACTCAACTTGACAAGGAGTCTAAGGAATCTGCCTAAGACATGCAAATTCTCTCCAGGGCAGGAATAAATGTTCCATTTTTATCAGCTCTGACATGATTTTCACAATCCCGTTTTAAAATCCTGCTCTGTGGTAGCTCAGCACACCGGCCAAAAGATATTCTGAGGTCCTAATGCCTCCACAGACCCAATATAACCCTGATGAAAGGCAGCAAAATGCAGGGGGCGGCGGTGGCGGGGGGAGGACACACAAGAAGGTCTAGAATCCAGGCCAGTTTTGCCTCTACCACACCATACAGTCCAGGTGCTCAGCTTTCTCATCGGAACAATGGGGAGAATGAACTAGATGATCTTAAGTGCCCTTTCAGCTCCTACACTCCAAATGTCTGAAAACAGAAAGATCAGCACACTCAAAGCCCTGTATCTACATTTCTTCCTGACACAGCATCCCACAGTTTTAATAGGTACTTCATATACATCATCTCATATAATCACCACAATCCTGAGAGTCAACCTTACCTGGAGATTAGGAAATTGAAGCATGGACCTGCCTACAGTTCTTGAAGTAATTCAAATTCAAAAAGTGTGGCGTCAAGAGCCAAGGCCCTTTACATTCTACTACTTTACCTCCCCTAAAGAATTTCAAGTTGAATCAAGAAAACATACTTTGTTGTAATGAGAAGAAATGACATTAAATAAGAACTTACCATGTATAAGATACTACAACCATAAAATATTTTCCTTAATTCTTATAATCCTATGAGATACATTATTACTACTGTCATTTTACAGATGAGGAAACTAAAAAGTAGTTAAATAATTTGCTCAAGCTCATACAGCTAGTAAGAGCTGGGATTTGAACCCAGGTCTGATTCCAAAGGTTGTTTCCTTAGTATCTTAGTGAGAACCATTTGCCTACATGCCAATTGCTAGGGTTTAAGCTATTTTTACACTTGGCAATTTCCCTTCCAGAAGCAGCTGCTTTGAGAAAGGGAACGGTTTATTATGGTTCATAAATGGTTCATTTATGACATAAGTCCATCTGTCTTACTCATAGCTAGAATGCATGGGACATGTCGCAGGGCTTTGGAATTGCTTTCTGTTCCTAAATTTCCTCTGATCTAGTCAATTAAAACATTGTAGAGAAGAACACTTATGTTATTTTTATGCTTTACTTAGATTATTTTTATGTTTTACTTAGATTTTTGTTTTATAGTTATATATCTTATATTTTATATATTATTTCTATGATATCCTATTAATATACCATATAATATACCATCACAGGCATGGAATGTCAAATACAAAACAAACTTCGGTAATGGAAACACAGAAAGACAGTGGCTCAGAGGATGAATAGCCTATAGAAAAGAGCCCCAGGGAAGTAAAATCACTTAACACATGAACACATAAAGAGTATCTGAGATTTGTAGTTTTAAGAGGCTTACCTTTTTGGCCTCAGTTTCAAATAGAGTATTTGTTCCAGAGGTCCAGGCCCACGTCCAGAGCTTAGAATCCTGCTTCTGACATTACAGAGGACTCTTGAGAACTCCTTAGGAAACCTGTCCTTGGGTCTGTTTAGCCTCAGTGCACAAATTCTTTAATCTGGCCTAATAGCCCTATCTAAACCAACAGGAAATACAGGCTATATGTAGGAAGAGAAAGGTATTTTACCCCAGGACCATTCTTTAATTCTATCTTGGAGGAATCCAATTAAGAGTTGTTCTTTTGTAAATCTCATAACAACTCGTAAGTGTTAATCACAGATTCCAAAAGAAAACCATGACTGCAAGCAATAATAGCCACAAAATTACTTCCAACTCTTAATAAAGCTGCAGTTTGCATAACCTTTTTCACATCTTTAGTCTTATAAATCCATTCAGCAACTCTCTGAGATAAATATTATTATGTACCCATACTACGGGTAAGATAAGTGAGGTGAAGGAAGGTAGAGCAACTTACCAAAGGTCCCAAAATTAGGGATAGTCAATGGTGATAACCTCCAGTGCCTGAACTCCAATATAGCTGCTTCTACATGCACTATGCCTTCTGCAGACTAAGTGAATATGAATGGAGGTCATTAAATGCAAATTTGTTTTAAAATAAGTTAAAAGAACTAACCAAATCAGTTCTACTAAAGGCATTAGTCTGAACATCTCTAGGATGGGAGCCTTCAAACAGTACATGGTGTCTGAGGACTTAGAAGAATTAAAGAGCACAGTCCAGAAGTCAAGAGACAATTGTTCAAATGCAGACTCCATGCACCGCAACCATGTAGCATATGACCTTGGGCAAGTCCTTGACTCTCTGAGCACAAGAGTATCAGGGTTGTATAGTGGAAAGATCCCTGGAATCATAGAAAAAAGCTATAATCGCAGATCAGTCACTCCTAACCAGATGACCTTGGGCAAGTTACTCAAACTGAACTACCTCAGTTTACTGTCTACAAAGTGAAATATTTATCTCCCTGAAAAATTGGCACATTTCACAAACATCAAAGTTCCTAATATAATATGTGGTAACTAACAGGCATTCAATAAATAGTAGCTCGGTTACTGCTGTTACTTTTTATGGTTATTACTACTGTGTTAGTACTATTTGTTATTACTATTTTTATTACTATTGTTCTTATTATTTTAAGGATTAATGAAGATAAAGAAAATGTACGTGCTGTGTAGAAGCTAGAGAGCTTTACAAACATGAGTTATCATTAATAAAAGAAAGTGTCAGAGTAAGATTTACCAACCCACTCATTAAGACAGTTTAGAAACTGTGGCTAAGGAAAAAGAAGAACGAATCATCTGATTTCATGAAACTAGAGATCACAGACTTGAGGAAATAAAGTGAAAAAAGAAGCCTGCAAAACCATCCATCCTAATATTAACCCTATCTTTGGCCAAGTCCATTTGGCTTTCTGGTAACATGGGAAATGAGGCTGACATTATAAAATCCCAGGTTGCAGTACAGCCATCCAAGTTTCAGCACAAATCATTGACCTTATTTATTTTTTTTTAAAGATATATTTTTAAGAAGCCCTTCTCATTGGTTCAGATGACCTAATCTAAGCTCAAGGCAGTAAAACACTCCAACCTTGGAGAGATAAACACTGACGTAGTCCAGTTTTAAAATTAACTTTGCTAAACTCTTCCCAAGCTTGGAGAATTCCACTTCGGTTGTGAAAATGCAGCCAGGAAAAGATTCCAAACTAAATGCTACAGAACTTCTTAGAATAAACCAAAGGCTCCAGATCCTAACCACAGGAACCAGGCTTTCCCACATGGAATTCTGCAACTCAGCGCCACCTATCACAGGCCCTCAATTACAGCTTCTTGCAATCATTTATGCATCCCCCCAGGCACACACTGAAGCCACGCTGGAGGTCAGCATTAGGTAATGCCCATAGACATTCTACCCATTGCCAGCTCAAATCTCAACCACTAACGCAGCCCACAGAGAGCTCTTCTTTCTCATCCCCCAAATTCCTTTACACCCCAAAACTACCCCTCTGGAAATTCTGGCTCCAAAAGTCTGGGTAGGATCTGGGCAACTGTATTTCAGAAAAGCACCATGAGTGAGTCGGATGTGTAATCTGGGTTGGGAACAACTAACAGAGATAGTATGTTGTGATGTAATAGATACTTTTGGAAGACTTAGTTCCATACTCATCCCTTTCCAACTGTAAGACGTTGATCAATTTACTTTTCTCTAAGCCTCAGCCTCCCCAACTGAAAATGAGTTGTTACAGATATCAGATCAAACAAGAAATGAGGTTTCCCTTAAAAAAAAAAAAAAAAAACTTCATATTTGTATAGTGTTTTAGAGTTTAGAAAATGCTTTTACATCCACTACGTCAAATGACAAAAGCCTACTCATGATATGGGATGGATGGGAATTATAATCATTCCCCACTTTACAGTTAAGGATACAGGGATTAAAATAAATAGGTAAAAGGGCAAAAAATCACAGAGTTAATAAATGTTAGAGGTAGGACTCAATCCAGACTAAGTCCAGTTCTAGCCCATTTCTCTGTATAGCTGGTATAAATTCTCAAATACTTCATGAAGGGCATACCACTTCAAAGGCTGCCAACACTGCAGTGCATCCTTCTAGGACTAAGTTAAGCACGAAGCGGCAGGTCAACAAATCCTTATTGGTTGAATGATAAAATCAAAAAGTACAAAATCAAGCTGAATAAAGTTTCCAAACAAAAGGAAAAAATGCATTTATTTCATTTTGATGTATGCATTAATTATAGCCATCTAAGGTCTTAAAGCAAAGGAGTGAAACCTATGTGCTCAGGGTATGCATAGGAAATACAAAACTAGGTGGTGAAAGAGAGGCCACTACATCGTTTCACAAGAACTTCTTAGAACTCTATGCTTTCTACATCTATGCTTTGAACTTATAGAGCTACAGCTTTGATCTTGAGCTATGAGACTTATTTTCAGACCAGATTTGGCCTAGGGTTACTCAGCGAGGATTTCCAGAAGAACCTCTGCATCTACAGCTTTATTGCTGAACAAAGTACTTCACAATGGCCTAGTTTTGTTTCACATACTTATACAACCTGATCCAACCTCATCTTTATATCTCATTTATGTAATTATAGCATTTCAAAACTATAAGAGACTGTATATGTCTACTGGTTTGACTAATTTTTTAAAATTGTTTTTTATTGAATGAAAGATTCTTCAAATTCTAGAGTGCTTTACAATTTTCAAAGGTTTCACACACGATTTCTTTTTTTTTTAACTTTTTATTTTATATTGGAGTATAGCCAATTAACAGGGTTGTGATAGTTTCAGGTGCACAGCAAAGCAACTCAGCCATACATATACATGCATCCATTCTCACATGATTTCATATAACCCCATAATAACCCTCTTTTTCCCATACCCCTATATTATCTTTTCCCCCTTCCCTCTCCCCACTGGTAACCACTAGTTTGTTCCCTATATCTGTGTGACTCTAATATTTTAGATGAAGGCACTGAAGTCCAAAGACAAGTAACTGACCCAAACCAGGCAGCCAAATTATGAGAGAACCAAGACTACAACACCCATATCCCAATCCCCATCTCCCCATTCAATACATAAGGTCATCCCTTCGGTTCCCAATGATGTCTAAACACTTCCATCAGCTGTTTGTTTTTTTTTTTTAACAAAGTATTATTGAGATATAATTCACATACTATACAATTCACCCATAGAGTCTAAAATTCAGTGACTCAATACATTCATGGAGCTGGGGAATCATCTCCACAATCAACTTTAGAACATTTTCATTACCCCAAAAAGAAACCCCATACCTCTTAGCCACTGTCCCTTAAATCCCATTCACATCCCCCTACAACCCTAGGCAACCACTCTCCACTTTTTGTCTATGAATTTGCCTGGATAATTCATATAAGCAGAATCATACAGTATGTGACTTTGTGACTGGCTTCTTTCACTAATAATAATGTTTTCAAGGTTCCCCCTTTTGTAGTATGGATCAGGACTTCATTTCTTTTTGTTACCAGCTAATATTTCTTTGTATGGATATATCACATTTTATTTATCCATTCATCAATTGATGAACATTTGAGTTGTTCCCACTTTTTAGCTATTATCAATAATGCTGCTAGAAACATTCATGTACAAGTTTTTGTGTGGACATATGTTTTCATTTTTGGTAATATAGTAACTCTTTATATTTTTGATATAACATCCTTATCAGACATATGATTTAGGAAAATTTTCTCCCATTCTGTGGGTTATCTTTTCTCTTTCTTTCTGAAGCACAAAAGTTTTAATTTTGATGATGTCTATTGGTCAGGAATCTCATGATCTTCCTGGTTTGTCAATAAGAACAATTCCAGCTTTTTATTTTTAAAAGTCCTCCTTACTGCATGTAGAAACTTGGGCTGAAAGCCTACTTATTTATAGAGATCAAGAATTATGGCTGATAAAGTACAATATTAAAAATAAGCACACATCTAAACTGAGGGTTAAACAAAGTGGCTATATATGTGGGAAAAGATTCTATGGTAGAGTAACATCACCTAGATCATAGCCCCTCGCCTAGGAAGTTGGCAGCTACTACATAAATGAATTAGCCAGAAAACAAAGTTAAGCAACTTATGTGTGCCTCTTCTATCTAGACCCCAAAAGAGCTCACAATGAAGGTGGGGTAGAGGAAAGGGTAAACACAAAGATGCATGCCCAATGTACTCAATAAGAGTCCTCAATAGTTCTCATTTCAGTTTTTCAACAATCATTTCCTATATGTAAGATCACTGCCTATTAGACACCTCTATGTCAAGACGTCTCAAATACAAAGTGTCTAATATTATCTTTTCACTTCAAATGCAATGTGTTTAAGTCATCATCTTTCCTGCTCTCCAACCATCAACCTTCCTCACTTGTTCCTCTTCCTGTGTTCCCTATTTGGTTAATGATACTATTATCTACCATCTCCCCTGCTCTGTAGTTATGCAGGTATATTTTTCTGCAACATATTTTCTGCAATTCACCACTGTACTTGACATATTTGGCCTACTGTTTCAGAATCCCAATTCTGACTTTACCATGTAGCCTACTAGCTATGCCTCCTAGCTTCAATGAAAGAGTAAGAAAAAGGGTACTGGGACTTCCCTGGTGGCAGAGTGGTTAAGAATCCGCCTGCCAATGCAGGGGACACAGGTTCGAGCCCTGGTATGGGAAGATCCCACATGCTGCAGAGCAACTAAACCTGTGTGCCACAACTACCGAGCCTACGCTCTAGAGATCGCAAGCAACAACTACTGAAGCCTGCGTGCCACAACTACTAAAGCCCGTGCACCTAGAGCCCGTGCTCCACAACAAGAGAAGCCACTGCAATGAGAAGGCTGTGCACCGCAACAAAGAGTAGGCCCTGCTCAATGCAACTAAAGAAAGCCTGGGTTCAGCAGCGAAGACCCAATGTAGCCAAAAATTAATTAATTAATTAAAAAAAAAAAAAAGAATCTGGATACAAGGGACTTCCCTGCACTGCTGGTGCAGTGGTTAAGAATCCGCCTGCCAATGCTGGGGACACAGGTTTGATGCCTGGTCCGGGAAGATTCCACATGCCGCGGAGCAACTAACTCCGCGAGCGACAACTACTGAGCCCGCATGCCACCACTACTGAAGCCTGAGCACCTAGAGCCAGGGCTCCGCCACAGGAGAAGCCACTGCAATGAGAGGCCTGTGAAGCGCAACAAAAAGTAGCCCCCGCTCAACACAACTAGAGAAAGCCCGTGCGCAGCAATGAAGACCTAATGCAGCCAAAAATAAATAAATAAAATTTTTCAAAACAAAAAGAATCTGGAAAGATGACATTCCAAATGAAACTAGTTTGGGGGAAAAACCATATCCAAATGAAGACATTTCAATATTTCTTATATTTTGTGAGGTCATAAACAGTTTAAGAACTTAAAAAGTAAGTAAATATATGGGTTAAAAAAGGACTTCCGGGAAGATGGCGGAAGAGTAAGACGCAGAGACCACCTTCCTCCCCACAGATACACCAGAAATACATTTACGCGTGGAACAACTCCTACGGAGCACCTACTGAACGCTGGCAGAAGACCTCAGACCTCCCAAAAGGCAAGGAACCCCCCACGTACCTGGTTAGGGCAAAAGAAAAAAATAGAGACAAAAGGATAGGGACGGGTCCTGCACCAGCGGGAGAGAGCTGTGAAGGAGGAAAAGTGTCCACACACTAGGAAGCCGCTTCGCGGGCGGAGACTTCGGGTGGCGGAGTGGGGGAGCTTGGGAGCCGCGGAGGAGAGCACAGCAACAGGGGTGCGAAGGGCAAAGCGGGGAGATTCCAGCGCAGAGGATCGGGCCGACCGGCACTCACCAGGCGAGAGGCTTGTCTGCTCGCCCGCCGGGGCGGGCGGGGCTGGGAGCTGAGGCTCCGGCTTCTGTTGGAGCGCCGGGAGGGGACTGAGGTTGGCCGCGTGAACACAGCCTGCAGGGCGTTAGTGCACGAGGAGAGGGGATTAAGAACGCTGCTTAAGAGAGCTCCAGAGACGGGCGCGAGCCGCGGCTAAAAGTGCGGAGCCCAGAGACAGACATGAGACGCTAAGGCCGCTGCTGCCGGCACCAAGAAGCCTGTGTGCGAACACAGGTCACTATCCGCACCCCCTTCCGGGGAGCCTGTGCAGCCCGCCACTGCCAGGGCCCCGGGATCCAGGGACAACTCCCCCGGGAGAACGCACGGCGCGCCTCAGGCCGACCTACACGCACAGGCGGGGCCAAATCCAAAGCTGAGCCCCTGGGAGCTGTGAGAACAAAGAAGAGAAAGGGAAATCTCTCCCAGCAGCCTCAGAAGCAGCGGATTAAAGCTCCACAATCAACTTGATGTACCCTGCATCTGTGGAATACATGAATAGACAACGAATCATCCCAAATTAAGGAGCCCTGTGGATGAAAGGCTCTTGGTGCTGCAGCCAGGAGTCAGTGCTGTGCCTCTGAGGTGGGAGAACCAACTTCAGGACACTGGTCCACAAGAGGCCTCCCAGCTGCACATAATATCAAACAGCGAAAATCTCCCAGAGATCTCCATCTCAATGCCAGCACCCAGCTTCACTCAATGACCAGCAAGCTACAGTGCTGGACATCCTATGCCAAACAACTAGCAAGACAGGAACACAACCCCACCCATTAGCAGAGAGGCTGCCCAAAATCATAATAAGTCTACAGACACCCTAAAACACACCACCAGACGTGGACCTGCCCACCAGAAAGACAAGATCCAGCCTCATCCACCTGAACACAGGCACTAGTACCCTCCACCAGGAAGCCTACACAACCCACTGAACCAACCTTAGCCACTGGGGACAGACACCAAAAACAACGGGAACTACGAACCTGCAGCCTGCAAAAAGGAGACCCCAAACACAGTAAGATGAGCAAAATGAGAAGACACAGAAACACACAGCAGATGAAGGAGCAAGATAAAAACCCACCAGACCTAACAAATGAAGAGGAAATAGGCAGTCTACCTGAAAAAGAATTCAGAATAATGATAGTAAAGATGACCCAAAATCCTGGAAATAGAATAGACAAAATGCAAGAATCAGTTAACAAGGACCTAGAAGAACTAAAGATGAAACAAACAATGATGAACAACACAATAAATGAAATGAAAAATACTCTAGATGGGATCAATAGCAGAATAACTGAGGCAGAAGAACGGATAAGTGACCTGGAAGATAAAATAGTGGAAATAACTACTGCAGAGCAGAATAAAGAAAAAAGAATGAAGAGAGCTGAGGAGAGTCTCAGAGACCTCTGGGACAACATTAAACGCACCAACATTCGAATTATAGGGGTTCCAGAAGAAGAAGAGAAAAAGAAAGGGACTGAGAAAATATTTGAAGAGATTATAGTTGAAAACTTCCCTAACATGGGAAAGGAAATAGTTAATCAAGTCCAGGAAGCACAGAGAGTCCCATACAGGATAAATCCAAGGAGAAATACGCCAAGACACATATTAATCAAACTGTCAAAAATTAAATACAAAGAAAACATATTAAAAGCAGCAAGGGAAAAACAACAAATAACACACAAGGGAATCCCCATAAGGTTAACAGCTGATCTTTCAGCAGAAACTCTGCAAGCCAGAAGGGAGTGGCAGGACATATTGAAAGTGTTGAAGGAGAAAAACCTGTAACCAAGATTACTCTACCCAGCAAGGATCTCATTCAGATTTGATGGAGAAATTAAAACCTTTACAGACAAGCAAAAGCTGAGAGAGTTCAGCACCACCAAACCAGCTCTACAACAACTGCTAAAGGAACTTCTCTAGGCAAGAAACACAAAAGAAGGAAAAGACCTACAATAACGAACCCAAAACAATTAAGAAAATGGGAATGGGAACATACATATCGATAATTACCTTAAATGTAAATGGACTAAATGCTCCCACCAAAAGACACAGATTGGCTGAATGGATACAAAAACAAGACGCATATATTTGCTGTCTACAAGAGACCCACTTCAGACCTAGAGACACATACAGACTGAAAGTAAGGGGATGGAAAAAGGTATTTCATGCAAATGGAAACCAAAAGAAAGCTGGAGTAGCAATTCTCATATCAGACAAAATAGACTTTAAAACAAAGACTATTAGAAGAGACAAAGAAGGACACTACATAATGATCAAGGGATCGATCCAAGAAGAAGATATAACAATTGTAAATATTTATGCACCCAACATAGGAGCACCTCAATACATAAGGCAAATACTGACAGCCATAAAAGGGGAAATTGACAGTAACACATTCATAGTAGGGGACTTTAACACCCCACTTTCACCAATGGACAGATCATCCAAAATGAAAATAAATAAGGAAACACAAGCTTTAAATGATACATTAAACGAGATGGACTTAATTGATATTTATAGGACATTCCATCCAAAAACAACAGAATACACATATTTCTCAAGTGCTCATGGAACATTCTCCAGGATAGATCATATCTTGGGTCACAAATCAAGCCTTGGTAAATTTAAGAAAATTGAAATTGTATCAAGTATCTTTTCCGACCACAATGCTATGAGACTAGATATCAATTACAGGAAAAGATCTGTAAAAAATACAAACACATGGAGGCTAAACAATACACTACTTAATAATGAAGTGATCACTGAAGAAATCAAAGAGGAAATCAAAAAATACCTAGAAACAAATGACAATGGAGACACAACGACTCAAAATCTATGGGATGCAGCAAAAGCAGTTCTAAGAGGGAAGTTTATACAATACAATCCTACCTTAAGAAACAGGAAACATCTCGAATAAACAACCTAACCTTGCACCTAAAGCAATTAGAGAAAGAAGAACAAAAAAACCCCAAAGTTAGCAGAAGGAAAGAAATCATAAAAATCAGATCAGAAATAAATGAAAAAGAAATGAAGGAAACGATACCAAAGATCAATATAACTAAAAGCTGGTTCTTTGAAAGGATAAACAAAATTGATAAACCATTAGCCAGACTCATCAAGAAAAAAAGGGAGAAGACTCAAATCAATAGAATTAGAAATGAAAAAGGAGAAGTAACAACTGACACTGCAAAAATACAAAAGATCATGAGAGATTACTACAAGCAACTCTATGCCAATAAAATGGACAACCTGGAAGAAACGGACAAATTCTTAGAAATGCACAACCTGCCAAGACTGAATCAGGAAGAAATAGAAAATATGAACAGACCAATCACAAGCACTGAAATTGAAACTGTGATTAAAAATCTTCCAACAAACAAAAGCCCAGGACCAGATGGCTTCACAGGCGAATTCTATCAAACATTTAGAGAAGAGCTATCACCTATCCTTCTCAAACTCTTCCAAAATATAGCAGAGGGAGGAACACTCCCCAACTCATTCTACAAGGCCACCATCACCCTGATACCAAAACCAGACAAGGATGTCACAAAGAAAGAAAACTACAGGCCAATATCACTGATGAACATAGATGCAAAAATCCTCAACAAAATACTAGCAAACAGAATCCAACAGCACATTAAACGGATCATACACCATGATCAAGTGGGGTTTATTCCAGGAATGCAAGGATTCTTCAATATACGCAAATAAATCAACGTGATACACCATATTAACAGATTGAAGGAGAAAAACCATATGATCATCTCAATAGATGCAGAGAAAGCTTTTGACAAAATTCAACACCCATTTATGATAAAAACCCTGCAGAAAGTAGGCATAGAGGGAACTTTCCTCAACATAATAAAGGCCATATATGACAAACCCACAGCCAACATCATCCTCAATGGTGAAAAACTGAAAGCATTTCCACTAAGATCAGGAACAAGACAAGGTTGCCCACTCTCACCACTCTTATTCAACATAGTTTTGAAAGTTTTAGCCACAGCAATCAGAGAAGAAAAGGAAATAAAAGGAATCCAAATCGGAAAAGAAGAAGTAAAGCTGTCACTGTTTGCAGATGACATGATACTATACATAGAGAATCCTAAAGATGCTACCAGAAAACTACTAGAGCTAATCAATGAATTTGGTAAAGTAGCAGGATACAAAATTAATGCACAGAAATCTCTGGCATTCCTATACACTAAGGATGAAAAATCTGAAAGTGAAATCAAGAAAACACTCCCATTTACCACTGCAACAAAAAGAATAAAATATCTAGGAATAAACCTACCTAAGGAGACAAAAGACCTGTATGCAGAAAATTATAAGACACTGATGAAAGAAATTAAAGATGATACAAATAGATGGAGAGATATACCATGTTCTTGGATTGGAAGAATCAACATTGTGAAAATGACTCTACTACCCAAAGCAATCTACAGATTCAATGCAATCCCTATCAAACTACCACTGGCATTTTTCACAGAACTAGAACAAAAAATTTCACAATTTGTATGGAAACACAAAAGACCCCAAATAGCCAAAGCAATCTTGAGAACAAAAAACGGAGCTGGAGGAATCAGGCTTCCTGACTTCAGACTATACTACAAAGCTACAGTAATCAAGACAGTATGGTACTGGCACAAAAACAGAAATATAGATAAATGGAACAGGATAGAAAGCCCAGAGATAAACCCACGCAGATATGGTCACCTTGTCTTTGAAAAAGGAGGCAGGAATGTACAGTGGAGAAAGGACAGCCTCTTCAATAAGTGGTGCTGGGAAAACTGGACAGCTACATGTAAAAGTATGAGATTAGATCACTCCCTAACACCATACACAAAAATAAGCTCAAAATGGATTAAAGACCTAAATGTAAGGCCAGAAACTATCAAACTCTTAGAGGAAAACATAGGCAGGACACTCTATGACATAAATCACAGCAAGGTCCTTTTTGACCCACCTCCTAGAGAAATGGAAATAAAAACAAAAGGAAACAAATGGGACCTAATGAAACTTAAAAGCTTTTGTGCAGCAAAGGAAACCATAAAGAAGACCAAAAGACAACCCTCAGAATGGGAGAAAATATTTGCAAATGAAGCAACTGACAAAGGATTAATCTCCAAAATTTATAAGCAGCTCATGCAGCTTAATAACAAAAAAACAAACAACCCAATCCAAAAATGGGCAGAAGACCTAAATAGACATTTCTCCAAAGAAGATAGACAGAGTGCCAACAAACACATGAAAGAATGCTCAACATCACTAATCATTAGAGAAATGCAAATCAAAACTACAATGAGATATAATCTCACACCAGTCAGACTGGCCATCATCAAAAACTCTAGAAACAATAAATGCTGGAGAGGGTGTGGAGAAAAGGGAACCCTCTTACACTGTTGGTGGGAATGTAAATTGATACAGCCACTGTGGAGAACAGTATGGAGGTTCCTTAAAAAACTACAAATAGAACTACCATATGACCCAGCAATCCCACTACTGGGCATATACCCTGAGAAAACCATAATTCAAAAAGAGTCATGTACCAAAATGTTCATTGCAGCTCTATTTACAATAGCCCAGAGATGGAAACAACCTAAGTGTCCATCATCGGATGAATGGATAAAGAAGATGTGGCACATATATACAATGGAATATTACTCAGCCATAAAAAGAAACGAAATCGAGCTATTTGTAATGAGGTGGATAGACCTAGAGTCTGTCATACAGAGTGAAGTAAGTCAGAAAGAGAGAGACAAATACCGTATGCTAACACATATATATGGAATTTAAGAAAAAAAAATGTCATGAAAAACCTAGGGGTGAAACAGGAATAAAGACACAGACTTACTAGAGAATGGACTTGAGGCTATGGGGAGGGGGAAGGGTAAACGGTGACAAAGCGAGAGAGAGGCATGGACATATATACACTACCAAACATAAGGTAGATAGCTAGTGGGAAGCAGCCGCATAGCACAGGGAGATCCGCTCGGTGCTTTGTGACGGCCTGGAGGGGTGGGATAGGGAGGGTGGGAGGGAGGGAGACGCAAGCGGGAAGAGATATGGGAACATATGTATAGATATAACTGATTCATTTTGTTGTGAAGCTGAAACTAACATACCATTGTAAAGCAATTATATTGCAATAAAGATGTTAAAATGAAAAAAAAAAAAAAAAAGTAAATATATGGCTTCAGATTGCCCAAAATCTGGCAAGAGCATAATTATTTTCCTAGAATTTTGGTCAGATATAGTTAATAGAGTATAATAATGGGTCTGTTTTCCATTTGACTTCACAGTCATTTCAGGAAAAGAAGATAAGGAATAAGGAAAATATTTAATGAGAAAAAGAGGAATTAAAGGAAAATTAAATCAAGGAAGGGACAAATATTATATTCAGGTTACCAAAAAAAATTTTTTTTAAGTATACAAATGATGAGAAAGAAATGAAATACTGTACTTTTATCACCAGGTAAGATGGCTCGGTAAAATCGGTCCTTCTTTTTCTTCTCCTCTGGGTTTGGAGGCAGAGGTTTGGAACCATGGTTTAGGGTTCCAGCATCTTTGCTGCCAGCTCCAATCATAGTGCTGGTATTTCTCATCGGAGGGGCTGGGGGTTTGTCTTGAATGTCTAGGCCGTTATTCGACATTGTCAGCACCAGCAGCAGCTACTGGAATCAGAAAGAAGAACATAACTCTTTTATTATTTTTTGAGCAAAAGGAAATAGGTATTGAAAATTTTAAAGGAATCCAAATTTTACAACCCTTCCTCCAGGACCCACCTCAGGCCCTTCCACTGCATACCATGACTACTGCTATCTTATTCAGTCCACCATACTCAAAGATGTAATACCTACTCTGTGCCAAGCACTGCTGAAAATTCACAAGGTTCTTGCTTTTCTCTTCATTCTCCTATCTAAGGCATCGGAGAGCACAAAAAGCCACCATGATGTGATTTAAAAGGCAGAAATTTGGCCCAGTTAAACTGAGAATGAATCCCTGTGCTACTTAACAAGCTTTAGAGAAATTCCTTAACCACTTGGGTTCCATTCAGTCATTCACATGAAGATTAAATAAAACTGCCAACAGTATTCCACATAGTGAGTTCTCTGCCAAGCTCTAATTTTGTTACCTTAGGAAAATCATTCCTTCTCTGGTAGGAATTGTATCACTATACCAATGGTCAGTAAAGCTGCTGGTTTTGTAAACAGTTTTACTGGAACACAGCCACATCCATTCACTTACATATTGTCTATGGCTTCTTTCACATTCTAATGGCAATACTAGTAGTTGCAACAGGCCTAAAATATTTAGGTTGTTCACAAACCTAAAATATTTACTATCTGGTCATTTACAAGAAAAGTTTGCTGATCCCTGGCCTTTATCATCTCTCCAGTATCTCCTTCCTCTAAAATTTGACCTTGTTCTAAATATATGATGATCAATGCATTAACCATCTTGTCCTATATGGTGCTGAATTTACAGGCAATTTCCAGTGCTTCTCGGAAACAGAAGGAATAAAAGGAATAAAATCTAAAAGAAAAGGGAAAAAATCCCTATCAGATGGAACCAGTAGTTTTAGTGAAGATAGATGTTATTACCTTAAATAAGTGTGCTTGACAATAGATAAATATGAATATATCCAGAGTTAATAAAGTTTCTCATTATTCTTCATGCTACACTGGAAATTATATCTTTCTTTTTTTTTTTTTTCTCAGTACGCGGGCCTCTCACTGTTGTGGGCTCTCCCGTTGCGGAGCACAGGCTCCGGACGCGCAGGCTCAGTGGCCGTGGCTCACAGGCCTAGCTGCTCCGCAGCATGTGGGATATTCCCGGACCGGGGCACGAACCCGTGTCCCCTGCATCGTCAGGTGGACTCTCAACCACTGCACCACCAGGGAAGCCCCTGGAAATTATATCTTTAACCATGACTATTTAGAATGTAAGCTCCTTAGAGTCAAATACAACAGTGCTTTTTAGACTGAAGTTTCTAATCATCAAAAAAACAAAACAAAACAAAACAAAACAGTGTAATAATCACCAAAACTTTTCAGAAATATAGATGTCCTTGTATGACCCTCATAAATTCTGATTTAGTACGGCTGGGTTAAGCCCAAAATTTATAATTTTAAAACTTAGTGATCCCAGTGCCTGCCAGAATTGAATACCACTGCTTTAGAAGTTAACTACTTAAATGCTATGGACAAAATCTATAGGAGTCTTAACATTTTCTAATAAATGCAGAGCTAAATGATCCCTTGCATCCATTTTTTCCCTCAATCCTTTCTCCACACGCCATCAGTGATCTTAAAACACTCATACCTCTACTTAAAACCCTTCAGTGACATCCCAGAATAAAAGCTAAAGTTCCTTAGCTTGCTGTTAAAGGCCCTCCCATTGTTTAACCCATTCCACCATCAGCTTCATTTCCCACCACTACCACTCCCTCTAATTCCCCTTATACTCTAGCCACACCCAACTTCTTCAAGTATACTGTAGCTTTCACACTTTCATTCCTGTACACATGCTGTTCCCTCTGCTTAGAATGCCAATTTCCCTATCCTCAAATTCACTCATCCTTCAACTGCTATTTTTTTTTTTTTTTTGGCCGTACGCGGGCCTCTCACTGTTGTGCCCTCTCCCGTTGCGGAGCACAGGCTCCAGACGCGCAGGCTTAGCGGCCATGGCTCACGGGCCCAGCCGCTCCGCGGCATGTGGGATCTTCCCGGACTGGGGCACGAACCAGCGTCCCCTGCATCGGCAGGCGGACTCTCAACCACTGTGCCACCAGGGAAGCCCCTCAACTGCTATTTCTCCTATGAAGCCCTTTTGAAATGTTCTCACCTTCAAGAAGTTAAGGTCCCCTCCTCCACACTCCAAAGGCAATGGGTATATTTCCAGGTTATCACATTTATTTTTACTATGTTTTAATTATCTTCGCCAGAAGAATGTAACCCAAAGATCAGGCACGATTTTGTCACCTTTGTAATCCAAAAGAGCCTAGTATAGTATCTAACTCAACAGTGGATTCAATAAATATTTCTATTAATCAAAAGTTTGACATAGTTATATACCTTGCCTTTAAGGAATTCAGTACAGACGAAATTTTAAGGTCCTTTGCAATCTTTGATATTGAACTGCCTCACAAACTAAGCCATTGTACCTGGACACAGCTTGCATTCAAACCACACTTCAGAAATCTCTGTTCTCCTGAATTTGCCAAGTAGTCTCTTACCCTCCTCTTGCCCTACACCCCCCAACCCCAATGCTTCTTGTCAGTGATTTCTCCCTCCTCTGACTGATGAAAATCTTACTCATCTTTTAAGATCAAATTTAAACTTCATCTGTTTATATAATTCATCCTGACCTACCTCTGACAAACCCACTGCTCCTCACTTCTCTTTCTGAACAAAAGAAATCAAGTAAGCAAGGACAATCTTGTTAATCTAGAGTAACTCTCTGGGTGGTGTGCTTTTTATCCATTTCTTCCAGTTTCATTTTGCAGATTTGTCTTTGCTTTCCCTCCCAGCCCCAACTCAAGTCCCTCAGCTCCCCCAAAGAGAATTTCTACTGGCCCAGCTCTCAAGAGTACCTTCCCACTCCAGACTGCCAGTTCCAAAATTACACTCCCTGCAGCCACCTGATACCCTAAGCAGGCCCTTCCTTGCCTCTTAGGTCCTTCAGCCAAAAGCTTCATTGAATATTACTCCTTTCCAGGATGACAGCCCAGAATTTCACCAAGAAAGCCTTCATCAGGGCTTCCCTGGTGGCGCAGTGGTTGAGAGTCCGCCTGCCAATGCAGGGGACACGGGTTTGTGCCCCGGTCTGGGAGGATCCCACATGCCGCGGAACGGCTGGGCCCATGAGCCATGGCCGCTGGGCCTGCGCGTCCGGAGCCTGTGCTCCACAATGGGAGAGGCCACAGCAGTGAGAGGCCCGCACACTGCAAAAAAAAAAAAAGAAAGGCTTCATCAACCTTTCTGATAAGGCTTTTCTTCATTTCTCAGTTCTTCCACTGTGTTTGGAGAACTCTAGGTGGTAGATCGCCAATTTCAAAAAAAATTCTAAATTATTAAAACCTAAAATCTGTTGTTGGAATACAACGTTTGAATACTCTGTACCACATTCCAGCCCAGGTCATCTAGCCTGTGCTTGAAAACCTCCAGTGATAGGAAATCTACAGTCTCACAAGTCAGCCTATTCTATCTTTGGTGACCTCATTTAGAGAGCTCTCACTTATATTGCTTTTTTCTTTTTGCAGTACGTGGGCCTCTCACTGTTGTGGCCTCTCCTGTTGCGAAGCACAGGCTCCGGATGCACAGGCTCAGCGGCCATGGCTCACGGGCCCAGCTGCTCCGCGGCATGTGGGATCTTCCCGGACCGGGGCACGGACCCATGTCCCCTGCATCGGCAGGCGGACTCTCAACCACTGCGCCACCAGGGAAGCCCTCACTTATATTGTTTTATCTTTTCACACTGAATTGCAATTATTTGTTTACACATTTGCCTCTCCCTGCACTTCCCTTCCCTGCCAGACTTAAGACTATGAACTCCTCAAGAACAAAGTTCAGTCATCGCAATCCCCAACACCAGGCCTGGCACAGAACAGGTAATCAGTAAAGATTTGTTGAACAAATGAACAAGCAAATGAATAAATAAAAGAACAACAAATGAACAAACACTACTTCCATCTATTATTCCTAAATCCTATATGAGGGCTACTCAGTGAAAGTCTATTGCCTCTTCAGAACTTTACGTACCTGAAATCATCTCTCAAGACTCCCTCCACCGCCCAAAATCTATTTTCTCAGTGCTAAACAGTGCCAGTACTTTCAACTATACTCACAGAACACAAGTTTGTGCCTTCTTGAACCTTTCCTTTGAACTTACTTGGACTTAATATTTTTACACTACTTTCCAGTTTCTCTGCAGCCCTCCATCCAGTCCTTTCCTATGGCTTCTGCACAAGTCTTTACTCTCTTTACACTTCATAGATCCACTCAGAGGTCATTTTGTCCATCTATACCTAGCACAATAATTAGCACATTTTAAAACATACACTATTCTAAACTTTGTTTATAGGAAAACAAGTCCAAAATTTCAATCCTGATAGGAAAAAGAATTCTTTTTTTAAAATTTTTATTGGAGTATAGTTGATTTACAATGTTGTGTTAGTTTCAGGTATATAGCAAAGTGAATCAGTTATACAAATACATATATCCACTGTTTTTTAAAGATTATTTTCCCATATAGGCCATTACAGAGTATTGAGTAGAGTTCCCCGTGCTATACAGCAGGTTCTTATTAGTTATCTACTTTACATACAGTAGTGTGTATGTGTTAGTCCCAATCTCCCAGTTTATCTGTCCCCACCCTTATCCCCTGGTAACCATAAGTTTGTTGTCTATATCTGTGACTCTACTTCTGTTTTGTAAATAAGATTCATTTGTACCCTTTTTTTTTTTAGATTCCACATATAAGCGATATTTGTCTTTCTGTGTCTGACTTACTTCACTCAGTATGACAATCTCTAGGTCCATCCATGTTGCTGCAGATGGCATTATTTTGTTCTTTTTTATGGCTGAGTAATATTCCATTGTATGTATGTACCACATCTTCTTTATCCATTCCTCTGTTGATGGACATTTAGGTTGCATCCATGTCCAGGTTATTGTCAATAGTGCTGCAACGAACATTGGGGTGCATGTATCTTTTTTTGAATTACAGTATTCTCCGGATGCCCAGAAGTAGGATTGCTGGGTCGTATGGTAGTTCTATTTTTAGTTTTTTAAGGAACCTCCATACTGTTTTCCATAGTGGCTGTACCAATTTACATTCCCACCAACAGTGTAGGAAGGTTCCCTTTTCTCCACACCCTCTCTGGCATTTATTGTTTGTAGGTTTTTTGATGATGGCCATTCTGACCTGTGTGATGTTACCTCATTGTAGTTTTGATTTGCAAGAAATACACTCAGCTCTTGAATAACATGACCAAATATATATTAAATCTTCTAGCAATCTCTGCTGGTCAAAGATTTGGAAGGATGACAAGCCAACGCCTTCTGACAAGCTGCAGAATAAAGCTAAGCCCGAGGCCAACATTTAGAATGGAAGTTCCTCAATCTTAAGTCCAGCCCAAACATGTTTATACATTTCTATATTTGCCATTGGCTAGATTTGACGGATCTAAATGTAAATCAGAAGTAACATAGTTTAGGTCAGAATAGGTACAGCGGGGTGAGAATTACCTCAAGTATAGTTGGAAAATCCTTTGGCAGAGAGTCAGAAGACTTGAGTTCCAGTCCCCACCTTTAAATTTCTGTGTGATCTTTGGCAATTTCTTTCTGCTTTTTGGACCTCCGTACTCCTGTTACGTGAGGGGGTCAGATTAGATGACCTCTAAGGTTGCTTCTGGCTTTGATGTTATGTGTATCTTAAAATCTTTACTAACCTTTATCTATCCTAGATGACAAACTGATATAACAGAGAGAAAGACAGATTGACCATGTGTTACCAATGCCCCAGAGTCTCATTTATAAGCAACTAATTATACTGAAGTACTAATTTATAAGCAACTAATTATACTGAAGTACTAATTTATAAGCAACTAATTATACTGAAGTACTAATTATTAATCAACTGAATGACTCTATAATACATGTAGGATCACTGTGAGGTTTCAAAAGGGCCACTGGCAGGGCGATATAGTAAAAAGATGACTGGAGTTAGAATCAGACAAGTTTAAGTCCTGGTTCTGTTATTTACTAGCTATAGTCCTAATAGAACTCTCTTCACCTATGAGCTGCAAACTGTTGTTTCCTCCTGAGCAGTCAGTCTCTAGACAGACACTAGTCAAGAGGCAACCAAGGAGGGGAAGTGATTTATGTTTCTTTTTCTATAAAAAGCATAAAGATACAGTGCTAGAGTAGAAAAAAGGGAAAGAAAACAGTTTTCAAGTAGCCAGTATGTACAAGGTACTTTACATACTGAACAAAACCAGTCAGGGATTCAGAGGAGTATGTTCACCAACAATTACTTCTTTCTACTTTACCACATCTGGATTCCACAGCCACAAGTATAAATCACAGCCAAGATAATCAAAGATTTTAAGATACACATAACATCAAAGCCAGAAGCAACCTTAGAGGTCATCTAATCTGACCCCCTCACGTAACAGGAGTACGGAGGTCCAAAAAGCAGAAAGAAATTGCCAAAGATCACACAGAAATTTAAAGGTGGGGACTGGAACTCAAGTCTTCTGACACTCTGCCAAAGGATTTTCCAACTATACTTGAGGTAATTCTCACCCCGCTGTACCTATTCTGACCTAAACTATGTTACTTCTGATTTACATTTAGATCCGTCAAATCTAGCCAATGGCAAATATAGAAATGTATAAACATGTTTGGGCTGGACTTAAGATTGATATTTACTAAATGTCTGCCATGAGCAAGCAACAGAGAAGATAAGTAATTTCTTGGTCCTCAAATCAGCCATGTGAAAGTTATGTACACCTTTTACTGCAGTTGCAGGCTCTTCATTCAAGTACAATTCAAATAATTTTTAATGAGTACTTACTTGTAAGGTGCTATGCCAGAAACCAGGGATATAGAGATAAATAAATGAATATGTTCCCAACTCTAGAGGTTCTCACTGTCTAGTAAGCAAAACAGACAGGACCTAGAAAACCACAATGTCAGGCCAATTGTGAACAGTGCTGTAGAATAGTACAAGCAGTAAAATGTCAGAAGAAACAGAAAGGAAAGAC
This sequence comes from Pseudorca crassidens, assembly GCF_039906515.1. NCBI lineage: Eukaryota > Metazoa > Chordata > Mammalia > Artiodactyla > Delphinidae > Pseudorca > Pseudorca crassidens. The sequence continues at coordinate 55,793,500 of NC_090304.1, forward strand.
TATATTAAACTGAGGTCATCAGTGAGGCTTCTCAGAAGAAGTGGTGTTAAGAGTAGGGGCTTAGGAGAATGCCCTGGTGATCCAGTGGTTAGGACTCCACACTTCCACTGCAGGGGGCATGGGTTCCATCCCTGGTCGGGAAACTAAGATCCCACATGCTGCACAGTGCAGCCAAAAAAAAAAAAAGAGTAGGGGCTTAAAGAATAAATAGGTCAGACTAGTGGTCTTTGACTCTGGGCTATTAGAATTCCCTAGGAGCTTTTTAAAACACCAGATGAAGTACTTAAGAGAGGAAGTATACTAATATCTGCAATTTACTTTGAAATGCATTTTTTAAAAGTAAGATACATTAGTGGATGAACATAGGGATGTGATGTAATATACATGTCAATATATAATATATAATGGATGTGATAAAGCAAGTTAACATGAAAATGTTAATGGTAGAAGAATCTACATGGCGATTACACAGGTATTCACTATAAAATTCTTTCAACTTTGCTGTATGTTTCAGATTTTCCTAATTAAAAAGCGGGGGCGGCAGGGGTGCGGGGGGAATACCACTGCTTTAACTCTGATTTTAATTGGTCTGGGATAGGCCCAGGCATTGGTATATTACCTTGACCAAGGAAAACAGACAATAAAATGAATGATTTTGACAGAGAACGACGAAGGCAAATATATCCCAGATCATAGGAATAACACGTGTGAGAGTACAGTGTGGTAGAAGGCAACATGAAGGTGAAAAAGTAGGACACAGCAATCACAGAGGACCTTTCATTTTCTGCAATACATACAGCGCTAGTCAGAAAAATGGTCCTTTCTAAGCAGTTCTAGATCTGTACAATGAATGTCCCATGTTAAAAATAAAAGATGACGCTGTTGATTAAAAAAGGCTGAGGGATGACAATGAGAAAAGAAGTGTTCCCTGGAGGAGGGGACCAGCTGCTATCCATCTGCACTGACGACTCTGTGGTGCCTTGAGCTCACACAATGGGACTTGGAATTTAGGAGAGTTCTCTAAATTGACTAACAAAGTTGCTAAAATTCTTTTAAGAGTATCCCCATTGAACCTTCTGGACTAACTGTCTTTACAAATAGGGTTTCAGCCATCACCTGGGGCTGATATTTCAATAACCACTAACATTAATGGAGTGTACAAGAAAACCTGGAAATCTATTTGGTTGGTATTATTTTTCTCACTCATTCATGTAAATATTTATTCATCACCTACTGTTTGCCAGACTGTGTTAGGCGCTGGGGATAAAAGAGTGAACAAATCAGAAGAAGCAAAATCTCAGAGATGCTGCCAGCCACCCAGGGTCACACAGCTAGTGGAGAGCAGAGGCAGGAACCTGAAATGAAGTCTGTGTGACTGCAGAATCACCTCTCTTTCCACCATACCATACCTCACTGTTCACTCTAGAGGCAAAGGAATGGACTAGATAACCTTTAATATTACCTCAGGCCATTATTTAAATGAAGATGCGGAAGGAAAAAAGAAATAAAACCTATCTCATGTATTAATCACATTTCTCAGTTCCAACAACTCAGAGCTGCTAAGACTGGCATGCTCAACAATCCACCCAAGACTGGGGAGTACTGCATGCCCTTGACACCTGGTTATGAGAATCTGATCTTTAATTAAATTGTGCCAGGAGGTTTTCTTTGGCAGAAGCCTGGAATGCTACAGTCTTGAATTTGCTGAGGGATGTCCTTCTGACAAGTCAAAGACATTCCCGCTGTGCAGCCTCCAGCCACTCACAGTGGTTTAGCAACAAGAAAGCAACTGCTAAGGTAGCAGGGAGGAAAACTGGAAGCTCTTTCTGAGCTGTTAGGAAAGCTACTTTAATTTTTGACCCTCAGTTTCCTCTTTTTTAAAATACAAATAGGATTGTCTATTTTACAGAGCTATCATGAGAATTGAAAAGCATATATAAAAGCTCCTAGCATGCTGCCTGACACAAAATAGATGTTCAAAAAATACCTGTTCTCATCCCCCACTCATCTATCCAGTTTCATCTCTTCTATCTCTAAACTTGTCATTCCAACCCAATCTGCTTTCAGGCTACTGCCTTTGCCCACACTGTTCTCTCTGCCTAAAATGTCCCAACTTGTCTGCCAAGAAAACTCCTACTCATTCTTCAAGACCCCGCTTGATTCACTTCCTCTACAAAACCTTCACACAGCCCTCCTATTTCTACCTTGCCCCAAATTTAATAGCATTTTATACATAATTCTATGCAGCAGGTTCCATATTTCATGATATCAACCTCACCAGACCATGAACAAGTCAAGGGACAAAACTAAGTCTGATTAATGTCTATGTCCCCGAGTCCCACCCAGCACAGACCTGGCACAACTAGGTAATTAGTAACGGTTCACTGACTAAAAGGCAGCCTGGTTTAGAGAAGAAAAACACAGGAGTTGGAAGGATCTTGAAAAATCAGCTAGTTCCAAATCTTTATTTCATAGTTCTAACATGAAACCCATAAGGGTATGCAACTTAGCTAAGATCACTCAATGAAACAGAATACCTGGAAAACTTCCTACAGTTGGAGAGGTATGAGAGGCAGCAAAGTGAAATGGAAAAGGCAGAGAGATTTGGAGTCAGAGACTTAAATTAACTTATGTTGACCCTATACCTTCACCCTCTCCTCCCCCTACCAATAATACTACACATCTTCCTCACCCCTATCACCCCTGCAGATAGTCACTAGAGTCACTCACAGAAACCAGCACCAAATGTCTTATAATCCTCCTCCTACCATCTTGGGAAATTCCTGACCTGTATCCCCCGTTGAGCTATTCCCAATAGTTAAGGGAAAAATTCAAATTTAAGCTTCAAACCTCCAGCCCTCCCCACGGATGGCCTGAAATGAGAAAATAATCACTAAAACCTGAGGCTCATACAATCTGAGAGCTGAAGGAACCAATAAGGTGATCTAGTTTAACCTCCCAAGAAACACTGGAATCTATTCTGCTGTCTCCTAGATAGATGATCTTCCAGTCAATCTGCCTGAACATATCCTATGATTTCCCACACTGCCACATGCTGCCTCAAAGGAACATATTCTCTTGGAAGTATTAGGAACAAAAGAATGAAACTAGACTGCCCTCTCTCCTTTAAAAGAGAATCACAACTAATTTAATCAAGCTTCCAGTGTCCATTTACTTCAGACAGCCTTGACCACCCAAACTCTCAAACCCAACCTTTCCTGTATGTCCTCTAATCTGACCAAATTCCTCAACCCTTTCCTGACTCTGGATCCCTCCCACTATTTCCTCTGGAACTTCCCATTTGTCATGGGCTCATTCCCCTTGCCTCTTTGCCTTAAAAGAAATTTGGTTATCTCCTGAGAAAGAGACTTCTCTAGCAGCTCTCTCAACTGAAGGCTGTTTTCTCTCTTACTTCCAACCTATCAGTGTGGTCCTTAATTTTCAGTGCCATTTCCAAACCACTCCTTTTTCTTCCTCTTGTAAAACTTCTGTTCCTTTGAGTAGCCTCCACTGGCTGCTATCACACTCCCTTGCTGCCTAATACCTACTTCCTGGACACTCCACTCAAAGGTCCCTAGATCAGTGTTCTTCTGTACAGTTAACATTCTAGGTGATTCAACAGCCACAATGATGACCCTTCCAATACTCTGGCTATTTCATTTGCTGACCTATAGTCCAAGTTAACCAATACTCCCATGATCACACCCTGGACCTTATCCTCAAAATGTTCATTGACTCCAATATCTAGAGAGAATCATATATACTCCAAACACAACTTCCTATCCATGTAGCTCACTTGTTCAAGAACTTCCACTACAATTCCCAGACTTTCTTTTGAGCTCCAATCCACTATCGGTTAGTCCCCACTACAATCACTTTCTTTTTTCCCTAAACATAGTCCAACAAAATCACTTAAACATCAAAAACCATCAACCTGGGCTTCCCTGGTGGCACAGTGGTTGAGAGTCTGCCTGCCAACGCAGGCACGGGTTCGTGCCCCAGTCCAGGAAGATCCCACATGCCACGGAGCGGCTGGGCCCGTGAGCTTTGGCCGCTGAGCCTGCACGTCTGGAGCCTGTGCTCTGCAACAGGAGAGGCCACAACAGTGAGAGGCCTGCGTACCGCAAAAAAAAAAAAAAAAAAAAATGAACCCTCTAAAATTCAACAACAAAAAAAACAAACAACCCAATTCAAATATGGGCTAAGGATTTCAATAGACATTTCTCCAAAGAAGATACATGAATGGGCAACAAGCACAAAAAAAGATTCTCAACATCACTAATATTTAGGGAAATGCAAGCCAAAACTACGAGACACCACCTTATACCCTTAGGATGGTTACTATCAAAAAACCCCAGAAAACAACAAGTGTTGGTGAGGATGTGGAGAAACTGGAACCCTTATGAATTACTGGTAGAAATATAAGATGGTACAGCCACTATGGAAAACAGAAGAGCAAACAGTTCCTCAAAAAATTAAAAATATTACAGAATTACCATATGATCCAGCAGTTCTACTTCTGGGGTATATACCCCAAAATATTGAAAGCAGGGTCTGTAAGAGCTATCTGTACACCCATGCTCATAAACAGTACGAACAATAAACTATTGGCTCATTGGCTAAGGGAGGGGGTGAATGAGAGGCCCAGTTGATGCTCATTTGAGGCAAGGTAAATCTGATAAAAAACAAAAACAAGAACAATCAACCCCCTTGCCTTCTCTCCCTTTCCAAAATTCAGTTGACAAAATTCCAGCTTTGGGATGGTTGAGCTCAACTCTCTCCAAACTGTCTCTATACTGAAAGAGCTGAGTATCCTAGAGAACATTACCTGGTTGACTGTTTTAGCTTGAAAATTATGAGGCTCTCCCTACTTATGATTACCTTGCCTCAAATGAGCATCAACTGGGCTTCTCATTCACCCCTTCCCTTAGCCAATGAGCCAAATTTCAATGAGAAAACAGAAATCTTTGCAGAAGAACTCTATCTTCCCACTCCTAAATCTGTATGCTTCCCTGCACTGTACCACCCAGTTACAATGAAGGAGGTGACCCTTCTCCCATCAAAAGCCATCCTCTCATTCTCTCTTCTCCCTCTACTCCTTGGCTTGTACTCCCTCCTCTCACCTGGAATGATCTCCTCCTTCAGCAGCTACATTAATCAATCAATCTCTCTCTCTCTCTCTCTCTCTCTCTCTCTCTCACACACACACACACACACACACTCACTCACACACACACACACATATTCAGTCATTCCACAAACACTTATTTAGCATTTACAGTGTACCAATACTAATCTAGCTGAACAGGACAAAGTCCCTGTGTTCATGAACTTTATGGATTAGTAAGAGAAGCAAAGAAATAAGCAAATAAATATACAATGTCAAGTCCATAATAAAAATTAAAGAGTAGTTCGTGTGAATATGAAGGGACAGGGATGGGGATGGTACATAAGATAGTGATCAGGAAAAATTTGCTATGGAGGGGAAAGGATTAGAAAGACGAAGCATGAGAGGAAAGGGATTAGAAAGGGGAGCAGTAAGAATGGAGAAAGTGGGGATGGGAGAAAAGGTGGGTAGAGCGCAGGACAGGAAAAATGTTCAGGAGTAGGAAGCAGAAAGAAAAGTGGGGAGAAGATGATAAGGAGGTAGAGTCACAGAACAACTGGGGGGAGGAAGGCAGCCCAAAATAATCAAGGTAGGTTAGTATCAGGCCTGACATGTGTTTCTTAGTTTCAGATGATCAAAAAGGAAAGAATTATAGCGATTAAGACATTACACAGCCTCAAGGTCTGTCATTAGCTTGACGGAGTACGGAGGAAGCTCCAGAGAAGACAGCCAAGTTTAAAGCAGCTTTATGCCCAAGTATCGAACAATTGGCCAGTTTGGAGAAAAACCATTAATATACCTCGATCTGCTTCTTCCCAACCCCATCTCCCTACACCCAATATACCTACACTCAACACTAAAATAATCAGCATTCTCAATCTCTGCCTCGTCTGTGAAGACACTGGGTCCTGAGCAGCCCAGTAAGATGCCATTCAAAAGACTGGCTGGGAGACAGGGTACCGAGGTCTTCTTCCCAAGTTTGCCTCCAAGGTCTGTGTCCCAAGTTTGCCTATCTCCTACAGTGTTGAGGGGGACATTTCTGCAGTCCATTCTGGGGCTTTTACCAACTCACCTGTCCAAAAGGCAGTTTGACAGCCTGAAAATGCCAGAGTCACAAACAAAATGTCAAGCCCTTCATTGCACAGATAAGGAAACTGAGGCCCCACAGAGGCTGCCTGAACAGGACCAGCCCCCCCACCCCACCCCAGGTCTCACAGCTCTCAGTTTACTCCACCTCTTAACAAGTCACTTATAATGCAATGCCCCCCCCAGCACCCAAGAGAAAAGCCCCCATGGTCCCAGCAGGCCAGCCGCTAATCCAAGGCTGAGGGAAGCATCACCCTAGCCACCAAGCAGAAGGGTGCTTGCAAAGGGGCAAGGCTCCTGAGGCAGAGCAAGTTCCCCCCAAACCAGCTTCCCCTTCACACTCTTCCCTAGCCAGAGCTCTGATTCCAGGGATGGCCTAGGCCTGCGTGGGCTCATCTGGGGGTTCCACCCTAAACCCCTTCTCTCACTTAGGGTCTCTTAAAGGAAGAGACCCTAAATCTACCGGACTCGCGTCACCACTCCCCGGAAGCCAGCAGAGACGTCCCCACCCCCCCACCCCCCGCCCCAGCACCGCGCAGCTGAGCGCGCCCCAGGGTGGGCCAGCATTACCTGGCGGCGGGATATGGCCCCGGCATCTCTGCTTACGGTTTTTGTGGCAGAGCCGCACCTCCCTCACGCCTGGCCGGCCGCGCAACACCCTGGGCTCCACCCAGGTGGCTCTACTTAGCTGGGGCCGGACTCCCAGCAGCTCGGCCGCCCCAGCTCTGGCTCCAGGGCGCAACACGCTCCCGCCCTCGCAGGGCGCAGCGAAAGCTCTGCTCCAGGGTTGGCGAAGCAGAAGGGGCGGGGAAATAAGGGAGGGAAGGAGGCGGGAGAAAACCGCGCTTCTCCTTTCTGCAAAGAGGCTCTGAGGGAAGGCGGGGAGACTACTACCTTGCCACCCTCTCAGCTATTCTCCCCAACCTAGTCTTCAGCAGGGGGTAATTTCTCAGTGAATCCAGTCTTTCCAGGGACTGTCAGAGCTTCCTGGGTGGGCCCCAGAGTCAAGGAAGAGAACCAGAGCTCCCCTGTGCCTTAGTTTCTCGAGCTGGGTCTGGACTCCAGGACAACTCAAATCAAACCTAGCATTCTATCAGATTAGGCTTCAAGGAAAGAAATACGCCTACCCACCGCCTCGAACAAAGGTGTCAGGTGCTAATTCTAATGCCCTAGGGAGAACACTGGGTGGATGCTTATAGCTGCTTCTAAGCAAAGAAAGCTCAGCAGCAGCTACCATTTATTAGCGCTGTTGTGTACCAGGTACTTTACAAAATCTTATGTCTGTCTCACCACAACCTTAGGAAGTAGACACACTACCAATTCACATGTGTCAAAACTGAGTCCCAGGAAGAATATGGTTTTGTACAATAAGGATTTCTTAAACACATATTGTGAATCAGGCATTGTAAAGGGCCCTGAGCAGAACAATACAGAATATTTACCAACACTGGCCCAGACTCCCTAAATGCTAGTAGTGCCCCTCAATAATTGAAACAATAATAAACACCTTCACACATTTCCAAATGCTCCGTAGGACGTCAAATTACCTCGTCAACTACCCCTCTATGTCTTGCTCTTGAGAGAGATGTCAGGAGTCAGAGTATGCAGGGCCTCTTGTGGGTCATAACTAGGAGTCTGGGATTTGTTCTAGGCTTTAGCAATGGGAAAGCTTTGGAAGGTTTGAAGCAGAATGACAAGGTCTAATCTATATTTTTTAAAAATCACTGACTGCTGAATGGAGAACAGAGGGGAGAGTTATGGAAATAAGAAGACAAATCAGTAGCTTCTTTCAGAACTCCAGGCAGAAGAAGACGGTAATGATTTAGAATAACATATTGGAAGAAGAGATGAGAAGAAACAAGAATATTCTAGCATACAGCTTGGAAGAAGCAGCAGCCGAACTCGGTAAAAGACAGGATGTGATGAGTGAGAGAGGTCAGTGACTTCCCCAGGACCACACAGCTGGTAAATGGCTGCATCATTCCAACTTTGGTCTGACTCTTAAGCCTATGCTTTATTTCTCTCTGCCATGTCAGTCATCTTTGTATTGACTACCATATCCCTCTCCCTACAGCCTGGCAAAGAGCAGGTAACCAGCATTATGTCTGATCAATAATTTAAGTGTGCTAGAGAGAAATTTTCCCTGACAGATGTCTACACCTCCATTTGATATGCCCAAAGTAATCTAATTGCAGAAGGATGTAGAGGAAGAACTCCAGGAGGACAGAAAGAGCTCTTCTGTTAAGTATTTTTCACCTTTCCCAGACCCTGAGTACTTGTGTTATTCCAACTATCAAAGTCTCAAATTTGGTAGAGGAGACAGGAAATTTCTTGAGGATCCCCTTGCCCACACAGAGAATCGGTCAGTAATACAGACTGGAGGGATCTGCTGCACTATGAGAACTCAGCTTCAAAGTAGTTTTAGGATGTTCTTTTGGGCCCACACCCTTGTCCTTCAACTTATGAATGAGAGGAGAACCAAAAAGAGTCCGCAGTCTTGGACATAGTTTTTCAAAGTAATCATCAATAATCATAACATGACCTTACCCAACTTCCCATCCCATGCAGCATTTGCTCTTACAGATAGGCTCTGCTGGAATATGCAGGAACAGAAAGCTCATCTGCAACGAGCACTATGAGACAGTGCTTCCTAATATTCAGCCAGGTGCCTCTCTGTAAACTTCCAATTCTGGCTACTAGAGCACTCAGAAAACATCCTTCAATGCCAAATCATATTAAAGGCTTTCAGATATGTGTATATGGTGATCTATCAAGGCCATGCACATTTTCTCTTCTCCAGAATAAACACACTCAGTTCTTTTAATCATTTGTTCATTCAATAACTATTTAAGCATCTTGTACAAGCCACCAGAGACATACACACCATCGAACAGGACTACACCTTCAAGAAGTTTATGGTTTGAGTATGGCAGTTTTTAACTCGCCCTGTGTATCAGTATTACCAGGGAAGCTTTAAAAATATATACTGAAGTCCTAGCAGAGATTCTGAATCAACTGGTCTGGGATGTAGCCTAGGCAACGTATCTGATCAATATAACTATAGCTACATATAGATATCTATCAGAGGACTAATACTACCTGATTTCAAGACTTACTATAAAGCTACAGTGATAAAGGTGGTGTGTTATTGGTGAAAGGACAGACAAATATATCAGTGGAACAGAATAGAGACCCTAAATAGACATACACAAATATAGTCAACTGATACTTGACAAATGAGCAAAGGAAATTCAATGGAGAAAGAACAGTCTTTTCAATGAATGGTGCGAGAACAACTTGACATCCACCTGCAAAACAATTTAGACACAGACTTCACACTTTTCACAAAAATTAGCTCAAAATGTATCCACAGACCTTAATGTAAAATGCAAAACTATAAAATGACTAGAAGATAACAAAAGAGAAAACCTAGATGACCTTAGATTGGGTGATGGCTTTTTAGATACAACAACAAAACCACAATCCATAAAAGAAAAGGTTGATAACTTGTACTTATTTAAAAATTATAACTTCTGTTCTGCCAAAGATAGTATTAAGAGAATGAAAAGACAAGTCATAGACTTGGGAAAATATTACCAAAACACACATTTGATAAAGGACTTATATTCCAAATATACAAAGAACTCTTAAAACTCAACAATAAGAAAACAAACAACCCAATCAAAAAATGGACCAAAAAAATCTGGACAGACACCACACCAAAGAAGATATAGAGATGGCAAATAAGCACATGAAAAGATAATCAACATCATATGTCATTAGGGACTTGCAAATTAAAACACAACAAAATACCACTACTTACCTATCAGAATGGCTAAAACCCAAAAGAGTGATAACAGCAAATGTTGGTGAGGATGTGCAGCAACAAGAATTCTCACTCACTACTGGGGGAATGCAAAATAGTACAGCCACTCTGAGACAGTTCGGCAGTTTCTTATAAAGCTAAATATAGGCTTACCATACAATCTAGCAATTGCACTCCTAGGCATTTATCCAAATGAGTTGAAAAACCTGTCCACAAATATTTATTGCAGCCATACTCATAATTGCCAAAATTCAGAAGTAACCAAGATATTCTTCAATAGATGAATGGATAGACAAGCATCCATACAATGCGTATTATTCAGCAATAAAAGAAATGAACTATTGGGCTTCCCTGGTGGCGCAGTGGTTGAGAGTCCGCCTGCCGATGCAGGGGACACAGGTTCGTGCCCCGGTCCGGGAAGATCCCACATGCCGCGGAGCGGCTGGGCCCGTGAGCCATGGCCGCTGAGCCTGCGCTCTGCAACGGGAGAGGCCACAACAGTGAGAGGCCCACGTACCGCAAAAAAAAAAAAAAGAAAAAAAAGAAAAGAAATGAACTATCAAGCCATGAAGACCTAGAAAAACCCCAAATGTATACTGCTAAGTGAAAAAACTAGTCTGAAAAGGCTGACTCCAATTATATAATATTCAGGAAAAGGAAAAACTATAGAAGCAGCAAAAAGATCAGTGGTTGCCAGGGGCTAAGAAAGTGGGGGCAGGGATGAACAGGTGAAACATAGGGCTTTTTTTTTTTTTTTTTGACTGCGCAGCGCAGCGTGCGGGATCTTAGTTCCCCAACCAGGGATGGAACCCATGCCCCCTGCAGTGGAAGCTCGGAGTTGTAACCACTGGGCTGCCACGGAAGTCCCCACAGGGCATTTTTAAGGTGGTAAAACTATTCTGTATGATACTATAATGGTGGATACCTGATACGATGCACTTGTCAAAACCCATAGAAATATACAACACAAAGAGCTTTAGTTAATAATAATGTATCAATGCTGATTCATCAATTGTACCCACTGATAACAAGATGTTAATAGAGGAAGTGCTGGGAGGAGTGGGAGAGATGGAGTACACAGGAGGTCTGTGTACTTCCTGGTCAATTTTTCTATAAGCCTAAAACTGCTTGAAAAATAAAGTCTATTAAAATAAAATAAAAAATAAAGGGCAAATATCAAACAAAAAAGACATATAAGATAAACCTCATTTTCTTTTTCATTAGACCTAAAATTACTCTGTCAAATTATTGTAAAAGTTTCTAAACTCTCTCAATTTCTATGCTTACCTCATTGCAGACTGGGAACAGTTCAAACTCTACTTTGAGTGATCTGGGCACCTTTTACTAAACACGGTCCTGTTTGCAATGACCCTGGTGCAACTAGGGCACCTTCCACTAAACACAGTCTTGTTTGCAATGACCCTCTTACTGCCTGGTACCCTATGGGAAAGGTGATAGTCTAAGGGCAGTCTATCCCCTATAGAACGTAGTTGGACTATCACCCCCATTTACTATACTTTGTACTTCTAATAATTCAGTCTGAAGCTGCACTAGCTTTTTAGCCACTGCAGTGCCTTTGGCTGACACTGGCCTTAGGCAGCCAAAACCACAACTTTCATAAGAATAGCATCAGGCTAGGTCTCCTCTAGGCTCCCCATATTTTGCCATTTCTTTCAGACTTAAAATATAGAACTTCACTGCCATCCACCTTAAATTTCATCTTTTTTGGCTTCAACCCACCTTTTCAAGCTCACTCGCTCTCACTCGCTCATTCTCTCTCTCTCTGTCTCTCTCTCTCTGTGCCATCTAGCATAGTAGTTTTTCCTTCCAGTCTTTATCACCTGCAAATCTAGTAAGTATTCTATCTCTTCAAACATTTATCAAACATCTGCCATGTGCCCTTGCCTGTACTTGGTTACAGGGATTAAAGATGACCTAGAAATGGCCTATGACTCCAGGAATCACCACTAATAAGGGAGAGTGGCATACATAAAACTGTAAAAAGTACTGCACTAGAAAACTGAATAAACAAAATAAATAGGATAAGATGGAAGAAACTACAAAACATGTATCATATAGTATAAGGCAGGACCACTAATGTCTTTAGCAAGGAAGATCAAATTCAGGCATCTTCTGTTCTAGATTTCAGTTCTCAAAAACCAGATGCTGGTTTGGTTATAGAATGCAGACCAGCCAGCTCACATGCTGTCTCTTTCAATGGTGGGTACTGCTATAGGAAGCTTGGCTAACCATGGCTTCCTCTGATGAAATACAAGACTCATGAAATTGAGGTATATTAATAAGAAGCCAGCATTTTATTTATTACTAAGGGCTAGTAAATTATAATCAAGGAAGAAACTATTAGCTAAAGAAATGAAAAAGCAGAATCAAATGAGGTAGAAGGGACTTTAAAAGACTAAACTACATAGTCAGTGAAAGAAATAAAATCCTACATATATCAAATAACTGGCCCAAGTTTACACAAGTTAGCAGTTAACTTGTTTTAAGTGCAATTACTCCTTGCATTTATATAGTCCTTTGGTTTTCCAAAGTAAATAATTCACAAACTATTCATTCAACCCATGGATCTTGACCAGTGATGTTTTGTCTATGTAGTCATCTTAGCCTAATCAGGCCCTTTAGGTTATTCAGCTGACTTCTACAAGCATATGAGTTTGCAACCACTGTTAACACTATATAAAGGCTAATGATCAGTAATAATTAGCAAAATTTGTTTAGACATTAAAGGTTTCAACTGATAGTGGCTGTAGGATTTGAAAGTGATTGTTTTTATTTGATTCTTGTGCAACCACAAATAATTTAAGACCAATATATTTACTGATTGAGAATTACAACTTCTGATATTACCAGTTAAATGTAGGAGGAAGTGGGGACTTCTCTGGTGGCGCAGCGGTTAAGAATCTGTCTACCAATGCAGGGGCCACGGGTTTGAGCCCTGGTTCGGGCAGATCCCACATGCCGCAGAGTAACTAAGCCTGTGTGCCACAGCTGCTGAGTGTGAGCTCTAGAGCCTGCAAGCCACAACTACTGAGTCCATGCACCACAACTACTGAAGCCCGTGCGCCTAGAGCCTGTGCTCCGCAACAAGAGAAGCCACTGCAATGAGAAGCCCACGTGCCCCAACGAAGAGTAGCCCCTGCTCACCGCAACTAGAGAAAGCCTGCACGCAGCAAAAAAAGACCCAACACAGCCAAAATAAAAAATAATAATTTAAAAAAATAAAGTCTTTAAAAAATATGTAGGAGGAAGTCAGTCAACAATGATGATTTGGGGTCTATTAAAATAGTCACCTAATATACCATTCTTTCTTGTAATTACATGGCAGAGCCTGTTGTCTATTAAGGACTATGGAATGAGGTGGAGAATAAAATAAATAGATAACAATAATGGCTTACCAAAATACTTCAAGAAAAGAAATAAGCAATGGAAGGATGGAAAAGGGGGGAAAAAGGCAAAAATCTATTCAGTGCCAGTCAGATATAAAGCAACTAACTAAATCAAAATGTACACGAAGTTCAAACAAGGCAAAAAGTACAGAGAAGGGAGACACCAACTATATCTGTAGAGCTGGGGGAAGTTTTGTGAAGGAGACAGTATTTGGGTTGGGTATTAAAAAGGAGTAGAATTTTCATAAATAGAGGTACTGAGAATGGGGGTGAGGGTTGAGAATCCCCTTGAGGGAACCACAAAAGCAAAGGCCCAAAGGAGGAAAAAGCATGAGCTCTGTTTAGGAAATAATAAACAATCTAGACATTCAAGGAAATAGTAAATAGTCTCATCATTCATTCACCATTTACTGAATTTGTTCTACATGCCAGATACAGTGCAGTCACAAAGGATGAAAATATGAGGAGACCTACTTCTTACTTTCAAGAAACAGAGCATTTTTAAAGACAACAGAAGACAAACCTGTGTCACTGGCACTCAGACGTAACAGATCCAAAAATCTGTTCCTTCTTCACCTGTCCCCATCTCAATGCAATTCTACTCTTCCAATTACCCAAGCCAAAAATCTGATTCATCTTTTTTTAATATATATAAATTTATTTATTTATTTTTGGCCGTGTTGGGTCTTGTTGCTATGCACGGGCTTTCTCTAGTTGCAGCAAGAAGGGGCTACTCTTTGTTGCAGTGCGTGGGCTTCTCATTGCAGTGGTTTCTCTTGTTGTGGAGCACAGGCTCTAGGTGCATGGGCTTCAGTAGTTGTGGCACGTGGGCTCAGTAGTTGTGCCTCAAGGACTCAGTTGCTCCGCAGCATGTGGGATCTTCCTAGACCAGGGCTCAAACCTGTGTCCCCTGCATTGATAGGCGGATTCTTAACCACTGTGCCACCAGGGAAATCCCAATCTGATTCATCTTTGACTCCATTTTTTCTATCACCTTTACCTCAAAGTCACCAGCAAATCCTAACAACTCTACCTTCAATATATATCTACAATCCAATCACTTCTCATTACCTTTACTGCTACTGCCTTGGTCCAAACCATCAGCAACTTTTACCTAGAATAGTGGTTCTCAATATTTGGAGGCTAGGGGGGAGAGATTTTTCTCCAAAGGAGAAATTTGGCAATGTCTAGAGAAATTTTTGTTGAAACAACTGAGGAGGTACTACTGGCATCTAATGCGCAGAGGTCAGGAATGCTACTAATAATACTATGATGCACAGGACAGCCCCTCGCAACAAAGAATTATCTGGCCCAAAATGTTAATAGTGGAGAAACTGTGACTTAGAGTATTGCAGTAGACTCTTAAACAGATCCACTCCTGCCTCCCAGAATGATCCTTTTATAATGTAAGTCTCAGATCACATCACTCTCTTCTGCTCAAAATCTTCCAGTGGCTTCCCAAGTCCCTCAATGTAAAAGCTAAAGTTCTTATGAAGACCTACAAGGCCATACATGATCTTACCTCTATCCTCCTCCTCCACCCCCCATCTTACCCTGCTACATCTCTGATCTGGTCTCCTACTTCTCTCTCCTTCATTCACACTGCTCCAGGCACAATGGCTTCCACCAACAGGCTATGTACACTCCCACCTCTGGGCTTTGGTACCTATGGTCACTCCGCCTAAAAACACATATTCCCCCAGATATCCGTATGACTACTTTCCTCACTTCCTTCAGGTCTCTACTCAAATATCACTTCATCAGAGGTCTTCCCTGACCACTCTTCATAAAACGACAGGAACCTCTCTTCACCCCATCTCAGCACTCTTTATTCCCTCCTACTCTGCTTTATTTGTATCCATAGCACTTACCATCAACTGACATATTTGTTTCCTTTTTGGTTGACTCCCACCAATAGAACATATGCCCCACAAGCAAAAACTTTTCCTTTATCCCCCGACCTAAGAACTATTCCTTGCATACAGTAGGAGATTGGTAAGTAATGGCTGAATGGATGAATAAGTGAATGAATAAGTGGAGCTGGAAAGACCAGTCAGGAAGAAACTAGAAAGACCAATGAAGGCCAGAAATGTGGATATAATCTTAGAATTGGCCTAAAGAAGAGACTGCCCAAGAGTGATTATCTTGTCATATGCCATACAAATCACCTTGTCTTCTCCATCAAATAGAGACAGAGAGAGTAACGGGGAATTCTATTTTATATCAATATAAGAACATTATAATAATTAGAAGTATACAATAATGAAATGGATAATCTTTAAAGTATTAACACCCTCAATCAACCTCTCAGCACGTAGGACGCAGTAACAAACTACTCTCCCATAATTTTCCCCTCTGCTTATCCTTTTGGATTCAGTTCAAATGTCACCACCTCTACCAAGGTTTTTCCAAACTCCCTCAAACAGAGTTAGCCACTGCTACTTATGGTCCTCAGAGCAATCTGTCCACTTATCCCAATTTACTAAAAGTGTTTGTTAATATATTATTATGACTGAATTGCGCCCTCCTTAGCTCCAAAATTCATATGTTGAAGCCCTAACCCCACCTGTGACTGTATTGGAGACAGGGCCTGTAAGGAGGTGATTAAAGTTAAATGAGGTCAAGGAAGTAACTTCAGAGGAGGATCTGATGGATATGGAAGTGGTCGTGGATTGGGGGATGGCTATAATGGGTATGGAGGAGGACCTGGAGGTGGTAATTTTGGAGGTAGCCCTGGTTATGGAGGAGGAAGAGAAGGATACGGTGGTGGAGGACCTGGATATGGCAACCAGGGTGGGGGCTACGGAGATGGCTATGAAAACTATGGAGGAGGAAATTATGGAAGTGGAAATTTTAATAATTTTGGAAATTATAATCAGCAGCCTACTAACTATGGCTCAATGAAGAGTGGAAACTTTGGTGGTAGCAGGAACAAGGGGGGACCATATGGTGGAGGAAACTATGGTCCAGGAGGCAGTGGAGGAAGTGGAGGTTATGGAGGGAGAAGCCAATATTGAGCTTCTTTCTATTTACCACGGGCTTCTCTGTATAAATAGGAGAGGATGAGAGCCCAGAGGTAACAGAACAGCTTCAGGTTATCGAAATAACAATGTTAAGGAAACTCTCATCTCAGTCATGCATAAATATGCAGACTACACCAGAGTAAGATGCAGAGAGCCATTTTGTGAATGGATTGGATTATTTAATAACATTACCTACTGGGGAGGAAGGATTGTAAAAAAAAAAAAAAAAGCCTTTGAGACAGTTTCTTAGCTTTTTAATTGTTGTTTCTTTCTAGTGGTCTTTGTAAGAATATAGAAGCAGTCCTTCTTTGATAATGTTAAATTTGTAAGTTTCAGGTGACATGTGAAACCTTTTTTAAGATTTTTCTCAAAGTTTTGAAAAGCTATTAGCCAGGATCATGGTGTAATAAGACATAATGTTTTTCCTTTAAAAAAAATTTAAGTGCGTGGGTAGAGTTAAAAAGCGTTATACGTTTATAATTTAATAAAATAATTCTAAAGGAAAAAAAGTTAAATGCGGTCATAAAGGAGGGACCTTGATCAAATAGAACTGCTGTCCTTATAAAAAAGGAAGAGACACTAGAATCTCTCTCTCTCTCTCTCTCTCTCTCTCTCTCTCTGCCTCGAGGACAGAGTGAGAAGGCAGCAGTCTGTAAGCCAAGAAGAGAGCTCTTACAAGAAGCCAAATCCTGCCAGAACCTTGATCTTGGACTTCTCAGTCTCCAGAACTGCGAGTCAATAAATTTCTTTTGTTTAAGCCACCCAGCCTAGCAGATTAAAACATATACCTTTTCACCTCTAGACTGAAAAATTACTTTATGTCCCCATTTACTGTTATATCCCCAGACCACAATATGGCAACTTTAATAAAATGTAGGCACCACGACATATTTTTATGGAATGATACAGAGTACAAATACGTTTTTAAAAACCATATTAAAAAGTCATCAAAGTCAAATGACTTTCAAATGCTTAACCAATAACTATTCTTCCCTTCATTCTTGCTAAATAAACCCTAATTTTGTTCAGGAAGGCAATGAGACAACTAAATATTCGTTTTCCCAGCCTTCCTCAAAGTTTAGTGTGCCCATGTGACACAGTTTTAGCCAGTAAAGTCATGAAAAGCTTCTAAGAATTCTGGGGAAATGGTTGCTTTAAATACAAAATAGGACATAGAAGAAGTGCTAGTTCTGCCTTTCCCCCTTTCTTTTTCCTCAAACATTCCTGCTGGAGCTACAGTAGCCATCTTGTAACTATGAGATCATAAGCACAAAGGCTGAAAGCAAACACTCTAAGGATGCAGACTGGAAAAACAGAAATAGCCTGGAATCCAAATGGTATTGTGAGTATCTGAACCCATGCCAGAACCATCCTTTCTCCTCCAGACTTCTTGTCAAGAAAGCTAATCCCTACATTTTAAGTCATTGTTAGGTTTTTCTACTACTTACAGCTGGAGACATTCCTAATTAACACAAACAAGAAGCATACTAGAGAATCAAGAGGAAGAGGATTCTTACTAGTCTGAATCCTCTATTCCTTATCAGCCACTGGCCCCTAACCATAAATGAATTTCTATTATTAGCATGAGATTGGAGATCATCTAGCAAATTTAAAAAATACAGAGTAGATATAAAAGGAGGACTGCACAGTAACAGACACCAGACAATCACTCTTCCTAATAAGTCCTTATTTTTATAAGAATAACGTTATAACTCTGTCTTCTTCAAAAATGGCTTTCAAGTTGCTTGCACATATAAAAGATAGATAAGATAGACAGACAGACAGACATCCTAGGACAATAGTAATCATCAATGGGGTATAGGTCATAAAGTTGAAGAAAATCACAGCAAGTACCAAAAAACCCACACTGAAGGTAGCTATTGCAATTCATGACTGAATTTTGCTCTGTGTATCCTGGAAGCCAAATCAAAATCAAAAGGAGGGCTTCCCTGGTGGCGCAGTGGTTGAGAGTCCGCCTGCTGATGCAGGGGACACGGGTTTGCGCCCCGGTCCGGGAGGATCCCACGTGCCGCAGAGCGGCTGGGCCCGTGAGCCATGGCCGCTGGACCTGTGCGTCCGGAGCCTGTGCTCCACAATGGGAGAGGCCACAACAGTAAGAGGCCCGTGTACTGCAAAAAAAAAAAAAATCAAAAGGAAGGGAGTGAAATTCAAACTATTAACTCTCATTGTCTAATGGAAGAAGTATATCAGTTTTGTTACGAGACAACCATTATCAGTTGAAGCAAGGATTGGAAAACTTTTTTCTGCAAAAGGCCAGACTAAATATTTTAGGCTTTGCAGGTCGTATCATTGCTGTGTCAACTACTCAACTCTGCCTGTGTAGCACAAAAAGAGCCGTAAACAAATGAGTATGGCTGTATTCCAATAAAACTTTATTTACAAAGACAGTCAACTGGCCAAATATGTCCTACAGGCTATAGTTTGCTGACCCCTAAGTCAGAAGATTATTGGATGTAAGCACCAGACCTCTTCTGGCAGTGCAGGAATTTGGCTTGAGTGCAACAGCCACTAGCATCAATGCTACTTCAGTGACAGACACTCAACCTTGCAGGTGATGCTACCTGCCTCTACAGCCAAAGAGAGAAAGTTAGCTCCCCATTACCTTTTCTCTCATGTCATTAAGTCCTAAACCAAGTGTGGTGTGGGCATACGGTATTGGTGAAAGCTAGGTCACTGCCAGTGCCCTAGAAGCAAGGAAGTTTGAGAAGCAACTATCTAAATTTTTATCTCCTTTAGGGGACAGCATCTTTGCCACCAAGAAGACTCATAAAACGGGGGACACGCGGCTTCCCTGGTGGCACAGCAGTTAAGAATCCGCCTGCCAATGCAGGGGACACAGGTTCGAGCCCTGGTCTGGGAAGATC
Source organism: Pseudorca crassidens (assembly GCF_039906515.1). NCBI lineage: Eukaryota > Metazoa > Chordata > Mammalia > Artiodactyla > Delphinidae > Pseudorca > Pseudorca crassidens. The sequence continues at coordinate 55,812,834 of NC_090304.1, forward strand.
CCACATGAGCACGTGTGCCACCACTACTGAAGCCCGCATGCCTAGAGCCCGTGTTCCGCAACAAGAGAAGCCACCGCAATGAGAAGCCCGCGCAGCGCAACAAAGAGTAGCCCCCACTCGCCACAACTAGAGAAAGCCTGCATGCAGCAATGGAGACCCAACTCAGCCATAAAAAAACAAATAAATAATTTTTTTTTTTAAACGGGGGACACAAAGTGCTATGCAGTAAAAAACAAATGACAACTATCCATTTCAGTTAACTCTTACTTATACCTTCCTTCCATATATAAATTGTTTTTTTTTAAAATACTCCAGCCTATCATCATCACTAATCAACAGGGAAATGCACATCAAAACCACACAATGAGGGCTTCCCTGGTGGCACAGTGGTTAAGAATCTGCCTGCCAATGCAGGGGACATGGGTTCGAGCCCTGGTCTGGGAAGATCCCACATGCCGTGGAGCAACTAAGCCCGTGCGCCACAACTACTGAGCCTGCACGTCTGGAGCCCGTGCTCCACAACGGGAGAGGCCATGACAGTGAGAGGCCTGCGCACTGCGATGAAGAGCGGCCCCCGCTTGCCGCAACTGGAGAAAGCCCTCGCACAGAAACGAAGACCCAACACAGCCAAAAATAAATTAATTAATTAATTAATTTTAAAAAAAAACCACAATGAGATATCACTTCACATCTGTCAGAATGGCCATCACCAAAAAGACCAGAAATAACAAGTGGTAGAGAGGATGTGGAGAAAACCATTCTCATGCACGCACTATTGGTGGGAATGTAAATTGGTGCAGCCTGTGGAAAACAGCATGGAGGTTTCTCCAAAACCTAAAAATAGAACTACCATATGATCCAACAATTCCACTCCTAGGCATATATCTGAAGAAAATGAAAATGCACCCCAATGTTCAAAGCAGCATTATTTACAATAGCCAAGATATGGAAGCAACCTAAGTGTCCATCAACAGATGAATGGATAAAAATATGATACACACACACACACACACACACACAATGGAATACTACTCATCCATAAAAAAGAATGAAATTTTTGCCATTTGCAGCAACAGAGATGGAGGGTATTATGCTAAGTGAAATAAATCAGACAGAGAAAAACAAATACTCATATGTATAATCTAAAAATACAACAAACTAGTGAATATAACAACAACAAAAAAAGCAGATTCACAGATATTGAGAACAAACTAGTGGTTACCAGTGGGGAGAGGGGAATGGGGAGGGGAAAGATGGGGCAGGAGATTAAGAGGTACAAATTGCTATGTATAAAATTCATAAGCTATAAGGATATATTGTACAACACAGGGAATATAGCCAATATTTTATAATAACTATAAATGAAATATAACCTTTAAAATTTGTGAATCACTATGTTGTACACTTGAAACATAGACTATTTACCTCAACTATACCTCAATAAAAAAAAATAGAGAAAAAAATACACTCCAGCCTAACATATTGTCACTAACCCTAACAAACTAAAAATGCTCTCACCTTCTCCCCAAAAAAGGGACAACACACAGTCTCATTAGTTGCAACATCCCAGCATTAAATTCTAAGGAATTTATCTCTATTTGTTGAGTGCTTTAAGTACCAGGTACTATTCTAAGCCTTCATGCCTTTGTTCATGCTGCTATTTCTGACTGGAATAGCCTTATCTCTCCTTATCTCCCTTTGTTTCCAGGAAAACTCTTAATCTTCAGGTGTCCTCTCCTCTAACTGGCCATCTCTGATGCAGTCCTGCCCAAAAGTTTGAATAGGTCTTCCTCCCTTAGGATATTAGAGCACCTCATGAAAACTCTTCTCACCTTATTTACCACAGGTGTCTTACATTTCCAGCCAGACTATAAGTCCCTTTGGTAAGGGAATGTTTCATTCATTCATTTCCACTCCCTCAGTACCTAATCAAAGCCTCATACATAGAAGGTTCTCAACAATTATACCTACTGAATCCAAACAAATCTAAACAATAAGAACATCACATACCTTTTGGCCCAGCCGCCTAATTTCCTTTTGTCTTGCTCTGATTCCTCTTATATCCCAGGATATATTCAAGGCAGTTTTCAAGGCTGCCTTAAATATCTCTCCTAAATATTTAAAATCCTGCAGCAACACAAGTGCTTCTTTAAAAAGATGATTATAAATAAGTTCTTTATAAACCCAAAAGCAGTTTTAAGGTCCACTGTGTCGTCAAAGCATAAGACCATTTTAAAAGGTATATCCCATTTTAAGGACTCCTAGACTCAAAACACTTTTAGACACAGATTTCTCTTTAATGAGTTCCCATCTTTCTTGCCACTGAAATCTTTCTTCTCAATTAAGCTTAGACTCCAACTATAGTGTTCCACTGTGTCAGCCAAGGCTTCAGAAAAGAAGTACCTTCTATAATATATGACAATCCCTAACATTTATGCAGTTCTTTTTTTTTTTTTTTTTTTTTTTTGGCAGTACGTGGGCCTCTCACTGCTGTGGCCTCTCCCGTTGCGGAGCAAAGGCTCCGGATGCGCAGGCTCAGCGGCCATGGCTCACGGGCCCAGCCGCTCCGCGGCATGTGGGATCCTCCCAGACCGGGGCACGAACCTGTGTCCCCTGCATCGGCAGGCGGACTCTCAACCACTGCGCCACCAGGGAAGCCCTATGCAGTTCTTTACAATCAACAAAGCACAGTAGTATCCATCACCCAATTTAATTTTTGCATACAATCCTGTGAGATTTCTCCTCACAAGCAAAGCCCAGTCCCAAAGCCGTCTCTTGTGGACTACGACCACCACCAGGGCCACCCCCTAACCCCATCAAACAGACACAGACACACACACACACACACACACACACACACAGACACACAGACACACACACACACACACACATTTGCTATAGCTCTTCTCACTCATACAGATAATCTATTATCCATAGTGAAGTGTGAGTAGCCTAAGGGAAGGAACCAGGCCTACCAGTGTATAGCACAGTAAATGTTTGATAATTGTCTGCTGAATAAACAAACCAAAGTGAGTTAGGCAAAACAGTCAGCATTTTTATTTCAATAAAGTAGAAACTGAGATGACTTTCCCAAATTTTCCTAGCTAAGACTATAATCAGGGTATTCTTGATTTTCAATTCAGGACTCTTTTTACCATGCTGCCCTCTCCACGGATTGTTCAGCGTACAAAAGAAGGAGTCCTGAACTGGGACTCATAAGTCCCGGTACTCAGACAAGCCACTTAACTTCTCTGAGCATCAGCTTCCTCATTTTTTACAAGCAGGAACAATCACACAGTCTTTTCCTCTCAACACACTGTGAAGACTAATATAAGATAATGTGAGTAGAAGTGACTTGAAGAGTGAAATGATATACTAGGCTACAGACAATGCTTAGGTTGATGACTCCCACTGTCACTGACAAAGTCAAAATCAGTCTGCCCTAGAAGAAACAAATTTATCCTAATAGCTAAAAGATCAGCTTTATTATCCTCATTTTACAGATGAGAAAACTGAGGCACAGAGAGCATAACACTTGCCAAAGACTGCAAACCTAGTAAGTATTAGACCTGGAATTAGATAGAATTCTAGTCCATCACATCCTAAAGATCTTCCCATACTGCTTCGCCAACATTACAGAATAAAAGCTTTCAATTGCTTCTAGACTGATGGAACAGTGCTAATCTTGAGTTGAGAACATTTCATTGTCTCTCAGACCAAATCAAACTAAGTTAGCCTTGTAGGTAAGTGCAGCTTGACTGCCATCCCTGTTGTGCCACACCTCAGTAGGATGAGCTAAAAATTGAATATGTATATTAGACAATGTTCTGACATGAATTTTGAAATTATTTTAACTAGACTGAAAATCTGACAGGAAAAGCAAAAGTGAACAATCTATTTTTTTTTTTTTACCATTCATTACAGTGATTATGAAACATGGAAAGAGCCTAGGCTTTGAAATCAGACAGTTCAAACTTAAGAGTAGAAAAGAAAAACCTAGACAAAGGCCAGGAGAAGGGAATTAGCAGAGAGGATCAAGGTATGACAATGGCTGGAGCAAGTAGGACTGGTAGTGAGACCTAAGAAAACACAGTCCCCTAGCCTCTTCTTCCTCCCCAAACACCCCCACAACCTGCAAGAAACCTAACCTGTGATGCTTCTTTTCTCCCTACAGCACCTGAACAATGCAGATTAGTAAGTCACTGAGAAAGTCTAAAACCCTCCTTTGCTAACACTTCCTCCTAAATGCCTCTCCGGAGACAGACAGGCTGTCAGAAGACACATGTTGTCATCATACTGTCCTTCATACAGTTTGGGATAGCGTTTTTTTTTGGTAGTGATGTAGCTGCTATTACTTGCAGCTTTAAATACCCACATACGTGTAGCCAGCAATTATTTTATTTGGGAAGAGAGTGTAAACAAATTTGTTTTAAAGAACATATTTGGAATTTACAAAAGAGGAAAGCCATGTAAATACATAATTTTCTCAGCAAGAGCTCTGGCATAGGGCAGGTATCTGACCCAGCAGTGCCACGGTCCAAACCCCTTCCTGTAGTTAGAGCCTCTTAGACCTCACCAAGGCATATAAACATATTTTAAATAAAAACAACAGACTCACAGTTGCTGTATGATCCAGCAATCCCACTCCTGGGCATATACCCAGACAAAACAATAATTTGAAAAGATACATGCACCCCTATGTTCAGAGCAGCACTATTTACAATAGCCAAGACATGGAAACAACCTAAATGTCCATCGACAGATGAATGGATAAAGAAGATGTGGTATACATATTCATTGGAATATTACACAGCCATTAAAAAGAATGAAATAATGTCATTTGTAGCAACGTGGATGGACCTAGAGATTATCATACTAAGCAAAGTAAGTCAGAAAGATAAATACCACAGGATATCACTTATATGTGGAAACTAAAGTACAACACAAATGAGCATATCTACAATACAAAAATGGACTCACAAATATAGAGAACAGACTCGTGGTTGCAGCGGGTGGGGGGGAAGGATTGGGTGATTGGAATTAGCAGATGCAAACTATTCAATATTATATATGGGATGGATAAACAACAAGGTCCTACTGTATAGCACAGGGAACTATATTCAATAACCTGTGATAAACCATAATAGAAAAGAATATGAAAAAGAATATATATATATGTGTATGTGTGTATAACTGAGTCACTTTGCTGTACAGCAGAAAATAAACACAACATTGTAAATCAACTATACTTCAATAAAAGTAAAAAAAAAAAAAAAAAAAAAAAGACTCACAACCCAGAATTCATTTTCTCGACAACTTCCATCAGGCGCTTTCGAGGACCAGCCAATGAATCAGAGACAACAGATAAAAATTAATCATGAAAACAGGAAGAATGAGCTAATACTCCATCAGAAGAAAAAAAGGGATTAATTTTTACTGTGAAGGTCAGAGAGGCTTCACCAGGTAACCCCCTCCCCTTAAAAGTCCCCTCCACACTGTTCTCAGATTCTGACATCTCACACCAGACATCTGAAATAGGACCCCAAGGGATTCTGTCAAATTGTGAAGAAAGGAGTTGGCTAAGCCAGGTAGAGGAGAAGGAAAAGGCAAAATGGAAGAGTATATGTACTGGGCTACGTCTAAGGAATGGCCAGTGACCATGACTGGAGTGCAGGGTACACAGAAGAATAAATAAGAAATGAGGCAGGAAAGGCACATTTGGGTCAGATCTTAGAAGGCCTTGAATGCCAGCCTAAGGAACTTGAAATTTATTCTACAAACAAGGGGAACTATTATTAAGCAGAGCTATGGTGTTAGAAAGATCACTCTAGAAGTATGTAAGGTAAGGGAAGATTAGAAGTGGTAAGACTGTTAGGAATCTACTGTGTTATAATAGTCTAGTTAAGAGATGATAAGAGCAGCCCAACATTGTCTACACTGTCTATACCCCAGGTCTACACTGGGGAGGGGAGAAGGGAGAGGAAGCCTGGTAAGAAGAATCAGAGCCCAAGGTGGTGAGAAGGGCATCCACACATGGGGCAGGGCGGAGGACTGAGTACAGTGAGGAGGGCATCCATATTGGGTGTGGGGAGAGTTGCCTGATACAGTATGTCAGAGCCCAAGGTGAAGAAGTGAAGGAGTCCCAATGGTAGAGCAGCCTGGGTTAGGGTGTTGGAACCCACGCAGAATGAGGAGGGCATCCACACAGTGGGAAGAGTCTGTAATAGGGAGCTGGAACTTCGTTTCCTCACTATGTCTACTGAGAGGGCCTGGGAGCAGCACCAACCCAATAGCAATAAGCACACCCAGCAGCCAGACCTTGGTTTCTAAATACTACTAAACAATAAAAGGAACTATGGCTCCTTGGTGAAATGGATTATTCCAGGCCTGGGGCACAGAACGCACGAATGAATCTAGAATATCTTGTTTGGTCAGAAAGAAAGGGAGTGGTCAAAGAGTAATAGGGACATAAAAGTAGACAGAAGCCAACCTGAATGCGGCTCCTAGTAGCCAAATCAGGGAGAATTTGAACATCAATAAAAAATGATATAGCAATAGATTGCTACCCATTGAATAAAGTAGGAAGCCAAGAGTCCAAACAGATACAAATAACTAACTATATTGAAAGTTTGGCAAAGAGAAAGATATTTACATAGTTTCATAGTACCTTCCTATAAAATACTTATTAATTATAGCTTCACAGTGGAGAAGCCTGGCAGACACCGTCCTGAGCAAGTTAGCAAACTGAACATCAACAGTAATGAGACAATGGCAGCAAAATATAATAGAAAGAATATGGACTCTAGAGTTAGGTCTAGTTTTGATTCCATACTCTGCCACCTTGGGCTGGTTATTTAATCTTTCTGAACTGGAATTTCCTCACCTACCAAATGAGATAAAGTTGTTCTTGTGAAGTGTTGGAGAAATAATGCTTAAAGCACCTATCAAAAGTGCCGAGAACAGTAGCAGCTTAAAATGTATCTATTACTTAGCTCTTTTTTGCTACATTTTATAACATTTTGCTATTATTTACAACATTGACAATCATTTGCATTATTGTTTATGTTTACATTATTTGATACATTATTTGCAACTCTAACTTCTGCAAACAACTCATGTTTATACCCAGCTCTATATGCATCTAGGATATCATTTACAACTAATATCAAGCCTATGAGATTATGCAATAGAAGTGGTCTTCTCTTTTCAATTTGACAGATGAGGAACTGAAACATGAAGAGAATGCATTGATGTGCCCAATGTTTAACAGTTAGCTAAATGTACATCTCAGCCCTGAAAGATACCCCCATCTCCCTCTGCAGTGACCTTTCCTCCTCATAAAATTTATGTGTTACTTAGGGACATGGCCTTTTTCAAGGGAATTTGGAATAATATGAAAGAAAATAATCTCTCCGAGATGGGAGTGTGATTAAGGTGAACTAAGAAGGAGTGAAGGATCTTTTTACCACTCAGAACACAAATAGGCACCTAACTACCTAGCCACTTGAAACTTACCAAAAAAAAAACCCCAAACTCTTCAGAAGGACCTAAGTGAAAGAAGCCCCACAAAAGGCAAGTAATTTCACAATATGTTAAAACTAGAAGGGATCTTAAATACCACGAAGTCCAACCTTCCCTTCCCATGTACAGATGGTGAAGCTGAGACTTGGAGAAGGGAAAGGACATACCTCACAAAGAGTTACAATATGCCAACCCTAGGGAATTCCATGGCAGTCCAGTGGTTAGAACTCCACGCTTCCACCTCTGGGGCCCCAAGTTCGATCCCTGGTAGGGGAACTAAGATCCTGCAAGCCTTGTGGAGCAGCCAAAAAAAAATGCCAACCCTATAATCACTGAATGGCCTGAAAATAAGGTCACTGTAGAGTTCATTTGGTAACTATTTACCACACATCAACACAAGATACTGTCTTTATCACACTCTTGTGTTCTCAACTTTAAGCCTGTGTTTTTTTCTGTCTCCTCAATTACAGTGAATGGCGCCAACATCTTAGTAATTCATGTACTCCTACAGGCTTGGTAAGTAGCTGGTGCCCAATAAGTACCTGTCATAAAATACAGTATGATCCCAGGTAGCTAGGTTGTTTTAACATCCAATAACATCAGTCAATACACCATATTAATAGAACAAATGAAAAAAAGCCATAAGATCGGGCTTCCCTGGTGGCGCAGTGGTTGAGAATCTGCCTGCCGATGCAGGGGACACGGGTTCGAGCCCTGGTCTGGGAAGATTCCACATGCCACGGAGCAACTAGGTCTGTGAGCCACAACTACTGAGCCTGCGCTTCTGGAGCCTGTGCTCCGCAACAAGAGAGGCCACGATAGTGAGAGGCCCGTGCACCGCGATGAAGAGTGGCCCCCACTTGCCACAACTGGAGAAAGCCCTCACACAGAAACGAGGACCCAACACAGCCAGAAATAAATAAATAAATAATAATTTTAAAAATTAATATCTGCTTATAAAAAAAGCCATAAGATTATTTAATTGATAAAGAAAAGGCATTTGACAAAATCCAACACGTTTTCATGTTAAAAGCACTCAAGAAAACAAGAATAGATGGAAACTTCCTTATACCTGATAAAAGGCATGTATGAAAAACTCACAGCTAATATCATACTTAATTGGTAAATAACTGACCGCTTTCTCCCTAAAATCAGGAACAAAACAAGGATACCTGCTCTTGCCACTTTTATTTAGCATTGTATTAAAGGTTCTAGCCAGAGCAATTAGTCAAGAAAAAGAAATAAAAGCATCCAGATTGGAAAGGAAGAAGTAAAACTTTTTCTGTTTGAGATGACATGATCTTATATACAGAAAATCCTAAGGAACCCACACAGGCGCACACATATACACATACACACAAACACACACACACACACAAACTATTAGAATTATAAAGTTCAACCAGGTTGCAGGATACAAGATCAATACAAAAATCAATTTTATATCTATACACAAGCAATGAACGATCCAAAAATTGAAATTTTAAAAAATTCCATTTATAATAGCATCAAAATATGCTATTATATGTGCCTATTGACCATATATAAATGGTCAATAGGCACATAAAAAGTTGCTCCACATCATTAGTAATTAAGGAAATTCAAATCAAAATCACAATGAGGTAGATGCCATTTCATATCCACCAGCATGGCTGTAACAAAAAAAGAGAATAATAAGTGTTTATGAACATGTGGAGAAATTAGAACCCTCATACACTGCTGTGGGAATGTAAAATGCTGCAGTTCCTTTGGGAAAAAGTCTGGCTGTTCCTCAAAGGATTAAACATAGGGCTACCGTCTGAGCCAGCAATTCCATTGCTAAGTATATACCTAAGATCAATAAAAATATACATCCACACACACAAAATGTTCATAGTACCATTATTCATAGTACTAAAAAAGTGGAAACAATCCAAATGTCCATCAACTGATACACTGATAAATAAAATGTGGTATATCCATACAATGAAATATTATTCAGCAAAAAATATCGTCAAATATTACTCAGCAATAAAAAGAAATTATACAAGTTACAACACGGATGAACCTTGAAAACACACTAAATGAAAGAAACAGGATACAAAAGGCCACATACTGTATGATTCCATTTATATGAAATGTCCAAAATAGACAAATCAAATCTAAAGAGACAAAAAGTAGATTAGTAGGTGTCTAGGGCCAGGGTGATGAGAATGGGGGAGAATGGTAAGTGCCTACTAATGGGCACAGGGTTTCTTTTAGGAGGCCTAATGTTCTACAACTATTCAACAGAACGTGTGATGATGGTTGTACAACCCTGTGAATATACTAAAAAACATTGGATTGTACACTTTAAGTAAGTGAATTTTATGGTATGTGAACTATGTCTCAATAAAGCTGTTAAATACACACACTATGGTAGAGTGACAAGAGCATCCCCTGGTCTTAAGAGTAAGACCTAGGTTCAAATCCTGGTTCTTACTACTCACTACCTGCACCACGATGACTTGTCCCTGAACCTTATTTGCTTTATTTGTAAAATTAGGATAATAATAGTAATCACTACCTTTGCATAGTGGCTGGAAAATAAGGTAAGAAAACAGACATGAAAAGTGCCTTGCATACAGCTAATTTCCTAAGACAGTTACTTTCTCTTGATAGACATTTCTTGTCATTAGTTTAACTGACAAAAATATATGAAACGAAGAGAGGACATTTTTCTCACCTGATTTAAGTAGCTTTGTGGTATTTTCCTACAAGCTATTGATAAAAAGAAAATGAGCAGGCCCCCAAATTTACAATGAAGAGTAAGAAAGCTCTGAAGTTATGAACATAGGCACTCAGCATGCAGTACTGAAGAAAGAAGGGGTATAAGTAGATACCCGATTGCCTTCTTTCCCTAGAACCTAAAACTACTTTGTTTCAATTCCTATACCCTGACCACCACATTACCACTGAAATATGAAGTCATTGTTCAGGAGAGATAACAGGATTCCTAGTTCTGGGTTGGCAAGGAGAATGAGGCTTTCCTGGTTCACAGTAGACACTTATCCTGTGGTTGGAGGCCACACCAGGACACCACTGGTGGGCAACCAAAGATGGAAAGGAGAAACAAGCAGCTGTTTAATACTTTTGTTTATAGAAGGGAACACCGAGGGATTTGCCTAAGGCCACACAGCAAAATCATATAATCTCAACTGTATGATAGGTATATGGCAAGCAAAACAATGTTTTACAAAGAATTCTGCGCCTGAAGATAGGGAAAATCAGATCTAGTCTCAAAATTGCTAGCAAATTGCTGCCTAATCTTGAATAAATCATTCTCTCTGACTCTGTTCCCTTCCCATGTGCCTACTAATTCAGAAATTTCACAAATAAAAGAAACTACTGCACACACGGCACTGTGCTGAGATAGTGTGTTGAACAGAGTCTGTTTACATGTAAGTCTGTATTTATGGAGTTTACAGAACAGAACGCTACAGAAGTCAGATATTAAAAAATAAATAAGCAAGCCCACTGTAACAGAATTACAACTTGTGACACACAGCCAGTGTCAATCAGGAAGTAAGAAGTGGGTAGGAGAGCACATATGCAGAAGAAAACGTCATCAACAAACTTTAGATTACAAATCAGAAGGAGTTCCTCTCACCTCTCCCTCCATCACAAATAGGGGCTCAGTATTTCTTTGCCATACACCTTGTCACCTGACTGCCTGCTGCTTTGTGTGGCTAGAGCATCACAGTCAACCACAAAAAAAACATGAAACATATACACAATAAATGCCACCTCCATCAGTTTCTTCTCCTCTCTCTGAGTCTCAGTGTCTTCAACTATAAAATGGCGATAATTCTATCTACTTCACAACACTATTCTGAAGATAAAATAGGAAAAAGTGCTTTGGAAACTAATCCACTCCAGAGTGCCCCCAGTGCTCAGTACAGGGTTAGACACAGTACAGCTTCCCCATCTGTAAAACTGCAGTTAACATCTGTACCCACCTCACAGAGTGACTGTGAGGATTAAATGAGATAACATATACATAAGGTACTTAGCAGAGTCCCTGACACATAGCAATTCATAAAAACATTAGCTGCTATCGATTCACTGAACCTTAGTCCCTCAGTTTAACCGTTTGTAAAACAGGGACAAGAAGAGTACCTAACTCATAGGATTATTATGGAGATTAAATGGGCTAATATATTTAAAGCCTTAGAACAGTGTCTGGCACACAGTAGGTGCTGTTTGAGATTTTATTATTATTATTATCATCATCATCATCATTAAATTTATCTTTTAACTGTCCCTACAATCTGCATGTATGTAGACCACCGGTTCTCAATCAGGGCTGATTTTATTCCCTAGGGGACATTTGGCAATGTCTAGAGACATTTTTGACTGTCACAACTGGAGTGGGGGTAGATGCTACTGGGTAGAGGACAGGATGCTGCTAAACATCCTAGAATATACAGGACAGCCCCTAGCCCCTAACATAAAATGATATGATCCAAAATATCAACAGTCTCAAGATTGAGAAACTCCAATACAGACTAAACAAATCAAACAGAAGTTCTCTCTTCCTCCTCCTCTAAACTCCTAGAGTATTTTATTTGGATCTTTCTTCTGGACTTTATTAAACAGGTATAAAAGTTTTAGACCTAAAACAGATCTTAGAGAGCTCCTTACTTTACCAAGAGCTAAAATGGGCAAGTGGTTTATGAAAGAACAGAGATTCAGTGGGAAAGCCAGAACTGGAACCCAGACTGGTGCTCCTTCCACGAGCTAATTCACATATCTAGCAAGCACTTCCTCTTTCTCTTCCCCACTCCCTCCAACCCTCTCCCTCTTCATCTCTGCCTCCCTCATCCCCAGGTTTGGAAACAAAATCTGTTTCTTTTCTAGCATCATCAGAAGTCAGAGAAGGGCTGACCTTTCTCCCCACCCTTCCGTTGCCTGCCTTCTCAAGGACCTGCCCTTTAGAGCTCCAGCCTAGGCTTTGGATAAGAAGCCAAGATTTCTTCCAATTTACCTGCCCTGGGTCCTTTCTTGCAGGAGCCAAGCTGAAACTGCTTTGGTCACTGCTCTCTCCCGAGGTTAGGCAGGCGTTCTGCCTGAAAGTATAACTTGGGTCAGACAACTTGGATTAATCTCCTTTTCCTTGTCTATGGGAATGAACTGGTCTCCGGAAGGGGCCAAAGGCAAGCTGTAAAAACTTACATTGGACTTTCTCCCCAAGAAGGGGTTTTGAAGAGAAAAACGACTGTGGTATCTTGGTGAGGAAAACATGGAGAAAGGATACATAAGAGAAAAACAGTGAGAGCTTTAACAGAGTACTCCGCCACACACAGGACTTCTCGAACATTTCCCACATCTAATTCTTACCAGTACTTCAAGGACAAATGCCTGACTCATCAAAAAAGCCTCCGATGACCACTTCAGTCCATGAAAATATTAAGCAAGAGTTCATTATGAGCCAGCCACTATAGTTAACTTTATCTCATTTAATCTTCACAACTTGAGGTAATTATTTATCCCCATTTTATTTTTTTAATAAATTATTTTATTTTATTTTTGGCTGCATTGGGTCTCCGTTGCTGCGCGCGGGTTTTCTCTAGTTGCAGCGTGCGGGGGCTACTCTTTGTTGCGGTTCGCAGGCTTCTCACTGTGGTGTCTTGTTGCGGAGCACGGGCTCTAAGTGCGCGGGCTTCAGTAGTTGTGGCACGCGGGCTCACTAGCTGTGGCTCGCGAGCTCTAGAGCGCAAGCTCAGTAGTTGTGGCGCGTGGGCTTAGTTGCTCCGCAGCGGCACGTGGTATCGTCCCGGACCAGGGCTCAAACCCGTGTCACCTGCATTGGCAGGCGGATTCTTAACAACTGCGCCACCAGGGAAGTGCTATCCCCATTTCAGAGATGAAGAAAATGAAGATAGCAGAGGTTAGTAACTTACTTGCCTATTGCCTTAGCCGATAAGTAGCACAGCTGCAATTTACCCCTACATCTTTCAGACACCAAAAACCTAAGCTCTCAACTACTTTACTAAATTGTCTCTCAAGACAGTTTCCCCTTTCTTTGAACCGGTATCACATTTCCTGTCTGTATCGTATATTAAGCAACTAATTTCAGGGTGCCTTTTCTTAGTTACATGTGAATCAGATTTGTTCCAGACCCTGTGCTAGATCCTGTGAATAAAAGATATAAATAGCAGTCTCTTTCCTAAAGCAGGGTTTATCAAACTGTTCTGACTACAATCTACAATAAGAATACAATTCAGATGGAATCCCAGTACATCCACACACATGCACATGTGTGCACACACACCATACATATAAAACTGAGACAAAAGTTTCAAAAGACAATCCTTGTTCTTCGTATATACAGTATATTCTGATATTTTCACTGGTATATTTGACTTCTTTTTTTTTTTTTTTTACTTTTTTAAAATGCTGGTCCAGCGTACTATGTTAAATCCGTGAACCATGGGTTATGAGGTACAGCTTAAAAAAAAAAACCAAACACTTCCCTTGAGAGCTCCCAGGTTAAAGGGAGAAATAAGGCATGAGTAACAATAAAAATAATTACAATAACAGTAGGCAAAATTTCAGGAACTCTTATTACATGTCTAGCACTTTGATAAGCACTCTACATGAATTACTGGAGCCAAGATCCAACCCAGGTCTGCCTGTTTGAATCCAATATTCTTTTCACCATACTATACTGCCCACACAGCATGAAAAGTTCTATAATAAGAAACATTTCCATGAGGCATGGAGGTCAGGGGGAGGGAATGGTTTGGAAACTTCACAAAATGAAGATTTCTGAATTGTGACCTGAAGTGGACACTTTCAAGAATGTGGCAAATGAGCTCCTATAGGTGGTCTATAAATATTTGTTGATGGAGTCCTTCTACATTGTCTTGTGATGGGGAAAAACAGCATGATATTTTTAGATGGAAATCTATGTAATTTTTAACTGATTCTGTCTCTCCTAATAGAAATCTCAAGGTACCCAGCCACATGGCACTAAAAAAAAAAAAGTTTTAGAGTTTGGTATAGCTTCTCTGTAAGAGCTGTCTATGAAAAGGCATCCAGACTGGCTGCCAGGAGACCAGGGTCCTAATCCCAGTTCTGTCACAGAATTTCTGTGTATAACTTTGGGCAGATGTCTCTACCCTCTGGAATGCAGTTACTAATTCATAAAATGATAATGAAAACAGGACATATGATTAGCAAGTTTCTTTCTAGTATTCATATATTCTAATAGTAATAAATTCTAATGATTCTAGTACTAATAAACTCAGCACGTCCACAAAAAAGAATAAATAGTTTTAATAAAAATCACTAAGACACAAGGTTGAATCTGAGGCTCCAGAACTGAGCTCATGGGTCTCTGTCTTGCTTGATCCCCTTAGCTGGAGGCAGAATGGAAGATGCACACACAATGGCCTGATATACACCATTTCATCTGCCTGAGCCTAAACGCCCTTATGTGAGAGGCCAGTGATTAGAAGGCACACAGCAGCAGATTTTAGTTTTAAGAGCCAAAATGTCAAGCCATGAAAATGACTGCCTCTAGCAATAGAGAGCTCTCCATCATGAAATTATGCAAACAGACACTGGAGAAATACTTGACAGGAACTTTGCAGAAGAAAGTTAAACATGGGGTAAAGGCTGTGTTAGATGCCCCTAAAGGGAACTTTCAGTCCTAAAATTCTACAATTCTCTCCTCACACAACAGAAAGATTAGCAGATTCTGGAGGGAAAAAAAACACCCAAGGAGTTTTCTTTTCCATTCCCCTTCCCTCCTTCCTTCTGTGTTTCCATCACAGCACACTAGGTCATTCACTTCCAGAGACATCATGGCTATACTACCCTCCTCTTTTCAGGATTTGTCTTCAACTCATGAAGAGGAAATGAGGGGTTAAGTTGTCAAGGAAAAACCCACCATGTATATCTGCAGGGGCCCCGGTCCACACCAGGGAATACTTCTCTCCTAGGACAGTACGAAATTACGACATTGGCTCCACCCAGCCGTATGCAAACTCAAGGGGAGCCACCAGTTTCTCATGGCACACAGACTGCTGGCCCTCAAAGCATAAAGTTAGGAACCTAGTGTGAATATCTAATCTAGCCCCAGGCACCCAGATTGGCCTAAGATACGCCGGTCATTGGAGAATCAGTTGTTGTAAACTGAGTCCCTGATGCCATCACTGGGTAACCTTGGGCCATTTACTGCTTCACTGAGTCCGAACAATTCCAATTATAAAATGTACTAACTGTAAAACAAATATGTAAGATGATCTATACAACTTTTCTACTATTAGTTTTGTTATTCTAAGAAATTATAAGAAACTAGTATTCTTATAATTAGCATCTATTCTAAATTCTCAAAGAGGTAGTACAAAAATAACAATAATTAAAAACTTACATACTAAGTTCACAGACACCCCAAAACACACCAATGGATGTGGTGCTGCCCACCAGAAAGACAACATCCTGCTTCATCCACCAGAATACAGGCACCACTCCCCTCCACCAAGAATCCTACACAACCCACTGACCCAACCTTACCCACTGGAGGCAGACACCAAAAACAACGGGAACTACAAACCTGCAGCCTACAAAAAGGAGACCCCAAACACAATAAGTTAAGGAAAATGAGAAGACTGAGAAACACACAGCAGATGAAGGAGCAAGGTAAAAACCCACCAAACCAAACTAATGAAGAAGAAATAGGCAGTCTACCTGAAAAAGAATTCAGAGTAATGATAGTAAAGATGATCCAAAATCTTGGAAATAGAATGAAGAAAATATAAGAAACGTTTAACAAGGACCTAGAAGAACTAAAGAGCAAACAAACAATGATGAATAACACAATAAATGAAATTAAAAATTCTCTAGAAGGAATCAATAGCACAATAACTGAGGCAGAAGAACAGATAAGTGACCTGGAAGATAAAATAGTGGAAATAACTACCACAGAGCAGAATAAAAAAAAAAGAATGAAAAGAATTGAGGACAGTCTCAGAGACCTCTGGGACAACATTAAATAAACTAACATTTGAATTACAGGGGTCCCAGAAGAAGAAGAGAAAAAGAAAGGGACTGAGAAAATATTTGAAGAGATTAGAGTTGAAAACTTCCCTAATATGGGGAAGAAAATAGTCAATCAAGTCCAGGAAGTGCAGAGAGTCCCATACAGGATAAATCCAAGGAGAAACACACCAAGACACATATTAATCAAACTATCAAAAATTAAATACAAAGAAAAAATAGTAAAAGCAGCAAGGGAAAAACAACAAATAACATACAAGGGCTTCCCCATAAGGCTAACAGTTGATCTTTCAGCAGGAACTCTGCAAGCCAGAAGGGAGTAGCAGGACATATTTAAAGTGATGAAAGGGAAAAACCTGCAACCAAGATTACTCTACCCAGCAAGGATCTCATTCAGATTCAACAGAGAAATTAAAACCTTTACAGAGAAGCAAAAGCTAAGAGAATTCAGCACAACCAAACCAACTTTACAACAAATGCTAAAGAAACTCCTCTAGGCAGAAAACACAAGAGAAGGAAAAGACCTACAATAACAAACCCAAAACAATTAAAAAAATGGTAATAGAACATAAATATTGATAACTACCTTAAACGTAAATGGATTAAATGCTCCAACCAAAAGACATAGACCGGTTGAATGGCTACAGAAACAAGACCCATATATATGCTGACCTAGGGACACATACAGACTGAAAGTGAGGGTATGGAAAAAGATATTCCATGCAAATGGAAATCAAAAGAAAGCTGGAGTAGCAGTTCTCATATCAGACAAAATAGACTTTAAAATAGAGATTATTACAAGACACAATGAAGGACACTACCTAATGATCAAGGGATCAAGCCAAGTAGAAGATATAACAACTGTAAATATTTATGCACCCAGCATAGGAGCACCTCAACACATAAGGCAAATGGTAACAGCCATAAAAGGGGAAATCAACAGTAACACAATAATAGTAGAGGATTTTAACACCTCACTTTCACCAATGGACAGATCATCAAAATGAAAATAAATAAGGAAATACTGCTTTAAATGATATATTAAACAAGATGGACTTAATTGATATTTATAGGACATTCCATCCAAAAAGAACAGAATACACTTTCTTCTCAAGTGCCCATGGAACATTCTCCAGGATACATCATATCTTGGGTCACAGATCAAGCCTTGGTAAATTTAAGAAAACTGAAATCATATCAAGTATCTTTTCCGACCACAACGCTATGAAACTGCATATCAATTACAGGAAAAGATCTGTAAAAAATACAAACACATGGAGGCTAAACAATACACTGCTAAATAACCAAGAGATCACTGAAGAAATCCAAGAGGAAATCAAAAAAGAACTATAAAAAACTGACAATGAAAACACGACCACCCAAAATCTAAGGGATGCAGCAAAAGCAGTTCTAAGAGGGAAGTTTATAGCAATACAATCCTACCTCAAGAAACAAGAAACATCTCAAATAAACAACCTAAACTTATACTTAAAGCAATTAGAGAAAGAAGAACCAAAAAAACCCAAAGTTAGCAGAAGGAAAGAAATGATAAAGATGAGATGAGAAATAAATGAAAAAGAAATGAAGGAAACAATAGCAAAGATCAATAAAACTAAAAGCTGGTTCTTCCAGAAGATAAAGAAAATTGATGAACCATTAGCCAGGTTCAACAAGAAAAAAAGGGAAAAGACTCAAGTCAACAGAATTTCAAATGAAAAAGAAGTAACAACTGACACTGCAGAAATACAAAAGATCATGAGAAATTACTACAAGAAACTATATGCCAATAAAATGGACAACGTGGAAGAAATGGACAAATTCTTAGAAAAGCACAACCTTCCAAGACTGAACGAGGAAGAAACAGAAAATATAAACAGACTAATCACAAGCACTGAAATTGAAACTGTGATTAAAAATCTTCCAACAAACAAAAGCCCAGGACCAGACGGTTTCACAGGTGAATTCTACCAAATATTTAGAGAAGAGCTAACACCTATCCTTCTCAAACTCTTCCAAAATATAGCAGAGGGAGGAACACTCCCAAACTCATTCTACGAGGCCACCATTGTCCTGATACCAAAACCAGACAAAAAGGTCACAAAGAAAGAAAACTACAGGCCATTATCACTGATGAACATAGATGCAAAAATCCTCAACAAAATACGAGCAAACAGAATCCAAGAGCACATCAAAAGGATCATAAACCATGATCAAGCAGGGTTTATCCCAGGAATGCAAGGATTCTTCAATATATGCAAATCAATCAATGTGATACACCACATTAACAAACTGAAGGATAAAAACAATATGATCATCTCAATAGATGCAAAGAAAGCTTTTGACAAAATTCAACACCCATTAATGAAAAAAACCCTCCAGAAAGTAGGCATAGAGGGAACTTTACCTCAACATAATAAAGCCCATATATGACAAACCCACAGCCAACATCGTTCTCAATGGTAAAAAAATGAAACCATTTCCTCTAAGATCAGGAACAAGACAAGTTTGTCTACTCTCGCCACTATTATTCAACATAGTTTTGGAAGTTTTAGCCACAGCAATCAGAGAAGAAAAAGAAATAAAAGGAATCCAAATCGGAAAAGAAGTAAATCTGTCACTGTTTGCAGATGACATGATACTATACATAGAGAATCCTAAAGATGCTACCAGAAAACTACTACAGCTAAACAATGAATTTAGTAAAATTGCAGGATACAAAATTAATGCACAGAAATCTCTGGCATTCCTATACACTAATGATGAAGAATCTGAAAGAGAAATTAAGGAAACACTCCCATTTACCACTGCAACAAAAAGAATAAAATACCTAGGAATAAACCTACCTAAGGAGACAAACAACCTGTATCCAGAAAACTATAAGACACTGATGAAAGAAATTAAAGATGATACAAACAGATGGAGAGATATACCATGTTCTTGGATTGGAAGAATCAACATTGTGAAAATGACTCTACTACCCAAAGCAGTCTACAGATTCAATGCAATCCCTATCAAACTACCACTGGCATTTTTCACAGAACTAGAACAAAAAATTGCACAATTTGTATGGAAACACAAAAGACCTCGAATAGACAAAGCTATCTTGAGAAAGAAAGACGGATCGAGAGGAATCAGGCTCCCGGACTTCAGACTATACTACAAGACTCCAGTAATCAAGACAGTATGGTACTGGCACAAAAACAGAAATATAGATCAATGGAACAGGATAGAAAGCCCAGAGACAAACCCACACACATATGGTTACCTTATTTTTGATAAAGGAGGCAAGAATATACAATGGAGAAAAGACAGTCTCTTCAATAAGTGGTGCTGGGGCTACATGTAAAAGAATGAAATTAGAACACTCCCTAACACCATACACAAAAATAAACTCCAAATGGATTAAAGACTTAAATGTAAGGTCAGACACTATAAAACTCTGAGAGGAAAACATAGGCAGAACACTCTATGACATAAATCACAGCAAGATCCTTTTTGACCCACCTCCTAGAAAAAGGGAAATAAAAACAAATATAAACAAATGGGACCTAATGAAACTTCAAAGCTTTTGCACATAAACAAGTTGAAAACAATACATAAACAAGTTGAAAAGACAACCTCAGAATGGGAGAAAATATTTGCAAATGAAGCAACTGACAAAGGATTAACCTCTAAAATATAAAAGCAGCTCATGCAGCTTAATAACAAAAAAACCATCAACCCAATACAAAAATGGGCAGAAGACCTAAATAGACATTTCTCCAAAGAAGATATACACATTGCGAACAAACACATGGAAGAAGGCTCAACATCACTAATCATTAGAGAAATGCAAGTCAAAACTACAATGAGGTATCACCTCACACTGGTCAGAATAGCCATCATCAAAAAGTCTACAAACAATAAATTATGGAGAGGGTGTGGTTAAAAGGGAACCCTCTTGCACTGCTGGTGGGAATGTAAATTGATACAGCCACTATGGAGAACAGTATGGAGGTTCGTTACAAAACTAAGAATAGAACTACCATATGACCCAGCAATCCCACTACTGGGCATATACCCTGAGAAAACCATAATTCAAAAAGAGTCATGTACCCCATGTTCACTGCAGCACTATTTACAATAGCCAGGACATGGAAGCAACCTAAGTACCCATCAGCAGATGAATGGATAAAGAAGATGTGGCACATATATACAATGGAATATTACTCACCCATAAAAAGAAACAAAATTGAGTTATTTGTAGTGAGGTGGATGGACCTAGAGCCTGTCATACAGAGTGAAGTAAGTCAGAAAGAGAAAAACAAATACTGTTTTGTTTGCTAACACATATATATGGAATCTAAAAAAAAAATGGTTTTGGAGAACCTAGGGCAGGACAGGAATAAAACACAGACATACAGAATGGACTTGAGGACACGAGGAGGGGGAAGGGTAAGCTGGGACGAAGTGAGAGAGTGGCATGGACATATATACACTACCAAATGTAAAATAGATGGCTAGTGGTCAGCAGCCCCAGAGCACAGGGAGATCAGCTGGGTGCTTTGTGACCACGTAGAGGGGTGGGATAGGGAGGGTGGGAGAGAGACGCAAGAAGGAGGAGATATGGGGATATATGTATATGTATAGCTGATTCACTTTGTTATAAAGCAGAAAGTAACACACCATTGTAAAGCAATTATACTCCAATAAAGATGTTAAAAAAAAAAAAGACTTAGCAACTAGTAAGCACATATTATGGGGCAGGTACAGTACTTTACCTGCTTATCTCCTTTAATCTTCACAGCAATGCTAGTTTACATATAAGGAGACAAACTGAGAAAGGTTAAGAAACTTGCCCAAGGTCACACGGGTAAGTGGGAGAGCTGGAGTTTCACCCAAAGCTACTGATTCTTAAATCTAGGCCTTGTTCCAGTAAACCATTCATTTCCAGGCTTCTATTCCAAAAAGAATATTTATCTGGAAAGTAAGAGACCAAAGAATAGGGAAAAGATTGCTAGAGATTAGCTTCAATCAGCTGGAAAGATCTGCTTTCTACAGCAAACAGGAAAATAACAAAAAGTACTGGAGTCTCCAAAAGACAAGAGGCCTTCTCAATGATGGAAGCAAAATTCATCTCAATACCTCCCACCCCTACCCACTCCATTAGTTTAGTCTACAAAAGATAGACGGGCTTGGGGACAAATTATAGGCCAGGGAAAGTATGTTTACATCTAAATAATTCAAAGGAGGCAGAGGTCAACTTAGAAAACCAGCCCTCTCACTTGCTGCTGACTCATCTAGCCCCCTCCTCTTCCAGGAAGTCTGTTCCATGACCTCTACCTCTCCAAAGAAGGCCTTCACTCTCCTAGATCTGGATGCTGATTCCTGAAGAAGCTACATCACCTTAGAAATGGAAGATGCAGGCATCAGCAATGAATGTCCACCTCTCACAACACTGGCTTAAAACAAAAAACTAAAGAGGAAACGGTGAGAAAAAAGTCTAAGTTTCTTAGGAACTGCACTGCTAAGGACCAGTGTCTTAGGGAACAAATGTCTTCGGAGACATCCAGGCCCACTGTTCTGTTGTAGAAATGCAGAAAGGAGGGTACTCCAGCACCCCCGAGGCAACTGCTTACCCAATGGCAGCAGAAAAGCCAACCCCTTTCTTTACACAGAGAAGTCTTTTGAGATCACTCAATCCAGGGATTTCCAAGCTTTTTTAAAAGCCTCTCAACCTCTTCTTCCAATCAAATCTTATGGAAACACCAATACTTAAACAGATAAAAAGTAGAACTGCTCTGGCTGAAAAGGAGATGGGGAAGTTCTACTTCCTCAGCCTCTTTCCTCTTCCTAATCTCACCCCCATATTCTGTGAGGTTGCATTTCAAAACCCTGAGACTCCAGTTTAACACTACCATGTTAAACTTAAGGAAACTAGGGTCCAGAGAAAACATGTCTTTGTCACGATCACACAGTCAGTTAGTGCCAAAGCTGGAACTCAAATTCAGATGTGCTGACTTATAGGGCAGTCGATTTCCCATATCATCACACGACTCCTTTGGGATAATCACATGAAAATGAATATGAAAGCATTTTTAAAAGCACTAAGTGCACAGGCCTGTACAGTTCCCTCAGCGAAATTTCTCTAAGGATAAAATAATTGTAATGCTCAGACTTCTAAGGACAATTTCACCACATACAACAGCACCTAACAGCAAAGAAATCCTCTCGTGTTCCCAATCCCTCAGTAAAGTGTCTGACTATCTATAAAAACAGGCATGATTATGTCGCCAACTTAGACTGATAGTAGATAACTGAGACTCAGGAGGCTTCTGAAGGATTCCCTGCTCCCTGCGTCCTGAGAAACCATCCCTTAAAGACATATGGGAATTCTCCTGGCATCCACCATGCATGAAACATGGAACAGAATCTGCACCTGTACATTACGGTTAACTCCTTAATAAATGATGTGTATAGGCTAGGCCTCATAGATTTTCTACAACTGTCGTAGCTAGCCTCCAAGAAAAATACCCTGCCTCCTGGTATTTGCACCTGTGTAACCTTTCCTACTTGGTAGAAGGGTCAGTGTGTGTGATCAAAAGAATACAGTAGAAGTGACAGCATGTCACTTCTGAAATCAGATTATAAAAGACATTGCACCTTCTGTTTTGGTTGCTTTCTCCTTTCTCTGATCACTTGCTGCGGGGAAGCCAGGTGACATGCTGTAAGCTGCCCTATGGAGAGGCCACATGGCAAGGAACTGAAGATGTCAGCCTGTTAACAGCCAGCAAGAAACTGAGGCTGGCCAACAACCAGATGAGTGAGTGTGGAAGGGGATCCACTAGGCCCAGTTGAGCCTCCAGATACCTGCAACCTTGGGTAACAGCTTGATTGTAACCTCATTAGACAGAGACACTGAGCCAGAACCACACAGCCTAGCCACTCTCAGATTCCTCATGCTTAGAGACTGTGTGAGATGATAAATGTTTATTTTTTAAGCTGCTAAGTTTCAGAGGCAATTTATTTACACAGCAATAGATAACTAATAGAACCACAAAACTAAGGTTTCCTGGGTTTACATCAGAAAGCCCGTTACGAAACCAAAAGTCCCTCTGAAACAAAACCCAAGGCCTCAAGGGTTGGGGCTTCATCTTAAATAATAACTGTCTCCATTGCTTATTCATAAGGTGACCAGTTGCAAGTCACTTCATCTCTCTTACCTGTGATTTCCTCGTTGAATATATAGGGACATTTTCCTTGCAGAGTATTGTGAGGATTAAATGGGAATAGTTTGTAAAAGTATCTTTAAAATAGTTGGAACTATACAAATTAAAGTTGTTACAAAGACGCTGGAAGGTAACCCACCAAGCCCACGCCCAACAGCAACTAAAAGGACATGACTCTGCTCAATGAAGTCAAATGGAAAGGCATCTTCTAGGCCACTTATCCAACTGTATTAAAAGTATCCCCTCTATCACTGCCTCTCATAATAACAATAGGAAAAAATTACCAGTGCTTGATATTACATATCAAGCATAGTGCTAAATGTTATCGCACTATTTTCTCATTTAATGCTACATTTAACCCATAGAGAAACTGAAAGAGGTTAAAATCATTTGGTTAGTAATGGAGCCAGGATTGAACTTCATATTCATGCAACTCCAAAGACCATGTTCTTTCCACTAAACCCATATGCTGTTCACTACACCAAGGAGCCTGAAAGTATCCAATACAGAAGGCATACAGGCACAACTTAACAAAAGAGCTGAAAAAATGAGAGACAGGAAGAAAAATCACCTTTCAAGTTAATGGGGAAATTAAAAGATTCAGGAGATGTAGAGTCTGGTCCTGTCTAGGGCACCAAGCAATTGTTAACACCTTGGACAAGTTATCTGTCATTGAAAATTTTTAAAACCCTCAGATTTACATAGTACTTTGGAATCTACAAAGCATTCTGAAGTACCCACAAATATTTGATTGTCACAGCAACCCTGGAAGGTAGTTTTAATAATCTCCATTCTATAAATGAAAAAACTGAGACTAAGAAAGAATCCCAGTAATTTGCCCGTGGTTATTAGACAGCTGGTACATGCCAGAGATAATATACCTGGATTTCTTTATTCTCAGAAGTACCTGAGACTCAAAAGGTTTAGGGAATGCTCAAAGGTCACAACAAAGACAAGAATCCAATTTACTTCTTATTCCCCTAATCCAGTGAGCTACAAACTGGATATGCAAACCAGATATGCGAACCTGGAGAACTTTTAAAAAACACTAATGCCTGGGCCCCATAACTACCCCTGCCCCCTCCTCCCCCTGCAAAAAAATTTTTTTGGTCCTGGGGGGAGGGGGGGGGCAGGGATCTGAGTATCAACGTATTTTTAAGCCTTCGAGGACTAGCCACACTTGAAAACTACTGCTCTAACCCCAAGAGCCACAGGTTAAGAAATGTTATGATCCACCCTCATTTCCTAATGTGAAATTCTCTCAGTGAAGTCATCTACTTTTCTGTAAATTCATTACATTTACAAAGCAAAAAACTTCTATTATTATAAACAACTATCTAAGTTAAAATAATTTAATTTCTGTTACCTAGAATAAATTTTTATGCACCATGCAATCAATATCTTAATGGTCAAGACTGGTTATGTGATATGCAGCAATAAAATTGCTTATAGAAAGAGAAAAGCTGCCCACAAGAGTATACTGTGAACAAAACAACTAAGAAAAAAATTGAAGTAATCTTTTATCTCTAAATGTCCCTTCTTGGGGATCTCAGAACTCCTTGGTTCCACTGAGATGAATTTCCTGGAGCATCCTCTAATGAGGGTTTGGATACTGCAAAGACTCGTCTCATAATATCTCCACTTCTCTCTGCTAATTCAAGTCTTACCTGACCAAGTTCTTTCCTTAACCATCAAGCCCATTGTTATGGGTTTAAATTGTGTCTCCCAAAAAAAGATTTGTCGAAGTCCTAACCGCTAGTACATCAGAATGTGACTTTATTTGGAAATAGGGTCTTTACAGAGGTAATCAAATTAAAATGAGGTCATGAGGGCCAGCCCTAACCCAATACAGCTGCTATCCTTATAAGAAGGGGAAATTTTGACACAAGAGACAGATATACACAGAGAGAAGACTGTGAAGGGACACAGGGAGAAGATGTTCATCTACAAGCCAAGGAATGCCTGAGACTTCCAGAAGCTAAGGAGAGAACTGGAACAGATCCTTCCCTTGTACCTTCATGGGGAGCATGGCCCTGCCAACACCTTGATTTCAGACTTTCGGTTTCCAAACTTGTAAGGTTATAACTTTCTGTTGTTCTAAGCCAACCGGTTTGTGGTACTTTGTTACAGCAGCCCTAGGAAACTAATCAACTACCTTTCACTAAATTCTCAAAGTTTGTACCCAGTTTATTTGGTGGAACTGTTTAATTTTTTTTTATCATATGCATCCTACCTTCCTAATGAAAGCAAAGCCTCTCAAGGAGAGGAACACCATTTTATACATCTTTTGTATCGTCTACCACTCTTAGGGAAAGACTGACCTCGGAAAAAGTATTCAGGAAACATTTGTTCACTTGATTACTTTCTGGAAAATGTTCAACAACCACTGCTGGTTGTTTCAGAATCTGATAACCAGAAAATCACTTTTCCTACTTCTATAATTCTGTCATATTGGAATTAGCTATGCTAAAATCAACATTCTTTTTCATGAGCTTTTTATATATCTATTATATAGATAATACCGCATACTCTCTAGTACCCATAAATAAAAATTTCACAAAATCGTAGAATCATGTACTGTGTGTGACTGGAAGAGAGCTTACAGACCATCTAGTGCAGTCCTGAACTAATATCTTCTTAAATGTATACAATATCATTTCTCTCTCTTTTATGGTAAATGCCACATTCTCCCTTGGCCATTGTATTAGTTATTGGTCTACAGGGCTCCTTCTCACTACCCACCCACCCGCCACTAGGCTATAAGTACATTGAAGGTTGAGAAAAAAAAAGTAGCAACATCAAAACAGTACCAATTTTTAGTCCAAAAAGAAAAATATACTGGTGAGATACTTTAACAGAATTAAACATTGAGGTACCTTAAATAGGTTAGGTCCTGAAGACCCCACAGCTGCCTGGGATGATAGGAAGTAGAGATTCCAAACAGTTCTCAGAAATTCACTCCAGTAGCTCTCAAAAGGGCAGACACTGCTTTCAGCTTAACTGACATAAATGTATTAATAGTACCCAAACCTCAGACTAAGAACAACAGTCTGGCCAAGTATCTTGTTGTTCCACATCGCCACTAGTATAAACAGAAGTCCAAGCCAGCATCAGAAAAACACTAACTCAGACTTCCAAAGAACTTCTCAGCTCCCAATAGGCTCCAATGACTTCCTAAAGGAGTCCTCTAGGTTTGTGCTGAAGTCCAGAAAAAGGGCTGAGCAACACTGAAAGACATCAACACATTTTCAAACTGGTGTACTCCTGTTCATTTCACACTCAAGTGTCACCTCCTCTATGGAGTCTGTACTGCCTCTCCTCCTCCCTTCCCCCTTCTTGCTTAGATAATACTTTGTACATCCCTCTATTATATATTCATCACTGAATGTTACAGTAATTCTAGTGTCTCTCTCTGTCTTGCTAGAGCAGACACACAATAATCATGGCTGCAAAAAGCAAAAAGCTGCTTCTTCTCATGCTAAGACCTCAGTTACCCTGGCTTATCTTAATACCAGGAGGAAAAGAAAAAAAAAGGTGAAATATTTTCAAATAGCTGCCTGTTTACTGTGTACTGTCTAAGAGCCATGGATTTCCACACTGTGATTCCTCTTTTTTTTTCAAGTATCGTGCTCTGGTCGATATGGCAGGCCGGTTCAGACAGACTTTAAAATACCCAGTCCTGTCTGTCTGAGTCCTAAGGCCTTAATCATCCTGAACAAGGGGCTGGAAGTTAGCATTAAAGGATCAGTGCTCTTCAGGAATCAGGAAAATCTCAGACTCCTTAGGACAGTAAGGGTAGAAAGAACTCAGAGGGCACCCAGCCAACTTCCTCATTTTACAGAGAGGGAAACTGAGGTCCAAAAAGGGGAAAGGATTTGGTCAAGGTCCCATAATCTGCTACAAGCAAACTCATGTTTTGATTCCCAGTTCAGTGCAACTTCTGATATATCTTTTCTCTTTTTAAAAAAATTTTCAATCTCAAAAATGAGTCACAGGAAGGTAACTTGTCCAAGGCCATATACCTAGTAGATGATGAAGCCAAGATTTGAACCCAGGACATCTCCTGGGAAGATCTATTCTCTCATTTACTCTCATGGTGAAGTTTTTGCAACTCCATATATAAATGCAACTTTACGTTCTGTTCCTTTAACTTCCTTTGAAGTTTGCTTCTAGTTAAATTTGGCAAATTAAAAACACATTTACCTATGTTCTCCCCAAAAATCACACTAAAATGCTACTAAAGATATATATATATTTTAAAAGGTATAAACCTAAACAAGGAAGAGAATGGGTGAGGGGACATCAGAAGACGAGACATTTCAACAAAATTTTAGACTATCCATAATGAATGGGGTATTTGTAACAAAAAAAGAATGGCAAAAAAAAAGCTTTAACCCAGAGCCTTGCATGGTCCCTAGGCAGCAGAGATGTGTGGTACCTGGACAGCAGGATCACATCCCCTGGAAAGAATCACTGGATTAGAACATATAAAGGAACAGGCCTAGGAAGTATAAATCACTTGCTCAAACTCACATAGGGCTAACAAGAGCTTGAACCTTGGTCTTCATATTTTTGTTACCCTTCTGTAACTCATGTGCTATTAGTCAGACTTCAGAGAATAAAAGGATGACTCAATAGCCCATGTCACAAAACAAGGAGACAGAGGTGTTTCCCAAGGTCTACCTTTTGTCCTCCTTTACCAACTCCAAAAAGTATTTTGTGTTTAGGCTCTCCCTGATGAGAGCTTAGGCTGTTCAAACAGTTGGGGTAAGAACCCCATATTCCAATTCATGTTCCAACTGTCTGATTCTACAGCTCTGAAGATGTAGGTTACCAGCACCTAACAAAAATATGACAAAGTTTGGAAACGAAAGATTTCAAAAGCACTAACAATGTTTCAGGTCAAATCTGAGCTCATCCCCCTTGCCTATGATAGTGTGAAAGAGGCAGCTTTTCATCCCTTTTTAGAACAGAACATGCCCAAAGGTAGGTGTTGTTATATCTGCCAACCAGCTAAAACAGTTTAATTTTAAATGCCAAATTACAGGATTGCCTACAGAACCAATTAAGGCATTAATGACTCTAAGGCCATTTCTTAATACAGCAATAATGTGAGTGCCACAGCTATTTGAACCCTACTCCCATTTGAACTCATGTCCATCACTGCATTAAACACATCTACATACTCAATTTGTGTTTTTCTGATGTGCACAGAAAGAATACTGAATTAGGAGTCAGAAGAATAGCTCTAAACACAGCTCAAGCTTTGGAGTCAGCAAACAAGTTTGAATTCCAGTCCTCTGAGTCCTAATCTCTCTGGGCCTCAGTTACTTCATATGTAATACCTACATGAGAGAACTAGTGTAAGGATTGAGAGTATCTATACAAGGCAACTTGCACAGCAATAAGGCACTCAGTAAACGTTAGTTTCTTCTGTTATTGATCAACTGGTAAATACCAGGTACTTCCAACCTTCGAAGGGCTGATTGTTTTGAGTAAATGTTTAGGGTGAGACAGGATAGATGAACAAATAATTCCAATATAATATAGTACAAATAAGTATAATACAACAAAATAAATGCTGTTATAGCCATTGGAACAAAGTATCACATTAACACTGGGAAAAAAAAAGCATACTAATTCTGTCCGAAACAGGAGGAGAGTATCAGGTAAGGTATGAGAGACAGAGACATCTGAACTGGGCCTTGAAGGTTGTTGAGGAGAAGCACAGCAAGCAAAGGAAAACATCTTAAACAAAAGAAACCATGATGGGCTTCCCTGGTGGCGCAGTGGTTCAGAGTCCGCCTGCCGATGCAGGGGACGCGGGTTCATGCCCCAGTCCCACATGCCGCGGAGCGGCTGGGCCCGTGAGCCATGGCCACTGAGCCTGCGCGTCCGGAGCCTGTGCTCTGCAACGGGAGAGGCCACAACAGTGAGAGGCCCGTGTACCACACACACAAAAAAAAAGAAACCATGAAAAACAAGTTAGGGAGATATGAAAGAGAACATATGGCTTATTTAAGCAACAGTGACAAAACTTAGGAGAGTAGAAGTGGATGGGTTACACAGGAGCAGAAGATTAGCATAAGGAAGGGCCTACCCACAGGAGTATTTTACTGAGAGAAAAGTGGTATGAGGGGCAAGGAGAGGTAGTCATCTGAGAAGCACTTGAAGAAAATATTTACCAGAGAAGAACAGAAATAAAATCACCATTATGATTATAAAGGATTGTAATATGGAGGAAGCTTGAATTTATTTTGTATGACCCAAAGGTCAGACCTAGGAAGGTGGATGAAAATTAAAGAGTGACACAAAATTGGCCTAGGAATATTAATCACGTACAAAGTGAGCCATTTGGAAGTGAAAAGGAAATGTCCATTCTTTAAGTGGTGAAATTAGCTCAGGGAGCTCAAGGAAGAAACTCTTATCTACTGGCTAAGGAACCCAGGCTTTCTCTTCCTCTTTGGGGACACGAGTAGACTTGATGGGCATTTGGTGCAACCAGGTTTGAGGAAGGTGCTTCTGCCACTTCCTGAAGCCTTACACAATTCAGTTCAACCTCAAAAGGGAATGCCAGCCCTCACAGAAACAGCCTAAAAAGAAAACTAAAGCAGGCAATAGACTTTAAGGGAAACTAGCTTAAAGAAAGAGGGGCAATGAGAATGCAGAACATCAGAGGCATCAATTCTCTGTTACCACGTTAATGGAGGAAGTAAGCAATGCAACAGCTGCAGACCATTATTTACATGTCTGAGTTGTGGGAGCCATAGAGGTCATCCAGTCCAACACCTCATTGTACAGAGTTAACTGAAGCCCAGAGAAGGGCAGGGAGAGCTACGCCTAAAAACAATTTAACATACACTTTACACTTCACACAGGCTCTTTGACTTGTATTATCTCAATTTTCCTCAAGGCAAAACAGTGAAGGAGGTGTTATTTTCCCAATGAGACACTAAGCTCTTTAGAGCATTATAAAGTTTGCGTTAGTTACTCTTATGGATTTCTGCAGTATATAATGCTTTCCTTTTTGATCCTATAGGTTATAAAAAAAATTCACCTTGAGGACTGGGGTTCTCCCCAGGCAAATAATGCAGACTAGGAAACAGTTTCTTAATACCTCATCCCTATTGCCCTACTCTCTAAGTCTACAACTTTCCAGTGTATAAATTGTTCAATAAAAATTATTCTTTTTCAGCTCCTGTACTGAGAATAGGAAACAGATTTGAATCAGATTAACACCCCTGCCTTCAAGAAGCTCCCATTTGGTAAGGAAGAAAGACACGGCAATCAGTGATTATCTTTGCGTCATAAAGACATGGGTTCACCCAAAGTTAGCAGAGGGAAAGAAATCATAAAAATCAGATCAAAAATAAATGAAAAAGAAAAGAAGGAGGGGCTTCCCTGGTGGCACAGTGGTTGAGAGTCCGCCTGCCGATGCAGGGGATACGGGTTCGTGCCCCGGTCCGGGAAGATCCCACATGCCGCGGAGCAGCTGGGCCCATGAGCCATGGCCGCTGAGCCTGCGCGTCAGGAGCCTGTGCTCCGCAGCAGGACAGGCCACAACAGTGAGAGGCCCGCGTACTGAAAAAAAAAAAGAAAAAAAAGAAAAGAAATGAAGGAAACAATAGCAAAGATCAATAAAACTAAAAGCTGCTTCTTTGAGAAGATAAACAAAATTGATAAACCATTAGCCAGACTCATCAAGAAAAAAAGGGAGAAGACTCAAATCAATAGAATTAGAAATGAAAAAGGAGAAGTAACAACTGACACTTCAGAAATACAAAAGATCATGAGAGATTACTACAAGTAACTATATGCCAATAAAATGGACAACATGGAAGAAATGGACAAATTCTTAGAAATGCACAACCTGCCAACACTGAATCAGGAAGAAATAGAAAATATGAACAGACCAATCACAAGCACTGAAGTTGAAACTGTGATTAAAAATCTTCCAACAAACAAAAGCCCAGGACCAGATGGCTTCACAGGCGAATTCTATCAAACATTCAGAGAAGACCTAACACCTATCCTTCTCAAACTCTTCCAAAATATAGCAGAGGGAGGAACACTCCCAAATTCATTCTACAAGGCCACCATCACCTTGATACCAAAACCAGACAAAGATGTCACAAAGAAAGAAAACTACAGGTCAATATCACTGATGAACATAGATGCAAAAATCCTCAACAAAATACTAGCAAACAGAATCCAACACCACATTAAAAGGATCATACACCATGAAAAACGTGGGGTTTATTCCAG
Source organism: Pseudorca crassidens (assembly GCF_039906515.1). Lineage (NCBI taxonomy): Eukaryota > Metazoa > Chordata > Mammalia > Artiodactyla > Delphinidae > Pseudorca > Pseudorca crassidens. The sequence goes on from NC_090304.1 coordinate 55,844,852, forward strand.
GAATGCAAGGATTCTTCAATATATGCAAATCAATCAATGTGAAAAACCATATTAATAAATTGAAGGATAAAAACCATATGATCATCTCAATAGATGCAGAGAATGCTTTCGACAAAATTCAACAGCCATTTATGATAAAAAACCCTGCAGAAAGTAGGCATAGAGGGAACTTTCCTCAACATAATAAAGGCCATATATGACAAACCCACAGCCAACATCGTCCTCAATGGTGAAAAACTGAAAGTATTTCCACTAAGATCAGGAACAAGACAAGGTTGCCAACTCTCACCACTCTTATTCAACATAGTTTTGGAAGTTTTAGCCACAGCAATCAGAGAAGAAAAGGAAATAAAAGAAATCCAAATCGGAAAAGAAGAAGTAAAGCTGTCACTGTTTGCAGATGACACGATACTATACATAAAGAATCCTAAAGACGCTACCAGAAAACTACTACAGCTAATCAATGAATTTAGTAAAGTTGTAGGATACAAAATTAATGCACAGAAATCTCTTGCATTCCTATACACTAATGATGAAGAATCTGAAAGAGAAATTAAGGGAACACTCCATTTACCACTGCAACAAAAAGAATAAAATACCTAGGAATAAACCTACCTAAGGAGACAAACGACCTGTATGCAGAAAACTATAAGACATTGATGAAAGAAATTAAAGATGATACAAACAGATGGAGAGATATACCATGTTCTTGGATTGGAAGAATCAACATTGTGAAAATGACTATACTACTGAAAGCAATCTACAGATTCAATGCAATCCCTGTCAAACTACCACTGGCATTTTTCACAGAACTAGAACAAAAAATTGCACAATTTGTATGGAAACACAAAAGACCTCGAATAGCCAAAGCAATCTTGAGAACAAAAAACGGAGCTGGAGGAATCAGGCTTCCGGACTTCAGACTATACTATGAAGCTACAGTAGTCAAGACAGTATGGTATTGGCACAAAAACAGAAATATAAATCAATGGAACAGGATAGAAAGCCCAGAGATAAACCCATGCACATATGGTCACCTTATCTTTGATAAAGGAATGTACAGTGGAGAAAGGACAGCCTCTTCAATAAGTGGTGCTGGGAAAACTGGGCAGGTACATGTAAAAGTATGAGATTACATCACTCCCTAACACTATACACAAAAATAAGCTCAAAATGGATTAAAGACCTAAATGTAAGGCCAGAAACTATCAAACTCTTAGAGGAAAACATAGGCAGAACACTCTATGACATAAATCACAGCAAGATCCTTTTTGACCCACCTCCTAGAGAAAGGGAAATAAAAACAAAAATAAACAAAGGGGACCTAATGAAACTTCAAAGCTTTTGCACAGCAAAGGAACCATAAACAAGACCAAAACACAACCCTTAGAATGGGAGAAAATATTTGCAAATAAAGCAACTGACAAAGGATTAATCTCCAAAATTTATAAGCAGCTCAGGCAGCTCAATAACAAATAAACAAACAACCCAATCCAAAAATGGGCAGAAGACCTAAATAGACATTTCTCCAAAGAAGATATACAGACTGCCAACAAACACATGAAAGAATGCTCAACATTATTAATCATTAGAGAAATGCAAATCAAAACTACAGTGAGATATCATCTCACACCAGTCAGAATGGCCATCATCAAAAAATCTAGAAACAATAAATGCAGGAGAGGGTGTGGAGACAAGGCAACCCTCTTGCACTGCTGGTGGGAATGTGAATTGGTACAGCCACTATGGAGAACAGTATGGAGGTTCCTAAAAAACTACAAATAGAACCACCATATGACCCAGCAATCCCACTACTGGGCATATACCCTGAGAAAACCATAATTCAAAAAGAGTCATGTACCAAAATGTTCATTGCAGCTCTATTTACAATAGCCCAGAGATGCAAACAACCTAAGTGTCCATCATTGGATGAATGGATAAAGAAGACGTGGCACATATATACAATGGAATATTAGCCATAAAAAGAAATGAAATTGAGCTATTTTTAATGAGGTGGATAAACCTAGAGTCTGTCATACAGAGTCATACAGAGTGAAGTAAGTCAGAAGGAGAAAGACAAATACTGTATGCTAACACATATGGAATTTAAGAAAAAAAAAATGTCTGAAGAACCTAGGGGTAAGACAGGAATAAAGACATAGACCTACTAGAGAATGGACTTGAGGATATGGGGAGGGGGAAGGGTAAGCTGTGACAAAGGGAGAGAGTGGCATGGACATATATACACTACCAAACGTAAGATAGATAGCTAGTGGGAAGCAGCCACATAGAACAGGGAGATCAGCTCGGTGCTTTGTGACCACCTGGAGGGGTGGGATAGGGAGGGTGGGAGGGAGGGAGATTCAAAAGGGAAGAGATATGGGAACATATGTATATGTATAACTGATTCAGTTTGTTATAACGCAGAAACTAACACACCATTGTAAAGCAATTATACTCCAATAAAGATGTAAAAAAAAAAAAAGACATGGGTTCAAATTCTGGATCTACCCTTTGCTAGCTAAGGCAAGTCATTTCCTTTATCTGAACTCCATATTCTGTATCTGTGTAACTGAGGGCAATATCATCAGCTTAATTCAAAAAGCTACTTGTTAGCATTTGGTAAGATAATGTATTTAAAGCACACAGAAGAATGTCTGATGGTGGAGCTGGTAAGAGATTAGGGGCCACCAAGGGTTTATGGACCCCTATGGGTCACAGCAGTTCTCCACTTCAGATATTCATTCTTTCAATAAAAAATACATTGTATATCTACTGTAAGTCGGGTGTTCAGAACAACAGCGGACTTAGAGATAGTCCCATGACTTTGAGGCACTATAGTGTCAGAGACTGAGATCATAATGAAAAAAGTTTTCACCGTTAAGGTCCTGACATACTGATATTCTGTGGGCTGCAGGCAGTGGTGACCAAAAATAGTACCACTTATCCCATTTCCATTTTTCCTCCCAAGTTTCGCAGCCACCAAGTTTCCTCCACCTCACCTCGTCTTCAATCAATTCACCATATTCAATGCCTGCCATCTCCAGAGGCCCTTCCCTGGACTGAAGAGCCTGAGCATAGGCCACTACAGTTCAGAATAGAAACCTGACTAACAGCACACCCCACACCCTACCCCACCTACAGCCTCTGAATCAGACTCCACAAAATAGTTTTAAAGCCCCAGAATAAGTGCTGCTATATCTATGTTAAGCCTTTAGAGGAACAGTTCTGAGAAGACGGAACTAAGTCATCTGAGAATATCTCAAACACTCTCTGAACACCTCTTATGTGCCAGGCACCATTTTGAATGCTTTACATACGTTAATGCCCTCAAAACAACTCTGCAAGGGAGCTATTATTGTCCCAATTTTACAAAGGATAAACTGTGTTCACAGAAATTAAATGACTTGCCCTAAAATCACAGCTTATAGGTGATGGAGCTGAAATCCATAAGCAAATTTGCCTTCCTTTTATCCACTGCATCTCACATGGTATTCTAAAAATAACCCTGTGAGGCAGGTAAGAAAGTATCAGCATTATCCTATTTTACAAAGGAAGAAACTGGTGCTTAAGGAAGTGATATTACTTTCTCAGGCACAAGTCAGTAGGTGGCAGAGCCATGGCTTTTACTCAGATCTTTTGCCCCCAAACCTGTGCTCTTCTCACTACCCCACATTTCCTCTTTCACTGCCTTGCAGAACGGTATAGTAGAAATATACTTAACAGAGTCAGAAGGGCTGAGATATGGTCCTGACTCTGGAACTAACTTATTGTATATATTTTTTTAATTTTATAATATTAAGTGAGTAATTTTTTCTTCTCTTGGCCTCAGTTTTCTCATTCATAAAATAAGGGTATTAGATTGGATAACGCTTAGGTTCCCCTTCATCTGGAAATCTAGGTTTTAATTAGTACCAACAAGACTAGAATCAGTTTCTCTGGTTTCCTTGCCACCCAACAGTAACTCTCTAAAAGAAAAAAAAAAAATTAACTGTTATTTGTAGTGATAAGGTAAGAAGTGCTCAGCATCACAGAGTAGAAATTACCCATTCAATTTCATTCTTTCCTTCTTCGAACACACTACATGTAAACATAGAAAAGGCCACAAGCTACCTAATAACACAACACTGGCACCTCCTCTAAGTGGCACATTTAATAACATGCCAAGTATGACTAGGAGTGAAGAGTGTGTTCATGGCAGGGCCCTTCTTCCCACTGTTGGAGTCACAACACTTCTATTCACTAGGTAATCTTCCTAGGTTGGGACATCAGCTCTGCTTCACTTACAGCAGACCAGGCTTATGACTTTAAATCCCATCAGATATAAACAATTTACAAGTGACTCTTGACTATTTAATATTATAGAACAAAATATGAAATTTAACCCCAGATGTAATTCTTCCATGCCAAGAAAACAGAAGAGGGCAAGAAGCAGGACCCAAGACTGGATAAATTACTTCCCTGTCTTAGTTTCTTTATATATAAAGTAAGGGAGAGAGTCCAAACCAATCCTAAACACCTTTCCCACTGTAACCTAATATGAATTTATAAATATTCTATATTTAGAAAATGTGAAATGTGTAAAAAACAAAAAGTAGGAGGAAGAGGGCATAGTGTTACACATTAAAATGACCTCAGATAAGAAAATTCTAAAAAATGCCAAGGCAGAACATAAAATACGTATGGTCACATCACCCCCCAATACATATTAGTTATAAAAGCAAAAATAAAAATCTATAGCCCTGTGACAGCTGAAGTAAATAATTCACATAATTCCCTCAGGAAAAGACTGCTGAGGCAGAAAACCATTGCTCATGCAGTTAAACCAGAGCTGATCTGAATATGATCAGATCTGAAACAACTGGAAATTGTTTCCTGAAACCAGGAAATTGTCTTAAGAGGAAAGACAAGCCTAAGGGAGCAAGCCTCCCCTTGACCTCGGAATAAAGTTCATACCGCTTTAGCCAAGCATCATAATTTTCAGTAAATATTTACTTATTAATATGCTAAACAATGAACTAAGTGCTTCCACATACTTTTGTTCATTTAATTCTCCCAACATTCCAGTAGTTATAGTCCCTATTTTACAGAAGAGGAGTTTGAAGCTCAAAGAGGTAAAAAGACCAGGATGAGAACCCAATCTCTGACTCCAAGTTCAATGTACTTTCTACTTCATCCCTATTATATTCTATCTCCTTCACTGTACAGGTCCCTCACACATCCCTTGTCTAGTCTGAAATCTCACAACAAGCTTGTGAGGCAGACATTCAAGATTCTCATGAACTGATCCCTACTCACCTTTATAGTTCTGAAATGGATGCTACTGGCTAGCCAGCATCCATTCCCCTCTTCCTCCCTCCCAATAGAGCCCTGATTTTTATCCAGTATTCATTCCTCAGTAGCCAATGTAACTAAGGCAGTTCTCAAATTTTAGCATATTATCAGAGTCAAAAATCACCTGAAGAGCTTGTTAAAACACAGGTTCCTGGGCCCCACACCCAGAGTTTTCGATTCAGTAGGTCTGATACCTGGCCCGAGAATTTGCATTTTTAACAAGTTCCCAATTGACCACTTTTTGAAAACCACTGTCCTAAGGGAAAGCTGACCCCAAACCTAGCTCTAAGGGTAGGTCTTCATTCTACACCCAAACCAAATATAGTAATCCCATTCTCCTTGCAGTGATTAGTCCAAGAACTCAGGCTTAACCAATTGGCATCTGGCACATCCCTTGAAACTCTTGTAGTTCAGGGATGGGTAAGTGGCCTAAGGTGGTCCAATTGCACTAAAGGGGAAATTTTGTCCATTTTGGGAGATGAAGTCAGTGTCTGCCTCTGTCTCTCTCTCTGCCTCTTTCTGCCTCTCTCCCTGTCTCCCTCCCTTTCCCCCACCCCTCTATGTATCTATATCTCTCTCATCCACTGGTTAACAAAGAAACTTAGCCCCTCCAACGGTTACTATCAATTTACCACCATGATGGAAGGCAGCTTCGGGATATAAGTAACACAATCTTTTACTTTTGTGTTGTTATAATTTTCAATTTATATAAATTTCAATATGATATAAACCAAATTTGAGTCAGAATTGCTGCTTAAAGAATTCCAAATGACATAGAATTCAGTAATAGAAGATGGTACAAGCCACGTGAATACTCTCTACAGTGGAATCTGTAAATTGCTTTGCTCAATACCTATTCTAACCCCTTTCTAGCTTTGAGTACTTCAGAGATTGGAAAGCAAAAAAAACCTGTATTTCCCAGACTCCCTCCTAAAAGTCATTTAGGTTCTGCTAATCAGATGCTCTCACGCTAGATACTGATTTGTAACTATGTATTAGATGAGTGGAGAGACTGGGCACAGGACACCCCTTTTGCTGGAACAAACTGCAACAGAGGCAGCATAGTTCTAGATCTAGCAGTTGTAGCAACAGCTGCCTGATTCTGCAGCTTCTAGATTATGGCAAAGACAGCAGCATCCTTGAGAGCTTTATTCTTTGGTGCAGTTTGAAAAGTTTATTCCTGGAAGCTCAGCCTGGGTCCATTTCTTCTATTCTCCCAAAGACTCTTTCATCTCTCTGGTATCCTTTAATAAATCAATTTTCCTTGAACTTGCTAGAGTGGATTCTGTTACTTGCCCCACTAATAAGAACCCTGACCAGTAAACTACCCTACACTAAAGATAACATATAATATTTGCCATCATGTTCGCATAACAACTGACCCTTTCCTTCCTTGTCTTTGCATCAACTCTTCCCTCAGTGTGGAATGTCCTCCTTCACAATCATCCCATTTGCAAAAGTTGCCCACTTCCTCCATGAAGAGATTTACATAATGAGGAATTAATCACAGAAGAAAGGAAGAAAACCAACTTGACAGAGGAAGACTGAGCCCTGAAGAATGAGCAGTTGACATCTGGCAGAGAAGGGGCAAGGAGGATGGAGGGAGTGTTTCAAGTATAAAGAATAACATTCACAAAGGCAATAAAGTACCTCTTGCCACCAAGGACTGACCCTACAAATTCACAACTTCTTAGAGCTGGGAATGATGCTATAGCATATACTGAGTTTTGCTAAAAAATAATGTTGAATACAAGTGATTTTTATAGTCAGTTGTCAGTAATTAATAAGCACTAATAACTGTGTACAAAAAAAACTACTACATTAGGAGCTATAGGGAAATTCCCAAAGCAGAGATCACAGTCTTCCACTCTTAAAGATTTACAGTATAGAGAGAAACAAAGACATCTGAAAAGATCAAGGATACAGCACAAATACTACAAAGACAAGTGCAAATTCATATAAACAACTGTAAAGAAAAAAGTTTCAAGTCACTAGAGTATCTAATAATAGGTGTTATTCAGAGAAAATTTTTTCTAAAAGAATTCATTAATACACCAAATACTTACTAAACATCTACTGTATGCTAAAAATTATTTTAGTTGCTGAGGAAACAGAGAAGCAAGCACAAGGTCCTTGCTTTTACAAGGCTTAAACTCTAACTGAAGGAGAATTAGGAAAAAAGGTTTCAAGGACAGGGCTGTAAATTAAAGCACTGGTCATTAGGCTCATTTTCACTTCCCTATCCTGTAATATGGATAATTATGAGAGCCAACATTTATTGAGCACTTGTTTTGTGCCAGAATCTGCTAAATGCTTTACAATTATTACCTCATGTAATCCTGGTAACAAACTTATGAAGTAGGTGCTACTGTTAATATCACTTTAAGGATAAGGAATCTAAAACTACAGAGGTTAAGTAACTGCCCCCAGATCAGAGAGTCAGGAATTGGCAGAGCCATTGGATTCCAAGTTAGGTCAGTAGCAGAGGTTTTTAACTGCTACACAATATAGGGACAAAATTATATTTATATGAGATAGAGCTTTGTTAAAATAGGAGGCATGGAACTGTTAATGTGGCATGAGGTTGACCATCTCTGAGGGGTTTTGTTTCCTTATGCCATAAAATGAGGGGTTAGATTCCCTAAGCAATGGTCACTTTCAGCTTCTGTTTCTACGGTTTCAAAAACAATGTCAAAAATTTTTCAGGTGCCTAGTCCAGTTGTTGTTAGTGAAAAGGTACTTTGAAAGCTGACACTATACTGTTCTTATCCACCGGCTGAGACCCTGTGTTTCCATGCTTTCATTAAAGGGCATATTAGCATTATATTAATTGGCATAAACAGCTGTAGCATAAACCTCCTGCAGAATAGAAGGCTGGCAGCACAGAGAACAAAGGGAGAGGCAAGAAAGCAATGATTGGCTGACCTGGATTCATCTAGGTCAGGCATGGCATTTGGTCCCTCTGCATTTCTAAGTTCTCGTGAATGTGGATGCCCAGGCAGCAGCCCAAAGCCTTCCTCATTTCCATCTCAATCTCTAGAAAGAATTACAATGAGAACAAGAGCTATTGCGGCAGAGACCAGACTCTGAATATTAAAGTACACACTAGGCAGGAGCTAGCAAAAGGAAGAATAAGAGATGTTCTCTATTTGGACATAACAAAGTATAACAGTCAAACCCTACTCACTCACCTGCCACGCAAACTGTACCAAACGGTACCTTTTTTTTTTAGCCATGCAGCACAGTTTGTGGGATCTTAGCTCCCCTCCCCAAACAGTACCTTTTCAAGACACTTTTCCAAATCTCTTCAATTACTGTTCACTTCTTCCTAACCCTTTGCTTTAGTAGGTATCTCCTATGTGCCAGACTCTGAGCTAGGCCCCATAGGAATATAATGAATAATGCAAAATCCCCAACATCAGGGAAATAAATCTAATGGGGGGCAAGTGCATACAAAGGGATTCTTATTATCTGGGTATAACTAATACCCAAAAATGCCACTTAAGTTAACTGACGAAGGACAAAACTACAATAAAATAAAATAAATAAAAAGTAGGTGGGGCCTTTAATTTTTCAAAATAAGTATAAAACAAAAGTTTGTAATTTAACAAAATTTAAGCAATAATTGCCACTAAGGTAATTCTTAAACCAAAGAACATCGGTCATTTCATATTTGGCTTTCAGAACACGTTGATGAAGAGGATCAGTTGTGTAAAAATATTCAGGAGCTTCACCAGTTTTTGCCAAGGGCCTCTCTTAATCCTTTGTTACTCAAATCATTGTCGTCTGAATCTCCTATTATGACATAACTCACGTTAATTTTTCCTTCAATTTTAAACTGGTCTAATTTTACCTAATCCTCATTTGTCAATGACTATTGTGTGTGTGGTTCAAGCCATTCTTCAATATCACTTTATTTCAAATTCATAAAATTCTTTATGTTTTGCAGAAATTTCAGTTTTCCTTTTAGAATCTACTTGCATCATATTGTTAGATATTAATTATCCTACCATTTGAAATGCCCTTACTGACAAGGAGAGTGAGGAGGACAGAGCCCAGTGGTGAGCAGAGAGGGATGTCTGAGTGGGGAGTAATTTTATAAGTGATCAGTTCCTATGGATAACAAATGAACATCTATATATCTAATTATAGTGCAAAGGACCAAAAGAGTGCTATGGAAATTCAAAAAAGCTTAATAAATATTTGTTGAATGAGTGGATAAATTATTTTATTCAATAATTCAACAAGCATTTATTGAGAGCCTAGTACATGCCAGACACTGTTCAAGATACTGAGTATACAGCAAGGAACAAAATAAAGTACTACCTGTCTTAGTCCATTTGGGCTGCTATAACAGAATACCATAGACTAGGTGGCTTACAAACAAAAGAAATTTACTTCTCACAGTTCTGGAGGCTAAGAAGTTCAAAATCAAAGCACCAGAAGATTCAGTGCCTGGTGAGAACCCTTTTCCTGGTTCAGAGATAGCCATTTTCTCTCTCACATAGCAGAAGGGGAGAGGGAGCTCTCTGGGTCTACTTTTTAAGGACACTAATCCTATTCATGAGGGCTCCATCCTCATGACCTAATCACCTCTCAAAGGCCCCACCACCAAATATTACCACTTTGGGCATTTGGATTTAACATATAAATTTGGGGGAGGGCTTCCCTGGTGGCACAGTGGTTGACAGTCCGCCTGCCGATGCAGGGGACACGGGTTTGTGCCCCGGTCCAGGGAGATCCCACATGCCGCGGAGCAGCTAGGCCCATGAGCCATGGCTGCTGAGCCTGAACGTCCGGAGCCTGTGCTCCGCAACGGGAGAGGCCACAACAGTGAGAGGGCCGCGTACCGCAAAAAGAAAAAAAAAAAGAATTTGGGGGGGACATAAACATTTAGTCTACAGCATACCATCAAGGAATTTATAGTCATGAATGGGTGGATGAGGGCTGCAAGCCTACATGGAAGAAATGGCAGCCCAGTTGGATCTTGAAGAATGAAGAGCTTTAATAGCATAGAGGAAAAAGGAATTCCAGGCTGAGGGAACAAAGTGATATAACATATGAAAGTGTAGTAAACTCAGTCTTTTTAGGGATGGATTAGGGTCAAGAGAGATGAGGCTGAAGAAGTAGGTGGGGTCAAAGTGTAATGTTCCCTGAATAACAAACCAATTTACATGTTATCCTACCAGCAATGGGGATACACTGATGGCTTTTGAGAAAAACAGTAACAGGATCAGAAAAATTACTCCAGGCAGAATAATGGATGAATAAGAGGGCAGAAAGACTGGTGGCCAGCACTATGGAGAACAGTATGGAGGTTCCTCAAAAAACTAAAAATAGGGCTTTCCTGGTGGCACAGTGGTTGGGAGTCCGCCTGCCGATGCAGGGGACGCCGGTTTGTGCCCCGGTCCGGGAGGATCCCACATGCTGTGGAGCGGCTGGGCCCGTGGGCCATGGCCGCCGGGCCTGCGCGTCCGGAGCCTGTGCTCCGCGGCGGGGGAGGCCACAGCAGTGAGAGGCCTGCGTACCGCAAAAAAAGAAAACAAACTAAAAATAGAGTTGCCATATGATCCAGCAATCCCACACCTGGGCATATACCCAGACAAAACTATAATCGAAAAGATACATGTACCCCTATGTTCACAGCAGCACTATATCCAAGAGCCAAGACGTGGAAACAACCTAAATGTCCATCGACAGATGAATGGATAAAGAAGATGTGGACTATATATACACAATGAAATATTACTCAGCCGTAAAAAGAATGAAATAATGCCAGTTGCAGCAACATGGATGGACCTAGAGATTATCATACTAAGTGAAGTAAGTCAGAAAGAGAAAGACACATACCATATGATACCACTTTATGTGGAATCTAAAATATAACACAAATGAACTTATCTATGAAACAGAAACAGACTCATAGATATAGAGAACAGACTTGTGGTTGCCAAGGGAGAGAAGGGGTTGGGGGACGGATGGATTGGGAGTTTGGGATTAGCAGATGCAAACTGATATACAGGATGGATAAACAACAATGTCCTACTATATAGCACAGGGAACTATATTCAGTATCCTGTGATAAACCATAATGGAAAAGAATATGAAAATGATTATGTATATATATGTGTATAACTGAGTCACTTTGCTGTACAGCAGAAATTAATACCACATTGTAAATCAACTATAAAATTTTTTAAAATGAAAAAACAAAACAAAACAAAAAGACTGGTGGCCAGGACACTAGTTAAGAGGTAATTTAAAAACCTAGAGACAAGATAATTATGGTCTAAACCAGAGCACAGAGGATAGAAAGATAAAAACAAACTTGGAAATAACTTCAGAGATAAAACTGACAAGGCTTGATAATTCTTGATAATGTGAGCTCGTTCATTCAGCAAATATTTACAACACTCACTGTGGTCCTGGCACTGTACTAGGTGATGGGGTACAAAGGTGAACAAAAGAGATGATCTTTGACTCCATGGAGCTGAAAGGCTAGACATATAACAAACAGACAGGTACAGAATTACAGGTCATTATAAAAGCCATTACAGAAAATAACAAATACTGTAAGATGAAAATAGAGGGGATCTTCTTTAGATCAGATGGGTCCTGGCTTCCAGTAGATACCCAATATTTAGAAAGAAGAATATACTCAATTTTCTTAAAGAAGAAAAAGAGGGAGGCAGAGAAAAGCTAGACTTGTGAAGAAGCCAGAAATGGAGAAAAGCATACCAGGGGAGTAGAACAGGTGTGAAGGCCCTGAGGCAAGAAAGACTTTCTCAAACTTTGTGGCGGGGGGAGAGGAAAAACAGTGCCAATCACTCTGAAACACAGCCACTGAGGTGGAGAGTGGCACAAGATGAAGTTAGAGAAACAAAAAACAAGGTCAGGTCACTCAAAAACTTAAAATCATGTTTAAGATTTTATATTTGGGAATTCCCTGGCAGTCCAGTGGTTAAGACTCATCACTTTCACTGCCATGGGTCCGGGTTCGATCTCTGGTTGTGGAACTGAGATGATACAAGCCACGTGGCACAGCCAAAAAAAAAAAAAAAAGATTTTATATTTTCTCCTAAATAAAACAAAAAACTTTTACAGGTTTCAAGCAAAGAACTCAGTTAAAAGATAGTCCAAGGTAGGGACTTCCCTGTTCCCTGGTGGTACAGTGGTTAAGAATCCACCTGTCGGGCTTCCCTGGTGGCGCAGTGGTTGAGAGTCCGCCTGCCGATGCAGGGGACACGGGCTCGTGCCCCGATCCGGGAAGATCTCACATGCCGCAGAGCGGCTGGGCCCGTGAGCCATGGCCGCTGAGCCTGCGCGTCCGGAGCCTGTGCTCCGCAGCGGGAGAGGCCACAACAGTGAGAGGCCCACGTACCGCAAAAAAAAAAAAAAAAAAGAATCCACCTGTCGATGCAGGGGACACAGGTTCAATCCCTGGTCCAGGAAGATACCACATGCCTCAGAGCAACTAAGCCCGTGCGCCACAGCTACTGAGCCTGCGCTCTAGAGCCCTTGAGCCACAACTACTGAGCCCGCCTGCCGCAACTACTGAGGCCCACGGGCCTAGAGCCTGTGCTCCTCAACAAGAGAAGCCACCACAATGAGAAGTCCATGCACCGCAACCAAGAGCAGCCCCGGCTCGCCGCAACTAAAGAAAGCCCGCACGCAGCAACAAAGACCCAGGGCAGCCCAAAATAAGTTAATTAATTAATTAATTTTTTTAAAAAGATAGTCCAAGGTAGAGATGATGGTAGTTTGGATTAGAGAAGTCACAACAGAAATGTAGAGAGGTAGATAGATTCAAGCAATACAAAGGAAGTAAAATTAACAAGATAGGGAGTGGAGTTATCCATATGAAGGACAGGAGAGAAGGGTGTCAGGAGAGAAGGAGATGTCAGGGATGAACCTTAAATTTCTGGTTTGAGCAACTAGAGAAACAAAGATGCCACTTACTAAGACAGTGATAACTGGGAGAGAACCAGGTTTGTGGAAAAAGACCAAGAACGCAGTTTAGAGTATATAAAGAAGGAGATGTTGTAAGACCTCAGTGGAAATATCAAGTGGGCAATTGAATATTATGAGTCTAGGGTTAAGGAGAGAGGTTTAGACTAGAGATATCTGGGGAAATACAGAAGTTGAGAGCATATATATAGTATTCAAAGGTAGGACAATGAATGAAATCAAGTAGAAAGAGAGTACAGTGTAAGAGAAGAGGATCTCTCCCTTGAGGAATTCCAACATTTAAAATCAACATTGTAGAAAAGGCAACAAATTAAACTGAGGAATGGCCAGAGGTAGGAGGCAAACAAGGAAAGTGATATCACAGAAGGCAAAGCATATTTTAAAGAGGGAGTAATCAATAAAGGCAAATATACTGAGAGGTCCAGAAAGATAAGAATGAAATGGAAATTCTGTGGCTGCTAACAACACAAAAAGAGAGCCATCCAAGCACTGTGAGCCTCTCAATGAAAGAACACACCAACACCTATAAAGTGGCCATGCAAAAAAGAAAACCTGGATTTGATCAAGCCTCTAGATACTAACTTACAAATAATGTATAACCAAGGAACTTGTTAAATTATAACAGGGAGATGCAAAATCCAGACAGTGAGAAACTTTATAGGACAACTGGTTTCTTCAACAAACAATCTGAAAGGGAGAAAAAAGAGACTGAGAGGAAATTTAGAGATTAAAGGAAACATAAAAGACATGTCAACCAATCTCTCTTTGTAGCCCTTATCTGTTTCAAACTGTTAAAGAAAGAAAAAAAGAAAGAAAGAAAGAAAAGTATGACATTTGTACCACAACTGAACATTTTGATGATATTAAGGGATTATGGGAAGGGGAGTGGTGTATGTGTGGCTGCGGTTTTGGGGTTGTTTGCTTTTTTTCTTTTTCTTTTTTTTTAAGTAGATTTGGCACCATAGGGGTCATTATGGGCCTTAGCACAAGCAGTTATGATAAGGTGGGGGGATGGGGGTAGAAGCAGAGTGGAGTAGGCTGCCAAGTAAATGGAAGGTAAGGAATTAGAAGCAGAAGTTGTAAACAGCTATTTAAAGAAGACTAGTTTTGAAGGAAAGCAAAAATAGCGCTTAGCTGAAGGCTGACATGGGATCTCAGGAGCGCTTTTGTTTGGTGGAGAAGGGGAAAACTGTTTTCCTTTAAATAAAACATTTCAATGCTGCTTATGATAACCCAGTAGAAAGCAAAATGTCATGACGTAGTGAAGTGAGGTTTCTAAGACAGGACCACAGGAAAGAATCTAAAAGTATATGAGGGATCAGGCCTTTCCTTGAAAGAGAATCATTTCCTTCATTGTAAAAAAGGAGCGAAGGCAAAAATGGGTACAATCCAAGTAGATTCTCAGATTCAGAAGTAGGAATATAAAGCTTCTGTTTTATTTGTGATAAATGAGACAAAGTGAGGGGTAGTAGAGAAGAGAAAGCACAAAAGAGAAAGTGGGGCTTCCCTGGTGGCACAGTGGTTGAGAGTCCGCCTGCCGATACAGGGGACACAGGTTCGTGCCCCGGTCCGGGAAGATCCCACATGCCGCAGAGCGGCTGGGCCCGTGAGCCATGGCCGCTGAGCCTGCGCGTCCGGAGCCTGTGCTCTGCAACGGGAGAGGCCACAACAATGAGAAGCCCGCGTACCGCAAAAAAAAAAAAAAAAAAAGAGAGAAAGTGACAGGTGGAGACTGAGGGGAGAATTGAAGATAACCCTGAAGGAAAGCAGCTATTTCCAGAGCTAGAAAATACAGGGGGGAAAAAATAGGCTTTTGGAAATGGGAAATAAGTCAGTTGAACAGACCAACTCCTGAAGAAATCATTAAAAGAAAGGCTGTGGTGGTATTCTCAGTTTGCAAATATTAAATCCTGTCAAGAGCCTATTAGGTCTTCATATCACTTGATCCAGTAATTCCACCTATGGGAATTTATTCTAAAGAAATAAACTCTGAAAGTAAAAAGCTATATGTAGTGTTACAGATAAAATTACAGTGTAATTTATTACAGGGAAAAAAACCTAAATGATTGTGATGGTTAGTTTTATGTCAACTTGGCTAAGCTACAGTACCCAGTAGTTCAATTAAACACTAAACTAGGTGCTGCTGTGAAGGTATTTTATAGATACAGTAAACATCTACATTCAGTTGACTTTAAACAAGGGAGATTATCCTTCATAATCTGCATAGGCTTCACCCAATCAGTTGAAAGACCTCAAGAGCAAAACTGAGGTTTCCCTGCTAAAGAATTCTACTGGTTCTGTTTCTCTGGTAGGACACTGACTGATACAATGGTATTAGGCAAATTATGGAATAACATCTTAAATTTTATAATGAACACTACACAGTAACATGAGGGAAATGTTTATAAGTCAAGAAAAACAAGGCAAACAAATGTAGGTCTACATTGTGATTATAATTATGTAAATAGGTATGTTTACATACAAGAAAAAAGGAAACAAGAGTTTATTCATTTGACTGAAGGAATTGTGCCTGAATTTTAAATTTATTAACAGTATTACAAAATAGTTTGTTAAATAGAGCTCTGTTATTTTTAATGGAATAAAGTTAGTAACATTGTACGTGTTAAGCCTTATTAGAATTGTGGCCCTATAAAGAAATTGGTACTAACCTAAAAGAACTCTGCCAATTTTGAAATGTTGCCTGGGAGAGTACTAAAAAAAAATTTTTTAAGGAAACTTCTGGAAAGCAAATATGCCTAAAAGGGCTTTAATCCAATGCCATTTTTCAGTAACATTTAATTCTTCAACTCAAATAAAATGAAGAAAGACCCAGAATGGCAAAGTAGCTGGCGATCAGCTTAAGAATTTTCCACATCCTTAGCTAGCACCAGGGCATGCATTCAACTTTGACTCAGGTCAGAGATATTTGTACTGGGCACCTAAATATTTAACACAGTGAAGTTTCTTCTCTCCTGGCCTCTCCCAACACCAGACAATGGAAAGGATTCTTGTATGTTTGCTAAACTTGAGTGAAGAAGTCATATGGACCTCAGTTTGAATGCTGGCTCCACTTTCAAATTCATTCAATCAAAAAACATTTATGGCGCTTCCCTGGTGGTGCAGTGGTTGAGAATCCACCTGCCAATGCAGGGGACACAGGTTCAAGCCCTGGCCCAGGAGGATCCCACATGCCGTGGAGTGGCTGGCCTGTGCGCCACAACTACTGAGCCCGCGCGCCTAGAGCCCGTGCTTCTCAACGAGAAGCCACCGCAATGAGAAGCCCACGCACCACCACGAGAGTGGCCCCCACCCGCTGCAGCTAGAGAAAGCCCACACGCAGTAACGAAGACCCAACACAGCCAAAAATAAAAATCAATAAAATAAATAAATTTATTTTTAAAAATGTAAAAAAGGTCTTCCCTGGTGGCGCAGTGGTTGAGAGTCCGCCGGCCGACGCAGGGGACGCGGGTTTGTGCCCTGGTCCGGGAAGATCCCACATGCCGCAGAGCGGCTGGGCCCGTGAGCCATGGCCGCTGAGCCTGCGCGTCCGGAGCCTGTGCTCCGCAACGGGAGAGGCCACAACAGTGAGAGGCCCGCGTACCGCAAAAAAAAAAAAAAAACATCTCTGGAGTAGCTACTATATGCTAGGAACTGTAACTACAACAGGGAGCAAAAAAAAAAAAGATACTTTTTATTTTAAGGAAAGGGGTACTATGTTAAAATTCTTTCTCTTTAAGGTGTCATGCCTTAAAGAAAAATGATTCTCCGGAGCATAGGGCCTAGTAGGGCAGACAGACATTAATCAAATAATGCCATAGAGTAGTGGGTAAGAGTATGAATGCTAAAGCGTTTAAGGGTGAAGTGTACTGATGTCTGCAACTTTTTTTGAAATGCTTCAAAATAAGATGGATTGATGAATAGATTAAGGGATGGATATTCAATAAAGCAAATATAGTAAAATATTATAGAACCTAAATGAGTATATGAGTGCTCACTAAACATACTCCCATCGTAATACTGTATTATAAAGAATTTTTAAACATACAAAATAGTTGAAAGAAGTGTATTGCTTCAAGAGGAGTCAGCCTAAAGAAGGGATTTTTCTTTTTTAATAAAAAATTCAGACTTCCCTGGTGGTCCAGTGGTTAAGACTCTGCATTTCCAATGCAGGGGGTGTGGGTTTGATCCCTGGTTGGGGAACTAAGATCCCATGTGCCAAAAAAATTTAAAAAAAGAAAAAAGTTGAATAAAAAATTCAATCTTTGACAAAGAGTTCTACTTAGATACTACGGATATCCAGAGGCAATCTCAAAACCACTTAAAAACTTTGATTAGTCAATTTAATCAATTTACTCCTCAATATTTATTTGTTTGTTTGTTTTAGCTGACAATGATAGAGAACATTCTACACTCAAGACACTATGCTAAAAGTGCTGGTTCATCTCCTCATTCTAGCACCAAGGGGTGGGGGGTGGTTTGGGCAGTCACTATTTGTCTCTGTCTGTAAAGTCTGATTTATTCATCCCTTCTCAGTCTCTCAGGATTAACTAGGATACTGCACAGGGTAGCATCTTGAAAGGTCTCTTCCTACCACACCAGCTTCATCTCATACCATTCACTCTTGCTCCCTACGGCACATCAACCATAATGTCCTGTGTTTAGTTCCTCCATGTTGAGCTAAACCAGTGTTATCCAATAGAAATATAATGCAAGCCACTAACACAAGCTACATAGGTAATCTTAAATTTTCTGGTAGCTATATTTTAAAAGTTAAAAAAGAAAAGCAAGTTAAATTAATTTGAAAAAATATTTAACCCAATTTATCCAAATATTAACATTTCAACATATAATCAATATAAAAAGTTAATTACTTTAAATTCTTTTTTGCAGTACTAAGCCTGAAATCTGGTATGTATTTTACACTTACAGCACATCTGTATATGAACCAGCAACATTTCAAATGCTCAGTAATCCCACTGGCTAGTAGCTACCACACTGAACATCATAGTTCTAAACTGTTACCTACTTTCAGGGCCTTTGTGCACTTAAAATGTTCCCTCTGCCGGCAATGCCCTACACTCCATTCTCTGCATGACTAGTATCTACTTATCTTGCATATCTTATTTTAAAAGTATCATCTCCTCAATGAGGCCTTCCTCTTAGCACTCCAAAATTCTCTACCCTACTCCTTTATCTTCTGTAGGATTTATCAAAACCTGCAACTACTTATTTGCACATTTAATGCTTTACTCTTTATTCCCCTCTGGAGTATAAGTTTTATAAGAGCAAGGACAAGGACCATATTTCTGTATTGCTTATGACTGTACTCCTAGTACTAAGCACATGCCTGGCACATAGGAAGCGATCAACAAATATCTGTAGACTAATTAAGGGATAGATAAATAGAAGCACTGTAGAGATGCATTTGGTTTGTATGCATGTGGAGGTGTATATGTTTTGTCCCTACTCTACCAACCCACACATAAGGATATTCTCAGCAGCCATTCCCAAGTGGCCTGGGGCCTTAACAAAGTAGTCAGCTTCAGACAACTCTCTGGCAACGGCAATGGATAGAAACAACATGATTTTTGGAAAATGAATGAACTGCAAATAGCTTTTAACATTCTCCAAGGAACCAGGATTTTTTTTTAAGTCAAGGGAAAATGAAGGAAGTGCCACTGGTCAAGGCAGCACCCAAATGTTCAGGAGCCAACACCAGATTTGGAGACAGATGATATAGATTAAAGATTCCAATTTGCAAACTCCCAGCTCTGTTATCATGGACAAGCCACTTAACTTCTTTCCATCTGTAAAAATATGATGCATTAAGGACAGAATTAAATGAGACTGTATACGAAAGTGTTTCGAAAACAGTAAAGCCTAAATATATATTGTCTCTAGGCTGCTTAGGAAACGTGGACTTACAAAAGTGTATCATAATGAATTTTTCCCCTTTGCTCATCTAGTTTCTTGTTTTAAGTTACTTTGCAGATTACATATAGATAACTTCTTGAACTGACCAAGCAAAATGTACCCGGACACCAAACAAAAATATCAGACTCTGGACCAGCCAGGTAATTCCAGATGGGAAAATAATCTTAGAAAGAAGAAAATGTTATAAAATAGTAATTCTTCAACAGGTGATTGGGGAACTAAGAGTCCTTCCAACTATACCAAGTCCCATGCCCCAACCTGGAAATTTAAATTTTACTCCTCTAGCCCACTGAGAATTGTTTCCATAGTGAAATACTGTTACTGATAGACTATGGGGATCATGGACTATTTTACTATGGAGTAAGGGTGAGGGCAGGGGAGAGAAGAAGATAAAAATATTTTTTAAATAAATAAAAAACCTTAAAAACACTGTCATAAAATATCTGAACTAAGAAGCTGGCATCAAATTTAATACATCTAACAGGAGAAGCCACCGCAATGAGAGGCCCACGCACCACAACGAAGAATGGCCCCCACTCGCCACAACTAGAGAAAGCCCATGCACAGCAACAAAGACCCAACATAGCCAAAAATAAATAAATAAGTAAATAAATTTATTTTTTAAAATAAATTTTAAAAAATTTAAAACATCTATTTGACAGCTAAGGAAAACGGAGGCTCAGGGTGGTTAAGTGCCTTCCCGTAGTTACACAGTAATAATCATAAAAATGTCTTCAAATCCCAACTTGATCTCTCTGCTTCTAAATTTTCTAATCTGTAAAATGAGTATAAAACAGTATCTCTCTTATAGGATTATTCTGAGGAATAAATGAAAAACCAAATGTAAAGTACTTGGCACTGTGAAAGTCCCCAGTAAAAGGTCAGTTGTAATGAGGCTGAGGATGCTGATTTGTTCCTGATGTCATTTATCCCCAACATACAATGAGGCTGGGGGGAGAAGGTGGCTGGGAAACAGGGACATCACTATCCCAAACTCATTTTTTAAGAAGATTAAAAGGGTATAGATGAAATGCTATAATACTTACTATTGGTTATCTTTCTACAATAAAACTCTGATAGATTTGTTGTTGTCCTTGTTTTACCTTTTATTCTTCTGTATTCTCCATATTTTCTACAAGAATCACATATTATTTTCATAATAAAAGAAACATAAATGTATTTTAAAAACAAACAAGGGGGGCTTCCCTGGTGGTGCAGTGGTTGAGAGTCCGCCTGCCGATGCAGGGGACACGGGTTCGTGCCCCGGTCCAGGAAGATCCCACATGCCGCGGAGCGGCTAGGCCCGTGAGCCATGGCCGCTGAGTCTGCACGTCCGGAGCCTGTGCTCCGCAACGGGAGAGGCTACAACAGTGAGAGGCCCGCATACCGCAAAAACAAACAAACAAACAAACAAGGGGGTTTGAGTAAAGACATTCAAATTGGAAGAGTTACTATCTGACGCTATTTTAGCTTGCTGGACCCTGGTTACCAACTCCTAGAAAAAAAAATCTATTTAAATGATTAAGGAAAATCCGAGAAAATGCCCACAGAATCTTAGAGCTAAAAGCACTTTTATAGATCACTTAGTCCGTTAACTCCCAACTAATAGACAACATGAGTCAAGCACTTTACAGCTCATGAATTGCTATGCATTTATCTATGGAGCTCACCTGATCCTCACAACACCAGAAAAGCATAAGACAGCTACAGTGTATTGGAAGAAGCACAAGCTCAAGAGTCAGAAGGACTGGTCCTCAAACCATAGCTGTGCTGTACAGCCTCAGGCAATTCAATTAACCTCTGTTTTCACTTCTATAAAATGGACATAAAATAATTCCTGTCTTAGCTAACCCAGGGAGTTGCTGAAAGAATAAAGTGAGATGACATTAGTGGAAGTACTTTGTTCACTATCCAAAAGGCCATTCATCGTCTGAGCCTTGCTTTCCTGTCTGTTCTTACCACTCCCCACCTTGCACCCCATCCTCTAAGTGTACTAAACTACTCAGAGTTCCCCAAACATGCTCTCAAGCCTTCTAGCCCTTGTATCTCTCTCTTTCAGAAAGGTCCTCCTTCTCCCTTCTCTTTCTACCTCTCCCCCACCGTCTTGGTTAACCCCTGCTTATCTCTCAAAATCCAACTTAGGTGTCACTTCCATTGAGAAGGCTTGCCAGACCACACCTATTTCAGGTGAAGTAGATGCCTTTCCTCTGTCTTCACATAGCACCAGTATATATATCCATGTGTCATTTTTTTTCTCAATATAGTACAGTTGTCTACAGACATGTTTGTTTCTCAAATATAAACTTAAAGGTAGGGACAAGGTATCATCTGTCTGTTTCTTCACAGCCCATGACAATGCCTGAGGCTTAATATATGTTTAGCAAATTAAGGGACTTTAGATGACAATTAAAACAGTTTTCATATAATAAGTACCAAAGACATTTATGCAAAATATTATAAGGCAGTACTTTTCAAACTTGGCTGCATAACAGAATCATCTATAACTTTTCAAGAATAGAGATTCCAAGAGATTTTGATTAAGTAGACCTGAGATAGAGCCCAGGCAACTGTATTTTTTTTCACATCTTCACAAGTAGTTCAAACGCATAGCCAAAATTAAAAACCACTGCTACACAGAATTGCAGTCATAAAATTACAACAATTGTACCTAACATCTATATAACTTAACATCTTACAATTCATTTTCACATGTTATTCATTTAATCTTCACAACAACCCTGTGAGTTAGGTATTATTTTTATTTTCCAAATGAAGAAACAGAGATTTAAATAAGTTAAGTGTCCAAGTAGGTCTTTGCCTAACTTCAAATTTACTGCTCTTCCTTCTACATCTATCCCCTTCCCTAGAAAAATGATAAATAATATTGCCATAATATACAAAGTACTATGAGGCAAGGATTCAAATGAGAAAGCCATCAATCCCTTTGTGCAAATCAGGGAAAGAGAGAATAAGGAAAGCTAGGCCTTCAAGATATAGGCAGGCAGATGAGGGTGGAGGCCACACATATACTGTCACTGTCATTTATCACCCCAAAAGATTCAAAAGGCAGATTCTATAAAGGAGAAAAATGTCCTTGCAGCCTCAGTTAGTACTTACACAGTCTGAAAGGGAAAGGGACATTGGAGAGAACTGGAAGTAGAAAAGTGGAAGAAGAAAGCCCTATAAACAAGAATGAATTTCCCAAGGCTGCACACAAATTACCACACCCTGACTCCATGAATAAGAGCCAAAACATAATGGACTTTTTATAATTAAGACTTAGATAAATTTTAGAGAATTAATCAATACCAAACAAAATCATATTTATGAGGGATCAATGAACCTCTGGTTCTTCCTTGACTTGTTACTACACTTTTCCTAAAGACGGGATAATCTGGAGGATCCTGGCACATAGAAGATTTCTCCCATCTCAAAGACTAGATGGGAGAGTGGAGGAAGTTACTTAGGAGAGATAAAGCTTAACACTAAAGCAGAAAAATGTATTACATTATGTTAATAAATCTACATTGGCAAAGGAAAAATGAATATTCAGGCACAGGTGACTCAGAACATGGATAAAGTCTGATCTCCCAACTTCAGTAAAGAAGTGTTATCCTATAAGTCTGCAATATCATGACCATCTGGCAGAGTTTTATCAGCAGTTATTTTTGGGGGGCTCAAACTGTGGACTTCAGTTGGGATTTCTTAGTGAGAAGAGGTTAGAGAGATTAGAAAGCAATCTAAAAGGACATTTCTAGTGCCCCAAAGTTTAGCCTGATAGGGTTTAAAAGGCAATATGATATAGTGGCAAAAATAAAATACATTTAGATTCAAAAAAATGTAGTTTTAAACCAATATTTAGTCATTTGCTAATGATGCACCTTTGCGCAAGCCAATGGAAATTTCTATTTCACATGGCTGTTGTGAAGACTGAACAAAACGCACCAAGGAGGAGGTTCGCTGGTGGCGCAGTGGTTGAGAGGCCGCCTGCCGATGCAGGGGACACGGGTTCGTGCCCCGGTCCGGGAAGATCCCACATGCCGCAGAGCGGCTGGGCCCGTGAGCCATGGCCGCTAAGCCTGCGCATCCGGAGCCTGTGCTCCGCAACGGGACAGGCCGCAATAGTGAGAGGCTCGCGTACCACACACAAAAAAATGCACCAGGGAAAGGTGCTATTCTTTTCCCTAATGAATGATAAATGTAAATCCATGTAAGTCTTTCTTCACCAGTCTTTCTATGCACAAAAAAAGAGAGGAGGCTAAATGAAGAAAGATTTTAACTCTCACAGCAGTACACTTACAAAACATTCTTACACCCGCCATACAGAAAAGTTAAAGCAGCTGGGGTGATGAACATGCCACATAACTGCTGGTATCAGATGGATACAGACTGGAACTGAGGTTTGCCACTTACTTAACAAAAGCTTAAACAAGTTCCCTTTGCCAGTCTGAGTTTCAACCTCCTTATCCATGATATAGAGATACTAGCAATCTTCTTACGTGCTTATTTTGAAGATTGGAAAAAATATCTCCCATAGTATCTGGTACATAACAGTTGTTCAATAATGTAAGCGGCTGTTAATAAGTTTACCACCACCTAACAACCAGCTAACAAATTATACTTTTCAAAAGTTTCTTTACATTCAATGTTTTTTCAGTTGCTTCATAGCTGTAAGCTAGTCATAGCAACTGTTACTAACCCTATTATACAGTTAGGACAAAAGGCACAAAGATAAAATTACTTCCATAAGGTCATGCAGTAATATAGAGACTAAATTAAGGTCTCCTGACTTTCTCTGGGTTTTATTACCCACCCCACCCCAAATTATAACATTAGTCCTTAGGAATTAAAATGAAACAGCATATTCTTTTTGATAAACTTAAACTTCTCTCTTTACTATTTAAAAAAAAAAAAGTTTTTTCCCTACTTTCTAGTCATGATTTAGAAAGATAAAAAGGGGGGAAAGGAAAATTCATTAACAACAGAATTGAGAATTATCTCAAATTAGCAACTGCTGATTCTACCTTGATTTTTGTTTTAGTTTTCCCCAATAAAGCCAACAACCTCTTAATTAAAAGATTTTAAAGTCTGCTTATCAAAATGATGCTTGTTTGATAAACGATTCCAAAACTGAGAAAAAAAATTAGAAAGCTTTGTTCCATCTTTATGAGTATGCATCACTTTATCCCTCTATTTAATTTCTTCATTTCCACACTTATCACATCATGTTTTAGTATCTTTAACTCCTTAAGGACTTGAACCACATCCTATGGATATCTGAACATCCTGTCTAAGCCTGGGACCTGGCATATGGTAGAGAAGGACTCAACAAGTGTTTACAAATAAATGAATCAACAAATGAAGCCAATCTCCCAGAGGGAAGTTAGGAAAGGAGAAAACTGGATATGGTATCTTAGGGCTAATAAGAAAGTGAAAGAAACAAAACATTTTAAGAGCTTCACAAGGAAGAGAAACCTTTGTGTGGAGTCAAACAGGCCCTTGTATGGCTTTAAGCATCACTAGAGAAAGACAAAAACCACAGGAGATCAGGAAGAGATAGTTTCAAGTTAAAAGGTTCAAAATTAGGGTGCTTATTTAAACTTGCAAAACCACTTGCAAGTTCCCAAGAAACAATCCTGGCCTAGGATATTTTAAGTGCAATTTTAAGGTCCTGGCTGAAAGAAAAAAAAAAAAATCCTCCAGGCTTCGGTGGAGAAAGACATATGTAAAAGGGAAGAAAAGCTCAATCTAAAATAAATCCCCCAAAATGTTAGAATCCACTTGGCTTTGCATATTGGAGTGTGGTTCCTCTTCCTACTGAGAACTATTCTTGAATAAACCCCCAACGTAGCAGCTGGCAATAAATGGGATTAAATCATTTTTATATTATTCATTCAACAAATATTTGAGTGCCTGCTATATACAGTCACTATTCTAGGCCTTGGGATTAAGGCAGTAAATAAAACAAAATTCTCTGCTTTCAGGAAGCTTTCAATCAAGTGGCAAAAATAGATGATATGGAATGGAATGGAGTATAATAGGATAGGATGGAATGGAATGGAACAGAATGGAATAGATGGAATGGAATGTCAGGCAGTTTGTACCCTGGAAGAAAAAGGAGGGAGCGGGGAGGAGGAGAGGTGGCAAGGAGCTGGTCTTACCAAAAGCAGATCTTTTAACCCAGTGATTCTCAAACTTTAGCAAGTGTCAGAATCACCTGGAGGACGTGTTAAAGCAAATATTTGGAGTCCCCAACCCTAGAGTTTTTCATCTGTAGGTCTGGAATGGGACAAACAACTTGCAATTCTAACAAATTTCCAGATTGTATTGATGCTGCTGGTGCAGAGACCACACTTGGAGCTAATTATTCTAATCCAAAGAATTAGGTAACCTCTAACTCATGGGTCTTGACTTGCTTCTTTATTCATACATTCATTTCAAACACTTATTCACTGCCAGAAGCTTTGCTAGGCACTAGGACTAAACAGATCCTGCCCTCAAGAAATTCACAGGTTCATGGAAAAGACAGCCACAAACTCAAATATTTGCAATAGAGAGCTATAGAGACCTCTAGGAGTGGTCTGTACATGAGCCAGAGGGTGGAAGAGCAACTCATTCTATGGAGGTAATAGGAGGAGAAACTAAGGGACTACTTCCCAGAGGTCCAACAAGCACTTCTCCACAGGCAGGTACAGGGTGGCATTCCAGGCAGAAAGAACAGCACATGCAAAAGCAGAGATGAGAAGAGAGTGGCAAGGGAGTTATAGAAAGTGAGGCTGCAAAGGCTGGCAGTATTCTAATCTCTGAGAGCTTCTTACTCATGTCAAAGTGTATAAAATTTTATCTTTAGGCAATGACTAGTCGGGGTGGGGATAAATCACTGGGTTTTGTTTTACAAAGATCTCTCTGGATACACAGTGCCCTCCTTTTAGAAAGCACTCCTTCCTCCAAACCTAGCACAGGGCCTCATAACATGTGCTTAGTAAATGTATACTGAACTGAACTGAACAAGCTCTTTGTCAAGTGCTATTTTATAGATGAGAAGCAGGTCACCACCTTCCCTGAAGGACTCACTTTGGCCAGGACAAGACCTGAAAAACAGGTCCAGCAGCCTCAATTATTGCACACTACTCCCTGTACAACTGGAGTAGAGACTAGGGAAAGCCTTCATTGTTTACGTGTCTACCTCACCCACTAGACTTTGAGCTCTTTGAAGACAGGGAGTGTCTTAGTAGATTCTAAATCCCCATAGCCCTAGCAGGAGACCTGAAACACAGCTCTCCAGACTCCAGTAATGTGGGGTAAATGAATGACTGAATAAGCAAATTTACCAGATAGACCCATGAGCTAATGTAGGTAAGCTTCAGCGAATGTTTCAGGGTCCATCATTCCAAAACCCCTTCTGAGAAGCAGAGTTTCTAGTTGAGGTGAGGTGGATTTCATATGCACCTGATTTAGGATTTCCCAAATAGGAACAAAAAAATGTTACAAGTGCTGTGGCAGAAATCCTACCAGGCCTCTGAGGGACCCAGTGAGAAAGTTTGGCCTGAGAGGAGTATGGGGGCGGATGCCAGCAAAGACTTCACACTAGGGGTAGTGGGGTGGGGGGGATGCTTCAGTAGAGTCTTGAAAACTAAGTCGGTGGTAGACATCTGCCTGTTTCTAGGGCACAAGAGCAAACTCCTGGAACTTTAAGACTGGAAGTCACCTGCTCAAGGTCACACAGGAAGTAGATGAAGTCATAAGGTAAGACCAAGGAGGAGGCATCTGT
Organism: Pseudorca crassidens; assembly: GCF_039906515.1. Taxonomy (NCBI): domain Eukaryota; kingdom Metazoa; phylum Chordata; class Mammalia; order Artiodactyla; family Delphinidae; genus Pseudorca; species Pseudorca crassidens. The sequence continues at coordinate 55,871,859 of NC_090304.1, forward strand.
GTACTGTTGACTCCTGTTTTCTCCTGATAAAGTTGAGAGAGAGAACCCAAAGACACAGTAGGCAAAATTAAAGATTTTTCTCAGGAACAGCTCTTAAAATAAAGGCTAGACTAGTGGATTCGAATTTTTATTGGTAACCATAGTACTAACCCTTCCCTTAACCTTTCACAGTTCGGGGGGGCAGGGAGGGGAGCATAAGACAGTTACCCAAAGGGCTTAACAAACAACAAGCTCTTTGCTCCCAACACCCACAAACACCCAAAACTTCCCAAGCATTCTTCCAAAACACTCCCGGTAATGTTTGCTGTGAAAATATTCAATACAGTAAAGACTATAATAAACATGTCTTTTGAAATGGAATAATGAACATAAAGTAACTCCAATTCTCCTTTCCCCGTTTAGTTTTTAACTCCACATGTTACAGAGTATTCCCGGGGTGGGGGAGGGGCAGCACAAGTCAAGCACTATCCACTCGTATTTTTCAAGGAGTTCAACTCTATAGGTGATTCCCCCCCACGGCCTGGACAGGGGTGATTTTTTCGTGCACAACGAATCTGACGCCGCCTTGCTAGGCTTTCCCGTCGCGGGCCAGGGTTAGGATCGGAGGACCACAAAGTTCGGGAGGGAGTCGCTCCCGGGGCCGGACCTGTCGGATCTCCCGTCCCCTCCCCTGCCCCTGTCCTCCCCCGGGCCCCTCAGGGCCCCAGGCGTCCGAGACCGGCGGCTGCGCCGGTTAGTACACAGGGGGCCTTTGTTGGTCCGATAGAAGCGGCCAGCCTCGCAGGGGCCGCCCCCGCCTCGCCTCACCTGGCGCCCCCGTCCAACCGGCCCCACCGCGGAGAATGAATGGGCCCCAGCGCCCCACCCCGCGCCGCCCCAGCCCCACAGCCAGGGGTACCGGGCGGGAGGCCGGCTCTCACCTTCCGCGCACGTTCGGCTCGACTCGGCTCCTCCTCCTTCTCCTGCTCGGAGGCGGCGGCCGAGCCCGGGAGTGAGCGCGCGAGTGCACTAGGGGACGCTTCACTTTCTCCCTCCCGCCGCCGCCGCCGCCGCTCTCTCGGCGCCTCCCCACCCCGCTCGCGCCGGGGAGTCCCTCAGGACCGGGCGGGGGTGGGAGGGTGGTCAGCGACCGTGGGGGGAGTCGGATAGGGGGGAGGCGGAGGGAGCTAGGCGACTCGGCTGAGGGGGGTGCGTGCTCCCAGGGTCAGAGATGTGAGGAGCTCGGGTGGCCTCTGGGGGAGGAGGTGGGGAGACAGTTCTTTGAGGGGCTCTCGCGAGCGCGGGGCTCCTTGAAAGAGGGGATAAGAGTCTGAGGGAAAGCTTCTGTGGAGTAGGACAGCAGAGCCAGGGATGGAGGGGGCGGGTAGGCGCGACAGACGAGCAGAGGGGGAGGGGGGAACCGTGAGGGGGCGTCTACGGTGCTGCCGACACCTTGGACTCTAGCTGCAGCTGCAGCCGCTGCAGGGCCGCCTCCCCAACCTAAGCCGAGCTATTGTACGCCGGCCCCCGGGCCGACCGCCTCGCCCACCGGCCCCCGCCCTTTCCCCCGCGAGGCTTAGGCGCCGGCGTTGCCCGGCTCGGCCCGCCTCCCGCAGGTGGGAGGGGGCGGGGAGGGCTGGACAGACCTACGTGAGCGAGGCCAACCGGGGTGGAGGGGGGGGGGAGCAAGCTCCTCGCATGACGTCATCGGTGCATGACGCAAGAGGCTGGGGAATCACCCGGCCGCCACGTGACGTCATTGCGCCCCCGTCTCACCTCGAGCCCCGCACAGTATACAGGGGCAGGCTCCTTGGACGCGGGAAGGCTTTGGGACGGTTTCTGGGGGCGTTAGTGGTGTGTCGAAGAAGATGGCTCACCCCCCCCCCCCCCCCCCCGTCTTACGGTCCTCTTCAGGTTATAAAGCACCACGGCATCTGCTAGCTCTTTGCCAAGCGCTGAATTTGGAAACTACCCCATCTCCTGGGACCTCAGAGCCAGACATTTATACTGTTTCTTTTTTTTTGGAGGGGGTAAGGGGGTAAAGAAATGATAATGGAGGTTTCAACTGCTGTTACAGACAGAAAAGAATGGGCTTCTTTTCCCGCTTTTCTCCTACCTGAAGGCTACATTCAACGCAAACCTTTTTCCTGAGCTCGGGTTCTGTATGTCCCAGTGCCTCTTCTATTTTCCAATGCAGTGCTTCCATACCCCACTGTACCTCAAATTCCACATGACCCAAACTGAAACAACATTAGTGACGAAGGGTTTGGAATCAGATTGCTTTGCTTCAAATTCCAGCTATACAAATGTTAGTGACAGGACCTTAACATTTCTAAGCCACAATTTCTCTATACGAGTGTATCCTTAACTTGATCTCTTTAAGCCTCAGTTTTACCATAATAATAGCAAGTGCAATTTAGCATGTATTAAGCCCTTTGAAATGTTGGCTATTCGTACTATGTTTTTCCCCCAAGCTTGCAACTCACGTTACTTTCTGGTCTTAGAGAACGGACTGCCATCCAGCAGTCCACTGACCCAGAAACCTGAACATAGCGCCCCATTCTTCCTCTCTCAACACTCTTATCAAATTGGTCACCAAGTCCTAACTATTTCTCAAGTCCTTGCCCTTCTCTTCACTCACTACCATCACCTAGACAAATGGAGCAGCTTTCAGTCTCTCCAGATTCAACCCATTCCTACTGGTGACTAGAATGTCCTTTTAAAACCACAGATCTGATGTCTTCCCCTGTTTAAATACTCTGAAAGGGTTTTGTTGCTTTCAGGATAAAATCTAAACTCCTTAACTTGGCACTGTACAACCTTGGTGCTTACACCAGCCTTTCTAGCTTCATCTCACATGGTATATCTTTTGTTCCAGCCACACTGAAATGATACTTAATGTTCTTTGAACACACATTTCTTCATGTATCTAGCCCTTCTCTCTTTATCTCACTGGCCAACACATATTCATTCTACAAAGCCCAGCTCAAATGTCCTTTTCATTTGTTCATTAAACTAATATTTCTTAAGTTTCCCTGAGCCTTCACAATGCTGTAATCTTATAATACTTCCATGCCTTTAATGGCATGTAGCAGACAGCATAGTAACTTTCTTTGTGTATCTGATGCCCTGAGCTCCTTGAGAGCAAGTCCTATTCCTATCCCTACTATCCATATCCCCAGTATCTAGAATAGTGCCTGACATATAGTAAGAATCAGTGTTATGAAAATGTATTTAATAAATGCTCACAAATTACTTACCTTGTGCCAGATACTGTTCTAAGCACCCTCTCTTTTAAACCTCTAACAACCCTTTGAGATAGACTACTGTTATCCCCCCGTTTTATTGGTGAGGAAACTGAGGTACAGAGGAGTTAAGTAACTTAACCCAAGATCATAACCCAGTAAATTAATTCTAATCTAAACTGTTTTTGCATGGTCTCGGTGGTGGGCAGAATAATGGCTCCCTAAAAATGTTCACATCCTAATCCCCAGAGCCTATATTACCTTCAACGACAAAAGGGATTTTGCAGGTGTGATTAAATTAAAGATCTCGAGATGAAGAGGTTATTCTGGATTGTCCAGGTGGATTCAGTGTAATCACAAGGATCCTTAAACGTGGGAAAAGTAGGCGGAAGAGTGAGGAAGAGGCAGATTAGACTACGTAAGAGGTCAGATGTGAGATGTGATTCAATGTGAGGAGCACTCCATCCACCTTTTGAAGACAGAGGAAGAGAGCTACCAACTAAGGGATAAAAACAACTCCAAAAGCTGGAAGAGGCAAGAAAACAGATTGTTCCTTGGAACCTCCAGCAAGGAACAGAGCCCTGCCAACACTGTGATTTTAGCCCAGTGATACTAATTTCAGACTTCCGGACCACAGAACTGTAAAATAATGAATGTTTGCTGTATTAAGCCACTACAGTTGTGATAGTTTGTTACAGCAGCAATAGGAACCTGACACAGTCTCAAGTCAAGGGTGACTGCTTATGCTAACAAGTGGGAAGGGCTCCTTGTTAGAGGTGCCAGATTCTCAGTTGCATCCACCCAAATGTCTCCATCCCAGGCCTCATCCCACTCCCCACAGGAACGCTGACTTTAGCATAAGAGAACAGTCAAGCGGTCTCTGAAACCGCAACTATTACATTCTGGGCCTGATTTTCAGCACAATCTGCTCTCTAGCTGCAGGAAAAGAGGGTTTTAAAAAAACCTTCCATGTAGGTCTTCTGGATCTCATACATGTCCTGAATTGATAGGTGGATGACCTGAGCCTGAATTTCTCTTTCTTCAGGGCTTTTAAGATAGTTCCAGTCAATTCCATGAATTATAATTAACATTACTCCCATCCCATTCAAGTGCTAGAGCATGCATTCTCAATAATGACAATATCAACCTCCAAGGAAGTGAAAACTTGTTCTTAGTTGGGCAAAACACATCTTAGATTTTATAATGGTTTGTGTCCTATTTGACAAAATCTTATTCCTTAGTATTTCATTTCCCTGGCTAGGGATAATTTATTGAGTTATAATTGATATAAAACATATTATTCATTTTAGGTGTACAACATAATGATTTAATACATGTATATATTATGAAATGATTGCCACCATAAGTTCAGTTAACATCCATCACCATATACAGTTACAATTTTTGTTTCTTGTGATGAGAATTTTTAAGACATACTCTCTTAGCAACTTTCAAATATGCAAAACAGTATGTTTAACTATAGTCACCATACTGTACATTACATTTCCCAGACTTATTTATAACTGGAAGCCTGTACCTTTTGATCACCTTCACCTCTTTTGCCCACCTCCCACCCAGAATACTTTAAATTAATTTAATTTTTCTCCCTAGGGGGACAATATTTTTTTAAATGGCTGAGAATCCCTGTGCTAGAGCTACTACATAATCTGGTGTGTTCCTTCCACTTGTACTTCCGGTCTTCCACAGGTGAAGAGTTTAGTCGTTGTGACTGCACAGCATATCAGGGGTTATCACTGCTCAACTTATCATCAACAGCAGAGTCCTTGTTGCCATCTGATCAGTGAGTGATTCAGTTCCAGAATCCATCCTGAGGGTGTTCACTCTGAGGTCACTCCTGGTATCAGCTAACTAAGTTTAGATTTCCCAAAAAGCAGAGCCTAAGATAAATACTTGGGTTCAGGTAGTTTATTTGGGAGGTGATCCTAGAAAACAGAAATGAGACAGGGGGAAGGGAAAACCAATGTAGAGTGTGTTATTGAGGGTCTCACTTCTGCCATAACCTCAGAGAAACATATAGAATGTCTCCCAGATTAGAACCATCTGAGAGGACTTCCCTAGTGGCTCAGTGGTTAGGAACCTGCCTGCCAATGCAGGCAACAGGGGTTCGAGCCCTGGTCCAGGAAGATCCCACATGCCGCAGAGCAACTAAGCCCGTGCGCCACAACTACTGAGCCTGTGCTCTAGAGCCCACGAGCCACAACTACTGAGCCCACGTGCCACAACTACTGAAGCCCGCGCACCTAGAGCCCGTGCTCCGCAACAAGAGAAGCCACGGCAATGAGAAGCCCACGCACCGCAACCAAGAGTAGCCCCTGCTCGCCGCAACTAGAGGAAGCCCATGCGTAGCAACAGAGACCCAACGCAGCCAAAAATAAATTAATTAGTTAATTTTTTTTTAAAAAAAAGAGGGCTTCCTGGTGGCGCAGTGATTGAGAGTCCGCCTGCCGATGCAGGGGACAGGGGTTCGTGCCCCGGTCCGGGAAGATCCCACATGCTGCAGAGCGGCTGGGCCCGTGAGCCATGGCCGCTGAGCCTGCGCGTCCGCAGCCTGTGCTCTGCAACGGGAGAGGCCACAACAGTGAGAGGCCCGCGTACCGCAAAAAAAAAAAAAAAAAAGAACCATCTGAGAGATGAGAGCTTTTATCCACAGGCTTCCATCCCTATTTGAATGCTGATTGCCCCCAGGGCTGTTGACTCCCAAGGACCTTGTGACTTTGCTTGCAGGGCTACAGGTATCAGAGAAGGTCCTAAGGCAGAATAAGGAAAGATGTAAAGTGTATACTTGAGGTGACACACTAGCACCATGAGGAGAGTTGGAACTGTTTTCCAAAATTTCAGCTGAAATTAGATGTGGGTTAAAGGAATGTGACAAGTACCAGAGATATCTGCCACAGACTAAGTGGGTTTCTTTTATAGTTTCACATTATAAAACCAACTTTAGTAGATAACACCAAACCTATGTTCCAAAATAATTGAACCAATTTACACTTCCACCAGCAATGAGAGTTCCAGCTGTTCCACATGCTCACCAGTACTTGGCATTATCAATCTTTATTATTTTAATCATTTGGTGGGTATGTAGTGATATCATATTATGTTTATCTGCATTCCTTTGATTACTAATCAGGTTGAAAACCTGTTCATAAGTTTGTTGGTCATTTGGATATCCTATTTTGTGAAGTGTCTGTTCAGATCTTTTGCTCAAGTTTTTAATATCAACTTTATTGGAGTATAAATTACATGTGATAAAAATACACCTATTTTAAGTGTTTAGCTTGATGATTTATGACAAATGTTTATTCCTTGTAACCACTACCATACCCTTTCTGACCCAGAAAGTTCCCTTGTGCCCCTTTACTGTCAATCCCCTACCCCCTGCCCCACCCTGGCAACCAATGATCTGCTACCACTGTAACTTAATTTTGCCTATTCTAGAATTTCATGTAAATGGAACCGTATGTACTTCTTTGTGTCTAGTTTCTTTCACTCAGCATAATGTTTTTGAGATCATCCATGTTGTTCATGTGTCAGTCGGTACTTCCTTTTTATTGCTGAGTAGTATTCCATTGTATGGATACACTACCACTAGTTTATCCATTTAACTGTTGATGGGCATTTCAAGTTTTTGGCTATTATGAATAAAGCTACTATGATCATTCATGTACAAGTCTTTATGTGGATATATATTTTCATTTCTTTTGGATATGAAATGAATGGGTTGTAGAATGAATGCATATTTAACTCTATAAGAATTGCTAAATTGTCTTCCAAAATAGTTATACCACTCAGTGTCCTTTTCACATGTCCCCATCTTTCTTTGAGCACTTCCTTGCTTTTTGGCCCAAGATGTTCCAGGCTCTTCTTGCACTTTCTTTGACCCAGTCCTCAAATAAGTCATGTCTCCAAAGAGTTCTTATTCCTTTCATTGAAGAACAGTATTTACAAGCCAAGATCTATGCACTAGCTGAGTTCATTACTGGGGAGAGTCACTGTTCCCAGGTGCTCTCGGTATATATAAGACTCCAAGCAGACTCACTCTCACTCTCCTTCTGGCCTTTGAAAAGCATGGCACCAGGAATTCTATAGCCACAAGGAAATGAATTCTGCCAACAACTTGAGGGAGCTTGGAAGCCTCTGATGATAATGCAAACTGTCAACACCATGTTTGTAGCCTTCTGAGACCCCGAGGAAAGGACCTGCCTAAGTCGTCCACAGACTTCTGACCCACAGAAACTAAGATGATAAATATGCGTTGTTTTAAGCCACAAAGTTTGTGGTAATTTACTGAGCAATAGAAAACTAATACAGGAGGGGTAGGAAAGAAAGCTCCACCAGTTAAAGGCACTCATGAAAGTTTGGGAAGGCAGAAGTGAGGCAGAGGCCATCTTCTTGCTGCCTTGGCTACTGCTGCTGGAAAGAACAGTTATGGAGACTTTGGGTTTTTCTGTAACAGTATCTCAGTGGCTACTCACTAACTTTGTGCTTATCTCGAGGTAGTTGTTGTCGCAGCAGCAGCAGCATCCTGACCCCTCAGTTGTATATTCTTGAAAATCAGTAGTTCCATTGGTGGGCTTCTGATCCCCTTGCTCCCTAATTGTACAAAAGGTGGCAGTTCCACTGGCAAGTCAGTTTGGCAGTGTTGTTCTGAGAGTTATTCCTGAAGGACCAGCCTGTAACTTACTCCTCCTAAATTTGCAACAACTTTAAAAGTACCTCATTTTTCTTTAAACCGTTTTCTACTAACAGTAGCTTGGGCGCTTTTTGTTTCCTGAATCTAAAGCTTACTGATATACCCATCTTTGCTTGAGCTACTTTAAAAGGCTTCCTGTTGCCTGTAGCCAAGTGATCCCAATCTAAGATACCAATGAGGCCACTAAAATTGATGGTTGCAACAAGCAGGTGAGGGGAACTGAGGAGTTCAGTGAGGCAAGGCTAGGGCTAATTCATTCAACCAACACATCTCATCCCCTGCTCTTTGTTGGGGCCTGGAAATAAAGAGATGGATCATGAATACCCTTGCCCTCAAAGAGCACAAAATCTAGTGGGGAGACAAACACATATATGAATAAGTCATAGTACAACATGTTATGACTTGTAAAGGAATTAGTTAAATGTAGTGAGAGCCCAGAGAAGACAACAATAATTCTGCCTCCCCAGGGGTATTGAGATGGCCTTTGAGCTGGGTCTCATAGGATGAGTGAGTCTAAAAAGAAGGAAGAGAAAAAAGACCCACTACCCACAAGCCTTGCTGAACCCAGAGTAAGTCAGTCACTTTCAATTCATCATTCCATTTAACCTTCACAACATCCCCATATATAGGTATTATCTCTTTTTAATAAATAAGCTGGGCCCCAAAGGTTAATAATTTGACAGTGTCACACAACTGAATATAACAGGAAACAGTCCATAGGATCTACTGTAGAAAATGGATAAAAATATAGCATAAAATATTTATTTCAGGGTATGAAATCATTTGAAGAATCATTGGGAATGCTAAAGATAAAGACTCCAGGCTGAGCTTTCAGGAGTGACTCCCAAGTCCTACTGGTGGGAGCCACCAACGGAGCTGTTGCCCTCCCACAGAAGCCTCTCTTTAGGCTGCTGGCTCCAGAACCGTGCCATCTCCTGCAGTTCATACCAGCACAAATGGTTACCTTGTGTCCTGCCTCTCTCCCCACTTAACTCAGTTCCAAACTCAAGTCTTGCTAGGATACATCTTATTTGTGAATCCTAGTTGGAAACAAGTCTAGGAAATGTGATTTGGTTTTCCAGCCTCCAGTACAGGAAGACATACCAGAAGGCAGCTGCATGGGATGTTGAATAAATCAATCCATAATTTCTGCCACATTTAGTTTGATAGGCTTAAGAATATTGATTCAAAAAAACAGTAAAATGGGGACTTCCCTGGTGGTCCAGTGGTTAAGACTTCGCACTCCCAGTGCAGGGGGCCTGGGTTCGATCCCTGGTCAGGGAACTAGATCCCACATGCCGCAACTAAGAGCCCACATGCCGCAACTAAAGATCCCGTGTGCCACAACTAAGACCCAGTGCAACCAAATAAATAAATATATATATATATATTTTTAAAACACTAAAATGATTAATAATGCCAATCATGTGGACATTCTTATATACTACCGGTGGAAGTGTAAACTGACATACACTTATTGGAAGTTACTTTGAAAGCATCTAATAATATTTAAAGCATGTATCTACTATGGCCCAGCAACAGCACTTTTAAGATTCTATCCTACCAAGGGAAAAAAAAATAGGAGAAATACATGAAGTTGAAGAATGTTTACTGCAGTACTGTGACTACATAAATCTGGAAACAACCTAATATCCATCAATAGGTGACTAATTAATCGAATGATACATCCATACAGCAGAATACTATACAGGCATTAAACAGAATTAAATGGATCTGTATGTACTGCCCTAAAAAGATGTCCTTTATTGTTGTTGAGTGCATAAAAACAAGCTGTAAGAAATTTGTATAATATAATCTCATTTTTTGTTTTTTAAAATGAAGGTAAATGATATATCAGTATAAGTATAGGAAAAATTGCTAGTAGTGCTTACTCTTGGGAATTGGAAAGGGGACGGTAGGGGGACTGGACTTTTACACACTTTATATAATTTTTTAAAGCTGAGGATTATAGGTAAGATTTGCTTTTCTTGGTTTAATTTTCAGTATTTTTCTTATATATATATGTGGGGTGTGTGTTGTGTGTCTTTGAAACTTTTTTCAAAGGATAATCTAATACATTTTAAAATTTTTTAATTGAAGTATAGTTGACATAATATTATGTTAGTTTCAGGTATATTACATAGTGATCTGACAATCAAATACATTACAAAATGATCACCATGACAAGGCCAGTAACCACCTGTCACCATACAAATTATTACAGTATTATTCACTATATTCCCTATGCTGTATATTACATCCCAATGAGCTATTTATTTAATAACTGGAAGTTTGTATCTCTTAATCCCCTATCACTTATTTCGCCCCACTTCCCCACTTCTGACAACCACCAGTTTGCTCTCTGTATCTGTAAGTCTGTTCCTGTTTTGTTTTTTTGTTTGTTTTGTGTTTTGAGATTCCACATATAAGTGCAATTATACAGTATTTGTCTTCCTCTGTCTGACTTATTTTGCTTAATTTAATACCCTCTAGGTCCATTCATGTTGTTGCAAATGGCAAGATTCCATTCTTTTTTATGGTTGAGTAATATTTCATTGTGTATATATACCACATCTTCTTTATCCATTCAGCTATCAATGGACATTTAGGCTACTTCCTAGAAATAAAAATAAAATCTGAAAGGTGTGGTTCTCCAGATGGTTCTCCTGATTCTCCAGGTAGGTAGAAAGATCCATGCTGAGACCCAAATCTGCAGGGTCAGTAAGGGTTAATCTAGCTTGACTCTGCCCTGCTGGGTAGAGGAACAAGTCGGGGATGATATGCATTTGAGAATTGAGTGAACATCTGCAAGTCTGTGGAGGGGAAGGTGTGCCCAGGTCCTTATGTCTCCATAGAGATGAGTCTGCCTTAAGGCCTAGGCATGGTAATAGGCCCTAGGGTTATGAAGATAAGTAATATAATCCTTGTTCTCAAAATGTTTACTGCCCAAAGAACAATAATACCAATGAAAATTTATATCTGAAATCATAATTTTTACATAGATCTGTATAGCCCTTAACAATTTACAAAACACTTTTCTTCTCCCTTGATTCTCTCAACAGCCCTGTGAAGGAGCCATGGCAAGAGTCATGTCCCCATTTCACAGATGAGGAAACCGAGGCCCAGAAGAGAAAGTGACTCATTCAAAGTGCATATACCAACTGCATTTTACCAACTGCTTTTATAACCATTAATTAGTTCACTAGGGACAAAGCCAGGCCTAAGAGAAGGGCATGGGGAGAGTGGTACTGGGCTCCAGTACTGTGTGTAGTGTGTTCCGGTGATGCAGCCCATTCAGCTGCTTGATCCAAGAATTCCATCCAACTCAACAACATGTACGGGGCCCGTTATGCTCTGTTCCAAAGGACAAGGCTGTTCAGCCATCAGTATGAGAACAAAAGGATCTCTACCTTGCTCTGTCCTCTGACTGTTAGTCCTACAGTCCTGTGTTATTTTGCATTTTCTGACTTTGCACTAGTGTTCACATTGTTGTATTCAAGTGTTTTGTTTTGCTTCTCACTAGAGTATTAATCCCCATAATGGTAAGCATGCTTAATTATTTGGTGTCTTCTAAGACTGTGTCTCTCTCTTTTGTTACTTTTTTCAGCTGCCACCTTCAGTAAAACTACAATTTATACATGTAATGGAAACAAGTTTTATAAAACAGTACTTATCCTTAATCTGAGCAATGTACCCTGATATTTTCTATTGTATTCTATAGAATTTCACTTTTTACTAGTCTCTTAAATATAATCCAGGGTTGGATTCCGGAACAGAAAAAACATTAGTGAAAAACAGGTGCAAGCCAAGTAAAATCTATAGTTTAGTTAATAATATTGTACCAATGTTAATCTCTCAGTTTTGGTAAATGTGCCATGGTTATGTAAGATGTCAACATTTTAGGGGAAGCTGGGTGAAAATATGTAGAAACTTTCTGAAGTATCTTTGCAACTTATCTGTAGATCTGAAGTTACTCCAAAAGAAAAAGTTTATTAAAAAAAAATACCAAATGTGTGGGGTAGGAGGTGGTGAAACAGGTGAAGTGGGTCAAAAGGTACAAACTTCCAATTATAGAATAAATTAAGTCGTGAGGTATAATATACAGCCTGATGACTGTGGTTAATAACACTGTATTGTATAGTTGAAAGTTGATGAGAGAGTAAATCTTAGAAGTCTCAATACAAGAAAAAAATGTATAACTACATATGGGGATGGATGTTAACTAGACTTATTGTGGTGATCATTTCACAACATATACAAATACTACAACATATACAAACACATTTCACACCATATACAAATATCATTATACATGTATCATTTCACAACATATACAAATACATTGTGTTGTATACCTGAAACTAATATAATGTTATATGTCAATTATACCATAATAATAAATGAATAAATAACTTACATAACATGAAAAATAAAAAGTTCTAGCTTGAGAATTTAAACTGATTTCATGACCCACTAATAGGTTGCAATTCACACTTTGAATGTTGTAGGTGTTTGCTATCATTTTATTTATTTATTTACTCTCTTTTTTTTAAGATAGATTTTATTCATTTTATTTATTTATTTTTGGCTGCGTTGGGTCTTCGTTGCTGCACGTGGGCTTTCTCTAGTTGCAGCAAGTGGGGGCTACTCTTCATTGTGGTGTGTGGGCTTATTGCAGTGGCTTCTCTTGTTGTGGAGCACGGGTTCCAGGCGGGCGGGCTCAGTAGTTGTGGCTCACGGGCTCTAGAGCACAGGCTCAGTAGTTGTGGGGCCCGGGCTTAGTTGCTCTGTGGCATGTGGGATCTTACAGGACCAGGGCTCGAACCCGTGTCCCCTGCATTGGCAGACAGATTCTTAACAACTGCACCACCAGGGAAGCCCTTGCTATCATTTTAAATAATGCTGGTGGGAATAGTTGTGGTGATCTGTGAAAGCCCATGATCGTTCTTTCTCTGACTCTCATCTCTCCCACAGCTGACCTCTCTCCCAGTCCTTGGCCTTGTCTATCTTGTCTTATGCTCATTTTTGTCTATATGGCCTATCTTTGAAGGGGTCTCCTTGCCTGACTCATCTGTGGGCCTTCAAAGGGATACATGATATATATTTGTTAAATAAATGTCTGAAGGAATAGCTGTGTTTCAACACCCTTGCTTGGGAATTTTTCTGCCTCTTCAAATTGTAGGAAATTTTTGTGTATACATAGAAATCTAGTATAAAATCTTTTCTGAAAGCTTTATGTGAAACAAAGATTTCCAAACCTGGCAGAAAGCCTTTTCTGACAAACAACTTCATGACCATCTTTGGGACTTCCTTTTTTTTTTTTTTTTAAATTGGGGCATAGTTGTTTTGCAGCGGTGTGTTACTTTCTGCTGTACAGTGAAGTGAATCAGTTATATGTATATATATATCCACTCTTTTTTGGATTTCCTTCCCATTTAGGTCACCACAGAGCATTGAGTAGAGTTCCCTGTGTTATACAGCAGGTTCTCATTAGTTATCTATTTTATACATATTAGTGTATGTATGTCAATCCTAATCTCTCAATTCATCTCACCTCCTCGTTCCTCCCTTGGTGTCCATATGTTTGTTCTCTACGTCTGTGTCTCTGTTTCTACCTTGCAAACAGGTTCATCTGTACCACTTTTCTATGTTCCACATATGGAACTTTCAATAACAAAGGAAGAACAGCTCCTCTGAAAAAGGTTTTAAAGTTTTTTAAACTTTTATTATTATTTTATTTCACAAGTGACACGCATTCACTACTGGAAAAAAATAAATAAAAATAGATGAAGGGCTTCCATGGTGGCACAGTGGTTGAGAGCCCGCCTGCCAATGCAGGGGACGTGGGTTTGAGCCCTGGTCTGGGAAGATCCCACATGCCATGGAGCAGCTGGGCCCGTGCGCCACAGCTGCTGAGCCTGCGCTCTGGAGCCTGCGAGCTACAACTGCTGAGCCCACGTGCCACAACTATGGAAGCCCGCGTGCCTAGAGCCCATGCTCTGCAACAAGAGAAGCCACCGCAATGAGAAGCCCGCGCACCACAACGAAGAGTAGCCCCCACTTGCTGCAACTAGAGAAAGCCCGCGAGCAGCAATGAAGACTCAGTGCAGCCAAAAATAAATAAATAAAATAAATAAATTTATTTTTTAAAAAAATGGATGAAAATTTAAAATGAAATTCTATAAGGTCACCTATAATCCCACCATAAATAGCTATTATTAACATTTTAGTGTATAACCCCTTTTATATCATATACATGTAAACACATATACTTTTTTTTTTTTTTTTTTTTGCGGTAAGTGGGCCTCTCACTGTTGTGGCCTCTCCCGTTGCGGAGCACAGGCTCCGGACGCACAGGCTCAGCAGCCATGGCTCACGGGCTTAGCCACTCCGTGGCATGTGGGATCTTCCCGGACCGGGGCACGAACCCGTGTCCCCTGCATCGGCAGGCGGACTCTCAACCACTGCGCCACCAGGGAAGCCCCAACACACATACTTTTAAAATAAATGGTGATATTATTCATACAATTTTAGAGGTATCTTTGCTCAGGCTGTTCCCTCATCCCGGAATGCATTTCCTCCTTTCTGTTCTTCATCTGAATATTTCCTGCTCATCTTTCTAGACTCAACACATGCTAACACCTCTGGGAAGACTTTTCTCGCCCTCTCTTCTTTCTTCTACCCTAGATGGATTAGGTACTACCTCTTAGGTTTTCCAATGAATCTTTAGTTCTTTCTTTTTAATTAATTTATTTATTTTTGTCTGTGTTGGGTCTTCATTGTGCACAGGCCTTCTCTAGTTGCAGTGAGCGGGGGCTACTCTTGGTTGCCACGCGCAGGCTTCTCATTGCAGTGGCTTCTCTTGTTGCGGAGCACGGGCTCTAGTCTCGTGAGCTTCAGTAGTTGTGGCACGCGGGCTCAGTAGTTGTGGCTTGTGGGCTCTAGAACGCAGGCTCAGTAGTTGTGGCGCACGGGCTTAGTTGCTCCATGGCATGTGGGATCTTCCCGGACCAGGGCTCGAACTCATGTCCCCTGCATTGGCAAGCGGATTCTTAACCACTGCGCCACCAGGGAAGTTCCTTTAGTTATTTCTTTATTACATTTTGTATCTTAATTCATTGTTTACATGTCTGCCTGTCCCAAGAGTCAGGGAGCTCCTCGATGGCAAGGATAATGGCCAGAGTAGGTTTTGTTGAATGGTGAGTGGATGGATGAAGGGATGGAAAAATGGGCGGCCAAATGAATGATGCACAGAAAGAGACACATGCATGAATTTTCATCTGCTAAGGAGAGCATCCTCACCTTTTTGGCCCTTTAGCCTCAGTCTCAGCTACGTTGCCATGGAAGAGTCATTGGTAGAGGGAACATGGATGATGCCATCATCTTATTACTGAGGCTATAAAGACAACTCGAGTGCTTGTCACCTCCACAAGGAAATCTTCCAAATCCCATCAAAGTTTTGTGCGAAGTCCCGGACTCTGGCCCTTCATTCACTGGAGAGGCAGCAGACCTGCTCAGCCATCCTGAAAACTAAGCATCAGGAGACCCAACTTTCAGTCTCAATTATGTGATAAACTTGCTATGCATGGCCTTGGACATGCTGCTCCCCTGCCACAGGCCTCAGTTTTCTCACTTTACAATAAGAGGAGTAGACTGAGTGGTCTCTAATTCTCCTTTCAGCACTCACTTTCTATGGTCTTATAATTTACTCACTGTTGATCTCACTCAGAGAAGAGACAGGATAGAGAGCATTGCCCACCTTACCTAAACTGTGCTCACTGCCACTATCTCACCAGATTCCCTTGGGCAAATCTCTACTTCCCAGGGCCCCAGTTTCCTCATCTGGAATGGGAAGATTGAGCCAGATTTTACACACTGAATTTATGCCCAGGGTGACTATAAATGCAACTTATGCAAGTCCCCTAATACAAAGAGAATATTCCATTTAAAGATGAACATTCAGAGTCTCTGAAAATATAGTAAGATTGCATTAGTTGATGTTCTCTGCTAAATGTATTCTCAGAGGCCAACATGTTGAGCTGAAATAAATGTTTTAGCTTTTACAAAAATCACTCTGATTTTGGGCAAAGCAGTTCCCAAACTCATTGCAGAGTCAGATCACACTGATTTTCAGAGCTTCCAAAAAATAAGAAAATGGCTAACATCAATACTGCAACTGCTGCTAAATTCTCAGTTGCTTCAGAACTTTTCACCTTTTATTCATAAAATGACAAAATTTAGAGTCATCTAAAGGTTGGAGTTCACTATCAATATTATTATAATATCAAGCTTAGACCTACTTTTCCATTAGAAAATACCATAGTTATTACATTAATTATAATAGAAATTATTAGCCATCAATATGAAATTTCAGTAATGAGCAAAAATTTGGAGAAGCATTTTTCCCCATATAGTAAAGGGTTAATATATACATATAAAGAACAGGAAAAAGAAAGGAAGAAAATGCATAAAACTCTTAACAACATATGAAAAGTTGCTCAATATCATTAGCCATTATGGAAATGCAAGTTAAAACCATGATAAAATACAACAATATACTTTTTAGAATGTAAAATATTAAAAAGACTTACCAAACCATGTGTTGGCGAGAATTTAGAAGAGTGGTGATGTATACTAGGTTAGAAAACAGTTTCTTAAAAAACAGTTTGGAAGTATCTTAAAAAGTTAAAGGTATACCTACCAAATGATGTAATAATTCTAATCTTAGATACTTACTAAAGAGAAAACATATGAAAGCTATATCCATAGACGTTCTCTTACATGAATATTCATAGTAGTTTTATTTGTAATAGCCAAACACTGGAGATAAACTTTTGGTGGTGATGGGTATCTTGGTTGGAGCAATGGCTCCACGTGTGTATATGTATATCAAAACTTATGAAATTGTACCAATGTTCATCAACAAGTGAATGGATAAACAAATTGAGGTATATTCATACAATGGAATACTACCCAGCAATAAAAAAGAATGAACAAGTTATGAATCTCAACAAATTATGCTGAGTGAAAGAAGCCACATAAAAAAAGAATATATAGCATATGATTCCATTGCTAAAATATTCTAGAAAATGTGAACAAATCTATAGTGACAGAAAGGAGATCAGTTGTTGTCTGGGTTTGGGAGAAAGAGTGGGAGGGAGATCACAAAGGGCACCAAAAACTCTGGGGGTGACGGATATGTTTATGATCCTGATTGTGACAATGGCTTATTAAAACTAAACTAGGGCTTCCCTGGGGGTACAGTGGTTCAGAATCTGCCTGCCAATGCAGGGGACACGGGTTCGAGCCCTGGTCTGGGAAGATCCCACATGCCACGGAGCAACTAAGCCTGTGCACAGCTACTGTGCTCTAGAACCCACAAGCCACAACTACTGAAGCCCACGCACCTAGAGCCCGTGCTCCATAAGAGAAGCCACCGCAATGAGAAGTCCACACACCGCAGTGAAGAGTAGTCCCACTCACCACAACTAGAGAAAGCCTGTGTGCAGCAAGGAAGGTCCAACGCAGCCAAAAATAAAATAAATTAGAAAAAACAAAAAAAACCTAAAGTTTATTTTATTATCAACCCTAGTTTAAAAACAAAAGACAAAGGGAATAAGACTCAACCATTCTCAGTGATTATTTGTGAGGAAAATACAATAAGGTATTTTACATGTTTTTGTGGAGGGCCTGCTCTATGGGGAAACTCACACATTGACTTATGAACCAGGAGTATTCATCAAACCAGCCAGAAGTGGGAATGTTAATTTATGTGAGCTGATATGGTCCTGAGTTCATACTGCTCCCTAAAACATTGAGTTGATATGTGCTGCCACCACACACACACACACACACACACACACACACACACACACCACTGAACCTTCTGGCATTTGGGGCTTTTACAGAGAGAACAGACACATCCTCGTTGATGTATCTTGCCCTCTTGACTTTTTCTTGCACTCGCCTTGCAAATCCACTATCCTGCATCAGCCAGCACTTCCATTCTCTGCTTCTACACCTGGCTCTGAGAGTGACTGGAAGGTCTTTGAATGCACATGTGTAAGATAAGTGAGTCTGACCATGAGTGAGTGAAAGAACTTTGTTCACTTGGAAAAGTTGTAATCACTTCATAAAAGTGAACACAGATTCTTATAGCAAAGATGAATGTATGTAACTCAGTTCAGTTGGGGACCCTCCTCTGCTGAAAGGTTGAGATAAAATTGGCTTAAACTCCTCTTCTCTCCAACTCCCTATCCTGTGAAAATCCAAAGCCCTCTTCAAGATTTCAGTTTCTTCCCAGTGATCTTCTGCTATTATAACCACCTGGCCTCTAGGCTCCTGGCTCCACACCTCTTCCACTGTTCTGCAGTGCATGGATCCAGACTCAATCCTATTCTGTTTCAACCCCAACTATTCTGACGTCATCTGTTGTGCTGCAATTTCAATTCTGACACTAAGCAACCAGAGTTATTGTCAGACTCCACAGCTGTAAGGGCACAGTCTCCAACAAGACTGCCCCCACTCCAGACACCAGGAGCAAGTAGGGGCCCAGGCCACCCATACTCCCAACCAACTGGCTACAAATCCAGAGGGTTCCTCCAACCCCGCTCAGGTTCTATAATGCAGCAGAATGACACAAAACTGAGGATAGCACTATACTTACAATTAGAGTTTTAGAGGATACAAATCAGACCAGCCAAATGAAGAGACACATAGGGCAAGGTCTGGAAGGTCCTGAACACAGAGCTTCTGTGCCCTCTCCCCATGGGACGAGGGCACCTCATCTTCCCAACATGAGTTCACCAACAAGGAACCTCCACTGAGCTTTGCTGTCCAAAGGTTTATTGGAGTTTCACTGATTAAATCATGGACCATGCACTTGAACTCAATCCTTCTTCCCTCCCTGGAGGTTGGGCTGGCTCAAAGTCCCAACCTTCTAATCAGTGGTTGGTCTTTCTGGTGACCAGTCTCAATCTTGAAGCTATGCAGGGTCCCACCATGAGTGCCCTCATTAGCATAAACTCAGGAGTGATCCAAGGGACTCATGAATAATAAAGACACTTTAGTCACTCAGGAAATTCCAAGGGTTCTAGAAGCTCCATGCCAGGAACTCTGCAAATTATTTTTGGAACTTCTACATGACTTGAGCAGGGCTGACCCCAGCCTATTCCAGTGATCCAAACAAGTGACGAAACCCACATAATCCGTACATTCCATCTCCCCGGCCAGACTGCTACTCAGGGATAGACTTGAGAGAACTCTTGGTGAGTGAAGGACTCTTACCCCTGGGGTCACTGAGCTGGTAGAAAGGTCAGCCTAGCATTGCTAGTGCCCATCTTTGCCAGCACAAGTGAAGAGTCTGCTTGAGAGTGAATCAAGACAAAGGAAAACAAAATCAAGAGATGGAGAGAAAACGCAGATATGGATGACAAAGTTTGACTTCCTGAATCCAACCATGTCTAACTAGATATCTGGGTTTTCCCTTAAGCCACATTGAGTTAAATTTCTGTCATTTGCAATTGCAAGAGTGTTGACCAATACCTTCTTTCTTCCCCCTCCTTTTCACAAGCAATAAACCATGTTCCTCTCTTTGTTTCATGCAAAACAGCTTCCCCTTGTCTGAGCTGGGCATCTGCTGACATCTGTGTCTGCAGGGCATTTCAAAGAGTTTTCATAAAGACAGTTTCCTCCATGTGAGATACATTGGTGTCATCCATTTTTTTTCACTCTGTCACAAAAATATTTATACAATCAAAACCGTACTGTTTGTATAGTTTCTTATCTGCTTTTTTCAATTTTCAGTCAACAAATATTTACATAAAAACTATATACTAGTCATATATTAAGCAACTAACACTCTATGTTGAGAATTTTCCCACATCATTAAAAAGATTTTGTAAATGTAATTTATTATTAACCAGTACAGAATATACAAGCACATAGACAGGTTTCTTTTTTAAGATTTTCATTTTTTTAGAGCAGTTTTAGGTTCACAGCAAAATTGAGGGAAAAGTACAGAGATTTCCCATATAACCCCTATTCCCTTATAGATAGTTTTTAAACTGAACATTTATTGTAGAATATTTAGCTTGTTTCCAAGTTTTATGAATAATGATAGACACATAACACCATTTAAATCTCTCACCATTTCCTTAGAATAGATTCCCAGAAGTAGAATTTCCATAAGAACTTCATTTTTTACCTCCCAAAAATGCAGAAAAAATTTACTAATCTCTGTTGTAGTAAAGCGTCTATCCCCTCTGACCCCACCTTGCCTGGAGAGATCTGGCCTAAAATACCTTCAGGTAGTACAAGAATCACGTTCCTTGAGAGCTTCCTGTTTCCTCTGAGTGCCCCTCCTCAGCTGTCCTTAAAGGGCTGGGGACTGACCAGGCAGCAGGCAGTCTGTCAACCTGGCAGACCTCTGGAGGCATAGTACATATAACTGCTTTAGGAATTGCTGAAAAAAATGGCATTCAGGGCAAGCCTGAAAGGGAGCTAGATGCCAAGACAAGAAAGTCAGCACTAACCATGACCCCATTTCCATTCTTAAGTCTCTTTTTCCCTACTTTATTTTCCTTAAGAAACATATGTGATTTATAATGGAAAATTTTAATTTATTGGTAAAAACAACAACAAAATGAGTTTCTCAAATTCAGTGTGGGACTGGAGATAATCTTCTGGTTCCTGGAAAAGCAGTTGTGAGCTATCTAGCTTGGCAATGCTTCCTACAAATCACTGGCTGACTCAGAAAAATACATGTGCACTTTAGTCACACGAAGGACAGGGTGATTCCCTCTGGGACCACCACAAAGGGGAATTGATGACTGTCTTCCAGACCTGAAAGAGGATTCTAAATTGCAATGTGTGAAAATAAGGGGTGGGTCTAAGAACTGTCAGTGGGAGCCTCCAAAACAAAGATTTTTGACTCATTGCAAGAACCTTCTAAGAGGCAGAGTAGCCCAAAGATAAAACCAGCTGCTCCAGGAGGTGATGACCTCCCCATCCTGTGAAGTGCTAAAGCACAGACTGGAGGCCAGTTGTCCTGGGTGGTGTGGCAGGGATCCAACTGCAAGGCAGGACAGTGGTTTTCAATCTTTTTGGTCTCTGGACTCCTTTACACTCTTAAGAATTACTGAGGATCCAAGGAACATTGTTTATATAGGTTCTATCTATCAACATTTACCATATTAGAAATTAAAACTGAGAAAAATTTAAATACTAATTTATTTTAAAATAACATTAGTAATTCCTTTCTACATTAACATAAAGAAAAGGTTTTACAGAAAATAACTATATTTACTCAAACAAAAAAAATCTAGCAAGAAGAGTAGCATTGGGGCTTCCCTGGTGGCGCAGTGGTTGAGAGTCTGCCTGCTGATGCAGGGGACACGGGTTCGTGCCCCGGTCCGGGAAGATCCCACATGCCGCGGAGCGGCTGGGCCCGTGAGCCATGGATGCTGAGCCTGCGCGTCCGGAGCCTGTGCTCCGCAACGGGGAAAAAAAAAAAAAAAAAAAGAAGAGTAGCATTTTTTTAAAAATCTTTTTACTATCTAGATCAATGGAACACAACTGGATGATTATATCTGCTTCTACATTTAATCTGTTGCAATATGTTCTTCAAGGTTGGTTGCAATGTGGAATCTGAAACCATATCAAGGAACTGTGACAGAGATCATAGAGCCTTGTGCCCAAAGAGATCACAACTGAACAATAATAAGGGAAAACACTTATTGAGCGCTTACCATTATCCAGGTTATATGTCAAGTATTCTACACACATTACTTCAAACAACTTTATAAAGGAAATTTACCTATTTTTACAGATGAAGAAACGAAAACATAGAGAAGCTGTATACCTTACACCAGGTCACACAGCCTGGTGAAGCCAGGATTTAGAGCAATTTAGCCTAACTGTTCTAATCTCGGCTCTAAATCCTGGCTTATTTTACCTAGCACAGTGTTTTCGAGGTTCATCCATGATGTACTTCATTCCTTCTTAAGGTGGAATAACATCCCATTGTATGTATATACCACATTTTGCTTAGCCATTCATCTGTTGTTGGATGCTTCTTAGTATGTTTTAAATAAACAATTACTACGTTCTGTAATAGAGGCAAGCACAGGTTCTAAGACGGAGAGACAGAGGAGGAGCCACCAATCCAGCTTGGGCTGAGGCAGCCAGGGGCTGGTGCCTGAGCAGAGACTTGCAGGATCGGTGGGAGACATCCAGGAAAAAGACAGGAAAGGGAGGAACCAAGGGACGTGTAAGAAAGAGAACCATAGCCAGCCCCATAGGGCTGAGTCAGGTTTGTGTGGAAGAAGGGCAAGAAGTAAGGCTAGAGAGGCAACAACATTGACATTACAGAGTATTTAAGACAGGCTGGGTGCTGTGCAAAGCCTCTTAGATGTTTTAACTTATTTAAACATTACAGCACCGTCTAAAAGAAAACCAGCCTTCTTGAGTATATACTGAGGACCAGGTACTGTTCTTAGTGCCTTGTGTGCAATAATAAATTTAATCCCCATAACAACTCGACGTCAGTACTATTATCATTCCCATTTTATAGATGGGGAAGTAAGGCATGGGAAGGATAAAACAATTTTGCCCAAGTTTATGCTGGTAAGCAGGGATGTGAACCCAGGTTTCAGCAGCTATGCTTATATCCTGATAGTTGAGAATATGAGAACAAGGGAAGGAATTTAGACTTTTACTGGACAGGTTTAGGCAGAAAGCAACTTGTCCTGATTTGCATTTTATAATCATTCTAGCGGCTGTATGGAGAGTGATAGGCAGGAAGAAGACCGGAGGCAGAGAGACCAGTTAGTAAGTCAAATGGGAAAGAATGAGAATGGGGCAGGGCAGTGCAAATACAGACAAGTGGAGGGTTCTGAGAGATATTCAGGACATGTAATAGTCAGCCGATGGTGATTTGTTGAAGCGGGGTCAGGGATGATTCCGAGTTTCTGAGAGGATGACAGTGCAATCACAGAGACGGAAGATGCATGGGAAAAACAAGTTTGAGGTTAGGGAGAATCAAGGGGTGAAGATAATGAGATCATTTGGGACATCTGAGTCTTGGTAGGCCCAGGGAGAGCGACCTGGGCACATAAGCTCCATGAAGGCAAAGATCTCTGTTTCGTTGACTGACATGGCCTAGTGCCAAGAACAGTACTTGGCATAAGACACCCAGTAAAGACAACCCAGTATGTAGTTGTTCAATGAATGAGTATGGGTACAGAGGAGAAAAGAGTGTGACCTGGAGGTTAGGAAATTGTGTCAGGAGTTGGAGCTACAGAGATTGTCCATAGTACATAAAGTGAGGAGAGTTATAAGGACAGAACTCTGGGGACACAATGCTTACAAGACAGGCAGAGAAAAGCCAACCGAACCTTAGAGAGACTGAGTGGCCACAGAGAGGGAGAAACTAGGAGAAGGGAGGTTGTCAAAGGCATCTCAAATTTTTAAGGTAAAAGAGACTTTGAAGTGCTTCCCAGTTTATAAACCATACTTTCTCAGATTCTTCTTTTACTTTTTAGTATAACATACCTTTTACTAAATTTTTTATTGAAGTAAAAAATTACTTTTATGATAAAGTGCAATCATCTTAAGTGTATATTGTGATGAATCTTTGCGTCTTCATGCATCTGTGTAACCCCTATCTGGATCACAATAGAGAAACACTCCAGCACTCAAATGTTTCCTTCACACCCCTTCTCAGTCACCACTCTCCTCCCCACTGGAGATAAGCATTCTTCTGGTTTCTATAATCTTCCATCAGTTCTTGAACTTGTATCAGTTCTTAAATTTCATATAGATGAAATAATACAGTATGTATTACTTTGTGTCCGGCTTCTTCCACTCAATATAATAGCTGCGAAATTCACGTAATGTTTTGAGCATCAGTAGTTTGTTCTCAGGTATTTTCAAAAATGTAATTCTCATTGAGGATAATAACATCTACCTGTAAAGGAATCAAATGGGATCATGCCTAGTAGCCACCCTACAAAATGAATATTTATTGATTACCTAGCTTTGGTTCAATATCAAAACAATTTAATGCTCATAGAGGAATCATTATTTCCTCTTTGCAGAATTTGGTGATATTTTGGAGGGAAGGGAAGAATGAAACAATGGTATGCTGGTAAGCCAGTTTTCTGGGGGGGTTGAGGGGAGTCCTTGACTTGGAGAATCTATAATAAATAGACATTCTTCCAAAGAAAACAGACAGATGGCCAACAGGCACATGAAAAGATGTACAACATCACTAATTATCAGGGAAAGGCAAATCAAAACCACAACTGTTATAATGGCTATTATCAAAAAGACAAGAAATAACAAGTGGTAGAAAGGATATGGAGAAAAGAGAACACTTGTGCACTGTTGGTGGGAATGTAAACTGGTGCAGCCACTATGGAGATTCCTCAAAATATTAAAAATAGAACTACCAGGACTTCCCTGGTGGTGAAGTGGTTAAGAATCTGCCTGCCAATGCAGGGGACATAAGTTCGATCCCTGGTCCAGGAAGATCCCACATGCCACAGAGCAACTAAGCCTGTGCTCCACAGCTACTGAAGCCTGTGTGCCCTAGAGCATGTGCTCTGCAACAAAAGAAGCCACTGCAATGAGAAGCCCACGGACTGCAGCAAAGAGTAGCCCCCGCTCACCACAACTAGAGAAAGCCTGCACGCAGCAATGAAGACCCAGAGCACCCCCCCCAAAAAATAGAACTACCGTATGATCCAGCAATTTCAGTTTTCCCAAGAAAACGAAATCACTAATTTGAAAAGATATATGTGCCCCCATGTTCACTGCAGCTTTATTTACAATAGCCAAGATATGGAAATAACTATGTCCAATGATGAATGAAGTGATAAAGAAATTGTTTTATATATATGGAATATATATATTCCATATATATGGAATACTACTCAGCCATAAAAAAGAATAAAAAAGAATGACATCTTGCCATTTTTGACAAATGGATGGACCTTGAGGGTATTATGCTAAGTGAAATAAGTCAGACAGAGAAAGACAAATACTGTATGATTCCACTTATATGTGGAATCTAAAGACCAAAATGCATGAACAAATAAAACAAAACAAAACTCACTGATACAGAGAACAGACTGATGGTTAACAGAGGTGTTGGGAGTTGAGGGATGGGAAAAATGGGTGAAAGGGATAAGCAATATGGTGACAGGTGGTAACTAGACTTATTGTGGAGATCACTTTTTAGTGTATATAAATATTAAATTATAATGTGCACCTCAAACTTATATAATGTAATATACCAATTTTACCGCAATAAAAAAATTTTTAAACCATCTAAAAAAAAATCCCTGATTTGTAGTGTTTGCTGATTTTTGTAGTGTAATACTCCCATTGTTGCTGATATCAAGCTACCAATGGCTTAACAACTGGCCTGCAGAATTTTTGGAAAGTTAACCATGAGCTCTCCAACACCGATATGAGCCAGTTCCAGCACACCACTGAGTGATTCGCAGACTCTCAAGCTCAGTCCAGCTGAGATTCTTGCTCAAGGTCTCAGACCTGGAAAGACCAGCCTTTTAAGACCAGCCTCTTCTGACCCTAATCCTCTCTGCTTTTCCCCCTATGTAAAGGATTCTTTAAAAATGAGCTGGCATCTACTGATGGACGTGAGTCTTACTGATGGGCCCCAAAATGACTCCAAAATTCAAAATTTTATACACTTTCATTTTCATTAGTCACCTACTAAGTGAATTATCCATTAATAAAATGTGATATTCATAAACTAAAATTGGGCGGCTACTAGAATTTATTAAAGAGTCTAAATTCAGTATTCCACTAAGAAGTCTGTCTGCCAGGCCAATCTTAACCCCGATTTGCCTCCTGCTGCACAGTACCTCACCCAGATAGCTGGAATGCTCTTAATTTGGGGAATGGACTCTCTGTTATCAGAGTATTAAATCCTCATTGTAGTATTGTCTTCAGTTTGTTGTGATTTTCAATTGCTAATATTCTTCCTCTTTAATTAAAATTACTGTTAGTTTAGCTCCCTCCTTTTTGTTTGTTAAGGTTGTTAAGTGTTAGAGAACACGCAGTGACACATATTTGCACCAGCAGCATTTTTGTCCTATAATTTTCTAATAACTAGACTTTAAGATATGTATACATCATGGTTCAATCATGACTCATCCATACCCTCATTGCTGAAGCTGATGTAAATATCATCTCTCTAAATTTCATTTTTGCACTCACAGTTCTGTGGTGATGTGTGCGGCTGCCTCTGAAGTGGTGCTGTTTAAACAACTTGCAATACACTCTCAATATAAATGCAATTACTGGGTTATTATTAATTTACAAGGTGTTGTTTATAATACAAAATTATATGAAAGTACACGTTCCCCCATGTGGAAATAATAAATGTAAATCCAACTATACCTATGCCTATATTCTTATATGTGGGAACAAGAGAAACAGAGAAGTTTACTGAGGTTTAGGAACAATTTCCACATGCCATACCAGGCAGTAAGGTGATATAGTTGAAGACAGAGGCTTTGGAATCAAAATGACTTGAATACATTTTAGCCATGTGACCTAGGGCAAAACATTTCTCTTTGTCTCAGTTTCCTTGAGTTTAAATGAAGCAAATGCCAACTACCACAGAAAGATATCTTAAAGATTAAATGCATAAAAACAGGCACATAGACCAATGGAACAGAACCAAGAGCACGGAAATAAACCCAGGCACGTTTGGTCAACTAACATTTGACGAGGGAGCCAAGAATACTCAACAGGGAAAGGATAGTCTTTTCAAATAAACGGTGCTAGGAAAACTGGATAGTCACATGTAAAAGAATGAAATTGGACCCCTATCTTTACACCATTCACAAAAATTAACTAGAAATGGATTAAAAACTTAAATGTAAGACCTTAAACCATAAAACTCCTAGAAAAAGAAAAACACACGAGGACAAAGCTAGTTGGCACTGGTCTTGGCGACAATTTTTTGGATATGACACCAAAACACACAACTGACAAAAGCAAAAACAAAGTGGGACATCAGACTAAAAAGCTTCTTCAGCAAAAGAAATGATCAACAAAATGAAAAGGCAAACAGTGGAATGGGAGAAAATATTTGCAAACCATATATCAGATAAGGGGTTAAAATCCAAAATATATAAGGAACTCATACAGCTCAACAGCAAAAAGACTAATAATTTGATTTTAAAATGGGCAGAGATCTGAACATTTTTCCAAAGAAGACACACAGATGGCCAGCAGGTATATGAAATGATGCTCAACACTCTAATCATCAGGGAAATGCAAATCAAAGCCACAATGGGATATCACCTCACATGTGTTAGAACGGCTATCATCAAAAAGACAGGAAATAACAAGTGATAGAGAGGATGTAGAGAAAAGGGAACCTTTGTGCACTGATGGTGGAAATGTAAATTGTACAGCCACTTTGGAAAACAGTATGAAGGCTCTTCAAGAAAATAAAAATAAAACTATTACATGATTCAGCACTTCTACTTCTGGTGATATGTCTGAAGGAAATGAAATCACTATCTTGAAGAGAGATCTGCACCCTAATGTTTATCGCAGCATTGTTTACAATAGCCAAGACATGGAAACAACCTAAGTGTCTATCAGTGGATGAATGGATAAAGAAAATGTGACACACACACACACACACACACATACACACATTTTTTTTTTAATTCAACCATAAACAGATGGAAATCCTGCCATTTGCAACATGGAGGGACTTGAAGGTATTACACTAAATGAAACAAGTCAGACAGAAGGACAAATACTGCAATATCTCACTTATATGTGGAAAAGTATATGTTTGGCTTAAAGTATATGTTTTAAGCCAAACATATATATATGTTTGGCTTAAAAAAAAAAGCCAAACTCATAGAAACGGAGAGTAGAATGGTGGTTGCCAGGGACTAGGTTGGGAAGAATGAGGTTGGTCAAAGGGTTAAAAATAAATAATTTTTTTAAAAAAATTAAATGAGATAATCATAGGCCCCCAAAAAGTAAATGATGTTTATTATTATTTTTCTCTGTGTGGCCTCCTATCAAGTAAAATCATAGACTTCCCTTCCCTATTGCTTCTCCAAGATTTCACCAGATACATAAATATTATATTGGCAGGTTGACAATACAATCGGTCATGCAGCCGAGATATATCTTTTCTAGAAAATCTGAGTAGAATTCATTCTATTTTTAAAAACTGGTCACTCTTGTGGACTTGTTTTCTTATCCCACATTAAGAACTTAAAGGTCCTACCCGCTTCAGCCGGAAGATGCACTATATGCTAGATATAATTGGCAGAGAGTTAACTCTCCAAAGGAGCATTTTTTAAAGAGAAAGCTGTAGCTTCAGGAAAGAAAAAAAGATGGGTGGGTACTGGTTGTAAGAAGTGATGTTGCATAAGAAGAGAGTAACTCTGTTGAGCACCATAATATGGCAATTCAGACTGAGGGTCATGGAGAGTAGAGTGGTGGTTACCAGGACTTCGGGGATGGAAGTTAGGGGGAGATATTGCTCAAAGGGTATAAATTTCCAGTGATAAGATGAACAAGTTTGGGGATCTAATGCACAGCATGGTGATTACAGCTAATAATACTCTATCATATACTTGATACAGAGTGTATCTCAAATGTTCTCACCACAAAAAGAAAATGGTAACTATGTTACCGGATGAAGGAGGTAACTAATACTATGGTGGTAATCATTTTGCAATTTATAAATGTATCAAATCAACATATTTTAAACCTTAAAATTATACAATGTTATGTGCCAATTATATCTCAATAAAGCTGGGGGGAAAGTTGTTTTTCTTTTTTAAAGAGTGAGGGTCAAGCGAGGCCTGCACTTTTCACACGTTGCCTCAGGGAACACTCGCCCAATGAAGAAGCTGAGGGTAAAGGCATCACCGCCAAAGCAGGAATGAGAGTGACCTGACACCAGGAGGGAAACCCCAAAGACGCTGCAGCCACAGGAGGCCGGAGTCCTGGCTGCTGTCGCCTTCCCCGAGGGCTTCGACCGGCCCCCTCAGGTCACGCAACAGATGAGTGCCACCCGCCTCATGGACCCTGTCCTGCCTTGTGTCATCGACACAGTTGCCCTGTTGCCAGAATGAGCTGAAGTCTGAAAATTGCTCAGCGGGACCAGGCATAGCACGGGCCTCTTCTCTTGTGGTTTCACTTGCCAATGACCACTATCCTGATAACTCCATGTGACAGACAGGGTCTTGGTGCTCCGGCCTCATGTCAGGCCTGAGCCTCTGAGGTGGAAGAGCCGAGTTCAGGACATTGGACCACTAGAGACCTCCTGGCCCCTCGTAATATCAATCGGCGACAGATCCCCCAGAGAATTCCGTCTCAACACTAAGACCCTGCTCCACTGAACGACCAGCTAGCTCCAATGCTGGACATCCCAGGCCAAACAACTAGCAAGACAGGAACACAACCCCACCCATTAGCAGAGAGGCTGCCTAAAATCATAATAAATTCACAGACACCCAAAAACACATCACCAGACATGGTCCTGCCCACCATAAAGACAAGATCCAACCTCATCCACCAAAACACAGGCACCAGTCCCCTCCACCAGGAAGCCTACACAACCCATTGAACCAACCTCACCCACAGGGGGCAGACACCAAAAACAACAGGAACTATGAACCTGCAGCCTGTGAAAAGCAGACCCCAGACACAGTAAGTTAAGCAAAATGAGAAGACAGAGAAATACACAGCAGATGAAGGAGCAAGGTGAAAACCCACCAGACCAAACAAATGAAGAGTAAATAGGCAGTCTACCTGAAAAAGAATTCAGGCAATTGAATAATTATAATGATAATAATAACAGTAATGATAGTAAAGATGATCCAAAATCTTGGAAATAGAATGGAAAAAATACAAAAAATGTTTAACAAGGACCTAGAAGAACTAAAGAGCAAACAAACAATGATGAACAACACAATAAATTAAATGAAAAATTCTCTAGAAGGAATCAATAGCACAATAACTGAGGCAGAAGAACGGATAAGTGATCTGGAAGATAAAATAGTAGAAATAACTACAGCAGAGCAGAATAAAGAAAAAAGAATGAAAAGGATTGAGGACAGTCTCAGAGACCTCTGGGACAACATTAAATGCATCAAAATTCAAATTATAGGGGTTCCAGAAGAAGAAGAGAAAATGAAAGGGACTGAGAAAATATTTGAAGAGATTATAGCTGAAAACTTCCCTAATATGGGAAAGGAAATAGTTAATCAAGCCCAGGAAGTGCAAAGAACCCACACAGGATAAATCCAAGGCACATATTAATCAAACTATCAAACATTAAATACAAAGAAAAAATATTAAAAGCAGCAAGGGAAAAGCAACAAATAACATACAAGAGAATCCCCAAAAGGTTAACAGGTGAATTTTCAGCAGAAAATCTGCAAGCCAGAAGGGTGTGGCAGGACATATATGAAGTGATGAAAGAGAAAAACTTACAACCAAGATTACGCTACCCAGCAAGGATCTCATTCAGATTCAACAGAGAAATTAAAACCTTTACAGACAAGCAAAACCTAAGGGAATTCAGCACCACCAAACCAGCTTTACAACAAATGCTAAAGGAACTTCTCTAGGCAGGAAACACAAAAGAAGGAAAAGACCTACAATAACAAACCCAAAACAATTAAGAAAATGGTAATAGGAACATACATATCGATAATTACCTTAAGTGTAAATGGATTAAATGCTCCAACCAAAAGACGGGCTGAATGGATACAAAAACAAGACCCATATATATGCTGTCTATAACAGACCCACTTCAGACCTAGGGACACATACAGACTGAAAGTGAGAGGATGGAAAAAGATATTCCATGCAAATGGAAATCAAAAGAAAGCTGAAGTAGCAATTCTCATATCAGACAAAATAGACTGTAAAATAAAGACTATTGAACTTCCCTGCTGGTGCAGTGGTTACGAATCCACCTGCCAATGCAGGGTACATGGGTACAAGCCCTGGTCCAGGAAGATCCCACATGCCGCAGAGCAACTAAGCCCATGTGCCACAACTACTGAGCCTGCACTCTAGAGCCCATGAGGACAATTACTGAGCCCTCGTGTCTAGAGCCTGTGCTTCGCAACAAGAGAAGCAACTGCAATGAGAAGCCCATGCACCGCAACGAAGAGTAGCCCCAGCTCACGGAAACTAGAGAAAGCCCGCATGCAGCAACGAACACCTAGCAGAGTCAAAAATAATAAATAAATAAAATAAATAAATTTATAAATAAATAAAAACAAAATAAAGACTATTACAAGAGACAAAGAAGGACACTACATAATGATCAAGGGATCAATCCAAGAAGAAGATATAACAATTATAAATATTTATGCACCCAACATAGGAGCACCTCAATACCTAAGGCAAACATTAACAGCCATAAAAGGGGAAATCGACAGTAACACAAAAATAGTAGGGTACTTTAACACCCCACTTTCACCCATGGACAGATCATCCAAGATGAAAATAAATAAGGAAACACAAGCTTTAAATGACACATTAAACAACATGGACTTAATTCATATTTATAAGACATTGTATCCAAAAACAGCAGAATACACTTTCTTCTTGAGTGCTCATGGAACATTCTCCAGGACAGATCTTACCTTGGGTCACAAATCAAGCTTTGGTAAATTTAAGAAAACTGAAATCATATCAAGTATCTTTTCTACCAACACACTATGAGACTATTATCAATTATAGGAAAAAAAACTGCAAAAATTACAAACACATGGAGGCTAAAGAATACACTACTAAATAACCAAAAGATCACAGAGGAAGTCAAAAAAACCTAGAAACAAATGACAATGAAAACACAATGACCCAAAACCTATGGGATACAGCAAAAGCAGTTCTAACAGGGAAGTTTATAGCAATACAATCCTACCTCAAGAAACAAGAAACATCTCACATAAACAACATAACCTTACACCCAAAGCAATTAGAGGAAGAACAAAATAAAACCTAAAGTTAGCAGAAGGAAAGAAATCATAAAGATGAGATCAGAAATAAATGAAAAAGAAATGAAGGAAACAATAGCAAAGATCAATAAAACTAAAAGCTGATTCTTTCAGAAGACAAAAAAATTGATGAACAATTAGCCAGGCTCAACAATAAAAAAAGGGAAAAGACTCAAATCAACAGAATTCCAAATGAAAAAAGAGAAGTAACAACTGATACTGCAGAAATACAAAGGATCATGAGAGATTACTAAAAGCAACTGTATGCCAATAAAATGGACGACCTGCAAGAAATGGAAAAATTCTTAGAAAAGCACAACCTTCTGACTAAACCAGGAGAAATAGAAAATATAAACAGACCAATCACAAGCACTGAAATTGAGACTGTCATTAAAAATCTTCCAACAAACAAAAGCCTAGGACAGATGGCTTCACAGGCCAATTCTATCAAACATTTAGAGAAGAGCTAACACCCATCCTTCTTAAACTCTTCCAAAATACAGCAGAGGGATGAACACACCCAAACTCATTCTACGAGGCCACCATCACCCTGATACCAAAACCAGACAAAGATGTCACAAAGAAAGAAAACTACAGGTCAATATCACTGATGAATATAGATGCAAAAATCCTCAACAAAATAGTAGCAAACAGAATCCAACAGCACATTGAAAGGATCATACACCATGATCAAGTGGCATTTATCTCAGGAATGCAAGGATTCTTCAATATACACAAATCAATCAATGTGATAAACAATATTAACAAATTGAAGAATAAAAACCATATGATCTTCTCAATAGATGCAGAAAAACTTTCGACAAAATTCAACACCCATTTATGATAAAAACTCTCCAGAAAGTAGGAACAGAGGAAACCTACCTCAACATAATAAAGGCCATATATGACAAACCCACAGCCAACATCATTCTCAATGCTGAAAAACTGAAACCATTTCCAATAAGATCAGGAACAAGACAAGGCTGCCCACTCTCACCACTATTATTCAACATAGTTTTGGAAGTGTTAGCCACAGCAATCAGAAAAGAAAAAGAATCCAAATCCGAAAAGATGAAGTAAAACTGTCACTGTTTGCAGATGACATGATACTATACACAGGGAATCCTAAATATGATACCAGAAAACTACTAGAGCCAATCAATGAATTTGGTAAGATAGCAGGATACAAAATTAATGCACAGAAATCTCTTGCATTCGTATACACTAATGATGAAAAATCTGAAAGAGAAATTAATAAAACACTCCTATTTATCACTGCAACAAGAATAATAAAATACCTAGGAATAAACCTACCTAAGGAGACAAAAGACCTGTATGCAGAAAACTGTAAGACACTGATGAAAGAAATTAAAGATGATACAAACAGATGGAGAGATATATCATGTTCTTGGATTGGAAGAATCAAGATTGTGAAAATGACTATACTACCCAAAACAAACTACAGATTCAATGTAATCCTTATCAAACTACCAATGGCATTTTTCATAGAACTAGAACAAAAAATTGCACAATTTGTATGGAAACACAAAAGACCCTGAATAGCCAAAGCAATCTTAAGAAAAATGGAGTTGGAGGAATCAGACACCCTGACTTCAGACTATACTACAAAGCTACAGTAATCAAGACAGTATGGTACTTGCACAAAAATAGAAATATAGATCAATGGAACAGGATAGAAAGCCCAGAGGTAAACCCACATACACATGGTCACCTTATCTTTGATAAAGGAGGCAAGAATATAAAAAGGAGAAAAATCAGCCTCTTCAACAAGTGGTGCTGGGAAAACTGGACAGCTACATGTAAATGAAATTAGAGTACTCCCTAACACCATACACAATAATAAACTCAAAATGGATTATAGAACTAAATGTAAGGCCAGACACTATAAAACTCTTAGAGGAAAACATAGGCAGAACACTCTATGACATAAATCACAGCAAGATCCTTTTTGACCCACCTCCTAGAGAAAGGGAAATAAAAACAAATATAAACAAATGGGACCTAATGTAACTTAGAAGCTTTTGCACAGCAAAGGAAACCATAAACAATACCAAAAGACAACCCTCAGAATGGGAGAAAATATTTGCAAATGAAGCAACTGACAAAGGATTAATCTCCAAAATATAAAAGCTGCTCATGCAGCTTAATATCAAAAAAACAAACAACCCAAACCAAAAATGGGCAGAAGAGGTAAACAGACATTTCTCCAAAGAAGACATACAGACTGCCAACAAACACATGAAAGGATGCTCAACATCACTAATCATTAGAGAAATGCAAATGAAAACTACAATGAGGTATCATCTCACACTGGTCAGAATGGCCATCATCAAAAAATCTACAAACAATAAATGCTGGAGAGGGTGTGGAGAAGAGGGAACCCTCTTGCACAGCTGGTGGGAATGTAAATTGATACAGCCACTATGGAGAACAGTAAGGAGCTTCCTCAAAAAACTAAAACTAGAACTACCATATGACTCAGCAATCCCACTACTGGGCATATACCCTGAGAAAACCATAATTCAAAAAAAGTCATGTACCACAGTGTTCATTGCAGCACTATTTACAATAGCCAGGACATGGAAGCAACCTAAGTGTCCATTGACAGATGAATGGATAAAGAAGATGTGGCACATATATACAATGGAATATTACTCAGCCATAAAAAGAAATGAAATTGAGTTATTTGTAGTGAGGTCGATGGACCTAGAGCCTGTCATACAGAGTGAAGTCAGCAAGAGAAAAACAAACACCATATGCTAACACATATATATGGAATCTAAAAAAAAAAAAAAAAATTGGTTCTGAAGAACCTAGGGGCAGGACAGGAATAAAGACACGGACGTAGAGAATGGACTTGAGGACACGAGGAGGGGGAAGGATAAGCTGGGACGAAGTGAGAAAGTAGCGTGGACATATATACACTACCAAATGTAAAATAGCTAGTGGGAAGCAGCTGCATAGCACAGGGGGAATAACTCGGTGCTTCGTGACCACCTAGAGGGGTGGGATAGGGAGGGTGGGAGGGAGACACAAGATGGAGGGGATATGGGGATATATGTATAGGTATAGCTGATTCACTTTGTTATACAGCAGAAACTAACAACCATTGTAAAGCAATTATACTCTAATAAAGATGTTAAAAAAAGGGGGGGAAGAAAAAACAAAACCAAAAAAAATCATATTAATGCCTTTTATTTTATTACACGTTAAAGTGAAAATATTTAGGTTATATTGGGTTAAATCAAGTATATTATTAAATTTAAAAAAAAAAAAAGTAGTGACGGTCACAGAGTCAAGTGTCCTGGGTTGGAGTACAAATATGTAAAATCTAGCCTTCTGTGTGCCTCAGTTTTATCACCTAGAAAATGGTGATAATAATACCTAATAGAAATAACTAATACAGTTGACATGAAAACTAAGTAATTTAATATAGGCGTTCCCTCGTGGCGCAGTGGTTAAGAATCCGCCTGGTAATGCAGGGGACACAGGTTGAGCCCTGGTCTGGGAAGATCCCACATGCCACAGAGCAACTAAGCCCATGCACCACAACTACTGAGCCTGCGCTCTAGAGCCCACGAGCCACAGTAATTGAAGTCCACATGCCTAGAGCCCATGCTCCGCAACAAGAGAAGCCACTACAATGAGAAGCCCGAGCACCGCAACGAAGAGTAGTCCCTGCTCGCCACAACTAAATAAAGTGCACCAGCGGCAATGAAGACCCAACGCAGCCAAAAATAAAATAAATAAATAAATTTATAAAAGAAAAAGAAAATCATCCCCTACTTGTGATTTGGTAGGTTTTGTTTTAAAAAAAATAATAATAATAATTTAATACATATAAAGTCCAATAGGTGTACTCAGGATATAGTAAACACCCAGTGAATGTTAGCTGTTATTGCTATGCATCAGGTCTGTTCTAGGCACTAGGGCATAATGAAGTATAAGATAGACGAGGTTATTGCATTAAAGAGCATAACTTCTAGGCAAGGGATGTGTCAGATTTCTTATTTGTTCTCCAGATCCACTTTCCACACTTCTCCACTCTGCTCAGTGCCTCCAGAGCTGACTGTAAGACCACATGAATGAGTTCCCCTGTCTTCTGGCTTCTAATTGTGTGCCCATGCTACCCACATTTTTTCCCAGAAGATTACAAATTCAGGGGTTACCACGATCCCCTGCTCAGGTTTGATAATTCACTAGAATGATACATAGAACTCAGAAAAGTGCTACACTTTCTTTTACAGTTTATTATAAAGGATACAAATGAATAGCCAGATGAGGATACAAATGAATAGTACATAGATCGAGGTCTGGTACATAGGAACCTCTGTGCCCAGGGAGTCAGGCTTTGCCACCCTCCAGAAACATGATGTGTTCACCAATTCAGAAGCTCTCTCAATCTTGTAGTTTAAGAGTTTTTATAACCCAACTCCAGTCCCCATCACTATCCAGGAAGTCAGAGAGTGGGGATGAAAGTGGAAATGAAATTGCTGTTGCTGGTTGCTGTTTCAGCTGACCAGCCTCTATTCTAAAGCCATTTAGGAACCTCATTCTGAGTCATCTCATTAGTATAAACTGAAGTGTGGTTGAAAGGGGCTCCTAATGAACAACAAAAGATAATCCTATCACTCAGGAAACTCCCATGGTTTTAGGAGCTCTGTGCCAGGAACTGGTGACAAAGACCAAGTATATATTATACCATAGTCTATATGAAGTTGTATACACATTCAAATCAGGACTCATTTCTCATTTATTTTACTGAAACTTTTAAAAACATCTTTCCAAATTTCAGTTAAAAATGATATATTAGGAAAAAATGATACATTAGAGTTTCATCAACTTTTTGAATAAACTCTCTTCATTTTGTTTGTGCCAGGTTTCTCGTCCAAGTTTTGAAAATATATTTTAGAATCCTTAAATGTTTCTGTATCTATATTGCAAGATTTGAACAATTTTATAACAGGTAAACTCTCACTACCCTTTAACTCTTTAAAGAAAAATCCACATTAGTATGTGTGTTTAAATTATCCCAACTGCAAAACAACACAAAAAAGAAACTGTTATAATTCAAACCATTTAATTAGTATCCTCATAGAAAACAGAGCATTTACAAAATAAAAACAGGATGTTATGAAAAGGAAAAAATATTGGAAATTAAAAATATAAATGCCAAAATTTTTAACAAAAGAGTTGTAAGATGGAAAAGAAATCTCCCATAAAGATGGGGGGGGGGAGGCTTCCCTGGTGGCACAGTGGTTGAGAGTCCGCCTGCCGATGTAGGGGACACGAGTTCGTGCCCCGGTCCGGGAAGATCCCACATGCTGCGGAGCGGCTGGGCCCGTGAGCCATGGCCGCTGAGCCTGCGCGTCCGGAGCCTGTGCTCCTCAATGGGAGAGGCCACAACAGTGAGAGGCCCGCGTACCGCCAAAAAAAAAAAAAAAAAAAAAAAAAGATGGGGGTAAAAACCTGTACAAAATGTGAGACAAAAATACGAAGTCTAACATTTGACTAACAAGAGATCCAGAAAGAGAACAGAAATGGCAAGGACAAAACTGACAGAGAACTAATAGAAAAGAAATACTTGGAGCTGAAGGACATGAGTCCTCAAGTTGGAAAGTTCACAAAAGTTTAGCACAATGAGGGACTCAAAGTCCATACTTAAACAGATTGTTGTGAAATAGTAGGACCACAAGGAAAAAGAAGGGAAAATCAGGTCAACTGCAAAGGACGACCTGGATACCAGAAGACTATTGACAATGCCTTCCAAATTCTGAGGGAATCTGACTACAATTTAAAATGAAAAGAGAAAATCACCGAGAATAAAATAACATCCACATATCCACCATTCAAAATAAATACATGTTAACACTTTTTCATTTTTGCTTCAGAAAATAAGTGAAAACAGAGCACCCCATACTCCAAAGCAACCATTCTCATAACTTAGATGTGTACCTCCTAGTCTATGTTTTCACACTTTTACTACCTGCATGTGTAGCTATAATCAATAGACAGTGAGAGTTGGGTATTTGAAAGGTATTTGAATTGAAATCTTATGGTGTATATCATTCTGCAGTTTGTTTGCCATCTTCTCTGTTCTATCTGCAAGCAATGCACTACCAGGGGCACATCCAGGCTTCGTGGGGCCTGAGAGTTAGAAAATTGGTGGCAGTGTGTGGAGGTGGGAAAAGGGAGGTCTCTTTAAGAAGAGAATATTAAATTATGAATACAAAATTATATCTGACAGTAAATTTTTATGTAGAGTGAGAAAAGAAATTACAACAAATTACAAGTTTTAAAAAGCTGACACACCTCCATACACTTTTTCCCCTACAGCTTTTAACTGTTTACTTTTTTGAAAACCTCTTCATAGGACAATGATCTTATAATTTTCAATAGGGAGAATAGAAAGATAACTCAGTCTTGTCTCTATGGTTGATCAAAATTCATTCTCTGTAGCTGATAGTTTAGAAAAGTTTCTTTCTGCCTCACACATAATTATCGGTTAGGTCATATAAATTGTTAGGATTATTGTCAACTTTGGGAAAGCCCTGATTTTGCACTCTGACATTTTCCTTTTTAATACCAAACTGTTCTTATTTTGTGGCTGCACCATCTTCTATGAGGATACTAATTAGATGATTCTTTTAAATGTTTATTTCATGTTTTGGTCGTTCCCCTGAGTTATCTCTGCTTCCTTCAGTATTATTATTTTATCTGTTAGTTTATCTTGTCCTTTATGCCTAGTCATCATTGATTGTTTATACATGCTTGAGAATGAGGAGAGAGGAGAGCTTCCTGTGACTTCTGCGTGGGAGGGTGGTTGGGAGGCTGAAAGTTTTGTTTTATAATGAGCAGGCAGAGAACCAGCCATTATACTTGGAAAGTCTAAAATCCAGACACAGGGACTTTCCTGGTGGGCCAGTGGTAAAGAATCCACCTTACAATGCAGGGGACGCGGGTTCGATCCCTGGTCAGGGAACTAAGATCCCACATGCCGTGGGGCAACTAAGCCCGTGTGCCACAACTACTGAGCTCACGCGCCTCAACTAGAGAGCCCGCCTGCTGCAAACTACAGAGCCCACGTGCCCTGGAGCCTGTGCGCCACAACTAGAGAAGAGAAAACCCACACGCCACAACTAGAGAGAAGGCAGCGTGCTGCAACAAATGATCCCTCATGCCTCAACGAATATCCCATGAGCCACAACTAAGATCCGATGCAGCCAAAAATAAAAATAAAATAAATAAATAAAACCCAGACACAGAGGATAGTCCTAATTCATTCTGTTTCTTTAGAATAAACCACCAACGTTCCTGCAAGCTTTGGGGAATATCCTGGCAACCAGACCCTCTGTACCCAGAGATGGGATGGGAGGATTGATGATTAAGGTTTCAGCTCTATAGCTCACTTCTACATTAGGCCAGTGGTCGCAAAAACATTGAGAACACAGCATAAACAACATCCCCTCTTATTTACCTCTAAAACTCATCTATTTGTAGAGCTCTACTTTGCCATCTTCCTTTCAACATGTGAAGGTAAATCTCAGGAAGAGCTATGCCTCTGGAATTTTGCTTGAGAGCTGGTCAATGCCCTCAGCCACAATGCCCTTCCTCCTCCATATGCTCACAGCTCAGAAAACACTTCTCAATGCTCATCCTATAGGAGTGTGAGCAAGGTGCAAAGATGTGACAAATAAATGGCACATTTTTAATTTTTAAAAACTAGGTCAGTCACAGATGTGAATAGCACCAAAACACAGCTGCTTTCAAGTTTCTTTTTTCTTTTTTTCTTCTGACAAGGTCTAATTATAAGTTGCAAGAACTAAATCAGAAGTGTGCGTTTGATTATAATATGAGCATCACCTGTGGCAGGTGGATTTTGCCTTGACTATATGGCTCCCAGTTCAGAGTGGGAGTAGCCTCCAATTTGACTTAGAAACACAGAACCCTAAACCCACAGTTTGCAATTTGTAATATGCATAAAAATGTGGGGTGGTCCACCATCATCCCAACACAGAGGTCAGCTTAAACTGGTTCTGTCTATTCCCACTTTGACAGCAGGGTTAGGATTTCCTTTCAGGACATCATAACCCCTCCAGGAGGCCATATCCCCTCTCCCTATGTTCTGAGGCTGAAAAGAGTCAACGTTGCTAACATGTGAAAGGTCAGATGGGGAAGGAAAGCTTGCCAAGCCCTCCAGGGCAAAAGAACTCATTCCAAATGAGATACTCGGGGGCAGCCCAATTCTGTAGGCCGAGCATGGTCCACTCCAGACAGCAGCATGAGGGACAGCTGGTCACTGAAGCAGTTCCTACTTCATGGTTCCTCCTCCCTTCAAACCTCCCGAACCACCTCCCCCCATTTCAGATCTCTCCACATCTTCCTCTTCTGTGGTCCATGGTAAATGCCACTCCCACACTTTTCTCATCCTGCTCTGGCCTGTGGTCATTTATCTGGTCTCTGAGCAGGAAAATCTGCAAGGTTGCAAACCAAACTTTATGCCTGGAGCAGAATTTCTAGCCTTTGTAGGTAGATGACTCATGTCTGTCATACGAGCCAGGAATGGGGATGGGAGCCACCATTAGGGATGAAGTTAACAGGTTTGATGATCTCAGTGGTACTAGGAGGACATGGTGAGGGAAGGAAAGATTGTATCTTTTTTTTTATGATTCCCTGCTTTTTTTTATTAATTAATTAATTTATTGGCTGTGTTGGGTCTTTGTTGCTGCACTCAGGCTTTCTCTAGTTGCGGCGAGCAGGAGCTACTCTTCGTTGTGGTGCACGGGCTTCTCGTTGCAGTGGCTTCTCTTGTTGTGGAGCACGGGCTCTAGGTGCATGGGCTTCAGTAGTTGTGGCATGTGGGCTCAGTAGTTGTGGCTCGTGGGGTCCAGAGCACAGGCTCAGTAGTTGTGGCACACAGGCTTAATTGCTCCTCAGCATGTAGGATCTTCCTGGACCAGGGCTCAAACCTGTGTCTCCTGCATTGGCAGGTGGATTCTTAACCACTGCGCCACCAGGGAAGTCCTAAGATTCCCTGCTTTAATCAACTTTTTTGATCAATTGACCAACTTCTAGTTAGATAAAGGCGTCCCACTATACTATAACTAGCCACAGTTCATTGAGTACCTGTGTCAGCACTCTTACATGCTTTTCATTATTTCTATTCCTTTCATAATTCTTGCAAGGTAGGCACTTGTATCTGCATGTTATAAACAAACTGAGGCTCCCAGAGGCTGATTGCCTCACTCAAGACAACTCTGCAAGTTAAATAATGGAATAAGAATTTGAGTATTAGTCATTTCCACTGGAAGACTAAGAGGAGACCGTGTGCAGGGTCAGACCAATGGGCTATCCAGACTAGAGTCTTTGTGATGATAGCACAAAGAAAGTGTTGAACAAAGGCCTACTTGCAATTCCTCAGCTCATAGGTTAGCTGTGTGCCCACAACATTCCTACCTACTCATATTCACTTGTTAGAAACTAACATTTATTAGGTATTGACTATATGCCAAGTACTGTGCTGAACACTTGACACTTTATCTCATCTGTTTCTTGTTACCACCTATGAAATGAGAATCATTACCCCCATTTTTCTGATGAAGAAATTGATACTCAGAGTTATTGTGTAAGTTTCCTGAGGTCAAAGAGCCATGATTTGAACCCAACTTGAAGAAATCCCAGAGCCTCCTCCATGTGGCCTCCGTGATTTGGAACCTGTTCCTCTTGAAGGCATTCCAATGGCCCCTTTAGGCTTCAGGACAAATCATTTAGTGACTAAATATAAGATGATCTCTGTGCTGATGCATTCCAGGCCTTCAGGATGAGTTACTCAAATGCTAACTAAGAACTTGGATGACATAATGGTGTCAGTGTCTAAAAACATCTAGAAAAGTTTCCATTTACATTTGTGAAAATCTGCTTCAGCTCACTAAAGGGCAAGTGGAGCCAAAAGCAGGCAGAGTCCTGTGCTCATCTTCAGCTTCTGGAGCCAGGGACTATCTCATTCATCTGTTTCCATAGCCCCCAGAAAAACAACAAGCATACCATAATTTTTGCCATTTGTTGAGTACTTACTATGGCCCAGATAACCCCACTTAATTTCTACAACAATCCTGCAAGGTAGATATTATTATCTCTGTCTCACAGATACAGACTCTAAGGGTCAGAGAGATTGAGCAACTTGCTGCTGAATCACAGAACTGGTACAACTCAGGCTACCTCAGACGGCTTCTCAGAGGAGATCGATCTGGAGGAAGCATTTGAGGGAGGAAAACATAGAAAAGAACTTCTAATTAGCAGCAGCAGGCCCAGTCATAGAGACAGGAAAGAGCAGTGGTCTTGCTCATACCTAATTCAACAGCAACCTTTTTTTGTTAATACATCTTTATTGGAGTATAATTGCTTCACAATGCTGCGTTAGTTTCTGTTGTACACCAAAGTGAATCAGACATTATCAAGCCTTTCCAAAACATTCAATTTAGTTTTCATAGAAATAATAGCTCAATCTCTCTTTACACTCATATTTCACAGATTTACACTTTATTTAATTAAATTATACCATGTGTGCCTGGCAAAAATTGGTTTGCTAGCAAACATCACTGACTCCTGGTAAGCATCTAATTGGTGCTGAGTTATTTAACTTCCTCAGGCTATATTTTTCTCACCTGTAAAATGGTGGCATTGTAAGGATTTAATGAGTTAATCTATATAAAAATCTTGTTAAGCACTCAGTAAATGTTTGGGCACAGAAGCACACAGGATGCCTTTGTTGATAAGTTTTCCAGGAGGAATGGAGAGCATCAGTTAATCCTGTGAGTTGGTTACGTGGGGGTACCTTAAGAGCTTCTCCTGTATTGGGTGTGATTTTATTAGATAAAAATGCCTTTTGGGGATTACAGAAATCTCCCCCACTCCAAATACTGCCTTTTATTCCCTGATTTTCTAATTAAATGTGCACTTTGTCCTCAGTATACTTGACACATACCTTATCCAAGAGCCCTCTTATTCACAGATCTGGTCTGAAGGCAAAAAACAGAACAAAAGCAAGTTACTCCTTCAACACTTGAATGGCAGCCACAAAAATAAACAAATAACATCCTTTTTATTCTCCCGAAGAGACACTTCCGATGAATTTCTTAATCTCCCTCCACTACAGCAGATATATTCTCAGGACTATCAGGTTGCAAGGTATACACAAATTCCAAGAGCACTTCTGCGAACAAAATATGCCACACTCTCTGGCATTAAAGGACTCCCACTGTTGGCTCCATTTCCCAGTCACTGGCAGCCAGGCATAAGCATCCTAGACATGCCACACCTCTAGGGGAAAAGCTAGAAGGTATGGTCCTTAGAGAAACATGACAGAAAGACGAAAGCCTTTGGAAGCAGACATGTCTGGATCCAAATTTATGCTTTGCCATTTGTTAGCTGTGTGATCTGGGCAAGCCACTTAACCTCTCTGAGCCTCAGTTCCCTCAACTATACAATCAATAATCGTTGCATTAAATTCTTGAAAATATTTAATGTGTTAAGGCAGGAATGCACCTAGCACAGGGCTGGGCACATAAGAAGCATTCAGTGAATGGTGGCCATTATTATTGATTATTCTCCAGGATAACTCCAACATTGACCTTTAGGTATAATGAAGCTCTAGAATGTTGTGGTTAAACGCCAAGCTAGTTGGCTTTGAATTGCAGATCTTCTATTTCTGAAGTGGGTAAACTTTGCCAATTTCCTTAACCTCTCTGGGCCTGATTTTCCCTATCTCTAAAATGGAAAAAGCAACAGAACCTATATCAAACGGTTGCTGTAAAAATTAAATAAGTTAGTATATATAAAATGTTTAGAATAGTGCTCGGAACACATTAAGCACTATGTAAGTGTCATCTATTATATTAGTACTGTATCATAACTGTCTCTTTAACTGTAGACACCTTGAAATAATGATTGTCTTTTTTTTTTTTCCTGTATCTCCAGGGTGTCAAAGTGACTGCAACACCTTAATAAATGTTAATGGAATGAATGAGGCATCTCACATGCCATGCTAATTAAGACTTTCCCTGGAAATGACACTAACCCAATTCAAACTAAGGGAGAAAAAAAAGACAATTTGCTCATATTTAAATTATCCAGGAGTTAATCTTGCTT
Organism: Pseudorca crassidens; assembly: GCF_039906515.1. Lineage (NCBI taxonomy): Eukaryota > Metazoa > Chordata > Mammalia > Artiodactyla > Delphinidae > Pseudorca > Pseudorca crassidens. The sequence goes on from NC_090304.1 coordinate 55,915,994, forward strand.
CTAGTACAGTTAGAACCAAAGGGTCAAATGGTTTAAGGACTTTCTTTTCAACTGTTTCCAGCATTTCGGTTTTGTTGGCTCTCTCCATGTGAAGGGCATTGTAACCATCAGCAACCCAAGCTTCACAGCCAGCCACTTTATCAACTTAATGCTTTTTCTCCAAAAGATCTGGCTGAAAAATGGCTAGAATTTAATGGGCCCAGCTAGAGTTATGTGCCCATCCATGTATTAACTTCTGTGTTCAAGGAAATGGGGTAATCCGACCGGCTAAGCCTGCTCACCCCATGTAGAAGAGAAGGGGCAGACCTATGCAAACAGACAGATTTCCTCAAAGTAAAGAGTATTCTATTATAAGGAGGAGGGAAAAGGGATGCTGGGCAGGCAAAAATGCCAGATGCCCTGACATAGGCCAAAAGATGGTGCTCAACCTCATTAGTCCTAGACCACTCCAGACAATAAGAATCTGCCCAGAATTTTTTAAAAAATATGGAATTCCCTGGTGGTCCAGTGGTTAGGACTCTGCACTTTCACTGCCGAGGGTACACACCTTATCCCTGGTCAGGGATCCCACAAGCAATGTCATGTGGCCAAATTTAAAAAAAAGAAAAAGAAAAAAAAGAATCTGCCCAGCTTTGATAAGTCTTTTAAGAAAAATATCTTAATATTTCTAAGTAATTATTCACAGATTTCAACCTCCTCACATGAGGCTCTTCCTCAAATCCAATCTAATCTAAATTCCTTGAGTTTCTAGTCAAAGTATTTTTCTTCTTGTTTGTAAAAGGTTAAAAATACAGCTAAGCAAATGCTTTATAATCTAGTCTGAAGATATTTTTGAGTAGGAGTTATTTTGTAGCCGAGCAGGACCCTACGCGGCCTTCCCAGAACAGGACCACCCCATCCCCCCAGACATCCTCTCCCTGCCTCTTGTCCATAGAAAAACTTTAGCCTTCTTCCCTAAGTTTCAAAGAAGAAATTTAATCAGAGAAGTGACAAAATGCAGAAAGAAAGGAAAACAGTCAAGTAAGAAAAAATAATAATAGTTTAGCCATTAAACAAAGTCAAGGACTTTTAATTCCTTTTAGTTCCTCCTAAAGGGCTATAGATGATATTCTGAGCCACATCCTTTGAGCTGTTTTGCAGATACTGAAACCCCCACCAGGTGGAAGAAGTTAACTGGATGCTGACCCACAAGCATGTAGATCCCAGACCAGTTGGAACCAAAAGCTTGATGATGTTGATTCCCAATTACCTTACCACCAACCAATCAGAAGAATGTCCACGAGCTGATCATACACCCCACAGCTCTCTTCCCTCATCCTGTCTTTAAAAATCTTTCCCTGAACACAAGAGGGAGGAGATATAGGGATATATGTATATGTATAGCTGATTCACTTTGTTACACAGCAGAAACTAACACAACATTGTAAAGCAATTATACTCCAATAAAGATGTTAAAAAAAAAATCTTTCCCTGAAAGCCATTGGGGAGTTTGGGTCTTTTAAGCACTAGTTGCCTGGACTCCTTGCTTGGCCCCTGCAATAAATGCTGCCCTTTCCTTCACCACAACCTGGTGTCAGTAGATTGGCTTTACTGCGTGCAGACGAGTGGACCCAAGTTTGGTTTGGTAACAATTTCATCAATATGGTGCTACCTGGAGTAGTATGGCAAGCAGAACCCAGAGAAAAAGAAATCTGTGATCAATTTGTGATGTCTGCCTGTCCCAGGTTCTGGAATGGAGAGGGGCCACACACTTGGCTGAATTTGCATCCCTGAGTTTTGTAATCCTTCATCAAAAAAAAAAAAAAATTTCTTCTTCCTTCACCCAGCACCCTTACTCAAACAGGGCAGGCATGGAGGAAATGTCAGGAAAAGTGGGATATCGGTAACATGCTTGTTAAACTCTTCCAAGTTCCGATTTCAATCTTGAGATCTACTTACAGGACTAAAAGTTATTCCTCAGTGAATCAGCAAAGGCACTGAGTGTGATTAGCAGTTTTTGGATGCAAAAGAACATTGCAAACTTCTCTGTACTCTGCTTGGCTGTGCTGAGGTGCCACTTCAGGTGTTAGCAAAAAAAGAGACGTGAGAGAGAAAGAACTGTTACACCCACCAACAGCCCTTCCATTGGCCATGATCACATCATCCAAGGTGTGATCACTGACATCAGGTTGTTTTACCACATAGTGTGAGCTGACAACTAAAGAACAGCAAGTTAGTCTGTATTACAAAAACTTTTCCCGTTTATTTGCTCCATTGACTTTCAAGGGTTAGGCTGAATTATCATCCAGAAGATTTGTATTTTGCCTGTTCCCACTACCTTTTCTTAATACAAAAAATTTCAAACAAATAAAATTGGAAAGAATATTATAAAAAATACCCATCATTCAGATTCAACAATTGTTAGGATTTTGCCACACTTGCTTTATCTATCCTTCTCCTTTTTCTGTGGAAGTATTTTAAAGCAAATCCCAGCCCTCGGGACTTCCCTGGTGGTCCAGTGGTTAAGAATCTGCCTTCCAATGCAGGCGGTGTGGGTTCGATCCCTGGTTGGGGAACTAAGATCCCACATGCCGTAGGGCAAATAAGCCTGTGCGCTCTAGAGTCCATGCACAACAACTAGAGAGCCTGCGTGCTGCAACAACTGAGCCCACGTGCTCTGGAGCCCATGTGCCACAACTAGAGAGTCTGTGTGCCACAACTAGAGAGCCCGCATGTCTCAACTAGAGAGCTTGCACACTGCAACGAAGAGCCTGTGTGCCACAGCTAAGACCCGACGCAGCCAAATTAATTAATTAATTACTTTAAAAAAAAATCCTAGTCCTCACGTTATTTCTTCTCTAGATACGTCATTTCACATCTCTAAAATATATGAAAGGATTGGTTTAAGATGGCAGAGTAGAAGGACATGTGCTCACTTCCTCTTGTGAGAGCACAGAATCACAACTAACTGCTGAACAATCATTGACAGGAAGACCCTGGAACTCTCTAAAATAGACACCACACATTCAAAGACAAAGGAGAAGCCACAGGGAGAAGGTAGGAGGGGCACAATCACAATAAAATCAAATCCCATAACTGCTGGGTGGGTGACTCACAAACTGGAGAACAATTATGCCACAGAAGTCCACCCACTGGAGTGAGGGTTCTGAGCCCCACATCAGGCTTCCCAACCTGGGAGTCCGGCAATGGGAGGAGGAATTCCCAGATAATCAGACGTTGAAGGTTAGCAGGATTTGACTGAAGGACTTCGACAGGACAGGGGCAAACAGAGACTCCACTTGGGGAGGGCACACACAAAGTAATGTGCACATGAGGACCCAGGGGGAAGGAGCAGTGACCCCAGAGGAGACTGAACCAGACCTACCTCCTAGTGTTGGAGGGACTCCTGAAGAGGCGGGGGGTGGCTGTGGCTCACCGGGGAAGGACACTGTCAACAGAAGTGCTGGGAGGTACTCCTTGGTGTGAGCCCTCCAGGAGTCTGCCATTAGTGCCACCAAAGAGCCTGTGGGCTCCAGTGCTAGGTCACCTCAGGCTAAACAACCAACAGGGAGGAAATTCAGCCCCACCCATCAGCAGACAAGTGGATTAAAGTTTTACTGAGCTCTGCCCACCAGAGTAACACCCAGCTCTACCCACCACAAGTCTCTCCCATCAGGAAGCTTGCACAAACCTCTTAGATAGCCTCATCCACCAGAGGGCAGAGAGTGGAAGAAAGAAGAAATACAATCCTGTAGACTGTGAAATGAAAACCACATTCACAGAAAGACAGACAAAATGAAAAGGCAGAGGACTATGTACCAGATGAAGGAACAAGATAAAACCCTAGAAAAACAACTAAATGAAGTGGAGATAGGCAACCTTCCAGAAAAAGAATTCAGAATAATGATAGTGAAAATGATCCAGGACCTCAGAAAAAGAATGGAGGCAAAGATTGAGAAGATGAAAGAAATGTTTAACAAAGACCTAGAAGAATTAAAGAAAAAACACCTAGAAGAATTAAAGAACAAACAGAGATGAACAATACAATAACTAAAAAGAAAAATGCACTAAAAGGAACCAATAGCAGAATAACTGAGGCATAGAATGGATAAGTGACCTGGAAGACAGAATGGTGGAATTCACTGCCACAGGACAGAATAAAGAAAAAAGAATGAAAAGAAATGAAGACAGCCTAAGAGAGAGCTGGGACAACATTAAACACACCAACATTCACATTATAGGGGTCCCAGAAGGAGAAGAGAGAGAGAAAGGACCAGAGAAAATATTTGAAGAGATTATAGTCAAAAACGTCCCTAACATGGGAGAGGAAATAGCCACTGAAGTCCAGGAAGCGTAGAGAGTCCCAGGCAGGATAAACCCAAGGAGAAACATGCCAAGACACATAGTAATAAAATTGACAAAAATTAAAGACGAAGAAAAATTATTAAAAGCAACAAGGGAGGACTTCCCTGGTGGCCCAATGGTTAAGAGTCCACCTGCCAATGCGGGGGACACGGGTTAGAGCCCTGGTCTGGGAAGATCCCACATGCCATGGAGCAACTAAGCCTGCGCACCACAACTACTGAGCCTGCGCTCTAGAGCCCATGAGCCACAACCACCGAGCCTGTGTGCTACAACTACTGAAGCCCGCATGCCTAGAGCCCATGCTCCACAACAAGAGAAGCCACCACAATGAGAAGCCCATGCACCACAACGAAGAGTAGCCCCCACTCACCACAACTAGAGAAAGCCCACGCATAGCAGTGAAGACCCAATACAGCCAAAATTAAATTAAAAAAAAAAAAAAAGCAACAAGGGAAAAACAACAAATAACATACAAGGGAACTCCCATAAGGTTAACAGCTGATTTCTCAGCAGAAACTCTACAAGCCAGAAGGGAGTGGCAGGACACACTTAAGGTGATGAAAGGGAAGAACCTACAGCCAAGACTACTCTACCCGGCAAGGATCTCATTCAGATTCGATGGAGAAAGCAAAAGCTTTACAGACAAGCAAAAGCTAAGAGAATTCAGCACCACCAAACCAGCTCTGCAACAAATGCTAAAGGACCTTCTCTAAGTGGGAAACACAAGAAAAGAAAAGGACCTACAAAAACAAACCCACAACAATTAAGAAAATGGTAATAGGAACATACATGTCGATAATTACCTTAAACATGAATGGATTAAAAGTTCCAACCAAAAGACACAGGCTCACTCAATGGCTACAAAAACAAGACCCATATATATGCTGCCTACAAGAGACCCACTTCAGACCTAAGGACACATACAGACTGAAAGTGAGGGGATGAAAAAAGATATTCCATGCAAATGGAAATCAAAAGGAATTTGAAGTAGCAATAGTCATATCAGATAAAATAGACTGTAAAAAAAGAATGTTACAAGAGACAAGAAGGGACACTATATAATAATCAAGGGATCAATCCAAGAAGAAGATATAACAATTACAAATATATATGCACCCTCGATATATAAGGCAAATGCTAACAGCCATAAAAGAGGAAATCGACAGTAACACAATAATAGTGGGGGACTTTAACACCTCACTTACACCAATGAATCGATCATCCAGACAGAAAATTAATAAGGAAACACAAGCTTTAAATGACACAATAGACCAGATAGATTTAATTGATATTTATAGGACATTCCATCCGAAAACAGCAGATTACACTTTCTTCTCATGTGCACACAGAACATTCTCCATGATAGATCACATATTGGGTCACAAATCAAGCCTCAGTAAATTTAAGAAAACTGAAATCATATCAAGCATCTTTTCTGACCACAACGTTATGAGATTAGAAATCAATTACAGGGAAAAAAAACCCGTAAAAAACACAAGCATGTGGAGGCTAAACAATACGTTACTAAATAACCAAGAGATCACTGAAGGAATCAAAGAGGAAATTAAAAAATACGTAGAAATAAAAGACAATGAAAACACAATGATCCAAAACCTATGGGATGCAGCAAAAGCAATTCTAAGAGGGAAGTTTATAGCAATACAATCCTACCTCAAGAAACAAGGAAAATCTCAAATAAACAATCTAACCTTACACCTAATGGAATTAGAGAAAGAAGAACAAACAAAACCCAAACTTAGTAGAAGGAAAGAAATCATAACAATCAGAGCAGAAATAAATGAAATAGAAACAAAGAAAACAATATCAAAAATCAATAAAACTAAGAGCTGGTTCTTTGAGAAGATAAACAAAATTGATAAACTTTAGCCAGACTCATCAAGGAAAAGAGGGAGAGGACTGAAATCAATAAAATCAGGAATGAAAAAGGAGAAGTTAAAATGGACACCACAGAAATACAAAGCATCGTAAGAGACTACTACAAGCAAGTCTATGCCAAAAAAATGGACAACTTGGAGGAAATGGACAAATCCTTAGAAAGGTATAACCTTACAAGACTGAACTAGGAAGAAATAGAAATATGAACAGACCAATCACAAGTAATGAAATTGAAACTGATTAAAAATCTTCCAACAAACAAAAGTCCAGGACCAGATGGCTTCACAGGTGAATTCTACCAAACATTTAGAGAAGAGCTAACACCCATCCTTCTCAAACTCTTCCAAAAAATTGCAGAAGAAGGAACACTCCCAAATTCAGTCTACAAGGCCAGCATCACTCTGGTACCCAAACCAGACAAAGATACTACAAAAAAAGAAAATTACAGACCAATATCACTGATGAATATAGATGCAAAACTCCTCAACAAAATGCTAGCAAACAGAAATTCAGTCTACAAGGCCAGCATCACTCTGGTACCCAAACCAGACAAAGACACTACAAAAAAAGAAAATTACAGACCAATATCACTGATGAATATAGATGCAAAACTCCTCAACAAAATGCTAGCAAACAGAAATTCAGTCTACAAGGCCAGCATCACTCTGGTACCCAAACCAGACAAAGACACTACAAAAAAAGAAAATTACAGACCAATATCACTGATGAATATAGATGCAAAACTCCTCAACAAAATGCTAGCAAACAGAATCCATCAACACATTAAAAGGATCATACACCATGATCAAGTGCAATTTGTCCCAGGGATGCAAGGATTCTTCAGTATATGCAAATCAATCAATGTGATATACCATATTAACATATTGAAGAATAAAAACCATATGATCATCTCAATAGATGCAGAGAAAGCTTTTGACAAAATTCAACACCCATTTATGATAAAAACTCTCCAGAAAGTGGGCATAGAGGGAACATACCTCAACATAACAAAGGCCATATATGACCAACCCACAGCAAACATCATTCTCAATAGTGAAAAACTGAACGCATTTCCTCTAAGATCAGCAACCAGACAAGGATGTCCACTCTCACCACTATTATTCAACAAAGTTTTGGAAGTCCTAGCCATGGCAATCAGAGAAGAAAAAGAAATAAAAGGAATCCAAATTGGAAAAGAAGAAATAAAACTATCACTGTTTGCAGATGACATGATACTATACATAGAGAATCCTAAAGATGCCACCAGAAAACTACTAGAGCTAATCAATGAATTTGGTAAAGTTGCAGAATACAAAATTAATGCAGAGAAATCTCTTCCATTCCTATCCACTAACAGCGAAAGATTAGAAAGAGAAATTAAGGAAACAATCCCATTCACCACTGCAACAAAAAGAATAAAATATCTAGGAATAAACCTACCTAAGGAGGTAAAAGACCTGTACTCAGAAGACTGTAAGACACTGATGAAAGAAATCAAAGATGACACAAACCAATGAAGAGATATACCATATTCTTGGATTGGAAGAATCAATATTGTGAAAATGCCTATACTACCCAAAGCAGTCTACAGATTCAAGCAATCCCTATGAAATTACCAATGGCATTTTTTACAGAACTAGAACAAAAAATCTTAAAATTTTTATAGAAACACAAAAGACCCCAAATAGCCAAAGCAATCCTGAGGGAAAAAAAAATGGAGCTGGCAGAATCAGACTCCCTGACTTCAGATTATACTACAAAACTACAGTGATCAAGACAATATGGTACTGGCACAAAAACAGAAATATAGATCAATGGAACAGGATAGAAAGCCCAGAGATAAACCCACACACATGTGTTCAACTAATCTATGACAAGGGAGGCAAGGATATATAATAGAGAAAAGACAGTCTCTTCAATAAGTGGTGCTGGGAAAACTGGACAGCTACATGTAAAAGAATGAAATTAGAACACTCCCTAACACCATACACAATAATAAACTCAAAATGGATGAAAGACCTAAATGTAAGACTGGACACTATAAAACTCTTAGAGGAGAACATAGGAAGAACACTGTCATAAATCACAGCAAGCTCTTTCTTGATCCACCTCCTAGAGTAAGGGAAATAAAAACAAAAATAAACAAATGAGACCTAATGAAACTTAAAAGCTTTTACACAGCAAAGGAAACTATAAACAAGACGAAAAGAAAACCCTCAGAATGGGAGAAAATATTGGCAAACGGATCAATGGATAAAGGATTAATCTCCAAAATGTATAAACAGTTCATGGAGCTCAATATTAAAAAAACAAACAACCCAATCAAAAAATGGGCAGAAGACCTAAACAGACATCTCTCCAAAGAAGACATACAGATGGCCAACAAACACATGAAAGGTGCTCAACATCACTAATTATTAGAGAAATGCAAATCAAAACTACAATGAGGTATCACCTCACACTGATTAGAATGGGCATCATCAGAAAATCTACAAACAAATGCTGGAGAGACTGTGGAGAAAAGGGAACTCTCTTGCACTGCTAGTGGGAATGTAAATTGATATAGCCACTATGGAAAACAGTATGGAGGTTCCTTAAAAAACTAAAAATAGAATTACCATATGACCCAGCAATCCCACTATTGGGCATATACCCAGAGAAAACCATAATTCAAAAAGACACACGCACCCCAATGTTCATTGCAGCACTATTTACAATAGCCAGGTCATGGAAGCAACCTAAATGTTCATCAACAGATGAATGGATAAAGAAGATGTGGTACATATATACAATGGAATATTACTCAGCCATAAAAAGGAACGAAATTGGGTCATTTGTAGAGAGGTGGATGGACCTATAGTCTGTCATACAGAGTGAAGTAAGTCAGAGAGAGAAAAACAAATATCGTATATTAACGCATATATGTGAATCTAGAAAAATGGTAGAGATGAATCAGTTTGCAAGGCAAAAATAGAGACACAGATGTAGAGAACAAATGTATGGACATCAAGTGGGGAAAGTGGGGTGGGGGTGGTGGTCGTGGGATGAATTGGGAGATTGGGATTGACATGTATACACTAATATGTATAAAATAGATAACTAATAACCTGCTGTATAAAATAAATAAATAAATAAAATTCAAAAAAAGAACCTGAAGGTTTTGGGTTTGTTTGTTTTTTTAAATAAAATAAAATATATGAATATTTTCTTATATAGCCACAGTGCCAGTAATACACCTAACAACAGTAGTAATTCCTTGATATCATCTGATTCTTAGACCATTTTCAAAGTTCCCTAATATCTAAAGAAATATATTTCTTATAGTTGGCTCCTTAGAATCAGGATGCAGGCGAGGTCCACACACTGCATTTGATGGTTATGTCTTTTGAGACTTTTATAATCTAGAACAGTTTCTCCCCCTTGCCCCAAGTTTTTATTTTTCTTTATGCCATTGACTTCTTGATTAAACTAGTTCAGTTGTTCTATAGACTCTCCTATATTCTGAATTTATCCATTTATGTCCTGTGGCATCACTTAAACCTGAGCCTCTACCTCCTGTATTTCATGTAAACTGGAGGTTAGTTCTAAAAGACTTGTTAGAATCAGGTTCTGTTTTCCATAACAGGGCATCTCAAGAAGCACATATTTTCTGGTGGTCCCACTCTTAGGGAAGTTAAGATTGATCAGCAGATTCAGGTGGTGTCAGCTAGATCTCTCCACTGTAAAGTTCTCCATAAGCTGTTTTTCTAGGGAAGTGCCAAGATGTCAGAGTAGGAAGATCCTGAGGTCACTTCCTCCCCCAGGCACACCAAATTGCCACTATTTACAGACCAACTATTGATGAGAACTACTTGAAGACTAGCAGAAAAGATCTTCTACAACTAAAGATATAAAGAAGGAACCACAATTAGACAGGTAGGAGGGGTGGAGTCGCATTATACTCAAGACACATACCCCCAGGTGGGCAACCCACAAATGGGAGGTTAATTACAATTGCAGAGGTTCTCCCCAAGGAGGAAGTGGTCTGAGCCCCTGCCCAGGGGTCCTGCAACAAGAAGATGGGGCCACCTGAACGTTTGGCTTTGCAGGCCAGTGGGGCTTACTTTCAAGAGAGCCAGAGGGCTGTAGGCAATGGAGACTCCGCCCTTAAAGGGCACACACAAAATCTCACATGCTCCGAAATACAGGGAGACAGCTCTACCCACCAGCAGGCCAGCTGTGCAGTTTAGCTACTTAGCCTGCGAAATCCCAGGACTGGTGCCCACCAGCTGGTGGGCCCCTCCAGGTCCTGGGACTAATAAGCTATAGGGAGGACTCCAAAATGGTGCCTCCCAGCACGAGTGGCCTCTTGATAGAATGAGCTCCCAAAAAAGTGATGCAAGGAGAAAACCTACAACCAAAAATACCCAGCAAGGCTATCATTCAGAGTTGAAGGAGAGAGAAAGAGTTTTACAGACTAGCAAAAGCTAAAAGAGTTCAGCATCACGAAATGGCTTGAAGCCTTTCATCTAATGCTTTCATCCTTTATTGATCTTTGCCTTAAATTATATCATGAGGATTATAAAATGGTGATTTTTCTAATTCTGTCATTCCTTTCACATATATTAGCTGGGAATTGTGTGTAAGGAAGAACTTTTCCTCATTAATTAGGGCTATTTGGTCATCCTGAAATGCAGATTGAATTGGAAAAGCAGGATAACGTTTACTTATTTCTCTTAAATTGCCAGTTTTCAGAGTAAGGGCTCAAACCCGTGTCCCCTGTATTGGCAGGAGGATCTTAACCACTGTGCCACCAGGGAAGCCCCCTGGTTCCTTTAAATGCAGAATGTCATTTAGGGACCACAGTCTGGGCACTAGAGGTTGCCCATTGCCCATGGGGTTTTAATGCTTCTAGGTCTTTCTGAAAAGTATAGAAATAGAAGAAAAAAATCATAAGCATATACTGATATTTCTAATTCAAATTTAATATTAAAATCTATTTAGGGACTTCCCTCGTGGCACAGTGGTTAAGATCCTCCTGACAATACAGGGGACACGGGTTTGAGCCCTGGTCTGGGAAGATCCCATATGCTGCAGAGCAACTAAGCCTGTGCACCACATCTACTGAAGCCTGTGCGCCACATCTACTGAAGCCCGTGCGCCTAGAGCCCCTGCTCCACAGCAAGAGAAACCACTGCAATGAGAAGCCCACGCACCGCAATGAAGAGTAGCCCCCGCTTGCCACAACTAGACAAAAGCCTGCGCACAGCAACGAAGACCTAACGCAGCCAAAAATAAATAAATAAATTTATTAAAAAAAAAAAAAAAGATCTGAACTCCTCAGTCTGGCATTTAAAGCCCTCCCAATCCTGTTCAAAATAAATAAATTAAAAAAATCTATTTATATGAATGCCTTTGATTTTATATTTCTCTTCTCTTACACTAAAAACCTTGGTTCCTAATAGCATTAACATTATTACTTTGTGCTACACTACATAAAAAATAGTTTCAAAATACTAATGTAGGGCTTCCCTGGTGGCACAGTGGTTGAGAGTCCGCCTGCTGATGCAGGGGACATGGGTTCGTGCCCCGGTCCGGGAGGATCCCACATGCCGCGGAGCGGCTGGGCCCATGAGCCATGGCCGCTGAGCCTGCGCGTCCGGAGCCTGTGCGCCACAACAGGAGAGGCCACAACAGTGAGAGGCCCGCGTACCACAAAAAAAAACACAAAAAAAACCCCCAAAAAACTAATGTAAAGACCTACTAGTGACATAACTATTGAGTGCAGTGTTAGATTTCTTTGCAGCTCTATTCTCCCTTAAAATATATTCCACTACATATGTACAGCAAATACACCACATTGTAGAGTCACTTGAAATAATTGTCCTCTCTGTGCAGCTACGTAATTAACTTCATATACAGTTAAGTTCATTGTTTTTGGTTTGTTTTAAAATCTTAGGAATTGTCCGTTTAAATTAAATTTTGAATGCGTAAAACACATTTATATGATTCCAAAGTCAAAAATGCATAATAAATATATTCAGAAAAGTCTCTTTTCCATCCTTGTCTCCTCTGCCCTGTATTATGTTGAATTGTATGAAATTGCTAAAGATTAACCATTTTATCAGCAAAAATGGCAATTTCTGTGGTTGAACCATAAATATATCCCCACCTTTCTTATAGAATAGACAGGTGCTACACATACTATTCTCTATTTTGCTTTTTTCGCTTATATATTCTAGAGATCATTCCTTCCTCTTCATTCAGGTGCATTGTCTTCCATGTGTGTATTGATGTACCATGATTTTTATTCAATCAAATCTCTATTGCTGAACATTTGGATAGTTTCCAATATTTTGCTATTAAAAATAATGCCTCCACAAATAACCTTGTATGTCGTTCCATATTATAACTCAGTCCATATTTTAATTAGTAGGTATAAGGCCACCCTATCTGTAAGTGACCACCCCATGCCATACCCAGCCTAAGTCATTCATTCTGCTAAACATTTGTCCTGGTCTTTTGGTATCCACTGCCTTTTGAACACCCTTCTGATGTTAGGAGAATTTTCCCTTTCTGAGTACCACTAAGTTAGAGCGCAAAATGCTCATTCCCGTCCCTCTCCTTTGCAGTTAGGACACAGGCATGTGACTTATGCTCCTCTAATCAGATGCATTTGTGTGAGATTCTGGTGAAGAAAGTGGCAGTGAGAGGGGAAAGGCTGCAGAGTGCACTCCTTTTGCTGGTGAGGGGGTAGCAGAGCTATGTGGTTTGGGGAAACTGGAATGGTCTCTAAGGTTGAGTTCCTGGTACAGAAGTAACACTGATGCCTTTGGCAGCGGTGGTTGCAGTCAAATTGAGTTCCTGGCAGCATATGGTTACTGAGTGGTGACAGGGCATTGGCTTCAGTGTGCTTATTAGGCCAGCTGTGCTACTAATTTGGGGGGATTTTCCTGGAAACTTAGCCTCAAAATTGTTTCCTCCAGTCTTCCCAACAATTCTATGAGTTACCCAATATCCTTTAAATAAATCCCTTTTCTGCCTAATCTGCCAGCATCAGCTTCTGTCACTTGTGGCCAGGAAATAATTTATGTAGCAGATCCTGAGAGTCAGAGAGGGTAAAGTTTTAGCTACCACAGGGGCCTGATCATCCTCTGACTTGCACTTTCACCCTTCTTCCTTCCTCCTAAGAGTGCTTGTGAGTTCAGGGACAGAAGGTCTGTGGTCTAACAAAATTAACTGGGTCATTAGGGGCCCAGAAGCTCTTTTGCAGGAAGCTCCTTTGACAGTAGTCAGTCATAAGGAGTAGAAAGTGTTTTCCTGATTGCTAGAGGAGAAGAAGAAAGACAGATGTCAGTGATGGGAAGGAGGTCAGCAGTGGCCCAGCAGAGCTCCTGGGGTCAACAGAGCAGAAGGATGGTGAAACCAACAGACAGAACAGAGGGACTAAATGTTAGGAATCTTACCCTCACTCTTAACATTTCTCAAGTGAATAACTGGGGCAGGAGATCTAGAGAAAAAAATACAACTTCCAGATCATATGATATTGCTTATATGTGGAATCTAAAAAAATGGTACAAATGAACTTATTTACAAAACAGAAATAGTCACAACCAAAACAAACTTATGGTTACCAAAGAGGAGGGCGAGGGAGGGATAAACTGGGAGTTTGGGATTAGCAGATACAAACTACTATATATAAAATAGATAACAAATAAGGACCTACTGTATAGCACAGGGAACTCAGTACTTTGTAATGACCTACATGGGAAAAGAATCTAAAAAAGAGTGGATATATGTATATGTATAACTGATTCACTTTGCTGTATACCTGAAACTAACACAGCATTGTAAATCAACTATACTCCAATAAAAATTTTTTAAAAAAGAAGATAGAGTCTAAAGAATCTCAACTTGGTGTCATCTTATGAGTGGATCCATCCGGACCCAGTGACAATCTAGACAAGACCATGTGTATTAAAGCTACTAAACTGTTGTCTCTCATAGATGGTAACTATATCCCCCACCCAGTGTATCATTTGTCCTTTCATTTTGTGTTTGTTGACCAAAAGGTTTTAACAGCATATACTTGATTTTATTGATACTTTTCTTTGTGACATTTTCCATTGCTTTTATGTTTAGGTAACATATTCCTTTTCCAAAAATATGTTCAATATTATATTTTATTTTAGTTTTTTATGGTTTTATTTATTCATATGTAACCCTTTATTCCATCTAGAACTCATTTTGGTATATGGTGTGATCACCATGTGTCTCAGTGGTTGGATAAAGCTGACAGGATAAAAAAAGGCAACTTTAGGGCTTCCCCAGTGGCGCAGTGGTTGAGGGTCCGCCTGCCAATGCAGGGGACACAGGTTTGTGCCCCGGTCCGGGAAGATCCCACATGCCGCGGAGCGGCTGGGCCCGTGAGCCATGGCCGCTGAGCCTGCGCGTCTGGAGCCTGTACTCCGCAACGGGAGAGGCCACAACAGTGAGAGGCCCGCGTACCGCAAAAAAAAAAAAAAAAAAAAAAAAAAGGCAACATTAGACATGATTTTCAAATTAAAATAATGTTGTGCAATAATGAGATACAGTTTTGTACCTTAAAAATTATCAGGTGTTAAAAAAAAAAAACCTAGTGAAGGTGAGCATGAAGGAAAATGGCACACTTAAAGTGCTGTTTTCAACTTAACCATTCTGTTAAGAGTCTTTAGTTAAATAAATAACAAACAAGGTAAGAAAAAAAAAAGAAAAAGAGGGAAGCTATTAATTAAAGAAAACGTATACAACCCAATACAAATGTGGACTTTAACTCATGATTCAAATAAGCCAACTTTAAGAAAAAGAGAGACAGTTGGAATTTGAGCACTGACTGTATGTTTAATGACAGTAAAGAATAACTCCTTATTTTGTTAGTTGTAATAATTATGGATATGTTTTTAAACAAGTTCTTATCTTTTAGAGATACATACAAAAAGATCTGATGTCTTGGATTTACTTCAAAATAATGCAGTGGTCGGGAAGAGGAAAGGATATAAATGAGACAAGATTGGCTGTAAGTTGTTAATTGTTGACATTGGGTGGTGGCTATATGAGGGTTTCTTATACTACCCTTTCTATTTTTACATACATTAATATTTGGATTTTTGCATAATAAAAAGTGACAAAAATGGAGATAAAAAAACATAGTGGCAATGACGCAGCAGGGGGAATTGTTAAATATTCCTAGTTAGGTAATCAAACTCCAGTTTCTTGGAGTGGCACAATTGGGCCAGATCATAGCCTCACCTAAGCTGACTGCAACTTACCAGTGTCCATGGAATTTCAAAAACAGCAAATCTTTACTGAGAGACTTCTGTATGTCAGGTCCAATGTCCTTCCACTGTGAAGCAGAAAGAGATATGCAAAGTACCATTTACAAAAATAGTATAATGAAATCATTGCTCCCACAAAAAGTCCATAAGAGTCATCTAAAATAAACATATGTCATTTGTGGAATTTTTTAAATACATTTTTATTAAGAAAAGAATAAACCAATCAGACCATGTCATATTGCCATTTAAATTGATCCACAAATTTTCTAATTGTCATCAGGACAAACCTCCTTAGCCAGACCTACCTCAAGCCCCGACCCTGCCTCCTTCCCCAGCCCCGTCTCCTGCTTCTCATCCCCACACACCTTAAACTTCAGCCATTGGAAGGAACTTGCAGTTCCCAGAACATATCTCATGGAGTTTATGCTCTCCTGGGGAAGTTTCATTCATTCATTCAACAGCATTCATTGGTCTCCTCATCTGGCCCAGGCCCTATGCCATGCTCCGTCTCATCACCACCAGGTCTGCCTTTCTCCCCCATCAGTTCATTCTTCCAGCCTCAACTTACTTGCTTGTTTACATGTTTCTCTGAGAAACATTCTTTGAACCACTCAACCTGAACGAGGTGCCCCTCTTCTGTACTTTCTATATATGAGGGTATATGGCGGGCAGCAGGGGAGGACAGGGGACATGTCTTATTTCTCCCACTAGACTCTGAGGGCAGGGATAAAATCCTATTTAGGCACAGTATGTAGTTTAAGGCCTGAGTTGTATTAGAAGATCAATAAATGCTTGTGGAATAAATGAGTGAATGAATGAATGAAGCTTCCCAACTAGCATGTAAACCCACAAAGGCAAGAATTTTTGTTGTTTTCTTCTGCTTTATCCTTAGCACCTAGGACAATACCTGGCACATTAAATATTTGTCAAAATAATTAAAGTTACCTGTCAAGGAAAAACGAACAAGGAGTTGTACATTAAGTCTCATGTGCAAACTGCCCATTTGTTGTGGTCGACCCATCTGTCGTTGGCAAAAGACTGATTCAGGACTAAAAAAGGAATTAGAGACAAAAAGTGTTCTGGAGGTCAAATGCAATGAATTGAGTTAGTACCTTGTATTTAAAACCTAACTCTAAGTGCAAGAAAGAACAGTACATTTATTTTTTTTACATGCATTGTTTTAAAAGTCACTAAGCAAAATGTTGATTGCACTTCACCTAAAAGAAAAGTCAGCATTTTGGGGGCTTAAGTAGATTCTCATCTGACACAGGTCATCTTCTATGTGCCCATATTGCCTACGGATCTGGAGAAATATATCCAGCAATGGGGTAGCACATGATCTCCTACATCTGGAACAGCTGGGACCCAAGGAAAGCCATACGTCATGAATGATATCACCCTTATTGATCTAACTTTTAAAAGACAATGGAATAATTTCTTCTTGCCCAAACCTTACTACAGTGGTTTGGACCAGCAACTCCATAGTGGGATGATGGGAGGGCTGCATGGACAAAGGACAATTGTTGAACTCCCACAGCAGAAGGATGGTTTACAAAGTGATCTTTCTTAGGAGTTCTGCCTGGGACTATTGTACACCACATGGCAGGTGCTCTGACATAAGTAAGGCCAAATTGGATTCCATTTGGATTTCTTTTCTTTTTGAAACCATCCTTCTCTAGAATTGTCCTCTCTAAAAGTCACTAGAACAACAGGGGGGGAAAGTGAGATCTTGAACTCCCCAGGGAATCAAGGCAGACTTTCCTTCCCCTTTCTTTACTCATCCACTTTTCCACGGCTGCCATTCACTGGGACCTCATTTGAGAGGAGGTTTTATTTCCCTGCTTTCTCTCAGGATTCTGCCTCAAATAATGTTCACTGGCTTTTCACAAAGAAAACTAGGACTCCCATTTATTTTATCCAATACACCGCTACATTCAACCTTGAAAACAGTATGCATTGCATTATTCTCTAACAGGAACAAATAGCAGAATGGAGCCTGACTATTTTCCATGAGGCTGATTTTTGCTAATCAAACACATTTATTCTCTGAACACTTTCAGTGCCTGTTGAGAAATAAGTGGTACCAGAAAGGGCATATCTTCCAGAATGCAACTTAGAAATGTATAGAAAATAGATAATATTGAGGTCTTCATGTGAAAGTAACTCAGTAACTTGTAGAAGGGCAGTAGGGCCATTCTGTAGTACCATAAAGATACGCACTACACACACTCTTCCACCTAACAATTCTGTAGGATTCTATCTCACAGAAATGCTCATACCTGGGAATAAAGGCATATGAATGGCACACTGATTGAATCACACGTAGGAGCCACATGAACTGACAAAAAGAGACACACTATATATTGTAACGTGATAGAAGTAAATTGCCAAGTAATATGTAATATAAGATTCCATTTTTGTTTTAAAAAAACCCACACTGTATGTATGTAGATGCATATTCCTATATATATTTATAGATATAAAGAAAAAGCCCAGAAAGATACCAACACCAAACTGTTAACAGTGGTTCCTTCCTCTGGAGAGTAAAATTGGGGGAGTATTACTTAAATTTATTTTAAAAAAACAATAAAGGAAATAATTGGATTAGTATAAGGTAGTTAACATTCACAGAGTATTTATTCTGTGAGGGGCACGTGATGGACACTCTGTATATCATCTCACTTATTCTGCAAATCTTCTGAAGTAGGTAATATTATCCCTGTTTGCGGATGAGAAAACAGATTCTGAGAAGTGAGTAACTTGCCCTACCTAACAGGGTTAGTAAGTAGCAGAGCTGCAATTCAAACCCAGAACTTTCTGACTCCAAGGCCTAAGATCTTCCCATTGGTCCAACAATGCCATCTCCCGTGACATAGTCTTGGCTAAGTAGATGGGCTTATAAACATTGCCATATGGCTGTTGAATGTTAGGTTTATTCTTTAAAAGTTTTTCTTATGGAAAATTTCAAACATACACGAGAGGGGAAGGAATAGTATAATGAATCCATGTGCCCGTTATCATCCAGAGTCAACAATTATTAATATTCTGCATTATTGTTTCATCTACCCCAACACACACTTTTTAGGAAGCATTTTAATGCAAATTCAAGACCTCATATCATTTCACCATTAACATTTCAATCTCTGAATATAAGAACTTAAAAAAAAACATAATGGTGTTTTGTAAATCAACTATACCTCAATAAAATAAAAAATAAACTTTAGAAAAAAGAACAATGGTGTGATAATCACTGTTATCAGACATAATAGTTCACAATAATTCCTTAATAATATCAACATCCAATCCATGTAAATTTTCCTAGGTTGTCTCAAAATTATCTTTTTGTTTATTCAAAATTTATGTCTCAAATCTTTGTTTCCTTGAATTCTGATTTTCCCCTCCCTTTTTCTTCATACAACTTATTCATTGAAGAAATTGTCATTTGTCTTATAGAATTTCCCATCTTTTTTTTTTTTTTGGCCACACCATTGCAGCATGGAGGGTCTTAGTTCCCTGACCAGGATTCGAACCTGTGTCCCCTGGATTGGAAGCGCACAGTCTTAACCACTGGACCACTAGGGAAGTCCCAAATTCCCATCTCCTTGATTTGATTTCTCATACCTCAATGGGGTCATTTAACATGCTCCTATTTCCTTTATATTTCTCACAACATGATGATTAGAGATGTTAAATTCAGGTTCAATTCTTTTGGCAAGACTGTTTCTTAAGCAGTGTACTTCCTACTGCATTTTATCAGGAGGTAATTAATGTCTGACTGTCCTGCTTTTAGTAAACGCTAAGATTGAACAGTGGATTCAGCGGCTGCCAGTCTGATACATATGTTCCTCATCAACATTTTACCTAATAGTTTTAGCAGCCATTGATGATTTTTTTGCCTAGATCCATGATTTCATTAGGAACTTAGGTTCATTTAAAATCCTATAAGGGGGCTTCCCTGGTGGCGCAGTGGTTGAGAGTCCACCTTTCGATGCAGGGGACACGGATTTGTGCCCCGGTCCGGGAAGACCCCACATGCCGCGGAGCGGCTGGGCCCGTGAGCCATGGCTGCTGAGCCTGCGCGTCCGGAGCCTGTGCTCTGCAACGGGAGAGGCCACAACAGTGAGAGGCCCGCATACCGCAAAAAAAAAAAAAAAAAAATCCTATAAGACTTAGGTATTTTTAAAAATCATCCTAAGATAGCAATACTATATCTTAGTTTTGAGTCAAGGTATCAAAAAAAAAAATCTCTTTTTATCTATTACCTATCATGGTTCTTTTGTTTTTGGATTTTTTTTTTTTTTTGCAAGAGTAATTGAGTTTTTAGGCATTTTCCTAAAACCATCAGTATTCTGCAACCCTCTATCCCCCATGTGGGACCATTTTGCTAATTAGATTGACATTTTTATTAACCTATCATTCAGAATTTTTATCATACTTCAATTCCTAAATAATTCATAAAAAGGAAAAAGAAAAGATATCCTCTTCCTCTATGATAAATACCATAGTAGGCCAGTTAAACATCTCTGAATCATTTTCAATTCCATGCCCAGGGTAACCACCCGTTTACATTAGAAAAGGTTGTTATTTTCAGTGATTTTAAGTCTGTTCTTATTCATTCTACATTCTTGTGGCTTCTGTCCTGGGCCAACTTTTGAAGCTAAAGAGAGGAAAGGCCCAGGCCCCATCCTCCAAAGATTCACAATCACCTACACTGATAAAATAAAGAAATGTCCAGAAGGTTCTTGGGGTGTAAGGGAAGAGGCACCCAAGACTATGAAATCAGGGAAAGCTTCTCAAAGGAGGAGATGTTTAGCTGAGTTTTGAGGGTTGAGCGGAAACTAACTAGGGGAAGGGCATTCCAAGAAAAGCAAAGCCATACAAAGGCACAAAGGCAGGAAAGAATAGGTCCTTTCAGAGCACTGCACATGGTTTTGTATGGCTGGAGAATAAGGTGTATAGGAAGGGGTAGCTGTGGTGGAGCAGCAGCAGGGCCAGGACGTGAAGAGCCTTGTTTGCCATGCTAAAGAGTTAGGAAGTCCCTGAAGTATTTTAAGCAGAAGAGTGACGGAGTCTGATCTATGTTGTATGTTTTTCTCCTCAGTAGATTTTTTTCATTTTTCTCTGTTGAGGTGAAATTCATATAACATAAAATTAATCATTTAAAGTGAACAACTCAGTGGCATTTAGTACATTCACAATGTTGTACAACCACTACCTCTAACTAGTTCTAAAACATTTTCATCTCCCCAAAAGGAAACCCACACCCATTAAGCAGTCACTTCCCATTCCTCCCTTCCTGCAGCCCCTGGCAACCACCAGTCAGCTTTCTGGTAGATCTACGTATTCCCTCAGTACACTTTTATTTCTAAAAATTATATAAGTAATATGGATTCATTATAGAAGAATCAAAATACAGGTGAGCAAAAGAGGAAAATAAATAATGCTCATAATTTTAGCATCTTAAGTAACTTTTGCATACTGTCTTTCCTTCTAAAGAATTTTCTCTTGAGTTTCTTCATCGCATGTACTTTATGGGTCTCCCCAACCTTTGAGATGGAAAAGAATTCTGCTCAAACCTCTGTCCTATGAAAGGGTGTGAAGCCCAAGTCCCTACCAATACCTCTGAGGGTTCTTGGGGGGTTTTGTGGAGGTGATGGTGGGGATATGTTTCTTCTGATTACCTCTAGCTCTGATTTTCTGCCTTGATCTGCACCGCTCATTTCACTTTCTGGGCACGAAATGTCCCTTCTTCATTTCCCCAACCCCTTCTCTCCCCAGAATATGGCCTAAACAAGGTGGTGTGTTGGCAAACTTTTAGGGAAAATTTGGGAGCAAGAAAGGATGGCTTATATTGAAGCTCAGCTTAGAGAATAACTTGAAACTGCATGTTAAGAGAGCAGTTCTTTTAAGAGTCCATTAGTCATTCATATCACTGGAAAATTCTCATTGACCATCCCTCCAGAGGCAGTACAGCAGCAACAGCTGCCCAGCTTCTCTCCCTGAGAAGGTAATGAATATCTTTTTCATTTTCCAAATTCAACCCCCTCTAGCTATAAACTCCAAAGCAATCATTTCCAGTTCCCATCCTCTTTTGCACAAGGCAATTCAATGCTGCTTCTGCTTTATTCTAAACTACAAAGAGATAAGTTATTCTGCTAAATCAAAATAGTCCCTCCTTACCAGAACTCTGGTGTCAGGTTGTCAAAGTTACAACTTCTTTCCCCCTACTGGCTGCATTTTCATGATTGCTTTGTTATTTTAAATATCTTTCCTGAAATATTTTTTGTTCCTAAATATTCTTCTACGTCTTTTGAAACGGCTGCATACATCCCTTGTTTTTGGACACTTAGGTTGTTTCCAATTCTTTATTATTATAGAGAGTGCCATGTTATATATTAAGGAGATATATATATATATATATTTTTTTTTTTTTTTTTGCAGTACATTCCTAGTAGTAACATTATTTTTTTGCTGTACATTCCTAGTAGTAGCATTCCTAAACTAAAGAGTAAATCCTGTCTTATGGCTTTTATACCCTCTAGAAGAACTGTATAAGTTTATATATCCAGTAATGTTTGAAAGGGCCTGAATCTCCAAACTCCTCTTAATTATGGATATATTTATTCTTATTTTTTTCTTTATGGTTTAAATTTGCACTTCTTGACTGATAGTGAAGTTGAACTTTTTATGTTTATTGAGCATTTGAGGATTTTTCTTATGTCAAATACCTTTCCTGGTCAGTTGTGTATCTTCATTTTTCTTTTATTGATTTGAAGAAAGTCTTTGAACACTAAGGATACAAACCTTTGGTTAAGGATACTTTCCTCCAATGTCATTTGTCTTTTAATTTGGTTTGTGGTAAATCTTGCTATATGAAAGTTTTATACCTTATATAATCATCTCTATCATCCTTTATACTTTCTGTTTTTAGTTTCATGTGTAGAAAATCATTCCTTACTCCAAATTTTGTAAATATTCCCGTGTATTTTCTTCTATTAACGTTAAAATTTTTAATCCTTCTGGAATTTATCTTAGTGTACTGTGTGAGTTTGGGTTTATTTTAACAGTTAGACAGCTTTTTTTTTTTTTTTTTAAACTTTTGGCTGCACCGTGGCATGTGGGATCACAGTTCCCTGACCAGGGATCGAACCCCTGCTCCCTGCACTGGAAGATGGAGTCTTAATCACTTTCACTTCCACTGCCAGGGAAGTCCCCTAGACTGTCATCTTAACACTCCCCCCCCCAATGAATGAGGCACTAGCTTTATTATATACTAAATTCTAATATGTACTTGGATATATTTCTGAGCTATTTTTTTACGTAGAACAGTAATATTTTAATTACTCTATCTTGCTGACTTATTTTAATATCTGATAGGAAAAGGCCTTTTCACTACTATTTTTCCTAAAGATGTGCTTGCTTTCTTCATTTGTTGATTTTTTTAAATAAACTAAAAAATAGATTTATTTCACATTCTAAAAAACTTCCAGGTGTTTTTGTTGGGGTTTTGTTAAATTTATAGGCTTTGCTTGAGGAAAATTAATATCTTTATAATATTAAATCTTCCAGTACAGTAATGTAGAATGTCTCTCCCTTTATTCAAATCTCCTTTTAGATTCCATGGCAAAATTTTGAGATTGGCACATTTATCTTTATTACTTTGATTTTACTTTTTTACTTGTATTTATTTATTTTTTTTCGGTACACGGGCCTCTCACTGCCGTGGCCTCTCCCGTTGCGGAGCACAGGCTCCGGACGCGCAGGCTCAGCGGCCATGGCTCACGGGCCCAGCCGCTCCGCGGCATGTGGGATCCTCCCAGACCAGGGCACGAACCCACGTCCCCTGCATCGGCAGGCAGACTCTCAACCACTGTGTCACCAGGGAAGCCCTGATTTTATTTTTGATTGCCATGATATGAACCCTTTTTTTCATTATCTTAACTAACTATTGTTGATACATAAGGAAACTATTAATTTTTAAATATTTCTGTCATAATTGCCAATCTTTCTGAACTCTCCCACTAGTTCTAATAGTTTTTTAAGCAACCTTATAATCTTTAAATAATGATAATTTTGTCTCTTCCTGTCAGATATTTATACCTCCTTCACTTCTTTTTCTCATTATTGCATTGATTAGCACTTCTAGGAAAATTTTAAATAATAGTAATGACACTCAAATTATTAACTTTAATGAAAATGATTCTAATGTTTAACTGCTAAATAGAATACTGGCTGTTGGTTTGAGATCAATATTCACTAACATATTAAGATTTGCTTAAATCAAAAATATATGGTGATATTTATCAAAATATTTTGGCATTCTGTTAAAATGATCATATGATTTTTTCTCCCACATGCTGCAGAACAACTAAGCCCATGTGCCGCAACTACTGAGCCTGCGCTCTAGAGCCTACGAGCCACAACTACTGAGCCCATGTGCCACAACTACTGAAGCCCACGTGCCTAGAGCCCTTGCTCTGCAACATGAGAAGTCACCTCAATGAGAAGCCCGCACACCGCAATGAAGAAAAGCCCACACTCAACACAACGAGAGAAAGCCTGTGCACAGCAACAAAGACCCAATGCAGCGAAAAATAAATATATAAATAAACTTATTTTAAAAAATATTAAAGTGCTGATTATTTCTGGGGGGGTAGATACAAATTTAGAAAGGTAAAAGTGAAGAAGAAGCTAGTCAACCAATGCAGCCAAAAATAAATAAATTTATTTTTTATTAAAAGATTAAAGTGCTGATTATTTCTGGGGGGGGGGATAATAGATACAAATTTAGGAAGGTAAAAGTGAAGAACAGACTAGTTAACCAATGCATGTCCTAAGTGTCCATTGACAGATGAATGGATAAAGAACAAGTGGCACATACATACAATGGAATATTACTCCGCCATTAAAAGAAACGAAATTGAGTTATTTGTAGTGAGGTGGATGGACCTAGAGTCTGTCATACAGAGTGAAGTAAGTCAGAAAGACAAAAACAAATACTGTATGCTAACACATATATATAGAATCTAAAAAAAAAAAAATGGTTCTGACAAACCTAGGGGCAGGACAGGAATAAAGATGCAGATGGACACTCAGGTTGCTTCCATATCCTGGATATTGTAAATAGTGCTGCAATGAACATTGTGGTACATGACTCTTTTTGAATTATGGTTTTCTCACGGTATATGTCCAGTAGTGGGATTGCTGGGTCCTATGGTAGTTCTGTTTTTAGTTTTTTAAGGAAGCTCCATACTGTTCTCCATAGTGGCTGAACCAATTTACATTCCCACCAACAGTGCAAGAGGGCTCCCTTTTCTCCACACCCTCTCCAGCATTTATTGTTTGTAGATTTTTCGATGATGGCCATTCTGACCGGTGTGAGGTGATATCTCATTGTAGTTTTCATTTGCATTTCTCTAATGATTAGTGACGTTGAGCATCCTTTCATGTATTTGTTGGCAATCTGTACATCTTCTTTGGAGAAATGTCTCTTTAGGTCTTCTGCCCATTTTTGGATTGGGTTGTGTTTCCTTAATTTCTCTTTCAGATTTTTCATCATTAGTATAGGAATGCAAGAGATTTCTGTGCATTAATTTTGTACACTGCTACTTTACCAAATTCACTGATTAGCTCTAGTAGTTTTCTGGTAGCATCTTTAGGATTCTCTATGTATAGTATCATGTCATCTGCAAACAGTGACAGTTTTACTTCTCTTCTGATTTGGATTCGTTTTATTTCTTTTTCTTCTCTGATTGCTGTGGCTAAAACTTCCAAAACTATGTTGAATAATAGTGGTGAGAGTGGGCACCATGTCTTGTTCCTGATCTTAGAGGAAATGGTTTCAGTTTTTCACCATGGAGAACGTTGCTGGCTGTGGGTTTGTCATATATGGCCTTTATTATGTTGAGGTAGGTTCCCTCTGTGCCTACTTTCTGGAAAGTTTTTATCATAAATGGGTGTTGAATTTCATCAAAAGTTTTTCTGCATCTATTGAGATGATCATATGGTTTTTATCAATTTGTTAATATGGTTTATCATATTGATTTGTGTATTTTGAAGAATCCTTGCATTCCTGGGATAAACCCTACTTGATCATGGTGTATGATCCTTTTGATGTGCTGTTGGATTCTGTTTGCTCGTATTTTGTTGAGGATTTTTGCATCTATGTTCATTAGTGATATTGGCCTATAGTTTTCTTTCTTTGTGACATCTTTGGCTGGTTTTGGTATCAGGGTGATAGTAGCCTTGTAGAATGAGTTTGGGAGTGTTCCTCCTTCTGCTATATTTTGGAAGAGTTTGAGAAGGATGGTTGTTAGCTCTTCTCTAAATGTTTGATGGAATTCGCCTGTGAAGCCATCTGGTCCTGGGCTTTTGTTTGTTGGAAGATTTTCAATCACATTTTCAATTTCAGTGCTTGTAATTGGTCTGTTTATATATTCTATTTCTTCCTGGTTCAACCTTGGAAGGTTGTGTTTTTCTAAGCACTTGTCCATTTCTTCCAGGTTGTCCATTTTATTGGCATACAGTTGCTTGTAGTAATCTCTCATGATCCTTTGTATTTCTGCAGTGTCAGCTGCTACTTCTTTTTCATTTCTAATTTGGTTGATTTGAGTCTTCTCCCTGTTTTTTTGGATGAGTCTGGCTAATGGTTTATCAATTTTGTTTGTCTTCTCAAAGAACCAGCTTTTAGGGCATCCCTGGTGGCGCAGTGGTTGAGAGTCTGCCTGTCGATGCAGGGGACACGGGTTCGTGTCCCGGTCCAGGAAGATCCCACATGCCGTGGAGCGGCTAGGCCCGTAAGCCATGGCCGCTGGGCCTGCGCGTCCGGAGCCTGTGCTCCGCAACAGGAGACGCCACAACAGTGAGAGGCCCTCGTACCGCAAAAAAAAAAAAAGAAGAACCAGCTTTTAGTTTTATTCATCTTTGCTATTGTTTCCTTCATTTCTTTTTCATTTATTTCTGATCTGAGCTTTATGATTTCTTTCCTTCTGCTAACGTTGGGGTTTTTATGTTCTTCTTTCTCTAAATGCTTTAGGTGTAAGGTTAGGTTGTTTATTTGAGATGTTTCTTCTTTCTTGAGGTAGGACTGTATTGCTATAAACTTCCCTCTTAGAACTGCTTTTGCTGCATCCCATAGGTTTTGGGTCATCGTGTTTTCATTGTCATTTGTTTCTAGGTTTTTTTGTGTGTGTGTGTGGTACGTGGGTCTCTCACCGCTACAGCTCCTCCCGTTGCGGAGCACAGGCTCCGGACGCGCAGGCCCAGCGGCCATGGCTCACAGGGGCAGCCGCTCTGCAGCACATGGGATTCTCCCGGACCGGGGCACGAACCCGTGTCCCCTGCATCAGCAGGCGGACTCTCAACCACTGCGCCACCAGGGAAGCCCTGTTTCTAGGTATTTTTTGAATTCCTCTTTGATTTCTTCAGTGATCACTTGGTTATTTAGTAGTGTATTCTTTAGCCTCCATGTGTTTCTATTTTTTACAGTTTTTTCTCCTGGAATTGATATCTAGTCTCACAGCGTTGTGGTCGGAAAAGATAGTTGATACGATTTCAATTTTCTTAAATTTACCAAGGCTTGATTTGTGACCCAAGATATGATCTATCCTGGAGAATGTTCCATGAGCACTTTAGAAGAAAGTGTATTCTGTTCTTTTGGGATGGAATGCCCATTAATATCAATTAAGTCCATCTTGTTTAACATGTCATTTAAAGCTTGTGTTTCCTTATTTCATCTTGGTTGATCTGTCCATTGGTGAAAGCGGGATGTTAAAGTCCCCTACTATGATTGTGTTATTGTCAATTTCCCCTTTTATGGCTGTTAGCATTTGCCTTATGTATTGAGGTACTCCTATGTTGGATGCATAAATATTTACAACTGTTATATCTTGTTCTTGGATTGCTCCCTTGATCATTATGTAGTGCCCTTCTTTGTCTCTTGTAATAGTCTCTATTTTAAAGTCTATTTTGTCTGATATGAGTATTGCTACTCCAGCTTTCTTTTGATTTCCATTTGCATGGAATATCTTTTTCCATCCCCTCACTTTCAGTCTGTATGTGTCCCTAGGTCTGAAGTAGGTCTCTTGTAGACAGCATATATACAGGTCTTGTTTTTGTATCCATTCAGCCAGTCTATGTCTTTTGGTTGGAGCATTTAATCCATTTACATTTAAGGTAATTATCAATAATGTATGTTCCTATTACCATTTTCTTAATTGTTTTCGGCTTGTTATTGTAGGTCTTTTCCTTCTCTTGTGTTTCCTGCCTAGAGAAGTTCCTTTAGCATTTGTTTTAAAGCTGGTTTGGTGGTGCTGAATTCTTAGCTTTTGCTTCTCTGTAAAGGTTTTAATTTCTCTGTCGAATCTGAATGAGATCCTTGCTGAGTAGAGTAATCTTGGTTGTAGGTTTTTCCCTTCCATCACTTTAAATATATCATGCCATTCCCTTCTGGCTTGCAGATTTTCTGCTGAAAGATCTGCTGTTAACCTTATAGGGATTCCCTTGTATGTTATTTTTTGCTTTTCCCTTGCTGCTTTTAATATTTTTTCTTTGTATTTAATTTTTGATATATTGATTAATATGTGTCTTGGCGTGTTTCTCCTTGGATTTATCCTGTATGGAACTCTCTGTGCTTCCTGGACTTGATTGACTATTTGCTTTCCCATATTAGGGAAATTTTCAATTATAATCTTTTCAAATATTTTCTCAGACCCTTTCTTTTTCTCTTCTTCTTCTGGGACCCCTATAATTTGAACATTGCTGCATTTAATGATGCCCCAGAAGTCTCTGAGACTGTCCTCAATTCTTTTCATTCTTTTTTCTTTATTCTGCTCTGTGGTAGTTATTTCCACTATCTTATCTCCCAGGTCAGTTATCCGTTCTTCTGTCTCAGTTATTCTATTGATTCCTTCCAGTGAATTTTTAATTTCATTTATTGTGTTGTTCATCATTGTTTGTTTGCTCTTTAGTTCTTCTAGGTCCTTGTTAAACATTTCTTGTATTTTCTCCATTTATTTCCAAGATTTTGTATCATCTTTACTATCATTACTCTGAGTTCTTTTTCAGGTAGACTGCCTATTTCCTCTTCATTTGTTTGGTTTGGTGGGTTTTTGCCTTGCTCCTTCATCTGCTGTGTGTTTCTCTGTCTTCTCATTTTGCTTAACTTACTGTGTTTGGTTTTCCTTTTCACAGGCTGCAAGTTCATCGTTCCCGTTGTTTTTGTGTCTGCCCCCAGTGGGTGAGGTTTGTTCAGTGACTTGTGTAGGCTTCTGTTGGAGGGGACTGGTGCCTATGTTCTGGTGGGTGGGGCTGGATATTGTCTTTCTGGTGGGCAGAGCCATGTCTGGTGGTGTGTTTTAGGGTGTCTGTGAACTTATTATGATTTTAGGCAGCCTCTCTGCTAATGGGTGGGGTGTGTTCCTGTCTTGCTAGTTGTTTGGCATGGGCTATCCAGCACTGGAGCTTGCTGACCATTGGGTGGAGCTGGGTCTTAGCGTTGAGACAGAGATCTCTGGGAGAGCTCTTGCCAATTGATATTACGTGGGGCTGGGAGGTCTCTGGTGGACCAGTGTCCTGAACTCGGCTCTCCCACCTCAGAGGCTCAGGCCTGACACCAAGCCGGAGCACCAAACCCTTTCAGCCATACAGCTCAGAAGAAAATTGAGAAAAAAGAAAGAAAAAAAATTTTTTTAATAATAAGCAAAAAAATATATAAAAATAATAATAAAAAAAGAAGAAAGAGCAACGAAACCAATAAACAAATCCACCAATGATAACAAGTGCTAAAAACTATACTAAGATAAACATAAAAATCAGAAACATGTCAGTTGCAGAGAGCAAACCCCAAGTCTACAGTTGCTCCCAAAGTCCACCACCTCAATTTTGGGATGATTTGTTTTCTATTCAGGTATTCCACAGATTCAGGGTACATCAAGTTGATTGTGGGAATTTAATCTGCTGCTCCCGAGGCTGCTGGGAGAAATTTCCCTTTCTCTTCTATGTTCGCACAGCTCCTGGGGTTCAGCTTTGGTTTAGGCCCCACCTCTGTGTGTAGATTGCCCTCAGGCATCTGTTCCCACCCAGACAGGACCTGGTTAAGGCAATAGCTGATTAGGAGGCTCTTGCTCATTCAGGCCTAGGGGGAGGGAGAGGTACGGAAGTTATAATTGGAATGCAGGGTGAGCCTGCAGCAGCAGAGGCCAGCGTGGCATTGCAACAGCCTGAGGCGCACCGTGTGTTCTCCCAAGGAACTTGTCTCTGGATCATGGAACCCTGGCAGTGGCGGGCTGCACAGGCTCCCAGGGGTGTGTGGATAGTGACCTGTGTTTGCACATAGGTTTCTTGGGGGCTGCAGCAGCAGCGTTAGCATTTCATGCCCATCTCTGTGGTCCAAGCTGATAGCCGCACTTGTGCCCATCTCTGGAGCTCGCTTAGGCGGTGCTCTGTCTTCTTTTGCAAAGTCTGAGGTCTTCTGCCAGCGTTCAGTAGGTGTTCTGTAGGAGTTGTTCCACATGTAGATGTATTTTTCACGTATTTGTGGAGAGGAAGGTGATCTCCACGTCTTACTCCTCGGCTATATTGAAGGTCCCCCCTACTTTATTTTCTTGAAAATTGTCTTTGATATTATCATAGCAATTTATCAATTAAAGTAAACATAGTACAGAACTAATTCTAGAGGAAAAACAAACTAATGAATACCCAAATTACTGCTATTGACTTTCATATGCTTTGTCATGTGTCCAAATTTATGATGGAAAAGCATTGACAGGAAATTTGACTTCTATAGAAAATAACAACAAAGAAATCACCCTATGAACTTAAAATTTAGAATACAACAGAGGGAATTCCCTGGCAGTCCAGTGTTTAGGACTCCGTGTTTTCACTGCCAAGGGTGTGGGTTCAATCCCTGGCCGGGGAACTAAGATCCCGCAAGCCATGCAGTGCAGCCAAAAATAAAATAAAATGAAAGTAAAAATACAACAGAGAAAATGAGCGGTTTTGGTTAGAAAGCTTGAAAAAAAGCGTAATTTAAAGCAGTATTCATTCCAGACACAGTACATGAAGAGACCATGACGTTCCTTCAGCTGTCCTAGGGATTTTCATGTGATGACCACAGCATGATGGAGAGGTCTGTAACCAGAGTCCAGCTCCGCTGCTTACTGGTTATGTGTCCTTGGTCAACTTATTTAGGCTAAGCCTTAGCTTCTTTCTTTTTAAAATGGAGATGTAGATAACACACATCATGAGATGGTGGTAAGACTTAAATGATATATGGCAAGTAAAGCAAGCACCTAACACCTTGCCTGGTAGGCAGTCTATGTTCACTATGTGCTCATTCCCTTATCTCTCCATTCCCTTCCCAGAAATCTGCCATATAAAAGTGGATCTAACAAATAGAACTACCATATGACCCAGCAATCCCACTACTGGGCATATACCCTGAGAAAACCATAATTCAAAAAGAGTCATGTACCAAAATGTTCATTGCAGCTCTATTTACAATAGCCCAGAGATGGAAACAACCTAAGTGCTCATCATCAGATGAATGGATAAAGAAGATGTGGCACATATATACAATGGAGTATTACTCAGCCATAAAAAGAAACGAAATTGAGCTATTTGTAATGAGGTGGATAGGCATAGAGTCTGTCATACAGAGTGAAGTAAGTCAGAAAGAGAAAGACAAATACCGTATGCTAACACACATATATGGAATTTAAGAAAAAAAATGTCATGAAGAACCTAGGGGTAAGACAGGAATAAAGACACAGACTTACTAGAGAATAGACTTGAGGATATGGGGAGGGGGAAGGGTAAGCTGTGACAAAGCGAGAGAGAGGCATGGACATATATACACTACCAAACATAAGGTAGATAGCTAGTGGGAAGCAGCCGCATAGCACAGGGGGATCAGCTCGGTGCTTTGTGACCGCCTGGAGGGTTGGGATAGGGAGGGTGGGAGGGAGGGAGACGCAAGAGGGAAGAGATATGGGAACATATGTATATGTATAACTGATTCACTTTGTTATAAAGCAGAAACTACCACACCATTGTAAAGCAATTATACTCCAATAATGATGTAAAAAAAAAAATTAAAATATATTAACAATGCAAAAAGAAAAACTGGATCTACCTTTGACTAAGTTAATCGTCAGGTCATTAATACAGTAATACCATTTACCACTTATTGTCTGCTTACTAGGAAACTCAGTGCCTGGCACATGGTAGGCTCCCAGTAAAGATATGCTTAGTGGTTGGATAGTTGGATAAATGGATGGATGGAGGGATGGATGGCTTAATTTCCATCTTGAGATTCCTAGAGAAAGAGATACTGTGTTTATTCTATATATTATTAAAGAATACAATTGGGACCAGAAAACACAGTGGCAGTCCCTATTAATTTTTTGAGCAGAAAAATTGGGCTTGGCAAAGCAACAATCTGGCTATTGGACAGGAGCCCTTGGGAAGAACAGAAGTGAAAAGGAGGCTTCTCTGAGCAAGACACATACTCTCCAGGTCTTTGGATTCTGCTGTAAAGAGTCACCCTCTTCATCCCTGGGTCTGAGAGGACAGCAGTCTGCCAGAGGTGTGTTGCTTCCTTCCTTCCTTCCCTGGTGTTCTGAGGGTCAACAGTGCTAGGTCATAAGGGAGGTGCTGATGGGCAGGATAGCCCAGAGTAGTGGGGCTCCCACTGATGCCACCAACATCCTTGAGTAATCAATCTTGTGTGGAAGGCCTGACTCAGCCACACCAGGCCTCTCACATGCCCAGGCCCAGATGCAGTGCATGTGTTGTTTTCACTTAGTTGCCTTGTAGTGAAAGCTAGAGGGAGGCAGAGTTTCACAAAATCAAGAAAAGCATTCTAACAAAGCTGTCCAAACATTGAAGAGGCTGCCTCAGAAACAGTGGGTTCCTCATCACAAGTCCCTGGTCTGGAAGGAATGTTGCTATGGTTGTTGTTATGTTGGAGAGGGAATTCTAGCTTTAGGTTGATGACTGAGATGAGAAAAAGTCCTTCTAGCCTGAGATTTTGATTTCATTTGAGACACGCTATCAAAACTAGGCTTTCTACTGACACCTAGAGGCTTACTTATAAATATTATTACAAATCTGAGCCCGAGGAAAGCTCTATTCCTTCTTAGTTCAAATTTTCAACTTCATTTGGGCCTATAGGCTCTCCCCATCTCCAGATATTCCCAGGGGAGGAGTCTCAGAAAAAACTAAGTATTATGATGTTGCAATAGCACCATATCTTGACACAGCTACAGGACCAGGACAGAAACACAGTCAGAGGAAGGTCCTTGTCCTTCCCAGCCTCAAGGAGAAGGAAACAGGTCATATACATGACAAAATAAGTTACCACGTGAGGTGGACTCACCCAAACAGCTAATGTGGGTGATCAGTGCCATGAAAATTGAGTAAATAAAAAGATGGGGTGGAAGGGCTTTCAGGGAGGGTTTGAAACTAGAGCTGGTTCTAATGGAGAAATAACTCAGGAAGGTAAGGCAGGGTAGGAACAGATGGCAGTGAGTGTAGCTCAAGAGCCTGGGCTTTGGGGTCCAACCGAACTTTGTTAAATTCTTGCTTCTCCAGGACTTCCCTGGTGGTCCAGTGGTTACGACTTCGCCTTCTAATGTAGGGGGTGCAGGTTCGACCCCTGGTCGGGGAGCTAAGATCCCACATACCTCACAGCCAAAAAACCAAACATAAAACAGAAGCAATTATGTAACAAATTCCATAAAGACTTTAAAAATGGTCCACATCAAAAAATCTTAAAAAAAAAAATTCTTGCTTCTCCTCATTAGCCAGTATTGCAACTAGTCTCTTAGAGTCTCTGACATCAGATTCCTCCTCTAACGATGGGGATACTCGTGCTTTCCCTGAAAGCTTGATGTATGGATTAGAGGTAACACATGTAATTTGGTTTGCTCAGTTTGGGCACATAATAAGCACTCCAATGGCAGCTTGTACTGCTGTGGATTTGACACAGGGATGGACCTGGTATGTTCGGGGAATATAACATGAGACAATTTGACCGGGACAGAGTGTTTGTGTAGAAGCATAAGAAGTGAGCCTGAGGCACGTTATGTGCTAGACAGAACCCAGGACTAGGAGTCAGGGGACCTCAGTTTGAGTTCTTGATCTCATTTCACCAGACAAGTCACTCTCACTTTCTCTGAGCCTCTCTTTCCCATCTGTAAAGTGAGATATTAGTCTAGAGAAGTATTTATCTCCCTAGCTACATATTAGAATCATCTAGAAAGCTTATAAAAATTCCAATGACCATGCTGTACCCCAGACCAGCTAAGTCAGAACTTCTGGGGCTGGGACTCCAGACAGCAGACTTTAAAAAAAGAAAAAACAACAGCTTTATTGAAGTATAATTGATATACCAAAAAAAGTACATATTTGATGTATTCAATTTGATGAGTTTGGACATATGCACACACCATGATATCACCACCAGAATAAAGGTAATAAACATGTCCATGACCTCCAAAAGTTTCCTTGTGTCCCATTATTTTGTGTGTGTGTGGTAAGAATGCTTAACATGAGATCTACCCTCTTAACATTTTAAAATGCGCAACACTGTGCTGTTAACTGTGGGTACTATGTTGTACAATAGGTCACTAGAATTTATTCATCTAGCATAACTGAAACTTTTACTCATTGAACAACTCCTCATTTTCCCCTTCTCCCAGCCCCTGGCAACCACCATTCTATTCACTGCTTCTATGAGTTTGACTATTCTAGATACCTCATATAAGGGGAATCGTACAGTATTTGTCCTTATAACGCTGGTTTATTTCACTTAGAATAATGTCCTCCAGGTTCATCCATGTTGTCATAAATGGTAGGCTTTCCATCTTTTTTAACGCTGAATAATACTCCATTCTATGTATACACCACATTTTCATTGTCCATTCACCTGTTGATGAACATATAGTTTGTTTTCATATCTTGGCTACTGTGAATAATGCTTCAACGAATATGAGAGTGCTAACATCTCCTCGACATCTTGATTTTAATTCTTCTGGATATATACCCAGAAGTGGAATTGCTGGATAATATGGTAGTTTTATTTTTAATTTTTTGAGGAATCTCCAAACTATTTTCCATAGTAGCTGAATCATTTAAATTCCCAGCAACAGTGTACAAGGGTTTCGGTTTCTCCACATCCTCACAAACACTAATCTTTTGGGTTTTTGTTTTCTTTTTTTAAGTTTTTGGCCATACTATGTGGCATGTGGAATCTTAGTTCCCCAACCAGGGATCAAACCCGCATCCCCTGCATTGGAAGTGCAGAGTCTCAACCACTGGATGGCCAGGGAAGTCCCATAATCTTTTGTTTGTTTTTCAATAGCCATCTTAACAAGTGTGAGGTGGTATCTTATTGTGGTTTTGATTTGCATTTCCCTGATGGTTAGTGATGCTGAGCAGCTTTTCATATACCTGGTGGCCATATATATATCTTCTTTGGACAAATATATTTTTTAAGTCTTGTCCCATTTTTCAATCAGGTTATTTGTTTTTCTGCTACCAAGTTGTAGAAGTTTCTTGTGCATTTGGGATATAACCCCTTATCAGATAAATGGCTTGCAAATATTTTCACATTCCATAGATTGCCTTTTCACTCTTGTGATTGTTCCCTTTACCTTAAAGAAGTTTTTAAATTTGATGCAGTCCCTACTTTCTCACCCCATGCACAAAAATAATTCAAAACGGATTAAAGACATAAATGTAAGACCCGAAACCATAAAACTTCTAGAAGAAAACATAGGAGGTATGCTCTGTGACATCAGTCTTAGTAATATCTTTTTGGATATGTCTCTTCAGGTAAGGGAAACAAAAAATAAACAAATGTGAATACATCAAACTGAAAAGCTTTTGCGCAACAAAGGAAACTATAAACAAAACAAAAAGCAGCCTGCTGAATGGGAGAAGATATTTGCAAATGATTTATCTGATAAGAGGTTAATATCCAAAATATGCAAAAAAGTCATACAACTCAATATCTAAAAAACAAACAACCTGCTTAAAAAATGGGCGGAGAACTTGAATAGGAATTTTTCCAAAGAAGACATAAAGATGGCCAACAGGCACATTAAAACATCACAAATCATCAGGGAATTGCAAATCAAAACCACAATAAAATATCACCTCACACCTGTCAGAATGGCAATAACTGTTATCAAAAAGACAACAAATAACAAGTGTTGGTGAGGATGTAGAGAAAAGGGAACACTTGTGCACTGTTGATGGGAATGTAAATTGGTACAACCTCTACGGGAAACATTATGGAGTTCCTCAAAATATTAAAAATAGAAGTACCATATAATCCAGCAATTCCACTTCTGGGTGTATATCTGAAGAAAATGAAAACACTAATCTGAAAAGATATATGCTCCCATATGTTCATTGCAGCATTATTTACAATAGCCAAGATATGGAAGCAAACCTAAGTGCCCATCAGTAGATGAATGGATAAAGATACAATGGAATATTACTCAGCCATAAAAAAGAATGAAATCTTACCATCTGTGACAACATGGATGGACCTAGAGGCTAAGTGAAATAAGTCAGAGAAAGACAAATATTGGACTTCCCTTGTGGCGCAGTGGTTAAGAATCCGCCTGCCAATGCAGTGGACATGGGTTCAATCCCTGGTCCAGGAAGATCTGACATGCCGCAGAGCAACTAAGCCCGTGTGCCACAACTACTAAGCCTGCACTCTAGAGCCCATAAGCCACAGCTACTGAGACTGCGTGCTGCAACTACTGAAGCCCGCGTGCCTAGAGCCCATGTTCCGCAACGAGAAGTGACCACATGAGAAGCCCACGCACCGCAACAAAGAGTAGCTCCCGCTCGCTGCAACTAGAGAAAGCCCACGTGCAGCAACAAAGACCCAATGCAGCCAAAAATAATTTTTTTTAATTAAAAAAAAAGAA
The DNA here is from genome assembly GCF_039906515.1 of Pseudorca crassidens. Lineage (NCBI taxonomy): Eukaryota > Metazoa > Chordata > Mammalia > Artiodactyla > Delphinidae > Pseudorca > Pseudorca crassidens. Next base: position 55,952,475 of record NC_090304.1, read on the forward strand.
AGACAAACACTCTATGATTTCACTTATATGTGGAATCTAAAAAACAAAACAAATAAACAAACAGAACAAAACAGAAACATACTAATCGATACAGAGGACGAACAGGTGGTTGCCAGAGGGAAGAGGGGAGGGAGAGGACAGAAATAGGTGAGGGAGATTAAGAGGTACAGCTTCCAGTTACAAAATAAATTAGTCAGAGGTATGAAATGTAAAGCCTGGGGAGTATAGTCAATAATTATGTAATATCCTTGAATGGTGACAGATCATAACTAGACTCCTTGGTGATAGTTTTAAAATGGAGAGAGGGAGTTCCCTGGTGGTGCAGTGGTTAAGAATCTGCCTGCCAATGTAGGGGACAAGGGTTCAATCCCTGGTCCAGGAAGATCCCACATGTCACAGGGCAACTAAGCCTGTGCACCTCAACTACTGAGTCTGTGCTCTAGAGCCTGCGAGCCACGACTACTGAAGCCTGCATGCCCTAGAGCCCATGTGCTGCAACTACTGAAGCCCACGTGCCTAGAACCCCTGCTCCACAACAAGAGAAGCCACCTCAATAATAAGGTCGCACACTGCAACGAAGAGTAGCCCCTGCTCGCTGCATCTAAAGAAAGCCTGCACGTAGCAACGAAGACCCAATGCAGGCAATAAGTAAGTAAGTAAATAAATTAATTAATTAAGTAATTAATTAAATTGATAGAAATATTGAATCACTATATTGTATGCCAGGAACTAACATAGTGTTGTAGTTCAATTATACTTCAAAAAAAACCAAATAAACTTATAGAAAAAGAGATCAGATTTGTGGTAACCAGAAGTGGGGGTTGGGGAGAGGGGACTTGGATGAAGGTAGTCAAAAGGACCAAACTTCCAGTTATAAGATAAATACGTACTAGGGATGTAATGTACAACATGATAAATATAATTAACACTGCTGTATGTTATGTATGAAAGTTGCTAAGAGAGTAAATCCTAAGAGTTCTCATCACAAAGAAAAAATATTTTTCTCTTTTTCTTTTATTTTGTATCTATATGAGATGATGGATGTTCACTAAACTCACTGTGGTAATCATTTCATGATGTATGTAAATCATATCATTATGCTGTACACCTTAAACTTATACAGTGCTGTAAGTCCATTATATCTCAATAAAACAGGAAGAAAATAAAAAGAAATTGAAGATGACAAACAAATGGAAAGATATATTGTGCTCACAGATTGGAAGAATTAATATTGTTAAAATTGCCATACTCCCCCAAACAATCCACAGAATCAATGCAATCCATAACAAAATACCAATAACATTTTTCACAGAACTAGAATAAATAGTTCTAAAATTTGTATGGAAACAAAAAAGACTATAAATAGCTAAAACAATCTTGAGAAAGAAGAACAAAGCTGGAGGTATCACACATCCTGATTTCAAACTATACTACAAAGCTACAGTAATCAAAACAGTATGGTACTGGCACAAAAACACCTAGACAATAGAACAGAAGAGAGAGCCCAGAAGTAAACCCACACTTATATGGGCAATTGATCTACAACAAAGGAGGCAAGAATATACAATGGGGAAAAGACAGCCTCTTCAATAAATGGTATTCAGAAAACAGCTATCTGCAAAAGAATTAAATTGTGCTACTTTCTCACACCATATACGAAAATAAACTCAAAATGGATTAGAAACCGAAAATGTTAAGAGCTGAAGCCATAAAACTCCTAGAAGAAAACAGGCAGTATGATCTTTGATATCGATCTTAGAAATATTTTTTTAGATATGCCTCCTCATGGAAGGGAAATAAGAGAAAAAATTAATAAATAGGACTACATTAAAATCTTTTCACAGCAAAGGAAACTATCAGTAAAACCAAAGGCAGACTACTGAATAGAAGAAGATATTTGCAAATGATACACCTGATAAGTGGTTAATATCCAAAATATACAAATAACTCATATAACTCAACATCAAAAACAAAAAACAAAAAAGCCTGGGCTTCCCTGGTGGCGCAGTGGTTGAGAGTCCGCCTGCCAATGCAGGGTACACGGGTTCGTGCCTCAGTCCGGGATGATCCCACATGCCGTGGAGCGGCTGGGCCCATGAGCCATGGCTGCTGAGCCTGCGCATCCAGAGCCTGTGCTCCGCAACGGGAGAGGCCACAACAGTGAGAGGACCGCGTACCAAAAACAAAAAAACCAAAAAAAACCTGATTTTAAAAATGGGTAGAGGACCTGAACAGACATATTGCCAAAGAAGACATACAAATGGCCAACAGGTAAAACGATACTCAACATCACAAATCATCAGGGAAATGCAAACCAAAACCACAGTGAGAGACTTCCCTGGTGGTCCAGTGGTAAAGAATCCGCCTTACAATGTAGGGGACGCAGGTTCGATCCCTGGTCAGGGTCCCACATGCTGCAGGGCAACTAAGCCCAAGCGCCACAACTACTGAGCTCGCAAGCCTCAACTAGAGAGCCTGCATGCCACAAACTACAGAGCCCATGCACCCAGGAGCCTGTGCTCCACAACTAGAGAGAAGCCTGCATGCTGCAAAGAAGAGCCTGCGCACCTCAGTGAAAAGATCCCTCATGCTTCAACAAAGATCCTAACTGCTATAACTAAGACCCAACGCAGTCAAAAATAATTAAAAAGAAAGAAAACACACACAATGAAATATCACCTCACACCTGTCAGAATGGCAATATCTGTTATCAAAGAGACAACAAATAAGTGTTAGTGAGGATGTGAAGAAAAGGGAACCCTGTGCACTGTTGGTGGGAATGTAAACTGGTGTACCCACTACGTAAAACAGTATGGAGGTTCCTCAAAAAATTGAAAATAGAACTATGATACCATCCAGCAATCCCATTTCTGGGTATTTATCCAAAGAATATGAAAACACTAATTTGAAAAGATATATGTACTCGTATGTTCATTGCTGCACTATTTACAAAAGCCAAGTATGAAAGCAAACTGAGTGCCTGATGATGGATGAATGAATAAAGAAGATGTGGAATATATATACAATGGGATACTACTCAGCCATTAAAAAGAGAAATCTTACCATATGGGACAACTTGGATGGATCTAGAGGGTATTATGCTAAGTGAAATAAGTCAGAAAAAGATAAATACTGTATGATTTTATTTGTATGTGGAATCTAAAAACCGAAACATAACAAAACAGAAACAGACTCATAGATACAAAGAAACAGGCAGTTGCCAGAGGGGAGGGAGGTAGGGAGATGTGTGAAAGACGTGAAGGAGATTAAGAGGTACAAACCTCCAGTTACAAAAAGAATGAGTCACAGGGATGAAATGTACAGTGCAGGGGGCGGGGGGGGGGGGGGATATGATTGATAATTATGTGATATCTTTGTATGGTGAGAGATTGTAACCACACTTATTGTGGTGATCATTTTGTAATGTATAGAAATAGCAAATCACTACATGTGTGCCAGGAACTAACATAGTGGTGTAGGTCAATTATACTTCAAAAGCAAACAAACTCTTAGAAAAAGAGATCAGATTTGTGGTTACCAGAGGTGGGGATGTGAGGAGGGGGAACTAGATGAAAGTGGTCAAAAGGTACAAGCTTCCAGTTATAAGATAATTACTAGATATGTAATGTACAACACGATTAATATAATGAACACTGCTGTATATTATGTATGAAAGTTGTTAAGAGAGTAAATCCTAAGACTTGTTGTAACCAAGCAGGACCCTATGGAGCCTTGCTGGGGGCAGAGCCCTCCCCCATATCCTCTGCTTTAGCTCCTCTCAAAAGTACCTAGATAACAGTATCTGATGCATGTTTCCTGAGTTGTTTCACAGATGTGAAAACCCCCCACCAAATGGAAGGTGTCAACTACTTGATGACCATGAGCACATAGCCCTCAGGCCTAAGGATTGGTAATGTTAACCCCTGTGCCACCACCCTGTTACCTCACCATCACCCAATCAGAATTGTGCAGGAGCTGATCACATACTCTAGGACACCCTTCCCTCACCTTGCCCTTCAAAATGCTTTGCTGAAACCCTTCAGGGCGTTTGGGGTTTTTTGAACTCAAGCTACCTGTCCTCCTTGTATTGGCACCTTTACAATAAAGCTGCACTTTCCTTCACCACAACCCGGTGTCAATAGATTGGAGATTGGCTTTACTGCACATGGGTGAGCAGACCTGAGTTTGGCTCCGTAACATTCTCATCATAAGGGAAAAAACCTTTTTTTTCTTTTATTTTGTATTCCTATGAGATGATGGATGCTCACTAAATTTATTGTGGCAATCATTTCATGATGTATGGAAGTCAAATCATTATGCTTGTACACCTTAAACTTATACAGTGCTATATGTCAATTATATCCCAATAAAACTAAAAGAAAAAATATTTTTAAAAATTATGTGCAATCATAGATAAATGTATTATAGCCATTAGCTATGACTGTATTAGGGTAATGCTAGTTCTGCAATAGGTAGGTAGATAGCTAGCTAGATAGCGAGATAGACAGATATTATATAATGCCTACTATTTATTGAGTGGTAAGTGTCAGGCACTTTACCAAGAGCTCTTTATGTGCTATTTAATATTCACAATGAACTTAAGAGGTAGGGAATTTACCGATGAAGAAATTGCACAATACCATGTAGCTAAAGGTGGGAGATAACATTTTAACACAGATCTCTCTGACGACCCAGTGGAAACTTGACCACTACATTCTACCATGTCGCATAACCCCACACATCATTGGAAATGGTTTCTTTTATCCTGCTCACTTGGAGGCAAATGTCAAGATCCCAATGCCTATCGACGGATGTATTTCTGGGAACTTAGGAACTTTTAGACTATTTCTCAACAAGTATTTTTGGTTAAGATAGGTCAGTTTCTAAATATCATCTATAAGTGATATATTACTTTTTATTCAATATTTTTATACTGAAACAGTTGGCCACAGGAGCAGGAGAGGCCCCCAAACCAACGAGTAAGACGCTGACACCTTGTGGCCTTTTTTATAAGGCCAGGTGTGCAGTCCAACACTGAGGATTGATTGCCCAGGACAAAATTCTAACCATGCCGGCCACTTTGCCATCCTTCTGTTGTCTTCCTACCTGTAACATCATTTTGTTTCTCCAAATATAATATTAGGAATGAATCAACACAGCAACATAAGAAAATAATAAGAACTGAAGACAAAATAATAAAGTTATCCTCTCCTACTATTTACTAGTAGCATATCACCTTTATCAAGTTACTCAACTTTTCTGGGCTTGAAATTTTCTTATCTGCAAGATGGGGACAATAACACTCATCTTGTAGTACTGCTTTAAAACAAAATTAAAATATAAATGTAAAGATCCTGGCAAATTGTGGCCATGTGACAAATATTAGTTCCTTACTCCCTCCCCCTCTTTCCTAATCCTTCTTCCTTTCCTTGATTTCTAAACTCTTCCCACTTAAGATATCCTAGTCTTCTGTTTTCTATTCACTTTCCTAAGTATTTTCTCCATTGTTCTTTCTGTTTCTGACTCCACCCTATCCCCTCCCCCATCACACACACAGAACAGTGTCCATTAGTTAACCCTTACTTGGGTAAGGTCCGGCTCGGTAAGCCTCTCTATATTATCCAGCTAATCATCCCAAAACATCCCCCACTGGATTTCACTGAGCAGTTTTCCCATTACTAACAGCATTTTATGATCCTGAGTCTGGTACCCTCAGATTCTGCTTGTCCCTTACCTCTGTCTGACTCTTTCAATCCAACCCTGGGAGACCTGACACACACCCCTCAACTCCCTCCTGACCTCACTCAGGCCACGCTTCCTCTCTCATTACTCACTCTGCTCTGCTCACTGGCCTCCTTCCATTTGCTGCTCCATTTGGCTGAAAGGCTGTCCTGGACATTCACACATGGTTTAATCCCCCACTTCTATAAATTCCTGCTCAAATATTACCTTATCAGAGACAACTTCCTTGACATTCTGTGTAACTATATAAAATAGCACAAACACACAAAACCCCAGTTTCCATCCCCTTTACCCTACTTAGTTTTATAGTACCTCTTACCACCCGTAATATAGTTGCTGCACTAGAGCAAAGGTAAATGAGTTGGTAGCTCCTTAAAGCGTTCTTCTGTGGGAGGCCAAGGTTCACTTTGTGGGGCATTGGGTCCTCAGTAGTGGATTATTCCTGGAAACATTAATTATTACATATGTTAGCTGATGATAACACATGTAAGATAAAGCTATAGAAACTCACTTTTCATTCTTGCTGCTGCCACTCCTAAGCACTTAGTCTACCTTCCCCTCCATATATCTTGGAATGTCTGCTTATTCAGACATTCCAAGATATGAATTTATCTTGGCATTTATCATTTAGGGTGGGAATTCTAAACCCAGAATTCATGAAAGGGCTTCAAAGGATCCATGAACAACTTGAAATTATTGGTTAAGTTTTGGGGATATATTTGTTTTCTGGGGCAAGATTGACAAGATTCAAGGGGTCTATGACTCCCTCAAAATAAAGATTAAAAATCATAGTCTTAGGAATGACAGCACAATATTCCCCTAACTTAATATGCATAATATTTAATCATTCTGTAGTATTATCCTCTCTTTCTCAATAGCCAAACACCAAGAGTAATGGGATAGTATCTACTCATTGCTAGCAGACTGGCTGGCACCTAACTGATTCTCAATAAATACTTATTGAATGAATGAAGACTCCATGGTGGTAAGAGCCTATTAATTAGTCATTCTGTCCATAATCTTCATTGAGCAAGACTTGTTCTGGGGTAGGGGGTGTCTTGATAGATCCAATTAGATTATTCACCATCTACAGATAAGGGAAGAATTAATCCTACTGAAAAACACAAATCTCACTTTTAACAGGGAAGAGCCAGTCACAATGCACACTGTAAGAGAAGTTGATTGAAGATGAAATAGCTAGTTGAACCTCAGAAAGGGAACAGTGAATGGGAAGTTAGGTGGAGTGAAATTCAGAAGAGGTAGCTCCCATAACCAGAACTCAAAGAGTTTATAATCCTGGCAAGAATCAGGCTTGTCCAATTAAATCCAATACTAGAAATTTAGGCATATGTTCAAACCACCTGTCCCATCATTAGAGACAAAAGGAAGTTGAAAAACCAGTTGGTTGAGGTTTATATTTCTAATAGATTAAGTATAATAAAAGGGATTTCTGGTATCTGTGTATTATGTTAGTTTTTAAGCTTTATATAAAAAAAATACACTCTTTGACTCAGGTCATTAAGTTGCATTTACTGTGTGTGTGTGTATTTTATAGATTTTTGCATTTTATGTTGAACAGATTTTAAAGAGATTTATAGATAGCAATAAGTACCCTTATTTTGTAGACCCCCTGTTTTTCAGGCAACAGCATCCTTCACAGTAAATAAAGGGCTGCAACAACAGCTACAAAACAGTGGTTCTTTGGCTCTGCTTCCATTCATTCTGCAGGAAAGCCAAACTTCCTTATTTTCTCTCAAATTGTTCTGTGAAGCCCCAAGTTCACCTGCAGAGCTCCTGTCTTCACCATTTTTTTTCCAGCTTGCTCTAGTTCTTGCTCTCTGCAGAAACCCCACTGTTTCTATTCAGGCTCAAAGGGCGGATGGACCTCTGGTACCTGCCCACATGTGCCTGCCCCAAGGCTATTAAGGTCCTACTTGAGGCCTTTTCTTTCTAAACCGTTGCTGAGGACTTCACCTTCTCTTAACATTGCCAAAACCACCAGCACCAACTCCAAGCTCTGCTGAAACTTCCTGGTGTTCCAATACCACTTAAAAAAATTAAGAGCAACTTCTATTTTGTGTGTATGATATATTATTTATTAATTTTAATAAACTTTTTACTTAAAACACAGACTTTAAAAAACAAAAAAAGTTACAGAAAAATTACAAATACAGTACAGAGAGTTCCTGTATACCCTATACCCAATTTTCTCTATTATTAACATCTTACATTAATATGGAACATTTGTCATAATTAATGAACCAATATTAATGTTATTATTAGCTAAATCCATATTTTACTCATATTTCATTAATTTTTACCTGATGTCCTTTAGCTGTCCCAGGATCCCTTCCAAGATACATTACATTTAGTCATCATATCTCCTTAGGCTCCTCTTGGCTATGACAGTTTCTCAGACTCCCCTTCTTTTTTACGACCTTGACAGTTTTGAGGAATACTGGTCAAGTATTTTGCAGAATATCCCTCAACTGGAATTTGCCTTATGTTTTTCTCATGATTAGATTGGGGTTACATGTTTTGGGAAGGAAGCCACAGAAGTAAAGTACCATTCTCATTACCTCATATCAACGGTACATACTATCAACATGACATCACTGTTGAGGTTAACCTTGATCATCTGGCTGAGGTAGTGTTTGTCAGGTTTCTCCACTGCAAAGTTACTCTTTTCAGTCTTCCCCTCTCCCCCTCTTCCAGACTAGCCTCTTTGAAAGGAAGTCAATATGCACAACCCATACTTAACCAGTGAGGAGCTATGCCCAGCCTCCTTGAAGGCAGAGTATCGACATAAATTATTTGGAATTCTTCTACACTGGAGATTTTTATATTCCCTCCCATTTATTTATTTATTCAATTATTTATGTATAACAGTATGGCTTTGTGGATAATTAATGTATACTTTGGGCATAATCCAATACTACTTTATTTATTGTATTGCTTAAATGGTCACTTTGGTCAGCTCTTTCAGTTGGCTACCATGTCCCTTTGACATAGCTCCATCTTTTTTATTTTGTTTTAGAACTTTTACTTTCTGGCACTAAAAGATGTTCTGGCATTACAGATGCTCCTGTATATTCCCTGCCCCAGTCCTTGAATCTGCCGTTTCTCCAAGGAGCCCTGGTTCCTTTTATGGGAGAATGGTATTAGAAACCAAGATCTGGGCAGTAGGTGCACTCATTGCTATTGGGGTATTCTTCCTTCTAGGCCCTCCCAGCTGACAACGTAAGGAAATGTATGTGTGTATGCTGACCCATATATATATACACATAACTATAAATATTTCTGTATGTAACATCTGTATCTATATTAAGCTACACAAGTTCATACTGATATCTCCAACTGTAATTCATTACCATATGGAGCCTTCTAGCCTCTTCGTAAACTCCCACTCCAACAGTGAGAAACCTGGCTCCCACAATCTGCCATCCATTTACTTAATTATTCAGTTCCAGTATATATATATATTGAATTCAGATTTGTTAACTTATACCCCATGGGTACACAACTTTTTCAGCTAGAGTACAGTGCTGATGTACAGTCCCTTTGGCATTTAATTTTACAGACTCCACTCATTTCCAAAGTTACTTGGGTCAGTACCTTTTCTCCCACCCCCGTCAGTGAGACTGTTTCATAGATTGATTGAATGATTTATTTTAAATAAATTTATTGATTTATTTTTGGCTGCATTGGGTCTTTGTTGCTGTGTGCGAGCTTTCTCTAGTTGTGGCGAGCGGGGGCTACTCTTCGTTGTGGTGCGTGAGCTTCTTATTGCAGTGGCTTCTCTTGTTGCGGAGCACGGGCTCTAGGCACACGGGCTTCACTAGTTGTGGTGCATGGGCTCAGCAGTTGTGGCTCATGAGCTCTAGAGCTCAGGCTCAGTAGTTGTGGCGCGTGGGCTTAGCTGCTCTGCAGCTTGTGGGATCTTCCTGGACCAAGGCTCAAACCCATGTCCCCTGCATTGGCAGGCGGATTCTTAACCACTGTGCCACCAGGGAAGTCTCATGTTTCATAGATTTATAATATAGTTAGATTATTTTGTCCCATCCTTTATTCCATCTTGGGATCCTCCAATCTCCTTAATTATTTAAAAATTTTGCATATATTAAGGTTCTATGGGTATATGCATGGTATCATATATCCATCATTACGGTATTATACAAAATGGTTTCACCACTGTAAAATATCCTCTGTACTTTACCTATTCAATCCTCCTCCCCAATGAATCCCTACTGATCTCTGCTAATGTATTTTATGGCTCTATAGTTTTGCCTTATCTAGAATGTTCTATTAATAGAATCATATAGTTTGTAGCCTTTCAGACCTGATTCTTTCATTTAGCAATATACATTCAAGATTCATCCATGTTTTTGCTTAGCTTGATAGTTTATTTCTTTAAAAAAAATTTTTTTGTTTTAATTGTAGTAAAATACACATAACATAAAATTTACCATCTTAACTATTTTTAAGTACACTTAGTGGTATTAAATATATTCATATCATTGTGCAATTCATCATCCATCTCCAGAACTCTTATTATCTTGCAAAACTAAAACTCTATGCCCATTAAATAATAACTCCCCATTCCTCCTTCCCCAGTCCCTGGCAACCACCATTCTGCTTTCTGTCTCTATGAATTTGACTACTCTAGGTCCCTCATATAAGTGGAATCTTACAGTGTTTGTCTTTTTGTGACTAACGTATTCCACTTAACATAATGTCCTCAAGGTTCATCCAACTTGTAGTATATGTCAGAAGTCCCTCCCTTTTTAAGGCTGAATAATATTCCATTGTATGTTTATACCACATTTTGCTTATCCATTCATCTGTCAATGGACATTTGGGTTGCTTCCACCTTTTGGCTATTGTGAATACCTCATCCCTTTTTCTCAGTGAATAGTATTCCACTGAATGGCTGTTTCCCTTTAGTTTGAATTTTTTTTTTCAATTGCAGCCCTTTTACCTTATGACAGAAGCATGAATCCATGGAGGCTGATCTAAATGACAGAGACCATGATGCTTTCACCATTTCTTCTCCTTTCTGACAGTGGCTCACGTCCTTGAACCAGGCTTGGGGACTCAGCTCTCTCTTAGCATGGCTTCTTTCCTAAGATGCTCTAGGAGCTATATATAAATAGAGTCCTGAAGTCCTGCTCCACCAGTCCTCCAGCAATGCTTGAATCCTAAGGAGATATAGAATAGGCTCCAGCTGGGACCCCTGATGGAGAAAATGGAAGCACAAAGCAGTAGTCATTCCTTAGTGGCTGTTATAGACCAAATTGTGTTCCCTCCCCACAAATTCATATGTTGAAGCCCTAACCCACAGTGTGACTATATTTGGAGATAGGACCTTTACAGAGGTAGTGAAGGCTAAATGAGGTCAAAAGGTTGACCTCTAATCTGATAGGACTGCTGTCCTTTTAGGAAGAGCAGAAGACACCAAAGATCTCTCTCTTTCTTTTTCTTTTTTTTTTTTTTTGATCTCTCTCTTTCTGTGAGAACACAGAGGAAAGCCACGTGAGGACAGAGTGAGAAGGCCACCGTCTACAAGCCAGGAAGAGAGATCTCACCAGAAACGAACTCTGGCACCACAGTCTTGGACTTTCAGTTTCCAGAATTGTAAGAAAATAGACATCAGTTGTTTACGCCACCCTGTCTATGGTATTTTGTAATGTCAGTCTTAGCGGATTTATACAGTGGCAGAACTGCACCTAGTACTCAACCTGATTCCAATTTCAGAGTTCTTTCCATTCAGAAACATTGTGGGGTTTTTTCTTTTCTTTTTTGATTTCTATCATTTATTTATTTTTTTTAAAAAGGCATATATGCAGAACCAGTGTTTCTCAGACAGATTGCAGTGACTGTGCTTGTGCTATCTCCTAATCACTTTCATATCCTCTAGGATGATCAGAGAATCAGTCCATAGGTGTCCTCAGACTATAGATGTCAGTTCCCAACATTGAAGATAGGTTGTACAACATCAACATTAACAAGCCCTGATTTTCTGCTGCCATGATGGACTGAGATGAAAAGATTTCCCTGCTCCCAGTCTCTATTTTACTGAAAATAGGGAAGCTAATATTATTTTTTAAATCTGAGGCTGTCTCATTTTTTCCTCAGATATCTGTTTTATTTTCACTGAAATTCACAAAAACAAAGTTCTAAAATAATTCCACATCAACAACAAAATTCGTATTTATTAATTATTGGAGATTGTCGTATTGAATTCTAAGAAGTTACAGAAACATTGCTTTTCTTTTCTTCTATTAGAGAAATATGAAAATAGAGATACTCACCTCTCCCACCCCCATGATACCAGATCACAGGACCTGAGCACTTCAGCTGTTTATAAGTTATCAATACTTTTTTTGTTCAAATAAATGTAAAGTTTGATGAACCTTCCCTCCACACAATGGGAAAAGAGCAACTTTACAGTATAGAAACCTGGCAGACAATACCTTCATCAGGAGCTCAAAAGTAATTAACATCAGTAATAGGACAAACTGAAATCATGTCATCTGATAGGATACAATGTGAAGAGCATCCCATCATTTCTGTGGTATTCCTGTCAAAGATACATAAACTGAAACTAACATCTAGGCAACATCAGACAAACCCAAATTCAGAGAGGTGCTACAAAATAACTGACCTGTAATCCTCAAAACTGTCAAGGTCTGCAAGTCAAGGAGGGACTGAGGAACTTTTCCAGACTGAAGGAGATTAATAAGACATAATGAGTAAATGCAATGCATGATTCTGAACTGAATCCTTTTACTATAAAGGACAGTGCTGGGACTATTGGCCAAACTTGAATGGAGTCTGAGGGATAGATGGTAGAAATGTAAACAATGTTAATTTTCTGATTTAGTTGATCTTATTGCGGTTACATAGGAGTATGTTGTTTGAGGAAATAAACATTAAAATATTTAGGTTAATGGGACATCATAATAATATCAGCAACTTGCTTTCAAATGGTTCAGGAAAAAACAGTTCTTTGTATATACTTGCAACTTTTCTGTAAGCTTGATACAGTTACAAAATAGTTTTTTTAATGTAGTGACTCAGATCTCTTCCCTAACATTCAGAGTTTTAAAGTTTCTGTCCCTGATAACATCAAGCCGAAGGAATTGCCTTTACAATCTCTTAAACATCCCATCTCCCTCTCTGTTTACAGATGCCACTGTAACGGTAATTCTAAATTTTGGTGAGGTTTTCTTCCACCTTCATTTCTCTTTATCTTATGTGAGGCCTCAGTGTAAAATTCATCATTATATAACTTTCATCTGCTTGAACTCCATTTTTATATATTAGCCTTTAGCCTTTATTAAGCACTAACTATGTGCTGGCCATGTACTAAGTACTTTTTAGTACTTAACCAGTATAGCATTATCTCATTTAACCTTGATGTCTTGCTACTTCCCTCTTCACACCCCAGCCTAGAGTACCCTGACCACCCTGGGCTTTCTCTCTGGGATTTTACAAACTGCACTGGCTCTGTCTCTCTTTCCTTTCTCTTGACCTTTTAGCTCCTACTTATCCTAAAGGGATCAGCTAGAATGACTCTTTTTCCAAGGAGCCTTCCCTTAAGTCTGAGTAGGAGGCCCTTCCTTGTGCTCCTACAGAGTAATGTCCTCTTTTAACCACAGTAGTTTTACACTATATTTTAGTTTTTCTTCTCTCTTTTGTTCCCTCTTGTAAGGTAGGTAAAATCAAGGACTACATCTTCACTGTTATTTCACCAAAGCTAACAGGGTATGTTACACTGAGTAGGTCCTCAAAAAAAAAACACTTATTGAGTGAATAACTGTAAGCAAGGGAGGCTAGATGACTGGTCTCTATTGAGGGTCACCTTGATGAATCCACCATAGTCTAGGATTATTTCTCAGTGTTGCAGGTCTGAAAACACAAGTGGATCAATATCCAGAGTTGAGCTCTCTCTTCTCCTAAAGTTAAACTTTATCACACTAACAAAATCCAATAAAGGCCTAAAGGAATCAATGAAAAGGGGCTCTCACTGACCTAACGTAGAAATAATAAATAGCATATCAGAAATAATAATGATTAAATGTATTGAAACATATCAAATATATAAAAATCCATGAGTTCATCATGGTAACAAGGTAATTAGTCATAATTAAAGGCTGCTGGGGCACTAACTCATTCTGAATATTAATAAAGGATATCGATTAAATCCTGGATTTCCTTTACAAACTGAATTTTAGAGTGACCAAATTGTTACTACGGGAAAATTCTTCTTTATAGAAGAAATTCAGCTGATAAAGGAAAAGGAATGAGGGATTCAGAAAATCACCAATTTTCAACCCCTAATAAGTTAATAGAGCTATGAAAATAATGGATACTAAAAAGTGGAAGACTGATGGTGTATATATATATATATATATATATATATATATATATATATATATATAAATATTTTTCTTTTTTTTTTTTTTGCGGTACGCGTACCTCTCACTGTTGTGGCCTCTCCCGTTGCGGAGCACAGGCTCCGGACGCGCAGGCTCAGCGGCCATGGCTCACGGGCCCAGCCGCTCCGCAGCATATGGGATCTTCCCGGACCGGGGCACGAACCCGCGTCCCCTGCATCGGCAGGCGGACTCTCAACCACTGCGCCACCAGGGAAGCCCTGATGGTATATTTATAGACCACTTGATCAATCTTAGTATTACCAAAAGTAGAACTATACATTATATGCCTTAAGTACACAGTGACACTTATGAAGTATTTTGCCTTAAAAAAAATAGAAAAGAAAGAAACTAAACTTAATTAAACATTTAAATGTAGCTACCAGTTTGAAGGAAATGCAAGGGATAGAGGAAAAAGTTAAATGACACCATGTAGAAGCAGTCAGCCAAATCCAGAATGTGGGACATTTTACAGAACAAATGACTTGGTTTCTCCAATAAATCAACAACATAGACTAAAGAAAACTAAGAGGTGCAATAATTTTAAAGAATGGGTTTTGTTTGGATCTTAAACCAAAAGACATGTTTTTAGTCAATTGGAGAAATGTGAATTTGGACTGGGTATTAAATGATATTTAGAAAGTATCGTTAATTTGTTACATGGGACAGTAACATAGCGTTTACATTTTTTAAAAAATATCTTTATCAATTAGGGATGCAGCCTAAAGTATTTATGTGTAAAATGACATTTCAGTCAGGTTTCTAGCAGAAAACAGTAGCAATCAAATCAGGTAATTTAAAGAGAATTTAATAAAAAGGATCCTTTTCAAAGATGCAGGAAGACTGTAGGGAAACTAGAAGGGATAACCCAGTACCCCTGGACTAGTAATAACAACTGTTAACACCCCTAGGCCTAGGGGTGAGGAAAGGGTGTGGTTATCAGAACCCAGAGACAGAGAAGTCTTGTGACAAGAAGTTATGACATTTGGTTGAAGGATACACCTGGCTGCCACAAACCCTCAGAAAGGGAGCCAGAAGAATAGTACCTCAAGGTATTAAGCTTCTGGTGATACTATCCATTAGCAGAACCCAACTAGATGATATTGGATAAGGAAGTCCTTATGCTATTGGGTAATGCAGTCCTTATCTGCATTCTATACAGATAAGCCTCAAGGGAATCAGAGCAGGGAAGAGAGGCAGAGAAAGAGTGGACTGGGAGGGGGACACAAGAGATATCTAGGAAAAATGACAAGATGTATAGAATTTGCTTTAAAATACTCCAGCCTCCTCCCCACTAAAACTGAATAAATGAAACAAAATTGGCAAAGTATCGATAATCATGGAATAGTATATACAGTGAAAACTATATACGAATTTACTATATATTCCCTCTGCTTTTGTATGTTAGAAAATTCTTATAATTAAAAGTTAAAAAAAAGATTTAGTCCCTTAAGCATGAACTGAAATATCATTTAATTATTTAACGTAAATCATATTCTTTCCTGATAGTTGAAATTCTTGTATCCTCTCTCCAAGGCTTCTTTTTCGTGGTATTAAGAAGCATGCGCCAATGTTCATTGCAGCACTATTTACAATAGCCAGGTCATGGAAGCAACCTAAATGCACATCAACAGATGAATGGATAAAGAAGATGTGGTACATATATACAATGGAATATTACTCAGCCATAAAAAGGAACGAAATTGGGTCATTTGTAGAGACATGGATGGACCTAGAAACTGTCATACAGAGTGACGTAAGTCAGAAAGAGAAAAACAAACACCATATAGTAACATATATATGTGGAATCTAGAAAAAATGGTACAGATGAACCAGTTTGCAAGGCAGAAATAGAGACACAGATGTAGAGAACAAACGTATGGACACCAAGGGGGAAGTGGGGCGGTGGTGGTGGTGGTGTGATGAATTGGAAGATTGGGATTGACATGTCTACACTAATATGTATAAAATAGATAACTAATAAGAACCTTATTAGTTCTTATTAATTAATAAGAAATTAATTAAATTAATTAATTAAACTAAATTAAATTAATTAAATTAAATTAAATTAATAAATTAAATTTAATTAAATTAATTTAAATTTAATTAAATTAATTAAAACTAAAAAATTAATTAAATAAAATTCAGAAAAAAAGAAGCATGGGCAGTCAAATTAGTACATAACATGAAATCGGAGCAAAAGGAAAAAGACAATCTAGAGGGCTTTTTCAAACAAGTCAACTTCTGTAAAAATCTGATCTTATCCATTATATGTTGATTCAATTAGTCCAAATTTAAAGCATTGGTGATGCCTTAAAATAATTTTAATTTATCTGCACTCTTCTTCTTCCACCATATTAAATGATATCTTCTCTATTTTTTTTTTTTTTTTTTTTTTTTTTGTGGTATGCGGGCCTCTCACCGTTGTGTCCTTTCCCGCTGCAGAGCACAGGCTCTGGACACGCAGGCTCAGCGGCCATGGCTCACAGGCCCAGCCGCTCCGCGGCATGTGGGATCCTCCCGGACCGGGGCACGAACCCGTGTCCCCTGCATCAGCAGGCGGACTCTCAACCACTGCACCACCAGGGAAGCCCTCTATTTTTTTTTAATCCTCTCTTGACCTATGTAAAGCAAGGCTAATAATATCCAATGTTTGGCACAAAATAGTGCTCAATAAATATCACATATTATTATAAGATTGTGTTATTGAGGCAGACTGTGTCTTATTAATGTCTGTGGCTCAACAAATATTTTTTTTAACTGAAATTAGAATTAACAGGAAGATAGGGAATTCCTTGGCAGTCCAGTGGTTAGGACACGGTGCTTTCACTGATGGGCCCAGATTCAATCCTTGGTTGGGGAACTAAGATCCCAAGCAAGCAGCATGGCACAGCCAAAAAGATAAGGAAGGAAGGGAGGGAGGGAGGGAGGAAAGAAAGAAAGGAAGGAAGGAAGGGAGGGAGGAAGGAAGGAAGGAAGGAAGGAAATAAAACATATTACTGAGATAGAAGCAAAAAGTTCTCACAAAAATTTAATTGATTATATGTGACAGAGCACTAGATAAGTATCTTCCATTTTAGGATCCACTGATTGCTATGGACCTGTTTAAAGTTATAGTTTGGGTTTCCTCTCCACATAGGAAGCAGTGTATATAATAATAAGACATAACTGTTTCATATTATATTTAAATAATTCATGGCAAAGATTATAGAGACAGTCGCATTATAAATTTAGGACTTCATTTCTAAGAATCACCACTCAAAATAACTGATAATTTGTGATGGCTACACAACTCTGTGAATATAATAAAACCACTAAATTGTACACTTTAAAAGGGTGAATTTTATGGTATGTGAATTACATCTCAATAAACATTTGTAATAACTCTTTACAAAGCACTTCATCTGTATTCTCATTCGATCTTCACAACAAAACCCTAAATTAGTTATTTACCATAATATTATGATGAGGAAACTGAAGCTCAGAGAAGTTTAATGATTTAGCAATTTCCTCAAGATCTCACAGTAAGCATGGCGTAAGATGCAAACCCTCATTTTCAAATGCTAAATCCAGTGCTTTCACCAAACCTAGTATTATGTACTTCCTGCCTCACAGAAACAGGATATCTCTGAAATGCACAGAAGCAAAGTGGTTAAAATGGGGCCAACATTGCTGAGGAAGCCAGACTCTTGTAATCTTCCAACCTACGGAAGAGTCGTTCTTCCTCATGAAGACACTGGTCTTAGAACTGGAATTTTGAGATCTGGGTTTGCAAGATGCAGCTCTGTCACCCATACCAACAAACATTTATGTTGAAGGAAATGGGGTGGATTAATTAGTGATTTCTTGTTTCTGAAAACAGAGATTCATGTGATGTGAAATAATCACAAGTAATTAATTGGGTTTATTTTGCCCTTGTTCTTTAATTGAAAGAATTACCAAAATCCTTTTAATGACAACGTATATTATAATGTTATTAAAATTTCTAATCGAAGTCCAAAAGGCTAGTTTTCTACATGGCTTGTGCTAGTAAAAGTGAATTATCAGCAGAGCAGTAAACAAAATATATTCACATTAATGAAAACTCAAGTGACTTCTAGTAAAGGGGAGCGATAAAAGCGTTACACTCACAGGACTGATTTAAAAGCAACCTCTTTCAACAGCAGTGAGCAAACAATAGTTTTAATTTACTCTAAATTCTTTCCTGATCAGGCACCAACACAGGAAAGAGGAAAGGCCTCTTGTGTGTTTTCTGAAAAAATTTATATTTTTTAATTCAGAGAATACCTACTGGCACCACAGAAAACTTGGGAGTTAAGAAGAGAACTTTCATTAGTTATTAGACGGCTTCCCTGGTGGCGCAGTGGTTGAGAGTCCGCCTGCCGATGCAGGGAACACGGGTTCGTGCCCCGGAAGATCCCACATGCCGCGGAGCGGTTGGGCCCATGAGCCACGGCCGCTGAGCCTGCGCGTCCGGAGCCCGTGCTCTGCAACGGGAGAGGCCACAACAGTGAGAAGCCCGCGTAACCGCAAAAAAAAAAAAAAAAAAAAAAAAGCTCTTTCATTAGTTATTAGAGGACAAATTGAGACTGGGAAGGAAAGCTGAGGAGAATCAGCAAGAATGACAGAGACGGAGTAAAGGGACAAAGTAGGTAATTAAATAGTTAATCCCACTAAGGGGACTGTAAGTAAAGAAAAAATATGTGAGACCTCTATAAGTTAATGATCACTCAAGAAAGCAGGTCTGCTTAACCACGAAACCAAGCAGGCTTGCATAGCAACCGAAGCAGGAGACATGACCCAAAACAATAAAACAATGGTGGCATGACACTCACATCCTGCCCAGTGAACTCAGTAAGTTAATGACCCCTAGGACATACTCTCTGCACACATAAAAAACAATACTTTATGGAAAAGTGACATTTCAAAGTGAAAGACCCTCACTGTACTGAGACCTGAAATAATTTTTCCATAGTGCCATGACAGTCCTGGCTTGACCATGTAGGGACAAGAAAACTCCCCTGCCCAACCTGCAGGAGGAGGTGATGATGGAAGCTTGACGTCTACTGAAGAATGAGGAAGAAGGCGGTTTTCCCCCCCCTCCCCACTTTTCCTTTGATTATAAAACTGTAGCCCACTAAGTTCTCAGGGCACAGCATCCTTTCGCCTGCCCACTTGTAAGCCTCACAAGCATCCTATTCTAATAAATCACTTCTTATCTACCACTTCGCCTCTGGCTGAATTCTTTCCATGCCGAGACAGAAAGGACCCGAGCTCCTTGGAGCCCCCCCAGAGATGCCACCTAGTGGTGTCAAGAACACCTTCGAAGCGCTCTATCACTTGAAGCTCGGGCTAATTATTCCTCTCATTTTAGCTCTTCTCTCACTTCTCTCCAGCCCTCAGAAATGTGGACTTGTGTTTCAGCAGAGCCCAGGGGAGGCAGAACTGAGGCTGGAGAGTGCTAAGGAATTTGCACCCCTCTCCCCCAACTAAACCATGACACCCATTCCATTGGCAGAAAACCACGACAGGTGCAAGGTCTGAGGAATCTCAGACATTCCCTCCCAGCTGCACCCACAAAGGGCCGCCCAAGGTGGGCGAGCTGTTGGGAGTGGGGGGCGGTGGCAAGACGTGCTCTTTCAACTTCAGCCTAGCACTTCTTGAACACTTCCTGTCTGCCAGGCTCTGTGCTACTTGTCTTCCATGCTTTTTTAAAACAAATCGATGAGGTGGGTCGTCTGATCCACAACTCTACGAGGTAAACGTCACAGGCAGGTGAAAAAAACTAAGGCTCAAGGAAACCCAGTTGCCTGCCCTTCTTCACACAGGTCAAGCCCTGGTTCGCTCTGAAATCTACTCCCCGCAAACCACCACCCAGCCCCACCCCCGACCTCCGCGCTGCACCTCCGTCACTTCCCGTCTTCTCAGTCGCCCCATAAATTAAAAACGAGGTGGTTGGCCGAGATGAGCTTTAGCGGTCTTTCCAGCTTGCCGGCTTTACAGTTTTAGGAGCGGGGAAGGAAAACCCCTCAAGGTTCCCACGTCAAGGCACCTGTCCAAGCGCAAGGGGCGCGCGCCCTCCCGCTTAGCACTGGGAGAAGCGCGCCCGGCGTCGCCAGGGGTCCGGCGGTCCCAAGTCTAGCCTCTCGCAAAGGCGCGCGGGCCGCCGCGCGCATGCGCAATGGCCTCCGGACGCGCGCCTTCCCTCCACTCCCTGCCCCACCCGCGCCTGCTTCCAGTCCCTGAGGGAAGCGGCGAGGGCGTGTGCTTGTCCGGCTCCTGCTGACCTTTGGCCCCTCAGCCAGTGCCCTCGCAGAGCTGTCCTCGTCGCCCCTCCTCCCCGGCTCTGGTAACAACACCCTAGCTCAGAGCCGGGGAGGGGAGGAGCCTTTCGCGTAGCGCCCCCGGTGCCTCCAGTAAGCCTAGAGTCGGCCCGCCCCGAGGGGCGTGAGGGGGCGGGGCTGAGGACTTAGGACTCCGGCCCGTAGACCGCCTCCTGCCGAGCCAGAGCAGGCTTCCCAGTCTGGTGTTGAGAGAGCCATGACGGCGCTGCGGGGGCTCTGGCCCGAGATGCAGGACACCTGTATCTCGCTGGGGCTGATGCTGTCGATCGTGCTGTTCATGGGGCTGGCCCGCGTGGTCACCCGGCAGCAGCTGAACAGGCCCACTGCCCACGCCTTCGTCTTGGAGTTTCTGGCCACGTTCCAGCTCTGCTTCTGCACCCATGAGCTGCAACTGCTGAGCGAGCAGGAACCCCTGCACCCCACCTGGCCGCTGACGCTAACCTACTTCTTCTCGTTGGTGCATGGCCTGACTCTGGTGGGCACCTCAAGCAACCCGTGCGGCGTGATGATGCAGATGATGCTGGGGGGAATGTCCGCTGAGACGGGTGCGATGAGGCTGTTAGCTCAGCTGATTGGTGCCCTGTGCAGCAGGTACTGCATGGGCGCCCTGTGGAGCCTGGGACTGACCAAGTATCACGTCAGCGAGAGGAGCCTCGCTTGCAGGAATCCCATCCAAGTGGACTTGCCCAAAGCGGTCATCATAGAGGCCGTCTCCTCCTTTATCTTCCACAGCGCTTTGCTGCACTTCCAGGAGGTCCGAACCAAGCTTCGTATCCACCTGCTGTCAGCACTCATCACCTTTTTGGTCTATGCAGGTTTGTTATTCCCACAAAACACTTGGCATGTCCGGACCTTCTATGACTTGAGGCTCTAAGTTCTTTGCCAAGATACATTTTAAGCCATTATGCCTCTGTGAAGTCAATATTGGTATCTCCGTAATTCTAATCATTTTGCAGCTCATTCTTTACTGATAGGGTCGAAATATTGATCCTCCATTCAGTGCTTTTTTTTTTTTTAACACCCAGAGAAAGCCACTTCTGTGCTGAAACTGAGATCATGTGAGATATTGCCAAGGGTTCAAATATCCTACAAAGGGATTGTTGTTATGGTAGAAAGGAAAGATAACATCAGCTACCTCTTGCCAACTTGGTATAGATCCTTTCTGAGACTCTCACTGAAACATGATCCTGGGTGTCAAAAGTTCCTTCCAATTTAACGCACAAGCTACCTGATTGGTTAGTAGTAAGAGTGGGAAGTAGAAATTCTGTAGTTCTATTTCTTAGTTCTTTTTCTACAAAATTACTTAATATCATTTATCTCCTTAATAATTCATCTTGAGTTATAAGTGAATTTTTAATGGCCTATCAAGAAAGATGTTTTAAAATCAAAACGTGCTTGAAATCAAAGACGCTTTTTAAAAACTAATAATTCTTGAGAATCTGTTGATTTCTTGTAAACCATTTGTTCACCTTGACAGATCTCAGATTCAGTGGATAATCTGAATATTCCAAATGGGACAAGAAAATCCAAAAAACAAAAGTTTGATGATGAAGTGTGTTATTTTAAATGATCACGACAAAATATTTCATTAGGACTATATCTGAATTCTAAGATGTTTTGGAGGCAGGAATCTAATAAAAGGAATTAGTAGTAAGAATCAGTCTTCTGCCCACTGAAAGGGAAACTATGAGTAGACACAAACCTCAAGATAAGGAATTTTAAACATATGCTCGACTTCCTAGGTAGAAGTGAAAGAATTTCCAATCCATTTCAACTTCTTTAGATCTAGTACCATTTTTTTTGTAGAGGCAGATGGAAGTAAATGGTATAGGAGAGAAGGAAGGATTTATGCATATCTGAGGGGTTGGTGAGTAGTTGCTTATTAAAGTTTTAGGTTTGCGCCAAAGCAGAAACATCCCTTGAAAAAAGTTATGCCACAATTTAGCTCTGTACTTATATAATTAGAAGTGGTAAATATTTAAAAGATGTTTTAAGTTAATAAAATGTTATACACAGTTCCTCCTCCCTCTCTTATCTTTAAATTGGTATTCTTCCTATTTTTGTACTTTTAATACATATTTATGATTTCATAATAATACTGTATATATTAGCCAATACCTATTTTATAAGTGACAAAGATTTTGAGAGAAGAGAAACAAGATAATAATTGAAGTTATACATAAATATAAGGAGAGTTATTAGAAAGAACCCATAAAATAACAATTTAAAGTGTCCAAAAACACTGCTCTTTTTCTTCCCCTCACACTATTAACATCGACATTGCTGAAATGAGGATACTAATTGGTAGGGGAGGAGGAGAGAGTGAAGGGATCACTACAGCAGTGGTTCTCAACATTCTCTCTGCATTACAGTCACCTAGGGAGTGTCTTAAACATACCCATATCTGGATGCCAAGATTAAGATTTAATTGCTGTGGGAAGGGGCCTAGGCAATAGTAGATTTTAAATTTTCCCAGGTGATCCCAATATGAACCACTGCTCCAGTCTAGACTTTGCTGGCCATTTCAGTAGCCACTAGTCACATATGGTTATTTAGGTATAAATCAACTAAAATTAAATATTTACTTCTTCAGTTGCTATAGCCACATTTCAAGTACTCAATAGCCATATGTGGCTAGTGGGTATAATATTGGGCAGTGCTGGAGGCTGTGTGCAGGGACAGAACCTAACAATTATTTAGCACTGTTACAAAAATTGATACCCTATTATGATCTTCCTTTTCTGCCAATATATGAGAGATAAGAATATTCATTGGGCAACATGCCAAGCATGTAGGAAATTTATATGAGTTATCCTAGTTAATCCTTACAGCAACCCACTGATCAATACATTATTCCCATTTTTATGTAAGTGAGGCTCAGAAAAGTGAAATGACCTATCCAAGGTCACACAGCTAGAATGTGCTGGAACCATGGTTTAAACTGACACTAAAGCTTATACTCATTTCATTATCAGCATTTCTACAGCATATTCCTCAAAAGTAACAAAAATATATACATACAATTGAATATTGTTCAGCCATGAAAAGGAATGAAGTTCTGATACATACTACGATAGGAATGAACCTTGAAAACATTATGCTAAGCAAAATAAGCCAGACACAAAGGGACAAATGTTATATGACTCCACTTACATGAAATATTCAGAATAGGCAAATTCATAGAGTCACAAAGTAGAGTAGAGGTTACCATGGGCTGGGTAGCAGGGAGGAATAGGGACTTTTTGTTTAATGGGTACAGAGTTTCTGTTTGGGGTGATGGAAAAGTTTTGGAAATAGTGGTGATGATTGAACATTGTGACTGTAATTAATGCCATGAATATACACTTTTAAATGGTTAAAATGGCATATTTTATGTTATGTATATTTTAGCATAACTTAAAAAAATTTAAGTCACAAAAGGATTCTGTTGCCAAGTAAATTTGGCAAACACTGGATTAAACAGATTTTCTAATTTAAGACTTCACAGAGCCTTTACTATGCTACTGTTTATTGTGAAACTCCAACAAGAGAAGCATGTGGAACACAGTTTTTCAAACTTATGGAATCCTTATGTCTAGGAGTGTGTAGCAGAAGAGAACATACTTTGGGAAGTGCTGCACGAAGCCATGTCACTCCCCATTTTTTCTATGGATATAAGTCATAACTTTAGATCAGTTATTCTAAATAGAGTGAACTGTTTGGGGACTAGCTGAGTGTGTGTCTTACCAGGCAGAGGTGAGGCTTTTGTAGGAAGGAGTTAAGAATGGATAGGGAAGGAAAGTCAGGGGAAGCATCTGCTAAATCAGGCATCGTTACAAGTTACTTTGATATGTCTTTTTTTTTTTTTTTTAAACTTCTAAGATACTATTAGTACTGGTTTGGCTAAGTTGCATGCTGGGATATTTCTTTAATCACTTGCATTTTGAGGACACTAATACAGGTCACATCAAAAGAACTGATAATTTAAGATTACAGAACGTAACTGTCCAGCAGCATAGCCACAGGCTCCTTGGATAGCCAATGATCAAGCGTCTGATTGTGTAGTTATTGGTTTAGCACCCTGCACTTTGATGTGCAGATGGAGGCCACTGATGTCATTACCACTTATCATGTATTTATTGACTTCCCAAATAAAGTAAAAAAAACCTGTGATTTATTAACATATTAAAGCTATAAAACTATTAATGCAAATTTCAAGCAAATCTTCCTTAATTTAGGTTTTGGGAGAATTTGGTTCAATGACCAGGGTAAGAGAGAACTGCATTCATTTTTAAATTAATTACATATTGGGGAAAAAATCTGTTATTTTACATATTCAAATAGGCTGTCTTTATTACTGTACCCTGTTCATTTCCTTTGTAGAATTTTTAAATTATATACTTGTTTTCTGATGTAATGCCTGTCTTCCTCCACCAGACAGTAAGCTTTATGAGTACAGAGACTAAAATTGTTTTATTCATTGTTATAACTAGGACTTAGCATGGTGTCACCTGTTACAAATAAATACTCATTATTTTTAGAATGAGTGAATGAATTAGCAAATACTCTATTCATTTAAAAATAGAAAGAAGTAATACATATCTGGGTATTCCATATTTTATGTCTAAGAGCTTTCAAAATAAGCCTAATATATTGTTTGAAGTAACTGCATTTTTACTTCATTTCTTTACTCCATTCAGGAGGTTTTTGTATCCTTCTAAGTCACGAAGAATTTGGGTAAGATTATTTGTCAAAGGAGAAGGGAACTAAGTTCTTTACATATGTTTATTTTTAATACAATAACCATATGAAATAGGTGTCAATTTACAAATGAAAAACAGCTTCAAACAAAGGTCCAAAACTTTTTTTTTTTATCATGCCAGTATAATATAGTGGTTAAGCACACAGCCTTGGAGTTGGACTGTGTCCATAGGAGAGATAACTTAATTTAGGTCTCAGTTTCCTCATCTTTAAAATGGAGAATACTACTACCTATCTCTTCAGACTATGATGAAGAATAATGTATTCCAAGTTCTTCCCAAAGTAACTGGCACAAATGTTCTGGTCACTGGAAAGGCCTAGCTTCCATTATGAATTAGTTAATTGACATTCTAGCTTTTACACGAGTCTTACATGATTTTGACTAGTGTCATTCTGTCACAGAGAATTTGATTCCCTTTAGGAGTACTGAGAAACATTAGTGCCTATAATTATCAGATTTGGGACTCAGTCTTTGTGGTAATTTCACCAAGGTCATACTGTCTTCTAAAACTCTTGGCAGTCAGCCAGCTGGATCTCCCTGTTGATACCTCTTCTTCAACATATGTTATGGCTTCTCCCCTCCAGACATCAATAAATAGTAACTCATTTTTCAAAGCCATTTTCTGTAAGTTCTGTGCCTGATGGATGATTCTTACTTTTTTTTTTTTGCTGTACACGGGCCTCTCACTGTGGTGGCCTCTCCCGTTGTGGAGCACAGGCTCCGGACGCGCAGTCCCAGCGGCCATGGCCCACGGGCCCAGCCGCTCCGCAGCACGTGGGATCCTCCCGGACCGGGGCACGAACCCGCGTCCCCTGCATCAGCAGGCAGACTCCCAACCACTGCGCCACCAGGGAAGCCCGATTCTTACTTTTTAAATAATTCACATTTAATTACACAATACATGAATGTGTTATTTTTGTAAAAAATGGAAATATTACCAATGAGACTTTTGATTGCCATCCTTCATGCCTGTCCCCTCTCCTTCCCTGCCTACTCTTCTCACCAGTGTAGTCCTCTGTGCGTGCATATGTGTCCTTCCAAATTCTTACGTGCATTATACGTATAGATAGGACCCTATAGAAACTATTATGTGGTCATGTTAACATGAAAGGTATCATACTTTACTTTCTGCAGTTTGCTTTGTTTAGTGGTGTGGTTCAGTGATATTATCTTGGAGATCTATATTAGTAAAGAGATTTCACTTATTTCAGTACTGAATGGTATTCCAAATTAATAACTAAGTTGTATATTTAGCTACCTTCTTCTGAATGGACATTTAGGTTTTTCCCAGTTCATTGCTACTATAAATAAACAATCTTATGTGTGTCTACTAGTATACAAGTACCAGTAGTTCTCTAGGACAGTGGTTTTCAATGCGACAGTTTTGCCCCCCACCCCCCCCAGGGGACTTTTGGCAATGTCTGGAGACATTTGTGGTTGTTACAAGGTGGGAGATGGATGTGCAACTGGCACCTAGTGGGTGAAGGCTAGGAATGCTGCTAAAAATCCTACAATGCAAAGGACAACTCCCAACAAAGAATTACCCAGTCTAAATCATCAAAGCCAATGCCACATTTTGGGCCTTTTGTTGACACAATGGATTTCTGAATCAGTTAACTTATCCTTAAAATAACAGTAATTTATTATTTTTCATGACTTTGTGGATTAGATAGGAAATTCCTGAGATCATATAGCTGGACAGTTAGTATGTCTGGAAGAGCCAAGGTGCTTCACTCGTCCAGCAGTTGGTACCAACAGCCATCTAAGATGCCTCAGTTTTCTTCCCTGTGGCCTCTCATCCTCCAGCTCACTTACATGGTCAGGACATTGTTCCAAGAGAGTAAAAAGTGGAAACCGACGATGGCTTTATTGAGACCTGAACCTAGAATTCACTCAGCGTTGCTTCTCACATTCAGAATTCACATAGCATCACTTCTGCTGCATTCTATTTGTCACTGCAAGTTGCAAAGCCAATCCATATCCACGACAGGGGAATAGACTGTACCTCTGGGTAGGAGGGGCAGCTTCTACCAAGTCACACTGAGCAGAATTGGTGATGTAAGGCTTAGAAGATAAGTGTGAAGTAGTTGGAGTTTTAGAATGGTATAAAACTGACTGACAGTGTTCTTAGACCTAATGGAGATACCAAAGACCTAATGGGAAAACTGAAGCAAACTAATTATGAGGGCAATGATTCAGTCTATTTTTATTGATAAATGCCGAAAAAAAATCACAGGTCACTTATATTATCACCGCACATATTATATTATAAAGATCTGTGTGAATCCTTATATTTTTATCCATGGTGTCCAGAACATAAGAACTCAGTAATTTTTTGTGGAATTAAGCTGAAATGACCACATGCCAACCAAACAATTCTGTTGGCCCTCGGCAGTTGCAGGTTTAACATTCCAAGATTTGACTATTCAAGAGTGGTCCTGAAGGTCCATGATGTGATGTCATTTATAACTGCTGAGGCATAAATATGAATCATGCTGTGAGGCTGGTATGCTAAAAAGGACTCTTAGCCATGGAGTGAACTCAGTTCAGTGTCAACATCTTTACCTCCACACAGCTTCAATGTTTTCAGCCTATCAGGAGTGAAATCTCATTAGTGAAATCTTATGAAAGGGTCTCTTAATTTCCAAATTTACTTCACTGCATTTTATAAAGACAATTAACATGCTATAGTGGCATATGTCCACGTAAAATTTGTGAAGATCTCCGGATCTGTAGCTGTGGCTGAGTCAGAGGCAGACAAGTGTGCCAAAGCTTCCACTTGGAACAACCACCAGAAATGTCTCTATCTCAGGGATACAATTAGAATATGTTTTGAAAAGCTGAGCCACAGTTCAGGTGAGAACCACTGGACAGGCAGTCCAACCTCTTTTGCCTTTCCTTACTTGCTATGTAGCCAGAACTATAAGCTCCTGGGCCCCATCTCAGAGAGAGACCCTGTGCAGAGCTGGACCATGAATCCTGAAAAGTAGTCAACAGTTAGAATTTGTGCTTATCTTTCACGACTACTCAGTCACTTTTTTTTATTTTTAAAAATTTTGTAACCACTTTATTGAGATATAATTCACATACCACTCACAGTCACTTCTTCAGGGCTCTGCTGCCAAGTAAAAATGGAGTCAATGATAATGCTGTGGTCCATTTTTTGTTTTCAAAGCAAAGGTACTTCTGCTCAAGAGGATCTTGGGGTATTGTACCCATTTTAAATGTACTTTCGTCTTATTTTTATTATTATTCACTCATTTAAGTTGATGAATGTTAAGAAGGGCAGCCAAATCTCCTGTTTTATAAAACTGTAGGAACAATAACAGAGCAGGTTAACTTTCAATGTGCATTTTATAATATACTATAGGAAAAGCATTGGATTAAAATTCTTAATGTCCTTTGTCCCCCCCCACCCCCGCTTTTTTGCACCTGGCATATTATAATCTATAATCTATTTTTATCCTCTATGCCAGGTGATTCTGCAAAGGAAGATTACAGAATAAGAATACTTAAATACCTAAAATGAAATAGTTACATTTAGTAATCCCTGTATTTCTAGTTGCAAGAAAATGTAAGATATATGGTTTGGTATCATTCTGTTTAAAATGTATTACAGGAGGAAGTCTAACAGGAGCTGTATTTAATCCAGCTTTGGCACTTTCACTACATTTCAAGTGTTTTGATGAAGCATTCCTTCAATTTTTTATAGTATATTGGCTGGCTCCTTCTTTAGGTAAGCATATTTTTATTTAATATAATTAAAAGATTAGAATATTTTAAATATGATATGGAATGTCACTGTAACATGTCAATTTCCAAAGCCAGAGTAGGGACAGAAAAGAAAAAAGGTAGGAAATGTTATGCCTGAAGTAACATTTTATTTTGTGCAGTATCCTTTAAAACTGTTTTTATCTTCAAAGAAACAAATTACCTAGTTAAGGATAGTCAGTTTGAGGTCTGATACCACTTTAAGAATCCCTCAGATATGAGGGCAAAAAAGTGAGAAGTAATTACTTCCTTTAAAAAATAATCTTTTTTTTTGCTAAAGGAATTTGTTTTTTTCAAGTTTGTGAGCGCCAAATAAAATACTATTTAGTTCATTTGACTCATTTTACAGAAGGGCATCTCATGAAACAATGCAGAACTATAATAAATTTAGTTTTAAAATTTTCCACAAGTTGCATTCCTGTTCTCTCTATCTGGATCAGATATGTAAAACTCCTCTTTTCAGGTAGGTCAAATAACATAAAGAAGTTATAAAATAACTGTAATCATGATATGCATTTCCTTATGTAAGTTATCAGCATTTCTTGATTTTGTTTAGTCATCTGTTTTAAGCCTGACTACAATTCATAACTATAAATGAATATGAGGATAGCTGGCCTTCTGTTAGTTCATCCTTCTTTTTATCCGGTTTGCATTTTGTTTCTTGTTGCTCATTTCTTTAAAAAAAAAAAAGGGGGGGTGGGGAGGAGGGTACTTATAGGAGAGAACACAGGCATAACAGGTTTGAATAGCCATCATACTTCACTCCTTCCATTCCTTCCATTCGTTTCATTTAGGAATTTTCCTCACATTTAGTATCTATTATGCTCAGCAATATCTATAGGCCTAAACATGAAGAATATCAGAGAAAACCTGTATTTTAAAATGCTAATAATGGTAGCTTTTTCTCATCTATTGATTACTAGTATTTTCCAATAAGTTCTTTAAATTTTCTCTGCTCTTAATTTTTAAGAAGTAAAAAAGGTCACTGAAGTTCATGAAGAAGTTAAAAACATCACTAATTGGACTGGTCTACTGAAGTTTTTATATGGAAAAATTCTCTTAATATGTCTTATTTGAAATGAACATATATTATTAACATTATATATTTGTTAATGTGCTCCAACTACAATTTTAACAGTAGGCCCATGATACTAAGGAATTATGTCATTCACTACTTGAAAAACAACTAAAACGTAGGCCTTTCCAAAAGAATTTTAAAAGAAAAAAGAAACAGAAGTCATTGCCATTCTCTGTAAAAAGACCATGACTTTTTTAAACACATTTTCTAGCCTAAATCACTTGATAACTTCTTCCTGGAAGAACATACTGGAAAAAAGTCTCATGACAGATTAAAAAAAAAGGAGCAATTACTTCTGCCCCTTTAGCAAATATACAGACCAGAGAGTAGTAGGGTAGGAAAACAGAGTATATTCTCTTCCTGACAGTGTGGTGCAAACAGGAAGAGAACATTACTTGTTGCCGTTACCAAAACATTTTAAAGAACCACTTATCCAAAAAACAATCCAAATACGTAAATGAAAGACAAATACACTTTTATTTCTTTACTTCCTATCCAAGGGATCTTTTAAAAATGGGATTGGGATCAAACTTTTCTGCAATTATGTATGGCCCTAATTAGCCTGTTGAAAATATACATTCAAAGATTCTTCCTTTGTTAACCTAAGCTTTTTAACCTAGCTTTGTTAAGCTTTGTTAACCTAGCTTTTTGTAAACAGACCCAAATAAAATTTCTGTTCTAGTTTTTCATTTAAAGAGCCATGTTCCTATACTGCTTTCACAGGTTTGTGAATGAGAAACAATATAGAAATAATTCGATAGGTGTGGATAAAAGACATGTGACTAAATGGCAGTTTTTAGAATACTGAATTCTGGCTTGCCACTGACTTTTGTCATACACTGAAATTACATTCCCATTGGGAAAAGGAATGGCCTCAAATGAAATAAGGTCACTATTAAACTCAAAGAAGGATAAGAAAAATAAATTTTATTTTTACAAGAGTCATTCAAAGAGCTAAGTAAGAGATGAGGAGTCAAAGCAAACAAACACTAGGCAGTGCCACAGAGTGCGACAGAGGAGCGTAATTGCAAGATACCTATCTTCTTTCCCTTCTTGACCAAGCAGGGAGCACACTATTCTTGGAAGACATGGTCCTTGTTCTTTCTTGTTTCTCTTCATAGCGGAGATAATTATAATTCCTTTAATGGGCCCTGCCATCTTCCCCAATTAATAAAATGTTAGAAATGTGACTATAAGAATGTATATAGAATTAATTCTCTAGCTTACACATTTCATATAATAAAAATTTGCAAATTCTATTTGCTTCTATGAAACTGCAACTCCATTTTTAGAAAGTTTTAAATGTAATGTCTTATTTTCTAGCTATGACTTTATAAAGAAAATGTCAAATTTTGTGGATTTATTAACAGACTGTTTCTGACTTTTAAAAAAATCTAAAGCCTTTGTTTGCAAATCAGATTCATCTTTCAAAAATATGTTAAGCTATCCAAATGCTAGTCAAACCTTAAGGTTTCCTCTTGTTAGCAAACAGGAGTAAACTATCAAATCTGCATGTGACAAAGACACATTCTTAATCTAAGTTTAAACTGATTTAGAGCTTTAAGCCTACATACCTTCAGATAAAAACATTAACTACTGCAGACTTCTCTGTTAGACAGTGATTTGAGTCCTGTGCCTAAATCTCCTCTGTCCCTATTTCCCACTGAAAAATTTTAAATCTTAAAAAATGGTTTTTAAAAAAATCACACTGTTTACATATATATACATATATATATATGCTAGTTTAGATTTATCTGGCATGACCTCAAAAATGAAGATTTGCTAATGTGATTTTTTTAAAAACATATTTATATTTAAGATTTAAAACGTCAACTGAAGTTTTCTTTCAGATACTCTGCTTATTAATACAGCTCTAAAAGCTATTAATCGTTGAGACTAAAATGGAGACACAAGTCCAGAGTTTCTCACTCAGCAAGTCAGTAATGCAGCCAGAACTAGAACTCCAGATCTATTTTATTTATCCTTTGAATTCATTGTTTAGATCCTATTGGTTTTTCCAAGTACATACTGTTTTTAAGGATTCATCGTTGAAGAAAAATAATGTGAGAATATTATATTTTAAAATACCTACATGTTTCATGTAGAACTGATGTAGCTAATTCTCTTAAACATAGCTCTACAAATCTCTAGGTATGTAACTGTATATAATCTTAAATTATAACCACTGAATGATTATGAACTTCCTTAGGGATTGTTTTGTTTTTACTGTATTTTTCTTTCAGGTATATTGCTGATGATTTTGATGTTCAGTTTTTTCCTTCCATGGCTGTATAACAACCACACAATTAATAAAAAGGAGTAACTATTCTAAAAGACTCAGACTAAGTTTCAGGACAGTCAAGATGGATGTGATAAAGATTTTATCACCTAATATTCACACACTGGCTGCACTGGATTCGTCAATGTTATCTTCCTTTGAAGAAACTGCCTTAGAGTTTTCATCACTGGGACTTAAAAAAAATTACTGTGAAAATGAGGTATCCTGTGTTTTTCAGTTAAGACTTGTTCTTTTAAGCGTGTATTAAATGCTGCTAGAAAAGACTCTTTAAATATAAATCTCAAGTGATAATTGTTAATTTTGATGAAAAAGAAATTGAGTACAGGGTGAGAAGGGAAGGGAAGGGAAGGGAAGGTGATGGTAGGACCATGAAAGAGTACGTGTATCATGTGTCACCTGAATGAACAAGATTTTTAACCAAAGTTCAAACAGTCATGCTTACAAAACTGGAGAGAGGATACTTTTCAGCCACTACCTCACACAGTGATACCATCAGCAGTGTCATCTTTCAATAGGAAAGTTGCTTTTGGAAGTAGATTATATACCTACTCATACTCAAGGGGGTTCCTGAATTTTAAATATATTCTAATCTAAAATATTTTCTCTAAATAGACAATCTCACTAGCTTTAGGCAAACTGTCATTCTTTAGTAGAATAAAGCACTCATACAAGGTGTAAGCTTTTCACATTCTCATCGGACTAAACAGCTACCTTATGAAGTAGGCAGGGCATGTATTTTTAATCTCCAGTTTACAGATAAGGAAAGGAAGTCTAGAAGGGGGTTTACTGCTTTGCCCAAGGTCAAATACAACCAAATACCATCTTTAAACTTCTACTTCAATACAAAAAAATATTCTCCGTCATCATTAAGACTAAAGGAAAATTGAAGATTTTAAAGAAACATTAAATACTTTATAATGTTACAATCTGTTTAGGAATTAACAGTGGGTTTTTTTAGGCTTAAAGAACCTTCAAGTTTTCCTCTATTAGAAGCTTTCTTTTATTGTATGTCTACTTTTTATTAAAAGTTCAGATGATAAAAGGTTAAGTATGTTTCTCTTCAAAGGAATTCCATTATCAGAGTTAAAACTGAAAGCAAAAAAAAAAAAGCAGGGTTGGGGGCGAAATAAGATCTGTTTGAGTAATAATCAATTAAGCAACTGATAAACTGCCAGGTGATCTAAGTGCTGCTTGGTGATCAGCCTGTGATAGTCACTCCCTTTACACCTGCAGACTGAACCAGACTGCTGCAGGCTACCCAACAAGGCAGCCAGTTTGACAGTCATGGACTTTGACTCTTGAACTTAGGAATACATACCGTAGTATTTTCTATTTTAAAAAGCAGAGTTCATAAAATTGCAACAATGGCTAAATGCAGTCTCTGACTTGTTTTATTTGGCCTGCACAGTATTTAAAACAAAATAACAAGCTAGTTATTTTAAGCTTTTAAACCACACAAAAATCCATAGTTCTAGCTTCTCTTGAAAAAAATCAAAAGATCAGTCAATATTAGGCCTGACTTCTGCTATTACAAGCACACAAAATGACTGGTCCCTTTAAAATAGTCCCTTTGCCACTCCCTATGTCTCTTCCAAACATGAAGCTGAATTTCACTTATTATTTCATGGCCGTTTTTCTTATAGGAATTTTTTTTTATTCATGTCTCTTTATCATGAGACTGTGGTTTAAGAAAATTGAGTATTAATTTGTGAAAATGCCCAGCCCTCTAAACTGCACTTGTCGGAATTAGAGGTTGTGACTTCTGATGACACGGCTTCACCTGCAGCCCTCTCAAATGGTAGCTTAGCTGTTTTCTCTATCACACCTCTTGATACCACTGGGCCTGGAGATGGAACAGGTCCCTTTCTCCTCATCTATTCTCTGCTCCCCCCATTAAAAACATGTCATTAGACCATGCCACCTTCTACCTGGGTACTTCTTATTGCAGTTATCTACTGTACAGTCCCCTCAATTCCCTCTTGATCCTTTAGGAATTTAGTTCCTGTCTCACTCTCACTCTCCACAACACTACTCCAGCTGTATTTGTTGGTGATTTCAATACTTACAAAGACGATCCTTCCAATATCTTGGCCTCCCAGTTCATTGGCTGAACTTGAAAGGCTCTTCAATAATTTTTCCCTTCTCTTCTGCCTCAACGACAACTTTGGTCATAACCTTGAGCTTGTCATTACCAATAACTCAAACTCTTCTCTGATCTCAAATACCTCATTCCCCAACCACTAACCCCTCTCTCCAGCTCACTCGCCCTACTATCTCATCTCCAATGATCCTCTGAACCCCCCATGGGGAACTTCTGTCCACCGATACCACCACGTTTTCACATCTTTCTCCCCTCTCAATTACTCTCATCTCCTTCAGCAGCTTAAATTACACTCTTGCATAGAATCTTAACTCCCTCGTTCCTTTATCTCATCATACTCACATGGCTTAACCACAATTTGATTAAATCCAACTGTCTGCTTATTCCATGCCTGCACCCAAACATGAAATAGAAGAAAAACTGGAGATAGCAGCAGGACAGTTCTTTCAAAGACTTTTGCTGTAAGCAAAGAAAATGTGGGGGAAATTGGGTCAAGAATTTCCTTTTTTAAGGTGGGAAAGACATCAGCAATGATGCAGTAGAGAAAATAATGATGTAGGAAAGGGAGGGGAGATTTCCCAGGTCCACAGTTTTTAATTGGCTAGCAAAGATGGAAGCAAGTGCACAACGGAAGGGGCTGGCCTTAGCTAGAAGCACAGACAGATCATTCATAGTAACAGGAGAAAAGATAAGAATATATGGGCACAAGAAGAGTTGGTTAAGCAGATGTGATGGTGGGGGTCTGAAGAAGTTCTTCAGTTTTCTTCTTCCCATTTTTTCTTGAAGCATTCTAGTCAGCCCTTCAACTCTACCATTCCACTGAAATTCCTGCCAAGGCCATCAATGACTTCCATGCTGTTAAATCAAGTTCTCATACTTCTTACCTATCAGCAGCATTTGATACAATTTATTGCTTTCTCCTCCTGAATCACTTCACTTCCAGAAAATTATTGCCTTCTCAGTTTATTCTTCCTCCTTTCCCCAAACTAAATGATAAGAGTTTCCCAGGGCTCAGTCCTCTGAGCTCTTTTCTATTTATACTTACTCCCTTGGTAATTTTATCCAGTCTTGTGGCTTTATGGCAACTATATCCTAATAACTGCCAAATTTCTGTCTCCAGCTTGTACAACTGTCCTGAACTCCAGACTCATATCCATCTGTAAATGTAACTCTATACTTGGTTGTCTAACATATAACTCAAGTTAATACGTGCAGCTCTAGTTAATTCAAACTGCATAGTTTAGCCATTCTATTGATGGTATTTGTACTTACTCACTATTAAATCAATACATGTGATAAGCATTCTTGTGCATGTCTTCTTGTGTACATGTGTTTTTCTAGGGTAGTAGGCTTTCATACTTTTCATTATGGCCTACTAGCATAGTTTGGTCAAGGCTCCATCTACTTACTCCTGTCCAGATTATTGCAATAACTTCCTGTTTCTATTACCAGAGTGATCCTATTAAAACAATCAAATCATGCAACAGCTCTCTATTTCAGACTTAAAGGCGTATATTCTTCGATTTAACTATTACAAAACTGTACACAACTGTTGGTGCAAAATATTAATGTGTTGGGAAAAACTGCACATGAACCAATGTGATTTCTGGGTTATACGGACATCACTGCCTTACTCAGCAATCATTTGTGAGCTAGTTCACATTATTTAAAAACACACTGTAGCAAAACTGTATTAGAATGCTAGGGCTAGAATAACCACACTTTAAAGCATCCTACATAAGGAATAATTCCTAGCTTCTAAAAGCACACAGGATTCCACAACTTCTTGCTTTTAAAAGACACTGTAAACAAAATGAAAAGACAAGTCACAGACTAGGAGACTGGAATCTAGAATATATAAAGGACAGATCAGTAAGAAAAAAATAACTTAAAACTGGGCAAAAAATATGGAAAAGTCAAATGTACAAAGCAGGAAGGTGTTCAATCTCACTAATAATCAGGAACATGGAAATTACAATCCTGATGAAATTCTACTTCCATATTCATCAGGTTGGCAGAAATTCAGGAGTCTGGAAATATCAAAAATTGATGAGGATATAGAGAAGCATTATTCCCTAATGGTGGAACTGTAAATAGCTACAATCGTTTTGGAGAACAGTTTAGCAAAATCTAGCAAACTTTAAGATTTACGTAAGTGGGGCTTCCCTGGTGGCACAGTGGGTTAAGAATCCGCCTGCCAATGCAGGGGACATGGGTTAGAGCCCTGGTCCAGAAGGATCCCACATGCCGCGGAGCAACTAAGCCCGTGCACCACAACTACTGAGCCTGCGCTCTAGAGCCTGCGAGCCACAACTACTGAGTTCATGTGCCACAACTACTGAAGCCCGCGCGCCTAGAGCCTGTGCTCCACAACAAGAGAAGCCACTGCAAAGAGAAGCCTGTGCACCGCAACAAAGAATAGCCTCTGCTTGCCACAAGCAAAGAAAGCCTGCACGCAGCAAGAAAGTACCTAATACGGCCAAAATAAATAAATAATTAAAATTTTAAATCTTAAAAAAAGTAAATAAAGTGCTTAAGTAGGAAAAGCAGCAGAAAGATTCAATTAATAAAAGTTAAAAAAAAACATGCAACCCAATACTATATAGTGTTTATAGCATACATATACATTTAGCAAAAATACAAACACATACATAGTTATGATCAATACCAAATCTGGGATGGTGGTTACTTCTGAAGAGGAGGAAGGGGACTGGGATCTGGGGAATACAAAGGGAGCTTCAACTGTATTTGTACAATTTTATTTCTTAGCTGCATGTGAGTATATGGGTATGTGTTACATCAGTATTTTTTTTTTAACTGAAGTATAGTTGAGTTACAATATTACATTATTTTCAGGTGTATAGCATAGTGACTCAGTATTTTTGCAGATTTTACTCCATTATAAGTTATTACAAGGTAATGACTATAATTTCCTGTGCTACACAATATATCCTTGTTGCCCGTTTACTTTTTACATGATAGTTTGCATCTGTTAATCTCATACCCCTAATTTGTCCCTCCCTTACTTCTCTCTCCCCTTTGGTAACCACAAGTTTGTTTTCTGTATCTGTGAGTCTGTTTCTGTTTCGCATATACATTCATTTGTATTATTTTTAGATTCCACATATAAGCGATATCATATAGTATGTCTTTTTCTGACTTATTCCACTAAGCATAATATTCTCTAGGTTAATCTTTTTAATATGCCCAAAATATTTCAGAACACAAATTATTTATAAAGTTAGGTAACGATAACCAACTTTTCCTTTACCTGCACAGTTTTGCATTTAAACAATGAATAATTGTAAATTTTTTAATTCTTTGAAACTCTAAACTACGATATATAGCCCAGATCCCTATTCCTCAGATAAAAATTACAACCATGCAGGAGATGTGTTAGTTTTCTAGTACCACCATAACAAAGTACCATAAACTAGGTCGTTTAGAATTACAGAAATTTATTCTCAGTTCTGGAGGTCAGAAGTCCAAGCAAGGTGTCAGCAGAGCCATGATCCCTCTTAAAGGCACTAGGGAA
Source organism: Pseudorca crassidens (assembly GCF_039906515.1). NCBI lineage: Eukaryota > Metazoa > Chordata > Mammalia > Artiodactyla > Delphinidae > Pseudorca > Pseudorca crassidens. Next base: position 55,990,524 of record NC_090304.1, read on the forward strand.
GCATCTGTTCCAGACCTCTCTCCTAGCTTCAGGTAGCCTCAGGCATTTCTCTGCTTGTACATGCATCACTACAATCCCCCATCTTCACATGGCTTTCCCTCTGCCATGTCTGTCTCTGTGTCCAAATTCTCCCTTCTGATAAGGACACCAGTAAATATTATATTAGGGCCCATCCTAGTGACTTCATTTTAACTTGATCACCTCTGTAAAAACCCTATGTCCTAATAAAGTCACATTCTGAGATGCTGGAGGTCACGACTTCAACATACCGTTTTGAGGGGACACAGTTCAACCCATGAACACGGAAAAAAAACTCGTCTCCCTTCTACCCCAGTCCCCTACTTCTCCCCCAAACAACTTTCTTATGCACATGATACGTATAATCCCCATTGTAACCTCCAGCCCCTTTTCTTCTATACAAATATCTCTGTGTCTTGTTTTTTAATCTAATGTTATCTTGGAGCTTATTCATTATTGGTAAATAGTATCTAACCTTTTTTTTTTAACATCTTTATTGGAGTATAATTTCTTTACAATGGTGTGAGTTTCTGCTTTATAACAAAGTGAATCAGTTATACATATACATATGTTCCCATATCTCTTCCCTCTAACCAATTCTTTTTAAGGGATACAGTTTTCCACTGTACAGAGGTACTGTAAATAATTGACCCAGGCTTAACTATAGACATTGAGGTTGTTTTCAAATAAAACCAAACCAAAACTTTATTTGGTTGTTTACAAATAAAGTGCAATTAATATCCTTGCGCTTACGACTTTTCCTAATGTGCAAATTTATCTTTTAGATAAATTCCTTTAAGTGAAGTCTCTGGGTCTCTCATGTGCACTTTAAGCTTTGACAAATATCAATAGTACGTCCCTCAGTTTCTATAAAAACCTTTCTTTAATTATATACAACCCCAATTTATATAGTTTTTGTTGTTGTTTCCGTTTGTTTGTTTTTTAAGGTTTGGGGATGCAGTAGACAGCTGTAAATTTTGCAAGCCAGCATCCAAGCCTCCTTTCTATTTAGGATAATCCACTACTGTGAGAATCTGGGCAGGGGCAGTGCCCTTCCACTACAGAAGCTGAAAGGGCCAGATAGTCCTGTCTTCTGGCAACACACACAGTGCCAACCAGGACCCTGTGGTGACTCAAAGACACAGAAGCAATTCAATCAGTCTAACACCCAGAGGAATCACAACATCTTATGTAAACCAATCCTAGTTCCTAACCTTTTTCTGAGCCTGGTTTATTTCAGCTTTCATGTCCATTTTGTGAGCTACCAGATAGCCTTTTTTTTGCCTTTTTTTTTTTTCTGCTTAAATTAGCCAGATTTGGATATTTACAACCAGAATTTAGGCTGATAATTTTGGTCATACTTTTATGAACATAAATTGCTACACTACTCTCATATTTGCATTACACGCTATGAAGGCTTAGACTGCTATATTTTGGGGTAATACATATTTGCTTTTCTTCATAATTCTGTCAGCTGTTTACTGCTGCTATTAATATGCCTGAGGCAACCACCCCTTTTCTCCTTTTCTAACCTGTTACATGCCTAGAAACTAGATGAGCAAGTCCATTGGACCTGTTTGTAGAGCAAGGGTAGAGACCTGCAGTGAAGGCCTGAAGGTCCTTCGAGAAAAATGCATAATTTTATCACATCTGTTTTAATTGCTCAGTGGAATTTTAAATATCAGGCATCTCAGATGTATTCTAAGAGCTGAGTTAACATTACATTTGTAGCTGCTTCTTTCTGTTATAGAAAGAATTAACTATTGGTAATGATTAACATTTATTACATCATCTTCTAGACACTGTTGTTAGTGATTCATACAATCTTCAAAATAATCCAAAAATAAAATCCTAGGAAGAATTCGCCTGTATACACTTTTATTTATTAGCCTTCTCATCCAAGTTATGTATTTCTATTTTATCTTCTTAAAATGGTGTTAAAAACAACAATTCTAAGTTCACTGCTCTCTCCCCAAAGTTGTCCTGATTTCTTATCTGAAGTTATTAAGTCCCTGACATTAGATATTGATTTTATTTACATAGATATGAGCAGACAAAGCGAGACGCTAGTGAAAGTATTTTTCAATTTCAGCTTCTTTGTCAAGGGATGGCAATAATTCTATCAGAATCCTCATAAGAGATTTTCTCAGATTTTAATTACTATCTACTAGCCACAGAAGATGGGTACCAGATGAAGATTCACCCATTCTAGAAATACTTTAAAAATATGATTTGTACGACAATTAACTATATAGTGATTCTATCTGAAATCCTGCAGATAAATAAAATTTTATCTAAAATTTCTCTGAACAATGAGTAATCACACTTGTCTTCTAAAAATAAAGGGCTATATACTATGATCACCTGTGCATAATCCCTCATCTTTAACAATACCGGCAAGATCCCAACAAGATCTCAAAATACACAATCAACATTTAAACAAGCCTATCTGAAAAGTATCAATATCTGACAAAGTGACCTGAGGGAGGCAGAAATCCACTGGGATATTTTAATGAATACATTTTTAAACTATAGAACCTAGATCAGACGACCACTAACCCTAGCTATGGGGCGAGAATGTATATGTCTTTTCTTAAAATTTCCTCTACACCAAGCAGCAGTAAACAAAACAATTCCAGCAACCCTAAAATTAAGTTCAAATAGAATCAAGAAATGTTGGCTTGCTGATCATTATGAATTTTATTTTTAAAAAGTGTGACCTGATCTTTTCTTCTTTCTCTTATTTTCTCAAAGCTATGGGTACACCTGCCTACTATTACAGAATGTTACAGTTGACTCTTTTAAAGTCATTTAGACTTTGAAAGTCTAGTCCTCTTATTTTACAAAGATGAGGAAGTAGGTCCAGAGAGGTTAAATATCTTGTCTGCCAAGCCAGAACTAGATGCTTGGTCTCCTGCATCTTAGCTGACTGCATTATCCACAATACCAGGCTGACCGCAGCAGTGCCTACAGGAAACACAGTGCACAGAATCTCAACATTTTGTTGATATGTTATCAAAGAGCACTTTATGTTTCACTAAAAGTCATGATTACAAGTATGTAAACATGACTTTAAAAAGGAATTCAAATAGAATTGCTAAGATTAGCCCATAAGAATACCCAGACTGCTTACTGAAGAATGGATAAACGTCTAGCATAGAATTATGAGTGCTGCTGAGATTGGCAGCAGAGAAATTTGGGAACTTCCTGTGCTGTCTATTGAAATTTTAACACTGAAAACCCTGCAGTAAAAAGAAAATGTGCTTCCTTTCAGCTGCTGGTAGATGGTAAGGCTGAATGGTATTTGGGAGCACAGGCTTAAAAATCACAGCTCCCTATCTATGTGACCTCAAGCGTTACTTTACCTCTCCCTGTATAACTCAGTTTCCTCATCTCTAAAGTGGGATCATAAAAGCACCTATAACTCATAAGGTGGTTAAGAATATTATATGCATAATGCATGTAAAGAACCCAGAACAGTACAGAGAAGGTCTCAGTAAATTTCAGTTCCCATTTCCAAGCGGCCTTTATCTTTGTTTGTTGTAACAAATTCAGTATTTATAAGAGTCTGGTAAGGAAAAAGAATATTCTTTTTTTCAGTCTACCATGCAAGATGAGGGAAACCAAGTAAAAGTGCTGAAAAGAACACTGGGCTTAGTGGTGACACACTAGTCACTAATTAGGCAAGTAACTGTGAATAGCTTTCCTAACCTATTTTTAAGGTCATAAAGTCCGAGTATAGGGGCTTCCCTGGTGGCGCAGTGGTTGAGAGTCCGCCTGCCGATGCAGGGGACGCAGGTTCGTGCCCCGGTCCGGGAGGATCCCACATGCCGCAGAGCGGCTGGGCCCGTGAGCCATGGCCGCTGAGCCTGCGCGTCCGGAGTCTGTGCTCCGCAACGGGAGAGGCCACAACAGTGAGAGGCCTGCGTACCGCAAAAAAAAAAAAAAAAAAAGTCCAAGTATAAACCTGTAATTACAAATCAGCCTGATAACTACCCAGGTGTCTGTGAAAACAGAAAACTGAGAGTTGAAAAGTATGCCCTGAGAAATTACTCCTGATTCAAGTGGAAGCAGAAATCCCTTTGAAATGTGTTATGACCTTGTCCTACTAAACATCTGCCTGAAGCTCTAACTATACATTTTCTTACTTATTTCATGTTCATGTTCTCAACAAAAGTCAAACAAAAATAAGACCAACAAGATTCTCAGTTTTTGCCAACACTAATTTTTAAAGAAATGTTTCTCATTAATGGTTTTAGGCAAGAATGAAAATGGGAGGGAAGTCCAAAAGGGAGGGGATATCTGTACATGTATGGCCGATTCATTCTGTTATGCAGTGGAGGCTAACACAACATTGTAAAGCAACCAAACTCCAATAAAAATGAATTAAAAAAAAAGGATAAGAGCACAATAATATAGAAAACCTAGATTTATTTGTTAAGCTATTACAAAGACAAAACAATTATCTGAAGTACTTTGAGGACTTCACCCCAATTTCACTTGTTCTTTTACAGAAACTGACCTAAGAGGTTGGGAATGGAAGGATATAACCTAAGAGGTTATAAGAGAGCAGACTGGTGAAACATGGTGAAAGGAGCAAAGGCTAGGCAAAAGCACTTGTGTTAGTGGTAGTATGTGTGGCTGGGCTGTTTCTGAAGAGGCTCCCTAGAGTTAATTAATCTGGGTTCCCAATTAGTAAAAAGAAAAAGACCTTTAACCCTGCGGAGACTGTGCATAGGCCAGGATTTATCTGAGATATCTGTTTTTCTTTTTTTAAGGAGTAAGGGTATTCTTAGGCCCTAAGGTGTATATCTTGTATTCAGCCCCTCTCTTTCCCATGCAGTCTACCTACACCTTCAAGTGCCAGTGCATTTCCACCATGTAGTCCTGCTAGGTTATGAGGATGCATATAGTGAAGGCAGGAATTATAAGCCTACGGAGGGTACACCTAGACACAAAGTTTTGGAGTAAATGATAAACTACAAATACCCTCTTGGTTAAGTTAATTCACCTTTGTTAATAAAGGTCATAGTTTCTTGTGCTGGCGACAACTTGTTGTCTCAGTATAATCTGTCTCAAGAAAGAACTGGTTCAGGTAAGTTTTGGAGAAGGAAAAAGACTTTCATCAATACCCACTCCACAGTGGAAGAGGCACCAAGTTCTCTCCTAAGGTTATGAGCAGAATCTGAAAAACAAAAGGTTTACAGTGTTTATAATAATAATAGCTAATTTATTAAATGCCTAGTCAAGAGTGCCAGGGACTTAGATATATTATATCTCAGTCTTAGCAACAATCCTGCCAGGTATTTACTATCATCCTCATTTTTCGGAAGAGGTAACTGAGAATTAGAGAAGTTATACGCCTGTCCAAAGGCACACAGCTGGTACGTGGTAGAGTTGTGATTCCACTATTCATGTGCCTTCCCCTCCACCCCATCTCATGCATTGAGAAGTCCTAGCTCCATTATCTTGAAATTTTTAATAGTTGCATACACACTCTAATTATTCCTTGTTCACTCCTCAAAAGCAAATGTAATTTTAAATGATTAAAAATTTACAGACATTGTTTGGAATTGAGGTCAATTATCCAGATGAAGAACTTATATAAACTTTATGAATCAAGTATCTCTCTGCTCCAGCTGTAGCACAAAATGAAAGGAAAACAAATCATCAGCTCATTAGAAAGTTTGGGCTATTTTACAGTTATTTCACCATAAAATTGCATTACAAAGAATGCTAAGAATTCTAGCCAGGAAATGCTGTAACATCCCATTTGTGTAACCATTTGTGACATACCGAATAAGTTTCTCAATCTTATTAGTAGAGTAGTTGGTGTTCTCTGAATAGTCTGTTTTCAAGAAGAAATATGTTAAAGCCAGATCAAAAAATCTGTTTTCCAGTTTCAATAAAAGTTACTGAAAAAATCCACACGCTATAAAGAATGTAATAAATAAGAATCTGAGAAATAAGGGAAGAAGACTTATATTGGTACTGAAAGATTTCCCATGAAGTAGAATAGTGAAATACTGACACCTGGAACTGTGAGATCTGAAAATTAACGTTAACAGAGCTCCAGCTAAGTGCAGAGGAGACATTGCTGATTTTAGACTATATGGCTACCAATGACAGAAATAAATGTTGTGGAAATAAATATTTAAAGAAAGAGATATTAAATCACAGAACTCTTAAGATTATTTTCTAATAGTTCCACTGGCATCTAAGAGGAAGGCAGAGTTCCATTATCATAATTCATGGTTACCGTAAGAAGCGATGTTATTTTCACAGTGGCAATAATCTGGAAGGTAAATGGAACTTGAAAAACAAGGGATCTTACAACCTAATTGGATGACTGACAATGGTATAAAACTCAAGCCAAAAATACATAAATCTTGCCACGTTATTACTATATGCTTTAATAAAACAAAGAACCTGGGTATAAGTACTCAAAGAATGGAAAACAGCTAGTATTCAAGAAAATGCTATAAGGTCAGCAGTAGAAGGACGTTGTAAAGGGGACAGTGGAACAACAATTTAACAATGTAAAAATCTTAACAGTTTTTTTTTTTGGGCCACGTTGTACAGCTTGTGGGATCTTAGTTCCCGGACCAGGGATCAAACCCAGGCCCTCGGCAGTGAAAACACGGAGTCCCAACTGCTGGACTGCCAGGGTATTCCTGATCTTAGTTTTTAAAGGAAGGACTGCTAATTACTAATCCTAGCTCAGTATGATATAAACTAGCTACATGACCTTCAGCTAGTATTTAACATACAGTTGAGATACTCAAACTGACAAAGGACAATTTATTTCTCAGAGTAGCATGTAACAAGTAAACAGTCAGGAACAAACTTCAGGCAAAGCTCATGAGAATGTGTCAGAGGAGAGAAAATTGGCAGTGAACTCATGTCCGTCAAGAAAAGCAGGAATGAAGCAACTTGGGAAGTGACAGCTTTTGGGCAACTGTACGTGGACTTGATATGGTTTGGCAAATCAGCCTTTAACACTGAAGTGCCCAGGACCTTGGTCCTCCATTATATTCAAAACGAGGGAAACTGATACAAGATTATGATTCAAGGCTTAAACTCAGATTGGAATGACTTCTACTTCCTCCCTCAACTGAAAAGTAGTGAGTTGCAGCAAATCTCTGCTTTGTGTTTTTTGATGAGTATGTTAAGGTTTCAAACATCACAAGTGGGAAAAGGTGACTGAGCAGAGCAGGACATGACCTCAGGCTCTGTTGTTCCCACCTGAGCCAACCAGGGATATCTCTGTTTCTGAACAAAGGGTAATATCCTTCTCCTGATTCACTGAAGATGGGTATGTCTTATTCTTCCATGTACTCTCAATGCCTAGCATAGTGCTTAGCACGTAATAAGTGCTCAATAAATGTTAACCTGAACATCACCACGTTGGCAGATCTTGATTTCTTAGGGAAAAAACCTACACGATTTTAAATAATTTCATAAATGAATAACTAACATTTTTCCACAACTGCTAATTTTATGGAGTTCTCCTCAATTATGAAAATAAAAATCAATTATTTCACATGATTTTCATGTTCAGTGACAAGGGAGAAAATAAACTACTCACCCTAAAGCAGCATCAATCATTTTCAGTGATCAACATCTGCATCCTCAAACTGTCCAGCAACTGTTGGTGTAGCATCTACCTCCATCCCATCTGAAGAAAAAATTAACCACTGAGCAACAGTCTACTAAGCACTTCAGATAGGTAAAGATTCAGCTCAAAGTTAGACCAGAAGGAAGCTAGTGCCCCCTGCTTGTAGGAGTTGCAGTTTCTTTCTCTTTTGAAAATTAAAAGTACCAGGGAACAAACTGAGAAAGAAAAATGCCACCTGTGGATTTAGGCCAAGTTAAAATTAGTCTATATATTTAACATTTACTTCGCAATTCTCAACCTGAACACTGAAAGAACACCAGGTAGGGACTTTCAAATGCAGTAAGCATCCATTGTTCTCTCTTCACAGAACAGTGCTAGGTGTTTACTGTGTGACTTTTTTTTACGATATGAAGTCCTATCTTCATAAGCTTACGACATAATTCAGGAGAGAAGACTAAATAAGTAGAGCGAGGTTCTTACATATCTTTTTCTTATCTCATTGAAAAAAAAGGAGAGGGGAGGACAAGAAAAAAAAAAGGCCCTCTGGAAAGAGTTGCCTAAAGCTGCTTTCTCCACTTCTTCACTTCCCACTCACCCCTCAACTCTTTAGCCCACCACAAACTGGCTTCTGCCTGCAGCCCACTGGCACACCACCACCTTGATATCCAGCAGGGCATGCAAAAACAACACTTATCTAAAATTAACTCATCATCTTTCCACGTAGAAAATGCTTCTCTCTCCAAAGAGTTTTGCAAAAGGATACCTTTTACCTGCCCAACCCAGAAACCCCTACCATGTCTCTAACTTCTGTTGCTTCTCTCTCTTAAATATCTCTCAAATCTGTTGTCTTTTGACACGCACTGCCACTCTGTAATTTAGGCCACTATCTCTTATCTAATTTAAATCATAAAGTACTTAACAGGGTTTCTCTTCTTTCCTCTAGTATTTCCCTCTGCAATTAATTTTTTGTTATCATAGCCAGAGTCATCTTCTGAAACATTAATCAAACTAAAATTCTTCAATGGTTTCCCAATGACCTACGCATAAGTTGAAATTCATTAACACAGCTTTCAAGTTCCTTTAATATACAGCCCAGTTCACTACTCCACCTTTATCTGTTGCTATAATAACTACCCTTCACACTCAGAGTTCCAGACATATGAACTTTCAGTTCCCCAAAGCTAAATGGTCTCTTGGACCTTTGCACATGACTGATCCTTTTACCTGCCTCTCTCCCCAAACTGTATGCAATCCCTCTTCACTTGGTTCATTTTTATTCATCTTTAGATTCTGGCTTAAATGTCACTTACTCCATGAAGTTTGACTCTCTCCCTGACTATCCAAGCTGAGTGACAGGCCCAGTCTCTGATTCCACACTTCCTCAAGTCTCCCCTATATCTCCATGCTGTACCACAATGTACTATAACTACCTAATTAGTTAATTTATTTTTCTCGCCACTAGATTGTCATTGACAGATATAACCGCATCTCTCTTGAGCACTCCTGTATTCTCTGTACCTGGCACTGTAGCTCAACAAACACCTCTTACATAAATAAACACACAAAGCACTGAAATGCCAGCAGTAGAAATTTCACCATGTATATATCTAAACATCATGTTGTACACCTTGAATATATACAATTTTTATTTTAAAAATAAATTTAAAAAAAGAAAATGCACAGGTCAAATAAACAAATAAATGGCAAAAGAGTGATATGGGTACCCAGGACTTTAGAAGATAGAGAATGGTACAGGCTGAAGAAGTTTTATATATAGGCAAGTCTCCATACGCTAATGAGGCTTAGGAATACAAGTCCAAAAATCTCACTTTAGCAACAAGTGTTTGTGACCTTAAAATCACTTGCTACAAAGCATCAAATAAGGAATTTTACAATTAAAAGCAACAAAGAAACTTCAGTGATGAAAGATTTTTCAATGTCCAAGGGTACTCTTCAGTTAATCATTATAATAAAAAAATATCTTGAATTCTTTCAGCTAAGAGTTTGGCAGAGCACTAGAAATCACCTGAGCCATCTCACCCTAAAGCCTGTGTTAGAGGCTCACCACCTAGGGCTTAAAATGGAGAGGAGACATAAGGAAAAAGTGTGACCCAAAGCCTAAGTTTTTCCAAATTAAATATCCCAGAACTTCAGGACCCCCAGGTCAGAATGCTATGCGCATGGAGATACTGATCACAACATTATGAGAGAAACTTAAATGTACCAATAAAAGAAAAACTATGGTAACCCTCTTTAAGAACATTCTCCATCACTAAAAATTAGAAGTATTAAGATTCTGCAGCAACATAAAATACTGAAATGAATACATATAAGATGTAAGAAATGCTCACAACAGTGCCTGGCATATTGTTTTTGCATATTAGTTCATTTAATCCTCTTACCACTTACTAGCTATTTGCCCTCAATCAAGTTATGTGACCTTTCTGTGCCTCAGTTTCTTCATCTGTAAAATGGGGATCATAACAGCATCTACCAGAGGGTTCTTGGAAGGATTCAATGAGCAAATACATATAATGTGCTTAAATCAGGACCTGGCAAATAAGAGCACTATCTAAATGTTTTATTGAGGGTAGCAGGAACAAGACTGGAGACAAGTAGGGCAGAGACACAGCTGTCTCTTCAGAGTCAGAGAGAAGAGTTTGAACTTCATATGGTGAGTATCAGACAATCACTGAGGGGACATCCTTATACAGGGAGGACACAGAGTGTTCTCAGAAGATTCATATGGCACAGTGAGCTGGAGGAAGGAATGACTGAGGCAAAAAATTTACTATTGTAAATCCAGTGTGAGAAGAAAAGGGGCTAGGTTTGAAGGATAGCAGTAATTATAGCAAAGAGATCTGAAAAGTCATTTAAAGGAAAAATCCATAGAATTCAGTATTGGACTGGATAAGGGAAAAAATGGTAAAGGCTGAGTCAAAAGAAATACGTTAAGATTCTAACTGAAATAGGACACTTAGAAAAGGGAACCAGTCTAATAGGTAAAATATTTACAAAGCGGCTTACAAATATGAGACAAATGAAACAGTTAAAGCCACTTGTGTAAGGTTCAAATGTCTGTCACTAAAAGAAATCCCAAGTTTCTTGAATGCTGTCTAGCCCTCTTAATCAACTGACTAGTTTTGCCCATAATCATGCAGGAATTCATTTAAAAAATTAAAATGGCAGCATCAATGTGTGCCTGCACATACACTTACATAGCAAGCAAACAAAAAGACTGGAAAGATATGCAGCAGGAAAGTAACAGATGTCTCTCAATTAGAATTCTACTTGATTTTTCATTTCTTCTTTGCCTGTGCCCATTAAAATTTTTTTGACTATGAACATAGACTGTCTTTGTAGTTAGGGAAAAAAGTTAAAAAAAAATTTTACATAGAATTCCCATTCTATGTAATTCTACGTTTGTTTCCTATGCTATAAAGAGTTAATTCTGTGTACTCACCTTCATAATCTCTTACTGAATCTTCTGTCCGGACTCCAGCCATGTTATACTGGCTGCTCACAGACTGAGAAAGCATTCCTTCTAATCTCTCCAGTGTGGCTTGGCCTTCTGCTGTTAAATGGGATAATCCTTCTTCATAGGTATAAAATGTAGGGATGTCCCCCTGCCCTTGTTCTAAATAAATAAAAAGCTTTTAAGCTACTAAAAAACAATTAGAAAAAAAAAAGATAATCAATAATGCACTTACTGAAGGTAAGCTAAAATGAAAAAAGGCTTCCAGGAAAACACTCAACATTCATTTAACATACATATATCAGCCATCTGTTGAAGACAGAGATACAAAGAAAATGTCTCTACTCTCTAGGATGAGAAGGGATTCCAAGACATAATAAGCCAGTAAACAGCAATTCCCAAAGAATCAAATGTCCAGAGACTAGAAGGAAAAGAGGGTGTTCCTAAAGTTAGGGAGTCTTGTATTATCCCAAGGTGGGAATTTTACATGTGAGTGTTTTTTACTGATTAAAATACATGCTCCTTTTAAAAAATCAGAAATTCTGAGGACTTCCCTGGTGGTCCAGTGGTTAAGAATCCATCTTGCAATGCAGAGGACGCTGGTTCGATCCCTGGTCAGGGAACTAAGATCCCATATACCGCGGGGTAACTAAGTCCATGCACTGCAACTAATGAGCCTGCACCCCACAACTAGAGAGCCCGCATGCCTCAACTAGAGAGCTCGTGCACTGCAACTAATGAGCCAGTACACTCTGGAGCCCGTGTGCCACAACAAGAGAGAAGCCCATGCGCCACAACTAGAGAAAAGCCCACACACCACAATGAAGAGCCCGCACACCACAACTAAGACCCAACGCAGCCAAAAATTTATTAATTAATTTTTAAAAAATCAGAAATTCTGGAAAGTACAGGATTAAAAAAATTAAATTGGCACTTCCCTGGTGGCGCAGTGGTTAAGAATCCGCCTGCTAACACAGGGGACACGGGTTTGAGCCCTGGTCTGGGAAGATCCCACATGCCGCCGAGCAACTAAGCCTGTGTGCCACAACTACTGAGCCTGTGCTCTAGAGCCCACGAGCCACAACTACCGAGCCCGCATGCCTAGAGCCGGTGCTCCGCAACAGGAGAAGCCACTGCAATGAGAAGCCCGCGCACCCCAACGAAGAGTAGCCCCCATTCGCCACAACTAGAGAAAGCCCACGTGCAGCAACGAAGACCCGATGCAGCCAAAATAAATAAATTTATTTTAAAAAAATTTTTAATTACCCCAAAATCTCAGCAAAGATGAGAATGTATTTAGATATATAAAGGGAAATCCCAGAAATGAGTGTTCTCAGGCCAGGAAGTGGTATATATGGAGGAAAAGGCTTCAGAGAGCCAAACTTGTATACATGAGACCAGTGGGAAAAAGAAAAGAGAACAGCAGGCACCTCAAGTAACAAGACTCTACACCAAGCTAGTGACTGCACTATGCTCTGGGGAGGTAAAGGGAGATATTCTTAGATCAATCAAGTATGGTTGTGGGAAAAAGAAATTACTTTGGCAATGAGGTGTTAGATGGAATATGTTAAAGATGTAGATGATACAGGTTCCAAGCAATGGAGAGAGAAGGTTTGTTTTCTGAGAGCAACTTCATCAACTTAAAAGACTCTCCTGACTCCCCACTATCCTATCATTTTCCTTCCTTCCATTTATCTCTATCCACTTTCTCCCCTGAGTAATCTCTATTTTTTGCTCTCAAGCCTCGGAAGCCCACGAAGTTTTCTAATTTGGCTGAGACATGAATTGTGCCATTCGCTTTTATTAAAAACCAAGCTATATGGATACTTAGAGATATAAAGAACTATAATCCCATATCCTATACAAATAGATGCTTAAAATGAAACACATACACAAACACTTAAAAAAATCCACTTCACTAACCATGTGCTTCCACATCATATTCTTCTCCATCGTAATCATCTGAATCTTCATCCTCAGGATCTGGATGCAAAGCCTGGCATTCACACATTGCAGTGAACATGGCCTCCACTGAACAAGTAAATTAAAAATTCCTAATTAATTTTTTTCTGACCAATGTACAATAAAAATTTAATAAAATAACCATCAGGGCAAATAAATTTAATGAGTAGACAAGAGGTATACTAGGGTCACAACATTTACAAAACCTGCCAAATTCCGAGGAGAATCAATCTTGAAAAGTGCTTGATAGCAATGGACACGCCACAAAATAATAAGAGTTCATTTCGAAACATTATTGACATCCCTTCATGCCTGGCTGGATTTTTCTAAAAAAAAGTGTCAGTGTCCTGGTCAGACCACTGGCCTCAGGGTGAAGCCCCTCAGCTGGCAGGGCTCTTTCCAGCTATCCTGGCATCTTCCACTTTGGAAATGCCATGAGTCCTCTGTCCTCTATCCAGTGAGATTCACAGTCAACAGCATCAAGTCCATAAAAATAACATATTCCTCCACTCACAAAACATACCAGGCAACACGGCATCTACTGTACTATCACTTCATTCACAATCTTTATATTAATAGTTATCTGGTCCTCAATGATATTACAGATGCTAAAATGAAGAAAAAGCAACAGAAGGGAGGTAATGAGGGTGAAGGTAAGTGTGTGGGGGGAGGGATGAGGGAATGCTTCGTACTTAAAGGGAAAAGAACTCCACAGAGTACTCACAGGCTGATCTGTCACTAGGCACAAATCTAAATTCAGCAATAGGTTCAATATCATCATCACTGTCTTCCTCTTCTTCATCAGCAACAGATTCTTTTGATTCTTCTAGAAAGGGAATAAAAAAATAGCCTTTTAATGATGTTGTTTATTTGTTTTCAAAAATAGAAGCCTAAATTAAAGGATGCTTACTGATATATCTAAATACTGCAATTTTTTACTTCAAATTATAAGAACATTGTTATTTTAGAGCTAAAAAAGACTCTGGATAGTCTCTCTGGTCTAGTCACACTGTACTTTGAGTCCTAGGGATTCCAAGCCCCAACGCCATGGTGGGGGTGAGGAAACCTGTACAGTCAGGCCTCTATCAAGTAGAGTTCCATTGTCATGTCTGTTTCTTTCACCTTGAAACAAGGGGTTCCAGCAGCAGTTTGTAAACCACTGATATGATTCATCACCAACAATTTACAGATGAGAAAACTAAGGCCCATGAAAGTTAGCTGAGCCAAAAGATAAATTAACAAAGTCTGTTGGCAAGAAAAAAATACAAATGTTCAATAAAGAGAACTAGCACATGCTGCTGGTGGAAGTAGAAATTGCTAAAACCATTCCAGACATGTGTTTATCCTACTACCCAGAAATTCCTCATTTAAGTACATATTATGTACACAAGGAGTTTGTATGTGAATGTTTACTGAACTACTATATGTACTATAGAAAACATAAAAAATAAGTGTTAATTAAAAAAAGGAAATAGATGTATTGTAACCTGGTCATACTATGTTTGAGAGATAGCAGCTGAAAATGACTAAATGTGATTTATATGTACCAAAATGAAGAGATTTTAAAATATAAGTGAGTGAAAGAGCTCGTTGCAGAATATATATAATACCACTTACATTAAAATTTTAAACACAAAAGAGAACCATTATAGTGCTTATGGGTATATACATATTCAGTAAAAATCTAAAAGCATAGACAAGAAGGACACACACCATCTTTAAGATGAACTCTGGAGACAGAGTTAGGAACGAAATGGGGAGGGATACAAAAAAGATTTCAGTAGTATTAATATAGTTTATTTCTTTTAGACTAGAATAATTATGAAAAATGTTAGAATTTACACTGGACATTAAATAATGGAATTTTTTTATTATTCTGTACTTTTCAATGTTTGAATTAGTTCATAATAATAATTTTTAAAAAAATGGTCAATAAAACACTTAAAAAGACCCCCAAACCACCAAAACATGTTCAACCAATCATCTTAAAAATGTAACTTTTGGGGCTTCCCTGGTGGCGCAGTGGTTAGGAGTCCGCCTAACGATGCAGGGGACACGGGTTTGTGCCCTGGTCTGGGAAGATCCCACATGCCACGGAGCGGCTGGGCCCGTGAGCCATGGCCGCTAAGCCTGCACGTCCGGAGCCTGTGCTCCGCAAAGGGAGAGACCACAACAGTGAGAGGCCTGCGTACCGCAAAAAAAAAAAAAAAAAAAAAAAAAAATATATATATATATACACACACACACATATATACGTGTATATATATAAAACTTTTGTTTAGCATATTACAGTTACCATTTTGAAAAAATGTTAATTCTCCATATAGATGAAGATAAGGTAGAGAGGTACTGAAAGTATAAACTTTCTGGAAAGCAACTTGACAATATATGTTAAGAGCTTTAAAAATATTTACTTTTAATGCAGCAATTCTACTCATAGAAATCAATAATAAGGGGGTATCCACTAAATTTTTTTTACCTTTTATAAGTCATACAAGTTCACTGCAGAATAATGAAAAAATACAGATAAGCAAAAAAGGAAAAAAATTTCAGTGGCCACTGTTAGCAGTTTTAAATAGCAGATTTAATAGGACGTTTTCTGTCCTGTTTCTAATGTTATTAAATTGTCAAATATAATAGAGGTGTCTTCTGTAAAAAGTAAAATACAAAAATATTGGAGAGTTCCAAACAATTCTAAGGAGTTGAATACATTATGGTACTACCAAACTTTTTCAATGCATTTAAAAAAACAGAATAGTATCATACTGTAATTATTATTCTATAACTGAATGGATATCACTTTTCAAATTATAAAAGTAACTCACACCCAGCAATCCCACTCTTGGGCATATACCCAGAGAAAGCCGTAACACAAAGAGATACATGCACCCCAGTGTTCACTGCAGCACTATTTACAATAGCCAGGACACAGAAGCAACCTAAATGTCCATCAACAGACGAATGGATAAAGAAGATGTGGTACATATATACAATGGAATATTACTCAGCCATAAAAAGGAACAAAATAGTGCCATTTGCAGAGACATGGATAGACCTAGAGACTGTCATACAGAGTGAAATAAGTCAGAAAGAGAAAAACAAATATCGTATAATATCGCTTGTATGTGGAATCTAGAAAAATGGTACAGATGAACTTACTTGCAAAACAGAAATAGAGACAGATGTAAAGAACAACCTTACAGATACCAAGGGCGGAGGGGGAGTAGGATGAACTGGGAGATTGGGATTGACATATATACACTACTATATATAAAATAGATAACTAATGAGAACCTACTGTATAGCACAGGGAACTGTACCCAGTGCTCTGTGGTGACCTAAATGGGAAGGAAATCTAAAAAAGACGGGATATATGTATACATATAACTGATTCACTTTGCTGTTACAGCAGAAACTACACAACATTTTAAAGCAACTATACTCCAATAAAAATTTTAAAAAAAAAAGTAATTCATGCTGGTATAAATATAAGTAAAAGAGTCAAGACGGATTCAAAGGAAAAAGTCCCTACCCTCTAGTCCTCTCCCTAGAAATAACTACTATTAATTAATACCTTCTTTTATATCTGCAGGAATCTATCTTAAGGCAGTAAACAGAAATGTAATATAGCATTTTTACAATTAGGAAAAGAAAATACTACCATGACAAACACTCATCATCTCATGCTAGATCATAGTAGTGTGTGCCATACTCTGTCTCCTTAAAACTTTCTAAATTGTCAGAAATGGGAATGTATTTTTAGTCATTTTAAAAATAATCTAATGTTCTCAACAATAAGCCGATGGTCCACTTTAGAGGTTAATGGAGGTAAGCCAAAGAGGAAAAAAAAGTCTGAATCAGGACCAGAGGAACAAAGGCTGGGAAAATAGGATCCACACCTGTATAACAATATAAATGTTCATCTTATATCTGAAACCCTATTAAAATCTCAAATTGAAGGAGCAATAGCTCAACAGGCAAATTCATGGGATTGTCTCTTATGTGCTATTTCAAAGAAAAGCAACCCGCTATTTTAAAAGAAAAAGTTTACTAAAGATGTGACAATTGTCTTTGCAACCCCTAAGTTCATTTCTACAAAAGATGAACATATTAAACTAACACAATATACTATATAAACTTATTTAGTTATACTTACAAAAGTCAAGCACAAGATTCTATTTCGTGCCTAACCTGTTTCTCATTCAGAATTCTTACAACTTATTGTGGACAGCCTAAAAAAATGGATTTTTAAAATCTTTCTCGCTTCTTCTTTCATCAACTACACTAGATTTTTATGAATCTTTGTATTTTATCCAAGACTTGGGAATCCTGTACCCTAGGGTTTCTCAACCTTGGCACTACTGACATTAGGACTGGTTAATTTTTTGTTGTGGGAGCCTGTCCTATGTGCACTGTAGGATGCTTAATACCATTCCTGGCCTCTAACTAGATGCCAGTAGCACTCCTCTCCACCTCTAGTCATGACAATCAAAATGTCATTGCCAAATATGGGGGGAGGGCAACATGTCCACCACTGAGAACCATTTCTGTAACAAAACAAAATATGTTCTATCCTAAACTCTTAGAAGCAAAGTACACTGATCCAAGCCTCTAAGGGTGCCAAATATAAATGTCTTTACAAAGAGAAAGAATAAACAGTTAAACTCAAGAGGAAAAACTAGAAATACAAACGCACAATAGCTAAATAATTCTAAGTGCAAGTATATGGAAAATACAAGGCAGTGCCCATGGGCTTCCCTGGTGGCACAGTGGATAAGGATCTGCCTGCCAACGCAGGGGACATGGGTACGATCCCTGGTCCGGGAAGATCCACATGCCGCGGAACAACTAAGCCCATGTGCCACAACTACTGGGCCTGCGCACCTAGAGCCCGTGCTCCGCAACAAGAGAAGCCACTGCAATGAGAAGCCCGTGCACCACAGCAAAGAGTAGGCCCCACTAGCCGCAACTAGAGGAAGCCCATGTGCAGCAACAAAGGCCCAACACAGTCAAAAATAAATAAATATTTTTTTTAAAAAGGCCAAACTATTTTACTGTGCTGAAATTTTGCTTAAGAAAGTATTATCCAAAATAAGTCAATTGATTATTACATTGATTATCATCAGAGACTGCTTTTTGAAATATAATATACTACTAAAGGAAGCTCAAGGTTAAATAGTACCATACATACCTCCAAACTTGGCATTCACCATAACATACAAATGCTCTCGTGGATAGGCATTTAGGTCCCTGGACACCGCATGCAAACTAATGGTGGGGTATTCCAGTGAGAATCCTAATCCAGAGCCATCTAACCAAGACAGGCGGCTGAAAAACATGTTTTAAGTAGATTATTTTCAGAACTTAAATCCTAATTTAACGTCCTAACGTTTATAAAAGTTCAGCTTGGACACTTTTATACATGTGAATAAATTCAAGCATACTGTTTAGAAATATTCCTAAAATAAGAAAATTCAACAGCAGGAATTGAATTTCTTTAAGACCAATTCTGTTACTTTCCTCTATTCAAACAGATTTGAAATGCAGTTTTTCTTCAGTCACAGAAAAGTGACTGTGTGTTTCTATGCCTTTTTATGCTTGTTCGTATTTGGAATGTCTTCAGGCACCCTTTTTGCTTTTGCAAATCCTCTTCATCTGAATAAGTGTCAGCCTCTCCAAGAGCCCTCCCTACAATTATTCCAGTCCATAATGATCTCTTCTTTTTCTAAACTGTACTTATGCTCAGTAATATACTATTGAGCACCTAACTCTGTGGTAAAGAATCTTATATGTACCCTGACAGAACGTGAGCTACTCGACAAAACTTGTCATATTCCTTTATTTAACATTCTTCAAAACCACTACCATAGTGCTTAGCATGTAAGTATGCAATAAATACCTAGGAATCACTAATTTCTTCACTAATCCTACAATAAATGATATAAACATGAAATGGCTGTAATCATACCACAAGCTGGAAAATAATCATCACATTGAAAGGCAGACTTTATGAAGCCTTTCATTTATTCTGCAGCTTTAACAGAAAGCCACAAATAAGCAACATCTAGTTTTCCCTCAAAAGTGGTCTAATGCAAATATTTTATTGGTATAACAAAGGAAATATATCAAGAAAATCTGTACGTTGAGTTTTGAGCAAGGACTGGCTAATTTTTTGGTAATACTTCACCACTTAGCAGGAAAAAAAGTAGGAAAAAGATGCTTAAGAAACCACAAAAAAAATGTTAATGCAATATAGTGGTTGCACAGGGCTGGAGAAAAATAGAAAGTGACTGCTAATGGGTGTCAGTTTTTGCAGGGGGAATGAAAATATTCTAAAATTGATTGTATTGGAAATTCCCTGGTGGTCCAGTGGTTAGGACTCGTCACTTTCACTGCCAGGGCCCGGTTCAATCCCTGGTCGGGGAACTAAGATCCCACAAGCTGCGTGGCGTTGCCAAAAAAAATTAATTAATTAAAAATTAAAAATAAATAAAATTGTGTTGATGGCTGCACAACTCTGTAAATAGATTAAAAAACATTTAATTGTATACTTCAAATACATGGATTGCATGCTATGTAAATTATCTCAATGCAGCTTTTCTTTTAAAAAGAGGTTAACGCAATAAAACCCCCATATCGTTCTATTTTCTATACAGCTCTAACAAGCCTGGTGGTCTTATTCCTAATGAAGCAAAAACAAATACAACAGTAGAACCTAGGACTCCCTTGTGCAGGAACAATGACAGTACAGCAGTTTGAGAGCATTCATATCCGATGTAAGGCAAGGTTGAACTTTATACCTTAGTCCCTAAAGGAAATCAATGTCTAATAGCACAAGTGTGTAACACTTGACCCTCACTTATCAAAAGCAAAGGCAGAATTAGATTGTGGTAAAATTGTACAACTCTGTAAATACACTAAAACATAAGGAACTGTACACTAAAAAAAGGAAAAGCGAAAAAATATGCACTGTCATTTAGAAAGATTTCCATTCAACATGCTTATTAAAAAAAGAGAAAAAGAAAACCTGGGAAGCTTAAAGTGATAAATCTTAAGATGCTTAAAGTGGTAAAAGCTCTACAAATGATTTTCCAGGATGACTCATCCCATTGGGTCCAAAGAAATAGATTTTATTATTGTAATTGGATTGTGTGTGTTCTACGGGCCTTTCCTCCACTGCTTTCCTCTTAATGTGGAGAAGAAATAGTGCTCATGTATCACAGAAATATTGCCAGTCCCTTACTAAAACTGTATTACTTTAAGCAAATAAACTCTTTTTTCTCAGCTCAATAACCCCCTGGCATTATCACAAGTCAGAAAGGAGTATTCCAAATTTCGGTGTCCAAAATGATTTGAAATACCAAAGCCACAAAACTTTCTTTAGTGACTCAATTAGGAGATGGAAAAACTGAAATATAAGCATAGATTCAGTGCCTATAAATTATGGCTTTCACTTTAAAAAGCACATAATAATTACTCTGTAGTTCCTTACTGCTGGCAGAACACAAATGCTACCTCACCACAGCATTTCCTATGGAGCTCTCATAACCTTATACAGGAACATGGATTATGTACTCTACAGAAGAAAGTTTCAGTTAAAAGCAACGTTCACTCTGATTACTAAGTTTTCATTTTTATTTCTTCTCTTTTCATATATTTTAGAAGAAAAGCCCTCCAAACCAAAATATCTAACTATACCCAGTCCCAAAGAAACCATGAGTCACATAAGGGAAAATCAAGAATTAGGAAGCCAGTACTGGTGGCGCAGTGGTTGGGCGTCCGCCTGCCGATACAGGGGACACAGGTTCGTGCCCTGGTCCGGGAAGATCCCACATGCCGCAGAGCGGCTGAGCCCGTGAGCCATGGCCACTGAGCCTGCGCGTCCGGAGCCTGTGCTCCGTGACAGGAGAAGCCACAACAGTGAGAGGCCTGCGTACCACCAAAAAAAAAAAAAAAAAGAATTAGGAAGCCAGTAAAGGTGCAGAGGAATGTTTTGCTAACCTCCAATTTTTTTGCAGAAGAATATCACTGTACTTTATTCCTGGCATGGGGAGAAAAACAGGACAGAAAGGTAAGAGAGGTCTTGAATTTGGACTGGCTTAATTATTTGGTTTTAAATTAATTTTGGAATAAGATATAAAAAGAGCATAATTTATAAGTTTAAGATACCTATTTTTAATTTAATTAAATATTTTATTTCACTTGTTTCAAATGATCTATTTTGAATGATTCATGCCTCTGTTCCCTTATTTGGAAAAAAGTCAACTTTCTATGAAAACTAAGCTTTGAAAATAAGCCCAAGAGTTCTAAATCTCTCATTACACATCTGGAAAACTACCTAAAACCAAATCAGACCCTGTTCCTCTTTGCCTAAAATCCTAAAACAGTTTCCCCAAAACCTTTAGGCTATAAGCTAAGCTCATAAACATGACTCCCTCCTTCTCCAGCTTTATTATGTTTCCACTCTTTCTCCCTCGGTCCCTCAGATGAAGAACTGCTGAACTGTGTGTGTGCATGTATGCACACAGATATATACCCTGGCACACACAATACTGTTTCTCACCATTGCCTCTGAACATCCTGTTTCTTCTAATTAGAATGTTTCCTCTTAGCCCCACCTCATTCCCCTGACTGTTAATCCTCATTTGTCACATCCTCTAGGAAGCCTTCCCAGTTTGTTGAGATCTTGAGTCTATCAAGATTTGGAAATGCTAGGTGGGAAAGAACAAAACGGGAAAGAGACCAAGGAGGTAACGCTAACAATCAGTAGAGGGATGAACAACAGTGTCCAAGGTACTGGTAATATTCTATTCTTAACCTGGAGGTGTTATGCAGGTGTTAGTTTAATTATAATTCCTTAAACCATACATTTATAATTTATATTCTTTTTGTATGTATATTTTATAAAAATAGTTTCTTAAAGAAAAAGATTTGTTAGTGAAAGGTTGAAATAAGTAAATTTTTTAAACAGATAAGAGCTAAAAAGGAGTTTGTACTTCCTCAGTGTGATAACTGTATTGTGGTTATACAAGAGAATGTCCTTATACTTAGATTTTTGCTCAAGTATTTACATGTGAAGTGATGACGTGTGTGCAACTCTCAAAAAGCTCAGAAAAAAAAGAGAAAGAGGTAAATGTGGCAAAATGTTAACAACTGATGGATCTTTGCAAAGGAGCCATGGGTATTAATTAACAACACTTGCAACTTTTCTTTAGGTTTGAAAATTTTCCAAATGGAAAGACAAGTATAGGACCTTCCCAAAACAGGATTTATATTATAGAAGAGCGAATACACAGAGAAGCCATGGAGAAAAAGGGGACTGAGTAGGGGCTAGGAACATATCTGTGTTCCACTTTCTACCCCTTAAAAGAAATTGCTCTTCCAAGATCACTGAAAGTCTCCTTGTCAATACCCAATAGGTGCTTTCCAGATATGATTTTATCTGACTGCTCCTCTCACTTTTCTCAAGTCTATTCTTCTATAACCTACCTCTTAGTGTGGATGTGTCCCCAGGGTTCTACCCTTGGTCCTCTTCTCTTCTTGGGTATCTAATCTATCCATCTTTAACACCACTCTCCCAAGAAACATGCTCCTATGTGCAACTAATCCACACATATACAGACCAAACTCATTCCCCAAACTTGCTTTTCCTCCCATCCATATTTCCTATCTCAGTGACTGGCCAAAACCGTAAGCTTTCCTCAGTGACTAGATTTCCTTCTAAACCAAGGGTTCTTTACATCTTTTTGTGCCCTCTGTGGTAGTCAGAATTTTGGCCCCCATGACTCCAATTTCCCCTGGTGTCAACCTGTGAATGTGTTATGTTACAAGGCAAAAGGGACTTTGTGTATGTAATTCAGGTTACTAATCAGTTGACAATAAAATAGAGAGATTATCCTGGATTATCTGTGTGGGTCCAATATAATCATGTGACCTCTTAGAAGCAGAGAATTTTCTCTGGATGTAGACAAAACTGATGCAGAAGTCAGAGAGATGTGAAGGACAGAAGGATTCAATGTGTAACTGTTGGCCTGAAGATGAATGGAACCGTGTATCATGGAAATGGGAACCTCTATTCTACAATCTCAACATTTAAGACAAGTCTATCTGACTGTGAAAGTACAAAGTGCCCCAGGTACCCAAATAAAAGGGCAATTCCTTCTAGGAATGAATATGAGAGTCAGGTCCCTCTGGATATAACCCCAACCTGCGTGGCGTTGAAGGTGTTCCTCTCCCCACCCATACCTACAGAAGAAAACCTACACTCCTTAACCAAATTTTAAAAATACTGCACAATCTGCTCTAAACCTACATATCCTGCTCAGGGTAACACCTCCCGCTCCTGTTCATCGAGAAGGCAGGCACATTGATGACTCTAACTCAGGGCCTGGAAACTCAAAACCTTAAAATGAGACCTTGAATAAAGAGCAACACCCCACCAGACCTCCGGTAAACAGGCGGGTAAAAAGCATAATGAATGAGGAGAAAAAAAGGTTCCGAACAAACGACACTGGAACAGTCAAATCTTACCCCCAGCAGAGGCACCCCCAAGGGAACGCGGAGCACGCGCTCCCCCGCCCCGCAGCCCCAGAGGTCTTGGTGTCGCCCCGCTCCTCCGCACCGCCCGCGCCCTGGGGGAAGGAGGTGCGCAGGAAGCCAGCACTGGGGACCAGAGAACCTACCTCTCAGCGATATAAAGGGTGCCGGTGCCGAAGCTTTTCCCGTTTAGCACGGCCTCGGTATCTGGCTGCTGCTGCCGGAGCCCCTCAGCCGACCCAGGCGGCGGGAAACTTTTGAGAAAGCTCATTGCAACAAGGAGCGCAGAGAAACCAGTCAGCAGCGAGCTAAAGAACAGCACTCTAGCCTCGCCGCGTCCCGCCCCGGAAGCGGTAGCAATTACTCAGGAAGAGCAAAGTCTTTGCCCCGGAAATTCCAGCGCCATCTACCATAGAAATGAGACGTTCTAGGACAAACTCTCGGAGGCCTGAGAGGCCCGAGTTTGTCACGTGACTCCTTATCCTCTCTCCCTCCCATTTCTGAGGCTTCAGGCTTGTAATAACGGACTGCTGTCTCTCCGATCTCCTACCTCAGTGTCTTCACAGCAACCCTGTGAGAGAGGAAGCACCACAAATAATAAATTACTTTTTCTGCATAAGGGGAAACGGAACCGTGAGACAGGGAGTCCTTGCCTGAGGTTGCCTAGGAAGTAGAGAGACCACACTGATTTACAGGTCGGAGGTCTCCTAACTGGGTTCTACCCTTCTCACCTGCGCCCGCCTCATCTAGGCCTGTTCACGTCTCAACAGCCACGCCCCAGACATCAGTCTAGGTCCCAAGGCCGTCCTAGTGCACGAGCCACATATCCCCTGGTCTCAGACGGGCAAACGAGCGCAAAGAGGTAATTAATTCTAGGTGAAGAGCTAGTTATGTCAGTAAGCAGATGGGGCGCTGAAGGGAAAAGAATTAATCCACTAGATTTGGAATGTTTGCTTTATTTCTTCGTTAGGCGTCGAAGAGCAAAGTAATAAGAGCAATAAAAACTTCTAAAATAATCTTAATAGTAGCTAATGGTAACTGGGTGTTATGTGTCAGGCACTGTTGCACTTTACCCTTATTATTTCTTCATTTCCTCTTAGTGACAACGATGTGGCAAAGATGGAGTTGAAAGAAGGCGAACTAGTGGAAAGTATGTACCAGGAATAGATAGATCCTGAGATCCTGAGGCTTCCTTACTGACATGCGGACACATGGTGGCTGTCAGCTAGGCCCTCTGTGGGAACTATCAGCTGGAACACATTTACATAGCCTCTCCCTGTGGCCTGAGCTTCCTCACAGCACAGCAGCTGGGTTTCGAAGTTGAGTATCCCAAGAAATAGACTGATAGAAGCTGCATGGCCTCTTCTCACTTAGCCTTGGAAGTTACAGAGTGTAACCACAGGTAGGATATGCTGGATTTTTCATCTTTTTTTTTTTTTAATGAGCTTTGTAGTACTATATATGCCTTGAAATGCTTGCATCCCTGTCTAAACATCTTGACTGCAGGTTTGGGACAGACTTTGAGGCAGAGGCACCCAACCAAACTGTGCCCAGATTAATGACCAACAGGAACTGCGAGATAATAGCTGCTGGGTTTTTGTTTGGTTTTGTTTTGTTTTTTATTGACCGCACCACGTGGCATTCGGAATCTTAGTTCCCTGACCAGGGATCTAACACGAGCCACCTGCAGTGGAAGTGCAGACTCTTAACCACTGGGCCATCAGGGAAGTCCCAAATAGCTGTTGTTTTAAGTCACTGAGTTTTGAGGTAAACACAGCAACAGATAATTAATACACTAACTAAAGAGAAGAGAAAGAGAAAGAACCTTGAACAGTATTAGCCACTGTGCTGCTCCTTAAACACTTGACTTGGCAAGCTTATCCATGCCCATTATTTGAATTACCCTGTGTGAATGATTCCCAAATCTATATCTCCATCCCAGAATTGTCTCATGAACTACAGACATTTACACCCTACAGCCTACTAGACGTCTCCACTTGGAAGTTCCACAGGCACCTGTCATTCAACTTATCAAAAATTGAACTTATAAAGTATGGACTTTGGGTGATAATGTGTCAATGTAGGTTCATCAGTGGTAACAAATGTACCACTCTGGTGGAGGATGTAGATAATGGGGGAGGCTATCATGAGTGGGAGGGAGGTATATGGGGATCTCTGTACCATCCCCTCAAACTTGTTGTGAACCTACAACTGCTCTAAAAGAATAAAGTCTTAATGAAAAATGTTGCATTTATGGGAGTTCCCTGGTGCCTAGTGGTTAGGATTCCAGGCTTTCACTGCCGTGGCCCGGGTTCAATCCCTGGTTGGGTTACTAAGATTCTGCAACCAAAAAAAGCAAAAAAAAAAAAGTTGAATTTACAATTTTCTCAATTCTGTTATTTCTTCAATGTCCTGTTTTATGAAAAAATACCACCTTCCATTTAGTTGCTCAGGTTAGAAACCTCGGACTTAGCCTTATTTCCTTCCTCTCTTTCACTCTTCATATCCAGTAATAATAACAATTATTATTATTATTATTATTTTAACAAGAAAATAGCAACTAACACTTACGGAGGGCTATGTGCTAGGTACTAACTGTTTTAGGCACTTTGTATGTATCAACTCATTTAATCTTCACAGCAACCCTAGGAAATAAATGCTGTCATTATTCCTATTTTACAAATAAGAAAACAAGTAAGAAGGTTGAAGTAACTTGTCCAAGGTCCATAGCCACCAAGTGGCAGAGTATGATTTAGAACCTAAGCTGCTGGGCAGCACAGCGTACACCCTTCAACCACTACATTCTAATGCCTCCAATCAACCAAGTCCTGTCATTTCTTAACTCCTATCTCATGACCTGACCCCTCACTCTTCCTCCAGCCCACTTCAAGCCATGTCACCTCTTAAGTAAACTGTTGTAAGAGCCTCCAAATTGGTCTTCATTCAGTGAACCCAGAGGCCCCATAGTCTTTGGGATAAGAGATACAGGAAGGATTATAATCTTGTGTGGTAAGTGTGGTATTGAAGTCTGCACAGACCCAAGTGCCATGGGATTGCTCTGAATGAGAATCCAGAGAGAACTTCATGGAGACCTGGGACTTGAGAGTGAGGAGTTCAAAGACAGAAAGAAAAGAAGGAGTGGAGGTGATTCCACTCAATGGTACAAAAGAGGCATAAGATGCTTGAGAACTGCAAGAATTTGTGTGTGGCACATGATGGCATGGTGGGGCTACAAAGTAGGCAGGGACAATCTGGGAAGGGCTATGTACAGCAGGCCCTTGACATTCATAGATAGCCTGCCACAAATTATCCCTCAAATCTGTAACAAGTTCTAAGACAGATGGGGAGGTGATAAATGAGCCCAGGTGACATATCTTAGTGTATAGTATTAACATTTTAACTGTATTAAGTCTTCCAATCCATGACATGGGATGTCTTACCATTTATCTGTGTCTTCTTTAATTACTTTCAGCAACATTTTGTAGTTTTCAGTGTACAAGTCTTTCACTTCTTTGGTTAAGTTTATTCCTAAGTAAAAGATTATTTGTATTTCTATACATTAGCAATGAACGACCTAAAAATAAAATTAAGAAAAACAATTCTATTTATAATACCATCAAAATGAATAAAATACATAGGAATATATTTAACAAAAGAAAACTACAAAACTTTCTTGAAAATTAAGGAAGACCTAAAATAAAAGGAAAGACATCTCATGTTCATTTATTAAAAGACTTACTATTGTTAAGAAACCAATATTCCCTCAAATGATCTGCAGATTAAATGTAAGCCCTATCAAAATTCCAATTGCCTTTTTGACAGAAATTGATACACTGAACCTAAAATTCATATGAAAATTCAAGGTACCTAGAACAGTCAAAATAATCTTAAAAAAAAAAAGCCAAGTTGGAGGACTCACTTCTTGATTTCAAAACTTATTGCAAAGCTACAGTAATCAAAACTGTGTAGTAGTGTCATAAGTGGAATCAAATTGAGAGTCCAGAAGTAAACTCATACATTTTTGGTCAATTAAGTTTTGACAAGGATTCCAAGATAATTCAATGGGGGAAAGGACAGTCTTTTCAATAAATGGTGCTGGTACAACTGGATAGCCACATGCAAATAAATGAATTTTGATCTTTACCTCACACCATATACAAAAATATCTCAGAATGAATCAAAGATCTAAACATAAACTTATAAAACTCTTACAAATATATAACATAAATCTTTGTAACATTGCATTAGGCAATGGTTTCTGAGGTAAAACATCTAAAGCACAAGCAAAGAAAACACCCAGAAAAAAATTGGATGTCATCAAAATGAAAAACCTTTGTGCATCAAAGGACAACATCAAGAAAGTAAAAATCTAACCTGCAGGGGCTTCTCTGGTGGCACAGGGGTTGGGAGTCCACCTGCCGATGCAGGGGACGCGGGTTCGTGCCCCGGTCCGGGAGGATCCCACATGCCACGGAGCGGCTGGGCCCGTGAGCCATGGCCGCTAAGCCTGCGCGTCCAGAGCCTGTGCTCCGTGGTGGGAGAGGCCACAGCGGTGAGAGGCCCACGTACCGCAAGAAAAAAAGGGGGGGAAAAAAAAACTAACCTGCAGAATCGGAGAAAATATTTGCAAACCATATATTTGGTAGGGGTGTGGTATCCAGAATATATAAAGGACAGTCAACAATTTAAAAGACAGGTAACCCAATTTAAAAATGGACAAAGGATTTAAATAGATGTTTCTGAAAAGAAGATTTACAACTGGCCAGTAAGCACACAAAAAGATGTTCAACATCGTTAATCATCAGGGAAATGCACATCGAAACCACACTGAGAAACCACTTGATATCCACTAGGAGAGCTATAACAAAAAAAGACTGACAATAAGTGTTACTGATGTGGAGAAATAGGAACCTTCGTGCATTGCTAGTGGGAATGTAAAAAGATGCAGATGCTGTGTAAAAGAGTTTAGCAGTTCCTTAGAACTTGAAACAAAGAGTTACCATATAATCTAGTAATTCCATTCCTAGCTATGTACTTAACAGAATTGAAAACATATGTCCACACAAAAACTTGTACACAAACGTTTATTATTCCTAATAGCCCAAGAGTAGAAACAATCCAGTATCTCTCCACTGATGAATGGATATACATGATTTGGTATATCCATAGAATAGAATATTATTCATCCATGAAAAGGAATGAAGTGCTGATTCATGCTAAAATATAGGTGAAATCATGAAAACATGCTAAATAAAAGAAGTTAGACACAAAAGGCCACATATTGTATAATTCCATTTATATCAAATGTCCAGAATAGGCAAATCCTTACAGACAGAAAGTAGATTACTGGTTGCCAGGGACTCGGGGGGAGGGATGGTGAGTGACTGCTAATGATATGGGGTTATTTTGGGGGGTGACAACAACCTTGTGAATATAGTAAAAACCACTGAATTGTACACTTTAAAATGGTGAACTTTATGGCTTGTGAATTATATCTCAATTTTAAAAACTAAGAAGAAAGATTTAAAAATAAAATGGACAAGAACATTTATTTTGGAAACCATTGCATAAGCACATCCAGACTATTAAAAGTGGCTGTGTCATGGAGAGGACAGTCATCCTGAAGGCTGCTTCCTAGCCTTCTCTCCCCTTCCAAAGTGCCTTCTCTGGTTGTGGGTCCCTGCCTTTCATCCTTGCCTCTTTGGCACTGTCCTGACTCTGCGTGTAGTACCTCCCAGTAAAATTTCAGCCTTGCCTTCTCAATCAGTCTGAATCTGAAGCCGACTTTCTGATTTTCTAGAACTGAGTCAGCTTGCTTCTCCTTGATGTTGGTAAGCCCTACTTAACCTCAAAATTCATCCTTAAAAAAAAAAAAAGATGCAATTACTGGCATCCCACTAGCAAGCAATAATGCCAAAGAGGAAAGAAAATGGACATTTCAAAAGAAAAACATGAAACAAGTGCAGGGAAAAGGGAGGACCCTCTCCCATATTGTAAATTTCAGCTTTCTAGAACAATTGTTCCTCATGATGGAGTTCAGGTATGTTCTTGAGAAGCCTGCTAGGGTCCTAGAGTTTCTCTTCGGAATTTCTGACATTTCAGTGAGAGTTTTCAAATATAGTTTAACATTTCTATAACCTATTTATTTTAAAGACTGGTTGTCAAGTAGGAAACAGATTGGATGGGAGACAGGATGACACTTGTTTTCCATGATAAGGGAGAGTTTTGTATCGAGAAAGTGAATATAGAGGGATGGAGGTCAGAGAGAAATCAATGAGATGGGAAGACCCAGAGCAGGCAAGAGGGAAGGGGCCAGATCAAGGACACAGGCAGAGGGGATGTGGCAAAAGCAGAGGTGACATCTGTTCCTTGGAGACTGGAGAGAAGGACGGGTGCTCGAGTGTGGATAAAGTGGCTCTGAAATGGGCAAAGAGGAACAATAAGGAAGCTATACGTGACCTATATATACCATGAACTAGTAAGTTCCTAGTTGACTTTGCTTTGGGGATAACTTTATGTGTAAAACTAATGTTGCAAATATGAATTCACATTTCCTTAGAGTGGTTTTTTTTCCATTTTAGACTTTTAGGACCTTAAAGAACTTATGTGAAGTGATTGAAGAATCAAAACGACACACAAGCATTCATCTCACCCAACATTTAATTGTTTCACTAGAAAGTTTTCACTACTTTTTATAATTCTACTGCTACTAAATGATCACAGTATAGTAGACCGATTCTCAGTTTTTAAAAGAAAAGAACTCTTTTACATTCTCTGGTCTCATAACCTGAAAGGGATGTGGGTCGACAGTCATGTTCTGGACCCCACTGTCAGCTCCAGAAAAGAGCTCTCTCAAGGCTGCCACAGCGCTGTCACCCTTAGCCTCCAACACAGCATCTCACTCGTATTTGACCAATTCAGTTTAAGTGAACATTTCAAATAAATCACTAAGAAGCACTGTAGCTGGTCATTTCTTGCCAGCATAGATCAGCTTTCACTCCACTAAGTGAAATTCTGATCCAAAAGTTCTTTACCTAAATAGTTTATCAATATTTTAAATCAGAATTGCAAATAATGAACTCCACTAGTTTGTTGGGGAAAAAAAATGAGTTCGTTGTGCATCTTACTGTATTCCAAGAGTAAGGAAAATCTATCAAATCAACATTTGTAGATGAGAATTATACTCAGGATTGGAAGGGCCCCTTAAATGTCTAACCCCTTTTTATTTATTTTTATTTTTTTAACCCCTTTTAAAATGTGTTGATCTATTACAGTCCTGCAAATGGCAGTTCAACCTAAACCCAAACATCCCCTATTGGTGACAGTTCACATCCAAGTTATTAGAGAACTCTGTAAAAAAGAATTTCCATAGAATAAATAGAAAGCTTTTGCCTATGACTTCTGCCCTCTGGCCTAGTTCTGTGGCTCCCACAGGGCCACACAGAACAAGTCCAAGGCCTCTTTAATGTGTCCGTTCTCCAGAGGCTAAAGATAGAAATCAAGAAAGCTTTCTAATATCTATAATTCACATCCTTGGCAAATAGCCTTAAACATTATTTTGGGGAAATTGATGCACTTGCAAATTTACTTTCTAGATAGTAAGGGAACAATTCATCTATTCCTGAGGTGATAAAAATTTTCAACCTTCATCAACTGTTACTGAAAATTCTTAACTTTCTATGTGCTACAAAGTTTAAAATAAACTAAGTTTGCAAACACATCATGCTAAATACATCAAATTATTTAATTTTTTTATTATCACAATTGACATATATTAAGTGAAAGAAATGACAGAAGTATTATAATAAAACATTTTGAAAGAAAATTTACACAATTAGGCCAATAGCCATCAAATAGCTTTGGGCCTATCTTAAAACACCAAGAGTTTTGATCAGACTATAGTGAGACACTGAACATTTCATTAACAAAAATATTGGCATGAGCCACAATGTATTCTGGTTGTCACTAACAAGGAATATTGTATTTAAACAACTATGCACTGCAATTCTAACACACTAGGTGTTCATACACTGCAGTTAACCCCTGAAGCTTTAAGCTACCAGGAATTCCTATATTTTCTATGCACAAAATTTACTTTGTGCATTATTGGAATCACATTTCCAGTTTTCAAATCTCTTCCCCCCCCCCCGATACATGCAGTATGTCATACGTGGCAGAGAGCATGCCAGCTTCTCCTGTTTAACTACTAGCACATTCCTTATTACCTCAAGAATTTTATGCTAATCTTGGAGTTTCTGCTTTAGCTCTCATCTCCTAGAAACAAAATAAAGCATTCTGAGAACCTATTCCAGGAATAATTTTTTATGCATAGGAAAATAAAGCAATCCAAGAGGCATTCTGATTAAACACTCCCTGGATCCTAGCTACTACTTTAAAATTAAAATGAAAATCTAACATAAGCCATCTACAAATTCTTATCTGGAATTTGTATTCTTTGCCTGGAAATAAATGATTCCCAGGCTTCATTTCTGAATGGATGAGGAGAGCAAAGAAACTGACATCCTACATTAACTGACAATAGATACAGGTAACTTAGGTAGAAGTTTATGGATTTAATTCTTTACAAGAATACACTTGCGCTACAAAGGTGAGAAATTAGAATGGTAAATTATCAGATGGCAAAAAGTAATGGCACTTAAACAAAGGTGTCAATATAACTTATGGTAAAATGTGCCATATAAGGCTGCTAGAATCAGCAGATTTACAAGATTTCAAAATACTTTTTATCAAGTAAGAAGGGAATTGGAATTTGAACCTGATATCCCTTCCTGCCATGCCTCCAGCAGACAAATATTCCTGTGGAATTAAGTCTACTGAATTGAGTCTACAAGAACCAAATCAAACAATTCTAGTTTCTCCTTCTTTTACAGATTGAAAAGAAACCAAGCTCTGTTCCACTCCCAACCCCCCCATCCCAGCACAGGACACATCCTTTCAAGGTGTATACAAAACCTCCTGGCATGTTTGGGCAAGCTATAATTCAGATACCATTATCAAGACTCTACTTTGATACGAGAACAAAACATCAGACCAACGTTGAGAATACCCTAGTTAGGCATCACGAAAATCACGCACTTAAAGAATATGCTGCTAACTGCCAAATTTGGGCCATTATAGCTGTTCTTCAATTGAAAATTTACACTAATATAAACTAGATCTGTGTATATATGTCTACATGTGTGTATATGTGCGTATGTGTGTGTGTGTAATTTTCATGCAATGATCTTAAAGCTTCGGAGACAGGGTTATTAGCCTAATTTCAAGGCTTGTCCATATAGCAGTACTGATGTGCACCAACTCTGCTAAAGGGCAGGATAATGAAAAAGACCATGGCACAAATTTTTAAACAATTTTAGGTTTAATTACATAATGCACCTGTAGATGTTCTAGCATAAACACAATTGTAAAAATCTACATCCTATTTTAGGGTATTTTTCCACCTCCCCTCCCTTAAAAGCTGTACATTTATAAAAAAATGTGACTCTCAAGCAAAATAAACTTTTTTTTTTTTTTGCAACATACAAAATAAGTTAAATGATTCAGAAGGTCTTGAGCCATTAAGTTTCCCAATGATTGTGTTCTGGGCCATTCATAAGCACGACATGCAGCTAGCTCCTGGTCTAAGAACAGAACTCAATAAATACATGTCAAACAAAATCCCAAACACTTGAATTAGATTTCTTTAGAAACTGATGAAAGTCAAGAAAATATATAGTTAGGGTTAACAATTCCATTCTTAACTTACATCATCCAGTGGCAGAATGAACAAGGCAGGTCACTCAGTCCCTAGTGCATTTTCTAGCTTGTACCGGTTTGGCAAAAAACACAAATGTAGTTCCTTTAAAAATGTTTTTTCTCATTCAAAATGTCTAAGGAGCTTAATGAATAAATTTCTACTTGTCCAATAATTTGTTATGCCCTCTCATATAACTTATGCATAGGATAGACATCTTAGTTATTAAAATAAAAATCTTTAACTGAAATCACTACCATGTGTCAGAATTGGGTTTGCAGCATTTCCCAGAGCAAAATGGTATAAACATAAAATGAAAAAAAATTGAGCTTACGTGACAAAAATGAAAAAATTCACTAATGGAATCATATCCTAATCAATTTCCGAGAGGGTTTATATGAATTTTTAAAAAGTGTCAAGTGTACCATCTAGAGTAGCTATATACCAAGAGCACTACATTTTTGCTTATTAATGACTGCTTGCTTGCTGGAGAATGACAATCTTCAATATACATTACATAGTTACTTAGCAATTCTTGGCACTCAAAATGTTAATGATAATTTAAGAGTGAAATATTTTGAAAACAAATTATTAAGTATACACATAACAAAATAACTCAGTTTAAATACATTGATAGCAAAGGGTCTTGTCTTTCAGGATTGGTATAAAAACAATGAAGTAAATCAGCAGTTAGCTTGCCACTTCCAAGGTAGGTTTACAGGTACAAACTGGGAATGGTGGATAAAATAGGAATGGAATTTATTCTAAGAAAGTTTAATAACAGATATTAAGCAGAGGACTAGGTAGATACAGAAGGTATGCAGTCTTGGCATTCTTGCTTCTTGGGAGAACCAGGATGTTAAACCAAGAAGAGGAACTTCACTATTTTTCTCTAGGCTTTGTGTAATTAAATGATGTTCATAATTTCACATCAGTTACAATTATGTCTTATTTTTTATAGTGTCAAATAATTTCAAAGGGTTCATTTTTATTTCTTCTAACATCTAAGATATGTATATACATATTAATTTATATATATATATACACACATACATATATATGTTTATTCCATTTAAAAAAAGATCTGGGTCTTTGAATACTTGTCCTATCACTGTGAGGCAATGCCATGAATCAGAGACCTGTTTGTTCCACTGTGTTGGTGAAGGGCAGTTCACAACTTTTTCTGAATATTAAACTTGTAAATTCATTAGGTTGCTTTCAATTGTATGGTAGAACTAGCGAACGGTTAACATCTCTTATCCCCACAAACATAAGCTAAAAAGGCATTCCTTGTGACAGAGGAAATTCCATCAGTCCCACTTAAAAATAGCTAACATTTCCCCACCTTTTAAACTCTAAATAACAGTAAACACCTACATTTTTCTTAATATATGTTCTTTGCCCAAATGCATATTATGGGATGGGTTCTATCAACCAAAAAGTAAAAACTGGAGTTTGTAATGTCCTGTTAATTTATTTAAAAATCTTTTTTTCAACAACTTCTTTAGCATTTGAAGTCCTTGATTCTTTGGTAGATCATTAAAAAAAAATTATCAGTAGACATGAATTTATTCTAAATGAAACTCCTTTTAATTCTCGGAATCTGCAACCTTGACCAACTGGAAAAAGATGTGTCAAGGAAACCTGACCTCAATAAATCAGGTATATTCTTGAGAATGTCGCTGCCGTCATTCTCTAGTAATGTGCCAACAACAGAAAATGTTTACACGAAACACTATTTCATCAGCACAAGTCTACAAAACCAAAACATGTTATTTTCAGTCTCAGTTCTTTTCACGTATTTTAATTCAAAGTTTCTGCTTTGTGAAAATTTGTCTAGTTTTCAAACCTTTACAGAAACTGCAAACTAAATATTCTGAGTACTAAACTACATCTCCCCTTAATATATTTGCTATAGACTGTGGAGTTTGATACTGGGAGTCCAATTTGTATTTCCAAAAAGGGGGTTTAAAGTATTAAAGGACTCTATTACATGGCAGCTATTGGGAGCCTAAATCCATGGTTAGTACTCTAATTACAAGGATCCAAAATGTTCTAAACTCTAGATGAACTGCTGCTTTCCTATACTCTGTCCAGTTCCTAATGACTGAATTATGTCTTTGGAAATAGAAAATTCACTTTTTCCTACATTTTGTTCTTTTTAAACTTCTTCAAAGCATGTTCAGAGTTAGTATTTCAGCAACCACAGACTCTTTGAGGGACTGAATCTAAACACCAAGCAGCAGAATTGTTTTTGAACTGTTCAACATTTAATCAGCCATAATTAACCTACCTGCATGATAGCAATTTGTAACTATCAGGTGCTTAGATTGCACTCTTTGTAGATGAAGCATAGTTAACTGGTTTAATCAGAATGTGAAGGGAATTCAAAGGGAAACACTATCAAGTTCACAAACACTGAATTCAAGTTTGGTAAATAACAGGCAGCAAAAATGGTATCAATGTCAGTGGGACATTTGCTAAATAGAATACTCAGTCCTTACTAAGATAAAAATTACCTTTTGCTCTCTATAGCAGAAGAGTAAAAAGAACTCCTTATTTCACATTAGGCATCCTGTAAAATAAATAATCTACCCATTTAATACTACTTCTTGTCATTTGCTTAACTGAAGAAAACTAATAGGCTGAAGCAGAAGCTGGTGTGTCCAGAGGTAGAGAGAGGGTACATGGGAGTTTCTGCACCTTAGTGGCTTTACCCAGCGGGACTAAAATGGTAGCGGGAGACTGGGGGCAGGATAGGCCACCTGCTCATTCTAACCACTTACCTTGCATTAATAGGAATCCTTCTATTGCCTGCCTGTTTTAGATAGTTAAAAAGGCCAACATTCTTAACTGACTTTCAAATAAATTAAACAAACCTAGCCAGAAAGCAGGCTTGGTAAGTGAATGTGGCTCCTTACATAGCCCTACTTACTGTCTGTGAATGTAAGCCCTTCCCTCCCTTCTGGTGGAACACTGTCTCAAAATAAAAATCACAACTTGCTTGGAACCACATGCTATTGGTGCATCCTATTTTTAGGTTGCTTTCATTCTTTTATTTTTTATACAGATACATATACACTGCTAGAATCAAAGCAAAAATATCAATGGGTAGGTACTACAGAACTAAAGTGAAACAAAACAAAAAAAAACCAAGAACCAACAAGTGAAAAACAACAGCTATAAACTTTCAAGGCCAAAAGATAAGATTTAAGGGCAACACCTGTGGAGAGAGGAAAAGGAGTATAAAGTTTCTAGAGAGGTATTTATAATGCAAGTCTAATTCCAGCTTTTTAATAATAAAAAAGAGAAGTGCTTTACTACACACTGACTAGCACATATAATGCTTAATTTGGAAAGAAAAATTAATGAAGTTCCTTGGGCCAGCAGCAGATATGGTGTGTCCATTGCCGGCAACAGACACAGCACTGGAACAGAAAACCCAATCCCAGGGCAAAAGTATTCACAGAAGTAATGGCTGAAGGTTTCAGAATTTGACAGGCAAGGTTTAATCACAAGTGCTACACTTTGTACAATGTTATTTATGGCTCTGCCTGAAATTTTACAGCTGTAACAGAAACTAAGACAAGTTCATATTTTAGTGTCAATTACATGTTAGATATTTAGTTAGTTACAAACCCCTTTTTCTTGAAACAAAGGGCTTTATCTTTCTTTAAAGTGTTGAGATGTTTGAAAAGGATGTCATACCTATTAAGTACATTGGCGGTTTTCAATCAATTCTATATTGGTCGTGTGACTATTAATGAATTTTAATAGAAGTCTAATGGCCAAAGGCCAAAACTACATTCAAACCCTGCTAATATATCCAGGCAGATAGGAAATTCCAACACACACACACACACACACACACACACACACACACACACACACACACACACACACACACACACACAAACTCAAACTAAAAACCTCCCAAAGGAACTGCTTTGTTTGTAGACTTCAATTTGAAGTAGATACTAAGGGCAAGAATAGACCAGTTAAAATTCACCTGAAAATCCTTTCCCCTTCTACAAATGTGCTAAAATACTGCGGTCAGCTTAGCATCCATCTCTTCATGTATGTTATGTATAGATGTACTTGTTTTAAAATGATATTTCAGATATTTAAATATTAAGTGGCCAGAAGACAAGAGTTACACTATCTGCAAAGTTTACAGTCCACCCGGTCCTTATGAAAGACCACACTCATTTCACTAATAATTCTCCATGACAGCATATTAAAGGCCACCTCATCACCACTGCATAAAGCTGGTTTAAAAAATTTTTTACTAGCACAATCTGGTTGTCAAAGCTTCATTATACATTTTACTGTACAAATGCTTTTCAGATGATTTTTTTTTTTAAACAACATACTCCGCTATAAGAGAAACTTAGGTTAGAGTTTTTTACGATGGTACTTTTTCAGTCTCTTTATTAAGTGTGGTTATCTCCAATAGTAAACAAGCTGATTTCATGAATGCGGTTACTAAATGACTTATGTATGATGTTATCTACAATTCTCAAACTGCAATAATACAGACTTGAACTTTTAAGCAGTTTGTTAATCATCATCTATGCCATGAATGTTTAAATATAATATATATGTAATATGAAAAAGCTAAAGCACAAGTGCTTTCTCCCACCCCTAATTCTGTTTTTGGGCCCTCACAGATTCGGAATGCATTCTTATCCACCCTTTTCACAAAGTCAGGAGAGCTCAGGAAATATAAAGTCAAAAATATACAAATCTTTGTTGTTACAATA
Source organism: Pseudorca crassidens (assembly GCF_039906515.1). Taxonomy (NCBI): domain Eukaryota; kingdom Metazoa; phylum Chordata; class Mammalia; order Artiodactyla; family Delphinidae; genus Pseudorca; species Pseudorca crassidens. The sequence goes on from NC_090304.1 coordinate 56,028,650, forward strand.
AGATTTTTTTCCCACGACTGAAATTACCAAGGACCATGAACTTGGAAAAAGAAAATCAAAAGGAATTTACAGCAATTTATCTTCAAAGTTCAAAACTGGTCACTTCACAGAAAGACTTCAAGGTCTGTTGAAATTTTTCTTCTAAAAAGTCATTCTGTAGTGGAGTTTTCTAGGAAAAATAAAACAGCTTTTAATAACTGGCCCGCTGGTGTGAGAGCTACCGTGGAATAAATTAGCACAAAAATGGAAAAAAGTCTTATAACTGTTCACTGTTACAGACATAATCAACAAGGTCAGTCACTCTCAAAAGCTCATCTTCCTCCTCTTCTGGTGCCCCTGCCTCCTGCCCACCACTTGTCCCATTGGGGGCCAGGCTTGCACTGGTTGTGCTGTTGTCCTTGGGGGTCTGAGGCTTCTCAGTTGGCTTGCCAATCAAGTTCTCAATGGCTTTGCCAGGACTCTGTCCATTGGTGGAAGGTAAGTCCACTAAGCTATAGTCCAAAGGGCTCCCCACCTTGCCTACATTTTCAAAGTCCTCTTCCTCATCACTGTCTATCCGATAGGGCTTTTTGGTGCTCTCTTGTTCTGAGGGCAGAACCCTGGGCTGGCTGTCATGGGCAGGCTGATCTGCATCTCCATGAGCATTGTCACAACTCTCCTCTTCGTCTGTCTCGATCCGGTGTAGCCGTTTTCGGGATGGTTTACCTTCCTCTTCCTCCTCATCTGCTTCTGAATACTCATCCGTGCTTCGACCCCGCTTTCGAACTGACCGCTTTGATTCTTTAGCTAGCTCATCATCTTCAGAATTCTTGGATATATAGCTCTCTAGAATAAACAGCACATTTAAGCCATTGGCACAGTTAACCATGAACAGAGCTAAGTAATTCTCCTTTAACAGATTTAAGTAATTCTCCTTTTCCTCCCCATATTCATCCCATGTCCTGCTTTCAGACTTGCTTGTACATAACTAGTTCCCTTCAATAACTGGCCTTATTTCTCTCTCCTCTCAGTCCCACAACAATGCCCAATGTGATTCACAGTATACTTTGCCCGTGATTTTAGGAAAGAGCAGAATCCTTAAATTAAATGAAGATAGGCTGGTCACAAACTAAGCAACTCCTTCCCACTAGCCCTCAAATTAGGGAGTCATGTAAACATACTGATAAGGAAAGAAACTAAGCACCCAATTCAGGACATCTGAAATACTGCGCTAACTCTTATTCCATGTTATTCAATGTCCTTGGTGGTCCTTAAACGTCTTCTCTTGTTTATACTTGACTCACCTGGTCTCATCGCTTTGCATACCATCCATATGCCAATGACTCTCACATTTGTTTTAGGCAACCAATCCACAGGTTCCAGACTCATGTATCAAACTGCCTGCTCAACATCTATGCCTGGATTTCTAAACAGGCAGAACCGAGCTCCTAAACTTCTTCCTCAAACCTGCGCCATTCTGGTCTCCACCATCTTAGTTATTGGCAACTCTAGTCTTCCAATCGCTCAGTCATCCGTGATTCCTTTCTTTCTCCCATCTAAGCCAGTAGTAAATCCTATGGGTCTACTTTCAAAGTATATCCATAATTTGACTGCTTGTCACCCCTTTACTGCTACTGCTCTAGTCTCACCCACCATTATCATCGCCTGGCCTATTTCAATGGCCTCCCAACTAGATTCCTAGATTTCCTCCCTGTCCCCTTCAATGTACTCATAATACAGATACCATAGCAAATTAAAATGTAAGTCAGATCATATCACTCCTCTGCTCAAAATCCTCCAATTATTTCTCATCTCACACAGAATAAATTCCAAAGTCTATACAATGGTTTACTGTACTATCTAATATGGTACCCACTGATCACATGTGGGTATCAACATTTTTTTCAGGTCTTTACTAAAATGTTGTCTTCTGAGTGAGGCATTCCTTTGGTACCCTATCTGAAATTTCACCTACGCTCCTTTTCTCCTTTACTTTTCTCCGTAGCATTTATCTCCACCTAATATATCATATATTCTGCTTATTTATCATGTTTATTGTCTCTCTTCCCCCAACTAAAGTAAGAGTTACATGACAGAGTTATATGTTTTTGGTTATTCTTTTCACTCTTCTATTCCCAGTGCCGAGGACAGTGACTAGTTCAGTAAGTATTTATTTTTAATAGATGAATTAATGAATTTATATCTGTCTTTAATGACACATGAAGATAAATATACATTCACCCAGATGTTTACCTCCCTCCTTTAATCTCCCATATCCAAACATTTTTTTCCCATGCTCTCCTGGCTTGGGCTCAAACTTTAATGACAAGGATCTATGAAAGCAAATAATCTTCAAAACAGACCATAAACAATGGAGAATTAAATATATAAAAAAGAAATGGGGGAAGGTAAGGGTTAGACTCATTTAAAATGAACTTGGGAAGAACTCTGGAATAACTACAAAGACTAAACGGATATCACAAGTTCATATTTTAGATCTTTTCCTGTACTTCTGGTATGGGACACAGCTAAAGCTATTAAGAAATAAAAGTTTACCAACTAAAGCTCACTGTTATGGTGGAGAGAGACAGTAGGCACCCTTGGTTTGGAACTGTTCAGGTATTCAGGACATAGGAGGTTATTTCAAAATGAGGGCCATAAATAATAAGGGAGCAGAAGAAATCTTGTTCAGATCATAATTTTCTGATACTCTTCTAGTTTCAATGAAGAATTTAATTATTACAATGAAGACCTTAAAAGTTAGTATCTTATCAAGTATCAGTTATTTAAACTATAAGTTGACCAGGCATAAAATAATGGGTTTTGTCTCAAAGATATTACGGGTTATATTAAATTTCTAAGAAATGGTACAGAATCATCATCCTGAGTTCACTTTATAATTTGTACTGCTGCCTTGTCCAAACTTCTGTAAACTGGAGAGCTATTCCTTACCTTCACTCTCTGAGCTGGAAAGCCTACGCTTGTGAACTCGTCTGATTTCTTTACCACGTCGTAAACTCTTCTGGGAACCATCACTTTCTGAATCTTCTTTGTAGTTAATTTGTCTTTTCTGGTTCCTCCTTGACCGCCTTCGACGAGTTTCTACAAAATCATCACTAAAACCATCACTAAAATCACTTTCTGTTAAAAAAAAAAAAAAAAAAAAAAGAGAGAAAGGAAAAAGAAATCAAGCACATTTTTTTAAAAAAAATTTATTTCTGGCTGTGCCATGCAGCACGTGGGATCTTAATTCCCTGCCCAGGGATTGAACCCGGGACTCCTGCATTGGAAGTGCAGAGTCTTAACCACTGGGCCAGCAGGGAAGTCCCATCAAGTACAAATTTTAATTCCACTAAATAGAAAAGTAGTTAGCTTAGGTTATAAAAATATAAAGCTATTAGGCAGAGTTCAGTCATAACTTTTAAATGAACAGTAACTTTCATGTCTCTCATTTTCTTCTTAATAATATGAGTACATCTGGGGGGGCTTTAATGCCAAACCTCACAAATGTATCCTATTAGCAGTCAATCCTCAAGATTAAAAAATGTTTTACAGGGAATTCCCTGGCGGTTCAGTGGTTAGGACTCCGCACTCTCACTGCCAAGGGCCTGGGATCAATCCCTGCTGGGGGAACTGAGATCCTGCGGTGCGGCCAAAAAAAAACCAAAAAAACAAACCCTTTTTACATAATCCTTATCTCATACAACCTAGAGCTACCCAGTGAGCTGCATGGCTGCCACAACTGCTCTTCTTGGTGGATAGTTACTATTTTGCCTCATGATAATCTGCTGTTTCTATATATATGTAGCTGTATGGCTACAGTCATAGCTTCACAATGTACTGCAGAGGTTATACTTTCTAACCACAAAAAACTGATGAGCCTGTTTCAAATAAGTACAGAACTGGAGTTATATTTTTGCCTTTTTTCCACGCGGAATTAAAATCTGCTAAATACAGCTCATGGGACTACTTTAACTTTCAAAGCACTGCTAAATAGCACTATTCTTGTCATGTCACCTCTGATCAATAAACCAAAGTCACACTATGGCTTTGTGTCAGAGCAGTTTTTCAGGAATACTAACAAATTCCACTGAATCATCATATCTAGCTTTGTTTTCTAATGGATTTCAAATATTTCAAAACAGCTAGCCAGTAGTTTAAAGGGGTCCCCATTGGCCAAATCTAGGGCAAAGTGTATCAAAATAGTGATGGTAACATATCATATCCATCGACTGAAATACGAATCCGTAAGTCCACACTGATACAAAGAAATAAATATATAGGGGAGAAGAGAAAGCTCTTCCTTACAGAACACCAAGTATTAAATATAAAAGGAAGGAAGGAGTTAGAAAACTCATGAATAAATGCTAAAGCTAGTGGGTGAAACATCTGATAAGGAACAGGATATTTACAGTCTCAAAATATCTTCCTATGAATTATTTATTAATTAAAAAGGGAAAATAATAGAGAGACCTGGAGGACATACATTAACTCTGTGATATTCTTGCCAAAAATGTATAACTAGAATCTAATCACAAGGATACAAAAACCCAAATGAGGTATGTTTTACAAAATAATTAGTGTGTATTTTTCAAAAATGCTACAGTCAACAAAGTTTGAGGAATATTACAGATTAAAGGAGACTAAAGAGACATGAATAAATGCAATATGTAATCCTGAACTACATACTTGACCAGGAAAAGATGTTTATATAAAGGACAATATTGGGACACCTGATAAAATTTGAATGTGTACTGTTGATTAGATAATAGTATTTTATCAATAAAATTCCTGATTCTGATATTGTTCTGTAGTTATGTAGAACTCCACAAGCCTGGCCCAAGTTGGGGATATAATACTCCTGTCTGTGGCACTTCCTCAGTAAGACGACAGCTACCTACCTGCTAATCCCATAAAGCACTCCTATCTGTTCTTTTACCTGCTGTGCCTCTCACTGTTTATTCAGTTAATAGAGATAAGCATAAGCTATAATAACATCAACCACTGATAATTTATAAAAACTAACAATCATAATCACTGATCATGATCTAAATGTTAGAGATAATTGGTGATCTTTCTCTAATAGCTAGACATCTGAGAAAAATGTTCTCAGATTATTAAGAATGATTCCCAAGAAACACTATGAAGGTAAAGTCTAGGCATGGAAACACTTGGCACCAAAAGGAATCATCACAATCCTAAATGAGTCTGGCATGAAGTTAACATATCCATCTGTATCTACCTTCTCAGATGTGCTTTATGTGAAAGATTTAATTAGTGGTGAATCGTAAGAATAGAACTCAAAGTTTCATCAGAAAGCTTATATTACAATTGAATGGAATTTTATTTTAAGAAATCTTAATTCCAAAAGTCATAAGAATTTACTGACTTGGTGAGATGTGGATACAAATTATTTTTACCAGAGTCTCTACTATTCTCCTCAGATTCCTCCTCTTCATCATCATCGGAGTACTTTTTCTTTGGAGTCTTTCTCCGCAAACGCCTGCTTTGCCTCATTGGCCGGGAGGGATGTCGCCTTAGTCTTCGGCTACAGAAATCAGTGTCGCTGTCATCATTAGATGGTGGGTCTTCTTCACTTTCATCTGGGTTCTCATCAGATACTACAAACTCATCTTGAGATCTGTCCAAGAGAAACCAAATGAATTATGATGGTATACTTAAAACCGTGAACCCGTTTTTGAGTTCTGAGTTCAAATTCTAACAAGTCCAGTGAATTATTAAGTAACGTTTAATGTAAAATATCCAGTTAACTGTATCAGTTTCCCTGTTTATAAAATGAAGAGATGTTTTGCCCCCTCTCCTTTTTTTTGAAGGAGTTATGAACATGAATGGATGCTGATTTTTGTACGTAAATTGCTTTGGCCTCTTGGGAAGTCCTGCACATACCTCAAATTCAACATGCCCAAAAGTGACCTCATTACTTCCTAACCTACTCCTCTCTTCTGTTCCCTACCCTGGTATTTGGTACTGTCACCCATCCAGTAATTCAAAGCAGAAACATGGTATTTATCCTAATTTCTTTCTCCCTTTTCATTTCTCACATCTAATCAATGACTAATTCCTCCCGAGTCTATCTCATAAAGATAATATCTCAAACCTGATACCTCTTCTCAGTTCAGGCTCTCATATCCCATCTAAACTACTACAGCAATTCCCCAAAGTCTCTTTAATCTCTACACTCATTTCCCCTCAGTAAATCCTCCGAACGAATGCCAGGATGAATCTTTCTAAAACATAAACCTCGTATTAGTCTGGTATTTAAAACCATTCAGTGGGTTTTCATCATCTTCAGGAAAGAGTCCAAATTCTTATGCATGACAAACAAAATACTCCATCATCTGGTTCCTTTTTATGTCTTGGCCACATTTCCAGCAGGGCACCTTTCGCTGCTTCCTCAATTCTTCTTATCCTGACACACCAGGAGTTTCCTAAATATTCTACGACGTTTTATGCCTGGCTGCCCTGGACAGGATTTCTCTGCTTAGAATACTTTCTTTCCTTCACTGCTTCTAATCTCAAATTCATCAATCTGCCCAATTCATTCTTCACATTTCAGATAAAGCTTTATTTCTACTCTGAGGCTTTCCTTGACCTCCCTGGATTGATCTGGCTCTTCTCTGTACCCTGACTTATGTTTTAGTAGCAATCATGCAGCATGACTTTTTTGTGGTTTATATGTTTGTTTCCTCCACTAAACAATGAGAGGAGAAACTCTGTGGTATTCTTTCTATACCTGTTCTGCAGGGAAGCCTTTCCTGATCTTCCATACTGAATTACTTGCCCCAACCCAAACCCCTATGGGTCACGAGAGAATAGTTTCTAAATATTCATACCTGTCCACTTCTCATATTTGACTGGGAACCTCTCATGGTCATGGTGGCAGAAGGTGGCACAGAGGTACACCACAAATGAATGCTAACTGCTGTTCATGAAATTTAAATACAATGTTGAATATTAAACCAACGAGCATAGGGACTTCCCTTCCCTGGTCCAGTGGTTAAGACTCGGCACACCCAATGCAGGGGGCACGGGTTCGATCCCTAGTTGGGGAACTAAGATCCCACATGCTGCATCGTGTGGGCCACCCCCAAAAAACAAACAACCCATAAAACTTCGTTTTAATCTAGAAAGAACCAAAATCAGCATCGCTGGATTTGTTTAAAGTATACTGAAAAACAGATTGTCTATGTGCATGAAGAACAAAAGCTCCATCAGAGCAGGGCCGAGCTTATCTGGTAGGCCTGTTCAAGCCTGGACGTAGAGAATGGGATCTACTGACAGACCACGCACCCATCACTGATCTTGAATTCATCCTCACTCTCTTCTTCATCCAGGTTGCTGTCACTGTCCAGATCATTTAGTCGCCGGCGTTTCTTCCGGCGAGCAGCAGCTGCCCTCTGGGGTCGTTTATTTTCTTTTCTTTCTTCATCCAAAATAGTAGAGATATCTTTTCCACGGTGGCCAGTGATAGTGGAGATATCTTTTCCTCGGCCAACTCCTGAGTCCAGGGGGCAGGGTGTAGGGCAGGTGAGGGGAAGAGAGGGAGGGAGAGAGACAAGTATATGTTTATTAAAAGCTTCCCTTTAATATCTACAGATTGTCCTTAGCAGATTTTCATTCGATTTCTTTATTTTCTTCCTACAGATACGCAATTTTCTCACAACTTTAGCTGACAGAGCTCTCTTTTGTTTATCCTACTAAATAGAAGTTTACTATGTAGAGAACTTGCTTCTTCAAAAATTTTGGTATGATTCATGTACCATAATATTCACCCTTTTAAAGTTTATAATTCACAGGTTTTTAGTATAGTCACAAAGTTGTGCAACCATCACCACTAATTCCAGAGCATTTTTATCACCCCAAAAAGAAACCTCATACCTATCAACAGTCACTCAAGAATCTCTTCTTGGGGCTTACCTGGTGGTGCAGTGGTTGAGAATCTGTCTGCTAATGCAGGGGACGCGGGTTCGAGCCCTGGTCTGGGAAGATCCCACATGCCACAGAGCAACTAGGTCCGTGAGCCACAACTACTGAGCCTGTGCGTCTGGAGCCTGTGCTCCGCAACAAGACAGGCCGCAATAGTGAGAGGCCTGCGCACCGCAATGAAGAGTGGCCCCCCTTGCCACAACTAGAGAAAGCCCTCGCACAGAAATGAAGACCCAACACAGCAAAAAGTAAAAAATAGATTTAAAAAAAAAAAAAAAGAATCTCTTCTTGAAAGCTGTCTTTTGGATGTGGCTTTAGAAAGAGGCCAATCCATTTTTAAATTTTTTTTTTAAACTGTGTTTGCAGGGCAGAGAAGTGAGAATTTAGCAGCAAAGATATACATAAGGCACACATGTCTGGAAAAGCTAGTGACTTCTTCAGTTTTACTACAAACAGCCTACTTATTATTAATCCTTTCTAGAGCTTTCATAATAACACTGGAGCACTGGTGATTTCCTACATAGCTCTTTAATTAAATTATCTTCAAATTCTTCTATTTTAATGTCACCCATTAAAGACTATGAAATTAATAAATTGATTTTTAATTTAAAGCAATCATTTAGATTCTGATTATCCATAATTTTTGTGACTTTGTAGCAGCAGTGATCTAAAAATGGAAAGACAACAGCAAACTTTTCTGTTTGGAAGCAGAAGAAAATTTTTTAATCTAGGGAAGAACATTTAACCTAGGGAGGAACATTTATGTTTCATATCAGATTACAAAATAATACTACTTTTAACATAATTAGAAGCTCTGAGTCTATACATTGACACCGTGTCCAGAGATTATTTTCAGTCTCAGACAGTTAACATCAGTAGTGATCGTGATACATACTGAGGAGAATAAGAAAATATGCTTGCTCACTGCTTCTTCAGGGCATTTTAGTTAACATATTGGCCGAGTTAGATGAAAAAGAGAGAATGATAAACACATACCTCCTCCATCAGCCTCTTTAATATCATCTTCTATAGCTTCATCAATTGCTTCGTCAAACTCATCAAATCTAAAATACATACAACAATCACATTACAGCCTGTCCTGGCATATGGGTTAGGAAAATTGCCTCTGAAGTGAAAAAGGGCTGAATGTGAAACTGCTCTCTGCTACTTTGGGGCTGTGGGACTTGGATTAGACCACCTCAGTCCTGTTAACCTCAATTTCTTTGGTAAAACAGAGTTTTGCAAATCAGTATCTAATTCTAAGTTGTTTTTCATTTTCAAAGATCACCTATACCAGGCAGCAACAAATATTTTTGTAATGGGCTTTGTAGACTGTACAATCTCTGTAATAACTACTCAACTCTGCCATTGTAGTGCAAAATCAGCCACAGACAATATAAGTGAACGATAAGTAGCTGTGTTCCAATATAACTTTATTTATAGACACTGTGATTTGAATTTCATGTAATTTTCAAATAATTTTATCCTTCTGGTTCTTTTTTCAACCATTTATAAATGTAAAAACCACTCCTAGGTCACGTGCTATACACAAACTGGCAGTGAGCTGGATTGGCCCACAGGCCAACCCGATTATACAAATCATATGACAAGGTAAACTGAACAAAATTCGTGTTCCAGAAATAATACTAAGTGTGAGAAGTATACTACTGTTGTTATTAAAGATTATATTATTATTATTATTACTGAAATTCATATACAGATGGTCAGAATTTTAAAACTAGGTAAACATACTTTATCTCACAAGGGCTATTTCCTCCAACTTAAAGCAAAAAACCAAGACTAGATGATTCCTAAGATTTATTCACATACAAAACTCCTTTCACTTTAGAACTGAGGTGACCAAAAGATAAAGTGACTTGAAGATCATGCTAAATATGGTAATTACTAGCCACACGTGGCTATTTATATTTAAAATAATTAAACTAAAAAATGCTGTTCCTCACTAGCCATATTTCAAGTGCTCAACAGTGACATATGGCTACTGATTGCCACACTGGACAGCAAAGTAACAGAACATTTCCATAACCACGGTAAATTGGACAGCATTGGATTAAAGTTACACAGTGATTAACAACAGAGTTAAGGCCAATAGCCAGGACTTCCCTGGTGGCGCAGTGATTAAGAATCCGCCTGCCAACGCAGGGGACACGGGTTTGATCCCTGGTCCACGAAGATCCCATGTGCTGCAAAGCAACTAAGCCCGTGTGCCACAACTACTGAGCCTGTGCTCTAGAGCCCGCGAGCCACAACTACTGAGCCCGTGCGCCACAACTACTGAAGCCCGCGAGCCTAGAGCCCGTGCTTCGCAACAAGAGAAGCCACCACAGTGAGAAGCCCGCACACTGAAACGAAGACCCAACGCAGCCAAAAAGAAAAAAAGAATAAAATCAAAAATCCTTAAAAAAAAAACAATGACTAATAGCCAAATATTTTGCCTTTTGAGTTGAGAAACTCATTACAGCTATAGATTTCCTCTCTAGGAAAATATATACCTACACAAGCATAACATTTTACATATAATTTCAGAGGATTCACAAGTTTCAGGTTAAGAACTCTTCTACATATTTTTACATGCAACAGTTTACTTCCAATTTTTTCATGATTATAAACAATGCTATGAAAAACATCCTTATAGATATAGCTTAGCTTTTCCTTAAGATAAATTCTGAGAAAGTAAAAATCGGTGTATCTATTCATCAGGCTAGAATAACAGATTCAGATACAGTCAGATATAAAGTTAATGGAAAACAGGATTTCTCCGAAGGACAAGATGCAGCTGTAAAGTGCCATAACAATCTATTTCTTTGAGCCACTACTACTTTCTTACTGAGACACTCTGTTTTCTAAATTCAGAGACCATCAGAACCCTTGGAAAAAGGAAATTATAGCAGTAAGAATGAAACACCCACCCCTGCCTAGAGGATCTAAGTCACTTTTAACACAAATAAGCAGCCTTGATTTACATTCCAGATTCAGAGTTTGGATAAGGGGTTGGACACAACACTCCACACTCTATCTTCATTGTTTTCAAGTAAATAGGACCCTGTGTCTACCATGCCGTACACATACGATACTGACCCTTTCACAGTCCTGCTTTGCTTTGAGCCTCACTCGTCATTTAAATTTCATCTAAACTCTACCATTCCTCAGTATCTTTTCATAACTCTATCTTTTCTTTTGTTTGGTGAGATGCCCCTTGGTTCCAATATGAGATTTTGTTGGATTATAGGTTTGTTCCTGGTATTCTTGCTACAAATAAAATTGTTGGCTTAAAGGCATACAAATTGTTCTTCAAGGGTTGTAGCAATTTAAAATACAACCATGAAGTGAATTTTACCATTAAGATTTTTTTGCTAATACGGAAAAACAAAATTATTTTGTTCCTTAATTTTAATTTGAATACACAGTAAAGCCAATATTATTTTCATGTTTACTGGTCATTTTTACTTTTTCATTCGCAAGTACTGGTTTGTGTCCTTTCCCCATTTTATTAGCCAGTATATTCATCTTTCTTTACAGATCTGTAAGAGCTTTTTATGTATTAAAGATTTTAACATCTTTGTCATATGTTGCAGTTATTTCTATCCAAAGTGTATTCCTCGCCCCCCCCCCCTTTTTTTGGGCCATGCCGTGGCATGCGGGATCTTAGTTCCCCAACCAGGGATCAAACCAATGCTCCCTGCAGTGGAAGTGCTGAGTCTAAACCACTGGACCACCAGGGAAGTCCCCAAAGTGTATTTCCCCTTTAACCTTTGCTTATTTTTTCAAGTTTTGAGACAGGAAAACTGACATTTTGTCCTGCTATCATTACAAATATGTGCCCATCCCATCCCCAGTCAGCATCCCTCTCAAATAAACAAACAAACACAAATCATGCTGTCTAGTTCTAGTCTTCAAAATACATGGAAACTTAATTTTTATTAAGGAACTGATTTCATAACAAAAATGGCTTTTTATCCTTGACTTCAGAAATGTTAATGTCTGAAGTATGCAACAGTCTTTGCAGACACCATGTGGAAAAACTATTTCCACTATGAAAAAAACTATATACTCACTGTTATTTTAAAAACTCATAAGCCATTCCTTTTGAATTTTAACTCCTTTACAAAATTTCTTTGCAAGCAAACATTTTCTTTTGTAAGTGCTTTTTGTCTTTCTTAATTTTATATAATCAAATTTCCTTTTCACTATTTTTTCTGTGTTTGGTGTTATACTTAAAAAGTTGCTCCTTACATTAGAATATGTATCTTCCTTACCTCCTTTTGGGAACTAGGCAGGGTATAAATAAATGAATCACACAATACATATTATGATAAAAAACATAGTTTATATTACTGTTATATAATTTTAAGCTGAAGGGATCATCTGGGTTAGTTCACCATCATAGGTATGTCAACCAAGATCCAGGGAAATGGACCAAGCACTCAAAGATACATGGCTAATTAGTGGCGTGGTGAGGGCTATAATCTGAAGTCTTCTGGCCCCCAATCCAATGCTCCTTCCAGTCAACTTTGACATCATCCTCTGTTAGGAGCTATAAGAATCCGATAAACAATTATTAAATGATAGTAGTGATGAAATTTTTTTTGGGGGGGGAGGGTTTCTTTTCTGTGTTGATATATTAAGTGCTTTAGATTTTATCCTCACAACAGTCCCATTGCAGCCCATGTACAAAGTAAATTCTAGGTGTATTTATTAGAGCTTGAATATGACGAATAAAACTTAAAAAAAATATATTAGGGGCTTCCCTGGTGGCGTAGTGGTTGAGAGTCCACCTGCCGATGCAGGGGACACGGGTTCGTGCCCTGGTCCGGGAAGATCCCACATGCCGCGGAGCGGCTGGGCCCGTAAGCCATGGCTGCTGAGCCTGAGCGTTGGGAGCCTGTGCTCCGCAATGGGAGAGGCCACAGCAGTGAGAGGCCCGCGTACCGCAAAAAAAAAAAGAAAAAGAAAAAGAAAAAATTACTAAGAAGCAGAAGGAAAAAAGAAAAACTGAGAAGAGACATACAAATGCCCAACAAGCACATGAAAAGATGCTCAACATCACCAACCATCAAGGAAATGCAAATCAAAATCATGAGACATCACCTCAGGTCTGCTAGGATGGCCGCCATGAAAAAAACAAAAGCAGACAAGTGTTGGCAAAGACGTGGAGAACCCAGAAACCCTGTACACTGCTGGTGGGAATGGAAAATGGTGCAGCTGCCATGGAAAACAGCATGGCGGTTCCTCAAAAAAAACAAAAACAGAACTACCATATGATCCAGCAATCCCACTTCTGGGTATATACCCAAGATGAAATGCTAATAAAACAAATTTCTTCTCCCACTGAAAACCACAATTACATCAGGATTGAAAGACAATACAGTTCCCCTATGATGCTTGTTCCGATAATGTAAATTTGTTCCAACATAACTGATATATTAGGAAATAATTCAAGCATAACATGTATTTCATACTTGCTTATATATAATTTTCCTTGTGAGAAACACTAGGTAAATGTAGAAAACTGCACCAGCTGTGTAGGAATACACAAAACAAACACGTGCACACATCTTACAAATATTTACCAGCTACCCAAGCTCATCATGTGTGTTATAAGCTAGAGCCATCTGCATCTGGTATTACAAGTTTCTGGCTGATTTCAAGTAACTCTCCTTCTACCACTACACAATAATTTACAAACTGCAACTCTCCTCACAATCACTTCCACAGACAAGCTTCAGGTCTTTTTTCAACATAAAATGTCATATTTATTGTAGTACTTGTTATTTCTTAACCACTTCAGATGTGTCAAATGGTACTCCCATTGTTATCTTTTTTTTTAATGTGTCACTAATGAAGTTTTTGAGTGTGTGACCCTAACTCCATATTTCCCATAATCTCTATAGTTTTTGTGCAATTTTGCACACAATGGCAATTTTTAGGAATGCATTTGTTGTGTTTTAGTAGAATTGACTTTAACACTTACACTTTCCATTAGTAGGTTTTGACTTCACTAGTTTTAATGATTTTATTAAAAAACGGTACTTTTAAAAAGTTTTTTTTTTTAAGGAATAAGATGGACACCATTCCCCTAAATATTAAGGATTTTACTCTTACTGATCCTACTGCATTTTATTTTATTTATAACAGTTTATGGAAAAACCCAAACAAACTTTTCAGCCAACCCAAAATAAAGTTTTAACAATAACAACAGAAACTACACAAGGGGAACTCTTTCATGATCACTGACAAAAGTTTATAAACAGGAAACAAGCTTAAAGTTCTATAAAATCGACTCTGTTTTCCATCTCCAGTTATTCAAGTTAAAAGACTGTTTTGGTGTTGTCTAACAATGGTCTAAAATAATTAAAATATCATTTATTTATTATTTGAGTGAGACAGGGTGGTTTCGTGGAAAGAACACTAGACGAACAAACAATTAGAAGATAAGGTCTTAGTCTAGGTTTAGCTACTAACAGAATGACTATGGAAAAATCTCTCTCTGATATTTCTGGTGGCAGATGGTAAACCAAACTATATTTATTGAGTCTCTCAATAGGTACTGATGGAGCACCATGCTAGCTGTAAAGAACAGAGGGATGCATAACACGGACATGGTACTCACCTTCATGTTAACAGTATAGTGCGGGAGAGCAATATTAATCAAAAAATTAAAATCACGATTGTTACAAATATAGAAGTACTTTCAAGAAAAAAAACTGGTTGCTATGAGGGCATATAATAGAGGGGTTTGATTAAGAGAGGATTGTTAACAAGGTAAAAAACAGGAGGGAAATTCAAGTAAACAGTCTACACAAAGGGACCGAAAGAAGACAGTGTGGCTAACCTGAGAGAGTAAGGGAAAATGTGGATGAGATGGAGCTGAAAGGCTAAGTGCAGGGCAGGCTATGCAGTGCCTGTGGGCCTTGTTAAAGGCATCGGTTCTTATCCCCAGAGCTACAGAAATTGGACAAAGTATGTTAAACAGAAGAGGATAACACGAGCAAATTACATTTGGAAAAGATGATGTTGGCTGCTCTAAAATTCTATGATTCTAAAGACGGTAAGTAAGAAATATATACACAATTTCTAATCATCACTGTCACTGTAATGGGAGAAGCATATACTTTGGGGTCAGGTTGTTTCAAAAACATTTTCCACTCCTTCATTCTCACAGATTTCATACCTATAACTTATACATTTCCGTGTTCTTGTTGACCTCCTTTCAAGCAAGTTTGCTTTGGATTTTTTGGAATCTTTTTTCTTTTCTTCATGATCTTCAGAAAAATCTGGCTCCTGGTTTAAAAATATGATAATAAGTATATAGGTTATTAATCACAACAGAACGAAGTTCCTTGGAATTAATAGCTTTCTAATGTCCATCTAGGCAGCACATGTGAAAGGTTTAAAAAAAGTGAAATGATTCCCATAAAACTGAATAAACATGGCAACACTAAGTACAGAGATTAAAAAGAATATTGGTGATCAAAGGATGAAAACACTTCTGTATTAAACTTATGCTTTTGTGAGTTTATAATTACCTCTTTTAAAACAATCATGATGAAGTCTATCCACCGATAATGAAACTAAACACACATAAATCAAAAGATATGCTGAATAAATGAAATAATGGGTTTAGAAGAAGAAAGGGGCAAGGTGCTCCAGAAAAATAACTAACCAAGACAGGTTATTTCAGTGTGTGATTTAATTAAGCCTGAATGAAACTGCATATGAAACTAAGAAAATTTCTTCATTTCAAATGAATATCATGTTACATATACTTTCACTCATGAGATAGCTTTCTCAATTATAAATTAGATTAATAACTGCAAAACAATGGTATCCCTTCAAAGAAACTGAACTGTAAGAACACAAACTGAAGTTTCTGATAACCCCCAAAGGAGGGAATTAAAAACCAAATCTCCCTGAACTATTTTTTAGTCCCTTCACATAAATAGCACATAAAGAAGCTAAAAATGAATTACCCAATTTAGGGTACAAAAAAAAAAAAATAGAACATAAACTCCGTGGGGTGAGCTTTAAACTTGGTTTGGATGTGATATTACATTTTGGGGCTATCTGCATACACATAATTTTAATCATGAGGGAAATGGGTGATTTCTTTCTTTTTTTTTTTTTGTGGTATGCGGGCCTCTCACTGTTGTGGCCTCTCCCGTTGCGGAGCACAGGCTCCGGACGCGCAGGCTCAGCGGCCATGGCTCACGGGCCCAGCCGCCCCGCGGCATGTGGGATCTTCCCGGACCGGGGCACGAACCCGTGTCCCCTGCATCGGCAGGCGGACTCTCAACCACTGCGCCACCAGGGAAGCCCTGGGTGATTTCTTTAAGGTGCTAAATTTTCATTTTTAATAAAATAGGTATACTATATATTTAAAACCACTCATATTACATAAAGTGAGTTAAATTTTAGAACAATTTTGGCAGTCTCCTCTTTAAAAATGCTATAAACCAGAAACTTACTTGTGGAGGAATGATGTTTTCAATACTGATACCAACATACACCAAGCGTTCTTTCCTTTAAGTAAAAAACAAAAAAGCACACAAAGTGAGATTTGCTAAAAATAAAATTGTTATGAAAACATTACTAACACAGATAATACTAAAATTATGATTCATGGTAACAGCAGAAGCTAGGTCACAGACATGTTAGTTATTATCCATGAAACTTATAATATTGGTATCTGTGGCAGGCACAACACTTCCTAAAGGTATGAAAACTTAGCTTTAGAAGTGACTTATGCCAGGTAAAATAAAACCTGTAAGTGAAACAGACAAGGAAATCTGATGAAAAGAGTCATGCTTATGACTCACTGATGAAGTGATTAGATGGAACACCAACTCTGGACAAACTGGATCTTTGTTATGCTGGAAGTTCTCAGTAATACCGTATGTGAATGATTCTAAGACCATCCACTTCTTGTTTGCAGAGAAGAAAACGAGCAATACAGCCATATGTCTCTGCACTCTAGGATGCTTACAACAAAGATATCTTCAGAGCCAGTTAAGACTTCTCCAGAAAATGTGGATTTATGGACACTAATGACATAGAGTTTCATTTCAAAGAAATCTTTGTTGATTTTAATTCAACAAATTTTACACAACGAATTGCTATACAGAACAGAAGCTTTCTCTGGTTCTCCCAAAGTTAATTCAAATACACCAAGAACAGCTGAGCTTTTACATACATGCCAGTGTATGTTCAACTAAACAGAAATAGTAACCACTCTTCCTCCCTTTATTTGTGATGTCCCATATAGGACATTAATGATCCAGTTGTGTGGGTCCTTTAGAACACAGCCTTTACTGCCCCATAAACCCTGGGCTAACAAGAATTTTATAGTCTTTTTAAGAGATGGGTTATGAAGCTATTAAATAAAACTGGCATGTAAGAAAATAAAGTTATTTTAATCAAAACATTTAAAAAAATTAGTACAGTTAATGAACTAAAAACTAGGAAAGGAAGAACAGTACTAGCTGAAATTAATAGGAAAGGCTACGTGGATAATTCAAAACTTCAGCTCTCTGTTATTAAATATGTTTGACATGTCCCTCTTTACATTAACCAAGTTTATTGTGGTATCAGTTTCCTCAAAAGCTCTATTTTCACTTGACCATTATTTCTCTTCTCAACTCAATGGAAAAAACACTTAGTCATGTTCCATGTTAGGTCTTGACTTGTGTCAGGCTTGGAAATCGAAAGGTAAATGAGACATAGTTCTTGCCCTCACAATTATTTAACAGCTAACTGTAGTCCATTACGAACAGGTATAATGGAAATGAGAAAAAGGAATGGATTTTCTCTGAAGAGCTGAGAAACTCGGGAAGGCTTTAAATAGGTGGTAATATCTGAGTAAGATCTTGACGGTCGGTATGATTTCTCATCAAGGCATTCTCTTGCTCAGTAATCTTATGGAAAGTCACATCTTCCATTCTATCTCACCACCTAGCTCAATGATCATATTGGGCCCAGACCTTATTATTACCAATAACCACACCCTTTCTAAAATTTCAATTTCAAGGAACCTGTTCTCTGACTTCTACTGACTCACTTTCCAGCTCACTCCCTCTGTTACACTGATTTCAACCATTCCCTGACTCCAGTGGGAGCTCTATCCATTGACCCTACCCTTTTTTCACTGTCCGGCACTCCCTTTGTGTCCTTACTTTCCCCCTTACCTGGCTTAGACTCCATGGTCCATCATTACAAATACTCCTTTGCATACACTCTCAAATTCCTTGTCTCTTTCTCTCCTTCCCTCTGTTATATTACCTGGAAAATTCCAACCCTGATTAAATCCAACTCTCTGCTAGCAAAGCACTAGTAATAGTACTTTGGAAGTACATAGCTATTTGAATTCCCAATAATTTCTGGCACCAAGTCCAGGAAGGGACATTTACATATCAGCTGAATGGACTGAAACATGAGATTTCACAGAGCATCACAGCTCCAGCTCTATAGACAGTTGCTGGCTAGTACTAATTACTCACTGACACATCCTTCTTTTCCACCATACCGTAGAGCCACATATCATACACCTCATATTGATTACATTGCCCAGCATAAAGCAGGTGCTCAATAAATGTTCACTAAATGTTGACTAAAAGAACAAACAAGGGGAAAGATGCTCTAGCACTATGACATAGACAGTAAGCAAGGCTCTAAGTTGTTAGGATGAATGCTAGAGAAATTATTTCACAGATTTGAAACAGCATGAATAAAAATGCTCACTTTTAAAAAGAGATGAAGTCACCTGTATTTACAGTTAATATATTATTTACTTTAGAAACATACATATTTTGCTATTTAGAGCTCCTAATATATACATATATTAGGAGTTATAAATAATGAAAGCTTTGTTAACCAGATTTTTGGGGGAATTCACAAACAACAGTAACAGTTAACTTGCCTTGTTAGAATGGTCTCGTATAGGATTTAGTGTGATGTAAAGGCACAATAACAGATGTCCTCTTAAAGGATGACATTTAAGTAAAGAGGATTACCAAGGATAGAAGAGAAAGTAGATGAACTAGTAAATGGGAGACCAATAATATAAACAAATGTGGCACATTTTAACATAAATTTCTAAAACTGAAAGTATTTAACTGCAGCAGCATATTCTAAAGTGTGTGAGGCAAGAGTAAAATATACGTTCACCAATCTTTCCACATAGAAAATGTACAAGCATCACAGGCCTCCGAAGAATAAACGGATATAATGTGAGTATGAGACAAACTCTTAGTGGTTTACATTCTTGGCTTTTAGAGAGAATCTACTTTCTTCCAGGTCCTTAAAGGGTGAGAGCCTATTAGCTATCTACACTGCTAAGTCAGATCAGCTTCAGAACATGAACTCATTTCTCAGAAGGGCAGGCAGATTGCAGGAAGACCGAGTCTAATTTTTAATTATGATTTAATTTGAAGCATCCTTAGTTAGATCTTTTCCAGTGTCAAAAATTATGACAGGAGCAGTTCGTACATCAAAATAGTCCTAATAACTGTATACAGGACTGTTAGTTCCTAAATATAAAGGTATTTAGACAACCAATTAAAAAAAAAAGTACTACTTTTATCTCCTAGTGAACTTCAGAGATAAACTTTGCCTTTAAACTAAGCAGCATACATCATGAGCCAGAGAGAGCTCAAGGTGAGCAGTAAAGAGGAAAAAGGGTCTAGAAGTTGAACTCATTTTTAAGGTTCAACTTGGCACAAAGTGTGTGGACTATGGAATGAGCAGACTGTCTCAACGCAAACTAAAGTTTTGAGGGGAATACTATGTGACAGGAGGTAAGAGTTAAAGTAGCAGCAAATGAAGGAGCAATCAGGAGACACTGCTTAGATTTTTCTCAGATGGGCATCAAGTCCTACTGATTAATCCTCTGAAAATTCTCTTCAACCTCTCTACTGTATTATCATGATGACTGCTCTAGTTCAGGCCTCACTGGCTCTCACAGACTTTATTCCAACAGCCTCAACTCTAATTCCTTCTTCTTACTGTTACCAGGGCATTTTTTCTGAAATAAAAGTCTGATTATGCATATCCCTCCTTTGATGGCTCCCCCATGCCTCTAGAGAATAATTCAAATTTCCTAGCCAGTTATGCAAAGCTGTTCACAATTTGGCCTCAGTTTCCTTTATAGCTTCATCCCCCACCACTCATTTACACTCTCTCTGCTTGTACTGTGCTCTTTGCCAGAAATATCCTTTCTCTGCATGTCCACCTATATAACCCCTAGTTATCTTCCAAGGACTTCCCTGATAACCCCAACTCCTAGGAGAACTAAAGTGCTCCTCCACAATGTTCTAGTATTGCTCTAAATATACCTCGATTTGTCTACTTTATTGAATCACTGGTTCATACATCTGCATCCTCTGGTAGAAGGTGAGCTCCAGGTAAGCAAGAGCTTTGTCTTACTCATCTTTTCTCTTCAGTTTGGAACACAGTAGGAATGAATGAATGTTTAGCAGTAGACTAATCAACAAAGGTACATATAAATATAAATAAATACAAACTTACTGTCTTGATTTTGAGCCCCCTTTAAAGATTAAGCTCAACTCCAATCTTACCTCCTCCAAGAAGCCTTCTTCAACTGCTTTAGACCACACTGCAGTGGCATATTGAAAAGGGAGGCATTGCTTACAGTCAATAGGACACAGTTCAGCATTTAAATGCTCTTTATTTCACCAGTGTTAATTCTGCCCACCCAAAGAGATGACATGGGCAACTAAACTGTAGACCAGTTCTTACAGTTTTCTTGTACTCCCTACATACTTAGCTACATATACTCCACAATACTTGGGTCAATACTTATTCAGAGTAGGTTCTGATATACATTTTAGATCAGGGATTGGCAAACTTTTCCTGTAAAAGGACAGATAATAAATTAGGTTTGGGTAATAAGGTCCCTGTTGCAACTACTCAACTCCACTGCTGTAGTGCAAAAGTAGTCACAGGCAACATATAAACATGAGCATGGCTATGTTCCAATAAAACTTTATTTATGGACAATGAAATCAGAATATACAATTTTCATGTGCCATGACATATGATTTTTGGTTTTTTTCTAATCATTTAAAAAAGAAAAAACCATTCTTAGCCAGGCCATATTTGGCCCACAGGTCAGAGTGTGCCAAACCCTGCTTTAGACAGACACATTAGTCTATACAGGAAGACAATTCTGAGGTCAAATTCCCAAGTAAAACATTAACACACTATCACAATACCTGCGTTCAGCACGCTCCTTCTTCTTTAAGGCAACATCCAAATCCTGCAATTGTTCCTCTAATTTTTCACACAGTAGTTTCTGAAAAAATAAAACAGATGAGTGTCATTTTACACACCTTTCCACAATCATTTATCTCTTGCCTATTAGCTACAGATACCATGCTATTGAGAGCTGATAAGGGGCCACGTAGTGAACACTGAAATGTTCCTTATATTTAATTAAATAAAGACATGCTGCTTCAGTTCATCCACTGAACTGAAGATGAGCAGGGTATCTTTAAAGTAACACACATGTTAAAGAAACTTATAGCTTTGCCGAGAAACATGTTCAATGCCTATCTTGCTGGCAGTAATCAATGTTTAAAATAGCATTTGGTTCACTGTATATACATGACAGTGATTAAAATTTTTTTTTAAATCCTAAGACATTTTTAAGGAAGAAGGTTTATGTACAATAAAATACAATGGTGCCAATCACTATTTTTTAAAAAAGAGAATGGAAAAGAATTTACAAAACCATGCCACATGGTTACTGGGTCAAAACAGAGCTGAAGAATGTAATTGCAAAAGTGATGCTAAGCCAAAAACATTCCACTTCATTAAGAAATGCAACAAAGGCCATCTTTTTTGGTTTTGGCTGCACTGTGCGGCTTGCGGCATCTTAGTTCCCCAACCAGGGATCGAACCCATGCTCCCTGCAGGGGAAGTGTGGAGTCCTAACCACTGGACTGCCAGGGAAGTCCCAACGCCATCATTTTTAAAGTAAAATGAGACTGGGCTTGTGAGAGAAAGGACCTCTTGGATGCAAAAAAATATCCTGCTCTTCAGTTTTAAAAGAAATCCACCTGAATCGAGATACGAGAGAAACAGAATCCATGTTTCTATTCATAGTAACATTATAATGGTGCATAATTCATAATACCATCTATAAAACTGACAAAAAAGAAGGTAGGCAGAAATGAAAAAGAGAATGAAACAAAGGGATAAACAAAAGGAAGAAACTTATTTCTTCCCTTGTATATTATCTTAATTTGGGGAGTTTTTGTGCCTTTAATGAATGTGAGAAAAAATAAACCAGAGATTATAATTCTACAAAACCCAGAGGTCTTCTAAGAATTGCTTTGGAAAAAAAATAAAGGGAAGACCTAAAAGATACTAATAAAAGGTAGTTGTTTTTTTGGGGTTTTTTTGCGGTACGCGGGCCTCTCACTGTTGTGGCCTCTCCCGTTGCGGAGCACAGGCTCTGGATGCACATGCTCAGCGGCCATGGCTCACGGGCCTAGTCGCTCCGCGGCATGTGGGATCTTCCTGGACTGGGGCACGAACCCGTGTCCCCTGCATCGGCAGGCGGACTCTCAACCACTATGCCACCAGGGAACCCCTAAAAGGTAGTTTTTATCAATAGTCTCTAATTTCACAGAAATTTAAACAAGAGATGAACAATATCTACAAACTGAAGATTAAAATGTTTAGTGGCTGTCAAGAAATATTATTAATTTAAACATAAAATCAAAGACTGGAAAAACAAAACTGTGCTGGGTCATCATACATGTTGGCAAGGGGGGCAGAACCATTCTCCATCTGGGATGATCATGAGAGGAGGGCGAAGGCAGGCAGTGTGATATCCACTATCACAAGAGTCACACAGGAGAATCTGAAATAAACCACAGATTGTCAACCTAACTCTATGACTAATATTCAATGACTCAAGTTAAAAATAAAGACATTCTATATTTCTTAGCATAAAACTAAGTAATATACTATACTATACTCTTTATCTGCATATAGCATAATAATAAAAAAGCTCTGCTAATTAGGATCCTAACATGTCTTTTTTTGGGGGGGGGGCCTCACTGCACAGCTTGTGGGATGTTAGTTCCCTGACCAGGGATTGAACCCGAGCCCTTGGCAGTGAGAGTGCGGAGTCCTAACCACTGGACCGCCAGGAAACTCCCCTCTAAGATATGATTTTTTTTTTAATTTAGAACCAAGAAAAATAATATGTTAAGCTAATAAATTAAGTGAAAAATAACAAGTCTTTTCTGAACTAGAGTTACAATCCTTTTTTGGTACGCCATGAGGAATATAACACATTCTTTATAACAAAGTTTTATAGCTGAAGTACCATAAACTTCCCTACCACACACAGGATTTTTAAAATACAAATAATTTCCACTGTAAATAGCATTTCAATTACGTATCTGTAAGAAACATTCATGGCTCCTTTTATCATGTAAATTCAAACATGAGAGGAATGGAACTACACTAAGGACAATTATGTTCAAATAAAAAAGTTACGAATAATTAATCTTAAGCTGATTATTTTTTGCTATTCGAGTTTCAGATGACCAGTTCTCTAAAACTTAAAATGGTACACACTCATGAACTTAAAAAAATCATTTATTTTAAAATAATTTTAGATTTATGGAAGAGTTGCCAAGATAGGACACTAACGTTAATATCTTACATAACCATGGTACATTTACCAAAACTTAAGAAATTAACATCAGTATAAAACTATTAACTAAACAACAGACATTATTCGGACTTCACCAGTTTTTCCACTATTGTCCTTTTTTTGATTGTAGGATCCAACCCAGGATATTACACTGCATTTCATCATCTCTTCTTAATTTCCTCTGATCTGTAACAGTTTCTTGGTCTTTCTTTGCTTTCCATGACTTTGACAGTTTTGCAGAGTACTACTCAGATATTATGCAGACTGCCCTCAGTTTGGGTTTGTCTGATGTCTTCTCATGATTAGACTGAAGTTATGGGTTTTTGAGAATACCATAGAGGTGAAATGCCCTGCTCACTACATCATATCTGGGGGTACATGATAGTGTAACAATTTGATAAATTACTGTTCAAATTGTACAATATGACTTATTACTGGTGATATTAACTTTGATCACTTGGTTATAGTAGTGTCTGTTGTTTTTTATCACTGTAAAGTTACTTTTCACTTTCTATACTCTATTCTCGTTAAAAGTGATAACTCCAGCCCATACTCACGGGGAAGGGAATTAAGCTCCACTTTCTGAAGAGAGGAGTATCAAAGAATTTGTAGAGATAAGTTAAAATCACCACAGTAATTAATAAATATTTTGGGGGAAGATATGTTGAAGTTATGCTATACCCTGGTTTTCCTTACAGCTTCACCCACTAGTTTTAGGACTCATCAGTGGATCTTGCTGCAATAATTATTACTGGGAATTCCCTGGTGGTCCTGTGGTTAGGACTCTGCGCTTCCACTGCTTGGGACCTGGGTTCGATCCCTGGTCTGGGAACTAAGCAAAACAAAACAAAACAATTATTACTGTGGTGTTCTAATGGTGATTTTCTGTTTTCCTCATGCCCTCAACATTTGCTATTTGGAATTCTTCTGTAAAAAAAAAAAAAAAATGTCCCTCCCCCATTACCCCATTTTTTTGTTTATTCAATTATTTATTTTTATCAGAATGAACTAATGAATATTATTTTATTCTTTGGGTTATAATCTAAAACAAATATTTAATTTATTGTTCAAATTGTTCTAGCCATTGATATACTAGGAGTTTTCAGGTTGGCCCCTGTGTCCTTAGGACTCATTTGCATGCTTTTATTTTTTTTTAAAGCACTTCCTTACTTTCTGGTAATACAGGATACTCTAGGCACATCTTATATTTTCCTTGCCCAAGCCTTAGAATCAGCCATTTTCCCCAGAAACACTGGTTCCTTTATTGGAGAATGGTATTTAGAAATCGAGATCTGGGTGCTGAGTGCTCACTGCTCCTGGGTATCCCTGATTCTAAGTTCTCACAGAGGACAGAGATAGGAAATACATGTATGTATAGTACCCCATGTATATACATATATCTATATTAAAATAAGTATGAGTTCATACTAATAACTCACCATCTAATCCAGCACCACAGGGTTCATTCTAGCCTTCAGCCTTATTTGTAACTCCTTTACCAGTGAGAAAGCTGGCTCCCATTATCTACACTTTATTTATTTGTATATAGTTTTATTTGTATATAGTTATATATAGTTTCTGAATTGCTAACATGTACCATGGGGAGGGTTTAGAGTGGGGGATGGAATGTGCACACATTTTAAAAGTGGAAAACTCCCTTCTCCGTTTGCTACCAATAGCCAGAATTCAATGTAAGTTATATTAACATTATACTTCAGTTATGTGATTGATTGCTTACATAGGCATATGTGGACTAACCTGGGCACCTGATTCTATTTATCACATCATTTCTATGTTAAAACATAATCTAAATTTCAAATAAGAAAGTTAAAAATAAACTTTTAGAATTCAGTTTATTTCTAAAATGATGATTGTCTCTATTCTTCAAGAAAGGTAAGAACCCATTAAAATAAATACTACGTGAGATTTCCACGCTTCAGGCAATGATCCACTTATTTTCACTAGAACATCTGAAAAACCCGATAGAGTTCTATACTCATCTATGAATTTATTGCTTTTCTGCTGTAAGCTCAAAGAGAACAAGGACCACATCTAATTCACCATCATTTCCCTACCACTTAACACAAAACAGCTGCCTAATATTTTTATTTGAGGATTATCCTTAAATATCTAGCATAAGAAATCCACCATATTTGGGATCTTCAGTTTCCAATGTCTTTCTCTTTGGCACAATAACCAGCAATGGGATTTTCAGAGCAGTTATTAAGATAACCAAATAAAAATCCTATGTGTGTTCCAAGAAGGGTACAACTTTCTCCATCTCCTGGGTGTCATTTCTGCTCACCTCATTTTACTTTTCATTTCTTCACACCCCTTTGTCACTGACGTCTATTGCTGCCCCAGTCAAAATGCATTCTCTCAGTATAAAAAAATATTAGGAAATGGTAGGGAAAGAACACAAATATTCATTTTTACTTGATTTAGGGGCAGAAAAGACCACTATCTCAATCTTCTCTTTGCCCTTCTCCACACGAAAGTCTTTACCTAACTTTTATAGTTTGATGATCATAAAAATGCTTAGAAGGGTCTTCTCAGTGTACTTTTGACAAGTGTTCTTCTCGGAGCTAAAGTTATTCTCTGGGTCTAAGTTACATCTTTTACTTGAACCCTCTGCAACTACTGGAATTTGATGAACTTCACTGATTTGGTTTCCAGATACGATTTTCACATGTAGGAAGAAAACAGCTTTACCCCAGCACACAACAGATTATCAGGAACTGTGCTTGGCAACTTTACATAACTTATTTCTGCTCCCATACAACTCAACCTATGTGGAAGTTTCTTTCTTTATGTCTCTTTCTGCTTAATAGGTGGACCTTGCTTTTAAAGTCAAATCTATTCAAAAGAACAGAACGGTTGCATAGAATTGAGCATAACAAGAGTGTTTCCTCAATAGGTTCTTTAGAAAGCACTTATGAACTGCAAAACTACATATATAGGTTAGGAACTGGTTTTCCTGATTTAGGCAATCTTTGAAGAACTTACTTCCTAAATAAGGAAGTCCCATGTAAATCTGTCACTATTTTTCTGAATATATCTAGTCTATAATTATCCTCTTAAAATTTTTTTACAACTGTCCACTTTCTAAAGTTTAAAGCCCTACTAGGTTACTACTTGACTTACATGTTTTTACAGAAAGGCAACAGGCCCTTCAGGTCTTACTTATTTAAAGCTGCCACTTCAGAAATATCATTATAAAGTAACTTAAAGGAAAAGAAGAAAACTTTAAAGGAAAAAAACAGAATAGAAATATTTGAATAAACTAATTGATCTGTGAGAAGAGATTAGAAGTGCATGCTTAAGTAGAGGAAATATCAATATAAAGCCAGGTAAGAATGAAAGCAAGATCCTAATCCTCCCTAGAGTTGGGTTATTATCTGAGAAACAGAAATAAAGGCTATTTTGCACACATAAAACTGAAATCATGATCAAACCCAGAAGTTAGGCTGCTTCACACCACAGCATGCCAATAATTTGAATACTGTCCATTTAGATCAGGTACATACTAGTTCAGGATGGTTTGGAAGGCCACATTTTTTGCATGGTTCATCATCATCTGCTAGGATGGCGTCTTCACTTTCCTTTTCTTCCTCCTCTTCCGAAGCTGCAGATGATTTTTCACTGTCAGACCCTTCACTTTCATCATTGCTGGAATATTTCCACCTGCCACGTGTTCGAGACCCAGTCCATCGAACTTTGCCTTTGGGTTTTACCTTGTATAAAATAAAACATTAGGATAATCTGATGTAATAAGAATGTTAAAAAAAACACTTCTGATTACATGTGCATTGTAGAATATTTAGTGAATACACAAAGAAGAAAAGAAAAATTATTGTGGCTTCATCCACAGATATACCTACTATTAAATTTTGGTATATATTTCCATTAATTTTTTCTACTTTTTGGAAGGGAGAATTATAATGAACATTCTGTCTTACAACTATTTTCCCTAGTTATAAAATAGTCTCCTAACATCATGTGTGTGTGTATGTATATGTATAAGCCATCACATAGCTATATTTATCTAATCCACTACTAGACAGACATTTAGGTAGTTTTCCATTTTTCACTTTCATAAACAGTGTATCCTTGCAAATACAAACTTTTACACACACTTCTGTGGTTAGGATAAATTCCTCGAAGAGGATTCTGGGTCAAAGATCATGCACTTTTCAAAGGCTCTATAATAGAGCGATGACTATATTGTTACATAAAAAATTTAATTCCCGTATTAGTGATGAATTTAAAAAATTTAATGGGTCAAAAATGCATACAAAAATCCTGATAAACTTAAAAAATATTATTCAGAGAATAACTTTATAATGTTGGGAACTGCTTTTTATTGGCTGGCTTCACAATATTTTAAGTCATATTTCTGTTCACTCCTACAGTGTAAGTCCCCACCAAAGACCAAAATAATTCTAACAACAGAAGGGGAAATTTTTTTTAAGTAAAAATTTAGTATTTCAGGGGACAAAGGATCACTTGCAATTAAGAACAATCTGACCACTTAAATATATCAAAAACAAAAGTAGCACTTTTAATTACAACAAACTCCCATAGGCTAGCCAAAGACTTGTACTAGATTTTGCTTAAAGTAAGAGGGTCATAGAAAAAAAAAATTCTGGCTCTATGACTAATGATTAAAATGGGGACACAGAGGCACTCTCAAACACTGGCAATGAGAAGGTACATTAACTGGGCCTTTTTTGGAGGGCAATATAGAGAAAGCCATCAGAACTTAAAACACATATGCCCCTTGACCCAGCAATTCCAATTCTAGGGGTCTATTCTAAAGAAATACTCACTCATGTCCAAAAGGATCTTCAATGCAGCACTGCCTGTAATAGTGAAAAATTGGAAACGACCTAAATGTCAATCAAGCAGGGAGTGGTTAAATAAACTGAGGTACACCCACACTATGGAATACTACGTGGCTGCCAATAACCAAAAAGTAGACTATATCTACTGATATGTAGAGTTCAGACAACACTGTTAAGTGAAAAGCTCATAGAAAAATAATTTGATTCGATCTATTTTTTAAAAGAATGGGAAGTATTTACGAACATGGACATGAATATATGGAAAAAGGACTGCAAAGAGATGAAGCCCAAACTGTTAATAGTGTTTCTAAGGAATTTTCATTTTCAATCATACAGGTTAGGTATTACTTGGATAGTTTACAATACAGAGAATATATTTCTATATTGCCTATAATAGAGAAAAAGTTTAAAAGATGACAAGATTATACAGTCTGAAATTTAATGTCTGGAGATAACTACTAAGAAAAAACATCTCAGATATAGGAAGAGAGGCTTTTTTGTGGTGGTTGTTCTTTTAGTTATCTTTGAACGAGCTAATTTAGCCAAAAGCAAACAGCTACAAACACTCAGAGCTAAGTATTTCTAAGAAAAATTAAAACTCAGAGTAGAAGAAATTTTACCTTGGTTACTTTAGAATTTGTATCCTTCTCTGTTTTTTTCAAATTTTCTTTTTTCTCAGTTTTTTGCAAAGCTGCTGACTCTTCTTCCACTTCATCTTCTCCTTCCCCTCTTTTTTTATCAGCTTTCTGATCTCTGATTTCAGCTACTTTTGCTGTGGGTCTAGATATTCTTGGAGACCTCCTTAAAGTACGACCCACATTTGTTTTCTCTTCTTCCTTTTCTGTCTTCTCTTGCTTGGTTTCTGGCTCTAGAATTTTGGGAGGAGAATCTGGCTTCTTCTTCCGACTGGATATCCTAATTGTTAATTTGATACCCTCTTTCTGCCTTTCAGAGGTTATTTCTGTGTTCTCTGAGGCAGTGGTTTCTTCTTCAGGAATCAACTTATATTTAAATTTGCTTTTTTGCATAGAACCCTTTGTCTCAGAAGGATCACCTGTGCCAGAGGTCTGGGCATTGTCCAGATCATCCACTTCTACCTTTGTGGATTCAGCATCCACTTTTAAAATTTCTGGGTCTATTTTCTCCAAAGACTGACCTTCAGTGGAACTGCTATTCTGACACTCTACCACTTCTTTTTCTGAGGCTAGTTTCTCATGGTGGACAGTCACGTTAGATGATGGAGAAGTTTCAGCTGTCTCGGGAAACCCTGCGTTTACTGATTCTACAGTACTCTTTGGAACCTCCTCTGGTATCGGACTCAATCTTTGTGTGTCTTTATCAAGAAAAGTCTTTTTGGACTTCTCTAACTTTTCAAGACATTCTAGGACTGGTGGGCGCTTATCCTTCTTACTTTTGGGAGACCTCTCTTCAACTCTCATGCTACAGGATTCAGCGGTAGATAAAGCAGTTTTTAAAGAGAGATCCTTTGCTATTTCAGAAGTCTCAAGAGGAGTTTCCATTTCTGGAGGACCAGTTTCCTCTATGTGCCCTTTGTGACTCTGTGTCTCTAAGGCTGATATTGAACTATGTGCATCTTTCCCTAAAGTGACCACTTCTTTCTCAAGATCACCTATTTTCATACTCGTTATGACAGAATTTAAAGACTCTGCTCCATTTCCCTCCATGATGACACTTCTGTCCTTAGAGGGGCTACAGCTATCTTCCTTTGTATCATAAAACTTCATCTCCATCTGTTCTGTCTTAAAATTTGGAGTTACCCTTTCATCACTAACTTCTCCATTTACCAGCTGTTTCCCTTCATGACCAAAAGTAGTGATTGTAGAGATCCTTTTACAAGTCTCTTCCTCTTGTTTTATTTCATCTTTCAAAAACTCTTTTGTTGGAGTACCTGATTTACACAAAGGTCCTTTGATTGGACTGTCAAAATCATCACTCAGTTTAATTTCTCGTTTTTTTAGTGGTATCTTGGCCTGCTGGTCATTTTTAAGTTTCTCGGTTTCTTCAGTAGACTTCTCAGTGATTTCTTGAGAAGATTTAACATTGCCAGCAAAATCTAGCCTCTCAGG
Source organism: Pseudorca crassidens (assembly GCF_039906515.1). Taxonomy (NCBI): domain Eukaryota; kingdom Metazoa; phylum Chordata; class Mammalia; order Artiodactyla; family Delphinidae; genus Pseudorca; species Pseudorca crassidens. The sequence goes on from NC_090304.1 coordinate 56,059,213, forward strand.
CTCTGGCTTCTCCATGCTACCTTTGATATCTCTAGGATCTGCTCTACATTCCTTCACTTCGACTTTTACGGGTTTGACATTTTCCTTGAAGGAATCACTTTCTTCTTTGATACTCTTTTTTTCTTCGCTTTCTGGCAAAGGTTTTTCTAGCTTCACTATGACAGGCAGTTTTACAAGTTCCTTTTCATCTTCTTTTTCTATTTTCACAGTAGTCTCTTCTAGAGCATTGGGTGTAGAACAGTTTTCTGAATCTACTCGCTGCTCAACACTTTTCATCTTTTCACTTTCCTTCCGTTGCTCTAAAAATCAGAAAACGTTCACATGAATCTAAGCATTCAAGATTATAAAATATATAAGGCAAAACATAAAATATATATCCATTCAAAGTTTCTCTCTTAAAAGAGGTGGCTTCTGTCACTGGACATCTGACAATAAAAAATAAACTCACACAGTAAAGAAAATTACCAAACTCTGAAGTACAACTTTTAGATATTAAAAAAACTATTATTTAGAAAAACTCAGGTTTCTGCTTTAAACTTTTAGCTTCAATGTTCTCAATGAAATGTAAATATTTATGCATCTCAAATAATTTATTCAAGCTCCAGTGATGGCTCAAAAATATGAAACTAAGAATATATCATAAAACATTTCCAAAAGACCATATTTGTTTTAAAACCTGACAACTGTTCTTTGCAAGTCACTGAGCACTTCATTTAACTGAGGTAACATGAGCAAGGCAGTGGGAAAATGTTTTATGTTTTATCAGGTTATAAAAGTAACAATTCTGTACAGAAAATGAAAAACAGAGAAACAAAAAACATGCCCATAATCCAAATACCCAGAGGCAATCACTATTAATATTTTATTTTAGGTTACTTCCTTCTAGTCTTATATATTTTTGAGAACACTGGGATCATGCTGCCCCATTTTTCTCACTGAAACATTAGCATTTTCTTATGATATTAAATGCCTTTACAGAAATTTGACTTAATTATGTAACATCCCTCAATATGGTTATATTGCAGTTTACTTTATCAAATGCCATTACTGAACATTTCAGAAGTTAGTATTTTATAAGGAAACTGTGTTTATCTGTCAACTCCTCTTTTTACCTTATCGGCTATATATTTCCAACTTTCATGGAGTATCTAATAGTGCAAATTTAAATATAACAAAAGTATGGGGCTTCCCTGGTGACACAGTGGTTAAGAATCTGCCTGCCAATTCAGGGGACACAGGTTCGAGCCCTGGTCCGGGAAGATCCTACATGCCGTGGAGCAACTAAGCCCGTGCACCACAACTACTGAGCCTGCGCTCTAGAGCCCGCGTGCCACAACTACTGAAGCCAGCGCACCTAGAGCCCAAGCTCCACAACAAGAGAAGCCACTGCAATGAGAAGCCCACACACTGCAACGAAGAGTAGCTCCCGCGCACCGCAACTAAAAGAAAGCCCGCGCTCAGCAACGAGGACCCAACACAGCCAATAATAAAATAAATAAATTTATTAAAAATAAATAAATAAATATAACAAGAGTCATATTTAGTAAATATCATAAATCTTTGAATGGAATTACAGAGAATGCATATACGCTTTAAACTTGTGCTCAGGGAATCTGAGTAGTGTTTTCAGAATTCTTTAACTACTAATTTTACCTAAATTTTCCTCACCCTATCCTTGCAACTGAAAAACCTCACTTCTTAATGAAGTTTTACCAAGATAGGAATTAAAAACTTTTTTATGAACAGATTCTTGCCAAGTTGATACACCAGTTTCAACGTTTTCGTGGGAATAAAATGTAATAGACAGAAGTGAGATGAAGTAGGACATATTCTTTAAACTGAGAATTCAACATTTCTTTTAAAAAGTTAAGTACTTTTATTACAAACCATCATTTCTTTTATGTTCAATCATACTGCAAATAAAAAATTCAAGAACCACTGATAACTACTGAGAACCTGAGATTAGAGTATTGTGCCTCCCTCTTTAACTGTCATATACTTATTTAACATATGCATGTCACTAAGAAAATTAAAGACATGGCAGAAATTATCTAGTTTGAATGTCTTCCCTTTCCCATTGATTAAGTAGGTTTAGTAAATTCTTTCATTGAAATTGGTTAATGTATCAGGAAGTCTAATTAAATAAATATCTTGGTTAACAATTAAAATACAGATTACCATCTTTATAAATAACTTTAGCCTAATACAAAGAGTATACTAAACACAATTTCGTATTTTTTCTATATATTTTGGTTCAAAAAGCAACTCAGGGGCTTCCCTGGTGGTGCAGTGGTTGAGAGTCCGCCTGCCGATGCAGGGGACACGGGTTCGTGCCCCGGTCCGGGAAGATCCCACATGCCGCGGAGCAGCTAGGCCCATGAGCCATGGCCGCTAAGCCTGCGCATCCGGAGTCTGTGCTCCGCAACGGGAGAGGCCCGCGTACCGCCAAAAAAAAAAGCAACCCAGGATTCTGTGACTCCCACCCAAGCTAAAATGACACTTTGCTTTTGGGGTGGTGAATGAATAAGTCCTTTAAACTGATTTTGATTTGAGTAACAACGTGACAAAATAAAAGGAAGAGTAACATTAGTTTCAAGACTCCTAGGTTCAGTAATCCTAATTCAGCTAGTGGTGTATCTTTAGATATGTCACAAACTCTGATCCTCATTTCTTCATGTATAAATAAAGCAGCTGGACTAAGTGACCTCAACAATTATTCTTCACTGGCTTATATTTCTCTTAACCCCAAAATATTCAATATATTTTTTTGACTTAGTTCTTATAAGAGAAAAACATAACAACAATTATATCTCTAGCTCCTGTAGATCACATGGATGTATCCCTAAAACCGAAGACACAAAAACCATGACATGAAATGAAATTTTAAGCACAATCATAATTGGTAAAAAGGTCATTCAGTTATACAAGCATTTCTAACAAGTTCTGTCAAAAGGAAACTAACTGTAAAGGAAGATGCAAATAAGTTTAAGAGACATGAAATTTGAAGTAACAAGACTCAAGGAAAAATTCACCTCTAAAATCACAATGCAACAGCAACATTGCTTGACAAACTTAAGGTGATTCAAGACAAGTGTTACTTACTGTGGGTTTTTAAAGCACATTTACTCAACAATTATCTATTAATCACCTATTATGGGCTTTCCCACCCATCCCAATCACTATGTAATGAAACACTGAATGTCTATGTAAGTTAACACTGAAGGACATTGCTAGTTACCTATCCAGTATCAATCTCCTCTTCTTTCTTACTACTACAACTCTAATTTTGTTCAAGAAAGTACTTGCCTCTTCAGATACCTTATAGCTAAGGGTCATGTGAACCAATTCTGGCCAATGAGATGCATGAGGAAATCTGGGTGAGACTTACAAAGTTCAGTTGACCTATGCCTTCTGCCCCTTCCCCTGCTTTTTTTTTTTTTTTTTTTTTTTTTTGTGGTACACGGGCCTCTCACTGTTGTGGCCTCTCCCATTGCGGAGCACAGGCTCCGGACGTGCAGGCTCAGCGGCCATGGCTCACGGGCCTAGCCGCTCCACGGCATGTGGGATCTTCCCGGACTGGGGCACGAACCTGTGTCCCCTGCATCGGCAGGTGGACTCTCAACCACTGCGCCACCAGGGAAGCCCTCCCCTGCTTTTTTTCCAGAGCCTGCACACAATACCTGGAGAGGGAACAATCAAAGCCACATGCTAAGGATGGCAGATTAGGAAGGGTACTTGACGGCTTCATGGAGCTGCTGAACCAGACCTGAACTGCTTACCACATGACTTTTTATTACAAGAAAAAAATTTAACTCACACTTGTCAGAATGGCCATCATCAAAAAGAACACAAACAAATGCTGGTGAGGATGTGAAGAAAAGGGAACCCTCATACACTGCTGGTGGGAAAGTAAACTGGTGCAACCACTGTGGAAAACAGGATGGAGGTTTCTCAAAAAACTAAAAGTAGAAATACCATATGACTCAGCAGTTCCACTCCTGGGTATATATATCTAAAAGAAACAACAACACTAATCTGAAAAGGTACATGCACCCAATGTTCACAGCAGCATTATTTACAATTGCCAAGGTATGGAAGTAACGTACGTGTCCATGAACAGATGAATGGATAAAGAAGATGTGGTAGATATATGCAATGGAATACTACTCAGCCATAAAAAAGAATGAAAGTTTGCCATTTGCAGCAACACAGATGGACTTGGAGGGCATTATGCTAAGTGAAATAAGTCAGACAGAGAAAGACAAATACTGTATGATATCACATATATGTGGAATCTAAAAAATATAACATATAGCATTATTGATATATATCAATAAATTAAAAAATCTTTTATTTTATGTTGGAATACAGTTGATTTACAATGTTGTGTTAGATTCAGTGTACAGCAAAGTGATTCAGTAATACATACACATATATCTATTCTTTTCCAGATTTTTTTCCCCATTTAGGTTATTTTAGAATATTGAGATCTGTGTGCTATACAGTAGATCTCTATTGATTATCTATTTTATATATAGTAGTGTGTATATGTTAATCCCAAACTCCTAATTTATTCCCCTCCCCCACCTTTCCAGACGAACAAACCAGAAGTTTGTTTGTGAGTCTGTTTCTGTTTTTTAAATAAGTTCATTTGTATCACTTTTTTTTTTTTTTTTTGCGTTACGCGGGCCTCTCACTGTTGTGGCCTCTCCCATTGTGGAGCACAGGCTCCGGACGTGCAGGTTCAGTGGCCATGGCTCATGGGCCCAGCTGCTCCGTAGCATGTGGAATCTTCCCGGACCGGGGCACGAACCCGTGTCCCCTGCATCGGCAGGCAGACTCTCAACCACTGCGCCACCAGGGAAGCCCTCACTTTTTTTTAGATTCCACATATCAGTGATATCATATGATATTTGATCTTTCACTGTCCAACTTACTTCACTTAGTATGATAATCTTTAGGTCCATCCATATTGCTGCAAATGGCATTATTTCATTCTTTTTGTGGCTGAGTAATATTCCATTTTATATATATATATATATATATATATATATATATATACACACACACACACACACATACCACATCTTCTTTATCCATTCATCTGTTGACGGACATTTAGGTTGCTTCCATGTCCTGGCTATTGTAAATAATGCTGCTATGAACATTGGGGGGCATGTATCTTTTTGAATTACGGTTTTCTCCTAATTTATGCCCAGGAGTGGGACTGCTAGATCATATGGTAGCCCTATTTTTACTTTTTTAAAGGAAACTCCATACTGTTCTCCCTAGTGGCTGTACCAATTCACATTCCCATCAACAGTGCAGAAGGGTTCCCTTTTCTCCACACCCTCTCCAGTATTTACTGTTTGTAGACTTTTTGATGATGGCCATTCTGTGTGCGGTGATACCTCATTGTAGTTTTGATTTGTGTTTCTCTAATACTTAGCGGTGTTAAGCATCTTTTCATGTGCTTTTTGGCCATCTGTATGTCTTCTTTAGAGAAATGTCCCTTTAGATTTTCTGCCCATTTTCTGATTGGGTTGTTTGTTGTTTGTTTTTTTTTGATATTGAGCTGCATGAGCTACTTGTATATTTGGAGATTAATCCCTTGTTGGCTGCATCATTTGCAAATATTTTTTCCCATTCTGTGGGTTGTCTTTCCGTATTGTTTATGGTTTCCTTTGCTGTGCAAAATCTTTTAAGTTTAATTAGGTCCCATTTGTCTATTTTTCTTTTTGTTTTGGCCACACCCACGGCATGTGGGACCTTAATTCCCCGACCAGGGATCGAATCCATGCCCCCTGCAGTGGAAGCAGAGTCTTAAGCACTGGACTGCCAGGGAAGTCCCTGTTTTTATTTTTGTTACTCTAGGAGGTGGATCCAAAAATATACTGCTGGATTTATGTCAAAGAGTGCTCTGCCTATGTTTTCCTCCAACAGTTATATAGTTTCCGGTCTTACATTTAGGTCTTCAATCCATTTTGAGTTTATTTTTGTGTACGGTGTTAGAGAATGTTCTAACTTCATTCTTTTACATGTAGCTGTCCAGCTTTCCTAGCACCACTTGTTGAAGAGATGTCTTTCTCCATGGTATATTCTTGCCTTCTTTGTGGTAGATTAATTGGCCATAGGTGCGTGGGCTTATTTCTGGGCTTTCTATCCTGTTCCATTGATCCGTATTTCTGTTTTTGTGCCAGTACTATACTGTTTTGCTGACTGCAGCTTTATAGTATAGTCTGAAGTCAGGGAGCCTGATTCCTCCAGCTTCATTTTTCTTTCTCAAGGTTGCTTTGGCTATTCGGGTCTTTCGTGTTTCCATACAAATTTAAAAACTTTTTTGTTCTAGTTCTGTTAAAAATGCCATTGGTAATTTGATAGAGATTACACTGAATCTGTAGATTGCCTTGGGTAGTACAGTCATTTTGAGAATATTGAGTCTTTCAATCCAGGAATGTGGCATATCTTTCCATCTGTTTTGCATCATCTTCGATTTCTTTCATCAGTGTCTTACCATTTTCAGAGTACAGGTCTTTTGCCTCCTTAGGTAGGTTTATTCCTGTGTATTTTATTCTTTTTGATGTGATGGTAAACGGGATTGTTTCCTTAAATTCTCTTTCTGATCTTTCATTGTTAGTGTACAGAAATGCAACTGTTTTATGTGTATTCATTAATGAGCTCTAGTAGTTTTCTGGGCTCAAAATATTGAAATCATCATTTGATATTACCAACATGCATTTAATGGACAAATAATAGGAGCTGCCTTCACTAAAACATTAGTAATATCATTTTATTGCATGTTAAAGGGATACAAACTGGTGCCAATCCTTTTGTAACTTATTTAAAAATTGATGATATCAACATGGTTGATATCTGCCAAAAAGGTATCAAGAAGTTGTTTATAATTAAGTATAACAAAATAAAGCCACAGGGCACTTCCCTGGTACTCCAGTGGTTAAGACTCCAAATTCCCAATGCAGGGGGCCTGGGTTCAATCCCTGGTCAGGGAATTAGATCCCACATGCCACAACTAAAGATCCCACATGCCACAACAAAGATCCCACGTGCCTCAACTAAAAGATTCTGCATGCCGCAACTAAAAAAAAAAGATCCCACATGCTGCAATGAAGACCCCACGTGCCACAACTAAGACCCAGTGCAGCCAAATAAATAAATAAATAAAAATTTAAAAAGTAAAGCCACCCACAGAAAACAAATGAACCACTTAATAAATTATTAGAAGGCAAGCAGGAAATAGAACCCTGTCAGCACCCGAAAAGCCACACACAAGCCTTTTCCCAATAGTAATTCCCTCTTTAACAAGTATAACTATTACCTTGACTTTTATATTAATCACTTCCTTATTTTGCTTTATAGTTTAGTTTTACCTTTTACTTTCTTTTTTAGGTCTCTTTAACCTACTATTGTTCCTCCATCCTTTATTTTTTTTGCAATTTATTTGAGTCACCAAATCAAGTAATTTGATGGTGACTCAATTCTATAATTTCTGGATTTTGCTGACTGCATTCCCATATTCCTCTGTCCTTTCTTCCCCTGTAAGTCATCACTTTAATCTATAGTCTGCATCAGATTCAGGTTCAATTTCTGTGGCAAAACTACTTCAGTGGTGGTATGTTCTTTATCAAGAGGCATTAATGTGTGATCATCTCTTTTTGTGATGTTAAGAGATGTTAATGCTGAGTATCTAAAACCTTTTCTTATTAGGGATTACAAAATGATATTCCCATTCTGTCAATCTTCCATCTGTGATTATAAACCCTATAAAAATAAACTTTACTAATTTATTATTTTGTTATACAGTGGTACAGTTAATACTGAAAAGTCAGGATTAAAGTTCAATTCTTTTTGTTTATTTAACAATTTTCAAAATAATAATCTGGTCTCTACTGGCATCCTCCAAAGGTAACCAGTTTTTCTATTAGTATTATGATGAAGTCATGGATTTAAGACATATTCAATGTGTTTTAATCCACTACAGTTATTATCCTTGTGATGCTTAAATTGTCCCATCTTAGACAATGGAAACCTTTTTAAGTTGGCTCTTGAGTCTTTCTGAAATGACTTTGATACAGTCCACACTACTTGGAATGACAGGATGTTTCTTGGCTCATTATGCCCCAGAACTGGAATCAGCCACTTTTCCAAGACGCCTTGGTTTACTTTAATGGGAAACTGTATTTCAAGACCACGATCTGGGTGCTAAAGGATGCTCACTGCTACTGGGTTGGCCATTGTTTTTAAGTCTTTTCAGTGGACAGAGCTAGAAAATAATAAAATTAACCCATGAGTTCATAATGATAGTTGTTTTCCTTAACTTTTCTGTCTTACATCTTATTTCTTTTTCCCACACTGAGAATCTTGGTTTTCAAGGACACCACAGATGATATAATTAGAATATCAGTTACTTTTTCCTCATATTATGCACGTTTTCAGAATAACAATGACACCACCATCACCAAAGTGATTTAATGAAAGGTTCACAAGTTTTTGCATGTACTCTTCCCATTCTTTCTCCATTTGTTTTGTCTTACTATAGCTCCACTGTGAAAACACACAGCCATTAAAGACTACATGTTCTCTATATCTGTCATTTAGATTTAGTTACATGTAACTACCAAGTTAATGCTCACCCAACATTCTTTTTTAAATCTTTATTTTGAAATAATTTTAGACATATAGATGTGTTACAAAAATAGTTCAAGTACATCATCACCCTGTTTCCTCTAAGTTAACAACTTACATACTCACAGCACAATTATCAAAACCAGGAAATTAACATTAGTAAAATACTATTAAACATAAACAGATTTCATTTATATTTTGCCTTTTCCCCCAACTCCCACCCGATCCTTTCTGTTTGAGGATCCATGTCTCATTTTGTTCTTGTGTTTCCTTAGTCTCCTCCAATCTGTGACCATTCCTCATTCTTTCCTTGTCTTTTCTGACCTTGACAGTTATTTTGGAGAGTACCTCTCAATTTGGTCTTGTTTGATGTTTTCTCAAGATTAGATTAAGATATACATTTTTGATGAAAATTTCACAAAAGAAATGTTGTGCATTATATCAGAGGCTACATGATGATGTACATACCTTGATCATTCAGTTACGGTGGTGTTGGCTGCTCATTCCACTGGAAAGTTAACCATTTCCCCCTTTGTAACAGGTAAATGTCTTGGAGAGATACTTTGAGATTGTGCTAATATCCTGTTTCTCCACAAATTTGCACCCACTAATTTTAGTGTCTGTCAGAGATCTTGCTGCAACAATTACTACTGCAGTATTTCCCTAATGGTAAATTTGTATTATTCTCATTCCTTCTACACTGCAGGGAAATGTAGTCCCTGCAGTGCAAAAGGAATTAATTGACATTCACCTGCAGGGAAGACCTGTCCCTTCACCTCCATTTATTTATTTATTCAATTAGGTACTTATATAAGTAGGAACTTATAGAAGATTTAAAATCTATCATCATATAAAGTTGTTGCTAAAACAGTTCTGCTCTCACCACTGAGAGCTCCTTCCAGTTGGCACTGTGTACTACTGAGATGCCTAAATTATTTTTTGAATATGTCCTTAATTTCTGTCATTCTAAGATACTCTAGGCTTATCCTGTATTTTCCCTGCCCATCTCCTGAATCAATCTTGTCTTTAAGGGGCACTAGTTCCTTTTAATGGAAAACAATATTTTGAAATAAAAATCTAGAAGCTAACGGTGCTTATTGCTACTGGGGTATCATTGTTCTTAGATTCCTCTCATGAACAGAGGTAAGAAATACATGTATGTATATTAAACCGTACACATGAATACATTTATATTTATTTCTATATCACCCACCATTGAGGTTTTGTTAGTCTTTTTGGCTATCTGAAGCTCATTCACTAGAAGATCCCTATAAAAAGACTCATGGGAAATTAGGTCTTCGATAGCACTTTACCTGCAGCCTCTATGTAAAAGTCAGTTTGGCTAGACATAAAATCTCTGGTTCACATTTTTCCCCCTTAAATATGTTATGGCATTTTCTTCTGGCATAAGTCATTGCTTTCAAATATAGTGATGGCAGTCTTATATTCTTTCCCCTATAAGTTACCTGGTCTTTTTGTCAGGATTGCCAAAGTACTTTCTTCAAAGCCCAATAATTTTACTAGAATATGTCTTGATGTTGGTTGTTCTGGGTTGATTTTCCAAGGTACACAGTGTCTTTTAAATATGTAGTCTCATATCCTTTTTTTATTTCAAGAAGTTTTGTTAAGCATAGTCTTTAGCATTTTTGCCTGTTCCCTTGCTTTGGTTTTCTTTTTTATGGGCCTCTGTTGGATTTTCATTGCGTATCTTCAAATCCTTATCTCTTTCTCTCAAATCTTTATCTCTTTATTCATTTGTTTTTGTTTTTAACTTTTTTAAAAAACACACACCTTTCCATCTGCTATTTATTAAGGGCACTAATTCTTGTGTTTGTTGACTGAGATGTTATTCATAGATTTTTGAAAAATCATAACTCTACCACCTAATAAGTTTTCATATGTTTAGTAAGAATGTGTTTTGGGTAAGCTTTCATTCTCTGCAGTGATGTTATTCTACTTCTTATTCTATTTTGTTATTATAATTCTGTGGGATTTGACCTGGATCTTTTTTAATTTTTTAGTTGCTCATTTTTATGGCAAGTAGACAGTTTTTCTAATTTCACAGCTATAGAGCTCTGCATTTTTTATATTAAAAATTAAAGTGACTTATTTTATGAGGTCACCTACCTCTAGCCTTCTCTCATACTTTTATTTGCACCTTCTTTTTTGCTTGTCTCCATTGTCTTTATTGTACTTAATTTAGATCCTATTCCCAGCAGATTGCACAAAGCTCTGTGTGGAGTTTAGTCCTGGAAGGGAGCTTTGGTTGGAGAAGTTTGAGAAGTCATAAGGCCTAGAGTACCCGAGTCCCTTTAAGATCTTAATTTCACATACTGTTTATAGTTTTTTATTTTTGCCATCAATATGTTCCTTTTATAGGGGAATCTGTAGAGAGTCAAAAACCACGCCACTGACATTTTCCAAAAATTATGAATGATAACTTAAATTATCACCTTCTGATTCTAGGCACAACAAACTCAATCAGAAAAGAAAACTTCAACAGTTTCTCTAATCATGAAACGTTTCTTTTTCTTTTCTTCTTCTTCCCTTCTCTCCCTTCCTTCCTTCATAGAGTAGAATGAAGAGCTAGTATAATACTAAAAACTAAATAATGATGGTATTCAATTACAAAAATTGTATGAATATCCTGAACATAGAAGCCCTGTACACAAAACTATTCTTTAAAATTCTATTAGGCGGGGCTTCGCTGGTGGCGCAGTGGTTGAGAATCTGCCTGCTAATGCAGGGGACACGGGTTTGAGCCCTGGTCTGGGAGGATCCCACATGCCGCGGAGCAACTGGGCCCGTGAGCCACAACTACTGAGCCTGAGCTCTAGAGCCTGTGCTCCGCAACAAGAGAGGCCACGATAGTGAGAGGCCTGCGCACCGTGATGAAGGGTGGCCCCTGCTTGCCACAACTAGAGAAAGCCCTCGCACAGAAACAAAGACCCAACACAGCAAAAATAAATTAATTAATTAATAAACTCCTACCCCCAACACCTTGAAAAAAAAAAAGTGTTGTGAATATCATAAACAAATTTATTAAAAAAATAAAATTCTATCAGGCATTTTCAAATTGATAGAATTTTAAAGAATGGTTTTGTATATATAGGGCATCTACATGCAGGATATTCACATAATTTTTGTAACTGAAGGTCATCATTAAGTTTTCAGTACTGTACTAGTAAACTTTGGTTTACTAGTTTGGTTTACAGTAATTTATCCTGTAGCTATTCTCTCCACTCTGTCAATATTACTTCAGGAAGGCAAAGTAAACAACATTAATTATTCTCCTTAAGACTGAATTCAGGGCTTCCCTGGTGGCGCAGTGGTTAAGGATCTGACTGCCAATGCAGGGGACACAGGTTCGAGCCCTGGTCCGGGAAGATCCCACATGCTGCGGAGCAACTGAGGCCACGCGCCTAGAGCCCGTGCTCCGCAACAAGACAAGCCACCACAATGAGAAGCCCGTGCACTGCAACAAAGAGTAGCCCCAGCTTGCCACAACTAAAGCAAGCTCACGCACAACAAGGAAGACCCAATGCAGCCAAAAGTAAATAAATAAATTTAGAAAAAAAAAGACTGAATTCAGAAAACCTATTTTGGAATGCAGGCCATAACATCCATTTCTAGATACCAAATGTAGTATAGGAAAGTGCACCAGATTATCCCTTAACTGCTACATTTCCTATTGAACCAATTTCACAAAAAATGAATAAATCAACTCATAAATTGCAATATCAAAAATGTTTCCATTATATCACCAACCCAATAAATTGGAGTCTTTGGGAAATATTAATTGATAAGGTAAAGATCCTTCCCTGAATGATATTAAAAGTTTTAATCCCTCCCCCCACCAAAGCTTCTTAGCATCACACCATGACTAGGCCATCTATGTTCCATGGGCTAAGAAAAGCTTTTTTCCTTCTCCTGAGAACTTGACTGTTGGTTAAGTTCTGCTCCTCTTATAAACCAAAAACTGGATGTCAACTCAATCACTAGGCCACAGAGCTCATGTTATCAATAACATCTTACTGACGAACTAAATCTGGATTGAGAAAAAAAAAAAAAGGCACTGAGAACAGTGTTGGCACATTGTGATGATATACGTGTCAGCTATTTTACCCACTACAACGTAAGCTTCACAAAAGCAAGGATTTTAGTCTGCCTTGTTTACTAAATTCCCATGCCTAAAATCATGTCTGGCACACAGTAGGTGCACAATAAGTATCTGTCGAATGAATAAGAATTATTTTGCTGTTAGAATAAGAGAAACAGAAGAGACACTATCTAAGAGAAAGAAAAAAACCAGAGAACTAAATGTCTTGCTCCTCCCCTCCTTTGCTTTTCCAAGAGATGTCCTGCCCTACAGACTTTCTTTTAATTGTACTGAGAGTCAGAACATCAGCATTCACTGAGAAATATTTTCAGAAACAGCTGTATGAAAGCCTTTGTTGTCCAGTTGGCCCTCTGCATCCTCAGATAGAAAATATTCAGAAAAAAAAAATCCAGAAAGTCCCAAAAAGCGAAATTTGAATTTGCCATACACAGGCAACTATTCACATAGCATTTACATTGTATTAGGTATTATAAGTAATCTACGGATGATTTAAATGAAGTACACGGGAGGATGTGCATAGGTGGTATGCAAATACTATTCTATTTTATATAAGGGACTTGAGCCTTCTTGGATTTTGGTATCGGCAGAGGTTCTGGGAGCAATCCCCAGAGAGACCAAGGGATGACGGTATTTGTTTTCAAGGTTAGGAGAAGACTGCCTATTTATAACCTTGATACTCAAACTGTGGTCCTCTGACCAGCAGCATCAACTTGGCCTCTGTAAAAATGGTGAATCAGGTAAATCACTAGGTAAACATCATGCATATTAAAATTTGAGAAGTACAGTTCTAGATCACTCTAGTTAAGGGCATAGGCTTTACAAGAATCAGAGTTCAAATCTAGACTCTGACACATTATTATCTATATGACTCGGGCAAGCTTATAACCTTCCAAATTCCTTCATCTGTAAAACTGAAATAATAATAGTAGTACCTCAAAGAGCTGCTAATCCTTTTATTAAGAGGATTAAATAAAAATGCACATGAAGCATTTGGTAGGCTGCAAAAAAGCAGGACAGGCCCAATAAATGTTAGTTGCTGTTATTGTTGAAATTCCCCCCAACATAAGGCCCCCAACAGTGAAATTTTAGAATTCAATACAAGAAAGAGCTTTACTTTATTGAGGAAATAGTTTGTTTTTCTTTCTAATTTAAACTATACAATGACACCCCCCCTTCAAAATCAGTGTAAAATTTAAGTTCACTTAATAGGAATAATTGCCTCTTAAATTTCTATTGCCTTGATTTAAATACATTGGAGAAGAAGCAAACACAGGAATGAATGACCAAATGAATATTAAGTCTAAACTCAGAACTAATCCTTAGGGATGCTACTAAAAAAATCTGGAAAATTCAATAACATTATATAGTAAACTTGAAATTTGCTAAGAAAGTAAATCTTAATGGTTCTCATCACAAGAAAAAGTTTTTTGTAACTTTGTATGGAGACAGATAATTACTAAATTTATTGTGGTGATCATTTCACAAGGCATACAATGTCAAATCATTATGTTGTACCCCTGAAATGAATAATAATGTTATATGTCAATTATACTTCAATTTAAAAACATCTTAAAATTCAATAGTGGGTTTAGAGTACTTTAAAATTAACTTTTACTGATGTAGGCTACAAACTGAATTTTAAGATATAGAAAAGAATTTTTCAAATCAGAAATATGGCTTATGAGTAAGACCACCAAAGATATTTGAAATCATATAAACACTGGTCAAAGGAGGACAGTAAACAGGATTTTTGCTAAAAGCAATGCTTAATATGTACGAACATTATAGCCTACATTAAAAGGCATAATTACTTGTTTTTATACAATGCTTGCAGCTAGGGGATGACTTTATGGTTAATTCCCTCAAAGCAGCGAATAAGGTAAAAATATATTGCTTTCAGATTCTAATCAAAACAGTAAAGGAAAACTAACAGTAGAGGAAGAAAGCATAATAAGGAGAGCAAATTCTCTCCCCTGTCATTAAAAGGTATGTTATCAACAAAAAGTATTAACTAAAATGATGGTAGACAAAATTTCAGTTGGTTTCTCTGCTTCTAGAAAAGTTAGGACTTGGTTCTGTCCTTCTGAAGAGGTTACGATTTGATCTGGTCAGTTAAGCATATTAGGAAGCTCAATCAGGAAATCAAGTTTAATAATTATAATTCTTGGAGACTTAAGGATTTGCTAAGGGCAACCCAAAACAAAACAAAGAAAACCAATCCACACCACACACACACAAACAACTGAAGAATTGGCAAAGAACTTGAATAGATATTTTTCCAGAGAAGATATACAAATGACTAAGTACATGAAAAGGTGTTCAACATCATTATAGTCATTATGAAACGGCAAATCAAAACCACAGATAGGGCTTCCCTGGTGATGCAGTGGTTGAGAGTCCGCCTGCCGATGCAGGGGATACGGGTTTGTGCCCCGGTCCGGGAAGATCCCACATGCCGCGGAGCGGCTGGGCCCGTGAGCTATGGCCGCTGACCCTGCACGTCCGGAGCCTGTGCTCCGCAACGAGAGAGGCCACAGCAGTGAGAGGCCCGTGTACTGCAAAAAAACCACCACAGATACCACCTCACATCCATTAGAATGGCTATTATTTTAAAACAAAGAAAAGAAAAGGAAGTGACAAGTGATGCGTACCTTGTGAAAAAACTGGAACCCTTATGCATTATTGGTAGGAATGTAAAATGGTGCAGTGGCTGTAGAAAATGGTATGGCAGAGGCTCAAAAAATTAAAAACAGAACTATCATCAGATCCAGTAATTCTACTTCAGGTATATACCCAAAAGAAGTGAAAGCAGGTATCTATACACCCACTTTCATAGCAGCACTATTCTCAATAGAAAAACGGTAGAAGAAACCCAAGCATCCAGTGACAGATGAATACATAAAATGTGGTAGATACACACAATGGAATATTAGCCTTAAAAAGGAAAAATTCTGATACTTGGACAATATGGATGAACACTGAAGACATTAAGCTCAATGAAAATGAGACGGTCACAAATGGACAAATACTACCATGATTTCTCTGAAGTAAGGTTCCTAGAGTTAATCAAATTCATAGAGAAAGAAAGTAGAATGATGGATGCCTGGGGCTGAGGGGAGGAGGAAAGGGGAATTAGTGTTTAATGAGTACACAGTTTCAGTTGGGGAAGGTAAGTCTGGAGATGAATGGTGGTGACAATTGCACAACACAAATGAACTTAATGCCATAGAACTGTACACTTAAAAATGGTTAAAATGATAAAATTTTGTTATGTATATTTTACCACAATAATTTTTAAAAAGTTCACTAATATTTTGTACTCTTAAATTAGTAACAGATATTATGTTTTGATGATATGAACATTTTTTATTTAAATTTTTTAAATGTTCAATATAAAAGACCAAAGTCCTCAATGGTTTTTGCCGCTGTTTCTTTTTTTTTTTTTCATTAAATAAAAGGAAAATGTACCTCCTTTTACAGGAAGGGTTAAAAATTTTCAAATTGAGGGAATTTCAATTTATATAGCTGGGAAGAGGAGTAGAAAAGAGAAGAAATTACAAAACAAAGCAAAACAAAACACACAAAAAAAACCTTGTTTAGGTGTTTCTTCCTCCTTTTTAGTCTCCTCATCCTCTAAGCTGGGACTTTCCCGGGAAGAGTTGTCCTGTTGGCTAGAGTTTTTCAATAGTACAGGATCAATTTGTGCTTTCAGGAGCGCAAGAGTCTCAGCCAACTCGTTTCGATTTCTAAAAAAGTGGGAAAAAAAAAAAAAAGACAGCATAAAAATCTTTCTTGTTTTCTAAGACCTGTGTTGCCAGGGGTTGGGGGGGAGGGTCAGAGAATTGGGAGCCTGGGGTTAGCAGATGCAAACTAGTATATATAAGATGGATAAACAACAAGGTCCTATTGTATAGCACACGGGACTATATTTAATATCCTGTGATAAACCATAATGGAAAAGAATATGAAAAAGAATATGTATAACGGAGTCACCTTGCTGTACAGCAGAAATTAACACAACACTGCAAATCAACTATACTTCAATAAAATTTAAAAAATCTTTCTTCTGTTCTAAAGAGATTTCAGAATATATCTATTAGAAATTAAAATCGAAAAAAGAAAAACATATTAAGAACATCAAAAAACACTAGTACAGGACTTCCCTGGTGGCACAGTGGTTCAGAGTCCACCTGCCGATGCAGGGGACACGGGTTTGTGCCCCGGTCCGGGAAGATCCCACATGCCGCGGAGCGGCTGGGCCCGTGAGCCATGGCCTCTGAGCCTGCGCTCCGCAACGGGAGAGGCCACAACAGTGAGAGGGCCGCATACCACACACACACACACAAAAAAACACACAAAAAAACACACTAGTACAGCTAACCCTAATTAACCTTAAATTTTAAAATTAAGTATTAGGAATGAATACATATTAAAATAAACTCTTCCCCAAAGAGGGGAATAGTCTTAAGACTATTCTATTGATTTGAATGGCAATGCAAATCTCTTTGGTTAAAAAGAACAATAGGAACAAAAATTAAACAAAAAGCTAACTTGGATAATTTTTTTTAAATACTATGCAATGTCTAGGAAGTACAAAATCAATGGAAAACTTCCTTGAAGAAGAATTTTTTTTAAACTAAATGATTCAAGTTTTTGATTCATATGGGAATAAGAACTCTTTTCCACCTACAGAGAGAATAATATTTGAAACTGCTAAGGAAGTCTACTAACACAGTTCAAAAACCCAAAATTTTAAGTTATGGATGCTGCTTTGTCAATTAGAGTTTACAACTACAGGAAGGGAATTCATTTTGAATAAAAATTACAAGAAAATCCCAAATAAATAAGATACCAATCTACAAATTATCTGTTTTTTCTACCAAATCCGCAGGTGTAGTATGGTCAATTTTAATGCCACTTACAAACAAGAAAACTAATTTAAATATTTTCCTGCTCAGATAAACAGGGTGTAACAGTGAAAACAAAAAGGAAACCCTGGACTAAGAGTTGAGAAACTTAGTTCTAGATCTGCTACTAAGTTAATTAAACAGCACCATGATCTTCCCATCTGTGTCATCAAAGCACCGTGCATGCACCTCTAATTCTATGTAGTTAGTATTAAGATGAAACTACTTGTTTTCTTATCTGTCATGCCACATATGTCCTCTATCCTGTTTCCACCTCTGTGCTAGCTGCGTTATGAAGTAGGCTCTAAAAAAATGTTTAATGAATGAATAGAATCCCTGTTCCTAAACTAAATGGCGATGTACCCCTGGACAGGTCATCTATCTTCACTAGCCCTGAGTTTCCTTATCTATAAAAGACTAGATTCTCTCAAGTATTATTAAATTGGCTTCCAAAGAAAGTAATAAAATTGCCAGTGATTGACATCTTTCAGAAATTAAAATGACAACCATTTTGTCATTGTGTATGACAATGAACACAGGTTTATACATATTAAAAATATTGTGCATGGAAATGAATACATGTTTATATATAACTATCACATTAGCATATACAATAAAATGAATAGTTTTAGGATTTTAATTACCTAATAGTAGAAGGTCAGATTATATGCACTTTCAAGATCATGTCTGGTACTACATCCACTTTACAAAAAAGGAAAATTAAAACCTAGATATGTTAAATAAATTAATTTTTGGCTAAGTTTCTATCTCTGAATTTCAGTAGACCAACCTGATTCTAACCTAAGCCTCTATCCACTTAATGTTATTACTATGATATTTCACTGAGAATTCTATTTGTTATTTTTTGAGGTCATGCTGGGAACTGCATGACCTCAACCCATTTGTTATTTTTTGAGGTCATGCTGGGAACTGAAAAAAATATTGAAGTATTTCACTATACCTATTTTTAAAAGCTGCTGAACATTACAAGAGTGCCAATATTGCTAGAAAATCCATGTCAATTACTTCCACTACTCTAAGCAACAAAAAAATTTAGCAGAAAAATTAATTAAGAACTCCCCTAAAGGCTTTTAACCTGACTACAGTATTAAAATGCAAACCTAAAATAGCCATTATATGAAAACAGAAAACTACCCATCTGGATTTCTCCTGTTTCAATCTTACAATTAGATTTAGTATGCTAAGTAATTTTTAAAAAACCCTAAATTAGAACTAGAGGGTATTTTAATAAATATACATATATTAAAATTATATCCAAATTTCTTACAGGACCTTTTATTTTTAGTACGATTTTTAAAGGTTACTTTCCATTTACAGTTATTACAAAATATTGGCTATACTCCCCATTGTTGTACAATACATTCTTGAGTCTATCTTACACCCAACAGTCGGTACCTCCCCCTCCCACTGGTAAACACTAGTTTGTTCTCTATATCTGTGAGTCTGCCTATATTTTGTTTTATTCACTAGTTTGTTGTATTTTTTAGATTCCACATGTTAGTGATATCATAAAGTATTTGCATTTCTCTGTCTGACTTATTTCACTTAGCATAATGCCCTCCAAGTTCATCCATGTTACTGCAAATGGCAAAATTTCTTTCAAGACTGAGTAGTATTCCATTGTGCGTATATGTGTATGTGTGTTTGTGTATATAAATATATGTAAACCACAACAGATTCATGTATGTTAATTTTGTTTCCTGCAACTTTTCCAAATTCACTGCTGAACTCCAGTAGTTTTCTGGTAGCGTCTTTAGGATTTTCTATGTACAGCACCATGTCATCTGCAAACAGTGGCAGTTTAAGGCAGTTTCCTCCTTTCCAATTTGTAGTTTTTAATTTCTTTTTCTTCTCTGATTGATGTGGCTAGGACTTCCAAAATTATGTTGAATAAAAGTGGTGAGAGTGGGGATCTTTGTCTTGTTCCCGATCTTAGAGGAAATACTTATATAGCTTTTCACCATAGAGTATGATGTTAGCTGTGCGTTTGTCACATACAGCCTTTATGATGTTGAGGTACGTTCCTTCTATGCCCACTTTCTGGAGTGTTTTTATCATAAGTGGACGTTGAATTTTATCAAAAGCTTTCTGCATCTATTGAGATGATTATATGGTTTTCATTCTTCAATTTGTTAATGTGGTATATCACGCTGATTTGCAGATATTGAGAAATCCTTGCATCCCTGAGATCAATCCCATTTGATCACAGTGTATGATCCTTTCAACGTTCTGAGATTTTTTTTTTGGCTGCGCCACATGGCATATGAAATCTTATTAGTTCCCTGACCAGAGATCGAACCTGCACCCCCAGCAGTGTAAGTGTGGAGTCTTAACCACTGGGCCAGAGAAGTCCCCTTTTAATGTATTACTGGATTCGGTTTGCTAGTATTTGGTTGAGGATTTTTGCATCTTTGTTCATCAGTGATATTGGCCTGTAATTTTCTTTTTTTATGATATCTTTGTCTGGTTTTCATATCAGGGTGATGTTGGCCTCATAGAATGAGTGTGGAAGTGTTCCTTCCTCTGCAATGTTTTGGAATAGTTTCAGAAGGATAGGTGTTAACACTTCTCTAAAGGTTTGGTAAAATTCATAACTGACCCACTTTGCTGTACAGCAGAAATTAACACAACACTGTAAATCAACTATACTCCAATAAAAAAAATTAATTAAAACCAAAAAAAAAAACAAAAAAGGGGGGGGGTTTGTAGAATTCTCCTGTGAAGCCATCTGGTCCTCTACAGGACCTTTTATTTTTTTAAATAAATTTGTGGGGTTAAAAAAAAATATTTATTTATTTGGTTGTGTCGGGTCTTAGTTGTGGCAGTCAGGCTCCTTAGTTGTGGCATGTGCACTCTTAGTTGCGGCATGCATGTGGGATCTAATTCCCAGACCAGGGATTGAACCCAGGCCCCCTGCATTGGGAGCATGGAGTCTTAACCACTGTGCCACCAGGGAGGTCCCTACAGGACCTTTTAAAATAGACTGTGGATTCTAACAACAGTTCAGTTGTTTTGCCCTCCCTCTCTCCATTGTTTTCTTTTCTTTAAAACATTTCTTCACTGAAGCATATTAAATCAGATATATTCCTCCAAAATGCCATGTTCTCTTATGATCTCAGGTGTTTACATTTCTGTTCTCTTCAGTCCAAAGTGCATTTCAGACTAACTCCAATCATTATTTCAAAGACAAACACAGAATGGATAAACGTGGTATATCCATACAAGGGGGAATATTATTTAGCCATAAAAAGGAATGGAGTACTGATTCTTACTACATAGATGAACCTTGAAAATATTATGCTATCTGAAAGAAGCCAGACACGAAGGCCACATATTGTATGATTCTATGTATATACAGTGTCTAGAAAGGCAACTTAGGGAAACATAAAGTAGACTGGCAGCTGCCATGGGCTGGGGAAAGGGAAAATGGTGAGTAAATGCTAATGCACAGGGTATGGGGTTTCTTTGTGGGGTGAGGAAAATGCCCTGGAGTTAGATAGTGGTGATAGCTTCACAACTTTGAGAATATACTAAAAATCACTAAATTGTATTTTTTAAAAGTGATGGTGACTTGGACAAGAATGTAGTTATGAAAGGAATGAGGAACATTTAAACACTGGATCCATTTTGCATAGAGAGCTGACTGGATTTGCTGCAAGAATGGATGGGAAGTGAGAGAAAAAGAAAAGTTAATGATGTGCCTCCCAAGTTTTGGATCCAAGTAAACATGGATGTTCTTAACTGTGATGGGAGAAACATATTGAAGTGGAAAGGCTGGAAGCTCAAGTTATGGGCAGACTGACTGATGTTGACTTAATGGATTCTTAACTATCTGTACCTAAAGTTAATCTAGACTTGAGTGAAGTAGAACATATCATCCTAATTGTATAATATATATATAATATATATACGATTGGAATATATAATTATATATTCCTATCATATAATGTGGAATATGATTTTTCTTAGTCTAAGGGATGTTCAGAGTTAGAATTAGTGGTAGGGATAAACCGTTCAGAAGCAATTGACCTGATAGCCCAATTCAATTAAAAAAAAAAAAAAAAAAAAAAAAAGGGCTTCCCTGGTGGCGCAGTGGTTGAGAGTCTGCCTGCCGATGCAGGGGATGCGGGTTCGTGCCCCGGTCTGGGAGGATCCCACATGCCGCGGAGCGGCTGGGCCCGTGAGCCATGGCCGCTGAGGCTGTGCTTCCGGAGCCTGTGCTCCACAACGGGAGAGGCCACAACAGTGAGAGGCCGTGTACCGCAAAAAAAAAAAGACAGAACAAAAACACAGCCAAGCATAGGTATCATCTGCCAAGTATGGGTTAGGTATCTGGTTCCTCCATAGCACACTGGAGTGATCTCCATCACAGATCACATTTATGACACTATATTACCATTTACTATTTCCCTGTATCTTTCTACCACAATATGGAGAGCTTAGGAATGGCATCATGTCTTTGTACCTCCAGAGCACAGGACAGTTAGTTATACAGCAAGTCTTTAGCAAACACCTGTAATATATGATTCCAAGGTTTACCAATAATTTTCCATCTTTTTCATGCAAGTCCAAACTACTGAGTAGACAAAAAGGAGGATAACTGAGTATGACAGTATTCCTTAAGGGGGCCAAGAAACTGAAGGAAGGTATTAATGAGTGATATCAAAGAAGTTAACATTAGTGAGTGATCACTATGCTCCAGGAATTACTCCAGAAGCATTACATGAATTAATTCATATAATTCCAATATAATCTGATTAAATAGGTACTATTATTACCCCCATTTTATAAGACTAGGAAAGTGAGAACATGCAGAAAGGTACAGTAATTTGCTTATGGTCACAGTTAGTACATATTAAAGGCAGAACTGAATTATAGACAGTCTGACTTCAGAGACCATCTTTTCAATCACTGTGCTATATTAGCAGCATGTCTTGACAGATTTTCTAATTATGGGTTCATGAAAACTCGGTATACTATTTAGAAATCAGCTCTTTGAAAATGATTGTCAAACCACTATCAATACTTAAAATATTTTTATTGAGGTATAATTGACATCCATTGAAATGAACAGACCTTAGGTGTTCAGTTAATCAGTTTTGACACATGCATACATCTGTGTAATCCACACATCTATCAAGATAAGGAATATTACACATCACCCCAGAAAATTCCCCCCTGCCCTGTCCTCCTACTCAATCCCTCTCCTCCACCAAAAGCAAAAATGAATTACAGTTTTGAACACTGTAACCATAGATCAGTTTAGTTAATTCCAGAACTTAAATGGAATAAAACAGTATGTACTTTTTGGCTTCTCACACATGATAATGCCTTTGAGACAAATCCACAGAGTTGCATGCATTATAGGTCATTTCTTTTTATTGCCTAGTAATAATCCATATATGGGGACCATTATGAACAAAGATGCTATGAACATTATTATACAAGGTTTTTTGTAAACATTTGGTTTCATTTCTCTAAGATAAATACCTAAGAGTGAAATCACTGGGTTATAGGGTAACAGTTTGTTTAACGTTCGAACAAATGGCCGAAGTGTAAGTGGTTATACCATTTTACATTCCCAGCAGCAAGGTGTTCAAGAGCTCCAGTTGGTCCACATACTTGCTAACATTTGGTACTGTAAGTCATTTTCATTTTAGTCATTCCAGTGGACGTAAAGTAGTATCTCATTATGGTTTAAATTGGGAATTCTCTGATGAATAATGGTATCAAACATTTTTTCATGTGAATATGGGCCATATGTATATATCTTTACGAAGAAACTGTTCAACAGTCTGCATAAAACTTTATCTTTCTTAGCAGACCTAGTATAAAAGCACTTTCAGCAGTCGCTTTCTGATTTTGAAGAATCGCCTAATGAAGTCGGGTCTAAGATGTGCTAAAATTCTCTGATCATTAATAACCAATAACTACCACTTCATGGTATTCATATATTTTGCTCATCTTTTACATTCCTAAAGAAAATTGCTTGACATATCCCCTAGCATAATATCACTTATAGCATGTTATTTCGTCAGACATAGAAAATATTTTTCTGTACTTTATCCTCTTTCATTGAGGACTAAAGTAGTGATGAAATAACTATAACAAATACTATTTTTTCACAGCAATTATGTTTTGAACATTAGTTGAAATGAGTGGGACACTGGCTAGAGCTCAAACATTTTTGTTTGTTTTTTACATTTTTGTTTTTGAAACATAATACTTGGTTACGCCATACATAATTGCCGGTTTGATAGGTTAAAATGTTCAAATGTTGGCAATTTCATTGCCAATGTTGGCAATGTTGGTTAAATGAAACTTAATGATTTTTACTATTTTGTAAGTAACTTACTAAATCTAAGTGTTCAAACTTAAAATACAATTATATTTCAGTTAACCACTTCCTATCTATCCATCTCATATACATTTATATTATAAATTTTACACACACAGGAATGGAAATTGCAGAAGTTTTAAAACTATGATGTTATAGCATTAAATTTAAAAAAAACTTAAGAACTTAATTTTTTTTTCTTTTTTTTTTGCAGTACGCGGGCCTCTCACTGTTGTGGCCTCTCCCGTTGCGGAGCACAGGCTCCGGACACGCAGGCTCAGCAGCCATGGCTCACGGGCCCAACCTCTCCGCGGCATGTGGGATCTTCCCGGACCGGGGCACGAACCCGTGTCCCCTGCATCAGCAGGCGAACTCTCAACCACTGTGCCACCAGGGAAGCCCAAGAACTTAATTTTTTAAGAGCAGTTTTAGGGTCTAAGCAAAATTGAGAAGGTACAGAGATTTCACATGTATTCCATGGCCATGCACAGCTTCCTCCATTCTTAAGATTATGTTTGTTACAACTGATGAATCTATCCTGACACACAACTACCACCCAGAGTCCATAGTTCACGTTACGGTTACCCTTAGTGTGGTACATTCTACGGGTCTGGACATATATATACCAACACTCATCCATCATTACAATAGTATCAGACAGAGTAGTTTTACTGCTCTGAAAATTCTCTGTGCTTCACCGATTCATCCCTCATTCCTCTCTAAACCCTGACAACCACTGTTCTTTTTACTTTCTCCATAGTTTTATGTCTTCCAGAACGTCATATAGTTGAAATCATACAGTTAATTTCAGACTGCCTTCTTTCTTTTATTAATATGATTTAACCTCCGCGTCTGTTCATGGCTTGACAGCTCATTTGTTTTGTTTTAGACAATATACCATCGTCTGGATACACCTCAGTTTATCCATTTACCTACTGAAGGATATTCTTAGTTGCTCTCAAGTTTTGCCAAGTTATGAGTAAAGCTGCTACAAACATTCATGTGCAGGTTTTTGTATAGACGTAAGTCTTCAACTTCTTTGGGCAAATACCGAGGAAGATGATTGCTGGATCATATGGTAATGTTTAATTTTGTAAGAAGCCAGCAAACTGTCTTCCAAAGTGGCTGTGCCATTTTGCATTCCCATCAGCGATGAATCAAAGTTCCTATTGCTCCATATTCTCACCAGCATTCGGTGTTATCAGTGTTCTTGATTCTGGCCACTGTAATAGGTGTCTAGTAATACCTCACTGTTGTCTTAATTTACACTTCCCTGATGAAATAGGACATGGTGCATCTTTTCCTGTGATGATTTGCCATCTGTCTGATAAGGTCTTTGGCCCATTATAAATCAGGTTGTTTGTTTTCTTACTGTTGGACTTGAAGAGTTTTTTGTATATTTTGAATAACAGTCCTCTATCAGATATGTCTTTTGTAAATTATTTTCTGCCATTCTGTGGCTTATATTTGCATTATGCTGACACTGTCTTTCACAGAGCAGAAATTTTTTAATTTTAATGAAGTTCAGAATATCAATTCTTTCTTTCATGGATTGCACCTTTGGTATTGCATCAAAAAAGTTATCATCAAACCTGAGGTAATCTAGAATTTCTTCTATGTTACCTTCTTGGAGTTTTATAGTTTTGCATTTTACATGTTGGTCTGTGATTCATTTTGAGTTAATTTTTGTAAACGTTGTAAAGCTCTGTGTCTAGATTCAATTTTTTGCAAGTGAATGTCCAGTTGTGCCAGCACCATTTGTAAAGACTATCTTTTCTCCACTGTATTGCCTTTGCTCCTTTGTCAAATGTAAGTTAACTATATTTATGTGTGTTATTTCAGTGCTCTTTATTCTGTCCCACTGATCTACTTGTCTATTCTCTTGCCAATACCACACTCTCTTCATTATGATAGTTTTATAGTAAGTCATGGACTCAGGTACTGTCAGTACTTCAACTTTGTTCTTCTACAACACTGTGTATTCTAGGTCTTTTGTCTATAAGTTTTAGAGTCAGTTTGTTGATATCCACAAATAAATTGCTGGGATTTTGATTGGGATTGCGGTGAAATCTACAGATTAAGTTGGGAAGAAGTAACATCTTGACAATATTGTGTTCTTGTCCCTGAACATGGAATAGCTCTCCATTTATTGATTCTTCTTTGATTTCTTTGATTAGAATTTTGTTTTCCTCGTATACACTTTTTCATATTTCGTTAGATTTATACCTAGGTATTTCAGTTTCAGGGGAGCTAATGTAAAGGCACTATGTTTTTAAATTCAGATTCTACACATTCACTGATGGTATACAGGAAAGGGATTGACATTTGTGTATTAACATTTTATCCTGCAACACTGCTATAATCACGAATTAGTTCCAGGAGATTTTTTGGTTGATTCTTTCAGATTTTCTACATAGAAAATGACGTCATTGGCAAAAAAAGACAGTTTTATTTCTCCCTTCTCAATCTGTGTATCTCTTATTTCCTTTTCTTAACTTACTGCATTAATTAGAACTTCCAGTATGATGTTGCAAAGGAATGAAGCGAGCAGATACCCTTGCCTTGTTCCTGATCTTAGTGGGAAAAACTTCAAGTTTCTCCTCATTAAATAGATGTTACATGTAGGTTTTTGTAGCTTTTTTTAAAAATAATTTTAAATTAAATATTCAGCTAACAAATCTATTAGATGCCCCTTAACTTTTGTTGAAAGCCAAGTACTGGAAATCCTCCAATTCTGATTAGGATTTATTCTCTGCCTCCATAGCAAATCAGTTTGTTTTTTGGGTTTTTTTTGGCCGCGTCACATGGCTCGCGGGATCTTAGTTCCCCATCCAGGGATGGAACCCGGGGCCCCAGCAGTGGAACTGCAGAGTCCTAACCACTGGAACGCCAGGGAATTCCCAATATATATATTTTTTAATCAAGGAAGTTTCCATCTCTTCCTTTTACTAAGAGTTTTAATCATGAAAGGGTGTTGAATCTTATCAAATGATTTTTATGTATGTATTGACATGATCATGTAATATTTTCTTCTTTAACCTGGTGATATGTGAAAACTGGTTTTCAAATATTGAACCAGCCTTGTATACGTGGGATAAATCCCACTTGGTCATGGTGTATTATACTTTTTATGCATTGTTGGTTTTAATTTGCTAATATTTTTTGAAAATTTTTGTCTTTATGTTCATGAGAGATACTAGTCTATAATTTTCTTTCTTTATAATATCTTTGTCTGGTTTGCATATTAAGGTAATACTGGCCTCACATAATTAGTTAGGAATTATTCTGTCTCCTTCTATCTTCTGAAAAAGACTGAAGAAAATCGGTATAATTTCTTCCATAAATGTTTGGTAGAATTCACTACTGAACCCATCTGAGCCTGGTGTTCCATTTTAGAAGGTTAATTACTGATGCAATTTCTTTAATAGAGACTTGTGCATATTACCTATTCTTCTGTTGTGAGATTTAGCACATTGTCCTTTTCAATTAATTGGTCCATTTCATCTAGGTTATCAAATCTTTGGGAATCCAGTTATTCACAGCATCAGCATTCCTTTATTACCCTTTTAATGTCCATGGGATATACAGTGATGTCCTCTTTTTCATTTCTTTTTTTTTTTTGCGGTACGCGGGTCCCCCACTGCCGCGGCCTCTCCCGTTGCGGAGCACAGGCCCCGGACGCACAGGCCCAGAGGCCCTGGCCCACGGGCCCAGCCGCTCCATGGCACGCGGGATCCTCCCGGACCGGGGCACGAACCCACGTCCCCTGCATCGGCAGGCGGACTCCCAACCACTGCGCCACCAGGGAAGCCCTCTCTTCACAAAGCCTTCCCCAAAATGAGAGACCTATATGGATAAAACGGTTCACTACATTTGTCCAAAATAGTACTAGTATGTCAAGTTAAAGCTAACTGAAATACCGTCATGTCACAGGACACATTGAGAATCTATCGAAACAATGGTACTTCCCCGGAAAATACACACATTAATTACAACTAAGAGCTACTACTTAAAATATAAAGGATTCCAAAGGTGCATGAAGCTCATCTAGAGATGTCAGAGCTGTACTATTCACTACCATATTCCCCATTGCTCAACACAGAGCCAGTTATACAAGTAGGCATGTGATAGAAATCTATTAGTTTAATAAAATAAAGGAACATTAGTGTGACAATCAGGTGTTTAGAATTTGGCTTTAATTACCTGAAATCAGAGTCAAAAACCCAATGTTTTATTAATGATCCCAAATATTACTGCATACTTGGGAAAAGTTGCCTGGCAAATTTGCCCTTTTTTCTTCCTGCTGATAAATATTTCTTTTATAAAGAAACTAAGTTTCAATCTTTGGGGATAGAAGTTGTAAGAAAAGACAATAGTTTAACTGGGAGAAAAGGAACAAATTTTTATCAAGCATGTACTATGGCCCTAGTATGATTTCTCTTATAGTTCTCAGAACAACTTAACAGGGAAGTATTATCATCTTCATTTTAGGAAAGAGTATCAGAGAAATTAAGTAAGCTGCCTACAGATGATAAGCAAAGGAACCCAGATTCAAACAGTTATTAACTATAAAATCAATGCTCTTTCTCTCACATCATGCACTGGGGTATAATCTACTTAAAACAGTGTAAACTAGAAGTTGTTTTAAGCGTGTATGACTGATTAATAATAACCATAATTTTTTTCTGCCATATGTTCTTCATCTACAAAGCAGAAGACAGTATGTCTTTAACAACTATGCAAGTTTGATATAGGAATTAGCAGTGGTGGTAAAACATAACGAACAGAACCTCATTTAATGTATGTATTCACAGGGAAAGATGGTGAGTATATTTTATTTCAGGAACATTTTGTTGATCTTAATTTAGTAAATTAACTACATGGAAAACCATATTATAATATGAGGAAAGGATGCTTATAAAACAATCCCGCAACAGCTCATTTAATGTTTATCCTTAGGGCATGAAAGTTGAGCCTCCCTGACACAAACAATTATTAGGAATTTCTATGAATTATCTCTTCGAAACATTAATAAATGACCACTGACAAAAAACTGCTAAATCTGAGCAGAAACAAAGACGAGTTACAGTTAAAGGAGTTTTTCATAAGCCAGTGGATATATATCTATTACTTATCCCTACTGTAGTTATAAATCCCGATATTTTCAAACTTAATATAAATTGTGAGAATTAAAAGAATAAATTCTAAATAATTCATTACCAAAAACAGAAAATTGGACACACAAAGATTCTGAATAACAGTCCCAGTCACTTATCAATTTAAAAGAAAGTTTTATTTTAAGGTTTTACATTAAATGTTTCCATTCAAATATATTTGTCAGTACAAATATAAGAAATCAAGGTTTTTCGAAAAAGATTAGGGGAAAGGGTCCAAGATGTTGGACCACCAGAGACCTCCTGGCCCCATGTAATATTAATCAGTGAGAGCTCTCCCAGAGATCTCCATCTCAACACTAAGACTGAGCTCCACCCAACGGCCAGCAGGCTCCAGTGCTGGATGCCCCATGCCGAACAACTAACAAGACAGAAATACAACCCCACACATTAACAGAGAAGCTGCCTAAAGTCATGCTAAGTTCACAGACACCCCAAAATACACCAGCAGATAAGGCTCTTCCCACCAGAGGAACAAGATCCAGCCTCATCTACCAGAACACAGGCACCAGTCCCTGTGCAAGAAAGCCTACACAAGCCACTGAACCAATCTAACCCACTGCGGGCAGACACCAGAAATAAGAGGAACTATGAACCTGCAGCCTGTGATAAGCAGACCCCAAACACAGTAAGTTTAAAAAAAATGAGAGGGCAGAGAAAACATATGCAGCAGATGAAGGAGCAAGGTAAAAACCCACCAGACCAAAGAAATGAAGAGAAAATAGGCAGCCTACCTGAAAAAGGATTCAGAGTAATGAGAGTAAAGATGATCCAAAATCTCAGGAAGAGAATGGAGAAAATGCAAGAAACATTTAACAAGGATCTAGAAGAACTAAAGAGCAAACAAACAGTGATGAACAACACAATAAATGAAATTACAAATACTCTAAAGAAGTC
Source organism: Pseudorca crassidens (assembly GCF_039906515.1). Lineage (NCBI taxonomy): Eukaryota > Metazoa > Chordata > Mammalia > Artiodactyla > Delphinidae > Pseudorca > Pseudorca crassidens. The sequence goes on from NC_090304.1 coordinate 56,089,312, forward strand.
AACAGCAGAATAAACGAAGCAGAAGAACAGATAAATGACCTGGAAGACAGAAGAGTGGAAATAACTACCGCAGAGCAGAATAAAGAAAAAAGAATGAAAAGAATTGAGGACAGTCTCAGAGACTTCTGGGACAATATTAAATGTACTTACATTCAAATGATAGGGGTCCCAGAAGAAGAAGAGAAAAAGAAAGGGTAAGAGAAAATATTTGAAGAGATTATAGTCAAAAACTAGTCAATCAAGTCCAGGAAGGTCCAGGAAGTGCAGAGTCCCATTCAGGATAAACCCTAGGATAAACATGCCAAGAAACACATTAATCAAACTATCAAAAATTAAAAAAAAGAAAAAATATTTAAAGTAGCAAGGGAAAAGCAACAAAAACCTACAAGGGAATTCCCATAAGGTTAACAGCTGATCTTTCAGCAGAAACTCTGCAAGCCAGAAGGGAGTGGCAGGATATATTTAAAGTGATGAAAGGGAAAAACCTACAACCAAGATTAGTCTACACAGCAAGGATCTCATTCCGATTCAACAGAGAAATTAAAACCTTTAAAGACAAGCAAAACTTAAGAGAATTCAGCACCACCAAACTTTACAACAAATGCTAAAGGAACTTTTCTAGACAGGAAACACAGAGAAGGAAAAGACCTACAAAAACAAACCCAAAACAATTAAAATGGTAATAGAAACATACATATTGATAACTACCTTAAATGTAAATGGATTAAATGCTCCAACCAAAAGACATACAATGGCTGGATGGATACAAAAACAAGACCCGTATATATGCTATCTACAAGAGACCCATTTCAGACCTAGGGACACATACAGACTGAAAGTGAGGGGATAGAAAAAGATATTCCATGCAAACGGAAATCAAAAGAAAGGTGGAGTAGCTATTCTCATATCAGACAAAACAGACTTTAAAATAAAGACTATTAGAAGAGACAAAGAAGGACACTACATAATGATCAAGGGATCAATCCAAGAAGATAAAACAACTGTAAATATTTATGCACCCAACATAGGAGCACCTCAATACATAAGGCAAATGCTAACTGCCATAAAAGGGGAAATCGACAGTAACACAATCATAGTAGGGGACTTTAACACCCCACTTTCACCAATGGACAGATCATCCAAAATGAAAATAAATAAGGAAACACAAGCTTTAATATCAGTTAAGTCCATCTTTATCAGTTAAAGACGGACTTAACTGATATTTATAGGACATTCCATCCAAATACAACAGAATACACTACCTTCTCAAGTGCACACGGATCATTCTCCAAGATCATAGCTTGGGTCACAAATTAAGCCTCAGTAAATTTAAGAAAATTGAAATCATATCAAGCATCTTTTTCAACAAATATGCTATGAGACTAGATATCAAATACAGAAAAAAAAAACTGTAAAAAATACAAACACATGGAGGCTAAAGAATACACTAAGAAATAACCAAGAGATCACAGAAGAAATACAAGAGGAAATCAAAAACTACATAGAAATAAATGACAATGAAAATACGACAACCCAAAACCTATGGGATGCGGCAAAAGCAGTTCTAAGAGGGAAGTTTATAGCAATACAATGCTACCTCAAGAAACAAGAAACATCTCAAATAAACAACCTAAACTTACACCTAAAGCAATTAGAGAAAGAAGAACAAAAAACTCCCAAAGTTAGCAGAAGAAATCATAAAGATCAGATCAGAAATAAATAAAAAAGAAATGAAGTAAACAATAGCAAAGATCAATAAAACTAAAAGCTACTTCTTTGAGAAGATAAACAAAATTGATAAACCATTAGCCAGACTCATCAAGAAAAAAGGGAGAAGACTCAAATCAACAGAATTAGAAATGAAAATGGAGAAGTAACAACTGACTCTGCAGGAATACAAAGCATCATGAGAGACTACTGCAAGCAACACAATGCCAATAAAATGGACAACCTCAAAAAAATGGACAAATGCTTAGAAAAGTACAACCTACCAAGAATGAACCAGGAAGAAATAGACAATATGAACAGACCAATCACAAGCACTGAAGTTGAAACTGTGACTAAAAATCTTCCAACAAACAAAAGCCCAGAACCAGATGGCTTCACAGGCGAATTCTATCAAACATTTAGAGAAGAGCTAATACCTATCCTTCTCAAATACTTCCAAAATACAGCAGAGAGAGGAACACTCCCAAACTCATTCTACAAGGCCACCATCACCCTGATACCAAAACCAGACAAAGATGTCACAAGAAAAGGGAACTACAGGCCAATATCACTGATGAACACAGACGCAGAAATCCTCAACAAAATATCAGCAAACAGAATCCAACAGCACATTAAAAGGATGGTACATGAAGATCAAGTGGGGTTTATTCCAGGAATGCAAGGATTCTTCAGTATATGCAAATCAATCAATGGGATACACCTTATTAACAAATTGAAGCAGAAAAACCATATAATAATCTCAATAGATGCAGAAAAAGCTTTTGACAAAATTCAACACCCATTTATGATAAAAACTCTCCAGAAAGTAGGCATAGAGGGAACCTACCTCAACATAATAAAGACCATATATGACAAACCCACAGCCAACATCGTACTCAATGGTGAAAAACTGAAACCATTTCCTCTAAGATCAGGAACAAGACAAGGCTGTCCACTCGCACCACTATTATTCAACATAGTTTTGGAAGTTTTAGCAACGGCAATCAGAGAAGAAAAAGAAATAAAAGGAATCCAAATCGGAAAAGAAGAAGTAAAGCTGTCACTGTTTGCAGATGACATGATATTAAACACAGAGAATCTTAAAGACTCTACCAGAAAACTACTAGAGCTAATCAATGAATTTGGTAAAGTAGCAGGGTACAAAACTAATGCACAGAAATCTCTTGCATTCCTATACACTAACAATGAAAAATCTGAAAGAGAAATTAAGGCAACGCTCCCATTTACCACTGCAACAAAAAGAATAAAATACCTAGGAATAAATCTACCCAAGAAGATAAAAGACCTGTATGCAGAAAACTTTAAGGCACTGATGAAAGAAACTGAAGACAATACAAACAGACGGAAAGATATACCATGTTCTTGGATTGGAAGAATCAACACTGTGAAAATGACTATACTACCCAAAGCAATGTACAGAATCAATGCAATCCCTATCAAATTACCAATGGCATTTTTCACAGAAGTAGAACCAAAACTCTTAAAATTTGTACAGAGACACAAAAGACCCTGAATAGCCAAAGGAATCTTGAGAAAGAAAAACGGAGCTGGAGGAATCAGACACCCTGACTTCAGACTATACTACAAAGCTACGGTAATCAAGACAGTATGGCACTGGCACAAAAACAGAAATATAGATCAATGGAACAGGATAGAAAGCCCAGAGATAAACCCACACATATATGGTCACCTTATCTTTGACAAAGCAGGCAAGAATATCCAATGGAGAAGAGACAGCCTCTTCAATAAGTGGTGCTGGGAAAACTGGACAGCTACATGTAAAAGAATGAAATTAGAACTCTTCCTAACACCATACACAAAAATAAACTCAAAATGGATTAAAGACTTAAATGTAAGGCCAGATAGTATAAAACTCTTAGATGAAAACATAGGCAGACCACTCTATAACATAAATCACAGCAAGATCCTTTTTGACCCACGTCCTAAAGTATCGGAAATAAAAACAAAAATAAACAAATGGGACCTAATGAAACTTAAAAGCTTTTGCACAGCAAAGGAAACCATAAACAAGACGAAAAGACATTTCTCAGAATGGGAGAAAATATTTGCAAACGAAGCAAGTGATAAAGGATTAATCTCCAAAATACACAAGCAGCTCATGCAGCTCAATATCAAAATCAAACAACCTGGGCTTCCCTGGTGGCGCAGTGGTTGAGAGTCCGCCTGCCGATGCAGGGGACATGGGTTCGTGCCCCGGTGAGGGAAGATCCCACATGCTGCAGAGCCGCTGGGCCCGTGAGCCATGGCTGCTGAGCCTGCACTCCACAACGGGAGATGTCACAACAGTGAGAGCCCCGCGTACCCAAAAATAAATAAATATATAAATAACTCAAACAACCCAATCCAAAAACGGGCAGAAGACCAAAATAGACATTTGTCCAAAGAAGATATATAGACTGCCCACAAACAAATGAAAGTATGCGCAACATCAGGAATGATTAAAGAAATAGATATCAAAACCACAATGAGGTATCACCTCACACTGGTCAGAATGGCCATCATGAAAGAATGTACAAACAATAAATGCTGGAGAGGGTGTGGAGAAAAGAGAACCCTCTTGTGCTGTTGGTGGGAATGTAAATTGATACAGCCACTATGGAGAACTGTATGGAGAGTCCTTAAAAAACTAAAAATAGAACTACAATATGACCCAGCAATCCCCCTACTGGGCATATACCCTAAGAAAACCATAATTCAAAAAGAGTCATGTACCACAATGTTCATTTCAGCACTATTTACAATAACAGGACATGGAAGCAACCTAAGTGTCCATCAACAGATGAATGGATAAAGAAGACGTGGCATATATATATACGTTGGAATATTACTCAGCCATAAGAAGACACGAAACTGAGTTATTTTTAGTGAGGTGGATGGACCTAGAACCTGTCATACAGAGTGAAGTAAGTCAGAAAGAGGAAAACAAATACTGTATGCTAACACATATATATGGAATCTTAAAAAAAAGGTTTCTGAAGAACCTAGGGGCAGGACAGGAATAAAGACGCAGACATAGAGAATGGACTTCAGGACATGGGGCAGGAGGGGAAGCTGGGATAAGGTGAGAGAGTAGCACTGACATATATATACTACCAAATGTAAAACAGATAGCTAGTGGGAAGCAGCTGTATAGCACAGGGAGATCAGGTCGGTGCTTTGTGACTACCTAGAAGGGTGGGATTGGGAGGATAGGAGGGAGACGCAAGAGGGAGGGGATATATGTGTACATATAGCTGATTCACTTTGTTATACAGCAGAAACTAACACAACATTGTAAAGCAATTATACTCCAACAAAGATGTAAAAGAAAAAAAATTAATTAAGAATAGAGGGACTTCCCTGGTGGCACAGTGGTTAAGAATCCACCTGCCGGGCTTCCCTGGTGGCGCAGTGGCTGCGAGTCTGCCTGTCGATGCAGGGGACGTGGGTTCGTACCCCGGTCCGGGAAGATCCCACATTCTGCGGGGCGGCTGGGCCCGTGAGCCATGGCCGCTGAGCCTGCGTGTCCGGAGCCTGTGCTCCGCAACGGGAGAGGCCACAGCAGTGAGAGCCCTGTGTACCGAAAAAAAAAACAACAACAACAAAAAAAAACAGAATCCACCTGCCAATGCAGGGGACATGGGTTCGATCCCTGGTCTGGGAAGATCCCACATGCCACAGAGCAACTAAGGCTTTGCGCCACAACTACTGAGCCTGTGCTCTAGAGCCCGCGAGCCACAACTACAGAAGCCTGCACGCCCAGAGCCTGTGCTCTGCAGCAAGAGAAGCCACCGCAATGAGAAGCCCACGTACTACAACAAAGAGTAGCCCCTGCTAGCCACAACTAGAGAAAGCCTGCGTGCAGCAATTAAGACCCAACACAGCCAAAAATAAATAAGTAAAATAAATAAATAAACGAAAGAAATTAAGAATAGAAAAAAAAAAGATCAGGGCAAAAAAAGTAGAATTTTCCTCAGATTTCTTCAGACCTCAGTAAAGAAATGTATGCACAAGAAAAACTGAAAATATAGTTAAGTGTCAGATGAATTAGCCACATTAATGAGTAATAAACAAATAATGCCTAATAGAAAACTATATAGCTAAATAAAAATCAAATAATGTTTTTCTGGGAATTTCCTGGCAGTCCAATGGTTAGGACGCTGGGCTTTCATTGCCGAGGGCATGGGCTTGATCCCTGGTCCGAGAACTAAGATCCCGAAGCTGTGCACCACAGCCAAAAAATATATATATAAAGTTTTTCTTACATTTCTTTCCAACGATGAGTTTCTGTGTGCATATTACCTATGCATCATTATTTTTCAGATTCCAGCTTTCCAAAGTACAAGGTATTTGTCCTGATATGGACCACACTGCTAAATATATTTATTTGACAAATAATTGAGCACCTGCTTTGGGTATTATGCTGGGCACTAGGCTAGGTCCTGGTAATTCCCAATCCCATAAAAAGAAAAGGATCACCCAGCTTTAGAGATTATATTCCAATAGAGAAGAGATCAAAGTAAGAAACATGCAAATAAACATTAAAAAAATTCCAATAAAAGATACCTGACAATGCACTTCCATGAAGAGCCATCTTGATCATCTTGTTCTTCTATATACATTCTGACATTGTGATCTTGATCCAACTGGTACCAGTACATGAGGCCATCTTTGTCACGGCCAATTGGCTGGAGACGCATGGTATCAGCATCCTCCTCATTGATAATATTCTTGAATTTGAGATTGTCATCAAACTGACACTCACAGAGGTACTGGAAAATAGTCATGACATGGTTTAAAATACCCCATAAATGTTTCTCCATGAAAATAAATGTGATATGTTCAACCAAGGAACAGATTTGGGGATAGGAGAAAGAATACTTTTAGTTTTATCCATCTTTCACTTTCCTCTCTCCCCTTTTGTACACTGATTTTACAGTAACCAACTTTAAAACATAAATTTCTAAGTTAACATTTAATTTTTGTATTACAGAAATTTATAGGTTTAACCCAACCAATGACACAAAAGTGAAGTTATATTTTAAAGCAATGAGTCTGTTTGTACTAAAGTTTCCCAAATTTGTTCATGGTATAAAATTTTCAATCACTCCTTCTCTCTTAAAGCTTTTAGATGAACTTCATTTTTGAAATGGCTATCTACTTTTGAAAGCTTGAGACATATACAGTTTTTAAGGAAGGCAGTCTTATTGATAACTTACTCTGCGGAATTCTCTTTAAAAAAAAAAAAAAAGACATCACCAAATTGGAAGAACTGATTTTTAATTAAAATTTTTGTGTATGATTAGTGTATAAAGTCAGATTTCTTCCCTGAACCTATCTGCCCAGGCAAATAATACATGACGTTCCTATCATAGCCTCTTTGCCTTTGCCTGTGGTGTCTAGGCCCGTAGACTCTCTTCTATAAAGGTAGTTTTCCCCTTCATTGTGCTGACCACATTGCTAATAATTAGGGCCAACACTCTGAAGCAAGCAAGGAGAAAAAGGGGAACTCAAACTTGAAAATAAATCTATACTTTGAGAAGACCTATTTTAATTAAGTAGGTTTGGTTATGTGAGACTTTTATTAAGTACACACTGGCATGCCCCATGTCATCTGGAAAACTAATGATCAAATTACTAATTTATAAATCAGTAAAAGATTAACCACAGTTTACCGTATTTGTTAACAATGACTGTGAAGGCTGCAAATAATGCATAAAATTAATGTGGGGTTTACCCATTCTACTATTGTCCCTACAAGCAGAGATCATTAAACCCAGATATACTTGTATATTGAAAAATAACCCAAAACAGTAATTTAAAGAACAGTTTTATCACCAAACAATAAACAAGAAAAAGAAAAATCTATTGTCCTTTTCCCCTAACAGTGAAAATGTCTACTTGGGGACTTCCCTGGTGGTCCAGTGGTTAAGACTCGGTGCTTCCACTGCAGGGGGTACAGGTTCGATCCCTGGTCGGGGAACTAAGATCCCACATGCTGCAGGCGTAAGCCCCCCACCAAAAGTCTACTTTCTAGTTATTTCCCAATTCAACCAGAAGGAGTCAAAAGTGAATTTTTTAATTAAAATAACTGTAACAAATAATAAATTTATTACCTTTAAGAGTGCTAACTTGCATTCAACACTCATTTCAAGATAGCCTTTCTTCTCCATCTCCCATGCCCAGGTGCTGTTAAACTCTTGACATATCTGTCAGAGAAAGTTAAAGTCTTAACACATAAAAGCAATTTAAATCTACATTGGTAGTTCTGTTGTACAATTATGTTAACAGTTTTGTTAATATATAAAGGAAAAAGTTTATACCAAACACAACTGAATCCAATCCCACCCTGAAATGCCTATTACTTAAATATACCAGAAATGTTTACTACTGTCTGATGATTGAATTTAAGGTAAGCAGTGATCCCTGCAGCTTTCTCCTCTGCTCTCAAGAATTTTATATACACTTTTGTGGCACATTTTCCCAAATGCAAGTAATTATCTGATTCCACCTCTCCAAATAGCCTAGAAGCTCCCTGACGGCAAGGACAATAGTTTATTCATCTCTATGCCTACAACAGAAGCAAGCTAAAAAAACCATGCCAAACTGTAGGCACATTTTTATTCAAGTAACTCTCCAACTCAAAATCCTCCTAATTATGGGTAAAGATTCCACTGCTTGGCATTTGAGACCTTCTATAATGTGGCATTAACTTAAATTTCTAGGCTTCTCTTCTCATACAAACATTGCAAGCAAACCAGAGACACGTTAAAAGGATGAGGAAAGAAGATCTGGATAACCATTCCACTTATCAGGCGATGCACCGTGGGCTTTATGACCTCTGTGAGCCAGTTTCCTCAGCAATAAAAGGGGAGCAGTAATAATACTGACCTTAAAGGTTGTGAAATAGGTATAAAAAATGATAAAAAGTACCTAGAAACTTCATGCTCTTTTTCCAATCCAAGGAACAAAGAGTATAATGAAGGCCAAGGGAGAAGAACCAATACAAGGCACAAAATTATCTGGGAGCTTGGGCAATTAGCTAGAAACACTGGCAGGAGAAAAACAAACAGGCAAGTGAAACTGCTTTATATAACCACCTCAACCTAGGAATAAGACCAGGCTGGCCCTCCTGGGAGGGCTACCCTTTTCCTCTCCTGTACCAGTGTCATCTTTTTTTTTTTTTTACCAAGTTAGGACAGAATGCAGTATGGCAAGGAACTATATCATGAGGGATCTTCAAAGGCAAAAAGGAAGAATAAGCTCTCCATTCTCTGGAATACCATACTTCCTCTGACTGATAGCACTACATTTTGTAGAGAAAAAAAATTGAGATATACAGAATAAGGGAAATTTCTGGAATATTATACAAGGAAGACCTCAAATGATTATATTAAAACCTAAAGGTCAACATGTGAATAGACACTTTGCCAAAGAATATATATAAATGGCCAATAAGCACAGGAAAAGACAGTCAATGTCCTTAGTCATTAGGGAAATGCAAATCAAAACCACAATGAAATACTACTTCATACCTGTTAGGATAGCTGTAATCAAAAAGAAGGATAGGGGCTTCCCTGGTGGCACAGTGGTTGAAAAACCACCTGCCAATGCAGGGGACATGGGTCCAAGCCTTGGTCCGGGAAGAACCTACATGTTGTGGAGCAACTAAGCCTATGCGCCACAACTACCGAGCTTGTTGTGCTCTAGAGCCCACGCACCACAACTACTGAGCCCACGCACCACAACTACTGAAGCCTGCGCGCCTAGAGCCCATGCTCTGCAATAAGAGAAGCCACTGCAATGAGACGCCTGCTCACCGCAACGAAGAGTAGCCCCTGCTTGCCGCCAGCTAGAGAAAGCTCACGCAGCAACGGAGACCCAATGCAGTCAAAAATAAATAAATTAAATAAATTTTTTAAAAAAAGGATAATAGCAAATGATGGGAATGTAAAATGGTGCAGCCGCTTTGTAAAAAAAAGTTTAGCAATTCCTCAAAATGTTAACACTGAGTTACCACATGACTTAGAAATTCCACTCCTCGGTATGTACTCCCAAAAAATGAAAACATCACAGTACAATAGCCAAAAGGTGGGAACAACCCAAATTTCCATCAACTGATGAATGAATAAAATAATACATGGAATATAAATACAATGGGATTTTATGCATCCATGAAAAGGAATGAAGTAGTGATATATTGTACAGCACGGATGAACATCAAAACACGATGCTAGGGCTTCCCTGGTGGCGCAGTGGTTGAGAGTCCGCCTGCTGATGCAGGGGACACGGGTTCGTGCCCCAGTCTGGGAAGATCCCACACGCCACGGAGCGGCTAGGCCCGTGAGCCATGGCTGCTGAGCCTGAGCGTCCGGAGCCTGTGCTCCGCAACGGGAGAGGCCGCAACAGTGAGAGGCCCGCGCACCGCAAAACAAAAAAAACAAAAAACCCCCCCAAAACCACGATGCTATGTGAAAGAAACCAGACATAAAAGGTCACAAATTTATGGAAGTTTGTATATGGAATTTCCACAGGAGTCAAATCCATATAGACAAAATTCATTAGCAGTTGCTAGTTGGTAAGCAGAGGGAGGAACAGACAGTGGTGGCTATGGGCAGATTTCGTTTCAGAGTAACAAAAATGCTCTATAATTATGATAGTGTTCTACAGTTAAGATAGAGCACATCCTTGTGAATATGCTTAAAAACACTGAATTGCATATTTTTAAAGAGTGAATCTCACGGTATGTGAATAATATCTCAATTTAAAAAAATCAGACAGAGGGACAGCCAACAACACAGAGCCAAGCATATGATTTGGATGAAGCATTTCTTGAGTGCTCTACTGTATACCATACCCCTAGAAGATGTAGGCTAAAGCTGAGTGTGGGGAAGTTCAGTTTCACCAAAGGGGCTGAGAATGACACAGCTCCAAAGCATGTGTCAAAGCTCACAGCGTCAGACACCAAATATAGCTGAACAACTGTTGATTATCATTTACTGTGTGAAAGGGGAGGAAAGAGAAAGAGAGGTAGATATAGAGATAATTAAGATATAAGCCTCTGCTTCCTCACTACTTAGCTTCAATTTACTGAACTTCATTTACAATGCTTAGGGTGTAAAACCTCTGTTGTGCTGATATTCAGAGATAAACACGCTATTCATTTTCTGTTTCTTTAAGGGCAATGTAGACATACTACTGTGCCATTTGAGGTACTCCCCCCCTCACCAAAGGCACATTAATTAGATTTGCCCAAGTAGCCCTAACCTGTTGTTACCACGAAGTAAATACTGCAAATAAAACCTGCAAATAAAAAAGGTACTCTAAATGACACTTAAATAATTCTTATGCAGGACTATATAATCTCACCAAGAGTCAGCAAACTTTTTCTAAGGGACAAACAGGAAATAATTTAGGCTTTGTGACCATATGGCCTCTTTTTCAACTATTCAACTCTGCTGTTATAGTGCAAAAGCAGTCACAGAAAATACATAAACAAGTAAGCTTCACTGTATTACAATACCACTTTATAAGGAAATTTGAATTTCATATAATTTTCATATGTCAACCATTCTCCCAACCATTTAAATATATAAAACCATTCTTAGTTTTCAAGCCATACATAAACAAGCAGCAGGCCAGATTTGACCCAGGGGCCACAGTCTGCCTAGAGAACCAGAAATTAGCTTTGTTTATCAGAGACTGTCTAGACAGTTATTCTTGGGACCTTAAAGCAAGGGGATCCCTAGTAGACTGGTAATTCACATTAACTCCCCATGTTCCAACTTGATTCTAACCAAGCAGCCTTGTATCAATATATAATAATAATTTGGTTTTGCATGCAATTCCTCTTTAGAGAATGTTCCAATATCCAAAACATTCATATTTATCACCATAAGTTATAATTCCATAATACTGGTTTTAAGATTGACTCTCTCTAAATGTAGTTAATGAGCGGTCACATCTTGTTGCGACCCCCTGTATGGTGCCTAAGGAACAGTCTTTCTAATACACACACAAAATCAAATGTCCCGGACCTGCAAGGCTGAATGCCATTCAGCCTGGGAGACCTCTTGGCTGGCTGCCCGCTATCACTCCAAAACTCCCTGTGTCTGTTCTTAACTTCTTCTACACAGAGAAAAACAAGGTTGAGGATGGAAAATAAAGGGGAGGGGGCGTGGGGGGCATTTAAAAGTTCACATCACCTCAATATTTATAAGAAAGGTAGTTTCACATGATCTCAGTGAGATCATTAACATATTAATCTTAGATTCATATACACAATGGAAGTACCAGTAACTCTTCTCTTTTTGGCAGTTCGAAAGATAAGGCATTAAAAAGGAGGAGGGGTACAGAAAAACTGCAAAAACTCTCAGCATGAATACCCAAACACCTGCACTGAGAAAGCAGACCAAACTCTAGCATGGCTTCTATCAGCCTAAGGACACGTCCCTAGCCAACCCTGCTCCTCCCTCACTGCTGTCTAGAAAACTCAAGGTTGCCAAAAGAATTTATTGTTTGTTCCAGCCAATACCTGATCTAGGTCCCTCACCTCCTTTTTTTCTTTTTGGCATGCTGCGCAGCTTGCAGGATCTTAATTCCCCGACCAGGAATCGAACCTGGGCCACCGCAGTGAAAGCGCCAAGTACTAACAACGAGACTGCCAGGGAATTCCCCCATTAATTTTAAAAATAAACTTAAAATTGTAAATCTTTCCTCTGTCCCTCTGAGATGTGTATGTATCTCCTACAAGACAGGGTGTCCTCAAGGACCTGAAAGCCATTCCTTTTGTATGTAATCATCAGACTCTGTGGGAGGGTAGAAGTCTAGTAACTTGCATAGTTAGCAGGCACAAAAGCCCAAATCAAGCTAACTTTGACCAACTCTCATACCAGGTGTTTGTGATTTTTGAATTTCCCTAAGCCTGCTTGACCCCTTTACTCCCTCATTACCATCTCCCCAACTCCCTCATTCTCCCTTTAAAACACCAGCCACCTCTGGGCAAATTGAGATTAAGCTCAAGCTCCATCTACTACTGTAACCGAGTAGGACCCCATGGGGGCCTTCCCAGAACAGCCCTTTCCCCCATATCCTCTGCTTTAGCTCCTCTCTGAAGTACCTAGGTAACAGTATTTGATGCACATTTCCTGAGTTGTGAAAACCCCCCACCAAATGGAAGATGTTAACTACTTGATGACCATGAGCACATAGGCCCAGGCCTCCTGGAGCCTAAGGACTGATAATGTTAACCCCTGTGACTCCACCGTTCCCTCACCACCAGCCAAACAGAGAATTGTGCATGAGCTGATCACATACCCTGGGAACCCTACCCCCAACCTGGCTTTTAAAAATGCTTTGCTGAAACCCTTCGGGGAGCTCTGGGCTTTTTAGGGCTTGAGCCACCTGTCTACTTGCGTGGCCCTGCAATAAACCTTTCTCTGCTCCAAACTCCGATGCCTCGGTGTGTTTGGCCTCACTATGCGTCGGGCACATGAACTTGCACTAACACTACCACCGTAGTTATTGAATAAAATCAGTCATTACAGCCTTTAACTAGTGTCTGCCATTGTTTACCTTTGATGGGGGAGTCCCTGAATATCATCCAGATGAAAACCTTTATTTTAACTGAGAGACATGAAATTTAAAGAGATTCATTTATCCAGCGATTCCACAAATATTTATTGAGTACTTGTTCTATGGCAGGAACTAGCCTAGGACCTGGAATACCACGGTAAAGAAAACAACCAACCTGCCACCATGGAGCTTATATTCTAGGAGGCAGTCAAATAGGTGAACATAAGAAAATATCAAGTAGAGACAAAGGCTATGTTGAAAATAAAATAGAATACTGTGAAAGAGGAAAGTCTGAGTGCTACTCTGCATTGGGTGCTCAGGGGAGGCCTCATTTAGAAAAGTTGACATTTGACACAAAAAGTTGAGACATGACTGATAAAACAGAAATCAGCCACATGAAGACCTGGCATAGGAATATTCCAGACAGAAGAAACAGCAAGCACAAAGCCTTAAGGTTTGGCATATTATAAAACCACAAAACAGGATCAGTATAAGTGAAGTAGAATAAGAGGGAGAGCAGCAAAAGATAAAGTTGAAGAGGTAACCAAAGGCCAAATTTATATAGGCCAGGGTATGAAATTAAAATCTAATTTCAAATGTGATGGATATTTTACAATTTTTTTTGTGTGTGTGTGTGTGGCGGGGGGTGGGTGGGGGGAGAGCATAGCTCATACAGAATATTGTGTTAAATGGTGGAGAGGTTGTGTTGAAAAGAGAACACTCCTACACTGCTGGTGGGAATGTAAACTGGTGCAGTCACTATGGAAAACAGTAGGGAGGTTCCTAAAAAACTAAAAAGAGTTGCTATATGATCCAGCAATCCCACTCCTCGGCATATATCCAGAGGAAATTCTAATTCGAAAAGATACATGCACGCCTAATGTTCACAGGAGCACTATTTACAACAGCCAAGACATGGAAGCAACCTAAACGTCCCTCGACAGATGAACAGATAAAGAAGACGTGGCACATATATACAATTAAATACCACTCAGTCATCAAAGAGAATGAAATAATGCCATTTTGCAGCAACATGGATGGACCCAGAGATTATCCTACTACGTGAAATTAGAAAGAGAAAGACAAATACCATAAAATATATCACTTATATGTGGAATCTAAAATATGACACAAATGAACTTATCTATGAAGCATAAAGAGACTCACAGACATAGAAAACAAACTTATGGTTACCAAAGGGGATAGCAGGAGGGATAAATTAGGAGTCTGGTATTAGCAGATACAAACTACTATATATAAAATAGATAAACAACAAGGTCCTACTGTATAGCATAGGGAACTGTATTCAATACCCTGTAATAAACCATATGGAAAAGAAGATGAAGACCATATATATGAATCTCTTTGCTGTACAACAGAAGCTAATACAACACTGTAAATCAACTATACTTCAATTAAAAAATTAAAAAATATTGTGTTAGTGTCAGGCATATGCCCAGGAATGGGATTGCTGGATCATACGGTAGCTCTATTTTTAGGTTTTTGTTTGTTTGTTTTTTGTTTTTGTTTTTTGCTGTACGCGGGCCTCTCACTGTTGTGGCCTCTCCCGCTGCGGAGCACAGGCTCCGGACGCGCAGGCTCAGCGGCCATGGCTCACGGGCCCAGCTGCTCCGCGGCAAGTGGATCTTCCTGGACCGGGGCACGAACCCGTGTCCCCTGCATCGGCAGGCGGACTCTCAACCACTGCGCCACCAGGGAAGCCCCTATTTTTAGTTTTTTAAGGAAATTCCATACTGTTTTCCATAGTGGCTGCACCAATTTACATTCCCCCCAACAGGGTAGGAGGGTTTCAATATGATGGGAGGATTTTACATGGGGGAATAATTAGATCGGATTTATGTTTTAAAAATGGCTGCTGTGTGTAAAATAGATTGCAGAGGGAAAAGAATGGAAACTAAGAAACCAATTTTAAGGCAAGAGATAATGATGACATGGCCTATAGTGGTAGTAGTGGCAACAGAAAGAAGTAGACAGCTGTATTTCAAAGGTAGAATTATCAGGACTTTTGAAAGAACAGATATGGAAGGTGAATGGAAAGAAAAACCAAAGGTGACATCTAACTTCCTTGCCTTGAACAAATGGAAGGATGAAAGTGCTTTTAACGAAGGTATAAAGGAATACCTGAGAGAAAAGAGATCTCTTTCGTACCTAATGAGTTTGAGGTATGTATTAGACATCTAAAAAATATCCTTCTCAAAGTTAGTGACTGAGCTGAATCTTGAAGCTTATGACTCCTGGTTCAGAGATCTTTCCACTGGATCATATACAGTCTTTTTTTTTTTTTTTTTTGTGGTATGCAAGCCTCTCACTGTTGTGGCCTCTCCCGTTGCGGAGCACAGGCTCCAGACGCGCAGGCCCAGCGGCCATGGCTCACGGGGCCAGCCGCTCTGCAGCATGTGGGATCCTCCCGGACCGGGGCACAAACCCGTGTCCCCTGCATCGGTAGGCGGACTCTCAACCACTGCGCCACCAGGGAAGCCCCATATACAGTCTTTACTTAAACCTTTTCAAATCTGAGTCAAGAAGAATTTTTTGGCTGAGCTCTGAGAAGTCATCTTTGTATCCCTAGCTTGTGACAAAGTATGAGACACACAGCAGGTACAAAACAAATATCTGATGAATACATGAAAGACATAGAAAAACAATGTTTTTACCTTAATTTAAAATACTATTATTTTAAGATAACCACCAATAACTTCTATAGGCAACACAACACATCTCAGAGAACATTATAAATTCTTATCAGGATAATAATAATAGCTAACATTTATTGTGTGTTTACCATGTGACAATACTATTCCAATTGCTTTAAAATATTAACTCAGTCAATTCTCACAAGCCTTAGATGGGTGTACCGTTATCCTTAGGAGGTTCTGTGCTTCAGCCAAGAAATAGGAGTTAGTATCTCTAGTAATTTATGGTGAAATTAGTAATACATTTAAGACACCAATTAGGTCAGTTATCACCAACCAAGCTATGGAAAAAAGCTAGACTGAGAATTAGAAATCATTCAGCTCCTTTATTATACTCAAATTACACCTCACCAAGTCCCCCTGATCTAATACTTAAATATGTCCGACTATTTTGTATATAATATTCTTTCCAGAGGACTAAATGAAACATTTACTAAGCACATTTAGTATTTGGAGGGCAAAGATAAATTAACAGACAGTTTCTGCTCTAAGAAGTTCAGCATTCAGAGAGCGAGATGGTCATGAAAACAAATAATTATAGAGGCAGAAAGCAGTCAGTCATCTACAAACTGAGTAACTGATATATCTATGAACTACTATGAAAATACAGAGGAGAGAAACCCTTATACAGCCAATGGATGAAGGGCGATCAAAGAAGTTTTATTCAAGTGGTGACATTTATGCTAGGACCTAAAGGATGAATGAGGTTTTACCAGAAAAAGAGGTAAATAAAGAGTATTTCAAGAAAAACAGATTATGAAAACCAATGGGGATATGAATATTTTGGTATGTTCTGTCAATGTGAAGGCGAATAGAGGAGCTCTTCATGCTGAGCCCTTAGAATCCTAGATCATGAGTGCTGGGGGGTGGGGGTGGGTAGAGACAAGGCCATGAAAGTAGGTCATGGCTCATAAATATGAGGACTCAACAAGCATCTGGAAGTACTGATGAAAAACAGTTCTATTGCACTGCGCAAGACAGACAGGAGTATAGATTCCGAGGTCAAGGAGACCCACTAAAGCCTGTTTTGCAATATTCACGGGAAAGGTGATGAAGCTGCAGCTAAGCCTGGCAGAGGATACTCAAGGAAGATTCAGATTGTTAGTACACATATCTTACAAAGCAACAAGCTTTATGCCTAGTATATTACCAAGTAAATGTTTTACTATTTACAGTAGAACTTTCACAAACATTATTTCATTTGGGGTGGATGTTCTGTAAAACTACAAGATTTTTGAAAGCAAAAACAAAGTCTGATTCATCTTTCTGTTTCCTACAGTATCTCCCAAGTTCAGGGCCTTGCTAATAGTGGACACTCAGTATTTACTGTATCAATGTTCTCTGATATAACTACAGAGTCAACTTACTATTATGACGGGCTATCTGGGAACACTGCCTATAAGAATGTATATTCAGAGTTATACAGAATGGATGTTTCTTTAATTCCTTAAAAATATACAGGAAATAAAAGACTGTCACTTATTTCAAGTTGGAAGGTGTTGAACCACCATGGAGAAGACAACTGTTTTGCCTGTTTGGGGGCTGGAGAGGGTGGGTGGGGGTTACTGTTATACTTACTTTAGTGCTGACTGTATGCAGGTAAATGGACAAGGTTTGTCGTCTGTTTAGGGACCTGTTTTGTATTCTCCCAACCCTACACCCATTTTTCTTTCTTTTTTTTTTGCAGTACGCGGGCCTCTCACTGCTGTGTCCTCTCCCGTTGCGGAGCACAGGCTCTGGACGCGCAGGCTCAGTGGTCACGGCTCACGTGCCCAGCCGCTCCGCGGCATGTGGGATCCTCCTGGACAGGGGCACAAACCCGCGTCCCCTGCAACGGCAGGCGCACCCTCAACCACTGCGCCACCAGGGAATCCCCCTCTTTTTTTTTTTAAGATGTTGGGGGTAGGAGTTTTTATCAATTAATTTATTTATTTTTGGTGTGTTGGGTCTTCGTTTCTGTGCGAGGGCTTTCTCTAGTTGCGGCAAGCGGGGGCCACTCTTCATCACGGTGCGCGGGCCTCTCAGTATCGCGGCCTCTCTTGTTGCGGAGCACAGGCTCAGGAGCTGTGGCTCACGGGCCTAGTTGCTCTAGAGCATGTGGGATCCTCCCAGGCCAGGGCTCGAACCCGTGTCCCCTGCATTAGCAGGCAGATTCTCAACCGCTGCGCCACCAGGGAAGCCCCTCTTTTCATTTTTGAATGTACTTTTTTTGTTTTTAAACTAAGGTTGTAGAATTCCAATTTTTTTTTCAACCTTGGAACCTTAAGTAGAATGCCCTCAAACGGATGGATTTTAGTCCTTAGAGAGTCAGTGTGTGTGTTGCTGCTTATTTAAATACAGTTCAGATGGGGCCCCAAGAGTGCCAAGGTCCTCCCTCTGCTTTCCAGATGTGCTTCTTCTTCTAAAACCAGGAGAGGTGAGCACCTGAGCAGGGAATCGCAGGTGACTTAATTTAGTTCACTGGTGCCTACTCTGAAGTGCTGGGTGTCCGTTCTTGAAGAAACAAACTCACCGGAAGGGCGTGTTTCCTTATTATATACTAATAACTTCTCATATTAATTTGTACCAGAAGTTCCTTGACTGTGACTTATGCCAAGTAATTATGAAGATTTTTTTTTCCCCCGAGTATTGAATGAAGGCTACCAAGTTGGAACAGGCAAGTCCTAGATGTGAAAGCTTTAATTTATCTATGTCATTCATGTGTTATTTTTGTAGCTATAATCTCTATTTTCTTATTTGATGACCGCTGAAGTGTTCCTAGGCCCTGTCGTAAACCTAAGAGTTGATGTATTGGTGCGAGCAGCTGGAAGTTCAAGATGTTGTTGTGATTCTTTTTTTCTTAATCCCCCTTTCGTATATGTGATATTAAGCAGACGATGAAGCGTTACTCTTGAGATTTTAACAAGGAAGGAGAAAGAAAGACCCACATTTCTGGGGGAAGTCTTTGCCCCTCTATGTGGAAAAGTGGATTGAGACTGTTCTCAAGTCTGTCTCTTGGTAACTGCACCTGACTTTAGGATCCAAAAAAAATTTTTTTTTGTTTTGCCAAGTTGTGCCTTTCCTTCTGGAATTGTAAGTGAACACAATAATAGTACCTATTTACACTATGAAGTGGATATTGTTACAGAAAACACACCAGAGGCTTTCTCAGTTGTTAAGCTAACAATGCCTTGTGAATGTATGATCTACGGAGAAACCCCTGTAGTTTTTACCTGCTGATGCCGTCTGTCAGAGAA
The DNA here is from genome assembly GCF_039906515.1 of Pseudorca crassidens. Classification (NCBI taxonomy): domain Eukaryota; kingdom Metazoa; phylum Chordata; class Mammalia; order Artiodactyla; family Delphinidae; genus Pseudorca; species Pseudorca crassidens. The sequence goes on from NC_090304.1 coordinate 56,108,564, forward strand.
TAAATTTTGGATGGTTCTTTTTTTCACCAAAAAAAAAAAAAAAAAAAAAAATATATATATATATATATACAGGAAATATTTCGATGGCAAGATTTCTCTAACAACATGGTTTTGAAAATCAAAAGAACACAAAAACCCCAACAACTGACAAGAGAATAGGTATGTATCAGTTAATTAGTTCATTCCACAAACAGGATAAACAGTCCATTATTAGGACTTTATTGTATGCCAGACACTGTGCTTGAAATCAGGATAAGTAAGACACTACAACTCCTGCTAAAGGAACTCTTAGTGGGACAGGCAGCTGGAATCTGTTAACCTACAAATTTGGCACATTTACACATGTCAAAAATTTGAGAAGCTACTCTCAAAAGTAGTCTATTCTGAAGTCTTAGTTAAGGAAAAGGTACCTTGCAAGTATCTGACAAAAATCCAGCAAGAAAAATAAAATCTCTACCATAGCTATTCTGTATCATAGGTAAGAATAACCATATACCTAAAATAGGCCTAAATGGAAAGTGTGATTGGTAAGTACCTCTTTCCAAAAGATCTACTTTATATCAATAATCTAAATAGAAAGGGAAATAAGGCTTTAGTATAAAATAGATTGAGATTCAAATCCAGGCTCTAACAGCAGTGTGATCTTGTCTAGGTCAATCACCTTTCTGAATTTCAGGATCTTCACCTGTAAAATGGAGGTTTTGTTGCTAATAAAAGAGATGAGATTAGGAAGATCAGATACTCACAGTGCCACAGCTACTTATATAAATGCAAACCTGAAAATGGATCCAGAAAAACACCACAAGAACCAACTGGAACATAGCAGAAAATACACAGAGAATTAAGAGCTGGTAGGAAGTATATTGGTATTCTTCAAACTGTACATAAACATTGTTTCATGACACTTTTGTTTCAGATATATTAAAAAAACATGCCATATTTAAACAAAATTATTGGTGACTGATTTAATTCCCTACTTTTATTTTCTGGGTAATTAACCCTATATTATACTGAATGGCTTGCCTTGTTATACTCTGTATCCAATATGATAGTGAATATATGTTGAAGCTAAGATCACTGCCAGATCTAGAGAAAAGTCCCTAACTGCTGCCTTTTTAAATACTGTGAAATATATATGAATTTAGTATACAGAGATATAATGTTTACATATAAATAAACATAAAATTTGCCATTTTAACCATTAAGTGTATAATTCAGTGGCACTTATCAGTCACATTCACAATGTTGTATAACCATTAACACTTTTTATTTCCAAAAGTTTTTTTTTATTATCCAGACAGAAACTCTTTTTTTTTTTTTTTTTGGACATGCCATGTGGCTTGTGGGATGCTAGTTCCCCGAACAGGGATTGAACCCCGGCCCTCAGCAGGGGAAGCGCAGGGTCCTAACCACTGGACCTCCAGGGAATTCCTTCCAAACAGAAACTCTTTACACTTTAAGCAATAACTCCCCATTCTCCTCCCACCCTGCAGCACCTGGTAATCTCTAATCTACTTTGTCTCTATGAATTTGCCTATTCTAGATAGTTCTTATAAGTGGAATCATCCAATATTTGTCCTTTTGTGCCTGGCTTCTTTTACTTAGCGTAATGTTTTCGAGGATTGCCCATGTGGTAGCACATATAAGAACTTCATTCCTTTTCAGGGATGAAAAATATTGCATTGTATGAATACACCACATTTTGTTTATCCATTCATCTGTTGATGGACACTTGGGTAGTTTCAACCTTTTGGCTATTATGAATTACGCTACAATAAACACCGGCATACAAGTATCTGTTTGAGTCTCTGTTTTCAATTCTTTTGCGTATATAGCTAGGAGTAGAACTGATAGGTCCCACGGCAATTCTTTGTTTAGCTTTTTGAGGACGTGCCAAACTGTTTTCCACAACAGCTGCACCATTTTGCATTCCCATCAGAGTTTCAATACCTCCACAATCTTACCAATACTTATTTTCCATTTTTAAAAAACAATCATCCTATTAAGTATAAAGTAATATCTCATTGTGTTTTTGATTTGCATTTCCCCAGTGACTAAAGATGTTGAGCATCTTTTCATGTGCAAACTATTAATCTTTGTATATCTTTAGAGAAATGTCTACTTAAAAATTTTGCTCCTTTTTAAACTTGGGTTGGTCTTTTTGTTGTTGAGTTTTAGGAGTCCCTTATATAGTCTAGATATTAAGTTCTTATCAGTCATACGATTTGCAAATATTTTCTCCCATTTTGTACGTTGTCTTTTCACTTTCTTCATAACGTTATTTGATGCACAAAAGTTTTTAATTTTGATAAAGTCCAATTTATCTATTGTTTTTCTGGTTGCTCACATGCTTTTGGTGTCAGATCTAAGACTCTACTGCCAAGGCCAAGGTCGTGAAGATTTATCCCTATATTTTATTCTAAGAGGTTTATGATTCTAGCTCTTTTAATTAGGCTGTTATTCCATTTTGAGTTAATTTTTGCATATGGTATGAGGTAGGGTATCTACTGCATTTTGCAAGTTGTTAAATCTCAAGAAATACATATTTCATACTACAAGCAACAATCAAAAGTTGTTCTAAAAATACTACAATGAATTCTCAATACATCTTATATACTCCATCCTCTCATTTTCAGCTCAGACAAGAATCAAGACACATACACATCGGGCTTCCCTGGTGGCACAGTGGTTGAGAATCTGTCTGCCAATGCAGAGGACATGGGTTCAAGCCCTGGTCTGGGAAAATCCCACATGCTGCGGAGCAGCTAAGCCCATGCGCCACAACTACTGAGCCTGCACTCTAGAGCCCACAAGCCACAACTACTGAACCCGCATGCCACAACTACTGAAGCCCGTGCACCTAGAGTCCATGCTCCGCAACAAGAGAAGCCACCGCAATGAGAAGCCCATGCACTGTAACGAAGAGTAGCCCCGCTCACCGCAACTAGAGAAAGCCCGCGCGCAGCATGAAGACCCAACGCAGCCAAAAATGAACAAATAAATAAAAGACACATACATATTATCATATTTTTCAATGGGTTCCTAAAGCTTCTTATACATAGGAAATTTTAGGAGATTTTATTTTTACTTCCCAGGTTTATCTGCTTAGTAGCTAAAGCAATGAGATATAACTTTAAATTGGTATTTTTATGTAACTTCTTTCAAAACACACTAATACTACAATTATAGGTATGTTTACTAAATAAACAAATGTGGTTATGAAGGAGCACTACTCCTGAGTATATAATTGAGAGGTTATGACCAATACAAGTGTGCACACTTGAAAAAAAATCTCTGGAGGGGAAAAGCAGGTTTCTTAAGTCAACTACAAGGGCACTCTTGCCACAGGTCTTCCCAGCCATAATTAAGGCACTGATCCCTTCTGACTGGAAAAGCCTGCAGGTATACTATCAACATAAAACATTCACTGGAGCACCTGAAGTTCACTAGAAAACTAAAGAAAATGCAACCCAACATTTCCATATCCACAAGTATAAATAATTTGGCCCAAGTTGCTAACAACCAAAGGAATGCCAGCCACAGGAAAAAAAAAGTAAAACTGCCATTGTTTCTCTGATAATTTATTATTAATATTTAAACAACATTTGCTGAGTTCCAACTATTTGACAAGACTATGCTGAAAAGTATTCACATATACTTTCATGAGAAAACAGAGCAAAGAAGTAACTAAACTTATGCACCTAGTAACTAGCAGAGTTCAGGTTTTTCCCCATTAGAAATCCAGTGCTCTTCGTACACCACCGCATGCAATTCATTTATGAGGGTACATTATGGCTGCTTACACATTACCACAGAGTAAATGGTACTCTTTAAGGAACATTTTGCAAAGTTAAAAAGTATGTGAAAATGCTTTCCAATAAATAAAGCATTAAGTATTCATTCTGTGGCAACAAACTTATGTTCAACCCTTGCTTCATCATCTACTATCCATGTGACCTCGGGAGTTATTTATTCTCCATGATCTGGGCTGTACTATGAATTAAATGATAATGTACTTAAAATAGCATAGGATCTAGTATATAGTAAGTTCTCAAATATTAGCTCTTATCATTATTATTAAAATAAAAGCTTTGGAGAATTGAAACCCTCCTAAATTGCTGATGGGAATGTAAAATAGTATAGCAACTATGGAAAACACTTTGGCAGTTCCTCAAAAAAATACCATATGACCCAGTAATTATACTCGTAGGTACATACAGAAATGAAAATACATGGCCACACAAACACTTGTATACCAACATTCATAGCAACATTACTCCTAACAGCCAAAAATCCAAATGATCATCAATTGATGATGAATAAATAAAATGTGGTATAAACCAAACAATGGAACAGTGTTTGGCAATAAAAAGGAATGGAATACTGATATATACTATAATATGAATAAACCTTGAAATCATTATGCTAAGTGAAAGAAGACACAAAAGGCCACTTATTTTATGATTCCATCTATAAGAAATGTCCATAATAGGCAAATCCATAAAGACAGAAAGTAGAATGGGGGCTGCCAGGGGATTTGAGCAGGAAGGGGTTTGAACGGAACGGATTGCTAATGGGTACAGTTTCTTCTTGGAGTGACGGAAATGTTTTGGAATTAGATAGTGGTTATGGTTGTACAACACAGTGACTATAGTAAAACTCAATGAATATACTAAAACTCAATGAATATATTTTAATATGGCAAATTTTATGTTGTATTATTTTATGTTGTATGAATTATATCTCAAATAAAGTAAAACACAAATTAATATTAACAAGGCAAATAAAAATGAAAGATAACAACCTTAGTTTACTTTTGACAACAGTATTTATGGCAGTACAGAAATAACTAACCCTTGTCAAAATATATCCAAATTAGCAAATGACAAAAGATGACCCTTATGACTTGCTAACACATGACAAGCTTCCTAAGGAGTAAAGGAGTAAAGGCAATGGGCTTTACTGAAATTGTCATTTAGGTTAAAGGCATCTATTGCCAAATTTATTCACTTTCCAAAGAGTTCTAAACCTGTTACTAGAAACCAAAGGACAGAGATTATCTCTTATCTTCCCTTTACTTTTGAGGGACAAATGAGGTCATTTTCTGTTAAGTGGTGGATAGACACCCCAGAAGAGACACATTAGGTTATTTTCTACTGAAGGTCATTATCCCTCAAGTATTGAGCACCAGCACATACTCTTTGCTTATTGTAATTAGCATATATTTTTTTAATATTTTAACATTTCTTAAAATCAAGAGCCTTTTAAAATCCATGGTAACATTCAATGTGACAGTATTTCTTTTTTCATTGAAAAACTGTCTCTAAATCACTGGCTGTGGCATGCACTGAAGAAATCACAAAATTTAAGAAAAATAGCAATCATAAATTACCATCTGTCTCTTAGAAATAATTCTGAGGCTAAAGGAAATCCACTCCTTTAAAGGATAATTTATTAAAAATTAGCTTTCCCATTACTTTTTAGGGCCTCTTTATTGCTGTTTGTGGGCAGGAGGCAGGGCAGCAGGAAAGCAGAGGCACAGATAATGAATTTGTTGAAGGCACGTATCTGTTTATTGCCATGGTGGTATTCATTATCCACGGCTAAGGTGTCTGAAATTGCTCACGTGGTATCTAAAGTCATTAACAACCACAGGAAATAGAGGAGTTTCACGGAGGCATAAGAGTTCACTGGCAGAGAAATTTCTTTGTGACTCACCAAAAGGAATCTGAAGCTCAACAAGGCCAAGGCCTATCCAATGAAGCAAGACGTTAACGGGTCATCGCAGAACTGCTATTTTAAATTTCTACTCACTGGGTTTCTTTAGGAGGGTAACTCCACCTTAAAAGTAAAAAGTCACCAGCTAGATTTTCAGGTTCCTTTACATTCTGGATGAAATTGGGAAATATATGTTAGCAAGTGCAGGATATAGCACAACAATGAATGCCGTTCTTGAGGTGAGCTGCTAGACACCTCTCTCTTTCCCTCTCTATCAGTTACAAAGACTTATTGACTCTACCTCCCAAAAAGCTCTCACATAAACACTTTTCTTTCCATACTTACTGCCAAAACCTTAATTCAGGCCCCTTCATTGCTCGGTTGGATTATTACAGTAACTTTCTTTCACGTGAACCCTAGGCCTCCACTCACTCCCTTCTCTCTAGGTACTTTATATTATAGTGAAGCCAAGCTATTAGTAATTTCCTAACAAGCTTCTGCTCATTCTACAGGTCTCAGTTCAACTGTTTTAGGGAGACACAAACAAGACAAGACAAACAGATGCCAATGCTGATGATTTGTGGTGGCAGTGTAGTCTGCTAAATCTAGACTGGGCAGGAAAAGCTTAGATTGGTAACATCTGCTATGAGCCAAGGAACAAGGCCTAGCAGATGTCAGATATTTGCTCTGGATTTAAACAGAATTTTATATTAATTATGTTCCACTGACTTCAAAAGGAAAAGAAAAAGCTCTCCATAATACATATGCACAATGGTACCACTAGGAAAAAGATAAAAGGTCAAGAGGCATGTTAACTGGGAAGGTAAAAATTCCACTAGAAAATTAATGTAACCAACTAATACAACTAAGAAGTAAATACAGAGTTAAGCTTATTAGCAGCCAAATGAAAGAAAACTGAAAATGTTTAAGTGATTAATTCATCTAATATTGATGCATAAAAGATGCAAAAAGCATTCAAGATGCTTAGAATTTACAACAAAGACAAATAGGAGGGGCAATACTAGCGGTGTTTTAAAGCACTGGATTCACAAAGTCCTGGGCTTCAATGCTGGTTCTGCCATATCTAGCAATGAGAGACTGGTCCAGTTATTTAGTTTCTTAAAATCAATTTCCTTGTGCATAAAATGAGGATAATATTTACTTCAAGACAGAGCTATATAAGGAAAATATTAAACACAGTGCCTGGTACATAGTGAACATGCAATATAAAAAACATAGTCGGGCTTCCCTGGTGGCGCAGTGGTTGAGAGTCCGCCTGCCGATGCAGGGGACACGGGTTTGTGCCCCCGTCCGGGAAGATCCCACATGCCGCGGAGCGGCTGTGCCCATGAGCCATGGCCACTGAGCCTGCGCGTCCAGAGCCTGTTGCTCCGCAACGGGAGAGGCCACAGCGGTGAGAGGCCCGCGTACCGCAAAAAAAAAAAACAACCAACAAACAAAAACATACAGTAGCTTCTAAAATGGAGTTACACATAAATCCATGGAGGAACATCTTCCTGAGAGAAGAAAGGTCTCAAGAAGAAAGTAATTCTTGAGGTGAAAGCTAAAAGATAAATGTTTGCCAGGAAAACAAGTTGGTGGGAAGGCATTCTAGGCAGAAGATACAGTACATGCAAAAACTGTGAAGAATGAAAAAGATAGTATTTTCTGTGAATGACTCAGAATGTGAGTCAAGTAGCAGGGTACACAGGAGTGAATGTCATTAGATGTGGCTAAATCATTAAGAGCTTTGAATGCTAAGACATAGTTTAGATTTTTAGAAGAAAGAGAATCACTAAGTAACTGTAAGTGATGTAACAGTTACTTTTAAACCTTTGTGTTTAATGACAGAATCATGGCTTGGGCTCACCAAGTTGGTGGTGACGTGAATACATCATGGATTCAGTATGTATAAAAGGATTGAGGAATAACAGAATTTAGCTTTTGATATATGTTGAGTTTGATTTGCTTACATCAAACCAGTTCACTAAGCAGTCAGTTGGATACAAATGTAGATGTTTGTAATCCGGTATAAGAGATATATGTATACATATAGCTGATTCACTTTGTTATACAGCAGACACTAACACAACATTGTAAAGCAATTATACTCCAATAAAGATGTTAAAAAAAGAAAAGCCTGAGCTAGAGCTAGAGCTTTGGGAGTCACCGTCTGTAAAACTTTTTCTAGTAATAAACTCTCAAGGAAATTTATTGCTTAGACTCCATACAAATACATTTGTTCAATAATTCAACATGCTTAGAGCTGGGTAAACTGTGGTCCAAAAGGTAGACATAGTTCCAATCTGCTTACGAACCAGCAGACAACTAATATGAGAGATAATAAAAACAGGCAAAAGCAGTTCTGCAGCAGGTACAGATGCATTCTTTGCTCATCCTTGTCCTTTTTATCTGTCCAACACCAAGTGGCTTTTTGGTATTCTAATTTCATAAACAACAGAACTAAGAGAAATAGGTGGTTAATGTGTTTTCCAGACCAGGTGTCCAAGCTTTTCTATAAATGGCCAATAGTAAGAATTTTAGGCTTTGTTGACCATACAGTCCATTAAACAGACCACTGAACTTGGCACTTGAGCATGAAAGCAGCTGTAGATCATCGGTAAACAAACAGATGCAGCTGTGTTCAAATACTACTTTTTCACAAAACCAGGCAGCTAGCTGGATTTGGCTACAGTGTGCCAACTCCTCCTCTAGACTATCAATAGCTTCCTTAACAATGCAGAAAGAATGGCTAAAGAAAAAAATTCCTGATATAGCTTTTGGCCACAATAAAACTTGTACTTTGATTTTTAAATTATATTTTTAGAAAAGCTATAATGTAACATAACTTTACATTAAAAATGTTTATTGTCAAGTATTTATCAATTATACCCAGTATCCATACTATTATCAGGTTTCACATAAAATGTTCACTCCTGGTGATTTGGAGAAGAAAATAATATACGCAAATAATTATAATGTTCCTTTTTAAAAACAACTTAAGGGACCTCCCTGGTGGTACAGTGGGTAAGACTCCACGCTCCCAATGCAGGGGGCCAGGGTTCAATCCCTGGTTGGGGAACTAGATCCTGCATGCATGCCACAACTAAGAAGTCCACATGTTGCAACTAAAAAAAAAGTCCTGCATGCCGCAACAAAGATCCTACATGCCGCAACTAAGACCCAGCACACCCAAAATAAATAAATATTAAAACAAAAACAAAAAACAACCTAAGGATTTCTTTCTTTTTGCCCATAAAGAGAACTTTATTGTTTTTAAGGCTATAAAGTCAGAAAGATCTAGGTTGGTAACTTGGCTTTGTGTCCTTTGCAAAGTTATTTATAATCACTATTCATTCATTCATTCAACAAATAATAATTAAGCACCTATGTGTCAAGCACTGTGCTAGGCATACCAAGGGTCAGCAAACTTTTTCTGTAAAGGGCCTGATAGTAAATATTGATATTTAGGCTTTGCTGGCCAAGAGGCTAAATCAAGGATCTTATACAGGCACCTATGTAACAAGAGAGAAAACATTTCCACAATATGTTTTTTTTAAATTGTATTTATTTATACAGCAGGTTCTTATTAGTTATCCATTTTATACATATTACACAATATGTTGTTTTGTTTTTTTAATCTCCAACTTTTTATTGGTCTTGCTCCATACCACTGATGCAGCTACATACTGGTGATTTTTGAATGTCCAGATTAAGAGGGAAAAATGTGTTTGAGGGGTATTCCACCCATGGGTTCCCCACTGTACTCTGAATCTTACCAAAGTCTGCTGGGGAAGCTGTACATGTCTTTAGTCTTGCTAGGTCACGTCTAGAACCTTAAGGCCTGAGAGCACAGGCTAGAAGATTCAACCCTGCAGGCAGGAGGCCACGAGGAGAAGCAGCTATTCAATGGAAGCAGATTTGCTTCCTGACAGTCAGTGAGGACTCACAGTGTCCTTGGCCATGCCTCGTGCCAGCTCCTGAACTGTTTCTTCTCTGCCTTGATTGAAGTTCCAGCTCGTATTACAGCCTGGCTGCTACTTCGAACCCTACCCAGGCGTTATGTCATAGCTGGAGTACTGTTCTTGGGAGGAGGTGTGCTTCTCTTAATTCAATTGGTACCTTAGCTGGGTGGTTCTGGCTCACGGTTTCTCATGAGGTTGCAGTCAAGCTATTGGCTAGGGCTGCAGTGATCTACAGACTCAACTGATACGGAAGTTGCCGCTCACAAGCTCACTCACATCAGGTCAGAGTGCCTCAGTTCCTCATTGGCTGTTGGCAGGCGTCTTCATTCTTTGCCATCACCTGGGACACTCAAAGGGCTGCTTACAACATGGGAGGCAGCTTGCTGAGCCTAGCTTCCAGCTTGCCCGGGTTTCGTGCTGGGCCAGCGAGCTTGGCCTCAGACGCTGCCAAGGTCACGAGCCTTGCGGCCTTCCTCAGCCCAGCCAGGGCTCCTTCAGATGTAAACTCAAGTATGGGCCCACGGAGGCCCGCCGAGGCCGACTCCGCCCAGGAGCTGCCTCCACAATATTTTTGATGAAATTTAAAATATAATAACTACATGTGAAATGTGATATGCTATGCAGTATATCATATACATTATATGTTATGTGTAATATATAATAATTAAGTACAATTTTTTTGTAATACAGGTGTATTAATGAGAAGAAGAGAACTATTTGGGGGACAGATAATAGTTTACTTAATTGGAATTAAAGCAAGTACTCCCTCTTTCAATGAACTGATTTCAAATGTTCTTTGCAAAAAAGTATTCTTGGCTCACAAGCCTTATAAAAATAGGCAGGGGGCCATAATATAAGGACTTTTGATATACATAGAAGTGAATAAGGCACACAGGGTCTAGCTCTCGTGAATTCTGGTGAGGGACAGAGATTTTTAGAAAGGCAATTACAGCTTCCTAATCTGTAAAATGGGGATATCAATATATGGATCTACTCTGCAGGGTCTGGGTAATAATTTGCATATGCATATAGAAGGTACTTTCTCCTCCCTTTTTTATAAAGGACTGTATTTAAGGGTATTAAAATGTAAAGACTAAAGTGGCCTAGACAGCCAACCAACAGATACAAATTTGATTCCCTAGTCATTAGGGAAAGGACATTTCCATGCTGAGCATATCTTGATTTGTCTTCCTGTTTCATTTAAAGCCATCTATTTTTACCTTCAGAATTTAGTAACAACCTACCATTCCAGTAAATACTTTAAGAGTTTTTGTGGTGTGGTACCTTCTATTAACTAAATTACCTTAATATTAGCTTTTATATATCTTAAAAATTAGGTAAGAATGTAAGCTTCAATAGTATCTTCAATATTATATTTATCTTTAATAATAGTTTTCTTCTTGAAGCCAATATGTGAAGATGATAGTTTTGAGTGCATTTCATACATTACTTCATTAAATTCTCACAATTCTGCAAGATAAACTGTTAGTTTCTCCATTTAATAAGACTGCATTTTCCCAGTTTTACAGATCAGTCAGCTTGGGTTCAGACAAGTGACAAAGTTTCCTGACATCAACAGTGCTGAGAAGCCAAGAATGGAGCCCAGATTTCCTAACATCAAAACTCTGTAACTCTTTCCAGCTAACCTATTGGGTTGGCCAAAAAGTTCAGTCGGGTTTTTCCGTAAGATGCTATGGAAAAACCCGAATGAACTTTCTGTCCAACCCAATACCTCATTTAGTACCAAAAAGTAAATCTGTTTCATGTTTAGCATCAGGTTAGATTTGGAGTAAATAATTAAATGCACTAATCTGAGAATTTCATGTTCTATTTCTGGCTTTTACAGGAAAAGAGCACATTTTTGATGAAAATGAAAGATGTAAAAATATTTTTGCAAGGAATTCTTTTAAACTTCCAATCATATGTGAGTTTTCTCATCAAATTATAAATCCTTCATTCATACAATAAATCTGTATTAGTTTTCTACTGCTGCATAATAAAATGCCACAAATTTAACATTTTAAAAAAACACCTATTTATTATCTCACAATTTCTATGGGTTAGAAGTCCTGTGTAGTCCGGCTTGACTGGGTTCTCTGCTTCGTCTCATGAAGCTGATATCAAGGTGTTAGCAGGGCTGCGCTCCTTCTGGGGGCTCTGGGCAAAAAAAACCACTCAAGCTCATTCAGATTGTTGGCAGAATTCATTTCCTTCTCATGCTTTCCACATAACCCTCCACCTTCAAGCTGGCAGAAGTATGCTGAGTCCTCACACTGCATTTATCTTTGACTTCAATGTCTACCTCTTCTGCTTGTAACAGCTCATGTAATTTACATTGGGCCCATTTGAATAATTCAGGAAAATCACCCTATCTTAAGGCCAACTGATTAATAAATATAATTATATCCATGAAGCCCCCTTTGCCAAATAACATATTAAAGAATGTAACATCAAGGAACAAAGGCCATAAGGGTCCAACTTTTGTCTACCATACAACTCATATCAACTGTTCTAAATGCCTTTCATAAAAAAACCACTGAGTGACCACTTCTCGAAGTATGCTTTCATGTCGAACACTTCCTATCTCACAACTTTGGTCTACTTATATCTTTCACATTATTTTCCTAAGCATTGCTCTTTAGAAAGAAGGAAAGCAATCAATGATTATTCATTTTTTATGAGTCAGTCTTTACTACAAACACTGAAAAGATGAGAAAATTTTGAGTATATCTGCATACCCGCAGATGACTTTATTCCTGATACCACACCGCACTTCTGCTTGGCACTTTATGCATTTGTATATCTGTTATTTTCTTCCTTCAATGAACTCCAGACTCAAGAACATCAGTGTCTTATATATCCCCTGTAATACCCTACTGAGTCCCTAACAGAGCCGGCCATCAAAAACTATTTACTGATTAGGTGGGTGAAAATCTACTAGCTTTAGTAGCTGTGGTTTCTTAGCTAACCACATTTATGGCTAGAAGCCGCATTTAAATGACTGATTTTAAGGAATCTTCCAGCTTTTCTACTAGATGATTCTGTCTTGTGTACTACTCATGAAATGTTCAGGGGTCAAAGAGAAGAGCCAGCAAAACAAAATAAGAAACCACACAACCAGAGGAAGAAATCAATAAAAGCTGAGAGAGATTGAAAAAGGTTCAAATGTGGAAGGCTGATAAAGTATTTACCTTAGAAGAACTAAAGAATGTCCACTGGATTTGATAACACAGCAAGGCTCATTTTGACAAGACTTGGTTTTGGTGGCGTGGTGGGGTCAGAACCAGATGGGGAAGATTCAGTAGAACTGAAATATTGAATACAGCACATGGGGGCAATTCTTTTTCCTTTTTAAAATCTTTTTTAGATTCTATACATTTTTTAACTGATAGAAGGGCCTTTATTTCGTTTTTATTTATTTACTTTTGGCTGTGTCGGGTCCTTGTTGCTGCGCACGGGCTTCCTCTAGCTGTGGCAAGCCGGGGCTAATCTTTGTTGAGGTGCGCGGGCTTCTTACTGTGGTGGCTTCTCTTGTTGTGGAGCACAGTCTCTATCTAGGTGCACAGGCTTCAGTAGTTGTGTCACGCGGGCTTAGTTGCTCCGTGGCATGTGGGATCTTCCTGGACCAAGGCTCGAACCCATGTCCCCGGCACTGGCAGGCGGATTCTTAACACTGCGCCCCCAGGGAAGTCCCTGTGGGCAATTCTTTAGAAGCTTGACTATAATAATACAATGAAGTTATAAATTCAGGATTACTATTTTTAAACAAAATGTTACTCAAAAGTTTCCAAATGGACATTCTATAAATTTTAACAGAATAGCATTTTATTTCAAAGAAGAGCATGGAAGTAGCTGTTATTATTACAACAATCATGATGGAGTGGAATTTCACATTATGTTAGAAGTTATCCCATCAATAGGGACAAGAGAAAAATTACCGCGTGGTTTCTCCTTCTAACACTTTTATTTTGGAGGTAACCACTTACCAAAAACTATGCAATAATGTGAGTAAATGGGATAATTTTTCTTGCCAACAGAGTTTTAACATACATTGAAAATAAAATCTTTTGTTTACCTGAGAAATTCCAGCAAATTACTGGTGAAACTCTCAATTTGCACTTCCATGAAGTTTACTTTTCCAAGTACTTTCACACCTATGATTACTACATGATGATTCCCAATATTGAGATTTGGGGCATTCTTTTTTCTCAGTATTATTTTATGTTCTACTTGGAAGTGCCAAGTCACAGAAATGTGAAACTTATTTATCCAGCAGAGCTGGAACTCTTTGATTTCTTTTTTTTAATCGAAGTACAGTTGATTTACGATGCTATGTTTTAGTTTCTGGTGTAGAGCAAAGGGGTTGAGTTACACACACACACATTTTTTTGAAAAATTAATTAATTTTTGGCTGCACTGGGTCTTCATTGTTGTGCACTAGTTTTCTCTAGTTGCGTCGAGTGAGGACTACTCTTCTTTGCAGTGTGTGGGGCTTCTCACTGTGGTGGCTTCCTTTGTTGCGGAGCACAGGCTCTAGGCGTGTGGGCTTCAGTAGTTGAGGCATGTGGGCTCAGCAGTTGTGGCTCACAGGCTCTAGAATGCAGGCTCAGTAGTTGTGGCACATGGGCTTAGTTGCTCCACGGCATGTGGGATCTTCTCCGACCAGGGCTCAAACCCATGTTCCCTGCATTGGCAGGCGGGTTCTCAACCACTGTGCCACCAGAGAAGTCGCACATATTCTTTTCTATTATGATTATAGGATACTGAATATAGTTCCCTGTGCTATACAATAGGACCTTGTTGTATATCCAGTAGTATCTGCTAATCCCAAACTCCTAATTTATCACTCCTCCCTCCATCCCCGGTTATCCCCTTTGGTAACTGTAAGTTTGTTTCCTATGTCTGTGAGTTTCTTTCTGTTTCATAGATAAGTTCATTTGTGTCATATTTTAAATTCCACATATAAGTGATACCATACGGTATTTGTCTTTCTCTTTCTGATTTACTTCACTTATCTCTGGGTCCACCCATGTTGCTTCAAATGGCATTATTTCATTCTTCTTTATGGCTGAGTGCTATTCCATTGTATATATATATGCCACATGTTCTTTATCTATTCCTCTGTTGATGGACATTTAGGTTTCTTCCATGTCTTGGCTATTGTAAATAGTGCTACTATGAACACTGGGGTGAATATATCTTTTAGAATTAGAGTTTTCTCTGGATATATGCCCAGGAGTGGGATTGATGGCTCATAAGGCAACTCTATTTTTAGTTTTTTTAGAAACCTCAATACTCTTTTCCATAGTAGATGCATCAATTTACATTCCCACCAATGGTGAAGGAGGGCTCCCTTTTCTTCACACCCTCTCCAGCATTTGTTATTTGTAAACTTTTAAATTATGGCTATTCTGGCCAGTGTGAGGTGATACCTCACTACAGTTTTAACTTGAATTTCTCTAATAATTAGCAATGTTGAGTACCTTTTCATGTGCCTGTTGGCCATCTGTATGTCTAGGTTTTGGGGTTTTTAAAAATATTTATTTATTTGGCTGCATCTGGGTTTAGTTGTGGCACACGGGCTCTTCACTGCGGCACGTGGGATTCTCTCTAGTTGTGGCGCACAAGCTCTAGAGCAGACAGGCTCAGCAGTTGGGGCTCGCAGGCTTAGCTGCCCCGTAGCATGTGGGATCTTAGCTCCCCAACCAGGGATCAAACCCACATCCCCTGCATTGGAAGGTGCATTCTTAACCACTGGACCACCAGGGAAGTCTCTGTATGTCTTCTTTGGAGAAATGTCTATTTAGGTTTTCTGCCCACTTTTTCACTGGGTTGCTTGTTTGTTATTGAGTCGTATGAGCTGTTTGTATATTTTGGAAATTAAGCCCGAGTTGGTCATGTCGTTTGCAAGCATTTTCTCCTAGGCCATAGGTTGCTTTTGGTTTTGTCCATAGTTTCTTTTGCTGCACAAAAGCTTATAGGTTTGATTAGGTCCCATTTGTGTATTTTTCTTTTATTTCTATTGCCTTGGGAGACTGACCTTAGAAAACATGGGTACTACTTATGTCAGAGATGTTTTGTGTATGATCTCTTCTAGTAGTTTTATGATGTCATGTCTTATATTTAAGTCTTTAAGCCATGTTGAGTTTATTTTTGTTTATGGTGTGAGGGTGCGATCTAACTTCATTGATTTAAGTGTGGCTGTCCAGCCTTCCCAACACCACTTACTGAAGAGACTGTCTTTTCTCCATTGTATATTCTTGCCTACTCTGTCAAAGATTTATTTACCACAGGTGTGTTGGTTTATTTCTGGGCTCTCTATTCTGTCCAATGATCCATATGTCTGTTCTTGTACCAATACCACGCTGTTTTGATTATTGTAGCTTTCTAGTATTGTCTGAAATCTGGGAGGGTTATGCCTCCAGCTTTGTTCTTTTTCCTCAGGATTGCTCTGGCAATTCTGGGTCTTTTATGGTTCCGTGTAAACTTTAGGATTATTTGTTCTAGTTCTGTGAAAAATGTCATGGGTAGTTTGATAGGGATCGCATTAAATCTGTACACTGCTTAGGGCAGTATGGCCATTTAAAAAGTAGTAATTCGTCCAATCTAATAGCATTGGCAATCTTTCCATTTCTTTGAATCATCTTCAATTTCCTTTATCAATTTTTTTTTTTTTTTTTTTTTTTGGCGGTACGCAGGCCTCTCACTTTTGTGGCCTCTCCCGTTGCAGAGCACAGGCTCCGGACGCGCAGGCTCAGCAGCCATGGCTCACGGGCCCAGCCGCTCCGCGGCATGTGGGATCTTCCCGGACCAGGGCACGAACCCGTGTCCCCTGAATCGGCAGGCGGACTCTCAACCACTGCGCCACCAGGGATGCCCTTTATCAATGTTTTATACTTCTCAGCATATAAGTCTTTCACGTCCTTGCTAAGGTTTATTCCTAAGTTTTTATTTTTGATGCAATTTTAAAAGGGATTTTTTTTAAACTTTCTCTTTCTGATATTTCATTGTTAGTGTAAAGAAATGCAACAGATTTCTGTATGTCAATCTTGTATCCTGCTACCTTGCTAAATTTGTTAATCAATTCTAGTAATTTTTGTGTGGAGTCTTTAGGATTTTCTATATATACTATCACGTCATCTGCATATAATTACAATTTTACATCTTCTCTTATAATTTGGATACCTTTTATTTCTTTTTCTTGTCTGACTGCTGTGGTTAGGACTTCCAATACTATGTTGAATAGAAGTGGTGAGAGTGAGCATCTGTCTCTTATTCCAGATTTAGTGGGAAGGCTTTCAGCTTTTCACCACTGAGCATTATGTTGGCCGTGGGTTTGTCATAAACAGCTTTTCTTTTTAATTAAAAAAAAATTTTTTTAAATCTATATTTGGCTGCGTTGGGTCTTCGTTGATGCACGCGGACTTTCTCTAGTTGCAGTGAGCAGGGGCTACTCTTCATTTTAGTGCACAGGCTTCTCACTGCAGTGGCTTCTCTTGTTGTGGAGCACGGGCCCTAGGGTGCGCAGGCTTCAGTAGTTGTGGTGCACGGGCTCTAGAGCACAGGCTCAGTAGTTGTGGCACACGGGCTTAGCTGCTCCGAGGCATGTGGGATCCTCCCAGACCAGGGATTGAACCATCTCCCCTGCACTGGCAGGCAGACTCTTAACCAGAGTGCCACCAGGGAAGTCCTAAACAGCTTTTAGTATGTTGAGATATGTTCTCTCTCTGCTACTTTGGTAAGAGTTTTTATCATGAATGGATGTTGAATTTTATAAAATGCTTTTTCTGCATCTATTGAGATGATCATGTGGTTTTTGTGTTTTCTTTTTTTTTTAAAAAAAAAGTTTTTAATGTATTTATGTATGTATGTATTTATTTCCTGCATCAGGTCTTAATTGCAGCACACAGGATCTTTCATTGTGGTGAGCAGGCTTCTCTCTAGTTGTGGCTCACGGTATCCAGAGCAAGCAGGCTCATTAGTTGCGGTGCACAGACTTTCTAGTTGTGACACATGGGCGCCAGAGTACATGTGTTCTGTAGTTGTGGCATGCAGGCTCAGTAGTTGTGGTGCACGGACTTAGTTGCCCCATTGGCATGTGGGATCTTACTTCCACGACAAGGTATCGAACTGGAGTCCCCTGCATTGCAAGATGGATTCTCAACCACTGGACTACAGGAAGTTGTGGTATTTGTCTTTTCTTTTGATGATGTGGTATATCACATTAATTTGCATATATTGAACCAACCTTGTGACCCTTGGATGAATAAAACTTGATCGTGGTGTATGATCTTTTTTTATGTGTTGTTGGATTTGGTTTACTAATATCTTGTTGAGAATTTCTGCATCTACATTCATCAAAGATATTGGCCTGTTTCTTTTCTGGTATTGTCTGTCTGGTTTTGGTATCAGGGTGATGGTAGCTTCACAGAATGATTTTAGGTGTTTTCCCTTCTCTTCAATCTTTTGGAAGAGTTTGGGAAGGATCAGTACAAGTTCTTTGTATGTTTGGTAGAATTCCCCAGTGAAGCCATCTGGTCCTGAACTTCTGTTTGCAGGGCTGCTTTTTTTTTTTTTTTAACAGATTCTATTTCACTTCTAGTGATCTGTCTATTCAAATTGTCTATTTCATGTTGATTCAGTTTTGGTGGGCCATATGTTTCTAGAAACTTGTCTGTTTCTTCTAGGTTGTCCAATTTGCTGGCATATAATTATTCACAGTATTCTCTTATGGTTTTTGTATTTCTGCTGTATCGGTTGTTAATTCTCCTCTTTCACTTCTTATTTTGTTTATTTGCTTCTTCTCTCTTTTCGTCTTAGTGAGCCTGGCCAGAGGGCTGTCAATTTTGTTTACCTTTTCAAAGAACCAGCTTTTGGCTTAACTGATTTTTCTACTGTTTTTTAAATCTCTATGTTATTTATTTCCTATCTGATCTTTATTATTTCCTTCTTTCTGCTGACTTTAGGTTTTGTTTGTTCTTCTTTTTCTAATTCTTTTAGGTGGTAGGTGAGGTTGTATATATGAGATTTTTCTTGTTTTCTGAGGAAGGCCTGTATTGCTATTAACTTCCCTCTAAGAACTGCTTTTGCTACATCCCATAGATTTTGTATGGTTGTGTTTTCATTATCATCTGTCTCGAGGTATTTTTTAATTACCTGTTTGATTTCATCGTTGACCCATTGGATTTTAGTAACATGTTGTTTAGTTTCCTCGCAATCATTTTTTTCTCGTTTCTCTTTCTGTGATTGATTTCTAGTTTCATGCCATTGAAAAGATGCTCAAAATAACTTCTATCCTCTTAACACATTATTGACTGGGGGATTTTTGCAGAAACTATTGCTTGTGGCCAGCAATTTGTTATGTAAGTGAATACTGAAATACCACATCTGAGTAGATATCAACAACTTTTTTTGCACTTAATGTATTTATTTGAAACTTTGTATATGTTGTAGTAAAGCATTCTAATATTTTGTTAGAGTGTGATAGGCAGTATAGCAGGCACCTCTGTGCAGGGGAACAGAACATCTATTACAAATATACCATGTATCACTGTGCTTTCCCCTGGAAGAGCAGGCTTTACACTTCCAGCAAGCAGTTTTTTTTTTAATCCTGTAGGTATTATTTTCTCTAGAATATGGACTTTTAATTTACCTGATAGTCCACAAGGTGGATCTTTGTGGGGGCTCTTTTAGAAACGCTACAAGAAGGACCAGGTGTAGGACTAACACTACATTCACCAAAAAAGTCAGTTACCCATTCTCTAGCAATTGCTAACAAAAATTGCTTGTAAGTCATTTTATTCTGTGCATTAAGGCTGCAATAAATTTTAAACTCATTGAATAAACCACAACTATTCAAAGAGAAACCCACTTTCTTATACCATTTTTTAGTTTTCCAGAGGATACTGAAGTTTTCCAGATATTGATTGGATCAATTAACTCCTTTAATATATTATACTCTAATATACAAGTGGGCTTAGTTATCTGATGGCCAGTCCTCCTGTCTTCCTTTCCTGTAGATGCTGTGGAGGCATCATGAATAGCTGTCACCATGTGGACTAGCCTCTTGTCTTTCCATATGAGAAGAATCACTTCTCCTTCCATAAGAATGTCATTTCTCCCCTCTGTAGATTTTTATATTTCTCCTTTAATTGGTTTGGTAGACCAAGATTCTATCTTACAGTCCCACAAACTCTGGTTTTATTTTTCAACAAAGTTTCAGATGTGGACACACTGTTGTAATAATTGTCTTGGTAAATATGGTGCCATGAACCAAGATAAGGTTGTAGGACCAATAATATTGTTTCTTGCAGTTTCTTTCCTTCACCTGTGTAAATCACAAGGTTGCATATATATATCCAGTTTCACTTTCACTAACCATCATGACCAAAATTCCATATTTTGTAAGTTTTCCAGGATTATATGTTTTGAATCTGAGTTGTCCTATTCACTTACATGTTTTGAATCTGAGTCGTCCTCTGAGTTCATGAGGCAATGAACTCAGATTCACTGCCTCATCAAGTGATAGCTCTTGTTTGGGTATATAGATTGATTCAAATTTTTGGAGAAAATATTCCAAAAGAGGTTTAACTTTTGAAATTCTGTCTGCAGGAAGTGGAGTTTCCAAGTTATCATTCAAGTGAAGAAATGTCATTATTTGTTCGAATCTTCTTCTCATCAAAATCTTTGGGAAGATAGGTGTTTCAAGTAAGGGATCAGTCAACCAATATTCTTTCCAGTGTGACTTTCTTATTTGTCCCATCAAAATTATTAATCCAGGCTTCCCTGGTGGTGCAGTGGTTGAGAGTCCGCCTGCCGATGCAGGGGACACGGGTTCATGCCCCGGTCCGGGAAGATCCCACGTGCCGCAGAGCAGCTGGGCCCATGAGCCGTGGCCGCTGAGCCTGCACGTCCGGAGCCTGTGCTCCGCAACAGGAGAGGCCACAACAGTGAGAGGCCCACGTATCGCAAAAAAAAAAAAAAAAAATTAATCTAAGAAACTTCTTCATGCCATTATTAGTTACATCAGTCCATTTTAAAGCCTTATCATACTTTTTATATAATTTTTCATTCTGTTGGTGATACAAGTTTGACTGAGAAGCGACCAACTTGAAAAAGTCGTTACCAAAAATTACTTCTGTTATATCACAAACTTTGCAGGTTATTACATTCAATAGTTACA
The DNA here is from genome assembly GCF_039906515.1 of Pseudorca crassidens. Taxonomy (NCBI): domain Eukaryota; kingdom Metazoa; phylum Chordata; class Mammalia; order Artiodactyla; family Delphinidae; genus Pseudorca; species Pseudorca crassidens. The sequence goes on from NC_090304.1 coordinate 56,129,429, forward strand.
CCTGACACACCTGTAAAGCCTTCTAATTTTCGTGAAATGCTGTCTTCAATCTACTCTTCTGTAGCAGCAAAGGAGTGTTCTCTAGCACCGTGAGCTTCATTTTCACTTTCCTTATCAGAATCAATCACAAAGGCTTTGTCCTTCTGTTGGTCTAATAGTTAGATCGACTATTGAATTGAAGTCAACTACTGATTAACTATTGATCGACTGAATCAGAACTATATTCTGAAGAACTACCATCTTCTGAGACACTAGTATACATGTCACTCAGACAATCACAGAAAGTATCTGCATAAAATTCACTGAAAAATTCTTCTTCACTTAAATTTCGCGACGCATCGTTTTTTGAAAATTTTATGGCAATAAACTTGCGTTTATAATATACACAAGGTTGGACCAAAAACCTAACGGAACAAAATGTTTATGATAAGGACAATGATAAGTTGTATAATGAATACTTGATCAATTTTAAGCTCCAACAACTTCACATGGTGATGTTAATTGTACCACTCTGTAGAACGATATTGATACATCTCTGGTCAATAACGTTCAGGTAACAAAAGATGTATTAATACATCTCCAGTCAATCATGTGTTAAAATGCTGAGGCTTGTTTTGTGTCCTAGCTTGTGGTCAATCCTAGGGAATGTTCCATGTGCACTTGAAAAGATTTTTTGGATGTAATGTCCTAAAATTAACAACTAAGTTGAACTATTCTATTGTATCATTTAGGATTTCTGTTGCCTTATTGATTTTCTGTCTGGAAGATCTGTCCATCGATGTAAGTGGGGTGTTAAACTCTACTATTATTGTATTCCCACCTATTTCTCCCTGTATGTCTGTATTGATTCACAGGTGCTTGTGTGCCCCCAGAGGTTGTAGAGGCAGAGTTGTGCCTGCCGTGAGCACGTCGAGGATGAGGCAGGCCCGCCCTTCCTTAGAGGGCTCACGTTACCAACGGGGCTTCAATGGCAGACCTTGGCTCCTTCCTGTGCAAACCCCCAGTTGTGGCTCAGACCACACTCCATTCCCTTCAGGCTGTTTCTATACAGCCAACCCCAAGCCTCTCCCTGTGTCTGTCCTCTGAAGCCCAAATTTCAGCACCCAGCCCCCATGCACACCAGCAGACATGTGTCTCAAGCTGGGGAGTGCAGTGAGATGTCCAGGATCTTCTGTGCAGGTCTCTCTCTGTTCTGCCTGCCCCAAGCTAGCTGCTGCACTCTCCTCTGAGCCTCTGAAGCTCCCTTTCTGTCATGGCTGATCTCCACGCTGGTGAATGGACTTCTTAGGGTGAGGAAACCTTTTCTTTTTCACCGCACCCTCCCAGGGGTGCACGTCCTGTGCCAATTCCCTTTTTTTTCCCTTTTGTCCTACCTGTTACATGGTGATCTTTCTTGCCATTTTGGGTTTATGAGATCTTCTGCCAGCCTTCAGTAGGTATTCTGTGAGAATTGTTCCACATAATGATTATTTCTGATGTATTTGTGGGAAGAAGTGGGCTCCACATCCTTCTCTTCTGCCATCTTAATCCAGTCCTGAACCCTCTGATTCTTAATTCAACAATTTTAAACTTTAGTCTAGAAATCACTACAACCAGACTCTACGATAATTTACTGAAGCATACCGTACTGTAATCAAAATTTTAATGACCCTCAAGTCAATGGGAATTCCTGACTGTCTGCATCATTTAAGATTCTATGAATCTAAACTACTAAGAAATTAAGAGAGATCTAGAATCCCAGGAAAGACAGTTTATAGGGATGAATCTCCATTTCACAAAATAAACAGGCTCCTGAAAAGTTGTACATGAATGCAATAAATTCTTATGTTGAAGGACCTACATAATGTACGAGTAGTTTTCAACCCCACTTCCCTTTTTATTAATCAGCATAATCACTTTCTTCCAACAAAATATTTCATTAGTTTTTATGAACCAAATTGTGTCCCCTCAAAATTAATATGTTGAAGCCCTAACCCACAATGTGTCTGTATATGGAGGTAAGGGCTTTAAGGACATAATTAAAGCTAAAGGAGATCTTAAGAGCAGGGCCATCCTAATCCTACAGGACTGGTGTCTGTGAGACCAGAGATTCCACCTCCCTGAGCACACCCACAGGAAAGGCCATTTGAGGAAACAGCAAGAAGGCCTTCTACAAGGTAGGAAGAGAGTGCTTACTAGGAACCAAATTTGCCAGCACTTTGCTCTTAGACTTCCAGCCGCCAGAACTGCGAATAAATTTTAAGCTAACCACTCTGTGGTATTTTGTTATAGTAGCCCTAGTGGACTAACACTCGGGCCCAGAAGCAATTCTGGGGAAACCCTATGGCTTTATGAAAAATAAGCTGAAAACTGCTGTGCTAAAAGGAAGTTCTCAATCTAATTAATGTTTTATGTGCACAGAACACAAAATTCTCGAAGAAAACTAAGATTAAAAGCATATCTATACCTGTTCTGTAATCTCAAAACATGGCCTATTTATACATTAAAACTAATTTTTAAAAGTTAAATCATTGCAACTACAATAAAACTCCAAGTCCACAAATATATCAATGGCTAAGTAGATGAGGGTACTTGATTATCAGTAAAAGAGATGTTTGTCATTTTCTCTGTAAAAGCTAATTGCTTAGTGTTGTAAAATAAAACTGCTTAGTGTTGTAAAATAAAACTAACAGACTTTTAGGCAAAATGTACAAAAGTGCTCTACGAGTTAACAGACTATATATATGTTCACTAATATAATTAAAAGTTGGAATATTTGCCAAAAAATAATGATAAAGTGGGGACAGATTTCACATTTCATGAGAAGTACTATCTAATTCAAGTTAGTAAAAATGTGAAAGGACTAGTAAAACAGAAAAGCATTAATTCTAAGTGGCAGAAATATAGGCATTATATTATCCTTAGTTTTAATCTATGCATTCTACATTTTTTAATATTAAAAATAAAAAGAGGCTGTGGGAAACCTGTTTCTAACCTCATTTCATGGGAATACCACAAGGTCCTCCAAACTGAGGAAATCCAAGAGCAATTTCTGACTCTCAAATGAATACGAGTTAGTACTCAGACCTATGTGAGACATAATTATATGCAGTGCAATGTCTCTCAACCTTAGCTTTTCTAAGCTAGACCTTAGGGCTACCTAAATTAGGAACAATGGGATTCTTTAAGACAAATGTGTTAAAGTTTTGCTGGCATCAAAGAAAGCTAAAAGTATAAAATACACTTAGGGGGGTGGAGTGAAGATGGTGTACTACGAGGACATGGAATTCACGTCTCCTCACAACCAGGGCACCTACCAGGCACCGGCGGGGAACCATGGACACCTAAGGGGATGGGAGGAACCCCCAGCGACTGGGTAGGACGTGGGGCACAGGGGGAGTGAAGGGGGAGGAGAAGTGGAGGTGGGAGAGGACTGGCGCCCCGAGGGGGTCGCTGGGGGAGGGGAAGGGATCCCACGCACGAAGGGGGAAATTGGGGGACCACTGGGAGGGCAGAGGATAAAAAGGGAGTGTGGCCAGGTTTCCCCTGCCCACTTGGACCCCCAGGAACCTGTTGTGATCCCGGGCCTGATCCTCTGCCCACCTAGGCCCCCTACAGCAGAGCAGGTCCTGAGAGAGTGGGAGGGAGGGAAGGGGGAGCAAAAGTAAAGGACGGACTTTGGGACCAGCATCCCTGAAGGATGGCTGGGGGAGGGAAGGAGTTCCTACACCCAGTGGGACCCACCCATGGTTAGGGATCCAGTTGCCACAGGGGAGATCCTGGGGGAGATGGTGGGGAAGGGGCACGAAGGAAGGGTAAGGAATGGGGTCAGTGCTTTCCCATCCACTTAGGCACTGGGGAGCCTGCTGGGCTCCCAGGCCTCATCCTCTGACCTCAGAGCCTCCCTCCTGAAACATAGATCCCAAGCCTCGCTCCTACACCCCTACCCAGGGCCCTCCCTCTACACTCGGAGACCGCATCCAACACGCTGGGACTAAACCCCACCCCCACACACTCACTCAGGGCCCTACCTCCAAACTCCAGAACCACACACCCCACCCACCCACACTCACTCAGGGCCCTACCTCCAAACTCCAGAACCGCACACTCGAGAGGCCCTCCTTTCAACCAGCTGCTTCTCCCCTTCCGCACAGGTCCTAGGCAGACACCCTGCCCCACGCTCAAATGTCACGCCACCAACTGCCTAGGTCCTGCCCCAGCCTAAACCACGCCTCTGCCTAAGTTCCACCCCCTGCCTAAACTCCGCCCCCAGAGCCAAAGCTCTTTTCTTTTCCTTTTAGATTGCGGTTCTGTTTTACCTTGTTGATTCACTGTTGCTAATTCATTTATATTTTTATTTTTACTAATAAATCTCTTATTTTTGCAATTTTATTTTAGACTTCGTTAGTGATCTCTCCTTTTGGCTTGTTTCCCCACCCACCCACCCTTTTTTTTCTTTTTTCTGTCGTAGTTTTATTTTACCTTGTTGAGACTATTTCAACCACAGTTTTATTTTTCCTAATATATTTTTTATCTTTCTAATTTTATTTTGTTTTTTATTCTTTGATATTGTGCTGCTTTCTTTTCTTCCTTTTTTTTTTTTTTTTTACCGCACCATGAAGCTTGAAGGATGTTGGTACCCAGTCCGGAGGTCGGGCCCAAACTCCTGTGGTGAGAGCTCCGAATCCAAACAGCTGCACTAACAGAGAACCTCAGAACCCAGGGAATATTAATTGGAGTGAGGCCTCCGGGAAGTCCTCATCTCAGCACCAAGAACCAGCTCTATCCAACTGCCTGCAAACTCCAGTGCTGCACGTCTCAGGCCAAACAACCAGTAAGACAGGAATACAGCACCACCCATCAAAAATAAAATAAAATAAAATGACAAAAAAATATGTTGCAGACGAAGCAGCAAGGTAAAAACCTACAAGACCAAATAAATGAAGATGAAACAGGCAACTGACCCCAAAAGAATTCAGAGTAATGATAGTAAAGAGGATCCAAAATCTTGGAAACAGAATGCAGAAAATAAACGAAACATTTAACAAGGATCTAGAAGAACTAAAGAGCAAACAAACAGTGATGTACCACACAATTACTGAAATTAAAAATACTCTAGAAGAAATCAACAACAGAATAACTGAAGCAGAAGAACAGTAAGTGAGCTAGAAGATAAAATGGTAGAAATAACTGCCAGGGAGCAGAATAAAGAAAAAACAATGAGGATTTGCCTCAAGAAGCTGAAGGAGAAGTACGTGCTCTCACTCCCTCTTGTAAGAGCACCAGAATCACAACGAACTACTGAACAATCATCAACAGGAAGACACTGGAACTCACCAAAAAAGATATCCCACATCCAAAGACAAAGGAGAAGCCACAAAGAGAAGGTAGGAGGGGCGCAATCACAATAAAATCAAATGCTGTAACTGCTGGGTGGGTGACTCATAAGCTGGAGAACACTTCTACCACAGAAGTCCACCCACTGGAGTGAAGGTTCTGAGCCCTATACTGGGCTTCCCAACCCGGGGGTCCAGCAACGGGAGGAAGAATTCCTAGAGAATCAGACTTTGAAGGCTACTGGGATTTGATTGCAGGTCTTCGAAAGGACTGGGGGAAAAAGTGACTCCACTCTTGGAGGGCACACGCAAACTAGCATGCACATCAGGACTCAAGGGAAGGAGCAGTGACGCCACAGGAGACTGAACCAGACCTACCTGCTAGTAGTGGAGGGTCTCCTGCAGAGGCGGGGTGTGGCTGTGTCTCACCGAGAGGACAAGGACACTGGCAGCAGAAGTTCTGGGAAGTACTCCTTGGCATGAGCCCTCCCAGAGTCCACCTATAGCCCCACCAAAGAGCCCAGGTAGACTCCAGTATTGGGTTGCCTCAGGCCAAACAAACAACAGGGAGGAAACCCGGCCGTACCCATCAGCAGTCAAGCAGATTAAAGTTTTACTGAGCTCTGCCCGCCAGAGCAACAAACAGCTCTACCCACCACCAGACCCTCCCATAAGGAAACTTGCACAAGCCTCTTAGATAGCCTCATCCACCAGAGGGCAGACGGCAGAAGCAAGAACTACAATCCTGCAGCCTGTGGAACAAAAACCATGTTCACAGAAAGTTAGAAAAGATGGAAAGGCAGACGGCTATGTACCAGATGAAGGAACAAGATAAAACCCCAGAAAAACAATTAAATGAGTGGAGATAGGCAACCTTCCAGAAAAAGAATTCAGAATAATGACAGTGAAGTTGATCCAGGACCTCGGAAAAAGAATGGAGGCAAAGATCAAGAAGATGCAAGATATGTTTAACAAAGACCCAGAAGAATTAAAGAACAAACAAACAGAGAGGAACAATACAATAACTGAAATGAAAACTACACTAGAAGGAATCAATAGCAGAATAACTGAGACAGAAGAACAGATAAGTGACCTGGAAGACAGAATGGTGGAATTCACTGCTGCGGAACAGAATAAAGAAAAAAGAATGAAAAGAAATGAAGACAGCCTAAGAGACATCTGGGACATTACACGCAACAACATTTGCATTACAGGGGTCCCAGAAGGAGAAGAGAGAAAGGACTCGAGAAAATATCTGAAGAGATTATAGTCGAAAACTTCCTAACATGGGAAAGGAAATAGCCACCCAAGTCCAGGAAGCGCAGAGAAGTCCCATACAGGATAAACCCAAGGAGAAATATGCTGAGACACATAGTAATCAAACTGGCAAAAATTAAAGACAAAGAAAAATTATTGAAAGCAGCAAAGAAAAAAAGACAAATAACATACAAGAAAACTCCCATAAGGTTAACCGGTGATTTCTCAGTAGAAACTCTACAAGCCAGAAGGGAGTGGCAGGACATACTTAAAGTGATGAAAGGGAAGAACCTACGGCCAAGAGTACTCTACCCGGCAAGGATCTCATTCAGTTTCGATGGAGAAATCAAAAGCTTTACAGACAAGCAAAAGCTAAGAATTTAGGACCACCAAATCAGGTCTGCAACAAATGCTAAAGGAACTTCTCTAAGTGGGAAACACAAGAAAAGAAAAGGACCTACAAAAAAAAAAACAAAAACAAAAACCACAACAATTAAGAAAATGGTAATAGGAACATACATGTCGGTAATTATCTTAAACGTGAATGGATTAAATGTTCCAACCAAAAGACACAGGCTCGCTGAATTGATACAAAAACAAGACCCATATAAACGCTGTCTACAAGAGACCCACTTAAGACCTAGGGACACATACAGACTGAAAGTGGGGAATGGAATAAGATACTCCATGCAAATGAAAATCAAAAGAAAGCTGGAGTAGCAATACTCATATCAGATAAAATAGACTTCAAAATAAAGAATGTTACAAGAGACAAGAAAGGACACTACATAATGATCAAGGGACGAATCCAAGACGAAGATATAACAATTATAGATATATATGCACCCGACATAGGAGCACCTCAATACATAAGGCAACTGCTAACAGCTATAAAAGAGGAAATCGAGAGTAACACAATAATAGTGAGGGACTTTAACACCTCACTTACACCAATGGACAGATCATCCAAAATGAAAATAAATAAGGAAACAGAAGCTTTAAATGACACAATAGACCAGATAGATTTAATTGATCTTTATAGGACATTCTATCCAAAAACAGCAGATTATACTTTGTTCTCAAGTGCTCACGGAACATTCTCCAGGATAGATCACAAATTGGGTCACAAATCAAGCTTCAGTAAATTTAAGAAAACTGCAATCATATCAAGCATCTTTTCTGACCACTACGCTATAAGATAAGAAATAAATTACAGGGAAGAAAACGTAAAAAACACAAACACATACAGGCTAAACAACACATTACTAAATAACCAAAAGATCACTGAAAAAAATCAAAGAGGAAATCAAACAACACCTAGAGCCAAATGACAATGAAAACACAACGATCCAAAACCTACGGGATGAAGCAAAAGCAGTTCTAAGAGGGAAGTTTATAGCTATACAAGCCTACCTCAAGAAACAAGAAAAATCTCAAATAAACACTCTAACCTGACACCTAAAGGAACTAGAGAAAGAACAAACAAAACCCAAAGTTAGTAGAAGGAAAGAAATCATAAAGATCAGATCAGAAATAAATAAAAAAGAAATGAAGGAAACAATAGCAAAGAGCAATAAAACTAAAAGATGGTTCTTTGAGAAGATAAACAAAATTGATAAATCATTAGCCACACTCATTAAGAAAAAAAGGGAGAAGAATGAAATCAGTAGAATTAGAAATGAAGAAGGTGAAGTAACAACTGACACTGTAGAAATACAAAGGATCATGAGAGACTACTAGAAGCAATTATATGCCAATAACAAGGACAACCTGGAAGAAATGGACAAATTCTTAGAAAAGCACAAGCTTCCAAGACAGAACCAGGAAGAAATAGAACATATAAACAGATAAATCAGAAGCACTGAAATTGAAACTGAGATTCAAATTCTTCCAACAAACAAAAGCCCAGGACCAGATGGCTTCACATGCAAATTCTATCAAACGTTTAGAGAAGAGCTAACACGTATACTTCTCAAACTCTTCCAAAATATAGCAGAGGGAGGAACACTCCCAAACTCATTCTATGAGGCCATGATCACCCTGATAATAAAAGCAGAAAAAGATACTCAAAAAAAAGAAAATTACAGACCAATATAACTGATGAATATAGATGCAAAAATCCCCAACAAAATACTAGCAAACAGAATCCATCAACACATTAAAAGGATCATACACCACGATCAAGTGGTGTTTTTCCCAGGAATGCAAGGATTCTTCAGTATGTGCAAATCAATCAATGTGATACACCATATTAACAAATCGAAGGAGAAAAACCATATGAGCATCTCAATAGATGCAGATAAAGCTTCTGACAAAACTCAACACCCATTTATGATAAAAACCCTCCAGAAAGTGGGCATAGAGGGAACCTACCTCAACATAATAAAGGCCATATATGACAAACCCACAGCAAACATCGTTCTCAATGGTGAAAAACTGAAAGCGTTTCCTCTAAGATCAAGAACAAGACAGGGTGCCCACTCTTACCACTATTAGTCAACACAGTTTTGGAAGTTATAGCCATGGCAATCAGAGAAGAAAAAGAAATAAAAGAAACCCAAATCAGAAAAGAAGAAGTCAAACTGTCACTGTTTGCAGATGACCTGATATTATACATAGAGAATCCTAAAGATGCTACCAGAAAACTACAGCTAATCAATGAAGCTGGTAAAGTAGGAGGATACAAAAGGAATGCACAGAAATCTCTTGCATTGCTATACACTAACAATGATAAATCTGAAAGAGAAATTAAGGCAACGATCTCATGTACCACTGCAACAAAAAGAATAAAATGCCTAGGAATAAACCTACCTAAGGAAACAAAAGACTTGTATGCAGAAATCTATAAGACACTGATGAAAGAAATTAAAGACGATACAAGCAGATGGAGAGATATACCATGTTCTTGGATTGGAAGAATCAACATTGTGAAAATGACTATACTACCGAAAGCAATCTACAGAGTCAATGCAATCCTTATCAAACTACCAATGGCATTTTTCACAGAACTAGAAGAAAAAACGGCACAATTTCTGTGGAAACACAAAAGACCCTGAATAGCCAAAGCAGTCTTGAGGGTAAAAAACGGAGCTGGAGGAATCAGACTCCCTGACTTAAGACTATACTAGAAAGCTACAGTAATCAAGACAATATGGTACTGGCACAAACAGAAATATAGATCAATGGAATAGGACAGAAAGCCCAGAGATAAACCCATGCACATATGGTCACCTTATCTTTGATAAAGGAGGCAAGAGTATACAATGCAGAAAAGACAGCCTCTTCCATAAGTGGTGCTGGGAAACTGGACAGCTACATGTAAAAGAATGAAATTGGAACACTTCCTAACACCATACACAAAAATAAACTCCAAATGGATTAAGGACCTAAATGTAAGGCCAGAAACTATCAAACTCTTAGAGAAAAACATAGGCAGACCACTCTATGACATAAATCACAGCAAGATCCTTTTTGACCCACCTCCTAGAGAAATGGAGATAAAAACAAAAATAAACAAATGGGACCTAATGAAACTTAAAAGCTTTTGTACAGCATAGGAAATCATAAACAAGACAAAAAGACAACCCTCAGAATGGGAGAAAATATTTGCAAACAAAGCAAGTGACAAAGGATTAATCTCCAAAATATACAAGCAGCTCATGCAGCTCAATATCAAAAAAACAAACAACCCAATCCAAAAATGGGCAGAAGAGGTAAACAGACATTTTTCCAAAGAAGATATACAGATTGCCAACAAACACATGAAAAGATGCTCAACATTACCAATCATTAGAGAAATGCAAATCAAAACTACAATGAGGTATCACCTCACACTGGTTGTAATGGCCATCATCAAAAAATTTACAAACAATAAATGCTGGAGAGGGTGTGGAGAAAAGGGAACCCTGCTATACTGTTGGTGGGGATGTAAACTGACACAGCCACTATGGAGAACAGTATGGAGGTTCCTTAAAAAACTAAAAATAGAACTAGTATATGACCCAGCAATCCTACTACTGGGCATATACCCTGAGAAAACCATAACTCAAAGAGTCATGTACCACAATGTTCACTGCAGGACTATTTACAGTAACAGGACACGGAAACAGCCTAAGTGTGCATCGAGAGATGAATGGATAAAGATGTGGCACATATATACAATGGAATATTACTCAGCCATAAAAAGACACGAAACTGAGTTATTTGTAGTGAGGTGGATGGATCTAGAGTCTGTCATACAGAGTGAAGTTAAGTCAGAAAGAGAAAAACAAATACCGTATGGTAAAACATATATATGGAGTCTAAAAAAAATGGTTCTGATGAACCTAGGGGCAGGACAGGAATAAAGACGCAGATGTAGAGAATGGACTTGAGGACACAGGGAGGGGGAAGGGGAAGCTGGGACAAAGTGAGAGAGTAGCGTGGACATATATACACTACCAAATGTAAAATAGATAGCTAGTGGGAAGCAGCCACATAGCACAGGGAGATCAGCTCGGTGCTTTGCGACCACCTAGAGGGGTGGGATAGAGAGGGTGGGAGGGAGACGCAAGAGGGAGGGGATATGGGGATATACGTATGCATATAGCTGATTCACTTTGTTATACATCAGAAACTAACGCAACACTGTAAAGCAATTATACTCCAATAAAGATTCTAAAAAAAAAAGTACTCTTAGAAGAACTAAAATCATAGGCACTAAAAATTGGTATCTCATAATAGTATCCTTTTAACATGCTTGAGTACCTACAATTAGCAAGGCATAATATTAGATGAAAACACTGAAAAATATGCATACTTCCCTGATTTCAAAGAACTTGCATTTTGATGTGTGTGGGGGGTGTGGAGCGGAAGCAGGGTAACAGGAGAGCAGACAGAGACACACACACAGACATACATACACAAACACACTCATGTGGCTGGCTTCTGCCAGGACAGTGTTCGTTCATTTATCCAATTACTGATTCAACAAATATTGACTGAGCAATCACTATGTGTTAGGCACTGTTTCAGGTGCTAAGAATATAATAGAGATTGACAAAAATCCTTGCCCTCACTGAGATTTGGTTTTTGTGGAAGACAGACTTAAATAATAAACTTGGGATTTTTCGTTCTATGAATGAAATAAAACAACGTGATTAGATGAGATTGAAGGGCAAGACCTACTTTAGTTATACAAAAAAGCAAGGATCAAGAAACAGCATGACCATTCTGGAAACCAAAAGTATTTCTTCATGGCAGAACTACTGTACTGTATGTACTACCACACAGTACATACTGATGTGGTAAAGAGAACAGCAAGAAAAGAATCCAGAGAAAAAAATAGCAAGGCCCATCACATAAAAAACTTTGTTCCCATGTTAAAAAATTTATTTTCCATTCAGAAGACAACAAGGAGTCATAATTAAGGGCTTAAAACAGAAGAGAAAGATCATTCAGACTTTCGCTTTACCATTTTCACTGTGGTAACTGAAATAGACACGGAAACCAATCTGGAGGTTCCCACATTAATCCAGGTGAGAGAAAATGACTGCAAGCAGGGTAGAAACAAAGAGGGTTGAGTATACTGAGTTGAGAGAGATTTAGAAGGCTAAATCAAACAGGGCTTGGTTGATATGAAGTCCAGAGTGACCAGCAGCTCTGAATATATAATAGTACCATTTACCAAGTCAAGGAACAACTTTTACCAAGGAACAAATTTACCAAGTCAAGGAACAAACTCTAGACTATTAAAAAAAACACTATAAAAGTAGCAGATCTATCCAAGTTCTGGTTCTCTTTTACTAACTTGGATACATGGCCAAGAATAAGTATCTCCCTTTGGTTCTTAATATCTTCATCTGTTAAATGAACAGTTCAGAGAGCGGCCAAGATTTAGTTTGAGAAATGATAAAGGAATCAAGGATGATACTTATATTTCTGGTTTGAGAAAATATGTGGTATTGATGCTATTTAACCAAGGGTATCAGTCAGGATAGTAGGGTTATGCTGCAGTAACAAAGGACCCCCAAATCTCAATGATTTACAGCAATGGCTGGCAAACTCTGGCCCACAGACTATTTGTTTTTATAGATAAAGTTTTACTGGAACACAGCCATATCCATTTATTTAGAAACTGTAGTTGTGAAAGAAAATATAAGGACCACAAGCCTAAAATATTTACTATCTTACCCCTTAAGAAATAGTTTGCTGAACACCTAGGTTTATAGCAACAAAGTTTATTCTTGGGCTACACTGTATCTTGATAACAGGTTGGTAGTGGCTCTGCTGCACATTATCTTCACCCCCAAATGAGCGGCATTTATCTAGAAAATTATCAGTCATCATAGCAAAGGTAATAAAACATATAAAGAATATACATTGCTCTTAAAGCTTTTTCCAGAAAGTGTAACTAACATACCACTTTTCCTTCATTTCACCGACCAAAGTCTAATCACATGACCATGCCTGAATTTACCAGCAGGGGGATGTATAGTCCTCCCAAAGGGAAGGGAACCAAATATTTTGCAGTTGTCCCACACAAATCTGGCCACCCTGTTCCATTTTCCTGAGTTTGTGGCCACTAAAGAAGACCTGACATTTTCTAACCTCTTTTACGAATAGGTATAATCATGTGACTGTGTTGTTTCTAATGGAATAACAGAAGTAACATACGCAACTTCTGCTTTGCTTATTAAAAGAAAACTGCATGCCCTGAACTTACTTTCTTTCTCCTTTCTGAGGCTGAAGTACATTATACAACACAGGAAAGCAAAATGTCCTAGGGTACAACAGTGAAATGAAAGAAACCTGGGTCTCTGAATAACCTCATGGAACACAACTGTCTCAAGAGTCTAGACCAGTCATTGTTATGATAGAGAGAAATAAACTTACTGCTTTTTTTCTCCCCTTTCTGGCTGCACTGTAGGGCATGCAGAATCTTAGTTCCTCGACCACGGATCAAACCTGTGCCTCCTGCATTGGGAGCTAAGAGTCTTAACCACCGGACCACCTGGGAAGTCCCAAGTTATTGCTTATTTAAGCAATTATATTTTGGAATCATTTTGTTACAGAAGTTTAGTCTCTACACTGACACAGATTCACTTTATTTTTTGAGTAAAGATGTTCACTATGTAATTGAGTATACTGGCCTTGGAACTAAGAAGATTCAGGATGAAAATATGACTCACTGGCATACGGGGTTTAAAGCCATGGGAATAAATACGATAATCCAGGGAGAGTGTATGAAATGAGACTAGAGGAGAGTCTAAAACAAAACTCTGTAGTACAAAAACCTTCAGGAGCTTAGATAAAAAGAAAGATCTGGCAAAGGAGACTACTAGGGATAGAAAGAAATCCAGGAAAGTACTGTAGGAAAGAAGGCAAAAGAAGAATGTTTGAAGGAAAGAACATGTAGAGAAACTGGGAAGATATGTAATAAATAGTGTCACTTGAATTTAGTAATAAGCGACACTGTTCAAACGCTTGAACTGAAAAAGAAATTTTATTGGAATGGAATTATGCAGAGGAGGAAATTTTCAATGGACTAAGGAGTGAATGGGAGGTAAAGAAACAGACTAGCAAACAAAGAAAATTATTTCAAGAGTTCTGTAAGATAGATAGCTTCTACGTGGCCCATAATGATCTTCACCTCCTGGTATTCATTCCCCTTATGTCATTCCTTCCCTTGTTCCTTCACCCCACCCGCTTTGGTTATGAGCCAAATCTAGTGATTTCATTCTAACAAATAAAATATGGCAAAGGTGATAGTACGTCATTTCCAAGATCTGGCTACAAAAAGACCATGAGTTCCATCTCAGGCACTCTCACTCACTGGCTCTGTTGCAATATTTTAAGCTGCCTTATGAAAAAGCCATGACAAGGAACCCAATCCTGTCAACAGCTATGTGACTGAGCTTGGAAGTGGATCCTCTTCCAGTTGAGCCTTCAGAGAAAACTGCAAGGCAAGCTGACAGCTTGACTATGTACAGCCTAATGACAGACACTGAGCCAGATTCCTAACACAAAAAAATTATGAGATAATAAATGTTTGATGTTCATTGTTTTAAGCTGCTCAGTTTGGGGGTAAGTTGTCATGAAAGCAATAAATAACTTATATAAAGGGGAAGAAGAGCAGATGGGTGGCAGCTGAAGGGAAATAAAGAGTTAATGGAGAGTTTATAGTTCTTTACTAAAATAGTAGAGACTTTAGCATATCAAAAAAGGATAAGGGAAAAATACACATTTATACGTAAGAGTGTATTTACAGGGCAGCGAAAGTCTTAAAAAACAGGGAAAAAAGGACTGTAAATATACATATGAAGTTAGCAAATCTCTATAAATATCTAAGTAGAAAAATTATTTTTTAATATTGAAGAAGGATATAATATATGTTAAGTAAGGGCAAAAAAAGTCTCAACAAAACTAGAGGGATCAAAATCAAACAAAGTATGTTCTCCTACACAATGGAATGGAATTAGAAATCAAAAACAGGAAAAAATTGGGAAATTCACAAACATGTGGAAACAACACACTACTAAATAACCAACGGGTCAAAAAAGAAATCACAAGGGAAAAGAGAAAATACTTAGAAATGAATGAAAACAAAAGAGAACATACTAATTTATTAAATGTAACTAAGCAGGGATTAGATGCAATAGCTGAAAATGCCTATACTGAAAAAGAGGAATACCTCAAATTAATAACCTAAACTTCCATGTTAGAAAAGAAGAGTAGGGACTTCCCTGGTGGCACAGTGGTTAAGAATCCACCTGCCAATGCTACAGACACAGGTTAGAGCCCTGGTCCGGGAATATCCCATGCCTCAGAGCAACTAAGCTGGTGCGCCACAACTACTGAGCCAGCACTCTAGAGCCTGCGCTCTAGAGCTCGCACTCTAGAGCCCGCGAGCCACAACTACTGAAGCCTACACGCCTAGAGCCCCATGCTCTGCAACAAGAGAAGCCACCGCAATGAGCAGCCCACGCACCACAACGAAGAGTAGCCCCTACTCACTGCAACTACAGAAAGCCTGCACGCAGCAACAAAGACCCAACGTGGCCAAAAATAAATAAAAAATTAATTTAAAAAAAGAAAAACAGAAATTCAATTAAACCAAAAGTTGGTCCTTAAAAAGATAAAATTTTACAAACCTCTAACTAGACTGGCCAGGAAAAAAGAGAACACTAAATCAGTAAAATGAGGAAAGAAAGAAGGAACATTACTACAGACTTTGCAGAACTAAAAAGAATTATAAGTGAATACTATGAACAACTGTATGCCAATAAATTAGATAAGCTAATAAAATGGACAATTTCCTAGAAAGGCACAAACTACTGAACTTGACACAAGAAGAAATACAAATCTGACTAAATCAATGACAATTAAAGAGACTGAATAAACAAACAAAAATTTTCAACAAAGAAAAGCCCAAGTGCACCTGGCTTCCCTGCTAAATTCTAATAAATACCTCACAAACACTTGCAAAAAAAACAAAAGCAGAGGAAACACTTCTCAATTCAACATAAGAGGCCAGCATTACCGAGATAGCAAAACCAGACAAAGACACCTCAAGAAAAAAAAAAAAAAAATACGGATATCCCTTATGAACATAGGCACAAAAATCCTCAAAAATAAATTAACAAACCAAATCTAGCAACAGATAAAAATGATTATGGACCATGACCAAGTGGGATTGGTTACAGGATTGCAAGGTTTCAACATATGAAAATTAATCAATGTAATATACCACATTAATAGAATAAAGGACAAAATTTGTGTGGTTAACTCAATAGATGCAGAAAAAACATCTGACAAAATCCAACAGCTTTCATGATAAAAACACTAAACAAACTAGGAAAAGAAGAGAATTTCCTCAACCTGATAAAGGACATCAATGAAAAACCCTCAAATAACACCATACTAAAAGTTGAAAGGCTGAAAACTTTCCCCCTAGGATCAGGAACATGACAAGGATGTCTGCTCTCACCATTTCTATTCAACAGTGTACCAGAGGTTCCAGCAAAGCAATTATGCAAGAAAAAGAAATAAAGCGTATCCAGATTGAAAAGGGGGAAGTAAGCCTATCTATGTTTGCAGATGACATAATCTTGTATATAGAAAATCTTAAGAATTCACAAAAAAAGCTATTTGAGCTAATAATGAGTTTGGCAAAGTTGCAACATACAAGATCAACATACAATCATTAGTCATATTTCTACACAATAGCAGTGAATGATATGAAAATGAAATTAAGAAAATTCCATTTACAATACCCTCAAAAACAGCAAAATGCTAAGGAATAAATTGAACAAAAGTATAAGACTGGAGTCAGAAAACTGCAAAACATTTTTGAAAGGAATTAAAGACCTACATATTTTGAAAGACATCCTATTTTCATGGATCAGAAAACTTACTACTGTTAAGAAGCCAATACTCCCCAAATCTATCTATAGATTATATACAATCCCTATGCAAATCCTAACTGGCATTTTTGCAGATACTGATAAGCTGATCCTCAAACTCATAAGGAAATGAAAGTGATGCAGAACAGCCAAAACAATTTTGGAAAAGATGAACAATTTCAAAATTTACCACAAAGTTGCAGTAATCAAGACTATATGGTACCAGCATAAATAACAACATGTAAGTCAACAGAATGAAAACTTCAGAAATAAACTCTCACATTTACGGTCAATTGACTTTCTACAAGGATGTCAAGGCAATCCAGTGAGGGAAAGAATGTTTTTTACAAATGGTAATAGAACAAATGTATATCTATGTGCAAAGAATATAGTTGGACTCCTATCTGAGAGTATATTCAAAAATTAAATGGGTTATAGATCTAAATTTAAGAACTAAAACTACAAACTCTTAAAACAAAATATAGAATTAAATCTTCATGACCTGGCTTGGGCAACAGTTTCTTATATATGACACCAAAGCACTAGCCACATTAGAAAAATATTGGACTTAATCAAAATGAAAACTTCCATGCATCAAAAGATATTACACAGAAACTGAAAAGACAACACACATAATGGGAGAAAATATTTGCAAACCATATATCTGGTAAGGGTCTAGTATGCAGAATATATAAAAAAAACTTTAAAAACTCAAAAACAAGAAGACAACCAATTAAAAAATGGACAAGGATGTGAATAGACATTTTTCCAAAGAAGATACACACAAAGTCCAACAAGCCCATGAAAAGAAGGTTCAACATCCTTTAATCATAAGGAAAATGTAAATCAAAACCATAATGAGATAGTACTTCATCCCCACTGGGAGGGCTAAAATCAATCAGTCAATAATAAGTGTTGGTAAGGTGGGATGTGGAAAAGTTGGAACCCTCATAGGTTCCTAGGGAAAAACGTTGGAGCTGTTTTGGAACAGTCTGGCAGTTCCTCAAAAAATTAAACAAAGAATTACCATATAACCCAGCAATTCTACCCTAGATATATACTCAAAAAACTGAATCACCTGTCTACCCAAAAATCTGTACACAAATGTTCATAGCAGTACTATTTATAATAGCCAAAAGGTAGAAACAAGGCAAATATTATAAACTGATAAGCAGATTAAATGTAATATTATCCACACAATGGAATATTATTCAAGCATAAAAACAAACAAAGTTCTGATACATGCTACAACACAGATGAACCTTGAAAACATTTTGCTAAGTGAAAGAAGCCAGACACAAAGGCTACTACAGATTCTGATTCCATTTATATGAAACCTCCATAATAGGCAAATTCACAGAGTCAGAAAACAGATCAGTGGTTGCTAAGGACTGGGGGAAAGGGGAAGTAATTGCTAATGGGTATGAGGTTTCTTCTGGGGCGATGAAGATGTTCTGGTTTGGATACTGGTGATGGTTGCACAACCTTGTGAATATACTAAAAACACTGAATTGTACACTTTCAAAGGGCAAATTTTATGTTATGTGAATGTATCTCAATTCAAAAAAATTGAGCTAGAACCTGCAGTTATGACCATAAAACTAAAGGGGTTTATAAAATCATCTTGTCCCAATTACCACATTTTATGAAGAAACTGAGATACAAGGGGGCAAAAGGAGATTATCCGTGGACCCAAATTTTGTTAACAGTAGAGTTGAGATTAGTATACAAGATATTTCTACCTCAGTTCTCAGAACATATACAAAACAAACCAACCCACTTTAATAAACAGATTTACAAACAACTACACCCTTTAAAATGTTATGTTAAAAACTACTGTCCTGAAATTCTAGCACCTCTTTTTAAGGTCCAGACCTAGATTGTTAATAAATATTTTGTTAAAGGCAAAGCAGCAACTTCACTGGTATCCACCCCCTGCCCCACTGGTATGTTTAAAAGGACTTTAAACAGTTAAAACTTTGCTCATTTATTATCCACAGTTTAATATAGTTCAGAGATTTAATTAAATATTAGTTAATCAAGGCTTTTAGAAAATCATACAGCATCAAATTTTTGAAATGCTGAGCCAACTTTCCAGGGCTTCAAACTTGTGCAAAAGTATTGAAATATATCTCATCTCATATTGGGCTTTTCAAAAGTTAAGACACTCCTACCACTTGCTGAGCGTTCAGGTCTATGCCTCCTCTCCCTGAATCTGGGGAGAACTGTGGTTGCTTCAACCAACAGAGTACAGTGAAAGTGACCTTTTCCAAATTCCCAACCCAGAGAGTCACTGAGCTGATTAAAATGATTATTGTTTTATGTCACTTAATTTAGAGTGGTGTGTTACACAGCAAAGATAACTGAAACAGCACATGTGATTTTTTATGATAAGAACAAGCAACTCCTGTTCCCTGATGGTTCCTCTTTTCATAGCACTCTACAATCATATGCACACGCCTGCAAAAGCAGTATGAAAATATATGTATACATAAACATACACTTTTAAAAAGACGATAAGAAAATTACAGGTTTTCAATCGCCTAAAAATGTAACCTAATATTCTAGTATGTTAGAGTTCAAAATATCACCCCCCTCCCTCACAAAATTGTGTGGATCTCAAAAGTTTGGATGCAATTCCATCCAGACAATTTTCCTGAATGGTCGTGCCCTTAATAGGGTTTATCCTAAAGCAATCATTTTCTGATTACCCAAGTTGTTCTCATTAAGGATAGGTTTGGCCTATTGTTAACTTAGAAGCCTTCCATACTGACCTAAAGGTCTTTGGACATTTTACTTTTTAAGTAAAAGACAAATTTTGGCTCTGTCTACACATACTATGTGATCTCAAAGAAAAATGACAACTTTGTTGGGCCTCATCTATAGCTTAATTGAGTTGATCAGGACGATTTTAAGAAATCATGAAAGAAACTGAGAGAAAACATGAAAAAGTCCTGAGCACAGTGTTTGACACAAAAGATAACACCTCTGAAATCTAACTTTGGGACTCTAGACTATTGCTTAGTAGCTGCAAAAAAGAATCACATACCTGTAGTAATCATATAGATTTCTGAGTCATATTTTACAACTTTTAGGAGACCATTTTAAAAATCAGAGCATATTATGCAACATAACATCGATTTATGCTAGATAGAATATAGAGAAGGTGATTTACAAATATTTACCTTGATCAAATATTTTTCCCATCTATCTGCTGTAACAGATTTGCCAATCTTCCTCATCAACTTCAAATGGAGCTCCACCAATTCTTTAGGTACTTAAAAGGAAGAAAAAATACTGTTAGCCAGCAAAATAAAACATTTGTAAACATTTAGGATCATAAAAAAAGAACTTTCTTCAATGCTGAATACTTTTTCAAAATAGATGTTGATTTAGTTATCTTTTAGAACTCTGAATCAGAAAAGACTAAACTAGGGCAAGAAATAACTGAAAACTACTTTTTAAAACATGAACAAGAATATTCATGTTTTCTTTCAAAACATCAACAATTAAGAGTGAACTCTAATGTAAACTGCAGACTTTTGGGTGATAACAATGTGTCAATGTAGGTTCATCAATTTCAACGAATGTACCATAGTAGTGTGGGATGTGGACAGTGAGAGAGGTTGTACATGTGCGGAGGAAGAGGGTATATGTGAACTCTCTCTACTTTGTGCTCAATTTTTTTTGTGAATCTAAAACTGCTCTAAAAAATAAAGTCTATAAAAAATACCATAAAGTAAAATCACTTAACTATACAACTAAAATTTCTACTGTGTTTCTCATACCACATATTTGGTTTCTTGACTGAGATTGCAGACCAAGACACAGATTCACAGAATCAGAAAGGAATCAACCAATATAAATTCCAAATTGACAGATATCTCAGAAATAGAGTCTAATTGGTTTTCAAGCTGTTGAAGAAAACTACTCTTCTGACCCATCCCTTAGCTAATGTGCTAAACTCCTCTATAGCATCCCTATAAATCTCTGCTTGACAAACTACAGGGACAGAAAATTTACTTAACCTTCCAAAATTCTAATTATTAGAAAGTTACCCTTACACAAAGTAAAAAATCTGCCTCCCTACACCTTCCTCCCATTTCTTGCTCTTATTCTCTAGTTTCAAAGAAAATACTTTCAATTCCTCTTTTATTGGAAACTTCAAATATTTGAACACAGCTGTATCTTCCCTCAAGTTTTCTCTTCCAACTGTAAACAACCAGATTTCCTCCAAATATCCCCTGGACATCATCTGATTATATGGTATAACTGTATTAATTAGACCTGAGGGAAATAAAGGACACACACATTTAGCAATTCCCAAATACCAAATACTGCTAGTAACCTAAGAGAAATTACATTTATACTATCTAAAAAGTTTCCCTAATCAAATACATTAGGGAAATATATATTTATTTTTACCACAGAACTTCCCGAAGTCTTAATTGATTAGTCTTATATAAATAGTCTTATATCCCTATCTTGGATATAATCTGCAGCATTCCCTAATATATTTGATCATGGAATCTTTTTCTGTGAAACACACAATACCTTGTAGTATACAAGTGCTCTGAAGTACAGGTTGGGAAGTGATGGACTAATTTTTTTCATTCATTCTTTCAGATTCTTTATGCTCCAGTAAAGCCACTTCTAACTTGAAATGACCCTGAAGCATAAAAACATTTCACTATTCAACAAATTTCTGTGGGTCCACTATTAGTAAGCAAGAAATAGTCTCTACCTTTAATGAGCCTACTTAAGGGAGTCTTCTCTGGGGTGGGGGGGTGGGGAGGTAAATGGTGGGTGAGTTGGAGGTAAAGGAAAGAAGCAGGGGAGGGATGATTACAGATGAGTAAACAGACAATCAAACTAAGCCAAGACCAGAATACACAGGATTGAGGGTGGAGTGGAGAAAAGGGGGAAAGGACACTGCTTATGAAAGTAACAAATACAAAAGGCTGAAAAACAAAGTGAGCATGGAAGTGGAAGCACTCAGAAAAGGGGTACGATCATGAAGAATCTTATAAGAACAGGCTACAAAGTTTACATTTTATTAAAAAGTTTAAGTGAGAGTGCTCTATAATTTAGAAAGATCTCAAAAACTGAACTGTAGGAAAACAGATAGCTTTTATTTGCTTATTTGTTTTAGGAGGTGGTGTGCAGGGTAGAGACGATATAAATTCAGGAAAATATCAATCCAGAAAGATGGGAGTAACCTGAAGGCAGAGGTGGTACCAAGAGAAGTGGGGGGATTTGAGATATGTTTAGGAAACAAATAATAAAACTTAGGGACTGGCTGACTGAGCAAAGGGAAAGCATCAAGAAAAACTGAGGCACTGAATTAGGCAACTGAGTAGATGCCAATGACAATACATCAGGAAGAAAAAGACCTGGGCTCAATTCTCAGCTCTACTACTTAAGACAAGGAGACCATGATTCTGGTCAAGTTCTTTAAACAATGACTCTCAAATTCCTCGTCTGTAATAAAGGGTTGAACTGGCTATCTTACAGTTTTAAAAACAGGAAACATTATACAGGGCTTCCCTGGTGGCGCAGTGGTTAAGAATCCACCTGCCAATGCAGGGGACACAGGTTCGAGCCCTGGTCCGGGAAGATCCCACATGCCGTAGAGCAACTAAGCCCATGCGCCACAACTACTGAGCCCACATGCTACAACTACTGAAGCCCGCGTGCCTAGAGCCCCTGCTCCACAACAAGAAAAGCCACCGCAATGAGAACCCTGCACACCACAACGAAGAGTAGCCCCTGCTTGCCACAACTAGAGAAAGCCCGCGCGCAGCAACAAAGACCCAATGCAGCCAAAAATATATAAATTAATAATAATTAAAAAAAGAAAACATTATACAAAGCTAAAATACCTTTATTTTCACTTCTGTCATGACATTTGGGGAACCAAGGTCAGTTTCAATTTCTTTTTCCTTTTCCCCAAACATAGTAGTCTTAATGATTCTACCTTTCTACATCTCAAACCTGCTCCCTATCTCCCCCAATTTCTCTATGATATCATTGCACCTTCTCACTTCAGAAAAACAGGTATGGATACTCTCCTGTAACCAAAGCAATCTTTAAAAAAAAAAATACTGCTTTCATGTCACTTCCCAGTTCATAAATATCTTTGATGGCTCCTAGATACTTATATAAACTCATCTAGATTTCTTACCCTAGCCAAAGAGTCCCAATATTCAATTTCAACCTAACTCTCCAATCCTTCCCTCTTACTTCTGCACTGAAATGCTTGATTCAAGTCATTCTGGCCTGTTCACTATCCACTAAGCATACCCAGTCTACAACCTATCTGGGCTTTTATTCAAGCGCTCCAGTTTACTGTTTTCTGCCACTTGAATCATATTCATCTTTTAATGTTGGGTCAATAAAAGCCCTAAAAGTCTCTGGGATACCTTTCCAATGATTCCAGCAACGTCTTTTTCCTGGGAATGCCCACAGTATTCATATTATCTATATCACTCATTTATCAGGTAAAAGCTCTGCACCTGTGTTTTATGCATATCCTCCACATCACAGACAAATGAAACCACAAAAAGTTTTGATGCAATTGGTACTATTTTTAAAAATCCAAGAGGACAAAAGTAAATATATGCAAAAAATGTTTTTCATCCCACTTCGCAAATATAGTCATTCTTGATTTAGGCATGTAGAAGTAGATTTCTTTATTAAAGCATTGGCTGTTACACAGTACTATCCAATAAAAATATAAAATGAGCCACATAATTTCAAATTTTCTATTAGTTCATTCATAAAAGTAAAAAAAAACAGGTCAAAATTAATTTTAACAATTTATGTTATGTAGCACTATATAGCTCAATGTTATTTCAACATACTATCAGCATTTAAAATTTCAGACTTTTACTTGACATTTTACTTATTTTTTTAATTTATAACTCAATTAAAATTATACATCATTGACATATCACAGTATTACTTTCAGGTGTACAACATAATGATTTAATATTTGTATACACTGCAAAATGATCACAATAAGTCTAGTTACACCCACCACCATACATAGTTACAAATTGTTTTTCTTATGAGAACTTTTAAGATCTCCTTGCTTAGCAACTTTCAAATATGCAGTACACTATTATTTTTTTTTCTTTTTTCTTTTAGTACACTATTATTAACTGTAGTCACCATTCTGTATATTACCTCCCCATGACTTATTTATTTTATAACTGAAAGTTTGTACCTTTCGACCGTCTTCAACCATTGTACACTTTTGGGGTGATACCTAGTATTCAAAACATATCATTTTACCCTTACAGCATATCTCAATTCACCCTAGCCATATTTCAAGTGCTCAAGGGCCACATATGGCTACTGGCTACTGTACTGGATCACACAGAGCTAGCACGTTTAAACCTAAAATTTAGAACTCACAATTTACTAACAATTTACTTAATTTTTTTTTTTTTTTTTGGTGATACAACTGACATATAACACTATATTTAGTTTCAGGTGTACAACATAATGACTTGATATTTGTAAATACTGCAAAATGATCACCACAATATGTCTAGTTAACATCCAATTTACTTATATTTTTTTGTTACAAATAGAACTGACAGGCTAATAACCTTATGGACACTTGTAGCTCTTAATATTTTGCCAGTCAATAAGAAGCAGACAAAAACTTCAATAGAAAAGTTAAATTGAAAATATTATAATTCCCATACTTTGCATTCTCTAAACAGTGCAGTCTATATCTGCACTTTTCAAAACAGCAGCCATTAGCTACATGTGACTATTTAGCACTTGATATGTGGCTAATAAAACTAAGGAATTAGACTTTTAATTTTACTTATTTTTAATTAACTTAAATAGCCACATGTGGTAAGTGGCTAGGGTTTGGGGCAGTGCAGCTATAAAATATCAATCATATTTTTTAAACACATGATCATTTTCTATAACACGCACTGACGATCTATAAATTCACTTATTTATCACCTGGAACATTTCCTAAATAATTTCATTTTGAGAACATTAGGTAATTATTAACTTCCTTCTAAGAATTATCTATTAACCAATTTCATGTCATTCTGAAAAATACAGGTTTTGTCCCAATTGAACCAAGATCTCTACCTTTTCACATGACAGATTTGATATATAACCTTTAACAGACACGTTTCTTTCACAAGGCCTCAAGAAGGTGAAAGGTTCTGAAGCAGAAGAAAAGGTCAGGTGCTGTGTGAATTCATGAAGGGCCTGCCAAAATGATGCAGGTATGAAACAGCAGTAAGTGGTTAGGATCCCAGAATGTATTACTGATCCAATCACCCAAAGATGTTCTATAGTTACGTTTTTCTAAGCATCTTTCCAGCACCAAGCCTTAAGAATGCTGCTGCTTCTGAAATTCTAGTTTTATTATGTACAATTCTCTTTTTAATGGCAGAAATTTACAGCTGGTCATAATAACTAAATTACGTAATTCCTCTCATTTCTCATTGAAGTCTTTTACTTAAACTTCCTCTACGGTTGTAAGCAGCGATACACTTAGAGTCACAACACAGTTGATTTTATGTAGGCCATTGATAAAAGAACACTGATTTCAGATACAGGGATTTAAGTATAAGCTTACAAAAAGATTTTACTTACTGCCAGTTTCTACAAACTCTGTTGGGGGAGCACAGTTTTAACCATAATGACACTGGTCCCACAGTCCACTTGATCCTTGAAGTAACTATTATGTTTTTATATACCTTATCTGCAAAAAGTTCATTTAATCAATCATCTTAAAGTTTTCAGAAAAGCAAGAAAAAAAAGAAGTCTCAAGACTATGAACTAAAACTTTGGTCATTATCTGAAAAGCTACAGTTTATAGATGCGAGATGCCAGGTAAGTGTAATATAAATCACTAAGCTCAGCTTTCCATTATTACCATAATGGAAAAAAAAAAATCCAAGAATAGTTGTTATGTAAGCAGGCAAACCAAGGGGTTTCTAATGCTCCATTTAGGTTTTGGGTTTCATTTAGAATCATACTGCTGTTCCCATATAGGTAAAGAAACACACCAAACATGGCTCAGATTATTTCAGAACCAAAGCCGTGAAAACATCTCTGCTACAAAGAAAGTAATCAGTGTACTACTATAAACATCAGTATGGCTGGAGGCTCGAATAACCAGCATTCAGCACCTCTTCCTGAAGGAGAAGGTAGATGTTTATGGGGAGGAAAGACCTCTAGGTAAGATGATGTGAGCCACCCTCACATCAGTCAGTCTTTAAAGGGTTACTCTTTCCTTATATGTACTTGAAAAACAGCATCCTGGCAGAGGGAATCCGAGGTACTTGAGGCAATGGCTTCCAATAACATACACCTCCAACTCTAATCAGATAATTCTATTTCCCTTCTCTCTTTTCTCTCTACTCAATTTAATAATCATGGGAGGGGTGGGGGGATGGGTAGGGAAGGAAGGAAAGAGAGACCCAAAACAAATTTTAAAAGAAAGAAATAATGATATCATGGTATTTAAGGAAGAGGAGGGATTTTTTTCCCTCAACATCTTTTCCTCTAATTATTTTAAATCTAGTGAAAGGTTGAAAGACTAGTACACCTGTCACCTAAATGCACCAACTGCTAACATTTTAGGTAAACATTTTTATACAGGATAAAACCATCAGCAAAAGGTTCTCTAATAAAAAAAAGAATGAAAAGCAGCAGCCAACCAAACCAAGGAAGGGAAGAACATGCCAGGCACAAGGAAATGCCTGTAGAGAAGACCTGAGGCAGATAAAAGCTTCCAGTGTGGCAGGAAAGAGAAAATGGTAAAAGATGCCACTGAAGAAGTAAGCAAAGGTCATATCTTATAAAGCCTTGAGGTTCGTGTAAAGAGTTTTGATTATATTTTGAGTGTAATGAGAAATCAAGGGAGGAATTTAGGAAAGTTTCCTGATCTAAGTTTTTAAAAGATCATTCTTTGTCTAGGCTCTGCTTCATAATAACCTAAGCAGCAGAGGACAGATGGAGTTACAGATGAAACAAAATTACAAAATTTCACTGAATCTAGGTGATGAGCACGTGAAACTGCATTATACAGCTTTCTAACTTTGTATAAGTGGGGAATACGACTAGACTAACTAGGAGGCTAGTGCCATACTTCAGGCAAGAGATAATGATGGCTTGGACG
The DNA here is from genome assembly GCF_039906515.1 of Pseudorca crassidens. Taxonomy (NCBI): domain Eukaryota; kingdom Metazoa; phylum Chordata; class Mammalia; order Artiodactyla; family Delphinidae; genus Pseudorca; species Pseudorca crassidens. The sequence goes on from NC_090304.1 coordinate 56,156,548, forward strand.
AAGGTGGCAGCAGTGGAGATTTAGAGAAGTACCCTCAAGGAAAACTGCAAAATCTAGGAAATTTCAAAATTTCTAAAATATTTTCTAACAAGCACCTTCACCAATCTCAATCTGAGAAAGTAACTACTATATATCTGTCTTCTATGTGATTCCTATTGATTTGTTCATTTTTAAAAGCAGAAACCACAACTTTTTGTTTGATTAGTCATGATTTAGAAAGACAACATATACACACAGACATTTAATAATAAAGTTAAATAAATTTATGTGTACCGTGTCTTATTTCTCATACTCTTCATCATTTCAAATGTTCATACTGCACTTAAAAGCCTGCACTTAATATTTCAACTAAGTATTCTTTTTTTTTTTTTTTTTTTTTTGCGGCACACGGGCCTCTTACTGTTGCAGTCTCTCCCGTTGCGGAGCACAGGCTCCAGACGGGCAGACTCAGCGGCCATGGCTCACGGGCCCAGCCGCTCCGCGGCATGTGGGATCCTCCCAGACCGGGGCACAAACCCATGTCCCCTGCATTGGCAGGTGGACTCTCAACCACTGCGCCACCAGGGAAGCCCAACTAAGTATTCTTTAAAACTGCGTTACATGTATATTATGAAAAGCACTAGAAAGAGTCAAGAGAAAGAGGTGCAAACCTCAATTTTCTCATCCATAAATGGAGTTCTACCAGATGATCTAAAGTCTTCCAGCTCTAATATTCAATGTCCAAGTCTAAGTATTGAGGCAGGTATTTATTTGCCTTAGAATAACACAGCAGTCGTCATAGGATTTAGCATTTTTGAACTGAAAGCACACTATCTGATAAACTAGAAAACTTAGCAACTAAGATGTGATGTCAATTGCTCAAGGTCGAAGAGAGCCCAAGCAAGATCCCAGACCTCTGGCCTTCCAATCCAAGGCTCTTCCTAATGTTTCTTAAAGTACCAAATGGATGGAGGAATAGTTCAGAAGACCTGACTTATGAATCAAGCCACCCTTTCGGCATAGCTCAGTATCTGGGTTTTTATCTTTTACCTTGGGTTGTTCCTGCCTATGCACTCTGAGGCATTAACCATTTCTAAAATGTAATCCAGCTTTCTGTAACAACAGAAAGACTGCTACTCCTCCTCCCAATCCATTCTTTCTTTTTTCAACAGCTTTATTGAAAAGTAATTTACATACCATACACTTCATCCTTTTAAAGTACACAAATCAATGGGTTTTGGTATGTTTTATGATTAATGTTTAAATTGTGGTAAAATACAAATAACATAAAATTTGTCATCTTAACCATTTTAAGTGTAAAATTCAGTGGCATTAATAACATTCACAAAGTTGTGCAACCATGACTGCTGTTGCTGTTTTCCTATCCGTTTCCATAGTTAAAAGTTTTGAAACAGTCACTTCACTTCCAAATTGCTTTCTGGAAAATTTACAATTATAAAAGTGAAGTCCACTACAGTATATATTCTCCGTGGGAGCAATACTGCACCCAAGAGGGCAAAAACTGATCCTTGAGGAGGGCAAAAAATCTCAGATATGGTTTACAGTTCTCAGCAACTTAACCCTACCTGACAAAATCTTACCCCTTAGTATTTAAATTCTCTTGCTAGGGAAAAATTAATTTTAAATTAAAGTTTTCTCTTTAGGAGTGTGATCATGGGAAAAAGAAAAAAAAAAGGTTGAGAAACACTGTGCTTTAGAATTCAAAAGCAAACACTGTTACTCAAAATGTAAAGCACCATCTTTAGACAATGCTCAACCTGCGAAAGAGGCTGTATCCACTGAAACCAAAGCCAAGCTGCAAACTGCCTTGCTACCCCACAAGAACTGATTTTATCCATAATGTTAAACACAATAATGGGAAAAATTATGTTACAATTTTAATATTTAAATAAAGCAGAAAACCAAGCATGCTAGCTAAAAAATTGTTTTAAATTTATCCCCAATACTGATAATTAAGAGAGAGTAAGAATTAAGTATAAAACAGAAAAAGAGAAAGAAAATAAAGGTAGGCTCTTTGACATCATATAGTCTTAACTACCTTTACAGTCTCACTTTGTAATTACCTATCATCTATCTCCTCTTCTTCCTCTCTGCCACCCTTAGATGTAAGCTCCAAGGTAAGGGTCAGATCTATCTGCCTTTTTCATTGTTGTATTCCCTCCACCAAGCACAGTTCCTGGCTCATTCAACTATTTGATGAACTAGAATGGGACAAGAAAATAAAGGACAAGGAAAGCAACAGGGAGAGATGGAGTGAGGAAATTTTAAAAGTTCTCAGACAGCTAGAAAAAAAGAAAGTTCCTTTAGGTGTGAAAGAAAAATTATCTGAAAAGTATGTAGGAAAGTGATGAGGGAGATGAGATGAAAAAGATGGCAAAAGTGGCTTTAGAATTTCAGTTCACTGTGTGAGCCATCTGGTGACAGCACTAACCCAAAACAACTTATTGGCAGGGTTTTATTTCCCCTTTTCTCTCCCTTTTGAGGAAAGGGATGTAAGATGTGAATGCTCCCATGGACATTTGTATACAGGAGTCAATAATGAAGTCCACAAGTTTAATTAAATAAATACCTATATAGTGATTTCCTAACACCAGACCTCTATAAAGTGCTAGATTTCTATCCCCATCATGTATGTTCCGTAGTATTTAAAAACTTAAAAGCACACTAAAAGATGCCTTTATGATTCAATACCACGATTTTAGGTGTTAGGAAATCAGTTTGATGTTTCTTTTAAAGACCATTCTGCAGATCTATGAACTTAAATTAAAAGAACTATATCTCTTGGGACTTCCCTGGTGGCGTAGTGGTTAAGGATCCGCCTGCCAATGCAGGGGACACAGGTTCAAGCCCTGGTCCGGGAAGATCCCACATACTGCGGAGCAACTAAAGCACGTGTGCCACAACTACTGAGCCCACGAGCCACAACTACTGAGCCTGCGTGCCCTAGAGCCCGTGCTCCACAACAAGAGAAGCCACCACAATGAGAAGCCCACACACCACAATGAAGAGTAGCCCCTGCTCACTGCAACTAGAGAAGGCCCATGTGCAGCAAGGAAGACCCAATGCAGCCAAAAACAAAATAAATAAGATAAATAAATTGAAAAAAGTAACTATTTCTTTATGAAATTTATGTCATCTTTATTCCTTGCTAACAAGTGATCATACTTTTCTTTCCATCGACATTCATTTGACAAGCAGAGATAACGATATAAGTAACATACCATGTCATCTTACAGTTTCCTAAAATCTTGGCAGAAAGCATAACAAATGAATTCACTGTAACTTCTACAGTTATTTCAATAAATGAGAAAATGTACATGAAAACACTTTATAAACCATAAAGCAATAAACAAACCAAAGTTACTGTTATTCACCACCAGATGGTGATCATGTCTTATTTAAAGCAAATGCTGACACCTTATTCAGGGGCCAGCCAACTGACTATTAAAAATTATTAATAAGCAAACCAGGTTGTCTGAATACAATACTGGTGATTTAAGTATGTTCAATTGAAACATCAGCAAAACAATAAAAAACAGGTTCTGCCTGAAGATTTCTAAAGGAGCTGATCTCTTCTTATTCACATTTGATACAATTTAAAGAAAAAGACAACAGGGCATGTTTTTCTGGCAGTCTTATATGGGTTATTTAACCATTCATACCACCTTGATCCACCCTAACGTGTTATTTTAAAGCAAATTCCAGATATCATGATTTCATCCACAAATATTTCACTGTGTATCTCTAAGGGATAAGGACTCTTTAAAACTAAGCATAATAATATTATTACCACCTAAAAACTAATAATTCTTTAATGTCACAGAATTTCCAGTCAATTAAACAATTTTAAAACATTTTCAATTAACCAAGAAATAAAACTGTATTTTTTTGTTACCTCTGTAGCAGATGCTGGCAGCACCTCACCTTTATCCCCTCAGCACTTATGTTTCCAGTACAGGCCAACCTGCAAGCATGTGCAAGTCTTCACATGAGGGTTTTTTCTGACTACAGGGCAGGGGAGTTAAGCATTCCTGAGGGCATCCCTAAACCAGTAACTGAAAGAGCTCTTTAACCCCTTTGCTGGGATGAATCTGAGATATAATCTACACTGCCTTTCAGCTCAACAAAGGATTTAGTCCCAGTAGCCTATAAAATAACATACTTGAAAACACATCCCATATTGGCTTTTTTTCTCCCTTTCCAGTATCACTTCCCCTGCCCTTGTCAGTGTTTCCTGGCATCAGTTTCCAAATAAACTATTTGCACTCACATTTCTGTCTCAGGGTCTACTGCCTGGGGAGTCCAACATAAGACAACCTCTTAATTTTGAATGAAAGCTATGGACATCCTAAGAAAATGTAACCATAAAAATTTCTGTAAATATGTTCAAAGAGTTTAGAGACAACCCAAAAGACATACAAATATCCCAGTTTAAAGAACCCTTTCTCCTACAGGTTCAGGATAGTCAAGATCTTAATGTGTTCCACTGAGATTGTTCAGTTATGTTGAAAAACTAACATCCCCACCGCTTACTCTTCATTGTTGGCAAAGAAGCATCATTATCTCAATCCTCAGTTCTTATGTGCATAACAATCTAACTGAAAGTACACCAACTGCAGGCTTAAGTGCTACACTTTAAAGAAAAAAAAAATGTTCCTAGAAGGAATGGTTTACTAAGACTGGGTCCCTTGAAAAGCCACAAAATGTGATATTTATGAGTATTTTCATTTATATATGACTTTTTTTTTTATATATGACTTTCAATGGATATTTTTTTTAAACTGCTGCTGGCCTCAAACAACAATTCAAGTAAGAGTAAAGGACTTATGAAGATTTCTTTTGAAAAATCAACTTGGGGTGGGGGGTACTTCCCTGGTGGTCCAGTGGATAAAAATCGGCACTCCCAATGTAGGGGGCCCAGGTTCGATCCCTGGTCAGGGAACTAGATCCCACATGTATGTCGCAACTAAGAGTCTGCATGCTGCAGCTAAGAAGTCCACAGGCTGCAACTAAGAAGCCTGAATACTACAACTAAGAGCCTGCATGCTGCAACTAAACAGGCCGCAAGGAAGATCCCACGTGCCACAACTAAGACCTGGTACAGCCTAAATAAATAAATAAATATTAAAAAAAAAGAAAGAAAGAAACCAAAAAGAAAAATCAACTTGGGGCGGTCATACTAATAGTATGATAAAGTCCCCTCTAGCTAACACACACTCCTCCTCTACCCTTCTGAAAAAAGTTCTATGCACTCAGTTTCCATTTTCTCACCTGTCCCATTTGCTCCAAACCCACCACAATCTGACTAGTTAAATTAAATGGATGCTTTAGTCTTTGCCTTAATTTGGCAGCATATGACAGCAGTGATCACAACTTCATTTTTGAAACTTGGCCATCCTGTGACACCACTTTTTTGATTTCTCCTCTTATTTCTTTGCCCTGTTTTGGATTCATTTGCAGGCCCACTTCTGCCCTTTCCTTGAAAGCTGGTTCTATTTTAGAACTTCATTTCTTTTGTTCCTAAGATATCTCATCCATCCCTTCATTTCAACTTAAATATGCTGTCTCACTCTACTGGTTATGGATATGTTCAAGTAACAGAAAACCTTACCAGAGTGGCTTCACAAATATAATGGGTTACTTTTTCTCATACAGACTTCTCTAGAAGTCCAGACTAATGAGTTGCTAGTTTTGGTTTAATGGCTCAACAAATCCACCATATTCAACTTCATGGAATACCCAAACATTCCATGCTGTTTCTAGTCTTTGTACCTTAGCATGTGCAGCTCCCTCTATCATCAACCCACCTCTATTCACCCTCAGAGTTGTTTGGTCGTCACTCCTTAGGAAATCATTCTTTTATCCATTCTTTGTTTATTCTTTTATCTTATCAGGATTAAGTGCCCCTGCTGGATATTCCAAAATGATTTTGCTTATACATCTCACTGTATCATAAATGCCTGTCTGATCACCTCTATCCCACATTAAATAGGCCTTTATCTTCAGCACCTAGGACAGTGCCTAGTGCATACCATACATTCAATAAGCACTTATTGAATGAATAGATGATGTGGCCTTTAAAAAAATCTATTTTATTAGAGAAATGCTAATCAAAAACTACAATGAGGTACCACCTCACACCAGTCAGAATGGTCATCATTAAAAAGTCTACAAATAATAAATGCTGGAGAGGGTGTGGGGAAAAGGGAACCCTCCTACACTGTTGGTGGGAATGTTAATTGGTACAGCCACTGTGGAAAACAGTACGGAGGTTCTTCAAAAAACTAAAAATAGAGTTAGTATATGATCCAGCAATCCCACTCCTGGGCATATACCCAGGCAAAACTATAATTCAAAAAGGTATATGCACCCCAATGTTCACAGTAGCACTATTTATTGATACAATAACCAAGACGTAGAAACAGCCTAACTGTCCATTGACAGATGAATAAAGATGTACTACATATATACAATGGACTACTACTCAGCCATAAAAAACAATGTAATAATGCCATTTGCAGCAACATGAGTAGACCTAGAGATTATCATACTAAGTGAAGTAAGTCAGAAAGAAAAAAACAAATACCATATTATAACACTTATATGTGGAATCTAAAATATGACACAAACGAACTTACCTATGAAAGAGAAACAGACTCACTGACATAGAAAACAGACTTGTGGTTGCCAAGCAGAGGGTGGGGGAGGGATGGATTGGGAGTTTGGGATTAGCAGATGCAAACTATTATATATAGAATGGATAAACAACAAGGTCCTACTGAACAGCACAGGGGAACTACATTCAATATCCTCTGATAAACCATAAAGAAAAATAACATGGAAAAGAATGTAAAATAAAAGTTTAAAGTAATTTATTCACAAACATGAACTCATAACCCAAGCAACTGGTTGATTAGCAAATGAATAAACAATAATATACGTTTCTTGCTCATACTTAAAGAAGCAGACAGAGAAACAGATAAATTTCTAAAACCTTTAAAGGAAACATGTAAAATAGACTATCCATCTTGGCAATGTGCATTTATACCAAGCAATCAACTATACCCATGCTTATCAATTTACAAATTGCCAACCATAAACTTGCCTTTATGAATGATTAAGTTTCCTAATGTGACAAGAGAAGAAACTAAGATAAGCAAAAAACAAACAAAAAACAACAAAGAAGAAACCAGAAGAGACTATGACTAAACAAATGGTTGCCTTGTGACCCTCTTCCTAGACAGTGACCCCACTTTTAACCTGAGGCAACCACTGATCCGCTTTCTGTCACTAAGATCTGTCTTTTCTAGCGTTTCACATAAATGGAATCATATAGCATGTACTCATTTTGTCTGGCTTTTTAAGCTCAGCATAATGTTTCTGACATTCACTCACGTTCTGCATGTATTAGCAGTCCGCTCCTTTTTTACTATAAATAGTATCCTATTATATGAATATATTTGTTCATCCAATCATCTGATGAACATTCAGGTTATTTCCAGTTTGGGGCTATTACAAGTAAAGCTGCTATGAACATTTGTGTACAAGTCTCTGTGTGGACATACATTTTTATTTCTCTTGGGTAGATAGCAGTGGAAACTGATAGGCTGTATAGTATATGTAGGTTTAACTTAATAAGAAACTCCCAAACATTTCGCCAAAGTGGTTGCACTATTTAATCTTCCCACCATTATTGTATAAGAGTTCCAGTTGATACACATCCTCACTAACATCTGAGGTATAGTGGGTCATTTCAAAAGAATGTATCTTCTGCCATGTTGGGTAGTGTTCTAGAAATGTCAGTAACATCCAGTTTGTTGATAACATTGTTCATGTCCTATATTCTGACTGATTTTCTATCTAGTTGCACTATCAATTACTAGGAGGAGTGCTGAAATTTCCAATTATAACTTTAGATTGTGTGTGTATCTTTCAGTTCTGTCAATTTTTGCTTCACATATTTTAAAGCTGTTACTGGGGGAAAAGACACTGTCAGAATCATCACATCTCCCTGATAAATTAACTCCTGTAGCATTGTTCTGAAGTTTCCATTTTCTGATATTAGTATAGCTATTCCAGCTTTCTTATGATTCGTTTTGCACAGTAGAGCATTTTCTATTCTTTTATTTTTCACCTGTAACCTTCTAATTAAAGTGGATTTTTGTAGCATATAGTTGGGTCTTGCTTTTTTTATCCAGTCTGACAATCTCTTTTATTTAACTTTAACTAAAACACCACAGGTGGCTAGTGTACAGCCCGTGAACTAAGAATGGTTTTACATTTTCTAAAGGTTGGGGGTTAAAAAAATAAATAAATAAAAGGAAAAACAGTATTTTGTAACACATGACAATTACATAAAATTCAAATTTTAGTGTCTATATAAAAAAAGTTTTAGTGGAGCACAGCCATACTTATAAATTTATGTAATATCTATGGTTACTTTCATTCATGCTACACTGGCAGAACTGAACAGTTTCAAGAGACACTGTACTGATCACAAAGCCTAAAATATTCTTAATATCTGGCTTTTAAAAGAAACTTGCCAAACCCTGATTAAAACCATTTATATTTAATGCAACTATTGATATAATTGGATTTAAATCTACAATCTTACCATTTATATTCTGTATATTCCACCATTTCTTTGCTCCTTTCTTCCATCTTTTCCTGTTTTCTTTTGGATTAACTGGGCACACTCTAGCATCTCATTTTATATCTACTATTGGCTAACTAGGCATACTTCTTTATTTTAATATTCAGTGGTTGCTCTAGGTTTTACAATATACATCTTTAACTCTATACAGTGTACCACCAATGATATCCTCTCACTTCACAAAAATGTGAACACTTGTTACCCTTACACCGTAGTACTTCTATTTCCCTGCTGTCATCCTTAATACTATGGATGTGATACATTTTACTTCTACATATGTTGTAAAACTTACCATAAATTATGATTTTTGCTTTAAACAGCCAATTATCTTTTAAGATGTTTAAAATTAGGGAAAATGTATTTTATATTCAAACATATTTATCATTTCTTGCACTCATCATCTCTTTGTCTAGATCCAAGCTTTCATCTGATCCATTTTCCTTCCATCTAAGATGTTTCTTATTGTATATTTCAACTAGCTAGTAATAAATTCTCTGGTTTTATTTCTCTGAAACGGTTTCTATTTCACCCTTATTTTCAAAGGATATTTTCCTGAATATATAACTATACACTGACAATTTTTTTTTTTTTCCAGTACGCGGGCCTCTCACTGTTGTGGCCTCTCCTGTTGCGGAGCACAGGCTCCGGACGCACAGGCTCAGCAGCCATGGCTCACGGGCCCAGCCGCTCTGCGGCATGTGGGATCTTCCCGGACCGGGGCACGAACCCGTGTCCCTTCCATGGGCAGGCGGACTCTCAACCACTGTGCCACCAGGGAATTCCCTATAATAGTTATTTTTAACATCCCTGTCTGCTAGCTCCATCACCTCCGTCATTTCTAATCTGTTTCTTTTTCTACTGGTTATAGGTTACCCTGGACGTGCTTCTTGCAATGTCTAGTGATTTCTGCTTAGATGCTGGAAAATATCAAAGTCACACTGCTGTTTTTGAGTATTTGCAATCACTCCACAGAGAGCTGGGATTTGTTTTGGCAGGCATTTATTTACAGATCCATTTATCCCTCTGAGGACTTTTCTGTCTTTACTACATGACAAATCCAGTGGGGTCTCCACTGAATGCCTTGGGTGCTCCAAAAGACCCTTCACTCTGGTCAGAATTAAATGTCTCCTGCATAAATTCGGTAAATGTTCTGCTAGTAATTCCCTGGATGTTCACTGCCTAGCCTTACAGCGTTTTACTTTATGCATTCATGACCTAGTATTCAGCAAAGATTCAACGTGGCCCCTATAAACATTTCTGGAGTTCTTTTGTTTGCATAGTTCCTATCTTTTCAGAAACTGGCTGTGCAACTTCTAGCTGCCTAAGTCTCTCCAAAATCCAATCTGTGTCTCCTCAACTGAGTGAGGCTTGCAGCCTCATTAGGCTCCCTCTCCCTGCTTCTTCAATCCCAGACAGGAAGCCATGGTAGTTGTAGAGCTCATATTCCTATTTCCCTTCTCTCAGGGACCACAGTCCTACTCTGCCCTATCTAATAAAAGACGGTTCATATATTTTGGTGCAGTTTACTATTTGCGACAAGTGGGTAAAGACTCCTTATTGCTCCATCACGGCCAAAGATGAAATTCCTCATTTTTTAAAACAAAATGAAAGACATATGTATCTGAGCAGATCATACAAATTTAAAGAAGAATGAATTATAAATGAATCTATTTTTCACATGTCAAGTACCTAAAAAGAAACAATAGGGGTATCAGATACTGGTTTCTAACATTTCCAAAAAAAGAAAAGGGAATATTGGATCCTTAAAACTTTAGACGTGTCTCCATTATGAAGAGGCTCACAAATTAATAACTTGCCCAGCTCACACAAATATCAAGTGGCAAGGCTAAGATTCTAACCCAGCTGACAGTAAACACCATGTTTTCACTCTACACCACATTGCGTCCCATTATTTCTCAACACAAATACTACATTTTAAGAAATCTGGTTTGCCAAACTGAATTTATTAAAATCTCCTGTGTTTTACTTAGCAAAAGTTACTATTAACTATCAGTAATAATATCTGATCAATGTGGGGAAAAGATATTACCACAGGGAGTTGAGAATATTTCATATAAAAGCAATGATAGGACTTCCCCGGTGGCACAGTGGTTAAGAATCCGTCTACCAATGCAGGGGAGACAGGTTCGGGTCCTGGTCCAGGAAGATCCCACATGCTGCAGAGCAACTAAGCTTGTGCTCCACAACTACTGAGCCTGCACTCTAGAGCCCACAAACCACAACTACTGAGTTTGCATGCCACAACTACTGAAGCTCGTGCGCCACAACTACTGAAGCCCGTGCACCTAGAGCCCATGCTCCGCAACAAAGAGAAGGCACCGCAATGAGAAGCCCGCGCACTGTAACGAAGAGTAGACCCCACTAACTAGAGAAAAGCCTGCGCCGCGCAGCAATGAAGACCCAATGCAGCCATAAATAAATAAATATATAAATAAGCAATGATACAAATGACTGAATTTAAAAAAATATTATAAAATAATGAAACACTGTATAGCATAGGGAACTCTACTCAATACCCTGTAATGGCCTATATGGGAAAAGAATGTCAAAACAGAAAAAAAATAGGAGTGGATATATACATAACTGATTCACTTTGCTGTATACTTGAAACTAAGACAACATTGTAAACCAACTATACTCCAATAAAAATATTTTTTTAAAAAGAAACAAGTAAAAATAAAACAAAAAATGAAAAAGAAAGAAAAACAGCAATGATACAATGTCATTTTTAGCCTATGTGGCATTTGGACAAATAGATATGTATTTTTTTAAATCTAAAATTGGCATTTAAAAATACCTTAAATGATTTGTGGACCTTTGGTTATGATTCACTCAAGCTAGTAAATCCCTAAGGAACACATATATTTCCTATTTCATAGGTGGACATTATGTTCATTATCCAATGTTGGAGACCCCCTAAAATGTAAATTCCTTTAAAATATTATCCATAAGACCCAGAAAAGGGGTTAACATAGACACTCAATGCACACTTGGGGAATAAAAGGCCCCCATATTTCCATTCTCAAAATGAGGGAGGTACATTACACCAAGAAGGTGGGCTATCCCTCTTCCACAAATCCCTTAAAATGACAGTAAAAAACAAACAAAGAAAAACAAAGAGATAGAGAGAAAAAAAGTAATAGGCTTGTGGTTCCAATAAATATGAAGTAACAGAAACTGTATTTACCTTATGCCTAAAACAACTAAACAACAGAACAAAATATATGAAACACTGGTACTCGAGACATTACATAAGAGGTGACAAAAGACAATAAACAATGATACATGAAAGATTAGAAACAAAGATGATAAACACTAAACTGCTCCAGTGTATTACTTGGGTAAGGAGGCAAAGAGGGAGGACCCGGTCAAAACTTGGCAATTTCCCTCTGTCAAAGAGGTGAAGCTGCGAGTCAAAAAGGCAAATTAGGGTCTTCCCTGGTGGCGCAGTGGTTGAGAGTCCGCCTGCCAATGCAGGGGACATGGGTTCGTGCCCCGGGCCGGGAAGATCCCACATGCGGCGGAGCAGCTAGGCGCGTGAGCCGTGGCCGCTGAGCCTGCGCGTCCAGAGCCTGTGCTCTGCAACGGGAGAGGCCACAACAGTGAGAGGTCCTCGTACAGCAAAAAAAAAAAAAAGGCAAATTAGAGATATGAACTAGCGTTCATGGAGTAGAGTGACAAAGAGGTGAGAGGTGCAGAGACCACTCTGGAAATCCACAAACAGTCCCTTCTGAGTCTTCAGCAAAATACTAATCAGTGTATGTATGTGAGGAAACTACCCAAGGTCAAGGAAAGAAGCATTAAAAGGAACAGAGGAAACAATGCCCAACACCCATACAAGTCTTATGAGCAAGTTCTATTCCCCAACAGCCAAAATGGAAAAAGGTCATATTTCAAATAGCATTGGCTGGATCAGAGGTCAGCAAATTACATCCCACAGATCAATCTGCTCCTCCTCCTGTTTTTGTACAGCCCAAGAACTAAGGATGGTTTTTACATTATTAAACAATTGAAAAATAGTCAAATGGTAACATTTTGTGACAACTGAAAACTACATGAAATTCAAATTACAGTGTCCAAGAATAAAGTTCACAATATGCTCATTCATTTAAATACTCTCTGGCTGCTTCCACACTATAACAGAAGGGATAGGTAGCTGAGAAAGAGACTGAGTAGCCCACAAAGCCTAAGATATTTACTGACTCTTTACAGAAAAATGAGTCTTGTGTCAGTTGGAAGAAAACTAATCCTAGAATAAACACATATCCCATCCCACCTAACAAAGCTTAGAGGGAAGATATTAAATAATCAGTTCCCAAGTAACTGAATCACATCCCAGAGTTTAAGAATACTATAGGTGTACAAAAATATCTGGCATTTAGCGTAGTTAAAATTAACAATGTCTAGTATCAAATCAAAAATTACCAGACACAAAAAAGAAAGCAGAAAAATTAAACACATAATGAGAAGGAAAAACCAATTGGATCTGACTCAGAAGTGACCAAATAATAGAATAAAAAGGGACAGGAGAATTTATTATATGATTATAAATTACTATAATACATGTGATTAAAAAGCCAGAGGAAGAACTGAACATGTTAAGTGAAGACATGGATAATATAAAAAAAGACATAAATGAAAATTCCAGAAAGGAAAACTACAGTGTCTGATGTTAAAAATACACTAAATAGCATAGAGGCTAGACTGGCTATCCCTACTACCCACCCTCCCATTAGTGAACTTAAAAACACAGCAATAAAAAACAAACAAAATGATGGTGAAAAAGGACTGAAAAAAGATTCAAAGAGAATCAATAAACTGTGAGGCAATTTCAAGTGGTCAAACACACACATAATTGGGAGTCCCAGAAAACAGAAAAAAAATTATTTGAGGAAATGATAGTGAAAAAGAAAAATTATGAAAATACATGTAAGTGTTGTGGCATGCAGCTGAACAAGTACTTATAGAGAACTTTATAGAACTAAAAATCATTAGTGTGTGTGTAAAACCAAACAAACAAACAAAACAGAAACAAATTCATAGATAGAACAAATTGGTGGTTACCAGAGAGGAGGGGAATAGTGGGATTAGCAAACAGGCGAATAGGTGAAGAGAATTAAGAAGCACAAACTTCTAGTTATAAAATATATAAGTCATGAGAATGTAAGATTCAGAATATAGAACATAGGCAATATTGTAATAACTTTAAATGGTGACAGGTGGTAACTAGACTTATTGTAGTGATCATCTCATAATGATATAAATGTCTAATCACTATGTTGCACACCTGAAACTAAGGTAACATTGTATGTCAATTATACTTCAACTAAAATTTTAAGAAAAGAGCAAACGAAAGAGGCCAGGTTCAAGATGATGATGTAAAAAGATCCTGAATTCACCTTGTCCCATGGAAACAACAAATCCACAACCACATATGGAATAATTCCCTCTGAAAGGGACCTGAAAACTGGATGAAAAGAGTCTCCACAACAAAGGCTAAAAGGACAGCACTGAGATGGGTAGAAGAAACAGAGAAACGATGACACCAAAGGAAAAACCACACCCCAGCCACAATCCACAACTGGGAAGGATCACAAAGGTATGGTTATTTTCCCTGAAGAGCAAGGGATTTGAGTTCCACATTGGGCATCCCAACTCCTAAATCCTGAATAGAAGAGCTCCCAGGACACCTGGCTTTAAAAACCAACAAGGAATAGGTCCAGGAAAACTACAGAACTACAGAGAACAAAAAACTTGCTCTTAAGGGGACTGCACACAGACTCAGTCAACTGAAAAACCAGTGCATGAACATGAGCTTGAAAAGTACCTGGACCAGAGGGGAAGGAGACCCACTCACTAATTTTAAAGCATCTACCTGAGAGGGAGGAACCACTTGGGATACACTTCCTAGGGACTGAGACAGTGGCGGGAGCCATTTTGGAGATCTCCATCTAACCTGTTAGTGCCAGTGGGCATGGCCCACCAAGAGCCTCACCCACCTCTTGTGCCTTCTTCAGGCCTGAAACCCAGCTAGATGAAAACCCCTCCTACCAGCACCCAGCAGCCAGTCCCCACAGCCATTCTCAGGACCAGTGCACCAAAGCAGCAGCTGCAACTCTGACTCAATGGGAGGGTGCAAGCAGCCCACATAGGGGTACCCACTGAGTGCTGGGATCTGAAGCCCAGGCAGGACTGCACTTCTGAGCCCTATAAAATGTCTCCTACATAAGGCCACTCCTTCAAGACTAGATATATAGAAACAAACAAAGAGAGAAGACAGAGGAATTTGTTCCAATCATAAGACCAAGTCAAATCTCAGAAAAAGAACTAAACAAAATAAAGATAAGCAATCCACCCAATAAAAAGTTCAAAGTAATACTCACAAAGGTACTCACTGAACTTGGGAGAAGAATGTATGAACAAGTGAGAACTTCAACAAAGAGAAAGAAAATATAAGAAAGTACCAAACAAACTTTTTGAAAAAAACTTATAACTGAACAACATAAATAAATACCCTAGAGAGGTTCAACAGCAGACTGGACAGGTAGAAGAACGAATCAACAGGCAAAACGAAAAATGATGGAATTCACCCAGACAGAGCAGGAAATGAAAAGAAAAGAAAAGAAAAAAATTTTAATGTAAATTGGTGCAGCCACTATGGAAAACAGTATGGATTTCCTCAAAAAATTAAGAATAGAATGCCACATGACCCAGCTATTCTACTCCTGGGTATTTTTCCGAAGTACATGAAAACACGGATAAGGAAAGATATTTATGCACCCCTATGTCCACTGCAGCATTATTTACAACAGCCAAGATATGGAAACAACCTAAGTGTCCACCAATGGATGAATGGATAAAGAAGACATGGTATGTGTACACACACACACACACACACACACACACACACACACACACACACACAAATGGAATACTACTAAGCCATAAAAAGGAAATCTTGCCATTTGTTACAACATGCATGGAACTTGAGGCTATTTCGCTAAGTGAAATAAGTCAGACAGAGAAAGACAAATACTGTATGATTTTACTCATATGTGGAATCTAAAATAGGACAAAATAAAATCCAACAAACAAATGCATAGATACAGAGAACAGAACAGTGGTTACCAGAGGGAAAGGTGATTGCAGGGATGGGCAAAATGGGTGAAGAGAGTTAACTGTATGGTGATAGATGGTAAATAGACTTGAGGTGGTGATACTCTGTATTGTACACAAATGTTAAACTACAATGCTGTATACTTGAAAGTTATATAATAAAAAAATGAGAGAAAAAAAGAAATCAAAGCCCTATTTTAAAAAAGAGAGAAAGGGTTTACCTGGTGGCACAGCGGTTGGGAATCCGCCTGCCAATGCAGGGGACCCGGGTTTGAGCCCCGGTCCGGGAAGATCCCACATGCCACGGAGCAACTAAGTCCATGTGCCACAACTACTGAGCCTGCGAGACACAAGTACTGAAGCCCACATGCCTAGAGCCCATGCTCCTCAACAAGAGAAGCCACGGCAACGAGAAGCCCATGCACCGCAATGAAGAGTAGCCCCCGCTCACCACAACTAGAGAAAGCCCGCACACAGCAACGAAGACCCAAAGCAGCCAAAAATAAATAAAATAAATAACTTTTAAAAAAAGACGAAGCAGCAGAAGAAAGGAAATAATAAGCAGCAGAAATCAATGAAACCAAAAGCTGGTTCTTTGAGAAAAATTAAAATAATTGATAAACCTCTTGGGACTTCTCTGGTGGTCCAGTGGTTAATACTCTGAGGTCCCAATGCAGGGGGCCTGGGTTCAATCCCTAGTCAGGGAACTAGATCCCACATGCCGCAACTAAGATCCTGCATGCCGCAACTAAAGATCCCACATCCCGCAACGAAGATCCCACATGCCACAACTAAGACCCTGCGTAGCCAAATAAATAAATATTAAAAAATTTAAAACTAAAAAAATAATTGATAAATCTCTATCCAGACTGAGCCAAGAGGGAAAAGGAAACACAAATGGAAAAAGGAAACACAAATTAACAGTATCAGGAATGAGACGCATTACAGACAGGAAAAACATAAGAATACTATGAGCAAATGTATGCTGATAAATTTTGTAACTTCAGGAAAATGGAAAAATTCTTTTGAAGAAACAAATTACCAAGGCTCATCCAAACAGAAACAGATAACATGAATAATCCCATATCTATTAAAGAAACTGAATATGTAGTTTAAAGCCTTCCCATAAAGAAAACTCCAGACCTAGATGGTTTCATTGGTAAATTAAGCCACAGATTTAAAGAATACCAATTCTATACAAATAGTTCCAGAAAACAGAAAAGGAGGAAATACTTTCCAATTTCTTCCATGAGGCCAGTATTACCCTGATATCAAAATCAGAAAAACACATCAAAAGAAAGAAAACTACAGACTAATACTGCTCATGAACATAGATGTAAAATTTCTTAACACAATTTTAGCAAACATATAAAAAGCGTAATTGATAATGACTATTTTAGTCTGCTCCGACTGCCAAAACAAAATACCATACAGACTGTGTAGTTTAAACAACAGAAATATATTTTCTCACTGGTCTTGAACCTGGAAGTCCAAAGCAAGGGAGCCAGCATGGTCAGGTTCTGGTGAGAGTTCTCTTCCTGAAGACAACCAACTTCTCAATGAATCCTCACATGGCAAAGAGAAAGAGAGGAATCTCTCTTCTTCTTGTAAGAGGTCACAGTCCTATTAGGGCCCTATTCTTGTGACTACACTTAACCTTAGTTATCTCCTAAGACCCTACCCCAGATACAGTCTCATTGGGGGTTATGGCTTCATCATATAAACTTGGGGGAGACACAATTCAGCCCATACCAATGACTTAAAAATGGGGTTTATCCCCAAAAATGCAAGATTAGTTTAAAAAAGTCCATCAATATAATTCACATGAACAAACTTAAATGAAAAAACATAATCATCTCAGTATATGCAAAAAAAAAAATTGACAAAATCCAACATCCAGTCCTGATAAAGCAATCTAGAAATAAAAGGGAACTTTCTCAACCTGAAGAAGGGCATAGTGAAAAATCTGCTATCAACATACTTAAGGGGGAAAGACTGAGTGCTTTCCCCCTAAGATCAGGATGAAGGCAAGAATGTCCATATATAACCACCACTTATATTCACAACTCTACATGTAGTTCTGGGAAGAAAAAGTAATCAAAGGCATGTGGGGTGGGATAGGGAGGGTAGGAGGGAGACACAAGAGGGAGGAAATATGGGGATATATGTATACGTAGAGCTGATTCACTTTGTTATAAAGCAGAAACTAACACACCATTGTAAAGCAATTATACTCCAATAAAGATGTTAAAATAAATAAATAAAACAAAAACAAACAAAAAATAAAAGGCATGCAGATGGGAAACAAAGAAGTAAGACTTTCTTTACAGATAAAAGAATCATGTATAAAGAATTTTTAATCTTTAAAAACTATTAAAAATGAGTGAGTTTAGTAAGGTTGCAGAATACAAGATCAATATACAAAAAACAACTGAATTTTTATATATCAGCAATGAAAAACTAGTAAATAAAAAATTTAAACAATACCATATAGATTATCATAAAAAAACATAAAACGTTTAGGGATAAAAGTGATGCAAGATGTGGAAGACGTGTATAGTGAAAACGAAAAACACAGCTAAGAAAAACTAAATAAAACCTAAATAAATGGAGCAATGTAACATATTCATCTATCAGAAGACTCAGTATCTTTTTATTGAAATATAGTTGATATACAAAATTATATAAATTATAGGTATATAATATTATACAGTGATTCACAAATTTTTAAAGGTTATAGTCCATTTATAGTTATTATAAAATATTTGCTATATTCACTGTGTTATACAATATATCCTTATAGTTTATTTTATACTAATAGTTCGTAGCTCTTAATCCCCTACCCCCTCTTCCTCTGGTAGTCTGTTCTCTATATCTGTGAGAGAAAACTCAGTATCTTAAGGTATCAATTTTTCCCAAATTCATCTGTAGATTCAAGATAATCCCAATAAAAATTCCAGGGAAATTTTTTGTAGAAATTGATAAACTTATGTTAAAATTCATATAGAAATTCAAAGGACCTAGAATAGTTAAAACACCTTTGAAAATAATAATAAAGGGAGTTCCCTGGTAGTCCAGTGGTTAAGAATCCGCCTTCCAATGCAGGGGATGTGGGTTCGATCCCTGGTACCACGGGGCAACTAAGCCTGCGCACCACAACTAGAGAGCCTGTGTGCCACACTAGAGAGAACCCTGCACGTCACAACAAAGAGCCTATGCGCCACAACTAAGACCCAACACAGCCAAAACTAAATAAATAAATATTTAAAAAAAAGAATAATAATAAAGGTGAAGGGCTTAAACTACCTGGCTTCAAGACTCATTACAAAGCTAGAGTTGAGTGAAGGACGAGTGACATTGGCCTGCAGACAAATATATTACAGAAATAGAATATGGGGTCCAGAAATAAACCCAAACACATATAGTCATATAACTAAAAAAAATTGGGGGACTTCCCTGGCAGTCCAGTGGTTAAGACTCCATGCTTCCACTGCAGGCAGTGTGGGTTCGATCCCTGGTGGGGGAACTAAAATCCTACATGCCATGTGGTGCGGCCAAAGAAAAAAAAAATTTATTGAAATAAACTTTACATAACATAAAATCCATCATTTAAACCATTTTAATGTGTACTATTCAGTTGTTTTAGTATAGTCACAATATTGTGCATCCATCACTACTATCTAATTATAGATCATCTCCATCAATCCAGAAAGAACCTACGTCCCTTCCAAATCTCCCCCCACCTCAACCCAGGCCAATCACAGATCTATTTTCTGTCTCTATGGATTTACCTAATCTGGAAATTTAATGTAAGTGGAATCAAAATCAATGAAACCAGAAGTTGACTGTTTGAAAGGATGAAGAAAATTGATAAACCTTTAGCTTGACTGATGAAGAAAAAGAGAAAGGACTCAAACTACGAAAACAGGAATGAAAGCAGAGATATTACTAATGACCTTACAGAAATAAAAGGATTGTTAAGACAATACTATGAACAACTGAACATCAACATATCACATAAGCTAGATGAAAAAGACAAATTTCTAGAAACAAACTACCAAACCTTACTCAAGAAGAAATAAAAAGTCTGAATACCCATAGGAGATTCAAGTAAAGAGATTCAAGTAAAGTAAAAAAAGTTAGTAATCAAACAATTTCCCACACAAAGAAAAGCCCAGAACTCAATAGCTTCACTGGTGAATTTACCAAACATCTACAGAATTACACCAATCCTTCTCAAATTCCTCCAAAACATAGAAAAGGAGGGAATACTCCCCAACTCATTCTATGACTCCAGTATTATCCTGACACCAAACCAGAGACAAAATCACAAGAATTGCAAAGATGAGTATCCTTTATGAATATGGACACAAAAATTCAACAAAATACAAGCAAACTGAATCCAGCAGCATATTAAAGAAATTACATATCATAACCAACTGGGATTTATCCCAGAAATGCAAGGGTTTAGGATAGGGGCTAGTCATGCCAGAAAGACCAATCACATGATTAGACAGTTGGGGCTTTGAGTCATGTGATATCAGCCCCACTTCCATGGAGGGGTAAGGGACTGGAAATGGAGTTCAATCACATGGTCAAATCTCCAATTAAAACTCTGCTACACTGAAGCTCAGTGGCACTTCCTGACTGGTGAATACACTGATGTGCCAGGAGGATGATGCACCCTGATTCCACAGGGAAAGGGCATGAATGCTCTACGCTGGGACCCTCCCAGACCTTGCCCTATGTATCTCTTCATTTGGCTGGTTCTTAATTGTATCCTTTAAAATAAAACCATAATCACAGGTATAGCAGTTTTCTGGGTCCTGTGAGTCAGCCTAGCAAATTTTCAAACCTGAAGCAGGTCATGGGAACCAGCAGCTATCATCTGCAATGGGGGCAATCTTGCTGGTGACCATGCCCTTCAACCTGTGATATCTGACCTAGTTCCAGGTGGTTGGTGTCAGAATTGAATTGTATTGCAGTACAGACATACCTCGTTTTACTATTTCACTTTATTGCACTTTGCAAATATTGCATTTTTAAAAACATCTTTATTGGAGTATAACTGCTTTACAATGGTATGTTAGTTTCTGCTTTATAACAAAGTGAATCAGTTATACATACGTCCCCATATCTCTTCCCTCTTGCATCTCCCTCCCTCCCACCCTCCCTATCCTACCCCTATAGGTGGTCACAAAGCACCAAGCTGATCTCCCTGTGCTATGTGGCTGCTTCCCACTAGCTATCTATTTTACGTTTGGTAGTGTACATATGTCCATGCCACTGTCTCACTTTGAATATTGCATTTTTCACAAATTGAAAGTTTGTGGCAAACCTTCATGGAGCAAATCTATTGGCGCCATTATTCCAACAGCATTTACTCATTTACTGCCTCTGTGCCACATTTTGGTAATTCTCACAATATTTCAAACTTTTCATTATTATTATATTTGTTACGGTGATCTTTAACCAGTGATCTTTGACGTTACTATTGTTAATTGTTTTGAGACAACATGAAAAGCACCCACATAAGAAGGCAAACATAATCGATTACTGAAATGACAAACAGGGATGCAGAATATTACGTAAACTCAGTTGATAAAGCAGCAGCAGGGTTTGAGAAGATTGACGCCAATTTTGAAAGAAGTTCTACTGTAGGTAAAATGCTATCAAACAGCTTTGCATGGTACAGAGAAATCGTTTGTGAAAGAATCAATCGATGTGGCAAACTTCTTTGCCTTATTTTAAGAAATTGCACAGCCACCCCAACCTTCAGCAACCACCACCCTAATCAGTCAGCAGCCATCAAAACTGAGGCAAAACCCTTCACCAGCAAAAAGATTACAACAGGGACTTCCCTGGCAGTCCAGCGGTTAACACACCGTGCTTCCAAAGCAGGGGATGTGGATTCAATCCCTGGTTGGGGAACTAAGATCCCACATGCTGTGCAGTGCGGCCAAAAACAAAAACAAAAACAAAAAGATTACAACTTGCTGAAGGCTCAGATGGTGGTCAGCATTTTTTAGCAATAGAGTATTTTTTAATTAAGGTATGTACATTGTTTTTTTAAAGATATAATGTTATCGCATGCTTAAGAGACTACAATATGGTGTAAACATAATTTTATACTCACTGGGGAACCAAAAAATTCATGTGACTCACTTTATTGCAGTGGTCTGGAACCCAATCTGTATCTCCAAGGTAAGCCTGTATACCAGCTGGTATCAGAATTAAAATCCAACCAAAGATTTTTGTGAAGTTTGACATGCCAATTCTAAAATTCAGATGAGAACGTAAAGGGCTAAAAATAACCAACAGCATTTCCAAAAGAATATGGTGCGAGAACTTGCCTTAGCAGATGAAAGGACTTACTTTAAAGCTATAGCAAGTAAAACCACGTGAAGGATACACCAATGTAACAAATAAAGAGCCTGGAAATAGACCCACGTATATGTGGAAACTGGGATACAAGATGTGGCATTACCAATTAGTGAGGGGAGAAAAAAAAATTACATAATACAAAAATAAATTCCAGGAGGTTTAAGACTACAGTTTGAGAAACAAAACTTGTAGAAGAAAATACAGATGAACACCTTATGCCTCAAAATCATAAAGAGAAGGGTTTCTTAAATGAGATATGAAAAGTATAAATGTAAAAATAAATAATTAACAATTATACTATGCTAAAATTTTAAAGTCTGGATCAACAAGATACTATAAAAACAGTAAAAAAGATAAACAGTATTAACATAAAAATAAATAAAAATATAAAAACGACAAAGGATTGACATCTGAAATACATAAAAAATCGCTACAAATCAATGAAAACAACAAAGAAAATGGAGAAATGCTATAAAAAGGCAATTCACGCAAGAGAAAAGTGAATGGCAAAAAAACCATGAAAAAATGTTCAACCTTATCAGAGCAATAAGAAACTAATTCACAACCACATTATCAAATATTTAAAAAGTCTGACAATGCTATGATTTGATTACCTGGAAAAATGAGAACCCTCATACACTATTGGCAATGTATAAATTGATAAAGCTAATTTGGAAATCAATCCAGCTATACCAAGGCTAAAAGGAAAACAATGGACCTTCTGTATCCCTGGATGCAGAACCTGCAGATATGGACGGCAGACTGCACTAGGCCATTTAAATAAAAGGACTTGAGCATCCTCGGATTTTGGTATACAAGGGGGTCCTGGAAACAATCCCCCATTGATACCAAGGGATGACTGTATACCCTTTAGCCCAGCAATTCTACCTCTAAGCAAAGCTGCTAGAATATTCATTACAACATTACTCTTAATAGCACAAAAACAAACCTAAATATCCACCAATTAAAAAAAAAAATTACAGTATTTTCATGTAATAGAAAACCATACAGCAGTTAAAGTAAATAACTAAAACAGTAAGGCATTAACATGGATATGTTTCAAAAATACTGTTGAGAGGCAATAAAGGAAGCTGTAGAGGAATGCATATAGTATTATATTGATTATATATAAAGTTTTAAAGCCTATAAATCCAGGGCTTCCCTGGTGGCACAGTGGTTAAGAATCCACCTGGCAATGCAGGGGACACGGGTTCAAGCCCTGGTCTGGGAAGATCCCACGTGCCGTGGAGCGACTAAGCCCATGCACCACAACTACTGAGCCTGTGCTCTAGAGCCCGCGAGCCACAACTACTGAAACCCAGGTGCCACAACTACTGAAGCCTGTGCACCTAGAGCCTGTGCTCCGCAACAAGATAAGCCACCACAATGAGAAGCCTGCACACGGCCACAAATAGTTGCCCTCACTTGCCTCAACTAGAGAAAGCCCGTGCGCAACCACAAAGACCCAATGCAGCCAAAAACAAACTTATAAAAAAAAAAGTATAAAAAAAAGCATATAAATCCATACAATGTATTATTTATAAAAGTATAAAAGTGTTCATGGGCACAATAAACTTCAAAATTCAGAACAGTGGTTGCCTATGGGAACAGACAAAAGAGAATCAGAACAGGAGTAATATACAGAGGACTTCAAATAAATTTGTAATTTTATCATCTTAAAAAGTAAAAGTAAGGGAATTCCCTGGCTTTCCAGTGGTTAGGACTCCGCACTTTCAAACACACACACACACACACACACACACACACACACACACACACTAAAAGCAAAAGCAAGGAAATTGAAAGAAAAAAGCAGACCCTAAAAAATCTCAGAACTCTGGGGATTAAGAAAAAAAAATCATAAAAATCACGAAGAAAAAGAAACTCATAAACGAAAAGCATCAGACTGACAGATTTCTCAACAGCAACAGTGGATCCTAGAAGACAGAAGAGCAGTATCATCAAAGCTCTGGGGGAAATTATTTGTGAATACTAGAATACTGTATTCAATCTAAATGGGCAGTCAGAACAGAGAACAAAATAAATATATTTTCAGACATGCAAGAACTCAAAATTCACCTCTTAGAAATCCTGTTTGAAAAAGAATGTACTACAGCAAAAGAATGAATCTAAAAGGAAAAATGTGGGAATCAAAAACAGTGGTGAGTGAAAAAACTAGTAAAACATACAGTTTAATTTAAATAATTGTTGAGAAACATAAATATAAATAAATTACAAAGACTTCCCTGGTGGCACAGTGGTTAAGAATCCACCTGCCAATGCAGGGGACATAGGTTCAAGCCCTGGTTCGGGAAGATCCCCCATGCCACGGAGCAACTAAGCCCGTGCACCACAGCTACTGAGCCCCAGAGCTACTGAGCCCGCGCGCCTAGAGCCCATGCTCCGCAACAAGAGGAGCCGCTGCAATGTGAAGCCCGTGCGCCACAACTAGAGAAAGCCCACACGCAACAATGAAGATCCAATGCAGCCAAAATATTAATTAATTTTAAAAAAAAGAATGACAATATGGAACTAAAATCCCAGCTAATTAAAACATGACAGGTTGGGTGTGGGACAGGATCAGGGAGGAAGCCTGTTAAGATTCTTAAATTGCTTGAGTTATTAAAGCAACTTACTGAGGACACAGGGAGGGGGAAAGGTTAGAGAGTAGCACTGACATGTACACTACCAAACGTAAAGTAGATAGCTAGTGGGAAGCAGCTGCATAACACAGGGAGATCAGCTCAGTGCTCTGTGACCACCTAGAGGGGTGGGATACGGAGCGTGGGAGGGAGACGCAAGAGGGAGGGGATATGGGGATATATGTATGCATATAGCTGATTCACTTTGTTATACAGCAGAAACTAACAAAACATTGTAAAGCAATTATACTCCAGTTGAGATGTTAAAAAATAAATTAATTAAATAAATAAAATACAAAAAAGGCAACTTACTGTCCTCTAGTATCACCCTCAGAAAAAAAATGGAAAAAATCTCCCAATATTAATTTCCTTGTAGATACAATTATTTACATTATTGATAATTCTAGCTTAAGAAGTATACATAGTAACATTTTGTCTTTCAAAATGATGGAGCTATCCTTTACTAATTAAATGGCATGAGACAAGACTTAAACTATAACTCAAGAAACAATACAGGTTTGAGTTACTACATGGTGTCTAATAGCATGTGTAACAGTTGGAGAGTCACTCCTAAAAAGGAATTCAACTCAAAATTTCTGTTAAATAATCTTTCAAGATTAATCAAGAATTACTCATCAACTATCAACACACACAAAGGACATATATTTACTTAAGTATTCTCATCTATATAATGGACTCAATCCACACTACATATTTAACATATCTATTTATTTAGAGTGGCATTTCAATTTATTTGAAGTTCCATCTCTTTATTTGTGGGGAGGGGGAAACAGAATGTCTAACAACTAACAAATCTTTACCCAGCAGAACGCAGCAATCTCTAAAATTACAACAAATTTTTTTTTGCAAATGAAAATGACAAAATATCTCAGTTAAAAAAAGCTTTACTGGGCTTCCCTGGTGGCGCAGTGGTTGAGAGTCCGCCTGCCGATGCAGGGGACACGGGTTTGTGTCCCGGTCCGGGAAGATCCCACATGCCGCGGAGCAGCTGGGCCCGTGAGCCACGGCCGCTGAGCCTGCCCGTCCAGAGCCTGTGCTCCACAACGGGAGAGGCCACAACAGTGAGAGGCCCGCGTACCGCAAAAAAAAAAAAAAAGAACTTCAAGTTACCCCTGGTGGAGATGATATAAAACAATTCAGAGAAATTTAGCTGAGAATTTTTTTTTATTTAAAAAGTAACTAGCAGAGAAGTAATAATGACTTTTCCCTGAGATGACTTCAGACAGGTAAAAGAAAAAGTGGATTTTAAAACTATACTCTGAGGAGTCATATAAAAAGTAATAAGCTTAGAAGACAGAGGTTAACACATATGCTTTGGCATGCACTTAAGACCTGGTACAACCAGGGCTTCCCTGGTGGCGCAGTGGTTAGGAATCCATTTGCCAATGCAGGGGACACAGGTTTATGCCGTGGAACAACTAAGCCCATGTGCCACAACTACTGAAGCCCGCGCGCCTAGAGCCCATGCTCCACAACGAGAAGCCACCACAATGAGAAGCCCGTGCGCCACAACAAAGAGTAGCCCCCGCTTGCCACAACTAGAGTGCCACAACTAGAGTGTGCAGCAATGAAGACCCAACACAGCCAAAATAAATAAATAAATTAATTAATTAATTAATGGGGGAGGGGAAGACCTGGTACAACCATATAAGCCAAAAACAGAATTGGTAAAGAGTAGCCCCCGCTCGCCGCAACTAGATAAAGCCCAGGCGCAGCAACGAAGACCCAATGCAGCCAAAAATAAATAAATAAATATAGAAAAAATAATAATAATAAAAGTATACTTCCCGTTTAAAAATAATAATAGTAATAATAAAACCCAAGATGGAGAGGACCTGGGAGGAAAGTCGGAAGGAAGGAAGGAGGGAGGAAAGGAAGAAAGAAAAAGAAAAAAAAAAGTGGAGAGAGGGGGATTTAGTAGTACAGTGGACCCTTGAACAACAAGGGTTTGAACTGCATAGGTCCACTTACAGACAGATTTTATTCACTACAATACCACACCATCTACAGTTGGTTGAACTATGTGATATGCAATTGGTTGAATCTGCCAACGCGGACCTCCATACAGAGACAGCCGGATGGCTGACTGTGAAGTTATATGCGGATTCTCCACCACACTGAGGGTTGGCATCCCTAAATCCCCTGTTGTTCAAGGGTCAACTGTACATATCTGTATAACCAATACCCAAAATGAAAAGGAGAGTTACACCATGACAACTCTCTAGCAAGCAAAGGATAAAAAGAAAAACTAAAAGTACATCAAAATAGCCATCATTACTAATTTTAAATATGTGACATTTTTTCTTTCAACCAACATTTGGGCATCTACTATATGCTAAGTACTATGCTAGAAACAAAGTGAATAAAGCAAAATGAATTCTTTATGGAGCTAAGTCATTGACATGCTGCCTTTATTTCATGTGCTTTTTTTTTTTTTTTTTTTTTTTGCTTTAAAGAAAAAGAATATACTTCTAA
Source organism: Pseudorca crassidens (assembly GCF_039906515.1). Taxonomy (NCBI): domain Eukaryota; kingdom Metazoa; phylum Chordata; class Mammalia; order Artiodactyla; family Delphinidae; genus Pseudorca; species Pseudorca crassidens. The sequence continues at coordinate 56,183,860 of NC_090304.1, forward strand.
GGAGCTTATAACTCATGTGTCCCAATGTGATTTTCTCACATGGTCTGAAGTTCCTCAACCACAAATCTTTTGGAAAGCTAATGCCTAAAGTTTGGTTGCAATTTCCTAGACACACCATATTATTTCACACTTCTGTGCCTTTTCCCATGCTGTTCACTACCTGGAATGCTCTTCCATCTCCTCTTCAATCATCCAAATTTCCATAATAACTACAGTGATGCTATGATATCCCCTGGGAAAAGTTAGGTATTTGCTCTTTTATATTCCCAATGCACCTCCTCTCTTAAAGCAATGAGAAGCCCACACACCACAATGAAGAGTAGCCCCTGCTCGCCACAACTAGAGAAAGCCCGCATGCAGCAACAAAGACCCAATGCAGCCAAAAATAAATAAATAAAATAAATAAATTTTTTAAAATATTTTTTTAAAAAGTTAACTTTAACTAAGATTTAATTCTAAAATGAAGTTTTAGGGCTTTCCTGGTGGTGCAGTGGTTGAGAGTCCACCTGCCGATGCAGGGGACATGGGTTCGTGCCCCGGTCCGGTAAGATCCCACATGCCGCGGAGGGGCTGGGCCCGTGAGCCATGGCCACTAGGCCTGCGCGTCCGGAGCCTGTGCTCCGCAACGGGAGAGGCCACAACAGTGAGAGGCCCGCGTACCGCAATAAATAAATAAATAGATAAATAAATAAATAAATAAAATGAAGTTTTAGAACAGAACATGGCATTATAATAAATTGGGAAAAAACTATTCGTCTCATTAACATTACCCCTGCCCTCAAGGAGATTAAAGTCTCATAGGCTAGACTGTAAGTGCAAAAAGTGTTATGAGTATTTATTTATTTATTTTTGGCTGCGTTGGGTCTTCGTTGCTGTGCGCGGGCTTTCTCTAGTCGCAGCAAGCAGGGGCTACTGTTCATTACTGTGAGCAGGCTTCTCATTGAGGAGGCTTGTCTTTGTTGCAGAGCAAGGGCTCTAGGGGTGCGGGCTTCAGTAGTTGTGGCTCGGGGGCTTAGCTGCTCCACAGCATGTGGGATCTTCCCAGACCAGGGCTTGCACCCGTGTCCCCTGCACTGGCAGGCAGATTCTTAACCACTGTGCCACTAGGGAAGTCCCTGTTATGAGTATTGTGATATAAAATCTACACAGGACACTGTGCGGTAAAATGGCAGAAATGGTTAATTTAACCTGAGAGACAGAGAAAGCAGGAAAAATTTCACATGAGCACTTGGTGCTTAAAGAGCAGATTAATGATGGGCAGGAGTACAGTGAGCAGGCCAGGGAAGGAAGGTGGAAAGAGAATATTCAACTCAGGTAGAAGGATGAAAAAAAGGCATAAAGATGTGAAACAACCTTTCATACCTTCAGAGACCTGCAAGCAGTTCAGCCTGACTAAGACAGAGTAGTAATGATGATAGAAAAGTGAGGTTGAATATAAAACGGGATAAAGAAATAGACTCAAGACATGGAATAAAGTATGTGAGAGACTGAGGTCTAAGTTGGCTCCTTGGTTTCTGATCTGGGTGACTTGGGTGGATGATGGTAATATTCATGGTGAGAGGTAATTCAAGATTAAAAGTAAATAAGGCAGCAACTCAATTTTTCTTTTATAAAGCCTCTTAGAAAACTAGTTTTCTTAATTCTTTTTTTGAGATATAATTGACATATAACATTATATTAGTTTCAGGTGTACGAAATGATTCAATATTTGTATACATTGTGAAATGATCACCACAATAAGTTAATATCCATCACCACATAACTATAATTTTTTTCTTGTGATAAGAACTTTTGAGATTTATTCTCTCAGCAACTTTCAAATACACAATGCAGTATTATTAACTATATTCACCATTATACATTGTATAATTATACATTGTAAAGTTAACGGTACATTATATCCCCACGACTTATTTATTTTAAAACTGCAAGTCCGTACCTTTTGACCACTTTCACCCATTTCACTTCTTGGTATAAGACTACTCTTAAATAATTTGTTTTGTGATTACCAAAGAGATACACAATTAGTATTGAAAAGGATATGTGAAAAAATATGATACAAAGAAAAAACAACTTATAATCCTACCATCCAGAAAATTATTAAGATAAACTTGTACAAATATAGGGGAAAAAGGCATACAGATAGGATAAATACAAAGCTAAACAAATTATAAAACAAAGTTCACTAAAAATATGTATCATTACAGAGTGTACACTATATTTGCTCATATAATAACATTTTTTTAAAAAATCACTGCTTCATTGTCTATCTTTGCTGCTAAAATATGAGCTCCATAAGGACAAGGATCTTACCTATCTTGCTCACCAATGTATCCCCAGTGTATAGTGTACCTGGCACACATTAGGTAATCAATTAACATTTGTTGAAAGAATCAATCTTTTTTTTTTTTAAATGAAGCCCCAGATTACTCTCTCAAGCAATATTTGATACTTCAAAAATTCTAACATAAAAAGAAAACAGAAAACACGCTGATACCCTTTGTAATGGGATCTGCCACACAGTAAAAACAGAAAAACAAAAACACCCAGGCACAGTATATTAAGGCTATATCCATCAGGTAGAGAGCCAAAGAAATTTTCTCAAATCCAGGAACACACATAAATACCTTTCTTGAATACATGATTCAGGCTAAAATGTACTTTGGGTCTGAATTTGGGTTCTTACTTTCCCACACTATATGAGGTTGTACATCTCACCATAAAGTTGTCATAGAGATAATTTTAGTCTATTAACTTATAGACTAGAATTCATAGACTACTAACTCCCCAGAGAGGGGACTTCCCCGCTGGTGCAGGGGTTAAGAATCCGCCCGCCAATGCAGGGGACATGGGTTTGAGCCCTGGTCCGGGAGGATCCCACATGCCGTGGAGCAACTAAGCCCGTGCGCCACAACTACTGAGCCTGCACTCTAGAGCCCACGAGCCACAACGACTGAGCCCACGTGCCACAACTACTGAAGCCTGCGTGCCTAGAGCCCGTGCTTCGCGACAAGAGAAGCCACCGCAATGAGAAGCCTGCTCACTGCAACAAAGAGTAGCCCTTGCTCTCCACAACTAGAGAAAGCCCGCGCGCAGCAATGAAGACCTAACGCAGCCATAAATAAATAAATAAATTTATATATATAAAAAAGAAAATCCCAGAGAAAAAAATAAGCATTTGAATGATGATAGTAACTCAAGCTCAGCTTTGTTACTTCTTACTAGATTAGAAAATCCTTAAAAGAAGGGCCCATGTTTAATGTCTTTTTAAAATAATCACCATAGGGAATTCCCCGGTGGTCCAGTGGTTAGGACTCTGCGCTCTCAATGCCAAGGGCCTGGCTTCAGTCCCTGGTCCGGGAACTAAAATCCCACAAGCCGCGTGGCCAAAAAAAAAAAAAAGGGTATTTTAAAAAATACATAATCACCATAATGTTTACTGCACTTAGAATATAGCAAATATTCAACATACAAATTAAGTAAATGAAGTAGCTAATAAATGCTTACCTTCCTTACTAGCTGAGAATTTAACAACACTGGTAAATTTCAAGGCAAACTCTTTAGTAATTTAAAAAAGAAGAAAGTCAGTTTTCATTAACAGGCCCAATTTTAGCCAGAAAACTCCTGTCCCTATTACCTCCAGTTCTGGGACAATGCCAACAACCTCCCTCCGAACGTCCATAACTTTTGGTTACCTCAACTCTGTGATATACCAAAAATGATGGAAAAGAAATACCTTTCTCTCCTTCCCTCTAATAAATGTCTAAAGAATATTTCTTCTTTCAAAGGTGGAAGAGCCAAAACTAGACATTTCGACCAAACGAGGTTGTGGTTCCAGCAATGCTACCACCAACAGCCTACCACTGTAGATCCATGCAACTCCTGGCACATGTACCTGGTAAGATCTTTTGCTCAAAGCAACAGATGGTGACTCTAGTTATGGTAAAGTCATCTTTCTACTTCATGAATGAACCTAAAAACTGCCGTCACACAATTCGATTATCACCAACAGAAGAGAACATATTAAGTTACAATCACAAGTCCAGTTAAAAAAATAAGGTATATCCTTTTTTATTTATTTATTTTTTTTTTGCGGTACGTGGGCCTCTCACTGTTGTGGCCTCTCCCATCGCGGAGCACAGGCTCCGACGCGCAGGCTCAGCGGCCATGGCTCACGGGCCTAGCCGCTCCACGGCATGTGGGATCTTCCCGGACCAGGGCACGAACCCGTGTCCCCTGCATCGGCAGGCTGACTCTCAACCACTGCGCCACCAGGGAAACCCGGTATATCCTTTTATACTTGACATTTTGACTTCAAGAGTTAAACTTCAATTCATTTAAAAATGCGAAACACAAATCAAAACTAAAATTACACTAAAAATTAAAAAACCAAAACAAACCGAAAAACTAATGATTCAACTTGTTTAATACTATACAGTAACTCAGTCAACCTTATCCATACACACCTTAATAGACTGTTATTAGATACATATAACTTCTCAATCAGTACCCATACAAAGACTATGTTTAAAAAATGAAAAACTATATTTTCCTCTTGAAGAAGAATGCCCTCTGGAGGAGAGGGAAGATACTTGGGAGCCTTGGATGTTGGTAATTCCACAAAGTCAATGTCCACTTTTGTTCACAGTCATACCTCCTGATCAACCACCTCCCATCAAGAGGAAGCTGGGGAGGTCCATACAGAGCACAGAATTGGGAGGGCTACAGTAGACTGAGGGAGAGGGAATAAAACATACCTTCAGTTGGCACATTCTTTTCCTATTCTAACTAATATCAATAACAAATCTAAGATTCTACCAAAAACTGTATAATCTTGGGCACTGGACAGCTGAATCAATCTCTTGAACCTTAGTTTCTATGCCTGCCAAATAGGAATAATAGTACCAACCTCAGAGAATAGTTGTAAGAAATAAGGAGCTGATGTTTGCACATAGTAAATGCTCAATAAATGGTAGCTTATATCCTTAAGACTAAACAAGTCGTTTATAAAACCAAATTTAATAATTGACACTGTAGGGGATGAAGAGCATTCTAAGCCGAAGCCATAATGTCAAATTAAGACTTATAAACAAAAATTTAAGGGAAACATCATAAAGGGCCTAAACAAGGACAATATAGAGAAATACAGCCTTGTTCAAAGATGTCATAATGTCGATATACCTACAACAATGACTAGGTAAAAAAGAATTTAACTGGCAACTCAGAAGAATATACAAACCTTTTAAGGAATAATCGCACTAGGAAAAACCAGAAGTTTTATAAAATAGGATTATTGAAATGGCACTAAGAACTGCCTTTTAAAAATACTAAAATGTATATAGAGCAAAACTCCTTTGATTATAACAAGACTTTTCCCCAAGAGCACAACAGCTCAACATTAGACTGTGCTTAAACTCCTTTCTCACTACAAGCTAAAAATTTAACATTTTCATTCCAAATGTACTTTTGTGTCTTCTACCTCACAAATATCTTTAATAAAATTTGTAATACAAGAATATTTAGGGAATTCCCTGGCGGTCCAGTGGTTAGGACTTGGCACTTTCACTACCAAGGTCCAGGTTCAATCCCTGGTTGGGGAACTAAGATCCAGCAGGCAGTGCGGCATGTCCAAAAAAAAAAAAGAATATTTATAAGTACTTGGTTTATGAAAGGATTTTTAAAACATTTCATTTGATCCTCAGATATTACCTCTATTTACTCAAGAAACTGAGGTCCATAGAAATTAAGTAATTTGCCCCACAAACTACATATTATTACACTATTCAAGAGGTTGATTCAGCTGTCCGGAGATTATCAGCAAAATATTTAGTTCAACTAAAACCAACGTCTTTTAACTCTTTCTAGTACACCACAACTCTTTCCCCAAGACTCAGTCCAAATCTTCTTAGTTGGAGCAGTATTATCAACTACTACAAGTAGGTTAACCATCACCAAAGGCCTGAAAATCTTTTCCCTGCACAGTAGCAGCATTTCACCTGCAGAGACTTTTCACTTGCCAAGGATCTTGAACTGCGTAACATTAGTTATTATTCTTGGATCACCTTATGACAAGATCTATTATTATAGTTGAAACTATACCAACAGTAATGCATGGCTGAACCCACTGGTATAATCTCTCAACTCGTATTACTTCTCATTTTTTACTTAGCTAGTCGCCCATTGTTCAATCCTAGATAGAAAAGTAACATGAAGTATTAGACTGACTCTGATATTTTTTCTTGTTACTAACAGAAGCCAAATGCAGTGGCCAAAATACTTAAAAGGAATGGAGAAGCAAGCAATCTTATATACCACCCAAAATATAATGCCAGGACAGAAAATTTATGCCTGCATTCCAACTTGGTCCAAATACATTCCAAAAACAATTTACCAGCAATCCCTTTCCTCAAATTCCCACATTTCTCTCTTATAGATACATTACCATCATTTCCCAAGGTATCCTAAAAGTAACTTATAAGGCACTCTCCTTCATAATGACCACTCTCCTTCATAATGATCATTTCCGTAAAAGAAATGTAAATACAATTTGATAGCCATCAAATTGCAATTGAAATTACTATATTGGGGAGTTTAACTTTTCAAGAAATTCTGCAGAAGTCTTTATATAATATAATCTTTTATTTGCCAGAATTTATGAATGGTAGAGGAGATCTGGGCAGGTAAGAAGAGATATATGCCTGTATCATAACTGCTGTATTAATTTGAGTCTTTGGTAGCCATAATATAATTTTCTCTATAGGTAAGATTTTGAACAACTTCACACTTGGGCTCTTCCTAGCTATGTAAATATATTCTGTTAACAGAAACTTCTTCATTTCCATGGAGAATTAAAGAGCAGTCCTGATTTCTTGTAAAGGAAATAGCTATCTGTTTTGCACAATACCCAGTCCACTGTGGCCACCTAATACGGACAAAAAGGGGGGGAAAAAAAAGACCTATTTGGAAACGTTTCTTCTCCAGCCAAGGGCTGTTCCCAGATAAAGGCAATGCTCAGAGTACAACAAAAAAACCCTTCTCTGAAAAAAGAAATGTGCCAGAAAGCAGAGGCATGGATCGGGAATAAATAGGGAGGGAGTGAGTGTATGCGCTCAATGAGGGCTGGAGGCAGCAGGCGCAGCGCGGAGATGCTCCAGCGAAAAGAACCACCAGCCGCCGCCGCCGCCGCAGCAGCAGCAGGAAGTTTCAATGGGGCCGGGCAGAGCATGCGCCCTGAAGCCGCGCGGTGGCCTTATGTGGAAGGAGCACCACTTGCGAACACCAATAATAGACCGGCGGCACCAGAGAGAGAAACATGAGCAACAAGCACCTTCTTCAACTGTTTCCCCTCCGTCTGAGCCCCTCCTCCACCCTACATACTAACCACCCCACCCTACCCTGCAAATGGGAGGGCGACTTCTTCTTCCCCTAAGCCTTATGCCAGGATGAAGGGGGAAGGGACTGGAAAAGTGGGGAGATGCTCTTCTATTATTTGGGGGGAGGTGGGGAGGAGGAAAACTATGGGGGAGGAGAAATTAACCCTCTACCCTCCAAAGTGGAGAAGCTGAACCGACTTCACCCCCCAAAGCGAGAATGGAGGAGGACCCCCTCCTAAGGAGGAGGAGCAAACCTCCGGACTCAGAGGAAGGAGTTTGGGGGGTTAAACCAGCCCTGGAGGGGAAAGGAAAAGAGACCAGAGCCGACTCTCTCGGGGGAGTTCCCACTAGAGGGAGGGAGAGATGAAGTGTCCGCTGCCCCCGCCCACCCAGGTGGAGGGACAGAAAGGGGCGCCCCGAGAAGATGAGCCCAGCCTCCCCGGAGATGGTAGCGAGGATGGTGGGAGGAGGGGAGGGAGTGAGGGAGGAGTAGAGGAGAAAAGCGCAAAGCTGGCCGGAACCTGCGCTCCCCTTCCCCCGCCACCGAGAGGGAGAAGGATTGGGGGGCCCGGTCCCCGCCGCGGGATAGCAGTCCCAGGGGCGGCCGACCAGCACAATGACCCCTCCCCGCCCCCAGCCAAGACCTAGCCCGCGACGCCCCCACCTCTGCTGGGCGTCGGGCGGAGTGGCTCTATGGGGCCTCCGCCCCGCCTCCCCACTGCCCAAGACCCCGGGGGCTGGGAGGAGAAGATCGGCCGGGCTGAACTGCGCCCCAGCGGGAGGACAGAGCCGCGGAGGTCCGGGGTGTCTGTGAAGAGCGGAGAGAAGGAGCATGCCAGGGCCGCTTCCCGCCGGGCGTTCGGGCCCCTAGCTTACCTTCTCCGTTGCCGACGTCCGGCGGCGGAGCTTGCAGCACCCGCTCCAGCTCGGGGAACGGCAACTCAGGCAGGTCGAGCAGCGGCCCGTAGCGCTCCAAGAAGGAGCAGACTACGGCGAAGTTAGGGCAAGAACCCGGGCAGCCCGGAGGAGCCATAGCCACCGCCGCTGCCGCCGCCGCCGCCATTTTGAACTGGAGGATGGAGGAGGAGGCGATAGGGGGGTGGGGGGAGTTGGGGTGCCGAGGAATGGCAGGGCAACCTTACAGACGACAGGAGGCGCTAGCAAGTGGGCGCCCCTGCGGATCCGAGCGTCTCAGGCACGGCGCAGCGATCCCACAATACAACGGCGGCCCGGAGCAGTCGAGAACCTAGTCAGACGTAGGAAAGAGAGGCGCCCCGTGCCTTTCGCTTTCTGCTCTCTTTCCGCCCCCCTCCCTCGCTCCTCCCACTTTGGGTTCGCCACTGCCTCGTGTGACAAGGGGAATGAAAACAAGGGCTGCGGGGCAGGGAGGCGGGCTGGAAGCTGGAGAGGCGGGAGTTTTAGGAACGGTGACCAATAGGCTTGAAGAGGGCGGAGCTGCACTCGATAACAGGCCAAAAGACTTTTTCAGGGCCGCGCGAGTCGTGGGGGGATCGCCTAACCGGGTCCTCGGGAGCAAAGGTGAGAGGTAAAGCAGGGAGCCGTTCGAGATCGCTGCTCCTTGGAGAGAGGGCGTTGGGTAAGTTTGGGGGGGCACTCCCGGGACAGAAACTGGGGCACCAGATGGTGGGGGAAGTTGAGGAGAGTGAATAAGAAGCAACAAAAGAGCAGAATAGGGGGGAAAAAAACGATTCTGAGAAAAAGGTGGAGAAGGGAAAGGTGGAGAGGTGCCCTGAATTAGGGGTTGGGTTGGAACCTTTGTATGGAGAAGTCTCAGTGAACGTCTGCTGAGGGATACTGCTAAGGTACAAGAACCGCACCTGTGCTGGAAAGCAGTGTCTGAAAACTCTGGGGGACGAGGGCCTGATGGAACGAGGCTCTGCCGGGATCACTAGTCTGCGGAGTTGGGGCCCTGCTAGGAAATCAGGGTCTAAAGGGACCAGGCTCTTCACAGGGACCAAGGTGTGAGAGGACAGGGCCCTGCTGTGGTTGCCAGCGTGTGAGGGGGAGGGGCTTTGTTGAGGCACGAAGATCTGGGGACCAGGCTCTGTAGCAGCCCAAGATCAGAGGGTGGACCAGGACTGCACTGAGGGTGGACATGGTAGGAAACTTTGTGCAAGGGCAAAAAGTTTGTTACAAGACAGGGTTCCGCTTCGTTGGGAGAAGCAATGAGCATTCTCCCACAAAGAATCTCGGAAAAACCATCAGTAATGCAAAGTAAAATGTGCGGCTTGGGATACAATGTGCATTTTGGTTAAGAGCCTGAGCTTTGGAGTTCAGCAAGACTTGATTTCTAACGGAACCGCCTCAGGACATTGCGGACGATTTTTTTATTTCTTTGAACCTCTGTAAAGTCGGGGTGATAATAGTACCTACAACATAGGATTTTACTAGATAATTCACAGTACATTGATTAGCACAGTGCCCTGGCACACTGTAAATACTTTAAAAATATTAGTTGCTACTATTGAAGAAAATTCCTAAAACTTAGATAGAGTTCAGCTATTTGTAATTGATAGTTTACTACTTTGAGCCAAAAATTTCCGTGCGCATTTAAAATTTATATAGTATCTACTTACTAAAAAGAATTTCAAAGTATAATATAAACCATTTAAAATAGGACCATTTATAATTAAAGGAAAATAAAGAAATATATAGGCAAGTAATTATATTGGGAACAGAAAAAATGATTACCACAATTAATAATTGAATTTTCAAAAAAAAAAATTGAATTTTCTTCTGCATTTCTAGGTAAAAAAGGGAAAAACTGTAATGTTCTATATCAGACTTATTATCTAAAGAAAGAAAGAATACTCGTTTATCAAGAGAAAAAAATTCTATATTATAAGAGGACTTTATTACCTAGAATACTGATTCTTAATCTCAAATAATATACAAACCCTTTTTGGGACTTCCCCATCAGCCCAATGGTTAAGACTCTGCCTTCCAATGCAGGAGGTGAGGGTTCGATCCCTGGTCGGGGAACTAAGATCCCACATACCAGTGGGGTGCAGCAAAAAACTTAAAAAAAAAATTACAAACCTTTTTATTAATTTATTTATTTTAAAATTTTATTTATTTATTTTTGGCTGTGTTGGGTCTTTGTTGCTGTGCGCGGGCTTTCTCTGGTTGTGGCGAGCAGCGGCTACTCTTCGTTGCAGTGCGATTATGGTGGCTTCTCTTTGCTGTGGAGCATGGGCTCTAGGCATGTGGGCTTCAGTAGTTGTGGCACGCAGGCTCAGTAGTTGTGGTGCTGGGGCTTAGTTGCTCCACGGCATGTGGGGTCTTCCCAGACCAGGGCTCGAACCTGTGTCCCCTACTTTGGCAGGCGGATTCTTAACCACTGCACCACCAGGGAAGTCCCTACAAACCCTTTTTAAAGGAAAAAAATGTTCTTTTAAAATTTACAAATACTGGGAGGGGGAGGAATTGGGAGATTGGGATTGAAACATATACACTATAGATACTATGTATAAAATAGATTACTAACGAGAACATACTATATAGCACAGGAATTGTACTTAAAGCACTGTGGTGACCTAAATGGAAAGGAAATCCAAAAAAGAGGGGATATATGTATATGTATAGCTGATTCATTTTGCTGTACAGTAGAAACTAACACAACATTGTAAAGATATGCCAATAAAAATTAATTTTATAAAAAAGAAAAATAAAATTTACAAATGCTCTTGAAAATATCAGTTTAAGAAATACTGATGTAATTAAAGTCTATACAGCAATATGAATGTACTTCATGCCATTGAACTACACACTTAAAAATGGTTAAAATGGTAAGATTTATGTTATGTATATTGTGCCACAATAGAAAAGTTTAAAAAGTGCTCGTTTCGGCAGCACATATATTAAAATTGGAATGATACAGAGAAGATTAGCATGGCCCCTGCGCAAGGATGACATGCAAATTCGTGAAGCATTCCATATTTTTATGGGGATATATGTGTATGTATATCTGATTCACTTTGTTATAAAGCAGAAACTAACACACTATTGTAAAGAAATTATACTCCAATAAAGATGTTTAAAAAAAAAAGTTAAAAAAAAAAGAAAGAAAAGTCTCACTTTAGGAAAATGTGATGAATTATCATAGCAAAAGAGAAGTCTTAATTTAATGTGTAGTAAAATATGTTAAACAACACTGAAATGAAACAGAACTAAACTAAAACATATATTGTATACCAGGGAATATAGCCAATATTTTACAATATAATGGATGTAAATATAGTATAACCTTTAAAAATTGTGTTTTAAAAGTGTGAATCACTGTGTTGTACACCTGAAACTTATATAATGTTGTTCATCAACTATCCCTCAATTAAAAAAATAAATAAATAAACTGAAATATATTGGTAGAACTCTCAAACTCCCAAGTATATATATCTCTATACCTGGGGCCCCGAAGACCCCAGTTTAAGAAAAATTTGACCCAGAACTTACCAGTTTTGCAAAGATACAAAAATCTTCATAAGATCATAACTTAATTGACCTTAAATGAAAGGCAGGTACACAATATTAAATAAAATCATATCTTTGTGAATGAATTTTGATGGAAAAAAACCCTTCAAACCAAAAGAAAGATTTAGTTATATCGTTTTCTGAACACTACCCCCCTGCCTCTTTCCTTTCTCTCTCTTCGCTTTCAGCTTTTCCAGCACCTCACCTGCTCTCCCATGGGATTGTAAATATAACTTTCTAAAAAAAAAGCTTTATATGATTTTTTTCTTTTCTCAGTGCTGACACTGTTACTCAAAGCGGGGACTGATAAATAAGGTTAGAGTTTCTGCTTTTGTAATCAAGATTGGCATTAGAACAAAGTCCTTGGGCATCAAAAGTTATATCTACCCAAAAGATGAGAGATGTTGTACTACAAAGCAAGGTTTAGGTCATACCTTCACTAAGTCTGTTCTTGGAAAAAAAATAAATGATAAGCACCGTCTCTTCTTGCCTTGGGCTAAGAGAATTTGTGGGTTATAAGAATTTAATCCCAATTTACATAGTTAAATAATTGCATTATATATATCAAACTAAAAGGTAAAGATAGAAAAAATAAGTAGCTTTAAAAAAAAACTGTAATTGATTTACTGCTACTTCCATAAAGAAGCCTTTAAATAAGCATTAAATTACCTACACTCAGTCTTTATTTATGAATAAGAAATTTCTTAAGATAGTTCAAATTTCACATTCTCTTAGGGGAAAAGACAAAATAGTTTTGCATTCAGAATTAGTGACTAGTTTATTCAAAATACCAAAAAGAAACAAAATGCTCATCAGAAGAAGAATGAGTAAATAAATTGTGATATAGTCTTTCAACAGACTACTACTCAGACTGATACACACTTGATATATATTACAACATAGGTGAATCTCAAAAGCATTTTGAGTGAAAGAAGAAAAACACAAAAGAGTAGGTACTGTAAAATTCCATCAATATGAAGGTCTGGCTAATATATGGGAATAGAAATCAAAAGCTTCTTTTGAGCTTGGAAGGGGATTGACTAGAAAGGTGCACAAGGGAAATTTCGAGATACATTCTGTTTCATGACTAGCAAGTTTATACATTTGTGAAAACTCTTGAACTCTAAAAGATATTTCTGCATTTAATTGAATGTAATTATGCTTTGATTTTAAAATTTAATGGCTTAGCCTTCAATTTTGTCAAATTACATTGATAACAGTCTGCCGTATAATGGAATAATTTATACATATTTCTGTCTCTCCAACATATTATCTTTACATTTGTCACACAATTTTTTTTACAGATATTGTAAGCCTGGCAAATGTATATTGAAGTGAACTGGATTCAGTTGTGGAGCCAGTTTGGGAATTCCTAATTAGTAACAAGCAAATTTACTTAGGTTTGTTTAAAACTCACTTTTACAAGAAATACTTCTAGAAGTATATGGATATGTTATATGTAGTGAAAAAACTGTTAAATGTCAACAGAAGTAGGAATCTATGGTCTTCAAAATAGTTTCATAGGAAAATATATGACAATAAAAAGAAGTAATAAACAAGATTTAATCCAGCCATTTTCTGGTTCTTTCTCTTAATGAAAACTGAATTCTCTGTTGTAATAGAATTGTATTCATTGAAGAAACACTTTTAGAAGTGCCTTACCATCTTTTTTCTTAATTTTTTTCTTAATTTTTTTTTATGCATCAGTCTATTCTCATTTCTTAAGAGCAAGGCTGAAACCAATTTCTCTGATGAAATAATTATTTTTACTGAAAGAAAAATTATGTTGGCTTTTTTGTAGAAATGTGTAAGTTGGTCCTAATATTAATATGGAAGTGCAAGGAACCCAGGATATCCTAAACGGTTTTTTAAGTGATGAACAAAGTTGAAGGTCTCACACTTCCTGGTTTCAAAAGTGACTACAAAGCCACAGTAATCAAGACTGTGTAGTACTGCCATAGGATAGCTACTATGGACCAAACTGTGCCTCCCCAAAATTCATATGTTGAAGCCCTAATCCTCAATGGGACTATATTTGGAAATAGAGCCTTTAAGGAGGTAACTAAAGTTAAATGAGGCCGTGAGGATTGGGGCTCTAATGGGACTGGTATCTTTATAAGAAAAGGAAAAGACATCAAGAGTGCTCATGAACAGAGAAAAGGCCATGTGGGGACAAAGCAAGAAAGAATCCATCTGCAAGCCAGGAACAGAGGTCTCACCAGAAACCAGCCCTGCTGGCACTTTGATCTTGGACTTCCAGTCTCCAGACTATGAGAAAATAAATTTCTGTTGTTTAAGCTACCCAGTCTTTGTTATTTTACTATGGAAACTCTAGCAGACTAGTACAGAAGTCTCTCTCAACCCTCATAACAGTTCGTTACAATTTCCTTATACCACTTTTCAAAAGTTACCTTGTAATTTTTAAAAGTCACCTTTAAAAAATTGTTAGTAATTTGCATATGTCTTCTCTCCTCTAGTGTAATATTAACTTCTCAACAAGAATCATGTTTTATAAATTTGTGTCTTCCTCCCATAGCACCAAAGATAGTGTGTTTATGTCCTTTGTTATATTACACATTTTAAAAATAGGTTAGTAGTTATTAATATTAGGGAGAAATATCACTTTGTTATTGTCTTTATTTGGAGATTAAATACAGTTTAAGGACATGTATATAGGTACCATATTAACAAGGGGTAGACTGTGATGGTTAATTTTGTGTGTCAGTTTGGCTGGGCTATAGCACTCAGTTATCCAATCAAACACTAATCTAGGTGCTGCTATGAAGGTGTTTTGTGGACCTAGTTTACATCTACAATTAGTTGACTTTTAAATAAAGAAGATTATCCTCAATACTCTTGGAAGGCCTCATTCAATTAGTTGAAAGGCTGCAAAAGGAAAAGTGAGGTTTCCTCGAGGAAGAAGAAATAACACGTCAATACTGAAATGACAACTCTTGCCTGAGAGCAGCCTGCCAGCCTGCCCTGCACATTTTGCACTAGCCAATCCCCACAGTTGCATGAGCCACTTCTGTGAAATAAATCTGTTAATATATATAGTCTACTCGTGCTGTTTCTCTGGAGAAACCTGAATCAAGCACCTTTTAGCTATTGTACTTATCAATGCTAGAATTCCCATTTGATTCTTTTTTGAAATGTCTCTTTATTGAGATTCTATATTCATTGAGTCATTGTCATAATTTTTACACTGAAGTATAGTTTTCTTTAAATATTTATTTATTTATTTTTGGCTGCGTCGGGTCTTAGTTGCAGCACACAGCCTCTGTAGTTGTGGCATGCAGGCTCTGTAGTTGCAGCACACGGGCTTCGTTGCCCTGCGGCATGCGGGATCTTAGTTCCCTGACCAGGGATGGAACCCGCGTCCGCTGCACTGGAAGGTGGATTGTTAACCACTGGACCACCAGGGAAGTCCCTGAGGTATAGTTGATTTACAACGTTATATTAGTTTTAGGTATACAACATAGTGATTCAGTATTTTTACAAATTATACTCTACTAAAAGTTACAAGATAATGGCTATAATTTCCTGTGCTATACAATATATCCTTGTTGCGTATCTATTTTATATAGAGCATTTTGTATCTCTTAATCCCATCCCCCTAACTTGCCCGTCCCCTGTTTCATCATAATTTTGATTCTTTATGAATAGTTTCCTTTAGTTCTTTGAACATATTTAGAGTAGCTTCTTTGAAGTCTTTGCTAAATCAAATATATGGGAGTGCTCAGATACTGTTTCAGTTGATGAGTATGAGTCACATTTTTTTGTTTCTTTGCATGTCTTGTAATTTTTTATTGAAAACTGGGTATTTTAGATAATGTATTATAGAGTCTGCATTTGGATTTTCCCCCTACATTGTTGTTCTTAGTTTATTTGTTTCTGTTTAGTCACTTGCCTCAACTAAATCTGTGGATTCTGTCTCCCATGCAATGTGTGGCCACTGAAATCTGTATTAAGGGCTTTTTTTTTCTCTCTTTTTTCTTTTTCGTCCGTGCCACATGGCTTGTGGGAACTCCCCAACCAGGGATTGAACCCTGGTCCCAGAAGTGAAAAGTGCCAAGTCCTAATCACTGGACCGTAAGGGAGTTCCCCTTGTTTTTACTTTTAAGCTTGGCTTCCTAGGGGGTCTCCTCTGTGCCTATATGTCTTAGTGTACAGCCAAAGATTGTGTTCAAACACCTCAAGCCAGTAAGACTTAACCCTCTCTACTGATGGATCAGTGTCTGTGCTGGGGAGTACATTCAATGTTCAGATGTTTTCATCTCTTCCCTGGCTCTTACATTCTTCTGAGTCCTTCTGAGCCCCCTCACCTCTTCACTTTGCATGTTCTATAGGCTCCATTGGCCCAGAACATTTCCATGACTTAGGCCTATTCCTGTCTTTGATGCATATGCTCACAGCCTTTGCTCCACTCTGGATAGAGAGCTTATCAAGCACCTCTTGGGAATTCCTTTTAAATCCCTGTCTACTCTGACAATCCATTGCTTGTTCCAAACAGGCTTACAATATTAAGGAAGCAGAGCCACCTGCCACCCATATTTACTTGCCACTGAAATCACCAGGTTAACTGAAAATGCTCTAAATCAAGTGAGCCTCCTCTGCCTTAGCAGCAAGACTGTTGGTTTTCATGCCCTGCCCCAATCAAGTTGAACCTCTGTGCCAACAACTGTTGTTAGGGGCATGGGAGTAATCCCAGGCAAGAACAACAAAACATCTTACTGTTCTTATCTGAAATTCAGTGGTTTTCATGAATAAGCGTTTTTCAGTTTGCAATATATCTTTAATATTATTTCCAGAGTGCCAAATTTTTATTTTGACAGTTTTGTCCAGCTTTATACCTGCTTTTAGGGAAAGGATTTGTCAACTTCCTCACTCCATCATGCTGAAGTAAATCTCCACCTTTAATTTTACCTCTCAAAAATATCCTGAGGGGCTTCCCTGGTGGCGCAGTGGTTAAAAGTCCGCCTGCCGATGCAAGGGACACGGGTTCGTGCCCCGGTCCGGGAGAATCCCACATGCCGCAGAGCAGCTGAGCCTGTGCGTCTGGAGCCTGTGTTCCGCAACGGGAGAGGCCGCGGCGGTGAGAGGCCCGCGTGCCACAAAAACAAAAAAAAATCCAGAGAATTCCCTCCAGCGTCTGAGAAGTAATTGTAGTATCTAGTTTCCATGGTTGGATGATTCAGGATCCCAAGAAAAACATTTCACTTTTTAGACCTCTGGAGAAGAAGTGACAACCACATAAATGAGAAAGATGCTTCTTAACTCATAGAGGACCAGGGCTTACTATATTTTGTATACAGCATTATAATTTGAAATACATTCTGTTTATAGTATAGCTCCTGTATTTTGGAGCTGTTTCAACCTTACTTTAAAACTGATTTAGTGTATTTTTCTTTTAATTTCAGAGTTCAATTAAGTTCCTTATGTCTTCCCCTGAAATTGCTTCCCTCTCATGGGGGCAAATGAAAGTACACGGCTCTACTAAAATCTATAAGGACTGCAAAGTGTGGCCAGGGGGAAGTCGGGCTTGGGATTGGAGAGAAACAGGAACTGAGGTAAGCTATTAGTGTATGGTTGACACTGCATATGGTTGACACTGCATAAGGCTGACCAAGTGATTTTCAAACTCCTAAGCCATAATGACAAAGTTCCAAGTAAAAAGTAACTATTTCTTTCATTCTCTCTCTCTCTCTCGATATAATACACATAACATTAAGCTCACCATTAGAGTTTTAAAGTATGCAATTCAATGGATTTTTTGTCATAACCTTGTACAATAGCTACCACTACTAACTCCAGAATATATTTATCACCCCAAAGGAAACCCCATAACCATTAGCAGTCACTACCCATTCTTCCCTCCCTCCAGCTCCTGGCAACTACTACATTCTGTTGCTATAGATGTGCCTATTCTAGATGTTTCATATAAACAAAATCATTCAGCACATACCTAGGATTGGAAATTCTGGGTCATATGGTAACTCTATGTTTCACCTTTTGAGGAACTGCCAGACTGTTTTCCAAAGTAACTGCACCATTTTACATTATAGATGTTAGAAATGTATGATGGATCCAATTTTTCTAAATCCTTCCTCATCAACTCTTATTTGTTTTGCTTTGTTTTTATTATACCACCCTAGTTGATGTGAAATGTTATCTCATTGTGATTTGAAATTTCATTTCCCTTATATTGCAGCTCCTCAAGTATTCTCAGTGTGCCATGCCCAAAATAGGGTCTCCATTCCATGAGTGGAGGTTGGATAAAAGAAGGGAACCCCCTACCTCTCCACCACACTCACTTGGGACTAAGCTTCAGCAATAGATAGCTGCAGGCAGTATGAGAAACATTGATGTCCTGATTCTCCCAGGAAGAAAGCCTTACAGCTGGTAGCTGAGAGAAGAAATAGCCCTATGTTCTTGGCTGCAGCAGTCTGGAGTGGAGTCTCACCTCACTGAACTAGGAGGAGGGAGGCAGGCAGCAGTCTTTCTTGAAATATCACAGATTTTCACCTTTCCTACCAAATATTTATATTTTTTCTTGAATACGTATTTCTTATTTGCTGTTTCCTCTTTGAACCTTTTCCAAAGTCTTGGCATGATTGGGGTTAAAAAAAATTTTTTTTAGGTTATGTTTGTTGGTTTGTTTGTTTTAATAATTTACACTTAGGTGCAAGTAATGGAGCTCTTCATCCAGTAGTGATGGAAGTTGATCCTTCCATTCTGAAGGATAGTTTTGCTGGATATACAGTTTGTGATAGACAGTCTTTTTCTTTCAATACTTTGAAAATGTCATCCCACTTTTTTTGGCATTAACTGGTTACTAATGAGAAATCAAATGTTATTAAGATTTCTTTGGATTTGACAAGTCACTTCTCTCTTGCTGCTTTCAAAATTCTCTCTTTATATTTAACTTTTGACAATTTGACTATGATACATCTACATGTGGATCTCTTTGAGTTTATCCTACTTGGAATGTATTGAGCTTCATAGATGTGTAGATTGTTGTTCATCATCAAATTTCGGACGTTTTCACCCATTATTTCTTCAAATATTCTTTCTGCCCCTTCTATCCCTTCTCCTCTGTGAAAACTGTTAGGGAGTATGTTGTGTGTTTTTTGGGGTTTTTTTTTGTAGGGGTTTCCGGTGTCCCACAGTTCTCTTGAGGCTCTGTTCATTGTTTTCATTCATTTTTCTATCCGTTTTCTCAGATTGGATCATCTCAATTTACCTATCTTTCAGTTTTGCTGATTCTTACCTGCCATTGTACCCCTTTAGTGAACTTTTCATTTCAATATTGTACTTTTCAGCTCCAGGATTTCCTTTAAAAACTAATTTCTATCTTTTTATTATTATTCTCTATTGGGTTAGATACTGTTCTCGCACTTTCCTTTAGTTCTTTAGATATGGTTTCCTGAAACAATGACAGAAGTTTCCCTATATGCCTGAAACCAATAAGTGTTCCACTTTATGGTAAGGGGCTCTGTATGCAATTTGGGGTATGTAATCAATACTTAGCCAGACAGTTTAAAACTCTGCTTGCTCCTTGCTTATGCAGACTCTCAAGGGTACCCAGAATTGTGATCTTAGGGCCTTTTCATGTCATTCCTGAGCATGTGCAC
Source organism: Pseudorca crassidens (assembly GCF_039906515.1). Classification (NCBI taxonomy): domain Eukaryota; kingdom Metazoa; phylum Chordata; class Mammalia; order Artiodactyla; family Delphinidae; genus Pseudorca; species Pseudorca crassidens. The sequence goes on from NC_090304.1 coordinate 56,203,358, forward strand.
AATCCTGGACATGTGTTTGGCTTTTTCAATACCAAGGTTCATACCTGAGCTTTTCAAAGCCCCCATAAACATCTCATTTCTTATTTTTTTCATTTTAGTTTATTGGAACCTCTCATTTGCCCTGTTGTCTACTGCCTGAGGCAGCTGCACTGTTAAACAATTGTCTGCGACTGTTTTTGACAAGCTTCTCTGGGATAAAAGATGGTTTGCATTGGCAAGCTCCAAGTCAGATCAAATAAAGAGAGCCTATGAGTGGGGCCTTCCAAGGAACCACCAGACAGGTCAAATAATGACAGTTCTCTGGGAATGGGCATTTGAAGGAGCTTTAATCCATTAGGTGATTGCAAAGCTGGTGGTTTTCACTGTGATTCCAGGTTGTTGCTTTCCAAGGTGACCACAGAAGTGGGGATGGGATAGTGGGGTGTGTTAAAGTCCCCCACTGTTATTGTGTTACTGTCAATTTCTCCTCTTACGTTTGTTAACATTTGCTTTATATATTGAGGTGTTCCTATGTATTTACAATTGTTATATCTTCTTCTTCGATTGATCCTTTGATCATTATGCATATGTCCTTCTTTATCTCTTACAACAATCTTCATTTTAAAGTCTACTTTCTCTGATAAAAATATTGCTACTGTGGCTTTGTTTTGATTTCCATTTGCATGGAATATCTTCTACTGTCCCCTCGCTTTCAGTCTGTATGTGTCTCTAGATCTGAAATGAGTCTCTTGTAGGCAGCATATATACAGGTCCTGTTCTGTATCTATTCAGCCAGTGTATATCTTTTGGTTTGTGCATTTAGTTTGTTTACATTTAAGGCAATTATCAATAGGTATGTTACTATTGCCATTTTGTTAATTGTTTTGGATTTGTTTATGAGGTCTTTTTTCCCCTTTCTTCTTTTGTTCTCTTCTCTTGTAATTTGATGACTATCTTTTTTTTAAATTTATTTATTTATTTATTTATTTTTGGCTGTGTTGGGTCTTCGCTGCTGCACACAGGCTTTCTGTAGTTGCGGTGAGCGGGTGCTGCTCTTTGTTGCAGTGCACGGGCTTCTCACTGTGGTGGCTTCTCTTGTGGAGCACGGGCTCTAGGCACACAGGCTTCAGTAGTTGTGGCACGTGGGCTCAGTCGTTGTGGCTCGCAGGCTCTAGAGCGCAGGCTTGGTAGTTGTGGCGCATGGGCTTTGTTGCTCTGTGGCATGTGGGATCTTCCCAGACCAGGGCTTGAACCTGTGTCCCCTGCATTGGCAGGTGGATTCTTAACCACTGCACCCCAGGGAAGTCCTTGATGACTATCTTTAGTGTTATGTTTGGATTCCTTTTTCTTTTTTGTGCATATATCTATTAGAGATTTTTGTTTACAGTGAGGCTTTTGTGTAGCAGTCTGTATATATATATATATATATATATATATATATATGCTTAAGTTGCTGATCTCTTAATGTCCAATGCATTTTAGATAACCTGCATTTGTACTCTCTTTTCCTCACAATTACTTTTTATTTTTTTGGCCATGCCACACAGCATGTGGAATCTTAGTTCGCTGACTAGGGATCGAACCCACACCCCCAGCGGTGGAAGCACAGAGTCTTAACCACTGGACCACCAGGGAAGCCCCACAATTACTTTTTTTGATATTATATTTTACATCTAATTGTTTTGTGTATCCCTTAACCACTTATTGTGGTTACAAATAATTTCACTACTTTTGTCATTTAACCTCCCTACTAGCTATATGTTTGGATGATTTCCTACCTTTATTGTATGTTTGCCTTTACCAGTGAGCTTTTCCATTTCGTAATTTTCTTGTTCCTAGTTGTGGCCTTTTCTTTTCTGCCTAGAGAAGTTCCTTTAGCATTTGTCGTAAAGCTGGTTTGGTGGTGCTGAATTCTTTTAGCTTTTGCTTGTCTGTAAAGCTTTTGATTTCTCCGTCAAATCTGAACAAGAGCCTTGTTGGGTAGAGTATTATTTGATTGTAGATTTTTCTTCTTTCATCACTTTAAGTGTATTGTGCCACTCCCTTCTGGCCTGCAGGGTTTCTGCTGAAAAATCAGCTGATAGCCTTATGGGAGTTCCTTTGTATGTTATTTGTTGCTTTTCCCTTGTTGTTTTTAATATTCTCTCTATCTTTAATTTTTGTCATTTTGATTACAACATGTCTTAGTGTGTTCTTCTATGGGTTAATCCTGTATGGGACTCTGCGCTTCCTAGACTTTGGTGATTATTTCCTTTCTCAGGTTAGGGAAGGTTTCAGCTACTATCTCTCCAAATGTTTTTTCAGGCCCTTTCTCTCTTCTTCTGGGATCCCTATAATGCGAATATTAGTGTATTTGATGTTGTCCCAGAGGTCTTTCAAACTGTCCTCGTTTCTTTTCATTTTTTTTTCTTCTGTTTGGCAGTGGTGATTTCCACTACTCTGTATTCCAGCTCACTGATCCATTCATCTGCTTCATTTAATCTACTATTGATTCCTTCTAGTGTGTTTTTCATTTCAGTTATTGTATTTGTCAGTTCTGTTTGGTTGTTCTTTATACTTTCTAATTCCTTGTTAAAAACTTCTGATTTCTCACTCTGTGCATCCATTCTCCTCCTGAGTTCTTTGATCATCTTTACGATCATTACTCTGAACTCTTTCGTGGGTAGATTGCCTATCTCCATGTCACTTAGTTCTTCCTCTGGGGTTTTATCTTGTTCCTTCATCTGAAACATATTCCTCTGTCTCCTCATCTTTTCTAAATTGCTATTTGTATTTTTATGTATGTGGTAGGTTAGTTATGTTTCTCCACCTTGGAAAAGTAGTCTTCTGTAGGAGACATCCTATGTATCCCAGGATTACACTCCCCTCTCGTCACCCAAGGGCCAGGGGCCAGCTGGTCCCAGGGTAGTGTCTAGCCTGCAGCAGGCTGCAGGACTATAGTTTTCTTAGTTCTGATGTCTGCCCACTGGTGGGTTGAGCTGGGTCTCGGCCCTCTGGTGGGCAGGGCTGTGTCTAGAAGCTGTCTAGAGGCGGCTGTGGGCTCAGGAAGTCTTTAGGCAGCCTGTCTGCTGATGGGTGGGGCTATGTTCCCATCCAGTTTGTTATTTGGCCTCAGGCATCCCAGCAGTAAAGCCTACAGCCTGTTCCGTTCTGCCGGGTCTTGATGTGCCAAGGTGTGTCAGTCTCCAGGAGAGCTCATGCAGATGAATGCTCCCTGATGTTTCTGCCACCATTGTCTATGTCCCCAGGGTCTCCCCCACACCAGGAGACCCTCCAAGACCAGCAGGTAAGTCTGGGCCAGTCTTCTATCAAATTACTGCTTTTACCCTTGGTCCCAGGGTGTATGAGATTTTGTGTATGCCCTTTAAGAGTGAAGTCTCTATTTCCATCAATCCTGAGGAGCTTCTGCGTTCAAGTCCTGCTAGCCTTCAAAGCCAAGTCCTCTTCATGGTGCCAGACCCCTGGGCTGGAAGGCCTTAGTGGGGCTCAGAGCTCTCACTCCTGTGCGAGAACCTCTGTAATATAATTAATCTCCAGTTTGTGGGTTGCCCACCCGGGGAGTACAGGATTTGATTATATCGTGTGTCCACCCCTCCTACCGGTCTCATTGTGGTGCCTTTGTTTTGAACTGCATGCACTCATTGTTTTGATCCAGACACCTAGTTGTTTGTTAGCTACCAACCTGGATCTTAAAGAAAGGAATATACCTTTCTTTATAAAAAGAAAGGACTGGTAAAAGAAATGAGAGGGCTTTGAGTTGTAGAAGGGACAGAATGAGAGCAGGCTGAGGAATAAGAAGCTATAATGCTTGTGAACCAAATGACTCCATTGGATTGTTTCATAGAGTAAAGCTAGTGTGGTGTAAGAATAGGCAGTGGTATAGTTGAGGATGTCGGGTGTCTGCAGAGCTCAGTTTACATTTTATTCAGTAGATAAGACATAGCCACTTCAGATACTTAAGCAGGAGATTGATTGGACTGACAAAGATTATCCAGACTATGGGTTTAAGATATATTGGAGTACCAACTTATGAGTGTGCCACACTGGAGAGATTTTTTTTCTTCAGAAATGGATTTAACGCTATATATTATATTTTTCCCATATAAGACTACATGAGTTAGTATTACCCTTAACCTCATTCTGTATTTAAGGAAACTTAATAAGCAGAGTTTAGAGCTAGAAAGCTAGAAAAATGTGAAATCAAATAGTAAATTCAGGTCAGATTCTAACTTTCTTCCCTGTTCCTTTCTACTACATCATGATTCCTCTTATAAACTTCAACACTAAAGACTACAAAACTGTGAAGTTGCCAGTGATGATAACAGGAAAATAGGAAAAGTTTGCTGTAGGTTTAGTTTTCATCTTGTTAAGTTTCATTTGTCAGTAGAATAAACAAGAGGAGGTGTTCTAGAACTTGTTGGAGAGAGAAGAACTAGGAAAGATGAGAGGAAAAGCTGAGCTGTTGACTAGAACTTACCTGTATAGAGGCAAAAGGACATCAAATCAAAGCTATTAAGCCTCAGAGTCCTCATCTATAGAATGGAGATAGTAATATTACCCACCTCACAGAGTTGATCTAAGGGTTACTGTACTGTGCTAGATATGGTGTAGGCACTCAATAAATTAAGCTGTTATTGTTAAGTTAGTAGTAGTGTGGGTGGATATGAAACAGCAAATATCAAAACTATTAAGAAGGTGAGAGGGTTGGATTGGGAGTTTGGGATTAGTAGATGCAAACTGGTATATACAGAATAAATAAACAACAAGGTCCTACTGTGTAGCACAGGGAACTATATTCAATATCCTGTGATAAACCATAATGGAAAAGAATATGAAAAAGTATGTATATATATGTATAATTGAGTCACTTTGCTGTACGGCAGCAATTAACACAACATTGTAATTCAGCTATACTTCAGTAAAAAATTAATTTAAGGGCTTCCCTGGTGGCGCAGTGGTTGGGAGTCCGCCTGCCGATGCAGGGAACACGGGTTCGTGCCCCGGTCCGGGAAGATCCCACATGCCACGGAGCGGCTGGGCCCATGAGCCATGGCCACTGAGCCTGCACGTCTGGAGCCTGTGCTCCGCAATGGGAGAGGCCACAACAGTGAGAGGCCCATGTACCTCAAAAAAAAAAAAAAAAAAAAATTAATTTAAGAAAAGAAGGTGAAATTGGCAGGATAAGGCAGTTTATTAGATTTAGCAGGCAAAGGAGAATTCTAGCATGGACAAATGGGTAGATGGTAGTGCCATTTATTGAGATTGGGTATATGAAGAGGAGGAACAGATGTGTTTGTGTTTGGGGCAGAGGCCGGGTAGAGAAAGTGATTAATTCTTTTGGAATATGTTGAGCTTGAACTTACAATAGGGCATCAAGAGATACCTAGTAGATATTTAGATTTATAGGTCCAGGCACTGTCACATTTTAACTAGATACCTTAACCAAGTTATATAGCCTGACTGTGCCTCAGTTTAACCGTTTATAAAAGGAGAATAATAATGTCTGTTTGTCATGGCTTCATGTAAGAGTAATAAATGGGTTGGGAAGAATAAATTTGAAAAATGCATGCCACTTACCATCATGCAAATTCATTCTTTCTCGCACTCAGTATTTCTCAGTGTGATTCATGGATCTCTTGCATCAGAATCACCTAGAGCTTTGTTTAAAATGCATGTTCTGTATCTCCTGCACTCTTCCCAACTACTGAATCATAATCTCTTGGGGATGGGACCTGGAAAATAATATATTTCATGTGGTTGCTTTGAATACTAAATATGTTCATCTTTGTAAAGCATCTACCACAGTGCCTGTCACATAGTAGACACTTGATCTTTTTAAGTTTTTTCTTTTCTCCCTTAGTTACCTAGCACCACGCCTAGCACATAATACTGCTCTACAGTATGTTTCTCAACTATAGAAATGACTGCATTAATTCTTTTAAAAGTCTTGGACATGAAACACTCTGATTTGTACATCAAATGCTGCTTAATAGGGAATCCTTGAGGGAATTAATTGCCTGAGAGTGTTTAGGGGATTTCTTTTTACTCTAGAGTACTACAGTTGTTTATGCCATGACCTGATGGAGGTATTATCTCTAGTTATTTTTCATGCTCTAAATATACAGTAGTATTGTTCAGCTATTCTTTTTTTGTGTTTGTTTGGGGTTTTTTTGGCTGGATCACGCAGCTTATAGGATTTTAGGTCCCCAACCAGGGATTGAACCTGGGCCCACAGCAGTGAAAGCATCGAGTCCTAACCACTGGACTGCCAGAGAATTCCCTTGTTCAGCTATTCTTTTTAACAAACTACCCAAAACTTAGTGATTTACAATAATAAGTGTTTATTGTCATGCTCATAGGTCTAGCTGGAGCAGCTCTACTCCAGGCTGCAGTTGGCAAGCTGGCTGGGTACTCCATATGTCTCTTATCCATCTTAGACCAGTGAACTAGCCAGGACCTGATCTTCTCATGGTGTTACCTGAAGCTCACAAACATAAGCCCCACTGAGCAAGTATATTTCAAGGCTTTGCTTGCCCCAGGTTCACCAACGTAAGTTCCCACATCAGTAGGGCACAGAAGTATATTCTGCCCACACTAAGAGGGCAAAAAGAGTGAATATTTGCTGAACAGTTATCCAAACTATCAGAATATTCAATCACATGTTGTACATCTGCATATGAGTTGTTCCTTGGGCAACTTAAACCAAACATATCCAAAGCTGATTTCATTTCCTTTTCCCTACCTCCCCACCCCCCACAAATATCCAGGTACTTTCTTGTGTTCTCCGTCTCCATTAATGCAATCACTATCCACCCAGTCACCTAGAAAAGAAACATCAGACAGAAGTTTTATTTCTCCAGTTTTCTCCTCCACCATATCCAACAAAGTACATTTGTCGACTTGGCCAACATAAAGCTAGTCATGTCACTGCTCTGCTTAGAAAATTTCAAAGGCTTTCCATAGACCTCAGAATTAAGCAAAAACTCCTTAGGATAGTGTTCAGGGCCATTTTTTTAAAACAATGATACAGTTCCAAATTTTTCCTTCATTCTCATCCCCTATATTTCATAATACATCTGAAGACCTAGCTATTCCATACCAAATACATATTCCCTTACAAACCTACCATGATCTTTGATTCTCTGTACCTTTGCTAAAACCACTTCCTTTTATTTATTGTTATTTATTTATTTGATTGCGCTGGGTCTTAGTTGTGGCAGGCGGGCTCCTTAGTTGTGGTTCACCAGCTCCTTAGTTGCAGCACGTAGGCTCCTTAGTTGCGGCAGGTGGGCTCCTTAGTTGTGGCATGAGAACTCCTAGTTGCGGCATGCATGTGGGATCTAGTTCCCTGACCAAGGATCGAACCCAGGCCCCCTGCATTGGGAGCACAGAGTCTTATCCACTGTGCCACCAGGGAAGTCCCTAAAACCATTTCCTTTACTTGAAATGACCTGCTCCCCTTGGTACCTGTTGAAATCTTATATATCCTTTAATTCCTAGCTTTTGTTTTATCTCCTCTATGAAGCACTTCCTGATAATCCTTGTGAGAATGAGCTGCTTACTCCATTCTCAGTATTCCTATAATACTTTGTGCCTCTATTTTAGCACTTAGTGCAGTTCACCTGTATTGTACTGACTGTGTATTTACGTGTTTCCCTCACTAAGTGGTGAACTCCCTAAGGGCAAGAACTATGCATTTGGCACAGTGCCCATAAAGTATGGGCTCAGTAAATGTTGGCTGCATTGAATTTTTAATTATAAATGTCATTAAAAAAATTTTTTTATACTTTGTGACATTCCTTCTGAGGTAGGTTAATGTTGTGATTCCTTTTTTATCAGTTTAAGGGTGGGAAGGGGCAGATGATATAGCGATTGCAGAATGGAAATATCAAGAAAATTTACTGTCTTCAACCAGTGTCCTTGAAATAATAATTACTACTACCTACTCCCAAATCTCTACCAATCATTAAACAACTGCTGTGTGCCTGATCAAATATAGCATTTCCAGGGTCACACCACTAATAATTTTTGGAACCAAGATTTGAACCTGAGTCTTACTATAAAGCCTATACTTTTCTACTATTGCATACTGTCCTCACTCATTTCTATCTTAAAGCAATAACTATCTTATTGGAGAAGAGTTTTCTATGTGGAAACATGCATAGGTCTTTCATTTATATATCCTTTTGTTAGGCTGTAAGGGGACAAGGAGGAAGATATGACAAAAGTGTAAATTTAAAAGAAAGCCAAACCAATTAGCAGGCACCTAAAGAGAACCAAAGGAAATGTGGAAACTTTACCCCACCTATTTAAAAAAAATTTTTTATTGACATGTAGTTGATTTTAGTCCCACCTTTTAATTTTAAACAATATTAAACCTATGAAACAGTTGTATGAATATTACAATAAATAGCCACACACCCTTTCTCAAAATCTTCAAGTTGTTAATACTTTGCCACGTTGGTGTTTTCTCTCTAAACACACACACACACACACACACACACACACACACACACACACACATTTTTCCCCAATCATTTGAGTGTAAATGGCAGATATTTTAGCATTTCTTTCCTAAGAACATAAACATTCTCCTACATAGCCACAATATCATTCTCACAAATAAGGATATGATCCTTGATACAATATTACTATTTAGTATACAGCCTATCTTCCAATTTCCCCCCAAATGCCCTCTATAACTATTGCCGATTTTGTGGGTTTATTTTTATATATAATACAGGCAATAGGTGTAAAGTATAACATAATTCTCAGAGTCTTGTCCATTTGATCAGACTAAAGGTTCTAGTACTTAGGACGCAAAAGGAAAGATAGATGAGCTGAGCTGTCCCTAACCCTTTCTGCTTTTGTGTGTGTTTGTTTTTGCTTGTGTTTTCCCATTTACCTTCTAAACGTGGTTGACCTGAAAAGCCTATTGAACCTCTCCTGCCCCTTTTTCTATTTTGAAATATTTTGAACCTATATAACAAATTGGAAAAAAATAATAAACACTTGTATACCATCAGCCTAGATTTACCAGTTTTTAATATTCTGGCACATTTACTTTATTTATCTTTCGGTGGCTTTCTCTCTCTCTCTCTCTGAATAACTATATTTGCTGAATCATTTGGAAGTAAGTACTGACATCATGATACTTAACTCTAAATACTTCAGCCTGTATCTAATAAAACAAAGGCATTCTGCCTTACATAATCATAATGTTACACTCAAGAAATCCAACATTTATATAATATTAAATAGCATCAACTCCATAGTCAAATTATAACAATTGTTCCAATAAAATAATATCTTTTATAGCTGGCTTTCCTTTCCAACCCAAGATCCAGTCAGGTGTCATGCATTGCATTTTGTTGTCGTGTTTCTTTACTCTATCAATAGACAGATTTATTGATTGAAGTATAATTGACCTACAATACTATGCAAGTTTCAGGTGCACAACATAATGATTTGATATTTCTATACATTACAAAATGATCACCACAATAAGTCTAGTTACCATCTGCCATCATACAAAATATTTACACTGTTATTGACTATATTCCCCATGCTGCACATTTCATCCCTGTGACTCATTTCTTTTGTAACGGTTAAGTTTGTACCTCTTAATCTCCCTCACCTATTTCACGCATCTCCCCCACCACCTCCCCTCTGGCAACCACCTGTTTATGAGTCTAATTTCTGTTTTGTTTTACTTGTTTATTTGTTTTGTTTTTTAGATTTCACATATAAGTGAAATCATACAGTATTTGTCTTCCTCTGTCCGACTTATATCACTTAGCTTAATACCCTCTAAGTACATCCTTGTTGTCGCAAATGGCAAGATTTCATTCTTTTAGTGTTTTCATTTTCTTTGCAAAAATACACAAGTGGAATTGCTGGATTGTCTGGTACTTCTATTTTTAATATTTTGAGGGACCTCCGTACTGTTTTCCATAGTGGCTGCACCAAGTTACATTCCCACCAACAGTGCACAAGGGTTCCGTTTTCTCCACATCCTCGACAACACTTGCTATTTGCTATCTTTTTGATAACAGCCATTCTGACAGATCTGAGGTGATATTGCACTGTGGTTTTTATTTCTATTTCCCTGATGTAGCTACATCAAACTAAAAAGCTTTTGCACAATGAAGGAAACTAACAACAAAATCAAAAGGCTTTGGAAGAAAATATTTGCAAACAATGTATCTAATAAGGGGTTAATATATAAAATATACAAAGAAGTCATACAACTCAACACCAACAAACAAATAACCCAATTAATAATTGGGCAGAGGTCCTGAATATACATCTTTCCAAAGAAGACGTACATATATCCAACAGACACATGAAAAGATGCTAATAGCTTTCCTCCAAGAAAACACAATAAGATTTCCGTAACATTGACACGTTATGGAAAGCCTCTTAAAGAGGAACAGAATCAGACACTCACTAAGGGTAGAGAGCCTTAGTGGTTTGCCGGGAGGGATTGCAAGCAGCAGAGAGGGAGCTGGTGGCAGGGTGAGGATGCCTCAATAACAGGCTGATGCTTCAAACACAGACCTATGCGCAAGGCTGTAAGTAATCACCCACCAAGGCCTGGATCCACAGGCTGTTGCAGTTATCTTTCATGACTCTGTATGTGACACCCTGGGCCTGCAGTAAAGCACGCAACAGCCAATTGAGTTCCACTGCTCCAGCAACTCTGATGGGCTCCTGCTGTCTGCAGTCTCTGAATCTTCAGAGGATTATGGTTTTGCACTCTTTTATGACCTTTCACTTCATTGAGCAGTGGCCTTGTTTCCTTATACTAGAATGTGAGCTCTTACAGCCTGGGGATCACAGTGCTCCTCAAAGTAGATGCTATTCTTTGGGGGTTTTCTTAATAAATTTATTTATTTTTGGCTGTGTTGGGTCTTCGCTGCTGCGCGCGGGCTTTCTCTAGTTGCGGGGAGTGGGGGCTACTCTTCATTGCAGTGCGTGGGCTTCTCATCGCGGTGGCTTCTCATCGCAGAGCACGGGCTCTAGGAGCATGGGCTTCAGTAGTTGAGGTATGAGGGCTCAGTAGTTGTGGCTCATGGGCTCTAGAGTGCAGGCTCAGTAGTTGTGGCACACGGGCTTAGTTGCTCCACGGCATGTGGGATCTTCCCAGACCAGGGATCGAACCCGTGTCCCCTGCATTGGCAGGCAGATTCTCAACCACTGCGCCAGCAGGGAAGCCCCTATTCTTTGTTAAATGAAGGAATCATTCAGTATTTCAGATAAATGCATTTACTTAAGACAGGTGAAGCTCTCCAGCCCTGATTTGTAATTCTGTTAAATATTTACCTTGGTCGTTGTACCAGAAAAAAAAAATGTTAGTTCTTCATACCATAGCTGTTCAGCTCAGGGTGGTTCTAGGATTGATCACAGAGCTGTAGAACTAAAAAAGCATCTAATCCAATCGTTTTATCGATGCATTCTTTAAGAACCAATTATTGTAATCAAATGAAAAAATATTCCCATTTTTGTTTTGCCTTTTAAAAATGTGTAAACCTAGGGACTTCCCTGGTGGTCCAGTGGTTAAGAATCTGCCTTCCAATGCAGGGGATGCAGGTTCAAACCCTCGTCGGGGAACCAAGATCCCACATGCCACAGGGCAACTAAGCCTGCACGTGCCACGACTACTGACCCCTCACACCATAACTAGAGAGCCCACACACTGCAACCACTGAGCCCACGCACTCTGGAGCCTGCGCGCCACAATGAAAGATCCCGCATGCCACAACGAAGATCCTGCATGCCGCAACTAAGACCTGATGCAGCCAAATAAACAAATATATATATTTTTAAATATATAAACCTAAATTACTTTAGAGATAAAGAATCTAATCTCCCCCCAATCTCTTCTGATCTTTGTGGAGAATAGGGAAAGCTGGAGGCAGAGATACTGTTCAGAGCCACCTGGCCACTAGCTCTGCATCCCCTCCCACGATGAGGAAGTACCGTTGCTGCTGATCAGTTTGGTTCACTCTTTGACGTGCAGGTGTTCTAATTTAGAACACTCTGATATTCCCTTAAGTGTAAGCTCATATAGTCTTAGTGTAAATTCCTTAAGAAGATGCTGATGAAGTTAAGTCAGAACATAAAAAGGTGTTAGTGTGAGAGACTGGCTATGTTATCAGCTCTGGAACACTCACTGAGTGAAGAGTGTCAGCAGTAGCTGTACACCCCACAGGGAATCAAGAGACATGGAGAAAGCCAGAAAAGATGGGCTGCATCTGTTCCTGCTTTGTGTAGCCACCTGGCTTATGCTAAACTTTGTTTCCTTGGCTAAATAAATCAGGAAGTAGTGAGTAGGTATGTGTGCCTATATGTGGTCTCTTCCTGCTAATCTATAACCTGCCAATACTACAGGGTTATTTTTTAAGCTGTTTATTTTGAAATAATTTCAGACTTACAGAAAAGTTACAGGAATATTAGAATTCTCATTTTTACCCAGACCCAAATGTTAAGATTATCATATTTTCTTTATCATCCTCTTCTCCAATAGACTTTTTTCTGAACTGCTGTATTCTATCCCTTTGCTCCTAAATGCCTGTGTGTATTTCCCCAAAAACAAGGACATTCTCTTACAACAGTGATGAAAATCAGGAAATTAACATTGATACAATACTATTATCTAATAAACAGACCTTATTAATATTTTGCCAATTGACCTAATACACGTTACATTTATTTGTCATATTAATGGAATCATACAGTATATAGTCCTTTGAGACTTGCTTTTTTCACTCAGCATAATACATTTTAGATTCATCCATATTGTCATAGGTATCAATAATTTGTTCCTTTTTTATTATTGAATAGTATTCCATTGTTGGATTATAACACAATTTGTTGATGAACATTTGGGTTGTTTCCAGTTTGGTTTACTACACGTAAAGCTGCTACAGATGACTGTAGTTAGTAATGCTATACGATATATATGAAAGTTGTTAAGAGACTAAATCCTAAGAGTTCTCATCACAAGAGAAAAATGATTTTTTCTTTTTTTGTATCTGTGTGAGATGATGGATGTTAACTAAACTTATTGTGGGAATCATTTCATGATATACATAAGTCATATGCTGTACACCTTGAACTTATACAGTGCTGTATGTCAACTATATCTCAATAAAACTGGAAAAAAAAATCTAGAGTAGGATATGCTGCTTCTAAGTTTAGGAAATAAGAGTTAACAACGCCTCCTCCCACCCCCAATAGAAAGCTGCTATGAACGTTCATGTACAGGTTTTTGTGTGAATGTGAGTTTTCATTTCTCTAGGATAAATACCCAGGTATGTGATTGCTGAATTGCGTAAGTACATATTTAAGAAAATGCCAAACTGCTTTCCTGCTAGAACATGAAGAAAGTGATATGCAGTAAGACTGGTGAGGCAGCTGGGAACTTACAGACCATGTTAAGGAGTTTGGCAGTTATTTTAAGGGCAATGAGAAGCCATTGAGTGCTGTTAAGCAGAGGAGTGACTTGAGTGGATTTGTGTTTTGCAAAGATTCCTCTAGCTACAATTTGAAGAATGGTTAATTGGAAAGGGCTAAAGTGGTTTTATGGAGACCAGTTAGAAAGTTACTGCAACAGGCTAAATAAGAAGTAATGACAGCTTAGACCAGGGTAGTGGCAGTGGAGATGGAGAGGAATGGACAGGTCCAAGAGATAATAAGGAAGTAAATTATTATGTCCAATCTTTTGGGGAAAATGTTTAACATTTCAACATTATACTTAATGTTTAGCTAGCTGTAGGTTTTACTTAGATGTCCTCTACCTAAGGAAGGTTCCCTTCTAGTTTAGTTTATTTTTAAAATATTAATAATAATTATTATTTATTTTTATTGAAGTATAATTGACCTACAACACTACGTTAGTTCCAGGTGCACAACATAATGATTTCATGTTTCTATACATTACAAAATGATCACCATGGTAAGTCTAGTTACCATCTGTTACCATACACTATTATTGACTATATCCCCCATGCTGCATATTTCATCCCTGTGACTCATTTGTTTTTTGTTTTTTAATTTATTTATTTATTTATTTTTGGCTGCATTGGGTCTTTGTTGCTGTGCACGGGCTTTCTCTACTTAACTGTGAGCAGGGGCTAGTCTTCGTTGCGGTGTGTGGGCTTCTCATTGTGGTGGCTTCTCTTGTTGCGGAGCTTGGGCTCTAGGCACACAGGCTTCAGTAGTTGTGGCACACAGGCTCAGCAGTTGTGGCTCGTGGGCTTTAGAGTGCAGGCTCAATAGTTGTGGTGCACAGGCTTAGTTGCTCTGCGGCATGCGGGATCTTCCTAAACCAGGGCTCGAACCCATATCCCCTGCATTGGCAGGCGTATTCTTAACCACTGTGCCACCAGGGAAGCCCGACTCATTTATTTTGTAACTGTAAGTTTGCACCTCTTAATGTCCCTCACCTATTTCACTCATCTCCCCCACCACCTCCCCTCTGGCAACTATGTGTTTATTCTTTGTATCTATGAGTCTATTTCTGTTTTGTTTTTTAGATTCCACATATAAATGAAATCATACAGTATTTATCTTTCTCTGACTTACTTCACTTAGGATAATACCCTCTAGGTCCATCCATATTGTCACAAATGGCATTATTTATTTCTTATGGCTGAGCAATATTCCATTGTATATATGAACCACATTTTTAAAAAATTTTGTTTATTATTTATTTTTGGCTGCATTGGGTCTTCGTTGCTGCGCGTGGGCTTTCTCTAGTTGCAGCGAGCAGGGGCTACTCTTTGTTGCAGTGTGTGGACTTCTCATTGCAGTGGCTTCTCTTGTTGCGGAGCACAGGCTCTAGGCACACAGGCTTCAGTAGTTGTGGCATGTGGGCTCAGTAGTTGTGGCTCGTGGGCTCTAGAGTACAGGCTCAGTAGTTGTGGCACACGGGCTTAGTTGCTCCATAGCATGTGGGATCTTCCTGGACCAGACCTTGAACCCGTGTCCCCTGCATTGGCAGATGGATTCTTAATCACTGCGCCATCAGGGAAGCCCTGAACTTTTTAAATTAAATTTTATTGGAGTATAGTTGCTTTACAATGTTGTGTGAGTTTCTTGCTCTACAACAAAGTGAATCAGTCATACATATATATATATCTCCACTCTTTTTTGGATTTCCTTTCCATTTAGGTCACCACAAAGCACTGAGTAGAGTTCCCTTTGCTATACAGTAGGTTCTCATTAGCTAGCTATTTTATACATAGTAGTGTATATATGTCAGTCCCAATCTCCCAATTCATCCCACCCTTCTTCCCCCCTTGGCAACCGTAAGTTTGTTCTCTACATCTGTGACTCTATTTCTGCTTTGCAAATAAGTTCATCTCCACCGTTTTTCTAATTTCCACATATAAGCGATACTATACTATATTTGTTTTTCTCTTTTTGACTTACTTCACTCTGTATGACAGTCTCTAGGTCCATCCACGTCTCTGCAAATGGCACTATTTTGTTACTTTTTATGGCTAAGTAATATTCCATTGTGTATATGTACCACATCTTCTTTATCCATTCCTCTGTTGATGGACATTTAGGTTGCTTCCATGCCCTGGCTATGGTAAATACCGCTGCAGTGAACATCGGGGTGCATGCATCCTTTTGAATTATGGTTTTCTCCAGATATATGCCTAGGAGTGGGATTGCTGGGTCATATGGTAGCTCTATTTTTAGTTTTTTAAGGAACCTCCATACTGTTCTCCATAGGGGCAGTACCAATTTACATTCCCACCAGCAGTGTACAAGGGTCCCCTTTTCTCCACACCCTCTCCAGCATTTTTTGTTTGTAGAACTTTTTTTTTTTTTTTTTCGGTACGCGGGCCTCTCACTGTTGTGGCCTCTCCCGTTGCAGAGCACAGGCTCCGGACATGCAGGCTCAGCGGCCATGGTTCACAGGCCCAGCCGCCCCACGGCATGTGGGATCCTCCCGGACTGGGGAACGAACCCGTGTCCCCTGCATTGGCAGGCAGACTCTCAACCACTGCACCACCAGGGAAGCCCTGTTCGTAGAATTTTTGATGATGGCCATTCTGACCGGTGTGAGGTGACACCTCATTGTGGTCTTGATTTGCATTTCTCTAATAATTAGTGATGTTGAGCATTTTTCATGTGTCTGTAGGCCATCTGTATGTCTTCTTTGGAGAAATGTCTATTTAGGTCTTCACCCATTTTTTGATTGGATTGGTTTTTTTCTATATTGAGCTGCATGAGCTGTTTGTATATTTTGGAGATTAATCCCTTGTCAGTTGCTTCATTTGCAAATATTTTCTTCGATTCTGAGGACTGTCTTTTCATTTTGTTTATGGTTTCCTTTGCTGCACAAAAGCTTTAAGTTTAATTAGATCCCATTTGTTTATTTTTGTTTTTATTTTCATTACTCTAGGAGGTGAATCAAAAAAGATCTTGCTGTTATTTATGTCAAAGAGTGGTGTGCCTATGTTTTCCTCTGAGGGTTTTTATAGTGTCCGGTCCTTAATCCATTTTGAGTTTATTTTTGTGTATGATGCTAGGGAGTGTTCTAATTTCATTTTTTTACATGTAGCTGTCCAGTTTTCCCAGCACCACTTATTGAAGCGACTATCTTTTTTCCATTGTATATTCTTGCCTCCTTTGTCATAGATTAGGTGGCCATAAGTGCGTGTACCACATCTTCTTTATCCATTCATCTCTCGATGGACATTTAGGTTGCTTCCATATCTTGGCTATTCTAGTTTAGTTTTCTGAGAGTTTTCTTTTTTTTAATCATAAATACATGGTGAACTTCATCAAATGCTTTTTCTGCATCATTTGACACAACTGTGTAATTTTTCTTCTTTACTTTGTGGTGAACTACATTGATTTTTAAAATATTGAACCAACCTTGGATTTGCTAATGTTTTGTTGAGGATTTTCATTAAATGTTTAAAATAGAATTCACCACTGAAATCATATGTGTCTAGAATTTTTTCTGTGGAAGGGTTTTAAATTATAAATTCAATTTCTAACATCTATAGGACTATTCAGATTTTCTGCTTCTTGTGTTTTAATAAGTTGTCTTTCAAAAAAATCTGTCCATTTCTTCTAAGTTGTCACATTTATTAGTGTAAATTTATTCCCAATTTTTAAAATTATTCTTCTGCTATCTGTATGATCTATAGTAATGTCCCCTTCATTCCTGGTATTTATGAATTGTGTCTTCTCTTTTTTTCCTGATCAGTCTTACAATGGTTTCAATTTTATTAATCTTTTGAAAGAACCAACTTTTGGCCTTGTTGATTTTTCTCTGTCATTTGTTTCCCATTTCATTGATTTACATACATATATTCATTATTATCTGTCTTCTGCTTGCTTTGAATATGATTTGCTTCTCTTCTAGCTTTTTAAGGTGGGGGCTTACACCATTGATTTTAGACAATTATTTTTCTATTATAAGTATTTAAAGTGATAAATTTGCCTATAAGCATTATATAGCTGTATTCCACAAATTTTCATGTATTTTTCCTTTACCCTTTAGTTCAAAATACTTTGTTGCTCAATTTCCAATTATTTATGGCTTTTCTAAATATCTTATTGTTATCAACAAATCTATTTTGTCAGATATCATATTCTCTGTTATTTCATTTCTTTGAAATTTACTGAGACTTATGTCAGCATAAGGTCTTAGTGACTGTTCCATGTACACTTGAAAAAACAATGTGTATTCTGCAGTTGTTGGGTGTAGTAACCTATAAATGTCTATTAGGTCAAATTAACTGACAGTGTTGCTAAAAGCTCCCATTTCCTTAATTAGACTCTTTGTCTATGTGTTTTATCATTTACTGAGAGAAGGTTGTTAAAATTTCCAACCATAGAGCTGGATGGACCTAGAGTATGTCATGCAGAGTGAAGTAAGTCAGAAAGAGGAAAACAAATACCGTATGCTAACACATATATGTGGAATCTAAAAAAACAAAAAAATGGTTCTGAAGAACCTGGGGCAGGACAGGAATAAAGACGCAGACATAGAGAATGGACTTGAGGACGTGGGGAGTGGGAAGGGTAAGCTGGGATGAAGTGAGAGAGTGGCATGGACATATATACACTACCAAATGTGAAACAGATAGCTAGTGGGAAGCAGCCGCATAGCACAGGGAGATGAGCTCGGTGCTTTGTGACCACCTAGATGGGTGGGATAGGAAGGGTGGGAGGCAGATGCAAGAGGGAGGAGATATGGGGATACATGTATATGTATAGCTGATTCACTTTGTTATAAAGCAGAAACTAACACACCATTGTAAAGCAATTATACTCCAATAAAGATGTTAAAAAAAATCCAACTATAGTGGTTTTGTCTCTTTTCTTAGTTCTGTTATTTTTGTTTTTTTTTTTTAATATTTATTTATTTATTTATGGCTGTGTTGGGTCTTAGCTGCAACATGCAGGATCTTTCCTTGCAGTGTGTGGGCTTCTCTCTAGTTGTGGCATGTGGGCTCCTCTCTAGTTGTGGCTCCAGAGTGCATGGGCTCTGTAGTTGTGGCACAGGGGCTCTTTAGTTGTGGTACACGGGCTCAGTAGTTGTGGCACGTGGGCTTATTTGCCCTGCCGCATGTGGGATCTTAGTTTCCAGACCAGGGATCAAACCTGCATCCTCTGCATTGGAAGGCGTTTTCTTAGCGGCTGGACCACCAGGGAAGTCCCAGATATGTTATTTTTGTTTTCATATATTTTGTAGCGCTTTCACTAAGAGTGTACAGATTTGGGTTGTTATGTTTTTCTTAATGAATTGGTCCTTTAAGTATCATGAGATGAAACTCTTTATCTGTCGTAATACTTCCTATCTTGATATTAATATAACCACACCAGCTTTCTTGGTGTTTGCATTTTATATCTTTCTTTATCCTTTTACTTTCAACTTATGCCTTTATATTTCAAGTATATACCTTGTAAGTAGTGTTTAGTTGGGTCTTGCTTTTTAACTCAGTCTTTGCCTTTCATTAAACTATTTAGTCCACTTAAAGTTAATTACTGCTACAGTTATGTTTAAGTGTTAACATATTGCTATTTGTTTTCTGTTTGTCCTCATGTTTTTTATTCCTGCCTTTTTAGGGGGGTTAATCAAGTATTTTTTAATACTTCAGTCTGTCTCCTTTATTGTTTTTTTAGCTCATGTGTGTGTGTGGGTGACAGGCAATTGCCTTAGGGAAGATTCAGGTTACACCTAAAGTAACAATTATTGTGTGCCTACAGTGGGCCGGGCACTGGGCTTAAGCACAACTCTGTGGTCATTAGGGCTAGTTCTTTCAAGTTTCAACGTTGCTCCCTAGGTTACAGTATTCTAATAAAGTGCATTAAACAAAGGTTAACATGTTTCTGTTCAAATCCCAACTGTGCTACTTAGTAATTGTGTCATCTTGGCTAATGTGTATTTTGTGAGCTTCAGTTTCTTTATCTATAAAACAAGGAGAATGGATGCTTTTGTGCTACTATTAATGCAGATCACATGGAATAATTTCTATAGCTGTATTATGAAAATTGCAACTTTAAACATGTAAGATATTATTATTCCAGGATTTAATAAAAATATTCATATTTGTTCTTCTACCTTTTATAACAAATTTCAATCCTATCTTCTCTAAACCATCAGCTTTTTAGACTGAAAAACCCTTCTTTCTTTGGTACATTTGTTGTTGTCTTGGTATATTCAGCAGCTCTTTCCCTAAACCATGTCTAACTATGATTAGAATGTACCCCTTCTACAACCACTGCATCAAGGCATACTCCTAGTCATACTTCAAGATGCAATTAAAACAGCATGTCTTCCATGACAATTTTCCACTCTTATTCACTCTCCAGTAGTTGGGCTGGTATTTACCAAACTCTAACTCCTGTATCCCCTTTGCTGATGTGGAAGCAGTTCAGAAGCCACCATCCTTTAACGTTGGATTAATGTTCATTAAACACCTTACCTTAAATATCCCTGGGAGAATCTGGGAAGACTTTGCAGTGATAGGTTTTAAAGCATCGAAGTTTTCCTGGAGTTAAGTGGGAAAGGGGCTCAGAAAAAGGAAACGGTATGGAGCTTTCCAAGTTTTGGCATGGTGTGCAGGTGCTTTCTTCTCCCACGTCATCTCTTTTCACTCACCTGTCACTTACACTTCAGTCATATGGAACTAATTGTAGTTCACTAGGTTGCTCTTTCCTCTGAGCCTTAGTTCATGCTATTCCCTGTATTTGGTATGCCTTGTTCCCCTGATTTCCTTTAACCTGGCTAATTCCTGTTTGTCCTTTAGGTCTCAGCTTAAATGTCATGTCCTCTGGGGTGTCTTCCCTGACCCCCTGCCCTGACTCCCCAGGTCTGAATTAGGTGCCCTTTCTGTATGTTCTCACTACACCCTGAACATTACTTCTTTGTAGCACTTGTAAAACTACTGAAATTTCTTTGTAGTCTTCTATATTTTTCACTAGACTTAGAGCTCCCTAAGGGCAGTACTGTATCTTCTGCTATTCCCAGGGCCCTAGTGAGGCTTGGCCTAGAGTAAACCTCAGTAAACATTTGTTCGGTGAATGAATGACTCTAACAGGAATGCTGACCGCAAAGAAAGATGAAAAGAGCAGGTAGCTGGTATACTTTCTCTTTCCATGTCCAGCATTCTCCTGGTGTGCAGCCTGCAGATGTGGAGGAAGTTGTCGAGAAGGGTGTGCAGATCCTTGTCATTGGCCGAGGGATGAGTGAGGCCTTGAAGGTAGGTATTGGTGAGCACAGCATTCCTGAGGACTTCTGGTAATCTCCTGGATCTTTACCTTAGAGATATGTCCTTCTTGGAAGTTCATCTCTATATATCATGCACCCTCATTTTGCTGAGCCAGGGGATGGCCCAGGATAAAATAGTGGCTGCGCACTATTCTTCCTCATCAGGGTTGGACTCTCCAGTCTCTAATCATAGGCCTGTGCTGTTTCAACTATTTTTCAGAAATTCCTCAATCCTGGAATTTCTTTTAAGCTCTACAGCTATCAATATTTGGCTCTTTAGATTTTTACAGTACTTTCCATTTTTACAGTACTTTTAATTTTTCTTTTCTTGGGCACATTCAAGTTAAGCCTTTTTCCCCTTTCAGAAAAAGAAAGTTTATTTTTATTGTACTTACAGAAATAGTACATGCTTGTTGTAAAAGAGTCAATGCGGAAATGTAGAATTAAAAAGGTGAAAGATTTCCCCTTCCCAATCGTAACTGCTCTAATGCTCTCTCTATGCATCTGCAAATATATACACACTTACACATACTGATATACATGTTTTTACATAAATAGGATCGCTCTATACATATTGTTCTGTAACTTTTTATTCACTTACATTATTGCATTATGGACAGCCTTTCACATAAGTTTATAGAGATCTACCTCATTCTGTCCTTTATATAGATGTCGTAAAATCCAGTTCCCTACCAATGTAGGTGCCCTTTAGTTATATTTTTTAGTTTAACCTAGTTTTTTCCTCCATTAAAATGATCCCTATCTGTAAGACTACTGTTATTATAAAATTGTTCAAACATATAAAAAAGTAATGTAGGACATTTTAAAAAACATTTCACTCAGAGCTCCTTCTGACAAGGCAGAGTCTAATTAAAATCTATTTAAAATAATATTGAAGGCAAGCCAGAGTTGAGAAAATATCCAATAGCTGCCACTCTTGAGAATCTTTTATATAAATTCATTTACAAATATTTATTCAGCACCTTCTCTGGGGCAGACACTATGCTAGGTACCAGGGACAACAAGCTAAACAAGGCAAACAAGGTTCATGGCCCTCATGGATAATAAAAATGTAGACAATTTCAGATCATAGTAAGTGCTGTGAAGAAAATGGTGACTTATGAGGGGCTGCTCTAAATGGGGTGATCAAGAAAGGCCTTTCTGAGAAGACGTTTGAGCTGCAGTGTACGTACATTCATAAAATTTCATCCTCACACCAACCCTTTGATTTTAAGTATTATTGTCCCCATTTTATAGGGGAGGAAATTGCAGTTGAAAGACTTTCAAAGGTCTCTTGGTTAGTACATAGCAAAGTTAGAATTTAGACTCAGGTTGGACTGACTCAGACATTTAACGTTTTCCATACCTTAGCTGAATTCATTCTCATACCAACCCTGTAAGCAGGTATTGTTATCCCTATTTACATACATGGAAACAAAGGCTCAGAGAATTTAATTCACTTACCCAAAGTCACAATGCTAGTAAGGACTTAAATTCAAGACTGACTCCAAAATCCATGCTCTTTCCAGTTTCCGTATCACCTGAGCTGTCTGCACATGTTTCATGGTACTTCTGTTAACTTCTTAGAAGGCTTTTGACTCCTTGGGACTCACTGCCAAATTCTGGGCTGGTGACACGCTGGGTGATTGAGGAGTGATGGTTGTCACTGTCCAGTTCTGTAGAATATACTTGCCTCATAGCAGGAAAAGAAACCCTGGGGGCCTTTCCCCCTGATTTACTCATCTTTTTCCTTCTTCCCAGGTACCCCCATCAACTGTGGAATACCTCAAGAAAAAAGGCATTGATGTGCGGGTCCTCCAGACAGAGAAGGCAGTGAAGGAATATAATGCCTTGGTTACCCAAGGCATCAGGGTGGGAGGGGTCTTCCATTCCACCTGCTGATGGAGCCTTAAGAGAATAAATCACTAAGCAATGATGCCTGTGACTGTCACTCTTACCTCTGTCCACTCCAGCCCCCCCAAGCATTTTTGAACAGCTGCCCGTGCCAGGTCCTGTGCTAGGCTTTGGGATGCATGGATGACTTAGGGAAGGTCCTTGTCCTGGGGGGGTGGGGGCTGAAAATCAGGGGAGGAGACAGAAGTTTACCAAAGTTTAATATTGTGGCAAATGTTAGGCCAGAAGTAAGCGAAAATAAAGGCAAAAATAAAGAAAGCCTTCTGACTTGAAGTTTGTAAGCCAAAGAAAAGTTTCAGTGCATTAAAATCACATTGCAATTGATGCTTTGGAATGTTTAGTCATCAATTCAACCAATGTTTATTAAGTACCTTATATGCCAGGCACTGCTATAGGCTCCAGAAAAACAGCAATAAAAGTCTTGTGCTCATGAAGCTTATATTCTAGTGGGCAAAATAAACAAGTAAACAAATACATAATATAAGTAGAATGTTATGAAGAAAAATAAAGCAAGATAAGAAAAAGAGTGACAGGGGCTATTTCAGATATGTGGTCAGGGAAAGTGTCTTTGTGCAGTGACATATGAGCAGAGCCCTGAATGAACTGAGGCAACATTTCAATAACAGTAAAAGGAGCTATGCCTTGATACTAGGGTTCTAGGCAGGCTGTTCTACTAACTAAACCTGAGCCTTGCCAGACAGTTCTCTCTGCCTCAGATTCCCTCACTATAAAATGATGGGGCTGGACTAAATGCCTTTTAATGGTCCCTACTGGCATGGATAGCCTTTGCTCTATTAAATACCAGGTGGCCTTTGTGAAGCCTTAGAATAGACTGACAGAATTATAATAGTAATCAGCATTACCTTATTTTTCATTTTTCCCCCTCTTTAAAGAGTTATGAGTATCAGCTTTGGTGTCAGATAGCCTTGGCTTTGAACTGTGGCTTTCACGGCCACTCACCGGTTGGGCATTTATTTAATCTCTCAGAGTTTCACTGTTCTCATTTGTCAGATAGGGATCATATTAGTACCTGCAGTTATCATAGGTGTTAAGTTGGGCAATTCATAGAAAGTCTTGGCACATTGGCATGTAGTAAGGACTCAATAAACTGAAACCATTGTATCTTTCTCCTAATGGGGCTGCTGTGTAAAGCTAACTGGTTTCATTTTATGGTTCTTAATATATCAGCTTATAATTTCACAGATTCATAGAATGTTGGAGCCCAAAGGAATTATCTACTCTATTCTCTCATTTATTCAGTACTTCTCTTTTATATTCATTTACTGAGAGTCTCTTACTAATATTCTTATGACCAATTATTGCTGGATCCTAGGGGTACAGGAATGATATAGTTCTTGCCCTCAGGAGTTATGTGAGAGAGAAACAAATAAACAAGACAGTAATGATACAGTGTGCTAACATTATACTAGTTACAAGGTCCAGTGGTGGCACAAAGGGTGGACTAACTTATCCTACCAGAATGGGAGGAAAATTAGGGAAGACATCACTAAGGACATAACACAAGTCTTAAAGAACAAGAAGAGGTTCATTTATTCACCAAACATTTGGGAACTCTTTATTAGGTATGGTGTCTATCATGGTCATAACTAAATAAAATTGCTCCACCCCAGCCCCTGTTGAAGCCACAGCCCAGAAAGCTGATTTTTGCTCCACATGATCCTGTTGCCTGACTGGCCCCACTGGGCATCTGACCTCAGGACAGCCAATCCATAGACTGAACAGCAACTTAAGATGTGGCCTGGCAAGAAAAGATGAGCTAAGCCCATCGGAATGGAAAGTGATCTAATTTCTAAGCTTACCCAGCAAGAAAGTGGCAAAGGCAGGATTAGAACCCAATGCTGTGTCCTGATCTCTTTCTATCACCTTAGGAGGCCCGTGGGAGAGAGATCCTCACAGACCTGAGACTCAGCCTAGAGGTCTGAGAAGGTCTTGCTCAGTGCCCTTTCTACAACCAGCCATTTGTCAGATGACAGGATGTTTCTAGATCTCAGTTCCCTCAGCTCATAAAGCCAGACACTTATATAGCTAGGAAGGATGTTTGATAAAATTTAGACTTTCTCTGGTTGATGCAATAAAAAAATTTTTTTTGTCAAATGTAAGATGAGACAGCTCCAGTGGGTGTTGAATTAGGTGTGGGTGTAATCAATGTTCCTAAGTGAGTTGTCTCTACATTAAACAGAACTTAGTACAAACTTCTTTGAGACAGAAGTACCTGACAGTGAGGTTATTAAACTTTGTATAGAACCTGCTGACAGCCCCTACTTCTGAATCTGTTCTGCATGGTCAGTGCTGGAAATTTGCAGAGCCTGGAGAGAAGCTCTTTTTCCATGACACTATACTTAGTCCCATGTCTTAATCATTAAACCCTTTGATTCAATTTGTAAGTTGCTTGCACAGCCCTCACTCTGCCCACACTTAAATTTCTTCTAGCTTGAGCGGTTCCTAAGACGAGCAGTCTGCCAAGTGCTAGGTGTGTACTTTCTCCATAATTCCGTTTGCTGAGGTCAATCATGTCAAAGCCAAATATAAAGTCCTTTCAGAAACCTGACTCTCAGGGCTGGGTTTTGCAGGCATGTCATGGTACAGCTAACCTTGCTCTGGATTCACGGGCTCATTCCTTCTTTCCTTGCCTGGTATGTGCCGGGAGCTATGCTGGGGATACAACACAGACATTCTTAAGGTCTAGCTATTCACAGACTGGTTGGAAGAAACAGACATGTAAATATGCAGTAACGATGCAGAAGTTTCAAACTGGCACAAATCTACCTGGAGACAGGTTTTGTTTGTCTCAGAGTAATTTTAACATTTACTTTATTTAGTTACCAAAATTTTTAACGTGGTTATTTTTCACATGAAAATGCAGGTTTCTGACTTCTCTGGAAGAATCAGAAAATCTGACATCACCAGGCCCATACCTATGAACAACTGAGTGGAGCTGAATAGCAACTGTCTTCTTCTGATAGAGAATGTGCTGATTCCTCAAGTCTCTGTTATCTTCTTCCAGGTCACTTGACACCCCCCCCTTTTTTAATTTGTACAAGGATTATTATTTTTCATAATTTTGAAAAATACATTCATGAAAATTACCTAGGATGCATTTATTAGATTGACAAAGCCACCTGACCCCTTTTTTTCCCCTGCCTACCTGCTTCAGGGGTTGGCATTTGTGAACCTGCAATAAATACCACGCTTGAAGAATGTATAGGAGGCTGTGCAACGCACCAAGCCCACAGGAGACACAGATAGGTTGCAGAATGAGGCTCAGTCCGGAAGAATGAAAAGAAAAGAACCATAGGAGACAATCTGAAGAGCACATTCCAGGGCTCAGCAAGTGCAAAGGTGTGAAGCAAGAGAGAGCATGGTAAGTATTGGGAATAACTACAGATAATCCTCTACAGCTGGAGAAGTAGAGAATGTTTGGGACACGGAGTATGAGGCTGGAGAGGACACAAGGGGCATAAAGAGCCTTCAAGGATAGGAGTTTAGACTTTATCCTGGGGCCAGAAGTGACCCACTTAAAGGGGGTTAAAGCAGGGGAATGGTGTGATCAGATCCGGGTTTTAGAAAGATTACTCTGGCAGCTGTGCGAAGAGTAGACCGAGGGGGGCAAGGCAAGATTTGAAGCAGGCAGCTCATTAGGAAGCTAATCCCGTACCTTAGGAGTGATGATGAAGGCTGCATCAGGACAGAAACACCGAGTCAAGAAGAGAATTGAAACATTTAAGGAAGCAGAATCTAAAGGACTTGATGGCTGGTTTTATATGAGGCGTAAGGATAGAGTCCAATGTGACAGTTTCTGGCTTTGACGAGGTACATGGTTGGCCACTGAAAAGGCATAACAACAGATCCCTGTCATGAAAACCATATTAGACTGAGAGGCCTGGGTTCCAGACTTGCTTCTACTAACCCAGTCTCTCTGGGCTTGGACATTCACTTATAAATGAGGGTGCCACACCGGAGCCATCTTTATGCTCCCTTCCAGGTCTTTGTCAGAAAAATCAAGATTCTCATAATTCACAGAGAATTCATAGTAAAAGGAATTTAAAAGGTTAAGCCCAACTGCTCATATGATACTTGAATTCCTTTACAACAAACTTGTCAGGAGCTTGTTCAACCTCTGCTTGAACACATCCAGCATGGAAAGCTCCTTATCTCCTAATGCAGCCCATTCAATTCTTAAAAACTTATCCTGATACTAAGGTAAATTTTGCCCCTTCGTGTTTTTCTCCACCTTTGGTGGGAAAAGTACTATTTTGGGTTTTAAGACCTAGGGATCAAATCCCGCCCTTGCCCCTTAGGAGAAAGACATTACCTCTAAGTCTCCGTTTCCCCACCTGTAAAATGGGGAATGACCCAGAAGGATTTTTATAAAAGGAGTAGTGTTATCTGAAAAGGATTCAGCATATTCTTCCCTTGGAAGGCTTTCTATAGCTATGGCATCAAAGGCTCAGTTAGCAGCGATGAGTCTTGATGTTTTCATCTGTGCTTCAACTCAGTAATCATCATTAGGTGCTTTGTGTCAGGGCCATGGTATGGTTCAGCCTGGCTTTAAGATTCATTTTATCTCCAAGGCAGGCAATTTTCTTTAGGCCATCTGTTGACACATGAGAGCCCGCTGATGGCACATCACTGAGATGTACTAAACAGGCGAGCACACGAGAAAAGTAAATCCCACGGAGGTGATCTTCTTCCCTTAGTCCCTCTATAGCAGTTATAACCCCCCAGAGCCAGACTTCCTGGGTTCAAATCCCAGCTCTGTCATTTACTAGTTGTGTGTCCTAGGCCAACTAGGCAGCTCCAACACTGTAGTCATCAGAGATGTAGTTCACAATATTATTTCTTATAGTGGATCCCTCTTTCTCATAATCCTGGTTTCTTTAAGTTCTCTGAACTTCAACTGCCTTGTTTATAGAATAAATGTAACAGTACCTACTTCATAGGGTAGTTTTGAGGATTAAATGAGTTAATTCATGTAAATGGCTTACAACACTGCTGGGCACACATTAGGTATATTAAACCAAAAGTCAAACATGCTTGAATTCAAATTCCAGCTCTGCCTCTGAGTAATTGTATGCTCTTATTATTTTTATTAGCTTTCCAAGTACCAAATATGATCAAGACTGGCCACAGATTCAGATTTGCCAAGCATTATTTAATTAAACCCATTCAACAACACTTAAGGTATAATTACCTCTGTTTTACAGATGAAAAAACTGAGGCACAGAGAGAAAATTTGAAGGTTCTTTTCCATATGGTATAGCTCAGGCCTTTGGAATCATCTTGGATTTGAACGAGTAAAGGTGTTATTACAGTTTTCCTACCAGTGACTTAACCTCTTAGTCTCACTTGGCTGTTGCAAGGATAAAATGACAGGTAAAGAACATAGCACAGGCCTTCACGTGGTTCACATCTCTGGAGCCTTTACTGTTCTTAGACCCCTGCTGCACCTTCAGCTCACACGCAGCTCCAACGCTGGAGTCATCAGAGTAGTGGGAAATGACTTTGTTTCTTACACTAGGTCCCTCTTTCCCATAATCCTGGTTTCTTTTGTAAAATATGGCCCTTCTCTCATATTTTTGTTCTAAGGATAACGGCAGGCAAGATCAAGAATTTCCCTGAGGGATGAAAGTGATTCATTCTTCAGCTGTTCATTCAGTCCTTGGCCAGCTATTGCCTGAGTTAAGGAAGGAGACTCAGCAAGATAATGAAAGTCTAGGGCCCTTCAGGAACTGTCGGTGGTGAAAAAGTACAGCTGTGAAAGCTGCTTTGGAGTTGGCCCTGGCAAACAGACTATTGCTTTAAGAAATAAGATTACGGCTCCAATAACTGGTTCTTTGGAAGGGGCTAGAAAATTGGATCTTTTTGTTTCACACCCGAAGAATGTAGGCCTGCGGTATAAATGTTGAACCTATAGCCACACAGATTTCTTTAAGGACCAGGAACTACAACAGCTTGGTGTCTCAACTTTACTGGGGGCAAGGCTAGGGAGGTAGGGGGTGGGGGATGGGATAGACTTGAAGGTTTTTGTTTTCTTAATGCAAAATAATTTATCCAATGTTTGATACCAGGTAAGACTATAAGGGTCACATGTTCTTCCTTATGCCTATATACCATGTCCAGGTGAAATGTTCCAGGCTTCTGGCTCACTCTGACCCCAAGAAGGGCCTTCTAGGCCACGGCTGTAAAGACTACTTGTGACTCAGCGCCTTGCGGGTTTGGGCATTATGTAAACTTTTACAGACTTGCTGAAGGGGATGGTGCCCTCGATGCCGGTTTCCACCTGGGATGACATCTCACCACCCTCAATCCAGGGGGATTTTGGAATGCGTGAACTGGAGTTGTAGGCCAGCAGCAGTCTCACTTCCACCTGGCACGGTTCTAGAAAAAAAAAAGACAAAAATCCTCTGATGGGGCAACGCCTAGGAATTGGGATGAAATGTCAAGTAAAAGCAACATCAAAGATAGAAGCAGTAGGGTTTCAAGAACATTTCTTCATCTGTCTGCGTCCCTCCTTTCCCCCATCAGCATACAAAAACACTTTTCCAGCCTGAATATTGTGAGGCTGTTCCTAAGCCTGCACATGTACTGCTGCTTCTCTGCCACTGCTACCTCCTCCTCCGGTCTCTTGGGCTCCCCGCAGCTCAGAGCCATGCTGCTGAGATGTTCAGAGAGCAAGCTAAAAAGGCCTCTTCCACAGAGGCCTTCCAGCCTCAAGACAGAGGGTCACAAAGTACATGCATGTGGCCAATTCTTGTACCCAGATAATCGTGCCTTTCTCCACAGCTGATCTCAGGCCTGAGGGCTACATGCACAGTGGACTCTACTGCATTAGCGGAGAGGAAGCCTTTCATTAAGGAAATAGTTTGGACAGAAAACTCTCACTACTGAACAGGAATATATTTCAGGGACCTAAAATCACGTCACTGAACCTTCCGTTCTTTCATGACATGACATTACAATACTGATCTGGTGTCTTCATGTGGCAGGCCCCAGCAAAAATAAATAAGACCTCCCTCAAATTGCTGTTTGGCTGAGGAGGCAGAGACAGTTGCACTGGAGCACAGTGCACACTCGAGTCCGTAAGAAGTACTGAGGAGGGAGCTCAGGAATGCTTTGGAATGGAACACCTGCTCTGTGCCAAGCACATAACTCCAAGAGTTCTTACCCTGCCACACCATGAAAGAAAGACTGTCACAATCCCAAAAAAGTCCCAAGACTCTGAGAGGTTCTAAGTGACTACCCAAATCCACACCAGTGACAGAATTTGAGCTTAGTTCATAAACTGAAGCAACTAATCTTTCTATTCACCATGTGGCTTCCATAAAGAAGGGGGAGAGGATTTCAGAAAAACCTAAGGGCAAGTGCAGAGGCCAAGAACACCGCTAGCTTGGGTGTCCGCCTTGATTTTGTGTGACTGGGTAATCTCATGAAAGGTGTAAGTATTAAAGATGAGCCCAAGGCTAAGAGGTTTACAGGGCAGGAATGAGGGCTGGATGGATCTAAATGAACAAGGGCAAAGGTCCCAGGACTTCTCAATGCCTCCCCAGATGTGTTCCTGGCTACTTCCAGACTTCTCCCTAGGGATCAGAATACAGACTAGATTGCTGTCCTCCAGGAAGGGAAAGGCTGGCAGGCAACCAGAGCAACCTAGCCAACCCCAGAGAGCAACCAACCTCAGCATCACCTTTTCACGTGGGGCCTTTTACCAGCCTGGAGTGTATCTGTAATGAAACTAGCACTGCTTTCTGGTACTAGGCTCCAGTATCAGCTCTCCCACTACGCTCTCCTTTCTTGTCCTGGATGGCTATTGCCAACCCCTAAACCACAATCTAGCCCTGGCTCTCATAGTACTTTCAGGAGCCAAATACTGCTAAGGTCAGAGGACTAAACCCAGGTCAGAGGACTAAACTCCATCTGGTCATTATGCCTTTTCTCACCAGCACGTGGGAAGAGTGGCAATTCAAGCCACTGCCAGCAGCGGAAGGGAGCAGGGAGAAGAAACAAGAGGGAAAAGACAGTGGGAAAAAGACAAAAGATCATCTGGGACAAATCATGCAACCTATTTATCATGCTTGGAAGAATATGTCTTTATGAGGTATATATTATTACTCCAATCTTAAAGGAAAATGAGATAGAGAGGTTAAATAACTTTCTCAGGATCACACAGCAAGTAAGGCAGAATTTGGAAACTCGTCTATGCGACTCAAACCTTGTGACCTGGCAGCATTCTGTCTCCCAAAGGAGAGGCCCTTGGTAGGGAGCTGAGGGACTAGATGGAGGACTCCTTACCAATACCAGGCACCATCTCCTGGATTAGGAGAAAGAGGTGCTGGCACCTTCAGAATGAGAACACATTTTCACTTTAGTGTCCCAGGTCAGATGGGAGGATGGTACAGTGAAAGAAACAAGGGATTTAGGAGTTAGGAAATCTGTGTGCCAGCCTCAGTGCCATTACTATTCAGCTACATGGGCCTTCACTTACGCATCTACAAAATTAAGAGCAGAATACTAATTCCCACCACAAAGCTGTCTAAGAATTAAATGAATTTTAATTGCAAATTTAAAATCCTATATTCAGTTTTCATTATTTGTTGAGCACCTACTCCACGTCAGGCACTAGGGACACAGAGGTTAAAGATGACGAGCAAGTCCCCTGTTCTCAAGGAGCCTACATTCCGATTGGAGAGAAAGTCAATAAACAAATGAGAAAACATCTGACACTAGTAAGTGCTGAGCCGAGAATTAAAATAGATATTTGTAATTGTGACTAGGTAGCAACCTCTCAGAGGAGGTGATCCTGGATGAATTACAATTCTTCAGGCTCAGGACAGCCCGAATTGTAGGCCTGGTTCAGGCAATGACCTGCTGTGTGACCAGGGGCAAGTCAATATGCCCCTCAAAACCTACCTTTCAAGCTCTTCTGAGCTCTAACATGTTGTTTTGCTTCCCTCAGTCTTAACCCTGTAAAACAACGCTGTCCCACAGCATTTCTTTCCCCATATCTAGGATCCCTTCACCACAAGAGATTAAAATAAGGAACTCTACGTTTCTGTGGACTTGCACTGTGGCAAACAGTGCAGAACACTCCAGGCAGCAAGGATATGGATTGAGGGACACTCAGGGAGGCAGATTCTCTGTACAAGCATTGCTGGATCTGCTCCCTCAATTTTGCCAGGCCCGCTGGACCCCCGAAGGGGCTGCCCTGACACTCAACAGCACCACTTCCTCTTTGTGAAAACTTTATAAAGTCATCTACACCTGCCTAACACCCTTGACAGAGGAAAACCATTAATAATGGCAATAAACAGTTACTCGTGTATTCAAAAATACAATGAAATAAAATTCCAGAAGGCGTCCACCTATTTCTAAAATAAACCAGATTTGGTGGTATTGAACACCTTCTCCAGTAACAACCATGCTTCTGAATCACCTTCAATGACTTAGGCAACACCACCGAGGCCAATTCTCTCCCACATTTTAGGTTCTGCAGACTGAGTCTTTTTCAGTTTCCAAAGCAGCCTTACAGGCTTTGGAAGCGTAATGTCATTGCACTTGTATTCTCTCGTTTTATTCTTTACAAATGAAAGAAAAATACTTATGTAACCTCCATGTGTTTTCTCAAATTATCAAGGTTCTTCTCAGTTGCTGTATGGGAGGGTAAAATAGGAATAGATCACCTTACTTTGCATTATCGCACAAACCAGCCCATGTGGGAAGGGAAGGCAAGAACAGTTGTCATTTTACTTGTTCTGGGGGAATGAACTGTATTGTTCATATACAAAAAAGAGTGATTTTAAATTTCTGGTAAGAAATATAAAACTTTAATTTCCAGACAGAATAGTCCTCAGAATTAAGTAGTAAAGAATTGTTATCTTAATTTGAAAGGTGAGGAAACAGATTCAGAAGGGAGAGTAGCTTGCCCAAGTGTACACAGCAAGTCAGTGGCAGTGTTAGGATAAGAAAATAGTCTCCGGGTGTCCAGCCCACAGTTCTTTCAATGAGACTCCATTCTACTGCTTTCAGGCTCCTTAAGAAATCAAGTTCAACCCTCAGCAGGCCTGGTTCAATCACGTATTTTTAAAACTACAAAAAAAAAAAAAAAGCCTTGGCCCACTGACTCCTTACCTGTCCAGGCAGTGTGGGAGAGGTACACCTGAGTGATAAGCCGGTGCCGCCCTGGGCCGGGATTCCGAAAGTCTGCCGGCTTAGGGTGGATCATCTGAGCTTGGCCATCTGGATATGAGACCTAAGAGGTGACAGAAATGAGAAAAAGAGGCAGAAGAGCCATGAGCTTTTAACAGAATTGCTGGTGACATCTGCTGTGAACCCCAAAACAGGAGGAAAAGAAGACACTACCCTTCATACAAAACTGCTCCTGGAGGGGAAGACAACACTGTCGAAATCTCTCTACCCCCTCCCCAGTACAAAGCAGTATGTGATAAATGTTTCCTGAATTCATGGTGAATGAGGGACAGGAATAAAGTGCCTCTGTTAAGTACATGGATAGGTTAAAATATTAATCCTGATGTGAAAAGCCTTCTCAGACACCCCCATCAGAATGACTCTCCTTCCTCTGGCTCCAAATCATATCATGGCCCAGGATCCATCACCAACTACCAAGGATTAAGAATAATTCTGTAACTCTCCACTAGATCATAAGCAGCTAGGAAGCTGTTTATCTGTCTCTTTCTACAGAGACAGTGCTCAGTGCTCAAATCACTGGCCAGTTCTTCAAATCTTACAAGCTGCCAAAGAGCTCTCCTCAACACCCAGGGGGACCTCACAGCTATCTGTGTAGAGGGCCTATTATTATATACTGCACAGTGTACAAATGAGCTAAATGAACAAATGAAGCATATCCTACAAACACATAGGTCCTGGGCTATGGGAATACACTGATAGGGGTAAAGTAGGGACCACACAGGTCTTTCAACTTTGAAACTCTGGGGAGGCATGTCTCAGCCCACCTGCCCCATAATCTCATCTGTCCGGAAGTGTTGGGGCATGGTAGCTGAACTGGACAATGCTTTCCTACTGTCAGAGCTGTCCCATGACTAAGCAGCGAGTTCCTCATCTCCCAGCCTGCAGAGGTATCCAAACAGTCTGGCCATGCATGTAGTAGAGCTACTCTGAAGGTGATCTTTCAGTAGAGTGTAGCAGGTGATCCTTAAAATTATCTATACCTGCAATCTCATTTATGCTCAATTGGTCAGCGAACTTCTTCCAGGGACAATGTGAAACAGGGCTTCTCAATCCGGGCTGCACATTAGAATCACCTATGAGCTCTTAAATAAAAAATACTGGTAGTCATGGGCCCTACTCTCAGGATTCTGATTTAACTGGTGTAGGCTGAGGCCCCGTGCATCAGTACTTTTTAACACTTTCTGTATAACTCTAAAGTACAGCTAGGGTGGAGAACCACTAACTTTGGGGCTGAGAAATAAAACATTGCCCACCACATCAGTAAACAAAGGATTTTGGGCCATCAGCAACCGCAGCCGCCCTCCAGCAGTGAGCCCTGAGGGAACTGAGGAAGGAAACAAGGAATGACCGCAGTCATCAAACTGCAGCCACCCCAAATGGTGCAGCTTGAGGAAACTCGGGAAGAGGAAACACAGGATACTGGCCCCAGAGAGCTGAGGTGCATATCAAAGGAATGATTTCAATGAGTCCAGACTCTTGCATCTTCCCTTATGTAGAAAAGTGCCAAATTCCTTAACTTGAGCTATCTAGTTTTCTTTTATTAACAGTAGTCTTTTGTTCCGGCTACCTGGTGGTGTTGCAAAAACTCCTATATATCCTGGTTTCCCCCTTCCTCTTCGGAACAGTTTTCTCAGCATTTATCTGAGATGCTGTCTCCCAGGCTTGCGACAATCTATACCTGCAATCTAAGAACGTCTGCCAAAAAAAACATAACTCTCAAATTCTACGTTGTGCATTTTTTTTCGGTAGACAGGGGAAAACAAACCAACAAACAAAAAACTGCCGTCCAATAAAACTGCAGCTCAGAGTTAGTTCTCTGTAGGTCTCATGATTTCTAATAATTCCTGCTGGGAAGCCAGAAGATTTTTTTCCTCTACTGTCACCATAGGTAAATATTAACCGTCTTCAGGGCCTGATTCATCCTGACTCTCTTCCAGGAAGCCGACCCTGCCTGCTCCAGGCTATTTTTCTGTACTTACTGCAGGTGTTTGCATCCCTAACTTTTATTCATATTCCTTCTGCTTGGAATACCTCTATCCTTTGCTCTTAATCATCCTTTATCTCATCCATGTAACAGTATCTCCACAAAGTCTTTCTCTTCCTTAGTCACACTCTACAAATTAAGGGCTTCTCCATAGTATTCTTTATAATTTATATATATATATACACACACACACACACACACACACACACACACACACACATGTATATATACACACATATGTATATATGTGTGTGTGTGTGTGTATATATATATATATTTTTTTAAGTATATTGCAGAATGTTTTTATAGTAGCCAAAACTGGAAATAACCCTGTAGGGGAGAAAAATTAATTTCCCCTCTACCCTTCTAGGTTCTTGGCTGAGACCCCGCTATAATAAAAGGCAGATTAACAGGAGAAAAACAAATAGAAGTTAATAACAAATATGTCTCCTCTATATAAGGAAGAGACCTAGGAAAACTGAGTAACTCCCTGAAACTAACCAAGCCATCACCTTAAATACCATATTCAGCTAAAAACAAAAGAAAGATGTTGAAGAGGAAGGGAGCCTGTTATGGGAGGTTATCAGGTAAAACACAATAATCAAGGGTACGAGTGTTATGCAAATTTAAGTTGGCATAGTTTTCACTGATGAATTTCTAGAGATTTAGTCTTGCTTCCCTTTCTGGTACCGAGAGGGGGATACCTTACAAATGGAGATTTCCCTTATAAATGTAAATTTCCCTCACAAAAGGGCAATTCTACTCTGTTTCCAGTCTACAGCCTCTCAAAAATAATCATCCCAAAATAATCCTTAGGCCAAAAAGGCTTATTTTGGGGTGGTGTATTATGTTCCCCTTCATTCCTGCCTTTGAAACTTCTAAGAAGCTTCACAATCCAGAAGCTAAGTCGGTAGATCGGTCCATTATCTCACTGAACCAGTCTCTTAGTCTTTCTTTTTTTTTTAATCTTTATTTTCTTTATTTATTTCGTTGGTTGGTTGGTTGGTTGTGCTGGGTCTTAGTTGCGGCTCGCGGGCTCCTTAGTTGCCGTACGTGGGCTCCTTATGTAACAGAGAAGAGCCAAATCTGGCTACATGTTGGACCTGTTTCTTTTACTTTAACCTTTGCTTTCCTGCTGTTGTTCACTAAAAGGATACTGTCTATACATAACGGCCTGCCTCGGGGAACCCTGTCCCTCTGCCTGAATGTTAAACCAAAGTGCCTTTGTTGGGGGAAGCATCCTGACCCTGTCCACCTGTGGGTGGCTGCAAGAAAGAAGAAATTAACCCATCCCCTCCCTGAGGCTAGCCATTCCAGGGGACATTTGCAAAACTTATGGCCTTTTTACTTTACTTCCTCACCTCCTCCCCCTCTCTGTTCTATAAAAGAAACTGGCATCCAAACCCAGATAAGATGGTTTTTCAGAGACACTAGTCTGCCATATTCTTGGTCTGCCAGCTTTCCGAATAAAGTCGTATTCCTTGTCTCAACACCTCATCTCCCGATTCACTGGCCTGTAGTGCAGTGAGCAGAGTGAGCTTGAACTCAGTAACACTTAGTTGCAGCAGGCGGACTCCTTGGTTGCGGCAAGCAGCTCCCTAGTTGAGGCACGTGAACTCTTAGTTGCGGCATGCATGTGGGATCTAGTTCCCTGACCAGGGATCAAATGCGGGCCCCCTGCATTGGGAGCGCGGAGTCTTATCCACTGCACCACCAGGGAAGTCCCAGTCTCTTAGTCTTGAGAATAGGTCAGGTTATTTAAAAAGTTAGGTCTCATTTCAGGAGGCAGTGTTGCAAGTGGCTCCCAAAGTTAGATCTATGTTGTGTGAGCAATCAGGATTTAATAAGAGGCCATAACATTCTTAATTCATCCTGTGCCTGTTGGAACTGATGACTGAACTTCTGTTTTACAACTGCCTGTCCATTTGTCTGTCTCTCACTGAAACTAAGCATCCTCAGGGCATGAATTCTGACATGCTTGCCTAGCACTCAGCATGTGCAGTAGAGTAAGCATGGATGGATGGAAGGGAGGAAGGAAGGGAGGGAGGGAGGGAGGGAGGGAGGGAGGGGGTGTAAATGGGTAGGACTCTTAGTGGGGCTTAACTACTGACTGTTAAATTGCTTAGTGCCTATACTGCATCTCTCCTGTCTCTCTAGTACATCCATCTAACTTGGAAAGAATACTCCCTAGTGACTACTTTTTCCCACCCATAAACTGTATTCACCAAGCTGACCCACCTACAACCGGAAAAGGACTTATTACAGTTTGTTTATAGCCCTGAAAATACCAAGTCTTAACTTCACATTATAAGAATAGAAGCGGCCCTGTCATTTAGTGAACCCTTACTGGGGACCAGGAACTTTATACACATCACTTCATTTCAATGTCAACTATTCCTATTTGTCAGTTGCAGAATCTAAGGTTCAGAGTTTAAAGTAACTTCCTCCAGACCATACTCAGCAGTAGAGCTGGGATTCACGCCCAGGCTCTTGTCCATAAAAACTTATCTCTTTTCTCTCCCCAGTTTCTGTCCCTCAGGTAGAGATTACAGGGGTGCTAAAGTTAAAAGTTCCAACACAAAGTCAGTTTAGAAGCTCCATGGGAACCAAAAGCTGACAGACCTGGACCTTCACAGTGCTCTGAGGATCCTGAACATGTTCCAGGGTTGCATCGACATCCAGGGCCACCACCAACCCAGAGGTAAACCGCAAAGGGTTGTCTGATTCGCCCGCTGGCTCAATAATGGTGGCTGAGGCTTTGTGGATCTGTAAGCAAGAAGAAAATATGATTCTAAAGCCAGGTCATCTCTGGGTAACAAAACATGATCCTTGCCTTTCTGTCTCCTTATCTAATGGGTGGACACATGTTAGTCAATCAGAGGAAAGGCCCTAACCCAGCTCCTCCACTGCTCAAAGAAGATCACCAAGATGAGCAGTTTTGGATGCTCTCTGGATGGATTTCGCCTGAAGGGATATGACACAGACACTGACCTGCTCTGGAAGGGGGAGGTGTAGGAAGGTACTCTGCCGCAGCATGGTATGTAGAATTTTGACCACTTCTGCAGGTTTGGATGTCATAAGTCGGGGCATGAGGTCAAGAAGTTTGTCCACAAAGCTGTCCTGCAGGTGGGGCAAATCAGCGATGAAACACCTGAAGGAACAAACAGAAGCAACTATGCATTCATTCACCACAGGCTGAGCCCCAAACTTCTGCCAAGCCCTGAGGTAGGAAAAGTGATGAACTGGAGGAGTTCATGGTTACCGAGGAAAGCCATGCACCTATGTAATTATGCTGTAGTGACATGACCATCATAATAGCCTTGCTTATTAAATACCTATATATGCCAGGCATGCTCTTAAGTGTTTTACACTATCTTATTTAATCCTCCCAGTAGTCCTGTGCATTGTTAGAATTATTATTGTCATATTACAGATTCATTAATTAATATAACAAATATGTCTTTAGGTCTTACCAAGTACTATTCTAGACACTGGGGATATTATACTGAGCAAAAGAGAAGAAAAAGCCTGTCTTAATGGAGCATCACTGATAGGAACATTGAGATTCAGAGAGGATAATGTTGTACTGAGGCTTAAAAAAAGTTAAGTAACTTACTCCCAGCTCTGAATGATTCCACAGTACTCTGCTTTGTAGAAGGAGATAGTCAAAAAATATTTCACTGAGGGGTGATATCAGTATAGGGACTCAGAGGCTGAATTAAGAAAGAATGTGCAGCCCTTAACAACAGATCCTCATCTGTGGCAAATCAGAGCTGTCATCTTTCCAAAAATCTCTCCAACCCAACTGTGCAAAAACAAGACTCTCCACCTTAAAGAATCTAAAACCATGTCGAACTAAATCAGTTTGCTGTACACCAGAAACATATACAACATTGTAAACCAACTATACTTCAATTAAAAAAAAAAATCTAAAACCAAAAGTAAGGCATGGACTTCGTAGAGATTTGAAGTCAGGATCTAAAGAGTCAAGCTAGATTGTATCATTTACTAGAGAGCAGCTCCTATTGGTGAAGAGTAGTATTGCAACTCAGCCCTATAGGAAGCCATCATCACCCACATGAAAAAAGCCTGAAAAGTGTAGAGTCATACAAACCTGTAGAGCCAGGTTTGGTAAAGTTCATGGGGGTAGAAGCAAGGAGTGAAAAACTGAAATATTAGACTTAATAAATATTAGATTTTAAAATCCTATAAATGCCTTCTTCCCAGTATTGTATCGCCAGCATACCACAGGTCACAGTCAAGGTCACTACCTCGACCCCCACTGTTTCACCAAGCCTTCCACTCATTGACTGCATATGTTTTAGCTGATTTACTTCATAATGAATCCTGAGAAAACGTATCTATGCTACAAAATAAAAGCTACCTATAGAATGATGGAACAATTTTTGTAGATTAGACAGAAATATGCAAGTTTAAGAACCATGGTGAAGAAAAATAGACAAGTTGTGATTTTTCAACGAGAGTTTGAGTTTTCTCACATAATATTTGTCTTTTTCTGGCCCAGCTGAGTGCTGAATCAAAAACATTCCTAATGTTTTTATTATTATGTTGTATGTTTAGCTAACCTAAGAAGTTTATATACCAGTAAAGAAAATACAGTTATCTCTCAGTATCTGTGGTGGATTGGTTCCAGGACCCCTTGCAAATACCAAAATCCACGGATGCTCAAGTCCTTTATATAAAATGGAATAATACAGTCGAACCCTCCATATCCATGAATGCAGAACCCATGGATACTGAGAGCCACCTGTATACAAATTAGGGCACACTGCATGTATCATAATAGCTTGGCTACATGGGCTAAACCAAAGATTCTGGCTTGTGATTGCTCTTGTTTCCCTGTAAGTACGATCTTTACATCACCAAGATTTAATAAGCTAGAAGGTGATGAAATACTTACCTCTGAAAAAAGTCCACTTCCTGTAAAAATTTTTCACACATCCCAAATAAGGGGTCAACTCTGTAGAAAAGAAAAAACAACAAAACAAACAAAAACCCATGTAATTTGCTTGTGAAATCTGAGAACTGAGGAGTAAAGACCAAAGTTCCAGAAACCTGAGCCCACAAGAAAAGACGATGAGCATATTATACTATAAAAATTATCCGTAAGAGAAACAGAGGACTCCTAATGGACCTAGGGGGAAATATTTGCCAGGATCCCAAGACCTAATTAAAACACTGCAGTGCCCATTAGGCTCAATGTACATTCAAAATCAAAGACTATCACAGGCCACACTTGGCACCAGATTCAGTAAGGATATAGGACAGAAGCACAGCTTACAGGCAGTGCAATGTCATATTCCTCCTCTGCAGGAGCCCTTGGCAGCAGCCCATTCAACCATCTACATAGCTGTCTGGGAGCTCTGACCTTGCCACTGACAGCTCAGGTTCAAGGAGATGAGATCTACATCAG
This sequence comes from Pseudorca crassidens, assembly GCF_039906515.1. Classification (NCBI taxonomy): domain Eukaryota; kingdom Metazoa; phylum Chordata; class Mammalia; order Artiodactyla; family Delphinidae; genus Pseudorca; species Pseudorca crassidens. The sequence goes on from NC_090304.1 coordinate 56,243,642, forward strand.
GTGAATGTGGAGACTATCTTCACTTAGAAGCCTCATGCTCCATAGGTCCTAATATCTCTTGAAGTAATCCAAAGGCATACCTTCCAGGGTCCCCACAGGGATATGCTCAGTTACAAGAATCACTGCATTCAATGAAGCCCAAAGCTATGGTGTCTGCATTAGGTAATTATAGTTCACTGATAGTTCCTTCTAGTGTACATGTAATTTTCTCAGAGATCATTTTTACCATAGCAGTGTCACCTAGTAATAGAGTTGATGCCATCAGCTTACCAGGGAATAGATCTGGAAACCAAAGGTCAAATTTTCATGCAGAAGGGGAAAAAGTTTTGTTACTACTTTGCACACAGACACAGACTATATGCTTTCTTCTCTATCCTGGCTTCTTTGGTCAAGTAGTACTTAGAGTATTTCATTTCTGTAAAAACTTAAATGTATACCTAGATAAGCCAGGCAACATGCCAGGCCAATATAACTTACTAATCACACAACAGATTTTTCCTTTGATCTTTGTGCATTTTATTTATTATAATTTCTGCAGGGAATGTTCCACTCATTTGCATTAATATATTATTAATTGAAGGAGTAAAGTTCCAGTGAAGAAAAAACAAATACTCTTTCCTTATATAAAAACATGTAAGAGAAAAAAAAAATAAAATAAAAAAAATAAAAAAACATGTAAGAGAATGGTATCAAGGTTCTTAATAACCGAGTCAAGTTTTTCTACTAAACCGTAAGCTCCATGAGAGTAGGGACTTTGTATCATTCATCATGTATTTCCTGACACAAGCAGCTATGCAATAAATATTTGTTGAATGGATAAATGATAAATGGCAGATGGAAATGTACTCTACAACCAACATTAATTTGAATTATTTTCCTAAAAAGCAGGTAGCACTTGAAACTTTCTTAACTCTGACAAACTACTAGAAGTGGAACTGAAATTTGCTGGTGAGGTTAACCAACCAAAGACCACCTAGGATGAGAGCGCTGGAAGGGAGAACTCCAGCTAAGCAGACTGAAATGAAAGCAATTTGGCCAAGTAGTACCTTTTTTGGCTTGCTCACGTACAACCAACTTGGAGAATTTCCAAACAGTAAAATACAAAAAGATTTGGGAACTCTTCCCCAACCCCCAAGCAGAGTAGGTAGCCTCACCTACATGGTACGTACATGAAGTAGGCCTCTAGCACTAAGAACCCCCGCTTTCAATGTAAGAGTGAGGCCCACTAGGGGAAACCAAACATTGACCTATAACTGTTGGGGAAGCCTATATCAGTTACCAATTTAAACTAGTCTAAACTTTCACTTGTAAGTATTCAAAGACAATGAAAAATTATTAGATGTTATAAGGATGATAAGGAGCTGTAAAGGAGACCAAGCAGAACTCAGTGAGGTAATGTCAAGGGAAGAAAGCACAGAAAGCTTTTTTTTAAAATTCTAAGAAACAACCTGATTAAGATTTAAGAGGAGATTTGAAAGGATATCGCATTGATAAAGTGAGAAAAACTGCTACAAAAAAGGTACACAGAAGAAAGCACACTTGGAAATAATAATAATGAAATCAACTCAACAATTGAAGAACACTAGAATGAAAAATGATGAAAACTGAAATGGTAAATTAAAAGAGTACGTTGAGGAATTTACTCAGAATATAAAGTAGAAAAAGAAACTGAAATTGTGAGAGAAAAGATAAGATATAGGGAAAATAGATCCAGAAGATACAATATCTAGTATGGCAGACTGGAGTGGATGGAAGAAGTAGTAATTAAAGAAATAATAGAGGGGAAAAATCCCTGAGATAAAACAGAGCTGAGACTTCGAAGTCCCATTAAAAGTCAGTAAGAATAATGAAAGGAAACACATAACTAGACATATCCTGATGAAATTTCTGAATTCTAAAAAGAAAAAGAAAAGTTTACAGCTTTGAGCCATGAAAAATAAGCTAACTACAAAGGAAAGAGAACCAGACAGACATCAGACATCCTAACTGTAACATTAAATACTAAAAGGTAACATAGCAATATTAACAGAGTTCTGAAAGAATTCCAATTATGTATGAGAGCAAAAGAAAGGCAGTTTTAGATATGCGAAGTCTCAATGAGTATACTACTTATATACTTACTCTGAAAAACAATACTAGCGAATGTGTTCCAGTCATATAAATGGTGAATTAGAACAAGGAATTTTAAAAGACAATTGTGATACAAAAAGAACAGTGGTGGGTAAGCTGGAGCTAAATTATTTTGATAATGTACTTATAAAGAGTAATGCTATTTTAAGAAAGAAATCTTAAAATAAGAGATACGTTAAAAACCATAATCCAATATATTGTACAGCACAGGGAATTATAGCCATTATCTTATAATAACTTTTAATGGAGTATAATCTGTAAAAATACTGAATCACTATGGTGTACACCTGAAACTAATATTGTATACCAACTATACTTCAATTTAAAAAAAGAACAATCTGAGGGCTTCCCTGGTGGCGCAGTGGTTGAGAGTCCGCCTGCCGATGCAGGGGACACAGGTTTGCGCCCCAGTCCGGGAGGATCCCGCATGCCGTGGAGCGGCTGGGCCCATGAGCCATGGCCGCTGGGCCTGCGCGTCCGGGGCCTGTGCTCCGCGGCGGGAGGGGCCGCAGCAGTGAGAGGCCCGCGTACCACCAAAAAAAAAAAAAAAAAAAGAACAATCTGAAACTAAATTCTAAATTATTTAACAGCATGAAACAATCAAATAAAAATACACTAAAACTTTCATTTTGATTAGATATGGTCTTGACAGAGATGATCATAAATTCTATTTTTTAATGCTGAAAAATATAAGGTCAATCTGTTTATTAAAAATATAAGGGTAGGGATTCCCTGGTGGCACAGTGGTTAAGAATCCGCCAGCCAGTGTAGGGGACACAGGTTCGAGCCCTGGTCCGGGAAGGTCCCACATGTCGTGGAGCAACTACACCCGTGCGCCACAACTACTGAGCCTGTGCTCTAGAGCCCGTGCTCTGCAACAAAGAGAAGCCACTGCAATGAGAAGCCCGTGCACCGCAACGAAGAGTAGCCCCTGCTCGCTGCAAAAAGAAAGCCCGTACACAGCAACAGGACCCAACACAGCCAAAAATAAAAAAAAATTTATATATATATGAGTAAAAATACTATTTATACAACTAAAATGAGCTAACATTTGTCAAGTGTTTACTCTTAATGTGTCAGGCAGTATTTTAAGGGCTTTACATATAATAATTCAATAATCCTTACAATAACCCTATGACAGAGAGGCAAGTACTATTATTATCCCAGTTTAACTTATGGGAAATAAACTGAGACAGAAGTTCTTAAGTAACTTGTCCAAGGTCACTAAGTTTGCAAATGGTGGAGTCAAGATCTGAATCAAATCAATGAGGCACCCCAGGCCTCTTAATCATTATGTTCTACTGCCTCTCACTTGAATAGGTTAAAATTAGGGTACAGAACTTTCAGACCCCTGCGAGAAGAAAGAATCAAAACAACAAAAAATTTCCAGCAAAAATCAAGGAAAAGAAAAAGAAGCAGGTATGCATACAAATGGAAAATATAAAATAATATAGCATGAGTAAACATCAAATATATTGGAATCTTTATACAATGACATGGAAATACGAAATATTATATTGTTGGATGAAATGAAAATATGGCAGAACAGCCAAGTATATTATGATTCGATTTACGCTAATACATGCATTTATAATCTACACTTTTAGTCATTTGTTTTACAAGGGGTAGATTACCAGAGAACAGAATGTTCACTTAATCTGCAATATTTAAACTTTTACAGTAATCATACATAAACTGAAAAAGATATTTATTTTCTTTAAATAAAAATGCGTAGGGCTTCCCTGGTGGCACAGTGGTTGAGAGTCCGCCTGCCGATGCAGGGGACACGGGTTCGTGCCCCGGTCCGGGAAGATCCCACATGCCGCGGAGCAGCTGGGCCTGTGAGCCATGGCCGCTGAGCCTGTGCGTCTGGAGCCTGTGCTCCGCAACGGGAGAGGCCACAACAGTGAGAGGCCCGCGCACCGCAAAAAAAAAAAAAAAAAAAGTGTAGATGCCAGCACAAGCACCTATCTTTTCTCAGCTGTGACTGGCACATAGCAGGAATTAAACATTTGTTAAATGAATGTATGGCTATCTCTAAGATTAAATCACTACCTGAGTTTATCAGGTCACTATCAAGATAAGCAAAGAAATAAAATAATACAATGTTCCTTTTAATGTATTTTTCAGTGCTTAAACACTCATATTTATTTCTCTACACTATTTTTAGGCTGATACAACTGGTGGACTGAGCATCAAATGTGTCTCCTGTCTGATAACGAGTTTCCTAAGTACTATATTACATTAAATCCGTGGTGCCATTATTCTTAAGATGCACCTTTATTTTATGAAACACCAAGAAACAAAAACACTTTCAAACTACGGCACACCATCAAAATATCTGATTTCAGAGAAGTAAAATTTTTAAATGTGCATTTTAGAATCAATGAAATATAGCAATTCTCATTATCAGAAAGTCTAACAGCTACAATTATAATGAGCTCTTACTATGTACTAAGTACCATGCTAAGTGCTTTTACATGTATTATCCCATTCATTTTTCACAGAAACCCCATGAGATAGATGCTGTCATGGTGCTCATTTTACAAACAGGAAAACAAGGCACAGAGAGGCTAAAAAAAACCTGTCTGTAATCAAACAACAAGTAAGTAGAGAGTCAGGATTTGAACAAAGTAGTCTCACAGCACCATACATTCTCATAATTTGTCTTTACTGCCTTAGAGCACTAGTCCCATCAGAAGAGGAAAAAAAGTGGTTCTGGCACTATATTTTTAAAGAAATCTATCAAGGACTATACAGAATGCCTTGTTGCCAGATGAAGCCCTATGTTGTGTTGTAGGCAATGGAGAGCCACCAAAGGGTTTTTCCAGGGATCTGATCTGATCCAAGAATGTAACTTGGAATATCTGAAAAAATGAAGAGCTTGTATATCCCTTAGGTAGTCTTTCCTAAATATTATTTCACGCATCATTAACCTTGGTGAGATCTCTGAATGCAGTTGTGTCTTTAAAAGGACTCAGCCACCCTTTTTCACCAACCACACATCTTACCCTCGAGCAGTCCGTGCTGTTACTATAAGTTGCAAGGCTTTGGCCTGCAGCCTCATGTGATGGATAATCACCACCTGCTTGTTCTCCACGCCACTATACATGAACTCCATTTTGTAGGTTTCTTCCATGATCTATAAGGAACAGGTAAGTAATAAGCAGCAAAAATATCATTATAGTCTTACTTAAGAGCAAAGAGCAGCACAGGATTCTAAGTGAAACCAGATCTGAACAGAGTGCTTTTTTTTAATGCCTATGTTTTAATTCTGAACTGAGATTTTTAAGTGCCTATGTTGAGAGAAACTAGTGTGATTTGAGAGAAATTAATATACATGTTGAGAGAATAAATTATTTTGTCAATTAAAAAACAAACTTCCATCTGGTAATATCATCTTAGTTGATGATATAAAGATATGAAAGTTTAAACACTGATAAAACTGTAAAGCACTGCTTGTAACTAAAGCAAATTCACTGTGATGTGGTGGCAAATGAATACGTATGGAAACGTAATCCTCAGGAAAAGTCCTCAAGAACTTAGTATTAGGAACCATTGACCACCTGTTAGCCATCCAGACTGTTCTATGGGCCTGGTCTCTCAGAGGGATTTTAGGGAGGGAATCAGTGCAGAAAACAATGTCAGTGACCTCAGCTCAAGCCCACTGCATCTTAAGCTCTCGCTCTGTTCTATCCAAGTCAGCGACTCCCCCCCGAATGATGCTTCTCTTTCCCTTCCCTTTCTTCAATGGGAGGCAAGCAATGATGGCAGGCAATGATGCTTGCCTCCCATTGAAGGCTTTGGAGTCAGAGCCCTGTCAGCTGTCTTCTACAACTGACAGTAAGATAAGTTTCCTAATTACATGGTGCCTCAGTTTCCCTATCTGTAAATGCAGAAGAAACAGCACGAATATCATAAAATTTAAAGGATTAAATGGGGTATGGAAGGTGCTTAGCACAGTAACTGTCACATAGCAATGGTAATTCCTTTCTCTTTCTTCCAGACTACTGCTCCCTGTCCCATCCCTCCCAACATGGCCTATTGGTGTTCTGTTGTCATTAAGTTCTACTCCCCTACAATAAGCCACATGGCAGGTCTGAAAGGGAGTCTAGATTAGATGAGAGATGAAGCAGAGTAGTGGAAAGAAAACAGACTCTGGGTATCAGAGTACCTGAGCTCAAGTTCCTGACTTAACTACCTACAGCTCTACGAATATAACCTTGCTGAGCATTGTTTCATCTGTAAAATGGACTTAATACTTATTCCAACCTAATGGGATTATTATGAGGGCTAATTAAAATAGACCTGAAATCATTTAGTGAACTGTAATGTAACAATCATAGTCACCATCATTATCTTCCTACAGGGTTGTAATTAGTCATATACAGACTTACTATTGGGAAGACATGACCCAGAAGAGTTCACCAAATTCCAATACCCAAGAATGAAGGGAAATTGCTCAAAACTAGAAAGAAATAAACTTAAGGCAAGTAAAATTAAATGCTACTTAATGAACTGAGAAGGAAAAAAAAGACCTTTAAATATTCAAGAGATGGTTAAAGAAAAGAGAGAGAAAGAGAGATGGTACAGGCTAAAAATATAACCACCTCAAAATGAATTCAGCTACATTTTCAGATGAAAGATTCATGATAGTATTTATTGGATTTTAGTATATCTGAAATACAAACTAATAATATTTGAGAACACAAAAGAAATCTTAGAAATCAGGGAGGTTAAGTAACCTGCTCAACACCACCCAACAAATTAGAGGCAGACATGGGAACAGAACCCAAGTCCCCTGACTCTAAAGCCAGTGCTGTGTCCCCTAATTATGCTGCTTCTCGTATCACTAACTTCTGACACAGGCTAAAAATGGGGAGGCCACAGCAGAGCCTTCTGAAGGCCTCTGACTCTAACTTAGACAATGCAATTTCTGGACAGAGATCTGGACAGAGATCCACCTGAGGAGAAGGTCTCAATAAGCTTACCTGTTTTGCTGCTGCTGAGGCCAAATCACTCTGCTTCAAATACAAAGGGGCAGCCACATTCCACAGCTTTTCCTGCAAGGCCTAACAAATCAGGAGAGGACAGAACACAGAGGTCAAAAAGACTGCCATATAATTTGAGACTTAAGTGTCTGTTTTGCTTTGAAAATTTACCGTGATCAAGACTTCCTCTCATTCTTATTCTTTTAGGCCAATAAGCCCTACCTATTATGGACAGAGAGGAGACCAATGATTTGGGCCAAATGAACTCCTCCCCATTCAATTCTTGGCCCAAAGACCCTATGTTCCAGACCAGAGCTTGCAAGCAGAGTGCAGGAGCCATGAAGGCCTCACCAAGAATGTCCAGGCAAGCCAGGCTTCTGAGGCTCTGGGACCTCCTTGATCCCAGAGTCACTGGACTAACCAGACTGCCTAGACCCTTCTCTTCCCTGACTTAGTTCCTTTTTCTTTGCTCCATGCTCTCTATCCTTTGAACAGCCCCATCACCTTACCAACATACTCGAACAAGAAATCAAGAAGCTTTCCTAGATTCCTCCCTCTCTCAATCTCTGCACATTCAAAACTATCACTTAGAGCCATGGATTTTACCTTCCATCTCCCTCCTCGCCTATCCATCCATACGGCCATCTCATCTAAACCTCTGCTATAGTCTCTTATTTTCACAGCCCTTCTTAATTACAGACATAATGACATTACAGAAAACCTAGACTAACACTATACAACAGAAATATAACACAAGCCGTGTATGTAATTTTACACTTTATAGTAGCCACATCTTTAAAAGTAAAAAGAAACAGGTGAAATTAATTTTAATATAGTTTATTTAACCCAGTATAAATAAGGTATTATTTCACTATGCAATCAATATTTTTTAAATTATTAATGAGATAGTTTACATTTTTTTATACTAAGTCTAAGAAATCCAGTGTGTATTTTACACTTACAGTACATCTCAATATGAACATTTATTTACTTATTTTTATAAATTTATTTATTTTTTATTTATTTATCTGTGGCTGCATTGGGTCTTCGTTGATGGGCGCGGGCTTTCTCTAGTTGCGGCAAGCGGGGCTACTCTTCCTTGCAGTGCATGGGCTTCTCACTGCGGTGGCTTCTCTTGTTGCGAAGCACGGGCTCTAGGTGGGTGGGATTCAGTAGTTGTGCCATTTGGGCTCAGTAGTTGTGGCTCGTGGGCTCTAGAGCGCAGGCTCAGCACTTGTGGTGCACGGGCTTAGTTGCTCCGCGGCACATGGGATCTTCCCAGACCAGGGATCGAACCCGTGTCCCCTGCATTGGCAGGCGGATTCTTAACCACTGCACCACCAGGGAAGTCCTCAACATGAACATTTAAAGTGCTCAATGGTCACACATACCTAATGACTACTGTATTTGACAGTGGCAGGTCTAGATTATAGATATAGAAATTGTTTAATAACCTAAATCATATTACCATTAAGAGTTATTGTTTTTAAATATTTGCTTCCAATCACTTCCTATATGCATGTTTTTTTATATAGTTGTAGTCAGAAAGCAGAAATAATTTTGTGTGCTTCTTTGGGTACATAATATTATGTCACATTTGGTCATGTTCTTATATAATTCTTCATAAAGATCATTACTGCTACAGAATATACTGTTGAGTGGACGTGCCACGATTTATTTAGCTCCTCCCCTACTATCAAACACTTGCCTGCCTTGGGTTCTAAGTCTGGGTCCCTTACCTACGCTTCTCCTACACGACGCTGAATAAAAAACATAGTTCTGTGTTCTTTTTAGGAGTAATCTCTTCTCTTTTCCTACTAAAGAAAAGTGGATTCTTTTCAAAGGCCTTCTTGTATTGCTATCTAGAAGACAACAAGCCAAGGAAGAAGGAAGAAGACCAACACTGACATGGCACTCACTGTGTACCAGACACTAGACCAAGGGTTGTCACATGCACTGCTTGCTACCAATCCTTACCTGGGTAGAGTTATTATTAGCCTTGTTTCACAGAAGCTTGGAAAAGCCAAATAACTATGCAAAGGGACATGAAAGAACTTTGGGGGGTAATGGAAATCTTCTATATCTTAACCGTGATGGTGGTTACACAGGCATATATATTTGAAAGAATCTATCTAGCCAAATAAGGACTGTTTAAATCCCAAACTATTTCAGTGTACACACTCATCTTCACATGCATACACACACCTACAAAACCCTAAGCTCACATATCTTACAGTGGCAAATAATTTCTGACGCCTCCATTTATTCTGACTTTGGTCAAATATCTTTAATAACTTTGAAGACTAACCACATTTAGAACTAAAGCCAAGTTAAGTCTTATCAAGTTAGAAGGGCTCTTCTAAATTCTAAGCCTAAATTTATAGCAGAACTCTGCTGCAGAAGCTGACAGCTATTGAGCTAGTTTAACTGGTTTTCAACTCAGAGAACTAAAACAGCTTTTGGGTACCAATTTTGTGTATGTATATATATGTACTCTAACTACCTAGTATGAAATGACAGCAAGTCATTAGCTCTTAAGAGCAATGAAATCAACCTTTGACTAATTTGGCTTTGACCAAATGAAATTAGCATTTAGAAATATATAAATATATAAAATACAAATGTTTATATAAGATCTTTGCTAATCAAATTGTTAAAAAACAATTAAAATCCTTGGTATTCTAATGCAAATGGTTATCCAACCTGCTCTAATTATATGATAAAGGAATTCTCTCAAATTAAAAAATTCAAATTCCTATATGAGTTAACAATTCTTTAATTAGAGGCAAATATAATTATACTACAGAGTACATAATTTCCCCATTGCTAAGCAGTTGCATAAAACCAGTTATTTTTCTACTTATAGCCTCAAACACTGCTGGGTCCATTAAACTGCATTCTTAGCAACACACTCATGAACAAAATGGATTCAAACCAACCTTGATGAGAAGAAGCTGACACCTAAGATAGGTAGCAGAGAAGTCAGCTACTCCTGCCAATTCAGACTGAAGTTCTCCAAGTCTTTGCAGATCCCTGTAGTAAATAAAAACCCAAGCCAAACACAGAATAAGAATAACACCAATTAAAGATCATGTCAAAAGCTTTTTACCACTTTATACCTAGTAAATTGGTAAAAAAATTTTAAATGACAGCACTCAATGCTGAAGTGGTTATAATGAAACTGTTTCACTTACACTTTGATAGCAGTTTAAGCTGCTGTAATTCTTCTGGAAAACAGAACTGTACTACGTTATAAAAGTCACACATATAGTCAAAAGTTTTGATCAGTAGCTTTATGCTACGAAGTAATTCTAAGGGAAACATGCAACAGAAATGAAATACTTTATGCCCCGCAATATTCATTGTTATGTTATAGTAAAACCCAGTAACTACTTAAATATCCAACGGTAGAGGAATTATTAAATAAATTACTGTACATACAGTCAATGGAATATTCTACAACCATTAAAATATAATATGGTAATAAGGTATATGATCTCAACTACGTAAAAACCATATATATATATATACATATACATATATATATATACACACATATATGAAATATGAAAAAACAGAGCAACCTGTTTTCTAGATAGAGGTATTAGGGTGTTTTTTAGTGCCTTCTCCTAACTATGCTTTATTTTCCAAGTGTTTTATACAATCGGTAAGTATGTTTTATATCATCAGAAAAAAAAATTTTAAGGTATCATAGTGGGCTCCATTGGCTGCCTACCTAGTTAGTAATTTTCCACTTTTTCCTTACTAAGTGAACCTGATTTTGTTCAAGAGAAGGTGCCCCAAACCTAGATCCAGGTAGAGTCCGACTGGACTAAGCTAATTAGCACACATCATCTTCCTGGTTAGGTCACCTAGGCTGGCCTTATGAGTCCTAATGGAAGGACTTATATTCAATGCTTGAAGCAGGTCTGATGGTGGTCTATGAATCACTCATTTTCTCTTTCTCTCTCTCTGTCTCTATCTCTCACTAGACTGAACAAGAATGTTTTATAGTCCTGATTACCACTGGCAGTCATACTGTAACTCTAAAAGAAAAAAAGCCTTGGGATAAAGCAAATGTTGAGGACAAGAAAAATCCAAAGAGAGAGAGAAACTGGGTCCTTAATGATATAAATGAACTACTTAACCATACCATACTAAGAAATGCCTCTGATTTCTGTTCATATGAAGAAATAAATACCCATTATAAGTTAATTTGAGATAAGGTTTTCTGATACTCACAATTAAAGCATGCTAACTGGACATAGGTATAGACAAAGTGATTGCAACCATATTAAATACATCTGCCTGTGGACAAGAGTACAGAAAGTGGTACACACACATAAAATAGTTGTGTTCAGGGCTGGGACTACTGATTTGAAACATTTAATTTTTTTGATAGGTTATACATACCTAGTTATAGAATTACACCAATAAGGAATAGAATTCAAAAGATACTAAAGGATAGATAATTAAATTAGTCCACTTTCCTATACCTGTGTGCTGCTAACCAGTAACCTTTTCCAGAGGCAACTACCATACCAGTTTCTTTTAAATTCTTTTGGAAATATGCTACACATCTACAAAAAGTAATGTTTTTCTTTTCTTTCTTCTTTTTTGGGGAGGAGAGAGAGGGAGAATGAGAGAGAGTGCGAGCAAGCAAGCTAACAATCTCAGAAAAAATTCATAGAAAGCTGCTTTGTTTTTTAATGTCGTATCAAAATTTCACATAGAAGTGATAACTGTGGGAAACCTAAAGATCTGGCTCATGAGGGAAGTTAACTGTTTCAGGGCTGGGATACTATATCAGGTTTCATAGCAGCCTGTACAAAATTGTCCATTGGACTAAGTCCCTCCCTCTTATTTCAGGCAACTTTCTGATAGCTAATGCTGTCTCCTGAGAACCTTGATACAAGAAAGGAGATGCCCTAGAAAGGGGCAAAAATGAATTATTTCCAAAGTGACTGAAGAAATTGGGGTCTGTGGCTTATATACCGACTCTTTTGAGTTTTGGTGATTTGAGCTAATCCCGGAGAGCCTGCTCATGTGTGGGAATCAAGCACAATACAAGGCAAGACCCTGCACTAGCTAACCATAACTGTAAAATCCTATTTTGGCGGCCAGCTGGTCTCTCCCTTTCGCATCTCTGATGTCTCTCTTGCAAAAGATGGCCCTGAATCATTCTACGTCTGAACCATTTCATCTCCAGAAAGATTCTGCCTTCTGCTACATTATAGAGAACACTGACCAGCTGACTATACGTTAGCTGACTGCCCCCATGTGTTAAGTCATTCTACCACCCTTGCCCTGTAGCATTTGTTCTGAATTGCACAAAACAAGATGCAACCCAACTAGCCATGGGAAATCTGAACTATTATACAAACAAAAATAGAAACTTGGCAGCCCTGCTCAAAAAGCTCTGTGTCCCAGTGTTTCCTCTCTGTATCTCTTTTTTTTTTTTTTTTTTTTTGCTGACCACTGGACTTTATTAAGATGGAATCACTGATAATTACACGGAAGCTACCTGCCTAAGCCCAAATCCTTGAGGTTCACATGAACTTAGTTATACAAATAAGAAACAAATGGCATGTTCAAAACCATAAGGAAATATCCCGACGCTCAGGTGATGAAGGCTGGGGTGAATGAATCGGCACACTTATTCCAAGCTTTAAAGAGTTTGTGGGCCACGCAGTGGTCCCTTGCATGCAAGAAGTCAAAGACCTCCTCTGCGCAATCCTCCTCTGTCAGTGACCTGGAGGATACATGCTCATCACAGAGCTCTAGCCGCTCCCAAGCCTTTACACATTTCTCCAGCTGCCCGCATTGCTCTCTCGCTGCTGTTAGGGGATCCACTAATTCCTCCTCCTCCTCTTCCTTCTCCTTGGGATCTCTGGATCCAATTAGCATCCTTTGCTCATCCTCCAGCCCCATGTCTGGCTGCTGTTGTGGACTCAACATGAGCAGCAACAGCGACACCTATTCTCTGTATTTCTTTATGCCCACGATCCTCAGGAAGCCTCAGTTTAGACATCCATCAGGAGACTATGGACTCTTTAATGAAAAAGGTACAAAAAAGCACCTCCTATGTGCACTGTACTAGATGTGCTAGGTGTTTCCTTATTTGAGCTCATTTAATCCTTACAATGTGAACTGCAATTACAGGCATACTTCAGAAAATTGTGGGTTCAGTTCCAGACCACCACAAATAAAGCAAATATCACAATAAAGCTAGCTAGGCATGCAAGTTTTTTGGTTTCCAAGCATATAAAATTCATGTTTACATTACACTAGAGGTTATACTGTTCTCCACAGTGGCTGTACCAATTTACGTTCCCACAAACTGTAGGAGGGTTCCTTTTCTCTATACACTCTCCATCATTTAGTATTTGTAGACTTTTTGATGATGGCCATTCTGACCAGTGTGAGGTGATAGTATCTCACTGTAGTTTTGATTTGCAGTCTCTAATAATTAGTAATGTTGAGTACCTTTTCATGTGCCTGTTAGCCATCCGTATGTCAAACTATGTTGAATAAAAGTGGTGAGAGTGGGGCTTCCCTGGTGGTGCAGTGGTTGAGAGTCTGCCTGCCAATGCAGGGGACACGGGTTCGTGCCCCAGTCCGGGAAGATCCGTGGTGAGAGTGGGCATCCTCTTTTTCCTGATCTTAGAGGGAATGCTTTCAGCTTTTCACCACTGAGTATGATGTTGGCTACAGGTTTGTCATATACGGTCTTTATGATATTGAGGTATATTCCCTCTATGCCTGCTTTCTGTAGTGTTTTTATCAGAAGTGGATGTTCCATTCTATCAAAAGCTCTCTGTTATCTATTGAGATGATTATATGGTTTTTATTCTTCAATTTGTTATTGTGGTGTATCACATTGATTGATTTGCAGATATTGAAAAATCCTTGCATCCCTGGAATCAATCCCACTTGATCGTGAAGGATGATCCTTTTAATGTATTGTTAGGTTTAGTTTGCTAGTATTTTGTTGAGGATTTTTGCATCTATTTTCATCAGTGATATTGGCCTGTAATTTTATTTTTTTGTGATACCTTTTCTAGTTTGGGTATCAGGGTGATGGTGGCCTCACAGAATGAGTTTGGAAGTGTTCCTTCCTCTAAAATGTTTTGGAATAGTTTCAGAAGGACAGGTGCTAACTCTTCTCCAAATGTTTGATGGAATTCACCTGTGAAGCCATCTGGTCCTGGACTTTCATTTGTTGGGAATATTTAAATTAGTGATTCAACTTCAGTACTGGTAATTGGTCTGTTCATATTTTCTATTTCTTCCTGGTTCAGTCTTGGGAGATTGTACCTTTCTAAGAATTTGTCCATTTCTTCTAGGTTGTCTATTTTGTTGGTGTACAGTGGTTTGTAGTAGTCTCTCATGATCTTTTGTATTTCTGTGGTGTTGGTTGTTAACTTCTCCTTTTCATTTCTGATTTTATTGGTTTGGGCCCTCTCCCGTTTTTTCCTGATGAGTCTCGCTAAAGGGTTATCAATTTTGTTTATTTTTTTTTAAAGAATCAGCTTTTAGTTTTATCAATCTTTTCTATTGTTCTTTTAGTCTCTTTTTCATTTATTTCTGCTCTGATCTTTATGATTTCTTTCCTTCTACTAACTCTGGGTTTTGTTTGTTCTTCTTTCTATGGTTGCTTTAGGTGTAAAGTTAGGTTGTTTTGAGATTTTTCTTGATTCCTGAGGTAAGTTTGTATCGCTATAAACTTCCCTCTAAGAACTGCTTTTGCTGCATCCCATAGGTTTTGGATTTTTGTACTTTTGTTTTCATTTTTTCTCCAGGTATTTTTCTGATTTCCTCTTTGATTTGAAACAAGTCTTTGGATTTTAAATCTCACTATACCAGATCCTTCATGTCATACAGACTGTTTATGCAGAAACAGAGCAGTGTGACAAGATGGAAGGGCTGGAAAAACCTATGTTCTAGTCCAGGGCTTTGCTGTTCCTTGTCTTTGACAGTCTTCTCCCTTCTTCACTTGACTAACTTCTAGTCATTCTTCTGGTCATTGCTTAAACCATGAAAGGAAGGGTTAGGTGCCCCCTTCTGTCTTCTAGAAAACCCTGTACTTAATGTATTGTGTGGAAAGCACAATACTGCATTGCCTGTTTACCTAGCTATTTCCCCAACCAGGCTGTAAGATCCCTTGCAGCAGAGACTATGTCTTGTTTACTATTGTGTCCCTTCTGCCTAGCACAATGCTTGGCGCTAAAAAACCATATAACAAATTAATGAACTCCAGCTCCCTCACTCATTGTAAAAATTGGATAATTCTCATGGAATTGTTTTCAAATTCAATGAAATAATGTACATAAAACAGAAGAGTGGGCACTTAATAGACAGCAGCTCTTACTATGATCAAGGATAGTGGAGCCTTATAAAAGATTAAATCCATGCAACTGAAGGTGAGGTATGACCAGAAGAAAATGCCATCTATAAAAATATTAAAAGTCTTCATTCCTGGTTAAGCCATCATAACCAGAGTTTTCAACAAATATTTACTAAGCTCCTAAATAAGGCACCCAAAATACAGTGGTGAAGACAAAGTAGTTATGTCAAGTTCTAAAAACAAACCAAAAAAATCATCCCCCCAGGGTCCTCACTGAACTACAGCAGTGCGGTGAAATCTTATTTGGGTGACACGGCTGCTTAGATTACAACAAAGGACAATGTGTTTGACGGTGAAGTTTGTTTGATACTAGTACTAACAAGTAAACGGCCAGAGTCCTAATCAGAGAAACTTCTGTATGAAATTTTGACTAACATTTCACTTTTCAGCAACTACGGAAAAATGTAAATTCTGAAGAACCCCAGGGATCATCTGACGTACCTCCACTGATAAAAGAATCCCCTTCACTGCTGCATATCAGAGAGCAACAATTTTAGAGTCAAACAAAGCTAGATTTAAATCCCAGTTCTGCTACTTCCTAGCAAATTGCTTCATTTCCCCAAATTTCTATTTCTTCATTGTAAAATGGTTAACAACATCTAACTGCAATAATATTTGTAAAACACAGTAGGTCATCAGTAACTGCTGCACCATTGGCTTTCCTTTTCGGATCTTTCACCATCCTGGCCACCTTTCTCAGAATGCACTTACCTAGAAACATAGTGCCCGGGACTGACCACAGCACTAGAACTGCGGTCTGACCAGCCCAAAGCCCAACAGGACTATCATCTCATAAAATCCAGATCATAAGAGTGACTCAAACCTGGGTGTCTACTGAGTACCTACTAACAGCCAGCACTGCAGGTGATGACCAAATTGGTTTGCTTTTGTGCATTTTGTACCTTCTCAGTGCCAACTGGATAGAAAACTGTCAAGGACAAAACTTAAATGTTTATTTAGGTGTGGCTGAGTGGGGAAGTAGAGCTTTTTTTCCTGGGCTCAGGGCCAAAAACTTCAGTAGCAGCTTCTAAATTTAATCACATTGGTGAGGGAGCAGATGAGAAAGAAAATGTGATCCAGGCATCACTTCAGGGTCAGCAAACTTTTTCTGTAAAGGGTCACATAGTAAACATTTTAGGCTTTGTAGTCCATATAGTCTCTGTGGTAACTACTCAATCTACCACTGCAGCAATGAAAGCAGCCATAGACAGTACCTAAACGAATGAATGTGGCTATGCTTCAATCAAACCTTATTTACAAAAGCGGACAGATATTGTCTTTGCTAAAGGCAAATGGGGGGCTTCCCTGGTGGCGCAGTGGTCAAGAATCCTCCTGCCGAGGCAGGGGACACGGGTTCGAGCCCTGGTCCAGAAAGATCCCACATGCTGCAGAGCAACAAAGTCCATGTGCCACAACTACTGAAGCCCGCACGCCTAGAGCCCGTGCTCTGCAACGAAGAGTAGCCCCCGCTCGCCACAACCAGAGAAAGCCCGCGTGCAGCAACTAAGACCCAACGCAGCCAAAAATAAATAAATAAATTCATTTTAAAAATTAAAAAAAATAAAGGCAAATGGGTTTCATTTCTTTTCAAATCATTCAGGACAAACTAATAGGGCCTGGCAGACTCTGCTGATTGTTCTCGATATCCTTCCCTTCTTCCTTAGTAACAGAGTCACTAAGTGCTAACTAAGCACTGCTCACCCAGAACAAAGACTACCTTTCCTAGCTCCTTACAGCTAGATATAGCCATGTGACTTAAGTTCTAGTCAATGGGACACAAGTAAAATTAGAACATGCAAATTGGGGAAGTGTCTTTAAAAGGGAGTGGTTGTAGAAATGATGCCCTTCTGCTCTTTCCTTTTTCCTAGAGGCTGGATTACAAAGGGGATGGTTAAAGTTTGGATCTTCAGCCAAAGGCCACTTGATGCAAAAGATGGAGAAATAAGAAAGAATGAGTCTAGGTCATCAGCCATCTCAGCTCTGTCCGCCTATGAGAAACAATTAACCTTTTATCCTGTTTAAGCCACTGTTAGTTGCATTTTCTGTTACCCTAACTAATATAAGGTAAGAAAAATTGAAAACAGGTTCTTTGTAACTCTTTCTAGTTTTGTACTAATCATCAATCTTGTCATGAACACAAAGCTTTTCTTTGTAATATGCTTAAACCACAATCTAATCCAAATAAAAACATCAGAAAATCCTGTCAACACAGTCAGAAAAACTAGCCTATAACCAACATTAGAAATCAAAAGGATCAAGCCAAGCATAACAACGTTAACTGTGTCAAAGGAAAGGGATGGTCAATCACCTCACCTGATGGTGAACTCTAGCAGCTCCTGAGTTCCTTGAGGGTCCAGGTGTTGAAGACTGTATACCCTTTCAAGGCTCTGCTGCAGGAACTGATGGGAAGGATCCTCATGAGGCATGATATTGGGAGAAAGAGCTGATGACACTAGTTTTCTACCTGGTAACTAAGCAAACACAGTGGGGTTACAGCACCATCAAATTCTCTGGCTTAAAAAAAAAAAAAAAACCAACTCCTGTGGCTCAGTTTTTAGTAACACGAAGAAACCAGGAAAAAAATGTGAACCAAACAAAGAAATGGTAAAAAAAAAAAAAAAAAGCTAGATAATTCTGTAAACAACCTTCTTCTCCTTCCTCAGCTTAAGTGGGAGAAAGGGAAAGAGAGAGAGAAAACGAACATGGTCTACCGAATACAGCCACAGCTGCAAGGAGAAAAAGAAAAGAGAATGGTATAACATTATTTTCTATTGCTAACTGAAATAAATGGGCTAACCACAGAAATAGGACTAAAAATTAATCTGTAGTCACATTTATTTTTAACCTTTATTTGATCATTCACTTCATAGAAGAGTGATGATTTATTCCCAAATAAGTTTACATAGCATGTTGTAAAAATGTTTTTTATGATGATAATTATAATCCTTGTTCTTACTGTTAAAAGTGGCTACCTTTCAAGAAAGGGATGAGGAAGGGAGAGCAAAAAGGATTTTACTTTTAACTTTGTATCTTCTATATAGTTTAAATTTTCTAACCATGTACATATATTATTCTAAATAAAGTCATTTAGAGTTACTTAAGCAGGGGTGAGTAAATACAAATAAAGAGCTTAGAAAAGTGCCTGCACACAGCATTCAGTAAGTGTTTGCTATTATTATCATTATAGTTCATTAAAATTTTTTTCTAAAAAAAATAAATAAATAAATAAAATAAACTTGGGAGTTCCCTGCTGGCGCAGTGGATAACACTCTGCGCTCCCAATGCAGGGGCCCCGGGTTCGATCCCTGGTCAGGGAACTAGATCCCACACACATGCCGCAACTAGGAAGCCTGTCTGCTGCAACTAAGACCCGCAACCAAAAAAAAAAACTTGCTGAGAATCATAGCTTTATGTAATTATTAAAATATAACACAATCTTATCCTTGATTTAAAATACGTTGTTCCAGATTTCTTCTTCTTGCCTAATATAACATAATCAATAACCCAGGGACATTTTTTTTAACATCTTTATTGGAGTATAATTGCTTTACAATGGTATGCTAGTTTCTGCTTTATAACAAAGTGAATCAGCTATACGTATACATATATCCATCCCCAAATCTCCTCCCTCTTGCATTTCCCTCCCACCCTCCCTATCCCACCCCTCTAGGTGGTCACAAAGCACCGAACTGATCTCCCTGTGCTATGTGGTTGCTTCCCACTAGCTATTTATTTTACATGGTAGTGTATATATGTCCATGACACTGTCTCACTTCGTCCCAGCTTACCCCTCCCCCTCCCCACGTCCTCAAGTCCATTCTCTACGTCTGTGTCTTTATTCCTGTCCTGCCCCTAGACCCAGGGACATTTAAAAAATGAATCTTCTTAAAAGATTCAGAGCAGGGACTTCCCTGGTGGCACAGTGGTTAAGAATCCGCCTGCCGATGCAGGGGAGACAGGTTCGAGCCCTGGTCCAGGAGGATCCCACATGCCGCAAAGGAATTAAGCCTGCGCACCATGACTACTGAGCCTGCACTCTAGAGCCCGTGAGCCACGACTACTGAGCCTGTGCTCTAGAGCCTGTGAGCCACAGCTACTGAGCCCGTGTGCCACAACTACTGAAGCCCATGTGCCTAGAGCCTGTGCTCTGCAACAAAAGAAGCCACCACAATAAGAAGCCCACACACCACAACGAAGAGTAGCCCCGCTCTCTGCAACTAGAGAAAGCCCACGCAGAGCAACAAAGACCCAAAGCAGCCAAAAATAAATAAATTTATTAAAAAACAAAAAAAGATTCAGAGAAAAGTACAAAACAATAGAAGAAAGCCCAAGAGAGAGAGGTAATTAATGAATGTGTTTTCAGAGAATACACAGTCTGCTTTCTGCCACTTAACCACCACACGGACTAAAAATCAAAAAACCAAAAACAAGAACGAAAGATGTTTTCAACATACCCTCAAGGCAGGAACAAGATGAGAAAGACTGTCTCGGAGGTAGGCATAGTGTCTGAAGGTATGATCTGAGAACAATGCAGGCATTGTTGGACAGCTTTTAGCAGCATTGAAAATAAGAACCAAAACTGCAATGTCTGATAAATAAGTGGGTTAAGTAAACTTGGAGGTATAAAAGGTTGAGCTTGGCCAGAATTTGGTGCCTCTACTTCTAACCCCCCAAATTCCTGTTAAATGACTACAATTTTCTAACAAAGAAATGCAAATTCAAAGAGATACATTACCTCACTCCAAATTACCCCAATTACCCCTCCAATTACCAAAGAAAGGTTTTTTAAAATAATGTCTGCTGTCAAGAATACTAACAAATAGGAACTTCTGGTACAATGCCTACTAAAGTATATACTGGCACAATCCCTTGGAATAATAATTTGGTACTAGATATGAGTCTTATGAATGTTGAGTAATTCCACATCTCAAAATCAAATGGCAGAGTATCATTTACAGTAGCAAATAATCAGTAACAACCTAAATGTCCAAAACCAGGAGAATGATTAAATAACTTGTGTTTCATCTACTTGATGGAGTATTACGCAATAATTAAAAATTATCCTTATAAAAGATTTTTAACATTGCATCATAAGCATTTTGTTATAAGTGAAAAAAGCAGACTCTAAAATGTATAGACAATATATGACAGCAGCTATCTATCATCAAATGTTTGTTGATGAAATAAAATGTTAAAAAATAAAATGACAGCAAAATCCCAAACCCAAGCTTTTAAAAAGGGAGGAGGAGGGCTTCCCTGGTGGCGCAGTGGTTGAGAGTCCGCCTGCCAATGCAGGGGATGCAGGTTTGTGCCTCCGTCCAGGAAGATCCCACATGCCGCAAAGCGCCTGGGCCCGTGAGCGATGGCCACTGAGCCTGCGCGTCCGGAGCCTGTGCTCCGCAACAGGAGACGCCACAACAGTGAGAGGCCCACGTACCGCAAAAAAAATTAAATTAAATTAAAAGGGAGGAGGAAACACAACAAAATATTAAGTCAATTACATTGGCTATTAAGACTCTGGGTGTTACATATTAAATTTCCTCTTTCTACTTTTAAAAGTTTTCTTTCTATGTATATTAATTTTGTAACAGAGGGAAAATCAGAAATTAAAAACACAAGATAAACATACCTTCCAATCTTCTGTATGTATCTCTATGGCAGAGTGTGCTATTTGCCTACCCAGTATCCATTGTTCCCTTTTTCCTTACTAACAGAATATTGATTTTATTCCAAATATCCTCTGACTTCCTGCCTAGAACCTGGACCTGATGACTGGAGCTCTAGCAATAATTTTGGACAACTGAAAATGGAGGAACAGAAAAATGGAAGGAGCCTAGATCACCAAGAATAATGTGGAACTACTATACCAGACTGCTTACCTCCAGACTTCTTTTACATTGAGGAAAAAAAAAAAACTGTAATTAACATTTAAGATACATTTGGGGCAATCTCTGTTATTCACAGCCAAACATATTTCTTAAATAACACAATTCTCCAACTACCCAGAAAAATATCTTAACATTAGGCTTCCAAAAATGTTTAGTATTTTTTTTTAACGTGAAAGGGGCTTCAGATTTCAGGGCACTTTAATATGTCCTGTGTGATTTGTAATAACACCTAGCCCACAAGCCTCTGTGATGAGCTGAATTTCAAATAGTCATAGTATTGCACCTTTAGAGGTAAGGTCAAGGACGTGCCTTTTTTAGATGTAAACACAGAGTCAGGCATTGGTTAGCACATCAATTACACAGATCTTTTAAAGAATTCTCCAAATGCCCTGTGAAAATAAAAAGAATTAAGAGAGAATACAATGGTCATCACAAAAGCCAGTTATTTGGCTGATCCCTGTATCTCAATAAATACCCCACTAAACCTCACCAAGGACGTGCTATAGAGTGAAAAGAACCACGGGAGAGTATGGATGTACTGATGTAAATGTATTCCCATTACTGGAAAACAACCCTACGGCATGGCATGCTGCCCAAAGCTATCACAACCCCCTTGAACTTGTATCAGGGCTAGAGTAATCATGCAGCCTAGCTCAGCCCATCCCCTCCTTCAGGCTGCAGATCAAATTAAGCACAGAATAAGACATAGGGAAAAGTCCACAGGCTTTAAAACCAAAGATGTCTGTCTGGCTTTGAATCCCAGATTTGCTGCTTAGAGAGGTACTTAGCCTCTCTGAGCCTCAGTTCCTCATCCGTAAGCAGGGAATAATACCTCCTTCCAGGGTTGTTTGCAGATCAGTGATAAAAATGTATGAAGCATTTAAACAGTATGTGGAATGTAGTAGATGCTCAATAAATGGTTAAAATTTAGTATTAGTATTAAATGGCAAAGTTGAACTACTGTGAATATAAGAATAAAAGCTGAGGAAAATAACCATTAGGCTCCCTCAGGATATACTTTTAACTAAAAGAAATGAGAAAGAAAAATAACAACAAAACAAAACAAAACCCTCAGACCATCCAGGCTATACTGTAGAAAAAGATGCCAAAATTCCCTGCTAAATCAGCAGAGGATACAAGCTGGATCATCCATGTCTGGTTCAGCTGTGTCAAAAAACGGGTGGGTGCTCAGGAGCTCAGGCACCAAGGGAAGCACCAGGGTTGGATGCCGACTTCCCAGAAACTTCAAGCATCTGAAACAAGCAAAATGAGAAACAAGCAAACCTCTTTTTTAAAAAGTACTGAGAATTGGAATCAGAAAACCTGACTCAGAATTACAAATTCTCAACCATCTACTTTTGTTACCTCTATGACTTCAGATAAGTCATTCAATTATTCCAGAACTCAAGTTAATTCATCTAAAAACTTGGTTATTATGAAGACAGAGAGCTGATATGACAGATATTACTACAAGTTATTTAACTAACAACCATTTCCCCCAGCTTCCTTGCCAAGAGAACCCTGATTTTACTCAGGTATCAGGTAAGTAGCAAAGTGCTCAATGAAGGTAGGCCTAGCCCAAGGGCTCAACCACAACTGGTCTAAACTCATCATGGCAATCCCAAGCCCATTTTACAGAGACTGCTTTGCAGGTAGTCAAGTAACCCAGTTCTGGTCAATGGGACAAGAGGGGAAGTCTGCTGCAGAGCTTCTCAGGAATGTTTTCCTAATCAAATGAAGTGCATACAAATGAACATATCTATGAAACGGAAACAGACTCACAGATACAGAGAACAGATTTGTGGTTGGGAAGGGGGGTGGGGGAGGGAAGTATTGGGAGTTTGGGATTAGCAAATGCGAACTATTACATATAGGATGGATAAACAAGGTCCTATTGTATAGCACAGAGAACTATATTCAATATCCTGTGATAAACCATAATGGGAAAGAAAATGAAAAATAATATACATATAGGTATAACTGAATCACTTTGCTGTACAGCAGAAATTAACACAACATTGTAAATCAACTATACTTCAATAAAATTTTTAAAAAAGAGAAGTGCATGGAGGGAATGTCCTTTTCTTTCTGTCTTAAGATATTGTCTTATCAGGTAGCCATATTGCAACTATGAGGAGAAAGCCAAGAGAACTGCAAAGAAGTCAACCAGAGTACTAGCCCTGTTAAGCTGTTGAATGACCAATCCTGAAATCAACTTTCTGACTTCTTGTTATGCAAAAAAATTAGACCTTACTGTTTAAGGCACTTTTAATCAGATTTTCTGTTACTTGTAGACAAAAGCATTCTAACTGATATCCTGGGTGAAGTTCTAGAATCAGAAGAGATCTGATCTGAAACAGGAAACTTAATAACTCTGTGGCCTTGAGCAGATATATGTTTACCTACAAATGAGATTAAATATAATTACCTCATACAGTTGCTATAAGGATTAAATGAGATAATGAGTGAAAAGTACTTAGCAAGGTGTCTGCCATTATATAATAAGAACTCAATTAACTATTAGTTAGCTATTATTAATTGGCTATTAGTTAACTACTATGACTACACGAAGGCCCTTTATAAGTTATAAAGAACTACATGTGTGCTGGTATTTATGCTTTTTTGTTATTTTTAATTAAGTTCTGGTGTAGAAGGTGTGTTGAATTGAAAATAAATATAAACCTTAATTTAATGTCCTCACTGAGTTTATAATCCAACTGAGGCAAAGATGACTAACACTATAAGGTAATGAACTATCAAATGAATGATACCCTGCTTTCTACCTGTCAAAGGTAGAAGGGATCACTATGATCGGAGAAAGCTGCACAAAGAAGATGAGACTTCACCAAGGACTGGAGAATAAGAAGATCAGCAAAAGGGAGAAAACAAACCCCATGAACACACTGATGGCTATATGGGGTATGAAAGGCATCACATTTAAAACACTTGATACTGTTAGGAAAGTACACTTTTCTCTAGTTCTGTCTTAAAGAACTTAATTCACTAGTTTTCTGACCTCTCTCAGCCCATTTACTCACTGTGCCTCAGGGGACATTGTATCCCCACAGCCCAAATGACTGAGTGCCCCTTGAAGACACTCAATAAATGTACAATGAATTGAGCTGAATTGGACTGAACAAACATGAAGAAATGGCAAAACAGAAAACCAGGTATCGAAAACGTTACCTAGAGCAAGATTCCCTGGCATTTTTAGTTCTTAGTATGTCTTCCAAGCACCTGATTTGACCCACAGTTTTTCGACTTTTAATAACAATTTTTTTTGAAAATAAATCAATCATATATTTGCAGTGATCTCATCACATAAGCTCATTGAAATATGTGGAGTACAACAACGCACATTTTATATTAAATGTATGCAAGGAGCTCCTCAAACAGCAATTCATGAACAGTGTTAAGCTTGACTCTAGCCAGTAAAGCTAGAGGTAATCAGGGGAAAATATGATTGTGATTTTCCATCTGAATACCAAATACTCACCCTCCCTTTAATCTCTACAATGATGGAAACAGACAAAGAGTGACTAACACTCTATAAGAGGAAAAGGAAATCTAATCGACTCATCTCTGTACCTCCAAAACTTACCACAGGGCTTGGCACATAGTAAGCACATAGCAGGCACATAGTATTTGCTAGATGGATGGATGGACAAATGAATAACCTAAGATGTGATATTCAATTTAGGAACCAGACTCTTGAGAGTATAGTTATGTTGAATCAGGTTTCTAAATTGAAGACAAAATTGAAGGCCATACCCAATCTATGATGATCCACTAAATAATGTCAACATTGTACATTTACCATATTATCAGACTCAGCGAACAAATGAGCAAAAAAAATCCTTACTTCCATATGGAGTCCCTATCAGTAGGGTACTTGGTTAAATTTTTCAGCAGCTCCACCAGTGCAAGATGAATCCCTTCTTTGGTTGAAACATTAGTGCAACATAAGAGTTCATGAAGAGCCTCTCTAATATCTCTGGATGAATCCTTAAAAAAAAGAAAAAGGTAATAATAATAATAGCAGTCACTATGGATTAGCTATTATGGAGGAGTATACAAGTTAAAGTGGGAGTACAGGGTAAAGAACTTCTCAATTTTCAGAAAGGGGAGGGCCTAGTGTTCACAGAGGAGGAAAAATTTGAAATGATATTTGAAGAATTCATTCATTTGTTCATTCATTAATCGGTACACTCAACATTTACTGAACACGTATTAAACAATCAACATTTATCAGCACCTACTATGTACAAGTGCTAGGGATACAGAAGTAATTAAAATTGAATCCCTGCTCTCAGGAGTTTCCTTTTAGTGAAAAGACAAAAATGAATAACTAAATATATAGGTCACATATGAGAAACTATAAAGCAGGTTAAGGTTAAGAGTGCTAGGATAGGTGGGGTATTTTACATGGCATAATCAAAGGGAACAGCAAACATAAAGGCCATGAGGTGAAAGCATGTTGAAAAATAGCAGTGTGGCTACAGCAGAGTAAACAAAAAGAGAGTAGGTACTAGATGATGTCAGAGAGCGGCCTCTTCCCTCCCCAACACTTTCTGCTCAACCTCACTAAAATGATTAGAAAAGCTCAGCAACAACTTCTTAATGCTAATGTAAATGAAAACATATCAGTTTTACTCTTATTTGGTATCTCCATAGCATTTTTTGCCAGTTCTTTAAAACTTTTTAATATAGACAATTTGAAACATATGTAAAAGTAGAGATAATTCTCCAGTTTCAACAATTAACTCATAGCCAATCTTGCTTCATCTATACATTTACCCACTCCTCCCAGATTATTCTGAAGCCAATCAGAGAAATCATAGCATTTTGTTGGTAAATATTTCCATAATATCTTTTTTAAAATTATTTTTTAAAAAAACCCACAAAACCAATATCATGCCTAAAATTTTAATAACTCTTTAATAGCAAATATCCACTCCATAATAAAATTTCCCTGACTCAAAAAGTTTTTATTTGTTGTAATTAGGCTCCAAGAATGTCCGCACATTGCAATTGGGTAATATGTCCCTTAAGTATCTTTTAATACATAAAATCTCTTTACATCTCACTTTTTTTCCCCTTGCAATTTCTCCCCTGTATATCCTGAGATGGTAGTTTGATTTAGAGGTTTAATCACATTCAGGTTCAATATTTTTATAAGACCACTTCACAGGTAGTAGTGTGTACCTCCCTCAGGAACTATATTTTTCTTTTTGTGATATTAGTAACCACTGAAGATCACTGCCTAGATCTGGTAATTCATTAAAGTTGTAAAACAATGATATATAAATTCTATCATTCTTCTTCATTCATCAACTGGAATACTTCTACAAAGAAAAACTTCCCCTTATCAACTAGCTGGTTGTCTTGAAGTTCCATCTGTATAGGAAAAGGAAGGATAAATGCTTGATTCCTTAATTTACCAGTTTTCAAAATAATGAATTGATTACTAAGCATCTTCTAAAGGTGACTAATGCAGTGTTTTGTTTTTGAATTATTATAAAATCATGGGTTTCAACAGATTTGCAGTTGTAATCCTTAATAATATGTTTCACCTTTGCCCAGTGTGAGTCTATTTAAGTTATCTCCTGGGTCTTTTTTTTTTTTCGGTACGCGGGCCTCTCACTGTTGTGGCGTCTCCTGTTGTGGAGCACAGGCTCTGGACGCACAGGCTCAGCGGCCATGGCTAACGGGCCCAGCCGCTCCGCGGCATGTGGGATCCTCCCAGACCGGGGCACGAACCTGTGTCCCCTGCATCGGCAGGCGGACGCTCAACCACTGCGCCACCAGGGAAGCCCTCTCCTGGGTCTTTTTGATATAAGCCTAGAGGTAATAGCTAATAGCTAATACCTAATGTTTGCTTTCTGTATGACAAAGACAGTACAAGGTCATCTTGTTACGTTTCCTACACCACACTTGGAATCAGCCATTTCTCTTTGGAATTTTGGTTCCTTTTAGCGGGAAATGGGATCTCCAAAGCATTTTTTTAAAAGTCAGGTTTGAGAATTCCCTGGAAGCCCGGTAGTTAGGACTCCACGCTCTCACTGCCAAGGGCCTGCATTCAATCCCTGGTCAGAGAATTAAGATCCCACAAGCCACACGGCTTGGCCAAAAAAAAAAAAGTCAGGTTTACTGACATATAATTTACATTCTGTAAAATTCATCCTGTTTAATGTACACTTCCATGAGTTCAACAAATGAATACAGTTATGTAACCACCATGACAATCAAGATATAAAACACTTGCATCACCCAAACACTTCCCTTGTGTCCCTTTGTAGTCTACCCCTCACCCCCAGCCTCTGGCAACCACTGATGCATTTTCTGCTACAGTTTTTGTCTTTTCCAAAATGTCATATAAATGAAATCACAGAGTATGCTGCTTCTTGTGTCTGGCTACTTTCACTTAGCATAATGCATTTGAGATTCATCCATGTTGTTATGCGTATCAGCAGCTATTCCTTTTTATTACCGAGTAGTAATCCATTGTATAAATGTACCATAGTTAATTTATCCATTCACCAACTGAAGGATTTTGTGTTGTTTCCAGTTTTGTGACTATTATAAATAAAGCTGCAATAAACATTTGCATACAGGTCTTTGTGTGAACATGAGTTTTCAGTTTTCTTTAGTAAATACTTCAGAGTGGTACTGTGGGGTCATATGTTAAGTGTATATTTAATTTTATAAGAAGCTGTCACAGTAGTTTCCAAAGTGGCTCTACCATTTTGCATTTCCATCAGCAGTATATGAAAAGCGCCAGTTGTTCCCCATCTTCACAGCACTTGATATTGTCAGGGTTTCTTTTGTTTGTTTGTTTGTTTTTACCCATTCTAACAGATGAGTTGTTGTAATTTCTCACTATTGTTTTGTTTTTTGGGGGGTTTTTTGGCCACGTGGTACAGCTTGCAGGATCTTAGTTCCCTGAACAGGGACTGAACCCAGGCCCTCAGCAGTGAAAGTCCAGGGACCTAACCACTGGACTGCCAGGGAATCCCCTCACTATTGTTTTAATCTGCATTTCTCTAATGACTAATGATGTTAAGCATGTTTTCACATGCTTATTTATTATTTGCCACTGCTATCTTCTTTGCTTAAGTGTCTGTTCAAATCTTTTGCTCATTTTTTAATTGGGTGGTGTGCTTTCTTATTATTGAATATATATTCTTTTTATTTTTCTTTTTCTTTTGGCCGTGCCACATGGCTTGTGGGATCTTAGTTCCCCCACCAAGAATTAAACCCAGGCCCTTGGCAGTGAAACTGAGGAGTCCCAACCATTGGACTGCCAGGGAATTTCCTGAGAATTTTAAATATATTCTTTATCAGATGTGTGTTTTGCAAATATTTTCTCCCAGTCTGTGGTATGTCTTTTCAAAAAAAAATTTTTTTTGGCTTAAACAGAAATTTATTGTCTGAGCTCTAGAGGCTTGACGTCCAAAATCAAGATGTAAGCAGGGTTGGTTCCTTCTGAGGGCTGCGACACAGAATCTATTCCACAACCCCCCTCCTAGCTTGTGGTAACCTTACATTCCTTGTATGGCCTTGTAGATGGCATTCTCTCTGTGTCTTCACATTGTCTTCCCTCTATGTGCGTTTCTATATCCAAATCTACCCCTCCCTTTTTTTGGTACAGTTTATATATCAAAGCCATTATATGTGTTTGATTTGGTTCCATTATCTCTTTACTGTCGTCAAATATATATAACATAAAATTTACCACTTTAAGTAAATGTACATTTTAAGTGTACAGTTCTATGGCACTAAGTATATTCACATTGTTGTGCTATCTTTAAAATTTCTTACAAGTGTTTCTTTGAAGAAATTTTTTTATTTGATAACCAGTTTATCTAGTTATTTCTTTCATAGATTAAGTTTTTGGTGTCATATCTAAGAAATCTTTGTCTAAGACAAGGTCACAAATATTTCCCCTAAAAGTTTTATACTTTTAAGTTTTACTTAATACATGAAAGAAATCAAACTAAAAAATTTAAAAGACACATCCATAACTATATAACAAAATCTAAGAATCAGAGGACTCTTCCTTGAAGCTCAGTTGGAAACAAGCCTTCTTTATTCTCTAAGCACCCTCTTTTACCCTGCAATTCTCTCATTTCTTTACCCTATACAATTGGGGGGCCCACTTCTCAATAAACACATCTGACCATGTCATCCCCCCATTTAGTAACCTCATTTGGCTTCCCCGCCACCCCTAGGATAACACTGAGTCTCCTCAGCATAGCACACAGGCCCTTTACAATTGGTTCCCTACTGACCTCTCCTGTTTCACCTCCCACCCCTTCTCCCTCACAGCCACATGTGAACTTCTCAATGTTCCCTGTCCAGGTCGTGCCATTTCACACCCCACCCCCCATCCCCCGCCTTTACCTGCGGTCATATGCTAACCTTCTGGTGAGAATGTCATCCCTTACCTTACTTTTGATACGATCTTGTAATTATGGTTTATATTGCTGTTTTCTCTATAAAACTGAGCAACTAAGAGGCAAGAGGACTGTCCATCTCAACATCCTCAGAACCTAGTATAGAACCTGGCTCAGGAAAAATCAGTAAATGTTTGTTGAATGATTTTCTGAGGCATACCTGAGAGACACTGCAAGTTTGGTTCCAGACTACCATGACAAAGCGAATATCACAATAAAGCAGGTCATAAATTTTCTGCTTTCCCAGTACATACAGAAGTTATGCTTATACTACACTATAGTCTAGTTAAGTACGCAATAGCATATCTAAACAAACAATATACATACCTTAATTTAAAAATACTTTATTGTTAAAAATGCTAACCATCAAAACTGAGCCTCAGCAAGTCATAATCTTTTTGCAATAGGAACATCAAAGATCACTGATCACAGGTCACCATCACAAATACAATGATAATGAAAACGTTTCAAATACTGAAAGAATTACCAAAATATGACACAGAGACATGAAGTGAGCTGCGGGAAAAATGGCACCAATAGGTTGGGGGTGCAGGGGGAAGAAAAAAACACAGGACCGATAGACTTGCTCCATGCAGGGTTTCCACAAACCTTCAATTTGTAAAAAATGCAACATCTTCAAAGCGCAATAAAATGAGGTATGTCTATATTATGAACTACTACCATATGAAGCGCTTTACATGAATTCTCTCATTTAATTCTTAAAAGAAACATAAGAATATGTGAAATTATC
The DNA here is from genome assembly GCF_039906515.1 of Pseudorca crassidens. Taxonomy (NCBI): domain Eukaryota; kingdom Metazoa; phylum Chordata; class Mammalia; order Artiodactyla; family Delphinidae; genus Pseudorca; species Pseudorca crassidens. The sequence goes on from NC_090304.1 coordinate 56,274,265, forward strand.
CTCACTTTAGAGATGAGAAAACCAAGAACCAGAAGGATTAAATAATTTGTCCAAAATTGCAAGGCTGCTAAAATCCTTTAATAGCTTTTAGTTGTTCTAAAGGCTCTGCATGAGCTGGTCCCACCAACTCCCTCCAGCCTAATCTCATACCACACACTAGCTCTGTTACTGCCAGGCCTTCTTTTGGTCCCTCAACTGTGTCATGTTTCCACCCACCACAGTTTCTATACTTCCTGCTCCTCTGCCTGAAATGTCCTTACACCTCACACTCCCAACTCCTCCTGCCAAGTTAGTGCCTTATTCCTCCTTTAGAGTTCAGGTTCAGAAGCTTTTCCTGATTGCTGTACCCCCTCAACTCCTGAAGACCAAGTACCTCCATGATATACCACCATGGGACCTCACTTCTTTCTGTCGTGAGCTCCTTATTTCAACTTATATTACACCTTCATTCGTGTCTTATTTGTCTGTCTACCTCATACCTAAATTCTAAGGTCCATGAGAGCAGGGCCATGGCTTTTGCTCACTATTGTGTCCCCCTTCGCACAGTGCCTGGCACATAACAGATGGTCAATAAATAATAAAAACAAACAAACAAAGGGAAAAAGGGACCAAAGAGAAGAAATGACAGGTTGATTTGGATCTGTCTGGCTCTGTATGTAGCACACTTAAATAAGATATAATGCTTTCCATATGAACAAATCTCCACCACTGATAGGAGGCAGCTATATGGATGTAATGGAGAAACAATTGTCAAGTAATAAGAAAACAATTTTGACTCGTGTGTTTCTTAAGAACTTCCCAGTTATACAATTAACCTGTGTAGATTTGTTTTAGGAAATGTTTACTAAGCATCCTCTATGGGCAAGTCACCACATTAAACCCTGAAAGGATACAGTAAAGGGTACAACATGGTCACTTAAGGACTTCACAATCTCATCAGGGAGATAAGACAAACATACTAAACCTGACATAAATGGATAAAGTGTGAAAACTACAGTAAGAGACACATGGACTTGGTACTCAATAATTATGCCTTAAATGAAGGAATGAGGGGAAAAGTCAATTTATTTGATATGAACTTCAAGAATGAGATATGTTGGGGCTTCCCTGGTGGCGCAGTGGTTGAGAGTCTGCCTGCCGGTGCAGGGGACACAGGTTCGTGCCCCGGTCCGGGAATATCCCACATGCCGCGGAGCGGCTGGGCCCCGTGAGCCATGGCCGCTGAGCCTGCGCGTCCGGAGCCTGTGCTCCGCAACGGGAGAGGCCACAGCAGTGAGAGGCCCGCATACCTCAAAAAAAAAAAAAAAAAGAATGAGATATGTTGAAAGCGGTAAATTGTTATGTTATCCTTCTGCATAAAATTTTCCAATGGTATCTCATAATACTTAGAATAAAATCCAAACATCTTACAACAGCCTCCAAGGTACTCTACCTGCCCCTACCCACCTCTCAGACCTCATCTCATACCACTTTTCTACTTTCTATGTTCCACCTATACCAGCCTTCTTACTCCTGTTCTGGAAGCACACCAAAGCTCACCTATGCCTTAAGAGCCTTTCTACCAGCTATTGCCTCTTCCTGAAGGTCCTTCCTCCAACTTTCACATGGCTGGCTTCCTTTTGTCATTTAAGACTCAGCACAGGCCCCAGCCGCTGGGTCGACCAGCTGTCCCGGCGGACTTGCGTTCCATAGTCCCAGCTGTCTGCTCCTTATTTGTGTCCTGAAGATTAGTGTGCCAAGTTCGTCTGTTTATTAAGATTAAATATGTAAACAAGAACCAAAAAAAAAAGACTCAGCACAGGGACTTCCCTGGTGGCGCAGGGGTCAAGTATCCACCTGCCAATACAGGGGACACGGGTTTGAGACCTGGTCTGGGAAGATCCCACATGCCAGGGAGCAACTAAGCCCATGCGCCACAACTACTGAGCCTGCGCTCTAGAGCCCGTGAGCCACAACTACTGAAGCCCACGCGCCTAGAGCCCGTGCTCTGTTACAAGAGAAGCCACCTCAACGAGAAGCCTGCGCACTTCAATGAAGACCCAACGCAGACAAAAATTAATTAATTAATTTTTTAAAAAGACTCAGCACAAACACTGTCTCCATAGAAAGGCTTTTACTAATCCCTAACTTTACAGTGAAACTTCCCATTCCTCCATCACTATTTACCTTCTGTATAAGACTTATCACTCTCTGAAATCATATTGTTTACTCTACCTGTCTTTAGAATATATGTCCCATGAGAGCAGGGAATCTGTTTTTGACCACTACACCTCCAGTACATAGACAGCACTTGTTGAATTCAGGTAGTAGCTCAATGTAAAAGAAAGGAAGAAAAGAAAGAAAAAAAAGTAAAGGAAGGAAAGGAAGAAAGGAAGGAAGGAGCAAAGAGACAAATTAAGGCTGGAAGGGTCAGGTACCTAAATTTCAACACAGTGAAGTACAGAGGCACAATAACTATATAGAGCAGTGAGCAGTAGGGTAGAAGAACAGACAACGAGTTTATATAAGTCTAAAATTCATGGACAGAACTCCAAGTCAAGGAGTTTAGACCTAAACAAATTCTTTGTGAGTTTTATACAAAAGTGCTCATAAATAAGCCTATCATGGCCCTATGAACAATTAAGTATGTCAAATTATAGCTTGGAATATAGCTCAGCTACTTAACGTTTACTGAGCATCTACTTGTGTAGATGCTACAAAGCACTGCGAATTTAAGAACGAAAAAATCAACACTGGCGCCTTGAGAAGCTCACAGTCTTGTGGAATAAAGAATTAAACAAACAGAACACCTACTGATAAATGCCACAGTAGCATAAACAGGGTGTTACAAAAATACAGATGAGTGCTATTTAGCCCACTCAGCAGTACAGTTAGTTAAGGAAGGCTTCCTAGATATATTACCTAGTGTGGATTCTGGGAATAAGCAGAAGTGTGCTACATGAAAAGTGGCAGTTTTGCAGGCAGAGGAGAACAAGTTACAATGAAGGCAAAATGGTGAAGAAAAGCAGGATGATTAGCGGAGTGACTACAGCATAAAGTTCAAGGTGAGGAATGATGGGAATGAAAGCTAAAAGGAAAGGGGCTAGGCTATAGAGACCAACCATAGAGAACAACACAAAAAATGAAAACTTATCTTCCTAGGAAAAAATACGAGGGACTTAGCTGGTGGCGCAGTGGTTAAGAATCCGCTTGCCAATGCAGGGGACACAGGTTCGATCCCTGGTCTGGGAAGATCCCACATGCCGTGGAGCAACTAAGCCCATGTGCCACAACTGTTTAGTCTGTGCTCTAGAGCCCGCGAGCCACAACTACTGAGCCCACTCTCCTAGAGCCTGTGCTCCACAATAAAAGAAGCCACTGCAATGAAAAGCCCACGCACTGCATCTAAGTGTAGCCCCTGCTCGCCACAACTAGAGAAAGCCTGCGTGCAGCAACGAAGACCCAACGCAGCCAAAAATAAATAAATAAATTTATTTTAAAAAATACGTGAAAAAAATTATAAAGATTTATAATTCAGGAAAAATCTTAAGAGAAGTGCTAAGCAACTGAGAGAATGATAAAGACCTTCAAAATCAAAGCACCTAACCTGTTTTCTAAAGTATGTAGCAGAAATCTATAACAAGTGCTAATATGTAAACACCAAATTGCTATCCCTTTCACAATATCTAAAAAAGGGGGGTGGGAAATCAAAGCCCAACTCTCATTTATTAATATTTTGAAAAACTTCAGTGACTTCCCTGGTGGTCCAGTGGTTAAGAATCCGCCTTCCAATGCAGGGGACGGGGGTTCGATCCCTGGTCGGGGAACTAAGATCCCACATGCCACAGGGCAACTAAGCCCACACACCGCAACTACTGAGCCCGTGCACTCTGGGGCCTGCAGGTCACAACAAGAGAAAAGCCCGCATGCTGCAACAAAAGATCCCACATGCTGCAACGAAGATCCCATGAGCCGCAACTAAGACCCAATGCAGCCAAATAAATAAATGAAAAACTTCAGAGCTCGCAAATAAAATCCAGACACTTTAAAGAAACAATTGAAGAACCACAAAGAGTTGTACAGCCTGGGAGGCAAATCTGTGTTCGTATCCTGGCACAGACACTTATCACCTGTACAACCTCAGAGAAATTACCTTTTTTCTGAAAACTCCAAGGTTGAATGAATTGATCCCTAAGATCCCTTCCTGCTGTCTATGATTCACTAGAAGAATTAAATCAAATCAAGGCTGAAAAGAATTCTTCATTATTTAGCTCCTGCCTTATCTGTAGCCACTTCCCTTCCCTCCTCTCTCTCTCAACTCTATGTTATATTACAACGAATTCCTCCCAATTCCTTGAATATATCATATCCACTCTTACTTCTGGATCCTTAGACACTGCTCCCTCTGTTTGGTATCCTTCCACCCTACTACTATCAGTGCCACTCCTTCCCAAGAAAATGTTTCATACACCTGAATCTAATATAATATAGTAAGTCAGCTATACTTCATTAAAAAAAAAAAAAAAGAAAGAAAGAAAATGCCTCATTAAGTCCTACTCCTTCAAGTATCCACTACAGCATTCCTTCTTTCTTCCCTATCTCCTCAACCTTACCCCAGGCAATTCAGGTTAGATACTCTGCATTCCCAGAGCATCCTATCCTTCCCTGATCATAGCAATACTAAGCTTTATTCTAATTTCCTGTTTAATAGTCAGTCTCCTCCACCACGAAGGAGTTGTATGATGAGAAGGCAGAATTGTGCTGCCTCTACACAATTTTATCATCAATGCCTGGTTTAAAAAAAAAAAAAAAGTGGTGCTCAGTAGGTATTGATGAGGAAATGCATAACAAACTCACCTCTAACACAGCCAGGACAGTGTCAAGCTGATCCTCTCGAAGGGTGATATTGTTAGAGATTTTTCTCATGGTATGTATGGACTGTAGACGTACTTCCTCAATTTCATCATTAAACATGTCAACCAGGAAATCAAGGCACTTCTCAGCAAAAGAGGGTGAAGACTGGGCCAGCATGCAGAGCGCCTCTACAGCAGCAATGCGGACCTCTAGAGAAAAAGGGCCAAACAAAACTGCACGTCAAGTTAAGATCCATGGGAAAAATGTAAGAAGGATTCCTTCTCATTCAGGTTTGTGTTTCCCTCTCTACTCCTGTTACTTTACAAACTCTCTCTGGGAGATCTCCTCCATGCCTGCAGATTCTGCTACCACCTTCACACAGACCTATGAACAAGGATGTTGGTACCACAGGGACTAAGGTTTAGATCCTGACTCCTTGAAAACTCAGCTGTCTTATTATCTCAGTAGTCCAACCACAGTAAAGTACTTTTTAAAAAAGCACTTTTAAAATAATATTATTAAGATTAAAACAGGGTCGATATCATTATTCTCATTCTACAGATAAGAATCAGCAAAGTGGATAAACTTGCCTCAAGTGAATGAGAGCAGAGATAAGACTAGGACCCAGGTCTGCTAATTCTAGACCAGCATCATATAGTGGTTAAGGGTACATGCTCTGGAATGATAGAGGCCTCACAGTGAATTGTGAAAAGTAATCCATCCACTAACTTGGACGGTGATCTTGAATAAGTAAATTAACTTCGTAGTATCAATTTTCTCACCTGTTAAATGGAGATAATACCCATTTCCTTACAGAGTAGTTAGGAGGAGTAAACGACATAGTGTGGGTAAAGCACATAGCACACTGCCTGGCATATGTTAAAAGCTCAATAAATATTAGCTATGATTTAGGTACACATCTTGTAAGCACCTTGAAAACAGAGGCATGTCCTCTATCTCTTTACATGCTCAGAACATGTAACAGTAAAGCCACTGAATCCAGGAAGCCCTTCATTCTTTCACTAACACTGTCGCCTGAACGTGTACTATATGCCAGGCCCTGTGCTGACTGCTGGGATACAGAGATGAGAAAGCTATAGACCATGGTCGCAAGACTTCCATAAAAGCTTGTTTTGTTCCAGCGGTTCCCACAATAAAATGTACAGTTTCAAAAAAGAAAAGAAAAACACTCAAATTGTGGTTAAAACTCTCCAATATACTTTGGTTTTTGTATAAGAAAGGTTTTATAGACACCTTAAAAGCAGAGTTACTACATAAAAGGGAGATGACTCAGATTTTTCTTGGTACTTATAAATTCCTCTTTTTCATCAGAAGGGAAGGATTTGCTCTACATCACATCTATGTAATTTAAACAGGAAATTGCTAATAATTACAAAGCAAGCCAGAGATGGACCCAAATGTTTTAACTGCTAACCCTGCTTCTTAGGGCTTTATCCATTACATTGCATTGACTCATGTGTAACTCTTGCAAGTGTATCAAGGGAATCACAGAGAAACTTCAGATCAACATGAGATAATCAGTATGACCTGACCTGATGCAATTCCAAGCAGAAGCAAAGAAGCTTGGTTTTTTACTTTGCATGCTACAGGTAGCTACAGGTAGCTAAATTAGCTAAATTAATTTAGCTACAGGTAGCTAAATTAACAATTTCTACTGGACTTTTTGGAATGTTGAAAATATATAGTAGTCTCCTTAAGGGTCCAGGGCAGAGAAAAGGAATTAGCTTGCTCGAGAATAAAAAAAAGACTGATCCTCTGGTGTCTTAACATATGTAATCAGATCCTAGTTTTGCTACTTACTAGCTTTATGCTTAGTACTGAAGGTACAAAGATGAACAAGAACAAGACTGTGTCCCAGCCACTATAGACTAGAATAGTTAATTGCATTACAGAGTGATGAATGATACAATGGAAGAGCACACGTAGTATGAAGAAAATGCAGAAGAGGCACATAGCCTACTCAACAGGATCAGAGGCAGCTTTTCAGAAAGTGACCCCTAAAATAATACTTGAAGGAGTTGCTAGGCCAGAGGAAAGGAAAAAGGCCTTTCTATGCAGAGGAACCACATGTAAAGGCCCAGAAAGGAGGGAGAACATGCAACAACTAGAGGACTAGAAGTATGTGTGATACTACACTACAGTCTATAGCCAATGAAATAAGGCTCCATTTCACTCCCAGCAAATGTGTCCCTAAAATCCTGATTTACCCAGAATTTTATAGGTATGATTAGAGAGCTGCCATACCTGATGCTGGTTATGATCTAATCACTTTCCAAAGTTAAGTTCCTTTAAGTAAACATTAGTGACAAACTAAAAACTGTAGAAATCAACCACATAAACATTAACAGTGATTAAATTCAATTGCAGAAACTAAACAAAGCAAAAATGCTAGGAGAAACAAAATAAAATAGGTTCTAGTTACCTGTCTTAGGATAAAATGGGTTTTAATAACTGGAATTCCTTATTATCTAACACTATTTAAATTTTTAATTCATATATCAAGTTCATGGAGAACATAAGCAGAGGTAGCTTTAATTAATTTCCATATATACAGAAAATCTTACAGCAAATTGAATAGGGTAACCCAATTCTAATATCTACTAATAGAAAAATTGTCTTTCAAAAGTAATTTTCTTGCCCTTCTAAGAAGTTCTATTCTGAGGTATCATTTTTATAGGCATTTTAAAGACCTGAGCTCTAATCCTCTGACACAAATTTACTATAAAATTTGGACCATCAATATTATCTCCCCACATCTGTTAGCCTCACTGAAAATAGGCTGGAGTCAATCATCTCAAGGCACTGACAGTCTGTGATCTATGTGAAATGGAGAGCATCATATTGAAGAAATCGTAAGAGCTTTGCAAGCACTTCTATTACTGGCTAAAATGGAGTAACAAGGGCTAGATTTATCTTTCTATCTGAAACAACTAAAAACAGAGACAAAATATATGAAAGAAAAGTATTCAACACACTATACAACAGGCAATAAGAGGTAGTGATCCCTGAGAGACAGGAAATAAATGAGGTGAGCTTTATGATTATACCAGTTTACTGTCTGTAGAGTTTCCAGGTTGTAGGTCGCCCTGAGTTGAGAAGACAGAGCTGGGAGTCTGGAAAGGCCAATGTGACTAGAGTTCATAGGGCAAAGTACCAGAAAGACATGCACAGAGAGAGCAAGCCTAGGAGGTCTGCAGAGGGTCCTCCTCAAGTCTTCAGGCAAGTTCTGTTCTGTGAAGAAACTATCCAAGGCCTGAGAAAGAACCACTCAAGAGGGTTCGAGGGAACAATCTCCAAAGCTCATACATGGTCAACAATAGTTTTTTCAGAAGAGTTTGTTTCACTAGTGATGAAAAATAACCCCTAGACTAAATGCTACTTAGGTCCACCTAACAAAGCTTAAAAACAAGACCTGAACTAACTGCATTCTAGAACAAAGCTCAAGAATACTCATAGGAATATAACAATGTTCAGCACCCAATAAAGTAAAATTCAGAGTGTCTGACATCCAATCCCAAATTACCAGGCATGCATAGAAGCGGCAAAATATAATCCATAATGAGGAGAAAGATCAATCAATCAAAACCAACCCAGAAATCACACAAATAACAGAGCTAGGAGACAAGGACATCAGGATAGTTACTGTAAATACATTCTCTGTTGACAAAGCTAGAGAAAAGATTAAGCGTATTAAGTAGCGATACAGAAGATACTAAACAAATGCAAATTCTCATCAAACTTCTAGGGATGAAAACTACAATGTCTGAGATGAAAAATATACTGGATGGAATTAACAGCAGATTAGACACTGCAGAAGAAAAGATTAGTGAACTCCAAGACAAAGCAATAAACATTATCCAAAATGAAACAAATAGGAAAAAAAGATTACATGGAAAAAAAAGAATAGAGCATCTGTGAGCTGCAGGACAACCTCAGTAGCCTAATATATATGTAATTGGGAGTCCCCAAAGGAGCATGGGGCCAGAAAAATATTTAAAGAAATAACAGTCAAAGATTTTCCAAATGAAAACCACAAACCCATAGATCCAAGAAGCTCAACAAACTCCAGGTATAAGAAACATGAAGAAAATTATACCAAGGCATATTATAATTAGATCGTTTAAAACCAGTGATAAAGAGAAAAGCTTAAAAGCAGCTAGAGAAAAAAAGATACATTATGTACGGAAGAACAAAGATTTAAAATGACAGCAGAGTTCTCAACAGAAAAATGCAAACTGAAAAACTGTGGAACAAGATGTTTAAAGGACAAAAAAATAAATAAACCACTATTAATCTAGAATTTGATTCCCAGTGAAACTATCTTTCAAAAATGAAGGCAAAATAAAGGCTTGATTAGTCATTAGTTAGTCAGACTAACCTGGGTTTAAATCTTGCTTCTGTCTCTTACTAGCTGAGTGACTAATAAGAAAGTACAATTGTTATCAGTATAAATATCAATTTTTACTACCATTTATTAAGTGCTTACTATAACTGGGTTATGTATCATGTCATGTATATGTAATGTCATTTCATTATCACAATTCAGAAACACTTGCTATTAACCTTGCTTTACAAAAATGCTAGAATTTGAACCTAAATTGACTGAACCCAAAGTCCATGCTCTTAACCACTGATCCATACCACACGAACCTCAACCTCTTCTGTTTATAAAATTAAAATAATAGTAGATAGTTCACTGAGTGACTCTAAAGATTACGTGAGACAACCTGTATATATCACTCAGTACAATGCCAGACACATAGCAGCCACTCAGTAAATGGGCACTGTTATTTTTATGAAGTCATTCTTACCATACATTTCATCTTCCAATCCATGAACAAAGGCTCCACAAGCTCCTGACTCGATCAAGTTCACAGCCCCTGTATCTACTTCTTCCTTGGGAGCATCATCTCCCCACTTCCTGCCGCTGGAAAACTCTCCTGAAGTGTAAAGTTCCTTGGCACGTTCATGTGCAGTGCGTTTCCTCTATAGAAGACAACAATTACCACTTGATAGAGATTCATGAGAACTAAGTTGCACCCCAAGAACATGAGAAAGTAGGAAATAAGATTGCTCTCTGAGAGTTACATTTAAAAAAAAAATACTCAATAGATCAGAGCAGAGAAATGCAAATTCAACTTGAAGTTAAGATCAAGGTTCTCAGGTCATCAATAGCTGATAGTAACCTTATTAAAGATAGTAACTTCATTAAAGATAGCACAAGAATGTTGACTGGACAGGTGGTTATGTTTGCCATGGCAACATAGGAAAGGGAGAACCAGAGAGGTAAATAATGGCAGCGTCCTTCCAAGCACCATCCTGGGTAGACAATACACTGGCCCTAGAAAATAATTTTTTTCATCCCATAGAAGTAAGCCTCTATTTGACAACACTATGCTCACCAAGCAAGTGTCTAGTAAATTTACTTTCTTCACAGATTGCCTAAGGGGGAATGTACTAGTCAGCTAAAGTAAATATTGAGTCTACTTGACAGTTACAGTTACCTTCATAAATGAATAAACTGGCATAGATATCAGCCTCTGTGAACCTTCCTGGTGTGAGCCCACATCCTCATGGCTGATCATCTCAAAGGCACTGATGAAATATAGCACCTACGCCTACAAGGATGTGGGTCAGACGCAGAAGTAAAGTTTGTACCTTGCAAAGTGTCTTAGAAACCTTTGCATTACCCATCCCTCACCATTCACCATGAGCGTGTCCTTCTTTGCACTTCCACCCCAGTATACACAAAGAACACTTAAGCAATCACTGACCTCAAATGAAGGGAATGTCCTTCAAGAAAGCCATGCAGCAATGTTTCATGAAGCACAGATACTAACTCCCCAACCATTCCCAAGAATTCATCTTATGGAATAAATCAAAACAAGAAAAGATCTAATATCCATGAAGGTGATTCTCTATATGTGAGTTATAATGGTAGAAAAATTAAGGAGAAACTGTAAATGTATAACAAAGGGCTAAAAAAATGATGGCACATCTACTTAACAGAATATTACGCTATCAGTAAAAATGGTAAGTATGAAGTTAATATGAAAAAAAAAGCATATGAGGTAGTGGTAAATACAAAAAGTAGACTACAGGGGCTTCCCTGGTGGCGCAGTGGTTGAGAGTCTGCCTGCCGATGCAGGGGACACGGGTTCGTGCCCTGGTCCGAGAGGATCCCACATGCCGTGGAGCGACTGGGCCCGTGAGCCATGGCCACTGAGCCTGCGCGTCCGGAGCCTGTGCTCCGCAGCAGGAGAGGCCACAACAGTGAGAGGCCCGTGTACCGCAAAAAAAAATAAATAAAAATAAAAAATAAAGATACTGACAATGAATGCTCCTATCATATTCTCAGACTCATATTTGTTCTTGACAACTATGTCAGACAACTATCACAGTCAAAGCTTAAGGGCATTCTGTTACTGTTCAGAGAAAGGATTAACTCACTCTTCCATGAGAATTGCTGTTGAAAGGAGTCACAAAGACAAAGACAAAGTCACAACTACAAAGACCAGACCTTTGTAGTTTCTAACAAATAGAAAGTTAATCTTGCCTCTTGTAATTGTACAAGTACTTTTACAATTGTAAAAGTAACTTGTAATTTGGTTCAATTTACAAAGATTTTAAATTAAAATGTAATCTAGTCATCCTAATTAACAAATTTATGGGCTGTAAAATTAAATCAACACAACTTGGCTTATAGCTACACTGATTTTGGTTTCAGAAACCCAGTTTAAACAACAAAGAATTCAAGTTACCCTCAGATCTGACATCAGCTTCTTGTCAAGCGTCTGTTCCAAGAAATGAGAACTGACTTGTTCCATAGAGCCCTATAAAAAGGAAGAATCCAGAGCAATTAAACAACTTTTAAGATCTGAACAATATCTTCAAATTCAAAGTTTGCCACCAACTTAAATGCATAAAGATAACATTATTCTTTTTTTTTAATTTTAATTTTTTTTTATACAGCAGTTTCTTATTAGTCATCAGTTTTATACACATCAGTGAATTCATGTCAATCCCAATCGCCCAATTCATCACACCCCCACCACCCCCACTTTCCCCCCTTGGTGTCCATACATTTGTTCTCTACATCTGTGTCTCAATTTCTGCCCTGCAAACCGGTTCATCTGTATCATTTTTCTAGGTTCCACATATGTGCATTAATATACGATATTTGGATAACATTATTCTTGATAGTAAAGATCCCTATGGGTTTTGAATCATCAGGAAAATAATAAAATCACTAGCAGCAGCAGCTAGCACCTATACAGAGCTACTAGGTGTCATGCACTGCTCTAAGTGCTTTATACATATATTAATTCATTTAATACTCACTACAACCCTATGAAGTAAATACTAATATTAGTCACGTTTTATATAAGGGGGAAAGAAGGCACAAAAAGATGAAGTAATTCATTCAAGGTCACAAACAGTGTAAATTACAGAGCTGGGCTATAAACCCAGGCTCCAGAATCCTTTGCCTTAACTACTACTCTCCACTGTCTCTCCATTCCTTTTCATTCCATCCTTTCCATTCATTTGTCCATTCATTCATTAAACAAATATATACTTAGCAAACCATTCCATTATATGCCTAGAGTTACCAGGAACAGGTACACAAAAATAAAAAGACATCAACTCTACACTCAACAATCACACACTAGTGAGGGAAATTGACAAGTAAAGAGATTACTGCATTATGGTATGAAATTTTATAATATACATTTATAAAGGGTGCTATGGGAACTTAAAGAAAAGCAGTATGGGGTGGAGGCAGAGAGAGGTACATCTGGGGAACTGGAAATCACAATTAAATGCATAAAGAAAATGTTATGTGGGAAACATCAAGTGGTTCTATGAATAGAACATAGGACGGGGGTACTGAAAATGAGGCAAGACATGTCGGTAGAAAGCAGGTCATAAAGGTCTTTGTTTGCTATGGTAAGGAGTTTGCCTTATGAATAATAACTCTATAGATAATTTCTATTAAATACTTAATGAGCTCAGTAATGTACAAAGACTTGCATTTTAAAAATGTATCCCTCCCAATAATCCCATGAAGAATGAGCATTATCCTCACTTTTTATTTATTTTTTATGAGAAATTGAGGCTGAGAGATTCAGTAACTTGCTCATTTCAAATAAGAGAGAAACATAATCAGATTTATACTCATAAACATCATCTTGGCAGCAATGTGGCTAATGGACCAGAAGGAACCCAAAACAAAGCAGAGACACAAGTTAGGAGGCTATTTAAAGCAGGTCCTAGACATTCTTAAGGAATATATTGGAAATCTTCTCTAATTCCCAAGTTAATAAATATGGAAATGTTTATACAGGCTCAGACTTTTTCTCCAATCACATTTTCCATATCAAGTTACATGTTCTTTGGGAGTACTCTTACCCAAGTTAACACCTTTCCTACAATTCTAGAAGGGCAATTGTGCTGTTCACCTTAAGTAGTTTCAAAACCACTTTTTCTTATCTCTACATGGTATATAGTTTGTTACATAGGTCTGAGCCAATACCAAATCTAACATTCATTTTTTTAATGCAAAACATCAATTTTATGAATAAAAACTATACATTTTTAAGAACTCCTCACTTTCTCTTTAGTCTTACCACCAACATTAACAGTTGTCTTTTTTTTGGCCGCACCATGAGCCACGTGGGTCTTAGTTCCCCGACCAGGGACTGAACCCGTGTCCCCTGTATTAGAAGCGCAGTATCTTAACCACTGGACTGCCAGGGAAGTCCCCAATAGTTGGCTTTTTAACAGGCACTTTGTTTTTCTACAAAGAATGAAAGTTTTAATGACTTCACAGTAAGTTACTGGAACCCACAGTCTCAACGTCCTCCTCCAAAGCCTTCAACTGAGCTCTCTCCCAACACAGTAGCAAAGAGGGGGTACTATTCAAATTCTAGCCTCAAAAAATTGCACATCATTATTTGTAACAAGTTTCCAGTGTTATGTAAGAATAGCTGAAGCTTTCCATTTTAAATCCACAAATAGCAAGAACCTTACAGCATAATCCACTTGAAAAATAGTAAAACCTGAACTGTTACAAGCGCAGTGGAAATAGAGAAGGGATAGATTCAAGGTATGTCGAGAAGGTAGTACTGATAAGAGTTGATGACTCAGTGGATACGAGACACAGAGAAAGAATTCTCAAATGCCTCTGGGTAAATGATGGCACCATTTACGAAAGCACAGAAGGAGGAAATCTGGACCGAAAAGATAATGAGTTCATCATAAAGTGCATCTCACCAATCAGAAAAACATCTACATTCCTGTATACTTTGACCAAGACACATATATTCAGGTAAAAGCTCTCCAACTGTACTACTACCCCTACTTAACAATCTATAACACTAAGAAAACTGATATTTAACAAACAAGTGCGTCAAACCTGCTCTCAGAACAAAAACTGCTCAACTAGTATAATAACGTAAGTCTATGCACTGTTTGCCTATTTCAATTTTAAGCTCCTAGCCTCTATTCATTAGGTGATGAAAAAGAGAAGCAGACCAAAAAAAAAAAACCAAAACAAACAAACAAAAAAGATGGACTACTATGTGAGACATAAAACTGCCGCTGACTAGGACAGCTACATTTGCCCTGGGAAAGACCAGCCCTGGGCAGAGTTACAAACATAAAAACCTACAGTCTACAATCTAACTGTCTGAAAATGTTACAATTTTTAAGGTCAAAGACTTCCGGAGCCTTACTAATAAGGTTTAAATTATTTAACATCTTAAAAAGAAATCATTAAACTAAGGACCCTATTCTAGATAGGATGCCAATTACCATAATTAATTTCAAAGTAGTGATTGTATTCTAAATAGTCCCATGGAGCTATATTCTTGAAAATCAAGTTTCTTTGCTCCATCAGGGAAGTTACAGATAACTGAAAACCAAACCTTTACATGGTTTTGAATTTTCTGATACATCCCATATCTGAAATTTTTCATCCTGCTATAAGCCAAGGAGAATGGACTCTATTCTTTCTGTACAAGATGGCCTTAAGTCTAAAGCCTTATCATTTCAGCTAAGTTCTTGAAAACCTGGCTTCTATGTTCCTCCCAAGCTTAATCTTGTCACACATCATCAAATCAAACATTATCCCCCACACCAAGAAGTACTAAACTGCTTGTAGTTTAACATGATCTTGTAGTTTAGTATGATATTAGCATGCATGATAGTGTACTCATGTATCTCTGCTCATATTTTCTCCTTCTCTACTTCTTTACCTAGATAACCCATACTCATCATTCAAAGTCAACTGAGAAACACCTCGTCCAAGAAGCCTTCTGTGCATGTGTTAGGTGCTCTTTCCTAGGAGTACCGGTATTGTAATTGACTGATTGCCTATGTCAACCTACCTAACTATCCACTTTTTTTTTTTTTTTTGCGGTACACGGGCCTCTCACTGTTGTGGCCTCTCCCGTTGCGGAGCACAGGCTCCAGACGCGCAGGCTCAGCGGCCATGGCTCACGGGCCCAGCCGCTCCGCGGCATGTGGGATCCTCCCAGACCGGGGCACGAACCTGTGTCCCCTGCATCGGAAGGCAGACTCTCAACCACTGCGCCACAAGGGAAGCCCAAAGAATAGTTTTTCTGTTTTTTTTGGTTTTTTTGTTTTTGCAGTACGTGGGCCTCTCACTGCCGTGGCCTCTCCCGTTGTGGAGCACAGGCTCCGGACATGCAGGCTCAGCGGCCATGGCTCACGGGCCCAGCCGCTCCGCGGCATGTGGGATCTTCCCGGACCGGGGCACGAACCCGCGTCCCCTGCATCGGCAGGCGGACTCTCAACGACTGCGCCACCAGGGAAGCCCTATCCACTCTTTTGAAGGCACAGATTATGCTCAGAGTTTGCTGAATTGATGAATATGCAGTCTAAAGACCATATATGGTTTACCTGATCACGGATTTGTCTACTCAAGAATTGGAGCAGGGGAGTTTACCTCTTAGCTTGCACAGAGGAACTAGTGAAACAGCAGGGCCTCAGCTGCATTAACTGCAGCTCCCAATATATGACTGGACCCGCACCAGGAAGCAATTCTACATGGGCTTTAGAGCATGAAGTATCATTTACTATCTATGTGGCCTTGGACAAATTATACTTTTCTAAACCTTAGTTTTATTATTTATAAAATAAATAATATAATATCTACCTCAAGGAGTTTAAAATAATTATAAACAAAAAGTGAGTATGTATATAAGTGTATGTACAGGCATATATTTACATGTGCCTGTATATGAGGAAATGGGTGTATGTGCATGTGTATGCATGTATGACTAAAAGTGCCTAGCTTAGTGGGCTAGGAACTCTATAAATAGTAACAATTATTATTATTAGCAAGATTAGATTATTAATTACTTTTGAAGTATAATCATACTTGTGTAATTTAGAGTTGTTTGGATTTGAAATCACTTAAATAACATAAAGCACTTGAGTCAAATTATAGTCATCTAAGTGAAAATCTTTTCAATTCACCACTGTGATTCATTATTCATACAGCTTCACATAAATGAATTTTAGATTCTATGGGGTACAAAACTAAAAAATTTGGGGCTTCCCTGGTGGTGCAGTGGTTGAGAGTCCGCCTGCCGATGCAGGGGACACGGGTTCGTGCTCCGGTCTGGGACGATCCCACATGCCACAGCCCATGAGCCATGGCCACTGAGCCTGCGCGTCCGGAGCCTGTGCTCCGCGATGGGAGAGGCCACAACAGTGAGAGGCCCACGTACTGCCAAAAAAAAAAAAAAAAAAAAAAAAAAAAAATTTGAATGACTCTGCTTTAAGGATTACTTTTCTAACTGCCTACTCAGATGATAACATATCATTGAATTATTCCTCTAAAACATCCCCTCACACACACACAGCACACTGTAGATGCTCAGTACACGCTGAATGAAGGAATCTGATGAATGACTGGATTGTTCTGAATTTTAAAATATCCACAAATCAAAACAAGGCTTTAAAATGTGAATTCAAAAATAAAATCACTAACAGCTGGCTTGTTTAACTCTATATTTTATTATGGACAAGAAATATAATCTGTAAGCAGGAAATACTGAAATCATCCAAGTTCCTTATTTTTCCATGAAAGTGCTTCACATAGGTTTCAGCAGTTACCCCCAAAATACTGGTCAAAGGACTAGGGGTAACACAGGATCTGTGTCCAGTACAATCAGGTCCAAACTTTTTAGCCAACAATCTTACTAAGACTGGCATAGTTGGGGGCCCTCAAAAGAGAAGTTATCAAAAAGAATTTCAGATATCCTTGCTGTGACATTAATACAAATTTTTATAGTTACATATATATTTATATATTATAACAACCCCACCACCTTGCATAGTGTAGTACTTCACAATTTATACACATATTCACAGACAGGATCTCATTTGAGTGTCATGACAACCCTGTGATGTAAACATGAGAGATATTATAAGCCACTTAACAGATGAGGAAACGAGACTAAGATAAAGTGACATGTCCAAGACAACACAGGTATAAAATAAGGCTGAGCATTACGCCAACACTCCTTCTTCTATAAGACAGTTCTATCTTTGAAAAGTTAAAATTTTTCTTATAGGGGGCTTCCCTGGTGGCACAGTGGTTGAGAGTCCGCCTGCCAACGCAGGGGACGCGGGTTCGTGCCCCGGTCCGGGAAGATCCCACATGCCGCGGAGCGGCTGGGCCCGTGAGCCATGGCCACTGAGCCTGTGCATCTGGAGCCTGTGCTCCGCAACGGGAGAGGCCACAGCAGTGAGAGGCCCACATACAGGAAGAAAAAAAAAAAATGTTCTTACAAATATACTAGAGTCCCCAAAGGCAAAACAGTAGGAAAGAATGAGGCTAAAAGTCAGATTAGCATCTGAATCTCATTCTACAACTTCCTAACTGTATAAATTGAATAATTTACTTAAATTCTCAGAGCCTCAGCTTTCTCACCTGGGAAGTGGGAATAATAGCACCTACCTTGCTGGGTTACTGTAAGAATAAATGGGATAATAAAGCAATTATACTCCAATAAAAAAAAGAATAAATGAGATAATTAAGTGGCCTCATAGCAAAGTATCTAGGCCATACCAGGTGCTTAGTAACGGTAACAATTATTTTTATTATTATGTTTTTCTCTAGACTTTGGTTGTCTAATATGCTAACAAGATTAAATAGGATTATCTTTAAAATTCTTTCTAGTTCTTAAAGACTACTTCTCTATGGGAAAGTGAACAATTTCTTTCTATTTTAAGAAACACTAAGGTTTATAAAAGCGCATTACACCTGTCTCTATCTAGTTTCTCAAAATGTTTTACAAGTGTAACAGGTAATATGCTCATTAAAGAAGATGTAACTTACCAATAGCTTTGAAGCTTGAACTCGAACCACCCAGGAGCTATCACTGACCATGTGACAAATTTTTCCAAACGCATCATCAACTAAGCGAATTTCTTCATTAGAAGAAGGGATTGGGACAATGCTAAATTAAAAGAAAAGAAACCACAAGTGACAAAACATGAGCCTAAAATTGCAGGTTCAATAAACTGAGAATGACCAATGAAAATCAGCACAAATAGAAATGATAATTGAAAAATTCATCCTATAATGATGAAATACATTCCAGAGTAACCAAATCAGTCTGGGATTTATTTATTTTTAGTTGCAATGCAAATTTGTGTCTTGAATAAAAAGTATTTAACACTAAAGATTCAAAGATTTATGAGATACCAAAAACAGCTACCACAGAGTTATCTTTAAGTTTATTCTCTCTTATAAATTGCATTGCTGTCAATATAGCAAGTCTCAGAATAAACCAATATAAAACATACTTGCAAATCTGGTCCTAAATGAAAAGACAATTTCCAGCTAGTCTGTTTTTTTGCAGGGGGTGGGGGGTGGTGTCTATGGGGGGTGGTGTCTATAGCTTTATTAACTCATTCTTGTTTTTCAATTTCAGTAGGTAGTTTAATGAAGAGGAAAAAACACTTCTTTTTCCTATAAAAGGAGTTCTATAAAACAGAATAAATAATACCTGTCTCTCCACCTCAAAGAATCACTGTGAGATAAATTATTTAATTACTGTGAAAAAAAATTTTTTATTTTTGGCCGCACCACACAGCTCGTGCAATCATAGTTCCCCGACCAGGGATTGAACCCAGGCCCTCAGCAGAGAAAGCACCAAGTCCTAACCACTGGACCACCAGGGAATTCCCTATGAAAATATTTTAACCAGGAAAACACTACATAAGGGATCATTATTCTCAAATTCACCTGGTATCTTTAGCTGGCATTTGTATTTACTAAAATGTGCCCCAAACCATTTCAAAGACTTTTTTTAAGGGTTGGGCAGAGGTGGAGTGGATAGCATTTGAGAAAGACCATCCAATCTCTTCATCTATAGTTGAGGAGGTTGGGACCCAGAGAGGCGAAGTGGCTTTCCCAGCATACACAGAAAGTTCAAGGCAGAGATGAAAAACAAGGACCAAGCATCCTGATTTTCAGGGTCCATGCTTTTCCCCTATTCCATACTGCCTTCCAAAAATCTAACCAACATTCCTTTTCTGGAGGTGGGCTTTCTGCATGGTGGGAGGAGAGAAAAATGGCTTAGCAATGAACAAAAGCTGGCTTACACCCACACTGACCTTTCAGGATAGAGCTGACTGACAACCCAGATAAGCTGGACTGCAGCACTGCGCACTTGTTCATAGTCATCAGAGAGCAATTTACAAGCCTGCAAACAAGGATTCCAAAAGTCTGTTAGTTCTGTGTCCTCCCAGGTGATGTTCAAACTATTTTCAAAATGAAGATACGGTGGTTGGATAAGGATACCAATCAAAACACATATGGGTGATTTTAACTTCTTGAACCTTTGCCCAACAAAGAATTCTTGGCCTCTGCCAGCTGCTCTGCCTGTATTCTGTGTACCCTCCCACCCCATGTCTGAAAGGAGAATCACAGATTGATAGATAGCACAAAAGCCATCTAGAATAGCATCAATCATAGCAAAGCTTGCTGGGAGCCCACAGTACTACCCTGACAGGCTCAAACACAAAGATGAGTTTTTTCCCTATCTGTAAAACTAGAGCACAAATTTCTGACTGACAGTCCATCTGAAAATTCAAGCACTCTAAATAAATGTACAATTTTAACGTTAAGCTGCCAAAAAGAGGCCAAATTTTCCTTTTTTACTTTAGTCTGAAATGGAATATCCCTACTCCACCCACAGTCATAGCTACACCCTAGACTTCAACAACACCCAGAAAACGGTTTCTGAAATTTTAAAATCTTATATTCCATGCTTTGACCATATACGCTACTCTACCAGCTCTTCCATCGCCATGACTTAACCCATCACACCTGCTCTTCATCCCACTTAAGTTACCTATCCGTTTAAGCAGGGTCTCTCAACCTTGCTATTATTGACATTTTGGACTAGATATTTCTTCGTTGTGAGGGGCTGTCCTGTGCAATATAAGATATTTAGCAGCATCCCTGGCCTCTACCCACTAGGTAGTTGTAGCACTGCACCCTTTTCCTCTCCCCAGCAACTGAAATAGTCAAAAATACCTCCAGACGTTGCCAAATGTGCCCTGGAGGGCAAAATCACCTTGGTTGAGAACCACTGCTTTAATTCTGTCCTTTCTTTCCAAATAAACCACCTTTTCCTTGCTCTATACCCGTCCTTACTTCAGTCTCTTTTTGTTGTTGTTGTTTAGTTTTTATTTCATAAACTTAACTTTGCAATTCAGCTAAACTTGGAGGGGAATAAGGAAAATATGGAACCCAAAGAAGTGCAATGAGAGCACAAAGATTACAGTATATTTTGAGCAGATGGGGATGAAGGGGTGCTCTCCTGAGCTACAGAAGGAATGGTCTGGTGGTTAAGATAAAACACAAGTCAAATTTATTACTAGATTTGTCCACAGTCAGCAATGGTGATCTTCTTGCTAGTCTTGCCATTCCTGGAACCAAAGCGCTCCATGGCTTCCACAATATTCATGCCCTCTTTCACCTTGCCAAAGACCACATGCTTGCCATCCAACCACTCAGTCTTGGCAGTGCAGATGAAAAACTGGGAACCGTTTGTGTTGGGGCCAGCATTTGCCATGCACAAGATGCCAGGACCCGTATGCTTCAGGAGGAAATTCTCATCATCAAATTTCTCCCCATAAATGGACTCGCCACCAGTGCCATTATGGCGTGTGAAGTCACCAACCTGGCACATAAATCTCGGAATTATTCTGTGAAAGCAGGAACATTTATAACCAAAGCCTTTCTCCCCACTGCTCAGAGCACGGAAGTTTTCTGCTGTCTTTGGAACTTTGTCTGCAAACAGCTCGAAGGAGACGCGGCCCAAGGGCTCGCCATCGACGGCAATGTCAAAGAACACGGTAGGGTTGACCATGGTTGGACAGCGCGGGAGGTTCCGATGTGGCGGCGTCTGCAAAGCCACTTCAGTCTCTTGACAGCATTGTCTGCATCATCATATACAACCCCCTCAGGATTTCTGCTACAGCTGCTCCACAAACCTAAGACTTTCTCTAGTCTTCACAAGGGCAGCAGAGCACTGGCAAAGACCACACTCTCTAGGGGATTGGTGATTCATGATCTCAAACCTTATTAGTCCTACTCTGAAATCTTTTACACTCCTGCTTTCCACTTCCATTTCCCAAGGCAGCTTTTCTTTTTTTCAGAAAGGTGGCTAATGAGCCTTTTTTTTTTTTTTTTGGCTGTGTTGGGTCTTCGTTGCTTCATGCTGGCTTTCTCTAGCTGTGGCGAGCAGGGGCTACTCTTCGTTGCAGTGCGCGGGCTTCTCATTGCAGTGGCTTCTCTTGTTGCTGCTCACAACAGTAGTTGTGGCTCAAGGGCTCTAGAGTGCAGGCTCAGTAGTTGTGGCACACAGCCTTAGTTGCTCCACGGCATGTGGGATCTTCCTGGACCAAGGCTCGAACCCGTGTCTCCTGCATTGGCAGGCAGATTCTTATCCACTGCGCCACCAGGGAAGCCCCAAGGCAGCTTTTCTTAACCTTTTCCTCGGGACTTCTATCCTACTACCAGCTATAAGGCGACCTGTTTATCTGACAAAAATCAAGGTTCTCAGGCACAAACCCACTCAACTACTCCACACCAGTTATAAATTCATTTATTCCTGTATTTTCCCACCCCTTGTTTTCTCAATATCTGAGGGAAAAGGGTCCTTTCTAGTTCCTAATCCTTCTACTTTTGCTATGGATCCCATCACTTCCTCACATGACCATCCCTTACCATCCTCCAAAATAGATCCTCTTTGTGATTCTCTATGATAGCATCCTATTGATTTACCTCACAGCAGTACTCATATGCTATAACTGTGTTTGCTTATTTGTTAATTGCCTGTCTTACCTATGACAATGTGAAGGGCATGGGTCCTATCTATTATAACATGCTTGGCATTATACAGCCAGCATTAGGTACTCACTAACATTTGCTGGATGAATCAGCTCATGAATCTGATTTTCTGCCTCAAGGAACTTACTCCAGCATTTATTCCCCTTTGTCTCTTCTATCATAACACTAGCTCTCCCTTCAACATATAAACATACTTAGCAACTGTCTTTAATATACAGGAAAAAAAACAAAAACAACCCTTAATCCTATGCCCCCTTCTACCAACTTCTACCCCACTTTCCTATCATAGTCAAGTTAATTTAAAGTATAGTCATAGTCAATAGACTTTAAATGCCTCACCTCAAAAGACCCTGATCTGGCTTCCCCCAGTCCCAGCACTCCACTGAAATTGCTCTCTTTAAACTCACTAGTGACCACTTTGTTGCTAAGTCCCATGACCAGATTTCAGTGCTATCCTAAATGACCTTTCACCAGCATTTGACACTGCTGACTATGAGAATGCCCTCTTGCCTTTTCTGGAATATATTCTTCCTCCTCCTCCATCAAGCTGCTCCTCAGTTCCATTCTAGGGCTCCTTTCTTAAACGTTGGACCTCACCCCTGGCTCCATCCTCATCACTTCCAATCTTCTTACTCTCCCTGGGTATCCCCATGACCCCTAGATATTGATGGCTCCAAATATCCACCTCCAGCTCTGATCTTTCCTGAGTTCCAGACCTGGAATTCTCCTCATAAGTATCCCATCAACCCTTCAAACTCAAGATAATCAAAATGAACTCATTATAGTAACTAATTCTACCTCATATCTCAAATCCTCCCCCATCATTCCATCCTCACTCCCTTGAGGTCCACAGCATTGCTTGCCTAACCAACTGACACAGTCTTATGTCACTAAACATCTGAATCATCGGACTAACTCTTTTTCCTTTGAGTCCTTACTCTACAAGTTTCCTTTAATTATTTGGTTTCCCACACAGTTTTCCTATAGGTCACACCAACATAACCATTCTGAACTCATTCTACTTCATTTGTAAAAGAACGTACTTGGTTTACACATCAGTCATAGGGGTTTGGCTAATTATCCTCTTCCTCTAAAAGCTAAAACCACTGTCAGTAGGCTAACAAAAACTGGTCTCTGAGCGTGGATTTAGATTCCTTGTCTCTAGATACATCCAATTGTTCTACAAGAATAAATGTAAGGGCTTTTGGTTAGGCACTCGGTCAGCTTCTCCTAATGATACTATAATTTCATTGTGCTTTTCCTTACCAATGCTATAACAATCATGTGATATCTTTTCATACGATCCCATGGTCTTGGTCATCCTCCTCCATAAATACTCCAGTTTCTCAAGTGTGGTGCCCTGAATTGACTTCAGGTTTGAAGTCAATTTCAGTCAACCAAACAGAGATCAACAAGACTACCACTCTCCTTACTCTGAACACTACACTTCTCTTTGTATACTCTGGCATTCATACTGAGCTACCTAAATCCTCCCAAATGTCCTCCTCACATGCACTAGTGCTATTCATTACATATTCCCCATTCTCTTCTTAGAATGTATGCTTTGGATACAACTGCACATTCATCACAACACTGCCACTGTTAGCCAGCTGAAGCTCTATGTTTTCAAATTCTGACCACCAGCGTGCCACCCTCCCAGTTTCACGATTTCTCCACCTCCCTCCTCTTCTAGACAGCAATCATTTAAGGTACCTGAGTATAAATTGTTTGGTATAATTTCAGTCCTCTTTCATGGAGCTGCAACTAGATAATAAAGATACAGTTTAAGTATTCTGAAAAAAAAAATCAATATTTCCAATGTCTCCCCACAATCTCATATATTTTTCCCCATTATATCACATTAACATGGTTCCCTCTGGCCAAAATCAGTGCTATATAAATAAGAAACCTGGACTTTTCAGTAGAAACACTCAAACACTTAATGAATCTAACCCATGGACTGTCCCAAGGGGATGTCAGAAAAAATACGAAATAATGATAAGGAGGCTGAGGAAGAAATGGTTAGCACCATCTCCCCCTAAAGAGCAACCCTCCCCCATAACTTTCACCTATACTTCTGAAATACAAAGGTATAACCTGTACCTACTGTACTATAATACCAAGTAACATCTCTCCCATGGACCTGGGATACAAGTTGTACCTTCCATGTTTCAGAAATGCAGGTGAAAGCTACCAAACAAGCCCAAAGATAAGCAACTGTTGTAAAGGAATGTGTGCCTTTGAGTTCTGTGATGCCACCAACACCTTCCTGAAAGTGTGCATAAAGTATACCCTGGGGGGGATTCACAATGTATCCAAGGTGGCATTAGCCATTAACTTAAAAAAAAAAAAAAGTATCTCCATTTAGTTTCCATGATCACGTTTACCATGGCTTTTATAGCTGCTGTTCTGACACGTGGGTCCTGGTCACTGAAGTAATCCCCTATAATCTTCTGGACGTCTCTGACAGCTAGGCCTTCTGCATCTTTTGTGACACTTTTCTCCAAAGAACCCAGATTACCAAGTAATTGCAGGCACTTATTTCTTACACCATGTGAGGTATCTGTCAGGTGCTACAAAAAGAAAAGAGAGAACAAAAGGACATGATTAAGGTATCTTAAAAATAAACAAAAACACAGAAACAAAAGCACTGAATCAACTTTAGGAATGACTTCAAACACTACATTCTCACTAGTCTGTCTAGTCTCATGGGTTTGTTGTTGTTGTTGTTTTTGTTTTTTTGGCCATGCTGTGCGGCTTGTGGGATCTTAGTTCCCCAACCAGGGATTGAACCCAGGCGCTGGCAGTGAAAGTGCCGAATCCTAACCACTGGACGGCCAAGGAATTCCCTTCATGTTTTTTGAGTATGTGTCTTCCAAAAAGAATCATGAGTCCTTAGAAAACAAGACTCCCATTTATTCAACATTATACTCCCAACAGCAAGCACCTGGCCTTGTAAAGACTAGGTACTTTAAAAGTGACCCCTTTAATTGCATTTTATTTACTATCAAATCTAAAAACAGAAGAAAAATTCATAAATTTTCAAATTTTTAATATTCATACAGAAATATGCAAAAATATTAAATGTACAGCTCGATGAATTTTCACAAAAAACACACCAATAAGAAGCACCCAGATAAGGAAGTAAAAGATGACCAACTTTCCCAGTAACTACTCTACCACCATCAAAAACAGCCACCATCAGGCTTCATCCTCCCCAGCAGGAAGCTAGGCCCTTCCTCTTGGGAGCTGCTGTAGTATCCTCTCAGGCATCAAATTGTACTGCAATGTCTTGTTTTCACAAGTCCATCTCCTTTAAGACTGTGCTCCTGGGCTTCCCTGGTGGTGTAGTGGTTAAAAATCCACCTGCCAGTGCAGGGGACACAGGTTCAATCCCTAGTCCAGGAAGATACCACATGGTGCAGAGCAACTAAGCCCATGCGCCACAACTACTGAGCCCATGCACCACAACTACTGTAGCCCACACGCCTAGAGCCTGTGCTCCACAACAAGAGAAGCCACCTCAATGAAAAGCCCGCGTTTCTCAACGCGGGATTAAGCTGAGCTTGCCGCAACTAGAGAAAGCCCATGTGCCGCAACTAGAGAAAGCCCATGTGCAGCAACGAAGACCCAATGCAGCCAAAAAAAGAAAAAAAAGACTGTGCTCCTTTCAGAATCTTTTATACGTTGAGCACAGAGTACAGAGACTAAATATGGATTATAAAGGGCCTTCTTTTGGGGGTTCTTAGGAGAACTGAAAGTAAATTAATTTAAATTAAGTGCATGCAAAGCATCTGCAGTGTTGTGAGAATTCCATAAACATTAGCAGCTATTGTTACTATTACGATTATTATTAATAATAAAATTTGCTTCCTTCCACCTAAAAAATAAAATAAAATAAAAAGCCACCATCACCAAAGCAATCTTGAGAAAAAAGAACAAACCTGGAGGAATCATGCTCCCTGTCTTTAGACTATACTACAAAGCTACCATGATCAAAACAGTATGTTAATGGCACAAAAACAGACACACAGGACTTCCCTGGTGGCTCAGTGGTTAAGAATCTGCCTGCCAATGCAGGGAACACAGGTTTGAGCCCTGGTCCGGGAATATCCCACATGCCACAGAGCAAATAAGCCCATGCACCACAACTACTGAGCCTGCGCTCCAGAGCCCGCAAGCCACAACTACTGAGCCCGTGTACCACAACTACTGAAGCCCGCATGCCTAGAGCCCATGCTCCGCAACAAGAGAAGCCACCGTAATGAGAAGCCCACGCACCGCAACAAAGAGCAGCCCCACTCGCCAAAGCTAGAGAAAGCCCGTATGCAGCAACAAAGACCCAACACAGCCAAAAATAAATAAATAAACAAATTTTTAAAAAGACAGACACACAGATCAATGGAACAGAAGAGAGAGCCAAGAAATGAACCCACACACTTATGGTCAATTAATCTACAACAAAGGAGGAAAGAATATACAATGGGGAAAAGACAGTCCCTTTGATAAGTGGTGCTGGGGAAACTCTACAGCTACATGTAAAAGTATGAATTAGAACATTTTCTCATACCATATACAAAAGTAAACCCAAAATGGATTAAAGACCTAACTGTGGGACTTCCCTGGTGGTCTAGTGGTAAAGAATCCACCTTCCAATGCAGGGGACGCAGGTTCAATCCCTGGTCGGGGAACTAAGATCCCACATGCTGCAGGGCAACTAAGCCCGCATGCCACAACTACTGAGCCCATGTGCCTCAACTAGAGTCCTTGAGCTACAAACTACAGAGCCCACGCGCTCTGTAGCCCGCACGCCACAACTAGAGAGAGAAAAACCCACACGCCACAACTAGGGAGAAGCCTGCACACCACAATGAAGAGCCTGCATGCCACAATGAAGATCCTGTGTGCCTCAACTAAGACCCAACGCAGCCAAAAAAAAAAAAAAAAAAGACCTAAATGTAAGATTAGAAACCATAAAACTCCCAGAAGAAAACATAGGCAGAACACTCTTTGACATAAATCATAGAAATATTTTTTTGGCTCTCTCTCCTAAGGCAAAGGAAACAAAAGCAAAAATAAACAAATGGGACCTAATTAAACTTAAAAGCTTTTGCACAGCAAAGGAAACCACTGACAAAAAAGACAACCTAGTGAATCGGAGAAAATATTTGCAAATTACATGACCAATACGGGGTTAATATTCCAAACATATAGACAGCTCATATACCTCAATATCAAAAAAATCCAAACAACCTGATTACAAATTAGGCAGAAGACCTGAACATTTTTCCAAAGACATACAAATGGCCAAGAGGCACATGAAAAGATGCTCAACATCGCTAATCATCAGAGACATGCAAATCAAAACTACAATGAGACATCATCTAACACCTGTCAGAATGGCAATCATTAAAAAGAACACAAATAACAAATGTTGGCAAAGATGTGGATAAAGGGGAACGCTTATACACTGTTGGTGGGAATGAAAATTGGTGCAGCCTCTATGGAAAACAGTATGGGGTTCCTCAAAAAATTAAAAATAGAACTACCATATCATCCAGCAATTCCACTTCTGGGTATATATCTGAAGAAAACAAAAACACTGCTTGGAAAAGATACATGCACCCCATGTTTACAGCAGCATTATTTACAATAGCCAAGATATGGAAGCAACCCAAGTGTCCATCAACAGATAAATGGATAAAAAGATGTGGTGTATGTGTACACACACACACACACAATGGAATACTACTCAACCATAAAAAAAATGAAATTTTGCCATTTGCAACAACACAGATGGATCTGGAGGGTATTATGCTTAGTGAAATAAGTCACACAGAGAAAGACAAATACTGGGTGTTATCACTTATAATGGAATCTAAAAAAATAAAACAAACAAATGAATATTACAAAACAGAAACAGACTCACAGATATAGAGAGGAAACTAGTGGTTACCAGTGGGAAGAGGAAGAGGAGTAAAATAGGAGTAGGGGATTAAGATGTACAAACTACTATGTATAAAATATGTAAGCTACAAGGATATATTGTACAGCACAGGATTATAGCCAATATTTCATAATAATTTTAAATACAGTATAACCTATAAAAATACTAAATCACTGTGTTGTACACCTGAAACATATAATACTGTAAATCAACTATACTTCAACAAAAAATAGCCATTATCTTGACTTCTAACATATATTTTGTCTAGTTTTCTACTTTATAAAATCAAATAGTGTCTGGCTTCCTTTGCTTAATATTATGTTGGTGAGAACCGCCCATAGTATGGCATTATAGCAATGGTTTATTTATTCTCATTACTGGACAGTATTCCATTTGTGTACACACCATAATCCATTTATCCTTTCTACTGCTGACAGATATTTGGGTTATTTCCAGTTTGGGGCTGTTCTAAATAATGCTCTCTGCTTATTCTTGAATGTGGCTTTTGGTATACATGTTCACATTTCTGCTGAATATACAGTAAGAAGTGAAATTGCTGGGTCACAGGACATGTATATGTTCAGCTTAAGATGAGACTGCCAAATAGTATTCCAAAGTGGTTGTACTAATTGAACTTATTTACACTCCCACCAGTGATATGTAAATGTTCCAGATATGCCACATCTTTGTCGACCCTTAGTACTGTCAATCTTTTTCATTTTGGCACTTCTCACCATCATTTTTAACAAATTTTCAGTTATCTCTCAATCCTAGTCCACTGCTACTGAAATAGGCTATTTGCATAATGCAATAACAGGAACTGAAAATACTTTAATGAAATGACTAATTTAAGGGCTGGGCAAGAAATATGTAAGAAGAACCTGGGACACCTTGTGCCAAAAAGCAAGGAAATATCAAGGACTAATTGAGTCTAGATCAAAAGGACACAGAAGCCAATCTGTAGGGGTTCCCACTGTCAACATATATATGACACCAAAAGGAAGCAATCAAATCCAGAATGTAGGACATAAACAAGACCAATGATCCAGTTTCTTCAATAAATCTGTGGCAATTAAAGGAAAAACAAAAGAGGCCACTGTTACTGATTAAAAGAAATTCAAGAGACTATCCAAAGGTAATACATGCTAATCCAAAAAAAAAAAAAAAAACCAACTACAAAAAGATATTTATTGCAATTAAAAAAATTTTAATATGAACTGGTATGAGATGAT
This sequence comes from Pseudorca crassidens, assembly GCF_039906515.1. Lineage (NCBI taxonomy): Eukaryota > Metazoa > Chordata > Mammalia > Artiodactyla > Delphinidae > Pseudorca > Pseudorca crassidens. The sequence goes on from NC_090304.1 coordinate 56,303,699, forward strand.
ATGGAATAACTGATAGTAACTGCATCATGGCTATATTAAAAACATATCAGTTATTATCAGTTAGAGACATACTTAACTATTTATAATTTAAATAACATGTCTGGGATTTCCTTAAAAATATTACAGCAGACTACAACAAAAAGTGGAAGGAAAAAACATGAAAAAGATTACAAAGCATAAATAATTGTCAAATTTACACCAAAAACTGGAAAGAATAAGTAAATTTGAAAATTTCCATATTATAAAGTATATATAGATTGAAAAAAAAAGACCTAGCTTCAAATTTCAGCTCTGACTCTATATATGTAACATTGATCAAGCAACTGGACCTCTTAGGGTCTCACTTTCCTCATTTATAAAGAAGGAACAATAATATCTGCCCTACCTAACTTACAGGTGTATCATAAGGCTCAAATAAGAATATAAATGTTAAAAAAAAACTTTATATACTATAAAGCATAATATGACTATTAGCTATTATTACTATAATCTAAAATAATGAGATTACTGCATGTAAAATTGTCAATACAAAAGAGTATCTTCAGATATTCCCTTCAAGTTCACAAAATAGTATCTTTGGATATTCCCTTCAAGTTCAAATTTTCCAGGATTTTCTACCCATAAATGAAATCACTGATTGAAATCACACAAGTTTCCCTCTTGCTCACTCTAACACTGGGACATACAGTCTCTGAAAGTACCCTCAGTAATCACCCATCTCTCTCCTTGTGCCTTCACCAATTCCCTATTTTATAGGATGATAATGATTAAGTGATATGTCTAATAACGCAAAGATAACCTAGTGGAACAGTTGATACTGGAATCCAAGTCTCCTGACACTCCATCTAGAGCTCTTTTCCCTATCCAGCTTCATAAATAAATAATGTCATGATTTCTAAAACTTTGCTTACTATGTTCAGAGTTGGGCATTTGAACCTTAAATACTTAAAAGCTCTACAATACCTGTTTTCTTTACATACACTTATATTGCTACTCCCAAGTATCACTATTCTCCAGCCATGACAAACTGCTTGGGTTTCTAATTACTGCCTGATAAACACAGTGATGCTAAATTAATACCCCCTTCTTTTAATCATCTTTATTGGAATACAATTGCTTTACAATGGTGTGTTAGTTTCTACTGTATAAAAAAGTGAATCAGCTATACATATACATATATCCCCATATCTCCTCCCTCTTGTATCTCCCTCCCACCCTCCCTATCCCACCCCTCAAGGTGGTCACAAAGCACTGAGCTGATCTCCCTGTGCCATGCAGCTGCTTCCTACTAGCTATCTATTTTATATTTGGTAGTATATATAAGTCCATGCCACTCTCTCACTTTGTCCCAGCTTACCCTTCCCCCAGCCTTGTCCTCAAGTCCCTTCTCTAAATCTGCGTCTTTATTCCTGTCCTGCCCCAAGGTTCTTCAGAACCTTTTTTTTTTTTAGATTCCATATATATGTGTTAGCATACGGTATTTGTTTTTCTCTTTCTGACTTCACTCTGTATGACAAACTCTAGGTGCATCCACCTCACTACAAATAGTTCAAGTTCATTTCTTTTTATGGCTGAGTAATATTCCATTGTATATACGTGTCACATCTTCTTTATCCATTCATCTCTTGATGGACACGTAGGTTGCTTCCATGTCCTGCCTATTGTAAATAGAGCTGCAGTGAACATTGTGATACGTGACCCTTTTTGAATTATGGTTTTTTCAGGAACACCCAATTCTTATGATTAGCAAACCAGGCCACTGACACTTTGTGGAAGTAACATACACACATTCACACATATACAAAACTGAACAGGAAGATACATCAAATAAGTAAATATATTAAGGATAATACTATCTAAGAAAGAAGTTACAAATACTAGAAAAACACTGTCAAGTAAACACTATAGTGTTGGGTTTGACTTACAAGGAGAGATGAGAACATGATTTTTCTTACATACAGATATAGAAATAAAAATACAGATATATATGTTTGTATATGATATATATAGACATTACATTAGAATATATATATCTAATATATATATATGTGTATGTATCTCTGCTAGCTCTCTCCACTGAGAGGGCCCAAGAGTAGCAACACCTCAACAGCAACGAGCACACTTAGTACCCAGAACTTGGTTTCAAAATACATTTCGCCACTAAGAGGAAGCAGGGCTTCTTGGAGAAAAGCTCATTCCAGGGGTAGACTAGAGAAAGTACAAGGTGGGCCTGAAGTATTTTATTGTGCCAGAAAGAAATGACGCATTAAAAAAAATATACAGTTGACCCTTGAACAACATGGTTTGAACTGAGTGGGTCCACTTATACACAGTTTTTTTTCAATAGCAAATACTACAGTACTACACAGTTCGTGGATGGTTGAATTGTGGATGTAGCACTGTGGATACAAAGGAAGTGGGTATACTGAGGAACTGCATATATGGAGGGTCAACTATAAGTTAAATGTGAATTTCTGACTATTCAAAGTGTCAGTGCCCCTAACCCCCAAGCTGATAAAGGGGTAACTGAAAAGTCAAAAGGACATAGAAGCCAGCCTGAAGGGGTTCCCACCTGGCAAAATCAGGGAACTTGAACAAGATGAATAATGACAGTAATAGATTATAACACTGAATAAACAAGAAATCTGAGTCCATAACTGATATAAATAAATAAATAAATTGAAAGTTGGAGGACAATTTACATAGTTTCAAAGTAGTAGTACCACGCCACAAAATACTTATTCATTTCAAAAAGAAAGAGTAATTTTATAGTGAAGAAATCTGACAGACAACACCTTAACCAAGTGATCAAAGTAAACATCATCACCAATGGGAACAAATCAAAATGGTGTACCGCCTAATAGGATACAATGAGAACAGAACAGCATCAAGTCTGTGATATTCGTGCCAAAGGTGGAAAACTTGAATCTAATCATGAGAAAATATCAGACAAACCCAAATTCAGGAATATTCTACAAAATTACTGTCCTATAATTTTCAGAAGTGTCAAGTTAATGAAATGAAGTGAAGACTGAAGAATTATTCCAAATTGAAAAAGACTGGGGCTTCCCTGGTGGCGCACTGGTTAAGAATCAGCCTGCCAATGCAGGGGACCTGGGTTCGAGCCCTGGTCCAGGAAGATCCCACATGACCCGGAGCAACTAAGGCCATGCGACACAACTAGTGAAGCCCACGCACCTAGAGCAGTGCTCTGCAACAAGAGACGCCACCGCAATGAGAATCCCGCGCACCACAAAGAAGAGTAGCCCCTGCTCGCCTCAACTAAAGAAAGCCTGAGCACAGCAATGAAGACCCAATGCAGACAAAGAAAAAATATTAAAAGCAGCAAGGGAAAAACAACAAATCACATACAAGGGAATCCCCATAAGGTTAACAGCTGATCTTTCAGCAGAAACTCTGCAAGCCAGAAGGGAGTAGCAGGACATATTTAAAATGATGAAATGGATAAACCTACAACCAAGATTACTCTACCCCCTACAACCAAGATTACTCTACCCAGCAAGGACCTCATTCAGATTCGACAGAGAAATTAAAACCTTCACAGACAAGCAAAAGCTAAGAGAATTCAGCACTACCAAACCAGCTTTACAACAAATGCTAAAGGAACTTCTCTAGGCAGGAAACACAACAGAAAGAAAAAACCTACAATAACAAACCCAAAACAATTAAGAAAATGGTAATAGGAACATACATATCAATAACTACCTTAAATGTAAATGGATTAAATGCTCCAAACAAAAGACACAGACTGGCTGAATGGATACAAAAACAACACCCGTATATATGCTATCTACAAGAGACCCACTTCAGACCTAGGGACACATACACACTGAAAGTGAGGGGATAGAAAAATATATTCCATGCAAATGGAAATAAAAAGAAAGCTGGAGTAGCAATTCTCATATCAGACAAAGTACACTTTAAAATAAAGACTATTTCAAGAGATAAAGAAAAACACTACATAATGATCAAGGGATCAATCCAAGAAGAAGATATAACAATTATAAATATATATGCACCCAACATAGGAGCACCTCAGTACATAAGGCAGTGTTAACAGCCATAAAAAGGGAAATTGACAGTAACACAATCATATAGGGGACTTTAACACCCCACTTTCACCAATGGACAGATCACCCAAAATGAAAATAAATAAGAAAACACAAGCTTTGAATAATACATTAAACAAGATGGACTTAACTGATATTTATAGGACATTCCATCCAAAAACAACACAATACACTTTCTTCTCAAATGCTCATGGAACATTCTCCAGGATAGATCATATCCTGGGTCACAAATTAAGCCCTGGTAAATTTAAGAAAACTGAAGTCATATCAAGTATCTTTTCCAACCACAACGCCATGAGACTAGATATCAATTACAGGAAAAAAACTGTAAAAAATACAAACACAGGGAGGCTAAACAATACACTACTAAATAACCAAGAGATCACTGAAGAAATCAAAGAGAAATCAAAAAATAACTAGAAACAAATGACAATGAAAACACGACAACCCAAAACCTATGGGAAGCAGCAAAAGGAATTCTAAGAGGGAAGTTTACAGCAATAAAATCCCACCTCAAGAAACAAGAAACATCTCAAATAAACAACCTAACCTTACACCTAAAGCAATTAGAGAAAGAAGAACAAAAAATCCCCCAAGTTAGCAGAAGGAAAGAAATCATAAAGATCAGATCAGAAAGAAATAAAAAAGAAATGAAGGAAACAATAATAAAGATCAATAAAACTAAAAGCTACTTCTTTGAGAAGATAAACAAAATTGATAAACCTTTAGCCAGACTCATCAAGAAAAAAAGGGAGAAGACTCAAATCAATAGAATTAGAAATGAAAAAGGAGAAGTAACAACTGACACTGGAGAAATACAAAAGATCATGAGAGATTACTATAAGCAACTCTATGCCAATAAAATGGACAACCTGGAAGAAATGGACAAATTCTTAGAAATGCACAACCTGCCAAGACTGAATCAGGAAGAAACAGAAAATATGAGCAGACCAATCACAAGCACTGAAATTGAAACTGTGATTAAAAATCTTCCAACAAACAAAAGCCCAGGACCAGATGGCTTCACAGGCAAATTCTATCAAACATTTAGAGAAGAGCTAACACCTATCCTTCTCAAACTCTTCCAAAACATAGCAGAGGGAGGAACACTCCCAAACTCATTCTACGAGGCCACCATCACCCTGATATCAAAACCAGACAAGGATGTCACAAAGAAAGAAAACTACAGGCCAATATCACTGATGAACATAGATGCAAAAATCCTCAACAAAATACTAGGAAACAGAATCCAACAGCACATTAAAAGGATCATACACCATGATCAAGTGGGGTCTATCCCAGGAATGCAAGGATTCTTCAATATACGCAAATCAATCAATGTGATACACCATATTAACAAAACGAAGAAGAAAAAATATATGGTCATCTCAATAGATGCAGAGAAAGCTTTTGACAAAATTCAACACCATTTATGATAAAAACCCTCCAGAAAGTAGGCATAGAGGGAACTTTCCTCAACATAACAAAGGCCATATATGACAAACCCACAGCCAACATCATCCTCAATGGTGAAAAACTGAAAGCATTTCCACTAAGATCAGGAACAAGACAAGGCTGCCCACTCTCACCACTCTTACTCAACATAGTTTTGGAAGTTTTAGCCACAGCAATCAGAGAACAAAAGGAAATAAAAGGAATCCAAATTGGAAAAGAAGAAGTAAAGCTGTCACTGTTTGCAGATGACATGATACTATACATAGAGAAACCTAAAGATGCTACCAGAGAACTACTAGAGCTAATCAATGAATTTGGTAAAGTAGCAGGATACAAAATTAATGCACAGAAATCTCTGGCATGCCTAAACACTAATGATGCAAAATCTGAAAGTGAAATCAAGAAAACACTCCCATTTACCATTGCAACAAAAAGAATAAAATACCTAGGAATAAACCTACCTAAGGAGACAAAAGACCTGTATGCAGAAAATTATAAGACACTGATGAAAGAAATTAAAGATGATACAAATAGATGGAGAGATATACCAAGTTCTTGGATTGGAAGAATCAACATTGTGAAAATGACTCTACTACCCAAAGCAATCTACAGATTCAGTGCAATCCCTATCTAACTACCAATGGAATTTTTCACAGAACTAGAACAAAAAATTTCACAATTTGTATGGAAACACAAAAGACCCCAAAGAGCTAAAGCAATCTTGAGAATGAAAAACGGAGCTGGAGGAATCAGGCTCCCTGACTTCAGACTATACTACAAAGCTACAGTAATCAAGACAGTATGGTACTGGCACAAAAATAGAAAGGTAGATCAATGGAACAGGATAGAAAGCCCAGAGATAAACCCACACACATATGGTCACCTTATCTTTGATAAAGGAGGCAGGAATGTACAGTGGAGAAAGGACAGACTCTTCAATAGGCGGTGCTGGGAAAACTGGACAGTTACATATAAAAGTATGAGATTAGATCACTCCCTAACACCATACACAAAAATAAGCTCAAAATGGATTAAAGACCTAAATGTAAGGCCAGAAACTCTCAAACTCTTAGAGGAAAACATAGACAGAACACTCTATGACATAAATCACAGCAAGATCCTTTCTGACCCACCTCCTTGAGAAATGGAATTAAAAACAAAAATAAACAAATGGGACCTAATGAAACTTTAAAGCTTTTGCACAGCAAAGGAAACCATAAACAAGACCAAAAGACAACCCTCAGAATGGGAGAAAATATTTGCAAATGAAGCAACTGACAAAGGATTAATCTCCAAAATTTACAAGCAGCTCATGCAGCTCAATAACAAAAAAACAAACAACCCAATCCAAAAATGGGCAGAAGACCTAAATAGACATTTTTCCAAAGAAGATATACAGACTGCCAACAAACACATGAAAGAATGTTCAAAATCATTAATCATTAGAGAAATGCAAATCAAAACTACAATGACATATCATCTCACACCAGTCAGAATGGCCATCATCAAAAAATCTAGAAACAATAAATGCTGGAGAGGGTGTGGAGACAAGGGAACACTCTTGCACTGCTGGTGGGAATGTGAATTGGTACAGCCACTATGGAGAACAGTATGGAGGTTCCTTAAAAAACTACAAATAGAACTACCATACAACCCAGCAATCCCACTACTGGGCATATACCCTGAGAAAACCATAATTCAAAAAGAGTCATGTACCAAATGTTCATTGCAGCTCTATTTACAATGGCCAGGAGATGGAAACAACCTAAGTGTCCATCATCAGATGAATGGAGAAAGAAGATGTGGCACATATATACAATGGAGTATTACTCAGCCATAAAAAGAAACGAAATTGAGCTATTTGTAATGAGGTGGATGGACCTAGAGTCTGTCATACAGAGTGAAGTTAAGTCAGAAAGAGAAAGACAAATACCGTATGCTAATACATACATATGGAATTTAAGAAAAAAAATGTCATGAAGAGCCTAGCGGTAAGACAGGAATAAAGACACAGACCTACTAGAGAATGGACTTGAGGATATGGGGAGGGGGAAGGGTAAGCTGTGACAAAGCGAGAGTGGCATGGACATATATACACTGCCAAACGTAAAATAGATAGCTAGTGGGAAGCAGCTGCATAGCACAGGGAGATCAGCTCGGTGCTCTGTGATCACCTAGAGGGGTGGGATGGGGGGGTGGGATGGGGGAGTGGGAGGGAGACGCAAGAGGGAGGAATATATGGGGATGCATGTATATGTACAGCGGATTCACTTTGTTATAAAGCAGAAACTAACACACCATTGTGAAGCAATTATACTCCAATAAAGATGTTAAAAAAAAGACCCAATGCAACCAAAAATAAGATAAAATTTTAAAATAAATAAATATATACAATTTATGGATAAATAAATATACAGTATTGGGGAATAAAAGACCGAACGCTGCCAAAAAAAAAAAATCAATTAATTAATTAATTTTTTTAAAAAAAGAAAATGACTGATGAGATATGTTGACAATCAATGCAAGATGTGATTCTGAACTGGATTCTTTTCCTATAAAGGACATTGGAATACTGAAATTTGAATGAGGTTTGAGGATTAAATGGTAATATATTGATGTTAGTGTCCTGATTTTGATGGTCATATTGAGGTTATGAAGGAGAGTACTTTGTTTATAGGAAACCCAAACTGAAGTATTGAAGAGTAATGGGGCACCATGTTAGCAACTTACTCTAAAATGGTTCACAAGAAAAGAAAGTTCTTTATTACTGTGCTTGCAATTTTTCTTCAAGTTTGAGAGTTTGTTTTTGTTTTTTTTTAAGGCCACACCACATGGCTTGGGGGATCTTAGTTCCCTGACCAGGGATTGAATCCGGGCCCTCGGCACTGAAAGCACCAAGTCCTAACCACTGGACCACCAGAGAATTCCCAAGTTAGAGACTGTTTTGAAAAATGAAAGTTTAGGGCTTCCCTGGTGGCGCAGTGGTTGAGAGTCCGCCTGCTGATGCAGGGGACGCAGGTTTGTGCCCCGGTCCGGGAGGATCCCATGTGCCACGGAGCGGCTGGGCCCATGAGCCATGGCCGCTGAGCCTGCGCGTCCCGAGCCTGTGCTCCGCAACGGGAGAGGCCACCACAGTGAGAGGCCCACGTACCGCAAAAAAAAAGAAAGTTTAAATATACACAAAAAAGAATAAACTAACCATACTGTTTCATAAACATTTGAAAAATATTATATTATCCATAAGAATAAGTGTACTTTAAGACCATAAAAAGGGGGTAGGTATAGCAGACGCATACCCACACAGGTGCAAAGAATGCCTGGAGGAGGTGTAGGAGGCTTTGCAAAGAAAGTGGATTTCATAACTTGTTTCCCCTCTTGTTTGAGAGGCAAAGAAACACAGTGGAATGAACACAGACTGGATCCAGACCTAGGTCTGATTGTTGGAGCTGCCACTTAGTATCTATGTGGTCTTCACTAAGCCCCTTAAGTTTTTAGAAATCCTTACTTTGTAATAATAGGAATAATATCCCCTACCATGAAGTTTTATGGTGAGTGGATTAAAATGAATTCATTTAATAATTATTGTATGTAAAATCAGCTAATAGTGTCCCAGATATAATAGACATTCAGTAAGTACAAATGCCTAGCATAGTGCCTGGCACTTGGCATGTACTTTTTTTTTTACATCTTTATTGGAGTATAATTGCTTTACAATGGTGTGTTAGTTTCTGCTTTATAACAAAGTGAATCAGTTATACATATACATATGTTCCCATATCTCTTCCCTCTTGTGTCTCCCTCCCTCCCACCCTCCCTATCCCACCCCTCTAGGTGGTCAAAAAGCACCGAGCTGATCTCCCTGTGCTATGCGGCTGCTTCCCAATATATCTATTTTACGTTTGGTAGTGTATATATGTCCATGCCACTCTCTCACTTTGTCACAGCTTACCCTTTTGGCATGTACTTTTATTTTTTTTTTTTTGCGGTACGTGGGCCTCCCACTGTTGTGGCCTCTCCCGTTGCAGAACACAGGCTCCGGACGCACAGGCTCACGGACCCAGCCGCTCCGCGGCATGTGGGATCTTCCTGGACCAGGGCACGAACCCGCGTCCCCTGCATCGGCAGGTGGACTCTCAACCACTGTGCCACCAGGAAAGCCCTGGCGTGTACTTTTTAAGAAACAACCTGCTTAAGAAGAGAAGGGAAACAGGTGGGGAAAAGAAGGACAGGCAGTGGCAAAAAAGAGAAAACAGAGAAGGGTCAGAGGTAAAAGTGGGCCAGCTGGATGAAACAGCCCTGCTGATCTGGAACACACAAGCATAAACTTTCCAGTGATAGCTGTTTAATAAGAGGGCAGTCTGTCAGGAAAGGTACTAAGCACCTGTTAATGGTTCACATCAGAATGCTCCAAGGGGAAATTCCTGAACTAAATGGACCTGAACTTTCTGTGTGAAGCTATGTTCTGTGTGAAGTTAGACTAGGCAGGTAGGCTTACTTAGAGGAGAGAACAAAGGAAACCTGGAGAGAAAGCTCAGGTGCAGAGGGTGGGGCTCTCAGAGAGGTATTGTCTCCTTATAAAAATGTCTCAATCAAGCATTTTAGATCAGAGTTAGTTCATGCCTCCAAGTTATTTAAGCTACAGAAATGTGAAACATATACTTTTAAGTGATCACAATGTCATGTATAGTAAGGGCTCAAAATTATCCAACAAAATAACACACTGAAACTGAGAAGTTAAGAGAAATTTCCAGATATGAAGCTGACAATGACTCTCTGTCAGAGTTAATACAGCAAAGTTGTTCTTTTTTTTTAAACTATTTTTATTTAGTATGGAAGCATCATTTGTCATAACTAAACTGTTAACTGAACCACCAGCCCCTGGAAGACTACTGCAATTGTTACAAATACTTTATTTGATTTTCAAACAAATTAAAACATTCTAGTTCCTATTAAGGTAACCAAGGCAACACGGATTCATAACCAGCCTATTACTGCACACTGAATGTTAGCCCAAAAGAGATCATAAGTCTAAATCACACCCTCAGGGCAGCAATTACAGTTTTATGATGTCCTTCCCCCACATGTCACTACTTACATCACGGCTATCATCACTAATAGCTGCCTAGTGTCTGCTCTGCAGATGATGCTATTTTGGTGTTGTACCCAGGCCATTAAAGTGCCATCATTTCTCTATTAATGGAGTGAGTAAGCAATCCACATCCCTGATAATAAGAGCAATCCACGTCAAAAATAAAATAAGCTAAACCAACCAGTTTAAAACTATTGCTACAGGAAAAAAAATCAATGATTAAGTATATCAAGAAAATCTAAGACTGAGGTTAAATAAGACAAGAATACCTTACTGACTCACTCAGTTTCAATATGGATATTTTTTTCTTTTTTGGGAGGGGGAGGGAGGCAGCACACTGCACGGCTTGTGGGATTTTAGGGCCCCGACCAGAGATTGAACCCCGGCCACGTCACTGACAGCACTAAGTCCTAACCACTGGACCGCCAATTCCCATCAATATGGATTCCCATCAATATGGATTGTTTTTAAGCACAGATAAAAATTCAGTGTACAATAAAAAAAAAAAAAAATTCAGTGTACTTAGCAATGGAAATGATTCTAACAGACAACCTCTCCTAACAAACAACACATAATATCTGTTTATCAAATTTGATAAATGTTAAAATGCTGTATGTTTCTATCTTTTGTTAAATGTTATCAAATTTGATAAATGTTAAAATGCTGTATGTTTCTATCTTTTGCCTTAAGAGCTTGATGTTTTGATACTTTTGCCACAGAATTAAAGGAACAGAAAAGAAACAGAGAGAATGGAAGAGAAGGTGAGATGGAAACAGAAAAACAAAGAATTAAACTAGGCTCTAAGGAAGCCATATAAGCAAAAATGACAAGATATTTATTTTTCTAGAAAAATCTTCACAGATAGGAAAGAAAGCAGAAGACCTCTAATTTCAGTTGTGTGAATCCTATATAAGAAAAGACTGAGTAATTTCCTGGCCAAATCTAAATCTCATCATCTCTCAAATGAAGACTAGCTGTACAATGTACCTCAAAGGATTAGTAACAGGATAAAATGAGATGAATTTTGAAACGTTAAGAGTACCCAAAAGCATGACTTTGTTCCTACTGTGAAACAAAAAATATGGCAGATTCACATCTTACATTTTAAAAATATATAAAGGAACAATATGAACTTCAAAAAAATAATAAGGATAAAGGACTTCCCTGCTGGTCCAGGGGTTAAGAATCCGCCTTCCAATGCAGGGGACGTGGTTCAATCCCTGGTCGGGGAACTAAGATCCCACACGCCGTCAGGCAACTAAGCCCGTGTGCCACAACTACCGAGCCCCACGCTCCTTTTCTTTTCTGTCAGGTCAGCGGAAACAGCCTCTTTTCACTTCTGATTCTAATAATTTGAGCCTTCTTTTCCTCCTTTCCAAAACTAAAGGTTTATCAATTTTGTTGATTTTCAAATAACAAGCTTTTGGTTCTCTGATTTTTCTCTAATGTTTTTCTACTCTTGATTTCATTAATTTCTTCTCTAGTTTTTCGTATTTCCTTCCTTCTGCATGCCTTATATTTAGTGTGCTCTTCTTTATACAGCGTCTTAAGGTGGAAGGTTAGGGTACTGGTATGAGGGCTTTCTTCTTTTTTACTATAGACACTACTTGCTATAAATTTCCCTCTCGGCATTGCATTAGATGCAGCCCAGTTTTGGTATGTTGTGTCTTCATTTTCACTCATCTCAAAGTATTTTCTAATTTCCCTACTGATTTCTTCTTTGACCCATTGGTTAAATAGGAGTATGTTGTTTAATTTCCACGTATTTGTGCTTTTCCTAATTTTTTTCTGTTACTCATCCAATTTCATTCCATTGTAGTTGAAAAATATACTTTGCATTATTTCTATCAAAAGAGTGAACGTTATTGTATGTGAATCATATCTGTATGGCACACTGTATGGCAAAAATCACAGACAAAATAGCACTAGGCAATAGAAACAGTAACTGTAGCTATGAATCATAGTCTTTATTTATGCGAATTTGCAAAAACTTGTGACAGATATGCCATTTCCAGGTAGTTCAAATTTTTACCCTATTACAAATGGTGAAGAAATGCACAAAAACTCCATATGAGAATCTGGAAAACATGAAAAGCTCATTCTCAAGAGAGGCAAATGAAGAACAAATATGAGGTCTCACTAGTAATTTTTTAAAAAGGAAATTAAAAAAAATGAAACTCCATTTTCCTCCTACCAAATTAACAGGTTTATCTCTTGTTTAAATCTTAATCTCTTGTTTAATATCCAATGTTAGAAAAACAGGTGAAATTAGGCACTCTCATATACTGTTGATGGGCATATAAACTGGAATACTTCGGAAAACAATTTGGCAAAAGTATCAAAAGCCTTACAAAAAACTCTAAATGCTTTCATCTAGTAATTCTACTGTAACAATCTATGTTTAGGAAATAACCCTAAATACAGAAAATACTTTAGACTAATCACATTCACTGTACTATTATTTACAATTTTAAAAAATGGCTACAATATAAATGTCCAATAATAGGAGAATAGTTAGGACAAACTATGGTTTAATTACTGGACAAAATATCATGCAACTATTAAAAATATTTATAAAACATGTACAATATAAGGAAAATACTTTTGTTACGTTAGTGAAAAAGCAAAATTGAACATAGAATATGATTACAGCTACATGTGTAAAAAGAAAAGCAATCGGGCTTCCCTGGTGGCGCAGTGGTTGACAGTCTGCCTGCCAATGCAGGAGACACGGGTTCGTGCCCTGGTCCGGGAGGATCCCACATGCCGCGAAGCGGCTGGGCCCGTGAGCCATGGCCGCGGAGCCTGCACTCCGCGACAGGAGAGGCCACAACAGTGAGGGGCTCCCGTACCACAAAAAAAGAAAAAAAAAAGCAATCAATCTGTATACAGAAAAAAAATTCAGAAAGCATACATCAAAAGACCAATAATAATGGTTGCCTTTATAATGGTTGAGTGTAGTTCTTTCTTTATACTTTTTAGTATCTTTCCAAAGTTCCATGAGAATAAATTTTTATAATAAAAGGTTTATTCAAAACAAATTTAAGAAACTGTTACTTCTAGCAGAACAATCCACTGAGTACAACACCTCTCTCACAAGCAAAACCTCCCAGGTATATATATACTCTCACATGGGAGATACACTTACTCTCTCAAACACATAATTCCTAGTTTTTTCCACTTAACCTTTTAATACTGTACTTCTCAAAGTGTTCTGGGTTTGTTTATTGTTGTCATTGTTTATTAAGATAAATGAAATACTCTTTCCTGGGGTTCAGAAATGGCTTTCTAATTCCATGAATGTAACCCTTCCACAATTCAAACATATGTCTCCTTATATTCTCAAAATAAATTTACCAAAAAGATTAAAACTAAAGACAATTGTCAGAACACTCTGACAGAAATCACAGCAAGATCCTTTTTGACCCACCTCCTAGAGAAATGGAAATAAAAAAAAAATAAACAACTGGGACCTAATGAAACTTTAAAGCTTTTGCACAGCAAAGGAAACCATAAACAAGACCAAAAGACAGAATGGGAGAAAATATTTGCAAACGAAGCAACTGACAAAGGATTACTCTCCAAAATATACAAGCACTCATACAGCTCAATATCAAAAAAACAAACAACCCAATCCAAAAATGGGCAGAAGACCTAAACAGACATTTCTCCAAAGAAGATACACAGAGTGCCAACAAACAAATGAAAGGATGCTCAACATCATTAATCATTAGAGAAATGCAAATCAAAACTACAATGAGGTATCATCTCACACCAGTCAGAATGGACATCATCAAAAAAATCTACAAACAAGAATGGACTTGAGGACAAGGGGAGAGGGAAGGGTAAGCTGGGATGAAGTGAGAGAGTGGCATGGACATATATACACTACCAAATGTAAAACAGATAGCTAGTGGGAGCCACATAGCACAAGGAGAGCAGCTCGGTGCTCTGTGACCACCTAGAGGGGTGGGATAGGGAGGGTGGGAGGGAGACGCAAGAGGGAGGGGATATGAGGATATATGAGGATATATGTATGCGTATAGCTGATTCACTTTGTTATACAGCAGAAACTAACACAACAATGTAAAGCAATTATACTCCAATAAAGATGTTAGCAACAACAACAAAAAAGTAGTCAATTCTACAAAGTTTAGGAACTGGTGTTATGCACAAAAGACAGCTAATAAAAAGCTCCAAATTAAGTCCAAAGGCACAACTGGGCTTCCCTGGTGGCGCAGTGGGTGAGTGTCCGCCTGCCGATGCAGGGGACGTGGGTTCGTGCCCCGGTCTGGGAAGATCCCACATGCCGCGAAGCGGCTAGGCCCGTGAGCCATGGCCACTAAGCTTGCGCATCCGGAGCCTGTGCTCCGCAACGGGAGGGGCCACAACAGTGAGAGGCCCGCGTACCGCAAAAAAAAAAAAAAAAGGCACAACTAATGTACATACAATTTTTTATAATCAGAGAAACAAAAAAAATTTCCGAAACACTTGTGTCTAGTTGGTCTGTTTATTGAGGCAACAAAGTATCATAAAAAGAATATGGACTTTGGAATCAGAAAAAGGAGTTTATGCCCTGGTTCTGCAACTTCCTAACTGCGAAAACTTGGGGAAACTAAACTTCTCCAACCTCAATTCCCACCTTAGTAAAAGAGGTAATAATAGCACTTCCCTAAAGGACTATGAGGAACAAATGAAAAACTGGGTACACAGTACTGTAATAAGCAGAGTGCATGTATTAGGTACAGGATACATGGTAGTTCCTATGATTATTTTCATTTCTTTTGGGAGGATGAGGAAGCTCATTTTATAACAAGTTACTCAACTTTATTCCTAATCCAACATCAAGAAACAAAATAATGAGGCAGCTCTTAAAACCATTAAGAGTCCTTGGCAATTCTCAGTTATAGATTTAGGATGGAGGTAAGCAGATCTTACAGCTCATATCACCTCTCCAGATAATGCAAAACTGTTCAAGAAAGATGCAACCCTATGTCTAACAATTATATTCTTACCTTGCAAGCTACATCAACTAATCGCATCTGGATAGCTTGATTGTCTGGGAGTTTAGTGCCAATTGCAAGCAAAGTGTCCAACAGCTGAGCTAGGACTTGATGAGACTCTAGAAAGGAAGATGGAAAGTTGGGTTTTAGAATTTCAAAAGGAGATCACTATAGAAACTAAATTTACTTGGGTAAAGAATGTAGATTTTTGTCAGCTGGGTTCTACTGTTTGATCCCTAATTCCCTTCAACTAAACTCCTAAAGGGATCATGTCTAAAAATTTGAGTCCTCCACAGGATGGCACATAGTGCTCCAAAAATGTTTAGTGCTTGACTAATTCAAGGGCTTTTCATTGCCTCCAAGATAAAGTCTAAATTCCTTAGTAGGGCATGCATACATACATACATATATACATACATACATACATACCAGTCCCGCCATGATGTCTAGCCCTCCCTACTTTTCTAGCCTCATCTATTTAAGGTCTCCTCTAGTACCCTTTTCCCCAATTACTTATAATTTGCTCAGGCCAACTTCCCTACCTAGAATGCCTTCATCTACATCCAACTCCATTTTCAACCCTACTCCCCAGGGAGCACCTACTAATCCTGAAGTGTCACCTCCTGTATGGTACTTTTCCTTCTTCCCCTAAAAAAATTAACCATTTCTTCCTCATGCTTCCACTGAATCAGCTGTAACACTTTACAATACTTATTTATTTGTATATCAGACAAAACCAGGAGACTGAAAGATCCTTAAGGGCAAGGACTGTGTTTTATTCACCTTTGTATTCTCAGAATCTAGCACGACTCATTATATGCCCAACAGATGCTTAATAAATGGGCAAACAGCCAATTCTAAGTGAATCACTATCAATCACCTTAGCCAGATTCTCTTCTTTGTCTAAATTCTCTTCTTTGTTCCAAAATACGGCTCTTATGGTATGGTAGTGTTAGTGGTATACAAGAGGATTTAGGTGGCATTAGGAAAATCATTTTTATATTAATAACCTTGTACAGGCATACCTTGTTTCACTATGCTTCACTTTATTGCACTCTGCAGATACTGTACTACATTTTTTACAAGTTGAAGGTTTGTCTCAACCCTGCAACAAACAAGTCTATCAGTGCCATTTTCAACAGCACTGCTCACTTCATGTCTCTGTCACCTTTTGGTAATTCTTGAAATATTTCAAACTTTCATTATTATATTTGTTATGGTGATTTGTGATCAATGATCTTTGATATTACTATTGCAAAAAGATAATGACTCACTAAAGGCTCAGATTATGGTTAACATTTTTTAGCAATACAGTATTAAGGTAGTACATTCTTTTTAGACATAATGCTATTGCACACTTAATCGACTACAGTATAGTGTAGACATTACTTTTATCTGCACTGGGAAATCAAAAAACTTGTGTGACTTGCTTTAGTGTGATATTCATTTTACTGTGGTGGTCTGGAACAGAACTTGCAATATCTCAGAGGTATGCTTGTACATATTTTAATGAACAAAATAAAAATTGCAGTTATTATGTTGATGACATTAATTTTCTTTTACCTTTACTAATACAGTCTCTTTAAATTAATTTTATTTAACTAAAAAATAATTGTCCACTTAAAACATTAAGTAAACCATAATATAGATGTGAAACAAATATGTCAAAAATGGTATGATATATAAATGACCAAAGCTCAGAAAACACTGGTTAAATCATCTCTTACTAAGACTTCCAGTAAAACACAATAGACTGAACACATCTGTTTATCACTAATTCTTTCCTAAAACCTCATTAACATATAAGCGTAAAGAAATTTAAAAGGTATAAACTTACAAGGACAAAGAAAACAGGAGAAGAAAGGTAAGCAGATGAGAAAAGTCAACAAATTTTTCAGAGATGGAAAGCAGTTAAAAAGTCTATGGCAGCTCGGTGCTTTGTGACCACCTAGAGGGGTGGGATACGGAGGGTGGGAGGGAGACACAAGAGGGAGGAGATATGGGGATACATATATATATATATATATATAGCTTATTCACTTCGTTATAAAGCAGAAACTAACACACCATTGTAAAGCAATTATATTCCAACAAAGATGTTAAAAAAATACTTAGTATGCCAATAAATAAATAAATAAAATCAAAAAAAATAGTCTATGGCAAAACTGAGAAATCTAATACTAAATGCCTACTGAGGAGGGTGTCGTGACAGAGCAAATAAATTCTAGCCATACGCCCAGAAAGATTCAGGAATTGTAGATTTTAAAAAAGACAACCAGGGCTTCCCTGGTGGCGCAGTGGTTGACAGTCTGCCTGCCGATGCAGGGAACTGCCCCGTTCGTGTCCCGGTACGGGAGGGTCCCACGTGCCGCGGAGTGGCTGGGCCCGTGAGCCATGGCCGCTGGGCCTGTGCGCCCAGAGCCTGTGCTCCGCAACAGGAGAGGCCACAACAGTGAGAGGCCCACGTACCACAAAAAAAATAAATAAATAAAAAGACAACCAAAACACACCCCAAAACAGGGATGAGGCAGGGATTTGTTTGAAGCGTCTGTAAGAAGTAGTTGGACCCCTGCCTCCTTCCCTATCCTATATAACCAAATGACCACTGAAATAGGAGGTTTGTTCTCTATAAAAATTAGGACAGAAAGGATCTAATTTGGGGAATACTAGGTGAGGACAGGGAGGAAATATAATGAAGAAGAGAAGATTAAGAGATAATCAACATATTGAAAATGAGACTCCCTCCTTCTCCCTAGCTCCCTTCAGTTGCTTTGGCTAAAAAAAAAACATAGCAGCCAGGCATTTCTCTGTCTTCCTAGAAGGAGAGTCAAAAGCTGATGGGTGCCACAGAAAAACAGCAAAAAACACTAATATTTAACAGTCCTCCAAAGACATAAAGGATCATCTTAGAGTGGAGCCTACCAGCTGACTCTATTCTCTATTCTGCTCCTCTGCAGTTATTCCCACCATTCAATCTTCCAGCTCACTTACTTAATGTTCTGCCTCAGTTATTCTACTATTGATTCCTTCTAGTGCATTTTTCATCTCAGTTATTGTGTTGTTCATCACTGTTTGTTTGTTCTTTAGTCCTTCTAGGTCTTTGTTAAACATTTCTTGTATTTTCTCAATCCGTGCCTCCATTCTATTTCCGAGATTTTGGACCTTCACTATCATTACTCTGAATTCTTTTTCAGGTAGGTTGCCTATTAACGCTTCATTTATTTGATTTTGTAGGTTTTTACCTTGCTCCTTCGTCTGTAACATATTTTTCTGTCGTCTCATTTTTTCTGATGTATGGGGCTGTATTCCTGCCTTAATGGTTGTTTGGCCTAAGGCGTCCAGCACTGGAGTTTGCAGGCAGTTGGGTAGAGCAGGATCTTGGTGCTGAGATAAGGACCTCTGGGAGACCTCACTCCAATTAATATTCCCTGGGGTCTGAGGTACTCTGTTAGTCTAGCAGTTTGTTTTTTTTGTTTTTTTTTTTTTACACGGGCCTCTCACTGTTGTGGCCTCTCCAGCTGCGGAGCACAGGCTCCGGACGTGCAGGCTCAGCGGCCATGGCTCACAGGCCCAGCCGCTCTGCGGCATGTGGGATCTTCCCAGACCAGGGCACGAACCCGTGTCCCCTGCATCGGCAGGCAGACTCCCAACCACTGCGCCACCAGGGAAGCCCAGTCTAGCAGTTTGGACTCGGCACTCCCACCAAGGAGCTCAGCCTCAACCCCCGGTCTGGGAACCAAGATCCTGCAAGCCACGCAGCATAGCAATAGAAACACACACACACACACACACACACACACACACACACTAAGGAGCAGTACAGGGGCTTCCCTGGTGGCACAGTGGTTGAGAGTCCACCTGCCGATGCAAGGGACACAGGTTTGTGCCCCAGTCTGGGAAGATCCCACATGCCACGGAGCGGCTAGGCCCGTGAGCCATGGCCGCTGAGCCTGCGCGTCCAGAGCCTGTGCTCCGCAACGGGAGAGGCCACAACAGTGAGAGGCCCGCGTACTGCAAAAAAAAAAAAAAAAAAAAAAAAAAGGAGCAGTACAATAACAGAAATAAAAAATAAAATAAAATAAGAAAAAACAAAAAATATATTAGGAAAAATAAAAATATAAGTGAAACAACTACAAGGTAAAACAGAACCACAACAGAAAAAAAAAAAGGGAACAAGCCAAAAGGAGCTGAATAACAAACTATAAAGAATAAAATAAAATTAGAAAAATCAAAATATAAATGAATCAACAACAACAAGGTAAAACAGAAACACAACCTAAAAAAATTTAAAAAATTAAAAAAGACCCTTGGCTGTGGGGGCAGAGCTTAGGCAGGGGCAGAACTTAGGCAGGGGTGGGGTTTAGTGTGGGGGAACCTAGGCGTAGCACCTGTGGGGAAAGGCAGCACGGCCTGAGGGGGGCCTTGGTGTGCAGAGTTTGGAGTTCAGAGGTAAGGCCCTGGGTGGGGGTGTGTGGACGGAGCTTAGGCTCAGCACTGCTGGACCTCCAAGGGCAGAGGATTAGGCCCAGGACCTCAGCAGGCTCCCCACGGGCCCAAGTGGGCAGGGAAATGCTGGCTGTGCTCCCTTCCATTCCTCCCCTCTCCCGAGGGTCTCCCCTGTCCCTGTTGATCCGCTAACCATGGGTGGGCCCCACCTGGTCTGGGAACCCCTCCCCTCCCCCAGCCGCCCCTCAGGGGCGCCAGTCCCATCCCACCTCCACTTCTCCTTCCCCCTCACTCCCCGACATGTCACACTCCCCCTACCCAGTCACTCAGTGGTTCCTACCATCCCCTTCAATGTCTGTGGTCCCCCACCAGTGCCTGGTAGGTGCCCTAGCTGTGCAGAGATGCGAACTCAGCGTCCTCCTACTCTGCCATCTTGACTCCGCCCCCATCAAATTGTTTTATGGTAGTAGTAGGAATACTTTTTAAATTTCTCCCTAATGTCATTACATTGGCATTTCAATAAATGCCAAAAAAATTTTTTTAATATATTTTGATTGTTTCCTGTGAATTAAAAGTCTTGGGTCAAAATTCAATACAGGTAAAATTTAAAGTTCCTTCTAACAAAATAAAAAATTCTCAACTTCAACCCATGGGCCACTTATAAAAGATATTTGTTATCATTAAACAGTTGTACAGTAAGTGAATTTAGATTGTCTCTTGAGTTCACTGGACCTTTATTACTCTCATAACCTCAAGTTGATAGACTAAATGTTGTCCAATATTTAAATAATCATATTTGTTTAAATATGTATACCCTAAAATGAAATAAAACTATTTTTTGAAACTACAAACAATTCAAACAAAACTATAGTACTTTCAGGAACAGCCACAAAGGATTTCATTTTATTTAATTTTAGAATAAATATCAAGGCAATGAGGCACTAACCCTATAAGAAAATCTTGTACATAAATAAAACTAGATAATCAAAGAAAAAAAATTTTAAGGTAAAATAGTTTTCCTCTTCACCTAAACACTGAGAATAATTTTAGTGGGCATCAACAAGGAACAAACAGAAAAGGCAACAACATATGAGACTTGGGAGATGTTGCCTTTATAGGAAGTAAACTGTGGGGGACCCCATGACCAGGGCAGCACCAGGGCAGTTTCTGAGTTAGTAGGCACAGTCAACAAAACATCAACTCTGTCACATACTATGTAACCTTGAACAAGTTAGTTAACTTCTCTGAGCTTCAGTTTCCCAGCCTATAAAACAGGGACAATAGTATCTATCTTATGTCATATGTAAACTATCTTAAGTATATGGCACTTAGTAGAGATCAATAAATGATAGCTATTAAGAGACAAACCTGTATTTTAACTCTAGTGTAAATATATGTACATGGTTTTATTGAATCACCCTCAAATTCCTTTTCAATAACCACCAACACAACAAAATTTTGTTCTACATTGTATACAAAAGGAACTAAAGATTTCTGATCTAATTATACAGCTTTTTCTTTTTTTCTGGCCAGGCCTGCAGCATATGGGGTCTTAGTTCCCCAACCAGGGATCAAACCCATGCCCCCTGCAGTGGCAGCTCAGTCCTAACCACAGGACAGCCAGGGAATTCCCTATATAGCTTTTAAATTGCAACTTACTTTCATTCTGCAGGATGTTAATGGCATCATCCATAATGCAGTCTGGTGAAAATCCTGCTGTCTTTGACAGTAAACCCAACAATGATGCAATTTTCAGTCTCACAGATGGATCATTCTCCTGAAACAAAAGCAGCTATTGTTACATTGATGCTCTACTCTCAGGAACATGGGAAACTAATATCTCAAAACAGAGTCAACAAGTATTTCTTAAGCTTTATTTCTGAAAAATTAACTTTATATGCTTTGGGGGCAGAAAGCTTTTCTCAATCTGTATGTTACACCTAAATACTGCAAAGTGAATGGGAATATTTTATGCCTTCCTGATGTCATTAACTTCTAAGGAGATGTGTGCTTTTGGGATTAAAAGTAACTTTCCTCCACTTTGCAGTAACATTAGACATGAGTTGCAGCAACTTGGACCACCAACACTGCCAGCACTGGGCACTCAACATTGCTGTCAGCACCACTGTTTTTGGAGCCCCAGAAATTGGGTGCTGCAGCTACTACTGCTATCACCAGAAAGAAGTTTTCGTTCTACCTGTGTTTTTTTGGATCACCAGATCCTGATCAGAAGTCTGGGGCAGGTGATGGGATTTCCCAGGTGGTCCAGTGGTTAAGACTGTGCTCCCAATGCAGGGGGCCCAGGTTCAATCCCTGGACAGGGAACTAGATCCCACATGACACAACTAAAAATCCTGCATGCAGCAACAAAGATCCTGCGTGCCACAAGTAAGACCCGGCGCAGCCAAATAAATAAATAAATAAATATTTTAAAGAAAAGTCTGGGGCAGGTGAATCATTGTCTGGGTCTAGGTCCTGGGTCTGGGGCACAGGGCAAGAGAGACTAAGATATGAGTTAGCGTGGCCCATTTAGCTTCAATATCGGGAGGTGGTCTCTAATTTGCACCAAGATTCCTATGGTGAGAAGTTTTCCCCAAAGACCGAAAGGAACACGTCTTTTTGTTCATCACCATATCGCAAGTATGTAGCACAATATCTGGCACTAAGTAGACAGATGTTCAATAAACATAGGTAAAATAAAAAAAAAAAGTACCTTGCCAACGCTAAGATTAAGCAAGCATTTCTGTCCCAAGGACAAAATTACTTAAATGTATGCTCAAAAGATGAAGTGCCTTCTAGATGTGACCCCAGTTTCTAAGGAGGTAACTGGGCACAACAAGAAGGCCTGAAGCAGGAGAAGGGACAAAAGATATGCAGTCAGAAGACCCTGAATCCTGGCACACCACTTACCATATGTTCAACCTTGGGAAAGTCATTTTCTTGGGAACTTAAGCTGTGGAGTGCAGCAGAAGGAGAAAGGGCTTTGAAATTGGCCAGATTGAGGTGTGAAGCCTGGACTCACTATGTAATAGCTATATGTCTTGAACAGGCTAATTAATTTCCTAAGCCTCATCTGTGAAATGGGGCTAATAACAACCTCAAACAGCTACTGAGAGGAAAACAACTCACACAGAAATGGGCATACAGAAGGCAATCAAATATTAATGCCCTTCCTTCCTTCCTCTATGATCATCAGTCCTTTCATGTGGAGGGTAATAAAACCTGAACTGAATCCCTATGAATATGGTACTCCGATAGGTACCATAAAGAGCAAATAAAAAACACGTGAAAAATAAGGATGCAATCACCAAGCCCAGAATATGGGAAATTCCACAGGGTAAAATGCCTGGTTTTTAAACAATAAATATCATGGGAAAGAAAAGGTGGTGGGGGGAGGGAATGCTATAGATTAAAAGAAACTGAAAAGGACAGCTAAACTAACGAAATGCAACATGTGAATCCTGCTCAAACAAACCAACTGTAAAAAGACTTTAAGACAATCAGTGAAAGCTGAACATGGACTAGGTATTATACACTATTAAGGATTATTGTTAAGTGTCATTTTTTTAAGTCCTAAAAAAAGTCCTAATTTGTTAAACACAGATAATTAAGTCTTTATAGGTAAAATGATATGTTGCCTGGGATTTGCCCCACCCCCAAAAAAGTAGGGGAATGCACCAAACAAGAAGAGCAAAATGTTGATAATTGTTGAAGCTGGATGAGGAACACTGGAAAGCTCATATTATTTTCTCTCCTTTTGTGTATGTTTGTAAATTTACAAAAAAAAAAAGTTAACTTTTTAGAAAAATCACATGAAAGTACTTATTCTATCTAAAATGCAAATTAATTTACTCATTCAACAAACATTCAAGGAGTACCTACTATGTGCCGAGCATCATTCTAGCTGCTGGGGATACAACAGTGAATAAAACAGAAGCAATCCCTGCTCTCATAGCGCTTATATTCAAGTGGATAAGACTGGCGAAAGAGGGAATCCTCTGGTGGTCCAGTGGTTAGGACTTGGTGCTTTCACTGCCATGGGCCCAGGTTCAATCCCTGGTCGGGGAACTATGATCGTGCAAGCCGTGTGGCTCGGCCAAAAAGAATAAAAAATTTAAAAATAAAGACTGGCAAAAGAAAATATGTAATTTCAGATGGTAAGCATTCTGAAGAAAAACGACGTGTGTAAGAGGTTAAAGAGTACTGTGGAGAGGCTGTTATAGACATGACAGTGAGGGAAGTCCACTCTACGGATATGACTTTTGAACGGACACTTAACTGAGTGAGACAGAGAGCAATAGGAAGTTTTAGGGAAGCAGCATTCCAGGCAGAAGAATGTTGCAAACCCAGAATATGGAAGATTCTAAAATGCTGCATTTAAGAATACATACATATCTGTTACAGTGATTCTCTCCAGAGTAATCTCTGGAGAGTGTATTTTGTTTTCTAACTTTTTTATTTGCAGAGGCAAGTCTCATTCTTTATTTTATACACTTCTATACTGCTTGAATTTGTTACAATAAATGCTACAGTTGGGGTTTTTAAAAGAATGTTAAATTTAAAACTCCGCACAAACATTCATAACCCTTCAAAAGCTTCCAGTTTCCTATGGAAAGAAGCCTGAGCTGCTGAGCATGACACAACGGCCTGCCAAGACTGTCCCGTACGTCAGCTCCCACAATTCCCCACCACGCTTGATGCCATGAGGCTTCAAGTTTCTGTACTTCTGCTCAGATTGCTCCTCTGCCTAAACTGCTCTCCCTGCCTCCCACAGCCACTCCCTCCTGCCCCTCAGGTGTCAGCAACCCCAGGAAGTTTGTCTCTGATGCCTGAACTGGACAAGAGTGCCCTTCCCCTTGGACCACCCAAGCAGCCTGGTGCAACCCTTTATCATGCCCCTCACCAGTGCACTGTAATTATCATAGTGTATTATGTGATTGTGTCTGTTTCCCCAACCAAACTGTGAGCTGCTAAAGTGACAAGCAGAATGCCCAGAAAGCACTTCGTACATTCTGATAAAAATAAAGGGAAGAGTATAGGAAAAGGAAAAGCCACATGTCCTACTTAATTCACTCGGTGAATTAAATAATTCATCCATCATCTGTTCAACAGGATTTCCTGAGTACTTACAAGGAGCCACTGTGTTTGGCCGTGGGGATACACTGCCCTCATGGAACTTTAAGTTTTAATGGGCAAGGCAGACAATTGTCAAGTAATGTCCAAATACATAATTACAAAGTTGTACTGTAAAGGAAAAATAAAGAGTTCTATGAAAGCATATAACAAACACGGACTTTAATTTGAGGCAGAGAGAAAAGAATAAATGAATGCTCTCAGTCATGAAAGAACACCACAGCTTCCAGAACTGAAAAAGGGGGCAATGTGGCTAAAATGTAGACTACCATGAAATGCGGCTACAGAGGCAAGCAGGTGCCACAACTTTTTGAGAATTATGGCAAGTGCCTCTGATAGTGCCCAGAATGTAGCAGGAATTCAATACATATTTGTTCACTGTTGAATAAACAAATGAATAGTCTTTGTCCTAAGAACAATAAAAATCCTTCGAATAACTATAACGAGGAGAGTGACATAAACAGATTCAAATTTCTGAAATACCAAACCAGCCTCAATATAATGATTGGATTGGAAGGGGCAAAAGTAGCCAGAGACAAATTAAGAGTAATTACGGTGCTTGCTTTGGCAGCACATATACTAAAACTGGGACAATAGAGAGAAAATTTGCATGGCTCCCATGCAAGGATGACATACAAATTCATGAAGCATTCCATATTTCTGAAAAAAAATTTAATCCTTTGAGCAGCGAAAAATAAAAAAAGGAGTATTTGATTAAAAAAATTATAGAACAGCAAAAGAATTTGAATGGTTCCAAAGAATTATTCATCTTTCCATTCATTCTTTTAATAAATTAAATAAAACTTAATACGTGAAAAAAAAAAAAGAGTATACCGCTATAGTCCAGCAAAAGGCAATGCCAAGACTCCCACTTACATTAGGGGCAGGCTAGATAATACAGAACAACCTTCCCGCTGAGGAAAACTAGAATCGTATTACAGATGCCAAAATCGTAGAATCTAGAATCGTATTACAGATGCTGTGTGTGACTTCTCAAAGGAAACAATACAATGATATATTTAAAATACTAAAAACAAACAAATAAAGAAAAACAGCCAATCTAAAATTCTACACACAGCAAAAACATCGTTCAAGAAGGGAGGTAGGGGCTTCCCTGGTGACACAGTGATTAAGAATCCACCTGCCAATGCAGGGGACACTGGTTCAAGCCCTGGTCCAGGAAGATCCCACATGCCATGGAGCAACTAAGCCCATGCACCACAACTACTGAGCCTGTGCTCTAGAGCCTGTGAGCCCCAACTACTGAAGCCCGAGCACCTAGAGCCCGTGTTCCACAACAAGAGAAGCCACCGCAATAAGAGGCCCATGCACCGCAACGAAGAGTAGCCCCCACTTGCCGCAACTAGAGAAAAACCTATGCACAGCAACAAAGACCCAAAGCAGCCAAAAATAAATAAAATTAAATTAAATTAAATTAAATTAAATTAAATTAAAAAAAGAAGGAACATAAAGGGAATTCCCTGGCAGCTCAGTGGTTAGAACTCAGCACTTTCACTGCTGTGGCCCAGGTTCAGTGGCTGGTTGGGGAACTAAGATCCCATAAACCATGCAGCATGGCCAAAAAAAAAAAGAATGGACGTAAAACTTAAAACTTTTCCATACATACAAACACAAAGAATTTGTCACTGAGTGCCACCAGTAAAGTCACAATAAATGGAAATATCAGAGGGTATTCATCAGCCAAAAGGAAAATAATCCCAGATGAATAAACAGTCACAGATACAAGAAGGAAAGAAAAGCAATGATAAATACATGTGGGTAAATGATAAATACATAGGTAAACTTAAATGAATATTGTCTGTAGAAAATAACAATGTCTTCCAGAGTGAAAAATGGAGAATTAAAACATAAAACTTCATTCACACATGTAAGTCAGGAAGGTGGATAAATGAAGTTAAAGTCCTCACATTGTTCAAAATAGAAACTGTACCATTTAACACTTGACTTTGATCAGTCAAGAATTCATGTAATAGCTAGGTTATAACCAGTAAAAGAAGTGTAAAAGAATGTATAACTCCCAAGCTAATAAAAAAGGGGTGGAGGAGAGAATTTTTTTAAAAGAGTCAATGCAAAAGATGGCAAGAAATGAGAGAAAAGAAAAGAACACTGAGCAGGTAAGACAAATAGAAGGCATTTAATAAGAGGGTAGATTTAAACCGGCATATATCAATAAACACATTAAATGTAATGAACTAAATGCTCCAATTGAAAAACACTCTCAAGTGAAATTTTTAAAAAACTAACTACATGTTTTTTACATGGGTCATAAAATAAAATGCTATAAAAAAGATGAAAATAAAAAGTAGAAATAGGTATACCATGTAAACTTTAATCAAGAGATAGTTGGTATCATAATATTAATATCAAAGTCATTATATGCTGATATGATTATTTGTAAAGAATACAAAATCTACACATAATTTATTAAAATTGTTAAATGAGCTTAGCAAGGTTGTTAGATATAGGATTTAATAAGCAAAAATCAATTGCATTTCTGAATATCCATTCTGTACTGTTAGAAAATAAAATTTTTTAAACATATCATTTACAATAACAAAATATTAACTACCTAGGAATAACTAACAAAAAGAAGTACACAAAAAAAAAACACAAAAAAAAAAAAAAAAAAAAAGAAGTACAAAAGGACTTTCCTGGTGGTGCAGTGGTTAAGAATCCGCCTGCCAATGCAGGGGACACGGGTTCGAGCCCTGGTCCGGCTCAAAATTTATAAAGAAATTAAAAGACCAAGAACAATTAATATATTCTTAAAGAAGAGGAAGGTGGGAGAAGTTGTCCTACCAGATGTCAAGATTTATTATAATGTTATGCTAAGACAGCATGGTATTGGCATAAGAATAAATAAACGGAACAGTAGAAGAGACAGCCCTGAAACATACCCACCCATATACAGACACTTAATTTACCAGAAAGGTGGTACTGCAAAACAATGGGGAAAGGACATTCTTTTCAGTAAATGGTGCTGGGACATTTGGACTTCCATACACCAAAGCATCACACACACAAATCAATTCCATGTATGAAAAACAAATAATAAGCTTCTAATAATAATGTAGCAAAATGTCTTAATGAGCTCAGGGTAGATAAACCCTTCTTATATCAATCAGACAAGAAAAGCACAAAATATAACTCAAAAGACTGTCAAATTGGGTTACATTAAGAACTTATTTTCATCAAAATACAACATTAAGGGACTAAAAAGCGAGACGATATTTGTAACATGTATAACCAAAGAACTTGTACCCAGAATATAAAGAATTCCCACAAAGCAATAAGGGAAAAAAAAAAAATTTGTAAAATAGGCAAGAGACATACATAGGTATTACCCAAAAGAATATCCAGTTAAACGTATTAAAGTTGCTCCCCTTTATAGTAATCTAAGAAATGCAAATTAAAGCTACAGTGACTACACATCCACAGGAATTGTCAAAATGAAGAAAATCGGGCTTCCCTGGTGGCACAGTGGTTGAGAATCTGCCTGCCAATGCAGGGGACACGGGTTCGAGCCCTGGTCTGGGAGGATCCCACATGCCGCGGAGCACCTAGGCCCGTGAGCCACAACTACTGAGCCTGCGCGTCTGGAGCCTGTGCTCCGCAACAAGAGAGGCCGCGATAGTGAGAGGCCCGCGCACCGCGATGAAGAGTGGCCCCTGCTCGCTGCAACTGGAGAGAGCCCTCGCACAGAAACGAAGACCCAACACAGTCAAAAATAAATAAATAAATAAATAAATTTATTTAAAAAAAAAAAAATGAAGAAAATCAATTGCAGCTATTGGAAAGTATGTGGAACAACTGGAACTCTCACACAGTGCTAATACGAGTGTAAACTGGTATTATCACTTTGGAAAACAGTTGGCTCAGTAATTCCACTCCAGGGTATATACTACACAGAAATGCAAGCCATGCACACCAAGAGACTTGTATAAAAATGTCTGTGGCAATATTTCTTATAATAGCTAAAACCTGGAAACAGTCTAAATGTCCATCAATAATAGAATGAATAAATAAATTATGGTATACTCATACAATGAAATCTTTTTTTTCTTTTTTTCTTTTTTTTGCGGTACGCGGGCCTCTCACTGTTGTGGCCTCTCCCATTGCGGAGCACAGGCTCTAGACGCGCAGCCTCAGCGGCCGTGGCTCATGGGCCCAGCCGCTCCACGGCATGTGGGATCTTCCCGGACCAGGGCACGAACCCGTGTCCCCTGCATCGGCAGACGGACTCTCAACCACTGTGCCACCAGGGAAGCCCGAAGTCTTATACTGTAGTAAAAATGAATGAACTACAGCTACAGTTAATAATATAGATAAATCTCACAGAATTTTGAGCAAAAGTCCCACAAAAAAAGATACATACAGAGAGGGAGGGAGGGAAAGAGGAAGGAAGGAAGGAAGGAAGGAAGGAAAGGAGTGTGTTTTTTTTTACCAAATAAATCTGTATTTAGTACAAGTTTAAATGGTAAAAAAATTTTTTAAAGAAATTTTTTACCCCAAAAGTCAGGAGAGTAGTGGTTATCTTTGGGAAAGGGGGGAGAAATAATTAGAAGGAGTTTTGAGGGGGCCTATGGGAGGCTGATTATATTCCATTTCTTGACCTGGATGGTAGTCACATACGGTGTTCATGTTGATCAATAGGCTATATGAGGTTTTTCTACGTATTCTTTACATGTTATATTTCATAGTAAAGCTTAAAAATATGATAGTTGGGACTTCCCTGGCGGTCCAGCGGTTAAGACTCTGCACTTCCACTGCAGAGGGTGCGGGTTCGATCCCTGGTTGGGGAACTAAGATCCTGATGCTGTGTGGTGCAGCCAAAAAATTAAAAAATAATAATAATAAATTAAAAATATGACAGTTGTTTATATTACTGAGGTAATGGAAACAGAGAGGTAGATGGACTTAAGAGATATTTAGAAGGTAAAATCAACATGAGTTGGTGAGGAAGGGAATATGGAGAAAGGAAAGGGTGAGGGTTATATTTAGGATCCTTCTTGGGTTTCTGATTTAAGGGTCTATATTGTTGGTGGTACACTCCTTGCTATAAGGTAAACTGGAGAATGAAGGGAGATACCAAATTCAGTTTTGAACACAAATAAAAGCCAATTCTTTATGGACTTCAAATCATTAAAATAACATCATCAAATCAAGTAATTGTCTTTCAGAGACAATAGATTAGTCAAATACCCTAATTCTGCAGTGAAAGAGGACAGAAAAGATACATAGTCTTTCAATGGTCTGGAATGGAGTCACAGACCTCCAAACACAAGGGAGCAGCACAGAAAACAGAAGTACTAAGTCTAGCAGATAAGAGGAAGGCAAGGAGGAAGGAGAGTATCTGACCTAGTAACATTCTTTCTTCATCTAGATACTTTACTCAAGTTCTTCTACTTTCTGAAATTATCCCCTGGTACCTTTCATGCCTAAGCTTAAAACTGCCTTGGGGGAAGGCCTCTCTAATAATTGCTCTTCTCACATTAAAACTGGCCTTGTTCAGGCTTTCCTCATCTTGCTGTAGACTTATCAGTCTCCTAGTTGGTCACCCTAACTCCCGTCTTGCCCTCATTCAGTTCCTCCATCCTCCATATCGCCCCCGAGAGTGACATGTCTAAAACAAAAACCCCCAAGGTAGAATACAAGAACCTTCCATTAGACAAGATTTCTAGTCTAAAGTAAAGAGTTCTCAATTTAAAATCTACACCAGGGACTTCCCTGGTGGCGCAGTGATTAAGAATCCGCCTGCCAATGCAGGAGACACGGGTTCGAGCCCTGGTCCGGGAAGATCCCACATGCCACGGAGCAACTAAGCCCGTGTGCCACAACTACTGAGCCTGAGCTCTACTGAGCCTGAGCTCTAGAACCCACAAGCCACACTGCTGAACCCAAATGGCACGACTACTGAAGCCCGTGGGCCTAGAGCCTGTGCTACGCAACAAGAGAAGCCACCGCAATGAGAAGCCCGCGCACCGCTACGAAGAGTAGCCCCCGCTCGCCGCAACTAGAGAAAGCCCACACACAGCAACGAAGACCCAACACAGCCAAAAATAATTAATTTAAAAAGTAATAAAATAAAATAAAATCTACAGCAGCCAAACTACCTGTATTTCTTCTAACGTGATAAGTTATTTCACATCTCGATGCCTTTGCTCACAATTGCTCCTTCTTTCTAAAACGTCTTTCCTCCTACTTTCCAACTACCCATAATCTGATTAAGATTCATCTCAAGCATCACTACTCTATAATGCCCTTCTAGGCCCGTGCTCCCAAGTACAATTGATTACCCTCTTCTTTAAAGTTATATCATAACCTGTCTCAGATTTCGTAGCACCTATAACATTGTATTATTATCCATTTTTTGTCTAATCTACCCAACTAGACTCAGATCAGGGATCATATATTAATCTCTGTATCATCAACATGAAGCACAAGGCCTGGCACAGAATTAGAATTCAGAACACTTAGAGTGAATTAAAAAAATAAACAAATGAATAACTCAAGGCCTTACCATCTATATATCACATATATATTTGATCTACCAACTATACTACTGGCCCTTAAAGGACAAAGAACATGTCTCACGGTTCCCAACATCCTCCACAGCAACTAACACAGTAGTATAAGTGAAGAACCCCTCATGTGAAATATTAACAAGTTCAGCTACAGAAAACCTTGATGAGAAAAGCAGAAGCCAAAGTAGTTATCTACTAAAATACAAGATACCATATTTCTGTATAAAATAGAAGAATAAAAAAACACTATAGTCATCAATCTAGAACTGGACCCATTTATCATCCCTCCTCCTTTCCTCTGGGGCTAGAATCTGCTAGACTAATGCACACAGCATGGCCTGGTTAAAGAGCTTGGGGTCTGACATCAGAATGCCTGAGTCCAATTTTTCTTTTAGACATGGTAACGGTATTGTGATTATGTTTTTAAAAAGAGTCTTTATTGTTTAGAGATATAAACTGAAATTTATGAATAAAATGATATGATGCCAGGAATTTGTTTTCACAAGAATCTGGTAGAGGGTGAGAGTGGAGGAAATGGAAGTGGACAGTAGGAGTGGGGGTGGGAATAAAACAAATTTAGACATAAAATGATAATTGTTGAAGATGGGTAATGAGTACATGGGAATTAAACTATTCTCTCTAATTGTATACATAGTTGAAATGTTCCATGACAAAAAGTTGAAAACAAAATTCCATACAGTCCAGCAATTCCACCCCTGGGTATTTATCAGAAGAAAACAAAAATACTAATTCCAAAAGATATACGCACCCCTATGTTTGTTGCAGCATTATCACAGTCAAGATTCGGAAGCAACGTTAAGTGCCCATCGATAAATGAATGGATAAAGAAGACGTGATTTATATATACAATGGAATATTACTCAGCCATAAAAAAAGAATGAAACCTTGCCATTTGCGACAACATGGATGGACCGAGAGGGTATTATGCTAAGTGAAATAAGTCAGAGAAAGACAAACACCATATGATTTCAGTTACATGTGGAATCAACAAAACAAAACAAATGAATAAACACAACAAAACAGAAAGAGAGTCATAGATATCAAGATACATAGGTGTTTGCCAGAGGGGAAGGGGTTGGGGGGGAGGAGAGAAATAGATGAGGAAGCTTAAGAGATATAAACTTCCAGTTGCAAAATAAATGAGTCATGGGTATGAAATGTACAGGGTGGGGAATATAGTCAATAACTATTTAATATTTTGTATGGTGACAAATCATAACTCAACTTATTGTGGTGAACATTTTGAAATGTATGGAAATACTGAATCACTATACTGTGTAACAGGAACTAACATAGTGTTGTAGAAAACAAGGCATTTTACAAAACAACTGACCAAATTTCTTTAACAGGTCAATGTCACCAAAATAATAAAAATTGTTCTAGATTTTTAAAAAAGCAAATGCCATATGTGGAGACAGTTTGCATTTCGATTTGAACAAATCAACTATAACAAGATATTTGGGGAACAACTAGAGAAATGTGA
Source organism: Pseudorca crassidens (assembly GCF_039906515.1). Taxonomy (NCBI): domain Eukaryota; kingdom Metazoa; phylum Chordata; class Mammalia; order Artiodactyla; family Delphinidae; genus Pseudorca; species Pseudorca crassidens. The sequence continues at coordinate 56,336,965 of NC_090304.1, forward strand.
ATATGGACCATTTGTTAGATGACGTTAATTTTACTTGAGATGCTTAGATGGTTATATTTTTTAAGTGTCCCTTTGTAAGAGGTATTTACTGAACTATTTAGGGAAAAGTATTATGATACTTTAAAAAAACTTCAGGAAAACAAACTGAGCAAATTTGACATAATATTAATAACTATTTAATCCCAAAGATGGGTATTTGGCAGTTCATACAGTATTCTCTACTTTTCTATAAGCTCAATAATTTTCATACTAAAGTTTAAAATCCGAAGTCATCTGTGATTCAAATATTTGAAAATTATTTCTTCTTTTACTTCAGATCTTACTTACAAATAAAAACTGAAAAATAAACCATTTTACAAATTTCATTTTCTGCTTAAAATATTTCCTCTATTTAACTATGCATGAATTGATGTTTTTTTCTAACCCATGAAAATAGAGAAATAAAATGCCACTTAGCTAAAAAAGTTAAAAAAAAAAAAAGGACTATTGCAGTTAGATATGAGGGCCTTGAATTAAAGCAGTAACAGCAGAATGAGAGGACTATATGCCAGAGACAAATCTGGTTACAGAAGGGTCATGGTTGAAGTTAACTCCTCCTTTGTGCTCCAACGCAGTCTCAGTACTCTGAGCAATTTGATGCATTTTATCATTCACATCTGTTTCCATCTAGATATTGTAACCTTTTTTTTTTTTTTTTTGACTGCATTGGGTCTTCTTTGCTGTGTGTGGGCTTTCTCTAGTTGCCGCAAGCAGGAGCTACTCTTCATTGCGGTGCATGGGCTTCTCAATGCAGTGGCATCTCTTGCTGTGGAGCACCGGCGCCAGGCGCGCAGGCTTCAGTAGTTGTGGTGCACAGGCTTAGTTGCTCCACAGCATGTGGGATCTTCCCGGACCAGGGCTGGAACCCACGTCCCCACTCTGCCACCAGGGAAGCCCATGAAAGCTTCTGATAATAGGATCTTTTTGGACCTTTTGGATCTTTTTTATCTCTGTATCCACAGTGCCTAGCACATGGAAGACACTCAGTAAAAGACTGCTGAATGAACACTTATTATTTATTTTGCATATTAACCTATTCTGCAGACACATGATACAACTCCTATACATACTCCCATACACACTCTCATCAGGTCCTCAAGACCTTCTTACCTTGTAATAATGTTCCAAGAGAATCCTGACTACTCCCTCCACACTTTCTGCCTCCACAGGCTTCCTGGCAAACTGAAGTAGGTACTGCAAAGCATCTGCTGGGGAGGTAGCCTTACACAGATCTATGTGGAGTGCTGCAGATTTACTTGGTTTTGTCAGTCGGAGTTTCTTAGTGGCAATTTCCTCCTGCTGTTGCTGCAAGAGGGTAGGAAAGATAAAACATGAAAACTTGACTGAAAACAGAGAGTTGCAAATTTAACTTTACCTTGTTTGATGGAAATAATTTTTCCTATACCAAAATAATGTATTTAGGTAACAGACCCAGCTTAAACAAAAAGCAGTGTTATGAACTGGGAAAGGAGCCAACTGGAGACAAAGCTATGAGTCCCAATTTTGCTTTTCACTAGCTCCTACAGCTTTGGGTAAGTTATTTAACTTCTCTAAGTCTCAGTTTCTTTCTCTGTAAAGTAGGTCCACGAATATTTTGTTCTGCCTATCTCTTAGGATTGTTGTAGCTTTAGGGTTAAGAGGACACACAAAGGATCTGCTCCACTCCTTATTAGAAAAGAAATCTCAATTCGACAAATATATTCAGACTGTGCTGAGGCACTTACTAGGCTCACCTTGCCTCCTAAGAAAACTACAACTGATGGGAATGGTCTGCAGCTTACACTGAGGACAAAAATCTTCCTCTCATAACGGATGACTATTTTCACCCAAATCATTCTACCTTTGTTAGAAGGATGGTCAGTATAGGAAAGAAATACATTGCCATATGCCTAGCAAACTGCAGCTACTTAACAAATATTTACTGAATGATTGATTTGGAATTAGAAGTTGTCTCTGATTCCAACTCTGCTGCTCTATTCTAAGTATGTCATGATTCACATTTTTATCATCCATAAAAAACAGAAATGATGACCTACCACTAGTCTATCTCAATCAGGGATCCTCATCTGAACCACAGAACACACAAAATTAGCTGAGTAACTATTTTCTCAACTTTCCCAAGGATGGTGCCTAACTAGAACTATTCTAGATGAATCTGTTACATATGATGAGTGCCAAAAAGTTCACGTAAAAGGGAACCTGTTACTCCAGGGCTTACGTAAGGCCCTGGTGTGTAGATATAGAGAAGATCACAACAGAAGATAAAAGTTGTAATCAACAGTAATCATCAGAAAACTACTAGAGCTAATCAACGAACTTGGTAAAGTTGTAGGATACAAAATTAATGCACAGAAATCACTTGCATTCCTATACACTAAAAATGAAAGATCAGAAAGAGAAATTAAGGAAACAATCCCATTCACCATTGCAATAAAAAGAATAAAATACCTAGGAATAAACCTACATAAGGAGGTAAAAGACCTATACTCAGAAAACAGCAAGACACTGATGAAAGAAATCAAAGATGACACAAACAGATGGAGAGATATACCATGTTCTTGGATTGGAAGAATCAACACTGTGAAAATGACTATACTACCCAAAGCAATCTACAGATTCAATGCAATCCCTATCAAATTACCAATGGCATTTTTCACAGAACTAGAACAAAAAAATCTTAAATTTGTATGGAGACACAAAAGACCCTGAATAGCCAAAGCAATCTTGAGAAAGAAAAAATGGAGCTGGAGGAATCAAGATTCCCTGACTTCAGACTATACTACAAAGCTACAGTAATCAAGACAATATGGTACTGGCACAAAAACAGAAATATAAATCAACGGAACAGGATAGAAAACCCACAGATAAACCCACGCACCTATGGTCGACTAATCTATAACAAAGGAGGCAAGGATATACAATGAAGAAAAGACAGTCTCTTCAATAACTGGTGCTGGGAAAACTGGACCGCTACAGGTAAAAGAATGAAATTAGAACACTCCCTAACACCATACACAAAAATAAACTCAAAATGGATTAAAGACCTAAATGTAAGGCCAGACACTATCAAACTCTTAGAGGAAAACATAGGAAGAACACTCTGACATAAATCACAGCAAGCTCTTTTTTGACCACCTCCTAGAGTAATGGAAATTAAAAAACAAAATAAACAAATGGGACCTAATGAAACTAAAAAGCTTTTGCACAGCAAAGGAAACTATAAACAAGATGAAAAGACAACCCTCAGAATGGGAGAAAATATTTGCAAACGAATCAATGGACAAAGGATTAATCTCCAAAATATATAAACAGCTCATGCAGCTCAGTATTAAAAAAACAAACAACCCAATCAAAAAATGGGCAGAAGACCTAAATAGACATTTCTCCAAAGAAGACATACAGATGGCCAAGAAGCACATGAAAAGCTGCTCAACATCACTAATTATTAGAGAAATGCAAATCAAAACTACATGAGGTATCACCTCACACCAGTTAGAATGGGCATCATCAGAAAATCTACAAACAAATGCTGAAGAGGGTGTAGAGAAATGGGAACCCTCTTGCACTGTTGGTGGGAATGTAAATTAATACAGCCACTATGGAGAACAGTATGGAGTTTCCTTAAAAAACTAAAAATAGAATTACCATATGACCCAGCAATCCCACTACTGGGCATATACATGGAGAAAACCATAATTCAAAGACACATGCACCCCAATGTTCACTGAAGCACTATTTACAATAGCCAGGTCATGGAAGCAACCTAAATGCCCACAGACAGACGAATGGATAAAGAAGATGTGGTACATACATACAATGGAATATTACTCAGGCATAATAAGGAACGAAACTGGGTCATTTGTAGAGACATGGATGGACATAGAGACTGTCATACAGAGTGAAGTAAGTCAGAAAGAGAAAAACAAATATCGTATATTAACGCATATATGTGGAATCTAGAAAAATGGCACAGATGAATCAGTTTGCACACAGAAATGGAGACACAGATGCAGAGAACAAACGTATGGACACCAAAGGGGGAAAGGGGTGAGGGGTGGTGGTGGGATGAATTGGGAGATTGGGATTGACATATATACACTAATACATATAAAAAAGATAATAACTTGTTGTATTAAAAATAAAATTCAAAAAAAATTTTTTCCTTAACGCTTGATGCATCATAATGATACCTTGAGCAATCACCTCTTTACAAATTTACACTTCTACAGAGAAGAGACTAGGATTATTCTAGACAGGAACATGGCATGGCATAATAAAAAGACCAAGGGCTTTGAAGTCAGAGGAATCTGAGTTCAATTACCACTTACTAGCTACAGGAGGCCTTCTCCTTCTTCTATAAAAAGGAATACAATACCTACATCATAGGGATATTTAAGAAGTCTAAAGTATAATGTCTTTATTGTGCAAACACATAATAAGCACTAGATACATATCAGTTCTCTCTCCCTCATCTTCATAGCAGAGGAAAAATAAGAGAAGCAGTAAGATCTCATTTCATCACTCCATGGTAACCATGCATGAACAATGAAGTGAAGAAATGAGCTCTTCTCTTAAAATCCTTACCAATTTCCATCCTATTCCACACAAATTTGGTCTTCAGTGTTATCTGGGCTGCAATTAGGTCAAAAGATTGGAAAGATTTTTTTCCCTAGGGAGTATATAAGGAGAAGGACAGACCAATATCTGCTATCATTCAACCATCTATAACATTTTAGTGAGCCACGCCTTATGGTCTATCCAGGGAACACAGATGAACCACGCATCATCTCTGCCCTCGAGGAGCCCAAACTGGTGGGGAGATATGTAAACTAGTAATTATAGCAGCACTCAGTGATAAGTACAAATAGATGAGTGCTACAGAAGCAGGGGAGGAGAGACTAAAGCAAAAATATAAGTCCACTGAGTGGAGAACAAAGAGAGAGGGAAGCATGACATCCATTCTATGTAAAGGAAACAACAGATACAAAAGTTTGGAAAGGTGCAAACACGTGGCATGCTGGAGGAGGGGTGAGTAGTCTTGGTAAGGGGGAACAACAGAATACTGGAAAGAAAGGAAGTGACATTTCACAACAAAGTGAAAGTAGTTAATGTCACTGAACCCTACACTTAAAAAATGGTTAAAATGATAAATTCTGTGTTATATATATTTTGCCACAATTTTTTAAAAAGGGGGGCAAACGAAACAGAGCCAGGAAATCCCAAAAAGCAAGCCACAGAAGAGGGAGCTCTGTGAAGTCAGAAAGCTTTCCTGAATGTTGACTCATTTTAAAAGTTGAGGAAGGACTTCCCTGGTGGCGCGGTGGTTGAGAGTCTGCCTGCCGATGCAGGGGACACGGGTTCGTGCCCCGGTCTGGGAAGATCCCACATGCAGCGGAGCGGCTGGGCCCGTGAGCCATGGCCGCTGAGCCTGCGCGTCCAGAACCTGTGCTCCGCAAGGGGAGAGGCCACAACAGTGAGAGTCCCGCGTACCGCAAAAAAAAAAAAAAAAAAAAAAAAAAAAAAAGTTGAGGAAAACTAATTTCACATAAAAAGGAGCAACAAAAGAGTGTTAAGGTAAATATCAAAGTTATTTTCAGAAAAAAACAAGAATAAGAAGCAAACTAACTTCCCTACACACAATGGGAATACGTCACAAAGTGTCCACAAAACAAAAAAGGCAGTGATACAGCTAGAAGGAATACTGTTAAATCACAAAGAGCTAGGAAGTTTGGCTAGGGAGTTTTTACAAAAAGAAATAGCTGTTAAAAAAAAAAGGGTTGGGAGGGGGCTTCCCTGGTGGCACAGTGGTTAAGAATCCGCCTGCCAATGCAGGGGACACAGGTTCGAACTCTGGTCCAGGAGGATCCCACATGCCACGGAGCAACTAAGCCCGTGCACCACAACTACTGAGCCTGCTCTCTACAGCCTGCAAATCACAACTACTGAGCCCGTGTGCCACAACTACTGAAGCCCGCGCGCCTAAAGCCCGTGCTCCGCAACAAGAGAAGCCACCACAGTGAGAAGCCCGCGCACCGCAACGGAGTAGCCCCAACTCGCCGACAACTAGAAAAAGCCCAAGACCCAACGCAGCCAACAATAAATAAATAAATAAATTTATTTATTTATTTAAAAAAACAAGTAGCTGTAAAAAGAGGAAGACTTGATTTGTCGATGCAATTACCTCTTTGCACTACAATCACAGATATGCCGTTCCGTATCTCCCACTGGCCTGTGAGTTCCTAAAGGACAGGGACCCTACTGTGTATTGGACTTTGTAGCTCAGCACCTTTTACCATACCTAATACGTAGTAACCACACTTTTACTCAGTAAACTCTTGTTGAAGGAATAAATGAAATGTTTAAGGATCAGTGTCCTGCTGGATGGTCTAAAGCTTGCTATTCCACAAGTCTGTGGATGGAAGGATGCTACTGACTGGCATCAATTGAGGGCTTCTCAGAAGTGCAGATTATTGCCTCACCTCCCCGGCCCGATTTACTTACTGAGTGGAATCTACATTTTAAAAAGACCCCAGGTGATTTGGATACACAAAGTCTGAGAAGCACGACACAAGGTATGACGTGGGATCAACCTCTACTTCAGCTATATATATGAGGAAATACAAGGAGAATCACTAACTGCTGACACGGGTTTGGCCCACCAGTCCTTAAACAACTCTAAAGGAGGAAGGTATTGCCCTCCTCCCTAGGTGAACTGTTCCACCAATGGAAAGTTCCACCCCTATGAAGCCTGTGACCCTCGCCTGCTCTGACTGGGTCTTGAGGATTTCTATAGGCTCCTCTTCCAATCCCTTGAGCTCTGCATACAGCCAACTTGTCCCTGGGCGCTTTTTTTGTAACGGGAGTTGGGAGGCAATTTGCCACTAACTGGCTCATACTCCACCAGAAGCCTCAAAGTCCTCATCTGTAAAATGAGGATGCTAATGTAATACGAATAAAATGAAGTAACGAATAAGATATTTTCGTAGATTGTAAAGCGCTGTTTGTTTCTTCTAATAATTTTTTAGTGTCAGACTGCACGTATTAATGCCGACAACAACAGCGGCAAACGACACGCCCACTAAAGTGTAGCCTCAGAGACGCTGCCTACCAAAGCAGTAGGCATTCAACCCAGCTTTGTGGCGCCTGGTCTGGCAAAGTGCCTGGAGCGTGGAGAACCTTCCCCTACCCCAGACAGGTGCCGGGACCTTTCCTTCCAGAGCTTACCTGAACCACCTTAGTGAATTCCTCGTACACCCGCTTCTTGAGGTGCGCCGCCATGGCCGTCCGCGGACCCTCTCAGCTTCCGTACCCGAGGAGGGAGGTGGAGCGGAGGAGTCCGGAAAACCTGCCCAGGCCGGAGGAACCAGCCACGGTCCCACAAGGCCGTGGGGTTCCGGAAAAGAGAGGCCGCTTCCGGCTGCTCGACTGTCCTGTCGCTGTGCCGCTGGATTTGGTCGCCTACGCCACCTGCGCCGGAGAAAGGTAAGCCAGAGCGAGAGCGTAGCGCAGGGGGCGGGGCTTCTGGTGGGAGGAGCCGGGTGGGAAAGGCTAAAGGAGCCAATGGGGGATTTGGGGAGCTTGCTGTTGATCTGAGTGACGGAGAGACTGGCGGGGGAACTGAGCCCAGGGAGGGAGGAAGTACTATCGGGTAAAGGGCAGAGGTGGAGCTTTCCAGAGCTAGAGACAAAACCTGGAGCTGTGTAAGGATTTTGACTCAGGAGATAAGGGAAGGAGGTCAAACTGACGTTCGCATCATCCATTGCTGTTCACAGTATTTGCCATCTGTATGTTGCCTGCACTCTCCTCTTGGTCAAGCCATTACTGGAAAAGTGGTTCACCTTAGTGAACCCAAAAGACACGACTAAGCCAAAGTTAGGAATAAGGAAGGATATATTACTTGCAGCAAGTAAGGAAAACAAAGAATCTTCCCCAATACATTGTCTCTCCAAACAGGAAAATTGGGGAAGCGTTAAGCTAAGGGAGCGTACATATTCATGAAGGGGCTTGAGCAGAGGAGAATTCATCGTAGAATTGGGGCAGAGGTCAACAGAGTCCAGGCTTTAGTTGATTGAAGTCAGGAGGGTCGACATCATCATTCCATCCTCCACCTAGGTCTGGAGCCTTAGTTCCTGTAGAACCCAAAGACATGTATCAGATTGTTATGTATATGCCTTGGGGAGAAACTTGTTTCTTTTTTTTTTGCCATGGCTCATGGCATGCGGGATATTAGTTCCCCAACCGGGGATCGATCCTGCACCCCCTGCAGTGGAAGCTCTGAGTCTTAACCACTGGACCACTGGGGAAGTCCCAGAAACTTGTTTCTTGACTGCTTTTCCTTTGTTCCTGCATTCCCTCACTTAATTAATTACCGAGACCTATTCAAGGACAAATGTGGTCAGGCTTAGGTCACAAAATGGCTTAGGCCAAAAATTGCTTCCCTTATGTCAAGAAAGCCATGCCTGGTTCTTTCTCTGGGGCCCCCCTACCCTACCTGCTTACAGAAAGCTGGCTGCCACCACCCCCACCCCTGCCCCAGCCTAGGGTACTTCTCCCTGCTTTCTCACTCCAGTTGTTCAAAAGCTACCTATCCTTTAAGGACTCAAGCCATCCTCTGACAGCTAGGGGAGAGTGGAAAGAATTCTGAGGCCAAGGGTTAAGCAACAAAGCTTCAGACTGCACAACTCAGATGGGATTGAACCCAGCCGAAACTCACACTTGGATTTGAACCCATGGGCTGGGACTTTTACTCAGCCAAAACTCTGACTGGGACTCAAACCCACTGTCTTTTAATTAAAATTGCTCACCTGGTGTCAGGACTTACTGAAGCTCAAGTTCTTTATGTCTTAGCGCAGAAGGAATTCAGCGAGAGGCAATGCAATATGGAAGACGTGGATTATTTAGAGAGGTACAACATCCCATAGACAGAATGCAGTCCATCTCAAAAAGTGAGAGCAGTGGTGGGAGAAACACACTCCACAGAGTGTGAGGCATCTCAGAAGATGAGAGGCCCTGAAATATGGGGTAGATGGTTTTTGTGGGCTGAGTAATTTCATAGGCTAGTGAGTGGGAGGATTATTCAACTGTTTGGGGGAAGGGATGGGGATTTCCAGGAATTGGGCCACTGCCCACTTTTTGGCCTTTTATGGTCTGCCTTGGAACTGTAGGCGCCTGTAGGTATGTCATTTGGCATATGCTAATGTATTACAATGAGCATATAATGAGGCTCAAGGTCTACTGCCATCTTGGACCTAGTTGATTCTAACCAGTTTATGTCATATCCTCAATGGCTATGTCATTCTTTTTGTTTGTTTGTTTTTTCGCTGCACCACATGGCTTGCAGGATCTTAGTTCTCTGACCAGGGATTGAACCCAGGCCACAGCAGTGGAAGCCCAGAATCCTAACCATTAGGCCACCAGGGAACTCCTGGCCATGTCATTCTTTTAAAGGTTGTGCCCTGCCCCCTTCCCTCCTGTTTCACTACGACTAGCACTTAATGAACAAGTAGCCTCAACTACAATTGCACTAACACCTAGCCTGACAAAGATGTAGTGACAGTGTAATGAAATAACGCAGAAACATTTTGCACAGTAAAGTATGGTTCACGGGGCTTCCCTGGTGGTGCAGTGGTTGAGAGTCTGCCTGCCGATGCAGGGGACACGGGTTCATGCCCCGGTCTGGGAAGATCCCACATGCTGTGGAGCAGCTAGGCCCGTGAGCCATGGCCGCTGAGCCTGTGCGTCCAGAGCCTGTGCTCCACAATGGGAGAGGCCACAACAGTGAGAGGCCTGCATACTGCCGGGCCTCTGCTGCCCGCATCAGCAGGCGGACTCTCAACCACTGCGCCACCAAGGAAGCCCTATTTTTTTTATTATAGCTACATCTGAGTAAATGGGGTAACTGGCAATACCAAGAAGTTTCTTTGCTATACTTTTTTCATCATAAAATAAGCTCCTTAGTCAGAAGCAATGTGTGAGATACCATGAAAATGAATAAGGTATCCATGAATGCTAGGGCTGGCAGAAACATTGCAGTTAGGTATCATTAGGGTTCTTCGGGAAAACAGAACCAATAGGATATATAGAGATATTAGGATACTATAACAGAATACCGTATACTGAGTGGCTTATAAACAACAGAAATTTATTTCTCACAGTTCTGGAGGCTGGGAAGTCCAAGGTCAAGGTGCTGTCAGATTCAGTGTCTGGTGAGAGCTCACTTTCTGGTTCAGAGATAGCTGTCTTCTCTCCCTGTCTCACATGGTTGAAGAGGCAAAGGGGCTCTCTGGGGTCTGTTTTATAAGGGCACTAACCCCATTCATGAGGGCTCCATCCTCAGGACCTAATCACCTCCCAGAGGCCTGACCTCCTAATACCATCACACTGAGGATTAGGATTTCAACATATGAATTTGGAAATGGAGGTGGGGGTGGTGGTGGGTGACACAAACATTGTCTATAGCAGTAGAAAAGTCAAATCTGAATCTGGGATATGTATCTATTCCTATGTGGTTAAATCACCACTCCCTCCCTGATGGAAAGGATAAAGCATATGGTAGCATGATTTGTAAAAAATGGCCCCAATTTTTCCTCTCTCTGTATGTAAATCCTTTGAAGTGTAGCTCTAGAGCTGCTTCCATTAAGAGATGGAATCTCTATCCCCACTCTTTGAATTGGGCTGGCCTTGTGCCTGGCCAGTAGAATACAGCAGAAGTTACAGTGTGCTAGTTTTGAACCTAGGCCTCAAGGTCCACCCACATACCAGTTCTTCAGGTCTATTATTTGATTTTGGAAACCTACCCTTGCCATGAGAATAAGTCCAACCTAATCTACTGGAGAGTAAATGACCACATGGAACAAAGCCAAGTTGACCCAGCTGAGGCTATTTCAGACCAGCCTCACCCCAGCTGATCCCCCATCTGACTACAGATGCATGAGTGAGATCAAATAAGACCAGAAGAACTGCCCAATTTATAGGCTATGAGAAATAATTAATGGTTATAGTTTTAAGGTATTAAGTTTGGGGGTCAAGAGGTTGTCATGTGGTTAGACAATTCCTAAGCTGCTAACTTCCATAGAGTCAGCTGGTAAGGAGAAAACAAGCCCAAATAGATTTAGGCAGCTTATCATTCACAGCATAGCAGGCAGCATGAATTTCATGTTTGTATTAGTTCTCCTTGCCCTCTAAACACCATGGGAGCAATGCAGGTGAATGCCATGCACAGTAGATCTGTAGCACAGATGAAGAACACTGAGCTTAGGAAACGCTCAATCTTAAAGAAGGAATGCTAGCAAACCTGCCCTCTGGAGAGAGACAATATCGGTGTTTTTTTCCCCCAACATTATCTTTATTATACTGGTCAGGAAACGAATTTTCCTGCCAACCCAGTGGGAAACATTTTTATCACCCTGAAATATCTCCAGGATTGGAGGGTGAAACTAGCTTTATTACCCTGTAATGAAATAAATCTGCATCCTAACCCTAGGCAGCTTTGCAAACATCCTCAAAGCTGTCAATGCCATTTGCTTAGAAATGCCAGCATTTCTCCCAACAGTCTGTTACAGTGCAATACAGCTAACTGATTTGCAGGATTATCTGCCTACCACCAAGAAGTATCTAGTCCCCCAGTGGGAATAATACCATATCAGGGACTCAGTGTTGGTCTCTGCTGTTGGACATCCATCATTGACCAGATCAGCTTTGGCAAGAGGAACTATACCACAGAGCCCACGCACAGACTCCATCCCTACCATCATGGCCACCTTTCTCATGACTCCGTTGAGCTCTGGGGAAAGAGGCTGACTGGCACGCACAGTTTTTTTGTTGTTGTTTGTTTGTTTGTTTTTATATTTATTTATTTAGGTTGCGCCGGGTCTTAGTTGCGGCATGCAGGATCTTTTTTTAGTTGCGGTATGTGGACTTCTTAGTTGCGGCATGCATGCAGGATCTAGTTCCCCGACCAGGGATGGATCCGGGGTACCCCCCGCATTGGGAGCACGGAGTCTTACCCACTGAACCACCAGGGAAGTCACAGGAATGCACAGTTTGGATCGTTGTGTCCATTTATGTTTTGAAAGCCTCTTCTAGAATGGGTGCCCTCTGGTGGGCATTCATAGGAAACACAAATATTTTCACCATTCCAAGACATTCATCTACATACCAACATCCCAGGCCTTCTTGTCCCCAATCTTCCACTCTCATACTTTCCAAAGCTTTGGCCAACCAGGAAGGGGCGGGACATGCAGTACCTAGAGATCAGTCTTCCAGGACACTGAGCACAGCAGAAAAGGGAAAAGAATGAATGGAAAGGGGGGCAGGGAAGACAAGGAAAATAAGTAGAAGAAAAATAAAAGAGGTGCTCTAAGAAAACAATGAGACCTGAAAACCTGGCACAGTGCTATGAAGTAGGGTGTCTCCATGAGGGCAATCTCAAAGGTTTTACTGTGTGTTTTTCCTTTGGATTATAGTGACAGTTATATTTAGCATTCAGTTTTAACTTTTTCTCCTCTGACTCTATAATTTTCTTTAGTTAATCCCAACAGATCTGAAAAGCCACATATACCCCTACAAATGAATAGAGGTGGTGTTTTTTTTATTGAGGTATAGTTGATTTACAATTTTATATTAGTTTCAGGTGTACAGCATAGTGATTCAATATTTTTATAGATTATACTCCATTCAAAGTTATTACAAAATAATGGCTATATTTCCCTGTGTTGTACAATATATCCATGTTGTTTATTTATTTTATACATAGTAGATTTTATCTCTTAATCCTATACCCCCCCCTTTTTTTTTTTTTTTTTTTTTAACCCTTTGGCCACACTGCACAACATGAGGGATCTTAGTTCCCCCAACCAGGGACCAAACCCACACCCCCTGCAGTGGAAGCAAGGAGTCTTAACCACTGGACCACCAGGGAAGTCCTTCCCATACCTCTATCTTGCCCCTCCCCCTTCTTCTCCCCACTCATAATCACTAGCTTGTTCTTTATATCTGTGAGTCCGTTTCTGCTTTGTTATATACATTTGTTTGTGCTAGTTTTTAGATTCCACGTATAAGTGATAACAGAGAGTATTTGTGTTTCTCTGTCTGACTGATTTCACTAAGCATAACACCCTCTAAGTCCATCCACATTGTTGCAAATGGCAGAATTTCAGTTTTTTATGGCTAAGTAGTATTCCATAGTATATATACACACATATCTTCTGTATCGATTCATCTGTTGGACACGTAGGTTGCTTCTATATCTTGGCTATTGTAAGTAATGCTGCTATGAATATTGGGATGTATGTATCTTTTGTTTTCGTCAGATATATAGCCAGGAGTAGAACTGCTGGGTCATATGATAGTTCTATTTTTAGTTTTTTAAGGAACCTCCGTATCGTTTTCCATAGTGGCTGTACCAATTTACATTCCCACCAACAGTGTATGAGGGTTCCCTTTTCTCCACATCCTTGCCAACACTTGTTATTTGTGGCCTTTTTGATGACAGCCATTCTGACAGGTGTGAGATGATATCTCATTGTGGTTTTGATTTGCAATTCTCTAATAATTAGTGATGTTGAGTATCTTTTCATGTGCCTGTTGGCCATCTGTTCATCTTCTTTGGAAAAATGTCTATTCAGGTCTTCTGCCCATTTTTTAATCGGGGTGTTCAGAGATGGTATTTTGAACATTACTAATGTGCTTTACTTATTTTGCTATTTCAGAGGAAGGGAGGAGATGGTATTATTGGGAAGGCAACCAAGCGTGTCAATTTAATTTATGTATTTCTAATTTATATCTTTTATGATATTTCTTTTTTTCATAGCCCTGTAAGCCCCACCACCTTAAATCCTTTTTAGAGCAAAGATTTAATTAAATTGTACTGAATTAAATTAATCTCCTCCCCAATAATTTTAAGCCATCTATAAATGCAATTTTGCTATATAACATTGCATTATATAGATGTAACTAAGTTGGCTTATTTCCAATTGTTTTGCTATTGTAAATTAAGTAGGATAAAAATAGTATGTTATCTTAATTGTATTATGGATTGGGAGTGGGGGGCTGGGGTATTGGAATTGCCTTCGTTTAATAAAATAGTTTGGTAAATTGCTAAGGAAGAGAGTCAGATCCAAAGGGATGCAGGCTAGAGCCAGAGCAGTAAAAGAGGTAGCTAAACTGGAACATGGTCTTTTGGCAAATGACAAGAACACAAGGGGGCTGGTGGAAATTTGGCATGCCTCGAAAGCCTCATTTTGGAACTGGCACAACTGTCACTTCCACACGTATACCACTGGCCAGATTAAGTCATGAGGCCAAGCACGAACTCAGTGGGGTGGGGAAGATTACTCCCACCTACAGAGAAGCATGGCAGGAATAGAGAGGGAAGAAAGAATAGGACACAAATACAATCTACTAGTGAAAAGCCCCTAGTGATGGGGGTGACTAAGGCACCCTTAAGAAGAAATATGCCCAATATTCAGTTTGAAGTTGTTGGCATTTCTGTGTGGTAAACTCCCCTTACTTGCCTGTATTTGCCACAGTCTGCTATGTGCACAAATAGCTGATGGGAGTGGCATTTGTAAAAAATAAGAAAAAGATCTGAGTGTTAACTCTGGGTAAGCATTGCGTAGAACAGCACAACAGGCTTAAGACATCTAGTTGATCCCTATGCTGAATGAATCTAGCAGAAACAGAGAACCAGAGCTGACCATAAGAAGACAAGCCCTCTGGGAATGTGCAGAAATCTTGGGGAGGACATTGATCTTTCCATAATTCATGAAACTGAGATTTTAAGCAATCCTATTTAGATCTTATGGAGCAGGGTATCTCCTTGGAATCAAATCTCAAAAGTGTAATTACTGATCAAAGGGTATGAACTTTTTTCAGGCTCTTGATGAGTAACGTTGAATGACTCATGATGTTAAGTTCAAATAGATATTCAGGATTTTTCCACTTTAAATTGTCAACCATATTAAATACCAAAAAAAGAAAAAGAAAAAGAAAATATAGAACAAGCTTTGAAAATAAGAAAAAAAATATACAAGCAGATGCAGTTACTGATTTAAAACGCTCACTGAAAATAACTATGTTCTGAGCGATTTTATGTTTAAATTTGAAATTCTCTGATTCAGTGTTAATTCCTTAAAGCTTCACAGTTAAACCTGACCTTCAGTCCCAGGGAACCCAGGATGGCTGGTAATCCTACTAGGTGGGGAACGGGGGCCATCTATCCCAGACCTGAACTTGGAGAAGGATGAATGTGTCCTCTTTAGAGTTACTTAATGTGTTTGGTTGAGAAGCAGAACCTGAGAGAGTCTCTTGTTTAAGTGGTTTATTGAGGATGTGTTCTCAGGTGAGGGGGAGGGAGGGAAGCAGGGTAAAGCAGAGGAAGACCACTAAGCAAGAATGTGGTGTTCAGTGAAGACTGACTTCAGCCTGATCCCACGAGGAGCTCTAGAATAGGAACTGCACCTCCTTGAGGTGAGGGATCAGTCTGCTGTACCTCCACACAAGCGAGATAGCAATTCTGTTCTTGATCAGATCTCAAAATTAAAGTGCATCAGAATTACCTGGAGGACTTCTTAAAACAGACTGCTGGGCCAACTCCCTGTTTCTGATTCAGTTGGTCTGAGGTAGGGACTAGAGAATTTGTATTTCTAACAAGTTCCCAGGTATTGGGGATGCTGCCGGTCTAGGGACCACACTTTGAGAACTACTGCTCTAGGTAAGAGGACAGCTGTGACGCTTTAGCAGCCAATACCCACAGCATCCGGGAAAGGAGATCTGAGCGCCGTCTACTCCAGGTATACTAACTTGGCATCTTCCTCATGAAGGCACATACCAGGGCTAGAAGATTGGACCACAAGCTGAGGCTGGGTAGATTACATTTTTAGGTCTGTCTAGACTCATGACATCCTATTATTTTCCTGTTGTCATCCCGCATCTCCAGCCAAAGCATTGTTGAAACATTCCAGTTCACCTCTGCCTTGCTATTAGACTTCAAGGGAAGGGTCTGGCAGGTACATGAGGCTTTAAAGAGGAAACAGCTGCACCTCTCTAGGCAAGTACAGTGGAGTCAGTTGCAATGAGTGGAAAGTCCTTAAAGGGGAAACACATATTTGGGGGCAAGACAAGTAGACCACCTTGGAAGTTTTTGATGTCTGTTTGTTTTTAAAATTAAAGGAAGATGGCTTTGGAAGGCAACCTTTAATTTCGTAAGTCCCACCAGAGCTCGTAACAAACAGCCCCCACCCCTGGGGATCACCACCAGCTGAAGCTGAAGGTATAGAAGTAGTCGGAGACCTTGGCCGGTAATGGACTGTTGTGTGAATAGTGTACCTGGTACCCTTGGGCCTTAATGTCCATGTTCATGCAGTCCAGGAGGTCCCTGATATCCAGGGCTGCCTTCCAAGGCCCGAATTTGACCACTGACCTCTTGTCCGCCTCCAGGGAGCGCAGGGCGTCCGCGCAGTTTGCATCATCCTTTTCGTTTTGTACTAGGCACACCAGAACTCTAGAGCAGCGCGCCGCCACGGCCTCAGCACGCGCCAGGCGCACCATAAGCTCCAGGTTCTCACTGTAGCCTGGCACCTGCAGCAAAAACTGCTTCCGAGCTACCTGCTCACCAAAGATCTGTGGCATGTCCTCCAAGAGTTTGATTAAAGGCTTGATTTCGTAGAACTGAGCCTCACGGTACACCTCGGGGATGTGCTGTGTGGGCAGCTGCCCACTGCGCAGATATTCCAGGATGGGTCCAAAATAGGTGCCGCAGCGATCGATGAAGAAGCGTCCCTCCGCATCCAGGCAGGCCTTGGCGGAGCTGCAGAACATCTCTGCCAGCTTTGAGCCTGGGAGTTTTCTCAGGGTGCCCAAGGTGGTGGTATAGAACTCACCCCCAACGTTCAGCTCCACTACAGGAGATTCCTGGGGGCACAAGAGGCAGAGTGAACCCACAGCGCCATCTCCAGGGAGCTCATGATTTATTCTCATCCAAAGAACAATACCCTACAGAATTTAGGGGAGCCATAATGATTGGCTTCAGCTTATTGGAATGTCCATCTTACTGAAGGGGGTTATATTTATGCTGTACAGCTACAGAGAGTAGGCATTTTAAGGAAGAAAAATATTTTAGTTTGATATAAGAATACCCATTCAAGCATTTGCATTTTCTCATTTAGGTCACAGAATATTAGTGGAAGCAAGTCACACGGACAATACCTCTAAAGCGTGTGGCCTGTGGCTAGGCTTTTTCCCTCCCTAGGCCTCAGTTTCCTTGTTTATAAAGTGAGGATATGGGGACTTCCCTGGCGGTCCAGTGGTTAGGACTCTGTGCTTCCACCACAGGGGACACCGGTTCAATCCCTGGTTGGGGAATTAAGATCCCACATGCCATGTGGCATGGCCAAAAAATAAATAAATAAACTATAATGAGGATATGGAGCTATTGTGAAGTCAAGAGTTCCTGACAGGGATGCTTAGATATAAGATACAGTAAAAAAAAAAAAAAAAAAAAGTGGGTGGGGGGAGGTTGGGGGGTACAAAACATTTTCAACCTTTCAGAAAGGCTAAAGAAATCACACATGTATTCATTCAGGAATCATTTCTTTGGTACTTACTGCATGTCCACATCCGTGCTGGAAGTGGGGATAAAAATTCTTATTTCATATAGAGCAGAAGTTCTGATTAGCAGTTGGCATGACTTTGATTAACAAATGTAATTTGATGGGTATTTTTTCAAAATATGGGCCCATGGGATTAAATAACAAGAATATCCTTGGTGGTGACAAGGTTGGTAACACCAAATACAACAGGCGTAAAACTGCCCCATAAATGGTAAAGTATGGTGCAAATGTATGTTAGATTTAGCTGTTCATCAGAATTTTTAGAGGCCTCTTCTCTAGATCAGACCTTGGGCTGAGCACTAAGGATGTGGGTGAGACCCATGTGATATCTGCCTGGAAATGCCCACAGGCGAGTGCAGAGAGGGACCTGGAAAGAGACTGAGGGTCGGGCTGCATCTGGGGAATGCTGCCACACAGACCTAACAAAAATACCATAATACTCTATAGCAATTATTACACATGAGGTGATACACCGGTTGTTATCCTTACAAACCCAGCTTCCTGAACAACTTCCATCTTTTAAAATTCACTCACTCATTCAATAAAACACGTATGTGCCTATTTTGTGCCAGGTAGCTGGGACACAGTGAGGAACAAGCAGGACACAGAACCTCCCCTCACAGTCTAGTAACTGTGCAAAGTGCTTTACATACACTCTGCAACTCAACCCTCATAGTAATCCTATGATGAATGTATTAAATCCCCATTTTCCAGATGAAGAAACTAAGGCTTAAGGAGGTGAAGTTCAAGTTGCTTAAGACCAACCAGCTACTAAGCGATAATGTCAGGATTTGAACTCAGGTCTGATTTACCACTTAGTCATTACATAAATTGATTTTCAACCTTCAAACACCTCCACTCTTCAATCCCTATTCATCCAACAGACTGTAGGGAGGACCTATTCCACCCAAGCCTCCTCTGAAGCAGATGGACAGGACAAGGTCCCTGCCCTTGAGGAGCTCATAGGGGAGAAAGGGAAACAGATGGCTTAAATGTGTAGGTGCTGATGGGGAAGACTCAAAGGTAGAAGGGATTGGCTCTTTTTGTAGATGTGTGTTGGAGGTTGTCAGGGAAGGTTTCCTAGGGGATGTGATGGCTGCTGCTGTGGAAAAGATCTACAGTATTAGGGGGAAGGCTGGATTTCCAAACTGGAGACTCCACTCCAGGTCATTACAGGGCCAGGGATAGGGACAGGACTCAGGAATGTCCTTCAGTCAGATTTAGGTGTGACTTCCTTTTCAGCTTGTCTGTGGGCTCTACCTCTAAGATTAAAGTACTAGAATTAAGAGAACTCAAGGCAGCCAAACTGCTGGGGAGAACTGAGTTGCCATGGCAACAGCTCCTACCAAGGGACAGTTCTGCTAGCTGGAATGGAGAAGGGAGAAAAGAGGTTGCAGTCTGACAGCAGCCAAACAATACAGCCCTGAGAAAAATAAGCCCAGAACCTGTGACGCCCTCTTCTTCCCATAAACCTCAAGGTTCCTTGGCAAGGCTGTTTAGTTAACCCTAAGGTGGCTCTGTAAAGCAGGCAGTTAAATGTGAATTTGCAGACTTTAACCCCTGAATGGATCGATGATGGACTCTCATCACTCCTGTACCACTGAAAGCTCTTAACGTCCCCACATTACAGGCGAGGAAAGCTCAGAAAGAGGGGTCACACAGCTAGGAGGTGAGGAAGTTGGAGCCGGGATCAAATCCGTATCAGTCTGACTTCAGGGCAGTGTGGATGCCCTACCCCCACCCTCCCAACATCCAGTCGCACCGCTGCCAGTAATTAGCTATGTTCCTAGGGCATCGCACTTCCTTCTCTGGGCCTAAGTTTAGTCATCTATCAAATAGTGAGGCAAAATCAATGAAGAGAACTCTAAGACTCTCCAGCTTTGAAAGTTTAATGAATCCAATCACTTCAAATGTTGTTTCTGAAGCTCATTTCCAGATGCTACACAAAATAGTCCCCTGCCCTGATATTCGCAGCCCCATTTCTTTATCAGCCAAGACCTGGGCCCTGTTCCCAAGCTTCCTAATTATGTCCCTTTTCCCTCCATGTTTTCTAAAAACTCCAAATCTCTTTGGAAATCCCAGACCTCCTACCTCATCCATAAGTACTACTGTGTGTGTTTCGAGCAGATAAAGACTTCTTTTCCATCCCTCGTCCAGACCACCTGCCCTTCCTCATGGCCCCTCTTCCCCACCTGTTCTACCAGTCACCCTGCTGGAGCATTCCTGAGTGGGCAAGCCTGACCCAGGCCCTGTGTGCACAGGCCGGGGAAATGTGGTCTTTAGTAGCCTCTGCTGGGTACCAGGCTACTGCTGGCCACGAGGACACAGGGATGAATCAGGCCCAGCTCTCATCCCACCAAACATTCATACATTTCCTTAGGTCACACTTAGTCTAGTCAGTGGAGGGACACGCCCATTCATATGTCTCCCAAGCCCAAGATCTCTCCCCACACCACAACTTTGACCTTTTCCCACTGTACCGTATCTCGGTCGTCTGAGCCAGAAACCTAGACTCTAATCTTGCACTCTGCTCCTGTCCTCAACCTCCCCACACACAGGTAATCAGTCACCAAGTCCTGGCCATTCTAAATGTGTGGTCAGTTCCATGGCTCCCAGCTCCCTCGAATATCCTCCCCCAATCCAGTCTCTATTCTGAAACCAAAGCAGTTTCTCTGAAGCGGAAATCCAGTCTGGTCACCACCTGCATTAAACACTTCAGTGATCCCACATTTCTTTACAGGTTAACTCGAGACTCCTTAACAAGGTTTACAAGGTCCTTTGCAACCCTGGCAATCAACTACCAGAGCCAACTACTGCTCCCCAACACCAACCCATTCAGAGCAGGCTGGGCCCCACTGCCCCCAGGACTTCACTCATTTAACACCCCCAGTCCCTTCAGTCAGCCCACTCATCCTTCAAGGTAATTCCTCCGGGAATTTTCTGGATAGGTTGTCTCCTTGTGATTTCAGAGGGCCATGTACTTCCCCTTGTCATGGTAGTTACGTCTCTTGTAATTCTGTTCCTTCATCTGTATCCCACACTAGATTGGGAGGATCCTAAGGGAGGACTATCCCAGATTCATCTTTATGTTACCAGTACCTACTACGGTGCTCAGCACACCAGGGATGCTCCATAAGTGTCTGCTGAATTGAACTGCACTTACCCTCAGCACTGACTTACAGGAGCGCCTGGTATTCTGATAAAGGCCAATCTTGCCCTACTTGGCATCATGCACGGTGCTGGCTTCCTCCTTTGCCCGGTAATTAATTCAGACATTTATTGGGTACCTTGAGCGGCCCCTGCCTCTGAGCAGGTGACACTGTCACTAGCCAGGAACAATAAGGTTATCGTCATCCTATTGAAAAGAGCCACAGTCGCCCCACTGCTGGATCTGCTTTCCCTTCCTACAAGTCTTCAGGATGGCACGTAGCCGGGGAGAGGTTAAGTGTTCTGATCCTTGAGTGTTCTGGGCTTTTTCTTGATCCTCCCCCCACCCCCCGGGCCCCCCACCCAAGCCCTGGGAGGGAACGGGCAAGCAGGAGGGCTCAGGACCCAGCCAGAGGTCAGGGACAGGCTAGAGAGGGTGGGTGAGGGAATGAATGATACTCTGGCCAGCCCTCAGTTGGGTCTACTCCCACCGGCAGGAGGGGAGGGGCAGGGGAAGAGGAGGGGCAGAGGAAGAGCAGTGGACTGGGGCAAGCCAGGGCACTGAGAGACGAGACGCAAAGAGAAGAAGGAGGAGACAAAGGCAGCCAAGCAGGAAAGAGGGCATAGAGGAGAGACTGGAGTGAGCCGGAACCGGAATCGAGGCTGTGGCGCGGAAGGAGAGATCAAAGCGTTAGGAACTGACCAGGTGAAAAGAGAGCGCCCAGCCGCAGGCCGAGACGGGCGCGCCGGAAGCTGGGGAATTCAGACCCGCGGGGAGGGAAGGACGCGGGGCCCTGGAAGGAGTGAAAGAAGGGAGAGGCGCGGGGCCGGAGCCGGCAGGGTCTTCTCGTCCACCCAGGGCTTCGCACTCACCGTCCGCCGGCCCGCGGGGGTCACGGCCCGGCGCAACGGCCGGGAATCGGGCGCCGAGGTCAGGCTCATCATCCCGGCCCCGCAGGCGCTGGCGCTGCGCAGCCAGGCTGCCGCTCGCCGGTCCCGCACAGCCCGCCACGTGCGCGGTACTTGTGGCTGGCGGAAGTGCTCCTTGCTCCCGCCCCGGGGTGGGGGGAATCTGTACCCAGGGTGTGGTTAGAACCCTGATTGGGCTGGAGTTGGAGGCCTTGCGGTGAAACCTTAGGCTAGTCACTGTCCCTCTGTTGCCTGGTGTTGCGGGACAGCCAAATGGGGGAGGCAGAGGGAACTGACATTGACGACCTTGAGACTGTCTCCACTCACTACAGTCCTAGGGGTAAAGGATGAGCGACACCCATTTTACAGGTAAGAAGAGTGAGCTTCCAGGAGATAGGGCGGCCAGTTATTCACCTCAGATCAGCTGCTGAAAGTGCAGAGCATGACCAGTGATGAGAAGAGCTAGGTACCTTTGTGTGAGTTATCTTGCTTGTTAAAACATAATCCATATGAAGGGGGGCATTACTCTTCGGTAGTATGGGCTTGCATAATGACCTTCCAAAGAGGACAGTATGGAAAGAGGAGGGGAAGAAGAGTAACCGTACAGTGGGGAAAATGACAAACACAACTTCAGCCAGGTGATCAAGATCAACATCAGAAGTCATAAATCATGATGATAGTATGTATCCTTGATATGATGTGATGAAAATGGCACTTTGCCTCTGTGATCTTCCTCCCCAAAACCCATAACCCCAGTCTAATCATGGCAGTTCCTCAAAAAAAACAAAAACAAAAAACTACAAGTAGAACTATTATACGATCCAGCAAATCTACTTCTGGTTATATATGAAGAAAATTAAAAGCAGGACCTCCAAGACATATTTGCACACCCATTTCATAGCAGCATTATTCACAGTAGCCAAGAGGTGGAATATCCATCAATGGATGAATGATGCATAAGCAAAAGCGGGATATATGTA
This sequence comes from Pseudorca crassidens, assembly GCF_039906515.1. Taxonomy (NCBI): domain Eukaryota; kingdom Metazoa; phylum Chordata; class Mammalia; order Artiodactyla; family Delphinidae; genus Pseudorca; species Pseudorca crassidens. The sequence continues at coordinate 56,359,649 of NC_090304.1, forward strand.
CAATGGAATGCTATTCAGCCTTAAAGAGGAAGGAAATCCTGTCACATGCTACAGCATGGATGAATCTTGAGGACATTAAGTGAAATAAGCCAGTAACAAAAAGACAAATACTGCATAATTCCACTTATATGAGGTACCTAAAGTAGTCAAATTAATAGAAACAGCAAGTAGAAGAGTGGTTACCAGGGGCTGGGGGGAGAGGGAAAAGGGGAATTGTTTAATGGGTAGAGAGTTCCAGTTTTGCAAGATGAAAAAGTTCTGGAGATCTGTTTCACAGCAATGTAAAAATATTTAACACTACTAAACTATACCCTTAAAAATGGTTAAGATATAAATTTCATCTTATGTGTTTTTTAACACAATTTTTTTAAAATATGACTTTTGGTCATAAACTAATGGTATAGAAACTTGGAAAAAATAATAACAATAGTAACCAGACAATATCTGGTGAAAATAAATAGAGCTTTGGAGTGTGACAACTGGGAATGGAACGCTAGACCTGTCGTTTACCAGCTGTGTGATCGTCCATCACTTCCCCTCTCAAAAGAGCCCAAATTTCCTCTTTGTAAAATACATGCAAATACTTACTTTCTGGGTTGTTGTGAGAATTAAGAGGAAAACAATCTATCGTGTTTCCCAAACTTCCCTGTTGCTAAGACTCTCTCAGAATGCTTGTTGAACATCATTCCAGAGCCCCACCTCCAGAGTACTGAAACCAAATTACCAAGGAAGAGCCTGGGAACCTGCATATTTAACAAGCATCGTGTCATCTTAGAAATTTGGGAAAAACTAGAATGATGCATTTACTGGCCTAGGAAGAATGGGGCTCAGTGAATGTCAGTGCCCATTCCCCCGACTCTATGACCTCACCCTTCCAACATCAGCCCATCCAGCCGTGGATAACTTTCCAATCTTTTCTTCCTCCCCATGTGGGTTGTCACTCCATTTAATGTTCACCCAAGAGTTACTGATACTGACCTTAGCTAGGGGTTAGGGGCTGCGGACACAAGTGTGCAAGACATGTCTGTTCCAAAGATATGAACACAAATAACTTTAATGAAAGAGTAAATGAGCATATGAAAATATGCTGGAAGTCCATGTTGCTGGAAATCCTCCTACTAAAAAGCATCTCAAAATATTGAAAATATTGAATATATGTATGTCTATATGTCTGAGCTCTCAAGAAAGTCAAGGAACTTCTCTGAGGTGCTCTGAGATGTTTGAACACCAACTCCATGGACTCCCCTGGGATTATCTCCAACCCTGAGTAACCTAGAACTTTTATTTTCAGGGGAGAGATGGTAGGAGACAAAGTCTGGGCCACTCACAGGGTTGGGTGTCAGATCAGAGACTATAAAAGGGTAAATTATTAAAAATCCACCACTCAAATGTGAATGCTGTGGAAACATCTATCTCATTCCTCGGTTCTAGGTAGAGAAAAGTCTCCCCTGAAAAATTCTGGCAATAAGCTAGAGCTCAAATAGATCCAGGGTCCAAATATTCATTTTTTTCATGATCAACAAGAGCAACAACAACACGGAACTTAATTTAAAACGGACCTGGATTGGTAATGCCCCAGATGTCTGACAAAATGAAAACCCTTCCTGGAGGTAAGTGCACAGTCAAACCAAGCCTCAAAGAATTCACACAGATAGCAGTCCAACAAATGCAAGCTCAGAATCAAAAGTCACCACAAAAGGACACAAGGTACAGTGAGCAAGAATCAATAGATCCACAAGCACCTCAGATACTGAGATTACTGGGTATAGAATATAAAATAAGTGTTTACTGTGCTTAAATAACTATAGAGAAGGGTGTATTTAAAACCTGAGTGAAGACCAAGAAGATATGATCAGAAATGACCAGGTAGGCTTCCCTAGTGGCGCAGTGGTTAAGAATCTGCCTGCCAATGCAGGGGACACAGGTTTGAGCCCTGGTCCGGGAAGATCCCACATGCCGCGGAGCAACTAAGCCCGTGCGCCACAACTACTGAGCCTGCGCTGTAGAGCCTGCGAGCCACAACCACTGAGCCCGCGTGCCTAGAGTCCGTGCTCTGCAACAAGGGAAGCCACCACAATGAGAAGCCCGCACACTGCAACAAAGAGTAGCACTTGCTCACCATAACTAGAGAAAGCCTGCACACAGCAACAAAGACCCAATGCAGCCAAAAATAAATAAATAAAATAAATAAATTTATATTAAAAAAATGACCAGGCAGATTTGAAAAAAGCCAAATAGATCTTCTAGAAATGAAAAATAAAATAACTGAAAAGTTACTGAAAATTACTAGGGGTTGAGAAAATGCAATCAAAGGGAGCAATGTTGTACTATTTTTCATCCATCATTTTGGCAAATATTGAGAGGAATAACAATGTGCCAGAGTGGGTAAGGATGTAAGAAAAGAACTCAAACTTCACTGATTGGATGTGAACTGCTGTGATCTTTTTTGGAAAGCAATACGGCCATAGCTACTAAAATTTTTTAAAAAATACAGATATCATTTGACCCAATATTTCCACTTTTGAGAATCTATCGAATTGAACTAAAAGCACTTCTCTGAAAGGATATATGAACAAATATGTGTATTACTGTTTTGTTTGTGATGGCAAAAATTAGAAATGTAGACATATGGTTGAATAAACCATGGTTTGTCCATGCCGTGGAATTCTATGCAGCTATTTAAAAGAGTGAGGTAGATCTACATCTGTTCACTCATCCATGATTTATTAAGCAATTAAAAATAAATAGCAGTGTTTACTACGGAAATTCAGTAAAGACAAACATAAACCTCCTCATATAAATTTATATCTATTTATCTGAGCGTATACTCAGAAAAGTGTAGAATGATACACAGTGGGTGTTACCATTGGTTATTCAGTAGGACGGGATAGAAATGAAGAGGGGAAATTATTGATTAAGAAATGTTTTTCTTAATACATGTTTGTATTATGTCACTAGTTGCAGTGAACATGAAAAAGTATAAAAGAGCAAAAGAAAGAAAAAGAAAAGGCAATAACATAACACAAGAAGAAGGTATTACAAAAGGAAGTTAGCTTTTCAGTTTGAGGGGCCTGGAAAGGCTTCATGGAAGCAGTGGCACATAAGCTGGGTCTTGAAGGGGGGAGAGATTAGTTGAGAGAAGCCTGCGCGGGTTTCCTCCCAGCAGAGGGGTCACCTGTGCCAAGAAAAGGAGGAAAATGAAAGGAAAATGATCATGTGTTGAACACCTGCACTGAACACAGACTCTTGTATCAATTCTTCCAAGCAATTAGACTTACTGTACAGGTGAGGGAACCGAGGCTCAGAGAAGTTCAGTGAATGGCAAAAAGCCACACAGCTGGTAATTGGCAGAACCAAGCTTAAACTCCATGTCTTTCTCACTCCAAAATTCTTTTTCTGTGACTGGAAAGAATTGCTTTGTATCTGGCTGCTATGATCTGAATGTTTGTGTCCCCCCAAAATTCATGTTGAAACCTAACCATCAATGTGATGTTAGGAGATGGGGCATTTGGGAGGTGATTAAGTCATGAGGGTGAAGCCCTGAAGAATGGTATTAGTGCTCTTATAAAAAATGAGACCCCCAGAGAGCTCTCTAGCCCCTTCCTTCCACCGTATGAGGACATAGCAAGAAGATGGCCATCTATGAACCAGAAAGCGGGTTTCATTAGACACCGAATCTACCAGCACTATGATCTTGCACTTCCTAACCTCCAGAATGGTGAGAAAAAAATGTTTGTTGTTTATAAACCACCCAATTTACAGTATTTTTGTTATAACAGCCTGAATAGATTAAGACACTGGGCAAGGTGTGTACCTTGAACATTATGACTTGCAAATGGGATTGAGCTATGGGGAGGCAGCTGTGATCTCCTCAAAGCAGCCTTCCCTGCCCGCTGCATCTGGGTTAGGGAGCTTCCCATGGGCCGGCTCCACGCGGCACGTGTCCCCCCTTCCCCTTGCATTGTCTGACTCCTCCCAGAGGGTTGATCAGCCACATGGGCCAGGATGATTCCATGGGGACGCTGAGTTCTGAAGAGTCATCACCCCAGAAAGGAGGGCCAGACAGTTGGAGGGACAGTGGGCACTTCTGACAGCACCAAGAACCCTGGGCGCCATTTCCTGTTTCTCCCCCAGCTCCAGCTGCCCTGAAACAACCTGCACTCCTATGCTTTCTTGCTTTTGTTTATGTTGTTCCTTGTGCTCAAAATGCCTTTCCCTACCAGCTTCTTCTCTCTGGAAAACTCCTACACAGCTTTCAAGACCCAAGTCAAATGGCCCTCTTCCTTTTATATCCATTAGCACATTTGACCCTCACCATTCAAAATAGGAATTAGCACCTCCATTTTATGTATGAGGACCCCAAGGGTCCCAGAGATGAAGTGCCTCTTTAAGAGTCCTTCAGCACCGGGAGACAAGAGACCGACTGGGGTTCCAGTTCTGGCTCTACCATTCGTGTGTAATCTTGGCCAAATCCGTCTCCCTCTCTGGGCCTCAGTTCTTCACCTGTAACGTGGTGGGGGTTGGGATATTGTTTGAGATGGTCTCTGGGAAACTGTCTGGCTTGATGCTATGGCAACAAAAGAATTCAAACAGTCCCTTGGTGTTGCCTAAAACTGGATCTTGTTTCCCTTTGGCCTGAATCCAAGAGCAAGCACTGCTTCCCTCTGCCCTCCTCCCACGCACCCTACTCTTTGTTCTTCTTCCTGAGACAAAGCTGCCAGCCCCTCTCCTCTCCAGGCTGCTGGGCTTTGGGCCAGCCAGCAAAGTGGCAGCTGGGACTCAGATGAAAGGGCCCTCAGAGGGCTGCCTGTGGCAGAGTGCCCAGCCCAGCCCAGCCCAGCCCAGGCCTGGCAGCCCTGGGCCCAGCTGTCGCTTGAAGCATCCTGCCACCACTCCCACACAAGACTCCCTTTGTGAGTTCCACAGTGGGGGAGACCCCTGCCAACCCACAAGAACCCTCTTCCCTTCCCTCTGCTCCATACTTGTTTGAGAAATATCCAGGTCTTTATAGAATGGTCCAGGACCGAACGAGACTGGTCTGACTTTGGGCCAGGTGCTTTGGAGAGTTTTGTTCCATTTCACCTTCAGAACAAATAGCAGGTAGTGCTGTTCCCCTTTAGAGATGGGGGACATAGATATCTGAGGGCCTACTATGTGTCAATCGTGGCATCAGGTACTGGGAGTTGGACAAGAGCATGTGTTTCTCCCGCCCTCCCTCCCTCCCTCTCTCCCCTCCTTTCTTTCTTTCCTTATTCCTTCCTGTCTTTCTTTTCCAAACACTCTCTAGGGGTCTTTCTTATTTCTTTTTTAAAAAAGAAGTCATGGGACTTCCCTGGTGGCATAGTGGATAAGTCTCCACGCTCCTGATGCAGGGGGCCTGGTTTGATCCCTGGTCAGGGAACTAGATCCCACATGCATGCCGCAACTAAGAGTTTGCATGCCACAGCTAAGGAGCCCTTGCGCTGCAACTAAGGAGCCTGCCTGCCACAACTAAGACCCGGCACAACCAAATAAAAATAAATAAATAAATATAAAACTAAAACTTAAAAAAAATAAAAAAGAAGTCATGGGACTTTCCTGGCAGTCCAGTGGTTAGGACTCTGTGTTTCCACTGCAAGAGGCATGGGTTTGATCCCTGGTCAGGGAACTAAGATCCCACAAGCCATGCGGCATAGCCAAAAAAATAAAATAAAAAATAAATTTAAAAAAATTAAAAAAGAAGTCAGGTATGGAGGACAGATTGTGTGGCCTGGGTTTAAGTCCTGGCCTTGACATTAACTGCATGCTCTTGTGTAAAACCTTTTGCTACCTCGCAAATGGGGTCACTAGGCTAGGTAATCTTCAGGTCCCTTTAGTGACAGGTGGGAACGGGTGGCCCAGAGACATCTACATTTCCCTAACAGGCCACACTCAAACAGAGGAGACTGCTCACCCTGGCCCCAGTAGCAATCCCTGTCACCTGAGTTTATGAGCACCCTGACATAAACTATAGTGGACATGTGTAATGTTTCCACCCAGCTTCTGTTCTCCCTCCTTCTTTATACAGAACTACAGTTTTCCTCTGGGGACCACCCCTCCTTTACTCTCTACTGCCACTCTCATCTTGCCACTACATACAGCTTGAGAATGAAGCTGACATATGAAGGCAAATAGAATTGAGAGACGAGATACCTGTTCCTGGCCATCGTTTGAGCACTGATCAAGCTATGGCGAAGGCCCTACCACTGGAGTTTCTAGTTAGGTGACCTGATGTTATTCTCTTTTGATGTAAGTCATTTTACATTGGATATATCTGTCACTTACATTCTAAAGGGGCCCAAAGGTGGAGGGTTCTGTACTGTGGCTCTGCCAGTTGTCCCTCCAGATCCTCTCCACCCTTCCCCCCACTGGCTCTCCACCCTGGGAGGCTGATCCTAATGGGCTATAGGTGCAGGCTCCCATGCCCTCCAGCTTCCGTCTGAATTTGGCCAACGCGAGGCCTAGCAGGAGATCAGAGGGAAAGAGGAGGCTGAGATCAGACTCTATTCCCTGGGCATCTCCCTGCCCAGTCCCGGTAACTCAGCTGCGTCCCTCAGGCACCCGCTTCACACAGCTATTCTCTTTGGTTCTGGTAACCACTGTCTTCCTCACCCTTTTAGGTCCCCACAGTTAGCTGCCCTGAAGGACTGCACTATTTCTTGCTTCTCTCCCCAATCCCTGCCTTATCTCTGTAGAGTCTTTTCATGAACCTCTCCTCGAACCCCCAGCTTGAGGAGGCACCTGTGTCCTGCCTCTGTGTGTTCTTGATGGTGTATGTACTGCGCATGCACGTGTGTGTGTGTGTGTTTGAACGTGTGCGTGCATCATCTCTGTGCCAGTCTCTCGACAATTAATCGAGAGCTGGTAGAGGAAGGGAACTGATTTTTACTGAGAGACTCCAGGCAGGGCACTTGATATACATAGTTGGGTTTCATCGTCACAATTCTATAAAGTAAGTGTTTTTAACCACATTTTATAGAAGATAAAACTGAGACCTTAACTGGTAAAGGGACTCACCTAAAGTCCCACAGCTGAGTAAGTAGTGGACCCAAGATTTGAAACCCATCCACATCTGGCTCCTAAACCTGTGCCTTTTTGCCACTCTGGGTCCTGCTTTCCAAAATGCCTGGTTCATTCTTATCCTTTAGGTCTCAGTTTATGTGTGTCACCTCTCCCAATAGGCCTTCCCTGACCACTCTACTGGAAGGAAGTCACCACTGGTATTCTTTTTCATAATACATTGTGCTTCTCCTTCATGATGTGTATTTATTTATTTAATGTCTGTCCCACTGCTTAGATTCTAAGCTCCATGAGGGCAGCCAGTCTCCGTACTTGTTTTGTTCACCACTCTTTTCCTAGTGCCTAGCACAGCTGCCTGCTCTATACCAGGCCCCAGATAAATATTTGTTAAATGAAAAAAGGGCGAAGAAAAGGAGCAAGCATTTATTAAGGGCCTGCCCAGTGTCAGGCATTTTATGTGGTTTTTCTCGTTTCTTCTTCACAACTATCTTACGAGGCACAGGTTGTTGTCCCATTTTGCTGACCGAAGTTAGAGAGGGAATGTGACTTTTCCAGAGTCACACAGCCTAGAGCCGGGGTTCAAACGCAGGTCTCCCTGATGTCGCAGCTGTGCTTGTCCCCCATGCCCCTCTGCCCTTGGCACGGGAGCTCACAGTGGGGCAAGGAGGAGGAGGCGCTGATCAGTGGAACTCACATGAATCATTCTTGGACAAACAAACTGCAGGGAGCAAATAGTGGCTGCTGCAGCCACTACCCTGGGACCAAACATTCCTAGACCCTCCCAGCCCAGCCCAGAAGCAATCATCTTTCCTGTTTGCCCTCAGGCTCTCAGCCCAGTCCTACGTGGTCTGTGATCTTCTCCAAACACCCTGTTGCTTGCCTTTCTTTGCAGGGCTGCCCATGGCTCACCAAGTTCCCAAGGGACGACCCTGAACTTCTGGGTGTGTGTTGTGTCCCGGAGCCCTGCTGCAGGCCAGTTCACTTGTCAGTCAGGCGGCACCTGGGAGGATCTTTTCCTTCCTTCCTCCTTTGCTCTCAGACCCTGCCCACTTTCCTCTCTAAAACCATTGCTACCCAAATGGGGGGCTTCTGAGACCCTGAGTAATGTTTTTGTTCTTAGCCTGGGTAATGGTTACACAGGTGTGTTTACATCTTGTGACAATTACTGGGTGCATTCCTCTGTATTTAAGTTATACTTCAATTAAAAGTTTTTTTAAAAAATCATTGCCACCCACTCTTGCCCCTGGCTCCCCCTACCAGACCAGCTGTGAAACAGGGATCATCTTTCCAGCTGTTCTCTCTGAATACTCCCCAACACATACCCAGAGACCCTTTTCTTTCTTTTTATTTTTGGCTGCATTGGGTCTTCGTTGCTGCACACGGGCTTTCTCTAGTTGCAGTGAGCGGGGGCTACTCTTCATTGCGGCACGCGGGCTTCTCATTGCAGTTGCTTCTCTTGTTGCAGAGCATGGGCTCTAGGCGCACGGACTTCAGTAGTTGTGGCACACAGCCTCAGTGGTTGTGGCTTGCAGACTCTAGAATGCAGGCTCAGTAGTTGTGGCTCATGGGCTTAGTTGCTCCACAGCATGTGGCATCTCCCCGGACCAGGGCTCGAACCCATGTCCCCTGCATTGGCAGGCGGATTCTTAACCACTGCGCCACCAGGGAAGTCCCACCCAGAGACCCTTTTCATCTAAGGGTTTCTGACTGAATCCTGCCCAGCAAAGATAGTATAGGTCAACATAGCTGACGTGGGCAGTGCCCCAAGTCCTGGGACCTCCAGAATCCTTGGGTTCCCGCTCCTGGTGGGCAGCTCCTCCCTCTCTGAGCCATCACTTGGAGCCCCAAAGGCCTCTCTCTGGACTAGTCTGAGTGAGAGCTTGGTTGCCCTCCCAACTCCTCCCCAGACCCTCTTTTTCAGGTCATGCTGGCAGCTGTTGTCTTGCAGGGTCAGTTTTTAGGTGCCCAGGCACCATGTGGGGCTAGTTACTGTTTACCCGTTGTCACTGAGAAGAGCATGTCCCATGGCCTGTACTCAGGACCTCTGCCAGCTCATCCTCCTTGGGTTCCTGGAGAGGAATTAACTGCATCCTATCCACCTCCTTGTTCACTGGCTGCCCAGCCCCAGTGTGCAGACCCCAGTTGATTACCCCAAATGGACACCTTCTCACACAGCCCCAAGCCACCCTAACCCAAGGAAGGGAGGGGCCCTGCCCACCAAGTGGGTGGTGGTAGCAGAACTTCCTGCAGCTGAACACAGTGAAAGTGTCAGACCAGGCTTCTGGTGGCCAGTAGCAGAGGCCAAGGCCAGCTCTTTAAACCAAAAGGAAATTTCCACAATTATCAGCGTTCCTAGGGGATGGGCACCAGGAGCTCAGGGGGCCCAGTGGCAGGAGCCTGACTAGGATTACACTGCAGAACTGAGTGGCTTCTGCTGCTGTGGTCACAGGCAGGCCCCTGGCTATACCAGGGGCAGGTAGAAGAAGAAGTCAATCATTCGGGCTTCTGCAGCGGGAGCAGGGACTAGCAGTTACCTACCCTGGCAAGACTTGAATGGGAATTTCCCCTAAAGGGAGAGCATGGGGCTAGTGGGGAAGGGGTAGAGTCTAGACATCACATTGCCAAAAACAAAAACAAAATGACTACCTCTTAGCACAGGGTTGAACTGAACTTGGAGAAGACTTTGAGCTGGGCAGAGGCAATGCCACCCCCATTACACACATATCCACTAACAACTTTTTTTTTTTTTTTTGGTGGTATGCGGGCCTCTCACTGTTGTGGCCTCTCCCGTTGTGGAGCACAGGCTCCGGACATGCAGGCTCAGCGGCCACGGCTCATGGGCCCAGCCGCTCCACGGCATGTGGGATCTTCCCGGGCCGGGGCACAAAACCCGTGTCCCCTGCATCGGCAAGCGGACTCTCAACCACTGCGCCACCAGGGGAGCCCCACTAACAATGTTTGAATCATACCTTTTCTTTCTTTTTGGCCGTACCCCACAGCCTGTGGAACTTCCCCGACCAGGGATCAAACCTGTGTCCCCTGCAGTGGAAGCGTGGAGTCTTAACCACTGGACCACCAGGGAAATCCAAATCGTACCATTTTAAAGATTAATTTGAACATTTTTTTTTTCCATCTAGTATTGTGAGGATTTCTCCCATTTTATTAAGGGCTCTTCTATACACCATTTGTAATGGCTACATCACAGTGCGTTGTAAGAATGTATCATAAATCTATTAAGCCATCGGTCCCCAACCTTTTTGGCACCAGGGACCGGTTTCGTGGAAGACAATTTGGTTCAGGCAGTAATGCGAATGACGGGGAGCAATGGGGAGCGACAGATGAAGCTTCACCTGCTCACCCCGCCGCTCATCTGCTGTGCAGTCTGATTCCTAACAGGCCATGGCCTGGTATCAGTCCGCGGCCTGGGGGTTGGGGACCGCTGTATTAAGCCACACTTCATTTCTGCCTTCTTTCTTTCTTTTTTCTCCTTTACTGTAACTAGCCCTGCAAGGAGCATCCTTTCTAGCTAAGACACTGAGCAAGGAGTATGCACCTTTTTTGAGGATCTCTTCCTTGTTGCCAAATGACTAGGAAGGCTGTGCCCACCATCCAGGCACACAGGGTATGGCAGCTCCTTAGTGTATTTTTGCCCCTGTTCAGAGTCTGACCCCACCCACCAACCCCCAGGGGGCTGCGGGCGAGGCTGAAAACGTGAGCTGGCTTACAGGCAGGGCCTGAGAACCAAGCCAGGCCACCTCCACCATCAGAGTCTTCCTGAGATCTGATAAGCATCTTATTCTTGAGTGATCCAAAATACCAGCTAAGGAACTCACCCCACGTCCTGCTCCGTGCTGTCTTTTCTTTCTCCCGTCTTCTCTTCCTTCTTGCTCCCCCCTCCCTTTTCTCTCTCTCTTTCCTTTCTGGGTCTTCCCTCTAACTCTGGTCTTTTTGCTTTCCCTTCCTCTCTACTCGTTTTCCTTCACCTTTTAATTCCCCCCTGCCCCGGAATTCAGCCTTGTTTCTGTCTGTTTTCTCTTCTCTCCCCTCTGTCCTCCACCCACCACTCCTGTTGTGTGAGTCATAATTTCCCCAGGGAGATAAGGCAGGCTTTTCCTTCATGGGCCTTGATTTGAATGAGAGGTGAGTTTGACTCCCACAAAAGGCAAAGCTAACAGATCACAAAATTGGGAGCTGCACGGTACACCAGGGTGACTCAGGGCTTCCAGGTTGGGAGACACACGATGCATCAAGATTTCCTTAGAGGCTTTGTCCCCCCAAGGGCCAGCACACTGTGCCCGATGACTCCTCAGGGCAGCCTTGGTGTATTGACGGCAGGCTGTGTGTAGGGACATCAGTTTATGATGTAGCGCCAGGGAAGAAACCCGCTCTCTGAGGGCAGATGCTGGGGACCCAGGAACACAGCAGATCCAGGCCCCATGGCCATGTTTCTCGTTGTGTGTTCTCCCATCACAATGATCAGGTAGGATTTTATAAAAATTCAGGTTGCTGGGCCCACGTGCATTCTTATTAAACCAGAATATCTGGGAATGGGGGTCAGAAACCTTCATGCAGAATGTGATGCCCAGGCTGATAAGTACCTGTTAGGTTTTTGAATGCACACACCCTATGTCTCAGCAACCCCACTCCTCAACTTTCTGCATGAGGATATTCGTTGTAGCATTGTTTGTTATCCAAACTTGGGAACACCCTAAATGTCTATTAGTAGAGAATGGCTAAATAGATGATCATGTTTCCTACTGTAGAGTAATATTCAGTCATTTTTTAAAAATGGGGCATTTGGGACTTCCCTGGTGCTCCAGTCGTTAAGACCCCACGCTCCCAATGCAGGGGGCCCAGGTTCAATCCCTCATCAGGGAACTAGATCCCGCATGCCACAACTAAAGATCCCACACACCTCAACTAAAGATCCTGTATGCTGCAACTAAGACCCATGCAGCCAAATAGATAAATAATATTTTTTTTAAATGGGGAATTCATAGAGACAGAAAGTACATTAGAGGTTACCAGGTGTTATGAGAGGAGGGGCAGGGGAGCATGGGGAGTTATTGCTTAATGGGTACAGAGTTTCTGTTCGGGATGATGAAAAAATTTTGGAAATATAGTGGTGATGGTTGCTCAGTATTGTGAATGTAATTAATGCCACTAAATTGTACACTTAAAAATAGTTAAAATGGCAAATTTTTTGTTTTATATATATAAATAAATAAATTAAATACACACAAGTTTAAAAAAATGAATGAGGTAGAATCATATGCAGTAATATGGAAAGATACCCAAGATAGACTGTTAAGTGAAAATGGAAATTGTAGATGAAGATGATTATAAAATTGTGTGTGTGTGTGTGTGTGCGCACGCGCACGCATTTGTGTGCCAGGAAAAGTCAGTAAAGAATCATATCACCCTCTTAAAAGTGTTTGTCACTAGAGGTGAGATTGGTGGGACATACAGGAGAAGGAAGATTCTTTGTCCTTTCTGTGATATCCAAAATAAGTGCTGGGCACTGGTCAGAATGGGCATCACTAAAAACTCTACAAATAACAAATGCTGGAGAGGATGTGAATAAAAGGGAACCCTCCTGCACTGTTGGTGGGATTCTAAGTTGGTACAGCCACTATGGAAAACAGTTATGGAGGTTCCTCGGAAAACTAAAAATAGAGCTACCATATGACCCAGCAATCCCACTCCTGGGCATATATCCAGACAAAACTCTAATCCAAAAAGACACATGCACCCCTATGTTCATAGCAGCACTATTCACAATAGCGAGGACATGGAAACAACCTAAAAGTCCATCAACAGAGGAATGGATAAAGAAGATGTGGTACATATATACAATGCAATATTACTCAGCCATAAAAAAGAATGAAATAATGCCATTTGCAACAACATGGATGCAACTAGAGATTATCATACTAAGTGAAGTAAGTCAGAAAGAGACAGACAAATACCATATGGTATCACTTATATGTGGAATCTAAAATATGACACAAATGAACCTATCTATGAAACAGAAACAGATTCATGGACATGGAGAACAGACTTGTGGTTGCTAGGAGGGAGGGGGTCAGAGGAGGGATGGAGTGGGAGGTTGGGGGTAGCAGATGTAAGCTGTTATATGGAATGGATAAACAACAAGGTCCTACTGTATAGCACAGAGAACTATATTCAGTATCCTATGATAAACTATAATGGAAAAGAGTATTTAAAAAAAGAATGTGGGGCTCCCCTGGTGGCGCAGTGGTTGAGCGTCCACCTGCCAATGCAGGGGACACGGGTTCGAGCCCTGGCCTGGGAAGATCCCACATGCCACGGAGCAGCTAAGTCCGTGTGCTACAACTACTGAGCCTGTGCTCTAGAGCCCGTGTGCCACAACTGCTGAGCCCCGCATGCCTGGAGCCTGTGCTCCACAAGAGAAGCCACCACAATGAGAAGCCTGTACACTGTAACGAAGAGTAGCCCCCGCTCGCCTCAAGTACAGAAAGCCTGCGCACAGCAACAAAGACCCAACGCAGCCAAAAATAAACAAATTAATTAATTAATTAAAAAAAAAAGAATGTATATATATGTATAACTTAATCACTTTGCTGTACAGCAGAAATTAACACAACATTGTAAATCAACTCTACTTCAATTTTAAAAAAGTGCTGGGATTATAGGTGATTTTTACTTTCTTTTTGGTGTTTTTCATATAAAAAATTTAAACACTCAGCAAAACAAATACCATCCTTGTTCTCAAAGAGCTCGGGATCGAGTGGGGAGACAGATACAGATCCAGGTAATCATAACAAAACACTATTTGTGGCAAGGCCTGTGGAAGCACAGTGGAGGTAGTGGAAGGCTTTCTGGAGGAGGTGACATTTTGACTCTGGTCTTCAAAGACCTCAAGGAATCAGCCAAGTGGAGAAGTGGAGCTAGAACTCCTCTGGTGGAAGGAAAGGCAAAGTTGCGAGAGAAAGCGTGAGGTTCTGGAAGCGTCTGTAAAGCTCAGGAGCTGAAATGCAGCTTGCCTGCTGGGAGTAGCTGGAGAGTGAAAAGTTTTACCAGGGGAGTGACAGATTTGTATTTTGGGTGGATCCTCTGGCGAGGTCTTTTCTGGGTTGAGGTTAGAGACATTGCTCTCAGGCAAAGGCTGGAAACTAATAAGATGTAAACAAAGACTTTCCCATTCACCTCGGAATTTCAGCTGAGGCCCCAAAGGCCAGACCTGCTAAACTTAAAGTGAGAGGCTGAACCACCCATGCAGAACTCCGGAGGAGGAGAGAGGGCAGGACTAAAAGCCATTGCTCAGCTAACCTGACTGCCACGGAGAGAAAGTCAACATCCCCCAGGAACCGCCGGAGAGAAGACTCTTCCGAGAGAGTTGTCAGTGCATTCACTCTGCCTGTCCCCCAACCACACCTTACCAGGGAGGGGAAGGAGCTCTCCCCCGTCACCTCGAACCAGGGGAGAGAGGCTTTGGGAGAACTGTTTGGGGAGCCTTGGAGGTGGGGCTGTGAGGTCTGGAATCTGGAGAGTGGGGGGGGGGGAGCGCTTCTAGTCAGGGGGCTGTACTTCCAGCTGTGTGTTTCTCTTAGGGCACCTGTAGATCCCACAGTAAGGAGAAGGATGAGACCTTCTTGGAAAGCACCCCGTGGAAGAGGGCTTCCGCTCAGGGGAGAGGGGACTCCCGCAGAATGAGGCTGGAAGTGTGAGGAGGAATGCAGAAGCCAAGGGGCTGTAAACAGCCCCAAAGAGGAAGCACCCCCTTTTTTTAGGGGTACTGTAGCCGAATGGTGTGGTAGGTCTCCCAGGAGCCTATCAGAAGTGTTCCTGAGAGAAAATGTCAGTATCTGGAACCTGCCAAGACCAGAGGGCTCTATCGTAGGTAGACCTTCCTGGCTGAGACTACCCCAACCCTCCCCCCAGCTCTGGAGTGCCAGAGGCAGCCGGGGCAGGGGCAGGAGGAGCAGAAAAGCGAGGCGAGAGAGGCTGCCCAGGCCCCTCCCCAGCCAGCAGGTGTCCCAGCCAGAGGTGGCCAGAACAGGGGCAGTTTTGCTTTAACACTGGCCTGCACGTAGAGTGCCTGACAATAAACGGGAGGCTCTCGGAAAGCTAGGGGACCTGCCGAGATTTCATCCGGGAAAAGTAAAGCATAAGTCCGCAGAATCGGTTCGAAAGGGCAGTGGTAGGAAAGAAAGAAATCGGCTCCGTGCTTTCCAGCTGCTGAGTCAAACCCCTTTCTTTAATAAACAGCTACGAAACCTTAATGACGCCTATCTGGTGAATGCGGTCTTAAAAACGATGAGAGGATTTTCCTCCCACTGTCTCCCGCATCGGCCAACCCTTTTTATCAAAGCGAGACGGGCAATTACCGCTTGGAAACTCGTGTGTTTCCGCTGGCGACGTGTCTCGTCGCGCTGGCGGGGGCTCAGGGACGCAATAGCTGGCTCGGGCGGCGGCGGCGGCGCGGGCGGAGCACCGGTCCTGGCCTGCCCTGCAGCGCCGCCTGCTGACCGAAGCTGCAGCGGCCGGCCCCCCCCCCCCCCCGCCTTGCGACCCAGCTTTGGGGCTGGAAGCCGCCCTGCCTTCCTGGAGTCTGCAGGCTTTGAGGCGAGACAGGCATTCGGGAATTGAACGGTCAAACGAGAGGTGTACACTTGCCGCTGGGATGAGAGCCTATCCGATAGGGGAGGGGGCTGATATGGTCAGAAAGGTCAGCCGCGGAGGGTGAGGCTGGGCAAAAGGGCTGAGGTGGGAAGTGGGGGTAGTGGCGTTTGGGAGAGTGCAGCATGCTGAGGAGTCACCGGTATTCCTGCTACTTAGTGTCTCTGGGCATTTGCTCAAGCTGGTACCTCTACCTGGAAAACATTTCCCACTTTCCGTTTTTGTTTTTGTTTTTTTTTTGGTTCTAATTACTGAATGTATTCACAAATATGAGAGAATGAATATATAAATATCCATGCACCCATCACTCAGCTCGAGAAATAAGACCTAACAAATAGAAAGTACCCATGTACTCCTCCCTTTCACCCTCCTTCTTCCCAGAGCTGGCTCCTTAAGTTGACGTTTTCATTCCCATGTAAGTTTTTTTTTTTTTTTTTTTTTAGGGAAGTCATGTGACCCTATGCCCTCATACTTTGAATCATCAAGACTAAATTTCATCGTCTCGAATCTGCTTTAAAAATTCAGTGTGTCTATGACCCTCTAGGACTGAATGATAGGACTCGTTCTTACATTTGGGGTTGGCTGTGCAATTTATTATTTTTTTTTTTCATTTTAACATCTTTATTGGAGTATAATTGCTTTACAATGGTATGTTAGTTTCAGCTTCACAACAAAATGAATCAGTTATATATATACATATGTTCCCATATCTCTTCCCGCTTGCGTCTCCCTCCCTCCCACCCTCCCTATCCCACCCCTCCAGGCCGTCACAAAGCACCGAGCTGATCTCCCTGTGCTATGCGGCTGCTTCCCACTAACTATCTACCTTACGTTTGGTAGTGTATATATGTCCATGCCTCTCTCTCGCTTTGTCACAGTTTACCCTTCCCCCTCCCCATATCCTCAAGTCCATTCTCTAGTAAGTCTGTGTCTTTATTCTTGTTTCACCCCTAGGTTCTTCATGACATTTTTTTCCCTTAAATTCCATATATATGTGTTAGCATACGGTATTTGTCTCTCTTTCTGACTTACTTCACTCTGTATGACAGACTCTATGTCTATCCCCCATGTAAGTTTTTATTTACTGTATATGTAACCATAAATAATATATAGATGCATGAAATCAGGAAAATTGTAATTTATTATATTTAGAATATAGATATAGAATGTATGCTATATGTGTGTACTTTAATATAGTATATGTATGGGGCTTCCCCGGTGGCCCAGAAGTTAAGAATCCACCTGCTAATGCAAGGGGACATGGGTTCAACCCCTGATCTGGGAAGATCCTACACACCGCAGAGAAACTAAGCCCGGGCACCAAAACTACTGAGCCTGCGCTCTAGAGCCAGTGAGCCACAACTACTGAGCCCGCCCGCCTAGAGCACATGCTCCACAACAAGAGAAGCCATCAGGCCCCACTTCTAATTCTAGTTCTCTTGCTGTTTCCACATCTGCAGTTTTTTCCTCCACTGAAGTCTTGAACCCCTCAAAGTCATCCATGAGAGCTGGAGTCAACTTCTTCCAAACCCCTGTTAATGTTGATATTTTGACGTCTTCCTATGAATCAAGAATGTTCGTTCTTTTTTTAAAATAAATTTATTTATTTATTTATTTATGGCTGCATTGGGTCTTTGTTGCTGCGCGTGGGTTTCTCTAGTTGCAGCAAGTGGGGGCTACTCTTTGTTGTGGTGCACGGGCTTCTCATTGCGGTGGCTTCTCTTTCTGTGGAGCACAGGCTCTAGGCACATGGGCTTCAGTAGTTGTGGCTCGCAGGCTCTAGAGCACAGGCTCAGTAGTTGTGGCGCACGGGCTTAGTTGCTTCGCGGCATGTGAGATATTCCCGGACCAGGGCTCAAACCCGTATCCCCTGCATTGACAGGCAGATTCTTAACCACTGCGCCACCAGGGAAGTCCAAGAATGTTCTTAATGGCATCTAGAATGGTGAATCCTTTTGAGAAGGTTTTCAATTGAATTGGCCCAGATCCATCAGAGGCATCACTACTTGTGGTAGCTATAACCTTAGGAACTGTGTTTCTTAAATAATAAGACTTTAAAGTCAAAATTATTCCCCGATTCATGGGCTACAGAATGAATGTCACGTTAGCAAGCATGAAAACAATCTTGTAGATCTCCATCAGAGCTCACAGGTGACCAGGTGCGTTGTCAATGAGCAGTCATATTTTGAAAGGAAACACTTTTTCTGAGCAGTAGGTCTCAACAGTGTGTTTAAATTAGTCAGTTAACCATGTTGTCAGCAGATGTGCTGTCATCCACATTAGAGCACAGGCAGAGTAGATTTAGCATACTTCTTAAGGACCCTAGGATTTTGGGAATGGTAAATGAGCATTGACTTCAACTTAAAGTAACCAGCTGCATTAGCCCCTAGCAAGAGAGTCAGCCTGTCCTTTAAAGTTTTGAAGCCAGGCATTGACTTCTCTCTAACTATGAAAGTCCTAGATGGCATTTCTTTCCAATATTAGGCTGCTTCATCTATATTGAACATGTTGTTTAATGTAGCCATCTTCCTTAAATGCCTTAGCAAGATCTTCTGGATAACTTGCTGCAGCTTCTATATCAGCCCTTGCTGTTTCACCTTCTATGTTATGGAGATGACTTCTTTCCTTAAACCTCATGAGCCAACCTCTGCTAGCTTCAAGCTATTCTTCTGCAGCTTCCTCACCTCTTTCAGTCTTCATAGAGTTGAAGAGAGTTAGGGCCTTTGACTTAAAGGAATGTTGTGGCTGGTTTAGTCTTCTACCTAGACCACTAAAACTTTCTCCATATCAGCAATAAGGCTGTTTTGCTTTCTTATCATTTGTGTGTTCACTGGAGTAGTACCTCTAATTTCTTTCAAGGACTTTTCCTTTGCAGTCACAACGTGGCTAACTGGTACAAGATGCTTAACTTTTGGCCTATCCCAGCTTTCGACATGCCTTCCTCAGTAAGCTTAATCATTTCTAGCTTTTGACTTAAAGTGAGAAATGTGTAACTCCTCCTTTCACTTGAACACATAGAGGCCACTGTAGGGTTATTAATTGGCCTGATTTCGATATTGCTGCATGGCCTGAAGAGAGGGAGAGAGATGGGGCAATGGCTGCTTGGTAGAGCAGTCAGAACACATGCAACATTTATCTATTAAGTTTGCCATCCTATATGGGCACAGTTTGTCATACCCCAAACAAATTGCAATAGTAACGTGAAAGATCACTGACCACAGATAACCACAACAAATGTAGTAATAATGAGTGACTTCCTTGGTGGTCCAGTGGTTAAGACTCCACACTTCCACTGTTGGGGGCACAGGTTTGATCCCTCATCAGGGAACTAAGATCCCACATGCCACGCTGTGCAGCCAAAAAAAAAAGAAAAGAAAAATTTGAAATACTGCAAGAATTACTAAAACTTGACACAAAGACATGAAGTGAGCAACTGATGTTGGAAAAACGATCCGATACAGATTCTGAATAGCCAAAGCAATATTGAGAAAGAAGAACAGTCCTGAAGTTATCATGTGCCCTGACTTGAGACTATACCCTAAAGCTACAATAATCAAAACAGTATGGTGCTGGCACAAAAACAGACGCATAGATCAATGGCACAAAATAGAGAGCCCAGAAATAAAACCACACAATATGGTCAATTAATCTATGACAAAGGAGGCAAGAATATGCAATGGAGAAAAGACAATCTCTTCAATAAGTGGTGCTGGGGAAACTGGACAGCTACATGTAAAAGAATGAACTTAGAACATTCTATAACACCATATACAAAAATAAACTCAAAGTGGATTAAAGACCTAAATGTAAGACCTAAAACCATAAAACTCCCAGAAGAAAACATAGGCAAAACACTCTTTGCTATATATCATAGCAATATTGTTTTTGGATCTCTCTCCTAAGGCTCCCTAGGGGGAGCCCAGTAAAAGTGTACTGAATGAAAACAGAGGAAGGAGTGAAGAAATATCTGGGAAGCACACCAAGGATAGACAGGTCCCCACAATTTTCATTCATTCATCCTTTCAGTCAACAAACCGAGGAAAATTTCCTGAGCTCCTGGGGTCATAGGGAAGAGGTAGACCTGTCTCTTGCCCTCAAGGACCCCAGGTAGAGGAGAGACAGACATGTTTTCCATATGAGTGACTACTTTTGTCTGGTCACAGAATTTTAAAATATAATAGCTTTATAGTAAATGATATATATGGCAGGTGAAGTCCTTCCAGGGGAGTGAACAAAACATGGTTGAAAATATAATTTGGAGTCCCAGGTTCCTCATCATTAAGGTAGAGGTTGAGTTGCAGGAGTGCTAGAGTATATCCAGCTCTGATAATCCAGACCTTTGTGACTGAAAGACTAGGGAGCACTTTGTTGTCCTATCAACCCCCCTCTTTACTACTCAGCAAGCTCAGAAGCCTGTAGGCTGCCCCGGGGGCCAGTTGCATCAGCTGGAAGAGGGCTGGGTCTTCCCAGAATGGGGGGAGGGGTATGATAGGGAGGAAGACCAGAGTGGAGGCTGGTCAGGAAGACCTGCCAGCTTCCTGGGTTGACGCCAGTCAGCCACTCACAAGGAGCCTTTGTAACAGTGGAGTCTGCAGTGGATTCCCCAAGCAGAGATACTTCTATTCCCAAGGGACAGAAAAGGCCTGGGCCTCTTAGGGTAACCTGAGGACTCCAGGGCCCTGCTGCTCCCTCAAATAGCTCTTTCTTCGCTGGTCATTTGACTCTTGTAATTTTTTTTTTATTTGTTTTTTTATTTTTGGCTGTATTGGGTCTTCGTTGCTGCGCGCGGGCTTTCTCTAGTTGTGGTGAGTGGGGGCTACTCTTTGTTGCGGTGCGCGGGCTTCTCACTGTTGTGGCTTCTCTTCTTGCGGAACACGGGCTCTAGGCGTGAGGGCTTCAGTAGTTGTGGCTCGCGGGCTCTAGAGCTCAGGCTCAGTAGTTGTGGAGCACGGGCTTAGTTGCTCTGTGGCATGTGAGATCTTCTCAGACCAGGGCTCGAACCCTTGTTCCCTGCATCGGCAGACGGATTCTTTTTTTTTTTTTTTTTTTGAGGTACGCGGGCCTCTCACCGTTGTGGCCCCTCCCGTTGCGGAGCCCAGGCTCCGGACGCGCAGGCTCAGCGGCCATGGCTCACGGGCCCAGCCGCTCCGCGGGACGTGGGATCCTCCCGGACCCGCAAGAACCTGCGTCCCCTGCATCGGCAGGCGGACTCTCAACCACTGCGCCACTAGGGAAGCCCCGGATCATTTGACTCTTGATGCCTCAGAATCCTTCATTCAGAGGATTGTATTTTTTTAGTTTGAAAGCGCCTCTATTGAGTTCAACTCCTCGATTTACCCGGTTGGAAACTGAGGCCTAAAGAGGTAAGATGACTTGCTTAAGGTTCCCTAGAGAGTTAGTTGTGCCTTTAAGGAGAATATTTTATGATTGGTAGCACTGGCTGTTCCCTCTGCCTGCAAGACAGAGCTTCCAGAAGCTGAGAACATTTACATCTCAAATGTTTCTTTTCTCCCTGGGGCAATTACCATGCTTGGAGTGAATTCCTGACGCGCCGGTCCTGCTGAAATAGAGATTAAGGAGGTCCTGGGCAGGGCCTGAGAATCTGCATATCTGATGAGCTCTCTGGTTATTGGATGCTTCTGGTCTGTAGACGACACTTGTAGTAGCAAGGCACTAGCTTATTAATTTACTTTATTTTCTTCCTAGTACATGTCATGATGTGATATTATCATATTTATCTGTGCATGTGTTCATCATAGCTTTCTTCTCACTAGATATAAACTGTCTGAGTGGGGCACCTTGACCCCTTCGTGCCCTGTTACATCCCCAGGCCCAGCACAGCACAGACACACTGCAGGCTCTCAGTGCATGAAGTCCCCCCAGTGACAGAGGGAGTCTGGTTCTGGAGGGCAGGGACTTTGTCCAGTTTTCTCTTGACCCCTCATGGCACAGCAGGGGGTCAAAGTACACAGCAGGAGCTCAGTGACTCTTGACCCCCTATGTTCTCCAGTAGGTCAGAACTGGAGTGACAAACAGCCTGAGGTCCATGGGCATCAGGTGACATGAGTGTGTGTATATAAATCATTTTTAAAACTAGAAAACTTGTCACAACCTAGGTCTGAGTCCCTTCTGTAGCTGCCTGGGCTCAAGCTCAGCCAGGGTTACTTGGAGTCTGGCTTTCCCAGGGCACTTGATCAGCTTACCCCTGGCACCACAGTCACATGGTGTTCCTGGCCTGGCCCTTGGGGGCCTTGATTCCAGTCCATCTGGAACCAGTTCAGTTTTTCCAACTTGAGGCATTCAGATACCCTGAGGGTGATGTCACAGGCAGCTCCGCAGAGGCCATTCCAGTAAAGTGCCTCACTCGGTGTCAGTTTCCCCACCTGAGGGTGGGAGGGAAGTCTGGGGAAACTGAATGATGCTTGAAGTCTAGCCCAGCTTGTGCTACTTCGCTCTTCTCCATTGCTACTTCCACCTGCAGTGGCCCAGCTGGACAAGATAACCTCCCAACCCTGAGACATGGCAACTTGAGAGCAGGGACACCTGAGTTCAGTGGGCCCTTCTGAACCAAGGGCTACCTCTCCTGCCTCATCGCACCCCCTGAGAAGACCTCACGCCCTTGTCCTTTCTTTCCTGCCTGCCTCCTCTCCCCACTCCTAGAACTTGTCTGAGCGCAGCCTGTGCCCTTAGATCCCTGATAATTGGAGCCAGCTGGCAGCTGCTGAGTCAGCAACATTTTATCTTTCATCCACCAGGTGGGCATGGAGGCAGTCTCAGTCTGTAGCCTGCTGGCTGCATGACCCTGGCCACGCAGACCTTCCTGTCCCTCCTTCGCAGGGCTACTCCGTCTGTTCTGCACTTGTTTACTCACATTGCTCATTTATTCCCCCAATTACAAATTGGTGCACTCACTCACTCACTCACACGTACAGCGCCCCCTCAATCCCTGGGGCCGGGGCCAGGGCCAGGAGCATTTCTGGGAAAGGACTGGCCTGAGATGGGATTATGATGCACACACAGAAGCAGACTGACACAGCAGGACACAGGGGCCCTGTGCTCAGCTGGAGTCCCCCAAAGTCTGAGCTGGGGAGGACTTAACAAAGGTCAGCCCCCTTGTTGAATAAATTCTATTTATTCAAAGGTAAAGGTAGGCCCAGGAGGCTGCTGATGGGGCTGATGGGGCACTCCTGACCTGCCCACCACGCCGAGTCAGCTCTCCCAGCCCTGTCTGCAAGCAGGACATCATGTTTTCCAGTTCTGAGTCAGTGACTCTGGAGCTGGGTTAAAAATGAGAGATGTAGAGCAGGATAATAATATCCTTAGTGACCCAAACATGGATTCAGAAGGAGTTATACAACTAGGGCTGGAAAGGCCTTCCCTCAGAGATCTCCAAACCCTTCACTTTATACTCGTGGATGCTGGAGCGCTGGAAGCCTGGTCACAGGTGGACCTGGAAGCAGCCCCAGAACCTAAACCACAATGTCCAGCCTACTGGTCTCTGGCTAAACACACTGCCCAGCCATCCTGGATGTTTAAATACACAGGAAGCTCCATTTTCCTGAGGAGAAAACATTTTAAGAACGTTTTCCCTTCCCTGGCAGTCCAGTGGTTGGGACTCCATGCCTTCACTGCCAAGGGCGCAGGTTCAATCCCTGGGTGGGGAACTAAGATCCCACAAGGTGCACGGCGTGGTGTTTTCCCTAGTAAAAGTCAAAAACAAACAAACAAAAAATGTTTTAGGGCTGGAAATGAATTAATCAAATGTTTACTTAAGTAATCTATTAAAATTAAATGTTTTCACTTAATCTATTATTTTAGAAAACCTGCTCTTTTCCACTCATAGTTTAGGATACAATTTTACGAAAATTCTTCTCCCAGCTGACTGGTGGGGAGGTAATGTTGGGCTAATGCACCTTGCTAACAGTTTGTCTGCAGTAACATATTGAGGAAAGCACCGTGCATGATGAAGACTGTCAGGACAGAGTACGGCACACCTCTCCTTCTGGAATTCTGGAAAAGAGCTTCACCTTAGAGTCAGGCCCATGAGCTGGCTTTGAGCACCTGCTGTGCCTTGGCCATGTGTGGCTGCAGCCACTTGGGGTCCCTTGCCAAAGTGTCAAAGTCCTCACTACTTCCTCCTGCCAAGTCAGGGACCCTATTTTTCAAGGTGCCTGGACATTATAACCAAAGACCCTAGAGTGTATCAAAAAGTGAATCTAACGGTCATCATTCAGCCAGCATCTACTGAGCATTTGCAGTCCTGGGAGCCAGGACAGGTACAAAAGGAACTGAACTGTGTGTAGCAAGTCCTAGAATGGAAGAATAAAGGAGGAATTGGGAGCATAGCATAGGAAAGGGGAGTGGCCAGGAGGCAGTGTGTGTTTATTGAGGTCTTGCAATATTCCAGATATTTCACAAACACCATCTCTAATCCTCATAACTACTGGGGGGTAGGATTTAGCACTTGTTCCAACTCCTCCTTGCCTAAGAACTAACAGTGTGTGTTTTAAGGTTAATTTCTTGACCTTCCTAGGCTTCAGTTTCCTCCTCTGTGAACAGACCCCATAGGATTATTGGAAGGATTGAGTTCTGCTCTAAGCACTTTGCATATATTAACTTAGTTTAGAATAGCAAGCCCTCAATGGATGTTTGCTCTTATCTTTATTACAACGTAGGAGGAAGTTGAAGCTCAGAAAGGAGCAGTGACTAGCCCAGGGCCACACAGCCAGAGGGAAGAGCTGGCCATGTTCTCTGTTCTACTCTGCGACCTGCAATACAGAAAGGGTTAAAAGGGGACGCTTTGCCCTCACAGCAGGTCCATGGCTGGACTCGGCTGCCCTCTGTACCTTGGAGAGGCAAGGCCAGCTGT
This sequence comes from Pseudorca crassidens, assembly GCF_039906515.1. Taxonomy (NCBI): domain Eukaryota; kingdom Metazoa; phylum Chordata; class Mammalia; order Artiodactyla; family Delphinidae; genus Pseudorca; species Pseudorca crassidens. The sequence continues at coordinate 56,384,220 of NC_090304.1, forward strand.
CCAATGCAGGATGACCCCAGGTCACCTGCGGCTGTGTGCCTGGCCAGCCCATGAAGGGGGCTTGGAGAGAGGGAAAACCGTCACTTTCTTCTGAGGTCTGGGGAGCTGGGCTGAGTCTCCTCCTGTCATGCGTGAGACCTTGGGCAAGTACCTCCCCTTGCCTGCGTCTCTGTGTCCTCATCTGAAAAGGGCGACACTAATGTTTTTCTGCTTCATGTGGCTGTTGTGCGACTGAGCAAGTTAAAGCTGGGAGATGGGTTTTCACACTACCCTGTTGTGCTAATATAAGCAGAGTTAAGGCCCATGACTTTAGGGTGGGGTGAGTATTTTCATGTAATGGGGAGGGGCCATGAGGAGTTAGAATCCAGTTCAACATAAAGATGAACTTTCTCATAGCTCTGGCCACAGGAGAGGAAGGAAGTGGTCCAGCGGATGATTATCAGTCAGGACGGTGCAGAAGCGGCTTCTGCTCTGGACTGGGAGTGAGGGTGGCCTAGGTGAGAGATCCCCTCTGATGCTCTCCTCCTCTCTCCGTCAGGTACGTAGTAAATCTTTTCCCTCAAGGTGGTGTTACAAGCAGGTAACTGAACTAGAACTTGGAAGGTCTTGTTCACTTGACTCTGCTACTAACTTGTGCAACTATGAGCCTCTCATTGGGCCTCATTTTCCTAGTTATTAATAAATATAGCAAATGCAGTTTGTCAACTGTGATAATGTGGCAATGCAAGGGATTATTATCTTCCAAGACTGTTGGTCAGAAGACTAGGTCAATGGTAAAGAGGAAGCATTGTAACTCATGGAATAACTGACTAGAGTTGAGAGGGACCTCAGCATTCATCTGGCATCTGCACAGATAATATATCTGGGGACTGTGCTTTGTCTCCTAACACCTCAAATTTACAGATAAGGATATGGATCCTGTTACCTTATATAACTTCTCTTTTTTTAAAAAAAAATTAAATTTACTTTTTTATACAGCAGGTTCTTATTAGTTATCTACTTTATACATATTAGTGTATATATGTCAGTCCCAATCTCCCAATTCATCCCACCCCCACCCCCCGCCACTTTCCCCCCTTGGTGTCCATATGTTTGTTCTCTACATCTGTGTCTCTATTTCTGCCCTGCAAACCGGTTCATCTGTACCATTTTTCTAGGTTCCACATAGATACGTTTGTGCCCTGGTCCGGGAAGATCCCACATGCCGCGGAGCGGCTGGGCCCGTGAGCCATGGCCGCTGAGCCTGCACGTCCAGATCCTGTGCTCCGCAACAGGAGCGGTCACAACAGTGAGAGGCCCGCGTACCGCAAAAAAAAAAAAAAAAAACCAACTCTGAGTGAGTGGTTCACACTCTTACACCTGCTGAGCACAGGTGAACTATATTTATTGCAGTAGCAATAAAAAATAAGACCTTGTATTTGTACATATCTTTATTAACCTCTAAAGTACTTTCTCAGACACAATTTCATTTTTAAGTAGGACTCAAGAGAAGAGAGATGGAACCATCTGATTTGCCCATCTGCCTATATTCAGACTGCCACCTAATTTGAAATCACATATAAACAAACACTTTTATTAATCTCCAAAACCTAATCTGATTATAAAATCCGACCCTGGAAACAAAAACTTTTTGGACAAGCATTTGGACTTGATAAGCCATAAAGAGTAACCTCATTCTAGTTAGGTGGGATCTCTTACTTCTAATTGCACCAAGCTCCACTGTGGACAGAATTAGCTACTGAGCCCACTTTCTCCAGGATGATCCATCTAAGAGCTGAGACCCCGTTGCCGTGTCAGCTGTTCTCCTGGTCTTGAGTTTCCTCCTTCTCAACCACCCTCTATGTTGTTGCAGAGAGCTCAGTAATACAAACATGACCATGTTATTCCTATTTAAAATCATTTAGTGACTTTCCACTACCTACAGAATCAAGTCAAAATTATTCTGCACGACTCACAAAACCTTCCATAATCTAGCTTGCTTGGTTTCACTTGGCATTAGAACTGGAGCAGGCAAAACCCTTCTGTAAAGGGCCATATATTAAATATTTTAGGCTTTGCAGACCATTAGGTCTCTGTCACAACCACTCAACTCTGCTGCAGTAGCATGGAAGCAGCCATAAACAGATAAACAAATGAGCTTGGCTGTGTCCAGTAAAATTGTATTGGCAGTGAGCCAGATTTGGCCCACAGGCTATAGTTTGCCAACTCTGAACTAGAACCCCATTTTTAAATCTCCCAGATGGCTTCTTAAAACTAGGTAAATGGAGACTGACCATTCTCTGATGAACTATTTTTCTTATGACAAAAAGGAGTCAGAGTGCTTATGATGACCATTTTAATCACAAGGTGTTAATGTATAGATTAACATAAACTTCAGATGTCACAGAAACAGTTCCACAAAATTCAGAAAAAAACCAGTATCAGTGAAACCGGAGCAAGCATTTTGGAGACTTCAACGCACTGGATAGAATTCTTCAAGAATTTTACTGTAAGTTTTCTTATCTATAAAAAGAAAGATCACAGAAGATTTTTAAATTGTGTTTAAAAAATCATATTTCCTAAAGAAAAATTAACACTTAATATTCTTTTAAGAACTGCCTTATTTTCTAGTCCTCAACCATGGCTTGGCAATCACTGAGGCATTTTGTTCCACTGAATGAAGAATAACTTTGGAAGAATCTGTGGTGACATCCAGATGGTTATCTGGAGGGGCAAAGGGCTGCCAGGGGGATCCTAGCTGAAGGGGTAAAAGAAGGAATGAATAGGGAGGGGCCAGGAGCTGAGGCGTTCAAGCTCTCCATGACTGCACTGTCCCTGCAGAAGGCTCTTGGCACACCTGCCAGTAATCTGCTGCTCAGGGGGAATGAGCCCGTGAGGCTACACTCACTGCCAGAGGGAGCTAGTGGAAATGTGGAGGCAAAGAGCCAGAGGTCTGGGACTGAGGACTAACTAATACTGGGTCTCCCTCTTAGAAATCAATATTCCCAAGATTCCTTTTTCAGATCTAACATCCAGCAGTTCTGAGTATTTCCCATCCCTGATACACCTACTATTCATGGCTTTGTATTAGTCTTTGAGTTCTTCATTGGCAAAAAAAGTTGCCTTTCTGATCCACCATAAACATCACATATGTGACTGAAGGCTAGGGAAATGTTAGAGTAATACAATTTCAGAGCTAAATAGGACCCTACACATCATCATTCAGTCTGATGAAATTTAAATGCTTAATAATATACTTTTACATAAATAGGAAAATCTAAAAATCTATATATTTACAAAATTTCAAAAATTTCCTACACTCATTCACGTATGTACACATCTATATTGTGTATCTGTATAAAATATGAACAAGAAAACAGCTGTATTACAGTTATATTCACAGCTGCACAAAGATAAGTAGAGTATGCTAAGGAAATTCCTGTTTATAGCTGGATGAAGGCTTCATTGAGATGATGAATCTTGAGCAGGAATTTGTTGGGTGCGCAGAGTGGAAATGGGGCAAGAGGAGGACTAAAAGAGGTATAGCATGTACAAAGCGATATAGGGCAGGTTCAGGACAGCATTTCATGAGGCAGGAGATGAGGCAGGGCTCTATGTAGTTCAGGCCAGCCATTATTTAAGTGCCTACTATGTGTAGGCTCTGTGCTGGAGGCTGGAGAAACAAAGATGAAGCTACAGTCCAGTGAGGGACACAACACAGCCTGTGTGTGATAAGGGGTGGATAAGAGGTATGAGTTAAGTGTTTCTACCAGGTAATTAGCTCAGCCTGGGAAAACAAGCCATCCTAGGGAGTCTTGATTTTATCCAAAAGGCAATGGATAGCTATTTTAAGCACATCCATATTTATCCACACAGATGTGATTTCTGGTAAGACTAAAGGCAGAGGCAAGCTGGAGGCAAGTGCAAGAGCCCACACAAGAGATTACCAGGGCCTGAACCAGGGTAGTGGCAAGGGTAGAGAGGAGAGTTCAGAGCTGAGAATTATTTAGGGATTAGAACGGTTAGACTTGATGACTAATGGGAAGTCTAAGACACAGACTTGAAGGTGATTCCCAGGCTTCTGGCTGGAGAGCCTAGGTGGACAGTGTGCCATTCACTGAAGGAGGACACAGAAGAACAGAAGGTCTGGGCAAGCAGAGAGGACATGAGTTGTCTGCTGTCTGAGGGACACAGAGGTACTCAGCCAGAAACTGGATATATGAATTCAAGAGAATTCTGGTCTACAGACAAAGATGTGGAAGTCAACAGAATACAGAAGGCACTGAAACCATAGGCATAAATAAGATTAACCAGGGAAAATGATACATTATAAGAAAGAAGTTTTCTGCAATTAACTTGAAATACCTTTTTCAGGAAAATCCTCTGGATGTGACTTTTCATATGCAAACATATCATGGTCCCTCAGAGCACACATACAGTCTTGACGTTTTAAAAGATAATATCCGACAAAAATAAAGGAAGTAACATATAGAAGCTGGCGATGCAAACCTGAAATTGAAACAAATCCCAAAGAAAGCGAAAATCAGTCACGTGTATTAAAAATCACATTTTTCATGTTTCAGATATATAATTTATTTCTTTTGACATTCTTTTAAGAAAAAAGGCTTTTGTACATGGGTATTCTTTGGGACATCTTCCTCAGGATATCTGGCAACTATGAAAAGCAACATTAAGTCTACAAATATAACTATCAACAGAACCCAAGATTTTTAAAATTCAGGTTTTATAAGTTTCTTCAAGGAAAAAGGTGGATAAGTACAAAAACTTGAATGGCAGACTGAAACAGAAAAAAAAGTTTTTCTTTTTCAATAAGTTAACTTTAGACCTACACTAGCTTGTATTCCAGGACATGTTCAGAAGATGACGAGTAGAGGTAAAGTCCTCTACAGATGGTCTAAAAGCAATCTGGTTTGTCTCCATATACCAATTTATTTTTGCGTATCTAGTGGTTACTAAAACAGTACACTGTACGACAAATATATCTCAATTCTCTTTTGTACCTGCTAAAATTTGTAATTTTGCATATATTACTTATTCAAAAACTATCTTTAAAAAATCATCCTACTGGGACTTCCCTGGCGGTCCAGTGGTTAAGACTCTACGCTTCCACTGCAGGGGGTATGGGTTCGATCCCTGGTTGGGGAACTAAGATCCCGCATGCCACGCGGAGCAGCAAATAAATAAATAATAAATAAATAAAATCATTCTACTAAAAAAATCATCCTATTATAAGACTAGAGAGGATCACATGATCTAGGAAAGCCAAAATTTTAAATGTGAAGGGGAGATGCAAAGGTATAAACTTTATATACAAAAATTTTTTTTTGCAAAAGGCTAAGGGCAGGTTTTCTAGCTATGCCTCAGAATTCTATTCCCAGCCCTCTTCTTATCCCATAGATGTTCCTTTGGAGAACTTTTTATTCCTATAGTTTTATCTATTATAATCTATAAGTAACGTCCAACTCAGGCACCCATGCTGAACAACAAATATAGCCAAATATTTGACAGATACGTTTACCTGAATACCCCCAAACAAACTCAGTTCCTTCCTATTCATACCTCTTTTTCTTAATTCAGAGAATAAGACCATTTACCCAGGAATCCATGTCCTGGGTAATAAACATAGTAATTATCTTTTTTCCTACCCTCTTCTCCTACATCCCGTCACTGTCAATCCTACCTTATAAATATTTCCTTTCCTCACTTCAGGGAACCTGTGCGCATTTACACTAACTGGTCTCCCTTTCACCTCATTTTCTACTCCACACTGATCCCAGCTTTTACCCTGTCATTAGAGGAATTTCTACTAAAACACAAACTAGTCTGTCAGTCCCTTCTTCAATTATGGTCAACAGGACCCTAAACTCGTGCATATGATCTCCCAGGCCTTTCATGAGCTGCCTGTTCCACCTTCATCTTCTGACACTCCCTGATATGCACATTGTGCCCAACAATACTGAACTACTTTTAATTCCTCACATAAACTAGGCTCCTTCATGCTTCTATATACCACGCACTGATTACTTCTCTGTCCAGCAACTTCCTGATCCTTCAAGATTCAACTCAGACATCACTTCTTTTTTTTTTTTTTTAATATTTATTGATTGATTGCTGTGTTGGGTCTTTGTTTCTGTGCGAGGGCTTTCTCCAGTTGCGGCAAGTGGGGGCCACTCTTCATCGCAGTGCACGGGCCTCTCACTATCGCGGCCTCTCTTGTTGCAGAGCACAGACTCCAGACGCACAGGCTCAGTAAATGTGGCTCACGGGCCCAGTTGCTCCGTGGCATGTGGGATCTTCCCAGACCAGGGCTTGAACCCGTGTCCCCTGCACTGGCAGGCAGGCTCTCAACCACTGCGCCACCAGGGAAGCCCCAGACATCACTTCTGCTAAGAAACCTTCCTATAACTTTCCTAGAGTTAAAAGGATGAACTCATCTCTATTAATATGTAAATTGCTATAGTAATTATTTCTCTCTCTACTATCAGGCAAAGTCAATATTTGATTCATCTTTGTATACCAGCACACAGACAGCACTTAATATATAATAAATGGATGAATGGCCTTGGGCAAATCAATTTACTACCTCTAAAACAAAGATAATACCTAACCTATCTTTTTCACAGTAGTTATTATAGTGTTTTGGAAAAATTGTAAAACAATAAAAATACAAAGTATCACTATGACCTGGGACTGGACAGGGCCCAGACTCTTCTGCATTCTCCCTTAGCCCAAAGAGCCACTGCTTCCCCTAATGGGCCACCTGTAATACAGCAAACCAAAATGTGCTGGGTTCTCCCATGTGCCACTGGACTACACAAAGACTCAGACTCTCTGTGCTTACTCATATCCCTCACAGAAGATTTAGATGATATCAGTGTCCTAGCCCTAAAGGCATGGCTTGGCCTCTTCTCAAGTCCTCATTTCCCTAGCCTCTTCTCTTTCAGCAGTGGTCTCCGTTTCACCACATACACAACCCTCCCACAATTATTTTCCCCTTCTTTCCTTTACTCAGTGAACCTAAACTTGAAAGCCATGATGCTCTTCGCAGAATGCCATAAACTACTGATATATTAAACTAGAAATCAATAAAAATTTAATTTTGTTGATTACACTTAGATACCAACTAACTCTAAATTTAGGGCAGGTAAGGGGTAACCAGAAACAAGGGTTTAAAAACAGGTGATGGGAGAAAAGCTTAAGAAAAAATTGTATTTAATATTTTATGCTAACTTGAAAAAGATCTGCACAACTTGATTTCATTGACAGAATATTCCAACTACCTACAGAATGCCAGGTACTCTCCATGGCCATAGTTGGAAAATCCACTGTGTATTTCTCTTCCCCACTCCTCCTATGTGCATGAAGTTGTACCACAATTCACCTTTTTAATAGATATGCCCATCTGGTTTGTAAATCTTTGGATGGTTGGGACAATGTTTTATATTTCCTTGTAATCTACACATTCATTCAATAAATACTCATTGAACATTACTATATGCCAGACATTGAACTAGATAAACACAGTATGCATTCAATAAATGCTACTGAGGAAAACTATTTCAATAAAGTCCTCAAGACCTGAATTTTCCAAAGCAACTAAGGGGAAACCCAGGGAACTCAGGAACTTTGACCCCTAGGCCTGGGCTAAGTGCTTTACATCCATTATCTCACCTAGTTCTCACAGCCACACAAAGAGGTAGACACCATCCCTATTTCATAGATGAGGAAACTAAAGCTCACAGAGATAAGTAACTTCTCCAGAATCAAATGGCTAGTAGGGAGGAGGTGGTGTCAAATCCAAAAGCTTGTGCTCTTAACTACTATGCTCTTCTGTCTCCCAGAAAAGGCACAAAACATTCTTTGACAACAATGAGGTGAGATTACGTGATACATACTTCAAATCTCAGCCAACCGTTTCTTCCTCTGGAACAGGATCCCTCTAATCTGAACCTCCTTTATGCTCCCAAAGCACTCTCTGCTCACCCACCTCTATCAAAATACCTGTCTGTCACACCTACACCCAGATCTGTTTGTCTCCCTGACACAATTAGGAGTTCCTCAAGGGCAGGACAGTATTCCTCCCCCCATACACCCAATGTGCAACACTGCCTGGCACAGAGAAAGAGCTCAGTTAAGGTTGAACAAATATATGGTAAACTGTTTGCATAACAAGAGCTAAGGAAAGGGAAACCTGTTAGGCACCTTCCATGTGCCAGGCATCTGCCTATAGAATCTCACTTAATTCTCAAAAAAAAAATATGCAAAGATGAATTATTCTCACTTTATAGATGAGGAAACTTGAGCTCTGACCAAGTAACTTGCCCAAGGTGACATGGCTGGGAAGCAGCGGAGCAAGGCCATTTAATTCCAAAATGGAGCTCCTTCCATTACACCAAGTGACAGGCGTGGGCAAGTGTGGAGTGGTGATAAGAAGGGAGAACACCCCATAGTTCCTAGTGGCAGAAATGGACAAAGATCACTCCTTTCTGTGGAGTGGGGGCATGTCCAAAGCACACAGGATCTCAACGCTATTTGAGCACTAGAAATGCCAAAATTTGGTGGGTTGGGAGTCGACCTCCAGGCACACATACAGCTGGAAGAAGGCAAAAGAGGCACAAGTGAGGTGATTCCTGCTTGCCTGGACCATTGTATTAGCCTTCTTCCTAGCTGGGCTCCCTGGCTCCAATCAGTTCCTAACAAAGTTGACCTTTTAACACAGGTCCAATCACTGAACTTCCTCTGATAGCTTTCAAAAGCATGTAAGGTTCCCGTCTGCCTAGAGAATAAATTGCCACCATCCACCTAAATCTTTGTTGCCTTATCGCCCTACTCGGCACTCACTCATCAACTGGCCCCCATTCACTCCCACTAGCCTCCCACGGGCCTGGAAGGCTCTCTCCAAGTATCCATCTGACATACTAAAGCTAAATTCAAACACACCTTTTACAAAGTTTCCCTCTCTTCCCTTTGGAAAGCCATAGACTTTAGCACAGTTAACTGTGTCACTTACTATCACTGCTGGTCTCAGACAGGTGAACACTGATCTACTAGGAAATAGAGCCCAGTGGTTTAGAGCCTCCTACTCAATGTGAAGTCCCCAGACCAGCAGCGTCTGGGAGATTGGGACCATCAGGCCTCTCTCCAGATCTAATGAACCAGCATCTGCATTTTAACAAGATCCCCAAGTTATCAGTATGCACATTAAATCTGAGAAGTGCTGGTTCTGAACAGCACTCTCTTTAAACTCTGAAGTTTAAAAACAGACTGTGCTACTTAGGACCTTGGGCAAGCTGCTTTAATCTAAGGCTCTGTTTCCCCATTATGGATAATACCTCTCCCCCACCTCACCACCCAAGGTGTCTGAAGACTAAATGCTATAATGCACGCAGTGTCAGTAGTGCATTGCATCGATTGATCGCTCATTTTTGCACACCCCACAGCGCGAACTGAGAGGGGAGCAGGCAGTTCAGTCCGGGGTCCTTCACAGACTCACTGCGAGGTCGTGGGTTGCACTGCATCTCAGTTTCCTGAAATGACACTCTGGCCGGCCCGATTCTGAGAAGCTCACGGGGCGCGGATACCTGAGGGAGGCGAGGCGGGGCCTGTTAACGCGAAAAGGCCCGGAAAAGCGGAGGCACCTCAGGCAGCCTAAGGCAGAGCCGGCCCTCAGCCCTACGGCCCCCTCTCCTCCCAGACCATCCCGCCCGCGCAGCCCTCACCGGCCGACGCCACCGGCCGCCGCCGGATCGCGTTATCAATCAGGCCGGAGCAGTAACCCAAGAAGCCGACGTAGAAGAGCCGCGGGTCGGTTAGCTTGGGCGGCGGCAGGCTCCGGGCCTCATTCGGCAGGAACTGTAAGGGCACTCGGCCCGGCCGGCCGTTCATCATGGTGAGGCCGTTCCCACTTGAGGCCTGGCCTCTGACCTCCAACTACAAAGAAAATCACCAAGACCACGGCCGGGACCCAAGCCACAAGCTTTCACCTCCGAGCGCGGTGCTGAAGGGCATGGCGCGAGGCGGTGCGGCGCCCAAACCCTTCCCCTTGCACGCTGCTGCCGGAAACGCGCACGCGAGGTTCCGGGCTACTAAGTGTCCGGCGTTGCTCGCTTGCCGGCCGGCGCTAACTCCACTGAAGGGATGTCAGGACTTGGTAGCGGGGGTCGAGGAGTACAGGAAACGAGCCATACTGCAAGAAGACTAGGAGATACTGATTTTTTTCGCCCAACCTCCCCCACCCACAATTGCCTCTCTTTTTCCCGCCCCAGAATGTTCTTTCAGCAAGAATTTATCTTTGTATCCAAAACCCACAAGTGGGCTTGATGGATAGTTTTAAGAAACGTAATTAATTGAAATAAAATAAAAGCTAGTTTTCATTTCCTGCGTTTCCTGTCATTCATTCGCACAGGCATACCCTCCACAGAGCCTAAAATTAAGGTCCAGCCAGCCATAAAGAATTTGGAGAATCCCAGGCCATTTAATTCCAAAATGGAGCTCCTTCCATTACACCAAGTGACAGGCGTGGGCAAGTGTGGAGTGGTGATAAGAAGGGAGAACACCCCATAGTTCCTAGTGGCAGAAATGGACAAAGATCACTCCTTTCTGTGGAGTGGGGGCATGTCCAAAGCACACAGGATCTCAACTCTATTTGAGCACTAGAAATGCCAAAATTTGGTGGGTTGGGAGTCGACCTCCAGGCACACATACAGCTGGAAGAAGGCAAAAGAGGCACAAGTGAGGTGATTCCTGCTTGCCTGGACCATTGTATTAGCCTTCTTCCTAGCTGGGCTCCCTGGCTCCAATCAGTTCCTAACAAAGTTGACCTTTTAACACAGGTCCAATCACTGAACTTCCTCTGAAGTTCAGGTCCTTGCTTCAGGTCCTTGCACGTCGCTGAGGGACGAGGTGTTTCCCAAAGATTTGAGGACTGAAAAAAAGAAGGAATCTATAACATTCTGCCAAGTAATTGTCCAGTCTCTGCTCACCTGCCTCCAGGACTGAGGAGCTCCGATCTTCGAACAGCTCTCTGTTTAGACAGCCCTTCCTGATAAGGAGCTAAAATGTCTTCAACATTTTATCTAGAGGAATGCTGATTAAACTAGAGGTTAATGCGAAGCTATATGCATCAGGTATTGATCTCCAAAGTGGAAGAATTAAGTTTCAGTTAATAAAGGATGAGGCTTTTATGCCTACAAAAAGCAATATCAGATCCGTAACATTTCAAGTTAGGATTTTCCAAAGGAACGTATATTGGAACAGTTTCCTGGAAGGCAACAAATGTTTCAGAGGTTCACAGTCTTTGACCCAGTAATTACGTCTGAGAATCTGTCTTACGTAAATACTAGTATGACATATGCACAGTCTTTTTTTTTTTTAACCACAGTGTTCCTTTTAAAATTATAACAAAAGGGGCTTTCCTGGTGGCGCAGTGGTTGAGAGTCCACCTGCCGATGCAGGGGACACGGGTTCGTGCCCCGGTCCGGGAAGATCCCACATGCTGCGGAGCGGCTGGGCCCATGAGCCATGGCCGCTGAGCCTGCGCGTCTCGAGCCTGTGCTCCGCAACTGGAGAGGCCACAACAGTGAGAGGCCCGCGTACCGGAAAAAAAAAAAAAAAAAAAGAGAGAGATAATGCCTAGCATAGTACCTGACATATAGTACGCTCTCAACAGAAAGGACCACTATGTGGGACTTCCCCTTTGTGTATCACTTGAAGGGCTGTCACAAATGGGAATAGAACCTCATTATGTATTGTTCCAGAGACCAACTGGTAAAAGTAAGAAGAAGAAAAATATTAATTCAGCATTAAATGCCCTAAGAAACAGTTGCACATGTAGGAGAGGCTGCTTTATGAGATGGTGAACACCTCGACACTGCCTAATCAGCTACCTATTCATTCAGGAAAACTGTAAAAAATAAATCCTCCTCGAATGCTCTTCTGAGGGTCTCTAGGATTCTAGGATTCCATGATGTTGTACATAGGTATATTATGGGTCCTGTCCTTTTCACAGTTGTTTCTATATATACTATACTGTTTTTATTTCTGACTCCTTTAAACAAAGAAGAATAGGGAGTGTTGCTCATTGACCAGTTCTGTAAGGACTAACCTGTTGCAGTCACTGATGGACAGTACACTCTCTGCTTCAGACAGAGGAAATTAAGACAACAGGATGCTCTGTGCTTCGGACAAACAGTTCCCTTATAGTTAGATGTATATCTTAGGAAGAATTGTGTTTTTTTTGGATGGTTTGAATTATATATATATATATATATATTTTATACAGTAGGTTCTTATTAGTCATCAGTTTTATACACATCACTGTATACATTTCAATCCCAATCAATTCATCACACCACCACTCCCACCCCCCAGCTGCTTTACCCCCTTGGTGTCCATACGTTTGTTCTCTACATCTGTGTCTCAATTTCTGCTCTGCAAACTGGTTCATCTGTACCATTTTTCTAGGTTCCATATATATGCGTTAATATACAATATTTGTTTTTCTCTTTCTGACTTACTTCACTCTGTATGACAGTCTCTAGATCCGTCCACGTCAAACAAATGACCCAATTTCGTTCCTTTTTATGGCTGAGTGATATTCCATTGTATATATGTGCCACATCTTCTTTATCCATTCGTCTGTCAATGGGCATTTAGGTTGTTTCCATGACCTGGCTATTGTAAATAGTGCTGCAATGAACATTGGGGTGCATGTGCCTTTTTGAATTATGGTTTTCTCTGGGTATATGCCCAGTAGTGGGATTGCTGAGTCATATGGTAATTCTATTTTTAGTTCTTTAAGGAACCTCCATACTTTTATCCATAGTGGCTGTATCAATTTACATTCCCACCAGCAGTGCAAGAGGGTTCCCTTTTCTCCACACCTTCTCCAGCATTTGTTGTTTGTGGATTTTCTGATGATGCCCATTCTAACTGGTGTGAGGTGACACCTCACTGTAGCTTTGATCTGCATTTCTCTAATAATTAGTGATGTTGAGCAGCGTTTCATGTGCTTCTTGGCCATCTGTATGTCTTCTTTGGAGAAATGTCTATTTAGGTCTTCTGCCATTTTTGGATTGGGTTGTTTGTTTTTTTAATATTGAGCTGCATGAGCTGTTTATATATTTTGGAGATTAATCCTTTGTCTGTTGATTCGTTTGCAAATATTTCCTCCCATTCTGAGGGTTGTCTTTTCATCTTGTTTATGGTTTCCTTTGCTGTGCAAAAGCTTTGAAGCTTCATTAGGTCCCATTTATTTTTGTTTTTATTTCCATTACTCTAGGAGGTGGATCAAAAAAGATCTTGCTGTGATTTATGTCAAAGAGTGTTCTTCCTATGTTTTCCTCTAAGTGTTTTATAGTGTCTAGTCTTACATTCAGGTCTCTAATCCATTTTGAGTTTATTTTTGTGTATGGTGTTAGTGAGTGTTCTAATTTCGTTCTTTTACATGTAGCTGTCCAGTTTTCCCAGCACCACTTATTGAAGAGACTGTCTTTTTTCCATTGTATATCCTTGCCTCCTTTCTCATAGATTAGTTGACCATATGTGTGTGGGTTTATCTCTAGGCTTTTTTTTTTTTTTTTTTTTTTTTGCGGTACGCAGGCCTCTCACTGTTGTGGCTTCTCCCGTTGCAGAGCACAGGCTCCGGACGCGCAGGCTCAGCGGCCATGGCTCACGGGCCCAACCGCTCCGCGGCATGTGGGATCTTCGCAGACCGGGGCACGAACCCGTGTCCCCTGCATCGGCAGGCGGACTCTCAACCACTGCACCACCAGGGAAGCCCTTTCTAGTATATTTTTCATTTCAGTTACTGTATTGTTCATCTCTGTTTGTTTGTTCTTTAATTCTTCTAGGTCTTTGTTAAACATTTCTTGCATCTTCTCGATCTTTGCCTCCATTCTTTTTCCGAGATCCTGGATCATCTTCACTATAATTATTCTGATTTCTTTTTCTGGAAGGTTGCCTATCTCCACTCCATTTAGTTGTTTTTCTGGGGTTTTATCTTGTTCCTTCATCTGGTACATAGCCCTCTGCCTTTTCATCTTGTCTATCTTTCTGTGAATGTGGTTTTTGTTCCACTGGCTGCAGGATTGTAGTTCTTCTTGCTTCTGCTGTCTGCCCTCTGGTGGATGAGGCTGTCTAAGAGGCTTGTGCAAGTTTCCTGATGGGAGGGACTGGTGGTGGGTGGAGCTGACTGTTGCTCTGGTGGGCGGAGCTCAGTAAAACTTTAATCTGCTTGACTCCTGATGGGTGGGGCTGGGTGGGGCTGGGTTCCCTCCCTGTTGGTTGTTTGGCCTGAGGCAACCCAATACTGGAGCCTACCTGGGCTCTTTGGTGGGGCTAAAGGCGGACTCTGGGAGGGCTCACGCCAAGGAGTACTTCCCAGAACTTCTGCTGCCAGTGTCCTTGTCCCCACGATGAAGCACAGCCACCCCCCGTCACCCCAGGAGACCCTCCAATGCTAGCAGGTAGGTCTGGTTCAGTCTCCCCCTGGGTCACTGCTCCTTCCCCTGGGTCCCGATGCACACACTACTTTGTGTGTGCCCTCCAAAAGTGGAGTCTCCGTTTCCCCCAGTTCTGTTGAAGTCCTGCAATCAAATCCCAGTAGCCTTCAAAGTCTGATTCTCTAGGAATTCCTCCTCCCGTTGCCAGACTTCCAGGTTGCGAAGCCTGACGTGGGGCTTAGAACCTTCACTCCAGTAGGTGAACTTCTGTGTTATAAGTGTTCTCCAGTCTGTGAGTCACCCACCCAGCAGTTATGGGACTTGATTTTACTGTGATTGCGCCCCTTGTACCATCTCACTGTGGCTTCTCCTTTGTCCTTGGACGTGGGGTATCTGTTTTGGTGAGTTCCAGTGTCCTCCTGTCAATGGTTGTCCAGCTAGTTGTGATCCTGGTGTTCTCGCGAGAGGGAGTGAGAGCACGTCCTCCTACTCCGCCATCTTGGTTCCAATCGGAAGAATTTTAATGAACCCTGATTCTTGAATCTTCCTTTACATAGAAAAGCACTAAAATCATTAAGCTGAGCTATCTGTTCTTTGTGACTTGCAGTAATCTTTTACCAAGATGTATACTTGACTGTATGTATTCCCTAGCCCAAAAGTCACATATATACTTGAATCTCCCCCTACCTCTTCAGAGCTGTTCTCTCAGAGTTACTGAGAAGCCGTTTCCTAGGCTATAGTCCTTGGTAAGGTCCCTGAATAAAACTAAAACAACTCCTATGTTGTGTGTTTTTCTTGCAGTCAACACTCCTGAGACTGAAAAAGAATTTTTTAGTACATTTATTGACATTTCTATAAAGTGGGGATGCTGAATATGGGACTTTATTGTGAGAAACTAACGGCTATATTGATTCAGGTTTTTGAGGTTTATAAAATTGTTCTAAGTTCAGTTGCCATTAGCACAGTAGCCCATTTCTTTTTTTTTTGGCTGCATCAGGTCTTAGTTGCAGTGCATGGGCACTTCGTTGCGGCACACGGGCTTCTCTCTAGTTGTGGTGCACCAGGTGCACGGGCTCTGTAGTTTGCGGCATGCTGGCTCTCTTGTTGAGGTGCTCGAGCTTGGTAGTTGAGGCACATGAGCTCAATAGTTGTGGCATGCGGGCTTAGTTGCCCCACGGCATGTGGGATCTTAGTTCCCCGACCAGGGATTGAACCTTGCGTACCCTGCACTGGAAGGTGGATTCTTTACCACTGGACCACCAGGGAAGTCCCAGTAGCCCATTTCTTTGAAGCACGAAAAAGGGGGTAGATGGGTCAAAATAATTTTTTTTTTTTTACCATGATCATACTGGAAGAGCAATTTCATCAAACTACTTAAGAGTAAAACATCTTTTTCAAAGGTTATATTTTAATAGAATTTTTTTTCTCCCATTAACTGCAAACAAGCTGCATGGACTATACATAGGGGGCAATTCTCTCTTTCACTGAAGTGCTTCCTCCACAAAGAATAGTTTCTAGGTGGAAATCATTAACAAGGAAAACTATGACAGTGTTGGGCTGTAAAGAGTGCAGCTTCCATAGTTCCCTCCCAGTTCTGGCTCTGTCCCCTCAACCCAGGGAAAGATACGGTGACCAAGAATACCAAGTTCCTCCCACTTTTCTTTTTCTTCGTCTTGTTAAATTTGGGTACATTGCAAATAAATTAAAAGCAGGTAAAAAATGGGTTTCTTATACATCTTGTTTAAATTTTGATAGTAACCTTTGCTTGTTCTTGACTTAATTCTAGATTTCAAAACATTTTGAAATGGCACTTTCATTTATTTAGTTAACTGCTGAAACCTAGGAATTTACTGTTGAAAACCACTCATGTTTTTGCAAAGTTTAAATACATGAATACTAGGGAGGAAGTCTGTGTTGGCGTCAACAAGCTTTTCCTCAGTCTCTGGAGCCATTGCCCTCCTGGTAATATAAGGGGTTGAATTGCTTTAAAGACTATATTTAGAGTTTGAATCCTTAAGTCAAACAAAAACTTACATGATGCCTAATATATAATAGATCAAAGCATATTTGCTTTGGTTGAAGATGCTTCAGGGCCCAGAGCCTCTGAGGCAGCTCTCAAGAACCTCCAAGGCCCTGCAGAACATTTTGGAAACCTCCGCACCAGATGAGCTCTTCCAGTTCTGACATCACATCACTTTGACAGTAACAACCTTCAAAGCATAATTAAATTTGGCCTTGTTGAGAGGCATCCAAATTCATCTTTTTTTGTTTGTTTGCATACCAATTGGCAAAGATATGAGGAACTACATTGGGTGCCTTGTGTTACTGCTGGTGCTACTAAACATTTAGATTTTAATCATGGCCTGTGTGGTGTTTTTCATTCATTCAACTGTGCCAAAAACTGGGACTATCAAGACAAGTGTGGTCTCCGCTGTCAAATTGTTAAAGTCTCCTAAGGAAAACAGATAAACAATTATTACAGCCGTTAATAGTAGAAGTAGACCCCTGGCCTGGGAGCACATGGTGGGGTACTCAATTCTGGGGGAGGGGGAGAGAAGGTAGAGGGAAAGGACTCGTTAAAATATCAGATATTTATTTATTGGCCGCACTGCACAGCTTGTGGGATCTTAGTTCCCCGACCAGGGATTGAACCTGGGCCCTCAGCAGTGAAAGTGCAGAGTCATAACCACGGGGCCGCCAGGGAATTCCCTTAAATGATATTTATTGAACACGTAATATGTGCTAAGCAGGGTTCTAAATTTTTTGTGATTTTAGAAATGAGGACATTGAGGCAACGGATGGTTAAATAACTTGACTACAGATAAAAAAAAAATCATGGAGGCAAGATCTAAAATCAGGCTGTGTGATTTCAGGGACCCTACTCTTTTTTGTGTGTGTGTGTGTGTGTGTGCGCCAGGGAATTCCCGCAGGGCCGCTACTCTTTTTTTTTTTTAATATTTATTTTATTTATTTGGCTGCATTAGGTCTTTGTTGCGGCACATGGGATCTTCCTTGTGGCATGCGGGATCTTTAGTTGCAGCATGTGGAATCTTAGTTGCAGCAGGCAAACTCTTAGTTGTGGCATGTGGGATCTAGTTCCCTGACCAGGGATCAAACCCAGGTCCCCTGCACTGGGAGCACAGAGTCTTAACCACTGAACCACCAGGGAAGTCCCAAGGCCCCTATTCTTAATCATTACACTGTATTACATTTATATTTATAGATACGGTAGCAGTGAAGTTGAATCTTGAAGAAGTTCAGACAATCAGATGATAGGGTAGAAAAGTCAGTAGAGAGAGGAAAGAAAGGAACTGGCAAAAATGAAAGGAAGCAGAAGTACGAAATAGCATGGCACACTGGGAAATCTAAGTTGTTGGGACAGCGGGAGTATAGGGTGCAAGGGGGACTGTGGTGAGGAAAACAGGCTAGAGGGGCTGTACTTCCCTC
Source organism: Pseudorca crassidens (assembly GCF_039906515.1). Lineage (NCBI taxonomy): Eukaryota > Metazoa > Chordata > Mammalia > Artiodactyla > Delphinidae > Pseudorca > Pseudorca crassidens. The sequence goes on from NC_090304.1 coordinate 56,402,108, forward strand.
CCCCTTTGGCAAAAATCCCCATCTTTATCTTTGAATGAGACTCAAAAGAAGTCTGGGAAAATAGAGTGAATTTAAGAGATGGGATAGCTGGATTAGCATCCCAGGATTCTATTGACCTTGGACTCTCTCTGATCTTCTTAGGGGACAATGGGTAAATAAAATGTGTGAAAGTTCCTAGTGTCAGCTAGATAAATGTTGGTTGAATTTGAATGTGCAGCAGGTATTAGGCAAACGGGGGTCTTGGATAAAGTGTATGAAGTACTCTCAAGGTAGGGGGAGGACAAGACTGGGCTGCAAAACACCCTTAAGTCTTTTCACATGAGGAAAGTTTGAGAAGGAGTAGCCTTATCAAAATTGCAGTACTTGCTTTTAGAATAAATGAACTGTACAAGATGTCCTTAACTAATGTAAGAGTAGATGTGGTTTATAGTGTCTGCTGACAGGCCAAACAGTTCATTAAATATTCTCCCTGGCTTTGTGAGTATTGTCAATGTATAATTTCAATGAAAAAAAAAAATCTCCTGGAACAAGGTGTACAGAATGGGGACAGTGCACACCACTTGCTTGTATGCATGCCAACAGGAAAATGTAGGAGCTGGAAATGATCCAAAAATTTTTTGTGCAGAAATACAAAATGGTATTTTATTTATATTTCCCTTAGCATATAATTCTAATTATGCTTTATACCCTGACAATGGTCATCATAGGCTACAGATAATCATGCTGTTGATCAGACTCCCTCCTTGCCTAGAGCAAGCAAAGCAGCCTCAATGATCTCAGACAACTTTAATAGGGGAAGGCGAGATTTGTTTCAGATGCGTTTCACTGCTTATGGAGGACAAGTGGCTTCTCACCATGGTGACAATCAGGTTGCTAAGCTGGGCAAGGCCAAGTTTAGAAGAATGGTCCTCAAACAGATTTACTGAAATGAATGGCTCATGCCACCAGCAACTTTCTTCAAGCTCTGATTAATTTCTCATGAAATAATTGCTTGGAATACATCCAAGCAGTTCCTTTATTCATTGCTTCTTTGTCTTGCCAACAGGAGGGTCAGTCAATACTGAAACATACAGTTTGAACCAAGCATATGTGATGCCCACTGCACAATACACTGAGGTCAGTAACAAAGGGATAAAGGGGTACTTCAGCTTCCAAGAGGTGAAAGGGAATACAAATTCACAGAAGACTTCCAGAGGCCCCAGGCCAAGGAGGTAGAAAGTTTCCATCCAATTAAAAAGAGGTTTTTCTTTTCTGAAGAAAAAATGAGAGGAGTCTGATTTTAGATGAGTCATTCTGCTTTTGCAAACATTTCTCAGCTAAAGCTTCTCACCTGCACTGTCGTGATGTGAAGTACAGATAAAGCTAGAGTCAAATGAATGAATAAAATTTCACATTTTAAAAAAATGATAAAGATATATCATTACATTAACTCAACAATCCAAATTTACCCAACCATCATCTATGTTGTCACTTAGCTGAAGTTGCTGAGAGAGAATTAGCTATGCATTTGGAAGAGGAAAGGGGGCTGGATAGTGTGATATTGGAATAAGAATACGGTAAACAATGCATAATTTTTTGTTTTGGTAAAATAATATAAAATTTGGTATTTTAACCATTTTTAAGTATATAATTAAGTAGTATTAAGTATATAGACAATGTTGTGTCAATATCCACTTTCAAAACATTTCAACACCCCAAAAAAGAATCTCTGGAAACATTAAGCAATAATAACTTCCTATCCAGCACCACCATTGCTCTCGCCGGTCCCCATACCTACTAATTTACCTTCTGTCTCTATGAATTTGCCTCGTCTGGATATTTCATATAAATGAAATCATACAGTATTTGTCCTTTTTGTGTCTGGCTTATTACACTTAGCCTAAGTTTTCAAGGTTCATCCATGTCGTAGTATATATCAGAGCTTCATTTCTCTTTCTGGATGACTAATATTCCATTATATGTATATATAATATTTTGTTTATCCATTCATTTGCTGATGGACATTTGGGCTATTTCTACCTTTTGGCTATTGTGAATAAAACTGCAATGAACACTGATGTATAAGTATCTGTTTGAGTCCCTATTTTCAGTTCTTTTGGATATACACCTAAGAGTGGAATTGCTGAGTCATATGGTTATAACTGAGTTTTCATATAATTAAGCATTTGAGGTTTCATGAACACAATCAGATATAATCCATAAGCAAGCTTTAAAAAATTATATAGGTAACATTAAGTTTAGAAAAGAAAAAAATTCCACCCATAATTCTAAGATATGTAAGAATTTTTTACATATCTTTTGGTTTTAAGCATCTGTATTTATGTGGTTTTACTCATAATGCATATCTTACATTCCATTTTTTAGTTTTCATATAAAGTTTTAATTTAAGCTGGGTAGTCCCTCCTCAAATATTCCCCCAAACTAAAGCTATGACCTATGTTGCCATGTGAGAGTGATGGAATATGGGTAATTTCTCCTGCTATCTGCTGATATTTTGTAATGTTGTGATGTTACTATTTAAACTTAAAAAATAAAATTTAAAAGGCTTATCAATCATTTAGGAGTAAACATTTCACAAGAGTAAATATAATTTTAAATGCACTTTTTTTAGCTTACCTGAATAGAGTCTTCAGTGAGGAAATACTATAGATGGTAAACAGTAACATGAGTAAGATTTTAATGGGAAGTTCTGTTAAAAGAATAAAAAAGTACATATGATAATTAAGTTGGTAAGAGAAAGGTTTATGGTACTTAAGGGAATATAATCACAATGACACAGCTATATAGTGCTAGGAACGCTTTCGGAGCTTAACTGTACATTTTTGTGACATGTAAAGATACTGAGAATTAGGGACATGTTGGAGGTTTTATTTAAAAGAATGGATGAGCTCTCTCTTTCTAAGAGATTTTAAGGTTGTTTAAATCAGATAGTATTGATCAGACAGTAGGCTCTGATGAAAAGGCACGGCAATTAAATAGATCTCTCTTAAAAGAAGCTATTTACCTGGTGCAGTGAAGAGCAGAGGGAAGAGGGAATAATGTCCTGTTGTGGTCAGAATCAGAAAAATTGAAGCATCTCCTGCTTTTCCCACAGACAAGAGGCTAAAAATAAAAATTCTTATAATAATTCCTTAAAACATCAAATGAAGCTTATACTTGCAAATAGCTGGGATAACCTGCATCTAATATTATTTCTAGAACTGGCTTATGCATAAAATAACATACTGATCTTTGCTACAAGTCCAATTCAGTTGAGAATATTAATTTTTTCAGTGGGAAACTTTAAGCAATACAAAGAAGAATGCATCACACTGAGTCATGGAACATTCAAAAAAGAATCTTGCCTCTCTGAGTAACTGCCTCCTCAAAGAAAGGAATATTGTGGGATTGGGAGCTGCCTAGTGGTGGCAGCTAGAGAAACAGGACTTGGAGTTTTATTTCCAACCCTATAGTCCTTCTCTTGGACATACCTGCTGGTGTTTAATAAGAATTCTAACTAAAGACATTAGAAGTTTTTCTCTATTTTTTAATTTGGAAACTCCAAGTTGCTAAATGAACCCAGACAAGCCATATACTCATCTGACAAATTTGATTAATGTCCTTTCAGAGCTTAAATGATTTCTCTCAGGATTTAAGAAAAATCTTAAGAAAAAGGCTAATTCTATTACCATCTATCTAATTGGGTTTCAGTTGTATATAAAATGGACACAACTGCATTTAAAATGCCTCTTTTTTTTTTTAGCATGACACAGTGAAAAGATCTTAAGATTCAGCATGATAAGATTCAGGTTTAAGTCCTAACCCTGCTATTTGCTAGCTGTGTGACTTTGGATAAGTCACTTAAACTTTGAGACCCAGTTTCTGCAGATGTGAAGACAGGGGATGATATCCATTTATACTAATTATCTTAAAGGTTGTTGTGAGGCTCAAAAGAAAGAATGCAAAATAAAACAAAACAACAACCCCCGCCCCCAAAAAACCAACTAACAACAAAAGCAGTTCTGAAAACTCTGAAGTGCTGTACGTGTTAGGTATTATTCCATAATGGACTCAATCCTTACTTTGACTAACAACACTTAACAAGGAACTGTGGGACCTTATTTTCACAGGTGTGATTGACACCAAAGTCCATGCTTTTTCCATACTATGCTGCTATTCAATAGCCAGAAGTAACAGCCTGGTATCATGGCGCTTAATCACTACGGTACCCCTTACCAAAAAATGCAGGAACAATACAGGCAGTTTTGCATACCTTAGAACCCTCACAGGTACCAGGATCCCAAGTTAAACATCCCCATTCTGTCCTGGTATAAATCTGTTCCCACGTGTCTTTGCCTTTGCCCATCCCACTGAACATGTCAAGAAGCGACAGATCAAATGGAAAACAATAGGATCACTGTGAAATATGCCAGAAATGTTGACTGACTGAGCTATCTGCTTACCTCATTGGGAGAACTGCAAGGAGTATGGCTTTTTCATGGACGTGCCACCCAAACATGAAGGAGCTCAAGGCACAAAGAATTAGACATCGGAGAAAGCCTCTGGGCCCTTGAGGTTTAAACCAAAGACAGAAAATAGAGGGCTAGAAACAATAGGCAAAGATAAAACTTCAGTATCATTTAAAATAGGCTTTACTGAAACATTGTTCAGGTGAATATAATTTATATCATCTCTGAAAAACAGTAGCTCTTAAGACTATTCTCCATCAAACTGGGATAATTCGCTTTGTGAACAGTCCACCAAAAGTTAACATAAAAACAACTACTCAGGAAAAAAAAAGGCATTTGGAAATATATATTGAACACATTAAAATTAATTCTATTCGTCAAAATTAATATGAAATGATAATTAAGTTCTAGGATATCCAGTATAACTCCTAACTACACCTTCATAATTAATTAATAGTCACTGAACATATTAGGTCAAACTACAAAAGTTCATCGATATTGTGGAGCTAATAATAAATTAGATCTTAGCATATTAATAAACAAACACCTAACTTTGTGGGCTGGAGTGTAATTTACAACAAAACCATGGCCTTCCATATGCAGCTTACAAGGCTGAAGTTTTAGGAAAAAAGTTTTAAATTCAGAACATGTGGATAAGTAGGCCAACAGAGCTTAACTACCTACCAGTACTGCCACGTAGTTAAGTGGGGTCAGGTGTCTTGTGAGTAGATTTGATTGTTTAGAAACCAAAATTAAAACTGAGTGTAATTAGATATGATTAAGTTATTTATCCTGAATTTTACTAAAATTGTATCACGAAATTGAGGGCATCATGATCACTAACAAATAAAAACAGCTATGAATGATGCCTATAACAGCATCTGATTCATATAAGATTCTTATCTGATGCTCAGACAGCCTCAATTCATTGACTCTCTCAATTCATTATCATCGTCACAAAATATCCATGCAGTACAGACAAATTTAGAGTTTTTATCAGTTAGCCATGTATGAAAACAAAAACCTGATGTCCCTACTACATTGTCCTCTTTCTCCACGGTGTGGTCCAAGTTCCCTCCCCTGGGCTTTTCTTTCTTCCTCATCTGACGGTGAACAGATGGTCTATTAGCTTCTGGTGAGAACCTCTCTCATAGAGGCTTTACTAGTAATCCTTCCTTACAGTGTTCAAAGTTACCCTAAGAATAGGAAATGCCTCAATCTGCAGCAGGATTACAGCCATGGAATTTATCCTACAGTTGGGAAAACTTGAAAGTTAAAATTCAACCAGCCACACAAAAGAAAAGCAGAGAAAACTCAAGAAATGAGGACCATGTGTGAATTCTTACCAATATGGCAATCAGAGTGCAGATAAGGGTGGCCAAGGGTGTCACTGAGGGAAGGACTGTGTGTTGGAACTGCTGAACTAAACCACTTGTCATTGAGGCCTTGGGAATCTTGCTGGGGTCAAGAAATTTCAGTTCTAAACCTACAGAGTAAAAAGACATTTTATTTTGTTTTGTTTTGATTAATGGCACACCATATTTTACCAATCAATTCCTTGAGGAAAAAAATAAATCTACTAAATCTTAAGACTGTTTCAAGGTCAAGATTTCATTAACTCGGTCCTGCACCATTCTACCTAAAATGCCTCTAGTTTAGACTGCAGCTGTCTGTATTGGAACAGGAAACCTTGCTGGCGGGCAGCATGAACAGCTCTAAAATGAAGCGAGCTTTCTAAAATACAGGTCTACCATGTCACAGGCCAGCTTTGAATCCTTCCTTGCCTATGGGATAAAGTCCACCTTCCTAAGCATAGCACATAGTGTCTTCCATGATCTAGCCCCCTCCCACCTCTCCAGCCTCATCTACTCCACCTTGTTAAATACAGCTTGGCCACAATGAGCCGACATACCACTGACACCTGTGTCCTTTTGCACAGACTACTGCCTTTGCTTAGAATGGCCTACTCACTTTTAAAAGTTAACTCCTAATTCACTTACTCATCTGAGAAAGCTCCTAACTCAGGAAATAGAGCTGATTTTCTTGTGGGCTAAGGTCTGTTATACATGTCTCTGTTCACCACACTGCACTGTATCTGTATGTATGTTCATTTCCTCTACTATACTCGGTTCCTTAAAGGCAGGAATGACAATTAATTTATTTCTATCCCCAGCACATAGGAGTTCAAGAAATACTTACTAAATGAACCAAGTCTGAGGATAATGATGCAAGTCCCAGCCCCCAAAAGCTAACGGAACAGTCAGGGACAGTCTGAGCACCTGAATGGCCCTGCCTAATGCCATTGAAATTAGTGAAATGTGGGAAAGGTGTAGACTACCAAAATATTTTCTATTCATTCACCTTGTCCCTTTTTCCTTCAGCCTGCTGATTCTCTCTTAAAGCTGATCACTATCTGCCTGAAACAGAGTTGCCTAACCTGCCACTGACTTTCCATTCACGACCTCCTTGAGGAGACAGATATACACGGTGAGGTACAGCGGTTTCCTGACTCAGATAAGGCAAGCGACCCTTGTACCTCATATCATGCTGGTTGTTTAAAGCTTTTAGAAACGTTAAGAACTTACTTTATAAGACGCCATGTACGTCAAGGCCGGACGCAGTGGGTGAGCAATAATACCAAATTATGATTCCCTGTAAGTACGCAGCCAAAACGGTAATAGCAGCCACCACGCATTAAGCATCTACCATGTGCCAAGGGCTTTGTAGCCATTACTTTTTGCCCCCCTGAGGCACAGAGAGATGAGTAATGTGCCTAAGTCACACAACTAATAGGTGGAAGAATCAAACCCAGTTCTGTCTGGTTCCAAAGCCCCTGCTACTGACAGCCTAGCACTTCTTTATTGTTGCATTTGTTTCTCACACAGGTTTTTACGTTTTTAAAGGTTGTAAACAAAATCTTATGTGGCCTAAAATATTTACTGTCTGTCCCATTACAGAAAAGTTTACCTATCCTTCTCTTGATCCTGCCATTTTCCATCAAGCTAGGCTGTGTTCACAAATGAGAGACTGTGAGTTGTTCCACACAATTATTTTCAGAACCATCTAAAGGTTATAAATTCTTTTTCATCACACCTCAAACTTAAAAGCATAGCCTAAGTTTTCCCTTTCTTCTCATCTCATGTTAAACTGCATGGCCATCATTTTCCTTATTGGTTCAATACCCAGAGTCACAACTTACACATTCTTCTTTCCTGCTTCTTCACATTTTTAAGTTTAAAACTAAGGCTATAACTACTGAATAACGTTTTGCTTAAGGTAAAATTACCTTTTTTTTTTTTTTTGCGGTACGCGGGCCTCTCACTGTTGTGGCCTTTTCCCGTCGCGGAGCACAGGCTCCGGACGCACAGGCTCAGAGGCCATGGCTCACGGGCCCAGCCGCTCCGCGGCATGTGGGATCCTCCCGGACCCGGGCACGAACCTGTGTCCCGTGCATCGGCAGACGGACTCTCAACCACTGCGCCACCAGGGAAGTCCCAAAATTACCTTTTAAAAATGTCTAAAGGGGCTTCCCTGGTGGCGCAGTGGTTGAGAGTCTGCCTGCCGATGCAGGGGACGCGGGTTCGTGCCCCGGTCCGGGAAGATCCCACATGCCGCGGAGCGGCTGGGCCCGTGAGCCGTGGCCGCTGAGCCTGTGCTCCGCAACGGGAGAGGCCACAACAGTGAGAGGCCCGCGTACCGGGGAAAAAAAAAAAAAAAAAATGTCTAAAAAGTTTATTTTTTTCCCAAGGACAGGAGCAACAACCTCACTGCCACAAAGAGCTTTTATAAGGAGTGCAGTCTGTTTCCTGCACTGAAGTCTCAGCCCCTAGAACCACTCTGCTGTTCATTCTGAAAGCTGAAACGCAGGGCTGGAGAACAAACAGCTCAGCCACATTCAAAACACAAAACAGGTTTTTCTATTTGTCAATGTGACTAGTCCTTTTAATATTCATAGTCTAAGTAAGAAGGCTTAGGGAATTCCACGGCGGTCCAGTGGTTAGGACTCGGTGCTTTCACTGCCGGGGCCAGGTTCGATCCCTGGTCGGGGAAGAAAGATCCCACAAGCCGCACAGCACGGCCAAAGGAAAAAAAAAGTAAGAAGGCTTGCTACCATACCGATGACGGACAGCACTTTGTCCAAAGCACTGTACAAAGCCCAGAAGTTTGGGGCCCAATACGCGTGGCAGAGGCCCCTCTTGAAAGGGAAGAGTCGGGAAAAGACTTGAGGCAGTTGGTTCTGTTGAAAAGAGATTAAACAGTGATCAGTATTTTCTAAATTCAAAAAGAGAACTAGGGTACTGTCTATGGCATAGCGTGTAGAAAGTTATGAGGTCTGAGTTCCGGTTTTTATACAAGGAAGTAGTTGTGTGATCCTGAGCAGTTCACAGAACCTCTTTTTTGTCCAACCTTCTCATCTGTTAAGTGGGACAAGATACATCAGAGTACTTTGAATACCAGTCCAATACTATAATAATGGAAGAATTTATAAGGGGCAAAGGAGAACACAGACTGCAGCTTTACCAAGTTTACTAAAGAGAAGGGGACGGCAGGGAAGGCTTGATGAGAGATGCAGTGTTTCCCAATTTTAGCAGAAATTAAAACTAATTAGTTGAATTCAGCATGAGGGAAGAAGTGAAAAAAGAAAAACACCTGTTGAACATCTGTAACATTCTAGGCACTTTAGAATGTTTGCTGTCAATGAATGACTGTGAAAGCACCGTGAGTACTGATTTTGAGGTTACAAATAAAGTACAGCAAACAAGCAAATTAGCAAATATGGAAATCTGTGACTAATTATTAGCAACTCTGTGTGAGTGTGTGTGTCTGTGTGAGGCATATAGTTAAACATACAAATATATGCACATACATATTTGCATAAGCACAGAAATGTCTGAAAGAATAACATCCTATCTTTGGGGAATCAGAGTGGGAAGGAGTAAAAAAGGAGTAGTTTTCCTTATTTTATATATTCCTGGCTTTATTATTTTTTTCTAAATAACAACAAACATGTATTCTTTATAACAAATAAAAGACTTACCAAGGCTAGAAAAGGACCCAACGAAAGAGCAGAAACTAGGAAAACAATTAGTCCCAGGGAAATAAGACGGAGAAAACTGAAGCTGTTCCATCGGATGGACCCATCTACAGAAAAGGAACATTATCGTTAACCAGGAGCATGGAAAGCCGTAACTTATACAATACGCCCAAACTAGAAGTATCCCATGATAGTACACCAATCTTTATGATGTGGCAAGAGCAGAGAAAAATCAGAATGGGTAAAGGGTTTATAGGATCAATAGCTGAGAGATACCCGTTGTGCCTCATAAAACTCTCTCACAAAGCAAGCCAACAAGTCAAGGTAAAATAAAATAAAGCAAAAATAAAATAAAATGATCACTAAAACTTGCCTGGTTTATTTGCAGTGAAACAGTAAGATCGCAGTAAATATACACCGTAAGCTGGTGCTACATAGAGGTAGATGTGCTTGAAATGTAGGAGAACAGCAAAGAGAAATGCTCCTTCCATATGCCTTTTCTAGGAGATTTAAAAGGTAAATAATTCAAAATTCAGGGTAGACTAAACACAATAATGTAGTATCCTGGATTGGATTCTGGAACAGAAAAAGGATGTTAGTGGAAAAACTGGTGAAATCTGAGTGTACCAAGGTCGGTTTCTTAGTCTTGATGAATGTACCATAAGATGGTAACATTAGGGGAAAATGAGTGAAGGGGTACAGGAACTCTATTATCTTTGCAACTTTCCTGTAAAGCTAAAATTATTAAAAAAATAAAGTTTATTAAAAAATAAAAACACTGGAGACTGGTTGCACAACAGTGTGAATATACTTACCATTACTGAACTGTACATTTTAAAATGCTTAAGATAAATGGGTGTGGGGAGGAAAGAAATAGGTGAGGGAGACTAAGAGATTAAGTACAAACTTCCAGTTGCAAAATAAGTGAGTCATGGGTATGAAATGTACAGTGTGGGAAATTCAATAACTATATTGTCATATCTTAGTATGGTGACAGATTGTAACTAGACTTATGTGGTGATCATTTTGAAATGGATAGAAATATTGAATCACTATGTTGTGTAACAACTAGCAAAAACAAACAAACTCTAAGAAAATGAGATCAGATTTGTAGGTACCAAAGGTGGGGAATGGGGGAGGGAGAACTGAATGAAGGCAGTCAAAAGGTACAAACTTCCAGCTATAAGATAAACAAGTATTAGGGATGTAATATATAACATGATAAATATAAATAACACTACTGTATGTTACATATGAAAGTTGTTAACAGAGCAAATCCTAAGAGTTTTCATCAGATTTTTTTTCTATTTCTTTAATTTTGTATCTTTATGAGATGACAGATGTTCACTAAACTTATTGTGATAATCATTTCATGACGTATGTAAGTAAATCATTATGCTGTACACCTTAAACTGTATGTCAGTGCTGTATGTCAATTATATCTCGATAAAACTGGAAGAAAAAAATGATTTAAGATGGTAAGTTTTATCTTACATGTATTTTACCATATTGAAAAAAACACATGGTTTTGAAGATATACAGGCATATGTCGTTTTATTGCAATTTGCTTCATTGCGCTTCACAGATACTGTGTGTTTTACAAATTGAAGGTTTGTGGTAGCCCTGCATTGAGCAAGTCTATTGGTGCCACTTTTCCAACAGCATTTGCTCACTTCCTGTCTCCGTGCTGTATTTTGGTAATTCTTGCAATATTTCAAACTTTTTCATTATCACTATGCTTGTTATGGTGATCTGTGATCAGTGATCTTTGAGGTTACTACTACAACTCACTGAAGGCTCAGATGATGGTTAGCATTTTTTAGTAATAAAGTATTTTTAAATTAAGGTATGTACATTTTTTTAGACAATGCTATTGCACACTTAACAGACTACAGTATAGTGTAAACATAACTTTTATATACACTGAGAAACCAAAAAATTCACATGACTAGTTTTATTGCAACATTTGCTTTATCGTGGTGGTCTGGAACTGAACCCACAATATTTCTGAGGTCTGCCTGTATTTGGAAATACTTAACAAATGAAATATGATGTCTGGGATGTGTTTCAAAATAATCCTCTGTGTGTGTGTGTTTAGATCACTGTACTGTTTTCTCCATTCTTGTATATAATTTAAATTTTCTATAATAAAAAGGTTTAAATGTAATATAAGGAGAACAGAGGCAAGTGATTCCAGCCAGCTTTTGTACTGAGCCTAGTCGGTTTATAAATTCATTATTTCAACAAATATTTATTAAGTACTAAGTTTGATGCTGAAGTACAAGATACATCATCATAACAACACACTACAAATTCTCCTTAAGGAACCTAGGGAAGTTAATTACCTTCACCCTCTAATAGCTATACAATAGCTGGAGTTGATTTCCAGAGAGGATCTGGGAATGAGAGTACCAATGATTACACATAAAGCTATGCTAACAAAGAATCACTTAAATCTTATATTACATATTAGGTAACATAAACTACAATCAGGCTGAAGGCACCAAGTGTTGTGCCAATAGTACCAGATCTAACAAACTTCCTAGGAGAATTAAAGGCATTCTGATTTAGGAAAAAAAAAAACCACCTCCAAACTGAGTTGACTATAACTAAAGAAGTCTACATTCTACCTACCTCACAGGAATTCTGGAAGGATCAAATGAGATAATGGTCCTGGGGTCCTGGGGTTTGGAAGGATCAAATGAGACACTGCCAAAGGGAACATGAAAGGCCAAGTTCCTCCTTTCACTGTCTCATCAGGTGTGGTCTAGAATAGATGCGTTAGGAATGATAAGGCAAAAACAATGGGATGCTTCCAAATCTCTCCACCGGTTTTATTATTTATTTAAGATTCAGAGAAAGTCTAGCTGGTTCTATAGCTAAAGTTTAGTTCATTTGTTCAACAACCATCCAACATTCATTCATTGAACACCAATTATGATCCACGTATAATGTGGCTTTTTATGGTTAAAAGAAAAAAACTTATCCACACATTTATAGTTGCCAAAGAACTTTAAAATAGATTATTGAATTTGATCTTTCCAAAGTCCCTGTGAGGCAGGTGGCCCCATCTTATAAACAGAATGTATCAAGGGTAAATTTTATTTTATGGATGAGAAAACTGAGGCTGAGGGGGTTGATGGTTGCCTTGGGTTAATGGTTCCCAAACCTGATGGTGTATCAAAATTCCCTGGAGATTCCTAAAACCCAATCCCAGAGATTCTGATTCAGTGTACAGAGGAGTGTCCCAGAAATCTGAATTATCCTCCTCTATGAAAGGAGGAAACATTTAACAACTTCACAGAATAGTTACAAGGTTTACTCAATAATATATTACCTATAACGTACCCAATCTGAAGCAGCCAGTGCTTTTGAATAACCCCTGTCTGAGTCACACAGCTTAGTAGGGTTATTCAGGATTTCAATTCAGGTCTTCTGGTTCCAAATTCCATACTCTCCATTACACTATGCTACATGCTGCTGATGGTTAAGGCCCCGCCATCACAGTTACTACATAGTATAAACTGCTGAAGATTTCATTCCTGGATAAATGGTCCCAACCAAATATAGAAACTCAAGTTTATTTTAGGCCTGCCACACTCTAACAAGTTTTTAGAGTATAATTTTCTCATCTGTAAAATGGAGAAAAGTATTATTAAAAGAGAAGATGGAATTTGTGAGAAATACTCAATAAAAGTGTCTATAGCACTTGGCAACTCAAAACAGTTGGTCAAATAAACTTACCTATCACCTTTACAAGCTAAAAACCAAACTAATATAATTAGCCTATTTCGTGTTTACCTGAAATAATCGTGCAATAGAGAGTAGCATTAATCCAGATAAAAAACCATTGTACTGGAAATGAATATCTGGACTTAGGTCAAGGAAAGAAAACAGAGGATGCCAATTTCACAATGAACTGTGCCCGCAGACTAAGTATAAAAATTGCAAATGCTTCCGTTATAGGTAAATTAAAGACAAAAATATTACTACCAGTTTGGACTTTTCATAAAAGTGTTTTGTATAAACAGCCAAATCCTGGACAAACTTTTAAATTAAAATTTATGTTTAAGAAGAAAACCAGGAAACTTTCCCAAATTTTCTGTACCTTAAAGAGCCAGCAACTAAAGGAGTTTTTTGTTTTGTTTTGCTTTTTAGCATCAGGGATAAGAAAGGAAGGGACCTAACAGCTACTGAAGGCCACTGCATGTAGCATTCCATTGTTTACAGTACACATACAGTGAACCTGTGAGGTAGTTAGAGCTCAGAGCATTAATCCACTCATGGCCTAACACTACTTGAATTTCATAACTGAGATTCAAGACCAGGTCAGACTTAAACCGAAGTCTCGGTGTTTTCTTCCACACCTGGCTACCTCTATGAAAACGGTAGAAATTCGGCTTCTGTCATTCGGATTTTAGTTACATTCAGGAACCACCCCCCACCCCGCTTTTTCTTTTAAGATTTTTTTGATGTGGACCATTTTTAAAGTCTTTGTTAAATTTGTTACAATATTGCTTCTGTTTTATGTTTGGGTTTTATGGCCACAAGGCATGTGGGATCTCAGCTCCCCGATCAGAGATCAAACCCGCACCCCCTGCATTGGAAGGCGAAGTCTTAACCACTGGACTGCCAGGGAAGTCCCCCATTCAGACCCTTTGGATTTAAGAACTTTGCCTATTAATATGTCATAAGCCAAGATGGCAGAAAAGCATGAAGGCCTGTCTGTTTCCATATGGACACTGTGATACGCCGTTTCCTATAAAAGGTATTTAGAATAATGTGTTATAAACTATTTAAGATATGTGTATTAGATTAATCTAAAGACAGTTACCAAGTCCCAGTATATTGCTTTACTGGCAGTTTACTGGTTCTTGCACGTCACCACTAACTTTTCAGGGACAAAGTGCTCTAACAATCAGAGTCTGATGAAGTTGGGCAGAGACCACAGTTTGGGGAACTGACCAACCCACCCCACATCCACTTTCAAAAGCAGCTCACATTTCAGAATCACCTTTACAGAAAGAATTAATCTTATACTTAGTATATATCAAATAAGTAAGGGAACAGTACATAAAACGTCAAGGATACGGTCTACAATTAACAACCCGAAGTTCCACAGCAGTAATACTGATAGAATGAACTTTGGCTTCTCTGTAAGTTCTCTGCCTGCTTTTTTCCCATCAATGCATTTACAGCACCTATATTGGAACATGAGGAAAGAATCAGAAACAAATTTAATCTTCATTAGAACACCATAATACTTCTACAGAGTACACTCTGATATACTCCGATGTGTTTGATTAGCCATTCCTGATAAAGTGTCCATGCCATTCTTTTTTTTTTAATGTGGAACTATTTTATTTTGAAAATGATGATTAAAAAGTGACACTGAGGCTGAATAGCAGTCAGAAAACCCAGGTTTATATCAACCCAAATATGAAGAAAAAAAAAGGAAGAAAGAGATGGAGGAATGAAGGAGAGAAAGGATGAAGGAAATGAAGCTAGTATTTATGGAGTACTCAGTGCACACTAGATGCTTTCATTCAGAGTATTAAATTTACTTCTCAAGGACCATGGGAGGTTTTTTTTAAAAAAGGAGGAAAGGGACTCCAAGAGAATTTCTTGTAGTCCTTCAATATGACTGCACCCAAAACACAGCTCTAATGTTGCCAATTATTAATAGGGAGGAAAAAGAAAGGTGATGGAGTCCAGTTCTGGTGATGCTGACAATTTTCCAATTAAGGTGCCCTTCGGTGTCACCTCTCCCAAGAAATTCCAGTGGGTTGGAAAAATTTTAGTTGCTTCCCTGTCAGTTTATTAGATTAGACACAGGGATTGGGGTGTCCATGCCATTCTTGACTGTTTAAAAAGGTGGTAGCAGAAAGAAAGGCCTCAGGGCCAGTTCCACGTCTCTTTCTCAGCTATGCTGATTTGAAACAAAAGTCTTCATTTTTTCTTTTTCTTGAAAACAAAGTCTTCATTTAATAAAGCAAACAAACAATAAAACCATCCACCAAAAACCCAAATGTAAGGATTTTGAAAATTGAGAGGGCACACACTATTTTGGTCCTTAAAACTAAAAAATGCAGACCAGAATGATATAGCACTCCAAATTATATATTATGATACCAGCCAAGTTAAGAATAGACCTGTGAAGACTTCCCTGGTGGTGCAGTGGTTAAGAATCTGCCTGCCAATGCAGGGGACACAGGTTCAACCCCTGGTCCAGGAAGATCCCACATGCCGTGGAGCAACTAAGGCTGTGTGCCACAACTACTGAGCCCATGCGCCACAACTACTGAAGCCCACGTGCTCTAGGGCCCACGTGCTGCAACTACTGAAGCCTGCACGCCTAGAGCCCATGTACCACGACAAGAGGAGTCACTGCAATGAGAAGCCTGTGCACCGCAACGAAGAGTAGCCCCCTATCGCAGCAACTAGAGAAAGTCTGTGTGCAGCAACAAAGACCCAACGCAGCCAAAAATAAAATTTTTAAAAAAATATATTAAAAAAAGAAAAAAAGAATAGACCTGTGATAGTTTGGGAGAGGGTGGTGGAGGGAATTGAAAAAAAAAAAGAATAGAGCCACAAACCTGCAGCTCTTGATTGCCCAAATAATTTAAAAATCTCCTATGAAAAAATGTATGTTATTTAAAGGTAGAGATATTAAGTGACAATACCAGGTGACAAAACAGTATGATCCCATTTTTATTTTATAAAAATTAAATTCAGATACAGGAAAGAGGCTGAAATAATATGCACCAAAATGTTGATAGGGACAGCTGTAAGTGCAGGAGTATGGGTCATTTTTACTTTGTGTGTATGTATAATTGCTTTGTGTTTTCCAAAATTTTGACAATGAAAAGGATGTATTATTCTATAAAAAGATTTTTAAAAAATGTGTTTCATTTGAATATCAGCAAATTCTAAAACCAAAGAAATCTAAAACCAAAAGAAGACATAATAAAGATGCAATTAAGGGGCTTCCCTGGTGGCACAGTGGTTGAGAGTCCGCCTGCCGATGCAGGGGACACGGGTTCGTGCCCCGGTCCGGGAAGATCCCACATGCTGCGGAGCGGCTGGGCCCGTGAGCCATGGCCGCTGGGCCTGCGCCTCCGGAGCCTGTGCTCCGCAGCGGGAGAGGCCACAGCAGTGAGAGGCCCGCGTACCGCCAAAAAAAAAAAAAAAAAAAAAAGATGCAATTAAATAGGGGTTAGCAAAAGGTGTCCTGCTTTTCCTCCATGGAGCCTCAGTTTCCTCATAAATAGAGATAGTAACCTTACAGGGTAATTGAGAAAATTAAGTAAGTTACTAATCTATACAAAGTGCCTTGTTCCAGATTTTTATCTTACTTAACTGTTCCCTCTACATTGTAGATGGAAATGAATTCTACTCCCTCTCTCTGCCTGTATACACTTTCCCTGAGAGTGTGAATTTAAACATTTTGAGTTAAAAGGAGTACATTTACATATCACCTTCCCTTTCAACTCTTGCCAGGTCATAAAGAGAATGAAGGTCAGGGTGGCAAACAGCAGTTATTCCACGAAAATGAGCAGGGGTTAAAACATCCCCAAGGGAGTCTTTACTGAATGGGGCAAGAGTTCAGTCTAGAAGGCCTCACAAACAGAAATGATCTATTTATGACAAAAGTCATTGAATGGACACCAGTTATTGCTCTGTCACAATCACACCAGCAGGCTTAAGTCTTAGGACAGAATAGAAACCAACATTAACTGGGAAATCACTACTTGGAAGTCACTGTGCACAATATTCTACGTACGTGTATTCACCTACTTAAAAGTAAATTGTAAGTAAAATATGCGAAACATTAAAATATAAACATAACTTAAAATTAGTGAAGAGTCTTCATGAAGGAAAGAATCCAGAGACTACAACTGAAAGCACTCAGTAAGATTTCTTGAGTTTACTACAATGGAAACTCCATTGGTGGTTAGCATTATGCGTATGTATGCATGAGTGTGCTGTGCTGTATGTAGGTATGTGTATCCCAAAGAACAGGGTAGGTCATGGTAGCCTCTGGTAGTCTGCTACAAGGAAGGAAAGAGAAGCATGTAGAGCCACTTTGGGCAGGAGAAACGGTCCTGGAACTCACTTGGGACTACTTTTCACAACATTCACAATCTCTTGTTCTACCTCTAACTTGTAACCCCACCTTAGCCCCCATTTTCTTCCACAAGATTCAGCTAGACTGCTTGCTGTAATTACTCATTGTGAAGTTTGAAACACAACCATTTTGGACTGTTCTAGCATTTGCTATTATATGAACTTTGTTTGCCCCAAATGAGGAACAATGCTATAATATTTCCTCAACACCTTCCACAGGAAATGACATTCTCAGACTTACTCATGGACAGCATACACAAAGAGTGTATCTGTAAAGATGACGGAAAATCTCTGGAAGAGTAAGGTCCTTGAGCTGCAGTAATTCAGATTACGGACATTCAGCATCTCTTGATCAAAATATTTGGCAACATGTGACAGGGCATACTCAAACCATGCAAAAAAGGGGGGGTAATCCAAGGTCCACTCTGAAGTTGCCTGTGGTAAAAATTGAAGATAGAACATATCCTAAGTAACTGAATAAATAAAGAAGGTGCAAAGGTTGGAAATTTTCATTCTCTCATCTTTAAAAAGCACACATGATGAAATTATACTTAAAATAGGCCATAAATAGAAAATTTTCTGTTAAGTCTGAGCAGAACACCAAAACATGTTTCCTAAGTTATTTAATACAGTCTTCAATTTCCTTAGAGTCAACTATACTTCACAAGAAGTTAATTTGAAAACTTTTAATAATAAACTTGGTTATGACATGGTTCTACTCATCTAAATATAAAAAGGAAGCTAAGGCATAACGAATGATTTACTAGCTTGAGTTCAAGATCTGTCCCAGAGATTCAATTTCCCTATCTGTAAAATGAGATATTGTGAGGACTAAATAAGTTAACACATATGAAATACGTTTATAAATGAAAAAATGCTACACTGATGCTACTTATCTTTTGTTCCACTAGGTCATGAGATCCTTGAGAGCAGAAACCACTCTGTCATTTCTGTATCCTGAGCATTTAGTAAGTTCCTGATATATTATATAATCATTAGTTAAATGAATGAATGGTCACTAATGACTAAATGAAAATATAGATCATATGAAAAACATATAAACTTTATATAAAAATATAAAGTATATAAACTTTATGATGCTATATTTTGTTGTTTTATTTCAGTTTCTGCATTCATACAAGGATGACAGTACCTAGTTCATGGGTTATTAAATTTTACATATAGGGCTTCCCTGGTGGCGCAGTGGTTGGGAAGCCGCCTGCCAATGCAGGGGACAGGGTTCGGGCCCTGGTCCGGGAGGATCGCACATGCCGCGGAGCAACTAAGCCCGTGCGCCACGGCTGCTGAGCCTGTGCTCTAGAGCCTGTGAGCCACGAATACCGAGCCTGAGTGCCACAACTACTCGAGCCCGCGTGCCTAGAGCCCATGCTCCGCAGCAGGAGAGGCCACTGCGATGAGAAGCCCGCGCACCACAGTGAAGAGTAGCCCCCTATTCCCACAACTGGAGAAAGCCTGTGCGCAGCAACGAAGACCCAGTGCAGCCAAAAATAAATAAATATTAAAAAAAAATTTTACATATATATATATATATATATATATATATACACACACACACAGTATTGAACCAGATATAAACTAAGTATCAGTAAAAAGTGTTAATTGTTATCATTTAAAACATTATTACTATCCTCATAGCATGTCCCTAAAACTAAACCTGACCTTGCACCTAGAAGAGCTGAGACAGTAATAATCTCCCTACTCTGCATTTGTTGCTCTTTTCAATGGAAAACTCCTCTCCTTCTGGATGTGCACTAAGGGTTCACTAGGTACTAACTGAGTGCCCACAGGGACTACTATTTAGGGTCTCTCTATAGTATAAAATGAGGCAAGGGAGACTCAAACTACTTATTAGCTCTTTGTTCATGATAAGGATGAATGAAAACTTTAGGTCTCAATAAGAAGTAGCCTATTTACTCCCCCTGCAGGTATAAAATGCAAAGGCCAACCCAGAGGCTCTCTGTCTAGGGCACTCAGGCTACGAACCCACCCATTAAATTTTCCTTTATGAAAAGTTCCTTCTCTAATCCCAAATCTTCAATGTGGGGTGATGAGCCACTGAACTATGGAAAGAAAAATTAGAAATTCTATTTTTTACTCTTATCCTTCTTAATTTCTGTTTTTAAAAGTATATTAATAGGGCTTTGCCTTTATAATTTATAAAGACGTCTTGGGTAGTGAATGCTCAAAAATGATTTCTGGCTAGGGAACATATTTTTTAAAAAGTTTTGAAATTACTGGTCCATATAATTTCAAGAAATTCCACATGAATCTAGACTTTATTAACATCTGTGGTTTCCAGCCACAGTTTCTATGTCAGAGCTCACTCTACGCTTAAAGAGCCATTTATTTTATTGGAAGTCTAAAAGATTTTCCTACTTTATTTTATTGACATATTTATTACTTTAAATAAAATGGGGAACAGAAAGCATGAAAAGAGTTGGGAGAAGGAACAGGTGCTGCCTGAGATGGTCATTTATCCAAAACAAAATGTCCCTGCCTTCCCTTGCCATCCCCAACCCCACACCACTCAGGCACCCTCTGTTATGTTGGTCCTTCTCCCCAAAAAGACTTCCCAAACCTAGCCCAGAAGGCCGTCCTGACATCAGGGATTTCCAGCTGGGGCCATCATCTTACCTAAACAGCTTTTGGGAAGCCAGGAAAGTGATTAGCTAACATTTCCTCCCAAGTGAAGAGTTCTGTCACTTATATGTGGTAGAGCTGGGGCTCAAATCTGGGTCTCCGACTCCAAATCCATTAGCTCAGGAAGCTACCACAACAGAGCTGTTTCTTCAAGTACAAAAACATCCAACCTCATTTTTACATATGAAGATGTAAAAATTAATAAACAGAAACCTCAATTAAGATAGAATCAGAAGGCCAGAAGAGGGAGGTCTCAGGCCCTAGGAGGACAGCAGAGCCCAACAGCAAGAGGAAAGTCTCTTCTTTCCTGCAAAGAGCTCAGACTGTCACAACTCAGCCAATGAAAAGCCATGGACTCTGTTTACTCTAGCCCTCCCAACTTCCTTTTTCCCTCTTTGAAAGAATTCTCCTTCCCTCTCTATGCACTACGCAGGGACTAGCACATGACTCGCTATGGTTGCAGACCCTGAATTGCTATTTTCTGCTGAACCTGAATAAACCCATTTTTGCTGGAGAAATAACTGGCAGTCTACTTGTTTTAGGTCAACAAAGATTCAAAACAATTGTGTTCATTCTACAAATATTTATTATGGGTCTTTTTAATGTCTTTCCCAACCAATCGACCAATCAATTTAATTTGAGGCCAGAACAGAAAGGTAGGCTAGAAGTCAAAGCTAAGAAGGGCTCTACAAAGCAATCCACTGCTCACATGTCCACTCTCCTTAGTATGGCAGAAAGACCTTCCAGACCTGAGGCATGTGCCTCTCCAGCCTTATATCCTACTGTGAACCTTGCACTTGAGTTTTTGTTGATTTCTTTTGTTGTTATTTCTTTTGTTGTTATTGCTGAGGAGGGCAGGAAGAACAAAGAATTTTACCATTACTAGAATCTCTTTTACATAAACCTCTTCTATCTAAAACAAGCCAATAACAGGAGACAGCGCTGGCCTAAATACAGTTTTAGGAGTACTAAGTAACAGGTAGTAGTGAAAGTTATAGGACTAAATGAGAGAACAGCCAGAAAGAATTATAGAATTAAAAGAAAAAGGGCAGCAACTAACACAACAATGTAAAGCAATTATACTCCAATAAAGATGTTAAAAAGAAAAAGGGACCACAAAGAGAGGCAGAGGGAACCAGCTTTTGAAAGAGTGTGTAGATGAAGAAGAGTTAGCAAAGGAGACTAAGAAGGGATAGTCAGAGAGCAGGGAGGAAATGGTGAGACAGGAGACTGCCTTTTCATTTACAGGATGAAGGTCATTATATTAATAATGCTAAGTATTAATAACCTTTAATAATATTTAATGAGCACATTTGTTCTAAGTACTATGCTAAGCACACCACATACATGATATTCATTTCATCCTAATAATTATTTATTATCATTTAATAGCTGGGGATACGGAGGCTTTGAGAGGTCAAGTAGTTTGCCCACAGTTGCCCAGCATAGGTATTAAGTGGCAGAGCTGAAAGTCAAACCTAGGCAGTCTGAAATCACAGCCCAACCTCTGGACAACTAGGCCACACAAAAAGTTTCCTCACTGGTATGCATACATACATGCAAATGGAAATACTTCACACTAAAGAAACTACTTAAAGTTCCTTAGCATTCTTATGAAATACTTGTAGTGTTGTTATGTGAGAAGGAACTTGGTCAATTAGGTCAATTGTTCTCAAGCTTTTTCAGTGCAAAGGGCTATTCTGACCTGACCAAAAACCCCCAAAAGCAACAACAAACTCACAGAAAACTTTACAGCTTGTCTTAAAAAAATCTTCCTGACAGCACAGTGCTGTTTTTGATCAAGTCATTTTTGAGCTGATGTCTGTTTTCCATGAAGTATCATATGCAAGTTAGTAACTCATACCAGAAATAAAAATACAGACATGTTTTTCTAATAATAGAATAGAATGGTTTGTATATTACCAGACACCTACACATCACATTTGATTATTCCTGTCCTCATAAATCACAAAATGTTAGGGAGAGACAGGATCTTAGAAATAATTCATTCCAAATCCTCATATGCCAGATGAGAAACCAAGGCTCAGAGAGATGAAATGTATTTTCTATGCTGATGCAGAGCCAGGTCTTGAATACAATTTTCCCTCTTTCCCAATCCAATGTTCTTTCAAAAAGTATGTGGCATATATTATAATTTCCCATGTATAATTTGGGAAACTCATTTTGAAGTAAAGGGGTTCCCTAATAGTTCCAGAGGGCAGAACTGAATGAAACTGACTCCTCCTAAAACCAAGTTCCCTTGCAGAGTTTATGATTAACCTCTCTATCCAAAACGTTATTCCCTTTCTTGTCCCACCATGTTCTCCTCAGGAATTGAGGAGTGTCAAAGAAAAGGGGGGACTGAAACCGAGTAAGACCCTGCGGGGCCTACCCAGGTATAAAACCCTTCCTGTCCCCCACTTCTTGTTTGGCCTTTCAAAGAGCAAACTCAAGTAGTTAATGATTAGAACAATAGAGTCACAGGACTCCTAGTTCCTCCTGAATGAATATAGACAACAATTGGACTCATATCTTTGAGTTGTTCTGAAGAAACTAAGACCCCTGCACTCAGTGGAGGATGGTGACTATATGCTGTCCACAAGCACATAGACTCCAGACTAGAACCAGAAGGTTGATGATTAAGATTCCCAAAACAAGGACTTCCCTGGTGGCGCAGTGGTTAAGAATCCGTCTGCCAATGCAGGGGACACAGGTTTGATCCCTGGTCTGGGAACATCTCTGTGCGCCTGTGCGCCACACTACTGAGCCTGTGCTCTAGAGCCCGCGAGCCACAACTACGGGGCCAGCACACCACAACTACTGAAGCCCACGCGCCTACAGCCCGTGCTCCGTGACAAGAGAAACCACCGCAACGAGAAAGCCCGCGCACAGCAACGAAGACCCAAAGCAGCCAAAAAAAAAAAAAAGATTCCCAAAACATCACCCTATGACCATACCACCAACCAATTAGAAAAATGTCCATGAGCTGATCATGCACCCTGAGACCCTCACCCCTACTGTGGCCTTTAAAAACCCTTGCCTGAAAGCCATTGGCAAGTTCACAGTCATCAGCGATGGCAGCTACCACCTGATGGTGAGCTGGTGAGCCCTGAGGGAACTCAGAAGGGAAAGAATACCAGCCACCTAGCAGTAATCAGACTGCAGCCACACCCTACCGTGAGCCCTGAGGAAACTCAGGATGTGAACATACAGGAAACTGGCCCCAGATAGCTGAGGTGCATATCGAAGGAATGATTTCAGTGAGCCCAGACTCTTGCATCTCCCCATATATAGAAAAGCGCTAAATTCCTTAACTTGACATATCTGGTTTCTTTAATTAACAGTAATCTTTTGATGTTCCCGACTACCTGCCCTTTGTTGCAAAACTCCTATATATTCTGGCTCCTCCCTCGCCCCCTCGGAGCAGTTTCTCAGAGCTATCTGAAATGCTGTCTCCCAGGCTGCAGTCTTCATTTTGCCCCAAATAAAACTTAACTCACAACTCTGACGTTGTGCATTTTTTAAGCCAACAAGGTCTTTTGAGAACTAGCTGCCTGTTCTCTTTGCCTGGCACCCTGCAATAAACGCTGTATTTTCCTTCACAATAACCCAGGATCAGTAGATCTGCTTTGTGCGTGCCAGGCAAGGGGACCGAAGTTCGGTTTGGTAACATGAGTAAAGACTATGATTTTTTTTTTTTTTTTTGCGGTACACGGGCCTCTCACTGTCGTGGCCTCTCCCGTTGCAGAACACAGGCTCCGGACGCGCAGGCTCAGCGGCCATGCCTCACAGTCCCAGCCACTCCGCGGCATGTGGGATCTTCCCGGACCGGTGCACGAACCCGCGTCCCCTGCATCGGCAGGCAGACTCTCAACCACTGCGCCACCAGGGAAGCCCAAGACTATAATTTTAATAAAGATTTATTCAACCTATGATCACAGGGAAAACTGTTTGAATATCAATAATACTTACATGATTTCACACATCATCTTAAAAAAAAAAACCAAAAAGGTGAAAATTAAAACTTACCTCATAATACCACTGTGATATTGGCAAACTGTGGGTGATAGCAAGCCAGTTTCGGTGCACTTCAAAATCTGTGGAATGGCTACTCAAAACAATCAGATGAAGAAAATGAGATTTCATAACATTTATCAATCTCACATTTCTAAAATTAGGCTTTTAAATGGACCAACATCCCCTACATAGTCACAGCTCACTATCCTATAAAGACACAAATAGGTATTTTACATATTCCTGAAACACCTCACTTACCTGGAGGCCAGACCTCCTTCTGGAAAAGGTGGGGAACCTATTCAGTAAGATGTTGTGGAAAAACCCAAACGAACATTTTGGCCAACCCAACACTAAGTGAAAAGAGTCTCTGAGTCATCTAAAGCAGTGGTCCCCAACCTTTTTGGCACCAGGGACCGGTTTGGTGGAAAACAATTTTTCCACAGAGTGGGCAGGGTGGGGGGATGGTGTTGGGATGATTCAAGCACATTACATTTATTGTGCACTTTCCTTCTATTATTATTACATTGTAATATATAATGAAATAATTATTCAAATCACCATAATGCAGAATCAGTGGGAGTCCTGAGCTTGTTTTCCTGCAACTAGATGGTCCCATCTGGGGGTGATGGGAGACAGTGACAGCCAAAGTGTGTTGCTTATGTCTGGTCTACTCCATAAGATGCAGCTTAATTGTCACTTGCCACTCACTGACAGGGTTTTTTGTTTTTTTTTTAATAAATTTATTTTTATTTATTTATTTTTGGATGCACTGGGTCTTCGTTGCTGTGTGCGGGCTTTCTCTAGTTATGGCGAGCGGGGATTGCTCAGCAGTTGTGGCGCAGGGGCTTAGCTGTTCAGCAGCATATGGGATCTTCCCGGGCCAGGGCTCGAACCCGTGTCCCCTGCATTGACAGGCAAATTCGTAACCACTGCGCCACTAGGGAAGTCCCACTGACAGGGTTTTGATATGACTCTGCAAGCAATTGATTTATTATGGTCTCTGTGCAGTCAAATCTCTCTGCTAATGATAATCTGTATTTGCAGACACTCCCCAGCGCTAGCATCACCACCTCAGCTCCACGTCACATTATCAGGCATTTGATTCTCATAAGGAGCACACAACTTGGATCCCTCGCATGCGCAGTTCACAGTAGGGTTTGCGTTCCTATGAGAGTATAATGCTGCCGCTGATCTGACTGGAGGCGGGGCTCAGGCAGTAAGGCGAGCGATGGGGAGCGTCCGGTAATTGTCCGTGGCCTGGGGGTTGGGGACCCCTGATCTAAAGGGTTGACCAAAAGCCCATACATTTTCTTAAGGGAGGCCCTCAGGCTACTGCTCAGAGGTGACTTATTCTTGTTCACAAACAATTCTAATAAGATTCATTATCTGGCAAAGGCCTCACACAGAAGCTGGATCTTCAAGAATCAGCAGGAGTTCATCAGACAGAAAAGGTGGGAAAAGGCCCCTGCCCTGCCTTTCTTATGTCTCCAAATTCTGTTTACTGGTCCCCCTCTCACTATATATAAATATATCCAAGTATGTCCCCTATATACAGGGGAGGAAAATTATTTTCAACCCTTCCAGGTTCTGTGGCTGGTCTAAGAATTAAATTGACCTAAGACAGAATAACAGGAGGGAAAAAAAGACAATTTAAATTACATACATATGTACAGGAGCCCCAAAAGATATAAGATGAGACTCAAAAGGTGGCCAGGTGATTGAGGCTTATCTACCATCATGAGAGCTAAGGAGAGGGGTAGGGGTCCGGGGCTTCAAAGAGGGGGGAAGGCAACTCTTGGGAAGGTGAGAAGAGAATGTCTGGCAAGCAAAGGTTGCTCTGCCTTGAAGCTAAGTCTCTCAGATGAAAAAGTGATCTCTGGTAATAGTTACTTTCCAGGTACAGGCCTCCTTTCTAATGTAAATTTCCCTCGAAAGTAACTTTTACTGTTTTCAGAGCTTCTCCTATGTCTGCAGTTCCTCAAGATAATAAGTCCCGAAAAATCCTTACACCAAAGAGGCGTATTTTGGGGTGGCATATTCTGGTGCCCTTCACTCCTCTTTAGCAGGACTTTATTTTTCTGTTTATTACTCTGCTTTACTTCCCCTCCACATCTTACCTGATATGTGGATGGGCTCAATACATTCTTGTTGAATTAACCACTCACCAGTCAACAATGAGTTCCACAGCAAAACCTGATTTACCTTTTCTAGTGTTTTACACAAGATTTCCACTGTGACAACTCTCTCGTGAGTTTCTTAGCCAACCCCTTCCATGTCTCTTTCATGGCTTCCCATTCCAGTACTCATCAAGCAAATGCTGATGTTCTTTTCTTTCAGGTTCGGTTCTTGGTCTTCTTCTTATGCAGTTTACTCTGCTCTGCACAATCTCATTCACATTTATTGCTTCCACTAAGAACTGTGTGATGATGACTCCCGAATCACAGTATACAACCTTGGTCTCTTTCCTGAGTTCTAGAAGAGAGACATCTCCAACTTCCTGCTGACAACGTCACCTGAATTTCCTACAGATTTCTCAAAATCACAATTCACAGCTGATCTGATGACCTAGCAATAACATTTCTAGGTATACACTTGTAGGGGAGCAAAATACGGCAATGCAAAATGTGTCTTTTTGGCATGAGGATTGATTTAAGCTGATTATTTTTAAGAAACAGAAGACTCAGGAAGTCTTTCTTTTTACCTCCATCTTAGCTGCCTAAAGAATTTATATAAAGGGCTTGTTCCCAGAAAAGAGCTATCACCCCTGATATCTGCAAAGAATATGGGCTACGTGTGGTGAGGGAAACTCACCAGAGCCTAGAGATCACAGTCCACTCTTATCTCTTCATGGCCCAGCAAACATATATGTGAATTGCCTTTCTCCCCTTTGAAGTCCCAAACTACTACCCCCAACATCCTCTTTTGTCTTTAGCTGAAGATGGTATTTAAGGTGAGGGGCTTCAGCCATTTTGGTGAGTTACTCCATTTTCCTGAGTCTCTCCCATGTACATGTTATTAAACTTTTGTTTGATGATTTTCTCCTGTTCATCTGTCTCATGTCAATTGAATTCTTAGACCAGCCAGAACCTGGCTAGAAAGGTAGAGAAAATTGTCTTCCTCCCCAATAGAGGGAGGAAGTTTCTTCCTCAAGAGAAACACATACATATGTTCAAGAAAAGACATGTACTGGGTCTATCTTCAGTCCTACAATTATGTCAGAGACCTTTCCCGACACTCAATCTAAAGTAAGTCCCCCTTGTTAGTTGCCTTATAGGATCCCATTCTTTCCTTTCATAACACTTAAGACAGCACTGTTATGTAATTACATATTTGTGTTGATTTATTTCTGGGACTGTTATCTTCACT
This sequence comes from Pseudorca crassidens, assembly GCF_039906515.1. Classification (NCBI taxonomy): domain Eukaryota; kingdom Metazoa; phylum Chordata; class Mammalia; order Artiodactyla; family Delphinidae; genus Pseudorca; species Pseudorca crassidens. The sequence goes on from NC_090304.1 coordinate 56,429,762, forward strand.
AAACTACACCCTTTATAGGGTTAGGGATCATATCCATTTTGTCTTCCCCTCTAGTAGCTTGCCACAGTACCTGGTTCATAATAAAGCAGTTAGTAAACATTTTGGTGAATACTTTTGCATTTATCCTGTAGCTTCCCTCTCACATTCCAGGGGTTTCCTGTTTGAGAAGCAGAGCATTAACTACAACTACATACATTCTTAATCCTGGATCAACAGCAGTATTCAAAGTAACAACCCTGAAGACACATTTCTAGGCTGAAGTAACTAAAGCAAGGAACATCACCTTATATCCACGGATTAAAAAAAAATCCCTTTCATTCTGATTTGAAAGGAATTTCCTACATTTTAGAAGGATTTTTCCAATTTGCTTTTAAAAGAGAGATGTTTCTTATTTGTTTTCAGTTCTGCAGAAAGTTCAACTGACGAACGCCTTCTTTTCCCAAGTCCCTGTAAGTCATTTTGCTGAACCTACATATACATTTCATTGCTTATATACACATCAGTATGGATTTACCTATACATACAGCTCTTCCATACCCAACGAGAGGTCACCAAGAACTTGAACCAAAGGATACCAATAAACCAAACACTAAACTGGGAAGGGAGCAAAGGAATGAGGGGAAAAGTCAAGGGAGAGGAAATAGGAAGGATGAACAGATGTGGAAGCCAATATTAATAAATACAGAGTACCCATTGTATACACATTACCACTGAGTGGTAGTTTCCTAATCGGATCCCATGCTTTCAGTCTTGGGTCTGCATCCATTTGTCGCACAGCAGTCTAACCCTGTGTGACCTGACTACTGCCTACCTCATCCTGTGTCACTCTCCTCCTCCCTTACTGCTCTTCAGCCACAATGCTCACTTTCTGTTCCTGGAATGCTCTGAGTTCTTTGCTACCACAGGGCCTTTACACTTACTCTTTCCTATGCCTGAACTACTTTTCACATTGCTTATTCTTTTTCATCCTTCAGCTTTCAACTCAAACATCACCTCCTAAAAGAGGACAGTAAAGCCTTGCCCGGTAGCCACTCTCTACCTCTTTTACAGACCTCATCGCAATCTGAAACTTTACTGTTTGTCTATCTGGCCCCACCAACTTCCCCAGAAATGTCTTTCTCAAATGCCTCTCCAGGACTTAGAACAGTGCCTAGCACAGGAGGCAGCTGATAAATACTGTACTGGCTGAATGAATGTTGGAGGTGGGTGTTGTTTATCTGCATGTTAAGGAAGAGGACCTTAAGGTCAGAAACATTAAAGTCAGACAGTGCCAGCCCTGACCCCAGCCATCAGGGCTATGATCTAGTGAACAGGTGAAATAACACTCAAAAGGCGGAGTGGGAAGCATAGCAAAGGGGTAGCAGCGACCGCATGACTTCAAGTTCCCTTTCCTCCTCGCACCCAGGAGCATCCACGCTTCTCTCTCCCGCCCTGACCGACCGCGGGGCCTCCCCGCCCAGCCCCGGGCAGTGCGGGTCCCTTACTAGGTGGGGATGAGAAGGCATTTGAGAAGAGTCACCCCGAGCGCCAAAGCCGAAAACCAATTGCCACCACCTGTCGCAACTCCGAGCGCCGCCATTGCTACGGCGCCACCCGCTGTCAATCAACTTGACCCGCCTCCGCGCTCCCGCGCATGCGGGGAAGACCCTCTGAGGCGGACCCCGTGAGCTGCGCGCATGCGCTCAGCCGCTCAGCTGCTCAGCCAGCGGAAAGCCGGGGATGGACCGTTTAAACTTCCCGCTCCGGGTGCTTTCTCCGCTCCGCCTCAGTCTCCGCCAGGGAGTGCTACCCCGAGTCTGCGCGGTTTGTACGGCGACAAGTTTCACGTGCTACTTTATGCTTTGGTTCAAATAGTTGCTGGGCGTCTGCTCTGGGTGTTGATTTTGCCTATTGTTGGGGTACCTGGTGAGAGAAAACTTTTTTTCCTGGAGACGTTCACATATTAATGGAGGAGACAGAATTATAATCCCAGAGTAACAGTAGATAAAAGTACCTGAGGATACTGGAGGCGCCTAATCCAGACACCTGGAGTATTAGCTCCAGGCAGAGAATGGGCTGGGCAAAGGTACAGATGGGAAAACATTCTGCGCTTCTAGAACTCTGAGCTGGGCTCTGGGAAAGTACCTGCCTGAGGGGAGCCCACTGTGGAAGCAGGCTAGAGCCTAGTGCTTCTTCTGTCTGTACACTTGGGGGATCTTGTTAAAGTTCAGATTCTCATGCAGTAGGTCTAACAAAGTCCTACCTGGTGTGGATACTGCTGATACCTGGGCCGTAAGAGCCGAGGCACAAGGAATGGAGCTAGTCTTGTCACCCTCTTGTACTGTCTGATTTTGCACAAATGAGTAATCTTTCTTTTCTTTTTAAAAAAATATTCATCGGGGTACTGTTTATTTACAATGTTGTGTTACTTTCTGCTGTACAGCAAAGTGAATCAGTTATACATATATCCACTCTTTTTTAGATTCTTTTCCCACATAGATCATTACAGAGTATTGAGTAGAGTTCCCTGTGCTATACAGTAGATCCTTATTAGTTATCTATTTTATACATAGTAGTGTGTATATATCAGTCCCAACCTCCCAATATATCCCTCCCCCCAATGACTAATCTTTCTAACCCTGTTTTCCTTTAATGTAAATAGCAGGTTAAAAATGGTGTCTGCCTCATAAAGTGGTTGTGAGGATTAAATGAGGACACTTGTAAATTGCTTGATATGATGCCAGGACAGAATAAATATTCAATAAAAAATGTTTCAGAGAAGTTAAGTACCTTGGTGAAAGATAAACAGCAGGTAGGTGACAGTGTCACTCTCCTCAGATGAGTTTATGCCCTCCTGCAATTTCAAATGCCATCCACATGAATATGACATTCAAATTTATATCTCAGGGGCTTCCCTTCTGGTGCAGTGGTTGAGAATCCACCTGCCAATGCAGGGGACACAGGTTCGAGCCCTGGTCCAGGAAGATCCCACATGCCGCAGAGCAACTAAGCCCGTGCGCCACAACTACTGAGTCTATGCTCTAGAGCCTGAAAGCCACAACTACTGAGCCCAAGTGCCACAACTACTGAAGCCCGTGCACCTAGAGCCCGTGCTCCGCAACAAGAGAAGCCACCGCAACGAGAAGCCCACACACCACAACCAGAGTAGCCCCTGCTCGCCGCAACTAGAGAAAGCCCGCACGCAGCAACGAAGACCCAACGCAGCCAAAAATAAATTAATTAATTAAAAAAAATTTATATCTCAAGCCCAGCCCTTTTATTTCACCTCCAGACCATTATATCTAACTACCTACCTGCCATCTCTTAGATGTTTTTTATTATGCGGTACGCGGGCCTCTCACTGTTGTGGCCTCTCCTGTTGCGGAGCACAGGCTCCGGACGCGCACGTTCAGTGGCCATGGCTCACAGGCCCAGCCGCTCCGCGGCATGTGGGATCCTCCCGGACCGGGGCACGAACCCATGTCCCCTGCACCGGCAGGCGGACTCTCAACCACTGCGCCACCAGGGAAGCCCTCTTAGATGTTTTAAAGGCACCTTGCATTAGTTTCCTAGGCTGCTGTAACAAATTATCCCTAACTTAAAACAACACAAGCTTATTCTCTTACAGTTCTGGGGATCAGAAGTCTAAAATCAGTCTCACTAGGCTAAAGTCAAGATGTCATAAGGGTTGGTGCCTTCTGGAGGTTCTGAGGGGAGAATCTATTTTCTTTTTCAGCCTTTAGAAGTTGCCTGCATTCCTTGGCCCCTTCCTTGCATCACTCTAACCTCTTGCTGCTACTGCCGCATCTATTTTCTAGAATCAAATCTCCCTTGCTTCCCTCATATAAGGACACCTGTGAATGCATCTAGGACCCTCCCATCTCAAAGTATTTAACTTAATCACATCTGCAATGTCCCTTTTGCCATATAAGGTAATATTCACAGGTTCCAGTGTTTAGGACACAAATATCTTTGGAGGCCATTATTCAGTTTACCACACACCTCAAACTCAATATATCTAAAACTGAACTCGTGATCTTTCAGTATTATCCACTCAGAGAATGACACCAACCAACCATTCAGTTGTTCACCTCCCCTGCCCCGCACCTGCAAACTCACTGTGAACTTACTAACTCAATACCCATTCCCAATCCCCTTTTTCACTTCTTCTAAAGAGTCTAGAAAAGTTAAAACAGTTGATCTTCCAGCTTCCCTGGCAGCTAGGTGTGGCCTGATGACAGCTCTGTCTAGTAGGACTTAGAAGTCTGCTGGGGGGTTTCCGGGAAAGGGTTTCCTTTCCTGGTAAAAGAGGCAGTTGTTATGGATTTTGCCCCTTTTTTCATTCTTCCTGCCTTGGACTTGGTCATGAGGCGTGGAAGGCACATAATACTGGCCCTGACATCACTGCGCTGCTAAACAAATCCCTCCTACCTCCAGAATTCTTATCTTCTTATTATCTGAGGAAACACATACACACATCATCATCATCCTTATGTATTTGAGCCACTGTTGGTCATTGTCTGCTCCTTGCAGCTAAAGTATTTCTAACTGCTTTTGCCTGGTCCTGTCTGTCTGACTTCCTTAATCCTCTCACATTCATCCACTCTTCTCCACCCCCTGTTCTCTTCTCTAGCCTAACTGATTTGTTTTCAGCTTCTGGTACATGCCACGTTCCCTCCTGTCACTGCACCTTTATACATTCTTTCCCTATATTTGGAATGTTCTTCCTTCTCCTTGTTAAAAAACAAAATTCAACTGAATAAGTCTTAAAGATCTTCTTGGTTTTATTCAATGATTTATGAATCAAGCAGCATCCAATCTAGGAGACAGAGAGGAACTCTGAAGAGCTGTATGGAAAAGATGACTTTTATAGGCAGAGGGGAGCAAGAACAAAGAAGTTATGCTAGGCAAAAAGCAGATTGGTTATTGCAAGTTTACTTTCCCTATAGGGGATGCCAGGGGTTTATCGGGCACATTACTCAGCTAATGCTGATAAGGTGATTCCTGATTTTCTGGTTTAAGATTCCATTTCTGGGAGGACAAAACTGTAATTGAGTCAAGTCTCAGTTTGGTCGTGTGGAGCTTAGCATAAGTGATTCTATTTTGGACCAGTTGTCTTGTTTTTAACATCTCCCTAGGCTAGTTACCTCTCCATTCTTTAGCTCTCAGATCAAGCACCACGTTCCCAGGAAACCTTCCCTGACCTCCCTTTGTGCACCTGTCAGCTGAATGCAATCACACATTTATTTGTGTGATTATCTAATTCTCCATTAGGGATTCATACCATGAGTGCAGGGACCTTGTCTGTTTTTACTCACTATTGTAGCAGCAGAACTGGCACAGCAGCTGGTGCAACATATGCACTCAATATTTGTTGAATGGCGTGAATGTCTGGAACACGATTCCAACCCATGTCTTTCCTACCCCTGAGTCCCTGCTTTTTTCCCTCACAGTACACCACCGAGAATGAGTAGATTTCAACCCTGGGGAGATATTGTGCCATTTTTCCAACTGCATTTGCTCACTTTGTGTCTCTGTGTTGCATTTTGGTATTCTTGCAATATCTCAAACTTTTTCATTATGTTTGTTATGGTGATCTGTGATCAATGGTTTTCTTTTTGTTTGTTTGTTTGTTTGTTTTCCTAACCCTCAAGCCACTCTAATGGACACTTTGTGGAGCAAAGATAAGCTGTTCCTGCCACATCTGTCCAAATTGCAGATTTGGGAGCAAAATTAATGACTGGTGTTTTAAGCCTCCCCTTCTCCCCACCCCAAAAAAATCACATTATCTCAGTAAAACATAGAGCTATGCTCAGGTTCTACTTAATCAACGTTCCTGAACTCAAAAATATATAAATTTTAAGAGATGGGTGCATATTTTAAAACAAGCAACCAAAAAATCACCAGGCATGACTATTTCTCCTTTTCTTGAAACCGTAAGGTCAGTTGTCCCCTGAGAAATTTCCTTAGTTCATATCTAATACTTTTCCAGTTAACAACCAGCCCAAATACCCGCAAACCAATATATGCCCCGATTCCTCATTCTATACGATCATTTAAACAAAGCAGTATGAACTAGGATATGAAAACAAACTTTTTGTCGATTTTTTTTTAAAACAAGGTCCTGTTCCTTGCACACCTTGTAAGAATCCTCTAAACTATTTGAGAAATTTGTTCATGTTTATAACACCTAGCAAACAATCCTAAAAGCCATAGGGCAAATAATCAGCCTTCGATTAATGGTTTTTGATGTTACTGTTGGGGAGAGGGAAATTTCCCCCTCTACCCTTCTTGAGTTTTTGCGGCTGGACTAATAATAAAATTGACACAAGACAGATTAACAGAAGAAAAATAAATTTTGACTCATGCACATGGAAGTCCCATAGAAATGGGACCTAAGAAGTGGCCATACAGGAAGCTTTGATGTTTTTTCGACAAAGAATAAATTTGTGAGGAATTGACAGGACTAGGAAACTTAGCTTTTGGGTGCCCAATTAATGAAGAATCTAAACAGAGCTTGGGCTTGGGTTCGTAAATTAAAGAAGTAACAAGGTTTATTTATATAGGCTTCTGGGTCCCAAATTTCCTATCTTTGGCAGTAAGGGTGTCCTTCTACCTCCAGATGCCGGGGTGCACCTTTCACATGAGAGATTTCTTTCCTGCTTTCAGGGAGACAGCAGGGAGAATCAGTGTCCCTCTTGCGTTGGCTATTTCTTAAGTAACTTTAATTCAAAATAATCAATATGCCATCGAGGCACATTTTGGGGTGGCCTACCTTGGGCTCCAACATTACTATTGTAATTGTTTTGGGGTGCCACGAGCCATGCCCATAGAAGATGGCGAACTTAATGGATAAATGTTTTGTGTGTTCTGACTGCATCACCAACTGGTCGTTGCCCTGTCTCTCTCCTATTCCCTGAGACACAACAGTATTGAAATTAGGCCAGTTAATTACACTACAATGGTCTCTGAGTGTGCAAGTGAAAGGACGAGTCACGCAACTCTCGCTTGAAATCAAAAGTTAAAAATGATGAAACTTAGTGAGGTGGGCATGTCGAGGTAGGCCTCTCGCACCAAACAGTTAGCCACATTGTGAATGCAAAGGAAAAGTTCTTGAAGGAAATTAAAAGTGCTACTCCAGTGAACACACGAATGATAAGAAAGCAAAACAGCCTTATTGCTGATATGGAGAAAGTTTTAGTGGTCTGGATAGAAAATTAAACCAGCCACAACATTCCCTTAAGCCAAAGCATAATCCAGAGCAAGGTCCTAACTCTCTTCAATTCCATGAAGACTGAGAGAGGCAAGGAAGCTGCAGAAGAAGCGTGTGAAGTTAGCAGAGGTTGGTTCATGGGATTTAAGGAAAGAAGCCATCCCTATAACATAAAAGAGCAAGGTGAAACAGCATGTGCTGATGTAGGAGCTGCAGCAAGTTATCCAGAAGATCTAGCTGAGATAATTAATAAAGGTGGCTATACTAAACAACAGATTTTCAAAGTAGACAAAACAGCCTTATATTGGAAGAAGGTGCCGTATAGGAGTTCCATAGCTAGAGAGGAGAAGTCAATGCCTGGCTTCAAAACTTCAAAGGACAAGCTGACTCTCTTGCTAAGGGTTAATGCAGCTGGTTACTTTAAGTTGAAGTCAATGCTCATTTACCATTCCCAAAATCCTAGGGCCCTTAAGAATTATGCTAAATCTACTCTGCCCATGCTCTATAAATGGAAAAATAAAGCCTGGATGACAGCACATCTGTTTACAACATGGTTTACTGACTATTTTAAGCACACTGTGGAGTCATACTGCTCAGAAAAAAAGATTCCTTTCAAAATATGACTGCTCATTGACAACACACCTGGTCACCTGTGAGGTCTGATGGAGATCTACAACGAGATTAATATTTTTCATGCCTGCTAACACAACATCCATTCTGTAGCCCATGGATCAGGGAGTAACTTTGACTTTCAAATCTTATTATTTAAGAAATACATTTTGTAAGGCTATAACTGCCACAGACAGTGATTCCTCTGATGGATCTAGGCCAATTCAATTGAAAACCTGGAAACTATTCTCCATTGTAGATGCCATTAATAACATTCTTTTTTAAAGATTATTTTATTATTTATTTATTTATTTGGCTACACTGGGTCTTGGTTGTGGCACGCAAGATCTTCATTGCGGCATGCGGGATCTTTTTTTTAGTTATGGCATGCGAGATCTTCAATTGTGGCATGCAGGATCTTTTAGTTGTGGCATGTGGGATCCAGTTCCCTGACCAGTGATGGACCCTGGGCCCCCCACATTGGGAGTGTGGAGTCTTAACCACTGGACCACGAAGGAAGTCCCAAGAACATTCTTAATTCATGGGAAGAAGTCAAAATATCAACATTAACAGGAGTTTGGAAGAAGTTGATTCCAACCCTTATGGATGACTTTGAGGGGTTCAAGACTTCAGGGGAGAAAGTAACTGCAGATGTGGTGGAAATAGCAAGAGAACTAGAATTAGAAGTGGAGCCTGAAGATGTGACTGAATTGCTGCAATCTCATCATAAGACTTTATTGGATGAGGAGTTTCTTCTTATGGATGAGCAAAGAAAGTGGTTTCTTGAGCTGGAGTCTACTGGTGATGATGCTGTGAAGATTGTTGAAGTGACAACAAAGGATTTAGAATACAGTAGTACATAAACTTAGTTGATAAAGCAGCAGCAGGGTTTCAGAGGATTAACTTCCATTTTGAAAGAAGTTCTACTGTGGGTCAAATGCTATCAAACAGCATTGCACACCTCAGAGAAATTGTTTGTGAAAGGAAGAGTCAATCGATGCAACAAATTTTATTGTTTTATTTTAAAAAATTGCCACGACTACCCCAAGCTTCAGCAACTACCACCCTGACCAGTCAGCGGCCATCAACATCAAGGCAAAACCCTCCATCAGCAAGAAGATTATGACCTGCTAAAGGCTCAGGTGATGGTTAGCATTTTTTGGCAATAAGGTATTTTAAAATTAAGGCATGTACATCATTTATTTAGACATATTACTGTTGCACAATTAATAGACTACAGTATAGGGTAAAGATAACTTTTTTTTTTGGCTGCATCAGGTCTTAGTTGGGGCACGCAGGCTCTTCAGTGTGGCACACAGGCTTCTCTCTACTTGTGGTGTGGGCTTCTCTCTAGTTGTGGTGTGCAGGTTTTTTTTCTCTCTCTAGTTGTGGTGCACGGGTTCTAGAATGCATGGGCTCTGTAGTTTGTGGCACGTGGGCTTTCTCGTTGAGGCACATGAGCTCAGTAGTTGTGGCGCGCGGGCTTAGTTGCCCCGCGGCATGTGGGATCTTAGTTCCCCAATCAGGGATCGAACCCAACGTCCCCTGCATTGGAATGAGGATTCTTTACTATTGGACAACCAGGGAGGCCCAAGATAACTTTTATATGCACTGGAAAACCAGTAATTCATGGGATTGCTTTATTCCAATATTCATTTTATTGTGGTGGTCTGGAACTGAACCTGAATATTTTTGAAGTATGCCTATACTTCCTCAGTTGTGACTTATATTCTTACCTTGTAATCCAGATGGGAAATTCTGCTTATTCCCTGGTTTCCAGGCAAATCTGCTCAGACACAGTATTTATGAATACAGAAGATTTTCTTGAAAAGCTGCAGGTCACACAGGAAATCCTTTAAAGTCCTTAGGAATCAGTCTGGCCCTCTTCAGTCCTCTTTGGCTCCTTGGCCACATGGTGTCCCTCCTTTGTTCTTTCCTTGTGTAGTACCAGTCTTCCCATTTCTCTGGTCTTCCCTTACTCTCTGAAGCAAGAAACCTCTTCCACATGCAGAGCAATTTCAGGGCACTTTCTGCTCTTGGCCTCTTCTTCTACCCAAGAGCTTATCAAGGTTTTTTCCCAAACGAAGTCAACTCCTTTTCAAAGAGGGATTCTGGGGCCAGCAGTTGAGATAATCATTTCCCATTCCTGTGCCTAATTATATGTTTATGAGTGTTTCACCCATGGGTCTGAATCAGGTCTTATATGGTTTGTTTTGTTTACCCCAGCTTCCTGCACTGAGCCCTCAATAACATTTGTAGAATAAGTGAATTGATGATTGAGAGAATGACTGATTGAAAAAACTGAATCAAAGAATGAATAGGTTGATGTTAATTTGATTTGATGGTTCCCAGGGATCTTTGCTATGCAAAAGAAAGGGGCTGACTAAGGGTCTAGCCCTAATTCTAGTCCCAGTTCTGCCTCTAACTTGCTGTGTATCCACAGGCTCTCACATTTCCTTCCTGTACTTTGGCTGTAAAATGAGAGGTGGCTCCTAGTTATTCCTTTCTGTTCTGTCAACCACACCTCATTCTTATCCCCACGTGATAACCTGAAGCTTCACCGTGTGGACCTAGTTGGCCTGCTGGGTAGCTTATTATTAAAACCCACCTGCCTGGCTAAGAAGTGCTTTCAAAGCAGAGGGCCCACCTGGAATTGTTTTAGCCCATGCTTCTTATTCAACAATACCTGATTTTACCACCTACACTTTCCTCATCCTCCTCTAATGCCTTAGTTAAGCTGGATGTTGAATGAACTCCCTTTAATCCCTCCCCAACTTTATGTATTAAATCCCATCAGCCTTTTCCTAAGCCCAGCCCTCAAGCACAAGGGCTATGTGTATGCACTTCCTTAACCAGGTTTATTGTCTCTGGAATTTCCTGAAACTTCCTATAGGATTTATGAAGGAAGTAGAGACCCCATATGGTATTTTTGTCAAGGTTGTGGTTTTAGCTGCTTTTTCACTGGGGCCTTATAACTTGAGCAACTCAAGATGAGTCCTCAGAGGCAAGTGTTTGTGAGAACTGACCAGTTTTCATTCATTCCTAGCTCATTTATAGCACTAAGCTACTGTGCCAGCAACTAATATTTTAATTTTAGTGTCAAAGAATATCCAATATTACCTTTCATATGGTCTATTTTGTTAGTGGTGCTGTAACAGGGAAGAACAAAATCTGACTCCATGTTGGATCTGTTTCTTTTACTTTAACCTTTGCTTTCTGTTGTTGTTGTTTTTTTTAAACTATAATCACTAAAAGGATGTTGTCTATAGCTATTAGACAACATACATAATGGTCTCCCTTGGGGAACCCTGCCCCTCTGCCTGAATGTTAAACTAAAGTGCTTTTGTTCAGCTCACAGGGAAACATTCTGACCCTGCCCACCTGTGAACAGCTGCAAGAAAGAAGAAATTAATACATCCCCTCCCTGAGGCTGGCCAAACCAGGAGATATTTTGCAAGACTTATGGCCTTTTTATTTTACTTCCTCACCTCCTCCCCCTCTCTGTTCTATAAAAGAAACTAGCATCCAGACCCTGATAAACGGTACTCTAGGACATTAGTCTGCCATCTTCTCAGATGCTCGGCTTTCTGAATAAAGTCCCTATTCCTTGCCTCGACACCTCATCTCCCCACTTATTAGCCTGTCATGTGGTGAGCAGAGAGAGCTTGGACTCAGTAACAAATTTGGCTTAGCCAGCCAGGAGTCTTGCTGTTCATGGCTAGCTGGCCCCGATCAGGCAATTTTGGGGCAAGGCCCTAGCAGCTGCTGGGACCATTTGTTTTAAAGATCTTCCCTTCAAAAAATTCCTTGAAGTGGCACTGGCTACCCCAGAGCTCGGCATTTGGAGCAAGGAATCAACAAACTTCTGCAAGCCGACAGACTCCATCTTTGTAGGGTAAGTGGCTCCCGTGTGCACAACCAGGAACGAATTCCCCCTTTGATTTGTCTTGCGTTGGGTACCCTGTTGGAGAGGGGGATTGTTGGACCCTGCCTGATTTGGAAACCAGTTCGTTGGCTTCTGTTTTGTGTGCATCGATGCTGGAATTTGTTTGCGCTTTTTGTGTTGGAATTTGTTTGCATCTATTGTGTTCTGGTGTTATCAAACTTATAAAAATGGGAAATACTTCATCTATCTCGAAGGAAAGCCCTTTGGGGTGTATATTAGATAAATGGGCAAAACATAGCCGTGAGCCTATGACTAAGAAAGAGGTGAGATTCCATACGTAGAAGCATTTATGCTATTGCATCAGGAGGAAAAGAAGTCAGAGGGCTGCCATCTTATGGTACAGCAGTCTGAAAGAAAACCCAAGGGGGAACCTGCTCTACAAGGGAAGAGGGAGAAAATGAGAGTGGGGACATGTTACTTCAAAACTTAAACACCCCTCCGGCCTATCCAGCTCCCCAACTGGCCGAACACGCTGCACCAACAGTTGTTCCAACTACCCCCCCATGTCGCCAACATATTCATTCCTTTTACCGCCTCCTGTTTCCCCTACCTGTGGAGTCGAATAGAAGTTTCTGTGTTAACCCCCAGGGCACAGGGACCTGGTTTAGTATCACCATCTAAGACCTGACAGGGCATCCAATTTGGACTGGGAGCCACTTCCACAGCAGGGCAATTTCCCTTGTGCCAATATCCTGTAGGAGGCCTTAATGCAGATGGCCAACCAGCTGGGTTTCTATGGATACACAATTCATTCTTGACTTCGGATTTGCTTAACTGGAAAAACCATAACCCTGCTTACTGAGAGGACCCATTCCGTTTGACTGAACTTTTCACCTCTATATTTGCCACTCACCATCCCACTTGGGCGGACATTCACACTCTTATGAATATAATGCTTACTGGGGTTGAAAGGAGGAAGGGCTTTGGGAAAAAGATTGCCCTAGACTAAAGAATAAGAAGGAGAATAATAGAAGGAACACAGGAGCCTCTCATATAAGAAAGAGAGGAACACTCTGCTAATGAATGAAGAGGCCAGGAGACTCCCTTGAGCTTGAGGCGTCCGATTCTAATTTCCCCACAGGAGCCCCAGGTAACTATGACAGTGGGGAACAAATTGATTGACTTTCTTTTTTCTTTTTTTTTTAAAGATATATATATATATATATATATTTAATGAATTTATTTATTTATTTTTGGCTGTCTTGGGTCTTCGTTTCTGTGCGAGGGCTTTCTCTAGTTGCGGTGAGCGGGGGCCACTCTTCATCGCGGTGCGCGGGCCTCTCACTGTCGTGGCCTTCTCTTGTTGCGGAGCACCGGCTCCAGATTCGCAGGCTCAGTAGCTGTGGTGCGCGGGCTTAGTTGCTCCGTGGCATGTGGGATTTTCCCAGACCAGGGCTCGAACCCATGTCCCCTGCATTGGCAGGCAGATTCTCAACCACTGCACCACCAGGGAAGCCCTGATTGACTTTCTAATAGATATGGGTGCCACATATTCTGTGGTAAATACCAAGGTGGCACAGAAAATACCTGTCTATCCTGGTCATGGGAGTTTCTGGAGAAATACAACCTCTAGAATGCTAATTAGGGGACCCCACCCTTAAACATAGCTTCTTATATGTACCAGTGTGTCCAATTCCCCTTTTGGGACAAGATATCCTTTGTAAATTAAATGCTCAAGTAACTTTTTTGCCAGAACAGCTTGACATTAGGGTCCCACTGGAGCATGCTTTAAGCCTACAAATGGCACTAATGGAAACCCAAGAAAAGGAGAAAGAGCTCTTTCCCCCTGAGGTCTATGAAAAGGTAAGGCCAGAAGTATGGGCTGACAGCACTCCGGGAAAGGCCAAAAACTCAAGACCCACACAAATCCCATTAAAAATGGATGCTGGGACACCTAATCTAAAACAGTATCCTCTGAGACAAGAGGCCCAAAAGGGAATTCGCCAATTCTGGAAAAGTTTTTGAAAACAGGACTGACTAAGCCTTGCAAGTCCCCATATAACACACCTATCCTCCCGGTCAAAAGGCCAAACTTGGCAGAGTATCACTTTGTCCAAGACTTGAGGGCTATTAATGAAGTCGTCCAAGACCTACACCCTGTGGTGCCTAATCCATACACTCTGCTCACAGCTATTCCGGGAGAATACGGCTGGTTCTCAGTCCTGGACTTAAAAGATGCTTTTTTCTGCATTCCTGTTGCAGAAGAATCACAGCAGCTAAAAGTAAAACATTCCAACCTAGGAAAATGGGTATGTCAGTCCTTCAATATCATTGAGGTAGCCACACAAGTCTTTGAAAAAAAGAAAAAAAACACTGTCCTTGTTTTACAAATCCAGTCTTTACAGGACCAGAGGTGCAGCTCCAACAATGATCCAAAGCCCACCAATCTTTTTACCACTCCCAAACCTTCCCTTTTTATCTTAAGAGGCTTGTATGTATTAAACAAAGGGGAAACAAAGTCATCCTAGGAGAAACTTGCCTGTATCTTTGAGATGCAAATGTCCTACCTGGTCTTCTCAGGAACCCTTATATCTGCCATCTTTTTAAAATGCAAATTTTGAAAAGAGAGTAAAGTAATTTAGAAATTGACTTCTCAAGGATAAATAGAAATCCTAAATGTCTTTTCTATAAGTATTAGCAAAAAGATTCAGCCATCTAGACAAGTGAGCTTGATTTGTTCCATCTGCCAGAAACCCAATTTTAATCAAACCTCTTTTGTAAACTGATGAGTTTTACATTGCTGTACCTGACTCAGGGCTGAAATTTTGAAATGAGAACTATGAGGTTTCTCTGTTTGTTTGTGTGTTTGTATGTGTCTATGTGTGTTGTAGATGTATGGTATTACCAAAATTAATTCGTAAAAGAGCCCTACTTAAATGAATTTTTAAAAAATTAAGCACTTATATAAATACTCAGGAATATAAAACTGGCCAGAATGAATTTTGGGTTCACATGATCTGGAAAATATTTACCATTAAACTGATATCTGGTATTGAAGGTAGCTTAAACTCGTTGATCTAATTAATATAGACATGTCTTTAGAGTCATTAATTTAAGCATAATACCTTATTGTACCTAGGAATCAAAAAAGACCTTATTACATCTGTTGCAAGGAAAATAACTTAATAGGATGAAACTTTAAAGTAAACGTAGGAACTTTCCTGGTGGTACAGTGGGTAAGACTCGGCCCTCCCAATGCAGGGGGCCTGGGTTTGATCCCTGGTCAGGGAACTAGACCCTGCATGCATGCCGCAACTAAGAGTTCGCATGCTGCAACTAAGAAGTCTGCATGCCACAATTAAGAAGTCCACATGCTGCAACTAAGAAGGCTGCATGCCACAACTAAAAGATCCCATGTGCTGCAGCTAAAGATCCTGCATGCCACAATAAAAATCCTGCGTGCTGCAACTAAGACCCGGTGCAGCCAAAATAAATAGATAAGTACTAAAAAAATTAAAGTAAATGTAAATGAGATAAGAGCTTTTAGGTAAACTCTATAGGAAGAATTATGTTCTGAAAATTACCTAAGACAGTCTCTCCAGATTTTGATAACTATTACTTTCTTCTTGGTTTTCACTAGAAATTAAAGTTTTTAAGAGTTGGGGATTCTAATTTAAATATGTAATTAAAGCTACTAAAAATAATAAAACATTTCACTATATAATAGGAAAGTGGGATATAGGTTTTGAGTAAAAAGGAGTTTTATGCATTGTCAGGCTGAGGTTAGGTTAAACTTAATTGGTAAATGGATTTTGTTCTTAAATATTCTATCTGACCAAATGTTTAAAAAAATTTTTTTTTGATTTTTTGATGAATTTCCTATCAAATTCTAATTAAAGATCTTTTGACTTCAGCTAGTTTTGGGATGCTTCAGAGAGCCCCTGAGAGCCTTCCCTATTGCATTGGTTTGGCCTGCGGCAGAGCGTTGGTTGGGATTTTCCCTTTTGAGTCATCCTTGGTCATTCATTCAGCTTCATCTCTGATGGGACATTGGTTGGGGTTCTCCCTTTTTGGACTGATGGGGCATTGGTTGGGAATCTTCCTTTTGTGGGGCTAGGGAACTGTGACCCTGAGAGACCAGTTTGATAATGGGACTCATGTGTGACGATACCAGGGTATCCTTCCCTATTGCGTTGGTTTCGCCTGTGGTGTAGCATTGGTTATTTTCTTCATTTTTGGGGGCTAGGGAACTGTGACCCTGAGGCACCTCAGAGGAAAAAAATATATATATTAAACTGACTAGAATTGGTCAGTATGCTAAATTACACAGAAAGCATTGTCAAATGAGTGATAAGCCTCCTCAGATTATATGGTGTGAATAAATGTTATTAATATAAAATTCTAAAAATCATATAAAGTTTCTGAAATTTACATATGTCATGGTATAATGTTATAGTTTAGTTGTTACTGTAAAATGTTGTATGTCACAACAACTTGGAAAAGGTTCTTTGCCAAGAATTGTAATCAGATCTTTAACCTTGCCTTTTTAAGACCTTTATCATTCATTGGCAGCTAAGGTGGTGCTTTGCAAAACTGCCACATCTTCTAGAAGGCATAAAAAGGAACTTTTTAAAAACAAATGTAAGTTTCTGGTAGCCTTTAGATAATGCCACTGGACTGGGTAACAAATGAAAAAACTAATGGAAAACCTGATTGCTTCATCTAGATCAACAGGAATTAATTAATTACATGGGACTGAATGAACTGATGAACATGATTTATAACTTTATGACTTTGGGAAATATACTAGCCTTAATCTTTGTTTTCCAGAAAAACCTTTTCTCTTATGCTATGAGCTACAACAAGTTGATAAAGTATACCCTTGTAAACAACGATGAAACATTTATCTTTTTCTCTCTACCTGGTCCTGCCAGAATTTGTCTTTCTCCAGCCGGCTCTCCTGTGGACTTGATGGTTTATTATAACTGGATTACAAACAGTTATACTAAGCATTGTTTTAATTTGTTCTTTGTTTCCTAACTGTTCATGATTTGCGTCTCCCTGCTGCACTATGACTTTGTCAGTGTTACTAGCTGCATTGCTTATATCCTATTATATAAGATTGTTGTCTCTTACAGTACCCAGTGTGTAACCAAGGCTCCAACAAAATTGATGATGACTAAACATCTTGAGGAAATAGATCACATTTATGACTCTTATAGAATAATTGTAATACTGTGATTCTAAGTATGGGAAGAAGCAACAAGGGAAAAGATTTCCTGGATCATAATAGACTAGAAAGACAGAGGATCCAGAGAGTCTTTAATTATCAACAGGGCCTAATCCAGAAATTAGCACCTGGAGCGGCACATCAACAAGAATTTTTGCCTGATCTGGGACGAGCCTCCCAGTGCTGTGGGACAAAATGCGGTCATGAAGTGTCTCCCAAATATTTGTCAGAATTCCTGACCAGGAGGAGGATCTGAGTAATGGAATATTTTCTGCCATATCAGTAAACAAAGGATATCACAGTCATCAGCAGTTGTAGCCACCACTGACGGTGAGCTGATGAGCCCTGGGGGAACTCAGGAAGGAAAGAATACCTGCCATCTAGCCGCCAGCAGACTGCAGCCACTCCCTACGGTGAGCCTTGAGGAAACTCAGGTTGTGAAAACACAGGATACTGGCCCCAGATAGGTGAGGTGTATATCAAAGAAATGATTTCAGTGAGCCCAGACTCTTGCATCTTCCCATACATAGAAAAGCACCAAATTCCTTAACTTGAGATTGCAATTTCCTTGTGGCTGGAGAAGGGCGGGTCAATCTACTTGTTTAATCCTCTTCTAGTACTTGTTTACTAAAACTTCTGAGAATTATTCCCTGCCCAAGGCTGATCAATTCCAGTCCATGATCAGCCCTTGTCAGCACTACACAGCAGGAAGCAGTTAGAGTGGTCATCACCCCTTATCCCACAAGACTGTGGAATGGACATTGACAGTGGGAAATTATAACAGGGGAGAACAAAACCTGTCTCCATGTTAGATCTGTTTCTTTTACTTTGACCTTTGCTTTCAGTTGCTTTTGTTTGGTCTATAGCTATAGGCATACATAATGGTCTCCCTTGGGGAACCCTGCCCCTCTGCCTGAATGTTAAACTAAAGTGTCTTTGTTCAGCTCACAAGGAAACACCCTGACCCTGCCCACCTGTGACTGGCTGCAGAAAAGAAGAAATTAACACATCTCCTCCCGGAGGCTGGCCAAAACCAGGAGATATTTTGCAAGACTTATGGCATTTTTATTTTACTTCCTCACCTCCTCCCCCTCTCTGTTCTATAAAAGAAAGTAGCAACCAGACCCCGATAAGATGGTACTCTAGGACACTAGTCCGCCATCTTCTCGGATGGATGCCCTGCTTTCCGAATAAAGTTGCTATTCATTGCCTCAGCACCTTTTCTCCTGATTTATTGGCCTGTCATGTGGTGAGCAGAGCCAGCTTGGACTTGGTAACAAAGGGGTTCAATGTAATCAACCTGTTACCAAGAGGCTAATTGGTTTCCTTAAAGATTAGAGCTCAGCATTGATCTCTGCTACTGGCTTTTCAGGTATTTAGCAAAGGCAATAACTAGATCAGTTTTAATAAGAGGGAACCCATCCTGCTAAGCCCATGCATAGCCTCCCTCTTTGTCATCATAGCCACTCAACTCCTGGCCCCATTGTGCTAGCACTGAAGTAGCTGAGGAGAGAGGCTGACTGACATCCACAGGACAAATCATCCTCTCTCCTGGTAGTTGAGCACTTTCTCTATGGTGGATGTTCTCTTATGGCATTAACTTGGGATACAAAGACCTATATACTAACTCCCACATGTCCATCCACGTGTTTCTTGCCCAGATTTCTTTAGTCCAATCTTCCAATGGTGTTTCTTTCAAGTCTCTGACCACTCACTTCAAGCCATTCACCATTGGTCAGGAGACCATGTAGAACTGTACCTCAGGCCACTTTTCTTTCCTCACAAAGTAATCAACTAAGAGTACTGATTGTATCTCTGTCCAGGATTTTCCTTAACTACTATCCTTTACAACTACCCTTTGAGTCATGAAGCAGCTGTCCATTTTTGACTAGTACCAACAAATTGTACCAACCGATCTCTGAAGTAGGTTTGAGTTTTTCCCTTCTCTGTCAGTTGGTTATGTGGGCCCATCTCCTCTCCCCACAAAGGCCATAGGTGTGAATTGATGAAGAGGTCTCACTGCAACAGAAATAGGTGACATGGGAATCTAGGCATATTGTAATTGTGCTTTCTGGACCTCCTTGGGTCTGATACCAAATGCAACATTTCCATCCTACAATGGATTGCTTTTCCAATCCTTATGGCTTGCTGGATCTGATAATACTCACTCATGATGGGCAGCTCCTGTCATATAGTAACTTGGTGTATTGATTTCCTATGGCTGCTGTAACAAATTACCACAAACTTAAAGCTGTGGCGTAAAACAACGGAAATTTATTGTCTCACAGTTCTGGAGGCCAGAAATTCAGAATCTGTATCACTGGGCTGAAATCAAGGTATCAGCAGGACTACACTCCCTCCGGAGGCTTGAGGGGAGAATTTGGTCCTTGCCTCTTCCAGTATTTCTGGTGCCTGCCAGCATTCCTTGGTTTGTGGATGTATTCCTTCAGTCTCTGCTTTCACGGCCACATTGCCTTCTCCTCTTCTTATCTGTGTGCCAACTCCTGCCTCTCTCTCATATAGATACATGTGATTGCTTTTAGGGCCTACTTGAATAATCCAGAATAATTTCCCCATCACAAGATTCATGACTTAATCACACATGCAGACTCCATTTTGCCATGTAAGGTAGCATTCACAGGTTCCAGGAATTAAGACAGGGATATCTTTTTGGAGACTACTATCAGCCTACCACATGTGGTATCCCAGTGTCAAGCAATTATTCTCAACTAGGACCCTGTAACATGTAGGATCTGCTTTTCAAATGATGAGTGGTTCTGTGCCGTAGAAGACATGGTCTTGCTACAGAACTCTAGGGCTGCAACTCTCCTTGTAGGGTTTTTCAGAGATTCTATATAACATCCTTATGCCCCACAGATCTTCTAGGTCATATGCCTGAGTGTTAAGGTAACATGAACTGCAGACTGAACCTGCTGCAGAACCCTCTCTTGCCTTGAGCAAAAAACAGAACTGGCAGCCTTCCAAGTCATCAGGGAAATGGACCAGAGCAGCATTTGTAGCCCAGTATATGCCACCTTCAAAATCCCCCAAGCATGTGGTTCTTCCTCAATGATAGGAATGCTAGTGCAAAAACTTGTCCTTTCCCTTAGATGGAATGTTTTGCATGCTCTAGGTCATTGAACCGCTAAAAGCTTCTTTTAACATTGTGAGCCTTGAATCTTCATGTTTATCTCTCTGTAACAATTATGTCTTATTTGGGCATCTAAAGTACTTTCTTTTCCTGCTCACCAGCACCACTGGCATGATGCCATCATTCTGGAGGACCACTGTTAATGTTCTCTGCAATGAGAAGATGACTAAGGGGTCTAGAGACCACTCTGTGACAGAGCAAGAGAGCTGATATAAACTTCAGTCAAGGTAGTGAGTGTAGACTAGTATCCTTTCCAGATAAAGGTGAACTGCTTTTGATCTTATTTACCAATGGGAATTGAGAAGAACATGTTTGTCAGATCCGTAGTCGTATTTCAAGTGCCAGAGGCTGTGTTATAGTAAAGGTATCCCATTAAGCATGGCAGCTACAATTAAAGTTACAAGTTGGTTAAGTTTATGATAATCCACCATCATCTGCCAGGGTCTATCTGCTTTTTGCAGAGGCCAGAAAGGTGACTTGAATAAGGGTATAAGGGGGATGAACACTCTTACATCCTTTAAGGCTGTCAGCGCTAATCTCTGTAATTCCTTCCAGATGCAGTGTTGCTTATAATTTTCTCCTTTGGCTTGATGGGGCAGTGGGCTGTCTGGGTAATATCGAGGGCTTCCACTTTGGCCCCTTTTGCTTTACTTTTTTTTTTTTTTGGCTGCGTTGGGTCTTAGTTGCGGCACGTGGGATCTTCGTTGAGGCGTGAGGGATCTTTTTGTTGCAGTGCACAGGCTCTTCGTTGTGGCATGCGGGCTTCTCTCTAGCTGTGGCATGCGGGTTTTATCTCTCTAGTTGTGGCGTGCAGGCTCCAGGGAATGTATGCTCTGTAGTTTGCGGCACGCAGGCTCTCTCACTGAGCTGCGTGAGCTCAGTAGTCATGGCACACGGGCTTAGTTGCCCCGCGGCATGTGGGATCTTAGTTCCCCGACCAGGGATCGAAGCTGCGTCCCCTGCATTGGAAGGTGGATTCTTTACCACCGGACCACCAGGGAAGTCCCACCCTTTCTGCTTTAAATGTTTTATTCCTCAAATCAGGAAATCAAGGCAAAGATTCTTATATCTGCTAAATATATCTCTACCAATCTCCACTCTCAGAAACTGGGTAATTAACTACAGGGTAGATCTATGAATGCATTTCACTTTGTGCAATGGACTTGGGCTAGAAGTCATTTTATCACTTGGCTTCCTTAATTCCCCACTCTAACCATAGGCCTATAGTGGTGTTTTGGTTCTCCTAGTGTAACCAGCATCAGCTCACACTCCATATCCAACAATCCTGAAAACTGTTCTCCCCTATACAGCCTTGTATTTCAGCCCCCTAAGTCTAATGCCTTCAAGATCCATTCCCACATATGTTCCCCTGGTTTCTTCCAGTATGTGTCAGCGAGGGTCTGCAATACCTTCAGTGTAGAAGATGTCTCCCCCCAGAGATGGTTATTAGCCTGGCAACAGATGGGGCAATAGGGGTCAGATATTGAGGAAGAAGACTAGTACCTGCCTCAGGGCTTTTTTTTTTTTTTTTTTTTTGCGGTACGCGGGCCTCTCACTATTGTGGCCTCTCCCGTTGCGGAGCACAAGCTCCGGACGCGCAGGCTCAGCGGCCATGGCTCACGGGCCCAGCCGCTCCGCGGCATGTGGGATCTTCCCGGACCGGGGCACGAACCCGTGTCTCCTGCATCGGCAGGCGGACTCTCAACCACTGCGCCACCAGGGAAGCCCTCAGTTAGGGCTTTTATAGCATCTCCAAACAAGAGAGACTACTTTCTTATGGCAAGGGAGAAGGGGCTGTTTCTGCTGGAACAGAGAATTCTGGCGAATCTGGAAGTTTAAGATTCTAAGGTTACTCTGCCAAAATGTCCCCGTCTCTGTTAGGATTCCATCCTTTGTCAATTAGGACCTTGACATTGACACAGGAGACTCTTGAGGTTGTGTATTCAGTCTCTTTTGTAGCTCTGCCACTAGTGCCATGCTGAGAAGGGCTCTCAAAAAATGAAACATGGAGCCTAGTTTTTAAAGAATCTCCTTTACTATTTTCTGATTATAAAAATACTATGTGTTCATTGTAGAAAATTTGTAAAGTATAGAAAAGTATAAAGACATGGAAAAAATTATCATACATAATTCTACCACTCAGAGGCAAATGGTGTATTTCCTTCTAATCTTTTTTCTGTGCAAATTTTAACCTAGTTGAACTCATTACATATATGCAGTTTTACCCGTTCACGTTAAAACAGTCACTTAACACAAGAAAATTTCCTATGCTATTAAAATCCTAATTTTTAGTAGCTGAATTTGAATATATTGAATTTGAATATGAAAAGTGAATATAGCAAAATTTACTGAACTGTTCTTCTATTATTGGGTATTTAAGTTGTTGCCAATTTTTTGCCATAAGGACAAGAACACAGCTTTCGGAGACAGATGTATTTGAATTCCAGTCTTTTTTTTTTTAAATTCCAGTCTTGATTCTGCTTACTAGCTTTACCAACTATGTAGCCCTGGGTGAATTACTTAATTTCAAATTCATCATCTGAAAATGGGGATGACAGTTCCTATCTCATAAGTTTTCTGTGCAGATTAAATAATATGTGTAAACACCAAAAGCAGCTCCTGGCACATAGCAGATGTTCAATAAATAATATTGTGATAGGACATATTTCTGCAGAAATCTTGGTCCCTATTTTGGATGACTTTCTTATCCTAAATCTTTTGACTCCCCCAAACTGACCTCCATGGTATAGCATACTGATTAAGAGCAAAAACTTGGGAATCAGACTGTGGGGCTTCAAATCTTGGTTTTACCAGTCACAAGCTGTTGAACTTTGGGCAAGTGGTTTAACCTGTGACTCAGTTTCTTTATCTATAAAATGAGGAAAATTATAGTATGTATCTCACAGTGTTATATTGAGAATTGAGTTATTATATGGAAAACACTTAGAATTGCGTGGCACATGGTAAGCACTAGTTGTTGTTGCTATTATTTTGTCAACTCCATCATTCAGAATTTCTCACTGGCTGACTTTTTCCTCAGAATCTCCATCTATTGCTCTGTGACTTTTTAATTTTTTTATATTTATTTATTTGGCTACATTGGGTCTAAGTTGCGGCATGTGGGCTCTTTGTTGCAGCGCCCAGGTTTCTCTCTAGCTGTGGCATGTGGGCTCAGTGGTTGTGGTACGTGGGCCCAGTAGTTGCGGCACACAGGCTCTAGAGCACACGGGCTTAGTCACCCCACGGCATGTGGGATCTTAGTTCCCTGACCAGGGATTGAACCTGCGTCCCCTGCATTGGAAGGCGGATTCTTAACCACTGGACCGCCGGGGAAGTCCCTGCTCTGTGACTTAATTCCCCACTCCCTCTTCTCTCTTCTCCCCCCACCAATATCAAATTCTTATTTTATACTGTCTCTGTTTAGCGTTTTCCTTCCAAATTATACCTGAGGGGCTCAACTTTTCTGGAAAATGTAATAATAAAAACATTTACCTAGCACTGCCTCTGTGCCAGGCACTGTGTTAAATGCTTTATATGGATTAACTCATTTAATTCTCACAGCAGTCTCACGAGGTAGATGTAAATATTATACCTACTTCATAGATGGGGGACATTGTAGTTTTAGAAGGATGTGGCAACTTACCCAAGGTCTTACTCTAGGAATTGGTAGAGTCTGGAATTGAATCCAGGCCTGTGGGATTCCATATGCTGTGCCCTAACTGTTGGAGGATGGCATTGCACAGTGGTTAAGATTGTACACTCCAGTGTCAGACTATGTTCAAGTTCTGGATTTGTTGCCTAGCTAAGTGGCTCCTGAAGGGATTTGGCCATTCCATTTGAGACAGAAGCATGTGTGGTCTAGTTGTGTTTTTAAATAGTGCTTCTTCCAATAACCAACATAGAACCTGCCACAGAACAGATGCCTCATAAACATTTGCTCAAACAAATAAATATATGCAAGATACTATTACAGGCACCATGTGGTTATGAAGGTGATTGATTTATTGTCTTTGCCCTCAAGGAACCCACAGACTAGGAGAAACTAGTCAGGTGCTTAAATCACCATAATATCAGGAAGAATGTGCTAAATGCTTCTGTATAGAAACAAAAATATCTCTATAAAAACAAAAAAAGAGTTATTAGGTTATTACAGCCAGCAAACCGTCATGGCATACTAACTGTAGAAATAACAGCTAAACAAAGTCTCTTGATATGATCAGTGTATTTTCTAAAGTCTGAAAGAATCAGTCCCTTGATAATTTTGCCCAGTTTTAGCCTCATATTTCTGTTGTCATGTTTGCACTTTCTTTTGGTGATTTACCAAGGTAATTGACCATTTTAGAATTAAAAATTTAGTTATGCTGCAAACTCAAAACAACAACAACAGCAAAAACAACAAAGAAGAGGGAGAGGAGGGTGGGAGGGAGACACAGGAGGGAGGAGATATGGAGATATATGTATATGTATAGCTGATTCACTTTGTTATAAAGCAGAAACTAACACACCATTGTAAAGCAATTATACTCCAATAAAGATGTTAAAAAAAAAAGAGGGAGAGAGTAATTCAGTTGGAGGCATCCACTAAGGTTTTTCTGGAGAAGTTATTATTTCAAATGGTCTTAAAGAAAAGGTTACCTTTTTCAGGATGGAGGATACAAGGAATGGCATTCTAAGCAGAGAGAATAGTAGGCAAAAGGCACAGAGAAAAGAGAGTTTGGGGTACGTGGAAGGAATGGCAAGTGTCTGGGTAAAACTGGAGTGTAGGTTGTATAGGGTAGGAGGAGGAGTGGGGTAGGGGCCAGGTGAGTCTGACCGTGGACGTCACTGAAATGGACATTCTGGACTGCTTAGCATTCATTCACCTACTTCTAGTAACAACCCCTGATTTCCATTCAGGAATCTACTCCACCTTATTCTCAGTCCATGTTGGTTGGGTAGGCAGGCCCCATCCCCATACACAGTTCAGACCCAGAGCAACTGATGCTTGGCACATCACTGATAGTAGCGACACATCTCCACATCAGACCAATCAGAGCCCCCAAAGCTCAGTTTTTCCTACAACTTATACTTGAGATATGGGAGAAATGAGTTCTCTTCTTCCCTAGGACTGGACCTAGGAGTGTGCAGGCTGGAGCTACAGCAGCCATCTTGCCACCAGGAAGGGACAGCATGACCAAGAAAGGGATTACAAATTAAAAAAAAAAAAAGGAAAGCAAAGATGAGAGTTGGAGGGAGAGAAACTATTCCTGGTGAAACCAGAACGTCTCTTAACTTCTCCAGTACATGAGGCATAAACCCACACACTCCCGCTGCCCCCTTAATTTTTCTTAAGCCATTTTGAGTTGCATCTTCTGTTGCTTGCAACCAAAACAGATTTGACAAACATAGTCCTGCTAGGAATTTTTATTCTGGTATATGATAGATTCAATGAAAGGATTCATGTAAGCTGTGACATGAACCCACTTGTGCTTTGTCACGCTCACTCTGACTTCAAATGTTCTGAAGTCGGACCTAGATTCGAACTCCATTTGTATCAATTATTAGCCCTGTGATCTCAGGAAGTGTATCAGTCAGGCTTCTACCAAAGAAACAAAAACAAAACCTTTAGGAGGAAAAAAAAATTACATATATATACATATATATATATATATATATATATAGAGAGAGAGAGAGAGAGAGAGAGAGAGAGAGAATAAGAGAGAAGAGAGAGAAGGGTCAGGGGATTGGTTGCAAGTAATTGGCTTTTGGGATTGTAGGGGCTGGCCAGGCAAGTCTGGAATCTGTAGGGCAGACCAACAGGCTGGAAACTGTCAGGTAGGAGCTGAAGCAGCAGTCCATAGGTGAAGTTCTTCCTCTTCTAGGAAACCTCATTTTTGCACAGAAGGCCTTTTTAACTTATTGGATCAGGCCTATGCAGATTATCAAGGATAATCCCCTTTATCTAAAAGTCAACTAGGAATTCCTTGGTGGCATAGTGGTTAAGAATCCGCCTGCCAATTCAGGGGACACGGGTTCCATCCGGTCCAGGAAGATCCCACATGCTGCAGAGCAACTGAGCCCATGTGCCACAACTATTGAGATTGTGCTCTAGAGCCCATGAGCCACAACTACTGAGCCCATGCACCACAACTACTGAAGCCCACGTGCTCTAGGGTCCGCTTGCCGTAACTACTGTGCTCGCGTGCTGCAACTACTGAAGCCCGCACGCCTAGAGCCTGTGCTCTGCAATAAGAGAAGCCACTGCAATGAGAAGCCCGCGCACCGCAGTGAAGAGTAGCCCTCTGCTTGCCACAACTAGAGAAAGCCCACGCGCAGTAACGAAGACCCATCGCAGCCAAAAATAAATTTAAAAAATTAAAAATAAGTAAGTAAACAAATAAAACATATTATAAAAGCTAACTGATTGTCCAAAATACCTTGACAGCAACACTTAGATTTGATTAATGTTTAATTAAAAAACTGGATACTGTAGTCTAGCCAAGTTGGCACATAAAATTAACCATCACAGGAAGTTACTTAATTTCCTTAAATCTTTTGTTTCCTCAGATATAAAATTGAGATACTGATCCTTACTTACCTCATACATGAAAATATATGTAAAGCAGAACTTTAAATAAAGCATAGAGCATAGTGCTTGACACAGTAGCAGCTCAGTTTATGGGAAAAATTGAGGACGACTTTGAAACAGTTTAGAAGAGCAGGGTTTGGTTTAGATAAGACTATTTTTTTTCTAACGTGAATACTTTTAAAATAAAAGTAATATAAGTACATGGGGAAAAAAAATCAAACCAGTTCAAACTGGTAGTCACTGAAAAGTTAGTCTCCCTCCTACTCCAGAATCTCAGTCCCTTTACTCAAGTAATCATTGTTGAAGGTTTCCTACCATCTTTCCAGAATTTTGTTTTATGTGTGTACATATACACACACCTTTTAAAAAAATATTTCTGTGTATCTTTTTTTTTTTTTTTCAGTACGCGGGCCTCTCACTGCTGCGGCCTCTCCCGCTGTGGAGCACAGGCTCCCGACGCACAGGCCCAGCGGCCGTGGCTCATGGGCCCAGCCGCTCCGCGGCACGTGGGATCCTCCCAGACCGGGGCACAAACCCGTGTCCCCTGCATCGGCAGGCGGACTCTCAACCACTGCGCCACCAGGGAAGCCCTCTGTGTATCTTTAAAAATTTTTTTTAATTTAAAGTTTTTAAATTTTTAAATTGAAGTATAGTTGATTTACAATGTTTCAAGTGTACAACAAAGTGACTCACTTCTCTCTCTCTCTCATATATATATATATCTATATTCCTTTTCAGGTTCTTTACCCTTATACTTTATTACAAGATATTGAATATAGTTCCCTGTGCTATACAGTAGGTCCTTGTTGGTTATCTATTTTATATATAGTAGGGTGTATCTCTTAATCCCAAACTCCTAATTTATCCCTCCCACACCTCCCTTTCCCCTTTGGTAACCATAAGTTTGTTTTCTTAGTCTATGAGTCTATTTATGTTTTGTAAATAAGTTATTCATATCATCTTTTTAGATTCCACATATAAGTGATATCATATGGTATTTGTCTTTCCCTTTCTGACTTACTTCACTTAGTGTGATAATCTCTAGGTTGTGATAATCTCCATGTTGCCGCAAATGGCATTATTTCATTCTTTTCTATGGCTGAGTAGTATTCCATTGTATATATGTACCACATCTTCTTTATCCATTCATCTGTCGATGGACATTTAGGTTGCTTCCATGTCTTGTCTATTGTAAATTGTGCTGCTATGAACATTGGGGTGTGTGAATCTTTTCGAATTAGAGTTGTTGTCTTTTCTGGATATATGCCTGGGAGTAGGATTGCTGGATCATATAGTAGCTCTATTTTTAGTTTTTTAAGGAACCTCCATACTGTTTTCCATAGTGGCAGCACTAATTTACTTTCCCACCAACAGTGTTGGAGGGTTCCGACACACACACCTTTTTTCACATCCAGCTTCCCCCACTGCACCCCTGGAATCTTGATGTTTTAATTTAACAGTACATCTCAGAGAATGTTTCATTTAGGCACATGCATATCTACTTCTTTTTTAAAATGACAGCAAAATGTTCTATTGTGTGGTTTAACGATAATTTATTTATTTAGTCAGTCCCCAACTGATGGTCATTTAGATTACTAACATTTTTTGCTATAATATATACAAGAGTAAACATCTTGTACATATATCTTTTTTTTTTTTTTGCGGTACGCGGGCCTCTCACTGTTGTGGCCTCTCCCGTTGCGGAGCACAGGCTCCAGACGCTCAGGCTCAGCAGCCATGGCTCACGGGCCCAGCCGCTCCGCGGCATGTGGGATCTTCCCAGACCGGGGCACGAACCCGTGTCCCCTGCATCGGCAGGCGGACTCTCAACCACTGCGCCACCAGGGAAGCCCATGTACATATATCTTTGCATAATGTACAAGAATATCTGTAAGATAAGTTTCTAGAACTTGAAGTGCTGCATTAAAGTGTTTTTCCATTTAAAATGTCAATAAATAGTACCAACTTGTCCTTCAAAGAGATCACATTAGTTTATACCCCACCAATAATATATAAGGGTACTTGTTTCCCTACCCTCTTATCAACACTGCCACCCTGGATTTAAACCCACTTTTCCCCTTTAAAGTACCAAAAGGCACATTTAAAAGAACAGTTATCATGACGATCCCTTCTCTGGGCAAGAAGTACAGTTTTGTTTGGGTTTTATCTTTGTGATAATAGTGCTGGGCCTTCTGCCCTGTCCTGTGTTCTCCACTCTGAAGGGTTGGGGCAGATGACCTGACCACAGAATAGCTCTGGGTCACCAGGCAAAAGGGTAGGACAGACCCGGGCCTGTGCCCCGTCCGATGATGGAAATGCAAACAAGCCCAGTTCTATAACAGAACACAGAGCCATTGTCTGGAAACCACAAATTGCTGACTTGCTACTGCAAACAACAATACTCAGAAGCTGAGTCGAGGAATTCTAAAGCTGCACCCTGCGTCAAGGGCTGAGTGGGGGAGGACACTTTTAGAAAAGAACCCAGCAACAGAGGCCCTGGTGGTTCTTCCTAGAGAGTCACCAAGAAGGCTCTGTGTCCCCTTTGCCGTGCCTTTGAATGATCCCAGAACCCTAGGCTGCCAGATCTGGAGTGGATCAGGAAATTATTCCACCCTAGGAGAGTCCAGGTAAAGAGCCAGGGCAGTTCCAAGAAATATGTGCTCACTTTCAGTGGGACAGTACAGTGCAGTGGTTAGTGACCACACCTGAGCTCGAATCCCGACTCAGTCACTCACCAGCTCTCGGACCGTGTGCATAGCACTTCACCTCTCTCAGCCTCAGTTTTTTCATCTATAGAGTGGAGATAACACTTAGAAAGACGTTGTGAGGATTCAACTGATGGATTATGTTTGTAAATAACAGCATGGTGCCTGGCTCTTTGTAAGGACTTAACGAAATATTATTATTGTTGTTATTAATAATAACAATACGAGTTTGGGGTAGGGGGGACTAGGGAAAGCTTCCTGGAGAAGGGGCCATTTGAGCCAGATCTTAAAGATTTGGGAAGATGTGGTACATTGTAATGAATAAAGAGAAAGAATGAAGTTCATATGTAAAGGCTCTCTTACAGCTTCCTGGGTCTGAGTCAGAGACATGCAGAGGCCTCAGTGGTAGGTCAACATGGAGAGGAGGGCAAGGTACACACAGGGGACCTACTTTGGAACATTGCCCAGCAGTTCTACAATTGGATAGATGGGTCCAGGGGGCAAAGTGTAGATTGAATTGGCCCTCAGTGTCACTAGCTTCTGGAGTCCAAACTGGAGCATGGGGCTGGGCACAGTTGTAGGAGTCACTGCAGAGGGTAGTGACATCATAGGAATAAGCTCTGGACATCCCCCACTGAGCTCAGTGGGGTATATTTTGATCACACTATCTCATCTTTCATAGCATCATGATACAATCTTCTCCCATTGTCCAACTCCCAGCCCTTCATTGCTATGACAACACACATCTCATTATAGGTACGGTGTAAGGAGAATGAAGACCAGAGCTTGCTAATGCTTCCTCCGCCCCAGCCCCTTTGGAGATGATTGTTATTTCATCTTCTCGCATGAGCCTTTGGCATCTTCGGCCCCTTCCTGTGAAGTTCACGAACACAGAGAGTTCACAGGTGGATCCAAGCTGCACCAGACATCATGGGAAGAGTGAGGGTCTTCCTCTATCAGAGGAACATGATGATTACATAAATCTGAATGAAGCTAGGGGATAGATGAGGACCAATATGAGATTTAATATTTGGGAAAATGAAGGCAACTGAGGCTGTAACTGCCAAATGCCAGATTTGCCAGAAGAGCTTGAGCTCTTTAGGCACCACTTCAGTGACATATGTCAAAGAGCCTCCCCAGTTCCTCCTGAAAATACCTCACCCACAAGGCCTATGACATAGCAGGTGGCAAGGGAAATTCCAGGGAAGTTGTCCCTATGAACAACTTCATAGGGACCTCAACTTGCAACTAGGTAGCTGGGTCCAGGGGCCAGAATGTGGACAGAGAGACTGACAGAGCTGGGTAGTTTTCTGGACCCAGGCAAGGGAGCTGGGGTTTTGGACAAAGCTTTGGCCCCTGGGAGGAGAACTGAGCCAACCCAGGGGCAAGAGTAAAGCTGGAGCATCAGGGCTCCTTGTGGGCTCACTTGGCCTCAGGCTCGGGTCAGCAAGACCAATTTCAGAAAGGGGATCTTGACACATAGGTTGGCTTGGTGTAATGAAACGACCCCTTTTTCTTATATGTGTTTCTCTTTTATGGATAAGGTGGAAATATTTGTTTTGATTAGGTTTGACTACAAGTGAAAATAAACAAACCGTGGTTTCAATAAAGTTGACATTCTCTCTCTCATAGAATTGTAGAGGTTGTCAGTCTGGGCTGATACAGCACTCCATGGTGTCAGTGACCCAAGCTCCTTCCGTATTGTGGCTCCACCATCTTCAGCATGTGGCCATCACATCATGGTTCATGGTGGCTGCTCCTGCCATGTGTCTGCCATTCCAGCCAGCATAAAGAAGGAAGGGACAAAGAGGGGCACACTCCCTCACTTTAGAGACTCATGCCAGAAGTTACCCAACCACTTCTCCTCACATCCTGTTGGTCAGATTTTAGCCATATGGCCATAGCTAGCAGCAAGGGAGGCTGGAAAATATGGTCTTTCTTCTGAGTGGACAAATTCATGAGCTCCTATTACAGAAAGGAGTGGGGCAAAATGGATACTAAGGGACAACCAGCAGCTTCTGCTACAATCATTTTATCATCTGTTTTCCTAAGGGCCTGGATACCTTGAAGCCAGAGGGCAAGTCTCTCCTTTAAGGGGGGTTATGATTCTTTGTGAAAATTGTAGAGGACAGTTAAGTTCAAGAGAGAAAATCAATGTGAAAGATATGCTTGAAATAGGCAAGTTAAAGACCAGCTGTCTCTCTGGCTCTCTTGCTGGGGTCTGGCACTCAGAGCAGTCTACACAGGCTGAATAGGACCTCTGGGTGGGGTGGAAAATGGCCTCTGATATACAGAGAGAGGTCTCCCATAGGTTGTTCCTAGCTGAAGAGGAGTGGACCTGACTTTCTAAGTGTGATCTAGCTCATGTTGTTCTTAATGTTTATTTCCATTTTGCTGTCCCCTGAACCCTAGGGAAAGCCTTGTTCACTGCCTGTGCCTGGTCACAGTTGTGCCATGTGGAATTATAAGATGGGGTATCTTTCCACGTTTGAATTCAGGTTCCATAAGGGCAGGGCCCTTTTCTGTTACGTAATGGCTGCATGATGATAAAACGCACATACCAGCATGGATTGCTTCTACTACATTCAACATCTGCTGATTCCCTCCCTCAGTACTGCCTGGCAGCCCTTCCCTGTGGCATTGACTTAGAGGCAGGGTATGTCTCTGGTTTAGCACTGAATCCCCAGTGCCAGATACATAGGAAACACTCAGTGATTAAATCGAATGACCCTAACACACAAAACCCTTCATATTCTGCTCCCAGTGTATATTTTATTTTATTTAATTTATTTATTTATTTTTTGCAGTACGCGGGCCTCTCACTGTTGTGGCCTCTCCCATTGCGGAGCACAGGCTCCGGACGCTCAGTCTCAGCGGCCATGGCTCACGGGCCCAGCCGCTCCGCGGCACGTGGGATCCTCCCGGACTGGGGCACGAACCCGTGCCCCCTGCATCGGCAGGCGGACCCCCCAACCACTGTGCCACCAGGGAAGCCCCCAGTGTATATTTCAGTCTATTCCCTTAGCCTAGACTCTAGTCTCTAGCCTCGACTAATAAAAATAGCAATATTGATAATTATCATCCATTGAGTGTGTAAAAGGTGCCAATCATTGTTCTAAGCGTTTAATGTGCATTGACTTATCTAACACTTACAGAACCCTATCCGGTGAGTATGGTTATTATCCCCAGTTGTCTGATGAGGAAATTAGGCTCAGGGGGGTGAAATAGTTTGCCGAAGGTCACATAGTCAGCAAGTGGTAGAGCCAGGACTTGAAGCCAGGCAGTCTGCCCAGACCCTTAACCATTCCCAGCCACCCCTTTTTTTAGTGCCTCTGTTTTAGAAGCAGTCTTGCTCTTTCCAGTCTCAGAGCCTGGGCTCTGCTGGAATGCCTTTCCCTAATCTCTGACTCTAGCAAACTGTACTTGCCATTTATTTATTTATTTAATACGTTTATTTATTTTTAACTGTATTGTGTCTTTCTTGCTGAGGGCAGTCTTTCTCTAGTTGCAGTGAGCGGGGGCTACTCTTCGTTGTGGTGTGCAGGCTTCTCATTGCGGTGGCTTCTCTTGTTGCGGAGCACAGGCTCTAGGCGTGCAGGCTTCAGTAGTTGTGGCACACGGGCTCAGTAGTTGTGGCTCGCGGGCTTTAGAGTACAGGCTCGGTAGTTGTGGTGCACAGGCTTAGTTGCTCCATGGCGTGTGGGATCTTCCCAGACTAGGGCTTGAACCCGTGTCCCCTGCACTGACAGGTGGATTCGTAAACACTGCACCACCAGGGAAGTCCCCTACTTGCTGTTTAAAGTACTTCCTAGATTTTGTCCCTGACCCCACCTGCCTCTCCAACCAGGAAGGGAAGCTTCCCCTCTCTCCTCTTTGCCCCCTTTACTAGTTGCTCCCAGTAGCGGCCTAGAAGCTGTCCTGAAACAGGGACCACATCTCATGCCTCGGTATCCCCAACCCTCAGCATGGTACCTGTATGTGAAAGGTCCTTTGTTCATGTTTGTTGAATGAGTAACTGACCCGACTCTTTCACACACAAGAAAACAAGTCCAGAGAGGCGGAGGGACCTACTCACATCACAAAGCAAGTGAGAGAAACACCCAAGGCCAGATCCCAGGACTTGTGATTCCCAGCCCTGCTCTCATACACCAGCCACGCTGCCTGTGCGTGGAACATTTGAAAAAGCCTTCATGTACTTTGAGCCTTTCTTAATTCTGTCTACATCTCACCCCAAAGAGGCCTTCTTTGAGAATGCTGGTGGGAGAGTGAGTTTTGGCAAGTCTTGTCTGGGAGTCATGAGGCAACAGGGAAAAACAGACAAACAATCTTGGGATGTATTTTGCTAACCCAGTCCTCAAAAACAGCAGAACAAAACAGTCTAAACTCAAGCTGGGGCCTCTGGCCAGCAGGGCACCAAGTCAACTTGGACAGAATTCACTAAGTGGATCTTCCTTCCTTTTATTAAAATGGTGGGGCCGTTGGAGAGGAAATGCTTTCCAGTTTGTCTGGATTTTCTTTAAGGCAAAGCAAAAAAATATTGAAAATTTCACAAGGTCCTAGAAACTTCCAAATGTAAACAAGCTCTGGGCACATCTTCTCTTGCCCCATCTCATTGCCACATGAGTCCACTGTGTCCTAAGACATGAAACTCCCCCCCCCACTCTCTGGTTAGAAAAGGCTTGAGAAAGAACTGATAACCATTAATCACAGTTGGAAAAATCAGAGAAATTATAAAGGAAACATTAAACTTCTTTTATTAACTCTAAACTCCAGGTTTCTGTACAGATGGTAACATGGTAGTGGTGAGGACACAGGCTTTTGAGGTCCTACTATTAACAGCTGTGTGACTTTGAGTAAGTTAATCACCTTCTCTGAGCCTCAGTTTCATCATCTGTAAAACTGGTTATACTACCTATCGCATAGTGTTGTTGTGAGGACTGAATGAAATAATGCAACTACAGTGCCTAGAATCATGCCTGACACATAACGAGTACTTAATTGATATTAGCTATTATTATTACTTGTACATGATGTCCTTTATGGCTAAAATGCCCTTCCTTGCCTTGTCTGCCTAGGAAACTTCTACTCATCCTTCAATACCCATCATAAGGGTGTCTTCCTAGGTGAGGTATCTTTGACTGTTCCCTGTTTCCTCTACAACATGGTCCCTAATTCTCTCAACTCTCCCTCTCCCCTCTCACCTTGGTCCTTCTAATGTTGCAATGATCTCACTATGTAGAAATTCTTTGCTTCCTTACCTGTCTTCCCCAATGGGCAGTGACAGCCAGGAGGACAGGCTCAGGTCTATGCCCCCAGTCCTAACAGTGCATAACCCACAGGGTCTTAGGAAATGGCATCTACATCCTTAGATTAGAAACACTACAAGGGTGGGAGGCAGAGGGTGGCCAAGATGGCAGAGGAGGAAGACCCTGAGCTCACCTCCTCTCACAGGCATACCAAAACTACAGAGCAACTACTGATGAGAGAGACTGAAAGACTGGCAGAAAAGATCTTCTGCAACTAGATATAAAGAAAGAACCACAGTGAGATGGGTAGGAGGGGTGGAGATGTGGGATAGTCAAGACCCATACCCCTGGGTGGGTGACCCACAAATGGAAGCGTAATTACAATTGCAGAGGTCTTTCCAAGGACTGAGGGGTCCAAGCCCCACATTGGGCTCCCCAGCCCAGGGTTCCTGCACCAGGAAGGTGAGCCCCCTGAACATTTGGCTTTGAAGGCCTGCAGGCCTTGCTTTTGGGAGAGCCAGAGGGCTGTGGGAAGTAGAGACTCTTAAAGGGGTGGGCACTAACTTTGGGATTCCCCTGGGCACTGTCCCTGCCAATCATCAGGCCAACACCAGCATTGAGACATTTTGGACCCCTAAGCCAGCTTCCCTGGGATATAGTCCCACTCACCAGTGGGTCAACATTAGCTCTGGGGTACCCCAGACCCAGCAGCCAGCCATGTCAGGAACTGGCTCTGTCCACCAGCAGGCCAACACTAGATCTGGGAACCCCAGTCCTGTAACCACCCACCCAGCACATGGCTCTGCCCACCAATGGGCCAGTACTAGCCCTGGGACCCCTGAGGCTCTGTAGGCAGATGCTTCATGACCTGGCTTTGCCCATCAGCAGCTGGCAGCCTCCACACAAGGCAGGGCATGGTAACTGACCAGAACAAGGGCCAGCAACTTAAAACAATCATGTATATATATATAGGCCCTCATGTAACCACAAAACAAAAATCTATAATAGATATACACACAAAAAAGAAAAAGGAATCCAAGCATAACTCTAAAGATAGTCATCAAATCGCAAGGGAAGAGAACAAAAGAAGAAAGGGGAAAAAAGACCTACAAAACAAATCCAAAACAATTAACAAAATGGCAATAAGAACATACATATTGATAATTACCTTAAAAGTAAATGGACCAAATGCTCCAACCAAAAGACACAGGCAGGCTGAATGGATACAAAAACAAAATCCATATAATTGCTGCCTACAAGAAACTCATCACAGATCTAGAGACTCATACAGACTGAAAAAGGTATTCCACACAAATGGAAATAAAAAGAAAGTCATAGTAGGACTTCCCTGGTGGCACAGTGGTTAAGAATCCACCTGCTAATGCAGGGGACACGGGTTTGAGCCCTGGTCTGGGAAGATCCCACATGCTACAGAGCAACTAAGCCCGTGAGCCACAACTACTGAGCCTGCGGTCTAGAGCCCGTGACCCACAACTACTGAACCTATGTGCCACAACTACTGAAGCCCGCACACCTAGAGCCCATGCTCCGCAACAAGAGAAGCTGCCACAGTGAGAAGCCCATGCACCGCAATGAAGAGTAGCCCTCGCTCACCGCAACTAGAGAAAGTCCGCGCACAGCAGCAAAGATCCAATGCAGCCATAAATAAATAAATAAATAAATAAATAAATTTATGTATATAAAAAAAGGAAAGTCAAAGTAGCAATACTTATATGAGACAAAATAGACTTTAAAATAAGACTGTTACAAGAGACAAAGAAGAATACCACATAAGGATCAAGGGATCAATCCAAGAAGAAGATATAACAATTGTAAATATATATGCATCCAATATAGGACCACCTCAATATGTAAGGCAAATGCTAACATTCATAAAAGGAGTGTAATCAACAGTAACACAATAATAGTAGGGGACTTTAACACCCACTTACACCAATGGACAGATCATCCAAACAGAAAATAAGGAAACACAGGCCTTAAATAATATACTAGACCAAATGGATTTAAAGCAGCAGAATACATTCTTTTCAAGTGGTCATGGAACATTCTCCAGGATAGAGCACATCCTAGGCCACAAAACAAGCCTCAGTAAATTTAAGAAGATTGAAATCATGCCAAGCATCTTTTCTGACCATAACACTATGAGACTAGAGATCAACTATAAGAAAAAAATCGCAAAAAGCATAAACACATGGAGGCTAAACAATATGCTACTAAACAACCAATGGAACACTGAAGAAATCAAAGAAGAAATAAAAAATTACCTGTAGACAAATGAAAACAAAAACACAATGATCCAAAATCATTGGGCCACAGCAAAAACAGTTCTTATAGTGACACAAGCCTATCTCAGGAAACAAGACAAATTTCAAATAAACAACCTAACCTTGCAGCTAAAGTAAGTAGAAAAATAAGAACAAACAAATTCTGAAGTTAGTAGAAAGAAATCATAAAGATCAGAGCAGAAATAAATGAAAAAAAGACTACAAAACAGTAGAAAAGATAAATAAAACCAAGAGCTGGTTCTTTGAAAAGGCAAACAAAATTGATAAACTTTTAGGCAGACTCATCACGGAAAAAAGAGCACCCAAATCAATAAAATCAGAAATGAAAAAGGAGAGTTTACAACCAACACCACAGAAATGCAAAGGGTCATAAGAGATTACTATGAAGAATTATACTCCCCCAAAATGGACAACCTAGAAGAAATGGACAAATTCTTAGAAAGGTACACTCTCCCAAGACTGAACCAGGAAGAAATAGAAAATATGAACAGATCAATTACCAGTAATGAAACTGAATCAGTAATTTTAAAACTCCCAACAAACCAAAGTCCAGGACCAGATGGCTTCACAGGTGAATTCTACCAAATATTCAGAGAAGAGTTAACACTACTCCTTCTGAAAGTATTCCAAAAAATTGCAGAGGAAAGAACAATTCTGAATTCATTCTAAAAGCCAGCATCACCCAGATACCAAAGCCAGACAAAGATATCAGACAAAAGGAAAATTTTGGGCCAGTATCACTGATGAAGATAGATGTAAAAATCCTCAACAAAATACTAGCAAACCAAATTCAACAATACAGTGAAGGATCATACAACATAATCAAGTGGGATTTATCCCAGGGATGCAAGGATGGTTTGATATTTGCAAATCAATCAATGTAATATACTACATTAACAAATTGAGGAAAAAAATCATATGATCATCTCAATAGATGCAGAAAAGCTTTGACAAAATTCAACATCCATTTATGATAAAAACTCTCAATAAAGTGGGTATAGAGGGAGCCTACCTCTACATAATAAAGGCCATATATGATGAGCCCACAGCTAATATCATACTCAACAGTAAAAAGCTGAAAGCATTTTCTCTAAGATCAGGAACAAGACAAGGATGCCCACTCTCACCACTTTTATTCAATGTAGTATTGTAAGTCCTAGCCACAGAAATCAGCCAAGAAAGACACACAAAAAGAATCCAAATTGGAAAGGAAGTAAAATGGTCACTGCTTGAAGACATGATACTATACACAGAAAATCCTAAAGACATCACCAAAAAAACTACTAAAACTCATAAATGAAATTGGTAAAGTTGCAGGATACAAAATTAATATACAGAAATATGTTGCATGTCTATACTATACACTAACAACAAACAGAAAGGGAAATTAAAAAACAATCACATTTACTATCATATCAAAAAGGATAAAATACATAGGAATAAATCTAACTTAGGATGTAAAAGATCTGTATTCTGAAAACTATAAGACACTGATGAAAGAAATTGAAGACAACATAAACAGCTGGAAAGAGCTACTGTTTTCATGGGTTGGAAGAATTAATATTAAAATGACCATACCACCCAAGGCAATCTACAGATTCAGTGAAATCCCTATCAAAATACCAATGACATTTTTCACAGAACTAGAAAAAAAAATTCTAAAATTTGTATGGAAACACAAAAGACCCTGAATAGCCAAAGCAGTCTTGAGAAAGAACAAGGCTGGAGGTACTGTGTGCTCAGATTTCAAATTATGCTACAAAGCTACAATAATCAAAATGGTATAGTACTGGCATAAGATCAGTGGAACAAAATAAAGAGCCCAGAAATGAACTCACACTTACATGGGCATTTAATGGATGAGAAAAGAGGGAAGAATATACAATGGGAAATGACAGTCTCTTCAATAAATGGCATTGGGAAAACTGGACAGGTACATGCAAAAGAATCAAACTGGATTACTCTCTCACACCATGCACAAAAATAAATTCAAAATGGATTAAAGACTTAAATGTAAGACCTGAAACCATAGAACTTCTAGAAGAAAACAGGCAGTAAGCTCTTTGACATCGGTCTTAGTAATTTTTTTTTTTGGATATGTCTCCTCAGGCAAGGGAGAAGAAACGAAAAATAAACAAATGAAAACTACATCAAGTAAAAAGCTTTTTCAAAGTGAAGGAAACTACTATCAACAGAATGAAATGCCACCTACTGAATAGGAGAAGATATTTGCAAATGAGACATCCAATAAGGGGTTAATATCCAAAATATACCAAGAGGGACTTCCCTAGGTGTCCAGTGGTTAAGAATCTGACTTCCAATGCAGGGGATGTGGGTTTGATCCGTGGTCAGGAACTAAGATCCCACATGCCACGGAGTCATTATGCTGTACACCTTAAATTTATACAGTGCTGTATGTCAATTATATCTCAGTATAATTATATCACATCTCAATAAAACTAGAAGGAAAATAAAAGAAACACTAGGAGTTTGGGGAAGGGGGAGCCTCCCAGTTCTGGGATGCTGCACAACTCCAAGGAGCAGTAGTCATATTGAATTCTATTATTTTGTGCAAACAGAGCCTCTGGGTATTGTGCAACTTGAGGGCTCTGGGCTTCTGCATCAGAAAGACTTGATCTGCAATGTTAGCTCTGCCACTTTCTGGCTTCATTCCCTTGGGCTGTTTAATCTACATGGTCCTCAGTGTCTTCACTTATAAATGAGTGTTATGTTAGTGACTTCTCAGGTTTTTGTTAAGATTAGATGAGATCATATAGGTAACACTCCTCATGGTGCTTGGCCAGTGGTAGTTGTTACCTGGAACTGGGTTTTTGATGACAGGATCCACACCAGCGTTGAACATCAGACTGTGTTTGCCTTATGGTGTAATTCCAAGGCAGCATGAAGAGGAGGAAGAACAGTGCTCTAGGAGACAAGGGGTGTGTGTGGGAACAAGGGGTGTGTGTGTATTTTCTGTTCTCAACCTCACCACTGTGGTCCATCTTTTCCACTCTGCCCCAAGCCTATCACAGCTTGACATACCACACTCAGCTGGAGGAATCTGAGACAGAGGAGCTGCCACGAGCTCATCTAGGCTGACCTGGCTGCCTGGGGGCCAAGAAGCACAAGCCCGCTCCGGTAGTGGCACTGTTTTGGGCTGGAGCCATGAGGCCTTCTCCATGGTGGAGGTGGTGGTTTGGAGCATAGGTTATAGAGCCGACTGCCTGAGTGCAAAATTCTCCCTCAGCCTCTTCCTAGCTGTTTTACTTCTCTGTGCCTCAGCTTCTTCACTGTCCTAGTCAGCTAGGGCTACCATAACAAAGTACCACAGACTGGGCGCCTTAAATAACAGAAATTTATTTTCTCAAAGTTTTAGAGGTTAGAAATCTAAAATCAAAGCATCAACAGGATTGGATTCTTCTGAGGCTTCCCTCCTAGGCTTGCAGATGGCCAACTTCTCCCTGTGTCTTCATATGGTCTTCCCTCATGTGTCTGTCTCTGTCCAAGTTTCCTCTTCTTAAAAGAACACTAGGGCTTCCCTGGTGGCGCAGTGGTTGAGAGTCTGCCTGCCGATGCAGGGGACACGGGTTCGTGCCCCAGTCCGGGAAGATCCCACATGCCACGGAGCGGCTGGGCCTGTGAGCCATGGCCGCTGAGCCTGTGCGTCCAGAGCCTGTGCTCCGCAATGGGAGAGGCCACAACAGTGAGAGGCGCGCGTACCGCAAAAAAAAAACACCAGTCCTATAGGATTAGGGTCCATCCTAATGACGTCTTTTAACTTAATTACCTCTTAAAATACCCTCCACATACAGTTGTATTCTTTTTTTTTTGGCTGCACCATGCAGCACGCGGGCTTTTAGTTCCCTGACCAGGGATAGAACCTGCGCCCACTGCAGTGGAAGTGCAGAGTCTTAACCACTGGACCGCCAGGGAAGTCCCCCAAATACAGTTGTATTCTGAGGTACTGGAGGATATAACTTCTACATATGAATTTTGGGGGGGCCAAAATTCATCCCATAGCATTCATCTGGAAAATAGGGACAGTAAATTGTTTCTAACTCACAGGGCTCTGGTGAGGATTAGAAGTGTTAATACCAATAAAGGAGGTGGGAGGAGCAGGTCCAGCTCACAGGACGCTGACCCAGCCCTACCACTGATTGGCTTTGTGGCCCTGGCCATTTTCCCTATCTGTAAAATAAGGATGTTGGGCCAGGGGCAAAGCTTCCAGGGTCTAATTAGCCCAGGGGAAAGGGTATGCAGACCTGCAGTGACATTGCCTCTGTTGGTTAATGTCGGATTTCATTTAACCTAAGACAATTTCAAGATACAAGTTTATTTTATGTTTTACCACATAAGAATACATAATGTCAATTATAATTGAAAGATATTATCAATTGTTAAGTCTCCTCCTGATTTCAGAGATGTTGGAATGTGAAAAAATATGTGTCTTAGAATTGATGAAAGAGAGTATGTCCTGTTTCTTTGCTTTTGGCAACAAAGATCTACTGAAGGGGAGCAGGCAGGGCCATTTGGCCTTCAGCCTCGGATTTTGGCCATTGTTCCACGTCAGATTTATGCAGGGAGGTAGGGTGGTGAGGCATCTTCCCAACTGATGCTTATCACCTGCAGAACTAGCTAAACTCATGGCTGGGAAACAGATTTAAAAAGCTGTTTAGGCCCCACTTGAGCTTTTGGTGTACCTCATAAAATGAGCTCATGGCTTTGGAACCTGACAGACCGGGGTTATTGTTCCAAGTCTGCTGCTCACCAACCAAGAGGTTGAAAGAAGAAAGCCTCCAAAAAAAAGAAAAAAAAAAAAAAGAAGAAGAAGAAGAAGAAAGGCTCCAATGT
The DNA here is from genome assembly GCF_039906515.1 of Pseudorca crassidens. Taxonomy (NCBI): domain Eukaryota; kingdom Metazoa; phylum Chordata; class Mammalia; order Artiodactyla; family Delphinidae; genus Pseudorca; species Pseudorca crassidens. Next base: position 56,471,506 of record NC_090304.1, read on the forward strand.
GCAAAGAGGGCTTTGCCAAATGTGGCATGCACAAGGCGTCGTGTATGGGAGAGGGAGGGCTGAGAGTCAAGGGTCCTGGGGTCCTCCCTGGCTGTGTAACTGGGACAAGTCCCTCCACCACTCTGGACCTGTTTCCTCATGGGTAAGGGTAAAGAGGTGGAGTTCAGTCATTTATTCAACAAATGTGAACTGAGGAGCTCCCCTTGGAAGCAGTGTGCTGCAGGCCAGGGATATAGAGGTGTGAGAGGTGGTCCCTGCTTTAGGAGAGATCTTCCCATCCAGTTTGGAGAGCACGAAGTACAGGGCCAAGAGAAGGGAGCCAGGCACTCTCCATGTACTTCTCACTTCATCCTTATAATCACTCCACAATGTAGGGAATGCAGGTATTTTTATCCCCACTTCCTAAATGAAGTCATTGAGACAGAGAGAGATGGTGGTGCTTGCCAAAGTCACACGGCAGAGCCAGGATTTGGACTGGTCTGCCTGACTGAAAGCCAGTTCTCTTTCCTCTTTGCCTTTGATGGTCAGTTACAAGTTTCCTTCTAGGACAACATTCTCAGATTCTATGCCAAAAATAGCCAATGAATGTCACGTTCTGACAGCCCTTTTTCTTAGCCGCCAAGTAAGGAAGCCCCTTTCTTTGCTCAGGAAGGATGATGTGAGGATGCTGAGATTTGTCTAATCTGCCTCCCCTTCTAAGGAGGTGGGGAGCACCATGTTTCAGTGGAATAAACCTCATCCTCACAAAAGCTTTCGGACTTCACTCAAGGGAATATTAGTACGACATGACATCTGAGTGACTCCACTTTGCCTGGTTGTTTTAGCTCCAGAAGCACTTAATAACGTCCAGCGTTTCACACCGAAAAATACAAAAATCCCAGGACTGCTCCGTCACCAAGTATTGTGTTCACAGCAAAAAAGGCTGGGAGAAGACAAGTGGGGCCAGTCCAGTGCTAGAAGCCCATGACAGCCCCATCAAGGGATTTTTTTGGTCTTGCTCACATAGCTCCAGAGTTAGGAGGATCATGCTTCCAGCCAACTCTGGCTAGAAGAGACTTCTAGCTGGTAGAGCTGAACTCTACCTTTTTGCCTTCGACCGAGGATGCTCTCTGGCCCAGCTCAGTGAAGTGATTTACCCGAGGTCACCTGGAACATTGTGGAAAAGCCTGGATCAGAGTACTGGCACTTGGAGACCTGGTTCTGTCCTTGACCTCACAACTGAGGGGAAATAATCCTGAAGGAGGATTCAGACTGGTTTCTCACCTTGACTTGGCCACTCAATTTGAATTAAGTGACATATAATTCAATTTCATAATGATCCAAGGGCCTACTATGTTCAGGCACTGTACTTACAGTGTGTTCACATGCAAGTCGTTTCATCCTCATCTATTAAAAAAAAGCCCCTCCTGTGTTGCTTCTCTCAGAGCCTTTTTGGGAGGATTAAATGAGTAAAAGAAAGCAAAGTGCTTTGTTAAACTGTAAAGTGGTGTCAACATTGAGGCTATCCTATCTCTGTGGTCCACTCCACCTGGAACAGACTTCCACCTTAGCACTGCCCATCCTATTGGAATTTGTTTACCTGTCTCTCTCCCCCACTGCACACCCTGAGGGAGGCATGTGCAGGGTTCACCTTTGCTTTCTCAGAGCCCAGCCCTGGGGTTGGTATATGTTAGGCATTCAAAAGAGTATGTGAATAAACAGACCCTGTGGTTTGAGATCTGATTCTCAGACCCCTGGAGACGCCAACCAGAAGGGCACTGAAAGACCAGAGGAGGAAGGGCTCAGTGAGAGGGTGGTGGAGGGTGAGAAGGGTATCCACTGTGGATGGACAGGGTTTGGGTCCCTGGAGAGGAGAGGTGGGATGCTTTAAGCAGTAGGAGTGCCTTGGGCAAAGGTCAGGAGTTAAAAATCCATGTGGATTATGCAGGGGACACTGAGGGCATGAGCAAGCAAGACAGCAGTGAAAGATGAGGACAGAAAATAATGATGATGATGATAGTAATAATTATAGTAATGGTAGTAAGTAGAGCACTTACTATACTCCTGGCCCTATTCAAAAAGCTGAAGATGTATTCCTCATCAAACCCTTGCAACAGCCCTATGGGTTGTAGGTACTATTACCACAACTTTACAGACAAGGAAAGAGAGAGGTTAAGTAACTGGCCAGAGGTTACATAGCCGTTAAGTGGCAAAAGCCAGGATTTGATTCCAGGCAGTCTAACTCCAGATTCTGTGCTCTTAAGTAGGTTGAAGCCTGTATAGAAAGAGCCAGGAACTTTGGACTTTTTCTTGTGTTACAGGAAAAAGTTTGAGCAAGACTTTTGAGCAAGATAGAGTTTGAACAAGAGAGGACATCAAGGAGGTAAAAATGTCTTATTCCACAGGTGGCAGAGTCCCTCAAACATAGATTGAGCCCTTTCTGTGTGCTGAGCACTGGTGATACAAAGAGCCAGCCAGAGCCCTGGCCCTCAGAAGCATGCGGTTCAGTGGGGGACACGGAGGTGTGCTGGAGCACGCTCCCTCTGGCTCTCCAGAGCCCATTGTGTGCCTCTCTTCCCCGATGATCAGTGACTTCATGTTGGTGACTTGAAATTGACTACTGTGAGAGTATTTACACCATGGAAATTGGCTGATGCTACAGAGCAGTGCGTTTCCATGAGAGCTAGTTGTTGTTTAATATTTACCAGCACAACGCTGCCTGTGAACAGCTGCAGTATGCTGATAAAAGTCCACACCAGATATAGGGTGGTACAGAGCGGGCTGGGAGTAACTCTCCTTGGTGAGCCAAGGAGGCAAGGCTTATGCAGAGTGTTGAAGGATGAGCAGACGTTTGCTATGTAGACAAAGTAGTAAAGGGCAGGCGAGGTGTGGAATGGCATGGCATGGTCATTCTTTGGTTCTGTGAAATGAAACTATGGACAGGAAGGAGCTTGGCAACCTATGAGATGCCAAACAAAAGGGTGTGTTTTTAAGCAAATTCAGTACTGGATTTATAAAGTGAACTAATTGGGGTTGGGAAGGGAGAACCCATGTCACAATGCAGCAGGATCTCTAGAGGATCTGTGACTCAACTGAGCCTTTACCCAGCACCTCAGTAAAAGGGAACCTAGGCTTTTGGGAGGGACTGACATAAGAATGGGGTGGAACACTCTAGGGCCGTCCGTTAACTGGGAAATGTTGATAAAGGCTTTGAAATACTCCCCAATACGTATATTGGGGTGGGAGGGCCAGGGAACTTGGTGGAAAATAGGTCCAGGAGAGGGGGCAGTGAGGTCAGACACACCTGACTGGGCATGTACTCCCTGCCCAGAAGTCAGAGCTAAGCCGTGGCACCACAGAGCTTATTTTGTTGTCTTTGTGTCGGGTGGGGTTCTGGGTACCATGGGTTGCTCAGTGGTCCTCTGGTTTCCATAGGCCAACTTTTCTCTTCAGGGCCCCCCTTGGTCCCTGTACCCCAGACTGGGGTAAGCATGTCACCAGACTGTCTCCACAGCTCTCTGTTTGGTGCCACACTGTCCTGAAGGTTCTGAAGGAGACTGAGGTCACAGGGCTGTCTGGATAGATGGAGCTGCCAGAGCCAGGACCCCACAGGGCCTGGAAAGAAGCCTGGGCCCCTCCCTTTGATGGGCCCGTTATCAAGGTTGTTTTGCGCTGCAAGATGATCACGGGGTCTCATTTCCCTGCCAACTGCCCAACCAGCCCTGAGGCCCCTGGGATACAGGCAGACTCGGGTGGTCAGTGTGAACAGACCACAGTTCAGGAAAGGGATGGGCTGGTGCTCTGGACACAAGTGAAATTGACCTAGGCTGATCTTGGCTATGCCTCCACTTACAGTAGCCTGTCTTAGGAGTGATTTGTAAAAGAAACTTGGAAGTTTGGGGTGAACAAAGGTGCAGTTACAAAAGCGCTATGTTTTAGGCCACACAGAAGTTTACAAAGCAGAGTGACCACACCCTAGCCCGGGGGGCTGTGTAGGGCACTGAGGTGCTGGCACGGGGGGTGCCATGGCCACCTCTGCACAGGGAGCTCTGGCCCAAAGACAGAACCTAGCATCAGAAGGCTTGCCCTTTGTAAGAGGGCAAAGAGCTTTAGGAGGTGCCTGAGGTGACAGCTACTGCTGGCCTTCCAGCATGCAGGGGCCCTGTTTGGTGGCAGGGCTCACCAAGTGGTCACGCCAAGTGCCTTAGGGTTCCCTCAAGAGCACCCTCCCTGACCATCCCTCTGCATGGCTCGGGGAGGAACAGACAGCTCACAAGGTCGTGTGCCCAGAATTGCCCTTTAGTTGGGACAAAGCTCTCAGCTGTGCAAAAGGCTAAATAAACTGAGTCCGGTTGAGATCACTGACCACCACTGTGTCTCGCTCCGGGCAGCTAGGGGCTCATGACAAGAATCACATGCCTGCCTCCCAGCCGACCCTGACTCACTGGTCCTCTGGGATGGTGCCGCCTGCAGGCTCAGTATCTCTCTGTTGCACTAAGCAGGTGGCTGCACTCACCTGAGGGAGACGGGCACCGTGAGCACTCTACATGTACTGCATGTGGCTCCCTTTGTGTGGAGGCCCTGCGTGGAGCCTCACCTGCATGGCGCCTCACCTGCACGGCTCCCGGGCCTCGGCTCATGGCGTTTCCAGTGCCCACGGTGCCCTCCTTAGCTCATTTTGTTACCATCCAACCTATCCTTAAAGGCCCAGCTCGACCATCCATTATGCCTTTTCTGAGAACTAAGCTTGCTTTCCCCAAGTTCCCACAGCACACTGTGTGGCCCTCTAAGCTTTTCTAGACTAAACTTATCTGTGGCTGTTCCCATCCTCAGGGACCATTCACCAGGTGCCCCAGAAGGCTTGTTAAATTGTTATATGCTCATGGTGTCTCCTGCATGACAGTCCATCATTACTCCTAAAAGAGCAAACATTTATTGAGCTCCTATGGGCCAGGCCTAGCTAGGAATTTTCACATACACAACCAAGTCACAGAACACTAGGAGGTGGGATTGTTATCTGATGAGGAAACAAATCAGGGAGGCCCAGGGACTTGTCCAAGGTTACACAGCAAGTGATGGAGCCAGAATTCAGACCCAGGTCAGCTTGATTCCAAAGCCAAGGTTTTTTCCCTTATATGTAGACACAAAATAATAACAACCATTTATCAATTATACTGTATTCTCACATAAATTATTTCATTTGATCCTCACAACAGCCCTGTGAGGTAGGTAGGGTTACGTGTTACTGTTATGCACATTTCACAGATGAAGAAACAGAGATGGCTCAGTGAGGTAAGTGACTTGCATAAAGTCACACAGCAAATTAGTGGCTTCACAGGACCTGTGCTTTCTCTAAAGTCAAGCTGCTTGAATTAAGAAGCACCGAAAAGATGGAGAAATAATTTTTATGGAAAAGAAAAAGAGACAGTGGTGATTTATAAGATTTCTTCCTTGAACTGTTCTGCTATGGTCACAGCTTCTGCTGGCTGGTCTAAATTGGGTTCTCCTGAGTGGCTTTCCTGAATACCATTGGCCTGGTGGCATGGGACAGTTATCAGAGACTCCTGGGTCCCACTGTAGGGGGGAAAAGTCCTTTACTACCTAAGGGATGTGGCCTTGCCCACAGCCCAGCGTACAAGCTCCCTATTCACAGTGTGTAACTATGGGAAGCCCCTTCTTCGGACCATCCCCTGGGGGCCCCTGCCCAGTGGGGAAGATTCTGGGACTCCCAAGGCCACCCTCACGCCAGGGATGAATCATAATGTGCAGCTTTGAGACACGCACTGCTCATCACCCCCTGGGAAGTGGTGGCTCAGGGTCTCACCCCAAGGAGGTCCATGGGCTGGTTATGCCCAGAAACTACTGCAGGAGAAGCCCACATCCTTCAGAGCAGTGTTTTAAGGGCTGGACGCTTACTCCAAGGGCAATGTTATGGTTCAGGTCACTCCCAGGCTCCTTGTTACACATTGCCAAGACCCTGGTCTCCTTCCTCTGGGGCAGCAATCTTCAAACTCAACAGAAGATGGTCAAAAGCCATGAACAGTCATGTCTGGTGAGGAGGGAGGGTCACAAATGAAGCGAAGCCACGACAAAATGGGGATGACTTACAGGGAATGAAAGGGGCTTGGTTCTGAAGACAAATCCCAAGGGGAATCCTAATATCGAGTAATAATATTTTCAAAATAGGTATCTGGCCTCTCAAAGTGACTATTTTGAAAGAGAAAATACACATTTGGGTGAGAAGGAAGGTCTACCAGGACCAGAAAATGGTTGTGGAAGGACAGGTTTCAGCTCAATGTAAGGAAGGACTTTCTAACAGCCAACTACGGCAGGGGCTGGCCTTGGGGATGATGAGCTTCCTGTCACTGAGGGTATGCAAGCAGGGATAGTTGATCTCCTGAAGGTACTGGGGAGAAGCCCTCAGCCGCAAAGGTGCTGGGGTGTTCTGGGGGTGCGGGAGGACTGAGCGACTGTTGAATCATTTTCCAACCCTGAGAGTCCATAATATATTTGTTTTAAATGATCTATTTCAATGAGACTTCAACTTCTTGGGGAAAGGATTACAAAAGTCAGGTATCAGGCCACATTACGAAGCGCCTTTCGTTGCACTGGCTCCAGATACTTTCAAATCTTCGCAGGGACAGCAGCTTACTTCTGAAGCCGGAAATCCCCAAAGGCCTAGATCTGGCCCAGTCAAGAGGGATATCCCCATCTCCTGAACGCTGCCTGGAGGCTAATTCCTCCAGGCCATGCCAGGCTCAAATCCCACCCTCACTACCCACTTCATTTCCAAGCCAGCCAAGCAAGTCCAAGGTTCTGGCCACATCCCAGGGACGGAGGGGCAGGCAGGATGGGAATCTCTGGGTACTTCATGTCCTGGGAAACTAGAGGGAGCCTCTTGTTCTCACCCCATCCCCTCCACCAGAGGCTCTGTTTACAGATGGCTAAGTGAGGCACTGCCTAATGGTACAGAGAGAGCTGGACCCAAGAAAAAACTGCTTTCCTTTGTCTAGCCAAAAAGTCCTCCTGTGGCCTCTTTTAGGACATGTCGGCAGACTCTTCACTTAGAGCAAACTGCCCACCCCCAGCTCAAAGTAGCAAGGAAAAAGGTGGCTGTGTCAAGAGGACACATGGATTCCTACAGGTGGACTGCATCACGGGGGAAATCAAGTCCTGCTACACGATTAATACAGGTTAGTACAGTGGCCTGCCTCACACCGCTGGCGAGACACTCTCCAAGATCTTGGCTTTAGGAAGCCCCCCTCCAATGTTGCTGGGGTCCTTTTACCTGTACCGTATTAATCGAATAATCTTATTGTTCATAAAATCCACAGCGTGTGGGTGAGAAGAATCGATGCAGAAGCCGTCACTCAGCGCGATTTTCAGCACCTCCTCCATGAAGACCTGGAAGCTGTTGATCTGCTTGTTGGCTGGCACCACCCAGAGCCTCTTGAGGTTCTGCTTGGTGTACTCCTCCTCAGGCAGGCCCTCCACATTGGCCACCCAGTCCAGAGTCAGGTGGTTGGGGTCTTGCAAATGGCTGGTGATGGAGGACAGGTTGCCATTGGAGCAGTAGAAGAGCTTGGAGCCGAGGAGCTTGAGGAAGAGGCAAGAGGTGCTGAAGATGTTGGCGTTGAAGACCTCCATGCTGGAAGAGGACAGGCTGTAGATCTGGGGTGCCTCGCGCACAGTGAAGTGGACCGTCTGCACACGCTGGTTCAGCGTGATGTTGAGCATGGCATTCTTCTCAGCCTTGGACAGCTCCACCTCCTTCTCCTGCAGGGCCTCAATCAGGGGCTGCACCTGGTAGAAGTCAGCCTCCCTGCGGAGCAGGCCCATCTCCTGGAAGTCCTCGGGCAAGTCCAGGTGGGAGGTTCGCAGGAAGTTGAGGATGTAGCGGAACACTTTGCCGTCACGGTCAATGAAGCAGTGGCCCTGGCTGTCCCTCTTGGTGGGCATCTTCCCGCTGAACATGGCGCCCAGCATGGAGTCAGGGAAGCTGGTCAAGGTTGCCAGTGAGGTTGTATAGAGCTTCCCCCCGACATTCAGTGTGATGGGGTCAGACATGGCAGGAGGCTGGGGTGCTGGGAAGTAGTCCTACAGAGAGAGGTAAGTAAGAAATGACCATTACCCAACTATATCTGATATCTTAGTTTGTTGGGGCTGGTATAACAGAATACTATAGACTGGGTGGCTTAAGTAACAAACATTTATTTCTCACAGTTCTGGAGGCTGGGAAGTTGAGGATCAAGGTAGGGACAGATCTGATGTCTGATGAGGGATGTCTTCTCGCTGTGTCCTAATATGGCAGAAGGGGTAAGAGAGCTCTCTGGAATCTCTTTTATAAGGGCAATAATCTTGTTCATGAGGGCTCCACCCTCATGACCTAATCTTCCAAAGGCCCCACCTCCTTACGCCATCACATTGGAGGTTGGGATTTCAACGTATAATTTTGGGGGACACAATCATTCGGTCCATAACATCTGGGTAGTCACAGTTCTCAATTTCTTATTGTAGGTCCCTTGGAGTTGAAACGAATTAATACTTGATGAACAAATGGATGGGTAATAATTGCCACACCGTCTAAAGCATATTAGGTTCACTAGGGAGTTTAAAAAAAAAAAAAAAGAAAGAAATGAAAAGATAAAACAAAGCCTGGGTTCCACCCTCCAGAGATTGTTTTAATTGGCCTGGAATGTGGCCTCAGCATTGGGTTTTGTTTTGTTTTGTTTTTTTTTTTTTGGTACGCTGGCCTCTCACTGTTGTGGCCTCTCCCGTTGCGGAGCACAGGCTCCGGACGCACAGGCTCAGCGGCCATGGCTCATGGGCCCAGCCGCTCCGCGGCACGTGGGATCTTCCCGGACCGGGGCACGAACCCGTGTTCCCTGCATCGGCAGGCGGACTCTCAACCACTGCACCACCAGGGAAGCCCAGCATTGGTTTTTTTAAAAGCTGATTCTAAATGTTCAGTTAGGACAGAGAACCACTGGTCTAAGGAAAGAAAGATAATGTGCCTGGACTGAATGCTATGCTAGCTGCTCCTACGTACATTTGCTTACATACTATCCTTTGACATAGACAATATCATCAATCATCCCCACTGTGCAGATAGGGAAACTGTGTCAGGATTCATTCACCGGTCATTCAGACCGGTGAAGGGTCCTGCCAGGATTCAAGCCCAGGTTCCTTTATATGAGAGAGAAAAATGTATTCATGCTTATTAGCCAAAGACTGGTCCACTGTAGGTACTTAACAGATGTTCTGAGATTTAGGACTTCAAGCCCCGTGCTCCTGCTGCTGTACCGATGTTGCCTTCTTATTTAATTATTTTTTCCATCTAAAAGAATTCACAACAAATGGCTGTGATCAGTACCACTTCCGTCTATCTACCAGGCCCACAATGGGTCACTCAACCCTCTGGACACTCCTTTCTGGATTCTCATCCTCCCATGACAACTTGCCTTGCCATGAAGATGCTCTTGGCTCCTGATGGCCTGCCCTTTTCTACCATGATGGCACTCCAGCCTCCTCTGAAACTTGCTTTGAGGTCAGCGCAGATGTGGGACTCTGCAACCAAGCACCCTTCCTGAAGGCTCTTTACCCACTCCACTCCTTAACAACCCTCCCCCACTATTCCCCCACTGATCTCACAGCCTCTAGTGTCTAGGGCTGGTGTCTCCTTCAACCTGAAGTCTTGGATTCTAACTTTTCTTTAAGGTTCTAGAAATCAGGGGATGTACCTTTTTGGCTTCCAACACGATACTTTCCCAGGAGCCAGCCTGTGCAATGAATTCAGCAATCTTCCTCTAATGTTAGGTGTGGAGGGCACAGGGAGGAATCAGCCCCACTGCTGCCCTTGAGAAGAGCCCAGGCTGGCAGAGGAGACCACAGCAAGAGACAGTGAGGGTGCAGTAACAAGAGAAATGTACCAATTACAGCACAGGGAATATCGCTAATATTTTATAGTAACTTTAAATGGTGTATAATCTATAAAAATTTTGAATTTCTATGCTGTAAACCTGAAACTAATATTGTAAATCAACTCTACCTCAACAATGAAAGAAAGAAAGAAAAAAAGAGAAGGAAGGGAGGAAGGGAGGGAGGAAGGGAGGGAGGAAGGAAGGGAGGAAGGGAGGGAGGGAGGAAGGAAGGAAGGAAGGAAGGAAGGAAGGAAGGAAGGAAGATGTACCAAGAGATGTGGGAGTAGGTCTGGAATTAATTCTGGCATGTTTACTGTCCAGATGGGAAAACAGAGGTCCAAGGGGGGGACTTCCCGAAAGTCACCCAGCAGGGGTGGCAAGCGGGCCAGGGCAGTTCTCACCCCACCCCTGCCTTCTGAGGAGGCCGACTGCACTGAGACCCCCTTACTTCAGAGGGTGGAGGCCATGCTGGGTGTGGAAGATGCTCGGCTGTCCCACCCAACTCTCTGTGGGGAGGGCCCTTTGCAATTCTTTCCCTGTGTAATGGGGCACTTTGATATCACAGAGAGACATTAACCATCTGCAGTGTCTGAAGGGAAACAAGCCCATGATGAAGTTACAAAATCATCAGCAGAAGCCTGGAGCAGATGGGCTGTGAGACAGTGTTGGAGGGGGTGTCCAACAGAGAAGGAGTGGGGGAGGGCTCCGAGGAAGCAGGGGTGGCTGTGCTGAGACCTGCAGCTGAGGTGGATGCTTGGCCTGGGGCCTGAGTCTGGCCAATTTTGTCTCCAGGGGGTCCAGGCAGGAGCCGGACCTAGTTTCCAGTCTCTTTTCCTGTTTGATTTAAGGCCCAGGCTCTGTGAAGTGGCTCAGCTCCATGGAAAGAGCAGGCTTAGGCTGGGCTGTCTTTCCTGACAGTTCCATGGGCTGCAGACCCCGTATCTCCGAAGCACATTAGTTCTGAAGAGCTCAAAGCACAGGGGTAGGGACGACAATGAGGAGCCACAGGGCGTACCTGGGGGCCCTCGGACGGGCACCCAGACTCCTATTTTTCTGCTTGCAAAAGCAGCAGAGCACCTGCCTTCCTGCCCCTGAGCCCTGCAGTGAGGCTCCTGATCATTTGTCCAGGGCAGCACCAGGAGCTGCTGCCAGTCAGGGCGGAGGCTGGTTAGAAGGCAGGTCTCCTGACCCCAGACGAGGGTGCGCCCTGTGGTATTCTCCCCAGACCCAGGAGTCAGAGAACGCAGCCCTTCAAGCCCCTGTTTCCTAGTCACAGTGCCACGGTGTCCACCATGGCAAATCCACAGGCTCTGTTTGAGAGCCACAGTGACACAGGGGCGTAGGAACTGGCACCTGGCGGGGCTGAAGAAGCTTCATGAATGTGGCAGGCGGGTTTGGCCATGGAGCTCCAGCCCCCCTGTGTACCCAGCTGCCTCTTGGACACCTCCACCTGAATTTTCTATGGGTACCAGAAGCCTCGCACAGAACTCCTCTTCCCCAGAACCTGCTGTTGACTCTTCTTAGCCGCCCGTCTGCCTGAGCCTGGGAGGCAGCCCTGACTGCGCATCCTGACATTTTTCTCAACTGTCCCCTTGTACCTGTCCCTATGGCAACTCCTGGAGCTCAGGCCTCATCCCCGCTCCCCCAACATCCTCACTTGGCTCCCTTCCGCCTTTCTGTCCACTTTCCATTTTAGTTTGCAGGCCGATCTTCCTGACATAGTACTGCCTGCTCTAACCACCCAGCTCATCCAATCTTACCTCTGATAATGCCTCTCCCCACACTCTATGCTCCAGGACTCCTGACACCTCCGCATCCGCCCTCACCTGCCCTGCCTTTGCTCTCCTCGTACCACCCTTCTTCACTTTCTCCACCATCTCCGCAGTCAACCTGTAAGGCCCAGCCTATGAGTCACTGCCTCGATAAGGCAGTCCCCAGATCTCTACCTTCCCAGCTCTCCTCTTGGGGTTTCTGGTCCCTTGCACAGCCCACCATTCCATCATGTAATGATCTGCTTTGCATATGGCCCTCCTCCCTGGCTTTCTCAAGATGAAGATCACTGGATATCCATATGCAAAAAGAGAACCTCAACTCATATCTTGTAACATATATGAAAATTAACTCAAAATGGATCACAGACCTAAATGTAAAATCTTTTTAAAACTATAAGACTTCTAGGAGAAAATCTGACTTTCTGTTAGCAAAGATTTCTTGGATAGGACCTAAGAGGCACAAATCACAGAAAATTTAATAAACTAGACTTCATCCAAATGAAAAACTTCTCCTCTTCGAAAGACACTGTTAAAAAAAATGAAAATGAGGGCTTCCCTGGTGGCGCAGTGGTTGAGAATCTGCCTGCCAATTCAGGGGACATGGGTTCAAGCCCTGGTCCGGGAAGATCCCACATACCGCGGAGCAACTAAGCCCATGCACCACAACTACTGAGCCTGCGCTCTAGAGCCCACAAGCCACAACTAATGAAGCCCCCTTGCCACAACTACTGAGCCTGCGCTCTAGAGCCCGTGCTCCGCAACAAGAGAAGCCACCGCGATGAGACACCCACGCAACGCAACGAAGAGGAGCCCCCACTCGCCGCGCGCAGCAATGAAGACCCAACACAGCCAAAAATAAATAAATAAAATAAATTTAAAAAAATTATATGAAAATGAGACACAAACTGCAAGAAAATATTTGCAAAACACCTATCTGATACATGATTGTTAACCAGAATATATAAAGAACTCTCAAAACTCAGTAAGAAAATAAACAACCCAACTAAAAAGTGGGCAAAAGATCTAAACAAGCACCTTCACTGAGAAGATATATAGATGACAAATAATCACATGAAAAGATGCTTGGTATCCTTAGTCATTAGGGACATGAAAATTAAAACCACAGTATACCTATTTCAATGGCTCAAATGAAAAATGTGACAATACCAAATGCTGATAAGTGCATAGAGCAATGGAAATTCTTACACATTGCCAGTGAGAATGCAAAATGGTGCAACCACAGTAGAAAACAGTTTTTGGCATCCAGTTACCATATGACCCATCAATCCTACTCCTAGATACTTATCCCAGAGAAATGAAGACACATGTCCGTGCAAAAACCCATGTGTGAGTGATTATAGCAGCTTTCTTTGGAATTGCCCAATCCCAGAAACTAAAATGTAAATGATAAACAAATTGTGGTACATCCATACAATGGAATATGACTCAGCAATATAAAGGCACTAGCTACTGACACACACCACAACACAGAAGAATCTCAAAAGCATTCTATTAAGTGAAAGCAGCCCGCCTCAAAAGGTTACATGGCATATGATTTTATTTATACAACATTCTGGAAAAGACAAAACTAGAGAGACAGAAATCAGATCAGTGACTGGAGAGGCTAGGGGTAAGACTGGCTACAAACAGGCATGAAGGAATATTTTGGATGGAAATATTCTATATCTTGATGTGCTGGTAGACAAATGACTGTATAAAGATTATAAAAATTCATATAACACCTAAAAAGGGTGCCTTCTACTGCACATAAATTATGCCTTCATAAACTGGGAAAAAAATCAAGACTGACTGTGTCACGGACAATACAATACACTGGGTTATGATCAGTTTTACATATATAGTGTTGTGAAACTTTTGTTCCCTTTGTGTGTGTGTGACAGAGACAGAGAAAGGAAGAGGAACTGGATTGTGATATAGAGTGTACCTTCATACTGTGGGTTGTGATGAAAATTGTTTGTGAAAACCACTGCCTAGTTTGTGATCTCTGTGAGAGCAGTGTCCCTGCATATTCACTGCCTAGCACACAGTAGGTGCGGGGGGGACTCTGGGGCAGGGGCTGAGAGAGGAAGGAATGAACATGCACTGAGCATTCCACTACACCCGAGGCCTTTACACCCATCAGCCCTTTTAATTCATATAGCAATCCTACAAAACAGGCATCATTCTGTTTGGCAGACAGGAAACAGAGACTCAGATCAGACTGAGGACTTGCCCAGGACACACAGCCAGCCAGTGGAAAGCTCAGTCCCTTCCCACTGCACAGGTTGCTGAGAGTTGTAATAGCAACAAAAGGCTGTTTAATAGCTTCAGCAAGTGTGAGAATCCCTTAAGTAGCCTTTTAAAATACTGCTATGCGGCTCGCTTGACAAGATACTAGCTACCACCTGCTGAGCACACCACCTGCTTTTATAATGCTTCGCCTAACACATGGTAGCATTTTATTTATTTTTAATAAAAATATATAGAAAAGTACAGAGGATGATACTCTTGTGCTGATTCTGTACATGCATTACCTCATTTGATGTCTTTACAAGCACCCTGTGAGATAGATTCTATTATCTCTATTTTACAGATAAGGAAACTGAGGCTCAGAAAGGTTAAGAGACTGCTCAAGGTTACAGAGCTAGTCACTGGAGGAGCTGCGATCTGAATCCAGGTCAGTGGATCCAACACCTCTGATAGTTTCCCCTTCCCACCTTGAGGTCCCAGCGTGAGTGGGAGATGCATACTCCCTTATTCTCTGTCCAGATCAGGCTGGGGTAGGTCTTTCGGCAGCTCGTTCATGGCTGGCCTGGGACTCTGCCCACTCACATCTGAGGATATGGGGACAGGATCCTGGATGGCCTGGAGCCCCTCCACAGCTGACACACCACAAGTCCACTAGAGGTCTATACCCTTCTATTTTAATACCAACTCATGATGCCTAATGACAAAGCAGCAAAACACAAAAAGCCAGGTTTTTAAAAGCCAGATTAGAAAAGATGAATGAGAATGCAAACTGAACCACGAAGTAGGAGATAAAAGAAACCCTACCACTGTGTCTGAACAAATAATTTTTCTTAAGCAAGAGACTTTCCAAGTCTGCCTCTCTACTTGAAAAGAACCAAGAAAAAGATCAGCCTATTTCCCTCTCTGAGAAAACCAGGAAATTATGCCATGCGGATCCTCAGACCATCTGACTGGGCAGGGAAGGCCAGGGGGCCTGGGAACTTCGGAGTTGGCTGGAAATTCTCTCCTCCCTGAAATGGGTCTGTGGCCAAAACGAGGGGTGGTGAATCTTAAGGCCCAGCCTGGTACCATGTGAAGGGCCAATCCCAGTCTGGGGCCTGAAAAATCACCCAGTTGCAACCTCTAATTGTAACAAAGGAAATATAATGCTTTGAGAGTAGGTGTCCCATAAGAAAGGGCAGTCAAGACGTTGCTCTAGAGAGTCTTACTTTAAAACTATGTCTCCATTCCTGCAGGCCTCACGAGGGACACAGCTATTGCCCGGTGAGGACTTATTGGGTACCCTACCTGTGCTAGGTGTGTTATACACATTAACTCATTTAATCCTCGTAACATTCCTTTGAGGAAAGTATTATCTTACTTAACAAATGAGAACCTGAGGCCCTAAGAGGTAGGTAACTTGCCCAAAGAAAGCACTGGCAGAGTCAGGATTCAAGCCCAGGCCTGTCTGACTGCCATGCTCTGAATGACTTCCTTGGGAATTCAGCAGCCAAACCCCTTGGAGAGGTTCGTCACTTGTCCCCTCCTACCTCTTACCAGGTGCTCTCAAACCTGCCCCTCAATTTGATTCTGACCTACATGAGACCAGTGCACAGAGAATCAACATTTCCTGAGCACTGAGGACATGCCCCGAGCTACGTGAGTCATTTTCCTGTAGATTATCTCATTAAAACACCACACTGAGGCTGTGAGGTAGGTACGATTATCATCCCAATTTTCTGGATTATAAAACTGAAGCACAGAATGGTGAAGACAACTGCTTAAGATCACACAGCTAGAGGTAGGAGAGCTAGAATTCCAAGTGAGGTCTCTCTTCAAACCTGTGCCCCCTTCAGAAACAGCTATGACATTTTATTAAGAAGCATAAACAGGATTTGAATAAAGACAGACCTGTGATGATTCTGAGAGGGAATATCTTAAAGTTGTTCTTCTAAAATTAATTACAGTTGTTATGCTATCCTAGTCCAACTCCCAAAAGTATTTTTTCAAAAGGTTAAAAAAAAAGATTAAAATCTTATTTTGGAAAAATTGGTGAGTGATAACCTGAAAGAATATTTGAAAAAGCATAATATATCTTAGTTTTATGTAGGAAATCGACTATAAGGCAGTGAACTATGGTATTAAGACAATGAAAAGGGGAAGGAATTTTGTAATAAATGTGTTGAAAAGACTGATTAGTAATTTTAAAAAATAAATATATATTGATCCTTACAACAACTCTGGGATGCAGGCAGGACAGATCACATTATCTTTATTTCACAAACCAAGGAAGATGAGTCCCTGGCCCAGGGCTTTGTGTCCATTCTTGACCTCTGAGTCACAGCCTCTGGGAGGTTCCAGGTTTGGACACTACTCAGAGGACCAGTCCTTTGGAGGCAGCCTGGGATCTTCTCTAACCCGGGTCCCTGAGCAAGAGACTGAACCCAGACACATAGGTCCTAGCCAACAGCCCATACACTCACAGAGCCTTAGCACAGGCAAGGGCTCTTTCTGTGTAATTCCCTACAATACTGCTCACTGAGCTTCCATAATGAAGCTATTTTACATGCAATCTACTCCTTTTACACAGTGAGGACCAATTGTTTTAACAATGAATCTACAAGGCATTGATAATTATCTATTTATCCATCCATCCATCTATCATTTCTTAGCTCTGCTCAAGAGCCTAGCAACGATACCCGAGTAGCAATGAGCACACCTGACCCCAGATCTTGTTTTTTAAACGTTGTCTCCTACAAAACGAAACCAGGGCTTCCTGGAGGAACTGATGATTCCAGTACTTCCAGCACTTTGACAGGAAAAGTTTAAGGTGAGCCTGGAACATCTCTTTCCAGACAGCAAAGAAGAAATCAAAGATTACTGAGGTGAAGTCAAAAGAATGCAGATCTGCAGATTTTAAACGTTCTCATCACAAGAAAAAAAAATTTTGTAACTATGTGTGGTGACCATTTTGCAATATATACACATATCAAATCATGTTTACACCTAAAATGAATACAATGTTATATGTCAATTATATCTCCTCCCCCAAAACAAAACCAAAACCAAAACACAGGAGCAGACCTGAAGGGACTCTCATTGGCCAAATTTGGGATAATTTGAACACCAAAAAGATTAATGATGATAATAGGTTATAACACATTGAGTTAAAAAAAATAATCATGAGTCTATGTTACTCCAAAAAGAAAAAAGAGAGGGACAGGAGAGGGAATGAGAAAGACACACACACACACACACACACACACACACACACACAGAAAAAGTTATTCTGTAACAAAGAATACCAGCTAATAAGTATACAAAGAATGACATAATTAGCAAATTACCATTTTGCAACCCTCAATGTTGCTATTCTGGCAAGGATCAACAGATGTGGAGTGAAAGGTTATCCTGGACACAATTTCGGCAGTTTCAAAGAATCACTCTACAGACTACTTGTTCGTTACAAGAGGAAAAAACTTACCCTTTTATAGAGAGATCAGGCTGTTACCTTATCCAATAATCAAACAGCATTCATGGATAGTAGGGCTCTGGTATCATATGCCTCCTAATGTGATTCAGTAAGTACACAACATTGCCAGAAAAAACAAAAACAAAAAACCAAACTGAACCCAATTATTTATAAAATAAGTTTAAACAGGTAGAGAGGCTCTATCTAGATTAAATGAGTTGCTTAAAGAGATATAATTAAATGCAATGAATGAATCTTGACTGTATCTGATTAAAAAAATATATGAGATTTTTTTGGCAGTTGGAGAAATTTGAATCTCAACTGTTTATTAGACAATATTGAGTTCTTGCTAATTTTCTTAGGTATGATACTGGTGTTATGGTTATGTTGCAACATGTTATAATTAGGAGATACACGCTGAAGAATTTAGGGGCCAAGTGTGGAGATGCCTATAACTTTTCAATAGCTTAGCAAAAATTGTGCGTGTATAAAAGCGAAACTGGCAATGTGAATCGGTGCATCTAGGTGAAAGGCTATTCTTTAAACTTGTCTGTAGGCTTGAAAATTCTAAAAATATTTTTATTTTGAAGGAAGGGGCAAGAAAAGAACACTTGCCTCCTGGGACTGTAGATGTAAAGTTCCAGTCAGTGTGCCCGGCCCCAGTAAATAGCCAGATTCCATGAATATTAGATGTTGTTACTACTACTAAGAAGCATTAACATCTCATGATCTTCTCCTGACGTCTCAGCGCTCTGGAGGAAGCCAACCAGGGCTTAGCTAAAGTAGCCCGCAGTCGGTGGAGGGGTTAGAATTTAAATCCGAGTGGTCTTTCTACATAGACTAAACCCCCCACAGAAACCACAACACTAAGCCTGCCTGTCTCCATGCTGAGATCCAGGCTGGGAGAAGATGGCTGTTTAGGACTTGTTTCCCCTGCTTTCTCCTGAACCCAGAGTCTCTGCTACTACAGCAGAAAAGAAACTCCTGTCATGGCTTACCAAGAATGTTAACAAAGACGGGCCACTTCTGGCCCTCAAAGATGTGGATGGGTAGAAAGAACTGTAGGGGCTTTGGGGGGAGAGGAAAGTGCATGGGCTTTGGCATCACCTGGGCCTACGTTTGAATCAGGCTCTGCCCCTTTATTAGCTGTGTGGCCCTAGACCAATTCTTGGGCATATGATGGTGATCATAACAACAACAATAGCAGTAATAAAAATGGCTGACATTTACTGAGCAGTTACTATTGTGCTATGCACTTTATGCATGTTAATCTCATAGATAAAGGTGCTTATTATTATCCCTACTTTATAGACCATGCCAGGCCCTCTCCTATCTCTGCAGTTTGGCATCTGCTATCCCTCTGCCTGCACTGCAAAGAAAATGCCAGTCATCTGCCAGGCCCCTCAGCTGCAATTCATTCTTCCCTTCTTTGCATCTCCAGAGCATTTTATTCTCACTCCTTACCAAGGCCCACTTTCCTTAAGTAAATGGGTGCCTGGTCACCCTGTTAGGACAGGGATCTCCCCTCTCTGTACCCCAAGAAGTAGGCAGGCAGGGGAAGGGGGACAACTCCTCCCATTTAGTCAGATCCATTTTCCTAGTCCCAGACTCTCATCTACCAATAGGGAGGTTTACCAATCTCTCCTGAATTTTTAAAACTTTTTATTTTGAAATAGTCTCTTGAATTTTTAATTTGGAATCTGAGGCACAGGGCAAGGCCCAGGTAATTACGTGGAAGTAAATATAGTGTGTAGGGGATGGACAGAGCATAGTTGGCTAAATTTCAAGGATGACAACACTTCAAGTGAGTAACGTGTCTCCCAATAAACTGGAGCCGTCTTCCCCACCTTACACAGCCCACCAGATACAGACTCTGGCACACAGCCCACCAGATAAAGACTCTGGCTCACAGCCCTGGGTACTGTCTGGGGGCACCACCCTTCCTGGCCTCCCCCAACACCCAAGAGCTGTATCTTTAGCCCTGTTTTGCCCAGTTCATATCTCTAAGATGCTCACAGCCTGCTCCATTATGCCCACACCACAGAGAGAAAAGGTGCTTCCCAGACTCAGGTGACACACATGGACCCCTAAAGGAGTTGGCCAACTGGGCAAAGTGGGCTGGAGACGGGAAGCCACCTGACCTGGTTTGCACAGCGAAGTATTCTTTCATCTGGTGCAGACTTCCAATAACTATCACCATCCCCCACCCTCTTCCAGAATTTTCCTTCATCCTCTTGGCTCACCCTCAGGCTTCACCTTGTGGTTTTCCTCAGGCCCAAGCACCTCATTTTGACCACTCTTCCTTATGGTCTTCCTGTTCCTCCCAAAAAGGATAATTTATAAACAAATGGCTTTCAAACCCATCGCCTCATTTCATCCTAACAATAAGCATAGGAGGGTTGCCTTAGGTTGGCACTGAGAAGGGTTGAGGAAGATGGTCCTGTCACACAACCTGTTAAGGGCAGCACATGGACACTTTCGTCTGTTCCCTGCCATTCACTACAGATTAAACCTCTACCTCCGTGCAGTGCAGGGAAAAAAAGCGGGCTCTTTGGAGTAAGGAATCCTGGGTGGCTTTAGGCAAGTCACTTTACTTCTCTGAGCCTCTGGTTCCTCAACTGTAAAGAGATATGGTGCCGTCTTCACAGGGTGTGAATTGAATGAACCCATATATGTGACGGAGAGTTCATGGGATGGGCTCTTTACTTCTAGTCACAAGGAAAGAAAGGTGTTCTGTGCATCCACAGGCATTTACCCATTCGGGCAACCTCTTACCCAAACCATATCAGCGCTGCTGACACTGGGCTTTCCAGGGCCGAGAGGGATACTTTGCATCTTTGCGTCTCCACCCCTCCCTCCCCAATGCTTTTCGGCCCGTTCCACCCAATCCATACCAGGCTTGCCTCATTGGCTTTCTCAGCATCCACTCTGCAGCCCCTTCTCCGATCTCACGCGTGTTCTCCTTATCTAGAGACCCCGCCCCTCCATGCCCCACCCACCAGACTCCTCCCCCAGTCTCGGCCCTTATTATCCGGGCTTTTCTTACTATCACCAGCCATCCAGGCTCCTTCCACCCGCTCCGCCCCTTCTTCTCCATAAACGTCCCCTCCCCCCAAGCCACGGGCGTTGCTATCCCCATTGCACAGATGAGAATGGCGAGGCTAGGGTAGGCTAGATGACCTCTCGGGGTAGGACAGGTGCCCAGGTGGGCCGTTCCCTCACCAGCAGTCCCTGCGCCCCGTGCCCCCGGCCGCGCCGCACCCACCTCCTGCCCTCGCTCAGCAACCTCCCCTCCGCGGGCTGCCAGCGCAGCTTTGCGAGGGGGGCGGAGGGCCGGAGCCCAGCCTAGGGGCGTGGCGGCCCGGGACCCGCGCGCTGCGCTCGGGAACTTGTAGTCCTCCATGGGCTCTTTGCAGCTCGGCGCGTCGACTTCGAACTCCATCTCCCAGGAGGCATTGCAGTTAGCCGTCCAGCTCCCACCCCGCCCCCGCCAGCGTTCAGGCCGGCTGGCCTTAAAGGGGACGCGGCCCTAGTGGCTGCTCGCGGGGTGGCCCCCGCTCCGGCTCCGCCCCGTTTCCCGCACCTCGCCCCTCCCCCCCCACTTCGTCCCGCAGCCCAGTGGCCGCGCCGCCGAGTTGGGCTCCCCAGTTACAGACTTGTGCAGAGCGGGTGGAGAGGTTGGGCTTTTCAGTGGAAGCAGCATCCCTGTCGTCTGGGACCTGGCGGAGGGCGTCTCCACTCTGGGGGAAGCAAAGGACCCGCCCTGACCTAGCCTGGCCCAGCCTGGTCCTGCCCGGCCTGAGCGCCCCGCCCAGGAGCTGACTCTGAGGCAGGGGCCACTGGGGTTCCAGAGGTAAGGGGGCTGGGGCGTGTGTGTAGCTTGTGGGGAGGGAGTGACTGCACCCAGATGGTTCGAGAGCCGGGACGCGCGCGTAGGGCTTTTAGAGTCCGGGGATGGGAAGCGGGAGGTCTAGGTGCATACTGGGCCTTGCTGTGTGACCTTGGGCGAGTAGCTGCCCCTCTCTGGGCCGCAATCTCCTTCATCAATTGTGTATATAGAGATACCGCCCCTGCCCCCGCCCCCCTCAGGGCTGAGGGCACCGGCGCCCAGTGTCATGAAGCTCGCCAGCCTTTCGTGGGATCCGCAGCCCCAGTCTGGGCTGGGAGCGGGTGCACTGGTATAACTGGAGGGAGGGGTGGGGTCGAGCTGGGGTGCAAACTGAGGGGCCAAGCGGCCGCCTCCGCTTGGAATGGGCTTCTGCTATTCTCAGCATCCTCGGCCAGGGCGTACTCCCCCTACAAGAACCCTTGCGAACAAGAGACCTCGATGTGTCAGCCTGGTGCCCGCCCTTCCAGAAAGCCTGGGATGGGGGTGGGGACACGGGCATCAGAGGTATGTGAGGGGTGGCCCCCATTGGGGCTGGCTTCCTGAGAAGCGAATATATGCTCCCACCTTCTTCCCTTCTCCTCCTCAGTTCTCCTTCGGTAAAAGGGCAGTTGGGTTTTACTAGTAACCTTCCCCCACCCCACCTTTTTTTTTTTTTCTTGCGACAGTTTGGCCCAAAGGAGTGCCCCCCAGTAGTATGGCGAGGGGATCCTTCCTGGGACTGCCTTGGGTAGAAGTTCAGTTAAAAAATACAGAGAGAAATGCTGCTGACTAGAGACCTGGGGGACGAGGGATGGAGGGACTTCTCAGTGTCAGGAGGCACAGCCTGGTGCTCCCCCCACCCCCTGCCCATCCCAGGCAGCCAGGCAGCTCAGGCACCCAGGGGAGTCAAAGGAGGGAGACTGGGTGTGAGGGTCAGAGAGGAAAGGAAATGGGCTCCTCATTGCTAGGGCTTGGAGGAGCTGCTGTGCTCTGGGGTGTGGAGAGATTGTGAGCCCTTGAAGCCCCCTCCCCTGTCCCATGAAATTCTGTGAACTTTTGACCTGAGGGTTACCAGGAACAGGTTGGTTGGTTTGTTGTTTTCTTTTTCTTCAGCTTTGGTTGTTTGAGTCCTTTCTAGAATAGCCCATCCAGTGACCTCTGTAGGGGCTTTCTTGGCTGATGTTTAAGATTCTCAGGGTGATGGATATGCAAGACCAGATCTGGGCAGATGAGGGGGCAGTGACCGGACCAAGGGTTAGGCCAGTCCCTGGAAGGTGCTTTTCTGATCATATCCTTGGTTCTATCTCATCTTGCTGTCACATGTCTCTCGGTCAGTTGGCACTCCTTCACCTCTGTGCCTGGTCCTGTGCTGGGCACTGGGCACAGATGGGGGACCGGACCTACTTCCTACCAAAGGAGATCCCGGCCTGGTGGGGGAGATGGGCATAGAATCAATCCAGTTACACTGCCCAGGGATGAGAGAAGCGAAGAGGTCCTTTGGAAGCCAAAGCCCAAAGATTGAGTTGCAGGGGGATTTGGAAAGGCTTCCCAGAGGAGGGGGCATGTGACCTGGGTATTGAAGGATGAGTCAGAATTTGCCAGGAGAGAAGAGGAAGAAGCCCTTTCTCAGCAGAGAAAACTTCACCGAAGTGTTGAGCAGGAAAAAGCCCACGGCTCAAATTCCTGTAGATTCACCACTGAGTGGAGTTTGTCAAGTTCATCTCCCACCTGCCCCTTTATTAGTTTAGTGTCACAGAAAGGACTTGAATGTCAGGCTCGGGAGTTTGGACCTTATCCTGAAGGGGCTGGGGGGCCTTGAGGGTTCTGAGCAGGGGCATGGCAGGATGGAGTTTATTGTCTAATGAGGTAATCTGATGATATTTGCAGGGTGTGTCAGAAAGACCAGGGGGGGATGGGGAAGTCTGAGCTGGGGCCCAGGGAGGGAGTGAGGCAGGACATTGGAGCTGTTCACACACACACACACACACACACACACACACACACACACACACACACACACACGGTGCTTTGGGGGTGATGGGTGATGGAGATTGAATATAGTCAGGCTCTACTATGCAGGAACAGAGACCTGTCAATATACAGTGGAAAGGTGGAGGGTCATTTGAGAGGGACAGTTAAAGGGATCTGAGCCTTCCAGGGGAGGGATCATGATTTTCTTGTGTGCTAACTGTGCGTCCTGGAGCGGACTGGGTGTTGCTGGGACTCCCAGGCTGTCACGTCAGCAGTGAGAGATATAAGCCAAGGGTGTGGGAAGGAGCCGCAGCACTGGCTGGGAAAGGCTAAGGGGTGGGCAGGTGATCATCTCCCATTCTGGGGTTCAGAGGCTCTGAGAGGTGGAAAAACACCAGCATTGATGGTTGTGGCCACAGTGGGGGTAGTGGCTGGACTAGATTTGAAGCCTGGACTCTGTACTCCTGCAGGACACATGTCTTTAGTGGAGGATGGATTGAGGAGGGGAAAGAGGAGATTGGTTAAGAGGCTTCTGCGCTAGTCCAGGCCAGAGGTAAAGAGGAGCTGATCTTGGGTGGGGCTGGAGCTCAGGGGAGAGAGTGGAAATGATGAGTTGGCTTTGAGGGCTAATGGATGAAATTCCTTGTAGAATCAGCTGGATCAGGAGTATGTGTCTCCTTGTCTTCTTCCTTCCCGGACTGTGTCGGTTTTGCCTCTCAGTGCCAGATGTCCCAAGAATAGACTCTTACCTATTCTTATCTATTATCTGGCCCTTATCTTTTTTTTTTTTTTTTTTTGGCTGCAACCTGTGTCTTGAGGGATCTCAGTTCCCCAACCAGGGATTAAACCTGGGCCATGGCAGTGAAAGCCCCGAGTCTTAACCACTAGACCACCGGGGAACTCCCTGCCCTTATCTTTTTTATACCTTGTCTCAACCTCATCAGTGGTAGGCTCAGAATGGTCCCTGTTTTCCAGATGAGAAGGCTGAGGAGTCCTAGCAGGGACTCACCCAAGGTCACCTGGTGATTCTGAAAGCAGAGAACCTTAGTCTCCTGCTTTAACGCAGGCTTTTCCGAGGGAGGACATGGCTGCTGTTCGCTGCTGCACTTGGCATGGGGCAGCTGTCTCTTGGGTCAGAGCCAGTGTCGACAGGCCATCTCCTCATCCAGAGCCTAGAAGGAAGGGTAACCCACCCTCCCCTGAGGAGCACTGGGGGTCTGCTTCTTCCTCCCCTAGAGAGGATGAGTGCAGGTTCTAGTCCCACCCTGCCAAGGCCGTGTCTTTCTCCCTTGTTGATCCTTGGCTTCTCCATCCATGCCGTGGGGAGAGCAGGCATTGTTCTGCCTCCCTTCCGTGGCCTGGGATGGGTCAGGTGAGGTCCACTCCTCTAAAAACCCCTTTGCATGAATGTATCCAGGATATTACTGAGTGGGTTTGTTGGTGACCATGGTGACAGCTGACCTCAAACTGCTTGCGTGGGAGTGGGGGCAGATAGGCAGGGCTTGCTGGAGTGGTCAGGCCACAGACTACACAGAGGCTGCAGGGCTGGCCTCGGAGATCAGAGCCCTCACAGAATGGCTCCACTGACCAAGCTCCCAGCTGCCAGGCACAGACCACCTTATGTGATAGGTATCAGGTAGAATGATAGGAGATTGCCAGCATCTGATCCCTCCCTTTGATGTGGTTCAGCCTGATATCATTTATCCCCATTTTACACAAAAGAGGCTCACGATATTATGTGCTCAGGGTCACACAATGAGTTGCAGGACTGCATGGGATTTACTCCAGGTCACACTAGAATGCAGGACTCCTCATTCCTAGTCTGATTTTCTTTCCACTTCGAGAGCCTTCCTTAGCCCCAGAACTCCATTTCTGCCTGCCCCCAGATCCTCTTCCTCCACACATGATGTCAATATCTCATTGATTAGGATTTCTCCTAATAGAGGCTCAGAGAGCATAAGTAAGCTGGATGGTAAGCAGAATGCATCCCGGTTGAATCTCAGAGAATAGAGTCTAACATCGTTCCAAGCTTGGGGTGGGCCCTGGGCATATGAACTTGTATTAAGTGCTCAGGTGATTCTGAGGCAACCAGGCCAGCATTCAGGAGCCACTGATCTGTGCCCTGGCTACACCGTCTAGCCTTACTCTGCAGTGACTGGCCAGCCATTGAAAAAGAAGCCTGGTACCTGCCCCAAGGAGCTCACAGCCTGGTGAGAGAGAGAGAAACAAATGTGCCCATTGCATTGTAACACACGCAGTAATGGAGGTTTAATCTCGGTGGAGAGCTAGGACAGAGAAGGGAGTGTCTCCATAGGGCCTGGCACATATTTGGGGTCCCACAGTATCTATGGTTTTGCATAAAAGTTTCTGGCCCATCATCTAGGAAATTTCTGGCTTGTCTTCACACCTATTCCAGGTCTTAACTGTAGAGTAGTTTTCACTGAGACAATAAGTTTAATTAAACATTTAGCGTATACTGAACCTTATATTGGGTCCTGCCTAGTGCGGGATTATAGAAGGAAGCAAAGAAGTGGTCCCGCCTTTTAGGAGCTGAACCTGTGGGAACCAGCATGAGAATCAGGAATCAAAGTGGGTCAGCTTGGGATGAAGTTTTCCAGAAAACAGCTAAAGTGGAGTGGAAGGACAGAGGGAAGTATATTATGGCTCAGAGGAATAAGGTAGCAGTAACTCACACCACACTCTGCATTTGCTTATTCAACAAATGCCTACTGTGTGCCAGGCACTGTGCGAGGTGCTGGGGATACTGTGGTGAACAAAACCTGACTTGGTTCCTGCCCTCAGGAACCTATATAGTATAGTGGAGGAGGATGACCCCAATCAAGTAATCATGATAAGTGCTATAAAGGAGGACAGGATGCTCTGAAATTGTTAACAGGGGTGTTTGACCCATACAAGGAGGTCAGACAGGCCTTCTGTGTGGAAGAAGTTTGAGCTGAGCTCTGCAGGGTGAGCCAAGCAAGGAGGGGAGGGAGAAGTGAGTGCAAAAGCCCGGGGCAGGGAGGACATAGTGAGCCCACAGTGAGGGGCTGGTGTGGGCTGAGGCTTGGGAGGCGACAGGGCCTGCCTGTGCAGGGTTGAGCACAGAGATGAGATGATCTGCCTTAGTGGAGGAGATTCGGACCCGTACAACTCCGCACTATGTGATCCCAGCTGCAACAGAGGAAGAGGCCACAGGTGGCTGTAGGAGTCCAGATGAGGGATGAATTCATGCCTGGAAGTCCAGGGAGGTTCTCATTAAGGATTGGGTGTTTGAAGTGGGCTTTAAAGGAAAGTAGGACTTTGCCTGGTTGTATGAATGTGTGTTAGTGGTGGAGGTCTTGGGAGATAGGATGTTTCAGGCAAAAGGCACAACGAACACAAAGAGGAAAAGGGTAGGTCATTTGAGAAAGAGCAAGAAGCTGATTGGGGGCAGAATAAAGTGCACCAGAGATCTCTGGAAGCCCTGTCAGCCCTTCCTTTCTGGAGGTGTGATTTGTGTATGTGCACAGCTCATCTCCCCACAGGACATGGCTTGGCCAAGACCGTGGACAGCAGCTTCTAGATGCAGCTCTTACCTGCCTCGCCAAGAACCGATGGAGGTCCCCAGGGAGGCCTGAGGCGAGAGGGGCAAAGGGGTGGAGGAGGGGAAGGCTCAGGTGTAGGCTTTGTGAGATGAAAGGCGCTCATCAGCAATAACTGCAACCCACGGGGGCTTATTTTATGCCAGGCATTGTGCTTCTCCTCATCACGTCACCTCCGGGGGAGGTAGGATCCTTGCCCCACTTCACAGATGGGGAACTGAGGCCCAGAGAGGTTGAGCTGCTTGCCCCCAAGCCTCAGCACGCAGGGGACCACGTGGGGGATCGGTCCTGTCGGGCAGAGTGTGACCCTGCTCCCTGTCCCCTGCAGCGTGGCCGCCATGGACAAGATCTTGGAGGCGGTGGTGACGTCATCATACCCCGCGAGCGTGAAGCAAGGGCTGGTGCGCCGAGTGCTGGAGGCGGCGCGGCAGCCGCTGGAGCGGGAGCAGTGCCTGGCGCTGCTGGCGCTGGGCACGCGCCTCTACGTGAGCAGCGCCGATGAGCTGCCCCGCCGCGTGGGCTGCCAGCTGCTGCACGTGGCTGGCCGCCACCACCCAGAAGTCTTCGCCGAATTTTTCAGCGCACGCCGAGTGCTGCGCCTGCTTCAGGGGGGCGCCGGGCCGCCGGGCGCCCGCGCGCTGGCCTGCGTACAGCTCGGCCTGCAGTTGTTGCCCGAGGGGCCCTCGGCCGATGAGGTGTTCGCGCTGCTGCGGCGCGAGGTGCTGCGCACCGTGTGCGAGCGCCCGGGGCCCGCGACCTGTGCGCAGGTGGCGCGGCTGCTGGCGCGGCACCCGCGCTGCGTCCCCGACGGCCCTCACCGCCTGCTCTTCTGCCAGCAGCTTGTGCGCTGCCTCGGCCGCTTCCGCTGCCCGGCCGACGGCGAGGAGGGTGCCGTGGAGTTCCTGGAGCAGGCCCAGCAGGTGAGCGGGCTCCTGGCGCAGCTGTGGCGCGCGCAGCCCGCTGCCATCCTGCCCTGCCTCAAGGAGCTGTTCGCCGTCATCTCCTGCACAGGTGCGTGTGTGATAGGGGCGGCCGGGACCCGTGCGTGCAGAGTCTCCTGTGTGGCGTGCCCACCTCGTGGTGTGGCGTGTGCATGCTGGTGCACAGGTGTGTGTGTGTGTGGGCGGGTGCTGTTACTTCGTTTAGTTAGCAGGCCCCTTCTGAGCTCCTGCCGGGTGGGGGGCTCCTATCCGGTGGTGCCTGCTGGGCATGCAGAGAGGAGGGGACCCAGATCAGTCGGGCCTGGAGGAGGACCAGGGGGCTGAGACAACAAGATGTGGGGTGGTCATCATGTCCTTTGGGTCAGGTGGGTTTCGTAGAAGTGATGACTTTTGAGTCAGGCCTTGAGAGCTGGGTAGCACCAGGCAGCAGGGATAAGGTACTCAGGGCAGGCAGAGTGGAAGGTCTGGAGACATGATAGAACCTATATGTGTCAACTGAATTGTAAATCTTGGCCCTCCGTTGACAACTGTGGAAATTGGACTGTAGTTTAAGTGACTGAAATAAAATCTGTGCCTTCCCTGATTATAGGGCTGTTCCGGGGAAAGGAAGGGAATGTACCTGGCAGGAGGAAGGACCAAGGCCAGGTGTATAAGGACCTAGGTCTTTATACAACTGGACAACAAATTTTGATAACTAAATTTTTTTTTTTTTTTTTTTTTTTTTTTTTTTGCGGTATGCGGGCCTCTCACTGTTGTGGCCTCTCCCGTTGCGGAGCACAGGCTCAGCAGCCATGGCTCACGGACCCAGCCGCTCCGTGGCATGTGGGATCTTCCCAGACCGGGGCACGAACCCGCGTCCCCTGCATCGGCAGGCGGACTCCCAACCACTGCGCCACCAGGGAAGGCCGATAACTAATTTTTTTTTTCATCTCTATTGGGTTCCACCTGGAATGTCCTCCCTCCCGCCAAGTCACATAGCCCTCCTACCTGTTCTTGCCAGCTCCAGTGTTACCCCATCTAAGGGTCTATGCTATACATGCACAGCTGGGGGTTAGTGCTTTTTTCTTTGCCCAGCACAGGGCCAAAGCAGTGCCAGTGAAGGTTTGTTGAGTGAATGAGCTAAGATGAGATCAGAGGCTGGGATGCTATAGGAGGCAAGGAGGTGGCCCTGATGTGCTCTTTGCAGAGGCTCCCTAGTTCCTTGGCAGCATGAAGGACATGTGGTGATAGGGGAGGTGTGGGGTCCACTTGTCCTGCAAAGCTCAGCCCGGGCACCTGTTCCAGAGGAGGAGCCACCATCTAGCGCCCTGGCCAGTGTGGTCCAGCACCTCCCATTGGAGCTCATGGATGGTGTCGTCCGGAACCTCAGCAATGATGACAGTGTGACCGACTCCCAGATGCTGACTGCCATCAGCAGGTGGGCTGAGGGACGAGTGGTGGTCAGGTCTCTCTCTCTCCCAGAAGCCCCTTCCACTGGGTGGGATTGCTGGGCTAGATATAGTGTCAGAGGGCCCAGGCCCTCATGCTTGTTCATTCATCCATCCTTCTTTGAGCCCTTCCTGTGCCTGGCCCCAGGCTGGATGTGTAAGACACAGAGAGCCTTGCCCTAGTGATGCTCTCAGGCTGGGTACCAACTCTGTGACCCTGGACAAGTCAGTGAAGTCTCTGAGCTTCAGTTCTCCCCTCTGTAATAGCAGAGGTGGTATAAGAAGTTGTCAGGTTTCCACAGGGTCAATGATAGGAGGTAAAATTACTTTAATGAAGTGCTTTCTGAGTTTGGCAAGTATGATAAACAGAGTTTGGGTGCTTTTCAGCTCACAGAGCTCTTGCACATCCCCCACCTCATTTGAACATCATTGCACCTGTGATCTAGCCACATATGCCTGGCCCGTGATCCCCGAATATGACACCTACCCTCCTGCCTGCAGGCCTTTGGCTCTACAGACCCCATCTACCTGGCATCCCCCCTCCCCCCTGCCATTCTTTCCATACCTGTGTGCAGATCCACTGTCTTCATTGGGCCTTCCTGGATTCCTTGTCTTCAGTGGGTAAGAGTGTAGGCTCTGGAGATAAGCTGTGTGAGTTCAAATCCTGGCTCTCCCACTTCTTGCCTGTGTGACTCTGGGCAAGTTACTCAACCCCTCTATGCCTCAGCTTCCTCATCCATAATTTGTAGTATAATTGAACTCATCTTACAGGTTTGTTGTGAGGATTGAATTAGATAAAATGAGATATTACGTGTAAAGTGCATAGAACAGTGTAATGGTAGCTATTATTACCATAATTACTACTATTTGCTTTGCTCTCTATTGTTCTCTTTATAGCCCAGTCTACTGAATATAAAAATAATGATACTAGTGACGTTTTTCTGAGCACCTACGGTGTGGCAGCTTCATGCTCAGTGCATGCAGGCATTATCTTGAGGGGGTCAGAAGGGTTAATACATGTAAGGCAGATGGAGCAGTGCCTGGTACAGAGTGAATATGACATAAATGTTAGCTGTTAGCTGTTGTTATCTCTTTTAACTCTTATAACAAACCTGTGAGGTAGATATTATCCCCATTTGACAGGAAGAAACTGAGGCTAGAGAGAGTAAGTGACTTGCTCCAGGTCACAAGCAAGGGTTTGCTGGAGCCAGAGCTTCCAGCCTGGGGGCAGTACTCCTCCTGCCATTGGGCCTCACAGTCCAGACAGAGGCAGCCAAAAGCCCTGTTCTGCCACTGCAACTCACTGTGTATGAGGTGAGGTTGGGAATACTGAGAGGGCCTGGTTCCCCTTCTGCCGGGCTGGGAGCCCCAGTCTCTGCCAGGTGCCTGTGCTGGGCATATTTGCAGTTCCCAGAGGTGTCCTGTTCATCCCACGGATCCCAGGGCTGCCCTGTGTAGGTGTGAGTCAGTGTGGGGGATCTCAGGTCATTATGGCTGGTCCCTGGGCTGCCCCCTCCCAGGCGTTTGGGCCTCCCTGATCCTTGTGTCACGGTCACTCCCCTCACCAGGATGATCGACTGGGTGTCCTGGCCCCTGGGGAAGAACATTGACAAGTGGATCATTGCACTGCTGAAGGGCCTGGCCGCTGTTAAGAAGTTCAGCATCTTGATCGAGGTGTCACTCGCCAAAATTGAGAAGGTTGGTGGGCCCCTGTCCTAGCCCCGGCTTCTGGCCTTTCCTGCTAGTCTCTTGCCAGGGGCAATGCAGGTCTGGGAGGCAGAGCACGGGGCTCCCACCCAAGCTCACTGTGACCTGGGACAATTCACTGCTTCTCTCTGGGCTTCAGGTTTCCCCCATTCATTCTTCTGACTCTTCATTAAAGTGTGTGTGTCTGTCACTTTTGGTATGTCCATCCATCCATCCATCCATCAGATATCTAACTGTTTTGCTGTCCATCTCACCACCCATCCATCCACCCAGGTCTATGAGCACCTCTGTGTTCTTACTCCCACATGGGTCTGCTGCTTTAACTCCAGCATCTCTGGCTCCCTTTCAGGCCTGTGGCTACCCTTGGCCTTGGGTGGCCCAGGCCTGGGGGACTCCTGACCAGAGGCTTTCTTCCAGGTTTTCTCCAAGCTTCTGTATCCCATTGTCCGGGGAGCCGCCTTGTCTGTCCTCAAGTATATGCTCCTGACCTTCCAGCACTCCCATGAGGCCTTCCACCTGGTAAGGGCCCCTGCATGTTGCCCCGAAGGTGGGCGGTCCTGCATCCTCCACAGGTCTGGCTGAAGGCCAGACATGCTGTCTCTGTTGGGGCATAAGGGGTTGGGGCTTGAAGCCCAAGACCTCCAAGTCCTGGACGTTAGGACTGGAGGAGACTTGAGACCCAATTTTACAGATAGAAAACTGAGGCCAAAGAATGGGTGTGACCTCCCCATGGGTCCCGAGTAGAATGACAGGCCTAGAATGATGGCAGCTGTGTTACTTGGGTGCCAGCTATGTGGCAGGCACAGTGCTAAAGACAGTCCACATGTTCATTCATTTTACTCCCGGAGTAGCCCCAAAGGGAGGTTCTATCATTTTCCCCATTTTTCAGTAGAAGAAACTGCAGTTTAGGGAGATTAGGTTGCATGTCCCAGGTAACAGCTGGTGAGCGGTACAAGGAAGATTCCAGCTGAGTTGGTCTGACTCCTGATCCAGTGTCCTTCCTAGCTTCTCATGGTCCTTGGTCACTGCAGAAACTTTATGCTTCCTGATTTGTGCAGTGGGAAAAGCACAGAACCAGGGATTGGGGTTATGTGGGGTTGAGTCCCAGCTCTGTCATTTACTAGATGGGGTGACCTCGGGCCAGGCATTTACCTCTCAGGGCCTGGGTTGGGTGGGACAGGGTTAGATGAGGTGACATTTATCAAGAGCCTGCCATATTCTAGGGACTTGGTAGATATTTATTTCTTTTCATCCTTCTCCCAAGCTCCCCTGCTCCCAGTTTCTGTGGCCTGACTCTTCCATCCCTGGGACACTATGGTGTAGCTCCCCTGTGGGTTTGAAAGTTAACACTGTAGCACAGAGGAAAGAAATGGACTTTGAGTTCAGACAGACCTGGCTCAGACACCAGCTTCTCCCAGAACCCACGGTGAAATCCTTGGCAAATTACGTAACCTCTCTAACTTTAATTTCTTCTCTGTAAGATGGGGATAGTAATTGCCACATGGCACTGTGAGTGCTTGACATATAAAAGTTTGCTGCCGCTCATGTTCTGTCAGCTGCCACCAGCTGACCACATTGTGGCCCCAGCATTACTCCTGGGTGACAGAGTAGCCCTGGTCACTCAGACGTTCAGGCGCTTCAGGCAGGTTGATTGGCTGGTACTTAATAGCTGGGGCTCAGGCTCAGGCCTCCCCTGAGCTGTGAGGAGGGAATTATTTGTCCCATTAAACAGATGAAGAGACTGAGGAAGAGTATCCAAGGTCATGTGTCTTATAAAGAGGGTCACCTGCCTGCAGAGCTCAGGGCCCTATGCAGGTAAGGGGCCCAGTGGTCAGGTGGGCAGACCTCCTTGCTTCAAGGAGCTCTGGGTGCTTCCAGCACTGACCACCATCCCATGTCTTAGGTGGGTAAACTGGTGCTGACTAACCCTGCTCTGCTCTCACAGCTCCTCCCTCACATCCCCCCAATGGTGGCCTCTCTGGTCAAGGAGGACTCCAACTCGGGGACCAGCTGCCTGGAGCAGCTGGCGGAGCTGGTTCACTGCATGGTGTTCAGGTTCCCCGGCTTCCCGGATCTGTATGAACCCGTCATGGAGGCCATCAAGGTGAGTGACAGTCCCCCCTGCTCCCGTGCCCCACTCTGAGGAGGTTGCTGATTTGGGCTTTGCTCAAGGCCACACTACAGGTTAGTGGCAGCCCTCCATCCTTTGGTCCCTGGCTGTCTCCCATTACCTCCCCCAGCCCATCGTGGGCTTCAGGCACACTGAGCCACCTGCCATTCCCCCAGATGGATCTTCCTCTCGCGATTGTTCTGAGCCTTTGCATATGCCGATCTCTCTAACTTAAACTCCTGTCTTGTCTGCCTGGATAGCTCTTATTTCTACCAAGCCTTCTTCTTGAAGGTTCTGCTCAAGTGTTTCTCCTTCAGGAAGCCTTCCCTGATAACTCTAAATTACACGCCCCCCGCACTCTGCCCCTCAACTGGGTCATGGCCTCTCTGAGCTTCCACAGCCCTAGTGTATCCCTCAGTCACACATTGTCACTGTCTGTATGTCTGTTTCCTCTTAGACTGAGCATTCCAGAGCAGAGATGGTTTACAATTGTTCACAAGACTTATGCCCTACTCTGTGCCAGGCCCAGGCTGGGAACTGGGGACACAGGCATGAGGCAGACCACGTCTCCTCCCTTTGAGGAGCTCACAGCGTAGAGGGGTGACTGACGTGTTTACCCGTAACTGTGATCTAAGCAGCTTAAGAAATGCCTGTGAGGGTCAGCCTGAGAGCGGTGAGGCGGCAGAGGAGGGAAAGATCTCCAGTTAGAGGAGGAGGCTGCAAGGAAGAAAGGGCTTCTGAACCGGGCTTGCTGGGTTGCTAGGACAATAACATTTGTAGCTAGAGTCACACTTGGCAGTGTCTTTCCATATATTTTGTCTTCTGTTGCTCACTAGAAACCTGTGAGGCAGGTACTATTGTTATTTCAGTTTCAAAGATGAGGAAAATGAGACTTGGAGAGGTTTGGTGTCTTATGCAGTCACGGAGGTAGTGGGAGATGCAGCCAGGGCTGAGGGTTGCTGAGCCCTTTCCCATTGCTTGATACAGAGGGCAGGTCCAAGTGTGGGTGAAAGACATCCAGGTAAGTGGTGGCCCTTTTAGAACCTCTGGTCAGACTTCCATTTCTGTAACACAGCAGATAGGTAACCTGAGAAGTGTCCCATTACAAAACACCTAGAAATGCTTGTTAAAATGTAACAGATGTCTTTTTAAGTACATAGCTGAGCTTGCAAGAGAGCAAGGGGGAATCCCCAGGGGCCAAAAAGGAAGAGAAAACCAAATTCCAGAATGGTAAATGAGAGGTGATACTCTTTTGCCCTGGGTGGGGAGGGGCAGTGGGTGAGATGGCCAACCTCAGTCCCCAAGGGGCTTGAGCCGGTGGGGACAGAAGTTGAGGCTTAGGGTCTGCCCCCAGCAGGGAATCAGCACTGAGAGGCCCATGTAAATCAGGACCCAAGAAAGGCTTTACCATTAGCAAAAGGGTGTTCTAGAAAAAATACACATGGTTCCAAGTA
Organism: Pseudorca crassidens; assembly: GCF_039906515.1. Taxonomy (NCBI): domain Eukaryota; kingdom Metazoa; phylum Chordata; class Mammalia; order Artiodactyla; family Delphinidae; genus Pseudorca; species Pseudorca crassidens. The sequence goes on from NC_090304.1 coordinate 56,505,937, forward strand.
GACATCAAGGAAGGCTCTCTGGCTTGGTCTGGGCTCTGGATTGGGAAAAAAGAAATTGTCATCGTTGGACTGCTCTCATGTGGGTTTAGGGGTTCAAATTCTTATCTTCTTTGGTGTTGTAGCACCCTAAGCTTATTGAAAGTAGTCATAAACTTGTAATACCCAAGGATTGCCTAATAGAAACAGAAATGATGCTGCTTTCAAGCCACAAAGATAGAATTCTACTAAAGATGAGTTTATAATCCCCAGATTACAAGACACGTAAGGGAACAATCCACCATGAGTGAGAGGTGATAGATACAACGAACAAAACCTCTGGCATTTACTTGGATTTTCTTAGTTTTTCCAACTTAATGTGAGGAAGAGATGTTTTTTGTTGTTTTATTTTAAACAGTCAGAGGTAACTAACAATAGAAGTAGCTGCCTTGCTAGATCATGAGCTCCCTGGCACTGGAGGTGGTTGAGCGGAGAAGATAGGACTTAAACCTGTTGGGAGTGACTGTTACTGTGAGCTTCTGATGGGCAGGGACCATGTCATTTTGATCTCTGTGTCTAATAAATGTCTGAGTGAATGAACAGGACTGTAGTGTGAAGTATGGTATCATGGAGATGTGAGCAAAGAGGAGGGAGCATGGCCCTGCCCTGGGCACCAGGGGAAACCTACGCCGAGTGAGATCCAGGCTTTGCACATTAGAGGCTATGGTCTGATCCAGTGGGCAAGGTGAGTGTGCAGATACTTATACAACTAGGTGTAGGGACTTAGGCTCTATAAGACAGGTATAGATAGTGTGGGACCCCCACTTGAGAAGATTCTGGAAAGTCTTCTGGAGAGGGGATATAGGAGTTAGGCCTTGAGGGACAGGGACCGGCAGGAGGAGGCCCCCAGACAGGTCAGTGGGTAAGGTGTGGGAGCAGGAATATGCAAGTACTGTTTGGTGGTAAATGTGGAGGGGGAGGGAAGAACAGAAGCATAGGCAGAGTGGAAGGCGGTGAAAACCAGGTTGTGTGACTGCTTGGTCCAGCAGATCTGGGCTTCTCAAACATTTCTTCTGAAGTGCTTGACCTCAGAGGAGGGGACTCACCCTCCTGCAGCCTGACACAAGCTCAGAGTTTCTCTAAAATCTCATTTTATCTCAAAGATTCAAGTATATACTTCATAATCATAAACACTTGTTTTAATTTAAACATTTTTCTTCCTTGAATATTAGTGAATATAGCTCTAGGAAGATGTGTGACATTTGTCCTATGGCTTTGACTACCCCTTGCTTCAAGGCACTTTGAGAGGCAAGGCAGCAAAGTATTCATGGGGTTTTATTGTTTATAAAATTCTTTCATATGTATTATAGGAGTACATCCTTTGTATACAGTCTCCTTTATAAATTCTGGAAAGTTCTCTCACTTAGGCAGTTGTAGTAAGTCATGGCAGTTTCTCTGGGAGCTGTGGTCCTTGCTGAGGGAGCTACATGGTATGTAGACTTCCAGTCACATCAGGAGCTTGAAAGGTGTTTGAAAGTTTTTGTTTTATTCTCTTTATTCTCCTAAGAGTACAGAGTTACCTTCATTGGGAAAAAGCATTTGATTTTTTTTTTTCTAGTGTGCATATTTTTGTATCTTGTATGCTTGTGTTGCAGGGTGGGGTGTTGGTTCTGTCATTTTTTTTTTTTTATCTTTGATTCTTTTTTTTCTTAATTTTATTTTTTTATATATACAGCAGGTTCTTATTAGTTACCTATTTTATACCAGTTCTGTCTTTTTGTCCCTATTTGTTCCCGTTGTGTGTGGGGTGGGGATTGGATAGGGGATAATAGGAAGAAAAAAGAAGGGACTAAGAGAGAAGTTGCTGAGCCCTTATCTTCTTATCTTGCCTCAGACAGCTACTATATTTTTTATCATCTGTGAGAGGTGACTGACTAATCTGATAAATTATCTGATAAATAATCCTGGGAAATGAGTGAGCAGATGTGTTAAACCACCGCTTGAGCCAGACCTTCTGCAGCGACGAGGGCTTTCAGTGTAAGCTGGTCTGAAGCTCAAGGGCCTTAGACAAATCTAGGAACTGTGCTCAGGATCTGGAAACGAGAATGGGGCTAGAGGAACTGTCATGAATATCGCTTAAATCTACTAAGTAATACTGCATTATGCTTAGGTGTTTTTCCTTAAAACATGTCATTATTAGAACCGGTGCTTGGTAATATTCTTTTCAGTGCAGCTGTTTAATGTGAAAAAGGATAACAAGTGGGAAAGCATGCTAACCCCTGAGCCCGTGACCAAGGACCCATACCGCAGACCCCCAGGATCCTCCCACTGTCCTGACTGTAGGATCAAGTTCAGGGTTGGGGTAGGGGGTTACTAATTCGAAAAAGCTGACTCCGCAAACTTTAAAGTAGAGGAGGTGAAAACAGGAGCAAGCAACGTGCAAGTATAGAGTGCCAAACTGATATAAGGTAGGAGTATCCTCACTTGACAGATGAGCAAACTGAGGTCCAGGGAGGTTAACTGACTGAGTCAGAGAGGCTCACTGACCACAGCCAGAGAGCTGTGAGGACAAGAGTCAGGGCCAGGGTTGAGATCTCGACACTGCTGGATTGGGCCAATGGGCCAGTGTTGTCATTGCTTACAGTCTGCCACATCCTGGGCTCATGTAACATATAGTAGATTCCTCGCTTATTGCCTCTAAGGAAATTCTTTCTCTCTCTGGGTCTTAGTTTTTTCATCTACACGGTGGGGATTTTACCCCTTTCTTAAGGTAGCTGTGGCATGAAAGATCATGTAGAAGGCCCACACGTCAAGATGAAAACCTAGAACATGTTTGAAAGCAAGGAGCTGTTCTCACACATCTTTAGGGCATGTTTGGGGTGATATGCTTGGGCAGGTGTGTAGCAGGCTGTAGTCCAAGAAGGCTTCCCAGAGGAGGTGATATTTTTAGAGCTAAACCTGGTGCCCACTGTCCTGCTGGCTTGTTTCCCCCTCAGGACCTCCATGTTCCCAATGAGGACCGAATCAAGCAGCTGCTGGGGCAGGATGCCTGGACCTCGCAGAAGAGTGAGCTGGCTGGCTTCTACCCCCGGCTCATGGCCAAGTCAGACACTGGCAAGATTGGTTTAATCAATCTGGGCAACACGTGCTATGTGAACAGCATCCTTCAGGCCTTGTTCATGGCTTCCGAGTAGGTGCTACTTTTGAATTCCCTGTCTGCCCCTGCTTCTCTCCTCTGGGCTCCCTGGTGTGCGGGGGTGAGGTAGGGGTTGGAGAGGGTGGGTCCTGCTTTGTGTTATCGGCATAATTCCCTGAGGTCTGTGGGTATGTGAAGGGCAGGTGAGAGTTCCCAGAGGGCTCCAGGCCATTGCCAAGGCAGTAGGTCAAGACCGGATGGGAACTTGAGTTGGGGATTCAGGGGCTCAGCTGCAGTGGGAAGGGAGTCTGCTCTGGGTTGGTCGACATCACTGACTTTTCTGCTAGAGTCCATGGGGGTGGATAGTGTCTTCCACAGTAGGACTTCCACTCATCCTGGCCTTAGATGCCCCCTTTTACTAAAACAAAATCTTTATCATCAGTGGCTACCTATCCAACTTATGGCTTGCTTAGTACATTCACATTGTTGTGCAGCCGTCACTGCCATCCATCCCTATAACACTTTTCATTTTGTAAATCTGAAACTCTGTGCCTATTAAACACTAACTTCCCGTATTCTCATTCTCCCCTCCCCACAGCCTTTGGCTACCACTGTTATATGTTTTGTCTCTATGATTTTGTCTCTACTTTAAGTACCTCATATAAGTGAAATCGTACAGTATTTGTCTTTTTGTGATTGGCTTATTTCACTTAGCAGATGTCCTCAGGGTTCATCCATATTGTAGCATATTGCAGAATTTCTTCCCTTTTTTAAGGCTGGATAATATTCCATTGTGTGTATAAACCACATTTTGGTAATCTGTTCATTGGTAGAGTGACAGACACCTGGGTTGCTTCCATGTTTTAGCTGTTGTGAATAATGCCACATGAACATGGGAGTACAAATATCTCTTCGAGACCCTGCCTCTGATTCTTTCGGTTACATACCCAGAAGTGGAATTGCTTGGCGATATGGTAGTTCTGTTTTTTAGTTTTTTTTGAGGAACCTCCATATCGTTTTCCACACTGGCAGCACCAGTTTACATTCCCACCAACAGTGCACAAGGGTTAGGATTTCTCTACATCCTCCCAACACTTCTTTTCTGTTTTTTTGATAATAGTCATCCTAATGGGTGTGAGGTGGTATCTCATTATAGTTTTTAATTTGCTGTTCCCTAATGATTAATGATGTTGAGTATCTTTTCATGTGCTTATTGGCCATTTGTATGTGTTCTTTGGCAAAAGGTCTATTTAAATCCATTACCTAGTTGTTTTTTTTTTTTTGTGGTATGCGGGCCTCTCACTGTTGTAGCCTCTCCCGTTGCGGAGCACCCTCTGGACGCGCAGGCTCAGCGGCCATGGCTCACGGGCCCAGGTGCTCCACGGCATGTGGGATCTTCCCAGACCGGGGCACGAACCCGCGTGCCCTGCATTGGCAGGCGGACTCTCAACCACTGCGCCACCAGGGAAGCCCCATTACCTAGTTTTGAATCAGGTTGTTTGTTTTCTGTTGTTGAGTTTGAGGAGTCCTTTTGTATATTCTGAATATTAATCCTGTATCACATACATGATTTGCAAATGTTTTTAAACTTTTTATTTTATATTGGAATATAGTTGTTTAACAGTATTGTGATAGTTTCAGGTGTACAGCAAAGTGATTCAGTTATACGTATACGTGTATCAATTCTTTTTCAAATTTTTTTCCCATTTAGGTTGTACATAATATTGAGCAGAGTTCCCTGTGCTATGCAGTAGGTCCTTGTTGGTTATCCACTTTAAATGTAGCAGTGTGTACATGTCAATCCCAAACTCCCTAACTGTCTGTTCCCCCCACCCTTCCCACCTGGTAACCATAAGTTCCTTCTCTGAGTCTGTGAGTCTGTTTCTGTTTTGTAAATAAGTTGATTTGTATCATTTCTTTTTAGATTCCATATATAAACGATATCATATGATATTTGTCTTTCTCTGTCTGACTTACTTCACTCAGTATGACAATGTCTAAGTCCATCCTTATTGCTGCAAATGGCATTATTTCATTCTTTTTAATGGCTAATATTCCATTGTATATATGTGCCACATCTTTATCCATTCCTCTGTCGATGGACATTTAGTTGGTTCCATGTCTTGGCTATTGTAAACAGTGTTGCAATGAACATTGGGGTGCATGTATCCTTTTGGACCATGACCATGTTTTTCTCCAGATATATACCCAGAAGTGCAATTACAGGATCATATGGTAGCTCTATTTTTAGTTTTTAAGGAACCTCCATACTGTTCTCCATAGTAGCTGTACCAATTTACATTCTCACCAACAGTGTAGGAGGGTTGCCTTCTCTCCACACCCTCTCCAGCATTTATGTTTGTGGATTTTTGATGATAGTCATTTTGACTGGTGTGAGGTGATAGCTCATTGTAGTTTTGATTTGCATTTCTCTAATAATTAGTGATGTTGAACATCTTTTCATGTGCCTCTTGGCCATCTGTATGTCTTCTTTGGAGAAGTGTCTATTTAGGTCTTATGCCCATTTTTTGATTGGGTTGTTTATTTTGATGATATTAAGCTGCATGAGCTGTTTGTAAATCTTGGAGACTAATCTCTTATCAGTCACATGATTTGCAAACATTTTCTCCCAATCTGTGGTTGTCTTTTCATTTTGTTTATTGTTTCCTTTGCTGTGCAAAAGCTTTTGAATTTAATTAGGCCCCATTTCTTTATTTTTGTTTTTATTTCCATTACCCTGGGAGATGGATCGAAAAAAATATTGCTGTGATTTATGTCAGAGAGTGTTCTGCCTGTGTTTTCCTCTAAGAGTTTTATAGTGTCCAGTCTCACATTTATGTCTTTAATCCATTTTGAGCTTATTTTTGTGTATGGTGTTAAAAAATGATCTAATTTCATTTTTTTACGTGTAGCTGTCCAGTTTTCCCAGCACCGTTTGGTTTTTTTATTTTTGGCAGCGTTGGGTCTTTGTTGCTGTGTGTGGGCTTTCTCTAGTTGTGGTGAGCGGGGACTACTCTTTGTTGTGGTGTGCGGGTGTCTCATTGAGGTGGCTTCTCTTGTTGCAGAGCACAGGCCCTAGGCACATGGGCTTCAGTAGTTGCAGCAGGCGGGCTCAGTAGTTGTGGCTTGTGGGTTCCAGAGCGCAGGCTCAGTAGTTGTGGTGCATGGGCTTAGTTGCTCTGCGGCATGTGGGATCTTCCTGGACCAGGGATCAAACCCGTGTCCCCTGCATTGGCAGTTGGATTCTTAACCACTGCGCCACCAGGGAAGTCCCCCCAGCACCATTTGTTGAAGAGACTGTCTTTCCACCATTGTATAGTCTTTCCTCATTTATAGCACATTAATTGACCATAGGTGCATGTCATTTCTGGGCTTTCAATCTATATGTCTGTTTTTGTGTCAGTACCATGTGGTTTTGATGACTATAGCTTTGTAGTATAGTCTGAAGTTAGGGAGCCTGATTACTTCAGCTCCTGTTTTGTTTTTCTGATTGCTTTGGCTATTCTGGGTTTTTTTTTTTTTTGCGGTACGCGGGCCTCTCACTGTTGTGGCCTCTCCCGTTGCGGAGCACAGGCTCCAGATGCGCAGGCTCAGTGGCCATGGCTCACGGGCCCAGCTGCTCCATGGCCTGTGGGACCTTCCCGGACCGGGGCATGAACCCATGTCCCCTGCATAGGCAGGCGGACTCTCAACCACTGCACCACCAGGGAAGCCCTATTCTGGGTCTTTTGTGTCTCCATACAAATTTTAAGATTTTTTGTTCTAGTTCTGTGAAAATTGCCATTGGTAATTTGATAGGGATTAATTTATTGATCAAATTAATTGATTCAATCTACATTGAATCTGTAGATTTCCTTGGGTAATGTTGTCATTTTGAGAATATTGATTGTTCCAATCCAAGAACATGGTATATCTTTCCATCTGTTTGTGTCATCTTCAGTTTCTTTCATCAGTATCTTATAGTTTTTGGAGTACAAGTCTTTTGTCTCCTTATGTAAGTCTATTCCTACATAAGGAGGAAAGGTGTATTCCTAGGTATTTTATTCTTTTTGATGTGATGGTAAATGGAATTGTTTCTTGAATTTCTCTTTCTGATCTTTCATTGTTAGTGTATAGAAATGCAACAGATTTCTGTATATTAATTTTGTAACCTGAAACTTTACCAAATTCATTGATGAGCTTAGTAGTTTTCTGGTAGCATTTCTATGTATAGTATCATGTCATCTGCAGAGAGTGATAGTTTTACTTCTTCTTTTTCAATTTGGATTCCTTTTATTTCTTTTCCTTCTCTCATTGCTGTAGCTAGGACTTCCAAAACTGTGTTGAATAAAAGTGGCGAGAGTGGACATGCTTGTCTTGTTCCTGATCGTAGACGAAATGCTTTCAGCTTTTCACCATTGAGTATGATGTTAGCTGTAGGTTTGTCGTATATGGCGTTTATTATGTTGAGGTAGGTTCCCTCTATGCCCACTTTCTGGAGAGGTTTTATCATAAATGGGTACTGAATTTTGTCAAAAGCTTTTTCTTCATCTATTGAGACGATCATATGGTTTTTATTCTTCAATTTGTTAATGTGGTGTATCACACTGATTGATGTGCAGATATCAAAAAATCCTTGCATCCCTGGGATAAATCCCTCTTGATCATGGTGTATGATCCTTTTAATGTATTGTTGGATTTGGATTACTAGTGTTTTGTTGAAGATATTTGTGTCTATGTTCATCAGTGATATTAGCCTATAATTTTCATTTTTTTGTGGTATCTTTGTCTGGTTTACGTATCAGGGTGATGGTGGCCTCATAGAATGAGTTCGGGAGTTTTCCTTCCTCTGCAATTTTTTGGAAAAGTTTCAGAAGGAGAGGTGTTAGCTCTTCTCTAAATGTTTGATAGAATTCGCCTGTGAAGCCAGGACTTTTGTTTGTTGGGCATCTTTTTTTTTTTTTTTTTTGTGGTACGCGGGCCTCTCACTGTTGTGGCCTCTCCCGTTGCGGAGCACAGGCTCCGGACACGCAGGCTCAGCGGCCATGGCTCATGGGCCTAGACGCTCCGCGGCATGTGGGATCCTTCCAGACCGGGGCACGAACTCGTGTCCCCTGCATCGGCAGGCGGACTCTCAACCACTGCACCACCAGGGAAGCCCTGTTGGGCATCTTTTAATCACGGTATCAATTTCAGCGCTTGTGAGTGGTCTGTTAATATTTTCTATTTCTTCCTGGTTCAGTCTTGGGAGATTGTACCTTTCTAAAAATTTGTCCATTTCTTCCAGGTTGTCCATTTTATTGGCATATAGTTGTTTGTAGTAGTCTCTTATGATCCTTTGTGTTTCTGTGGTGTCAGTTGTAACTTCTCCTTTTTCATTCTAACTTTATTGAATTGAGTCCTCTCCCTTTTTTTCTTGATGAGTCTGGCTAAAGGTTTATCAATTTTGTTTATCTTTTCAAAGCACCAGGTTTCAGTTTCATTATCTTTGCTGTTGTTTTGTCTCTATTTCATTTATTTCTGCTCTGATCTTTATGATTTCTTTCCTTCTACTATAGGTTTTGTTTGTTTTTCTTTCTCTAGTTGCTTTAGGTGTAAGTTTAGGTTGTTTATTTGAGATTTTGTTGTTTCCTGAGGAGAGATTGTATTGCTCTAAACTTCCCTCTTAGAACTGCTTTTGCTGCATCCCATAGATTTTGGATCATTTTGTTTTTGTTTTCATTTGTCAACACGTATAGTTTTATTTCTTTGATTAATTCAGTGATCCATTGGTTGTTTAGTAGCATATTGTTTAGCCTCCACGTGTTTGTGTTTTTTACAGTTTTTTTCTTATGGTTTATTTCTAGTCTCATAGCATTGTGGTTGGAAAAGACGCTTGATATGATTTGAATTTTCTTAAATTTACCATGGCTTGCTTTGTGGCCCAGCGTGTGGTCAGTCCTGGAGAATGTTCCATGTGCACTTGAAAAGAATGTATATTCCGCTGCTTTTGGATGGAATGCTCTGTAAATGTCAATTAAGTTCATCTGGCCTAATGTGTCATTCAAGGCCTGGGTTTCCTTATTGATTTTCTGTCTGGATGATCTGTCCATTGATGAAAGTGGGGTGTTAAAGTCCCCCACTATTATTGTGTTACTGTTGATTTCTCCCTTTATGGCTGTTAGTATTTGCCTTATATATTGAGGTGCTTCTGTGTTGGGTGCATATATATTTACAGTTGTTACATCTTCTTGGATTGATCCCTTGATCATTATGTAGTGTCCTTCTGTGTCTCTTCTTTGTTATAACAGTCTTTATTTTAAAGTCTATTTTGTCTGATATGAGTATTGCTACTCCAGCTTTCTTTTGATTTCGACTTGCATGGAATAACTTCTTCCATCCCCTCACTTTCAGTCTGTATGTGTCCCTACGTCTGAAGTGGGTCTCTTATAGACAGCATATATATGGGTCTTGTTTTGTTTTGTTTTGCTTTTGTGGTACATGGGCCTCTCACTGTTGTGGCCCCTCCTGTTGCGGAGCACAGGCTCCAGACGTGCAGGCTAAGCGGCCATGGCTCACGGGCCCAGTCACTCCACAGCATGTGGGATCTTCCCGGACCGGGGCACGAACCCACGTCCCCTGCATCGGCAGGCGGACTCTCAACCACTGTGCCACCAGGGAAGCCCTGGGTCTTGTTTTTGTGTCCATTCAGCAAGCCTGCATTTTTTGGCTGGAGCATTTAATCCATTTACATTTAAGGTAATTATCAATATGTATGTTCCTATTGACATTTTGTTAATTGTTTTGGGTTTGTTTTTATAGGTCTTTTTTCTTCTCTACCTCTTTTGTTCTGTTGTGGTCTGATGACCATCTTCAGTGTTGTGTTTGGGCTGCTTTTTCGTTTTTGTGTGCATCTATCTATTGTAGTTTTGGGTTTGTTGTTCCCTTGAGGTTTTGATATAGCAGTCTGTAGGTGTACAAGTTTCTTTTTTAATTTTTTTAATTTTTATTTTATTTATTTATTTTTGGCTGTGTTGGGTCTTTATTGCTGCACGTTGGCTTTCTCTAGTTGTGGTGAGCGGGTGCTCCTCTTCGTTGTGGTGCACGGTCTTCTCATTGCAGTGGCTTCTCTTGTTGCAGAGCAACTACAGTAGTTGTTGCGCGTGGGCTTTAGAGTGCAGGCTCAGGAGTTGTGGTGCACGGGCTTAGTTGCTCCGCGGCATGTGGGATCTTCCTGGACCAGGGATCGAACCTGTGTCCCCTGCATTGGCAAGTGGATTCTTATCCACTGCGCCACCAGGGAAGCCCACAAGGTTGTTTCAAGTTGCTGGTCTCTTCCCCGCCTAGAGGAGTTCCTTTATCATTTCTTGCAAAGCTGGTCTCGTGGTGTCGAATTCTCTTAGCTTTTGCTGTCTGTAAAGCTTTTGATTTCTCCATCAAATGTGAATGAGAGCCTTGCTGGGTAGAGTATTCTTGGTTGTAGTTTCCTCCCTTTCATCACTTTAAATAGTGATGAAAGGCCACGTCTTTCTGGTAGGCAGAGTTTCTGCTGAGAAATCAGCTGATAGCCTTATGGCAGTTCACTTGTATTTGTCGTTTTTCCCTTGTGGCTTTAAAAATTTTTTTTTTCGTCTTTAATTTTTGTCAGTTTGATTACTATGTGTCTTGGCATGTTGCTCCTTGGGTTTATCCTGCCTGGGACTCTCTGTGCTTCCTTGACTAGGGTGACTGTTTCCTTTCCCTTGTTAGGGAAGTTTTCAGCTATTATCTCTTCAAATGTTTTCTCAGGTCCTTTCTCTCTCTCTTCTCCTTCTGGGACCCGTATAATGTGAATGTTGGTATGTTTAATGTTGTCCCAGAGGTCTCTTAGACTGTCTTCATTTCTTTCTATTCTTTTTTCTTTATTCTGTTTCATGGCAGTGATTTCCACCATTTTGTCTTCAGGTCATTTATTTGTTCTTCTGCCTCAGTTATTCTGCTATTGATTCCTTCTAGTGTGTTTTTCATTTCATTTATTGTATTGTTCATCTCTGTTTGTTTGTTCTTTAGTTCCTATAGGTCTTTGTTGAACATTTGTCGCATCTTCCCGATCCTTGCCTCCATTCTTTCTCCGAGATCCTGGATCATCTTCACTATCATTATTCTGAATTCTTTTTCTGGAAGTTTGGCTATTTCCACTTCACTTAGTTGTTCTTCTGGGGTTTTATCTCGTTCCTTCATCTGGGACACAGTCCTCTGCCATTTCATTTTGTGTGACTTTCTGTGATTGTGGTTTTTGTTCGGCAGGCTGCAGAATTGTAGTTCTTTTTGCTTCTACTGTCTGTCCTCCAGTGGATGAGGCTCTCTAAGAGGCTTATGCGAGCTTCCTGATGGGAGGGACTGGTGGTGGGTAGAGCTGGGTCTTGTCCATCTGGTGGGGAGGGCCGTGCTCAGTAAAACTTTAAAACTTTAATCCACTTGTCCCGCTGAAGGGGTGAGGTTGTGTTCCCTGCTGTTGGTTGTTTGGCCTGAGGCAACCCAGCATTGGAGCCTACAGGCTATTTGGTGGGGCTAATCATGGCCTCTGGGAGGGCTCATGCCAATGAGTACTTCCCAGAACTGCTGCTTCCAGTGTCTTTGTCCCTGCAGTGAGCGACAACTCCCCTGTCACTTCTGCAGGAGACCCTCCAATACTAGCAGGTAGGTCTGGCCCAGTCTCTTATGGAGGCACTGCTTTTTTCCCCTGGGTCCTGGTGCGCACAGGACTGTGTGTGCCCTCCAAGAGTGGAGTTTTTGTTTCCTCCAGTCGTGTGGAAGTCCTGCAGTCAATCCCGCTGGCCTTCAAAGCTGGACTCTCTGAGGAGTCCTCCTCTCATTGCTGGACCTCCAGGCTGGGAAGCCTGACACGGGGCTCAGAACCTCACTCCAGTGGGAGAACTTCTGTGGTATAATTGTTTTCCAGTTTGTGGGTCGCCCGCCCGGCGGGTATGGAATTTGATTCTGTTGCACTTGCGCCCTGCCTACCGTCTTGCTGTAGTCTCTCCTTTGTCTTTGGATGGTAGGGTATCTTTTTTGGTAGGTCCTAGCATTTTTCCACTGATGGTTGCTCAGCAGTTGGTTGTGATGCTGGTGCTCTTGCAAGAAGGGGTGAGTGCACGTCCTTCTACTCCACCATCTTTCCAAATATTTTTTCCCAGAGCCTTTTGCGGTTGCCTTTTTACTCTGTGGATAATCTTTTTTCGTTGTTTTTTTTTTTATATATTTATTGGAGTATAGTTGATTTACAGTGTTGTGTTAGTTCTGCTGTATAGCATAGTGAATCAGTTATACATATATATATATCCACTCTTTTTTAGATTCTTTTCCTATATAGATCATTACAGAATATAGAGCAGAGTTCCCTGTGCTATACAGTAGGGCCTTACTAGTTATCTGTTTTATATATAGTAGTGTGTATATGTCAATCCCAGGCTCCCAATTTATCCCTCCTCTCCCCATGCCTGCCCCCGTAACTGGTAAACATAGTTGTTGTGTTTTTTTTGACACAATGGCCTTTTTATTTTAAATTTTGAATTTTATTTTACTTGTTTTTTTATACAGCAAGTTCTTATTAGTTATCCCTTTTTAGTGAACATATATTAGTGAATATATGTCAATCACAATCTCCAGATTCATCACACACACACACACACACACACACACCCCGGCACTTTTCTCCCTTGGTGTCCATACGTTTGTTCTCGAAATCTGTGTCTCTGTGACATCTGTGACATCTGTCTTGAAGAATCCTTGCATCCCTGGGATAAATCCCACTTGATCATGGTGTACGATCCTTTTAATGTGTTGTTGGATTCTGTTTGCCAGTATTTTGTTGAGGATTTTTGCATCTATATTCATGAATGATACTGGTCTGTAATTTTCTTTTCTTGTAGTATCTTTGTCTGGTTTTGGTATCAGGGTGATGGTGGCCTCATACAATGAGTTTGGGAGTGTTCCTTCCTCTGCAATATTTTGGAAGAGTTTGGGAAGGATGGGTATTAGCTCTTCTCTGAATGTTTGATAGAATTCACCTGTGAAGCCATCTGGTCCTGGACTTTCATTTATTGGAATATTTTTAATCACAGTTTCAATTTCATTACTTGTGATTGGTCTGTTCATATTTTCTATTTCTTCCTGGTTCAGTGTTGGAAGGTTGTACCTTTCTAAGAATTTGTCCAGTTCTTCCAGGTTGTCCATGTTATTGGCATAGAGTTGCTTGTAGTAGTCTCTTAGAATGCTTTGTATTTCTTCAGTGTCCGTTGTAACTTCTCCTTTTTCATTTCTAATTTTATTGATTTGAGTCCTCGCCTTCTTTTTCTTGATGAGTCTGGCTAATGGTTTATCAATTTTGTTTATCTTCTCAAAGAAGAGCTTTAAGTTTTATTGATCTTTGCTATTGTTTTCTTTGTTTCTATTTCATTTATTTCTGCTCTGATCTTTATGATTTCTTTCCTTCTGCTAACTTTGGGTTTTGTTTGTTCTTCTTTCTCTAGTTCCTTTAGGTATGAGGTTAGATTGTTTATTTGAGATATTGCTTGTTTCTTGAGGTAGGGTTGTATAGCTATAAACTTCCCTCTTAGAACTGCTTTTGCTGCATCCCATAGGTTTTGGATCATTGTGTTTTCATTGTCATTGTCTCTAGGTATTTACTGATTTCCTCTTTGATTTCTTCAGTAATCTCTTGGTTATTTAGTAATGTATTGTTTAGCCTCCATGTGTTTGTGTTTATACGTTTTTTTCCCTGTCATTGATTTCTGATCTCATAATGTTGTGATCAGAAAAGATGCTTCATATGATTTCAATTTTCTTAAATTTACTGAAGCTTGATTTGTGACCCAATATGTGATCTATCCTGGAGAATGTTCCATGCACAGTTGAGAAGAAAGTGTAATCTGCTGTTTTTGGATGGAATGTCCTATAAATATCAATTAAATCTATCTGGTCTATTGTGTCATTTAAAGCTTCTGTTTCCTTATTAATTTTCTGTTTAGGTGATCTGTCCGTTGGTGTAAGTGAGGTGTTAAAGTCCCCCACTATTACTGTGTTACTTTTGCTTTCTTCTTTTATAGCTGTTAGCAGTTGCCTTAGTATTGAGGTGCTCCTATGTTGGGTACATATATATTTATAATTGTTATATCTTTTTCTTGGATTGATCCCTTGATCATTATGTGGTGTCCTTCTTTGTCTCTTGTAACATTCTTTATTTTAAAGTCTATTTGATCTGATATGAGTATTGCTACTCCAGCTTTCTTTTGATTTCCATTTGCATGGAATATCTTTTTCCATCTCTTCACTTTCAGTCTGTATGTGTCCCTAGGTCTGAAGTGGGTCTCTTGTAGACAGCATATATATGGATCTTGTTTTTGTATCCATTCAGCCAGTGTGTGTGTTTTGGTTGGAGCATTTAATCCATTCACGTTTAGGGTAATTATCGATATGTATGTTCCTATGACCATTTTCTTAATTGTTTTGGGTTTGTGTTTGTAGGTCCTTTTCTCCTCTTGTGTTTCCCACTTAGAGAAGTTCCTTTAGCATTTGTTGTAGGGCTGGTTTGGTGGTGCTGAATTCTCTTAGCTTTTGCTTGTCTGTAAAGCTTTTGATTTCTCTGTCGATCTGAATGAGATCCTTGCTGGGTAATCTTGGTTGTAGGTTCTTCCCTTTTATCACTTTAAATATGTCACGCCACTCCCTTCTGGCTTGTAGATTTCTGCTGAGAAATCAGCTGTTAACCTTTTGGGAGTTCCCTTGTATGTTATTTGTCATTTTTCCCTTCCTGATTTCAATAACTTTTCTTTGTCTTTAATTTTTGCCAATGTGATTACTGTGTGTCTTGGCGTGTTTCTCCTTGGGTTTATCCTGTATGGGACTCTCTGTGCTTCCTGGAGTTGGGCGGCTATTTCCTTTCCCATGTTAGGGAAGTTTTCTACTATAAACTCTTCAGATATTTTCTCGGGTCTTTTCTCTCTCTCTGCTCCTTCTGGGACCCCTATAATGTGAATGTTGTTGCGTTTAATGTCCCAGAGGTCTCTTAGGCTGTCTTCATTTCTTTTCATTCTTTTTTCTTTATTCTGTTCCGCAGCTGTGAATTCCACCATTCTGTCTTCCAGGTCACTTATCCGTTCTTCTGCCTCAGTTATTCTGCTATTGATTCCTTCTAGTGTATTTTTCATTTCAGTTATTGTATTGTTCATCTCTGTTTGTTTGTTCTTTAATTCTTCTAGGTCTTTGTTAAACATTTCTGTCATCTTCTCAATCTTTGCCTCCATTCTTTTTCCGAGGTCCTGGATCATCTTTACTATCATTATGCTGAATTCTTTTTCTGGAAGGTTGCCTATCTCCACCTCATTTAGTTGTTTTTCTGGTGTTTTAACTTGTTCCTTCATCTGGTATATAGACCTCTGCCTTTTCATCTTGTCTCTCTTTCTGTGAATGTGGTTTTTGTTCCACAGGCTGCAGGATTGTAGTTCTTGCTTCTGCTGTCTGCCTTCTGGTAGATGAGGCTATCTGAGAGGCTTGTGCAGGTTTCCTGATGGGAGGGACTGGTGGTGGGTAGAGCTGGCTGTTGCTCTGGTGGGCAGAGCTCAGTAAAACTTTAATCTGCTTGTCTGCTGATGGGTGGGGATGAGTTCCCTCCCTGTTGGTTGTTTGCCCTGAGGTGATCCAGCAATGGAGCCTTTTTGGTTGGGCTAATGGTGGACTCTGGGAGGGCTCACGCCAAGGAGTACTTCCCAGAACTTCTGCTGCCAGTGTCCTTGTCCTCATGGTGAGACACAGCCACCCTCCGCCTCTGCTGGAGACCCTCCCAACACTAGCAGGTAGGTCTGGTTCAGTCTCTTATGGGCTCAATGCCCCTCCCCCTGGGTCCCAGTGTGCACACTACTTTGTGTGTGCCCTCCAAGAGTGGAGTCTCTGTTTCCCCCAGTCCTGTCGAAGACCTGCAATCAAATCCCGCTAGCCTTCAAAGTTTGATTCTCTAGGAATTCCTCCTCCCATTACTGGACCCCCAGGTTGGGAAGCCTGACGTGGGACTCAGAACCTTCACTCCAGTAGGTGGACTTCTGTGGTATAAGTGTTCTTTAGTTTGTGAGTCACCCATCCAGCATTTATGGGATTTGATTTTATTGTGACTGTGCCCCTCCTACCATCTCATTGTGGCTTCTCCTTTGTCTTTGGATGTGAGGTATCTTTTTTGGTGATTTCCAGTGTCTTCCTATTGATGATTGTTCAGCAGTTAGGTGTGATTCTGGTGCTCCCGCAAGAGGGAGTGAGAGCATGTCCTTCTACTCCACCATCTTGAACCAATCCCCAAACATAAATAGTTGTTTTTTTTTTTTTTTTGCAGTACGAGGGCCTCTCACTGTTGTGGCCTCTCCCGTTGCGGAGCACAGGCTCTAGACGCGCAGGCTCAGTGGCCATGGCTCACGGGCCCAGCTGCTCCGTGGCATGTGGGATCTTCCCTGACCGGGGCACAAACCTGTGTCCCCCACATCGGCAGGCAGACTCTCAACCACTGCGCCACCAGGGAAGCCCAATAGTTTTTGTTTTTGTTTTTACATCTGTGACTCTACTTCTGTTTTGTAAATAAGTTCGTTTGTACCATTTTTTTAGATTCTCTGTGGATGGTGTTTTTTTCTTTTTCTCTGTTGAAAGAGGTTGCTTTTATTTTTAAATTTACTTTTATTGAGATGTAATTGACATTAACATATTAATTTCAGGTGTACAATGTATTGATTCAATATACAGTTAGTTGACCCTTGAACAACATACATTTGAATTGCATGGGTCCACTTATATGTGGACTTTTTCCAGTAAATATTTTGGAAAAATTTTTGGAGATTTGCAATAATTTGAAATAAATTGAAGGCAAACCTTGTAGCCTAGAAATATCAAAAAAAAAAAAAGAAAAAGTTAGGTATGTCATGAATGTATGAAATATATGTTGATATATAAATAACATAAAAAGTATGTGTTAATCAACTGCTTATGTTATTGGTCAGGCTTCCAGTCGACAGTAGGCTATGAACAGTTAAGTCTTGGAGTGAAAAGTTATGCGTGGATTTTCAACAGTATGGGCGTTGGCGCCCCAACCCCTGCATTGTTCAAGGGTCAACCATATGTCTATATTTGAAATGATCACCATAATTAGTCTACCTAACATCCATCACCACACATAGTTACAAATTTTCTTGTGATGAGAACTTTTAAGATTTATTCTGTTAGCAACTTTCAAATATATAATACAGTATTACTAACTATAGTAAGCATGCTGTACATTACATTCTCAGGACTTATTTATTTTACAACTGAGAGTTTGTATCTTTTGACCTCCTTTACCTATTTCACCCATACCAGATCCCCTCCTCTGGCAACCATCAGTCTGTTCTCTGTATCAATGAGATTGCTTTTTTGGATTCCACATGTAAGTGAGATCATACAGTATATGTGTTTTTCTGTATAGCTCATTTTGCTTAGTGTATCGCACTCAAGGTTTATCTAACTGTCATAAATGGCAGGATTTCCTTATTTCTTGTGGCTGAATGATATTCTTTTGTGTGTGTGTGTGTGTGTGTGTGTGTGTGTGTGTGTGTGTGTATACCACATTTTCTTTATCCATTCGTCAGTGAACACTTATGTTATGTCATTGTTTTGGCTATTCTAAATAATGCTGCAGTGAACATGGGGGTGCATATATCTTTTTAAGTAATGTTTTTGTTTTCTTCAGATAAATACCCAGAAGTGGAATTACGAGATCATATGGTAGTTCTGTTTTTACTTTTTTGAGGAACCTCCATACTGTTTTCTGTAGTGGGTGTGTACCAATTTACATTTCTGTCAGCAGTGCACAAAGGTTCTCTTTTCTCTACATCCTCGCCAACACTTATTTGTTGTGTTTTTGATAATAGCTGTTCTGACAGTGTGAGATAATAACTCATTCTGGTTGTGATTTGCATTTCCCTTGATGATTAGTGATGTTGAGCACCTTTTCATGTACCTGTTGGTCATTTGGATGTCTTCTTTGGAAAATGTCTATTCAGATTATGCCTTTTTTTTTTTTTTCTGGTAGTAGTTTGTGGTTTTCTTTTTTCTTTCTTTTTTTTATTGAAGTATAGATTTACAATGTTATGCCATTCTCTGCTGTGCAGCAGAGTGACTCAGTTTTACACATGTATACATTCTTTTTTAAATATTCTTTTCCATTATGGTTTATCCCAGGAGATTGGATATAATTCCCTGTGCTATACAGAAGGACCTCGTTGTTTATCCATTCTAAATGTAATAGTTTGCATCTACCAACCCCAAATTCCAAGCCTGTCCCTCTTCCACTCTGCTTACCCTTGGCTACCACAAGTCTGATTTCTATGTCTGTGAGTCTGTTTCTGTTTTGTAGATAGGTTCATTTGTGCCATATCTTAGATTCCATGTATCAGTGATATCATATGGTATTTGTCTTTCTCTTTCTGACTTACTTCACTTGGTATGAAAATCTCTATTTGTATCCATGTTGCTGCAAACAGCATTATTTTGTTCTTTTTTATGGCTGAGTAGTATTCCATTGTTCCATTAATCTATAAGTCTGTCTTTGTGCCAGTACCATACTATTTTGATGACTGTTGCTTTATAGTATAGTCTGAAGTCAGGGAGCCTGATTCCTCCAGCTCTGTTTTTCTTTCCCAAGATTGCTTTGGCTATTTGGGGTCTTCTGTGTTTCCATCCAAATTTTAAGATTTTTTGTTCTAATTCTATGAAAAATGCCATTGGTAATTTGATAGGGGTTGCATTGAATTTGTAGATTACAGTGGGTAGTATAGTCATTTGGACAGTATTGATTCTTCCAGTCCAAGAATATGGTATATCTTTTCATCTGTTTGTGTCATCTTCGATTTCTTTCATCAGCATCTTATAGTTTTCAGAGTACAGGTTTTTTGCCTCCTAGGTATTTTACTGTTTTTGATGCGATGGTAAATGGGATTGTTCCCTTAATTTCTCTCTCTGATGTTTTGTTGTTAGCGTATAGAAATGCAACAGATTTCTGTGTATTAATGTTCTATCCTGCAACTTTACTGAATTCATTGATGAGCTCTAATAGTTTTCTGGTATCATCTTTGGGATTTTCTATGTATAGTATCATGTCATCTGCAAGCAATGACAGTTTTCCTTCTGCTTTTCCAATCTGGATTCCTTTTATTTCTTTTTCTTCTCTGATTGCTGCAGCTGGGACTTCCAAAACTGTGTTGAATAAAAGTGGTGAGAGTGGACATCCTTGTCGTGTTCCTGATCTTAGACGAAATGCTTTCAGCTTTTCACCATTGAGTATGATGTTAGCTGTAGGTTTGTCATATATGACCATAATTATGTTGAGGTAGGTTCCCTCTATGCCCACTTTCTGGAGAGGTTTTATCATTAAATGGGTGTTGGATTTTGTCAAAAGCTTTTTCTGCATCTATTGAGATGATTGCATGGTTTGTATTCTTCAATTTGTTAATGTGGTGTATCACACTGATTGATTTGTGGATATTGAAAAATCCTTGAGGGGCTTCCCTGGTGGCACAGTGGTTACAGATCCGCCTACCAATGCAGGGGACATGGGTTCAATCCCTGGTCTGGGAAGATCCCACACGCTGCGGAGCAACTAAGCCTATGTGCCAGAACTACTGAGTCTGCACTCCAGAGCCCACGAGCCACAACTACTGAGCCCATGTGCCACAACTACTGAAGTCCACGTGCCTAGAGCCCATGCTCTGCAACACAAGAAGCCACTGCAATGAGAAGCCCATGCACCACAAAAGAGTGGCCCCTGCTCACCACAAGCAGAGAAAGCCTCCATGCAGCAGTGGAGACCCAATGCAGCCAAAAATAAAGAAAGAAAGAAAGAGAGGGACAGAGAGAGAGAGAAAGAAAAGAAAGAGAGAAAAAAAGGAAGGAAGGAAAGAAGGAAGGAAAGAAAGAAAAGAAAGATCCTTGCATCCCTAGGATTGATCCCACTTGATCATGGTGTATGGTCCTTTTAATGTATCGTTGGATTCAGTTTACTAGTATTTTGTTGAGGATTTTTGCATTTGTGTTCATCAGTGATATTGGCCTGTAAGGTTTTTTTTGTGTGTGTCTGGTATCTTTGGTTTTGGTATCAGGGTAATTGTGGCCTCATAGAATGAGCTTGGGAGTGTTCCTTTCTCTGCATTGTTTTGGAACAGTTTGAGAAGGATGAGTGTTAACTCTTCTGTAAATGTTCAATGGACAGCATCTGTGAAGCCATCTGGTCCTGGACTGCTGTTTGTTGGAAGTTTATTTTTGGCTGCACCTCATGGCATGTGGAACTTCCCTGACCAGGGATCGAACCCACACCTCCTGCAGTGGAAATGCTTAGTCTTAACCACTGGACCACCAAGGAAGCCCTTGTTGGACGTTTTTAAATCAGTTTCAATTTCAGTGCTTGTGATTTGTCTGTTTATATTTTCTATTCCTTCCTGGTTCAGTCTTGGAAGGTAGTGCCTTTCTAAGAGTTTGTCTGTCTTTTTTTTTTTTTTTGCGGTACGTGGGCCTCTCACTATTGTGGCCTCTCCTGTTGCGGAGCACAGGCTCCGGAGGCGCAGGCTCAGCGGCCATGGCTTACGGGCCCAGCCGCTCCGGGGCATGTGGGATCTTCCCGGACCGGGATACGAACCCGCATCCCCTGCATCGGCAGGTGGACTCTCAACCACTGAGCTACCAGGGGAGCCCAGTTTGTCTGTTTTTTTATGTTGTCCATTTTATTGGCATATAGTTGCTTGTAGTAGTCTCTTATGATCTTTATATTTATGTGCTGTCAATTGTAACTTCTTTTTCATTTCTGATTCTATGTGTGTGTGTGGTACACGGGCCTCTCACTGTTGTGGCCTCTCCTGCTGTGGAGCACAGGCTCCGGACGCGCAGGCTCAGCGGCCATGGCTCACGGGCCCAGCTGCTCCGCGGCATGTGGGATCTTCCCGGACCGGGGCATGAACCCGTGTCCCCTGCATCGGCCGGCGGACTCGCAACCACTGCGCCACCGGGGAAGCCCCATTTCTGATTCTATTGATTTGAACCCTCTCCCCTTTTTTCTGGACAAGTCTGGCTACACATCAGTTTTGTTCTTTGAAAAGATCGCTTTTAGTTTCATTGAGCTTTTCTATTGTTTTCTTCATCTCTATTTTATTTAATTCTGCTCTGATCTTTATTATTTCTTTCCTTCTACTAACTTTGGGTTTTTTTGTTCTTTTCTAGTTAATTTAGGTGTAAGGTTAGGTTGTTTATTTGAAATGTTTTTTTGTTTCCTGAGGAGAGCGTGTATTGCTATAAACCTCCCTTTTAGAACTGTTTTTACTATGTCCCATAGGTGTTGGATTGTCATGTTTTAGTTTTCATCTTTCTCTAGGTATTTTTTGATTTTCTCCTTGAGTTTTTCAGTGATACATTGGTTGCTCAGTATCATGTTGTTTACTGTCCACGTGCTTGTGTTTTTTAATAATTTTTTTTGAATTTTATTTTATTTATTTTTTATACAGCAGGTTCTTATTAGTTATCTATTTTATACTTATTAGTGTATATATGCCAATTTTCCTGTAATTGATTTCATATCTCATAGCATTGTGGTTGGAAGCAATGATTGATATGATTTCAATTTACCAAGGCTTGAGTTGTGGCCCAAGATGTGATCTGTCCTGGAGAATGTTCCACATGCACTTGAGAAGAAGGTGTATTTTCTTGCTTTTGGATGGAATGTTCTATAAATATCAGTTAAGTTTATCTGGTCTAACGTGTCATTTAAGGTCTGGTTTTCCTTATTGATTTTCTGTCTGGATGATTTGTCCAGTGATGAAAGTGGGGTTGTTGAAGTCCCCCACTATTATTTTGTTACTATTGATTTCTCCTTTTATGGTTAGCATTTGCTTTATATATTGAGGTGCTCCTGTGTTGTGTGCATATATATTTACAATTGTTGTTTTTTCTTTTTGAATTGATCCCTTGATCATTATGTAGTGTCCTTTGCATCTTGTAACAGTTTTTATTTTAAAGTCTGTTGTGTCTGATATAAGTGTTGCTACTTCAGCTTTCTTTTGATTTCCATTTGCATGGAATACAATTTTCAGTCCCCTCACTTTCAGTCTATATGTGTCACTAGATCTGAAGTGGGTCTCTTGTAGACAGCATGTATACGGGTCTTGTTTTTGTATCCATTCAGCCAGTCTGTGTCTTTTGGTTGGAGCATTTAATCCATTTCCATATAAAGTAATTATTGATATGTATGTTCTTATTGCCATTTTGTTAATTGCTTTTTTTTTTTTTTTTTTTTGTGGTATGCGGGCCTCTCACTGTCATGGCCCCTCCTGTTGCGGAGCACAGGCTCCAGACATGCAGGCCCAGCAGCCATGGCTCACGGGCCCAGCTGCTCCACAGCATGTGGGATCCTCCTGGACCAGGGCACGAACCCACGTCCCCTGCATCGACAGGTGGACTCCCAACCACTGTGCCACCAGGGAAGCCCTTGGGTTTGTTTTTGAAGGTCTTTTTTCTTCCCTTCCTCTTTTGTTGTTTTCTCTTGTGATTTGATGTCTGTCTTCAGTGTTGTGTTTGGACTGCTTTTTATATTTTGTGTGTGTATCCATTGCAAATTTTTTGTTTGTGGTTCCCATGGGGTTTTTATATAGCAGTCTGTAATAAGTACAAGATTGTTTTAAATTTCTCGTCTCTTAATTTCCAGTGCATTTCCAATGTCCTGCATTTGTACTCTCCTCTTCTCATGATTACTTGTTTTGATATATTTGTGTGTGGATGATTTCCTACCTTTACTGTATGTTTGCCGTTACCTGTGAGCTTTTCCATGCATAATTTTCATAATTCTAGTTGTGGCCTTTTCTTTTCCCCCTAGAGAAGTTCCTTTAGCACTTTTTTGTAGAGCTGGTTTGGTGGTGCTGAATTGTCTTAGCTTTTGCTTGTCTGTAAAGCTTTAGATTTCTCCATCAAATCTGAATGAGAGCCTTTCTGGGTAGAGTATTCTTGGTTGTAGGTTTTTCCCTTCCATCACTTTAAATATATTGTGCCACTCCCTTCTGGCCTGCAGAGTTTCTTCTGAAAAACCAGCTGATAACCTTATGGGGAGTCCCTTGTATGTTGTTTGTTGCTTTGAATATTTTCTCTGTTTTTAATTTTGTCTGTTTGATAAATATGTGTCTCGGCCTGTTCCTCCTTGGGTTTATGTTGTTTCGGACTCTCTGTGCTTCCTGCACTTGAGTGAGTGTTTTCCTTCTCACATTAGGGAACTTTTCAGCTATAATCGCTAAAAATACTTTCTCAGGTCCTTTCTGTCTGTCTTCTCCTTCTGGGACCCCTGTAATGTGAATGTTGGCACATTTAATGTTGTCCCGAGGTTTCTGAGACTGTCCTCATTTCTTTTCACTCTTTTTTCTTTATTCTGTTCAGCAGCAGTGATTTCCACCAATCTGTCTTCCAGGTCACTTATTTGTTCTTCTGCCTCATTTATTCTGCTGTTGATTTCTTCTAGTGTATTTTGCATTTCATTTATTGCATTGTGCATCTCTGTTCTTTAAATCTTCTAGCTCTTTGTTAAATATCTCTTGTATCTTCGTGATTTGTGCCTCCATTCTTTTTCTGAGATCTTGGATCATCTTTACTATCATTACTCTAAATTCTTTTTCAGGTATGTTGCATAACTCCATTTAATTTTTCTTGTGGGTTTTTATCTTGTTCCTTTGTCTGGAACATATTTCTCTGTCGTTTCATTTTGTCTAACTTTCTGCGTTAGTGATCTCCTTTCTGCTAGCTGCAGCATTGTAGCTCTTCTTGCTTCTGGTGTCTGTCCCCTGGTGGTGTGGTTGGTCCTGGGGCTTGTTCAGGCTTCCTTGTCGGGGGTACTGTTGCCTGCCCACTGGTGGGTGAAGCTGAGTCTTGTTTCTCTGGTGATCAGTGGTGTGTTTAGATGTGGCTGTGAGCTACGAACAGCTTTAGGCAGGCTGTCTGATGATGGATGGGGCTGTGTTCCTAACCTGCTGGTTGTTTGGCGTGAGTTGTTGCAGTACTGTAGCCTGTAAGCTGTTGGTTAGGGCCACGTCTTGATGCCAAAATACCGATTTTCGGCAGAGCTCACACCGATCAGTATTTTCTGTGGCCTCTGCCACCAGTGTCCTTGCCCCCCAGTGAGCCACAGCTGACCCCCACCTCCCCACGTGACCCTCCAAGCCTCGGTAGGTAGGTCCATCCCAGGCTCCTGTGGAGTTACTGCTTTGTGCTGGGTCTCAGTGTACATGAAACCTTGTGTGTGCCCTCCAAGGGTTGAGTCTCTGTTTATGCCAGTCCTGTAGAGCTCCTGCACTGAAGCCCTGCTGGCCTTCAAAGACAAATGCTCTGGGGGCTTCTCCCAGTGCCAGATCCTCCGGCTGGGGAGCCTGATATGGGATCAGAACTCTCACTCTTTCTCCTTGTGGCTTCTTCTTTGTCTTTTGATGTAAAAAAATATATATATTTTGATAAGTTCCCGTCTCTTTTGACGATGGTTGTTCACCAGTTAGCTGTGATTTGGGTGTTTTTCTGAGAGGATGTGAGCTCAAGTCCTACTCTGACGTCTTGTCCAGAATTGAGGGGCTGCTATTAGTTTGGATACTTGCTGCCTCCTTCCTCAGTGTGTGCTGCTCATTTCCCCCTTTTTATGGGGCGTGTAGGTGCGGCAGCTTGTGCCCACTCCTAGTATGGCTGGGGCAGCAGTTGGCACACGGTCTCCCAGTGGTGGTGGTGGCCAGTGTGCCCCCGGCACAGCAGGGGCAGTGATTGGAGATTGGTGCCTGTGCCCATCTCTTAGCATCTGTGGTTGCCCACACACTCCTGGGACAGCAGGGGCGGCGATTTTCACCTGATTGCTGCCCTTGCGCTCTCCCCTGATGGTGGGGGCAGTGATTGGCGCCTACTCGTGTGTCCCTTAGTGGTGGTGGCAGCCCGTGCCTGCCTCTGGAGCCCATGATGGCAGCAGCAGCTCATGCTGCCCCCGGAGCTCATGTAGGTGGTGTCCTGTTGCCTGAGAGCACACGCACAGGGAAAGAAGCTCCTATGGTGGTCCCACCGCTCTTCTTGTGCGCCTCCCAACCGTAGTGTCTTGCTTCTCTGGTGGGCCCAGGCTTCTTCCGAGTGCACCCTCAGTTGCCATATTCCAGCCTCTTCAGGCTGTCTCTATGCAGCCAATCCTGGTCCTCTCCCTGGGTCTGACCTCCAAAGCCCGCACTTCATCACCCAACCCCTGCCTGCACCAGTGGATGAGTAGCTCAGGCTGGGGAGTGCAGGGTGGCAGTACCAATCATCTTTGTAGGTCACTCTTTGTTTTGCCTTCTGCAAACTGGTTGCTGCGCTCTCCTTGGAGGTTGGGTTGTGAAACTCCCCCTCCATCCAGGCTGATCTCCCCCCTGGTGAGGGGACTTCCCAGGGTGTGGGAACCTTTCCTCCTTTACAACTCCCTTCCTGGGGCACAGTTCCTGTCCCAATTCCTTTCTCTGTCTCTTTCTTTCTTTTGTCCTACCTGGTTACTTGGAGGTTTCTTGTCCTTTCGGAAGTCTGAGGTCTTCTGCCAGCGTTCAGTGGATGTTTTGTGCAAATTGTTCCACTTGTAGATGTATTTGTGATGTTTTTGTGGGAGGGGGCGAGCTCCATGTGCTGCTCCTCTGCCATCTTGATTCCTCCCCACTACCATTCAGTCTTGACAGTTTGTATGTTTCTAAGAATTTATCCATTTTTCCAGGTTTTCCTTTTTTTTTGGTGTATAGTTGTTCATAGTGGTATCTTTATGCTCTTTTGTATTTCTCTGCTATCAGTTGTAATGTTCCTTACATTTCTGATTTTGTTTGTGTCCTCTCTCATTTTTTCTTGGTAAATGGTTTTTCTATATTGTTTATCTTTTTAAAAAACTAGCTTTTAGTGTCACTGGTCTTTTCTATTGTCTTTTTAGTGTCTATTTCATTTATCTCCTCTGATCTTTCTTTCCTTCCTTCTACTAACTTTGGGCTTTAGTGTGTTGTTCTTTGCAGTTCCTTATGGTTTAAAGTTAGGTCATTTATTTGAGATCTTCCTTGTATCTTAAGCTAGGCATTTATTGCCATGAACTTTCCTCTTAGAAATGCTTTTGCTGCGCCCCATAATTTTTAGTTGCTGTATTTCCGTTTTTAATTTTTCTCAAGGTATTTTAAAATTAATTAATTTTTGGCTGTGTTGGGTCTTCGTTGCGGTGCGTGGGCTTTCTCTAGTTGCGGCGAGAGGGAGCTACTCTTCCGTTGCGGTGGGCAGCTTTCTCATTGCGGTGGCTTCTCTTGTTGTGGAGCATGATTCTAGGCACGCGGGCTTCAGTAGTTGTGGCACATGGGCTCAGTAGTTGTGGTTCACAGGCTCTAGAGCACAGGCTCAGTAGTTGTGGCACACGGGCTTAGTTGCTCTATGGCATGTGGAATCTTCCCGGACCAGGGCTCAAACTCATGTGCCCTGCATTGGCAGGTGGACTCTCAACCACTGTGCCACCAGGGAAGCCCTCTCAAGGTATTTTTAAATTTATCTTTTGATTTCTTCTTTGACCCATTGGTTCAGTAGCATGTTGTTTAATCTCCAAATATTTGTGAATTTTCCAGTTTTCTTCTTGTAATTGATTTCTAATTTTACACCATTGTGCTCAAAACAGATGCTTGATATCATTTCAGTCTTCTTAAGTTCATTAAGACTTGTTGCCTGATGTATGCTCTGTCCAGAAGAATGTTCCATGTGCGCTTGAGTAGAATGTGTATTCAGTTGCTTTTGGCTGTCATGTTCTTTATAGGTCTTATTATGTCCATCTGTTCTAATATGTTGTTTAAGCCCAACATTTCTGAATGATCTATCTGTTAATAAAAGTGGGGTATTAAAGTCCTCTACTGTTACTGTATTGCTGTCAGTTTTTCACTTTAGGTCTGTTAATATTTGCTTTATATATTTAGATGCTCCTATGTTGGGTACAGATGTCATATCCTCTTGTTGCTTTAACCTTTCATAATTACATAATAACCTCCTTTGTCTCTTACTACAGTCTTTGTCTTTAAGTCTATTTTGTCAAACTGTACTACTCAAGCTTTCTTTTGGTGTCCATTTGCATGGACTGTCTTTTACTTTCCATGCTTTTACTTTCAGTCTGTCTGCGTACTTATCTGAAGTGAGTCTTGTTTTTTAATCCTGAATGCCACTCTTGTCTGTTGATTGGAGAATTTAATCCATTTACATTTAAAGTAATTATAGATAAGTATGTACATATTGTACTTTTGTTAACTGTTTTCTGACTGTTTTGTAATTCCTTTATTCTTTTTCTCTTGCTGTCTTCCTGATTTTCTATAGTGGCATGCTTAGATTCCTTTCTCTTTGTGTACGTATGTGTATGTACTATATAGGTTTTTGCTTTGTGGTTACAGTGAGGCTTACATAAAACAATTTATATTTATTATAGTCTATTTTAAGTTGATAACTTAAGTTCGAGATCATTCTAAAGCACTAGTATGTTTACTCTCCTCATCATGTTTTATGTTTTTTTTTTTTTTTTTTTTTTTTTGCGGTACACGGGCCTCTCACTGTTGTGGCCTCTCCCGTTGCGGAGCACAGGCTCCGGACGTGCAGGCTCAGCGGCCATGACTCATGGGCCCAGCCGCTCCGCAGCATGTGGGATCTTCCTGGACCGGGGCACGAACCCGTGTCCCCTGCATCGGCAGGCGGACTCTCAACCACTGCGCCACCAGGGAAGCCCTGTTTTCTGTTTTTGATGTCACAGTTTATATCTTTTTATCTTGTGTATCCATTAACAAATTATTGTAGTTATATTATTTTTACTCCTTTTGTCTTTTAACCTTCATACGAGCTTAATTAATTCACCACTTTACAGCATGAGATTATTCTGAATTTTACTATATATTTACCTTTACCAGTGAGATTTATACTTTCGTATGTTTTCCTGTTACTTATTAGTGCCCTTTCACTGCAGCTTAAAGAAGCCCCTTTAACATTTCTTGTAAGGTTGGTCTAGTGGTGATGAACTCCTTCAGCATTTGTTTGTCTGGAAAACTCTCTCCTTCAGTTTTGAAAGACAGCTTTGCAGGGTAGAGTATTCTTGGTTGGCAGTTTTTTTTTTTTCTTTCAGCACTTTGAATATATCATGCCACTCCCTTCTGGTCTGTAAAATTTCTGTTTAAAAATATGCTGGTATTCTTATGGGGGTTCCCTTGTATATAACAATTTGTTTTTTCCTAACTGCTTTTGAGATTCTCTCCTTGTCTTTAACTTTTGACAGTTAAATGATAATGGCTGGACTCATCTTCTTTGGAACTCTCTGGGCTTCCTGGATCTGAATGTTTCCTTCCCTAGATATGGGAAGTTTTCAGCCATTATTTCATCAAATTAGTTTTCTACCCCTTACTCTGTCTTCTCCTCTGAGTCCCCTATAATGTGAATATTGGTCCTCTTGATATGGTCCCATAAATCCCTTAAGCTGTCTTTACTCTTTTTCATTCTCTTTCCTTTCAGCAGCTCTTATTGCATGAATCCTTATGCTGTGTCTTCAAGTTTGCTGATCCTTTCTTTGCTTCATCTAGTCTGATGTTGAACCCCCCCCCCCCACCGCTTTATTGTATTTTTCAGTGCAGTTATTATATTCTTCAACTCTGTGATTTCTGTTTGGTACTTTTTAATATTTTCTCTCTCTTTGTTGAAAGTCCCACTTTGTTCATGCATTGTTCATACTTTGGTGAGCATCTTCATGACCATCATTTTGAACTATTTATTGTTAAATCACTTGTCACTGTTTCATTGAAATCTTTTTTGTTTCTGGCTGTGCCTTGCGGCTTGCGGAATCTTAGTTCCCCGACCAGGGATTGAACCTGCATCCTCAGCAGTGAAAGCGTGGAGTTCCAACCACTGGACCGCCAGGGGAATTCCCCATTTAAATTTTTTTTTTTTTTTTGGTGATACATGGGCCTCTCACTGTTGTGGCCTCTCCCGTTGTGGAGCACAGACTCCGCACGTGCAGGCTCAGCAGCCATGGCCCACGGGCCCAGCCGCTCTGTGGCATGCGGGATCTTCCTGGCCTGGGGCACGAACCCGTGTCCCCTGCATCGGCAGGCAGACTCTCAACCACTGCGCCACCAGGGAAGCCCTAAATCTTTTTTTTTTTTGAGGTTTTATCTTGTTCCTTTTTTGGAACGTATTCTTTGTTTTTTCATTCTCCTTGACTCTCTGTGTTGGTTTCTATGCATTTGATAAAACAGCCCCTCTTCTAGTTTTGAAGGAGTGGTCTCATGTAGATGAACCTTTTTGTTCCACCCGGCCCTTGCTCTTGGCTGTTGCTCAAACCTTTATGATTGTCTAGGTAGCCTTCTTTGTTCTTAGTGGCTCTTAGTAGCTGAGGTTGTGCCAAGCGCCAGTTTCCCCAAGGGGAGGATCTCAGTCAGTAACTAGATGCAGGCTGATTGGAAGCTGGACAGAAGCTTTTGAAGTAAGGAACTATACCTCTTTCAGGGGAAGCCTGGGAGATGGGCATTTCTATCTACCCGCTCTTGACTGAGCTCTGGGGTGATCGCCGGGTAAGAACTATTTGCTACCATCCTGTTGAACCTGTGAACACAAGCCCCACTGGGCTACCAGAGGGAGCCATGCTGACAGGGATGTGTCATTTCAGTGACAGCCACAAAAGCTGGGGTGCCAGATGTGCACAAGCTCCTTTTTTGGAGACACAAGCAACTTGGGTTGCAGTAGTGGGAGAGTGTGAACATGGCATCTGGGGACCTCCCCATTGTCTGGAGAGCATTGTGGTTGTTTAATTGGAAGCCTGCCCCTCAAGTTACAGCTATGAAGATAAGCTAATAGTTCTCTTTCATGGGAAGACTGCACATTTCTGTCTGCTGCCTCTACTGTTGCCTGAGGAGTTAGCCAGTTAAGAACTCTTGCTCTATCTGTTACAGTCCTGTAGGACCCACAGGTGTAAGCCCTGCTGGCCACCAGGGTCAGGCATTCAAGAGGTATGCCCTGGGTGGCAGCTATAAAAACTGGGGCCCGGGCTTCCCTGGCGGCGCAGTGGTTGAGAGTCCGCCTGCCGATGCAGGGGACATGGGTTTGTGCCCCAGTCCAGGAAGATCCCACATGCTGCGGAGCGGCTGGGCCTGTGAGCCATGGCTGCTGAGCCTGCACGTCCAGAGCCTGTGCTCCACAACTGGAGAGGCCACAACAGTGAGAGGCCCGCGTACCGCAAAAAAAACAAAAAACAAAAAACTGGGGCCCCAGATGTGTGTACACAGACTCCTTTCTGGGAGACATCAGCAGCCTGGAGCAAAGGAGAGTGTGAAGATGGCGCCTGCCAGCCTCTGCGGTCTTTGGAGAATATGTCAGTTGGCCCTTAGATGTGTGTTAAATTAGAAGCCTGTCCCTCAGGCTGAAGCTCTTTTATTTTATTTATGTTTTAAAATTTTTATTCAAGTATAATCGATTTACAGTGTTGTATTAGTTTATGGTGTATAGCAAAGTTAATCAGTTATACATATATATACATATTCTTTCCCATTATGGTTTATTACAGGATATTGAATCTAGTTCCCTGTGCTATACAGTAGGTCCTTGTTGTTTATGTTTTTTATATATAGCAATTTGTATCTGCTAATTCCAAGCTCCTAATTTATCCCTCCCCCACCTTCTTTGCCCTTTGGTAACCATAAGGTTGTTTTCTGTCTGAGTCTGTTTCTGTTTTGTCAATAAGTTCATTTGTGTCATATTTTAGATTCCACATGTAAGTGATATCATATGGTATTTGTCTTTCTCTTTCTGACTTACTTCACTTAGTATGAATCTCTGCTGCAAATGGCATTCTTTTATTCATTTTTATGTCTGAGTAGTATTCCACTGTATGTATGTATGTGTGTGTGTGTATATATATGTGTGTGTGTGTGTGTGTGTGTGTGTATACACACACACAGCCCACATCTTTATCCATTCCTCTGTTGATGAACAGTTAGGTTGCTTCCAGTACTGTTTGCTATTGTACATAGTACTGCTCTGAACATAGAGGTGCATGTATAATTTCGAATTAGAGTTGTCTCTGGATATATGCCCAGGAGTGGTGGTGCTAGATCATATGGCAACTCTAATTTTAGTGTTTTGAGGAACTTCCATACTGTTTTCCATAGTGGCTGCACCAATTTACATTCCCACCAACCATGTAAGAGGCTTCCCTTTTCTCTACACCGTCTCCAGCATTTATTATTTGTAGACTTTTTGATGCTGGCCATTCTGACCGATGTGAGGTGGTACCTCATTTTAGTTTTGATTTGCATTTCTCTAATAATTAGCAATGTTGAACAAATTTGCATGTGCCTCTTGGCCATCTGTTTGTCTTTGGAGAAATGTCTATTTAGGTCTTCTGCTCATTTTTTCGTTGGGTTATTTGTCTTTTTCTTACTGAGTTTTATGAACTGTTTATATATTTTCAAAATTAAGCCCTTGTCAGTCACATTGTTTGCAAATATTTTCTCCCAGTCTGTACGTTGTCTTTTCATTTTGTTTATGGTTTCCTTTGCTGTGCAAAAGCTTATAAGTTTGATTAGGTCCTGTTTGTTTATTTTTGCTTTTATTTCTATTGCCTTGGGAGACTGACCTAAGAAAACATTGGTACGGTTTATGTCAGAGAATGTTTTGTCTATGTTCTCTTCTAGGAGTTTTATGATGTCTTGTCTTATATTTAAGTCTTTTTTTTTTTTTTTTTGCGGTACGCAGGCCTCTCACTGTGTGGCCTCTCCCGTTGCGGAGCACAGGCTCCGGATGCGCAGGCTCAGCGGCCATGGCTCACGGGCCCAGCCGCTCCGCGGCATGCGGGATCCTCCTGGACCGGGGCACGAACCCGTGTCTCCTGCATCGGCAGGCGGTCTCTCAACCACTGCACCACCAGGGAAGCCATTATATTTAAGTCTTTAAGCCATTTTGAGTTTATTTTTGTGTATATTGTGATGGTGTGTTCTAACTTCATTGATTCACATGCAGCTGTACAGGCTGAAGCTTTTAAGATAAGGAAATAGGCCTCTATCACAGAAGGACTGGGTGCATTTCAGTCAGCTGCCTGTGTGCCGGGCCCTGGGGGCTTATCCATGGTTAGTCCATATGAGCCCTTTAAGAACCGTTTTTCAGTTTGTTATAGCCTTGTTGCTCTCGTGGATACAAGGTCTGCTGATATTCAAAGGTAGGTGTTTTGGGGGCCTGTCCCTCAGGTGCAGGCCTTAAAAGTCGGGATGACAGATGTGGTATTCAAAACCTTCCCTCTTTAGGGAGAAGTTGGGAGTTGGGGGTTCTCTCCTAATTGTGGGTCGCCACACTGAAGGGCGGGGTTTCTGGCAAGATTGTGTCTCAACCCCTCATACCCAATTTGATGTCGTTTTTTTCTCATTAACCTGATGTGTAGGAGTCACTTGGCTAGTTTTCAGATTTCTTTCAGGGAGAATTGTTCCATGTGTAGCTGTATATTCAGTGTGTCTGTGAGAGGAAGTGAATTCAGGATCCTCCTACATCGCCATCTTGAACCAGAAGCCTGGATAGTGACTTTTGATACACAAATATTTTAAGTTTTCATGAAGTCTAGTTTGTCTATTTTGTTGTTGTTGTTGCCTGTGCCTTTGTTGTCATATCCTAGAAATCATTGCCAAATCCAACATGAAGCTTTTTTCCTGTTTTCTTCCAAGAGTTTTATTGTTTTAGGTTGTAAATTTAGGTCCTGGATCCATTTTGAGTTAATTTTTGTATATTAGGTGTTAAGTAAGGGTCTTACTTTTAAACAAGTAAGTTAGGTAACGTCATTCTTTTGCATGTGGATATCTAGTTTTCCCAGCACCATTTCTTGAGAAGACTGTCCTTTCCTCCGTGGAATGGTCTTGACACCCTTGTCAAAAACGATTTGACTGTATATGAGAGGGTTTATTTCCTGGCTCTGTATTCTATTCCGTTGGTCTGTATGTCTCTCTTTATGCCAGTAACACCTTGTTTTGATTATTGTAGCTTTGTAGTAGGTTTTGAAATGTGTTCAGAAAGTGAGTCCTCCAGTTTTGTTTTCTTTCAAGTTTGTTTTTCATTATTTGTCCCTTTAGATTCCATATGAATTATAGAATGGGCTTTTCTATTTCTGCAAAATATGTCATTGGGATTTTGATAGGGATTGCATTGAACCTGTAGATAACTTTAGGTAATATTGACATTTTTACAATATTAACTCTTCCAGTCTATGAACATGGGATGTGTTTCCATTTATTCATGTGTTCTTTAATTTCTCTCGGCAATATTTTGTGGTTTTCATTGTACAATACTTTAACCTCCTTGGTTAAGTTAATTTCTAAGTGTTTTATTCTTTTTGGTAGTATTGTAAATGGAATTGCTTTTGTAATTTCCTTTTTGGGTATTTCATTGTTAGTGTCCAGAAATGCAACTGATTTTTTGTGTTGACTTTGAACCTGCTACTTTGCTGAATTCATTTACTAGTTCCAACAGCTTTTCTGTGGAGTCTTCAGGATTTTCTAAATATAAGGTCATATAATCTCCAAACAGATATAATTTTATTTTTTCCTTGGCAATTCAGATGCCTTTTATTTCTTTTTCTTGTCTAAGTGCTCTGCCTAGAGTTCCAGTAGCATGTTGAATAGAAGTGGTGAAAATAGGCCTCCTTACCTTGTTCCTGATCTTAGAGGAAAAGCTTTCACGTCTTTCACAATTGAGTATTATATTTGCTATGGGGTTTTCTAAATGGCTTTTATTATGTGGAGGTAGTTTCCTTTTATTCCTATTTTGTTGAGTGTTTTTAATCACAAAATGCTGTTGAATTTTGTCAGATGCTTTTTATGTATCAATTTAGGTGATCACGTGTTTTTTTTTCCTTCATTTTTTGGCATTGTGTATTATGCTGATCCATTTTAGTGTGCTGAACCATCCTTACTTTCCAGAAATAAATCCCACTTGGTCATGATATATAATTCTTTTAATATTCTGTTGAATTTTGTTTGCTAGTATTTTGTTAAGGATTTTTTTTCAATTAGGGTATTTTTAAAATTTTGGTGAAATATAACACAAAGTATGCTTTTTAAACCATTTTAAAGAGTACAGTTTAGTGGCATTAATTATTGATAGTGTTCTGCAACCACTACCACTATCTATTTCCAAAACTTTACCATTATCCCAAACAGAAACTCTGTACCCATCAAGCAATAACTTCCCCATTACTCCCATCTCCAGCCCGTGATAAACACTAATCTTACTTTCTGTCTCTATGTAATTTCCTACAATATTTGTTTTTTTGTGTCTGGCTCATTTCAGTGTTCATTCCTGCTGTAGTATGTATCAGAACTTCATTCCTTTTAATGGCTGAATATTATTCTATTGTATGTATATACCACATTTTGTTCATTCTTCTGTTGATGGACACTTGGATTGTTCCCACCTTTTGGCTATTGTGAATAGTGCTGCAATGAACACTGGCATACAGTACCTCTTTAAGTCCCTGTTTTCAATTCTTTTGAGTGTCTACTGGGAGTGGAATTGCTGTGTCATACGGTAATTCTGTATTTAACTTCTTGAGGAACTGCCAAACTTTTCCACAGGGATCTCACCATTTTACATTCCTACCAGCAGTATATGAAGGTTCCAATTTCTCCACACCCTTGCCTTGTTGAGGATTTTTTTCATCAATGTTCATAAGGAATATTGGTTTGTGGTTTTCTTTTAGTATCTTTGTCTGGCTTTGGTATCAGGATCATGCTGATCTCATAGAACGAGTTAGGAAGTGGCCCCTGCTCTTCAGTTTTTTGGAGAAGTTGGAGAAGGATTGGTATTAATTCTTTAGATGTGTGGTAGAATTCACCAAGAATCCATCAGGTCCAGGGCTTTTCTTTGATTACTTATTCAACCTCCCTGCTAGTTATAGGCCTATTCAGAATATCTCTTGCTTCATGATGTAGTCTTGGTAGGTTTTGTGTTTCCAGGAATTTGTCTGTTTCATTTAGGTTACCCAATTTGTCGGCGTATGCTTGTTCATAGTACTCTTTTATAATCCTTGTTTTTATTGAACTGGTAGTAATGTTCCCACCTTACTAAAACAACTAGTTTTAGTTGTTTGAGTCTTTTCTCTTTTTTTCTTAGTCCATCTAGCTAAAGTTTTATCAATTTTATTGATCTTCTCATTGATTTTTCTCTTATTTTCCTCTGGTTTATTTATCTTAGCTGCTCTTTCATTTCCTTCCTTTTAGCTTTGGGTCTGTGTTGTTCTTTTTCTGGTTTCTTAAGTTGTAAAGTTAGGTTGTTTGTGATCTTTCTTGTTTTTTAACATAAACATTTATAGCTATAAATTTCTCCCTTAGCACCACTTTCTCTGTGTCTCATAAGCT
The DNA here is from genome assembly GCF_039906515.1 of Pseudorca crassidens. NCBI lineage: Eukaryota > Metazoa > Chordata > Mammalia > Artiodactyla > Delphinidae > Pseudorca > Pseudorca crassidens. The sequence goes on from NC_090304.1 coordinate 56,541,442, forward strand.
TTGGTATGTTGTATTTTAGTGTTTGTTCATATCTGAGTTTTTTCTAATTTCCCTTGTGATTTCTTCTTTGATCCATTGGTTGTTTAAAACTGTGTTGTTTAGTTTCTACAATTTTGTGAATTTTCCAGTTTTCTTTATGTTATTGAATTCTAAGTTTATCTTGTGGTAGTCAGAGAAGATACTTTGTATGGTATCTCTCTTTTTAAATCTATTGAGACTTAATTTGTGGCCTAACTTATAGACTTTCCCGGAAAATGTCCCATGTGCACTTGAGAAAAATGTGTATGCTGTTGTTGTTGGGTGGAATGTTTTTTACATGTGTTACGTTCCTCAATTACTTTTTTCTAGTTGTTCAATTCGTTATTGTGAGTGGGGTCTTGAAGTCTCCAACTATTAATGTAGAATTGTCTATTTCTCTTTTCAATTTTGTTTACTTTTGCATCATATATTTTGATGGCCTGTCATTAGGTGTGTAAATGTTTGTAATTGTTATATCTTCTTGCTGTATTGAGCCTTTCATTAATATATAATGTCCTTTTTTTGCCTCATAACTTTTCTTAAAGTCTATTTTGTCTTAAATTAGTACAGCCACTTCTGCTCTCTTTTGGTTACTATTTGCATGGCATATCTTTTTCCATCCTTTCACTTTCAACATCCTTGTGTCTTTGGATCTCAAGTGAGTCGCTTACAGACAGCTTTAGAGTTGGATTGTGTATTTTTATCCATTCTGCCAATCTCTGTCTTTTGATTAGAGAGTTTAATCCATTTACTTTTAAAGTAATTACGTGTTAAGGAGGGGCTGACTTCTGTCATTGTGCTGTTTCCTGTATGCCCTCTAGCTTTTTTGTCCCTCATTTCCTGCATTCCTGTCCTCTTTTGTTTTCAGTTGATTTTTTTTGGACAGCAAAATGTTTAAATTCCTTCTTAATTTCCTTTGTGTATATTTTAAAGCTATTTTCTTTGTTGTTTCATGGGAATTACATTTAACATCTTAAAGTTATTACATTCAAATTGGATTTTTTTAACATCTTTATTGGCGTATAATTGCTTTACAATGGTGTGTTAGTTTGTGCTTTACAACAAAGTGAATCAGTTATATATATACATATGTTCCCATATCTCTTCCCTCTTGCATCTCCCTCCCTCCCACCCTCCCTATCCCAGCCCTCCAGGCAATCACAAAGCACCGAGCTGATCTCCCTGTGCTATGCGGCTGCTTCCCACTAGCTATCTACCTTACGTTTGGTAGTGTATATATGTCCATGCCTCTCTCTTGCTTTGTCACAGCTTACCCTTCCCCCTCCCCATATCCTCAAGTCCATTCTCTAGTAGGTCTGTGTCTTTATTCCTGTCTTACCCCTAGGCTCTTCAAGACATTTTTTCCCTTAAATTCCATATATATATGTTAGCATATGGTATTTGTCTCTCTCTCTCTGACTTACTTCACTCTGTATGACAGACTCTAGGTCTATCTACCTCATTACAAGTAGCTCAATTTCGTTTCTTTTTATGGCTGAGTAATATTCCATTGTATATATGTGCCACATCTTCTTTATCCATTCATCTGATGATGGACACTTAGGTTGTTTCCATCTCCTGGCTATTGTAAATAGAGCTGCAATGAACATTTTGGTACATGACTCTCTTTGAATTACGGTTTTCTCAGGGTATATGCCCAGTAGTGGGATTGCTGGGTCATATGGTAGTTCTATTTGTAGTTTCTTAAGGAACCTCCATACTGTTCTCCACAGTGGCTGTATCAATTTACATTCCCACCAACAGTGCAAGAGTGTTCCCTTTTCTCCACACCCTCTCCAGCATTTATTGTTTCTAGATTTTTGATGATGGCCATTCTGACTGGTGTGAGATGATATCTCATTGTAGTTTTGATTTGCATTTCTCTAATGATTAATGATGTTGAGCATTCTTTCATGTGTTTGTTGGCAGTCCGTATATCTGCTTTGGAGAAATGTCTATTTAGGTCTTCTGCCTATTTTTGGACTGGGTTGTTTGTTTTTTTGTTATTAAGCTGCATGAGCTGCTTATAAATTTTGGAGCTTAATCCTTTGTCAGTTGCTTCATTTGCAAATATTTTCTCCCATTCTGAGGGTTGTCTTTTGGTCTTGTTTATGGTTTCCTTTGCTGTGCAAAAGCTTTGAAGTTTCATTAGGTCCCATTTGTTTATTTTTATTTCCATTTCTCTAGGAGGTGGGTCAAAAAGGATCTTACTGTGATTTATGTCATAGAGTGTCCTGCCTGTGTTTTCCTCTAAAAGTTTGATAGTTTCTGGCCTTACATTTAGGTCTTTAATCCATTTTGAGCTTATTTTTGTGTATGGTGTTAGGGAGTGTTCTAGTCTCATACTTTTACATGTACCTGTCCAGTTTTCCCAGCACCACTTATTGAAGAGCCTGTCTTTTCTCCACTGTACATTCCTGCCTCCTTTATCAAAGATAAGGTGACCATATGTGCGTGGGTTTATCTCTGGGCTTTCTATCCTGTTCCATTGATCTAGCTTTCTGTTTTTGTGCCAGTACCATACTGTCTTGATTACTGTAGCTTTGTAGTATAGTCTGAAGTCAGGGAGCCTGATTCCTCCAGCTCCGTTTTTCGTTCTCAAGATTGCTTTGGCTATTCGGGGTCTTTTGTGTTTCCATACAAATTGTGAAATTTTTTGTTCTAGTTCTGTGAAAAATGCCAGTGGTAGTTTGATAGGGATTGCATTGAATCTGTAGATTGCTTTGGGTAGTAGAGTCATTTTCACAATGTTAATTCTTCCAATCCAAGAACATGTTATATCTCTCCATCTATTTGTATCGTCTTTAATTTCTTTCATCAGTGTCTTATAATTTTCTGCATACAGGTCTTTTGTCTCTTTAGGTAGGTTTATTCCTAGATATTTTATTCTTTTTGTTGCAATGGTAAATGGGAGTGTTTTCTTGATTTCACGTTCAGATTTTTCATCATTAGTGTATAGGAATGCCAGAGATTTCTGTGCATTAATTTTGTATCCTGCTACTTTACCAAATTCATTGATTAGCTCTAGCAGTTTTCTGGTAGCATCTTTAGGATTCTCTATGTATAGTATCATGTCATCTGCAAACAGTGACAGCTTTACTTCTTTTCCAATTTGGATTCCTTTTATTTCCTTTTCTTCTCTGATTGCTGTGGCTAAAACTTCCAAAAGTATGTTGAATAAGAGTGGTGAGAGTGGGCAACCTTGTCTTGTTCCTGATCTTAGTGGAAATGCTTTCAGTTTTTCACCATTGAGAACAATGTTGGCTGTGGGTTTGTCATATATGGACTGTATTATGTTGAGGAAAGTTCCCTCTATGCCTACTTTCTGCAGGGTTTTTATCATAAATGGGTGTTGAATTTTGTCGAAAACTTTCTCTGCATCTATTGAGATGATCTTATGGTTTTTCTTCTTCAGTTTGTTAATATGGTGTATCATTTGATTGATTTGCGTATATTGAAGAATCCTTGCATTCCTGGAATAAACCCCACTTGATCATGGTGTATGATCCATTTAATGTGCTGTTGGATTCTGTTTGCTAGTATTTTGTTGAGGAATCTTGCATCTAGGTTCATCAGTGATATTGGCCTGTAGTTTTCTTTCTCTGTGACATCCTTGTCTGGTTTTGGTATCAGGGTGATGGTGTCCTTGTAGAATGAGTTTGGGAGCGTTCCTCCCTCTGCTATATTTTGGAAGAGTTTGAGAAGGATACGTGTTAGCTCTTCTCTAAATGTTTCATAGAATTCGCCTGTGAAGCCATCTGGTCCTGGGCTTTTGTTTGTTGGAAGATTTTTAATCACAGTTTCAACTTCAGTGCTTGTTTTTGGTCTGCTCATATTTTCTATTTCTTCCTGATTCAGTCTTGGCAGGTTGTGCATTTCTAAGAATTTGTCCATTTCTTCCAGGTTGTCCATTTTATTGGCATATACTTGCTTGTAGTAATCTGTCATGATCCTTTGTATTTCTGCAGTGTCAGTTGTTACTTCTCCTTTTTCATTTCTAATTCTATTGATTTGAGTCTTCTCCCTTTTTTTCTTGATGAGTCTGGCTAATGGTTTATCAATTTTGTTTATCTTCTCAAAGAACCAGCTTTTAGTTTTATTGATCTTTGCTATCGTTTCCTTCATTTCTTTTTCATTTATTTCTGATCTGATTTTTATGATTTCTTTCCTTCTGCTAACTTAGGGGTTTTTTGGTTCTTCTTTCTCTAATTGCTTTAGGTGCAAGGTTAGGTTGTTTATTCGAGATGTTTCCTGTTTCTTAAGGTAGGCTTGTATTGCTCTAAACTTCCCTCTTAGAACTGCTTTTGCTGCATCCCATAGGTTTTGGGTCGTTGTGTCTCCGTTGTCATTTGTTTCTAGGTATTTTTTAATTTCCTCTTTGATTTCTTCAGTGATCACTTCATTATTAAGTAGTGTATTGTTTAGCCTCCATGTGTTTGTATTTTTTGCAGATCTTTTCCTGTAATTGATATCTAGTCTCATAGCGTTGTGGTCGGAAAAGATACTTGATACAATTTCGATTTTCTTAAATTTACCAAGGCTTGATTTGTGACCCAAGATATGATCTGTCCTGGAGAATGTTCCATGAGCATTAGAGAAAAATGTGTATTCTGTTGTGTTTGGATGGAATGTCCTATGAATATCAATTAAGTCCATCTTGTTTAATGTATCATTTAAAGCTTGTGTTTCCTTATTTATTTTCATTTTGGATGATCTGTCCATTGGTGAAAGTGGGGTGTTAAAGTCCCCTACTATGAATGTGTTACTGTCGATTTCCCCTTTTATGGCTGTTAGTATTTGTTTTATGTATTGAGGTGCTCCTATGTTGGGTGCATAAATATTTACAATTGTTATATCTTCTTCTTGGATCGATCCCTTGATCATTATGTAGTGTCCTTCTTTGCCTCTTCTAATAGTCTTTATTTTAAAGTCTATTTTGTCTGATATGAGAATTGCTACTCCAGCTTACCTTTAATAACATAGGAAAACTCTGCTCCTTCACAGCTCTATCCTGCCCCCCTTGGTTGTTGATGTCACAAAATCATAATTATAATTAATTATAACTGTGTGCTCTAAAACATAAACCAGTAATTCTTTTAGATGCATTAGTCTCCTGAATTATGGAAGAAGAGAAGATTTGGAGTTTCAGACCAAAGTTATAGTAATACTAGCTATTACATTAATAATTGTCTTTTTTCTTTAAATGTATTAGTCTTCTATATCATATAGAAAACAAAAAGTACAGTTATAAGCCATTGTTACAATAATACTAAATAATCACTCACATATTTATCTTTATTTAGACGTTTATTTTTCCACAGCTTTGAGGTACTGACTAGTGTGCTTTCTTTTCACCTGCAGGACTCCTTTGAGCCTTTTTTATAGGGTAGGTCTAGAGGTCATGAATTCCCTCAGCTGTTGTTTATCTGGTAATGTCTTGATTTCTTCCTCACTTTTGATGGACAGGTTTGCCAGATTTAAGATTCTTGGTTGACAGTTTTTTTCTTTGAGCACTTTGAATATATTTGTCTACTTTCTTGTGGCCTCTAAAGTTTCTGGTAAGAAATCTACAGATAATCTTATTAAGGATCCTTGTATGTGACGATTTGCTTCTCTTGCTGCCTTCAAGATTTGCCCTTAGTCTTTTGAAAGTTTGATTATAATGAATTTCAGTGTGGATCTCTCTCAATTCATCTTACTTGGCGTTTGTTGAACTTCTTGGATGTTTACATTTTTGTCTTTCATCAGATTTGGGGAGTTTTCAGTCATTATTTTGTCAAATATTCTCTCTGTCCTTTTCTCTCTCTCTCGTCCTCTTGGGATTCCCACAGTATGTTGGTCCTTCTGATGGTGTCCCATGGATCTCTTAGTTTCTGTTCACTTTTCTTCAATCTTACTTCTTTCGCTTCCTCACCCTTGTTAAATTCCATTCTCCTGTCTTCAAGTTTACTGACTCATTCTGCCTACTCAATCCTGCCTTTGTCCCTCTAGTAAATTTTAAATTTCAGTTATTGTACTTTTTTGCCCTAGAATTTCTTTTTTTGTTTCTTTTTAGGTTTTCTCTCTCTTTATTGATATTTCTATTTTGTTCACACATCATTTTCTCAACTTTCTCCACATCTTCCTTTAGTTCTTTGATTACCTTTAAGACCAGTGTTTTAAAGTCTTTGTCTAATACATCTGCCATTAAGGGACAGATTTTGTTGAATTATTCTTCTTCCTCTGAATGGGCTGTACTTTCCTGTTTCTTTGTATGTCTTGTGATTGTGGAGCCCTGGACATGTGAGTTTAATAATATGGTAACTCTGGAAATCAGATTCTCCTTCTTCCCATGGGTTTGTTATTTTTTATTATTGTTTTTGTTTTTTATTGTTATAGTCTGTGTCTGTGCTGATAATCAGCCTGAAGTGTAAATTTAATGTCTTCTTATCTCTTTTCTGAGTCTTTCCTTGGGCATATGCAGTCACTTTCTAATTTTCCCCATATATGCAGTTGTTTTTTAATGTGCTAGTCTCTAATGTTTGGCTCCTCAAAGGGGAAAAGCAAAAAATGAATTGGGGAACTGAGGGTGGGGAGGGTGCTGGCCCTTTAAGTCCCCTGGAAATCACGTTAGCTTGACGGGAAGGCATTTACAACAGTGCGGGAAAGTGCAACAATGGCTGCCCATGTCTATGTCTGCACCTGTGTGATCAGAAGCAGCAATCAGAGTACAGATTCCCCAGTATTGGGGGGGGTGGGCGTGGAGAGAGTTCTTTTTACCCACTCTAGCTCCTACAAGATGTGTGTAAACTGCTCCAGGAACATGTGCACAGCCATCTGCTACTGTGCTAAGAGCTGACATTGACTGCAGTTTACCCTGGAAGCTTTCCCCTGGAATCTTTCCCCTGGAAGTTGCAAGCCTTCAACAGACTCCAGAGTGAGTTCCAAAACTAGTTACATCAGACAGATTCTGCCAGTACAGTTATTGTGTATGTGGGGAGACAGTTTCCTGATGCATCCTACTCTGCCATAATCCCAGAATCCTCTCTCTTCTTTAGAGCAGGTTTAGGTTTACAAAAAACTTGAGAGGAAGATGTAGAGATTTCCCAACCCTCTCTTCTCACACTCGCATTGCCTCCCCCCTTGTCAACGTCACTCACCAGAATGGTTCATTTTTTTTTTCACCAAGGAGAAACCTACACATTGACAAATTATAATCACCCAGAGTTCATAGTTAACATTATGTTCACTCTGTATTGTACATTCTGTAGGTTTGGAAAACTGTATAATGATATTTATCTAGCATTATGGTATTATATAGTGTATTTTCTTTTTTTTTTAACTTTTAATTTATATTGGAGTATAGTTGATTTACAATGTTGTATTTAGTTTCAGGTGTACAGCAAAGTGACTCAGTTATAAATATATATATATATATATATCCATTCTTGTTCAGATTTTTTTTCCCATATAGGTTATTATAGAATATTGAGTAGAGTTCCCTGTGCTATACAGTAGGACCTTGTGCTATACAGTAGGACCTTGTTGGTTATCTGTTTTACTTATAGTAATGTATATATGTTAATCCCAAACTCCTAATTTATCCCCTCTCCCCACCTTTCCCCTTTGGTAACCATAAGTTTGTTTTCTATGTCTGTGAATCTGTTTCTGTTTTGTAAATAAGTTCATTTGTATCAGATTTGACATATAAGTGATATCATATGATATTTGTCTCTGTCTGACATACTTTACTGAGTATGATAATCTCTAGACCCATCCATGTTGCTGCAAATGGCATTATTTCATCATATTTTAAGGCTGAGTAGTATTCCATTGTATATATGTACTACATCTTCTTTATCCATTCTTCTGTCGGTGGACATTTAGATTGCTTCCATGTCTTGGTTATTATAATCAGTGCTGCAGTGAACATAGGGGTACATGTATCTTTTTGAATTATGGTTTTCTCCAGATATATGCCCAGGAGTGGGATTGTTAGATCATATGCTAGCTCTGTTTTTAGTTTTTTAAGGAACCTCCATACTGTTATCCATAGTGGCTGTACCAATTTACATTCCCACCAACAGTGTAGGAGGGTTCCTTTTTCTCTACACCCTCTCCCACATTTATTGTTTGTAGACTTTCTGATGGCCATTCTGACTGGTGTGAGGTGATACCTCATTATAGTTTTGATTTTCATTTCTCTAATACTCAGCAATGTTGAGCATCTTTGCATGTGCCCCTTGCCCATCTGTATGTGTTCTTTGGAGAAATGTCTATTTAGATCTTCTGCCCATTTTTTGATTGGGTTGTTTTTTTGTTTTGTTTTGTTTTTTTGATATAAAGCTGCATGAGCTGTTTGTATGTTTTGGAGAGTAATCCCTTGTTGGTTGCATCATTTGCAAATAGTTTCTCCCATTCTATGGTTGTCTTTTCATTTTATTTATGGTTTCCTTTGCTGTGGAAAAGCATTTGAGTTTAATTAGGTCCCATTTGTTTATTTTTGTTTTTATTTCCATTACTCTAGGAGATGGATCGAAAAAGATATTGCTGCTATGTATGTCAAAGTGTTCTGCCTATGTTTTCCTCCAAGAGGTTTATAGTATCCGGTCTTACATTTAGTTCTTTAATCCACTTTGAGTTTATTTTTGTGTATGGTGGTAAAGAATGTTCTAATTTCATTTTTTCACATGTAGCTGTGAAGTTTTCCCAGCACCACTTATTGAAGGGACTATCTTTTCCCATTGTATATTCTTGCCTCCTTTGTCGAAGATAAATTGACCATAGGAGTGTGGGTTTATTTCTGGGCTTTCTATCCTGTTCCATTGATCTATATTTCTGCTTTTGTGCCAGTACCATACTGTTTTGATAACTATAACTTTGTAGTATAGTCTGAAGTCAGGGAGCCTGATTCCTCCAGCTCCATTTTTCTTTCTCAAGATTGCTTTGGCTATTTGGGGTCTTTGGTGTCTCCATACAAGTTTTAAGATTTTTTGTTCCAGTTCTGTGAAGAATGCCATTGGAAATTTGATAAGCATTTCATTGAATCTGTAGATTGCCTTGGGTAGTATAGTCATTTTAACAATATTGATTCTTCTAATCTAAGAATATGGTATGTTTTCCCATCTGTTTGTGTTGTCTTCTATTTCTTTCATCAGCATTTTATAGTTTTCATCATACAGGTCTTTTGCCTCCTATGTAGGTTTATTCCTAGATATTTTATTCTTTTTGATGTGATGATAAATGGGATTGTTTCTTGAATTTCTCTTTCTGATCTTTCATTGTTACTGTATAGAAATGCAACAGATTTCTGTGTATTAATTTTGTATCCTGCAACTTTACTGAGTTCATTGATGAGCTCTAGTAGTTTTCTGGCAGCATCTTTAGGATTCTCTATGTATAGTATCTTGTCATCTACAGAGAGTGACAGTTTTACTTTTTTTCCAATTTGGATTCCCTTTATTTCTTTTTCTTCTCTGACTGCTGTGGCTAGGACTTCCAAAACTATGTTGACATCCTTGTCTTGTTCCTGATCTTACAGGAAATGCTTTCAGCTTTCCTTTTTTTTTTAAATTAATTTTTTATTTTATTTTTGGCTGCTTTGGGTCTTCGTTGCTGTGCGTAGGCTTTCTCTAGTTGTGGCGAGCGAGGGCTACTCTTCATTGCGGTGCACGGGCTTCTCATTGCAGTGGGTTCTCTTGTTGTGGAGCATGGACTCTAGGTGCGTGGGCTTCAGTAGTTGCGGCACATGGGCTCAGTACTTGTGGCGTGTGGGCTCTAGGGCATGTGGGCTTCAGTAGTTGTAGTGTACGGGCTCAGTAGTTGTGACTTGTGGGCTCTAGAATGCAGGTTCAGTAGTTGTGGCGCATGGGCTTAGTTGCTCGATGGCATGTGGGATCTTCCCGGACCGGGGATCGAACCCGTGTCCCCTGCATTGGCAGGTGATTCTTAACCACTGTGTCACCAGGGAAGTCCCTGCTTTCAGCTTTTCACTGTTGAGTATGATGTTAGCTATAGGTTTGTCATATATGGCCTTTATTATGTTGAGGTATGTTCCCTCTGTGCCCACTTTCTGGAGAATTCTTATCATAAATGGGTGTTGAATTTTGTCAGAAGCTTTTTCTGCATCTGTTGAGGTGATCATATGGTGTTTATTCTTCAGTTTGTTAATGTGGTGTATCACACTGATTGATTTGTGGGTATTGAAAAATCCTTGCATCCCTGGGATAAATCTCACTTGATCATGCTGTGTGATCTTTTTAATGTATTGTTTGCTAGTATTTTGTTGAGGATTTTTGTGTCTATGTTTATCAGTGATATTGGCCTATAATTTTCTTTTTTTCTGTGGTTTCTTTGTCTGGTTTTGGTATCAGGGTGATGGTGGCCTCATAGAATCGGTTTGGAAGTGTTCCTTCCTCTGCAACTTTTTGGAAGATTTTCAGAAAGATAGGTGTTAACTCTTCTGTAAATGATTGATAGAATTCGCCTTGGAAGCCACCTGGTCCTGGACTTTTGTTTGTTGGGAATTTTTAAATCACAGTTTCAATTTCAGTACTTGTGATTGGTCTGTTTGTATTTTCTGTTTCTTCCTGGTACAGTCATGGGAGTTTGTACCTTTCTAATAATTTGTCCATTTCTTCTAGGTTGTCTATTTTGTTGGAATATAGTTGCTTGTAGCAATCTCTTTTGATCCTTTTTATTTCCGTGGTGTCTGTTGTAACTTATTCTTTTTCATTCCTGATTTTATTGATTTGAGCCCTCTCCCTTTTTTTCTTGATGAGTCTGGCTACACATTTATCAACTTTGTTTATCTTTTTAAAGAACCAGCTTTTAGTTTCATTGATCTTTTCTATTTTTTCTTCATGTTTATTTCATTTATTTCTGCTCTGATCTTTATGATTCCTTTCCTTCTACTAAGTTGGGTATTTTTTTGTTCTTCTTTCTCTAATTCCTTTAGGTGTAAGGTTAGGTTGTTTATTTGAGATTTTTCTTGTTTCCTGAGGTGAGATTGTATTGCTATAAACCTCCCTCTTAGAACTGCTTTTGCTGCATCCCATAGATTTTGGATCATTGTGTTTTCAATGTTATTTGTCTACAGATATTTTTTGATTTCCTCTTTGATTTCTTCAGTGATCCATTGGTTGTTTCGTAGCATGTTGTTTAGCCTGCACATGCTGTGTTTCTTACAGTATTTTTCTTGTGATTGATTTCCTTTTTTAAAATTGAAGTATAATTGCTTTACAGTGTTTTGTTAATGATTGCTGTACAGCAGAGTGACTCAGGTAGACATATATACATTCTCTTTCATATTCTTTTCCATTATGGTTTATCACAGGATATTGAATATAGTTCCTGGTGCTATACAGTAGGACCTTGTTGTTTATCCATTCCATATATACCAGTTTGCATCTGCTAATCCCAAACTCTCAATCCATCCCTCTCTCACCACCCTCCTTCTTGGTAACCACCAGTCTATTCTCTATGTCTGTGCTAATCCCAAACTCTCAATCCATCCCTCTCTCACCACCCTCCTTCTTGGTAACCACCAGTCTATTCTCTATGTCTGTGATTCTGTTTCTGTTTCATACGTAGGTTAATTTGTGTCATATTTTACATTCCACATATGAGTAATATCATATGGTATTTTTCTTTCTCTTTCTGACTTACTTCACTTAGTATGATAATCTCTAGTTACATCCATGTTACTGGAAATGGCATTATTTTGTTCTTTTTTATGTCTGAGTGGTATTCCATTGTATGTATGTACCACATCTTTTTATTCCATTCATCTATCGATGGACATTTAGGTTTTTTTCCTAAAAACCTAAAACATAGGTTTTGGCTATTGTGAATAGTGCTGCTGTGAACATAGGGGGTGCATTTATCTTTTTGAATTATAGTTTTGTCTGTATATATGCCCAGGAGTGGGATTGCTGGATTATATAATTGTAACTCTATTTTTAGTTTTCTGAGGAACTTCCATACTGTTCTCCACAGTGGCTGTATCAATTTACATTCCAACAGTGCAAGAGGGTTCTCTTTTTTCCACAGACTCTCCAGCATTTATTGTTTGTAGACTATTTGATGGCTATTCTGACTGGCATGAGGTGGTACCTCATTGTAGTTTTGATTTGCGTTTCTCTAATAATTAGCAATGTTTAGTATCTTTTGATGTGCCTATTGGCCATATGTTTGTTTTATTTGGAGAAATGTCTCTTTTTGTCTTCTGCCCACTTTTCAATTGAGTTGTTTTTTGTTGTTGAGTTTTATGAGCTATTTGTATATTTTGGAAATTAAGCCCTTGTCAGTTGCATCATTTGCAAATATTTTCTCCCATTCTGCAGGTTGTATTTTCATTTTGTTTATCGTTTCCTTTGCTGTGCAAAAGCTTGCAAGTTTGATTAGGTCTCATTTGTTTATTTTTGTTTTTATTTCTATTGCCTTGGGAGACTGATGTAAGAAATCATAACATACGATTTGTTAGACATTGTTTTGCCTGTGTTCTATTCTAGGAGTTTTATGGTGTCATGTCTTATACTTAAGTCTTTTAAGCCACTTTGAGTTTATTTTTGTATATGGTGAGAGGGTGTCTCCTAACTTCATCGATTTACATGTGGCTGTCCAATTTTCACAACACCACTTGCTGAAGAGACTTTTTCCCATTGTGTATTCTTGCGTCCTTTTTCGAAGATTAATTGACCGTAGGTGTGTGGGTTTACTTCTGGGCTGTCTGTTGTGTTCCATCGATCCATATGTCTATTTTTTCTTCTAGCACCATGCCATTTTGATTACTGTAGCTTTGTAGTATTTTCTGAAGTCTGGGATGGTTATTCCTCCTGCTTTGTTCTTTTTCTTCAGGATTGCTTAGGCAATTCTGGGTCTTTTATGGTTCCATATGAATTTTAGGATTATTTTTTCTAGTCTTGTAAATACATCATGGGTAATTTAATAGGGATCACATTAAATCTGTAGATTGCTTTGGGTAGTATGGCTATTTTAACAATATTAATTCTTCCAATCCAAGAGCATGGGATATCTTTCCATTTCATTGAATCATCTTCAGTTTCCTCTATTAATGTTTTATAGTTCTCAGCATATAAGTCTTTAACCTCCTTGGTGAGGTTTATTCCTAATCATTTCATTTTGGGGGTTGCTATTTTAAAAGTTACTGTCTTTTTACATTCCCTGTCTGATAGTTCATTTTTGGTGTAAAGAAATGCAACTGATTTCTGTATATTCATCTTGTATCCTGCTGCCTTGCTGAATTCAGTCATTTATCAGTTCTAGTAGTTTTTGTGTGGAGTCTTTAGGGTTTTCTACATATAGTATCATATCATTTGAAATAATGACAATTTTATCCCTTTCCTTCTAATTTGGATACCTTTTATTTGTTTTTCTTGTCTGAGTGCTGTGACTAGAACTTCTAATACTATGTTGAATAGAAGATGTGAGAGTGGACATTTTTGTCTTGTTACAGATTTTAGGGGGAAGGCTTTCAACTTTTCACCATTGAGTATTATATTGGCTGTGGGTTTGTCATAAACAGCTTTTACTATTTTGTGATATGTTCTGTCTATACCCACTTTGGTAAGAGTTTTTATTATGAATGGATGTTGAATTTTGTCAAGTGCTTTCTCTGCATCTATTGAGATGATTACATGGTTTTTGTCTCTTGTTTATGTGGTTTATCACATTGATTTGCATACGTAGAACCATTCTTATGAACTTGGGATGACTCCCACTTTGTCATGGTGTATGATATTTTTTATGTGTTGTTGGATTTGGTTTGCTAATATTTTGTTGAGAATTTTTTCCATCTATATTCATCAGAGATATTGGCTTGTAATTTTTTTTTTTTTTTTTTTTGGTGGTGTCTTTATCTGGATTTGGTATCAGGGTGATGGTAACTTCATAGACTGTCCTTGGGAGTGTTCCCTCTTCTTCAGTTCTTTGGAAGAGTTTGAGAAGGATTGGTATAAATTATATTTTGTATGTTTGGTAGAATTTGCCTGTGAAGCCATTTGGTCCTGGACTTTTGTTTATAGGGAGTTTTAAAATTACATATTCTATTTCACTTTTAGTGATTGGTCTGTTCCAATTATCTATTTCTTCTTGATTCAGTTTCGGTGGGCTGTATGTTTCTAGAAATTTGTCCATTTCTTCTAGGTTGTTGAATTAGTTGGCATATAATTGTTCAAAGTATTTCCTTATTATTATTATTTTGTATTTCTGCAGTATCAGTTGTTGTGTCTCCTTTCTTGTTTCTTATTTTATTTGGGTTCTGTCTCTTTTCTTCTTGGTGAGCCTGGCCAGAGTTTTGTAAATCTTGTTTATCCTTTCAAAGAACCAGCTCTTGTTTGTATTGACTTTTTTTAAAAAAATATTTATTTATTTATTTGGCTGTGCCATGTCTTAGTTGTGGCACGCAGGATCTTTGTTGCCTCATGTGGGATCTTTAGTTGCAGCATGTGAGATCTTTAGTCGTGGCATGTGGGATCTTTTAGTTGTGGTATACGGGATCTTTTAGTTGCGACATGTGGGATCTTTAGTTGTGACATGTGGGATCTTTAGTTGCAGCATGCAGGATCCTTTTTAGTTGCGGCATGCGAACTCTTAGTTGCGGCATGTAGGATCTAGTTCCCTGACCAGAGATCGAACCCAGGCCCCCTGCATTGGGAGTGCAGAGTCTTAGCCACTGGATCACCAGGGAAGTCCCTTTCTATTGTTTTTTTAATCTTTATCTTATTTATTTCCTCTGATCTTTATTATTTCCTTCCTTCTGCTGAATTAAGGTTTTGTTTGCTCTTCTTTTTCTAGTTCTTTTAATTGGTAGGTTAGGTTGAGATTTTTCTTGGTTTTTGAGGAAGGCCTGTATTGCTATGAACTTCCCTCTAGGAACTGCTTTTGCTGCATCCCATAGATTTCGTATGGTTGTTTTTTCATTGTTATTTGTCTGAAAGTATTTTTGAATTTCTTCTTCGATTTCATCATTGACTCATTGGTTGTTTAGTAGCATGTTGTTTAGTCACCATGTAATTTTTCTTTTTTTTTCATTTCTTTTTCTGTGGTTAATTTCTAGTTTCATGCCACTGTGGTCAGAAACGATGCTTGAGATAATTTCTATATTCTTAAATTTGTTGAGGGTTGTTTTGTGCCCTAGTATGTGGTCAATCCTAGAGAATGTTCCACGTGCACTGGAAAAGAATGTGTATTCTGGTTTTTTTAGATGTAGTGTCCTGAAAATATCAATTAAGTTTAACTGTCCTATTGTATCATTTAGTATCTCTGTTGCCTTATTGATCCTCTGTGTAGAAGATCTGTCCATTGATGTGAGTGGGGTGTTAAAGTCTCCTAGTATTATTGTATTTCTGTCAATTTCTCCCTTTACGTCTGTTAGTATTTGTTTTATGTATTTGGGTGCTCCTATATTAGGAGCATATATGTTGACGAGTGTAAAATCCTCTTCTTGTATTGATCCTTTTATCATCATATGATGTTCTTCTTTATCTTTCTTTATGGACTTTGTTTTAAGTCTGTTTTGTCTGATATGAGTATTGCCAGCCCCCCCCCTTTCTTGTCACTTCTGTTTGCATGAAATATCTTTTTCCATCCTCTCTCTTTCAATATATGTGTGTCCTTTGTCCTAAAGTAGGTCTCTTATAGGCAGCATATTGTAGTCTCTTGCTTTTTTATCCAGCCTTCCACTCTGTGTCTTTTGATTGGAGCATTCAGTCCATTGATATTTAAGGTAATTATTTATAGATATGTATTTGTTGTCATTTTAAACCGTGTTTTCCCATTGATTTTATATTTCCTCTCTGTCCCTTTTTCTTTTTGTTTTTCCTTTTCTGGTTTGATGATTTTCTTTTGTATTATACTTTTCTTCTCTTCTTTTTGTTTTTTTGTGAATCTATTGTATGTTTTTGATTCGCGGTTACCCTGTTTTTCAAGTATGTTAACCCCTTCCTGTATCTACTTGCCTTAGACTGGTAGTCATATAGGTTCAAATACATTCCAGGAAAAAAATTCTACATTTTCTTACTCTCCTCCCCTACATTTTATGATTTTGATATTCTCTTTTACATCTTCATGTATATCTTTTTGCTGTTCATTGTTGTTATCATCACTTTCACAGAATTTTTTTTTGTGTGTGTGTGTTACGCAGGCCTCTCACTGTTGTGGCCTCTCCCACTGCAGAGCACAGGCTCCAGACACGCAGACTCAGTGGTCATGGCTCATGGGCCCAGCCGCTCTGTGGCATGTGGGATCTTCCTGGACCGGGGCACGAACCCATGTCCCCTGCATCAGCAGGTGGACTCTCAACCACTGTGCCACCAGGGAAGCCCTCACAGAAGTTTTTTGTTTTTTGTTTTTTAATCTGTGTACTGTCTGCTGTCCTGATTGGGTGATTTCCATTTTTCTATCTTCCAGGTCACTTATTCATTCTTTTGAATTATTCATTCTGCTGTTCATTGCCTTTAGCTCAGCTTTCATATCTGCAAATATGTTTTCTAATTTTTCTTGGTTTCTCTCTATAGTTTCTAGTCCCTTTTTACAGTACTCTGCATTTCTGTCAATAGCCTTTCTTAATTCCTTCAGTATTTTTATTATCTCCTTTTTGAAATCAGTGTCTGTTAGACTGAAGAGGTCTGCTTCAGTGTTCATTCAGGGGAATGCGCTGGGTCATTTAACTGGGAGTGGTTCCTTTGCTTCTTCATGTTACTTATATTTCTCTTACTCTGTAAGTTAAGGAGAAACAATTATCTACTGTGGGCTAGGAGAACTATGCATATGTGGTTTCATCCCTGTGTAGCTTGTGTGGGTTTAATAAATCTGGTGTGAGGCTGTTTTTAGTATGGATCCCCGTAGCCTCTTTTCTCAGCTTGTGCCAGTTGTTATCCCCTTGATAGGGTGTGTGCAGATGTGGTGGCTGGTGCCCGGTCCTGGGGTTCTCAGAGGTGGTGGTGGCTCAGACTCACCCTCAGGGCATGCGATGGGAGTGGATGCGACTTGCAACCACTCCTGGAGTCTGGGAGGGTGGTGGCAGGAGCCCATGACCACTCCTGGGATGTGGGAGAGAAGCAGTGGGGTTTGTGACTGCTCCTGGCGTTTAGGTGGGCGGCAGTGGAGGCTTGCTACTGCCCCTGGAGCCCATGCAGGCAGTGTCTTGCCCTCTGCATGCGTGCCCACAGGGAAAAAGGCTGCAATCTGGGTCCCACCCCTCCCCTTGTACATCCCCCAAACAGTGGTGACTGACCTCTATGACGTCCCAGGCTTCCTCGACATACACCCCCAGCCGTGGTTGTACTGGATTCCAGCACCACTCCCACCGCTGTCTGTCTCCACACAGCCATCCCCAGTTCTCTTCCCAGTTCTGATCTCCAAAGCCCGAGTTCCAGCACCCAGCCCTTGTCAGTTCTGGCAGACATGTGTGTCAGGCTAGGGAGCACAGGGTGGTGGCACTGACCATCTGTGAAGTTCTCCCTCTGCTCTGGCTGCCTCAAACAGGTTGCTGCACTCTCCTCAAAGGCTCTGAAGCTCCCCCCTTCTATCTTGGCTGACCTCCGTGCCGGTGAGGGGGCTTCCCAGGTTGCAGGAACCTTTCCTCTTTCATAGCTCCCTCCCAATGTTGCAGGTCCCACCCCGATTCCTTTCTTGCTTTCTTTTCTTCTTTTTTTTCTTTTTTCCCACCCAGTTATGTGGAGATTTTCTTGCCCTTTCAGCAGTCTGAGGTCTTCTGCCAGCGTTCAGTAGATATTCTGTGAGAATTGTTTCACGTGTAGATGTATTTTTTATGTATTTGTGGGAGAGGGTGAACTTCACATCCTGCTACTCCGATATCTTGATCTCTCCCTGTGATCAATTTCTAATCTCGTAGAATTGTGGTCGGAAAAGCTGCTTGATATGATTTCAATTTTCTTAAATTTACCAAGGTTTGCTTTGTGGCCCAGCATGTGGTCAATCCTGGAGAATGTTCTGTGTGCACTTGAGAAGAACGTATATTCTGCTGCTTTTGGATGGAATCCTCTATAAATATCAGTTGAGTTCATCTGGTCTTATGTGTCATTCAAGGCCTGTGTTTCCTTATTGATTTTCTGTCTGGATGATGTGTCCATTGATGAAAGTGGGAGGTTAAGGGCTTCCACTGTTACTGTGTTACTGTTGATTTCTCCTTTTATGGCTGTTAGTATTTGCTTTATATACTGAGGTGCTCCTATGTTGGGTGCACATATAATTGTTATATCTTCTTGAACTGATCCCTTCATCATTATGTAGTGTCCTTCTTTGTCTCTAGTAATAGTCTTTCTTTCAAAGTCTATTTTGTCTGATATGAGTATTGCTACTCCAGCTTTCTTCTGATTTCCATTTGCATGGAGTACCTTTTTCTATCCCCTCGTTTTCAGTCTGTATGTGTCCCTAGATCTGAAGTGTGAGTCTCTTGTAGACAGCATATATATGGGACTTGTTTTTGTATCCATTTGGCTAGTCTATGTCTTTTGGTTGAAGCATTTAATCCATTTACATTTAAGGTAATTATCAATATGTATGTTCTTATTGCCATTTTGTTAATTTTTAAAAATAAATTTATTTTTATTTATTTTGGGCTGTGTTGGGTCTTTGCTGCGCGCGGGCTTTCTCTAGTTGCGGCGAGTGGGGGCTACTCTTCATTGCAGTGCACGGGCTTCTCATTGCGGTGGCTTCTCTTGTTGCAGAGCACAGGCTCTAGAGAACAGGCTCAGTAGTTGTGGCGCGTGGGCTTAGTTCCTCTGCGGCATGTGGGATTTTCCTGGACCAGGGCTCAAACCCGTGTCCCCTGCACTGGTAGGCGGATTCTTAACCACTGCACCACCAGGGAAGCCCTTGTTAATTGTTTTGAATTTGTTTTTTGTTTTTTATTTTTACGTTACGCGGGCCTTTCCCATTGCGTAGCACAGGCTCCAGACGCGCAGGCTCAGCGGCCATGGCTCACGGGCCCAGCCACTCCGTGGCATGTGGGATCCTCCCAGACTGGGGCACGAACCTGTGTCCCCTGCATCGGCAGGCGGACTCTCAACCACTGTGCCACTAGGGAAGCCCTTGAATTTGTTTTTGTAGGTCTTTTTCCTTCGCTTCCTCTTTGTTCTCTTTTCCTGTGATTTGATGACTATCTTCAGTGTTGAGTTTGGATTCCTTTTTCTTTTTTGTGTATGTGTCTAGTGTAGAGTAGATTTTTGGTTTTCAGTTACCATGGGGTTCTGATATAGTAGTCTGTATATATATGCAAGCTTGCTTTTTAAGTTTCTGGTTTCTTAATTTCCAGTGCATTTCCAATATCCTGCATTTGTACTCTCCTTTCTTCATAATTGCTAGTTTTGATATTATATTTGTGTGTGGATGATTTCCTACCTTTATTGTATGTTTGCCTTTACCAGTGAGCTTTCCCATTCATCATTTTCTTATTTCTAGTTGTGGCCTTTTCTTTTCTGCCTAGAGAAGTTCCTTTAGCATTTGTTGTAAAGCTGGTTTGGTGGTGCTGAATTGTCTTAGCTTTTGCTTGCTGTAAAGCTTTTCATTTCTCTGTTAAATCTGAATGAGAGCCCTGCTGGGTAGAGTATTCTTGGTTGTAGGTTTTTCCCTTTTATTGCTTTAAAAATATCATACCACTTCCTTTCTGGCCTGCAGAGTTTCTGCTGAAAAATCAGCTGATAACCTTATGGGGATTCCCTTGTATATTACTTGTTGGTTTCCCCTTGTTGCTTTTAGTATTTTCTCTTTGTCTTTAATTTTTGTCAATTTGATTAATATGTGTCGACGTATTCCTCCTTTCCCATGTTAGGGAAGTTTTCAGCTATTAACTCTTCAAATATTTTCTCATGCCCTTTCTCTTCTCCTTCTGGGACCCCTATAATGCAAATGGTGCATTTAATGTTGTTCCAGAGGTTCATCTAGTGTATTTTCACTGCCCTAAAAATCCTCTGCTCTATCTGTTCATCCCCCTCTAACTCCTGGCAACCTTTTTACTGTTTCCATAGTTTTGCCTTTTCCAGAATCATACATTTGGAATCATATAGTATGTAGCCTTTTCAGATTGGCTTCCTTCAGTTAGTAATATGCATTTAAGGTTGCTCCATTTCTTTTTGTGGCTTGATAGCTCATTTCTTTTTGGCACTGAATGATATTCCACTGCCAGGATGTACCACAGTGCCATTTATCCATTAACGTACTGAAGGGACATGTTAGTTGCTTCCAAGTTTTGGCAATTCTAAATAAAGCTTGAATCAACATCCCTGTGCAGGTTTTTGTGTGGATATAAGGTTTCAGCTCCTTTGGGTAAATACCAAAGAGTGTGATTGGTGCATAGGATGGGAAGAGTATGTTTAGTTGTGTAAGAAACTGCAAAACTGTCTTCCAAAGTAGCTGTGCCATTTCACATTCCCACCAGCAATGAATGAGAGTCCCTGTTGCTCCACATCCTTGCTAGCATTTGGTGTTGTCAGTGTTCTGGATTTTGGCCTTTCTAATAGGTGTGCAGTGGTATCTCATTGTTGTTTTAATTTGTATTTCCCTGATTGACATGATGTTGAGCATCTTTTCATGTGCTTATTTACCATCTGTGTGTGTGTGTGTGTGTGTGTGTGTATGTATGTATATGTATGTATATGTATATATATAATTTTTTTGTGAGATATTTGTTAAAATGTTTGGCTCACTTTTTAATCAGGTTGGTTGTTTTCTTATTGTTTAGTTTTAAGACGTTTTTTTTTTTTTAACAGTCCTTTATCAGATGTGTGTTTTACAAATATTTTCTCCCAGTCTCTGGTTTGTCTTCTAATTCTCTTGATACTGTACTTCACAGAACAGAATTTTTTAATTTCAGTGAAATCCAGCTTATCAATTATTTCTCTCATGGATTGTGTCTTTGGTGATGTGTCTAAAAAGGCATCCCCACACTCAAGGTCACTAGGTTTCTCCTGTTATTTTCTAAGAGTTTTATAGTTTTGGATTTTACATTTAGGTCTGTGATCCATTTGGAGTTAATTTTTGTGACAGGTGTAGGGTCTGTGTTCAGATTCATTTGTTTTTGGTTTTGGATGTGTACTTGTTCCAGTACCATTTGTGGACAGATTTTCTCTGCTCCATTATAGTGCCTTTGCTCCTTTGTCAACGATCAGCTGACTATATTTATGGGGGTCTGTTTCTGGGCTCTTTATTCTGTTCTATTGATCTATTCAACTGTGTGTGTTTCACCAGTACCACGCTTAGACATCTTTTTTAAAAATCACAGTGGAAGTAAGCCTTGGTTTTGGCTGTGGTAGGACGTCCAGGCAGTTTCTTCTCTCTGAGCTTCAGCTCCAGGAGGAGGTTGAAGCTGAACTCTAGGAACTCCTAACATGCTGCTGTCGTGCTTCTCAAACTGCCTGGGGAAGGACTAGTTTTGTTTCATCTTTTGAACTTCCAGTCTGCTGCAGACTTTTCCCTTTGTAGAATACAATAAAATGACTTACTAGGAAATGCAAATGCTCGTGTGCTTGTATGGTCATAGTACTGTCAAATCACTATACAAGGTTCTAAAGTCTCAGTTTCTGAACTTGCTTTGTCACAGACTGCTACGTGGACCGCACTTTGGTTATACTGTCCTGCACAGTGGGTGCAGGTTGGAGAGATGCCTACCTGTCTAGCCAGAGCTTCTTGGGAGAACAGGAGCTCAGCTGGGGTTTGGGAATTGGCTTGTTCCAGGGAATGTGGTTGTCAGGAGGGGCTCTTTCTCATCTCCCATGGGATCAGACCCCTTCATGAGCCCCAGTCTACCCCCGTCCTCTTTTTTCAGCATATTCCTCACAGTGACCCCCTCCCATGTGAAGGCAGAGGGACAACTTGGGGTGGCAGGGGCCCTGAGAAGGGGCCGTAATAGTTGGCCTGGAGGGCCAAGGTTGGAGCAGGGCGCGCTGCTCTGGACGGGTCTGAACGCCATTTCTCAGGGCAGTAGGGAGAATGGTGTGAGTGGCTGGTGGTGATATTGGCATGGACTCTGGAGCGTGTCTGAGAGTTCCAACTTTAAAACCCTGAGACCATAAGACCTTAGGACACTGGAATCTTCAAATTGTGGAGTCATGGGCTGTTAGAACTGGAAGGGACTGCAGGGGTCACGTTGTCGTCCGAGCTGAGCCGTTCACCTGCTCCTCTTCCCTGGCGCCTGGCTCAGATTGGAGCTACAGATGTCTGTCCTGCCTTTAGCTTGGAGTCCTTGGGTTGCCACAATATGGGTGAGTAGAGGTTCTTTGGGTGCCCTTGGCTTACTCCAGGTGCCCCGCTCTGTTTGGAAGTTTCAGACACTGTGTGCTCCGTTTGACTGAGAACAACTCCCAGCCCTTGATGACCAAGCTGCAGTGGCTCTTCGCCTTCCTGGAGCACAGCCAGGTGAGCGCAGGGGGAGTCGGGGATGCTGCAGAGGAGGCCTGGTCCGACCCCTCCCCTTCCCCACGACCTGCCTGCATCTGGCTGTGGGCCCCCACTTTCTGGCGTGAGTTGTTGGGCCCCAGTCCAGGCTGGCATGGGTTCACGGCTAAAGCCCAAGGGGCCGATTCAGCGCCCTTACCGGGCAGGCGAGGGAATACCTCCTGAGCCCCTCTGTGCTGCGCTGCCCACATCTCTCCCAGCAGTGGTTCAGTCCATTCTATTAGGTGTTGCTTTGTTGGTCTGCTGGCATTTTTGAGCCCTCATATTGCCTGCCGGGCACCCTGAGGGCTGTATTTGTTTTAATCCCTGTCTCTGCCCTCCTGGAACCTAAAGCCCTTGGCCAGGCAGGCATTATGCCAGGCCCTGTGCGGGGGCACAGAGATGAGTCAGCCACAGCCCTGCCTCCACGGAGCGCGTAGTCTGGTGGGGAAGAGGAACCTGCAGATAGCAGCGGTAGTGCTTGAGCAGAGGGAAACGTGAGTGTAGTGCGCGTATTAGGGAGGAAGAGTTGATCATGATGGGCATGGGGGCTCTTGGGAAGACACTGTGGGACAGGTGACACTAACTGCACCTGGGACTTGAACTCTACAGCTAAGCTCCTGACAGGGGAGAAGGGTGTTTCAGGCAGAGGGGATGGCAACGAACAAGGGCCTGGAGTGAAATGTGAGGTGTGTCTGGGAGGAGCAGACTCCCGGAGGATCGTTCACCTCCGTGACCCGACGTCCTGATCATAGGCTACGTGGCCTTGGTGGGATGAGTCAGGGAAGGGGGAGGACTTCAGTGGGGAGGCTGGAAGTTTGGGGCAGAGAGTCCCCAGGGCCATCCTCAGGCCTAGCATACTGTGGCGCTGGTTGGTGAGTGGCCCTGGCTCCTGGCCCTGTCTTTCTCCCTCCTTGGTCCTAGCGGCCTGCCATTTCTCCAGAGAACTTTCTATCTGCATCCTGGACACCCTGGTTCAGCCCTGGCACCCAGCAGGACTGCTCGGAGTACCTGAAGTACCTGCTGGATCGGTAAGGGAGGCCAGGCCTGGCTCTGCACGGGGGCCTCCAGGTCTGGAGAGGGTGCTCGTGGGAAAGCCCCCTCCCCCTGGGCTGTGTTGTCTCTTCCTGGAAACGGGGGCACAGCCCTGCACTTGGGAAAGGCTTGGAGCAGATGTGTGTCGTGAGTGTGGGGACGGGGGCCGAGTGGGAGGGGAGTTTTGGAGATGCTGACGTGAGCCGTGACTGGGAGGGTAAGTGTGTATGTACACCATGCTGTGCTTGCCTGAGCGTGCACGTGTGTGTTTTCTCATCAGCTCTCTGGGGGCACATGCACGTCTTTTTGTGGCAGGTTTGTGAGCCTCGTGCAGGTAAGTATGTAGCATGTGTGCCTGGCTTATGAGTGCATGTGCACGGATGCCGTTTCGTACACGCATATGTATGTTCCCCGTGCCTTCTCCTGCATACGTGTAAACACGTGGCCAGCTGAGTAAGGCAGATGCACAGGTCAGGCCAGTGCACTGGGGATGGGTCTGTGTATGGACGAAGGCCCTTTGCTCCCTGCACCAGGCTGCACGAAGAGGAGAAAACGGGGACGAGGATCTGCCAAAAGCTGAAGCAGTCCAGCTCGCCCTCCCCGCCCGAGGAGCCCCCCAGCCCGAGTCCAACCTCGGTGGAGAAGATGTTCGGGGGCAAGATTGTGACTCGGATATGCTGTCTCCGCTGCCTTAACATCTCCACCAGGGAGGAGGCCTTCACGGACCTGTCTCTTGCCTTTCCCCCGCCTGAGCGCTGCCGCCGCCGCCGCCGCCTGGGCTCAGTGATGCTCCCTGCAGAGGACGTCGGCGCCCAGGACCTCCCTTCGCCATCGCGAGCCCAGGCGCCAAGCAGGGCGGCTCCTCGGAGGCAGAGGAAACACTGCATCACAGGGGACGTTCCCCCCACCGTCCTTAACATTGAAGGCCTGGGCCCCCAGGGCCCCGAGGGGCAGAGCAGTCAGGAGGAGGTGGCAAAGGAGGAGGAAGAGGAGGAGGAGAAGGCGGAGAAGGTGGAAAAGGAGGAGAAAGTGGAGAAGGAGGCCGAGAAGGAGAAGGAGGCGGAGAAGGAGAAGGAGGCCGAGAAGGAGGAGGACGGCCTGGGCCCAGGGACCCTCAGAAATGCTTCTGCCCCATCCGGGGAGGGTTCCCGCTCGGTCCTGGACCTGGTCAACTACTTCCTGTCGCCCGAGAGGCTGACGGCAGAGAACCGCTACCGCTGCGAGTCGTGTGCCTCCCTGCAGGACGCCGAGAAGGTGGTGGAGCTGAGCCAGGGGCCGCGCTACCTCATCCTGACCCTGCTGCGCTTCTCCTTCGACCTGCGCACCATGCGGCGCCGCAAGATCCTGGACGACGTCTCCATCCCCCTGCTGCTGCGGCTGCCGCTGGCCGGGGGCCGGGGCCAGGCCTACGACCTCTGCAGCGTCGTGGTGCACTCCGGGGTGTCCTCGGAGAGCGGCCACTACTACTGCTACGCTCGCGAGGGTGCGGCCCGCCCAGCCCCGAACACGGGAGCGGCTGATGGGCCCGAGCCCAACAACCAGTGGTACTTGTTCAACGACACCCGGGTGTCCTTCTCCTCCTTTGAGTCTGTCAGCAACGTCACCTCCTTCTTCCCCAAGGACACCGCCTATGTGCTCTTTTATCGGCAGCGGCCCCGGGAGGGGCCTGAGGCTGAGCCCGGCTCTCCCCGAGCCCGGGCAGAGCCCACCCTCCACAAAGACTTGATGGAAGCCATTTCCAAAGACAACATCCTTTTCCTGCAGGTGAGCAGCCCCTGGGGGCGGAGGGGCTTCCCAGCACCCACCGGCTCAGACGGTGACGGCTCCTCTCTTGGAGTCTGTTCCTTTTTCCCTTGATCCACTCAGCTGTCACTCAGTGCTGGGGAAGATTGGTGGGCCAGACAGGCGTAGCCCCATACTTCAGAGGAACAGACATGAGGAATGATCAGTGTTTTATTAAGGTGTCATATGTGCTGGAGGAGGGGCTCTGTGAGTAGTGGATACGAGCGGATGGGGGGGCCGCCCGACTCACTGAGCCTCTCTGAGCCTTCGGCTCCACTCTGTAGAGTCAAGGCTGGTATCAAAATGCTTTGCAGCTGAAACAGCCAGCGTGCGGACCAGCATGAGGGGTGCTGCCGCAGGCCGCCGGTGTGGGCACGTCAGGACCCCTGGCCAGCAGCACCTGCGTGCCGTGGGGACCCTGGCTCTGCTTTTGCGTTTCTGCCGAGCTGTCCAGGTGGAGGCAGGGCTGGGCCCGTGGTAAGAAGGCGAATCCACGGCTGGCCTCAGTTCAGCAGGAGGAAGAGCTTCCTCGCTGGCAGAGGGTTCCTCGTGCCCTGAGAGGCAGAGGCTGGGCAGCCACTCCAGGAAGCCTGCAGAAGGGTCCCTGGGGGCTATGAGGTGACCTTTGACGTGCACCTCCTGCTTTGTGGTGCCACGTCAGGCCCTTGTCAGCTGTTCACAGTCCAGTTAGTTAGTAGAAATGAGTTCCTTTCCTTCAGGGGGCTGGGAGGTTTTTTTCTTTTCTTTTTTTTTTGTGGTACACGGGCCTCTCACTGCTGTGGCCTCTCCCGTTGCGGAGCACAGGCTCCGGACGCGCAGGCTCAGCGGCCATGGCTCATGGGCCCAGCCGCTCCGCAGCATGTGGGATCTTCCCGGACCGGGGCACGAACCTGTATCCCCTGTATCGGCAGGCAGACTCTCAACCACTGCGCCACCAGGGAAGCCCCACTGGGAGTTTCTATTCGGGGGAGGAGGAAGAATGCTTTGGAAGCCTAGATACAGGATGGCTCTGGGTCCATCCCACCCATCCTCCCACTAAGCTGGAATGCCTCTAGGGCAGAAGCTGTGGCTCCTCTGCGCCTGGCCCTGGGGACTGGGGTGATGCTCGGAAGGGCTGGGTGGCATTGGGGGCGTGCAGGGAGAACTGAGGCTGCAGAGCCTGACTGACTGACCGTTAAGCTTCCGGCCCCATCCCCATCTGTATTTCCAGGAGCAGGAGAAGGAGGCGCGGAGCAGGGCGGCCTACATCTCTGCACTCCCCACATCTCCACACTGGGGGAGGGGCTTTGACGAAGACAAAGATGAGGATGAAGGCCCTCCGGGGGGCTGCAGCCCTGCAGGTGGCAGCGGTGGTGACTTCCACAGACTGGTCTTCTAATGGGAACCCTCATCCCCTGGCCTGCTAAGCACTTGTGAGGGTGCCACAGGCAACCTCAGTGGGGGGGGACCCAGGTCCCGGGCAGAGGTGCTCGGCCAGGTGGGGTCTGAGGGAGGCTGCGCAGGTCCAGTCCTGAAGGCAGGCCCTTCCGAGGGCCAGAGAGATGGAGCAGGGGGGCTCCTGGGCCCCTGCCCTCAGCCCAAAGGGCACACGGAGATTCACTCAGATACGGAGGTGAGACCCAAGCCCCTTAAACCGGGCCTCAGGCCCCGACACTGGGATCAGCCCCGTTAAGACTTACTGACACCCAAGTGTCCTGGTCAGCTTGAAGCAGCTGAGATGGACACTCTCTGGGCCTTGTCCCCTACCCGCTGCAGGCTATCCCACAGGGCTGAACGTCACAGCGCTGGTGTTTTGCCATCAAGTAGCAGTTCCTTCCCAGCTCCTTTCAGACAGACAATCTTGTTTCTCTGTGGTCTACAAAGCAGAGGCAGAGCCAAGCCCTCGCACAAAGAAGGCGGCTGTGTGTCACCCCTCTGGCCGCCTTCTGGTTTCTCTGAGGGGCCTGAGGCAACATCTGTGGGTGCCTACACTGTTTGTTTGTTTGTACTTTTTCTGAGAGGAGAGGAGTGTAGGTGGGAAGCAGCCTGGCACAGGACCAGAGACTGTCCTCCCAACATCAAGCAACAACGCACAGAGGGGAGGACAGCCTCTTGAGCCTCTCTCCTGCCTCAGTGCCTGAGATGCCACCATTTGCATCCCCCTTCTGGTTAAGAGAGAGCACGTCCTGAGGTTCCTGCAAGTACGTTTGTGTTTCTCACGACATTTGTCCTGAGGGAAGCTGGCTGGCTCAGCGCCTCAGCATTTGGCCGTCATCATGGGGCCGGTCTGGTGAGGAGCAGATATTGACCTCATTGTGCCCTGACCCTGCTGTACCCCTTCTAAATGGAGAGAAGAGAACCAGGGTCTCAAACAGGAATAAAAACAGGTTCTCTGAAGCCTTTAAAGCAGTCGTTCTTCCCGCCTCAGTCACTGGCTGTGAGGTAGGCTCTAACCCTTGGTTTCTTGCTGTGTCTGGACAGGAAGGAGGGGACACCACCCCCTGCCCTGCTGACTTGTGTGCTGCCCCAGGGAAGGCAAGCATGCCCGACACTGAAGTGCTGTGTAACTCAATCAACAGTGAGGACTGGTGGTGGGGATGTGCCCAGATAGATAGGGGTGGAGGGGTGGGTGCACAGGCTGGGAGCCACCCTAACAGGATACTGTTAAGGGACTCTGTCAGGTGGGGCTGGAGCTCCTCCAGACCCCAGGAACTCTGGGCTGCTCAGAGACTGCTGCTGCTACCACATTCCTCCCTTCTTACCTCTGAGAATCTGGGGTGGGCTGGGCTCAGGCAGGGAGGAAAGTAGGCGGCAGCCCTCAGGTTCCAGCCATCTTGGAGCTTGGGACTGCAGTGGCCTGGCCGGGGGCTTCAGGGGCTGCAGGTGGAGGAGTTTTGGCCCAAAAGCCATAGACCCTTGAGACCTCAGGGACCAGCGAAAGTGGGCCGACAGTCGTCTGTCAGAGACAGAGTCATGCTCAGAATTCATCTCTTTGGTCCATTGAGCCTCCTAAGAAAGATGAATTGGCAGATGTTACTACACTTTCCATTTCACGCACCAGGAGTACAATTTCTGAGGTAAGGAAGATTCTCAGCCAAGAAAGGTACCCAGTTATTTCCTGTTCAAATGCAAGTGGAGCAGACTGGCACGGCGAGCCGGGATCCCAGTGTGCGTGCATTCCATCCCCAGCCCCTCCGGACGAGACACACTCAGCAGCCCTCCTGGTTGCGTCTAATGGACTTTATTGTTGTCCAGACCCAACACCATAGTAAAAAGGGACCTGCAAGCTCCAGGCCTGTACCATGTGTCACCACAGCGAAAACAGGACCCATGTGAACACGTTCCCACCCCTCCCCAGACCTACTCACAGGATAAATACGTGTTACAAATTTTTTTTAAAAAAGAAAACAGAATAAATTAATAACTTAAGTGATTAGGCACCAACAGTGATTTGAAAAAATTAAATGTCAATTTTAAATGGTAAGAGGGCCAGAAACCTAAGACTGGGCTTCTTCCAGCCCATTTTCTCTTCCCGACAAAGCAACGATTCTGTGGGAAATGATTCTAAATTTCAAGACACATGTAACCAACAAACACATAAGAACACACACCACCAAATATCACGTGACAGCCTGAATCTCCAGGGGGACCCCTCATCAGGCGGCCCACCTGGCCCCAAAGAGCTGGGTGCGTTCCGGACGGAGGGGGCTTTAGAGCTCCCGCGCTCAGCCTCCTTCCCCCACGTTTTGCAGAAGGGCCAGAGGGGAAGTTCGTGCCAGTTTCCCTCCTGCCCGGCACTCTGTTTCCAGAGCCCTGTCACAGGGGTGTGGGTCAGCTGCAGCTTGCGGCTGAGGCCTTAGCCCTGTGGCAGGTAAATCCCTTGAGAACAGCTGTGCTTCTGTCCTAGGAATGGGACCTATTTGAACGGTTTCGAATGTAGAAGTTACTGAAATCAGTCTAGGGAGGGGACGGGGTTAACTGGCCAGTGCTCTGGGTGCCGCCTATCCCTGGTGATCCAGACCCTCGAGAGAGAAGTTACAGAGCAGGGAGTAGCCACAGAAGAGGCCTCGGGGCCCTTCTTCACCAAGGTGGGAAGGAGACACAAGCTCCATGCCACTCCTTGCAGAGGTGGAGCTGGAAGGGGGCAAGAACAGCTGCTTCTGAGGAGCACCAAGCAGGACGAGGCCTGTGTGAGCTATGCTGGCTGACGAGGCATCCTGGGATCGCAGTCCTTGCCAGGCCACCAGGAGAGGTGGATTCTGACCCACTGAAGGCCGAAGGACCAGTTTTTTACACTGACCAGACAGGGGACTATTAGACACCTTGGTACTTGGGGCTTTTGAGCCAGTCTCTGCTCTCAACAGGCCAATTTTCTCTTCTCTTGTACTTCCTCCCGTCTCTACTCTCGCCTCTACCCGAAGGGTTTGGGGGTTATAGGAACCAAGAACTGGAGGGAGGCCTCCTTGGTGGTTAGATGTGAACACCTCAGTCTCTCAAGACTCCACCCAGTTTCAGTCACAACATGGCACATTCAGAAAATGCTGACATTATTAGGGCACCTTGCGATCAATAGGGGAGGATGCTGGGAACTGAGGGTACCAGTACCTGGGCCCACCTGTAGCCAATGGGGGCACAGGGGTGGCACCATTCAAAGCTCTGCCACGTGAGACCCTTTGCAGAGAGCCTTAAAGGGACACAGGGCTGGGCAGAGTGAGCCACCAAACCCTGCCCAGGGTAGGCCACTGCCACCACCATTACCATTTCACCTGTGGGGACACCAAGGCATGGCCTCACTGCTTCTGAGAGGCTGGGCCCATACTCTCAAAGGTCTGTTCCCAAAGCACAAGGTTCTCTAAGTCTCTCTGTCCATCGTCCTCCACCGGATCCCAGCCTTGCCCTCCTTCCCTCTCAAAATCTGACCCTTCTTCCTCTAAGGCCCCTGTCAGGCACCCCCTTTTCCTAGAAACCACCTTCCCTGATCTCCACCCCCTCCCCACTCCTGCCCCCAACACCAACCTCCTAGAGAACAAGCCTCGATTTCTCTGCACATCATCAGCATTTTAAGTGTCTCTCATGGCCATTACCAATGTGTCCTTGTCTTCTTTCTCATCGACTCTGACCTTCTCAAATACAAAGTCTGATTTAATTCCTGTGTTCTCAGTGCCTAGCCCAGGCGTGGCCATAGCAGCCATTAATGAATGCTTATTGAATTGATATGACTAATACTAGGAGGAAAGGGGCTACTGTTGAGAAAATTTCTCCCGGGATGGAGTAAGGTCAGGCCGCAGGCCTGGGGTGTGCGTGTTTACACAGGCTCACAGGAGCAGAAAGGTGAGCGGTAGCCACCTCCCTTAAATAGGGTGGGAAGTCGTTTTTTTTTTTCTTTTTTTGGAGGGAGGAAGGTCTGTTCACCCCAGGGTAGGACGAAACATTTGGTCTACCAACGTTGCCTCTGAAACTCTTAAAAATTTGGCCAAGAACTTTAACATAAAAGAGCCCCCCTCCCCAGACTTAGGAGAAAAGAGCCTGGCGTGATGCCCTTCCTCCTGTCCCTGGCAAAGGTGGGCAGAGGGTGATGCTGATCTGGTGGCCTTTTAAGCCATGGGAGGAGAGGCCTGCCCTCTCCTGTCCCTGTAGCTAGGCACCTGGGATTCGACAGGGCAACAGAGGGTGACGTGAGCTGAGAACACACTCTGGCCTGTCACCAGGCCACACTTGTACTTCCTTGGGACCTGACACAAAACTCAACCAAACGGCACAAGCTGCCGGCCACTCTCCCGCATCATCCACTAGGCTCTGTTCCGCTCTGCTTGCTCCTTTGCCCTGCTGTGCCCGCCACCCATCAGTCCTGGGAGCTGCCCTCGCCTGCGGCCATGCACATTGCTCCCCTGACCACCACACCAGTCCTCACGTTCTGCTCCACCCTGCATCTCCACGGCACTGCCCGGGCTCGCCACCAGGCCCTCCGGATGTACTCAACCACTAGCTGCGCCTCCCCCACCCCCAGCCTTCGCCCCGCCTCTCAGCCCATCGGTTACCAGCGCCTCCCCTGCCGCACTGCCCATCTTGCAGAAGCTCACTTGCTGCAGCGCCTCCACTCCAGGCCTGGGCGCCGCCCTGTGTCTCTGCCCAGGCCGTCCCAGGGTGGCCCCTCAGTCGTCCCCCCGCCACGCACCTCCACCCCGCACACTGCGTCGCCTTCCCACAGCTCCGCCGGCCCCCCACCACATCGGCGCTCCCACCCCACGCGCTGCACCGCCCAGCACAGTCCGAGCCTCGTGGGTGCGGCGCTCTTGGCTGGGTGGGGTCTCGGGGAACAAGACTATGCTCTGTCCCAGAGTGACAGAGCCGGGACCGTGGCCCCACAGTCCCAGGGGCCCGGCCCCGCAGTGTCTTTGTCACCCCATCTCCTGCTCCTTGTTCTGGGTTGCCCATCATCCTGTCTTCCCCTCCTGCTGTCCTTATCCTTCTGCCTCTCCCACCCGGCAACTGCCACTTGGCCTGAAAATGGGGGACCACAGCAGGTACCCACTGCCCTTCTGCATCTGGGGCTCTAACTCCTTTGTCCCTCAAGACCACCTCTGACCTTCCTCCTCAACTCCTTCATCTTTTGGTGGCCTTGCCTCTCCCCTGCCAAGAAAGACAGGGCTGAAGAAGTCTGTATCCACCTTGGTCCGCTGGTCCTTGGCTCCCTGGGTCAACGAGACGACTTGGCTTCTTCCGGGACTGGGGGAGAGGTAGGCCAGTAGCGGGAGGGACAGGGGCTGAGAGCTGTGCCCAAAGGGGAGGTGTGGAATCTGGCTCAGAGCCCCAGCCCCTCCCTCCACACGTCTGTTAGGTATTCGGGTCTAAAGGGCAGGAAGAGGCTGAAGGATGCTTTTTGGCAATAGCTCTAACTAAGGTGGGTAGAGGCACGGCCACTGCTGATAAAAATCAAAGGTGGGCCCCGAGGGAGCCGAGGAAGCGCCTCAATCTGGCCCTCGCCTCCCAGGGGAAGGGGTCAGGGTTCCTGATGACAAGTGCTTTGAAGGCCAGAGTGGCAGAGTAGAGAGGGGGTGGGCAGGAGGGCGCGCTGGAGAGGAGAAGGGGGAGACAGACGGGGAGGCGTCAGCTCTGGAGACGCCGCCTCTGGCCCCTCCCTGGGGCGGCGGCCCGCGCGTCACAGCTTGGGCCCCTTGGAGGGCTCCGAGGACTGCCGCACGTCTGTCCACTCCTGCATGGTGCTCTGCAGGGCCTGGGTCTTCTCCTTGTCCACTTGGACGTAGTCCACCTTCTCATCGGAAGTGACTGATGACGTGGATGGCTGGGGGACAGAGCGGGGAGTGAAGTGGCTGTGAGTTACCAGTAACGCAGGGGGCGGGCGCGCGGGGAGAGGAGGTGGGGCTCTACACAGCTGCCTCTCTGGCCTGCCTTTTCCTTCTGAAAGTGGCCTGTAAGGCCTGGACTCCAAACCGCACCGTCCCTCCTGGTTGATGCGGCAGCCCCTGCCTGCCGTCCCGATGTCCCAGCTCCTGGGGGGACCCAGGCCCCTCCTTGGCCTGATGGATGGCTCCAGGCTTTCACCTGCGCCTCCACCCGCCTCCCTGTGGCCACTGGTCCACGGGAAGGGCTGTGCCGGGTGCCAAGAAGCACCGGCCACAGGGGTTTGTGCGTGGCTCGCCGTGAGTGCGCAGAGCCATCCTGTGCGGGACGCTGCGCCGGGGCTGCTGAATGGACTGGGCGGCTAAGTGTGCTTCCTGAGGGGGGCCTTCCCGGGCCCGGAAGCCCTTCTGCAGGTTGCACCTGGACAGCGAGTTCTCAAAGAACTCAGGACCAGGACACAGGATCCCCGAGTCTCGGCTCTGTCGTGGGTTCACACGTGACCTCGAGCCGCTCGTGTCTCCGTGTGCATTCGTTCGCCCATCCGCACGACAGGGGGGGTGGGCTGACGGATGCGGTCCTACGGGCTCAGGGTACCTGTGTGCTGAGAGTGAGGGCGCGTGAGCCCCCGGAGACCCAGGCTACGGCACGGCCCAGTCACAGAAGCAGAGTGCTGCGGGCCTGCGCTGAAGGCAGCTGGCCTCCGGGACCCCTCCCCCAGGGCCGCCAAAGCTCGGACTGACACCCACCCACCTGCCCGCCCGCCCCAGGCACCTTGCGGTGGGGGCTTGGGGAGCTCGGCTGGAAGTCCAGGGCCAGATAATCCACGCTGCCAGTGCTCTTCTTAGGGGCCGGACTGTTGGTGCCACTGGGAATGGGAGATGCAGACACTGGGTTTTGCTATCACAAAGGAGGGAAAGACCATCAGTTAGTTTAGGAAACAGATTAACCCACCACCGGGCAAAAAACACCTCTGGGAGTAAGAGCAACTAACTAGCTTGATGAGTGCCGACTCTGTGCCCTGCACTGTGCCGGGGACTTCTCACGTTCTTGTCTAAACCCTCACAACAGTCCTGTGACGTAGGTATTATTACTGTTCTTATTTTTTAAAACGAAGATAAAACTCTGGTTCGGAGAAGTAAAGCAACTTGCCCACGGCTGCACAGCTGGTGAGCGAGGACAACTACCCCGCTGTGCCACGCTGCCTCCCTTCCAGGGCATCAGGCTGCGTCTCACCTGTGA
This sequence comes from Pseudorca crassidens, assembly GCF_039906515.1. Taxonomy (NCBI): domain Eukaryota; kingdom Metazoa; phylum Chordata; class Mammalia; order Artiodactyla; family Delphinidae; genus Pseudorca; species Pseudorca crassidens. The sequence continues at coordinate 56,575,252 of NC_090304.1, forward strand.
TCTCCCGGACAGACCAGCCCCCGCTTGCTGGCCCCAAGAAGGGAGCACATGTCCTTTACGCACTGGACCCTGGAAAGGTTTCTGTTGCACCAGATCTGCTTCTCTTGGGCTCCCACCCAGGGCCCGGAGCGGGGCTGTCACACCGCAGCGGCCTGTCCCTCCAGCCCCAGCTCCTCAGGGGTCTCAGCAGAGGGGCCTCATCCCCAGGCGGCACAAAGCCCCAGTCCCTCAGCGGACACGCTCCATGGTCCCGTCTCATCCAGGCATCAAGACCAACTTGTCTGGCACTTTCCTGAAGACACCTTCTAATGAGAAATGCAATAAACAGTCCTAAGCTTTGTTTTGTTTTCGGCTGCTTTACTGGTTGGTAGATTTGTTCTATTTATGCAGCAACTGCCAGGTGCTGGGCAGCCGCTCCCTTTGCACTGGGAATCTCAGGGGGCAGAACCCTGTGTTTATTCCCTCTGTGAGGGCCTTCACCACACCGAGTCATGCACACGTGTGCCTCCCCACCGCTGAGTGGGGTAACACACACTCAACAGACATACTCCCATACCTCCTCATGGTCATGGGAACAACGGGATAAGGAAATGAAGAGATCGTTTAGTTTTGAAAGATTTTAACAGGATAGAACAAGGAAGTTAATTCTGAAGGCTGCTCTAGTTCTTCTCTACAGGCCCCTGATGACTATTCTGAAACAGCAGCTAACCACTTGGCCTGCTAACTCTTCTGGGGCTCCCTCCTGCCCCAGCACAAGTGCAGACTTCCCAAGACAGCATTTGGGGTCCTTCATGATCTGACTCCAGTCCAACCTCCCCGCCTGCCCACTCCACCTTCGCCCAGAGTTAATGACCATCATTCTCCGTGTTCCTGTCTGCACGGTCACTCCACCTCAGCGCCTCCCCTTTCCCTAGTCCGGTGTGATCGCCCATCCTGCGGGTGCGTCCCTGCAGCACCGCCTCTCCAGGGACACCGACCGTGCCACCTGTGTTACAGTCGTGAGAGAGGCAGGCCTTCTCTGCCCCTTAAGAGAGCAGCCTCCTTGAGGGCAGGGACTGCGCCTTCCTTGCCTCTGACGATGACCCCACAGTGCTCGACACGTATGTGCTCAAGACGGATTTGCAGCAGCAAACTAAATCACAAATAATGTGGGTGGCCTGAGGCCGGGGTGAATTAGTGAGCTGGGAAGTGGAGGAGTGAGAGGTGGGTTCCAGGGGACCCCAGAGGACTCACCATAGGGACGTAGTTCTCTTCGCTGTCTCCCGAGTCCGTGCTGGTGATGCTCTGTGTGGAGATGGGGCGGCAGTACTGGGTGGATCCCGGGTTGAAGGAGTGGCTGTGGGGAGAAGACAGGGAGTAAACCCTGGGGCACATCCAGCCTCCCGCCGGGCCCTGGCCCTCACACCCCCAGACAGACCTCTGCCCTCCATTATCAGACTAAGATCGGATACAGAGCGGGGACAACTTTTCTCCCTTCACAGAAGAAGAAAACCAAGCCCTGACCTACCAACAGCCATCAGCAGCAGGACGCAGCCTTCCTGGCACACGGCCTAGTGACCCGTTCCATTCACCAACCTGATGGCCCTGTTCCAAGTTCCCGTGTCCACAAATAGACACTTACATGGCCCTGGACCAAGACTTGGTGATGGGCGACTTGAAGGGGAGCTCATCGATGACAGTATTGTTTCTCAGGTCAAGTGGTGTTGGCTTTGCTGCAGCAGGAACAGAAAGTCGAGTCATCAGCCAATGATGATGATGCCACACATACAGACACTTACACGTGACACACAAGTGCATTTATGAGTCATTCCTATTCATCCCAGTTGTTCAGGGGGAGACTGAAGCTCTCGGCAAGGTTACACAATCTCTGCCCATGCTGACAGGCCCTGAAGCCATGTCTTCAGATGCCAAATTTTATATTCTTCGCACCGTACCTATGGTAATCATACTTTCGGAACCTAAAGTGGGGACACAGGGTGTGACAACAGACTGTTTTCCGTGGATTTGTGACTGCATATGAAGACAAGAGATGATATTTGAAACATCATAGAGAAGGCCACCATGACTGCCCCCTGCCCACCAGGACTGTGGAGCCTTCAGTGGAGGAAGGTGAACGTCACCAAGTCCTGAAGGCTTCAATCCAAATGCTGAGATCTGCATTCTCTGTTGGCCAGCCCGAAGGGGGCTTAGGTCTGTCCAGTGACTCTACTTCTCCCTCTGAATCCCTGCCACTGATCCAGGCCTGCAGAATGACGTCGAGGCAGACCTGACACTTGCACTGCAGCACTTCTTCCTGGTCTAAATGCAGAGGGCACAGAGCTAACTTTACTGAACACCTGCCATGCACTAGAGTCAATGTCCTAGATGCTTTCCTCCTCACCAAACCCGGAAGGCAGGCATGACTATCCCCACTTCACAGATAAGAAAACGGAGGCTCAGAGAATTTACAGGATCTACTCAAAGTCACACACCTAGGAAGTGCTGGCTAAGGATTCCAACCCACATCTACCTGGTTCGAAAGCTCAGTCCTTTCAATTATAGCATAGTGTATCTTTTCATGGACTGCTCTGTCAGTTCTACCTTTCCCAGCCGCAGAGCTAATACAAATACCTCATCCTTGAATTACATCTCATACATTATGAAGCACTTTTAGATGTATTATCTATGTCCTTCAATGTCTCTGGGAGGTACGTTTTACACTTCCCATTTCACAGATGAGAAATAAGGCACAGAGACACAGGATGATTTGTTTATAATCACATGTTAGCAGGTGGCAGGGCTGGCACCTGAATCCATCCTGTCCTTCTGATTCCTGCACTCTTTCTGCTCATCAAGGGTCCACAAGAGCCAGTCCCTAGGGTGCCAGACCACTGGGATGAATTTGGGGGGTGTGTGTGAGAGAGAGAGAGAGTGTGTGTGAGTGTGTGTGAGTGTGTGTGAGAGAGTGTGTGTGTGAGAGTGTGTGTGTGAGAGAGTGTGTGTGTGTGAGAGAGAGAGAGAGAGAGAGAGAGAGAGAGTGTGTGTGTGTGTGTGTGTGTGTGTGTGTGTGTGTGTGTGTGTGTGTTTGGGTTGGTTTAGGCCCCAGAGGCTGCCACTTCCTTGCAAGAAAATTTAGGATCCACCTGATCCCTAAATGAATGCGAACAGTCCCTGAACATTGTCCAGAGATGGAACGAGGAAACAGTGGACTTACCTTTCCGGTCAGGTTTGAGGTTGCGGTTGACAGGGGGTGGCTGGATCTCACTCGCTCGGCTGGAGCCTCGGTGCATAGGAAGGGCTGAGGTGGGGTAGCCAAGCGGGTCAAAGTGATGGGGCCCCGGGCTCATGGGGATGTAGACACTCTGGGAATTGTCACCTGCTCGCTCCAAAGCCAGCAGGGTGGAGGAGCCTGGATTCATAGGCACGTAGTTGTCTTCGGAATTGGTGCTATCTGATCGGCCTACCACTGTTTTCCCTGGCTAGGAGCGAAAAGAAATACTGCTGTTACTAGTGACAGGAAACAAGAAGGGGTGAGAATTTGTACACAAGGCAAGGAAAGCCTGAGTTGGGTGTACTGTGCACCTATAAGGTGGACCCTGGGAAAAACAACTAAGAAAGCAGAGGAGGAGACAGGAAGAAACGCGGTCTGTGGGTCTCTTCCAGCTTCCATGATCCCTTGGAGCTTACTTATAACTTGTGATAAATCTTTAGTATAAAGTATCTACGAGGCGTTCTGAATGCCTGACCAAGCAGAGCTTTGGTTCAGGACCCTCCCTCTTCCTCAGGTCCGGACTCATCACTGGCAGGTCAGCACCTGCCACTGGCAGGGCAAGGAGCGTAAGAGAAGCCTTGGCCCTGGCAGGTGAGGTCTGGGGCAGGTGTGCTTCCCCAACCCAGCTTTCAGTGTGACTGCCGGGCTGCAGTCAGAGCTGCCACGGGGCTGTACAATGCAGCTACCCTGGCCACAGCCTTCCTTTAACTCCTGCCTTGTCTTTCCAGACACACAACTAAGCTGCTTTTGCTTCAGTTGCCTGATTTCACAGTCTTTCCAGTGGGCCTGAAGCCAGGCCCTAGTCAGCTTAGCTGGGCCCGACACCTCGGAGAACTGTCATCAGCCCCCTCCTCAGGGCAGCCTGGGGTCCTGCACGCAAACCATAATTCTGCCACCGAGCCTGACTCTGAGCACCGGCCCTGCCTGGTGAGACCTCACGGCAAGGATGCTGCCTTAGAGCCGCCATCCCGGCGCCTGCGTCCGCTGCATCCTGGACGCTTCCTGCTTACCCACAGTGATGAGCCTTACAGGCTGCTGCACCTAAGCATACTTCCAGATCAGGATACCTGCCTCTTACTTTCCAAAAACTCAACCCAGGGTTCTGAACTGAGACAAGAAGCCAGGCAGGCTCCTAAGAGTGAGAGGCCATCATGCTTTGGGGCTGTGTTTTTAGTTCCATGCCTGTGACCTTTAATCCACCTGAGCTGACTTAAGGACCCCTGGCTAAACCCCACTCACCAGAAAAGCGCTGACTGCGTCACTCACGGACTCGGTGGACCGGCCCGCATTGTCTCCACCACGCTGGGGGTAGTCGTAGGACTCGCAGGAAGAAGCTACGACAGAGGAAGGAAGAGCCATGTGCACTCACTGGAGTCAATCCCTGTGTTGACACTTCCCCACACCCTCACCAGTGTGGCTCAGAGTCTTACTGATACTCCGAAGATACTGCTCTCAACCCCTAATGATAAGCGATTGCTTCTATCATATCACTCCTCAGCTCACAAATTCCTCCCAGGCTTCTGGATGTAGCCCCAGTGTTAGCAGACGCCAAATGAAAGGAATTAATATTATTCTACTTTTTCATCAAACAGAGGAGGTTATAGGCAGAGTTGGAATACTCTCAGTGGGAAATCAGCAACAGAATTTAATACTTCAGACAGACGTTCAGACTTTAACCAGAGATTCAAATGTGGCTTAGAAAATATTTAGTAGATTTGATTTTAAAAGTCTGTTGGTCCACATAGGTTTGGCTCCAGTTTGGACTAGGTTTCTAAATTTATTTTTGAAATCTTTGGTTTGATTTATAAATGAATAAAAGCGTGTGATTTGGACCTCTAAACCCATAATGTGTTGTACTGTGGTTAACCAAGAATGTTCTACCTCCTTAGTAGAACAGTAACTTCTCTCAGGCAGGGTCTGCTAAACTCTTGCCATTGTGGCGTCTACTAACAGCCTCCAGTGCTGGAGGACAAACTAGGAAAGGTCTGGGTGGAAGATGCCTAAACCTGTGGGTAGCACAGGTCCCCTGGGTGGGACTTAAGTCTCCTTGGCATGGATGACCGAGAACCAGCACACTACGGAGAACCCCTGTGCTCCCTCCCTTCCCCCGGCCTCAGCAAGGGCTCACACTGACCTCGGTGAAGTCGGCTGTTGTCCATGGCTGGGAGGGTGTTGCGCCTGGGGATGGTCGCCGCGGCAGAGGCCGATCTGCTGCTGTCACCGGCTGGAGGCCTCTGCTGAGGGCTGCCCCATCGAGGTGTTTCTGCCTGACTTGGCTTGGGGGGCCGGGGTGGGGGGGCTGCGGCCGAGTCCCCAGGAGTGGCGACTGCCATGGTGTTGTGGTTCCTGTCCAGTGTGAACGTCCTAGGGATCTGGTAGGCTGAGAGTGGGGTGGCCGGAACATCCATATTGTCCACCAGGAGGTCCCCAAACTCGCGGCACAGGGTGTTGCTGGGCGTCTTGAAGGTGTACACGTCCTCGTGATCCGTCTCAGAGCCTGTGAGGCTGCCCTTGGTGTGGCCATGGGAGGCCAGGCTCCGGGGGAGGTCGTAGGTACTGTCTCTGAATTCTGTATTGTGCCTGCTTGGCTTGGGGAGGCTGTAGAAGCCGTGGACTTGACCACTGACCCCGTTGACACAGTGTCCGTTGCCCTGGGCGAGTTTCTGCACGGCCGTGTCGCTCCTCATGAGAAACGAGGCCCTGGTGCCCTGAGAGAAGCTGGCGCTCCTAAGAGACAGAAAGAAGGGGGTGCGGGGGTTAGAGGAGGCCAGGGCTGCCCACCAGCGAGGCAAGCGGGCCTGTTCAAACCCTGTGCAGCTAGGTGGTGTGGAACGCACAGGCTGAGGAGGCTGGCAGGCCTGAGGGTTAACTGGGCAAGGCACGTTTTCTCTCTGAGCTTTAGTAAATGCGTCTGCAAAAATGGTGATTAAAATCATGCTTTGAAGGTTGCTTAGAAATTGGACTCGAGTGTATCTAGTAAGTATAGGTTCAGTGTTAGCCTTTATCCCTTCCCCTACTCCCAAATGGCTGTGATTAGCAGAGGTTGGTCTTACCTTCCCAAATATATATCAACAAGCTAGTTATACCACACACTTGTTTATTGTTTTCAGTGCCACAAAATATATGCATTCGTATACAAAGGCTGTGAGATAGTGGAAAGAACCCTTAAGTTGGTATCAGAAAATAGCAAGTCATTTTATCTGAGTCTCAGTTTTCCCACTGTAAAACAAGTCAGCTAATGTACTGTTCTAAGTTATACAGAACTATTCAAATGTAAGCCATAGCTTTATTTTCTATCATATATTATGGTTCATTGAGAGGCATTTAGAGGGGAAAATATCTCTTTCCAGAAGACTAAAATTCTACAGGAAAAATGTTTTCCTGTTTGGGAACTATATTCAGGACAGAAAAGGTTTTGATTATTACTTTTTAAAAATTCATGTTTTAGGGAAATAAGATTTAAAAAGTAAAACGATCTGGGGGGGGGGCGGCGAAGGGATTTGTGCAGGTTCCATTTCCACCACTGATATGCTCTGTGGGCTTCACCAAGTCTCCTTCCCCAAGGCAGGACCTGGTGTGTCTCAATAGCTCTTAAGGGTCCATCTGGTTCTGAAACTCCACAACCCTTTGGGTGTATTAGCCAGGTTTCCAAACTGGATTCTGTGTTCTGCTTAGGCGCCTTAGGAAATTAGAAGGTGATGTTCTGAGCAAGTAGAGATTCAGGTCTGCTTTTCTCTCTCTTACAGTAGGATTCTTCATAGGATTCCATTTGGGGGAAATAAAGGAATCACTATTCTAGAACTGTCATTTAGTGGTGATTCTCAGCTTTTTGGAGGCTATATGCCTCTTTAAGAATCTGATTAAAAGCTCTCGGCACTTCTCACCAGAATAAGGCAAGCCTCACATACATACAAAGTTGCATGCTATCTCTAAGGGGGGTGGGCAGCTCTTAACCCACCGAGGCCGATCCATGGAACTTCCGTCTTATACAAGCTCTCTCAGCTCATGGGGAGCTTGTTATGTGTGGATGTGGCCACCAGATGGCGATAGAAACTAAGGCCCATCAGCTTAGAAAGAGGAAGGGCAACAGGTGTCTCAGCAGCCAAGCTCTCTCTTGCGTAAACTTGCATCCTTGATGGCTAGGACTTCCATTTCAGTCCCCAGACCTTCCGCGGCCCTCCTCTCTGGTCCTCCGTATTCTCTCTCCTTCCTATTTCGTTCCACATGCATAACCAAGGCGACAGGCATGGCCTAGATCACTGAACATCTAGCCTTTAGATAACGAAGTGCCTGAAGCAGAGGACCAGGGAGCCAATGGTAGACGTAAGGTGTTCACGTTGTTCACATCTGTCCGTTTGTCTGTGGTGCCTTTCATTTTGTCTTTTGGAATTTCCAGCGCTGGTGGGTGCCCTATCTGGATTTGTTCATTTAAAAAACATTTATGGATGTCCTACTTTCCACCTGGGCCGGGCACAATGGATACAGAGAAGCCTCCTGCCCTGGGGGAGGGGGCACAGTGGTAGAGGAGTTGACATACATGCAAATCTTTTTTTTTTTAAATAAATTTATTTATTTTTGGCTGCATCGGGTCTTTGTTGCTGCGCGCGGGCTTTTCTCTAGTTGTGGCGAGCGGGGGCTACCCTTTGTTGCGGTGCGTGGGCTTCTCATTGCAGTGGGCTTCTCTTGTTGCGGAGCACGGGCTCTAGGCACGCAGTCGGTAGTTGTGGCTCGCGGGCTCTAGAGCGTGGGCTCTAGAGCGCAGGCTCAGTAGTTGTGGCGCACGGGCTTAGTTGCTCCGCGGCATGTGGGATCTTCCCGGACCAGGGATCGAACCCATGTCCCCTGCATTGGCAGGCGGATCCTTAACCATTGCGCCACCAGGGAAGTCCCTTTGCGTGCAAATCTTATAATCAAGCCAGTGAGTAAGAGGCTGTTGACAGATTTATACCAACCCTCCCTGGTGGTGGTGGTGGTACAGAATGTCAGGGGAGGCCTCTCCAAAGATGTCACCTCTAACTGACTCTGGCAACTGGCCTGGCATAAGGCAAGAGAAGGGAAAAGGTGTTCCAGTTAGAGGGACACAGAAGTAGAACACAATCTGGCAAGTTCAAGGAAACGCAAGCTGCTCAGGCTGGAGCAAGTGCCTTGGGAGGCGGGGCTGAGAGATGGCCGTGGAGGGGCCAGGCCTGGGCTGATGAGAATGGGAGTCCTTGAAAGATTTTAAGGTGGTGCAGGGGTGGGGAGAGCATTGCAGGTATACTGCAGTCACCTTAAACATATGCAAGAGTGAACTCCTCATCTTCCTCCTGACTCTCCAGTCTGGGAAAGGCACCAGCCACTCAAGCCGAAATCTGGAGTTACCTTATGATTTCTCACTCAATAATCACATCAGGTCCTACTGCATCCACCCCAGTTCAGGTCCTCCTGATTTTCTTCTGCAATAACGAAAGGGGTAATAACTCGTCTCCCATCAGCCTAGGACCTCTCTGATCCTCTTTATCCCGCTCACATTGACTTTCTTAACTTCCCAGCTTAACCATTTTCAAAACTGCCTCAATGCCTTTAGGACCGAGTCATATTCCAACGCCAACTCACCTCTCCAATCTCCCCTCCCCAGTTCCCCTTCCCACTCTAGGGTCTACTCAGTCAACTGCCCAGGTGTTCCCGCATGCCCCAGGCAGTCAGGCCTCCGCGCCTTGTTGTGTGGTTTGCTCTGTCTGGAAGGCCTCTTACTCCAGGCTGGCGAGCTCATACTCGGCTCAAGTGGCACATCTTCTGAAGCTGTTTCTTACATCCTCTACCTCCCAGCACAAGCCATCACTTGCTCGACTCTGTTCCTGGAGCAGGCAGCCATTGTTATCTGTGTTACGCACCATTGTTACTTATCTCCTCCATCAGACTGTGATTTCCTTGAGGAAAGAAGAAACTGTGTCTTATTCATTTCTCTCATCTGCACCGGGATCAGTGCTTGTCACATAGTAAACAGTGAATAAATGTTTGTTGAATAAATAAGCAAATGAATGTATAAAGAAAGAAAGAAAGAAAGAAAAGCGTTGGTGCTGCTGTGCCCTTTCCTGAGCTTGGCCTGAACCCTCTGGAGCAGAAGAGTGAAACCCCTCCTCTTCAGAACACATGAGCTCATGTCCCAACCTCCCGCTGTCGTGGCATCTCCTCTCCAGTCACAGAACTACTCGCTCATCCCTCAACACACTCCCTGAGCTCCAGCCCTGGGCTTGCATAATTTACCTTTCTCTGGAATGTTTCCCTGATGCGCCAAAATCTTACACAAAGCGCCAGAGAAGCCTTTTTGCTCCACGATGGTGTTTTAGGTCCTCTAAGTCTCCTTGTCACTTTACTCACCACTCCTCCTTTGCTCCCACAGCACTCTGCTTCCATCACAACACTCATCTCGTGAAATTTATCTGGGTCTGGGTCTTTCCACTCCTACCCGACCCTGTGCTTCTAGAAGGCAGGGCACCATATCCTGTCCCCTGGCATAGTTCCTGGCATGTGGTAGATGATACCGATGCACTGAGGGGGACTGACCATTACTTCAAGAATCAGGTGAAAGGAGTTGAACAAGGGAAACAAACTTGCCCAAAGGTATACACTTGGACGGTAGCAGAACTGGTTCCAGCACCCAGGTCCCTGGACTCCCTGCCCAAAACCCACACCGCTACAGTGCGCTCCCTTTGGACAAGAATCAAGAGGGGGAATTCTGAGCACTTAGAAGTCCTGCGGCCTTTACTGCTTTCATGCAGGCCTTTACTGAGGCCTGTGCCACCATGATGTGCTGAGTTGCTTTTCTGGGACAGATACCTGGAAGCAGTGGATTTGGAGAAAGGTTTCTCTTCCAGGGCTCTGGGCTGACAGAGGCCTCATAAAATGAGCCCAGTACTGTGCCAGGCACATCATATGTGATGTAGCTTTTAATCCTCCTGACAGTTCTGAGGGACAGGTATTACCCTCACACATCCGGTGAGGAGAAACGATACATGGCAGACATGGTGCCAGAAGATACTCGAACACAAGTGTATAGGGGAGCTCCCTGGGGGCAGAGAGAAGTTTGGGAGAAAATGCTCCCCCAAGCCCAGCAGCTTTTCCTTTCCATTCCTGGCTCCCAGCTGCTCCCAGAGCCCCAGGTGGATGGGGCTATCACACCACCACTTGTACATGCTTTGGTTTTAATATCAACCCAAAACTCTCTCTTGGCTGTTAGGAATGCTTTCCTAGCTTTTCCCAGCCACTTTATTTTGCACTTGTTCTTTTGTACATTTTCTCATGTTATGGTAACATACTACACCACAATTTCACTCCTTCCACTCTACAAGATGCCAAGTACCTTATAACAATAAAGGGCCAATTTAATTTTTTTCTGCTATTTTTTTAATTTGGAGTATAATTGAATGCTTGTAAGTAAATTAGCCACCATTTAGAGTTCTGTACCTGTCACTGGCAATCCTAAGAGGTCATTTGGACCATCCTTCTGTATCTGACTCATTCCAAATGGATCCTTGCTGCGAGGGAAGAAAAGTCAGAAAATTCTGTCCCACAATCTCTAAGAGGTGAGGTGATCTTTGTATCTCAAACTCTTCTGGCTGCAATACTGAGCCTGCCTTCTCTCTGTGGTTACAGAGAGAAGCTGTATTTGTGAAATTAAATGAAGGTAAAAGCTGTATATTCTGCCTTTGGTCAATCAAAGCCACTGGGAGAATGAGCCTTAGAAATGATTAATCACAGGTAAGTTCTCCATGGACATTTCTGATTTTACTTTTTACCCCCTATCTTTCTGTAGAATAGTGCTTGCTGCAGGGTCAGTGATGCGTTCATTCTGGAATTTCGTTACTTGAAATTTCACTTTCCTCAACCCTCACCAGAATTATGGCTTTCCAGGGCATGTGACCCACCACACACCACAACACATCACATGTTACAGGTTTAACAGTCTCCTTGAAATAAGAAGACAGAGATTGGCTAGAATCCAGCTAGAGGGCAAAAATAAATCTAGTGAAACTACTTTGTTTTCAAAAACAAAAAAGATTCTGCTTGTCTTGACAGTGTCATTCAAAACTCCTTCCATTGGCAATAGTTACTATTCTGAATTATTAGTTATTTTAGCTCAGTGGAAGAGCTGGAGTTTGAGGACTGAAGTCATTTTAACCAGAATACATACTATCTGGTACTTGAAGAAATGTTAGTGGCTAGTAGTATAGTAAGAGTAATAATAAAAAAGTCATGGTTTTATCTCTATAAGATGTTTCATTTGTTGTAACTGTATCAGGATCCCTCATGAATGTAGAAGGGGAGAGACAGAAGGCTGGTATTATTGGCCTCAGTAAATACTATTTCACTACAATCATCAGGCATATTTATGTCTATGCTAGGCAGAGATGAACGAGCTGCTTCTCTCTCAAAGTCCCTACTCAAAAGTAACCCTGTAAGATTATTTTGGAGATCAAATGAGGTAACTAACATAAAAGAGCGCTGTAAACTGTAAAGCATTATTCCTCTTTCCAGAGTACCTAGTGTGTAATGTGAATGTCAGAAGCAGTGCATGGATAAAGCCCATCCACATACTTCGCCAGCACTTGGCGTTGCTAGTCTTTTTTTGTTTTCACCATTCCAGGGGAGACGAAGCAAAACCTCACTGAGGTTTTAATTTGCATTTCCATGATGTTTCAGCATCTTTTCGTGAGCTTATTGGTCATTCTTATATCTATTTTTTTTTTTTTTGTGAAGTGTCTGTTCAAATCTTTCGCCCATTTAAAACAAAAATTGGTTGCGTGTCTTCTTACTGACTTGTAATAGCTCTTTATATATTCTACGAATAACTCCTTTGTCAGATATGTGTTTTGAATATTTTCTCACATTTGGTGACTTGCCATTTGGTTTTCTTAATGGGATCTTTTGAAGAGCAAGTTTTAACTTTGATAACAACTACTTTATCATTTTTTTCTTTTATGATGCCTGCTTTTTAAATCCTATATAAAAATCTTTGTTTACCCCAAGATCACAGAGATGTTTTCTTCTATAAGTTTCACAATGTTAGACTTTACATTTAGGTCTCTGATACTTTTGAGTTAACTTTTGAGTAGTGTGATATGAAGCAAAGGTTTTTAAAAAAATTCCTATATGTTTTGTTTATGGTTCCCTTTGCTGTGCAAAAGCTTTTGAGTTTAATTAGGTCCCATTTGTTTTTTATTTTTATTTCCATTACTCTGGGAGATGGATAGAAAAAGACATTGCATGCACCCCAATGTTCACTGCAGCACTGTTTACAACAGCCAAGACATTGAAGTAACCTAAATGTCCATTGACAGATGAATGGATAAAGGAGATGTGGTGCATATACACAATGGAATATTACTCAGCCATTAAAAAGAATGAAATAATGCCGTTTGCAGTAACATGGATGGACCTAGAGATTGTCATACTGAGTGAAGTAACTCAGACAGAGAAAGAAAAGTATCATATGATATTGCTTATATGTGTAATCTAAAAAAAAAGATACAAATGAACTTATTTATGAAACAGAAACAGACTCACAGGCTTAGAGAATGAATTTATGGTCACTGGTGGGGAAGGGTTGGGGGAAAGACAGACTGGGAGTTTGTGTGACATGTACACACTCTATATTTAAAATAACCAACCAGGACCTACTGTATAACACAGGGAAACTCTGATCAATATTCTGTAATAACCTAAAATGGGAAAATAAGTTGAAAAAGAATAAATACATGTATATGTATAACGGAATCACTTTGCTGTACACCTGAAACTAACACATTATACTCCAATATAAAATAAAAATTTTAAAAATTCTTATATGGATATCCACTTGTTGAAAAGACTTTCATTTCCCTATTGGCACCTTTGTCAAAATCATACATATATTTTTTCATTCTACCCCCTAGATTCACTAATCTGTTCTAGTGATTTGTATGTTTACCCTTTCATCAATACAACACTGTCTTGTCTAACCGTAGTTTGACAGAAAGTCTTGAAATCAGGTAGTATAAGCCCTCTTCTTTTTTTTAGATCTCTTTGGCTATTCACATTTTTTTAAGCATCTTTATTGGAGTATAATTGCTTTCCAGTGGTGTGTTAGTTTCTGCTTTATAACAAAGTGAATCAGTTATACATATACATATGTTCCCCTATCTCCTCCCTCTTGCGTCTCCCACACACCCTCCCTATCCCCCCCGCAGGTGGTCACAAAGCACGGAGCTGATCTCCCTGTGCTATGTGGCAGCTTCCCACTAGCTATCTATTTTACATTTGGTAGTGTATATATGTCCATGCCACTCTCTCTGGCTATTCACATTTTAGCATATTTTGCATTTTCACGTAAATTTTAGAATTGACTTATCAATTTCTATGAAAAAGCTAGTTGGGATTTCTATTTGGACTGCATTGAATCTACAGATTAATTTGGGAAGAATTGCCATTTTAATAATATTGGGTCTTCCAATTCATAACTGTAGTATATTATGACTCTCCATATTTAGGTCTTTAATTTCCCTCAGCAATGTTAGATAGTGATTTCAGTGAAGAGATCTTGCATGTCTTTTGTTAAATTTATTACTAACTAGTTCATTTGGGGGGCATCACTATATAGAGAATTTTTTTTTTTTTTTTTTTTTTTGTGGTATGCGGGCCTCTCACTGCTGTGGCCTCTCCCGTTGTGGAGCACAGTCTCCGGACGCACGGGCTCAGCGGCCATGGCTCACGGGCCCAGCCGCTCCGCGGCATGTGGGATCCTCCCGGACCGGGGCACGAACCCGTGTCCCCTGCATCGGCAGGCGGACTCCCAACCACTGCGCCACCAGGGAAGCCCTACAGAGAATTTTTTAAAGTTCATTTTCCCAATTTTTCGAGGCTAGTGTGAAAAATTAAGTTTTGTATAATAATCTTTTATCCTGTGACCTTGCTAAATTCCCTTATTAATTCTAGTATTTTCTATATTCTTCAGGAGTTTTTATATAAACAATCATGTTACCTGCAAATAGAGACAGCGTTACATCTTCCTTTCTGATATTTGTGCCTTTTATATTTTTCTTGTTCCCTTATTGAACTGGCTAGGATTTCTAGTACACTAGTGAACAGAAGTGGTGAGAGCAGGTATTCTCTCCTTGTCTCCAATATTAGGGGAATATGTTTACTATTTCTCCATTAGGTATGATATAAGCTGTAGGTTATCCTTTGAAGTCTGGTATTAGTTTGAGAAAGTTCTCCTCTATTCACAGTTTGCTAAGAAATATTTTTTGTGAAGAGGTATTAAGTTTTGTCAAATACTTTCTTAGCATCTATTGAGGTGATGATTATATGATTTTTCTCCTTTATTTATCTTAATGTGATGAATTATATCGGTTGTTTTTGAATGTCAAACCAACCTTGTATTCCTGGGATGAACATTACTTTGTCATGGTGTCTTATCCCTAATGATGTATACAAACATATATATTCCCTAATATATATTATCCCTAAAATACATACACACATTTTAAATATATATATATATATATATTTTTTGTTGTTGTTGTTGGATTTGTTTTCTAATATATATATATATTTTTTTACGTGGGCCTCTCACTGTTGTGGCCTTCTCCCGTTGCGGAGCACAGGCTCCGGACGTGCAGGCTCAGCGGCCATAGCTCACGGGCCCAGCCGCTCCGCGGTATGTGGGATCTTCCCGGACCAGGGCATGAAACCGTGTCCCCTGCATCGGCAGGCAGACTCTCAACAACTGCGCCACCAGGGAAGCCCTCTAATACTTTTTTGTAGAAAAAAAGAAATTCTGTATCTATCATCACAGGGAATAATGCTTTGTAATTCTCTTTCTCATAATCTTTGTTGGTTTTGGTAGTAGAGTTATGTTGGTTATATAAAAATGAGTTGCAAAAGGATTCCTTCCTCTTATGTTTCCTAAAAAGAATTTGGGTAATATTTGTACTATTTTGTTTGAATATTTGACAGAATTAACCAGTAAACCACCTAGCTCTCTAGGTATTTACCCAAGAGATATGAAACAAATGTCCATACAAGATTTGTTAGTGACTGTTTATGTACAAATGCATCTTAATTTGTAATAGCCGAAACTGGAAACGACCCAACTGCCCATCAACATGTGACTGGATAAGTAAGTTGTGATATAAAGATACATTGAATTACTCCTCAGCAATAAACAGGAAAAACTAATGATGCATGCAACAACATGAATGAATGCCAAAAGCATTATGCTGATTGAAAGAAGTCAGAAAAAATAGTGATACTCTATGATTCCATTCAAGTTAATTCCAAAAAATGAAAACTAATGTAGTGACAGAAAGACTGTCAGTGGTTTCTGAGGAATATGGTAGAAGGAAGGACACATTACAAAGGGGCATGAGGACATTTTATATATATGGCATTGACTGTACTTCTATTACCCTTCAAAAATTATTTAAAAAAAAGGGGGGGGGAATCCTAGAATTGAAAAATGAATTAAAAAAACTATCCAGGGCTTCCCTGGTGGCGTAGTGGTTGAGAGTCCGCCTGCCGATCCAGGGGACGCGGGTTCGTGCCCTGGTCTGGGAAGATCCCACATGCCGCGGAGCGGCTGGGCCCGTGAGCTATGGCCGCTGAGCCTGTGCATCCTGAGCCTGTGATCCACAACGGGAGAGGCCACACAGTGAGAGGCCCACGTACTGCAAAAAACAAAACAAAACAAAACAAAACTATCCAAACTGAGCACAGAAAGGAAAAAGGATAGAAAAAAAAAAAAGAATAGTATCAGTGACATGTAGGTTAAGTTTCAAGTGGTCTAGCATATGAGTAACTGAAGTTTCATATGAGCCTCAAAGGAAAGGAGAGACAAAATGGGTCAGAAGCAATACAGGTAGAAATTTTGCTGGACTGAATCAAAAATATCAACACACAGAATCAGACAGGCAAGTGAACCCCAAACATAGTAAATATAAAGAAAAACACACATTAGGAATATCACATTCAAACTGCTGAAAAAAGATAAAGAAAAAAACTTAAATCAGTCAGAGGTCCAAATAGCCAAAACAATCTTAAAAAAGAAGAACAAAGTTAAAGGTCTCACACTTCCTGATTTCAAAACTTATTACAAACCTCCAGTAACTAAAGCAGTGTGGTACTGGCATAAAGATGGACATATAGACAAAGGGAACAGAATACAGAGTCCAGAAATAAACCCTCAATGATTTTCAATAAAGATGCAAAGACCATGGGAAAGATCTTTTCCACAGCAAAGTACAGTCTTTTCAACAAACAGTTTTGGGAAAATTAGATATACACATGCAGGAAAATGAAGTTGGATCTTTACCTTATACTGTATGCAAAACTTAATGCAAAATGGATCAAAGCCCTAAATGTAAGAGCTAAAACAATAAAACTCTTAGAAGACAACAGGGGAAAATCTTCTTGAAATTGGATTTGGCCATGATTTCTTAGGTATGAAATAAAAAACACAGGTGACCCCACATGCCGCGGAGCGGCTGGGAGCGTGAGCCATGGCCACTGAGCCTGTGCGTCTGGAGCCTGTGCTCCACAATGGGAGAGGCCACAACAGTGAGAGGCCCACGTACTGCAAAAAAAACCCCAAAAAAACACAGGTGACCAAAGTAAAAAGAGATAAATTGGATTACATCAAAATTAAAACCATTTCTGTGCATCAAAGGACACAATCAACAGAGTGAAAAGGCAGTCTTTAGAATGGGGGAAATATCTGCAAATCATGTATCTCATAAGGGGTTAATGTCCACAACATACAAAGAACTTTTACAACTCAACAATAACAAAGGACTCTGATAATAAATGGGCAAAGGACCTGAGTAGACATTTCTCCAAAAATGATATACCAGTTGGCAACAAATACCTGAAAAGATGCTGACTATCACTGATCATTAGGGAAATGCAAATGAAAACTACAATGAGATGCTACCTCACACCCATTTAGGATGGCTACTATCAAGAGACCAGAAAATAACAAGTGTTGGCAAGAAGGTGGAGAAACTAGAACCCTTGTGCACTGTTGTAAATTGGTGTAACCACTATGGAAAACAGTATGGCAATTCCTCAAAAAGCGACAATAGAATTACTGTATGACCCAGCAATTCTACTTCTGGGTATATACCTCAAATAACTGAAAGCAGAGTCCTGAAGAGTATTTATAAGCCCATGTTCACGGCAGCGTTATTCACAATAGCCAAAAGGTGGAAGTAACCCAAGGGTCTAACAATGGATGAACAGATAAACAAAATGTGGAATATACATGAAATATTTATTCAGCCTTAAAAGGGAAGAAAATCCTGACACATGCCACAATGCAGATGAACCTTGAGGACTGCATAAAAAGACAATTACTGTATGATTCCACTTAAATGAGTTACCTAGAGAAGTCAAATTCATACAGATAAGTAGAATGGAGGTTATCAGGGGCTGGGGGAAGGTGAAATGGGGAGTTGTTTAAGAGTGGAGAGTTTAAATTTTGAGAGTTGAAAAGAGTTCTAGAGATTGGTTGCATAACAATGTGAAAGTACTTAATACTACTGAACTGTACAGTTAAAAATGGTTAAGATGGTACATTTTATATTATGTGTATTTTACCACAATTTTTTTTAAAAGAAGAGAAAAAAAATCATTCAGAGGAAGAAAGATACATTACATACAGGAGAATAAGAATAAAAAGAACAGCTGACCTGTCATCGGAAACAACGAAGGTCAGAAGACTATAGAATGGCATCCTTTAGAATGCCGAAATAAAACCATCATTCCAGAATTTTATACCCAGCAAAAATATCTCTAAAAAATAAAGGTGAAATAAAGGTATTTCCACACAAATGAAAGCTGGGAAAATCTGTTACCAGGGACTCACATGGCCAAAAATGGTAAAGGAAGCTCTTCCTTTACCAGAAGAGCTCTTCCTTTACCAGAAATAAAAACAGATAAAAACCCCACTAGATAATGTTTAATATTTGCTTTCAGCACTCATACGTATTTTAAACTTAGGAGGGAAAAAATAGTATTTTATAATTATGCAGATATTTACTATTTCTGCTGCTCTTTCTTCGTTCCTGATCTTAGTTTCCTTCTGGTACTTCTTTGCTTTAGCCTTATTATTTCTTTTAAGTCAGATCTCTTGGAAATTCTCTTATTTAACTTTCATCTGAGAGTGTCTTAATTTTGTTTTCATTCCTGAAGGAATACTTTTGCAGAATATAGACTTCTGGGTTGATAAGAGTTTCTTTTTCTTTCCATTAATTTCAAGTGTGTTTTCCTTTATCATATGGAATACTGTTATAAAATGGGCTTTTAAACCTGTGTGTAGTAGTTTCAACATTAGTTATATTGGGGTTGGCAACTGTGCTCTCCCTTGAGAATTAGTTTGCTGGCTCTCTGTAGGCTGAGAAATTTTGGATTATATTCTGAATGTTGTGATACTATGTTGTGTAGACTCTGGGTTCTTTTATCATCCTCTGCAGAATGTTGATTTTGTTTTTGCAATCAATATGGTCAGGTTCAACCTGTAACTTCTGTTTCTCCTCTGTGTGTGGTAGTGAAAAATCTCAGTTTAGTTCACAAAGCTCTGGTTATGCTGATTTGAGTCTGTCCCACACATGGGTAGCTCAAGGTGAGCCTGAGACTTGTGTGGGTTTATACCCAGAATCAGGAATTGCCTTCACTAGCTCTCTCCACACTGGGATACTCCACTCCTTTCCAGTCCCCAAAGGGCTCCTTTTCTGGTTCCTCTAACCAGAAAGATGAGGTTTCTATTAGAGTTTCAGCAGTCTGCCCCACTGTGCTGCTTTGTGATGGAGCCCACTCTCAGGACAAATCCACCAGAGACAGAAGATTTACCTGTGTACTCACATCTCCAAGTTTTGCTCCCCTCCATAATCTGCTTCCTTTCTTTTTCTTTACAGAGTCTTTGGGTAATTATATTTTGTCCGGAGTTTTTATCTGTAATTAGTGGGAGGGACAGAAGCCTGTGGTGGCTTC
Organism: Pseudorca crassidens; assembly: GCF_039906515.1. NCBI lineage: Eukaryota > Metazoa > Chordata > Mammalia > Artiodactyla > Delphinidae > Pseudorca > Pseudorca crassidens. The sequence continues at coordinate 56,594,507 of NC_090304.1, forward strand.
TGCCACCATAGCGGAACTGGAACTCCTAAGTTCTTTTTCAAAGTTTCTATCTCTTTCCTAAATTTCACCATCTCTTTACTCATTATCCACCCCCTCTTCCCACCATAGATTAAAGCAAGTAACACAACTATTTTAAAGTCTTTGTATGCTAGCTCCAAAAACTTGGTTGATTTTAACTTGTTTCTATGACCTGAGCTCTCTAGGACTATAGGTCAACTTTTACAGTTTCTTCAGATGTCCAGCAATTTCTCATTGTATACTGACATTTGGGATGATATGTTATAGAAATTTCCTTCATAGCAAAAGCCATGTAAATTGAATCTCGCTAAATGTGGGTCCCCTTCTTTTTTTTTTTTTTTTGGTCCCTTGTTTTAAGAGTCAAATCAGTCCTGCTTTTTGACTGCTCTTCAGTGCCTTTGAACAGGATTTTAAAATGTTTTGTCCACAGTTTATAATTGTTACAGTATGTTTAGTATCATGCATGCTACTCCACCATTACCAAGAACTACATAATCCTTCTAGACTGAAGAAAACTTCCTTCCCGCCCTCCTTTCCTGCTTGGAATTCTACAAACACTGTTTGAACTTACTGTTTTTTAAAATCTCCCTGAGATCCTGCTCATCACCCTCTCGCTCCCACACCCACACAAGTAAAAACAAAGACACAGAGAAAAGCACAACTTGATCAAGGCCCTACAATTAAGCTGCTTCCCCAGATGTAGATAAATTCTGTCTCATCTATTATGTTACCTCCATAGCACAGATTTGTTCAAATATTTATTATGCACCTACTTTGTGCCCTGAGTCCTGTCCCAAAGAGCAGTAACATATTAATATAAAAATCCGTAATACGAGGTAGGAAGTTCCAAATGCTGTGAGAAAGATCATCAAAAACTGCTATGGGAATTCAGAGAAAAATGAATTCCAGCTAGGAAGATTTAAAAGAGGTTTTACAGAGGAGGTGAGGGTACAGAGAGTGGGCCCAGCTGCTAATTCAAGCAGAGACATTTATATATGTGTTCGCTGTTGCTTTAGCAGTACCATGGGACTGGAGGTGGTGGCAAGTTGTTAATACTATATAAAGCCTTCCACTTAAAGTATGCTCTGCAGTCTGCACTGACATCATCTGCAGTTTTGCAGAAAGGCAGGATCTCAGGACCCACCCCAGGCCCAGTGAATCAGAATCAGCATTTCAGCAAGACCCTCAGGTATTTCATAGGCACATTAATGTTTGAGAGACACTAATATAAAGTGCTCTGTCTTTCACTAGAATTATGACTGTAAGACCTCGCATTCTCTACTACCAGGCAATCCTACATGTAGTAGAAGGGGAGGCGGCACAGGAGAGCATCTGGCAGTATGTCCTGAGCACCTCCTACCTCCTGGCTACCTTAGGTATGTTTTGCCATTTTATGCTCGTTAAGTAAGCCTTTGAATTAATTATTCCCACTCTGCAGATAAGGAAATTGAAGGTCAAAAAGGCTCAATATGTGGTCCAAGGTCACAAAGAGGTGGCCAAACCTGAATTTGAACCCATAACTGACTGACTGCAAAATACTTTTCACTCTGTAAAATACTTTTCATTCTACTATACTGTCTCTGGTCTGTGCTTCAGGAGAATCACGTACTAACTAGTTCAGTGATCTTGGTTAATTCATTCTACCTTTTTAGAACTCAGCCCTTCATGTGTATGTTGATGGAAGTCGACTGAACTAGTGAAAGTTCACAAACGAATCAACGCTGCTTCAGGAAAATGGGTTTTTCAGGCAGACTTAAAACTGAGTGTTGGGAGGTTCTGTTGCATGAAAATGACTCAGAAAACCACAACCAGAACAGCACAGTGTAGAGAAAAGAATACAGGACCAGAAAGGAGAAACCTGGGTTCTAGTCCTCTCTCTGCCATTTATTAGTTGTGAGTCTCAGTTTCTTCATCCATGAAATGGAGATAAATGATCTACCCTGGCGATCTCTCAGTGTGTTTAACTGGTTTAAGTGAGATTATGCACGAAAATACTCTATGACATGATTTATTAATACAGCCAGTTCTCTAATTACCTTAATTTTCCTAACACAAATTAGATATTTCTAAATTAATTCATTAAGGAACATGATTTACAATCTGCTGGCCATGGTAGGATTGGGAACCAGCTCTGGCAAAAGCCCACCAGCTCTGCACTTTCGTTTACCCTAACAATGGGAATAAAAGGTAATAAAAATATGTACAGGCTCTGCACCTGTTAGAGTTGATGGTGTTAGAAAAACAAAAACTTATTCCAGAGCAGGGAGTCCTTGCTCTAGAACTTTGTGTGATGATGAAAATGTTTTATATCTGTATTACGCAGCATGGTATCCACTAGACATGTGTGGCTACTGAGTACTTGAGATATGGCTAGTATAACTGAGGAACTTAATTTTAAATTTTCTTTAATTTTAACTGATTCAAAGTTAAATAGCCACATGTGGAGAGTGGCTGCCACATGGAACTGTAGCTCTAGAGCAAACGTGAGATAAGGATTTGTTCCACAATGTTAAGGTTTTATAGTTATACTCTTAGGGCCAACAAGTGCACTGACTTTGTTTTTTGCAATTCTGAAACTCTAGTTCCTAATGCCTTTTCTTCAAATTAAACCAAAAAGTTTTATAGCATGATTTCTGATAATGGGAGGCTTCTTTGGAATCCAATTATTATTGTATAGCAACGTAGATGATACCAATAAAATGTGAAGGTTGCCTAAGCAAAAACAGTGATGTTTTGTTTTATAATTATATATTTGCCCACCTGGAAAGATAAAATAGTTTACTCTTACGTATTTAAAATTAAACAGCAGAGTCTGAAAGGTACTAGGCCCTGCGAGCGGTTGCTCAACCAACTACTGCTGGCCTACCTTGCGTTTTCTGCTCTCCGGCTTATGCACTGGTGCAAGTAGAGATACTCCTGAGGTGCACTGGTGGACAAGGCGGGCTGCACGTGGTTCGACACCGAGGGTTCAAAGGTGAACAAGGTTGGCTGGCTGGAGTGCGATGGGGCTGAGGATTTTCGTTCTCGGAGAAGGTGCTGATTGGAGCTGCTGAGCTCAGCTGGAGAAGAGCGGGCGCCGTGACTGGCTGAGGAAATGTTCCTCAGGGAGTCTGTGAAAAGGAGAAAGAGCTCTCTGAATGGTAAAGGAAGGGAAGGTGTCCTTATCCCAAACTGGGTTGTCAGACGAGGAGAAAATACTAAGAGCAGAGGCAATGGTCCAGCCGCAGCATTCTCTTCCTCATGCACCTGTCCCGGCTCTGCCCTCCCAGAGCGCAGGGCTGTGGCTTCCAGGCTCTGGACCTCCGTACTGCTCCTGGACGCGACTCCCTATCACAGCCTGGGCAGTATCTGCCCCACTTCCAGGAGGTGTGCCTACTCGAGGTCCAGAAGTGCGACTCTGGCTCTCGAGCAAGGCCAGCCTCTGGGGCGGGGAGTGCCACGGCCTTCCCTCTCTTTGGTGGCTCCTGCTCTCATCATCTCCGTCAAAGCTAAGCGGGCTTTGCTAAATGAAGCTCTGCTTCCTGAAGACTTATTTACTGAGTACCTGGACTGTGTGTTACTGTACTAACGACAAAAGCACATGTAATTGGAACGGTCCCTTAAGACTGGTCCCAGCTCCTCCCGCCTACCCTTCCAAGTCCTCTGAGGATGATGTTCCCCACATCTTGTACTCACCACTCTCCATCTATTGGTCTTTTTTCTCTTAACTCTTATCTTAAACTCTCGTCTGTTGTGTTAGAAAGGAAGTGAGGTATTAAAGACAGATAATAGTTTAGAGTAATACCCCCAGCCAAGGGCATTATTCATTTGGCTGGCTCTCTAAGCTTAGTCCAAATTCCTTAGCACAACATACAAGGCCTTTCACAGTCTGACCTATTTCCTGTTTCCCTCCTCCCATACCCCAGGCATATGAAAGCTTCATCAGTCTGTGAATGCACCAGCCCCCCCCCCCTTTTTTTTTTTACATCTTTATTGGAGTATAATTGCTTTACAATGGTGTGTGAGTTTCTGCTTTATAACACAGTGAATCAGTTATACATATACATATGTTCCCATATCTCTTCCCTCTTGCGTCTCCCTCCCTCCCACCCTCCCTATGTGACAGAGCGAGAGAGTGGCATGGACATATATACACTACCGGCCCCTTTTATGGTTCTTTGTTTCGGCGTATGCTGTTCCTTCTGCCTGGATTTCACTTCTTCTCCTCTGGCACTCACACACAGACTTTAAGACCCTACACGGGTATCACATTCTCTCTGAAACCTTCGTGGACTTGGCCATTCTTCTGGGTGCTAACAGCACGTGGCCCATGCTTCATTATATCCACTGTCACCCTGCTTCCTTGCCTGGCCCACGGGTTTCTAAGAACAGTGACGGATGATGTTACCTGTACAGTGCCAGCATTTACCGAATAAACCCCAGGTACATACAGAGTTCTGAGTCTGTCTTTGTAGAATAAGCAAAAACATTCATTCAGCATACAATTATTCCAACAGTGAAACTTTTTTGTTCAAAAGAAAGATTTAAAGATGTATTTTCCGGTGGGAGGTAATGTTTTAGTGGTGATGATGGTGGCTTTCTATGGTTATTCAAAGCACTTCAGAGGGGACATAGTTCCCTGTTATCTGACCTATTTTAGGGCCCTTCTCATGGCCCTGGGCAGGATCCACCAGCTCACGGATGCTCTGCAGCATTAATGACTCTGCAGTCTTTTCTGCTGCTGGGCAAGACAACTTCTGCCAGCGTACAGCAGGAAAAGCCACAGGCCTCTGGGGAAAAACTGTCCCATTGACAGCTGTGTTGACCTCCAAAATGAATTCCCATTACAGGTCTCGTAGTGAACTGGATGTTTGTTAACAGAATCAATGGCTTCATTACTCCATTAGACCTGCAAGATGAACTCTCTAGTGGCAGAGGAGAGGGTTTGTGCTGGGGGACAGAGAAAGCCCAGCGCCGGTGATCAGCCCACGCTGCTGCCTGAGGAGACATAGGGAATGTGCAAGGGAAACCTCTGGTGCATTCTACACTCTCTGTGGTCTTTTGGACTCCTCCTCCTCTGCCCAGCCCTTCAATGCGGGCTTTCTCCAGGGTTCTGCCCCAGACCCTCCTATGACCTCGCTCTCGCTCTGGAGACTCTCCAGGGGTATCCTGTCCACTCTCACAGCTTCAGCTATGTGATGACAGCTCACAAATCTGCATCTCTAGCTCAGTTCTCTCTCCTGGGCTCCCTGTCTTATATCCCCACCCCCACCCCCCATCAACTGAGCGTCTCCATTCAGCTGTCCCACAGGCAGGTCAAGCTCAACAACCTAAACGGAACTCCTCCTCCTGTGTCTCTAGTTCAGTGAAGTGTATCAACGTCACCATCCAGTCAGTTCCCCAAGCCGGAAACCTAGGCATCATCTGTGACTCTCCCCTGTTTCTCAGCAACCACGGCATGTCATCATGTCACTGCCTTGCTTAAAATTTGTCACTGGATCCCTGGTATCCTCAAGATGACTTACAAAGCTCTCTCTTTTAAAAACCACTTTCCTGTTTATTTCTTCAATCTTGTTTCCCACCTGTACTTCCTTGTGTTTCAAACAGAATTTCAGGAAAACACCAACCTCTTTCTCATCGCTCCATACATTAGGCTACCAATTCAGTAAGGGCAGAGGTACTGTCTCTCTTGTAACAGTTTTACCCCTAGAATGAAGCCCAGTCTGTGATCCAACTCCATAATCATGTGTTGATTAAACACAGGAAGTACATATAGCATAAGTCGTCATACTCCCTCAGTAACATCCACTGACTCCTCATTCCCTTCAGAATAAGGTCCAGGTTCCCCAATCTGACAAGAATAGCCATTTTGTCACAACCTACTTATCCTGCCTTGTCACCCAATTCATCCTTCATGTCCCCTATGCTGAATGCTTGTGGGGCTGTATAAAGGAAGAGTGACCTATCCTCAGCTCTAGGGCCCTCTGCCTCCAGCTCAGGCTATGGATTCAAATCTGTGACCCAGTCTGTTTACTCACAGAGCTAGAGAAATTTCACCTGAGTCTCAGTTTCCTTATTTACAAATTGACATAGGGTGGTTTTATGAGGATGAAGTGCATAGAGGGCCAAGAAAGCACTGCAGGTTGTAGGTACTCAAAATGTGTTCTAGCCACTTCTGTATCTCTGTGCCTAGAACAGTCCCAGCACATAGTGGGTGTTCATGACACTGAATTCATTGTTGAATGAATAAAAGAATTTTCCCTGGCATAAAAATCCACATATGCTTGTTTCCTGTGGTCAAAGTCAGAGAGGTTTTTCAGGTCTGTCAATAAGGCGAAGTAAGGGGTAGCATGAGTTGGGCCCACAGACACCTGGAATTCCACTCTTCTGACATAAAGCCATGTCTATGAAGCCAGTTAGCTCCATAATGGCCTGCAGCCCCAGGAAAGTTCTTTCAAAGCTGTTTGGGCACTAAATCTTGCCAAAAGCCTACCTCAGCTTGCAACTTTAAAAGACTTCTACCTGAATTCATGTGATGATTCCTTGGTACCTTTACTGGGTTGAACAGTGTCAATCCAAAATTCATGGAACCTCAGAATGTGACCTTATTTGAAAACAGCATCTTTGCAGATGTAATTCGTTAAAATGAGGTCATACTGGATTAGTGTGGAACCTACTTCAATGACTGGTGTCCTTATAAGAAAACAGAGACAAAGACATACAGGAAGGGGATGAAAGAGGTAGAGATTGGATAAACAAAAGGTGATATATCCATACAACAGAATATTATTCAGCCATATAAGTGAATGAAATACTAATACATGCTACAACATGGATGAATCTCCAAAACATTATGCTAAGAGAAAAAAACTAGTGATAAGACTATAGATTACATGACTTTATTTATGTGAAATGTCTAGAATAGGAAAATCCAAAGACAGCATGTAGACTAGCGGTTGCCTGGGGTGGGGAGCAGTAATGGAAAGTGACTGCTAATGAGTATGGTATTTCTTTTTGGGTTGATGAAAATTTTCTAAAATTAGACTGGTGATGGTTGCACAACCCTGGGAAATACTAAACCCACTGAACTATATACTTTAAAAGGGTGAATTTCATGCTATGGGAAATACATCTCAGTAAATTTATAAACACACACACAGTTTGACAGTTCCTCAAAAAGTTAAACACAGAGTCACCATATGACCCAGCAATTCCACTTCTAGGTATATACCCAAGAGAAATGAAAACATACATCTACACCAAAACTTGTAAACAGATTTTCACAGCAGCATTACTTATAATAGCCAAAAGTAGAAACAATCCAAATGCATATAAGCTGATCGATAAAGAAAATGTGGCATAGCGTATAATGGAATATTCAGCAGTAAAAAGAATAAAGCACAGGACTCCCCTGGTGGCGCAGTGGTTGAGAGTCCGCCTGCCGATGCAGGGGACATGGGTTCGTGCCCCGGTCCGGGAAGATCCCGCATGCCGCGGAGCAGCTGGACCCGTGAGCCATGGCCGCTGAGCCTGCACGTCCGGAGCCTATGCTCCGCGACGGGAGAGGACGCAACAGTGAGAGGCCCGCGTACCACAAAAAAAAAAAAAAAAAAAAGAATAAAGCACAAATACATGTTACAACATGTACAAACCTTGAAAGTACTGTGCTAAGTGAAAAGAAGCTAGATTCCATTTATATGAAATGTCTAGAAGTGGTAAATATATAGAGACAGAAAGTAGATTAGTGGTTGCTTACGGCTGGGGTGAGGATGGGGTACGGGAAGTGACTACTAATGGGTATAAGGTTTCTTTTCGGGGTCATAAAAATGTTCCCAAATTAGACTGTGATGGCGGTTGCACAGCCCTGTGAATATACTAAAAACATTGACTTGTACACTTTAATTGAGTGATATATGGTGTGTGAATTAAAACACACACACACACACACACACACACACACACACATGCATAAGCCCTTTGCAAAGTATGAAGTGTAAAGTATATGCAAGAGATTAACAGTCATCCAGTTAAATTCATCTGCCCTTTAGTTTTTCTTTATTTCTTCTCCAAAGAGAAAACTGAACACTCAGTAAATACTGAGCCCTTACTAAACCCCCTTGAGTAAGAGACATTCTCCCCTTCCTACCTTCAGTTCCCTATAACTCCTCCAACCCCGCTGTTCAGGGTTTCACCCCATAATCATAGCAAGGCAGTGGGAAGTTCAGCTAAACAGAAGGCAAGCACTCATGGTTTGGGGTGAAAAGACTCAAGCAGGTTGAAATTCCACCTCACAGTGTGTGGACCTCATGCACAGGACAGGAGTCAGGAGCCCAGGGATCCATTTCCAGCTCTGCTGTTAACTAGCTGTGAGATCATGGACAGGTCTCTCTCTGAGCTTTAGTTGCTTACCTGTCAAGATGGGAGGATAATCCCTGGCCTGCTTGTCTATCTTACTGGGCTGTTGTAAAGGGCGAATGAGATAAGGATGTGAAAACAAATACATGCACTCATATAAATATTCACAGCATTTGTTGTTATTGCCTGGGTACCTTTTGAGGAAAGGAAAGAATGGTAAAGATAAAGGAGACATTAGACAATACGTGGCTGGGCTGTTTTTGGTATGTGGCTGTAAGGTTGTTGTAATGATGTGTCTTGGGTCATTAGGAAGGTCAGTTATACACAGCGAGAAGAAAATGGACATTTCCAGACTTCTGGCCTGAGCTTCGATCTCCAAGTCTAGACGAAAGATAATGCCAGAAAATGCCTGAGTCAATTTGTTTTCTTTTCAGCAGGGTTTTATTTTTTCCTCTTCTTCCTGGCTTCTTTTTAGGGCCCTACAAAATCACTCCCCTTCCTTTCCACAATCACCCCTGGGAAGCCTTCCCAGCATAAAAACACTCCTCCCACCTTCTTGCAAAACTCTAGAACAGGAAAGCTCTGAAGGATTTCAGTAGAGGAGCCCAGCCCAGGCATCCACTAGCTAGTGATAACAGGAGCAGGAAAGGGGTGGTTGGCGGGAGCTTCTGGAAAAGGTGACTGGCCAAATAATGACTGGTTCCCTTATCTCAATGCCCTTTTAATCTTTATCCTTTCCCCCCCCTCCCCCCGCAAGCCTCAGTGGGTCTCAGAACCCGTAAAATGATAGACCAAAGTTCATGCTGGCGCCCAGGCTGGATTCAAAGCCTGGCTCTACTAACTCCTGGCTCTGGTCTTGGACAGGTTACATAAACCTCTTTGATCCTCACTTGTTCAATAGGGAGAATACATACTTTGCAGGGCTGCTGCAAGGACTGGAGGTCATTTATACAAAGCATTTAGCACGGCACCCCACCATTCTTACTGCTCCTATTCCTAGAGTACACATGGAACCGGCTGAGACCCTGAAATTGGCCAAGAGGTATGGAATTTCTTTCCAAGTCACAACTATACCTTGTATAGATGTTATACGTGGATTAATAAGAACGACAGGGACAATCCTGTCTACAAGAATCACAGCTGCCATTTACTGAGCACCTACTATGTGTCTCTGGTCTACCCCGTGAGGTAGATATTATTATTACCTCCATTGGTTTTTCGTTTTGTTTTTTGGGGGGATGGAGAAACTGAAGCTCAGAGAAGTTAACAGTGAGCTCTGGGGTCACACATTTAGGAAGTGGCAGAGTCTAGATCTGAAAGAGATCTCATTGTCTTCAAAGCCAATTATTTTCACCCATGTAGAGAAAAGAGTTCCTACACAATCCCTATGAGGTGAATGGTATTAGCTTTATGGGAGGCAGAGTCAAATAACAGAATGAGGGTCTAGGTCCAGGTCTGCTGCCAACTGGTTGCGTGACCTTCGGTACGTCATTTCACCTTTCTGGGCCCTGTTTTCTTTATTTATAAAAGTGAGAACTTGGATTAGACCAGGGATACACGTCAAAGCCATCTTTGGGAAATTTACGAGAGCTGCTCCATGTAAGACCTAATGAGTTATATTTACACATTTAGATTCAGATCCACTGGCTTGGTTTTTAACAATCTCTGGTTCTTAATTCTGGGGCAGAGGTAGAAGGGTTGGGGTCAACTGAAAAATCAAGGGCAAAGCAAGTTCTGAAAGCCAAATGAAAGAACAAATTCTTCCCAAAATCTTTCTTGGTATCATCAAAATTCTAAATTGGAAACCATCCATGCTCTTCCTGGCCCTCCTTATCATTTGTCCACAGCCGACTCCAAAGGAACAGTGAGCAACAGAGAGAGCCTGACGTGTTTCAGAAACGTGGGAGTCCAGGTTCTAAAACTACTTTGCCACAGGGCCTTGGGCGAAACTTTTAATCTCTCTCTACATCTCCTCTCCCATGCTGTCAAATGCCAAAGAGAACACCCACCTTACAGGGTTCTTTTGAGGATTCAATGAGGTGAAATACGGGTAAATAGTAACTATTAAATACTAAGTAAGTGGTAGTTAGTTGACAATTGTTATATTATATCATTTATTCTTAGAAGTAGAAAGGTGGTAAAATTCTGAGGGTTCTCACTGGGGAGAAGATGATTAATGAAAGAATTTTGAAACTAATGGTGTCGGATTTTATGGGATGAGTGGTCCCCTGGAGAAAGCTAATTGAAAAGCAAGAATCAGATGGGTGGAGAATTCTAGAAACAAACACCTGCTGACAGATTGGCTGAGTGCAACATTGGATCAATAGAGCCAGGTCATTTTAACTCACAATCACATGCCTAAAATTATTTAAAAAGGAATAATCCTCAGAATCCTCTGGCACACATCATTACTAGAGAATTTATTCATACATTTAGGAGCAAACACAAAATGTCTTCACTCTATACAATACCTCACATAATATGGTAACTGGAGGGGAACCTAGGGTCCAATCATTACCACCACTGCCCTCCCTACTCACCCCCAAATCTCTCATTTACAGTTGGAGAAACTGTGGTCCAGAAAGGTGAGGCTACTTGTCCAAGGCCACTCAGTGGATCAGATGTAAACCCTGAAATGAAAACTCAGATCTCTTAGTCCAGGGGTCCTTCTGCGGTACCAGTAGAAAGATGTATCAATGTGAATGAAGATGTATTCTCTATAAAGGGGGGTGGGTAATCAAGCCAGGAGATCTGACCACCAGGACACTGGCCAGTGGGATTGCTATTTTGTCGTGAGTTTATAATGTTATTCATATTTGCATGGAGGGTAGGCATTTGCTGGATCCAACTACTAAAGACCAGTATAAATAATTCCCCAAGTTCAAAAATATAAGTCTTCTAGTGTTTATAAAAACTATAAAACAGAGGAAGAAAAAAGGGGAGGCAGACAGGCAGTAACATGAGACCCTGTGAGACCTTTCAGGGACCAGGCCTCCCCACTCCCCTTCTGAGGAAGGATCTGGGAAAAAACACCATCTCTGAGATCCAAGGGCCAAGTCACGGCACCCTGACCTTGACGGATATGATCTCTTGGTCTACTTTAGCAGAAATCAATCCTGTGAAGGGGCACAGGGCAAAGAGAGTGAGTGGCTGCAGCTCGCAGGCATGTCACACAGTCTCTGGTCACACGTCCTTACATAACCTTCCTTTGCCCTGCGGCATCTCATTTCAGAGATGGGAAACTAAGGTCCACGGCAAATGCCATGCTTTCTATAAGGTCTCTGGTGAAAACTAATTATGCCTTCCTCTAAATCGTACTTCATTTTGCTTTTTGTTTTATGCTGGGCATTCACAAATCTCTCATACTAAACAGATCATGAGCTGTTGGAAGTCAGGACCTAGACCATCTGTTTCTCTGGTGGTGTTCAGCACAACGCTGTGTGTCTGCTAAACGTCCAGATTAGAACAAGGTGCTCAATAAACACACCAGGGCAATACGTTTTGTCAGAATCTTTCCTCTTTGTGTCAGAAGAAGGAGTGAAGAGCTCCAGGATCTGAACGTAAGCTGCTGTTCAGGGTGGGAGGAACTGTTACCACTTAGCAAGGCTGTCTGAGTTGTGTGTGTTTCTGGTTTTGGACAGCTGGTCTATATTTAGCCACGCATGCACTGTCCAGTTCACGTCGGACAGGTCAGCTCTGTTCTCATCTCACCTGCCACACGGACAGCACACCTCAATTGTGACAGACCTTACTCCTGCTCCTTTGAGAGGGGCTTCGGTTGACTGCGTGTCCCCCTCAAAGAGGGAATCCATAATTGGAATAAGCACTCTTGTTGTTAACTTAGGGTCATGAGTACTGACCGTGGGCACTCTGCTAAGAGCTTCAGGCCTGTCAAAAGGAGTGGATCTTGTCCTTGCTCTATGAGCTTATACTGCCGTTGAGAAGAGCAAATTTACACTTAGGGCAGCACTTCTCCCTTCCCCCAAGGAACTTTGGGGACTCACTAGTATTCCCATGGGAATCAATCCATCTAGTGGGCACCATAAGCTCACATGTCGATGATGCATCTGACCCTTGTGACCTTTCCACAAAAATATCGAAACTATATCACTGTATTTTTCAGCTAACCAACTTCATAAGAGGTAAGCTTCCCCTTCCTTTCATAGTGACTTTCACTAAGGGACAAGTGGCTACCAGCGTGAAACACAAGTGTCAGATATTCCAACGATGGGAGTTTATCAAGAATCATTACCAGTGGCAATAATCACAAGTACAATTCCTGAAACTGCTCTAGTCTGGATGGCGAGGCTGGGATTCTAAGAGCTCCGGCTTGCCTAGGGAATTATGAGATCCACAGCATTACCTGACCCAGAACTGTGGCTGTAGGAGAGACAGTGTGGTTAGGGGAAAGGAACGTGGATTCTGAAACCCGAATCTGAGTGTTTTGCTGTGGAACCTAGGAATGGTATCCGAATCTGTGCCCTAATTTGTAAAATTTCTACGAATCGCTACCTGCAGCGTTGTCCTGGAGAGTCAAGGAGTGCCACAGTGTCTGTATATCAGTGCTCCACAAACGGAACGTCTCCCTTAGCCCTCCATCCCTGGGGTAATCTGGTGTACGAACTGCATCTGCAGACCTTCAGGGTTTGATCAGAGGCAGGACTGGTACCAGAGCATGCAGATGGATTCAACTGGCCTTTGACGGGTGAGTAGAGGACTGCAGGCAGAGAGCCTGGCAGGACTCAGCTTCCAGTCGGCAGCTCTTTCTCAGCCACTGTCTCCGGTCCTGGGGTCACAACAATCTCCTGGCTTCATACCTGTAGCTTCCCTATTCATCTTCCAGCCTTGTGTCCTGATGCCTCAGTAACCCTAGGTTTTTTTTCACTGGGATCCAAAAGGGAGAGTTGTTTTTTAACATCCCTAGGACGGCCAGCACACTAAGACCATATGCACACGTATCTGAGTGGGCCTGCCAAGGCATATTATTATACTAGAACAGGAGCTGGCAAACTAAGGACCATAAGTCATATCTCGTCGACTGCCTGATTTTATAAATAAAGTTCTATCCCTATTCATGGGCATATTCTTTACGGTTGCTTCTATGTAAAGTTGAGTACTTGTGACAAAGAACGTTCAGGTGGTAAAGCCTAAAATATTGACTATCTGGCCCTTTAAAGAGAAAGTTTGCCAGCCCCCAGACCACAAGTTCTCCTTCTGGTTTGTACAATCATGTCCTCTCTCAAAAATCTTAGTACCTAACTTAAGCTGCTCACTAAGGAGACAGAAGCGGGCTGAAACCAAGACCAGTGAATCCCAAACCTATGTTTTGGAATAATCAAGAAGAAGAATCACAGGAAAAGCCCGTGTGGAGAGCCCATGAATATTATTATAAGAAATCATATTCACTTTCATTTCAGCACACCTTGGGCACAAACAACATGCTAGTTTCTAGTCAGCATACAGAATCAAAAGGTTCAAGAGAATAATATGATCGACTTGTGTTGACAGGCTTGGGAAACCTTCTTGGCAAAGCCAGAGAAGGTCATCACAAGAGAGCAGAGACAGCAGTGAGTCTTTCTCAGGTCTTCATGCACATGCTGAAGACCCTAAACAGGTATCGTGACAGTGTGAGGCAAGGAACTATATCTAGAATTTCAGGGTATGGGTTAATAGTTATGAACATGGATTCTGCAGCCATACTGTCTGGGTTTGAATCCCAGGTCCTTTACTTAGTAGTTGTAAGAACTAGGGAAAGTTACTGAACCTCTCTGTGCCTCAGCTTTTTCATCTGTTAAATGGGAATAATGATAGGTATCTACCTCATCAGATTATATAAGTTAAGATCTGTGAAATGTTTTGAACACTGCCTCTACATGGTAAGCTCTACGTAAACATTACCTCTTACTGTGAGTAGTAGTATATTTAAAGAAACACCTTTGTTTTTTGAGCACCTCAATAACTTAAGTATAATGCATCTCAAATCAGGAAAGTCAGCAAGGCTTATTTGATAAACATATTAATCACACACAGTAAGAATGTTTCCAAGTTCAGGGAAAATAGAGATCGTGTTATTTAGGATGTTTCAGTTTTGGGGAGATAAGAATAGCACGGTATACACACTCAAAGGGCTGCCATGCAGATCACAGAGAAGGCTGCAACAATTTATTAGCCATACACCGGACAGATATTTAATGTGTGCTTATCATGTACCAAACGCCATGCTTTAAGTGGATTCTTATATAATCTTCATAATAATATTGTGAAGAAAGTCTTGTTTCTATTTTACTGATGCAGAAATTGAGGCTCAGTAAAGTAAACTGACTTGCCTAAGACCAGGTTAAGACTGAACTCATCAGTGTTGTGGATTCATGTATTTATGATTCCAAGACCTATGCTCTTTGCTCTTTGTACTAGATTGACCTCCTGAACCGGTGTGTGTGTGTATGTGTGCCTGTGTGCGTGCATATATATATATATATATATATATATATATATATATATATATATATATATACATATATATACACACACGCACGCACACAGGCACACACACACGCATCATACAAGTATAAGATGCAACCTGGGTTTCCATTCTAGCCTTGCCAGTTAGCTGTATGCTCTTGAGCAACTCAGCTCCCCTCTCTTGACCTCCAGACACTGTCATCTGAGGAGTTTGGAACAAAACACTCTCTAAGGGCCCTTCAAGATCTCATATTCTAGAATTTTCTCAGTTTATGAAATCTACTGCCTTCTCTGTCTTGGCTGGGTGTTTTGGCTGTTATGATTCACCAGCCATGAAGAATTCGTTCACTGACCTCATCCACACAAGAAGTGAGGCGGTGGGGAATAAAAGCAAACAATAAATTAAAGGTTGATATGTAAAATAAAGTTCATATCCTACCTCTTCAGACTAGTTAGAACATCATCCATTTTCAATTTTTCTTTGCTTTTTAAAAATTGTTCTTTTTCATTGTATACCACTATTTCAATATATGGAATTTTAGACTCTATGTCCTGTTAATAAGGTTAGAATGTTTTTGAAGCTTCTTTTTTTCCCCCTCCTCAACAGTGAATTTCTCAAAACAACGTTTAGAAATAAGTTGTAATTTTTTAAACTGTCATTTTATGTAACTATAACTATTTACAAAGTTATAAACAAACACTATAACTAAATCATTCATTTGAATCATCATTGGGCAGCCACTATGTGTCTCTACTAATGTGGTGACAGAAAGATAGAAGGGTCATGTTCTCATCCTCAGGTCTCTGACATATCTCCCCTCATTCCCAAACTTTGAGCTCTAGCCTCAGTGAACTACTTCCAGTTTCCTAAGCTTCTGGGAACTTGGAGAAAACAAGAGAAACCTGAACTATGAGGTGGTGGATGTGTTAATTAACCTGATGGTGGCCATCATTTTACAATGTTTGCATATATCAAATCATCATGAGGTCCACTTTAAATATATACAGTTTCGTCAATTATACTTCAATAAAGAGGTGGAAAAAATAAATATCTGGTGTATTTATTTCCATTTATGTGAGGAAAAAGAGAAAAGAGAAGAAAGAGAAGAAAGAAGAGAAACCTGAAGTAACTGAGAAAATCCTGTATTGATCAGTTTTAACCTAAGTTGATCAGAACTTTAATTTCTATCACTAGCCAGATAGGGGCTTGATATTGAAATTAAATTCAGAAATTGAAAAAAACTTTTCTTTTCTTTTCACACTTGAGGTTAACCTCAAATATTTTTTTAATCTGCCAGCTATATCTTGGCATAGAGCCAGGCACAGTTCAGTTAAAAGCAGCAAAACTTGGTGAAAACTGAGGGCCCCAGGACCTGGAACTATACACAGAGGAGGCAGGCAGTCACTGAGAAGGGTTCCAACGGGAGGACCTGACAGAGCTCCTGAGGTCACTGAGAGTGGGTGCGTGGCCTATGCTGTTCTCTGGCATGTGACCCTAGAACAGGACCTGGCAAAAACAGGTACTCAGTGTGCTGAATGAGTGAACACAGAGACGGAAACTGGGCATCACCCAGAAATGGGGGCAGCTGAGTCCGAAAGGAGGAGGAAGCTGTTGAGGGAAAGCAGAAGTGGAGTTTCTTCAGAAATTCAGGCAGACAGACCACTGGCCACCCGGAAGTCAGCCACTGGACGGTGGGGCTCCAGCCACTGGCTTAAGGATTTTGGTAGGACTGGGGTCTCTGAGAGGGACTAAATCAAAGCAGGATGGGGTCTAGTCCCAGGTGGAATTTGATACGACAGTCAGGTTAACAGGGAAATGACTCAAGAATAGGAAAAAGTAGGCAAAGTTCCAGGGCTGACCTTATCTCGCACACAAGATGAGGGTCAGAACTGAGCAAAAAGGGTGAAGAATCCCAGAGCCCTGACTCCATGCTGGCGTGCAGGGTGGGCCTCAACTTGAAGGTAGAGTCCAAAGGCCTTTGCAGAGTTCAGAATCCTATGCAGAACTGTACATAACCGGATGTTTAATCAGAATCAAGAGCTTCAGGGGTCCAAAGGGACCTTACCACAAAATTCAAAGTCCTGATTCTACCTTTAGCCAAAAACTAGCGTGACATTGGGCTTTGGAATCTGGTCTGGGACCAATTCAACAATAATTTATTACCCTCCTTCACTAGAGATAATTAGAAATACTCAAAGAACAAAAAAAGGGGGAGCATCTCGTGGGACGTCTGGGGAACCATCCAAAGCTTCTGGTGTTGAGGAGCTGGGAGGAGACGCTCTCATTTCTAACAGTCTGTGGGTTTGGCAGGTACAACAGACTTTACGCTGGCTGGCTGGGACGGTGTGGGGGAGCGTCTGGTATACAAGGGAAAGGAGGAAGGAGGATCAAGGCTTAGAACGAAAAGAAGAGGGTCAGGTTTCTCCCTGTCGCCCTCTCCTCCTCCAGAGGGTCTGGACTTTGCTGCAGGTCAGGGCTGAAGCCTGTTCCAGGACAAGGCAAAAGTGTCTGTGGGGATTCTACAGAGTTCACGTCCCAACTCAAAGCCTACTCTCAGGGTGACGAGACCCAGCTGCAGACAAAAACACAACAAATAAACAAAAGACTGAGGAGGAAGGTCGGATATTTCAGCGTTATTTAGAATACCAATTTTTTGTTTTTAAGGCATGAGGATTTCAGATCTGGCTGGAAACTGGTCTGGATGTTTATTTTCCCCACTGTCTCTGGAAAAAAAGGGTGGGTGATTCAGAGAGCAGCCTCCGCCTCTGGGCTGGGGCCCGGATCAGTCTCCACTCTGTTCTTCTTTCCTCCAGGGACCTGTGTAAGCCTGGGGAGAAGCTGCCTATCACCTCCCACATTTTCTCTAAGCTTCCAACAAGGGTCTCCCAGAGGAGTGAGAGATCTGACCCCAGTTAAAAAAAAAAACCCAGAAAACAAAAGGTAGGGGAGGGAACAAGGGAGGAAAAGTTCCTCCCAGGAATGAGAAGAGAGAAAG
This sequence comes from Pseudorca crassidens, assembly GCF_039906515.1. NCBI lineage: Eukaryota > Metazoa > Chordata > Mammalia > Artiodactyla > Delphinidae > Pseudorca > Pseudorca crassidens. The sequence goes on from NC_090304.1 coordinate 56,612,317, forward strand.
GGTCAGGTCTCCTAGAAAGGTCTCTCTCGTCCCCACTGTCCTCCACTCCCAGCTTCTCCCCGGCACTCCCACTCACTGCGTCAGGGTAGTGGGGGAAGGGACCAAGGTCACCAGAAGGTACCTGAGTGGACTGCCTGTCTCCACTACGGCCCTCCCTGCTGTGAGAAGTCCAGCTGGAATAAGGGGTCCTGACCTTTAAGGCACCAATCATTCTCTCTGGAGAGGAAGGAGCTGTTTGAAGACCCTGATAACATTCCTCCACTGGGGGCTGAAGATGTCCCCAAACGCATACCTGTGGGTATAGTTTCATCCTGGAAGGGAACCAGGACTTAAAATAATTCTGCTGTTGAGTTACTGGGGAAATTCACAGATTACTAGAAGTGTAAATATTCACAAAATATTTAAAGTAGGGGGCAGTCTCACCCACAATTTTAGTAGAGAAATGGTGGGGAACAGATAAAGAACAGTCGGTTGGAACTCTGGGAGGTCATCTTTCTATAGAGTTAGTCATGCAACTACTGTGAAATTCCTGCCAGGGAGTTCAAGAAGGAAAAAAGCTACAATAATAGACAGGATATGGAGGAGGCTCTGGCCTTAATTTCAAAATCTTCAAGAGCTGCAAACGGGGCTCTGGTGACCTAAACTCCCTGAGCTGTAGCTCACAGTAGTTTGTTGGCTACTCTGAGATGGATCATGTTATCTTGCTGATTTAGCCGCCCGAGATTAACGTTAATGTATAGACAGCACTTTACTTTCCAAATGTTTAGTTCTCAGTGATCAACTTCTTGCTTCTCTTCTTCGCTGGCTGTTTTGTGATTTACAAGCAACCACAATAAACAGGTCTGTGAAAAGGGGTTCGGAGAAGTGAGAAGGAGTTAGAGCATACAGCCCTAGGGTGGAGTTAAAAGCCTTGGATGCTAGATCCGGCAACACTGCTTTCTGGCAATGTCAGTGCCTTTCAACTTTAGCTTCCTTATTTGTGCAATAGGAATAGCGCTAGCAGCCTTGCCTAGCTTATTTTGTTTCTTTATATGCAAAGGAGACTGCGTAAGTGTTGTGTAGACTGTAAAGTTCTCTAAAAACACCAGATACTTAAATCATATCCTGTTCATCTTGACCTCCAGATATAAAAATCATCATTTTCACCAAAAGTACGACATGGAAAGCAGTGAAAGAAGCAGCTACTGTTCACACTGTGCGCCTATACATTTTCCCAGCTTCCTCCCAACCCCTCTGCAAGGGAGCATAATCTCCATTTTACAGATGATAACACCTCAAAGAGACAGAGTTACTTATTCAACATCCTAGAGCAAATAAACAGCAGCAGCTAGGGTGCCTTTCAGAGTGCACATTAGAGTAAGGGGCTGTGCAGGTCCTGGACCAGCTACGGAAGAGAGGGAGGAGGGAGGGGATGAGTGGGAAGGAGAAGCCCTCAGCTTGGAGGATTCAAAGGGGTGAGGGCTTCCCTAACAGTGGATGACTCCTGAGCCCATGAATCATTCATCCACACTCTGTGCTGGGAGCTGCTTCTTTTTATGTGTGGTACATCTGGTCAGGGACAGCTGCCCACGACAGGGCCACAAGTGTGAGGACTTGGACCCGCCTGCTCGTAAACACAGCTCAGAGCAGCCTTCTGCCCCCTGACGTGGGGGACTGAAGGCTGTTTTGATTCCCAGAGGAAGGCGGGGTTCTTACTGTTGCCTGTGCGTACATGTACACACCCCCACCCCCACCCCCAAACAAACAACAAGCAAACTCCATGTATGTGATATGAAATCTTGATATTCATTCTTAGAATTGCTTTTCCTTTCTGAGCATCGTGCCCAGTTTCCTTTTGGAAAGAGTTCTCTATCAGGAGGCTGTTTCTTCCACCCTTGTGTCGATATTCAAACTCAGTGTCACTCCTGGTCTGGTCTTGATCCTAGACAGGTTTTATCCTAGGCATTTTTGGCTGGAATACGTGAGAAATTGGAGAGTGGCAGCAGAAAGAAGAAGCCGGGGGTGGCAAGAAGGATTAAAAAAAGACTCCATCTGCTATAGAACCGCTTCCAGCTAAAAGTGAAAAACACAAGTTTTTTTTTTTTACGGGTCCCATCACAACTCTTTTAAAAAAAGAAAGGAAAGAAGGAGTATCTGCTTGAAGGAAGCTCCCCATGGGAAGAAATTTCTACAGGACCAACAGCAAGCAGGGGTATGGACTGCACAGCTCCAGCAGATACCTCTACATAGAATACAGTGTGAATATTCCTTTGGGAAATATGAAACTTGAGGGGCTGCCAGTGGTCTAAGGTCTGCGTTGATGAACCCATAGAGAAGCAGAATTACTGAGTGAAAAGAGGATTTTTCTCTCTATTTGAAGAAAGGAAACTAAGACCTCAATCAAGTGACTTGTTCACATCACCCCAGAGTTGTGATGTGAGTTCAGGCTTCCTCGTCCCCAGCCTACAGACTCACCAATCCAGCCTAATGGCTGGATGAAAGCTCTAGAAGTTACTAAATTCTTGGAATATTCGAGCCCAAGGATTTCAGCAATATGGGTTGGTGAGGAGGGAAAACTGAGCCAGCTGTAGGACTCTGGTGGAAGGGGTCAAGGAGTGCTTCCAATCTAATACATGGTGTCCACAGGGGCGAAACTATCGGGGCTTGGTTCTGGCAGATTTTCATATTCCAGGAGGTCCAGGACAAAGAGACAGCATATTATAATGCACAGTCAGACCTGGGTTAGACTAGAATCCTGGCTCCACCATTTTCTAGCTGTGTGTGACCTTGAGTCAAAATTGTTGCTACCTCAGAGGATGACTATGAATTTTTAGTGAGAATTTATGTAAAGTCCTTATTTTACATAGAGTAGATGCTCAATACACAGCTCCTATAATTTCCTTTTGTGGCCACTGAAGGTGAGATATCAGTACAGGATGCTCCTCACATAAGGCAGGTGCCGACGCTAACACCCAGGTGATTGGATTGTTCTCAGCAAGCCTCAGAAAAAGGAGAGCAGCAGTTGTATTTAGGAAGAATCTCAGGCAGATGAGAGTTGGATAGCCCATCTGAACCCAGCCAAGGCTGGGTTCAGAGAAGAGTTTTAGTCCTGGAGTGCTAGACAGGGAAGAAACACTCAGTTTCTTTATTTGAAAAAAACAGAAACAGTTGATAAAAGTGATTAAATGAAATAAAGTACTTAAGCAAAAGGAGGTAGTCAAATGTTAACTTCCTTCCTGCTTTCCCTCAGATCCTGATTCTCAGTGAAAAGAAACACTGACTTGGGTGATTAATCTCTCATTCCTTACCTGAGGGTTTTATAGATATAATATATATACTTTCAAGACAGCTTCTAAATTACAACATAACCTATTATGTGGCTGAATCTTTTTACATACCAGATTCTCCTATGAGAGGGAAGAAAAGGCCATTTGTCTTCATCAGAAAGATCTCACAAAAAATCCTAAACCTCTATCAGAGACAAATAATACCCTTGCTCTGGTAATTAAACTACTAGACATCTAATAAAATAATCCCTTAAAAAAGAAGTTAAAGGGAATATACTGTTTAATAGACAAAGCTGTTGAAAAATACTGACTTGATTATTTGTCACCCCCTTAATACTTCCCCTCCTTTTCTTCCCTCACTGAGACGGTGGTGCATGGGCTGGTGCTTCCATCCTTGGTGATGCCTCTGTTACAGAATTTCCCTGTGACTGTCTGGTTATGTCTGTCCCCTCCACTAGACTATGATGTCTGAGGGCTGGAACTCTATGGTTCATCTTTACAGTCTGTAGCCTCAGTGATTATGATAGGGACTCTCACAGAATGAGTGCTCCATGAAGATTTGATGAATGAATGAGTAAATGAACAATGTATGAATGAATAAATATTCCCACCAAAGAAAGCAAGCCCAGATGATGTAGTTCTACATATCTGAATTTGAATTATACTTAAATTCTATATAGTAAAAGTAGGGATTCAGAAAATAACTATTTTTGAAATATGTGATTTTTAAAAAAGATATTTGCACCAAGAGTAATTTTTGCTACATCTCAAGGATATGTTTTTCTTGGTAGGGACACCTCTAATCCCACAAGGGAATAGTTCTTAAAAGCAATTTGCTTTCTGGTTCCTCCTCCACCCCATTATACCTATTTCCTAAAAAGCTGACGTATTCCTTGGACTTATTTCTCACATTTATGAAAGCTTTGAGACTAGGGGGTCTATGGGTTCTTTCTCCCACTTTTTAAACATTCCTTTCTTATTTTGTTCTTTTGTTTTGCATGAGTATTTTATTTCTTTATCAGGAATAAAATAAAATGAAAAACAAAAACAAAATCCATAAAGCCTAAAATAACAAAGATTTGGGGGGGAAAACAAAAAAGTCCACACAGGAAGCAAAAATTATACCAAAGAACTTAAGAGTAAAATGGGGGCTCATAATCCTTCCTCAAGGAAGATCACATAATTCCTAGGGCAGGACATCTAGCCCAGGCACAATCAGCTACATAATTTGCAGAGCTCAGTACAAACTGAAAATGCAGGGCTCCATGATCAAAAATTAAGAACTTCAACACAAATAAGTGGAAAGATATCTTGTGTTCATGGATTTGAAGAATTTACATTGTTAAAATGTCCATACTATTCAAAACCATCTATACATTCAGTGCAATTCCTATCAAGATTCCAATGGCATTTTTACAGAAATAGAAAAAAAAAATCCTAAAATTCATATGAAACCACAAAAGATGCCAAATAGCCAAAGCAATCTGGAGAAAGAAGAACAAAGTTGGAAGCATCACACTCCCTGGTGTCAAAGTATATTACAAAGCTATAGTAATCAAAACAGTATGGTACTGGCAGAAAAACAGACACATAGACCAAAGGAACAGAATAGAGAGCCCCAATATATGGTCATTATTTGACAAGGGAGCCAAAAATACTCAAAGGAGAAAAGTCTTTTCAATAAACTGTGTTGGGGGACTTCCCTGATGTTCCAGTGGGTAGGACTCCACACTCCCAGTGCAGGGGGCCTGAGTTCAATCCCTGGATGGGGAACTAGATCCTGCATGCATGCCGCAACTAAGAGCCCCCATGCTGCAACTGAGAAGTCCACATGCTGCAACTAAAAGATCCCGCATGCCACAACTATGACCCAGTGGAGCCTAAATAAATAAATTTAAAAAGTGATGTTGGGAAAACTGGATATTCACATGCAAAAGAATGGAATTAAAACCCTATCTTGGTACAACCACTATGGAGAACAGTATGGAGGTTCTTTAAAACTAAAAAAAGAACTACCATACAACTCAGCAATCCCATTACTGGGCATATACCCTGAGAAGACCATAATTCAAAAAGAGTCATGTACCACAATGTTCACTGCAGCTCTATTTACAATAGCCAGGACATGGAAGCAACCTAAGTGTCCATCAACAGATGAATGGATAAAGAAGATGTGGCACATATATACAATGGAATATTACTCAGCCATAAAAAGAAACAAAATTGAGTTATTTGTAGTGAGGTGGATGGACCTAGAGTCTGTCATACAGAGTGAAGTAAGTCAGAAAGAGAAAAGCAAATAACGTATGCTAACACATACATATGGAATCTAAAGAAAAAAAAAGGTTATGAAGAACCTAGGGGCAGGACAGGAATAAAGACGCAGATGTAGAGAATGGACTTGAGGACACAGGGAGGGGGAAAGGTAAGCTGGGACAAAGTGAGAGAGTGGCATGGACTTATATATATTACCAAAATAGATAGCTAGTGGGAAGCAGCCACATAGCACAGGGAGATCAGCTCGGTGCTTTGTGACCGCCTAGAGGGGTGGGATAGGGAGGGTGGGAGGGAGACGCAAGAGGGAGGGGATATGGGGATATATGTATATGTATAGCTGCTTCACTTTGTTATAAAGCAGAAACTAACACACCATCATAAAGCAATTATACTCTAATAAAGATGTTAAAATAACAAACAAACAAACAAACAAAAACCCTATCTTAGGACTTCCCTGGTGGTGCAGTGGTTAAAAATCTGCCTGCTGATGCAGGGAACATGGGCTCGAGCCCTGGCCAGGAAGATTCCACATGCTGTGGAGCTACTAAGCCTGCATGCTGCAACTACTGAGCCTGCGCTCTAGAGCCTGCAAGCCACAACTACTGAGCCTGCATGCCACAACTACTGAAGCCTGTGAGCCTAGAGCCCATGTTCCACAACAAGAGAAGCCACCACAATGAGAAGCCTGTGCACCGCAACAAAGAGTAGCCCCCTCTCACCGCAACTAGAGAAAGCCCGCATGCAACAACAAAGACCCAATGCAGCCCAAAATAAATAAAACAAAACAAACAAAAAAACCCTATCTTACACAATGCATAAAAATTAACTTGAAATGCATAAAAGATGTAAGACCTGAAACCATAAAAATCCTAAAAGAAAACACAGAGGAAAAGTTCTTTGACACTGGTCTTGGCAATGAGTTTTTGGATATAACACCAAAAGCACAAGCAAGAAAGGCAAAAGTAAATAAGTGGGACTACATTAAACTAAAAAGCTTCTGCACAGCAAAAGAAACAATCAATAAAATGAAAAGGCAACCTAAGGAATGGGAGAAAATATTTGCAAACTTCATGTCTGATAAGGGATTAATATCAAAAATATATAAGGAACTCATATAACTCAATAGCAAAAACTCAAATAACCTGATTAAAAAATGGGCAAAGAACCTGAACAGACCTTTTTCCAAAGAAGATATTCAAATGGCAAACAGCTACTTGAAAAGGTGCTCAACGTCACTAATCATCAGGGGAATGTAAATCAAATCAAAACCACAATGAGATATCACTTCACACCTGTTAAATGGCTATTGTCAAAAAGATATGAGGTGTGAGCAAAGATGTGGAGAAAAGGGAACCCTTGTGCACTGTAGGTAGGAATATAAATCGGTATAGCCACTATGCAAAACAGTATGGAATTTATTCAAAAAGTTAAAAATAGAACTACCATATGACCCAGCAATGCCACTTCTGGATATATCACTGAAGGAATTGAATATACTATCTGGAAGAGATATCTGCTCCCTCATGTTCATTTCAGCATTACTTACAGTAGGCATGACATGGAAACAACCTAAAGGTCCACTGAAGAATGAATGGATAAAGAAAATGTGACTATATATTTAAAAAATCACATTATATATATATATATATATATACACACACACACATTCTATAGACACACACACACATGTATATAGTGTGTGTGTGTGTGTGTGTATATATATATATATTATATATAATTCAGCCATAAAATGAAGGTAATCCTGCCATTTGTGACAACATGGATGAACCTTCAGGCCATTACACTAAGTGAAATAAGTCAGACAGAGAAGGACAAAAACTGTATAGTCTCACTTACATGCAGAATCTAAACTAACCAGACTCATAGAAACAGAGAATAGATTGGTGGTTTTCAGGGGCAAGGGTGGGGCAGGGGAAATGCGTAAGGATCAAAGGGCACAAACTTCCAGTTATAAAATGAATAAATCCTAGGGATGTAATATATAGCATGGTGACTGTAGTTAACAATACTGTAACAAATGTAGACTTGAACGTTGCTAAGAGAGCAGATCTTAAAAGTGCTCACTACACATGCACTCCGCTACACGTACATCTTGTTTATTCATTAATGGACGTTTGGGTTGTGCCCACATTTTGGTTATTATGAATAGCGTTTCTATGAACATTCGTCTATAAATTTTTGTGTGAACATATTTTCATTTCTCTTGAGTATATGCCTAGGAGTGGAATCGCTGGATCATAGGTTTAAGGTTTTAAAAAACTGACACACTGTGTTCTCCAGTAGCTGTACCATTTTACTTTCCCACCAGCAATGTATGAGGTGGAATGTATGGGCAATGTATGTTTCTCCACATTCTTGCCAACAGTTATCATTGTCCATATATTGACTGCAGCCATCCTAGTGGGTGTGAAGTGCTAGTGGTATTGCTTTGCATCTTCCTAATGATTAATGATGTTCAACATCTTTCCATGGGCTTACTGGTCATTTGTACATCTTCTCTGGAGAAATGTCTATTCAGATCCTTCGCCCAATTTTAAATGAGGTCATTTGTCTTTTTCTTGTTGTTATTGAGTTGTAAGAATTCTTCTTATATTCTAGATACTAGACCCTCATCAGATATGATTTGGAAATAATTCCTCCCATTCTATAGGAGGAATCTCTTAACACTATTGATTCCTCAGCCCTAAGCCAGATCTACTGAATTAGTACCTGTAAGTTAGATAAAAGTTTTTAGGGTGATTCTGATGAGGCACCAGGTTTGTGGACAAATAATCCAGACCAGATCTTCTCAAACTTTAACGTGCATACAAATCACCTAGGGATCTTAATAAAATGTGGATTCTGAGGGAAATAGAAAAATTCACTAGAATACCACAGTAATAATGGTTGTAAGCACGATCCACTGATAAATGCTAAAATTAGTGCACAAAAGTTTAAGGAGAATTGGATATTTGCACATGATTAAAGTATTTCCTCCAAACTATTTATTAATTACAAAAGCAAAGATAGTAGTTTTACAGTGGAGGAACTTGGCAGATACTACCTTAATCAAGTGATCAAGGTTAACATGACCAGTAATAAGACGTATTGACACCATGTGCCCCCTGATACAATGTGCAGAAAAAGGCACATCACCTCTGTGGAAGTCTCCCCAAAACTTCAATCTAATCATGAGAAAACACCAAATGGAGGGACATTCTACAAAATACCTAACCAGTACTTTTTTTTTTTTTTTTTTTGCAGTACGCAGGCCTCTCACTGTTGCGGCCTCTCCCGCTACGGAGCACAGGCTCCGGACATGCAGGCTCAGCGGCCATGGCTCACGGGCCCAGCCACTCTGTGGCATGTGGGATCCTCCCGGACCAGGGCACGAACCCGTGTCCCCTGCATCGGCAGGCGGACTCTCAACCACTGCACCACCAGGGAAGCCCCCTAACCAGTACTCTTTAAAAGTGTCAAGGTCAAACAAGACAAGACAGACTGAGGAACTGTCATCACAGATTGGAGGAGCCCTGGAGACAGAACCACCAAATCTAATGTGCTATCCTGGATTGAATCCTGAACAGAATAAAGACACTGCTGAAAAACAGGTGAAATGCCAATACACTGCAGTGAATAGTACTGTACCAATCAATGTTAACTGCTCAGTTTTGACCACTATACCTGGTTAAGCAAGATGTTAACATCAGGGAAAGCTGAATGAAAGACATATGGGAACTTGCTGTACAATTTTTGCAACTCTTCTGTAATTGTAACATTATTTCAGAATAAGAAGTTTTAAAGATATGCAGATTCTGATTCTGTAAGTCTGGGTGGAAGTCTTCTGCATTTCTAACAAGTTCCCAGGAGAGGTTGACGCTGCTGGTCCACAAACCCCACTCTGAGCAGCAAGAATCTAAACCAGCGGTTCTCAAACTTAACTGTGCATCAGATCACCTGGCAGGCTGATCAAAACACAGATTGCTGGGCTCCACGCCCAGAGTTTCTGATTCAGTAAGTCTGGAGTGGGGCCCAAGAATCTGCATTTCTAACAGATTCCCAGATGAGGACGATGTTGCTGATGAGCTAGGAATGGTTTTTGTTTTAAAGGGCTGTAAAAAATTTAGAAAACAGGTATATGAATCAGAGACTGTATGAGGCCTTCATTTATGTACAGAAAACGGATGCTGAGCCCCAGACCCTTGCTACTTAGAATGAAGTTTTCAAAAGTCACTAATGCCTAGGTCCCACCCCTGAGGTTCTTGGTTAACTGATTTGATACGGGTCCTTGGCATCAGCATTTAAAAAATGTTCTTCTACTTCTGATATGTAACCAGGCTCAGGAAACTACTAATTTAGGGTCTCCATCTGCCTCAAAAAAACCCTACTCCTCAATCATCCCAGAGTTGAGGATGAGCCCCAACAAATGTCAAAGAGCGTTTCTGCAATTTAAAACTTTTATTTTGAAAAGTTGAGCTACCTTTTTTTTTTGAAGGTTAACAAAACCCAACACAAATCAGAATTTCCCCCTCTTGACTGTCCCTTCCCAAGTAAATATAATGAACACTGGATTATACATCAATAATAATGACAAGGGATCCCAAACCTCCCCCTGCCAAAAAAAAGTGGCAAGGATAACTGTGCAGGATGGTCTGAAATAGATGGCAGGAACGGACAGAGATGCATCAGAGAAGGGATAAAGGTGTGAGTTGCCCATGGGATGGCTGACAGTTAACAGGGCACAAAGAGCTAGAGAGCTGAGCTGATGGTGAAGAAACACCATCAAGTACCTCGAGCTCCATCATAACCCCAACATATCTGTTTCCCACTTGAGCATATGTAGTGCTAGGAGGCCCTCTCTATTTGGCTACCCCTTCACACTCTTACCCTTTGCCTACTACTCCTCTGCCCCAGAGGAAAGCCTTAGCTACAGGTTGTTCTCCTGGTTCAAGGAATATGAGGGCCATCATCCTAGCCCCAGCTGCCCAGCCCCTCCCAGGAAGTGCCTGGCCCCTTCTGAGAAAGATCCGTGTTTGTTCCCATACCTGTGCTCTCCTCAGCCTGATTGAAGCCACAGATCTGGCAGATGCTCTGGACCCACTTATTCATGTCCTCCTCCGTCTCGGCCACCAGGTAAAAGGTGCGCTCGCTGGTCTTGATGTCAAACACAAAACTATCCTGCAGCTCCTTCTTGTTGAAGGTCAGGCCTGCATCCACCTGCTCGCAGAAGTTCAGGTTGATGATGCGCAGGGGCTTCTTGGAGTGATCATTCTTGTAGTATTCCAGAACATCTGGGTCACCGCTCATCCGCCCACTCCGCAGGATAAACCAGCGTTTCTTCCAGGCCTGAACAGGAAGGAGTAAGAAGAGGGTGGAAAGTCATTAGTTACTTCAAAGCTTTTCACAGGTCCTCAGATGTCACCAGGTTAAGGGTGGGGACTGTTGCACCTGCAGGCTGAGCACGGAGCCTCTATCTCCGTTTCTTATTTCCCCAGAGTTTCAAAAATGAAGGATGACTAGAATGCGTGTTAGTGCAGCATTTCACTATGGAAACAGGGTCTTATCACTATGAGAAGAGATGTGGCATTCCCACTTTTTAGGTCAGGAAATCTGATGAGGACTAAAACACTTTAGAGCAATTATTCCATTAAGGTAGAATACAGACTCAGATGCACCTTTTAGTCAGGGTGGGACTTGCAAAACTGTAACATCTCAGTTTATGGATGGGGTCCCCCAATAAGACATGGTGAGTTGAAGCAACAATGTCACACACAGCAAGTAGCAGAGAAACAAGTTTCCTAACTTTCAGTACACTGTGCTTTTTACCAAATCATGATGCCTTGGAAAAATCACATAGAAACCCTTCTAAAACTTCTCTGAAGCATAACTTCAGGATTTCCCCATCTCATTCACTGCTATATCCCTAGTACTTATAATAGAGCCCTGCACACACTAAGTACTCAATATACATTACTGAATGAATAAACTCCTCACATCCTGTCATACTATAGAATTTAACACTAGATTACATATTCCCTGATGTTGTCTTCTACGTTCCATCTCTTCAATGAGACTGAGTAATCTGTGAGCAGACACCACACAAAGTGGTAGAAAGACATCACATATAAAACAGAGGCTTGGGTTGAGTCTATGCTTTACCACTGACTTAATGTGTGATTTTTAGATAAAGTCATTTACTTCTTTGGATCCTGCTTCATCTATAGCATGAGAGTCAACATCACCACTGCCTGTCCTACCTAACTTATAGGGTTTATACTATGCAAACACACACAAAGCACTATGTGTACAACCCTAAAGCACTGCAAATGCCAAGGATCAGACCGTCATCACAATTCGTTACATCCTACTGGGACCTTCACTCCGTTAATCCTGCCACCTTGCACTCTCACCTTCTATCCCTGTCCTCACTTCCTTCCCTACCTAACTTGCCCCTGTGATCCATCATTATCATCATTCCCTTGCTTTTTTTCTCCATTTCTCTCCTTTATCTGGGAAACCACAACCCCTGGCTAAGTCTAATGCTCATCCTACTCTGCCTGTTCCCATTCAGCTGTATGTCGTTGGAGAAAATCATACAACTACGTTGGCTGCTCTCACTTTAAATTCAAGTGAGCCCTTATGCTGCCTGACAGTCCTATTACATTTACCTGGTCCATGATTTTCTCTTGCTCTTTGGCAACAGTCTTTGAACTTCTCTCTCTTTATTTTTTAATTTTATTTTTAAAATTTATTTATTTATTTATTTATTTTGGTTGCATTGGGTCCTCGTTGTTGCACGTGGGCTTTCTCTAGTTGCGGCGAGCAAGGGCTACTCTTCGTTGCAGTGTGCGGGCTTCTCATTGAGGTGGCTTCTCTTGTTGCGGAGCACAGGCTCTAGGCGCGCGGGCTCAGTAGTTGTGGCTCGCGGGCTCTAGAGCGCAGGCTCAGTAGTTGTCGGGGACGGGCTTAGTTGTTCCACGGCACGTGGGATCCTCCCGGACCAGGGCTCAAACCCATGTCCCCTGCATTGGCAGGCGGATCCTTAACCGCTGCGCCACCAGGGAAGCCCCGAACTTCCCTCTCTTTAAACCTCCAACACCTCTACTCTTTGGTATGAGAAAATACAAGCAAGCAAAAGAGAATCTACACGTGTTCCATCACCAAATTTACCAATCTGTCTGCATTTGTAGCAAAGTAGTTTGTTACTAGGGAGCATGGACAGTTCACCCAGTCTAAGGCCAACCTTCTTCCACTTGAGCATCCCCTCTCACCTACATGTGGACATCACTGTATCTCTGGAATCACTGCATTTTCCCTCCCTCCTAGGATCATTCCCATCAGGACCCCAACTTCTCCCAACCAAGCAAAAAAACGAGAAGCTTGACTTGATCCCACATTCCCTTCCAGCAATGGCCCAGTTTTCTGCTCCTCTGTACAGTAAAACCTCAAAGAGTTTTCTATAGTACTAATCATTGTTTCCTCTCCTCCCATTCTTTTCTTGGAAGCAGTCTAATCAGCCTTCCCCCGGCTCCCCCCACCGCCCACTAAAATAACTCAACAGAGGTCTTAAAGACTGCAACATTTGCATTTCACTTGATCTCTCAGCAACATCTGATAACAGTTTATTATTCCATTCTCTTCGAAGCACCTTCTTCACTTGGCTTCAGTGCTCACTCAGTGCTAGTTCCTTCTCATCTCCCTGATCTCTAAATGTTAGAACGCCCCAGTGCTCGGTTCTCAGACTCTTCTCTTTCTATACCCACTTCCTAGGTTATTTTATTCCACTTTACAGCTTTGCAAGGCATCTAACTGCTGCAATTCCTAAATTTATATCTCCAACCCAGACCAGTCTATTGAACTCTAGAGTCTTACATTCAACTCCTCACTAATAGGCATCTCAAACTTAAGGTGCTCAAAACTGAGCTCTTGACGTCCTCCAAGCCTGTTCTTCCTGCAATCTTTCCCATCTCAGTTACAAGCAGCTCCAGCCTTCCAGTTGCTCAGACCAAAAATCTTGATGTCATCATCAACTCCTTTCTTTCCCATTCCACATCTAACCCAACAGCAGATCCTGTCGGTCCAAACAGTTCAAAATACATCTACGACCTGGTCACTTCTCCACACCTCCACTGTTAACTCACTTGATTGAATCCACCATTTGGTCGTCTTCCTGCTTCTATGCTTTCATCCTGCAATCTATTCTCAACACGGGTGCTGATGCAAATCAGAGCATGCCACTTCTCTGCACCAAGTCTCCACTGGCTTTCTGTCTCACTCAGAGTAAAAGGCAAAGTCCTCACAATGGCCAGTGGGCCTAGTATGACAGTCCCTCATCCCACAGCTCTCCTTACCTCCTGCCACTCTCCACCTTGCCCGTTCCGCTCTTGCCACACTGGCCACACAATCCTGCCTCGGGGTCTTTGCTCTGGTTGTTCCCCCTGCCTGGAATACTCCTGCCCCAGACAGTCCCATTGCTTATTTTTTCCTTCAAGTCACTATTCAAGTGTCACATTACTGGACAGACTGTTTTCCTGACCACCCAACCCTCACACTCTCCTGCTTACTCTGCTATACTGATCTCACTAGCACTTCCGCCACCTAAAACAGCACATTTTTGTTGATTCTACCCACCGCCCAGGATGTAAACTCCGAGAGGGCAGGGATTGGTTCTTTTTATCCCGTGCTGCATCCTCAGTGTTTAGAATAGTGCCTGGCACAGAGGTGGTTATCAATAAGTATGTATTGGACTAATTAATGAATCATTTTCTTACATGAACTCCTTACAGAATCTAGAAGGTCATGGGGATATAACTGGTACCTGATGAGCCATGGTGGAAGTGAAGGTTAGGGTATAGGATAGAGCTGAGGAAATAAATATAAGTATCATCTACTATAGTCACCTAAAATCTTGCCCAGGCCACTACTTACAGAACTCTGTGTGCATCTGTGTGTGTGTGTGCAGGCATATAATGAAAGTGTGTGGGTAGCAAGGTGCATTTTTAAAAGGTATTGAAGCTTGTGTTTCAGTTGATGTATCCCCCTTGAGTGCTTGTCTCTGTAGAAAGAGCTGCCTTCAAATCACTGGTGTGCAGGTGCGAGCATAAACACACACGCAGACACTCTCATAAACAAGAAAAAGGTGTTTGCTACAGATAGCATCGGAGCCTGTCAGGTTCCGCTCGCAAGAAGTGGTGCAGGCTGATAAGTGGCTGCCTACAAAATGCTGATAAATGTATGACAGAGCAGGCAAAGCCACCTAGTCTAGTTCCAAATTCACATCGCTCTTCTGCCACAACACTCTCTGCTCCAACTTCACGTATGTGTTTTTGGGGGAACCATACAATTCAGAACTAAGTATAAGCAACTCCAAAGAGTCTAGCTCCAAAGACAACTTCTCTGATCCCCTCAGCTGAAATGGACCTCTATTTCCTCTGAACCATCATAATACTTTTAATGTACTTTTCACGTCATGTCATTTTTCTTTTTCACAACATATTACAGATATTTTAGTATTTGTTGTTTCTTCCCAAGCAGACGATGAGTAAAATCTCCTCCTATTCCTCTTTCAATCTTCATGGTAGGCATTTACTAAGCAAGGCTCTTTCTCACTGAACCTCTCTTATCTCCCTGGTCTCATTTATGTTTCCTTCCTGCCATCCATCCATCCATCCATCCAACAAATATTTATTTAGTGCTTACTATGCTACAGGCATCATCCCAGATGCTGAGGATACAGCATGAATTCCTGGTCTTACAGAAATTACAGGTGCATAACAGGTTACTTATTATTCTCCAAATGTGCCACATAATTGCATGACTTCATGTCTGTGCACAAGCTGACGTTTCTTCCTAGAATGCCTTTCACCTCACCTCATCTATCCGGAAAATTCCTATATTTTCTTAGTGTCAGGTTAAATATCACTTCTCCTGGAAGGCCTTTACTAACTTCCCATAGAGCTGGTGCTCCTGTCTCTTGTTCCCTTAATAACCCGTGCTTTCTGTGGCATTTCTTCACTCATCTTTGACATTTCAATTGCTCATATGTCTTCCTCCCCTTTAAGCTCCGAGCACCTTGATGTTCGGGTCCTGTGTGGCCAACAGTTACTCGGCAGAGTACTTAGCCTATAATGGGAACTCAGTAAAGACCTGTTGATTTTTTTTTCCATTCAATCAGTGTATTCATTTATTCAAACTAATAAATGCAATTTAAAAAGTTAAGTGAGTTTTCACAGTAGAAAGTAGGAAAGGAGGACAAAAAAGAGGATTATAGAAAAGAGAATAAGATAAAGGTATGCTGTGGATTCTCTATGACGTGAGTTTTTCAGCATCTTGTTCCCTTCATTTTGATGAGTGCAGGACCCTGTAATAAATATTTATAAAGGAGTCTGGGCACTTCAGCTTGAAAGTACCCCATGATATAGAAATGAAAAATTACTGCTGGAGTACTGACACGTAATGCAAGGAGAATACAGGAACTTGAGTCCTGAATATGTTCTTAAGGGGAAAGCTTCTTCAGGACTGTTCTTACATCTGTACAAAATCTCCTACAAAAATTAACTCAAAATGGATCACGGACTTAAATGTAAAATACAAACAGAATTCAGCAAGATATAAAAAGAATTATATAACATGACCAAGTGGAGTTTATTCCAAAGATGTGAAATTGATTCAATATTAAAAAAAATCAATCAATGTAATCAACTACAGTAATAAGCTAAAGGAGAAAAACCACATGGTCCTATCAATCAATGCAAAAAAACATATGACACATTTCAACACCCATTCATGATAAAAACTCAAAAAAATAGGAAGAGAGGGGGAACTTCCTCAATCTGATAAAGCGCATCAACAGAAGACCAACACCAACATTACACTTTATATTGAAAGGCTGAATGCTTTCCCCCTGAGATCAGGAACAAGGCAAGGATGTCTGCTCTCACCACTTATTCAACATAGTGCTGAAGTTCTAGTCAGGGAAATAAAGCAAGAAATGGATATAAAAGGCATAGAGATTGATGGATGTAGAGGGCATTATGCTAAGTGAAATAAGTCGGAGAAAGACAAATACTGCACAGTATCACTTATGTGTGGAATCTAAAATCAAACAAACTAGTGAATGTAACAAAAAGGAAACAGACTCACAGATATAGAGAACAAACTAGTGGTAACCAGTTGGGAGAGGGAAGGGGGTAGGGGCAAGATAGGAGGCAGGGATTAAGAGGTATAAGCTATTACATATAAAGTAAATAAGCTACAAGGATATACTGTACAACACAGTGAGTATAGCCAATATTTTATAATAACTATAAATGGAGCATAACCTTTAAAAATTGTGAAGCATTATGTTGTACACCTGTATCTTATATAATACTGTACATTAACTGTATCTCAATTTTTAAAAAGGCATACAGATTGAAAAGGAAGAAAAAAATTGTCCCTATTTGGATGACATGATTGTCCACATAGAAAATCCCAAGGAATTTAGGAAAAAACTCCTGGGACAAATAAGTGAGTCTGGCAAGGTCACAAAATACAGGAGTACCTCACTGTATTGCATGTTGCTATATTATGCTTTGTGGACATTGCATATTATACAAATTGAAGGTTTATGGCAACCCTCTGTCAAGCAAATCTATTGGCACCATTTTTCCAACAGCATTTGCTCACTTTGTGTCTCTGTGTCACGTTTTGGTAATTCTTGCACTATTTCAAACTCTTTCATTATGATTATATTTGTTATGGTGATCTGTGATCAGTGATCTGATGAAGGCTCAGATGATGGTTAGCATTTTTTAGCAATATTTTTAAATTAAGATATTACATAGTTTTTTAGACATAATGCTATTGCACACCAATAGACTACAGTATGGTGTAAACATAACCTTTATATACACCAGGAAACCAAAAAGTTCATATGACTCGCTTTATTGCAGTATTTGCTTTACTGTAGTGGTCTGGAATTAAACTTGCAATATCTCCAAGGTATGCCTGACAAGATGAACATGCAAAAATTGATTTGCTCATGTATACTAGCAAATAAACACATGGGCATAGAAAATAAAAACACAATGCCATTTATAATCATTTTTTTTAAAATGAAAGAAGTGTGAATCTAACAAAACATGTTCAGGACATGTATGCTGAAAACTATATAATGTTGATAAAAGAAATTTTAAAAAACCTAAATGGAAAGGCACACCATGTTCATGGATTGGAAGACACAACATAGTACATTTCTCCAAATTGATGTTCAGATTTAACACAATTTCTATCTATCAAAATCCCAGCAAGGCAGGCTTCCCTGGTGGCACAGTGGTTGAGAGTCCACCTGCCGATGCAGGCGACACGGGTTCGTGCCCCGGTCTGGGAAGATCCCACATGCCGCGGAGCGGCTAGGCCTGTGAGCCATGGCCGCTGAGCCTGCATGTCCGGAGCCTGTGCTCCGCAACGGGAGAGGCCACAACAGTGAGAGGCCCGCGTACCACAAAAAAAAAAAAAAAAAAAAAAAATCCCAGCAAGGGTTTTTACAAATGTAGACAAAATTATTCTAAAACATATATGGAAAGGCAAAGAAAGTACAATAGCTAAAACAACTTTGAAAAAGAAGATAAAAGTGGGGAAACAAGTCCACTAGATTTCAATAATTATTGTATAGCTACAGAAATCAAGACCACGTGATACTGGCAAAGGGACATACACATAGGAACAATGGAATAAAACAGGAAACCCAGAAATAGACCTACCCAAATATGCTCAACTGATTTCTGACCAAGGTGAAAAAGCAATTTAGTGGAGGAAAGATGGCCTTTTCAACAAATGGTGCTGAAGCAACTGGGCATCCATGGGGGGGGAAATGAACATCAATCTAAGCCTCACACCTTATACAAAAATGAACTCCAAATGAATCATGGACTTAAATGTAAAGCTATAAAACATTCAGAAAAAATTGGAGGAAATCTTTAGGATCTAGGGCTAGACGAAGAGTTCTTAGACTAGACACCAAAACCATAATCCATAAAAGGAAAAATCTATAAATTAGACTTCATTAAAATTCAAAACTTTTGCTCTGCAAAAAACGGTTAACAGGCTAAAAGGATAAGCTACAGAGTGGGAGAAAATATTTGCCAACCACATATTTGACAAAGGAGAGTATGGAGAACATATAAAGAACTCCCAACACTCAATAGTTGAAAAAGGGAAACAAACCAATTAGGACATGGGCAAAAGACATGAAGAGACATTTCACTGAAGAGCATATGCAGATAGCAAATAAGCACATGAAAAGGTGTTCAATATCATTAGCCATTCGGAAAACACAAAACCACAAAGAGATATTATCACAGACCTATCAGAATGGTTAAAATAAAAAAAAAAAATTGTAACAACGCAAAATGCTGGCAATGAGGCAGAGAAAATGGGTCACTCAAACATTGCTGGTGAGACTCTAAAATGATACAGCCACTATGGAAAACAGTTCGGCAGCTTCTTAAAAAACTAAACATGCAACTGCTATATGACTCAGCAGTTTTACTCCTGGGCGCAACCGCTATATGACTCAGCAGTTTTACTCCTGGGCATTTATCCCGGAGAAATGAAGATTCATATTCATACGAAAACTTGGAAAAGAATGTTTATTACAATAGTTCCAAACGGGAACAATCTAGATGTCCTTCCATGGGTAAGTGGTAAATAAACTGTTGTACTTCCATACCATAGAACACTACTCAGCAATAAAAAAAGGAACAAAGTATTGACACATGCAAAATCCTGAATGAATCTCCAGAGAATTGTGCTGAATTTTGTCAGAGCCAATCCCAGAAGGTTACATAATGTGTGATCCCACTTATAGAGCATTCTTTTTTTTTTTTTTTTTTTTTTTTGCGGTACGCGGGCCTCTCACTGTTGTGGCCTCTCCCGCTGCGGAGCACAGGCTCCGGACGCGCAGGCTCAGCGGCCATGGCTCACGGGTGCAGCTTCTCCTCGGCATGTGGGATCTTCCCGGACCGGGGCACGAACCTGTGTCCCCTGCATCAGCAGGCGGACTCTCAACCAATGCGCCACCAGGGAAGCCCTATAGAGCATTCTTGAAATGACAGAATTTAGGAATGGACAACAGATTAGTGGTTGTCAGTGGTTAAGGAGAGGGTTGGACTGGAATAGAAGTGGGTGTGGCTATAGGAGAGCAGTATGAAAGATCCTTGTGGTGATGGTGGTGATGGAAATGTTCTGGATCTTGACTGTAACAATACCAACATCTTTGTTGTGATACTGTGGCACAGTTTTGGAAGATGTTACCACTGGGGGGAAACTGGTAGAGGGTACTGGGGATCTCTATTATTTTTATGACTACATGTGAATCCAAAATTATCTCAAAATAAAAAGTTTAATTAAAAAAAACTTACCCACAAGAGAATTAGAAAGTTCACAGAAGAAAAGTAAAGATCATGGAAAGAAAGGGTCATAGTTGGCAAATGATTATAACCAGACCTAGTTGTCCTCAATCTTTCCCACTCAGGGATGGAGATGGACTCTTAAGGAATCACACGAAAATATAAATAAACTTTAGAGTTCAGACCCCTGAGCGCGAGGGAACAAAAGGGAGTGAACTAAGATTCACCAGAATTTCTAAACCTACCGAGCTACCTGTCAGCTCTAGGAAATCTTCACTGTAATAGCAGACATGAGTCTCTGCCTTGGGGAAACAAACAAATAAATACGGTACCAGTCAGCTTCTCCAAATTTTCTGTGTAGTAGCCAGCCTCCAAGATAGCCCGTAATGAATCCATTTCCCAGTGTAGCCTTATGTAGTCCCCTCTCATTCAGAATAAGGATGAACAAGGGCTTCCCTGGTGGCGCAGTTGTTGAGAATCTGCCTGCTAATGCAGGGGACACGGGTTCGAGCCCTGGTCTGGGAAGATCTCACATGCCGCGGAGCAACTAGGCCCGTGAGCCACAACTACTGAGCCTGCACGTCTGGAGCCTGTGCTCCTCAACAAGAGAGGCCGCGACAGTGAGAGGCCCGTGCACCGCAATGAAGAGTGGCCCCTGCTCGCCGCAACTGGAGAAAGCCCTCGCACAGAAATGAAGACCCAACACAGCCAAAAATAAATAAATAAATAAGTGTATTAAAAAAAAAAAAAGAATAAGGACGAACAATAGGATACTGCATAAATGAAAGTGTGTGACTTCCAAGGATAAGGCCTAAAAGACACTGCAGGTTCTTTCTTGTTCTCCTTTGGATCAGCTGCCATGTTGTAAGGACACTCAAGCAGTACTAAGGAGGAATGCACAAGGTGAAGAACTAAGGCCTCCTGACAGCTATGAAAAAGAGCCATTCTTAGAAGCAGATCCGTCAGCCCCAGTCAAGATGACTGCAGCTACAGGCACTTTTGACTGCAATTTCATGAGAGACACTGAGCCAAATCCACCAAACTAAATTGCTCCTGAATTGCTGAATCACAGAAACCACATGAAATAATAAACAGTTATTGCTCTTTTAAGCCAGTAAGCTTTGGGGTCATTTGTTATCCTGCAATAAATAACTAATATATTTTACCTTCCACTACTACCAGGGCCATTTAGGTGTAACCAACGTCAGCCACTAGGAGGAAAGCCTTGTCTATTTAGAAGACTAAAAGCAGAGGCTAAAAGATAGACTAATAGGCCAATGGAATAGAAGAATCCTGAAAGAGACCCCTACATACATCATCACTAGATTTAAGAAAAAGGTGATACGGCAGTGCTATGGAGAAAAAAACCTGTCCTTTTGATAAGTGGCACTAGGTAAATTCAATAACCATGGGAAAAGAAAGATTCTTGATCCTATGTCACGCCACATGTGAAAAGTAATTTCAGAACACTATAAACCCAAATGTGAAAGATAAAACAATAAAGTATTTAGAGGAAAATATGTTTCTGACTTTGGGGTAGGCAATGATTTCCCGAATATGCAAAAGGTACTAAGACAACAGAAAAAGTAATCAATTATACTACATTCAACTTAATTTCTGGTTATCAAAAGGCACCGTTAAGAGGATGAAAAGCCAAGCCAAGAAAGTGAGAAGAGATATTTGCAATACATACATCCAATGAAGGACTCATATTCAGAACACATTAAAAAAAAGTCTATAAATTAGCAAGACCACTCAATAGAAAAACGGGCAACAGTTTAAACAGACACTACACAAAAGAAGATACCCAAATGGCGATAAACATGTAAACAGATCTCAACTTCATGACTCATTAGGAAAATGCAAATCAGTAACACTAAGACAACCACCAGAATGGTCCCAATGAAAAAGACTGACAATAGTAAGTTTGCGGAAGGATATGGAAAAACTCTCACACCCTGTTAGGATGAATGTGAGTTGGTATAATCACTTTGGAAAACTATGGCAGTGTTTACTAAAACTGAACATACTCACACCTCACGACCTTGTATCTACTCCTAGGTACTTACCTCAAATAACTGTGTACATATATTCACCAAAATACATGTAAAAGTATGTTTACTGCAACACCATTCATAACAGCCCATGTCACACCTGCCTTTTTGCACTCCTATTTCAAGTGCTTGTTACCTATAGTCTGGACTGTTTGCATAGCTTCCTAACCAGTTATCCTAAGTTAATACTTATAAATGATTCCAGTTTAATCTTCCAATCAGAGCAAAACTCGGATCATGTCATTCCCCTTCACTATCCAAAAATTTAATGGCTCCCTATCACCTGCATAGCAATGTCCAAATCTTATGGCTTAGTTTTCTTTTTATTAAAATAAAATAATTTTCAATGCGGTGAAACATAACATAAAATTTACCATTTTAAGTGTACAGTTCTGTGGCATTAAATATATTCACACTGTTGTAGAGCCATCAACACTACCCATCTCCAGAACTCCTTTATCTTCCCCAACTGAAATTCTGCATCCATTAAACATGAACTCCCCATTCCTCGCTATACCCAGTCCCTGAAAACCACTGTTAGACTTTCTGTATCTTTGAATTTGACTACTCATATATGTGGAATCACACAATATATGTCCTTTTGTGACTGCCTTATTTCACTCAGCCTAATTGACTTATTTCACTCTATGCCTAATTCCTGGTATAACCCAGCCAGGCAGAAGAAACACTATTAATTCAGATCAACAAAAACTCAAACCAAGGGGCACAAATGCAGAGAAATAAGGAGAACAGAATGAGAGAGATGATGCAGAGTGTGATAAGCAAAGCTTGAGATTAGGGTGAAAAGACCCAAATTATAGTCCTAGTTCTTGCTCTACAACCTTGGACAAATTTAACATCTCTTAAGCCTAATAACCAAATATATAAGAGGGAAAATAACAAAGCTAATAATACTGATTTGAGAATTAAGTACAAGTATTAAGTGTGAGAGCGGCTAGGACCAAACTCTGCATGACACATGTCAAGAACATAGTTATTGACTCTAAAGCAGCACAAAGACATTCTGAGATCATGTAACTGGAAAAACAGTTGTCATTATGAAAGATCCCCAGATTTCCAATTCATAGTTTGTTTTTTCACCATGAAAGAGGCATTATTTTGTCCTTTGTCTTACCGCATACCACACATCAGCAACTCCTCTGAATTTCGGTTAAAGGTATCAGGATTCTTCCAGTCTCTCAGATTCAAAATCATCTACTTCCAATTCAACTCTTCTTGCTATTTCACTGTTCATGACGAATCAATGAGCTCCTTCTATAGTATTCAGTAAAACAAGCACAAATTCTGCTAAATGCTTTGAGGGATAAAGAAAGAAGGCAAGACCCAAACTTTTCTTTCAACTTACAATGCTTACAACAACTCAGGGAGATAAGACATGAACACATATCCCTAAAACAAAAACGCAGATTTTTATAAGCACCATAATAGGGACACAATATGCTATCAGACCACTGAAGCAGAGAATCAAACCTTTAGGGATGGGTAGGAGAGGAGGAGAGAGAGAGAGCAACAAAGAGAAATGAACTTGAATGAATATGAACAGTAAAGAAGGTAGGGTTTGATATACGGTTTGGGCAAAGAAAGAGGAAAGGTCAGTTCTTATAGAGCACATAGTATGACCAAGACCTGGGTACGGGAAAATATGACAGGTTCAGAGAATGTGGAACAGTCTTTTTTGAATGTGGAAAGGAAAGAGGAAAGGAAGAGTCTGGTGGTCCTGGAAAGCCAACACCATCCTAAGAATTTTTAATCTTTTCTTTACTGATAATGGAGAGCCATTGAAGAGAACAGATTAGCAGAGAAATGATAGTTATCGCTGTGCCCTTAACTGGAAGAATGAGGAAGACCAACCAGAGAAAGGAAACATAAGAGGCAGGAAAACTAAGAAGCTGTTGGAATACTCTGCAACAGTGAGAGATGATGGCAGGGAGACAGAGCACAAAAGACAATGCAAGTCACTTTACTCAACAACGGGGCTTAAAGAAGTACACGGCATAAGGGCCAACCCTCAAGAAAGTGAGAACCTTCCACTTGTGTCTATGATTAACAGAACGCCACCACCTTCTCTGATGAAACAGAAGTGACTGCTTTCCTTTTGTACCCAAATCCAGTAAAACAAAACAAAACAAAAAAACGTTTCACAACCACCCAGACCACAGACATGCACCATGGGTACATATGGCCCAGAAGTTGCATCATTCTTGCTTTGAGTGGAGAGTGCATATCCCTCATGAACCTGTCTCTGTTCTTTGGGTTATATTCCAAGGTCTCCAAGCATGTAGAATGCAGACATGACTTCTTCCTATTGCTCTTAGCACCTAGAAAACTTAGGTGGACTCCAGTTCAGCTTTACACTGGCCAGATCACACGGGAGTGCTGTGCTCAGTTCTGGTGGTGTAAAGGGTCCTGAAATCCAGTGGTACCAGGATTTAGTGAGGTTTTGCCTGGAGTCATGACTATCGTGTTCTGAGATATAAGAGGCTAATGTACAGAAGAACGATTTGATTCATTTTGGGTGATCCCACATACTAAAGCTGAACTAGGGCCAGCAGGGGCATGCTACAGAAAAGCAGAGTTTTGGCTCAGTGTAAGTAAGAGTTTTCTAAAAGAGCGGTCCAAAGCAGATCCTTTGGAAACTGAAGAACTACTCTGCATCGGAGATACTAAAGAGGAGTTAGCCTAGAGCAGGGGTTAGCAAACTTTCTCTGTAAAGAGCAGAGAGTAAATATTTTAAGCCTCACAGACTATACAGTCTCTCACAGCTTACTCAGATCTATAGTGGCATGGAAGAAGCCGTAAACAATTTGTAAGCAAACGAGAGTAGCTGTGTTCCAATAAAACTATTTAGAAAACGAGGTGGTGGACAAGATTGGCTCGCTAGCCCCTGGCCTAGACTAGGAGTGGGTAGGGAGGGAGAGTTGAGCAGTGGATCGGTAGGAAGAAAGGGACTACTAAGGTCTCTTCCAACCATGAGAGCCTTATGTATTTTTAACCAAGAAAATCTGACATGGTAACACCTCATTTAATCAGATTATTCATTCTTGGAACAGAGGGATGTGTTCTTTCACAAAACCAAGTATTAACTAGAACTCCCTTAGTTTCAGTCTTGACAGTTGAAAATATTTCTGAAACTCCAGAATCTTCTGCCTTGCCTTAGGTACTATACCAAAGATAACAGAACTTTTCTTTGATGACTAAGGACTTCTCAGAGCCTCAAACCATCTTTCCAGATACCAAATCTCACATGCCTTGTGGCTAAAGTTGTAGAAGAGTCAAGACATTTCTTGGAAGAGGGTTTTGTGTAACTCCTAGAAATGGGTGTGTCCTTTTAAGTTCCATCTTTCTGATGAGGGTAAAGCCCAAAACTGCCAACAAACCAGGAGAATCCTGTTAAGTGACGATTACAGTTAGTTAATTAGAATCTAACCGAGGTTACTGGATGATATCAATCAATTGAACTTATTAGTCAGGGACATTAAAAACATAATACTTGCATCTTCAAAAGCTCTTTGCTTTATATATAAAAAAATCCACCCATAACACATGCACACACTCATCACTCACACTCACCTTTCTCTCTCTTTTTTTTTTTTTTTGCGGTACGCAGGGCTCTAGCTGTTGTGGCCTCTCCCGTCGCGGAGCACAGGCTCCGGACGCGCAGGCTCAGCGGCCATGGCTCACGGGCTCAGCCGCTCCGCGGCATGTGGGATCCTCCCGGACCGGGGCACGAACCCGTGTCCCCTGCATCGGCAGGCGGACTCTCAACCACTGCGCCACCAGGGAAGCCCTCACCTTTCTCTTGGTAAAACTGCAGGTGGTGATGTAGTTTGAGTTCCAGCCCAAATAATCACAGACAGAAGAAGAATTTGATCTGACTTGTGAGTACATGATGTACAACTATATCCCAACACATTGCAGCATGAAGAACACTAAGCTAGACTTATGGCCCATAACTGTTAACAGCAAACAATAAGAGAGTCCAGCGGGTTATGTAACAGTCACACATTTCTGGAGAAACACTTCCTGAGTGAGAAAGGGCTTCCTGCTACCCTTCCTCTAGGTGTCCTTCAACTACTCTGGACCATGATGATTTTACACTCTGAGGGAGGAAAAAAGGCACTTGAGTTCCTGCTAGATTCCATGTGCTTTCTATCCATTATCCCATTTAATCCTCAAACCAATGCTACAAGGCAAATAAATCCCTTTTTTTTTACAGATGAAGAAAAAGAGGTTCATCGAAGTTAAACAATTTGAAGAGATCACAGTCCCAATCTTTTGGTCCACTGAGTCAGGGCTTAGGGTCCAGAAAGAACTTAAGGAGAAGCTAATGCAGATGAACTGCTGACTACACTTTGGGAAACACTGGCCACAGAGTTTATGAAAGGTCAAGTTCACAGTTAGTAGGTGACGTCGATAGAGGAATTAGAATTTAGGTCTTAGCTCCTAGTCCAAAGTTATTTGCAGTCCTCAAATCCAAATCCCTTAGGATCATAGTTATATGCCCCGGACTCATTCATTTGAGTAATAAAGATCCTCTCTGACTCCAATGAACCTTCCTTGTTCCTTGGGCACAGGATAAACTTTATTTTACCACAAGACAAGTCCATTCTAAGGTCAGGGGCTTTTTTAGCTCCAAAATTTAGCACAGTGCTTGATAGATGTTATGCACTATATAACTCTTCAGTTAAAGGTATACCAAAGAAATAAAAGGAAAGAATGTCTATTTGCTCCCTCTTTTGGTAAAAACATACAAACAAAACCTCTCAGTCAGATGATCTGCTAATGTAACACTTCTAGGATTCTAACCATCTCTATCCTGGGTGAGATAGTACACATACACCATAAACACAAAAGATACCATGGAAAAGTACATGTCTTTTATGTGAAACTGACTCCCAACCCTAGGCTTCTGGGGGTGGATCATGGGAACCTAAATAAAGCCGATTAATACATTTCATCCAGTGATTGGTTCAGCAATGGGCACGAGCTCCAAGCCAGCTCAAACAGTCATTAAGATTCAACACTAGGACTTTTGTTTGTGTTACTAAGAGTGGGCTCTCTCTTTCACTGGAGAAAAGGTTGGCATGATAAGAGCTTGAAGTTGCAAGGACCACCCTCTGGAGTCTAAGAACAACAAAGAGAGAGCAGAGTTAAAGAGATGGACCTTGATGAAATGTGTGTCCTAAATCAAGGGGATCCTGAAGCCAGGTTTCCCCTTTCTGGTGACTCAACAAACTCTTTCTCATTTAACACAGGTTTTTGGTGTTTTTTTTTTTTTTTTTTTAATTTCTTTGGATGTTTTATTGGTATTTCTTTGACTTTTTCTTTTTAACATCTTTATTGGAGTATAATTGCTTTACAATGGTGTGTTTGTTTCTGCTGTATAACAAAGTGAAGCAGCTCTACATATACATATATCCCCATATCTCCTCCCTCTTGCGTCTCCCTCCCACCTTCCCTATCCCACCCCTCTAGGTGGTCACAAAGCACGAAGCTGATCTCCCTGTGCTATGGGGCTGTTTCCCACTAGCTATCTATTTTACGTTTGGTAGTGTATATATGTCCATGCCACTCTCTCACGTCGTCCCAGCTTACCCTTCCCCCGCCCGGTGTCCTCAAGTCCATTCTCTACGTCTGCGTCTTTATTCCTGTCCTGCCCCTAGGTTCTTCATAACCTTTTTTTTTTTTTTTTTTAGATTCCATATATATGCAACACAGGTTTTAAGCATGTGTCCTATTTTGGACCCAGAACCAGTTTTTTACCACAAGAATGACTCAGAGGTCCTTTCCATGTGCTCTCATCAAATTCATTATTTAATCCATTCTTTTGTTTCCTTCACTTTCAATTTGTCTCCATTAGCATTTATTCTCCTTCCTCCTTCCGGTCATTCAATCAACATTTATCAAATGTGGCTAAATGTCAGTGCCTATTAGTGCCAGGTCCTTTAGGGTCTCATGATCCTTGGAAAGGGCAGGCAGGTACGTACACAGGTAACTCAGCGTGCTGAGGTCAGGACTCCAATAGAGGCATGAACGGAGAGCACTCTGCTTGGGAGCAGTCAGGGAATGGTGCAGAGCACAGGTGATACCTGGATTGGGTCTCGATGAATGAGAGGAGTTTTGCTAACTGAAGAAAAAATACTGGAGGAGGAACTTTTCAGGAAAAGAGAATAATACGAGTACAGTTAACTCATTATTCACAGTAGTTATGGTCTATAAAGTCACCACAAACACTGAATTAGCAAATACTGAATCCTTTCTCCTAGAGGAAATTCAGGGTTAGGTTCCTGCAAGCCTCTGGCCAAAATACTTTCGTCAACCAATCCATACATAATCTTGTTTTATGTCTGTTTCTGTGTAAAGACACCGTATTTAATATATACTGCTGATTCATTAATATTGAACTCACAGCTAACAGCACTATAACTCGAGTCTGGATGAAGTTTATCTAACACGTGTGTTTCCTCCAAAAGGTACACGATGATCTTGTGCTTAGGAGCCGTAGACAGTAGTTCAGCACTTCGCTTGGGGGCATTTTAAATAGTGAAATCATCAAACAAAAAAGTACAAAAATGTGAAAAACATGGCATTAAGAGGAAGGGGCACTAGTGTGCAGGGTAAGAGCTGAAACAAGAAGGCAGAGTGTGGCTTTGTTCTGTCTCAGCGTGGAACATGTACATGGGGAGCTCAGACTTTTCACTGCTCTGCATGTTGCATGTCTGTGACTGACCTTGAAAGAGCTGTGAGTACTGGCTTTGGGGTTACAAATAAATTTTAATAAGTAGGTGAATTCTCAAATATGGAGGCTGGAATCTCTGAACAGGAGTGTCAATTATATGAGAAAAAGCTTGGTGTGTTCAAACAGTAAAGCTAAGTTTGTGAAGCTGCAGGAAGATAAAAAAACAGCATGGAAAGGCGATCACTGAAAGGAAGGCTGGAAGAGTGATTTGGGGCTATTTTAAGAAAGGCTTCACATGCTGAGTTTTATGTATTTTTCTGTAGGTCAGCTGTTCTCAATATCAAATATTAATGCAAAATTAAAAATTTGAGAATTCCCTCATAGAACAGAAATATACATTTTAGTATTTGTTAACTAAGAAATAAAAGCTGTGAGGAATTCATGAACTCAATTATTTTGCTAATCACAATATCTACATTTTTTTTAAAGTACAAACACATGTAAAACACTTATTCACTGCCTAAGTAATGCTTGGTGTGAGTGAGTGTGTGTGTTGTTAAGGACCCAGTCCACCATGTCGGAACGACTGTCATGTACCTAGCGGAGCAGCCCAGGTAGAGAGAACTACATGTGCAAAAGCCCTGAGGAGGAAGAAAGCTTGGCTCGTGGTAGGACCTGACAGCAGGGCATGGCTGGAGAATAGTGAGCACAGTGGAAAGTATAAGGAGGACAAAGCAGGGACAGATCATAATGAAGCCTTGAAGATCATTTTATGAAGTGTAGCTTTT
This sequence comes from Pseudorca crassidens, assembly GCF_039906515.1. Taxonomy (NCBI): domain Eukaryota; kingdom Metazoa; phylum Chordata; class Mammalia; order Artiodactyla; family Delphinidae; genus Pseudorca; species Pseudorca crassidens. The sequence continues at coordinate 56,641,792 of NC_090304.1, forward strand.
ATCTTAAATAGAACAAGATCCCTCAATAGGGGCGTAATTAAGTAAACTGATATATTAGCAATTGAAGAAACAAACAAGAACAATGTAGTACGATCCTACTTATATTAAAAACCCTGTATGTTTATGGATACACACATATGCACACCACTACATATATACGTGTATTTACAGTATACATATATAGTATACACACGCACACACACACAGTGTCTTACAAATGCTCAGAAAGGCATTCCAAACTGTTAGCAGTGGTTTCCTGTGGAGGAGAGTTGGGTATATAAGAGTACAAGGGAACTTTCATACTTTAATCCATGCACTTCTGTATTTTTAAATAAATAGAGCATGAGACCGCTAAATGGTTTTACATTTTTTCATATTTACATTTCTTAAAGGATCATTCTGGCTTGTAGCAAATGAAGTGAAGGCGGAAAGAGCATGAGTAGGGAGCTCAGATAGACAACTAAGAAATAATGGCATCTGGGTCAGGACAGTGGCAAAGGACATATACCTCCAAGATATATTTCAGAGGCTGAGATGGCTGCCCCTGGTGATGAACTGAATATGGGGGATATGGGAGAAGGAAGAATAAAGAAAGACTCCAAGATTCCAGCTTGAGCACGCAGGTGTTGTGTTATGACTTATGGTGGGGAAGGGAACCACAGCCACATCTCTCTGACAACCTCTCATGGTGCACGCTACCCACTCTTTGTCTCTACTGCATCCTAAACAAAGGGGTAAAATGAACTTGACATGTGTGAGAGGGAGAGGGTCACAATCTGAGAAACCAAAGAGCCTTGTATCAGTGATTACATTGACTGAATTCGAGACTGATTCCCCAAAGACCAGGTCAATCTTTCTGCAGAGGACTCAGGGAATCCATTAGTGAAATTACCTCTCCCATTGACAAAACAACAAATGCGTCATTGCCAACCCTTTGCATTTTGGAGAAACAAAGGTCATTTCACCGAAGAACCTCTCTTTCATGTCCTTGAATGCTCTGATCTAAGTTGTATTTAAAGAACTGAATTAAGTGAAGGTTACCAGGGAAAATCAGGGCAAAGTTGGGGGAAGGGTAGACAAATAATGCCCACAAATATAGTTAAAATGTTTCCTTTCCTCTAGGACAAAGTCTTCTCTCATCTACCTCCCCAACCCCAAGTAATCAAAGAGTAGAAGACTCAGCAGGCTTTGGCTTCCCTAAAGACCTGGTTTCACACTTTCTTAAACAACAGTGGTATTTAAAACTTTCCTGTGAAAAAGAAAAAAGAAAAAAGAAAAAAAAAAAAAAAAAAAAACCAACTTTCCTGTGCATCAGGATCACTGAGACACCTGTTTAAATGTAGATGTTCCCGGGTCCCAGTCCCCATAGAGATTCAGACTCAGCAGGTCTAGAGTGGGGTCCAGGGATACAAACCCCAAATGATTCTACTACACAATGTCCAAGAACCCCATTTGGAGAAACACTGAACTACATTGTTCATGATGGTTGATAAAATGCAGTTATAATTTAGGAAGTTGCACTGGAGGAAGAAGTGGATCATGCAGATCTGGGTTATACTTCCAGCTCCATCTCTAGTCAGTTAGCTGGGCGGGGGTGAAACCACTTTTCTGCTCTGAGCCACAGTTTCCCCATTTATAAAGCACAAGTGTTGATTTTCTGGATCTCCAACTTACCTTCAATTTCTGACATTTTAAGACCCCAGGAAAAGACAAAGGGTTGGAAATGTCAAGTAGGGCTTCCTGCCCCTTGTACTAGAGTGACTCTCCCTAAGGTACTCAGATTGTGAATATACATGAATAAGAGTATAAAATCCAGTGCTTTCTGGAACTGGCTGGTTATGAGCAAATACAGGAAAAGCTACTTCTAAGGTACAAGATGAACTGGGAGTCGGGCCCTTCTGGAGCCTGGCTTTCTTCCCTAATCACAGCACTCAATATAAGAGCAGGGAAATAATTCAAAAGGTGGAAGGAGAAACTGAACCTAATTCCAAAGATTAACTCAGGTGCTCAAATAAATGCCCTGTCTGCCTCCTGGGAGCCCTCATTTACATCCATCCAGCTGCCTGAACTACATATATCTGAAAAACATTCCCGTATGGAGGCTATTCCACAACCTCCATATGATTTATTAGAAAGGCTTTTGTTTAATTTATAAGAAGTCAGTATATAGCATTAGAAGAATGACCTCTGGGCTAATGCTTCCTTTTTTTCCCCCTTGTTTTTTAAAAGTCAACATTACAGAGGTATATAATTTATATGCAACAAAATTCACCCATTTTAAGACTTCAGGCAGATGGGTTGTGATGAATGTATACACTGTATAACACCACCACAATCAAGACAGAAAACTTCCATCACCCCAAGGCGTTCCCTTGTGCCATTTCCAGATTAATCCCCACTCCACCTGGCCCCAGGCAATAAATGATCTGCTTTCTATCACTGTAAATTAGATCTGTCTTCTCTAGAGTATCACAGAAACAGAATCATACAGTAAATATTCTTTTGTGCCTGGCTTCTTACGTACAACATAAAGTTTTATGATTCATCCAGATTGCTGCATGAATCAGTTTTTAACTGCTGATTTTAATTGCTGATAGTATAACATCTTAAGGAGTTACCATATATGTTTACCATTCACCTATTACTGGACAGTTACATTGTTTCCAGTTTGGGGCTATTATGAATAAAGCAGCCATGAACAATCATGTAGAAGTCTTTTTGTGAACCTGCTTTCGTTTCTCTTGGGTAAATACCTAGAAGCAGAATGGCTGGGTAACATGGTAAGTATATGCTTAATTTTATAAGAAACTGCTAAACTGTCTCCCAAAGTGGTTGTCCATTTTTGCATTCCCACCAGCAATCTGTGAACACTGTAGTTTTTGTACAACACTTAGCCATTATAGCCAATCTAGTGAGTGTGTAGTGGCAACTCAATGTGGTTTTAATTTGCATTTCCCTGATGACGAATGATGTTGAGCATCTTTCCATTTGCTTATTGGTTCTTTATCTTCCTTTGTGATGTCTGTTCAAATCTTTTGCCCATTTTTAATTTGAGGTTTTTGCTTTATTATTGAGGTTTTTTTTTTTTTTTTTTTTTTTTTCGGTATGCGGGCCTCTCACTGTTGTGGCCTCTCCCGCTGCCGAGCACAGGCTCCGGATGCACAGGCTCAGTGGCCATGGCTCACGGGCCCAGCCGCTCTGCGGCATGTGGGATCCTCCCGGACTGGGGCACGAACCCGTGTCCCCTGCATCGGCAGGTGGACTCTCAACCACTGCGCCACCAGGGAAGCCCTATTATTGAGTTTTAAGGGTTCTTTGTATATATTTTGGATACAGTCCTTTGTCAGACATATGTATTGAGAATATTTTTTCCCAGTCTGTGGCTTGCTTTATCACTTTTTAAATGGTGTCTTTTAAAGAGCAAATGTCTTTAATTTTGTCCAATTTATCATTTTTAAATAGTTCAGGCTTTTTTTAAAAAAAACAATTAACTAATTGATTAATTTATTTATGGCTGTGTTGGCTCTTCGTTTCTGTGCGAGGGCTTCCTCTAGTTGCGGCAAGCGGGGGCCACTCTTCATCGCGGTGCACGGGCCTCTCACTATCCCGGCTTCTCTGTTGCGGAGCACAGGCTCCTGACGCGCAGGCTCAGTAATTGTGGCTCATGGGGCTAGTTGCTCTGCGGCATGTGGGATCTTCCCAGACCAGGGCTCGAACCCGTGTCCCCTGCATTGGCAGGCAGATTCTCAACCACTGCGCCACCAGGGAAGCCCATGGTTCAGGCTTTTTTATGTCTTATATTTCTTGTCTAAGAAAGCTCTGTCTACCTCAAGGTCAGAAAGATTTTCTGCTTCATTTTCTTGTAGAAGTTTTATCACTTTAATTTTTATGTTTAGGTCTATGATCCATTTTGGGTCAGAGTGAGGTAAGGATCATGGTCCATGTTTTTCCACATGAATATACAGCTATTCCAGCAGTGTTTGTTGAAAAGAAGTACCCTTTCTTTATCAAATTGCCTTGACACTTTTGTTGAAAATCGGTGACCAAATGGATGTAGGTCTATTTCTAGACTTTCTATTATGTTCAATTGATCTCTCTCTATATATACTTCTGCCAAGACCACCCTGTTTTGATTACTGCAGTTTTACAATAAGTCTTGAAATTAGGTAATGTGAGTCCTTCAACTTTGCTCATCTCTTTCAAAGTTGTTTCGATTATCCTAGTTCCTTTGCATCTCCATAAAAACTTTAGAATCAGCCTGTCAATTTCTACCAAAAACAACAACAGCAACAAAAACCAAAATGCTGAGATTTTGATTGGGATTGCATTGAATCTAGAGATCAATCTGGAAAGAAATTGACGTGATATCATTTCCTCCTTAAAATTCAACAGAGAAGCCATCAGGCCTGGAGTTTTCTTTGTGGGAGGTTTTTAATTATAGGTTAATTTTTTAAATAGATACAGGGCTATTTGGAATTTTACTTTCTTCGGTGTCAGCTTTGACAATATGTGTCTTTCACAGAATTTGTCATAGCATATAAGTTAACAAATTTATTCAGGCAAAGCTGTTAATAATATTCTATTATCTTTTTTTAAAAATTGAGATATAATTCACATACCATAAAATTCACCCTTTTAAAGTGTACAATTCAAATTTCTTTTAGTATATTCACAATGTTATACAACCATCACTGCTATCTAATTCCCAAACAATATCATCTCCCCCAAAACTATCCTGTACCCATTATCAGCCACTATTCAGTCCGCCTTCTTTCCAGACCCTAGCAACTACTAATCTTCTATTATCTTTTATATCTGCAGGATCTATAGTAATGGGCTGGTCCATTTTTGGTGTATTCTATTTCCACCGAGATCTAGTTCTAATGCAGGAATCAAAAGAGTTGAAGTCACATTACAGTCTGGGACTCTGGAGAAATGGAAAAAGAGAGAATTTTCCTGAAGTTTGTTAACTAGGCTCCTATTGCCTAGCAGCACTTTTCAACCAGTGAGAGTGTGTGCCAAGTTATTGAAAGGTTTTGATTACTCCAGCCCTAGGAAAGCTGAAGTCCTTGGCCTAGTCTCCTCTGGTCACAAGCTACCGGCAGTCTGACATTAAAATGCTATTTTTTTGTGATACGATATAAAAAAATTTGGAAGGCGTGGGCCTACAGTACTAAGTCCAAACTAATCAGGATAATAGTCTAGGGCCTTCTTTCATTTGGTCTCAAACTGCTTCCTGTAATTGCCTGCTACTCCTTTCCCTCTGTCCAATCTTATTCCCACAAACATCCTAGACTCCAGGCAGAATGAAGTATTTTAACCCAAGTAGCCATGCAATTGTGTGCTCTTGAGGTGTTCCCTGTCAAATACTACTAATCCTTTAAGATTCTACTAAAATGCACTTGGGAAACTCTCTGGAAAGGCAGGGACCATGCTCATCTTCCCCTTCAGAAAGCAACAGCTGAACTGAATATGCTGGCGGAGGACCCAATACTGATAGGCTCTCAGAGTACAAATCTCTTTTTTGTATTTTCGAAATTGTCTTACGAAGAAAGCAAGAAAGGGATCACCATCATCATTTTGTAGATCAAGGAACGTTCATCCAGAAAATAGTAATGACCCGACAAACTCATACAGAGCTAGAAGAATCCAAGTTTCCTTTATACCATGCCATTTATTGTTATACTATTTTTTTAAAATAGAACCCAAAGCCTTTCATTCTAAAATGAGTCCTACCTTAAAAAAAATTCTTTTTGACGTTAAAAAAAATTTTTTTTGTGGTTAATTTTTTTCAGCTTTATTGAGGTATAAAGACATAAAATTTAAGATATTTAAAGTGTACTTGATATACGTGGTGACCTGATATACATATCCAACCTATCTCTTAAATTGCAAAAATTTCCTAGCAGCGGTCTACAAAAACTTATATTTACTTTAAGATGTAAGACTGATGGGAGAGATGAGAGTTGAGGATAGGAATGAATGCTGAATGTGGTACAGAGCCTTCCACAGGGAAGGGGAGGTGGCACACTGGGGCTCTGGTGCCCTGAAGCCTTATTACTTTACAAGCTACTGTTGGTCACTTAGCTGATTCAGAGCTGTCTCTGACCACTTCTGGAAATAGAAGAACCAGGATCTTTTCATCTTAAGAAGTAAAACCCACCTATTCCATTTATTTCTAGGTACCCTCTCTACCTGCGTCTGTGTGAATAACGCAGCTGAATAAATATTAGAATCGACGCTCAGCTCTTAGATAAGTTTCCATCTTGAGGCACCCTGACTCTGTGACATAGGGCTCTCTGGGGCCCTAGAAACTCTCCCAAAGTCTCAGTTTCTTCCACGACTTCGGGACAAAAGTTTGCAGATTCCAACTGGGGAGCTACGCCTTCCTCAAGTATCTCCCAGGCTTAACCCTGGTGCCTTTCTAAGTAAAACTCTATGATTGAAACAAACCATTTCTGACCTTAATCCTTCTCTGAAAAAATAATGTTCCACTGTAGCAGTAAAAAAATACAGAATCAAGTCCAGCAGTTTAATATCTAGAATGCATACCCCTGTATTAAAACCCCTATACCTATTCACCATGCCTGCCCTCTACAGAAACTTCGCACTTTATTTTTGTTAGAACCTTCAAGTTTACTGCACCCTGAACTGAAAGAGCTTTCCATAAACTGGAATATAACATAACTTATTAATCCCAACCAAATCCAAACCTATATACTTTCTAAAATATCAACACAGATTGAAATTACACCAGAAAATTTATCTAAAAGGATTATAAGTAGAGATTATTTGTAAGCAGTCCTTGGTTTATAATAGCTCCAAGTTTCATCAGGAATGTTATCTAGTTATTTCAGATGCACAAGTGTTTTGTAAGCTTCTGGAAGGCAGAGACAGAAAAGATGCATGGTACAGTGGAAAATAAACAGGATTTAGAATCTGAAGATGTGAGTTCAAACTCCTGGCATCACTTACTAGCTGTGTGACCCCAATGAGTCACTTAACCTCTGTAAGCCTTAGTTTCCTCATCTGTAAAATGGAACAAACTTCACCTACCTCACATGGTTATGGAGAGGAAAAAATAAGGCAAGGTACATATGTTTTTAAAAAAGCATTATGTACAAATATGAACTTTATCTTCTAATTGTTTGGGACGTGGGCTTCTCATCACCCCTGTATTTGGGCATAATTCAGTGCAAAAGACCAGAGTAGGTAACTAAAATGATCTCCTGATGTCTATGTAGGACAGTGTCTTAGTGGTCAGTAAAACCACACACTCTAAGAAAAGTTAGGTATGGCCCCATATATAAAACTCATAACTTTGAAAAAATAACTTTCTAACTCAGTCACTAAGGGTGCTTCGTGAACACCACCACCTCTCATGTGTACCTGCAGTCCTGGATGTAGGTCCTTGCTATTATTCTCCACCAAAGGAATCAGAACTCTTGGAGGGGAGTTGATTCCATGTTGTGGAATAAAAAGAATTAGGATAGGTCTGAATGTGCTGTTTATTCAATAATAAAAGCAAGGGTTCTTTAAAATACACAGAGAAGAAAATGTCAGGGATATTTAAAGTCAAAAGGACTAGATTTAAAGGCATTCTCAATGGCCAAGTTGTAACATTTTAGGATTAAAAGTTGAGTCTGTGAAAATATGAGTTCATAATATCCAAAGGATTAAAGTGTACAAAAGTTTTTTTATACAAAAGGAAGGTGACTATAATAGGGTTTTTTGGGTATTTTTATTGATTCTGATAAGAAGGGCAGTCAATACAGGGGACTCTCCTTTCTTCTATTACACAATATAGCTGATATAAAGTGTAGATGTGTGCCTGTTTCTGTCTGTATAAGCAGAGAAAGAATATACACAGGAAACTATGAATAAGGAGGAATTACAGGAAAAAGTAGAAATTACAGAAAGACTGGGAAGGACTGATGAGCACTGGTGGTCATACATAATACCTCACAAAAGGGGGGCTGTCTAACAGTTAAAAAGCACTGGTGGTCACAAATACTCACCAAGTATTGGTTTGGCCAAAAAGTTCATTCAGTTTTAAGTAAAAATAAAAGACACGTTTTCATTTTCACCAAGAATTTTATTGAACAATGTATTCGCTCACCGAACGAACTTTTTGGCCAGCCCGATAGAATGAGGGTTCAACATAATGTTCCCAGATAATACTTAAGCTTGCAGAGCAGAGCTGACTTCATGAACTCCTATTCTCTCATCTTCTAGCAGTGGTTCCCAGACTTTAGCATGCATCAGAATTACCCAGAGGACACGCTAAGATGCAGATGCCTGGGACCCATCCCCCAGAGTTTCTGATGTAGAAGGCTGAGGTTGGGGTGGGGTCTGAGAACTTGCATTTCAAACAACTGATCAAAAGATGCTGGTTGATGCTGCTGGGTCTGGAACCACACTCTGAGGACCACTTTCCTATATGCATCACTAATCGCAGTGATGTGTTTGCTGAAGCATAAGCAGTAGATTCTGAATAATGGTAACATTCAGGTCACTGTCGCATAATGGCTGGACAGTGTTTATAACCCTGGCCAAGCAAGAGACTAAAATCTCCTCCTTTCAAAGGAAGAAATTAGATTATAAGAAGATAAAACCTGTGTGAAAGCATGAACTAAAGGTCGTATTAATGTAGCAACTGAAATTTATCTAGAAAGATGAAGCTCGGCCTCATAACCAGTGGCAGGGATCTAAAACACTGTGAAGAGACCGAGCCATGGACCCCAACCAAGGATCAGTTAGTTTATAACTGGATAGCAGGACTTTGCTAATTTGAAAAAGTGTTCCTTTTACGTTTTCTTCTGGTCAGGCGATTTCCTGCTTATTTCCCTGGAAAAGGTTATTTGCCTGGGAAAGTCAAAATTATAACTTAAATCTTGGGATGATATCAAAGTAAGTACAGCATGCAAATAAGTACAAAAATAATGAAGAAATTAATTAAGCCCAAGGTGTTGATGTTTTAGAATAAGATGAAGCATAAGTATACACATAAGGTTTGTAACCACTGTATTTGTATATGTCTTATTTACTATTTAAGGGTTTTGATGTATTCAAGAGAATCAGCCAAATTAAACTTGTAATGGCAATTAAGGCAATGTAAACCAATCTGTAAGTAACAAGTCATGTTTAATGTCATCTATTAGGATGATGTTATTCCTCTTTAGGCACAAAAGCCTCTTGGAACTTCCAAATACCTGAGAGATTGCTGACCTCAGCCAGAAAGTCGACTATCAGGAAAGGTTTCAGAATGATGCTCCAGAGGAGGTAAAGTAGTTTACCATCTCTTACGCTGCTGATTTAAAGGTGGAATGCTGCCATCCCCAAAGAATCCAACTGCAGGATCAAACATACACTGTGCAAAGTGGGGAAGAAAGTAAAACTTATTGAGCATCTACTTAGTACCAATCCAATCTCAGCACCTGGCTCACCGTGCATGCTCAATAACCACTATCTGTAATCCTAATGCAGACAGTGTTAAAAAGGATAAAGAATTATAATAATTATGGAACACAGAAAAGAGATCGATTTACTCTACCTTGAGAAAGGAGTCAAAGAATATGCCAGGGTGAAAAGGCAGGAAGAGATTCCGTATTTTAAGCATAAGGAAGCATCTAAATATGTGGCATCTTCTGGAGACGGCAAGTGCTTATGTATGATTGCAGGAAAGGATGTAGGGGGAGAGGTCATCACAAATGAGGCTGGAGAGAAAGGTTTAAGATCAGATCATGGATAGCCTTGAATGTAGCCACACGAAGGAGCGTGGACTTATCATCTAGGTGATGGGAAGAAACAGGATCAGATCTAGGCTTTAAGAAAATCTAACTGAGCTACATACAACATGAAAAGTCTTACAAACATGAAATTGAGAGAAGAAAGCAAGGTTGAAAATGTGATTTCATTTAAAGTTCAAAACTAGACAAAATTAACCATAGTGCTTAAGGATACACATGGTAAAGCTATAAAAGAAAGCAAGGAAGTGATTACCACAGAAGTCATTATATACCTGGAAGGGGGGACAGGGGTGGAGTAAGAAGGATATGATTGGGAAGGGACACACAGGGGTTTCTGAGGTGCAGTCATTTTTTTGGCCTGGGTGGTAGTAATATGGGTGTTTCCTTCATTGAACTGTATGCTACATACATTTTTTGCATTGTATTATATTTCACAATAAAATGTTGTAGAATATATAATTGGAAGCATCTGGAAGGATGATGAGGTGGGCAGAGTCTGAAGACAAGGAGAGAAATCAAGAGTTGGTCACAATAGTACAGGCAAGGGAAGAGAGCTTGAGTAAGGTCACTGGTAGTGGGACAGAGAGGAAAAGAAAAGGGTATTGAGAATTACTTAGAAGTTAGGTTTCAGTGACCCATTAGAAATAGAAAGGAAAGGAGAGGAACGAATCGTGACTGTAAAATTTTTTAAGTTTTAAGCTTGGGAAGCCAGATGTTAGGCAGGAAAAACACAAAGAGCAGGAGACTCGTGCAACAAAAAGAATTTGAGATATGATTCACATAGCATGTGAATTCACTCTAAAATTCACTCTTTAAAGTGGACAATTCAGTGACTTTTACTGTAGTTACAAGGTTGTGCAACTATCACCATTATCTAATTCCAGACTATGTTCACCACCCAAAAAGAAACCCCATAGTCATTTACTCATGAACTGTCACTCCCCATTCCCTGAGCATCCTCGCCCCTCAACCCTCATGTGATTTTAAGAGAATAAAAACCTGTTTTGTGGGTTAAAACTGTCTTGATAGAGTAACAGTGACATTCAGTTGGTCTCAGCAGCCCAATCCCCAAAGAGATCTTGTATCAGAGGCTTAATTTGTCTCTCCACAAAGATGGGAGCTCTGGAGAAGTTGAGGAACCTTCTTTTCTCAAGATGTAGAGGGGAACATCCCCAGTCCTAGTTCCACCTTGGAAAGAGACTGAAGTCAACGGGGATCAAGGTGGCAGAGACAGGTGTCAGGTTGTGGCTTTCAGCCAGTGGCTGTATCGCACCCTCCAGGGTGTGGAAAGGTGTGTGTGTGTGAGGTGGGGGGTAAGTTGTCACAATGATTGGGGAGCACTCCATGCATCAGAGGGCAGGGGACAGGGATACTAACCTCAAACAGGGCATGGGGCAGTCCTGCATAACCAAGAAGCGTCCTACCCAAAATTCCAATAGAGCTCCACCTCTCCTCTGAGAAGCAATAGGGGCAGAATTCCTATGACTTCTGAAGTCCAAAAGCCAAAATGGAGAGTTACGATCTGTAGTTGGGAACCAGGCCCAGGCCTGAGAATGTATGGTTAAGAATAGCTTAGAGAACAGAAGATTTAAATTAGCTCACAGTGAAAAGACAGTATTAATAGAAACCCAGATATTAATAGTGATGAGTCTCAGTTAGCTGAGGAGGACCGTGGCCCAGGACATGTAGCATTCAACCATCACTTCTCTTGAGTCTTCTGCTACGTGTTAATAGCTGCAGCTTCAGGTACAGGAAAGGGTAAAGGACATATTCAGTGGTATAAACCATCAGAAAGAGTACCTGCAGGGGTATGCCCTATGGTCCATCTTAAAAAATGAAGAAGGCCCATTAGGGAGCTCTCTATATAAGCACAAACTTTTTCTCTCTCTACACTGATTTTGTACGAAACTCTGCCATTGGCCATCCCTTTAATTCCAGCACTGAAGACCCTGTTAAAATTGGCACTTTGCTTTAAGACGTGTTTTATATGTGAAGCTCTGGGAAGCACAGGCAGCAGCAGGAGACAGTCCTTAGAGTAAAAGCGCCTCTGTTCCAGTGGTGAACACAACTGAATAAAACACACATTCACCTGTGTACCATATTGCAACAGGAACAATTTAATAGCTGAAAGTAAGTTTTGGAGTCAGCTTTGCTACTTATGAACTGCACGAACTTGGGATCTTTCATATCACCAAGCTTCAACTATAAAATGAAGATGATAATCTGGACAGCGTTGTTGTGAGAACCAGAAGTGAAAGGCTGTTTTTTTTCTTTCCCTAAATAAAGAATATAAACGTTTTAAACTTTCCTATAAAATTCTGTTAGCGTATAGAAGTGGGAAAGTTTATATGTGATATGAGAACAGTCTAACAAAGGAGGAAGCATTTGAACTAGGCTTCAAACACATGATTAGGAGAGCAAATGTATTACACTAAAAGTAATAATTTATGCAACATCTTCACTGAGCCACTGCTTTGCGCCAGGCCTGGGCCAGGCTGTTAATGACTTGGTACTGGTTCTTGTATTGCTTTCATATTGCCTCAATACATTTGTTTATTCATTACTTCTTTCCACAAATACCTAAGATGCACTTAGTTTACCAGAGTAGCCAGACACCTAGAAAGTGTTAGACACCTGGACTCAGGGAGAGGTGGTAACCAGACAGGGGATGGTAGGTCCTGAGAGAGGTTCCTACCAGAAGCTCAGGCCAGCTTAGGCAAAGGCTGGATACCTGAGACACTGAGATGGGGTGGGAGACACAAGGAAGGAGGCATAGGTGAGTTCTACTGACAGTTGTATCTAACAAATAACGCTGTGCAGTTCTGGAGCTATTGATAGAAATCAGCTTCATGCCTTGCTGCAAATGACTACGAATATGGACTTCCCTCCCAACTCTAGGCTTGGAAACAGTTCTTTTTCCACGTCTATGTCACAAGGCAGGACGTTATGTAAGACGCCCTGAATCCAATGAATGCTACAATCAACTGAATGCCCCCTGGTGTTTAATGTAAGCTCTGAGCCAGGCTGTCCTATGAAGGAAGAGGAAAAGGTGGAGGAAGAAGAGAAGGAGGAGGAGGAAAGGGGGAAAGGATAAAGTATTTCCCAATAATTCTTCGATAAGAAAATATAGGAAGCCCAGCCTCAGCGGCTGAGGAGGGCAGGAGGAGGTCGCGGGCGGGGCCGGGGGGTGGTGGTGGGAGATGCTGCACTTTGGTGTAAATTGCAGTTGATGAGGGATAGTTTCTCAGACTCAAGTTAGAAGTGAGAGTTCAGATTAAGTGAGGCCGTCAGTGCTGCTCTGAACACCTCAGAAGGGGAGAATGGATTTATCAGGAGTGAAAAAGAAGAGCTTGTTAGGAGTCAAAGAAAACAATAACAAGTCCAGCGCTAGGGCTCCTTCTCCTACCAAATGCAAAGACCGCTCTGATGAGAAGTCCAAGGATCGCTCTAAAGATAAAGGAGTCAAGCGAGAAGGGTGGTGGTGGGGATAAAACTCGAAAGAGGGCTTCCCTGGTGGCGCAGTGGTTGAGAGTCCGCCTGCCGATGCAGGGGACACGGGTTCGTGCCCCGGTCCGGGAAGATCCCACATGCCGTGGAGCGGCTGGGCCCGTGAGCCATGGCCGCTGAGCCTGCGCGTCCGGAGCCTGTGCTCCGCAATGGGAGAGGCCACAGCAGTGAGAGGCCCGCGTACCGCAAAAAAAAAAAAAAAAAAAAAAAAAACTCGAAAGAGGCGCAGCGCTTCCAGTGGTAGCAGCAGCACCAGGTCTCGGTCCAGCTCGACCTGCGGCTCGGGCTCCAGCAGCGGCTGCAGCTCATCTTCGGCATCGAGCCGCTCAGGAAGTCCCAGCACACCCCGCAGCTCCAGCTCCGGCAGCTCCCCTGGCTCTCCGAGTCCTTCTCGGCGCAGGCATGACAACACGCCGCGTTCCCGCTCCAAATCCAAACCACCCCAATTAGATGAAAAGGAAAGGAAAAGGCAGAGCTGTCCCCTAAATCCACCAGAGAACACACTGGGAGCCTCACCAGGAATGTGACCAAGACCACATCATGGATATATTCTCCACCTATGGGAAAATTAGAATGATTGACGTGCCTGTAGAAAGGATGCACCCCCATCTGCCTAAAGGCTACGCATATGTGGAGTTTGAGAAACCAGATGAAGCCAAGAAGGCGCTGAAGCACACGGACAGAGGACAAGTTGTTGGCCGGGAGGACCACTGCCACTGCTGTGCTGGCCCCCTGGCCTAGGCTACCCCCAGGCGAGTCGGCCCTCCCAGGAGAATGCTGCCACTGTCCCCCATGTGGCGCAGGTCACCCCGACGGTTGAGGAGAAGGCCACGTTCCCCTTGGCGGCGCATGCAGGTCCCCCGCCCGCTGCCATCACAGGAGCCACTCCAGCTCCAACTCCTCCTGATAAGCAGGGCCACTGAAGCTCCGCCCCTGGGAGCTGCATCCCATCCAACAAACCTTTGTCACTTTTCTAGCCGAAGGAGGATCAGTAGGAAAGAAATCCCTCACTCAGGGGCAGGTTTCAAAGGTGAAGGCAGCAACTGAGACGTTTGCCCTGGTGGCAGAGTTCTGGCTGCAGGAGCATTGTTGGTTTGGGGTCATGCCAATAAAGATGCCCTCCAGTTTTCTAGCTAGACAGCTCCCACGTTTCTAGTTCCTGAGAGTCAGTTTGGTGGCAAAGCCAGCGGGGATGAGCAGGGGGCTCCAGGTGGTGGTTCAGCCCCAGCCTGGGAGCACATTTCTCCATTCCACAGATGACCTGAGGCCAATCTGGTGGCCTGCAGAGTCCCTCAGGAAAGGGCATGCTTTTGCACAGCTGTCACTCCTGTTAGCCTGGCTCTGCTCCCAGCTTGAGTCCTCTTCGGAACTCTAGGGTCAAATACCCCATTATCTGCCCCCAATGGTTCTTTGCACATGTACTCATGCGTGCACATGCGCACACGCACACCCCACGTCTCCCTTTCTCTCTCTGAAACTGGTGAGCGAGTTGAGAGCCAGCTCTGCTAGGTCATCACAGAACCCCCTGTTGTACTGGTATTCATGGTGGTCTTGCAGGTTACCTTGGCAACGTGCACATTGCTTTTTTGGCTTTTATTGTATAGTCGGTACTGTAAATTTTCTGTTTTGAGTTTTATAACTTTGTAGCATTTTAGATAATGTTGTGTTTGCGCTTTGTTGGAAAATATGGGAAAAGCAAGAGGGAGATTATTTTGCGTTTTCTCCAAGCTGTGTGCTGTTTAGCGTAAGAATAATAACTAAATACATTTACTCTATGCCAGGCACTGAACTATGCATTTTATATATATTTCATCCTTACCCATCCTATGAGTAGTTACTACTGTTATCTCATTTTACAGATGAAGAAACTGGGGCACGAAGCAGCTAAGTAACTTAACCACAGATAAAAAGCTATGAGGTACCAAAGCGAGGACTTCTGACTCTGTCTTCTGGGCTCTTCTTGCTAACCAAGGCTTCTCCTCTTAAACTCAGACCTGCCTTACATCTCTCAGCTAGGGATTTCTGCAACTTTTTAGGTCTAAAGTATTAAGACTCTCAACAAGGGTGGTAGAAGCAGGAACTAAAAATAAGACGTTATTACATAATACACTGTTTTATGTTGCATCTTATAACTAGAGGACCTTTGAGTGGTGATCTATCAGAAAAACTGGGTTCAATCATTAGTCTGCTATTTATGGTGTGATCTCAGGAAAGTTCCATGACCTCTCTAAGACTCATGAAAAAAGTATCACCTGCTCTGTTTATCTTATAAGGTTGTAAAGAGAATCGGTCGTGTGTAAGCGTTAGTGTGTTGGCTTTGGGACCACTCTGAAGATTTTTTAAGTTCTTCAAACGTGTGGATCAATGCAGCTGCCAGATAAACAAAGTATTACCCACTACAATAAAGGAGATAGTCCTGAGCCTGGATCAGAATCCTAGATTATTGGGAATATTAACAGCCACTCCTGCTCCGCAGGAGCGCCTCATGTGATGCCTGTCTGACTCGGACGCTCAGTGAATGATTCCTTTCCTTGGTCCATCCCTGCACGAATCCCTCCTACCCCCATGCCCCCACCCCGGCTTTGTGCTTTTGTCGGTGAATTACAAGGGACTTGATAGTCCATAGGCTAAGCAATAATCCAGGTTGGAACAGAACAAGAACTGTCTGGTATTCCCCCATCTCAGATCACTGGGGCTCATGAGCAACACTCATTGCCTCCCTATGATTCCTTTTTCCCATGCCCCAAATAGGCTGATTCATTTGTTCAGGGTACACCGTGGAGTCCTGCCAAATGCAAACAAGCTGTCTATGGGGCACGTGCCGAGCTATGCTGGGAGCAGGCTCATTACTGCCACAGTCACTACAACAAATAACAACAAAAGCCTCTAGGCGCAAATTAGCACACATAATAAACTTAATTCAAGAAACACTGAAGAGACCCTTAGTTGCATTTTAACTTACACAACACCATTTATCACACAAGTGCCGTGGGGCCTCTACAAACTGCAAATAAGACATTGGTACAGATTAGCTTCTACTACGCCTCAATGACTCTTCCAACTTAAATCCACCTACCACACACACACACACACACACACACACACACACACACACAGAAAGAGATGTGAAGGGAACACAGGGGAGACTGCAGAAAGAGTGACTGAAAAGAACTCACCGTCTGGAAATTATGAGAGAGGTCTGTGTTCTATTCCAAACTGGATTATTCCTTAGCCTCTGGACTTAGAAGTATCAAGTCCAGAAGTATCAAGTCCCCTGTAATTCATGCATAAAAGCACAAAGCCAGGAGGGACGTAAAGGAATCATTCACTGAGCACCTGAGTCAGACAGGAATCACAGGAGGTACTTTACGTAGGACACACATGTAAACAGGGGTGCCTATTAATACTCCCAACAAACGGAGACTAAATCACTGTGATGGTACTTGCAAACCTCTTTTCCAAAGTAATACACAATGTGTTACAAGAGGGACGAAACACCAGATACAGAGACAAATAATACTAGCTAGCATTTGAGCACCTATACAATGTGCGAGGACTGTGCTCAACTCTTTACTCATGTACACTGTCTGATTTTCAATACTCACAACCACCTAGGAAGTACATGATATTATCTTCATTTTGAGGACGAACAAAACGAGCTGCTTGAAATGGTTAAGCATCTTGCCTGGTCCGTCACCCAGGTTCAAATCCCACCTCAATCTTCTTCTGCCTGTGTGACCTCAGCCAAACCCCTCAACTTTGCTATGCATTAGCATCCTAACAGTGAACGGGGCTAAGGTCAGCCCTCCCTGCCACTCACTGAATGCTGCAAGGACTACATGTTATACAGAGGAGTAAAGTGCACGGAAAAGTATTTTGTCTTCTCCTAGGTGGACTGCAGTCAACAGCAGGCAGAGACCATTTCACAAGATCTTTTAAAATCCCTGAGAGGAAGACTGTCATGCACATGCGGAATGATTATGCATTCATAATCACTATGAGTGAGTACTGTTATCAACACAAATATGAATACAATGATTATGCATTCAAGATTACAGATGAACAAAAACTGTCTCGTCATCTTCTCAACATATTTACTGAGCACTGAGCATCCACTTCTGTGGCTGGCATTGTGCCGCATGCTGTGGAGACACACAGATGAGTATGAGGACTTGGAGAGAGACAGTAGTGCACTAAAAGCAGAGTGACTAAAATGACCATGTGGAATAAAGGTGGCAGTGAGAACTAACACAGCTCAAGTAAGGGTTCATAGTGGCAGGAAAGGAGTGACACAGGGAAGGCTGAGAAAACAGGTTGGGACAGACTGTGGAAAAGCTATAAATGATCCTCTTAAAAGAATTTCAAAAGAGTCAGCAATGGGCTTCCCCGGTGGCACAGTGGTTGGGAGTCCGCCTGCCAATGCAGGGGACACAGGTTCGTGCCCTGGTCCGGGAAGATCCCACACGCCACGGAGCAGCTGGGCCCGTGAGCCATGGCCGCTGAGCCTGCGCCTCCAGAGCCTGTGCTCTGCAACGGGAGAAGCCACAACAGTGAGAGGCCCGTGTACCGCCAAAAAAAAAAAAAAAAAAATAGAGTCAGCAAACCAAGGAGCTACCTTAAGAGAATCAGAGAAGCACAGTCACACGAGGGAGGAGGACAGTAAAAGGGCAGAAGAAGGGCTCTCAAGTGAACTTGAAGTCTACCCCTAAGTTCTGCTCAAGGCTAGCTGCCTATGCAATTTTTTCCCTCTCCATTCCCCTCTTCTCACTTTATATCATAAATGGTCTTTTTCTTCTTCTTTTATACCTCTGGCCCACTTAGGTTACAAAGGACCCTGCTTTTAGGGTGTCTCCAGGGATATTTCAACTTCTGTTTTCTTATCCGTTAGATAGTTATAACATCCCAGGATTACTGTGCATATAAAATGAGGTAACATATAACTGTTCAACAAATGGTGCTGGGAAAACTGGATATCTACATGCAAAAGAATGAAGATGAACCTTTATACCATACACAAAAATTAACTAAAAATGGATCAAAGACTTACATGTAAGACCAAAAACCATAAAACTCTTAGAAGAAAACATATAGGAAAAGCTCCATGATGTTGGATTTGGAAATGATTTCTTAGCTATAACACCAAAAGCACAGGTAACCAAAGAAAAAAAATAGGTAAATTGAACTACAGAAAAATTAAAAACTTCTGTGAATCACAGGACACAAAAGAGCAAAAAGATAACCCATGGAATGGGAGAAAATATTTGCAGATCATATATCTGATAAGGGGTTAATATCCAGAATATATAAAGAGCCGTTACAACTCAACACGATGAGAACAACAAAAACAACCTGACTAAAAAGGGGGCAGATTTGAATAGACATTTCTCCAAAGAAGATATACAAATGGCCAATAAGCACATGAAAGAATGTTCAACCTCACTAATCATTAGGGAAATGCAAATCAAAACCACAATGAGATACCACTGCACATCCATTGGGATGGTTGCTATCAAAAAAATAGAAAGTAACAAATGTGTCAAGGATGTGAAGGAATAGGAACCCTTGTGCACTGTGGTGGGAATGTAAAGTAATGTAGCTGCTATAGAAAACAGTTCGGTGGTTCCTCAAAAAATTAAAAATAGAATTTCCATATGACCCAGCAATTCCACTTCTGGGTATATACCAAAAAAAAATTGAAAACAGGGTCTTGAACGATACTTGTATACCCATGTTCATAGCAGCATTATTCAAAGTAGCCAAAAGGTGGAAGCAATCCAGTGTCCATCTATGGATGCAGGGAGAAACAAAATGCAGTAATATACACACAATAGAATATTATCCAGCCTTAAAAAGGAAGGAAATTCTGACACATGCAACAACATGGATGAACCTTGCAAACTTCATGCCTAGTGAAATAAACCAATCACAAAAGGCAACTCCTGTACAATTCCACGTACATGAGGTACCTAGAGAAGTCAAACCCATAGACATAGAAAGTAGAATGGTAATTGCCAGGGGCTGGGGGAGGAGGGAATAGGGAGTTGTTGTTTAATGGGTACAGAGTTTTAGTTCTGCAAGATGAAAAGAGTTCTAGAGATGGGTGGTGGTGGCAGTTGTACCACCATTCAAGGATGTGGATGTACTTAACGCCACTGAACTTGTACACTTAAAAATGGTCAAGTTGCTAAATTTTATGTTATGTATATTTTACGACAATTTTTTTAAAAAGGAATAAGGTTCCAAAAATAGAAATAATTAACATACATAAAGCATCCAGCAATAAAACTTGGCAATGAACCTTAGTTCCTTCCTCTCCCCTGATGCAATCCTTTATTTCAAAGATTTTTTCAAACTACCTAAGGAGCTCAGCACAATCCAGTTCCCCAGCTCTGCCATTAAATCTGGCTGTGTATTCCAGGACGAATTCCTCTCCTTACTGAGCTTTGGTTTTTTTTTAACCATTAAAAAAAAAAAAGAAGAAGAAAAAAAAAAAGGATTAAACTATACTACATTCCCTTTCAGCTATAAAAATACAAACACATTGACGGTTAAAGAGATTAAGAGTAGGCTAGCAGGGCTTCCCTGGTGGTGCAGTGGTTGAGAGTCTGCCTGCCGATGCAGGGGACACGGGTTCGTGCCCCGGTCCGGGAAGATCCCACATGCCGCGGAGCGGCTGGGCCCGTGAGCCATGGCCGCTGAGCCTGCGCGTCTGGAGCCTGTGCTCCGCAACGGGAAAGGCCACAGCAGTGAGAGCCCCACGTACCGCAAGAATAGGCTAGCAGAAGGGAAGGAAAGGAAACATTTTTGAGCACTTATTGTGTGCAAAATATTGTGATAGGGGCTGGGGGATTCACAAATACAAATATACAAAAGGAAGGTGATAATTCCTGATTTGAGGGAAACAAAGGTAGACATCGTGATCTATGTGTAGGTTACAGGAGAGAGTGATTAACTGCTAGGGGAAATCCAGGAAAATCCACCAGAGAAGTGATAATTGAGGGCCCTTGATTTTTGAGGAGGGATTAGAAAGAGTGAGTCAGGTAGAACAGAGGCAGAAGGGCAAACAGGGCAGAAGGACCAACGGGAGTCCCTTATAGAGAATGGATACACTAGTCAGGGCACAGTCCAGAGGAGAGGTGGAAGCCAGTCTGGAAAAGCAGTTTGGGATCTGATTGCTAAATGCCCAAAAAGCTGGGAAAAGGAGCTTGGATTTTATGCTAAAAGTTTTGAGGAAGCACTGACAGCTGAAGCTGGAGAGTGACAAGATCTGATGTGCAGGTCATAGAAATATCACGTTGGTAACAGTGTACAAGAGGGTAGATTAAGGGAGGGAAACAGGAAGCTATTGCCATAGTACAGACAAAACAGGATGAGGGCCTGAATGAGGCAGTGGCAGTAGGGAAGGAGAGGGAAGAAAGCTCTCTTTGCCTCATGCAGCTCCCATAGATAAAGGCAGGAATGGTGCATGAGCTCCAGAAGGTTGGCTCTTATACATTATGGACCTTGAACCACATTCTTATTTCTAAACAGTTTCTGACTAATTGTGAATGTCCCCAGGTCCAGGGCAATCACTCAAAGGGAGGAAACTAGGCATAAAAGTTAATCTGTTTCAGCTGCTAGGCTACCCCCCTCACCCCCTTCGAACCAGAAATAGTGGAAGGCAGCAATGGAAAAAGGAGCATCTGGCAGCAGTAAAGACCCATCCCTTCCCGTGCTGGAGCTGTTGGCTCATCCTTGGACATCACAACAATCAAGAATGGAGAATCGTTCTTTTCATCCCTTCTCACAGCATTATCCCAGCAACCTCATCCCCTAACAATGGTGTGGTTTGTGTTATGTTTTCCCTCTATCACCGCCCCTCCCCACCACAGCACAACGGAGATGCTGTGCCCCAGGGGCCAATGAGGTTGTGAGCCTCACAGCCTCTGAACAAGTCTTTGAGGGGTAGGATGCTCCTTCAGAAAGAGCTGCATGAAGGAGCAGATGAAAAAGACCAAACATTAACTGAAAGGAATGGGGAAGACCATTTTCCCCCCTCTATTAAACTAGCAAAAAAGATTTTAATGACATTTCCCAGTGGTGGTAAGTGTGTGGTTAAACAGACACCCATGTCTGTTGCTCAAAGCTATTTGTTGATATGATGTGTCTGGAAAACAATCTGGCAGTATTTCAAGAGCCTTAAAAATGTTCATCTCCTTTCGCCCAATAATTCTCATTTCTGGCAAATGACTAAGGGAATAATTCAAAGGAAGGAAAACTATATATGCATGAAGATACATATTATAGCATTAGAAGGTAAAAAAAGTGGTACAGTTCCTGTTGTTTAGATTTTTTTTCTCCCATGTCTACCCCTCTGACTTTCCCTTAGGCTTTGTAATGTTGATCTCTATGGCGCTTGAGAGAACCAGATATAATGACAGAAACTGCAAGCTCTTACCTGAGTACACAACTTAAAGAAGATGTGCTGTAAGAAAATTTACCACATGACTAACCAAACTCAGCAACGAGTTACATTAGAGGCTTTCTATTCATTTTATAGGATAGCAAATTCTTATTAAAAATTCATTTAAAATAATGAATTTATACATTCAGTATTCTACCATGTACCAGGCACTGTGCTAGGGGCCGAGGATATAGCAGTAAACAATACAGACGCGGTCCTTGATCTCAGAGCCCAGTACCTAGCAGAGATGTCAACAAAAAAACAAGTATCAATAATTATAATAAAGCATGATCAATATTATGATAAAGGGAAATATGGCATGCTAGTGGAATGAATAGCAAGAGGGTCTTATATCCTTATTGAAGGGATCAGAAAAAGGCCATGGGAAGAAGTTAAGGAATGTGGACTTCATCTCAGAACCAGAGCACATACTAGGTATCTGCCACCAGCAGCCTTCTCGGGTACCTGCGTAAGAGAAGCTGTTTTTTTGCAACATCCTTGATATAAGTTTGATCCTGAGAGGTGACTTATTAACACTTATTTACTCATGGTGTTGTGACGGGGGACAGTCCAAGAGACACAGAGTTGGTCTCTGCCTGCAAGTGTGCCTACAGTCTCCAACAGCACAGATTACCAAGAGAGGTTTGGATAGAGGATAAATACAGATAACACATTAGGAATAGGTAAGATTAAGTATTTAGATTCCATTCAGACAGAAGGTTAAGTATATTAGAGCAGAGGAGGGAGAGGAAAAGGGAATGTCAAGGGAGTAGAATGGTTTGGAAAAGAGAAGGGCTGAAAGGAGAGCAACGGCAAGTTTTTTGGGAGTCTGGAAAAGATAAAGACACAATCTAACATAACAACCTCCACTTTGGTAAGGGAGGGGGAATATTTGAGAGGTCAAACGATGGGCTAGGCACTGTGCTAAGTGATTATTATTATTATTATTTTTTGGCCGTGCCACAAGGCATGTAGGATCTTAGTTCCCTGACCAGGGATCAAACCCACACCCCGGCATTGGAAGCGCACTGGACTGCCAGAGAAGTCCCTGCTAAGTGATTTATATGCAGTCTCTCATTACTGCCTATAATCTTATGAGGTAGGAATCCTTGGTCCCATTTCACAGATAGTGTAACTGAGGCTCAGGGGAGAAGAAGAATTTCATAAAGATCTCTTGACACTCAAGTATTTCCAAATCCAAAAGACTGTAAACCAAGAATTATACCTCCGGATAAAATTCCATAGGGAGGATGTCATTTTCACTTACAGCTGTGGTCAGTTAGTCCAAAGTCATCGATTTTATAGTTATGTGCTGGAGTCAGCTTCTATCAGCTCATGAAAGCTGATTGTTAAGTTTTCAGTAGTTCTGCAACCCAGCTGATTTCACCTTAGTAATTTGACATCAGTCATGGTGGGAGTATTTATATCATGAAAACTGGCAAATGCTATAAATCAGAGCATCTTCTTCTTCTTCTTCTTTTTTTCTTTCTGAGAACCTGTTGTTAAACATTTACCAGCACACTGCTGCTTGAGAACCTTAGAGATGAAAGGGAATGACTTTTATCTCACTTGCCAAGTCCTACCCAAGTCCTACCTATTGGTTCTAGTTGCTTGGAGGACTGTGCTGAGAAGCATTCCGAGACTTCATTTGTGGTAAATCTATCGTAAAGAACCTGCCCAAACGGAACTGATGTCTATCATGTGTAGGGAGGGGGAAGTGGCAACAGGCATACCTTGTACCTTCCACCCCTGGCACAGTCTAATGCCCTAATTTTATTTTATTTTTTAATTGATAATCAAAATTAATAATGCCCTAATTTTAGAGATGAAGAAACAGAGACCCAGAGAGGGAAGGTGATTTACCTGAAGCCACATAGTGAACCAGCGGCAGAGCTGAGGTTAGATGTCAATCTGACTTCTAGTCCAGTGATCTTCCCAGGACAGCACAGAGACCACTTAAGTTGAGGCACTCTTAATTTAGCTGGCATTAATAATATGCAGCAACATCGTAATGACAATGACCCCTAAGCAGGAATGTTGCAGAGGGAATACAAACATACGGTGAGAGGAGAACTAGAATGAACTCCTGTATCTTTCAGCCCTGAAAGTTTATGATGCTAGATTTCTAAGAACTCTATCTATGCTCATATGCACCTTCTTCCTGACCACAGAAACTACTACCAACCTAAAGCGTGCGATTTCTAAGAATCTTACATGACTTAGCAACACCCTGACAACCACCACACTGTCAGCAGTCAAGAGATATAGAGATTATACTTAGAGGGTGATTTTACCAGAAAACATGAGATGAAATAATGCCATGCATAAAAAAGAAGATCCACAATTGCCTATTCCTATGAACTTTAGTAGTAAATTATCCCTAAACTATTTTTGTTCATTTATTTTTAAACACTGTAGTTTTGAAGTAACATGGCTCAAGAATCCAGAGGTCTAAAATAGCAAACAGAAAAAAGTCTCCCTCCACCCTAACCCCAGCCATCCTGTTCTCTGCTGTGTAGAGATAGCCATTGTTACGAGTTTCTTGTGTTTCATTTCAGAGATATTTTACGTATGCAACAGTAAATACATATAATATTTCCCTTTTTAAATACAAATGGTCGTATAGTATGATTCAGTATCATTACAGATAGTGTAACTGAGGCTCACTTTTTTCCACTTAAATTATATCTTGGAGCTTATTCCATACCAGTGCCCAAAGAGCTTCTTCATTTCTTTTTATGGAAAATGCTTCCAACCTTGTGAGATAGTCAGAACAGGTGTTATTTTCAGGTAAATGTCTTATTTAAAATCATCACAACTGAATTCCCTGGTGGTCCAGTGGTTAGGGTGCTGCACTGTCACTGCTGAGGGTGCAGGTTCGACCCCTGGTTGAGGAACTAAGATCCCACAAGCCCTTCAGTGTGGCCCAAAATATTTTTTTTTTAAATTAAATAATCACAGCTTGATGCCAGAGGAGGGCTAGCAAACACAAATACCATGCAAATGAAAAAATTACTTAAGTTCATGCTGATAAACTTTTAGGGGGATTTTGTTTTTGCATTAATTTGGTTTTCCTTAGAAAATGAAATGATACATCATGGTCACAGGTCAGTAACAGTAGTAAACTCTATTGAATCAAATTTGTACAATTTTTTTCTGTAGGTTAAAAAAAGCTCAAGATCCTTGCTACTAAGCCCAAATGCCTCATGTCTATTATTCAATACAATTCTACAAGTATGTACTGAGCATCTGTGCTGGGTACACAGTGGGAACTCAGTAAATCTATATCTGGGTCAATTTTTAATCCCTATGTTATCATCACTTCTATACACATCTAATTCCCATAACAGACTGTAAACAACTTTAAGGGATCATGTTTTAATCATCTTTGTATCTCAATACGGAATGGGCCTGCTGGCACTCAAAAGTCTAATATATAAACAGAATAGGGACCCATGTTCCTGATGCTGCGAACCAGGGTGAGGGGTGTGGGTAGGGGAGAGGTAAGTGATCAAAGGATGGTTCGAGTGAAAGTAATAATATCTGAGAGGAGTCTTAAAGGATAAAGAAATATTCCCAAAAGCAAATTCTGAGAACAAGAGATGAAGGATGGAAGAAAGAAAAAATACTCTGAACATAAAGGGGAAGCCATCATCATCAAAATGCATGGAGGAAGCAATATTCATGAAGTGTTCAGGAAACAATTTACAACTGAGTGTTTCTAGAGCCTAGAGGCTCCCAGGAAAAGATGAGAATGAAAAAGTAGGTTGAGTCCCAATCACAGCAGGTCTTCGATCATTTAAGAAAAAGAATGGTGAGGCCCAAAATTTTGAGTAGAAAGAATATGATATAAAGGAAACAATTCAGGATTCAAGGGTAAAACAGAGCTGGGATTATATCCTAAACTCTTAATCACTAGCAGTGTGACTCTGGAGAAGTAATTTAATCCCTTTGACCTTTAGTACTTCCTCTATAAGGTGAGCATAATATGTATCTTAACTAGATTGAAACGAAGAAGAAATGGATGTTAAAGAGCTTTATAAACCAGCAAGGGCAACATAAACATTAATTGCTGTTATAATCATAAGTTGTGCTTTGGGAAAAAGTCTTACAGTCTTGTTGAGGATTTGCTGGAGGTGAGAGGAAAGCCTAGAAGTAGAAAACATAGAAAGTGGTTGTGGTGGAGGGATCATTTGCTAGTGCAGATGAATACAGAAGCCCTATTTCTTCACCTGCAGACCCAAGGACCTGACCCTGAACTCTTCCTTGGGCAAGACTCTCAGGAACGGACGGATACACTTATCAACTACTAGGCATTCATGATTCCAGCTTATTGGACAAAACAAAGCCTGGGTCAATAATTTCAGTGGGATGACAAAAACAATTTCCTGTTGCAGGGAATTTATTGGTAGCACTGCATTTGCAGTCTTTCCAAACAGCAATTCATTAAGCAATCAGCCAGAAACATTAAGCCAAAGGGGGCCTTAAAAAGGACATTAACTGTAAGATGTTAATAATAGGGGAAACTGGGTGTAGGTATATGGGACCTCTCTCTACTATCTTCTCAATTTTTCTGTAAATCTAAAACTGTTTGAGGAAGTTAAAGTCTATTTTTTAAAAGTAGATTACAGATTCAGAGTAGACTTTTTTCATAGCCAAAAACTGGAAATAATCCAGGTATCCATCCATAGGAAAATAGATAAATTGTGGTACATACATGCGATGAAATACTACTCAGCAATAAAACGGAATGGGCTATTAAACAACATGGACGGGTTTCAAAAGTATTATGCTGAGTGACAGAAGCTATACATAAAAAAGCACATACTATAAGATTCCATTTTGTGAAATTCTAAAACAGGCAAAAATAATTTATGGTGGGAAGAAAATATCAGAATGGTGGCTGTTTTTGGAGGGTGGGGGTAGGAACTGTCCAGGAAGGGGCATGAGGAAGCTTTCTGGGATGATGATAATGTTTTAGAGCTTTACAGGTGCTTGAGTTACACAGGTCTATGTCTTTGTCAAATCTCAGAGAACACTCACTTAAGATTTGGGCATTTCACTCTGTAAATTTTACCTTAAAGAAAAATGCTGAACAAATACTGGACTCCAGTGAATGAGTTAATGATATGCATGATGAAATATTTAGGGAGAAATACAATGATGCTTGCAATTTATTTTAAATGCTTTAAAAAATAAGATGAATAATGGATGGACAAAGGGATGGATAGATGGATAGGTTTGTGATACAGCAGGGGTCCGTGGCCTGTTAGGAACCGGGCCGCACAGCAGGAGGTGAGCGGCTGGCAAGTGAGTGAAGCTTCATCTGCCCATGGCTCGCATTACTGCCTGAACAATCCCCCCGCCACTCCCCAGTCCGTGGAAAAATTGTCTTCCACGACACCGGTCCCTGGTGCCAAAAAAGTTGGGGCCCGCTGTGATACAGCAAGTGTTGTAAAATATTAACGGTGGAATCTGGATGGTGGATACGTGGGTATACACTGTAAAATTCTTTGAACTTTGCTGTATGTTTGAAAATTTTCATTAAAAAATTTTGGGAAAAGTAAAGAAAATTTTGGGGTCTTGTGTCTGGGTTGGGTGATTGGGAGAAAGAGATTATATTTAAGCTTATTGGGCCAGGTTTGTAGGATCTGAATATTAATAAAAATCCTTTACACTTAACTATCTGTTTGTCTGTCTATCTATCTATCTATCTATCTATCTATCTATCTATCTATCTATCTATCTATCTATCTACACCAGGTCTTAGTTGTGGCATGTGGGATCTTCACTGCTGTGTGCGGGATCTTTAGTTGAGGCACATGGGATCTTTTTTTTTCAGTTGCGGCATGCGAATCTTTAGTTGTGCCATATGGGATCTAGTTCCCTGAGCAGGGATGGAACCCAGGCCCCCTGCATTGGGAGCGCAGAGTCTTAGCCACTGGTCTACCAGGGAAGTCCCTACACTTAACTCTTTACATGAATACAGACAGCCTTTTCATATTTATCCTCGTTTTATCCCCCAATCTGATTTATGTACCTCTCATCTGTGTGCTTGAGGATATCTTCATTTTAGCATTTGTCATCATTTTCTAACTGTTTTCATCCTGTGCCACCCTACTAGACTACAGAGAACTCCTTGAAAGCAGGGCCTTGCCTTTCTTTTTTTGACTTGGCATTCCCTTTGCCTAGCATAGTATCTGACATATACAGAGGGCATTCATCCCAACATTTGTTGGGTACATCCCATGAGTTACAAGGAGAGCCGGCTGGGTCAGTCAGGCTCTTTTAAAGGCCACGGGGAAATATGGAAGATTTCCCATAGAGACATCTGATCCAAAACATATTCTATGGAAGTGACTGCACTTGGAAGGAATCAACTAGGTGCAAGGAACCTGTTTGTGTTTCCTCATTTAGCTTTTATCCTGACATATTGCAACCCGAAATACTTTCTAGATGAAACTAGTGTGGTATATACTGTAGGTTGGCTCACTCTACTTCCACCCCCCTCCCCTTCTAGTTGGAAACAGTGGAAAACTAAAAAATCACCTTTACCAGATTTGCTTGCAGTTAATCTACCAATTATGTGCATTCACACAAGACAGGTAAGCTGGAAGGGAGGTGAAGACCATTTTCCTGCTCTCGTGGCTGTTTCTTGTTTCTTCTGGCAAGCAGATATGTAGATATGAAAGGGTTTATGCAGCTGAGGCATTTTCCAGCTTCCTGAGTGCCACTCGGCATTTGCAGCAGTAGCTTCTCAAGTCTGACCTCCTAAGTGCTGGATCACAGCTACGGAGTGTGTGTGTGGGGTGAGTTAACCGATCACTTCAGTGGTATTCTGGGGGTGGGGAGGGAGCAAGTATCATTCGTGGAACATACAGCTTTAGTTTTTCCTACCATTTGGTAAGCATTTAATCCCTTGTATTACATTCCTTCCTGTTCAAAGTATCTGGAGTGGTTTCCATCTCTTGCACTTATCCCTGGGTATAAAAATCAAGAAATAAGTTTGAGTGACTAAGGGCAGACCCCTGTGGATGGGAAAGGGGTTGCATTTCTGAGTTTTTCACCAAGAGTACCTATTCAAGTAATTGTTGAACCCTACCTTATACCAAACCCTGGGCTAGTGGCTGGCCTCAAGAGACGGTGGTTAGCTTCAGATGGAAGAGCCAAGCTACCATGTGAAAGAAGAGGTCACAGTGATGGATGTTTGCGAGAAGGAGGGAATGGTCAGAATGAGAGGTCAGGTGAACTGGGTGGCTTTAGAGGAGAGAGAAAATGCTTATGCTCAGACCGCAAACCAAATTACTAAAAAGTTTAGCATTTTATGCATAGCATATTCATCTCCATTATCTCCGTTAACACCCCTTCTGACCCCCACCCCCTTTTTGGGGGTTAACATTTGAGTGTTTCCTATGTGGCAGGAACTTACATACATTTTCTCATTTAAACTCTGTAACACCCTAAGAGGTGGGAGCTATTATTAGCTCCCTGACTTGCCTGAGGTCTCACAGTTATTAAAGAGCAGAGCCAGCACTCAAACCCATATCTTTTGATCCGAATCCTACATTCTTAAGGGATCACAAAGCCAGAATTTCAGTTCCTCAGAAGACATAACATGTTTAGAAACTAACATTGTACAAATATGAGGAATTGTTATCCTTATCACAGAAAACGTCTTTCTCCAAGTTTGAGGTCTTCAAGGCAAGAGGAACGGCGTCCGTGCTGTTTGGGTCCTGGAAAGGGATTAGAGAGGTCTAGGCTGGCTCAAATCAGGCCACGCCTAGACCTGATCTGTTTTAATCAGGACAAAGCGGGTGAGGGGCAGAGAAGGAAAACCAGTTGCTGCCACACATGCCTCCTCCCTAAGGCAGCCCTTTATCTCCTACTCCACTGTTTACAGCTCAGAGGACACCATCCAGACCTAGCAGATGAAAGTATCCACTGGGAAGGGGAAAAGCACACATGCCTCCTCCTCATACAAAGGGACATTTGTGCCAGGCGGTCTAAGAGGCTGACACACACCAAGGGTTTGCCCCTCCTCCCTTCACCCCTAGAAACAGACAAGAAAGGCCGCTTTCTGGTATCCACAAAGCAGGGAGGCTGTGTCAGGGAAGAGAACACACACTCTCCAAAACTGCTGGCTTGATTCATCCTCAACGGACACAAGGCGGAGAGGAAGACTTCAGGAAACGGGCAGATTATGTCCAAGAAAAGATTTCCTGCAAGCAGTTAACGGGAAACTTACATGAAAAGCGGGGACTAAAAATACACAGGCTATTGGAAGCTAGTGGCGAGGGCCCCAGGACCCTTAGTTCTTCGAGAAGTGTCTGAGGAAGATACCAGCTTGGAACTCTGCCCCCTCCCCCCTCCGCTGCCCCCAACACACACACAACCAACCTAGTGAGACCAACTTAGCATTGGCTTTATTCCCTAGAAAAGGTCATCAGGCACCTGGTGTGATTTAAACTCCAATCTAACATTTATCCAATCCTCACTGTGTTCTAGGCTCTCTCTTCATGTAAGTCATTACAGCACAGAAGGCAAGGGCCCTAGAGCCTTAGATACACAGAGATTGACTCAAATGATGAGAGAAGTGGATAGGTAGTATAAATGATATCCTATGTCCACGTGAATTTCGATGATCAAGGAATAAACCTCACAATTTAAGACTTAGGAAGATTGAAAGGGTTGGAAAACCTGCATAGAGGTGGCTATGGAATGCAGGAGATTTATTTGCACTTGAAGACCTTTGGAATGACAAATCAAAGCTTGGCTTGAACAGTGAGGAAACTACAATGCAACTTGAGGAAACCAAAAATTAGCTATTAGGGAGTACTGTTTGTTTGATTTTGAGACAGAACTTTTCTGTAGATGTTTTAAAGCAGAAGCAGGCCCATGGAGTTCTCTCCGTGCCCTAGGGCCTGAGCAGAAATTTGAAGATGGAGTTTGTTTTCAGAGCGTTCTCTTTCCCCTCCTCCTATACTTCTAGAAGCCTAATTTTGCCAACTATTTATTGAGCCCCAACAGTAGAGTACCCCCTACAGCACTGAACAACAACCGATCAAGAATCTCACAGTTTAAAAGTTAAAACACGTTCTACAAATACCAGAGGGAGGAGGGCAGTGCTGGGCTGCCTAGGACCCTGGCATCGCTTTTGAAGGCCTTATCACCCTGCTGCCCCATTAATACACTCCTCCTAATTGAGCAATGTATAAGTCCTCATACCCCGAAATTTCAGGCCCCAATTACAAAAGGAAAATCTTATCACCAGTCATCCTTCAAACACACAAACACATACACTAAGTTTTTCTTCCAGGTTTATAATAAATCATTTGAGGCCAAAAATCTTTCAGTGTCATATTTTTATACCTAATGGGAGCCAGATGTGAAGGTACATTGGAAAACAAAACGTAGGTGGTCCTATGTGATTAGCATCTAGGGAGGCTGGGCTGGGAGAACAGAAAGTTGTTTTTGTTTTATTTTTTTTAAACCAAGGATGATCTAAGACTTCTTTTGTTGTAAAATCCCCTGGACGCCTTTGTGGTTGCTGCACTGGAGGCAGCCGAGCACTCCTTCTTTCCTGAATGCTGCTCCCAAATCCTTTGGATTATCTGACACCACAACTTCCTGCATCTCTGTGCTCCTTTTCAGTCTTATGGGGATCCTTTTCAGATCTATGATCCACAGAATTTCATCCTTAGCTTCCTCTTCTCTTACTCTCTATACCCCTTGGTAGTTTAGATTCCTCTCATTGCACAGAGTTCTCCTAGACTTAACCTCTCCAGACTATACTTAAGGAGCTATTGGGCAGCCATGAGTAGAACTGACACCTTCACCTCCTTTGATACCTTCTTCCACTTCTCTGTATCAGAAGGAAAGGGAAATAATTAACTGGCACCCCAAATCTCTTAAGCCTTGGTGAACTGCTTTATTACGTAAATAGATAATGAGGATTTTGTGTTTTGTCTATGTATGTCTGCACATTAAGTTTATTTCATAACTTGGAAGTATAGGTACTGCAGCTGTCATGTCATTTGCTATATCTAAACAACAAGCATCATCAAACAGTGAAAACTGGACAGGAATAAAAAAAATATGGGAAAATCAAGTGGCCAAAGGGTACGAGGAACATAATGTTAGGAAATTCTTGGTTTCTGTATCATCAGAAACAAAACAAACAATAAACTGGATCAGTGACTTACACAAATTAAACTAAAATCTGTTAGCAACTACTTTCTATTTCTAAAACCAGAGTCATGGTAAAGAGAAGAGAGCCACCGGATTCAAGTGCTCAGGAATCTGGCTGTTGATACTCTGGCATCACTTCTGAAGACTATAGCACTGGCCGAGAACAATGCTGAAAGAACACGGGGCTGGGCAATGGGGTTCTCCAGCTAGCTTTGCTACTGAATACTCCTTGCTAAACATTCGCTTAATATTTTCAACTTCCAAGATCCTTACACATTCTTAGCATTTGGTCTCAGCCAAAGATCAGATAATGATTCATACATCACTGGAGATTTCAGTCAATGGGTTTGACTTCCTTACCCAATACTATTTGCCTCTTACGTCAACTCGCCAAAAAGATGTAAGGACGGTGGTGGAGTGTGCAAAAGGCACCAAAGAAGCTAACCTGTAATGGTTTCCTTTTGGTTGCAGTCTCACAGATGGCAGTGAGGGAGCTGGGCCCTAATAGAAAGTAGGGCAAAATTCCTCATAGCCAAGTCAGAGTCAAGACTTAGTTAAGAAGAGGCTGGAGAGTCATAGCATGATAAAGTGGAGAGGAATGATATGCTTCCTCCCCTGACGATCCATACTGCTCTCTTAGGAGAAAAAGAGCAAGAAGCGAGAGGCAAGTTGGAGAAAGAATGGTGGAGGTTTGAGCAAAAGAAGATAAAATTCTCCCCCCACTGAAAAGCATAATTCTAATCATTTCCCATCCCTACACTATATCAAATCCAGCTAACGGTGAGAAATAGAAAATGTTCTGTCAGTAAATGAAGAGTAATCGAGTTCCTCCCCACATTCCAGAGGGCACATTCTATGCAAACCTTGAAATTAAGGAGCTCAAAACCTAGCTAAGAAGCCATGTGTATTTTAAAAATATAAGTAGCAAGTAAACATTATAAGTCATAAGTGACATTAGGAGTTTAGAGCAGTGCTTTAAACTGCTGTGCTTCTGGGTGGTCTAGGAAGGCTTTGTAAAGCGACAGACCTGGAGCTGGGACAGGTCAATGTGAAGGCTTGAACTATGCTGTCCTTCCTGGTTGACCTCTCTTCTTTGGATCAATCTTCAAGGAACTTCTAAATATGCAATAACAACAAGAACCACCAACAAAGTCCTTACACAAGTAAGTAAAAGTACTTCGTAAAATGTAAAATGTTAAATATCATATCACTTGAATCTTCAGAAGAGTATGTCACCATCAGCATCGTAACAGCATTTAACAATGCAAACTATTATACAGAGGATAGAGGAAAAAGGTCCTATTGTAGCACAGGGAACTATATTCACTATCCTGTGATAAACTATCATGGAAAAGAATATGAAAAAAGTATATTTATAACTGAGTCACTTTGCTGTACAGCAGAAATGAACACAACATCGTAAACCAACTATACTTCAATAAAATTAAAAAAAATAACACCATTTAACATTAACTGAATGTTAATTCAGCAGGCACTGCACTGTTGACTGGAAAACATAATACCCATTTACAGTCTCTGTCTTTTTTCATTACAAAGTCTAGAAAAGCAGGACGTTTGTTTGTTTTCCTAGGTTTCCTTCTAACTGTATGTATCTATGTGTCACAATTCTGGACAATTAGACATAAGGAGATATCTGCTGAGGGCTCCTGAGAAAGCTTTTGACTTTCTTGCTACCATGAAGTTGAAAGCCAACACATTATGGACGGCTGAATGGGAAGATACACAGAATGAACACCCTTGATCACAACACTGAGTCTCTAAACCAAAGGCAGCAACTGCTTATTCTAGACTTATAACGTGATAATGTCATTTAAACCACTATCAGTCAGCTTAATGAACTGAAAATATTCCTGACATGAATACTTACCATGTGCTTAGCCAAGGTTATAGAGTAGGTAGGTGACAGAAACAGAATTCAAGCCCATGTCTGACAGACCCACAGCCCTGACTCTGTTTTTTTCCTAAACATCTTTATTGGAGTATAACTGCTTTACAATGTTGTGTTAGTTCCTGCTGTATGACAAAGTGAATCAGCTATATGTACACATAATATCCCCATATCCCCTCCCTCTTGCGTCTCCCTCCCATCCTCTCTATCCCACCCCTCTAGGTGGTCACAAAGCACCGATCTGATCTCCCTGTGCTATATAGCTGCTTCCCACTAGCTATCTATTTTACATTTGGTAGTGTATATATGTCAGTGCTACTCTCTCACTTCATTCCAGCTTACCCTTCCCCCTCCCTGTGTCCTCAAGTCCATTCTCTATGTCTGTGTCTTTATTCCTGTCCTGTCCCTAGGTTCATCAGAACCTTATTATTATTTTTTTTTTTAGATTCCATATATACGTATTACCATATGGTATTTGTTTTTCTCTTTCTGTCTTACTTCACTCTGTATGACAGACTCTAGGTCCATTCACCTCACTACAAATAACTCAATTTTGTTTCTTTTTTATGGCTGAGTAATATTCCATTGTATATATGTGCCACATCTTCTTTATCCATTCATCTGTCAATGGACACTTAGGTTGCTTCCATGTCCTGGCTATTGTAAATAGTCAAAGCCCTGACTCTTAACCACTACATTAAGAAGGGTGTATGTAGTGTTATGAAAACTTGGGTCTCCTAATGACCAATCCTATGTTTGTTTTGGTGGGAGGGATTAGTCATCCTATGATGGTCACAACCATTCTCATCATAAAACTTTATATTCTGGGCATATCTTAATAATATATTCCAAAGAACAATGACACTAATTTCACAGGGGCAAAGGGATTCAACTTATTGATTTATTATCAGTTACCTTCTCCTGATTCCCTTCTTGACAAGTCTATGACCCTCTTCTTTCACTCTGAATTTCTTGCACATTTGAAAACCAGAAAAACTTAACATTTACCTGCGGAAATTTTCCATTTTCTCTTTCTGTTTTTCTGCACCCATTTGGACTTTCAAGATGGCCACAAATGAGTTCTGCACAAATGAGTTCTGCCCTTGTCTTTTATACAATAGACAGGTATCATTTCAACAAA
Organism: Pseudorca crassidens; assembly: GCF_039906515.1. Taxonomy (NCBI): domain Eukaryota; kingdom Metazoa; phylum Chordata; class Mammalia; order Artiodactyla; family Delphinidae; genus Pseudorca; species Pseudorca crassidens. The sequence continues at coordinate 56,676,729 of NC_090304.1, forward strand.
CTAGGTATCTTATGACACATAAAAATAAACAGCAGACTGTTTCTGGAGGGTCCCTTACCCCCTTACAATAGAGCAAACTGGAATATCATTCAGAAGTATTTCAAAGCCTAAAGCAACACTGGGCTGAGGGCGACAGTGATCAGCTGTTGGCAGCTGTTTGGGTTTTCATGGCTTTACTCTCAAGTGAAATGTACTCCTGCTCTGTGGTTATGACTGGCCATTACATAGGAGGATTAATGGGGCTGCTCTGGGCCGTCATGTAAAGCTTAAGATATGTTCTTTATGTGGATCCCTAAGAGCAGACATCCTCTCTGCAAAGCTGACAGGTCGCCTTCCTCAACCAATTAGCTAATTGTGTGAAATCACTCCTCACAGATCAAGAAGCGCTGTCTTGTGGATGAACTCAGTTCATGCAAAAAGCAAGAGCCTCTGTTTCCTTTTGAAGACCCTACTCGACTCTAAGGCCCTTTCCATCTACAAAATCCTAAATTCTACAAATGTGAACAACCAGCTCCAGTGAACGAATCCTTCCGGCTTTATGGCAGATGAGTGCTTTTTTGACTACAGGTTTTTTGTTTTTTGTTTTTTAAAGAAAAAATTGTTTTTTTTAAAATGTAGCTTCCGGACTGTACCAGGTGTGAAATGGTAAATCAAAGCACAAGCAGTGGTGCTGGGCATCCTTTGTTGTTTCCCTCAAATCTTGCCAGACTTGTATCTTCCTGGATGTTTTCTAGTCTGCTGACCAAGTCAGGTCTTCTCAGAAAATCTACAGACTGACTGCTCAATTCTAATCAAAACATAGGATCAAATTCTAAAAGTTCAGGGCTACCTGGAAGATTGGTAGCTGGTTCTCACTACATAAAGAAGAGTGAGTGGCCCCTTTTTTGTGGCTAATACTAGGAACCGGAAACAACCTCCATCTCTGGCCTACTGGGAGAAGAAGGGCCGAGAATCAGTCACCTTGTATTGAGTGACAACACACCCTTATTTACACTATTTGCATACTATCTCTCACTGACCCTTATTTTCCTGCTTCCAAATACAGTGCTATTTTATTCAGATATCGACCCTTTCCTGTGCCATTCCCCCTACTACTTAGATGTGTTTCTTCAAAAGTCTAAAATCCCACAAGCAAAGCATAGAAAAAAAGGGAAAGCCCAAACCTCTTGCAACTGAGAATATTGGGAACACTTTACTGGAGATGTAATATAAGAGCTAAATTAAGGATGGACAGAGTTTTAATAAACAGAGATGGGGGAAGGAGTAAAAGGAAGTTCCCCAGGAAAGGGAGAATGGAAAGAGTACATATCATGTAATAGATACCATGCTTTCACATAAATTCTCATCTATACCTTATAATAGACGATGCTGGAAAAGGCAGGTAATATAATTCTCTCAAGAGCTTTCGACAGTTTAAGAAATTTGACCCAGGTTACAGAGCGAATAAGAAGTGAATCAAGGTCTCAAACCCAGATCTAGCTCCAAATCCTCTCTTTCCCCCACCACGCCGATGAGCAATGGCATGGAGGTGGGAAAGGACAAGGCTCATTTAGGGAATGGGAACTAAGCCAATACAATAGGCAAGGGTGTAGCAGCTTCTGAGTATATGCTCTTCGGGAGTCACCATTTAAAGAAAAGAGCCCCAAGAGACAGACCCCACTAGTGCTATCAGGTGTAACCACAGTGAGATTGTTGAGCATTTTGACAAGATAAATCAGAATAGATAGTAAGTCATATCTTTGAAGAAACCATCAGTAGTCCTAGAGCTGATGACCCTTGTTCAGGACCGTGACGGTTGCTTCTTTCATCATCTCCACTTGGCAGCATATTCAAATTGAACCTAAATACTATCTGAGCCTTGATCCCACTGTGTACTAGTGATCCAGCTCATATACACAAGGCAGTGATTATTCAAAGGGACTACATGGGCATCTCCTGACATACCTGCATTTTGAATACATATATGGCTTCCCCCCAAATAGCTCATGGTATTTTTCCATTTACCAACATTATCCCTTTTCCTATTTCTCTATTCACAGGCTCTAAAATAAGGCCTAAACCATAGCAGGTGCTTCCTAAAAGTTTACTGAAAAAATGATACATAATAGATATTCAATAAATGTCGAGTGAATAAATGAACTGGACGTTTCTGTTAGAAGTGGATGAGAGATGTTAAGCCATAGACTCAAGGTTAGAGTATTGGGGTACAATGTAAAGTAAGATGGTAAATACAAGCTAGAGCCACCAGACAGGCTGGGGCGGGGGGGGGCGTCTGGTGAAAGCCAAGCACAGGAATTTGACTTCATTTTATAGGCACCAAAAAAAGAGAATCCTGAATGTTGCTGAGGCTAAAAAAAATCTTGGGCATGATGGTAGGGAGGGAGGGGGGTGGTATACCCCAAAATGATTCCAGATTTTCAGTTAACAGCCTGAAGATACCAAACAACTGTTGAGAAGACAGTGAACCCCCTGAAGGGAGAGGGCCAGAAAGATGTATAGAAAGCAGAATCCTTGTCCTTGTTTCACAAAGTGCCTCACCTTTTCCCGATGATAGCAAAGGTCTAATTCTTCGCTCACTATTCTCTCTCTATTGCCACCTTACCCGTTGTCTCAGTTATTCTTCTCTTCAGGAATCTGACCACTCCTCAAAATTCCTGATGCAAGTTATTTGATTGGGTAAGTGTAATGTGTCATAGCCTCAGAACTGTTTAAAATGCCTCAGAATTTCCAACCTCTGTGGGAGAGAAAGGCCAGTGTAAATATATCGTGTTCCTGTCCCTATGGACAAGACAAACTTCGCCTACTCAGTTCTGGTCAGAGCCAAAACTCAGTGAAGTGATTTCTTTCAGCCTACCCTACTAAAGCACAGCAAAGATAAATGTAAGGAGTACCTCACTATGTGGCCCATGCAAGTAAGTATGATCAGAGAAATAAAATCGTCTACCTACATTTTGTTTTCCTTGCCTTCTGCCTATACTCTAGTGAACGCTATTAACTGATTTGCCCAGAACTCACCCCTGTGCCTTTGCTCAAGATCATCCTCACACCTCCTGTACCCACACCTCACTCTCTGATTGTGCTGAAAGTATGCTCCTCCTTTAGGGACTACTCTGGTGGTCCAGTGGTTAAGACTCTGCCTTTCCAATGCAGGGGGCATGGGTCTGATCCCTGGTCAGGGAACTATGAAATTATGCTCCTCCTTCAAGGCTACCTTGAATGCTACCTCCTCTATGCTGTTTTCTTTTATCTTTTAAATGAAATGCAAAGCCTTCTGCATTTAAACCCCTTTAACACCTTATCTACTACAGAAAGACTTCTGAGATAGTTTCTCATGAATACTTCTCATCTCCAGTTCTAATCCCTTCATAAGACATTAGTTTTGAGGCCAGGGACTATGTCATTTGGACAGTCCCCATCATTCCCAGTGCAGCGTCTGTACTTAGTACAAGTAGGAGGCTATCAAATACTTGCTGAAATAAACTAATGAAATTATTACTTTCAATGAGCTTTCATATACATTACTTCAGGGCATGATTATCCCTATTTTACAAATAGGAAAATGAAGGCTCATAAAAGTTAAGTGATTCAGAAAACAGACCATGCTTTCCACAGAAGCTGAGATAAAAGCCCCACACAGAGGATGCAGATTGAATCTGGGCACTTCTTGGATAACTGCTCCCACCTTTTATTGAATAACCCACTGAGAACATAAACGGGTACATTTTGGGGGAATAAATCTGTTGACATGTATATCAAGAGTCATAAAGAAATTCATACAACCTGAACCAGTACGTCTATTTCCAGAAATCCATCTTAAGAAAATATCTAGAGATGCGGACAGACTTATGCATGAAGATGACCACTGTACTATTGTTCAAAATAATGATAAAACCTGTAAAATCTTCTGTTTTCCAATTGACAGACTGAAAATAAGTTTATATCTCTTTCTTCCCAAATCCCAAGGATGTGACAAAGTAGTACAAAGGGATTAAATTAATACCTGTGGTTAGGGTGGGGAAAGAGAAATAAAGGGACAAAAGAACCAGACCAGAAATCTTTAACCCTTTTCAAAAGATGGAAAGTAGAGGTACCTACACAGAACCCAAGTGAAGGAAGTCAGGCAAAGGAACATGGGAAAAAACTGCATGCAGTATCCAATGCTGCTCCTTGATGAGGCTGGAAAAAGTGCCATGTTGAAGATTAGAGCAGCACCGTCCAACAGAAATGTAATGTGAGTCACGTACATAATCTTGAAATTTATTTTTACATTTAAAAAGTAAAAGTAAGTAGGTGAAATTAATTTTAATAATATATCCAAAATACCATCATTTTAACACATAAGGAACATAAAATGATTTTGGGGGGTTGTTTTTCTTTGAAATCTGATGTGTATTTTACATTTACAGCACATTTTAATTCAGATGAGCCAGGTTTCAAGTGCTCACCAGCTCACACTTGGCTACTGGCTACTGTAATCCATAGTGCAGAATTAGAGGATAAGGAGAACAAGGTCAGGAAGAGGAGCAGAAATCAAAATGATTAACTGCAGCGTTGTCTAAAGAACCATCTGGGCAAAACATTTTAGATATGCAAGGACTTAGAAAATTTAACTCCTATGCATTCTTTCTGAAAAAACTACCAAGGATACTTTAAAGCAAAAGGAAAAAGAATTTTAAGAAAGAAGATGACATGGGGTGCAAGAAAGGAGATTTAACCCAGGACTTCAGTAAAATGGTAGCAGGCCTAGAAAGTAGAAACAGAACTCTCTGGACTTAGAGAAGAATGTGTCAAGATGCAAGTCATTTCCCTACAACAAACAGTACGATTAAGAAGCTAAATGACAGTAGTCATAAGGTAAAGGCAGATGCTTCTTTCTTCAGTCCGGGAAAAAAAAAGGCAATTAGAAACTCCAAGGAAAACAAAAAGAAAAGACCAGGTATAAATATGAAGCAAAGAAAATGTGGCAAGCGATGTAATGTAGAAAGAGAATCTATTTGATCTTGATGTTTGGAATATTCTCCTTTAAATGTCACAGGTTTAGTATCATTGAACCTTATTTTCTTCCTATGAATCAAATCATGCAACTCAGCTCTGTTGTGATATGTACATAATTGTAATATTGCAAAGGATATACACTAGTTGTTAATTCTTAGAATCAATCTACAGGTAAAACTCAACACTTACTTATTTTATAGACCTGAATGTAAATATTATTTAGCCATACAATACATACCTTAAGATATGAAGGGACTAATTTTCTCATCTTACCTGTTGGAGAGTCAAAATATTCTGTATACAGTTAGAGAAGGAAAAACAGAATTTTAGGCCTCAGTGGTAAGCTGCACGTGACAAGTTTGACTAAGGGGCTTTAATGATTCAATGATGCCTGTTTCCTTACCTAAGAAAACTAAGGTTCCAGTGTCCTAGTGGTACAAAGTGGTTTTACGAGTGAGTCACACTGCAGCCATTAAATGATCCTCAGAGTTTACAATAAGTGTTTTTAAGCTTAAAGTGTTAAGTGAGATAGACTGTATCCAAACTTGTAGAGACAGTATGAAGCCTAGGCAAATGGAAGGAAATCCGAGCTACATTTACGTATAAGGAGAGATTTAGGTTAGAGTTAAGTAATCACCAGACTTCTAAGAGGCAATCCAGAAGAGGCATGGGAATCTAGTTGAGGAGACAAAAGTGGTACAAGGAATAGTCAAAGTTAAGTGTTAGGCACTGGTACCACCTCTGATCTCTCTCTGTAATCATTCCCTCTTTCCCAAAACACAGTTTGTACCCATTATATATTCACAAATTTAGATTATCAAGGCTACCTGAATGATTTAGGATGGCCAAGGAACCATCAAACTAGGCAGAATAGTCAAGGAAGGCTTTTTTTTTTTATTGAAATATAGTTGCTGTACAATGTTACAGGTGTACAATATAGTGATTCACAATTTTTAAAGGTTCTACTCCAGTATTATAAAATATTGGCTATATTCCCTGTGCTGTACAATATATCCTTATAGTTTATTTTATATCTAAAACTTTGTACCTCTTAGTCCCCTGTGCCTATATTGCCCCTTCCTGCTTCCTTCTCCCCATTGGTAACTGCTAGTTTGTTCTCTCTGTGAGACCACTTCTTTTTTGTTATATTCACTAGTTTGCTGTATTTTTCAGATTCCACGTGTAAGTAATACCAAACAGTATTTGCCTTTCTCTGTCTGATTTATTTCACTTAGCATAATGCACTCCAAGTCCACCCATGTTGCTGCAAATGGCAAAATTTCATTCTTTTTTATGGCTAAGTAGTATTCCATTGTGTGTGTCTATACATATATATATATATATATATATATATATATATATATATATATATATATATATACCACATCTTCTTTATCCATTCATCTGTTGATGCACACTTAGGTTGCTTCCTTATCTTGGCAATTGTAAATAATGCTGCTATGAACACTGGGGTACACGTACTTTTTAGAATTAGTGTCTTTGTTTTTTCCAGACATATACCCAGGAGTGGAATTGCTGGGTCACATGGTAGTTCTGTTTCTAGGTTTCTGAGACACCTCCATCCTGCTTTCCACAGTGGCTGCATAAATTTACATTCCCACCAACAGTGTATGAAGGTCAAGGGAGGCTTCTTGGAAGAGCTAAGCCCTGAACTGTATCTCAAAGGATATGTAGGTTTGAACATGGTAATCGTGGAGACCACAGAATCCTTAATGGTTGCAAAGGGGAAGCAGAAACCAGCCCCCAGACTGAAGTGCAAAGGAGACTCCCATGGAAGAGAGGAAAATGAGGCCACCTAGAAGGCACGGTAACCAGATGGTACTGAGAGACACTCACCTGTTCTCATTCCACCATCAACACAGAGATGAATGTTTTTCAGGGCTGTATTTAAGAAGATGGAGGTATAGCTCCCAAATATGTAAACTGGGTTCCCTCCTTCCTCCCATCAACCTATACTTGATCCTCTCTGTATCAGACAGATTGTCTTTTCTCCTCTACTCCTCTTGCAACTCACATTTCTCTCCGTAAGTTAAGTTTCTCACTAGCAAACAATCACACCAAAGACGGAAGAGTTTGCTTCCAGAGACTAGGACGATCTACTTGGCAGTAGCTGGACAATCTAACAGGTGGAATGACTACAATGTTTTACCCTCCATGGCTGGACTTTGAAACTAGACTGCCCAGCTCAGCCAAAGAGAAAGCAGTATATCTGTTATTAAACAGGGTTCTGTACTCAAAAAACATCCTTTATAAGTCTCAAACACCCCTGCTTTGTACTTTCTAGGAGCTGGCATTCAAACCTACAAACTTCTCACTCCAAAGTTCCATGCTCTTCTCCCTATACCATACTGCCTCATAGAAAGTAAGGAAGAAGAGGGTGTGAATTTACCAAAGCTAAAGTGTTGCAAAGCAAGAACCCAGAGGTACAGCCTGTTATCTTTACATTCCCTCCAGCATTTTTTAAAAGAAACAAAACAGTCCTGCTAACTAAGACTCAGAGATTCCTCGAAGATGACAAAAGTGAACAGCCTTAAACAGACTTTTCTTTAAAGGGCGGGAGGGCACATTAAATATCAGAGGATGGGGGACTTCTCTCACATGATTCTGTCCTGGCTGAAAGGAAGTTTCAGAGAAAAGACTATTCACCCAGCAAGACCACAGTATCTAAGAGATTCCAGAAGGCGGTAGTGAGTTAGAGAGAGGGAAAGAATGGAGGCTGACTCACTATTTGTTTTCCAAAAATAAAAACTCAAACCAAACACAGTGAGACTCAGCCATCCAGCTGGGTACTCCAAGGATTAACTGTCTGTGTGGCCAGGCACTTAACTTCATATTTCTGATGGACCAGCTATAAAATGGAAAAAGAATTCAGAATAAGGCTTGTTGTCAGGAGAGCAGCAAGAAAATTGTATTTACAGCTTCTGAAATACAAACCAGCGCAAATGGTCTGACATGGAACCCCTGGATTCCCTAGGTCCCAACGTCCTTGCTGTGAATAATGTCATAAGGTCAGGCTAGGGATATGAATGTCCTCAGAATGGCAGTGCCACCTCATGTTTTTATATCCTCTTCACAGGTTACAGCTGGACATTTAAAAATATAGATTCTAATTCAATGTTGAAAACAAAATGCCTGCATAACAGAGTGGAAAGCATATGGGCTTTGGTGTTATGTAATCCTGGGCTTGAATCTTGGTTGTATGACTTGACAGGTTACTTAGTATTTCTGAGACTTCTTTTCCTCATCATTAAAATGGGGATAATTATCTATCTTAGAACATTTATTTATTGAGAATTAAAGTTCCTGATACATAAGATACTCAAAAGATAACTTCCATATTAACCCTTACCTCACACCACGTACAAAAATTAACTTAAAATGGATCACAGATATAAGTATAAAAGCTCCTAGAAGAAAATATAAGAGAAAAATTCTTGTGACCTTGAGGTAAACAAACAAACAAAAAAACAATCATAAAAGAAAAACAGACAAAACAGACCATCAAATTTCAAAGCTTTTGCTCCCCAAATGGGACCATTAAAAAAATGAAAAGGCAAGCCAGCCTGGGAGAAAACATTCACGTGTTTTCACGGAAAGAAAAACCTCACATATTTCTATCTTACAAAAAGCTGGTATCCAAACCGTGTTTAAAAACTCATAAGCTCAATGACAAGAAGATAAACTATACCATTTTAAAAATAGGCAAAAGATTTGAAAAGGGACTACACAAAAGAAGCTAGACCAGTTATCACCCAAAAAGATTATTAGATATCAGGGAAATGCAAATTAAAACCACAATGAAATACTGTTACCTGTAAACCCATTAGAACGGCTAAAATTAAAAAGACTGACCATACTAAGTGTTGGTGAGGATGTCAAGCATCTGAAATCACACACATATACTGTCGGTGGGAATGTAAAATGGAACAGACAGTTTGGAAAACAGGTGGGCAGTTGTTAAAAAAGTTTAACAAACAACTACCATAGGACCCAGCCATTCGCATCCAGGGTATTTACCCAGGAGAAGTAAAAATATATGCCCACACGAAGATGTGCAAATAAATGCTCATATCAGCTTTGTGTAAAATAGCCCAAAACTGCAAACAACCCAAATGTCCATTAACAGGCAGTAGAGCTATACAATGGAATAGAACTCAGTGACAAAACAGATGTATGCAACAACATGGACACATCTAAAAAATCATTATGCTGAGTGAAGGAAGCCAGACAAAACATGTACAAACTGTATGCATCTATTCATAAAATGCAAACTAATTTATAGTGACAAGAGATGACAGCTTGCGTGGGGCAGAGGGCAAAGGAAAGGAAAGAACATGAAGAGATGAGGAACCTTTGGGGGCTGACACACATGTTCTGTATCTTGACTGTAGGAGTAACTTCACGGGTATAGACAACTGTCACACTCACTGAATTTAGACAGATGCAGTTCACTGTGTGTAAATTATCCCTTAAAGTTGATACGGAAAAAAAAAACAAATGCACTTTGCTACTCCTACTGCCACTAGAATCAAGTTAGAAAGTTACTATTGCCTACCTCATGGCCACAGGGAAAATGAAAACTGTACACAAGTTGCTGAGGAAAGGGGCGGTTCTGCAGAAACCTTTTTATTTATTGAAGATCAATCAGGTGTTTGGCAAGGTGCTAGGCGTTTTATGCATATTACCTTATTTAATTCTAACAAATTTGATGAGATAGGCTCTAATATCTCTATTACAGAGGAGGGAACAGGCGCAGAAGGATCTCATCAAAAGCCACCCAGATGGTAAATGGTAGGTTTGGATTCAATGATGGATCTGGAATCAGACCGGGTAAGCTTGACTTCAAAAGACAATGCTATTATTTCCTACAGTGCTTAGGGCATCCTCAGGAAGGCAAAGCCCTGATGGCCCAAAGACAGGAAGAGTTCCTGGAGATTTTCTTCATCAGGATTGGCAAATCCTCTCAAGTCTTTCTCAAAGGGGAGGGAGGGTGGGAGGTGAGGTACGCCTCCGCTCGTGAGACGAAGGAGAATCCTCTCCCTCAGCTCCAGCATCTGCTGGTATTTTGTTAACTCCTGGCTCCTCCAGACTCACCCACCCACTGGTTTCCCAGAGAAAAAAAGCCAAAATATCTTGGCTGAAGAGAATGGGTCACAGATGACAGAGGTAAAAAAACAACAATACATGAAGTTCTGTAATAAGCGTTTTAAAAGCAAAAACAAATGGCACACTTCCTTGTTCTGCATTTTCCTTGTTCTCTTGGAGTTGTCCATCTTAAACATTCTTCTGTCTACATTTTCATTCATCACAATGGAAAAAGTGAGGCCAATGGGTCATGCTGAAAGTTTAAATAAATTTACAGTCTTCCTATCTCAGACCGGTTGTAGCCCAGCTCCCCTGAAGCTAGGCTAACAGATCAAGCAGAGGGTGGCTTGAGATGCAGACAGTGGGCCACAGAGAGAAAATATGGGAAACTCAGATCTGGAGGGGTAGTTCAGGATAGGGACCAACTCTGAGCTCAGAGAGCACAGACCTGGGTTCTGGGATTAACACCGTCTGATCATCTGTGAGACTTTGGCAAGTCACCTTCTCTCTCTGAGCCTCAGAAGATTAGATTGGTCATGTTTTTCAACTTGAACAAAAGCCCTCCGTTTATAACCAAAAATAATCTTTCCCCTAAGCCCTTAAGATTCTCATGCACTTCCTCTTTGAGAATTGCTCTGTTGCCTCTTTATTCCCCCAGCAGCCAAGCTTTACTTTCTGAAATCTGTACTACAAAAACAGGCAGCTTTTCATTGTATCAGAATACATTACGATACCAAATTAAAAAATTTTAAAGTATATACAAACGTACACTGAAATTCTGTCATAATCCTGACTGTGTGTTATTGAGAGTCAGGGATTAAACGTCCTAATTAATGCAAATCGTAGTGTTCTGGGTTGTTCCTCATTTCCATTCCTGAATTTAGCATCCTGATTTAGCATGAACTGTAATGAACAATTTTACCAAAGTTCCTTTGCTCCCTCTTCACACATGTTAAGAATTCATTCACCACAGGGATGTGTGCTTTTGTGATCGCTTAACTAGAGCCTCCTCCCCCAAACTGGATTCTGCCAAACTGTTTCTGGTAAGCAGCTTTGGAAAGTAAAAACTCCCTAGACGCTCTGGACAGGGTGTGAGAGGAAGACACACAACCCAGCAGGGGAACTGAAACATTCCCCCTTGCGTCTACTTCTGTCCTGGGAGGATGGGGGGAGGGAAGCTGCAGAAGAAGCTTTTAGAGGAAACAGACTTGCAGGACTTTTGCTGCAAACAATTGGGTACTGTATCCAGCTGTTGACTAAGGCAACTAAAACCACCAGAAAACAAGCAGGTCAGAGTTCTTAGTCCTGAAACAAGAAAGTACTACACTTCTGTTTCACATGTTACAGCCTAGAACCTGTATTCTAGCTGCTGTCTCTGGAGCTCAATGCCAGTGTTGGAAGGCACCTTTGACATCATTAAGCCAGTGTCCCCCCACCCCCTTTTTAAAGAAGTGGAACCATTTATTTCTACATACAAAATTTTATGCAGAACCATGATATATAAAAACAAACAAAAGCAGAATTACTCTGGGGGGTAGGGGGACACAGGTGGAGAGCTCTGCCTGCTCAGCTGCCATCATCGCTTTCATCAGGCACCTCTTTGGATTCCCAGGGCCATAAGGACCACCATTAGGTCCACTGATGTGTGTTGAGTTGTGTGTGATTGGTAGGTCTCTTGATTTGTGGAGTTGACAGATAAAAACATAGATGACCATGCCTTTAATCTGATTCAGTAGGCTGGCGGGGGGGGGGGGGGTGCACTCTGCTTTTTTTCTTGCATCTTCTCCTTCAACGATCTCATTAACTCCCAGTGCTTCACTTACCATTTCTACATGGAAGACTCAAATTGTACATTTTTAGACATGATCTCTCTACTGAGCAAAGCAGATTGTCTGAAGCATACTGATGGGAGGAGGCAAGCAGGGATCTAGGCATGTAGATAGGAATCTGAAGTCTGGAAGCAGAATCCAATATTCTGGACGAGGTCTCCGGTTCTAAGAGAATTAGTAAGAGCAAAAGAGTAATGGGACTGTCTAAAGCATCAAGGCAGGGACTTGGTCAAAGGAACACTTTTTGGGCAAAAGTCCTTTTTAGAATTGGGGGTCAAAGTCAGAGGGGGACTAGCTTTCAGGCTTGACTTGAGGCCAACTTCTAGAGGCTTGGATCAGGTTCTTAAATTCTACCCCACTCACCCCCATTATGAGCAGAACTGCTTCACAGACCTGTCATAAGGTCTGAGACGACAGAGCCAAGTAAACCTTCACAGCTGAGAAGATCCAGGTCCTACTCGTCTAGCAAGTTAAAAGCATGTGATGAGATGAAAAGATGCAGAACAGATGTTCCTAACCTTTTTCGGGTCACTCACTGAGACAGATGCAGATCCCTATCAACCCAATATCCATTTTTCTCTTTATCCCTGTTATAAAACTAACATTTTGTTCAGTGAACTGGCAGAGACCCTATGGTCTCAGGGAAGGTAATCCCCCTCCCATTCATCCCCAGGAGTTGAATCACAACTGGTCTAAAGCAATTATGCAAATCCATTCCCCTTTGCCAGGAATGCTCTAAAGGCGGGCACGTCATCTAGTTCTGACAAAACAAAAACAAAAAACCCATAAGAGGTTTTCTGGGGAGGGAAAGTGCTTGATCTTCTTGGTGGCATGCTTGAGCCACTGAAACAATCCTGCAACTTCCTGCCTCTCAGTCTGCTAAATGAACACCAATGTCCTTGTGATTTAAGTCACTATTACTGAGATTTTCTGTTAACTGCAGCTAAAAGTTTTCCTGACTGATCTGCTGACCCACTTGAAAACCACACTTAAACTATGGGCCCTGGGACTTCCCTGGTGGCACAGTGGTTAAGAATCCACCTGCCAAAGCAGAGGACACGGGTTTGATCCCTGGTCCGGGAAGATCCCACTGCCGCAGAGCAACTAAGCCCGTGCGCCACAACTACTGAGCCCATATGCCACAACTACTGAAGCCTGCGCACCTAGAGCCCGTGCTCCACAACAAAGAGAAGCCACCAAAATGAGAAGCACATGCACCGCAGCGAAGAGTAGCCCCCGCTCGTCACAACTAGAGAAAAGCCCACGTCCAACAACAAAGACCCAACGCAGCCAAAAATAAATAAATAAAAAATAAAATAAACTATGGGCCCTATACCCCGTAACCTTCATTATGTGGATATATACACTGTTTTACCTTCCACTTTTCCATTAGGAGGTTTACAGATTTTAGGTCAAGAACCCTTACTCTGGACTAGTGGTTCTCCAAGTGTGCTCCCTGGACCAGCGGCATTAGCATCACCTGGGAACCTGTGATAAGTGTAATTTCTTCAGGATGATGCTGGACCTATTAAATCAGAAACCCGTGCAATGGGGTCCAGCAATTTGTGTTTTCCTAAGTCCTCTAAGTGATCTGATTCATGCTAAACTGGGAGGACCACTGCTCTGAGCCCACCATTACTCAATTTCTGTGATGACAGAAATGTTTACATCTGCACTGGCCAGTATGGTAACTACTTGCCACACGCGTCTACTGAGCACTTACAAGGTGGCTAGTGCTACCGAGAATTTCAAATGTTACTTTGTTTTAATTTATTTAAATACCCGCCCGCGGCTAGTGACTCCTATATTGACTGCTAGACATTGCAGCTCTAGACAAACATAAGGGATTTTATATTTTCAGGTGGCTCCTAGTACTAAGCCATAAAATATCAGTGGTTCTCAAACTTCAGTTGCATAAGAATTACTAGAGGGTTTGTTAAAACAGACTGTAGGTCCCCCCCCTAGAATTTATGATTCAGCAGATCTGCTTGGGGTCTGAGAATCTGTATGTCTAGTAGGTTCCTGTGTGATACTGATGGTACTGATGCAGGGAAAGCACTTTGAGAACCACTGAAGTAATAAGCAAAACGTGTACCTTCTTATAACCTGTATGAAAGCCACTTTTCTACAATTCTAACCAATGTTTTCGTTTGGGCTCATCAAATTAACAAATAGGTAAAGCTCTCTGACAGTAGGAGCTGACATCTTCCAACGCTGTATGTTCCATCGTACACTCTAGCTCAGTGCCCTGGATTCGGCAGGTGCTTGGTATTAGGAGGAAATGGCTATCCCCGCCAAGGGGAAACTTCTGGAAGGCTCTACCATGTTCCAAAGATGACGATTACCTCCTTAGAGTCATCAAGTGACAGGGTGTATGTTTCAAAAGAGATGCACAGAAAGGTTAAGTGATTTGCCTAAGGCACTATGCCCTATTTCTTACTTTTCTGTATTTTAAATGTTATCTCAGAAATTGTTGAGGTCTAACTAAGCCTATTTGTAGAAGTGAGATATATATATATATATATATATATATATATATATATATATGTGGATGTATATATATTTATATGCAGAAATACTGAAAACTAAATTATTCAAGAATCAAAAATACTCTGACACTATAATGGTGGTATGAAAGGCAAAAGGACTGGTGATCTAGACAGGGTGCTCCACTTTCTCAAATAACACCACACAGAAAACCATCTATGCCAAAGACCTGGCTGGCCAGCAATACGGCTTTCAAGCATTAATGGGAAAGAATCAAGGACAAACACACAGGGGACTTTTCTGAAGGTCAAAAAAGGAACAATAAATACCATGCCCAGAAAAGCTTTTAAATCTGACCTTTTCCTCTGCCGAAGCCATTCGCCTTCCAGCATCTTCAATCTAATAGACTGAAGTGGGCTGAACTGGCTCTTAGGAGAGAACTGGGGCTAGTCTTTTCCTTAACCCTGCCTCTCCAGCACTGCTCTAGCAGCGGCAGCATTACTGGTAATTACATCATTATACTGTAATGGAACACATGCAGGGCAAGTGAAACAGCCCAGCAGCTCCCCAGTTGAGGAGAGCAGAAAAAGGCTCCCACTTCACCGTTCAATTTCTATTAACCCTTCAGGTTCTGGATTATTCTCAAAGGCAAACCACCCTTAGGCCTTTTCACAGTCTTAAAACAGAGACCATGGAGGTGGAGCTTAGTTGAAGACTAAGAGCAAAGTTTATATATTCATGTGATGGAACTCTTCCACTAGAATAGGAATTAGGAGACTTGGGTACAGCTCTGGCTTTGCTATGAATACCTTATATGGCCTTGGGGAAATCATTTGCATCTTTTAGGTTTCAGTTTCCTCATCTATAAAAAACAGTAAAGCTTTCAGGCAGACGATCCCAAAATGTCCCAGTAGACAATTTGGGATTGGATCGAATGATAACAAGAGTTCTCCCAGCTCTAATATTCTATTATCTAAAAAGACTCCACAAATAGGGGAGGCAGGGAAGGAGTAAGATATGAATGGTCAACTCTACTTGGTCTTCAAGCAGTTAATTAGATGAGGATTTTTGTCTCTACTCTGACACATGCATCAGTGTCAGATCATCTTCATCAACATCCAAAGCAACTTTTCAAAAGACGAAGGTCAGAACTCATTAACGTATCTTAGAATGTCTACCCAAAGACAGAAAGGACACAGAAGTTCAAAGTATACTGGGACAGAAGTGAGGAAACCAAAGTCCTAGCTGTCACTGACTCCTCCTATGACCATGGGTGAGTCGCTTAACCTTGGCCAACTCATCTTTAAGACACTGTGGTGGAGGGGAGAGGGGTTAGAATTAGACCCTTTCAGCTCAAGCAGTCTACAATTTTGATGTCTCTGTACAAGTTTCCGAGGCTCCTACTGGATACTGAGGCATGCAGGGGTGGGTGGGTGTTGGCACCAACAACATGCTAAGAATGCCAAACCCTGCAAGACAGAGATGAGTTTTCTTATGATATTCTTATGGTTTTCTCATAGATATGTCAAAAAATATTATCTAACAGACCTCAAGGAAAGAATTAAAACATATAAAGCTACATATTAATTGCTGTATATCTCAGAATCTTCTCTTTCTAATGCTCCAAAAGGAAGAATATACAAATGTGTTCTCTGCAGTTGTCTTCTGGTCTTCATATAGAAGGTACGAGACTTTGGTTTTCAGCAGTAAGGTGATCTAGATATTCTGGATGACTTTCTCAAAAAAACAATTTAAAAAGCTAAATAAATAGTCCTAAAAATTAATTTTTAAAATGCATCATGTTGAGCTGTCAGTAATACTTGAGAGAACAAAAATTAAAGGAATTTGCACAGAGCAAAAATTAAATGAAATGAAAAGCAGGTGGAAACATCCAAATGTGCATTAATAATGAAAGGATAAACAAAATTTGGCTTATACGTACAATGGATTACTATTCGGCCTTAAAAAGGAAGGAAATTCTGACATATGCTACAACATGGATGAATGTTGAAGATATTATACTAAGTGAAATAAGCCAGAGAAAGTGAAAATTCTCTGTGATTGCACATATATGAGGTACTTAGAATAGTCAAAATCACAGAGCCCAAAAGTAGAATGGTAGTTGCCAGGGGCTAGAGGCAATGGAGTGTTACTATTTAATGTTACAGAATTTCTGTTTGGGAAGATGAAAACGTTCTGGAGATGGATGGTAGCGATGGTTATATAACAATCTGAATTATCTAATGCCAGTGAATTGTATATTTAAAGATGGTTTAAATGGTTAAATTTACGTTATGTACACCTTATCACAATAAAAAAGCATTAAATGAAAGCAGATATCCTGGAAGGGACAAGAACACTAAAGCCAGCTTTTGCCCTGTGGCTATGTAACAAACACTAGTGACCATTGCAATGACTATCTGGGGTATGGGCAACATAAGATAAAGCCCAGGGCCCACCTTAGGTGGGACAGTCTTATATGAAATCTCCTTATACACTTGAGATACCAATGGACTATACCCTCAGTATAGAGATGAACCATAAACAAATCTGCAGCACTGAAAGGGAACACAAAGAAACTGTCCTGTCTTACCCAGCAGAGAAGGAGAAATGTCTCTGCTAAGAATCCATAAAGAAAAGCTGGCTCTGGTGCAGGTTTGTGATCAAATCCATGCAACCTCAAGTGAAGATCTAAAGGTAGTCCACTGAGCAATATTTTCGAGATATTGGCAGAAGCAACTCCTCATTCTTTCTGGTGGAATAAAGACTTTACCAAGGCCTCAAATAACTCCCACAGATAAAGTCCTAAGGTACATTAGGTCTTAAAACAAAAGCAAAACAAAAAACACACGTCCAGAAATAAGCCACATGAGTGACAGCCAAGAAAAACAGACAGCAAAATAAGATCCTCAAAGGCTTCAGATATTGGAACTAGAGACAAAATACAAAACGCCTATGATTTTTATATCTTAAGATTTAGAGGAAAGACTTGAAAAAATGAGCAAGGAAGAAGACAGTATTAAAAAAGAACCAAGTACGTTTGAAAACATACCAAACAGAACTTCCAGAAATGAAAGTTATAATCAAAATTTAAAAATCAATGGCCAGGTCAAACAGCACATTAGATATAACTAAAGAAATAAGTAGTAAATTAGAAGAGCAATCCAAAGAAATTCCATAGAATGTGACCAAGAAATGAAGATATAAAAAATGTGAGAGTTTAACAGATAGGGATGATAGAGTTAGAGGGGTCTAACATATATCTACTCTTTTAACTGAAGTTCAAGTAGAATTAGAGAGGATGGAGAAGGACATTATTCAAACAGCTAATGGCTGAGAATTCTTCCAGAATAACTGAAAGAACACTAAACCTCAGATCCAGCAAGCTCAACAAATTTCAAGCAGGATAAATAAAAATAAAACAACATATTGTAATGAAATTTAAGAGCACTGTAGACAAAAAAAGAAGACATTAAAAGAGAAACAGAAAGATCACCTACAAAAGAATAGCAATTAGACCATCAACTGGCTTCTCAACAGCAACAGTAAGATCTAGAAGACCACAGAATAATATTTTCAATGTATTAAGAAAAAATAACCGTCAAGAGAATGAGAAGACAAGCCACAGACTGGGAGAAATATTTGCAAAACACAGACCTGATAAAGGACTGTCATCCAAAATATATAAAGAACTCTTAAAACTTAACAATAAGAAAATAAACAACCTGATTGAAAAATAAGCCAAAGACCTTAACAGATACCTCACCAAAGAAGATACATGGATGGCAAGTAAGCATATGAAAACATGCTCCACATCATGTGTCATTAGGGAAATGCAAATTAAAACAACGAGATATCTCTATATATCTACTCCAATGGCCAAAATCCAGAACACAGACAACACTAAATGCTGGTGAAGAGATGGTGCCAACAGGAACCATCATTCATTGCTGGTGGGAATGCAAAATGGTACAGCTGTTTTGGAAAACAGTTTGGTGGTTTCTCCCAAAACTAAACATACTCCTAGAATACAATCCAGCAACTGTGCTCCTGGTACATTTACCCAGGAGTTGAAAACTTATGTCCACATAAACACTTGCACATTGATGTTTGTAGCCGCTTTATCATAATTACTAAAACTTGGAAGCAACCAAGATGTCCGTCAGTATGTGAATGGATAGACTGTGGTACACTCAGACAATAAAATATGATTCAGGGCTTCCCTGGTGGCGCAGTGGTTGAGAGTCCGCCTGCCGATGCAGGGGACAGGGGTTCGTGCCCCAGTCCGGGAAGATCCCACATGCCGCGGAGTGGCTGGACCCGTGAGCCATGGCCGCTGAGCCTGCGCGTCCGGAGCCTGTGCTCCGCGACGGGAGAGGCCACAACAGTGAGAGGTCCGCGTACCGCAAAAAAAAAAAAAAAAAAAAAAAATATGATTCAGCACTAAAAAGATATATAAACTATGACCGACACTAGAAGAAATAACTATGCCATGTGATAAGAGGTATTAACAAAT
The DNA here is from genome assembly GCF_039906515.1 of Pseudorca crassidens. Lineage (NCBI taxonomy): Eukaryota > Metazoa > Chordata > Mammalia > Artiodactyla > Delphinidae > Pseudorca > Pseudorca crassidens. Next base: position 56,695,662 of record NC_090304.1, read on the forward strand.
GCTACTATGGCAATCACACTGCAAATAAAAGTATCAAATCAGTATGCTGTACACCTTAAACTTATACTTGTATGTCAAACATAACCCAATTAAGAACAAAAAAAAGAAATGAACTATCAATCCATGAAAAGACATGAAGGAATCTTAAATGCATATTACTAAATGAAAGAAGCCAACCTGAAATGGCTACAAGCCGTATGACATTCTGGAAAAGACAAAACTGTGGAGACAATAAAAATATCAATGGTTGCCAGGGGGAAGGGATGAATAGGCAGAACACAGAGGACTTTTAGGGCAGTGAAAATACTCTATATGATGCCATAATGATGGATATGTGCCGTTATACATTTGTTCAAACCCATAGAAGGTACAACCCCAAGAGTGAACCATAATGTTAACCACAGACTTCGGATGATTATGATGTCTCAATGTAGGTTCATCAGTTTTAACAAATGTACCACTGTGGCGGAGAAGGTTGATAATGGGGAGGTTATGCATGTGTACAGGTAGGAGGTATATGGGAAATCTCTGTTAACGTCCCCATACTTTTGCTGTGAATCTAAAAATGCTCTGTAAAAAATCTTAAAAATATCAACTGTCAATGCAGAAGTCTATAGCTAATGAAACTCTTTCAACAATGAAAGCAAAATAAAGCTATTTTCAAACAAAAACAGAGATTGCCACAGACAAACCCTCACCGAAATCAATTTTAAAGGATGTATTTTAGGAAGAAGAAAAACAATCCCAGATGGAAGGTCCGACATGAAAGGGGACAAAGATGAGCAAAGATATTGATAAATATGTGGGAAATTTGAACACTGCCAGTGTGAAACAAGAATACTACTTAATCTGTGTGGTTAGAAATAAGACAGAACTAAAATATTGGACAATTACATAAGTTGGGAGGAATGATCAGAGTTTTTCTATGATTCTTATATAATTCAGAAAAATGGTGGCTCTCCAAAAAACATGTCCACATCCTAATCCCCAGAACCTGTGAAAATTACCTTATATGGCAAAAAAAAAAAAAAAAAAAATTGTGATTATGTCAAGGATCTTGAGATCCTCATGTTAAAGATCTTGAGATCCTTATGTGAAAGATCTTGCCCTGGATGCAATCACATGTATCCTTTTGAAGGAGAGAAGGAGGGAGAACAGACACAGACACACAGAGAAGACACAGAAGAGGAAAAGACAATGTGACCATGGAGGCAGAGATGGAAATGACATGGCCACAAGCCAAGGAACACTTGAAGCCACCAGAAGCTGGGAGAGGCGTGGAAAAGATTCTCCCCATGAGTCTTCAGAGGGAGTACAACCCTATGACACATTGATTTTGGACTTCTGGCCCTCAAAACTGTGAGAGATTAGATTTCTGTTGTCTTAAACCAACAAATTTGTGGTAATTGCATACAGTAACCATGGGAAACTAATACAAAATGTAAAGATGTTACTTTAGGCCAACCAAATTAAAATGCATATGTTAATAAAGAGATCAGTTCTCCCTAAGTGGATTTATAAATTTAAACTCAGTAAAAATACCAATTTTTAAATAGGAAAAGGTAATTGTAAGGTTCATACAGAAAAACAGAATAGCAATAAGGGGAGACTTAGGCAACCATATGATAAAAATATATGATAAAGCCTCATTAATTAAAACAAAGTGTGTGGTCATATACAGAGACAAATGATTGGAATTTAATATATTTTAAGTCCACAAATGGGTACTAATGCAAAAAATAGTTTATGATAGAGGTGGCATCTCAAATTGTGGGACAGATTTGAGATGGCATTTAAGATTTAAATGACACTGTGACAAATCTCAATCTGTCCTAAGCATAGATCAGGATAAATTACAAATGGATCAGAGATTTAAATGTAACATAAGACAAGACTATAAAAGTAATAGAATAAAATGTAGTACATTTCACTAGCAAACAGAATCCAACAGCACATTAAAAGGATCATACACCATGATCAAGTGGGGTTTATCCCAGGAATGCAAGGATTCTTCAATATATGAAAATCAACCAATGTGAAGCACCACATTAACAAATTGAAGGAGAAAAACCATATGATAATCTCAATAGAGGCAGAAAAAGTTCTGACAAAATTCAACACCCATTTATGATAAAAACTCTCCAGGAAGTGGGCATAGAGGGAACCTACCTCAACATAATAAAGGCCATATATGACAAACCCACAGCCAACATTGTTCTTATTGGTGAAAATTGAAACCATTTCCTCTAAGATCAGGAACAAGACAAGGGTGCCCACTCTCATAACTATTATTCAACATAGTTTTGGAAGTTTTAGCCACAGCAATCAGAGAAGAAAAAGAAAGAAAAGGAATCCAAATCAGAAAAGAAGAAGTAAAACTGTCACTGTTTGCAGATGACATGATACTATACATAGAGAATCCTAAAGATGATACCAGAAAACCACTAGAGCCAATCAATGAATCTGGTAAAGTAGCAGGATACAAAATTTATTTATTTTATTTATTTATTTTTGGCTGCGTTGGATCTACCTTGATGCATGCGTGCTTTCTCTAGTTGCAGCAAGCGGGGGCTACTCTCCACTGCCGTGTGCAGGCTTCTCACTGTAGTGGATTCTCTTCCTGCAGAACATGGGCTCTAGTCACGTGAGCTTCAGGAGTTGTGGCTCGCAGGCTCTAGAGCGCAGGCTCAGTAGTTGTGGCGCCTGGGCTTCACTGCTCCATGGCATGTGGAAACTTCCCGGACAAGGGCTTGAACCCGTGTCCCCTGCATTGGCAGGCGGATTCTTAACCACTGTGGCACCAGGGAAGCCCAGGATACAAAATTAATGCACAGAAATCTCTTGCATTCCTATACACTAACAATGAAAAATCTGAAAGAGAAATTAAGGAAACACTCCCATTTACCACTGCAACAAAAAGAATAAAATACCTAGGAATAAACCTACCTAAGGAGACAGAAGACCTGTATGCAGAAAACTGTAAGACACTGATGAAAGAAATCAAACATGACACAAACAGAGGGAGAGATATACCATGCTCTTGGATTGGAAGAATCAACATTGTGAAAATAACTATACTACTCAAAGCAATCTACAGATTCAGTGCAATCCCTATCAAACTACCAAGGGCATTTTTCACAGAACTAGAACAAAAAATCTTACCATTTGTATGGAAACACAGAAGACCCCGAATAGGCAAAGCAATCTTGAGAAAGAAAAATGGGGCTGGAGGAATCAGGCTCCCTGACTTTGGACTATACTACAAAGCTACAGTAATCAAGACAGTATGGTACTGGCACAAAAACAGAAAGATAGATCAATGGAACAGGATAGAAAGCCCAGAGATAAACCCACACACATGTGGTCACCTTATCTTTGACAAAGGAGGCAAGAATATACAATGGAGAAAGGACAGCCTCTTCAATAAGTGGTGCTGGGAAAACTGGACAGCTACATATAAAAGAATGAAATTAGAACACTCCCTAACACCATACACAAAAATAAACTCAAAATGGATTAAAGACCTAAATGTAAGGCCAGACACTATCAAACTCTTAGAGGAAAACATAGGCAGAACCCTCTGACATAAATCACAGCAAGATCCTTTTTGACCCACCTCCTAGAGAAATGGAAATAAAAACAAAAATAAACGGGACCTAATGAAACTTAAAAGCTTTTGCACAGCAAAGGAAACCATAAACAAGACAAAAAGACAACCCTCAGAATGGGAAAAAATATTTGTAAATGAAGCAACTGCCAAAGATTAATTTCCAAAATATACAAGCAGCTCATGCAGCTCAATATTAAAAAAACAAACAACCCAATCCAAAAATGGGCAGAAGACCTAAATAGACATTTCTCCAAAGAAGACAGACATATTGCCAACAAACACATGAAAAGATGCTCAACATCACTAATCATTAGAGAAATGTAAATCAAAACTACAACGAGGTATCACCTCACACTGGTCGGAATGGCCATCATCAAAAAATCTACAAACAATAAATGCTGGAGAGGGTGTGGAGAAAAGGGAGCCCTGCTACACTGTTGGTGGGGATGTAAACTGATACAGCCACTATGGAGAACAGTATGGAGGTTCCTTAAAAAACTAAAAATAGAACTAGCATATGACCCAGCAATCCTACTATTGGGCATATATCCTGAGAAAACCATAATTCAAAAAGAGTCATGTACCACAATGTTCATTGCAGCACTATTTACAATAGCCAGGACATGGAAGCAACCTAGGTGTCCACTGACAGAAGAATGGATAAAGGAGATGTGGGATACATATATAATACACATACACACACACACACACACACACACACACACACACACACACACACACACACACTGGAATATTACTCAGCCATAAAAAGAAATGAAATTGAGTTATTTGTAGTGAGGTGAATGGACCTAGAGTCTGTCATACAGAGTGAAGTAAGTCAGAAAGAGAAAAACAAATACTGTAGGCTAACACATGTATATGGAATCTAAAAGAAATGGTTCTGATGAACCTAGGGGCAGGAAAGGAATAATGACACAGATGTAGAGAATGCACTTGAGGACACAAGGAGGGGGAAGGGGAAGCTGGGACAAAGTGAGAGAGTAGCGTGGACATATATACACTACCAAATGTAAAATAGATAGCTAGTGGAAGCAGCCACATAGCATAGGGAGATCAGCTTGGTGCTTTGTGACCACCTAGAGGGGTGGGATAGGGAGGGTGGGAGGGAGGGTCAAGATGAAGGGGATATGGGGATATATGTATATGTATAGCTGATTCACTTAGTTATACAGCACAAACTAACAGAACATCGTAAAGCAATTATACTCCAATAAAGATTTTTAAAAATGTAGTACATTTCTTTTATAACTATCTATCACAATGATGTCTAGAAGCCATAAAAAACAAAAGGTCATTTGAGTGACTACACAAAAATCTATAAATCCTGCATGGCAACACAAACAAATATGTGTGTAAGTATACACACACAAAGCATGCAAACACACGCACACCCCTATAGGCAAAGCTAGAAAACAAATATTAAACTGGGTTAGAAGTAATAAATATTGTATTAAAATTTGCAATTCCTATTATTAAAGGCCAATCTCTTAAATAAAGAGCTCCTACAAGCCAATAAGACCAACAACCTTATAGAAAATGAGCAAGGCATATGAACAGATTGTTCACAGCAAAGGAAATACAAATGATCTTTAAACATGTGAAAAGATGATCAGTGATGACATACAAAAGGAAGGCAAATTAAAACTACACTGAAATACTATTTTCCACCCATTAGACTGGCGAAAATCCAGAAGTTTGATAACTATGTTGGCAAGACTGTGAAAACATGCACTCTTATATACTGCTGTGGGAGTGTAAAAAGTTCCAAACCTTCTGGAAGGTAATGTGGCAAAATTACATACAATATATCTAAATTATAACAGTATAGATCTTTTAACCACACAATTCCTTTCTAGAAATTTAATCTAGAGACAAACTAATGTATGTGCATAATGATATAAGTACCTTTTGCAGATCTACTTAAAGGAGAAGATTGAAAACAATGTAACTGTCCATCAATAAACACATTTAGTTATGGTTCCATCAATTGATGGAATACCACCTGGCTATTAAAAACAAAAAAAAGTAGTGAGGAAGGAAACTCTTCATGTATTAATATGGAAAGAGTATCAAGATATAGTACTAAGTAGAAAAAGCTAAGTATAAAGAAAGTTGTGCTTTATATTACTATTTGTATTAAACAGTTAAACAGAATATTTATATATTTGTATCTACATTTATAATTTGTATTAGAATATATAGGCTAATACATATTATAGGCACAGATACATTGTGGAATTGGAATTGAGCATATGGGGGCAGAAGGACAGAAGGGAGATTCTTCACAGTACACTTTTCAAATATTTGATATTAAAACCATGTGAACATATTAACAATTACGTTTAAGAATTTTAATAAGTATGAATAATAGAATATCTAGGATAACTTCTAATCAAGTAAACAGAGTATAATTTCCAAATTAGTAGAGGAGTAAAAATAAAATGAGGAAAAGGAAAGTAAAATACTCAATCCAAAAGGCAAGAACACACATGGCACAACACTAGATGGTTGAAATAAACCTCAATATTTCCATAATCCCAGTAAATGTAAATCAGTTAAACTTACCAGTTAAAATACAAAGACTGTCTTGGGATTCCCTGGTGGTACAGTGGTTAAGAATCTGCCTGCCAATGCAGGGGACACGGCTTCAAGCCCTGGTCCAGGAAGATCCCACATGCCACAGAGCAACTAAGCCTGTGCACCACAACTACTGAGCCTGTGCTCTAGAGTCCACGAGCCACAACTACTGAAGCCCCTGCACCTAGAGCCTGTGCTCCACAACAAGAGAAGCCACCACAGTGAGAAGCCCGCGCACTGCAACAAAGAGTAGCCCCTGCTCGCCACAACTAGAGAAAGCCCCTGCACAGCAACGAAGACTCAACACAGCCAAAAAATAAATAATAAAAATTAATTAAAAACAAAAACAAAGACTGTCTCACTGTATTAACCATAATAAACGTGAATTAATTAAGCTCCTCACTTAAAAGACAAAGACAGTCAGACTAAACAAACCATAATCAAGTTACACGTTGTTCTTAGAAGGTACGCCTGAAATATAAGACCACAGGTAGGCTGAAAGTCAAAGGATGGAAAAAATTGCATGAGGCATGTATACTACTCAAAAGAATGCTGCTGCAACTAAATGACTATCAAGCAAGGAGATATTAAGGCAAAAGGGTCACTTTACAAAGACAGGAACTTCAAAGGTCCAGGAAGATACATAATCCTAAAATATGGCCTCAAAATATATAAAGCAAGAATTGCTATCACTGCAAGTAGACATTGACAAGTCCATTATTATAATGGGATATAAAAAGTAACGGATATAAAAAGGGCAAGGCTCCTTTTGCCCCCGCAAATTAACCTGCTTTGGAACTGCTAGATCACTGCATTAGAAACAAAGTTTCTCACTTATTCCTGAGAAGATCAATCAGGATGGAGAGACATGCTTCCTGTCTGGTTTCAGTGACCAATATTCAAATGCAGAAATGGGAAGTTACACATTATCCACATGTATAGCTAGACACTAACACAAATGGATTTGTCAGCAACTCTATGTGCTTATTATGCTTCAATTTCTTAATCTCTAAGCTCCTCAAGGGAAAATATTGCTCTCTTATACATATTTGTATCTATCCCAGCACCAACCACACGCCTGGTATATAATAAGTGTTCAATGAATGTTTTATTGAATCATCTGTTACACAGCCCTTTAAAAAATACTTATTCATTCCAACATTTATGAAGCACCTACTATGTACCAGGCACTATGTTAAGTGCTGGGAATACACAGATGAGTAAAACAATGTCTGTTCTCCATCAGAAGAGAAACAGAAATATATTTTTTTCAAAAGCTATAAACAGAGGTTTGCATGGAGAGGTAGGAAGAAGAGCCCAGAAGAAGTACCTGGAGATGTGAAGGCAAGTTCTCAACCATTTAACGTGTATTCATAAGCAGCCACTGTGGTCCAGAATCAGGTAGGTGCTAGAGAAGGGACATGTAAGTCAAGCCTTACTAAGCACTTATGGGGGCAAAGTCAGGCAGAAGACATTCAGGTCAACAAGAAAGAAGCAGTATATGAGGTTCCAGGGGAAATGTGATTTGCTCAAAGTCAAACAGCTTGGGTAAAGACTAGAACCTACATTCCCAGTGTTTTTTCCATATTGATTCTTGACACTCGTTCCCCTAGGACCCTATTTACTCCAATACGGATCCTTGTCTAGATGCAAGGCTTTTGACCATAATCCAACAAGAAATTCTCTTTAAATTGCATTGCAGCAAAGTGCCCATAAATTTCACTTAAAAATTTCACGAGATAACCGCACTGAATACAACAAATGCGACTCTTTATTCTATTTCATTTTGTAAAATGCTGCTCACCACTCACTAATAGCTCTCAACCCCATTTTGTAAAACTCCTATTGCTTGTGATAGTTTATAATGTGCTTCTCCCAACTGAAATTCTGCTTCTAATTCCTCACTTCACAGCCCAGGAAAAGCCCCCTTCAGACATATTTACTGAGCAACTGCTGTGTGCAGCGGAAACACTGTGCTAGGCCTCAAGTTTGCTGTGTGTGGCTAAGTTCTTTGAAAAGCATAAACCAAGGATATTTTCAAATGTTCCTGGGAAACATTTCCCAAACTAGCTACATTCACTCCCTATCGACGGAGATAGATCCAGAGTAACATTTGGATAGGCAAATGTTGGGAAAAGCTTCCCAGGTGATAATGCCATGATAATTTTACAAAACAAATATTTGTTTAGCAAAGGAATAGACAGCAGACAAGAAAAATGAAACCTCAGATAAGTAGCGGGACTCGCCAGTGGCCAAAAAGCCACTAACAGCAAGGATTGGAATCCAGCTTAGTGGATCCCCAGTCCATTTCTGAAAGTTCCCACTAGGAAAAGTCTGTCAGTATTCCTTCTCCTTTTGCACTGACCTTTTATCAGAAATTCCCCCAGGGGCCTCGGCTTACTAAGTGCTAATTAGATTTCCTCCACCTGCTCTGGGATTCAGAGGGCAGTGCTAGTGCAGTGCCCGCCTCAGCTAACAAAGCCACTGGCATTCCCGGTATGCAGTTCTTTAGTCAACAGCAATTAAAGGGCTCCTAGCCAAAGCTCTAAGGAGTAAGACAGAAACGGGAGGGGTATTCCTCAATCCAAAAAGCCAAGTCCAGCCAAAGACTGGGATTGACTGATGCTGAAGGGCTGGGTGGAAACTGGGAAAATTTTAGGAGGTAGGAATGGAATCTGGGTGAGGCAAGCTAACTACTACTCATCATCTTTCTCACTCCCCTAAGGAATGCTACTGTTGTCTAGATTGAGGGGATAAAGCCTTGGATGGACAAGAGCCCTCATCTAAAAATAAGCTATCAAGAAACATTTCCTTTTCTCTTCTTGTTCCAAGACAGGTCCAAACTGCTCAGCCAAGAATGACAAGTCCTCCCTGATTCTATCCCTCCCTCTCCAGGCATCATAATTTAGTCAATGTCCAGCCACTAACTGGCAAAGGACAGCCTGGATGTTCAGTCATTAACCGCCGTCTGACTCGACACCACACTTGCTCTGGGTTTGATTTTCTCAACTCTCAGAGTTGATTTCAAGGTCAAATGAGATAATGAAAAAAAAATGTTTTCCAAACTATAAAGTGGTATAAAATAATACACTGTAATACAAACTCAATTAAATTCAAACATTTACTAAGTTCTTAGAACAGTGCTTATACAGAGTTGGTACACAGATGTTTTAACACAAATATTGGCTGTTAGATATAAAAAAACAAAACAAAACAGAATTCTTACCATGTGGAAATCACAGACTAGTGTAGGAGATAAGGTCTCCAAAAGAATATGGTAATAGGGAGTAGCTTATCTTGCTACTGAAGAATGGGGTTTGCCTGGCCAATCAACAGATTAAGACTGCTCATTAATATGATTAATTTCCATCTGCTCTATAATAGACTTGCTTTCTGGAAAGATATCCAGAAAAATTCAGTCACCTCAAATTCTCAAAGCAGGGACTTTATGCGTATTATTCTAGGCAAAAAACTACCTTAAAAGATACATGGGAGGGCTTCCCTGATGGCGCAGTGGTTGAGAGTCTGCCTGCCAATGCAGGGGACACGGGTTCGAGCCCTGGTCTGGGAGGATCCCACATGCCGCGGAGCAACTAGGCCCGTGAGCCACAACTACTGAGCCTGCGCGTCTGGAGCCTGTGCTCCGCAACAAGAGAGGCCGGGACAGTGAGAGGCCCGCGCACCACGATGAAGAGTGGCTCCCGCTTGCCGCAACTAGAGAAAGCCCTCGCACAGAAACAAAGATCCAACACAGCAAAAATAAATAAATAAATAAAATTAAAAAAAAAAAAAAATGGGAAAAATGAACCCACTCAGTTCTCCTTTGATTCTTGTCACTTCTTTCAATTTGACAATGAAAATGCACATATACTTTGACCCAGAAATTCTGAGAAAAATCGATTCTAGAGCTAAACCACATTTGCCCAGAAGTCACTGAAATATAGTACAGGTGATTAAAAAGCACACTACAATCTAAACAAAATGTACACAGATTGCTATAAAGGTAGTCACAGTACAAGCAAACACTTTAATATAAACTAGAACAAAGCGTACTATAAAAAGCAAGAATTTCACTAATTATTTGTATGAAAGTTAAGTAAGAGAAACAACAATGGACTCAAATAGACACTGGTAGTTCAATGAATATGACTACAGTAGTCCCCCCTTATCTGTGGTTTCACTTCTGGAGTTTCAGTTACCTGCAGTCAACTGTGGTCCAGAAACATTAAATGAGAATTCCAGAAATAAACAACTCATAAGTTTTATGTTTTAAAGAAATAAGATGAACCACTTTATTTATTTATTTTTGTGGTACGCGGGCCTCTCACTGTTGTGGCCTCTCCCGTTGCAGAGCACAGGCTCCAGACGCGCAGGCTCAGCAGCCATGGCTCACGGGCCCAGCCGCTCCGCGGCATGTGGGATCTTCCTGGATCGGGGCACGAACCCGCGTCCCCTGCATCGGCAGGCGGACTCTCAACCACCGCGCCACCAGGGAAGCCCTATTTATTTATTTAAAAATTTTATTTATTATTTATTTTTGGCTGTGTTGGGTCTTCATTCCTGCATGCAGGCTTTCTCTAGTTGCAGCAAGCAGGGTCTACTCTTCGTTGCGGTGCGCGGGCTTCTCATTGCGGTGGCTTCTTTTGTTGTGGAGCACGGGCTCTAGGTGCATGGGCTTCAGTAGTTGTGGCTCGTGGGCTCTAGAGTGCAGGCTCAGTAGTTGTGGAGCACGGGCTTCGCTGCTCCACGGCATGTGGGATCTTCCTGGACCAGGGATCGAACCTGTGTCCCCTGCATTGACCTGTGGGTCTTAACCTGCCATCATAAATCCATCATAAGTTTTAAGTTGTGCACTGTTTCTAGTATTGTGATGAAATCTCATGCCATCCTGCTCTGTCCTGCCTTGGATCCCCAACCATCGACGTGGTCTGCTCATGACATTCAATCATTGACATTTTCATGGCTCGATGATCCAGGATCCCCCAAAGCAGATGATCCTCCTCCTGACATACTGTCATAAGGTCAGTAGTAGTCTGATGCTGTGTCACCACCTGTGTCACTCACCTTACTTCATTTCATCTCATTTTTTCATCTCACATCATCACAAGAAGATATTTTGAGAGACAACGTTCACATAACTTTTATTACAGTATATTATGATAATTGTTCTATTTTATTATTAGTTACTGTTATTAATCTCTTACTGTGCCAAATTTATAAATTAAACTTTATCATAGTTATATACATATAGGAAAAAAACATAGCATATACAGGGTCTGGTACTATCCACAATCTCAGGCATCCACTGGGGGTCTTGAAACGTATCCCCCGTGGAAAAGGGGGACTACTATATATAAGGAACTATGCAGCACAGTAACTGAAAAAACAAAAGAAGAAAAATAATAAATTGGGTAAGTTTTCATCTTCAGCCTCAGATCCTGGAAAATTATCTTCAAAGTCAGGTAAAACATCGCCAAGGCCAGGAAAATTCATCATACCTGCTGGTCTCCAGTTGATTCTCTTAATCACTGGCACTCACTGCAGTAAGAACTTAGTCACCCCTGCCTTCAAAACGGGGTTCTGTTGCCCATTAACTGCCCATTAACTGATAAGTCCATGCCTCTACTACTTTTTTTTAATTTGTTTTTATTGAAGTATAGTTGATACCTCTACTAGTTTTGAGCCATAACTTAGTGTTGCAAAATTTAAATCTAAAATGTAATGGAAAAAAAAGAAAATTACATCAAAAAAATAAATAAATAAAATGTAATGGAATAGCCCAAAATGTACCTCTGATCAGCTAACATGGCCTATGGCTTGTTTTGGTTGCTAAAACTCTAGGATGTGAAACTTGTATCTCTGTCACATTTTGTGGGGACATTCCCCTTCATTAGAAGAATCACATCAGGGCAGATCACTTTGCTGTTAAACATCTTTTGCTTTGGCCCAGAATCTTTCATCTGCAAAACAGCTGCATTTGACACAAGGTAATATCTGGGTAAAATTTTGAGGGGTGGGGAGGGAGAAACACGTGTGTTAGCAAATTACAGAAATAACAAAAGCATTTATCCTCACGCGTACTATATAGTTGTGAAAGCTTGAGATCTATGAGAGCTGCATGGAATGTTATTTGCTTAATGGTTATTCTCAGATGATGGGATGTGGGGGTGAATTCTTATTTTCTTCTTTGAATTTTTCAGCCTTTTTTGATTTATTACAAACATGGTCCATTTAAACAAAAGTGATAACCATCCCTCCAAAAAATAAAAAATGCAATTGATCTGTACATGCTAAGATGGAACTATCTCCATGGTTTATCTCATAGGATTGTGGTGCACAAAATCATAAGGACTTTGAACTGCGCCTGGCGTACAAGCATTCAAATATTACCTATTATCATACTGTTCAGTGAAATATAATAAGATGCAAGACAGGGTAAACTGAGCAGTGTGGGGTGAAAAAGTTACTTATTTTTCATTGAATACTACTACCCTGCCCAGGTTCCTCAGAAAACAGAGTTTGGGACCAAACTCACCTGCTCTATCAGGTGTTGAAATCTCTGAGCAGAGGGAGGGGAAGAACACTAGTGAGGCAGGGTAGGAAGGAAAGCAAACACAAGGCTGTGCATTAACAAACTGGCTACAGTCGAACATGAAAACAGCCAACTGCATCATCGTTCACAGTCGAACATGAAAACAGCCAACTGCATGATCGTTCAGAATGTTTCAACCTGGATGATACAGAACTACTGTAGCTAAGAACAAGGTCAGTGAGGAAGGGAGGGGGAATGAGGGGGGAGAAAGGCAGACGGTGAGTCATTTACCTGCTGGCTCCTACCCTTCGCCAGCAGAGGTGTTGAGTGCCCCCATCTCCCAACATCCAGGCTGTGCTACCCAGCCCCTCTGGATAGTCCCTGGGGAAAACACACCCTACATTTGAATCTGGAAGAGGCAGGAGGAGCCAGAGCCTTCTTGGGTCTGGTCAGACAGAGCTTAGGCCTCTGAGGGGCCGTGGCTCTCTCCACAGTGGGCACGACAGAGACATACCAGAGGCCAACCCTCACCCAGGGAGGCTGAGACGTCCAGCAGTGTTAGGAAATGAGGAAAAAGCCCCAGCAGCTGAGACTTGCCATTGAGCCAGCCCACTAGGGCCTGGGGGGGCAGGTGGCACCAAGGAAACCTGTGTAGGTACATTAACTGAGTCCCATACAACACATACACTTGTGTATAGAATGGGACTCGCACCACCATGTATGTATTATTTTTTTAAACATTAGAAAAAACTGTACTTGGTCTATACTCAGTGGCCTAATGCAAAGGGCAAGGACTTGGAGCCAGAAAATCCTATTCACCTAGTACTTGCTGGGAAACTTTGGGTGGGTTGCTCGTCCATGTAATCAGGATATTACACGGTTATTGTGAAGATTAAATGAGCTCAGGTGGCTAAAACAGATGTTAGTCTCTGACAGACATGGCTCTGCCTCCTCTTACCTAAGGGGGGGGGATTCTTTTCCTTCCCTTATTCCCTCTCCCCTCCATGCTCCTTCAGGAGGTCTCAGGTTACGCTACTAACATTAGTCTGCTTAGCATTATTTATATTATGATTATTCACTATACTGGGAGCTCCTTAGGAAGAAGGTTATTACTTGACTCTCTGGTGTCCCCTTTTGGTGCCTAGGACAGCTATGCTCACATCTGGGGCCAAGTACATGTTTGCTGAATGAAGCAGACCCCCAAACACCAATTCTTAAGGGAGATAACTTTTCATGTGACTATTAGTAAAGTCACTTAAAGGACCCATGAGACTTCTTAAACATAGTCTAACATCTGTTCTGGTTAGAAAGGTAGAAAAAAAAAATCAAAGGCTTTGAAGTTAGGCAGATTTGCATTCAAATCCCAGTACCATCTACAGGGGTGATATTTCAGTAAGTGACACAAATCCTCTAAAACTTTAGTTCCCTTAAATATAAAATGAGGATCCTACTTCGTTTAATAGGGTTATTGTAAGAACTGAAATTACATAATACAAACTACGCCTCAGGGCACTCTTATCCCCCTACACACTGCTCCTGACCAAGGCTGCATAGCCCCACAGCTCCTAAAAGGTCTCAATCTTTTCCTAATCTCCAAGGATACTTTTCTGCAGGAGAGGCCCTGTGAACCCAGGTGAGGGAGTGGTTTATGCAGCTATGTTGATGACACAGTTTCTTTCCACTAGCCTAGAAGATTCTCCCACTCGTCTGATGGACCCACACCCCCTGGGAGGCTCCAAGGGGAGGACACTTGAGCCCTGCAAACAGCATCCTTCCACTCATCTCCTTCTTTTCTGATAACCCTCTGACAACAGAGAGACTAAATGACCTGTTTTCCTTTCTAGGAAAAAGAAACTACTTTGAAACACTTCGCGCATCTTCCAGAATACTGATGACCTTCATTGTTAGTGTTGCTGCTGAAGATTATATAGACAGCAGCAGTAGAGCAGATTCAGCAGCAGGTCACTCTGTGCTTTGAACCTTTTGGTACACGCTGACTTTCGGAGCACCACTGTTATTTCTACATTCCAGGTAGCAGCGGAAAGGGAAGAGCTTTCCCAGCTGGTTAAGGAGGAAATTCACCAGCAGCAAAGACAGAAGGAGCATAGGTCCCTGAAGACTCAATGGATCCATTATGCTAACCCCGATACTAATCTCTGAACTTCTGCTATGTGAGAGAATAACCCTGGTATGTTTAAGCTGCTATAGCCAGGTTTCTCTCACTAGCAACCAAACAATTCTAACTTACTGAATGGTGGTCCACAATGTGGGCAACATACACATAGATACAGGTAGGAAAATCACCAGGTACAGGTATTTGGGCAACTCTTTGGCAAATGTCCCAAGATGTAACAGAATGGCTTTGTTTTGGTGGTGGTGGTGATGGGGTGGAAAAGAAGAGATTTTGGTATGAGTAGCAGGTATCTGCTTTTTTTCCTCTTCTTTTCATTCAACACACTTTTACTAAATGTCAGCTCTGTGCCAGGCTTTGTACAAAACACCATCCTTTGTAGGTTGACCAGGTGCTTTCACAGTAGCCACTGTTTCAGCTCCTACCCTCCTGCCTTTGCTTTAGACCTGCCAGGAACACTCACCGGAGGTGCCGAGAGAGCAAGAGCTTCCGTGACGCCTGACGTGGATTGTAGCTGCGACCACAAAGCCAGTAAATAAGAAAGACATTGAAGTCTTAGTTGACAATATGGTAACGTGTTGCAAATAAATTTGACCAGTCCCTTAAGGTTCAACACTGGGTACTTAACTTGTGTTATTCCCAAGGCCCACTCTACCCCTCTAAATGAAAAACTTAAAAAGAATGTAAGAATTCCTCATTTTTCAGCTATATGCCTAAAGAGAAAAAGTATTAAGCAAGGAAAGGGAGAAAAAAAACAGCTAAAATGGAGAGTGATATGTGTAACCTGAATAAATCCTAACAAATCTAAGTGCCTTAGGCCTGGGCAGAATGGAATTTAAAGACATTCCAGTAATCAAAGGTTAAAGAAGGAAAAAAAAAAAAGAATAATTCCAGTCTTTACTTGTGTTTCTCAATGGGTATAACCCATACTTTTATCTTCTACTCACCAATGACTGCAATTGTTCAGGGCGTCTCACTCAGCAACCTACCTACGCAACCCTCAAAACCCAGTTTTAGATTTGCACTCTCCTCTTTCTTCTTTATCTTTCAATTCTTTTCTGTGGAGATTCAGTGTGTCTTCCTGATTTTTACATTTGTACTCCATTCGGCCTATTAGAACAAAGTAGAATCCTGGGAGAAGACCCAGAAAGCAAGAATCTGTCCACGTTAGGAACCAGGGAGAAAGTGTGTGTGGGGGAAACAGTCAACACTGATGTGAATAACTTTTCTCTGATATCCATACTATCTACACACAGCCAGATCTAAAGCTGCCAGGTGGTTGTAATGATTCCCTCTAATCAAATTAGGGAGCCCCAGTCATAAAACAAAAAAGGTCAAAGGTTCTAAACGTAGAGATAAAAATCCTTTAATATATACTGAAGGGGCCAAGACAAGAAAAACTTGCAAAAACATAAACAAATACTGAAGTAATACACGTAAATTGCTTAGAACACTATGCCTGGCATGGTACTCAATTAATGCAGCTATTATTATTGTTATTATAGACCCTCTCTATCCCCAGCTCCTTTGTTAGATTATCCATACATATTTCCATAACAGACTTACTACGTTGCGTAATACAGTCGTCCCTCTGTATCCATTGGAGATTGGTTCCAGGAGCCCTGGCGGATAACAAAATCCAAGGATACTCAAGTTCCTTATATTCAATATTAAACAGTGAATCACAATGAATACAGTTGGTCTTCTGTATCCGTGGGTCTTTTTCATCTGCAGATAATGAGGGGTGACTACTGTTCAATCTAAGGAGTGTAGCAGAATCGACAGCTCCCCTGAGGCCAGGCTCTTTTTATGCGTCTTTGTTGCTCTAGCCCGGCACAGTGCCTGACACAGCTGGTATCAACACCTCCTTGTTGAAAGACTTGCTTTTGTTAAGTGAAACATTCCAGTCCCAGTTTACCTTCCGTGAGACCTCTTGGCAAAGATCTGATACACCAGAAGGTTTGACTGAAGTAATACTGTATTATAGCACACAATAAACAGACCAACCTTAGTCACACATTCCAGCAAGTGACTTAAAAAGCTGATCCGCAATTTGGTCTCATAATCCCAAAACACCAACTTCCTCAATAAAGATTTTCCATACAGTTGACTCTCATAGATGTCTCTCTGATCTCATGACCTCCTCACCAGCTCTCAAAGAAAAACAAAATTTTAAAGACCAGGGTCTTTAAACAACCTTATATTTGTCACAGGTTTGGCTTTTGTTGTGCCATTTCTGGACTCATTATAAAATGATGTCTGTGTAGGACCTTACTGTCCATGTCAACAAACACCTGTGATAATGAAAGACCTGGGGGGTGGGGTGGGGTGGGGGTAGATGTGAAGCCCTGGGTTCTAGTCCCAGGTCTGCCACTGACCAGATATGTTAGTCAAGTCATCATACCTCATGAATCATCCATTTCTTAATGTATAAAATGATGATTCATTCAAATATTTGCTGAATGCCTATTATCTGCTAGGCATTATGCTGAATGCTAAAAATATAAAGATGAAAAAGAATATCCCTATCTTCCAGGTTTTGATATTCTATTGGAGTTGGAGAGGGACTGTATGCAACAATCAGTGTGGTAAGTACCATAATTCGAGGATATGCTGTGCTACAGAAGCATAAAGGTGAGACCCATTATTCTGGCTGAGTGGGTGGGTAGACACATCAGGGAACTAAGAACTAAGAAAAAACACACTAGGGCTTTATTAATTCTGTGCATACAACAGGCAGAGGAGTGGGGAGGGAAACAAATGCCAGAATGCAGTTGCTAAGCTGGATCTCAAATCAAGAACAAATCGAATCCATTCAGATATTGTTTTAATTGCAGTGTTTAACGAAAATTCTATTTCACACGTAGGGACGTGTGTAACAAAGGGAAGACCACAAACCACACACTTTCCAATATTCATGCATTTGAATTAAGCTACTATTGTGAAATATTCTCATCCATCATATTAACCTTTGGAAATCAAAGGCTACAAGTATTCACTTTGATTCTGAAGTAGTCTGACTTTTGTCTTTTCATCCAGATATAGTTTGAAGAATCTAAGGCTCTGCTTCTGTATGTCTTTTCAGTTTCACAGACATGGGGGATGTTTTTGTTGTAAAATCCTTCATATGGAAAAAAGCATTTAACTGTACACCAAATATACGGTAAAATTACAAAGACAGATGCATCAGCAGACCAGCAATCACTAAATAGGTTAACGACATATGGAGGTATGGTTCCCAATGTGGCCGCTGATGTAGAGGCGAAATCTTCAGATTTATGTATTACAAATGAGTTTCAGATCCAATCTAATCTGAGCTAGAGAGAGAGGCAGAGAAAGGGCCCCAGAACTGCCCCCCCCCCAAACCTGTGAAGCTTACAAGAGCCAGTGAGTGATGTGTCCTTCCGTCTCCCTCTTTGATTGATGTATCACACACAGTGCTCTTGTTTCTCTCTGGGAGCCTTACAACCCTGAAATCCTGCCAGGTTGTCCTAGCTCTTCACTCAGGAAAGTGTATTCCATTCAGAACCCACGTACACAGACTCTCCTACCACATCAACTTGAGACCCTCCCACCCTTCTGCCAAATCACCTTCAGTATCTTGGAGGAAGTCACTTTTGTGCACTCCAGACTCACGTCTGACAGATCTGACAGTCTCATTTATTTAAACTCAAGTGTTTAAAAATTCAGTATGTAGGTATGACAAAGTGACATATGGGGAAAATGTTAATAGTAGGTATGTGAACAGGACCAGACAGGCAGGGAGACTGTTTCCCCCTTAGAACTGTGCTCCCTGGATCGTAAGTAGGTTATTTCTGCCTTAGATTATACTAAGATGGGTTTGTTTCTTTGAGAGCTAAATGCATACAACCCAGATGTGAACCCGAGAATGAAGATTCCTGAAGCGAAAAGTCTGCCTGTTTTGGCCCTAAACCAAGAGTCCACTAATAATGAATAACCCATTTTAATAAAGAGAGCTAACACTGATATAGTCCTTGCAGGTACTCTAAGTGCTTTATATATTAGCTCATTTAATCCTCACAATAAACCCTATGAGCTAGGTTCTATCACTACCCTCAGTTCATGGATGAATAAACTGAAGCGCAGAATATGTTGCCTAGTTGGTAGTTAGTGGGATTCAAATACAGGCCACCCAGTTCTTGCTACAACTTTTTTGCTACTTAAGTAAAACACTGTGTTCAGAAATGTGTTCTCCAGTTTTAGGTCAACACACAAACATTTCTGTTTATTTTAGAGAGAATACATCCTTTGTCTACTATGGGATGAGACAAGAATGTCCTTATAGGTCTGGAAGAACCTAGGTTTCAAGTTCTAAACATATTTTTTGGCCATGCCATGTTGCTTGTGGGACTTTAGTTCCCCGCCCAGGGATTGAACACAGGCCCCCTGCATTGGGAGTGTGGAGTCTTAGCTACTGGACCACCAGGGACTTCCCCCTAGGTTTCAAGTTCTAATCCAGGCTTCTGATAGGGGACAGATGGTGGGAGTGACCAGGGGAGGAAGGAGGAATGGCATGCCAACCAGGAAAGTGTAGATTACTTCATGGTACACTTTGGAGACACTTTGGAGACAAGTGGACCCTGCTTTGGCTCCTGGTTCCATCACTTGGCTATCTGGTAGTCCTGGGTTAGTTTCTTAGCCTGAGCTTGTTTCTGGCTGAAATGGCAATATTATCTACCTCACAGTATTATAGTAAAGATGAAATGAGAGGTAATAGGCTACTACACGCAGAAGTTACTTACTACATAGTAAGTGAACAATACGATTCACACTTAACCTTCCCCCCTACATTCCTATTTCCTGCTCCCCACCCTGATTAGAGAGAGAAGGAGAATAAATCTGCTTAGGAAGAAGAGCAATACCAAGTAACTATGGACACTTGTTTTACTATTCGGCACCATATGGGGAAAATTGTTATTCATGTCATGCAGACATGATCCTGGGTGGCGCTGCCACTCATACCCCTCCCCGTCTACCAGGCAAGTCTCAGGTGGAGCATGTGTGGCCCGGATCTGACCAACCAAGTTCTCCAACCCCTGGCCACAGCCCTTGAGCCAGAGGTGGAACTATGACGCAAGCCGTTAGTATCCTTCCCCAAGATTTTTTAATTTGGAGTTTCAGGAGTAGGGACCTTGCCTTTTGGGTCACAGAGACAGGAGGACTGGAGGCTGCAGGTGACCTTCTTTCCTATCACCTAGAGAAAATAAATTCAACCACAGACAAGCAGTGATGAGACCCAAGGAGAGCCCTGGGGGCACTGAAATCTGATTCTGGTGTATAAGGCCCTCAGAGTTGCCCAGGTATCTAGAACATTTCCTTCAACTTTCTGAGCTTCCTTAGTACATTTCCAATACATTCCTAGCTTTTTGCTTGTTTGTCTGAGGTAGTTTCTGTCATTGGTAATTCAAAAAGTCCTTAAAGCATGAATTTATATTTTATGCCAGACTTTCTGCAAGGTGCTTTATGAGCGCCCATGCAATCTTCACAGCAGCCCTGACAGGGAGGCACTGGTTCTTTCTCCCTTTTCACTCCAAGTGCATATCTACAACAGTGCGAACCCCTGTATAAGTCTAGGGTCAGAGTACAGGACTGGTAGTCACTTTCTGTAATCAGATCACACCCACACACCACACCAACTAGAGTTTACTTAGACTGCACCTCTTAGGTTGCATGCCCAATCCAAAATAATCATGGTGGCCAGGGGGACGGAACTTGCTGATTGGCCAAACCTTAAGGGTGGATGCAGCCAGCATCCCCAGAACCACACAGATGTCTTAAAGAAATTAAGGCACTGCTAGGATGGAGAAAGGGGGAAGTGGCTTCAGGAGAAGCAATCAGCAAGTGTTCACTACATACTCAAAAGGAATAACAGAATAAACAAGTTTTTAAGATGATCTAGATTTCTGAACCATCTGATCAATAACTCCTTTTGCTCACATTATTGTGATCTCATACTTCTTCTGTCTAATTTAGGACTGTTTTCCTCCAGAGGCTTCAGTTATTCTCCGCAGGGAAGCTGGTTAGTTTATCAGTGACTCTCTAAACACTCAAGAGTACCAAATTGAAATGCAGATTTGGTAAGATAATTAAGAGATCTCAATGCACTTTCCAGAAGCTAGACACTAAAACCTGATTAAAAGCATGTCCCACTTGACTCAATTAAAATGTCCTTGGCTGTCTCCTTGCCCTGGCTTCCTCCTTAGTAAGCATAAACCTAAAATTATGGGAAAATAAGAAAGGTGAGGCTTTCCTTTAGGAAAGGGTTTTATTACCCACTTAACCAACAAAACAGATCTCCCACTGGTTGGACTGACAACAGTGAGCAAACGGGATTTTTACAGAAATTTCTATTAGAATGTAATGAGAAGATGATATAGATTTCTAGCTCTTGACTGGGACCCAGGAGATGTGGCTTCTAGATCTAAGACCCAAGCTAACTCACTTTGAGCTCTTGAGTAGAAAGTACGTGGATTTTAAAGTTGAACAGATGTTCACTGTTTACCTCCATGGTGAGAGATATCCCATCTTTTATCATGACTGCCATCTTGAACAAGACCCGTCTTTCTCTGAGCCTCATTTCCAGACTTATAAAAATGAGGGTGCCCCAATCCACCTCATTAGTCTGAATGATGAAATAAAGTTTAGCTGTGATTCACATGTATTACCTGAACATGCATTACCTGAATATTTGAAAAGAATATGAATTCTGCAGTCGTGGAACACAACTAGTCCCATTTAGGTGTTTTCAGTTTTGGCAATTATGAATAAAGCTGCTATAAGCATTCTTACACAAGCCTTTTTTTTTTTTTTTTGGAGGGCTACAACTATAGTTGAGTCTTGCATTTTTATCCAATGTGACAATCTCTGTCATTAGTGTTTAGTTCATTTATATTCAATATATTTATTGATATAACTGGGTTTAAGTAGACTTTATTTCTGTTTGTTTCTCCTTTCTGTCTTCTTTTAATCAAGTTTTCTTTTTTCTTTTTTTTTTTTAGCTTTTATCCCCTTCTTCTTCCTCCATCCTTCCCTCCCTTTCTTTAGTGCTTGTTTTAGAGATTATAATATACACCCTGAATTTATCACAGTGTATCTGGCATTAATATTATATCACTTTAAATTATAATGCAAGAAACTTTCAAATTCAACTTTCAATTTGAAAGTTTCAACTTTCAAAGTTTCAAATTGAAACTTTCAATTTCAAATTTCAAACATTCAAATATGGCATATTTGCTGCCATATATTTCACTTCTGTATATGCTACAAACAATACACTGTTATTATTTTTGGTTTCAAGTATCAATTTACTTTAAAAAACTGACACAGAAAGATAATTTTTTAGATTTAGTGACATATTTATCATTTCCTATGCCCACCCTTCCTCCCTTCCTATAGAATTAAATTTGCATCTGGTATCAATTTCCTTTGGCCTGAATTACTTCTTTTAGTATTTCTTTTATTGTGAGTCATCTAGTAACAAAATTTCTGTTTTTGTTTTTTTTAAATCTGACAATGCCTTTATTTTGCATATATATATATTTATATAAACTGGATATAGAGTCTAGGATGTAGTTTTCTTTGTTCAGGACTGCAGAGATGTCATTACATTAACTCCTGGCCTCCACTGTTTCTGATAAAAGTTGGCTGTCATTCTGGTAATGTGTGTATATGTGTTTCCCCCTCTGACTGCTCTAAGGATTTTCTCTTTGTCTTGTTTTTTTTAGCAGTTTGACCATGATGTGCCTAGGTATGTTCTTCCTTGTGTTTATACTGCTTGGAATTCATGGAGTTTCCAGGATCTGGTGGGTTGCTGTTTGTCATCAACTTAGGCAAAATTTCAGCTAATATTCCTTCAAATATTTTTTCTGCCCTACTCTCCCCTTTCCTCCTCCTCCCCCTCTCCCTTCTTCTTCTGGAACTCCAATTATACATATGTTAGATTTCTTGATATTACCTCACAAGTCACTGAACTTCTATTTACTTTCTTTTCAATCTTCTTTTCTGTACTTCCATTATCTTTCTCTGAAGAGTGGCTTTTGTTCCATCAGGCAGTTAAGTTACTGAAGGACAACCTTGAAGGCTTTATTTTATGCTTTGCTGGGACAGGTCTATTTTGGTACTGCCCTTAGTCCTAGGGTAATGCCCTTTGGGGATATAACCTTTAATTCTAAACTGCAGTCCTTCTAGGGTTTCAATGAAAAGCTTCTGGTCTTTATCATACCCTCCAAGCTGGCAGGTCTCTAACTAGGTATGAAATCTGTCTCCCCTGTGTTGAGCAGCAGCTGAAATCTCGGATCAGCAATGTCAGCCTTCCAGCGGCTATTTCCTCCTTGGGTCCTGAAAGTCTCACTCATCCAAGTACAATTCAGAGGCAACCAAATATGTGAGGGGTGTTTATGCACAGGTTCTGTTGTTCCCCTCTTCCAGGATTTTCCCTTTCAATTTCCAGTTGTTTTGTCAAGCACAAACTCTTCAGGCAATGAGTACAGCTTTCTATTTGAGTTCCAGTCACTTTGCCTTGTCCATACCGGGGGATAATAATACCCTCAGAAGAAAAGCCACATAACTGTGGCTCTCACCCACATTTTATATCTTTTCCTTAGTTTTTAGAGTCAAATCCTCTCTCATTTCCATCTACTCTGGTAGCACTTCAGTGACTTCAAACAATTGTTTTCTCATATTTTGTTTAGAGTTTATAATTACTTTTTCTGAAGAAGACTTAGTCTGATACAAGGTACTTCTCCATTACCGGGAATGGAACTTCTCCCACCTCAAAATTTAAGGATGAAAAGTTCCAAACTCATATAAGAGAAATCATCTTCAATCCAGACATACATAAAAATGGTATGGAGAAAAAGTGTTTGAGGCTGTAAAACAATACATTGTTCAGTCACCTAACCACTTAATTCCATTTCTCCAAAGAAGATATACAGATTGCCAACAAACACATGAAAGAATGCTCAACATCACTAATCATTAGAGAAATGCAAATCAGAACTACAGTGAGATATCATATCACACCGGTCAGAATGGCCATCATTAAAGAATCTACAAACAATAAATGCTGGAGAGGGTGTGGAGAAAAGGGAACCCTCTTACACTGTTGGTGGGAATGTAAATTGATACAGCCACTACGGAGAACAGTATTCCTTAAAAAACTCAAAATGGAACTACCATATGACCCAGTACTCCCACTACTGGGCATATACCCTGAGAAAACCATAATTCAAAAAGAGTCATGTACCAAAATGTTCATTGCAGCTCTATTTACAATAGCCAGAAGATGGAAGCAACCTAAGTGTCCATCATTGGATGAATGGATAAAGAAGATGTGGCACATATATACAATGGAATATTACTCAGCCATAAAAAGAAACAAAACTGAGTTATTTGTAGTGAGGTGGATGGACCTAGAGTCTGTCATACAGAGTGAAGTAAGTCAGAAAGAGAGAGACAAATACCGTATGCTAACACATATATATGGAATCTAAGAAAAAAAATGTCATGAAGAACCTAGGGGTAAGACAGGAATAAAGACACAGACCTACTAGGGAATGGACTTGAGGATGTGGGGAGGGGGAAGGGTAAGCTGTGACGAAGTGAGAGAGTGGCATGGACATATATACACTACCAAACGTAAAACAGATAGCTAGTGGGAAGCAACTGTATAGCACAGGGAGATCAGCTCGGTGCTTTGTGACCACCTGGAGGGGTGGGATAGGGAGGGTGGGAGGGAGGGAGACGCAAGAGGGAAGAGATATGGGAACATATGTATATGTATAACTGCTTCACTTTGTTATAAAGCAGAAACTAACACGCCATTGTAAAGCAATTATACTCCAATAAAGAGGTTAAAAAAAAAAAAGAAAGGAAAATGTACGCAGAGGGTTAAACTAAAAGGAAACTGATATTCTGCTCATTTAAAGGAGAGGATGATGATCCTAGAGCTATGAAAGAGAAACATGGACGGACCTAGAGATTATCATATTAAGTGAAATAAGTCAGACACAGAAAGAGAAATATCATATGATATGATATCATTTATACGTGGAATCTAAAAAGATGATATAAATGAACTTATTTACAAACCAGTAATAGACTCACAGACTTCGAAACAAACTTATGGTTGCCAAAGGGGAGAGGTGTGGGGGGGAGGGATAAATTAGAAGTTTGGGATTAACATTTACACACTACTATATATAAAATAGATAGCCAACAAGGATCTACTGTATAGCACAGGGAACTCTACTCAATATTCTGTAATAACCTATACGAGAAAAGAATCTGAAAAAGAATGGATAAATGTGTATGTATAACTGAATCACTTTGCTGTACACCTGAAATTAACACAACATTGTAAATCAACTATACCCCAATATAAAATAAAAATTAAATTTTAAAAAAATGCAAAAAAAAAGCCCTAAGCCCAAAACACAAAGGAAATAAAATTCTAAACTTAAAAAAAAAAAAGATGTGGCACATATATACAATGGAATATTACTCAGCCATAAAAAGAAACGAAACTGAGTTATTTGCAGTGAGGTGGATGGACCTAGAGTCTGTCATACAGAGTGAAGTAAGTCAGAAAGAGAGAGACAAATACCGTATGCTAACACATATATATGGAATCTAAGGGAAAAAAAATGTCATGAAGAACCTAGGGTTAAGACGGGAATAAAGACACAGACCTACTAGAGAATGGACTTGAGGATATCGGGAGGGGGAAGGGTAAGCTGTGACGAAGCGAGAGAGTGGCATGGACATATATACACTACCATACGTAAGGTAGATAGCTAGTGGGAAGCAGCCGCATAGCACAGGGAGATCAGCTCGGTGCTCTGTGACCGCCTGGAGGGGTGGGATAGGGAGGGTGGGAGGGAGGGAGATGCAAGAGGGAAGAGATATGGGGACATATGTATATGTATAACTGATTTACTTTGTTATACAGCAGAAACTAACACACCATTGTAAAGCAATTATACTCCAATAAAGATGTTAAAAAAAAACAGACAACACTAAACATGAAAGTGAAGGGAGTAAGCAGAATTAGAGAACTTTCTAAGGATCTTGAATTCTAAGGAGGAGGGAGATGTTTTACTTTAGACATTAAGTAAGGAACTTGTATAAAGAAATGCAAGGAAAATCATTAAAATAAAAGAAATAGGATGTGTGTATTCCAAACCATGGGAGGAAGAGAAAGAGAAATGAAGGAAACCAGATGAATCCAATGGAAGGGAGGGGGAGAGAAAGTAGAAAAAAATAAGATGGCAAAAATGCACCCAAACATGTCAGTCATCACAATAAATCATTACAGTGGTCTGGAGGAAACTCTAGATAAACTGGTCAAGGAAGGTTTCTCTGAGGAAATGACATTTTATAATAACAGCCATCACTTCTACATAGCTTATCTACATGCCAAGCACTATTCTAAGTGCTTTACATATAGTACAGTACTTCACTTCATCCTCACGACAACCTCATGAAATAGGTATTATTACTCCATTCTACAGTTGAAGACATTGGGATACAGAGAAGTAACTTGCCCGAGGTCATGGAGTCACTCGGTGGCAGAGCCAGGATGTGAATTCAGAGTCTGTGCTCTTCACCAGCTGGCTGTGCTCCTTTAAGATACTAGCTCACACCAGGATGATGGGAAGGAGCCAGAGGTGTGGGAGAGGGTGAGGGAGGGTGAGATAGTCCAGGCAGAGGGAAAAGCAAGTGCAAAGGCTCTGAAGTGGGGGAGGCCTCGGCTCTTTCAGAGAAAAAAGAGAGGCTGCTGTGGCTGAATGGTAGTGAACGATGGGGCGGGGCGGTGTGAGACAGAATTTGGGAGGGGTACAGGCGCTACCAAGTAGTTTCTTCGAATGCTTTTACTACATGTCAGAGACTAAGCTAAATGACTCATACTGACCTTACATTATACAATTTCTTAAGACAACGGTCCTGGGATAGGCATTGTTCCCTCCCCATTTTGTAGATGTGGAAAGTGAGGCTTAACAGACTAAGCACATTTGCCTGAGATACACAGCTATTGGGTAGAAGAACCAGGATTCAAAGCAGGTGGATCTGACTCCGAAAAGCAGGCTCATAGCCACGGCCACACATGACATCAAGTTGAGCTAAATATAATCATTCGTCCAGGACAGCCTCCACCTTCCTAGAAAAGCATCTGGCTATAAGCACGCAGGTTTCTGAGAGACTCCGCTAAGGAAGGCAACTTAGAGAGAAAGGCTATGTGCTGTAGGACCAGATCAGGACTACCTTGTCTCTGGGCTTGGCTTTGACCAGCAAAGCCAAGGTTTCTTGTTTATTTCTTATCTTTGCATAGCTTTTTGTTTCTGAAATAAAATATGTGTTCTAGACTCAAATGTCCATATGTTAGCTCTCATCTGTTGCTGCTGAGGAAGGTTCTTTTCAGGGCCTCAGGTGAGCCCTGGTATCTGTGTTAACCTGTATGTTCCATCGCTATGTCAGGCAACTAAGTGCAGTCTAATGACCTTGTGTCCTGGTTTAAAAAAAAAAAAAAAGGGACACTAAAGAGCCAAATGCAACAAATGGAGAAAGAGGTGGTTCCCAGATAATTAATTATAACCCGTGCCCCAGGGCTGCAGAGGAAAGGAAAGAGCAATGGGATCTGCTTTTTCTGGAAAAGGTATTCTTGTAAGAGCTAAGCCTGGGGGTAAGGAACAGGGGAGAAGATATTCTTCTATGCATCTTGCTTTTCCAGGGACTTTTGTCTTGACTCTTCTCTCTTTCCCTTTCTCTCTGCTTAGACAAAGGTCAGCAGACACACTGATAAATAGTCAACTAGGCATGCCTGGTGACAGGTGACATCGGAGCCCTGAGACATGCTTGACAAGGAGCAAGCTACAGTGGCCTCTTCAGGGAGGAGAGAGGCCCTGATATGTCCCAACTTTCAGGTCACAGGGTCCAAGTCTTGGTCTGGAATGCCAGATACAGCTTCCCTGCTATATTTCTAACATGAGTAGACATTCACACCAGGTGAATAATACCTGTACCTTAACCTCATTTCAGAAAGCTAGTGACCCACGAGAACACAAAGCAGGCCCGATCTTAGAACTGGGGACAGAATTATTCTGATGCCCTACCATGTCTGGACATATCTAAACTATGAACACACCTATCTGGCAACCAAAGATGATAACTCCTCCAAGACTGCAAGGGTGGGGACAACAGTGGCTATTTTCTCTGAGACCACTATTCACTCTGACCGCAGGCTAGCACTACAAAGCATGCTCCACAGCCCTGTATCCGTATTTTGGATATAACCAGTAGGAGGAGAGACAACGAGAACAATGGGAAGAGCACTGAACAAAACCAGAAGTCCCAAGTTTCAGGTCTGCCACTGACTAGCAGTGAGGCTGTGAAGGAGTTGATCTCTCCGAGTCTCAACGTTCTCCTATCAAATAAGCCAAAGATTAAGCACTGAAGACATACTGAAATGCTCCATACATGTTAATTCCTCCTGTCAAAAATGTTACTAATAGAAGACAGTACACAGAGAGTGCTTAATAAGAACCAGGCACTTACTTTGCAGTTACTCTTCTCTGTAAGGCAGGTATTACTATCTCAATTTTACAGATGAGGAAACAGATTCAGAGAGGTGAAGAAACGTGCCCAACGTCACAGCTTATAAGTGGAGGCTCTGGGCCTGGAACCTAAGCAGTCTGGCTCCAGGATGCATATTTCTTATTTCTGAATACTGGTTCTGCAGCTTCTACCACTGTTTAACCTTCAATAAGCTACCATATTGTGTTAATTCTAAAATCCTTCTCTTTTTTTCCTGGAACATTTTGACATCAAAATCAGAATGTTTTTTTTACAGTCAAGCTGCATCCAGGACATGGCTGTCAACAAGAGTGTACTCGGTTGTCGTTTCTGGTGGTGTGACTGGACCAGTGCAATCCTGAACAAATATTCAAGGTCCATTTCAGGGAGAAATATGAACCTCAGTAGTTGTGAGAAGACTTTTTGTTAAGATCTTCTGGTAAGATCAAGAAAGTGTCAGCACTGAAAATCGCAGAATATGTCTCAGTGACTTGGGAGAACAAATGCTAAAACGTTTTTAAGAAATGTACTGTCAGTGCCCTTGATAACATAGAGGACAATTATCAGGTAGCAAAATACGGATAATGAGTCAAAAAGTGATTCAAAGCTGGAACTGAACATCAGGAAGTGTTAGGCGTCCTTTACGAATATATTTCACTTTTATTTTCCTTTTGGTGTATGCAAGAGAGTGACACACTATAAATCCACGTCCAAGTAAGTCTAAGAGTGCTCTTTCAATAAGGCATTTTTTTTTTCATAAAATAAAATACATAAAATAATAGTGTATGTTTAAATATATACCACCTTAGACTCAAGGAACACTGAATGATAACATTTCTAAGGCCTCATTTGAAAATCAGGATGATAAAATGCAAATAAAACGCAAATAAGACATGGCATTCAAAGGCCCTCTACCACCTGACCTAAACCTACCTTTTCTATTCTTGTCTCCCACCACTCTTCCAAGTGGGCTACACAGCAGGTTATTATACACAGTATGTGCTTCCTTGAAGACTGCCTACCCCTTTTCGCTTCTGTGCCTTTAAACTGTTTCTTCCACTGAAAATGTTTCATCCCCCACCCATCCAAGAACCCTCATTTACTAAAGAGTGACTTTGAATCGTTCCTTTATCTCTTAATTCTTCCGTTTTCTTATCTTTGAAATGGGACTCTAACTTTAGGTTTGATTTGAGGATTTCATGAGCTAATGCATGTAAACTGCTTAATACAGTGTCCAATTATTTGTGGTCGGGCAGTACCATCTGTGTCTGGAGGATGAGTTTCAAAACAGTGAATTGGTCAAAGGCACACAGCATACTTAACAGCAAAGCCAGAGTAAGAACCAAGACTTCCTCACGCCCAGTGCAGGGCTCTCTTTAGGTTTAAGAAATGGCTCCCCTTCCCTCCCCCCACCCCCAGTATTGAGAGATTGCTGAGCAAGGTTCTTCTATTTTCCTAGAAACCTGTCCTTCCTCCTCCTCCTTTCCCTATATCGTATGTCCCAAACATGATACAAGGTAAAATAAATGAAAAGGGTCCCACGTTTGAACACACTGGACCATGCGTAAACAAGTCAAATGGGTTTATCTTATCATTTCAGAGCCTTCAATGTGGTTACATACACAGAGTCTCCAAAAAAAGAGAAATATAGTATGGAATGTTTCCCAAATTATTTGATCAGAAAACCAAAGGTTGCTGTATCACACATGTGAGGTCAGGCTATTAAAACCTACGCACACACCTTCACAGTTCCCAGGGTCCCCAGAGAATGAAAGCCCTAATTCCCTAACATAACACACAAGAGTCATTGTAACTTGGCCCCATCTACCTTGTAAATCCCACCACTCCTCTCTCCTATCAGCTCCATTCCAATCATTCCAGCATGTCGGGAGGCCAGTTTCACACGGTCTTCTCTCTGGCTGAAATACCTTTCTTCCCCCCCCCCCCCCCCCCCCCCCCCCCCCGTTCCAGTCCAACTTTCCACAGGTCCTTTAAGACCTAGTGCATATAACACCTCACTGAAGCCTTCTCTGATCATTTTCACTCAATTAATTGTACCCTCCTCTGTTCTCTCACAGCACTTTTCTCAGTGGATCTCAATTAGTGATTGACTGATTGATCAATTTCCTTCTAATCCAGGCTCCTGAAGGCCAAGAACCATATCCTTTACATCCCCAGTGAGAGGCCTCCTGCAGGCGCTCAGTAAAAGCCTACATTGCCTTAGCTCTCTTCTGCTGGGGCCTCCATCTTCCAAAACAAAGCTCTCCTGGATCCACAGAAGGGAGCACTCGAGTTATGCTTTTTTTTTTCCTAGCACAATTAACAACTTATATTAAGTTGTTAATATATTAGACTTATATTTTTAGGCCTAATGGACCTTCCAAGAACAACAATTATTAGTCTCTGTGTATTGCACAGCCCCTACACAAAGCTAAGTCACCATGCATAGAAATTAACCCCATCATCCCTTTTTGCAGTCAGTTTGCAGACTTAGCCATAATAAAGCCTATTTTCCTAACAGCTCAAAGCACTGGAAAATACTATTCCTCCAATTTTAATAAAGTCCCTATAGAGCTGAGAGCAGAAAACATTTGTTTTATTTGTGTCTACTAATAACAAGGAATTCCAATAGGATCCATGGTTATGACAGCAAAACCAGTGGTTATGAGCCATGATTCTTCTACTTACAGTGAAAGTTTTGTGCTTCGTAGATTCTCTCATGTTTTTCAAAAAATACACTTAATATAACTTTGATCGGACTTTAGAAATAGGCTTCCAGAAAAGTCAGTAGGTCATGTAGGGAATTCTATCATTTCCATGGAAAATAGGAAGAAGATACAGAAATCACTGATTGAAACACTGAAGCACAAGAAAGCTCATAGCTAGAAGAAAAGAAATCTACTTCCTCTTCTTTTCCTCACACCAAAAGGGCCCTGAGTCTTCGACTACTCCGTTTTTGACATGGATCCCACACGATCCCCTGGTCATTGTCTCTAGATGTACTAGCACTGGTCAAGATTTTTAGATACACACTTTCTAAAATATGCATTCCTAAAGTCTGGGGTACAATATTCTCTCTTCACTGATAGCAAACTAAATTGACCATCACATTCCCAAGCTCTCACAAAGTTCATTATTACCAAGATATTTCCCACCGGGTCAGAATTAAGTCCATAGTAACAGTGGTCTCTCAGTGAGCTTAGAAAGCGATGTTGTCATCATGGCCAGAAACGGACATGCTGAATAGCTTACTTGTTACAAAACAAAACTCAAAAAAATTTCAGTTGAAATCTGCCATCACTCTCATATCCTGCCATTGTCACGTTGTGTAATGTTACCAAAGACATACCCACAAGGAAGTAGCAGAGGGAATTAAAGTGGAATGAAGAACTTTACTCCCAATATGCCAACTACCCCTTGTATAAAGGAGGCTCAGAGAGATTAGATAACTTATCCAAGGTCATATTCTTATTAAACAGTAGAGCCAGGATCCAAACTCAGATTTGTCCCACAAAAACATGTGCTTATTTTATATAGAGAGGCCAGATTACTTGGGGTCAAAAATCTGTTTCCTTTCTTTTCTAATGGAGAAAACTTAGCAAATTTCCTAAATTCCCTATTCCTCAGTTCCTTACCCAAAAATAGAGAAAATAAAAGTGCCTATCTCTTAGGGCTGCTGTGAAGATTAAATGAGATAACATACAAGAAGTGCTCAGAACAGTATCCCATAGACATATGAACAGACGAATCTATTTGTGAATAGGAATATCCATGTACATTTTTTCTATATATACCTATATATGTGTATGTATGTATACACGTGTGTGTATATGGCTCACAATATATTCTTAGAAAATAATTTCTCTCATCTTCACTCAAATGCTCTCTACCAACCTTCTGACCTCACAGCTGTGGACATGCTTAGAGAACATAGCTTCATAATAAGTAACACAATAATCCTACTCCCACAACTAGTCCTGTTTACTGTTGCTTTGTTAAAAAAAAAAAAGTTAACTCTTATCTTGCCTTAAACCATATTTCTTTGGGTAGAAACAGAAGAATGAGAAACTCCACATAACAGAGAAGTGAACTAGGGATCTTGGTCAGAAAAGAATTTTCCTCTTAATATCAAGTTGAAAAGTCTAAGGATGTTAATATAATTCAAGTCAATATTTAATGGGCATATATCAAGCATATGCTCTACAGGTGGTACAAATAGGAGCCCAAGACTTGGTCTCTCTTTGCTCTCCAGGGCCTCGTCATCTAGGAGAGAGGTGTATATATATACACGTGACTTGCTCCTTGGCACAATGTGTTAAGTGCTAGGAAAGAGTTTCAGTCAACATGCTCTGACATGAACAGGGAAGATCACATATTACTGTGGGGAAAACATTAGAGATTGACGTGAAGAACGAGGCCACGTTCTTCTCCATCTCTTCTTTTAGAGACTCTGATAGAAGGGAAGTAGCTCTTCTACTGTTCTGATTCTGTGACTTTATCAAAAATTAAGAAGCAACAGAACTTGGTGAATTCCAGAGAATACAATCAGAACTGGATATACGCTCTTCTTTGCATCCTCTGTAATACTTTCTGTTCTATTTTAAAAGTAATTTAAAAATTGGTTCATAACTACAAAAATAGTATGAATATATCCTTTTTATTAAAAAGTTGAGACAAACCATTTGGCAGCTCCTTAAAAAGTTAAACACAGAGTTACCATGTGACCTAACAATTCCCCTGGGTCCTTTAGAAAGAATGGGATGGGAAACTGGTTTCCACACAAATCACCCAAGCGTTCATTTTAACAATCACATTAAACTTGTTCAACGAAATGTGATATATTCCCGCAATGGAATATCATTCAGACAAAAAGGAATGAAGTACGCAAATGCTACAGCATGGATGAACCTGGAGATCATTATGTTCAGGGAAAGAAGGTGGACATAAAAGGTCACATAGTATGTGATTCCATTTATATGGACTATCCACAACAGGCCAGTCCACAGAGGCAGAAAGCAAGGGTGGCTGCCATGAGCTTTGGGGAGAAGGGAACGGAGAAGGGAATGGAGAACGGCTGCTTGATGGGTAGCCATGGGGGGGGATTGTTCTGGAATTAGGCAGTGGTGATGTACAGCTGTGTGAATTATACTCAAAACACTGAAGTGTACACTGTAAAATGGCAACTTTTATGGTATGTGATTTATATCTTAATAAACAAGAAAAGAATTGAGACATTATGAAGTCGAAGCCCCTTTGACCATCCCTCCCACCCAAATCCCCACGGGTTACCAATATTTCAGCTTCATATGCGTCCTCATTATAATGCTTATCCCTCACTGTGCCTAGCAGAGGTCCTTGTACCCAGGAGACATTTCAGGCATTTGTTGCACAATAACTTCCTACAAGGAAAAGATAATACTGCTTTGTTCTCTTCAGGATAATATAGATCCCTTTGTATCCACCATCACACAAATGCATCCGTTTAGAAGCAGGCAGCTTCAGACAGTTTACATTAACACCAGGCACACCAAGTGCAGTAACAAAAGAGCATAGCACTTACTGGCTCAAAGCTCACCAACCGTAAGTCCAGTTAATAGAAAACCCTGATAGGGACACTCATGCAAATAAGGAGGCACTTTGCCTCTGTCCCCTTGGTTTACAAAGGATTTGGAATAGAAACCAGGCTTGGCAAGGCTATCACTTTGGAGCCCCCAACAGCAAGCTGTAAATAAGTGATTTCCCACCTGGTCAAGTCCAACTTAAACAGAAGCCTTAGACAGTCTCATACAAAGACTTGCCCCCAGAACACTACAATATTGTATCTCTAGTCTTTTTTTGGCAGAGGTTTTTAATCAGGGGGTGCACAAAGTCACATGAATTAACTTTTTAACACAAATCCCTGGGCCCCATCCCTCAGAGGTTCTGATTCATTTAGACCAGAGCAGGCTGGCATCTATGTTTTCTAAAGCACCCCAGGTCTTTTGGAAACAGTGTTAGGAAACTTCAGGAAGAATGAGATGGGAAACTGGTTTCCATGGAAATCATCTAAGCATTCATTTAACAATCATGCTGAACTTGTAGCTGCCCATCAGAAGACGGGTAGCATATCCCCATTTTACTGAAGAGAAAATTGACACTCAAGGATTCACTTTTTAAAGTCAGCAACAAGGACCGGGCAGCACTTAAGAGTCCTGACGATGCACCCACACCTTCCTCAAACAGACTCTCCAGGCTCCCATTATGGTACTGGTGTTGTGAAGATGTGGTCTGGTGGAAGGCAGCTGGTCCATAACTAGTTAAGGTCATTTTACCTGTGCCTCAATGTAATGGAGAGTAACTGTTACAATATTTTTGAAATGTTTCCTAATTTGTGTTCCCTTGTTGACAGAGCAGTTTCTCGTCACGTGCTCTATCTATAAAGTGCCTCCTTATTTGCAGCTAAGTTTGAGTTGGAAAGGAGGATGTGATATAGGAGAAGCCCCAGCCATAGAAGGGGAAGTAAAAGAGAAGCCCACTCGCTCTGGCCTTATGGGGAAGGAAGGGAGTAGAACTGGTAAACAAAGACACAGTCCTCATTCACACACCCCCTCCCCACATACACATTCCTTCTTGTCACCAAAACCAGTTCAACTTAGGGAGCAATGGAACTGCAGAAATCCTGAGACTCCCATTTCCCATACAGAACATGGGGGTGGCCTTCAGGCTACTGGAGTTCAATCTTCAGCTCTGTGTCAATATATGTATGGGAGCAAGGGCTCGGATGTAGCAGCAGGAGACAGCCAGAAGGATGAGCTTGGGGCAGCAGTGCTCTCTCCCTAAAGCCTGCCTGGCACTCAGGGCGTCTAGAAGTTGCTAAGAGACTGGTGGACCAGCAGAGGTCTGTGGTTGGAGCAAAGAGGTCTCAGTGCACAGGGACTTTGAGACAAATGTCTAGCACCACAATCTCCATAGTGGGTTCCTTCCTGCACATCAATCCCAAAGGACAGACAGGACTAGTTACAACTCAACAGACAACTCCAGGATACATTCCAAACTAGACAATGAAGCAGAGGACACCACACAGACATCGGTATGGATGGCCACACAGACATCCTCTTCTCTCTAACTCACACAAAGACATAGTAAGCATTCTCATGAAGCAGTCAGTAACAGGTATTAAGCATCAACTATTTGCCAGACACTGTTCCGGGTTGGTGAGGACTTGGAGATAAGTGACGCAAACAAAATCCCTGCCCTGATGGAGCTAAGATTTGGGGGTTTAGAAAGGGAAGTGGGCAGAACTCTGAAGAATGAAGTGTTTACTCAAAGGGCTCTGATTAGGAAGTTGAACTTTGAAAAGATTCAAAGGAGATTGTTGATGCTGAAAAATTAAAATTTATAAATTATGGCAGTTTTAAAAAACGGCCACAAATTCTTTGACATTCCATCTGCCAAGAAGTTGGGCATCTATGTTCCCTTTCCTTGAATCTGAGTGGGCCTGAGACTCCTCTGACCACTAGATATGGCAAAAGTAACACTGCGTGACTTCCAAGATGAGGTCACTAAAAAGGCCATGTAGTTGCCCCCTTGGCCACTAAGACCCTCACTCTTGGAGCCCCGAGCCACCCTGTAAGAAGTCTGATTACTTAGAGGCTGCCATGTTGGGAGGAAGCCCAGGCTGCATGTAGAGGCCACTTCCAGACACTCTTGGTCAACAGCCCCAGCTGAATGGAGCCTTTGAGTCATCCCAACCCTGTTGACAGTTATGTGAGTGAAGACACTTTCAGATGATTCCAGTTCCCAGCAGTGAGGGCTGCTGTGCCGTTCAAGTCTTCTCAGCTGAGGTCCCAGACATCTGGGAGAAGAAACAAGTCCCTGCCATGCCCTGTCTGAATTTTTGACCCATACTATCTGTGAGCTAAATAAAGTGGTTGTTTTATGCCACTATGTTTTGGGCATGCCTTATCATGTCCAAAGATTTATCATGAAGGAAAAGAAACTGGAACAACAGATGTGAACTGACAGAAAAGAAGATCAGTTATATAAAAAGATATGAAACTGTATTTTCTTTGATTGCCTAAGCCTGGTTTGAGAGAAACTGTTATCATGGGGAACTAAAGAAATTATAATACTCTTTTGATTGCTAAGAATATCTATTTTATCTATAGTTGCTATAATAGAAAATGTTTTAGTTATTTGGAATCTTAGCAGTCCAAAAAGTATCTGGGTAAGACACCACTCTCTTGTGTAGATTTTCAGTATGGGGCTAACATTCCCATGATGCTATTCAAAGTTGTCCATGAACCCATTTCTGTCTATTTTCCTTGGTGCATGGTGTATAATAAGTATTCAGTAACTTTGCAGAATGACTGATAGTGTCCGAGGAGACAGGGGGCGATATTGCAGACAAAGCAAAGGGATCATGGTGAGTAAAGGTAATGAAGATGGGGTCTTGGGGAGAACAGAGGGGGGCCACTTGAACCTCATTCTTAATCCTTCCCCATCCATATACTTTCGCTCGACATTCATGTGCCTGTATCTTTAGACCCTTGATAAGCTGTTCTCATTACTTGAAATGTTCTTCTCCCATCTGTTTGATGAACTCCTACTCATTCTTCAAAGCCCAGCTCCACTGTCATTCTCACCGTAGCTTTCTCTGATACTACCCCTCTTTAAGTGAAATTCCTCTATTCCACTCCCCTGTAACATTATCCACAACCTCTAGCATAGCAGAACACTCTCCATTATATTTACTAAGTTTAGATGTCCATTTTCTTGGATAAACTGTGAGCTACCAGAGAAAAAGGATGATTCTTACTCATCACCTTACTTCCTGCTTGTGCCAAACAAAAAAAGAAAAATTGCTGCCTTTGAGGAGCCCGTGTAATTAAGGGGAGAGATCTAAAAACACAGTCAAACAGCATCGTCCTAAGAGCTGTATGGAGGTATGGTGGAATGATGTGGGAAGACACATGTCCTTCAGGAGGAAACCAGGAAGTGGCACAAAGCAGATGACATCTGAGGTAGGCCTTGAAACCAAATTAAGATAAGAAGCCTGCACGGGGGAAATCTATGGAATCGGAGCTAAAAGGTCTCAGAAGGCAACTGATAAATAAGAGGAAGGGGCTTCCCTGGTGGCGCAGTGGTTGAGAGTCCGCCTGCCAATGCAAGGGACACGGGTTCGTGCCCCGGTCCGGGAAGATCCCACATGCCGCGGAGCGGCTGGGCCCGTGAGCCATGGCTGCTGAGCCTGCGCGCCCGGAGCCTGTGCTCAGCAACGGGAGAGGCCACACAGTCAGAGGCCCGCGTACACGTCTGGTCAGATGTGGTCATTTTTTTCCCTCCCTACTGCTGGAGATTCCCTGCTCAAGTTATTCCAAGCTCCCTTTTTTTTCATACCTAAAACTACTCAATCTTCCTATTTATATCAAAAAGCACCCATCATCTGAACAAGCAACTTGTTAAAAAAATACGAGTCTTTAATATATGAAAATGTATTCAAACCAGTAGCAATCAAATAAATCCAAATTAAAATCAGGGACTACTTTTTCACCGGTCAAATTATCAAGTATTTTCAAAAATTATACTATCTATTATCAAAGAAGAATCAGGGATCAAAGAAGAATCAGGGAAAGCAAAATTCTATCCTTTCTGAGAGGCAGTTTGGTACGATGTAACAAAAACCATGCAAATAACTGCACTCTTTGAATTAGAAATTCCATTTATAGCAATTTGTCCTAAGGATAAAAGTCTTTGCTATAAAGATCATCACAGCATTATTTAAAATAGTGGAAAAGAGTAAACTACCTAAATGTCTAACAAGAGAAGAGTCAAATAAACTTGGCACTTCAGTAACTAACAGTTACCGTTTATAGAGTGCTTACAACGTGCCTGGCATTATCATATTTAATACCACAGCCATTTATAAAGTTCCAGTTGCACCAGATTGGCAAATAGAACCCATAGCTAAAAATAGAGAGGAGGTGAGCTTCCCACAAAGTAGACAGCAGTCAGTAACTGAGGCTGGGCTAGTTCAAGGATGTATTAAGAAGCTGTAGTATGAATCCTTTTAATCCAGCCCTCATTTGTGCCCCTGCACTGCCCCTCCCCCTCCACAGCCCACAAAAGAAGAGTAGAGATGGGGAGGAGGAACCCTGGATCCTTTGACCTAGTGGGTCGTGCTGTATTTTCGGGTGGTACTCTCCTTACCCCCACAGTGGGCTCCTCTAAATCAATCAGTTACTGAGTTCAGGGATGCCACAAAAAAAGAATTGGGACAAGAATTTTTTTTTTCTTTTTTTTTTTTTTTTTTGGGACAAGAATTTTTAAAAATCGTAATGCTTGGGCTTCCCTGGTGGCGCAGTGGTTGAGAGTCTGCCTGCCGATGCAGGGGACATGGGTTCGTGCCCTGGTCCGGGAAGATCCCACATGCCGCAGAGTGGCTGGGAAAAAACAAAACAAAACAAAACAAACAAACAAAAAAAATCGTAATGCTTGGTGACTATCTGCTCAGGCAACTGAATTACACATCTGCCCTGGACCATTCTGGACAGGGGAAGGAGAAATGGGGTAAGAAGGGGCAGCAGCGCTGCTCCCCCACTGTTTGGCATGGACATGAGTCCCCTTGGTCAAGAAGTCCCACGGAGGGCTTCCCTAGTGGCTCAGTGGTTGAGAGTCCGCCTGCCGATGCAGGGGACACCGGTTCGTGCCCCGGTCCGGGAAGATCCCACATGCCGCGGAGCGGCTGGGCCCGTGAGCCATGGCCGCTGAGCCTGCGCGTCCGGAGCCTGTGCTCCGCAACGGGAGAGGCCACAGCAGTGAGAGGCCCGCGTACCGTAAAAAAACAAAACAAAACAAAACAAAAAAAAGAAGTCCCACGGAGATTGATGGCCTTAAGCCCTGTTGCCAGGTCCCCACCAAAGAGGGCTGTCCATTAGGCAAGTGGGCCCCAGCTGTGGGGTAACAAGAAGGGGAGGGGTTGGCCTAAAAGAGGTTGAAAGAACATAATACCAGTTTCTTCTCCAGGTCTGGAGAGCACGGTGAGAAAGCCTATCCTCTAAGGAACTCACAATCATGGGGCGGGCACACAGGCAGTGCTGGTCAGGCAACCAGTAAACGTCATCAAGGAGGACCCAAGAGCAGCCAGGTAAGAGACACTTACCCCTGTCCCTCTCCCTCTTGCCCATCCCTACACACCAACCTCTGGGACCTAGAAGGGAGCAGGGAAGAAATACCCCAGACGGACTGTCTTCCCGGCCCCAAACTCTCTGAGGTGAGGAACGGGGAAAAGGAACGGAAAGGTAAAAGAGATCTACCTTTTCCCACGGCACACCCCCAGAGCCACAAGTCTGGTCAGCAACAGCAGTAGGAAAAGCTTTCAATTAGATCACAGTGAAATGTTACAATGGTGCCCTTGCAACAACCCAGAGTGACCAGAAGTCTGTGGACTCTGCCCCAGGTACCATCAAGGGATCTGTCCCCTAGAGGAAAGGAAGATTTTGACAAAGCACAGTGGGGAATTCTGACTGGAGGGGAAAAAAGCATTCATGTCTGCACCCCTCTGAGTTAAAATTATTCAATTAATTGATTAAAGTTACCATTATCTACACTTCACAGATTAGGCAATGAAAGCTCGGACAGATTGAGAAACTTGCTCAAACCCACAGAGCACAGGGAAGGCTCAGTTTGGATTCCAACCGAGAGCCCACCTCAGAGCCCATGCATTGTACAGTCACACCAGGATTTTTCAAATGGGGTCCAAAGACATGTCATCCCCAGGAATCTGCAAAGCCACTTCAAAATATTTTTCAATATTGAATTTTTATCTCAAGGGTGATCTTAAAATATGTAAATATAGTCTCAATCATGTGAATGATCATCTTACAAGTGAAAGATGCTTCTTGATTACCAGCATTTGCATTTATAATCTAATTCATGTTAAGTATTAAGTTCTCTAAACTTCATAGGCTAATGACTAATGAGAAAGAAGGACAGAGGTGACTGCATATAAATAATGCGGTCATACCAATTAAAAGCCAAATGGCTTGCTATACGAACCAAAGTTTCACTATAGGTCAAACAAAGAAAAGCATGGCACACAGAACAGAAGCTTCCATAAAAATAAGGGCCGGGATTTCCCTGGTGGCGCAGTGGTTAAGAATCTGCCTGCCAACGCAGGGGACATAGGTTCAATCCCTGGTCTGGGAAGATCCCACATGCCACGGAGCAACTAAGCCCGTGTGCCACAACTACTGAGCCTGCACTCTAGAGCCCACGAGCCACAACTACTGAGCCTGTGTCCCACAACTACTGAAGCCCACGTACCCAGAGTCCGTGCTCTGCAACAAGAGAAGCCACCGCAATGAGAAGCCTGCTCACCGCAACTAGAGAAAGCCCACAAGGACCCAATGCGGCCAAAAAAAAAAAAAAAAGAATAAGGGCCATATCTACATTTTAAGCAGCGATTTAGTTTCAGCAAAATATCCAGTGTTATTAATGTGAATTATATTGGCTCTGAAGTTAATTTGAAATTTTATAATTGTAGAAGGGCTGTAAGTATACATTTACACCTCATAGTTTTTGTTTATAGACATTTGGGAAACATAATAATAAAGATAATTTAATTCAACATCAAGAACATGTAAAAATGTTTGTTTAAAGTGTCCTTATATTACACATACTTGAGAAGCTCTGTGTTATGTCACATTATGCTTAAGCAACCATTCAAAGCCACGTCTTAGAAGACTGTGACACAGGGAAATATTTTCAATACTATATAACTTAAAGCATACAAAAGGCGGTACAGTCTCTCTCTGATTTTATAAAGTATACAAAGCACACTGTAGACACAGAAAAGAAGAGACTAGGAAATACACTAAAATGTGAACAATGTATATGCTGTAGTGGGAGTATTACAGGTGATTTTTATTAATGGTGCTACTTGCTTTTTGATAATATTCTGATTTACAATAACTTTTTTATAAGAGTGAAATTTACATATTACCAAATAATTCAACTTTAATAGCCTATCCCATCAAAGTTTCCGAAACCTGCTGCTAAAAGAAAAAAAAAAATCACACTTTCAATCCAATTCCAGCTCAAGCTCTTTCTTCTCCAAAGAAATGTAACCAATCTTAAAGAAATATCTGTTCAGGCTTAAAAGCATATAAAGTCCTAGTCAACCAATAACTAGGTTTTAGGAACCAGGGCTACAAGGATGAACAGAGGACGTGGTGCAGTCCAGAAGCTACCATTCTGGGGGAAGCACAGCATAAATCAAGTTAGTCAATGGTACTAAGGCATAATGACAGGAGCATGGAGAAGGGGTTTCATAATTCATTTTGATGGGGAAGATAGGGCAGGAAAGGCTGCCACAAGGTGACACGTGAACTAAGTGCTAAGAATGCAGGAGAAAATGGGTGCAGAAAGGTAAAATGGCAGATTCCCCGGCAAGTAAAATCTAAACATAGGTCTTGTGACACTGGGATCACTGACCACACTAGACCAATCTCTCCTGGGCTCCTACAGCACTGGTCTTTGCCAT
Source organism: Pseudorca crassidens (assembly GCF_039906515.1). NCBI lineage: Eukaryota > Metazoa > Chordata > Mammalia > Artiodactyla > Delphinidae > Pseudorca > Pseudorca crassidens. The sequence goes on from NC_090304.1 coordinate 56,737,645, forward strand.
TTATATTGTCTGCCATTATAATTCAAGCTGCTTCCCCAACGAGATTGTAAACTCAGAGGGGAATATCATGTACTCCGTAGACCCACTATTCATCAATGATAGTATCTTTAGACTTCTAATGGGAATTAAACTCAACATACTGTAGCCTCTGTTGGTACGCAAAAAATTGTACGCCTATCTAGACTACACCCATTTTTGCCTCTAGAAAATTATATCAAAAGATCAAAACAACAGATTCATTCCTGTAGTCCTCACAACAATGTTAACCTCTCTACTGATAAACCTTAGCCCTTTCCCTTGCTCTTGCAAGCCAGCAAACCTCCAACTGGTACGTTTTTCCAAGGCAGGCTAAGGAAAGATATGATTGCCTATCCAAGAAAATCTTCCAAGTGTACTGCGGTGATAGTTAATGATATCTAAATCCTGTGGGCTTATCAGCTGGGGTGAAACTCTCAGAAGATGTTGCACCTTTAAAACAGAAATGTGAATAATTAGAAGTAACATAAATGTCTAACCAGGGGAAATGTGAACAAAAGGTACGGTATTTTCACAGACTTTTTTTTTCTTTCTTGTCTTTTTTTTTGCATTTTTGTTTTTCTTTCTTTGTTTTCACACACATGCTTGTAAGACTTATGTACATGTCTAGAATTTGCTTTAAGATATTTGAGCAAAGAAACAGTAAAAGGGATAGATGAAGCCACTGTGATGAAATCCTGATAATATTTGAAACTGAATGTGTGTGACCAACCCAAAAGCACTGAGCACCCCTTAAAGCCCATGTGGTTTCTAGATACCATTTTTAAGAAAAGAAAAGAACTCTTGGAGGAAATGGTTAATTCAAAGCATGGATCAGAAACGTACAAGATAGGCCTGGAACATCCTGTCGTATCAGATAACAAACCTACTAGTAAGGTTATGTCAAAAGGACTCGGAGGCCAACTTGAATAGCCTCCCACTGGCTAAAGAGTACAGTCTGAGCATCAATAAGGACAACAGCCAGAACAGGTTCGAACATGTAAATGTGTGAGCTCATGATGCTCCCCCCAAATACCTTAACTGATCACTTTGAAAGCTACTAAGGAATCCACGCACTGTTTTGACAACTGGTAGATAAATAAAAAGAAGCACGCATAAAGCCGGGGGAGGGGCAGCTGTACATTCCATTATCATTCAAGGCTGCGGCGATTCCATGCTGTCTTTTCTCTGGCACTAAAGTATCCGCAGGGCCAAGTATCAACAAATGAGGCATTGCTTCTTTTTAACATGTGGAAAAATACATATAACATAAAATCTACCACCTTAACCATTTTAAAGTGTAGAGTTCAGTGGCATTAAATATTCACATTGCTGTGCTACCATCACCAACATCCATCTCAAGAACTTTTCGTCTTGCAAAACCGAAACTCTGTACCCATTAAACAACAGCTCCCTATTCTTCCCTCCTCCCAGTTCCTGGCAAGTCTCTATGAATTTGACTCCTCTAGGTACTTCACTGAAGTGGAATCACACAATATTTTTCTTTCTGTGATTGGCTTACTTTACTTAGCATAATGTCACGGAGGTTCACCCATTTTGTAGTAACTCCATGTATAAAAATTTCCTTCTTTTTTAAGGATGAACAATATTCCATTGCATGTACATCCATATTTTATTTATCCATTCATCTGCTGGTAGACATAAGGGTTGCTTCCAAATGAGAAATTCTGACCCAAAGCTAGTGATAAGACGCTCAGGAGACTGGCCCTGGAACAGAGCAGTCTCTTTGATGTTGTGAACACAATCGAAGAATCAATCCAGTGATTAGGACCACAGAGCAGAAAGCTGCTAAAAGGAATTTCCATATGGCTATCTGTCCCAGGAATTGGGACCAGAAAGAGCATTTGTTTAAATACTCAAATAACATGTTGATATAAAGCCCTGGCTGCTTAGGATGGTCTAGAAACAAATCTTCAATTCACTCTAGTTTCTGAAGACCTCCTTCTCGCCTGTTCTTTTTTCCCCCCCAGCTTTATTGAGAAATAATTGACATATAACACTGTGTAAGTTTAAGGTGTACAACAGGTCGATTTGCTACATTCATATACATTCGTATCGTTATCACTGTAGCTTTAGCTAATACCCCCATTCACAACACGTAATTCTCTTTTGTCGTGAGAACATTTAAGATCTACTCTTTTAGCAATTTTCAAGCGTACGATACAGTAACTAAAATTACAGTGCTGTGCATTAGATCTCTAGAAGTTATTCATCTTCTAATTGGAAGTTTGTACCCTTTGATTAACATCTCTTCAATTTTCCCACCCCCTAGCCTCTGGTAGCCACTATTCTACTATTTCTTTAAGTTTGGCTTTTTTTAGATTCTCCATGTAAGTGATATCATGCAATATTTGTCTTTCTCTGACTTATCTCGCTCAGCATAATGCCCTCAGGGTCCATTCAGGTTGCTGCAAATGGCAGAATTTCCTTCTCTCTCATGGCTAAATATTACTGCATTGTGTGTGTATGTATATGTGTGTGTGTATATACATTTTTTCTTTCACATCTTCTTTATCCATTCATCCATTCATAGACACTTGGGTTGTTTCCGTATCTTGGCTAGTGTGAATGATGCTGCAACGAACACTGTGGTGTAGATATTTCTTCAATACCCTATTTTCACTTCCTTTGGATATATACTCAGAAGTGGAATTGTTGGATCATGTGACAGTTCTATTTTTAGTTTTTTGAGGACCCTCCACACTGTTTTCCATAGGGGCTGCAACAATTTGCATTCCCACCAACAGTGCAACAAGGGTTCCCTTTTCTCTATATCCTTGCCAACACTTGTTATCTCCTGTCTTTTTGAGGACAGCCATTCTAACAGGTGTGAAGTGATAACTCATTATGGTTTTGATTTGCATTTCCCTAATGACTGCTGATGCTGTGCACCTTTTCATGCACTGTTGACCATTTTGACTTGTCCGCTCTTCTTACCAGCCTGTATGTTCTCTCTTGCCTACCTCTCCAGTCTCATAGCCCACTACTTCCATCATCCTGCTGACGGTCCAGCAACACCAAACTGTTTTTAGTGTCCTGCACACACTCTTCGGGCCCTTGCCACCTGGCCTCCGCTGTCAGTGGTCTCTCTGGCTGGAAAGCTTTCTTCTCGTGGCTTACTTCTAGTTAGGGCCACCTCTCAAAGAACCCTTTCTTTTTCTTCTTTGTAGTCCCAGAATTTGCGTGCTTGGCACATAATGGCTGCTTGATAAATTACTGAACTAAATTATATTTGTTACATTCACATTCTCTGTTGAGAAGACAAGTTTAAAGAAAAATTCAAGGATAATGGGATTACAGGTAATTTTTATTTATACTTTAATATTGCTCAAATTTTCTAATGATGTGCTGACTTTTCAAATTTACCTTTCAGAAAAATTTAAGAATAATCTGATCAAGAATAAAGCAGAGGAATCAGTCTACCAGATTTGACGATTCATCAGAAAGCTAGAGTTATCAAGAGTATGTGGTATTGCAGAGGGATAGACACATGGGATGATGGATCAGTACAGAGAACCCAGAAATAGGCCCACACAAATTGCCCCACTGCTTTATGACAAAGGTGCAAAAGCAATTCAGTGAAGGCAGCACAGCCTGGTCGACAAATGGTGTTGGAGCAATCAGGCATCCGTTGCCAAGTACGACTACTACTACTACTAATGAATAAAATAAAATTTCAATCTAAGTTTCACACCTTATACAAAAATTAACTTAAAACAGATCATGGACTTAAATGAAAAATATAAAACCATAAAATATTTGGGAGGAAAAACACGGAGAAAATCTCTGCAACTGGGCTAGGCAAAGAGTTCTTACATTTGACCAAAATAATACAACCCATAAAATGTAAAATTGGTAAAATGGACTTTATCCAAATCAAAACCTTTTGCTCTGGAAAGACCTTGTTAAGTGGATGAAAAGACAAGCTTCAGACTGGGAGAAAATATTTGCAAACTACATATTTGATGAGGACTGGTATCTTGAGCATACAGAAAACCCTCAAAACTCAACAGTAAAAAAAGCAAACAATCCAAATAGAAAAGGGACTAAAGACTTGAAGAGAGACATTTGACCAAAGAGAATATACAGATGGCAAATATCATATGAAAATATATTCAACGTCATTGGCCATAGGGAAATGTAAATTGAAACCAATGGGTAAACAGTTAAACAAATGAACTGTAGTACATCCATACTGTGGAACATTGCTCAGCAATAATAAAGAATGAACAAGTGATACTACAAGAACTTGGATGAATCTCCAGAGAAATATGCTGGATGAAAAAAGCCAACCCCAAAAAGTTATGTATTGCATGAATCGATTTATATAACACTCTTGAAATAATAATAATATATTAAAAGGGAGAAGAGATTAGTGATTATCACAGGTTAAGGATGTGGTAGGTGTGGGATGGTAGAGGATGTGACCATAAAAGGGCAACATAAGGGATCATGTGCTGATGGAAATGTCCTGTATCTTGACTGTATCACTGTCAATATATTGATTATCACATTGTACTATAATTTTGCAAGAAGTTACCATTAGGAGAAACTGGGTAAAGGGTACATGGGTTATCTCTTCACTATTTTTACAACTACATAGCTTCTACAATTACCCGAAAATAAAGTTAAATTTTAAAAAAAGCTCAGGCTTTGGGACAAAGCTAGGTGATGTTGGGCAAGTCGCTTCCTTTCTCTTAGGGCTGAAATGATTAAATTAAGAGATGAATGGTCTAAGCATAGTGCTTGGCACAGGTAAATGCTCAACAGATGGCTATTAAAATGATAATCAGTTAGAAATAGTACTTCTACTCTGAGAAGTCAGAAAAAGATAAGGAACCATGCGGATACAGGTAAATATGGAAATTTGGTCACAATATGTGCTGACAGCTACTCCCTAACAGCTTCAATCTTCTTTGTGAAGAAGGCGGCAGTGTCATCCGCTAAGACTGAAGGGATGGATTAACCTTTACTCCCAGAATCTAATCCAGTGCCTGGGACACATATATTTAATAAATGAGCTTATTTAACAAATAAAGTTTCCTTAATTCCATTGTTCTTTAGAATCAACACACAACTTTCTCCAAATTAGCCACTAGGGGGCAGTGCTGCTGCCAATCTTTTCCCCTAAATTTTTTAACTCAGTGAAAATAATAGAAAATTACAGGGCAGTGTGTGTCATAAAGTATTTTTTTCCTCAAGAAGATCTGATTTCAGCTTTATATACATGTATACATGTGTGTGTTCACACCTGTGCACATGCGCGCATGCACACATATATACATGCACATTGCAGCATGATGGGAGGGCTGTTCCTTCTGCCAGCCTCCCACTGCAATCATACAGTGATGCCCCAGAGGCAACACTCACCATTTTCCAGAGGTCATTTTTTTGTAATTCCTCCAGGGCACACAGCAAATCCTGAATAGACCTTTTACACTTTCTTATAATTAATAAATTGGAAAAGACATCGTTGAAGAAATCCCCAAAGCTAATCCTGGTAACATTTGCCATAGCTTCTTTCTTTATTTATTTTTACTCCGACACCTACCTCCTCCCCAAATTATTGATAAAAAAGAAGTAGGTTTTTAAAATTTTTTTAAATAGTTGCAATAGATTTCATAAACTTCTTTTCCCCTTGTTTCAGATTCTTGATACATTCTTATAATGAAGATTTATCAATCTATAATACCACATGGCTATTATATATACCAGAATAAGCAGCAATTTGGGGGTATGTGTTTAGCGATGGGGCTAGGAAATTTCCTAGTTTGGTTCTAGTGAACTTGGGCCTCTAACGAACAGAGGGAGCTGACAGAGGTTCTAACTTAAAAGAGAAATTCTCAAAACCCTCAAAGAAAAGAAGATGTATGGGAAGACTGTTCCCCAAGAGTTTAGGGTTACACGAACCAGCTCAGTTTCAACTAAGGGAAGTGAACTTCCACAGTAGGGGAGACTTCCATTCATACCAATGGAACACATCACACCCTAGTCTAAGAAAAGCTGTTACTAGTTTGGTCTTATGGGCTGGAGCTGCGAGGGAGATGGGAAAAGGCTGAGGTCATCTTATGACTATAGGCTGTCAAGTACTTCAAGTGAGAGAAAAAGGTGGTTGACCCCACAGCCTCTGAACCCAGTTATTTTGAGCTAAAGTTGCTTGGGAACAAAAATACCCAAGAAATGGATCATAAAGAGGGTGATAGAGTTGAAGTAGTCATCTGTCAATGTAGATACAGTGTCAACTTGTTTGCAAACTGTTTCCAAACAAAGTTTCAAGGTTGTTTAGGGTAGTGTTCTAACTTGACAATTAAGAGTCACATTTTTACTGGATACTTTATTCCAGTAGGTGGTATGGAATGGTATTACACTTTTATTGATAGTCTTCAGAAGCTCTTTGGGGCCAAAGATTTTTGTTTTTGCTTTATAGTTGTAAAAACATTAATAGCATTAGTAACATTAATAGTTTTATATTAACCTAATATAAAAATTCACCTTTCCTAATGAACTGATATGGCCCTCAAGAGGAGAAAATCTTTCTTAACAATTATAGTTCTTTGGCTACATGGACGTCTCTGAAAATGAGCTTTAAAACTGAGATGAACACTTCATTGTATCATCCCTACTATATTTAAAGTCTATGTCCACTTTAAAAAGTCATGTGCTAAATCCTGAGGTTCCCCCCACCCCCCAGCAAATGATCTAAATAAGAGCCTGACTTCATTTACATACACACTCACTTGCACTCCCAACCACACTTCCTTTGAAAAACAGAATGTCACTTCCTCAATCCAGAGGCCAGAAGTCCCTTGGTTCTGATCTGGGGAGCCAAGACAGGAAACTGGTAAGCTTTTGCCTCTCCCCCCATGGACAGCCACTGGTGCAGCTGACAGAGGGCAGGGTCTATTCAGAGCTCCCTTGATGCACTGCAGCTGGAAGGCAACAGCTCACTTCCATGCTGTGGGAATGATCGCAGAGAGTCCAGCACCGAGAGTCAGTTAACAAGAGCATTTCATAGGAAGGGAAGAGAAGAGGATGGGAGAGCGGGACATCTTTTAGCGATCTTAATTCCATTTCCAAACTCAGTCGAATAGCCCAGGACTGATTTCAGCCAATTCTCAGAAACTGGCACCATCTTGTACTTTGACCCCACCAAGCAAGGCATCTTCTGGTGTGTGTGTGTGTGTGTGGGGAAGCCAGACCTCTTCACCGCTCACACCAGGCCGTACGACCTTCCCCAGGATGTTGCCAGCTTCTCACTTAGAAAGGAGAGGCTGTCCCAGCAATTTCAGTAAACACTGTCGGTTAGCACCACCTGGCAACTGAGAACCTTGATCTCTCCCGACCCCAGACCCCAAGGACTGCACAACACAAAACACGGACCAGTTGTAGAAGACCAAACTGCAGTGTCACCATCGGGAGTGGGGGGATGCATGTGAGAGGCACACGGAATAAAGGGAAAGAAGGGGGACAAACAAATGAGTCACTTAATACAAGGACTGCACATGCTGCTGACGCTGCCCATGATGCAGAGGCTGTGGACTGGAAGGAAGCAGGCGGCCACCGGGAGGGGCGGTCAGAGAAAGGGAAGGGGGAAAGGGTGTGAGGCGCCTCGCCCTTTGTGGGGGGCGGGCTGCGCGGCCCCACAGCCTACGCCCCCCTTTACCCCCAGCCCCGCAGGCTGGAGCCGCTCGGCGTTAGTATGGTCCCCCAGCCCCGGGAATCAACTCTTTCGGTCTCCAAAAACAATCTAATACAAACTTCAATACTGGATTTAGTTTTACAGGGGGGCTGGCTAGAGAGGCGCCGCCGCCGCGCCCGCCCCGCCGAGAACAAGCCGCAGCCTCAACCTGGTCGCCAGCCCGCCCCGCCCCTCGCAGCGCACCTGTGACAGGTGTGCAGGAGCCTCACACAGCCCCGAGCCGCGGGACCCGCCGGCAGCTCCTCGCACCCCCCCCCCCACTCCCCGGGGCCCGCCCTCCCCGTCGGCGCCGTCCCTCCCGGAGCCCCCAGCCCCTCGGCCCCCGCTCGCGCCCTCGGCGGCCGCACCCGCTCCCGCCCGCACTCACATAGCGCCTCAACTTCTTCTCGGGGGGCGATTTCCTCAGCCAGCCGGTGCACACTACGTCGCCGCCGCCGCTCATGCTGTCGGCAGCCTGGAGCCCGCCGCGGGGTCGGCGGACAAGGGCGCGGGCGCGGGCCGCTGGGTCAGCCGGCTGGCGGTGCGCAGCTCGCGGGGGAGGGAGGGGCCGGGGCGGCCGGTGGCCGCGGGGCGAGGACTAGGCGGCGCGGCCCGGCTGCCTCGCGCGCGCCCGCTCTCCCCGCGCGCACCCGCGCGCTCTCCCAGTCCGGCCGCGGTGGGGGCGCCCCGGCAGGAAGGGCGGCGCGCGCTCGCCACGCCCACAGCCCGCCGCGCCCCCGGGCGGGCCGCCTTCAAAGACGCAAACAGCGCCTCGCGCCTTTGGACCCCAGAGGACCGAGGTTTGCAAGGACGCCTGCGGCCGGCCGCGCCCCCAGGGTCTGGCTTTTTCCCGAAGCCTCAAGCAGTTAGCGGGGCAGGCGGCCGCGCCCCTGGTGGGGGTGGGGTGATGGAAAGGGACTGCGCGGCCTCGAGCGTGAATCGATTTTTCACAGGGGTCGTCAGGAAGGGACCCGAGGGCTGATCCCGTTTCCTATCCATTCCCTGAGTTTCAGGTTTCTGTGGGTCAGGTTCTGGCTGAAATTAGTGATCCGCTTCCCAGCAAGAGTTGCAACTCTCTCGCTCCCTTGGTGGGAGACGGAAAGAAGAAAACAGGCTACTACATGCTGGGCGCTTTTACATTCCTTGCTTACATGATTGTCGTCACAAATCTCCAAACTGGGTGGGCACTATTATTCCCATTTTACAGATAGCCTAAGGTCCCAAAGCCTTTGCAATGCAGTCAGGTTTCTAATTCTGGACGGTGGATCGGGGTTGGGGGAGGTCCTGCTCATCTGCTATTTAAAGTGGGAGAATTGCTTTAATGGCTGCATTAAAGCAATTTAAGGTCCTCTTATTACCAGAAAATAAAGTCCAGCTGGCTCCCACACTGCCTCTGGGAAAAACAATTCAGTAGAAGAAAATTCTTAACGATTTGCAGAATCAAGGAAACAAAAATGAGTCAATGTACTATTTCATAGTTAATTGGAAGGCAAGGTGGTGTAGAGCAAGAAATTGGGGTCAAAATTCCTCAGAGCTCCAACTTACTGACAGGTTATGAGAACTCTCTCGGGCTCACATGATACAGATGCCTCTCTTACTGTGTTGTGGTGAGACTTAACTGAGATAAAGCATGCGGAAGCACACACCTGACAAATTGAGCAGTGTGGTGGGCATGGTAGATAGAAGGGGAAAAAAACGCCAGAAACCTTTGGTAAGGGCTCTTTTCAACTCACAAAGTACTTTTACAAGCAGCATTAAAAGGGAGGTCCTCTCCCCAGCTTCTTTGAGAAGTGGATAGTAACCCATTATATCAATAGGGAACCGCCGCGGGCAGATGAGTAGAACCAGCATCTTACATTCCGCGTACAACTTTAAGGCTGTTTTGTTCATTTCCCTATCTCTGTGCAGCAAAGCTAGTTGTTTCAAACAGTTGGACATCCTTCTCATTTTACAGATCTTCACTGGGTTGGGGAAAGCTCAACCACTTCAATCAGTTTGTAAAAGCTAATTCTTTACTATATGCATAGATCTTCTAAGCCCCCGGCAGGGTTTAGAGATCAGCAACCCTGGACCCAATATTTCACCGACTTTCTTCACTATCCGGTGTGCTACTACTGGATTGCAATTAAAACCAGAACAGTCAGGCTATAGCTGGAAGCAGAGCCTCTTAGCCTTCCAACTAGGGATCCTTAAGCCTCATATAAGGGCTACCACCAGAATTATGGCCATTTTAATCTCTGGCTTTAAGTACCTTAAAACCCGTGAGACAAATATCAAAATATTCAAAGCCTGCCAAATCAATCAGGAGGCGGTGACTCCGGACCAAAATAAAGCAATCATCTGACTTCATTCACTTCTGAGTCATGGTGCCAAGTCTCAGGGATTGCAGAGTCTGAGAAATCTGCACGGCTTGTTTGCAGCTGAGGTTTGTGATACAAGTCAGGCGTACACGGGCCCTATCTTTCCCTAGAAGAGTAGTCTTCTATTACATATCTTTTAATAGTTATAAGATTCAAGACAGACTGGGAGACCGTTCAGCAACGGTTAGTTGGGAGTTGGGCTGCACTCGGCCAGAAACTTCTTTTAATGAATAGAGTTTATTTATTTTGGGCTGCGTTGGGTCTTCGTTGCCGCATGCGGGCTTTCTGGAGTTGCGGCGCGCGGGGGCTACTCTTCGTTGTGGTGCTCAGGCTTCTAATTGCGGTGGCTTCTCTTATTGTGGAGCACGGGCTCTAGGTGCGCGGGCTTCACTAGTTGTGGCTCACGGGTTATAGAAAGCAGGCTCAGTAGCTGTGGCTCACGAGCTTAGTTGCTCCGCGGCATGTGGGATCTTCCCAGACCAGGGCTCGAACCTGTGTCCCCTGCAGTAGCAGGCGGACTCCTAACCACTGTGCCACGAGGAATGTCCTCGGCCAGAAACTTTTGAGGGTCTTATTTTGTTTAGCAAAAGACGCCCACCCCCCCACTCCCGCCCCCGCCAATATTGTTATGTACAATTTCATGTGGAAACATGTTTGATGTTTTGAGGCCAATGACAAGAGGGGCCTTGAAATACAACAGAGTATCAACTTCAGACATCTTCTCTGAACATAGCCTTCCTTCCCCAAAGTTTAGAGGAAGGGGCTCTTCTTGCTGGTCTACCCCCCATCCCCCAACCTTTTTTATTACTCAGTTGCCGGCACCCAGCTCAGGCTGCTCTTCGGCGGAGGGACTGCTGCTGAGGTCCCGGGCTGCACCCCGGTGTGGCTCAGTCTTCTGAGCCTGAGGCATGTGCCAGGCCTGGAAACAGCCTTCGGATAGAACGTTCCTGTCTGGGCTTCTGGGCCTTTACTAAGTTCTCTCCACTCCCTGCTGGTTTTTTGTTCTGTTTTTTAATGCTCCTTGGTTTTCACTGGAGAGAAATGGAAAACGAATTATTTGAATGGTTTATTTACATGAAGATCGGCGCCATCTATCGGAACCAGTTGGGATGACAGCCCCCCTCCCCTGGACATGCATCACTAGTCTATAATTCAGGCAATTTTGATTAAAGACCACCGGTATTTCCTGGGGGAATTAATGACCGGCTGCAAGGAGCGCTTTGGGCCATTAATTCTATATTCTCATTAAATCCCCAGGAAATGACCCATCTTATGAGGAGGGCTTCTCTGGAGGAGCGTTGCAGAGATTAGAGAAATGCACACCTGGGAGGAAAGCATGGGCACCACGCTTTGCTCCCGCCCCTCCCCCCACCAAAGCCTGAGTTCTAAAGGGTGCACTGTGGCTTTGAGTGTCGTCAGCGACAGCCTGCATCCGTGCCTGTCTGGGAGTTGAGGGTTTGTGGCCAGTGGCAGGTGCATGGCTGGTGGCACGCTCCCAGAAGCGAGTTGGAAGGGCTGGAAGGAGAGCTGTCCTCAATTGCACACCAGGCCGGGTGATTAATACCGCCCACGCTAAGCCTGACGTCAGGGATCGGACTGGGGATGGGGAGGGATGTTTGTGTCCTAGCCCCTCTGCCTTTTCTCCCTTTCAATTTAGTTGACAGGTTGATTTCAGAGCTGAGTGCTGCCTGCCAAGGTCAGTACGACCAGCTGGGCCCCCTCAGCTGGTGACTTGCAGGACACTTGTCTCTCAGGCATGTTGAGGTGGGAGCCTCTTTAACCCCTGGGTGCTTTGAGCCCACTTGGTTCCTTCAATCAAATTACTCCCACCTACTCAAATCAACTTTTGGCATCTGGCTGGGACTAAGATCTGGAAGTGGGCTTGGGGTGTGGTTGAAGACTGAACTGAGTTTCCTCCCTGCCTGCGGCTGCTAACAGTCTGAGTTGCTTGACATTACACCCAGTGGGAGACATTTTGGAAATAAGCTTTCTTAAAGTAAACGTTTAAGTCGTTCCCCAGTTTCTCCTTTGTAAAGAATAAGAACCTGTGCTAATTGCTTCGGGGCAGTTAGGCTCCTGGGACATTTCTGCTGACAAGGTGGTGATATCAGTGTACCCACAGATCATGCTGCAAAATCAATTAGCATATTCTTGGAAGAACAAAGACTGTCAAGGTCCCTGGGAAAGTGCCTTAGTACGCCAAACCCTACTTTGCATGATCACCCCTTACTTCCTTCAGAGAGTACTCCTACCTTGAATTACGTCTTGAACATATGTCAAGACCCCTTCCCCTAAAATTCACTGTCTCCAATCCCCAACACAGTTGTTCATTCTTAGATTCACACTGCACCTATATAAACTGGGTTATCACACTGTACTGCAAATATTTGTTTCCTTGTCAAGGACCTGTGAGTTCCTTGAGGACACAACTGCATCTTCCTCATTTTTGTATCCCTAGAACCTCCAAGCATGGTGGCTTGGAGGTTCTGAGCATTACAGCATCTGAGCATTACAGATGCTCAGTAAATGTTTGAGAATGAAGGAACCAACCCTTAAAGGATGACAAGTGGGAGCTATGGACCCCTGGGGCATCTAGAACTCTTTGATCATCCACACCAGATAACAGTACCTGTGAAGGTACCTATAAGCAGCTGAAGTGTTTAAACCGCAGGGACTGGCCTGATGGGAAGGGCTGAACAGCTGGAGGTAATTCTATTAAGTTTCGCTTGTTAACCCTTGGTTTCCAAATCTATCACACAGGTTCCCCAGATACCCTCCTGTCTGGGACTAAGAATTAATATCATTTGCGGTTTATCTGATATCTGGCTTCGTTTTGATAATTCTACCAGGCTCTATCACTTAACCCCTTGTACCAACACTAGCAAGGCTGGAGGAATCATGTTCCCGAACTCAAAGTGGGTTTCATACAACAGCTGACCAGAAATGCCCTTTCTTCTGCACCAAATGCATGCACAGTTACTGTGCAGGTTTGCTAGTCTTTGTTTTGCTGGGGATCCAAAGGCCACAGGTGATTATCTCATCTAACTCTCTAATTTTAACCAGTTATCCAAGACGACTGTTGGACCTATACAGCCAATGATGTGTTGGTAAAAGTTTAAAACCCAGCTCTCGGGTGGTGGTAGTAATCTCGATTGGTAGTATGTGACAATTTTTGTGGAGCAAATACTAAACCCCCCACAATTCTTCCCCGCAAACAATTTCAAGCTATCAACTTCATGTCTCTGAATGCAGAGTTAAGAGATGCACAGTAATACACCTTTAGTATTTCCATCAAAAAGATACAATAGACGTAATGCCAAGAGCAAAGATAATAGTAAAATGTATTAAAATAATTAGTAACTGATGAGTTTTGTTTATTCCCTTTGTTTTTATATAACTTACTTAATTGTAAGTTTATATGACTTAATTTTTAAATTAAGGTATCATTCACATACCATAAGCATCACCCTTTTAAAGTGTACAACTCAGTGGTTTTTAGTGTATTCACGAGTTGTGCAAATATCACTGCTAATTCAAAACATTTTCATCATCCCAAAAGAAACTCCATGTCCATTAGCGGTCACTCCTCATTCCCCCAACCCCATCCCCTGGCAACCACTAATTTACTTTCTGTCTCTGTGGATTTGCCAATTCTGGATATTTCATATAATCGGAATCATATACTATATAGCCTTTTGGGTCTGACTTTTCACTTTGTATAATGTTTTCAAGGTTCATCCATGTTCTGATGTATATCAGTTTTTCTTCATTCCTCTTCACGGCTGAATAATATTCCATTATATCCATGTACCACATTTTATTTATCCATTCATCAGTTGATAGACATTTCAGTTGTTTCCACTTTTTGACTATTATGAATAATCTTGCTATGAACCTTCATGTACAAGTTTTTGTGTGAACCTATGTTATCATACTCTTGGCTATATAACTAGGAGTTGAATTGCTGAATCATACTGTGACTCTGTGTTTAACTTTTTACAGAACTCTTTAACTATTTCCCACAGTGGTTACATCATCTTACATTCCCACCAGCAATGTTTGAGAGTTCCAATCTGTCCACTTCGTCTCCAATAAATACCTGTTATTTTCCACTTTTAATTATAATTTAATTTTAACATTATTCTTTAGCAATCAGCTTGCAAATTTTTTCCATAACTTAACAATCCATTCTCACAGGCTGGTATGAGCTAGCCCAGCATACCACTGCATACAGCCCTCCACAAAAAATCCCACTGTCCTTCTCTTTAGTCAGTTCCACTTCTTTTTGCTGACAAGAGTGATACTCAACAGATTTGGATTTCCTTCTTACATTCTTCCTATAGAAAACCGAAACAGGAGATCTCAGGTTTTTTTCTCTTCTGGAATGAAGATTTTTAATTCTGGAGAATCACAAGGTTTTCAGCTCTACCAAGCACTCTGGGCAGAACAGAGCGTTTCCCTCCTCCATTTATGTTGAGAAACAAAAATAAAACCCAGAATGTGTCTTCCTGACACCCAGATGTATCTTCTGGATGGGCTCTCAAACGGTTGCTTCAACAGGGCAAACAGCTGTGGTCTGTTTCAACATAATTTGATGTAATCAGGGTTAATTTTGGTGATGCAGTAACTCTGTAGCCTGTTTTTTAACTGGATTACTGTTGGGTCAACAATCATGTGGCATTACATTTAGTGGCTGAAACAAAAGCCAGAATTAAAACAGCTTCCCCCCAGCACCCTTCTAAATGACAGCCCCACTGGAAATGGAAGTTATGAGGCACATTTAACATAATTAACTAAAAACAGAAAGTAGCTGCAGTCAAATTACATGCAAGCTTCTCCAAGGTCCAGTGTCCACTGAGAAAAGAGCTGGAAACTTCCTTGTTGTTGTTTTCTTTTCCTAGAGTCATTAGAAACATGTTGGCAGACATCATTATAACTTCATATTCGGAACTGTTTCTGAAGAACAAAGTCTTTATCTTACTTTGAGATCTGGCCATGAGTGTTTATGCCAGCCCAGCAGCAGGGTTTGGGCTGCTCTAGGCACACACACTTTCTGATTTAGTCTCTTCCCACTTTTCAGTTTTGGCTAGTCTGAAACACAGCTAAGGCCCGTGACAAAAGCCATCCTTAAACAGTTCTGGAAAGCAGAATCTTCAAAAATAGATGTCTTGGGAAGCTGCCAAATGTGTTGGTTCTTCAAAACCTCTTTAATCCAATTTTGTAGTTCAAAGAAAGGTCTGATGTGTATCCAATCCCCTCTGTAAATAAGTCTCCATTCATTTGTTTTGGTGACTTAGAGTATCAAGAAACTTGAAAAGCAAAGAAGTCATCACTTACCCTCCTGCATCTTATTTATCAGGAATTCCTCTTCTAAATAATTTCTTGATCAACAAATATTCTAGAATAGTATGTGTGACGAAAAGGTAATGAGGCTTAAAGAGTAAGGAGAATTCTTTCCGTAAGTCAGACGGTGTACTAATGTCTTTTAGTTGTAAAAGCAGATACCCATTTAAAATTTGCTTAAGCCGCAATAGGGAATTTACTGTTTTTTTTTGTTTGTTTTAAAAAGAGGCATATCCCATGGAACCCAAGAAATAGTTGAATGTGGCCTCAGGAAGGGCAGCAACCAAGGACTAAATATAGCAAGAACTAGGCAGCCAGTCTGTGTGTCTGTCTCTCTCAGAGGCCATATGGTTTTTCATCTCTGAGCATTTTGCCTTCAGTTCTTTCTTTCTGCAGACTTTCTCTGTCTCTTAAGGTACATGTTTGTCTTAGAGCTCCTAAGTTTACATGTTCCTGGTTCAAGCAACTAGTCCAGACCCCAATTTTCTAAGAGAAAATGAGACTGGTCCACTTGGGGTCAGGTATCCATCCCAGTCCTACCAGCAAGGGAAGCTCATGTCCCCAGTATGTCTGCTGGGGTTTTACTGGCTAGGATAGGGGTGGGGGAATTCTCAGAGGAAAGATGGGTTCGATAACTAACTAGATACCTTGAAAGGTGTTTAATAGAGACATGAACACCAATATTGTTTCTTGCAGGACATACCCAGTATCTATCATTTGAAACTCAGAAAACACTTAGGCATGTATTTCTATTCAAGTACAAAATGTTTATATTCCTATATATATTACTTGGGAATTATTATTTATGTACTTGTTATTCAGTTTTTTTTAAAGTTTTAAATAATTTTTATTGAAATATAGTTGATTTACAATGTTGTGTTTTTTTTGGTTCGTTTTTTTGGCTGCATTGAGTCTTCGTTGCTGCACGAGGGCCCCCTCCAGTTGCGGCGAGCAGGGGCCACTCTTTGCTGTGGTGCGCGGGCCTCCCATTGTGGTGGCCTCTCCTGTCGCGGAGCACGGGTTCCAGGTGCATGGGCCTCAGCAGTTGTGGCTCGCGGGCTCCAGAGCGCAGGCTCAGCAGTTGTGCCGCACGGGCCTAGTTGCTCCGCAGCATGTGGGATCCTTCCGGACCACAGCTTGAACCCTGCATTGGCAGGCAGATTCCCAACCACTGCACCACCATGGAAGTCCATGTTATTCAGTTCTCAATAAAGATTTTCTGAGAACCTACTATGACAAGTTCAGCATAGGAATACTGAGGTGAGTAAGACCAGGGTTTTAAGAAGTTCAGGGTCTTTATGGGGAGAGAAATAGATAAGCAGATGTCTATAGTAGTATGTGGGCAATGTTATAATAGAGGTATGTTCAAAGGATTGTGGGAGCACAGAGAAATCATCAGTCCAACAAAATTATCAGTTTGTCCCCCCTATATGGGGACAAACAGTAAGGGTTTTCCTTGTCTTTGGGTGCCTCCCACAGAGAGGCACAGAGTAGGCATCAATTAACGTTTGCTGAATTAGATGATGTAAGCAGTAGCTCCTTCAATTTTGAGGCAAGAAACTTATCTAGATTTAGAGAGCAAGGTGGAAAAAAACACTAACTAAAAATATGAGCGACTCCAACTAAATTCGTCTTAGGACTTGCTTCTGAATTTCCTCCACCAATCAAATAATTCATTCAACAAGTATTTACTCAGTACCTACTATGTGCAAGGCACTTGGCTAGGTGCTGGTTATGTAATGATGAACAGCATGGAGAGGTTCTTGACAAGCCTACTAACTCACTGTACTCCAGAAGCAGTGCTGGAGAGTTGCCCTAGAAACTCACCTTCAGTAACAGATTACAATGACAAATTACTAGTTGAACTCATAGTTTCTTCTGATCCCTGACTTTCTGTTCTATGTTCAGGCAGTGGCTTCAGACTTGGGTTTAGGCTGAAAGGGCTAATTTAAAAATTCAATTTATGAAATATTTTAGAGACATAGAGGGGGGAAAGTCAGTTTGGGAATTATTTTTTAAGGAATATCTCCCTTTTGTCTGATGGGTACATTTACTTTTTTTTGACACCTAATTTATGATACCTAATTCATTCAAGAGTTATTTAATGAGTACCCTCTATGTTCCAGATACCCTCCAAGGCACTGGACATACAAAGATAAATACACTCTCCTGTTCTCATGGAGCTCACGTTCTGGCAGAGAAGACAAGTGACAATATAAGAGGACCAGTATTTTCATATGGTTCTGAGGGAGCATAATGGAGGGAGGGAGTCTGGAAGCCATTGACCAACCCTTGGTATCTAGAGGTGCAAGTCATATAAACACTAACACTAGTAATATAAACACATGAAAAGGTAGAAATCCTAGCTGCATTTTGGAGTGTCACCATTCTTGAAATAAAGCCTCATGGCCTCAGACAGTGTGATCAGAGCTGTTAATATTTTGATTCTAGGTGACTAAGAGGTGACAGGTGCGTAGCCTGAGAAAGCCACCCAAGTCCGTTCATAGGCATGTGGAGACAAGCAGTGCTCTGTCAGGATGCAGGGCACACTCCAGCCTGATGAGGACAGGACTCTGTTGAAGGCTGCTAACCCACTAGAAAAAAGTTAATCAAGAGTGAAATGACAGTCAAAATAAAGACACAAAAGGTCCACATATGGTATCTTTGTGGTTGTTGATCCATGAATAGCCCACTCCTAAGTTTTCTGAGAAACATTAACTAGATACAAGAGCCTTCCTGCACAAGTTAGTAAACTAGAAGTAGGTTGGGTTTCTTTTCAATAAAGTTGACATATCTGGTTGGGGGAAGGGGTGGAGAAAGGAAGGGGAAGCACCTGGATGTTGCTGTATTGCAGGCATAGGAGGAATCAGAGTGGGAGAGAAAAACATGCACAGAGAAAAAACATGGGAGAGGTAGTGGAAGAGAAAGGAAGTGAGGCAGAGATAAAGGTCGAGAGATGTGGCAGGATCTATGCCACATGAGTTCCAGAGCAACACCACTCTGCAGGCTGGCTTTCCCATCCTTGATATAGAGGCACAGAAGCCAGCTCAAAGGTCCACACAGGGGACTTCCCTGGTGGCACAGTGGTTAAGAATCCGCCTGCCAATGCAGGGGACATGGGTTCCTGGTCCGGGAAGAGCCCACATGCCGCAGAGCAACTAAGCCCATGCGCCACAGCTACTAAGCCTGTGTGCCACGACTACTGAAGCCCATGCACCTGAGAGCCCATGTGCCGCAACTACTGAAGCCCGCGCGCTCTAGGGCCCACGTGCCACAACTACTGAAGCCCGCGCGCCTAGAGCCCGGGCTCCACAACAAGAGAAGCCACCGCAATGAGAAGCCCACACACCGCAACGAAGAGTAGCCCCTCCTCACTGCAATTAGAGAAAGCCATTGCGCTGCAAAGAAGACCCAATGCGGCCAAAAAAATAAAATTTTAAAAAATATATATATTAAAAAAAAAGGTCCAGACAGAACAATCAAATTCTTCAATGAGCAGATCTAATTATTACTTTTTACAGTAAAAACATTAAAACCTCACTGAAGGTTTCTCACAGTGTGAAGTTAAACCACCTATATTAGAATCACTCAGGGTGACTGTTTGAAGAATGCTAACTGTGTGCTGTTACATCCTAGACCTTTTAGGGTGGAACAGACTTTCTAGGGTGGTATCAGGATAATCTGAACTTTTAATAAGCTCCCCAGGTGATTCTTATGCATAATAAACTTTAACAAAGATTATACAAAATGGGAGTCCCTGAGACGTGGGAGCATATCCTATTTTTCTCTGTGTTCACAGAATCGAGCACTTAACCTGGCACAGTGCGTCTACTGAACTGAATTGAATAGGCCAAAGAGATTTTTAAAGAAAAGTCGCTCAATTCCACTGTCCTGAAACAGCTGATTCCATTTTTTCCCATATGCTTCTAGTCCATGTGCACAGCTTTTACACTGTTGTAACTGCAAAGTACAACTTAAAAAATTTTCAACACATTTTCTCTTATAATTTTTATGGCTATAAAATATTTCATTCAACATGTAATAAATATCTTACTTCATACAGATTTTTTTTTTTTGAGTTTTGAAAAGGATTCCCTTAGGAGACCTTACATTTGTGTAGTGTTGTCAACTTATGAAACCCTTTCACACAGTCTTCGCCGTTTCTCACAACACTCTGTAAGTTAAATATCATCCTCATTTTGCAGCTAAGTATACAAACTCAGAGATAAAATAACTTGCTCAAGGTTCCACAGCTGGTAAGTAGAGCGTCAGACATAAACCAGAGTCTTCTCCCTCTACATCTAATACCCCTTCCAAGACACGAAACATCCAGCACATTTTCTGGCAGGAATCTGACCCGACAGTTTCCTGATGCAAAAACCTGTAACACAGAAGGCAGAAGATGGAAATTACATTTAAAGAGATCGTTGGCCAGCCGTATCCTAACTGTATAAGGAATCCGTTTCTGCCTTTTGGGGCAATGCAAAGAAAATGTAGTATCAGTAGGAATCTTCAGTAAAGGAACTTACTGTTCTTCAACAACAAATCTATATATGACCCAAGTCCATTTCTGCAATCCCCAAATAAAGGGGGTTGGTACTGCCCTGAACATTCTGAAACTCTGAGATCTTTCAGCAGTATTACAGATACAGGAGGAGGAACAATTACTATAGGCTGTAAGACAGACAGGGAGGAGGCACTGGAGACTTTAAGCTCTTCTAACGTCAAGACTGGTATCACAGGGTACTTGGGTAGCAGCTGAGTGGACAGTGAAAAGAAGCATTACTCTACTAAGAGAAAGGCCCACCTTAAGGATACTCTGCCTGGCGAACACCCTAGTGGGGTGCAGCTCTTCAGGGAAGGACAGACTGTCCCAAGTGAGCAGCTACAGAAATTCTATTCTGGAGAAGAAAGTGTGTGGCTGTTTCTAATTTATTATATTTGCATGCCATGGAGAGGCCGGTTCTGTTACTATCAGGTCACAATCAGAGTTCTCCAAGTATTAAAAAAAAGTTACCTCTTAAGACAGACAGTTCTTAATTCACTGAAGGTTCAGTGGGTAAATTAGTAGGAACTGGGAAAAATACAGAGGAGGGTAATTTATACATCATATACAGGGGAAGGGATATGATCTCTAGGAGATTTTTCAAATCTAGGATCATTGGAAAACAGCAAACCAGCAGTTCTTGTTGAGCCAGTGTGCAGAGAAGGTTCTGCATGTGGCAGAAGCCAGGTTCTGCAAAATACAGTTCTGTGTACATGTGTATTTGTAGCACGAAAAAAACCTTTGCTGCACGGGCCCACCAAGTTTCTATTTTCAGAGTATCACCTTGAAATATCAAAGGCTGATCACTTTGGGAGGCTATTAATAATTCCTATCAAAGTTCTTTCATCTACCTTTCTATGTATATTCTAGGATGATCCTAAGAGGAAAGTAGGACAAATGTGAACACAGACTCATTTAAAAAATTGCACAGTGAGCTTAAGTACACTGCTGGGTCTGGGACTCTGTATTCCATTTTCAATGTTTCTCTTTACTAGAATGTATTTGGGCTCAACCATCATTTTCCATCACATTCTTAAATTTCTTCTCCCTGTACAGAACAAGGAAATCAGAGGCCAAAGTGTGTTTTGCACTGGGGCTTAAAAGGCAAGATTCTTTGATTACTGTAAGAAGTTCAGTGCTTTCAGTTTCTCTGGAGGCTGAGAGTGGTGAACTTTATTTGTAGTCTTACTCCCCCTCATTATTAGGAATTCCTAATAACCAATCTCCATAACAAATAAACTAATTTAACCAAACAAATTTCAGGCACAGTAAGCTACAAAGGAACAAGGTCCACAATATATTGTGGACATGTTAAAAAATACTGTAAACTGTAAAGCAATGTCCAAATGATAGTCATATTATTAATAACAATTATGAACAGTAAAGATGTAGCAGAAGGATATTGAAAAGTCATAAACTATGTTAATTCAGTGATTAGCTGCCTGAATGGCAGCTTACGAACCATCTAAACTCCTGATTTCTTTACAAAGGTCCCCCAGAAACTACCACACAGTGTACTAATAATGGCTGTAAATCCACTGGATTCCAAAGCAAACTGCACAAGAGCCAGCTGGAGTGTTAGCTGATCCAAGGGGCAATCCAGGGCTCCTGACAATGGTGGAATGTCTAAGTTTCTGGAGGGGTGCTAACCATGATCTAATAAGACCTGTCTTATAGAAATCCTACTGAAGTATTTTGGTGTAGGGTGATTAAGGTGGCTTTCCACTCTTTCCTTAATGCTTTTGCCATCTTTTCATTGGAATTGAAGCTGGGAAGAACTACTGTCAGATATTACTCCCACCTGTTTTCTTTTTATTATACATACTTTAGATTGCAGACTGAATACAAATATTGATCAGAAGCCAAAACGCCCCAGACATTTCTTATCAATTCAATCCAGGCCAATCTGTCTTTCAACTCTGCATTTTTATGTTCTTGCCTCACCACTTACTCAAATAAATATATGAATAAAATAACAATCCAAGTAAGCATCTCTCATCTATAATTACCTGAAGAGGTTTAAAGAAGGGTAGAGTTAATCCATCTCACCAGTTGCATGTTCAATGCCTGTTCAGTCCTGCATGAAATGTCTAGATTCAATTTATAGAGAATATGAATGTATAACACTGTAGAGGGGTGCTTCTAGCAGATTCTGTTTGGGAGGGACAAAAGGTCAAACCATTCCTTTGCTGTTCTGTGAGAGTTAAGAGTCTCTGGGCTGGGTCAGAGGGTAGGAGAGCTATGTCTAGATCTGGAATGGATCACTCACACAGTTAAGTTCTTGTCAGACCCTCCTAATCCCCCCCCAAACCCCCTGTCAAAAAAACCCCACAAACCCACGACAGCACAACTTACGCAGGCAAGCGGACAGCCAGATGGAAAGTAACTATTTTTCTCCACCTTCTTCAAAATTTGAAATGAGAATGGGAACTAATGATGGAAAAAAACATTTCTAAGTTTTAGAATACACTCTTACTTGGGTTACTATTTTGAGGTAATGTTTGGAAACCTTGGGAAAGCAGAATCTGATTTTTCCCTCATTGGAAACTGGTTACTCAAGTGAAAATTAATACCCTCAAATCCCCTTTTAACTCACAAATTAAGCCCTATGGTATTATAGAACAGACCATCCTTAACTATTAAATCCACATTTTTGTTCATTATACATAGAATTATACAACGCTGTTTCTATGTAGAATCTGGATATTCATGTATCAGCTGACAAGCCAACATTTAAAAGGTTTTCTTCTGTTGATGCTGCCTGCAAGCAATAGTTTAGTTTTGGCATTTTCATCATCCTTGTCTGACATTAGTGCTTGTTTTTTGTTTACTTATTGGTAAAATGTAAGTATTGAGCCAAAGGTGTAAATGACTAGGCCGTTTGAAGTGGCAAGTGTCTGGCTTCAACCAGATACTCATTATGTGATCAACTGTGAAAGAAAAGAATGAACACATAAGTATGAAGGTTCGGAAATACACTGCTGGAGACTCAGATAAGGAAGAATGTATGTCTGACCCCTTGAGAAGGAGTCTTTTCCACCTCACATACACACACATTGAACACACTTAAGTCTATTGTTAAACTTTCAGCGATTGACCTCATTATAAGTTTTCGGAGACCTAGTATGTACTAAAATAAAATCTAAAGGTCACACTTTAAATCAATTATTATTAGTGACTATGTCCATCACAAATTCCTAGAAGATTAAGAGACAGAAGGATCCTTAGAGTTCATCTACTTCAAAGCGATAGCTCTGCAGATGAAGTAACTGGAGGCCACAAGGATGATCTTACTTGCCTAATGCTCCACAGTTAAGCCAATGGTGGCACTGGGACCAGAACCTGGGGCTTCTCTCATTCGGTATTCTTTCTATCACTGTTATTTTTGATGCCCAGCCATCATGTTAACATCACAATTCTGACTGGCTCCTCAAAAATCACTGCAGGCATGATCCCTAATAGCCTTGGAAACTATTAGTGCATCCAGGTTTTGGGCCTGTGAATGTTTGTGATTCTTACTCCACAAAATACAGTATCAAGACTTAAAAGCCAAATCAAATTAACTGATGTCACAAATGGTTTCTCTAACCCTAGGGGAGCATAGGCTCGGTTGTGTGTTTTGTGGCTGGAGGTGATTGTTCCCCCAAGTCGCTGCTGACAGTGTCTGCCCATGTGTTCTCAGGCCCATGTGTGTAGCCACAGCCACATACTCAACCTGCTACGACAGAGACAGCCTTCACTGATTTCTAATAGATGTGCGTGGCAAGCGCAGTGCCATGGACAGGTAAGAGGGACTACAAGGCAAACGTAAGAAGAGGAACAGAATCTGAGTGCTTGACCTATTTTATCCAAACAATTGTTTCCCAAACACTACCACAGGGTTGTGTTTTGTTTAACATCTTTATTGGAGTATAACTGCCTTACAATCGTGTGTTAGTTTCTGCTTCACAACAAAGTGAATCAGCTATACATATACATACATCCCCATATCGCCTCCCTCTTGCATCTCCCTCCCTCCCACCCTCCTTATCCCTCTAGGTGGTCACAAAGCACCGAGTTGATCTCCCTGTACCACAGGGGTCTTGATTACAATGAACCTGAAATCTTATAAAATACGGTATATTTTATTATTTAGCGACTTCAGGGAAAGGGAGAGCTGATAGTGCCACACTTCTTAAAGAATTACTTCTTCACTAATTTTTGGGGTGGGAAACTTAGGTACCCAGCACAAATGGGTAAATAATTCATATAAGAAAATGTTTTCAAATAAATAAGATTTATCTCTGTGTGTGATTTTTTAAACTATACTTTAACAGAATTTAAAAAATAAGTTACATATATATATTTCATTGTTTATATTCTTAAGCAGAACCTAGTAAACATAAGTAACATGTTTTACACAGAAGAAGAAGAAAAAAAAATGGTTTCTCTATTTTATCTTCCAGGTCTAAGGTTAAATATCGCCTTTTCAGGGATGCCCCCTCTAGCAAGCTAATCTATGATTGCCTTGTTCTTCATAAAATTTTATAGCACATACCATATTTTGAAATAATACATTTGTTTGCTTATCATTGGTATATCTTCCCTAATAGACTGTAAATCCATGAAGGCAAGGGTCAGTTCACTACTGTTTATGTAGCACCTAGCACAGTCTGTGGCATGTAGAATAAGCTCAGGTAATATCTGTTGAGTAAACAAATGAATTTATCTCTCTAA
Organism: Pseudorca crassidens; assembly: GCF_039906515.1. NCBI lineage: Eukaryota > Metazoa > Chordata > Mammalia > Artiodactyla > Delphinidae > Pseudorca > Pseudorca crassidens. The sequence goes on from NC_090304.1 coordinate 56,762,324, forward strand.
CCCGTGGTTGAGGCAAGCCTTATGGAAGCTTTAATTTTTCCTTTTATCCTGTCCTAAACTTGGTATCTAAGCCCAAGGATTAAAGTTCCAGGGAAGCAGATTTTAGCTCAGCAGAAGCTACCAATTAGAGAGCTTCAGAAATGGAATGAGCTATTCTGTGGGGTACTGGGCTCTTTGCCAAGAGGCTGCCAAGGTACATAGGATCCCTCTGCTTTAGATAGAAGTTCGACCTTGACAACCTCTCAGCGTCTCCTATGACTTCCAACTCTAGGTTCTGCAGTTCTTTCCAGTTGTTTGATTTTGAGTTAGGTTAAAATAAAGTGCATATAGAAACTCATTAGGAAGTGACCTAAGATAAGTCATCTAATGAGACTTAGAAAATTGATTATTCAGGCATGCATGCCTTTTTATAATTATTTGATACATATGAATCCTACTGAGTTCACCATTTGCCATAAGCCCATATATCTGCATCTCAACGAAGACTAAAAGTAGAGTTAAAAAAAACTTGTGTAGCATTTCACAGTTTTAAACACACACACACACACACGCACACACACTTCCATGTAATTACTATATCAAGTCTGTGAGGAAAATGATGCATGAGCTCATACAGAGTAAGTAGCTTATCCAAACTCATACTTGTGACTGCTAGAACCGTCAGGTCACGAAGTCCCAAATCAGTGATCTTCTCACTCTAATATGCCCTGTTACTTTTTGACTCCAGAATTATCCTCCCTTTACATTTAGCTATATATCCTCATCTTGGATGCAAAATACCTTTCTTCCAAATTTCACTGGGAAAAGGCCAAATGGAATTTAAAAACCTGTTTTTTTCTTTCATAGGTATCGAAAATCTATTTTATTATCAGAGACGTTATAAATATCTAACATGAACTAACTGCAACACAACAGTGATTAGTTTAAATAATACATCTTGTTAGCTTTTATAATTTAGGATCAACAGTTATTAAATGTGATTTTTCATGTAGACTGATGAAAAAAGATTTCAATTCACAATAGCAATTTTCTTAATTCAAGACCCGAAAAAGGAATATTTTCTTCTGTAATGTTTAGTAAAGCAATGAGAATAAGATGGGAATTTATCATAGGTTAAATGGGAAGGGAGAAAAGATCCAACAACATTTTATTTTTAGCTAGTAGTTGCTTCTCAAAGGTCACAGAGGGCAGTGGTCTACTGATTAAAGACAAAGTAAAATACACAATTTTGGGACTTCCTGGCAGTCCAGTGGTTGAGACTTTGCCTTCCAGTGCACGGGGTGTGGGTTCGATCCCCGGTTGGGGAGCTGAGATCCCACATGGCTTGCGGTCAAAGCATAGAACTGAAGCAATATTGTAACAAATTCAATAAAGACTTTAAAAAAATGGTCCACATCAAAAAAAAAAATCTTGAAAAACTAAAATACACAATTTCATCCTGTCCTAGAGTTTGAAAGGACCTTTGAGATCATCTAGTTCAATTTCTTCATTTTGTTCTTAATTGACACAATAGCTTTGAGATTCTATCTGCTATAAGTACCTCTTCTTGATGGAGTTCATCTTTCCATGAAATGCCTTCAACTTGCAATGAAAATCATGATCACATGTATCTTTCATGTATCTTCTGGCATGACAATTACATATTGAAAACTTCTGCATTTCAACAGTTCAAACATGCATTCTCCTGTATGTATATTCATGTGCAGTACCTCTGGCACAGGGTGGTTTTCCTTAAGCAGTTTTCAGCTACAAAAGACACGAATGAGTAAATCTTGGAAAAGGGATAACATCTTTGATATTGTCAATTCCCAAGATGCACTGCAGATAGCGTTCAAATCCCATCCCAAAACCTCCATGTGGCACAGATCCAAATTGACGGAGGTCCAGATACCTAATTTTGAAAAACAGAGAATCATTACCTATAAACGCTTCATTTAAGATCAGATGTTATGACAGAATTTTATGTTTCAAAAGTTTTTTGCAATCATTTGTTATCGTCACATCACTGCGGTAGACCAGTCTTTTTACAGAGAAGTTAAAGTGATCTGTCCAAGATTACCCAGGCAAACAGCAGCATATCCTGTCATGCATTCATGGGCTTTGGTCACTTGATCCTTATTCTTTAAAGTTTGTTAGATGCTTATATACAGAAAACTTGTCTCATGAGGCTACAGGAAAATTTCTCATAACTTATTTTTCTTTAAATATATTCCTCTTCTATGTCTTGGTATATCTATGATAATGTTCTTGTTTTTCCTTACCAAAATTATATTGTTCAATACACAGAGAAGGGTGAAGAGTTTTGCCTGATGTATTACAAAAAGAGACCCCCTACTAGACTAGACTGTAAGCTACATCAAGGTCAGGAACTGCTTCTTAGCCAACCTTTATCTCCAGTGACTGTCTGGGAATAGATGCTCACTATATGATGATTTATTGTTTGAAGGCATAAAAATATACTCTTGAGCACTGGAGTGAAGAAAAACTTTGACTTCTCTGCTTTAAGCCTAGTAGAAGATGTCCAGAGTCATTTTTCTGAAAGGCTACACAGCCTCTGAAGCCCATCCTTGCACATTCTATTCCCACATAAGACTACATGCTAGAAAATGGTATGTTCATGATTCAAACCCGGATTCCAATACACCAGCCTGGGATAAAGTTGTTTTAGGAACGGAAGAGAAGGAGGAAGACTCCATAACTATTTTTATTGTCATTTAATGGTGGGAATTCTTGAATTATACAATATTGATTAAAATAAGTTTATAGTTTCTTGAATGATTTGTAAAATATACAAAAATACAGCATAAAACTTAAGCACCACAGCTGGTAGTCATACGGCTCCTCAAGGATAAACACTATAACCTTTTTCCCCACTATTAATAACAATGACTACATGTATTGGTATTTTAGGCAATTAAGATTAAGTACTTCTCTTTCTAAAATAAAACACAAATTGCAACTAGGTGAGTTACAACCAAGTGAGCGATCAATAAGACAGGAGTTAGTATTTAAGAACTATCAGGAATAATGGAAGGAACACAGTCTTGAGTAATTGAAATGTTTGGTAGCTGAATTAACTTTAAGTTCATAAGGCATGGGGGCAGAATACACTTTGATTTAGTGAGAAAATGAGATGAAGGGCATGTCAAACCACCTGCCACAAACACCTGCAGGATCTGAGTCGGCTGCTAGAAGGCCAGTATCTAGCTTTAGCTGGCTTTAAATTTCTCATACATCGATGTCAAAACACTGGCATAAATGCCTGGAAACTGAATTCAGAAGAGGGAGTCTGTCTTTAGCATTTTTCTTGCCTTTGCTTTGACAGATGGAAAAATCTACTTCTAAAAACAAGTTTTCAAAAGAATCTTTATTTGATTGTTGTTATATTGATTCTAGGGTAGCCAGATTATAGAAGAGATGGTACAAAAATTATGGAACTAGTTACAGATTATTTGCATGTGGCATGTAGAAACAGGAAGTGAGAAAATTCTTAGACACCTGGGGTGGCTATTCACAGTTTGGTAGAACACTAGGAGAGATCACAGACTTGGAGATTTTTAAGGTCCTTTCTGCCTTAAAATGCTATGATTATCATATAAAAGGAAGCAGATCCCAACTGTTAAAAAAATAAAATTCAAGTGAGTAAATTTTTAAGATCTTAATTGGCTTTATTCAGTGATTCATGAATCAGGCAGTATCCCATCTAGCAATAGAAAAGAGCTCCGAAGAGCTCTACAGAATGATTATAGGCAAAAGAGGGTAGGACAAGGAAATTACTAGCAAAGAGTGGGTGGTTTCAGGCAAGGTCGCCTTCCTTTAGGAGATGGCAGGGGTCTATCAGGCAGATTACCTCACCAGTGTTGACCAGGTAATTTTAGATTCCCTGGTTCAAGATTCCACTCCTGGGAGATGTCAAAACTATAATTAAGTTAGGTATTAAGTCTCAGTTTGGTGATGTGAGCTTAGTACAAGTGACTCCATTTTGAGCCTGCTGTCTCTTTTATTAACAAAATAATAAATATTTATATTTGGAGATGTTAGGAGTTTGAAAACTTTAGTTGGGAAAGAGTAGTATTGAAATGATTAATAAAGACCAGAAAAGGTCTAAACCAATAATTAAGATTTATATATAACTAGTTTTTATACACTATGAATATTACCTTGTAGACAGAAAGAAACTGAGGTAAAATGCATAAGCTTGACAATCAGGCTCATCTACCTAGTAGCAAGACTCAGAACAAAAGAAGGAAAGGGGGACGGAAACTTAACTAAGCTTCTACTCTGTGTAGATACTTAACCTGTATTGTTTCCTTTCATCCTAACAATAACCCTGTGAAGTAGATATTATCATTCCATTTTATGGCCAAGAAAACCAAGACTCAAGAGAGATTAAATATGCCAAAGTTCATTACTGATAAATAATGAAGCAATCTAGGGCCATTACTTGAACCCAATTTTAGGCTTTTTGGCATCTCTGAAATCAGCTCCTTCATTACGAAAAGGCAAGTGTGTAATTTAACCTTTCCTTCTCCTGAGAACAGCAAAAGAATTAATAATTTTGTTGATATTATTATACTAAGATCCTGAAAGAGTCTTATTACACAAATATAAATAAATAATTTGTACATACTGTAAAGTACTTGAAGAAAGGGTCTGCATAAAGAACACCAGAACAACTTAGGAATGCAGACAGATGATCTTCCCTAAGCAGCTTAGATTTCTACAGTTGGTGGAGACCTCAGGGACCACTTAGCTCAAGCTCCTAATTTCACACATAGAGAAAATGAAGCATAATGGTTAGGAACAAAGTCCCAGCTCTATGCTTCTAACTGTGTGCTCCTGCTTAAGTTAGTTAACATCTCTAGGCCTCGGGCCTGGAGGGATAATAAAAAGAGAATAAGAATAGTACCTTACTAACAGGGTGTTGTGATGATTACAGGAGACAATATACATCAAAATTTTAACACAGTTATCTGGCACACAATAGGTAATAAATAAATGACAGACATTATTATTACTACTTTTCAAAGACTCAAAGGGAGTAAATAATCTGAGAACCTGTTCATTGTTTTAACACTCTTCTATAGCACCCTGGAAATACAAGTGAAAACTATTTCACACTCAGACCCACAGCTAGAATAAGAGTCATCAGGGGTCACATTCTCACCATTGGTAGGCTCCTGTCAGTCCTGACCTGTAAAAGGAAAACAACAAAATTATTTCGGAGAATGGCAATAAGATAAATATACTAATCACCAAACATTTATTCTGGGTTGTGTGCACAGTGCTCTTTATAAACAAGTACACACCAAAACCTGTGCTCTTAAATAACATGCAATGCAGTTAAGAAGCCGAGCCTTTATTAGGTGGTAAGAAAGGTAGGATAACCAATAGTAAGAAAACCAATAGTCCAAGGTATTATCAAATAATAAATGCTATAGAAGGAAAGTATGGTCCAGAGCCCAAAAGAAGGGCTTCATTTGAGATAAATTTATCATCCTGTGACATAAGAAAAGTACTATTACTACTATATAGGGTTGTTGAAAGGCACACACAGACAAGTGATGTAGAGACACAATTTTCTTTCCACAATATTAAAACAATAATACAGATTCTGAGGCTGCCTTCATAACATGGCTGCAAATTGGTTTTTGCCAATTTGAGAAATGTTAATAAAACTTAAAGCTCTTAGTACTCATGAAATTTAGTTTCAGCCCTTACAAGTGTTTGGGACCACTGTGTACCTCAAAGTGATCAAGATTATGAAAAATTCAAATATACAAAAATATGAAAAACATGAACAGAAGTCACAGATAGATCCCTGAGACAGGTAAACACATATATCCACTTCATTAGGAAAGACAAATTTGGATATTATCAGATATTAGGTAAACATTTAATGTTATGAGGAAAGGTTTCCTGAAGGAAGGAAGCAAGCAAAGAAAACAGACCAATTAATCTTTCAACAGATGAAGTTCCTTGCCATGTGTGATTTTTATTGTGCTTTAAAAAAAACCAGAAAATCTTCAAATTCTTTCCATCTAAGGAGTTTTACCATCACTTCAATTCCACGATTTTTCCAGGACTTTTTAACACTATAGTAATACTAAGGAGTTAGTAGTCTATGTGATAAAAGAGTCCTCCCAGAACATATTTATCCCCTTTCTTCTGGACGCTAACCAAACAGAGCCATTCAAATGATTGGGATTACAAAACCAAGTTACTCAACAGATTCATAGGTTCGGATCTTGGAAAATCAACAACTTTTTAAGCATTTCTCCATTAGGAAAAGAAGGTCTTAACAAATGGCTAATTTAATAAATATGTCAAACAATCATGACTTTCCCAGGTTACTGTGAAACTTAGTATTATCTGGAGAGAAAGATTAAGCCTTCAACATGGGAAAGTCATTTTTTAAAATAGTCTGGCACAGTAAAAGTGGAAACCATGGAAAACAGAGCTTTATAACCTTGGTTAGTTTAGGAAGTCATTGTGGGTTGTTGGCTGACCATGCATATACAGGAGTGGTGGTTCGATTAGAAACATGATTCCCTCCTCCTCATATCCAAAACATTTTCTGGTGTTTATGGATACATTTCCCAGGTCTCAAACAGTGAGTTAAAATAAAGTTATTCAAATACCTAAATCAAGATGCTTACATAGTAGAAAACCTGAGGAAGGGAAAACTGCTTATTCTAAATGCTAGCTTAGTGGATATTTTTAGTTTCTTTCTCCCTCCATCTTTACCCTTTCCCTGGTTCAGAGCCTGTCCTTATGCCCTGTAGGAGTCTGCCAATCATAATTTAGAGTTAAACACACACACACACAAAGTGAAGAACAAACTTTAAGGGGGAAAATTTTCCTTTTCTATCATTAACTTTTTTAAAAAAATTTATTTAATTAATTAATTTATTTTTGGCTGCGTTGGGTCTTCGTTGCTGCACATGGGCTTTCTCTAGTTGCGGCAAGCAAGGGCTACTCTTTGTTGTGGTGTGCGGGCTTCTCTTTGTGGTGGCTTCTCTTGTTGAGGAACATGGGCTTTAGGTGCGTGGGCTTCAGGAGTTGTGGCACACGGGCTCTAGAGCACAGGCTCAGTAGTTGTGTCACATGGGCTTAGCTGCTCTGTGGCATGTGGGATCTTCCCGGACCAGGGCTCAAAGCTGTGTCCCCTGCATCGGCAGGCGGATTCTTAACCACTGCACCACCAGGGAAACCCCTCTATCATTAACTTTTTTTTTTTTTTTTTTTTTTTTTTTGCGGTACGCGGGCCTCTCACTGTTGTGGCCTCTCCCGTTGCAGAGCACAGGCTCCGGCCACGCAGGCTCACCGGCCACGGCTCACGTGCCCAGCTGCTCTGCGGCATGTGGGATCTTCCCGGACCAGGGCACGAACACCGTGTCCCCTGCATTGGCAGGCGTACTCTCAACCACTGTGCCACCAGGGAAGCCCTATCATTAACTTTAAAAAAAGCTATTTCCATAGGGAGAGATAGATACAAATAGTGGCAAAAAATCATTGTGTTTCATATAATAGTTCTAGTCTTTCAGAAAGAGAAGCTCAGAGAGGTTAAGTAACAACTTGCTCAAGGTCACACAGAATCTGAGATCCAAGTCTGTCAGGAGCTACGGCCCATGCGCTATTCTCTGTTAGTTTGCCATGACTGCCTTTGAGTGCCCCAACCCCAATTTCTGAATTCTGTTTCTTCTACGTCTCACCAATACCTGGCCAATCGCTGCTCTAAGAAATGGTACCGTTCTTCTCTGAGGCTTCCCCCAAAGAGTTCTCCAACTCCAGGAACCAGAAGATCAACAGCAGCAACCTAAAAAGGAAAAAACTCATAAACAACATTCCGTTTTCAGAGCATTCCAACAACTGTCAGCTTCTGAAGCAAGTGGAACATTTAACATTTTGACAACTGGCTATTTAACTGCTTACCAGAATCTTATTTATGTTACCTGTTCATGTTCCCTGTTTTAATACCAAATGTTTAATATTACCTTTAGAATACAAAATGCAGGTGGACAGTTTCCCCTCTGGCACCATTTATGCAGTATACTTAACAAAAATGTGTTTTCTGCACAAATGTGAGACAAATGTTAATTATAAAAATGTGGGAAGTATTAAAAATTATGAAATATTAAAAAACACCTATTAGCATGCAGAAGCAATTACATGTTGGCGTATTTTCTTTCAGGTTTTTCTTCTTATATACTTCAAGAGTATAGCAGAGATCAAATTACATATAAAATTTACCATTCTAATTGTCTTAGCTAATATTATTCAATAAATATTTTTCCTATGTCAGTAAAAATACTTTGCATACTTAATGTTTTAACAGCTTCACAGTTTATTGTTTAGAAGTATCATAGTTTATTTAATAGTTTATTTAACTTCTTTCCTTTTGTTGAACATTTAGGGAGGTGTGTGTGTGTGACAGCGTGTCTGTCTTTTCTCTTATAAATAATGTGGCATTGAAGTTTTTCTTTAATTTGAAGTACGTTAGGACATGTAAAATATGTTCTGATCATTAATCAAATTAAAACAAAGAGATACCACTTCGGAGTTATCAAAATGGTGAAGATAAACAACATAAACAATATGGATTAGAGAATGCATAGACCAATACTCTCGTACATCTGATACAACCTTTCTGGTGAGCAACTTGGCAAAAGATAATCAAAGCCTTAAAAATGCAATATGCTTCGACTCAGCAACAGGAGTTCTAGGAACTAGTTCTAACAAAATCATCAGAGATGCAAAAAAAAAAAAAATAATAAGATCAACGCACAGGATGTTATTTGTATTTTCTTATTTTCTGCAATAGAGGTGTGTTACACTTTCATAATAAAACAACAAAAATTTTTTAATAGGGGAAAATGGTAGCTTGATGTTTTAATTTGTATCTCTTCACTTACTAGTAATATTTACTTTTTGAGAATGTTTATTTGCTGTCTATATTATTTTGTGACTCAGCAATTCTTTTTTTGGGGTGGGGGGAACAAAGGGGGACCAGGCAGACATTTTTAGGGCCAAGAATCTGAAGGCACAAAACTCAGAAAAGATTTATTTTACAAATGAAAAATTAGGAACCCATAAAACACATTTAATAACACACAAAACACTTAAGCTTTAAACGTCATGTTATATTATGAACTCTTTTCTTAAACTCTGCCTTACTATACTATTAAGCCATTCTCCTGTTTCCTGATTTCAGAATTTTTGACTGATGTCTAGTTTATAAATAATTAAAATAAAGAATGTAGTAATTTAAGAATGTGTGCCAAATGCTACATAATCCTCAGTACTATCATTAAAGAGAAAACACGAGACATGATTTTCATCCATCAGCTGAATCAAAGTGAGAGCAAATGGAAATTTACTAATGGTTTCTACTTTTATAGAATCTCCTACCACTCAATAAGCTTGTGAGGAGTAAGTGTACAAACATGGCTTTTTCACACTACCACTGCTGGTTGACTACATTTTAGTAATTCTTCTATGAACCTGAAGACCTAAAATGAACAGGCAAGTATTTTAGAATGTGGATTTGGTGACTCAGACAGGATAGTAGGTAATGAAACACACAGCTTTGGCTAGGTAAACAAGAGAGCTTTACTAATGTGAAGAGCAAATTCTCATAGGCTATACAATTAATAGAGCTGGACTCCAATCAGGACCCTGCAGTTACCCCTTCTTTTCTCAGAGAAAGGAGAAGATCAAGGGAGTTTTTATGGCCACAGAAGGACAGGTATCATTATTTACTAGTATACTGCTTTTAGACATGGCTAAAATATGCTACGAGCTAAGAGACACGTGATGAAAAATTTGTTCTTAACGTCAATCCAGAGTTTTAAATTTGGAGTTACAGGCAATCAGGGTTAGAAGAGAACAGACAGCCAAGTGGCTCTCTGGCCTTTGCTTGAAAATATTTAAGCAAATATTTAATATAATTACACTAACTGTTTACTAACATTTAATGTACTATATTAATATTAATAAACTTAACAAATATTTAACAAAAATATTTAAGGGAACCAAGACCCCTGAAATATAGCATTCCATCCTTGTGTAGCTCTGTCAGAAAGGACAGGTATATTCAAAATCTATCATTTCAACGTTTTTGAAGTAAGGGAAACTCCAAGGTACAAAGGTGTACAGAGATTGATTCCGGTACTGCAAGTACCTGCAAAGCTTTAAGAGCCAGAACTAAAAAAGTCCACTGCCTCAAAAGCAAACAAAATGCTGAGGAATCAGCTATTACGGAAGAATAAGAAGTAGGAAGTCCAGCAGAGGCTGGTGGCCAGCGATGAGGAAGTGAGGCAACCTTGATGCATCAAACAAGAGACCCATTTCTTGCTTGGTCCTGCTGCTAACACAGCTAAAACAAGCAAAAACCCTTTTTGGATCTTAGCATTTTTTGCAGGTCTAAATTATGTCAACTTTGGACCGTAGGTTTTTTTAATGCTATTTTCAGAGGAGTGTAAGACTCATATTTATCTTTGATTATAAACCTCCTTTGTATTAATATTTGATTTCCCTCTATCTCCCAACAGTTATACTCCCCTAGTTAAGACAACCAAAAAAGTCTCCAGACATTGCTGAATGTCTCCTGGGTGGGGGTAAGGGGGAACAAAATAACCCGATTGAGAAATACTGCTTTACATCAATGAATTGGATTTTTAAAACTTATGCTGCATGTCCATCCTGGCTTGAAACGATAAAAAAGGCTTCTTTCTGAGGTATTGCTGATCTTGTGGCCGATGGGAAAAAAGAGCACGATGAGAATGTAGTAAAAGCATTTGTCCAGAAGTAATGTATGTAGGTCATGTTTGCTCCCAATTGTTGGCCAATGTAAGCCACATGCAAGTCACGAAGCTCATGTCAATGGGGCAGGGAAGTAAATACCCCTGCCCCCACCTCCCGAGGGCGGAGCAGCAACCATTTATGTATAATAAAACAATTTACCAGGTAGCTTTTCCCCCCACCTATTTGGGCTCTTCCACTTCCACTTTCCCAACCAATTTCTCATTGTTAATTAGAATTCAGGTCAGAATAGCAGTTCCCCTATTTCCTTCCTCTGTACTCTGGGAAAGGAACTTATCAGTAGGAAAGAACTTACCAAATAGTCTATTTTAGTTGAATAAAAAGTTTAGAAGATCAAGTCCCACATCACTACTAATTTTGTGACATGCAGAAGGAAGACATCCTCATCTATGTCCTTTCTTTGTCTGGATGGTCTGAAAATTCACACTCTCAGGCAGGAGAATTTCCTGTATGTTTTCTTGACATGGAGAGTAAAGTTGCTTCCCCTCCTAGGAGCTGTGTACCTTTTAAGTAAGGCATTCCACTTAATGCCTCATCAATGTTCCATGACTACAGGTTACTATTTCTTTTTTATGAAGGATAGATTTATCTCTTGGTGAAGAAAGGCCCACAAAGGCCTTCTTCTCCTCTCTTCCTACATATAGTCTTCTTCTCTTTTCTGTTACTTTAGGTTTCCCTTCAACAATATCAGATCTGTTTAGGTCCTGCTTTCCTTTTATAATGAGATCTTCCAACCTACCTAGAGGTTCTGCACACTTTCTGAGAACCTATAGTATAGTAAAGTATTCCTCAAATATAAATAATGACATTTACATCAGTAGACACAGAGTGGCACTTTCTTCTGATATGATATAAAAAAATACTGCATTCCCTAAAGATCACTATAACAATCCCCTCAATTTCCACACTTCTTAGTTAAGGCTGAGATTCCAGATAGGATTCTTCTATCTGTGTCTCCACCTGGTAAGTACTGGGCTAATTACTACAGAACTGCCTGTTTCTCCAGGGCTCTAGGGGAGGTAAAAGGCACATACAGATATAATACAAATCATGACATAGGGGTGAACAAAGTACAAAATGTGGAGCGACTCACACAAATTTCTTAAGAAGTAATGAGAAAAACTTGGTTGTGTTTGCCAAGTGACGGGTGGTAAGGCAGTTAGAGTGCAAAAGGTTGAAAACAAGCAAGTTGCCCAGATCATTAGCAGGTGATTAGTTTGCCAAGATGGGCTGGCAGGTCTGTGGTTTACAGGAGTCTAAAGCTAGCTTAAAGAGCCAGGGGCTGAGCAATCCTGCCCTTGATGAGGAAGTGAGAACCCACAGGCTGCACAGGGAAATGTCCTCTTAATTCAAAGCTGACCAAATTTCACTTAAAATCTCCACTGTGTTCCTGTGCATCTTTGGGAGACTTGAAATAAATAGAAGGACTTTAGTTCTGCTGTCCTCTCACTCTCCTACACAGTTCTCAATGAAGGCTACAAATTAAATATATATATATATATATATATATATATTTTTAAGCTAGAAATATTTTTACTACACCCTTCACTAACTTCTTTAGTCTTAAGACTTATTCCACTTTGGGCACATCTTCTAGGCCAGAATGCTGTCTGGCACATCTTCCTCCACTGTGTATGAGTTTTGATTTTGCTCAAGTCACACAGCTACAGCAGCATGCTGTCTAGAAATAGTGTGTGTTGGTATTTAAGCTGAACAGCCCTGGTCTCTATTTATGACACTCCCTTTTGACTCCTACTCTTTGATTCCAATAGTGTACTGAAAAGAAAACTCAGCCCTTGAATTAAAAAATGAACAGGCTAGATAGGAACAAGGCCTTTAATATTTAATATATAACCTCTTCTATGCTAACTTCAAAGAGAGGGGAAAAAAGTTTAATGTCCCATCTTCTGCTACCTATTTTTAAATATTGATGAAAAACAGAAACCGAACACCTCCCTATTCAGTTTCTCACAGGTGCTACCAACAATGGAGTAATATTATGTACTATTATCAAAGGAAGAAGACTGTTTCACAAATCACAGGAAATAAATTTGTGGTTTAAGCCTCTATGAGCTTTTGCTCTAACTGCTGATACAGATAGTATCTGGCCCCTAAAAACAATGAGGTGCAGCTAGGAAAGAGAGCCTTCCAGATGCGACAGTGTGAAGATGCAGATGGGCTACATGTAGCAAGGAATGAAAATGGCCTTTGGATAGTAAAATGGCTAGTCTGGGAGCATTTTAGATGGACTGAAATGCATACTTTCTACTTCGACATAAATTCCCAGGATAGTCATTAGTCCTAGATATGGGCAAAATTGGAAATTCCCTTCATCACTATTTCTGTTGGTTTGAGGGTCAAGTTATTTTGATGCAGGTCGGTTAATTAGCCCCAAGCTCAGGGAAATTCATTAGATACCCCTTGGTTGAGTACTCTCCCTTCCAAGTTGACTTCGCAATATGTACTTTACTGAGTGCCCACTAATGCTTTAATTTTTATGATTTACTAAGTAATACTGATAAAATTAAAAAAATTAGAACATTACCCGGTGATCTTGGCATCCTATCAGGGACTGTTGGGCAGTCACTTTTCATAATCACACATGGCTTCTCTGTGAAGCCAATACCCTAAATGAATATTTGCCACCTGCCTTTGGAGGACTTATGCAGGACCCAAATTCAGGGGCATATAGTATTTTGCATGTTTGCTTAGATTCATTTTATTTAGGCCCATGATCTGTCCCCTTCAAATGATCAAATATGTTTGATAATTTACAAGTTATTCTTATATATCCAAATGAGCAAAGACTTAGGCTACCTGAGATCAGAGAATTTTAGAGCTGGTTAGTACATTGTAGGTCATTTAATCCAATTCTCTGGTTTTATGGAGGGAGAAATTGAGGCTCAGAGATTGGAGAAACTTGCCTAAGGCCATAAAAATAACTAGTAAGAGAGGTGGCTTTCAAACCCGGCACTAGTAACTTCTTAGTCCAGTGTACTTTTCACTATTACATGCTGCATACCATTATTAATATTATTGTTTTTTGGAGGGGGTGAGGGAAAGAAAGAAAGAAAAAGAAACTATACCTGTAAAAATATTCCATATTACTATTCATTACCTCTGGCCAAATGTTACAAGCACAGGTTACACATTCCCCTATACTTCTCTCTTGATTTTCTAAAGAAGGTAACTGTGAAACACACCTGTTTTAATTTTTTTAGATTGAATTGCACCCTTTGCAGAAACTCTTGCAACCCTACTCATAACCCGTTATTGCACCCCTACTAAAAGAAACACAGAATTTAGTTAGCTGACCCAAAGCCTGTTCATTCACCACTGGAAAAAAAAAAGTAGGGATGGAAGCAGACACTTTATATTAATATAGGTTGGTTGAAAAGAAATCTAGGTTGCTTATGAATCAGTGTTGTATATAGTTTAAGCAAATTATATTTTAATAATTTAGCTCTGAGAAGCTATAAGCTATAGCACTGCATAAATTACAAAAGTACACTAAAGTTTATTATAATGCCTTCAGGTTTCAGGCTGTGAGACCACATTATTAGAGAGACTTGGGACTTCCCTGGTGGAGCAGTGGTTAAGAATCCGCCTGCCAATGCAGGGGACACAGGTTCGAGCCCTGGGCTGGGAAGATCCCACATGCCACAGAGCAACTAAGTCCGTGCACCACAACTACTGAGCCTGTGCTCTAGAGCCCGTGAGCCACAACTACTGAGCACACGTGCCACAACTACTGAGCCCGTGTGCCGCAACGACTGAAGCCTGTGTGCCTAGAGCCCATGCTCTGCAACAAGAGAAGCCACTGCAATGAGAAGCCCGTGCACTGCAACAAAGAGTAGCCCCCGCTCGCTGCAACTAGAGGAAGCCCGCGTGCAGCAACGAAGACCCAACACAGCCAAAAATAAATAAATAAATAAAATAAATTAAAAAAAAAGATAGACTCGTCATAATGAAGGCCTCCCGGTACTTCTAAAGGTACTATCTGTGACTGCAGTCTACGAGAGAACTGCCTTTTAAGGAATCTTATGTAATGACACGTTATGATGTGGCATCCCCCACCGCAACACACACACATTTTAACGTTACTGGGCTGTAACACAATAAAGATTTTATCAAAATTTAGAACGAAAGGGGACTTCACACTTATTGACTACCTACCACCTCTAACAGTAGGCTGTGTACTTTTCATATATTATTAACTATGGGTTAATTCAATCCCCATGATCCTGGAAAATATTATCATCTTATTTTTACAGATGGGAAAATAAGACTCAAAGAAATTAGGTGGTTTATCTAAGATCACATAGTTTATAACACAAAGACCTGAGACCTGAAACCAAGAGTGCCTGATTCTAAAGCTCCTGGACTTTCCTATATGCCACGTTGCCATCACTCAAAAAATTTTGAGTAAAAGCTGCTCTTTAGCTTCCCAGGAAATTCCTTAGTAAATCACGTCACTTTCTCACGACTTCTCCACTATGGGTCTAAAACTGTGTTGGGCTTGATTCATCCATCCATTCATCCACCCACCTACACATCACCAAATAGATATCACGTGCCTGCTATGTCCCAGGCATTATGCTAGGCACTAGGATACACTGATAAGTGAAAAAAAGGTCCTCAAGTCCTTTGGCATAGAGAAAAGAGTCACTAATTAAACAGTCATGCAAATAACTGTAAAATTACAACTGTGTTAAGGATTATGATGGATTAAAAGTTAGTAGTTCTGGGTCTGAAATTCAACATGGTACCACTGTACTGTCTAACAGGTCTCTGACTCAGTCTGGAGGATCAAGGAAGGTTTCTCTGGGCAAATGATTACTGAGAAGAGATCCGAAGAGTAAGTAAAATTAGGTGAAAAAGACTGTTCTAGATTGAGGGAAGACTATGTGCAAAGATCCTGTGATGAGGGAAAGTCCTGCCTATCTGAAGACACGAGACGGGAGCAGCCAGACTACACTGGGGCTTGTAGGCCAAATAAAGGATCTTGATTTTTATTCTAAGAGTAATGGGAGGCCACTGAACGGTTTTTAGAAGGGAGAGAACATGATCAGATTTACATTTTCTAAAAGCTCATGCTGAAATGGGGAGAACGGACTCAGAGGAAGAAAGAATGGATACAGGAAGACCAGGCAGGAGGCTACTGAAGTAGTCTGGGCAAGAGATAATGGTATGTTAATGCAGAAACGCAAATGTGGAAATAAAGAGAAGTAGATGGATTCGAGATTTATTTAGAAGTATAAAAATGACAGAACTTAGTAATAGCTTCAGTATGGGAAGTGAGAGAGAGGAAGATTTCAAAGATGACTCAGGAATCTGGCTTGCACAATTAGATGAGCATAGAATATTCAAAGAAAATCAAATGTGGTGGAAGAAGGGGAAAAGAAGTGAAATCATGGGTTCAGTTTTGGGTATGTTAAGTGTGAGATGGTTTTACAATATGTAAATAGCAATAAGATGAGTCCAGAGCTCAGAGGAAAAGTCTGGATTCGAAACATAAATTTCTGATTGTGTGAAAATATACAGTAAGCTGTGGGTACTGATGAAATCATTTGGGGAGAGAAAAGAAGACCTAGGATGGAGGCTTGAGGAATTCCAACATCTAGTGGCTTAGTAGAAGAGGATGAACCTGTATAGGAGACTGAGAAAGAATAACCCACTGAGAAGGGAAGAAAACTGGGAGAATGCTGTCACAAAAGCCAAAGAAGGAGGAAGTGTTAAGAATAACAAAGTCACAAATAGTGATGAATAAGGCTGAGAGGTGAAGTAAAAGACAGACTTCTTTAAAAAAAAAAAGTCTGCTGGGCTTAATAACATAACAATTATTACAGAGCGTCAGTGGTATGATGAGAGGGAACGATTAGTTGTCTGAATAGAAGTCACATTAGAGGGATGAGCAATGAGTGGCATATACTGTGGTGGTTATAAAACATTCACCATCCTGAAAAAGAACCTCATGTGAGAAAGCAAAACTTATACAGAGACTACAAAAAATAGATCAATGCAATCAGTTTTACTAATTCTTTAAATACTATAGAAATCTAGAATAAAGGAAGGCTCAAGGAGACTGGGTAACCTAGGGAAGTCTTCACAGAGAAGGAAAGCCTTAACCAGAGTATTTTTTTTTTAACATCTTTATTGGAGTATAATTGCTTTACAATGGTGTGTTACTTTCTGCTTTATAACAAAGTGAACCAGTTATACATATACATATGTTCCCGTATCTCTTCCCTCTTGTGTCTCCATCCCTCCCACCCTCCCTATCCCACCCCTCTAAGTGATCACAAAGCACCAAGCTGATCTCCCTATGCTATGTGGCTGCTTCCCACTAGCTATCTATTTTACATTTGGTAGTGTATATATGTCCATGCCACTCTCTCACTTCGTCCCAGTTTACCCTTCCCCCTCCCCGTGTCCTTAAGTCCATTCTCTAGTAGGTCTGCGTCTTTATTCCTGTCTTGCCCCTAGGTTCTTCATGACCATTTTTTTCTTTTTTTTTTAGATTCCATATATATGTGTTAGCATACAGGATTTGTTTTTCTCTTTCTGACTTACTTCACTCTGTATGACAGACTCTAGGACCACCAACCTCACTACAAATAACTCAATTTCGTTTCTTTTTATGGCTGAGTAATGTTCCATTGTATATATGTGCCACATCTTCTTTATCCATTCATCTGTCGATGGACACTTAGGTTGCTTCCATGTCCTGGCTATTGTAAACAGAGCTGCAATGAACATTGTGGTACATGAATCTTTTTGAATTATGGTTTTCTCAGGGTGTATACCCAGTATTGGGATTGCTGGGTCGTATGGCAGTTCTGTTTTTAGTTTTTTAAGGAACCTCCATACTGTTCTCCATAGTGGCTGTATCAGTTTACATTCCCACCAACAGTGCAAGAGGGTTCCCTTTTCTCCACACCCTCTCCAGCATTTATTGTTTCTAGAGTTTTTGATGATGGCCATTCTGACTGGTGTGAGGTGTTACCTCATTGTAGTTTTGATTTGCATTTCTCTAATGATTAGTGATGTTGAGCATTCTTTCATGTGTTTGTTGGCAATCTGTCTTTAGAGAAATGTCTATTTAGGTCTTCTGCCCATTTTTGGATTGGGTTGTTTATTTTTTTGATGTTGAGCCGCATAAGCTGCTTGTAAATTTTGGAGATTAATCCTTTGTCAGGTGCTTCATCTGCAAATAATTTCTCCCATTCTGTGGGTTGTCTTTTCGTCTTGTTTATGGTTTCCTTTGCTGTGCAAAAGTTTTTAAGTATCATTAAGTCCCATTTGTTTATTTTTGTTTTTATTTCTATTTCTCTAGGAGGTGGTCAAAAAGGATCTTGCTGTGATTTATGTCCGAGTGTTCTGCCTATGTTTTCCTCTGAGAGTTTGATAGTGCCTGGCCTTACATTTAGGTCTTTAATCCATTTTGAGTTTACTTTTGTGTATGGTGTTAGGGAGTGTTCTAATTTCATTCTTTTACATGTAGCTGTCCAGTTTTCCCAGCAACACTTATCGAGGAGGCTGTCTTTTCTCCATTGTATATTCTTGCCTCCTTTATCAAAGATAAGGTGACCATATGTGCGTGGGTTTATCTCTGGGCCTTCTATCCTGTTCCATTGATCTATATGTCTGTTTTTGTGCCAGTACCATACTGTCTTCATTACTGTAGCTTTGTAGTATAGTCTGAAGTCAGGGAGCCTGATTTCTCCAGCTCCATTTTTCTTTCTCAAGATTGCTTTGGCTATTCGGGATCTTTTGTGTTTCCATACAAATTGTGAAATTTTTGGTTCTAGTTTTGTGAAAAATGCCAGTGGTAGTTTGATAGGGATTGCACTGAATCTGTAGATTGCTTTGGGTAGTAGAGTCACTTTCACACTGTTGATTCTTCCAATCCAAGAACTTGGTATATCTCTCCATCTATTTGTATCATCTTTAATTTCTTTCATCAGTGTCTTGTAATTTTCTACATACAGGTCTTTAGTCTCCTTAGGTAGGTTTATTCCTAGATATTTTATTCTTTTTGTTGCAATGGTAAATGGGAGTGTTTTCTTAATTTCACTTTCAGATTTTTCATCATTAATGTATAGGAATGCCAGAGATTTCTGTGCATTAATTTTGTATCCTGCTACTTTACCAAATTCATTGATTAGCTCTAGTAGTTTTCTGGTAGCATCTTTAGGATTCTCTATGTATAGTATCATGTCATCTGCAAACAGTGACAGCTTTACTTCTTCTTTTCCGATTTGGATTCCTTTTATTTCTTTTTCTTCTCTGATTGTTGTGGCTAAAACTTCCAAAACTAGGTTGAATAAGAGTGGTGAGAGTGGGCAACCTTGTCTTGCTCCTGATCTTAGTGGAAATGCTTTCAGTTTTTCACCATTGAGGACGATGTTGGCTGTGGGTTTGTCATATATGGTCTTTATTATGTTGAGGAAAGTTCCCTCTATGCCTACTTTCTGGAGAGTTTTTATCATAAATGGGTGTTGAATTCTGTCAAAAGCTTTCTCTGCATCTATTGAGATGATCATATGGTTTTTCTCCTTCAATTTGTTAATATGGTGTATCACATTGATTCGCGTATATTGAAGAATCCTTCATTCCTGGGTTAAACCCCACTTGATCATGGTGTATGATCCTTTTAATGTGCTGTTGGATTCTGTTTGCTAGTATTTTGTTGAGAATTTTTGCATCTATGTTCATCAGTGATATTGGCCTGTAGTTTTCTTACTTTGTGACATCTTTGTCTGGTTTTGGTATCAGGGTGACAGTGGCCTCGTAGAATGAGTTTGGGAGTGTTCCTCCCTCTGCTATATTTTGGAAGAGTTTGAGAAGGTTAGGTGTTAGCTCTTCTCTAAATGTTTGATAGAATTCGCCTGTAAAGACACCTGGTCCTGGACTTTTGTTTACTGGAAGATTTTTAATCACAGTTTCAATTTCAGTGCTTGTGATTGGTCTGTTCATATTTTCTATTTCTTCCTGGTTCAGTCTCAGAAGGTTGTGCGTTTCTTAGAATTTGTCCAGTTCTTCCAGGTTGTCCATTTTATTGGCATACATTTGCTTGTAGTAATCTCTCATGATCCTTTGTATTCCTGCAGTGTCAGTTGTTACTTCTCCTTTTTCATTTCTAATTCTATTGATTTGAGTCTTCTCCCTTTTTTTCTTGATGAGTCTGGATAATGGTTTATCAATTTTGTTTATCTTCTCAAAGAACCAGCTTTTAGTTTTATTGATCTTTGCTATCGTTTCCTTCATTTCTTTTTCATTTATTTCTGAGATGATCTTTATGATTTCTTTCTTTCTGCTAACTTTGGGGTTTTGTTTGTTCTTCTTTCTCTAATTGCTTTAGGTGTAAGGTTAGGTTGTTGATTTGAGATGTTTCTTGTTTCTTAAGGTAGGATTGTAGTGCTACAAACTTCCCTCTTAGAACTGCTTTAAGCAGAGTATTTTTTTTTTTTTTTTTGCGGTACGCAGGCCTCTCACTGTTGTGGCCTCTCCCGTTGCGGAGCACAGGCTCCGGATGTGCAGGCCTAGCCGCTCCGCGGCATGTGGGTTCTTCCTGAGCCGGGGCACGAACCCATGACCCCTGCATCGGCAGGTGGACTCTCAACCACTGCGCCACCAGGGAAGCCCCAGAGTATTTTTAAGAAGTGCAAAACTGAATGACTGAAAGGTGTTCTACTTCGGGAAATTATGAGAGGAATACATGGTGTGTGTGTACTGGGGAAGGGAGGTGGAAGTGGGATAGGGTGGAGTGATACAAAAGCCAAGAGATACAGACACAGGCCTCTGTTTTGTGGTGTAGGCTCAATATTGAATTATCTAAGATTGGATAATCTATGCCCTAGTCACTCTCATTTTTTTGCTGCTAACCTGTGGGCCTATTCATTTCTCATAATCGATTATACCAGAGGGTTGGTAGGGAAAAGAGGAAGTAAGAATCATAAATCAATTGTGTTGCTCATTGGTTTTGGATAATGCTGGTGTGAAAAGTGGGGATACGTAAAATCGGTGGCTATAATGTAATTTTATATCTGTGATTTTGAGGCAGAGTGATAGAGTGGGAGAGAACACAGACTTCAGAGCCAGAGGGAATCAGGTTTGAATACGAGCTCTGTCACTTACCACCCATGTAGCCTTGGGAAATGTAATTGGTCTCTTTGCAGCCCAGTTTTCTATATGTAAAATGGGAGAAACAATGAGTTTCTTGTCAAGGCTGTTTTGCGACTTAGAGATGAGATGAAAGTGTTTACCTCATACTAAATGGAGGCTAATATTGTTGTTGTTGTTGTTGTTGTTTGGCCATGCCGTGTGGCATGTGGGATCTTAGTTTCCTGACCTGGGGTTGAACCCGTGGCTCCCTGCAGTGGAAGCGTGGAGTCTAAACGACTGGACCACCAGGGAAGTCCCCTAATATTGCTTTGGTAACACTGTAATCTGAGAGAAGACAGGAAATACATTCAAAGAGATAACCTTATATACTAAGACGAGGTCATTTAATTTACTGGTAGGTCCTGATCTACATTTTCTTACTGGTGTTTATCTAGATGCAAGTGAAAAATACAAGATGGCAAAGTTTAGGTTTGGGACCTTTTTTGAGATAAACATAATATATTTGTCTCACAGACTTTTACAATTAATGATATTAAACATATAACTATCCAATACATATTTAAAGAGTCAAATATATTCTTATTCTATATTACTGCCAATTTTGTGAAGGAGAGAAGAGACAAAAAAGAAAAAAGGAAAAAGGAAACAAGAAGAATAAAAACCAACTGTAGTTGAGGGGTAAAGAGAGAACAGAGGACAAGAAAGGCTAAAGAGAGCAGACAGACAGACGACAGACAAGAGACAAGACAGGCAGAGAGAGAGAAGAGACGGTCGGAAGAGGACTGACCAAGTGGAGAATCCGCCCAGACCTCTTCGATCCCTCCATAGCCTTCCCCTCACGACTTCTATTTGATAGCCAAAGTACTCTAGGCTGCCTGCTGTTCCAAGCTAGCTCTTCCTTTGCCCGATCATGCCACTACTATTATCTCTTGCCCAACATCTCCCCCACACTGCAGTCTCCTAATCAGTATTTGATAGGAGACCGGGCCCATTGCTCTACAGCACTCTAGGGCTCTCAGTAATTTAAAAAAACAAAACAAAACACACTTCCATGTGCATCTGCTTAACTGAGGACACCCTACGATAGAAATGAGGGAGTATGCTTATAGAACATTGGGATCTTCTTTGGGAACACATTTTTAGAGGTGCCTCTGAGAAATGTTATCATTTTAAGAGATATAAAGAGTGAATGATATAATTTAAGAGAATATACCAAAGGATAAATGAAATTAAATCAAGGGAAAAACTGCAGGCTCTGAGATGACTAACCCCAATTTATTTAATGTCTTTTCTTACTGTGTGCTGAGGGCTGTCTTCATTATCCCTCATGTAGAAGGGCTTGAGTGCTAATGGATAATTAATGACAAAGACTGGTATGTCGCCACAGTGCTTCACCAGGTACTTTTCATGTTCAGTGTGTAGATCAGCACCCCACTGTAATGAGAAAAAAGAAATTACCAAAGGAGAAGACAGAGCTGAAAGATATAATGCAGGACCTAAAAATAACCTGTATCAGTGCCAAGGGCTTCTTCTCCCTGAGGATCAGGGATGTGTGGAGCTGTCTGCTGAGGTTACACAGATAAATAAACTAGAGAGAGATGTGTTAACAAGAGCATCCAAAGGCCTGGAATGATGAAAGCTGAAACTAGTAAACACTACGCTTTCTGTGCCCCATCTCAGGGAGCAGCATTTAGCAGATAAATAGCATCTGTAGTAAAACACAGTATGCTTTCCATGGTGTATAAAAGCTGATTCAGAATCATAATTTTTATTAATATTGCCAAGAGCTTCTTCTACAGTTACTGTCCCTAAGTTTCAGGAAATTAAATGATGAAAGATAATATTCCTAATATTGAGTCTATCTCTGGCTAGATGGCTTCTCCCAGTGACTTTTTTTTTTTTGATAAAAGAGTCAACTAATATATCAGATGCTCTCTGATGAATATTTAATAATACTGTTAATCTATTTATTCAGCAAATACTAATGTGCCTATTAAACCCCAAGTACCATGCTAGGTACTGGAAACTGGTAAGAAACACAAAATCTCTGAGTTCATGAAGCTTCCAGGATGGGAGACAAACATTAAACAAAAAATTACACAAAGAAGTCAGTTGATTATAAATATAACAAGCACAGGGCACTCGTAACTTAAAGAGAGCATCTGACTTAACTGGGAATGGAACTGGTGTAAGGAATAGTTTGAAGACAAAGGTATTAGATTCTTAACATTATCTTACTATTCCCACTTGTCTGGCAATATCTTAATTATAGGAAGGAAGCACTGGCATAGGAATTATGTGCATTATGTGCATGTCCACTTGATAAATCATGTGGCTTTTCCAGACCTATATCCTTACCCATAAAATAAAGGAGTTCTGGGAAAAAACAAAAACACACAAAGCTCAGTGTTTTTCAAAGTGGATCACAAATCAGAAGCCTCTATAAAGTTCAACGGAAAAAGAAACGTGTTTAATGTGTTGCCTAAACTTATTTGATCACATAACCTCTTCTGCCTGTCAACTGTTAACATCATTCAGAACATACTTTGGGAAACACTGAACTAGTTGATTTCTACACTGATATTCTACGATTACCATTCTTTCTAAGGAATTTCATCTTCCTAAACTTGGGAAACTTCTTTATAACCCTTTTGTCACTGTTATTCCAAATGATATGATTCTACTTCAAAATTATTTTTCATTCTAAATATTTCAGTGAGGTCAGGCAAACATCAAAAAAAGCCAATGTACAGATATGCAAATACTACGTACACACTGCTAGTAAGAGAAATAAGGTTATTTTAAAGGATTCTTAATGAAATCAGATAAATATGAGAAACATATTTTCATACATACATATATATATATATATATATAAATACTACCTCTGGAGTGAAGGTGAAGTTCTGGGATGCCTGCTTTAAGATTTCCACTGCCTCAGTATAAGAAATGCTGGAGAGAAACAGGGTAAAAGCAGAGAAAGGTTAATGGCTGTTGTTAACTGGTGCATCTGAAAACTGTGAAAGACCTATTCTCATACAGTCTTTGAGATCATATCTGAGTATCAAATGATTGTAAAAATGATTATTGAGTAACCAGGAATTAAGGTTGACCTATGAAAGTCTGATCAGCATGAAGAGAAATGGCCATTCAATAATCCCACTCCTGATCCACTTGCAGTGTACACAGAGAAGCTAGTCACTTAAGCGAATAAAGATTTTCTCTGAATTCATGTTATGCTAATGCCCTAAAAGGTGTTGAAATACTGAGGCTAAAAGAGCAAAACTCTCTCCCTAAAGCTGTCATTCATTCATCCAACATATACTGAGCACTTACTATGTGCTAGGTATCATTCTAGGCACTGGAGATACAGTAAATAAAAACAAAGCCCCTGCCTTTATGGAGTCGCTATCCGTGTGTGTGTGTGTCTGTGTATGTGTGTGGCTATGTGTGTGTGTGTTTGTGTGTGTGTGTGTACACACACAATGGGGATAAGAAAGATAAACAAATAAACAGAAATAAGCCAGGGAGCTATTGGTGCTATGAAGAAAAACAAGGCAAGATAAAAAGACAGAAGGTATTTGGGGGGTGCTATTTTAGATAAGATGGTCAAGAAAGGCCTTGCTGAATTGGTGACGTTTGAACAGAAACCTGCATGAAGTCAGGAAATGAGCCATATAAATACCTAAGGGAAAGTATTCCAGGTAAAAGGAACAGTGAGTACAAAAGCCTGAAGTGAGGAACAGTTTGGCTCATTCAAGGAACAAAAAATTCAGTGTAACTGAAGCATATTGAACAAGGAGAAGAATGCCAGAAAATTAGATTGGAAAGGTAGTCAGAGGTCAGATCTTATGAACTCTTTCAGGCCATCGTAAGGCTTTTTAAATATATTCTAGTATTGTACGACTGTTTAGGAAAAATATCATTTTTGGTTACCTCAGTAAGAAACCATCATGCCTAACGCAAGCCAAACCAAGAATTTGTTTTAACAGTTTGGATAGGTGATATATGCACATAGATTTAAAAAAAAAATCAAGGGGAATAAAAGAGTATACACCTTCCTTCCATCCCTGTCCCATAGCTACCTAGTTCCTCTTCTCCCACACAATTACTGTTATTGGTTTCTTGTGTATCCTTCCAGAGGGTTTCATGCATCTATAAGCAAATATTAATACTCAATCTCCCCTTTTTTATAGATGGCAGCCATAGCATACATATCATACACACTCTTTTACACTTTTCTTACTCAATAATATACCTTGCAGATCTTTACACACCAGTATATGAAGAACTTCTTCACTTTTTGAGCTATTACATAACATTCCACTTTGTGGATGTATCCTAATTAGTTTAACCAGTCATCTATCGATGGATATTTCAGCTGTTTCCAATCTTCTGCTATTATAAATCATGACTACATATACCTAATTTATGCTCATACTGATTTTGCACATGGAAAAAATGGAATTGTTGGATTCAAGAGTATTTGCATTTGCAGTTTTCATAATTTTGAAAGACACCACCAAAGATATCGTTCCCCTTTTACAGGGTTTTTCCAATGTATGCCCACCAATAGTATATGAAAATGTCAGTTTCTCTATGTTCTCTGCAACAGTATTCTACATGATTAAAAACAAAAATCTACAAACTTTCTGAAGGACTCTGAGTTAAAAAATAACCTAACAAACTTATTCTCTGAAGCAAAAATGAAGTTCATATCTATAATAACTAACTGGAAAGAGTTGTGTCATAGAGTACAAATAAAGCCCCCAAAGCTATGTTTTGAGTGATAGGTTTTTTAGAAGATGGAAATTCTATTCAAACTAAAACCTAGTATTAAATAACAGATAATTTCTAAGGTAAGAATGGTGTTGGTGTTGATAGTAGTAATAATTTTTAAATGAGCATTTTACAGAAGGGAAACTGAAGCTTAGAGAGGATCAATAACTTGCCAAAAATCACTCATGTAAGTAAGAAGTAAACCTTGATGTGCTGACTCGAGTCTAAGCTCTTAACTGCTGAGATAATGCCTAAACCACTTGGAGTTTCATATGTTCTATCAAAATAAAAGATAATGGGCTCTGGGTTCTCCCTTTGACTCTACCACTTAGTAACTATGTAAATCACTTCACCTCAATGAAAGCATTTTATAAATTTTTGTATTTTATACAAAACTCTAAAAATACAAACATTAAAAAATTAAGTATTTGTACTTATAAAATAAGGAGACTGGGCTATATTAAGCTCTTGTCTGCTTAGAAATTCTATTGTTCTATTAATTACTTGATATGATCTACTCATTATACTGAGAAATATAAGAGCAGTCAAAATGGGAAGCACTAGAATTTTGTGCCATTGATATGTTAGTTACATTATTAAGAAAAAAAGGACTCTCATGTCTAAATATCTCTTGTTATTCTAGATGTTCTGCCCCACACTCCTCCCATACCTTAAGTTGAGGCAGAACTTTCAAGTTCAAATTACAGTCCTGACACTGGATATCCTTAATGGCCTTCATCAACTCTCTACTAACTTTTCTTGGTATGTCCAGGGAATAATATTTCTTCTCCTTCCCAGAAACTATTTCCAAAGTGCTTTGAGGAAAGAAGAAGACATTGTGATATTGTGTGATACAATATCAAACTACCTTCATATTTCAAATTTTCTGTTGTTGAATGAAGAAGATTATTCTGAAACTGTTGGAGTACAACTGCTAAGTTACAGAGATTATTATTAGCATTCTTTGCCTCAAATTCACACAAATAAATGCCGAGCAAATAAAAAGGTAAGTACTCTATATTTTTAAAGCCTTAATACTATAAAGGAAATGTAAAATAAGTGTGTTCTATTTCTGCTTGATAAAGCCTAAATTCAAAGACTACACAAGTCCTTTAAGTAATATACTTTCATATAAAACAATTATAACAAGTACTCAAGAACACTGAAATCTATTCAAAAGAATACAAGTCATATGGTATCTTGCGTGTGGGTGTGGACATGTATGCATGTGTATTTCGGGGTGCATCTTGATTCTAATTCATCATGCTTAGGTCTACTCTCATATTCTCTCATGGCTTTTAAAATCTTTGGTTTCAAAGTCTACAAACCCCCTCCATCTCTGGTATCTCAGCATCATGTAATTTACGTACACCCTCTGGTGTTCAGTCCCCTCTGTTTCTAGCTCCTGGAACTTCTCATATATTCTAGTGAACTCAACAATGCATTTAAAAGGATTTAATAATATTTTAACTAGCATTTTTAGATGTTTTGTAGCAGGAGGGTTTTCATGTTATCTAGTCTTTGACATATTGCTTAAGCAGCATTTGAACATTTCAACAAAATAAGACAGACAAGTTATCACTTCATAGATGAGAAAACTGAAGCTCAGAAAGGTTAAAGATTTACTATTAGTCAAATTCGTAGTTGTAATTAAATAATTATTCATGCAAATATTTAACTATTCATCTTTTTCTCTAGATGCTAAACTCCATAAAAGGACTAATCCATGCCTATTTTCACTACTGAATCCTCAATGACTAGAACAGTGCCTAACTCATAGAAGGTAGTCAATAAATATTTGTTGAAAAATATGAATTCACCCATTAATGGCTAATAAGTGGTAGAGGCAGGACTAGAATCCAGGTCCTCTGAAACACAGTTCACTATACTCAGTGCATAAGTAAAACAAACAAGCCTCTGACCATGCGGAGGTGACGACACCAAAAAAAAAAAAAAATCACACATATAAATTTAATGTACAACTATGATTCGTGCTGTGTGGAACGGATGATAGTGATAGCAATGACTGATATGGCACAGCCCATGTTCCCATCCTGAGTATTTTACAGACATGGATTCTGAAGCACAACAGTTAGATGATACATAAGGGTCATAAAGATAGTGGGGGAGCTACAACTACTCTAGCATTAATTCCAGTGCCCTTTCAGATACAGGAAGTACACTGGTTGAAAGCATGAGCTTTGAAATCAGATGACCATGAGTTTGAATACCCACTTCACCTTTTACTCACCTAATATCTTCTGAGTTGATTCTTCATCTACAGCAGGGCAACAATAACTACTCATAGAGTTGTTGTGAAGATACAATGAAATACAATGTATTTAAAGTTTATCGCTCTCTGGCACATAGTAAATATTCAATAAATGGTGGATATTTTTCCCCAATCTTAGATCTTATTTATTAGACAGAAGCTGGATAACTTCTCTTAAGATCTCCCTAGTTTTCTGTTACCAGTACAGATTCCTTGGGATGCCTAATTTACTTCTTTCCTTACCTACTTAATTACAACTTTTATCAATATGCTTATGTCCATAACTCTCCTGTAGACTCCAGGCCCATACACTCAAACTGCCTACCCAACATCTAACTGGATGTCTGAAAGTATCTCAATCTTAACATGACACCTCATGATGATGAGCCTGATATCACCCCTCTCTCTCTCTCCACACACCCCCACTATTCTATGGCTTCCCCCATCTCTGTTAATAGCAACTCCATTTCTATAGCTGTGTAAGTCAAAAGGCTTGAAGTCACTCTTAACTCTCCTTCTCTCTCTTTTTCACTCTCAGTAAATCCTGTTTTCTGTATCTTTAAAATATATCCAGAATAGGACAATTTCACCTACCTCCATTGTTACCATCCTGGTCTGTGACGGTTAATTTTATGTATAAAGTTGGCTGGGCTACAGTACTCAGATATTTGGTCAAACATTCAGGATATTTCTGAGATGGTGTTTTTTTTGGATGAGGTTAACATTTAAATCAGTGGATCCTGAGTAAAGAAGATTGCCCTCCATAACAACATCCAACCAGTTGAAGGCCTTGCTAGAACAAAGACTGGCCTCCTCCAAGAAAGAAGGAATCTGCCAGCAGACTGCCTTTGACTTGGCTCTTCCTTGAGTCTCCAGCCTGCTGGACCACTCCAACAGATTTTTAACTTGCCCAGCCTCTACAATTGTGTGAGCTAATTCCTTAAAATAAATCTTTATATACACATATCGCGTTGGTCTTGTTTCTCTGGAGAACCCTGACTTATACAAGGTTCAAACCACCATCTACTTGCACCTAGGTGACTGTAACAATCTCCTACTTGCTTTGCTGCTCTCACTCTTGTCCTACTACAGCCAATTCTCAACAGATAGCCAGAGCGATCCTATTAAATCCAATTGAGATCTTGTCAGATCTCTGCACAGTACCCTTCAATAGCTTTCCCACCTCACCCAAGTAAAAATCCAAACTCTTCACAGTGCCCTACAAGGCCCCACCTGATTTCCCTACCTCCCTCATCCTTTCTTACTTTATCTTCGTATCCTCTTCCCTTACTCACTCTTCACTATTACTTGAACATGTCAGGCATGCTCCAACCTCAGGGTCTTTGTACTTGTTATTCCCTCTGCCTGGAATATTCTTTTCCCACTTACCCATATAACTAGTTCTCTTACTTTACTTTCTTGAGATCTTTACTCAAAAATCATCTCAGTGACATCTTCCCTGCCGTGCTATCTAAAATTTCTACCTCCTCATTCTTCCTTTGGCTTATCTTCTTTCTCTTCTCTGGTTTTTTTCCCCATAAGTATTACTCATTTTCACAGACTATACGTTTCACTTATTTATCTTGTCTCTTGGCTATTATCACCTCCACCAGAAATATAAGCTCAGTGAAGGCATGGAATTTTATCTGCTTTGTCCACTGTTTTTAAACAGTTTTTAGATTTTAGGACAATGCCTGGCACATAGTAAACATTCAATATACATTTAAGTGAAAGGAAAAGTTTCAAAAGCCTTCACTTGTACTTCATTGCCCTTCGATTCTCTATCACGGGGCTCCTATTTCCTCCTTTTCTGATCCCACAGCTGCTGCCTTGTTATTGGGTCAGGCTCAACGACTCATCATTTTTAACTGGTAGCCTGAAGGTCTAGGCTGATACCTGATATTCTCAGCTAAGTCTGCCAAGTTTTTCTTATTCCCCTTCTCAAGGACAGGTTGAATTCTTTATTCTTTTAGAAGAAAAACTTCCTAAACTTAAGATAGCAAGGGAAAAATGATACTAACTTATGTTCAGAGACAATTTTCTTTTCTTCAGATTATCAAACTTACTTCCTCTACACATTGTAAATACCCTGAATACTAAGTCTTATATGAATTATTTGCACTGCATATAAGAAGTTGCTTATTGTTTTTTCCATATCAATTATGTGTTTCATAATAAACTGTGAAAAGAATAGCCTATCTGATTAATATGGTTGGTTGAATAAACTGTGAAAAGAATAGCCTATCTGATTAATATGGTTGGTTGAATAAACCACCAGTCCAATAACAAGTTCTACTTGAACAGGTTTATAGTGGAAATGAAGCAATAATGTATGTGCTATATTTAAAACACAGATCTTTAGGTTTTAAAATAGTGGCTAAAAAAACAATTCAGAATATATTTTCAGATTTTAGCAAGCGAAGGTAAAGAAAAAGAAGGAAGACTGAAATAAGAGAAAAATAGAGGGGCAGACATTACATGTACCTATCTTAAAAGCATGTTTTTTAATCAAGCCAGATTTTGATTACTAAAGAATTAGTCTGAATTGTAGGAATATAGTTAATAATTACTATGAACATTATCTTGCTATGATTTATTCATTTATTTATTCATGAAACACTGATTATCAACTATGAACCAGACATAAGAGCTATAAAAATAATTAAAATACGGGTTTTCCTTGAGTCTAGGGAGTGTGATAAGCAGATATACAAACAAAAAATTTAATACAGTGTGATAAATACAATGATAAATTATGAATAAAGTTCAGAGAAAGTATAAATCTACTTACATTAGAAAGTTGTTTTTTAGCATATGTTCTAATCTGTCCTTGGTAAGAAAAGAGAAAAAAGAAAATTTATTAAATGTAATTATATTCCTTACATGTAATTAACATATTTAAAGGGCTTCATCCACAAAGCTAATTACCTTTTGGCCAGGAGCTATGAATTTGTGACAGAGTTCAACATCTTCAGGACAATTTGAGAGAACTGTCATTGTTGTAGTCTTGAAGAGGCCCTCCATAACCTAAGAGAAATGATACAGAATTGCCTGACATGTAAGCTTCATGAAAAACCTGTTTAGGGCCCTGTAAGGACTGCTCTCCAGGTTTCAATGGCTATAAATCCATTAGGCCTCTTACTTCCTGAATACACTACATCAAGTTAATTCAGTTTCCATATTGATTAGAGGGGGCATCACAACTTCTCAGAGAAGGTTAAAAAAAAAAAAGAAAGAACCATGTCTGAACCTTCTGTTAACAGTTTCAATACTGGTATTGAAGTGGGCTGTCAAATGAACAGCTAAAACAAACTGATGCCTCTCTAAATTTCAGTATATTCACTTGTAGAGTCAGGACAGTTAACAGTACCTAGCTTACAGGATTGTTGTGAGAATTATATGAGATAATCCATGTATAAGACTTAGCTTAGTGCCCAGTTCAGAGAAGCATGCAACAAACATCAGTTGTGAAGAGTGGAACGTTTTGAAAAGTGCTTCATTCAGTCATTGGTAAATGAAAGTAAACTTTAAGATTAGAGAAGCAATGAGATCTATCTACATCTAAATACATACATTTTTGCTTTGCTAAAGTATAAAGTAACGACACAAATCAGCGTATAAGAATTCGTTCTACCAGGGGTGTCCATAAAAGTCTCATGGGAAAAACTTGTTCTCAGAAGAAAAAAGTGACTGGAATGAAAAATATTTCTAAAATATTTTTAATCCAAACTAAAATTTTTGTTTTGATGTCAATGACATCATATTGTGATTTTCAGATATGTCCTCATAAAGACACATGCATGAATTAAGACCAGGCTGCCCCACAGGCAGGCATCTTCCTTTCCTCTCTGAATCACTGGACACCCTATCAACACTGGAAACACAGTGGGGCATAAGCGTCTGAGTAATTTAACATGGTCAGATATAGGAAAGAACTTAATTATCAAGTGACAACCAGATAGATTTATGTACATATATAAAATATTTTTCATTTCTTTTTATATATACTTTGCATTTTTATATTATACATATATTTTGTAGAGAAGTAAGGAATAACTTGATGAAAGAAGAGCAAAAGGAGGCTAAAGATGTTTTGCCTTGAGGCTATAACCACTTTCAATCTAGCAGTGAGATAAAGAAATCACTAAGTAACTGAATGATTTATGAAGCGTTATATCCCTCAATCACTGCAAAAAGCCAATGTATATTGAGAGGAAAAAAGAACAGGTAGATTGGATAGTATGCTTGCATTGTTGAGGGACACAATACACAATCGGTAAGATGAAGACTTCAACAGCTGGGGCTGTTAACGCAGTGTCTTTCAAGGGCAGAACATTTCCATTTGAAGAAGGATATCACTGGCTTTTCTAACCTTGACTTTCAGACTACACTCTATAAATATATTTATAATAAAACAGAAACTTAACTGAAGGGTTAACATAACCCTCATGTTTTAAAAAATATATTTCTCAATAGTATTAAAATAATAATATTTAATTGCTTATACGTCATAAGAGGAAAATATCCTGTTATAATATTCTGATTTTGTATTTAAGAGACTGCTCTTCATCAAGATAATAATTTCCACAGAATTCAATTTATCAAAGGGAGAAAACTGAGAGAAGCAGGAGTTTATTTTTGGAAAGAATATACCTTTTTCTTCTGTCTTTAGGAAAAAGTTTATATTCCAATTAATTAAACTATTCAATAGTGTATGCCCTGAGTACCACTCAGTGGACGACCAAATAAATAAGAATTACTCAGTTATAGAATACATAATTATAGAGCAAAGATTATAATGTTTAATAAATTC
This sequence comes from Pseudorca crassidens, assembly GCF_039906515.1. Taxonomy (NCBI): domain Eukaryota; kingdom Metazoa; phylum Chordata; class Mammalia; order Artiodactyla; family Delphinidae; genus Pseudorca; species Pseudorca crassidens. The sequence continues at coordinate 56,795,140 of NC_090304.1, forward strand.
TAACAATCTATGTATTATCTTTATAATCTTTCCCTCTGGTATTATATTGGGCAGCGGAGACAGGGACAAGGCAGAAATAGGAGGTAAGACGTGTGGTTCCATTCTTTACAATACTCTCATTGCCTGAGTGAAAGAATAATAAAGAATTGGGTGGTGAGCTCAAACTGAAAGCTGATTAAGGAATTTTACTGACTTGGTGAGGCTCAGATTCTGAATCCCTAAATCTAGAAAGGGATTAACTCAACAGTGTTCCTATTGACATTTTTGGCCAGATAATTCTTCGCTGGCGGGGAGGGGGCTGTGCATTGCAGGATACTGAACAACATCCCTAGCCTTTACCCACTAGATGCCAGTAGCAACCCGTCTTCCCTACTCCCCCACCCACTCCCTAGTAGGGACACCAAAAATATCCCCTTCGGGACACTGGTCTAGAGAAATCGGTGGGAGATGTTAAAGGGGTATATGCAAGTGGACACTGTGGTGTGTGGCCACAACATCCCTTTAGGACCAAGATCTTTATCCGCTAGGAACAGTAACTGCTGATGGTACATAGTTGGGTCCCTCTTCAGGAACTGCCCAGGCCAGGAGGACTGCCTTACCCAAGGTTACAACCCCTTCCCATCTAGCCCGCATCCAATGACTGGCTCACAGGAGGAAGCACTTGCCCTCCTATGGGACAATTATGAAAGACCATTCTAGCTCCAAAGTTTCTCAGGGAATTGGCTAAGGCATCTGTTTGTAAATGCAGCACAGTTTAACTTGTCCCTCTGCCCAATGCTGCTTTCTTCCTTTCCTCACAGGTATTTCTCTTGAGAGCATTCCCCAGTAATACCTGCACACAAATCTCTGCTTTAGGGTTTATTTACTAGGAAATCCAACCTAAGACAGGATAATAAAATTGTGACTCCATTCTATTTGGGAGTATACATGGTATTTCTGTTTTAAGTGGAATTGGGTCATTTACTGGGTGAATAAGAGTAGAATGAAAGAAGTAAGAGTTGATGAAAACTGCTAAAATAAACATCCTGTAATTAGAGTTCCAAACTAAGATCTTAACCAAAATGGTAGTGGATAGAGAATTCATAACAACAGTTAACACATTCTGGGTACTTACTAAGTGTCATGAACTATGCTAAGTACCTTATATATATTATCTGTCTAATCCTATGAATTAACATATGAAATAGGAATTATTATTCCCATTTTACAGATAAGAAAACTGAGGTTCAGAGAAATTAAGTCCCATGTCTTAGGTCACATAGCCAGTAAGTGATTGAGCTAATAATCAAATCCTGGTCCATCCATCTCCAGACTTGTGTGCTCTATATGGATTTATGGCCACAGCCTCCTGAAAAGGCTCCCACCCCTATTTTTATCTCCCTCTAAATCATTTTTCATAATGCTGCTAGAGAGATACTTCTAAAATATAACTCTGACCATGGCCTTTCCCAGCTGAGAACTTTCTCCTTTATCTTTTGGATTAAGTTCAAACTCCTCAGCATGGCATTTAAATACAGTCTTTCTTTCATGAGCTGACTCTTGACTATATCTCCAGCATCATCCCTGTCCCAGAGCTCTGACAGCTCCTGTGGATGCTTTCTAATACTATAGCTATAGACATGTTTCTCTAACTATAAAGACGTTTTGTTTATTTGCCTAGCAAATATCAAGAGCTACTATTTACTAAGCCTGCTTTGTGCCGGATCCCATACTGGATGCTTTACGTTATACATACATAATCTTTCATTTACTTCTCACAATAACCTAATGAAATAGCTACTATTATTCTCATTTTATAGCTGAGGAAGCTAAAGATCACTAAGGTTAGGTAACATCATAACAAAGTTAATGGCAGAGCTTGGACATGAACTTAAATCTGTTTGACTCCTGTACTTTAAAAACTATTACACTAACAGCATTCAGTAGATGTTTATTAATTAGTTCTCCATCTTCTTCATTCTATGAACACCTGTAAGGCACAGATGTCAGAGGTAAAAATGTATACAGAAGCGTTTTAATGTCACAGATGCCTGATATTTAGAAACTATTTTAAAACTTGAGTACCTACCTGCATGAGATCTTGAAGGCTCTCAAGAAAAGAAATCTCTGCTTCTACCATATAAAACTCTGCCAGGTGTCTCCGGCTCTGAGAATTCTCTGCTCGGAATGTTGGACCAAAGGTAAACACTTGAGTAAAAGCTCTGCAATTCAAGATTAACAGTGTAAAAATAGGATTCACATGATTAATTTTAAGTATTTAAAATATTCAGTAAGCTCTTAAGAAAAAAAAAAAAAGTGCTGCGCCTCTGTCTTGTCCACAAATCCACACGTATTAGCTGCCACATTTCTTTAATGGGTGATTATAATAGTTTCATTAAAAATGTTACATTTATAGAAACCATTTTATTCCAAAGGAATTTGCAAATGCTTTACAAACCCTATGGCTTACTAAATATAGAATTATAACCACTTCTGGATGCACTCTACTGCAGCTGCCTTAAACAGCAGGCAACTACATTTCACAGCAATTGAGAACAAAGTAAAGGAAAAATACCACAGCCCAAGAAGCCACACAGAGAATCTAGATAGTAACAGTCAAAACCAGAATTTCATGTGGATAAGGCAAGCCAATCATTTTCTAAATATATGAAAAAAAATTATCAGATATGTATGGTGATTTGCCTTGTTAGGCCTACTCAAGTCCTTTACGCCCACCTAGGAGTTTTAATCAATGCTCAGTGAGCCCTGACATTTGGGGGGTGGGGTGGATTTTGAAGAACTGTCTGCTTTACTCTCTGGTTTTCAAGAAGGGCTATAGTTCAACAACATAAACGGGGAAAAAATTCTTATTTTTAAATTTCTGCAGAGAAGCGAACATGACACCTTCATTCTTTCTTTTTTTTTTTTTTTTGCGGTACGTGGGCCTCTCACTGTTGTGGCCTCTTCCGTTGCAGAGCACAGGCTCCGGATGCACAGGCTCAGCGGCCATGGCTCACGGGCCCAGCCGCTCCGCGGCATGTGGGATCCTCCTGGACTGGGGCACGAACCTGTATCCCCTGCATTGGCAGGCGGACTCTCAACCACTGTGCCACCAGGGAAGCCCCCTTTTTAAAAAAAATTTACTTAATTTATTTATTTTTGGCTGTGTTGGGTCTTCGTTGTTGTGCGCGGGTTTTCTCTAGTTGCAGTGAGCTGGGGCTACTACTCTTCATTGCGGTGTGTGGGCTTCTCATTGCAGTGGCTTCTCTCGTTGCTGAGCATGGGCTCTAGGCCTGTGGGCTTCAGTAGTTGTGACATTTGGGCTCAGTAGTTGTTGCGCACAGGCTTAGCTGCTCTGCAGCATGTGGGATCTTCCCGGACCAGGGATCGAACCCGTGTCTCCTGCATCAGCAGGCGGATTCTTTTTTTTTTTTTTTCCCGGTACGCGGGCCTCTCACTGTTGTGGCCTCTCCCGTTGTGGAGCACAGGCTCCGGACGCGCAGGCGCAGCAGCCATGGTTCACGGGCCCAGCCACTCCGCGGCATGTGGGATCTTCCCGGACCGGGGCACGAACCCGTGTCCCCTGCTTTGGCAGGCGGACTCTCAACCACTGTGCCACCAGGGAAGCCCAGCAGGCGGATTCTTAACCACTGGGCCACCAGGGAAGTCCCGAGGACCAAATAATCTTTGAATTTTAAGGTTTTGCTAGAACAAAACAAGAGGTTTGGGGCTCCTTAGCTGTTATCCTCAACACTCTTCATTTATCATTAGTCAAATAATATCAAGATCAGAAAACAGTACAGAAAACGGATTGTAGATATACGTACCAGTATTTTTTTGTGTTGTTTTTTTTTTAAGTAAAGATACTGTGGGAAATTAAACAGTGAAACAATTATAGTGGAAATCATGAGATTTATTTTTTCTTTCAAAGGCCATTTCAGTTAAGGCCTAGTTGGTAAGGAGCTTAGGAATTTATGTCTTGGTTCTACAGCCACCTCTCTGAGACCATGATCAGTTACCCTCCAAGAATCTTAGTTTTTAATGGAAAAACAAACCGTAAGAATTCAAAATATTACTATATAACCTCTCTCCCAAGATTCAGATCCAGACTTGCTTACTAGAATGTTCCTAAAAACACTGACCTTACCTTGTCCAAAACGAAAACTCTTACCTTGCTCCCCAAAACAAGCAAAAACAAAATAATGAACAGTACATTTTCCCCAGCTCTGTTAATCTTAGCTAACCCACCTCGTCACCCAAACCAGATCCCCATCCCTCCCTCACCGCCCACATACTTCCCTATCATATTGATCACAGAATTATATTGTTTATACCTAGGGAAACTCTTGCAGATCTAGAGACTCTTCTTTATTTCCACAACTTTGTCTTGTGTCAACTCTTGTGTCTGTCACCTGCCTTTCTTCCTCCAGTCCCAAACTACTATACGTTTTCAAACTCAAATCTGATTATATCAGCCCTAATTTAAAAATCTTCAATGGTTCTCCCCTACTCAAAGGTTAAAATTCAAACTCCTAACTTTGACTGGACCTTCCTTCACAAAGCCTTTTCTCCAGCACACTGAGGATACTCTCCTTACATGCCCCACATGCCTTTAGGCTTTTTCATTGGCTGTCCCCTCTCTGTAGTGCCCGTCCTTTGTTCCTCTCTCTCCAAATGGCAAATTCCCATCCATCCTTCAAGACTTGACTTAAATGTCACTTTCTCTTTGTAACCTTACCATACACCCCCAAATTTATTGTTCCCTCCTTTCTATGACTGTAACACTTTGTTTATACATTTATTATACAGACTGTATCACTTAGAAATATAATTGTGCATTTTGTATCTTTCTCCCTCAATAAACTATGAAATATTCTACAGTAGGAAAAATGTTTTATTCATCTTTGCAACTTCAGTGCCTAAGATAAAACAGGTGCTCAAGTTGAATGAATAATAATGAGGATGACAGGCTTCTTCAGTTGTAAACTGGAAAAGCACAACATCCTTATAAACAGTAACATTACAAATAATGTACAGAAAAATACTCAGATATATTTTACTGTGGCTGTTACTCAATAGCTAAAATGGGACAAACAATTTAGGTCTGCCCCAAACAATAAATTCAAAAATTACAGGACCTCGAGCTTCTAATCTATGACTATGCGATCTCTAGGTAGGTTGGCAATAGTATATTTAAATAAATAAAACGACATTCTTTTCTGGCACTGCATCACATGAAATTGTACATACAGATGTTCACTAATAACAAAGAATATTCTATTGAAATTTTCCAGGGCATGAATAGAAACTCCATGGCATTGGTGGAATTTACTTTGGAGGCTCTGAGGAAGACTTCTAAGAAATGGGCAGTTATCATCCTGAAATACAAGGAGGCCAATGGGATTGCTGTTCAAAAGAGACACATTATATATGTATTAAGGTACTAGAAACAGAGAAAACAACGGTATCTAAAAAGAACTACAGATTCAAGTCACAAGGGCACCTACTTCTCACATGGATAGGGAGGGAGCTCCAAGATATTTAACAATAGGGATTTTTTATTTAACAATGGTTAATGATTTTCTCTAGCAATACAGGGTAAACTCTCTTGTATAAAATATAGAATAGGATCAAGGATTTTTATCTTAGTAAGGATTAGATTCTAATTGTGGTACCCCAAAGTTAAGTATTATTCTAATAGGGTAAAGTAAAAATCAATGGCCATGGTGCTTTCTCTGAATTAACAAAAAGATAAAATAAGCTGGAAGGTATGTTGACAAATTCCCTAATTTAGGATCAAGTTGTTAAGCAGATAAATGTTTAAATCATTCAATAAAGATCACCCCAGGTCAGCGTCCAGTGTTCTATAATACAGTAGTGAAAGTAGTAGTAGTGATAGCGGCTACCATTAGCAAGTGCTCCTTGTGGGCCAGGCATTAGATGTGAGAACCTTACAGTTAACTCCTTTATTATAACTCAATAAAGGATACATTGTTACTTCTATTTTTCAGTCTAAGAAATTGAAGTTCAGAGAGGTTAAGAAGCTTTTTCAAAAGTTATAGTCATAGCCTAACAAGTGGTAGAGGCCAGATTCAACTCTAGCTCTGACTCTAATGATCACAGCCTTCATTATGATATTAAAATAATGATGCTCATAACTGAACATGGACAGACCCAGTAAATAAGAGAGAAAAATTTGTAATATGCACTCCCCGCCTTCTCAAAGATAACTAGGGTGAGTAGTTTGGTATATTTCTCTTCCTTGTGAATAGCTTATTTGTTTTATGTATTAAAATTATAGCTCCCTAGGATATGCTGCTTTCATGCAAATAATGAGATGATAAATTTTAATCAATATTTTGTAAACTTTAGCAAGACATTTAGCCTTTCTGGTCTTCAAATTCTTACATGAGTGGGAGGTGCAGGCAGTTTGGCATTATTCTCTAGTATCTTTTACATAATTTTGTTTCTAGGTCCATGTGAAATCACGATTATTTTAATTTATGCTGATTTCTTCTTTTTCCTCCGTCTTCCACACACATGAAAGCAATTTGCAGCAAGGCTTGGCCCAAGCCATAGTTAAAATAAGATCTGAGAACAAGGCCATTACTAAAATAAGATACAAAACCAGGTGAAAGGCCAGTACTGCTGTGAGAAGAGACCAGCAGAGAAAGAAAACTCTCAGTACTAAGAAACATTCTTGTGCCAATTATGGAGAAAGGGAAGCTATATATGGAAAGTCCATGAGCTTGGAGTTGACGTTTAAGATAACAAAAGTACATTCAATACACATCAGCTAAGATAACTACAAAAATGGCTTTTTAAAAATAAAAAGTAAACTTACCAAAAAATGGTTCTGCAAAGGTCACTTTCTCCCTTGTGTGGAGTTTTATGAAGCCCTACATTGGCAAGTGGATTATTATAAAGTAGTCACTGATTGCTTTGCCATTTATTCCTTCTGGCCCTGAAATTTAAGAGCTAATCTTTATATTTTGAAAGAAAAGAGGAATTACTGCCTTTTTAGCTGGGGAAGAACTTATCGTTCAGCATATGGGGGATCAGCAACTTTCCCTAAGGCTGCCCACTCCCAACCTCCTATCACTTCCCTACTGTCATTCAGGAAACATTCATTGAACTGAAGTGAACTCACAGACAACTTTAAACGGACTTTTAAAACAGTCTTTGTCAAGTGGTATTCCCATCATCCAGAAAACAATCATCTATATTATTACTGCTTTGTATCTACTGGATTATCAATACTGTGACATATTTGTCACTCATTGCTTCTACATGCCTAACAGAGTGGACACCAGACACCTCCTTTTCAGCTTACCCCCTTTCCTCTATCTTGCAATAGTACACTTGGTGAATGGGTTTATAAAGAGATGTAGCTCTCACCATTCATCAACTCTTAACAAGATGTCTTAGCGAGGATGAACTGTAAAATCTAAAAATTTCTTCTTTACCACAACTGCTAAACATTTCTGCAAAATTAATTTTCTTTAACATGTCCTAAGTATCTGATTTAGAACTGAATTTGAGGTCCAAGCAAATTTAATCTTAATTGTATAATGAGATTCAAAGTTCGACAGAGTCTGACAACAATCCTGCTAAAGGGACTGGAGGGTTGGCTACTCTTCTCTGATGAGCATATGAACTGGGGGAAGGACATTTAGCAAAGGGAATATGAAGCACACAGGTCCTAAGGTAGGAAAGAGCCTGACAAGTTTGAAGAACAGAAGCAGGCCAGCAGCAAGACGAATGGTAAGAGATGAGGTCAAAGAGTTTGGAAGGGATCAGAACATGTAGGGTCTTCCTTGTGAGCCATGGTAAAGAGAGTCTGAATTTTATTTAATACTCCTTGAAATACTCTCTCCTCTTGGAATATTTAACACTGTATTCTCCTAGTTTTCCTATTTATCTGATCTCCACCTCTGTCTCCTTCTACATACACTAGCTATTCATTAAACATTAGCACTCTTTGAACCGTAGTCCTAGAATCTCTTTTCTCACTGTATACATTCTTCTTAAATGATCTCACTTCCGTCAATTAATTTTCAATTAATTACCTATTGGCACACAATTTACAAATTTGTATCTCCTGCCCAGACTTCTTCTCTAAGCTCCAGAAGCATACATCCGCCTATTTAGTCCTTTCACTTGTCACAAACAGAACTCATGCCTCCCCTGACCCCCACACTGGCTTCAGTCTTCTTCCAACCTTCCAGGTCAATCCTCCCATTAGGGTCTTTAATAACACCATGTACTACTGTTCATAGAGCCTCTTAAAATTAAAATAAATGACATATACAGATGTAATTATTTGTTTAATGTCCATCTCTTTCACTAGACTGTAAATTTCATGAGTGACCTTATCTATTTTTTGGTTCCTTATAGTATCCTCAGTTCTTAACCCAGTGCATGACACACACTAGACAATTAAAATTTGTCAAATAACTAACTGATATTCTGTAAAATATGCTGATCCCCAAACTTTGAACCTTTGAAACAGCACTGGGATGGGGGTGAGGATAGAGGAGTAAGAGGAAGGTGGTAAACAGAATATCAATTACTAAGCAAAAAATTCTGCTATTCCCTGAAATAATTTTTCACAGAAGGCACTAGGCGATAAAAGAATCAGTTTTTTGAAAAGACTGCCCATATATTATTTTTGCTCTGTAGGCAACAAGTATATCTTTGAAAAGGACTAGATCAGATGAACATCTCTAGTAAGCAAAGATTTTACTTTTTGAGAAACTAAAGTATTACCACATGAAAAAAATTTCCCTTAGTCTTATTCTACGTAAACAGAGAAGCACCTGCCTCTTTGGCTTCTGCGAGTGGATACCAACATGTTAAAACAAGTATTGCTACTTCATCATTCCTGTAATGATGGACTCTTCAGAGGACTGACTGAATTTAGAAAATAACATTAAAAAAATAATAAATTTATTTATTTAGGCTGTGTTGGGTCTTCATTGCTGCGTGTGGCCTTTCTCTAGTTGTGGCGAGTGGGAGCTACTTTTTGCTGCGGTGCACGGGCTTCTCTCGTTGCAGAGCACGGGCTCTAGGCCTGTGGGCTTCAGTAGTTGTGGCACTTGGGCTCAGTAGCTGTGGCTCGAGGGCTGTAGAGCACAGGCTCAGTAGTTGTGGTGCACGGGCTTAGTTGCTCCACGGCAGGTGGGATCTTCCCGGACTAGGAATCAAACCTGTGTCCCCTGCACTGGCAGGCAGATTCTTAACCACTGTGCCACCAGGGAAGTCCCAGAAAATAACACTTTTCTCAAGGGTCAAAGTTTGCTAATTGTTCTTTCTGTGTATTTGTCCTCACATTTTTAACAAGATACTAAAATCACCTTTTAAAAAAGGTATACATTTTGTCAACTGCATCTATTCATGCCTTGCCGAGATTATCCCTCTTGTATTTCTCATATTTAGCAGTCCTTGTACTGAGGACCATGAAAGAGACCATGTGAGAACTTTAATTTAGGTACATGCACCACATGGTATTTACATGTTATTTTAAGTCTACAAAGATTTCAAAGGTTTTCTGAGGCCTGATACTGTAGCAGTAGATGAGTCATTATGGCACTGAACTATCAACAATTTCCTGGGCTCAAGTCCTGTACTGATGACCCATACTTTTTAAAGGTCATCACAGTGATTAAGTTAAGCCTGTACTCTAAACACCTAAATTGAAATTCTGGGCCCTCCACTTATGAACTAGCCAAGTTAACTTCTTTGAGACTTAATTTTCCCATGTGAAAGTGAAGTTAAGTATATATTTGTCATGAGGTTATTATAAAGATGAAACAATATGTAAAAAGTTTAATGTAATATTAACTATATGGTAAGTGTTCAACAAATGGGTAAGAGTTTTGTTTGTTTTTGTTTTTTTGTGTGTGCATCTCCTTTCTTTCCAAAGGTCTACAGTTCTGATTTGGTTGGTCTCAAGATCTCTTTATACTTTCAGTCAGTGCAAGAGATTTTGTTTATGTAGGTTATGTCTACCAATATCTATCATTAAAACTGATAAAATTTTTAAAAATTTATTAACTCATTTAAAAACAATGATAAACCCATCCTATGTCATAAAAACATCTTTTTAATAAAAATTCATAAGAGGAGTGGCACTGTTTTACATTTTTGTAAATCTCCTTCATATCTGGCTTAATAGAAGACAGCTGGGTTCTCATAACTGCTTATGCATTCAATCTGTTCTGCTATCACATGTTATGAAGACTTTGGAAAACTTCACTGTATACTCAAGAGAGAATAAAAATGAGAAAGACACAAAATAGTGGCTTACTATTATTATGAAAATAGTTTTCATCTCAAAGGACTTCTCTGAAAGGGTCTCAGAGGGCCCCAGATCAAACTTTGAGAACCACTACATTAGGCAATGATTCTTAAGGAGGAGTATTAATTCTGAGCTTTACCTCTGGAGACTTCCACTCAGAAAATATAGGGAGGGTTCTGGTCCTGAGTATATTTAAAAGTTCTACAAGTAATTATTATGTGAACTCCTGATTAAGAACTACTACCTTAAAAAAAAGTTAAGATCACTAATCAATATACTTAAAAAAATTTTTGATGGCTATAATTTTTTAAATGGACAATAACATGTGTTGGTGAGGATGTGGAGAAACTCCTTGCACATGCTGGTGGGAATGTAAAATCCTGCAATTGCTGTGAAAAAGTCTGGTGATACCTTAAAAAGTTAAAAATAGAATTATCATATGACCCAGCATTTCCACTTCTGAGTACAAACACCAAAGAAATGAAAACAAGTGTTCAAAAAACTCCCTGTATGTAGATGTTCAAAGCAGCATTTTTCATAGTAGCCAAAAAGTAGAAACAATCCAAATGTTCACCAATGGATTAATGGATAAAAGAGATGTGGTATATCCATACAATGGAATATTATTCAGCCATTAAGAGGACCAAAGTACTAATATATCCTACAATATAAATGAACCTTGAAAACATGATGCTAAATGAAAAAAGACAAATACAAAAGGCCAGGACTTCCCTGGTGGCGCAGTGGTTAAGAATCTGCCTGCCAGTGCAGGGGACATGGGTTCGAGCCCTGGTCTGGGAAGATCCCACATGCCGCGCAGCAACTAAGCCCGTGCACCACAACTACTGAGCCTGTGCTCTAGAGCCCACGAGCCACAACTACTGAGCCCGTGTGTTGCAACCACTGAAACCCGTGCGCCTAAAGCCCATGCTCCACAACAACTGAAGCCACCGCAATGAGAAGCCCACGCACTGCAACAAAGAGTAGCCCCCGCTGGACACAACCTGAGAAAACCCACGCGCAGCAACGAAGACCCAACGCAGCCACAAACAAACAAAAAAAAAAAACGAAGGGCCACGTACGGTATGATTTCTTTTCTATGAAATATCCAGACTAGGCAAATCCATAGAGACAGAAAGCAGAAAAGCGGCTGCCAAGGGCTAGGGAGAGGAGGGAATGGCAACTGACTGCATCACGGGTATGGGGTTTCCTTTTGGGGTGACAAAAATGTTCTGGAACTGTATAGTGGTGTTGGTTATACAATGTCACTAAAAGTAAATTTCATGTTATGTGTACTGAATTTTATCAAAATAGAATTTTTAAAAAGTTTATTGAAACTAATTGTCCATTAGTCACTTTACACGTTTTATTTCATTCTTGCTATTCTGTAAGGAGATAGCAATCTACTCTATAAGGCAGGTGATTTCACTTCATTCACAGTGGAAGAAACTGAAGCTTAGACAAGTTAAGTAACTAGTACAGAGCAGCATAGCAAAGCTGGTTTTAACCAACACAATTTGACTCCATGGCCCACTTTCTGTTGTGCTGCATGTGTGCACTCTTCAAAACTAACAAAGTACAGCACAGTTGATCAACGGTCCCATAAACCCACAAAACACTACCATATGCTCCAAAGAGAAGTTTTGTACCTTAATGTCACTGTTATCTGATTGGTTTTTGCCTCTCTATACAAGGTCATTTCATTCTTGGTGGCTGTTCCTGATACACCTTCCTTCTTCCACTTGTTATGTCTGCAAGTGTCACTTCCTACCACTTACAGCTGCTTTTTTCTGTCTTATGCTTTATCTACAGCCCCTCCTTAGTGGAAAGGGGACAGTCATTTATAAGCTTTGATGGTCAATCAGGATACTTTTTCACTCCATTTTAGGTTACAAAAAATGATAACACAGAACACTGTGGATCCTAAAAGGTTAAACTTGAGTTAAAGGAGGCTTTGTTAGAAATAGTTAGATGACCTAGAGCAGTGGTTCTAAAACTTTAGCATGATTAGAATCACCTAGGGCTTGATAAAACACAGCTTGCTGGATCCCACTCTCAGAATTTCTGCTTCAGTAGGTCTTAGGGTAGGCCTGAGAGTTTATATTGCTACAAGTTGCCAGGTGATGCTGACGCTCCTGGTCCAAGGACAACACTTGGAGAACAAGTGACCTAGGGTGGTTCTCAATCTTGGCTGCATAGAATAATCTATGGTATCAATACCTCAGAAAACAATCTTGATTCAATGCAATCCCTATCAAATTACCAAAGCCAGTTTTTCACAGAACAAGAACAAAAAATCTTAAAATTTGTATGGAGAAACAAAGACCCCGAATAGCCAAAGCAATCTTGAGAAAGAAAAATGGATCTGGAGGAATCATACTCCCTGACTTGAGACTATACTACAAAGCTACAGTCATCAAAACAGTATGGTACTGCACAAAAATAGAACGATAGGTCAATGGAACAGGATAGAAAGCCCAGAAATAAACCCATGCACTTACAGTCAATTAATTTAAGAGAAAGGAGGCAAGACTATACGATAGTGGAAAGACAGTCTCTTTGACAATGGTGCTGAAAAACTGGACAGCTACATGTAAAAAAATGAAATTAGATCACTCTTTAACACCATACACAAAAATAAGCTCAAAATGGATTAAAGACCTAAATGTGAGACACAACACTATAAAACTTCTAGAGGAAAACACAGGCAGAACACTCTCTGACATAAATCGCAGCAATATCTTTTCCGATCTGTCTCCTAGAGTAATGGAAATAAAAATAAAAATAAACAAATGGGACCTAATTAAACTCAAAAGCTTTTGTACAGCAAAGGAAACCATAAACAAAACAAAAAGACAACCCACAGAATGGGAGAAAATATTTGCAAATGACGTGACCAACAAGGGATTAGTCTCCAAAATTTACAAACGGCTCATGAGGCTTAATATCATCAAAACAAATAACCCAATCAAAAAATGGGCAGAAGACCTGAATAGACATTTTTCCAAGGAAGACATATGGATGGCCAAGAGGCACATGAAAAGATGTTCGACATCACTAATGATTAGAGAAATACAAATCAAAACTACAATGAGATATCACCTCACACCAGTCAAAATGGCTATCATCAAAAAATTCACCAACAATAAACGCTGGAGAGAGTGCAGAGATAAGGGAACACTCCTACACTGTTGGTGGGAATGGAATGTAAATTGGTACAGCCACTATGGAGAACAGTATGGAGATTCCTTAAAAAACTAAAAATAGAGCTACCATATGACCTGGCAATCCCACTCCTTAGCATATACCTGGAGAAAGACATTGTCTGAAAGAATACATGCACCCTAATGTTCACTGCAGCACTGTTTACAATAGCCAAGACATGGAAGCAACCTAAATGTCCACTGACAGAGGAATGGATAAAGAAGGTGTGGTACATATATACAATGGAATATAATTCAGCCATAACAAAGAATGAAATAATGCCATTTGCAGCAACACTGATGGACCATGGACCTAGAGACTGTCATACTGAGTGAAGTAAGTTAGACAGAGAAAGAGAAATATCGTATGATATCGCTTATATGCGGAATCTAAAAAGAAATGATACAAATGAACATATTTACAAAACAGAAAGAGACAGACTTAGAGAATGAACTTATGGTTACGGGGGTTGGGGAGGGTGAAGGGAAGGCATAGTTAGGGAGGTTGGGATTGACATGTACACAGTGCTATATTTAAAAAGGATAATCAACGAGAACCTACTGTATAGTACAGGGACCTCTGCTCAATGTTATGTGGCAGCCTGGATGGGAGGGGAGTCTGGGGGAGAATGGATACATGTACATGTATGACTGAGTCGCTTTGCTGTGCATCTGAAACTGTCACAACATTGTTAATTCGCTATGCTCAAATATAAAATAAAAAGTTAAAAAAACAAACAAAACAAGCAAACAAAACCCTAATCTTGATGCCCAGAAAAACCAATTAAATCTGCTTTTCTGGGGACCTGAGCTGAAATCTGATGCATCTGTATTTTTAAAAAAGCTCTTGAGACATTCCAACCACTGATCTAGACCTTCTAATTACCAATTATGATTGAAAGTAAAAGGTACCAACGATACAAAAGGTGTTATTTCACAAAAAGGGTACGATTTGCATAAAAGCTATGGACTAAGAATGATATACAACATTTCTAATATTCCTGACAGATTCCAAATCAGAGCTTGGTCTATAAACATAAAAGCACAAAGGGATCATGGCAGACTAGAAACAGAGGCAAGCTCCCTTCAAAGGAGCATTTAGCTTATAGGAATAATGCAGAAAAGTCTCTATTTCTTTGCATTCATCTTCCCTGAATTCTAGAAGGTGGGGGAGTGGGAGAGGGAGGGGGTGGAGGCAGAGGAAGGAGGGAAGAGGAGAAGAGGATGAAGACAAGACACAAACAGAATAGAGAAATGTTCTTTTGGACCCTGCAGTAAGTCTTTCACATGTGTACCAAGTGAAAGACGAATTAAATCTGTTTCACAGTTGCACTGTATGCACTAGCAAAACATGAGGAAAAAACATCCACCAGTAGTAAAATAGATAATTTTTGGCATATTCATACAAAGAGAATACCCTACAGTAGTGAAAACATTACACAGCATGGATCTAACTTAGGAGTATAATGTTAAGTGAGTAAACTAAGTCACAGAATATATACATATGATTCTATTTATACAAAATATAAAAACTTTTAAACTAAACTGTGTATTATTTATAAATATGAACATAAGTGATAAAACCATAAAGGAAAGGAATGATAAACACAAAATTGAGATTAGTAGCTAGTTTTCATGGGGAGGGAAGAGGACGTGATTAGAAAAGAATGTGCAGGAGACTAAAGAATTGAAGCATTTTGGGGGACTCAGGTGTTGATTGTATCATTATTCTTTGTTTTACCCATACATCTATTTAAGATGTTTAATTTTGTGTCTATGCAATATTTAGACATCAAAAAAGAGTCAGGATGGGCAAGCTAATGGGACACACTGAAACCATAAAATAACAAAATTATACTAAAATTTAAAGGGAAGGCATTGGCAACAGAGCTCACAACACCTACCAAGCCACCACTGAGTTCTTCAAGCTTCTGACCTTTCCCTTCTGACTGTATATTCAATTTAATTCAAAAAATATTAATACATACTGAATACCTACATTTTCCCAGCATCATTACTATGCTAAGGGCAAAAGAAACTGCCAAACAGCACATGGTAAGTTTGCATTGTTCAACATGGTGGCTACTTATAGTTACACTAATTAAATTTAAATAAAGTTAATAAAAATTCAGTTCCTCAGTCACACTAGCTGCATTTCAAATGCTAAATAGCCACATACAGCTAGTGGCTACCATACTGGTCAGTGCGGATCAGAGCATTCCCGTGACTGTAGTAAGTTCTGCTGTCCAGCACTGAAGTCAACTGTTGAAATCTCAATAAATGCAGAAGACAATCAACTGGGAAAAAAATGTGCATTCAGACAATGGAACATGAGGAAAGGGATCAACGGAGGAGAGAGTTATTGGGTACATCTTCTGAATTTGTTCCAGTGCCCAGTCACACATATCCTGTTTTTCCCACATCTATTGCTCTGCCATACCAGACCTCTTTTCCCCTCTTCTGATATGACTTTCAGAGTCATTAATGCACAACGGCAGAATTATTCAGTAAACCATACTTGCAACTTTTGTTAACTTTCCATCTATATGAGTGCATAACTCTCAGAATCAGGCTTTTCTAGGTTCTTTACTCAAAGCGAGCAAACTATAAGTCATTTTATTCATCATCAAGATGAGGATGAATGAACTATTCTCCAATGGTCGTAGCTCCCTGAGAAAGAATATCCAAAACAGATACATGATGAAATGGATACTGCCTCCATCTTCTGATTTGGCTTCACTTATAAATACATCTCTCAATGCTACAAAGAAACAGCTAGTGCTGTAATAGATACTAAAAACAAATATTCTTAATGATATAGATCATGGTATGATTGACACAAAATGTAGAGAGACTCTGGATTTGGATCTGAGCAGTTATTTTCAAACTCCCAAGTCACACCCAATCCTCAACAGCTATATATTAAATACATTATCAAATCAAACACATATTTTGGCTACAAGGGGGCATGCACAAAAATTTTTGAGGTATTTCCTTGTACAGCACTCCCTGAAGTACTGTCTGACTAGAGTTGAAATGTTTTCACTGAATCTCATACTCTACTGTCCTGAAGTAGAATCAGGAGGAAAGCACAGAATTACCCAGTTGAAGAAACTAAGGAAGGTCACTAAATGATGTTCCAGAAACAAAAACTTTAGGTTTTTGTCTTTATCTCCCAATCTCAATCATAATTCATATACTAAATCAGCCTCTTAAATGTGAAATATGGATGGCTAAGGTTTTGCACATTCTCCAAATTGCAGACATTTATGTGGCACAGCAGTTTACTGTCCTATGAACCTGTTTCAAGTGGCAAAACACAGGTTTTATTTTTTTCAGTGTGGGGGTATATCATGAGAGATCAAGTTGGGATTGACATCAGGAGAAACAAAAATAATATGAATACCAACTAATGTATGTTACTAAGCTTATTTGTTACAAATTCTTTCTCACAATTTCTACTGTGAGAAAGAAGCAAAAACCATGGCTGAGTTTCTTTATTAGCAATTTCTTCTAGAGGAGCAAAGATGAAGTTTCCTTTTATTTTGTAGAAAAGGAAGTAAATTTATTTTGGTAAAGTAAAATACACAGAAGTTTTTCAGTGGTTTCTATAATTCATGCACATAGCTTACAGGTGAATTTTTAAAATATTGATTTTTCTTAAAAGACACAAAAATTTCTGAATTCATACAAAGAAGAACTCGTACCAACAACATGGGAATATAAAATGAAATTTTTCTTTCATATAATACGGGTACTTTGAAATATCTAAATAAATTGAATATAATATTATTCCAAGTTCATTAATGCATTTTCTGATTGGAGATATTTTTTTCCCCAACTAGAAGAGATTGATGAAATAAGTCAAAAGCACATAAGTAATTCAAGCCCACAGATCATATCAGCCAAGAAGAAACAGATACAGCAGCTTAGGGCCTAGCCTTGTGTCCTTACCTTACAATCATCATTTTCTACCATAAAGTCAAATTTATTTATTTCTTCAACAAATAGTTATTAGGCTACTAACCACTATGGAAAATGTCGACATAAATAAGGCATGACCTTTACCTTCAAGGAACTTACAGACTAGTAAGGAGATCACAAACCCAAACGTACAAGCTACAATTATAAAATTCCTAGGGAAAAAACACAGAAGAAAATCTGTGCAACCTTTTGAATAGGATACAAAAATCATGAATCATATAAGGAAGAAAACTGATAAAGTATACACCAACAAAATAAAAGACTCTGGTCTTCAAAAGACACTGTAAAAAAGATGGAAAGGAAAGGCAGACTGGGGGAAGGTATTTGCAATACATAAATCTGATAAAGGGCTAGTATCCAGAACATATAAAGAATCCTTATAACTTCATAAACAGATGGAAAGATCTGTGTTCTTGGATTGGAAGAATCAATATTGTTAAAACGGTCATATTACCCAAGGCAATCTACAGATTCAATGCAATCCCTATCAAATTACCAATGGCATTTTTCACAGAATTAGAACAAAAAATTTTAGAATTTGTATGGAAACACAAAAGATCCCGAATAGCCAAGACTATTTCTCAAACAGTCTTGAGAAAAAAAGAATAGAGCTAGAGGAATCATGTTCCCTGGCTTCAGAATACACTATAACATTACAGGCATCAAACCATATGGTACTGGCACAAAAACAGACACATAGATCAGTGGAGCAGGATAGATAGCCCAGAAATAACCCACACACTTATGGTCAATTAATCTATGACAAAGGAGGCAAGAATATAACAATGGAGAAAAGACAGTCTCTTCAATAAGTGGTGCTGGGAAAATTGGACAGCAACATATAAAAGAATGAAATTAGAACATTCCCTAATACCGTATACAAAAATAAACTCAAAATGGATTAAAAACCTAAATGTGAGACCAGATATTATAACGCTCCTGAAGGAAAACACAGGCAGAACACTCTTTGACATAAATTGCAGCAATAGTTTTTTGGATCTGACTCCTAGAGTAATTGAAATAAAACCAAAACTAAACAAATGGGACCTAAGCAAACTTAAAAGCTTTTGCACAGCAAAGGAAACCACAAACAAAACGAAAAGACAACCGACAAAAAGGGAGAAAATATTTGCAAACAATGCGACCAACAAGGGATTAATTTCAAAATATACGAACAGCTCAATATTAAAAAAACAAACAACTCCATCAAAAAATGGGCAGAAGACCTAAACAGACATTTCTCCAAAGAAGACATACAACTGGCCAACAGGCATGTGAAAAGATGCTCAATATCACTATTTATTAGAGAAATGCAAATCAAAACTACAATGAGGTATCACCTCACACCAGTCAGAATGGCCATCATCAAAAAGTCTACAAATAGTAAATGATGGAGAGGGTGTGGGGAAAAGGAACCCTCCTGCACTGTTGGTGGAAATAAAAATTGGTTCAGCCACAGTGAAGAACAGTCTGGAGGTTCCTTAAAAAACTAAAAATACAGGTACTGTATGATCCAGCAATCCCACTTCTGGGCATATATCCAGAAAAGACAAAAACTTGAATTTGAAAAGATACATGCACTCGAATGCTCATAGCACGACTATTTACAATAGCCAAGACACAGAAGCAACCTAAGTGTCCATCGACAGAAGAATGGATAAAGAAGATGTGATATATATAATGGAATATTACTCAGCCATAAAAAAGAATGTAATAATGCCACTGGCAGCAACACGGATACTTCTAGAGATTATCATATTAAGTGAAGTGAGACAGAGAAAGACAAATATCATACGATATCACTTATATGTGGAATCTTAAAAAATGAGAGAAATGTACTTATTTACACAACAAAAAATAGACTCACAGACATAGAAAACAAATTTATGGTTACCAAAAGGGAAGCAGGGTGAGCGGGGCGGAGGGATAAATTAGGAGTTTGGGATTAACAGATACACACTACTATATATGAAATAAATAAACAACAAGGACCTACTGTATAGTACAGGGAACTAAATTCAATATCTTGTAATAACCTACAATGGAAAAGAATATGAAAAAGAACTGATTGATATATATATATATATATACACAAAACCTATATACATATATATATAGGTAAATATATATATACGTATAACTGAATCACTTTGCTGTACACCTGAAACTAACATAACATTGTAAATAACTATACTTCAACTAATAAAAAAAGGAAAAGAACTCTTATAACTCAATAATGAGAAGACAACCTAATAAAAATGGCAAATTAATTCAAAAGACAATTCATAAAAGAAAATATATGAATGACCAGTAAGCACATGAGAAAAAAGTTTAATACTATTAGTTATCACAGAAATGCAAATTAAACTATAATGAGATATATGCTTACTAGGATGATTAAAAAAATACAATACCAATTTTTGTCAAAGATATGGAGCAAACAGAACTCTTATCCATTGCCAGATAGTACAAGTACTTCAGAAAACTGTTTTGGGAGTTCCTTCTAAAGTTAATCATACATTTACCATACAACCCAGAAACTCCTAGGTATTTACCCAAGGGAAATGAAAATATATATGAACATAATATGGGCATAGGTACATTAATTTTCACAGAGCTTCATTCGTAACAGGTGAAACAACCCAAGTTTCTACCAAAAGATGAATGAATTAACAAGTTGCATATACATGCAATGGAATAATATTCAGCATTAAAAAGGAACAAACTGGGCTTCCCTGGTGGCACAGTGGTTAAGAATCTGCCTGCCAATGCAGGGGACACGGGTTCGAGCCCTGGTGTGGGAAGATCCCACATGCCGCGGAGCAACTAGGCCTGTGAGCCACAACTACTGAGCCTACGCGTCTGGAGCCTATGCTCCGCAACAAGAGAGGCCGCGATAGTGAGAGGCCCGCGCACCGCGATGAAGAGTGGCCCCCGCTTGCTGCAACTAGAAAAAGCCCTCGCACAGAAACAAAGACCCACACAGCCAAAAATAAAAATAAATAAATGGGCTTCCCTGGTGGCGCAGTGGTTGAGAGTCCGCCTGCCGATGCAGGGGACGTGGGTTCGTGCCCCGGTCCGGGAAGATCCCACATGCCGCGGAGCCGCTAGGCCCGTGAGCCATGGCCGTTGAGCCTGCGCGTCCGGAGCCTGTGCTCCGCAACGGGGAGAGGCCACAACAGTTAGAGGCCCGCGTACCACAAAAAAATAAATAAATAAAGGAACAAACTACTGGATGAACCTCAAAAGTATTATGTTAAGTGAAAGACATCATATAGAGAAGAGTAAATACTGTATGATACCATTTATATAAAAATTAAATATTATATAAACAGTATATGAAATTCTAGAAAGGGGAAATCTATGATGAGAAAAAACAGATCACTCATTGCCTAGGGCACAGAGATGGGGAGGGAGACTGACTGCAAATGGCAATGAGGGGATTTTTTAGGGTGATAAAAGTATTGTTTTTTATCACAGTGGAGATTACAAAGGTTTAGACATTTTTCAAAATTTATTGAACTGTACATTTAAAATGGGTGCATTTTTTGGTATGTGAAGTATACTCAATAAAGTTGATTGAGAAGCAACAATAACGAAAAGAGATTGTACATTGGCTTATTCCATTACTTAACTATTTAAATTATAATCTTGTCCCAACTGTAGCATAAAAGGTGAAGAGTTAGGCTCATGGAACCACAGAAGGGGCACAGCAATGATCTCCTTCAAAGTACAGAAGAATCCAGAACACAGTGAACCTCACTGTCAACGTAACTGACCACAGCTCCGAGGACAGATTAGGACCTAAACTGCTCTTATAGTTTATTTCTGCTTTGGTCTTCAAATTATGACAGGTATCTGATTTTTGTGTCCTAACCCCTTCCTTCGTTCCAGTCACTGGTTTTAGTTTGATGTCTTCTGAGTCCTGAATCCTGGCAGACTCACAATTTGTCCCAATCCTCTGCTATGCGTAAACTCCAATTCTGTTACTGTTGTAAAACAACTTGATTACTAGGTGTCAGCTATTCTTTCTGCTTATACCACCTTGGCTTCTTTCTTTAGCTACTCCTTCATAATCACCCTGGGTTCTCCAGGTCCCAGCTGTCATCAGTACCACCATCACAGCACTTACCATTTCAGTGTCAAACTGTGATAAACACTGGGCTTTCTTTACATAGCAGCTAATTCTCACAACAGCTCTGCAAGGTCACCATTACAATTTATCTTTTTGGTTAGGAAGTAGAAGCTCAGTCATAAAGCTTATAAAAGTAGTATGTAAGGAAGCTAGAATTCCAACTTAAGTGTCTCTAACTATAATCTCCTCAATTAACAGAACCATTCACTTAACAAATTCAGTACTCTGGGGGAGAGATAACATTATCTTAGTAGCTAATTAATTCCATAACAGTACTGGTTAACCCTCTACATGTCAATCAATGGGGCTGTCCCATATTTTTAACAGCTTCCTTGGTGTCCAAAACAGTTACATGACATTTGGGTGAACATGAAAATTATTGCTCAATAAACGAATAGCCACAGATATTTTTAGATAGAAGAAAACAAGCTGGGGGAAAAAAAAAGTCGAAATGACATAAATTCTCTCTGTTCCCAATCCAACCTAAATTCTGCAAACATGCAACCAACACAGCTTTCTTTCCCCCTTCTAAAAAAGTAATTAAAGCCACCTGAACAAAACAGAATTTGGACAAGATTCTACAGTAATTTAAAGAAGTAACATCAGTCTTGCTTTTAATAGCTCCAATTACTGTCCATATTGGACAAATTACTAAGTATTAATTTGATGTCTCACTATAGTAACCTGCATTTGCTTTTAGACAATGCCAATAGGCACTGCATTTCATGCAAAATAAGTTCTATAACTATCATTACTCAAAGGATTGACTGCGATTTTTTTTTTTATAACTCACACCAACCTGCTTATTTTAAAAGCACTCAGTACTTCAGATATTCTGTCTGCTGAACAAGAACTCAGCGAGCTAGATAACAGAAGAGTAGTAGGGCTATTCTCCTATACACTTGAAGTAGAGAAAAGGCATGTTAGTAATCTCTCTCACAAAGGAATGCAATGCTAAAAATGGGGAGAGAACCCAATGTTTAGAATTCCAAGGAGGTATACAGATACTGCAGAGTTAACACATTGAGACAGAGAAATTAAATCATTAAGCAAGTAGTACATTAACTAACTAGCAATTAAAGAAAGGCAAATTAATACCTCTCAAGCTAGTAAAAACGAAGTTCAAATAGTGAATTAAGAACAGATATTTATATTCACTCCTTCCTAAGACAACCTCAAAATAATAATAAAAAAATTAAAAGAAACAGGAAGGGGGACTTCAGTAGACAAGAGATCTCAGCAAATCTTTGGAGGACAGAAAACGGATGGTTGAGTGATGACCAATGCATTAAAGCATGGATGCCATTATCTGGAACAGAGTGAGTATACTGCAGCAGAAAGAAGATGACTTACACACAGACCCACGGTGAGGCAGGGGATGGGGGAAATGGAGATTCACTGAGAGTTCACGCATGGATGTCAACCCCCTCCCCTCTCCCACCAGAATGGCCGGACACCAGAAGTCCCCACCAACCAGGGAACAGAGAGTCTTTCTTGAGAGCAGTAGTCCTCAGCAGCATCAGCATCATCTGGTAGGTTTGTTACAGGAGATTGCTGGGGCCCACTCCCACTGTTTCTGATTCAGTAGTGTTTGCCAGGTGCTGAGAGGAGAGGGGAATGGGAATTTCTTTTGAAGTGATGAAAATATAAAATTAGTGATGACGGCTGTAAAACTCTGTGAATAAAAAAACTACTGAATTGCACATTAAATTTTAATTTTTTATTATTTTTGTTTTTGAATTGTACATTTTTAAAGGGTAAATTTTATGGTATGTGAATTATATTTCAGTTAAGTTGTTCTTTAAAAAATCGTTTATAGCTGACCCTTGAACAACTCGGGGTTAGGGATGCCACCCTTTGTGCAGTTGAAAATCTGAGTATCACTTATAGTTGACCCTCTGTTATCAGCAGTTCCTCCTTGTCTGCGGTTCTTCATCTGTGAATTCAACCAACGAAGACTGTGTAGTACTGTAGTATTTATTTACTATTGGAAAAAATTCTTCGGTAAGTGGACCTGTGCAATTCAAACCTATGTTGTTCAAGGGTCAACTGTACTCAACTGCACACAAGGCTCTCACAGAAGCCCACCAAATAGATCTGAACTATTAAATCATGTCTCACCTTTGTCTTCCCTATGCTAAATATATCCAGTTACTTCAACCATTTCGTTAAGCCGTAACATTCATATCCCACTTATCCTGGCTGTTGTTCTAAAGTCAGACAGGATATAAAGTCATAACCTTTTCATATAAAGTATAACAAAAGATTCTAAGTATTTGGAAGTGGACAAAGGAACAGGACAGAGAAGCCAGATAATCTTCTAGCTTTTGATGATTTGGATAAATAAAATTCATTCAAGAATGACTATCAAACATGACATAAAAGTACCAAAAGATGTCCCACTGCCAAATACAGATTAACATGTACTGAGATAACTAAAAGGTTCTTTCTATACCATAAAATGCTCCGTAATAATGGTGAGGAAAAGTTGTATTAACTGGAGGTCTGTTGTTCCAAGAACAGAAAAGCAATAGAATACAAACCAAATATAAT
Source organism: Pseudorca crassidens (assembly GCF_039906515.1). NCBI lineage: Eukaryota > Metazoa > Chordata > Mammalia > Artiodactyla > Delphinidae > Pseudorca > Pseudorca crassidens. Next base: position 56,819,294 of record NC_090304.1, read on the forward strand.
AGCCAGTGGTCATTAAATATAAATGACATTTTAAAATGCACTCTCATGTAATCATTCCACCGATAAGGTTACCTCTAAATTAAATTCAACCTAGACAAGGTGAAATTCCCTTGCCATATGCTCTTCTTGCCCTCAGGACAATCTTTTTTACAACAGCTACTACATTTCTAATTTCTTATTTAATGTCTGTCTTGCTCATTAGACCGTATAGGGTCAGGAAGGTTGGAATCATATCTTTCTTGTTGATCTCTGTATCTCAGCACCTAACGCTGTGTTTGGCACACACTTGGCTCTCAACAAATGTTCAATTGAATTAAGACTGATTTTTGAGCCCTGGATCACATAAGTGGTAGTAATAGAAACTAAGAAGACAAAGAGAAACAAGATACAGTTTGAGGAATTTACTAATGGGCTAATGGGAAGATAAGTATACAAACAGATAATCTCAACATTCTTAAATAAATAAAATTGATAGAAACCCTCTTCCAACAGGTATTTAAGTCTTTATTCTGTATTAAGTAATAGAGTTACAAAATTAAACACAGTCCCTAAATTCAAAAGCTCAGAGTCTACGCTACAGAGGAAAAAATTAATGATTCCAGTGTTACAAAACAGGTAAGAATAAAGCAACATGGGCATACAAAAGAAGGGCATTTAAACAAGAAAGATATGGGGGTGGTGGGTGCAGAGGCGGGTAGGGATTCTGGGTGAGATCATGCTTAAGCTGAGTTTAGCTGATATGCAGGGGTTAGCTAGACAAAGGCATGGGGAAAGGATATTCTAGGTAGAAATAAACAATATATGCAACGGAACACAAATAAGTGAAACAGGATGATGTGATTAGAATATCATAAACAGTTTAGGATAGCTGAAGCAAAGGGAAGTGGAAGCAAATGACTGAAAGGATGCAAAGGGTGTGTGAAAAGAAGCATTTGAAAGTGCTATCCATACAGCTGCTCTGACAAGGATGGAAGAATGGTAGTGCCATTTCCTCTGATAGGGACTTCAGAAGGAAAAAAAAGATTTGGAGAACAAGATGTTGAATTCAGTTTTTAACATGCTGAGATGAGTATCCAACAGCCAACTGGAGAAAGCAACTGGCACTTTAGTTTATAGGTGGGGAGCTGAGCAGAGATTCCATGTTAGAGAGATGAATCTCACAATACCATTCTTTGACTATCACCTTGTATTTGTCCAGGTTTTTTTCTCTAGTATTGATACTTCCACACCAAGAGTTCTTCAGTAAGATCTCCAATTCTTTAAGCCTACCACTTTTGCCATCATCACTCTCTACCCTTATTTCCTCACTTCTCTCCTTACCGAAGCATAGACTCCTTGATCTATCATTATAACCTTCTGTATTTATCTACTTCCATCATACTCATCTGGTAATACCCAACCCCGGTTAATCCACATATTCACATTCTCTGTTTGCACCCAAGCAAGCTAAATATTCCTACTAAAAAGTCTCTGCATCTTCTGCTCAATTTGCCTGAAATGCTCATCCCCTGGCTATATAATACAAGCAAATGAATAATGAATGAAGTTCCTGAGTCATTCGTATCAATAGTCTGTTAATTCATATTTCTATCTAAACAGGGTTAATTTTTAACATAAATAATACACTAGAAGAAGAAATCTATGTGTTTTAAGGTCCCACAATCAAGAGAACAGCATAAACAATCATCATCATTCACACACGTTCAGGAAACAATAAGGTAATTGAAGGTCTCAAAGTTTCATGGTTATATCATTTTCATGAACAGAGTAAAAGTAGTGATGTTAACTGCTGTCGTAGACTAAACTTTACAGTAGAAACAGTAACAGAAAATTTTTGAAGAATGAGAATTTGTGCTTTACAAATTCAATTAACAATACTCACTAAATAATTACTACTTTTCGTAGATAAAAATATTTGGAATATTTATCTATGAGATAGACATATGAAAAGAGCTACAAACTGGCTAAACATTAAAAACAAAAGCAGCTTTTTTTTTGTCTTTAGGACACGAAGTAGGTGAGTACTATAAAAAAACAGAAAAAGAGAAAAATAATCTGTTGAGAGGAAAACAGGGAAGGAGTCAAGGAGGAAGTAATTTTTCAGTTGAGCCTTGAGTAATGAACAGGTACAGAAAAAACAGCATTAGAGGAGGACAAGTATTAGAAACACAGAGGTACACGAAAATGCACAGCATGAATAAAATAGCCATAAGATCCTGAAAATCAAATGAGTATAAATTAATAAATTTCAGATAAGCATCTAAGAATCAAACGTATGAAGAATGAGAAAGTCATATGGGATGGAAGACAATTTCACACCCAGTTATAAGGGGTACCTCAGTTTAAATCAGGTTCACATGTTGACATATTACGGCAGCCACTTAACACTATAAGCTCATCCTGAGTGTGAATGTTTCATGGCTCTGAGCTCAGCATCTGAACTGATGAGATAACCCAAGGGAATGAGTTTAGGATTGCTCATACCAGTCACAAAGCAGCCAATTAATCAGACTGGAATGAAATTAACTCGACCAAACTGATTTTCTTCTCCCCAAATAGAAATATCTAATTTTTTCTCACTATAAAAGTAATAAACATTAGTTTTTCAAATCTGAAAAAAAGACAAGTTTAAGGAAGACAATAAAAATGAGCAGAGATAGCCACTGCTTACAAGTTGAATATTAGTGCATATTTTCCAGACTTTTTCCCCACCTATACATACACACACATTGTAAAAAACTGGAATCACATTCTACTCCCTGTTTCATGACCACTTTTTTCTTTTAACAACACGTTGTAGAGCTTTATCATAAATTTTAATGGCTGTACAGTAATCCACCGTTTAGACAAATCATAATTAATTTAAACCCTCAGTTTACTGCTAAGGTCCATTATACCCAGTTTTAATTTCTTAGTTTCTCTGTTGAGCAATTTTAGCTGTTTCTAAAAAGTAGTATTTCATGACTTTTATACTTTGTTAGAGGTTGTATTATTTTCCTAAGGCGGCCATAACAACTTACCACAAACTACATGGCTTAAAGCAACAGAAATTTATTCTCTCTAGACTGTGGAAGCTAGCAGTCTGAAATTGAGGTGTTGGCAGAGCCCTGCTCCCTCTGAAGGTTTTAGGGAAGAATCCTTCCTTGCCTCTTCCTAATTTCTGGTGGCTCCGAGCAATCTTTAGCATTCCTCAGCATCACTTCAATCTCTGCCTCTGCTTTCACATGGCCTTTCTCCCACTGTGTGTATCTTCTCTGTGTCTTTGTATCCAAATCTCCTTCTCCTTTCTCTTATAAACATACTAGTCATTGGATTTAGTGCCCACCTTAATCCAGTATTTTAATTTGATCACATTTGCAAAGACCTTATTTCCAAATAAGGTTGCATTCACAGTACTTGTCTTTTGGGGAAACACAATTCAAGACATTACAGTCATCCAAGAGACAGATAAATTTCTACTATTTTTTTCTAATAGAATAAAACCCATTGAATTCTTTCATGAATCTAAGAAAATATGAGGTTTTAGTGATCTTATCTTTCTTGTATATTGAAACATTTTGCTATCTCATCATTCTAGAAATTATTTCATCATTACTCAATTATTCCTAATTTTAAGTTAAAAAAGAGTAAAATGTTTTGAGAACAGAATGATGGATGCTTAAGATACATAGTAGATAAGAGAGAGATGCACAGTGAGATGAACCATCTCCATTGCATCATCTTCAGTTTTCTTATTGCAGTATACAAACTATCATGTCATTTTTCAAGAAGGTATTAGAAAAGCCCAGAGACACTACTGTTGTGGTCTTTTCTGTAGTTTTCAGAGAACACAGTTGAGAATTGAGATCTATTATTTTTTCCTCAAAATGACAAACAGAAGGAAAATAATAAAGATACTTCATAAACATTGAATAAACCAGGAAATGAATGGGGAGAGACAGATAGTAAAATCTAGTCTCTAATGATGTCGGTAAAATTGGTTGTATAAGTGAATTCTCAGACTGTGAGCCCTCAGATAACAATATCCTAAATCAATTTTCTCAAACGCAAGAACTGGTAAGTGAATAATACATTTCTATGGGCAAAAAGGAAATATGGTATTTTCATCCAATTAGTCATCCCACAGTAAGGATTTCATCATACAATAATTTGCAATAAGAACTTGGACCATACTATTCTGCTAAAAGGATATGTAACAATATTCTTTCTTTTTTAATTTTTAAATATTTATTAAAATTTTTTCTTCTAGTTTTATTGACATATAATTGACACACAGCACTGTATAAGCACCTTATAATGACTTGACTTAAATACTTCATGAAATGACAACCACAGTAAGTTTAGTGAACATCCATCATCTTACATAGATACAAAATAAAAGAAAAAACATATTTTTCCTTGTGATAGGCACTCTTAGGATTTACTCTCTTGACAACTTTCATATACGACACACAACAGTGGCAATTATATTAATCATGTACATTATATCCCTAGTACTTACTTATAACTGGAAGTTTGTACCTTCTGACCCCCTTCAGCCAATTCCCTTTCTCCTCACCCCTTGCCTCTGGTAATCACAAATCTGATCTCTTTCTCTATGAGTTTGTTTCTTTTGTCTTTGAAGTATAATTGACCTACAGCACTACGTCAGCTACTGGTGCACAACATAGTGATTTGGTATTTCTATACATTACAAAACGATCACCACACTAAGTCTAGTTACCATTTGTCACCATACAATATTACATTATTATTGACAATATTCCCCACTCTGTACATTTTATCCCTGTGACTCATTTATTTTGTTAACTAGAAGCCTGTATCTCTCTTTTTAAATTTATTTTATTTATTTATTTTTGGCTGTGTTGGATCTTCATTGCTGTGCGCAGGCTTTCTCTAGCTGCAGCAAACGGGGTCTACTCTTTGCTGCAGTGCATGGGCTTCTCATTGCTGTGGTTTCTCTTGTTGCAGAGCATGGGCTCTAGGCGTGCAGGCTTCAGTAGCTGTGGCTCACGGGCTCTAGAGTGCAGGCTCAGTAGTTGTGGCGCACGGGCTTAGTTGCTCTGCGGCATGTGGGATCTTCCTGGACCAGGGCTCGAACCCGTGTCCCCTGCACTGGCAGGCGGATTCTTAACCACTGCACCACCAGGGAAGCCCGGAAGCTTGTATCTCTTAATGTCCCTTACCTATTTCACTCATTTCCCTACCCCCTCATCTCTGGCAACCACCTATTTGCTCTCTGTATCTATGACTCTGTTTATGTTATGTCTGTTCATCTGTTTTGTTTTTTAGAACCCATATTTAAGTGAAATTATATGGTATTTGTCTTTCTCTGACTTATTTCACTTAGCATAATACCCTGTAGGTCCCTCCATGTTGTCGCAAATGGCAAGACTTCATTCTTTTTTTTATGGCTAATAATTCCACTATATATTATACCACATCATCTTGATCCATTCATCTGTCAGTGGACACTTAGGTTGCTCTCATATCTTGGCTATTGTAAATAATGCTGCAATGAACACAGGGGTGTATACACCTTTTCAAATTAATGTTTTTGTTTTCTTTGGAAAAATATCCAGAAGTGAAATTGCTGGATCGTATGGTAGTCCTATTTTTAATATTTTGAGGAATCTCTGTATTATTTTCAATAGTGGCTGCACCAATTTACATTCCCACCAACAGTGCATGAGTGTTCCTTTTTCTCCACATCCTCACCAACACTTGTTAATTGTTATCTTTTTGATAATAGCCATTCTAACAGGTGTGATATTTCATTGCAGTTTTTTTTTTTTTTTTTTTTTTTTGTGGTACACAGGCCTCTCACTGCTGTGGCCTCCCCCGTTGCGGAGCACAGGCTCCGGACGCGCACGCTCAGCGGCCATGACTCACGGGCCCAGCCGCTCCGCGGCATGTGGGATCTTCCCGGACCGGGGGCACGAACCCGCGTCCCCTGCATCGGCAGGCGGACTCTGAACCACTGCGCCACCAGGGAAGCCCTTCATTGCAGTTTTGATTACATTTCCCTGATGAGAGTGATGTTGAGCATCTTTTCATGTGCCTGTTAGCCATCTGTGTGTCGTCTCTGAAAAATTTCTATTCAGGTCCTCTGCCCATTTTTTTAATTGGGTTGTTTGATTTTTGGTTGTTGAGTTGTATGAGTTCTTGGTATATTTTGCATATTAACCCCTTATCAGACATATTGTTTGCAAATATCTTCTCCCATTCAGTAGGTGACCTTTTTATTTTGTTGATGGTTTCCTTCACTGTGCAAAAGTTTTTAGTTTGATGTACTCCCATCTGTTTATTTTTGCCCTTGCCTGAGGAGACACAGCCAAAAAATATTGCTAAGACCAATGTCAAATGCCTATGTTTTCTTGTAGAAGTTTTATGGTTTCAGGTCTTACATTTAAATTTTTAACCTACTTTGAGTTTGTTTTTGTATATGGTATGAGAAATTAGTCCAGTTATTCCAACACTATTTACTGAAGAGGCTAGCTTTTTCCCACTGTATACTTTTGTCTCCTTTGCCATAGATTAATTGACCATGTAAGGGTGGGTTCACTTCTGGGCTCTCTATTCTGTTTCACTGATCTACGTGTCTGTTTTTGTACCAGTACTATACTGTTTTGATTACTATAGCTTTGTAGTATAGTTTGAAATCGGGGAGCGTGATACCTCCAGCTTTGCTCTTCTCTCTCAAGATTGTTTTGGCTATTTGGGGTCTTTTGTTTCTTTGTAAATTTTAGAATTATTTGTTACATTATTTCTGAAAAATGTCTTTGGTATTTTGATAGGAATTGCACTGAATCTGCAGATTGCCTTGGGTAGTATAGTCATTTTAACAAGAGTAATTCTTTCAACCCATATCTTTCCATCGGTTTGTGTCATCTTCAATTTCTTTCATCAGTGTCTTAGTTTTCTGAATACAGGTCTTTCACCTCCTTAGTTTGATTTATTCCTAGGTATTTTATTCTTTTAGATGGGATTATTTTTTTTAATTTCTCTGACAGTCTGCTGTTAGTGTATAGAAATGCAACAAATTTCTGTATATTAATTTTGTGTCCTACAACTTTGCTGAATTCATTGATAAATTCTAATATTTTTTGGTGGCATGTTTAGGATTTCTTACATATAGTACCATGTCATCTGCAAACAATGACAGTTTTACACCTTCCTTTCTAATTTGGATTCCTTTTATTTCTTTTTCTTGTGTGACAATATTCTTTCACTATTTATGGTATTTGCACATCAAAATTTACTTGATATGGTAAATAAGTGGACAAACAGTGAAAGTTAGTGCATACACAAAGGTGTTTGAAAAGAAAAGAATAACATGTAGAAATGAAAAAATTCATTGATTTGATCATTCTAATTAGTATTTAGGAAACCTGAAAACAAAAATGTTTTGCAATTGTGGAGCAAAAAAATGGCCATCACCTCTTCGACAAAATTAAGAGCTGTCAAAGTTCTTTTTGATAATGTAACTGCCAAGAACCAGAAGTAATAATAAGCTAAAGCCTATTAAAGATGTATTTGAAATTTGAATCTGTATTTAAAGTATAGACATATTCCAGGTTCATGCATGGAAGTTGATAAACAACTGGCTACATTCAAAGGGCTGCATCTCTTTGGGGAACTTTCAAAACCCAGAAAAGTAAAAATAAAAATTTGGGTTTGCCACCATCATCAAGAAAATGAAAAAACACACAGAATGATAAAAGAGTATCTGTGAATCATATATCTGATAAGGGACTTGTATCCAGAATATATAAAGAACTCTTATAACTAAATAATAAAAAGACAACCCAACTAAAAACATGAACCAAGAAATTAAAGACACATATCTCCACAGAAGATATCTGAATGGCCAACAGGCACATGAAAAGATGCTCAACATTAGTCACTGGGGAAATGCAAATGAAAACCATAATAAGATGCCACTTCACACTCAGTAAAATGGCACAATAAAAAAGACATATAAGTGTTAGCAAGGATGTGGAGAAATTGGAACCTTTATACACTGCTGGTGGGATTGTAAATTTCCTGCAGCCACTGTGGAAAACAGCCTAGCAGTTCCTCACACAATTAAACTTATCATGTAACCCATCAATTCCACTCCAAGTACCCACCCAAGAGAAATGAAAACACGTTCACACAAATACTTGTACTCAAACAGTCGTAGGAACATTACTCATAATAGCCAAAAAGTAAAAACAACCCAAATCTCCACTACCTGAATGGATAAACAAATGTGGTATACTCACATAATGGACTGTTATTTGGCAATAAAAAGGAATGAAATACTGACATATGCTACAGCATTGACAGACATTGAAAATATTATGCAAAGTGAAATACACCAGCCACAAAACGCTACATATTGTGTGATTCTCTTTACATGAATTATCCAGAATGGGAAAATCCATAGAGACATAAAGTAGATTGATCAGTAGTGCCTAGGGTGGGAAGGAGGATGGTCAATGACTGCTAATGGGAAAAAGTTTCTTTTTGGGTGATAAAAATATTCTTGAATTAGCTTATGGCAATGTTCGAAAAACTGAAAATATACTAAAACTCACTGAATGGTACACTTTAAATTGGTGAATTTTATGGTAAGTAAATTATCTCTTAATAATACAGTTCTTGGGTGTGAGTGTGTAATGAATTGGGAGATTGGGATTGACACATATACACCAATATGCATAAAATGGATAACTAATAAGAACCTGCTATAAAAAAAAAGAAAATTCAAAAAAAAAATAATACAGTTCTTAAAAATTTGGGTTTGTTATATTTAAATACTTACTAAAATTCTAATAAAGTTGATGTTCATTATTCCTTTATTAATTAAAATATTGAAATTAATTCTTATTGGAGTATAGTTGCTTTACAATGTTGTGTTAGTTTCTGCTGTCATTTTTCCTTTATTTTTACTTCTGCAAATTATCATAAGATGACTTAAAAATATTTACTAAAAATAAGGTCCATTACTTCCAGATGGTAAATGGTGATGAACATTTTCTTGGTATATTGACGGTTAATCAACCTTCCTAAATAAATGTTTAGATTGTTAGTAGTTTTTAATTAGTATAGATGAAGTTACTTTCAACATTTTTTTAACACATCTTTATAGAGTTGTCAGATCATTTCCTTAAGAAAAATTCTGGGTGCAAAGCTATTTCTCTAGAGAGCCTGTACTAATTTATACTTCTAATAGCAATGTTCAAAAGGAAAGCATCAGTTTTATCCTGAAATATGCACGACTTCATAGCTTAGTAAAAACATTCATAAGAAGGAAATAAGAAAAACCACCTGTAACAAAACATAAAAAGAAAAAAACAAAACCAACAAAGAAAGAAAGACTATAATAATCAAAAATTCTTTTAAATACATTAGACTGAGCCTTCCTCCAATTCTGGCTTTAACTGACCAAAAAATGGAAAATTTTATTATATAACATTTCTTAAGTGTAAGTTTTTCAATTTAGGACATGTCTAATTCTTTCAGAATGAACACCTAACTTACACCCCACTATTTATAGGCAAAATGTAATGAAAACACTTAGCTTTCTCTTATTTAAAAAACATATTTATAGCTCTATCTGATGAGAGGGCTTAGAAGCAATAATTCCCCAGTAGCAGCAAGATACCCAGTGACTAAATCCTGGTTTCTAAATACCATTTTCCAATAAAAGGAACTAGGGCTCCTTGGAGAAATGGCTGATTCTAAGGCTAGGGTAAGGAAAACAAAAAATAAGCTTGGGATAACTGCCAAAACGTGGAAGCAACCAAGATGTCCTTCCGTAGGTGAATAGATGAATAAACCAAGGTACTTCCAGATAATGAAATACTATTCAGTGATAAAAAGACATGAGCTATCACAGTAATCAGGACAGCATGGTAGTGGCACAAAAACAGAAATATAGATCAATGGAACAGGATAGGAAGCCCAGAGATAAACCCACACACATATTATCACCTTATCTTTGATAAAGGAGGCAAGAGTATAAGACAGCCTCTTCAATAAGTGGTGCTGGGAAAACTGGACAGCTACATGCAAAAGAGTGAAATTAGATCACTCCCTAACACCATACACAAAAATAAACTCAAAATGGATTAAAGACCTAAATGTAAGGCCAGACACTATAAAACTCTTAGAGGAAAACATAGACAGAACACTCTATGACATAAATCACAGCAAGATCCTTTTGACCCACCTCCTAGAGAAATGGAAATAAAAACAAAAATAAACAAATAGGACCTAATGAAACTGAAAAGCTTTTGCACAGCAAAGGAAACCATAAAAAAGATGAAAAGACAACCCTCAGAATGGAAGAAAATATTTGCAAACGAAACAACAAAGGATTAATCTCCAAAATATACAAGCAGCTCATGCAGCTCAATATCAAAAAGCAAACAACCCAATCCAAAAACGAGCAGAAGACCTAAATAGACATTTCTCCAAAGAAGATATACGGATTGCCAACAAACACATGAAAAGATGTTCAACATCACTAATCATTAGAGAAATGCAAATCAAAACTACAATGAGGTATCACCTCACACCAGTCAGAATGGCCACCATCAAAAAATCTACAAACAGGGCTTCCCTGTTGGCGCAGTGGTTGACAGTCCGTCTGCCGATGCAGGGGACACGGGTTCGTGCCCCGGTCTGGGAAGATCCCACATGCTGCAGAGCGGCTAGGCCCATGGGCCATGGCCGCTGAGCCTGCACATCCGGAGCCTGTGCTCTGCAACGGGAGAGGCCACAACAGTGAGAGGCCCGCATACCAGGGAAAAACAAACAAACAAACAAAAAAAAACTACAAACAATGAATGCTGGAGAGGGTGTGGAAAAAGGGGAACCCTCTTGCACTGTTGGTAGGAATGTAAATTGATACAGGCACTATGGAGAACAGTATGGAGGTTCCTTAAAAAACTAAAATTAGAACTATCATATGACCCAGAAATCCCACTACTGGGCATATACCCTGAGAAAATCATAATTCAAAGAGTCATGTACCACAATGTTCACTGCAGCACTATTTACAATAGCCAGGACATGGAAGCAACCTAAGTGTCCATCGACAGATGAATGGATAAAGAAGATGTGGCATATATATACAATGGAATATTACTCTGCCATAAGGAGAAATGAAATTGAGTTATTTGTAGTGAGGTGGATGGACCTAGAGTCTGTCATACAGAGTGAAGTCAGAAAGAGAAAAACAAATACACTATGCTAACACATATATATGGAATCTAAAAAAAACCAAAAAGGTTCTCATGAACCTAGGGGCAGGACAGGAATAAAGACATAGACGTAGAGAATCGACTTGAGGACATGGGGAGGGGGAAGGGTAAGTTGGGACAAAGTGAGAGAATGGCATGGACATATATACACTACCAAATATAAAATAGATAGCTAGTGGGAAGCTGCTGCATAGCACAGGGAGATCAGCTCGGTGCTTTGTGAGCACCTAGAGGGACTGGATAGGGAGGGTGGGAGGGAGACACAAGAGGGAGGGAATATGGGGATATACGTATGCATAGAGCTGATTCACTTTGTTATATAGCAGAAACTAACACAACACTGTAAAGCAATTATACTCCAACAAAGATGTTAAAAAAAAAAAAAAAGACGAGCTATCAAGCCATGAAAAGATATGAAGGAAACTTAAATGCCTATTACTAAGTGAAAGAAGCCAGTCTGAAAAGGCTGCATATTGTATGATTCCAACTATATGACATTCTGGAAAATGCAAAGCTTTGGAGACAGTAAAAATATTGCCAGGGGTTAGGAGGGAGGGAGGGATGCATAGGAGGAACACAGAGGATTTGTAGAGCAGTGAAACTATTCTGTATGACATCATTTGACCAAACCTATAGAACATACACTACCAAGAGTGAACCCTAAGTAAACGATGTACTGCGTCAGTGTAGGTTCATCAATCACAAAAAGATGAAACAAACTAACAAACAAATCTGGGGTATCTTATAGTGCCAGAAAATAAGGAAGTACTCAAAAGACAAAAGGATAGGGGCATGTGAAAGGGATACAAGAATTAATCTGAAAGAATTCCCAACAACTAAAACAATTTGAACAACAAAGTAAATAGCACAGCATTGAAATATAACCCAAACCATAAAATATACATCAGTCCATCCTGATATAAACGATGACATAAATAAACAAGAGCAAAGAGACATAAATCATCCATGCAGAAGAATTCCAAATACTCCCCCCTTCAGGAGATGAAGCATAATTCCATCTCCCACTTCCCAACCCTTCACTCCTACCTCCAGTGAAGGTGGGTGTACTTAATAACTCACTTCCAAAGAATAAATTGGAGAAAGGGAAAAACAGTACATTTTCAGTGGAGAAACTTGGCAAAGACTACCTCACCCAAGTAATGAAGGTTAATAGCACCATATGGATATCAAGTCCCCCCGACATGATATGACAAGAATAGCACTTCACCTCCGTGGCATTTTTTCTAACCCTCCCTAAAACTTCAGAAAAACATCAGAAAAATACAGATTGGCATACTTTCTGCAAGTCATAAAAAGCAAGGAAAGACTGAGAAACTGTTACAGACTACATGAGACTAGGGAAACATGACAACTAAATGTAATGTGGTACCCTACAGTGGATCCTGGAAAAAGGAAGAAGGCATTGATGGAACACCAGTGAAATCCAAATAAACTCTGGAATTTAGTTAATTGTAATGTTCTTAGTTTTGACAAATGTACCACGGTAACGTAAGATGTTAACAACAGGGGAAACTGAGTGAGAGGTATCTAAGAAGTCTGCACGATTTTTCCAACTTTTCTACATTTAAAAATTATTCAAAAATAGAACGTTTATTTTAAAAACAACAAAATTAAACTTTAAAATGGAGCCATAGGGCTTCCCTGGTGGCGCAGTGGTTAAGAATCTGCCTGCCAATGTAGGGGACACAGGTTCGAGCCCTGGTCCGGGAAGATCCCACATGCTGCAGAGCAACTAAACCCGTGCACCACAGCTACTGAGCCTGTGCTCTAGAGTCCGCGAGCCACAACAACTGAGCCCACGTGCCACAACTACTGAAGCCTGTGCGCCTAGAGCCTGTGCTCCTCCACAAAAGAAGCCACCGCAATGAGAAGCCCGTGCACCGCAACGACGAGTAGTCCCCGCTCACCGCAACTAGAGAAAGCTCGTGCACAGCAACGAAGACTCAACACAGCCAAAAAAAATAAACAAATAAAATAAATAAAATGGAGCCATAAACCCACTAAACCAACATAGATATCCTTTTGGAAAATGTTAACCTTCTAAATTTAACTATCATTTACTCCATTTTAAAAGTCTGTTAAATAAAATTTAGAAAAACTAAATTTAGACAAATTTAGTCTTCTTTAGAAAGAAGACTAACAATTTCTTACTGGAGATTAAATCATGTATTAATCTGAAACATGATGTACTGTATATTAATAGTACTAGAACTATGCATATTAAACTAGGAACATTTGATTGACACAGAAATACTTCATAACACATTAAAAATATAAAACCTCATATTCTGCCAATATAAGCTTCTGTCAAGTTTCACTGTACATTGTGTTCTTTGGTTCACTGCACTTTACTGGTAAAGAGGGAACATATTTAATCCACTAGTGATATTATAACCAAGAAACTTGGTAAATTTATACCTTTCCCATATTATGACACTCCTGAGGGGAATATATGTTGTCTCTAACTTTACAGATAAAAGAAATAAATAATGAAAGCCTGTTAAGAAAGGTTATCCAAAACTTGGATTAAGCTAAAAGGTAGACAGAACATCCTTCCAATGTAATGTGGGGACACAGACCCACTCAAAGGTTATTTAACTACCTAGGGGAATGAACTTTGCTCCATTATTCTATTTACTATCAAACTAAATATCCTAGATTAAGTAAAGTTACATGTTCACTTATAGATTTTTGTCCAGTAGAGTTGCAAATCATTTCTGTCATGTAGAAGAGAAAATTCCAAAGGTTAGGGTTTATCGGTCTGTGGGACATTAACCAGTTCATAACTAACTTAGCAATCTTATTCTAAAATTCTTTTATTAAACTGCGTATGAATCCACAGCTCCCCAAATAGTCTTTGAACTAGCCTTACTATTTTCTTCAGTAATTACTGAATTGAATAAAATATTTTATATTTCTATGAATCATGTTTTTAATTTTTTTAAATTATACTTTGACAGGCATAAGGAACTTTCCATGACATGCTTGACATGGCCTTTCCCACATACAGCTCTGCAAATCCTACAGTCTCACAGGGCTATTATGATTATAGTTTTTCTGCACTGTATTCTGATAATGTTGTCAATTATTTGGTTATTGGAATTATCAAATAATATCTTTGTCAAAGGTAAATCTAAGTAAAGTATATATTATTTTCAAGACCCTCTTTACTCCACCATTGACACTCTCCATCTTGCCAGTAAAGTCTGTAAAAAAATAAACATGAACACTATTCTATTTCCCCTGTTTTTCCACCCTGTGCATTTTAAAAACAATGGGAAATACAAGATTCCCTGTTTTTACTGGAGCCATTTCCTGAAGAGATTTTTAAGTCTCAAGCTCTGTATGAGAAAGCAAAGATATTTACATCTTCGTAGGAGACTCATTACTTGCTGAGTCGGCATTAAGAAATTACCCACAGAATCAGAGAATATAAGATTTAGACAGGACTTTAAAGATTTTCCTGTCCAATCTCCAAAAGGAAAGAAGATAGGGCAAAAAGGATTATAGTGATTTTCCAGAGGTCTGAGAGTGGCTAAAATTAATGTGAGCTGACTTCTAATACTTTCTAAATGGGCACACATCTCCCATGATGACTTTGTGGGTTAATTTTCTTTCTTTAAACCAATTATTAAAAAAATATTTTTTCTTCCACTTGTTCCAGGTACCTCTCTTATAATTTCTAGGTGTAAATTATAACTGCCTTTACTTTCATAAACATGATTAATTACACTTATATTTTGATTATGTGTTTTGAGATTTAAGCAAAGATTAGTAAAAAGAAAAAAAAAACCGACAACTTCATATTTCCAGTGTTACATTCTTCACCAAAAACCAAAGTCTAGACTAATGTGATTTTTTTAGAAAGAAATTTGGATATTGTCAAATTTGTCAATCTAAATGTACTTTTAGTGAATTGAAGTGGACTAATCACAAACATGAACTACAATTTTTAGGTTTGAGCATCAGGAAAGAAAACATTATTACACTCTCACCCAACCAACATCAGTAGTCCATTAAAGCAAAAGAGAAAACTCTGTACCCTGACATCACTTCTAGATGAAGTTGTCCTGAGACAGTTAAGAAAACAGGAACATTGAAGAAATTCTCCTCAGGTACCTTTATTTTGCTTGAAGCCTGCAAAAGAAAACACAAGCCATAAAAAGCTATTATTAGATGTTTTGCTCTGCTTTTCATATTCACGTTTGTGCCACAACTAAAAAATCATACGCTATTAAACATATATGAGGACAGGTTCATTCTTATGGGAAAAAAGGGCAGCTTTCAGTATACACTTAAAAGAGAAAATTCCTGTTTGGAAAGTGCTAAGTTCAAGGAAGTTTGCTCCATATTTTTCAAAATATATAACAACCAAAGAACAAACTATTTTTGTCACAAAATATACTCCTTCTTAAAAACTGATTTTGATTGAGGGGCAAGCTGAAGCAAGAAATTATGAACTATAAGTTTTAAATGTGAGGCATTACATAGTCTTTTAAAATTCTGACCCATGACTGAGATTTAATTTTAAGGGAATAGCCTCTAAAACATGTCTTGTCATATTATTATTAAATTATTAATAATAACGCTTTTAATACAGATTTTTATAGACACATTATAAACTTTTAAACACATTAATTTCACTTATTCTTCCCGACAACTAGGAGATAAAGCAGGACCATATCTTTAAAAGATATGATGAACATTTAGATCTAAAGATTTTTATGAACTTACAGTATAGATAGAGTGATTATTCCATTTGAAACTGACAGGAAATACGTCAGCCAACACTTATTAACAGTTAAGATAAAAAATTATTTGGAGATCAAACATAATTTAAATAGTATAATTAAGAAAGCTTCTAGATCAAGTTATGACCATTATATCAATTTGGGGGAAGGAAGCTAATTTACCTACTCTTGTATTTCAAATTGTGATCTGAAAATGTCTTTGTGTAATGGTGCACTAAAACAAGTGCTGTAAAGGCAACAAAGCCAATATAAAATTTTCAATACAGGATGTACGACTCCTTTTAAGAGACTTAGTACCAACTACTGAATTATAGAAACACGTGAAATGAAGATATCTTATTTAATTCCATCGTTTGTTCTAAAAATATTGCATATCATGTATGGTTATGCGTGTGTATGAATATGAAATCTAGTGTAAAATTACCAACTGAAATCATTCATTTATTTTGTAATTGCCTATTATTTTTAAAACTTACTTTTACCTGGTCCTAAACGTCCTATTATTGCTTTATAAAAATCATCTTTGAAACCCACTATCACTTAAAGGATATCGTTTCCAAGGACTTAAATACTCAATACTAAAATATTCGACTTATGTTAGGATTTCAAAATAAAAGACATGTTCTCTGATATTTCTTTACTATTTACTAAATAATTATATTTCAAATCAGGCCCAGCACATTTATAAGAATATTATACTTTCTCCTTTTCCTCACTTCTTTAGTCTATAATTTGTATTGGTGTTTTATCCTGACTTCTCTAAAAGTGATTTCTCTCATCTCCTGCACATATAAAAAAGTCTAATATTTAGGACTTGATTTTAGTATCTCATTTATTAGCATTTGTACAAAATGATGTCTGAGCTTCTTATATCTCTAAATCCAACTTATTTAAAGTTAAAAACATATCACTACTTCATTATGCCTTCCAATGTCATATGTAAGCATTTAAATACTGAAATTCATACTACTTTTTAATAAATTACTTCCTTTCAGTTCTCCTTTATATTACAGTGAATGCATTACAGTGACTTTAAAAACTTCTGTATGTATTAAGTTATATTACCTATATATTTTATTTCAGGATCTTAAAGGGACATTATAAATTATTTTTTAAAAAAGTAATTGCTGGGGACTTCCCTAGTGGTCCAGTGGTTAAGACTTCACCTCCCAAGGCAGGAGGTGCACGTTCGATCCCTGGTCAGGGAGCTAAGATACCTGGCGGCAAAAGAAACAAAACATAAAAACAGAAGCAATATTGTAACAAATTCAATAAAGACTTTAAAAATGGACCACATCAAAAAAAAAAATCTTACAATGGTGGGATAGGTAGCTCCAAAGGCCTATCCCTCTACAGAAAAACTGAAAATAATGAGTAAAAACTATAAGCATCAAAGGTTTAAAGTCACCAAACAAATGCTGAATCAAGAAAGAGGAAACTTAAAAATGGTAAACTCCACCTAACAATAGCAGACTGCACACTCTTTTCAAGTGCACATGGACACTGTCCAAGATCAACCATATGCTAGAACATAACAAGTCTCAACAAATCAGATAAATTACCTTTTTTGAACAGAATGGGATGAAACTAGAAATGTAAACTGGTGCAGTTACTTGGGAAAAGAGTTTGGTGGTTCTTTAAAAAGATTAACAAGAATTATTATATATACAACATACAAATTCTACCTCTAGGTATATGTCTAAAAGAATTACAACCAAGTATTCAAACAACAATGCATTAAAAGGACTGTACACCATCCTTCATCCCAGGGATGCAAGGATTTTTCAATATCATAAATCAATCAATGTGATACATCACATGAACAAACTGAATAAAAACTATACAATCATCTCAATAAATACAGAAAAAGCTTTTGATAAAATTCAATATCCATTTCTGATAAAAAAAACTCTTCAGAAAGTGAGCACAGAGGGAACATACCTCAACATAATAAAGGCCATATACAACAAACCCACAGCTAACATCATACTCAACGGCGAAAAGCTGAAAGAACTTGCTCTAAGATCAGGAACAAGGCAAGGATGCCCACTCTCGCCACTTTTATTCAACATAGTTTTGGAAGTCCTAGCCACAGCAACCAGAGAAGAAAAAGAAACAAAAGGAATCCAAATTGGAAAAGAAGAAGTAAAACTGTCACTGTCGGCAATGACATGATGCTATACATAGAAAAGCCTAACACGCTACCAGAAAACTACTAGAGCTCATCAATGAATTTGGTAAAGTTGTTGAATAAAAATTAATATACAGAAATCTGTTCCATTTCTATACACTAACGAAGAAAGACAGGAAAGAGAAATTAAGGAAAAATCCCATTCAGCATCATATCAAAAAGAACAAAATACCTGGGAATAAACCTGTCTAAGGAGACAAAAGACCTTTACTCTGAAAACTATAAGACACTGATGAAAGAAATCGAAGATGACATAAACAGATGGACACATATACCATGTTCCTGGATTGCAAGAATCAATATTGTGAAAATGACTATACTACTCAAAGCAATCTACAGATTCAATGCAATCCCTATCAAACTACCAATGGCATTCTTCACAGAATTAGAACAAAAAATCTTACAACTTGTATGGAAACACAAAAGACCCCAAATAGTCAAAACAATCTTGAGAAAGAAAAATGGAACTGGAGGAATCAGGCTCCCCGACTTCAGGCTATACCACAAAGCTACAGTAATCAAGACAGTATGGTACTGGCACAAAAACAGAAATATAGATCAATGGTACAGGACAGAATGGCCAGAGATAAACCCATGCACATATGGACACCTAATTTATGACAAAGGAGGCAAGAACATACAATGGAGAAAAGACAGGCTCTTCAATAAGTGGTGCTGTGAAAACTGGACAGCTACATGTAAAAGAATGAAATTAGAACACTCCCTAACACCATACACAAAAATAAACTCAAAATGGATTAAAGACCTAAATGTAAGGCCAGACACTATAAAACTCTTAGGGGAAAACATAGGCAGAACACTCTATGACATAAATCACAAAAAGATCCTTTTGACCCACCTCCTAGAGAAATGGAAATAAAAACAAAAATAAACAAATGGGACCTAATGAAACTGAAAAGCTTTTGCACAGCAAAGGAAACCATAAAAAAGATGAAAAGACAACCCTCAGAATGGAAGAAAATATTTGCAAACAAAACAACTGACTAAGGATTAATCTCCAAAATATACTAGCAACTCATGCAGCTCAATATCGAAAAGCAAACAATCCAGTTAAAAAATGGGCAGAAGACCTAAATAGACATTTCACCAAGGAACACATACAGATGGCCAAGAGGCACATGAAAAGATGTTCAACATCACTAATTATTAGAGAAATGCAAATCGAAACTACAAGGTTATCACCTCACGCCAGTCAGAATGGCCATTATCAAAAAATCTAGAATCAATAAAAGCTAGAAAGGGTGTGGTGAAAAGGGAACCCACCTGCACTGTTGGTGGGAATGTAAACTGATACAACCACTATGGAAAACAGTATGGAGGTTCCTTAAAAAACTAAAAATACAACTATCATATGACCCAGTAATCACACTACTGGGCATATACCCTGAG
The DNA here is from genome assembly GCF_039906515.1 of Pseudorca crassidens. Lineage (NCBI taxonomy): Eukaryota > Metazoa > Chordata > Mammalia > Artiodactyla > Delphinidae > Pseudorca > Pseudorca crassidens. The sequence goes on from NC_090304.1 coordinate 56,838,922, forward strand.
AAAACCATAATTCAAAAAGAGACATGTACCACATGTTCATTACAGCACTATTTACAATAGCCAGGACATGGAAGCAACCTAAATGTCCATCGACTGATGAATGGATACAGAAGATGTGGTATATACATACACAATGGAATTTTACTCAGCCACAGAAAAGAATGAAATAATGCCACTGGCAGCAACATGGATGGACCTAGAGATTATCATATTAAGTGAAGTAAGTCAGAAAGAGAAAGACAAATATCATATGACATCACTTATATGTGGAATCTAAAAAAGTGATATGAATGAAGTTATCTACAAAACAGAAATAGACTCCGACATAGAAAACGAACTTAAGGTTACCAAAGGGGAAAGGGCAGGGAGGGATAAATTGAAGTGTGGAATTAACATATACACACTACTACGTATAAACAGATAAACAAGGACCTACTGTTTAGCATGGGGAACTATATTCAATGTCTTGTAAGAATTTATAATGGAAAAGAATTTGGAAAATAATATACATAAATATAAAATGAATCACTGTTCTGTACATCTGAAGCTAACACAAGATTGTAAATTAACTATACTTCAATTTAAAAAATGGTTATAAAAATTTTAAAACTCCAAGTATTCAAATAGATACTTGTACATTAATGTTCATATCAGCACTATTCACAACAAAGGTGGAAACATGGATAAGTGGATAAGCAAAATGTAGTATATATAAACAATGAAATACTATTTACCCGTAAGATGGAATGAAGTACTTATATATGCTAAAACACGGATAAATCTTGAAAACACTATGCTAAGTAAAAGAAAGACATAAAAGGCTACATATTGTATGATCCCATTTATATGAAATATCTAGAGTAGGTAAATCCATAGAGACTAATCGGTGAGAGCAATGGTCTGGGGAGAAGGGTAAATGGGAAGTGATACTTAATGGGCATGGGGTTTTCCTTGGGATAATGAAAATGTTTTGGAACTTAATAGGGGTGGTAGTTGTATAACACTGTAAATGTAGTAAATGCCACTGAAATATACCCTTTAAAATGGTTAATTTTATGTTGCATGAACTTCATCTCAATTTTTTTTAAAGCATACATAAACAAGTAATTATTAGACATGACAGGGTCAAAAATTACTAACATGGGATTGCAAATTTAAGATTCACAATCTTAAATACTTCCATTAGTAATGAAGAAAGAATAAAAATATATGAATTAAGTATCCAACTTTGTGACTTTGCCAGTGGGAATGGATTTCTTTAAAAAAGATTCTCAAATTGCAACATTAAAGTTAAGAATTTCTATTTAATAAAGGAAGATATAGGCAATTAAACAGAACATATTGTATTATGGATAAAATATTTTCAGCTTCTAGAACTGACAAGTGATTAATGGACAGAAAATATAAGGACCTCCTGTGAAGAAAACAAGAAAGAGAAAATAAGCTGCTCCCCAACTGGGCAATGGATATGAAAAGCAGATTTACAGAAAAGAAAATTCAAAAGGTTAAGATGTATGAAGAAACACTCAAATTCACTACGAATTAGAGAAACACAAATTAAAACAAGGCATTTTAAGAAGAATTCATTGCATATATCCGACTGACAAAGATTAGAAAGTTGTATAATATCAAGTGTAGAGGTAGATTCAGGATGTGGTAGGCAGATTTCTAAGATGTGTCCCAAGATTCTCAGCCCCTGGTTTATTCAACCACTAAGCCAGGTACTGATGTGAAGGAATTTTGAAAATTTAATTAAAGTTCCAAATCAGATGGCCTCAGGATTTGGAGATTTTCTGGGTGTTCTTGACCTAATCACGTGAGCCCTTTAAAAGTAGAAAGTTTTCTACAGCTGGCTGCAGAACAGTAAGTCAGTAATTTGAAGCATGAGAAGGATGTGACACGCTGTTGCTGGCTTGAAGATGGAGGAAGACACAGGGAAAGGTGCTTAGAGCAGTCTCTAGAAGCTGAGAGCAATCTGGCCAGCAGCCAGCAGCAAAATGGGAACTTCAGTCCTACAACCAAAAAGAACTGAATTCTACTGAGAGCAAGAATGTGTTTGGAAGAGAACCACAAGTTCCAGATGAAAACATAGAAAGCTTAGCTGACACACTGGTTTTGGGCTTGTGAGACCCTGAGATCCTAGCCATGCCATTCTGTACTATTGAACTATAGAGCTGTGAACTAATAAAGAGATGTTGTTTTAAGTCACTAAGTTACAAATCTATAGAAAACTACTTCATAGGAAAACAGGAACCCTCAGGTAATGTCAATATAGTCTATACTGGCACTGCTATTCTGGATAACATAGTGAAATTCAGAAGGTATATACCCTATGACCAAGGAACTCCACTCCTGGATATCCATTCTAAAGAAATTTTCACACAAGTCTCTTAGGGAATATGTATAAGACTATGTATTGCAGTATTTTTTTTTCTGGATGTAACTGAGAATTGGAAACAACCTAAGGGTCTATTACTAGAAAGGGTAAGTGAATTGTAGCAGACAAATATCAATGAATATTCTGCAGCAATGACAAGCAACAAATAGATGTACCTATAGCAACATGGACAGATTTCAAAACAAAGAGTTAAATGGAAAAAAGTAGGAAACAAAGTAAGATACATATTATCATTAATGTAAATTTAAAATATACATAAAAGATCACTCATATTTTATGAGGCTATATACATAATAAAAGATATATCAAAGATATTAAAGTGAGTGCCTCCAAGAGAATATGAGGAATGGAAGTGGGGATTAGGATAAAGAGGAAAAGTTAAAACAAGAAAGGAGTTATGCTGGATGGCGTTTTGTCAGCTTGGCATTACTACTCCCACCTAAACTGAGGACTGTTTCCTAGAATCCCCTTTCCTGCATGGTTCCAGGTTTCAGTTGGCCATCTATTGTTGGAGAGGAATGAGCATAACATTTGAGAAGAGAAAATGAAACTGAAGTCATTAATCTCAGAACACTGTGGCAGTCTGACACAGTGACACACTCACCGTGGTGGCTGGTGATCTCTAATTTCTAGCTTGTCTCCTTACTACTGACCAATAGTAGCTCTATGATAACGACCAAGTGCTGGACTGCAGTTACTACAGAGTGGACTGTGATAGATTAATTGCATTAATGGCTCCAATTTGTCACACTTCTTCATATCAGCACCCCTTGGCATATCATACGCTAACCCTGAGCTTGGCCATGTGACTTGTTTTGGTCAATGGCATGGTAACAAAATTGACAAAAATAGTGGCTTGAAAACATGCTTATGAAGTTCACATTCTTTCTTGGACCTATGCCACCAAAGAGATCACACCCTGATTAGCATGATGGAGGAATTTGAGAGACATGTGGAGAAGAGATGGGTCATCCCACATGAGGCCATCCTAGACTGCCCAGCTCCCAGTCAATCCATCAGCTGACTAAGCCAAACCCAGATCAGAACCACTCAGATGACCTGTAGACTCACAGGAAAGAATAAATGGTTTTGTTACACAGTGAGAGGATACAAGGGCCTATAACAACAGTGTGCCGTGAATGAAAATTATGTTAAACTAAACTCTGTATTCCTAAGGTTAAAAAAAATACACATTCAGACACACATACTTCTACAAAAACAACCATAGCCAATATGCACTTAGCACTTACTCTGTGCCATGTACTGTGCTAAGGAGTTTACATGCAATCCAATGAAGTAAGTACTAGTATCCCCATTTACAGAGAAGGAAACAGACACAGAGGTTAATAACTTAACTTGCCTAATATGACAAAGAACATGAACCAAGGTGGTTGGGCTCCAGAATCTCTATTCTTTTTTTTTTTTTTGCGGTACGCGGGCCTCTCACTGTTGTGGCCTCTCCCGTTGCGGAGCACAGGCTCCGGACGCACAGGCTCAGCGGCCATGGCCCACGGGCCCAGCCACTCCGCAGCACGTGGGATCTTCCCAGACCGGGGCACGAACCAGTGTCCCCTGCATCGGCAGGCAGACTCTCAACCACTGAGCCACCAGGGAAGTCCAGAAGAATCTCTATTCTTAACCACACATTATTTCCAGGAGTCATAAGAAATACTTAACAATGGTTGATTCTGGGGAAGGAAACTAGATTACCGGGAAACAAGGTATGATGGAATCCTTCTGCACTTTGATTTTTAAAATTTTTTTTTAAAGATTTTTTTTGATGTGCACCATTTTTTAAGTCTTTATTGAATTCGTTACAATATTGCTTCTGTTTTATGTTTTGGTTTTTTGGCCAGGAGGCACGTGGATCTTAGCTCCCTAGCCAGGGATCGAACCTGCACCCCCTGAATTGGAAGGCGAAGTCTTAACCACTGGACTGCCAGGGAATTCCCTTCTGCACTTTTAAATTGGTACCTTTTGAACAGTAAACTACATTACCTGTTCATAAAATAAATTTAAAATAGCATATTTGTTAAGAGGGACTCGGAGGTATTAGCAGCAAGTACTCAGAATAAAAAGTATACTGGTTTTATTCCCTGTGTATTCTTTTTTTTTTTAAAGAAGATGTTGGGGTAGGAGTTTTATTTATTTATTTATTTACTTTTGCTGTGTTGGGTCTTCGTTTCTGTGCGAGGGCTTTCTCCAGTTGTGGCAAGCGGGGGCCACTCTTCATTGCAGTGCACGGGCCTCTCACTATCGCGGCCTCTCTTGTTGCGGAGCACAGGCTCCAGACGCGCAGGCTCAGTAGTTGTGGCTCATGGACCTAGTTGCTCTGCGGCATGTGGGATCCTCCCAGACCAGGGCTTGAACCCGTGTCCCCTGCATTAGCAGGCAGATTCCCAACCACTGCACCACCAGGGAAGCCCCCCTGTGTATTCTTGATCACATAAATACTAACGATTTAATCTTTTGTCCTATAGTGGTGTGGATTACTCTGGTCAGCACCAATCGGAAAATCAAAAAGCCAAGAACAAAGTATGGAACAAAGTCAAATACCAGGAAAAATGTAGGTGGTTAGTAAAGTCTAACACTGCTCTATTTATAATGAAAATAGTTGGGGCAGGCTAAAAGAAGAGAAGGCCAAACGATATTGAGTTCTTTGAGTAGGAATTGAGTTTATACATGTTGGTATGCTAAGCACCTAGCAAAGTGCCAGAGACAAGTAATTGCTCCATAAATGCTTGTTGACCAAAAAGTGATGTCAACTGTGAGTGAGGGGATCAGCAATGAGAAGAAGCACAAGGAACCATAAAAGCTTCTAGCAAAGTGTCATGGCATTGCTGGTCTAAAAGGTATCTTCAGTGCACATTTAGTGTCATGTTTGTTTTCAAACAAAGGTACTGATAAGCAGGTACTATTACAGAAATAAATTATTTCCTATATTAACTTTTTAAACTATATTGCTTATAAATAATTCTCCATTACTTTTCTAGCACAACTGTAAATAGGTGTTTTCTGTGGTTTTTCTTTAGTATCACCATCAGTTGAACACTGACAAGTATTCTAAACAACACAAAAGGGAGAGAATGTATTTTCAATACAGTATATAATTGTAAGTTTAAAGTAGCTTAGAGGAAATTTTTCATTTTCTTCAGAAATGTAAACTGTGTGACCACTATGATTCTATCTTCCTCCTATCCACTCCCACTCACACATAATTTGTAGATATCCTATATAATCAAATACCATTTTTGACTAAATATAAAAGACATCTATCCTCTTCCTACCTTCCCAACAGCAAATCCCTAATTCTGACATCCATCAAACAGAAAGATTTAGAAAAGATGATGAGATAGTATCATCAATATAATCTTCTGATCACTGAAAAAAATAGCTCTTCAACATCATCTTTTTCACCTTTCTCAAGACTGTGTCTCACTTAGTTCCAAAGGAGGCATCTCTCCATATATTCTCTCATACACCTTTCTGCTCCCTAACAAATCTCTAGTTACCTCTGGGACAGCTTCATTTCCTTCCCTCTTTATGCTTGCAAGTCTTAAAACGATCCAAACACACATCAAGCACTGTGAGAGTCACAAGTTAAAATTAAACATAATACTAAAAAATGCTATGTTTTATTTATTTTTAAAAGTTCCTGAAGCAAAACATTGAGCTGGGTGATGGCATTTGGTTGTTTATAGTATTATTCTCTGTGCTTTTCTGTATGTTTAAAGTTACAAAAAAACACAGATCAGTATTTCCAGCTCTTAAAAATGTACAGCATATTATTGTGTGATTCCCACAAGTGTCAATACTTTTCATTCTCCTATTTTCTTCAAGCATAAAATAGTTTACTTTATTCAGGTTCACTGTTTTTGTTCTAATTACTAGAGTGTTCTGTAAGTTTACATTAATAGTTGTAGTATTTTTATCTATAGGATGCATTAAAGAGTCTCATGGCTGTGCTGTAAATATAATTATTATATATTTCTGTAAGGGAAAAAGAGTTCTAAGATCCAAAATAACCAACTTAAAAATAAACTATCCAAATCTCTGATTATATTTCTGCTGTACCTTAAAGAAAAAAGATAACTAAATTAAGCTAAACATAATTAAAGAAATAAAATAAAAATTCAACTGTTTCACGCACTGTCAAAAAACCCGTAATGACAAAAATCAGTAAGCCTGAGGCAAGTAATGAGATACCAAAGTTTTCTGGTTGGTTTATGTTAAAAAATATTTTACACAATAAATGAAAGCTCTAATTCCAAAAATCTATTTCACTGTATAGTACTTTAAAAAACGTTTTTATATCCTATTTTTCTCAAATCAGAGAAAATACTAAAGGGCTTTACGAAACACTAAAGAAATATGTTGAAGATGGGATAAGAGTAAGATGAAAAATTACCATAGCATTATTATCCTGATATTCCTTAGGAAAAAACATATATTCACACATAGTAATCAAACTGGCAAAAATTAAAGGCAAAGAAAAATTACTGAAAGCGGCAAGGGAAAAACGACAAATAACATACAAGGGAACTCCCATCAGGTTAATATCTGATTTCTCAGCAGAAACACTACAAGCCAGAAGGGAGTGGCATGATATACTTAAAGTGATGAAAGGGAAGAACCTACAACCAAGATTACTCTACCAGCAAGGATCTCATTCAGATTCCATGCAGAAATCAAAAGCTTTACAGATAAGCAAAAGCTAAGAGAATTCAGCACCACCAAACCAGCTCTACAACAAATGCTGAAGGGACTTCTCTAAGTGGGAAACATAACAGAAGAAAAGGACCTACAAAAACAAACACAAAACAATTAAGAAAATGGTCATAGGAACATACATATCAATAATTACCTTAAATGTGAATGGATTAAATGCTCCAACCAAAAGACACAGGCTTGCTGAATGGATACAAAAACAAGACCCATATATATGCTGTCTACAAGAGACCCACTTCAGATCTAGGAACACATACAGACTGAAAGTGAGGAGATGGGAAAAGATATTCCATGCAAATGGAAATCAAAAGAAAGCTGGAGTAGCAATTCTCATATCATACAAAATAGACTTTAAAATGAAGACTATTACAAGAGACAAAAGAGGACACTACATAATGATAAAGGGATCAATCCAAGAAGAAGACACAGCAATTGTAAATATTTATGCACTCAACATAGGGGCACCTCAATATATAAGGCAACTGCTAACAGCTCTAAAAGAGGAAATCGACAGTAACACAATAATAGTGGGGAACTTTAACACCTCACTTACACCAATGGACAGATCATCCAGACAGAAAATTAATGGCATTAAATAAGCTTTAAATGACAAGCTTTAAATGACACAATAGACCAGATAGATTTAATTGATATTTATAGGACATTCCATCCAAAAACAGCAGATTACACTTTCTTCTCAAGTGTGCACGGAACATTCTCCAGGATAGATCACATCTTGGGTCACAAATCAAGCCTCAGTCAACTTAAGAAAATTGAAATCATATCAAGCATCTTTTCTGACCACAACGCTATGAGATTAGAAATGAATTACAGATTAAAAAAATATAAAAAACACAAACACATGGAGGCTAAACAATACGTTACTAAATAACCAAGAGATCACTGAAGAAATCAAAGAGGAAAACAAAAAACACCTAGAGACAAATGACAATGAAAACACGATGATCCAAAACCTATGGGATGCGGCAAAAGCAGTTCTAAGAGGGAAGTTTATAGCTATACAAGCTTACATCAAGAAACAAGAAAAATCTCAAATAAACAATCTAACCTTACACCTAAAGGAACTAGAGAAAGAAGAACAAACAAAACCCAAAGTTAGCAGAATGAAAGAAAGAAAGAAAGATCAGAACAGAAATAAATGAAATAGAAACAAAATAATAGCAAAGATCAATAAAACAAAAAGCTGGTTCTTTGAGAAGATAAAACAAAATTGACAAACCATTAGCCAGACTCATCAAGAAAAACAGGGAGAGGACTCAAATCAATAAAATTAAAATGAAAAAGGAGAAGTTACAACAGATACCGCAGAAATACAAAGCATCCTAAGAGACTACTACAAGCAACTCTATGCCAATTAAATGAACAACCTGGAGAAATGGAGAAATTCTTAGAAAGGTATATAACCTTCCAAGACTGAACCAGGAAGAAATAGAAAATATGAACAGACCAATCACAAGTAATGAAACTGAAACTGTAATTAAAAATCTTCCAACAAACAAAAGACCAGGACCAGATGGCTTCACAGGTGAATTCTATCAAACATTTACAGACGAGCTAACACCCATCCTTCTCAAGCTCTTCCAAAAAATTGTGGAGGAAGGAACACTCCCAAACTCATTCTATGAGGACACCATCACCCTGATACCAAAACCTGACAAAGAAACTACAAAAAAAGAAAATTACAGACCAATATCCCTGATGAATATAGATGCAAAAGTCCTCAACAAAATACTAGCAAACAGAATCCAACAACACATTAAAAGGATCATACACCATGATCAAATGGGATTTATCTCAGGGATGCAAGGATTCTTCAATATACGCAAATCAATCAATGTGATACACCATATTAACAAATTGAAGAAGAAAAACCATATGATCATCTCAATAGATGCAGGAAAAGCTTTTGACAAAATTCAACACCTGTTTATGATAACAACTCTCCAGAAAGTTTGCACAGAGGGAACCTACCTCAACATAATGAAGGCCATATATGACAAACCCACAGAAAACACCATTCTCAATGGTGAAAAACTGAAAGCATTTTCTCTAAGATCAGGAACAAGACAAGGATCTGCACTCTCACCACTATTATTCAACATAGTTTTGGAAGTCCTAGCCACGGCAATCAGAGAAGAAAAAGAAATAAAAGGAATACAAATTGGAAAAGAAGAAGTAAAACTGTCACTGTTTGCAGATGACATGGTACTATACATAAAGAATCCTAAAGATGCCACCAGAAAACTACTAGAGCTAATCAATGAATCTGGTAAAGTAGCAGGATACAAAATTAATGCACAGAAATCTCTTGCATTCCTAAACACTAATGAGGAAAAATCTGAAAGAGAAATTAAGGAAACACTCCCATTTACCACTGCAACAAAAAGAATAAAACACCTAGGATTAAACCTATCTAAGGAGACAAAAGACCTGTATGTGGAAAACTATAAGGCACTGATGAAAGAAATTAAAGTTGATACCAACAGATAGAGAGATATACCATATTCTTGGATTGGAAGAATCAATTTTGTGAAAATGACTCTACTACCCAAAGCAATCTACAGAGTCAATGCAATCCCTATCAAATTACCAATGACATTTTTACAGAATTAGAACAAAAAAATCTTAAAATTTGTATGGAGACACAAAAGACCCCAAATAGCCAAAGCGGTCTTGAAGGAAAAAAACGGAGCTGGAGGAATCAGACTCCCTGACTTCAGGCTATACTACAAAGCTACATTAATCAAGACAATATGGCACTGGCATAAAAAGAGAAACACAGATCAATGGAACACGATAGAAAGCCCAGAGATAAACCCATGCACCTATGTTCAACTAATCTATGACAAAGGAGGCAAGGATATACAATGGAGAAAAGACAGTCTCTTCAATAAGTGGTGCTGGGAAAACTGGACAGCTACATGTAAAAGAATGAAATTAGAACACTCCCTAACACCATACACAAAAATAAACTCAAAATCGATTAGAGACCTAAATGTAAGACCAGACACTATAAAATGCTTAGAGGAAAACATAGCAAGAACACTCTTTGACATACATCACAGCAAGATCTTTTACGATCCGTCTCCTAGAGTAATGGAAATAAAAACAAAAATAAACAAATGGGACCTCATGAAACTTCAAAGCTTTTGCACAGCAAAGGAAACCAAAAACAAGACGAAAAGACAACCCTCAGAATGGAAGAAAATATTTGCAAATGAATCAACGGACAAAGGATTAATCTCCAAAATATATAAACAACTCATGCAGCTCAATAACAAAAAAACAAACAACCCAATCCAAAAATGGGCAGAAGACCTAAATAGACATTTCTCCAAGGAAGACCTACAGATAGCCAAGAAGCATATTAAAAGCTGCTCAACATCACTAATTATTAGAGAAATGCAAATCAAAACTACAGTGAGGTATCACCTCACACCAGTTAGAATGGGCATCATTGGAAAATCTACAAACAACAAATGCTGGAGAGGGTGTGGAGAAAAGAGAACCCTCTTGCACTGTTGGTGGGAATGTAAATTGATACAGCCACTATGTAGAAAAGTATGGAGGTTCCTTAAAGAACTAAAAATAGAATTACCATATAACCCAGCAATCCCAGTACTGGGCATATATCCAGAGAGAAACATAATTCAAAAAGACACATGCACTGCAATGTTCGTTGCAGCACTATTTACAATAGCCAGGTCATGGAAGTAACCTCAATGCCCATCGACAGACGAATGGAAAAAGAAGATGTGGTACATATGTACAATGGAATATTACTCAGCCATAAAAAGGAACGAAATTGGATCATTTGTTGAGACGTGGATGGCTCTAGAGACTGTCATACTGAGTGAAGTAAGTCAGAAAGAGAAAAACAAATGTCACATATTAACGCATATATGTGGAACCTAGAAAAATGGTACAGATGAACAGGTTCGCAGGGCAGAAACTGAGATACAGATGTAGAGAACAAACGTATGGACACTAAGGGGGGAAAGAGTTGGGGGGATGGAGGCGGTGGTATGATGAATTGGGCGACTGGGATTGACATGTATTCACTGATGTGTATTAAATTGATGACTAAGCAGAAAAAAAACCCAACATATACTCACATCACACTATCTGCCACAATGTAAATAAAAATTCTGCAACTTATCTCTGATTGACACAATTACAGATGGTCCTCTATGGTCTGATTTACAATTTTTCAACTTGGCAGCGGTGTGAAAGCAATACGCATTCAGTAGCTACCATACTTCAAAATTTGAATTTTGCTCTTTTCCCTGCTAGTATGATACTCATGATGCTGGCAGCAGCTGCAGCTTTCAGTCAGCCATGCAATCATGAGGGTAAAAAAACGATACTCTTAACCATTTTGTACGCATAAAACCATTGTTTTTCACTTTCAGTACAATATTAAATAAATTACATGAGATATTCAACACTTTATTATAAAACAGGCTTTGTTTTAGATGATTTTGCCCAACTATGGACGTAACCCCATTGTAAGTAGAAAAAGATCTGTATATGGCCACCAAGCTGACCTACCACCACTTACTTTAGTGATTTGAGATAGTATCTTTATATATTTCCACATGAACTTGGGTATATTTCTGAGCTTTCAGTTTTATCCCATTGGTTTATTTGTGTACTGATATCACACCATTTTAATTTTGAGGCTTTATAGTATATTTTAATTCCTGGTTACTCAAGCATTTTTGATGACTGTGTTCTTTAGCATTAACATGGAGACTTTTCCAAGGTTTCTCCACTGATAAATAAATTTGTGTCTCATCTCAAATAGATATCGCCCATATTTCCAGGTCCTACTTCAATTCATTTTTCAGTTCAATAAATATTTACAGAGTGACTAGTATGTGCCAGGTACCAGGCTAAATGCAGGAATACAGTAATGAGTAAGATACAACGTCCCTAAGGAACTCCAATATTTTTAAATTTCATGGGTCAATACTGTGAAACAAAAGTTATTTAATATGAAGCTTTGAGCTACAGAGTTTTTGAAACTTGTGAATATGTCTGAAGGAGGTTACATTGACAAAGTCCTAATTTATTTACTCACTTATCAACTGCTCTGTTAACAGCCTGAAGGAACTTATAAAACTTTCCCCAAGTTTCCTATTTCTTTAGGTATACCAACACTGCAAGAAAAACTGGCTCATAGATTGCAAAAAAAAAAAAAACAAAAACTAACTGCTGCTCATCTTAATGGCTGAATATGGAGGTACAAATCATGTGATCCATAGAAAATAACTCACAAGCAGTATCCTGGCCAAGCATGCTGAAAAGCCAGTTAATACCATACACATCTATTAGAATGGCCAAAATCCAGAACAGTGACAACACCAAATGCTATCAAGGACGCGGAGCAACAGGAACTCTCTCTTATTCATTGCTGGTGGGAATGTGAAATGGCACAGCTACTTTGGCAGTTCCTTACTAAACGTACTCTTGTCATACGATCCAGCAATTGCACGCCTTGGTATTTACCCAAAGGAGTTGAAAACTTATGTCCACATAAAAACCTGTACACAGATGTTTACAGAGGTTTTATTCATAATTGCCAAAACTTGGACACGACCAAGATGTACTTCAGTAAATGAATAAATAAACTGTGATAAATCCAGATAATGGAACATTATTCAATGCTAAAAAGAAATGAACTATCAAGACATGAAAAGACATGGAAGAAACAAATACATATTACTAAGTGAAAGAAGCCAATCTGAAAAGGCTACATACTATATGATTCCAACTATATGACATTCTGAAAAGGGCAAAACTATGGAGAAAGTAAAAAGGTCAGTGGTTGCCAGGAGTTAGGGAGGAGATAAGGATGAACAGGTAGAAGAACATGGAGGTGGAGGATTTTTTGAGCAGTGAAACTATTATGTATGATACTATAATGGTGGATATATCTCATTATGCATTTGTCCAAACGCATAGTGAACCATAATGTAAACTACAGGCTTTTGATGAATAATGATGTGTCGATGTAGAGTCATCAATTGTAACAAATGTACCACTCTGGTGGATGTTGATAATGGGGGAAGCTAAGCATGGGTGGGGGCAGGGGCTATATGGGAAATATTTGTATCTTCACTCAATTTTGCTGTCAACCTAAAATTGCTCTAGGGACTTCCCTGGCAGTCCAATGGTTAAGACTCCACGCTTCCAATGCAAGGGGCATGAGTTCAATCCCTGGTCAGGGAACTAAGATCCCACATGCCATGCGGCACTGCCAAAAAAAAAAAAAAAAATTGCTCTTAAAAGTAAAGTCTGTTTTAAAAAAAGCCAGTAAACATATGGATCTCTGTGATCCACATGCTATATCCTTCATCTGCCAAGAGACATGGTCTCTTTTCTATTAGTCTCAGCAAATGTAAACGGTAGAGAGATAAAGAACTCTTCAGGGCTTCCCTGGTGGCGCGGTGGTTAAGAACCCACCTGCTAATGCAGGGAACATGGGTTCAAGCCCTGGTCTAGGAAGATCCCACATGCCGCGGAGCAACTAAGCCCGTGTGCCACAACTACTGAGCCTGCACTCTAGAGCCCATGAGCCACAACTACTGAAGCCCACGCACCTAGAGCCCGTGCTCTGCAACAAGAAGCCACCACAATGAGAAGCCTGCGCACCACAACGAAGAGTAGCCCCCGCTCGCCGCAACTAGAGAAAGCCTGCGCGCACCAACGAAGACCCAACGCAGCCAAAAATAAATAAATAAATAATAAATTAATTAATTTATTTAGAAAAAAGGAAGTCTTCAGACAGAATGCAGGTAGCACCAGGAAGCTGAGGAGGTTGTTTGTATTCATACAGGATACAACTTGATCATTACTCTCGCTTGTTTACTGCAAAGATAAAACGCAGAAATAGGAATGTGGGGGGTTTTATTTTTTAAACTTTTTAAATGTGCCCAGAGGTTTCAGAATTAAATGATAAAACCAATAATTAAATAAATACTGGGGAACAGGGCTGACTTAATTATCACCATATTATCTAAAACATTCTTTATTAGGAACTTTGACGCATACTATACTAGCAATAAGGAATATAATCTCACTTGATATAAACAAAAAATTCAATTTCTAAACATGTTCAAACTCTAGAAAAAGCAGTTTTTTGATGCAGGGGTAGCAAGGTTTAATGCATTTAAAAAGTTGGTAATAATTTACGTATGAAACACAAATAGTCTGTTTCTACTAAAAGCAGTTTGCTGAAATACCACTAAAAACCTTGTAATGTGCTCTTTTTTCTATAATTTTTCTGTTGTGACATACAACACACTAATGCAGAAAAGGAAAAAGTACACCTCAATGATTTATCACAAAATTAATGCCTATGTGACTACCACCCAGATCACAAGATAGAGTAGCCCCCGCTCGCATCTATCACAAGATAGAAGAGTAACAACATTTGAGGAGACTCTAGTGTCCCTTCCCCCAACAATTCCTCTTTCCTTCCCAAAGATAACTATTAACCTGACCACCAAAACATTAGAGTACTTTTCTAAGAAGAGCAAACTAAACTCAAAGTTAGCAGAAGAAAGGAAAAAACAAAGATTAGAATGGAAAGAAATGAAAGAAAAACTAAAAAGACAATAGAAAAAAAATAAAAGAGCTGTTTTTAAAAAAAGATAAACAAAATAGACAAACAATTAGCTAGACTTACCAAGAAGAAAAGAGAGAGGACTCAATAAATAAAATTATAAATGAAAGAGGAGACATTACAACTGATAGTACATAAATACAAAGGCTCATAAGAGACTATGAACAATTACGCACTGAAAAATTGGACAACCTAGAAGAAATGGATAAATTCCTAGAAACATACAACCTTCCAAGACCGAATCAAGGAGAAACAGAAAATCTGATCGACGCAATAATCAAAAACCTCCCAACATGGGCTTCCCTGGTGGCACAGTGGTTGAGAGTCCGCCTGCCGATGCAGGGGACACGGGTTTGTGCCCCGGTCCGGGAGGATCGCACGTGCCGCGGAGCTGCTGGGTCCGTGAGCCATGGCAGCTGAGCCTGCGCGTCTGGAGCCTGTGCTCCGCAGCAGGAGAGGCCACAACGGTGAGAGGCCTGCGTATCGCAAAAAAAAACCCCCAAAAAACCAAAAAAAAACCTCCCAACAAAGAAAACTCAAGGACTAGATGGCTTCACTGGTGAATTCTATCAGACACCGAAAGAACTAATACCAATACTTCTCAAAACTCCTCCAAAAATAAGAGGAGGAAACACTTCCAAACTCATATTACAAGGGCAACATTACCCTGATAATACCAAAGTCAGGTAAGGACACTACAAGAAAAGAAAATTACAGGCCAATATCCTTGATGAACATAGGTGTAAAAATCCTTAACAAAATGTTAGCAAACCAAATACAACAGTAGTTTGAAAGAATCATACACCATGATCAAGTGGGGTTTATTCCAGGGATGCAAAGGCGGTTCAACATCTGCAACTCAATCAACGTTTTCTCAATAGATACAGAAAAAGCATTTGACAAACTTCAACATCTTTTCATGATAAAAACTCTCAACAACGTGGGTATAGAAGGAATGTACCTCAACATAATAAAGGCCATATATGACAAGCCTACAACTAACATCAAACTCAATGCTGAAATGCTGAAAGTGTTTCCTCTAAGATCAGGAACAAGACAAGGAAGACCACTCTCACCACTGTTATTCAGCATAGTCCTGGAAATCCTAGCCAGCACAAGTAGGCAAAAAAAACAAAAGGCACCCAAATCAGAAGTGAAATTGTTACTATTTGCAGATGACATATTACATATAGAAAATCCTAAAGACTTCACCAAAAAGCTGTTACAATAGATAAATTCAATAAAGTTGCAGGATATAAAATAAATACATAAAAATCTGTTGCATTTCTATACACCAACAACTATCAGAGAAAAAAAAGTAGCCCCATTTACAGTTGCATCAAAAAGCATAAAATACCTGGGAATAAATTTAACCAAGGAGGTAAAAGACCTGTACACTGAAAACTGAGACACTGATTAAAGAAACTGAAGACACAAAAAACCTGAATGATATTCTGTGCTCACGGATATGAAAAATTAACATTGTTAAAATGCCCATAATGTCTAAAGTGACCTACAGATTCAATGTGATCCCTATCAAAATCCCAATGGTATTTATCACAGAAACAGAAAAGACAATCCCAACATTTGATGGAACCACCAAAGACCCTGATTAGCCAAAGCAACCTTGAGAAAGAACAAAGCTGGAGGTGTCATGCTTTCTGATTTCAAACTATATTACAAAGCTATCAAAACAGAATGGTATTGGCATAAAAACAGACATATAGATCAATGGAGCAGGACAGCCCAGAAATAAACTCATGTATATAAGATCAATTAATTTGACAAGAATATATAATGGGGAAAGGACAGTCTCTTCAATAAATGGTGTTGGAAAAACTGGACAGACACATGCAAAAGAATGCAACTGGACTCCTAGCTTACACCATATACAAAAATTAACTCAAAATGGACTAAAGGCACAAAAGTCAACCCCGAATTAAAAAAAAAAAAAAAAGAATTAAAGACTTGAATGTAAGACCTGAAACTATAAAACTCCTAGAACTTCAACACAGGGAGAAAAGTTCCTTGGCATTGGTCTTGACAATGATTTTTCGGATTTAACACCAAAACCAAAACTAAACAAGTGAGACTACATCAAACTACAAAGCTTCTGCACAGCAAAGGAAACCACCAACAAAATGAAAAGGCAATCTACAGAATGGGAGAAAATATTTTCAAACCACATATCTGATAAAGGATTAATATCCAAAATACACTAGGAACTCATATACCTCAACAGCAAAAAATAAATAACATATAAATAAGTGAACTAAAAAATAGCAAAAGACCTAAATAGACATTTTTCCAAAGACAACATACAAATGGTCAACAGGCACAAGAAAAGATGCTCAACATCACTGTTCATCAGTGAAATGAAAATCAAAACTACAGTGAGATACCCCCTCACACTTGTTAGGATGTGTACTGTCAAAAATATAAGAGCTAAGTGCTGGCGAGAACGTGGAGAAAAGGGAACCCATATACACTGTTGGTGGGAATTTAAACTGGTACAGCCACTATGGAAAACAGTACAGAGGTTCCTCATGAAATTAAAAATACCATGTAATCCAACAACCCCACTTCTGGGTCTATATCTCAAAGTTTTCCAAAGGAAACAAAATCATGATCTCAAAGAGAGATCTCTACTCCCATATTCATAAAAGCATTATTCACAATAGCCAAGGTATGGAAACAATTTGTCTGTCAACAGGTGAATGGAAGAAAATATGAGATACACACACAAACACACAAAATGGACTATTATTCACTCTTAAAGAAGAAGGAAATCCTGTCATTTACAATGATATGGATGAACCTGGAAGGCACCATGCTAAGGGAAATAAGCTAGACAGAGAAAGATATATACCTCATGCTATCACTTATACGCAGAATCTTAAAAAAAAAAAAAAAAAAAAAAAGGTCAAACTCAGAAACTGAGAGTAGGAATGTTCTTGCCGGGGCTAGGTGGAGAAAACAGGGAGAGGTTGGTAAAAGGGTAAAAAATTTCAGTTACAAGATGAATAAGGTCTGAGGATCTAACGTACACACAGTGACTACAGTTGATAAACACTATACTATATAAGTGAAATTTGCTTAGAGAGTGAATGTAAATGTTCCCCCCTCGAAAGAAAAAGGGAAATGTGTGGGGTGGTGGACATGTTAATTAAGTCAACTGTGGGAAACCTTTCACAAAGTGTAAGTACATCAAATCACCACGATGTAAAATTTAAATATCTTAAAATTTTGTCAACTGTACCTCAATAAAGCTGGGGAAAAAACCCTTTATATTACTTTTCTGTTTCTGACTTAATATAAAGGCAATCATATAGTATGTTTGACTTTTATTCACTCAAAATTTTAGTTCTGAGTCTCACCCATGCTGTTGTCTGTTACTGCAGTTCATTCATTTTTATGGTAGTAGGGTATTCCATTGTATGATTTTATTACAATATATCTATTCTGCTGTTGATAGACATCTGGATTGTTTCCAGCTTGAAACCAGTATGAATAATGCTAATGTACATTTTTGTAAATACCTAGTGATATGCATTTGTATGGAGTAGAATTGCTGAGTCATTGGGTATGGATGTCTCTGACATAGATTATGCCAAACTGTTTCCCAAAATAGCTACACCAATGTCCTTTGCCACCAGCAGTATATACAGTGCATTATATCAAAATAGTGATTCTCAGTATGTGGTTTGTGGTTACCTGGCGTTTTCCAAGATCCTTTCAGGAGGCTTGTGAGGTCAAAACTATTGTCATTATAATAGTATAATAACTTACTTGTCTTTGTCACTGTGTTGATATTTGCACTGATGATGCAACAGTCGTGGGTAAAACTGCTGGTATATCAGTTCAAATCATGGCAGGGGACTAAATTTGTACTACAGTCATGGTACATATTCCTCACCATCATGTGCTCACAATGAAAAAAAAAAAGCCAGCTTCACTAAAGAATGTCTCTGAAGAAGCTGTTTCAATAATTAATTTTATTAAATCTTGACCTTTAGTACATTGTCTTTGTAATAGTTGGTGTGACAAAACAGGAAGTACACATAAAGCCCTTGTCTGCATGGTGAAGTGCAATTCCGTCTCAAGCAAAAGCACTTGTATAATTGTTTGTGCTGAGCAAGCTGTTTTATAGCATGGAACACCATTTTTTACTTGAAAGAGTGACTGACATGGTTATTCAGTCTTGTATACTTGGGTGACGTTTCCTCAGAAATGACTGAAGGGAACCTATTGCCATAAGGAAAACAACTGACAGCATTTTTTTTTACCAATGATAAAATTTGAGCTTTGAGGCAAAAACTTTGGAAAGACATTTTGGAAACTGTGAATCTGCCACTGTGAATATGATAGCTTCCAACCTTTAAAGACTTTCATGATGAGACTGAGAGTGATATTAATGAATGTAAATGTTTAAAAGATCTGCATAACTCAGAGAATCAGTATTTTGCAAATAACAACGTATGATGCTACAAAGTTACATGTGGGTTAAAGAGTCACTCAAATTTTAAGTTAAACCAAAGGATTTCAATGTAACATTGTATGAAAGCATCAAAATATATTTGTTATGGTATGAACTGGGAGGAGTATTCCAGGCACAAGCAACAGCAAGCAGAGTGATCAGTACCTAAGACACCAGTACAGATTCCACATTGTAATGAATCTTTAAGAAACCACCATTTGTTGAGTTGTGGTATAGTATCACAGAACAGCCACAATCATCTAAAAAGGCTATCAGAACACTCCTTTTTCCAGCTACATACCTGTATGATGCTAGATTTTCTTAATACACTTCAACCAAAATAACATATTGCAACAGATTGAATGCAGACACAACTAAGAGAATCCAGATGTCTTATACGAGACAGAAATGTTCAAATATGTATAACAATACCACTCTTCTGATTCTTTTTGTTTTAGAAAATACATATTTCACAGAAATATTTTATTTATGCCAAAATATAATGAAGTGATTAATTTTAGGTGAAGTGATATTTACATTTTTTCTCAGCTTTGATATCTAATATGGCAAATATCAATAGACTATAACTCATGTAAATGAAAGCTCTTCAGGGTCCTCCATAACTTTTTAGTGTAAAGCAGTCTGGAGAACTGCTGAACCCAAACAATCTGTCTCCCCTCAACAGGAAGCAAAGTGAGTTTCTTAACACAGTCAAGGCATACACAAAGCTTTAATAAATAGAAGATGCCCAAACAGAAGAAATTACAGGCAGAAGTTTCAGAGTCTCATAGACTGAAAATCTCCAATCAAACTTCAAGCTTCTTGAGAGAATAATCTTTATAAAACTTAAATTTTGATTACTCTGAAAACAGTACAGAAATCCCTTGATGGTTCCCCATAGCCTCCCTTGAACTGGCATTTAAAAAACTTCATTTTCTGGCATTTACCGTTCTAAAGCTTTCTCTCTCTAACATACTAGTCATGTTTAACTGCAAAATGTTCTCACTAACCTCTGGGTTATTGTACACAGTACACTGCTCCCCCTACCCAGAAGTCCTCTCTTCTATTCACATGGCTAACTCTTACTTGTCTTCAAGATTCAGCTCATGAAATCACTTATCCATGAAGCCTTCTTACTACTAACAGCCACCCGTAATGTCTACTCTGTGCCTAGGCTAGGACAGATGACCCTCTTATGTACTTCTGTAATAACCTATATATACATATCATTCATTCATCCAGGAACTGTACTAAACCGTGGAGACAGAGCAATAAATCAGACAGCTCTCTTTGAGAGCTTACATTGATTGTCTAATGGGGAAGAAAGAAAATGAACATACGAACTATTAAAGAAGCAAGGTAATTACAAATTGGGATAAGGGAGTCAGGGATGGGGGGAGTGGGAAGGGCAGCACTCTGAAGCAGAAACATGCAAGCAAGAACCTGAAAGACGGGCCTTCCCTGGTGGCGCAGTGGTTGAGACTCCGCCTGCCAGTGCAGGAAACACGGGTTCGTGCCCCGGTCCAGGAAGACCCCACATGCTGTGGAGCGGCTAGGCCCGTGAGCCATGGCCGCTGAGCCTGCACGTCCGGAGCCTGTGCTCCGCAACGGGAGAGGCCACAACAGTGAGAGGCCCGCGTACCGCAAAAAAAAAAAAAAAAAAAAAAAAAAAAAGAACCTGAAGGATGAGAAATGTATTTGCTATACTCGGAAATGGGAATATTCCAGGTAGGTTACCGTAGCTTGACAAGCTCAGGCATTAGAGAGTTAAAAGATTCGGTTGGGGAGGTAGGCAGGAGTAAGATCATCGTAGTGCCTTTATACATCATGATAAGCAGTTTAAGTTTTATTTCAAGAACACAGAGTAACAGCTGAAATGTTTTAAGCTGGGTTGTGGCATTATGTGTATTAAGATTATGCTAGTGTCTGAATGGAGAATAGATAATAAGGGGATAAGAGTGTAAGTGGGGAGACTGATCACAAGACAAGAAAAGGTAGTGGCTTGAATTAGACAGGTAACATTGGAAATAGAAATGGAGAGACTGAGGGTTTATGTTGAGATAAGTCAACAGGATTTACTAATAAATTAGATATGGGGTTAGGGAAGACAGGCAGGGGAAACATGAATTAAGCTTCATTTCTAGGTTTTTTACTCAAGCAATTGAGTGGATAGCAGTGACTTTTGCTGAGGTGGGAAGGACTGGAAGAGAAAGAGGCTCTGGAGGGAAAAAATCTAGAATTATACTTGACACATTATATATGAATGCATATTAAACATCTTAGGGAAAAATGCCAAACAGGCAGTTGATTCTATAAATCTGGAGCTCAGAGAGAGAGGCTGGGGCTGGATATATATTTGTAGTCATCAGTATATAGATGGTATACAAAACCTTGGAACTGGGTGAGATGACTGGGGGAGAAATTATAGATTAGTGTTTCTCAATGGTGATGATAATGTTACCTAGCAAATATTCTGGAAATCTGTAGGGGCATTTAGCGGGCAGGAGTCAGGGTAATCCTCTAATATGTACAAAGTCCTACATAGCTAAGACCTGCAATCTCCCAACTTTCTAATGTTTTGCTAGACATTTTATATAGGTGATCAGTACAAAATTATCAACCAAACAATGCAGATCTGAGCTGCCTGATAAACACAGTCATTACTTTCATTTAGTTTATATATCAGGTTTCGGTGTAAGATGTTGTTTGGAAAAGACTTCAGAGCAAAGACATTTGAAAATCACAATGGATGATTTTAAAGTCCCTCCTACTCTAATATTCTATGATTCAACTAACCTTTCCCTGATCATATAAAGTTTATTAGTATAGTATAACAATGTAACCCAGTCTTTATCTGTACAATAGAAAAATTTTTTTTGCTAGGTTGTTTTGCCAATGGAAGACAGAAAATCCAGAACCAAGAAAAGGGAAAGCAAGAACTACTAAATATTTTTAGATGTGTGTATCCCCCACTGAGTTTCATATTATGGGGCTCTAAAATCATCCCTGGTTCTTTGAGGTCTTGCAAGAAAATACTAAATAAATATTTTGAATTGCCCTCCAGTTGTCTGACTCTGTCTCCTTGTAAAATATGTAGCAAGGAGAGAGTAAGCAGCAGTTAACTGAATAGTGGAAAGCAATATAGTGAACAATGGAAAATATATTTATTTGACCTCCACAGTTACTGAAGCACCTACATCCTGTTTCACCTCCTTTTACTCTTTTCCCATCTTCGACTTTGTCCCCCCACATTTCCCCCTATTCTGTTTACTCATAATCCCAGAGAGGAAAAGTTGAGAACAGAACGCATAAAGATGAAGCATGGCACAGAAACTTAAGAGGTCTCAAATCAAAACAGCATGCAACCCTGTTTTTGCTAATCTGCAACAACCCTGTTTTCCCTAATCTGCAATTTCCCTTAAAGAGCACGAAGGAAAGAGAGAGTATTCACCATCTGTAAGCAACACATAACCAGTGAATATCCTGTTTTCTTTCCTTACCCCAATTAAGGGATAATAGAGAGGCTATGTCTTTTGTGATACAGATGATAAAGAATCAAAGAACCTTTGAGTTAGATGAGACCTTAACAGAATGTCCCTTTTATTAAAAAACTAAACAAAACAAAACCTGAAAGCTTAAAAATGTTGTGTTAAATGTTAAGCCAAATGTCATAACGAAACCAGTTTTTTGCAAGACCCATAGTAGATTCCAGATTTCTCAGCTTCCAGAACCATTGTATTTCTAATATATGAGGTTGCTCCCCTATTTTCTTTTCCTGTGCAGTAGAAATATTGCTATTGGATTCAAAAACCTTTTTAAAAAGAAGTGTTAGTCTCTTGTAAGTTTGGAATTCTGATCATATAAAACAAAACACAGGAACTTAATCTGTCATACAGTCCCCAAAGATTTGTGGTTTTTAAGTTTTATGTTCCCCATCAAGCTACGTCTCAAAGGGGGCTGCCATCATGCTATGGGAACTGCACTGGCATGCCATCAGGCTGCACCTCATAGATGAAATGAAAACTAACGCCAGGGGAAACAGGCTCAATTAACTGCACCTTACTTGGCTGGTTCTGTTGGTTTGGAGATGCTCCTGTTATTAACAAGCCATGTAAGTAGGCCTTTCACTAATCTAATAATTTCCAACAAGTCTGGTTTATGTTTCCATACTTTCCAGTTGCTACAAATATGTGTATCTTGGTGTACACTGAACTTCTAGTACAAAAATAATCTTTCTTAAAATAAGGATCCATTTACATTCCAGAATACCTACTAACTAGAACACCCACTCTTAGCCCTGAGAAAGGTTTCATTTTGGTAACTATGTGATCAGTAGGAAAGGAAGTTATTAGCTTAAACTGTTTGTAAACAGTCTGCTTTCCTGCTGAGCAGCCTGAGAAAGAACAAGCAAAGAACCAAGAGAAGAGATCTGGAGTCTGCGAGATTAGAGGGTGAAGCTAGGGCAAAACAAAAGGTGAACAGACAATGCTGCCTTATTATTATTATTTTTTATTTTAGGAAAGAAACAATGCAAATTGCTGAAAGTCAAATTTGCTCCCAAATGTAAAGGGGTCAGGGAAAATGTACCAAACATTTTCTTCATTATCATTCAAAAACTGTTAATTTTGTCTTACTAGTTGTCAGACTGGGGCTACAAATATGAATATGATATGGTCCCAGTTCCACTATCCTCTCATCCCATTTTCTAGCCCTTCCGTGATAAGGGAAATCTGCTGTCCAAAGTTCCTAAACCACTCATACAAATCAACCAAATGGACATTTCCTACCACCTAAGTGTGATAAAGGAAAAAGTGAGAATCTTGGGAGGAGGAGGTGAGAGGGAATTATTCAACTAGTAAAGGCCAATTTGGAACATTACTTATCAGAAAAATTTCCCTTTAGCCTTCTCTGATCATGAAATATTGGTTCCAGATGTTTTCTTCAACACCTAAAAACTTATTTCGTCCCCTTCTTTCTATTTTTACCATTACTTCAAGACCTGGTGCACATCACTTCACATCTAGATTTTATACCCATGGCCTGCTACCTCCTACTCTCCTCTCTCCCTCTTCTAATCTGGTCTTGCTGCTTTCCTTACGTCTTTCCCATGTTACAAATCCTCACTGGTTCTGCAGTGTGTCCTCTACTCTGTCTTAACCTATCTTACCTTTCTGGGCTTCTTTCCTATTATTCTCCATTAAAAACACTCAGAAAGAGAAAAACATATTGACTATACTCTTCAAACGTAATTGATCTTGTTTCCCCATTTTGCCTTAGTCATCCTTACCCTGAGGGTCTGTATCTTCCTCCTGGAATGCACTTGCCCCTCTCCCCGCTGAGAAAGAATGTTTTACCAATCTTTCACCACTTAATTGTATACTGCTTTATAATGTTATTCAACTCTGTATGTACCCATCTCCTCTACTGGAATATAAGGTCCTTCTTGGCAGAGACTATTTTATATTTCTTTTATCCCTGCTAAAGGACCTGGCTACCACTAAATACAGTAGGCACTTAATAAATACTTACAAAACAAAACTGCACTAAGCATCATGATTCCTTATCAAATTTCCTTCTATGAAAGCTGTTCCCTTATCTCCCAAGCCTCCTCCCAATATAAAAGTTGAATCCAACCAACTATAACTAAAATCACATTTTCTTGCAGTTGCTGTGAGGTGCAAGCAAGTTATGACACTTGCACCAGAAAAGCTTGGTCATCCTTCACCTCTGGCTGTGGTACTTAAGGATAATCTACAAATGTCATCATTTTGATGCTATTCCAAAGTTACCCAAAAAAGATTCACATATTTTGGGGGGATCAAAGTGTCTCCTGAGTCAAAAATTCTACAGAGGGACCTCTTTGGTGGTACAGTGGTTGGGAATCTGCCTGCCAGTGCAGGGCACACGGGTTCCAGCCCTGGTCCGGGAAGATTCCACGTGCCGTGGAGCAACTAAGCCCGTGCGCCACAACTACTGAGCCTGCACTCTAGAGCCTGCAAGCCACAACTACTGAGCCCACATGCCACAACTACTGAGCCCACGCGCCTAGGGCCCGTGCTCCGTAACAAGAGAAGCCACTGAAATGAGAAGCCTGCGCACCGCAACGAAGAGTAGCCCCTGCTCGCTGCAACTAGAGAAAGCCCGCGTGCAGCAACGAAGACCCAACACAGCCATAAATAAATAAATTAAATAAATAAATAAGTAAATTTCCATGGAATGCTCCCCTCAAGGATGGTATCCATAAAGTGAATATACAATTTCCAACAAAAACCATTCCCCAAAACAATCAAATGGCACTGGCTCTGAAGAGTATAAGCTCAAAAGATTTCCTAGTGTTTATGAAGCTGATATTTTCTTTCATTTATGAGTACTTAACTGAATTCTAATTTATGTATTTGTAAGAACGTGCAAATTCATGTTAAAACAAAAAAGGAAAATCCACTTTCTACTTTAATTAGCAATGGAAACAAGCATGTGTAGAAAAAAATCCCCTCCATACTAAAAGTTCAAAGGTCTCTAGCAGAGGTGAACTAGTTAACATAACTACTTCTGGGAAAATATAGGCTAAGAGTAGAGATAATAAAAGCAAAAGAAAACAAAAATGTGCCCTGGTACTGATATGCAAAAACTACTTTATATTCAGAATCCAACCACATTTTAGAATCTACCATTTCAATGCTGGTCTAAATCACTATCATCTGTCCACCTGGATTACAGCATTAGACTCAACTGTTTTTTCTTCTTCTGTAGGTACCCACCCACCATTTATTCTCCATACAGCAGCCAGAATGATCTCATTAAGACACCAGTGATTTATGTTACTCCTTTTCTTAGAACTCTGCAATGACCTGCCATCTCATGTAGAGTTACAATTCTTATAATGGCCTGCAAAGTCCTGTATCTAAGATTCCTAGTGGAAATGTTTCTGATTATCACTGTGATTAAGGAGAGGTTCTGCAGTTTAGTGGGTATTACCAGAGTTCCAAATATCCCATGGAACATTCATGGTAGTGAATTATGTGAATTTTGTCCTTTCAATATACTCTGAATTTTCCAGATTGCCTCCTCCATGTAAATTAAGGGAAGGCTACACTCTGGTGTAGAACTTTATCAATAATTATTTACCATTTCACAAAATCCCATCACAATTACTATTGACAGTATTTGAGTAAGCAATATAACACACCCATTTAAGTCCTAATTTATAGCTCTTAAAGTCAGCCACTCTATATAAAGGCTAGCTGTATACCATAGTATTTACTTGTCATACCATAGTATTTACATAATGAAATAAACTATATCACTTTCATTTTATGTCTTCTTTATATTAAGTTGGGAACACTATTATTTTCTTTTTTAAGTGCATAAAAAGCTTATATTATCTATACTTCATTTTAAGAGAGAAAAGGGATTATTAGAATATATTTGTATAAATATATAAAATAAATTATAAATATATAAAAAAGAGTGTTTCACCTTATCACAGCCGTATACAATGTGTACCTACTCTCAACCCCTCATACCTGTCTGACCTCAATTCCCACTATTCTTCCCATCATTCAGTATGCTCCATCCATACTGGCCTTCACGGCTATTTCTTCAAAATTTCAGGCAGCTCCAGCCACAGGACCTTTGTACTTGCTGTTCCTTCTGACTGGAATGTTCTTCCCCCAGGTATCAATAATTATGCACTCTCTCACAACCATCGTGTTTTTGTTTGAATTATCTTCTCAGTGAGGCTTTCCCCAACCACCCAATTTAAAATTGAAAATCAATCCCTCTCCCCCTCTCTCCTTCTCTCTCCCTCTCGCACTCCCTAACCTCTTTTTCCCTCTTTTCTTTACTCCACAGTACTAAGCACCATCTGTTCTGATTATCTATTGCCAAGTAATATATCACTCTAAAACTTAGTGGCTTAAAACAATCTATTGCTATCTTTCATAATTCTGTGGGTTGCCTGGGTTCAGCTGCGCGATTCTTGCTCATGTGGTTACAGCCAATGGTTGTAGGGACTGAAGTTATCTGAAGGCTCAATCAAGCTAAACATCCAAGAGGACTTCTTCAACCACAGGTGTGGGGCCTCAGCTGGGAGGGCTCAAACAGCTGGGTGCTGGCCAGGAATCATTGACTCACCACTCAGCCTTCCCACCTGACTAGTCTGGGCTAGCACAAAGCATGGAGATCTGCTGCTAGTCAAGACGTCTTATACAGATGCTGGCTTCCCCCAGAGCTCATATTCCAAAACACCAAAGGCAGAAACTGAGGTTTATGACCTAGGTAAGGAAGCTTCATTTCTACCTTGCTCTGTTAGTTACACAGAATCAACCCAAATGAAGGGTGGGACGAGACAACAGAATGGTATGAATACTGGGAAGCAGAGAATACTAGAGAGCCATCTTTTTTTTTTTTTTTTTTTTTTGCGGTACGCGGGCCTCTCACTGTTGTGGCCTCTCGCGTTGCGGAACACAGGCTCTGGACACGCAGGCTCAGCGGCCATGGATCACGGGCCTAGCCGCTCCGCGGCATGTGGGATCTTCCCGGACCGGGGCACGAACCTGTGTTCCCTGCATCGCCAGGCGGACTCTCAACCACTGCGCCACCAGGGAAGCCCTAGAGAGCCATATTTAGAGGCAGTTACCACAATTCCCAACATACTATAAGTTTTACTTTTATAATTTACTTATTGTGTCTCCCTTCCTACAAGGATATACATTCTCGAGGAGAAAGACTTCTACTTTTTCACCACTATATTCACAGTTCATGTTATGTACTCAGTATTAATTGGGAAAAAATAATTATTGCATTAAGTAAGTGATGTACATCAATAACTCATCCTATATGCTTGCTTTTCACCATGGGCCTCACCCTTCCCCAAACTCCTACCAATGTAACTTTCTGGAAAGGGATCTGGGATGAATCTGGGTTATTTTGGAAGCAAAAAGTGAAAGATAAAATTGGGGGTAAAAATCAAAGACAGAAATATCAAAAAGGTTTGGTCACAAACTGCTTACTTTGTCCCGTGGACATCTCTGATCACTCTAGCGCCTAGTTTCTCTCTGTCAGAAAACTCTCCTAACAGACTTATGAAATGTGAACCACCTCTGACATGTAATACTTCCATATAAATTATTCTGTATAACTGCCCTTAAAAAAACCAGTTAAATATTTATTCTGTCTGCAATTTCATGTGTCAGCTTTATCTTCTGGATAAAGGAAGATTTCTTGAAGACCAGCTCATCTGAACTTAAAAAGAAATTTTTAATTCAACATTCTCAACGTATGACACAATACAAATCTGTGCACACAAGTATATACCAGAAAAAAATTGAACTAGCTAGTGAATTCCTCTGGTTGGTAAAGGTAAAGCAACTATGAGTATGGGGAGAAAAGGGTATTGGTAATGATCATTTAGCTTTTTAGCCTATGTCTACATCTGATGATATATATTTAAGAGTTTCTCTGGGGGCAATAGCTTTCAATTTTGACTATATATTAGAGGCACCTGGTAAGCTCTAAAATTTCCCCACACCAGACTGCACCCCACACCAATTAATGTGAATTTCTGGGAGCAGAACCTAGGCATTCATACTTTTAAATGTTCCTAGGTGAATTCAACATGCAGTCAAGATTGAGAAGCACTGCCTTAAACTCTCCATTCTCCTTTACCCCTACCAGTCTCTTCTAAACTAATAGTGACAAAAAAAATTTAATTTATAAGCCAAAAAATGAATTTTTTTAAAAGAAAAAAATGTACAAAAAGCACAAAATAAGATAGTTTTTAAAATCCAAATGCACAAGCAATCCAAATAAACATTAGTGGACTAAATTAAATGGTAAAAAGGGCAAAAACTAAGTGATTAAATTTTTTTAAAAATCTGAGCTATATGCTGTTTCTAAGAATCACATAAGACAAAGAAAGGTTGACAATAAAAGGATGGATGACGTAAAGAAAAAAACATACCCAACTAATACTGATCAAAACCAAGTTGGCAGGGCTTCTCTGGTGGTGCAGTGGTTAAGAATCCACCTGCCAATGCAGAGGACACGGGTTCGAGCCCTGGTCCGGGAGGATCCCACATGCCACAGAGCAACTGGGCCTGTGCGCCACACCTGCTGAGACTGCGCTCTAGAGCCTGCAAGCCACAGCTGCTGAGCCCACGTGCTGCAACTGCTGAGGCCCGCGTGCCTGGGACCTGTGCTCTGCAACGGGAGGCCACAGCAATGAGAAGCCTGCACACCACAATGAAGAGTGGGCTCCGCTCACCCCAACTAGAGAAAGCCCGTGTGCAGCAACAAAGACCCAACGCAGCCAAAAATAAAATAAATAAATTTATTAAAACAAAACAAGTTGGTATGGTTAAATTAATCAAACAATAGATGAAAGAGGATCACTATATACCTAAAGACTGATTTCACCAAGAAGTGATTCTAAATTTGTGTATACCCAATAACAGAGCCTGAAAAATACATAAAGCAAAAAGTATGAGGAAAAAATGAAAAAATATACCAGAGGATTTTAACACACCAGTAAATGGTGGCTAAAGAAGGCTAAATATCAGTAAGTATACTGCAAGTATGCACATACAATTAATAATCTTGTTCTAATACACATATGTTGAACACTATACCCGAAAACTGAAACTCTTTCCAAAGATACACAGAACGTTTATAATACCACAAAAATATAAAGCACCTAGGAATAAATGTAAGAAAGATGTTTGTGATCTTCATAAAGAAAATTATTAAATTCTATTGAAAAATATTAAGGAATTCCTAAACATAAGGAGTAATATACCATGTCCAGTGATAGGAACATTTAATACCATAAAGATACCAGTTTTTCCAAACTGATCCGTTGAATCAATGTTGTTCCAATTAAAGAGCAAACAGGGTTTTTTGGAGCTTGTCAAGATGATTTGTAAGTTTATATAGAAGAGAAAAGGATCAAGAAGAGCCAAGAAATTCCTAAAATAAGGTGGGAGGATTTGCTTTACTACCTATTAAGACTTATCAAAGAGCTACAGCAATTGAGAGTGAGTACTGGCACAGGGATATTCTGAAAAGCTAATGGAATAGAATAGAGCACACAGAAATAGACACACACATATATGGAAACTTGATTTATGAAAGAGCTGGCAACTGCAATCACAGGAAGAGAAATGAACTATTCAATAAATAGTACTGAAATAATTAGTTATCCATTTTGGGAAAAGAAAATTGGACTCTTATATTGTATCCAAAATTCAATTCCAGGAAGACTGAAGACATATATGTGTAATGCACAAACTATAATACTTTTAGGAGATAACATAGAAAGGATTTCTTAAACAAGATAGAAAAGCACAATACATAAAGGAAAAGATTAAATTTGACTAAATTAAAATTAAGAACTCTATTTATCAAAAGACCATTATTAAAACAAGAGAAAAGGCAAGCCACAAACTGGGAGAAAACATTTGCAACAATATACTCAACGAAAGACTGATACCCAGAATATAAAAACACTGATATGCTACATATAAAATAGATAACCAACAAGGACCTACTGTATAGCACAAGGAACTATACTCAATATTTTGTAATAACCTATAAGGGCAAAGAATCTGAAAAAGAATATACACATGTATAACTGAATCACTTTGTTGTACACTAGAAACTAACACAACATTGTAAATCAACTATACTTCAATAAATAAATAAAACTTGCAAAAAAAAAAAAGATAACACAATAGAAAATATTATAGAAGAGAAAATGAGTGGCCAATAACCATAAGATAAAATTCTCAATCTCAATAGTTATCAGAGAAAAACAAATTAAAATCACATCAAGATCCCATTTTATATCCACGAGATTGGCAAAATTTTAAGACTGAAAATATTGGATATTGGCAAAGACGTGGAACAGCACACCCTGCTGGTGGGAGTTTAAATTCATTCTTCCCTTGTAAAAATTTGGATTTCTCTAGCGAAGTTGAAGATATGAACATGCACTTCCACTATTCTGTATGCACCCTTGAAGGCATATTGGAATCACCAAGAGAGCCTTAAAAAATACTAACACTTGAGTCCTATTTCCCAGAGATTCTTATTTAACTGAAATATAATATTGAGAAAAAAAAGCTCATCACAGAAAAATAGTATGCTTCCATGTGTATAAGTTGAGAACCATGCAAAATGAAACAATATTTTGCCTAGGGGTACATGCACGTGGCAAAACTATTTTTTTAAAGCATGGGAATAATAAAATCAGCACAGTGGCAATAGGGTGGGAGATGGAACTGGGAGGGCAGGAAGGTTGTCTTGGAAGAATGGTCAAAAAGAAATGACAAGGATGCATTACTTCAGTGTGGTGCTCATTCTTAACAATTGTCTGTACCTAATAAAAAGAGTCTTCTTTAATAATCTCAGAACTTTAGTCAAGGTTTTGGTATCTTTTCTCAAAAGCCAACTTCAGGAGTCATTATGGTGTGACAAACAGCATTTACTTTACAGCCAAACAGATCTTGTTTAAACTACAACTCTGTCTCTTACTATGTGGCTTTTGATAAATTCTGAGCCTAGTTTCCTCATGTAAAAAAAAAAAAAAAAAAAAGATAACTCATTCAACCAATATTTATGGAGCGACTATCATGTGTCTGACATTATACAATGATGTACAAGAGACAAGTCGTTTCTGCCCTTCTAAAGGCAAACTAATTCCTACTTCAAAGGGTTGCTGAAAAGATTATATGATATATATAAAGGAACTTGACATGGTGCCTGAAATATATTTGGTATTCAATAAATGCTTTTTCTCTTTCTGCTTGGATTAGTTGAAGCTAATAAAGTGGATTATTCCTTTTAGAAAACTTGCCTAATAGTTTAACATTATTAAAAAACAGCAAAATAACATACATGATTATATAGTAAACTCCTATACAGATATTAGTTGATTTAATGTACTTTACAAATGTTACATGTTATTATTTTGATCCACACTCAGGTTAAAATGTCGGCATCTGAATCAAATTAAAACTAAAAATTATGAACTCAAGCATAACTGGATTCAGATTTCACAGTATTTTTAAAAATATTTTAATGAACTGACTTAATACGTATCCTATAATATCTACAATCTTTTCTTAATATGTCTAGTTTGCAAATTCACATTACTTTGGTGGCACTTATTATTGTAGGATTTTGTTTTTCCCACTTAAAAATACCTTGCAAATTCATGTTGCTGAGAGGTGGAACAGAAATAACTTTGTTAAGTCAAATAGGACCAGCACAGTACTTTTCAGAAAAAGGAGACTTAAATATTTACAGGATGAATCAAACAGTAAATTTTAGTCCGGCTGTATGGCTGATGGGATGAGATCATTTTAAGAATGCACTCCACTTGGTGGATACCACACGATGGAAGAAATATCTTAGTCTTTTGAATAGGAGCAGGCTGTATCAGTTCACAGTCTGACAGAAGTTTTTTTTTTTAACCATGGTGTTAATTTACAAGATCCTCACTTCACAGTGGAAGCGGCAAAAACACATTATGGCTGGGAGTATACCAGCTTTTTGGGTCAGTTCTCTTCTCAGTGCCTTTGAATGATCTCAGATTTGCTTATCCTAACCTAGTGTAGCATTTTCTACCTTTCCCTTTTAAAATTATTATTTTTTAATTGAAAAATAATACATCTAATTAAAATTGGAAAAATTTTAAATATTTGGTAACACACTCTGACAGCTGATTCATAAGAAACAGCACCCATGCATACTGCTGACAAAAATAAAAGTTAGTACAAACTCCCTAGAGAGAAATAAGTAACAGTGACTACCTATGGGAAGGGGAACTGGGTAGCTGGGAGTCTGGGGTAGAAGGGAAACTTTTATTTACTTTATGCTCTTTTGTAACTTTTGAACTGGGTACCTTTTACATATATTATCTTTTTTGTTTTTTAAGTAATATATGCATATGATCAAAATTCAAAGAATATAGAACAGAAGGCCCCATGCCCAGGGGTGAACATTACTGTGAACTGTTGAACATTATTATCTTTCTTCCAGATATGTCCTAGGCATTTTTGACATGCAAAATCTGTACCTCCTTAATAGAAATAGACATCCTCAACAGAAAAGAAAATGACTAGCTATTTTTTTCTTTTTTTTTTAAATTGAAGTATGGTTGATTTACAATGTTGTCTTAGTTTCAGGTGTACAGCAACGTGATTCAGTTATAAATACATATGTACCTATTTTTTCAGATTCTTTTCCCTTATAGATTATTACAAAATATTGAATACAGTTCACTGTGCTATATAATAGAAGGTTCTTGTTGGTTATGAAAATGACTAGTCTTAAGGTTGAAAGCTGTGCAAAGCTAAAAGTCCACAGAAAATATAATCAACAAGTATCCAAATGTTCCATCACACAGTACTTTTCAGAAAAAGGAGGCTTAAATATTAACTATCTTGTACATACAATGATGTACAAGAGACAAGTCATTTCTGCCCTTCTAAAGGCAAACTAATTCCTACTTCAAAGGGTTGTAGTCAGGTAGTGCGGAGGATACAGTTCTTCCCTGTAAGGAGCTTGCAATCTAGATGAGGAAACAAAATTGATGTCAAAAAACCATTAAAGAACAACTGAATGTTAAAATAGGAGATAACAACTAAACAGGAGTTGAAAGAATGAAAAGATTTAACGTTAGCTGAAAAAGAGTTGCTTTGAGAAGAGGTTTGACCTGGGTTAGCCCTCATCCCATCTAAAAAGTTTAAAAGAAACAGGGAAGAGTACTGAAAAGTGAAAACATCAAGCAGAACCAAAACGATGTGCTCCATAAATAACTTAGCCATAAAAATTGATAAGCACCAAAATTCCTGAGGCCCAGTAACTTCTTATTGTCATTTCTAGAATGCACAACAATTTGGAAAAGAGAAACCTTTGGTGCTTACATCAGCCTGCTCCTGCGTATTAAGTTTTCCTTATTTTTGACTAGCAATTTTAAGTTTTCATATGTCATTTCATTTACTCTTTCTTACAAGCTCTAAGTGTAGTGTTATTCACATTTGACAAGTAGGAAGTTGAGAACTGTGGCAATAAAAAGTAGTCCAAAAGTGACTGGCTTCTTTTTTCTTTTGGCATGACACTTCTGGCATGACAAATGTGGGGAGTCCCGCAGACCCACTCCTCAGTGAAACTGGTGAAAGTTATAAAATAAAAAACAAAAAAAAAAACAAACCCTACCCCCACCCCAGCCACCTCTGAAAATGGTCCTAAGGTCATAAAGAAAATGAAGAAACACCTATTCAAGAAAATCTACTAAAACTTGGTAAGGACAAAGAACTTTTGTGGTGTCTGAATGACAATCTTGCTCCCACCCTTCCCCATCACAGCTTAGCACGACAGAACCTCCACTCCAGATTGATAGAGCCAAGGACACAGGGCTCTCCTGAAGCCCAGCTCCCAGTAAGAGGACTATCCTGACATGATGAGCAGCACAGCACGCCAGCATTTCTCACCTTGCCCACAGCTACCTGTTGCTGAAGCTAAGCTGTGGGTGAGTGTGGTTGAGAGGTGGGGGCTCCCTTCTCCCCAGTCCCTGCTCCTGGGACAGAGGCTCTACCCTGAGTGAGGCCCTGCAAAGAATACTAGACCTGGATTATCTTGCCCCAGCTCACCGGGTAAGGCTTCCATGGTAGGAGCGGCAGGCCAAGGAGACCTGGGGCTACAGCCACCCACTCAATTGAACACTCAGCTCCTAAACTGAAATGTCACTTAAAGAGAAGTGTCCACTGTTCCTGCCCCCAGCACCACAGCCGTGATTCAGAGATTTTCACTGGGGCTAGAAGCAGCCATAAACCAGACTTCCAAATCTCTTCCCAGAGGAATTGACTTCACTTGTGGGTAAGTTCAAACCTAAGAGTGCTCTTAAAAACAGTGGTTGTAGTGAAAGACCATTGAGAAGAGATTGATATTCTTTGGAGATAAAGGCTAAACTGCAGACCTGCTGGTTTGCTGGAGAGAAATGGAAAGAGACAGAAGAGATCTTTTGTGGTCAGAATAAATTTTAAACACTGACCTTGGGAAGTACATCTTTAAAGAAGCCTGAATTTGACTGGATTAGTCTGTGAAGCAATTTATGCCCCCAAACACTGCTGAAAACAACAGAGCAAGCAGCCGCAATTAGTGGAGTTTAAGAGCTGGGTATGGTCTGGGAAAGAAATAGCCAAAAGAGCCCTGCCAGAATCAATGCCAGCTCTGGATGATAGTGGGCACACCCAAGGCTGTATCCCCTGAGGGGCAACATCAAAGGCTTCACACTGCTGATGGAGAGGGAAAAAGACAGATCTGTATCTAGAATAAGGAAATCCTATAACTCAAAAACAAAAAGACAAATAAGCCAATTAAAAAATGAGCAAAGGACTGAAATAGACATTTCTCCAAAGAAGATATACAAATGGTCAACGGGCACACACAAAAGATATTCAACACCCTTAGACATTAGGGAATGGCAAATCAAAACCACAAGATACTGTTTAACGTTCATCAGGATGCCTATAATCAAAGAAACTGAAAATAACAGGCACTGGTGAAAATGTGGTAAAAGTGGAACCCTCATACCACTGGTGCGAATATAATATGGTACAGCCACTGTGGAAAATAATTTTGGCAGTTCCTCAGTAAGTTAAATTAGAACATAAACATATGACCCAGCAGTCCTACTCCTAAATATATACTCAAAACAACTGAAAACAGGTGTTCAAACAAAAACTTGTACACGGATGTCCATAGTATTATTATTCACAAAAGCCAAAGGTGGAAACAACGCAATGTCCGTCAATGAATGAATGGCTAAACAAAATGTGGTATATCCATACAATGGAACATTATTCAGTAATAAAAAGAAATGAAATTCTCATACATGTTAACAGAAATCAGACACAAAAGGCTACACACTGTATGATTCCATTTATATGAAATAGCCAGAAATCCACAAAGACAAAAAGTAGATGAGAGATTACTAGGACCTGGAGGTAAAGGGAATGAGGAGTTTTTGCTATTGAGCTTCTGTTAGGGTGCTGGAAAATTCTGCAACTAAATATAGTAGTGATGGTTGTACAACACTGTGACTATAATGGTACTGAACAGTTCATTAAAAATGGTTACACTGATACATTTTATATTATGTAAATATCCACAATAATAAAAAAAGCAAACCCATCTAATGCCAAACCTCAGTACACAGTATGAGATCCCGTATAAGAATGCCCACAGTATAAGATTCCGATATAAAATTACACATCTTCATGGGTTCCATTTAATAGACTTTCAGTTCATTCTTCACTTTAAGAATTATTTAAATGTATAAACTCTAGTCCTGAATACTGTTCTTGTTATATGAAGTATAACAAGATTTTCTCAGCCTAATTTAATTTCACGATGTGTGATCATTTATCTACCACATTCTGACACAGAATTGTAATTAAAAGCTTAAATATGAATTACATATTTACATATAAATTGTAAACTATCAAAAGCAAAAGGCAAAGAGAAAATCGACAATGAAATACCACTTCACACTCTCTGGTATTGCTATAACCAAAAAAGAAAAGCAAGGGGAGACCTTCAAGATGGCAGAGGAGGAAGACGCAGAGATCACATTCCTCCCCACAAATACATCAGAAATACATCTACATGTGGAACAACTCCTACAGAACGTCTACTGAACGCTGGCAGAAGACCTCAGACCTCCCAAAAGGCAAGAAACTCCCCACATACCTGGGTAGGGCAAAAGGAAAAAGAAAAAACAGAGACAAAAAATAGGGACGGGACCTGCACCTCTGGAAGGGAGCTGTGAAGGAGGAAAAGCTTCCACACACTAGGAAGCCCCTTCACTGGCAGAGACAGGGTGGCGGGGGGGACACTTTGGAGCCACGGAGGACAGCACAGCAACAGGGGTGCGGAGGGCAAAGCGGAGAGATTCCCGCACAGAGGATCGGTGCCAACCAGCACTCACCAGCCCAAGAGGCTTGTCTGCTCACCCGCCGGGGAGGGAGGGGCTGGGAACTGAGGCTCGGGCTTCGGAGGTCAGATCCCAGGGAAAGGACTGGGGTTGGCTGCGTGAACACAGCCTGAAGGGGGCGCCACAGCTAGCCAGGAGGGAGTCCGGGAAAAGGTCTGGACCTGCCTAAGAGGCAAGAGACCATTGTTTCCTGGTGTGCGAGGAGAGGGGATTCAGAGCACCGCCTAAACGAGCTCCAGAGACGGGCACGAGCCGCAGCTGTCAGCGTGGACCCCAGAGACTGGCATGAGACGCTAAGGCTGCTGCTGCTGGAGCCACCAAGAAGCCTGTGTGCAAGCACAGGTCACTATCCACACCTCCCCTCCCGGGAGCCTGTGCAGCCCACCACTGAGAGGGTCCCGTGATCCAGGGACAACTTCCCCGGGAGAACGCACAGTGTGCCTCAGGCTGGTGCAACGTCACACCTGCCTCTGCCACCGCAGGCTCGCCCAGCACTCCGTGCCCCTCCCTCCCCCCGGCCTGAGTGAGCCAGAGCCCCCGAATCAGGTGCTCCTTTAACCCCATTCAGTCTGAGTGAAGAAAAGATGCCCTCAGGCGACCTACATGCAGAGGCAGGTCCAAATCCAAAGCTGAACCCCAGGAGCTGTGCGAACAAAGAAGAGAAAGGGAAATCTCTCCCAGCTGTCTCAGGAGCAGCGGATTAAAGCTCCACAATCAACTTGATGTACCCTGCGTCTGTGGAATACCTGAAGAGGCAATGAATCATTCCAAAATTGAGGCGGTGGACTTGGGAGCAACAATACATATATTTTTTCTCTTTTCGTGACTGTGTATGTGTATGCTTCTTTGTGTGATTTTGTCTGTATATCTTCGCTTTCACCATTTGTCCTAGGGTTCTGTCTTTCCAGTTTTTTTTTAGTATAGTTTTTAGAGCTTGTCATCATTGGTGGATTTGTTTTTTGGTTTCGTTGCTCTCTTCTTTCTTTCTCTATTTTTTTATTACTTTTAAAATTTTTTTAATTTTTAACAATTATTTTTTATTTTAACAACTTTATCTTTTTCTTTATTTTTTTCTCCCTTTTCTTCTAAGCCGTGTGGCTGACAGGGTCTTGGTGCTCCAACCGGCTGTCAGGCCTGTGCCTCTGAGGTGGGAGAGCCGAGTTCAGCACATTGGTCCTCCAGAGACCTCCCAGCTCCACATAATATCAAACAGCGAAAGCTCTCCCAGAGATCTCCATCTAAATGCTAAGACCCAGCTCCACTCAATGACGACCAGCAAGCTACAGTGCTGGACATCCTATGCCAAGCAACTAGCAAGACAGGAACAAACCCCACACATTAGCAGAAAGGCTACCTAAAATCATAAGGTCACAGACACCTCAAAACATACCACCGGACACAGTCCTGCCCACCAGAAAGACAAGATGCAGCTTTATCCACCAGAACACAAGCACCGGTCCCCTCCACCAGGAAACCTACACAACCCACTGAATCAACCTTAGCCACTGGGGGCAGACACCAAAAACAATGGGAGCTACGAACCTGTAGCCTGCGAAAGGAGACCCCAAACACAGTAAGTTAAGCAGAATGAGAAGACACAGAAACACACAGCAGATGAAGGAACAAGGTAAAAACACACCAGACCAAACAAATGGAGAGGAAATAGGCAGTCTACCTGAAAAAGAATTCAGAGTAATCATAGTAAAGCTGGTCCAAAATCTTGGAAACAGACTGGAGAAAATACAAGAAATGTTTAACGACGACCTAGAAGAACTAAAGAGCAAACAAACAATGATGAACAACACAATAAATGAAATTTAAAAGTCTCTAGAAGGAATCAATAGCAGAATAACTGAGGCAGAAGAACGGATAAATGACCTGGAAGATAAAACAGTGGAAATAACTACTGCAGAGCAGAATAAAGAAAAAAGAATGAAAAGAATTGAGGACAGTCTCAGAGACCTCTGGGACATTAAACACACCACCATTTGAATTCTAGGGGTCCCAGAAGAAGAGAAAAAGAAAGGGACTGAGAAAATATCTGAAGAGAGTATAGTTGAAAACTTCCCTAATATGGGAAAGGAAATAGTTAATCAAGTCCAGGAAGTCCAGAGAGTCTCATACAGAATAAATCCAAGGAGAAATACGCCAAGAGACATATTAATCAAACTATCAAAAATTAAATACAAAGAAAAAATATTAAAAGCAGCAAGGGAAAAACAACAAATAATATACAAGGGAATCCCCATAAGGTTAACAGCTGATCTTTCAGCAGAAACTCTGCAAGCAAGAAGGGAGTGCCAGGACATATTGAAAGTGATGAAAGGGAAAAACCTGCAACCAAGATTACTCTACCCAGCAAGGATCTCATTCAGATTTGATGGAGAAATTAAAACCCTTACAGACAAGCAAAAGCTAAGAGAATTCAGCACCACCAAATCAGCTTTACAACAAATGCTAAAGGAACTTCTCTAGGCAGTAAGCACAAGAGAAGGAAAAGACCTACAATAACAAACCCAAAACAATTAAGAAAATGGTAATAGGAACATACATATCGATAATTACCTTAAATGTAAATGGTTTAAATGCTCCAACCAAAACACACAGACTGGCTGAATGGATACAAAAACAAAACCCATATATATGCTGTCACCAAGAGACCCACTTCAGACCTAGGGACACATACAAACTGAAAGTGAGGGGATGGAAAAAGATATTCCATGCAAATGTAAATCAAAAGAAAGCTGGAGTAGCAATACTCATATCACACAAAACAGACTTTAAAGTAAAGACTATTACAAGAGACAAAGAAGGACACTACATAATGATCAAGGGATCAATCCAAGAAGAAGAATCTTAACAATTGTAAATATTTATGCACCCAACATAGGAGCACCTCAATACATAAGGAAAATGCTAACAGCTATAAAAGGGGAAATCAACAGTAACACAATCATAGTAGGGGACTTTAACATCCCCACTTTCACCAATGGGCAGATCATCCAAAATGAAAATAAATATGGAAACACAAGCTTTAAATGATACATTAAACAAGATGGACTTAATTGATATTTATAGGAGATTCCATCCGAAAAGAACAGAATACGCTTTCTTCTCAAATGCTCATGGAACATTCCCCAGGATAGATCATATCTTGGGTCACAAATCAAGCCCTGGTAAATTTAAGCAATCTGAAATCGTATCAAGTATCTTTTCTGACCATAACGCTATGAGACTAGATATCAATTTTTTTACAGGAAAAAACCTGTAAAAAATACAAACACATGGAGGCCTAACAATACACTACTTAAAAACCAAGAGATCACTGAAGAAATCAAAGATGAAATAAAAAAAATACCTAGAAACAAATGACAATGAAAACACGATGACCCAAAACATATGGGATGCAGCAAAAGAAGTTCTAAGAAAGTTTACAGCAATACAATCCTACCTCAAGAAACAAGAAACATCTCAAATAAACAACCTAACCTTACACCTAAAGCAATTAGAGAAAGAAGAACAAAAAAACGCCAAAGTTAGCAGAAAGAAAGAAATCATAAAGATCAGAGCAGAAATAAATGAAAAAGTAATGAAAGAAACAATACCAAACATCAATAAAACTAAATGCTGGTTCTTTGAGAAGATAAACAAAATTGATAAACCATTAGACAGACTCACCAAGAAAAAAAGGAGAAGACTCAAATCAATAGAATTAGAAATGAAAAAGGAGAAGTAACAACTGACACTGCAGAAATACAAAGGATCATGAGAGATTACTACAAGCAACTATATGCCAATGAAATGGACAACCTGGAAGAAATGGACAAATTCTTAGAAAAACACAAGCCTCCAAGACTGAACCAGGAAGAAACAGAAAATATAAACAGACCAACCACAAGCACTGAAATTGAAACTGTGATTAAAAATCTTCCAGCAAACAGAAACCCAGGACCAGACGGCTTCACAGGCGAATTCTATCAAACATTTAGAGAAGAGCTAACACCTATCCTCAAACTCTTCCAAAATATAGCAGAGGGAGGAACACACCCAAACTCATTCTACTAGACCACCATTACCCTGATACCAAAACCAGACAAAGATGTCACAAAGAAAGAAAACTACAGGCCAATATCACTGATGAACACGGATACAAAAATTCTCAACAAAATACTAGCAAACAGAATCCAACAGCACATTTAAAGGATCATACACCATAGTCAAGTGGGGTTTATCCCAGGAACGCAAGGAT
Source organism: Pseudorca crassidens (assembly GCF_039906515.1). Lineage (NCBI taxonomy): Eukaryota > Metazoa > Chordata > Mammalia > Artiodactyla > Delphinidae > Pseudorca > Pseudorca crassidens. The sequence continues at coordinate 56,880,423 of NC_090304.1, forward strand.
TCTTCAATATATGCAAATGAATCAGTGTGATACACCGTATTAACAAACTGAAGGATAAAAACCATATGATCATCTCAATAGATGCAGAAAAAGCTTTCAACAAAATTCAACACCCATTTATCATAAAAACCCTCCAAAAGTGGGCATAGAGGGAACCTGCCTCAACATAATAAAGGCCATATATGACAAACCCACAGCCAACATTGCTCTCAGTTGTGAAAAACTGAAACCATTCCCACTAAGATCAGGAAAACAAGGTTGCCCACTCTCACCACTATTATTCAACCTAGCTTTGGAAGTTTTAGCCACAGCAATCAGAGAAGAAAAAGAAATAAAAGGAATCCAAATCAGAAAAGAAGAAGTAAAGTTGTCACTGTTTGCAGATGACATGATACTATACATAGAGAATCCTAAAGACTCTACCAGAAAACTACTAGAGCTAATCAATGAATCTGGTAAAGTAGCAGGACACAAAATTAATGCACAGAAATCTCTTGTATTCCTATACACTAATGATGGAAAAATCTGAAAGAGAAATTAAGGAAACACTCCCATTTACCATTGCAACAAAAAGAATAAAATACCTAGGAATAAACCTACCTAAGGTGACAAAAGACCTGTATGCAGAAAACTATAAGGCACTGATGAAAGAAATTAAATATGATACAAACAGATGGAAAGATATACCATGTTCTTGGATTGGAAGAATCAACATTGTGAAAATGGCTATACTACCCAAAGCAATCTACAGATTCAATGCAATCCCTATCAAACTACCACTGGCATTTTTCACAGAACTAGAATAAAAAATTTCACAATTTGTATAGAAACAGAAAAGACCCCGAATAGCCAAAGCAATCTTGAGAAAGAAAAACAAAGCTGGAGGAATCAGGCCACCGGACTTCAGACTACACTACAAAGCTACAGTAATCAAGACAATACAGTACTGGCACAGAAACAGAAATACCGACCCATGGAACAGGATAGAAAGCTCAGAGATAAAGCCACACACATATGGTCAACTTATTTTTGATAAAGGAGGCAAGAATATACAATGGAGAAAAGACAGCCTCTTCAATAAGTGATACTGGGAAAACTGGGCAGCTACATGTAAAAGAATGAAACTAGAACACTTCCTAACACGATACACAAAAATAAACTCAAAATGGGGGCTTCCCTGTGGCGCAGTGGTTGAGAGTCCGCCTGCCGATGCAGGGGACTTGGGTTCGTGTCCCGGTCCGGGAAGATCCCACATGCCGCAGAGCGGCTGGGGCCGTGAGCCATGGCCGCTGAGCCTGTGTGTCCGGAGCCTGTGCTCCGCAACAGGAGAGGCCACAACAGTGAGAGGCCCGCGTACCACAAAATAAATAAATAAATAAATAAATAAAAATAATTTTAAAAAAACCTCAAAATGGATTAAAGACCTTAATGTAAGGCCAGACACTATCAAACTCTTAGAGAAAAACATAGGCAGAACACTCTATGACATAAATCACAGCAAGATCCTTTTTGACCCACCTCCTAGAGAAATGGAAATAAAAACAAAAATAAACAAATGGGACCTAATGAAACTTCAAAGCTTTTGCACAGCAAAGGAAACCATAAACAAGACGAAAAGACAACCCTCAGAATGGGAGAAATTATTTGCAGATGAAGCAACTGACAAAGGATTAATCTCCAAAATTTACAAGCAGCTCATGCAGCTCAATATCAAAAAAACAAACAACCCAATCCAAAAATGGGCAGAAGACCTAAATAGACATTTCTCCAAAGAAGATATACAGATTGCCAACAAACAAATGAAAGAATGCTCAACATCACTAATCAGTAGAGAAATGCAAATCAAAACTACAATAAAGTATACCTCACACTGGTCAGAATGACCATCATCAAAAAATCTACAAACCATAAATGCTGGAGAGGGTGTGGAGAAAAGGGAACCCTCTTGCACTGTTGGTGGGAATGTAAATTGATACAGCCACTGTGGAGAACAGTATGGCGGTTCCTTAAAAAATTAAAAATAGAACTACCATATGACCCAGCAATCCCACTACTGGGCATATACCCTGAGAAAACCATAATTCAAAAAATCATGTACCACAATGTTCACTGCAGCTCTATTTACAATAGCCAGAACATGGAAGCCACCTAAGTGTTCATCAACAGATGAATGGATAAAGAAGATGTGGCACATATATACAAATGGAATATTACTCAACCATAAAAAGAAACGAAATTGAGTTATTTGTAGTGAGGTGGATGGACCTAGAGTCTGTCATACAGAGTGAAGTCAGTCAGAAAGAGAAAAACAAATACCGTACACTAACACATATATATGGAATCTAAAAAAAAACAAAGAGGTTCTGAAGAGCCTAGGGGCAGGACAGGAATAAAGATGCAGAGGTAGAAAATGGACTTGAGGACAAGGGGAGGGGGAAGGGTAAGCTGGGACGAAGTGAGAGAGTGGCATGGACTTATATAAACTACCAAATGTAAAACAGATAGCTTGGGAAGCAGCCACAAAGCACAGGGAGATCAGCTCAGTGCTTTGTGACCACCTAGAGGGGTGGGATAGGGAGGATGAGAAGGAGACGCAAGAGGGAGGGGATATGGGGATATATGTACATGTATAGCTGATTCACTTTGTTATAAAGCAGAAACTAATACACCACTGGAAAGCAATTATACTCCAATAAAGATGTTTAAAAAAAATGAAGAGCAACAATAAGTGTTGGCAATAATGGGGAGAAACTGGAACCTACATACACTGCTGTTGGGAATGTAAAGTGATGCAGCCACTTTGGAAAATGGTTTGGTGGTTTCTCAAAATATTAAGCATAAAGCTACCATGTGACCCAGCAATTCCACTCAAGAGAAATGATATCATATACTCATCCAAATGATTTCACAAATGTTGATAGTAGCATTAATCATAATAGCCAAGAGGTAGAAATAATCCAAACATCCATCAACTGCTAAATGGATAAATAAAACGTTGGATATCTATACAATAGAATACTAGTTGGATATAAAAGAAATGAAGTATTGATACATGCTACAACTTGTATGAACCTCAAAAACGTTGTGCTAAATGAAAGAAGCCTGACACAAAAGCCCATATGTTGTATGACTGCATTTATATGAAATATTCCAGAAGAGGCAAATCTATAGAGAGCAGTTTAGTGCTTACCTAGAACTCGGGGTGGAAACAGGAAGGGATTGGTAATGGGTACTGGGTTTCACTTTGGGGTGATATAATGCTCTCAAATTAGATTGTGGTGATGCTTCCACAGCTCTGTGAATATACTAAAAACCACGAAACAGTATACTTTAAGTGACTGATTTTTATGGTATGTAAAATGTATCTCAATAAAGTTGTTTTTTAAAACCTGCTCCATTTTCTCATTCCCAACTTTACTTTTTATGATTCACCAACATAAACCTTCTAATCTGTCCATCCGGTGTCCAGTGAAAACCCCACACTCATTTTAGTTACTTGACTCTGCTCACATTCCTCCCCTACCTGAAGTACTCTCCCTAGGGTACAGTTAAGTCACATACTTATTTTGAAGATGTTTCTGACCAAGTCAATCCTCATAGACCTAATTACCCTCTAGATTTCATAACACTTATAACTTGTAACACTGTAACTTCAAGTATATACATAAAACAGTTTCACCTTATTTCCTATCAACGTCTAGATTTTGCCACAATCCCTAATTCTTGCCTTTAATCTCTTTTATCTTCTCAGAGACAAACTAGTTACTCCAGAATCATAAAGATCAAACATAACTGTGGAACTCAGCTAGGGCTCTAAGACAAAAAGGAAAAGGTGTACAACCAAAGAATACTGTAGCATAAGTAACATCAACAGTGAATGAAAAGCATGCTCCTTCCTCTCTTATGCCCTGCCAACTCACCAGCTTCACCAACCAGAACCCTGAGTACATCTTTGTATCCCCTTAACAGCACAGAATCTTGAACACAGATGGTACCAAAGGTCTGCTGAATAACAAATTAATGCTTTTGAATGCAACTTCCTACATGTGTATTCAGGAGTCCCCAAACCTTAGCAAATACCTGAAATCTTAAAGCAGGAAATGGGAATGAGGAAAAACAAAACTAAAATGATGGGACATGCATTTACTTCTCGACAGTGTATTATGTTCTTACTGTGCATTTCAAGGTGGCATCTTACTGCTGTCCTCAAACCTGAGTATGTACCAGGCATCCTTATCTTTAAGTAGTTACTGGACTTCATTGTTATCAGAGCAAAAAAGAGCACTATTAAGAGAAGCAAGGACTTAGATGTGACACTTCACTTCCTCCTAACAGTAGGGTGCCAAGACTCAAACCCCTATGCCTCTACATGCAGTCCGGAAGAAATCCACACAATGAAGCTTGGAAGTGTAGAGATGTGTGAGGTGGGAATAAGGAGGAGCACTGCTTTCAGAGGAGAGTGTGTTGGTAGGCAGAAGACAAATCTTAGGAGCTGAACTGCTGAAAGCAACAAAGACAGTGGGCTCATAAAACAAAAGCCACAGACCGCTGAAACCTGTGCTAGACCCTGAATGCAGGAGCCTAGTATCAATGAATTCAAGAGCACCTTTCTGACACTCTGAATAGACAAAGCCTAATTCCACTACATAAAATTCCTCAACCTGGCCCTGGAGTACTATGAACATAGAACACTTCTTATTTGTTTAGCTTCAGAAATACATTTTCGGACTTACCTCGTGGCACAATGGTTAAGGATCCACCTGCCAATGCAGGGGACACAGGTGTGAGCCCTGGTCCGGGAAGATCCCACATGCCGTGGAGCAGCTAAGCCCATGTGCCATAACTACTGAGCCTGCGAGTCACAACTACTCAGCCCACGTACCACAGCTACCGAAGCCCGCACGCCTAGAGCCCATGCTCCACAGCAAGAGACGCCACTGCAACGAGTAGCCCCCACTTGCCTGCAACTAGAGAAAGCCCGTGTGCAGTCACTTAGACCCAACACAGCCAAAAATAAATAAATAAAATTTAAAAAGCCCCGATTTAAAAAAAAAAATACATCTTCCTCCTTTCTCTGTATTTATTCTTATTTGGTAATTTACCTTGTGTTGTTTAGTGTCCAAAATGCACATATTGTAATCATTCAGACTTGCTTAGGGGATTTCTCTGGTGGTAAAGCAGTTAGCTCCAAATTTATAATTATTTAAGTTTGTTACAGATTTTTTTTACTTGTTTAACTTGGGTCTCTTTAATAATTCCCTTTATATTTGTAAAAACTCCTTTAGATTATACATTTCCTTCTCTATCATTTACTTTTTAATATTTGGTAGTTTAGATTAAGGGATCATGAAATGTATTTAAGGTGGGTAATTCTTCTTCACTTCAATATTCAGATGACTATTAAGGTGCAAAGAGAAAATTAACAACATAAATGGCTAAAAGAGAATGTTTTCTTCAATTTACATATTGTTATTTTATCATCTGCTGCCTTCTTTGAACTCATATACAGATGCTAACACTCCTACTTTAAATGTTCAACCAAGCGTTTTTATTCTGCTTTTTGCAGAAGGCTATCATCTAGATTTCTTCAAACCACATATGAAGAAAGACAGCATTTGATTATTATTTTGAATAATGATTTTGACACATCAGGATAACTTCTCCCAGTGAATATGCTGTTCAATAATATGAAGAGAAAGCATCATTATCAAGAGTCAGAATATACTGAACCAGAGAGAGTAGTTTTGTACAGGTCTTGTCATTTGATGAAATCACCCAAATATATAAAGAATCTTGATTTCTCAGAGATACAGAAATCAGTAAATAAATGAAAGAAATACAAAAAGCACCACTCATCAACATACATTTCTCTTTGTACCTTATACTACTGGTCAATGATTTTAAACAGGCTGTCTAATTGGTAAATGAAAGGCTTTCAATTGCCGACATGTAAGAAAAACTGGTAACTTTTAAATTTCCTGCAACAAGAGAAGGCTGACAATATGTGGTGCATAGCAGGAGCTCAAAGAATAATTGCTGAACAAAGAATTAAAATAAAAGCCTTCATGAGGTATACAGACTAAATAATTTCTTATGAAAAATATATTTTCTAAAGACTCTGAAAAAGAAAATATTCACATGTATGCTTTTCTATTTTAGTTCCATCTCTTAAAATAAGTTACACCCAAAAATGTAACTTGGGGGTTGAATTTGCAGAAAAGATCTCTTAGAATTTTTATTAATTTCTTCAAATTTCTCTAGTTCACCAATTCACAGTTATAAAAAAGGCAACTAGAGTACTAAATTAAAAATCCACTCCTTTCAGTCACAACGTAGGTAATACAGCTGGTTGGACAGAAAATTAGAGAAGTGTGAATTTTCTATGCACGTTTTTTAAGGATTATTATCAACAAAGTTTCATGTTCTATCCACATAACTCTCATTAAATTTAAAGCAAACCCTCAAATGAAAAATATCAGAGAGCAATATATCCTCCAAGATGGGAAGCACAGCTTACCGTAACTTGAAAAAGTTCTCCAGCCCCCTCACAGTCATTGGATGTGATTACTGGAGTATGAATATGCACAAAGCCACTGTCCTGGAAGAAAAAGAGAAACCACTTTTCTCAGTATATTTGTATGTGAAACACTTCCAAGAACATACACTTCATTATATGATTCAAATAGCACTAAGAGAATGCCATATCAAATCCCTCCTTAATCCCCAAAATAAAACTATTAAAATATCAAATGGAGAGTTTACTATGCACAAAGAATTTTAAATCAGAACTGACTTAGACAATATCTAGTCCAATCTCCTCACTGGAAAGACAAGGAAATTGAGGCCCAGAGAGATTTAATGAGAGGTCAAAATCATACAACGCGTCAGAGTCAGAGCCGGGACTAGAACCTAGGTGCTCAGGATCTCTCTCTGGTGCCATTTCTTCTTCCCACTTTTCCAACATACTAATAGTGATTTAACACACACGCACACACACGCACACTCACTCAGGGCTAATGCATAATGATGTTGCCCACACTGCTAAGGGAATAAAATGATCAATATTAAGTTGTTATTTTGGAATGAGACCCTCAATTGTAACAAACCACCAAAAAGGAGATAAATTAAGGTTGACAATCAGGGACCGCAGAAATAAACAGCAAAAAGGCAGGAATGATTTTTAGGAAGTCTGTCATTAAACTGATGGCACAGTGCACCGCACATGGCACAGGCAGTGCACTTCCTTTGCCTCAAGGAAGATTGTGAGCAGCAAACCCATCCATTACTAAGGCACCCAACTGCAATCCTTCTGCTCTAAAGTCTGAGACTATTTCCATTAGTGAACCACAAAAGCTGTTGCTAGTAAAACTGAAATAACCCAGCAACTTCAAGGTTATGCTTCTTTCACTTTGACTATGGATGTAGGCGAAAGGTTACAGAGAGCATAAATGCTGCAGGGTGGGGGTGGAGGCAGCTAAAGTGAATTTATTCTGCAAAGGCATAAGAGTATGTGTTCAATGTAAACATTTTGTTCTTGACATCAATACAATAAGTTCATATATATCCATCTAATCTCTGCTAAATTCTGCCAGTACCTACTGGTGGAATGTAAAATATGTCAGTGTATTACCAGGGGCCTCCCAAATTTACCCCTTCCTTCCTAAAAAGGTTGAATTCAAGTATTCTGGCTATGATACAAAGTATCCAGCCAACAACTTGCCTTATGATGTAGACTGATTAAATTTTCAAGCTATAAATTAGGAGTCTCAGTAAGTGTTCAAATATGTACTTAATCTGGGAACAACGTGTGGTGAGGTGCTGCACAGAGCACATTATAGAGAACAAATGAAATAGAATCAATAACATTACTGCATAAAATTTTTATCTCCTAGAAGCCAAGAATTATGGACATGAATCATTTATTCCACATAAGGCAACCATGAGCATGAGTGCAGTAAACAAAGAAAGGAAGTGAAAAATCCAAAGGAAACAAGGGTGGCGAGAGGGAGGAGAAAATTTAACGGCTAAATATAATTGCCTAAGTTAGAACTGGTCAACTGCCACAAGGAACAATGCTGTAAACCTTATGAAAATAACTGTATGGGATTTTTTTTTTAATCACTCAAATAGTGGGAATTATTCTCAATTCTCAAATAATGCTAAACCTTTCAAAAGGCATCAACGGCTTTTTAAGCCTTAACAGTGCTAGCAAGGCTTATCATATCAAAGTCTATATCATTACCACCAAAAGTTATACAGGAGAGGGTACAAAGGAACAACAAAGACGAGAACAAAGTCCACAAAAGAGAAAGTGGATAGAGAAGTAGGAAAATAAATAGCAGGAGTACTCTCAGAGGCTGCCTCCAGTGGGGTTCCACTGTCAGGTACTTATCCTATCCCACAGCAAAGGGGTTCCTAACAAGAGAGATGAAGGCCAGAGAAGGGGTCAAAAATTTTGGCCCAATTATTCAGATCCCACCCATCACCTCTAAATATCTAAGTATTTTGATAGATACACATTGCTATAACCAGATATTTATAAGGCAATGAATGAGTATCTGAAAATTACAAAATTCATGTACTAAGGACCATACACATCACTCAAAGAGTCATGGACTATATTTTTCTTTAACACACACAAAATAAATATTATTTAATCAGACTCAACAAAAAAGAAACATGACAGCAATTGCTAGCCACAGACACACCACTGGCGACAAAAAGTGACAGCAAGAGACCAAAAAAACAAAACAAAAACCAAAAAAACACCCCATAAAAAGCAGTCACAGGAACTCAAAGACACAGCAGTCTAGGGTCATTCAACGCAGGGTCAAAGAACACTCCTCACCATGACAGGCTTTGAAGGCACTGCCATACTGAGAAGAGAACAATCTGATACTCAGAGGAAGAACCTCAACTCACCAGGAAAGGGCAAACTCTTTTCTGTTGGCTCACTTCAGGAAGCCAGGGAAGTATGTAATACATTTTAGGATAACTGCCACTGGAAATTAGAAAAAAAATTGGTGCCTAAAGAGATAATCCTATTATTTGAGAAACTCAGCTCTTGTAAATAACTCATTTTTTGAGAATTCTAGATAGTCATGTTTTAGTACTCAGCAAATGTGTCAATTTTATAAGCAAAGCAAGTTATACACTAAACATTTTTGATACTCAAACCAAAAAACTCTAGATCCTTAAAGTATCCTAACTAAAAGGTTTGTGCTCAAGTTTCTTTTTCCCTATATTTTCAAGGTCTGAAATTTTTGAAAATTTTACATTTTAGTTCTTAACATGTTTTAGGGAGCCTAAAGTAACAAACATAGAAACAGTACCAAATATAGGATAATATATAAATAATATTTAATATGTCCTATAGTACTCCCATTATTTCTTTAAACAATTCAATCCTGTCACATACACAAGTGGGTGACATCTTAGAAGGAGGTATCAGGATTATATTTTCCAGAGCTTTACAATTAAAAAGTGAATTTATAAGACTCAAAAGTACCTACCTTTATAACCATCACCAACAGTGCTAAAATTCATTATTTTCAACCACCTAAAATATTTTTTAAATTTTACCTTACTTTGCTTATTCTTTGATTTCAGAGTTTTCTAGTGTTTTTTATTATTTTAAAATTATTTACATACCTGTGAAAACTTCAAGTAATAAGAAATGTATAAATTAGGTAAAACCCACTTGTTAATGGATTGCCAATACCACCACCTACTGGCCAGAAATCCATAAAATTTTCAGAATTAAAGCAGATCCACTGACTTTATCAGCTGTTAAAGCCATATAGGGAAAAAAGATTTTTACATCTGAACAAATTTTCTGTTTGTATGGTTCAAGCACTATTGAAAAGCCATATGGATGGGACTTCCCTGGTGGCGCAGTGGTAAAGAGCCCACCTGCCAATGCAGGGGACACGGGTTCAAGTCCAGGAAGATCCCACATGCCGCGGTGCAACTAAGCCCGTGTGCCAACTACTGAGCCTGTGCTCTACAGCCCTCGGGCCACAACTACAGAAGCCTGCGCGCCTAGAGCCCGTGCTCTGCAACAGGAGAAGTCACTGCAATGAGAAGCCAATGCACCACAATGAAGAGTAGCCCCCTGCTCACCGCAACTAGAGAAAGCCCATGGGCAGCAACGAAGACCCAACACAGCCAAAAATAAATAAATAAATTTATTTTAAAAAAAAGCCATATGGAAGATGCATAAGAAAGTTTATGAGAGCATATGTAAACACACCCTTTCACACTATAATGGGATGACACTGTATAATGTGATTTATTTTTCTTTGTTTATTCTTATGCTTTAAAGCCATGATGTTCTTTAGCTGTCACATCAAAAATTACCTCTTAAGGAGCTTTTCAAAGAGCAAGAACTTCCTTCGTGTGCCATGGCAGGGCTGGGCCTGCATGAATTTGGATGCTGTCCAAGGGAAGGGTACGCTGTCAGACAATCTTTGCAAGTGAGCTGGATCTGGAGAAGTGGATTAGGAAGAGTTCCAAAACTACATGGAATAATACTGAACTTTATCCATTGGGTCACTCTTGCTTTTGGAGCCCTTCCATCCACCACATGGAAGGAGGGTCCGTTCACTTCATCAACTTACAAACTACATTCCACTGTGGCTTTCCCGGGTTGGGGGAAATGGCTGAAAAGCAAAGCTAAATGAGACAAAATGTCTTTAGGCATTAGATCAATCTACTTGATCAACACCAATAATTTTTTAAAATTAGTGCTTACTGTATATAAAATGTCTGCGACTAAAATGTAGAAATAGGAACTAGATTTACCCTCCCATTTGAAACAACAACAAAAAAACAAAAACAGGGCTTCCCTGGTGGCGCAGTGGTTGAGAGTCCACCTGCCGGTGCAGGGGACACGGGTTCGTGCCCCGGTCTGGGAGGATCCCGCATGCCGCGGAGCGGCTGGGCCCGTGAGCCATGGCCGCTGAGCCTGCGCGTCCGGAGCCTATGCTCCGCAGCAGGAGAGGCCATGACAGTGAGAGGCCCGCGTACCGCAAAAAAAAAAAAAAAAAAATCCACAAGCAAACCACATGAAATACTGGTTTTCAAGACACTGGATATCAGACAACAAAGGATAGTGATCCCTGAGAGATAGGAAACAAACACAGTGAACCCTACCAGCAGCCCAGCTTACTACCTTGAGATTTTCCAGGCCACAGCAGGAAGAAGGGAGAAATAAAGTGGAGCCCAGCAGGCTCCCTGAGTTGAGGAGACCAAAGTGGCTAGAACTGACAGGACAGAGTACCAGAGAGCAGACAGTTGTCCAACAACTCCAGAGATGTACAGGGAGTCACCCTGGAGTATTAGGTGGAGGAATGATCAGCACATGCAAGTGAGGAAACTATCCAAGGCCAGGGAAAGAACCATCCACAACGATTAGAGGAAACAGCGCCTGGTGCTCGTATGTGGCTGGAAACAATGCCTGCTCCCACAAACCAGGCTGGAAAATCTTGTAATTCACAAGGCACTACGAAGAATACTCAGGAAGGCTTTGCCTCAGTAGTGGGGAATAATCAGACCCAGACTGAGCACTGCTCCAGATTTACTTAACAAATCATAAAAGCAAGACCCTTCCAGTAACTTAACTACATACCAAAACAAAGCTTAAGAAGCTTTATAAATATCCAGCACCCAACAAGGTAAAATTAACAAGGTCTGGCACCTAATCAAAGATTAGCAGATATACGAAGAAGCAGGAAAACATAACCTATAATGAAGAGACTAATCAATCAATTAAAACTGACTTATAGCTGACACGTTAGAAGGACGTAAAAAGTTACTAAACAGCTATGAAAACTACAGTTTTAACTAAAACTGTATTGCATATGTTCAAAAAAGTTAAGTAGAGACATGGAAGACACTAAAAAAAAAAGGCCCAAATCAAACACTTAGATATGAAGCCTTTCACTTAGATATGGGGTGAAAAATGCACTGGATAGGAATAAGAAATTAGGCACTGCAGAAGAGAAGATTGGTAAGCTTGAAGACATAGTAATAGAAACTATCCAAAAGAAACACGCTGGAAAAAAAAGATTTTTTAAAAAGAAAAGAACATCTGAGAGCTATTGGGATATGATCAAGTGGCCTAATATATGGGTAACTGAAGTCCCCAAAGGAGAGAGGTAACATAAAAATATTTGATGAAATAATGACTGAAAAACTTGGTGAAAATTAAAATGCATAGATCCAAGAAATTCAATGAACTCCAAATACAAGAAACATAAAGAAAACTCTGCCAAGGCACACATAAATCAAATCACTCAAAACCAGTGATAAACAGAAAATTTAAAATCAGCCAAAGAAAAAAGTACCACACAATAAAGGGTGCTTGGAATAAATAACCTGAAGAACTTTCAGGATAATACTCCAGTATTACAATTATTCAACTTCTTCACAAGAAAGAACACCTAGAAGCAAAGCTCCTTACCTTAAAGAAAGAATGGATAGCAGCTGTGGCTTCACTGCGAACCCTCAGTATAGAACCCAGAACATTAGTCCTACACCTAAGGTGAGGGTATTGTCTCAGATACTCCAGAGGATGCCTCTCTTTATATTTAAAAGGGAAAGCCTGACAATAAAAGGAAAAACAAGTTAGAAGCTAAAAGAAATACAGTTTTATAAAATCAGTTTACAGGGCATTTGTTAAATAGTAATGCTTTAGAATAAAACTAAGACGCTTTTGTTCCTTATTTCTTAACATAACTGAACATGGTCCACATTAATTCTAACAAGTTAGAACAGTGAGTGAAATCAGAAAGATGTGGGTTTAAATTCAGCTCTACTACTTATTAGCTTTGTAACCTTGGGCAAAGTTACTTATTATCACCAAGGCTAATCTGTTATTTATCAAATTTCTATCGGTTAGCTATCAATCACTACTTACAAATAGAGAGATTAGGATATAGTTACCCAAAACACTCCACTGTTTGGCACACATGAGTTTAGAATATTGTAGATATTAAACAGTATGTTTTCTACAGCTGTATACACACAGCTGGTATTGAATTTTAAAATTGCCCAAATGTCTTGAAAGTCTACAAGCGCTCATAATCAATTAGCACTATTTATCACCATTTATCAACATGTGCTGCTGTTTCAGAACATGAGCGAGGGTCAACAGCTTTGTATCATCTGGACGAGCAATGTATATTCATAACAATTTTAAAGGAAATTATGACTCTACCTAGAAAAATTTCCCTGCCCCCACTCATTTTACAAGATTGAGAAGATAGGATAAAAGTTTCAGACCAAAACCAAAGTTTCAATAAAAAAGATAACAGAGAAGCTAAGTAAAAGAACTCTAAAACAGGCTACCAACATAGCTATCTATTCCTTTTAGGCCTTGTGCACACATTAATTTATGTCATATAGAAATACGTCCCATACCTACGAAAGTGACAATATGATCACATTAATAGGAATCTGGGGACTGTTAGCAGGTTCAGAATTCCCTAATGCTGAATACTTAAAAATGACACTGAAATGAGGGGGAAGAGTAGTGGAAAGCATCAATACCCACCAAGGGAAAACAATTTAAGAAGAGTAAAACACATGGCAAATTTTAAATAATCAAACATCCCTCTAAAAAAGCAAAAATAAAAATGGTTAACATTTCAATTATCCAAAAGAACTAAAAATGAATTTGAAATAAAATGATGCTATTTCCCTATATTCCTCATTTTTTGTTCATTAAATACTTGAAGATGAGTGTAGCTAAACCACAGGGGGTTAAAATGGCTAGCACATAAACTTCAGCTGTGCCACTAATCAGCAATATAACCTAATGCAAGCCATTCTACCTGATTGGGTCTCATTTTCTCCAAATAGAAACTGGATTGATAATCTATGGTTTTATTCCCTCTAACCTGTTTATCAGGCTATACATAAAAAGCTACTAACAGAAGAGTCTTGCAAAAACAGGAATAAACATGTCTTAATGTAGAATTTCTTATCTTTGTTCAGCCTAAGCATCCCCACAGTCCAGCACCATCCAACAGAATTTTCTGTGATAAACGGAAATGATCTGTACCTGTGCAATGCAGTACGGTAGCTGCTAGCTACATGTGATCACTGAGCACTTGAAATGTGGCTAATGTCACTGAGGAACTGAATTTTTAATTTAATTTTAACTGATTTAATATTAAATAGCCATGGGTGGCTAGTGGCTATTGCACCAGATGGTACAGTTCTAGATCATGCAAAAGTAATTTCTAGGCAGAGCTTTCCTAAGAACGTGGTTTGCCCTGGTATGTCTTTGTCACTGCAGCTGACTAGGCATGCTTGTAAAGTGGCAAATCTCAACAGTGACAGGCACCACAGAGATACACAGAGTATTATCACTTAGCTCTCACTCCTAAGGCTCCAGCCGTCTACATAAATACTTTTTGCTACTCTTTCTACATTCCTCAGTCTATAGCCTGTTCCAATTACCTAGAAGTCACAATCGAAAAGTTCCAAGTGCCATCTTCCCAATAATCATACTTAAAACGTTGCTAATGTTTTAAATTAAGCCTTAACGGCCTCCATAATCGTGTCACAACACATACCTTGGCATCACAATTTCCAACAACTTCAATTTTTTCTGCCTTCAGTTCTACATTTTGCCTTTTGGACAAACTTTTTACCAGGTGCCCTTGAACTTCCACGGAACTCCCAAAGGCCAGTTCTCTATAATAACAAAACAACAGCATAAACAAGATCTTACATGTAGCCCTCATATTAATACCAACCTTGCTCTCAAAACATTAAACTATTATTTATTTATTTATTTGGCTGCACCAGGTCTTAGTTGCGGCATGCGGGATCTAATTCCCTGACCAGGGATCAAATCCAGGCCCCCTGCATTAGGAGCATGGAGTCTTAACCACTGGACCACCAGGGAAGTCCCTAAACCATTTAACGATAGAAGATTTTACCTTTAATTGGGTTAAGAGCTGCACATAGTTGAGAGAGAAGCAAAGGATAGGTGGGGGATATTGTCATGTGAAGATGTTAGAGAGAGGAGAGAAGGATCTTGATTCTAAGTATTTGGACTTGAGCCTCAAAGCTATGAAAAGAAGATTTGTTTAGAAAGATCACTGAGGGGGCGATATGAACACTTAGATTAGGGAAATGGGGAACAGAGGAGATGAAAAAAATTCAAAGTACTCTTTAAAACAAACAAACAAACAAACAAACAAAACCTCACCTACTGTCAAAGCTTGAATCTGCTACAACCTGAAGGCTTTCCAAAGATGACCCATCATTTACATGCAGGAACAAGACTTCCTTCTGGGATCGGACTGAACGAATCCATCCCTTATGAGAAATATTTCTAAATGTGAGTTTAAAATACAAACATTTTATATTTTCATTACACATACACACAGAGGACTAAATGAAAAAAAATAAGTCTTCATAATCCCGCCTGAACAAATCAATTGCTTTTAGTTTACCAATATGCATATATAATTTTATATGGTCCTCATCACAGTGAAATACAGCTTTGGCATTCCACCTTTTTTGCTGTTGTCGTTTTGTTAATAAAGCTCATCATTCTGAATAAGATGTCCCAAATCCCGTTAGGTTGATGAGCCTAATTCACATAACCAATCCCCCTAATATTCCAGGTTTTCTTCCTGCCCCTGCCCCTCTCCCCCACCATTACACGTAATAGGGTACACATTTTGGTTCCTTTCTCCTTTTATATCAAATTCCCAGAAGGGAGATTATGTAGTTATAGACTAGAAACATCTTTATGGGGTTTTCTTTTTTACAAAGTATCATACTAAAAGAGTTCTCAAGAAACTTATTATGATCATATTAAGTAGCACATAAACTTTCAAAGACACTCTGAATTTAAATGACAGGTATGCATGAGTACAAATGAGATGTCTTCAAGTAGAACACTAAAAACAGCTCTCTCACAGATGACAACCTCTATGCTAGTTAAATTTAACTAGCATAGAGGTTGAGAGAATATTCTAGCAGCCTCTGAACAACTGTGAACAGTTGATGTTGTTTGGTTAACCACCAAATGTGCTTGGGAAAAGTGAGATAATCCTACTTAGAAAAACTGTACTGATCCTGACTTTCTTTGTATCCCCACCACACCCTAATAGACACTGTTATTAAAGCCCTTCTATTACTTATTTGCATGTCCATAATATTTTGTGGATTTAGGAATCACATTTTTAGTTGCATTGAAGGCTATTGTCAGGCACACAGTAGAAAATCCATGAATATATCCAGTGGAAGCATATCTATCATGTACTGAACATCTACTATGTAACAAACATTTTAATTACTACGTTCTTCATATACTGTTTCACCTCCTCCTCACAACAGCAATGTGGATTATCATTATTCCCGTTTTACAAGTGAAGAATTAAGGCTCAGAGAAGTTAAATAACCTGCCTGAGGCCACACTGCTGGTAAACGGCAGAGCCTGAATTTAAACCTAAGTCTACTAGGAAGTGCTTGATCTTTCTCCAGGGCTACGCTGAATAAAGCGTAAATTGCCTCAGTCTCACATACAAGGCCCTTCATAAATTGAACACGCCCAATCCAAAGCACCAATGTCTTGCTTTTTACTTGTTAGTAAAAGTTAACATTTATGGAGCACTGTTTAATGTACTTCTGTCCTAAGCTCTTTTTAAGTATTTTTCTACTTAATCCTCACAAGAACTATCACTTTAGAGATGAAACATATTTAGAGAAGTTAGGATAACCTTGTTAAATACTCAAGGTTACCAAGTAGTACAGGTGGAATTCAAACACAGAACTCAGTTCAAAGTTCATGTTCTTGTCAACAAGCTCTTCTGAAATGATATTTCCACCCTATCCCTGGTTCCTGTGCCTGAGGAACACATCCTTCTGGACTCAGCTGAAATGTCACCTCACGCAAGAAGTCTTCTTTGACCTCCTCACACTGTTAAGAACTTCCCTCTCTGTATTCTCAAAGTTTTCTATTTATACCACTAATACTTATCACATTGCTGTCATTTCTTGTCTTATCCATCAGACCAGGACTGTCTGACAAAAATATGTGAGCCACATATGTAATTTTACTTGTTTAGTGGTTACATAAGAAATGGGTTAAATTAATTTTAATAGTATATCTTATTGAACCCAAAATATATATCAACATGTAATCAATATTAAAAATACTGAGATAGTTTGCATTCTTTTGTTCTTCAAAATTAGTGTCTATTTTACAATTACAGTACCACTCAATTCAGATACTTCTAAATTACACTGCACAGCACTAAAGTGAAAGCCTCTAACCTAGCGAGTATGTTCCATTCTTTTCATCTTTGAATCCTCTCTAGACTAGCACACAAAGGTATTAATGTATGTCGAATTAATAGATTAATGCAGGAAAAAGTTTTGATTTGGATAATAGAAAGAATATGAAACCCAAAGAAATGCAAAGAGGGGGAAATTGGTCATACTGCTAAAAATCAAGGATATGTGAGGACAGCAAAAATAACTGCATCAGTGTGTTTCAGCAACCTAGTAAGTCAAACCTCCTTGCTTGGTCTGCTCCTTTAAGGAGGTACCTTCTGTGTGGAGCCGCTGCAAATATTATTATTAACAAGAGAAATGATAGCAACTAACATTTATTCATGGTGGGCCACTGCTCTAAATGTTTTGTAACTAATATTCAGGACTCTGTGAGGTAAGGACTATTATCTCCATTCTCGTAAGAGGGAACTGAGGTTTAGAGCACGTTAAGTGACACGCCCGTAATTAACAAGCTACTAAGCGGCAGAGATTTAAACCGAGGCAGCTTGACTCCAGAACTCTTTCAGACTGCTACACTCCACTCGTTCTCCTAATTTATTAACATAAGTTTTATGCAAAGCCCCATTTTAGGCACTGAGGTGGTTAAAAGTTCAATAAAAGGTATGGTTTAGTTGAACAAATATTTACCGCCAGCTATGTGTGACTATCAAGACGGGTAAGACATAGTTCCTGCACTCAAGGAGCTATATAACTGTGGACACACGTTATGAGGGACAAAAGAAAAGGGGCTCGTTCATTTTGCTGTATGATTAACAAGTTTACGGGTAATAACCTGTATCATGAAAGCAAAGTTCCAGCACTTTCCAGGCAAAACTAACGGTAACCAATGAGAGGAGAAAAACGTGGACCCACACGATTGTCTACATTTTCTAACTTTGCCCTGCCGGTCGTTCTGTCCGACCCGACAGCACAAGGATAGCCTAGACGTGGACGTGCCATATCAGTCAACGAAAAAGACAAACCCACCGCCTTCCGATACACTAACCTGGACCTTAACGCGCTCCCCACTTGCGTTCTGGGCCCCGAGAGCGTCCCGCACGCTCAGTTTGGCTGAAGGTTTGTGCCTTGGGCAGGGAGCCGAGGAACAGGAGCGCAGGGCTCGGAGCAGGCGCAGGGCTCGGAGCAGGCACCGGGCTCCGAACATAGCGCGGCCGCCCCAGGCCCTTCTCGGGACCAGCCCTGATCCCAGCGCGTGCGGACCCTGCCTACGGGAACCCTCTCTTCTCCTCGCCTCTTCCGGGCCGCAGCCCTGCCCTCAGGCACTCCAGAGTCCCCCGCTGGCTCCCTTCTCCTTCACGGGCCCCAACTCGTGGAGAAGCTCTGCTTTCCCCCACCCCGAAAGGGCGGAAAGGACACAAGACGTTCAGCGGCGAACGGCCAAAGAGAAAGCGCACGCCTTGAGCTCCCGGGACACCCCACAACCCCGCGTGGCTTCTAAACTCACGCGCTTCCTCCTAGCTGAAACACGCGCGGCACCCACCCCTACGTCACCACGCCAACGCTAACGTCATCACGCTACGAGGAAGTTCAGACGGAGCATGCGTACTTGTGACTCCATGCAAAGAGGCGGCGAAGCGGAGGAAGGGGCGGGGTCAGGAGCTGAGATGGGGCGGAGTTAAGACGCTAGGGTTGTAGAGGTTAGCGTTGAAGGAACTAGGTAACCCGCTTGGGGCGAGGTATAAGAGTCTTCATTTCTAAAGCTTCCGGGTGATGCTGAGGACCGCAAAGTGAAGGGCGAGGAGTGACTGATGCAGAAGGAAAGCGGACCAGAAGGAGACTTGATTGTTGAGAGGATTAGTGTGAGGGGATCAGTATTTTCGGAGTTCTGAGCCCCTGCTAAAGTCACAGTTGGGTGGTATCAGACATCTAAACAGACAATTGAATAAAAGAGTGATCAGTTCCCTGACACAGCCTAAGCGTGGGATGCCAAAGATGGCTTGGTACAGAAGGTAACCCTTTGACAGGTAAGAGTAAGTGAAGAGACTTGGAACGGGGTAGTCAGAGAAAGCTTGACAGTGTGAAGCTGTTGGAGAGACAGTGGAGGAATTGCTGGGCATTGCCTGCCAGAATCTTTGAGCCTCTCTGTTTCCTTTTCCAACACAGTTATCTGCGTTTATTTGACCTGGAAACAATGACCCCTTCATGTATTAGACGACCTTTTTTTTTTTTTTGCGGTACGCAGGCCTTACTGTTGTGGCCTCTCCCGTTGCAGAGCACAGGCTCCGGACGCGCAGGCTCAGCGGGCATGGCTCACGGGCCTAGCCGCTCCGCGGCATGTGGGATCTTCCCGGACCGGGGCACGAACCCGTGTCCGCTGCACCGGCAGGCGAACTCTCAACCACGGCGCCACCAGGGAAGCCCTAGACCACCTTTTAAATGTATCAAAAATAATTTTTTTTTCTGTAACTCATTGATACTCATGAACTAGTTTTCTATCTGATTAAAAGAAAGAAGGGCTAGTTACTTAAAGTTGCACTATTATTATGCCCATTTTACAGATAAGAGAACTTAGGCACAGAAAAGTTAAATGACTTGCTCAAGGATATACATTCTATAAATGTGAGATTTAAACCTGGAAATCTTGGCTCCATCCACTAAACTGTCATGCTATACAGTCTCTCCAAGGTGGGAAATAAAACCATTGTCCCTTCCATCAAGGAACTCATGGTCTAGACATGGAGACTGGCAAGAAAACAGAGAATTGTAATATAAACTAATAAGTACCAATATAAATGTATAAGCCAGGTGAAGTGGTAGCCTACAAAAGGAAATAAGCTAAGTTTTGGAGGAGGATCAGCATTTTGCCAGGTTGGGATGTAGGAAAGTGTTTCCTGCCAGAAGGTAGCCAAGAACACTTGCCAGGAGGGCAAAAAGCCTGGAAGAATTGTAAAACTGTTCTCAAAACAGACTAGAAAATAGCACCCATGAAAATACAAAGTTCTTGGACACTTCCTGAACCTTGAGAACAGAAATATGGAAGCTTGAAGCTAAGTGCCTTCTGAATTATGTAGCTATGGGCCTTAAAAAAAAAAAGTATGTCTTTGGTATTGGTTGCAAAATCTGGGGAACAAGACAATCTGGCGTACATACCAATGATATGTATCCCAGTTCAAATCTCCTCTTTGACTATGCTACCTTGTCCAAGGGACCACAAATAGTGACCAGTTGGCTCACTTCCTACCCAGGCCGTCTGTTTGTCTTGCCTTCTTTCTTTACCTGGTCCTCCCCAGTATGCATCTTAAGAACTGAAGTCTGAGTCTCAGAGAGTGAGGATCCTGACTTCTTTTACCCTGTCACCTACTACTTGTTTAAGTCAGAGTGTTGCTTTCTGAGCAGGGGACCACTGGCCAGTAGTATGATGAAGGCAAGGGAAACCAGTGGGTGAAACTGAAAACTAGCGATAGTTCATTTAAAATGTAGATCACTGAAAGTTGACTACAGTATTTGTGTGTCTGGTGCTAAGTTCAAGCCACTCTTCGTACTGTATCAAATCATATCATCTTCTTATTTATTTCTATTTTCAGTGTTGGAGTGACACTTCCCCTTTTGGATTCATCAACTTCCAGACAGTTGCCAGAGTGATCTTTCTAAAATGAATATATTACTGCTGGTAATAATGATGGCTAGTGCCACAGAATCCTTACTATGTTCCAGGATTAATATGTTAATATTAATGTATACTGTTAATATATTCTTCACATATTCACTCATTTAATCCTCATAACAGCCCTCTGAAGCAGGGGTAGTAACATCATCCCGTTTTCAAAGGAGAAACTGAAACTCAGAGAGGTTTCATAATTTGTACCAAGTTACACTGGCAGTTTGGCACTAGAGTCCATTCTCTTACCCATTCGTAATCCAGTGATCAAGCAACCCTTCAGTTGTTCTCCCTACAACATAAAGAGGACTTGCTTTCTTTAGCATGCATACCAGGCTCTCCATGATCCATGGAGTTCCCTGAAGGGCCCTGAAGTGAGGAACAGAAGTGAGGAACAGAAGTGAAACATCCTTCCTGTTACCTTTTGATACTGCAGGTGTGTGCAATGAACACTGTCAGCATTACTTGTCAGCTTTGGGGAAGGTTTTAACCAGGCTCGGCTTGACAGTTTCCAGCTAAACTTGCAAAGCTTCAGAGCTTCTAAAAGGTAGGCACTATGCTGATATCCCATACTACCATGGAGTACCAGTCAGTGTTCATGGTTTTCATTGTGCTTGAATCTAGTCATAAAACTTTCAACACCCAAAACTTGATTTCAAGGTCATGACTTCAGAGTACAAAGGAACATAGTACTTGATGCAGAAATTATGGAGACATTAGATGTAGAAAAGAAGTGGATATTGTAAGCATCTTGGGTTTCTCTGAAGGAGCTAACAATCGTGACTATAACTTAACTTGAAAAACGGTAAGGTACATGCACAGAGCATAAAAAGTCACATTTGTAGTTTTGAACTTTCAGAAAAGCAGCTCATAATCTAGAAAGAGAAACTGATGAGTAAATGGTCAATTAAAGGAATACACACAGCAGAGCATTAGTAACCAACTCAAATTTAGTTTTTGAGATATATCCATGTAGGTCTAGTTCATTCTTTTTAATATTCCATTATATAAATGTACCATAATTTATCCATTCTTATTCTGATAGCCATTTGGGCTGTTTTCAGTGTTTCTATATTACAAACAGAGACGGATTTACCATGAAGCTCATGAAATTTAGAGCCCCTTATTCACATGCACATCTCCCCTCTGCCTTCCCTCCCACCTCTTTCCCCCCTGCAGTGCTGGGAATTGCTAGGAATTCTAGGGTGAGAGAGGAAGCAATCAGAAAGCATTTATAAAGGAACTCAGAATAAAGGGAAATGGATTTCCAAGACTGAAGAAATTTCTTCTCATTCTAAATAAATACTTTAGTATTTGTAATTTTGTATTATTTTTCTTAAAGAGAACCTCCCAAAATACATAGGCTTTGAGTCCCACAGAACTGGATCTGCCTTGATTACAAAAATGCTGCAATAAATATACTGGATACACATGAAAGAGTTTCTCGGGATCATAAGCCTGGGGTATATGCATCTTCAGCTTTACTAGATATTACCGAATTGCTCTTCAAATTGGTTCCAATTTATATACCCCACAACAGGCTTCTAAGAGTTCCCAGAGTTCCATGCCTTTAATGACATCTGATAGAGTCAGACTTTCTAATTTTTTTTTTTTTGCGGTACACAGGCCTCTCACCGCCGTGGCCTCTCCCGTCGCGGAGAACAGGCTCCAGACGCACAGGCCCAGCGGCCATGGTTCACGGGCCCAGCTGCTCCGCGGCATGTGGGATCTTCCCGGACGGGGCACGAACCCGCTTCCCCTGCATCGGCAGGCGGACTCTCAACCACTGCGCCACCAGGGAAGCCCAGACTTTCAAATTTTTACCAATGCTGGGTAAGAAAGAATATCTCGTTGTTTGAGAGATACTATGTTTTTTTTTTTTTTTTTTTGTGGTACGCGGGCCTCTCACTGCCGTGGCCTCTCCCGTTGCGGAGCACAGCCTCCAGACGCGCAGGCTCAGCGGCCATGGCTCACGGGCCCAGCCGCTCCACGGCACGTGGGATCTTCCCGGACCGGGACGTGAACCCGTGTCCCCTGCATCGGCAGGCGGACTCTCAACCACTGCGCCACCAGGGAAGCCCGAGATACTATGTTTTGATCCTCTTTTTTTTCCCCTCAAAATTCCATTTCAACTATAATCCCACCCCACCCCCCATCATTTTCAATAGCATAGTGAAAAAGAACACTAGCATGGCAACCAGAAGTCCTGGTTGAGATCTCATCACAGCTGTGGATCTTTGGGAAGTCAAACTTCCTTCACAGGGCTGTTGACAGTATTAATAACTGAAGCATCTTGTGAATTTTGTGATAGAGGAATGAGTATTGTATCCGAGTGAACACCCTCCATCATTTATGAGTTTCAGAGTTAGGGAGTCCCTTGAATTTCATGAACCAACTCTATCTAAATCCCAAAGTAGAAGGCTCAAGATGCATTCCATCTATTTTGTGTACATTTCTTTTAGGTACAGACCTTCGGTGTGCATAAGAACCATCAGCAGAGCTTGCTAAAATGCACATTCCTGGGTCTCCTACCTAATGATTTTAACTCAGTTTGAGAAAGTGCTTGTTCTGTAGTTGGATTTTATCCTTTCCTGCTTTCTTCCCTTTGCTTTCAGGAGGCACTTACTTTGAGGCTTGAACTTCGTTTCTTCTATTATACTATATTACCACAACAAAACAACCTATAATCCAAGCTGCTTTTCAGGTTTAGAGTGAGGAGGCATCAGTGGGTGGGGGTGGAGCATGACGTCAGGAGTGTAGAAGGAGCCTCTTCCTCAGCTGGCTCTCTTGGGGCTCCAGGCCCTTCCCAGGCAGACTCCACATCACCCAGCCATGTCTCACCCCTTCTGGGCTAGGAGATGTTGACAGTCTCCCCCTCTTTAAGAGACAAGGGCTAGAACCAAACTGGAGATAAGCCCAAGCTCCTTTAAACCAATGTTTTCTGTGGTCATGGTGCAGTAGGCTTGCACATTTAGATAGTAAAACCATAATTATGATACACAAAATCAATTTAGTAGGTTTTGACCAGCAGAATAGAAAGGAATAAAAAAAATCGGTATCTTGGATAATAAGTGCTATTTTGTGAAACTACTAGGATACAAGATGTAAATAAATTTCCTACTGTGGATGGGCAAGAAAGAGTTCAAAAACCACTGCCCTGGGCCCTGCTATGTGGGCCCAGTGAATTGAAATTAGGCCCCTGCCTGAGTCTCTTGTCAGCCCTCAAAGAAGGATCTGGTTAGTTCCAGATGTTTGCTGAAACTTTTACATACTGCAGCTTTTAAAGTTTCCTCTGAAAAATGTAAACAATTTTTATTACTATTATTATGAAAAACAATGTACAAACATGAAAAATAATTTTAGGCAGTGACAAATGGCATATAAAAAAAAAAATCTCTCCAACCACCCTATTTCCATATACCATCCTCAGTGGTAGCTACTATTTATCTTTACATTTTCTAGATATAGAAGTATGTGTGTGTGTATACATATATGTATGTATACATATGTACATATGCAATTAAATATACTTAATTTTAAATTAAATTAAATATAATTAAAATGGTACTCTATTATACGGCTGAACTATATAGTTAAACTGTTTTCCCTATTCAATTTTCTCTCATGCAATCTGCAGTGAGTATGTTGTACATACACTATGCATGCAGAACCTGTATATCTGCAGGATAAACTCCTAGAAATAAGACTAAAATTTTCTTCTAAAAATACCTTTTACCTTTAATGTCATTATATGTGTCCAGTCACTCTCCTCATCCGTTTTGAGATATTGATCTTGCCCACCATGGTTTTACCAATCATGGAAATTTTTATGTATTTAGCCACGACCTTATGGAAATTTTAGAAAATAAATTTCTATAATGTCTTGTGACCAAATTGCAGACTGAAGAAAACATACTTACTCCCAGGGTGCCTAAAGTTTTTATCACTCTTTAAAAATTTAAATTTAGCAGAGATTGGACACAGCCTGCCACTAGATGGTTTGCTACAAATTCTGATTTTGTACAGTTACTTCTGGAGTTTGATATTTGTTAATTGGCTAGCACATTGGTAAATGTTTGCATTTCCTAAAATGGGGTTGAAAGTAAATTGTAACATCCTCTGCAAACTAGACATTATCATTTAGTTTTGCCTGTTTTTGAACTTTATGTAAATAGAATCATACAGTATGTGTTATTTTGTATATGGTTTCTCATGGTCAATATTATTTTTGTGAGAATCAACTATGTCACTGCCTATAGTGTGTTCATTTTCATTGCCCTATGGTATTCCACTTTATGACAATAACCCAATTTATTTATCCATTCTACTGATTGTTTTTTTTCATTTAGCCTGAGGTTTTATTTGGATTTCCTGAATCATCCATTTCCACATTATAAGGTAAATGCCAGAGTGTATCTTTTATTTTTTGCATTGTTTTTTTCATTTTATTTATTTTTTTATATAAATGTATTTTATTTTTGGCTGCGTTGGGTCTTTGTTGCTGCTCACAGGCTTTCTCTAGTTGCAGCGAGTGGGGTCTAATCTTTGTTGCGGTGCGGGGGCTGCTCATTGGGGTGGCTTCTCTTGTTGCGGAACACGGGCTCTAGGCGCACGGGCTTCAGTAGTTGCGGCACGAAGGCTCAGTAGCTGTGGCTCATGGGCTCTAGAGCGCAGGCTCAGTAGTTGTGGTGCATGGGCTTAGTTGCTCTGCAGCATGTGGGATCTTCCCAGACCAGAGCTCGAATCCATGTCCCCTGCATTGGCAGGCGGAATCTTAACCACTGTGCCACCAGGGGAAGCCCCTATTTTGTTTATTTTTAATTGAAGTATAGTTGATTTACAGTATTATATTAGTTTCAGGTGTATAGTATGGTGATTCAGTATTTTTACAGATTATACTCCATTAAATGTTATTACAAGAAAATGGCTATAATTCCCTGTGCTGTACAATGTATCCTTATTGCTTATCTATTTTATACATAGTAGTTTGTGTGTCTTAATCCCATGCTCCTAATTTACCCATCCCCACTTTCTTCACCCCTCTGTTAACTACTAGTTTGTTTTCTATATCTGTGAGTCTGTTTCTGTTTTACATATACATTTATTTGTAGTATTTTTTAGATTCCACAAAAAAGTGATATCATACTGTATTTGTTTTTCTCTGTCTGACTTATTTCACTAAGCACAATATTCTCTAGGTCTGTTCATGTTGCTGCAGATGGCAGGATTTCATTCTTTTATTATGGCTGAGTAATATTCCATTGTATTGAATATAGATATCACATCTTCTTTATCCATTCATCTGTTGATGGCTATTTGGGTTGCTACCATATCTTGGATAGTAAATAGTGCTGTATGAACATGGGGGTGTATGTATCTTTTCAAATTAGTGTTTTCATTTTTTCCAGATATATACCCAGGAGTAGAACTGCTGGATCATATGGTAGTTCTATTTTTAGTTTTTTGAGGAACCTCTGTACTGTTCTCCACAGTGGCTGTACCAATTTACATTCCCACCAATAGTGTACACGGGTTCCCTTTTTTCCGCATCTTCGCCAACATTTGTTGTTTGTAGACTTTTTGATAATAGCCATTCTGACAGGTGTGAGCTGATATCTCATTGTTTTGATTTGCATTTCCTCTAATAATTAGCGATGCTGAGTATCTTTTCATGTGCCTGTTAGCCATCTGTATGTTTTCTTTGGAAAAACATCTACTCAGGTCTTCTGTCCATTTTTTTTTTTTTTTGATATTGAGTAGTATGAGCTGTTTGTATATTTTGGAATATTAACCCCTTGTTGGTCATATCATTTGCAAATACTTTCTCCCACTCCATATGCTGTCTTTTCATTTTGTCAATGAGTTCCTTTGCTGTGCAAAAGCTTTTAATTATATCTCATTTATTTATTTTTGCTTTTATTTCTTTTGCCTAAGGAGACAGATCCAAAAAAAATACTGCTATGATTTATGTCAAATAGTGTTCTGCCTATGTTCTAAGAGTTTTTATAGTTTCAGGTCTTACATTTAGGTCTTTAATCTGTTTTGAGTTTATTTTTGTATATTGTATGAGGTAATGTTCTACTCGCATTGTTTTACATGTAGTTGTCCAGTTTTCCCAGCACCACTTGTTGAAGAGACTGTCTTTTCTCTATTGTATATTCTTGCCTCTTCTGTTGTAGATTAATTGACCACAGGTGTGTGGGTTTATTTCTGGGCTCTATTCTGTTCCACTGTGTGTCTGTTTTTGTGCTAGTACCATGGTGTTTTGATTACTGTAGCTTTGTAGTATACTCTGAAGTCTGGGAGGGTGGATACCTCCAGCTTTGTTAATATTTTCTCAAAACTGCTTTGGCAATTTGGGATCTTTTGTGGTTCCATATGAATTTGATGGATTTTTGAGTTGTTTCCAGTTTGGGGTAACACTGCTGACAATACTGGAACAGTGTTCCAGTATAAGTAACACCACTATGAATATTAATGTACATAACTTACTGTACATATGTATGTAGTTAATCTGGGAATAAAATCTAGGAATAAAATTGCTGTATCATAGGCTATACAAACTTCAGCTTTAATAAGTAGGGCCACATTTTTTCTAAAGTATTATTAGGCATATATGAGAGTTCCTGTTGCTTCACATTCTTGTTAACAATTAGTCTCATCAGTCTTTTAAATTTAGCTATATTGGTGGAGGTATAGTTGTATCTCATTGCAGTTTTAATTCACATTTCCCTGATTATTCTTTTTGAGCATCTTTTCAATGTCAATTTTTATTGGGTTTTCTTCTCTGGTGAACTAAGTTTTTTGTCAATTCGTCTACTGAGAAGTCCTTTTTTCCTAATTGATTTTCTTATTAACCTATACAAGTTCTTATGCGTAGATTTTAGATGTGAGTGCTTCTCAGTTACATGCATTGCAAATATCTTAACCCACTCTCTGGGTTGCCTTTATAATGCTGTATTGTTGAAAAATGGCTGAATGGCAGCAAGACTTGACATTATTTGATCTTTTGCTTTGGAAATAGTGTACAGTTCTTGAAGAAAATGATTAAGGCCCTCAAAATTACCCTTTTGATTTCTTTTAGCAATGTAAGACCAGTATCTTTTATCATTTCTCCTTTCATTTTCTTTAAAAATGGATTTTTTTCTATTTAAATGTTTATTTTATTTTTGATTGCATGGTTAATGGCCTTCTCTAAAATTTCTGTCTGGTCTTCAGGGAACAATTTTAAAGCTTGGAATTTCACTGTACATTGTTTGAAGCTGATTCTGGCTCTTTGCAAATCATTTTGATATTTAACCTCTAAAATTTCACACCAGAAAACAAGATAACTCAGAAAAGAAAAATCACATATGGCAGACAGTAAAATCTGAGCGGATCCTCATGTATTCATAGTTTCTTTTGGATCACACAGAACTTCAAAGATTGAGATTAGCTTTTCAAAATTTGTCTTCAGTTGACACACAGCTTCATACTGTGCACTCCATCTTGTCTAGGGAAGTCTTTTTACTATTATACATATCTACATTTTGCAGCATTTTCCACTGATGAGGTAAGACTGAAAAGAATCGACAATTTTTTCCCCAAAGTTCCCAAAAATGTTACATATAAAGAAGAAGTGTTCACAAATGCTCAAATGTTTTTTTCAGGGAGGAATACTATATCACAAACACAGCTTTAGTTTATAACTGCAAATAAAAAGCAGATTGGCTTTTGGCCTGTTTTATTATTGTTTTAAATTGTCTACAGTTGTGTTACTGGTATGCCACTGCTGTTGAGCATGATCTTTTCTGTAGACTTTTGGCAAATACTTTTTCATTTAAGGAAGTTTCCTCCTGCTCCTGAGGGATTACCTCCCCCCCACCCCCACCCCCTGCCATGTAAGGTCAGATATAGACAAATAATGTTATTAATAATGAGAGAGAGATTCGGGGGAAAAAGCCTCTGCTTAAAAATATGCAAAGTCGGGCTTCCCTGGTGGCGCAGTGGTTGAGAGTCCGCCTGCCGATGCAGGGGACACGGGTTCATGCCCCAGTCTGGGAAGATCCCACATGCCGCGCAGGGAGCGGCTGGGCCCGTGGGCCATGGCCGCTGAGGCTGCGCGTCCGGAGCCTGTGCTCCGCAGCAGGAGAGGCCACAACAGTGAGAGGCCCATGTACCGCAAAAAAAAAAAAAAAAAAAAAAAAAAAAAAGCAAAGTCAAAACAACATAATTTGCCCTTATGACAAAGAATATGAAAGAGAGGTTTTCCTAGAATCTACACAACCGTCAATGCTTACTATTGGTCTAAAACTAAAACAATTAGGTAAGCACTTAAACACACAAAAAGAGATCATTATTTCTGGTTTTTCCAGCAGGAAAAAAATTATTGATGACTCTGTAAACTGTTTTGAACTTTCTATAGAAGCAGCTTGTGAGAGGTATATTAGAACAAAGATGGCAAGCTGATTCTACCACAAGAATGGTAGTGCCTAAAAATTCAGGGACCTGAAGATTTCCTTTAATAGATTTCTTCCTTTAGCAGGGCTTCCTTGAGTTCCATCAATCCCTGTGAACAGCGGTAAGGAAGAATGTCTGACAATGTGACCTGCCCTGAAAACTGATTTATCTTCTTCTTTTTGGGATTTACTTTCAGAATCTTATACATTGACAGATGTAAAAATGTAAGATTTTAAGTTTCATTTGACATTCCTTACTAGTATATGATATATATCATAAAGGAGTATGAGATATATGTGTATATATAAATGTACCTACACATATATGTATATATACACGCATACATATCAATCATAAATTATACTAAAAAGTTGTTAATTCAACCCCTGTTTTTGTAATATTTTAATATTTGTCCATTTGGATGGAGCCCAGCAAAATTATATATATAGTTTGGTGTAAGTTTCCTAGTGACTGGTTGTAGTAGCCAGCCTCTAAGATGACCCTAATGACCCTTGCCTCCTGGTATTCGTATCCCTTGTAGAGTGCTCTCCTCATCAGTCACACAGTAGTCATCCATTTAACAAAAAGAGCACAGTGCATGTGTTGGTGTGTGATTTCTGAGGATAAGCCATAAAAGACCTTGCCCTTCCATCTTCTTCTCTTGGATCCGTTGCTCTGGGGGATGCCAGGTACCATGTCATAAAGGTACTGAACTAGCTCTATGAAGATGCCCACATGGTGAGGAACTAAGGCATCCTGCCAGTGCTGACTAGCACCACTGTAGCACTGAGGGTCCTCTAGAGCAAAAGCTCCAATAGGAAGCTACATGGGTTATTTGGTTAGTTGGTGGTTGATTGATCAGTATTAGTTCTCATAATTTTGAAGGCTGAGAAGTCCCACCATCAGCTCTCTGCAAAATGGATAACCAGGAAGGCTCATGGTATAGTTCAAAGCTAAAAGCCAGACAGCCTATGGTGTAGATTCCAGTCCAAGTCTGAAGGTCTGAGAACCAGGAGTGCAGAGGGCAGAAGATCGATGTTCCAGATCAGTCAGGCAGAGACAGAATTCAACCTTCCTCTCCTTTTTTGTTCTATTCAAGTTCCCAGTGGATTGAATGATGCCCACCCACACTGGGGAGGGCCGTCTGCTTTTCTCAGTGTACCAATTTAAATGCTAATCTCAGGCCAATATCACTGACAAACACAGATGCAAAAATCCTCAACAAAATACTAGCAAACAGAATCCAAAGCACATTAAAAGGATCATACACCGTGATCAAGTGGGGTTTATTCCAGGAATGCAAGGATTCTTCAATATACGCAAAACAATTAATGTGATAAACCATATTAACAAATTGAAGGAGAAAAACCATATGATCATCTCAATAGATGCAGAGAAAGCTTTCAACAAAATTCAACACCTGTTTATGATAAAAACCCTGCAGAAAGTAGGCATAGAGGGAACTTTCCTCAACATAATAAAGGCCATATATGACAAACCCACAGCCAACATCGTCCTCAATGGTGAAAAACTGAAAGCATTTCCACTAAGATCAGGAGCAAGACAAGGTTGCCCACTCTCACCACTCTTATTCAACCTAGTTTTGGAAGTTTTAGCCACAGCAATCAGAGAGGAAAAGGAAATAAAAGGAATCCAAATTGGAAAAGAAGAAGTAAAGCTGTCACTGTTTGCAGATGACATGATACTATACATAGAGAATCCTAAAGATGCTACCAGAAAACTACTAGAGCTAATCAATGAATGTGGTAAAGTAGCAGGATACAAAATTAATGCACAGAAATCTCTTGTATTCCTATATACTAATGAGGAAAAATCTGAAAGTGAAATCAAGAAAACACTCCCATTTACCATTGCAACAAAAAGAACAAAATACCTAGGAATAAACCTACCTAAGGAGACAAAAGACCTGTATGCAGAAAACTATAAAACACTGATGAAAGAAATTAAAGATGATACAAATAGATGGAGAGATATACCATGTTCTTGGATTGGAAGAATCAACATTGTGAAAATGACTCTACTACCCAAAGCAATCTACAGATTCAATGCAATCCCTATCAAACTACCACTGGCATTTTTCACAGAACTAGAACAAAAAATTTCACAATTTGTATGGAAACACAAAAGACCCCGAATAGCCAAAGCAATCTTGAGAACGAAAAACGGAGCTGGAGGAATCAGGCGCCCTGACTTCAGACTATACTACAAAGCTACGGTAATCAAGACAGTATGGTACTGGCACAAAAACAGAAAGATAGATCAATGGAACAGGATAGAAAGCCCAGAGATAAACCCACGCACATATGGTCACCTTATCTTTGATAAAGGAGGCAGGAATGTAGAGTGGAGAAAGGACAGCCTCTTCAATAAGTGGTGCTGGGAAAACTGGACAGGTGCATGTAAAAGTATGAGATTAGATCACTCCCTAACACCATACACAAAAATAAGCTCAAAATGGATTAAAGACCTAAATGTAAGGCCAGAAACTATCAAACTCTTAGAGGAAAACATAGGCAGAACACTCTTTGACATAAATCACAGCAAGATCCTTTCTGACCCACCTCCCAGAGAAATGGAAATAAAAACAAAAATAAACAAATGGGACCTAATGAAACTTCAAAGCTTTTGCACAGCAAAGGAAACCATAAACAAGACGAAAAGACAACCCTCAGAATGGGAGAAAATATTTGCAAATGAAGCAACTGACAAATGATTAATCTCCAAAATTTACAAGCAGCTCATGCAGCTCAATAACAAAAAAACAAACAACCCAATCCAAAAATGGGCAGAAGACCTAAATAGACATTTCTCCAAAGAAGATATGCAGACTGCCAACAAACACATGAAAGAATGCTCAACTTCATTAATCATTAGAGAAATGCAAATCAAAACTACAATGAGATATCATCTCACACCAGTCAGAATGGCCATCATCAAAAAATCTAGAAACAATAAATGCTGGAGAGGGTGTGGAGAAAAGGGAACACTCTTGCACTGTTGATGGAAATGTAAATTGATACAGCCACTGTGGAGAACAGTATGGAGGTTCCTTAGAAAACTACAAATAGAACCACCATATGACCCAGCAATCCCACTACTGGGCATATACCCTGAGAAAACCATAATTCAAAAAGAGTCATGTACCAAAATGTTCATTGTAGCTCTATTTACAATAGCCCGGAGATGGAAATAACCTAAGTGTCCATCATCGGATGAACGGATAAAGAAGATGTGGCACATGTATACAATGGAATATTACTCAGCCATAAAAATAAACGAAATTGAGCTATTTGTAATGAGGTGGATGGACCTAGAGTCTGTCATACAGAGTGAAGTAAGTCAAAAAGAGAAAGACAAATACCGTACGCTAACACATATATATATGGAATTTAAGAAAAAAAAATGTCATGAAGAACCTAGGGGTAAGACAGGAGTAAAGACACAGATCTACTAGAGAATGGACTTGAGGATATGGGGAGGGGGAAGGGTAAGCTGTGACAAAGCGAGAGAGAGGCATGGACATATATACACTACCAAACGTAAGGTAGATAGCTAGTGGGAAGCAGCGCATAGCACAGGGAGATCAGCTCGGTGCTTTGTGACCGCCTGGAGGGGTGGGATAGGGAGGGTGGGAGGGAGGGAGATGCAAGAGGGAAGAGATATGGGAACATATGTATATGTATAACTGATTCACTTTGCTATAAAGCAGAAACTAACACACCATTGTAAAGCAATTATACTCCAATAAAGATGTAAAAAAAAATTAAAAATAAATGCTAATCTCTTTTGGAAACGCCCTTGTAGAAATAATGAAACACTGTCACAGAAATACTAAACTACTACTCAGAGATAACATTTAACCAGCTTTCTGGGCATCCCTTGGCCCAGTCAAGTCATTAAAATTAACCATTACAACCACCTTGCCAGCCATGTGAGTCATCTTGGAATTAGCTCTTCTAGTTTAGTTGAGCCTTCAGATTGCTGCAGACCCAAATGACATCTTGACTGCAACCTCGTGAGAAACCCTGAACCAGAATTACCAAGCTAAGCCATTCCTAAACATCTCACCCACAGAAACCGACAGAATAATATTTACTGTTTTAATGCCTACATTTTAGATAACTAATACACTGGTCAAATGTATCTCTCTTTCGCTTGATATAGAACATTGGTCCTCACTCCTTTTTTCCCTCTGAACCTCCAGGATAAAACACACTCTCATTAGTAACACTGGCTCACATTGGCAGTGATTCATTGGTAGAAGGGGTGGTGGGCAGAAAGGTAAATCAGAATTTCTTGAGTTTTCTCCTAGAAATGTAAATCAGAATTCCTTAAGATTCAGATACACTTCCTTGGGAGATATAACCATTTTCCTCCCCATCCTCTGAGAATCAGTGGTAGAACATTAACATATAGCTGAAATACATAAGGCCTTTTCCTTAAAATCCACTTTTGCTATAGATCTTTTCTGATGGTGTCAGTACATCCAGTGCAGGCTTGCCTTTAAAATTGGACTTACTTGAGGGGAAAAAAAAAAAAAAAAAGGCTTCCATCCCTTTCAAGAGAAGAAAAAAAAACAGACCTGTTACACAGTTATATTGGAAGAGAAGGTATCAAGAGAAATGCTATGTTTGTACAAACATACTGCTGCTTGCTCATTGCATCTTCCTATCCAACAGCTTAAGGTCTACATTTTAGGGAAATACAGAAAAAAAAAACTTTTATTTACTTTGTGAGGACTCTCTGAGTATTTGAATTATTATGCCCTCAAGTATACATATGTATTTTTCCCATTTTTTTCTTCCAGTTTTATTGAGATGTAATTGACATACAGCACTGTGTAAGTTTAAGGTGTACAGCATAATATTTCGACTAACATAACATCATAAAATGATTACCACAATAGGCTTAGTGTACATCCATATAGATACAACATTAAAGAAATAGACAACTGTATTTCCTTGTGATAAGAACTCTTAGAATTTACTCTCATAACATCTTTCATATATAGCGTACAGCAGTGTTATCTTTATCATGTTGTACATTATCTCCCTAGTACTTCTTTATCTTGTAACTGTAAGTTTGTATCTTTTGATTACCTTAATCTGAATCCCCTTCCCTGACCCCTTGGCTCTGGTAGCCACAAATCTGATCTCCTTTTCTATGAGTTTGGATGGTTGGTTTTGAAGTATAATTGACCTATAGCACTGTGACAATTCCTGCTGTACAATATAGTCATTCAGTATTTCTATACATTTCAAAATGGTCACCATGATAAGTCTAGTTGTCATCTGTCACCATACAAAGATACTAAATAATTATTAACTGTATTCTCCACACTGCACATTTCATACCTGTGACTCATTTACTTTGTAACAATGTTTGTACCTCTTAATTTCCCTCACCTATTCCTCTGTTCCTCTCATGCCCTCTCTGGCAACCACCTGTTTGTTCTCTGTATATAGGACTCTATTTCTGTTTAGTTATGTTTATTCATTTGTTTGGTTTTTTAGATTTCACATATAAGTGAAATCACATGGTATTTGTCCATCTCTGTCTGACTTATTTCACTTAGCATAATACCCTTCATGTCCAAACATATTGTCGCAAATGGCAAGATTTCATTCTTTTTTATGGCTGAGTAGTATTCCATTGTATATTTATACCATTTTCTTTATCCATTCATTTGTCGAAGGACACTTAGGTTGCTTCCTAAATAATGCTGCAATGAACATAGGGGTGCATATATCTTTTTGAATTAGTGTTTTTGTTTTCTTTGCAAAAATACCCAGAAGTGGAATTGCTGAATTGAATGGTAGTTTTATTTTTCGAAAGTGTTTTTTCCTCTGCAAATTTTTGTTACAGTTTGAGAAGGATAGGTGTTAATTCTTCTCTAAATGTTTGCCAGAATTCACCTGTGAAGCCATCTGGTCCCGGACTTTTGTTTGTTGGGAGTTTTTATTACTGATTCAATTTAATTACTGGTAATTCGTTTATTCATATTTTCTCTTTCTTCCTGATTCAGTCTTGGGAGATTGTACATTTCTAGAAATTTGTCCATTTCTTCTAGGCTGTCCATTTAACTGGCATATAATTGTTCACAGCAATCTCTTATGATCCTTTGTATTTCTGTGGTTTCAGTTGTAACTTCTCTTTCATTTCTGATTTTATTTGGGCCCTCTTTTTTTCTTGGAGTCTGGCTAAAGGTTTACCAATTTGTCCATTTCTTCAAAGAACCAGTTCTTAGTTTCACTGGTCTTTTCTATTGCTTTTTTAGCCTCTATTTATTTCTGCTCTGACCTTTATGATTTATTTCCTTTTACTAACTTTGGGTTTTGTTCTTTTTTTTCTAGTTCCTTTAGGTGTAAGGTTGTTTGAGATTTTTCTTGATTCCTGAGGTAGGTTTGTATCACTATAAACTTCCCTCTTAGACCTGTTTTTACTGCATCACATAGATTTTGAATCACTGTGTTTTCATTTTCATTTGTCTCTGGGTATTTTTTGATTTCCTCTTTGATTTCTTCATTGACCCATTGGTTGTTTACATATGGGCTTTATTATCCATTATCAAATTTGCATTATCTCTCTCATTTGTGACTGGGAACTGGGTTTCCCAGAATCCTCTTCTATGTGTGGTTCCAGATTAGAATTCCAATGAGAGGAACTCATGACATTTGCGGGGGTAGGAGGTGGGTCAAATGGGTGAAGGTGGTCATAAGGTACACTTTCAGTTATAAGATAAGATCTGGAGATGAAATGTACCCCATGGCGACTATAATTAAAAATGCTGTATTGTGTATTTGAAAGTTGCTAAGAAAGTAGATCTTAAAAGTTCTCTTCATCAGAAACAAAATTTGCAACTATGTGTGGTGATGGATGCTAACTAAACTTATTGTGGTAAGTAATCATTTTGTAATATATACATATATCAAATTATTATGTTGTATACCTAAAAATAATAGTTATATGTCAATTGTACTTCAGTAAAAAAAGATGATAAGAAAACAAAGCCAATTTAATCCATAATGTAGCTAAAATGTAATACACTGGCAATAGAAAATATTCTTAAAAAACAAACCAAAACACAAAAGAAATCCAAGTTAAAATTTGCTCTTTAGGAAACCAGCAGAACCTCAGAGGACTGCTCATTATATATACTTCTCCCACCTGAATAAGAAAGAGAAAATGAATTGCAATAAATGAACTTTCATTCCACCCAGAGGCTGGAAGCTGAAAGCAATATAATCTAAGTCTGAGAACAGTCTGGTTCTCACTTTTTTATTTATTGAGAATTTAGAGAAGGGAGACTTTGTAAAGACAGTAAAAGATTTTTTTCTGGACAGCCTCCTATAGAAAAGCCAATGCTCTCTAAAAGAGCCTACTAGTAGAATGTTAATATGACATTGAGCTACTAATAAATATAGCCCAGAAAGAGTCAGTTTTATAGTCCCTACCAGAGTGCTATCCTAAACTCACCCTCTTCTCCTTTGGAAAGTCACTATTGGCACAGATTAATAAGTAGATTCACACAGAGAAAATAAAATGTTTCATAGTAACAATGTTAATACCAATAATTACCATTCACCACGCTAAAGGTTCACCACGCTAAAGGCTTTAGATGTATTATCTCATTTAATCCTCTCAACTCTAATCATCTACTATTTTAAAAATATTATTGCCAGGCACTCTTATAAGTGCTGGGGATACAACAGTGAACAAACTAGACAAACTAGTTTAGGCAGGTGGATTCTTAACCGCTGCACCACCAGAGAAGTCCCTGTTTATTTGTTTTGGCAATCCTTTAAACTATAAATGACCATTTTTAGCTTTCAGGAATTATACAAACAGGCTTGGGCTAGGTTTAGCCTGCTGGCCGTAGTTTTCCAACCCTTGCAAAAGAAGGAAATATGGAAATATGGGGGTTAGAGGAACAAATTAAAAACTACCATGAGGAAGAAACAAGCCCAGTCCAGAATTTAGAAGATTCTATAGGACAAATGAACTAGTTTATTCAACAATTAAAAATGTTTTTGTTTTTGTTTTTGTGGTACACGGGCCTCTCACCGTTGTGGCCTCTCCCGTCGCGGAGCACAGGCCTGTGAGCGCAGGCCCAGCGGCCACGGCTCACCGGCCCAGCCGCTCCGCGGCACGCGGGATCCACCCGGACCGGGGCACGAACCCGCGTCCCCCGCATCGGCAGGCGGACTCCCAACCACTGCGCCACCTAAAAATGGTGAGGGGACCTTTCCCCTTTGGTAACCATAAATTTGTTTTCTATGTCTGTGAGTCTGCTTCTGTTTTGCAAATAAATTCATTTGTATCATTAAAAAAAAATGGTGAGGGGAAATTATAGATTTAAGAAAAATGAAGAGATATATCACCCAAATGCAATGTGTAGGTCCTTCTTTGGATCCGGATTTAAACAAATCAGTTGGAAAAAGACCATATATCTATATCTATAGATGATATGGAGAGACAGAGACAGAGAGAAATTTCAGCAGGCACAGGGTATTATTTTCTGAAAGTGTTTGTGTAAGATTGGTATTATTTATTCTTTAAATGTTTAACAGAATTCACTAGTGTAGCCATGTAGGCCTAGAGCTCTTCTCATGAGTAGGTTTTAAAGTACAAATTTAGTATGCTTAATAAATATTTCTTTTTTGTGTCAGTTTTTTAAGTTGCATTTTAAAAGAAATTTGTCTCTCCAGTTTTGGAGGCAGCAGGCTGCCTTGTCACTTCAATTCTTTGATGGATCTAAGAAGAGTTGGTTTCAGTTTTTTCAGCTTTTTACCTTGTTGTGAGGACAGGAGTGATGACTTCGAAGACCTGACATGCTGGATTGGAAACCAGGAGGGAAAGATCTAAAAGAGAGGAAAAATTGATGCAGTAAAGAGAGAAGAGAAAGAAGAGAATGCCTGGAGTGCTGTGTTTGAGCAGGAGAGAGGGGCTGGGATGGACTGTACTAGTGGAGGGCTAGGCTTAGCTAAGAATGTTATGAGTAGTTTATCTGCATTAACAGGTGAAGGTAGAGTACATGGGCACACACGCAGGTTGGTGGGTATATGGAAGGTTCTGGAAGTCCTCTTTAATTTGCTTCTACTTCATGAGGAAATAGGAGGCAAGGTCTTCTGCTGGGGGGTGGGGAGAGGGAGAGGAAGAAAGAGATATGAAGTAGTATCGGAGTTCTGAAAAGAGATAAAAGACTATGAAATAACCATTTAGGAAAGTGGGTGGACTGGAGAAAGATGGTTTGATGGCCAGAGAGAATTAGGGTCCACTTGAGAATCTCAGTCAAAATTTTGAAGTGATGCCCCTAGTCTCAGGAAACAACATAAGTCCATTATAATAAAAACTGCTAGTCTGTCTCAATGTCCATTTTCCTTTTTTTGATAACAGAAGCCCAGAATTACATCTGGGTACATGGTTCCCCACAATAAAGACATTTCCTAGCTTCCCTTGAAGGTAGGCATAGCCATGTAACTAGGTAACTAAATTCTGGAAAACAGAATATAACAGAAGTGGTTTGTACAAGTTCTGGAAAGAATCATTAAAGGGAGGGTTTATCACGTAAGCATAAGGATTGGGGAAGATAAGGATGGTTGAAAGAGAGAAGAGAAATTATGAGAAAGTTACCTAGGAAAGTGGAAGGGTGAATGCACTAGGGAACTATGTTATGATTGTTACAGAGCTTTAGGGAGTTCTCTTGTAGGTTAGTGGCTATGACATCTTATCTTATACATGAAAATGCCTACCCTTAGAGAGACTGAGACTTACTCCCCAAATTTCACAGTGATTAGGTGGTGGTGACTCTAAACATCAGTCCACTATACTTTCTTGACACATCTCCCTGTTTTTGACATAGACACTTGAAGCTGTTGCCTGTCTGGAAAGCAGATGGCGTGTCCACTCATCAGTAAGGAAGAAGACGTGATCCCTGAATGAGGAGCCTCACAGCAAAGCTGCAGCCACTACTGCAGGCCAGGCCGATGCTGTGATGCACTAAGCAACTATCCTAGAGCACCTGCTATATGCTTGGTAAAGTGCTTGGAACTAGATATACAAAACGGAAAGGAAGGCAACTAATACTCCTGTGTAGGTTTCTTGTGTGCCTGTCGTGTGCTAGAGCATAAACATGCATTAGAAATTATTTTTTGAGCATCTACTATGTACTGAGCCAGGCACTGTTCTAGGTTTTGAGGGATACAATAGTGAACGCTTCTGGAAACTCCTTCTGCTGGATCCTATCCCCCACCTCTGTTTTGATTCACTACATGGTCCTTTCTCTCCTGGGATTGTGAGTCCCGTGCAAAGTGAGGAAAAGAAGGAAGAAAGTCATTTTTTCCAGGGCTGTACTCTGATAGATGAATAGCCCTTGTCCTTGTTCCTGTCTAGTTTCCAAGCCTGGTTCTCCAGCCTTCCTGTTGATTTTGAAAGTGCCAAGATTATTTTAATAAATCTACTATTTTTTCTTTAAATATTTTAAAACTTTTGAAATTATTTTAAATTAATATAGAGTGACAAGAACAGTTCAAATAACTCCATACCCTTTACCTGGATTCATTCATTGCTAATACTTTACCATATTTACTTTACTGAACTCTGTGTTTTACATATATATTATATACATGATATATAATTTTTCCTGGGCTATTTCAGAGTTGCAGACATCATGCTTCTTTACCTCCAAATCCTACATTATTTACTTCCTAAGAACAAGCATCTTTTCCTATAATACCACAATATAATGATCAAATTCAGAAAATATAGGAATAAGTAATGCTATTTTATAATATACAATCCATTTTTCAGGTTATACTAGCTGTCCCAATAATATCATTTCTGTCAATCTCCCTCTGTGACCTAGGATCCAATCACAGATTACACACTGCATTTGGTTGTCATGTATTGATATTTTTTTCTCAAATTAGCCAGAGCTTACCTCTGTTGCTTATAACTAAAGAAACTTAATGATACAGCTTCTTTCTGTTTACAACCAAAGAACCTCTATGATATAGTAAGTTTTATCATTTAATGTTAATCAATTCTTCCAGGTAGGTATTAAAATCTCTGTTTTACAGAAACAGACCCACAGACATAGAAAACAAACTTACAGTTACCAAAGGGGAAAGGGGGAGAAGGGATAAATTAGGAGTTTGGGATTAACATAAACACACAACTATATATAAAACAGATAACCAACAAGGACCTACTGTATAGCACAGGGAAGTATGCTCAATATTTTGTAATAACCTATAAGGGAAAAGAATCTGAAAAATAATATATATATATATAACTGAATCGCTTTGCTGTATACCTGAAACTAACCCAACATTGTAAATCAACTATAGTTCAATTTTTTAAAAATCTGTTTTTCAGATTAGTATCATGAGGCTCAGAGAAGTTAAGAAAGTTGCCCATGATGACACAAAAAGTTCTAGAGCCAGGATTTAGATCCAAATCTTTTCTTACTCCCAAGTCCCTGCTTATTCCATTGCAGGCCTGGTAAATATTAATAAACTACAACCCCTGCACA
The DNA here is from genome assembly GCF_039906515.1 of Pseudorca crassidens. NCBI lineage: Eukaryota > Metazoa > Chordata > Mammalia > Artiodactyla > Delphinidae > Pseudorca > Pseudorca crassidens. Next base: position 56,921,336 of record NC_090304.1, read on the forward strand.
GTCTTACAGGCTAGTGTGGGAGAGACAGATAAACAAAGAATTAGAATAGATTGGCAGTAAATCCCAACCACAGAAGTATATACAAGGTGTAGATGGAATAGTCAGTGAACTTATTTCAAGTATGACAAGAGATATGGTCAGGGCTTCAACAGCAATAGCAGAAAATAAATTAAGTTTTCTTTCTTGATGCCAACTGGGTATTTATAGACAGTCTGTCTACTGTCCAAAGCATGATTAATATCAGTGCTGATAGGCTAACATCCAACATATGTTCAGGAAGTGCTATGTTTAGTTGGCTAACATTGTTAACTTTGACATCTGCTGACAAAACATTACCTCTTAAATGTTAGGGACCCAAGTAGTTCCTACATCATTTCAATTCTTAGCTGGCCATTTTGATGAGTGGTGACATTATCCGGTTCTGACATTTAGCTGCAACATATTGCAATGATCCTAATCTGTAAGCTTGCTTAAAATCTGCCCTGTTTAGTTTGATAGTTTTAAAATATTGACATTTTTATAAAAGGAGTTCCGAAGGTAAAAGGGCCTGATCTCTTCAAGAAATCTAGAGCCCTTTCTCTTTTCTTTTTGGAAAAAAGTCAAATGTAAGCGTTAGGCAAGAGGAAAACCAGAGCTACAGAATCAGAGCAAATAGCATTTCTCATTTCGTGGCTTCAGTTCCAAATCTGGTGACAAAGAGAAAATATGCAAAGGTCAGGAGCTCAGATGGCATTCAGGGAGCTGAAGCTTGGGACAATTATGAGTATTCTCAAAGTAACAGGAAGGCGCTAGCAAATCAGTGGACCCCTGTGCTCAGTCAGGGGGCTGAGCATTTGCTGGGGATCCCAAGAGGGACCTGGGCTGTCTGTGAAGGAGAAGAACGGGAGAAGCATGCAGTGATAATATATGTTACTGACAAGAGTATTTAATTTGTATTTAGCAGAGATTTTCTTTTAATACTTAACTTTCATGTTAAGTTGCTCATAAGTAACTTGCATAAGTAGGTGCTCAGGTAACATTGGACTGGATTAAGCTGAAAGTGGGTCAGACTATTCTACACAGAAAGATTTATGTTATTGGGGCTCTTGGGATGCATGCATCCTCAGCCTAAGCTCTCCCAAACAAGGATGCCTTGTGACCTTCTACCAGCAGCCTAAAGCCTTGGTTTAGGGGTTGACTGATTTAATAAGCATCTACTGAATAGTTACTGTGGATCAGACCTTGTCTTAGGTGCTGGGGACACAAACAAAGACATCCTTGTCCCTACGTTCAAGGTGCTTATTGACAAGGGAGCCCACAATGATGACTGCCAGCTGTCCATTCTGTCACTCCTCCTCTCAGTTCATCTGTGGAAGTTCCAAAATCTGAGAGCACAGAACATAAGCATCAGAATAAACCACTGAGATCATTTTCTTCATCCCCCTGCTTTCGGCAGGATCACTCCAAATTCAACCTAAACAATGAAGAGACATATACTCCTTTTTAAAGCTCTCCTAAGGTAACAATGAATTTACTGTGTGATCTAGTCTAGTGTCTCACAACGTACTGTGTGGAATTCCTTCCACAGAACGATGATATCGATGCAATGATAACAGCAACCACTATTTATCGTGCATGTGGTTTGTACCTGTTCCTGTGTAAGATACTCTATGCATTTTTAAAATGCATATTAATTGTATTTATTTTTGAAGCTATAAGAAAATATATGATGTATAACTGATGACTAAATATCCAAGACTTTTGAATAAAATGTTTACAAATATGCCATATATTACTTTTCAAAAAATACATTTTAGATAGTTTGATTAATGACATTTCTGACTTATCTGAAACTTGCAAAATGGTGTTGAATATATCACATACTCTATGCATTTTACCTCAGTTCAAACTCATAACAATTCTGTGAGGTAAGAACATTGTTCCTAATTTATATTTGAGAAGATCAAGAAGTTAAGTGGCTTGCCCAAGGTCACATATCTAATAGGTGGCAGAACTGGCTTTCGATCTCAGGGTAGTCCGACTCCAGAATGCACTAAACGGCAGTATTCTTCCTCCTTACCTGTGGTAGATGTACTACCCAGCTCATCTCCCCAATGCACTCCCTGACTATCGTATTAAAAGCATGTGAACCGGAGCTCTGAAGGTGGATGCCAGGGCTGGGCAGTGTGGGTGGGCATGGCCCAGGAAAGGAGGGAGGCTAACTTCAGATCCAAGAGACTCAAATGTGATACACACGTATTATCCCCATCACAGCCCCATTATACCTACAGGGCTGTAAGCTGATTTCTGTGACACTGAGATAACTCAGGCCTTTTCTAGAATTTCTCTATCTAAATTGTTTGAGGGTGTCCCTGAGCTCAAGTGTTACTTCAACAATAGTAAACATTCACTGGAGGGCCCCCTGTGGGGCAGCTCCAAAACTGGCAACAGAAACACAGGCCTTGGTTAATTTACACAAAGTGGTTAAGAGCATGGACTACAGAGTCAAACTGACTTCAAATCCTGACAGTGCTACTTACTAGCTGTATGATCCTGGGCAAGTTACTTAACCTCGCGGCGCTTCAAATTCCTTAACCATGAAAAGGGAATAACAGCTTTCAGTCGGAGCAGAACAATGACGGCATAGATTTAAAAAAAAAAGTTAAACAGCTTCACTGAGTTGACAAAAGATAAACAACATATAAAGTATACAATTTGACAAGTTTCAATATAATATGCCTGTGTGTGAATTTTTTGGAATTTATCAGGCTTGATGTTCTCTGGGCTTCCTGGACCTGTGGTTTGGTGTCTGTCATTACTTTTGGAAAATTCTCAGCCATTAATTACTTCAGTCATTTCTTCTGTTCCTTCCTTTCTTTCTTCACCTTCTAGTGTTCCATTGCACATATTGTTATACCTTTTGTAATTGTCCCACAGTTCTCGGATATTCCATTCCATTTTTTCATTTTTTTTTTCTCTCTGCTTTTCAATTTGGGAAGTTTCTGTTGACACATTTTTTAAACTTTACTTAGCTGTGTCTAGTCTGCTGATGTGTCGTCCATCAAAGGCATCTTCATTTCTGTTATATTGTTTGTGATTTCTAAAATTCGCTTTTGATTCTTTCTTAGAGTTCCCATTTCTGTTGATATTACCCCTTTGTTTTACATGTTGTTCACACTGTCATTAGATCCCTTAACATACCAATCATAGTTACTTAATTTTTAATTTTTTAAATTGGTGTATAGTTGATGTATAAGTTACAGGTGTACAATATAGTGATCCACAATTTTTAAAGGTTATACTCCACTTATAGTTATTATAACATATTTGCTATATTTCCCATGTTGTACAATATATCCTAGTAGCTTATTTTATACCTAATAGTTTGTACCTCTTAATCCCCTACCTCTATGTTGTCCCTCCCCGCTTACCTCTTCCCACTGGTAACCACTAGTTTGTTCTCTATATCTGTGAGTCTGCTTTTTTGTTATATTCACTAGTTTGTAGTTTTTATTTTTTTCTTCGGTATGTGGGCCTCTCACTGTTGTGGCCTCTCCGGAGCGTTGCGGAGCACAGGCTCCAGACACGCAGGCTCAGCAGCCATGGCTCATGGGCCCAGCCGCTCCGCGGCATGTGGGATCTTCCCGGACCGGGGCACGAACCCGTGTCCCCTGAATCGGCAGGCGGACTCTCAACCACTGCGCCACCAGGGAAGCCCTGTAGTATTTTTTTATTCTACACATAAGTGATATCATACAGTATTTGTCTTTCTCTGTCTGACTTATTTTACTTAGTATAATGCCCTCCAAGTCCATCCATGTTCCTGCTAATTTAATTCTTTTCTATGGCTGAGTAATATTCCATTGTGTGTGTGTCTTTGTGTGTGTGTATGCCTTGTTAATCCATCCGTTGATGGACACTTAGGTTGCTTCCATATCTTGGGAATTACAAATAATGCTGCTATGAACATTGGGGTGCCTGTATCTTTTCGAATTACTATTTTTGTTTTTTGGGGATATATACTCAGGAGTGGAACTGCTGTTATCATATAGTTCTATTTTTTGTTTTTTGAGAAACCTCCATATTGTTTCCCACAGTGGCTGCAACAATTTACATTCCCACCAACAGGGCACAAGGGTTCCCTTTTTCCACATCTCCTGCATTTGTTATTTGGGTTCTTTCTGATGATAGCCATTCTGAAGTGATATCTCACTGTGGTTTTGATTTACATTTCCCTGATGATAAGTGATGTTGAGCATCTTTTCATATACCTATTGCGCATCTGTATTTCCTCTTTGGAACAATGTCTATTCAGTTCTTCTGCCCATTTTTAATTGGGTTGTTTGTTTTAAAATTTGTATGGGAACACAACAGACCCCAAATAGCCAAAACAATCATGAGAAAGAACAGAGCTGGAGAAATCATGCTCCCTGACTACAGACTATGCTACAAAGCTACAGTCAAAACAGTATGGTACTGGCACAAAAAACAGGCACATAGATCAATGGAACAGAATAGAGAGCCCAGAAATAAACCCACACACTTATGGTCAATTAGTCTACGACAAAGGAGGCAGGAATACACAATGGAGAAAAGAGAGTCTCTTCAACAAGTGGTTCTGGGAAAACTGGAAAGCTAGATGTAAAAGAATGAAATTAGAACATTCTCTAACACCATATACAAAATAAAATCATAAGGGATTAAAGACCTAAATGTAAGACTGGACACCATAAAACTCCTAGAGGAAAAGATAGGCAAAACACTCTTTGACATAAATTGTAGCATTTTTTTGGGATCTTTTTCCTAAAACAAAGGAAACAAAAGCAAAACTGAGTAAATGGAACCTAATTAAGCTTTTGCACAGCAAAGGAAACCATTGCCAAAATGAAAAGATAATCTACTGAATAGGAGAAAATATTCACAAATGACATGATCCATAAGGGGTTAGTATCCAACATATATGAACAGCTCATACAACTCAATATTAAAAAATCATAGTTATTTTAAATTCCTATTCTGATAGTTTCAAACTTCTTTCATATCTGAGTCTGGTTTGAAGCTTGCTTTGTCTCTTTAGACTATGTTTGTGCGTTTTAGCACACTTTGTGATTTTTTTGTGGAAAGCTGGATATCATGTATTAGGTAAAAGGAACTGAGTTAAATTAGGATTGTATTGTGAGCTTTTGTCTCCCCTATTGTCTTTGGAATTCCCTATAGACTTTTATTTTTTTAACATCTTTACTGGAGTATAATTGCTTTACAATGGTGTGTTAGTTTCTGCTTTACAACAAAGTGAATCAGCTATACATATACATATATCCCCATATCTCCTCCCTCTTGCGTCTCCCTCCCACCCTCCCTATCCCACCCCTCTAGGTGGTCACAAAGCACGGAGCTGATCTCCCTGTGCTATGTGGCTGCTTCCCACTAGTGACCTATTTTACATTTGGTACTGTGTATATGTCCATGCCACTCTCTCTTCATCCCAGGTTACCCATCCCCCATGTCCTCAAGTCCATTCTCTACTTCTGAGTCTTCATTCCTGTCCTGCCCCTAGGTTCTTCAGAACCATTTTTTTTTTTTTTTTAGATTCCATATATATGTGTTATCATACGGTATTTCTCTTTCTGACTTTCTTCACTCTGTATGACAGACTCTTCCCAGAGTTTTTAACTCTCAAACTAGTCCACACAAATTGAGCCTTCAGCAATTTGTCAATTACAGTTTAAATGTTACTACTTTAATGTCCTGGGAGAAGAAAAACTTTCCTATGACTCAAAATCTAGAAGCAATAAAAAAACTGATAAATTTGACTGTATATTAATTTTTCTTTGCACAGCAAAACATCATAAGCCAAGCTAAAATACAAGTGACAACGAGGAAAATATTTGCTACTGAAATCACAAATAAAGGCCTAAACATCTTCAAAATTGAGGGAAAAAAGACCAACAATTCTTTAGAAAAATGGAAAAAGACAGGAACATACATTTCACAGAAAAAAGCTTTTACACATGTGAAAAGCTGCTGAGGGGACAGAACAAACAGGGTGAAGACAGACACAGAAGTGAGATTCTGTAAATTTAGGCCATTATATAGTTTTGACTTTGGAACCATGTGAATGTTTTACATAGTTAAAAAATAAAGTGAAGAAAGAATAATATCAATTCTTAACAATACAAAACAAATTGAAACAAATGAGTTCATCTATACCAAGGAGGTAGCATAACTACAATGAGAAAAATTTTTCTTCAAATCATGTAAAACACTACCACAAAAACAAAATCAAAAAATACTTCTTCAGTAAGTGGCGTTGGGAAAATTGGACAGCCGCATGTAAATCAATGAAGCTAGAACACACCCTCACACCATATACAAAAATAAACTCACAGTGGCTTATTAAAGACCTAAATATAAGACAAGACATCATGAAACTCCTAGAAGAGAACACAGGCGAAACATTCTCTGACATAAATCGTACCGAAGTTTTCTTTGGTCAGTCTCCCAAGGCAATAGAAATAAAAACAAAAATAAACAAATGGGACCTAATCAAACTTATAAGTTTTTGCACAGCACAGGAAATCATAAACAAAATGAAAATACAACCTACATAATGGGAGAAAATATTTGCAAATGATGTGACAGACAAAGGCTTAATTTCTAAAATATACAAACAGTTCTTACAATTCAATAACAAAGAAAACAAACAACCCAACTGAAAAATGGGCAGAAGACCTAAACAGACATTTCCGCAAAGAAGACATACAGATGGCCAATAGGCACATGAAAAGATGCTCAACATCGCTAATTATTAGAGAAATGCAAATCAAAACTACAATGAGGTGTCACCTCACACCAGTCAGAATGGTCATCATTAAAAAGTCTACAAATAGGGTTTCCCTGGTGGCGCAGTGGTTGAGAGTCTGCCTGCCGATGCAGGGGACACAGGTTCGTGTCCCGGTCCGGGAAGATCCAACATGCCGCGGAGCAGCTGGGCCCGTGAGCCATGGCCGCTGAGCCTGCGCGTCCGGAGCCTGTGCTCCGCAATGGGAGAGGCCACAACAGTGAGAGGCCCATGTACTGCAAAAAAAAAAAAAAAAAAAAAAAAGCCTACAAATAATAAATGCTGGAGAGGGTGTGGAGAAAAGGGAACCCTCCTACACTGTTGGTGGGAATGTAAAATGGTGCAGCCACTATAGAAAACAGTATGGAGATTCCTCATAAAACTGAAAATAGAGTTGCCATATGATCCAGCAATTCAATTCCTGGGCATATACCCAGACAAAACTGTAATTTGAAAAGATACATGAACCCCTATGTTCATAGCAGCACTATTTACAATAGCCAAGACATGGAAACAACCTAAATGTCCATTGACGGGTGAATGGATAAACAAGATGTGATACTACCCAATGTAAAACAGATAGCTAGTGGGAAGCGGCCCCATAGCACAGGGAGATCAGCTCGGTGCTTTGTGACCACCTAGAGGGGTGGGATAGGGAGGGTGGGAGGGAGACACAGAGGGAGGAGATATGGGGATATATGTATAAAAAAAAAATAAATTAACAAAATAAAATGGCAAAAAAAAGGATGTGATTTTATATATATATATATATATATATATATATATGGCACAGGGAACTATATTCAATATTCAACTAATTTCATTATGATAAACCATAATGAAAAAGAATATATATGTATAACTGAGTCACTTTGCTGTACAGCAGAAATTAAACACAACATTGTAAATCTACTATACTTCAGTAAGACTTAAAAAATACTGCAAAGAAATCTTAAACTATATTCAGTAGTCTTATTGTTATTGTCACGTTGAAACTATTATAGGTTTGCTGTGAGATGAATCAAATGAGCAATTATATTAATTTGTTTTGAAATCAGGATTTTCAACTTAAGAGGAAAGATAAAAACGTGTAAAATCAAAGAAGTTAAGCTATATAGGAGTGAGGGAGTGGGAGGTATAAACTATTGGGTTTAAGGATGTATTGTACAACACAGGGAATATAGCCAATATTTTATAATAAATGTAAATGGAAAGTAACCTTTAAAACTTTTATTAGGGCTTCCCCGGTGGTGCAGTGGTCGAGAATCCACCTGCCGATGCAAGGGACATGGGTTCGTGCCGCGGTCCAGGAAGATCCCACATGCCGCAGAGCGGCTGGGCCCGTGAGCCATGGCCGCTGGGCCTGCGCATCCAGAGCCTGTGCTCCACAGCGGGAGAGGCCACAACAGTGAGAGGCCCGCGTTCCACAAAAAAAAAAAAAAGATTAAAAATCTAAAAAATTTTAAAAATCAAAGAAGCAAAAACCATGTAATTTTGTATTTCAATTAGAAAAATAGTAAGAATTTATGATTTTCCTCCACATTTAAAAAATACAATTTTTCTAGCTCTGTTCAATGAAAAGGCCTAGAAGCCATGAAAACCCTGTAGCAATGAGGACCCACACCTTCCTGACTCTGGTATCTAAATATAATTTTTTTTTTGCATATTCAAAGAGTATATTTTTATTTTACCATGAAAATAATTTTGGAAATATGACAGTACATTCAATATAAGCAGTTTTTTGGGAGATTGGGATTGACACGTATACACTGATGTGTATAAAATGGATGACTAATAAATAAAATACACAAGCAATTTTAATACTGCCATCTTATATGTGAGAGAGGCAGTAGAGAAAGGAGTATCATGGGTGTTTTTACTACAGAGAAATAGTTTACCACAGCCCTCAAGAAGGTACATGGGGAGGCACCATGAGGAAAGACGCTGGAAAAAAATCTCATTCCTACAGCTTTGAGAATCCTTGGGTGGGACCCGCGGAGGCAGGAGGTGGCTGTGGAAACTAGAACACAGACTGCAGAGGTGCACCCTGGTCTGTTGCTGCCATCTCTTTTTAATTTTTTTAAATTTTTTTGCGGTACGCGGGCCTCTCACTGTTTCGGCCTCTCCCGTTGCGGAGCACAGGCTCCAGACGCACAGGCTGAGCGGCCATGGCTCACGGGCCCAGCCGCTCCGCGGCATGTGGGATCTTCCCAAAACGGGGCACGAACCCGCGTCCCCTGCATCGGCAGGCGGACTCTCAACCACTGTGCCACCAGGGAAGCCCTGCCATCTCTTTTTGGTCTTACATCCACATTGCCACCATGGTTCTCTCATGCTATATTTGAGAACATTCCAAGATAAGAAGTGATACCCACTTAATATGTTTTTAAGTGCTTTAGCTTCTTTTAGCTTCTCAAAGAGTTTCTGTTGGGTGCTTTTATTACCTCCAGAGTTGAATGCCACTCCAAACTCACTGTCACATCCTCATCGGCATATTAGGGCCTCTCGTGGGTCATATGCTGTCACGGACCAACAAGCCTGTAAAGAAACGACATGGTGGCTACCTAAATACCACTTCTTAATAAAATGAACCAGAAATCGTTTGAGAAGTGATTGATTCTAATCCTGGGGTATAAAGTGTACAAAGTGATCTTGGGATATCCTATTCTGTAAGAAAGCAAAGAAGCTATATATAAGACTATTGGGGTCACGTCAAAAGGATATAGGAGCCAAATTGGCCTAAGATGGGACAATTTGCACATCAAAACGCAACTGAAAAAAAAAAAAAAAGAAAAAAAAAAAAACGCAACTGATTGAAAGAAATGCATCACATCCTAAATATTCATTAGTTCATGATGATACTTAAAATCTTATTTTAAACTATACACACACACACACACATATATGAACTAGGGCACCAATTAATTTATTTTAAAATTGAGTTTAAAAAAGGGCAGAAGGAATCAAGAATGCCTTTCCTGTATGAAGTGTATTTCAGTTACTAAATAGTTGAAAAGAAACCTTCTTCTTCCCCCCTTTTCCTCTACCTGCTCCTCCTTCCCTTCCTCTTCCTTTATTTTCTTCTACCCTTCTGAAAATTACTATAATTATTTTATTGTTTCCACTTGTACCTCAGGTGTACCAAACTGGATTAATCATACTTCTTGGTTTATAATATACTAGTATGATTGGTGCTTCCCAGGCTCTCTCTTATTAGTTCATTTATTTTTTAACAATATAATGAACTCCCATTTACTAAAATCCTTCACTGATAGAATGGTTTGAAGTTGTGAACCACAAAAATATTACCCAGATTTCAGAAATGTCCAGACAATTGCTTAACTATTGAAGAACTGCCTTATGAAACGGATCGACTTGGACTTAACAACTGCATAATTTGGTGGCTTACCATCAACAAAAATATTGGGAACCTGGCTTTACAATGAGAGTTCCACTGGCTCGTGTTCCTACCTTTCCTATGCAGAATGACCTCAGTGTTGATAATGCCTTGTCAGCCATGGTCCCCACAGATTCATGAGTAGTCCCCCAAATGCCAAAGCTTGGCAGGTAGACACTTTATATTGTTTGTGGTTTTCAAAGCCTCTTGAATATGTAAGTTTATGTTTTCTCCATATGTGGGAAGTTTTCAGCTCTCATTTCTTCGAGCATGCTTTCTGCACTGCACTGTTTCCTCTTTCTCTGACTCCAATGACACAAAATTAGACCTTTTCATGTGGTCTCACAGATCCTTGGGGCTCCATTTTTGTAAATCTTTTTTTTTCCATGTTGTTCCAACTGGATACTTTTAATCAATCCATCTTCAAGTTCACTGATTCTTCTTCTGTCCACTCTGCCATATTGAGCCATCCAGTGAGTACTTTAACTTTTGGTTAATGTAATTTTTTAGTTGTAAAATTTCAATTTGGCTTTTCTATGAATCTTTTATTTATTTTCTGAGACATTCTACCTTTCCATTTGCTTAAGGAGTGTTCACCCATACTTTTGGAGCACTTTCATAATAGCTGCTTTAAAGTCTTTGTTAGATAGTTTTCAGCATTGGCTGACTTGAGATTTTCCTGGCTCTTCATATGCCAAGCATCCTGGATATTTTGCCTATTAGGAGTCTCTCAGTCTTATTTAAATTCTATGGACAATTTAAAAAATTCAGAAGCAAGCATTTGACTAGGTTGGATTCAGGCCACAAGCTCTGACCAACCCTCTGTGGCTTGTGGTTTTGATGTCTGTTCAGGTCTGTTTTGCATGTGTGCCACCCAATGGCCAGTCTGGGACCTGAGCCATGGCCTATTTCTCAGTTCAGTTCTCAAAGGTTACGGTACGCTGCTTAGGGCCTGATCTCTGTATGCACAGCTAGGAGTGAGGCCAGGAAGTCACAAACAACTTATGGGCTCACTACTGTCCTGAGCTCCTCCCTGTTTCCTCCACAGTCTCCCTGGTACTTCGTTTCCCTGAGGCTCCCTTCTTGGTTTTCCAGCCATATATCTGGGGCTTTATTTACGCCCCCCCCCTTCTGACATGTACTTCCCACAACTACTGCTCCTGCGTTGGGGCCATCTGCTGAGGTGATGGAGAGAGAAAAAAAGGAGCAGGGTGTTCACCCACACACTTGAGACCATTACTCCTCTGATCAAAGGGGATATTTCCCCTCCCTTAGAGTTTTAGGTGTCCGTGGGCCTCTGCTGCCACTCTCAGGACACCCCTTTCTCACGCCTCAAGCCTGAAATAGAGGGTTTCTCCTGGAGTTCCAGTTGTACTGATGCCTACTTCTGGGTTTTCAGCTGCCTTGAGTTAGGCTGGCAGATACCGGGGGGGAATAAAAAAGGTGAACTCACGACCAATTCAGCGGCACCCCGAATTCTAGTTTTCCTTCCCACTCCAGCTGCCACTGTTTACTTTTCAGAGTCCTCATGTAGCTCTGCGCATTCTGTTCAGGTTCTGTGGCTGCTCCATCTTACCTGGAGCCAGAACCTGAAAGGTCTTCTTTAAAGACCAGTTCCAAAATAAAAAATAAATAAAGACCAGTTCCAACTTAGTAAAGGAATGACAGACTCAGAAAGTCAGCATTTTTCTGCATTGCTTTAACATCAGTCAAATCTTAACATCACGAGAAGTAGGACAATCAAACATTACGTGCCTCCTGATGAGATGTAATAGAAAGTACACATGAATTAGTCTTGCTTGAAACAATTGAACCTGAATTTAAGTAAGCCTTTAGAGCTCGAGGCCAGCTTATAGAGACTGGAGTCAAGAGTGAAATGACGCTCTGAAGAACTATCAACCAACTTCAGGTTGTGAGACCTTCTGTAGCACAAGTGACCTGGTGTCTCCAGCGAATAAATGGCATTAAGAAGGCGAAACTGTTACAGAATAAAGGGACTTCAGAGACACAACAAGTAAAAGGGGGATAAATCTCATGGGATTCTTGAGAAGGTTCAAGGAGATAATGAATGTAAAGTGCTTAGTAGAGTCTGGCAAACGGTAAATGAGTTATTACTACCTCTTGTCACCTCTCGGAGTCTCAGCCTCCTCTTCATTTACAAGACACAGGAGATGACAGCCCTTTCTTCTCAAGGCTGCTTAAGGACCAAAGGATTCGGCCACCTTAGGCCCCCTTCCCTCTGCACCTGGGCAGAAAGGCTGGACCCTGCCAATAGCCTGTGCAGTACATCCAGTTAGTCAGTAGATGGCAGCTCAGGCCCATCTATCTGGAACCCTGGCCCCATGCGGGAGCTAGTCTTGTTTCGCTCTGAAGCTGGGTGCTGCCTCATCACCTGTGTTCCCCTTCTCTCCCTAGGTAGGAGGCCTAAAGCTGAAGGGAGAGAATCAGTGGAGTTTCTGAGATATAATTAGGGCTCTAGTGGCAGTTTGCTGAGGATTCAGTATTTGCTGGACAGAGAGGTACTCCTTAGACCCAGTTAGACTACCTGGCTAGCTGTGCCTAGACCCTGCTTCTTGACCCAGTGCCTCCTGCCCCATCCTGAATCACCTGTGCACAGGTTCAACCTAGTTTAGCTTCTCTTCCCCATCAGACTGGGGCTAATTTAAACCTATGCTCCTACCCACACCTGGTGTTAAGACGTCCTTTACGAAAAGGCTGTCAAATGAGAAAATAAGTAAACGCACTATGGAGATTCAATCACATATCCTTCTTTCCCAGCAAACTCCAGTACAGGGCGTATGCATTTTCTTTTCGTCTTTCAGCCGAGGAGGTAGCCTGGGTTGTGATTAATAGTTCATGCCCCTGAACTGGATTGCTTAAGTGCAAATCTCAATTTCTCCACTTACTAGTTGCATGCCCTTGGACAAGGGCCTCAGTTTCTCCACCTGCAAAATGGGGATAGCAATAGTATCTTGCTGGTTGTGCTATGGTGAGGACTTAATGAGCAAATGCATTTAAAGTGCTTAGAAAAGTCCCTGGCACACAGTAGGCACCCAGTGCATATTAATTCCCATCTGAACACTGCCTTGCTCTGAGACAGATTTAATGCACTTGCAAAAATGCATTCAAGGAAGATACCTAAGGGGCTGGTATGGCTGTCTGGCCTGGGTGATAGCTCTCAAGAAATAGCACTTTCCCCTCCAGCTCCTCCTCTCCTCCTTCTTCTTGTTATTGATGTTGTCATTATTGATTGTTTGAAGAGGCCTAAGGTAAGTCTCCAACCCCATGAGTCATGAATGCTGTTTTGCCCACCTTCTTCCAACCCCATGCTCAGCAGAGGCGTCTGCAATCATTCCCAAGGTGCTGCGGACAGCACATTCATTCAGGACTAAGGGATCCTCCTCCCAGTGGCCCAAGGCTCAGAAGGCACTGAGGCAGGGGAGGAAGGGACCTCCAGAGCTGATCTCCCATCTCTGTCCCCTTTCTGGGTGCGGGGCAGGGGTGTGTGTGAGTGGGGTGTTTTGGGAGCATCTTCAAAAGGTCATTGCTCAGCTTTGGGAATGCTGTGTAGGTTAAAAGGATTCCTGTAGGAAGGTCATCTGAACCACACGACGAGCCGGGGCAGGAGGGGCATTATCATGGTCCTATAGGGTCGCACCAGGTTTTTCTGCATGTCAGTCGGGAGAGATGGGAAAGTGTGACAGGCGACCACTAGGTGGCATTGTCAACGTGAAGATACCATCAGTGTGGAAGCTCATCACCTGCCCTGTACAGTAGCATGGAAGAGCAGATAAACCCCTGTCTGGAGAAAATCAAACCTCTCATCTCAATAAATTCCAGCCGTCTGGTAAGATCTGGGGTGCAAATGGAGACTGTCCCAGGAGAATGTACAGGTGCAGGAGGACAGAATCTGAGGGGGAAGAGGAAAAGTCTGGCCCCACCCACCAGTCCAGTCTGGGTTCCTGAGGCCCCTCCCCTGCCTTGTCCAGGAGCCATGCCCAGCTCCCCGCAGGATGCCTCAGTGCCTCTGCCTCACCAGGCCATCTGCCTGCCATTCCCTTCTTTATTCCTTTCCCTAAGACTCAGTCAAGGTGTCACCTCCCCTGATCCGTGGATGGAGCTGGCTTGGGGCTGCTTTGTGCCCACTGTCCCTGCACCTGCTTCTTTCCCAGGTCTTTGCCGCTTTACTGGATGTTTCCCACTGAGTGGGGATTCCCTGGCTTGGTGTTGGCGGGCCTGGGAAAAGGTCAGGCTGCTTCTCTTCCGTCCTCCACACACCCCAAAGATATATAAGGGATTTCTCAGCCACAGCACCGCTTTGGGTTCCAAGGACCACCCTCTGCCTGAGGGCTCTGAGAAGGCCCTAGAATGCTGAAAGTGTGTGTCCACACCAGGCAAGCAGTGTGGGGAGGACTGGCTATATAACTTGCACAGCCCAGTGCACAATGGAAATACAGGACTCCTGGCTTAAAAACTATAAAGGATTTCAAGATGGTGACAACAGAGCCTTAAACCAAGAGCGGGCCCTTCTGAGTCCAGGGCCCCGTGTAGCTGCTCAGTTTGCACACCTGCCGAAGGCAGCCCTGAGTCTGGAACTGTGCCAAGTCGTGGGTGGGAGGCGTGTGTCCGCTGAAGAGTCATCAGGGGGCCTGCTGGCTGCTCGAGGGGTGGCTGGCCATCAGCGGACTCCACATGAAGCCCTCCACCTCAGAAATTCCCTTGTTCCCCAGCTTTAAGACATAAGAGAAACAGCCTAGAATCTGGAGTTAAGCAAACCTAGATTCAGATGCTGAGTCCATTTCTCAACATCACAAATCATGAACATCTCCAATCCTCATATACCTCACCTGCACAATGGGATGTTATAACACCTGCCATGACTGTTGCTGTAGGTTCTAACGAGATCTAACGTAGAAAGCACTAGGTCTAGAGCCCACACCTACTGCATCTCCCTGAACCCTCGCCACTAACCTGTACCGCTTGTCCTCAGAAGCATCTGATCAGGACAAAACAGGGGCAGATGGTCGGCCTTCCAGCTGGGGGGTACTTGCTCAGTGAGGAGGGTCACCATGTGGTGAGGCCCCAGGGAGCTCCTCCTGAATGCTCCACGGCCTCTGACAGCATCAACCGAATCAGGTGAGCAATGGAAGCGAAAACTAAGGACACAATGGAGAAGCTCTTAGGTCACAGGATCACTGTGGGGGAGAGTCATTCATCGTTTTCCCAATAAATGTGTATGAATGCTTCTTGTGCCAGGTGCCAGGGATACGGTGGTAAGCAAAACATGTGGGGTCCTGCTCTCTGTTAGCTTAACGCTTGCACTTATTGTGTCCTGTTCCCTTGGATGTATCCCTCACTAGCCAACAGTTGACTAGCATTTACTAGGTGTCCAGTGAGGCAGGAAATGAGAGCACAGCAGGTGCTGTGAGGCTCCACCAACCTCCTCTGATGGAAATGAATGAAAGCTGTGTGCTTTCATTCCTAACAGCCAACACCTGCAACTCTTCGTAGGTGGGCTGTCCTCAGGCTGCTGGGGCTCCCTTTGCTGAGCGCACAGAAAGCCGGAAGTGCCCGGGAAATGACATCCCCAGGGGCAGCCCTTAACCGATGACTGACAGGTGCAGAGATGTAAACACTCCAGCCTCTGCCCAGCTGGGGACAACTCTCAGGTGTGACTTAGATTGTTCCACAACTCCCCCACTGGACTGAGACAAAGTTCCTCTCCTGGGGCTTTGCTTGAGCTCACACCCGTGATGGCCCTCTTCCCTTCCTTGTCCCTCATCTTCACGTGTCTGTTTTCTCTGGGACCACTACATAATAACTTAATTTCAGACAAATCCTTGTGCAGCGTCTCCTTATGCAGAACTCTCCCACTCAAGGCAGAAAGAGAAGCAAAAAGAAGGTAGCGATTGCTCCTGGTGTTTGCGTTACTACCCACGGCGATGCAAGTCAGAAGTCAGTCATTATAAATAACAGTTAAAGGAATAATAATTCCTTTTGTTATAAATTCGAGAGCATTCAAAATTATCCCTGTCATACTACGATCAGTCTCCCTCACTTCCATTCTGATATGCCTTATGAGTGTGGAGAAAGAGGGGGCATTCCTGCTTGCTGGCGTTTGCACATAACCGACACCTTTATTATACCAAATCTACATAAATCCCCGGGATTCAGCCTTGAATGTAAACATCAAACATCATGTGTTCTGCTGTGTGAAAAGAGTTGAGACATGCTGGATCAGATCCCTGGGAATGTGAGGTTTTCTGCCTGCCTGGACTAGGTTTGAAGAACAGCTCTCAGGGGCGCAGGCTCCCCCAGGACCACGAGACTAGCACACCTTCCTCCCATCAGGAATGTCTTCTGCTCTCATCTAATCCCTTCTCACCAAATCCACCTCTTCCAGGAAGTTCTATGATTCCTTCCTCTTCCCACCCAGCCCACCCTGAGCTCCCCTTCTTTGCCGCTGTGGAAAGTGGTATTTGTTGGAAGCACCTTCTTAGCACTTGAGACTTGGCCCACCGCCTCCCGCCCCTCCAGCCAGCTGAAATCTCTTGAGTTTGTAGACAAGATCACAGGCTGATCAGGCAAGGGGCACATTAGGGGCCTCAGTCGAGGCAGAAGGTGGGAGCTGGGGCTAGTCTTGCTGTCATGGAATCATGGCTAAGGCAGAAGGTGAGCTTGAGTCGCCCAGGGCTTGGTTCTTCCTACAACCAGACCTATGTCAGTGAAGTGTGGATGCCAGGGCATCTGCCTGGCCTACCTGCCCAGACCCAGACACCTCCCTGGAGGCCTGGACCTGACCCTGGGACACTGATGGGGTCCTGCTCCCAGTAGCCCTACGCCATCCAATTTTATATCGCCACACACTGTAGTGCCTGGAGCCCCTGGCTGCCTTGCCGTGCTTCTGCTAACAAACCGGCAACTCCCTGTCCCCAAGACTGAGCTTGAGCTTATGGTACCTCTTGATTCCAGAGACTGGGCCCCTGGCACCTCTCCCAGGGCAAAACCTGGAAGATTTCCGCTCTCCTGCACCAGACTTCTGAGTTCTAGCAAGCTTGGATGCTGAGGTTTCTGGAGTAGTGACACAGAGCAGGTGCCCCTTGGTGTCACAGTCCGTTTTCTGAAGATTTCTAGACTCCCTGATTGGGTGGTAATGTTTATAAGCAAAGGGTCCTGTCTTACATCTTTAGGTCCTCTAAGGCCGCTTATATATGTGAATGAAAAATACTGCCTGCCATATCAGTAAACAAAGGATGTTGCAGTCATCAAGCCATCACATTACAGCCGCCCGGAAAGTAAGCCCTGAGGGAACTTAGAAACAGGATGCCTGCCATCAAGCCATTAGCTACTGTAGCCACCCCCCAACGATGCACCCTGAGGAGACTCAGGATGAGAATGCACAGGATACTGGCCCCAGATAGCTGAGGTACATATCAAAGGAATGATTTCAGTGAGCCCAGACTCTTGCATCTTCCCACACATAGAAAAGCGCTAAATTTCTTAACTTGCTACATCTAGTTTTCTTTAATTAACAGTAATCTTGTGATGTTCCGACTACCTGGTCTTTGTTGCAAAAACTCCTTTGTAGGCTTGTTCCCCACTTGCCCCTTTGGAGCAGTCCGTCAGAGTATCTGAGACGCTGTGTCCCAGGCTTAAGTCCTCAGTTTTGTCCACTGAATAAAACATAACTCTCGGGACTTCCCTGGTGGCGCAGTGGTTAGGAATCCGCCTGCCAATGCTGGGGACGTGGGTTTGAGCCCTGGTCCGGGAGGATCCCACTTGCCGCGGAGCAGCTAAGCCCCGTGCTCCACAGCTGATGAGCCTGTGCTCTGGAGCCCGCGAGCCACAACTGCTGAGGCCCACGCATCTGGAGCCCGTGCTCTGCAGCGAGAGAAGCCACCGCAATGAGAAGCCTGCGCACCGCAACGCAGAGTAGCCCCCACTCACTGCAACTAGAGAAAGCCCACGTGCAGCAACGAAGACCCAATGCAGCCAAAAATAAAATTAAAAACAAAAACCATAACTCAATTTTTATGTTGTGCTTTTCAGTCAACACGTACATGAAATGCTCATTAAATGTTCGCTGATTGACTGCAGGTTTTTCTCTGGGCCTCCTCAAGAGTCTGCCATGGCGTCCGTTTGTTTAATCATCCATTATCTTTCCATCCAACCAACCACGCAGCTTATAATAAATATCTGTATCTGAAAGGATGATTCCATTTCCTCTGTTCCCATCTCACAGACTGGGGAAGAGACTTTTACCTTAAGAACTCAGTCCTAGGAGTGTAGAGTGGTCATATTTTGAAGGTAGGGGAAGGGATGACAAAGCCAGGGCCCAAATACTCTGCATACAATGTCAGGTAATGACTTCTTTTTTTTTTTTTTTAATATTTATTTATTTGGCTGCGCACAGTCTTAGTTTTGGCACGCAGGACTTTTTTTTTTTTCCGGTACGCGGGCCTCTCACTGTTGCGGCCTCTCTGGTTGTGGAGCACAGGCTCCGGACGCGCAGACTCAGCGGCCATGGCTCACGGGCCCAGCCGCTCCGCGGCATATGGGATCTTCTCGGACCGGGGCACGAACCCGCGTCCCCTCCATCGGCAGGCGGACTCTCAACCACTGAGCCACCAGGGAAGCCCCGGCATGCAGGACTTTTGTTGCCATGTGATCTTCACTGCGGCATGCGGGATCTAGTTCCCCGACCAGGGATGGAACCCGGGCCCCCTGCATTGGGAGCACAGTGTCTTAGCCACTGGACCACCAGGGAAGTCCCAGAGTGCTGACTTCTTAAAGGCAGAAGTGGGCTTGCAGATTACAGGGCAGGAGGAAAATGCTTCCATTCTTCCCCATGGGTTTAAGACTCTATTGCCCCTAAGAACTAATGTTAGTGTCTGTGAAACAGGAGGGAAGGAGGCAGGGCACAACCTTTAAAAGAATGGCACGGTCGTTGAGGATATGACAGAAACTGGTTAGAACCAACTAGGTCCAAGATGGCGGAAGATTCGACTCCAGGTAGGCCTTGAGCCTCATAATATGCTCATTGTAATATATTAGCGTATTGTAAACGACCCACCCACAGGCTCCATCACAGTTCCAAGGCTGACCATAAAAGGCCAAAAAGTGGGTGGTGGCCCAATTCCCGGAAATCTCCGTCCCTTCTCCAAAATATTGATAGTTGGAATAATCTGCCCACTCATTAGCCTATGAAATTATCCAGCCCATAAAAACTAACCACCCCATATTCTGAGGCCTCTCACCTTCTGAGATGGCCCACACTCTTGTCTGCGAAGTGTGTTTCTCCCATGGCCGCTCTCACTTTCCAAGACGCATGCCCTGGGGAAGCTCTCACCTTTTGAGACAGATTGCATTCTGTCTATGGAATGTGTATCTCTCTAAATAAATCCACTTCTTACCTATCACTTTGTCTCTCACTAAATTCTTTCGGAGAGGAGAGATAAAGAACCTGAGCTTCATTAAATCCTGAGACCAGGTGTGTGAACTCAATTAAAAGACAGTGGGTTCAAGCCCCAGTCTTAGTTCGAGTCTTCGCTGGTGGGTTCAAGTCCCAATGTGAGTTGTGCGGTTTCACCTGCAAGGTGTGTGTGTGTCTCCACAAATACGCTTTGGATTCTGAAAGGATACAAAAATGTAACTGCAACTCCTACTGCGCTGCGACCCTGAAAGAGGCCTGACCAGGGAATGGTGGCTAGAGCCTACCATGGAGCCATTCCAGACTGATGGAGTCAGACTTGAGAGATTAACGCTGGATGGCCTGATGCAGGCAGGGCTGGGCACTCCAGTAGCAGTGGAGCTTTCCAAGGCATGGAACGAGATTTCCAGCGTGGGGCTGAAGGGAGAGACGCCCACAGAAACGCCGGCATGAGAACTGGGAACAAGGGCAGGGTGGGTGCGACCACGAGGAAAGCCCTGTAAGAGGTTACACCCTTCTCCGCTGGATACGGGAGAAAAGGCGTAATAGTACTCACCGTAAAGTCTCCTTCCTGGCGCCTGATAGCTTTCTCCACCGCCTCCAACGCATTCTGAAGATTCTCCCGTGCAACCTCGAGGGCGGGGTTACAGAACGTGGCGAGCGCGGAACGTAGGGGAGGAGACCTGCCTCGTTCCCGCCCCCTCCTCTCGCGAGACCCGCGCGCCTGCAGCACGCAGTCTTTCCTGGAGAGCCCGGGAGGGGGCGCAGCACCCGGTTCGGGAGGCGAGGCGGCCTCCATTGAGAAGGGGATAGGCAGCTATACCCCTTTTTCTCAAATACACCAGAGAGAGTGGACCCCTGCAGCAAAGACCAAGCTGAGCTTAGGGTGACCCACAGCTGGGTACCTGCTTTGGGCCCTGGGGACGCGCAGAGGATTAGATAGACACAGATCGGGTTGGGCTCGAGATGCTCACGCCCAAGTCAGTTCAGTCTTGAAAGTGCCTGGCTCGTGGCAGTGTGCGGTGAGTCCCTGCGGAGAGGGAAAGGGCTGCCAGAGGGCTTCGGAGAACACTTCCACCGGGCTTGAAGAAGCGCTGAGTGCAAAGGCCCACAAGGTGTGAAAGGTATCTTGGGGTGGGGAACGTTCCCACGCGGCTGACTGTAGTGCAGAAGTGGGAGAGGGCGCAGCAGAGGATGACCGATACACTGGCTCTGCTGGCTGGAAATGGTAGGTATCCTTGACCAAGGGCATCTGAGAGGCCATGCTGAGTAGCTTATTCGCTCCGTTGTGTAAAAGACAGTGTCGTTGGCAATGGTTCTCAAAGCGTGAAGAGGCATCAGCATCACCTGGGAATATGTTAGAAATGCACATTATGGGGCCCCATCTCAGACCCACTGATTTCAGAAATTCCAGGGGCGGGCCCAGCAATCTGTGGTTTGATAAACACTCCAGGTGAGTCTGGTACAGGCCAAGGTTTGAGAACCACTGGTGTAGTGGGAAGAGTACCAGACTTTGGAAGGGAGGTGGGTGGAGGGCTGGGGAGGGAGGTGTGAGGGGGAAAAGTTACACTGGGCCAAGACCTGTTGTTCAGAGAGCAGCAGGCGACATTATACGCCTGCTCTTTTAAGGTGATCTGAGCAGTAACCAGGAAGGTATGGTATGTACCATCGTACCCTCGTTATACATAGAAGATTGAGGCTTAGAAGTTAAATTGTCTAAGATCACACAGTTAAGTGCTAGAGTCAAGTTTTGCACCCCCCAATTTTTTTTTTTTTTTTTAACCACTGCAGGTGCTTCCGTACCTGGCACTACAAAAGTATAACAGCTTGGGTAGCGGTGCCTGGACAGCCCATAGTTGCGCGGGTGGAAGGAATAGAGCCGAAGCTTGAAGCTCCTTCCCACAGGGCCTGGTGATGGGGCCAGACCTGAGGCTAATGGGAAGCAATGAACCTTCTGTTCTTATTCCTGTCCTCAATTATTTGCATTTTCATAAGGTTTGCCGTTCACACGAGGGAGGTGGGCTTAGCAAATGTACCTTCCTAAGTGACCAGCTGTCATCCCTGGCTTCTAGACATGAGGTTAAATGTGAGATTATGTGAGAAAAGCAGGCTGAAAAATTACCTGTATGCTGTGACTACCTTAGATTTTTTTCAATTACCTTAGGTTAAGAAAACACAGAGCAAAAAACAAAAACAATGCTAAAGGAATTTTCTTCTTTTTTTTCCAAGTTGTATTATGTGGTTATAATAATTTGTATGATGAATATGCGTTATTTTTGAAAGCGCAACCAGTGACACCCCATGTGGAATGCAGCGACGTGTGACATAGTGGACAATTCTGTGCCCAGTGGCAGAGCACAGGCTCTTTCCTTAGGGCAGTGTCGAGCTGTCCCACCCCTTGGAGTCTGTCCCTGAGGCCAGTAAGGACAGCAGCTGCAGTGCGGCCCAGGGGAGCAGTGTGGCATAGCTGATGTCAGAGGTGCTTTGACATTCCTGAGGTTAAGCCCCAGGGTCTTTGTGTCCTTTGGAAATGCCTCTCCATGACAGCTGTCACCTGGAGGGCTTACGAGGGACTTTGGGGCCAAGCACCAGAGCTTTGGAGGTCCTCCTGAGAACAGGAGCTTCTAGTAGCGCAAACTCAGAGGACTGGCTCAAGCAATTGCTACTCCAAACAAAGGCCACCAGACAGCTTTAAACACAAAATATTCTTTTATTTGTCAACGAAGGCTACACGGGATCACTTCTAGTTTTGTTTTTATGCCTTTTTTTTCTTTCCTAGAAGGTATCTACATCTGCATTTATTTACAGCCTTGTTGGTATTTACACAGTCAAGAATACAGTGTTAGAAACACAAAAGTGTTGAGAAAAAAACTTCTCAAAATTAGTTCCAGACTTCAGGAAAACTATTTCCACATGGTAAGGCCAGAGTCTCCAGTGTTGGTCGTCCAGAGGCAGCTTGGGAGAGTCCTTTTGCTGAAGCCGTGGGTTCAGAAGTCTTCAAGAACAACAGGCAGGTTTAGAAAAGTGGGATTCTGGTGTTGGGTGATCTAGGGCTACCAGGCACCAGCAAACATCTGTGACTCAGCTCCTGCCAGGATAGCTGAGCCTGCCCGAAAGTTGGTTCTCCGTTGGCAGTTTGCCCTCAGAATCAAACACATTTTCTTCGGGACCAGGAGGTCGCCTAGTATCATGCCTTTGGCATTCCAGAGGGGGTAAGAAACACAACATTGGCCTGCTGTCTGTGGCGGTCACGTACACAAGGCTGGTTTCTGAGAATGGAAAGGTTGGAGAGGAGAAAGTTTCTATCACCTGAGCAATGCGTCTTTAAAAGGAGTTTGCTGTTATTTGAAGGTAAAATGAAAGGGCCTTGAACTACAGAGTTCTTTCTTTAATGCCCTCCGTCCAGTAAAATACAGACAAGTGTATAAACTACCTGGGAATTCTGAACCTTCAATAGAGGGCTTTTAATCCCAATGAGGATCCCAAGGGAAAAAAGAGCCTGGGTGCTTTCCAAGACCCCTCAGGAGGCAGGCCCCAGCTCAGGACCAGAAGCCACGGCCGGGGCTTAGTGGCTGCTGTGAGGAATGGAGGATAGATTCGACTTTAAGCACCAGGGGAACAAACCCCCAAACCCGAGACCCCGCTGAGGCCCGGCAGACTCCTTCCTCCTGGGCACCGAGCTCAGCCTCATGGTCCTCACCTCGTGGCAACTGCAAATACCAGGCTGCAGATGTGAAACTATTCTAAGATTTCACATGGAAATCTCATCTTTGCATCTTGGAAACCCCTGCCGCCTATAAGGCGGTACTTAAAAGTCACAGCTAAAAAGGTCCTTTATTCTCTTTTTCTTGTTTTTAAACAAATCTGATTCCTTGTTACGTGCCTATAAAAACACTGCCCAGTTTTATTCCCCTTCCTTGCCTACATCACCTTCTGCTCCCAGCCCCACCTCATTCTTTAAAATCATGCCCTCTGGCCATTTTCAACCTCTGGTCAGTTTCTTAGCAATTGTTTCAAATCCTCCATCCCTAGGTAGAAATCAGGCACTAGTCTGTTCCTTGGGTTAATTCTCAGCCGACAGTTCTGAGAGACAAGCATCAGGGGTAATTGACCGTGGAGTTCCTCTCCCTTCCTCCCGTTGTCAAAGCTCTGCCCTCCAGTGACGTCTGCCTGGAGGGTGGATAAAAAGGAAATCTCATCCTATAAAAAGCAAAGTTGGGGAATGACTGAAGTCCTAGTTAAGGTGATGACAGAGGGGCTGTGGATGAGGAGCTGATGGCAGCCGTGGAGGATACGGGAGAAGGCAGGAGCTCTTCCAAAATAAACCTTTTTCTAGGGTCAGAAGCTGACATCCTGCAGAATAATGAACCTGAGCCAGTGAGGGAGGGCTGGTAATTCTAATGCACACGTTCTGGTTGGTTAATGCCAAAAGAGCAGGTGCCGTCAAGGATGGGATTTGCTGCCTGGAGGCCACTAAGCAGGCACAGGGAACTCCGGCTTATGCCTTCAGACTCACTCTTTGTGGTGCGATTGGCACTGCTGGTCTCAGCAGGAGGACAGACGGAGAGTGCAGGCAGTGAGTCACCTGCCAGCCCAAATGGAAACCGACTCAGAAGGGCCGAGGCCAGAAGCACCACCTCCAATAGCAACAGCACCAGTGCGAAACTGAGGTGCTTGATGCTGCCGGCCCCACACCCGAGGTCCTCTCCAAAGGCTGGGGATGCGTCATCTTCTCCCCATACAGAAGCTATGCCTCCTTGGTGGTATGTAGCCCAGAAAAAATATAACATCATTCGTTTAAAGGAAAGGAATGCTCAGTTATTCTCTGTGATTTTGATCTTTAAGAGTCCACACTATTACTTTGGTGGGGGTGAGGGGTGGAGAGTCAGAGGGCTGGGGAGGTGTGGGGAGATGGTTCATTCGGCCCTCATGCTGTCTCTGACCTCCAAGTAGATGTCCCCAGCAGGTCTTGACTGATGTCAGGAAGCCAGCATGGAACTGATCGTCTAGGTCAACGGGCAGGGTCCCATTGCTCAAGGGCTCCTTGTATCAAGAGTACATTTGCGAGGCATAAGTCTATTTTGGTTTAAAAACAAAAAAACACTTGTGTTCTTCAGGCCAAACGATTTTCCATCCCATCCAAGAACGATCCTGCCGGATGGGACCCGCCACCAGCTCCCGCCTTGCACAGTGGGCCCAGGAGCACTGCATCTGACTCAGCGGAGCTCTGGGAGGAGTGGGCAAATAGTCCAAGACACTGTAGCAGCAGTGTCACTTTTTTTGGAAACAGGAAGAGCACTTAGCGAAACACATCCTCTCATCCCAGTGGGATGACGTAAGGCAAAACCTCCTCTCCCGAGAAGCTCTGGGTGCCTCCCTCTGCCAGGCGGACCCCGGCCTCCGTGCTGCTCCGATTCTCATGCAGCAAGAGACCTTTTCGGTTTCATTAACTCATGGAATATTCTGAAGACTCTGTGAGTAAGGCTATAAAGGTGCCATGAGCTTGTCAGTCCAACGAGGTTTCCACGGGAAGGAGCTCAGACTCAGAATCCATTTTCCACACTCAATGTAAAATGTAACCCATAAAAGTCCCATTTTCTAAGAAGCCCAGCTTGAAAGGAAGCATTTGGCTTCCCCTCCTGCTCTCCCAGAGCCTCCTGCGAGAGGTAATGACAGTGGTAGTTAGGCAGATAGAACAGGAGAAAGGAGCTCCTAGCGCTCCCCTACTCTCAGCGCTTCCCCCGGCCCACTGGCTGCTGCCTCTCCCTGGGCATGCCCTCCCGGTGTGGGATGTACTCACTCCCGAAAGAACTTAAACTTCTGCCCAGTGACCACAGGCGTAGGTCTTCACAGGGACAACTGTAGCCCGGGCTTCTGGATCCACAGGCACCAGCCTCAGGAACCGCCCTCAATCCTGGTGGGGTAGTTTGACGCTGCCAGGCCACACCAAATTCTCTCTTTCCTCCTTAATCTTGCTTTAACACCCCAGTTGGGCTCCTCTAGAGGGGAAGCTGTTTTAGAAGAACTTCACAGAAGGAATTTCCTGAAAGTCCATCCAGCTGCATCCCAGCTCTGCAATTAGCCCAATACATGAGCGGCAGAGGAGCCTTCAGGAGCTCGTTAGAAGGATGCTCGACTCATGCTTTCCTCTCTCTGGCTGACCTTTTTCTTAAGCCTCTTTCCACGATCAAAGGCCACCAAGCACCTCTCTCCACACTCCTATTTCTCAGTGGTGGCAGCTGAGCAGTGGAGGGAAGATACCCAAAGTCATGGGGAGAGGGCTTCACCTAGGAAGGCAGGCTGGTACCCTTGCCACCACTGCCGTTCTTTTGCTGTGGGTGACCTTCCCTTCTGGACGTGGTGCCCACACTGAGGGCTTGCTGTGCGGTGCTGCTTCTCACGTCTGACTTTGGGAGAGAGAAAGAGATGAATAAGGAACATCATGGGAGGACCAACCAACCACAGATGCCCTGGATGCCTCCGCCTCTTGGGGAGGCTTGGGCTCTAAGCCCCAGGATGCTGTCACCAGACTGGGGAAAGGACCTGGGAGACACTTTCTCCATCCCAGCATGGAGGTGGTACTGACAGCTACACAAGATTTGAAAAAGGGGTTGGGGGTTTCATTTCCCATCAAAATATAAAGCTTGGACAGGAGTTTGGGGCAGCTTGAAAAAGGTGCTGTGAGATCATGAAATCCCCCAGAGAAGATGGAAGCATCCATGGTCCTCTGGAGGCATGGAACACAGTGAGTAAAAAAGCTACCACTTGTCTGCGGAAGCTTAGCCAAAGATCCTCAGGTCCTGCGGACCCTCCTTCCAGGTCCCCTTGGAAATTTGCTACCGGCCCATTACTCTCCGCCGCACCCTTCCCTCCTGCCCGACCCCCATGGAAGAGAAAGTTGCACATGGGACAAGTTAGCACAGACACTTGTGTCTCACATCACACTGGGTGCCTGGGGACAGACAAGGACATACCCCAGGAGATGCATCTCAGTGAGGAGAAATGTACCCCAAACAACAAGGAAAACTCCTCAAGGAAAAGGGAACAAAAGACAAGAAAGTTTACATTGTGATCACACTATGGAAAAAAAAATACCTTCTGTTCTTTGCAAAAAATGTGTGAAGGCCAAATTTGTGTTTTTCTTTTCTTAAAAAAAAAAGGATGTTGCATGAATTATACTGCAACCAGTATCTTTTTTGTTCGCTTGCTTTCTGCACTTGTTAAAAAAAGGATTCTTTTTTTTTTTTTAAGTACAACACAGTCAGGTATGCGGCCACAAAAGAGTAGCTGTCTTTGGCAAGAAGTCCCGGCCACGGTCCTCTCTGTCACCTTCGGCCCATCTCACTCTGTCTCATGAAGTGGATGTTGCTGGCGCTGTCTGACAGTTCCGGGTACTGCTCGACCGAGATCACGAAGAAGCCGTCGTAGCCTTGAACCCGCCCCGTGCTCAGCGCCTGCTGCTTCTCGCCCTCTGTCCAGGCCCGCAGGCCTTCCTCCCCTTCCCGAAGTCGCTGCTGCTCGCGGGCCCAGGCCTGGCGCACGGCTCTCTGCCGGGCCAGCTCCAGCACCCGTGCCTTCTCCTCATCCGGTGTTGTCCCATAGCGGGTGTTCAAGCACAGTGCCCCGTACTGGAGCTGGATGTCTGTGTACCGTCTAGTCCTGCCACTGAGCACCGTGTTGATCTGGGACACAGTGACGTTGACCCCGTTCTCCAGGGTTCGCCGCCCCCCGCTGAGGCCCAGGATGGCCAGGTCGCCTTCCGAAGGTCCTGCTTTCACGAAGTAGTGGGTATCCATTCCGTCGATGGTGAAGTGCATGTTCTCTAGGTAGTGGGCGTTGTTCAAGATGGCAGCAACCCTCCGCCCGTCCTCGTTGGCCACACTGATGATGTCTGTGGTCACTCGGCCATCCTTCAAGGCGAACTTGACCCCTTTGCCAAAGACTGAGCCACTGGATGCAAACTTCTTTGTCTCTGGGGCCTGCTGGCAGCTGGTGATTGTGGAGCTGTAGAGCTGATCGAAACGTTCCAGGGTGACGAAGGCCTTGAGCTGCTTCTGCACTTCACACTGTACCCCGAGAACAGACTGATGGTGGGGGGAGAGAGAGAGAGTGAGATAAATGGGGAAAAACTTCCAACGGCCTGGAGAATCAGCTTACATGACTAAAAGTCAAACCTATACAAATGTATTAACCTGTAGCATCTAGCTCTACTGCTGACCACTAGGACACCCAGCCCTCCTTCATCCATCTAGTCACCCTTCCTCCCATTCAGAAGCGGTTCAGGGAGCATCTGCTCTGTGCCCAGTCCCTTTCTCGGCACGGGAGATACAACAATGAATCAGACATCATCCCTGCCCTTGAAGAACTCCTCGTTGAGTGGGGAAAGACAGATGTGGCAACAAATAACTACAATCAAATGTGATGAGTGGTGGTCTAAGGGGAGCAATAGTAACAGCTATAGCCAACATGTCGTGGCCTTTGAGCTGAATAATCCACATTAATTATCTCGCCGGATCTTCACAATAACTGTATACAGTGGGGACTGTCATTGCTCTGGTTTTACACCTAAGGAAACGAAGGCTCAAAGAGGTTGTAACTGGCCCACAGTCATACAGACTAGTAAGTATTCAAACCAACATTCAAACCCTGGTCTGTCTGATCCTAGAGGCTCAGTTCAAGGGCTGCTAGGGTCGGGAGGGGCAATCACGGCTCAGGGTGTCTCAGCCTGGAGGCGGAGAAGCAAGGTGAAGGAGATGGGGTTCAAGGACAGGCTCAAGCTGGAGTCGGGACTTGGAGGATGAGGGGATGACGTTAGATGCAGGAATGGCGAGGAATGCACTCTTGACAAGAAGGCTTAGTAGGATGAAACGTAGTGACTTACATAAACCCTCTTAGCCTGCTGTGTTGCTCTCTGCCATGTGGAGGGCCTCTGTCCCCACAGTGCTTCCCGGGGGCTCCTCAAGTGCCCCCGCTCTTGGCTGCTTTGGGGGACAGGTTGGAAGCCACGTTCGGGCAGGCCCCAGGGCCTTATCAGCAACGTAGAGAAATGGCTTTAGAAAAAGGCCCGTCGGTTTCTCACTGAAATTCAGTCCTCTTTATAATTAATAGGACCCTGTCTGTGAACAATTATTTCCTAGAGTTTCACGGAAGCTGGAGCGCTCAACAACAAAGATCTCCAGTGCTTGCCAAGGGCAGAAATCAATAATTCATTGACAGCCAAGGCTGGCAAACCGTCAGAGACTGTGGCTCTGGGAGGGGGTGGAGAAGGGAGTCTGGAGGTAGGGGGTGCAGCTGAGTGGCTGGAAGCGGCCCTGGGAAAACAGTCAGCGCTGTGGGCAGCTGGGCAGTACCTGGAGGGATGGATGGCAGGGATTGGAGAGGGGCAGGGGGTGGGGCTAGGGCTGCAGCGAGAGGATGGGCTTCGTGACCAGACAGACTTGGGTTCTCATCGCCTTTCCAGCTCACCTTGGACAAGTTTCTCTCAACTCTGGTCTTATCTGTAAAATGGGGAAAAAGGCCGAACTCACGGGGTTGTTTACTTCTTTCAACCATTTGTTCATTCAACCAAAGTTTTCCATGCACCTACTGTGTGCGAGGTGGTATGCTGGGTACCAAATAAGACCCAGTACTTGCCCTCTTGGGGCTTAGGGTCTAGTGGAGATACAGGGAAGAAAACAGGAATGAAAATACAGCGTTGTGAGTGCTTAGCAAGAGGAAGCTATAGGTGCCACCGGAGCACAGAGGTGCAGAATCACATCCTCCAGAGGTCAGGGGAAGGAAACAGCTAGGCTGAGGCCTGATGGAATCCGACTGGAGTAAGAGAGACGGATGTGTAAGTTTCTGATCGCCAGCAGTATGCCATCTGGCAACTCTGATTTCCTCCTCAGTCTCTTGTCCCCCTGGTCAGGGATCCCCTGGAAGGCCTGGTCTCTGCCTGATTCTTTCCTGCATTCACTGGGCTCCCGGGGCCTGGGGCCTGGAAGAGCCAGCTCCCAGCACAGATATTATGAAAGAGGGGGGCAGTGGGAAGAAATGAGCAAATGGATGTCTGAAGTGAGAGGGTGGAATGAAACTGTTTTTAAGGATCTTTAGAGCCATAAAATTCTACGAGTCTTTGAAATTGGGTCATAAATGGAAGACAGGGGAAAGTAACATTTTTTTAAGCACCTACAGACAGATCTGGGTTTGAATCCTGCTCTACTTCATCCCTGCTGTGTGGCATTCGAAAGCCTCAGGCATGAAATCTGTAAAGTGAGAACAACGATACCAAGGGATATTTGTGTGTTAATTTATGTAGAACAGGCCAGGTGCACTGAGGTGCTCAGAAAATGTCACATTTGTATTTCGAACACACCTTCCCTCTTTGTACTTTTGTACTGGGTTGGGACAAAGGCTCATTTTTTTGTGTGGAACTCCAAACTCAGTGTAACGTACAAAACTCCTTAATTTGGCTTGTGAGGGCCTACGTGCCGTTACAGCTGGGTCCACAGTGACCTGCCAGTGGCAGGGTTACTAAGTATTTGCTGAACTGTTGCTGGCAGGCACAGTGGACGTACCACATTGGTTTCTATCATTGGCCTAGGCTTTCCTGAAAAGCTGGTGGGACCCATTCCCGTAACGTCTGGATGGCTTGAGGGGTGGGCAGTCATGTGTGCGAATTACCTTGCTGTTGTCCCACTCCTGAGTTTTCATCTGTGTGTGGATGAGCTCGTAGGATGGTTCCGTGGCGTCCGTGTCTGGCTTGGGATAGCCGGGGATCACATTGTGAAGCTGGAATCCGAAGGTGAGGAGCCAGCTGTTGACATCTGGGTGGGACAGAAGCAGAAACAGCCCCACGGAGTCAGTGGACCTCAGAGTGACACATCCCAAGAAAGCAGCCTAGAGTTAGGCTGCAGGGGGGCGGGGTGAGGACACGGAGAGCTGCTGGGGGGAGAGTCAACAAGCATGGTGGAAACTGTCTCACGGTATGAAAGCTGAACATGCTCTTGGGACCTAATGTCCCCTCCTAGGGATGCATCTGAGCGAGATGTCACTGAAGTAGAACCTAGGTTTCCAGACTCCTCTTACTACTGTCCCTCTGCCCTGAGGACCTTCAGCTTCGTAGCCAGCGGCAGCTGTTGGTGGATGAACACTCCTCCACATCCAGCCGCAACACCAACAGGAGACACAGAGGACAACCAACCCCAAAGGAAAGATTTTTTTTTTTTTTTGCGGTACACGGGCCTCTCACTGCTGTGGCCTCTCCTGTTGCGGAGCACAGGCTCCAGACGCGCAGGCTCAGCAGCCATGGCTCACGGGCCCAGCCGCTCCGCGGCATGTGGGATCTTCCCAGACCGGGGCACAAACCCATGTCCCCTGCATCGGCAGGCAGACTCTCAACCACTGAGCCACCAGGGAAGCCCCAAAGGAAAGGTTTTAATGAATGACTTCCAAAGAGAAAATTCACTGAAGAAGCAAACTCTCCCTCCTTTCTCCTTTTTGAAGAGATCAGAGCCGCAGGGCTAAAGTGCATTGGGCATGGAGGTGGCCTGACCAAAGATCGAAGAGTTTTCTTCCCCTTGATCCTGCCTTTATTTACTCTGGGAGCCTAAGAAAGTCACTTAAGCTCCCTGTGCCTTCATTTTCCAGTCTTTATATTGGGCTTGAGGATCTAGCCCCACAGGCATTGGATTTACTGGTTTTTATAATATTCCTGGGAGGTTACTAATTATAAAATACTAGGTATAGGGAAAGGTGGGATGTTGGCATGAGCAACCGGCTCACTGAAGAGTGGAATCAGGAAGCCAAGACTTCAGGAAAAGAAAGAGGGTGGAAAGTATGTCATCAGTTACTGGGCCCTCTGTTGCTGACTGTCTTTTATGTGCCCAGCTCTGGTGTCACAGATCCTCAGCTTGCACACGCAGGACCCTGAAGGGGAGCTGAGACATGGACACGGATAACCTCGACACAGGAAAAACACCTAGAGGAGGGCAGAAGTCTTTCAGTTCCACAGACTGACAAGTCTTCATGAAGATGGTTACCTTGAAGCCAGGCAGTGAAAGCTGTGTAAATTTTGTCAGGCTTCGATGGAGCTGAACGCAAAGGCCATTGTATAAGGCAAGGCCTGGAGAAGGGAGGTGAGTATTGGGAGCGTTCGGGTAACCGGACAGCAGTTCAGCAAGGCAGAGAGAGAACCAGAAAGGAGAATGGCGGCTGGAGAAGGAAGAGCCTGGGATGGCAGGTGGGAGGTGATTTGGGGTCTACAGGAGACAGACAGACAGCCTGTGTCCCAGCATGGCTCAGGCTTCCTTGCGAAGGGGCAGCTGAAGATGCCAAAGCAGTTGTTGACTAGAGACTCAAATCCAAAGTCAGGAGAAGGCAGGATTTGGAATTAAGTGTCTGAGCCAGCAACTCTGGGTGGTGGGCATTCAGGCCTGCTTTGGGCTTTTTCCAAAGCAGACAGATCCCTGGTCAGGGAGGTTCTTAGGGCCCAGGCATTGGTGGAATTGAGTTCATCCCAGTGATGGGAGTGCCATTTGGGGGTCATCAACTTCATCCCACATTGCCTTTCCATTCAAGAACCTCAAGTTTGCCTTTTTCTTTTTTTTTTTTTGGTTTTTGTTTCTTCGATGTTCCAGAGCCCCTCTCTTGGGTGTGAAGGCTGGAGGTTCTGATGTGGAGGAGTGGTAGAAAAGGAAGCTTGGAAATCCAGATTCTACTTCTAGAAAGATCATATAAGGGAAAGAACATGGTGAGGCAAGACAAAACCCAGGTCCAAACTCTGGCTCCCAACTTGCAAACTGTGTGATCTTAGACAGTTTGCTTAACCTCTCTGAGGTTCGGTTTCCTTATCTGCAAATTCATGAGAGAAATGGTTTTCACCAAGTCATGGAGAAGAATACTAACAGTGTTACCACTTTGGGGCAGCCAACATAGAGCAGGAACTGTTCTGTTTTGTTACATAAATGATTGGATTTAATGTATTTTAAAGTGTCCAGCTTGGTTCCTGGCTCATAGAAGGTTGCCTGTGTTTCCTCAAACCCAAGCCTCCATGTGCCTGGAACTCCATTTCCTCTTTTGTAGCGTGAGGTGCTTGGACCAGTTTTCTCCAAAGTCCCTTTCCTCACTGAGTTTCTAAGTATCTCTGATTCTCTGAATCTTGGTAGATGGTTCTTTGGGAAATTAAAACAAACAGAATGGGGGCGGGGAACAACCCCACAAAGCCATTTTGCCTGAGGCTGAGAACTTGCATCTGAATTTGTAGTTGCAAAGGAAAGCTTCTATCAGGAATACTGCAAATTCCCAGGAAGCCAGGGGGCTGAAAAGAGGCCTGGGCCTTAATTACAAGTGACGGAAGGTGGGAAACTTTCTCATTATGCCTTTAGGAAAAATGCTGAAAATTGATTTATCCACTGCTCTTTCTACTGTGCTTTTCTGAAGAGTTGGGAATTTTACTCTTCTTTCCTATGACATCAGAGGTAGACATTTCCCTCAAGTTAAAAAGCTCTTTACTCATCCGTTCGTCCCAGACTTCAGTGTGGCTGCCTGGGACAGTGATGAAAAATAATAATCCTTTCACATGTACACAGCTTTGCACTTTACAGAGGGAATTCAGATCTCTAAGAATGAGGATTTTGGAGTCAGACACAGCGGAGTTCTAACCCCAGCCTTGCCACCTCTTCCTGGGAGGGTTACTTTACCTCTCTGACCCTCACTTTCCGCCTTTGTAAATGGGGTCAGGGGTCCCCATCGCACAGGCTACAAGTGAGGGTTAAGTATCTGATGGATCAGTGGTGGACATTTTTAAGTTGCCTTCCTAGTGTCCCATTCTGCCTTCTCTTTCTTTTTGGGGTCTCCATGTATTTTTAGGGACACTGACTCCACCTAAGGGCTTAGCATTGAAGCATGTGACCTAGGCTAAGCCAATGAGTGCATTCTACCTCCCCAGCCATGCTGGTTGGTTCAGGGGTTGTCATGGGACATAAGCCTCTCCAGTATTATAGGCTTAAGACCCTATCCTGTTTTTGGAAAAAAAGATGAGAGGCCTTTTTATCGTTGTTGTTGCTGGATGTGAATGAGGCTGCATGTAGCCCACGTGGAAGCTGAACGGTCACGTTTAGTGAGGATTAGTAGTATCTTGGCTTTTAGGAGTAAAACGGTTTTTTCTTCAGCTACAGTAACCTGCCAAGGCATCTCACAGGAAGTTCATTGGAAGATGAGGCACGGGGCGTGCTTAATGCAGACAGATAGAAGGGAAATGTCCTCTCAGTCGTTTCAGTTTTTCTAGGGCTGGCAGCAAGCCGAGTAGGGTGAACGCTGTGAAACCTTGTTGAGATCTTCCTGTGCGTCCATAGGCCCCAAGGATGTTTTCATCGCACCTGCTCACCACTGCGTCCTCTCTTCCTTCCCACTCTTGGGACTCCTGCTCTCGGCATGACCACCTGGAATTCTTCCCTGAAAGAAGACTCCTCTAATTCTGTCAGCAGAAACAGCTCCAGACTGGGCCACCCCAGTTTGGGGGCCAGAAAGCCACCACGTCCCTAAGGGGCACTCATGTGGGGCTGTACACATTGCCCTCTCCATACTTTTGTACGTGCGGTCCCCTCTATCTGGATCGCCTTTTTTCCCATTACCTGGCGAATGTCCACTCGTAAGCGGACCTCACGCGCCAGCTGCTCCCTGGGTACAACCAGCTGTGCCTCCTGTGTTTCACTGGCTGTCAGCGCAAGTCTCCGCCGTGGGCCCCTCACACTGGACAGCAGTTGTCTGTCTGGCCTCTTGCGAGGTGAACTCCTGGAGGGTGGGGATCATCTTTCTATCCCCTGTGCCTAAAACAGTGGCTGCACAGAGGGGGCCCTTTCTGAATGAAGGAAACTGCCTTAAGCTAGCGGCAGGAGGATCATGTCACAGGACAAAAGACGGGGAGACGACCACGTTTGCAAGGGGTCGTGCCCAACTTTTGTCCACCACGAACTCTGTTCTATAAAAGATGCTGGTTTTATCCAGACCTGAATCTCCAGAGCTGCTCTGACTCCTGAGGTCTTCTGTGACTGGCCTGGCAGCGGCTGCTTGCTGGAAGGAGGCTGTTAGAGGCATTTCTGGCATGCGTGACCTATGGGGCATTTTATACTCAAGTTGGTTTCACGGTAGTGGAGACCAAAGCCCACTTTTAAAATCAGACGGTAAGGGAAAGAGAACCAACATGAACCAGGCACTGTGCTAGGCAGGTTATAAAATGTATCTCATTTCACCCCTGAGACCATCCTATCAGGTAAGTTTTTTTTTTTTTTCCTATTTGTCCATCTGTTCTTTGCTCCTTTTTCTCCCTCTTTTCCTACCCTCTTTGGATGATGAATTTAGGCTTCATTTTATCTCCACTATTGACTGATAAGCTGTGCCTCTGCTTTATCTTTTAGTAGTTGCTCTAGGATTTACAATATGCATATTTAACTTATCAGAGTCAGGGTAGATATTCTAACTTCAATTTATAGATCAGGAAACTGGGATTCAGGAGAAGTTAAATAAATTTTGTGACTGTCACAGCTTAGAAATGATGGATCTTTCACCTAGTTCTGTCTTTTGCCAAAGTCTGAATTTTCCATGACCTCATCCCAAATAAGAGAACTGAATTCTTCTTTTCTTTCTTTTCTTTCTTGTCATACCTTCATTCAACTTATCAGGGACTCATAACCAGCCTGATCTCTGGGTCAGAAACTCTCAAAGTACATTCCAGGGGATGCATCCAGTGAAATATTAGGGTTTCGTGGTCAAATAAGTTGGAAAAATAGTGGGTAAATATATGAAACAGTTCTCTTTACTACAGGACTTCTCAGAGCCTTTCATAAGCTGAAATGTATCGTGAAAGTTTAAGAACGGTAGTTGCCCTGTCAAATTGATTTGATGCCAAAACCAGTTTTTCCAAAGCATTTCTCTGAACTGGTGTTTCTTCAAAAATACTTTGGAAAATGCTGCTCTAAAAGGAAGTCAATATCTCCCATGACCCCATACCAGCTTTCTCAAGGAAGGCTGTCTTTTCAGATGACCAGAGTGATAGTGGTTCCTGCCCTCTGAATAAGCCCCGATCCTCACCTGTCATGAAGCACTTGACGTCCTGAGAGTTACTGACCGGGTTGTTGTTTTTAAACATATAGAGATTAAAAGGCATGATATTGCTGCTACTAAGCTGCTTCCACAGCTCGTGGTCTGGGCTAGTCCAGCGACCAGCCAGCACGTCGTAATCTCGCCGGCCCATGTGGACGAGCTTGGTGAGCGGGTCATAGAGGCCACCGTGGTAGCCAATGATGATCTGGAAGTTGGGGTTGGTGTCCATGTAGATCTCCCCGTAGGCCGTGTACAGGATCTGCTTGATCATTAAGCCCGTTCCACTGAAGACGGCAAGAGGGGTCCCGATGTTGTCACAGGCTATGTAGAACTCATCTCCGCCGCTCAGCTCCATGGCAAAGAGGTGTCCTTGCAGGTCGTAGTAGAGGGATGTGATCTCAGAGCTGGAGTGGTTGTACAGGTGGGTGACCTTGGTGGGACTGGTCAGGTCTGCGTAGAAGAACTGCAGGTGGTGGCTCTGGCTGCTCTTGCTGGACACCCGCCGCCCCAGGCCATCGTAACGGTACCTGACGCTCCAGCCACCACCCCGGTTGTAGGCCTTGATGAGCAGGCCCGCTGAGTTGTACTCAAAGACATCACTGCCCCTCTGCCTCAGGAAACCGTCCTCGTCCATCTTGTATTGCACGTCACCCAGCCTGGTGATGCGGTCACGGAGGTCATACCGTAGTGGGGTGAGCCGTGCACTGTTCCCTGGGCTCAGTAAGTGCAGGTTCCCATTGAGGTCATAGCTATATCGCCAGAGTGGTTTGTCATTGATGGAGACCGTCTGCAGCTGGCCGTCGGCGTCGTACTCATAGGAGTAGCGGGTAGTGTTGGCATAGGGTCCCACCTTCAGCTCCTTCTTAACGACTCGCCCCATGTTATCATACTGGACGGTCATCCAGTACATGAGCGAGCGGAAGATCTCGTATTGCACTTCCTTCATCCGGCCGTAGGCGTCAAAGTGCTTGGTGTGGGTCATGACCGCCGTGGTGATGATCTGGTTAATGTCATAGTAGATGACACCAAATTTCCCGAACTGCTCCGTCCTGCCCGACACATCGTCATAGCGATAGAGGTCGATGGGCAGCGGGGTCTCATTGATCACGGCCTGCATGCTGGTCACCCGGAAGCTGTTGTCATAGTTGTAGTCAAAGCGGGCGTTGACCATGCCTTCCTCGGTGAAGCGAAAAATCTGGCGGTCGATCAGGGGCCCGATTTGACGGTAGCGGATGGTGCAGGTGAAGCCCTCGTTCTGTAGGTTGATGGTCTTCAGCATGCCGGCGGTCTCGTCGTAGGTGAAGCTCACCTTGGTGGTGTCGTACAGCATCTCGGCTAGCTTGGACAGCTTGCCATACTTGTATATCACCCTGCGGCCGGTGCCCAGGTAGAAGGTGTGGAGGAGGTGCCCGTCCTCAGTGAAGTCCTGGATGACTGAGGCGTTGCCCTCGGGGGGCTGGTAGATGTTCCTGTAGTAACCCACTGAGCGGATGGTCTCCAGCGTCTGCCGGGCTACGTTGGGCATGGTCACAGAAGAGAGGCGGTCGTTCTTGTCAAACTCAAAGATGTACTGCCTCTGGCTGTGGAGAAGTAGCACCATGGACTGCAGGGGAAGGAAAACCGAGAGATGAGAAGAGCATGCTGGGAAGGAAGGGGTGGTCTGTGAGCCCAAGACTTAAAGGAAAAGAATGAAAGGTCAAGGAAGCTGGTGGTTCTCTTAAGTTATGCCCAAACCAGAGCTTTCCAACCAGTACACCCTAGGATATTGCAATGGGGTACAAATGTGCTAAGACAAGAATTTCTCTCTGCCCTTGGCCCTGGCAGGGCCTGGGGCCCCAGAACACTCAGGCCATTTGCCTTCCTATAGTGAGCAGCCTTGTCTGTTTGCCCCTTTGTGGGGTACAAGAATGATGATTTCAGCATGGGATGGGGCTGGGAGCACTGGCCTCAAGTATTTGCAGCAGCCTCTCTTCTGGCTTCCTTGTGCCAGATTCCTTCTCAGATCAACCTTCCTACTCAAGCAAGAATGATTGTCCTAAAACACAGCCTGACAACGTCTACTGCCTGCTAAACAACGTCCGTTGACTCCCTACGGCCTACAGGATAAAGACACGTCTGAGGACATTTAAGGTTTTGCATAATTGTTTATGTGGTAACAGGTCATACGTCCACCCCGGGGTGGGGTGGGCTGTGACGGGAATGGGGAAACCTGGTTTCTAATAATGGACTCATTGTGTGGCCCTGGGCAAGTTCTTTCCCTCTGGGTTGGGTTTTTCAGTATGTTGGATGACCTCCAAGGTCTCTCTTAGCACTACCACAAAATGCTGCTCTCGGAGATGTGAACACTGCACAGGGTAGGGGAGACAGATCACAGATCAGTCAGAGCCTAGGCCCTGGACAGGTGACCAGGAGCAAAACATTACGTAAAGATCTGGGTATCAGAACTGGGGCATGAAATACAGACTGTTTCAGGAATAAGTCAGTAGATAAAAGGCCTAAAGCCATCTGGGCATCAAAGTTAGCATTTTCTCTTATTTGGGACCAACTTTTGATTTCAGGCCCTTTCTGATTCCAAGTCCCTGGGATGAACTGAATCCTGACCTGAAGCAGAAGGGACATACTAAGGCCACACCTAGCACTTGAAGCTCAGGATTAAGCACCTCTTGCTTAATACTAATCCCCAGGCTTTTGCCTTGTTCTCTGTGACCAGATCACACCAAGAGCCCTAGACCTGGGAGCAGACCCCTGCCTGGGTCTGGACCCGAAATCCTGCTCTGTAAGTCCAGATAGTGTTTGGGTCTAGCTCCAGCCTATTGGGTGGGACTTTCACATGCTCCTGCCCCAGGACCCCCCACTTACCACCCCATCGCCATAATCCATCCATACACCACCCGGGACCCCCTGGCACGCTGATGTGGGTTTTCCTGAACATTTCCTTTTGGAGACCACACAGGTCAGATCCATCCCACTGAGGTCAGCAGGCTGGGCCTGGCCATGGGTTGAGCCACAGTGATGGAGCTGCTATATGGCAAGGCCAGTGATGGAGGGCGACAGACACCTGCCTTCTCTAAGTACGTGTAGCTCCAGGTCTTCCCGTCAGCAAAGATCCTAGATGTGATGCGACCCGCCTGATCGTATTCCATCCTCTCAGACATGATGCCCCTCTGGACTCCAGCAATGTGGCCCCCTGGGGAGTAGGTCACGTTGACACCATTCAGCCTGCTGCTAGGTGACCAGAGGCTGGGCCGCCCGGCCTGGTCATACAGGATGCGGAGGGTGAACTTGCGGTGGTCGTCATAGATCTTCTCTGTGCGTGTCACACGGTCAAAGTCCAGAGACAGGAGGTTCCGGTTGTGAACCTGGGGAAGGGGTAGGAGGAAAGAGAGAGTTAATCTAGACATTGAGAACTTGGTCTGTGAAGCTCCCGAGGAGAGGAGGGAACACAGGTCGTGGGTGTCAACAGACAAGGGTTTGGGTCCTGGCTCTGTCCTTGTCAGCTCTGTGAAGTTTCCTTATCTGTAAAATGGGAATAATCATGCCAAGTATATAGGGCTGATGTGAGGATAAAGACAATGCAGATGCTGGGTAAAGAGTAGCAGAAACGATTACATCATTTCCTAATATGATTCTCCTAATGAGGATAGAAAGGCAGATCCTTCTTGACTCCCTCCTGAAAAGGGAGAGGCCACGTGGGCCCAGCAAATCAGTGCCTGACCCCATTTATTATGTGCCAGTGTTTGCACTCGTGTTTGATACCAGGGAGACCACAGTCAGGGATGGGCTCCAGGTCCCATGGCTGGTGAGTGACCGAGTCTGGATTTGACTCTCACCATTGCAACGTGCCAACATATGACGTGTGGTCCTCTTAGCAAGTCCAGCCCTTCTTAGGGCTTTGGACTCCCCGTCCCCTCTGGGGTCTCTCCTGCCCTCTGCCACCACAATTAGGGCTTCTTGGTCACCTCAGTTAGCTCCCAAGACATCTTCTTCTTCCTGGAGGCCCTGGGAGGCAGTGTATGTTTGAGTCTGGGACGGCTTCTCTGACTGGGGGTCGCCAGGAGACACTGTCCTAGGTTTTGGAACATTTTGCTCCTCCCTCTAGACTCAGGAGCCCACTGTATGATCTCCACCTGGGCTGCTAGGTCAGCACACAATTCAGTTTCCTTTCAGAGTCAGAAATACAGGGGTCCCACAGGGGTAGCAGTAAACCAAGGTTTCTCATATTTTAGTTATGAAATATACTTCAGAGGCCTGTTTCTATATTTGAATCCACCCTTTAGGGGCGCCAGTTGTCCCTGAAACACTGCCAGGTACTCTGAAGCTAGAATGCTGGTTCCCTCTAAGTGGTGCTGGGCCTGGTGGGGCATTTGGGCACATTTTCGGACTCCTCCATTAGTTACTGGTTAAGTTTGACAAGTAGGTAAGAAGCCCCAAGAGGAAAGCAGACGATGCAGGACATATGATGCCAACCCGCACATGTGGATTAAGGTAATGAAAGGCCCTCTGGGGCCCTGTGTGGTAGAAAAGGGCTCAAGTCTAGGAATCAGGCCAGGAGTCCAGCCTCAACTCTGTGACCGACTTTTTTCTGTGTGACCTTGGGCCAGTGCCTTTCCCTCTCTGAGTCTCAATTTCTTCCCCTGTGAAACAGCAGGGCTGTTGTGAGGATTGAAGACACCTCAGTAAATTACCTAGCGGAGCGCTGGGCATATAGAAGGTACTGAGTTAATGGCTGCAGTTATTTCCATTAAATGACAGCAGATGATCGCAGTCATTCTCAGAGGAAGTAGAGACATGTGTGTCTCCCCCTTCTCCCCAAACAAATTCTAAAGCCTTGAAAATCAAGATTTATAATGATGGTGCTGAGACGACTTTAGCTGTGAATGGCCTGGTTAAAATAAGGTTGCCTTCCCAGGGGTAATCAAACACAATTGCAGGAGCAAAAACAGTGTGGCAGACAATTCCCATGAAAAATCAGAGGCGTTGGAGGCTGAAGCTGTGCTCTTTGCAGAGAGGGCAGGGGAAGATGTGGGGTCTGCACCGCCAACAGTGATGGAGGCCCTCCCCCCAAGGTGGTACCACCAAGCCAGCCGCCCCCCTCACCTCCTGGAGGGCCCCCAGTGAAGAGGATCTACACCTCTGCTGCAAAATGAATAAAATTGAATTAAGCAGCTCACTGAGGAACCACCTAATGCCTCCTGTGCTCAGCAGTGGCGGCAATGAGATTACTTTACATCTTTCTTTCTTAAAAAAAGTTCCCAGTTGTATAAAAAATGAGCTCCATTATGGGGAGGTGCACCCGGCTAACATTCTAATTCCACCTGCCGCCACTGTGGGTGGCCATTTATTTTGGGAGGACTCGGAGATGCGGCCGCCTGACTGGACTGTCATTCATCTTAGGCTAGGAGAGGGACCAGTTAGTGCCTGGGAAGCTTTTGGTCCAGTTTACACGGCAGAGAGGAAATCCTAATAGCACTAATTACTGCCATTTATTGAGCACCTGGGGTCTTCCAGCGCTGGGCTAGGTGCTTCAAATGTATCATCTGGTTTCTGCAGAGGAATCTGAGGCTCAGAGGAGCTGCTCAGGGCTACACATGTGGCCCAGGCAGGAATAAACCCTGGTCAAACTTTCTACTTAGCTCACTGCCTCAGATGTGTAGGAAGGGCTCCTGGAGAATTCACACAGGGGGCTCAGTGAGGCCATGGATGGTGTCCCACAGAGAACAAAGAAAGCTAGGCCTTCTCTGGGGAGCCCGTGGAAGGCTGTTTCCCACATTAGATAGTTGCTTGAGTTCTTGACTGTTGAGGAACACAGGAAACCTTGTTGTCTGGGCTCTAGTTGTGTGACATTGAATAAGTAACTTACTGTTTCTGTATCTGTTGTGAGAATGACACTATGAGACAGGGTGCCTATTTCTAGTCATTACTGCTGCTCA
The DNA here is from genome assembly GCF_039906515.1 of Pseudorca crassidens. Lineage (NCBI taxonomy): Eukaryota > Metazoa > Chordata > Mammalia > Artiodactyla > Delphinidae > Pseudorca > Pseudorca crassidens. Next base: position 56,962,993 of record NC_090304.1, read on the forward strand.
GCTGTGTGAATCAGGAAAAATTCCTTTTCTCTCTGGACCTTGGTTATCCCATGCATGAATCAGGGGCTGAAGTGAACTTTCTTTGTGAGAAAGGGCAGGGGGCTCAAGACAGCACTGGCCGTGTTGCATGAGGATGCTTCTGTGGCTTTTAGGAGTCAGGGGCATGTGGCTCAGTCCTGTGGTACCCTGCAGCTCAGCAAGTGTCCATGGAGCACCTGTGGTCTGCAAGGCACTGTGCTGAAAGCCAGGTCTGGGTCCTCTGTTTTCACTCTCCCCATTGCCTTCCTTTCTGAAGTTGGAGGGAAAAGAAGCTGGGCAATCTGGCCCTGGGGCAGAGGCCACACTATAGAGACATGGGAGTCAGGCAGAAAAAGGGCTGGTCCACACACTGAGAAGTGCTCTGAGATGCCACACTGTAGATGCCAACCCCCTGGCAGTGACAGCTACGGTGGGGTCGTTCTGCTGTCTTAGGAAGGATAACTCTGCCTGGAAGGAGAATGTGGCTTAGGTTCCAAAGAGCTAAACTGACTCTTGGTACATGTTAGCAACAGTAGTAACAATAACAGTAATAAGAATAACAATAAAAGGACAACTAGAATTAAGTGCCAGACTCTGTATAGGGCACTCTGTGTATTATTTCTAATCCTTGTAGCGACTTGTAAATTGGTTTGATCTCCCCCATCTTATGCATAATGAAATTGAGGCTTTACGAGATTGCGGATCTGCCCAAATTCACTCAGGGAATAACAGAAGCCGGAAGCCTGACTAACATCAAAGCCAGTGATCGTTTCACTAGCACAACTGAAAAGATACACGAGCCTCTTGTTGGGGGTAGTCGCTTAACTTACTTTCCCCTTTGCAGATGAAGAAACTGAGGCCCAGGAACATCTTCTCCCCGGGACGGTTTCAAGAAGAGTCCAGTTCTCAGATGCCTCCTCCTTCTTTCCCCCCAGGATCCAACCACCCCCAGGGGCTGAGACCTGCTGGAGGCCTTGCTCACCCGAAGCCGGCGCCCGAAGACGGTGACCTGGCCGCGAGCCTGCTCCTTGCGCTGCCGCCACTCCACCAGGTTGAGGCCGTTGTCGATGGGCAGCGTGACGTTCCGCTTGCCCACGGTGGGGTTGACGGTCCCGGCCAGCAGGTGGGGCTCCGTCTGCAGGGCCACCTCCATGCCGTTGGCCAACAGCAGCCGCAGGGAGCCGTCGGCCCCGATGTAGTAGCTGTTGCGGACCTGGTCTGAGGGAGACAAGAGGGATGGACTCTGCTCAGGAGGGTGGAGGATGGAGGGAGGTGTGTGTACAGCAGAGGCAGCGGTGTGGTGTTTAAATGTGTTTATGTTTCTGACTACAGAAACAAAACACTGGCATTGAAGAAAACCAGGAAAATACATGGAGGTCCATGAGTTCAATACCCAAAGGAAACCACTGTAAATATTTTGGTATATTCCTAGATTTTAGGGTATTTCTGAATACATGTACAGTTAAAAATGGTTGCTTACGGAGGTTTTTCACTGATCATTGTATTATATCGTTGAATATCTCCATAAATGTTTTTCTTAATGACTGCATGTTATTCCATTGCCTGGAAATACCAGAATTTATTTAACCAGCCCTCAAAGAGATATTCTGATTATTTCCAGCTTTGCATAATTACAGGTAACACTGCAGATAAATACATTCTAAACATTATGCTAAGTGAAAGAAGGCAGACTCGAAAGGCCAGATATTGTACGCATCAGTACATGTATATGAAATGCCCAGGACAGGCCAACTCACAGAGACAGAAAGTAGATTAGTGAGGGAAAGGGAGAACGGGGTGTGGTTGCTAATGGGTACGGGGTTTCTTTTGGGGGCTGATAAAAAAATTTCTGGAATTAGTGGTAACGGTTGTACAACTTTGTAGATATGCTAAAAACTGCTGAATTATACTCTTTAATAGGGTGGATGTTATAGTATGTGAATTATATCTTTCTTAAAAATATACATTTTGGATAAATCAATGTCTTCATTTGGGGTTATTTAATCAAGACAGACTCCTAAATGTAGGATTACTAGAGCACAGGGTTGAACATTTTTAAGCCTCTCCCACTAGGGTAATAACACTCTTTGCAACAAGGTGAAAAATACGTACAATATGTATATCAGTGACAGAATGCCAAATATATATATATATATATATGTTTTAAATTGCTGTTATATATACATATATGTGTGTATATGTCATATATGTGTATATGACAATGATTTAAAAACAGGCTTGAGTTTGAAATTTTAAATCTGATTAAAACATTTTGGTTAGGATTTTTAGCTAACGGAACCTTCTGGAGAAAAAGTAAATTTCAGCTGTAAAATGCACACTGTGTTCTTTTCTAAACACGGAAACATTTGAGTTTGCGCCGCAGTCACCTGCCTCTTGCCCTTCCTTGCTGTTGCTTCTCCTGCACTGCCCCTGTGCTTAATAAGTGCTAGCCCAAGCCCTTCCTTCAAGACTCTGCTTAAACGTCATCTCTTCCCAGAAGCTTCCCTTGTTCCTCTGGTTGGAACAAATGCCTCCCCCTCCCTTAGCCTCTTTATTGGTCTCATTAGTGGTCCTGCAGCTGAGGGGTAGGGGGGTTCACCACTCTGTGAGTGAATGAATTCTCAAATACCTAAGTGCCTACCGTGAAAGGCACTATTGCACAGAGATTAAGAGCGTGGACTCTGGAGCCAGGCTGCCTGGGTTCAAGTCCCAGCTCTGCTGCTCTCTTCCTGCAAGACCTTGGGCAAATTCCTTAAGCTCTCATGCCTCTGTTTCTTCATCTGTACACTGGGGACACTAATTGTACTGTTACCTCACAGGAGTAAGCAGGAAGATGAATATGAAGAGCTGAGAGCAGTACTGCACATCTAGTGCGTGTTACGTAAACGTTAGCTATTACTAGTTGTGTGTGCCTGGCACTGTGCTGGTCACTGTCACATCTATCTCTAGTCATCTCTCCTCTATCTTCACCGCCCCATTTCACACGCCTGTCAGAGTGAACTTTTCTAGTACCGATCGTGGTCCTTCAATAGGTCCCCCTTACTTTTAGATCAGTGCTTAACAGAATGTTTTCTAGAGCGTATTTGTCTGGCTCCAAATACCCTACTAGTTGGGTGACTTTGGATAAGCTACTTAACCTCTCAATGCCTATTATCTTCATCTGGAAAATGGAGATATTAATAATATCTCAGAAGGTTGTTGTGAGGATTAAAAAGGATGATGAATGTAAAACACTAAAAATATACTTCATACTAAGTGCTCAAAATATTAGCTATCATTATTATTATTGCATGTGCTCAGTAAATATTTGCTGGATGGAACTAGATATATACTAGGCTATGTCAAGCGATAAGGATGTGGTTTTTGTAGGTAACCCTCACTGAATCTTCCCTGCTAGGATGGCATCAGATCAGCCTCTCTCTCTCCCACCCCCCTGCCCCCATCTTTCTCCCTTTCTCTCTCGCGCACGCAGAATTCTACAATCTGCCTCAAACTTGCTATGCATCATTCACTGACAATCTGTATTTTACTTCCTTTGAACAGTGAAAAGGCCGGTGTCAATTCATCTTCTGAAGCTGCTCCTTGCTGAATCTACATAATGTCCTTTAATGGTGACTTTGGATGGAGCAGCATCTGTCGAGGCCCATCTCAAACGATCCCCGTTTAATGGGAGCTGTGACTTCCCAAGACTGTTGTTCATTAGTAGCTACTTCTTATTCTTCCCATAGTTCAGACGTAAGATGAAACCAAAAGAGCTTTTCACGAAGACGCTACTGAGGTGGCTGCAAAACTGAGGGTCTGAGCCTGGTACGAAAGGAGAGCTTGGCACAGGTCCCAAAGGAGAAAAAGAGGTACCACGTTTCCTGGATACTGAGACGTACTTTTCCTTTTCACGTTTTAGTGTTTCTGAAATTGCAATGTGTCTTAAGTCCTTGTATGGATTTTGAGCAGTGTCTCTCCCCACCCCCCCCACCTGAAAAGTTATTAAATCGATGGTACATTTTAAAACTGAGGAGATGTGGCACTTCTGAATTCAAAAAGTTGTCTAAATATTGGAAGGCCTGCATTAACTTTTGAGAAAAATGCTGAAAGCCAGCTTAGACGTATGGAGCAGAGGAGACAATTCTTAACCACAGGGAAGAAAACAGGCTTGAAGGATACGATGTCTGCATGTCATCAGCTGCACTGCTGTTCTTGGTCAGGCAGAACCCTGGCTGGTTTGGAACTGGTACCTTTTCTTGCCAATAACCAGCCAGAGCATAAACACCCAGGGTCTGTCCCAACCCATCGCTAAAGGTGCTTGGTGGGGAAGGAATTCCAGGGCTTGATTTCTCTTTCTTTGACTGAGAACTGCTATTGTCCTTTGAGCTTTGGTAAAGGCACAGGACCACGTTTGGGAAGAAAAATGGTTGTGAAAATATATGGTTACTTTCTTCCGGTGAATCAAAATGCCTGTTAATTAATTAATCCAACAAGTACTTTCTAAGCAATACTATGTGCATGGCCCATGCTGGTCACTCTATGTATATTGTCTAAAGAAACTGTCTGAGAGGAGATTGGTTCAAGATGGTGGAGTAGAAGGACGTGTTCTCACTCCCTCTTGCGAGAGCACTGGAATCACAACTAACTGCTGAACAATCATCGACAGGAAGACACTGGAACTCACCAAAAAAGATACCCCACATCCAAAGACAAAGGAGAAGCCACAATGAGACAGTCGGAGGGATGCAATCACAATAAAATCAAATCCCATAACTGCTGGGTGGGTGATTCACAAACTGGAGAATAATTATACCACAGAAGGCCACCCACTGGAGTGAAGGTTCTGAGGCCCACATCAGGCTTCCCAACCTGGGGGTCCAGCAACGGGAGGAGGAATTCCTAGAGAATCAGACTTTGAAGGCTAGCGGAACTTGATTGCAGGACTTTGACAGGACTGGTGGAAAGAGAGACTCCACTCTTGGAGGGCACACACAAAGTAGTGTGTGCATCGGGACCCAGGGGAAGGAGCAGTGACCCCATAGGAGACTGAACCAGACCTACCTGCTAGTGTTGGAGGGTCTCCTGCAGAGGCTGTGTCTCACCGTGAGTACAAGGACACTGGCAGCAGAAGTTCTGGGAAGTACTCCTTGGTGTGAGTCCTCCCAGAGTCCGCCACTGGTCCCACCAAAGAACCCAGGTAGGCTCCAGTGTTGGGTTGCCTCAGGCCAAACAACCAACAAGGAGGGAACCCAGCCCCACCCCTAAGCAGTCAAGCGATTAAAGTTTTACTGAGCTCTGCCCACCAGAGCAATACCCAGCTCTACCCACCACCAGTCCCTCCCATCAGGAAACTTGCACAAGCCTCTTAGACAGCCTCATCCACCAGAGGGCAGACAGCAGAAGCAAGAACTACAATCCTGCAGCCTGTGGAATAAAAACCACATTCATAGAAAGATAGACAAGATGAAAAGGCAAAGGGCTATGTACCAGATGAAGGAACAAGATAAAACCCCAGAAAAACAACTAAATGAAGTGGAGATAGGCAACCTTCCAGAAAAAGAATTCAGAATAATGATAGTGAAGATGATCCAGGACCTCAGAAAAAGAATGGAGGCATAGATCGAGAAGATGCAAGGAATGTTTAACAAAGACCTAGAAGAATTAAAGAACAAACAAACAGAGATGAACAATAAAATAACTGAAATGAAAAATACACTACAAGGAATCAATAGCAGAATAACTGAGGCAGAAAAATGGATAAGTGACCTGGAAGAGAGAATGGTGGAATGAACTGCTGCAGAACAGACTAAGGAAAAAAGAATGAAAAGAAATGAAGACAGCCTAAGAGACCTCTGGGACAACATTAAACGCAACAACATTCACATTATAGGGGTCCCAGAAGGAGGAGAGAGAGAAAGGACCCGAGACAATATTTGAAGAGACTATAGACGAAAACATCCCTGACATGGGAAAGGAAATAGATGCCCAAGTCCAGGAAGCGCAGAGAGCCCCAGGCAGGATAAACCCGAGGAGAAACACGCCAAGACACACAGTAATCAAACTGGCAAAAATTAAGGACAAAGAAAAATTATTGACAGCAACAAGGGAAAAACGACAAATAACATAAAAGGGAACTCCCATAAGGTTAACAGCTGATTTCTCAGCAGAAACTCTACAAGCCAGAAGGGAGTGGCATGACGTATTTAAAGTGATGAAAGGCAAAAACCTACAACCAACATTACTCTACCCAGCAAGGATCTCATTCAGATTCGACAGAGAAATCAAAAGTTTTACAGACAAGCAAAAGCTAAAAGAATTCAGCACCACCAAAGCAGCTCCCCAACCAATGCTAAAGGAACTTCTCTAAGTGGGAAACACAAGAGAAGAAAAGGACCTACAAAAACAAACGAAAACAATTAAGAAAACGGTAATAGGAACATACATATCGATAATTACCTTAAATGTGAATGGATTAAATGCTCCAACCAAAAGACACAAGCTCGCTGAATGGATACAAAAACAAGACCCATAAATATGCTGTCTACAAGAGACCCACTTCAGACCTAGGAACACATACAGACTGAAAGTGAGGGGATGGAACAAGATATTCCATGCAAATGGAAATCAAAAGGAAGATGGAATAGCAATACTCATATCAGATAAAATAGACTTTAAAATAAAGAATGTTACAAGAGACAAGGAAGGACACTACATAATGATCAAGGGATCAATCCAAGAAGATATAACAATTATAAATATATATGCACCCAACATAGGAGCATCTCAATACATAAGGCAACTGCTAACAGCTCTAAAAGGGGAAATTGACAGTAACACAATAATACTGGGGGACACCTCACTTACACCAATGGACAGATCATCCAAACAGAAAATTAATAAGGAAACACAAGCTTTAAATGATGCAATAGACCAGATAGATTTAATTGATATTTATAGGACATTCCATCCAAAAACAGCAGATTACACTTTCTTCTCAAGTGTGCACGGAACATTCTCCAGGATAGATCACATCTTGGGTCACAAATCAAGCCTCAGTCAATTTAAGAAAATTGAAATCATATCAAGCATCTTCTCTGACCACAACGCTATGAGATTAGAAATCAATTAAAGGGAAAAAAAACATAAAAAACACAAACACATGGAGGCTAAACAATACGTTACTAAATAACCAAGAGATCACTGAAGAAATCAAAGAGGAAATCAAAAAATACCTAGAGACAAATGAAAATGAAAACACGACAATCAAAAACCTATGTGATGAGGCAAAAGCAGTTCTAAGAGGAAAGTTTATAGCAATAAATCCTACCTCAAGAAACAACAAACATCTCAAATAAACAATCTAACCTTACACCTAAAGGAACTAGAGAAAGAGGAACAAACAAAACCCAAAATTAGTAGAAGGAAAGAAATCATAAAGATCACAGCAGAAATAAATGAAATAGAAACAAAGAAAATAATAGCAAAGATCAATAAAACTAAAAGCTGATTCTTTGAGAAGATAAACAAAATTGATTAACCATTAGCCAGACTCATCAAGAAAAACAGGGAGAGGACTCAAATCAATAAAATTAGAAATGAAAAAGGAGAAGTTACAGCAGACACCGCAGAAATACAAAGCATCCTAAGAGACTACTACAAGCAACTCTATGCCAATAAAATGGACAACCTGGAAGAAATGGAGAAATTCTTAGAAAGGTATAACCTTCCAAGACTGAACCAGGAAGAAATAGAAAACACGAACAGACAAATCACAAGTAATGAAATTGAAACTGTGATTAAAAATCTTCCAACAAACAGAAGTCCAGGACCAGATGGCTTCACAGGTGAATTCTATCAAACATTTAGAGAAGAGCTACCCATCCTTCTCAAACTCTTCCAAAAAACTGCAGAGGAAGGATCACTCCCAAACTCATTCTATGAGGCCACCATCAACCTGATACCAAACCAGACAGAGATACTACAAAAAAAGAAAATTACAGACCAATATCACTCATGAATATAGATGCAAAAATCCCCAACAAAATACTAGCAAACAGAATCCAACAGCACATTAAAAGGATCATACACCATGATCAAGTGGGATTTATCCCAGGGATGCGAGGATTCTTCAATATACGCAAATCAATCAATGTGATACCCATGTTAACAAATTGAAGAAGTAAAACCATATGATCATCTCAGTAGATGCAGAAAAAGCTTTCGACAAAATTCAACACCCATTTATGATAAAAACTCTCCAGAAAGTGGGCATAGAGGGAAACTACCTCAACATAATAAAGGCCATATATGACAAACCCACAGCAAACATCATTCTCAATGGTGAAAAACTGAAAGCATTTCCTCTAAGATCAGGAACAAGACAAGTATGTCCACTCTCACCACTATTATTCAACATAGTTTTGGAAGTCCTAGCCACAGCAATCAGAGAAGAAAAAGAAATAAAAGGAATACAAACTGGAAAAGAAGAAGTAAAACTGTCACTGTTTGCAGATGACATGATACTATACATAGAGAATCCTAAAGATGCCACCAGAAAACTACTAGAGCTAATCAGTGAATTTGGTAAAGTTGCAGGATACAAAATTAATGCACAGACATCTCTTGCATTCTTATACACTAATGACGAAAAATCTGAAAGAGAAATGAAAGAAACACTCCCATTTACCATTGCAACAAAAATAATAAAATACCTAGGAATAAACCTACCTAGGGGGACAAAAGACCTGTATGCAGAAAACGATAAGGCACTGATGAAAGAAATTAAAGTTGATACCAACAGATAGAGAGATATACCATATTCTTGGATTGGAAGAATCAATATTGTGAAAATGACTACACTACCCAAAGCAATCTACAGATTCAATGCAATTCCTATCAAATTACCAATGGCATTTTTTATAGAACTAGAACAAAAAAATCTTAAAATTTGTATGGAGACACAAAAGACCCCAAATAGCCAAAGTGGTCTTGAGGGAAAAAACTGGAGCCGGAGGAATCAGGCTCCCTGTCTTCAGACTATACTACAAAGCGACAGTCATCAAGACAATATGGTACTGGCACAAAAACAGAATTACAGATCAATGGAACAGGATAGAAAGCCCAGAGATAAACCCATGCACCTATATGGTCAACTAATCTATGACAAAGGAGGCAAGGATATATAATGGAGAAAAGACAGTCTCCTCAATAAGTGGTGCTGAGAAAAGTGGACAGCTACATGCAAAAGAATGAAATTAGAACACTCCCTACCACCATACACAAAAGTAAACTCAAAATGGATTAGAGACCTAAATGTAAGACTGGACACTATAAAACTCTTAGAGGAAAAAAAAGGAAGAACACTTTTTAACATAAATCACAGCAAGATCTTTTTTGATCTGCCTCCTAGAGTAATGGAAATAAAAACAAAAATAAACAAAGGTGACCTAATGAAACTTAAAAGCTTTTGCATAGCAAAGGAAACTATAAACAAGACGAAAGGACAACCCTCAGAATGAGAGAAATTATTTGCAAGTGAATCAACGGACAAAGAATTAATCTCTAAAACATATAAACAGCCCATGCAGCTCAATATTAAAAAAACAAACAACCCAATCAAAAAATGGGCAGAAGACCTAAATAGACATTTCTCCAAAGAAGACATACAGATGGCCAAGAAGCACATGAAAATCTGCTCAACATCACTAATTATTAGAGAAATGCAAATCTAAACTACAATGAGATACCACCTCACACCAGTTAGAATGGGCATCATCAGAAAATCTACAAACAACAAATGCTGGAGAGGGTGTGGACAAAAGAGAACCCTCTTGCACTGTTGGTGGGAATCTAAATTGATACAGCCACTATGGAGAACAGTATGGAAGTTCCTTAAAAAAACTAACAATAGAATTACCATATGACCCAGCAATCCCACTACTGGGCATATACCCAGAGAAAACCATAACTCAAAAAGACACATGCCCCCAATGTTCGTTGAAGCACTATTTACAATAGCCAGGACATGGGAGCAACCTAAATGCCCATCGACTGTCAAACGGATAAAGATGTGGTACATATGTACAATGGAATATTACTCAGCCATAAAAAGGAACAAAATTGGGTCATTTGTAGAGACGTGGATGGATCTAGAGACTGTCATACAGAGTGAAATAAGTCAGAAAGAGAAAAACAAATATCGTATATTAACACATATATGTGGAACATAGAAAAATGGTACAGATGAACTAGTCTGCAGGGCAGAAATAGAGACACAGATGTAGAGAACAAACGTATGGATACCAAGGGGGGAAAGTGGCGGGGGGGTAGGGGTGGTGGTGTGATGAATTGGGAGATTGGGATTGACATGTCTACACTAATATGTATAAAGTAGATAACTAATAAGAACCTGTTGTATAAAAAAATAAAATAAAATTCAAAAAAAATTGGAAATTGAAAGAGTAAAAAAAAATAAAAGAAAGAAATTGTCTGAGCAAACCTAGGAAGCAGGAATTGTAATTCAGCCCCATTTCCCAGACCCAGAAACTGAGGATTGGAGAAGAGTGACTCCACCCAATTCACACAGGTTGGAGCTGGTATAGTAGGCACAGGGGTCCCAGTGTGTCTGCCCTAGAACTGCTGCTCTTTGCACTGCCCTGCACCATTCAATGTGGCTTCAACTTGCTTTCTTTTCCCAGAGTAGAAACTTGAGGGCCATGGTGATGGGGTGGCAGAGTTAGGACTAGAATTTGGGACTCTGAATCCCAGGCCAAGGCTGTTTTTACTACTTTGTGTCAAAGCTTTTGGGAGTATGGAAAGCTATCTGGAGGCTGGGAAAAAACATCAAGCAAGGCTTTCCCTAGTGATGGCTTCTTTTTTCTCATCCTTACTAAGTCCAACAAAGCTGCAAGGTCCATTCTGGGTCACCAGGGACCATGAGAACAACTGAGGCAGACAGTTCACAGCGAGGTTTCATCCTCGTGATTTATCTGAAGCTAAAAGATCAACTTATATCAGGGATTATTTGATGGACACAGAGAAGGGGCTCTTCTTTATAGAATCCTAAGAGAGTAACAAAGTGCTCTCACCTGAGATTCAGGGAGGCCTTCTCCACGCCCAAACCCCTTTCATAATTAGGTGTAATTATTCTTGTCCCTTGTCCTCATCTGCACCAGAGTGAGAGTTAGTCTTTAATCCGGGAGCCATTAGAATGGCAGGATAGCGAGGTCACCTGGATTAGCAGCTAATGGATTCTCTACCCTTTGTTCTGCTGATAATGGAATGAGACAATGAAATATTACTCTGAAGCTTGAGGGAGAGAATTTACAGGGCTCAGGCTGGTGTGTTTTGCAAATTAGGTGGCAATACAGAGAGAAACCAGTTGTTATGCTTTTCTGTTCTTGGGCAGCTGCAGTAGCAGCTTGTTTCTTGTGTCATCCTCTTTCAAAGGGGTCTCCCCACCCCATGGTCTCCAAGACCCCAAGCCCCCACCTGGCTTACCTTGCAGCAGTGTGTAGAAGGCACCTGAGGCAGACAGGTTGGTGGTTATGGTGACATCGTCCTTGCTGGATGTCTCTACCCGGACATGCACTGAGCTGTCTGTATCACTTCGGAAACTGCTCACCTGGCCAGTAGGGAAGGTCACATTGGTCAGGCGCCCAAAGCTGTCGTACCTGAAATCCAAGGGGTGGCTCTGAGTAACAGAAATATAATTGTGCCATTGCTGGAACTTGGCAAGTTCTACCTTATGCCATGGTTTTGCATGTTCTGCTTTTCTTTCTGGTCAGATACATTTCCACGTCTCCTGCATCTCCTTGGACACCACTCCACCCGCTGATATTCAACTGTAGGCAAACAACTTACCTCTCTGAATCTTGCTTTCCTAATTCCGTAGAGTGGAGATGATAACCCCTGCCCTACCCACCACCCAGGATTCCTGTGAGCAAGATGTGGAAGTGCCCTGTCACTATGTCACCCACGAAGGGTGAGATGATGGTGCCCATATGAGACCCAGAGTCTTAGAGCTGGGTGACTCCCAGAGGCGAGCAGTCAAACTGCTTGCTTGAATACTGGCTCAACCGCCGCCCGCACCCCCCTCCCCGCCCCCAGGAACTGTAGGTTTCTTCTGAGCAGCACTGGAGATAACCCTAACCCTAATCCAGGAAGCTACAGATCCTGGGAAAAGGGGACTTTGAATTCCAACCAGGATTCTGCTGCCACATAAGCAGGCTAGACAGATGGGCTCTAGCAACCCCTTCACATCTAGGTTTCTTCACATCTGGCACCAAGCAGCTATGTATCTGTGGCACTCAAAACTCACAGCTTCACTCTGGGGTGGTCTTTCTGACGCATCCTAATTGAATCTTAATTCTCTTTCCCATTCTCCTGATGAGACTAAAAGAAATACCTAAAATTATTCACCACCTACACCATGGCGTTCATATTGTTCAGGTATGGTGCTAGTCGCACAATGCTCATACATTCTTTCATTTAATCTTCACAACTAGTCTAAAAGGTACATGTTAGCTCCTTTTTGGAGGAGGCTCAGAAAAGTGAGGTCACCTGCTCAAGGTCACACAGCTAAGTGTGGTAGAGTCGAAATTCAGACTCAGCTCTGTCTGCTTCCAAGCCACCACTTGATGCTCCGTCTTCAGGGAGCATTTCCGTACTGTCTATTTGCAAGTATCCATCATGTGTGCTCTCTTACCTGCTGCAGAGTAATTGGGAGAGAGCGGGGAGCGGGCTACTGACATTTCCTAATTACGGGAGGCTGAAGTGTAAAAAGGTAGGTTTTAAAGAGCCTTTTTGCCCTTGCGTGCGAATGGGGAAAAAGTTCTTCACCCAGACGCCAGTATTTCTGACTTCTGCTCAGGCTCGAGCTTATAGCGTGGGTTCAGCTGTATACGTCTCCCTCGTGTACTCTGGGTCTCCCACTGGGCTTTTTTTCCTGCTTGGCTTTTAATACTGGGGTAAAGCTGTATTCTTGGCCCCTGAGGGTTTTAGTCATGGTGAAATGAAAGGCCTGAAAGTCCAATTCCATCCTTGCTCTTCTTGTGATGCCTTCGGCTGGGCCTGGCTTCCTGATGGGACGCTGGGGTCCCACAGCTTCTATGGTTTCAGGTGAGACTAGGCAGGGCTCTGCTGAGCAGTTTTCTGTTCAAGGTCAGATGAATGCCGCATGGACTCTGCCATCTGCCAACTCCTTCTGTCCCTGCGGCTGGTACTGATCACGGCACGCTTTACACCAAATGGTGATAGTCCCTGGTGCGGAGGAGGTGTTGGTGAAGGTCTTTGGAATGAATTGCTCAAGTCCTTGGCCTGAGACCGACTCTGGGGGAAGGGCCAAGGGGCTCTGGGAGAGTTGAATCTTTGGTGCTGAGGCCTGAGGAAGGGGAATGGAAGCCCTTTCCAAGATGGCGAGAAAAGCAGGGGTCTCGACCACATACGTCAGACCTGAGCTCGGTGGGGCAAGGCTGTGGAGCTGTATTAGTCCTTTGGGTTCTCTTAGAGGCAGTTAAGGGGTTTGGAAACCTGTTTCCTGTCATGATTTCTCATTTTTCTTCCTTTGTACTGAATCAGGCTGTTATAAGGAAAGGTCAGTCTGGCTTAACGGAGGGTGGTGGCGTGACTTGACCTGGACTGGAGGGAAAGGTACAGAGTGCCCCTCAGAGCCAGGTGAGGGAGTGACTCTGAGAGATTGCTGCAGGAAGGAGGGAGCGTCTTGGGGTAAAGATCTGGAATGTCTGTCCTGAGGCCTCTCTCACCTGGAGAAGCTCACAGCTCTGCTCCCTTTAACTCTGGGAGAGGCTGGTGTCCTTTTTAACCCGTCATGGCTGCTGGAAATTTGAACAGGAAGGAATTTCACAAAAATGTTTACAGTGGCTATCTCTGGGAGGTAGAATTACAGGTGATTTTACTTGCTTATTTATATGCATTTTATACTCCCAAGATTTTTTTATAATTAACATGGATTATTTTCATAATCAGAAGAGTGCTGTGACAAACCAAGTAATGCCTCATAAGCATGGCCACCTTGGGGAAGAGGACTTTTAAAATTACTGGCATTTATAGAAGCATCTCATTTATAGGACATCTGCCAATATCAACCTCTAGGCCTTTTCAGTAAAATATTACTAGGGCATCCCAAATTTCTGAGCCAAAAATCAAGACCCCCCCCCCCAGCAAACTGGCTCTGCCCTGGTCACCTTAACTGTATCTGTGGTCTGTGAGTAAGCTGAGTGCTGTCAGATCCCAAGTCATCTTTGACATCAACTGGAAGATCCATTTCAGTCCAACAGTTTCATGGGATGAGTATGCTGTTCTAGTCTGGTTCTTTGAACACCTGTGATCCATGTACACACTCTTTATTAATCTAATTTCCTGACCTAACTGGATAAAAAAGATTTATTATACCATGCAAGATACTTAAAATGGAGTTTTGGAGTCTTACAAATAAGACTGAATAGATTATTAATTAGGGCTCAGATGTCGGCTCAATACTACTTCTATCAAGGCCTTGCTCACAGGCCACCTCATAAAGCCCTCCTTGGTCTCCCCAGCTCTTCTCCCAGTTATACTCCGGCACAGCTCTATCACAGGATGTGTCCCCTGCATCATAAGAGCTGACGCACAGCCTGTCTCTCACTTTGGCCTCGGAGTGCCTGAGTCAGGACAGGGTCGTGGAGTCAGACAGCTAGACTGGGGATCTCGATTCCACCACCCTGGAGGTCTGGCCGCTAGTTCACCTCAGCTTCCCCGGCATGGGGACTGGTAGAGAGAAGACGGGCAGGGAGTGTTGGCTGAACGAATAAACAAATGCATGACTGGACGTGTGAGGCCTCTTTCCTGCTCTGCGGGAGAAGACAGACTGTCATTCATTCACACGCTACCCCTTGCAGGACCTGACAGAGGCTTGACACACAGTAGGTCCCTGATAAACATCTGCTGAATGCACAAATAGGGAAACAAGCACCTTCACTAAACGATACTTGAGCAATCTCCGTAGGCATCTCCCCAGAGTTTTAGTCTCCAAGATAGAAAGAGGCTTTACATGAAGGCAGACAATCGTAATTATTATTGAAGGTGGCCTGTAACACATAATTAAATTGAGCCTGAAGACGATACAATGAAAAGGCCCCCTGCTTTCAAGATCTGCTTTTATTTTATATGAGATGGCCAAAAACAGTAATTTCCATTCCTCACATTTTCCATTAGAAGGACTGAATGTCTTAATTAAATGAACGTCCAACAGAACAGCCAATTTATAGAATTTTCTTGTCCCTTATTCATTCATTTCAGCACTTCCTGGAGCTTGAGAAATGCCACTGGATCTCTCTGCCGCCTGATCAATACCTGTGATTATGCCATCAGAACGCTGCTGCTTCTGCCTCTGAGGGGAGGAGCTGGAGCTGCCCATCCTCTGGACCTTGACCTCTGCCCTGTGGCCCCCTTGGTGGGGCCCTTTCTCTTCCTGCTACAGAGCTGCTAAGGGAAAGGATATTGGTGCTCCCCAACAGGGTGTTGGGGACAGGTCTCTGTCTGCGCTCCCTGGATTACAAGTGGCTGCCTCAAACCCTGGCCCCATGAGGGACAACTTCTAGACAATGGCTTAGATAAGTCTGTTGCAGCTTTACTTAAATTACTGGCTAATTTTCTTCCTTTCCGTTGGAGAGGAACAGAAGGAACATGTTGGTGTGGGAAGGTCCTTGGAGCCAGGTGGTCTAGGCTTTGAATCCAGGCTCTACACTTGCTAGCAATGCAACCCTAGAGGGTGGGCACTCAGTTCTGTTTTTCTGCTAACCATCCAACTCCTATCACAAATGATGCTATTTCAGGTAGGTTATATAACATAACCTTGTGTGCTTCTGTTTTCTCCTCTATAAAATGAGGGTAATAATACCTGTCTCAGAGAGATACTTGAAGATCAAACACGGTAACATATTTAAATGCAAATTCCTTCCAGGGCCTGCAAGGACCCCATGAGACTGCCCTCACCAGACTATCAACTCCCTGAAGGAAGGGACTTTGTTCAGTCACTGGTGTATCCCCAGAATTTAGGAGACTGCCCAGCATATAGTAGATGCTCAATAATGTGAATGAGTGTTGGTTGAATGATCTGCTCTTTCCTGCCTCTTTCTGATTTCACCTTGGACCCTATTCCTTCCTACTTCCTCTGTTCCATTACAATTGCCTCTGTTCTCCAAACACACTGAGTTCAAACCAGGCTTGGGGTGCTCACACTGACTGTTCCCTTTGCTGGGAATGCTCTTCCCTCCAATCTTGGTAGGGCTAGTTCCTTTTATGACTCATGTTTTAGTTCAAAAGTTATTATTCCAGCAAGGCCTTCCCTGATCACCCTTTCTGATGGGTCCTCCCATCTTTACCACATTATCTTATTTTATCATTTTCACTTATCATCTTGTTTATTTGTTTACTTGACTGTTGTCTCTCTTTTCCCGCTAGAATATAAGCTCCATGAGGACAGGGACCTTGTTTGTATTCTTAGTGCCTAAAGCAGGACCCAGCATATAAAAGGTACTCAATACATAATTCTTGGATGAATGAATGAATGAATAAATAAATAAATAGTAGACATTGTTGTTTTTTCAAGACCTGGGATGAGAATAACTAAGAACTCCATCCCTATTACCTCTCACTTTCCATATGAGGAAGCGCAAATTCATTAATATTCATAGAGTATATTTTAGGTACTGAGCACTGTGCTCACAACCATTTTTTTTTTTTTTTGTGGTACGCGGGCCTCTCACTGTTGTGGCCTCTCCCGTTGCGGAGCACAGGCTCCGGACGCTCAGGCTCAGCGGCCATGGCTCACGGGCCCAGCCGCTCCACGGCATGTGGGATCCTCCCGGACCGGGGCACGAACCCGTGTCCCCTGCATCGGCAGGCGGACTCTCAACCACTGCGCCACCAGGGAGGCCCTCATGACCAATCTTGAAAGTGGGCATTATTATCATCATTTCACAACTGGTGAAGCCGAGGCTTGGAAAGGATAAGTCACTTGAGTGAGTTCACACAGCTGACAGAGGAACGTAGATTCTGTCAGGTCTGTCTGACCTTAAAGTCTGTGTTCTTTCGTCAAGCTTCCCATAAAGATGGTGCCATTTCAGATCAAAACCTTTCTGTTCAACTATGATAAAGAAAAAATTGGGTTTGGAAATCTCAAGTTGGGTCAAGAAAACTGACAGTTTTCTCTTCCAGATGCTTTGCTTTGCTACCATTACAGCTGACTTTGCAGTGATGCTGAGCCCCACCTTGGGGGTATGATGGAGACGGCCAGGTGATTGGCTTTTTACGATTGCCTTTCACTGACTTTTCTTCACTCATTTTCCCAAAGGATCTTTGGAGCACGAGGAAAGAACACACATAAAAGATTCATAGAGTGGCTGTGAACTTGGCTCTCAGAAGAGGACCACTAAAGGGTATCTTCACATACACTGCAAAGCTTTCTTCTTCACACTCAATACTTCACATCTCGAGCCATTTTGCTATGCGTGGCTGGTGAGGAAAATGCCACATTGCCTCTCTGATACTAAACTTTTGCTGATCAGGGACTTTTTAGTTGAAAATAAAGATTTGATTTTTACGACTTTCATCTATGATTGTTTCAAACAACACCATCACCAACAAGAGGAAATGGAGGAAATGGGCACTGTAACCTCTGTGAATAACTAGAGTTCACAGCCCATGCACACCAACAGTTCCCTTGACCCCAGGTCACTGTAAGAGATTGGCATCACTAAACCATTTGCAGCTGCTCCAAAACTGCAGCAGAACCAGGCTACTTGTTGCCTTCTGCAATAAAAATTTGTCCTTCCTGCCCATTTCCCATAGAATTAAGTCCCAACAATGAATTGTAGTCTTCAGGATTTCTAAGATCTGGTCCACCCTATCACTTCAGGTCTTAGCTCTCACTGATGTTATATTTGAGGCCATGCATCTGGTGGTAAGTGCTTAGGATTCAGGTAGATCTGATATTGAACCCTGGCTCTGCCACTTATGTGTACAATGTCACAGAGCCAGTCAATGTCTGTGCTGTTTATTCTCTGTTCCCTCCTCAGATCCATTCTCTGCCCTTCTCTGTGCTCAGAGGGGCTGACCCCTGCAGACTGCATCCCTGGGGCCCCTTGATAGCTTGCTTCTGGTTGGGTTCAGTCAATGGCAGGAAATGGCAAGAGACTGGAGGTCAAAAGGAGGAGTTTTCCCTACTCTCCATGTCCTTTGGTGTCATATTTCTAACAGTGGGTGCATCCACCCACAATTACAGCTTCTACCAGATGCCTTCTCCTTCATGGTTACAGCTTCCACTGGGCTTTAGTAAGTAACAATATCGTATTCCTTCCCTGCCTTGCCCTTCACCCTGAGGGTTGGTAATAGTTGTTCACTGTTTTTAGTGCCTGGATGCTTCACTGTCCTTTCTTGGTTCCCTTATCCCTGCCTATACCTCTAATAACACTTCTTCATTGGAAAGGTATTTTTGCTGGATATAGAATTCTAGGTTGACAGATTTTTTCTTTCAGCATTTCTGTTTTCTAGTTTGTATGGTTTCTGATGAGAAGTCTGCTGTGATTCTTTTCTTTGCTCCTCTGTAAAAAATGCCTTTTGGGGGGCTGCTTTCAAGATTTTCTCTTTTTCTTTTGTACTCAGCAGTTTGAATATGATATGCATAGATCTATGTGTGTATAGTGTGTGTGTGTGTTTATTCTGCTTGGTGTTTTCTGAGATTTGGGGTCTGTGGTTTGATACAGATAATTCTCGACCATTACTTCCTCAAATGGTTCTTCTGCCTTGTTCTTTCTCTCTTCTTCTGGAATTCCAATTACATGTATATTAGAGCAGTTGATGTTCTCCAGTTCTTGGTGCCCTTTTCTGTATTTTTTTCATTCTTTTTTTCTTTGTGTTTTAGTTTGGATAATTTCTATTGACCTATCTACTTTCCTCGGCTGTGCCAAGTTTACTGATAAGCCCATCAAAGGCAGTCTTCACTTCTGTAACTGTGTTTTTCATTTCTAGCATTTCCAGTCAATTCTCTCTTTTAGTTTTCATTTCTCTGCTTCAATTATCCACCTGATCTTGCATGCCGTTCACCTTTTCCATTCGCACCTTTAACATAATTTTTGGTTATTTTAAATTCCTGAAAGACAGTTTCAACATCTGTGTCATATCTGAGTGTGGTTTTGATGATTACTTTGTCTACTGGGAGTGTATTGCTTTTTCTTGCCTTTTTGTATGTTCAGTTGAAAGTGTGACATCTTGTGTAACACAGTAGACAATGAGGTAATAGATTTGGGGTATGAGTATGAGTTTCCTTCTGCTCAAACTTTAGTGAGAGAGTTTAAGTTAATTTAGGTAGGATTTGGGCTGGCTTTGAAATTTGTTACTTCTACGCTTAACCTTAGTGCATCACAGGCGTTACATTCCTCCAGCAATACCTTGAGTTTAGGATGTGAAACTGGTTTGCCAGAGGGTTTTCTTTCAATGTGTCTATTCTATTCTCAGTTTCAGGTCCCCTCTTTGTGCCAGGCCTTAGAAAGGGTCTCTTTTTAGCCTCTCGTATCTCTTTCCCAGTAGTAGGCTGCTTTTCATTGTTATGTTTAGCTTTTTAGCTAGTGGTGGTGGCTGGTGAGCTTGAGAGAATTCTCTTTTGTTCTGATTAAGCCTCAATCTTATATTTGCACGTGTCCCTGAGTCTCAGGGGTGTGGCCTCTTCAATGCTCCTGCCCCTTTCAGGCTGTCCGTCTGGGCCCATTACATATTCCTGCTCCTCTTCCAGCAGTAGTTGGAAATTTTTTTCTTCCTTCATTCAGCTGCTATGGTTTTCCACCAGTACCTAAGTAGAATAGTGTGTGTTGCCCTCCTCTCCACAGATTAAGCCTTTTATTCCATGTGGGAGATCAGGTGAGAGGGGTCTGGGTGGAGCAGGCAGAAATTTGTGCCCCTCCCTCAGCAGCTGCTGTACCCCTCCCCCAGGTCTACCACAAGGGATATTTTCTTACATCTTTCCCTAGTCTTTTCTGTGAGTACCGAGCGGGGTTTGTGGAGAAAAGTTCCGGAGGATGTGGACTCTCCCAATTTCTGCAGTCTCCAAGGGCTTCATACTCTCTTGCCAGTACACACTGAGCCTTTATAGACTCACCAAGCTGAACTTTTCCTTCCAGGGACTGGTTGCACCTACCAGGTAAGTTAGCGCTCACATCTTGTCTGCGATGTGACACTCTGTCTCTCCTTGGATTTGGCCACTTGGTTGCCCTGTGACTTCAGAGAAGGAGTTCAAGGAAAACTCAGGAATTTGCCATTTGTTTGGCTTATTTTCATTGTAAGGTTGGGAACAATGCTCTTTCTAGCTCTTACATCCTCAAGCAGAAACTGGAAGCCAAGTCTCTTCATTGGAACCATTTGAACTGAATTCAATTTCCCGCTGGGAGCACTGATAGTGCTGGAGCTGCGATGTAAACCTAGTATTTTTCTCGCTACAGCATATTTTTTTCTTCCCTTCATTATCCCCCTTCTCTCCTGAATGTGAATTTCATTCATAAAATAGTTACTGAGCATCTACTAGGTGGCAAGCCCCAAGCTTGTACAGAGATACATTAGTTAGGATCTCAGAGTGGTTAGCTCGAGCATAAGGATGACAGGGGCTGTCACAGGGCACCATGGGATGCCAGAGCCACTTGCCCCTATGAAACTTACTCATGCCTAACCAGCAAGACAATTTTGGAACCCGCCTCAGCTCATCAGGCCATTTTCTTAGTCACCAAATGTCATCTGCCCAGGAGCCCAAGCCTGAAATTAATGATGCCACACGCTGGAGATGAAGAAGGCATTACAGACCCCTTTGCGGTTTCCTACCAGCAGACCTGTGGGCTGAGGGAAGAAAAGTAACCTTGATTCCCCAGAATTATAAACTCTTAAGTCAAGTTGTTCTAAAGTGTGTGGTGTTTATGTTAGATGTATTAATCTGTTGAGAGGATCGATAAAGCCAACTTGAAACTTGTTTCAGTAATAGCCCATGTAACAGGGAAGCCTGGGCTGATTTTTTAAAAAAGAATATTAGAGCATTTGGGTTTGGAATCCATTAAGCTGCCTCATGGAGCTAAAAGTGGGAAATTCACTGGAGCAATGTGCATTGGCAAAATCTGTCCAAATCTGTGCTGAGAATTACCATAATGATAATAATATCAGACCGTTACTTCTTGGGAGCATCATAGTTTGCAAAGTATTTTCACTTCCAGTATTTATTTAGTTTTTTGATCCCCATAATGGCCCTGAAATGGAGTAGATCAGGTGTTATTTCTGTCTGGTTGAGACTTGGGTCTGGAAGCCAGTCTGCCCCTGAATCACATGGCAAACATCCAGTGAAAATAGGTATCTGGTATCCTTGCTATGTTCACAACCTTTGACCCACTCTGCATGTCTTTTTCCAGCCCTTTTTTTTTTTTTCTTTTTTCCGGTACGCGAGCCTCTCTCCACTGTTGTGGCCTCTCCCGCTGCGGAGCACAGGCTCCGGACGCGCAGGCCCAGCGGCCATGGCTCACAGGCCCAGCCGCTCTGCGGCATGTGGGATCCTCCGGGACCGGGGCACGAACCCGTGTCCCCTGCATCGGCAGGCGGACCCCCAACCACTGCACCACCAGGGAAGCCCCAGCCCATTTTTGATACTCTCAAGGATCTAACCCCTTTCCTAGTTCATACCTTGATCCCTCAGACTTGACACTTGATTCTGCTCTTCTGGTCTGCCCTCTAATTTCTACCTACTTCAATTACAACTTTTGTCTGCTCCTTTGATTAGGTGACTCACAGCTGCTCCGAGGCCTTGGGTACCTTCCATGCCCAAACATCATCTCTGCAATTACTTGTACTGCCACTAATATTGCTTGAAATACTAATATTAATACTGCTTGAAATAATAATAACAACAGCAACAGCTATCAAATGAGTACTTGTGATGAGTCAGACACTGAGTTTTCCATGTTTTATCTCATTGAAATTTTGAACCTTAGACTAGCCCTATGAAAAAGGTACTATTTTAATCCCTACCATATAGTTAAGTTGCAAAGAATTTAGGTGAACCCAGTTAGTGTAATTAAAAGAACATGGACTTGTGTTTTGGCTCTGCTATGCGCTCACTGTGTGATTTTAGACTAGTTACCTAATCTCTCTGTGCCTCAGTTTGTTCATCTGTAAAAAATGGAATTGATAATTCCTACCATCTGAGGTTGCTGTGAAGATTAAATGGGAAAGAGCCTGGCACACAGTAGGATCTCAAAAAAAAGTGAATTTCACTTTTTTCTTTTAGGGCTTTTATCTTCTACTCCTGAGTATAGCTATCAAGTGGACACTTTGGAATTCTTCATAAAACATCAAATATGGCCGTATATTTCATCAAGGAAGACAGGGAGGGAGGAACAGGATGCTTCCTGGTAGAGATGTAGGAAATGGTTTTCAGTTTCAGGGCTGGTTGAGAGTAACGGCTGCAGTGATGTGTAAGCATTCAGTTTGGGACTTGAGGGCGTGACCTTGGGAACTAATTGAGCGTACCCACTTGCTCAGACAAAGAAACCCCTGTATCGGCTAAATAACGAATAAGAGATCTCCATTGGGCAATGGGGGGAAAATTGAATTATTTAACGTATTTCCATTTCAATTAGTTAATCAAGATAATTGTTGTTTTCCTGGATCTTTGTCTTTTCTTTGTAATTTACAAGGCCCTTGTTTGGAGAAAGGAATTTAGCCCCTGAACTCTGTATAAGCTGCTGTGACTTGTTTTGTGTGTGCAAATTATATTTAAAAATCGATTACAGCTCCCTTTGCTTTGGATTCTGGGATTGTGAGAAACTGATGCTTGATCAAGCTTGAGAAAAACTTACAGCTCAAGCATTCGGGTTCATTTGGGATTAACAAACTCAGCCAAGGGGCAGCAGGGCAGAGCTGAAAGCACATGAGCTCTGGCATCAGACAGACTTGGGTGGTGATCCCTGTTCTTCTGTGTTCTCACTACAGAACAGTGAACAAATGAGCCTCTCGGAGCCTCAGTTTCTGTTGCTGTAAAACAGATACTGTCACCCATCTTCCAGAGCTGTTGTGAGGACTGAATGCAATAATGCAGTTCCTAGCCCATCAGTGACGGGCAGCAAGGCTAGTTCCTTCCCCATCTTCCACGTACTTATCTAAGGGTCGTGTATTTGCCAGTCTCAGTTGTGTGGAACATGGCTAAGACCTCAAAAAGACGCCAAAGAAATCCAAGTAGAATAGATGTTACAAAGTCCATTCGTTAAAATACCTCATAGAGGAACACCGTGGACATATATATTTAATTTTGGCGAGGATTATAATAAGCTGAATGTCTGGTTCTATGACTACACCAGTTAAGAAGCCCTACCCTGGATGAAGAGAAGGGAAGTGAGCTACTGAAGTCGGTCCCACGACTGAAACCAACAATGACACGATAGCGCCACCCTGAGGGAGGAGGTGGTAAAACTGTGGATTAGGCACAGGAGCTAATGAAAAAACAGCTTAGAATCACTTCGGGCAGGGATGAAGGGTCCTATAGCTTCATTTCTTCACTTCCTGGCAACTATCTTCAAACAGCAGCATCAAATGCATTGTTGTTGCTTCCTATTAATGACCCTGACTCATAAAAGAAAGATTTCATTATGTCTGTATAATGTGTTTGAGAAGGGAGGCATGTAACGCACTTCATAAACTCCATCCAAAATGGTAAAAGTGCAAGAATTTTTTTTTTTTTTTTTTTTTTTTTTGCGGTACGCGAGCCTCTCACCGCTGTGGCCTCTCCCGTTGCGGAGCACAGGCTCCGGATGCGCAGGCTCAGCGGCCGTGGCTCACGGGCCCCGCCGCTCCGTGGCATGTGGGATCTTCCCGGACAGGGGCACGAACCCGTGTCCCCTGCATCGGCAGGCGGACTCTCAACCATGGCGTCACCAGGGAAGCCCGAAAGAACATTTTTAAAACTTAAAGATGTGGGCTTTGATTACATGGACAGTTCTTCCACATGGAACTGTTCTTTCTCCCATTGCCACATTTCTGGACACTGGTCATATGAAGATGCTAGCACTTAACCAAGTACTGATACTTTTCATCTACACCACCTCCCTGTAGTATGTTGGGCAGGTATCCTCTGTTTTCATTTTACAGAGGTGGAAACTGAGCCCTAGAGAGATTAAGATCATCGTGGAGCTGGATTCAAGCCCAACTCCTCTGACTCCAAATAGCTCACGCCTTTTCCACTACACCATGTTCCTTCCTAGGAGTAATCATCTGGGTTATTAACATGCAGAACATATAATAGGTCATGGTTTGCATCCCAAGTGAATTAAAATAAAACACATCCACAAATTAACACTTCATCAGTTCACCTCTAATCCTACAATGCACCCATGAAACAAAACCATCACACAGCCTGGTCTTGGTACTTACTCGTAAAATGTGGTCCATCCGTTTTCATTGCTTTTGGTTGCCAGAAGGCCAGAGTTGCTGTGGTACGTCATCATGGCCAACTCGTGTCCTTGTGTGGTCACGCTCTTGAGTGCACTGTTGGTGCCCATGGTCACCCAGTAGACTTGGCCATCTGGGACCACCAGCCAGAGGGGCATCCCTGTAGAGTCTCTGCGGACGTTTACCATGTTGCCGTTGCTGTCTGTGATGAGCGTGATGTCGCCATCCCCAGTGTAGGTAAAGTTGTACAGGTAATCTCCTGTGGGTAGGCTCTGGGTGTACAGATGCTTGCCACTGGTATCAAACAGGTAGAGCTCCTGGTCGACTGGGGAGGACAGCTCATACATGTTCTGGGTGTTGAGGAAAGGCTTGTTCTTCCTGATAAACCGGATTCGGATATTCCCAAGGTCAGCCACATAGAGCTCCCCATCAGCACACACAGCCAAGGAAGACGGGGTGTTCAGCTTTGCATCCTTGGCATAGCCATCGTCTCCAGAGAAACAATCACAGTTGGCATCATTTTTACAGTCACAGCCACTGGGGGCCCCGGCAACCAGTGAGATCTCTCCGCTGGTGGTGACCTGCCTGATGCGGTTGATCTTCTTCTCGTCGGTCTCAGCGATATACAGGACCCCATTGTGAGAGACAGCCAAGGCAGTGGCCGACTCCAGGGTTGCGTGGATGGCCACCTTGCTCAGCAGGAAGTGGTCGATGCCGGGCACCTGGCAGTGCATGGGCCTCCCGGCGACAATGCGAACCTGGTGGTTTTCAGAGATCTGCAGGACTACGTTGTTGTCCAGGACATAGAGGGAGTTGTCCATCGGGTTGGTGGCTAAGTCTGTGGGCCACTCCAGGCGAACCTGACAATGGAGAGACAGACACTCAAATGCCTGGCCAGGTGCCCACCACTGATCATCCCACACCCTTTAGAGCCCATAACAATGTCCCAAGTGCCAGCACGTGGCAGTCCCGCCTGATCCCCGCAGCAGCCTGTCATCCACCATGGATATCAGCCCCCGAGCAGACAGAAAGCATGCAAGAGCCCTCACGGAGACATCTGGTGGTCTACGTTAGACTGACAAAAACACGAAGAAGGGAATAACAAATAAACAAAAAAAGCAGGCGAGAGGAGAGACTTTGGAGTCAGACAGGCCTGGGTTCAGACCCTAGTTCCCCTACTTGTGACCGTGGGCAAGTTACTTTACCTCACTGAGCCTCAATGTTCCCATCTGTAAAACAGGAATGACAGTGGCACAGAGAGTCTGACCCTCCATAAGTGCTCAGATAATGGCAGCTAATGTGGGAGGTGGGGGGGGAAGGCAGATGGAGTCTGGAGGCTGAAGTAGGAGTAAGAAAGATGCTTCATGCATTGTTGCTACACGCATGAAGGATGATTTCTCAATTCTTTGAGTTCATGGATTAATACACGGCTAGGTGCTGGGGATGTAAAGAGAAAGTAACACTGGCTCTTGTCTGACATAGTTCCAGACCTGTGATTCTCAAACCTGGCCACACATTCAGATTACCGATGGTGATTTAAGAAAGTACTGGTGCTCAAATTCCACCTCTGATCAATTAGATCAGCTCCCTGGGCGTGGGGCTCGGGCAGAGGCATGAAAGCTTCCTGGCTGATTCTAACGTGGGGCTGGAAATCATAACTGGATCTTTCTCCTTCAAGGGTGATCACTGGACTGGCAGCGTTGGCGTCACCTGAGAGTTGGTCAGAAAAGCAGAATGGCAGGCCTCACCTGAAACCTACTGAATCCGAATCTGCATTTCAACAAAACCCCTGGGAGGCTCCCGTACACACGGAAGTTGGTGAAACCTTGCTCTCAATAATGGTTTCTAGCACCTCAGAGAACAGGTCCACCTGGGAGAGATTAACAACATCGGCTACGGGAGTGAGGGGTTCAGAGGTCCTGGGCCCCATGTCTGAGCCTCCTCTGAGCCAGGTCAGGAAGCTGGCAGGGATCACAGGTGGGCAGGCAAGGGATTGCAGCCAGCAGGTCTGAGGCAAGGATGCTTTGTTTCTTGCCTGGGTGGCCGTGGAGGCTGGGACGTTGGGTACATCACCCTGGGAGGTGCTGGCACTAAGGGAAGCCCTTTGCCAATTGTGTTCCCCACGAGATCCAGCCATAGTGCACATGGGCTGCCAGCTGCTCCCTCCAGCTGATTTTTCTACCCCACCCCTGGGGGCTCATTGCCTTAGGTTCCCGAGCCCCCTTCTAGTCCTTGACATTCAGTCCAATTTGGGGCTTATTTAAGCAAGTATAAACCTTTGGATAAGCAATTTCGCTTCCAGAAATTCACTCTTGTACACCCCTGTCTACAGAGGTGCTCATCACAGCCATTTTTAATAATGGTAAAAAACTGGAACCAACCCAGATGCCCAATGACAGAGAATTGGCCAAATAAATTATAGTACATTTAGTTCATACATTTAAGTTAGAATACTCTGTGTAGCAGTTCAAAGTGATGTTATAGATGAATATTTAATGACGTGGGAAGATGTTTGCTATGTATTAAGTGGAAAGAACAGTCTGCAGAGCTGTAAGCACAGTTTGATCCCAATTGGGGAAAAAAATACAATAAATTAGATAGATTATGGATAGAAGGGAGAGTAAAAGCTTGAGGGGTATACACACACCGTTATCTGGATGAGAGGTAGTTTTAACTTTCTTCTATGTCATTTTAAATGTTTTATATTTTCTGCAATGTGCATGTGGTAGTTTACTAATGTAAAAAGAAGCTCCAGAGATAATATACATATGAGATGTGGCCACCTTCATCTATCTGCCCCTTCAGCTCAGGGCCATTCTCAGAATGGCATAGGCCCCGGCCCAAGGCCGTTGTTCCAAGAGTCTGCTTGCTCCCTCACCCCAGCCTGGGTCCCTCTGCTCCCCAGGGCGGGGGCCCCCCCCGAGGCAGCCAGTGGCCCGTCCGGAAGCCCAGAGCCCCGCCCCGCAGCCGGGCTGCCTCCCTCGCCCTTCCCAGTGGTCTCTGGAGCACAGCATCTCCAGTGCCTTCGGCTGCATCAAGAACGCAGTTCACCTGAAAGCGACAGGGGAATTTTCAGTTTCCGAAAGCCCATTTCTTGTCAACACTGGCTGCTAAATCTTTTATGCCCTCTGGTCCTGTGGCACCTTGGGGACATACTTGCTGAGACCTCCGCCTGTCATTATGGTCAAAAGATGATGGCGCCCTGATGGGTGGGTGGGGAGGGGGGCGGAGGTGCCAGGGGAGGGAGAGGGAAAGGAAGGAGGGGAGGAGGGAAGAGCAAGCCTTTCCTGCTCTCTCCTGCACGCCCATGTGCACACAGGCACCTGGGAAAGAAGGAGCCGTGCCCTTGGAGTCACAGTGCCTGCATGATGATTCTGGACCAAGTACCTACGATTCTTTGATTTTACCTCCCTGTTAGCGATGATCCTGTGGAGGCTTCATTTCCCATCACCAGAATGGAGGGATGAGAGTTTGCGATTTCTGAGGTCCCTCCGGCTCCCACATTCTATCGTCCTGAGACGGAATGGAGATCCCTCGCCCCATCCTCCAGAGCATTCTGTGCCTTTGTTAAAGCCCTCTGAGCTGACTACCTTGTTGCAGAGTTACTTGCAAAAATGGACTGTCAAATGGGTGAACGAATGACTGACTGGTGAATGGCATAGAGAGAGCGAGGGATTTGGGGTCAGGACAGCACACTTCCTAGCTCAGTCCGCCAATGTCCACAGGTGTGATCTTCCTCAAGTTACATAAACCCTTTGAACTTCTTTCCCCATATGTAGAAGGTGGTAATAAATATTACATAAGAGAAGTTGTGAGGATCAAATGAGACAACTCACAAGGAAATTCTTGGTAAATTATAAAGAGAATGAATATTTATAGCCTATTATTAGCTGCCAGACGCTGTGCTAGGCTCTTATGAAATATTTATTACCACCTTCTCCATATGGGGAAAGAAGTTCGAAGTGTTTTACGTGATGTCGTAAAAAAATTTCATTTCCATACCCCTGAGGGAAACTAGCACAGGGCTCTGCATTTATAACCACATTTTCTTTCACTGAGCTTCAGTTTCCTCATCTATAAAATGGGGTACGTAATACCTACCTTGACAGATTATGGTGACAGCTAAACAAGAAAAGTGAAGTCGTAACCTTTCTGTATCCCCATTTCTAACAGTGCCCGGCACATACTAAATTCTCAGGAAGTCATTTTGGACTCTACGGACAGAGTTATACTCTGTGTCTGTGGTGGCCACAGGCTGCAGAGTTGAGCACTAATCCTGTTTTGAACAGGCTGCAGCATCTTCTGTTCCTTCTCTACTCTCTGCCTCCCTCTAGTTTCTCCTCTGGCCTGGTCTTCGTCCCCTCCCAGAGAGTTCCTTGGTTTTCCCCTTTGCACCCTTGTGTGAGCTGTGCTCTCATCTCTCTGCCTTACCTCCCTGCTCCACAGGGCACAGTAAAGCAGCTGCGTGTTTGTGACAGAGGAATCTCTGAGAATGAAAGCCAGGCCCCCTTCCCGTACATGTGTATAAGAGGTTATGCCTGTGTTGGAGAGTTTGGTAAAAAGGATCCCATGCTTAGATTCAGAGGGGGGTGTTGAGGACCACGGCCATAGAGATTTCAGTCCAGGATTTCTGAATTTAAGTGTGGGTTTTTATCCCCCCTCCACTCTATGCCCGTTGTCTTGCAAGCCTTTGATCGGGCTGCTTGGCAGTACTTCTAGCTAAAGTTAAACAATTTTCCCATGTGTAGACTGAAAATTTTCAGCACCCTCTGCTGGCTGGTGGAGGGCCCATTTTGAGAACTGAAAATACTTGGACGCACATCTTCAGGCCGTGGCAGCTTCCTGATGGATAAATCATGGTTGCTTACAGACTGGAGAGGGAAACTCTCAAGCCAGCAAGGGGAGGCCTGCCATACTGGAAAGACAGGTGGCAGAGAACAGATTCCACACTGGAGCATAACGATTATATTAGCTGGTGCACACCAGCATCTGACAGGGAAGGGACATGGCTGCTGGGCCGTCGGCAGCAGCCCTGAGTTCTGGGGAAGGGGCTCTGCGACACACATCGGTAGTAGGGACAGGCATGACCAGAGAGGTCTCCCAGCTGCCGCCCGCTGAGTAGAGGGAGCAGGTCTGCGGTCAGTGGCAAAGGGCCCGTGTGCAGGCTCCCCTAGAAGCGAGGGGGTTTAAAAAGCTAAGTGTGCCCACTGCTGACACCAACTCAAAATCTAGTGTGATTCGAGCCTCCTTATTTCCTTGGTTTTGCTAATGTTGGCAAGATGGATGTTCACTGATTCGGCACCAGCCAGGTCCTGCTAAAGGATCTAGCAATAAGGGACACACCCCTTGTCAAGTCACTGCAGGACAAACCAGGGACATGCTGAACAGCCAGAACCTTGTGTCTTTCTTGGGTCTACACCGGGATCCTAGCACCCACCTGCTAAGGTCCAAACTCTGGTATGGTAAGGTAAGTCCTTCCCTAACTGGCCCCAAAGCATGCCTCCAGTTACAACTCCTGGTACTTCCTTCCAAGAACCCTATGCTCAGTGTCCAATTTTCCAATGTTCCTTGAACGTTCCAGGCCCATTAACATCTTTGTACCTTTGCACATGCTGTTTCCTTGTGTGAAATGTCTCCTTTCTTCCAACAAACTCCTATTCAACCTTCAAAACCTGGCACAAATGTCACCTCCTTTGTGAAAGCAGGACTAGAATTTCTGTTTATCGGTCACCTCCAGAGTGTCAAGCAGTGCTAGGAGGCCTGCGTACACTGTTTCACATATTCTTAAGGCAATCCTCCCAGGCCAATGCCAATTACTTCCATTTTACAGATATGAAAAGTGAGGCTCAAAGGACCTCAGCAACGTGTCTAAAGTTACACAGCTAGTGAATGGCAAAGCTGGGATTCAATCAGTCAATCAACCAACTAATCAACCAACAAATATTGGCTGTGCTCCTGTGCATACCAGGTACCCTGGTTACAGTAGAGGAAAAGATGGACAGAATTCCTGTCCTCATGTAGCTTACAGTCTAGAAAGAGAACAGACAATGTTCAAGTATCTATAAGTGCTTCCAAAGTGGGAATTCAGAAGGTTATGGATTTAAATTCACACTGTGTGAGGCTCTGCTGCCTTCGAGGCTTCCTGAGGCAAATTTCTTCACTGTCCCCCGAGCCTCCTTCTGTCACCCACTTGTCACCTCTGATGGTGAACTTCCAGAGCAACGTGCCGTGCCCTAACCATCTGCGTGTCCTTAGTGCACTTCACCGAGAGTGTGCTTACGGCCTTGTGCAATATAAAGATGAACGGCCAGCAGGCTGGCTGGGGGCCGGCGAGAGGATGAGTGTGCAGACCCAGGGCTCTAGCAGACGAAGCTTTCTCCTTTTACCTGAGAAATATCCATGACAGAATCACAGCTCAGGGGCCGGGCTGAGGTAAGATCGTTGGAGCCCAGCAGAGTGGAGATGACCCCATTCTGATCAATGCGTCTGATCATGGTGCCATCCACAAAGTAGATCAGCCCGGACTTGTCCACCGTGATGCCTGGGGTAGAGAAGCCAAAACAGGGGATTCAGCCTTTGAGGTGGCAACAACACACATACTCATGGAAACCTGCGGGTGGACAGAGCACCTCCCCCTTTGTGATTTGATTAGCTTCTTCCAACAACATTTATGCCCTTTCTAAAGACGAGAAGACAGCTGCCCAGAGGCTTGTACAAAGCAGAGATTAGAACCCAGGTGTTCAGATTCTCCAGCCCTCTGGTCCTTCCACGTTGCTGCCTCTGGAGAATTTCACCTATCGTCTTAGCCATGCACTACATATGGACTCATAACTTCTGGGAGTTTGTTAAGCGCTAGAGGTAGTGGCAAGGAGGAACTTTTTCAATGTCAAAACTGTGGATTATTTAAATTAACCTACTTCTGAAGACCTGTAATTATAATAATCAAATCCCTTTTTGGCAACAATTTTTCTTTTCTTCCAAGATAATCATCCTTCACATTTTTCTAGTCTATTACTGTTTTTTTTTTTTTTTTTTTGGCCGTGCCATGCGGCTTGCAGGATCTCAGTTGCCTGACCAGTGATGGAACCTGGGCCCACTGCAGTGGAAGTGTGGAGTCCTTTCCACTGGACCTCCAGGGAGTTTCCTATTACTATTTTAGTTTCATTGGTTATTTCAGAATTATAGAGCCTAAAAAAACAATCCTTTGGATTTGTGTAGGGAAGACTGGTGAATTTAATTTCTAAAAAAAGGCACACTGAAAGGAGAAGTCATAATTATTATTCAACATCACTTCCTCCATTTGCTAGACCGTCCCACCTGTTGACTCTCCCCAGCCAGCTGTGTGACCTCAGGCAAGTCACTGGATGTCCCTGCATTTGTTTTCTCAGCTGTGAAAGGAAGGGATTGTTCTAGATCTATATTTCTCACTTTTGGATGTGTGTGACAATCACCTGGGAGCTTGCTAAAATGCACCCCCTAGGTACCTGGTTCAGAGAATCTCAAGTGGAGCCTGAGCATCTATCTGTATTTTTGACAAGCACCTTGGGTAATAATGATACAAATCAAAGTTTGAGGACTACTCTAGTAAATCTTTTTTTTTTTTCTTTTTTTTTTTCGGTATGTGGGCCTCTCACTGTTGTGGTCTCTCCCGCTGCGGAACACAGGCTCCGTACGCGCAGGCTCAGCGGCCATGGCTCACGGGCCCAGCCGCTCCGCGGCATGCGGGATCCTCCCGGACCGGGGCACGAATCCGTGTCCCCTGCATTGGCAGGTGGACTCTCAACCACCGCGCCACCAGGGAAGCCCAAATCAGTACTTCTTAACCAGTGATATGTATCAGAATCACCTGAAGATTTTTTTTTTTGATATATACCTGCTTGGTCTCACTCCTGGAAATATTAGTTCATAGGGTGGCTGGGACCGGGACCAAGTCTTGTTTTAAAAACACTCAAGGGTGATATTGATACCCCAAGTCGAGAATCACGACAGGTAGACATGCCCCCTCAAAATGTGAACTGCTCAGGGGTCCTGGGGCTGAGAGGCAGACAGGATGTGCCCCTGAGGAGCACACATTCTAGATGGGTAGGCCTGGGAATGAGAATGGACCCAGGGAGTGACAGAAGCCGGGAAGGTTCACGGGAAAATAAAGGAGATTCAGGTCAGTTTCATTCTGTTCAGTTTTCTCTGGGGCAGGAACTGAAAGAAGGATCAGCAAAAGCTTCACAGAGGTGGAGACACTTGAAGTATAAAGCTTTCCAGCTGTACAACCTCAGGGGAATCACTTTACTTCCAAGCCTCGGTTTCTTCATGGATAAAATGTGGACAATAATGTCTGACCTGTAATAGTTCGCCCTCAATAATTATTAAGGACTTACAATTATGAGAACACGGAACCCACTTTGTGCTTGCTCTCAGGCCCCACGTGTCTATGACCGGTCAGGAGGGTGGAGTTAAGACACCCAAGGGCCTCTGAGTGTGAACACCCATGGGAGCTGTGGTTCTTCCTGCCCCCTCCTCAGGCTGTTCAAGGCTGGAGACTGATTTCACACGGAGGACCCGGCAGCCTCAAAGCGGGGGAAGAAGCCTTTATTCTGTCCCTACCTAGAACGTAAATTAATTATATTCTTTAAGCACCGAGACAGGAGCTTTCTTGTCTGCCTGGCTATGCTCAGTCTTTCTCTTCCATCTGCTAGGACGGATGAGTGCTACAGGAACAATTGGGTTTCTTGTTTACAAAGTTGGCTGCACAGGCTAATAGAAGCAGTCTGTCCCCTGATTAATTACTTCATTTTGTTCTCCTTTTACTGTGCTATATAGATGGACATCTTTTCTCCTCCCTGCCGCACAGTGTCTGCACATTGTGGTACCCTTGTCATTTCTATCTGGGTTAATTACAGGCTTTGGGGAGACTTCACTGTCACTGCATCTATGCGTGTGTATGTGTTTGTGAGGGGAGGGTGGAGAACACACATGTGGAGAGCAACTGAGAAAAGATTTTGAGAAAATAAAAATTCTCAGAAAAAACTGTTTTAATTCTAAGAGAACAGAAGGTTGCGACCAAAAGGGCTCTCGGGGACCATCTGCCCAATCCTTACATTTACTAACGGGAAACCTGAGGCCCAGAGAAGGAGGACACAAGAGCCGGGAGTGGCAGAGCAAAATTGTAATGCAGGGTCCCTAAGTGCAAGCCCAGTGTTCTTTCCACTCCAGGCTACTCTTTCAGTATTAGGAAATCACGATTAGGAAGGAGATTAACCACAGATGTCACAATATTTACCCCGTGGAGTCACCAGCTGACCACTTCACATATGTGGTAGAGACATATGCTATTAAATAATATGATACATTGTATGCTGCACATACAACATAACAATAATAATACGAACTACTCATTTATGGGATGTTTATCACGTGCCTGGTACTACTGTCCTAAGCAAGCATTTACATTCCTGGTAATAGTTAATCTGTACTACAACTGTGCAGTGTATTTCTATTTCATAGAGGAGGCAGATGGGGTTCAGAGAGGTTAAGCAACTCACCCAAAGTCACACAGCTATTAGGTGGCAATGTGTGAATTTAAATATAGGACTCCTGAGTGTGAAGTGCACTGTGGCTTTTTGGAGGAGTAAGTCAGTTTTCATTTGAAAACCTACAGCTTTCATTCAAAACCACGCCTTGAAATCTGGCACTATTTAAAAAAAACTATCACTCATGACATTTTTATAGGACATCATATGAAATATATTAATTTTGACCCTCAGAACAATCCTAGGAGGTGGACACAGAAGATACTATTACTTCTATTTTATTGTTAAGGGCCATGTGGCTTAGACACTATAGGTCATTGGCTTTAGGGCCTGCAACATGGTAAACATACACTGATGGGTGTCTGTTGACAATGATGGCATCTCCTCGAAAAAGCTTTCCCAGTCTCTTGGACACAGGGACCTCCCTTGGCTCTGGACTTCCATGCACAGTTCCTTTTCCTTGCGTCTCAGGGAGCACTTCTCCCCCTCTCCCATCTGAGAGATTCACATTCAAGTCTTATTTTTCTGCTACAGTGAACTTATTTATGCAAGTACATTGCACTGTATGCTCAGTAAATACTTGCTGAATGAGTGAATGGAAAGTGATTGTGGGTATGAAGCGGTCCAACTTTTTGAAGCACTCAGAATTGAAGCTTAGAGTTA
Organism: Pseudorca crassidens; assembly: GCF_039906515.1. NCBI lineage: Eukaryota > Metazoa > Chordata > Mammalia > Artiodactyla > Delphinidae > Pseudorca > Pseudorca crassidens. Next base: position 56,997,651 of record NC_090304.1, read on the forward strand.
ACCCATCCTATAGCACACGAACATGTGCAAAGATGATACACTGCCATGTTTTTATCAAACAATAACATGAAAGGTAGCATAAATATCCAGCAGGAGGGTATTGATAACTAAATAATGGGACATCCATTTGCTGGGATAATATATAGCTATTAAAAGCAAGTACACCGAAGACTCTTTAATGACATGGGGAAACATTTGCGATATATCACTTAGGAAAAAAAGTAGGTTGCTAGAACAGGTTGTTTAATGTGATTTCATTTTGTTTGTTTCTGGTGAGCATTACATGCACAAGAACACTTAGAAAAAAGACTAGGGGGAAAGACAGGAAATGTTAACTGGGAAAATTTCTGGCAGGTGGAATTATGACAATTTAAACTTTCCTCCGTAGAGTTCTTAGCGTTTTCCAACATTTTTTTGTAATAATAAACAGATATGTCTTTTGGAAATGGAAAATACCCCAATAAATGTTACTGGGAATGTTTAAAAGCAAGGCCTTACCCCTGGGGTTGGTCAGTGTGGCTTCCGTGGCTTTTCCACCATCCCCACAGCGAGTGTCATCAAAGGGGAGGCACTGGTCACCTGTCCCCGCCACCACCTCGGAGTTCTTGACGAGGTCCTTCACCACCATGGTGGACTTGATCTTGAAGACCCGCCGGCTGTTGGTGTCCGAAAGGAAGACAGCCCCGCTCGTGGGGTCTGTGGTCAGGTAGTACTTGTGTGCTGGGCTGTGACTGGAAAACAAGGACATGGCAGTTGGTGAGCACTTTCTTCTTTCCTAACAGGCAGCCGGAGATGCATAACTTGAGTCCAAGTAAAAAAAGTCTTATGGGGACAATGTCCTTATTTGGGGTGATGGTTGCCCAATGTTTCTGACCTCTCTGCTTGGCCTAACGATCCCTCCCACCCAACTATGAATGCAAATGCCTCTTGCCAAAGCCCGTGATGCCCAGTGCCATGCCCATACCAGGTGCTCAGTAAGCGTTTTCTTAAGACTCTCCGTGAGGCTTACCAGAGGCGGCCTGTAAATCCAGACCAGAAACACGAAGACTCTGACTTTAAAAAACACTTCAGAACAAAATGACACACCAGCACTCCCCCACAGCAGCCCCACCCCCATCTGGGGACTGACGGCTAAGGCCTCGGCCTGACTGGACACCAACCAGTGTCCATACCATCTTCTGTGGATGCTCATGTGACACTTATCAGGAGCCCAGCAGTCTCCCTAGTGCAGACAGACATAAATGAATTGCAGGATTAGTTTGTAATTTGCAGCAATAGCCAAGGAAGAACAAACGGAAGAGAGGAGCAGTGCTGGGGATAGCTCTGATGCTGGAAAACAGCCACAAAGGCAAGGCTGTGCTAACAGAAGAAAGCGAAGCTAGACCACGACTGTACAGAGGGCTTATGGAGACAAGGCACCACCTCTAGGCACTGGGCAGGAAAACTGTGTGGGCTTTGGGGTGAGCTCAGTCTGGGTTCCAGGTCTAGCTTTGTTATTTCCTGGTTCTGAAACCTGGGCGAGTTACCTGGCCTCCTGAGCCTCAAGTTTTCTTCATCTGCAAAATGGGGATGTGAACAGCTCCCCTGCTGGTGTATTGGGAACATTATATAAAACCATGTATGAAAAATACTCGGCAGATACATGGCACGTAGTACTTAAGAATCATAATCGTTATTTTAATTATTAGTCATTATGTCTGTTTTTGCATTTGGACAGGACTACAGAGTAGGTATCTCTTATTAAGGCTGAGTTTTCCTATCACAAGGTATGATTTACAATTTCTTCCAGGTCTAGGCTGTACTGGAGTCAGACTCATAACTCCTGGGAAGCTAACGATCGGTTCCTGCACGTGGCCTGATCATTGCCAGGGCTTCAGACTGCATCTAAATATTGCTAGTCTCTGGGACTCCAAGTCTCTGGAAAATCTTCTGATTCAAAGGAATAAGGAATCTCCTTCTGTTCAGCCTGGACGGCCTGGCACTGGCCATTTTCACCGGACGGTGGGACACACACCATGCTAGGGGATTCAGGGCACAGACTGAGCAGTGTCTAGAGCCCCAGCACAGTAGGGGCACTCTATACCCCTGCAAGGTACAAGTAAGAGGACCAGAAGAGACTAGAAAGAAGCTATTTTGCATCTCATCAGGCATGCAAGTTTTGGGTCCTTTTGAAAAACAAAATTTTATTTTACAGATTAGTGGGTTTTGAATTACATATGGAGACTGAGACACTGTAATCTTCAGTGTCAGGTTCTCTGAAGGTCTTAGTCTGATTGTTCCTCATCACACCCATCCCTTGCTTTGGGCGGTGTCTTGGGGACTGGTCAGGCCTCCAGACTCAAGGCTTTCCTTCCTGTTTCCTCTCCCTGAATACGACGAAGATGCCATGCTCTCCTCCAGCTGTCCTGCCTCTCTAGTCCTGACCCGCCTGTCTCATGACCTCCTCAACAAAGGGCAGGTCTCTGCCTGCAGCCCGGGTCCTCCCCTAGCCATTCCTCCCCGATCTAACCCCAAACCCAACACGTCACCTCAATGCTTTCCCTTCCAGGACCCTCCACGTCTTACAGGCTCATTCAGACTCCTCAGCCTGGCAGCACACAAGGCCCCTCGTGCCCGGCGGCTGCTCCGTCCTCCCAGCCTCTTTCCTGCCATTTCCTCACAGACCCCCTGTGCTCAGTCCCTCAAATGCGCCATCACGCCCCTTTGCCCCTGCTCTTCCTGTTCTGGGGAATACCCCGGGCCCCCTCTTTCTTAGCCTGCTGAACTGCTACTCATTCTTCAGGTGTCAGCTCAGATGGTACCTCTGCTGGGAAACCTTCCCTGACGTCTCTTCCCTGAGATTCATATCTGTTCACATCTGGGTTACAGGACACTTAACATAATGCTGTGGCTATTTATTTTTGTGTCTGTCTCCCAAATACTTGGTGGGAAGAGACGGGGTTTTATTCTTTTCTGTATCTCCAATGTTCAGCTTGGTGCCTTCTAGCCCACAGCAGCCATTAAGTGGACGGACTCTCCATTTTTAGTTTATTTAAACAGCATTTTCAATCAAATTACTTAGCTTTTTTTTTTTTTACTTCTCTTTTGGGGGTGGTGGTAACAGGAGAGAGGTCCTGTTTATCTTGAAATGTCCCCTGTGACTAGCCCTATAACGCAACACAGATTTAATCTTCCCAGATGGCACTGATTCTGGCTAAATAAGATGCAGTGACCTTAGATCCTACTCTGCAATGCTGGGACAGCCTTGATCTTTCTGCTTCCTGATGACGGCTGGAGGAGGGGGTGATTCCTTCATTTCTTCGCGTATCACACTCATGATAAATGGTTGCTATCCACCTTGGCAGAAAATAGGTCCTTGAGGGAGTCTGGTGGGGGGCCCTGTCCACTTAGATTAGCCCCCGCCCGAGGTTTCAGCTGATGTCTTTCTGCACTGCCCTGGGGAAGTACCACTTAGGTGACGTTTCTCAGGTCCGTGAATTCCAGAAGAGGGTGGCATGGTCAGGATTGTCCTGTGGCCCCTCTCTTGTGCTCAAGGACAAATGTGCGGTTGGGGGGGGGTCAGTTAAGTGCAGGGGAGAAAGCACTAGCTTTGAACTGAGAGGATGTGGGTTCTCCCGTGGGCAAGTCACCTAAATCGTCCAAGCGGTAGGTCCCTCAGGGTCGAATGATGGCATCTCTGCTCTGCTTTGCTCACAGGATTGTCATTAGGAGTGAATGAAATTATCCAGCTCAACGGCCCTTTCCAGTTGGCAGAGAGCTCTTGGATAATCTTCAGCTCACTTCTTCCTCAGGCCACCCGCACCGGGAGCAGCGCCTGGACCTCTCCCAGGAGCAGCGCGACCAGAGCTGCCCGCTGCTGGTACGGAAGCACCTGCTACTACCTCCAGGTGCCAATTTGTCCCAGACACTGTGCTAGCATTTTATATGCACAACCTCATTTTCGTCACAGCTACCACAGAAGGCAGGTGCTTTTTATTTATTTATTAAAAAAAAAACTTTTAGAAATGAGATGAGAGAGGTGAAGTGACTTGAGCAATGCCAGAAACTGCTAAGCGGCATGATGGATTTCCATCTCTGATGTGCTGGACATTGAAGTCTGTGTTCTTTCTACTTCCCCACACTGCTTCTCAGGGCCTAGAAAGCTCCACTGCCTTTCTCTCCAGGGCACCTGCTCATCTCTTGGGGTTTAGCTCCAGCATCACCTCATCTGGAATACCTACCATTCCTGGATTCCTGGGACCCTGCTTTTCCCTCTTTCTTTTGTTGTGGTCCCACGAGACCCTCAGCAGATTATACTTTTAGTACTTCTGGCACCTTAAGACCCTTTTCTGCTAAGCTGTCTGCCTCTTCAAGGACATCTTGGCCTCCTCAAGGGCAGGGCCTGGCTTCAAGTCCCTGGTGCTTAGCACCGGGCTGGTGCAGAGCTAGTGTTCCAGAAAGGCCTGCTGAATTTATGAATCAGTGAGTGAAGGATGGTCCACCTGTCTGGGATTAGAGACAGGAAACATCCACCGCTAAGGGTCTTAGGGTGATGGTTCTGAATATGGCTACACATCAGGTTCACCTGGAAAGCTTTTTAAAAAAAGCCTCACGCATCACATCCGAAGGGCCTGGGCATCTGTCCCTTTAACATCAATCACTCCAGCGATTCTGAGGCACAGCTGGATTTGGAAACCATGGCTTTAGGAGCAGTGCTTTTCAAGCTTTAATGTACCCACGAATCATGCTAAAATGAAGACTGCAGTTCAGCAGTTCTGGGTGTGGCCTGAGAGCCTGCATTTCTAACAAGTTCTCAGAGGATGCCAACGCTGCTTATCTGTACTTGGAGGAACAGGGCATTACTTAGAATACTCTGCAAGCCATAAATGCATGAGACGGGAGATGGCCTAACTCTGAGACCCACGCCTGGTTCTGTGGACAGGGACCGCATCTGATCCGATTCTGATCCCCGGTATCCTGAGGAGGGCTGCGTATAGAATACGGTCATTCTTTTCTACTTCCTTAAACATAAGCCTGGTATCTCTGGAAGCTACGAAAACCTTAGAGGCTATAAGGTAGCAATCCTGAAGTTACTGAGCTACAGTGAAGCCTCACTCTGCCCTCTTTCTGGACAATGTAGGGAATTTCCTAGTAGGAGCTGTGAGCCCAGAAGTCTCTTGGGACGAAAGGCAATCTATTCCCTGCTTGTGAGTGAGCATTCTCCCTCTGTCTCAGGATAAGATCCGCTTGTGCAAAGCAGCGTCCTTTGCCCCACATCATGTAGCAGCCCTGGCAGAACTTGATTCACTGGTTCTCGGAACAAGTGGGAAGAGTTTGAGCACTGGAACCACACAGACATGGTTTTCAAATACCAGCTCCACAACCCACTTGGTAGGTGACCTTGGGCAAATTACTTCATTACTCTGAGCCTCAGTTTTTTCATCTCAGAAATGGGGATAATCACATCTATTTCAAAGGGCTACTTCAGGACAAAATTCTATAAAGAATGCAAACCTTTGAGCACAGTGCCTGCTCTATTAAAAAATAAAAATGCCCAATTAAGGGCAGCTGGTCACCTTACGAAACCTCCAGAACATTTATGTTACTGCACAATGGAAAAGACAAGTATGTCACACTTAATACTGTCTGTCTAACCTATTTTCCTAGGCAATTAAGGTCTCTCTCAGAGTTAACATAATCTGTGCAGCTGGGTTTGATGGAGAACTGAGTTCAAATGTACTTTTGAACAACAGGCTTCAGACATTCCTCCGTGATGCTAGGGGAGAGATCTGGGAAGAGGTGAGGATCCTTGTTCCCTGAAGGGATGCAGGGAGGAAGATGCCCAAAGGACCAGGGTGGGGGTCTCTGTGCTGAGCATGTCCAGTATGGTAGGCTGAATTGAGGCTGTAAAGGTCAAAGAAAGAGACACACACCCACAGGCTAAGGGCACCAGCCTGGAGCCAAATGCTATCCCTGGAAGCAGCTGGAACAGTAAATGCTAATGGATGAAGAGGACACAATTTTAGAATTTCTTTAATCTACTTCTGGCATTTACTGATGGGAACACTAAGGCTCTGAGAGAGGAAGGGATTTACCAATATCCAGGTACCAGTTAAAATCAGAGCCGGAGCCCTGGTCTTCTCCCTCCTGATTGTCTTTAGAAAACTGGAAGGCAGAAAAAAATTCGGTTTTTCCCTTCCGCTTCGGTTCACTTTCTAAATAGGTTTTAGCACGTGAGAAAACAATGAATTGAGAGAGGGCAGGAATCCAGCCCTGAAATCATACATGGATACATCAAAAGACTGCTAAAAGTCAGAAACAAAAGGTACGAAAACCACAACTCTCTCAATTTACAGATGATGCAATTGGAAACCAGAAAAGCTAAGTGACCAGCCCAAGGCCACATGAATACACAGCAAACCTGGACAAGGGCCCTGCCTCCTAACTCTTCCCGGCTAGGTCCCCCTGTACCCCGGCTGTGTCCCAGGCAGTTACCACCACTGATTGGAGGTTTTAATGATAACTGCTAGGTTTTCATCCAAGATTTTCATACGAAATGTACTGTGTTTTCTATAAAACTGAACTTGAGGGCACATATCAACTCATAGTTCAGTATCATCCACACAGAGATCTTTGGAAATCTCTTTTCTATTTCAGTGTCAGGAAAAAATATTCCTCTGCTTAGAAGTGGGCATATTTTCCCACTTCTGATGATGTAAACCATGAAAACAATTTTGTTTCCCTGTTTAATCTGGCTTCCAGGAAGCTCAGAGTCTTATTTGATGTGTAATCACATATATGTGTTTCCTCCTTTTTTCTCTTATTCCCAAACTCTACTTAATTTACTTTAATACATGTGTCTTTGGTTGTAAGAGGACTGAATTCCTTTTTGGGGAAAAATGGAGACATAATCATCATCATATAATTGTTTTGATGATGATAATAATAGTAATAATAGGAATAATAATAATAAATCATTAGTGCTCCTCTCTCCAAGGGACATGTTATTATCCTCAAATTAGAAACTAATGATCAGACAGATGAAATAAGTTTTTCAAGGTCACACAGTTGGGGAGCTTCCGTTTTCTCATCTGTAAATTGGGTGTATCATGAATACCTACTTCACAGGGTGGTTTGGGGGTGAACTGCCATAATCCATGTAAAACACTTAACCCTCTCTCTGCTACATATTAAATGCTCTCTACATGTTATTATTAGTATCTTAAAAGACTATATATGATTGTTACATTAATACTATATCTAATTATATCTATATAGTTATTAATTACATTAATAACTATATAGACATGGACATAAACATTATTGTATTTCTGGGTCTACCTGACTCTTTCTACCATCCTTATCCCAAGTAAGCACCACCCCATGTGCCACTCTGATCTGAGCCACACACGAATAACTGAGAGTCACCTAGGTAGCAGTGCGAGCCACATCCCCATCTGCCATGGCTACTTTCAAGTCACCCAGATGTGTGTGAGGCTTGGGGACTCTGAGGTGACCACTACTCAGGAGTCAGACGAGCGTCACAATGACAGGGGATGCTGACAGGCAGACATTCCTCCCGGCGTGCCTGACGAGGACCACTTCTGCTTGCCGCAGGGTCACTGTGAGCCTACACGACACATCTACTCTGTGACAAAGTTCCTGTTTGGGGGTTGCTCCCTTTGGGTGGTCTGTATGGTCTGGAAATTCCCCCATTCTCTCCTTGCTGGCAGACCTTCTGGAGAGGTCCCCTAGCCCCTAACCCAGCCTCCAAAGCCAAGGCACCTGGAATGCCCACAGAAATACAAATCTGAAGCCTGTCTTCCAGGATCTTTGCCTGAATAAGACATTCTCAGGACTTCCCACTGTGACCCTCCAAGTCACTCAACACAGTCAGGATAACGTCATCATTCATTCTGAGGATAAGCAGACCGGTGTGTTCAAATTACTATGCCAAGGTTAAAATTTCCCCCTATTACTCAGTCTGTCATGTCCACAAACGACCAGAGTAAGTGCTGCACTTTGGTAGAGATGAAGGGAGTTCAGGCTCTCCCAACCCACCCCCACTATTATTAATGACTTTCTCTCATTGTAGCTGATTTACCCCCAATCCGATCCAATCACACAGGATTCGTTTGCCATTGAGCGATCTCAGATTGACAGGTGCGGCTTACCATACAGCATGCAACAAGGCAGGGGAGAGACAGGAAATTCTCCAGCGGTTGGCTTACCTATGTCTGAAATCTTTATTTCTGACAGAAGACAGGAGAGCAGGGAATAGAAGAAAGAATGAAGTGTTAGCAGCACGGTTAGAAGCACTATTAGCAGCCTGAAACTTGACAGCAATGGTCCTGTACGATACTATAATAAATAAAGACTTAACAGCTCCGACACTGATCTATTTCATATTGGCTATTACTTGTCAGTGAGCTCACTTATCATCAGCTACGTATCACAGAAGAGGCATGGTTTCACATGCGTCAACACTGCTGACTTACAGGAAGAGGATGAGGTTGACCCAAGCTGCTTTCACCAGGGTAAGACAGAGGCTGGAATAGTCGATCCCCTCCCCTGTACAGAGAAGCACTCCCTTAGATACACACGCTCAAAGCTGCATCTCTGGGCTTCCCTGGTGGCGCAGTGCTTGAGAGTCCGCCTGCCGATGCAAGGGACGCGGGTTCGTGCCCCGGTCCGGGAAGATCCCACATGCCGCGGAGCGGCTGGGCCAGTGAGCCATGGCCACTGAGCCTGCGCGTCCGGAGCCTGTGCTCCGCAGCGGGAGAGGCCACAGCAGTACGACAAAAAAAAAAAAAAAAAAAAAAAAAAAAAAAAAAAAAAGCTGCATCTCTGTGCGCACACTGCCCAATGGAGAGCTGCGTAGCCCACCACAATTCTCCTCGGAATAGAATACAGAATTGGAGATACACTCTAATTAGAAGGGAGAGGGTAACACAGAGAAACAGGCCTGGGAAAAAAGACTGGAAGAAAATATACCAAGATGATAGTATGTCGACAAATTTGTTTTTCTTTCCAAATTTAATTTACTCCTCCCTTCCTTACCCACTTACCGTCTTTCACAATCTCCCCACAGCTGTGGCAGGGAGACAGGGAAAATGGGGGTCGCTTATTTAAAAGATGTGAAAATGGAGGCCCAGAGAGGGTAAGTGGTCCAGTTCTAGTTTCTCTGTCAAGGTGGGCTGACGCCATAGCCCACAGCTCTTTCCATCATGGCACGGGAAGGAGAGAGATACTATGAGCAGCTGACTAAAGCAAACACACTCAAGAGTTCCCTCTTCTCTGGCAGATGTCTACACTGGTCAAACTTATAAAAGAGAGAAGAAAAGGCAGATAATATCCCATCAGCGGCTGCTTCTCATTCAGCCTGGCACCTGATTTCCCGTGAGTCTACAGAATGTGAGCTTCTGATTTTCTCGTGGCCAAAGACCTTCTCCTTCCTTGGTGCCTGTGTGGGTCGGTGAGTACCAGCACCCTCATCTCGAGGGCCGTGACAGCTGTGGTCAGCCAGCGAGCCTTCCCCTCCTCTCTCGCGTGTACTGCAAGGTGAGGCTCTCAGCGGGCACCTACCTCCCGGGAATAACTAAGCATGGCATTCAGCCACGGTGGTCCTCACCGGGCCATGTGACGATTCTCGGGCGAGGCAGACTGCGTGATGGCCTTCTGGGTTGGGCCTGCCAAGCTGGGTCTTGGGCAGATTCCTTAAATCCCCTGAGTCTCCTTTATCTTATTTGTCAGGGCGATAGTAATACATATCTTGCAGAACTGTTATACTAGGCAAATAGAAGAGGCCCCGCAAAAAGAGAGTTTCCTTTTCCCCTGGCTGCTTTCCAGCTCAAGGGCCCGTCCGCTCACATGGACCCCAGCCCAGGAAATGGGCAGATCCCAATCCCTAGACAGTTGTGAGGAACTTGGTACAATTTCTCCTGAAAGGGAGAGTCGGGCTCCCCCATCTCTAACCACAGCTTCTCTATAACCCTGGAACCCACCCTGTGACTGGTCTGGTTCCGAAAAGATCTGGTTTAAGGAGGCACAGAGACATCCAACATGTGAGGCCCTTCCCTGAGCTGTGAGTGTGGCTGTGCTCCATCCCTCATGGTCAGAATGGGGACAGGCAGAGGCTGACAGCTGGCTCTGCTGCACCTCTGCGTCTTAGGAGCAGCCCATGGGTCTTATCTCAGTGTGGGGCAGCTGCAGGGAACTTCTCCTAACTCCGACGCGTGTTAAGTAACAGGGCCAGGCTTGCTAACACTGGCACCAGGGCCTAGTCCGTGACACCATCCCTTGTCCTTAGAAAAAGACTCATGTGATGAATTCTGATCAGTTTGGTGCCAGGAAACAGAAGAAAGATTCAAGGGCTTCCAAGGGCTTCTCGGTTGCCGGCAGCCTTCTACAGCATCTGGTTGCCAAGATATCTCCCTGTCCCAAGGGCAGTCTGTCTTCATTGCAGTGCCCCGTGCAAAGCAGCGCCTGCTTCCCCAGAGCCCCCAGCTCACAGTTTGGCCTCTGGGGAGTGACAGGTGAGGCTCTGTCCTGCCCCCTTCTCGGGCTGGTGGGTCACGCCAGGTGGACCCACAGGATTGCAAAGGGACATATTAGGAACTGTGAGGAAGGCCTCACCTTACATACCTCAACTCCAGGATGTTGGTGACGTTCCCGGAGGGGAAGATCCTTCGGATGTAGTTGAAATCTCCCACGTAGAGGCTCCCGTCGGAGCCGCACGTGAGGGCCACGGGGGCCAGGAGCTTGTTGCCGTCGGCGAGGCCGTTGCAGCTGGGGCAGGAGATGCTTCTCCGGCGCCCGTTGCCCATGATGCTCCCGATGACAGGAGGCTGCTGAGACACAAACTGGTTCTCCCCGTTCCCTTTGTGCAAGATGCCTGGAACAAGGACAGAAGAACAGAATCACTGATGGAGCAGGAGACGGCTCTCCCCTGTGGCCGGCCACAGGGTCGCCTTGCAAAAGCAAGGCATGCCAGGTCCCTGCCTACCATTTCCAGACTCATCTCCCAAGGCTGCCTCGCCCCATAATGAAACCCAGGCCATCCTGGACAGGCCACACGGCTTTGCTGATTGAATTCCCATGACAAGTGTGTAAGACAGGTGCCATCATGCTCCCTGTATTAACAGGGGAGACCTGACATCACACAGATGACAGTAGAAGCGCTTCTGAGCGCTTCCAAGCTCTGAATCATTCAGCCCCGCTGCCTCTCAAATAGACTGAACACACCTCACGTGCCTAGTCTACGTCTCCATCACGGCACAGAATTCTTTATTGCACTTATCTGTTTTCTCTCTTTAGAGTGAGACCATTTCATGTGCAGAGACAATGTCTTTTCCCTTCTGTATTCCCACAGCCTAGCACAGACCTGACACAGAGTAGATACCAGTAAATGTTCATAGAAATACACAAGTGAAACTTCCAGACTCTTCTCACTGAGGTGGAGTCAAGAGACGGGTTTTTATCTGATTTTGATACTAATGGGCTGATCCCAGATCTTGCATGGGTCTCTTCAGTGCTTTAACTGCCCTTGGGCCTCAGTCTCCCCACCAGCAAAATGAAGGGATTGACCTCAGTGGCATGCAAGCTGCATCCCATATCCATACTGTCTCTTCTCAGGCCCAGCTCATCCTTTAACTCCTGTACTGTTGCTACAGCCTCCTAACTGGACTCTCTGCCTCTGGCCTCACCCCTTCCATACTGAAGCTTTGAGTGAGTTGTGGTTTTTATGGTCACAAGAATCTTCTCCCAGGCTGTCATCTGTTAGCTTTGCCCTTTATTGAACAGACGTCTTTCATTTTTACATAGTCTAATCAACCATTTTTCAATTCTAACGTTCGTGCTTTTTTTTAGGGTTTTAGGGAATCCTTCCCTGAGATCATAAATACATTCTCCTGTATTTTCTTCTATTAACGTTAAAGATCTTTCAAATTTAGCTCTTTAATCAAACTTTTAAATTTATTTTGTGTACAGTGTGAACTGAATTTTTTCCTCCACACATTGAGCCCATTTCCCCCAATACCAATTTCTAAAACACCTATCCATCCTTCGCTGACACGGGATGCTACCTCTACCATATATCATGTATACATGGTGTGTGGCAGGAACTTGTACCCTATTCACCCTGTCCTCCTTCTGTAGTTATAGAACTGTGCTGTTTAGCTGGACGTGTGACTGTCTGGAACTGACTACAATCCCCAGCTCCCTCTGCAGCTACACTTGGCATGTAACCGGTTAAAGGTGTGGAAGTGGTGTGGGCAGCTGCTGGGAGGTGTCGCTACAATGGAAGGGGCTTGCTCTCAGTCCTTTTCCTCCCTCCTGCTGGCTGGAAAGTAGATGTGAAGGCTGGAGCTGAAGCAGTCACCTTGGACCATGACCTTGGGGATGGAGGCCTGCAGAGGTCTAAATCAGCCTCGGATCACCTACCTCCAGACTTTCAGGTGAGTGAGAAACAAACTTTTACCTTGTTTGCAATTCTGTTATTTTGGCTTTTCTGACACTCAGGGCCAAACGTAGTCCTAATTACTACTCACAGGTCAGTTTCTGGATGCCTTGTTCTATCCCATGGAATCTATTTCTCTGTTCCTGTGACAGCACCACACAGTTTTAAGTGTTGCAGTTTTCCTAAGATATCTTAACATCTGGCAAGTGCCTCTTTTTTTGGTTCTTATTTTAAAGACTGCCTTATCTATTTACAAATCTTTATTTTATTATAAACTTTAGAATTAGTTTTTCAACTCCCACACCCCCCAACCATCAAAGCAGTGGCTTTGATAAGCATTCTTGCATCTACAGATTAGGCAGGAGAGATCTGACATCATTACCGTGTTTACCTGTCCCATCCTGGGACACAGTCAGAGAGGGCTATCTAAACTACAGATCCGACTGTGTCACTTGCATGCTTGAAACCTTTCAGAGGCTTGAGATCTGCCTCTGGACGGAGTTGAAAGTTCTAATCTTCTTACCTGGGGCTCCAGCTGCTCAAGGCCCCGGCTCTGGCTTTTGCTCTTCCCTTCATTTCACCCTTTGCTCAAACCACAATGAACCTTCTCTCCAATTACTCTTCTTTCAAGCTTCAGTGCTTTGGCACATGCTGTGCTCTCTGCCTACAAAGCTCTCCCTCCTTGACATACAGGGCTAATCCTATAGACCCTTTGAGACTCAGCTCAGAAGTTCTCTCCCAAGAGACACCCTGCTGAACCAAGAAGCTGAGTCAGGTGTTCCTCTTCTACAGCCCCCAGAGTGTCCCCGGCTCCCCTCTGTGACGGCACTGTCCCTGGCACAGTGTGGAGAAACTGCCTGGGAAGTGTTTGTCTCACCCAGAGCGTAAACCCTTGAAGCCCTTCACTTCTGCATCCCCGCTGCCTAGCAGTGACAAGGTAGCCAAGGAATTATCTGTATTAACGCTTCTGACAGACTGATCACACATAAGACTCTGTAATTTGAAGTGTGTGTTTTTTGCCTTGCAGGGAACAAAGCATATGAGAGAAAAGGGTCACACGTGGCCTGGTTCCTGAAATTGTACTAATCCACTCACCACTTTGGATGTTGAGGGCATGATGTTTGTCCAGGCTCCATCCTCCCAGCTTGGAAGCATCGATTTCATAGCCCTGTAGCACTGTTGTTCTTTTTTCCCACAGGATCAGATCTGGGCAGGATTCATACTCATAACCCACAGAAACTGTAGAAGACAAAAGGCACAAAACGCACCGGTGAGCAAAGCCTCTTCTTTGGCTTTAGATCTGCATGCAAGGCCCCTGCTTGTCTTTGGTAGAAAAGGAAGAAGGATCAAATTCCTAAGTGGCAGCCAGACCTATGGGCAATACTAACGCTGGGAGGCTGGGCCTGAGCATCCTTTTTTGGAGAGCAATCGTACATCATCAGGAAACATTAAACGAATGTTCTAAATACTTTATGAAGGACCCAGTTGAAGGACCCAGGTGAATCGATTCCAGGCAAATAATCCTTAGTATGGAAAATACTTTAGGCACTAAAGCCTTCACTGCAGCATTATTTATAATAGTGGAAAGTTGGAGGTAATCTAAAGGTCCAAAGGGGGTGAGAGGTTGAGCAAACCAAGTGTATCCACCTGAGGAATATTATGCAGCCACTGGAAATTACGGTTATGAAGATCACAGGGTGACCTGGAAAAGTGCTTACGGGGTAATGCTGAGTTGAAAGGACTGGTTATATACGGTATTAAATCTCTGTTAAAAAAAACTATACGTGAAAAAAGAAAATAAAGTTTAATGTTAGCAGGTAGTTGTGTTTTTTTATAGAAATATGTTTGACTTTATTTCTATTTTTTGGTCCACTTACCACATTTTTATTAATGAACATGGTAATACTTTAACAAAGAAAAAAATTAAAAATCATTTATAATGAATACATGGAAAAGGAGCTCAGTTAGGGAACTTTGAAAGCTAGAAGTTGCTCAAAACTTGAAAATCCCTGGTTTTGCTTTTGTTTCATAAATCCAGGCCTCCTGGGGCACTGGGAGGCAGGCTAACCATGGCAGGCTCCCTGAAGCTGGGTTTGTGAAAATCCCAGTAACTGCCCTACGGAAAGGAACTGGCAGAGACAGGAATGCTGTTTCTTCCAAGTATCTTTCTGTGTAGATGCTATTTTCCACTGGGCAATGCTCTATCACATGATCAAGACAGGAATTAACAATTGGGCAGCCCCTTAAAGTTTCCTTTAGGTGCCCTGAGAGATTGCTGCCCCGCTATGGCAGGAGCGAATGCATTGGAAGATGTCCCTGTGACCTCTTCCCTATGACCTTGAGTCCCTTAAGCAGACACTCTGCCTCCTACTGGTCCCCTGTCATCTCAGGAAAGCAAACCTCAGCCCTTGACGTCTCTGTGCAGAGAGACCTTAACTGGCTGGTGGGCACTTAAATGTGCTCATTTCATCTAAAGAGGTAGTAAGACTTCATGGAGTTTGAAGAGACCATAGAAGTAGTTTGGTTTACAGAAGGGATCGTAAACAGTGATGGATGGCATCTTTGCTCCCAGTGGACCCTAAGGGGTAGGGCAGGATGCAAAACTACAGGGGAGATCTTGGGTAATTCCAGCTCAGTTCCTTCCTTGTGTGGCCTTGGGAAGTCACCTCAGCTCTCTGGTCCTCAGCTTCCTCATGCAGAATATGAGGACAATTTCTGACTCACAGGGTGGTTGTAAAGATTAACCGAGATACCACTGTACAGGGAGCACATCACCCAGAGCAGATGCTCAACAGACACTCCCTTATTGCCTGCCTTCCTCCCTCCCTCCCTCCCTCCCTCTTTCTCTCTTTCTCTCTTCATTACTTCTCATCTGCTTCCTCACTCTGCCTTTGCCGAATCTAGAAAGGGAATGAAACTGGAGTGGGCTTCAAGTTGAGAGGGATTTCCTGGGCTGTTACTCTAAGTGCTTGGAGGATTAGCCCTGCAGGGGTTAGGACTGCTAACAATCCGGCTCTGAACCCTTCGTGGAGCCTTGCTCTCAGCCGGAAGCTGAGATGAGCACAGCCAGCCCTGGAAGCCCAAGGTCCGAGTGGGGCTGGGACTCCAGGTGAGGCTGTAGTCACCTTCTGCTTCATCTTAGAGAAAAACAGCAATAACATCAATAAAGGGACTCTCTGATTGGAAAGGAGGTGAAGAGGCCAAAAAGTCTTTCTGATGAGGGAAGAATCTTAGCTCCTGCACCTCAGTAAGACTGAAGAAACCCAGAAGCTCCAGACTCCTCTTTTTTTTTTTTGCGGTACGCGGGCCTCTCACTGCTGTGGCCTCTCCCATTGCGAAGCACAGGCTCCGGACGCGCAGGCTCAGCGGCCATGGCTCACGGGCGCAGCCGCTTCACGGCACGTGGGATCTTCCCGGACCGGGGCACGAACCCGTGTCCCCTGCATCGGCAGGCGGACTCTCAACCACTGCGCCACCAGGCAAGCCCCAGACTCCCATATTTTTAATGGGTAAGTTCAGGCCCAACGGCTGGGGGTGGGGGCAGGGTTGGGGCAATGTCCACATGGCTCTATCTCTGTGGCACCAGCCTCTTTCAGCCCATCACATAACACCACAGTGCTCTTCAAGGGCCTTTTTGGTTTTGTAACCCTCTTTTTTAACTGTCAAGTTTTCCACATGCAGGTCTTTGAGTACTTTCTTTTAGGTCATGGATGGTCACTGAAAGGTCCAACTAGACCTTAGGTATTTCTGAGAAGAGAAAGGGAGGAAGAAAAAACAAGGGAGGTGGAAAAAGAGCTCCGTGCCCCCAAATCTTACTGTCTCTCTGAGGACGGCACTGAGGCCTGCGGCTGGGAGGCTTACCGAAGGCTTCCGAGAGCCCAAACACCTTCTGGTTGTAGACGTCTGTCTTGTCCCAGATGAAGTAATAGGACAAGTCTGGGGCTGCAGCGAACCACTTCCTGAAGAGGCGGCCCTCAACCGCCACCATGAGGTGGACCTTCATGAGGTTGAAGGGGATGGTGCTGTGGGTGAGGCTGATCCTCAGGACAGATTTGTAGCCGGGGGTACGGCTGCTCAGGTAGCTCAGCCTCATCTTGCAGCCAGAGATGGCGATTTCCTCCTGCAAAGCCTAGAGAGACAGATCACAGCAGGTGACGGTCACAGAATCACTGGTGGAGGGAAAGTGGCCAGAGTCCCACATACTCTGGG
Source organism: Pseudorca crassidens (assembly GCF_039906515.1). Lineage (NCBI taxonomy): Eukaryota > Metazoa > Chordata > Mammalia > Artiodactyla > Delphinidae > Pseudorca > Pseudorca crassidens. The sequence goes on from NC_090304.1 coordinate 57,014,296, forward strand.
TGTTCAAGAGGCAGAGAAAGATGCAGAGAAGGAGGAGGAGAGAAAGGGAGAGGAGGAAACAGAGTGTGAAGGGTAGGGCAGGAAAGGAAGAGAAGGGAGGGAGGGGTGTGGGAGGAAAAGGAGAGTCAGAAGGCCTGCTTTCCGGGGCAGCTCTTACTCGGGACATCCCTGCTCCATAAGCCTCAGCTTCCTCCTTTCAGCAGGGATGGCGATGCTCATCTCGTTGCATTAATGAGAGGATAACACGTGTAAAGTATTTATCATACTGTCAGCTTTCATTCACTAGCTGTGTCATCCCAGAAAACTCATGGAACCTCTGAATCTCTGTTTCCTCACTGGATTAGTCTGATGACTGGGTAAGGTCACATACATAAAGTGCCCAGCACATAATGGACACTCAGTAAATGTTACTAATGATGACGGTGCTGCTGGTGCTGGAAGCAGGGGGCCCTGGGAAGTTCCCTCCGACCGATGTGTACAGGTGGCTCAGCGAGAAGGCCTGCTTCTCTCTCAAAACTTTCCTAAAGGAAGATCCGTTACAAGTGGCTTTCCTCTTCAGGAAGGTACACAGAGGCTAGAGATGTGGACCGAACCATTATGCAGGGCTGGGAACACAGACTGCCAAGGACCTGCAGCTAAGGCCCGCAGCTCATCAGTAGAAAGAGGACAGATGGGCTGCACGGAGTCTGCATGCTCCAAGGCTGTGCCAGAGGGGCAGAGTGGTGGGAAAGGCAGTGCTTTATCTACTGGTGCAATGGGCTCAGCTCCAAGATGGGAAGCTGAAATTAATGCCAAGATGCCTGGGCACATGGCAAAAGTGGAGAACTTTTATTGGCTTGATGCTCTGGGCTCTGTTTCAAGAAGGGGACGTTAAATCAATTGAGGCTAACGTATCCATTAAAAGGACAATGATTATTTTACCCTCGTGGTCACAGGGGAACTGGGCCTTCACAAAGAAAGCCTCTTCCTTTCAGTCCGTGTCACAGATGGGTGTGAACTCCCACCCCAACCCATTCTCCTGAACACACGACATTTTTCGGGATTGGGCCTACACCAAAGCAATCTTCCTAAATTTCAGCTCACAAGTTCTAGGCAAAGCCGGGCTTGAGTGCCATCAGATGCTGTCATAAGTATTTACTCTCCTTAACATACCCTTCAAAATGTACATCTCCCTGTACTTGCAAAGGCTAGCCAATGACAGGACTGGGAAAACCCAACAGTTTGTTTTCACGTATTTCATGAACCTGATAAGAAGCAAGGTTTGTGACCCAGCTGGGCTCGTAGACACCCAGCCCGGGGAGCACTGTAAAGAGAGGGGGACCTTTCACCTCATTTGTTTCGAAGTTCCTGCTCCTGGGGAGACGTCTCGCTGGAGCTAAACCAGTGCTGAGAAACAACTCTCCCCTCCCCAGCAAGCTCCGTCTCCGCTGACAACCATTCCGTAAGAAAGGTCAGCCTGGTGGTGGAGACAGGAGACAAGCGCTGAATGTCTGCAAAGGAGTGAGGTTTCAACCTGTGGCTGCAATGAGAATTCCGAAATGGTTGTGTTTCCTTCTTGAGGGCCGGCGTCCAAAGCCACTCAACAGGGTGCAGCGCAGAGATGTGCCGCTTAGCCCAGCAAGAAATACACACACAAACGTGTCTAAACACCCCGCTCCGCCAGCACCGGAGATCATTTATCAGCCTGCACGTCGCCAGAGCTCTCATGAGGCCGGCGGGACGGCTGGGGCTTCTCCCCCAGGTTCTGCACTGCCATCCCTCCTCCTCCCCAGGCTTCGTTTCTGCCATTAGAAATTGGGCTGGGATGGCAGAAGAAATTCAAGTCCACACAGCTTTGTTAGGCAAAGAATCCATCTTGGTTTCTATCAGATGAAAATGCATTTTTCCAAATTACTTCCTTTTAATGATAACGAAGTAAAGCACTTGCATGTATCGATTTGGGCCAAAGCGCTCATTAATTGGCATGAAGGCAGTGTGTGTAAAATAATCTAATAGTAATAATGTTTAAAATTCACCGAGCACTTAGTAGGTGCCAGATATCGTGCCAAGTATCTCATACACATTTCCTCATTTAATCTTTAGTACGACGCAAACATTTGGGACCCTCTGCCTCACTCCTCTTGGTGGAAACTACCATTGCTATTTTTCTTTTTTTTTTGCAGTACGCGGGCCTCTCATTGTTGTGGCCTCTCCCGTTGCGGAGCACAAGCTCTGGACGCGCAGGCTCAGCGGTCATGGCTCACGGGCCCAGCCGCTCCGCGGCATGTGGGATCTTCCCAGATCGGGGCACGGACCCGTGTCCCCTGCATCGGCAGGCGGACTCTCCACCACTGCGCCAGCAGGGAAGCCCCTATCATCGCTATTTTTAACAGAAATAAGGAGGGGCGGGGGAGACACTGGAGGTTGGGGAAAGGAGACTTGGAAGTGAACTGGGTGGCGGAGTGGAGAGGGGGTGGGAATTTATTATATGCTGGAGGGTGCCAGGCACTTCACAGGGCTCACGTGTATTAAGTGTGTAAGGGGGTGGCCATCATAGCCTCACAGCACGCCGGCTGGGGTCTGGATGGTGGACTGATGGGCTGTCTCTTTCCCCTGTCTCTGAGATCCTCCTCCACCTCCCGAATGAAATAAAGGCATGGAGAAATGCAGTTAAGAAAGCTGGGTATACCTGAATTTCCGGAACGATGGGGCCTTTCTCTGCACAGGAGCTGGCGAAGGACGTCAGTGGGGAAGGAGACAGGACAGGGTTGGGGCGGGCAAAGTTGCTCAGGTCACAGCTGGGAATCTCATTCTCCTCCTGCCGCAAGATGATGGTTTCCATGACAAAGAAGCGATCCCAAGGCAGCCAGAGGGTGTGCTCCTGTGTGATGAAGGGGGCCCGCTCGAACCGCAGGATGATGGAGATGCCGCCATTTGTGACCAAGTCAAAGCTGTTTGGGAGGGGAGGGTGAGAAGGAGAGGAGAGGGAGGAGGGAGGGGCAGAGAAAGGAGAAAAATTACACCGAAGGATCTGAGCACTTGTTGAGGGAGACTCTAAAACCTGAAAGACTAAAAAAAAAAAAAACAACCTGAAAGACTTGACCGCGGTCACAAACAGTGACAGAGGTTCCAGAAAGCATTATGTTTTTGAAAGTGATTCACCGTAGAGAACCTGCCAAAACCAAATAACAACCTGCTTTGGGGAGCCATTTGCTAGGACACAGGACCGCTGATGAGCCTCTGCTCGGGTGCCCCTGGTACTTAGGGCGTCTTAGAGCTGAAGCCCAGTGAAAATTCATCAGAATAAAGCAGAACAAACCCTGCCCTGGTGTTAGAGCTCTAAGCCTAGTCCTGGCTCTGCCGTGGGCTACTGTGTGACCTTGGGTAAGTCCTTTAGCCCGTCTGATTCTCAAGTTTCTCATCTGTAAAAGGCAAAGGTTCAAATAAATTATTCTGAAGTCATTAAGATTCTATGACTCTACAGCAATTGTATCTCTGATTATGATACTCAACCAGGCCTTTGGAGTTACAAAATAGCAAGGTAGTTTAGAGACGGGCACAATTAGAATCACCGTAACTTAGAAGTGAAAGAGGAACCAGAAGACTGAGTCCCAACCTCCCAGTTGAGATGAGATCTCCGTGGCTGTGTCCCTGAGAGCTGGTCACCCGGCCTTTGTTCAGTGCCCTTTGGGGATGGCCAGAAACTTGCTGGCAGCTCTGTTTTTGGTTCTGGCATCTTAACTCCCATCACCTGCAGACAAACCTGGCCGGGCACTTGCCCATCCAAGCCTTAGCATGGACCTTTTTTTTTTTTTTTTGAAAATCCAAGGAAACTGAGTTCCCGCTTGTACACTCCATGTTTCTGACCCTGAGCGTCTGATCTGAGGGTTCAGCAGCTAGGTGGTCAGAGGCCAGATGAGCTCACATTATAGAAGATGGGAAAGGAGGCCCAGGTGTAAGCCCAGCTATGTCACTAGTCCTGCAGGCTGGGTCTGCTTTGCCAACTAGAGTGTGCGGTTGCTACTTAAGACCCCATGTTCGATGTGCAACAAGATTAATTCAGACCAGAGTTTTGTGTCCTTCCCCCACCCCATCAAAACAGAAAGTTTAAAATCCAGTAACAGTTGAACCGCTAGGTCATCTGACCTAGTCCCCTCTCTGAATCTGATGCTTTAGTTCCTTCTACAGAACCGCTATCAAGGGGCTATTTGGGTCCTGTTTGCACATTTCCAGCGACGAGGAGCTTGCTATGTCCGCAGGGGGTCTGTCCCATCTTTGGTTAGTTCTGACTGTTAGTAGACTTTTTTAGGGGGGTGGGAATTGAGCCTGGGTCCCTCTCTTAATAGCTCCTTAGCCATTGGGACATGTTCTACCTGCTAGGGTGACTTCAAACTAGTCTTCCTCTGCCTTTGACAGTCCTTTAGGACTTGGAAACAGTGATCCTGTCCACCTGTCACCTCCTGGTGATGTCTCTTTGGACAAAGTCCTTTAGCTATTACTTTTAGGATGCATTCTCAAGGCCTGTCCTCATCTTGCTTTTTTGGATGGAGGGCTTCTGCTAACTCCTCACCCACTCAGAATTCCAGTCCCCTCCCCTCCAGAATCCCACTGCACCATGTGCACTTCTCCTAACAGCCCACATCACACTGCACTGGAATCATACATTCACTCACAGGCCTGGGGACACTGATTCCTCTCAGCCTTTCCAGAACTTAGCCCCGTGCTTGATGGTTATAGTTTATAGAATGAACTCATGAGTGGCGTTGTCAGTTTCTTCTGAATTGACTGTATACTAAACACCCTAAGTTATTTCTTCCTTTGGCTATTACCGTGAGTCAGCCTCGGGGTAGATGACGCCCTCAGATCTGGGTCCCCAAGCTCCAAAGCCTGACTCATCTGTCCTTTGCAGATGCTTTTCATCTGTTTTGCCTGCTCTTCACTCGGCCCCTTCTAGGCCCACATAACCTTTGAGTAGAGGAAGTTGGCTACCATCGTTCTTCAATACATAATAATAGAGAAACACCAGGGAAGGTGTTTATTTTCAACTAAGAGTTCAGGTTTTGGCTTTCCAGAAGAATAACCAGGGCTTGGGGAAAATACCCAGGGAACAGAACCAAACAGCATCTGTACTTCGACAGAACACTTAACTGTCAAACAGAAGTTTGGCCTGACTTACAAGCTCCCTTCGTGACAGGATGAGCGCTGACAGGATGAGCGCGGGGAGGGAGTGAAGACAAACATGAAAAGACATATTCTCAAGGCCGTGAGCCAGGTGGGGGCAGCTGGCCTAGCCAACAGCGGGGTGTGATTGGCTCTTGCCAAGAGCCAGGCCTGCCCATCTGGAGGGAAACCTTGCTGTGGACATGGGCGTGACACTGACCTCAAAGGGAAGGCCTGCTTCTCAGATGAAGCCCCAACAGTGAGGGCCAGTCCGAGCACTGCCACTTAGTCCACAGGTGAGTTCCGTCACCTGTCTGAGCCTCAGTCTCCTCATGTGAGATGAAGGTGACAATCATCATCACTTGGCAGGTTATTAATGAGACAGATGAGATAATGGCCGAGGAAAGCACTGGGCTCCATTCCCTGGGCTTCGTGCTCTGCATAATCCCATCTTTCAGTTCAATGAACCTGAACTGCTTCTCCTGTCTGCTATTTTTTTTTTCTTTCAGTATGTGGGCCTCTCACCGTTGTGGCCTCTCCCGTTGCGGAGCGCAGGCTCCGGACGTGCAGGCTCAGCGGCCATGGCTCATGGGCCCAGCCTCTCCGCGGCATGTGGGATCTTCCTGGACCGGGGCACGAACCCGTGTCCCCTGCATCGGCAGGCGGACTCTCAACCACTGCGCCACCAGGGAGGCCCCTCCATCTTTTTAATGATCTCTTTGGCTAACTTCCCTGCCACTGTTTTCTGTCTGTGAGCTCTTGTTAAGACTTGAGGTCTGGTATTTCAGCATGGGGCCGGGGTGGGAGATCTGGACAAAGGCAAGTGTCATGGTGCCTGCCGGGAAAGTGAGGAATACAAAGATGAATCAGACCTGGTCCCTGGACCTGCATACACTGTTATCTCCAGGCGATATCTCTAGCCTTACAGTTTCTCCTCGGGTATGAGAAATAAGAAAGAAGGTGAGCCAGGGACAAGGGGGAGGGAAATGGGCAAGATGCTACCCATTCACATATAACAAACAGGGCTCTTCAGACACTTATTAGAGAATAAGTCATGACTCTCCCATACATTATGCAGTGTCTAAGATGGGAAGAAAACTTAAGCCCCCTGATGCATTGGTAAGAACTGTCCTGAAACGCAAGCTTTAGGCTGTAGCAGCTCTGGCTGCTCGGGTGTAATTAAGCTGGCCGGTGCAGGAAACATGGCTGATACTTACCGCCCCGGATGCCCATCCTCTCATGAGGTAGTAGAGAGTGCAAGGGCAGCACAACAGGACGAATCAAAGCCTGGAGGTGCTAACTGGGCATTCCCCAAGGGCCATCAAGTTTACTGGACTCTGGTGTGTTTTATGGACTCACCCTAACCGAGCACAGTGGGCAGAGGACGGACTACTCGCCATCTCACATGAATGATGGGCAAATTTTATGGCAAAAAAAAAAGAGCGGTCCCCATGGCTCCTTTTTGATGCCTGTTTCACAGCAGGTGATAATGTAGTCAGGATACTTGTTGCCTATGATGCTCACATCTCCTATTTCCACAAAGCAGGCAGCCCTGAGCTGGAAGGTGGTAAAGGCACCATGAGGAAGGAGACTTCTCCCTGCTGTAGCACAAGTCTGCACTGAGGTGCTTCTGGGGATCAGTGGCCTGGCCTGGACAGATGATCCCTGGGGACTGGCCACCAGCCTCTTCCATTCATAGGGAGGGGGAGGAGGGAAGAGAGGGCTCCCCATGCCCAGCTTGCCAGCCCCGTCTAAGAGGCACATATGTCTACAAACAGATGAGCCCCTACTTCATTATCACCTCGGCCAGGACATGTTCACATCTGAGATTGGATTAAAGAGGTGCTGAAATCAATCAGGCTGGAGCACAATTTCCAACACAGAGTGAAAATCAACCTTATGGGCCCACACTTAGCCAGATGGACACCACCACCTGATTTTATTAAAAATAGAGGGCTTATCACCACTGACAGCCTAAATATTCCACTTTCCTCCTTCCTCTCCTCTTCTCTCCAAAACAGTCTCATGGCTTACACTGTAATCATCACCTTTTTAAGGTGTAACTTTAATATATTGCTAATATTTATTGTATACTTACTATGTGCTAGACCCTGGAGATACAGCAATGAATCAGAGTGGGGCAGGGAACTAAGATTTATTAAACACCTACTATGTGCACGGTGCTTCTCCACTCATCATAGAATCAAATCCTTACCACCACCATGTAAGATAAATAGTATTAGGACCATTTAACAGATGAAGAAGCTGAGGCCAAGAGAGGTAAGGAGATTTGTCTAAGAACACATGGCCAACAAATGGGGGAGCTACAGTGATTAAAGAAACTTGACTTCATTCAGGCTGATGAACTGAAGGTTCTCACAGGGATCTGAAGGTCAGAGTTCTGTGATCGCTCAGTGGCTTCCATAGACCTGGGTGGTGGCAGATGGAAACCACACAGCAGGAATGCTGAGACTTCTGGAGCTTTCTGGCCTACGGAGAATGGTCCACTCGACAGTATTTTATATCATAAGCCATGCAACAGAACAATATGTATAAGGTACCGCATGCTTACTCTGAGAAACAAGTAAGAAGACGCTGCTTAATTTAGAGCCAAAGGGACTTAGGCCAGAGTCAGCTACAAGGTCACACAGCTAGTGCATTGCAGGGCTGGGCACGTGGATTCAGGTCCTCTGACTCCAAGTCCTATCCTTTTCGCACGTTGTCATTCCAGCAGCAGCTATGTGGCAAGACCACGAGAGCAGAGCCTTCACCAACCCTGGTCCCCAAAAGGCCTCTTACCTGCCATCTTGCCTGCTGATCGTGTATCCAAAGAGAGGGTTATTGACGAAACTGATGTTCACACCAACCAGCGGGGTCCCATCTGATGTCATTACTTGACCACGAATGACACATGCATGCCTGGGGGTAGAAAAGAGAGAAAAACATGACCTACTTTTCACGTTAGAACCCTGGCTGGCAGGTCAGAAGACTGAGGCAGGTCACTCAGACATATCTAGGCACCCGGGGGCTCATGGTATCCACTCAAGATGAGCACTACCTTTTTTTTATTGCCTCAATCTAAGTCATCAAAGCATCCTCTAAAGAATTATTACTGAAAAAGATTTTCAGATATCTCACTGAGAGGGTTATTTTCTATGGATACCGTACTATGCTGTAAGGAGAAAAAGCTGATGGGGTGGGGTGGTGCTATACAGCGTAGTTATGCATGTGAATTTGGAGTCATGTGACTTGGGTTCAAAACCTAGCTCTGTCACAGCTCTTCTTTTTAAAAAATGTTTATTTATTTATTTATTTATTTATTAGTCATCCATTTAATACACATCAGTGTATACATGTCAATCCCAATCTCCCAATTCATCCCACCACCACCTCCACCCCCCACCGCCACCTTCCCGCCTTGGTGTCCATACGTTTGTTCTCTACATCTGTGTCTCTATTTCCATCTTGCAAATCGGTTCATCTGTACCATTTTTCTAGGTTCCACATATATGCGTTAATATACGATATTTGTTTTTCTCTTTCTGACTTACTTCACTCTATATAACAGTCTCTAGATGCATCCACGTCTCTACAAATGAACCAGTTTCGTTCCTTTTTATGGCTGAGTAATATTCCATTGTATATATGTACCACATCTTATTTATCCATTTGTCTGTCGATGGGCATTTAGGTTGCTTCCATGACCTGGCTATTGTAAATAGTGGAGTCACGTGACTTGGGTTCAAACCCTAGCTCTGTCACAGCTCTTTGAGTCTCTGTTTTTTCATCCTCGTGCACAGGAAGCTCCATAAATGGCAGTGATCTTTATTGTCACTAAGGGTCTCACTGGAAGCAGGCATTCACGAAAGTGAACAGGATAGAGGGCACTTCCTCTCACCTGGCATTGGAGACAGGAGAAGGGCAGATGCTGGTGTCCCCTTGGAGTGGTTTCTAGAACTCGGCACCTCTCCCAACATCCCCCCTCCTATTCTCCCTCTATATTCCAGGCAACAAGCCATCTGCTTTTCCCAAACTTGCCAGTCAAATGTTGTTCAAAGCCTCTGTGTCTGTGCAATGTTCTTTCATCTGCCTCAGATATCATTCCTGTACCCCTCTCCCAACATTCTCATCCTTGAAGACCCAACTTCAAATGACGCCTCTTCCCTGAAGCCTTTCTTGACGCCCCTAATTAGAACTAGTCACTGTCTCTTCCAAAACCTGGCACAAACCCCTTGATACCCTACCACACTGTACATGTTCCTCCATTCCACTAGATCACCAGCTCTTTGAGGCCAGGGTCAAGGTCTATTTCCTTTTTTCTCTCTGGAGTGCCCAGGAATGCCTAACAAGTACGAGGTGATTGTTTAAAAAAGCAAAAACAGTAGGTTGGGTAAATAAGTGGGACAATTAGAGATCATCTAGAATGATGTTTTTTCAAATATTTCAGAAACAGAATCTTTTTAGCAGATGATATTTTATAAGGATCCCCAAGTGGAAAGCCAAAAAAAACAAGATCTGCTCCAGATGAAGTAGGGGTGGGACCCGCTTTCCCCTTGGGGTGGTTCTGAAAGCAACTCTGTAGAGTCTTAGTTTCTGGAGAAGCCAGAGGAAAGCCAGCTGGAAAATCACTGAGTTAGTGGAAGAAGACGAAACTGGGTCCACAGACGTCATGTTATTTGCTCCAAGCCACACAGGGAGGCAGGGGCAGAGCCAGGCCTTGAGTCCAGGCCTCACACTCGGGGTCCAACGCTAGACCAGTCTGTACACCACTGGCAATGGGTGGAAGTGAAGATGCTCACTGGTGTCCATGTCCTAAGGGATCAGGGCGCTGGGGAGACAGCCCTCGTGGACAAGACAAATCTGAGGCAAAGACGCAAAGGCTCTGTTGTCCACAGTTCGGAAGGCTTTCTTCTGGCCTGGGGAAGAGCTAGTGATGAGGCCTGTGGGCATTCATAAAAAAACATCTCAAACTCAGCCTCTGCTTTATTAGGTACCTACATCTCTACCCTTTCTACAGAGGAAAGTGATAAGCTTTTCTCTGTTTGATGAGAAAAGCAATTAACACCAGGCTTGTAAGCAGCTGGGCTCCCCGGTGTCAGTTTGTCCTTTCTGAAGGCAAGAACAACTACCCACAATGCACCGAGCTCCTCACCCCACCTCCCCGCACCACACACAATCTGGTTAATGTTAACTCAGTCAGTGGTTTTCTTCCGAGGCCCTTGGTCTAAATGCAATTACACGGCAAACAAGTTAAGCGGGTGAGGCTCAGCAAAGACTCTCCATCCTGCTCTGAAGGTCTCCCGATATATTTACGTGAAATTATCTCTCCGCTAATGGGAAAGATTTATTCCGTCAATTGTATTCAGCCGGTACTGAGAGATGCTTTCTCTAATGGAGGAAAATTGAATTTCTTATCGCTGGAACTCTGTCCTTCCAGAGGATTACTAACAGATCTCATATCCTGGTGCTGGCTACTCTCCAGCCTCCTCCTGACATATGTGCCTTCAGATTCTGCCTGGACGCTAACCAGCCCTCTGGGGATGGTTTCCTTTGGGGGGCTGCCCTGGCTGCTGCCCCTCCTCCACATGTGGGCCAGCCTCCTCTGATTAATATCTCTTTGGGGATTTCCTGATAGTTGGGAAACATTAAATCAGCACCATTTGGCCATCACGTCGCCTCCACTTCAGCAACCCGGAGCAGATGTAATTTTAGCCCGGGCTCCTGTGGATTGCTTTGGATCCTGGAGAAGATTAAGTTGACTCCCGGTACCCCTGTGGGCCACAGAGGCCTCCTGCCAAAACAGGCATTTGGCTCAGGAATTAAGTCCTGGAGAAAAACACTTCCATCCTCCTTCCATTTGACCATGACTTTCAGTTGTCAAGAAAACCCAGTTCAACGTAAAGCCTTCCCTGGAACAAAGAAGGTGGGGAAGTCTGCTCTAGGAGACTTCCAGGAGGCCCTTCCAGGAGGCCCTGGAAATGTGTCTCCTGCCACGTGTTTTTGTCCAGGGAGGTCTGAAGAGATGTGGCTGCTGGGTTTCCAAACATTTTCTTTCTTCATCCAGTTATTCCATGGAAACCACCAGTGGTGCCCTGGTGAATATTTAACAATTGGCTTGCAAAAGAAAAGTGGCTTTAATTTGTGGCATTTGCCTATTTCTGTGGTGTAAAGACTTCCACCACGGCCGATTTCACACTACCGATGAGATATCACTGCACCCAGAGTTGGGAAGAGATGGCTAGTAGGACACCAGTATATAACAGTATTTCCACCACAGAGAAACAAGAGACCTAAATAAACTCTAGAGTAAAGATGATGGTAAAACACAGCTAAATAACTAGAAAGTGATGAGTTTTGATTATTACCTTTGTTTTTAATCTAATTTGTTTAACTGTGATTTTATATAATTTAATTTTTAATAATAGTTGTGCTTAAGAACTAGCTTGCAGAACTCCTGAACATTTAATAAGCAGTCCCTGTGAGCTGGCATGAGCCAGCTTCTGTCCACCACAGAAACACTGACCCTCACACTAAGGGTCAGTGCATCTAAGAAATAGGTGCTGCTTTGACTGTGAAATTCCATAATGGAAGACTGCCTTGGTGAGAAATCACTAATGCAGGGTGCAAATCACTGTCACCAACTTGGCTTCCCAGCTGGCTCATATGAGCCTCTTATCACCAGTCCTATATTTGACGTGTTTTGCTTTTCCTCAGTCACTGTCTTGGCATATGGGGTTATTTTCTACTCATCCTTAGGGTCCCATCTAAGCTGTCATCACTTCAGTGAGGCTGTTTCCAACTCTTCCTGGCACAGCTAATCACCCCTCTGCTCTGCTAGGTTGCTCTAAACCTTCCAAGTATCTCTCCATGATGTGACTGTCATACAGTGACATCATTCACATTTACACAGCTATCTTATGTGCTTCCATCTCCAAGGGCTAGGTAAGCATGAGATATTCTCCCCAGGTGTTTATTAGGTGAGAAATGATCAAGTAACTGAAATTCAGAGAGAACAGGCTTGCTCAAGGTCCTACAGCAAAGAACTCAATGGGTTGAACTGACACTCAAAGCTAGGACTCCTTACTTCCAGGTCCTTCCTCTTACTACTGTGTTATTCACCTGCACTCACTAAAATTCACTTAATTTAGAAAACGGGGCACCTACTCGAAGGCAAGCACTGTGTTAGGCCGCTGAGGCTATAGAACTACACGGATTACAGTCCCCGGCTGCTGCCTAGAGCTCACCAAAGCAAACGTGAAGTGCCTGAGCGTAGTTGTCTCTGACACCAGAGAGTCAACACATGGGTTTGGCATATGTCAGGCAGCTGGGCAACAAAACAAGCAATTAGGCTGGGTGAACTCTGCCAGGAAGGAGTACTCATGCCAGGCCAAGGGGGCGAGGCGTCAAACATGCTGGCCTTGGCCCAACCATACACTCAGGGCCCGACTGAGGTGCCCTGGCTGACGCCAGTGACAAGGGAGATCTGCCTGACTGCTTCCTGGGGACACCTGCCAGGTTTGGGATCAAGGGAGGAAAGTGTTGGAGAGACAAAACCACCGTGAAACAGAACCAAGCAAAGAAGAAACTCACCTCAGCCGCCCGTCAGGGAGAAGTGGAGGGGTGTGGTGAAAGAGCCCTGGGCAGGGGGTCCGTTCCCAGTTCTGACTCTGGTAACTAACTGTATGACCTTGGGGCATCATCTGACCTCTCTGGATTTCCATTCTCTCACCTGTCCGTGCAGGCTGAAGATTTTCTCAAACAGATGTAAAGTGGAATGTATGATGGTTTTAACTTGGTGCCCCTCAATCCAGCTCAAGCAGCCCTACTACACGTGGCTTCAGAATCCTAAGGGAGCTCATACAATGCTGACACTTATTTCTGAGTTGTTCCCTTTACATGGAACCTTCCACCCGTCCTCTTCACCTGAAAACCACCTGCTTAGCCTCAGGACCCACCTGGCGTGGTACCCTAGCACTCGCACTCCCTGGGCTGTCTCTGCAAAGACTCTGAAGACAAGGACCACATCCCCCTCACTGCTGGACTGCCAGCACTGAGCGTGGGAGATGCTCATTTCTTTCTTTTTTTTTTTTTTTTGGGCGGTACGCTGGCCTCTCACTGTTGTGGCCTCTCCCGTTGCAGAGCACAGGCTCCGGACGCGCAGACCCAGCGGCCGTGGCTCACGGGCCCAGCCGCTCCGTGGCATGTGGGATCCTCCCGGACCAGGGCACAAACCCGTGTCCCCTGCATCGGCAGGTGGACTCTCAACTCTCAACCACTGCGCCACCAGGGAAGCCCTGATGCTCATTTCTGAGTGGGCAAAAGAAAGCCTCTAGCAACACAAGGGTGCGCCCTGGAATTTGAATGCGTGGTGCAGAGTAAGCTCTTGATAAATTATTTACGAAATGAATAAAGAACTGATGTGTTTCTGTAACTGAAGATGAGAGAGATACCAGAGAACTCTGAGCTACTTGACCTTGACAGGGATATGGCTACGGAACAGAGGGCTCCAGGGGCTGGGCTTTCTAGTTGGTCACAAGTTGCATCCCAGGGCTGGGTTCCTTCCCCTGGAGGATCCACCCGCCTCTGCTTGTAGCCCTACTGCTTTGATGCTACAGCCTCCTCTTCTGTACATTTAAAGGTTTTGAAAACTTAAAAAAAAAAAAAAAAAAAAGAATGCCAGAAATTAAGTTAGATTTGTTATTCATTGTGTATCATACGAGCAGATAGAGGAAGATGAAGGAAGAAAAACTGCAGCTTGAACATTTTTTGTTATTAAATGGAGACAGCTAATGACGCTGGTATTCAGGAAACTGGAATAATCATTTGGGATCTATCTAGGCGGCGAAAGGTAACGTTAGCCTTTCTTTGCTTCAAGGTGTTTGTTACCGTGTGCCACTATTGGTTATGCAAATCACTCCTTTGCATTACATGCTGTAAACAGATTTCTATGCCAGACTCGTACCCACCCTTTAAACTGTTTTCTGCCAACTCATCTGACTGACTAGGGATCTTTCTAGCACCAACTACACTTTATCCAACATCTTATAAGAACCTTACTTGGGCCCAAAGAATCCCCACTTCACGGCCTGTCAAACGACCCCCATTCAAGTGGGGTCCCAGTCAAAGCCTGACCCTGTCCACTCAGTAGCTTCCAAGACCTTCTTTCTAGCCTGGCAACACGGGCCATTCTGTAGCCCTTTCTTCAGAGCTTTCCATCTTGGTCGCTCTGCCTCCGTTTCTTCAACCAGCTTTTCTAGCCTGCCGTCTTCCACCTGTGTACGTTTTCTTGGGAACCCACTAGTCATGACACGTGAGAAGAGACCTTCCTGATCATCTCTCTTCACACTTCACACTTCTTGCAGAAGTGAGAAAATAAAGCCTCGGCAGGGGGTGGATTTGCCCATTCTCCTAAGAGTGGCTGGGGAGCCAGGATTCAAATTCAGGACTTCCTTTATTATCCATGAGAACTCAGGAAAGTCATTTCACCGCTCAGGCTACTTACCATCTGACACAGATACACACCTAAATAACAGAATCTCAATTTGTTTTAGCCGCCTAAAAAATCTGAGTTAACATCATCAGAGGAGGGCTCTGAAAACTATTTTTGATCACACACCCTTTCTGTAAACATTTTCTGAAGGCTCCATGGGTGTATTTATATTTATTAATAAATTGTACACACATGCTATCATCATTAGCTAATATTGGAAAGCATAATATACGCTTGGTGCAAGATTTAATGGACAAAAAATGAATATTTCAACTAGTCTTGATAATTTTGAATCTTTTGCTTCCCTTTTTGTTAGATCCGATGAGAATGATCACTACTGTTTTTAACTTCATAGTGGAGTTGAGGAAGACTCTGGACCAGGAGTAGGAATATCAGCTCTGCCGTTTGACTGCTGGCTTGTATTTGCACTTGTCATCTTTGATTGGTAGTTACTTTGCAAAATCCTTTTATGCCACTGGACCCCATGTTTTTTTTTTTTTGCGGTACATGGGCCTCTCACTGTTGTGGTCTCTCCCGTTGCGGAGCACAGGCTCCGGACGCACAGGCCCAGCAGCCATGGCTCATGGGCCCAGCTGCTCTGCGGCATGTGGGATCCTCCCAGACCAGGGCACGAACCCGTGTCCCCTGCATCGGCAGGTGGACTCTCAACCACTGCGCCACTAGGGAGGCCCAGGACCCCATTTTTTATGTAAGTTTGGTTAAAGCTAGATTTTACACACACACACACACACACACACACACACACACACACACACACACAACACAGTCATGCTATAAACCAGTAAAGCTCTGTGAGGAGTAGATCCTCATCTCCCTCAGAACACCTCACACGCTCGTCCAGACACATAACCAACACTGGGACCAAGCAAATCAGAGAAAACCTGGTGTTCCGTACAAGTAGACAACCATTCTTTCTTATTTTTAAAGATAAAAAGTGAATGCAGACAGACGTCCTAATATTTTCTTCCTGTACCTCATGGACCACGTTGGGCAGCCGCCTTGGGACCACTGTACGGCACTAGAGTTACGATGGTGTGTGTCTGTGCTTTCTTTGTATGAAATAAACTCTAATATGCTATATATTACTATATTCAAAAGCCAACTTCCAGCTGTGTTTCGTTCTTTATAACTTATTTCATCGCTCTTCCTATGTTTACTTTGTATGTCTTTCAATAACCTTAGGCCCAAACCAACAGAACTCGATCTAATCAGTTAACGTTTAATAACGTTCCGACTTATTGGTGGTCAGGGAGTTGGACCAGATCCTCTCTTGAGGCACCTTGCAAATCTAAGATACCCAATTTTCCAGACCTTACCACTGTCAGTTTACCACATCATCAGTATCCCTGTGCCGTCCATGTCATTTTCTGTAGTACCCATTGTTTCCACATAAAGTCCACACTCTTTAGCTTGGCATGTAAATCCCTTCAGGATCAGGCCCCTGCCTGCCTCTCACATGGCGGTTTTCCATTCTCACATCCTGTGCTGCTGCCATGTTAAATTACTTCTCATACCCTTGCCTTGGCATGCACTTCCATGCTGCCCTGACTTTGTCTATGTTGGTTCCTTTGCCTCAATGTCTGTCCTCCCATTCCTACTAATCTCTCCTTGAAGGCCTGCCTCTCAGTGAAACTCTTCCCTATTTTCCAAGACAAAGAAGCCACTCCCTCCTTTGGTGAACAAAGCACAATGTACTTATCCCACTAAAGTGTATTCATCTGTTTAAACACCTTATCTTTTCTAGATTGTGAGTTCTTTGAAGGGAACAACTATGTCCATTTCATCTAACTCCGTGTTTATCACAGGAGTAGGTCTATTAGGATGCGTTCAATAAATGTTGAGAAAAGAAACAAATGAAGATCACATAAATGAATGAAAAAAGATGACCGAAAAATATGAATATAGTTATTTCACATAGCCCAAAGTAAAAAATAGATATACATGGGTTGAGGGAAGAGAAACATAGATGAAGGCCAGGTAAATGAGAATAGGGTTCAGTTATTGGAACTTTAACTGAGCACCTACTATGTGCTATACATGGTGCTGGGTGGCAGGGAAGATATTTATTCATCCATTTTCTTACTTATGGAAATTACAGGACAACGGTGCCAGTAGTTTCTGTTTTATTTTCCATTGTATTCTTTTTAAAAAAATATTTGTTTATTTACTTATTTTGTTGTCGTCGTTTTTGTTGTTTTGGCTGCTCCATGCGGCATGGGGGAATCTTAGTTCCCTGACCTGGGATCGAACCTGTGCCCCCTGCATTGGGAGCGTGGAGTCTTAACCACTGGACTGCCAGGGAAGTGCCCTCCACTGTATTCTAAGCAGTTAAATTACTAACAATAAATGAGACAGAATCCCTATGCATGAGGAACTCACCTTTTAGAATGAATATAATTTGGCTTCAAAAAAAATTCCTTGTATCTGGAAGTAAAGCTAGCATGGGGTAAAAAGGGGAGCTGGCTACAAGGTCATTCCAGTACGACATGCAAGCATCCCCACAGTTAGCATCAAGCACCAGGCCCTGCCCAAGTACCCTGACTCTGTTCTTCCATTTGGAATTCGGCTCAGCTTAGACTCCACCAGAGGCTTCCAGATCACTTGCTGGGTGTGTGGAATGAATGTCACAGGGAAGTACTCCAGTTCACGACAGAACAAGCTTTGCTCTTGGACTGTTTTGTGTATATCTGGGGAGCGGAAAGAAGAAATCCACAGACTTCTTCAGATTAACAGGAATTTAATGTTCAACTAGAAGAGTCCTTTGGGTGCCTGAGTCCAAGCCCCTAATTTACAGGTGAGATAAGTGATCCCTAGAGATGGACAGAGCTTCCCCTCCATCACCCACTGAGGCTGAGGCATCGACAGGTCTGCTATGATGCTCTCACCCCACCTGGGGGCATCCAATGACAAGATGGCCTGGTAACTGCTAGTGGCTTCTGGGCCCTTAGGCCTGCCTCCTGCAGAGCCCAGAAGCCACGGTCCTGTGATCTCCTAACTTTCTGTGGTTGTTGAGCTACTTCAGACACTCAGGGAGCACGAGGTCCTGGGCCCCTGCTCTGCTCACTCAAGCCTGGGGGCAACTTGGCTGCTGAACGCTGATGCTTTGGGCTGAGTCAGCGCTTGCAGAAGTCATCTGGAATACTTCCTGCTGGCCAACGAAGGTGCACACAAGAACAGAGTCCACGACTGTTCAGGACACCGTATGTCCAGAGAAGTGAGTCCTGGTTGTGGCAAAGGAGAAACAGGACTGAGAGAGACCAGCCAGTGGAGACCATTTTTGAGGAGCAAAAGCCTCCTGATCCTGGGTGACAGGGCTGGCCAGGTCGGGGGACACGGCTCGGAAACACTGACCGTGTGCCTGGGGCCGGGGAATGTGAGTACATGTCTATATAGGCTGTTCTCTGGGCTATGCAGCCAGAGGACGGCCTCTAAGAGGACTCCTCAGCAGATGGCTTGTGTTGCTAGAAAAACTTGAAGCCGCTCTGCTAAAACGTGACTGCACACAGTGTCTCAGTGGACAAGTTCATTTCACGACCGTGTGCCCTGTCTTCCTGTCAGGGTACAGGACAGGTCTTGCTTCTTCCGGAAAAGGGAGACTTCGCTGCTTTACTCAGAAAGGGGAGACTAGGATGGACCACAATTAGACCCACTTCCTGGGGTGGGGCTAGTGCGGGGCAGAGACACAGAAAAGAGCCGTGCAAATCCAGCTTGGCAGGCCGGACCTGAGGTGTAGAGCAACAGACAGGTGGCATTCAAGGGAAACAGTCCTTCCAGGGGCAGGGGAGGAGGACTGACAGGGGACAGGCAAGGTGAGGGAGCTCCCAGGGGCAGCTGGATGTGGATGTCCTGTGTGTCACCAGGTAACGATGCCCAGGTTCCTAAGCAGAGCACGGGTGGATCTCCAGACCCAGACATGGCAGCGGTGGGAGCCAGGTAAGGGGAGGCAAGACTTGCATCCTCGGGGGGCAGGGCTACCAGGCCGCTCATATCAGGGACTTACGGATAGCAGGCGAGTTTGGGATTCTGGGACAGGACAGAAACCCATTGCCAGAGCTGGCACATAAAGGGTCAGGCAGAGGAATGGTAGGAGGACTGGAGGCTGAGCTGCTGGGGTTGCTCTAAGCCCTCCTCCTCAGGTTGGGGTTAGTCCTAGAGGCCTGCAGGCTAGACCCACAGGGTAGAGCCACAGGGCCCCCCTGTGGTGGGAGGAGGTGGAGGCAGGGGAGGGCGGGTGGGCAGGTCTCTCTCCCCGGCTAGAATACTGCCCAGAGGTAGCATCGCCTCCCCACAGCCCCGCACCGTGGAGCTCGCTTAGAGCCAGCTCTTGACGCCTCCAGGATTGGACTGGGGTGCTGGTTAGACTCATTGCAGAGGTGTTTGGTACGTCCTGACCCTATATTCTCCATAGAGAACAATATTAGTGATGCGATGCGTGGCCCTCCTATATTTTAACTTCTCATTGCTTGAAGTTTATCAGTGTTGGATGGAAATGCAGAAAGTCCTTGACTTACAGACACTGGAATTACTACTTGAGAGCCTCACTTAGGACTCCAGGCTCGCCAGGACTCAGGCCCTGCTACTGCATCACTGAGCCAAGAGTTTTTTATCTGGCCTCAAAGTCTCCTCTTCAACCACAAAGGACTGCCCATCTCAAAGGTCTGTTCACCCCTGCCTGCCACAGTGCCAGGGCACTTGCATCAGTTATAGAACTACATTAATGCTTCGGGCTAAGATTCTCATTTCTCTCCCAGTTCCTACGGTGACACTAAAACCTATACGAATACAAATGCCCTTGCCAATGCGAACACTAACTCTTGCTGTAAGTGGTAACAGCCACTAACATTCATCCAGTGCTTACTACTCTGACACATAAGTGTTTTATATCTCCTTCAATCCTCAGACATCCCCACGAGGTACCAATTATTATCCTTATAGGACAGATGAGGAAAGTGAGGAACAGAATGATTAAGGGACTTATCCCAGGTCATACAGCTGGCAAGGGGTAGGGCTCAAATTCAAGCCTCGCTACCTGCCTCTGAGGCCATGCTCTGGAGCACTGAGACCTGCTGCATGTTAGCTTTTTACTGTGTTGTACAGTATTAGAAAGAAAGTCAGGGCCAGCTGGGGTTGTAGAGTTGTAGCAGCACCATGTTGTACAGATTTCCAAGCTGAAGATGTGGAGGTGGGAACATAAAAGACCTAGCAGAGAAGAACAGAGGCTCGGCACATGGGCTCTAGGACCGATCAGCTTGGCTTCAAATGCTGGCTCTGCCACTTACAAGCCGTCTGTCCTGGGCCAGGTTACTCAACTTCTCTGTGCCTCAGTTTCCTATCTGTAAAAGAAGGGGCATGAATTCCCTAAGTTATATGGTTTCAGGGGAGATGTAAAGGTGTTACTAATTATGAAACTTACAAAGCATTTCAAATAATGCCTGACACATAGAACATCCTTGGTAAATATCCGGTGTTATTACTGAACGTGTGCTCTGCGCCAGCCATTGGGCTTCCCGGGTACTTTATCTCATTTAATCTTCCAAATAACCTGCAGGGTGAGAATGAGTAACCCCTCATTCCAGATGAGGAAACTGAGCCTCGCTCACCCAAGGTCGCTTGCTCTCACTTGCCCAAGAACTTGAATGCAGGGCCTCTCCCTCTAAACCCCGAGTGGTTCCTGCTTCCGCGCTGCATCGTCTGCTAATGCTTCCTGTGATGGGCAGCTAGGAAGAAGCTCAGGCTACAAAGCAAACAGATCGTAATTCGGTTTTGGAATCAATAAAGGGATGATCAAGTGGCAGAGGAGGACTTGTTAGCTGCTCATCAGGATGATGTGAGAAGCTGCTGCCCGCATCCTGAATTAAATCACCTAGTTGCTTTATCATCATAAACATTCATTTCAATGCGGGGAGGGATTTTTTTTTTTTAAACCAACATGAATAATATATAATGGTTGACATTTTGGAGGAAGCAGGTTCTTTACCTTCTTCCATCTTCCATCAGGGTAATTTATCATTGTCTTTCTTCCTGGCCCCCTTTTTTAAACTGATGGGGTAGCCTGTCAGTTCAGCTTGTTCTGAAAACGCAGGAGTATAATTCAATAATAAATTCGCTCAGAGGCCAGCTGTCAGGAAGCTGGTGTTTATATGAACTCCATCAGATGACCTCTATTGCTCAGACTCTCGGAGGGCTATATGAGGGCTGTCTTAAGGCCTGGGGCGGGCCGAGGAGGGTAGAGTGGCAGGCAAATGCATTTCTGGAACTGCTCTGTCACCGACACTTGCACATGGCTTTAGATCTGCAGTGGGCTGACGAAAAATTATATTGCATACATGATCTTTCCCCCCTCTTTTCCATTATATTTTTCCTCTTGTAACCTCCTACTTCCAAAATTCTCGGAAACATTGTGGCTTTATAAAGGGTCTGAGAGAAATTCTAAAGGCTGACGTGGTATCAAGGTTATTTCACTTCTGTTAGTGGCAGTTTTAAGTCCTGACTGAGGTGACATGCCCTAATCTGGTCAGTGCACAGGCGAGGGGCAGATTTTTCTGTTTCTTCCCCAAACTACCTTTCTGGTCTCAGAGTCCCCTCTGTTCTTCTTTTTCCTCCATGGCCCCTCTGCACACCAGGATCATATCATACTAGATTCCCTGAGACCCTCCTGGTTTCAAACATTAGAGCATGTCTCTTGACTTTTGATTTGGAAAATACTGTCACCATAATTATGCTCCGGCCACATTAAAATTCTCTTGGTTCTTTGATTATCATGGAAAGTCATGCTGGTTCCTCAGTCTAGAATGAATTTTTAAATCCTGTTCAACTGAAACCCACGATAAGCAACATACCCTATTCAAGGGTACACACCACACACGCACGCGTCATGAAAGACATATCCTTTTAGAGTGCTGCACTGATATTTTCTATTCCACTGTACACTATTCCATTTAAGTTTACTTCTTAAAAAAATAGCTTCGACCCACTACTACATTGACTTCATGATGTGCTAACAGGTTGTTGTGACCTGAAATGGGATAAATAATGTTTCAGTGGCTAACCCTCCTCACTGAAATCTTTGTTTCAGGCCAAAGGCCATCTCCTGCCAGAAGTCTTATTTCATTAGTTCATTTGTTTGTTTGCTCATTCATTCTCAAAACCAAACATTCACTGCGGCCTGTTCTGAGCCAGGCCCTCTGCCGGGTGCTGGAGAAACAAAGATGGGCCAGGTACAGCCCCTGTGCTGTGGAGCTCAGGGACCTGGATTTGCAGTGGGAGTGATGGCCCCGCCTTTGAGCTCTCAAAGCACTCTCCCTCTACTCTGTTCAAGCACTCAGCAGTAGCTGATTGGCTGACGCACTGATTCATCCACCATTCATTGTGGTTTAGTCTGTGCCAATCCCTCTGCTAGGCACTAGGGATTGAATGACCAACGAGGCATGGGACGCACAAGGAGGCCCCAGTGTAATGGGGTCAGATGCACATCTTCTTGCAGGCCTAGTGCAGGGTAGGTGCTGTTAATATTTACCAAATGGAGTGTGGCAGTTCTGTCCCTCTCTGCACCTGCCCATTCTCTCCTCTCCATAGGATCTGACCCTCTCTATACGATACGATACTCTGCCTCCTTTGAGACGAATACTCTGGTCCATCCCTCCTTTTTCTAAAGTCCCCCTGACTCCTGAAGTCTTTTCTTTTTGGGTTCAGTGTGCCCTGTGGCTGACTTTGGTAGCAACCTGCCCACATCCAACCACTTGCCTGAGTGAGCTGATAACCTATTAGGATTCGAGGAGCCCAGAGAGACTTGACAACATCACATCCTTCCTCTCACCAGTACAGTGTCCTCAAACATGTTCTGAACTGGTAGTAAGTAACTTGGAGGTGGTTCTTCCTCTTCCTATAATCTGCTACCCTGTCTAGCAGTGGCAATCCACAAGTATTCACTGAACTGATCTGTCTGCCCTGTGTCCAGCTCTTTCGACCCAGTCAGTCCTTACCAAGAGATACAACCAAAGTTGTGTAACGGGGAAACAGCTGCCTTGAGTGGTCTTAGAGGAGGAATTGTCTCACACTGCCCTCACTTTCCCAGCTGTCTAATCCCAGGTTCCACAGTCTGGGTCCTGTTATCTGTCCTCCTAGTATGGACAATCCAGCTGGGGATCCTTCTTCTTCCACCTGCAGACCTGAATGGTTCCTCCCCTCCCACACAAGTCTCCGTAGAGGGCACCCTGCGTTGTATTCTCCCCATGAATCCAGGGGAGGGACAGGTGCCTTCCACTAGGCAGAATGGCTCCAGGCACTCAGGCCAGGGTGGAAAGATGGTATTCAAGCCACCTGATCTGGTGATGGTGGTTCCCCTGCCTGTTTTTTCCCTCCTACTTTAGACCTACTTGAGATCAGCTGAAGTCATTCATATCTCTGTCACTTTATGTGGAGCTGAGCACAGCAGTGGCAGAGGGTCAGAGAGAGCTACTGCATTCATTAAACCTGTATTAAACACCTGCTCTGGGCCAGGCATTGTGCTGGGCTCTGGGGACACAGACGAACCAGACATGGTCCCTGAGGGAGGTCTTCCTCACTCTAAGTCCATCTGGCAGTACTTCTACTTTAGTTCTGAGTCAAGCTCTGGGCTTTCCTCCAAGAAGTCCAGCCCAGCCCAGCCAAGAGCCCACTCTGCTTGGCTGGGGCCCTCACATCCTGGGGTTCCGTTGCCCATCCTTCCCTGAGGGCTACCCCTGCTCTAGTGCCTCTGACACCAGCTGAGGTGCTGCACAGAAGCATGAGGAAGCCCCCATATAACTGCTGGTGTCATGTATGCATCTGGAGAACCTCTGCTTCCTCATCCCTGCCATGGTCAGGCCTCTGAGGAAAAGTATTCTGGGGAGAGCCCTGGGCGCTGAGGACTGGCTGGCTTGCTTTCCCCACAGAAGGGTGCTCCGGTCAGTTCCAACTGGCACTGAATTCCTCTCCCTCTCATGGTTGGTCCCAGCATGCCTCATTCTTGGGTCTCCCTGAGTCAGTCACACAGCTGGGAAACTGCAGAGTAAAGGAGCTGCACCCCGGGGGCTCCTTGCTGGGCTCAGAAACGCCGTTGGGTCTCTGGGTGACAGCCTGCTTCTTGGAGGAGCCTGTTAAATGGACTCCCGTTCACACTATACAAATTGTGGTGCAGCCTACGGGGTGCAGGAAAATACGGGGTTTTTCTGTCCCACAGGCTTGTTATTGTTAAACACAGGCACAGAGTCAGGTTGGCCTGCCCATCAGGAACCCTGCTCTCTGGAGAAGGGCCACTGGACTCCTCCCTAACAGGAATCCCGGCTGACAGCTGCCTCACAGAATGCTGCCGTTTCCCTTCCTCAAATAAGGATTCAGCAATCCAAACCTCGTTCCTCTCTAGGTGGCAGCTGGACTTTCCTCTCAAGTTTCACTTCCAATCAAGGAATTAGAGCTGGAAGCTCTTTCTAACATCATCACCTCCATTCTCACGTTCATCATCATCACCACCATCGTCACATAATTAGCAAACATTTTTTGTGTGGCCAGTACTAGTCTGAGACTTCATGTACTTTTTGTTTTTTCATTTAATTCTCACGACAACCCTGCACAATAGACATTACTACCTTGCTCTTACGATGAGGAAATTGAGGCTCAGAGAAGTTACGGAATTTTCACATAGCTATAAAGTGGATGCAACAGACTTCACATCCAGGTCTTGGCTATTTTCACCAGACCATGCTGCTGCCATAAAAGCCACCATTTACTTATCACGAATGTACCACGCCCTGTGCTAGGTGCTTTATCTCAGTGAATCTTTTCAATGGCTTTCATGAAACGATTACTATTATTGCCAGTTTATCTTTGGAGGCAGGTACACAAAGGTTCAATCATTTCCCTGGGGCCACACTGAGCTAGTAGGAGGTAAAGCCAAGATTCACACTCCGGGCGCTTTTTATGATACCACATTCCTTCATACGAGAGGAAAGAAAGCAACAACCCAAACCTGGCAACTGATTTCACTTTATCCCAAAGATGCAAATAAGCCCTGTATTACGGGTTCAGAGCATGACGATAGAATCCAAGCAGGCAGTCTAACAAGAAAAGCATCTGCTGTCTTGTGTTTGTGGGTTTCCAGTCACTTGGGCTTGTTTTACATAAAAATCTGTTTGGGGATACTTAGTAGTGAATGATAGCTGCTTCTTCTGAATCTAGATCAGTGAGGAGCAGGGGCATAATGATTCAGGAGAATAACAGGTAAAAGGAATTTTAACAGTAACATTTGGAAGCTTCCGTTATCCATTCGTTTTAGAGCAAATACTCTATTCCGGGCCCTGCCCTAAGTAATATAGGTTTGGAGAGATGAATGGTCTCTACTTTCAAAGCATGTTATTTAACTGAAGGTGACAGATATATAAACAATCATCTGGGGGCTTCCCTGGTGGCGCAGTGGTTGAGAGTCCGCCTGCCAATGCAGGGGACACGGGTTCGTGCCCCGGTCTGGGAAGATCCCACATGCCACCGAGCGGCTGGGGCGTTTAGCCATGGCCACTGAGCCTGCGCGTCCGGAGCCTGTGCTCCGC
The DNA here is from genome assembly GCF_039906515.1 of Pseudorca crassidens. Taxonomy (NCBI): domain Eukaryota; kingdom Metazoa; phylum Chordata; class Mammalia; order Artiodactyla; family Delphinidae; genus Pseudorca; species Pseudorca crassidens. The sequence continues at coordinate 57,039,508 of NC_090304.1, forward strand.
AACGGGAGAGGCCACGACAGTGAGAGGCTCGTGTAACGCAAAAAAACCCAAAAACAAACAAACAAAAAATAAAAACAATCATCTGGGAGCTGACTTCTACACCTGCTTCTTCTACTAATCTGTAATGTGATTTTAACAGATAATTTAACCTCTCTGGACTCTGAATCCTCAGTAGAAAATTAAGTAAAATAGATAATGTATCCATCCATCCTGTGCCCCACTGTCCCTCCCCATCGCTCCCCTCTCTCCTTCTTTCCTTCCAACTCTTCAATGTTCAAGGTATATATCGATATATGCATATTTATCTGGAGCGACTACTAAATGCTAAAATGAGTGAGAGGCAGTCCTGTCCTGGCAGACTCAGTTTAGAGGGTTAACAGACATTTACATATTCACTATATTAAGCCCTTGTCCAGAGCCACATATCCATCAGTGGCAGAGGCAGGATCGGAAACACAAGTTGGCTGGACTCCAAGGCCTATACTCTTTTCTCTCTGCTGAGCGGTCCATTTCTCCCAGTACAGGTTTCTCAAGTTCCCCACTTGACAGGCTCCTTAAGGCATGTCAGACTGGGAGAAAGGATACTGAAATCCTTGGGCGGGGGCCGCGTGATTCCTGGCACATAAGCAGCAGGCTTGGTGAGTGACCTGAGGACACTCAGGGATCACGGTCCCTGTTGGTACTTATTAGGATGGCATGGTAAGGGCACCCCAAAACAGAACAGCCACTGGCAGCCAACCAGCCATAGCCCTAATCAGATTCCCTAACAGGTCCAGTGAAGAAAGGGTGAGCAAGTAATAGTCCCCTTGGTCGGAGTAATATTTCTATCTCCAGTTGACTAAAAGAACTCACACCATGGGAAGGCCCACAAGCATACACATAAAATCACACAATTGAAGGAAAGAGCAGAAGCTCCCTACCCAGAGACGAAAGCGGTATTTCTGGCCAAGATAAACGAATAGGTTTTTCCTCACTCTGTTTCTGCTCCTGGCTCTGCCACTTGACTAGCCTGTGAATTGGGGAAGATCATGTAACCTCTGAGGTCCTCAGTATTCTCGGGGTAAGCTGAAGGGACTATAAAGTACCTTCATCCCTAAAAACGTTAAAGTTCAAACGCTTTGACACACTCTTGCTGGGCTCAGAGAACTCCCCCGACTTCACTTTTCCCCTCTTGTCATTGCTCCTTGTGAGGAAGGGCTGGGGCAGTGGAAAGCATGGGCCCTGGAGTCCCAGCTCCATCATGTCCCAGGAGCGAGCCTTCTCCTTGGATTCCCAGTTACTCTCTGGGGATCATAATACTGCCTTCTAGGGAGACTCCCCAGGAGTCCTTCTTAGGTCCCCACTCGGCCCCCTTACACATTTTCCTGGATCCAACTTCTGTGTGCTCATGGTTTCATCTACTGCTTGTTTGTTGATGGCTCACATATCAAAAACCCCAGCCCTAACCTCTGTGTGAGCTTCAGGTTTGCTTCTGAACTACGAACAGACATTTATTCTTGGGTGTTCTACTGAGGTGAGTCCGTTCCTTGCCCTCGCCAAGCATCTGAGTGAGAGACTCCTCTCTGCAGCATGCCTCAGACCCAGCAGAGGATGAATCCCTGCTGATTTCCCTCTTTAAATAGAACTGGGGATGTCATTCATTCTTCCCTTCCCTCATCCCTACCACATCGTCCCCTCAGGGCAGGAACTCTCTTGGCAGAGAAGTCATGAACATAGAAGGCACACAGTCTGTGCTGAACTGAACTGGGCTGACTTTTAAAGAAAGCTCTGTGTGCATGAGGTATCACTACATTGGAAGACATTCAAAATAAGTTATCATAAATCCCTCCTTCTTGGATACGTTTCCCAAGTTCACAGACCCTGATCTGGGGAGCAGAGAACAGACAGCTGCCTTTTGCTGGCTCCTGTACACTTTTATGCCCCTGGGTCTTTGCACAAGCAGTTTCCCCACCCTGGCACACTCTCTCTCCCTTGCTGAGCTATTTCTCATCTTTAAGACTCAGTTCTTAAGTCTCGGCCTTCCCCCACCCAGGAGCACCTTCTCTATGCTTCCAGAGTACCCTGGGGGCATATTTCTGGTCTATCACAATGGAACAATTTTTTGTCCCCTTAGTGGGCTGTGAGTGACCAATGGGCAGGGACTGTGCTCCACTCATCTCTGTGCTTCCAGCACAGGACCTGGCACAGAGTAGACCTCAGTAAAAACCTGTCCAATAGACGACACCACTGAACGCTTGTGAGAGAACGCATGGGCGTATGGCCTGGAGTGCCAGCAGATGCACCCCACCCCAGCCTAACAAAATCTCCCGGACATCAGCTCTGAGGGATGATAGTGTCAAAGCTTTCAGCCCATCTGGAGACCACAGAATCAGTAAGCGCTGACTGCAGAGTGGGTATTGATCCAAGATTCCCCTTGGACCTTTGATTTCCCACTCTCTCCATCTATCACCCAATGAGGACAAAAAAACTTCACTCGTAAAAATTCCAAACGCCCTGGATAGCAGTTTTCTAAACATGGGTACCTGAGGCTGCTTCCCTGCCTCCCCTGCCACTCCATCAGGAGCCTTCAACGCCCACCCTCCTGGCCCCCTCCCACTCCCATCCACCCACACGTGGCCCTGGAGGTGAGCCACGCCCCCTTCAGAGAACCACGGCCAGAGCTGGACTCACCCTCCATCAAAGGGGTTCTCCCCGGGGATGATGTGTGTGCCGTCCCTGCCCACGAGGAACTTGATCCGGTCGTAGAAGGAGCGCAGGTTCTGCTGGGACACAGGGGCCTGTGTCTCCTGGATGATGTCCAGAGGGTCGGGGGAGCCCAGGCACAGCGGGCTGCCGTGACAGAGGGGCTGGAGGCAGCAGTCGGGGTCCATGCAGTCCACCAAGCCATCTGCAGGGGTGACAGAGCGTGACGTTTATATGGCTGTGTTCAATCAGCATCGTTTGTCCACAGAGCCTTCCTTCATTCACTTCTCTATTTTCCATTCATTGGAAGACTTTATTAAGTGTCTGACAGAAGCCAAGGGCTTCGCTGGGCACCAAGTAGATCCAGGTGTGAGATCGGGGGGCCGCCTACTAGCCTAGCAGGAGAGACAGACAAGTCAGTGGGCAGCGAGACGTGTTTTTCTGTTTTTTGTTTTTTTTCAGAGAGGGAGGAGGAATTATATATATGAAGGCCCAGAGGTGAGAGAACGACACACTGAACATTTGAGTTGCTAAATTCAAATGCTGGGCTCAGAAGGTGAGGGGAACAGCAAAAAATCAGGCTGTGAGGTTGGCAGGAGCAAACAGCTGGGCCTCCTGGACCAGGTTAGGGAGTTCGCATTTCACCCTCTGGACAATGGGAGCTACTGAAAGGTGTTAAGCAAGAGGTGATTTTATCTGAAAGTCACTGCATTGCTGAAAGAGCGTCCCCTGTATCGTGGCGAGGGGAATGAAGGGGGCCCAAGGCAGAAGCTGGGGGCTGCATGGAGGCAGTGTTGCTGAGATTACACAGGAGGAAAATAATGGTTCCTGAGACTAGAGCAGTGACAGTGGAGACTGAGAGAAGAGGACGGTTTGGAGAGACTCTCAAGAGGTGAGACCTGGCGACTGACGGGCTTCGGGGGTGAGCAAGAGGCAGTGCTGGTGGAGGCGGTGAAACGCCCAGCATCTCTCCCGGCCTCGATGCAAATGTGTGGACACCCAGCTCTGCCTTCTGGGTGAGAGGGGATGGTTTCAGATCACCCGCCAAGCTGCCATTAGCAGAGAATTCTCTCTACCACATGGGTGGATTTCTTTAGGGCTGAAAATTACATTACAGCTCCCAGCTTCCCAAAGTGCAAAAAAGAAATTCCACCAGGCCACAACTTTTTGGTCTCATTATCCCAAAGCACTTTTACAGGCACCCCATAGAATAGCTTAAAATAGATGACAAACCCAGGGATTAGAGGATACTGCCCAAAGCGGGGGACAGGGAAAAACGCCAGTCTGTGTGCTCTGTAGGGAGAGAACAGTCGAAGCACATGTGTTCCTCTGTAGGCTGGAATTCTGCCTCTCCTGCTTACCAGCTGTGTGACTTTGGGCAAACGTCCTCACCACCCTGGGGGCATGGATCCTGCTCTGGTCATCTCTGTTGTATCCCCAGCACTTACTACAGGTGTTTAAAACATGACTGTTACATAAATAAATGAAAGAAAATTGAATGAATGAATTGACAAATGAATCAAGGGGACGAAACCAAAGGACAGTCCATAAAAGGCAGAAGACCATTATCTTCATTCAATTCAATTAAACAGTGTGGTACGGTGGGAGGGTGGTGAGGCTCAGAGATTGTAGCTCAAGCCCCAGAACTGCGCCTAAGAATGACTCTGGGTGAGTTCCTGTGCTTCATCGCTCTGAGGCCCCATCTCCTCAACACGGACATACTCCCTCACTTCTGTCTCCGTGGGTTTACAACGCAGATGCTGCCCACCGGAATACTGCATATGCATTGGTTAGACCGGGTGCCCTACCCACACAGGCAGCACTCCTAAGCCTCCTTTCTGGCCTTGGGATGTTGTGGCCTCAGGCAAGCTACCCGACCTCCCCGAAGCCCAGTTTTTTTCTAATAAATTAGGGCCCCAAATCCCTTGTCTTTCTCTCCCAACTTCTGCATGGTATCCAAGACCTTTTACGCTATGCCCTCCTTGAGGGCAGCACAGTGGTAAAGAGTATGGGCTCCAGAGCAGGACTGCCCGAGGCAAAATCCTGGCTCTGAAACTTACTACTGTGTGACCTTGGGCAGGTTACTTAAACTCTCTGGCCTCAGTTTCCCACATCTCTTACAAGTGGATTCTTTTTTTTTTTTTTTTTTGGCCACACTGCGGGGCATGTGTGATCTCAGTTTCCCAACCAGGGATCGAAACTGCGCCCCCTGCAGTGGAAGCGTGAAGTCTTAACCACTGGACTGCCAGGGAAGTTCCACAAGTGGATTCTAAGACTGTTACTTAAGTATTTTTTTACATAAGTGAAAAACAGTGTGTGTGTCCCCCAATCTAGCAGAGAACCTGACACGTAGTAAGTACTTAATAAAGGTAGTTCCCTTCCCGACCCTGACCCTAGAACACGGCTCACCAAAGTGTAGGGCTGCATCCTGAGATGTGGAGGAAAGGGATTAGAGCTCCACTCCAGCTCTGTCCTGGGTCCTACCTTGTGGCTCCTGTCCCAGCTTCCAGATATACCAGCTAACTGCCTCGCCAAGCACCTGTTTTCTCCTGCAGTCGGCGGGCTCCATCACACATTCTCGGGCTGCCCCTGTCAGACATTGCTTAAGCACATAATTGCAGCCCAAGCTGAGGGTTATTTGCATTCTGCTATTGATGTTAGCATGACAGATTCAGCTGCTGCATCCATAACTCTGCAGAAATGCTCCATTATTCAATCCCGGCGGCGAGCAGGGACGCTGACCATTAAATCAGCGAGCACAATTGAAGGGCTGTGAAAAGTCATGGCTAATTTGAAGTTTTATTAGCTCTTGCCTGCTCTTGTTTACCACCGAAGCGGTCCCTGGAAACCAGTCTTTTACTCTTTATAAACACTCGGCTCTGTGGCACCTTGGAAGAACTGCCTCCTGTTCTCTGGTCCTGGTTGGAAGGATAGACAGGAATGATTGCTAGTATTATTAATTTTTGTATTAAATGATGATGGTGATAATCACGGCTGCCACCTACTGAGTGCCAGGCATTGTGCTAAACGCTTTACAAGGAATGTTTTCAAGGAATGTGTCATTGAATCTTCCCAACCCTACGAAGCAGCCACTGTCGCCACCATCACTCCCGCTTCAGAGAGAATGAACCAGAGGTTCCAAGTGGTAAAGTAACTTGGTCAAGGTCACGCAGTCAGTGACGAAGGTGACTCAGAATTTGAACTCAGTTCTTTCTGAAAAATAAAAGGTTCTCTGGGGCTTCCCTGGTGGCGCAGTGGTTGAGAGTCCGCCTGCCGATGCAGAGGTCATGGGTTCGTGCCCCGGTTTGGGAAGATCCCACATGCCGCTCCGCCTGCGCGTCTGGAGCCTGTGCTCCGCGGCGGGAGCGGTGAGAGGCCCGCATACCGCAAAAAAAAAAAACAAAAAACAAAAAAGGTTCTCTGATCCTGAAGAGACTTTTAGGAATGATTTCTTGAGTGGGAAACGTGAATATACGAGTGTTGCTGAAATGCTACCCTTCTGTGGTCTTTCAGTGGCCTGGGTGACCTCCACCACTGCACTCATGTCCCCGTATTGTAATTCGAATTTTCTCTGTCTCGCTCCCCACACAATGAGCTCTTGGAGAAGAGCTGCTGCCCGTCTACACCTCCCTATGTTGACGCTCCCCTATCATTCATTTGGCAAATATCTGCTGAGTCGTAAATGTGGGCTAAACCTCCACTTATAGAAACCATCATATTTAAATGAGATACATATTTTAAAAATGAGTAGGGCCCACAAAATTCTTATCAAAGTCTCAGTTTATGAGACCAGCTTCTGTGCAAACCCCTCTCTGTTATTTTCAAATGCAGCATTAGGGCAGCCTGCAGCAGGGCATATGGCTGCACCACGGTAACAGAGACCCTTCCACGGTTTCAGTTTCTTAGGCATAGATGACAAGTTTTAGAAAAGTTGTAGTAAGAGGAAAAAGTATGTTCCGAGGACAGAAAAGTAAATTTGGGGGTAGATGAGAAATTAGATTAGAAATACATCAATATATGGTTTTCGAGATTCTCTGGGTCTGGCTAGTTTGGAGACATTTAGATTTTCCAAGCACTTCTTATCTCACTTAATTGTATATTACACACACACTGGTTGACTTACAAAATGTTCATGTTTCCTGTATTTACTGTTCCCATTGGGAGACCCTTGTTATCACAGGAGCAAAAACAAAACCCAAAAACCCGTCAGGAAAATAGGGAGGATTTTTCCTTTATTTCCTTCGAAATTTCAATAAAATCCTCCTACACCCTAAACTCAAGCTTTTGGGAAATTACATTCCCCTCCCCCCCACCCTGAGATTTCCTTTCTCCTTGAACTTCTGAAGGCCTCCTCTCTCTCCTTACATGGTGAAAGTGAAGAGGGGCAGATGAAAGTGTCAGGCTCCCGGAGGGTAGGAGGGGCAGCAATGCCACGCCCGGCAGGCAGTGGCCTCTGGTGCCGTAGGGGGGTGGGAGAACGAAACAGCCAGAAAAAAGGCAGAACAGAGATTAAAAAGAAAGACGAAGAAAAAGGAAGGAAGGGAAGAAGAAGAGAAAAAAAAAGAAAAAAGGGGCCAGGTCTCCGGGGCACTAAATGAATACTGCAGAGCAGTTCTTGTGCTTGTGACCCTTGAACATGAAGCCCTCCGGTGCTGAGATGCCGCACGGTGCGTGGAGCGCTGGCTTCTGCTAACATTTCCACATACGTCCTACGCTACCAACTTGAGAATGAGGGCCACACCGTTTCCTGTTGCCTCCCTCCTCAGCACCCACCCTGCTGGTGGGTGTCAACTGACCTTGGAGAGGGGCAAGTGGAGAAAAAAAAAGCCAGGCTAGAAGCCTGAAGGCAGGGTTCCATACCTGAGTCTGTCACTCTCTAGCCGTGAGACCTTGGGCACATCCCTTCCTATGTCTGAGATGCAATGTATTCACGTCAAACCAGGATAATAAGCTCTGGCAACCTCTCAGGATTGCTGAAAGTTTCCTGGGTCGTGAAGAGTAGATCCGTAATTCAACGAAAGAAGTCTTGGAGTCCTTCACCCTCTGCAGACGGTCGCTATGGCACAGGAATGAATGAAGTCCTCTGCCATCAATTGCGGTGCTGACTAGTGGTGGCTTCCTATTCGTGTTGTGACCTTAACAGATGCCAGGGAGTGGTGGGACTTTGGGTGACCATCTCCCCTGGTGGCTGGCCTGCTGGAACTTTCACAGGAAGTGACAGGCGGGCACGAGAGTTCTATTGTAGGTGGTGACTCAGCTGGCCTTCTCATCTTTACAAAAGAAGACACTGGGGTCAGGTTAGGTGATTTACCCAATGTCATACTGCTAGTGAAGTAGCAGAGTTGGGACTCTGGTCTCTTCTCTTTCTTCCAAACCAGGCACTAGTCCACAGTCTACATCTCTTTTCCTATTAGTGCTTTGGACATCCTGGATCCCCCAGCCCTGTCCCCCATCCACAGAAGGCAGAAAATGGCTTATTTCTTATCCTAAATGCATAGCACATTGCCTTGTGCACAGTGAGTATATCTGCTGAATGAATGAAAAAATCAATGAATTACGTGAGGATCCCAAATCAAACAGCTCCATCAGTTGGATGGGGCTCATCGAGGGCTGTGAGGCATGATGAAACCCCACCGCCACCACGGGAAGAGCTCGTTCCTCTCCTTAGAAAGGAGGCACAGGGGACAGGTCTGCTCTGTTCCTTCAGTGTCTGTCACATGGCTGGCAGGCCCTGCGCTAGGCACTGGATAGACAAGAAGAAAATAGTCATGTCTCCAGAGGATTTGGTGTGGTGGGTCAGATAGAGATGACCGTGTGCTGGGAAAGAAGGAAGCAGAGGGGGCTGTGGAAGTCCAAAGGTGGGAACCCAACGTGGGCTGAGGGCTGGAATATTTCCTGGAAGATGGAATGTTTAAACTGAGACTAGAAGGAGGACAAGAATAAGCCAATAGGAGAGCAGAGCTGGGAGCAGGTTTGGGAAATTTGCGGACTAGCAAACTCTTTGCATCAGAGTTGTTTGCATAGTTCCTTAACCTGATGGTCCCATGGACAGTATCTAACAAGCCCATCCAGCTCTCGGCAGGCTAACTCCTCCGTGGGCTCGACAGCCCATCAGCTGGCCTCATCTCACAGTTGCCTGCAGTCTGGCCACAGAAGTGTTTTGCAGCCGGCTGTGAGCACAGCATCTGGGGAGGCCCCGGGGGGTGGTGGGTGGAATGTGCCTCCCTGTCTGTACACATCTGGGAGAAGTTTTTGTCATTTGCTAGAATAAATTCTGTGCCTTCTTTGAAAAGGCTTGCAAAATCTTTATCTCCTCGGAACCCAGGATATTTAAAGGTCAATTTCGCTCTTGTCTCTTATCACAAGAAATGTGGTTTAGAGACAGTCTGAAGTGCGGCCAAATTCTTTGGCTTTATGTGAACTCTCCATGCCAACAATGGGAGATGGGGAGGAGAAGGGAGGACAGAGAGCTCTGTTCTTGGTTTTACTGAAATTTCTCCTTCCAGGTTGCATCTATCAGTTATCTGAATTGCAATCCATGATTGTTTTTTTTAATGGGACCAACAGTGCCTAAAGAGATTAACACACCTTGAAGCTGCTTAAAGATCCTTTATCAAAAGGGGTCTGGTTGCTTAAATTCCAGGGGGCTTTTTCTCTTGGCTTCTTCCTTTTAAACACAGGTTCCATCCTCATCCTAGCTTTCCCACTGATCCACTGGATGACTTTGGGAAAATCACGTCAGCTCAGTGAGCCTCGGTTTCCCCGCCTGTAAACATCTGCCCTGCAAGTGTGCTGTGAGGGGCTGGAGGTTATGGACACAGAGTGTCCAGTGCAGGGCCTGCCCCTTAGAGATGCTCTCTAAACGATGGCTGTTGTCTTCCTTTATGTACATTTGAATTTTTTTCCTTCTAGCAATAAGCGTGCAATAGCTTGGAATACAAAATTTAACTAAGACATGAAAAAGGTCAAAATACATTATATGGAGAAACAGTATAATCATAAGTACAAAAAGTAGAGGATAAAATTATATAGAGAACATAATTCCAAGTTTTAAAAATAATCATTTGTATATGAATATATATTTATTTTATAATAAACATCATGTTTCTGTGATTACAGGTGGAAAGGAGCGGGAGAAAGAGAACTGACATTTGCAGGTGATGAACTGAGGCTTAAGAGAAATTGAATAACTCGCTGAAGGTCATGCAGCCAGCAAACGGGGGAGCAAGGATTTGAATCCAGACAATCTCGGTACAGATCCTGTACTTCTAATCACTGCGGTATGTTGCTTCTCAGGGGCTTTAGATACATCATCTGTAATCCTCATAGCAGCCCTGCAAGGTAGGCCTTACTATTCTCATTTTACAGTCACACAGCATCTTCGGGCCACAGTTGCTCCATCTCTGAAATGGGCATGAATGCCCCCATCAGTGGGTCAGTGTGCAACGCATGAGAAGGTGCACGTGACAGCACTTCACAGAGGGCTTCCTAAAGGGCACTACATGCAAAGGGAACACCTTCTTCGTCAAATGGGCCACACAGAGGAATTCGCATTTTGTGTTGAGGCCGGGCCTCTGCTGCCTGGCGGCTCCCCCTCAGCAACCAGGGCTCGGGGTGAATCTGGAGGCAGGCTAGGTTGACTGGGCAGCCCTGACAGAGGATTAGGAGACTGGGAGTAACTAAGCCATATCCAGGATCTATTCCCCGCTTTAAAAATGTAGACAATGACCACAAGTGAAAACAGAAACAAACCAATGATGCTAAACCCAACACAGGCATATTGTGTAACTTTTTTTTTTTTGGTCTCAGTTTAAAAACACTGCAACAACATGCTTAACGAAGCTTGAAATTCCAGTTTAATTTGTAAAGGATTGCTTTCAGCCTAGCAAATTGGGAAAGAAGAGAAACCAGAAGTTCTCAGATAACTTGAAGAGCCGCGGTCAGGGTTACGATAGAGCCGTGAGTCCGAAGTCTGGGCACGCTGAAAAGCTCTCATGTGGCCAGACCTCACAGACTATGCAGTTTCTGTCACTCGCCCGCTGTGTGACCTGGGCAAAATACTTCCCCTTATTAAGTCCCAGCTTCCGCATCATAAGAAGGGGATGAGAATACCATACACCTCCCAGTGTTGCTGGATGGGTACACAGCTGCTTTGCAAACGGTAAAATGACATACGAGTTACCATTGTCATCCTCTGGTCTGCTCTGTGGTACCGCTGTAGCCTATTTAAATTCAGGTAAGTACTCGCACTACATGTCTAGGAGGAGGATAAAGCACCAGGAGGAGGTGGTCCCTAAGACCACACAGAATATGGCCCAAGACTCTGGGGTCCTAGTCCAGCTGTGTTAATGACTTTCTGTGTGACTTCCATGTATATGACGTCACATCCCCTCTCTGGGCCCCAGGTTCCCGGTCTGTAACGTGCAGGGGAGTAAAGGAGGGAGCTGTAGTCTGTGTTCTCTGTCTCCTCCAGGCCTGTTACTCACATTAACCTCTGCTAATCCCTTCTCCAAGCCCCTGAGTCACATCAGCCAAAAACCACCTCTCAGCGAGACACTAACATTTTTTTTCCCTCCACTCTGACTTATTTATCTGGGATTATGCTGTGTCCCACATCATGGCTGAAATAAAGGCATCTGTTTCATTCTATCTCCATTAGATTTGGTTGTTTGGATGACAATTTCTTCCAAATAACTGTGAGCTTCCTGAGGGAGACAGACGGGGTCACGTTCATCCGTCTCAATATCCTCTTAGAAGGGAGTGTGGTACCCGGTAGACAGCAGGAGCCTAGCAAACGTGTGCTTGACTGAACTGCAAACAGCCAAGCGCTAACTCTGGCTCACCCCTGTGCTGCCGTGCACAGCCTGCCACACTTCTCCCTCCACTAAAACTGTCCCTGTTTGGCCAAGACCCAGAGGGGCCAGGGAGGGTAGTCTAGCCCCCTCCAGCACTTGGGGACAGTCTAACCCTTACGGTTGTTTCATCCGTGTCACCTGCAAAGTGGGGACCCTCTGCCCCTTCCTCTTGGCTCCCCCAGTGGGTAGAGAGCCTACCAAACTGAGAGGGTCCTGAGGTGAGACATTCCCTCATTTTTCAGTTGAGAACCCAAGGCCAAGCTCCCTCAACAGTCTGGTCTCCCCAGCTAGCTGTCTTCCCCACCATGATGATCCACGGGATGTCTTCCTGGCTGGACTGGAAGCGCCATGGGACAGGGGCTGCATCACCGTTCCCAGGAGGGTACCCAGGCATTTGATAACATCAGCTGAATGAGTGGATGCTCCTTTATCACAGCAATTATCCCACTACATTGCAACCGGTGCTGTTTCTCTCTCCAGGCTGCGCACTTCACAAAGGCAGGGACTGTGTCTTATTTGTCTCTGAAGCCCCAAGACCCAGGATAGGGCCCAATGCAGAGGAGACATTCAGTTCATGTTTGCTGAGTGAGTGAATGAACTCAAGTTGCAGTAGCGCTATTGTATGGCATTCGTAAAAACCATGTAAAAGCTCATTCCAGCCCATAACATGCTCCCTGAACGGAAGAGGTATATTCTCCTACACCTGGGGATTTTCTGATTGTTGTTTTCCAGTTCGCGCTGGTTCATCTCCACGGCGGCTGGAGAAGGCTCTGTTCCCCTGGGGTCGGGATCAGCCCTGTTTCCTATGATGAGAAGCTCTTTCTCCCACCAAAGCTGTGGGGCTTTTGGCTCCTGTGTGCCCACGCTCCCTGTCAGCACTGGGGAGTCCCAGCACTGGGAGGGCTGCCTCTGAAGGACGGTGAACAGAGGGTACATTGGCATTGTGTTTCATGTGAGGGGGTAAGTGAACGCTGTTTTATAACTTATTCTGCTATGCGTGTTATGGGGGAGTGCACCCTCGCCCCACATTTCTCAGGGACATTCAGTTCTTTTGCTGCCCAGATAGTCAACAGCTTTGGCCAAGACCCTGGATCCCTGAGAAGGGAATGACTTCATGCTACGGCTCCTCTCCCTTTCTTTTCTAACGATAGGAATGTCATTGCTAGTCATGGAATTGCGTCTACATAGGCCAAGTGAAGCGGGGGAGTTAGGCAGATAATTTAGGCTGACACCTCTTCCCTATGAAGAGCCAGTACGATTGTACTTTATCTTGCCTGAAGACAGGGCTACTTGGTGCCCTTCCCTGCTTTGCCCATGATGTTTTCTCCTTCCTTTCCAAGAAACGCCTGTCTGACCAAGCTTCACCTTCTTGATGAATGTTTTCCTACTCTCACAACAGCCAATACAGAAGTCTGCAAGCGCCCTTATCACTGTCCATTAGCCCTTAACTTTGGTCTCCCTCCCTCATTTGAGCTCCTGGAGTGTGGGGACCGGACTTACTCATCTCTGTGCCTGGTCTAGGGCCTGACTCCATACAGGAACCCTGGATATTTATGGAGCTCCACAAATCTCAGACTGATGAAGGGACATTTCAGCCCTGTGAGTTCTCAAGACGAGAGCAGGGACCCACTGCCTCTGCCTGGCTACCATGACCCGACCCCACGAGCTCCTTGTCGACAATTACCCCACGGGGCCCAGGACTGGGTGCATCAGGCCCGACCACCTCCTGGATTCAGGCAGCAGACCGAGGACTGAAAGCTGAAAGACCAGTGGCCTGAAACAGCCCAAGGCTGCCGGAGCCAACTCAAGGCAAATGAACCAGGGTAATCACAACAGCACACACCCGGCCTTTTAATCCTTCTGGTGCTTTGAGACTGTAGAATCACGCTAAGTAGAAGGTTCCCAAAGGCTGGGATGCTGAGTCTGGCCTGTTGACTTCCTACTCTGTGCAGTATATCAGAAAGTCCCTTGGTACAAATATGAGGGAGCTGCATAAACACATGTGGACTAGGCCAACCGTTAGGCCATCATTATAGAGGAAGGATGAACTGTTTTGATCTTTTTTTTTTTTTTCATATCTCCATCTTTTTCTTCTCCTAGTAACCCCCTGAGATTGGTAGAGTCAGGAGGGATCAACCCATCTTCCAAGTGGAAAAGCAAAGCACATTGTGTTTGTATTTATACAAGTTCCACACAACAGAAAGACAAAGGCTAATTCTAGGACTAATATAAAGACTGGAAGGGCTCTTATGATCCAAAGGCCTCACTTTATAAATAGGGAGTGTGAGGCCCACCGACATCGAGTGGCTTGCTTAAGGACACACAGAGCACCAAAGACAGAATTGGGATTAGAACCCTGGACTCTTCACTCTCAGCTAATAAAAGTTCCACAAGACTAGGCCTCCCTTCCTTAGGGTTTTGACCGCCCAGCACTTGAAAAAAACCCAACAGCAAAGACAAATTCCACTACAAACCCACAGGGACAGAAGGTGTGGAGGCAAAGGTGGCCCCCAGCATGCTCGTTGAGGGTTACCACCAGAATCAGGGGAGAAGGGACCTTGACAAAGGTAACTCAACCTCCCTCCCCTGGAGAAGCATCCTTTCTGCCACTTTCTGTGGTACAGAATTGGGTGGCCTCTTCCTGTCCACTTGCAATGGCGGTATCTCGTAATGTTGCCAGGCAACTCATTCTATTAATGAATTATTAGAAAACTCCTTCTTCCATATGCCTTCTCCTCTGCACTCGCTCTCAGAGGAGGGTAACTACTTTTGTTTGCACCAGCTAATTTTAATGGATTCAAATGGAACAACCAGTGATACGCACTCATTCCTTAGATGACATGTGCCGTTTTATGCCTACCCTGCAGGCCCCCTTGACTGGACAGCTGGTGTGTTGGTGGCCTGTTATCTCAGTAACGCCCACCCTCCACTCTGTGCCTCCCACAGCCCTGGAGATGCACAGCACCCCTGGGTGCCAGAGCCCTACCTCCATCGTTGTCTTTGCTGTCACCACAGGCAGTTTCCATGGACGTGTCGCAGCCAGCTCCTCTCCAGCCCAGCTGGCAGACGCAGTGCCACCCATTCAGGTCCAAGGTACATCTGCCGTTGCCATTGCACAAGCCAGGGCAACCCTCTGCAAGGCAAAGCACACGGCATCAAGGTGTGATCACCCACAGCCACCTGGTCACATACACGCACACTCTGCCTGTCAACTTACAAAAGGCTTTCACATTCGTCAGCGCATCGGTGCCCGCAGCTCCCGGGGAGGTCTCTCATTAGAACTGCCACTTCACCTCTAAGGCAACTGAGACTCAGGGGTGGAAGGCCTCACTAAGGATGCACAGTGGCCAGGATTCTAGAGCAGGAGTCAGTGGATGTGGGCTTGTCCAAATTTGATCACTGGAGCTTTTAGGCTGATCCTGGCTCCTTGCTCACTCTTGCCTGTTTTTCCTGTCTCTGGTGGCTGTGTGGAACCAGGGAATCATCTATTTACTCCTCTTGTCCCCTCAGCACTTCTGGGTCTCATTCTAAAAGGCCGTACTTTTCTCAGGCCTTGTTACTAGGTTCACTGTACTGAACCTTAGGTTTCTCATTTATTTTGTCCTATTTTCTCCTAAACAACTGTCTTTGCTTTCAGGAAGGGTCCTGGAGTCTTTTTTTCCCCATCTTATCTACAGCGAGTAAAGGGAACCCGGACAACTGCCACGAGAGAGACTAAGTAGGGCTGTCTGTGATTGCCATTGCAGGTTTGGGCAGGCTTCCCTTCCCTAATTTTCTTCATCTGTACATCTGTCTCCCTGTCATCTATTAAGCACCTTCTCTGGGCTAGCACTGGAGGTACAGAGATGAGTAAGACCTAGTTCTTATTCTTGAGGAGCATGTAGCCTATCAAAGGAGACAGGTTTGTATAAGCAAAATATTTCACTGCTAAGTACCCTGAGGGAGATGTACAAAATATGGTGGGAACCAAATACAGGAGTGGCCACCTGCGTGAGAGGGCTGTGGGCGATTCAATCAAGGAGGGTCAGGCAATATTTAGACTCTGCCTCAGGTCTGCTTTGACTGTATCATAAGGTGGGGAGTTACTATTCAAGTAGATTTGCAGGTTTTTGTTGACCACCTTTTCAAACCCCTCTCTCTCTGAGTCTGTAGCTTAGAAATCTAGGCCTGAGAATCTGTGAAGTTACACGGTTTACTCCAGCTTCTGCGTTGCTGCTTGGTTTTCATTCAAGTCCTCCTTTCAACAAATCTGCCAATTCTTTTCTCAGAGGGGCTATCAAAATATTACCTCCCTGGGATATCTTCTCTGGCCCTTGCTCAGTCTCAGGGAAAGGTATGGACGTGAAAGCACTCTGCCACCTATAAAACTTGTTTTATTATTAAGAGCAGCAACTACAGCTGCAAACTAAATTTTCTATCATGAAATAACTGAAAACGGACCCATTATTCTTAAATGGGACAAGTGTGGATGTGGCTGTCTGATATAAGACCTAGGCCAAGGTAGGTACTCACTAAATGGCCGATCAAATAGAATCTAAAGCTGTACTGTTTCAAGGTCTTCTGATAGTTGACTGTTCTTACAAAGTAAAATGTTCATTTATACTTGAGATGTTCAATACCAATCAATCAATCTGGCCACTGTGTTCCATTCAAAGGAAGAAACATTTACGGAGTGTGTACTCTGAGCCTCGGAGGGATTCCTGTGGAAGTTTTGAAGCAAATGTGGATAATGGGGTCACAGCAGAAGCCTGCTGGGAAAGGTGGGAAGCCAGAAGCATGGCCACCCCAAAAGTGATCGAGAAAGCAGTTGGAAAGCACAGGAGCAGTGCTGTGACGTGCAGGTGACCGCCCAGGCATTCTGACTCAGTAGCTCCCATCAGCCACCCCTCCTGATCTAAGCAAATAGACTCCCTCTTTTTCCAATTAATCCCATTTAAAGTTTTGTCCATCCAGCTGAGACTTTAAATTAAACCTCCTATGTATTTGAGATCCGTTGTGGAGGAAGAAGAGTCCAATCGTTAAGAATGGTAGTGGACTGCTTTCTCTTGCTCCAAGATGTAGCCTCTTGTAAGATGCAAATAACATCTCTTATCTAAGAGCACACGCTTGGGAGCCACATCAAAGGCTGGCTCTGTCACACAGTGGCTTTAGGACACCCAGGCACCTTATTTAATTTCTCTGAGCCTCAGTCTACTTATAAAATGGGGTTGTTGGGAGGATTAAATAAGATAATGTACGCACGATGCACAAAGCCTGACATACAGCTTGAACACAGTATCTGAAACTTCTACTCACCTTGACCTTCTCTCTAGTTTAGTAGAGGGACTATAATATCATAAGTTGTATCCCTAACCTCAGGTAGGGGTCATTGAAAGGCAAAATAGAAAACTGAGGCAGTTATCTAGATCAGAGTCGGCAAGCTTTTCCGGTAAAGGTCCAGATAATAAATATTTTAGGCTTGTGAGCCATATGGTCTCTGTTGCAATTACCCAACACTGCCATTGTAGCTTGAAAGGAGCTACGTACAATTTATAAATGAATGGGCATGGCTGTGTTCCAATAAAACTTTATTTACAAAAACAAGTGATGAGCCAGATTTGGTCTGTGTGCTGTAGATGCCAAACCCTGGTTTAGATGCTTCAGGACAGTGATGACAATGCCAGTTGCCATATACTGAAGGTCTCCTACGGCTTGCCACTGTGCTAGACGTTCTACATATATTATTTCCAAACTAAGTAACTTTTGGTTATATTTTCCAGATCCTTATTTCCTAGGGCAGTGCCAATTTCACTCCCTTTAATCCTAAATTTTTAATAAAAACCATGTGTTATAATACAGTATGGACTTTGTACCTAGACAGACCTCAGTTTAAATCCCAGCACCACCATTTTACTTACTATCTGTGTGATGACTGGCAAATTATTTAACTCTCTAAGCCTCAGTTTTCTCATCTGTAAAATGGAGGTAATATGTAATTCAAAGAGTTGTTAAGAAGATTAATGGGATAATGTATATCAATTATTTAGCACAGTGGGTGACACTGGTAGGCATTTAACAAATGACAACTGCTATCATTATTATTGGGTTTATTTTGTTTTAACATTGTATAACTTCACTAAGAAACTCACAAACCAGAAAATAACCCTTTGCCAGTCCAAACTGTGTCAATGTTTGGGTCAAAAGCTGTGGTCCTCATAAATATAAACCTTGCCAGAGGGAGCTGAGACAAACCCAATGACGTGGTCATGGGGCCAACATGCAGCTCAGCAGGAAGCAACGAGATGGGTTGAGGGTCACGAGTGTCACACCAGGCCCACTGTTTCATGCTTTCCTGGCACTCTTTCCCCCTGAGAGCAACTGTCCCGAGCATACTCAAATTATTAATTTTGCAATAGTTTACTGCCTTACTCCCTCTACTAGAATGTAAACTTGCCATAAAGTTGCCATACTTGCCACAAAGGCAACCTTGGACCTAATCTAGTGCCTTGCATGGAGCCAGTACTCGGTATGTATTTGTTGAAATGAATCAATGAATGAGGTGGAGACCTAGGTCCAGCCTGCCTAAGTTGTGGGATCTTGGGAAAGTGATTTTTCCTCTTTTGGCCTCAATTTCCTCATCTGTGAAATGAAGGTTTGGATGAGATGCTCTGTTAGGTCCCTCCAGTACAGCCACCCAATAGAGAAGGTCAAAACAACTTCAAATTTGATGATTTTGTTCTTAATTTCAACAAACTTTACTTAACACCTACTGGACACCAGGCATGTGTTAATTCTGGGGTATACAGAGCTGAGATATAGCCTCTGCCTTCAATATTTTTATACTCTATTTATCGATACCCTTTGTTCCAGGGCAATTTAAAATGGACCTTATAATCTCAAACAATACTTCTCAAAGTGAATTCTTTGAACTACTAGTTCTACGAGGTCCTCAAATACAAACTTCTGTCAGTCTGGAAAACAATATATCCTATATTCTTATCCTAGAAAGTCACACTGAATATTAATACACTAAAGGCTCTGGGAAGTCTTATAATAAAGAAACCTGCTTATCTGAGTATCAGAACGCTTTCCTCAGAACTATCCCTCCCCTACCCACAACCATTTACAATAATGCAGAATATTCCATTCCACAAAACCCTCTGTGGGAAGCGCCTCTTAGCACACAGTGCCTGGTGCAACACATTCCGTGCTGCTCTTAAACTGCCAGGAGGAGCCCGTGTTCTTGGGGAGGGTAAGCTCTACACGTGAAATCACAGCACTCTCTCCACAGTTTCTTCCAATGGACCAGGTTCTATCCCGAGGGTCTGCACTGTCCTACCAGTTTCAGGGTTTCAGAGAGAACTGGAGTACCTGTGGCTTGAATGAGGTTTGCTCTCAAGCAGGAATTTGCACCTGGGATCAACACACCCCCATGAGCCAGTATGAGGAAGCCTCCTCTGGGGGACTTGCTGACTTTCTTAAAGCAATATGCCCATCTTTAGCCATTGCTAAAGCTCACTAATTCCACAACCCTGAAATTCATCAGTAATTCAGAGAGCCCAAGTGACATTAACAACCCCCTCTGGAACGACTCACACCCGGCATTTGTCAGAGCCAAAATAATGTAATTTTAAGGTTTAGAGAAGGGCTAATAAGCTTCTGAAAAGAAACAATGCCCTTTAAATGACAGGGGACCGCTTTATCTTCAACCTCCTGCTTAAGCCTAGGAAGAAGCCTCCCTTGAAGCTAGAAGACTTTCAGAATCCTTGAAGGTATTTATTTTTTACTTAAGGGGTAAAGCAGCTATGCAACACACCTAACACAACAAATGTCCCATTTATGTTTGTTTCTCTTTCTGGTTTTCTTGTACTTTTTCATCCCTACCGTCACTTCCCTAGACAAGGTCACTGTTTTTTCCCTCCTAGATGATAGCAACAGTCTCCTAATTGGTCTCTTTGCCCCCAAATGCTCCTTTTCAACTCTTTTCCACAATATGGCCAGATCGATCCTTCCAAATCACAAATGTCATCAAGCCATCGTCCTGCTTTTAAAAGCGGGATACCATGCTTATGTTACGGCCCACGGTCTTGGTCTATGAGGCCCTGCCTAAGTTGGGGAGAGCTGTTCTTGCTAAGTGGCCGTGGGACTTTCTCTATCACAATCGTCATCATACTTTGTTGGAATTATTTGTTTTAGTGTCTTCTCTGCTAGGCTGGGACCACTTCCGTTGTGTGGCATCCACATTTCCTGGCACTTAGGAGGAGTTCAACATACTTGCTGACTGACTGTTGTTTCCTCAGTGTCTTCCAATGCAAGTGGAAAGCAAAGAACAAAGGCTGGTTTGTCTCTGAACTGCAAAATACTCTACTCTGAAAAGTCTGGGGTTTGCATTATAACGGTCTCTGAATTATTTTTTGGGGGGGAGTTACTAGTACCCATTATACCAGAAAGCCAGCCAGATGGGGCTTGGTCCAGATCTAGATTTTGGCAAGAAACATTTGTCTTTTAAAGCAAGTTATGATTCACTGACCTAATCCAGCTCAACGTTTGGTGATATATTTTCTGAACTAAAGATCAGAACGGGTGGTTTGAGAGAATACGGGTCACTTCCTGGTGAGTTTGCCAGTTTGGAAGACAGTTTGGAGGAAGAATTTTGGAAATTAATGGGACATTCTCGGTGACTTACCGTGACAGATGAAAGAATACTGGAAATACGGATTAGGCCAGGAAACACAAAATCTTGGGTTCTGCCACTTACTAAGAGTGTGATCCAGAATGGGCCACTCAGCTTCTTCAACTTTAATTTCCTTCTCCAATCAAATGAGCATATCTATTCACTTGAAAAAATTCACAGGACTCCCTTAAGACTCATAGATATGGAAAACCCTCACAAAGTAGGAAAAAAAATCCACCAGCTATTAAACTTAATCCATACTGAGGATTCCTCTGATAATGATTATGTGTGAAATGCCTATTTTAAAGAGGCTCAGAGGTGCTACTCTTTCTTGCTGGAATAATGTTATTCTTGGTTGAAGGCCAGTACGTGAAATGCGAGGCAGCGTGCTTCTCAACACCATTGGATGGGCCCTAGTGCCACCTTTGCTGTAGTTGGCAAAGATGTTCCAGTTGAAAAGCATTTAGTCATTGATGTTTCCCTAAAATCCTTTCCATCACTTTTTAAACAGCAGTTGCTATCTCTTATTAAAAGCCAACTTAACCTTTTTCTTTACAATTTCAAAAATTAGTGTGGTTAATGAAGTCCTTCTCCAAGTTAACGGTGAGGCTAAGAAGATGATGATAAAACAGCACAGCTAACATTTACTGAGCATCATTCCTGCCCACGTGCTAAGCACTTTACATTCATTACTTTAATCAGTCCTCACGCCAATCCCACCAGGCACGTCCTGTTTTCCTCATTTTATAAAGACTCTGAAGGGAAGAGAGGTGAAGAAGCATGGCCAAGGTCATCCAGTTCATTGAGTATTGGAGTTTGGATTCACACTCAGGCAGTCTGACTTCAGAGTGTGTTTCCTTAACCAATGAGCACATATGTGGTGCCTGGTGCCGTGTGAGGGCTTGAGGATAAAAAGCTGAAGATGGCATGGTATTTCTCCTCCGGAAGCTTGGGGCCTTTCTGGAGCACACACATCTGATCGTTCTGAGACTTATTCCTAGAGCAATGAGGCCTCTTTGGAAAATTGGGTACCATCTACTTAATGTAAATGTTTCAAACAGAAGGAATTACTTGGCCTGTGGGGAACACTCTTCAAAAATAAAACTTACCAAAGTCAGGCCTTCTCTGAAAAGGAAAAAAAAAATCCAAACAAACAGACCATTCACCTCCTGAGGTCAGGGGTCTGTTTTCCCCCATTTCTCCAGAGCCTGGGACAGCATCTAGCACACAGTACTAGTACTAGGGGGAATGGAGTTCTTAGGGTTTCTTAGTTTGCTCTGGGGTCTCTTCCTGTCTCAGGCCACCCACCCTGGTTCCCAGCATCTTCATTCTGATGGACCAGGGGCCATAAAGCATGGGCAGGGTGACATGAGATGGGGTAGAAAGGGTGAGGGGGTGTATCTGTGTATGGGGAGAGAAGGACAACAGCACAGTGGTAATGTCACAAAACAGCCTGAGCACCTGGGGCAGGGGAGAATGACACTCCAGGTGTATCAACCATCTTGTGACCAAAACCCCGCCCTCCGGGCAGTGTCTGCTGTGACAAAGCCTGGGACGCGGCGGCACCGAGACACCTTGCTCGCGGGGTATCTATACATCTCCAGACACACATTTCTTCTGTCCGTTATGCTCATACACAAGCACACACACAAAGACAACAGGAAATAGAGGAAGAACACCATACCTTTAACTACCCTATCCAGATAGTGCGCTTGGGAGATAAAAGACAGCACATTTAAGGTAGGACTGAAAAAGTGCAGTACCGCCTGTCACGTAACCATGCCAGGCGCCAAGGAGACAAAGGGGGCTGCACCCCACGCTTGGGACAGACCCGCCAGGGTGGGGAAAATAAAACCAAAGACAGGACAACACGAGAGAGAAGGAGGGAGAGCAAGCACATTCTCCAGGAAGGGCCAAAAGGAACGTCAACTCACTCTGTGATCCGGGCGTTTGGAAATGTGATCATATAAATAAGAAGACACATGGATGAGGAGAACAGCGGAAAAAGGAGGATGGGAAGCTGCAAAAGTGGCTACACTCCTGCTCGATCAGCTTTACGGAAAACTAGAACTTGCCCCTTTGTCTACCCAGAGCAGCATTCACCTTCCCTCCAGGGGATGCAGCGGGACAAGAGTGAGGGCGCCCTGCATGGGCAGAGGTGACCCCAGGAGGTTGGAATTCGGAAATAGGCAAAAGGGGAGTCACCCCTGATATACACCAGGGAAGTAGGTTGAGCCTTTGGTCAAATACACTGCTAGCTTATCTGTTTGCCATTCTTGCACTTTCCACGGACCCACGTGCCCACATAGACGTGAATGCAGAATGCGTGTTCTAAGGAAGATGCATCTCTCCTTTGCATCTTACACAGAATGTGAGGTGCAGGTCAATGGGTGTGGCTGTGAAAGACAAGAGAAAGAAAAGAAAACCTGACTCCTTCTCAATGCTGATTAACTTAAAAGGTAGAATGACGTATGCTTTGTTTTCCAACGCATACATCATTGTTATCATCACACATCGTCGTTGGGGGCTTATATCCAAGCACTGAATTATTTGGCAATCTAAGGTTTTGCTCATTTGTGAGGATGGGTGTCAAATGTGGCTCTGAACTAAACCTACTGTGCATATACATGGGTGCCTGGCTCTGTGCTTGGGGCAGGGCAGACCTCTTCATTCCCAGCATAAATCAGTAACAGCATTTCACCTTCCCTATTGGGCTGTGGTCACAGCCATTGGAGGAGCTTCCCTAGCACCTCCTTCTCTATACCTCCTCCACATGTGCTCCCACAAAGGCTGGAGAGATGGCCATTTCCTGAAGGGCTGATGCTTTCAGCCGGGCTGGTCCCCACCCTTAGCTCGATTTCACACGTGAATCAAAAGTCCATAAGAGAGGGCTCAACTGCGATGGTGAGGCCTTATCTGGAAGCCCTAGGGTTCTATAAACTGTAAGAACATTCTCCATAAAAGAAATATAAATTTTATGTTTTCAATCCTCTGGATAGGACAGACACTGTGGCTGTTCATCAATATATATTTGCCTCCTAAGACTGGTGGATGAGAGGGTAGGTTCTTAGTTCAGGCACCCATGTGGTCTGTGCTTCAAGAGGAAATATGTTCCCAGAGGCTGCAGAGCCAAGTGGAAAATTGGGAAGAGGAGTTTTCACTGGGTCTGCACGCTTCCCCTTCATTCTTACAGATGCTGCACAGCCCATGAGCTAACAGGATGTAAGAAGGGAAAGTGAAGGGGAGTGGTGTATTAAGCAGGACTGAACAAACAAAGCTGTGGAATGACAGTGAAAAACAGGGTCAGCCCACATGAAAAACCACCTAGGAAACATCTCTGGTGAAGGCGAAGACTTTCTCGATTCTTGGTTCATCTGTCACCTGCGTCTTAGTCAAGATCATTCATCTAATTTTGCAAAGTGATCTAAAATTGCTTAGACATCATCTCCCAGGATACGCCATCGGAGAACCACGACACAACACACAGATCTCCTGGCTCAGCTGGTGTTCTTAGCGTTCAGATCTGCAGAATTTTGTGGAGGGTCATAATCATAGGTTCTGGTAATGACACTGAACCCAGCTACAGATGAGATGGAGTGAGCCTAGATTTCTCTCACAGGGTTGGCAAGGATGACTCGGCTGGACGAGACAGGCATCATTGGGATTCAAATGACCATACCAGTGCGCAGCATCCACTTGGAGGGAATTCTCTGACCAGAAAAATGTCTCCAAACTTAACGGTGATATCATGGCTCTGGTGATGAGTAGAGATTATATCCACTATATAGGCTAATCTCCCCAAACCCAGGGGCTGACCTCAGAGAGCTCCCTCTCTCTCTCTTCTATTGCTATAAGAACTATTTAGCAATAAAGATCTCTATTAAATATGTTTTTAGTACCTTTAAAAAATGCTTACTAATTTCTCAGACCACAGGCAGGAACACCAGCCAGTGGAAGTGACGGAGGCACACTCAGGTCATAATCAATGTTGTGGGTTTCAGGAGACAACAGTGGATTCCACAAATCCTGGGATTCCTTCCTCACACAGTGACCTCAGGCCACGCTGTGAAAAAAGCTGATAACAGCCAGTCAATACCAAGACCAAGAGCTTCCTGGGAATGGAAGAGAGCTTCCTTGCCTCTACTGAAAATGAAAGTGGTAACTGAGTCTTTGAAGTCCAATGCCATTTACTTATAAAAGGCATATGCAGAAGTCCACACTGCTGTTTCTTTCACTGTTTGAAAAGCTTGGCACATATGCCCTTTACTCAAGTCACGTAAAATTTCATCGTGATTTTAAAGCACTAACTTTAAGAAAAGATGACGCCAAGTCCCTAAGCTTGCATTATGGATGGTGGATTCAGGGCTTCCCCAAATTCCTTCATCTTTCTCCTCCAGATTTCAGGATGAAGACGATGGAAGCAGAGTCATTTTCCTCTTGGACCACGCGCTTCTATGTTCCTGTCACTGGGCAACAAAGTGGAGATAGTGGAGGCACACAGCTATTTATAAGACAAGCTCTGAGCCTTAGCACGAGGGTAGCCTGTGAGGTCTTAGATCTCTTTAGCATTTCTATGACCTCCAACGTGAAAGCTTCTTTCCTTCACTTGCCTGTACCAATAGAAGTTTCCAGAAATTTCTCTTAAGATAATCCCAAGAAGCTTCAGGGGCCCCCATCAAAGGTTGTGAAGAACATGGCAAGAAGCTTATTCTTCAGGAGCCTCCGTTGACTCTAACAGCTGTATCATTGGTACACGTTAGGTCAGGTGAAACGAAGATCATTATGGCAGGTGATGACTGGGGTGGCTATAGTCATCTGAACTTCTCTCAGATGGATGACAAATCATCAAAGAGATGTTCTTGTTAAGTTCTTGGATACATTCATGCTCTTCTCTCTTTGGACGAAGGATCAGTGAGGAATAAGTGGCCAACGGCACCCACCCCGAGAGGGGCTCACGGAGCCCACTCACTGGTCTCCAGTTTCCCACTCCTACCACATGTGGGCTGAAAGCTCCCAGGACCATCAACTAATCAAGTTCTTGCTCTGATAACACGGGGTAGATCCCTGTCCGTTTTCTCTTTCTCCGTGTCAGCATTTGTCCTACAACTCATGGGTCATGATGCCTCTGAGGAGGGAGAAGCATAGGTTATCTCACAGGCGCTGATACCTTGTGAATGCTTGTGAGCTCTTGGTTAAGGATTGTCTGATTACAAAAAAGAAACTCAAGAGCTACCGTTCAAAAGTGGACAAAGAACTCCAGAAGACTGTGTGGCCTTTCTTTGTAATTTCCCTGCATCGGGAAGTCTGGCTTTGCTCGCTCTAGTAATTGCATCATCAGAGTATAATTTTGATCTTTACTCCCAGAGGAGGATTTGTTTGAGAATCAAGATTTACATGATTGGACAGTTCTCCTGGAACCTAGTAAATACTTCTGCATATCTGGCATCTTGAACAATCACAGCTTTGGGGTCAAGGTTGGAATTTTACACATGTAATCAGGAGCTAGCATTTCCCACATGTGTTTTGGGACCTCATAGACAAGGGGCAGTGAAGTGAACAAAATAACTATCATAGAAGTGATCCAAAATGTTGGTGTTTTCAAAGAAATAGGAAAAATTAAACACCTTCTTAAATTTAGCTATGATTTTCAGCTTTCTCTAAAGAAACTGGAGGTCAAGCCCCAGACTGAAGAGACTCATAAAATTCCTGGAAAAGACATCCAAAAATACGTTTTTGATGACTCTGTGTTGACCATATACTTGAGAAACGGATCCTAATCAATCCATCTGACCTTAACTTCTAGACTAGGGAAACTGGTTCCATATACACAAGTGGATGTATTACTAGTAAGTAAGTAAGAGTGAAAATGAAAAAATCCTGTTTTATTTGTGGGATATTTTTAGGAGCAGGTGATGGGTGTGCAGTCTGTGGGCAGTGGAGGAGGGGCCGGAATTCCATCACCCCTGCAGGCCTCCTCCAGCCACCCCACTCTGTGATTCACAGAGGGAGAAACTGAAGCCCCAGCGACCATGTGGTCTACCCACGGTGCTGTCACCAAGACTTTTCTTGAAGTTGCAAAGAGACAGATAATTCCTAACGTAAGGAATTAAGATTTGAAATAGTCTTGCTTTTTGACAAAAATATTGTCATGAAAGAGGATGCCAATCTGTTTTGAGAAAACCAATCTGTTTTGAGAAAAACCAGGGAGCTTCCATAAAAGAAAAGGTGGACCCAAGCCTCCAAAAGGAGATATTTAATTCCTACTATATAATCTGCTCTGGGAAATGTCACTGGGGTAAGAAGGTTTTTAAGCTGGGGACTTGACCCAAAGGAGCCCAGACTTGTCTTACTCTTTTATGCCAGCTGTTAGGGAACCAAGTCATTCTTTCCCGTTTACGGAGGGCAGCAGTGTGCAAATGAACAAGCCTTGCTCTCTTTGGATCCCACTGTGTGGAGGTCTCTGAATCAGCATCGTGGATCCTGGCCTCTTCTCTGGTATGGGACAGAACCACACTGAAAAATACGAGCTAGCTGTGCGATGACCCATTGAATAATGATGAAATCTGACAACAAGAGAACATTTAACACTTTGAATTTCTAACTTTTCACACCAGCAGTTTTTGCTCTTCCTAAATGTTACTCGCAGGGAGTGAAGTTCCCTGGAATGTAAGGAAGTGCTTCTTGCTACCATCAAAGATTAAAGAGGGGTTTCTCCTTCTCATATCTATTCTGAAAAGAAAAAAGAAGGCACCGCCATTGTTTCCCTCGTTTGTATCTCGTACTCCTTCCCTTCCATCCAGCAAGGTTACTGAAGTGTTCCTTCGGCACTAGGGTGTCGGGTTTCTAGCGGGGATGCAGCTGGCCACGGGCAGAGACGCACAGAGGGCAAGTTGCCATGCGGGGAGATTAGACGGGGTCAAAGGAAACGCGCACCACACAATGAAAGGTAACAGAATTCCGAGCCAAAGTCCTTTCATCTGAGCCACTATGACTAGTCCTTTACTTCTTCAATGTCCTGTGACAGTTTTCTGGTATTTAGGACTGTCAACCTCCCTCTTGAACCGTGCACATTTACCTTGGTGTATTTCTTATCCGGAGGGGAAAAAGCATCTGCAATCCCAAGGAGGAATTTGCTCTTAAAGAGTGACAACAGGGTGTGCAGGGGAGGTGGGACGGGCTGGTCTGACTCCTTGGCATCACAACAGAGATGTTCTTCAAGCTAGGCTGAGGAACATCCACGAGACACCAGCTGGAACCCAGCCTGCCCACAAGCCCTGCCATGAATCATCTGTGACTGGACGCAGGGAGGATTTCCGTAAATCCCTCATCATTTGACTCAGATGAGATGCTTTAACCTTACAGAAGCCTGACATCCATAAACTGCTTGGAACTTGGTGAGGTGAGCCGAGGACTCTATAAGCAAGTGATAGAAAACAGAATGCATTCTCTCTGGGCTCTGATTTTGGTTTTAATAGGGATGGGTCCCCTTCTGGGCTGGGAGGCTAAAAGGTCAGCTTGTCCTTAGTCATGCAGAAAAGTGAAGGTGAAGGAAGGGGCAGAGTTGAAAGAAGCAGGTGGGCCTCTCTGGTGACTAGGGCTGCTTTTCTTTAAGAGGTGTCCAGGGCGGTCGTGGGATAGGATGACACTGACGGAAAGAAGCCACCCAGAGGCGCACAGTGAGACAGCGTGGCGCGTTCTGCTACGGAAAAGCAGGGTGGGCTGCCGGCGGCTGTGGAGCGGCTCTGGACTCTGGTAAGAGTGTGGCTGGCCAGCTAGCTGTGGGACTCTGAGACCAACTGGAATAAGAAGGCCCAGCCTCTGGGAAGGATGAGAGCCAGAGGCCTCTGCAGAAAACCTGGGCTTTGTCCTGCAAGGACCGCAGAGCAAGCAGCTGGCGAGGAGCTCCTCCCCAAGGCTCAGAAAACCAAGCCTCAACGTCCAGTCCTACTTCTTAACAGTTAAGTGACCTTGGGCCTCAGGTCCTTGAAAAGAAGGGGGGAAATACGTGTGCCTCCACAGGGTGATGGATGGGAGTGGGAAAGAACGCAGTCAAAGCCCTTAGCACAGTGCTCGCCACACTGTAAATACTCAAAAATCAGAGCCCATTATTATTAATATTAGTAAGTATAAGGTATTCCACTGCCATTGATAAAAAGGGCGATGGTGTGGAGGCAGGGATGATGAATAAAAGTTAATTTCAGGCTGCAAAACAAAAGGAATGCGGCCTAAAACAATATGAAATGAGAGGTAGCCCCATTTGCTCAAAATTCCTTTGTCCCTCGTAATCTTTGGGGCTTGCCTCCCAGTTTCTGTAATCACGAGGTGACTGTCAGAGCTGGAGAGGCACCCGGAATCCTGTCTCCTAGAGCCATGTGCTTGCCATTTGATCACAGACCCTTCCTTGAAAAAAAAATGGAAGGGGAAGAAGTTAAAACACACACACACAGACCAGTTGATTCAATAAAGACCTTTTGGTGAGTGTTCATTCCAGGTTAATAAACCAAGCAAACATCTGGCTGTGTTTAAAATCAACAAAACCAGCAGGAAAGGCAGAAAGAAGGGAACAGAGTGATCAGCTTGTTTTGAAAGCTGCCAACAGTGCTGCTTCAGCAGGGGCTGGTGCCAAGGAGCCACCAGGAGAGGGGAAAGGAGACAAATGCAGACGGGACGGAAGCCGAGGACAGGGGAGGGGGCAGATCCCAGGCCTAACGGGATGCAGATGTGGCCTGGGGCCTGCGGGAAGCTTTCCCCAGGATCCCAGGCCTCTTCGGGAGCTCCAGCCTAGGAGGCTACTGGGGGTGTTCAGCGCTAAGCCCAAGACCTCCCAACCAGACCATAAACTTGATTTAATGGCTATGTTTATGGAGTACTGTACGATGTTCCAGCCTGTACGTGCATTATTATCCCCATTTCACAGGTGAGGAAACTGAGGCTCCGAGAGGCCTTGGGACTTGCTCACAGCTGCTGAGGTAGAGGCATCTACATCACAGCTGCTGAGGTTCAGTCATGCCTGAACCCCAGCTCCTAACACAAAGTTATACTGCTTTTGGCCCGGGAAGGGCTAAACCCAAGGCATGCTGACCAGCTAGCTGAGATCTGGGAGATGCAGGGTGGGAGGGAAAAGGTTAAAAATGTCCTATTGTGAGTTTGAGTCCAACTGATGTCTAGGAAAAGCCAACCATAATGTCGTCAGATGAAAGGACTTTTGGCCCAGTTCCCACATGCGACAGGGGCCCCGAAGTGCCTGACAGACAACGGCACCGCGCAGCCCTGGAGAAGGTGCGGAGGCCCGGCCCTCATACCGATGGTGCAGTGCTCGCCGTTCCAGCCCGGGCTGCACTCGCACTTGCCGTCCCGGCAGGTCCCATGCTCAGCGCAGCGCGGGTGGCAGGCGCGCTGGTCGCAGGCCGCCCCCATCCAGCCGTCCTCGCAGCGGCAGGTGCCCCCCACGCAGACGCCGTGGCCACCACACTCGGCCGCACAGATCTCTGGGTGGGGGGAGGGAGAAGGGGGAGAGAGAAAAGACAAGTATTGAGCCAGTCGTTCTTGGGAAAAAGGGTCACACGCTCTGTGAGCAGTCGGGATTCCAGAGGCTCAGGAGGCTCGGGACAAGAACAAGGACCCTCGGACAAGAACAGTTCTCCAGCCAGAGGCCTGTCCCGAGCCCCTTTCCTCGCCAAAATAGGATGGACTGTAGGGCTCTGCTCTGTTCACTTTTCTCTGTGGCCAGCCTGTCCCCGCTTCTGTGCTTACCGCTTCCAAAGGGGACCGCCCTTCTGAACAGATGTGAGGAGAAGTCAAATTTAATTAAAAACCAATTATGTGTGAAAACGAAGTGAGGCTGAGCCAGGCGAAGTACTTGTGGGTCTGGCTGGGGTGCATGACGGGTCCCGGGCTTGCACTTCATTCCAGCTTTGACTCTAACTGAGATGGGAGGAAAGGGGAGGCTGGACCCCCGCATCCCAGGGGGGTTCTCTGGTGCCCTGCTGGGTTTATGTTCAGTTCCTCTGCTCACTGCTTCATCAACCCAACTCCGAGCACCATCTAAGTGGCTTTTCCAAAGCAAACAGCTGGACTGGGGGTGGAGGTGCTTCACAGGCAGACTGGAGCTGCCCTTCACAAAGGCCCGTCTGTGAGATGGTGCAAAAGACACATGCGACCTGATCCACAAGTCCCTTGGGCCCCGGGCCAGCGACAACTTCACGGTTACTCAGGCAGAGGTTGTGAGAGCTTTGAAACACAACTCCTTTGTAGGCAACGAGTTGAACAACTGGGGCCCTTGATGCTCTCGGCCAGCGCTGTGATGGAGCCCCTGACTCAATTCTCTGCCTCGTGGCCCAACATTCTTCAAATGAAGATCCCAACACCTTAAATTTCTTTCAAATTAAACTGACTGGCACCCATGTCAAATTGCATTTGCACGTTACCCCTTCCAAGCTACACTCCTGGCTTGGAAGCTACTAACACTCCAACTACTTTTGAAAAAGAAAATAAAATTAGATCTCAGAGGCTCAGAACTTCCATATTAATCTACAAGGCAACGGCTAAAATGTTCAAGAATTAAAAAATAAGCAAAACAGAAAACAGTAATGGTTCCCATTTATGGTGTGTTCCTATGCCTGACATCTTGCCAAGCAAAGTAGCTGGAAAGGGAGTTAACGCGTGCAGTACCACACTGGGTTTCTCAGCTCCCCAGGGGAGAGAAAGGCTGCTGTAAAATGTGTGCAGAGAGCCCTGACCTGGAGCCAGGGGACCTGGGTTCTATGCCAGGCTCAGGAGCAGAAGCTGTGTGACCCTGGGCAGGTTCCTTGACTTCACTGGTGATGCTGCCTCACAGCACCTCTTCTACCCATCAGGGCTATGCTGAGCATTCAGTGAAGTGGACAATAGAAAAGGGCATGGCAAGATCACTAACTCAAGAAAGATTTCTCAGGACAGTGAGCTTTAGACTACGTGTCCAAAGACCAGGTTTGTGAGGTCTGTGTCTGCTCAGCCATGGATCTGCTGTGTGACCTTGGGAAAGTCACTTGCCCTCTCTGGGTGTTCGTTTCCTCATCAACTGCAGGGGTGACCTGATGGCATCTAAGACTGGGGGAGTCTATGATATAAACATCCTCCACGTCACACAGCATGATCTAGCCCTAAGGCTCGGCTGGAGTGTCCCTCCTCCTCTGAGAAGTCTCCCACGATTCATTCAGCGGTTGTTCTCTTGCTCCGTGCCTTTCCATGTGACGTGGTAGACTGCTTCTCCATTTCTGCGTGTCTCATTGTCAGACCCAGGACAACCTGAGGCTGGATGAATTCTGATCACCTCTAGGCCTGGTACCCAGCACAGATCTTGGCACAGAACAGACCCTTAATTAAGGTTTGCTGGATAATGAATAAATCCATGTGTGCCTGGGGCTACAGGTGCCTAAGAATTTAAAACAATTCAGGTACACCCTGCTCAGCCTGGCTCAGAGTCAGTCCAGGTCTATCTGTCTGCTTATCTCTGGTGGGTTGCCCTTGTGAAAACTTCCCAAGCAAGCGTGGAGCTGTGGAGCAAAGTGTCAGGACACCCAGCAGCCCTCCAGGAAGGGGGTTTTCTCAAGATGTTCTTCAAGTGTCCTTCCCTTCTTGCTCACATGGACAATGTCCTGGATTTTTCTCAAGATGAAGAATGACAATCTCGGGTCCCTGGGTCTCCCTACGTCCTAAGTCTGAAATTTCCATCCCTTCTGCACAGCGCTGCAAGGGCATCGACCCAGGTGACTCTGGAGGCAGGGCCTGAACTCAGGGCTGGCTGGGACTTTCACCTGAGAGCCTGGAGGAAAGATCAGATTAGCATTCTGGGGGGTTTACTCAGCACATGTTCCAGGCGGCAGTTTATGGTGTGAAAGTAAACTTCCAATAACCCTTCTGTTCACCGAGCTGTGAGCCTGGAGAGGGACAGGCTGTGGGGCAGCCTTCCTCGGGGCACTTGGAGTTCACAGTCTTGGTGTTTTGGGCTGCGGGGCACTTGAAGGTCACGGGCTTGAGAGCAGAAGAGGCAGGGCTTCCCCAGCATTTGACGGCCTCACTTCAGGTCCTCACTACTGGGTAGTTCATTCCTTTACTAGTTAACTTTGAGGCAGTGTGTGTGAAAGAGCGTAAGACTTGGAATCAGGTGTGACTCCCAATCTTGGTTCTGCCAGTTGTGAGACCTTACACAGCCTCCTCAACTGCTCTGAGCTTCATTTTCTTCCTCTGTAAAATAGGGATGATGACAGCACCCCCTTCAGAGGGTACACAGCCCTGATATACAGCTCATACTGATTCCTTTATTCTTCCAGTAATAGTCCATGCCTGCCTGCTATGTGCCAGAAACTGCGCCGGGTGCTAGGAATACAGAGGTCAATACGACACAGTCTCTGCCCCACAGGAGATCATTGCCCAGACAAAGCCCAAACTGATTGCTAAGATCAGCTGAGTAATCTACAGCTATTACTCACTTCGGCACCCTTCTGCTTACGTGCAATGAAAAAAGAACCGTGAATCTTAGGATCAGACAGATTTGGTATCTATTCTTGGCTTTGTCACTTATTGGCTGGGTAATCTTCAAGGTGCAAGTTATGCAATTCATTGAATCTCGATTTCCATTTCAGTAGAATGAGGCTAGTAATTCCCACTTTACCAATCTTACACGTTGGCGTTAGATCAAATGAGGTAATGTATGGAAAAGCCATTTTTGGCTTAATAACTTAACACTTATATCAGGTTTTACAGTTTACAAAGCACCCTTCACATACAATTTCTCATTTAACTATCGCAACAATGCTGTGCGAACACCTGGCTATTATCCTTCTTGGAGGTGAGGCTACTGAGACCCAGAGAGCATAGGGGAATTCTACAAGGTTGTGTGTTCATCTGGTGCTTTCTCCTCATTGTGACAATCCTCAGGGCAAGGCTGCAAGATAAGCATTTTACAGTATGGAAGCTGAGTCACAGGCTAGACAGAGGCAGGCTCATTTTACAGAGATGGAAACTGAGTCACAGAATAGACAGAGGCAGGCTCTCCTTTGAGGGAACCTCCTGGTTCTTCCAGCAGATCTCCCCTCGCTTCTGGCCCTGTTGTTTATCCCTTGTTAGGTTCAAGTCAGACCCTGCCTATGTGTGAGATGCAATGAGGTTCTTTACACAGAGTTTCCCAGACACCCGAGCTCACTTTTCTCCTCTGGAGACTGCGGGGCTGTCCCTCCAAACTCTCCATCTCCCCGCCAGTTTACACTAGACATGCTGCCTTGGCGTGAAGCTAAAGCTGCCTGGTGGCTGAGCACCCCTCCCTCAGTCCTTTACGAGCTGGGTTGTGAGCTCTTACACATTTTAATGGAAGGGGCCTGAACAGGGTGACCCTGATGTTTATGTGGTGCTAACTGATGGTAACACAACCTGGCAGTGTTGAGCTTCTTTTCTGCAGATGGGCTCTCCGCCCAAGTGCAGGAGACCCACTGCCTCATGACGGGAGCAGGAATCCGGGATTCTGCTTCATTGGGTCTCACGTTGTAGGCCCCATTGCTATTTTTTTATGTACCTCAATTTTTTTTTTTTTTTTTTGTCCTTGAAATAAAAGGAACTGCTTTATTTTTGCTTCTCTGATTCTGCTTTTACACTGAAGCAGATATAACTTCCCAGAGTGGCTGGTGAAAACCAAATAGGATGATGCTGAAGAACGTGCTTTGACAGCTCCTGTGCCCTTTACGTAATGTGAATGGTACTTTGTGAAATTTGGGTCACAGCTCCTAAGTCTCAAGTTTGCTCAGTTGTAAACTGGGGATGACACTGACTACTGCAGAGAGTTGGTGGAGGAATCACTCTCATTTGCTTAATTTCTTGAGCGCTCACTGGGTGCAAATCCAATGGTGAGCGGGCACTGGGGGATCCAATGGTGAGTATGACAGACACGGCTCTTTCCTGACCTCGAGGAGTGACATTCTAGCATGGCAGACGGACATAACCTAATTGAATTAAATGCGCTAAGATGAATAGAAGTGAAGCTTCTAGTATGGAGCCTGGCACATAGTCAGGATATGAAAAACTGTGCACACACATATTCTTATAAGAAAGGAAGTGGGGTGTAGTGGCAAGTGTTATCAGACTGAAGTCAGATCAGATGTGAATTCTGACTTATACAACACACCTGATACAAGCAAGCATTTGATAAAGGCTAGGCGACGGTCATGTGATCAACATCGGCACTGTCTGACTCCATGCTGGACGGTAGGGGCCTGGGAGGAACCCTCTGACGTACCATAGAGTAGACAATCCATACAGTAGACATGGATTCAGATTCCGACTCTCCAGTCTCCTTGAGTCCGTGCGGAGCCCTTGGGAGAATTACTTAATCTCTCTGGACCATACTTCTTCATCCCCAAAACAGGGAGAGTAATAATGGTCCCCTACAGGGTGAGTGAGTGGTGGTAACTGAAGGAAAGGGTAAATGTGAATGGCTCTATGTAATCTGTGTTATGTATGTTGTGTTCTGTACATTAACTGATTGATGGAGACCTACGGCATCCTGTATCAGTGCAGCCCCGAGTCACCGAGAAGGGAATCGTCTCCCTGAAGAGCAAGATGTTTTCTAGCAGCAGAGCCTCAAAATTTGGGTAAGAAACTCTTTCTCTGGTTACCTAGCGTGGCACCATCAGCCAAGACCATTAAAACCCAGGCAGAAGCCACCTGTGTGCGTAGCTTCGCCTTCCTCTTAAAAGCGGGTGAAAATCCCCAACTGTCCTGAAGTGTCATTTCAAGTCTGCGAAGTTCCTGGCTGAACTACACAGGGCCTTGGAGAGCAACCAGGTCAGGCCCAAGAGCACCCTGGCTCTTCTCCTGGGGAAAGCCTCATCCCCCGGCACCTCCCCTTCCCCACCCCACCTCTGCCCTGCCTCACTGGTATCCACGTCTGTCTTCTCTCTAGACTGGAAGCCCACCTGATGGCAGGCTCTCGCTTTTACTCATCTTGGTTCCCAGCAGCAGGCACCAGGTCTGGCAGAGAATGAGCTTTCAACAAATATTTGTTGAAAGAACAGATGAATTTTTAAAAAATCTCATGGAAGAGGTGTTATGTCAGTTGGCTCAACTCTATCCCAGCGCCATATTGTACAAAATTTATTTGGTTAAATATATTCACACAGAGGCTCAGCCTTCTTTGTGCTTAACCTTCTTAGAAACTTATCTTCTCCAATCTCCGACGGATAGCTTGTAACCTTAAAGTGTCTCAGTTCTTACACCGTCACACACATCTTCCTTCGCACCAATGCCCGTGTCATACCTGTCCCCTTTCTATGATGTGGACGCAGGTGGACACGTGACGAAAAGGGTGGGAAAAATATATGGTTTGGCTATTGGTTAATTGTGCTCCGAAGTGTATACACGAGGAAAGAAGCTGCTGCAGTCTCCTCTCATTAAATGTTAAGCCCCGTATGAACCTGGATGAAGCCTGGGACCTATCACAGCTACGTTTTAATTTGTCTGGACTTACTTTACAATCCTGTTCATTACAACAGCTGGTAAGGGAAGCTGTGCCTCTCCCCTAAAGGGAAATACTTATATATAATTTTCCCATAAAATTTCTTTGACTTGGAAAGATGCTCAAAATTGACACAAGTCGGGGACAGAGGGGACCCCACACAAGGATCTGTGTGCTTTCCTGCTGAGTAAGGAACAGATACAGGTGAGGCTGTCTTTGAAATTCAGGGATGTGAAAGCAGAGCCTTGGCCCCGTATGACCTCCTGGGAAGCCCTTTAATAAGTCTGTATTTAGCACTATAAGGGATAATAGGGAAAACTGTTCTATTCTGCTTAGGACCTGAGGTTCTTAGAAGTGACCTTAAGAAATTTTAGTAAGGGTTAAATAATTTTAAATGATTTCCACTAGGATTTTCTGTTGCATCGCTAGCTCATCTGAGTTAGTGCCCAGTTTGGGGGATTTCTCTGAAATCCTGGTCCTTGAAAATTCCTTGGGGGAATTTCTCATGAAATCCTTGGACACTTTAAGTCCAAGCTACACTAAACAGCATTTGAGGCAAAAATAAGGAGAAACTGTAGAACCACTATTGGTGGCACACAAATATTACCTCATTAAATCCTCACAACATCCCTGCAATTTTATTTTCACTCCCTTCCCATCACTGAGGAAACTGCTTGGAGAGACTAAGTGACTTACTCAAAGGTACTTAGCTAGAATGAAAGGTGACTATGATTAACACAGCTTTTTGGTCTGTCAACTGTGGGATCAGGTTTAGGCAAAGCCTCAGCTGTAATCTGACATATTTCCTTATTAATTATGTATTAGATCCTCACCCCAGCTAGACTAGAGAATCTCTGAAATCAGAGTCTGATTTCACCCTGACTCAATGTTTATCATGTTAAGTACTTTTCCTTTTGTTTGTCTGTTTATCTGTCTTTTCAACCTCCATCCATCCATCTGCCTGTCCATCAGCTCATCCATCTGTCCATCAAGCCAATCATCTAACCATCCAATCAGCTATTAAGTCAACAGGCCATCTAACTGCCCATCTATCCATCCATCCATCCATCCATCCATCCATCCATCCATCCATCCATCTGTTTGACTTGGGCTAGTTAATTCATCTTTCTGTGCCTCAGCTTTCTCTTCTGCAAAAAAGGATAGAGACACCAACATCTCAGGTTCATGTGAGGCTTAGAAGAACATCATGTAATGTGCCTAATGTCATGTACATCTTTTACAGAGCAAACACTCACTACATGGCAACTATTTTACGTTTATGTGCTAGAAAGGGCCAGGGGAAGGGAGGGTTTGAAGATACCGTGGAGAGCAAGGGGAGGACGTGAACAACTGAGGTTCCTCTCAACAGCCGGAAAGGACTGGATCAGGAGCATAATCAGAAGGACAGGCTTCCTGGGCCCCTCATGTCCTGGGGAGAGGTAAGCGGCAAAGACCCGTGTAAGGGACAGACCAGGATAATGAGAGAACACTTAAACCACGGCCTCCACATTCTCAGTGAGGTAGGAATCTCTGCTGAGGAGGATGCTAATGGATAGATGCGGACATCTGAAAGAGCCCCCTGGGGACTGAGTGTAAGAACTCACAAAGTACCAGAAGAACTGCAGCTCGAAGGACCCAGGAGGGGCTAAAGATCGTGAGCGTGACATGATTTGACTTAAAGCACTCAGAAGCCTGGCTGTAAGATCAGAGATGGTGAGTGGCTGGAGTGATCTTGGGTTTTGCAAGGTGGATGTGGAAGAAAGGCACAGAAACAGGGAGCCGAGAGTGAGGAAGGGAGACAGCTGGAAGTAAAGGACTGAGGGAACAGGGGGAAATGAAGGAGAAGGAGAGTGAGTCAGGAGAGAGCTGATGCGGGGCAGGAAGTGGCCTGGATGTGGCCAGGGGCTCACCTTCAGGTGTGTTTAGGGGTTAAGAGACAAAAAGAGGAGGAAAACGCAGAGGAGCAGTTTTCTTGGTCAGAGCATGAGAAGGTATCTTAGAGATTCTCTAACCATCCTGTAGACAGGACAACACGGGCCAAAGAGAGGAAGCGCCTTGTCCTTGGCCACACAGTCATGTGCATATTAGTACCTGAGTAAGAACTTGATGGCTGCCTTAGGAAATAGTCATGTAAGGGGCCAGCTAGATAAACGGCTAAAGGCGGGGAGGCCTCACCACTCTTCGGCCCCCTCCTCTGTGCCTCTGCATAGGCTGCTTTCATGGTCTACATGCTCCTTTCCCCCAGTCTTCACATGTTGAAGTCTGGCTCCAATGCCACCTCCTCCCTGAAGCCTCCTTCCAGAGCCCACACTGGAAGGGGCTTCATCTCCTGCCTTCCCAAAGCACTTTATGCAAACCTTTATCAGGGTTGTTAGTCTACCTGTGTTGCCTCCAGAACCCTGCCATCATCAGATTAGTCTCTGTACTCTGTAGTGAGTCTCACACAGAAAATGTATCTTTGGACTGCATCCATGTACCTCCAGATTCCAGTGGTCTGAGGCAGGGCACTCCAGTAACTACTCAAGGTACTATGATTTTGCACAGGGCAGAGGCCTGGATTTGGGCAAGCTGGGTATAAAAGCCTTCTTTGCTACTTCCCGGCTCTGGGAAACAAACACTGCACATATCTGAGCCTTATCTTGGTCATTTATAAAACGGCGGTAATGAATCTTAAATTTGATTTAAAAATATATTGAGGACCTACTATATGCCAGATACCCTTAGAAGCTGGGGATTCAGAAATGGTATTAAGTTATTCCCATCCTCAAGGAACTCAAGTCTACCTAGTTGTACAAATGAGCACAAAGCTGGCCACCATGCCTGGCACACAGTAGGCCAATTACAATTTAACTCTCACTTCCACAGGCCAGATATCCCTGCATTTTGAACAATTTGGCTCAAATATAGCACCCAATCTCTCTCCCTCCCTCTCCCACAAAATTGGGCAGATGGCTTTTTAGTCTCAGTGCAGGTTACAGGAAGAAGTCAGAAGGGAGGAAGGTATAGGAAAGGAGCACCTGACTTCCTTACAGTAATTAATCTCCTTTTGACATTGAGGCCAAACCCAAGTCACTCTCCTGTGCTTCTCAACCTCCATCCCTATCACCTGAGAGTCAGAGCGGCTCCAAGCCGTGCTTCGGTCCCCCAGATCTAGATGGCAGAAAGCTAATGAGCCTTGGAAACCACATGGCCTTTCACCTCACTCAAGGAGCTCAGAAAGCTTTCAAACCAAGCAGAAAAATGGATTCCCGTACGTTGGTGCAGAGCAGTCTCCAGTCTATTCCCCCAGGACTAGAATTTCAAGCTTTAGGAAGCACCTATCACAGGAAGTAGTGAGTCGCCTCTATTCACCTTAATTGGAGGGTATCTGGCTTCCTGATTAAAGGAGTTCGAAGCTAGCATGGCGGAGGCCTCCAAGTACGCTCTGACTTTGCAGAATGATTACAAGCCGAGAAAGGACTGGTGAGCAGAGAAGCCAGAAAAGGGAACTGGGACGTGTATTTGTGGCCAGGACTGAACCACCACCCCACTGGAAGGGCCCAAGTGGGTATACTGAAGAGATAGCTGATGTTCAGACCTCCAGCCCTGACACCCTTTTGTGAAGGTCCACCTCTCCACCTCCACCATGGACACCTCCTCCTAGAAGTCTCCCAGGCACCTCAAACTGCATGCCAATATTAGAATAAGCTTTCTAAAACCAAACCTGACCACGTCACAGCTCTGCCTGAAACTCTTCAGTGCCTTCCACTGACTGACAGATAAAACCTAAACTCTTTCAAGGCCATTCATGATCTGATGCCTGCTAACTTCCTTCACCTCTTCTCCCTCTCACTACTGCCACAAAGATCCTAAGCTAAGCTACTCCAAACTGTGGTTCTTTCCTAGAAAATGCCAGGATCTGTCTCATCTATGTACTTGTTGCAAATCTTTGACTTCCACAATGGGCTGCTGCAAGGTGCTTGCCTCTTTCTTCCATCTCTGACAATTCAAATCCAACCTCCATCACCCACCTTAAATCCCACTTCCTCCAAGAAGCCACCTTGATCACCCCGGCTGAAAGCAACTGCTCTTTTCCTGAACCCCTGTAGTATTGCCAGGTCCACCGTGGTCATGATCCAATTGACATGGTTCCTGGCAGTGTCACCAAGTGAAGTGGTACCTTGTAAACCTGATACCTGATCCATGGTCAGTATCGGCGTAAACCTTGGTAATAGCCAATGGCAGGATTATGCAGGGGATAAGCATGAGTTCTGAACCCAGAGAAGGCTGGATTTGAATCCTTTCTTTCCCAGAGTGCCTTTGGGAAAGGCACTCAAGTTCCCTGAACCCTGGTTTCCTGAATATAACACCGTCTGCAATTTCAGAGGCTTATATATTTGTTGTTTGAATAAATCATGAAGCACATACATGGAGGAGTTCTGTAAAATGTAAATAAAATTTCCATTCAAAGGATAGTTATGATTTTAAAATTACGAAGTTACCATACCAGCCGTTTGATTCAGGAAGACAGCCAGAGATGTTGTACAAGATATCAGCTTGGGCATCCAAACAGAAACCTAATTCTGAAGCCCAATTTCAGAAGGGCTTAGATCTGCATACTGAAGAGATCCAGTTGTGACAGAAAATGTTCCAGGGCTGTCGGCGGGAGTGCTACTCAATTACAAAGCTGCCAGCTTCTGGTTTATCAGCCTTTGACTCTGGCAGTATTTAGAAGCACGCCTGTTTGGGCCCAGTTTCCCAGGCTTTGATTAAATGTTAGGAAGTGACCGTCTCATTGTGTCGGAACCGCCACAGTACTTCCCAGGCAACTGGTGGGCCCTTCTCTGCCTCCTTCTAACACACCCACTTCTTTCTCTGCTTCACTGTCAGTCTCTTGGATATTTATTATTCTGAACTTTGATTCTAGGCTGTCCCTGGCTGTTGGGAAAGGGCACAGGAAATGTCAAGTCTCAACGGACATGATTCCTTGGGTGAAATTCTAACCTAGAGTTTCCCCTCCCAGAACATACCTACACAGAAATAGCCCAGTCTGATCGTTTCCTTTTGATGTTTAATTGGATGTCGGTGCTGTGCTTTCTGGGCTGAGAAGCAAATGCTTCTCAGAGAGTGAACAATTCCCGCTACACAAATGAGACTTGTAACAGGGGAGAATGCTCAACGCTGAATCTAATTTTCTCTCCCATCCATGAACAGAAGACAATTTCTCTGGCATTACAGCATCTCACTCAGTCTTTCTGTCATTAGTAAGAATTAAATTCTGTTCCCTCAAATCTAAACATAATTATATTTTGCCTCGTAAATAAAATTGAATTACCATTTTCAAAATTTAGGGCTAATGCAACTGCTATGTTTAGAGTTTAGAGCTTTAATTTTTTTTAACCCTGTTGTTACTTTCAGGTTTTTTTTTTTTTTTAAATGGGTTTATTTTGCTATCAATTGTGACTTCATTTGGTAACAGAGCTTTTCTGTTCCATATCTATCTGGTCATTATTGTTATTAATTATGCTGTGTGATTTGCTTTTCTTTTTGGTAGGGGAGGAGAGTAATAGAGAAGAAACTGGAAGCTCAAAGGATCTGAGTTTGAATTTTAGAAGGTCTCGCTAAGCTGAGGTAGGACCTAAGCCATGATGCACTGAGAGAGTTAAAGAAAGAGCCCTGACGTGGAGTCTGAAAGGGAAATCTTCAATGCGCGTTGAAAGATTTTTTAATTTGAGATTTTCAGCAAGACACTGAGTGGACTCCATGACTGGGACCCTGTCTGCCTCCCTGGCCTCACTTCCTCAGCTCCTACTCTCCAGTCAGACTGAAGGAGGACCGCTCTGTACTTCTGCACATGCTGTTCCCTCTGCTTGGACGGCCCTCCCCTCCTCTGACCCCAGGAACCCCACCTCAGTCCCCTCTCACAATCTGGCTCACAAGTCTCCATCCCGGGGAAGACCTTCCCAGGTTCTTCTCTGTCCCCCTCCTGGCCGAGGGCACGCTCCTGCCCTTGTGCACCCCAAA
Organism: Pseudorca crassidens; assembly: GCF_039906515.1. Taxonomy (NCBI): domain Eukaryota; kingdom Metazoa; phylum Chordata; class Mammalia; order Artiodactyla; family Delphinidae; genus Pseudorca; species Pseudorca crassidens. The sequence continues at coordinate 57,081,185 of NC_090304.1, forward strand.
CCCACCATAAATGCGACGGTCGGAGGCCTTAACACCTCATGACTCCGTGTCACCTCCTGAGAGTGGCCTGAGGCATGCTGATCCCCGGGGCCTAGAATGGTCCGGCACATGAGAGGTCAGGAAGGGCTGTGAGTGAATGGAGGGGGCGTGTGTGCTTGTCAGCAGTGGGTGTGCATCCGGAGCTCTTCTGGGGTGCTCTCTGCGGAGGCTGTGCTCCCCTCTGGAAAAAGCTCAGGAAGCTCAGTCCCTGAGCAGAGGCCAATGTTAGCGCCGTAGGGCCCTTGTGCTGGTGTCTGGGGATAAACGTGTCAGCACGTTAGTGACTCTTCACTTAGACTCGACGACCAGAGTCGGGGGCTGGGGGGAAGGGGGGTGGGTAGAGAGTCTCAGTAACCACAAGAAAACCGAGCCTCTGAGAGAGAAAGCAAGTTGTTCAGGTCACATAGACTCCAATCCAGTTCTGGCTCCAGACCTTCACCATATAAGCTGCCCTCAAACTTCAATTCCTGAGAGTTGAAGGACTGTTTGGCTAATTTAGACTCAGTCATGCATTCTAAAAAATATACATTAATACTTTATTTATTGAGTGCTTACTGAGTGCCAGCCACCATGCTAGGCATTTTATATACACATATTAAAACTAATGTGAAAAACAGCCCTGCAAGGCAGGTATCATGAGCCATATTCTTTGGATAAGCTCAGTCTTGAAATTCTAGCTTGGTCCCACTCCAAATCCTATGCAATTCTTTCTGACTGCACATGCGACGCCCAAATCCATACCACTGAATCTCTAAAAGATCTCCACCTGTTATTCCATGAAACCCAACTGCAATGAAATGGTAAGAATCATAAACCACCAGCATGAGCATTTTACAATCAAAATCTCTGCCAGGTACTGCTTATGTGAGCCAGCAACCCAAAGGAATAAAATGTATGAGAGGGCCCTCTCACATAAAGGTCATTTATGGAAGACAAGACTGGAGAGAGCGCGTAGAGAAGTGGAAACGAGGAATGAATTGATGAGGCTGAGGACAGAGATGACTGGGCTGGGGTGGAGGGGAAGGAAGACCCGCGTGAGAGCCAGTGAAGGGGCAAATGATGGGTTTGAGGGATCGAATCTGATATGGTATTCTGGAAAATGCCACAGAGCCTGAAATCTTCTTTAGAAGATTTTAGAAGATTTAGAAGCCATTAGGCTCTGAAAGAAAGGTAGGCTTTTCCAATTTTAAGGACCATCTCAAAGACGTTAAATTCCTCCCCTTTTCTAAGGCAGCTCTGAACCAAGAGGATGAAAAGCCAACTAAAGCACTTGAGGGGGTGGGTGTGGGGAGGCAGCCCTTCTGCTCCGCAGGGCTACTGAGCGTGCCCCCTTTATGCAAAACTGATGAGGCACCCAGCCCAGCAGGACCGCTCCCTGGGGAAGGTGGCTTGAAGGAGGTGAAATGATGCCAGCTCTTATCCAGGAGGGGCTCTGGCTGGCTGGCACTGCCCATGAAATGAACATGGGCTAGGTCTGGAAAGTGAAGGACGGGGCCCAGGAACTCGGTTTTAGCTTTGCAGAGTGTTATGGGAGCGTGGGGGGAACAGATAAGGTTGGGGGTCGGGGGGGGAGGTGGGTGGAATCCTGAGAGAAGGGATTAGACTGTCCAGCGGGTAGTGTGCTTGGATCTTCTTGGGCAGAGCCTTTGGCTGTAACCCCTCATTCTTCTTTGATAGTTCCCTGGATAAGTCATTCATTCAATAATCACTAGAACCTAATGGCTGTCAGGCCGTGCACTAGGGAGAATGACAGACACTGACTTTATGGGGTTCACAGTTTGACAAGAGAGAGGCACGTTTATAATACATGGCTCAGTACACTGAAGAGCTTAGGAGAGGCCTTGAAGCCAGACTTGGGTTGCATCCGTGCTGTGCCACTTTCCAATGGGGAGATGCTGGCAAGGAATTTAACTTAGTTCTGACCTTCAGTGTCCTTATGTGGAAAACAGACGTGGTAATACTTCCTTTACAGGGTTCTTATGACCCTTAACTAACATAATGGTTGAAAGCACTTAGTTCAGCACCTGATACATGGTAAGCATTAAGAAATGGACAACTCTCTAATTAATGCTCCATCCTGTGACTTATCAGGAAGAAAGACAAGATTAATGGCAAAGAAACCTCTCTGGATGGAAAGAAGACTTGAGGTAAGAGCTGAGGACTTGGAAACAGAGGGCCTAGATTTAATTCAAATTCTGCCACTGATTAGTTACTGCGGGCAAGTCGTTTCCTCTCTCTAACGCCTTCCCATCTGTAAAACAACTGCAGTAGCAATCACCACCACCATCACCACCACCCCCATCACCAGCACCATCACTACCACCATCATCACCACTATCATCACCATCACCACCATTACAACCACCATCATCACCACCCCCATCACTACCATCATCATCATCATTACTACCATCATCATCATCACCATCACCACCATCATCACCATCAACACCATCATCACCATCATCACCCCCACCACTACTACCATCATCATCGCCACTATCATCACCATCACCACCACCATCACCATCACCACCATCACCATCACCACCATCACCACCATCATCATCATCACCACCACTATCACCACCATCACAACCACCATCACCACCAGCGTCCCCAAAGACTGACGCAGTGAGGTTCCACTGGGCCCAGAGCTGAGGACAGAGGTGTATTCGGGGTGGCAGTGGGACATATAACCTGTGCTCTTCCAGGCCACAGGAATCTACTTAAACAGTTATCTTATATGGTTCGTCATTGACCACATCAATGAGGCAGGATTTAAGGAGGAATTTCTGAGATGAGACAGCAAGCCAAGCTGCTGAGAACCCAGAGGCCTGAGTAAACACTTGTGTAAAGTCTGACTTCACTGTTTCCACAAACCTAACCAGAGTGCTGGGAAACTCGTTAGCTCACATTTCATTACAGGCTGGCTGTTGAGTGCAGGGCATGTTGATTTAAGCTGCTTTCATTAAATCCTGCTCTCCATGCCAAACAGCAAGACATTCATCTCAGGCAAGAGATGGTCCTGCTTCCTAGGAGGGCCAGACGGCAGGGGCCCATTTCTGCCAAGCCCACCACCTAGAGTCAGTCCTATAGGATGTGTCTTCCCGCCCGCAGCTCCTGGTGAGAAGGCTCTGGGCAGTGCCTGTGCCAGCCCTGCCGTGCCAGGAGCAAATAACGTAAAAGGTGTGACCCGAGCTACCCTTGCTGGGTGTCTGTCTTGTGCCAGCCGCCATGCTAACCACTTTCTCCACATTTTCTCACTAAATCCTTACAACAATCCCACAGGTAATTTACCTAAAAGGAAAGGAGGGGAAGCAACTTGCTGAAGCCACTCAACTAGTGAGAAGTTCAGTGCCTGTTCACCACCCTGTAGCCGCAGCCCTGAGTACAAAGACAGCTCCCTGGCTAGAGTGGCATCTGCTCGATGAGGCATCTCCCGCTTAGCTTTAGGGCCCAAACTCCATAGTTTTCAAACAGCTTCCACTCAGTGAAAGTTCCCTCAGAAGGGAGGGAGGGGGAAGACGGGGAGTGCTCCCCGCTACAGGCCCTGTTCTCGGGCACACGTGCACTATACAACTTAATCACCACATGACCCTCTGAGGTGGGCACTGTTATTATTTCCATTTTTCAGACAAAGAAACCACAGTCAAGAAAAGTCAAGTCCCTTGCTAAGGTCACACAGTTAGCACGTGCAGAGCCAGGATGGAGCCTAGGCAGGTACAGCCAGGACAGCAGGGAGGGACAACCACCGTCAACGCGCTTTCACGAGCCTTCAAACTGGCTTCCGGCAGGAAGTGAGAGCCAGGGAGAAGCTATGGCCGTGGGGAGGCAGCGCGGGGTGCTGGGCAGCGGGGGGGCCCCAGGCTGGGCTCGGACTCCCAGCTGCGGCAGGCTCCGGGTGACTCAGGTAGGTCACCGAGTCTCAGGGTGAGGGTGGGGAGGTACCATACCTGTCACCCTGCCGCCTGGTGTGTGCATGTGTGTGCGTGTGTGCGCGCGCGTGTGTGTGTGTGTGTGTGAAAAGGAGAAAGAGAGAGATCTTTGTATGCTTTGAAGCACTCAACAAACACAAATTGTTATCACTATTGCAAGGGGAGACAGGAATTTTGAAGTCATCTATTAAATTCCTGGCCTTGTGGCAATCATGACACTGATTTAGTCAGTTATAGGTTAGAGATTTAAAAACTATAATCCTCGTTTCTGAAAGGGCACCTTTCATCTTGCCTCTCTCAAATGCCTCCGGTACTATCAAGGGCTCTCACCAGTGCGTGCTGTAATCACGCTCATAACATAGCTAACATTAACGGAGCCCCTATCACGTGCTGGGTAGCATGCTATGTGCTTTTTTTACTTTATCTTAAATAATCCTCCAAATAATCATTTTCCAAATACTAATCCCAGGAGGTAGGTACGCTTGTTATCTCCGTTTTACAAGTTACAGAAGTGAAGCAACTTGCCTAAAGTTATAACTAGTAAGCAGCAGGGCCAGCATTTGCACCGAAGACTGTCAGACTCAGAGACTCTCCTTATCACACGGAGCTCTCTGCATTAGCTTGTGAGGCCCTCTGTTTGACAGCAGCTCTGGGAAGCGAGAGGCACAGAGTTGAGGAAAATGGGCACTCGCAATTCTATTTAAGGCCCTTGCAATGGGCCTGCTGTCTCCTCTTACAGGGCCAACTCAAGAATGCCTAGCGACCGCACTCAAAGTTACACCTGCCTCCGTCAGAGGCTGTGGAGTCTCATCAGGGATTAACAATGCACGGACAGTTATAGTTCTATCAGAAACTAGCTTTGTGGCCACATAATGAACAATACAACCCAGTGTAGCTTTCGGAGGAGCATTCCTTATATTGCTATAAACAGAGCTGTATAAAAAGACTTATTCCTAAAGATGCAGACATAGAGAATGGACTTGAGGACACGGGGAGGGGGAAGGGTAAGCTGGGACGAAGTGAGAGAGTGGCATGGACATATATACACTACCAAATGTAAAACAGATAGCTAGTGGGAAGCAGCCGCATAGCACAGGGAGATCAGCTCGGTGCTTTGTAACCACCTAGAGGGGTGGGATAGGGAGGGTGGGAGGGAGATGTAAGAGGGAGGAGATAAGGGGTTATATGTATATGTATAGCTGATTCACTTTGTGATACAGCAGAAACTAACACACCACTGTAAAGCAATTATACGCCAATACAGATGTTAAAAAAAAAAGGAATTATTCCTAAGACATCTGTGTTCATGATCATGTCTTTACACGAGCTTTGCAAACAAGGATAAAGTCCAATTTAGGCTGCGTATTGAACATCAATTCTCCATTCAATTGGTAAAGGTAATTCAAAGTATTCCAAAGGCACAAATGCTGCACTGGATCTCATTTTTACCAAAGGTCTCAGCCCTCTTTCCTGATCACTACCAGAACTGTTAATACACAAGATGATGAGCTGACTTGACCTTCACTTTGTTTCAGCAACGTGGTGTGGTGGGGAAAGTGACTCAGAGCGAAAAAAAATGTTGACGGAGATGCTACCACTTCTTAGCCATGTGTCCCTGGGCAGGATTACTCAGAAATTTTCTGGGCCTAAGCTTCTTTATTAGTTGATTTCTCTTCATGCGTTTGGTTGCTCTGTCTCCTGCCCCCCTCTCCAGAATGCAAGCTTGCCAGGGTACAGACTTCCTACCTCTTTATCCCCTCTGCCTTGTTCAGTAAGTATTCACTGAGTAAAATACTATATAAATTGGCAAAATGGGGATGATGATGCCTTTCTCACAGGGTTTTTGTGTGGATTTAAACAGTGGATACTGTCCAGATGAGATACTAGAAGCAACCACGCTTACTACCTACCAGTACTGTGCTGGGTGATTCACCTGTTCCCATCTAATCCTCACCACGAGAGGGTCTCTAAACCATAAAGCGCCTATAAACAGAGGGTGCCCATGTAATCATTCTGTGGACTTTACACATGTAAATTCTGTGGTGAACCAAATACCAAAATTAAGAACACATTCAATCATGTGTTTGTCATTCATTCATTCATTCATTCATTCGTCAAAGTTTATCCGGCAGCTGCTGTGGGCAGGCCTATGCTGAGTCCTGGGAATGTGGAATAAAACAGGTTTGCTACCCTCATGGAACTTACCATCTCGTAGAGGATCTGGCCAGAAAGGTGGGTGAGGGCCACATCACAAAGCACCCTAAATACCATACTGAGTTTGGACTTCATTCTGGGGAATGGGTGAAACCAAAGGCCCATCCCTGTAGAGCTCAAGGAGGCACAATGTCCCCCATGGCCTCGCCTCTAGGATGGCCATTGTAATGTGAGAGACGAGAATTCAATGAGTCACATCTATCATCATTAATATGGTTAAGGGGCGATGTTTTGACTCTCAAGGCCACCACTATGAAAGAAACTGTGAATATAGGATTTGTGAATCCTCTGCCCCTCTAAGAGTAGAGGTGTTGAAGGCTGGAGTTCAGGGGAAGAAGAAAAGCATTCAGAGACATGGGTAACCCACTGCTACATGACCAAGGTCAGGGTCAGGGCCCTGAACAGGAATGAACGGTGTACACATCACAGTGGAAACCTCCTCCCTCCATCTAAGCTGTGCCCTTATTCTCCCCACATTTACCGACAGAACAGTCGTGTCCAGTCCAGTTTGGGTCACAGCTGCAAAGCCCGGTGTCTGGGAGGAAGGTTCCGTGGCCCGAACACTGGTCCAAGCACGTGGCCCTGGGCGTCTCACAGTTGGTGCCTCCCCAGCCCACAGAGCAGTGGCACTCGCCTCTCACGCAGACCCCCCGGCCCGAACACGTGGGGTCCATGCAGTCCACTGCAACACAGAGGAGAGATAACAGGTAAGTATCGGACTAGCAAGGGTGAGGCTTCTTTAAGCAAACTGCTCTACTTTGTAGTGGAGGAGCTTCACATGCTCAGGGAGAAGGACCCGGATTTCCGTGGAGAGGTCACTTGGTAAGGTGAAGAGAATAACTCTAGCAACGGTAGACCTGGTTTCCCGCCCCTACCTGGTGGTTGACTGTTTAACCTCTCAAGTCTCGGCTCCCTCACCTGTAAAACGTGCATACATATTTGTACCTCTTGACTTGAGGCATCCCGTACCTGCTCTGAGCTTCCATCTATAAAGCAGGTCTGGTCAAATTACCTACCTCTCAGGTGGCTATGAGGACCAAACGACACGGATGATTTGAAAGGACAGCAGAGGCTGTAAATTGTTGCAAAGAAGTTACCTGTCCATTTTATCAGGACATTCAGTAGCGTGACTTGGGCAGACTGTGGTCAGAGCTCCTTTATAATCCAGACATGATTTTACTTTATTTATCAATTAAATTTTATAGCCCAGTATATTTGACTTTTGCACAAAAGAGTGGGAAACTCGGCCTGGGTATATGAGAATCACAGACACAAATGGGCAGAGACTTTACAAAGAGCATCATTCTGGGAACAGGCTGTTCATTCTGAGGATCACCTCATGAAGAAAGCCCTTTCACTATTTGGGTTTTTAAAGGAGTTCAACGTAATTACTTCAATGACAAATAGGAAGACCAAAGGTCAGGAGCAACCATTTGATAAAAACATAATAACAAAAACAACAGTAACAATGATATTAGTGTTCATTTAGTTCCTCTTCTATGCCATATCTTGCTGTTAAACCTTTTGTATGTATTATCTCATTTAACCCTAACAATGACCCCTTGAGGTAGATACCATTACTATCCTCATTTTACAGATGAGGAAACTGAAACACAGAGGTTAAATAACTTGCCCAAGATCACACGGTGGTAAGTGGAGGACTTTAAATTTGAAGCACTCTTCTCTGGTATAGATCTCTTGCTATCTCTTCTACAACCTTACTGGTTCCAAAATACGTGCGCACATGTATACAGACATCGTACATAGAACGGTTAAAAACAGAAATCAAAAGAAAACAGCACAGCGAAAGAAACAGGGCAAAGTGGAAAATTAAGAAAGCCAAATGAAGGCAAAGAATCTGTTTTCTTGCAGTCTCTGGACACCACTTAATAATAATGGTTTAAACATGACCTGTTGGAGTTCCTGGTAATTAAACATGATAAAAATAATAATAGTGATAAATTTTCATGACCTGCCTCAGATCTCAGAACCTCAGAAGGATTATTCTGGCCCATTAGCCTACTATGATAATTCCCTAGATCCAGAGAGTTTTCCAATTTGACAGGAAACGACTCAGCAGTTCCCATCCCGAGGCCAATAAAGGTATTTCCCGTTCAGTGAGCGCCTGGACCCCAGCCTGGGGTTGAAGCTATCTCTCAGCCGCCCTTGAGGTTGAATCTATAAATCTCTACTGTGGGGCTTCCCTGGTGGCCCAGTGGTTGAGAGTCCGCCTGCCGATGCAGGGGACATGGGTTCGTGCCCCGGTCCGGGAAGATCCCACATGCCGTGCAGCAGCTGGGCCCGTGAGCCATGGCCGCTGAGCCTGTGCGTCCGGAGCCTGTGCTCCACAACGGGAGAGGCCACAACGGTGAGAGGCCCACGTACCACCAAAAAAAAAAAAAAAAAAAAATCGGCACTGTTAGCGGAGCAAGCTGGAGGGTGGCAAGTTTAGCAAGAGGCCCTCGGCATCACAGTACTTGTTCCTCAGACACAGTAAGTCTGATAGGGACCCAGGAACGAGCAAAGTGAATCCGATGCTCTCAGAAGCTGGTCCAGGCAGGGAAGAAAGAGCAGAAAGAACTGATGAGAGGCTACCTCCAGGCAATTCATCATCAATTAACCATCACTTCGGAAGGTCAACTGGACAAAGCAAGAGTGGGGTGCAAAGGGAGTTTTGAAGACGACTACACCTTGGGGCGGTCTAGCAAACCTTGACTGAACTGGCTGAGATTCCTGCCAGAATGCTGTCCCTGCTGTTCCCACACCTAGGGCCATTACCTATGCCACAGTGACCCTCTGCCCAAGAGGTCCCACACAGACTGCGCATCTGCCTTCCCCTTCTGGGGCCTCTGGGGAGACTGGAACCCTAGGGTGCGATTAAAATGGTCTCTTTCCCTCACACTGGGTTAGTTTCCCTAACGATATTTGTTTTGCAGGGAGCTGTGTATAACGTGGGAAGATCAGTGGGCCGGGGGTCGGGGAGCTGAAGGAATACAGGGGAAGCTGGCAGGGAGGTGGGCAGCTTTGGGTAGAAGACTGTCTAACTTAGTTTCTTCTCAGAAGAGGTGCCAAGCAGTTACATTTTTTTTTTTTCTCCTGTGCAGACCCTGCCATTCAAGCCAAAATTTCTGGCAGACGCTTGGCCCATTAATGAAATGATGGGGCCTGCATGGCCAGGCTGCAAACACATCTCTTTTCCCCAAATGTTCCACGCTTCAGTGACCACACAAGCTATCAGACTCGCTTCAGGACCCACAACACAGCGGCTCACTTTTCACTGCAAAAGGCTTAGGTGGGCCCCTCTGCCCCTCCCCCAGCTCCCTCTAAGCGTTCTGCCGGAGGCGTGCCTCAGGCTTTAAAAAACAGGGGGCAGTTTTGATTTGCATTTCTCTAATGATTAATGATGTTGAGTATTCTTTCTTGTGTTTCTTGGCAATCTGTATATCTTCTTTGGAGAAGTGTCTATTTAGGTCTTCTGCCCATTTTTGGATTGGGTTGTTTGTTTTTTTGTTATAAGCTGCATGAGCTGCTTATAAATTTTGGAGATTAATCCTTTGTCAGTTGCTTCATTTGCAAATATCTTCTCCCATTCTGAGGGTTGTCTTTTGGTCTTGTTTATGGTTTCCTTTGCTGTGCAAAAGCTTTTAAGTTTCATTAGGTCCCATTTGTTTATTTTTGTTTTTATTTCCATTTCTCTAGGAGCTGGGTCAAAAAGGATCTTGCTGTGATTTATGTCATAGAGCGTTCTGCCTATGTTTTCCTCTAAGAGTTTGACAGTGTCTGGCCTTACATTTAGGTCTTTAATCCATTTTGAGTTTATTTTTGTGTATGGTGTTAGGGAGTGTTCTAATTTCATACTTTTACATGTAGCTGTCCAGTTTTCCCAGCACCACTTATTGAAGAGGTTGTCTTTTCTCCACTGTATATTCTTGCCTCCTTTATCAAAGATGAGATATCATCTCACACCTGTCAGAATGGCCATCATCAAAAAATCTAGAAACAATAAATGCTGGGGAGGGTGTGGAGAAAAGGGAACCCTCTTGCACTGTTGGTGGGAATGTGAATTGATACAGCCACTATGGAGAACAGTATGGAGGTTCCTTAAAAAACTACAAATAGAACTACCATATGACCCAGCAATCCCACTACTGGGCACATACTATGAGAAAACCATAACTCAAAAAGAGTCATGTACCAAAGTGTTCATTGCAGCTCTATTTACAACAGTCAGAACATGGAAGCAACCTAAGTGTCCATCAACAGATGAATGGATCAAGAAGATGTGGTACATATATACAATGGAATATTACTCAGCCATAAAAAGAAATGAAATTGGGTTATTTGTAGTGAGGTGCATAGACCTAGAGTCTGTCATACAGAGTGAGTCACAAAGAGAAAAACAAATACCGTATGCTAACACATATATATGGAATCTAAGAAAAAAAAAAATGGTCATGAAAAACCTAGTGGTAAGATGGGAATAAAGACACAGACTGACTAGAGAATGAACTTGAGGATATGGGGAGGGGGAAGGGTAAGTTATGACAAAGTGAGAGAGTGACATGGACATATATACACTACCAAAGGTAAAGTAGATAGCTAGTGGGAAGCAACCACATAGCACAGGGAGATCAGCTCGGTGCTTTGTGACCACCTAGAGGGGTGGGATAGGGAGGGTGGGAGGGAGGGAGACGCAAGAAGGAAGAGATGGGAACATATGTATATGTATAACTGATTCACTTTGTTATAAAGCAGAAACTAACACACTATTGCAAAGCAATTATACTCCAATAAAAATGTTAAAAAAAAACCAAAAACGGGGCAATAAACTTCAGAAGAAGGAAGAGGGAGAGAGAGAAAAACGTAAGCTTGTTAGCTGGTGTTTTATAAACACAGTGAAACCTGTTAGAACAGAACTGAGAGGGAATGGAAGGGAGGAGAGGGGACAGGATGAAGGCCCAAGAAACCCCCACCATAAACACAAGGACTGTGCAAGGATGCTTCACCAGAGAAACAGAAATAATAAGAGGAATCATTACCAGATGGCCCTTCTCGGGAAAGAAAGCAGGAGTGAAAACATTTCTTTTCAAATAATAATGTAAATCAAATTGCTAAACAGGTTCTCTCTTTCTCTCTGTAAATGACCTTGCAGTCTGGGGCACCGGCTGATCAGGAGGACAGCCTCCCCTCCTTGGCCCACATGGCATGGTGGGGCTGGGGAGTGGGACAGCCCCACTGCTTCAGGAGGAATCTCCCCTTTGTTTTTCTTTCCTTCAGAGAGTCTTCACCTCAAGTGACTAAATGAAAAGGGAAAGCAGAGGAAGGTCACCATTGTCAGGATGAGAAAGCCAAGTCCCTTTGTTCAGGGGCCGGGCTCCTTGCTGAGCTCAGACAGCCCAAAGTAATCCGCATCAAAGCTAATAGGTCTGAATCAGGACCTCCAGCCACACTCGGGGTTTAGAGACAGCCCTTGCTCTGAGAGGTGATGGATGCTTTCCAGACACTAATCCCTTCCCATTCCCCACTCTTTTAAAATGGGCCCATTATATTCTCTCATTTTTTAGGGGAAATGATGCCTTGAGGAGGGGATACTCATTAAATCCCCAGTGGGTTAGAAGACTAGCTCTCCTTGGAGCCTCCTCCACCCGCTGGAGAAGGTGCCAGGGCCCTAGACGGTGGACAGTGGGAGGTAATGACTACTAACATCGTCCATCGGTTTCAAAGTCCAGCCATTTCAAAAGACCCTGGATACAGTGCGTGCGGTGAAACAAGAAATGTGCTTCAATAGTCCCCAGAATGATGCTAATGACATAAGAGCTAACACTTCGGGAGCATTTCCTATGTGGCAGACACTGAGCTACGTGCTTCACGTGGGTCATTTAATCTCGTCCTCACAACGACCCTCTGAGGAAGGAACTCCCATTTGACACATGAGGGAACTGAGGCCAGTAAGTGGCAGAACGAGGACTCAAACCTACATCTAATTCCAGAGTGTGCACTCCCGATGGCTACGCTCTATTGCTTGTGAGAAGACCCCTCCTTTCATCGGGAAATCCCATGTGGTCAGGAGGAAAGAGTACCATGTCTGAGGTGAGAAGACCTGGACTGAATTCCAGCCCTGCCATCAGTTAGTGCTATGACTATGGGCGTGTCCCTGCCCTTCCCTGGGCCTCAGGTTCTTTGAGAGATAGAAGTATTTACTTATCTCACCTGGTTAGGTTTTCTCGGGAAGAACTGATGTCACCCTTAAGTCAGCAGTTCACTTCCTAGCCTCGATCTGCACAGGCATGTGTTTACTTTATGAAGGAGGGAGACACATTTATGAGCAACTAAGAGCCACACACACGCGCGCGCGCGCGCACACACACACACACACACACACACACACACACACACACACAGGAGTCAGACTGTGGAAGGCAGTGTATGGAGGTCTACAACAGACTCACACTTCAGAAATGGAGAGCAGAGGAACTTAAAGGGGAGGAGAGCGAGCTCAGGAGCCAGAAAGCCTAGGCTCCAACCTGGCTCTGCCATCAACCAGCCATGGGACCTTGGGCAAGTCATTTGACTCCCTGAGTCTCAGTTTCCTCAACTATAAAATGGGGATGATTACCCTTCCCTGCTGGGGTTTGCAGATAAATGACACCAGGCTTTTAGCACAGAGGCTTGCATGCAGGAAGTGCTCAATACACACACTTCTCTTCCCCTCGCTGAGCAGGACCCTCGTTCGTCTGTCTTCTCCCTTTAGGTTAGTGACTGTTGCCGAAGGCGTCCTGGCTTGGGGGTGGGGGGTCACAGGGCCGCTCAGGAGGCTCCCTCTGCTCCCTGGATGCCCTCGTGGCCCTGCCTGCTGGCCTCTGTCTCACAGCGAGGTGCCGAGCTGCTTGCCCGCAGGTCTTACCTTCCTCGCAGTTCTCGCCCTTGTAGCCGGGGTTGCAGATGCAGGTGCCCATGATGCAGGTGCCGTGGTTACTGCAGGCCACGTCGATGCACTGGTTGGTGGGCACGTCGCACTCGGCGCCCTTCCAGCCGCTGTGGCACAGGCACCTGCCCTTCATGTACTGGCCGTTCCCACTGCAGAGCACGGGGCAGGAGGCTGCAGAGACAGCGTGGGAGGCCTGGCCTGAGTCCACGCCCCACGCACCCCATCTGGCCTCTGTCCCCTTCTCCCCTGGGCTTCAGCTGCTTTGCCACAATTCCCACGTGTGTCCCTCTGTTTGCTTCTCTTGCTTTATATTTCACTCCAGTTAAAACACATCAGGAATCGTAGGTGAAGGTGTACAGTGCAGGGCCTGGCACAGTTGGTGCCCACTGAACGCTGCTTTCCCCCCGTCCCCCTCACGTTACTGGTGCTGCACGGTGGTCACCAGCATCCTTAGATAGGAGGCTTCAGTCTGGTCCTTGGGCTCACTGGAAAAGACAGCTGGGCCTCCTGCCCTCCCCGCATCCCTCCTCCAGCACCCCCCTCCTAGTAGCACTGCATTTCGCTTCCCCATTCCTCACGTGCAGGGCCAATTACTATCATCTTTAACCCAGCCAATCTCAGCTTTCCTTGCCTTTCAGGTCTCCACTCGAGTCCCACACGCCGCTGCCCCCATAAGAGAATAGATGAGCCCAACCTGGCTCTTTAAAGTATTATCTTTCCATTTTGCCACTTAGCGTAAAGGGTTTTGTGATCGTCTGTACGAAGGACACTATATAAAAATAAATTACATTGCACTGTGCTGTAAGTACCTACCAGCCTTACTGAGACACACTAAGGCTGCTTTATACATGACTCTTAACTTTAAGTGCATATGGGATGAGACACTAATTCTTGTTAGAAGGTATGACTCCTCTCTCTGCACCACCTTCCCCCTGCTCCCACCTGGCTTTTTTCCTTTTTAAAACACTCAGCAGGTAATTGCTGTGCTTCCTCAAGGCCGCTGGCTCTGCTGTCTCACACTGGGTCTATTTCACGTCAGGAAGAACAAGCAGAATCCCCATGGCAGCACCACGGCGTGGCATTTGGAGGGCGCCGTTTCCTCGGCCTGGAAAACCATCTCTGCCTTCCACCAATGAAAATCTCGTCTTAGTTCCAGTGTCACCCCATCTGGGGAGCCTTTACTGGTCCTCATTCCATCCAAGCAAAGACCCTTTCATGCTGACAGATGTTCCCCGCATCTAACCTCGCTCTAGGTGTACTTCACTTATCACTGCTTTGTCATCGTCTATTTCCCTGTCTGTCTCCCAGACTGAGAGGTCCTGGGCTTGGGTCTTGCTCCGTGTTGTAACCTCAGTGTCCAGCACAGGACCAAGCCCTGAAGGGCACTAAGCAAATGCCTGTTGAATGAGGGAAGAGGTAGAGAAACCAGAGGAAAGGGCCATTTTAGTTTCCCCAAGAGAAGTGCCCAATTCTCGGGAGTACAGATCTGCCCTGGCATTTTCCTCGTTAATTCTTCCAGGACAGAAATGAAGGCCAAAGGCACAGGCAGATCACGGGCAGCCTTTAAACTCTCCCTGTAGTGGTGACCATTAGCATCGTACGTGCCCGAACAGGAGGCCACATTAGTGTCCTGTGTGGAGAAGGGCAGGCTCACCTCCCAGTCCCTCCCCTTGGTGGCCCCGGCCAAGACTCTGCCTGCACTGTTAGATGGTAGGAACTGGAGCAGCAGCTCAGGCCCTTCCACGAGGTCAGAGACAAACCAACTCGCTAAAGACAAACGTCCAAGATGCTTGGCAAAAGGCCAATCGGTCCCCCAAGGGGAAATCTACTTTTTAAAAGAACCCCCATGGCCGCTCTTCCTGTTCTCACAATGGACATGGGGTTCCCTGTGGCTGCCCTTCCTTCCTGACCTCCCCAGTCATGCACCCATGGAAAACACGGCTGGGTCAGCCAGGGCTCTGCCTGCGGACCTCCCTCTCAGGGCTTCAGAGGACTGGCTCTTGGGAGCCCTTCTCACAGGAGGCAGGAGCTGGCCTGGATTTCTGCGCTTGCTCGGAGAAGTGGGACCTGAACTGCCCACGGGGTCGCAGGGTGGACCTTGTAAGCCCACAAGCGGGGTTCTCACCTCGACCGCAGTCAGGGCCCAGGAAGCCCAGGAAGCAATGGCAGGTCCCAGAGATGCAGTCGCCATTGCCGTAGCAGTTGCTGGGGCAGTTATCCACGGATTCTGTGGGAGAAAAGAGAAACAGAGTTGCAAACGGAAGCTTCTTTACCCAAACAGAGGGCCTGGGAATCCAGCCTCAGGTTAACTAGGACCCACACATTTGAGTGCTTCTGGCCCAGTCAGTGAAAGGAATCAATAAAGTTAAAAATGATATATTTACTCTTACTGAGGTACATCTCAACCGACGTTAAGAGACGTGTTTGGGAAAATGTGTGCCTAAACCAATGTTTTATAAATCAACTTTGTATCTACAAATGCAGTAGAGATTTCAGCTACAAATATTGGGAGAAAATAGTTTAACCCATTTGTGGTTATCTTTGGAGGCTGGGTTATGGGGGAGATTCTTGGGGTCTTCTTGACACTCTTCTATGTTTCACATTTTTCTCATAATGGGCTGAGGCTCCATGAATTTGTTTTTTCATAAAGCTACTGGGGATTTGCAAATCTGTCTCTTCCCACTTCTGATTCTCCATCTATCAGCCCAGGCCCCAGCATCTCTCACCGGGGCTCACACAATGGCCTCATGGCTGGCCTCTCAGAGTCCTCTCCCCCTCTCCCCCTGATTCATTCACCACCCAGCAGCCTGAGCCATCTCTCTGAAACAATCTGATCCTGTCATTCTCTGACTTAAAACCCTTCAATGGCCCCCCATCTGCCAAAATGAAAAAATCCAAGCTCTTTCCAAATGCGTCAGAGTTTTCCTTCACATTCCCTTTGCCGTACCTGCATCCCCAGCATCGCCAATCAGTGCCCACCTTCGGCAGCGATGCTACTTTCTCTAATTCTTCCTAACACTGTACATTCGGTATCGTCTAGGTGACAAGCCAAGGAAATATAGGATTCATTTCAGAAAGACTTCAGTAAAAAATTAATCAATGTTTTGTAGCTCCAGTTGGTAAACCTGTTATCTAGGAAGTCTTTATTTGGAACGGCTCGTTTCTCAATAATGCTGGACATGGAATAAAGGAAGACGCCACTACATCCTGAATGCCTTCTTTGTGCCACGTATTTCCACAAAGGTTATTTCAGTTCACTGTCACGAAATCTTCAAGCATGTATCAATATTCCTATTTTACAAACAACAAAGAAATGACAAGATGAGGAGGCTGATAGAGAGATGAAGGGACTTGCTGAAGGCCCTGGAGATACTAAGTCATGGACGCCACATCTGAACCCAGGCCTCTGGACTCCAACCCCTGGTCTTCTTCAATGATGCTATGCTATCTGGGCCTTAAAGGAACTAACTCTTCAGCAGACGCCAGGGATGAACAAGGCAGATGTGTGGGCCAGTGAGGCCAGTCCTGAAGACAGCAAAGGACCAGTTGGAAGGTAGCGAATTCTAGGACTTTCAGAGCTTGAAGGGATTGAAGAGACCACCTAGTCTAATAGTCTCATTTAATAGAGAAGGAAACTGAGACCCATAGAGAGGGCAGTGACTCACCCAAGGTCTCCGAGAGAGTCAGCAGAGTCAAGTTAAAGCAGAGAAAAGGTTAGTGCGGTGGGGCAGAGCTAAAGATTCAACCTGTTGTCTTAGCTCCCAAGTGTAAGTCATGAAGCCAAGACTAAGACCTCTGTTAAATGAGATGTCACCATATGAGACATGAGTCTTACCTACAGGAAAGTTGTGGCTTAACTGGGAGACTGGGATAACAGCTGTCACCCAGGCAGCAGCACGGGGCGTGGAAGCTCTGCCTAGAGGTAAGGAGACTTGGTTCTGGGGCCCATCCTTCTAGAATCATGCTGGGTGACCTAAAGTAACTTCCTTCCCCTCTCTGGGTCTCACCTTCCTCATATGTGAAATGAAGGTGATAGCAGAGATGATTCCCAGGACTGCTTCCTGTTCTAAAATTCTATAAGCATCTTGCAGAAAAGGTGTCCAGACAGGGCAAGCCTTAAATCCAGGAAATCACTTAGGGCAATGCAATGGCAGCTGATATGGGGTAAAACTAGCAGAGGGAAGGCTTCCTGGAGGAGGTGAGCTTGAAAAATGGCTTGAGTGTGGATAGGTGGGGGAGAGGTGGGGGGATTTTGAGGTGCTCACAGCATGGTGCATTTCCCAAAAAGGTCTTTTCCCAGTTGTCTGCCGTTATCAACTTGGAAAAGACTGAAAACATTTGGGAGAAGGGTTCAGATGTATGCTTCTTTTTGTGAGCGGGTGGAAAATTCCCCTCGCGCGCTGTCCCTCTGCTATCCTGAGCAGCATACGACACTAACACAGAGTTAAGAACGAGAGGGCCTAGTCTAGCCTGGGTTCTCATTTCAGGGAGTCTGAAGCTGCCTGGGACCTGGCAGAATGAGGCTCACGAGCCAGGGCCCTGAGCATCTCTGCTCTCCGTTGGCTTTGCCTGGGAGAATCCATATGCCTTTAAGTCCCTAAAGCCTCTATGTTAGGAGTGGCTTCCGAAACACTGTTTTTACAGAGAATGACTTCGGACATTTCCTTCTGAACATTCTTTTAACAATAAGAATTTTGAGTAAAGTTTAAGGCAAGATTATTTTCTCTTTAGGCTACTGGCTAATGGCACAAATGGAGGGTGGGTTCTACCTGCAGTCTTGCAGAAGGAGTACAGGACAGAGAGGCAGAAGGCCTGCTTCTAGCTCTTGTTCTGCTACTGAAGGGCTCTGGGACCTTGGCCACAGCACTCGATCTTCCTGTACCTGTTTCCTCAAATGTCACCTCCTCTGACAAGACTTCCTCATTTCTTAAACAGGCTAAGATACTCCTGGGATTTTTCCATCACCCCTGTTAAAGCACCAGATAGGCAACACTGTTGACTGTGAGGACAGGACATCCTTGAGGACAGAAACCGAGTATATTCACTTACACATTTGCCCTGGTGTCCAAAGAAGGGTCTCAGTAAATGTTTGATGCCGTCCCTGAAAGAATTTGGCTAGATGTTCTCAGAGATCCCTTCCAGATCTAAAATTCTATGGTCTAGGCCTTCTCAAACCCAGTGGTATAAAATATGTCTCCTCATACAAGTACCATAATTTCCAGCTGTGTTTTTTTTTCTTTTTCTTTTTCCTTTCTCTCTCTTTTTTTCTAATCTTTCTTTCTTTTTCTTTTCCAGCTGTGTTTTTAATAGGATCAGTTGCAGGTAAGTGTCACACACTTTCTAGATTTTGATTTATGAAGTCTGTAAGACACAAACCTGTTAATTCAAAAAGTCTTCCTAGTGAAAAAGTAAGGCACATATATTTTCTGTGACGGAGTATCATGTTGGTTGCTGTATCTGACAGAATAGAAGCCTGTTTGCTACAAAACTTGCCCCAGGCTGCTGGTGTCAGAAGGCAGACGTTTTAGGAGATGTGGAATAATTTTACGACAGCAACATGGAAGTAGAGACATTTGGAGAATATTTCTTTTTGATGAAATGTTTTTGTATATAGTTTTTCTTCCACTTGGAAGGATTTCAACTACTTGGGGTCCACTTGGAATCCTACAAATAATGAGTCTCCAGTGACCAGATATCTCTATGCTAAATGCTAGTACAGAAGTGACACTCACTAGCTTGGGAGAAGTGTGAACTTTATCGCATAAACATGTTATGTTTTCAATTAGTGTCTGGTGAGTTTCTTCCCCCTATAGTTCCTTCTTGCTTTGCTCATGTTCACACTGCAGCTGCCTTCATGTAGTACAAGGTGTACCTTAGATCTGCTCAGATCTGAATGAAAAATTCAGCTGCCTGTAAATAACTGGTTTTCATAATTGGGTGTATGGTATGGTAGAAAACAGGGGCCTTTCCCCCAGCTTTTGCTTTTCTATCACAACAGTGTGTTCTGCTAGGAAATTTGATTTTCAGGAACTTGTTTTTCCTTCCATCAATATTGGAATGCAGAATTTAAATGTTTCCTGAGCTCATTCTCTGGACATGTGTTCTGAGTGGGCGTGTTCTCTGGATGTTGACCAAAATATTGCTCGAAATACAAAGGGGCATCTGCAGAAGGAAGAAAAGACAACAACGGTCCTTCCTGGAGAAAACACGGGAGACGGGAAACTATAGAGGCCTTTGGTGAAGCCACAGCAGTGCCTCATTTTGTCTGCTCACCACGCTTTTCCAGAGACAGATCATTAGCATCGCCATGTCAAGGTGAACGATGATCACAGTTGGTAAGTATGTCCTCCTGAGTCTAGGGCTGATGTCTGGGAAAGCCTGCCTTCATTTGCCACCTTCTGCTTTTCTTATTTGAAATCCCGGAGCCTCGTTTTTGCAGGAAACAAGGAGAGACCACAGAGGGAAATTCTGCCTGAAGGAGGACTACTGGGCAGTGTAATTGCCTACTGGACTCCAGTTTCACAGGGGCAGTTATACGAGAAGGGGAGAGGAGGCTTTTCTCCTTTACTAGCTCACTGTGGTGTGGGCACACCTGCTTCGTGCCCTGCTCTGAGCAGGCAAACCTTTGCAGTGATGGAGCCTGAGGTTGAATTCCAGCACCGAAGACAGAAGGAACCAGTTGTGAGTGAGGTCAGAGCCCACTAGCAATCCTTGTCTCTCTTTTCTGCTCACCCAGCACTTATCCCCCCGCCTCCCCCAGCGCCTCCTCCATGTACTGCTCGCCTGTGATGTGTCCCAGCTAATGAAAGCCCGCGCTAGCTACCTACAGCTCCTCCCTCTGCTTCTCTTGTCTCTCCTTAAGCTGTAACAGTGGATGTAGGCAACTTTTTGGAAGCACTTGTTTATAGAGCCAAGGTCTACCTATTGCCAAGAGAGATGTACTCTTTGATGCCTCCTTTTGGCTTCTCTGTAGGAGGATGGGTGCTAATGCTTCAGGCAAGAAGGAAGGAACATGGACTCCAGAGCAGCCCATTGGATGACTGGATACATCGTCTTGTCTACAGCTGGTGAAATTTATACTCTAGGTTACATCTATTACATCCCCTTTGATCCTCAAGCCGGGGCTGGGTTTGTTGTCGACAACCAAAAGAAGAGAGGGAAACAAACTAGACAGCAAAGCTGGGTGTTAATTCTACAGTTACTCTGACAGAGACCCTTTCATTCCCTCAAATGGAACTGTGAAAGGTCTATCATATATTCTAATGTATTCCTTGTAATTACGAGAATTAGGTACTTTTGCCACCATTTCACAGTCTCACATGGAGACTGAGAGCTGAAGTCACTTTCTCAAGGTCACACAGCTGTAAGGGTGAATCTGGTAGGTGAACAAAGTTCTATCTGAAGCCAAAGTTTGTGGTATATGGCCTGGACCAAAATATGGGATCCAGTCCCATACTAGCTATGAGCCCTATGGACAAGGCATCTCTAAACATCAGTTTCTTCATCTGTGAAATGGGGTTAATAATAGCACCCACCTCAGAGGGTTACTTTGAAGGCAAATAGTGCTACGCTGTGCATGTAAAGAGGTTTGCCCACGACTTGGCAGAGTTGGTAGTTTGGTTTTAAGGAAGGTCACACATGCTTTCCGTTTGTGAACCACAACAGCACACTAACTTGGTCTAATGAATGCAAACAAGGCAATATGGGTTCCTGGGGGTAAACACACATACACACACGAAACACACAGAAACTCTTCGCAGTAAAAACAGGAACGCAAACAAGCAATGTGCTGAATGTGCTGACAGCAGGATATTTGGGTAAATTTCCTCTGGGGAAAAAGCACTGTCAAAGCAAATTAAACCTGTTGTCTCCCAGAAGCCCAAACACAGGCCAGCTCAGGACAACACCTGAACGAACTTTTCCCCTGTGCACTCCACTGGCACTGGGCGGGTGCAGGTGCTAGAAAGCTGTTCTGCGGCCTGTGAGGCGTCAGTCTGTAGGTGCCCCAGCTTTCTTTGCAGATGATGGGATTCAAAGGCCTTCAGTCTGCAACAGTATAGGTCAATGCAATGACAAAAATCGGACAAAGCCTCTGACAGCCTGGGCTTGAAGCCAGTTCTGCACTGGCATTTGAACTGGGAGATCTCTTTTCAGTCCTACCCCAGAAGTCTACCAACCACCATTAAGAGCAGCTCCAAGGAGGGATCTAAGAAAAAGACTGTTCCCTTGATTATATTCAGTCTTGGTTCTTTGTTAATTATTTCTTTGGGGGCAAACCAAATTTCACCAATGAGACTGTGAGCTCCTTGAAGACATGCATTATGTCTGGTTCTCCAAAGAGGCAAGTCCTCAGTAATGTCTGTTGTATTGAGAAGCTAAGCAGGAGTGCAAT
The DNA here is from genome assembly GCF_039906515.1 of Pseudorca crassidens. NCBI lineage: Eukaryota > Metazoa > Chordata > Mammalia > Artiodactyla > Delphinidae > Pseudorca > Pseudorca crassidens. The sequence continues at coordinate 57,102,696 of NC_090304.1, forward strand.
GGAGGAAAGGGGTCAGGGTCATGGACACGGCACAACAGTCAGACTCAAGAGAACAGCTGGTGGCCAGCAAAGCTGCTGTTTCCTTGTCCTATGTTTTTAGATGTGCAATGTCTAGAAGAATGCAGGGAGTGATAGGAAGTTCAACTTTGCATTGCACTCTCAGACCGTATTTGGAGCTCAGCTGTTCACATCTGGGAGGCACATTTAAGAGCCCAATAAGATAAACTGGAGCATGTTCATCGAAGAGCAACCGGATGGTTAAGAGAACTTGAAATCACATTGCAAATACAGAATTCTTGAGAGAGTTGGGACTTTAGCTTACTAAGGGAGTATGAACCCTGCTTAAAAATAACTAAAGGGCTATTATGGGAAATAAGGATTAGACTTTTGTTTTGGTCCTAATAACTGGACTTAGGTCCAATGAGTAAGGCCTATAGTCCTTGGGCAATGGAGTTGGTTTGAAAGAAGAAAGAATTTTGTAAGAGAATACCACTTACTATGTTGGGTTATCTTCTGTTGATGTATATGTATCTACCTAAATATTGTAAACTTCATGAGGGCAGGAAATGTGTTATTCATCTCTGAATCTCTAGTAAATAGTCATCCTTGACTCAAAGCAGGTCTTAAATGAATCTTTGTTAGTTGAATGGCCAAATGAACAGGCTATGTGAGCTATAAGGTCATATATTTTCAGTCACTGATGTACTGCAGGAGAGGGCAAATTAATGACTGGGATATTGCAGGGAGATTAAAGATAGACAGTATAGCATCTTCCAAATCGGAAATCTCACAGTGCTATGAGTCATGGTGTAAGGGAACATGCCTGGATTGGATCAAGAAACTTGGGTTCTCATCCTACTCCTGCCACTACCTTCTGAGGCAACCTTAACCATGTCCCCTTTTTCTCTCAGGAACTTTCTCTTCATCTACAAAATTCATTAAATTTATTCAGCAAACATTCATTGAGCATCTCCTCTGGGTCAGGAAGTTTCCCGGTGCAGTGGATGACTTGGATGATCTTTCAGGTCTAAGATCCTGTGATCTAATGAATCAGAGCAAATTGTCACTACTTAGAAAACTATACTAACATGAAAAAGATGAGAAAATAAATCATCATGATGTTTATGGCCTGAGGGAGAGAAAGGAAGTTTGCTACTTTAAGGGCAGACTCCAACTTTTTAAACCTCTCTCTGTGTCCTCAGATAACTGGCCTCGCATTATAATGTATTGGGTGAGAGGGGCCTCCAGTGAGTCACTGAGGCCAAGGGCACAGGGATGGGAATACAGAGCAGGTGCCTCACTGGCTGCTTCTGGCTAAGAGCTCCTACCTCTCTCCCCGGGGCTGTTGGCAGCAGCTTTCACAGATGCCGGAGTCCCCACAGTTGGCTCTGCTGCCTTTCCCAGAGAACTCTGCACATGCGTAGTGTGCGGCCATGCTCCGTGAGCATATGCCAGGGAGGCCACTGAGACACACGGCAAGTGGCGATGACACTGCCCAGTGCCATGCTGTTCAAGAGCACAAGGGCCTTCCAAGGAGATGTGCTTGTTCTCATGCTTGGATACAGTTTTCCTTCCTTTATAGATGTATCCATCCTTCACCCATAGCTCCTTCTGAGGAGCGATGCTCTGCCCACAGTTCCTGCCTAAGCAGTAGGCACAGGTAGACCAGATGACCGGCCACAGCTGATTGGACTGGGACCCAAGGAGAGTCATTTCATAGACTGCTCAGCGCTCTATGACGTGGCCTGGTGCACAGAGGCTCTGGGCCAATCAGAGTCCTACTCTAGTATTTGAAATCAAATGTGCCCAGGGAATGCGACAGCCGGTCAAAAGAGTGGAAGCCAAGAGACATGATGGAAAGAGAGGGGCTGGGGAGGTTCTTCTGGCCAGGCAGGAGCCCACGTTCAGAGGACGCAGTCCTGAGTGCGCAGAGGAAGCTGGCCTATTGGCTGGGAGAGGTAAATGGAGTGGGAGCTCAGAGAGAGGCACGAGGTCACACCGCCCATGAGAAGAAGAGAATGACGGGGACTGGGAAGCAGACTGGGCTCCCAGAGGCTTTCAGTGCGTATTTTAGTCCCAAGCCCTGTGAACCTTTTTGAAACTACTTCACCACCACACCTGCCTTTCCTTGAGGTGGGCTGAGTGTGTTTTTGCTTCTGGCAGCTGAAAGTACCCTGACACATCCATTCGCCTTGAACCTTATCAGCTCTACCTGATAGTTATCAGGCTTTGATGACAACTGGCAAGTGCAGGACCTGATGTTTTTAAAGCATTTCTGCATACAGTTGCATAGTTTTATTTGATCCTTACAATAGCTCTGTATGCAGGAAGGGAAGGTGCTCTTCATTATTCCCCATTTTATAGATGGGAACACAAAGGCACAGAGAACTCGCTCAAGTTCCTGCAGCTAATAAGTGACAGGGCTAGTATTAAAATCTATATTTCTCCTCCCACCTAATTGAGGGATTCCTTGACTACACCACAACTGCCAATCCAGTAAGAAAACACGCCGATCCCACTCCTTTTGCCTCCAGTTACAGAGTGAGGACGACACAAAGGATGCTGCCAGGGCCAGGAAATTCCAAATGGTACCTAATTTGGTTTAGTTAATTGAAATTCTGGTTTTAAAACATACCTGCCGGCATTCAAACATCAAAATGTGGCTCTGGCCCCTCACACTGTATCATACTTGGGCAATAATATTGTTCCATCATTTGTTCACTGATAATTCATTCAAACAAGTCTCTGTTAGTTCCACTGTGCTGATGCCATCAGGAGGACCTGAAGTGTGGTCCCTGTTCTCAAGGAGCAGTAGAAAGGCTCCAAAGGAGCCTTTGGAGTCAGGCAGTTCTGGGACTAAATGTCAACTCTGTTACTTCTAAGGGTGAGACTTAGAGAAAGTCACTATCTGAGTCTCAGTTTACTCATCTGTGGAATGAAAAAATCGTTTGTCTTACACACTTGTACAGATTAAATAAAACCAGTGTGTGTGTGTGTGTGTGTGTGTGTGTGTGTGTGTGTGTATAAACACACACCTGGTACATGACAGGTGCTCAGGAAATGTTGCTTGCTCCTGTCCCTAGCATAGTTTTTTCCAAACTTTATCCTGTGTCAGTCCCCTGAGAGGAGGCTTGTTAAAACATGGATTGCTGGGCCGTACCCCCAGAGTTTCCGATTTAATAGGTCTGGGTCCCAGGTGATGTTCACGCCCTTGGTCTGGGTACCACCTTGAGAACCACTGGTCTGGAAGAAAGGCTGAGATTTTTGCACACAGGTTTATAAAAACAAGCCAGAGGGGACTGAAAGATCTAAACTATGCAAGAATGCAAAAGAATTCATGGACCACTTCCAAAGAGAAGGGTTTGATCCTCCAGGAGGGAGTGTTTGAATAGCTCTTAAAGAATAGGCAGCTTTTTGAAATGCAAAGCAGTCCTGGGCAAGATGGGGGTCGGGTGAGAGCCAGATCCAGGGGAATCATCTTTGCTGCTCCCACGAAGTGATCTGCTGATATCATGCCAACTCCACGTCAAGTCTGTCTTTGGAACAAATTACTTAAGAAATCAATTTTGGGTTTTTTTGGTGTTTTTTTTTTTCAGTTTTTTAAAAGCTCAACTTGGCTGCTGGCTAGAGTTCCATCTAATGAGCATCACTTTGTGTTAAATTATTCTGTGATGACAGACAATGGAGGAACAGAAAAAGGTTCTGAGGAGGTGGGGGGGGGGGGACTGCTAATTATTCTCCAATCTTTTCTCCAGGCTTGTCACCAAGCTTGACACTGCTTACAAAGCACATAGAAAACCAACCCCTCAGTCCCCCTTGCATGTCATGTCTGAAAATGCACAGAAGGATGATGTAAAGATGACCTAGACACCTGCAGACTAAAAAGGCCCATGGCGGCCTGGCCTTGGCTTGGAGAATGGCAATGTCTGGTCGGCATCACCTCTGGCCTGAACCACGGCATCAGCCCTCCAAGTGGACTTCTGTTTCCAGCCTCGTCCCTGTCAGTCTGTCCTGCACCTGGAGGCCAGAGCTGTCATCCTGAAATTGAGTCTCTTCGGGCCACCGACAAGGCCGCTGTTCCTTAGCATCTAGAGTTGATACCACAAACCGGAGGCTTATGGACACTTTTGTTTGCAAAGTGTTTTAAAAAATTTGAATCAGTTGCCAGAATTTTTCAAAAAAGAGAATTCACAGAAAAATCTGAATGGTGGCTTTTCTTGAAAAATCGGAAGATCAGCATGGCAGCAATCTCTTCTCATTTAGGAGAGGCCCAGATACCATGGCTGTCCACAGCCCCAACCTGCAGCTTCCCGCACTGCCGCCACCTGCCCGGGTCCCTGGGGCATCTGAACGCAGGACGCCAGCCCCGAGCAGCGCTTCCAGACGTCACTCATTTGGGTGCTGCCTTTACGTTGTTGCCATAGCCACACACCATCTGTCCTCTTAGGCACTTAGTATTTTTAGACTCATTTATTTTCTTAAACAAATTTATTTTAAAAAGAAATTCAAAGTAATAGTTTGATATACCTAATTATACTTTTCTAGTTTACTAAAATAAAAATCCAATTTTTGAAGTAGAGTCTGTCTATGCATAATATAAAATAATCTCAAGAACTATAAGAAACACTGGAGGGGAGAAAGACCACATTTCGGAACCGGGAGGTGAATGCTCCAATTCCCTTTCCAAGCTAACTTCTCTGCCACAGGGGTCCTCCTCATGGCCTCTCTGTGTTGCTGCCAAATTGCTCCCCCCAGCTCCTGAACCCACTCACCCTTTTCAGCCTCCCTGACTGTGCCCACGCTGATGACTTCACCTGTAAAGCCTTCAGAAAGAGAAAGACAAATACCGTATGCTAACACACATATACGGAATTTAAGAAAAAAAAAAATGTCATGAAGAACCTAGGGCTAAGACAGGAATAAAGACACAGACCTACTAGAGAATGGACTTGAGGATATGGGGAGGGGGAAGGGTAAGCTGTGACAAAGTGAGAGAGTGGCATGGACATATATACACTACCAAACGTAAGGTAGATAGCTAGTGGGAAGCAGCCGCATAGCACAGGGAGATCAGCTTGGTGCTTTGTGACCGCCTGGAGGGGTAGGATAGGGAGGGTGGGAGGGAGGGAGACGCAAGAGGGAAGAGATATGGGAACATATGTATATGTATAACTGATTCACTTTGTTATAAAGCAGAAACTAGCACACCATTGTAAAGCAATTAGACTCCAATAAAGATGTTAAAAAAAAAAAAAGCCTTCCCCTTAGCCCCTTCCCCTTGTCCAAGTCCTACCTAACCTTCAAGGCCCAATTTAAATACCACCTCTTTCACGAAGCCTCCCCAGATTCCCCTTAGCAAGATAGACCTCATAGTCTCTCATCTGAATCTAAACAGCAATTTATTTCTATCCTTCGCTTATCACCTACTGCTGTCTACCTTGCCGTCTAGTTATTTATGAGCACGGCTCCTTTTCTCTAGTAGGCGGCAAACTCCTTGAGAGGAAGGGATCCATTTCCCTTCCCCTTCCTTGTCCGTGTCTCCCCAGTGGCTGGCACACCGCCTTGTCTAGAGTGGCTGTTCACTCAACGCTTGCTAAGTATCAAATGACAAAGGGCCATGTGTGGCTGACTTCATGTCCTCTGGTGTGTCCAGCCTCAGCCTCTAAGGCTGGGCTCCTTCTGTGGGGCCTGGATTGTCTATTTCCTTGCTGATTTCTTCTTTTTTAAAAAATTTATTTTCTAACTTCGTTTTTATAAATTTTTTTTCCAGACCTGTGGCTTCACTTTCATATCTCTTCCTCTGGGCCTGTTTCATTCAGCCAGACACAATATTGGGCTCTCTACTCGCCAAACAGCACTAACCACATGTTTTGGGAACATGTAGTAATAAAACTTTGCAGGGCCCCCATTCTTCTCTCCAGCAAGAGCTGTCAAGATGGCATCTGTGAATTATGTGCTTGAATTACTTCCACCTGGACATAACACAATACAATGACTAACAAGATGGATACGTTCTCAGACTCTGGTGAATTTTTCTTTACAATACTTAGAATGCATGTTGGTCAGTTGTGCGATGATTGGGACAGTATTTCTTTCTTATTTATCTAGTGGGTAACACTCAGTGTAATAACTTGGGTCTATATCTTTGGGCCAGAGGCGAAGTTGGACTTCTGCTTGACACCAAAACCTATTAGAGATCATGGTAATGTAATTACATGTTCAAGTTAAACATTTTATAGCTGCTCTAGCCACCGGGATATTATCACTCCCCCAGCCTGTAGGGAGAGACTGTCCAATGGCAGAAGTGAAAACTACACATCTTGCAAGGAATTGAGAAATAGTTGCTGTTGTGAAAAGTTTATGGAACCTTCTGGCCACCTCTGATTCTCTGGCAGAAGCAAGACTTTAAGCCACCAATATACTAGGTTATAACATAAATGTTAGCCCCTGTCTGGGCCTGACGTGGAGGGGAAGTCTCCCAAGTTTCCTAACCAATGAAACGCTGGTCAGGCCATGTGCCAGGCTGTCCTCATGTTGAAGCACTAGACCACAACCCCTGTGGCTGGCCAGCCTTCCTCCCAGGTCCTGGGCTCCTTGCACTTGTCTACTGGACTGGAGTGTGAGCACACCCAGGTGTGGTCAGCTGGGTCCTGCCTCCCGGGCTGAGTCTCCAGGCCCTCCGTTCCTCAGAGCTGTATGTCACCTCTGGCATAATTCGGCTTCACTTGTCTGGAGCTCCCTGACCCATGACTGAGCATGGGCCATGCAATCAGAACTTGGGTGTGACTTCCAGTTTTTTCCCTGGGAAAACCGTTTAGGGTCTCCGAAGCCTGGTTTTCTTACTCATCTCATAGCGGGGTTGGGGGTAAATGAGATAATGCATGTGAAGCAGTTAGTGGGGCTTATGGTAAATGTCTCATCAGTGGTAGAGGTAAAACGAAACCACGTCAACACACATCAAACAAAGTAAACCCACTTTTGGCTAGGCCAGATCAGAGGCTGTGTAGTGTAACAGAACGAGCACAGACTTTAGAGTGAGACCCCTGGCGTTCCCATCCCACTCTGCCACCTCCTATGTGACCATAAGCAAGTCAGTTCACCTCTCTGTGCCCGTTTCCTTTTCTGAAAAGGAGGTATAGGTGTTATAGTATAACAACTGTAGGTGGTACAGTATTAACATCTGAACCCCTATGGATGGGGGCTATGGACCCTTCTAGCGGGTATTTCCTGGCTGCCCCCGAGCTGTCCTCAGCTCACTCCTTCATCAGGGCCTCCTGGCATGTTGCACCTGAAGGTGTGTGTACTTTATGACAACAGGACAGAGGGAGCCCGAGAGCTTGGGAAAGCAGCAACCAATGCTCCAACACCATCTCCACACAGGACTGGCTTCTGTTATCAGGGCCCAGCTGAGTCCATGTAGATTATGTTTCTTCCACCTGCATGACACACTACAACATAAGGGATGTGTCCACACAGAGGTACCAGGGGGCTGAATTCTCTCTTCCTTTCAGCTTAATCCTCTAAGGTATGGACGAACATTCCACAGACATCACCCCCTCCTTTCTGTGAAAGATGAGTTGTAAGGGACTGGCCTTTCCTAGAAACCCCTGGGGACATTTCCCGTGAACCCCCTTCATACTGGCCAACCCCTCTCTTCTTCCCTCTGTTACCTCTCACCCTGAGGACCCTGCCTGCGGCCACAACAGAGGAGACCAGTTCTGCAGGCTGGGACTGATCCATCGCTATAACCACAGTGTGGGCCCAGCGGCCAAAGACAGAGCATGACACACACACACACACACACACACACACACACACACACACACACTCCGTTAGCCTGAAGGTGACGAGGGCTGAGCTTGCTGGGTCTGGAGGCTTCCAAAGAAGACAGCAGAAGCAGCCAAAGCAGATCATCACCTTCCCAGGGAACAGACCCCCCTGCTGAACCTTCTGCCTCCCCTTGGGGTTGGGGTAAAACGCCCCTTGACTCTGAGCCCTGTGCCTGTAGAGGCCGTATCTCTGGCTGCATTAGCCTTAGTGGCTGCAGAGCCTCCTGTCACTCGGCTCTGCACTCCCGGCGCTGGCCAGTGTTCCAGAGGACGTGGGGGCGTGTCCTCTCCAAAGCAGTCTGGTCTGAGGGGACGGCTGCTCTGGTCGTCTGATGGTGAGCATCTTTTTTTTTTTTTTTTTGAGGTACGCGGGCCTCTCACTGTTGTGGCCTCTCCCGTTGCGGAGCACAGGCTCCGGACGTGCAGGCTCAGCGGCCATGGCTCATGGGCCCAGCCGCTCCGCGGCATGTGGGATCTTCCCGGACCGGGGCACGAACCCGTGTCCCCTGCATCGGCAGGTGGACTCTCAACCACTGCGCCACCAGGGCAGCCCGGGGGAGCATCTTTAATTCATGATGGCTTAGTGTAACCCCTCTTCCCTCCCAGACTCTGGGGAAATCCCAACCTTCACACTCAGCTGCCAGGACAACAAACGAAGAGAAAGACGCTGGGCAGAGAACACTCTCAAAAGCATCCTCTGAGAGCCAGAGATGGCTTTGGCCCCTCACTCTCCCATCTAAGCGTCTTAGATTTCTCGTGCAGATACAGGTTTTTAATAATAAAGAAATAAATTCAGACACTCAGCAAGGTAACAATAATACTAATAATAGCCCTCACCACCATCCTCTGTTGAGTTCTACTATGGGTTAGGTACTGCGATAAGCATGCTAACCTCATATATTATCTCATTTAACTCTCACCCCAGCATTGACATTGGTATCATTATCCCTGTTTTTTAGAAGAAATGGAGGCTTAGAGAGTTGAGATGCCTTGCCCAAGACTGCAGAGCCCAAAACTGTTAGGTCTCCCAAACAACTAGTTACTGAAAACCTACTATGTGCCAGGTGCCAGATTAACTGATTCAATGGCTCTCTTCTCTGCATCCCCCGTCCCACGCTGCTCAAGCTATGGTACGGCTCAGGTGAAACGGCACTGCAGTTAGTTGTCTCCACGCCTGCCTCCGCCAGTGCAATTAGAGCTTGGAAGGCCGAGGTGGGGTCTAAGCCCCTCTGTAGCCCCAGGACCCAGTTCACAGCTTGGTGAAGGGCAAAGGCTTGGTAAATGGTTAGGTGAGATAGAATGAAGGCACAACCTCCGTCCTCACTGTCTGATCCAGGTGACAAGAAGATGGGTCACCATGCAGTAAGTTCCTGCAATGGATAAATGTATAAAACCCAGAGGAGAAAGCAACACCTCAGGGACCCCCATGAAGGCACCATAGCTCAGCACTGGGGGCTGGGCAGATAGCCTGCAGGTAGAGAAGGGTCCTGGGGTTACTTAGAATGCGAGGAACATGTTCAAAGGCAGGTATTCTCGGAATCAGGTGGAGAGGCACTGCTGGAATTTAGGATAAGCAGTGGAATTGAGGCTGTGAAGGGCAGTCAGCTGATGGATGCCAGTCATGGGGACCAAAGAGATGCCCCACAGTCCAAGCTGCAGGCCCAAAGGAGCTTTACTTTAGGCAAATCAAAGGGCTCACTCTTCCTCTCTGAAGAGCTTTTTGAGACTGACCACAACCAGGCTGCCTGCAACTACAGGTCTAGGCCTAGGGCTCTGAATTCCCCCAGAAAATGTCTTCATTCAGACACTCAGCTAGTCAACATGCCTCTGCTTTGGGATTCAGCCTCAAAGTACACATTAAAGACTATGAGAGCCCCCTGCGTGTCAGGAGAGTGCGGGTACACAGGACCTCACTGGATTCTTCCAAGCTCAGAGAGGACAGTTCCCTTTCTCAAGGTCTCCCAGCTGAGCGGCTACAGAATGCAGATGGGAACCCCACTCGTCTCGCTCCAGACACACTGCCACCTCCTACACTTCCAGTAGCTTCTCACCCTGGATTTTGGTGCCCTGGCTCCTCCCTCCCTATCCAAATCCTCCTATGCCTCCTTGGTCCACCCTAGCCAACAGTGACCTTCATTGCTGACCTTCTCAAAATTCCCTTGACAACTCGCCTTGCCCTACGCAGTAACCCCCGTCTCTTTGTCTTCAACGCTATCAGGGTTAAGTCTTCTTAAAGGCCAAGGACCCCAGACTGCACTGCCTTTGTCTCCCCCAGGGAGCAGCACAGTGTTTTGCTAAAAATAACGCAACCAATATATATTTTTTTAATTGATTTGCTTTTTATCAGAATTAGTAGAGTTGGGCATAAAAAGGTGAAACCTAAAGTCGGACAACTGTGTGACTTTTGTGAAAACAATAAAGATGAAAGCAGAATGTGGAACAATAATAACATTAACTATTGTGCACTTCTGGGGGGGTCTGCTCTGCATGCGATACCTCCTCTACCCACCATAACAAAGTCTGGGCCGATTATTACTCCCATTTCCCAATCTGTTGTCTTGACCACATTTGCCTAAGGCTGCAGAGCTAATAAGAGGAGGTGCAGGAATTTGAACCCAGTGTCAGACTCCAGAGCTTATCTTCCCAAGCATCACACTGTGTGGAAAGGTTGCTAGATTGTCTACATATTTCAACCACCACAGCATCCTTAACTTGGGTTCCTCTGGATAATGAAGGCCTAGAAAGAACAGACTCTCTTACTGGAAGGAAATAAACGCACACTTATTTGGATATAATCCTGGGGGTAGATTCTCACCCAGGTAGAGCTTCCTGTCAAATAAGCCATCCAAGTGGACTAGGCTGAGTGAGGAGACGGAGCAGGAACCCAGCTGGTCTCGCTGACGTTTCTATTGCTCCCTCCAATGGACGCTCACCAATTCTTTCTACCTTAAACTCTGTAGCATTTAATTTTTTTCTAAATCAACGTAATGCACGTACACAGTTTAAAAAGTCAAACAATATTATAAAGCTTACAATGAAAACCAGAAGACCTCTGGCCAACTCCCACCTCTCCATGCCACCTCCCAGACGACTGCTCTCAGCTCCTTTGGATATTTCTTCTAGAATTTACTCCAATATTTCCAAGTGCTGTGCTTATACAGCTATTTTTAACTTATATCTAATGTCATCTACTACTACTGTTATCTGCTACTTCTGTCCACTACAATCAATGCAAAAGCATCATTTCTTGCTTCTTTAATTTCCTGTGCTCCTATTAATGACTCTACTCATATGAGGCAAGGAACTAAAATCCCTCTGAAATAGAATGTTCTGCATGGTCAAGCACACTGGACAATCTGACGGGTCCACTGTTTTCTTTCTGCCTGGAGATCTCCCTCGTGGAGCCCTCTGCCCTGCTGTGGTCTGGTCTGTTTGTGTTCTAGGCCAGCTACACATCCATCAATCTGGGACATCTCTCTCATTCACTGAACCCCTTACTTCCTGGGCCCCCCTTCTTGGTTTACTTTATTGTTTTGGTGGAGTACATTTTCTAGAAGCTTCCTGAAAAAAGGTGGGTGGGAGGTATGATTTTAGGACTGTGCATGGCTGTAGATATCTTTATTCTACCCCAACGCCTGGCTGGTGTTTTGACTGACTATGTGAGATGAGGGAGGAAACCTAAAGGTCTAGCTGCCTCTGCTCAAGTAGTTGCTTCTTATCCTCTGTAGCGCCTGGTGCCTCGTCCTGAGGTTTTCTGGGGCCCTCACTGACATCTCAGTCACCAGACGCCCAGTATGCAGCCTTCCCCACGCTGCGAACTCAACCGGCTTTCTGTTTTCCAAAAGTCCGCTGACATCTCTTGATGGCTACTGTCTCTTCCTTTTCTTTTTTGTCCTTGGGGGCTTGTTCCTTGTTTCTTTGTTTGAAGCCACTGCTCTCACCATGGTGGGACGCCAGGAGGGAGGTAAGTGTTAACACTCAACCACAAGTTCCTCTCAACAGCAGGAGATGATTTTCTAAGTCCCTCTTTCTTGAAGCTCTCTCCTCCCACAGCTTTGGGAACAGCACACGTTCTGGTATTTCTGCCACTGTAGTCACTCATCCGCACTCTCCTGTTGTGGCTCTTCCTCCAACTGTTCAATGCTGGTGGTCCTTGGGCATCTGTCTTAAATCCTCCTCCCTTCTTATCACTTGCCACTCACCTCACTCTCCCTATTCGATTTTTTGAGGTCTCAGCTTAGATGTCATGTACTCAGAATGAGCCTTCCTGGGATTCCCTGGTGGCGCAGTGGTTGGGAGTCTGCCTGCCGATGCAGGGGACAGGGGTTCGTGCCCCAGTCCGGGAAGATCCCACATGCCGTGGAGCGGCTGGGCCCGTGAGCCATGGCTGCTGAGCCTGTGCGTCCGGAGCCTGTGCTCCGCATCGGGAGAGGCCACAACAGTGAGAGGCCCGCGTACAGCAAAACAAAAAAAACAAAGAAAAAGAATGAGCCTTCCCTGGCCCTATCCCCGTTAAGTTGGCTCCCCTTGGTAAGTGCTCCCCATGACCTCACCCTTTTCCTTCACAACTTTTCATGTCCCATTACTGATCAATGCCCTCCTCCCTGCTGTCTGAGAGATCCACCAGGGCAGCTCCCTGTCTGCCGTGCTCACAGCTGTCACCACTGCCCAAGGAGAGTGCATGGCATATCGAAGGTACCATAGAAACACACTGGATGAACAACACGTGCTTGCCAAGATAAATGGATGAATGGATCAATCAGTCAAACAGGAGAAGTGGATTCAAACCCAGGCTTGTCCATGAACATGCTGTGTGACCTTGGACCAATAAAAGAGTCTTCAGAAAAGAGCCTTAACTTCTGAACCTCAGCTGCGGCTTCTACTAAACAGGGACAATAATCTGAGTGCCGTCCTACCTCACTGGGTTGTAAAGATCAAAATAAGAATGGAAAAACTGTATGTCATTGTGCTGAGTAAGCTAAAAATCCTGTACGACATAAGGAATTATCACTGTCATGGTAAACTCTGCTACACAGAAAATTCTTGTCTGCTTTGGGTGTGGAGGGTGCAGGAAACAGAATGGCGGGCCCAGGTTTCAAATCTCAGGATTCTTTAGAATATACTTTCTTTTCTTGAAGTAAACCCCACTAAGCCTTCTCCGGATCCTCTAACACTAGCATGGAGGATGAAGGGATCACCTCGGGTCTTGTCTTTCACCTCAAGCAAAGCTGAAAGCATGGTGTGCTTTCATGGTTAATGGTTTTAACTTAATGTATTCTTTAAAAAGCAGAAACAGAAAATGATGAAAATATTTACATATACACAGGTGTGTAACAGAGACCCAAAGACACACACGTGTGTCCTAGCACATGCAGCACTTAGAAATCACACTGGCCCCAGATTTGGTCCAACTCAGGTCCTTTTCTGGTGCTCTAGATTTGCCCATTTTATCACTTGTACCAACCAGGGAGAGGAGGAAGCTTTTAGAAAATGCCAGGTCTTAGAAGCTATAAGGCAGACAAAGGTCTCCTCTTTCACAGCCCCCATCGGTTAGTGCTTTGAAACACTGCATTGGGTTCAGTTTAAAAGTGCACCGGACTCCAATGGCCAGCCTGACAAACACCCTGATGGACACTCTCTAAATGTCACTTTGGTTCCACATCACGAAGTGGGAAGGTGGAAATAGCAGTGGTCTCAGAGTTGAAAACTTGAGCTCAAGTTCAAATTCTGCTTCTAAACTGTAGGATTAGGCAAACTGCACTGTTACTAATTGATGTGTTCGTACTGTAAACATAACTTCTGCGTCCTGCTTCTGGGGCTGAAAATTCCAAGCATTTCCCCATGTTTCATACTCTTGATAATGATAATTTTTAATGGCTGAACAATATTCATTAAATGAATATTATGTAATTTGCTTATACGCTTTCTTATTATTAGACACTGGATTTTTCTCCCGAATTTTCACAACTGTAAGCAATGCTGAAATAAGCAAGCAGCTTTTTCTAGGTATTGATTTATTTCTTTAGGAAAGACTCTCAAAAGTTGAAAATACGACCGTTTTTATGATTTAATGCAAAATGCCAATAAGCTTTTCCAAAGGGCTGTATTGATTTACAATGCAGCTAGAAATATATGTGGGTACAGTTTCACTGTAGCCCCTTTGGGGTTGGGTATTAGCTTATGGGGGGTTTTCTAACTTACTAGGTAAAAAAAAGATGCACAATTATTTTAATTTGCGCTTCTCAGATTACTAATGAGGTTAAACATATTTCATGTATACTATATACTTTTGGAAGCTTTTCTGCATGAGCTTTAGCCATATATCTATGAGATCATAATTTTTTTTCCTAGCATATGCACTTATTAAAGTGCATTAACCTTCCCTTGGTCTCTCATTTTTACTGCAAGTATTTTCCCAGTCTACCATTTTTCTTCTTCTTCTTTTTTTTTTTTTTTTCTGTACGCGGGCCTCTCACTGTTGTGGCCTCTCCTGTTGCAGAGCACAGGCTCTGGACGCGCAGGCTCAGCGGCCATGGCTCACGGGCCCAGCCGCTCCGCGGCATGTGGGATCTTCCCGGACGGGGGCATGAACCCGTGTCCCCTGCATCAGCAGGCGGACTCTCAACCACTGCGCCACCAAGGAAGCCCTTTTCTTCTTATTTTGATAAGTCTTATAAGACATGGAAGTTTTACATTTTTATGTGAACATTTGCTAGTCTTTTTCCTTCGTGATTTCCTCAATGACTTTTAAGCTTAAAAGTCCTTAAGCCAGAGAAATTGCAAATATTGGGTTTTATCCTCTTTTACTTTGACTTTTAAGTATTTACTCTTTAATCCATCTGGAATTTATTTTGCCATATGGTGTGAGGTGAAGTCTGAATCAGAGGGTGAAAACTCAAATTCCTCCAGGAGCCAGGCAGGTAAGTTAAAGGAGTAAAGCAGGTCAGGTAGAAGAAAAAGGATGAGGTGGAGACCGGGGAGAAATACAGAGTATTTGAGGGGAGGCAGCTTGTCTGTGCAGGAAGTTTTTGGTCTTCTAATTTTTCAAGGTAAGCCATAAACCTATAGTTTTAAGGGAAATCATCCAACTTTTAAATATTGGGCCAACATTGCAGGCTAAAAATCCTTCTCTGTGTCTACTGGGTACATCTATCCCTCTGAATACCACTTGGTAGCCTCTGGTTGAAGCTGATGCTTTTCCAAGTTATTCCAACAACATTTCTTGACTAAGCCTTTTCTTCTCCATTAGTGTGCAATTCTTCCTTTTTCAAATATTAAAATTTTACATATAACTGGTACTATTTCTAGGTGATTTTATTTCATCAATCTGCTTGATTCCTATTCTCTTTTATTATAGAATTAGGGCATGTTAATATCTCTAAAGATGAGCACCCTTTCATTATTCTTTTTAGAATCTCTTTCATACTTTCATCTGTTTATTATTCCAGATGACGTCTTAAACCCTTCTATCAAATCCCCCAAATTCCCTTTAGGATTCTGTTTGGCATTCCATTAAACTGATAAATTGACATATTTAGAGTAGCTTGCCTTCTCATCTAGGAAAATGTTATATTTCCTAATTATTCATGTCCTATTTTGTAGCTCTTAATAAAATTTTGCAGTTTTTGTCACATAGGTCACATATAGTTCTCAATGAAGATGATATTTTAATTTTTATTGATTTTTTTTTGACTGGGACATTTTTCATTATATTTCATAACTGGTTATTGCAAGTATATGGGAAATCTACTGACTTTTGAAAAGCTGTTTTGTAGCCCAGTTACAAATAGTTTTATTAACTATTAAATAGTTTTTTGATTAATGTTTTTGTCACAAATAATGATAGCTTTGTCTTTGCCTCTTGTTTCTGTTTCATGTCTTATGTCACTTAAGCCAGAACTTCTAAAACAATGCTAACTAATAGATACACCCTAATCTATTACTAGTTTTAAAAGGAATTTATCTAATATTTAACCAGCAAGCGTTGGCTTTTGACTAGAAATCAGTGTTCTTTATTACACTAAGTATCTTTTTTGTCTTTCATTTTCAATATTGTTGTGACCTAGTATTGTGATCAGAGGCGTTGTTAATCACTTATTGAACACAAAAAAACAAATCTCAGCACAGTGCACTCAAAAAGTGCTGGAAACTTGCAAAATAAGTATGAATCAGATATACGTGGATTTGAATCCCAGCTCTGATTCTGTGCGACCCTGAATGCAATCCCCTCATCTGGAAAACGGGGATAATGACTCTGATGGCACAAGTTGGTTATGAGAATTAAAATGAGTTAATGTAAATAAACTGTGCTTAGTGTAGTACTCGGCACCTATGAGAAGCTCAACAGATTTCACTTTCCTCCTCAATCATTTAAAAGAAAGAGACAATGGTGGTACAAACAATTTCTCAAACGAAAGCTTTCCAAGGAATAGCTTGCGTTTATAGGGTTGAGAAAACTCCAACTATATTTGTGAAAAACGCCATCCTAGTCTGCCTGCTTTAGTACATAGGGCTTTTCCTCAGTTTTTCAAAATTTACTGTCCATCCCTTGCACTCGTGCACGGATTCTTTGGCCTCTGACACAAATGAAAATAAAACATCAGGCTGACATGTAATATGAACCAGGAATGAAACAAACTGTGTTTCCATTAGGCCCGAACACGCGTGCTGCTCAGATAAACGCATGAACAAGCAGCTACTCAAAGTGAAACCAGATGTTTGGAGGTTTCTGGCCTACGCTTTTTTATAACCCTTCATATAACACTCATAGTCCCGTCATTTCACCAGAAGATCCTCTGCTCTGTTTAAACAGCAAGAAACCCTCCCAAACCTCTGTTAGATTTGCAATCACTAAACCCACGCTTGATTGTGAAGAAAAAGGACCTTCTCTCAGTAGAGATCCTTAGGTGCAAATTCTTTGGCCCAGACAAGCACTAAGGACTGACAAAGTACACACCCTGCAGTGTCCTCAGAGCAGAGCCTCAGATAGTTACCCGTTACCCTGGGAAACGGGACCCAAGGGAAATGGGTACCGACTTAGGAGGGGCCCAGGGAAAGTAGAGAAAAGCCAGTGTAGAAAGAGCATAGATTTGGAGTCAGACTGTTCTAGTTTCAAATCCTGGCTCTGCCCTTACTCCCTGTGTGACTATGGACAAGTTTGTTAATTTCTCTGAACCTTATTTCTTCATCTATATAAAGAAAATAATTTCTCCTGCTTCCCTGGGACTGTTACAAAATTTAAGTTAGATAATGCATGTACAACACTTAGCTCCCTCCTGGGGCCCCATAAACACCGAAAACAATTAGTGACTGTTATTGCCAATAACAATAACAAACCCTTGTACGGCACCTGTCATGTGCCCAGCATTGTTCTCAGTATGGGTACTAATATTATCACCATTTTTCAGATAAGGAAACTGAGGCATTGACGGGTTATGTATCTTGCCCAAGGTCACACTGCTAAGTGGCCGAGACTGGATGCAAACCAGGCCATCTGGATTCAAATCCACTCTCTAACCACTAAGCCGTGTTCCCCCTCTTTCTCCTGCTTCATGACACAATATAACTGATCCGATTCAGTGCCGCCTTGAGGCTTCCTTTACATGGAAGGGCACACACACAGTTCGGGCCACAGAGGGCTTACGCAGTAAGGCAACCCATTTCTAGGAAGCGCTGCTGACCCTGAGATCAGCGCACAACCTACCCTGTATTCCTCTCTCCTCCACCTTCAAACCTCACTTCACTTTTTCTCATCTTCACTACCCCTTCCTGTCCCACAGGAAGAGGTGTCTCCTCTCCTTTCCTAGGATGAGCCCTCCGTTCTGTGTCTCCCCCCCACCCCGCCTTGCATCAATCACCTCCCCGCTCTCCTATGCCTCCAATCTCCTCCCCTGGCTCCTTTCCTGCAGCTGACAACATGCTCAAAACTCCCCCCACCTTATGTAAACCTTTCCTTGAACTTGCCTCCTCCTCAGGTTACTCCCATCTGTCTCCTTCCCTGCTCTGTCTAGAAGGAATTGTTTCTACTCAACGCCTCTTACTCCTGAACTTGTGGTGACCCTGCTTCCACCTGCAACAGGGGCGGAAACGCTCCCACTAACGTTGCCAATGACCTCCTAATGACCAATTCCAGCAGCTTCTTTGACATGAGCTCCCCAACTTTTCTCTAAGGCGAGTCTCTGTGTCTCTCTCCCCTACCTACCCTCTGAATACTGGGGTTCCGGTCCTGGACTCCCTGCTTCTCAGGGCTCTGCCCTCTCACATCCACACCACGACACCCAAGATACCCATCTGTCTCCAGGTCAGAGCTACCCCAAGTCAATGCCTGTTTATCCATCTGCCTGCTGGTAACTGCCAACAACTGACACCCACTTGGAAATCCTATGAGCAGCTCAAATCCAATGTGAATTGACCATCTCCCTACCTCCTTCCCCCAACAAATCCATTTCCCCTACTTATTTCCTAATTGAGTTAACAATATCACTATGTATCCATTCTCGGAGGTTGACACTTCCTGCCTCTCCCTGACAGCAAAGTGGTCAAGAAAACTAGTCTATAATGTCCTTGAATGCATCCCTTCCTTTATACAAAACTGTAGCACTTTCCCAATTCAGGCCCTCTTCTCTCATCTAACCATACTGGCTACTGAATCAGTCTTCCAATTCTTCTCCCTATTTTAGTCTGAGAAACGAATCCATTTGTATAAACCACTGCCAAAGAGATCCACCCAAGCCCCAAATCAAGCTACATCTTTGCTTAAAAACTATCCTGTGCTCCCCACTGCCTTCAAAACCACACTTTTACGCTGGTCCATAAAGCCCTTGCCAGGCTGGCCCTAACCTCATTTTCTAGGCTCTTCTCTGGGAACCATCCCATTCATGCCCTCTACCCACTTCCAGTAGATACACCAGGCACTCTCACACAAAGGCATGAGTGGGAAAGCACATACGGGGAAAAGTGTGGATATTGGAGCCAGAGAGACCTGGATTCAAATCCCAGCTCTTTCACTGACCAGGTATGAAACTTCTGCTTAGTCATCTAATCACTCTGAGTTCCACTTTCCTCTGGAGAAAAAAAATACCTACTTTGCATGCCTGTTGTAAAGAGTCTGAAACAGTTTATCTAAAACATCCAGGATAACACTTAGATGCATTATGCAGTGAATAAACAGTAGCTGTTAATATTAATATCATTAATTTTGCCAAGTGATTTCAGAGAGGCAGGGAGGAGTCTGTAAAGACTGACAAAACGTGAAACTAGAATGCGGCATTTGAGAAGTTCCCTACGGAATCAGAAGATCAAACTTAAAAGAACAAATAACTGTTAGTGCCTTGGAATGTTCTGGAGCCCGCATTTCCATTTGTGAACTGCAGACCTGAACCAGTTTCAGAGTTGCTCTACCCCCTGAATCCAGCAGCCGTGGAATGCACAAAGCTCCCAGGACAGAAAGAACATTACCCAGCCAGGTGCCCGGCAGTGCCCTGAACTGGCAGTTGCGCCTTCCTTCCTTCAAGATGCTCACAAGAAGTTAATGCTCACGGAAGAAGGTTCTAGGCTGCAGGGAGTATCTGTGACCTTTGACCTTTCAGTTGGTGCTCACTGACCGAGGAAGACCTGGCTTCATGTCCTCCTGTGGGTCACTGTTCAAAGACTCTGTCTTCTCATCTCTAAAAGCTAATAATGGTCCTTTCCTGCTTGATCCACAGTGACCACGTCTGTCATTGAGCAGAGATGGTTACTATTTCTCCTTTATTTATTAATTTTTTTTAAGTAACTCTTTCTCTATAGTTCCTTTCTGGTTCTCACTTCTGCTCTGGCCCCAAGCTGGTAATAATGAATATTTGCACACTGCTTTCCAGCTCACAAAGCACTTTTCTCACCATAAGTCCTTCATGCCTCACAACCTCCTCCTGCATCCCCAGCAGAGGTAGCTGCTCTGCTCCCATGGGAGCTCGCCCAGACCTCCCTGTTGGCACAGACCACATTCTATTGGAATTATTTATGAAAGGGTCGATTCTCCCAGTGGACTGCAGGCTCTTTGAGGGCAAAGCTTCTGGTTTTTTCACTGATGAGTCTCCAGCCCTTACCAAAGCTGATGTTCAGCAAACGCTGAGTCATTAAGAGACCCTTAAAAACGTGCTGAGAACTTATCCTGAGATCAACTGCTTTCATGTCATCGTCAGACTCTCTAAAGTAGGTTTTAATTCTAACTACAGGTGAGTTAGGTGAAGTTCAGGCCTATCCAATGTCCCACAGCTCATAGATAGTGCAGCCAGAATTGAAACCCAGGTGTGTTTCACTCCAAAGCCTTTGCCCTTTCTCTGGACCACACACACCATCTCTCTGGCCATGGCGACAATCTCAACTATCTACTGCCAATGCCAAGTCCAGCAGACTTGGGTCAGGGTTATTCCTCAGAGGGTGTCACAGAACAGGAGGCCATGTATTTAGTCATGTCCAACACATCAGCGGTACTGAAAAGGGAAAGAAAAGGACACCACGGTGAGAACGCTCTTAAAGCCGCCGTTCTGAAATGGTGAAGCTGGCTGGCAAGATGGGGAGAAGCAGCCGCCTTTATCAAGTGAGAGAAAAAAGAGCCATCAGAAAATAAAAACTAATCATCTGTCACATAAACATTAAACCATTGCTGATAAAATATCTTCTATTGGAAACTCCACCTGAATGGGGGTGGGAGTTGGGGTTCCTTCAGCAGGAGTCGGTACAGGTCAGCCTGTTCTTCAGGCCCGGGCAGATGGGAGCCCTGCAGGCAGGGATGGCAGGCCCACTGCCTGCACCCTGTGAGCCTAGGAGATGTGAATGCCATGATCTCTAGGACCCCGGCTACCTTGATGATTCTCTGACTGCGAGAGTGTACAAGATGTCATCACACACCAGAAACCTGGTCACTGAGATGTAAGAGAAAGAGCATGGTCTCTGGGTTGCTAACCTAGCTCTATTTCCTACTTAAGAGATCTTGGCAAATAGCATCGATCTCTGAGCCTCGGTTTCATTATTTATAACGTAGAAACGCAAGTAATCTAACTTCCAGGGTGTTTGGGAACTGACACTGCACCCTGTATGGTGCCTGGCATGGAATCAGTGTTCAATCAACAGACTGCTCTCATTATGATCTTGGCTTTGCCAGGCTGTGTGACCCTGGACAAGTCATGGGACTTCTCTAAGCTGTGGTTTTCTTATCTTTAAAAGTGTGATTTAAATAAACAAAACGTTTGCGTAGGCTCCTACCAGATGTAATCCCAAAGTAACAAAAACATAAACAGGAATAAAAACACAGACGTAGAGAATGGACTTGAGGACACGGGGAGGGGGAAGGGTAAGCTGGGACGAAGTGAGAGAGTGGCATGGACATATATACACTACCAAACGTAAAATAGCTAGCTAGTGGGAAGCAGCCGCATAGCACAGCTCGGTGCTTTGTGTCCACCTAGAGAGGTGGGATAGGAAGGGTGGGAGGGAGGGAGACGCAAGAGGGAGGAGATATGGGGATATATGTATATGTATAACTGATTTACTTTGTTATAAAGCAGAAACTAACACACCGTTGTAAAGCAATTATACGCCAATAAAGATGTTAAAAAATAAATAAATAAAGTTCTAACTCAGAAGAAGAAGAAAAAAAACACATAAACCAAAGTGAAATGGGAGCTCTGGCTCTGGGTGGAGGAAGAAGGCCAAAATGCTGACATAGAAGAGCCCAGAAATATCTGGACTCTTTCTGTTGACCCTCCCCCAGCACCTTCTCCCAGCTCCCTCTCACCAGCTGCCTGTCTTCACTCACCCGGAAAACAGGCCATTCTTCAACACTTTTCTCTCGTTGCTTAAATCTCTTTCCTTAGGAAACGTTATCTTAACACCTGTGGTTTGCCAGTAATCTCCAAGGGGTGGTAGACAGCTCAAATCGATTCATTTATCTCCATTTCCAAGGCCTCCATCCTGGCCCAGGCCAGCCTGAGCCCCTGCCGAGACCACTGTCACAGCCTCCTAACTGGTGTCCCAGCTCCTACAGCTGGAGAAACTTTCCAATATGTAAATCAGATTAGGTCACTCCAGCTCAGAGTCCCACAATGGCTTCCTGCTACCCTTAGGACAGATTAAAAAACAAAACAAAACGAAGCTCTTCACGTGCCATGTTAAAGCCAGTACGGTCTGGCTCCTAGTACCTCTCCAGCCTTACCTGATACCATTCTGCCCTTTGATACCCGCATCCGACACTGTGACCATCTCAAAGTTCCTTGAACTCCCAGCTCTTGCCTGTTCCAGGGCCTTTGCACATGCTCTTCCCTCTGCTTGGTGTATTCTTCCCCAAAACCTTCATCTAAACAACGACTATCTACCCCTGTCCCAGCCATCTAAATTAGGTCCCCTGTTTGTTTCTCCAGAGTACCCTCTTCTCTTCTTTACTACAATGAATACTTTCCAGTTACCATTATACACTTACACGTATATTGGATGATTGTAATTAAACTTAAGAATCTATCTCATATTGTCTCAAGCATGTCTGTGAACTCCCGAGGGCAGGAAGCATGGCTATTTAATATACCACGGACACCAATGCCTGCTCAGGACACGGCAGGTAAAAGGCAACTAGCGAACCCTGGTTGAATGAGCATATGAACAGATGTAGTGTCTATATCTGCCTGCCACCACTCTGGACCTGCTCCTCCTGCCGGCCCCTTAGAGCAGCACGCAAGGGGCTTTGAGCCTTAATAAAGAAGTCCTTGCTGCCTTACGCGTTGTAAAGAGACTGAACCAAGGCTCTTCCCTCCTCCTCAGGTATATGGGCAGCTTCTCCTTTTTCTCAGCCTCACTTACCAGCCTGTGAGGACATCAAAGGCGGCACCACATCTGCCTCATGGCTGCACCTAAATGCCCAGGCCAGGGGCTGGCACACAGTAAGAGGCTGTCAGTGAACACTTTACTGAACCAAACAGACCAAACAGTGAAGCCTGTGGCAGACACCGATGACCCCATATTCACTTCCCCTCTTCCTTTTGTTTCGAGTGCCAAGGTGGCAAGCTAAAAATATTCCTCAGACTTCCTTACATCTCTGAATGTCCAAGGGACACAGCTCTGCGAAAGAAATGTAAGCTGAGGGTTTTAGGAAAAAACCGGCTTCCCTACTTCTTTCTCCTATCTTTTTTTTTCTGCCTGACATGCAGACGTGAGTCCTGGAGCTGCAGCAGCCACCTTAGGACCATGAGAGGCAAGCATGAAAGCAACAGCCAGAGCTGAGGATGGCAGAGCGCAAGGGCAGAATGAGGCTGGTCCCTGATGCCATGCTGAATTGCTGTACTGGCCCTGGATGGGCCTGCCCTAGACCAAAAGTGTACACAAGAACATCAAAATCCCACTTAAATGCCACTCTAGCAGAGATCTTGTTACCTGAACACTAAATTCATTTCTAACTAGTCCCATGGAGAGACAAGCTTTATTGCTAGTACCTACTGTGTCCTTGAGCTCCCTTTGCTTCTTTCCTGTCCTCGAGGCCCCAGGCCCCAGATAATTTACAAAATAGATGGCAGAGGCAGAGGAGGGGGTGGCGCGGAGGTGGTGGGAACCCTGCCCTGTCGTCTGCAGGGACAGCTGCTGGCAGGGCTGGTCTCCAGGCTGCAGGTGAAGCGCTCTGATATTCCAAGCTCTCCTCCACTGAACAGATTTTTGGCCACAGTCTGTCTCCAGTGTGCTGACTTGAGTTCTACCTCCCACCTACAATTTCATTCCACTTATACCAGATTGCTTCCAATAAATTGCCGCTATCAGGGAGAGGTAAATTCACACAGCACTTTTCCAAAGAGGTGTTTTCAGTAGGAATTTCACAGAGTGCTTCCAATGTCATTGACAAGAAGGTTAAATTGATTACCGAGAGACCTTGATTCGTCATTGCTGTATTATATCTTATAATTCAGAGGAAGGGGATATGGGGAAGGGTGGGGCGGAGCTTATGAGAAACTGAAAATCATTTCTCAATCACTCCTTAGTTTCTTCTTTGAAGTAGTGCAGGTGTTTAAACAAACCACAGTACATAATGTCAGAGATTTTTCTCTCTAGATCCTTGCAGATGCACCCAGAGGCTGATGAACAGTAGTCTTACCCAATCAAAGCGAGGGGAATATACAAATAGCACTGCGAGGGGAATATACAAATAGCACTGCCCACTGGTCTCTGGAAAATCCTGAAAAACCCAACTTTGATGACCGTTGTAAGATAGAAGAAGCTCATGTGCAAGTATCTATTTATACCTGGGAATAAAGAGGAATGGGTTGCAGGGACAGCGAATAAAAACACCACTAGTGCTATCGAACTGTCCTCCTGTCCTTCCTGGCTGCCCCTCCACCGCTCTCTTCTTTTTTCTCATGAAATCACAAAGCTCAATCCCAGGAAACTTCCTCTGTTATATACAGTAACGGGCGCTTGTTCTGGGCACCGCAAGATAAAGCCTGCAGCTCTCGTCATTTTATTCCCTTGCTCAAAGCCTGCAACGGCACCTCATACCTGCGGAATGAGCTTCTCCCTCAGGGCGGCATTCAAGGCGCTCCCTGATAACTCACTTGCCCCCGTCAAGGCATCCTTGCTCTAGCCAATCAGGGTGGTGGCTCCCCACAGCCAGTGCATAAGTCTCTGCCTACCTCTCTTCTGGTCACGCTCTTCCCGCTACCTGGAATAACATCCTCAACAACCCCCTGCCATTTCCTCCTTTAAATGTGAGAATGCTACCCATCCTTTAAGGTCCCATCATGTGTCACTCATCCAGGGAGCCCTCCCTGACCCATCTGGCTGGACGTGCCCCTGTCTTCCTCCAGCCCTCATGGCACTTTGACCAGGGACTCCACCAGTGACCCTTCTTTCTCTCTTCCTGGATTAGAGGCACTTACTATGTAAATGCTCATCTCCTTAGTTAAGACCATGAACTACTTTGGCCAAAAACCACGTTATACCTTCTCTGTATCTCCACCTTAGGAAAGGGCAGGAATGTAATCATTTTTGGATAAAGGAGGAAAGGAAGGAAGGTAGGATGGAAGGATTACATCTGCTTCTAGTCCCTGGACACAGAATAGGTCAATTTATAGCAGCTGCCTGGGCCTGAACAAAAGGACCCTCCTCTTTAATTACCATGAAATGTCCTCAGACCAGGAAGACCAGGGCATGTTTCTCGTAAAATTACCAGGGTCTATGTTTTCTAACAAGGATTCTAATTTCTTTTCTCTGGGTTTCTAAATCCACTGTGGGGTAACCTCTGTTTTTTCCAACTTGCCTCACATTGCCACAGTGTCAGGGTGATCTGTCCTTTTATGCTTCAGCATCAACCAAAATGAAAGGCTAAGATGCTACATCTAGAGGCCCGAAACACTGCAACACTGACTCGTCAGGTCTTGGGGTTGCAAGCAATGCATACAAAGGTATTTTTATTTTAAAAATTTTGCATGTTGTGAGATTTTTTTCATGGTCTTTTTAATGACTTCTCAAGAAAACTTCCTATGTTGATTTAAGATGCTTATATTGGAGGCAAATTAATAAAGGGGAAATTATATTCCATATAATACAAATAGAAATAAAATATTTATTTTATCAGACCAAACAGTAAGACACTCTGGCATCATGGACAGAACATGGGATTTGGAGACCAAGTTTCCATCCTAGCTCTGCCCTTATTGACTGTGTGACTTCGGGCTAGTCAATTAAATTCTCTGAGTCTCAGTTTCTTCATCTGTAAAGTTGAGATCAAAATGAGAATTCTCTAAGGTTCTCGTTCTTTCTTACACACAGAAAAGAGCCAAGCATGGTCCCTAACACACAGCAGGCGCTCTCTAAATGTCTGCTGAATGAATGAACAGGTGGAAAACGAAAGTAAGTGTAATATCCAAAAAAGGGGGCTTGATCCTGAAAAGAGGCAGATGACTAAAGAAGGAAGATCATGAACTTTGGAGTCAGACAGATACAAGTTCAAGTCCTGGCTTTTCTCAAAACATCCCTGAACCTCAATTTCCTCATCTACAATAGGGGGTGAAAATAAAAATAATCACCATGTGGAGTTACTGCAGGGCTTAGAGAATGTATTTAAAGCCCTGTGTAAATGGCAATGGTGAATTATAATTTAGCGACTGGTATACATCTTCCTACTTCCTTCAGTACTCGGGGTCAGCCAGGTCACCCACCCCCAAACGGAGCCAGAACCAGAAAAAACAGAACCTTCAAATTCGAGATCTCTGCGTGTGGGGGAAAGGCCATTCTTTCTGAAAATAGCCGCCATGTTTTATTCTAAAATGTGCTCAGTTTCAGTGGCTTGTGTGCATGTGTGTGTGGGTGAGAGAGAATGCATCTAGTTCAGAGGGAGCTCTGTCAGCAGCACATCTCCGTGTATATTTATTTGTGTACACAGTCTGTAAAGTGCTTTTAGATTTTTTGAAGGCAAAAGATAAACTTATTTAATTTAAAATCATCAGCTGGATTGCATTAAATGGAGGGAAAAGCAAAAACGTACACAATATAGCCATTTGTTAAATTAAACACAATTATTTCTCCCACTACTTAATTACAAACAGACATAAATACTCTGGATTCTGACATCTCAGATCTTCTTAAATTCTAGCTCTGCATTTCAGCGTGTAACGGAGGGAGGGCCACATTCCAATTTGTGTGTTAAGCAAAACCTGAGAGTTACAATTGTATATTGGGACTATAATGACTTCACTAAAACAAGACCTAAACTTTTAATTAACCTGCCAAGACAAATTACAACTCATGGTTCACAGGTAACGACCAAAGACAGCTGAGACGCAATGCCAGAGACGTGGGGAGAGAGGGATTAATAGCAACATCAGAGTCAGTCTGTTTTTGTATTAAAAAAAAACCAAACGTATTCATTAAACAATCACTGTAGCTTGAAGGAAGACAGACAAGTCAGAAAGGCAGGGAGAGAAAGGTGGACAGGGAAAGGGGATGGGAGAGAATATTAACCACTTCCATGTATCGAAGCCTGGGCTGGGCACTTTATATTCATTCTCTCCAATCTTCACAATGGGGATTGCCAAGTACTATTATCGTTTCATTTTCCTGACAAGAAAGATGAGGCTCACAGAGGTGACGTGACTGACTGTGGTCACAGAGCTAACATGCGGCAGTGAGAGAAGGAAGGAATGGAAAGCAGCGCTCTGAAGGCATTTGGTTTTTTTTTTTTTTTTTGCGGTACGCGGGACTCTCACTGTTGTGGCCTCTCCCGCTGCGGAGCACAGGCTCTGGACACGCAGGCTCAGCGGCCATGGCTCACGGGCCCAGCTGCTCCGCGGCATGTGGGATCTTCCCGGACCGGGGCACGAACCCGCATCCCCTGTACCGGCAGGCGGACTCTCAACCACTGCGCCACCAGGGAAGCCCAAGGGCATTTGTTTTCATAGCTTAGTTGACAGACCGACCCCCAGAATCAGGATCACCTGGGATCTACCTCAGGCCTCCTGGGAAAAGGCCCAGGAATCTGAATTTTGGACTCACTTCCCAGGTGATTCCTTTGTACAACAATATTTGAGACAGCCCCCACCCCCCCACCCCCGCCCATAAGATACTGTAACCCCTTGTTACTCAGAATGTGGGCCACAGATGAGCAGCATCTCACCAGGTGCTGGTACAACAGACAGACTCTAAACACCCAGCCTGACCGACTGAAGCAGAGTCTGCATTGTAACAGGACGCCAGGTGGTTCACAGAACTCTGAGAAGCACAATACAGCCTAACTGCTTGGAAAGACCTTAGAGGGTTAAAGAAGGTGAAGACAGATTTCATCATTTAGGTGAGAACAGGAGAACCTGAGGGAAAAGCAAGCTCCGTCTCCTTAATTATGACGAAACAGGCCAGCCAGCTCGGACAAGCCTAGAGGCGGCAAAGGCACCTAACTGTACCTACATCTTCTTCCTCTGAGAGGCATATCCTAATTAAAAGTAGCTTTCTTTGGGGCTCTGTATGCATTTCCTTTCAGATTTGTGCTCAGTTATGAAAAATACAGAATTCTGACTGCAGGACACCTTAGTTCTGCGCAAGCATGATACTGCGCCCAAGAGAAATCAGGCTGTGAGACCGTGAAGCTGAAACTCAGGCACCACTAATGACTTGAAAATCATGTCTCTAAATTGAAGCCACCATGTCCAGAAAGAAAGAAGAAACAGGGTCTGGAGCCTGGCAGACCCTGCCGAGTGTCAGTCTAATTGGTGGTGGGGACCAGACTGGCTCTCCCATGACGGGAAACGGCTCCGCCGACAGCCTCCTGGGCCACCACTAACCACCGAGCTGCAGCCTCAAGTTCGAGTCTCAAGGAACCAGGAGATGGAATTTGCGCAGGGCCAGAACACATGTTAGTGGTGGAGATTTAGAAGCGAGCACACTTTCCACTGCACCTCGAAAGAAGGCATCAAGGGAGGAAACCAACAGCACGGCGGCTGCCAAGACTGCAGAGACCAGCAGCTATAGGACAGACACTTCCAAACTACGGACAGACACTTCCAAACTACGGACGGCACAGAGCGATATGTCCTACCCCGGAGCTGATGTAGCCTAACAGCTCCACCTCCCTCATTTTGCTAAAAGGGTAGAATGTTGAGCCTGCAGTTATGGCGGAAGCCTACACACTATGCACCGTATTTAATGGGAAGGTATTCTCCGCCTCAACTCTATGGGCAAAATTGCAAATAAGAGGAAAATGGCCTGAAAATGACTACTGCTGTTTAGGAGGAAGAACCTGGGTCTTGCAAGAGTTTTAGGAACCAACGACCAGATTCAGAGGTTTTTATTCAACTCCATTTCCCATGTCAGAGAGGCTCCCAGCCAAGGACCAAGACAGAGTTTTGAGGTGAACTCAAAACAACACAGAAAAACAAACAACCCAATCCAAAAATGGGCAGAAGACCTAAATAGACATTTGTCCAAAGAAGATATACAGACTGCCAACAAACGCATGAAAGAATGCTCAACTTCATTAATCATTAGAGAAATGCAAATCAAAACTACAATGAGATATCATCTCACACCAGTCAGAATGGCCATCATCAAAAAATCTAGAAACAATAAATGCTGGAGAGGGTGTGGAGAAAAGGGAACACTCTTGCACTGCTGGTGGGAATGTGAATTGGTACAGCCACTATGGAGAACAGTATGGAGGTTCCTTAAAAAACTACAAATAGAACTACCATACGACCCAGCAATCCCACTACTGGGCATATACCCTGAGAAAACCATAATTCAAAAAGAATCATGTATCAAAGTGTTCATTGCAGCTCTATTTACAATAGCCCGGAGATGGAAACAACCTAAGTGTCCA
This sequence comes from Pseudorca crassidens, assembly GCF_039906515.1. Taxonomy (NCBI): domain Eukaryota; kingdom Metazoa; phylum Chordata; class Mammalia; order Artiodactyla; family Delphinidae; genus Pseudorca; species Pseudorca crassidens. The sequence continues at coordinate 57,131,847 of NC_090304.1, forward strand.
TCATCGGATGAATGGATAAAGAAGATGTGGCACATGTATACAATGGAATATTACTCAGCCATAAAAAGAAATGAAATTGAGCTATTTGTAATGAGGTGGATGGACCTAGAGTCTGTCATACAGAGTGAAGTAAGTCAGAAAGAGAGAGACAAATACCGTATGCTAACACATATATATGGAATTTAAGAAAAAAAATGTCATGAAGAACCTAGGGGTGAGACAGGAATAAAGACACAGACCTACTAGAAAACGGACTTGAGGATATGGGGAGGGGGAAGGGTAAGCTGTGACAAAGCGAGAGAGAGGCATGGACATATATACACTACCAAACTTAAGGTAGATAGCTAGTGGGAAGCAGCCGCATAGCACAGGGAGATCAGCTCGGTGCTTTGTGACCGCCTGGAGGGCTGGGATAGGGAGGGTGGGAGGGAGGGAGACGCAAGAGGGAAGAGATATGGGAACATATGTATATGTATAACTGATTCACTTTGTTATAAAGCAGAAACTAACACACCATTGTAAAGCAATTATACTCTAATAAAGATGTAAAAAAAAAACAAAAATAAAAACACAGAGGTTTTCATTAAGCAGAAAATCCATCCCTAAGCGTTCTGGTTAGTGGAGTTTTGTCTTCTGGAAGTTTTATTTTCCTGTAGGGGATTTTATCTCCAGGCTGTGTCACTGCGCTTCTGATATAAACCAAAGCAACGTTTTCTGACCTGAACCACTGAGCCCAACGCATCATATATCACATTGTGGTGATCTAAGAAGGAGACAAATTCTGTGCAGTATATGCATAAAGAAGAAAAATTTCTTAAGACAGGATGCCAGGCTCCCCAGACAGCCACAGGCTTGTGAGGCGGCCAAGGCGCTCTCTCTGAATGAGAACTCTTTCACTATGAGGGACAAGAAGCTGCTAAGAGCTCATTTAAATCCTCCGGGCTTGCCGTCCGCCAGAGCTCAGGACATCTCGGTTCTCTACAAAACCCCCATCTGATCAGACTGTTCATCCAGCCCTTTGCATGGCTATTCTCACCCTCTTGCCAAGCCTTTATCTTTTTTTTCATCCTCATCTGCCAGGGGTTGTTGGCTCCAAAAGCAAAACAAACAAGCAAACAAAAGCTCACGTAAGAAACCAAAAACCCAAACAACAGATCAGTGAGTTGAACCAAGCGAGATTATAAGGACGAATACAGGTGACACAGAGGAGTAACAAGAACTCCTGTCTCCTTGTCAGTTTTGCCCCTTGGTGTTTAAATGTTGCTGCTACTCCACACACTAGGCCACAGATAACAGAAGGAAGGCGGCGGGCAACAGCGCCGGGCTCAGGTGCCAGCCCAACATGGCCTTCCAGCTCCTCCTGTCACTCCCTTCCCCCGTTCCCCTGCATCTCACTCCCACCCCTGGTCCGGCAAGCCCAGTCAGGATGGCCTCAGGCCGGGTGGCCTCTGCAGCTCTGGGCAAGACACATCCCCTTGTCCACTTCAACTCCCAGGATCCCCAAGTGTCCTCTCATCCGAAGAGACAATATCCCAAAGACCCCAGAGGGGTGGAGCTTCCTTACCAATGGCAGTGGTGAGAAAGGAAAGCACTTCAGACTCCTTCCCATCATTATAAAAAGCCAGGTGCCAGATTCCTGAATCCAAATACTGGATGAAGCCCGTCTCATGGCTAGAAGCGGGGACGACTCCCCGAGACTGGCGCTGGGGTCCCTCCAGGCTCCGTGCTTCCTGGGTCAAGAGCCTCCTTCCATCCAGCAGCTCCACAAAGTCAAACTGAAGTACAAAGAGAGCATAATTAGCAGTGGACCTGCTTCACCACAATGCTAGGTTCTTCAGGTTTCTGCCGGGGAGGATACGGGGAAATACAACCTGAACCAGGCAAAAGAGGCTAAAGCCACGTGAAGGTTGACCAACCAACTCCAACTCCTTCCCAGAACCCATTTTCCCCTGGTAATAGTCTCCTGATACTCCTGTGAGTGCACTGTAATTAGTGGATTATTTTTAAGTCTCAGAGTTTGCACAGGACAACCATGCTTTTCCAGTGATCAGAAACCCAGACACTTCATGACTGTTTGAACTCCAACCCCATGCAGGTGATGGTGGGCAGGAATCCCAGGGGTCTAGGATTGGGCCTGGAGCACTGGATGTGGCTTAAATGTCAGTCAAGTGCAAACGGAAGCTTGATTTATACCTATCTTCCTTTCGTCAATGACCCTTTCTCAACGCTCCAGTTTCAGGGAGCAGTTTTAGGGGAACTAAACTGGATTAGCTCAAAACTCTATCAATAATTACATGCTGTGTCAAACACAAGTGCCAAATGACCCAAGCCTACTAGCGTGAGAGACTTGAGGCCAGTCACACAGTGCTAACAACAGGCAGTTGTTGGGGAAGTCCTGCCGGCCTACTGGCACGCAAATCGTGCAACTGTCTGTCTGTCTATCTTTTTTTTTTTTTTTTTTTGCGGTACGCGGGCCTCTCACTGTTGTGGCCTCTCCCCGTTGCGGAGCACAGGCTCCGGACGCACAGGCTCAGCGGCCATGGCTCACGGGCCCAGCCGCTCCGCAGAATGTGGGATCTTCCCGGACCGGGGCACGAACCCGTGTTCCCTGCACCGGCAGGCGGACTCTCAACCACTGCATCACCAGGGAAGCCCTGTCTATCTTTAAAGAAAAACAAAATAGATACTGATTCTGTCTCATGTGAAAATGTCTAGGGGCATGAAGTCCAGGACCAGCATGGCAGTTTTACAAAGAAATCAGAGGGGCCCAGGCTCTGTCTACTTTTTCTGCAACTCCATCCTTAGCAAATGTATTTATCTAGCTTTTACCTAAAAATTAAATAACTACGGGGGCTAGGAAGACTGCCTTTGGCCAGGGAATGTCTGATGGATGCCTATGATTTATATTACTCCAATCCCAGGGCTGGGAGGACCTCACACAAGTCTGCTCTTAACCCATCATGACTGGTAATGTGTCAATCATCCTGGCTGAGTTTTTTTTTTTTTTTTTTTAATTGAAGTATAGTTGATTTACAATGTTGTGTTAATTACTGCTATATGGCAAAGTGATTCAGTTATACCTATATATATATACATTCTTTTTTAAAATATTCTTTTCCATTAGGGTTTATCACAGGATATTGACTACAGTTCTCTGTGCTACACAGTAGGACCTTGTTGTTTACCCATTCTATATATAAAAGCTTACATCTGCTAATGCTGGCTGAGTTTCTTAAGTGTTTCTAGTGTGCGTGTGTCTGGGTAAGTGTGAAGCCCTGAGGAGAGAAAGGATGCTTTGCTCTGAGCCAGGTCCTGCACTGGCTGCCTTCTAGATGTGGTTCTCCACTCTTCACAACAGCCCTGTGAAGTGGGTATTGTTATCACCATTGGCTAGATTAGGAAACTTGCTCTGAAAGGGTGTAACAGGCTCAAGGTCACATAGCTGATAACAAGAGGATTCAAACCCAGGTCTCTTTGACTCCAAAGTGCATGCTTTTTTCTCTAGATTACACTTCCTGGATAATTTAACTTCGAGACTGGGTACTAGTAAAAAAGGCTATTGAGAGATTTCCTAGAAAGCCTTCCTCTGAACAAGCTCCAAGGATACAACCCTACTCATCCAAAAGGTAAGGTCTGAGAGAGGGCAATTGGATGAATGGGCTATAAAATACATGAAATTTCCTTCAAGCTCAGAGATCCAGGCTTAAGCATTAGGCTTCTTGACTTAGGCTTCTTGAGCAGGGTCCGTGGGGTTCTGGTTACCTGTGTATGTGAAGGAGGAAGGCCTTTTCTGCCGTAAATGCCGACCAGAGCCGCCTTTCCCAGGGACACATTGAATTTCAGATGCATAGGATGGTCTATGAACACCTGAGATCTCCAGAAAGTGCCAGGAGGAATCTTCTGGGAAGCCCGTCTCCCCACGTCGATTTCTCCAGAGTCTATAAAACTGTCCTCTGGAAAGAAACTACTGGGCTTTCCTACCAAGACACGGGGAAGGGAAGACAAAAACATCACCGTCAGCCACACGTGAAACCAGGGATCAGAGCATCTGAACAAGCAGGGCTCTCCGATGCCTCCCACTCCTCTCTACAACATTTTGCTGCCAGCCCACTCCCTGCCCCAGACTCCCCCATTGAGGAGTAAGAATGCCCAGAACTTTTTTTTTCCAATGATGCCCAAATTGTTCTGCTAAAAATATGCATTCTTCCAAAGCAGAATGGGTCCTCCCCAAGGGCCATCTGTTTACTGCATAATTCCACAGCTTGTTAAGATATATTTTGATCCTAAAAATAATCACTTGCAGTCACATGAGAATAACTGTATGTGTGTGTGTGTGTGTGTAAAAGCATGCATGCTAAAAAAGAAAAGATAGAGGGAATGAGGTGCTGTTATTAACTTTCCAACTCAGAATGGTTCCCCCAGCAGTGGGAAGCATGACCTGAGTAGAGTCAGGGAAATTTTACAAGTTCACTAGTTTGTGTGTAATTGGGTGCCGGATTCTGAGGCTCAGACGTGTGGATGAGAGTTTGTGTTGGGAGGAGGGGTAGGGTTGGGGAAGATGAGGAAAAGGGTACGTCTGAAGAGAGAAAACATGCCTGAAAAACGCTTCTTTGTCTTGGATGGAGGGCTATGAATATCACTGTGCTAAAGTGGGTAAAGATGAGGGGATTTTTCAAGTTCAGGCACAAACCTTATGACATACTTGGAAATTCAACCCAGGCCCCCAACCCTGCAGGTGGCTGGAGTGGGGGGGAGTGGTCAAGAATAAGGTCTCTTGCCCAATTCTGTCACCAATTAGGAGACTGACAGCTTTTTGAGGGTACCCCAAGTGCCAGGAAGGAAGGCTGCTTATCAGACTTCCTCTGTTTAGTAATTAAACACACTCACATGTGAAAAATATAAACCCTAACTTCCTGCCAGACATCAGCCCTCTGAAGAGTTGGGCGGGGGGCAGAAGGAGAGGACGGGGACATTAGAAGACCACCCTTAGGACATTAACGAGCCAGAATCAAGTCAACAGACCACATTTTATTTGTCATTAGAAAGACCTCTGGGTATCCTAGTTCCAAGGTTTGTGGTGGCGTTATAGATGTTGGAAGAGACACTTCAGAGACCGAGAATCCATTTATAAAGAAAACACATTTGTGGGAACTTTTTATGAAAAGCACTTGGGGAATAAGAAATTAAAATGTCATTTTTTCCCTAGCTTTGTAAGATTCCTTACAAAGCACATTTGATGCTGAAACGGAGCTTGGCAGGGCACTGTTGTAGTCATAAAATATTTTACTGTTTTAAATAATAAAATTCAATTTAAATGTTAAACTTCTCCATATGTTATCATTCCTTATAAACTCCTAGGCAGCAACATCAGGTTTTTAGCTTTAAACCGTTAAACATTATTTTAATTAAAAATATGCCAACAAAAAAGTTAAAATGCATGCTCTCAATAAAAGTATCACTACTCTTCTGTCCTCAGCATGGGAAAGAGCTTGCATTTAATTCCTTTATGGAAGGAATATGCCCCAGACTTTTACCTTGAAAATGCAGACACACACAAACACTGTGTTTCAAAGCTCAAAGACAGAAGCCAAATTCACAAAGCATTAAGATGGAAGAGAATTACTTTCACATTCTTCCTTATCTGATTTTTGGGTTCCCAGTACCACAATCCTTTTATAGTCCAGGAAGAAGATAGTATACCCTTCAGCTTATAATTCTGTTAGGGAAGCAGAACTAGGAGGGAGTATGAAACAAAAGCAGGATGAGTTCTGAGCTCTTTACCGCTAGAAGCTGCACAGAAACAAGCCGAGACTCCTAATTCCAAGGACTCATTTCCTTTGTGAGTAGGTAGGAGTCAAGAGCTGATGGGATTTGAGAATTGTCTGCATTCAAATAATTCCTGTGTCTGAGAATGAATAATGGACACTTCTCCCACATTTTGGCATTGCCGTTGGAGAACCCTGCACAGTTCATTTCCCCTCCAGTGAGCATGTGTTCAGGAGACAGCTATGGAATCAGCTAAGTTCTTTCGCCTCACAGGTCAGAGGTCAAGTCCAGAGACTCTCCAGAGGTCTGCAGGCCCCAGAGGCATAAGTAAGTTGGCTCTTACCCCAGAGGAGTGGCAAAAAGGAATATTCTTTTCTAGCACTCTAGTATTTCACCAGAGCTGGCCAAAATGGGAGAAAAAAATCATATTTGGTGTGTATACAATGATATAAAAATAGTAAATTCTGGTCTACGGCACACTCCCAACCAGGACCTTGACTTTCTTGAATGAGTCTGTGACGGCCACTCTGGAGCTTAGGTTCAAAAGTGACCTTTGTACCAGAAGTCACCCTGTCCAGATCCTTAGGGAAGCGGTCACGGGCCCAGTCTAAAGGAAAAGTTTGAGAGGGAAAGAGCATCCTCCTCTTAGAATTTAACCTTTATCATTCTTCCCCTCTGGTCCCTAGTGGTCCCCACAGGGACTAACCCTAAGGATGAGATGGAAGCTTCTCGGAGGGAAGACCTACAGCCTGCCGAGTACCTGTGTCTGGTGGGAAAGAGGCATGAGATTTGCTGGGCTAAGGGCTGTTCAGAGTGAGACCACCCTCATCCTTTCCTGTCTTTTAAAAACCCTTACTGCCTTTGTCTCTCCAGATCTTATAACCTAAGATTCTTTGTTCTTAATTTTGAGCACCAAGATTGAGCACTAGGACAGAAAATATCCCACTAAATGGGAGTACCCACTGTGTAGGTGGTAGAGTAGTGACGGGGTAGAGGGTAGAGGCAGTTGGAGGCGAAAAGTCCTGTGAATATAACTCTTTTTATTCCTACCTACATTCTGGAAAACGATAATAATAATAAACATTATTAGCAGTAACAGTAATAGAGGTAGCAGTACTAATAGTAGTATAATCTATCATTTATTAAGTTCCAGCTACGTACTGGGCATCTTTATATGTATCGGTTCCGTTAATCCTCACACTATGAAAATGTATATACGGATGCTCAGAATGCTAAAGAAACCATTGAGATGGAGCCATCTGGGCTGCCCCTTCATTTATTAGAATATGGCTTCTTAGAACACTAAATTGATAAATCATTAATTAAAACTCTTCAAAGGTATTCTCAATGGTGGCAGAGTGCACTGACCCTCTTTAAGAGCGAGGGTCCAATTTAATTCACAGTCCTAGCGGGCTTAATACCAAGGCTAGACCAGGAAGATCCAAGGCCCATTGGAGAACTTCCTGCCATCCTGGGATACAAAAAATGGACAATTTTTATGAACTAGGATCCCACACACAGGCCCCAAAGTTAAAGGGAGACAGTATCTCAAGACATTCATAAGAAGGACGCTATACAATCAGTGCGTGCCCCAGAGGCTTAACAAAGTACAAAGAGCTTAACTCAGAATTAAGGAGCTCCAACAGCACGATTAGGTTTCACAGGGCAGATTCTACTGGTAACAGTCCTTTTCTTTATAAAGATATACAGATTCGGGCTTCCCACAGCTATGCTGTGGAACTATGCAGTCATGTCTATAAAAGAAATTTCTCAACAAATTACTGAAACGATTGGATAGTTCAAATAAGGGAGATTTGGAAGAACTGAAATTCCATGCACTTCCCAAGTTCAGTCTTTATTTTCCTGAACTGAGATTTATCCAGATAGGTTCTAAATTCCTAATCAACCAACACTCTCCCCCCTCCCTCCACATTTTTGGTTCTTTTCAATGCAATAACTTGCACAAAGATTTCTTTAGTTTCCTTAGCAACTGTTTGAAATTTATTTGGTTATCAAAATAAGCTGTCCCATTCTGGAGAGCCCAGCTGAGCCTGTGTGCAGCAATTTGCATGGTTCCAACTGATGGGCAATTTTGATTTCACTGCAGAAAGAAGAAAATACTATCCCTGGCCCACCAATTAAACCATCAGAAATGCTTGTTTATTCAATGCTTTTTTCCCTTTCTCCATTAATGCATAACATAAGTTCTTATGGTTTTACTTCGAAAAGCTGCTGTATTTGGTTTCCAACCCATGACAACCCTGAAATGGTTATAGCCACTTTGAAAATATAGTATAAATCGCAGTTTGATGTTATCCTCAAAGACACAATGAACCTTTAAAATACTGGGTTCATCATATAGTTCACTTGTATAATTAAAAAATATATACCCTTTAAAAATATTCACAAATGCCCCAGACTTTGTGGGATCTTTGAGGGAAAAATATTAATTAGTCTGGATTTCTGAGTTTCTAATAACTGACACGGAATGGCTTGGGATTTGGGTGGACAAGAAGAAAGGAACTAACATTTGTTGAGTGCTTCTTCATAACTAGTCTTTGACAAGATAGGTGTTAGCAACCCTTGTTCCACAGATGAGGAAACCAAGGCCAAAGGAGATGGAGTAATGGGCCTGAGTTAACAGAGCCAATAACTGGCAGGACCAGGACTCAAATCCTGGACTGTCTGGCTCCAAGGCCTATTATCCTCTTTCCATCCACCACGCTGCTTCCCCTACCATTGTGGAACAGGGCTCTAATCTTAATTCTGGAATCAGTTCTCGGATACCCTCAGAAGGGACAGGAAATATGCACTCACAACAGGGTTAAGGACTTTCCCCCTTGAGATACGTCTAAGGAACTAGATTTTTAACAACACAATTAAAACCGTAAACTGAGTAGACACACTGGTTTGACCAAGGCAAAAGAAATTAAGAACCATGTGGTCTCACATAAACTATAGGAATATTTGTCCTCTGTCTCTCCAGACCAATGTATTTTTTTGTCACAGTAATTGCTTTTGATGCTGACCACCTTCCAGCATTGCACTGCATTTTAGGGGTCTGTAAACAGGCTTTCCATTTGCATTAGTAATGACAGATAATCCCTTTAAGCAAAAATACTCCAGTGAAAGTAAACCAATAAGCTGGTGCAATTTTATTTTGTCTCTTATCTGCACCTCCTGCTCCTTGGGAAAAAGAAAACAAAACCTAAACAACCCACAAACTAATTTCATTATAGTGGGAGACTTTAGAGAGAGCCAACTCCTGTTGAAAGAAAATCTGATAGAGAAAATACATTTTTCTAAATGAGATCTTTGAGGGTTCAACATATCTTAAATCTGTGTTTGTTGATTCTAAAGACAGTTGTCATCTATGGTATTCACCTATGACATCTGACACTATAAGCTGACACGGGAATCACAAGGCAACAGGAAGGACCATGGACAGGGCCAACCTGAAAAAAAATTCTAAAGAACAATCTGGTTAATCATATGATGATTCTGTTACTAATTTCATATGTAGAACTTGTGAATTAGAATGGACGTTACAGATAATATAGCTCAATAACCTCCTTTTAAAGAGGAGGAAAGTGAAGCCCAGAAAGTCTCTCAAGGGATTTGCTTAAGGGCATCACAAGTGGCAGCAGCTGGACTTGGACTCAGGGTTCTTGACTCCTAACCCAGAGCTCTTCCCATGGCTTCATCCATGCTCCCTCCATATCCTATTAAGGTGCAAAGAAAGTGTAAGTTATTCAATGTTTTAAGTCTTAGAATCTTTGTAAAGGAGAAGACTGGCTTTGCCCCCCGCAAAAGAGTAGGGAGAGGTTCTGATTAGGCTCTTTGGAAATGCCCTCAGTTCCCTTGAAGATGACCATAGGTCAAGAGTGGATTTTGGCCTTCACGACCAGAGACCATGAATAGCTACTCTGGCCAAGCATATGCTACCCTGTTAACCAAACTGATTCCTAGAAGGCAAACTCTTGACAGGACAGGGAAGCTCAGAAGCCATGACCCAAAGTTAACTGAGCTAAGAGGAAAGAAGATGTAAGCAGTGAAGATTGGAGGCCGCTGTGACCACTTTGCTGACTGAGGTAACACCAGAGAGAGAAAGCAGGCCACAGGAGAAGGGCTGGTCACACTGCCTAAAATGACAGCCAGCCTGGCCCATGAGCTCAGACATCCTTCCCGGTACCAATTTTTGTGGGTCTGCCACCTCTTGGCTGATAGTGAAAGAATCTGTGTTGATGGCATGTTAGAAAGAGCCCTAAGAAATTCAGAACATGGGTCTATGGATGTCCCATTCAAGAATGCCAAACTCCAAATGTCACCACCACTTCCATCATTGAAAGAGAAACATCTGTGTCTCATTGTACAATGGAATTTCTTATCCACATCTCCTTCAGGGTCTTATAACCATGAGGTGAGTCAGGTAGGTCAACTTATGGAGACTGCAAGAGCCCTGCAGTCACACAGACCTGGGCTCATGTCCCAAATTCCATTATTTACTGGCTATGTGACTCTGGCCAAGTAACTTAAGGTCACATGGTTGAAAATGCTAGAACAGCCGAAGTGGTGTTTCCATGGAAGCACAAGGTCCAAGGGTATTTCACTTACAACACACCCTCTACCCACCTTGCCACACCCAACTCCAGGAGACACCCATTCATCCCATGAGGTTGCCTCATCATGATTCCACATAATCAAAGACAGCCGCCCAGCAGTGCGAAAGCCCATGATACTGCCCTCAGGGCATGGGATGGGATGTTGCTGGCACCATGAACCCTGCCCAAGCCCCGCTATGAGTTCACAGTGACAAGGAACTGCGATGAAGACACAGGTGGCCTGGCAGCCGGTGTGGAGTGCAGAGGGATGGAGGAAGCACCAGAGCATGGAGCTGTGAGTCAGGCACATGGCGCGCAGAATGGCGGTCTCCTCGGTTCAAAGGCAGACACAGAGGACTCACGACACGAACAACACAGCAACCCTACCTTCCGTGGCTCCTTTGCCTTTCCTGTCAGAGATCTCTAACCCAGTGCCCCCTGAGGGATACAGGGAGACGTCCGTTGGCACAGGCCAACTGCTGGCTGTGTCCTCCGTGATCTCATACATCTGCCCCTCCATCGGCTGCAGGTGCCAGTTTAGGCCAAACAGGTGCATGGCTGTGGTGAGCAATGAGAAAAGTCATCTTTTTCTGCTGGAGGTGGAAATGGAACTCCCAAGCCAGAGGGGAGGACAAGTGGGGGTGGGGAACACAGGAATTCAGTTCAGTTCAACAAAGAGCCCCTGAAGAGAGCTCTGGCAGTGCTGAGTGCTACACAGGGGACTGGGGCACAGAGATGATCCAGGCACAGACCCTGCCCCCGAGGGCTCACGGTCTAGGGGAGTGGGGAGAGGGGCAGGGATGAGGGAGTTTCAGGAGGTCCTGGCCTTTTTTTTTTTTAACATCTTTACTGGAGTATAATTGCTTTACAGTGTTGTGTTAGTTTCTGCTGTATAACAAAGTGAATCAGCTCTACGTATACATATATCCCCATATCCCCTCCTTCTTGCATCTCCCTCCCACCCTCCCTATGCCACCCCTCTAGGTGGTCACAAAGCACCAAGCTGATCTCCCTGTGCTATGTAGCTGCTTCCCACTAGCTATCTATTTTACGTTTGGTAGTGTATATATGTCCATGCCACTCTCACTTCGTCCCAGCTTACCCTTCCCCCTCCCCATGTCCTCAAGTTCATTCTCTACGTCTGCGTCTTTATTCCTGTCTTGCCCCTAGGTTATTCAGAACCATTTTTTTTTTTAGATACCATATACATGTGTTAGCATACGGTATTTGTTTTCCTCTTTCTGACTTCACTATGTATGACAGACTCTAGGTCCATCCACCTCACTACAAATAACTCAATTTTGTTTCTTTATATGACTGAGTAATATTCCACTGTTTATATGTGCCACATCTTCTTTATCCATTCATCTGTCAATGGACAGTTAGGTTGCTTCCAAGTCCTGGGTATTGTAAGTAGTGGTCTTGGCCTTTTGATTCAAAAGATAAATAACAATCTAGAGGAAAAACCTGCAATTTGTATCACCAAGGGTTAATTTCCTTAATAGAAAAAGAACTCCTACAAATAATAAGCAAAGTCCAGCAAGTCAGTAGGAAAATAGGCATAGGATATGAACAGATAGTTTACAGAATAAGAAATGCAATCGGCTCTTTGTCACGTGAAAAGACTCTAGACCTCACCCAAAGTAGGAGAAATGTAAGTTAAACTCTGCAATACTGTGTTTCACATATGGTTTGGCAAAGATTTTAAAAAGGTTGAAAATATACAGTATTGGAAAAGAACAGGAAATAAGCACTCTCACACTCAGCTGGTTTGGTGTGAGCATAAGCTGGTACAAACCCTATGGAGGGCAATTTGACAAAAGCTATCAAATCAAAAATGCCCATACCCTTTACCCTGGAACTTAGAGGTTCCAGTTCTCCAGATATGTTCATATACATACAAAATGATGTACATACAAGGTTATTCACTACAGTACTGTTTGTAATAGCAAAATATTGGAAACCAGTCCACCAATAAGGGGCTAGGTAAGTTTTATTTATACAATATACTATGCAACCATAAAAAAGAGTGAGGAAGCTCTTTGTATATATTTTTCTGGAAGGAAAATTGTAACATTCAGAACAGTATGTTTGACATACTACATTTAGGTAAAAACATTTCTGCATATGTACAGAATATTTCTGGAAGGATAAGACACTGATAACTGGGTGCATCCTGTGAAGGAAGAGATGGGATCTGCATTTCACTGTGTATCTGCTGCACGTTTTGATTCTGTGTATTTTTGTGATTTTGTGCAATGCTGTGATTTTGATTCATGGGCATGCATTTCTGTTTTAAAACTATTTTTGCAAGGTAGCAACTGCTAAACAGTCTTCAACAATCGAGAAGAGACCATAAAACACCAGAGAACGGATGTTGTCCTTTAAATACACAATGCTTGCGAAGGCTAGGAAGCGTGTTTTCCAGAAAGGTTTGCAATCTAGTACAACGCGTCGGCTTAAGTCCCACTGGCGATTCAAGACTTGCGCCTCATCAATGGTCCATACTTACCTCTTCTGGGACACCTTCCCTGACTCCCCGCATACAGAATCGCATACTCCAGTCCCCAACTCCCACAGCATCCTCTGTGTCGCATCACTCCTTCGTTCAGCTGATGAACACTTTCTAAAAGCCCACTCTATGCCAGGACCCATGGCTGACACTGAGAGCCAGAACTAAATCAGACGCTCCCTGCTTCCATGAGCTCGTAGTCAAGCAGGGGAGACAGACAGAAGGACTAGAAGGCCCAGAGGAGACAGTGGCTGACCCACTAGGAGGGTGAGAGGAACACAGGGAAGGATCGACAGAGATATGAAGGCCCATCGTAATTATGTTTACTGAGGACCAACTGCTTGCTGGGCAGTGCCCTGGGTAATTTGTATACCTTACATCTAATCCTCATGCAACCTTGCCAGACCCAACTTATAGATGTGGACATTTAATTAACTCAGAAGGTTAATTAAAATTACGATAATTATAAAACTGGGATTTCTTGAGTGCTTTCCACGGGCCAGGCATTGTGCTAAGAGCAGGAAATCCGTTTCAAAGTTTCTTTGATCCTTGCAACAATCCTAAAAGGTGATAATGCCATTTGCCGATGAAGAAACTAAGACACAGAGACATCAATTAACCCTGGGAAGGTTAAATGGCTAACAAGTGGCAGAGCCTAGACTAGAATCCCAAACTGCTGGAATCCTGACATCACACACCATCCATCTTTCTGGCTGGAAGGAAGGCTCTTCCCACTTCACCATGCTGCTGCTCGCCAGCCTTTTCTAGCAAGGTGGGTGGGGATGATAAAGACACCCCTTTTACACATCAAGCAACGTCCCAGGCTTTTACATGTCTTTTTAGGCAGCAGTATAGGAGTCCGTGAGGCAGACGGAAAGTTGTGTTATTTGGCCACAGTTTGTGGAAGGGTCACTGGTGGTCTGGAGGGGCTGCGTGACTGCCTTCAAGATGCAAAAAGAAGTGTGTACAGGGGACCGGAGCACAGCATATCCTTATGACTCCTGATCCAAACACAAGCCACCGAGGAATACACACAAGTCTGGCTTAATCAGGAGAGCGTACACTGGTAACAGAAATGCAATCAGACCCTCTGCTTTCTCTCCGGTTACTGTGATGCAGTGGGAAGTGTGCTGGACCAAGGGCAAGAAAACTGGTTTTGAATCCTAACTGCCACTTCCTAGCTAGTCTCATCTGAGAAATGGGGATAAAAATATTTCAAAGAATTATTGTATCATATGGGATAATATATGGCAAAGCACTTTGTAAACTGTACATCTGTGTGATTACTATATTCTATAACCATTATAGTCATACCATTGATAATCCTGATAAAATAGTAGCTAACATTTATACAGCACTTTTTAGGTACCAGACACTAAATGAGGTGCTTTACACTGCTCTTGACCGTCTGTGTGTAGCTGTCAATAATAGTAACGTTAATTTGCCTATTAGAAGTGAATATGCTGCTACTTCCAAGGTTGAATTAGCTCACATTTCTGCTTACCTTCTTACTGTTTTAATCTATTTATTGGCAACTCCAAAGGTAATGGAGAAATTGTTTGAATTGCGGACAACTCAGATATATGCAGTTAAACGAGCAGCACTTCTTTCCCCGTTAGAATCAATTATCTCATCTAAGTGTGCAAAAGAGCTGTCTTGTTAAAAGGTCATGAGAATTAACTAATCCCAGAATGAATAGAGCTCTCACAGCTTTGTGAAAAGAAACATTTTGTCAAAGCTTTCTCTTATTTTATTTTACTTTTTTTGCAGTACGCGGGCCTCTCACTGTTGTGGCCTCTCCCGTTGCGGAGCACAGGCTCCGGACGCGCAGGCTCAGCGGCCATGGCTCACGGGCCCAGCCGCTCCGCGGCATGTGGGATCCTCCCGGACCGGGGCACGAACCCGTGTCCCCTGCATCGGCAGGCGGACTCTCAACCACTGCGCCGCCAGGGAAGCCCACTTTCTCTTATTTTAAACAAGATGCAAAAGCAAGTTCTCACGGTAAAAAATATGTGGCGGGGGAAGAAAAGCCAGTGGAAAGAGTGTTCCCGGTGAAAATGACCACAGGATCTGGCGTCCAGGGACGTTAATTAGGGCAGGGCAGCCCACAGCTGGATGGGGGAATGCTGTCGGCCAGAAGCCCAGAGGTGCATGCTGGCAGCCCTTCCTCATGGCCTTGCACCTCGGCGAGCACACACAGAGGCCCACACAGCTGTGACGCCGGTGGGTCTCTCTGTGGCCTGTGGTAGATGTGCTCTTAGAAACCACCTGGGAAAGCCAAGTTCTGGATCCAGCTCTAACTTGGACTCTCAGGAGATTCAGTCCTCCAGAAGTAATTCTGGAGGCTGGTGGGTAGGGAAGCGAGTACAGGGCCATCAACACCGGGCTGACAAATGGCCGACTGGAAGGTAGGAGAACCACTGGCTGAAACCACCCACCCTGGCCAGGCACCACAGTTACCACCTGCAGGAGGTATCTTGCAGCAGGAGGTCCTCGTAAGGCATGCGGAACTAACAAGCCACCACCAACCGGAAGAATTGGGGAAATGTCCAAAGGAGAGAGGGGATGCCAGTTCATATGTCCTACTAACCTCCCAGAATCCTTCTCACTGGAATCCATCTTGGCTGAGTGATGCGCACGCCACCAGGAAGGACCGTGAGTCACAGTGATTGGCTAGAGACAACCTGGAAGCTAATCCCATCACCATAAAACCCAAGACTGCAAGCCACGTGGCAGAGCAGTCCTCCTGGGCTCCCTCACCCTCCTGCTCTCCACCCGGGCACCCCTTCTCAATAAGCTCTCTTGGTGTGTCAGCACATGTGTCTCCTTGGACAGTTCATTTCCGAGTGTTAGACAAGGGCCCACTCTCGGGCCCTGCAAGGGGTCCCCCCTTCCTGCAACAGTAAGATTTAGACAGAGGACAGGATGATACGGAGTCAGAGATGTGAAGTTCCACCAGTAATGTTGTCTTAAAGCCACAATAAAAGGGACCTTTAATCTGTGATCCAGTCTTAAATATAAGTCAGGCTAGGGGCCCCTCAATTCTTTTACTGTATTGATTGGTGGGTGGTCCGTCTTATAGTTCTGGGTTATGAGCGACAGAAAGAGAAGGAAGGGAAATAGCCTGCTCTGTTCTCCTCTTCCCAAAGGGTACAAGGCATACTCGGTCAGAGGCTGTCCAAAGAATACACAAGCTCAAGCAACCATTCGTCTTTGTCCTCGATAATATTCAAAATAACGCCAGTAACTCAACACCTGGCATAATCTGAGTGCATACTACATGCCAAATTCTTAATTTATATTATTCGATTTAATCCACATGTAAAGATGGGTTGAAAAAACGTTATTGGAGAATGAGTACAATGGAACTGAATGGAAACTGAGCTATGGGGATATATTCTGATTCACTCAGAGTAAGTGACCTAACATCACAGAGCTGGTATAAGTTTGAGGCAAGTTTCAAACTCAGGAGCCTGTGTTTCCCAGCCAAGCTTCCTCTTTTACACATGTTACTTTAAACAGGAGTAAACTATGGGCAATCTAAAGTCACCAGCAAATAAAGGCTGAAGTTAATGTCTGGGGGTCCCAATGGTGATAATAAATAGTTCTTACCCCACAGCAACCCTCATGTAAAGCTGCAGACAGCAGTAGGTGCGTGCTATCCAGAGGACTTGGAAATACCAGTCATGGATCCAGAAAAGCTAAATAATATAAATGGTCCTGTCCAGCCTGCTTTAAGACCAGACCACTGACACAATGTAAATTGTAATGATCGTAATCCCTCCTTCCAGAGGAATTAATAGTAAGCACCGATGCACATCACAGGATTATCTAAATTACACCCCACAGTGCGTATTTATATCTGTTTGTGCAAAACTCTCCCAAGTACCTTGAAAGTGACCTAAATAAGAAACCTGATACCGGTGTCCCCTTTCAACTAGTTTGTAATTCAGTGGAAAGGTGAAAAGATGCTAACGAGTTGAGAAGAAGGCCGTGGAAAGGTAGCGAGTTCACAGGATCACCCACGTTGAAAGGTTACTGATTTCTAAAAGCCAAGAGCTAGGGTGGGGGGAGTTTCTTACTCCCTCAGATCTGGTCAATCTGATCCCAGGGCTGACATTTTCCAGTCGCCTTTTTCCTGCCTGGCGAGACATGAGAGAGGGCTGGGAAAGTGCAAGCTCCATCTTGACATTTTTAAGAAAAATGCTCAGTAGATGTTCAGACGTTGAAGGCTCCCCGCAGCGCCCAGCCAGCCGGAGGCAATTAACAAAGTCATTATGTAGAAGTCACCGAAGTAAGTATAGGAGTTTCCACTGTCACATGCATGCTTCCCTTCCAAAAATCGAATGCACAAACCCAGTTGCATCTGTAAATTAGCAGCTCTAGGTAGTGACTAGAGATGGTTATAACTTCAAGAAACTGTTGATTCAAGCAGCATTCTTGGTTTCAAAAGGCAGCAGAAATCAACCCAGCTGCATGGCTACCTACTTTTCTGTTTTACATTATTAATGCTCAGTTGTTTGTTTGTTTGTTCTTAACTAGCATCATTTCTGTAAAATATAACTCACTGGAGTTCTCTGACTTATGGTCCTCTAACGTAGAAAGCAGAAAACAAAAAGGCAAGACAATCACAACAGCAGAACGACAGAGCTTCATCCCCCAAGTTCTTCTCCTGGTTTGGCAACAAAGCCACAACATTCAAAAGTTTCAAACCTAGAAGCCATATACAGAGAGATGTACACTGCAGTGTACTAGTAAAAAAAATCAGAAGCAACGTAGATGTCTTAAAATAGGAGAACTTGGCTAAACTATGATACAAGTACTGGATGGAATACCAGGTACACATGTGAAAAAAAAATCTAGAAAGAGATATGTAAAAATGACATCAAGCTTTGAATTATAGTGGTAGGATGACTAATTTTCTTCACTAGTTTCCAAACTCATTTCCATGCTGTTTACATTAAAAAGGAAGTTCTACAACTTGGTCTTAGGAGCACGAGGTAAAGAAGGACAACAGAGCCGAGCGGGGAGATCCTGATTTTGAGCACATGCCATGTGTCAGACACTTAGGCAAGGGGAATTACATACGTGATTTCATTCAGACCTTACATAAACCTTGAGAAAATCATTAGTATTCCCATTTTACAGATGAAGAAAGTGGAGGCTCAGAGAGGCTGCATGACCTGCCCAAAAATACTTCCCAAGATACTTCCCAGATGGGAAGTGATAAAGTCACTTTTGAACCCAGGTCTGACTGGTCCTAAAGTCCAAACTCACCGCTAGACTGCTGATGAGTTACAATGCCTGAAATTAAATTAAAATTAAGATAATTTTAAGGCAAGGCCTCTGCTGACAGTATAGCCAGGTTTTCTCTTTTGATAGTCTGTTAAAGGACCTTCATCTTAGGGGTAAAGCATGGGGTCCCCACCTGTTTACATCCTGACCACAGTAGACAGGGTTGACCCTCAAAAGCAAAACCGTGTAAATGCAAGTAAGTGACTTTGGTAGACTCAGTCCTCAAGTTTGGGTCTATCTGGAGCGTTCAGAGGCACATCATTTACTAGGTTCCTGACTTTGGGTAAATGACTTAGCCTCTCTGAGTCTCAGTTTCTTCATCTGTAAAACAGATACTAATATTTACCTCAAAGGATTATAAATGAAATAATGCATGTGATGTGCTTAGAACTGTGCCTGGCACATAGCAGGAGCAAAATAAATGGTAGCCATCACCATCCTTGTCATTTTGCTCTGCTGATTTTCCTAATTCCCAGATCCCCTGAAAGATTTATTTAAGCCAGCTCTGTTCCATCACCTTTCCTTCTCTCCACATATTGCCCCTAATTTCCCTCCCACGCCAACCGCAAATTTCTTTGAGCTGAGGGCTCTCTCCCTACCCTGCTCCCATCAGCTGACAGACTTTGGGCACAGGAACTAGAGATATCTGTCCGGTGGATAAAACAGTTTTTAAAAGCGGAATTGCTATAAAGCAGCCTGATAGGATCCCACTGCTGACTACGTGGAGCTAATTTTTAATCAAGTAAATATATTGCCTTTCTTCCTATCTCTGGATAAACCTGACTGCAACAATCAGGGTTACTGTCTCTCACCCCCAAATTAATTGTTTTCTGGAGAATGGACTCTGGCACAGTTAATCATTTTTCTGCACCATGCAATGCTGTGGGGAAAGGAGGCCTTTCAACAAGGATTCACTGGCAGCCGCTCAATAGTTCTGGAAAACAGGGGGGTGGGGGGATGGGCACGAGAGAAGGGGAGAAACAGGCACGCCCACCGTCAACGCGGAGGAAGAAGATCAATTTAAGTGGAGGGCACTGAAAACTGGTGACACGGCAAGTTGTAGGGGGACCAGGGCTGGAATCTAATTTGTGCAGGATGGAGTGAACGGCTATTACTGCAGTAATGGAATAAGAAAACTATCTTTTCTGGGCCCCTTTCACCAGACGGGCTCTACTAAGCCTTCTTCTGTGCATGACTAGCTTAGGGGTTGGCCACCTTGGACTGACCTCAGCCCGGTAATGTGACCTCTCCCTGCCCTACTCCCAATATAGCGCTGGTGCCAGACACAGGAAGATGGGAGGCACGAAGTACAGCTGGTTACGAGCACAGCCGTGGCAGCCAGACAGCCCTGCGTTCCTGTTCTGGTTTTCACGTTTATGGTTATGTGACTTTGTTCCTGTTATTTAAATCCTTTGACTCCCAGCTTCCTCATCTATAAAATGGTGACAATAATACCTATAGCTCCAAAGAATTGCTGTGAAGGTGAAAGGAAAGAATATATTTTATGAGCTGCTTGGTACTGACTCAAATTTACTACCAGAGGGTAGCCTTCTACAGTGGTATCATCAGCGTCATTTGCAGTGTACATTAAGGTTCTCGCTGAGAAAGTGAAGTACGGAGATTTCTTGAGGGAGTTGAGAAGTCTGAGCTTTTGCTCTGGTTGGGGGGTGGGGGTGTCGCTATGACTGAACCTGCCCCGCACTCAACGGGCGGATGAGACTCAGGCTTGAAGGGGACACTTGGGGCAGAGCCTGGAACTGCGCTGAGCCCAAGTCTTTGGATTTAGTTCCGAGTTCTTTCTGCTAAATGGCCCTGTTGCTAAGTCGCAGCAGAAAATCCTGTAAGAGCAGGAGAGGCCCCTTCATGGCTTGTTCTTCTGTCGGCACTGCACTCCCAGACTAAAGGAGTCATCTTCTTGAGCCTAAAGTTAAGGGAATGAGCCCACGGGGCAGGTGATATCAGGCCGCCAGCAGGCCCTCCCTTAGGGCAGGGATCATTTCTCTCATCTCCATCCCCCAGCACCTGGCCCACAGGAGAGAAGAAGAAAAAGAGCCAAGGAAGGAGACAGACATAATTAGGATTATTACCGAAACAGTAACAGCTCCCACTTATTAAAAATTGTACCATGTGCATGACACAGTGGTACAGAGGAGTGGTACGGAGGATGAACATTCATTATGTCATTTAATCTCACAGCTTTTTAAGGAAGATAGTATCTCCATTTTATGGACTAGGACCTCAACACATAGTGACAAAGTAGATATTATTAACCTGATTTTGGATCTTTAGAAAACCAAGGCCCCAGAACAGTCCATCATTTTGCACCATTCATCATGGCAGCACCAAGATCCAAACCCAGGTCCGGGTCACTCCACACCCTGAGCTCTTCGCAGACTGCTGTCAGAACCCAGGGCAGGCTTCCATGCAGTCCTGATCAGAACATGCAGCTTCTGATCAAATCACTGCTGACAGAGCGGGCAAGGAAGTGACTCCACGCAGTGGAAGACCCACCACCTTGCCCTTCATACTCAAACCCTCGTTAAGGATCCAGGGAGCGAAATCACCCCAGGGTCGCCAGCCTGTTCAACTCCTCTGCTGAGGTGCGCAGGCAGCCCTGCCCTGGCAGAAACATGTCAGCCGGGGAAAGCTGGGAAAGTGCCTGTCATTTCCCGAGAGGGGGCGGAACGCTGGCCTAGAGCTCTGCTGGGTTTCCTTTCTCTGTGGTGCTTGCATCCAAGTGCCAAGACTATTCCCAAGGCTATCTAAAGCATTTCTATAAAAAGGTGTCTCCACTTAGCCAAGGACCAGCCTCTCACGTATGAGGCCTTGTCCGCTCCTTCCTGTACCAACCATCAAAGGGGGCCAAAGGAAACACGGGTCTGGTTCACGCTTGGGAGCTCCAGAAGGAGAAGGTGCCTGTTGCTAGGTTCCATTTCCATAGCTATTAGAAAACGTCCTGTTGCAAGGCTCTGTGAGGCACCCTCCCACTGCCTGATTTCCTTTGGCATATCAACCACGTACCTGGGTTTTTTTTTTTTTTTCAATGATCAAAGTCAATTAGGAGGTGGTCCCCACTGTACCGCTAAATGGAGTTTTAATTTGTGTGTATATTATTAGGATAGGCCTTTCCCTCTGGAACAGTCACTTCAGCGGGAAGAATGAGGGTGGACAGCTTAACGCAGAGTCCGCCACCCAGATTTGTAACTAGGGATGATATTTCTTTATAATGAGAAGCATTCTGAAAGAGCATTTTAAACTCTCACAGAACAGAGTGTGTGATGTCCCTCCTTTACTCTCCACAGCTTCCCAGCCTCCTGCCCACTGGAGCGTTTTCTAGCTCTTTGGGATCATACTACGTTTTCCTGCCTCTCTGCCCTGTCTGTGCACAGAGCCAGGCACACAATACGCACAAGTTCTCTGATATGCAGGGACCCCTGGTTTGGCTCAGTCCTTAGATTAGGAAGTTTAAAGCAGCACAGAGTTCCAGGAACCATGATGATGATGATGGTGATGATGGTGATGATGATGAATGTGGTGGTGATGGTGATGATGATGATGGTGATGATGATGGGGATGGTGATGGTGATGGTGATGGTGATGATGATGGTGATGATGAGGATGATGGTGAATGTGGTGGTGATGGTGATGGTGATGATGGTGATGATGATGGTGATGGTGATGATGGGGATGGGGATGGTGATGGTGATGATGAGGATGATGGTGAATGTGGTGGTGATGGTGATGATGATGATGGTGATGATGATGGGGATGTTGATGGTGGTGATGTTGATGATGATGGTGATGATGATGGTGATGATGGTGATGATGAGGATGATGATGAATGTGGTGGTGATAAAAGCCACTGTTATTAATAGTACCAAGCACTGGGCTTTGTGCTTGATAAACACACTATCACTCAATCCTTGCAAAGCTCTAGGAGGTCGGTACTATTATTATCCTCATTTGCAAGATGAGGAAACTAAGCCTCCAGGAGGTTCAACAACTTGCCCAAGATCACAAATTTAATAAGAGGCAGAGGGTCACTTCAGATCTGAGCCAAATCCAGATTGCGCAGAATCTGTCCCTAACCCCTGTACACGCTGCCTTTCTGATTAGATGTAAAACTGTGGAAATGACAGAAATGGAAAATAAAAAAGGAAATCTCATAAGTTTATGGCCCTGCCTTACCGCTCAAAGTTTGTTAGTGATATTTTCCTGAGGATAGAAACTTGAGCATTTGAAACACTTGCTGAGCACAGTACCTGACGTTCCTCATTGCTTCTCCCTGCCCAGGAATCTCTGTCTGTGTAGGTTTCTCCTGTCCCTTGAACACACAGCCTCCAGGCTTCGTTGATGTAACATCTCTACGTGGAACGGCCACTGCCTTTCCTATTTTTTTTCTTTTTTTTGCGGTACGTGGGCCTCTCACTGTTGTGGCCTCTGCATCAGCTGGTAGACTCTCAACCACTGAGCCACCAGGGAAGCCCGCCTTTCCTATTTTTAAAATCATTCTCCCATCCTTCAAGGCCTACTTCAAACCTTAACTCTTCTGTGAGGATTTCCACCATTGCCCCAAGCCAGAAATGCCGTCTGCTCTCCCCTCCCCAGCCCCGGTTCCTGACCACTACTTCAGAACCTGTCCCATGCACACCGCCTTGACAGTCCATATCCAGGTGCTTCCCATCCGTCCCTTGCTGGCTCTGTTGTCCACCTATGTAGCCAGCAGAGCAGATCTGCAGAGATAGCTGGACTCCCAGCTCTGGCCCTTACCAGCTATGCATCTGCAAATAAGTCACCTAACCACTCTGACCCTCAGTTTTTTCATCTGTAGAAAGGGAAAGAATACAAAACCATCTCCCAGGTTCTTATAAATTAAATTTAAGGCAAGTCCTTTTGAAGTGTATTGAAAATATAAGACATCATTCTTATGTTGCTTAAAAGTTAATCAATGAAAGAAAGAACACCCGAAGTTTAATACACAGACTAATGCAAAGATTTACATGTGAAACTTTCTACACAGCCCCAGACCGATACCATTAGGGGTAATCACAGTACAATCGAATGGACTTAATGCTCTACAGAAAAGTGAGGAGGCATAAACAAGCAAAAGAAGAGTTTCCAGTTTTCAGGTAAAGAAAAATGCTACTTCTCCTAAAATTCTCATTTAATCTTCATTACCCCCAACTGCATCTCCTCTCAAATACCTTTTTTTTTGCAACCATACTGGGTGGTGTCATGCGTGTACTCACACACAGAGCCTCCTACACTAAGACACACATAGGAGTCCAATGAGTCTGTCTTGCTGTAGAATTCTACAGATGGCCTGAGCGGTAAACTTTAGGACCATGTGATGAAATGCAGGCCTCAGCTCAATTAACGATACTGGCATTTTTTCTCTTCCCCCACTGGGGGCTGTGAACAAAATCCTAACTCCAGGCTCAAAGGCGCAATACATCTAGCTGTTTGCCACACACCAGCAGGAAAGGCTCCCTCCAAAATGTAATGTTACGTGGGTGACAATCCAATGCCACGGCACATGAAGCCTGGAGAACAGGTGAATCAGATAACACAAAGGGCTAGTGCTCAATAAGCGATGTGTATCGAGGTCCCCTGATGACATCTGGGCCTGCTTTGCTCTCCAATCCTGAAGCACTCTGGGTGCAAACCACAGCTCCACTCTATGCCACAGGTACATAGCAATCCTGGTACAGTGCGTGGCCCAGAGCAGATGGACGCTAACTTTTCTTCCTTAGGAAAATAAGGTGTTTTCTCTCTTTAGTAAGGAGCTCTGTGCATCCACTCAGCAGTTCAGATCAGGTGAACCATCCCAGCCCTGCTCGAGCACCACTCCAGCCCCACTCCAGCCCCACTCCAGCTATGGGAATCGTAGAGCACAGTGGGAAGAGGGCAGGCTCCGGGGGCAAATCCTGGCTCTCACACTCACTAGTGACGTGGGCCTTGAACAACTGACTTAATTTCCTCAGGTCTCAGTTCTCATCTATGAGATGGAAATAAAACTAGAATGGTACCTAGCACATGGCTGGTACTTGACAAATGTTTGTTGGATAGGTAGGATTGTTAAGAAGATTAAATGAGAAATATATATAACACTCAGAACATGCCTGGAACATGGTTAGCTCTCATCACATGTGAGCTGCCACCTCTGTTAAATCAGGGTAGGTCGTGGGAGGGAAGCTGGGAGCAGGGGCAGGAGAAAGCCCCAGACAGGATAGCAAAGCACCCCCTTGTTTGCTCTGAGCCTTGGGTACGGAGCACAGTGGCAGAGAAAGACATCAGAGGAGGGCTCTGAGAGCTGGCATGGTCTACATAAGGAACATAGGACTTGGAATCAGAAAATCTGGTTGCTAGGCCCAGCCTCTATTACTTACCAGTCATTCCAGGTAAACAAGTAATTTAACTGCAGCAGGCCCAGCTTCCACATGTGGGGCTTGCAGTGAATAATCCTACACAGTGCAGAGACCGCTGGAGAGGACCGATGGGTTTGACAGGCCTCACATGAAGGCAAGGGGTTTATCATGTATCTGCCCAGTGGAGCCTCTGTTCTAAGGGGGAAGGCAGCCAGCGTCCTCCTGCAGTGCCTGTGGTTTCCATAGTTCTACATTCAAGAGCCTTCAGTAAAAGAGAGCCTGAGGCCCGCAGCAGATCCAATGCACAGATGGATAGTTTAATGCACAGTCTTCTGACACACGTGCCAAAAAAATAGCCAACATTCCTATCTATTGTCCTTTGCCTTTGTCTGGACTGTTCCATCTTCCAGAAAACCATCCCTAGCTTCTCTTTTAACATCTTACTTGATGTACAAGGCTCAGTGCCTTGGGGAAATTTACCTGATCTTCCTGGTTACAATGAATTGCTCTCTCCTTCAGGCTCCCACAGGGGTAAAGTTCAAACTCCAGTAACATGCTTTTATCGTCTGTCTACTATTGCCTTGGGCTCCTTACACATCTGGCTGTCTATGAAACCACGGAAGACTCAAAGCAGTGATGCTAGCTTATCTGGCTTTGTCTGTCCCTGTAGCCCGGGACACAATCCAAAAGGCAGGCTCAGTGAATGCTCCCCAGTGTCTCAAACCTGAGCTTGGGGAAGCTCCCTCTACTTCATCCCAGATTACCTGAAATCCCTGCATCTGCAGATGGCCCTTGGCTGCTGAACCTTGGTTTCAAATCTCTGGGTGATCCAGCTGCCTGGAAGGGTGAGATCTGTATTTCCTCAGCACCCACCCCACCATGGACCACTCACCGAACTGGACCCTTTGCAGATGTTCTGTCACTTAAACACCTCTTGCATATTAATGGACAAAATTATCCATGAGGAAACCAAGATGCAGAGAGATGGAAAAACCTGTGTGAGCACGGCTGGAGGGCGAAGTCTGTGCTTTTGCTATTAGACTGTACTGCTGTCTTTAGGAGGATGAAGCCTTTAAGTTGTGGCTTTGTTGTTTTACTGATGGAAGGAAAAAAATACTGTGTTTCTTTACTGCCATCTCACTCCCTCTCCCCTTTCCCACCCCTCCCTTTTTTTTACCCCTGAAATGAAGAGCCGCTTGGCGGGGTTTCCTCACCTCTGTCCCTAGCCTGCAGCAGGAAGCACAGCCCTGACTGGACGGACCTCCTCTCTGCAAGCTAGGTACTTAAGAGTGAAAAAACAGCCATCAGGGAGACGACTCTCACTTTCTCTCTGCATCGAAGTGCAATTAAATTATGTTATTTCACAGTAATTAGTTCAGAATAAAAACAAGGACTTGGGGACATGTTCTTTCCAAGAATGCTAAAAATCTGTAAAAATCGATTCCTCTTCCACACTCCCAGGGTGCGGCTGGGGAAGGATCACCCCAGCCACATAGCTGGGGCTACTCCCTGACCAACCATGGCTATGCTGCCTCTTTGGGGGCCTTGAAACTACCCACAGGAGAAGGCCCCCCGAGTCCTGGGACAGTGTGTTGTCTCTGGAGCTGTCATTGTTATAAAAAAATGAATATACTAATAAACTCGGGTCCTTTCTTTTTTGAGGCATTTCCAAACTCGGGACGGCTTGGCCCTCAAATTCAACACAACTTGTTTGCTAGGGGGAGAGGAAGACAGATGTCATTCACTAGTGGCTCTTATTAGAAAAGAACTAGGTGCCCGATTGTCATTGCATCCCCAGAACAGCCTATTACCTGCTTTCACAGAGGAAGAAACCGAGGCTCAGAGAGGGCAAGGTTCTCGCTTCAAGTCTCACAGGTGTGAGCAACAGACAAAGTCTGCGCCCTACAATGACTACATTTTGGAAGCCACCTCTGGTATTCCCTCCCTTAGTTTCCAGTAACCATTTTCACTCTCACATGATCTCCCAGCCTCTAGACTTTCCGCCTCTGTTCCCTCAGTTCGCTTCTGGTCCCGACGTCCCTCCTTTCTCTCCTGAACGCAGGTTACATCCTGCCACACCCTGGTACGAGAAGCTGTGGCTATAGCACTGGGCAAGACAGAAATTGCTTCCACCCCCATGGAGCTTACAGTCTGACAGTGGAGACAGAGCTGAGCGAATCCAAGACATAGTCCGCAGCTGCAGTGACCATGAGACCCCTGAGCACTATAAGAGCCTATGACTGGGTTCCTGGCTTACGGCGAAGGGGTCAGAGGAGCTTCGCTGAGGAAGGGACGTGTGAGCTAGGCTCTCGAAAGGGAACTGACTGGGAGAAGGCATGTGGTTCCTTCCAGGAATGAAGATCCCTTTACCTCTCTGGGTCTCGGGGCCACCTGTAACCTCCCCCGGCCCCCATTCATTAAACCAGCTGACCCACCAAGATCAGACACAAAGCTGCATGCTAGCAGCACTGTGGGGAAACTGGACACCTAGCTGGGAGCCCGGGGATTCAGTCCTTTCCTTCTGAGGAGCCCCTAGCAAGCAGTGAGTCACAAGAGCTTTAAACTGTCCATATCTTGTGACCCCCCAAAAAAATCCTGCTCAGGGGGACACACCCTCCCCAAAGTAAGTGAAAGAAGAAAACAGAAGAGGTTTTCTTTCATTCTGGTTACAGAAGTGCTATTTATAATAGCAAACAGTTGGCAACAAAGGAACACAATGATATAATAATGGCACAAATATGACAGAGCTATTAAACTTGACAAGAATGAGAATTTTGTGTCAATACTTAAAAATGTGTACAAAAAGATGGTCCCTGAAAAAGGCAGAAGAACATACACATGCTGACTCCACGGAGGCCTGTGGCTGTGATCCTCCAAGGAGGTCAAGTATAGCACACAGAGAACCCTAGAATGCTTCAGCTGTTTGCCCTCGTATCTTAAATTCTAAAACACTTTGATGTCTTAAAGTTTGAAGGTTATTGTAGGTAACACCTGATTTTGAATCCAGTAAATAAATCACTTCTTTACTACACATCTCAAAAACGGTACCAAAAACTACCGAGATGTGGAATGGATGAGTGGTGGCCCAAGGCTGAAGATGAAGAAACAGGACTGATTAAAAAAAATGGAACTTTTGGGGTGACAGAAGTGTTGTTTTTTTTTTTTTCTTTCCCTGGTACGCGGGCCTCTCACTGCTGTGGCCTCTCCCGTTGCGGAGCACAGGCTCCGGACACGCAGGCTCAGCGGCCATGGCTCACGGGCCCAGCCTCTCCACGGCATGTGGGATCTTCCCGGACCGGGGCACGAACCCGTCGGCAGGCGGACTCTCAACCACTGCGCCACCAGGGAAGCCCGTGTTCTGTGTTTTGGTGGTAGTGATGGTCACACAACTCTGTTTGTCAGAATTCATAGAATGGTACAACTAAAAACTGTTAATCTTCTGTATGCAAATGATATCTCAATAAATCTGCTTTTAAATACAAGCATTCAGGGCCTGATGGCTGAGTAGGTATACAGGCGAGGGAGACATGCCTGAGTGTGGTATGTGTCTCAATCCTAGTCTTGGGCCCTGAACACTGCTAGGACAAGAACTGAGAAGAGTGGGGATACTTCTCCTGGAGGGCAAATGATGTTATCCATTGGTCCTCCAGATCCACCCTATATCCTTCTCTACCCTGCTCTGTGCCCGGGGAGGCTGAGCCATACGGTCTGGACCAATGGGTCCGCTTGGGCTCTGGCTCTTGGTTGGGTTCAGTTACCAATGGGAGAAGATCAGAGGGTGGGGAGAGCATGAGGTCCGCAAGATGGACAATTTTCTCTCATGCTGAGCTGAAGCACGTTGAATGACTTAATCATTTCAGCTAGTCTTTTGTTTACTCCTGTTTTACAGGTTCAGAAACTCATCCGAAGAAGATTAAGTCCTCCTATGGGTGGCACAGATAGGAATGGCAGAAGGATAATGAGGACAAGATCCCCTGGTCTGTGGAGCTGGGGCACTTAAGAGTCGCCCCTCTCATTGCAGACACCGCTCTCGAGCAGCCCACTCCAGACAGGCAGCTGTCTTGTGAGGGAAGTCTTCTCCCAGAGCCGGAATCGGCCTTCCCATCATTTTCAGCCAGAGGGCCTTGTTCTGCCCTCGGCAATCTCACAGAGCAAGTCTGCCCCCTCCTCTGCGTGGTGGCGTTTCAGACCGCTGCAGGGGGCCACGCTAGCCTCCTCAAGTCCTCCTTTCGGGGGGCTGAAGGATATTTGTCTGGGGTCTGTCATAAGGAGAACAATCTATATATATCTTGCTATTAGCAATTCCTGCAGAGCAGCATGAAGGAATCAATCTTGGAGAGAAAGCCTTTAATACAGCATCCTGTATCTTTATCACTTTTTTCTCCACCTAAAAGATCAAGTTCAATCATCTCCGTTTCCCATTCTTTGAGCTATAAAGCTAAATCTATGGCTTCTGTCCAAAAGGCCTGATGTGAAGTCGAAGAAAAAGGGGAGAAAACGAGCCTTACTGCTCACTAATAACACCCAGGCCCAGAGTGCAATGGGCCTGTGCTTAGGAAGCAAATGGCATCTGAGATCCTGATGCTGCATGAGCTGTTCGAACCAGATGGGGATAACTGCGGGGCAGCAGCGGGTACAATCACCCTGGCCTCTATTTCTAATCCTTTCTCTACTCATTTCATGTCCATTTCCCCGGTACCTGAACCCCAGGACATAAAATGCGCATTTCTGCCACCGTGCTTGTGCCCACGCTATTCTGCCTAGAAAACCCTGGGCGGATTTTACCATCTTGCAAGGTCTTTTACTCAACCACATCTTACTGAGCACAGCTACCTTGGGGCAGGCTGAGTGTTAGGGGCTGAGTACACAGCAGAGAATAAGACATTAGGAGACAGGAGACCACACTCCCAAAGAGGAGGGAAGCCTAAGATCCCTTCTGCCTGGATTGCTGCTCTGCTGAAATCACGTGTGCACGTGTGCACGGTCAATGTCAGGGATCTTGAGGGGGCCTGCAAAAGTCTGTGCAAGTCACATGGAGTGCCCAAGTCCACCTCTGTCAACACTGCCCAGAAGACTTCAAGAGCTGGTTGACCCAGGCTCTTCCAGACCACGAACTGCAATAATATTCCAACCAGCAATGCTCTCTGGAAGCTGCCTTTTGAAAAGAGGCAATTAAGCTTCACAACATTCTCACTTATAAATTAAACTCATACCACCTCGAGCAAGGGTTCAGATTTTTTTTCCAATCCACAATCAGCTGCTGGTGGAGGTGAAAAATGTCACCTAGTTTAAAGAAAGAGTCCCTTATGGCTATGGGGCATGTTGGAAAGTTCCCCCGCAGTTACCAAGAGGCTGCTGCAGCACACACTTAGGACTCCACCCTCAATGTCCTGGTTCAACTTCCTATGGGCATCGCTCTACAGAGAGGGAAGGACCTAAGAGGATCACGTACTCCCACCCCATCCTGGGCTGAGATGCTGAGGTCCATAACAACTCTCTCCCAAGGCCACCAGCAAGGGACTCCTCCTCTGTCACGTGCCTTGTGTTTTTTCAACATCGTCTCTTTTAACCTGTACAACAGCCTCAAGGAGGAAGTATTCTTCTTCTTCCCGCTTTGCAGATAAGGAAACCAAAGCTCAAAAGGGTCACACAGGTGGAGAGTGGCAGAGCTGAGATTTCCACTGAATCCTGTCTTCTGATCAGAACACCGTGCTGCCTTAGAGAAATCATAGAGGATGAGGCACCCCCCACCAGGGGGGACCTGGACCTGACAATGAAAGAAATAGCTCCCAGGCACTCTTGGGTCTCTGTTTAAATGTAAAGCTCTTCCTGGTTTTTGTACTGTTAACAAGCCTTTTTGGTCTCCTATTCCAAAGGCCTATCTGGCTAAGACAGGTGCCTGACGAGTCCTCAAGATACAACTCCGTACTCTTCTGCAGTACTCAGTATCTGCTTTTTACATAGGGATTCAGAACACGAGGGAAGCTGTCAGTTTTCTCTGGATAGAGGCAACTGGCAGTGAAGCAAAAATCAACTTTTGTCCTAGTTAAAGAAATGACGTGAGTTGTTTTTTGGGTAACGATTCTCCTTGCAGCCGCCTCCCTGGAACAGTGAGACATCCCTACAAGTGCTTTCTGACAGGGCCCCCTGATTGTTCTGTCAGCTGCCCTTGTGACTAATGCAGGCTGGGAAGCTCGCAGGCACTGTCATGAAACAACACTGGCCCAAGTTCTCACTCAAGACTTACTCTTTTCCATGGGATGCTAAAAGTACTAATAATACTGTTAATAACCACAATAGTATCAAACTTTTACTGAGAGCCAACTCTGTGCCAGGCAATGGGATAGGTGCTTTATGCAAATTATCTTACTGGAACATCACAAAACCCTGTGAAACGGCCACTATTATTATCCCCATTTTACAGATGGGTAAACTGAGGCTGAGAGCGGTTAAATAAACTTGCCTAAGGTCAGAAAGCATGTAAGCAGCAGAGCTGAGATTTGAAAGCAGGCAGCCTTATTTCAGAACCCACGCTCTCAACCCTGATGCTACCCTCAGTTTCCTCGCCTATAAAATGGGCCTAATCATTCCAGCCACATCCATTATAAGAGCCATAAGGAAAGTGGAAACTGAAGTTCAGAGAAGTTAAGCAACTTGATCAAGTTTACACAGCCAGCAAGGGACGGAGCCAGGGCCTGAATGGGGTCTTTTGATCCTCCATTATGTGACCTACAGTGTAGTGGCTGAGAGTATGACCTTTGAAATCCTATGTCATTCACTCGTTGTGTGACCCTGGCAAGTTGTTAACTTCTCTGAGCTTTAGTTTCCTCTTCCAGGAAACACAGAACTGTTACGAGTGTTCAGAGAGATGATACGTGTATAGTAATGGCTTGGATCGATGCTAAGTGCATAGTAAAGATTTAGAATACCAGATACAAGGAGGGAAAGTTACAGTATAAGGCTTAAGACTGTGAGCACAAAAGAGAAAAAAAAAATTAAAAGTACCAGCTCAAGAGGCTGAGTGCACAGTCCTGTCATTTACTGTATGGAGGTGGGTGAGTTCCCTAAGCTCACTGGGTCTCCACGTCCTCATCTGTAAACTGGGGATAATAACCCAGAGGTGCTGGGAGATTTCAATAAGAAAACACAAGCAAAGTGCTTAGAACAGTCAGGGTCATGTTGACAGGGCACACTCAAAGCAAACTGCTCAGGCTTCCCTGGTGGCGCAGTGGCTGAGAGTCCGCCTGCCGATGCAGGGGACACGGGTTCATGCCCCGGTCCAGGAGGATCCCACATGCCGCGGAGCGGCTGGGCCCGTGAGCCATGGCCGCTGAGCCTGCGCGTCCGGAGCCTGTGCTCCGCAAGGGGAGAGGCCACAACAGTGAGAGGCCCGCGTACCGCAAAAAAAAAAAATAAAAAGCAAACTGCTCTGATTATTAATGATAAAAAGTGACCCCTGTTATTTCTACTACTCTCAACCACACTGCTTTTTTGGGTGAAAATGTTTTTAAAACAATTAAATGCTATCAAATAAAGCATTATGGCCATGGCTGCTCAAGTTTCATGGTTTGACTTACAACTAACTTTCCCCTCACATCATTCTCTCCCCATTTTGTTCTGCAAACAGATTTCTTTTCTTCGGAAAAGCAGAGGCAGGGTATTCAAATGGAGACTAAAAGGACCCGAAAACCTTCATAGGGAGAGTGGGTGACTAAAGCAAGGCACTCACCCCAATGGCGGCCTCTCTGAACGGGTGCCCTTCAGAGGCAAAAACACACATCGTCTCTCGGAAGAGATCTCCCAGGCTCAGTGAGGGTCCTCCCTGGATTCCCAGCCCAGGCCAGAGCAACCCGTAACACCCCAGGGGACCAGAAGACGGCCCAAAGGCAAGGCCCTGGGTCCCGCAGCCTTTGTGGGTGGTTAAGTGCTGACTCCAATTTCTCTATCTTCCTATGAAAATAACTGCACACGTCTCTACAAATGAAAGGCCACTGGTTGCTTGTTTCCCAAAAAACTTTCCAACTAAGAAACTGAATGTTAAGTGGATCTGTCAGAGTTCTGTCCAGACATGGCAGCCCTGAGCAGACACCAGAGAAAGAACACATCTTTCCCGCCCTCTGTTTTCCACTCCCCCTCTGCTGGTGAGGTGATTCAATCCTTATCTGGAACCTGATAGGATGTAGAAAATAATTACAAATGAAAAGGTTATTCATAATTTTTAAATGAGCTAATTAGTAAACCCAGTCAGACTTGCTCATTACAGTAATTAATAATTGATTATCCTTGAAATGAAACACAATTTTCATCAAAAATCTAATTAAATATCTGTGCTTTTTGCCTGTTGATGAGTTGGTCTGCTAGCAGTGTCTTTGTTAAGGATAGTCGTGCTCAACAGAGACAATTACTTTGATTTTTAATAATTGATAGTTCCTTACAAGTTAGTCCTCACAGTCTGTGATGATGGCCAAGCAACAAGAGCTCATCCCTGGCCCCAGCAACTGGAGGAGAGCGAGCACAAGGCTGCCAGCCCGGCCCATGAGGACAGGTAGGCGCTCACCTCGCACCTGCAGTGCATTCACTGCATTAGCTAACGCTCACTCCAGACTCACAAGCATCCTTCTGAGGTGATGGGCCATGCCGGTTTTCTAGATGAGAAATCGGAACTCAGAGAGAGAAGTGAGATGCCCAAGCGGCTCGGTGGCTGAGCTGGGAGTGGAATCCAGGTTCTCAGGCCGGTGTGAGCTCTGCCCCAGCACCTTGGTGACTTTCCAGGTAACAAAGGGAACACCCCAGGCTTGCCTCTCTGACCTGGTCCTTGGATACAGAATCTAGACTCCTGTTTTAAGTTTTCTATATACATCGGGCTTTGTCAGAAGGACGTATTTATTCTTGGCAGGGACACATTCTCAGTGGACTGACGTCTCCCAACTTGAGAGACGAATTCTCCCAAATCGACCTCACATCTACCCTACCCGCAACCTACACTGTCACGCTCCTAGTTGAAGCCCTCAGCGTCTCCTGACTTGTTTATGCAATAGGGCCTGTTCTTTCTTCCTCCATCCTTACCTTTCTGAGATAAACATCTGACTATGTCCTGCCACCGCTTAAAGCCCTTCAATGGCTCCCTGTTGCCCATCCAGTAAGGTCCTTAGCTTGGCCTTCACGGTGATCTTCATAATCTGACCAAACTCTCCTGCATTAGCTCCAGTCGTGTCCCCGACACCCCTCAGTTGCTTCAAACACAGAAACCCCTTTTGCCATCACATTATCCTCTTTCGAGACTTTGAAATGTCCCTTGGTTTGAAATTCCTTTCCTTCACGTCTACTTCTGGCTGTGACTTGAAGAGTCAGCTAAAACATCACCTTTCACAGGAAGCCTCCTCTAGTCCTCCTGGCTGGGGCTGGGTATTCCCATAGTCCCTGAGCTGCCTCAGCCACTTCTAACACTGCTATGTTATCATATCATATCAATCACTGCTTCTAAGCTACGAACACCTCAAGAGTAGGGAATATACTGTTGGCCCTAGCACTCAGCACAGTGCCTGACTGAAGGTACCTACCCTGTTTTGTTTGCTGAATGAAAAAGAAACTTCACAAAATCGTAGATTCTGAGACTTATCAATGTTGGAAGGAAAAGTAAAGGTCCTCCAGAGAACATGCCCAGTCAATGAATGAATCTTTTTCTTGCTTACATGGTCATAAGCACTATTTGCACCCTTCCTAGGTAGGGAACTCACTACTGGCCACAGTAGCCCCTATCTTTAGATAGCTGATGATGGACGGTGTATCCTTACTATATGGGAGATGAAGGAGCCCATGGGATGGAAAGCAGAAGAGGGCTCATTTAATCATATAAAGAGTGATGCTTTCCTTCTGAACTAGGTTACATAGTACATAGTATAAACCTTGACTTCAACACAAAACAAGCTGATGTCTATGTAGTGAACTACTCGACTCTTGATGAACAGTGACACTGCCTGTTCAAAAGTCTACTCATCTATGAAATATAATAATGTCAGTCAAAAGCAAGGGCTGTGCTAGTGGTTGGTGGGGATACAGTATTGGGAGTGCCACAAAGAAACTTCCATGCCAGGTGACAGTGCTTGGAACCCCACAACCCTCACCAGTAACCCAATCTACATCAATCATGAACCTCGTGCAGAGCCTGGGTGGGTGCTGACCCTTCCCAGTTTGGCTGTTCCTTTTACCCAATGACCCAGGGCAGGGATGGCAAATACGTGGAATGTCAACCATATTCTCCATTCCTGTGACCACAACAGACATCAATAATCAATCACAGAGACTCTTTTCCATCGAGTCTGAATATAGCCTTGGGATCCTTCTCAACACAGCTTTCTAGGTGGCGACAGCTAATCAATCAGACAGAAGAATAGATAAACACGTATGCCAACCTGACCCTGATGCCGTGAAATTCTGTAAGCCAATCTTCACAGGGGGAAAAGAGACCCCGGATACCAGACGAGGCTTATTATACCTCGAGATGTTTAAGGAGACCTCCTTGTTTGCAGGGCTATCGTTTTCCTAGTTACTTGTTTTTATTTAATTCAAAGATCTTGAAAGGGAAGTAACCTTACAGCTTACATCACCCAAACCCCCAACCATGCTTGAACCCCTTCTCCGCATCCCGAACAAGTGGGAGCCAGACCTCTCAAGACAGTTCTTTTCCATCCACGATGACTTTGCTTGTCGCTAAGTTCTTTTTCACAATGGGCGGCACTCGGTCTTCCTTTGGCTTCTGCCAGCTAGTTCCATTTCTATTTATTGGGCTTATACTAAAAGGTTCCCTTTGCCGATAGAATAACCTCAGAATGCCTTAGCGTGGGTTCGAGGCCTTCTCAAGCTGGTCTGACCTACCTTAAATCTTAGAATTATAGAATTTGAAGGCTGGAAAGGACAGAGGGTTAAGCCCACCCCGCTGGATGCCTTTACTAAGAGGCTGATTTTCATAGAGGCAGCAGACTCTGCACAACATCCCGAGATCTCTTCAGATTAATAGCTTTCCTGGGAGCGGACCAAAGACCAAACACAGGGGTCTGAAGCAGGAAACCAGACTGTGCTGCAAGTAAGTCAAAAGAGCGCACAGTGGGAGGCATCGCAAGCGGGGCAGTGGGTCCGGAGGAGTTTCTTACATCACGGACGTGCCCTGGGGTCCGGTAGGAAGGCCGATCAGTGCTGCTCTGGGTCTCTGCGCTCGCTCAGGCAGCTCTAACTGCTCCCTGGGACCCTTTCTGACACTCGACCTTGGCTCCCCACAGATGGCCCTGCCCGACCGCCACCTTCGGACATGCCGTCTGGCTTGAGGTCACACACTCTGACCTTTGGCAGTTTGTCTCCAACCCCAGGGCGCCCTGCCTCCTTCCTGCTCCTCGCTGTGGCACCAACAGGAGAGGCCAGCCTCCTGTTCAGCTGCCCAACTTGTCATTTCATTTCTAGGGACTCCCATCTATGACACTCACGTCACAGATGACCACCACGTCAAAAGCCGGTCTTGGTGAGTGCTTTTGCCTGATGCCAGGCCTCCACCACACGAGAGAGCCGACGCAGAGCTTCCTCCCTGGTATACGTGCAGGAGCATGAGAGAGAGGGCCCTGAGAGCTGACCTGGATAGTCAGGGCAGGGGGAGGGGGGCGGGTGCAGGCCAGGCCAGTGATCCAGGGCTGAGCGGCTCACCCTGCAAGCTCTGACTGCCGTGCTGGCAAGGTGCCTTCATGCCCACAGATGTCTCGGTCACTGCCCTATGGGCCAAAGGGGACCCAGGGGAAGCTGGGGTGAGGGAGGTGCTTACCCACAAAGTACGCCAGCAGGACGACCAGCGTGGCTGAGATGGCAATGGCGCTCAGGGCCGCGCACTTCCAGTTACAGTACTTGGAGGGCTTCTTCAGGTTGAAGGCCGGTCGCGAGAAGGTGCTACGGGGCAGGGGTCGGGGCGGAGGTGAGTACACGGTGCTGGACGTCAGAGGGTACCCCGGCGACGTGGTGCAGAAGAGTGGGGAGGTGCCTCCCGGCTTGAAGAGGAAGTGCCTGTGGATGGAGAGAAGCCAGAGGGCGTCAGGGGCTGACGACTCACCAGGAGCCCACACTGACCTGAGGATGCAGGCAGCAGTAGAAGAAGCATGCAGAGGAGCCTGGGGAGAGAGAGAGAGAATCAGCACGGAGGAGACGGAGGGACAGAAAAACAGAGAATCATGTACCAGACCATAAAACAGGGCACACGAAGACACGTTTCCACGAAACACGGATGGGACAGCCCTGCCCATGGGGAACCCACCCAAGCCAAGGCGGAAGGTGTTACCAACTGGACAGAAGGCTGAGTGTTGAGATCCTTTTCCTGGGAAGGGATGGGGCTGGGATGCTGCTTCTTGGGGAATAAACTAGATGTTTTCTAAAATTACTGCAGTAACTTGGAACGTGTCTAAAATCCTGTTCTGCCCCCCTGGAGATTACGAAACCGAAAAAATTCCGTCTCCCTCCAATATGTCCTTTGACTTTGTACCGTGGTGGAGGAATAAAATACCAATCGTTTTAAAGGGGGTTTTGGTAGGAGTGGGAACCAAGAAACCACCACTAAGCTCTGCCATGGTCACGAGTCCCCTAGTGGCTGCTACACAGCCAATGGCAGCAAACGCCTTCTAAGCACTCTCCTCAAAAGCCAGTCTGCTGGGACTTCCCTGGTGGTCCAGTGGTAAAGAATCTGCCTTACAATGCAGGGGATGCGGGTTCGATCCCTGGTCAGGGAACTAAGATCCCACGCGTCGCAGGCAAATATAAATAAATAAATAATAAATCTTTAAAAAAAGATATTTCAATTTTAAAAGCCAGTCTGCTGCCTTCCAAGCCCTTGGTAAAAGCCATGGGAGGGGACAGATGGGCAACTGCAGCCTGGCTACAGTCTTGAGGGCTGCACGGCAAGGTCAAAGCACATGGTTTGGCCAAACTAAGTGCCAGGAAGTCCTCCACAGCTTGGCTTTAACCACGGCCACGAGAGGACTGGGACACAGCCTGGGAAACGGGGTGCACTGGTTGCACTGCATGCCCCTGAAGTCTTGGGGTCAAAGGTAATACTTAGAGGAATCTTGTACCCTGCTGGGGTGCAAGATGACTCAGGCCACAGAATACATACTCAGGGCCAGCATACACACAATACAGGGCCTGTGCTGCATAAAAGCTGCTACGTGAGATGGCTTTCAGAATGGCAGAGGCAGCCAATGAGATGCCAGGAGCGTCATATTAACAGGACTGCTGTTAATATGCCGGGGGACAGTGTATTCCAAGGATAAACTCTTGCAAGCTGAACATGGACTTGGGGATGGGCATGCAACATGGCCTCATCACTTCCCCCAGGAGATCCCAGGGAAAGGTCTCAGAGTCTGCATGCAAGTGCAGGAGCCACAGGGAGAGCACACACAGACAGGAGAAGCATGGGGATGTCACCTACCCATCACTGTAAGACCCATCATGGCGGGAGGCGCTGAGAATGTCCATCTCAATGAGGTTGTCCTGCAATGTCCCTAGGAATGGCTGCTTGCCTAGGTTTCTATGCACACATGGAGACATGAATGAAGCAATGAGTCATGCATCAATGAAGGGGGAGAGTAGAGAAACACACAAAGTGGCTGACGGGTACAGCTGTGCGTGAGACCAACAGGATGCAGTTTCCAGGCGATGGGTCTGCCTGCAAGCCACAAGCGCCCGGGGTCTGCCTGGCCCGGGGCGTCTGGAGGGAGTATTCTCC
Organism: Pseudorca crassidens; assembly: GCF_039906515.1. NCBI lineage: Eukaryota > Metazoa > Chordata > Mammalia > Artiodactyla > Delphinidae > Pseudorca > Pseudorca crassidens. The sequence continues at coordinate 57,170,142 of NC_090304.1, forward strand.
ATACAAACCTGTATGTCTGCCAGCTGTGTGCATCAAATCACAGATCTGACTGGTGAAGACTGACTGCGGCTCAGGTGCTGAGCTAGGCATGTTATAGCCATTTACCTCAAGTCTTCAAAAGAGGCAGTGCAAGGAAGGCAGTGTCATCCCCATTCTACAGACGAGGAAATGGAGATGTGGAGAGGTCCCAGGGCCAGCCAAGGCTACCAGCTAGCAAGGCTCAAAGCAGGAATTTGAGCGCAAGTTTATCTGTTCCGAAGCCCGTGCTTTCTCCTCTACGTCACCCTGCCTACGTCTGCTTTAACAACAGCCAGCGATGCATACTTTGCTTGTCCAAAGGAAAAAGACAGACAAGCATTTTGGGCCATTTGCTTCTAAAGCTGTGGTTTTCAAACTTGCGTAAGCACCAGAATCCTCTGGAGGGCTGTGCTTTGCTGAGACCCAGCCCCAGAAATTCGGGGTCAGTAGGTGTTGGGGGCCTGGGGACCTGCATTTCTCACAAGTCCCCAAGCAGTGATGATACTGGAGCGTCAGGGTCCTTCGGCAGTGCAGGGACCTGGGTGATGACAGATTGGCGAGGCTGGCACCCCACAGAGACAGAGGCGGAGGCTCTTTTGTCCCTCCACATGCACTGAGGGCAGTGCAGCGTTTCGGGACCCAGGACGCAGGTAGACACACTAGCTATTTTAGTCTCAACCGTGCCTGCTAAGTGGCGTCACTCACACATGAGTGCATGGGATCCTGTTTTCTGATATTTCAGGATTGCCGCCACCTCCCTTGAATCATTTCGAAGAAGCCGGTGGTGGATGCAGCCTGCGGTGTGTGCCCAAGCGAAGGACTGACTGCAGAAAGCTACCTTTCACGCCCAGCCCTGCCAGGGACCATCCTTCTGACTTTGACCAGGTCGTAAGAACCGGAAAACCTAAATTCAAGTCCCTTTTCTGCCGCTTTCGTGCTGTGTGACTTTGTGTAAACACTTCTTTAACCTCTTCTAATCTTACACTACTTTTTTCATCTGTAAAATGGGGCTAATAATACTAAGCTCACAGGTTGCTATAGGACCAACTGAGGAATGTTGGGAGCTTTTCAAGGGCTAAACAAAGATTACAGAAGTACTAATGCTAACTATAAGAGCGACTACCTACCCTACATCCACCATATGCTTTTCACTGTCTAGAACTCTGCAACTATTATCCAGTGTAAATCTTCCTCTTCACAACAACCTACGAAGTCTCTGCCATCATCTCTGTTTTGCGGGCTGGCACGGCAAGGCTCGGAGAAGTCGCACTCCTAAGGTCCTACTGTACAGTAAACAAGCGGCAGAGCTTGACGGCAGCCTGAGTTTGTCTGACGCCAGGGCTCAGGCCCTCCCTGCCTGTAATCCTGGGTCGCTGCCGAGCCTGTGGCTTTGCCCCTGGCCGGCCTCACGGACCAACGCGAGGGGTTGTAAGTACTACCGCAGAGCACCATTTCGTGGGCACTCCTGGGTACAGGCAACACTGTTTTGCAGCCGGGCCTCTAAGTACCGCCGTGCTGGTGGGGACCTTCCCTTTGAGAGGATCCTGAAGCAGTCTGGGTCCAGCAGCCTGCGTGGCAGGCGGTTCTGATAGTGTTCACTACCCCGGGGCATCCCACAGAGCCTGGGAGTTCCTGCAGGGGAGTCCCTCAGAGTAGCCCCATTTCTGCCCCCAGACAGATGGCCTCCCGATGGGAGGTCTTGTGACACAGTGGGAGGTACACAGGCCCCGGGGTCAGCAGGGTCTGCTTCCATCATGCCCCGGGGCCTCAAGCAGGTGAGTCTGTCTCTCTGATCGTTCATAAGCCAGGAGACTCACTCTCGTTAGAAATCCAGATGATACTTCTCCTGAAGTATCACCTGGCTCATGTCACTGCCCTGCTCTCATCCCTCCAATGGCATCACAGGAATAAAACCATAGTCCTTACTGGAGCCCACAAGATCTTGTAAGATCCGACCCACTGCTACCTCTCCAACCTCATTTTCTGTGCTACCCTGGCCTCCTCGCTGTTTCTCCAACAGGCTAAGCCTTTGCTGCTACTTGCCTGAATCACGTGCCCCCAAATATCTGCACAGATGAGTGCCTCCCTTCTCACCCTAACTATAAAAGCTCCCGCCCTGCTCTTTCTAGTCACCCACTGGCCCCCTGCACTGCTTTAGATTCCCACATAGCACTAGACATGCACACACACACAAAGGTATACGTATGTGTGCAAGCGTGCGTGTGTGTCTGTGTGTGTGTGTCTAATACGCTTACTGTGCTTTTTCCTAATGCCATTTAGTTTCATGAGGGTAGAAATCTCAGGTCGTATTCTCTGCCCGTGTGCCCAGAGTCTAGAAGAGCCCCTGACACGTGGAAGCAGGCACTCATGTAACATCGGCCGAATACTGCAGACGATGAGGTATACAAAGGTAAGCGTGCTGGCATAGCGCTAGCACGCAGTTGGCGTTTAATTGAGGGTAGCACAGGTGATGTTTTATTATTATTTCATCTATTCCCTGCATTTCACGAGGAAATTTTCAGCCTTCTTATAGTCTATACAGCCCAGCCTGAGCAGGCCCTAACTGCCCCTGTCCGGGGCCCCAGGGATGAGTTCTTGCTGTCGCCCTAGGGCCTGAGGGTGGCTGCGTGGCACGCTCGCCAGAACGTGTAGGAGTCTGGCCTGCATCGCTAGGTAAGGACTATGCTCTCCGAGAGTCAAATCTATACTTAGGATGCATCAGAAACAAATAGATAAATACATTCAGGGAAAAAAGACAAAGGATAAAGATGAAAATGTTAACAGTGGGGATTTTCCACTGTCCGGATCAAGAGTGATTTTAATTTTTAATTTTGTAATTCAAAAGGAAACAGTTATTTAAAAAGAGAGAGCAGACAAGTATCTCCTCAAAGTACAGATCTATTCAAACAAGGGGAGAGGCAATGCAAGAGAACAAAGGGTTTCTAGAGTGATAGAGTGCATACGATTTCCTGAAAGAGCGTCCACACCCATGCTAACTTGGATGTTAATCATTTAGATCACTTGGGAGTTTGGGGTGACATGAGCACTTGCTGAAATGCTGCCTATTCAGATGCTATTATTGCCTTGAAATAGTAAGCCTCATTCTGTACTTTCAAAACTGAGTTCTGGGTCAAATTATTAGGTCTCATTTGACTGCTGAGAAAACCAAGACCCAGAGAGACATGTGTCCTGCTCCCATCCACACAGCAAGTCAGTGGCAGAGCTGGAACGAAAACCCGGGTGTCCAGACTCCCAGTTCAAGGCTCCCTACTAAATTTCCTGTCTATCTCTGCCTCCAGCACTCTGGGTTTCTGGTTCTTCTGAAACACAGAAGTGATGAGGATTTCCTGATGGGGAACCTGCGCTGCTGAGCCCTCCTTGGGTCACAGTCCTGCAGGGTCTCCAGCCACTGCTGCTGGGAGCCCAGGTATGGCCACTGGATTCATCTGACCTCACGTTGGTGGGTGTTGTTAACTCACTTTACAGATATGGAAACTGAGGCCCAGATAAGTTAAGTGACAGCCTAAGATCACACGGCAGTGGAAAGCTAGAGATGGGACTCAAACTCAGATCTCTCCCGCCTCACAGCCCCAAGCTGCCTGTGAGGAAAGAGTTGCCGCTGGCTTGGAGAAGGAACTGCAGTGTAGTGCTAGACTGCTCTTAAAGCTCTTCTTAGAGAGGGAGGGGACTGGCTCCCCTCTAAGCCTGAGGGGGGGCCCTGGGCCAGTCCCTGAGCTGCAGGGTTCCATCTCTCTGACCCAGGGCCGGTTGAGCTTGCCTCCCAAGCACAAAATGCATGGCTTTGGGGAAGGAAGTGGCTGGGAAGCTGCAGTGGCCAGTAGTTCTTCCGGGACTGCCCTGTTCAGCAGCCCAGCTTCTCACCATGAGCCCACTGTCCTGGACAATGTTTCCACCCGCTAAGCCCTGGGACAGCCACCCGGTAGAGCAGGACAGGCAGGGATCACACCCCACACTCTGCAGACCCCCACCCGTGCCAAGGTGTGCGGGGTGTTAAGAGACTTGGCCAAGACCACACTTAGCGTTAGTTACGGAGCTGGCATGTGAACAAATGGATGAACAAAGAAACAAAAATGAACCAGGTCTTCCCTGCCAATCTCATGACGTCAGTCTCGATTTGCAAGATGTTGGCAGCTTCTGCCACCCCCAGCCCCCATGCCCACGGGGAAAAGTGCAACCTCCTGTTCATGGAACTCAAGGTCCTCCACCAGGGACCCCCATTTACTGTCATCTCCACTGGGAAGCCCCTGCAGCTCCCACTTCACCGAACTCTTGATTCTCTCTCCAAAAGGCCAAGCTCCCTCCTGGCCTTTGCACAACTGCCCCTCATCTCAGAATTCCTCTCTCCCTGCAGATTCTACTAATGCATGCCCCAAGAGGCTACCTTTAATAATCAGGAAGGCAGTGCTGGACAGTGGTTAGGGGCAGAAGCTCCAGAGTCAGCCGGCCTGGGCACGGCTCCTGGCCCTGCCATTTGCTGACTGTGCCTCCTTAGGCAAGTGGCTTAAGCTTTCTGTTCTTCAGATTCTTCACCTCTAAAGTGAGGAGGATAATAAGACCACCTTTCTGTGCAGAAGAGTTAAGATAGCAGTCCTGACTGCTGTCCTTCGAAACGCTTGCTTATAAGGTTGGCCCTTGGCTGGTGTCTGAGAGCTCAGGGTTCAGGAGGGTTCCCACCATCAACTGATAAGAGGGGCTGACTCACTGAGTTTTATTTGTACAAACAAGATGGTTTATGCTGAACACCTGCTTTCCTTCTGGGAGTCTGGATTTGGGGTACTTGCCAGGCAGGTGATGTCCGTGTGACCAGCCCCCAGTAAAAACCCTGGGCCCTGAGTCTCTAATGAGCTTCCTCGGTTGGGAGCTCATCAGAGCACCCAGTAAGGGCTCTCTGAGTGTTTGTTATGATTGTTATTTGAGGCTTCCAAGCCGAGGGAGCCACACCCTCTCCTCTCCTCTCACAGCATCATCCAGACAGCCCTGTCCCCATTCATTCACCTATGGGTCTGCCTCCCTCCCTAGACCTCCAGCTTCTTATGTGGCAGTGGCTGTATCTTATGCATGTCTGTGACGGAATCACCAATGACAGGGACGACTGTCCTTCCCAGTTCCCTGCGATGCTCAGGGGCTGGCCTGGCGTACCAGCAGACACCGTGTGCCATTCTGGGAAGCGCGTCAGGGCTGGAGACCACGGGATAGTCTCCCATCCCTGAGGGTAGGCAGAGCTGTTCCCCAAATTGAGTATGACCACAAAGTGGCCCCCAGGCTCCCAAACCAGGCCTGAGATCACATGAGTTAGAGCTGAGGTCTGGCAGCCTTCTGCTCCAGCTTCCCCTTCATCCGACAGGAGCCTGATGGTTTATTAATCAGGCAGTCCCTGTGGAATCAATTACGCGTCTGATGCTGCAGAGTGTGAAAGAAGTGGATCAGGTTTTAGGGGACCCTGAACACATGGCTCCCACCAGAATGGACCACAGATGCACCTGCAGGGCTTAAAGCAACATCACACCCCAGCTCTGGGGAGCACAGGTAGACTCGATCTCCTCCTTGGGGGACTCAGTCACCCTGGGGGAGTGTCAGAAGCACAGCGGGGGCAGAGAAAGGAGTGGGTTACCCAGGCCCTCTCTCTCCTTCGTCCTTCTGCTAGCCTTCCTTTTCCTTCCAGCATGCAACTGAATTCCCCCCTGGTCATTCTACCAGCTGTTATGGTATTTGCTCAGCTATTTATTTTAGACTCTCAACAGAAACTCAGTGTGGCAATTAGGGAAGGGTCTGTGGCTGTTTCTCTGGCATCAGGAGGCCCCCTGTTCTGGTGGCGCTTGGCAAAGCTGTTTAGGACAACGGTCTCAAACAGGCCCTGCTCTCTGGGGCTTCTAGGGCTCTGCTCAGGCTGTGCCTCTCCAGGCCCTCCTTTCCTTCCTGCCTCTCCCTGGGGAATCCTGCTTTTCGACACAGTCACACAGCACCAGGTCCGTTGGGAAGTCTTCTCTGTGCCCCACTCAAGTCTCAGGTGAGTATATGTATCCATTCATTTGTTCCATCATTCATTCACTCATTCATTTCACCCGTGTGTTAGTATCTGTCAAGCCCCCAGCAGGTGGCAAGGCTGTGTTGTGTGCTGGGGATCCCGAGGCAATTAGAACACATCTCCTGTGCTTATCTCTATCCTACTGCAAGAGTCTATTCTCTTAAATGTCTCAGGCACACAGTAGGCACTGCGTGAATATTTACTGGACAACAAGTACTACATGATAAGCAGTTGAGCACGTACGGTGTGCTAAGACATGTGCAGGCGTTATTTTATGTAACCGCTCCAACAACCTTAGGAGGCAGTTTGGTAGATTCAAGGTGGATGAAAATTCTTGGCACCTCTCCCTTTGAGAAGTGGGGTCTACTGTCCGTCCCTTGAAGCTGGCTGGCCTGTGACTGCTCTGACCAACAGAATATGGCAAAAGTGACACCGTGCCAGTTCCAGGCCAAGCCGTTTAGGAGGATCAACGGCTTCTTGTCTCAGTGCAGTGGAGCCTTGAGCTGCTGAGGACAAAGTACAGTTCCCTGCAGGGAAGGCCATGTGGAGAGACCCTGAGACCACATCAGAAGGAGAGGGGCCCTACCGAGCCTAGCTTTCCAGCTGTCTCCCCCAAGGTGTCAGGCACGTGAGTGAAGCCATCTTGGATCCTTCAGACCAGACAAGCCAAGAGCCAAATACCACTGATTGACCCCAGTCTATCCCACGTGGAGCAGAAGACCAGCCCAGCTGAGCTCTTCCTGAACTGCTGATTCACACTATGAAGTACAATCAACTGGTGTTTTTTAAACCAGTAAGTTTTGGGTAGTTTGTTATGTGGCAATAGATCATCAGAACAGGAATTTGCTAATATGTTCTCCCTTTTAGAGACGAAGACTTATAAGATCTAGGTCCACAGCTAGTGAGCACTGGGGTGGGGGTGGGGGGTCTGAGCATAGGGTGTGTCTGACCCTGAAATCTGTGCTTTGAACAACTCGCTACAGTGAGTGGACCATCACTGATGCCCTCAGAACATCAGGGCCAAACTCACTTCTTCCAAGCAGACAAGAGATAGAACCTGTGATTTCCTCTCAATTCTTCTAGTGAGTAGGAGCTTAATAAATATTTTTGAATGACTTTTTTCTTCACAGGGTTGGTATGGGGAGCAGATATATATGGCAAAAATGGAAACGGCTTTTATAGCATGTATTTTAATGCCGGGCACTGTGCTGTGTGTTTCTCATACATTTCATTTACTCCCGGCCCAACAGGCATGAATTCTTAACCCAATTTACAGATGGCGACATCAAGGTTTAGAGACGTTAAGGAGGCTGTCCAGCTAGTAAGCACTACAGCCAAGGTAGGAATCCACATCCACCTGATCTAAAGCCCACATCCTTCCCACCTCACCAAGCTGATCACAATTACTTTTGATTCTATCTGCCAGACTTGACACTGATCCCTCTTAAACTATACCTTGTTAGTTTTGTGCTGTCAACCAGTTGGTATGAAGATCTAGAATTCTGATTGTTTTATCCACTGTATCAGGCACCTCTCCCAGTTTCAGGCTTTTTCTTTTTCTTTTTTTTTTTGCGGTACGCGCCCCTCTCACTGTTGTGGCCTCTCCCGTTGCGGAGCACAGGCTCCGGACGCGCAGGCTCAGCGGCCACGGCTCACGGGCCCAGCCGCTCTGCGGCATGTGGGATCTTCCCGGACCTGCATGGGCAGGTGGACTCTCAACCACTGCGCCACCAGGGAAGCCCAGTTTTAGGCTATCTTTAGATGCACAGAACTCTGAGGTCACAGCAGAAACCTTCCTCAAACATTTCATCTGGGTCTTCAAGGACTTTGCTAGACCAAGAAGTGAGGAGGAAGGTGACTCTGGCAGAGAGTTGTGCAGAGTATGTGCAAAGGCACAGGGGCATGAAAGGCCTGGGGATTTGATGGAATACTGATAAATACACATATATGTACACTCACATATACACACATATGCTGAATATTACATTTACATAATCATGTTATATATGTGAATGGATTTAGAAAAGCAAGAAAATGTTATATAAACATGAGTATACACCAACATGTTAACAATGATTACCATTTGGTGGTAGATATGGGTGACTTTCTTTTCTTGCTTATTTCCATTTCCTAACTGCTCTACAGAACATGAGTTGAATGATAAAGTATAAGAAAAAAGAAAACAAAGTTCCATGTGGTTTGAGCAATGGATGTGGGAGAAGAGAGGGTCAGACAGGCATGTGGGCACTGGCTAACGAGGCAAGAGACTTAAGCTGGGACCACATTCACGTCTCAAACTAACCATCAGGAGAACGTCCCTGCTGCTGGTCCTTTATCTTCCTTTCCCTTGAAAAACCTGGAGAGCCACCTACTTTTTTTTTTTTTTTTTTTCCCAAGCCCCAGAATACCCTTTCTAGCAGCAGGGGAAGAAGAAAACAGGACATAGAAAAAGCACAGTGGCCGACAACAAGGAAAGGCAGCCGCAGCTCCTTGGCTCAGAATCTCGGGAGACTGGGAGGCCGCAGAAGGGTCGCTCCGCCCCGGGACGAGAACCACCTACTTTGATCCTATGTGAGAAAAATGAACATCTAAGCAGAGGGAGTAGCTGCCACGCTCCATGCCGGGAATCAGAACCATCGATTACTTGCTGGCTTCTTTCAACCAACCATGTGCTGTCATTCAATAAGCACTTTGGAAATAATGGAGATCTAATTAAGCTACTCTGGGTAGGAAGACATACAATTATCTGACTGTGTCCGTGAAGAGAGCAAAGGAGGCGCGCAGGGAAAAGTCACACATGATCTTGAAGACTGTCAACAGAGACATATTAATTAAGAGACCGGGGGCAGGTTGGGCCACATCTGTGAGAAATTTGCTTTTGGAAAAATGATTCTACAGGAGTAAAATGGCACAAAAGGATGTTGATTTTCTCTCACTGGACCCACTGGCTCAGTGTGGGAATATCACCGTCATGTGCCAGGCAGAGTCAGATGGGTACGCCTTCCACGTACAGATTAATTTCACTTCCTCAAATGTGGTATGACTTTTGTCCTCTTCCCAGATAAGGAACAGGAGTTTGAGAAAATCTTTGTTTCCCACTACTTTGAGAACTGTTTCTCTTTGAGAAAGAGCTTCCAAATGTCCAGCCTGGGACACTTCATCCTCAGTTTAGAGAAAACAGGAAAAGGCTATGTCCCCCGAAGCCAAGAGCGCTTATCTCAGAGTGGTAGGATTATGGGTACATCTACCTTTCGTCTTCATATCTTTCTGTGTTTTCTCCAGTGGGTTTGTATGGTTTTTATAACCTTAAAAAAATCCCTTCTGTTTGGGAAAAATAGTGGCTTAGCAAAGGGAAGGAAGAAGGCTATGAACAGAGGGGGACTGAAATCCCTGAGCCGAAAGCATTCAAGGAGGCTGGAAGAAGGGAGAGGCAGAGGGGTCCAGGCCAGGAGGATACGGTTGGTGGTGTAGGGAGACAGCACTGCACCTGGAAGCTGGGCCACCTGGGTTCAAATCTCAGCCGTGCACGGACTGCCTAGCCTTTTTGAGTCTCAGCTTCCAAGTCTCTTAAGTGGGATCACAATAGTAATACCTATTCCCTAAAGTTGTGAGGATTCTATCATATCCCACATATGAAAGCCCTTGTAACTAAAACTCAAATGTATCAATGTTAGGGATTATTAGGGCTTTGGGTATAGAGGGGCTAGGCCAGAAGGAGAGGAGGAGAGGAGTTGAGGGGCGATGGTAGCCACCGAGCACCCACCGCAGGCCAGGCAAGTCCACGCCAGGCGGAGGGTGACCAAGTCGCGCTAGGGAAAAGCAGAGGTGTGGGCCCAAATCAAACGCTGGGAGCCTGCTCTCTGCCACGTGACAGCCCTGCTCACACACATCAGCTCTCATCTACTGTTACAACAGCCTTCTCCAGTGAGCAGCATCCCCGTGGGGTATTAAAGTGAGGCACAAAGGGGGTCAGCAAGTTGAGCAAGGTCATACCTTCAGTAAGCAGCAGGTTCGCCCTGAACTTCAGGGCTGCTTGATTCCCAAGCCCCAGCTCTCTCTCCCCTACATCATCCCAACGCCCTCCTCGTATCCCTACGCTGCGGCCCAGACCCCAGCCGCCCGGGCCGGGCCAGGTGGCGGGCACACAGCGGGGCCCCTCCAGAGCCCGAGGGTCTCAGCCCGGCCATCCCGCACCCCGCGGCCGCCCCGCGCCCCGCACCTGGTCTCCAGCGGGATGTTGCTGTTGAGCAGCCAGTTGTCCTGGGCGTGGGCCGGCTCCTGCGCGCTCCCGGACGCGGGCTCTCCGGAGAGCGAGTGATCCGTGGGGGCCGGGCTTGGGTTGCTCCTCGGAGTGAAGTTGCCCCGGTTCAGGGAGCTAACGGAGGCCGCGTGGTGCTGGTTAGGGGTGTGGGCGTGCGAGAGCGGCAGCGGCGGTGTCCGGAGCCGAGGGTGGTTCTGCAGGCCACCCGGGGGATCTAGGGCACAAACACACGCAGTCAGCGGGGCGGGGACGACCCCACGGGGACCGCGCGGCAGCAGCCGGGCCAGCCGCAGGCACTGGCAAACCGGACACAGTCAGGCGGTCAATACACAGGTACCCGACAGGCACTTATTGAGCACCTGCTCTTCTAGCTGCTGAGATACATCAAGGAGAAAAGCAGACAAAACTCCTGTCCCCACTGAGCTGACATTTTCGTACGAGAGATAATAAGATTAAAAAAAAAAAAGAAAGACTAGCCTCCCATGTCATCAGCTTCCTGCTGTTTCTTTGGTACTTTTAGGGTATGGCTAGAATCAGTAACTTCAACATCACCTGGGAATTGTTTCGAAATGAAAATTCTTGGGCCCTGCCCCAGAGTTACTGAGCCATGAATCTTGGGTGGGGTCCATTAATCTGATTCCACAAACGCTCCAGGTGATTCAGACGTGTGCTAAAATGTGAGCATCACCAATTACACACAATGGTACACAGCAAGTGAAAAATACAAGATAAGTTAATACACAGTTTACCGAGATGGTGATAAATCTGAGAACACGTAAAGCCAGGAAGGGCGCTGTGGCCTGTGTATTTGGAGGCAGTGGTGAAACTTTAGGTCACACAGACAGTGATGGCCTCAGGTGACTTTTGACTAAAGGGAATGAGTCTGGGGGGGATTAAAAACCACCACTAACATCTCTTGAGCCCTTACTATGTGCCAGGCACTATTCCGAGCCCTCTACCTGTGTTAATTCAGCTCATCCTCACGACCCACTACAAAGCAGGTACTGTCTGTATCTCCATTTTACAGGTGAGAGAATTAAGAGACAAATTTTATTTATATCTATTAAATATATTTATATGCACGACACCTTCTTTATCCATTCCTCTGCTGATGGACATTTAGGCTGCTTCCGTGTCTTGGCTATTGTAAGTACTGCTGCAATGAACACTGGGGTGCATGTATCTTTTCTAATTATGGTTTTCTATGGATATATGCCCAGGAGTGGAATTGCTGGATCATATGGTAGTTCTATACTTAGTTGTTTAAGGAACCTCCATACTGTTCTCCATAATGGTTGTACCAACTTACATTTGAGATTGACACATACAAACTACTATATATAAAATAGATAACTAATAAGGACCTACTGTATAGCACAGGGAACTCTACTCAGTACTCTGTAATGACCTATATGAGAAAAGAATCTAAAACAGAGTGGATATATGTATGTGTATAACTGATTCACTTTGCTGTATACCTGAAACTAACACAACATTGTAAATCAACTATACTCCAATAAAAATTTTAAAAAAAAGAAAAAGAAAAAAAGGCCTAAGACTAAGACCACCATGCACATGTCACGTTACCTCTTTGAGCCCAGTTTTATCATCTGTAAAATGGGGGAAAGAGTTTATTAAGGGAACCTCAGAGCTACAGTGATATCAAATGAGGCAATCAATGGGAAGGAAACATTTCTCAAGTTCACAGTCTACAAAGTATTCCACGTCACTTGTTCCTCTCGAGAACCCTGTATTTCACAGAGAGGACTGAGAGTCAGTGAATATGGGATCCAAACCAAGACAGGTATGATATTCCAAAGGCTGTGCTCTTCCTTGGCTCAGCAGACACCCTTCTGGAAACCATCAAGCACAATCAAGCGTGAGGCACTATCAGTGTTACGGCTACTTTTAGTGGAAGATGCGTCGCTCTCTGCTTTTTATGTAACCCAGTCTTTTATGCCAACGAGTTATAAAGCAAATCTGGTGGGAGTGGGGCTGGGTAGCAATAGAAGGGAAAAAGAAACAGAAACCCATGTGAGCAAATCACTTCCTTCCTACGAACCATTTTCAGGATAAAGGCCACATGGGATCTACCAAGCCCTTTAGAATTTGATCCACGCCTGGCTTTCCAGCCTCATCTCTCATCAGCTCCCTCCCTGTATACTCCATACCTTTCTCTCAGAGGCCAAGAGATCTGCTGGGCCACAGAGTGGCTAACATTGCCACTCCAATGAAGATGGTCTCCAGGAAGGCCACAGAATATGAATGGTACCCTCTGAAGATGTACCATGCTGTGGTCCTGGACCAGAAGATCTGCCAACAGAGATGCCCCTTGATGGGAAGGGAGAGAACCTGGGAGCCAGTAGAACAGGCAGAGAACAGACACCCTTGGACCAGGGAGAAAGCGAGAATATGCAGGGTCATTTGTTTGGTCCACCTGTCCTCAGGCAGCATTTTAATGGAGACATGTGGAGCCTGGAAAAGAAGCCAGCAGCAGAAGCGGCCTCCTGGGTTGGTTGAGGGTCCCTCCCTACCCCTGGCCTTTCAGTCCAGGGCATTACTGTCCAGTGGTTATCAGGAGGCCGGCAGAGAAGGGTGACCTAATCCTTGCCCCTGGCCCATCGCTAGGAGTCAACCTTCCCATGGCATTTTACCTAATTGATATTAACAGTTGCTGCCATGTATTTGAGCACATACTAAGTGTGCTTTCACAGCCTGAACCTTTCTAATGCTCACAGCAGCTCCTAGAGGGCGGCATGATTATCATTCCCATTTTACAGACGAGGAAGCTGAGGCTTACAAAACTAGTGAGTGGTCCTTACTAACCCACAGCCTGAATTCTGTCTACCAAACCATGGTGCCTTTGCATAAAACACAGATACCTGCTTGACCGTCTCAGTCCATGGCCAAAGGCAAGAAAAAGACCCTCAGTGAAGAGAGCAAGCATCTGAGGTCTGGGTCAGGGCAGGCTGACCTGCAAGCCTACAGACACTAGCTTTGTGACTAAGTAGGATGCCCGCCTCTGGCTTGATAGCACTGCCAAGAGTCCTGAAATGATGAGATTTTAAGTATAAGCGTCTAAAAGGAAATTCTCCTACGGGGATAAGGAATGTCCTGGTCCAAATCCGTTCTATTTTTTGAAGCTCAGCTCAATTGCCACCCCTTCCAGAAAGCCTTCCTTGATCTACCCTCCTCCAAAGTTCGCTTTTCCTCCCCTGAACGCTAACACAGCAGGTAACCTAGACGGCTCACCTTTTCTGTCTCCCCCAGAGCAGGCATACTTATGTCCCCACCTTGCCTCCTCTAGTAGGTATAAAAATCCCTGCTCCCTCTGTGCTGTTGATCACAGGTCCTAGATGAAGCAGATGCTCAATGTAGGTTTCTTGAGCAAGTGGCTCTTGTGAGTGGTCTGGGCAATCTGTCCAGAAGGGTAAGGCTGGTGGGGAGGATTTTTGTATGCCCAAAATGACAGCAGGCCACCTGGGCTCTCTAGGCCAGGGGTCCATACAGCCCTTTACTTACTTGCCTGGAACCAGAGTCCCAGATGCTTCAGCTGGGCTCTCTCTTTCCCTTCCATTCTGAGAACAGTAGGAAAGGGGATTCTGATGTCTCCCAGGTTTCCCAGGGAAAGGCTCTGTGTTTGGGGGCTCAGCAATGGGAGTGCACTCATAACCCCAAAAAAGACATGGCCTTCCCAAGGAGCAAATGTTTTCTCTGGTCTGAACGGAGACTCCTTTCTGCTCCTATGGCCAGGAGGGAAGACAGAGAGGAGAGGCCTTCTTTTCTCCCCTTATCCTCCCCAATCTATACTCTCATCTTTAGAGGGAGTTCAGAACCGATTCACTCATTCAGCATGTACTGAATCCCCTTTCTGTGCCAGGACCTGTAAGCTGGGTGCCGGGAATACAATGGTGAATGAGACAGTGATGGCCTAAGAGAGAGAAGAACTCTCTTGCGGTTCCTACTCACTGGCTGGGTGGCCTCCAGCAATTCACATCACCTTCCTGGTCCTTGGTCTGTGCACCTGTGAAGGGTGCACACATTCCTGCGTCACCACTTTCTGGAGGATATCCTTTGCTCAAGTGCCAAATACAGAGTGAGCCCCTACTGTGCCCTGAGGGGAAGGGCCCCAGCGCCATTCACCCCAAATCACCGGTAAATATTTATGGAATGTGGGGGGCAGAGAAGGGAGAACAAATCAGGTAGGTGGACCTCTTGTCTGCACAAGCAATGGCTTCTCTTCTGCTACCTGGGAGTAAGCACTGGTATATTTGCAAAGCTGTGGTGTAATTCTAATTTATACCCTCTTTTCGCAGATACAGCCACTAAGTATCTCTCTGAATCAAGCCCAGGTATGAGTCATTTTTACTGTTACATTGCACACCTCTGTCAGTAAAGGCCACTTGCTTATCTGAGTTTTGCAAGCCCGGTTTTCCAGGAAGGTTTTTTGCTTCCTACCAGTTCTCACGTATATTTACAGTTGCTGGTTCCCTCCAACACCTCAGACGTTTTTCATTTTATATGCACAAAAACCCTGAATACCAAATGCCTCTGGGCTGCATCTCCCTGAACTGGGATCATAGTGAGGCTTCTTCAGTGGGCTGGGCAGAGCAGTAGGTGATAGAAGGAGACTAGGCTTTGATGTCAGACAGCCCTGGGTTTAAGGTTTGGCTTTGCCACTTATAAGCTGTGTGACCTTGATCAAGATACTTAACTTCTCTGGAGCTTCAGTTTTCTTATCATTAAATGGAGATAACGCCCATCTTACAGAGCCATTATGAGAAGTAAGTGAGATCATATATATACATACATATATATATATATATATATATATATATATAAGGTTCTTAGCATAGTGCCTGAAACACAGTAATGCAAAAAAAAAAAAAAAAAGTAACTATTAATTCCACGGTTATGGTAAAGCCATGCTGAATGGATAAGGCATAAAGTGCTGAACTGTCACCGTGACGATTACTCTACAGCATTTCCAATAGGGGCGCCAAAGCAAAAAACCTGGAGAGAGAAAGAGTAGGAACACGCCGGGCAGAAACGTGGTCCTCTTCTTTTACAGGTGAATCCCACTCTGGACAACCCCATTGGCTTTCAGGAGCCCTGGTCTCGGGAAGGTGCTTGTAGCTCGACGTGCAGATCAGAAGCAGTGAGAATGGCTGCAGCCTGCCACGCAGCACTAAACCGGACACACGGGGTCTCCATGTCCTCAAAGAGTAGGGCCCCTTTCTGCGTTAGGTAAGCATCTCAGAGCAAACCAGGGTGCTGCTCTGTCCTGGGTTCAGGGTGTACCCTAAGGAGAGGGCCCCTGAGGTTGTTCAATCAATCAGCAATAGAACAGCCCTGTGTTGTGTGCAGGGACTTGGGGAGTTTTAAGGATGAGCCCCGGCCTTGACAAATAGCTGGTGTTTGGGGGACAGATGTAAAAGGAGTACCAGAGCGGAGCTCAGGAGCCTCCCAGACCTAAGTTCAACCTTGGCTCTGTCTCTGACAAGCTACATGATTTGAGGCGAGTCACTCAAGTTCTCTGAGCTTCTAATTCCTCACCTATAAAATAAGTATACAGTAGTAATGTAATAAAAGGAAGGGCTATCATCAAATGAATAAACAGATCTAGAGATGAAAGAAATATGGTCTCTGACTTTGAGCTGCTCACAATTTAGTAAAAATAAGACACACCAATAGATACTACACAAGATAGTAATTATGATGAGATGATAATAGTTAACATTTATTGAGTACTCTCTATGTGACTGGTTCCGAATGGTTTATTTAATCCTTATAACACCCTTATAAAGAAGGTACTAGTTATTATTACTCCCCAATTTATAGATGAGGAAACTAATGTACAGAAAGGCTAGGAACTTTGCCCAAGATTCCTAAACCACTGAGAGATGGAGCCAGAACCTGAACTCAAGCATCTGGCCCCCGAGCCCACACTCTTAACCACCTTGCTTTACGTACACGGAGGGAGTGGACGCGGGGAAAGTGCCCACACTGATGCCCATCACACGGCGAGCGGTCCACAAGCGCTGGCTCCCAGAATCCTCGTTGGCCTTACACTGCAGCCCCGCTGGAGCTCAACGGAGCACAGTGAGGGCTGCCAGCTTGACTGTCAGGCTCGGGGCAGGGTTCATGGCAAGCGACACGTGCCCTGTGTCTAAAGGCTATTCTAGGCATTGGATGAGGCATGTGTGGGGGTCCAGAGTCGACAGAGAGAGAGAAGAGAGTGAACGTGAGGCCGGCTTGGGCATTTCTCTAACTACTGTGGGATGGCTGTGAGGGGCAGTGGCAGGAGGCCAGGTGGAGACACTGGGAGCTGGTCTGGGTGGTGGTCGCCTGGAGATGCCAAACAAAAGAACTTGGCCTTTATCGGGAGGGTGGGAGGGCGCTCCGATGGGCTCTGAGGCGGGAGGGCCATGATCACACCAGTGTTTGAGGCAGATTCCTGGCGGCCATGTGGAGAATGAACCAGGTGGGGGCAGGCTGCAGGCAGGACCCAGACTGCCTGTGGGACGCTTGACTGCTAGCGAGACTCCAGTGGAGCGCGTCGTTACCCTTTTATAAGAGCACATTCATGAGAAAAAGACATAAACTTCCAGAGTTTTGGCTCGGGCAAAGAATCTGAACGTGTCAACAGCTCTGCGATCTAGGCCGGCACTGGCTCTGAGAAAGGGTGCCAGGCTGGGCGTCCACCTCCAACCCCGTGAAACGGCCGCCAGGCGCCGAAAGGTCTCCTGGCCGCAGAGTTAACGACGACCAAGCGTGCGCTGCAGTCATTAATCGGGCCCTAAAGATTGTCAGATATGAAGGATGATGGTATTTAATTATCATAAAACACAAATACTCCAGCTGCCTGAGAATGCCAAGAGAAAGAGTGATTTGGCTTCCACTAAAATGCCATCGGCTACCACTAACTCGGGATGGGGCAGTAGCGGTGCTGAGAGCTCAGCTAATGAACTTTGGCCTCCTCTAGAGAAGCCAGAGAGCTCTCTGTCACCACAGTCGGCAGCCGGGATCTGACGGCTTGACTTCCAGCCTCCGCTCTGCCTCCTCCAAGCTATATATAATCTCGGACAATTTACTGAACCTGAGTTTTGGTTTCTTGTCAAATGTCTATGAAGGCACCTCACACACTGGAGGGTCCTGTGTAAGAGAGAGAGCTATCAGCGTTATTCTTATTGCCTCAGAAGGAATAAGAACAGTGGCGTCCGAATGGGAACCACTGGTCTGAGCACGAGGCCAGGGGCTGCATTTGTGTGTTTTCTCTGCCCATCCGTTCTCTCCCTGAACACATGCTTTCTGTTCACTTTCACTGCTGTGCTGTTGGTTCTGTGTCATGGCCCGTGTGCAGGGCCTCTAAACAGGGAGGGCCCACAGGGGCTGGGGCAGCAGGCTGGAGCTTCCTGAGGCTACTCTCCCAGTGCTCTTGATGGGGAGTAAAAAAGGACACCCTGAGGTCACAGTGTGGCTTTTCTGCTCCCTCGTTCACTTAGGGCAGCACTTTGAGTGAATTCAGACTGTTAAAGTGCTTGTATGTGAGAAACAGCAATGAAGGGACAATGCCTTAAAGTAATGCAAAAGCCCCACTGTACAGTGCAGTGGTTTTCCAAATAGGGCCGTCTGGAAATGCGGAAGGGGCTGTTTTTTGGTTGTTCCAATGACTAGAGAGCACACCTGGTGTTTGGCAGGCAGGAGGGGGCCAGGGAAGACAGCTGCGTGCCATGCACAGGAACCGGTCATCTTAAAGGTGATCCTAAAGGGTATGCCATCCAGTCAGTGGTTAGCCTAGTCCTAATTAGTCTAGGATGGGTAAATAGCTAATAATACACAATTTTATTCCCTGTTTGTTTCCACCCCCATCCCCAGTTTCACTCGCTCTCTGTCACAGGAGGTGACTGGTAAGGGCTGCCATCACCTGTGCTCCCTTGGCCCCTGGCTTCCAGAGAGGTTTGGCTAATTGTTAGCACAGCAGGACACTGGAAGGAGGAAGGGGGAAGAGGTTGAGGTCACCCCCGGCCCCATCCTCTGAAGCCCTGCTTCAGGGCAGTGTCTCAGGCAGTAGCCTCATCCCACAAGGCTATAATGGGTTACAGTTAGAGTGGTCTGGGGAAACTTCTAGGAAGAGCGAGACCTTGAACTGGGTACCGAGGGAGAGACAGGGTGAAGGTATACGAAGGGAAGGGAGCAGGGAGCTGGCACCAGCAAAGGCCCACAGGCTGAGGGATGCAGGCCCCTAAGGGACACCTGGGCACTCGGAGTGGAGAGCTGTGGGGGGAGCAAAGGGAGAGGCTGGAGCCCCCCTGCAAGGACCTGGAGCCAGAGGGGCAGCTTTAAGGGTGTTCAGAGGGCTCACCCCAACTTCCAGCCTTTTAAAGCCAAATGTTAGAGTAGTCACAGGAGTGAACCAGAACGCCCAGGCTTCATTACAACGCACTCAGGATTCCTCATCCAGCAACGAATGCTCTCCTAGGGTGGGGTGTGGGTGAGGGACACCCTGCTGTCTTCACCAGACAGTTGAGGAAAGAGCAGAGTCAGGAGTCTCTGCCAGAGAGAGGTATAGTCAGCACTGCTATTTCCAGAGTCATGGTAATTTACAATCTAAGCCAAGGGCATCAAAAGCTGTCTGTTCTAAGCAGGAGAGTGAACAACTTGGCAGGGCCACCATCTGAACCCGGAAGAACTCTCTCCCAGTATACTTCATTCTTGCGCTTGCCCCTAACACCTGCTAATTGCTGTGTGACCTGAGGCAAGGCACTTAAGCTATCTGAGCTCCGGTTTCCCCAACTGACAAACAGGAGGAGGAAGGGGTGGGAGTCCCTCTAATTCTAAAAGCAAGGCTGAGTCATTCTTGGCAGATGAACCCGGGAAATCCGTTAATGAACATCTGCTTGCTAAAGACGTGCATAGCAAGTCGGCGGACTGGATCGTGCTGTGCGACTGGGCACCGAAGAGGGCAGAGAGGTGGCCTGGAAGGAAGAGAAACGTGGTCCTTCTTTCCTCCCTCCCTCTCCTCCTGCTTCCCTGCTTTCCTTCCTTTCACAAAGGTCACTCTCCATAAGCCCTGTGCTGGATACTGGAGACCCAGAGATGGATTAGTCGAGGTCCCTGCCTGTAAAATCTGAACAGACCGATCAGGAAAGGTCGGCTACAACCACAGGGGATCTTTCCTGGGTACATGGCTTTCCCCCAGCTTAAAGCTTAGGGCAGAACTTGTCCTGGGAAAGCTTTCTGCTTGTCAATTAAGTTTTCTTTCCTTCCACTGTTACCTTCCTGCCCTTTTCAAAAATGGTCTGACCCATCAACTGTTAGGTTAAGTCCCAAATCAATAAGGAGCCTTACCTATCAATAGGAGTGTGAGTGTGTGTGTGAGTGTGTGTGTGTGTGAGTGTGTGAGTGTGTGTGTGTGAGAGAGAGAGAGTGTAGGAGGTGGAATTCAGTTCAACAGGAGGCTGCCGTGTGCTGGAGCAGATCTAATGCAGTGGGCTGCATTCATAGAGGGAAAGCACGAAGGAGGGAGGTGAGGGTCAGGCTGTGCTGATCAGCTGGAATGGGGCCAGAGAAGGGACACCTGGATTGGGGGTCATGCCAGTGCTGTAGACACCGATCCCCCCCCCACCCTGCAGCCTCTGGAGCTAGTCAGTGTTTTCCCTGGCTTCCTTGGATGGTGAGAGGGTTTAGAAACTGTGTTCCTATGGGGATAAACAGAGGACCAATGTTGTTAGCCTGGGGAGGAGAGAGGTTAGGGAAAGGGATTAAAGAAAGAGTGTGTGGCTAGGAGTCCAGCTGAAATACACCACATGCCTATGATAAGCTTTCCCAGTCTCGTCACTTAGGCCACACAATTCATAGCTCGGAAATTAAACACCCGATTATGGGGTGCAGTAGAGAGTCCTAGACTGAAGAACTGTTCCCCGCTGTGGCATTAATGCACGCTGTGGCTTTGGAAAACTCCCCTCCCCTTCCCGGGCCTCAATCTGTCTGAAAAAGGAGCTTCCTTCATTTGATAGATGATCTCCTGAGGTTCCTTCCAGCCTTTGACAGTCTGATTCCTCGTGGCTTCCCTTGTTCCTCTCGGGGAATTTTCTGGAAAGAAGGAGATGGGCAAAGCACTACTGCTGCCTTCAAACAGCCAAAGGATGGAGAAAGCGGCATATCTACTCCACGGGCTTTAGGAGGAAGAATCGGGGCCAAGCCCAGGAGGTTACCTGGAGGAACTCGCAGCGCAACTCCAGGAAACCCTTCTTCCTGCCAATGAAGTGGTTTGAAATAACTAGCCTCAACCTCCTCCCTGAACTTCAAGCCTCTGCCGCTCACATGAAATTCGTATGGAGCGTTCTCCAGCTGGCTCCCTCTCCTGTGCTCCTGATCTCAGTATTACCACCGCTGCCACACCACCCACTCCCTCCATCAAAGCAGGCGGCTGGGGATCACCATCGCCTTCTCCCTCTTTTTCAGGTTCAAAAGCTTAGCCATGATTGCCATACTCTGGTGTTGCCCTCCACATCTCTGGGATTCTCACCTCTCCCACTGTCATGACCTCAGCTCATCAGTGGACACCCAGACCAGGGCCATAGACGACACTGGGGTCTCAGCCCACTGGCTCACCCCTGCTCCAGGTCACTCCCCTGCCATAAAGCCTTCTATGGCTCCCCACTGCCCACAGGACAAGACCCTCACCATCTGACCTGAGCCCACCCACCACTCCAGGGCTGCACCCACAGCTCTCTACTCCCCTCTTTAAGAAGGTGCCAAGGTTAATAGGCTAATTATAAACCACTCATGAAACGGCTCACTGCCTGTCTCACATTCACGGCTTTGCACATGCCTTTTCCTTCTGCACGGAAGGTGTTTTTTCCTCCTTTACTGGTTAACTCAGACTAGAAGTTACCTTCTCTAGGAAGCCTTTTATGACCACCCCCTCAACCCCCGCCCCCGCCAGTTTGCGTTCAAAGCTGCTTTTCTGGGCACTTCTAACCCCCATGGCTCACTTGGAGTTATGATCACTTGTTTGCATAACTGTCTCTTCTACCAGACAGTACGCTCCAAGCGTGGAGGTCTTATCTTCATACATCACAGACTGTGAGGCTAGAAGCATGACTCTCTCTGGGGTACCTGGTGGGCTCTTTCACCCGGGTGCTGCCACTGGTTCCCAAGGGGCAGGGGATGGTTTGGGCGCTCTGGGCACCCTGATCTTTCTCTTTACACGTGACCTGATGTTCTCCAAACTGCACAGGTTACACAGCTGATCACTGAGGCTGGCATCAACTCTCTATTTTTTTATCAATGGTTGAAGAGGCCACGAAAAGGAAATCAAGACCATGAATCTCAAGACTCCCACAGGGAAGAATCTATTTTGTTGAAATCGACACCAGCACTGAAGGTCAAGGTAGTTTACCGGGTGGTTTTCCTTACTATACTCCCCAAGCCCGCCCCTCCCCCATTACATGGGCCCTGCAGGAGGCTAAGTACCAGCACAGGGAGAGGCGAATTTTCATCCATCACGTTCACATCCCTCCCTCCATTTTATATCCATCAATAGTTCTGAAGAAGAAACTGCCTTCTCCTGGAAGAGACACTGACGTGACTAGATGAAGCGACAGGCTGCTAGAACCCCAGGAGCATTACCGCGTGTGGTTAAGTGCCACGGCTGAGGCTCAAGCTGCCTTGGGTTCAAACACGCTTACACACTGGGCCGCACCACAGATCTTTTCTGGGACCCCAGTTTCACGCCACTGAGGCCAGGAGGGTGAGTGCTGAGTTGGAGGGAACTGAGTTTGAAACCAGGTTCCACCACTTACTAGCTTTATGGCTGGCTCTGGGTGAGTTTTTAACCTCTGAAAGCCTTGACTTCTCCATCTGTAAAATGGGGATAAGGGCGCCATCTGCTTCTTAGTCTTGTTTCAGAGGTTTAGTGGGACGGTGCATGTTGGGTCCTGAGCACAGGACTGTCAAACAGAAGGGCTCAGTTGAGGTTAACTATGAATTTCCTCTCATAGCTCCTTAGAATCCCATCGAGTTACATTCCGCTTGGGCTGTGGAATCCCCAAGGGCAGAGATCTGATCTTTTTCACCCAGGGCTTGGTCTTCACCGTATCTTTAGCTGTTTTCCCTCTAGAGGCTATTAAGGTACCAGTAAGTGTTTGTTGAATGAAACGAAAGAAGCCCTTGTCCATGCAGGGTCTTTGGGTCTGGGCACGAGGAGGCTATCCGTGGGGAGGAGAATGAATATTTATTGACACATGACTATAAGCTGGGCCCTCAGAAAGGTTTCCTCATTTCATTTTCAGAACAACACTAAAGGTGGCTCTTAATTTCCCCATTTTACAGACAAGGAAACTGAGCCTCATCGGCCTGCTCTGCCTTTGCCTATGACTTTTGCAAATGGGGTATCTCAGGCCTCAACATTCGGGGCAACCTTATGAGGTATGACACCTTGATTTACAGAAACCTGCTCAAGGTCATACCACTAGGAAATGATACAAAGCCAGGATCCCAGCACAGATCACTCCGCTCGCTCTACTCCTGCAGGGGATCAAGCCTCCTAGAGGCAAAGGAAGAAGAAAAAATAAATTCAGAAGTACTTAAGCTCTATGTATTGAGCAATTTATTAAATGCAAAACCTCTCGTATATTTTTGCTTTGACTGAGCAACAGTCATGTCAACAGTTCCATGGATGAGGAGTTTGGGGACCACAAAAGCTTTGCTGTTTGATGACACATCCGAATAACAACCCTGAGAGGCAGGGTTTTACACACGGGGAAACCGAGGCCCTGCAAGGCTAAGAGGCTTGCCCAGGCGCAGAGCTCGTAAGCAGTGGCCTCCCAGCCTCTCGAAACTGCATGGAAACACACACCTGCTACCTCGGCAGAAGGGCACCCACCCAACCCCAGCAAGTCACAAGGCAGCATGAGACCCCCCGCCCGAGTGATCCTGACCTTTTCCCTCAGGCTGTCAAAGGTCCCACTTCCGGCATCCAACTAATTATACTATCAGAGAGACGCTTTCTATCATTTATGACATGACCACGTGTGGCTTTTCCTTTTGATACAAGCTCAGGAGATCTTAGGAAGGTATTCCACCCATCAATGTCCATGAACCAAGTCATAATAGGAACAGATAAAAGGCATGTGTCCTCCTGAAGTCCTCGGCAAAGTGTCCAGCTCAATCCCCAGGCCGCGCAAATGTAATCATAGCACTAATAATGGCCTCAAAGGCTTACTGAGCTGCCAGCTACTCTGCTAAGCATCTCTAATGCACTTCTTTACCCGTTTCCTCTCCCCAAGAGTCCTCTGAGGCCGGTGTACGAGGAACACAACACAGAGTGGTAGGAGTGTGGGCTCTAGAGCCAGGCAGCCTGGGTTTGAATCCTGGCTCCAACACTTCCTAGCTGTGTGGCCCTCTTTCCCGACTTCAAATATGGAGATAGTACTCGTGGGGTGGTTGGGAGGATTCACGTAAAGCTCGAAGAGCATGCGTGGCACACAGTAAGGACTCACCAAATGCTAGCTATCGTTATGTCTATTTTACAGATGAGGAAACTGAGGCTCAGACAGACAATTGGCTCATGCTCCACAGCTGCCCAGTGCCAAGACTGGAATTCAGATCTAACTTCAACTCCCACGCTCTTAATGGCTACGGCTCACTTTCTGCCCTTCACCCTACAGTTCACGAGCATGGCAGGTGCTCCCAGACGGTATGATGATTACTGTTATTCATAGTTGAGAATGCCTCGTTAAGTGCTATGCTCCTGGTCACCGCCCTCCCAAGGTGACCGACCTCCAGCTCGTGCCCCTTCTCTTCCATGGCGTCATGAGCAGCTTACAGAGCAAATCCCCGCAGCCAGGGCATAGACGGCACCAACTTCATTTTAATGCAAAAAGTGTACAGTCTGTGGGCACCACCTGGGCTCATTCCCCAAGTCAATTCTTTTCTCTTGGCCGTGGAAGATTTTATTTTTCCAATTTCTGAATCAACTTACGTTAAAAAAGAGAGAGAAATCCAATCAGCCTGGCTCAGGTTTGTGAAACAAATGATGCAGCTGGCATAGAACCTTAATCAAACAGTTATATTCATAACAACAGTTATCGCTGCTCTACCTAATTTCTACAGCCCAGGGCCTCCTACAGAAAATGTCTCTTGGCGATATAGGATGAAATGCAGAGGCTCGCTGACGCTGCTGAAGGGGTGTAGAACTGCAGGCCTGGCACATTAATGAATCTGAAGCAAATCTGGATTTGGAGGCACGTCCTCCAGGAATTCCACCCACACCTCAATGTCATACTACATTTTCTTTCTTTCCTTTTTTTTTAAATAAGGAAATGGAAGAAGTAAACTTTTGCCTGGCTGCTTCCTTGGTTTTCTGGAAGAAATAAAGTAGAAAGGCCAAGCTTATTGTCCTGAAGAGGACACGTGCTTCAGAGTCTGGTTGACATGGGCTTGAATTCTGGCCCTGCCATTCATCCGCTGTGTGACCTAGACAAGTTACTTAACCTCTCTGAGAGCATCAACAAAGTGCAGATAATTACTCCTACTCACAGACTGAAAATTAAATGAGAGAACAGTGAGTTTCCTACTAGACTGTGAGCTTTGTATTCCCAATGCTTCGCACAAGTTCTACTTTATTGCAGGTCTAATATAAATGTTCGCTGATTGTGCCTACAATCCTACCGTCCATTGTTTACTGAGTGATTACCACGTGCCAGGGATGATGCTAAATTCTTTACAGGCATGATCTTATTTTACCCTAAAAACAACCCTGGAAAGCATGTATTATGATCCCCCTTCCAGCTTTGAGACAACTGAGGCTCTGAGAAGTTAGGAGACTTGTCCCGAATAACACAACTAGTAAGAGGGGAGCAAACAGGAATCCCACCATCACAGAGGCAGGGCCAAACTCACACCCAGGCCCGCTGACTCTACTTCTCTGTCCTGCCCCCTCCTTTCACAGCACCCATCAAACATCACACACAGCACATTCTTAAGGATACTTGTTTCCCCTTTCTTCCTCCTTTTGTCCTCTCATGTTTTAGATTTCCTTGGGGCAACTCAGAAATCAGGGTAATATTTCAGGATATTTCGAGGGGCTTAGTCATCATTTTCAGCCAACATCTGTTGAACATTTGCAGCAGGGCTTGCTCTCGGTTAGTTCCTGGGCAGACACTTCTCTCCTTGCTGGGGCTTCCCAGATTCCTGGACTACCCAGAAGAAAGAAAAGTGAGGGATCCAACTCTCCTGAATGACTTTGGGGAAGAGAAGGTGCCCACCCAGGTACCTGGTGAGTCTGATTCAGCCTACTTATGCCCCTGCCAGTTGGCAGGGGTAGGCCTGGGCCCTAGTTGCAGCCCTTCCCTGATCTCGCTGGAATCTGGTGCAGTCACCCCACCTCTCTGGGTCTCAGTTTTTCCCTGTGTGGACGGAGAGTATTAGACCCAATTCATTTGCTCAGCAAATATTTCTGTCAGTTGTTTCCAAACTCTTCACTCCTAGAATCCTACTAATAATCCCCTTACAATTACCCTATGTTTTAAGATACTTTGTTTCCAACACAAGCTATATTGATTAACTAATCATGAATTGTTCTCCCATTTTTAAATCAAACACATGTAAAACTGACGATCAGAATTTCTGACAGGACCGAGAGGATTCAGTGAATGGGTCCCTAGCAGCCCGCTCACTGCTGACACGCAGTAGGCCCTGGGTTCACTAAACGAATGAGTGAATGAATGAACGGATGGATGGATGGATGGACGGACACCTGGTGCTAAGCAGAAGGGCACCAAATGGTGGGAAAATACAGAGTCAGAACGACCTGGATCTCGATACCAGCTCTACCATTCACAAGCTGTTTGATCTTGGATAGGTCACTTACCTCCCTAAGGCTCAACCTTCCCATCTATGACAGGAAGACACTTAGCTATGTCTTGCAGGACCATTGTAAAGTTGATTAATAATAATAGTGACAATGATAAGAAAAATAATAGGAGCTAAAACATATACAGTGTAGAGTATGTGCCAGGCACCAGTCTAAACGATTTACACATATTAACTCAATCTTCCTAATAAGCCTAAGAGGTAGTTACTATTATCAACTCCTGTTTTACAGATGGGGAAACTACATACAAGAAAGATGTTATGTAACTTGCCTTAAGGACAGACTTGCATGATGGAGACAGCATCCAAACCCAGGAGGTCTGGCTCGAGCCTGTGTTCTTAACCCTCCACTCTACTGCCTGGGTAGGTCATCAAAGTGCCAAGCACGTAGAACGGTAACTCCCATCCTTACTGAGGGGAAGCCCTCCAGGCTGGCTAGTGCACTCTTACAGCAGGACGATCAGCACGGTTTCCAGCTGGGCTTTTTGCAATAATGGCAATCACTCATAGCATCCCTATATCTACAAGATCCATAATGGCCCAGCAACAGCACTTGGGATGAAGCAGGAGGTGCTGTCAGACACTGGCTCTGCTGGGGACTGTACCACAGAGACCTTAGTCAATGGGAGGAAAAATGAGGCAAGTGTTGTCCGTTTAGCCTCCGTTTCTGGAAGACATGCAGAATTCCTCCTGCTCAAGGTGGTTTCCATCCACCATGCCTTTGCCTCTTTAGGGTACCTAGGTGGCTTTTACTCACCTGGCATTTCTTCTGATGATAGAAATTCTCTTTTTGTCCTGGGGATCCCTACTCTCAGCTTCTCAATTTGGATGGAACTGACTTCAGGGAGGCCAAGGATGGCACCCACCCACCCCCATTCCTCCCGCCAGGGTGTCTTTGATTCAGGCAGGGACATGTGACCCTGGTCAGGCCATTCAGAGTCAATCCTGGATTGCCTTTGGTGCTATGGGGATTTTGCCGGCGCTATGGGGAAAGAGGCACTCTCCTCTTCCTGGGTTTACAAAGCTGGTAGCATATAAGCCTGGGGGGTCCCTTTGTCTTCAGATGGGGAATGCCTGTGTGAAAACGAGGCCAAAACAAAGAGAAACGGTCAAGAGAAAGAGATTCATGGAGACATTATTTGAATGCCTGGATCTAGTTACACTGATGGAAAAATGACCCCTGGCCTTTTCAGTTATATTACCCAGTACATTTTCTTAAAAACAGTAGCTGGAGGTGGGTTTCCATCCTTTACAGCTGGGAGTCCTGTCTAACCCACTCGGACTGCTTACTCATCCAGATTCCCTTTTCTGGCCCCTCCTCAATCCATGAGGTTGAAACTCAACTCAGAGATGGCAACACCACATCGAAGCCCTTGCACAATCTTCAGATAGACCTGGCCACACCCTCTTTTGGCCCCATGAACTGCAACAAAATGTCCCTGCACTTGCACACCCAGGACACTAATGTGTGTGCATGCACGTGTCCCCCACTGATTGTAAGCCCGGGGTAACTTCTTCACCTCTATGGCCCGTGCGCCCAGCCCCATGCTTGCCACACGGTAGGTGCCTATGCTCTGACATCATCAACGTTAAAGCACCTGATCACAAACATTCCAATTCAAAAAGAATGCTCCACTCCTATACAGTATGACCGTTTCTACCTCGTGAGAAAATGTCCTGTAATGATCTGTGGATATTAAATAATGAGAGGACGTCCACGTCCAGGTGGCAGACCATGACCCCTGTGGAAATGGGAGCAGCTGCGGGGCTGAGCCTGGAGGCAAGGAAGGACCGTCCACTGGGAACAGCGTCACAATTCCCACCACGTTTAAGTTCTCGTCCTCCACAGCATTAGTCGTGGACACTGCTACTAATCACATTCACTCTCACTGTTTTCTTTTTTCTCCCTGAGGACAAACTACCTCGTCCCTCCCTAATCTAATGACCGAAACTAGGCGAAAGCAGCCATCTGATACATGTTAGGCATCACCCCCGAAAGGAAGTCATCAAACAAGATGTTACCAGAAAACCTTTTAATGTCTCCATTCTCTTAACTGCCCATGCAAATCAGGCAGAATCATTCCAAATGGAGAAGAACACGCTTGAGGCTGTGGCTGTTACTCACGACCCTTCCTGTGTCGGGTCAATCAGAGAACTCATCTTTGTGCTGCCCGTCTCCCCTTGTCAGCAAAAGCTGAGGCTCCTGTGGGCCAGGCACTGGGTGAGGTGCTTTAACTACATATGCTCACTGATCTGTGTTACAACACTGTGAAGTTAGATCGCTATCATCCTCGTTTCCCCAAAGAGGAAACTGAGCCTCAGAGAAGTGAAGGGATTAGCCTGAGGTTACCCAGTAAGTGGTGGATTCAAACCAGGACTCTACAAGGATAGGCTCCTTCTACCTCTCCCCACTGTCCCCCATTGACACTGTGTGTAAAGGGATTCAGTAAAGGTGGGAACAGCCAGTCCTGTGAATGCTGGCATGTACGCAGTGTGCTGGGTCCCATCTGTAGGCTGGCATTACCTACGCCTATGTAGGTATAGGGGAGATGCCTGCGTCTGTCCCATCTGGATATTCCGAGATACTGGGACCCAGCAGATAACTCAGCTCCCTCGAGCTGAGGTCTGGGCAGGGAATGCCGTGTCACAGTGACCCATGTCCACTGACAAGTGGATTGTCCCCAAAGGAGCTTCAGATATACATCTCTGTTTCTCCCTCTCGAGAACTCAAATGTGGCATTTTGGAGTATTTCTAAATGTCAAAAGCCTCCATGAAGATAGAGTCTGACTGCCCCCTTCACACACACTTGAGGTCTGAGCTATAACTGCAGACACTTTTTCTCGACTCTCCATGTTTGCCTTGTCTGAGCCCATCAGGCAGCACAGCAGGGCTGTAACCAACACAGACAGGCATTGCAGGCAGGGCTCCGGGGGAATCCTGCTCTCCCAGCGGACTGATGGGGAAGGCTGGAAATGGACTGTGTAGGGCCAAGGCAAGGAGGGAGGCGTCAGTCCTGAGGCGCCTGGTGTCTGGCTGACAGACCAAGGCAATTCTTGTCCTGAACCCATCACTAGGCGGAGTCACACACTGCCTGTTTTCCTCCAGATCTCAGAGTTTTTCTGAAGGTCATCAGCGCTCCCTGGGGGCCCTGAAATCCACAGGCCCTTTTACCGTCTCTGACCTCATAGTACAGAGTCACGTCAACCACCTCTTACTGGAATCTCCTGTGTACAATGCCAGGTGGCAGTCATTAAATGAGGGAGGGTGAGGCATGAATATCATCACTGCCACCAAAGCACCGAGTCTCCCGTGGGAGATGGGCTTGGAGACAATGAACCCTAACGGGATGAGTAGGGGAACTGCTGGTATCAAGGTGTATTTGGAGCATGACGGGGCTGGAAGGGACTGATGTTCTCTTGCAAACTTGGGAGACAGAGCCTAGAAGGCAGTAACTGCCTTCCAGATGCCAACACGCAGTGGACCTTCTGAAAAACTCTTCTATATCTGGTCTCAGAGGCAACCTCTGGAGGCCTTGAAGGATGGGTAGAATTAGTTGATAGCAATAACGTATAAAATATGCAGGGACAGCTTGAGCAAAGGCAGGCAGAAAACAAAGGGAGTGTGGCCTGTACCATTCAAAGTGCAATTAACTAAGTCCTGCCGTCATGATGCCTTTATGATGACGGTTCTTGTTACTTAATTTTGCTGGGTTTTTGCCCAGTGTCTCCAACTAGGCTGACATGTCTACACACTTCTTTAAATCTGTTTCTCCCCAGAGCTCTCACGGTGCTCTGCTTGTTACAAAAGCTGACTCAACTATTCCTGAGAAAAGGAGGGCTACATTCCAGTATGATAAGAGAACACTGACTGGACTGATGTAAGAACAAATACCATTTCTGAGTAGCCTATCCAAAGGCAGGTCGTAACATCAGGAAGAAAATCCTTTGCATGGTGACTGAAAGACTGGAAGTGAATGGATGCAACAGTGTGGAAATCCTGGTCAAATGTGTGATTATAGTTCAGAGGTGTCATAACCCCAAATGCCGGCAACTTTAGAAATTAGGAAGTATGTTCAACAAAAATGTCCCTCAAGTACAAAGTACAAACAGCAGCGCTAAGGAGGCAGAAAAGTCTCAGGATCAACGTCAGAATGAAGGGAGGGAGGAGGCGGTATGTAGCACGCACAGTGTAACGCCTGGCATGGAGCTGCTCACGGCATCACCCCCATCCTTACTGCTACTGTCTCAGTCCAGGGGGCTCAGCTCAGCCCAGAATTCCTTTCAGAAACTTTTTTTTTTTTTTAACTTGAGCACCTATTATAAGCCAGGCATTGAAAGAAGCACAGGGTACACAATGACAAACAGGAATGCCTGGTCCTTGCTCTTAAATGGAAGACACAGCAGTAAACAAAAACCATGGGCAGCGGGCAGCATGCTATGGCCAGGGCTGGCTCTGTGCGTGTGTGACCACTGCAGCCACACAGGGTCCCATGCTCAGAGGGCCCAGTATTTGGTTTAATGTGCTGCTGCCATCTTAAAATTCTTCAAAATTTTTGCAGAAGGGGCCCTGCATTTTCATTTTGCAGTGGGTCACACAAATAATGCAGCCTGTCCTGGACATAGGAAAGAGTTTTGCCATGCAGCCTCCGTCCTACCCTTTCCCCACTGAGTAGTAACAGTACAGTCTGGGGAAATGATCTCCACACAAGGTGCCTGAGAGATTTAAGGGTGATGCCATCCCCTGGGTCAGTGAGTGGTTCAGGAATGAGCATGTGACAAAGCTCTGGCCAGTGAACTTTGAGGGGGAGGTTTGCTGGAAGTTCCTGGACAAATTCTTGTTTGTTTATACTACGGAGAAATGGGAAGCTGGTCTCTCTTGCCCACTAAATGAACAAAAAGGAGCATAGACTCTGTGTTGCTACTAGCAGCCATCCTACAACTACAAGGGGGGACCAGCCTAAGGATGATAGAACAGAAACGTGGCGAGAACCTGGGTCCTTGATGGTACTGTTGCTCACTGGAGCAGCCAACTCTGAAGACCACCCTACCTCTGAGCTTCCTTTTATGTGACACAATCTAGGTCCTAA
Source organism: Pseudorca crassidens (assembly GCF_039906515.1). Classification (NCBI taxonomy): domain Eukaryota; kingdom Metazoa; phylum Chordata; class Mammalia; order Artiodactyla; family Delphinidae; genus Pseudorca; species Pseudorca crassidens. The sequence continues at coordinate 57,201,436 of NC_090304.1, forward strand.
TACTCGGTGTATTCTGTTAATTTCAGTCTAAAGCATCTTAACTGACACCAAGTCGGCCAAGTTTTAAATCCTGATTCTGCCGCCTACCAACAGCACACCTTAGGGCAAGTCCCACTTTCTGTCCTCCACTGGAAAGAGAGGACAAGGAATCACATTTTATCAGACTGTAGTGAAGATCAAAGGAGGTAATGCTAGTGCAGTTGCTTGGACAGTGCCTGGCACACAGCAGGGGCTCAATCAATGATAGAGATTACGATGACGATAATGTTGGGACCTAACAGATAGCTGTCTACCACTGCGTTTCCTTGTGATGAGTTGGTTATGAACTGAATTTCCAAACTGGAAATAAAAGCAGCAGCAATCTTTAAAAACAAAAACAAAACCTTCTTTTTGCATGAACAGCAATTTGTAACTACGCTAATAAAATCTAAATAACTTGACAAGCAAATTCAATCACTTTACACATTACAGAGGCAGTTAGTGAGTGGCTCAGAAATCTGGACATTTCAGAAATCTGGACATTCCCTGATCACCCATCACAGCTGGGTTGTTTCCCTCCTTAGGAGTTCTAATCACAAGGTTCACCTGCGCAGCCTAAGACAGCAAAGCTGTGGTTTTGCAAAATTAAAAATAATTTCATACCCATTGCCACCGATACAAACCTTAGTTTCTATTCTTATTTAAGTAACCTTCCAAATCTTAATTCTTATTCTGGATTATTCGTTCTCTTGACTACTTCCAGCCTTTCTTTCTTTCTCCCCCAACAAAATAGAATAAAGCAAAAAGCACCGCTGCGATGTGTGTGACATCAGCTTAAGAGCTGCACTTTGGGTGTAGAATAAATTATAACTCATTGGTGACGGGTGATGCACAAATTCCACCCATCAGCATTTGAGCTATTATCACTTTTTTTAAAAAGTGGGTGTCGGGGGAGTGGGGAGGAATAGTTTCCCTGTTGCCCACAACTTGGACCACTTTATGAGTGGAGAGTTCCAAGTGAATCTCGGGAAACTCCAACTGGGGACAGCCAGGGAGATTATTTTTGTTCTTCCTTACGATGTATTGGTGTATGCGGGGAAGGAAAATGCAGGAGAACTGGAGTCTGTTAGTCACTTGAAAAACACCTATCCAAGTGTGGGATCTGCCCAAAGATGGCACTGGTTATGCTGGAAAGATGGTGAGAATGTGGACGCTTTCCAACGTACTTCCATGTCAGTTTGAAAACTGTTTCTATGTGGTTCTCTTACACAGCCATCAGAGGAATGTTCCAGAAGGTCATTTCCCTGCCTAAAGTCCTTCCGTGGCTCCTTGTTCTCTTCAAGATAAAGCCCAAGTTCTTCAGCCTGGCAGTCGAGGTTCTTTAAGATCTGGTCCCTTTTACAGCCTCATCTGTCATCACATCCCTTAGCCACAATGAACCATTTGCCATTTCTCAAAAAGGCAATAAAAGAAAGGCAGTCAACAACTCCAAGAAAAATAAAGGCATGCAAAGAAAGGAGGGATGGTTATGGCACACTACTTGGCTCAGGAGCAAAAGAAACAAAAACGAAAAGCCCACATTTTAAAGAATCATAACTGTATAACCAATGACTACATATTTAACCAAAAATGATTATAACCATCATATTAGGATTGTGGAGAGAGGAAAAGCAAGAGAGTAGGTAGTGAGGGGGAGTTCTTCCATTGCAGGAAGTCAACAGATAGTAGCTTAAATTGATAAATGAAGAAATACCACTACAGGCACTTAATTTAGAAACATGGAGATAAAGAGCAGGGGAAACAACTGGAAGAGATCAGAGCTGCTGTCTGCTGCAGAGTGGGGCCTGGCAGTGGAGAGAGCTGGGGCAAGGGACTGCTACTTCTTTATTACAAACAATTTACTAAAATTGAACTTTAAAGATTTTGTGCACGTATGAAAAATAACTACAAATTAAGTTTTTAAAGAAGCCATAGAGGAATAGCTTTAACAGGAGGTTTGATGCTAAAGTTACACTTTGAGAAAGGACACAGTGAACAGAGCTGCAGGGTGGTATCCGGCAGATCAAGATAACTTGCTTTCTTACACTGTGAACACCAGTAATTAGGAGAATCATCCGGAATCCATCAGTGACATGGGCTTTTGAAGACTTTGGAAATGCTGAGTTACCTGGCTTTGCAGATGATGATTTTCTAGATTTGAGGAATAAAGATGAAACTCTTCATGATACTGCACTTTTTTGCTGCTTGTTATAAAGCACTGATGTTCACCAAAATATGTTTTTCCTACAAACCATTCACATTTTTTGGTTTGCAGTGCACGAAGATTCAGTGACGCATTTGCTTTTAGTCCATGCGTGAGCGTGATGTTGGAATTCCTTCACAGGGATGATCTACTGTATGCTTGGAGCTCATTTCTGATGAATTATTTGCTTGTGTGCATTGTGGCTACTGGCAAAGGAATTGATTTAGTGTTAAAGTTGTTTGCAAGCTGCTGTGTGCTGTTGTTTTTACTGATATATTCTCTTTGTCTATAGGGATTGCATAGGAATTTATTCGTCTGCTCTCCAAGAAAAGAACCGATGGTGTATTACATTTATGTTAGAAAAAAACAAACAAAATTTGTAAGGAAAGTAGCTGGCTCTACACCACTCCCTATCCTCAAGAAACCTTAGAACATTGTAAGGTAAAGGATGTAAATGGAGAAAAAGTTTATACGGATCAAAAATATAAAGAGCAATATTTTGGGGGGAGGGATGGGATTTGAATAGTGGCTAATGTGGTTTCGAGAGGTTTCTCCTAAAGGAGGTTTTACCCATAATGCAGGATGTATGAGTGTCTTTCATGTGCTTACTGGACCAGTCACGCAGGACACACACTTACAGGGCTCCTGTGTTAAGCCACAGGGCTCAGCGTTTTTAAGGCTTAGAAGATATGTGTAAAGTTTTCTGCCAACTTCTGCTATCAGTGTCCTTCAAGTCAGGAACCACGTCAAAGCACAGAACCTATCAGAGAGCTGGCACTCAATCAGGCTCAGCTTCCCTTCCATCCCAGAAGGGAGAAAAAACAGTCCTGCTTTCTCTCTCTCTTAATCACACTTAATTCAAAGCAACCCTCAGTGATGGCCAGAGCTTTCATTTCCAACTCCCTGAGATCACTAAAGCCTCTCCCAGGAAAGCACCAAACTTACACCTCCCGGCCCACTGGTCGCTGCCATCTAAAAGCAGCGTCCTGGGATGCCGCGGCCGCCTTCCCTTAGGCCCGCACCATCACCACCACCACCCACCCACACGCTTCTCAGCAAGCAGAGGGCTGAGGCCCAGGACCGGATCCCTCCTCTGCAGCCCTACAAACAGAGCAGCCCCTGGGCCTTCAGCCGTCCCTTCTGCTGAAGCTGTATGCCTTGCAACCGTTTCCAGGCAGGAGACTGGGAGGCCCAGGAAGACGCAAGGCCTGCAGCTGAGGCTATCACCCCCACCTAGGTGGAAAGTTTCAAGAGGGCAACATTATGCTTTAAGAAGCAAAGAGGGGACTTCCCTGGTGGCACAGTGGTTAAGAATCTGCCTGCCAAGGCAGGGGACACGGGTTTGAGCCCTGGTTGGGGAAGATCCCACATGCCGCGGAGCAACTAAGCCCGCCCACTGCAACAAAGACTAGCCCCCGCTTGCTGCAACTAGAAGAAGCCTCTGCACAGCATCAAAGACCCAACGCAGAAGCAAAGAGGACTTCTTCCCTAGCCTGGGAGGAAAAACACCACTCTGTCACTGATATTTAATGTAACAACTCTCAACTACTTGGATATGTAAGTAATAAAGCTAAAACAATTAAAATGGTGTGCAAATAGTTCCAAAATCTGCAAAGGGGCTTGACAGAAAGGATTCACAGCCTTGAAATGTATCTCAGAATACACGAGAACTCACTATATAATAAAGGAAGGAGTAAAATGTGGGGGTTACAGCGTGGCCTTTGGAATCAGATCCACACACATTCAAATTCCAACTCTCCTGTTTGCTGGCTGTGTGACTTTGTACCCATCGCATAATTTCCATTATGAAAATGAATTGTTTTCCACATAATTAATGGAAATAATTAAACCTGGTATATAATTATAATAAATTACTGTTGTAAGGCTTAAACAAGAAAATATGAGATGTACTCAGCACAAGGACAGGCATCCACGAGGGAGCACCGGCTGGATGGAATGGGCTCTGGTGTGAAGGTCAACTGGATTTGAACCCAGGTTCCATCACTTATAAGCTGGAAGGGCTTAGGGTCACTTTGCTCATCAGCAAGATGGAGATAATGGCTACCTTTACCCAGTATGGTGGTATTAGTCTCTTCCTACATTTTTGTGTCTGCCACTTGCAGAATGAAAAATTCACCTGCCCAGAGGTTGAGAGCAGAGCCAACTGTGAAGCTGGTGGGGGAGGCCTGGCGCGCAAGCACCATCCGGGTCAGTGCCCTTGCAGGTGCCTGTCTACACCTGCAGCCTCAAGCAGAAAAGAATCTCAGCCTTAGAATGCTCATTACCCACACCTTTGGCCCCACTTGCCCATAAATCTGGCCCCTTCAAAGGCTGCCTGTAAATTCAGATCACTCTGCCTTCCTGTGGCATATTCCAGAGATTCACGGAGGGTAAACTCGCTGTCGGTTGAGGTTGAAACAGGCAGGACAAAGAAACAGCGATCAAAGTGCTTCCCCGTGTGGCAGGTAATTACGGACTCTGCTAAATCACAGGGATTAGGCATCGCCAAGGAGAGGTCAAAAGAAGTCTCCAGCAACTTCAGAGGCAGGAGGGGCAAGTTTAATTACACAGCTCCTTGCAACAGATCCAACCTCTCCCTTGGAAAAAACAGCAGGTTCAGAAGAGACCAGAGGGAGGGAGGGCCAGAGAAGGGGGTCCTGGGAAATCCTCCCACAAAGGGGCTGCCTGGGTCTTTAAACGGTTCTTGGAGAGTAAGGGATGAAATGGGAGACGGTGGCCTTTACTATGGGAACGTAAGGCTTAAGTTGAGGATCAGGGCCCCTGGGGGAGGAGGTAAAGTGGAGACCCTGTTATAATAGTTGATAATGTCCTGCTGAGGCGGAGGCTGATTTGCATACATACAGCCCAAGGCAAGCTTCAGGTGGCTGTAGATTTTCTCTTGAAGGAATTAGTCTCCTTGTGTCAAAAGTTCACCACCCCCAGACTGTCATTTTGGTACGAAATATGCCTTTTTTTTAGCCACCAACATTGAAAACAAAGGCTGCTCTGCCAGGAGCCCACATTACCAGCTTTCTTTGAAGACTAATTAAATTGAAATTCTGGACAGAACAGGACCCACTGCATTTGTGGGGTGAGGGCGGGGTGGAGGACAGAAGGGCTGAACAACTTAGATGGCGCAACTCTGTGCCTCTGTCCAGGATCATTAATCTTAATTTTACCCTGAGGGCTTTGCAGAGAGGGCCTGGCTTCTGCATACTGCAGAAGTGCCTGTTGAGCTGGCCTTCCCCAGGGGAAAAGTTCCAGAGGGACCATCAGTGAGCATCTAGTGCAGTGTGTTCCTCATCCACTAGCTGTGTGTCATCCTTACAAGGACTTAACCTCTCTGAGCCTCAGTTTGTTCATCTATAAAATAAGAAAACTACAAAGCCTCAGTGCCAGGACCTTTGGGAAGATTAGATTCACCCACCTCTGTGAAGTGGCCTGGGTCACAGCAGGTTCTCGGCGAGTGCTGTTGATTGTGACAAAGGCCATACTCTAAAGATTACCAGGAAAAGGACAGGAACCTTATTCAAAAAAATCTTGACTGTAAACTCGAAAAACATCTCGGATATTTAAAAAAGTGAACCGTGTGGTAAGAGCCCTTTCTCCTGACTGTGGCGATGATTAAAACCAGGCCTTTAGCAAAGAAAAATTCAACACACTCTAACCCTTCAGAGGCAGGAAGCTATCGTTAAAAGGTCATCTTTTCGGCCCAGACTTCATACGGTCCAGGGGAAGGGCTCCAAATGGTTATGCTTTCATTTGGCAGTGTTGCCAAGAGGATCTGACAATCCACAGGGCCTCATCTGTTGTTCCTTAAGCAAACATCTAATGTAATTTAAAATTTCACTTCATCATTTTCATGGCCGCCAGCAACTCTCCCCCAGCCTGTTAACCCCCCCTTTTAGGAGGTTAGGGCACTTTTTCAGCAGCCAAAAAGGTGCCAGCTCTACATGGATTCTCAATGCCCACCAGGCATGAAGAAAATTACAAGGCAGGTTGTGGAGAAGCACCTCGCCCATGATTTCCCCATGTGGCTTGCAAGGTTTTTTCTTTCCTTTCTCTCTCTCTCTCTCTCTCTCTCTCATTCTTTTTCCAGAAGCCAGAAGCCAGTATTTTTTGAGGAGTGCTACCTCTGAGTCCTAACAGAGGCCCCAATACATATTAAAAAGAAAAGATATCCACAGCCCTGAAAGGAGGCACGGTAAGAAAGGAGTCGGCCGGGGCCAGGGGGTTGTCTCACTCTAAAACACGCAGCCTAAAGCAAGAGTTTTCGCAGTCGTTAAATAGAAAAGATGTGCCAAAGAAGACAAGTAGTAGGTATTGCATTTGCATCAAAGCATCTAAAATATAAATTTATATAAATTATTTATATAAATTATTACTGGTTACTGATCCCATAAGGAAGGAATGAACGAAGGAATGAAAGAGACATTTATTAACACCCGCTGGCTTTTGGCAAACCGTCATCTTATTTAATCCTACATACATCCAGTGAAGGAGGTATCATTGTTCCCATCACAGACATCTGGTTAAGTGACTGGCCCAGGGTCCCTGTGCTGCTAAGGGGTAAAGCCACAGTGTGGAATGGTAGTATATGGGTTCTGAAATCAGATCAGGATTCCAGCCTAGGCTGGATGTGAATTCCACTCCTTCCAAACTATGGAAGCCAGGCAGCGTATCAGACCTCTGTGCTTTAGTTTCTTCATTTACAAGTGGCAACGATAAAAGCAATACCTACCTCTTGGGTTCCAGGAGGATTTAGCAAATAATTCTGTAAAGCACTTAGTAGGCTGCCTGGCACGTAGAAAGTACTCGGTAAAAGTTAGCCATTGTCACCACAGGCAGCACCGTGTATAAATGAGAAGCCAGCGCACCATGGAATAGGGCGCCTGATTGCGTCTGGGGCAAGAGGCTACCCAGAGCTTCTCCTCTGGACAAGGGAGAGTCAGCCTGACTGTGTCTGGGGCAAGGGGCTACCCAGAGCTTCTCCTCTGGACAAGGGAGAGTCAGTTTCCGCATTGGTAAGAAGAGGGTAATACTTCCCTGAAAAGGTTGAGGAGAGAAATGAAAGAGCGCATATAAAGAACTTCACACAGTACCGGGCACCCAGCTGGGGCTCAGAGAATGGCCGCCGTTACTACTATAATACTCGTGAAGGAGTCTGGGAAATTAAAATGCTGCATGAACTCAACATATTATTAGTCTCAATCTACTTCATAGGCCCTCAATTAAGGCATAATTAAAGATAAGCTAAGGTTACAAGGTGGGCTGCCCACCTTTTCTTGCTCGGTTTGGGCTTCAGTGCTGCTTGTAACTTTTATTCGGGCCCCAGGCAAGACATCAAAATACACTTAAACACCCAACCACACTGAATGCCAACGAGATTTTGCAACGCCTAACCTAGAGAACACTGCTCCTGGTTGGTTCAGTTGAAATCTCAGAAGCACTGGGAGGCCAAAGAAGTTGGCCGCAGGGCTGTAGCGTAAGGCAGCGTGGCAGGCGGGCGGCGGACCCGAACTGGCAGCCAGAGGGCCACGCGTGTGTAAGCCGAGGGTCTCACCCACGTACCCAGGCCTCAGTTTCTGGAGAATGAAGGGAGGAATACCTGCCTCTGGAAAAGAACGCATGTTGCTCCTGGCAGGCGCTCGGTAAACGTGAGCTCCCCTCTTCCCTTCCTTGCTTCGTAAAGAGCTCAGGGCCCCCTAACGTTTGGCCATTTCTGTTTACCGACTGTACATCCAAGTTCAAAACATCTTCCTGGGCAACGGGAAACGGGACAAGATGGGCTTGCTGGTCTCCTGGTGCAAAGATGCACTGGGAATTAGACCTGACTTCTGTCTGAGTCACTCTTGGGATTTAAAACATACCCATCGCTTAGGCAAGTACTCAGGGCAGGCTGTGTGCCAGGGAGGGCAGCCCAGGATGTAAGGAGGGTGGCTCCTCAGGACAAGGCCAGCTGGTACCAATAAAGGCCAAGAAAGGGGGCTGAGGAGATGCTGCAGGAGGAGAGTCTGCAAAAACACAAATCAGGGCTGCGGTCACGACACAGGGGCTCTGGTGCCACTCCGCTCACACACGTATTCATTTATTCATCTCCCACAGACCCACCAAATCTTAGACTCTTCGAGTCTGACACACTCATTTTAAAAGGGGGAAACAACGCCGTAGGGCAAAGGCACAAACAAAATCCACAAAAAGACCTCGATAATTGCTCCTTATTGTTTTACCATGAGGTGAGCAGAGGGGTCTCAGGAAAACAAGAGTCCCCTGGGATCTGTGCCAGACTCTGTCTTGGGGGCAAATCTCGACCCCTCTCCAGGCCTCAGTATCTTTACCTTTTTAGGGGTTAGACTAGCAGACCTGGGCCATCCTTCCAATGGTAACATCCTTCCCTCCAAGTCTATGGAATCCACGCCGAGTGCGATTAAGCGTGCTTATGCATATCACCCAGAGGCTTTCTCTCTTCCCAGAGTGAATTTAAAACAATTGCTTCACATCAGGTCAAATTTCACATACTTGGGGGATTCAGCGATTATCTAGAGCGCCTCACCTGATCTGCATAAGCGCATTCATAAAGGAGGTGGTGGGAGATGTGTTAATAGTTTTCATGAGGTGCTACGGCCCAAGATCTGGAGATGATAGGAATTATGCTCTGTGTTAAAGCCTTCTTTATTGTCTGGGGAGGAAGAAACGAGACATGTTATACGTGCTTTTCTGGAGCAGAGGAACATTTGATTCACTACTCAGGAGGCGGTTGTGTTTCACAGCGAACATTTATTTTGGTTCTATCTCATTATTGCTGTGCACTCTGCAGGTGAGGAAGTGTGCAACTTTTAAGAGTTTCTTGAACCCTTGGAAGAAAGGAAGGGAAAGGAGGGAGGTGAGCACCTCTTACGTTCCAGGCACCTTTTACTCCTTGTCTGACAATCCCATGAGATAGGTTACTGCACTGGGCCCATTTACAGGTAAGGAAATAGGCTCAGAGAAATGAAGTAACTAACTACAACTAATTAGCCAAGTAGAGGTCTAACTATAAAGCTCCCAGAGTTTGTTCAATTTTATGAGTGTGTGTGTGTGTGTGTGTGTGTGTGTGTGTGTGTGTGTGTGTAAAGAAAACCAGGACAGCGCTTCTGAGGGTTGAAAATGCCCTGATGAGGTTGGGTAAAGGGACTGCAGCAGACATCTGTGGGTTCACAGGAATGGCTGCATCCTAGCCTAGTGTTATAACGCTGATTATGAAGATGATCCCAAGACATGCAGAAGAGTCTAAGATGGGAACCAGCCACTTGACACCAATTCCAAAGAAATACAGACTCTGTTTTAAGAAACCTGTCAACATATTTTTAAAGTCCTAGGCTGGAAGTCAGAAGGTCTGGGTTCTCATCTTGGTTTGACAATAGTCGTGACGAGGCCACTTGAGCAGGTCACCCTGTGTCCTTGAGCATTTCTTCCCCTTAAAATAAAATGGGGTTTTGCAATGAGATCTCTAAGGCCCCTTTGAGTTAAAGCTCTGCGGCTCCATCTGTAAAATGCACTTAATGTAACAGCTCATTCCCCAGTGAGGGATAAATGAGGTGTTATCAGGCTGCCTTGTAAGGTCCTTGCACATGTTTCATCTCTTTCAACTAGAAGGTGAGTTCTTGGGGGGGCTGGAATGTGTCTTCTGTCCGGCACCCAGCACATGTCGATAACTGTTGAGTAGACTGTATGAGTGAAAGGAAGAATGGATCTTATCACTCCTGGTGCAATGTTAAAGGACATGGACTTAGGAATCAGAAAGATCTGAATTTTCATATAGCTTCACTTTGCACCTTGTTTTCCAAGTTTATAAAATGGGAGTAATAACACCTACCTCTCAGGGTTGTATTATCACCAAGTTAAGTGTTTTTATTGAAAGGAAGACCAAAACCAGAATATATAACGATCTTAAAGGGTACAATTCGCCCCTTAATTAACATCCTTGTTAGGCTAGCAGCTGCTGTGTGCAGGTACCTGCGTTCACTCAACAAGCATCTCTGAGGAATTGCTAAGTGAAGAGTACAATGCTAATCACTGAAAAGAGACTATCAGAAGGAATATTTACCAAGTACCCAAACATACTATATGCCCAGCACTCTTCTGCACTAGCTCAGGGAGGTAGGAATTGCTCCTCCCATACCAAAGATAAGAAAGCCATGCTCAGAGAGGTTGAATAACTTGCTGAAGGTCAAACAACTGGTAGAGACTGGTAGATGTGACAAAATCAGAGGGTTTAACAAACTATCGTGAAAATGCCTAATAACTTGAGCATTTCAGTGATCGGCAAAAAGCTCTAGCCAATCACAAGGTAGAGTGAGGAGGGGGCTGGGCAAGGAGGAGGGGCCGCCGTAACTAATTACAGCACACAGGTCAAAGTCAAGGTGGAGTTCATTTATAAGAGGGAGGAGGAGGAAAAACTAACACATTTGTTCATTCAAATGCAAAAAAAGAGGTTGATTAAGGGACTTAATTAGAAAATAACATTTAAAGAATCCTTCAAATATGCTTCCCTTCTTACAAAAACATCAAATGATTTCTCATTCCTGCAGTTTTTAAAAATTGGGTTGGAAATGTGTCCTAGGCATCTATAATATTATTGTTCTCCCATTGTTACGGAGCCCACAGAAGAGCCTCCCGTGCATCGGGAAGGGCGGTGACCCCAGACATGCCCGAGCCCCCAGGCTCAGACAGCTGGAGAAGGAAAGGGAGTTCTCGGGGGCACTCAATGCCCCAGTGCAAAAGGATCTGAGTATGTTTAGGCCATGGTTTCCAGTTTGCAGAATACAGAAGTGCGTAGGGGTTGTGCTACAAATACTTGCTCCTCTCATTTTCAATGCCAGCCAATATTCCCTGAAGGGCTTTTTTCTGAATACAAGTCCTGTGAGAATTTAAGAGGGTTCCATGGTCAAAAAGCTTTGGGAAACACTGGGAAACTTCTCTCTTTAGAGAATCACAGCGCACATTATCAAGTTAATGGCTCTGAGAACTCCTGCAGTAAGGCATCTCTTTCACATTTTTCATATTTCTTTGTCCATGGAACCCCTCTTTCAAGTAGCACCTATGAACACCCCGCAGAGCTAGTTCTCTTTGGGATACTTTTAAAGATGATCCTCTCCCATCTGGGTTATTGCAACTGCCTCCAGGCTCATTTCTTTACAACTGGTCAGTCCCTGATTATCAATTGATCACCCTTAATCAAAAACCCTCCGTGGCTCCATACTTTCTAAAGAGTTAAGTGTGAACTCGAGCTTGATGGTCAAGATACTCCTTCACGCAGCTTTAAATGACAACCACAGGTGACTCCTTCCTATTATCTACCCTCTGGCCCCCTGACCGTTCACCTTAGGCCCTAGCGTTTTTTTTTTTTTTTGCGGTACGCGGGCCTCTCACCGTTGTGGCCTCTCCCGTGCGGAGCACAGGCTCCGGACGTGCAGGCTCAGCGGCCATGGCTCACGGGCCCAGCCGCTCTGCGGCATGTGGGATCTTCCCGGACCGGGGCACGAACCTGCGTCCCCTGCATCGGCAGGCAGACTCTCAACCACTGCGCCACCAGGGAAGCCCAGGCCCTAGCCTTTTAAAAAACTTTTTATTTTGAAATAATTTTGGATTTACCTACAAGTTATGAAAACGGAACAGAGTTCCTGTGTACTTTCCCCCAGCATCTCCCCCATGATAACATCCAGCCTTTTCTAAATGCTACTCATCACTTCCTACCTTGGATTACCACTCATGATCATGTCTTCAAGGGCCACATCCATGTCTGATTCAACTTCGCATCTTTCCCAGAACCTGACACTAAGTATAGATCAATTAGGTACAAACGCTCATTGGTTCCCAGACTTTTGCATTTCATAGTAAAGTTAAAAAAAAAAAAGTCAAAAAGAAATATAACAGAACCTGCACGTCACTGTGTCACTGAAAAAGGGATATTTCCATAAGAAGGGCAATGTTAGAATAAGAGACAATCCTGATAACATACCATTCTCATTGTGTCTTCTGCAGCAAGTACAACCCTTGTGGACAAGCACAGCAGAGCATTACCTGGTGACCCCTGTGTTAGCTAAAGCCATGGTAAAGGGCACAAGGAGGGTGCCCCAGCTTTCCAGCACTTTCAGATCTGCGATGAGGGGTTTGGAAACTTCTGTACTAGACGTAGCTCCAACTGAGCTTGGACTATAAGTACTCATAGCATTGCCACACAAGACTTTTCCTTGTTTTTTATGGCAAAGACAGAAGTGTTTGGGGCTAATTAAGCACAGAAATTTCATTGGGAACTAAAAGTCTATTTGGAATTCTCAATTCTCCCTTCTGGTGCTAACACCTTGCCCCTGTCTAGATGGTAAACACATTTCTGTGCACATACGTCTCTCATCTAGGGGCTGGAGTCCACATGGCTGCAGTGACTGTCTACAAGCAGATAAGGGTAAAAGGAAATCACACATTTCATGGCCCCCACTGTTTCCTTTCTCCTTCTCTTCTACCTCAGCTGGAACGGAGATGAAATTTCCTGCAACTCTCAGCCTCCGGAGGAACACCTCTCTCTCTACATATGACTGAGCTTTTCACGGGGTTTAAGAAGCCAGAATCGTCTCCAGTGCAGAGCTGACCGTGTCAGGGCTCCTCAATGGCTCACCATTGCCTAATGGAATTACGCTCAGACTTTTCAGCATGATCCTCTATGCCCTTCACACAGTGGCCCTGAAGGTCTTTCCAGCTCCTCTTTGGGGAGGAAGGAGTGTGGTGTTATCCACTTCATAACGATGTCCTGCTCTTTCCTCCCCTTGTGCCTTTGTTCACGGTGTTCTCTGTACCCAAAAAACCTTTCCCTGCTCTGTCTGCCTGCAGAACTCACGTTTATGCTGTAAGAGCACAAGCGCCAATTCTTGGCAGCAGCCTCCCTGGCCCCGCCCCCGCAAGACAGAATTAATCTCTCTGTTCCCACAGCAGCCTGTACTATCAGTAAAATGGGTTAATAACTACCTGCTTCATGGAGTTGCAAGGTTTAAGTGTAAATATACATAAGGCATTTAGAACATTTCATAGCACTTAACAAATGTGTCATTATAATTGCTGTTGTTGGGACTTCCCTGGTGGCGCAGTGGTTAAGACTCCACACTCCCAGTGCAGAGGGCACGGGTTTGATCCCTGGTCAGGGAACTAGAGCCCACACGCATGCCACAACTCAGGGGCCTGCCTGCCACAACTAAGAGGCGGTGCAACCGAATAAATAAAATATTAATTTAAAAAACTGTTGTTGTTGCTGATGTTTTTGTTAAAAACATTAAAAAAAAATCTGCTTATATATTTTTATGCCCTGCGAGGCCATGAGCTCATAAAGGGTACGGGCTAGGTTCCTCTAATCTCTTATCCGCAGCACCTGGCACAATGTCAGCTATAAACTGGGAGTCAAAGAAGTTAATTTTCTTTTGACTCTAAAATAACATTTTCACTAGAAAATGTATGCATAAAGGAGAAAAGTATAAAGGAAAAAAACAAAAATCTATCACAACGAGAACACTTCGAAATAACCACTGTTAACACTCCCTGGTCTATTTCCTTCTAGTCTTTTCTTATACATACGTAAACATATACTTATCAAATTAGGTTCAGACTGTATATACAGTTTTCTATGCAACTTTTTTCCCACTTAATGTTACACTATAAGAGTTTTTTCACATCTTTAATATTATTTGAAAACATGATTTCAATGGCTATTAAAACTTTGTCGTATGGACAGAAGATAATGCTATTTCACCAACTTTCTATTCTTGGACAGCCAAGTTGTTTTCAGTTTTTCTGCTTTTGAAAATATTTCTCAGTTAGCTGTAAGCTCTGCTAAGGGGTAGACTAAGTCCCAGATTAAATAGACCCTCACCCTACCCCCGCCCCCTTAAGAGTAGAGGTCTGGTCTAGCAAAAGCAGAGGATGAATCCTCTTTCCAGGAGCTGATTTAAGTATCCTTGGAAGGACAGCAGACAAGCTTGGATGAGCTCACTCAGGAGGCTGACCTGAGAGTCGGATCGGGCTGAAGTTAGTCTTGTCTCCCTCCCATCCCCCCTCCATTCGAGGTCCCATTAACATTCCTCCTGGGAGATGGCAGTTCCAAAGGACAAACAAGCATTGTTGGGACTCAAGGGCCCCGAGAATGAGCCCTGTAACACGAGCCCCACCAGCTTGGATACAGTCGGGCAGGTCACCCTGGGGACGCCCTGGTGACAGATGAAAGTGCATCTCAGAGCACTGGATTGTGTTTCCAGGGCACAGGTGTGGGGAGATTACCTTTCTGACAAGCCAAGCACTTACCCCAATCTCTACAGCTGCTTTCTCTTCTTTCTCCGGTCCCAGCACCAGAAATAGCACCCTCAAGCCACGGTCTGTTAAAGCCACAGGCTGTCTTCACCTGAGCCCCTTTGCCGAAGAGTTACCAAAAGATCCCGACAAATTGCCTCACTTTGTCAAGTGAAAGAGTGAACACACACGCTGCACTGGGAGTGCCTGGGCAGCCGTGTCCCCTCCAGCCAGGGGAGCCATGACGCTCTTGCCGGGAGCTCTTGGTGTGGTGGCTGCAAAGACGTGAGCTCTGGCCCCAGACCCCTGCGGGCTTGCCACCTGCTCACTGCCTGACCGGAGGCAAACTGCTTGATCCCTCTGAGCCTCAGTTGCCTCACCTGTGAAGAGGGCATAACGCTGGCCTCCCAGACTCGCTGTGATGAGTAAACGAGACCAGACACGTGAAAGCACTTAGCACCACGTGTGCCTGGCAAAGGAGCTCCTGCAGAAAAATGCAGAGCTGAGAGAGGGGCCAGGCGTGCTTGAGGAACAGGAAAGTGGCACGCTGCAGAGCTGGCAGATGGGCCGACATGCCAAGGCCTGGGGACCTGCCTAAGACACTTGAGCCGGCTGCCAGCAGAGGAGGGTAAGGGTAGGCTGTTCTGTTCAGGGCTTGGCAACATCCCCTGGGATGTGACTTGAAGGCAGCCTGGCCTTAGGGCTGGGAGGCAGGAAGGTGAGTCCTGGCAGGGCGCCCGCTGGGACCCCATTTGAAGCAGCTGCTGGGGCAGGGCGGCCAGAGGAAAACAAACCACTTGGCTCTTAGTGGCCACCCCCGTGTGCCGTACACTCCAGAGCAGGCTCTCCCCGCAGCCCGAGGCTGCCCTGACTCCTTCTCACCTCACAAAGCTGTCCCTGAAGCCGGTGGGGAGTCGACTCCGACAGAACACAGACTACATCCTTGGCCTGTCTTGAACCAGATTTCTTGCTGTCAAGATTCAGCATTTCCTGAGCACCTACTACATGCCTGCGCTGTGCTGATGCTTCCGTACATGTGATCTCAGTGGGTCCCCAGGACGATCCCGTGAAGTCGTTATTCCCATTCCTGAGCGGTGGTGAGACTTGGGGTGACGAGGTCTTTTAAACATGGACAGGCGTGGCGTTAGCCCTGGGGCGAGGCGACGGAGAGCCAGGCCTCACCGGCTGGCACTGCTCTAGCGCAAAGGCTGATCCGCCTCCCCTTTCTCAAATCCCTTATTTGCTCACAAGGGCGAACTCTGTGGGCCGTACTCAGGGGAGCTGATCCTCTGGGATCCCGCGGGTGAAAGGAAGGACCGACTCATTCTCGTGTCTCCCATGCGCCAGGATGCCTGCTCATCTCTCCACAAATACTACCTAACTCAGTCCTGCCAACTGCACCCCTGCTCCCCGAGGTACGAACTATTATCCCTATTTTACGAAAGACAAAACTAAGGCTCAGAGAGGGAGATAGATCGTCCAGTGCTATGCGGCTAGACGTCGGAGAAGCTGTAATGTGAGGCCAGTGCTGGCTGGCTCCAACATCTGTGCCCTTCCTCAAAAGCCTGTGTCTTTCCAAGAGAATCCCTGTAAGGCTGAAAGTACACGGGGCCTTCAAGGTGCACCGGGAGTTCTGAGCAGACTTTTAAACCTGATGAAACTCTCCCCGCAAGAGTTGGCACAAGAGCCTGTGAGGGTCTCGAGGACAGACTATTTCTTCCCACCCCAGAAACCTGCATCTGCTGCTAGCCCCCCAAAGGGGACCTTAGCTAAAGATCCTTAATGAGTGTGTACCTTTCAGACAACAAACACTCAGCTGTTCCCAGTCCCCAGGCGGCAGCTCCCAAGCTGGGGCGGGAGGCCCCAAGGAAGGGGGTGACTTCACACCTCAATTTTTAGGCAATTTTTTCGTCCTGGAAAAGGCATGTTCTAAAGCTTCCAATCCAAGAAGGACCTTGACTCTTGAAAGAGGGAGACAGAAAAGGAAAGGGACCCTAATGAGGGGGTGAGGGGTTGGGAGTGGTGTGAGCAACAGACTCTTATCCCAAGGGGTGCAGAGATTGGAACCATTCAACCCAACCTGCAAAGAAGCAGGAAACAAGTCCAGCCCCTTTCTACCCTCACCTGCCCTTTTTATATACGACTTCCTCTGCTTCAGCAGGAGAAATACACATTCAGCAAATACACATCATTTAACTGCCTGTCATAAATTCTCACCTGTCCAGAGGGATGGTGATCTTCAAGGCATATTTGAAAACCATTTTTTTTCCCTAGTAGAGAAAGATATCTAGATCTTTAGTGATATTGTAGATGATGACCTGTTTGGAGGTCTTGACGATCCAGGTGTGCTACTTCAATGTGCAAAAATGCACAGTCAAGGATCCAGATGCTAAAACCAGAATAAATTAAGGGTAGCGGATGGGAAGTAAATACTAGCTTGCTTTATCTCTTATTCTATATTTACAATGTTCCCGTTTACTCAATATTCTATTTACCAAGTATTTTAGTAATAACGTCCTCTGTTTTCATGTAGCCTTTTGGGAAAATGCCGAGCGATCCTCCTGGCTTGAGAGAAAGCTCCTGGGGCCGCCTTCCTTAGACCTCCCTTTGTGCAGCACTTCCGCTTCCATGTGCCTTATATCCTAGGAGCCACATGACAGGCTGCAGAGGCCGGCAGAACAGAATTGTTGTTGTTGTTGTTGTTGTTTTAATTCCTTTAGAGATAAGGAAAGTAAGGGCCAAGGAGGTACAGTAACTTTCCAGTGTCACATGGCCAATGAGGGGCAGGGCTGGGATTGGAAGTAAAACCCTGCCTAGGATGAACTGGCTGACACTGTAGTGATGCAAATTACAATGCTGAAGCAGTATGGGGCTTTCCATCCTGATTCAGGCAGAAATAAAAAGCAAGGAACCTGATTCTGGCCCACACTCACCTGCCCATCTCTAGCTGTGCTGGCCAAAAGAAACAGGCCAAGGAAGGTTATCTCCCTTGCCTGATTCATGTCTAGGTACCCAGGCTCTGAACAGACCAGCTTGCCCTATCAGAAGGGGCTCTGAAATAACATATTAAAGCTCCTTCTCATCCTTGGCGTTCTCTCGGCCCCATGGGCCCCATCAAACCACCAGCAGCTTGAAGGGATAGGCTAAGAGACTGCTTCCAAAGGGCAGAAATCACAGTGCATTTTCATCACCCATTGGAAGGGCTGCAGGGTGGGGCTTTTGATGTCAGTTGGCTGCCCTTGATCTGTCATTCCTGGTACAAAAGAACAACTCTTGAGAGGCAGGTTTGGGTATCAGGGGCCTTCCTGCTCTTCTCAGATTCAGTACTAATTGCAGCTCTGTTCACTGAATGCTCATTATTTGCTAGGTGCTGGGCTAAGAGCTCTCCATAAGGTTCGTTGATGCCTCGCTCACCCAGCTAGGTTGGTAGTATTATACCTTATTTGGTATTATTATACCTTATTACACAGATGAAGTGACCAAGGCTCAGAATGCATTACTAATCTGCCTGGTCACTCGGTCACTGGGATTTGACCCCAGGTCTATCTGACCTCAAAGCCTATCCACCCTTTCACGAAAAAACTCTTAATAAGAGGATAAAATCAAATTATTTTCCTGTGACTTTCCATGCGATTCCTCTTCCATTAAGAACTGTACTTTGGCTACCTTTTGGATAAAAACAAGAGTAATTTTGGATACACTTTTCTTCATGATCAAACCATAATTCAAAAAGAGTCATGTACCAAAATGTTCATTGCAGCTCTATTTACAATAGCCCAGAGATGGAAACAACCTAAGTGTCCATCATCGGATGAATGGATAAAGAAGATGTGGCACATATATACAATGGAATATTACTCAGCCATAAAAAGAGACGAAATTGAGCTATTTGTAATGAGGTGGATAGACCTAGAGTCTGTCATACAGAGTGAAGTAAGTCAGAAAGAGAGAGACAAATACCGTATGCTAACACATATATATGGAATTAAAAAAAAAAAAATGTCATGAAAAACCTAGGGGTGAAACAGGAATAAAGACACAGACTTACTAGAGAATGGATTTGAGGCTATGGGGAGGGGGAAGTGTAAACGGTGACAAAGCAATAAAGAGGCATGGACATATATACACTACCAAACGTAAGGTAGATAGCTAGTGGGAAGCAGCTGCACAGCACAGGGAGATCAGCTCGGTGCTTTGTGACCGCCTGGAGGGGTGGGATAGGGAGGGTGGGAGGGAGGGAGACGCAAGCGGGAAGAGATATGGGAATATATGTATATATATAACTGATTCATTTTGTTGTGAAGCTGAAACTAACATACCATTGTAAAGCAATTATACTCTAATAAAGATGTTAAAAAAAAAAAAGACAACTATTTGCTATAGATCTCTACGTATTTGAAATACTCTGATGTAATCAATAAGACCGTATTTATAGAAGCACCTACGGTGTGTACAGGCTCCATGCACTCAGTGACCACACACCTATATGGGCTGGGCAGCCCTGTAATAAATGTTGTCTATAAATAACCAAGAGGCTGAAGCCCAGAGAGGGGAACCCACTTGCCCAAGGCCACACAGCTTCAGGGCTCAGACTCGGAAACCAGGAGGACTTCCTGGCCACAGCAGAACCCTCCCAACCACAGGATTCAGCAGCTTCTGTGTTGGATTGGATTGTGGTCTGGGTTCAAGGTGGGAAATGGGGCAGGGGTGGAGCGTTTGGGAGCCCGGCCAAGGGCTGGAAAAGCAAAAGGAGATGGAAAAGGTTTCATTCCCAAACGCTGCCTCCCCAGAAAACTTTAAACAGACAAGTCTGCCTTTACAACCTGGAGGAGTGTTTCATGTTTCAGCTCACGCTGAACTGTTTTATGCTTTAGCTATAAACCTCCGACACAGAGGGTGCAGGGGCAAGGCTGGCCCAACTTCAGCTATGGCGGTGCCATTGTAAAGCTCAGGTTACGAGGATCATGTCTAGTGACAAGGCAGTTTAACAAGTATGAAGGCACATAATTCCTTCCCGTTGTCCTGCCTCAGCACAGAAGGGCTGGTCCTGGGGCGCAGCTGCGCGCACTCCGGCCAATGTGGTTCCCATCACTGGCTCCAGCGCCTCGCGGAAGTCCCCTCCACGCCCAGGAAGGGCCTGTTTTATCACAACTGCTAAACTATCCATTTTCTGTAGAGGTTCAGAGGGTTTCTGTATTCTGAGTTCCCAAAGGGGGTAAGGAATCTTGCTACAAAGAGTGCCGACAAGTCACCCAGCCCAAGAATTCTTTCCAAAAACTCAGCTGCTATCGTCTAATCTCTCCCCAGCCCAAGTTAAATCTCCTCCACTTTTTATTTTGATAACTTTAAACCCTACAGAAAAGTCGAAATGACACTATAAAAATACCCATATACTCTTCACCTAAATCTGCCAATTGCTAATATGTGGCCATGTGGCTTTATCGCTCACTATATATATATAAAAATTTTTTTCTGACCATTTGAAAGTTGCAGACATCAAGACACTTTCCATCAGCATGCGTCTCCTAGGAATAAGGATATTCTCCCATATAACCACAATATCATGATCACAGCTGAGAAAAACGAACAATTATATACCATAGTATCACCTAGCACACATATATGCCATATTTTAAAAATTCCCTAATTCTTCCCCAAATGCCTTCTTTAAAGCCTTAAAAAGAACTTAGGATCCAATCAAGGTTCAAGTGTTGCATTTGGCTGTGACCTTTTTTTTAGCCTCTTTTAATCTAGCGGAGCCTCCCACCTACCCCAACTGTTCTATTTCCTTTTTTTTCCCCCAAGATATTAACCTTTTTTGAAAGTCCAGGCCAGTTGTCCCACAGACTGTCCTATAGTCTGGATGTGTTGCTTTCTCATAATTAGACTCAGGTTAAACATTTTACGCAAGTACATCTCATGCATGAAGGAACGTACTTCTTATTACTTTATGATAATGACCATGAAGTTTGGTCACTTGTTCAGGTGACGATTCCTGATCTCCCCACTGTAAAGGAACCTTTTTCTTTTGTAACATGTAAGCAATCTGTGACACAAAGTCTAATCTGTTAGAATCAGTTAATTGAACTGTTTCTGTCCTCTCAGCTCCCATCTATCCTCCTCTGGCTTTAGCCTCCACACCCTGAAAATGCCCTCACCAAGGTCACCAGGAGCCATCTAGATGCCAAAGTCAGCGGGCACGTCTCACGTTTGCATTCTTTTTTTTTTTTTAACATCTTTATTGGGGTATAATTGCTTTACAATTGTGTGTTAGTTTCTGCTTTATAACAAAGTGAATCAGTCATACATATACATATGTTCCCATATCTCTTCCCTCTTGCATCTCCCTCCCTCCCACCCTCCCTATCCCACCCCTCCAGGTGGTCACAAAGCACCGAGCTGATCTCCCTGTGCTATGCGGCTGCTTCCCACTAGCTATTACCTTACGTTTGGTAGTGTATATTCTTGAACCCTCACAGCAGGAACCGATGTTAGTGCTTGGGTTCCTCTGTGAGGGCGTGACCTTTGTCTTACGTCTTACTGCAAGGCCTACCTCAATGCTTGGCACATAGTAGGTGCTTAAGAAATCTGTGTACAAGCAGCTCATGCAGCTCAGTAACAAAAAAAACAAACAACCCAATCCAAAAATGGGCAGAAGACCTAAATAGACATTTCTCCAAAGAAGATACACAGACTGCCAACGAACACATGAAAGAATGCTCAACATCATTAATCATTAGAGAAATACCAATCAAAACTACAATGAGATATCCTCTCACACCAGTCAGAATGGCCATCATCAAAAAATCTAGAAACAATAAATGCTGGAGAGGGTGTGGAGAAAAAGGAACACTCTTGCACTGCTGGTAGGAATATGAATTGGTACAGCCACTACGGAGAACAGTATGGAGGTTCCTTAAAAAACTACAAATAGAACTACCATATGACCCAGCAATCCCACTACTGGGCATATACCCTGAGAAAACCATAATTCAAAGAGAGTCATGTACCAAAATATTCATTGCAGCTCTATTTACAATAGCCAGGACATGGAAGCAACCTAAGTGTCCATCATCGGATGAATGGATAAAGAATATGTGGCACATATATATAATGGAATATTACTCAGCCATAAAAAGAAATGAAATTGAGTTATTTGTAGTGAGGTGGATGGACCTAGAGTCTGTCATACAGAGTGAAGTAAGTCAGAAAAAGAAAAACAAATACCGCATGCTAACACATATATATGGAATCTAAGGGGAAAAAATGTCATGAAGAACCTAGGGGTATGACGGGAATAAAGACACAGACCTACTAGAGAATGGACTTGAGGATATGGGGAGGGGGAAGGGTAATCTGTGACGAAGTGAGAGAGTGGCATGGACATATATACGCTACCAAATTGTAAAATAGATAGCTAGTGGGAAGCAGCCGCATAGCACAGGGAGATCAGCTAGGTGCTTTGTGACCACCTGGAGGGGTGGCATAGGGAGGGTGGGAGGGAGACGCAAGACGGAGGGGATATGGGAACATATGTATATGTATAACTGGTTCGCTTTGTTATAAAGCAGAAACTAACACACCATTGTAAAGCAATTAAACTCCAATAAAGATGTAAAAAAAATAAAAATAAAAAGAAATCTGTGTAGAATGAATCAATGAGTCCATACGCTAAGAAAAAGTCAGGACTGGGATTCAGAAGGCCTGGCTTCAAATCTAGCTCTGCCACCCTTCACACAAGGAAAAGGTTGATTTAAATCAGTGGTTTTCATGCTTTGAAAAAACAGGTTTCATATTAGGAGTGTTCTTTAAAGAGGATCTTACTCAGAAGCAAATGCAGGCATCTGACAAAAGGAAGCTGCTTCGGTTGAAGCAGGTGGTGAAGGCTGCCTGAGGGACCTCACTGGAGTGGGGGGTTGGGGGAGGGTCAGAGAGGGTCAAGAAGGAGGGAAAGGGGTAGATTCTCGGAGGTCCTGACTGCCAGCCTGAGACGCCTGAGCTGTAATCCGTAGCGTTAGGTTTCAGTGGTGAAAGGGGCTGCTGGGACAATCGGTCCGGTCACTGGGCCTGATGCACCTGGGGGCACAGAGCTAGGAAAGCACAGGCCGAGCGGGAAGTCAGAAATGATCCTTTGTCCCCTCCCCATCTCAGCTTCCTCCTCTGGAGTCCTTTGTCCCTAGAATGCTCTTTGAGTCTTTCACCCCCATTATTCTGCGTGCTCCTCCTTGCTAGGTGAGGGCGGTGCATCACAAGATGAAGAGCAGGGTTAGCAGACAGCAGAGGGGGCAGAGGCCTCCTGAGCTCTGAGGGACTCGGGCCATTTGCTGAGTGGTTCTGTGACCTGAGAAGCTTGTCCATTGTCCAGGCTTTAAAGAGACACTGCCCCTTACCATTAACCCAACTTGGGACAAAGGCCATCACCAGCTCAGACAAATAAGCTGCTTAGCCAGACCTCATGCATCATCTTGTCACCCACGCAGGGGCCCAAACAGGGGTATCTTGAAAGAGTTAAGAGCCAGAGTGCAACCCAGCGGTTTCCATTCTGGGGGACTCTCCTCCTCAGCACGGGGGCGAGGTGAGGGTGAAAGAAATCTCTCATCTGTTGGGGAGGCTCCCTGAGACCTTCGGCTTCCAGAGGGTTGTCAAGAAAGGTGGGTGATGGCTGTCAGATGAGGGAGGGCAGCCCAGTGGGAAGAAAAGAGGCTGGGTGGAGCCCGGCACACCTGGGATGTGTGGCCTTGGGCAGGTTCCTGTACCTTTCTGAGGCTGTGTGCCGTAAAACAACAACCAGAACAACACTGATAACAGTAATAGCAGTTTCCATTTCTACTTTTTTTTTTCCATTTAAGACTTTATAATAACCAAGTACTTTGCTAAGTACTGCACATACATTATTTCATATTGAATTCTAACAACACTATGAAGTAGATACTATTATGGTCCCTATTTTACACGAGGACAAATGGAAACTCAGAGGTTAAATCATTTACTCCGGGTCTTGGCTAGCGGCGGCAGAGCCAAAATTCAAACCTGCACTCTTTAGAGCCCACCAGCCACACAGATTCAGCAGGGGGGCTAAACACCTATCTCAGCACCTGGCGCCCTGCCGGTGCACAGCAATGGGATTTCCTCTTCTGTTACACAGTCCAAAGGTGTGTCAGGCCCTTTTTGGTTCCTGAGGCTGCACCTGCCACCATCACCCCCTCTCGATGGGTTCTGAAATTAGACGTGTACAGAGCAGTGCACCTGCCTTCAGTCCACGCCACTCACTCCATCCCCACCTCAAACCCCAGGAAAATCGAGTCTTCTAAGGAGGCTGCTCCCTGGCGGTGGGGAGGGGGGAGGGGGAGGGGGGAGACGGGGCCCTGCCACACTAGCTCTTTCTCCATAGAGAGGAAGCCAGACTTGCCTTCCACCACTGCCCCCTGCAGAGGACCCCCGTGCTCCCCTCCCACATGTCTACACACAGAGGAAATAGATGGTGTCTGATCAGAACTCCTCAGTACAGGACCCCTGGAAAAGTATGCTGAATGAATGAATGAATGTTTGAGGAGGAGAGACTGAGCGAGCTCTGGTGTCTCTTCCTCTTTTATAAGGACACCAGTTCCTTCAGATCAGGGCTCTACCCTTAAGAACTCATATAACCTTAATCACCTCCTTATAGGACCTTTCTCCAGTGCAGTCACATGGTGGGTTAGGGCTTCAACCTATGAATTTGGGGTGTGGGACACAATCCAGTCCATAGCAGCCTTACAGATCCATAAAACTAAAGCTCACTTCTGGGCAGAGCTCCTTGGGAGTTACCCTCTTTCTCCCGGAGGATCCCCTGAGCCTCCCAGTTTGCACTAAACCTCTGTAGCCCCACACACCCTGGCACACTCCCCTACCTTGCTCCCCTCACTGATGCCTGCTTTAGGGCAGAGCTGCTTAGGTGTGTATCTCTCTCCTCAACAGCCAGCGGGTGAGCGGATGTTTTCTGTTCTCCATGGGACCTGGCACACAGTAAGTCTTTAATAATACTTTGCTGAATTGAATTGGTTCTGAAGGGTAAACAAGCTTTATTTCTTCCCACATCATTCCAAATCAGAAAGATCTTCACCAGTTCTCCCTCTAAATTAATGAGTTGTGTGCCGAAGCCTTTGCTCCCAAGATAGTCAGCTATTCATCAGAAGCCCTGTTCTGGGTACCAGGAATGTCCTCTGTCCCCTGAAGAACCATGTTAGTTAGCTGTGGCCACAGCTCCCTAGTGGGACCATGGAAGTAAGCAGCTTGAGAGAGTGGGAGGGCCTCTGTGAAGGGCCTTGGCCACCAAGCTGAGGAGATAGGTCCTGAACCACCAGTGGTGGGAAACAAGTAGAGGGTCCCTGCAAGGGCTCTATGGTAGGGGCCTGGGCTTTGAAAGGATCACCATGGGACAGTGTGAAGATGGATTAAAGGAAGAGATGGGAGGGAGGGAGGCCAGTGAGGATCCTACGACAGTGGTCCAGGGGAGAGAAGACATAGTGGTAAACATTTTGGCTAAGGGGAGCAGAATTTCGCAAAACTAGCAAATTAAGTATTATCTCAACTTCCATTTTTGCTTATTCTCAGATGATAGCAGATAAGTGATCACAACTTCAATTTTGATCAGATAATCTCCTGACTAAAAACTCCATTCTTTGCCCAAGATTAGAAGGGGAGACCAGTCAACACTCAGCACCCCCTGTAATCTCAGTGTCTTAGATGTTATCCCATCTCACTGTTGAAACAACTCCCAGACTGCTACTTGTATGCCCACTTTACAGATGGGCAACTGGGTGAGAGAGGTGAGGTCACGCAGCTAACGGGGAGGGGAACTTGGTTCATAACAAGTGTATATTCCCCCGGAGCCTCTGCTGTGGCAGCTAAAAAGAGGTTTCTGGAGGTACAGGGATATGTATTATTGTTAGCCCGTGCAGCAGCTTCCCAGAGAGGGAGTGAAGCGTAAATGAATTACCAATCATTTTCCTCTCTTTTCAACTCTGTGGGGGAGGCCAGCTGACCAGAAGGAAAAGACATCACAGTGTTTTATCTGGTACCGAATATCACACACAATCCTGGAACTATGGGGAATGGCCAGCAGCACAGGGAGCTCTGCAAGGAAGGCGGAGGTTCTGTTTCTAAGACCCCATGCTATGTTTGTTTAGCTGCTGCCTTGGGCTCACTCTCCCACCCTAAATCTCTGGAAATCACCCAGGAGGAGGAAGGGGATTAAAGCTTAGGACTCGGGAAAGACCTATTAATTGCTACACCTCCTCCAAGCCTGGAGGGGTGGGAGTGTAGGAATCTGCCTTCCTTCCAGAGATATCTGGCCAAAACCTTTTGGGTTCTAGAAAGGGAATAAGGAAACTAACATTCATTGAGCACCTATTACGTAGCAATCACCATGCTAGAAGCCTTGCCCATAGTTTCTCACAGACACAACAATTTTGTGAAGTACTATTAAAACCAACGTCCATTTTACAGAGGAAACTGAGATCCAGAGAGGTTAAGCAAGTTTCCCAAGGCCACACAGCACAGCAAGGATCTGTAGACCTCTGTATCCTACCTTTCCTTCCCATGGCTCCAAATTGTGCTGTTTCTGTTTTCCTTCTAGCTTCGGTCCTTTTAGGTCATTTAAAGCAGAGGGAGTTTTTTTTAGTTGTTTAATCTCAGACACCTTTATAAATAATGGCAGTTCAGAAGGAGAGGGAGGAGGGGAGAAAGGAGAGGAAGGGGAGGGAGAAGAGGAAGCCACATGGTTTCCTGGGGCAAACTGGGAGCTATTAACCAGTAATGCAGGATCCAGCTGAGCTCAAAGCACCCAGCTCAGACCTGATGACAGGGGCAGAGGGCAGGAGGCTGCCAAGGGGAGGGTGGGAACAGATCGCTCAGAAAAGACCACGTTTAGGAAAGGGAAGGAGGGGAGGTTCTGGGAGCAGCAAGAGATGTTTATTCTCAAGGTGAGCAGGCCGTGGGGTGTAGCATTAAAAGCCTAGACAGAGTTCTGGAAAAAGCCACGGAGCCGTGCATCCCACGGGCATGGTTTTAGGTGGTGTACAGAGCGAGCAGACATTAAATCACACTGAATCACGTGCAGGATAGCCTCCATCCTCTTTCAACCTTTCTGGTGATGTCAAGGAGGAAATCTCAGTTTGGTACTTGTGTGTTTTTAATACCTCACACTTGCCCGTGTCCCTGTTTAACAAAGAGAAGCAAATCTCCGCATCCTAGAGCAGGCCTAATCTCACCAGAACATGATAACCAGCTTTCACTGTATTTATTTTTAGAGCTACCTTCTATTTATGGCAAGTGAATTGCCACAGTAATATACAATCTCCTTTTAAAATAACTAAATTCACTTAGGTTAAAAAAAAAAAAGTTCGGAAAAGGAGGCAGTTTAAAGGAAAGGAAAGGAAGGGGCACGGAGGTGGGCACACTGCTGTACTGCAGACTCTGACAGTGACACACAAAGGAACAAGCTTGGGAAATGTTGATCTGATCAAGTCCTCCCACTGCCCGGACTAGAGAGCCAAGGAACCAGAGGACAAGGCTCTGGAGGTCCCACTGCAGGGCAGAGGCAGAGCTGGGCTCAGAAGACAGGTCTGCTGCTCTCTGGCATGCGCTTCCTCCCAAGCAGGTCTCCAGGATGGCTCACGAGGGATGATGGGGCGGCTTCTCCAGGGGAGGGTTATAACTGGAAAACTCAGCTTATGTGGATGGCAGTGGCCCTTGCAGGTTGGATCACCAACTGCGAGCAAATCTAAAACTGGCCCAAAGAAGCTGGTAGCCGAAGGGGCAGCTCTCTGCCCAGTTGCTTCCCTCTCTCCTACCCGGTGCTCTACGTTCGGCCAACCTCACAGCCCTGTGCTGTGGATCCAAGGAGACGGTGGAGGTGAATGCAAGGCTTACGGAACCATGAGGCACACTAATCTCCCAAGCTCTCCTTAGCCTCCTTCCAGGTGCCTCTTCAACAGTCTGTGCCCCGAAGTGTCAGGAGATGCTTGAAGATGTGGTCTGGTGTCCACAAGGGCCCCTGGGAGCAGGCCACTAACATGTCCACAGGGACACAAACCAGGCTTAGCTTCCAGATGGAAAAAGCCCAGACACACGGCTAATGTGCCTTCCTCGAGGGGTGGTCTAGGAATTACTAGATCCAATCAAGCCAGACACCAAAAATGTTATTTTTGTACCTTTTAATGCAATGGCATTTGGGGAAATTAGTGGAAAAGGAACTGTAATCATGTCACGTGAGTGACTAATTAGAGGGCCCTGGTTTTCCCAGGACGTTCGGTTACATTAATTCAAAACGTGACCTGTTTATTTTGCAGGGTCAGGAAGAAGCCTTACCTCCTAGAAAACCAATGTGGCAATTAAATTAGAGTCATCAGAGTTTGCCTGAGGTAACATATGAAAAAGGGCTTGGTGAACTGTACAAAAACAGAAGTGACCCCTGTGTGGTTGTCCCCACTGCTCCCACTTAGCGGGGCATAATTGCCTGCCCCTGGTGGGAGGCTGCAGGTGAGGGCTTTCCCAGTGGAGGGAGGTACCTGGTAAGGTGGAAAGGGCACTGGAGTGCGGGGCCATACATCGAATCTTGACTCTGCACTTGGGCAAATCACTTCATCTCTGTGGATTTCTAGTTATATCATGCATGTGGCTCACTGTACTATTCCTAGGGAGATGGTTTTGTGTGTGTGTGTGTGTGTGTGTGTGTGTGTGTGTGTGTGTGTGTGTGTTGGGGGTGGGCTGGTGAAAAAGAGGAAGAGAGAAAATCAACTTTTTTTCATTTTTGATTTTAGCACCTACAGGTGCTCAGCTGTGAAGATACAGCCTCGGACGAGGCCTCCCTCAAGGAGTTTGTAGTCTAAGTTGGAAATCAGATATGGGGACATTCAGGTTCCCAGACTGTTAGGGAGGTATCTGTAAAGAAGACAGCAGGGCATCAAAGAAAGGGGAGGTCCATACAACCAAAGGGCTGTCAGGAAAGGTTCCTTAAGTTGCCGAGTTCTAGGCTTTGGAGAATTGAGCAGTCAGCCTCCCTCCTTCTGAACTCCCAGACCTGAGAGTCAGCCAGCCTGCTGGCGCTGGCCTCCTGAGCCCCCATGTCTATACCAGAGGGGCTTGGCTTTTCCAAGCAGTCATTACAGATAAACATAGAGCTTCCCAGTCAGCAACGTGCACCTGCATCATGCCTTCTAGTTACCAAGCTTTCTAGTTATCTCTATGGTTATTCTGTTACTAAACCTTTCTGAGTCATGGGACATCCTCCAACCCTGCCCATTTAAGAAAAGGCACGATTCAGGATCACCATCCATTAGCCACCATTCCAAAAATCTCAAAACTCTAAGACTGAAAAGTTTTTTTCTTTCTTAATTAAGACTGAAAGTTTTTTTTTAAAGTCATTATTGAATGTTACAATATTGCTTCTGTTTTATGTCTTGGTTTTTTGGCTGTGAGTCATGGGGGATCTTCGCTCTTCAACCAGGGATGGAACCTGCACCCCCTGCATTGGAAGGTGAAGTCTTAACCACTGGGCCACCAGGGAAGTCCTAAGACTGAAAGTTTTATCAAAACTGTTCTGGTTGCAAAACCTGACCTGAACTGACATGTATCTCAGGTCTTTTTTTTTTTTTTTTAAATCTCACCAGTGTAACTGTTCATATGTTTGACTGCAGAAATATCAATGTATTTGATTACCGTGGGCCATCCCAGCACTCCGGGAATGCTAGGAAAGAAACAGTATGTGTACTGTATTTTATTCCTTAAATCTAAAAATTTCTGAATTCTAAAATGCATCTGACTCCAAGGGCTTCATTTAAGGGATTCTTGACCCTATAGATTAAATACCTATTTTATAGGCTCTTTCTGCTTAGAGCCCCCTTCACCCCTCATCTGTTAGGAAAACATCTGCAAACATTTCAAATGTCATTGTGAATGAAGGCAGGAAAGAAGGAAGAAATCAATTTGTCTTGCTCCTAGGAGTTTAGGTACCTAACTTCTAGACATAGCTGGTATAGGGATTTATTTACCAACAAGGGTCTTTTGATGCAAGAGAGTTGCGAAGAGCAGTGAACAAAAATGCCTGAAAACTTCACATGCCCCTATGTCCTTGTCCCTTGGGACTTGGGCAACATACAGACCCAAGCACTGTGGTTGGCATGGAACAACTAACACAGGTTCCATGAAATTCACAGAGAAAGGAGACAAAAGCCTCACTGGATACTTCTCGACAGTGGGAAACAGGCACAATTCTGCCTTCTGATTTCACAAACTGACTTCAAAGGACCCTGGCAGACTCCCTCGGGAATCTGGATAGGTTCCAAATTAAGTTGAATTTTTTGTTTTGTTTTGTTTTAAGAAAACACTTTTGGAAGGAGCTTGCATACATAGATAGCAGTGTTTCCCATTTAGAAAGAAAAATAAACACTCCTCCACTGGATTGGAAGTCAAAACAAAATAATCCCAGCTGCTTAAGACCTGAGAAAGTCACCGAGACTGCCCAACAGCAGGGATGTTGACCAGTGTCACCAGCCTGAGAGATCTGCAAAGTGAGGCAGAAGGGCCCGGAATAGGGGAAAAAGGGAGAAAAAGCCACGGACGGCCTAGCATCCAGGGCTTGGCTCTCATGAAGCAGCACCACAATTTAGTGTCTAAGTCATTGGCCTGACTCATATTTGAAAACTCCCACATGCTCACCAAAACACAACTGAGAGATTTCACTCAATGGCTTCAAACAGACTTGGGATTCAAATCTGGTTCTATGACTTAGAAGCTGTGTGATTTCGGGGAAGTCACTTAATCTCTCTGGCCTGCTATTGCCTCAATGAGACTAAAAATGGCTATGACACAGGACAGATATGAAGATTCAATGAGATTCCGAGATCTCATGATTTGATGAGATTAAACACCTCTCACATAATAGGGGCTTCATCAGGGTTTGTGAGGTGAGTACTAAGAATCCAACAACTAGTAATTTTTTAAAAAAAATCAGCTTTTATTTGGTGGACTTCCCCTTATCTTCTCCAGCTTCCTACTAAGAAGACAGAAATAACAGGATCTGGAATTGAAAACAAAACAAAAAATTTGGGTGGGGCTCTAGAATCAGGTAGGCTTGAGTGTGAGTCTCTGCCTGGGCCTCGGTTTCCTGAACAGAGACAAACAGAAGCTCAAAAAAAGAAAACGCACGCAAAGAAAAGACTTCTACGCGGAAGGTGCTCCTTACATGTAAATTCTCCCACGTGCTCCTACCTCACCTCGGCTTTTAGAAACGGACAGCTTTCTCTGAGCTATTTATTCCCCGACCCTCTTAAATATTAACCACCAAGGTTTTAAAGCCCTTTTACTTAAGGCTTTAGAATGACAACAATTCACGGCACATTTAATATTTATTCTGAAAAGTTTCTGTGGCGGTAGGGACCAAGATCTACTTAATCCGAACCACTTCCTTAGCTTCTCGGCTATGACAAGTTGCTATTTTAGTGAAATCTTTCTTTATATCTATCAGTGATTTCTAGATGGTTATCCTTGGGGTGGATTAGGATTTTGAAGACAGAAAGAGCTGCTTCCCCTGTTTTCTTTTCTGTGATGCCCCACGCGGCCTCCGTGCTCTTTACATGGGATTTTCGCAGGGTGGTTCTGGGCACCACGGGCCGGGGATCGCAGCCCCGGCAGGAGCAGACACAGCTGGAGGCAGAGGGCCTCTGGGAGCCACTGGAGCGTGCAGCCCAGCTCCCGGAAGGCTGCTTCCCAAAGGGTCAGCCCTCAGAGGAGGGTGCTGAGTCAGTTCCCGCCAAAGGAAACTATTTTCACCCTTTAGGCGCCCGTTGGGCTGCCTTTGTCATTTAAAATACCTTCTGAAAGAAGTCTCTGGGGAAGCAGGCCTCCAAAGGAGCCAGAGCAATTAACCCATTTAGGGTGGTCTTTAAAGTCTGCAAGTGGTGGAAGGGAATGGCGGGGTGGAGACAGGGAAGGGAGACAGGGACCTGGCGTCCTTTACCCTGTTGAACTCCACAGCGTTCCCGACCTTGGGAGGTCTTTCCCATTTCACCTGCAGAGCAGATGAGGCTCTGAGAGGTTAGGTCCTGTGTCCAGGCTCGCATCTCTTGAGACCCAATTTCAGAAGAGTTGACTGTGGCTCTGCTCTCTTGGCTGCACTGTGGTCCTTACACAGTTTGTACTGCTTGCTCACCCCTTCATTCCCACTCGTTAATTATCACTACATAAAAGGCATCTGCAAGGCCACGCACCAAACTGTTAAAAGTGGCTATCTCTGGGAGGAGGAATTACAAGAGAACTTCACTTGTTGCCTTTCTGCATTATTTGAATGTTAGCAAGCATTGTTACTTTTATAATTGACAGAAACAATAGAGATAATCCCATTAAAATAATTTCAGATTTTTCCATGAAAAAAAAATCACACGAAACTTAACAAGCATTTATGGGGCACACTATGTAGCAGGGCCCACTCATCCTCACTGGCTAGGGCTGGGTCCATGCCAATACCAGCAGGCACTTTGGCTCATAGAAGACCACTGAGTTTGGGGTTTCCGGGGACAGGAAGGTGACAGGCAGAGTCTACCTGTGGGGTGACACTCACTGGCTGTCTCATGACCCACCAAGCCCAGAGCAGCAGATCACTAAGGACCCAGACTCTACCTTCAGGCGTGGGACACATTTATTACCAACCTTCAGAGTGACACACTCAGAGCAAGGCTCCAGGGAAGGACTCTGAAGTGCCTCTAGGTCCCCTGGGGAGCAGGGGTACAGAGGAGTGTAGCTGAGCAGACAGCTATAGGCCAAAGTCCCCCCATCTTCCCTGCACATCAATAGTGCAGTAATGCCATCAATTTGCTGCAGAACTTGCAACAACGTGATTGCTCTTATTCAGTTAATTAGCGAAGGGAGAGATTAAGGACTTTCATCTCCTGCCTTCTCTTTTACCTACAAGGCTTATTTACTTAGCAATGAACAAAGAATATCACTATATATATATTTTTTTTTTTCCAAGTAAATCTTAAGAAGGTTACTGGCTGACACACCTGTCAGCATCACACAACACTAGGAAAATCAGAGTACCTTAGAAATTGCTCCATCATTGGCAAGATGGGGAAACAGAGGCCTGAAGAGGGACAGTGATTGGCCAAGGACAAATAGCCAGTGAGCTACAGAGCTGGGCCTGGAACCCATTCCAGGTTCCTATTTCTCTGCATACTTTAAAACATGGGCAGCTAAAAGCTCTAGAGGAGCAATGACACTGACCCACCAAAAGGACAATGCCATGCTCAGGAGCACAGAGGGAGAAGGCCCTGGAGGATGGTTTGCTTTCTGGTCACAGATAATGCAGGGCTCAAGATCCTGTCATAGAGACTTCCCTGGTGGTGCAGTGGTTAAGACTCTGCGCTCCCAATGCAGGGGGCCCGGGTTCCATCTCTGGTCAGGGAACTAGATCCCACATGTATGCCGCAACTAAGAGTTTGCATGCCACAACTAAGGAGCCGGCAAGCTGCAACTAAGGAACCCGCCTGCTGCAACTAAGGAGCCTGCCTGCCGCAACTAAGACCTGGCACAACCAAACAAATAAATAAATAAAATAAGTAAATATTAAAAAAGAAAAGATCCTGTCAGAAGAGAGACACAGATGTAGAGAACAAAAGTATGGATACCAAGGGGGAAAGGCGGGGGAGGCGGTGGGAGGAATTAGGAGATTGGGATTGACACATATACACTATTGATACTATGTATAAAATAGGTAACTAATAAGAACATACTGTATAGTACAGGGAACTCTACTCAATGCTCTGTGGTGACCTAAATGGGAGGGAAATCCAAAAAAAGAGGGGATATACGTATATGTGTAACTGATTCATTTTGCTGTACATCAGAAACTAACACAACATTGTAAAGCAACTATACTCCAATACAAATTAATTTAAAAAAAATAGGGACTTCCCTGGTGGCGCAGTGGTTGAGAATCCGCCTGCCAATGCAGGGGACACGGGTTCGATCTCTGGTCCAGGAAGATCCCACATGCCGTGGAGCAACTAAGCCCATGCACCACAACTACTAAGCCTGTGCTTTAGAGCCCATGAGCCACAACTACTGAGCCCATGTGCCACACCTACTGAAGCCTGCATGCCTAGAGCCTGTGTTCCGCAAGGAGAGAAACCACGGCAATGAGAAGCCCGCGCACCACAACAGAGTAGCCCCCGCTTGCTGCAACCAGAGAAAGCCCCCGTGCAGCAACGAAGACTCAACGCAGCCAAAAATAAATAAATAAATAAATAAAATGAAAAAGAAGAGAACCATCAAGGCCAAAGACCTCCTCCCTGAGTTTCAAAGAGGACAGAGGCTGGGAGAGTTCCTGATTAGGGGAGGGAGCTGGGGATAAAACACCTTTCTTTGTCATGGGGGATGGGGTGATGCCTGGAGGGCCTCAGCTCAGTACCCAGAGGAGCTCAGGTCACTTACCATGTGGCCTTCTACACCCTTCCATGGTTAATGCCTATTTTCTGTCCAGGTTCCTAGGTGTAAAAGAGCTGGGGGCAGGATCCCACCAGCTCCCCACCTTGGGTCCTTTGTCCATGTTTTCTCTCTGCCCAGAATGTCCTGGGTTATTAAAGCCCTTGGTTATCTCTACCTGGCACACCCTACTAATTCTTTCAGATCCAGTGAACGCCTCCTCCAGGAAGCATTTCTTGATTTCCTCAGGTGCCTTGGAGGCTCTACTCCTCAGTCCCCTCCACACCAGTTTCCTACCTCCCTTATCACCTTTTCTCCCAAGAGAAAAGAAGTCTGACATTCTCTGAGCATTATTAAGTGTCAAACAGGATGGTGGGAGCTTTCACATAGAGGCTCTCTATAAATTCCCTGGAGGGAGGTGGGTGGTGACTGTGACCATGACTAACCTTTACTAAACTCCTTCTCTATCCCAGGCCCTGTGATGAGCCTTCATCATGAGCTGGGTATCATACTGCCCATGTTATACTTGCTTAAGGAAACAAGCTTAGAGGCAATGTGCCCTATCCAAAGTCCCACAGCAATAAAGCTTATATTTAATGCAAAGATGTCTGACTGCAGAGCCCATGGATCCTGCCTCCTATCTCTCTGAATCTCTGCCTCCTTCTCCAGAACTTGGCCTGAAATTTAGTGCCACACAGGCACTTATTAATAAATGTTTGCAAAATCAACACGCAACCTACAATATTAAGTGAGGAAAGGCTCATTTCCTTTCCTCTTCTTCGATAATCAGGAAATCATGGGCCACTAGGGAGATTCCAAGTTACATCACATATGTCACCCCACCCCCTTGTAGGCTTGAATCTCCACCAGGCTTTGAATTCTTGCAAAGAAGTGGACTGACCACTGCTAGACACAGAGACGGTAAGCACCTTGGCCCAGGTCACACAGCACCTGACCGGGGGCTAAAACCTGTGTCTGCTGGCTCCTGGTCAACCTGGAGTTTGGAGCTATTGCATCGTACCGCCCCCCGCCCCCCAACACACACACCTCTTCTCCTTAAGAGAGTCAGGGGGGCAGAGCTTAGAAGAGGCATGTGATTATGGGCAGATCCACGCTTAAGCCCACTGGCTCTCTCTGCAGTCAGCATTCAGCTCTGCAGCTGCCTGGGTCTCCAGGGGCCCCGTCTCTGAGCAGTGAGAAAGTCCAAAAACTTCCAGAGCCAGGAGTCTTTCTCTCAGCTTTCTCATGGTCAGTGGGGAAACTATCATACTGGTCTCTTAGGCAGGGTTCTGAGGCAGATCCAATAAAGCAACAGGTGACAGTGGCTGGCACAGTCCCTGGCACATAGTAAGCAGTCAGTCGATGCTATGTTCATTGTAACCATCCTTTTCTTTTCTTTTCCGGTGTCTATCTTTGTCTCAGTACCTTTGTCTTACTCAGGCTCTACCTGATCTTTCTGTCTCCTTGTGTCTGTCTGTGCATCTCTACCCCTGCAGCTATGTCTGCCAGACGTCTGTCATGGGGGTGGGAACAGGAGCCCTACACCCCCCGCACACCCCAGCGGCGCAACCAGGCAGTAGCGGGGCTGCCCGAGCCCACCGAGCCCCCCAGGTCCCCGAGAACCCTGAGTCCCCCCGTGCGCCAGGCCCTTCCGCCCCTGCAAGCAGCCCAAGCGGACCGATTAATCAGCATCGCCAACGAAAGGAAAAACCAAACCCACAGAAGTTAGAAAGAGAGAGGGACTTACCGTTTGCCGCGACCCCCAGGCTGGCGGAGCCACTTTTAACTAAGAATGAATTAGGGACAAACTCTTCCTCAGAGTCTGAGTCCGGGGTTGGCTGGGCCACACCGTTGCCTAGCAACCGCCTCTGGCTCTCATTGGCCGGAGGGGAAGGGGGCGGGGAGGGGGACTGCTCAATAGGGGTTGATGAAGCGGATGAACAATGCAAGGGAGCACCTGCGAACCACAAACACAAACACAGACAGAAAAAAAAAATAATGAAAATTGGTTTTGAGGCACACGGGGAGGGGGAGGGAGCAAAATAAAACACGCATCAACAGGGGGAGGGGGTTCCCAACACAGGGCGATCTACTGCACACGTGGCCCGGGGGCGGGCCTGATGCCTCCTTAAAGTTGGTGCAAACTCCTTCTGAAGAGCTGGCCTCGTGCAGAAGTCTGCATGCTTGCAAAGAAGGCGTCCCTCGAAAACACTTGGGAAGCCCTTCCTGCTTTGCCTGTTCTCTGAGAGAGGTCTGAAAATCTGGGGTCTAGTCCTGGTGGGGCTGTGTCATCTATGAAACAGCTGCCCGCCTCTGAGCTTCAGTGGCCTTGCTGGTAAAATGAGCAGCCGCACTGGGTGAACGCTGAGCCCCTGCAAGCTGGCCATTCTGTGACGTCACCGAACTGAAATAATGTTCTTATTGGTGAGATTTTAATCCAACATGCCTGGAACAGGCTCTGGGCCTCATAAAAGGTAGAGGGAGCGGGAGAGAATGATCCAGAGCCCCCTCCACCGCTGGCATTCCAGGATTTCAACACACTCATCTTTTACTTTTCTAAAAATCTGACACTTTAAGATTTTTAAGCCCTGACATTCTCTGCAAACTTCTTAAGAGAACAAGAAATCTAGCAGTCTTTTTCACTTGTGTATCCCCAGAATCTAGCATAGTACCTGGCACACAGTAGGCCCTATATAAATATTTGCTGAAGAGATGAATTCTAGGTGCCTAACAGACTGGGATTCTTCGTAGTCTCAGCAGACTAGGATTCGTAAGTTCTGACAGTCTCAGATGAAAAAACCGTACACTATTTAGGACACTAACACTGTGAATTCCAAGATGCACTAAGTTAGGATGTTTGACTGCAAGTTTCTGACATGTCAGGGTTCCATGATTCTAAAAATCCCAGCTTTCTATAGTTTTGTGAGCACACTCCCAACTCTTCAAAAGGAGGAGGTGATGGCTGGCCAGGGACAAGACCTTTGGGGGCAACAATTTGCGGTCCTATCTGTGTCTGGGCTTTAGGCATGTGCAGAACATCATCTACAAGAGAGGGAACACAAGCACACACACATAGAAGTATACAGTACAAGACAACGCATCCACTTGATAGCAAGGGCTATGTCTTTTTTCCCACCTTGACTGATAGAAGGTTTAAAACATAATCAGATCCATCCAGTTTTTCAGAGGCCGAAACTTAGGAAACATAAGGTGGCCCAGACATGTCATCATAAGATTTGGTAGAGCTCTATGCGGCAGGTGGCAAATAGAGCTGCTGATTGTTGAAAAAAAGCAAAACAAAACAAAAAAGCTTTTTGTGGTCTGTCTACCAAGAGAAGCTCACTCAGTTCAGTCACCATATCTCGCAGGATTTTGCAGGTTCCGTGACTCTCATGTCAACCCTTGAGCCCAACCACATGTGACAACATTTTACAGAGTTGCCGTGTGTGCCATTTGGTTGGTTCATATTAAAAATTCAGTAAGAGCAAGTGAGGCAGCAGGGATCCACGATCACGGTACTGTCTCGGGGTAGCTTTTCCATCCGTGTTTTGGTTTACCTAAACATCTGGGCTGTGATTTACCTTAAAATCGTCCCAACCAGTGTTTCCAGTTCACCCTAGGGAGACCTTCCCTGACACCACTTACCAAACGGCACTACAGGGATGACCATTCCTTTCTCGGAACTAACCTTTTTTTAGTTCTGTTACCATATTTGCCCTGCTGCATTTGGAGGTGTCTGCCGTTCTCTCCTGTATAAAAGCATAGGGCACATTCTTGGGACACAGTACATTCTTGGAGTGGGCTTTGGAGTTCAACAGAATTGGGGTTTGCATCACACCATAGCCTCCTATTGGCTGTATGATCTTGCGTAGATTTCTTCCAGTTCCTGATTTATCAGTTGGGAACTCCTCCCCTTTTATAAAGTTATTATAAGGACTAAAGATAATATACTACACCAGCACACAGTATGCCTGAGGAAGCAGAATCCCAGGGTCAGTGCTTACCAAATGTTTATTAAATTGAATGAAAGCACCCCACGAAGAACCCCATTTATGATTTCCCTTCCTCTACAGTCCCAGTATTGGGAAGATTTTTGTCCGCCAGGCTGCATTTATGAAGCAATATACATTCATTTCCTCATCTTTTATTAACCAAAGACACCTTCTAATCTCCAGTCAGAGCTTCTGATGAGCTTGAAATAACCAGTACCATACGATGCTGAGCTGTTAGAATTTCACACAAAGGTTAAGAAACATGATATGTTGTTCCAGGGTACTTGTTACAGCCTCTTCCTGAGTAGATCTGTCAAGCTTTATGAAATAAATAGTTCCCGAACTAAGTAAATTGTTCCATCACAAACTTCAGAGACCCTGGGCTAAGAACAGCACAGTCCCTCCCACTCCTCATGCCTGTTCCCTCTCCCTTCGATCCATTCTCCAGGCCTCACCCTGGGCCTCTGGGGTTGCTCTGAATATTCATAACTTAACATTCAAAGGACCTAACAAGGTGCCAGACCCTTGGTAGGCGCACAATGACCCACAAGGTTTCTGTGATGTACAGAAACTATTGGACACATGTTAATTTCCTTCCTCTTATTCATCAGCATCTTTTAATTTAAGTGGTCCCCAGGTGGGGGCACAAAACCATCTCCTGGGTGCAAGAAAATTCTAGAAGTATTTATCTTTTATGTCAGCCTTTTCTAATATCTATTTTGTATATGTTTTATAATATATGTAATGCATTTGTGCTCAAAATACATGTAATAAAATGCTCTGCTGTATCAATTCGGCATCTACAGAAGCAGGGCAGGTTGTATTAAAAGAATGGGCTCTGGAACCAGACCCCACATTTGAATTCTAGTTGCACTACTTGCTAGTTCCATAGTAGTGACCTTGGGCAAGTTAATTCACCCTTTGTGACTCAATTTCCTCATCTATGTAATGGAGATCAAAAAATAAAAAAGAATACCTACGTTACAGAGTTGCTCTGATGACTAAAGGAGTTAAAACAAGCGAAGTCTTGAGAACAGTGTGGCAGCCAGTAAACACCTAATGAACTTTAGGTATCAGTATGCATAAATATGTATATATAAAGTGAGGGGCCCTACGTTTCTTTATCTTTTCTTTTAAGAGCAGCGTGCGACCGTAGAAGTATGGTGAACACTGTTTCATTCCAGAGACATTTCCTAAACACCCACCGAGCAGGCTAGAAGGTGAGGGATATATAAACTGTGAGAGGCGCAGCCCCCAAGGAGCTGGTGGAAGGGGAGGGAGAGTGTCACATGCAGCTGTAAGCAAGGCAGAGGTGGGACCTGTCAGAACAGGATGGAGGTGGGGACCTCACTTCAATTGGAGGAACCAAGGAAGGCTTTCTGTAGCCATAGAGGATTCCAGCGGGAAGAGATGAAGAGATGGGGTCTTGAGCATGCATGGCAGAGAGAGGAATACTCCGCCTCAGGCCCTCATCCTTCACCTGGTCTCAAGCAACCTGCCCACTATCACTTTACCTCTCAAGTCTCATGTGTTACCGTTATTAACTTCTCACCAAGGGTGCTGAAGCTTGCTGGCCTGCCCTCATTTCCACGCACTCACTGCTCCCTCTTCAGCTCAGGTTCACCGATTTGCACAACTTCGGGGCACCACGGGCATTGAATCTATCTGAATGGCACCCCCTGGAGCACAACTACGAAGTTTTGCCTCTGAGCTTTTGCACATGCTGTCCCTTTGGAGTGTTTCCTTTCCTGTTCCCCCCGCTCCTCATCACTACCACCCTGTGTGTCTCACTCGCCCCCACTCAGCCTCTGGGCTTAACCTCATGGTCATCCCCTCCAGGGAGTCTTCCATGATGCCTCAAGCCTGAGTTTGGGTTTGGCACCCCTCTGGGGGCTCCCGCAGCTCCCTGTACTTTCCCTGTTGCAACACTTCCCACACTGCAGTGTATACTTGTCTGTGGCCACCCACTAGCCTGATTGGCTTGTCCATTACCATATTCTCCAGTGCCCAGCACAGTGTCTGGTACATAGAAAGCACTATAAATATTTGTTAAATGAAGAAAGGATGGAAGGAAGGTAGGAGGGAAGAGGAGGACCTTGATTATAGCACAAAAGGTCTATGTAAAGAGAGAAGTGGGAAATGAGTCTCTGAGTAGCAGGTTTAGGCCTTGAACACAAGGAAAAGGGAATCAGACCGTAACTGGGGAGTTACGCAAGTTTTTAAAGCAGGAATGTGACAAGGCCAGAGCTGTACTTTAGAAGGATCTGCTCTTGAAACTTAAGGCATCTGCTCAGCCACCCAGATCTCCTTTCTAATTGGCTCAGCTCAGCCAGGATGTTCAAAGTCCACATGATCTGGGCTTGCTTTTCAGGTGGGGCCCAGCTGCAGGTTCCTGTAGGCAAAAAAGGACGCCCCATGCCATGGGATTAGGAAATTGGGGTTTGGGGTTGCCTTTCCATGTATCCTGTTCATCAGCTGAAGGGAACCTGGTATTGTAGAATTTTCCACTG
This sequence comes from Pseudorca crassidens, assembly GCF_039906515.1. NCBI lineage: Eukaryota > Metazoa > Chordata > Mammalia > Artiodactyla > Delphinidae > Pseudorca > Pseudorca crassidens. Next base: position 57,241,926 of record NC_090304.1, read on the forward strand.
TGTCAAAATGAGATGGGATGACTGGAATGTCTCACCTCAACAACCAAGGCGGCCAGTGAAGGGCAGAGGGGAGCCATGCAAGTTTCCTGAGAGGAGGTCTCTCTGAGCCTAGCTCGAGCTTATAGTAGATAAGGGTGGAGAAAGAAAAAAAAAAAAACAAAGTGAGAGAGTGCAGACACCCCTGTGGTCGAGGGGTGGGGCTGGGGGAATAAACATTTGCAGAACCCCTTCTGGAGGCCAGGAACGGGGCCAGGTGTTTTACAAGATCTCTTCCTCACAAAAACAATGCACTGGAAAATCCATCCCCATTTCCGAGGTCAAGAAGTAGAGGCCTACATTTGCCTGTGGTCACAGGACCTGGGTGAGAACCCGCACTGCAGTGCTGTGTCCACTGAGGGGTGTGAATTAAATTTATCAGCCCTGGGGACTTCCCTGGTGGCGCAGTGGTTGAGAGTCCGCCTGCCGATGCAGGGGACACGGGTTCGTGCCCCGGTCCGGGAAGATCCCACATGCCACGGAGCGGCTGGGCCCGTGAGCCATGGCCGCTGAGCCTGCACATCCGGAGCCTGTGCTCCGCAACGGGAGAGGCCACAACAGTGAGAGGCCTGCGTACCAAAAAAAAAAAAAAAAAAAAGCCACTGCAAAGAGCTTTTGAGGGGAGACTGAGAGTACACTTGCAAGGAGCCTGGGAGTCTCAAGGTGAGGGCTCAACCAACATGGATTCCCTCTGCCATCCCTCCAGCTGTAGGTCTTTGAAAGTAAGAACAGGGTGATTTTGGGGAATAAATAATGACGGATCTGCAAGCCTGCCAATGACACCTTTATCAATATGCATCGCTTACTGACATCATATAAGAGGAAAAGTGTTAGGGAGACAGACAGGATATATGAAAGGAGCACATGACAAGGGAGTCCTGAGATCTACAGAAAGAGCGATTTCAGTCCCTCACACCTTTGTGTGCATTGATGGTAGCTTTCCTTAGCGTCTGAGACGTAACCTATAACCAGGGCAAGCTGGTGCTCAAGGAAGAGCCTCTAGCATTCTGGATTCTGAGTTGTCTTTGGAATACACCGTGAGACTAAAGTGTGAAGGGCTAGCTGATGGACGAGTTTATTACTCTGTCAAAGAAAAGAAGACCATTAACAAAATGCACTTTTTTACACTTTTCTCAGCAGTCCTGAGAAATCCATCTAAACGCCCAAATGGAACTTTACTGATCTCCATGAGACCCCATCTAGGCTCCAGTGGGGAAAGTCATGGCTTGCTCACACAGTGGGGAAGTGTGAGTCCTAGCTGTGAAACCAGAGCACGAGTTGTATGCTGCAGGGAGCCCCTTGGGTTAGGGGAAGAGCCTCCTAATAACCTTCGAACCGGCAGCCCTGCATTGTAGAAGCTTGTTATAAAATGCTTAGCACAGTGCCCAGTAAACGGCAATTACTTAGTAAATGATACCTAGAAAATACCAAAACAAAACCTGTAGACCTAAAGAGGTAGCTCATCTCAATGGAACCCTGAGCTGATGGATTCATCCTTCCCGCAAAGTCTGACTGTGTTTCATCTCTTCAGTCTCCCTTCTAGAAATACTCAAGCCCCTCCACTTAAAACCAAATGCATTCGTTCTCTCCTCATGAGCCAACCTCATATCTATTTCCTCTTAACAGGGCAGCCAGTTGCTCCATTGAATAAGGAAAACCTTATTCAGTTCTGAGCAGAGGATGGGGCATTAAGGGAAACTTGGATCTCCTTCCGATATGAAGGTCTGAGGCTGCTGAAGGACCAGGAACTCCACTGCAGGGATAGCATGTCCTGCTTTTGACGGCAGTGAGTGATGGCCACGCCTGCAGCTTAAACAGCCCAGCCTGCCCAACAGGGACCACAGCTGCTCATCTCTGTGTCCTGGCCTGGCTCAGAGTCTCAGCTTAGAAAAGGTCTGCAGAACCAGTTCCCACCGTTATTTTAAATGGATTGAAATCCACTGTGGCAAGCATCTCAAAGTGCTGGAAATCTGAAGCTAGAGCACTAGAGGGACCATTTGTTCTGCTTTGCCAGTGAGAGCCCCAACTGACATCTGTTATCCTGCAACGATTAATCGTAGTGCCCTGCCTTTACTCTAAAGATGTCCTGATTTGGACAATTATATGGCCACCCCATTTGAGGGCAATATAGATTCAGTTCCACATCAGAGGCTATAGTTTGCTGCAACAGACTAGGGGTCAAGAGATCTGGGTGCAGGTCAACAGTGTGCTGTGGCAGCATGGGCAGGGCCTCTGGCCTCTCTGGCCCTCACATTCCCACTTGGGGAGTTGGAGCAGAATACTCTAAGGTTCTTTTGTGGTCCAACATTCTACAAGATAGGAGTAACAGTAGTACATACCTCAAGGGGTTGTTTTGAGGATTAAAGGAGACTGTGGAAAAAATGCAGGATAAAAACGATTTCATTTATAATGAAAAGTTAGGTCCTTTCAGTATAGTGAGCGCTCATAAGACATTTATAGACTAAATGAATTTGTATAAATGCATTCCTATACAGAAGATTGGCTGAAAAAAATCTTTAATGATGGTTATCACTGATATGGGCAATTTTTAATTTTTAAAAAATGTCTTCAAAATTCTCTACAATGAGCATATATAGTTATCTTTATACTTTTAAAAATTATTTTTTAAAACTTCAGGAGAAAATGAAATAATAAATGTGACAATACCTGGCATCTAGTAGGTGCTAAAATAGATGTTGGTTTTAAATACAAACAAGATTCTATGCACTGATATTGGTAATATAATTTGATATAGTTGATTTTTAAAATGTGAAAAGCTTTTAATTGAGCAATTCCACTGCTAGGAATTTACCCTAGAACACAATTATGACGTTTCAGAAGATTTATTGATAAGGGTATTCATCACAACATTGTTTGTAATAGTCAAAAGTAAAATTAAAAAAAAAATGTTAAAGAGGAAAAACACCCTTTATGTTAAAAAGTGACTAATTATGTAAATTAAGGCATATCAGTAGAATGTTAATATGTAGACATTATAAGCCATGTTTGTAAAGAATGTTTAAGGACCTGGGAAATAGGATATTAAAAAAGCATGGGGCAAAACTGTATAAAAAATAACTGTGACATTTGTTTGAGTGTATGTGTGTGTGTGTAATTAACAAAAATGTTAATGCCTGTTACCTTAGGGCAGTAGAATTATGAATACATTTTATTTATTTTTTATATTTTTTTATATTTTCTAATTCTTTCAAGGAACACATGTGATAAGATTTTTTTTTAAAAGTTATTTTAAAAAGAAGAAAACACACACACAGACAGAAGCAAAGACAGCAGCTTCTGCTTTGTGTCCCCCATGGGATGAGCCTGGCAGAACCACAGCCTCCTGGGTCCAAAGTCGCCTTCTTTTCCAGCCCATTAAATCTTTGTGGGTCTTACTCCCCAAGCAGGGCAGCTCCCACTAAGTCAACTCTCCTCTCCTCGACAGTGGTTATTTTCAGAAGCAGGTCTGGGGCCATCTGTCTCTGTGACTTATGTTGGGAAAATAGTCTCTGGAAAACAGGACACAGTAAATTTCTCAGGCTCAGCTCATTTGATCTCCAGCTCTCCTCCTCACAGGTTTCTCAGGGCCAGGTTGTTTTTTTTTGGTTTTGTTTTTTTTAAGCATTCACCAGGAAAGGAACTCTGCTTTCACCTGCCCACCTGGGGAAGCCCAGTGACTGGTGTACCTTCCACATCAACACTGAATAAAGAGTAACTTAGGTCTCTCTGGTCTTCAAACAAGGATGACCTATCCGCTGCCTGCTAGTTTGTTTGATACAGGTATATTAAATGAGGACATTCACTGATTTTTTTGTAATAACAGCTTTGAGATATAAATACATACCATACAAGTCACCCATGTAAAGTGTACGATTCAATGGCATTTAGTATATTCAGAGTAGTGCAACCATCACAATACATTTTAGAATATTTCCATCACCCCAAAAAGAAACCACACAGTCATTAACAGTCACTCCCCATTTCCTTCCAACGCTCTGCAGCCCTGGACAATTACTAATCTACTTTCTGTCTCTACAGATTTGCCTATTCTGGACATTTTATATAAATGGAATTATATAATATGTGCTCTTTTGTGACTGTCTTCTTTTACTGAATATAATGTTTTCAAGGTTCACCTATGTTGTAACACAGATCAGGATGACACTTCATTTTACTGCTGAATGACATTGCATGGTACAGATGTACCGTATTGTATTTATCCATTCTTCAGTTGATGGAAACTCTACTTTTTGGCTCTTCCAAATAATGCTGCTACAAACATTTGCGTACAAGTTTTTGTGTGGACACATGCTTTCATTTCTCTCAGTGTACGGCTAAGAGTGGAATTGCCGGATTGTACGGTAACTGTGTTCGACCTCTTGATGAACTGCTGGATCATTTTCCAAAGTGGCTGCGCCATTTTACGTTCCCATCTGCCGTGTTTGAGGGTTCCAATTTCTCCATATCCTTGCCAATACTTGTTATTGTCCGTCCTTTTGATTATAGCCAGCCTAGCGGGTGTGAAGTGGCATCTCATTGTGGTTTTTGAGTTGCATTTCCTAATGGCTAACTGTTGAGCATCTTCTCATGTGCTTATTGGCCATTTTTATGTCTTCTTTGGAGAAATCTCTACTCAGATCACTTGCCCGTTTGTAAACTGAGTTGTCTTTTTTTAGTATTGAATGGCAGGCATTGATTTTTTCACCAAATATTTATTTTGTGCCTACCTTGCGCCAGGCAGTGTTGTAAGCGTCACTGATAGGCAAGGAAGACAGAGCCTCGCCCTCAGAGGCGTACATTCTAGTGGAGGAGGAAATCAATACACAAGTAAGCAAATAACTATGTAGAGCAAGATCAGGTGCTGAGAGATGCTATGAAGAAAAGTTTAATGCAATAAGAGGTTAGGCGTGATGGGGTGGGTGTGTTGTTTTAAGTAAGGTGGTCAGGGAAGGCCTCTCTGAGGAGGTGACATTTAAGCAGAGACCTGAAGTAAGTAAATGAGTGAGCTACACAAACATCTGGGGGAAGAGGTTTCCAGGCAGAGTGCCCAGCGACTGCAAAGTCCGGGCAGTAGAAGCAAGCTCATTTGAGAGACAGCAAGGAAGCTAGTACAGCTGGAGGAGTATAAGGAAGAGAGTGCTGAGAAATGAACCTTGAGAGGTGGCCAGGGGGCCAGATCACAGACGTGCATATTGCAAACAAAGGCCACTATGCATACGTGTTCTTATTAGTGAGTTCCCTGAGGGCAGGGACTGGTTTTATTTATCTCCATATGTTCACAGCCCACACAATGACTTCATATATAGCGGGTACCCAGTACATACTGGAATCTACTTTAACTTACTGAGCTACTAATAAAACGATGCCCACATGTGAATTGTATTTACTCTACAGTTTACAGAAAATGTTCACATCCATGATCTTATTTGATCCTTACCATATCCAAGTGAGGTAATGACCATTACCCCCATTTTACAGATAGAAAAACTGAGTCTAGGAGAGGCGATAGGACTAGTGCAGGGACATACAACTGGTAAGGGGCTAAGTGGGACTCCGACCCAGGGGAAGGGCAGCAGTAAGATCTGAATTTAAAACTGGTTATTGTGGTTTCGGGTAGGTTACTTCCTCTTTTAGAGCTCTGGGATCTTCAGGATCTGGGCCTACCTTCTAGGGGTCCTGTGAAGAGTATATAATCAAAGCATGTGTGTCTGGGGCCTAGCATGGGCCTGGCCTACAGTAAGTGCTCAACAGTGGCAGCTCTTCCCCAGCTTCCCTTTATTACCAGCCCTAGCTATACACTCAGGCAGGCTCTTCGTGTGAGGCCTTGACTGGGTACTGGAGACAAAGAGCTAAGACCAGCCTTTCCCCTAGAGGGGAGCCCGGTCTCATGGGTGAAGGAAACAAATGCATTATTTAATGTGAGAGAGACAGGGATGCCGGTGGAGGGGGGTGAGTGGTGAGGGAGGTGCTGAGGGGCAGGGCAGGGGAAATGGGAGGCCCATGGAGCTCTGATTATCAGCTGCAACCCCAGATTTCTCCCAGGTGCTGTTAACCTTTTCCAACAGCTGCCCCAAAGGGATTTAAGATGGTCCACCCAGGCCGCTGGAGGCTCAAATCAGCCTGACGGGGAGGCCTCCTTCTGTGGGATGTCGGGGAGAGGGAAGGCACAGGGCAAGCTGGATTATCTGTGTCTGTCAAAATCTGCTGGCAAACATGATCAAGGAGCCACTGAAATTTATGGTGGGCCTCGAACAATCTGTGGTCACAGAGTGTTCTGTTGAACAGGAAGGCTTCAGTTTGCATTTTTGCAGTGAGATTTGATTAAGAAAGTGCCTCCCAGCAGCTGTTCCCAAAATCATTGGGTTAAAAAAAATACACACACACACAATATATAGTTCCCTCTCCCAGATTCAACTTACACAGCTGCAAAATTCCAGGCCCTAAGACACAGGAAGAGCACAACCTGATTGCCAAGCCCCACCTCTACTCAGACATTGCAGGAAGGGTGGAGGTATTAAAGAGGCAAAAGATAGGGAGCTGGGGAGAAAAAAGGGCCCAGTTGCTGGAAGGAGGGGAGGGCACTGATATTAATTGGGCAACTACTGTGTGTGCAGCACTGTGGAAGCTTTATATATACATCATCTTACCCAACCCTCACACCCCCACCCCTGTGAAGGTGTTAGGCTCTCTCCAGATGACAGATGCAGAACTTGAGGTTCAAAGAGAGACTCTTCAGGGTCACCCAGCTGGTGGGCACAAGGCTGGGTTCTGGGCCTTGTTCTGTCAGACTCTACGCCCATATCTGTGCCGCTAATATAATCTGAATGAAGGGTTTACTTCCTTGATCTCTCATCAGCCATGGCAACAGGACTATACGTTTAAAGAAGTTAATTTTCTCAAAGCCCCAGGGCTAGTGAGTGTGGAGCTGGGATTCCAACTCAGGCCAGCCACCTGAGCCCACGGCCAGAGTTATTCCTAGAAACTCACTCTGTCTTTCAGGGTCTTAGATGAGGGTCAAGGATTAGTGTAATCAATGAATTGGGCAAAGATTAACCAGGAAAAAAAAAACCTCCATGTAAAATAAAGCCAGAATTGTATACTTACCGTTTGTGCAGTTTTCCAAATATCCATTATATTTCAACAAAAGGTTTTAAAAAATACCAGAAGGCCCTGTGGTGTGAATGTAAGCATAGAGTGAGAGAATTTTCCTTAAATAGTTTCCTCCCATAAATGCCCTGATTCTAAACAGCTTTCTTGGAGCTTACTCACTGTGCCAAAGCCTCCTTCCCATCAGGTTTCCACAGAACTTTTGGAAACTTTTTTGGGAAAGCACAAATGTAGTAAAGGCCAAGCTTTCCAGAAATTTCTCTACTCCCACTCCAGGAAATCGTGAAAAATCAAGGAAAGCAGTCAGGGGGAGACAGTGCACAAGTAAAGAGATGGTTGCCTAAACCTGCTCCCAAGCGGCTGGGTCTCCCAAAGACTGAATTTCCCCAGAGAGAGGCTCTCAAAGCCAGGGGCCCCGTAGGAGGTTTGGGGCAAAAACTGGAAGAAAAACAGGTTTTTTTTTTTTTTTTTTTGGCTGCGTTGGGTCTTCGTTGCTGCGTGTGGGCTTTCTCTAGTTGCAGAGAGCTGGGGTTACTCTTCCTTGCGGTGCGTGGGCTTCTCATTGCAGTGGCTTCTCTTGTTGGGGAGCATGGGTTCTACCGGCGTGGGCTTCAGTAGTTGTGGTGCACGGGCTTAGTTGCTCCGCGGCACGTGGGATCTTCCAGGACCAGGACTCGAACCTGTGTCCCCTGCATTGGCAGGCAGATTCCTAACCACTGCATCACAAGGGAAGTCCCAAAACGGGGTTGTTTTTTTCTCCCAAACTATACTCTGTACAGAAAGGAGCTTTGGAGATGGGAAGGGAAGGGAAGGGAATAAACATCTACCAAATGCTGTCTGTGCGCTGAGTGCTGCACTAAGCACTTTACACACGTTTCCGACATACCCTTCAGAGCAAGCGTCACTCCCTCCCTCCCTCCACAAATCACTGAGGTCCCCCACCCCCATGTCAAGTTCTCCGCTAGGAGCTGGGGACACCAAGAGAAACAGAATCGTGTGAAGTGCCTGTCTTGGGCAGCTGCAAGTTTCCTTGGGCTGCTGTAACCAAGTGCCACAAACTGAGTTATCTTTAAACGACAGAAATTTATGGCTTCACCGTCCTAGAGGCTAGAAGTCCCAAATCAAAGTGTTGGCAGAGTCATGCTCCCCTGACACCTGCAGAGGAATCATTCTCTGCCTCATCCTAGCTTCTTGTGGTCCGCTGGCCATCTTGCTGTTCCCTGGCTTGCAACTGGATCATGCCAACCTCTGCCCTCCATGTCACAGGACCTCCTCCCTCCACCCGTCTCTGTCCTCACATGGCTGTCTTCTTAGAAGGACACCAGTGATACTGGATTAGGAGCCCACTCTCCTCCAGTATGACCTCATCTTGACTAATTACATCTGCAATGACCACTATTTCCAAATAAGGTCACATGCTGAGGTACTAGGGGTTAGGACTCGAACATCTCTTTTATTTTTTGGAGGGGGTGCAATTCAATTCATAACACTGTCCTTGTAGAGCTTAGACTATAGAAGCTTTGTTTTGAAGATGAATAAGGTGAGGCACAGAGAGGCCAAGTGACTCACTCAAGATCTACAGGAAGTAAATCCCAAGTCCAGGTCTGAGTCCAGAGCCCATATTTTGTCTGCCGTACCACCCTGTCCTGCCAGCGTGGGGTTTCCTCAGCTGGTGGTCATTTTTATCAAAGGAGATTTTGCATACGTCATCACATTTTGTCCTTGTGACACCTCTGCGAGGTAGGTACTATTATTCCCATTTTACTGACACAGGAAACGAGCTCCAGAAAGGCTGGAGTCACTCGGTTTGCAAGAGGAGGCGCAGGATTGAAGGCAAGTAGGTTAGACCCTGTACCCAGGCTTTCGCTGCCGCCACACCAAGATCAATGGCCCCATGGTGGGGGACTGGATGCCGGAAATGGAGTGAGAAATCAACACAACCAGCTAATGGAAAGCCCTATCTCCAAGGCTGCCCCGGGGAAGGACAGGCACCCTGACGGACGGCACTGGATTGGAAAAGAAAGAGGTTGGCTGGGTCTGTTTCTTTTAACCAGAAAGGCTCATCTGGAGAGGGAAGAATTTGTATTTTGGAAGCTAAAGACGTTCAATATTTTGAGCCCAGGAGTTCAGATCTCCCCTTACTCCTTGGCGAGCAGAGTCCGATCCCTGCTGGCAAATGGGATTTCTTGCTTCCTGGAGGGGAGGGCCCTGGGCAACGCTTGAGTATAAATCGTCTCAGGGGTTTCTTGGGCAGAGCCAGAGGAGCAGCATCCCTACCACTTGAGCGCAGGCACACATGGACTGCATCTGCCTCAGATTTCACAGGGTTTGGGAAAATGAGAGGAGAGAGAGGTGCCTGCAGGGTGGGGAAGATACTGAGAATGTTCCTACGTGCCAAGTCCACAGAGTCCAGTGGTCTGTGAGGCTGGGTGATGGGTTGTGTGTAATTTGTCACAGGTCCCTGGGCAAATCCGGGGAGGAGAGTGCCACCCTCTTGGGGAAGAAGACCAAGCATCCTTCTGGAGCGTCCTGACAACTTGATCCTGCCCCAGTTCTCAGCAACCCCAGGGGACTCCAACCAGCACCCCCACGGAGCTGGGGAGGGGAATCAGACTGTGTTCTCGCTGCCTTTGAGAAGTTTCCAGTTTAGTGGCCGAGCAAACCCTGAATGGGCAATTATCCCACAGTGCTGGGAGAGTGGGGACACAAAGAGCAGGCCCTTGATTAATGGAGCATGGGGCACAGTGGTACTTTCCTGCAGGAAGCGATGTCTAAGCAGAGGCCTAAAGGTGAACCAGGAGCTGGCCAGACGAAGGCGGCATTGTGGGTGTGTGCTTGTGAGCGGTGTGTACACGTGTGTGTGTGTGTGTTTCGGGGGAGGGGCTGGTTTCAGTGTCCTAGGCAGAGAGAAATGCATGTGTGGGGGCCCAAGGTAGGGAACTGCAAGTATTAACGGCAGGTATGTGTGGAGGAGAGGTGGGGAAGTGGTAGAGAGAGGAATGAGAGAGAGAAGCAGGGTTCCGGCGCTATAGAGGCCTCTGGTAGACTCCAGGGCCGGCCCCTATTCCCTGGGTTCTCAGTCCAGCAGTGGTGAGCAACTAGGCTGGGCCACCTGAATTAAGTCACCCAACTTCTCTGGGTCTCTACCTGAAAATTCCCATGGTTACACAGGTGGCCTTCTAAGCTCTCGTAGAGCCCCAATAATACAAACTAGCCAGACTGACTTACGTGATTCCACTTAATCCTCATATCCGCTCTCTGAGTTTCTCTTTATTACCCCCATTTAGCAGAGGGGAGCAGAGAAGTTCAAAGAAGGTTAAGTGACTACACTCTGTAAGTCTCTGATTTTCTAAAAGAAACTGCCCTCAGGCTTTCTGCCTGAATAACTGAGTCTTTTGCTCTCAGAGGAATTTTATGCAGGAGAGAGAGAACTTGTTAATAACACCAATGATAACAATAGCTACCGCTGATTGGGAACTTTCCCTTTGCCAGATATCATAGCAAGCTGTGTACAGACATGCATCCATTTTAATCCTCCTCATTAGAGACGAGGAGACTTGGACTTACAGTGGTCAATCCAGTTGGCCAAGGTCACTAGGCTGACTGGGAATGGGAGAGCCAGGAGGTGGCCCCAGGGGGCCAACTCCAGCCACAGCCTGAGCTCCTGATCACTTCTCTTAAAAGGAGCAAAGTCTTCTAGTCCAACCTGTGGGTTTACACATGAGGAAACTGAGGCCTGGAGAGGTGAGAGAATGAGCCCAAGGTCCATAATAAGGTGCGGCAGAGGGTGGTGCTGTGCCATTAATATCAGTGATAGTAACGGGAACGACAGGCAGCCTAACACAGAGGGTGGAAAATGGACTCTGAAGCCAACTGTCTGAGTTCGAATCCCAGTTCTGCCACTTAGTAGTAGCAGAAGCCTGGGCATGATCTTAAGTTCCCCGAGGCTCAGTTTCTTTCTCTGTAGAATAGGGATGATGATATAGCCACCTCACAGGGTCGTGCGGGGATTAAAGAGCTGGGTCATGGAAGCACCTGGCATAACGTAAGCTCTCTATCAGCACCTGCTGCTGCCATTGACTCACAACCTGCTCTGTGCTTGACACACTTTATCTGTGACTCTCACAGCAACTGTAGAGAGGGGTTACCATCCCCATGGTACAGAAGGGGGAACAAGTCTAGAGAAATTAAATAACATGCCCGACCTTACACGGCATGGAAGCTGTAGACGCTGGGTTGGAAGCCACGTCTGTCGGACGCCCAAGTCCATGTCATATCCCATAATAACCCCTCCCCAGGCATCCAGCCTTGCCACAAGCACTGGCACCCATCACCTCATCACTACGAAGTATGGGCCTATTTTTAAATGCTGATAGTTGTCACATCTCTATGGCAGTTGTGTACGCGCACACGTGTGTGTGTGTGAGAGGTTCTGATGAACAAGAAAGCACAACCACAAGCAGGATGGATGGTTCCATCCAAGTACCATCTATTATCCCACAATAGAATTAAACTTATTCTACAAGGATAACAACAATTCATCCTGCTTGCAGAGTCTTCTAGGGCTCAGAAAACTCTTTCACATCTATTATCTCATTGCATCCCCCATAACCGCCCTGGAGGGAGGGGAGTAGAGTTAATTGTATTATTTTCCATGTGTAGCAGCCACTCTTGGTTGCCTACCGACATCAATGGCCCTTGCTAACAGAATCCTGACTTGTTCAGCTAGCCATGCCTTCGAGATGTGTCAGGTCATGGATCCGGACTTTTATAAATCACAACAGTCCTGTTCCTCTTGGGGGAATGTGAACCACTGTCCAATCAGATAGGAGGAGAGGTCTCGGGGCTCCCCGGACATTGTGCCCTCTGGACACAATGCCTGAGGCTGCCGGAGCTGAAGCCAAGAAGGTAAGTCTGAGCTCTGATGAGCAGACCTGGAGTCGCACCACCTCCGGACTTCTTGCTCAGTGAGATAATAAATGTTGAAGTTAATAGTGATCGTTCAAGCCAGTTTGAGGTGGGGTTTTGTATAAGGCATCCTCAGATTTCCTTCTTCACTGTAGACAAGTCTTCATAAACATTCATTCCTACTACTTGTGCTTTTCCCTCTTAGCCATGCCCTATGCTAAGTACTTTATGAACTTCACTTAATCCTCACAATACCTCCGAGCGGTAGGCGTTACTGTTTCCATGTTACGGTTGGCCCGGTCACAGCTCAGGCAGCTAGTGTGAGGTCTCCCAAATCCCAGAGCCCATACTCTTCCAGGACGCTGCTCTGCTACTCTCACCGGGTGGCCAGCAAACTACAGCTCAGTTCCCTCTCACCAACGATGAGCAGCTCCTGCAGGCTCTGTCCCTGGGGCCAGGACCCGCCAAAGGGAAGGCTGAAGGACCCTCTTCCCAAGAAGCTGGGGAAGGCGGCTGCATAATGGTTCTGCTGCTGCTTCCTCAGCTAGTAAGTAGGATGATAATACCTGCCCTGCAGACAGGCTGAGGGGCTGGGAGTGGGTGGTGCACCCTTGGTGGTCTCCCTCCAAGGACACGCCACTTTCCTTAATGGACGATAATCCCTGGATCCCCTGTTGGGCAAGCACTGCGTGCCAGACATTGGGAACCAGTGGCAAGCAAACAGGGCCACCCTGCTCTCTTGAATTTCTCGTCTAACGAGGCAAACATGCTTGGAGGCCTCGTCTCTTGTTAGCCCCAGGCCCTCTGAGGGCTGTAGCCTCTTCTGAAAACTGGTGGTTAGAGTTGCCCTCTTCTCAGGGATGACGCCAGAGTCAAATGTCCCATCCCCTGGGCTCCCGTTTCCTGTCTGCTTCTGTGATTGACAAGTGATGACACCCCTGCTGCAAGCCTTGACTTCCTCTCAGAGGGTGCCCCGCCACCAGTCCAGGCAAGAGTCACTGTGCCTCAAGTGGGCAAGCTGGATGCTGCCCCTCCAGCCCTCCTGACACCCTCCCTGGGCCTGCCATCCTGGGACGCTTTCACACTCCCTGGAGACTTGCCTGTCTCCTGGCTGACAGTGTCCCACCCAGCTGCAATGCCCAAACATCCAGCCAGGCCCTGGCTAACGCGCTTCCCTCGGAGGGGCTTATCCAAAGGCCGACAGACGGCTCTCCATGTCAGAAATTATTTCCTGACGCCCAGCTGAGGCATCCCTGGCCCCGCATCACCTGCTGGTGGTAAGTCCCTGCTTTTCCTGCTCTTTGGAATCTCTGCTGATGCTACACGTCGTCAGCTAAACTGCCCTCCTCTGTGCTTCTGTTTTGCTCGTTTTTACATCTGCTATCTGTTCAACAACACATTACTGATGCCTACTGTGTGCCAGGCCCTGTTCCAGGCACTGGGGACACAGGTGGATGGCGCAGCTCTGCCTGCAGGGAGTTCACAGTCTAACTGGGGATACTGACGAGCTAAGTGTATGTGCTGGAGACCTAGGGCCTCCTGAAGGTGGGGAGAGGCCTGGCCTGCCTTGTTCCAAGCCTGGCAGAGGGGAGGCATTCCACTCACAGATTGTTTCTTGAGCCAAGAGATGCTCTGCTCAGCCTCTGGAGTTGGCCGGCCTCTGTCCCGGGGAATTTCCGATCACAGTGGGGGAGTGGGGGAGGGGACAGGGTGGCCGCTGAGGGCAGGGAGTCAGGGGCCCTGGCTTTCAGGCTCAGCCTGTCACTAACTTTCTCTACCTCTGAGCAAACTGCCAGCCTAACCAGAACTTGGTTTTCTCAGTTATCAAGTGGGAGGCCTCAGGGAATGTTCTAGAAGAAGTGGCTGGTCATTCATCTGTCAGGAATCATGGGGAAGGGATCCCAGCAATGGGAAGGAGAGAAGAAGCGGGCCGGGAAGAAGTCCCCAGGCCCTCCCGACTCTGGCTTCTGCACCACTCTGGGCCTCAGGTTTCTCATCCGGAAAACAAGGCGATCGGGCTTCGGACTCAGACGGATTTAAGTTCAGCCCCATCTCTGCCTCTTGCTTTGTGATCTCTGATAAGTTCCTTCATCTCCCTGAGCCTTAATTTCCTCAGATGCAAAATGGGGACTTGCAGCATCTGCCTTGTTATATTGGTATGAGGCTTAGAATATTATAAATGACGCCTGGCACGGTATTTGGCACAGAGTAAATATCAAGTAAATGTTAATTCCTCCTCCTCTGAGGGGCGAGATGCCCTTGAGAGCACTTCAAAAGGAAAATTCTGGTGACACAGTTTCTCACCTGACTTGTTAGTGGGATGAGGGGTGCAGATTGCATCTGCCCCTTAGGATCAGAGTCTCCTGGCTGGACTGGACCTTGAAAATCAACAACTGTCCACCCCTTTCCTGTATCTACCCTCCCAGATCCAAGGACTGAATCTCCTCCAAGACAAGGTTGCTGCTGACATACCTCCCGGTACAAGGAACTCACTACTCACTACAGAGGCAGGCTGCTCCTGTCTGATTCAGCTCTGACTGCCATAAAATTCTTCCTTCTAATGAGGCAAAAGAGTGCTGCCGCTGCTTCTACTACTATCACTAATCATAACTAATATAGGCATAATTCAGAGAGATTGTGGGTTCAGATCCAGACCAAGGCAATAAAGTGAGTATCGCAATAAAGCGAGTCACACAAATTTTCTGGTTTCCCAGCGCATATAAAAGTTACGTTTACACTACATTGTAATCCATTAAGTGCGCGATAGCATTATGCCTAAAAAATGTACATACCTTAATTAAAAAATACTTTATTGCTAAAAAATCCTAACCATCCTTTCAGCCTTCAGCCAGTCGCAATCTTTTTCCAGTAGTAACATCAAAGATCACGGATCACAGATCACCATAACAAATATAATAATGAAAAAGTTTGAAATATTGGGGAATTACCAAAACATGACACAGAGACACAAAGTGAGCAAGTGCTGTTGGAAAAATGGCGCCGAAAGACCTGCTCGATGCAGGGTCGCCACAAATCTTCAATCTGTGAGAAACACAACTGTGAAGCGCAATAAAGTGCAACAAAATGAGGTACGCCTGTAACGGCACAGTGATTAAGAACACAGACTCCAGAGCTCCCAGCCATTTAAATTAAAAAAAAACTTTAGTTTTAATTAATTAAAATTAAACAAAAAATCCAGCTCCTCAGTCACAGGAGCCACATTTTGAATGATTAATAGTCCCCCTGAACATCTCTGCTCTAGGGCCAGACAGTCAGGGATAGGATCCTGGCTCTGCTACTCACTAGCCTTGTGATCTTACTCAAGTTCCTTAGCTTCTTTATGCCTCAGTTTCCTCATCTGTAAAATGAGATAAAAATGGGATAAAAATGGTGCTTGCTTCGCAGGGCTTCTGTGAGAATTAAATAAATGAAAATATGGAAAGTGCTTAGAAACACGCTGGTTTTACGAGTGTTTGCTTGTTAATAGAAACGTCACTGGTTTGATACCCACTCTGTGCCAAGCCCCGTACTAGACATTTGATGTAGACATGTCAGACACACATTTTTTCCCACACTCAAATGAGTTTTTTCAGAAGCCCAAAGATAAATTGCTGGGTTAAAGAACATGCATATTTGACATTTTACAAAGATAGTGTGGAATCACCTTCCAAAAGAGGAGGTACAGATTGTACACTTTCACCAATAACATACATGTTTGCCCATAAACTGAGCAACCCTGGATAGTCTTACAATTTTTAATCCTTGCTTATCTGATAGATGTAAAATATCTTAAAGTCATTTTCATATTCATTGCTTTATTAGTGAGTTTGAGCATTTTTCTATGTTTATCAGATATTTGTATTAATGTATCTATGAACTGATGTACATGTCTGCATTTTTTCTTATTGGGTTGTTTACTTTTCCTATTTATTGATTCCAAGGCTTTCTGTATGATAAAAAGATTAATGTATTTTCTAAAATGCAAATATTTTCCCACTTTCCTTTGACAAAATGCTCATGTTGTTGTTTTCTTGTCACGCAGAAATGCTTAACTTCTATTCTTCATTCTTTTTCCTTATGGCTTCTGGCTTCAGTGAAGATCAGCCTACTTCCCGAACTGTCATCAGGTCTCCCCGGGCTCCCTAGGGATCTGAGGACCAGCGAGGAAGCTCCTACAGACAAAACAGGGGCCCTGACCCACGCTATCCTGCGTGCACTCAGGGGACCTGCCACATTTGACGGACCCCGTCCTTTCAAGTCAAGTCCCCAGTCTCCCTCTAGGATGCATCAGAAGGATACAATCCCTGCATAAAATGTGATTCTCATTTTGAATTCACAAGGAGCAGCTCTCTCTTTTCTTCTGATCTCTTCGCCCTCCTGAAATGGAAGTGGAGGAATGTTGAGGCAGACAGAATGTGATGAGAGTTTTCAGTTTTGCTAGACCACCCAGTGAAGCCACTAGTAAATTCCTGACCCACAAAATCTGTGTGAAATAATAAATGTTGTTGTTGCTGTTTTAAGCGGCTAAATTTGAAGGTAATTTGTTACATAGCAGGTGAAAATACATAAGGGCCATTTGGATTGAATGGTGAGCGGCCCTCACAGATGAGCTTGAATCTTAAAGGATTCACAAGGCCGATCATCTCTGCCCTGCCTGAGAGCTAAGATTCAGGTGGCTGCTTCTCAACGCAGAGCCTGGTTTTTAGTTGTTCTGTGGTCTTCGTGATTCCCTTTAACTTTTCCTTTTTGTGCTATATCCACACAGCAAAGGCCCAGACCTGAGCTACTGCATTCTTCAGCTGCATCCCCTTAACCTCAATCGTCTAGGCCTGAATACTGTCAAATCTTACAAAGAAGAAATAAAAATCTTCAACTTGTTTATTAATAAATTAGCCCTATTGAACCCCACAGCTTATCAACAGCTGTGTTTGATACCAACTCTCTTCATTAGAATATTAATCATTAGTGTCAAGATTTGCCTGATTCTGTTAACATTAACCAGAAGGAACATTTTGATTAGGACTCAGCATTGAAAGACTGTGGAAGAATCACAGGACACAGAAAAGCACCTAGAAATAGTTTTGGCCCAGTTCTTCTGTCCCTAGGCAGATGTTTTAACTATGTTTGAATTCATCTAGAGTAAGAGACTCTCACAATATCCTTCGGTAGCAAATTCTGCTTTCTACTTTTTGTTTAATCTTAATCATCAAATAAGTCCCTTCCCATCCCACGAACATTCCCCCTGCTTTCATTTCAGCTCCTTTGCTCTTGCTTCATCTTCTGAGAACACGAAGAACGAGTGTTAAGAACTCTCTTTAGAGAAGGCCTTCGATAGATTCACAGAGAGTAATTAAACCCCAGCTCAGCCTTCTCATCTGCAGGCTCAGGAGCTCCAGAGCCTTCGTGCTAACCTCACGGGTTAGTGAGATTCCCGTGCCCCACGGGGGGCCCTCCCTGACTGCTTCCTCCCTTCCAAGCTGCGGTGCTTCAGAAATGCAGCCGTGGCCCAGTGCAGAGAGTAAATATGGTTTCCCTCTTCTGCCTCCTTTATGGGATCACCGTGTCCGTTTAGAACTTATTTTCAGGGTTTTAGACTGGAGATATGTTAGAGGTATAGATGTCATTTTGTCCCACCCCCGAATATTATAGCTGAGGAAACGATGGCCTAAAGAGGTCTCTCAAGGTCACGGAGTGACAGAGTGGCTGAGCTGAGTCTGGGACCCAGGGATCCTGACTTCCCATCACGTGCCCTTCCGGTCTCTCCTGCTTGGTTTGGCCTCATCTGGGTGTGTCCTCCCACCTGCGCTGGATCTGTACCCTCTTAGTACCACTGTCAACAACAGGACTTTGCAGCTGGTCCTGACAACGATCTCCACTGCAGCACCGTTTGTCACAGTGAAGACATGGAAACAACCGGGGCCCTCTATTCCATGGAATATTCTGAGGCTGTTAAAAAGAATGAGGAAGATCTAAATGTGCTGTTAGGGAGTGATCTACCAGATATATTATTCAGTGGAAAAACAGACCAGCACCAACTTGCAGAACAGCAGATAGAGTATATGATTCCACATGTATTTGGAAAGGGTATACACACATGTGATTCTGCATAGAAATTTCTAGAAAGATGCACTAAAACTCTTAATGACAGGACGGGGTTGACGGTAAAGACTTTTACTTTTCATTTCATACCATTAGCACTGCTGGAATTTTTAACCACATGGCTTTATTACTTTTATAATAGAAATAGTACAAATGTTTAAAATGTTAATGTTGAGGACTTTCGTTGTTCACTTGTCACACTTCTCTAGTGTTTGACTTTTTCAACTACCATGTATTAGTTGTGTAATTACAAAAAAGATATTAAAAATAAATGCACATTAAAACTAATGCTTCATATCTGAATGCCGGTTCTATAGTAATGCTCTTAGGACACAGGGCACAGAGACGGTCCACTCCGGACAGGGGAGATCAAGCTGTCACACGGCGGTGGTTACTCAGATGGTGCATCGTGTGTGTGTGTGTGTGTGTGTGTGTGTGTGTGTGTGTGTGTGTGTGTGTGTGTGTGTGTGTGTGTGTGTGTTGGGTGTGCCTGGAGCTGCTGGGGATGGTTTTTGGTGGTCACAATGACTAAGGAGACTGCTACCGATATCTAGTATCCTGAAGTCAGGGATGCTAACAACATCCACCCAAAATGCCAGTGGAGCCCTGCCAAGAAACACTGGTGGAATGTTGAAATGTAGGGTTTGAAAATGTCTCTATCCTCTCATTTACACTTCACATCCCCTTTGAGGTTTAAAAAAAAAAAAAATCATTATTACTTCTGTTGATAGGGAGGCAATATCTGGAAGGTAGGCTACCCAAATAACTCAGAAAGGGAGTATGCCCAGAGGAAGAAACATGCACACAGTGACAGTATTGTATCTAGCAACTGAGAGGTTGTTTGTCCACATAAGCACTGTATCAGGCCTGTTCTATCTCTTACCATGGTTAATAGGGTGGTATCTCCTTATTTTACAGAAGAGTAAACCAAAGGCTTGAGATTACAACACCAGCCCCAGAGAACCTGGCTAGTAAACAGCTCAGCTCAAACGCTGGTCTGTGCACTTCCAAAGCCCTCGCTCCTTGTACTTTCCCCACATGGCCTCTCTCACAGCCATGTGAGGAGACCAGGTGGCACCTGGAAGCTATTTCCCCTCTGGTTCCCCCCGCCCCCCAGGACCTATGCTACTTTGGTAGGGAATTCACAGTGGGAAATTAACCTCTGTCTGCAAGGGCCAATTTTACAGTCTAGAATAAAAAGAGCAATGTGGGCCTGGACCCAGGCAAAACACTGGCTCCCCCTCCCTCTGCCACTGCCTGTGGAGGCAGCTGGGAAGAGCAAGGAAGGGGGCAGGGGAAATCCCATTCTATTTTGACAAAATAGTTGTGTTTGATGATCCAATAATACCAAGCTATAAAGTTGGGACAACTATGGATTTCCCCTAAATTTGAAAAATTGTGAGCCATTAACTTCTCAATCTCAAAGCAGATCCATTCAAAAGGAATTTAATTCTCTGTGCCTTCTGGTAAGCAGGAGTTAGAGTTACTTACTGCACACTTCTCTTAGGAAAAGAACAGGAATTCAGACCTACAAAAACTTGCTGGAGAGAGAGAGCGAGACTAGGAAGAAAGAGTAGCTTCCAAGAGGATTTCCTCCCACCAACCCAATGGCTCTGGCCTCCCTGCCACTGTGCCCTCAAAATGTAGGCACAATGAATTTTTTCTTACTGTAATATTTTATACTTTGGCCAGTCCTCATGTCCTTGAGACTTATCTCAGGTATCACTCTTCCAGGAAGCCTTCCCTGACCACTCCAGGCTGGTTTAGGGCCCTCCAAGTCCCCAGTCTTCCCTTCTCTCCTGTACTGATCTCACTCGTCACAGAACTCTTTATCTGATTGGACCGTGTGTTTCTTTAGGACAGAAAACGTACCGCGCTCATCTCAGAATTCCAGTGGCTTAAAACAGCACAGGCACTGTCAGGGCTCCCCCTTATAGATGCTTGGTGGTGTACAAACCCACTTCCTGCCAAAGTCAGCATTTGATGTGTCCTTGAGCAAGGAACTGGGCTTTACAGGTAGATGAAAGGGCAGCACAGACAGAAGGAATAACATGAGCAAAAGCACAGAAGTATGAAACTATAGGACTAAGAAATGGGGTGTGAGTAGAGAGCAGAGCAAAATGGCAAAAAGCACAATTTAAAAAATCAGTTTTGAGAGGAAATCCTATCAACATCATCATTATCTATGTGACCTGAGGTAATTTACTTAACTGTCTGCCCCTTAGTTTTCTCATTATAAGACTTAATTAGGTGTGTATAAAGGACTTATCACAGTACCATGTATTCAGTGAGTACTTTATAAAATGTAGTTTTAAATATAGTATTCTGAAAGGGGAGATATAATTCCCTTGTGGCATGACATGAAACCTACTGCTTCTTAGCAATTGTTTGCTTAGAGGTGCAGGATTTGATAACCAATCTGTGTTGTTCTTATCTTTATTCATTCATGTCCTTCATTAATTCCCTCTACAAACATTCACCGAACAACTGCTATTGGCAAGATGTTGCAGTATGCTCTGATAGCATCAGAGTAAGACGGATTCCTAGCCATCAAAAAGCTCAAAATCTTGAAGGGAAGATGAGGCACAGACACGAAGATATGAGCCTGGAGGAAGAGGGAGCATTAAAGATGGAGAAATCAATTTCTGTCTTTCTCTAGCTACTTTTAAGATTTTCTCTTTATAACTGATTTTCAGAAAGTTTATTATGATCTTCTGTTTATTTTTCTTTGGGTTTGTTGAACTTAGATCTGTGGGTTTATAACAAATTTGGAAAAGAATCACTCATTATTTCATCAAATATATTTGCAGTCCTCTCTCTTACCTCTCTTTCTTTGATCCTAAAAACTTCTAATCACATGTTAGATGGACTCCAACTACATGTTAAACCACTTGATATTGTCCCACAGGTCACTGAGATTCTGTTCATTTTCTTCAGTCTTTTTTCTTGTCTTCCTCTGCTTCAGTTGGATAATTTTTATTGCCCTATATTCAAGTTCATGAATCTTTTCTTCTACAGTGTCTAATCTGCTGTTAATCCCATCTGTAAAATTTTCATTGCAAATATTCTATTTTTCAACTCAAGAATTTCCACCTAGCTCCATTTCTGTATTGAAATTCTTTATCTGCTCACTCATTGTGTTCCTATTTTTCTTTAACTCCTTGAACATATTTACAGTAGCCACTTAAAACTCCTTGTCTGCTAATTCCATCATCTCTGTGATTTCTATTTCTATTGACTTATTTTTCTCTTAGTTATGGGTCCTGTATCCACCTTCTTTGCATCTATGGTAATTTTTGCTTGTACACTGCACATTATGGATGCTGGAATGTTTGGTGTCTGGATTTTTGCTGTCTTCCTTTAAAAACTGTTGAGTTTTTATTTAGGTAGGCAGTTAATTTACTTGCAGATTAGCTTGATCCTTTCAATGCTTATTTCGGCTTCATTAGAATAGGCTTAAAAGTTGCCTTTACTCTATAGGTAGATTAACCCTATTTCTAAGGCATGGCCTTTTGGGGGTCTCTACAGAAAGCCAGGGATGTTCAACAAGGTCTCTCTACTCTCAATGGCTGGAACTTAAACATCTCTCAGTCTTGTGTGAGCTTCAGCATGCAGCTGCTTGGTAGCTGTTTTATTTCCTGATAGCTGCTCCTTCCCCAGTAGATGTTCTTTGTCTAGCCTCCTGGGATCTTTCTCTGCACATGCGAAGCTTAGTATCTGGCCAGAGACTCAAGAGGATCTCTCTGTAGATATCTCACCTCTTCTTATTAGCACCCTTTCCTACAAATCCAGACTTGTCAGTTGCCTTTAACTCAGTAAGAAAGCTGTGTTCTGTCTGACCGCTCCTCCCCTCCAGTTTCATAAAGTTCATCTAAATTGACAGCTGGGACAACAACCAGCTCAAATTGTTTGTTTTATTTCTCTTTGAGAACATCGTTTTGTGCTACCTTTTTTCCAATATCTGAAAACTGTAATTTCATGGATTTTGTCCATTTTTACAATTGTTTATGGTAGTATGGCTAGTCCAGTTCCACTTACTCCATCATGGTCAAAAGTGGAGGTGTGGAAAACGGAGAACTGGAATAGTTACTTGAAGAATAGGTAGGATTTGGACATAAGGCGATGAATGAGGAAGGTCATTTCAGGCAGAAGAAGCAGCATGAGTAGCAAATATTTACTGAGCTCCTGCTGTGTGTTATGCTCTGGGGATTTTGTGAGGAATAAGACAAATGGAGCCTTGCCCTAATGGAGTTTACAGCTTGTTCCAATCTGTGTTCATTTCAACCATTCTCTGGATGCCTGCTCTGTGCAAGACACTGCTGGTACAGGAAGGTGGTGTTAGAAAGAAGAATAAAACACAATTCCTGTCTTCGGGGAGTTCACAGTATTTGCAGGGAGAGAGAGAAATAGTTACTTTCAACATCAAGTAGTGAGTGAGATGACAATGTTATGCCTGGGGTGCTATGGAAGGAGAGAGGCAGACTTTTAGTCTAGGTTCCTTTATGATCTAAGCGCTGTCTCTCCAAGAAAGAGGAAGAGTCAACTAGGAATAGGAGTGGAGGGAGGCTTTCTACGCAATGGCAACAAAGGCACAGAAACACAAGGTACCTACAGGAAACTGTAAGTGTCTCAGTGTGGCAGTGTAAGATGAGACTGGAGACGCAAAAGAGACCTTGAGAGGCCTTCTGTGCCGTGTTAAGGGCTTAGATTTTATCCTGATGGCAATGGGGGAGCCATGGAAAGCTTTTAAGCAAAGGAGAGATAGCCTGAAAACTCCTACCCTTGACTGAGCTGGCAGGAAATGTACTGAATATTCAAGGGATTTATGGGACTAGGGAGAGCTGTTAGAATTTAACTCTTTTCCACCAGGAATTTGAAGGACCTTTCTGTGAGAGCCATTTGGATTTTTAAGAAACAGTAGCAGACACTTACAAACAAATCCTATAGTGTCGAAATCTTCTCAACAGAGATACAGAAAAGCAGGAAAGGCAGCAGGTGAAGATGTGTTTCCTCAGGAAGGTGGTAGGTGGGGAAGAAGAATAAAATTTTAGGGCTATAATGGTTCTTGAAAAACATTCTGTTCTTCACCTAATTTTATATTACACTGGAGTCAACTGAGACGCAGAGATATGAGAAGCAGAATAGGGGTAACAAAAACAGCTTTGGGGCTTTGGAGTTAGGCTGACCTGAGTTTGAATCCTGACTTGGCCATTACTAGCTGTGACCTTGGGCAAATCACCTAATCTCTCTGAGTTTTAGTCTCTTCATCTATAAATTGGAGAGTAACAAAACCTACTTCTCTTGATTGAAGTAAGACCTTCATGAAGTCCATGGAGTGGTTCCCGCTGAGCCTAAACTGAGCTTGCTCATGTAGGGTCATCAATTCCTCACACATTCAATTGCTCAACTGATTTACATGGAGAGTAGGGAGCCCACAAGGAGGAAAGTTTCCTTGGGAACAGCCTCAAGAACTGGGGGGGATGACAGTGGATTAAAAATAGCTGCAAAGTCTTTGTCACTAACTAACCCCATCAGCAGGTGGGGTTTATTTTCTCTCCCTTTGAATCTTGGCTGGCCCTGGGACTATTTAACCAACTGAAATAACCATCACAGTGGATGCGACACTATGCTAGTTCTGGGCCTAGATCTTAAGAGAACTAGTAACTTCTGCTTCCTCCCTACTGAATGTTTTCTCTTGAGATCCATCTATGATGAAAAGAAGTCCAAACTAGCCAATCGGAAAGACCACCTGGGGAGACAGAGGCACCAGCCTCCCAGCTGGCCCAGTCAAGGAACCAGATATAGGAGCAAAGCCATTCTGGCTTTTCTGGTTCCAGTCCCCCATGACGCAGGCTCACGAGCACCCTGGGCAGGACTCACAGAACTGCTCAGCCAGCCCGTGTGAAAAATAATGCATGGCTATTATTCTAAGTCATTGAGTTTTGGGTAGTTTATTATATAGCAAAGGACCCCCGGCAGAGATACGGAGGTCAGCTCTCCTGCCTGAGCCCAGGGTCAGGTCTGAGCCTATTGGAAAGCTGAAGGAATATTATATTCTGGACCCAAGCAGTAATGCTTTGGTGCTGTGGGGCCAAGGTTTAGCACACAATTAGGGTGAGGGTCCTGCTCCCTCCTTCTCCAGGGAACAGAATGTTTATGGTGCAGTGTAGACAGTGTGACAGTTTGAGGTTTGCAGCTTTGGGGATCCTTAGGGCTAGCCCCTCAGGTAGAAGAACGGTGTTATGTGGACTCCAGCTGGAAGGGCAGAGGCACGGTGCCACCTTCCCAGTGGCTTGTGGGCAGAGAGAACATTAACAAGGAATGTGATGTAAAGGGAACATAGCAGACTTCTTGCTGAGAACATGTAAGGCCCTTGGAGTCTCCCTGAAAGTCCTGAGCAAGACTTTGAGTGAGCTGGAGGTCCTGCACAAGTTGTTGGGGGGAAAAATCCAGGAAATCTGGATTATTACCATCAATGAGACCATAGGCTAAGGAGGTCTGGGGACATCCAGGTTTTACATGTAAAGCTCCTCATGTAATGTCTGGTCCATGGTAAATGCTCAATATCATCATCACTAGGGAACTGGCCCTAATATCTAGAGTCGTACAACACATTAACAACAGAGCAGTCCTGGACTTTCTACCCATGAGGAACCTGCCCCCTGCTGACTGCTCTGGGGCTATTTCAGAGGTAGCAGCAGTCACCTTCAAGAATGCAGAGCTCAGACTACTCTCTGGACAGTCAGGCAAATCCTGGCAGGCTCCAAAGTATGCGTATGTAAGCCTTTGTTTTGGCACAGAAGGTAATACTCTGACTGGAGGGGTTATGAATCCCTGGATCTTACAGTAAATGTCACCTTTCTCTGCTGGACAGTTTAACAGAGGAAGCTGGAAAAAGAAAATGACTGTAACAACCTTAATATCGAACAAAATATGTGCCATAGTTGTAATTCAGGAGCTACCTCCAGACAGAGCACAGCGTTCCTCAGTAGGTTGCCTGTAGGAGAAAGGAAGTTCCACTATCAGCTCTCATCTTAATGGTGAGAAGAGGAAAGGCCCTGGGCTTCAGCATCCATGGCTGGAGTTTATCCTTTGCTCCCCTCTGAGGTTTGGCTTTTGATGAACATGAGGGCCCAGTGAAACTTTCTAGGCTTCAAGGCAGCAAGAGAAAGATCTGGGCTAGCTTCCATGTGGGCTGAATACTTGTGTCCCCTCAAATTCCTATGTTGAAGCTCTAACCTCCAATGTAATGGTATTTGGAGGTAGGGTCTTTGGGAGGTAATTAGGTTTAGATTAGGTCATGTGGGTGGAACCCTCATGCTGAGATTAGTGCCCTTCTAAGAAGAGGAAGACAGTGATCTCTCTCTTTCTCTCTATGCACATACACTGAGGAAAGGCCATGTGAAAATACAGTGAGAAGGCAGCTGTCGACAAGCCAGGAAGGGCCCTTATCAAGAACCAAATCTTCTGGAACCTTGACATTGTACTTCCATCCTCCAGAACTGGGAGAAATAAATGCCTGTGTTTAAGCTACCCAGTCTACAGTAGGTATTTTGTTACAGCAGCCTGAACTAAGACAGCCTTCTTGCTCGGTGCTCAGCAGAGCCTCCCCCCACCCCCCAGGCTCCAAGGTATAGTAGAAAAGGCCCTGAAAGACAGAAAACCAAGGTGGAATTCTGGCTCAGTCAGTTTCAAGCTGGATGATACTGGGCAAGTCATTTAACCTCTCTGAGATTCAGTTTCTTTATCTTTGAAATGGGACTAAGAATACTTGCTCTGCCTATCTCATTTAGAAGTTGTTTTGATCAAATGAGACCATGGATATAAAAGGACATGAGAAACTATAGGGGGTATTTCTGGCTATGACAGAGTGAGAAGATGGGCAAACTCTCTCCCCTCAAAAGGAACTATAAAGTTGGGCAAAACTGACAAAACCATCATTTTAGCACTCTGGAAATTGACCAAAGGCATACAACAGTCTCAGAAATGTTTATGCTTGAAAAACTGCTGAACTTTAGGTAAGAACAATGGGACTCAGTGATGTTATTGCCTTGGGCTCTTTCCATCTTCCACAGATTGGTCATTATAGAGGTTCTGCCAGGTTAAGGCCACATGAGGACTGGCAACTTGGCTGCTGAGGTTGAAGGGGCTCAGTTGATTCGGAGCAGTGGGTGGTGACCTTGGTCCGTGACATTGTCAGTGGAAGTTATGATCCTTGGCAGCAGGCAAGTAGGAAGGGCCAGCGGTTCTACTAGCATAAGGTCATGGTTGGGGCAAGCCTATTCTTGGCTGAGATGTAAATAAATAGTGGAGTTCAGAGAGAGCCCAAGCTATCCATACACTCCTGGTCAACCCTGAGGTGTGTGCAGGAACAGAGAAGATGCAAAAGGACGAAGCGGAAAGCAAAAGCCAGAACAGACTTAAAAATGACCTGAACTTTGAATGTGCTCCCTTCCCCACATTCAGCTCCACTGACAGAACACCTGGCTTGATGTGTCTGAGCATAATCTCTATCCAATCATTGGTTGGCCACTAAGCTATGCAGACAGAAGCTTAAAGGCAAGAATAAGAAAATAACAAAATAGAGACACAAGTGGTCACACTGTGGGAATGAAAGATTTCACATATTTAACCTAGGCAGGTTCTATACAAATAAAGAAAGAGAAAAAACAACAGTAACAACAATCTTCATGAGGGAAAATCAGAACCCAGAGTTGCTACAATATGGTAACTAAAATGTCCGATTTTCAACAACAACAAAATTATAAGACCTACAAAGAAACAGGAAAGTATGACCCATAATCAGAAAAAGCAGTAAACAGAAACTGACTGAAAGAGTCCTTAAATGTTGAAATTAGCAGATAAATGTTGCAAAGCAGCTATTAAAAAATGTTCAAAGACCTAAAGGAAATCATGTCTAAGGAATTAAAGGAAAGTATGGCAACAATTAATCAACAAATATAGAAGCTCAATAAAGAGTCAGAAACCCTAAAAAAGAACCAAAAGGAAATTCTAGAGTTGAAGTACAATAACTAAAACATTCATTACAGCAGCTCAAGAGCAGACTTAAGAGGAAAAAAAAATCACTAACCTTGAAGATAGATCAAGATTAATCAATCTGAAGAACAGGGAGATAAAATTTGAAGAAAAATGAACAGAGCCTCAGAGACCTGTGGGATAACATTAAGCACACCAGGAAACATATAATAAGGGTCTCAGAAAGAGCGGAGAGAAAGGTCAGAAAAAGCATTTGGAGAAATAATAGCTAAAACTTCCCCCAACTGGATGAAGAACTTTAATCTACATATCTTAAGAAATTCAATGAACCCCTGATAAGATAAATGCAAAGAGAGCTAAACATAGACATATCACAGTCAAACTGTTAAAGCCAAAGAGAAAATCTTGAAAACATTAAGAGAAAAATGACTCATTTTTTTACAGCAGAGCATCAATATAATTAATGGCTGACTTCTCATCTTAAATAACAGAGGCCAGAAGAGCTGAAAGAGAAATACTGTCATCCAAGAATTCCACATCCAGCAAAACTATCCTTAAAAACTGAAGGCAAAATAAAGACATTCCCAGATAAACAAAGGTGGAGAGACTTCATTGCTAAGAGACCTGTCTTAAGAAGTCTTGCAAGTTGAAAGGAAATGATACCAGGATGTACTCAAATCCACAGGAAGAAATGAAGAGCATCAGAAATGGAAAATATGTGGATTGATATAAATATATATATATTTTCATTTCTGCTCTTAACATCTTTTAAAAACATGAGGTTGTGTACAGCAATACTTATAACACTGAATTTAGGTTTTATATATATATATAATATACAATATATAGTATATAATACACCGTATGTTACATATACATATCAGTAATAGCATAAGGAAGGAGGAAGGACTAGAACTATCTTTTAACAAAGTTTTTAGGTTTTACTGAAATTAAGTTAGTATTAATCTAAAGTGGATTACGATCATTTAAAATGCATATCACAATCCCTACAGCAATCACTAAAAAGGCCCTTAAAATACAGTTAAAAAAACCAAGAAAGGAATTAAAATGTTACACTAGAAATTTTTATTTAACACCAAAAACCAGGTTGTAGAGAAGAAACAGAAGAATAAAAAAAGACAAGGGACATACAGAAAACAGCAGCAAAGTGGTAAATATAAATTGAATAATATCAATAAAGTAATTAAATGTGAATGGTCCAAATGACTCAATCAAAAGGCAGATATTGTCAGACCAGATAAAAAAGCAAAAATCAATTATACACTATCTATAGGAGACATACCTTAGATTATAAGACACAAACCAGTTGAAAGTAAAAGAATGAGAAAGATTTATCATAAAAACAGAAACCATTAGACAGCTGGAGTAGTCCTATAATATTAGATAAAATAGATACAGGACAAGAATTATTTCTAGAAACAAAGAGTCAATCTATTGGGAAAATATGACAATTATAAATCAGTATGTGCCTAACAACAAAACATCAAAATTCATGAATGAAAACCTGACAGAACTGAAAGAAAAAATAGATAGCTCAGGGCTTCCCTGGTGGCGCAGTGGTTAAGAATCTGCCTGTCAATGCAGGGGACACAGGTTTGAGCCCTGGTCCAGGAAGATTCCCACATGCTGCGGAGCAACTAAGCCTGTGCACCACAACTACTGAGCCTGCGCTCTAGAGCCCATGCCCTGCAACAACAGAAGCCACCGCAATAAGAAGCTGGCGCACTGCAACGAAGAGTAGCCCCCGCTCGCCACAACTAGAGAAAGCCCGTGAGCAGCAACAAAGACCCAACACAGCCAAAAATAAATAAAAATAAAATAAATAAATTAAAAAAAATAGTTCAACAATAATAATTGGATATTTCAATCTCAACAATCGATAGGAAAACTAGACAGAAAACCAGCAAAGATACAGAAGGCTTGAACAATGCTATAACTAACCTAGTAGACACGTACAGAACACTCTCTAAAGGACCGTAGGACACACATTCTTTTCAAGTGAACGTGGAACATTCTCCCAAATAGACCATATGCGAGGCCATAAGACAAATACCAATAAATATAAAGGGACTGAAATCATACAAGGTGTGTCTTTTAACCAGACATTAGAAACCAACAACATAAAGAAGTATAAGGCCTCTAAATCCCTCTCCTGGTTTAGCAAAGCATGGCCTGCAGTCACCAGATGATGGGGTAGCTATCCTTCTCCCGGGAAAGGGATACTTTTTGAGGAAGTCAGAATGCTGCTCTCCCTGATTCTCTTTCCCCCTCTCTTTCCATTCAATTAGAAATTGCAACCCCAAGAAAATGGGTGGCTCCATATCTATTGGGAGACCCTTAAGTAGGCTGATGTTCAGTGTCAGAAACCATGGAAAAGGAGTGTCCACTTAAATTACCTTAGACACTCATAGGACAGCTACAACACCCCCAGATCTAGAAGTGGTGCTCTAGCAGTACTCAGAAGTCTAATTCACACTCAGGGAAGTACAGGGCAGGGTCACTTACTGAATTCCTAACTTACATCAGGTATTATATTGACTCTTTACCAAACTCTATGAGGTAGGCATGATTCTCATTTTACAGATGAGAGAACTGAGGTTCAGAGAGGTTAAGTAAGTTACTCAAAGCCACACAAGATGTGTATGGCCTGAGATATGAATTCACCAAATTCGGATATATGGCACAGGCCTTGGGTCCTACATCAGAGAGAAACTTTGCTGTCTTTTGTTACAGAGACTAGAGTTGCAGAGAACACTGAGGGTTTTTTTTTAGAAACTTAACAATGATTTCTTAAGTGATATTTGAATGATTTTATTTGATTGGAGCACTGAAATATTTTATGGCAACAGTTTAATACAATGAGTAGAAAGGATGTGTGTGGGGAGTGGCAGAGGGGAAGATAGGACTTTATTATCCCCATTCTACTGAGGAGAAAACCAGAGCTGAGAGACAGACGATGTAAGTGAGTGACTTGACCGGTATGACGAAGCTAACGAGGGGCTAAGCAGGGTCTGGAGCCCAGGTCTCCTGGACCCCAGTGAGTGTGGAAAGAAGCAGCTGTATGGTGCATCAGGGCCCAATAACTGAAGAAATGCAAGCTGTGTGCAGGCAATAGGTTATCTGGCCACTGCTGGAGGGGTGCTGAAACCACCACGGGGTGGGGAGTCAGGGGAGCCCTCTCAGAGGGCAGAGGGGTACTGAGTAGCCTTTGTGCCCCCTACTCCCATCTAGGGGCAGCCAGGAAAGGGGTGTCCCCATCCCAAGGGAGCTGAAGTGTGTATGGGAGCATGACGTCCCCCACGGCTCATTCTTCCACCCACACGCCTCACAACCCCTCTCCCTTCCCAAAGGATGGCCATCATCCCTAAATCCTCTCCCTTGCTAGGCCAAGTCCCCTTTCCCTGCCCAAAAGAGCAGCGAGAAGGTGGCTTTTGGTCATGACTATACACTGCACACTCTGCACAGGCCCCTTTTTTTCCTGTATTTTCCCTAGTTCCTGCCCAGATCCAGTCCTGACTCGCTGTGTCGAGTTCTACCAGGCATCACTTAGCAGTGTGCCTCGCCACTGGGTTTAAAACAGCAGGGGACTCGAGAGTTTTAGACGTGCAGCTCTTGCTGGGTGAATGGGATTTTTATGAGGCCGCTGCAATTGGTCTTGCATACAGGGTGCTAAAGATTTTTACGGCTGGCTGGGATTTGTTGGAAGCGCCAAGGTGGAACGTGATGGAGTTCCCCATTAGGGAATGTCCCCGGGAAAGCGGGTGCGCATGGTTCCCTGGTACTCAGAGATGTCAGAGAGCTGGTTTTATGGAAAGCAATTTCCTCAGTAAAGAAAAAATATGCTCCAGAGACAGTGACTTCAGCACAGGGGCGCTGCCACCCTGGGTTTAACGGGCTTCCTTAGCAGCCGGGCCCTGGTGATTGCAAAGACAAATGGGTCCTACCTGTTCTGTCTGCCAGCAAACTTTTCTTCCCTTCTGTTGTTTAAAAACATACATTTTAAAATAAAATAATAAAAGCTTGAAGAATGAGTGGCAATGACATCATCCACTCAATACTATTGTTAACATTTTGCTATGTGTACACATATATTTTTGCCATAGTTTGGACGTAGCTACGATACGGTTTTATAACTTGTTTCACATTTTATGATAAACATTTCGAAGTCATGAAAATCTCTCTGTAGACTTCACTTTAAGTCCCTTTGTAATATTCCATTAGGCTGACATACCATAAGTGGTAGAGTCCTATTTTCCATATGGTTGGATATGGGGCCAGTCTCTGGTTTCTCATTATAAATAATGACACCATGAACATCTGGGAACATGAAGCTTCTCTTATATTTCCAATGAATTCCTTGGAATACATTTCTAGAAGTGGAATTACTGGATCAAACGATGTCACATTTTAAAGTATCCTGATGACATATGGCCAGCTTGCTTTCCATAAAGGTATTATCAGTTTACACTTCCATCCACCTTACATTGAGAATGCCTCTGTTACCACACTCTTGCCAACACTGCGATCTTTAGTTTTTAACATGTCTACTAATTTCCAAGGTACAAAATGCCATCTCATTGGGTTTTAATTTGCATTTTCGGATTAGTAGTAAGGCTGAACATTCTGCCCATTTGTGTATCATCTGTTTACGTTTCTTTTTTTATTGGAGTCTTAGGGTTTGCCTGTTTACTACAGAAATAAATTGTCTGCCATATTTGCCACAAAAATATTTTTTGACAGATTTGTTATTCCTGGCAGACTTTTCAAGCAAAACCCAAAGCTGACACACATGGGTTTCCAGTTACTCGTGTTAGCTGTACAATGATCATTCCAAGGACGTCCCAAGCCCTGGCTTTTGGTGTGTGTGGGGCAGGGTGGGGGTGTGGGTAGTGTTGGTATTTAACCTTTGGTGAGGTATGCAGGGTACCCAGGCTGGGCCCAAATGTAGCTGCAGGCCCTCAACAAAGTATTGGATTCTCCTCGCTAGCCTGACCCTGTACGTCCAGATCTTGGAAATGAGTAAGACGCAGCCCCTTAATGAGTTTGCAGCGTACTTGGAAATTAAACAAGTACACCTACAGTAGGAGTCCAAGGCAGGGGGTAATAAATGCCCTTTGTTAGGGGTATGGCGTCAGCAGCTGAGATTCAGGTTCTTAAATTCTATCAAGTATTATGGTCAGTCCTTGAACCCAGGAATCCTGACTCTTAGGCCACAGGATCACATAATGTTGGTGTTGAGGGGATCTTAGCAGTTACTTGAACCTCCCCATTTTACAGGTCAGAAAACTGAGGCTCAGAGACTTGACCAGGGTCTTGGGGCAAGTTAGTGGCAGGGCTGGTCTGGAATCCAAGTCTCCTGCTTTCCGGTTAAGCTTTTTCTGGAGCCCCTCAATTTCTTTACACAGCATTCTTTCCTGGCTCTTCGCTCACCCGCCTACCTTTACATGATCCTTTTTATGTGCCAAGCACTAGGACATGGAGTTAAAATATGGTTCCTGCCCCAAAGGAATTCACAGTCAGTGAGCAGGGGTTGTGTGTCATCAGAGGGACTTAGAGCAAGCACTTTGGGCTGCTGGGCCTCAGAGGTGGCTTGAGGAGATCAAGGTAGAAGTCTTCATTCGGCTTATGCTGTCCTGGGTAAGTTTCCCTCAGTCTGCCAGGTGACAGCAAAGCGTGCGAAGGCCGAGCCCAGACCCCAGCAGAAAGCCCCACTTCGAGACCTCGCTCACAGTGGTTTGGAAGAAGGAACACAAGCTTCAGAGTCAGGCTGTGCCCCTGACTAGCACCTTGGACAATGCACCTCTCCTTTCTGGCCTTAGTCTTCTGATCTCTATAATGGGCCTCAGAGTTGTTTGTGAGAAATAAATAAGGCACATGGCAGAATGTTTAACACACAGTAGGTGTGCTCCCTCCTTTATTAAGCTCATCCTTATTAAGGATGGGCCCCATCCTTAGTCAGCTCAATTAAAATATTCTTTTATTAAAAAGTCCCTCAATCTGGAATGTCGGCTAATACCTCATCTTCTGGCCTCTGCCTGGGGGAGTTCATCACAAATGGGCCCACCTATGGGCTCTGACCCGCGCTGCTCCTTAGAGGTTGCTGCCTCTGCCCCCTGCCTGCTCCCTTCCGGCTGAGCACCATTATGATTATAGCTCCCATTGAGGCTGACCCCTGGGCCCCCGAATGATCCTCTGACTCAGAATCACAGTGCCAGCTGTGTGCCTCCCATCTGCTAACAAAGCTCTTGCTTGGGAGTTTCTCACTCCTAGTCTCCAAACCTGTTTTGGCCTTGATGTGGTGATGGTTAATTTTGTGTCAACTTGACTGGTCCATGGGGTACCAAGATATTTAAACAGTGTCTTGGGGGATGTCTATGTGAGGGTATTTCTGGATGAGATGAGCGTTTGAATTCACAGACTGAGTAAAGCAGATTGCCCCCTTTAGTACAGGTGGGTATACATCATGCAATCCATCGAGGGCATGAATAGAACAAAAAGGTGGAGGAAGAGAGGTAGGGAGGATGTGCTCCCTCTGCCTGACGGCTTGAGCTGGGACACTTCTCCTGCCCGTGAAGTGAGAATTGTACCACTGGGCTCCTGTTCTCAGGCCTCTGGACTTGGACTGGAAGTACACCACCGGCTTTCCTGGGTCTCCAGCTTGCAGATGGCAGATCATGGGATGTCTTAGCGTCCATATTTGTATGAACCAATCCCTTGTAATAAATCTCTTATATATATCTATCCTATTGCTTCTGTTTCTCTGGAGAGCCTGACTAATACGGCCCTGTTTTGAGTGCCCGTTCTGGTGACCTGACCAAGGCTCTCCTCCGCCAGTCCTGCCTTGCTTCTTCTATGAGACCTTCCAAAACTAATTTCCCCGAGGTCCATGGCCTATGTGCCTAGATTCCCGAGCATGGAATCTGGGGCCAGATCCTCTGCCTGCACCCCTCTTCCTTCCCCAGGGGCCAGCTTCCCTGGCTAGGATCTGATCCCCCTCACTTGGCAGCCCCTGTCCAGCCTCAAGGAGTTGGCTTAGTGCCTGACGCCAACCCTTCCTCACTGCCCTGACAGTTGGGAGAAACTTACAGCGAGAAATGAATATAATTTAGAGGACAATCACTAGTGAAATCACCAGCACAATCGCTAAGCATGGAGAAGAGCAGACATTTTTCCTCTGGAAAGGACCATCTTTTTTTTTTTTTTTTTGCCTTTTAAAAAACCCAGTGACTCTCACTGTCATTCTGATTCATGAAACCAAACTCTGATGAAAGTTCTTCCCTCATTTTCCTTCCTTTCGATGAAACCCACTTCTCCTTGGGAGGGACCCCCAGCTGATTTCCCACCTCCATGCATCTTTGTATAGAAGTTGGCAGGTGGCAGCCCAGTGGCCTGATGAAACCCTCCTGACAAACGGGAATCCAAGCCACCAGCCCTCGGAGGAGCATGGATGAGCACAGGCTCACTACATGTAAATCCAGAGAAACGGGATGGGGTACATGCAATTGAATTTTCTCACAAGAATTTCCAGATCTTTGACTCAGAGAAGTCCCTGTGAGGGTCACCTCTAACTTTAACCCCTGTGCAGCTTGACTCTCTCTCCCCGGTGATGGGGCCAAGTTTTCCAGGCCAGGGTCCTACATAAGACAGGTGGCTGCTGGACCAGCCCACCTACCCTCAGGGTCTCTCCTGGAAAAGCTCAAAAGAAGGGGGGATGGGTAATGCTTACCGCACACCTATTACGTGCCAGGTAATTCCCCATTTAATCCTGTAATAGCCTTGATCCATGGAGGGAATTTACCCTTAGTTCCAGAGGAGAAAATTGAGGCAGAGCTTTCCCACTAATATTAAGTAGGTACTCGATAAATACTTATCAACCTGACCTTATCTCCAAGCTCTTGAGAAATGATAAAGTTTTCTGGAAACGTGAAGAATTGTAACTCTTACTATCAGTGTAGTCTGTTGTGCTGAATGAGATATACAGGAGGTCCAAGACGGTGATGACGGAGTTGTGGGAATATTCACACAGGAGAGAGTCAAACTGTCCATCACATGTATACTCTTCCTTCCAGAGTATAGTAGAACTGTGGCTGAGAGTGGCTGCTCAGCTAAGGACTACATTTCCCAGCTTCCCTTGCATCTAGGTGGGACCAAGGAAATGGAACTCACTATGGGATTGAACACCTTCTCAGCCCAGACAGTAAAGAAGCAGGTCTGCTTTCTTCATCATTTTTTCCTCTTTTGCAGATGGCTCTGAAGCTCCAGAAGATGGAAAAGCCACAAGATAGAAGGCATTTGGATCTCTGAATCATTCCTGGCATAAAGAAATGCTGCCTGCCAATTAGGGACAGTGCATTAGACTGACACGTGGACAAGATATATTTACCTACGCCTCTGAAATTGTGAGGTTTCTACTATAACTGGCATTATCCTTACTCTTATACTTGATGCGGTTTATCTTTTCACGCACCTTTCAAAGTGAACATTCATGGCATGGCAAACATTCAGGGGACACGGGGCCCTGATTAAGTGCTTCCTGGATTCCTTCCCTTATCTCCTCCACCAAGCACAGCCACACCAGGCGGTCCCCCACCCCTTTCCAGCCCCCCTGCAATCCTCATGATGTCTCCTCAGGCTCCCATGCTCTTTCATACTGATAATATCCTACCTTCACAATACCCTCAAATGTCACCCCCTCAGGGAAGCTCTCCCCAGGTAGGATTAACCACTCTGTGTCTCTATAGTGTTTTTTGTTATAATTTTTATTTTCTATTGGAGTAGAGTTGATTAACAATGTTGTGTTAGTTTCAGGTGTACAGCAAAGTGATTCAGTTATACATATACATGTATCTATTCTTTTTCAAATTCTTTTCCCATTTGGGTTATCACAGAGTACTGAGTAGAGGTCCCTGTGCTGTACAGTAGGTCCTCGTTGGTTATCTACTTTAAATAGAGCAGTGGGTAGGTGTCAATCCCAAACTCCCTAAAACTACCCCTCCCTCCCCACCCTTCCCCCCGGTAACCATAAGTTTGCTCTCTAAGTCTGTGAGTCTGTTTCTGTTTTGTAGTGTTTATCAGACTTGTGCTATGCTTATTTTTCTGATGACTCCTTCCCTGCCCACCCATCCACTGACCTCTCTGGGACAGGCGCAGGCCCAATATCTTTCTACTTGCCTTGTCAGCTAAATTTGGGCCCAGCCTGGGTACCCCGCGTACCTAGCCAATGGTTAAACACCAACACCATCCACAACCCCAGAATGCCACGCACACCCCAAAAGCTCGCTACATTGTATTCCCAATTTCCCGCCTTCCAACATTTTCTCTTTGGTCTTTTTTTTTTTTTACTCCCTAACATACTCTGACAATTTCATTTACTTCCCTGTGCTGCCAATCCGCAGGGCCCAGTGCAGTCCCTGGCACACGGGAGACAACCCATAAATATTTGCTGAAAGAACTGAGAGCGAAGAAGTGAGTGAGTCTGGAACTCACGCTCTGTGCCATTTCCACATTAGAATGAAAGGCTGCCCTTTGCCTCAGTATCTAATTTAAATGTTATCTACACGATGCCAGAGCCGACAAGACCTTGTGGACCGTCCCCTCTGTTCTCTCCCCCCGCAGCTCACTAGCAATGCAGGAGGAAGCCTCTATTGCCCTGCTGGCACTGGCAAGAGGGTGGGGGGAGCAGGCGGGGGCCACCGGTACTTTGGGATCCATGTATCTATTAATTTCTTATCTAACTAAGGCCCACAATGACACAGCTATTTGTTCCAAAATGCCCTGGAACTAAACTCATACAGCATATGCGCATTTGAATCAACTAAAACGGTTCTCCTTAATGTCTGCCTTCAGTAGCCAAAAACTGTTGCACACCCGGGTCCACAGCAGGGAAGTGCCTTGTCACTTCATTAGGCCCCGCATGGTATAGCTGCACACTGGCCACCAGGGCTCTTCTTAGAGGGCGAGGGGCAGCCTTTCCAGGGTCCTGGAGATGAGTGAGCAA
Organism: Pseudorca crassidens; assembly: GCF_039906515.1. Lineage (NCBI taxonomy): Eukaryota > Metazoa > Chordata > Mammalia > Artiodactyla > Delphinidae > Pseudorca > Pseudorca crassidens. The sequence goes on from NC_090304.1 coordinate 57,279,091, forward strand.
AACCCTTTTCGGGGAGAACTGCCTTTTACTTGTTTGCAAATCGAGCTATAACCACAGAGACAGTGGGCTCTGGGAGACTGGGAGAAGATGGGCAAAGGTGGGCAAGAGGGGCTTACCGCTGCCTTGGCCGAGTGCCATGACTTTTACAACCAGGAAGGCTAAGGGCAGTGGATCTGCAGACAGCTCTCCTTGGGGCTTACCTCCTCTTACTAGACTTGAATGGCACCCTGAACTTCTCGGGCAGACTCTGACATACGGACACACTGACGTACCACACATACTCTGACACATGGGCATACTCTTGCATCCTTTGACACGCTCAGGCATACTCTGACACTGCACTTTTTCATGGCTTCACTCTACAGTAGTTGTGTGATACTCCCAAGAAGCTGGGGAACCAATCAGGACTGACTCATCCTTGTATCTCAGACCCTGGCAGAGGGACACAGGAAATGTTTGTTGAACTGAACTGAAATAAAAATACCTCATTAGGCTGTTGGGAGAAAATATATGTAAGAAGCTCCCCACATGGTAATGATGCTAATGATCACAAACACTTACTAAGTACTGACGGCTGCCAGGCACTGACTAAATACTTTACACATATTGACACATGCAATCCTCACAGCTATGATGGAAGGTAGGTACTATTTCTATCACCCCATTGGAGAGATGGTGGAGTGAGGCAGAGCTGGGATTTGAACCCGGGCAGTCTGGCTCCTGAGTCCTTGGACTGAGCCACTACAATTGCAATTACTTTCGCTGCACTGAATGCTGCCAGGAATCACTGTAACCAAACGATGCTCCGCTGCCCACATAGTTGCAAGAAGTGGCCACCTCTTTGCATTTCATATGTGGTTCACCGCCATATGGGAAAAGCTACTCTGCTGATTCCTTAAGAAAAAAGCCTGTGTGTGTGTGTGTGTGTGTGTGTGTGTGTGTGTGTGTTCGTTCTAAACGACATCTTTATTGTTCAACTCCTCCACAGTGCAAAAACTATTCAATTAAAACAGCAGGTAAGAAGATTTTATACTGCAGCTTTCTAGTAAGGTCTATTATGAGAAAGAACCAAAGAATAGAGCGGAAAGAATTCCACAGTATTTGAGAGTCAGCTGTGCGTCGAGTGATGGGTTCACTGCTGGAGATACTATGGTGAGTGGAAGAGACATGGTTCCTGTCCTCATGGAGCTTATGGTCTGATGAGGAGATGGACAATACACAGAAAACACAGCACACAACCAAAAATGTATGACCATGGTGCTATAATAGATGTAAATTAACAGGACCCTTGAGGGAGGACACCAAGGTGTTCCCTCAGATCAGGTTGTCAGAAGAGGCCTCTCTGAGAAGGTGACAATTAGGTTGAGACCTAAAGAATGAGAGGGGCAAAGAATGCCAAAGGTAGATGGAAGAGCTTTCTAAAAAGTGGAAAAACATGTGTAAAGGCCAAAGGCAAGGACAAGCTTGATGTGCCAAGGACCTGCAAGTGTGGCTAGGGCAGGGCAGATGGAGTGGTAGGAAGGAGCCTGATTGAACCACAGACGTTGGAGAGTCATGTGGACAATGGCAAATGCTCTGGATTTTATTCTAGGAATGAAGGGAAGCCATGGAAGGGTCTAAACAGGGATATAACAATGTTCTAATTTATGTCTTTCAAAGACCTACCATGTGGGAGACAAGAATGGAAAGAGGCAGAAGAGTGAACAGGACAGCCTGTTCAGGTGAGAGACCACGGGGTCTTGAATTATGATTAGAGATAGAGAGAAAGATGGATTGGGGATACATTTTTGGAGGTGGAACCAATAGGACTTGTTAGTGATTTGGACATGGAAACTGAAAGAAAGGCAGGAATCAAAGATGACCTAGGTTTCTAACTTGGACAAGTGGACAGTCTCATTTACTGAGATGGGGAAGACTTCGGGGAGATACAGGATTTGGGGTCCTGATTATGAGTTTTGTCTTAGTTTTGTTAATTTGAGAGGCTCACCACACATCTAGCTAGAGATGTCAACAGATAGTTGGAGATAGAAGTCTGGAGTTTATAGAGGAGAGACCTGGGCTGAAGATATGAATTTGGTTGGTATTTAAAGCATGAAAATGGATGAGCGTACCTTGAGAGTCAAGGTAGGGACTATTAAATGACAGGACAGATCATGAGAGAGACAGTACTCACCAGGCCCAGAAAAAACAGCTGGATGAAATTTCATAGTTAATAGCATGTGTGTAAGGAAGTTCTTAGGGGGAAGCATTCAGCTGCCAGCCCCATACTGGGGGTCACCAAGAGACCCCAAGGTGATTGAGAGGGGAGATGGTCCAAAGCAAGGTCAAGAGGTGGACAGACCTGAGTTTGGATCCTTCCTTTCACTGCTACTTGCTGGTTTATCTCCCTGAACCTCAGATGCTTCAACTGTAAAGGAGTAGACCTCCTACATATAGAGTTGTCATGAGGGTGAAAGTGATGTTTGCAGGTGCATACTTGGTTCCTGGCACAGAGTATACTCCCACGGAAGCTATTATTACTACCAAGCTGGACCCACAGAGGTTGGGTGATTAGAATGATGGGGGGATCAATTTCTCTCTGTTCTAAGAAGGGCAGACCACTCCTGGTGGATCAGTTGGCCAACTGTGAGGCCCACACACACAGAAAGTCACAGACAAATGAGGGAAGTCCAGACCTCAGACCCTGTGAGGAAGGGCAGAAGGAAGAGTCTGGATAAAAGAAGCTGAGGCTGGAAAAGGTGGAGTGGCTGGAGAACTGGTCTCTGTTTTTGTATCTCTGGAGGACTTTGCCAGGGATGAAAAACTGCCCTTGTTCTGGGTGATTCCAAAGCGGGGGGATTGATAGGGGCACCTTTAGTGAAACAAACCGCTAGTTAGTGGCTATCAGGAAGAATGTTCTGTACAAGGCACAGAAGATCTGTTTAGTACGCAACCTTTGGGTTTTAAAAACGGGAGAAATGTAAGAATATGTATTTATATTTCCAAAGAGAAATCCTGGAAAGATACCCAGAAACTAAAAAGTGGTTACCTATGGGAAGGGAGTGAGGAATATTGAGAATTGGGTGGGAAGGAGGTGGGGAGAGGGGTTGGAAGTAAAACTTTTTCATCATATACCATGTTGTTTGACTTTTGAACAATGTGAACATATTCCATATGCAAAAAGCTAAATTAGAAATATGACTGAAGCAAGCAAGCAAGCAGGCAAGAAAGCAGGCAAAAGCATCAATATATATCCTATGTCAGAGCTGCTCAAACGTGGCACAGGCTGCCTGGGGAGCAGGACCAGGCCCATGGGCTGAGGGGCCTGTGGAACCCTACAGGGCTGTGGGCTCAGAAGGCCCTACACTTGATTCAGTGCTCTGCTGCTGCTGCCTTAAAATGCTTAATAATCTTTGCACATGGAGCCCTGCATTTTCGTCTTGCACTGGGTTCCTCAAGTGATGTAGCAGATCCTGCTGGGGAAACAATGGTCCTCAACCTTGGGGAACTGTGAGCTGGGGCTAGGAAACCACTGGGGTGAATGCTGTGGGACAGCTTCAAGCCTGGGGTGGGGGGGAATGGATTGCATGACTTGAAATGAAATCTTGTTGGCTGGCTGAATGCTGGAACGCCTAACACTAGGCGTTTCTTCCACCTGAGCCCTATAGCTAGGATGACCACATGTTCCTGTTGGCCTGGGATGATTCTGGTTTGTGCCTGTTGTCCCAGTGTAATTATTAACAGTGATGCCATTCACTATGACGAGTGTCCCAGTTTGGACAACAAATTATATGGCCACCCTAAGTTAAGGCTCTCCTGCCAACAGCCACCTGCTTGGTGTGAGAGGCCGGGGGACACTTCATTCATTTGGGTTGCTCAAGGATTGAGGCTGCTGCTTGGACCCCATCTGCTACCCCTAGACACATCTCTCACACACACACACACACACACACACACACACACACACACACACTCTCACACACACACACTCACACACACATGCCTGGCATGGCTCACCAGTAAGCTGATTATTTATAATGTGGCAGAAGACAGTTTTAAGATAAGGAAATGGAACGCAGGGCTGATTGAAACAATGTGCTTATCTCTGTCTCAAGACGAAAGAGTGGCCAGAGGGAGATTACTTGGAATACGTTTACTTGCTTCCCAGAGACCTTCCCCCAACCTCCTCTTTATACTGAGAATGAGTTTAATATGTGAAATGTGATTTGAGCGGGGCAGGGAGTGAGGAATGAAGGCGACTCACTCCAACCAAGCTAATCCACGTGTTATTCGTTGACTTTTTTAGCCAGACTTTCAGATCAGCAGCCTTAGAAAGACAGGGCTGGCAGGATTTTAGAGATGAGCTAGTGCAACCTCCTCACTTGGATTTCTCCTGGAGAGCTCTGTATTTTGCAGCAGTAGTTGGGAGGGAACTCGTGGGGAAATAAAGCAAAGATGCTACAAAAAATACTCAGAGGCATTTTCTGGACCTCCTGCTTTCCCTGCACACCTGCACGTCTCTGTGAAACCTGCTGCCTCTGCCTATGATGCCGCTGCCTGCTCCTGCAGAAGATGTAAACTCTTCCAAGGGCTGGAGCCTTCGCTACGAGCAGGGGCCTAGTCCAGGGCCTGGCAAAGGGAGGCGGCAGGGCAGGCGGCATGAGTGAAGTCAGGGCAGCCGTCTGGCCACACTGATCTGGGCCTCATACTGAACCTTCTAAGGGTGAAGGGGAAGGAAAAAGGCTATCAGTGGAGGACACAAAGTAAAACAGCCCACCCCCTCCAAAGTGCAACTCTTATACTTCTAAACTACCCGGGGAGCCATTTCCCCTCAACTGCTGACTCTGCTGGGAAAGGTCAAATCACCTTCCCTATGTTTCACGTTCCTATTCGAAAGTCACCTCTTCCAGAAAGCCCTCAAAGAGGACTTCTCCCTTTACTTTGTTCAGCAATCACTTTCCTCCCGCTTCTCATTTCTTTATGATTTCAGGGAATATTTATTGATCACTTTCTATGTATTGTGTTCTGTACGACGTACTGGTTCCGTGCTAGGAGTTGAGAAGACAAAGACCATGAGATCCAACCACTCTGCTCAAGTTCTCAGTCTTGGGAGAGGGGGATCGAGGGATGTGGAAACAGAGACAGCATACTACTGAAGTATGGGGTTAGAAGGAAGTGCTGAAAGGTAAGGAATGCCAAGGGAATACCGCCCTCAAACCAGCCTCAAGGCTCAAAAGGGAATTCTTAGAAGTGAGACTTGAGCTGCATCTTGAAAGATGAGCCTGAAGTGGTTTGGGGGCAACAAAGGTGAAAGATAAAGACGTGTGAGGCCTCCAGGCACCGAGCACCTGGTATTCTACTGCTATCACCTATCTCAGCATCCCACCACCCTACCAGCCTGTTAGCTTTGTGGGGACTCATCTTTTCGCACCCCATATCCCCACACCTTTCTCGGAACTCATCACTTCTTTTAGACAGAATAGCTCACGTGGGCTAAAACAAAGCTTCTTGCCTTCCAGGCGCAGACCACATCAGGCTACCTTCCAGATCCAGGGGATTCAAAGAGAACCCCCTTGCTGGAGAGCAGGGCAGCTGGGGCTGGTCTCTCGTGGAGCCTCAGCCCCCAATTAATGCTGTGGTAAGACTGACACCGAACACTAATTTTGCAGGCATAAAAAGCACTATTAGAAATTTCTTTCCAAATGTTGAGTTCATGTTGCTGATTCTGTTGTAATATTAGCTATCACATTTGGCAATTATATTTCAATAATGAAGAGGTTATCTCTACTGTAAGATAAATAATGAGGAAGACTCACTGGCTTTGACTTGATCGTTGGAATTTATGTGCCATTGGAGCTGTCTTCTCAATTACGACTCAACAAACTGATTAAATATCACCAAGCATGACCAATAGCCTGCAGCTCTGATTCCCCCCCCCACCTCTAAATGCTTTTAAACCTTGGAATATAAATGTGAATTTTTCTGGCATTTAAAAAAAAAAGTCGTGTTTTTGACCCAGTTATCTACCGAGACTGACAACGTTCAAACCACTTGGGCCTCAAGATCAATGATCTAAGGAGAAAGGTGTTTCTCGGCTGCGCAAAGGAATCATGTGGTCAGAGGTCTCTTCCTCCTGCACTGAACTGCTCAGTTCAATTCAGCCAACATCTATGGAGCACCTGCTCTATGCCAGGCCTTGAGACAGATCCAAGTCCATAGAGATAATTCCACAGGGGAAGAAAAACAACTATTGCTAAGCCCATGCCTTGCTCCTCTGAGCTCCCATGATACCCTCTGCAGCTAGATGCAAACCTCCAGCAATTATACATCACACAGTGTTGAAATGACCTTTCCTGCTTCCATCCCCTCCAATATATAGTGAGTGCCTCAAGGGTAGAGGATGTATCTTATTCATCTTTGCATCTCTGCTGGGCCAGCCCAGAGCCTAGCAGATAACAGAAAATGCAGCAACAAATGTTTGTTGAATCTTAATGAATCACTTGAAATTTTATATACATTATTGACTTCTCACAGCAACCCAGAGAGTAAGCTCCTTTCACAGCTCCTCATCACACTGAACTTGAATGTGTCCAAGTCTCTTCCCAAGAACGTAAGCATCTGAAAGCAGGGGCCATTCTGTGATTTACTCGTGGACCTTCTAGAAATTTTTGTTGAGTGAATGGTCACGTTTCCTCCAGTGCTTCCTCTTGTATCTAAGACTAAGGTCCTACTGTTTAAGTTCCCCCAGGAGCGAACCCTGAAGAAAGGATCCAGGTACAAGTAGTATCTGAGAGTAAAAGAAGTCAAGGATGTGAGACAGGAAAGACAAGGCAGCCAGTAACAGGTATGTCCTCTGAATTATCCCACCTGAGCAGTGAGGGAACTGAGGTATTTATACACCAACGCCCATCAACCACTGGCTGGGGGCTGCTTCCAGGGGGTGTTAAATCCTTGTCTCTTCTGACCTGCCCTACACATGAGCAAAGGTGGCTTCTGAGGCCAGAGAAAGCCTCAGGGGAAGAAAAGTACAGTTGGAAGTTAAGCTGGCTGCACTGCAATGGTCACAGGGTATGAATGGGGTGTCCACTGAAGCACCTGCAGATGAGGAATTCTGACCATATGATGACACAGGACCCCCCAGTGCATGCAAAGGAGAAGTGTGGATTTGGACATTCATCATATACATGGAGATCTCTACAGTACTAACATTCTAGAATGTCATGACTCCATGTATCCCTCAGCTTTTGAAGGCCAAATCATCTTCAGAAGAAAATCCTTTTGTCTTTGGATTGAGAAAGTAAAAGAGGAATGACTGTAACAGAAGGGTGATGGGGGATATTTGTGGTTTGGCTCAATCATTCTTACCTGAAAGCAGATCTATAGAGAAACGCAGGGGCACTATGGTGAGAAAACCCACAATGATGGAGAGACGGTGGGCTAGAGTCCTAATGTGAAATGTTAGGGAGATCCAATCATCTTGTGGGCCCCCAACAAATCATCTGACATTTACCAACCACCTATTTTGCACCAGGCACTGTGTTGTTTTTGCCCACATTAATTTATATCATTTAATCATCACAAAAAACTTGGAAGATGCTATAAAAATACCATTTCGCAGATGACAAAACTGAGGATCAAAGAGCCCCAATGGTAAATGCAAACCCAAGGTGGGAATGTGAGTCTGCTTCTCATTCCGTGACTCCAGGGTGCTATTCTCTACAGCTATTCATCCACAGACCTTCGAAGGATGTGCCACTGGGCTCAGTTACGCAGTAAACAGACCCAGCAAAGGATCTTTGTGCTGATTTGTGATTAAAGGCAAACAAGATAATCAGTCCCAGGACCGGGGGAGAGCAGTCCTCACTTTCATGCATTCCTCCATTCACACGGCCCTGGAAACCTTTCAGTGCAGTAGTGGCTGCAGCAATTACTCTGCTGACTGCAAAATAAAGGATCCTGTCTAGAAATGCAATTATTTCAAAAGAAAAGGTTTCTAAAAGGCACACACAAAAAAGATAGCACTTTGTTTTTCTGAAACTGATATTCCCAATAAGGACAGAGATTAACTTTGATCAAAGTTTATAAAGCTTTGTAAAAAAATAAGGATGATGGAGACAATGAAGAAGACGGTGATGATGATGGATGAAGATGACGGTGATAATGATGCTGAGTCTATCGAGATGGTGATTATAATGAAGATAGTGGTGATGATGATGTGATGGTAATTGAAGATGATGATGATGACAGGAACTGCCATTTCCTGAGTGCCCGTATGAGTCAGTTACTATGTTGAGCGCTTCATGTACACTGTCTCTGATTATCACAGTAACACTCTAAGATGAGGATCAGCATCCCCATCTGACACATGAGAAACTGAAGCTCAGAGAAGTGAAGTAACCTGCCCAGGCTCAGAACGCCAGCATGGAAAGGCACTGATAGAGATTAGTGCTTGAATGGTAACTCCAAATCCTGTGCCTCTAACCACTCACCTACCTGCTTCACTCATTTACTCCTCCATTTGCCTAACTCTTTAAAAAAATTCATTCATCTATTCAAAATGTTTACTTAGTCCCAGGTATACCGAAGATAGCTGCTAGACCCTTCTAACCTCCAATGTGTCAAAAAATTGCCTCTATCCTCGTATTAGGGATAAATGAAAATGAGGATGAATTGCATTCAAATCAAGATTTATCACAATATGGGAGGGAGGGAGATGCAAGAGGGAAGAGATATGGGGACATATGTATGTGTATAACTGATTCACTTTGTTATAAAGCAGAAACTAACACACCATTGTAAAGCAATTATACTCCAATAAAGACGTTAAAAAAAAAAGATTCATCACAATAAATGCTCCCAAAACTAGTGTGAAAAGAACTATTAATGATTTTTCAGCTCCTATAAGCTAATGACAATGATCTGCTTCATGTTTAATTAATGTGGCAGTAGAAAGATGCTCCTTAATTGGTTCGTAAGGGAGAGCTTGTCTTACTTTTCACTGAAACCCGTGCTCTAGGCAGGGGGCCCAATGGAGTAGGATGGGTGGCTCCCAGGAACAGCTCCTGAAGGGCTGATGGTGCTGGGCTGACACCTGGGAGAAAAACATGGCTTGAAATTTGGGCAGCACTTACTGCACCTCTATTCCCTGGGGTGGCCTGATGGGCAACTGTGTGCTTCATCCTCTGGCGTTTACTGAGTGCCACTGCCAGAGACTTCATCTGTACAGTGGCACCATGAAAGGAGCATTAGGCCTTATTATAACCATTTCACAGTTCAGGGAAGTTAAATGACTTCTCTAGATCATCTGGTTAATAAATGGGGGACTTAAGATATGTCTGTATCTGTCTATGAGGTTTGTAAGTTTACCTAAGAGTTGCCATAAATACAGATGCCCTCCTCACTTCCTGTAGTGAGAAGGCCAGTTATAAGGGAGGACTTGGAGAAGGCCCAGAACAGGCCTGGCAGCCAGGGCTTCTGGGTTGTAGGTTCTGTTCTACCAGTGAATTAGGCTGTGAGGCTGCCTGCAACATCTCTGTTCTCTGTCCTGCAGGATCTTCATCTGTAAAGAGGCGTGGCCGGTCTGTGGCATCTCTTGGGTCCTTTCCATCCTCGCCAAACTTCTAAGACTCTGTTTTACAGATTGCTCACCTAATTCTTTAACTCATCTAATCACAAGGACCACAGGAGACAGACAGGCTGGGTGGGGGGATCTAGGCAGCTTCAACGGAAAGACTTAGGATACTGTAAAGTTACGCACAGACAAGAAAACACATCCCTGGAATAAAGAGGTACCTCAACGGAAAAGTCAGATTCAATATCTAGAAAACTAGTTTACACCCTAAAACCAGATCTATTTCCTTGTATTCTCTCATTCTCTGCCTAGATCATCCATGTTCATTTTTCTCTCCAATAAGAAGGTGAGTGGCTGAGAGTAGGGACTGCATCATCTGCTTCTTTTGCATCGCCCATAATAGCCCTAGCACAGCCCTGCACATAGAAACGGACTGATAAATATTGTTGCTTGAATTTTTATGGAAAATAATGTCTCAGCACATGTGTATGGTGCCTTCTTGTACTACAACAGAGGTCATCTTGAACAATACTTTGAATACCATCCCCATTTTCTATAGATGGAAACTGGGGCTCAGAGAAGCCAAACGGTTTGGTCAGGGGCTGCAAAACCAGGAAGCAATGGAGTTGGCGCGGGCACTGGGCCTCTTGACTCCCAGGCCAAGGCTCTTGTCACTGGCCCTGGACAGAGGGACCAGCTCCCCTCAGAGAGGGATGAGGACGTTAGGGAACGCCTCTCCTGAAGACAGAGGCACCCCCTAGAAACACTTGCCAGGGGCAGCACTTAGACAACGGTCATGGATGCTTTGGGAACTCTAGGAGGAAAAGTGAGAGGCAGATTCCTTGAACTTTCTCCAGTTCAAAGAACTGCCACTTCTTGCTACAGAACTTGGTTATTTAAGTGCCTCTTTGTCCCTCACGTTAGCCTGAGAGCTCCTGGGCCAGGGTCTGGGTCACACGCCCGTGAACCCTGTAGAGCCCACTAACACCCAGGAAGATCTGGCAGAACACTGGGACGAATGAATGGATGGATGAATGAGTGATTCAGTCAATACAGTAGGGGGACATCTAGATGCTTTCAAACAGCAGGTGTGGTCTCACAGTCCCTAAAAACGGTCTGTGCTTTTTAATGGACAATAATGGGAATCAACACCTCCGTGGCTCTATGAAGCTCTGTATATGCTTCTGCAGGGCAAGGATTATCATCTCAGTTTGGGAGACTTGCCCCAGTATAAGTAACTGCCATTTACTGAGCTTGTGTCAAACCCTTTGCTGGTAAATAGCTCATTTAATCCTCAGCAACCACCCTCTGTGATAGGTTATTATTATCTCCATTCTTCAGATGAGAAAAACTGAGGCCCCAGACGGTAACCTGCTTTAAGGTCACCTGGGCAGTAACTTTATTCAAAGCCAAACTGTTCTGACTCCCAAACCTGAGCATTTTCTACTTAGGGCCAGGCTGCTGGGATCAACATTCCTAAAGCTTGGGGTTGGATGTCCTAATGAGGCGCTGTCAGGTGAATGCAGGCTAATTGGGAATTTTATAGGAAAACAGAAACAAACCCTCCTAATCAATTACACGGAACATGGGTCTGCATGTGAGCATCACGGCTAGCCCTGGGTCACATGCACACTGTTTACAAGTGTATGTGTGTGTGTCTATTTATCTTCCCTGAGGCAGAAAATTCAATGGGTCCATTCAGATCTCCTCTCTTAAATAATCTAGGTGCTGCAAGGCTTCCAGTCCCTATGTGCCAACAGCACAGGGTAATGGCGTTAGCCATCACGGCGTGTGTGAGCAGGACTCAGGGCAGGGCCTGGCCAGGTGTGAACTGGAGGGCAAGTGTCCTAATGCTGAGAGCGATCACAGGTAGCGTTATGTATGATGTATGTATGTATGTATGTATTTATTTATTTTTGCGGTACGCGGGCCTCTCACTATTGTGGCCTCTCCCGTTGCGGAGCACAGGCTCCGGACGCACAGGCTCAGCGGCCATGGCTCACGGGCCCAGCCGCTCCGCGGCATGTGGGATCTTCCCGGACCGGGGCACGAGCCCGTGTCCCCTGCATCGGCAGGCGGACTCTCAACCACTGCGCCACCAGGGAAGCCCTATTTTATTTTCTTAGATGAAAATTTTATATAGTTAAGGGACATAACATGATGATTTTATATACATACACAGAATGGAATTATCACTGTGGTCAAGCTAGTTTACATATCATCTTATCACATAGTTATTGATTTACTTTTGTAACGAGAGCACCTGAAATCTACTCTCTTTTTATTTTGTTTCACAGTCATTAAGGGTACTCTGCCAGCCCTGCATGACGCTGGGTATGAGGCCAGAGATAGTTAACATGTAATGGAGACTACGGTAAAACCAATGTAAAGAGGGTGCCCCGCCAACCAGGCATTGTTATCTCGGGGAGGAAGAGAACCAATGTTTGCAGGCAGGATTCAAAGCAGAGCTCTTTGTGACAGTAATCAGGCAACAGAACAAATGATCATCACTGAAAGCAGTGAGTGGAAGGAAGGTTTATAAAGAGCACCATGGACAGTGCACATGACTGTTTTCTACCAAAGAAATCTAGTAGAATTAAGCAGGAACTGAGCTGTTCGGACAATGTCCTCCAATATCGAACACAGTTCAGCCCTCCTGGAACCTCAGCAGTGGTATTAGAAGTAATACTTTAGTGCTTTTTAGAATGCCTACCTTGGGTCAGGCACTGCTGGGTACCTTTTATGACTTGTCACCTCTAATCCTCATAACAACCTAGAGAGGGGAGATTAGTATCCAGTTTTACAGCTAAGGGAATCCAATGACTTGTCAGGTTGACTCAAAAACGGCGCAGTCTGATCCCCAAACCCTACAGAGTAGCTGTGGACTTCCTTGACAGAATGGATTAATCAACATGATTATGTAGGAGAAGGGACAGAGCTTCTTGGACTTGGATAAAAGAGCAATGCAGATGGAAGTTCCTGGAAGCCTGCCATCCAAACAACCCTGTGGAGAGCTGGCCATTCTGTACACATTCTGGTGCCCTTCTGTGTAGGAGTGTGTGTGTGATAGAGCTATATCTATCTGTCTGTCTATCTATCCATCCATCCATCCATCCATCCATTCATCCAACCATCCACCCACCTACCTACCTACCTACCCACCTACCTGTCGGGAGAGGGAGAGAGAGGGAGATAAGTGGGAGTGGGGGGAGAACGCTGGGAGTGGCAGTGAGATCTCTAAGTCAGAATTCTGGGTATTCTGATTGCATGTTCCATCCTGAGGTCACCTCCTTCCACTACTTTTTTTTTTTTTTTTTAATTTGACACAGAAATAGGAAGAAGAATTAAGATATTTCTCTCAAAGGTGCTGAAAGATGTGTAATGCAAGAGGGTAAGTGGTAAGTGAGGAGGCAGAGAAGGGGTAAATGTGGGCTAAACAAAGACTGGAACTTAGAATTATCCAGACATAAAAGTTCTAAAAAGGAACCCTGGGCAAGTCGGGGGAAGAGGTTAGAGCAGAAAATGCTTCTAACAATAGGTCTGTGGTTTCCTTCTGCAAACCACAGAGGGCTAGCAATTCTCTCCAGATTAAGGGACTTTCCTGCAGAGATTCATGCAGTAACCAAGTTTCTGAGCTAGTAGGGTCTTGGGGATCATGAGTCCTGAGTTCTACCTTCATTTCCACATCAGGGCATGTTGACTCGCCCCAGATCACCCAACCATTTTGTGACAGAGCCAGGATAAGATCCTCTTCAAGTCAAAGTCTAGCAGTTTTGGGTTGAGGATTTCTTGGGTCAGGGGACCACAGTGCCTGGATTCCATCAGAACACCCTGGGTCTCCCACGTCACTGTTCCTATGAAGACCTGGAAACCAGAATTCTCAGTCTCATCTTCAGCTTCCTGAGTTGATGTTCTGCCTTCTCAGCAGTTACAGATTCATGTGATTTATTTCTCCCTTTCCTCAGTCTTAGGCCACATTCTCATCTTCTCTTAAATCCATGCCTCCTATTTCCCTGGCCATTCTTTTCTGACATTCCTTGGCCCTTGAGCATCTCAGGGCTTCCTGCAGGGGAGCCCATTTCCTTCGTGCATCTGCTGAAAAGTATTGGGTTGGCCAAAAAGTTCATTCAGGTTTTTCCGTAAAGGGGGGATTAGGTAGGGGAAAAAACTTTAAAAGATCAGCACACTGGGGCTTCCCTGGTGGTGCAGTGGTTGAGAGTCCGCCTGCCGATGCAGGGGATACGGGTTCGTGCTCCGGTCCGCGAAGGTCCCACATGCCGCAGAGCGGCTGGGCCCGTGAGCCATGGCCGCTGAGCCTGCGCGTCCGGAGCCTGTGCTCCGCATCGGGAGAGGCCACAACAGTGAGAGGCCCGCGTACCGCAAAAACAAACAAACAAACAAAAAAAAGATCAGCACACTGCTAGCCCACAGACTGTAGAGAGCTCTCACAGCCAGATGGGGTGACCAGTGTGCCCCAAGCCCAAAGAAGCAAAGTTTCAAAATAATATATAATTTAAAAAGTTTTGTACGTAAGCTATTCAAGATTTCTCCAGCACTAACTGATACAAAGCACGATGAGATGGCACTTTTAGAGACAGCAGCTTCAGACCCAGAAAAGGGTGATGAGATGAGTTTCATGTGGCTAAATCAGGGGCAAAACATAATTTTCTTTCCCTTCTTTTCATAATTTTCTTGCAGTATTTACTGAGTACCTAGCAAGGCTGCAGGATCACCAGACCTACCTGTCCACCTGGTGCCTGCCGGGCCCAGGCACATGTCAGCACTTATACAGATTGAGTCTCAATTCAACCCCACAGCAGTCTTGCAACGTAGGTACAACAAACCCCATTTCACAGATTAGGACACTCAAGCTCAGCTGGGTTCCCCTGCACAAAGGTCATGTAACTAGTGTGTGGAAGAGCCTCGATTTGACCCCAAGAAGTGGTAGAGTGTAGGGGTTAAGAGTCTGTTAGAGCCAGACTGGATAGATTTGATCCCCAGCTCTGCCACTTAGTAGCTATGTGATCCTTGGGCAAGTTGCCTAACTTTTCTGTGCCTCAGTTTCCTCATTTGTGAAATGGACATAGTAATCGGGTTGTTGTATTTATTTAGGGAGGAAATACATATGAGGCACTCAGAACATAGTAAGAACCCAATAAATATTAGTTGTTGCTGTTGCCATTTAATTATTATTATTACTACTATTACTATTATATACCAGGTTGTCTAATTCACAAGACTATGCACTTTCGTCCTTCTAACGTTTCTCAAACTCTGAAGTGCACATGTCTTGGGTCAGGTTCCCTGGGAAACAGGCTCTGAGATGGGGATTTGCCAGTGGGAGGTTTCTTGCTCTCAAGAACACCTCCTGGAAGGGAGTGAGGGAAGCAGGATTGGGCAGAGGGAGACCCGGAGCTGCAATGCAGTTGTAACGCCAGCTTTGGCTAATCTCATTCAGAGCTCAGGAGCTGAGCCTGCCTTTCGGAGTTGTCTCAAATTGGACCAAGGAGTCTGGACCTTTTTATAATCCTCACTCCCAACCCCCTTCTCCATGGACCACTCATTGGATACAGGCAGCCTCCAGGATCAACCTGGGCTGGGTAAGGAGCCCCTCAGAGAAGGCAATTCCCCAAAAGAAGTAGTGTGAGCTGTGAGCTGCCAGCACTCCGTGGCATCTGGGAAAATGAGGGCCTCAGCTTGGGGGGCATCTGGGTGAGGCACGACAGTATCCACCACAACCCGGAAGAGCAGAGGGTAAGTATCGCCTCTCCGAGGCAGGGCTGTGTTAGTGTAGCTGCATGGATACTGCCTGGGCACTAGCCAACGTGCAGATTTTTGAGTCCCAACTTAGAACTACTGTCAATCATCATCTCTGGGTAGGGAGCCTAGGATTCTGCAAGCTTAACAAGTACCCCAAATAGTATGTGTGCACCCTAAAATCTGAGATCCACTGCCCTGAAGAGTATGAAAGAGGGGCCTGAAGTGGTCAGTGGCTTGTTTGACCTTTCATTAAATCCTCCTATTTCACCTTAAGAATTCACTCCAATTTTGCATCCTCTTAATAATATATACATGTTTGTTCTCGTACACAAATACCTTTCCCTCCTATCTTCAGAAGTACAGGTCATCGTTATCGTCCCTGACGACCTCCACACAGGCCCGAGGACACTCACACCCGTTTGAGAAGCCCAGCTGCCTCCCCTTTGTATCTTCGCCACCTGCTGGGGATGCAAGTAGATTAAGACCCAGCCTCTTCCCTCAAGGAGCTCGAAGTCTAGCAGAGAGGTAACACACAGGGCAACTTCCAGCTATAGATCTAGGGGAGTACCACTACCCTCACCCCCTGTCATGAATCCAGGGTCTCAATTTGAGGTATTTTAGTTACCATAATTAAGATCAGATAACCCATGCTCTGCTGGAGTGAGCAAACTTGCCTTGCCTGGGCCTGCTACCTACCCCACGCACAATCAATCTCTCTCCCCGAGGGCAGCGGACGGCTGGTTTAGTTTCTCCTCTGTCCATGTTCTCTACTTTCTGGATCATTAAATTGTTCTCATCCAAATGCAGCAATCTATTTCACCTTAGATGTTTGGCTGTCTTGGTAACCCAAGAGGCCCTGTGAGAGCGGAAGACCCAAGAGAACTGGATGATTTAGAACTCCTCCAAACCAGGTCTCCAAGTTTCTCAGTCCCATTCCCAGAGCGGCCTTCGCAGTTGGAATCTCAATTCGGAAAGTACTTACAAAGTTGGACGGCAAAGGAAAGGCGGGGGAGGGCGTAAAATGGGACAAGAGTGAGCTGGTATTTGTGAAGAGTAGCTTTCTCTATCCAGGTGGGCTCTTTTCCAGGAAGCCCTATTAATAACACTCTTCACTTTGGGAACAGCTCTCATGCCGAGAAATCCCCAAGTCCTTTATGGGGAGAAGTCATATCACCCGACAATGAACCTGATGTCCTGGAGAGAAGAAAGGGAACAGCTGTTAAACAGCTGCACTGATCTAGGGAAAGAGAGGGCCTTGGAAGAATTTAGGGAAAGGAGCCAGGCAGAGCCCCACCTCCTTCAGTGGGGGGCAATCCGAATGCACCCAGGGTTCAAAGCAAGCTTCTTGCCTCCTTGGCATCCAGTAATCAGCAGAAGAAACTGGGAAGCCCAGAGAGCAACACAGGGGCCAGAGCTGGCATTTACTGAGCCTTTCGGGGCCAGGTACCGTGCTAAGCCATTTACAAGCATGATTTAATAGGCGCCTCACATCTGCTAAATGATGTGGCTTCTACGGTTACTCCCATTTTACATACGTGGAAACTGAGCCTCAAAGAAGTAAGACACCTGCTCAGGCTCCTCTGGCCAGTAGTATGTGGAAGCCGGGTTGGGTTCCCAAGTTCTCACTCGAAATCAGGAAGTCTCAGAGACCCGCTCTCACCTGGCTGAGATGTTGGCTTTGGCGCCACCTTGGCCTGAACATGGGAAGGCTGTACCTCTTCCAATGAGCAAAAGAACTGTTTCAGTTGGACACGCCACCTAGCAAAACTCGGCAGGGAGGGGAGAGGATCCCACACGGGGTACTGGAAGCCATCCTTCTCGGGGTGCTGCCCTCGATCCCTCTCCGTGTCTAGGAACGTCCCCCAGTGGCACACTGAGCAGAGTGGAGCTATGTGCTGCTTGCGCCCGGCTCTAGATGATCGACAGGCCTCATATCCTTCCACCATCCCCAGGAAGGAGCCATTCTTCTAACTTAGTGTCCAGCCCAGCTGACTCCTGTCAAACACCCTTGGTGGACCCCTTAAGCGACAGTAATTCTCCCACCAGGAGGAAGCCACAGTGGCAGGGATCTGAATGAGATCCAGTGTCCCTGAGAAGCCACTTGGCCGGCCCCAGCAAACACTGCTGGAGATGGATGGGGAGGAAGGATGGAGTGAGCCAGAGAGACACAGGAGACTGAGGTAAAAAGGGAGAGGCAGAGAGAAAGTGAGAAGATGACACAGACGGAGGAGGGAGACACAGAGGTGGAAAAGGGACATTTATGTGGGCGATGCTTGTGCAGTGAGAGCCTGCACTGAACCTCCCACCACACTGCAGGGACCACGTCTGGTTTTGCCCACTCCTGTATCCTCGGTACCTAGCACAGTGCCTGACACACAGGAGATGCTCCTAAGTACTTACTGAATGAGACTGAAAATAAAGAGACGTAAGAGTACAGAGAACACAGGACCTGGCACATAAGAGCTGCTCAGTACATGCTTGTTGACGGATTACATACCTACATACAGATAGATAGTATTCTGGAGGGTTTGGGAGGGAAACCAGTTTCCAGGACAGATGCAGTAGCAGATCCACCAAGGGGAGAACGTACTGAGGGCTGAGGGCCAAGGGCTGCACCTGATCAGAGCCTAGGCCTGAGGCCCCAAAGCCAGGGTGGGGAATCAGAAGGGAAAAGAGCCTCCCAACAGGCACTAGGAAGGCAGCAGCAGGCATTAATCTCTGGAATAGAGGACGGGTAGGGAGTCAGGGGCTGAGTGTGGAGCTCATCACTGCTTTCTCAGAATCCAGCATGAATCCAGGCATGCAACGCACACAATCTCCATTTTCTGAGCGAATGGATGAGAACAGGGTATTGGGATGAGGAGGTCAAGGTGAGGGGTTTAGGACTGCACCTGTGGAAGGACAGTGTGACCTGTGAGGTGAGCAGAGAGGCTCAAAAGGGAATGTTGGGCTGGTGGGGACATGCCCCGGCTTATGACTTGGTGCCTCTGGGCCAACTTGATTGAATGTTACTTCTACTTTCACTCTGGGGCAGTGGTTCTCAACAGGGGTGACTTGGAACCCCAGAGGACATCTGGCAATGTCTGGAGACAGTTTTTTTTTTTTTTTGAGGTACGCAGGCCTCTCACTGCTGTGGCCTCTCCTGTTGCAGAGCACAGGCTCCGGACGCGCAGGCTCAGCGGCCCTGGCTCACGGGCCCAGCCGCTCCGCGGCACGTGGGATCCTCCCGGACTGGGACACGAACCCGTGTCCCCTGCATCGGCAGGCGGACTCCCAACCACTGCACCACCAGGGAAGCCCTGGAGACAGTTTTGACCGTCATATTGACGAGGGTTGCTACTGGCATCCTACTGGGTAGATACAGGGATTCTGGTAAACATCCTACAATGCACAGGACAGATCCCAAATTGATGAATTATCTGGCCCAAATATGGTGGCTGAGAAACCCTGCACTATAGCTCTATGGGAGTACCACTACCCTCACCCTCCGTCATGAATCCAGGGTCTCATTTTGAGGTATTTTAGTTACCATAATTAAGATCATTACTGTCAATAAAGATTTATCGAGCCCTGACAGGCAAAAACAGATACATGTCATCTTGACTGTTTTTCCTTAAAAGAGATGACAGTGGTTCAGGACGCAGAGAAGCCCAATGTGAACACAATCCACTGTACCGCCCAGCTAGAGATCTGAGGATAACGCCAGTCACCCCACTGCACCCACAGGGAGCTCTGTGCCTGTGACTTTCCTTCAACCTTCTGGAATTTATAAACCCAGACCTTAGAACAGGAAGGGGTCATAGGAGCATCTGTTCTCACCGCCTCCTTTTACAAATGAAGAATTGAAGTCCCAAGAGGGGAATGACAATTGACTTGTCCAGGGTCAATGGGAAGTGAGTGGCAGAGGCAGGCCTGGAACCCAGATCTCCAGGTTTCTCTATGAGAAAGAGCCTCTGGTGACTTAAGTTTCCAAAAAGCGCCTCCTACAATACTGAGAAGTACGTGACACATGTAAGCGACTTTTTGAAAGCCTTTCAAATGTGCAGGTAATCAGGTGCTGCACACCTGAGGCTGATCATTGTTCGGGGACCAAGAGCCTAAGAGAAGGTTCTGGTGAGAGCCTGTGGCTTTGATGAATAATTCACCTTAGATAGAAAGGTAAGAAGATGTCCTTAAGCATTTGTGGGGGAGCCCAAAGACCAAGATGACTTTATAAATAATTAGAATATTTCCCCCCTATCGTCCCAAGGAAAGGTGGTACTAGGAAATAAAAAGG
Organism: Pseudorca crassidens; assembly: GCF_039906515.1. Classification (NCBI taxonomy): domain Eukaryota; kingdom Metazoa; phylum Chordata; class Mammalia; order Artiodactyla; family Delphinidae; genus Pseudorca; species Pseudorca crassidens. The sequence goes on from NC_090304.1 coordinate 57,298,677, forward strand.
TTAGCACCAAAAAACAGGCATTAATATTTCTTCCTCACACCCAGGCCCTCCAGACTTAACTTTGATGACAAAAAGCTGCTATTCATTTGTCCGGGAAGAATATGCCAGCAATTAGCTCATTTGGAGTGAAAATTAAAGAGCACAGGCTCAGCCAGAAAGGTGGGGTAGCTTAACAAGTTCAGAGCAGTAATTGCTTTTGCCCCCCACCTTCCATCCACCTACTCATCTCTGAAGACTCTCCTCTGCATCACCCATCCTCTAAAGTGTTTCTAACCTCCCTCCTCAGGGAAGAATTAAATCTGCGCCACTTGATGACCCACTGACCCTTACATACATCTATCCCAGCCCCCTGATATGCTAATGAACTGATCTCCTCTCCTACACTGTGAGATCTGTCCCAAGTGGCTGGCACAAAGGTGGGCATACAGCAGGTGTGTAACAAATATTTGATTTACTGATGTAAAATAGGGAGAAGTGGTACCCCAATGGAGAAGGTATATACCAGAAGAGGAATGGGGGCGGGTGTGAGCTGGGGATGGAGGACTAAAAACTGTCTTGATGTTACAAGGAAGGATGTTACAATTTCCTGATCCCCTCAATGCACAAGGCACCTATGATCACAGGTTTAGTCCTCCTGACAAGCCTGTAAGTAAAGTATTACTGTTTCCCCAGTTCGCTGATAAGGAAAAGACCATTCAGAGTGCCACGATGATATGGCACCAAAGCACAAGCTTTCCTGGCCTATCAGGCTGCCTCTTGCTACATAAACAATATATTTCCTATAAAAAGCCTGATGATGCCTATGTGGACTGGCAGGAATCTGTCACATCAGAGTTTCAGCTCATGATGTTTTCATATCTAATAGACATTTAATAAAAGTAGCTGTTTGGGGCTTCCCTGGTGGCGCAGTGGTTGAGAGTCCGCCTGCCGATGCATGGGACACGGGTTCGTGCCCCGGTCCGGGAAGATCCCACATGCCGCGGAGCGGCTGGGCCCGTGAGCCATGGCCGCTGAGCCTGCGCGTCCGGAGCCTGTGCTCCGCAACGGGAGAGGCCACAACAGTGAGAGGCCCGCGTACCGCAAAATAAATAAATAAGTAAATAAAAAGTTAGGTCTTTATGGGGCTTAAAAAACATCTCAAAAACTATTTTTTTGGAACACTATTCCTGTTAAGCGGCATTCCATAAAAAGCATCATCTGTGGTCAGACAGGTCTGGAAAAGCCCTAAAGACAAGGTTAACCCAGGACTGTGGGACTTGTCAGGGCATGTGCCCTGCTGGTGTGCACAGCACATCTCCAAGGGCAGACCCAGCGGGCAGAGGTTTCCATGTGCATTTGGCAACCTTTACTCCTCAGGGCACTTGGAGGACTACCTTTCCGCAGAACAAACTTTCAGAACCTCTGCTCTAAAACTGGTTTTCACACTGTGCTCAGCAGAATCCCCAAGGTTCCTGGAGGAGGTCTCAGGAGCTCCCGCGGGCTAGAGCTAAGGCCCCTTTTGTCGTCTGAATGTTTGTGTGTGGCCATCCCTGCCACCTTCCCTGCCAGTAAATATGTTGAATCCCTAAAGCCCAACGTGATGATATTAGAAGGTAGGGCCTTTGGGGGTGATTAGGTCGTGAGGGTACAGCCCTCATGAATGGGATCAGTGTTTTCTCTCTCTCTTTTTTTTTTTTTTTACAGTATTTATGTTTTTAATTTTTATTGGAGTATAGCTGATTTACAATGTTGTGTCAGTTTGAGGTGTACAGCAAAGTGAATCAGTTATATATACGCACATGTCCACTCTTTTTAAGATTCTTTTCCCATATACGTCATTACAGAGTACTGAGAAGAGTTCCCTGTGCTATACAGTAGGTCCTTATTAGTTATCTATTTTATATGTAGTAGTGTGTATATGTCAATCCCTATCTCTCAATTTTTCCCTCTCATGCACGGGATGAGCGTTCTTAAAGGATGAGAGACCTCAGAGCACCCTCGCCCCTTCTGCCATGTGAGGACACAGGGAGAAGGCATCAGCTATTAACCAGGAAGAGGGCTCTCAGCAAAACTTGCCTATGCAGCCACCTTGCTCTTGGACTTCTAGCCTCCAGAACTGTGAGCAATATATTTCTGTTGTTTATAAGCTACCCAGATCATGGTATTTTGTTATAGCAGCTCGAGCGGACTGAGACAGCCCCCTTGCTCTTGAAGAGCAGCTCCCTAAAACGTGGCAAACCACTGCTCTAGAACAGATGAGGACATGGGGTCTTTTGCCTGGCTTACACCACTGTGTTAATCTTCAAACTACAATGCCTTCCCTGTTCTGAACCAAGGGGTCCAGAGTACAGAGCGACAAGCTGATGACTGAAAGCCAGTTCACTCCTTCCTTGACCTTAGGCCAGGTACTTAACCTCTCCCAACCTCTTCTTCTCAGCTCTGCAATGGCAATGGTGCTTATCGTGCAGGCTATGCACTGGCACATAGCTGGCACACAGCAGAGGCTCTAGAAACGACACCCAGGACACCTAAAACATTCTTTAGTTGCCTTTATTTTTTACATTAAAAAAATTTTTTTTGAGCTCACCATCAGTTATAGTCATTTGCATCCTACAGCCCTCTGCCACCCTCCTATGCAACCATGTTGCTTTATGTCTATCTTGCTTTGGTAATTCTTCCTGAAAACATTTTTGATCAATTTTTCTTATTATATAGTGATACACATTCAATGCAGAACATTTAGAAAATTCAGACAAGAAAAAAATAAAAAAGAGAACAAGAAAAACAAAACATCACCCTGTAATTCCACCACTGGCAAGTAGGCTGTTAATGTGTTCCTTTTCCATTTAAGCTCATCTGAGAAATACCCGTGCTTTCTCGGGTTATTCTTTGCTGTGCTGTCAAACTTACATTTACCAAAATCACACATCCTTCTTATTCTTTTTTTGTATAACTTAATTTGCATACTTTTTATCTCCAAAATAATACTAGCATGTATTCCCATATTTGAATTCAAGAAATACAGAAGCAAGCGGAAAACAAATGCAAGTCTTCCTTCACTCCTTCCCACCCCATCCCACTTGCCTCCTGAGGAAACGACCGTTGAATGCTGTATTTATAGAGACATTTTCCTATTTATTTCCATATTACAGTATTTGACGTTTAAAAACATAAAAGATGGTCTTACTGTTTTATTTCTCAACCCTCTTGAATCATCTTTTCCAAGTGTCTGGCCTTCAATCTCATCCTAGTATTTTCTCTCAAGTTTCTGAAATCAACTTTCTTAAAAGTCTAGGGCAGTGTTTCTCAACTTCAACGTATGGATGAACCAGCTGGGGATCTTGTTAAAAACCAGATTCTGATTCAGTAGGTGTGGAGTGGGGCTGAGATTCTGCATTCTAACCAGCTCGTGCTGTAGGTCCACTTTGAGGAGCAAGGCTCCAGGGTACATACCTGCCCAAAGCCTGCATTCTTCTCCTTGGTTTGTATAAACTCCAAGACGGCCATCTTCTCCCATGTATCCCACACTCCTGCATCACCACCTTTCCTTGAGTGGCCAGAATCAAGCTCAATGCATGAATCTCCCTCAAGATTTGCGGTACCTGGTGTTATGGAGTTCCTGGGGATCTAGGTCCCATAATAGAAGGCAACTCAGGGTTCAGGCCTTTTCTGCAGAGAAGCAAGAGCCAGAGGAGCAGAGACATCACAACCAGAGGGCCAAACTCCCTCCTGAAAGGCGGGGTGTGAACGCTTGGCCAAAACACATGCAAGGCGGGCAGAAGCGAGGAGGTTTTAACCTCAGTGGAGGAGAGAACCCCAGAGAGGCACAGCAGGATTTAGATACTCCAATTTAGCTGAAGTGGTCAAGCACTTTTCAGTGACTGAGTTGAAGTGGTGGATGGAGGCTGAGGAACGGAGATGGGAGGGACAGTGAAAGCATCCTGTCCCTGCCCTCGTGTCACCTGTTACTCTAGCCTCAGGTGTGGCCCCTGTAGGAGGCTCTCTCGCCATTAGCTGCTGCACATATAAGGGAGCCCTTGACAACACGGCCGATTCCACTCAGCGTGGTCCTTAAAGGACAGCCCCTTGGCTATTCACAGTGACCTCAACACTGGGGTGGGACAGGGCAGTGCCTTCAGAGTTCATCAGATAGTCAGGCTTCTCACCAGTCTGGGAGGTCTGATGATAATCTCCCTCTGGCTACTATATGCTTAGAACTGAAGAGCTGGGATTTCTACTTGGTTAGTGATAGCACAACAAGAATCTGGAAAACACATCGCCTCCAATTTCTACAGTTAAGCATAATCACTTTTCATTTTGTTTCATTTTTTAAGCTGTGGGCTCCTAGAGAATAGCTTAGTCCAAACCTGCTAGGGAAGACCCTTCCTTAATTGACCACCACGTCTCAAATTTTCTTTGGTGATGCGAGAGACTTTTCTCCACGATTTGTATATATAAACATCATTCTTCCCGAATAACTGAAACCTGCCCAAGAAAGCCAGTGGACACTTATTGGCACAGTTTTCATTCAAATCCATCAGGATATCCAAAGCAAAGAATGCAAGGGGCAAGGGAACTAAATATATATTTCTAACGCACCTTTCATGAATTTGACCTGCATGAGAATCATCAGAAATTCCTAATCACATCAAAACAATGGTGCTAGAAAATATCTCGTATGGTGGAACAAAGCAGGAGGGTTTGGGCCTGAGAAGCAATGTTTGAGAGTCAGCCTCAAGACTAACAGGTCTTCCTTTTATGAAGCATCCCCAAGGAAAACGTAACAGGAATATATGACCAGTCTACCCCAACCAGAGGTCCTGCAAGACCCAAAGCTACGCAGAGGAAGCCAGGGACCACCATCACCTGGGACCTCTGTTTTGCTCATCATTGTATTCCAGCATCTAGCACAGAGCTTGCCTAGAGGAGGTACTGCATACATTTCCCTTGAATGGGTAAATGAATAGATATGTGGATGGGAGAATGAATGATCCAATCTAAATCAATACTTCCGGGACCCCTTATTCAGCTCCAGGTGTTTAGTAATTATCTCTACTTAGAGATAATTCAAATTCATCCTATCTCAAATTCCAAGTCATCAAGGACCACCCCTACCCCTGCAAACTGCTCCTCTGGGGCGCTGGAATTCGGACGCCATCTTTGTCTGAACTGTTATCTCTCACCTTCATCAACAAAACTCCCAGCGCAAATGCTGCCTCCTCTCCGATGCTTTCCCTGGACACTCCTCGCCTGCTCTTCCTCACTGGCCTTTCTTATTTAAACACTGATTACAGTCTGAGGTGATGTCTGTCAAGAGCTTTTTGCAAACTGACGAGAGAAGGCTGGGCCAAACACACAGGCAGCTGAGCTCTGTCTCAGCTGAGAAAAAGAAAACTCTTGCTCTTGCATTTCCTTCTGTTGCTTTTCTAGCTGCAATAAAACAGAACTCTGCTTCGAGGGAAGCAGAGATGGCCAGAAGCACTGGCCGCTAACTACAGATGTCATGAGTTCAAACCCCGCCTTGCACAGGAGTTTTAACCACAGCTGTTAGGTCGCAGGAAGCCTAGCCTCACACAGAAAAAGCCAGAAAAGGGAAAAAGCTTTTTTGTGACTATTCTGCTTTCAGGAATCACCATGGAAAAGTGAGTTTTGAAACTTCTGATGAAGTCCACGGACTGCCCCAAGAGCGCCAGGATGACATCTGTGGTCATAAAACAGGTGTATGTAGCTTGCCGGATGCACCCTAGGGTTACCTCAGCCTTGGGAGGGGCCTTTTACCTGGTCTGGGCTTGTGTCGGATGAACTTAAAGAGCCATCAGGGTAGCAGGGGCTAGTTCTGGGCTGGATACTCTCAAGAAATAGGGACAACGGAACTAGTGAGCCTTTTTATTTAGAGGTGGGAGGATTAAAGCTGGACGAGAGCTGGCAATAGGTAAAGACGCAGCACTCACTCTCGGGGGGGCAATGGCAGTCAGAAGAGGTGGATGTTTCACCATTTTTTTGGTTACACACTGGCCACGTTTTTGCCCTGAACATGCTCACAGGGAGGTTCTGCCAGTGTCTCCTTCAGAGCGTTGCTTCTGTCTGTTGGGAATGTCACGGTCTGGTTGACAGCAGGGCTGCTGTTTACTTTCTCCGTCTTTGCTCTGAAGCTACTACTTATTCCATGGCAGGGCTTACTTAATGCCAGGCACTGCACTAATCACTCCGTATATTTTAATTCATTTATTCTTCATAACATAACCTTTATGAGAGAGGTAGGCGTTGTAATAATTTCACAGATAAGAAAGGCTTAAAGATGTTAGTAACATTCCCACAGGCACAGAGATAAGTAAATTTCAGAGCTAGAACATGAATTCAAGTCTGATCAACTCTAAATCCTATGCCTTTACCTTGTACATAAATGCTGCCTCAATTTCATCACTACCAGTGTCTACCCCACTCATTTGAGTATTATTGAGCCCACGGTAGCCACTGTGCTGGGCACTGGAGACATGTGTACAAGTTATGATCCTTGCCCTCAGAGAGCTGGAAATAGACTCAATTCGAGAGCTGTGCTGTCCAATACGGTAGCCACTAACTACATATGTTATGGTATGTATGGCTAAGTTATGGTAGCCACTAACTTGGATTTAAAATTAAATCAAATAAACTAAGTAAAAAATTCCTTTTCTCCATTGCACTAGCTACATTTCAAGTGCTGGATAACCACACGTGGCTAATGGCTACTGTATGGGACAGTGCAGAGACAGAACATTTCCATTAGCACAGAAAGTTCCCTTGGACAGTGCAGTTCTAGAGGAAGTGGGTGCCCCTTGAGTCCAGCTTAAATAGTAGTACTTGCCTTTCAAGTCCTGTCCCCTTTGCTCTATTTTCTAGTGAGGCAAAGAAACAACGATCAGACCCTATCAAGAGCTGGAGTGTCTTTCTGATTCCCAGTGTCTGTCTGTCCTTGTTGCTTTGCTGAGTCATTCCCACTTGCCTTATAGCCCCCAAAGGGTTTTGGAGCTATGATGACGGCACAGTGAATACCACAGAACAGAGGGCAAACCCCAGCCTGACATTTTCTGTACACCAAGTGACCCGTCAGCCTGGCTCAGATTTCAGCATCTTTACTGCTCAGGAAGCTGTGAGAAGCAAAAAGAAGCCAGCTTGATTTTTAAGCTCCAGAAGCAAGAAGAGAAAACATCTTTTGACTTGTAAAGTGAACAAATTCGGATGTGGCCGTCACAGGGAAGGAGTGCATAACGTCCTGGGCAGAGTTCCTTCACAGAAAAGAACGCCATTTACCAACGGGTGGGCAGAAGCAGGACTCCCTCAGATGGAGACGCAGGCACCCATACTTTCAGTTAAGCCATTTAGGTAAAAAGCCCACAACCAGGCAGAGCAAACAGGACCTCTATGCATCTTTACTCCCTTTGTTCTTCCTCCTGTAAGCTGTAAGCCTTTTCTGAGGACTGAGTGCAGGCTCAGTGTGAGAGGACAGAAAGATGGAGAAGACAAAAGCTTCTTCTGGAGTGAAAAGTCTAGACGGGGGCCATTTGGGGCAAAGAGATCATCTTATGCTTGGTTGTCCACGGCCCCTTCAGAAGCAGGGAGCACGCCTGTGTCTTCTGGGGCCTAGGTGGCCAAGTTGTATATCACGTGACTGCCCTGCTCGACTCCACCCACTTATCTTTGGCCTATGGCTTGACACATAGAGATGGGCTCAGCCAATCAGATTCTTTCTCTCAGAAATTGAAACCGGAAGCAGGAAATGCCTCGCCAAGAAACAAGAAGCCAAAACATGCCAAGTGCCCTGAGAGAACAAGAGGGTCAGGTCAAGATTTACTACCTGCAGCCTCAAATCCAGAACCCCCAGTGAGCTCTAGTCCAGTCCAAGCCAGGCTGGTCTGGCACCCACTCTTGACTTCCACGCAAGCAGCTTTATCAAAGTCCGCGTGTAACCCTTCCACTAACCCCATTCCTTGAGCTGGCTTGAATGTGTCCCTGTTCCTTGAGCAACCCAGTGGTGTTTCACCTCTGAAAAGTGTTACTCATTCTGTGACAGGAGATGAAGTTTAGACGCGTACTGCGGAGGTACAAGGGGAATAATGTTCCAAGTGCCTACTATGTGCCTGGCAGTGTCTTAGGTGACCTCTCACCTAACAGGTCAGATTCCGTACTCACAGCTGCCCTGCCACCTAGGCACAATCACGATCCCATTTCACAGATGAGGAGCCAGCTTCCTAGAGATCAGCTCTCATTGTCCCCACTGTCCTTAGGTTGCTTGCTCGTAAGAAGCTCTTCTTTTTTTTTTTGCGGTACGCGGGCCTCTCACTGTTGTGGCCTCTCCCGCTGCAGAGCACAGGCTCCAGACGCGCAGGCTCAGCGGCCATGGCTCACGGGCCCAGCCGCTCCGCGGCATGTGGGATCTTCCCCGACCGGGGCACGAACCCGTGTCTGCTGCGTGGGCAGGCGGACTCTCAACCACTGCGCCACCAGGGACGCCCCCGTAAGAAGCTCTTTTGACACTAGCTGCTCAGAGAAAGGAAAGATTACAGTGAGAAGGAATTAAGGCTTCCTGGAGACGCTGGAAGTTGGGAAGTGACTTTGTCTTTCTGAGCCTCAGTGTCTTTTCCTATAAAATAGGAATAGTAATACTGGCCAAAAAGAGTTGTGTGGAATTGGGGAGATAAAGACCATAAATCCCTGAGCGTTATGCTGCACACATACAAAAGGTGCTCCATCTCAACCAGAAGTCCCCTCGCCTCCTCCTTCAAAATCTATCGCCTTTGTCCAGCCTCGAGGACCTGCCAGTCTCTGGCCTCCTGCCTCTCTGCTGCACCAGCCCAGCAGCTTCTCGTGTGCTGGATCCAGTCCCAGACTCCTTAGCTGAGACCTGGTGTTCACTGCACTTATTATTCCAGGCATCCTGTCATTTGCTTTTCTAGAGAGTTAATTGCAAAATCCACAAGGAGTGGAGAAAAAACATCAGCCCAAGCTTGCCATGAAAAGCAGGGGAACAGAGGAAGCTTTCCATCTCAGCCAGCGCAGCCTGGAAAGGCGGGGGGAGGAAGATGTTGCCGCACTCAGTGCTCAGAAGGCAAAAGCGGCCAAGCTCAGTGGAAGGCACACGGTGTTCAGGGCCTGTATTCCTCCTTCGTGTTGTTTCTCTCATCCCTTTAGACAAAAACCTAAGTTTTAGAAACCCACCGTGGGTGTCAAATGTAGGTTATCAAATCTCAGTGTGCACAAGAAGCACCTGGGAAGTTTATTTAAAATGCGGATTCCCCACTTTGCTGTACGCCTGAAACTAACACAATACTGTAAATTAACTATACTTCAGTAAAGAACTGGTTAATGAAAAAATTCACATTTAAAAAAAATAAAATACAGATTCCCGAGCATCTCTTTCCAGAGTTGCATCCAGTAAGTGTGGCATGGCACCCCAGAATTTACACCCTGCATGTACCTACTGAAGGTAATCTGCAGATCAAAGGTGAGAAACAGTGATGCAAAGGAAAGGTCAGTGGTCCTTGAGTTAGAAGAACCTAAGATTGGTTCTCGGTTCTCCCTCTTACCAGCTCTGTGTCCTTGGGCAGATCACTTTATCTCTCTGGTCTCAGTTTTCTTATCCCTAAAGTAGGAATGAGAGTACCTACCTCACAAAAACGTTGAGAGAATAAAGTAACAGATATTGAAAGCCCTTAACACAACCCTTGGCACATTGAAGGCACTCAAAAAAAAAAAAAAAAAAAAAGAATTTGCTTTTCTTTCCTGGAAAAGGTTTTCTTCAAAACTGGCCCAAGGCATCTTCGCTCCTGAATGTTAATACATTTCTGTACCTGTTTACAATCTACAACTTCCAAAGAGGGGCCTTTGAGGGAAGCCAGCTCTTGTTGTGAAAGCACTTTGAAGATGAAAAGGTGTCAAATCCTCCAGAGACTTGGTTGGTGGGAGTTAAAACAAATGTTTATTTTAATTTGGTGAGTTATAATTTATTAAAGGCTTTTGGAAAATGGAAGTACTATTTATGTTCTCACCAGGGACCCAACAGTTTTGCATAGTTTGTGGTTAATTCATTCATTTGTTCAAGAAACATTGATTAAGCACCTGGGTGCCAGGCCAGATGAACAAGTGTTAGCGCTCTGGGGACTCAGGGTCTGAACAATGACAGCGACTTGACAGAGACCACAAAGGAGGCTTCGGAAGCCCATAAATTTTAAAAGCAATTCTGGTACCCATAGATGTGCAATTTGAGATCCCTGGAGGAAAGAGCTATTCTCGGCTGAGGTTACCCCCACACTTTTAATTTCTCAGATGCTCTGGGGGGTCGGCGGACTCTCCTCTACACTTCAGGCCCTAACATCCAAGTGTTCCCTGGACATCTTTTTTTTGTGTGTGTGTGGTACGCGGGCCTCTCACTGTTGTGGCCTCTCCTGTTGCGGAGCACAGGCTCCGGACGCGCAGGCTCAGCGGCCATGGCTCACGGGCCCAGCCGCTCCGCGGCATGTGGGATCCTCCCGGACCGGGGCACGAACCCGCGTCCCCTGCATCGGCAGGCGGACTCTCAACCACTGCGCCACCAGGGAAGCCCCTGGACATCTTGATTTGGAGGTTCCCAGGCACCTCAGACTCAACAACGTCTAACACTCAGCCCATTATCTTTCTCCACAAACGTGTTCCAGCATTTCCACACTCATCCATGCCGCTACTCCAATCAAAAACAGGGTCACCAGCCTGTATCCGTTTCCTCTCCCACAGCCCACATTTAGTCAGTCACCAAATTTTATTAGTTCTTCCACCTAAGTACCTCTCAAATCTGTCCCCATGACCACTACTCTAATTTGGGGTGCCACCACCAGTCTCTTACTCTCCGCCTTCAGAAGGAACCTAGGGTGATCTTTCCAAAAACACACAGAGGGTGGATCACATCCCTTCCTAGTTAAAGCCCTTCAGTGGCTTTCCCTCCCCTACAGGATGACGTTCAAACACTGACAGATGATGCCCAAGGCCCTGCTTATCCAGATTTACCTCTTGGCACACAAGTCACCCCAATACACTTCAGCAGCCACACAGTACGTGCACATATGAGTGTGCCATGCACTTCCTGGCTAGTCTGCCAGACACCCCTACCTCCCACCTGGAAGATTCCAACGAAAGGCTCCCTCCTCTCAGATTTCACGTCACATCCGCTTTCCCCCTCTCCAGCACACTCCTGACTTCCCTGAGCTGTCAGGTCTCTCTACTCATCTCTTCTACCGGATGGGAACATCTCATGGGCAGGTAATTCAACTGTGTTCGTACTCCAGTCCTTCTTATGCTAAGTTGTGTAAGGGCTTCTGGTGCTTATCAAGCTGGTTCTCTTCTGTTTCTGGGTACATGGGAGGAGCATACTTCCCTGCTCCCTTGCGCTCAGGTGGGGCTATACGACTAAGTCAGGCCTATGGGCTGTGAGAATTGGTCAAAAAAGCCATTTGCCCCAGATGGTGCAGCTACAAGATGACAGAGCCCCTGTCAGCCTGGGTCCCAGAGAGACTCTGTGGAGAAACCCTTCCCCTGACACTCCCAAAGCATGTTGAGTACATAGTGTGAGAAATAAACTCTGCAAAGCCACTGAGATATTAGGGTTGTTTGTTACTGCCACATAAATTAACCTATTTTGACTACGACAGAAATCAATTTCTGTCTGTGATCACTGAAACAGGGCCTAGTAGAAGTATCAGGTTCTATAAACATTTGATGAACGAATGAATGCAGGAATGGATGAACGAACAAAGAAGCCTAGGAAAAAGAACATGAGATCTGGAGACCAAAGAAGATAGCCTCTAATAACCACCCCATATCCTTCTTTCCCCCACACCAGTGCACTGTTCTTCTTTATCTCCATTTGGTTCCAGAGGCAGGATTTAACCTTTTGATTCCTCTCTCTGAAGTATCTCTGTACCGATGCCAACTAAAACTACAAGCAGATCCGAGCTTATGCCTCCATGTCTGGAGAAAGGGCACTGGTGATATGTTTTTGCCAGCTTTCCACCAATCCATGATCCCACTGTCTTTGAACTTCATGCTTCCAGGGTTACATCTGGACTCCGCCCGCCAGATGGGGATTCCTGAGCTCCCTGAACCAAACAAAGGCTTCTAATTCTAACACTCCCCGCCATGCCCCAACCAAGTTAAAGAATGGCCTCATTACAGCAAATATCTCTTTTACATGTGGGGAAAATATCCAGAAATTATCCTTGAGTCTTTCAACACATTTCAGCTAAGCACAAAAGCAGAGGCTGTAAGATGTGGACTGGTTCTACATACTTTCAAAAATAAACACACACATAAAGAATGTCATTACAAAGTCATAGGTTGCTCAAATTATTCCTTAGCAAGAAGGTCAGGGCACTAACACAAACATCTAGCAGGGAGCATCCAGCTAATCAGATCAGAAAGATCAGCGGCTGGCAGTGCTGAGGATGCAGTGGGGTGGCGAGGGGGGGCTGGGAAGGCAGGAAGCCCGAGGAGGAGAGATGGTAGGGGTCTCAACCCACAGAGGTGGGGGAGGAATTGAACTTGGCAATGTCTGGCTTGCCAGCAACATGGGCTCTCCAGCCTCTAGCTGTGCTGTTCTTAAGTTAGCTGGTAAGCGCCAGGCCTGAAACTGGGAGGAAGCACGTGGTACTGGAAATGCGATGGGCATGCAGCAGATAGACTTGGGTTCACATCCTGTTGGGCCACTAGGAGCTCTGTGACCTTGGCCAAGTCCTCAGGCTTTGTGATTCTTAGTTTGCTCACTGCAAAGCACCGGCAAACACAGCAACCTCCCACTGTTTTGAGGCGTACACAAATTGCTGTTAAAACAGGAAGTACCAATCTGCAGCATGTCTGTCTGCTTTCCCTAATCCCAAACACTTCTGTGTCCCTGGGGCCTGATTCTACAGGTGCCCTCAATAAATGTGTGCTGAAGGAATGGATGAATAATGTGCTTTAGATTGTTTTAAGTTTTTTTTAATTACAGAAAAATATAACATAAAATTTATCATTTTAGAGTGTACAATTCAGTGGCATTTTGTACGTTCCCAATGTTGTGCCACCATTACTACCATCTATTTTAGAACATTGTCATCACCCTCCACACCCGCCAAAAGAAAAACCAACCCTGTAACCCATTAAACAGTGGTTACTTTTCCACCTCCTATGGGGAAGTCTATGGTGGTTTTAGCTCCATTGCATACTTTAAACCATTGCTGGTGGATGCTGAGTTGGTGCGAAAGCTGGCAGAGGCTGGTTGGGCAAGAATTTATTTCCTGCGTACCCACCACGAGCTTGCTCCCCTCCATAAACTACACAGGTTTATGAGGCTGTGATGAGGAAACACTTGAGTTGGATCCTGAATCAACACAGAATGGTGAGAGATGAGGTCAATGAGGCCAGAAGGGGTGGGATTGGGGGGGGTCTTTATGCACAGAAACTTGGACTTGAGTCCACGAACCAATGAATGGAGGCTCAGCCCCCTCTTCTCTGGTCTAGTACATCCTGGGGATGGTCTTAGAAGAGGGTGGGTACTAGGGAGACATGCATTCCCCACCCCCATCCTGATAAATCGACAGTGGATAGGCCGTGGCCCGGCTGCCGATGGAGCTCCAGCTGCAGAGCAGCAGGCGTGGAGGCGGGCAGCCGCGGACAGTTAATGAGTGATTTATTGGTACTGCCGCACAGCAGCTTTCCTGGGACCTGTTCCTAATGAACAACCACTGACTGCAAAATACCGCTTTCTTTTTTCAAAGCAAAAAAAGGCCCCCAAAGCCTTTCTTCCCCATTGTCATGGGAGGAAAGACTTCACCTTCACCTGCTGCCTGAGTCTAAAATACAACAGGTATTTGGCGGCAATCCCCACCTGCTCCCTCACGCGGGCACAGACACACAAGCCCACCCTCACGGAGAGTCAGACCCACACAGCCTTATACATGTGATTCCCACACCATCAGACATTTATTCCCCCAACATTAATGACACCGACCTTGTCTTGCAGCCCTGCTCCTACACTGTCACGTGTACCCGTACTTTACACATACACACACCACCCTAATCCCCCCCACTGAAAGCAGCAGGCCTAGCCGTGTACTTGCACACAGCCGCATGTGTGTATCCTCACAACGCTCACACCCCCTGGCATTACAGTCAAGGCCACAGGGTCCCCCCCACGGTCTCAGGCAGGTATCTTCTCTGCGGCGTCCACACGTCCAGTGAAGGGGCTCACTGACTTAGAAGAAACTCAAGATGTGGGGCCCTGACCTGGCTCCCTTGGGGTGCTACATGCCAGGGAGAGGAAGGGGACGCCACAGTTAGGCCTCAGGGGTCCCGTGGTCCAGCGTGGAGTGTCCCAACTGCCAGATCATTCAGACTAAAATGGTTTCTCCTGTTTATAGTTCCTGGGACACTAAGAAGCTGCAGACTCACTTAAGAGCCAGGCTGCTGAGGGGTGATGGGGCCTGAGATGGTGCCTGGAACCTAACAGGCAGCTCACGTGGACTGAAGTGTTTTTCCCTGAAAAAGGTGTGTTGAAGTCTGCTATAGACTGAATGTTTGCAGCCCTGCACCTCCAATCCATATGTTCAAATTCTAACCCCCCAGTGTGATGGTATCAGGAAGTGGGGTCCTTGAGAGGTGCTTAGGTGCAGAGGGTGGACCCTGAAGAGCTCCCTCACCCCTTCTGCCATGTGAAGAAAGCAGCAGGAGGGGGGGGGGCCCAGACACCAAATCTGTGGACACTTTGATCTTGGACTTCCAGCATCCAGAACTGTGAGAAATAAATGTCTGTCGTTGAAGCGGCCCAGTCGATGGTATTTTTGTTACAGCACCCTGAAAAGCCAGAGACAGTCCTAACCCCCAGTACCCAAGAATGTGACCTTACTTGGAAATAGGGCCATTATCGATGTAATTAGTTAAGATGAAGTCAACCTGGAGTAGGACGGGCTCCTAACTCAATATGACCGGCGTGCTGATAAGAAGACAGCCACGTGAAGACAGAGACATGCGGGACAAAGGCGTGTGATGATGAAAGCAGAGACTGGAGTGTGCTGTACAAGCCAGGAACGCCAGGAATTGACAGCGGCCCATTGTAAACTAGGAAGAGACAGGGAAGGATTCCCCTGCAGGTCTCAGGGGCAACACGGCCTTGTCAGTAGCTTGATTGTAAACTTCTAGCCTCTAGAACCTTGAGGCAATGCATTCCTGTTGTTTTAAGGCACCCAGTTGGTGGTACTTTGTTACAGCAGCCCCAGCAGACTAACACAGCATCCAACGAGTATTAGTTCTGATCTCCTGTTTGCCCTTTCTGGGCTTCAGTCTACAGCTCGGCACTACGGGCATGAACAGGCATCAGGGCGACGCTGTGAGAACCCATTCTAAGCTACACATATTCACGGAACGTCACGTGCCAGGTCCCGATTATACTGAGATAGATACATAAACCATGGTCTTGCCTAGAGCTACATAAATCTGTGAGAAGGTTTCTAGATAAATACAAAACGGGCCGCTGAAAGAAAAATAATGCCTCCGGCCAAGGCACTGACTTCAGCAGGTCTTCCGATCCCCCCCACCCCCGCCCTCAGCCCATAAAACAGTGCTGAGCTCTGAAGGGGACGGCAAAGTTAACAATCACTCCGACTTAAAAGTTTCCTCCCAGCTTCTGAGCTATAGATATTAAGTTTCATTAAGACATCGCTGTGGTAGAAAACAAACTTAATAATGGGCAGCTCTTTTTCCATATGAATCAGCCAGCTGTGCAGGAATAAAAAATAGACCCAGCTCCCCCGTCCCCTCTGAGGATGCTGGCATGGGCTCACTGTGCTGGTGCTATGACAGCAGCTCCCAGGAACCACCGCTCTCTGCCAGGGCCTGGACTCCTGCGGCCTGGGACATTTTTGTGGTCCCCCAAACTCTCTGTCTGTGAACACGCTTTGGATTTGTCTCAGAGCTGTCATGCTCTCTGGACTAACACCAGTCTCAGCCACAGCCTGGCAAACCATCCCTGTCAGTGCCCACCTGTCCCTACGTGTCAAAGATGTCCCATGCCAGTGAGAAAGCACAGGGTTTGGAGTCGGGCAGATCCGTGTGTGAATTCATCCTGCACCACTTACTAGACAGACAGGTGGCTTTCAGGAAGTCACTTTACCTGTCTGAGGCTCTATTTCCTCATCTACAAAAAACCCCACAAAATACCAATCATGCTGAGATATTAAGAGGATGAAACAAGATTATCTATTTAAAGAGGCTCAGCTGGTACCTGACTTATAGTAAATATTCAATAACATTTATTATTTATTGAGTACCTATGTATTGTTAAGTAATTATTTAGTAGTACTTAGTTAATATAATAGTACTTCTAATTAACTAAGTGATTTTCATTATTATTTTCCCAGGGTGCTGTGATTTATCGTGGGACAGGCCACTGAAGGGCCTTGAAGCCAGCTGTCATCCTGGGACACTGGGTCTTGGGATGAGAAAGACAAAAGTAGTTGCTAACAGCCAGGAGTGGCCTGGCCCTCACAGCTCAGCAGTGGCTTTCTCCTGTTGAATATAGACAATATTACACACCAACTTCAGATAGGAAACCCTGATCACAATGGACCTGGACAAAGGCAAGGCCACTCTGCAATCACGTCCGACCTTAGACAAAAACTGAAAATTGTCCAAACCACAAAATGACCAAAAAGCCGCCGCCCCCCACCATCCTGGCTGATGCGAGTAACTGCTGCTTCTTTTCCAATTACAACTTTAACCTCACTTCATTCTTCCTGCCTTCTACATACGATTCTTTAAGACACCTGGGCACAGAATCACCCCTGCTTCCTGACAGTATCCAGAGCAAAGCTCCCTACTTCCTTGAACTCACCTGCCCCCCCCCCAAAAAAATAACCTAATATACGGCCACATCCTGTGCATCATTTCATACACCCTTTCCTGGGACACCCAATGAACCCCCAGGATGTGTGTCCTCCCTCTTCGCAAAGAGTCAATAAACCCATCTGGGTTCAGCTACGGGTGAGTTCCTGGTCACCTTTGGCTGGAAGGCCTAAAAGGGATTTGGATGTTGCCTTGCCCTAGCAAAGAGGGAGTATGGGACTTTTTCACACCTGACCACAGGTGAAGCTTTCTCCGCTAGCCTACTTTCTGTATCACATAGGCACACTGGACCCACAGCCTCCAAGCTGCCTTTTGCCATTGAAGTCCTGACAGCTGCGTTCCAGGATCGGTAGGCCCGAGAGGCCATCGTGGTGAACGTTCTTCTTCCTGTGGTCCTGTTCCAGCTCTCCCTGTATGGGTGCTCAGAGCTGTAGGTCTTAGGAATCATTTCTCTCAGCTGCCTCAGCAGGGCCAGGTTTCTTCGGCTGGTCCTCTGCCTGACGGCCATCCAGGGTCATTGACGGCACTCACGTGGCACTCTGTGGGATACTGCCTAGCTACGTGTTTGTCTTCTCTACACCGTGAGCCCCTGGGGCCAGAGACCATGCCGGCTTCACCTCAGCATTCGTGCTGCACTAACACGCTGCCTGCCACGTGCTACTGAAAGGATGCACACGTGTCCGTGGCACCTGTTCAGTCACTGAGCCTCACAACTTCCCACCCCCCCACCTCAAACCATCAATACCACTGTAGACCAAGTAGCACTGTCCCGCTGTGAGATCATTTAACATGTTTTTCTTTTTCCTGAGATCCATCATTTTATTTTCTCTTCTCTTTCATTACCAGCACCAGTAGTGAGCTTTCTGTATTAAGCAATTTCTTAATTTCTTTCTTTCTCAATAAAGTTTACAATCACTGTTAACGCCTGAAAGACAAGCATAGAGAAATGTCTACACAGCTGACCTGAGAGGTATACGCTGGGTGAGCGGCTAGGATTACTCACTAGTAAACAGGAGGGGAGGATCAGAGGCTTGTGCAGAGAAGAGTCAACACAGCGGCCTAAGATCCTTAGATAGGTGTGCTTGCAAGGTTGGCTCTTGGCTGGCATCTGGAAACTTGGCTGGTAAACAGTTCCTTACCTGATACAGAACCTTCTCTAAATGAGAAGGGTGGCTTCCTGTGCCTAGACTGTGTGGACAAATAATGAGGGCTTATGCTAAATACCTGCTTCCCTTTGAGAGTCTGGCATTTTGGCCTGTGCTAGGCAGAGGGTGCCTGTGTGCCCAGCCCCCGATAAAATCTTTGGCCAAGGGGTCTCTCTTGAGCTTCCCTGCTGGACAGCACTTTTGTCATCACAGCTCGCTGCTGGAGGAATCAAGCACATCCTGAGTGACTCTGCTAAGGGACAACGCTTGGAAGCTTGCACCTGGTTTCCCCTGGATTTCGCCCTGTGCATCTTTCCCCTTTGCTGGTTTGCTGTTTATCCTTTTGCTACAATAAATATTAGACGTGAGTCCCACTATGTGCTGAGCCCTGTGAGCCCTTCCAGTGACTCACAGAGCCTCCAACACCCCTCGACACAGGCTTCAAGTTCAAAGGTCCACTGTCAGGGTTCAGGGTTCAGGCTCAGGTGCCCCGGACCAAGGTGGTGATGTGATAATTCATGAAATGTCAGGTATTCATGGTGTCATGAGCTCTGACATACTTCCTAAGTGTGAAGAATAACAGGCAAATGCCAGAGTAGACACCTGAAGAGCTTGTTAGATCTAGTTGGGGAAAAAAATGACACAATATTTTCTCCAACTAAAACGCATCTTTTAGCACTAACTCTAGTGCTGAAGTAAGAAATTATTGAAAGTGGTGGATGCAGGTAGAAAGCGGGGTGAATCCTTTGGGCTTAAGCCGCTTCTCTCCTTTTCCAACCACGTGAGGCCGCAGGGCGGGAGATGCCCAAGGAGCCTCGCTTGTCACATGCTAACTTCTGACTTAGCCGTTTGGTTCCTGTTTGCAGAGCCTCCTCTGCCTTTTCACAGCCCACTTCACACCCAGGGTGGCTCCTCTCTCCTCCCTCTGCCATCCATACAGCAGCTGGAACGGTCAACAAGTGTTTACAAAATTGTGTGTAATTTGTTTACACCACACTTTGGTTTGTTCCATATGATTATTTCCTTCTTGGGGGCACATTCAGGAGAGCAATTTGTTTTGTAGTTAAGGTCCTACAAAGTGAAGAGCGGCATGCTCATTTGGGAGCCAGGTTGCTGAGCGGTAGTGGAAAGAAAAGTCCTCTTTGGTGTCTTGAATGTAAAGGGTTTGGCTATTTCTTTGAAGGAAAGTTTCTTCCAGAACAGAGAGCCTGGTCTGAGAGCCTTCTCACAGAGCCGACTGGGAGAAACTGGTCTGAGGAAAATCAGGCCTGCTGGAGTCTTTTCACACTTGACCTTGGCAACTGGGGAGTCGGCTTTGACCAGCTGCCACATATTCAGGCATACCCCATTTTATTGCGCTTCCCAGATATTTCATTTTTTAAAAAATTGTGGCAGGTTTGTGGAAACCCTGTGCTGTCAGATAATGGTTAGTATCTTTTAACCATAAAGTATTTTTTATTTAAGGTATGTATATAATTTTTTTTAGACATAATACTATTGCACACTTAATAGACTACAGTATAGTGTAAACATAACTTCTATATGCACTGGAAAACCAAAAAAAAAAAATTGTGTGACTTGCTTTATTGCAATACTCTCTTATTTGGGTGGTCTGGAACCAAACCCGCAGCATCTCTGAGGTCTGCCTGTAGTTGTGAACAGCAGTGCGTGGGTGTGGGGTCAGAGACACCTGGGGTTCAATCCCATCTCTGCCACTTTCCAGCTGTGTGAGCTCAGAGCACCTTCAAATGACGATGAGACCTCTGTCTATCTCAAAGGTCGTTGCAAATGTTAAACAAAAAGTGAAAACACTTTGTGATTCACAAAATGCTGCACAATTGCTAATAACAACACTATATGCTTATATAGCACTACCTAGGCGCCAGGTGCTATCCTAGGTGCTGTAACTCTCTGAGCTCATTTAATTCATAACATGCAATGAGGCAGTCAGTAGAATTATCCCCATTTCATAGGTGAGGACACTGAGGCATGGAGAGATTTAGAAACTTGCCTTGTGTAACACAAGGTAACACAGTTAATAAGAAGAGCTGGGGTTCAAACCCAGGCAG
This sequence comes from Pseudorca crassidens, assembly GCF_039906515.1. Taxonomy (NCBI): domain Eukaryota; kingdom Metazoa; phylum Chordata; class Mammalia; order Artiodactyla; family Delphinidae; genus Pseudorca; species Pseudorca crassidens. The sequence goes on from NC_090304.1 coordinate 57,318,751, forward strand.
CCTGGCTCCAGAGTCTGTGCTTATAAGTGTAAGTTGCGGTGTTTTTGGAGGGGATTTTCGCACCTTTTAAACCACAAAAGCATTGGTTGTCATTCACTCAAATTTTTGCATTCCTGTTTCCATGAGGCAATGTGGTCAGGGGTTAAGACCTTTGGATTCTAATTGCCCTGTGTTACGTATCAGCTTTGTGATCTCCTGGCTGGCAAGTGACTTAAGCTTTGGGGGCCTTAGTCAGCCTGGGGTACCCAGACCAGGTGGCCTAAATGGCAGAAATGTATTTTCTCACTGTTCTGGAGGGTGCCAGCATGGTCAGGTTCTGGTGAGGACTCTCTTCCTGGCTTGCAGACTGCTGCCTTCTTGCTGTGTTCACATATGGATTTTCCTCAGTGTGTGTGCCTGGAGAAAGCAATCTCTCTCTTCCTCTTCCTAAGGCACTAATTCCATCAGGAGGGGCCCCCCATCCTCATAACCTTACCTAATAAGCTTAAATATCTCCCAAAGGCCCCAATTCCAAATAGCATCACATTAGGGGTGAGAGCTTCAACATAGGAATTTAGGGAGGGACACATTTCCATCCATTCATCATCCATAAAATGGGGGAAAAACCTTCTATCTAATGGGCTGATGACCTCATCTGAATCAGGGGAAGTACCGGCCACCTCTGACCACTCCCTGCTTAAACCTTTTTTTTGTGGTTTCTTATGACCTTCACGGGAAAGGCTGAAGCCAGCAATTCCTAACCATCGTCTACCATGCTGGAACCCAGCTTTCCTCTCAGGCCTCAACGCTTAATTTCCATAGGCTCAGCCATGACAAACTTCTTGCTAATTCCTCAACAGTCCATACAGCCAGGAGTCAGACCTGAGGCTAGTTTTGTTTTGTTTTGTTTTTTGTTTTGCAGTATGTGGGCCTCTCACTGTTGAGGCCCCTCCCGTTGTGGAGCACAGGCTCCGGACGCGCAGGCCCAACGGCCATGGCTCATGGGCCCAGCTGCTCCGCGGCATGTGGGATCCTCCCAGACCGGGGCAAGAACCCGTGTCCCGTGCATCGGCAGGCGGAGTCTCAACCACTGTGCCACCAGGGAAGCCCTCACCACTGCTGCACCCCATCATCAGAGGAAGTTGGGCCTGTAGCTTTGGGAAGAGTCTGGGGGAGGGTCTGGGCTTCTCTGAGACCTCTTCCCTAAAGAGGTCTTTTGTGGGGTTTGCACTGAGCCTGGTTCCGGGGATCCTGTGGGTAATGACTGTCAGTCTCTGCCCGCTATGCTTCATGTCTCAAACCCATATGAACCCCCAGGAACTCTTCCTCACGCTTTGCTTCACATGTTTCCCTCCAGTCCAAAGTTAAAGGAAAGAAAGTCATTTCTATATTGTGGTCAGTCTGCCTGGGTTGATTAGTGTGAAATGAAACTTGTGGCAAGGACCCATGGGCTGGGGGAAACCAAATTCATCTCGACACGCTGGCTGCACGTGGTGCTCGTGCGTGATTCCCCTGGGTTCCTCTCCAGTTGCCTTTGTGCTGATGGAGAGATTCAGCTGGTTACGTGAACCCAGATTAAGGCCCCTGGATCCTCCTGTCAGCTTATCCTGTTTGGGGTGCTTTTTCTGCTGCCCATAGCTACTCAAGGGCTTATCAGTTACCCCAACAGCCATTTACATAGGAGGAAGCTGTGGGAGGGAAGGAGAGAGATGGCCAGGTCCTACAACCCAGGGATTCCAGCTTTGTCATTATATAAGCCGTGTGACCTTTGGCAAGTCCATCTGATCCCGGAGCCCAGCTTCTTTTTGTTTTTTTTTTTTGCAGTACGCAGGCCTCTTACTGTTGTGGCCTCTCCCGTAGCGGAGCACAGGCTCCGGACGCGCAGGCTCAGTGGTCATGGCTCACGGGCCCAGCCGCTCCGCGGCATGTGGGATCTTCTCCGACCGGGGCACGAACCCACGTCCCCTGCATTGGCAGGCAGACTCTCAACCACTGCGCCACCAGGGAAGCCTGCCCAGCTTCTTTTAACTGAATCATGAGGCCCTGCCCAGAAATGCATTCATTCTCCATAAGGGGGCCCTAGAAATACTACGCCAATAGTTTTTAGACAAGACTATGACAGCATGAATCATGGAATCTTCAAGCTGAGGGGTCCTTGAAGGAAAGGAATTAACATTCATCAGGTCCTGCTATGTGCCAAGTACCATCTTTTAAACTTATTATTATTTTTAACTGAATTGCATAGTAAGAAATACATTGTAAGTGGCGACCCAGTACAGGTGCTGTGTGTAAAGTACAGCTAAATAAAAATTCACAAAATAACACTGACTTCACTATGTTTGATGTACTCTATTCTGTTCTGCTCCTCTCTCATCCATTTATTCCCGTTATTTTAAATGATGGTGCTGAAACACAGCACTGATCTCAGGATCAGTTACGGCCCACAGCTGGGAAAAGGAAGCCCTGTATCTTTCATGTGCACACTTGCCTTTTGTGCTCCTTACAGCTTTAGGAGGTAGGCATGTGTTCATTCCCATGTTGCAGATGAAGAAACTGAGGCTCAGTGAGATGCAGTCATTCGCACAACATCACCCAATTCCTGAGTGGCTGAGCTGGGATTCTGAGTGTGACTCCAAGCCCATGCTGTTCCCAGTTATCTTGCTGCCTGAGAGTCCAATGATCCCATTTGGCTCAGGGGGAAACTGACGTCCAGAGAGGACAAGTAACTTGCTCAAGGTCACACTGGGTCTGGTGATAGAGCCTAACACTGAAACCAGATTCATCCCTGGATTCCACACACCCCAGCACTGGAACTAGGCTCCTGTGGGCAGGAAGCTCCTTCCTCACCATCGGTTACTCTCTTTCCTCCCTGAAGTCATCCTGGATTATATGAAGTTGAAACCGGCCAAGAGCCACTCTCCCTGGACAAAGCTGAGCTTACAAGAGGAAATAATGCCTTGCAAATGTCTTTTGGTAGGAAGTTTGTCATTGTGCACATCACTGCTTCCACTGGAACTGAAAGTCATGTTGGCTCAAATTAAAAGCAAAACTCTAGACCACTGTACCTCTCAGCACCTAACCTAGCGGGTCCTAACCTAGTTTCACAAGCGCAATCTATCTTAATTTAGCGTAGCTTTCCGGGCCTGTTTTTCCCTCCTCCCAGTTCAGAAGGAGGGTACGCTTGTATTAGCACGTACTGCCCACCAGGGAGTGCTGCAGTGCGCACCAGTGGGGAGCGGATTTGGGATGTATTTAAAGTCTTCTTACAAGGAACTCACAAGAACAACAATATTAGTGGCTGTCAGATACCAGCTCCCAGATCACAGCAATTCCAGCAGAGGTGGTGCTATGGAGAGGAGGCCCCAGGTCAGACCTCACCAAGGCAGTCTGAGGCAGCTGAGCAGAAGGAAAGGCTGGAATTACGAACACAGAGAAGCCAAGATGATAACAAAAGAGATGGGACCAAGAGTCTCCTGGGGGCAGCATGACAAGGCTGGGAGCGGGAGTCGGGCAACAAGGTCAGAGATCCAGATGATCAGCAGCTGGATGGAGGGAGTATGGTGTGAGGAAGGGACAAGGGGTGTGGTTCATGACCAAGGCCATGAGCTTTGAGAGAGACAGCGGGGAGCGGCATGGGACAGGCCAACGCTAAAGGACTCTGCAGCTGGGCTGAAGGAGCTGTGAGGCCAGGAGAAGGATCAGGTGTGAGCCCCCCCCCTTAGAGTACCTGGGACCCCATTTTGGTCACAGAACCTAAGAATACTGTAGTCTTCCTCACTGCTCACGAGGCCCTGGGGTGGAGCAGGGAAGGGCAGCTGGTTCCCCTTCCCAGGTACAGACCCCATCCTCACCATCTCCACGCACTGGTCCTGGCCTGAGCGCCCACCCCCCTTCCTGAATTACTGCAGTAGCCTCCTACTCAGACACAGCCCGCTGGAGTTCAACACTGCTGCTTCCAGAATGACCCTGTCCAAGTATCAGTCAGACCCCGTCAGTCCCCAGCCCCCAGCCCAGAGCCTCCTGTGATTCTCCCTGCCATGGCCTGCACGTGGGCCCTACCCCACGTGCCCTCTCTGATCTCCCCACTGCAGCCACACTGGCCTCCCTGATGTTTTGGAACAATGCAGACACCCTCCTGCCCCAAGGCCCTTGAACCCGCCCTTCCCTCTGCCGGGATGGCTTTGCCTCCGGACTTCCTCGCCGCCAGCTCCCTCGCCTACCTCACATGTCATCTTCTCAGTGAAGCCTCCTCTGGCTGCACCCCCGGTCCCACCCTGGCATTCCCTATCCCCTCTCCTGTAACACTTAACATCTTGAAACATCCTATATAGTGTAGTTTTTAAGCTTGTTGATCAGTCTCCCCACTGATGAGTGGGCAGTTTTGTCTGTCTGGATCAGGCTGGAACCCCAATACCTATAACAGTAGGTGCTCAACAAACAGCTGCTAAATGACAGAGGATCTGCCTAACTCTCCAACTTTCCCTCCCAGCGCTCTCTGCCCCCATATCCCCAGTCACACCCGATGTTCCAGCCTCACGGGACACACCTGACATTTGTCCTCCTCCATGCCTTCGTCCACAGAGAATGCCCTTTCTTCCCCCTCCTTACCTGGTACAATCCCTCCCGTCCCTCAAAGCCCAGGGACCAGGACTTCTTCCATAAAACCTTCTCAGAAACCTACTGGTTGGACTTCTTCCCTTAAACCTCTACAATGTCTACTTTAAATGTCTTTTCTCCAGCATGTCACAATTAGAGAGTGACCTGGTATAATCTCTAGGGTCCTGAGTAGCTCTAACAGGTTACGGATTCAATTTCTCTTCCGGCAGTTTCTAACAGTGACAAAGAAGTTTACCTTCCGGATACAGCAAGAATCAGCTCTCAGGTTGTGTATATTTTATTAGCATTGAGCTAATGAAAACATGTTTCTATAAAACAGAACAAACTGCAGAGTGCAGTGGTCAAGAAAGATAACAGGCAGTGGAGTGAGGCAGATCTGGATTCAAACCCTGGCTCTGCCATTTACTAGCTGTGCCACTGTTAGCAAGTCACCTAAGCTCTCTAAGTCATAGTTTTCTTGACTAAGAAACTAGTCTAGGAAAATGGGGAAAGGTTAAGAATCCATGCGTTTGTTGTCTCTAAGGTTCCTTCTAGCTCCCAGATTCTCAGATGCTCTGACTGTACTAGGCCCTCCTCAATCCCTTCTGGAACTTGGGGGCTTACAGTCCTCATTATGTGGATAACTCTGTCCAGTAAGAGACTCTAACTGCCTGAAAACATCAGGTACTTCTGCAGTATGGGAGGGAGTGTGAGCCTGCTTGTGGGGCAGAAGGGTAGTCAAATATAGGGGTAGAATCCCTACCCCAGCGGAACGAACCCAGCTTCCTGTCCTAGAGAAGGGAGCCTCGTGTCCAGTGGCTGAGTAGCTACAGTACTCTGGCCGCGTAGGGAATTAATGAGAGCTTTTCTTACAGATTTTAAAAACTAAATCTGGTGAGCATGGGGCCAGGGAGGGTAGAGGATAAATGGAGTTAAATTGGTAATGAGCTTCTTTCTCACTGGGCTTCAGGATGCTCACCTAATCTACAGACTCTCAGTAAACAGTCTGGCTGCCTAATTAGGTTACCCAGTAATCTCCCTTTTGACACCCAGGCTGCTTGATAATTTGGGTGTAACTGTGATTGTTTCCTTGTTTCTTTTCTAAGTGAACTTCTCAATTTGCCTCTGGGATTAGAGCTCGGGAGTAAATGCTCACTATTCCCCAGACCCACCACACCTCTTTGTGCCTCCAAACCTTGGCTCCAGCAACCTGCCTCTACTGGGAATGCCTCTCTCAGATCCCTCACGCTCAGTGCAGTCCTACTCGGCTGGCCTTCAAACTCTGGTGCACAGTGTGAGTGGAACGAAGGGATGAGCCTTTGTACCCTCAGGGCAAAACGAATGGCTCCTTCTACTGTCATCCCACAGCTCTTTAAACAATATTAATAGCTAAAAGCCTTTTAACCGTTTTTAAGCGCACAATTCAACGGCATTAAGTACGTTCACGTTGTGGTGCAATCATCACCGCTATCCATCTCCAGAACCTTTCCATCATCCCAAACTGATACTTCGTACCCATTAAACACGAACTCCCCATTTCCCTTCTCCCAGCCCTGGGTAATCGCTGGCACACTGTTTTAGAAATGAGGAAACTGTGGCATAGACAGGTGAGGCGACTTGCTCAAGGTTTCAGAACTGGGACATGGTCCAGGATTTGAGACCAAGTCTCCTCACTAGATCTGGAACCAGCTCTTTCCACCCTGCCACACTGCCTGCGAAACCTCCACCACAGATAGGGCTGCAAGGCTGTCATAGCTCCACCTCCCCCGCTATTCATCTAGATTCTTGATTCGAGAACGATGCCTGGTCCACTGAAGGAGCTCAGCATAGCTACAGAACAAATCACAGAAGGAATCTACAAAACAGACACTGTGTCCACCTGACCCCGTGGTTGGAAATGGAGCTCACAGTGCAACCTCTGCTTTCTAAAAAACACTTAGAGGATGCCAAGCGTGTGCCCGGCATGATGCCAGCTCCTGCTTGCTGTGGCTCTGCTCAGCAGGAGAGGCCTGGGGGCCGGCTCCGCCTGACGCCCCTGAGGGGGAAGATTTGTGTTTACATTACCCCGTCAATTCTGTATTTATTTTGGATATTAAGCAGCAACATAAAAGCTGCTGACATTAACCTTCGGGGGCAGAAATTGGCTTTAATGGACCCATAAAAAGTTATTGATGGCAGCTGCATGCAGCGTCACCATGACCTCAGCAAAAGCCTCCACCACTATCAATACTGTTGACAATTACTATTGACTAATGCAAGGCCGGATGTGGAGGCAGAGTCGACGTTCCTGTGGCTGGAAGTTGCCGGGGGTCATGCTTTGGTGTCCTCAGCTGCTGATTCCAAAAGAGGTGGGCAGAGGGCTCAAACTATAGCATCAGAGAGACCTGAGTTCAAATCCAAGCTTTGCCGACTTGCTGAATGACTGGCTGCACAATCTCTGGCAAGTCAGTTGACCTTTTGGGAGCCTCAGTTTTCCCATCTGGGAAATGGGGGTGCCACGGTGCTGTCATGAGGGTTGAAGGCAATGGCCCTTGTGTAGCAGCTTGACACGATAGGTCCTCAGCATGGCCTCCCCCTGCTCCTGAAACTGGCCGTAATGTGATGTGTTGGCTGATATGTCCAGTGGAGTTAAGCCCTGTTCTGATGGTAAGATCAGAGTTCTCATCACAGATAAAAGAGAGAACTGGGCTCAGGGGGATGAATGCGCGACCAAGAGACGAGGGCAGTGGAGAAAGATGTGAGAGCGGAAGGGGCAGGAAGAAGAGGGGGAAGCCGGGAAAGAACGGAGACTTCTGCATAGAGCCTGGCTCCACCTCAGCTAGGTACACGGCCGCCGCACGCCCTTCACCTCTGGGCCCCAGTCCTCAGCTGTAAGTTCTGGTTGACAACAAAGCTGTCAACCTCCTTGGGTGGATAAAGGGGAGCCATCCCTATGGCTCCTTCACTGCCAGGATGAGGTACTGTCATTATTTAGACTCCAGTATAGCAAAGCCACTAATATAATTTTGCAGCCTGAAGCAAGTGGACAGGTGCAGGATGTCTGAGTTTGGAAGTCCAGGCCTGGAAGGGACGAGGCGGCCAGGGAGGAGCTCTTTGTTAGATCCACCTGCCCACCTCCTTTGCCTGCCCATCTTCCGTGAGCACAGTGAGACTTAGAGCGCTCTGGCCCAATGCCGAAATGCATGATTGGAAGGAGAGGGCGGTATGGCCAGGGAAGCAGGCAACCATCTCCCTGCCCCTGTTATCAGAGCCTGAAGCTCTTCAGGCTCGCCCACTACGTCGTTATCACACAACAGAGGCTTAATTCAGCTGTAATTCAGCTCTCAGGGAATATACAATAAAGTGGGTGGTGTGTGCCTCACTCTATCATGATTTTATGGAAAAATGATCATTTGTCACCATGGCAAGAAGCCTTCAAACGAACAAACAACCCAAGTACTTTGCTGCAGAGGAAATCCACTATGATTAGGGCCACAAGGGTAAAGGTTTTAGAATCATACAGGTCTGAGTTCAGATCTCGTCTTGCTAGGTATGTGACCTACACAGGTTTCTTAACCTCTCTGGGCTACAGATTCCTTATCCGGTACAGTGAGGGTAATAAAACCTATCTCAAGGTGTTGTAGAGGGAGTAAATGAGGTCATACAGCTAAGCACTTAGCACTGGGCATGGGGGTCTAATAATCAGTAGCAGGTATTAACTAGTATTGTTGTTATTACTATCATGTTCCTCTTGTGCACCTTCACCTTAACGTAAGGACTTCAAATCACGGAATTCTAGATCTAGAAGGGCCTACAGGTGATTCAGCTCACTTATTCTCCAGAAGTGTTCACTGGAACACTGGTCCTGTCGCATGCTCTGAGAATAAAGGGTTTTTTACTCTCAGATCAATTTGCAACCCTCCTTGCTAATATCTCCATTAGCATGCATATTAACGTATTAAAGGCTCTGAGAAGTCCTGCAGTAAGGAAACTGGTTTAAGTTCCTTTAACTCAGTGTTTCCTACATTATTTGACCACAGAGCACTCCCCTCCACCCCTCTTCAATCTAAGAACTATTAACATTCTCAGAATACAAGAAATGCTGATTTCATTAAAACTACTTATTTTACAGATGAGGAAACTGAGGTCTAGAGAAAGGATCTAACTTATCCAACGCTACACCCTAGGTCAGTGATGGCACTGAGGCTTCCTGCCTCCCAGTTAGACACCATTTTCTCTGCACAGGCCTCGCACATCAAATTCAGCGTGTAGTGCAGAGGAGAGAAGGGGGCTGCTGTTTGGGCTTGGGCCTAGGAGGTGGGAAGGTGGATGAGGGAGTGTGGATGGCTCCCCACTGCACAGAGGGGAACCCCTTCAGATGCTGAGGTCATTGACCCCCTCCCAGGGCTGGTGGAGTATCAGGGGAGGGTGACACTGCCAAGCTGGTATTTGGGACCTGCTGTTCCTCTACCCCTCAAACAGGTGCATCCCTAGGAAAAACTCCAAGTTCTCTAGCAGCAGTGGTGGAACAAATAGTTGCAATTCTGCTGCACCTGACTTTTTTAGGAGATGGGTTTCTCCACCTGACCCTGACCTTACCTAGTCTCCTGCCTGATCCCAAATCTGGGATTGTGTTGTGCCATAACCCACTGGAGCATCCTTTCCAGAGACTAACCCACCTAAGCCTTCACCTCTGACCTGGTGTCTCCACACACGTCCCCCGCCACCCTCAAACCACTTCTCCAATCCTCCCCACATCCTGGGGAGGAATCAAAGGATCCTGCATTTAGAGCTGGAAACCAGTAGGGGGCACTGGTACCTGGCTTGGTTCTTCCAGTTCTCGTTCAGATTGCCATCCCCACGTCCCCCTTCCCACCTCTGGCGTGGCAGGGCCAGCAGACCCCCTCACTGGACCTCTGGGAAACAAAGCCCTCCCCGGGGCAGAGGGGCTGTCCTGGTCTCTGCCACCCTCCCTAAGTCTTTGCTGCCGGACTCCAGCAGGACCCTCCTTCCTTCACGTGGGCCTCATCCACAAGCTGCCCAGAGATTGTGGGCACAAGGTGCCACAGAAAGGGAAATTCCCTCAGCGGGTGGCCCACTGCAGGGCTGCATCCATCTCAGGGCCCCTCAGAGATCTGCCAGCAAGGTCCGAGAGTGAAGAGGAACATCCTGAAACACGGCTCCCTTTCCTTCCCCACAAAGAAGGAGACGTGTGAATAACTTGTCCTCTTTCTCTCCCACAGCATCTCTGCGGCCTTGGAAGAGAGCTACAGAGATGAGAGTGGAATAGAGTCCAGAGACAGCACTTCCTCCAATCTGCAGATGAGATCATGGGAAAGCTGGGGTAAAAACACGCGTTTTAAGTTACTCCAGCGTGACAGTTTTCGTGTGAAAGCTATCCTCTGATCAGCGTAAGACCCTGGGGTGGGGCAGCACGTGTGGTGGGCGCCCAGGGTGGTTGGGTACCTGGAGGCTGGAGGCCGCGCGAGCAGAGTTCCGCCAGGACCAGGCACGGCGACTGCCAGAGAGGATGAGCTGCAGGGGATGGGCTTCCGAGTGGAAGCCTCTGGCCCGTCTGCTCCCACCCGCACAGGTACCTTGTAAGCAGTAACCCTGCTCCTTCGGCACCCCTCTCATCTGGAATGCAAGTGCGGCAACCCATCTCTGGCCTGTCACCCACGGGCGGGGGTTTCACGCGACCCTGCGAGAGGCTCTGCCTTTTGACGACGGACAGCAAAGCAATTTTCCACCGACTTCACCGGAGCCCCAAGGGATGGAGTAAAAGATCAATACTGTGATTAAAACCCCTGGCCCCATAACCCAGGCGCCCGGCACAGGCCAAGCGGGCCACTCACCGGTCTCCGCGTTCTCGTGCTCCGTGTCGGTGAGCGTGAGGTTGGAGTTGGCCCGGCTGGACAGGCAGGAGCTGCGCCCCGACCGTGTGCTGCGGCCCCACAGCTGCACGGGGTGCTCGGGGGACAGCACAGGGTCGGTATCCAGGTCGGCCTCGGAGCTGGCCCCCATGGAGTAGCCACAGTGGGGGAGGCCGATGTCTGTCCGGTACAGGGTCCCGTGCGGGGGCGTCACCTCCCCCAGGCCCAGCTCACGCAGGGTGAAGTTGGTGCCTAGGAGGGAAGGCAGGGGAGCGGGATCAGGGCGTGAGGGGGGGGCATCTCCCCACCAGAAGCCCGGCCCCTACCCCAGGACTCACTCTTGTCCTTTGAGCTCACTGTGATGTTCGATGCCCGGGCCTTTCCTCTGCACCCTCTCCACCAGCCCGAACCCTCCACCCCTTTATGGAGGGCCCAATACAAATGGCCCCTCGTCTGAGAAGCCTCCCCTCATCCTACACCCTGTGTGGGAGTCCCTGCTTCTTCCTCCGAGCTGCCTCTGAGAGTCCTCGGCCCTGGTCATGCCGCAGAGCAGAACTGCGTAAGAGCCTGGGTCCTCTGCTCGAGATGCCTCCACAGGGGCAGGGACTGTGTCCCGTTCATTCCTATTCCCTGGGCCTAGAAGGCAACCCGGTACCCAGTGCGGGCTCAGTACGTGTCTGCTAAATTGGACGGAGAGCTTCAGCTCTCCTCTTCCAGCCCAGGGAGGGCCTGCCAGCAAGGGGGGCTCCTGAGCAGGGCAGAAGCCTGGTCCATGAAATGCCAATGGTTCCCTGGGACCAGACGTTCCTTTCCAGCCGGTTCAGGAAAGCCTGGAGCAGGAAAGTGAAGAAGATGGGGACCAGCTGAGAAAAGTGGGCCTTGCACAAGGAGGTCGGCTCTGCCTTCTGTTTCCTCACGCCAGGTGGGCTGTGACAGGAACCAGCAGCCTCTGGGGTAACACAGGGAGCCAAGCGCACAGCCGAGGCTGGGCCGCTGACAGGTCTCTCGAGGCCCCGGGAAAGCCTGGCTGTGCCCACGACAGAGGCCGGGAAGACCCGGGTGCGGGGAGTTCACTCAGGGATCAGTGTTTGAGGGACAAAGGGGATACTGACTTCCATGGGAAACACAGCCTCCACATTACTCAGTGTTTACTCAGGGACAGCTTCTTCCATATTTTTAACATTCCCACGAGTGTACTGGGGGATGAGGAAGACCGGCAGACGAAGGCGCTAAGGATCATAGTCCAGTTAAACCGCCGATCTAGGAAATGGACTTACGACCAGGCAGCACCACATCTAACCCAATCCAAGCTGCCGTCGGGTACTGATGTACAGCAACGAGCAGGGCGTGCTGCCTGACCTCACAGAGCTCACAGTCAAGCGGGGGACACACAGCCCAGGCCATGATGAAGGGCTAAAGCCCCAAGTGGGGGGATCCATGGAGAGTGTGCTGGGAGCACAGAGGCAGAGGGCGGGGTATCAGGGTGGGAGCTCAGAGGTTTGCGGATGAGAGTAACCGGGAAGAGCGGAGTAAGAAGAGAGAAGAGGCAGATGCCCGTGCTTTGAAGGATCCCGCAACCAGGGTCAGGACTGAAGAGGACAAGCCTGCAAAGGAAGGAAGAAGGAACTGCCAGTGAGGCAGGAGGGGAACCCCCAGAGACGGCCTCCTCTCCCAGTCATGTGCATCGCTCTTAACCAGGAACCCCTGTGCCTCCCAGGGTCCTAGTCAGCTCCGTGTCCAGCCTGCCACAGAGTAAGTGCTCAGCGAAAGGTAGTTAAATAATCAGACAGACACACTCTGGTAGCACTCTGGAGGATGGATAAAGGGAGAGGGAAGGTGGGAGGAGAGAACTCTGCTACCCTCACAGGATTTTTGAGGCTCCAGGGAGGTAACGGGAGAGAGAACTTTGTAAGCTGCAGTGCCCATGCCTGCTGCCTATGAGCTGAGAATGTTTCTCATTTGTTATTTATGAAGATAAGAGGGGTTCCCTTTGGAGCCTCCCGTGCTAGGATGGCATCCAGGTCAATCTGGGCCTGGCAGGGCTCACCATTTGTCCCCTCCCCTCACTGAGACCCAGAGAGAACAATCAGTAGCCGGCAGCATTTCTGAAGCGCTTGCTCTGTGCAAGGGTCAAATGCTCTATTTTCAGTCCTCATCAATCCTCCCCACCACCTTGCAATTAGGAGGCATGGCTGTGATCCCACTGCCCAGGTGAAGACACTGAGGGCAGTAAAAATGGCAGAGCCAGAATTCAAATCAGGTCGGTCTGATGTCAGAGTTCGAGCTGTTAACCACAAATGGGAAAGAGCTGAAGACCCCTCGTCTTTTTTTTTTTTTTTTTCTTTTTTTGCGGTACGCGGGCCTCTCACTGTTGTGGCCTCTCCCGTCACGGAGCACAGGCCCTGGACGCGCAGGCTCAGCAGCCATGGCTCACGGGCCCAGCCGCTCCGCGGCACGTGGGATCTTCCCGGACCGGGTCACGAACCCGTGTCCCCTGCATCGGCAGGCGGACTCTCAACCCCTGCGCCACCAGGGAAGCCCAGACCCCTCGTCTTTAAAGCAGGAGAGGCAGCCTTGTTAACAGGTCAGCTTTCCTGTGGATCCAGGCCTAGTGGGAGAGGCATGGCGTCATCGCACTTACCTCGCAACGCGTCATCTCATTAGTCCTCAGGACAATTCAGTGCGGTAGCGAGTACTCATGGCCGTCTACCAGGGGAGGCTTAGAGGCCAGCCGGTGGTGGTCAGAACTCAGCTCCTAACCACCTCATTACGCCCACGAGGGGGGTGAGCATGAAAACGAATGAACTAAGAATGAACTACAGGGCAGGCTCTGACCAGGTCTAGGTGCCAAACTAGCGGAGTGCTGGTGCGGACGGGCGCCCTCCACCCCGCTTGGCTCCAGTCGCTGCTCAAGCGCGCCCATGCCGGGGGGGGGGGGGGGGGGGGGGGGGGGTGGGGGGGGGTGGAGGGGGAGGTACACCAGTGCGCAGGCGCGCCTCAAGCCCCGCCCCGGCTGCCCTCACCTGCGCGGCAGAACTCCTCGGCCTCCTGCGGCACCATGTCCTTGACGCGGCTGCCGTAGGCGAGGCGGGCGTCCTGGTCGTAGGCCTTGAGGGTCTCGCTGGAGCTGTAGGATTTCTGCGGGGCCTTGCCCTCCTCGCTGTCTGCGGACGAGCTGGTGTAGCGGCGCTCGGCGTCGCGGCGCCGGGTCAGCGAGCGGTACGGCTTCCTCTCCTTAACGTCCATGGCCTCCGGCCGGCGCTCCTCCACATCCACGAACAGGGTCCTCGCCGCACTCAGGGCTGAGTGGTCTGGAGCCCGAGAAACCAAAGAAAGGGCGTCAGTTCCGGCCCCAGGGGGCAAAGGCAATCCCCGGGTCCATCCAGGACCTCGATTCACCCGGCAGTGCTGTGGACATGGGGCCTCGGGCTCTGGAGGGGAGGGCGTTGCTCCACGGCCACGCAGCCATAAGTAGCACAGGGGGACTTGCACCCAAGGCTTGTTATGATGAATCCTTTCTCTTCCTGCTACACGACCGACCTGTCTCCCCTGTGGAGATGCCCTCAGCCTCTCCTTCAGTGATGTCTATCAAGGAAGCTGACAACAAAGGCCAGAGAGCACTAGTTTTCCCAATCCTGCTATAGATGTGAACCCCGTGTGTGTTCCCATCAGTCCTCCGGCTGGGACAGGGCCTCACGCAGAACAGGGGCTCTTTAAGAATTTGTGAAATGAACGACTATATTCAGGCACTGGGGTAAGCGCTTTGCATATAATTATCTCATTCAATTGTCACACGTCCTGAGAGATTATTACTGTCTCCAACCTTTTCTGGAAATGAGCCAAGGTATAAACAACCAATCCACAGTTATCACCACCAGATAATTAAATAATCACCTGCTTATCGTCTGTTTTCTTGCACTCATATGCAAGCACCATGAGAGCAGGGGCCTTACCTGTTCTGCTCACTCCTGATCTATTGCACCTGAAGTGAAGCCTGGTGCCTCCAATGCACATTTAGTTAAACAGCCAACCAGTCTCCATCTGACAGATGAGAAAACTGAGGTTCCAAACCTCCCTCAAGGTGACTCAGGTGGTAAGTATCAAAGTCAGGATCTGAAACCAGGTCTGTTTGGCTCTAAAGTCCGAGTTTTTCCTATTTTATTATGCTCCCTGAGTCCCCTCCCTCCTACCACACAGAAGTGTCCTTCCAGCTAGGCTGGGCCTGGACTACCATGCTGATCGGAGAACTCCGTCACCTCCAGACTCATCCGTCTCATTGGAGGCACCATCGGCACCTGGGGAAGCCGCGGCACCTGCCGCATATGTCGGGTTTGCCAGGCTGTGTGGCTGGTAGGAAGCTCCTAATCTCCCTTTCTCCTCTTTTCCCCATCTTGACCCTTTTGCCCTAGGCCGACACATTTTTTAAAGCTCTTATAACACCGCCTTTCTCTTTCCAGATGTCTTCCTCTGGCTCTGGGGTAGCAAATATCCCCCTACAAGAGCCAGGAGGTCAGCACAGGAGGAAAGCAGGATATCCTACACAAAGGATGATGAGCGCTCCTTCTTGAAACATACAACCTTCTCAGTTCTTTGATTGTTCCACTTTCCAGAGCAACATGGGTATACAAAACCTTCTACTGCGTCACTGTCCTATTAGAGAAACAACAGAGCAAGAGCTGTCATCAAGGAGTCTCAGTGCCCAGGGTGGGGCCTCTGACCAACAAAGAGGGCGGGCCTGTTCAACGGGGCAGTGGGTGTTCAGTGCCTCCCAATGCTGTGACATAGGAGTGTAGGGGGTCTTATGAATTTTTATGACAAGCTGGAAATTTGGACTTGGATGTAAAATGTATGATTTTTAAATGTAATCCATTATTACATGTAGGCCAAGTTAAACACACTGATAGGTCAGTTTTGTTCTGAGGGCTAGCGATTTCCGAGTTCTGCCTTTGATCGTGGACATTGAAGGTATCGGTATCCCTGTGGCCTGAGGATGCTCTCTTCCCTCCCAAGAGGGAAGAACCACCTCTTAGGTGGTTCTGAGGATGAAATGAGTTAATACATGTCCCTGGTACATATGATCCCTGATACACAATGGGTGCTCAATACATGTTCGCCATTATTATCATCAGAAAGAACCCGCCTTTTATTTTTAAAAGGCATACTTTGGAAGGCTCCAGCTAGATGTCAGTTATAACTGGAGAAGGAACGTTCCCTCAAACATACGTTAATAAGGCTGAGACACATTTTAGGCTGTTAAGTTGGTGGATGACTATGTGTCTTACCAGTGTCCTGTACCTGTTGACTGAAGACAATGGCTTCAAGGCAGAGGCTCAGTAATTGCAAATTAAGAACACAGTCCCCAAACTCATGGCTTTCCTATTACAAATCAGAGGCAAGGAGAACATTTGCCTTGCTCTCATTTCCTTTTCAGTCTTAATATAGTAATTCAGTAAATATTTACTTTTTCTCAACAGATGGGAGATCAGTCATGGTTCACACTCAAATTGGCATTTTTTTTAAAGTTTTTTTTGATGTGGACCGTTTTTAAAGTCTTTATTGAATTTGTTACAATATTGCTTCCATTTTATGTTTTGGTTTTTTTGGCCACGAGGCATGTGGGATCTTAGCTCCCGGACCAGGGATCAAACCTGCACCTCCTGCATTGGAAGGCGAAGTCTTAACCACTGGACCGCCAGGGAAGTCCCTCAAATTGGCATTTAATTGAGAGAAAAAGAAGAGGTCGGGATGAAAGAAGTGACAGTGGAGAAAAGCTCCTCTTGGAGCAAGAGTCTGCAGCATAGCGATGCTGAGACCCTGGAGGGGGGGAGCAGTGCCGGGAAGGGCGTCAGAAGCACCCGCACACGTCCATGCCTACACAAGTCAGTCCCTGCTTACCCTGCTGACCTCCGGGTTCCCCACCTGCTGGTTCCTGATCCTCCTCTGCTTCCTCTCACTGCCCACAGAACAACCCGCCAACCCAACTCGACTCTCACGGACGCATGCCCCTACTGCCTGCTGAAACTCTTTGCCAGGTAAGCCCCGAGCACACAAATATGCCTTTGCAGAGGAGTTCATTTCCACAACCCATTACAGACCAGTCTCGCGCTGGGACTGGGGCCCAGAGGTGAGCAGGACACAAGCCTTGCGGGGGCAGCTACCGTCTCTCTGGGGTGTCAGCCATAGGGGCCATCAATGATGAGTGCTTTGATAAAGCATGAACCGTAGTTTATAACTTTCGGGGGTCATTTCTGGTCTATCTGTGGGGAAGGAGAGTGGGCTCTGGCCAAGAGAAGGGAAGAATCATGTCTGCATTGGGTGCTGTGGTTGGTGCTTCCCACACAGACCCACGGGAACTCTAGTTACTTGGGTTTGTTTTGGCCACGCCTCACAGCATGTGGGCTCTTAGTTCCCTGACCAGGGATTGAACCCTCGCCCCTTGCATTGGAAGTATGGAGTCTTAACCACTGGACCGCCAGGGAAGTACCCTAATTACTTCTCATTTTAGAGAGGTGACTCAGTGAGCCAGTTGGTTGATAAGTTCACACAGCCAGTGAGCCAGTGATTCTAAAATCCACTTTTCTTTTACATGGAGCTGGTTCAGATGGATCTGGAAGGTTTGAACAGGTCTGTTAACGTGGGGAAGCCTGGAGACACATGGTAGTGATAGGAAGAGAGGCAGTGACAATACAATGATTTTTTTTTTTTTTTTATGGCTGCATTGGGTCTTCATTGCACTGCGTGGGCTTCTCATTGCAGTGGCTTCTCTTGTTGCAGAGCACGGGCTCTAGGCACGTGGGCTTCAGTAGTTGCGGCTCACAGGCTCTAGAGCGCAGGCTCAGTAGTCGGGGTGCACGGGCTTAGTTGCTCCGTGGCATGTGGGATCTTCCCGGACCAGGGATCTAACCCGTGTCCTCTGCATTGGCAGGCGGGTTCTTAACCACTGCGCCACCAGGGAAGTCCCAAAATGACTGTTAATTTAATACCTACTCATGCTGGGAACTTTGTACATGTTGTTTCTAATCTCTACAACAACTAGGCAGGTTAGATATTATCCTCTTATTTTATATTTTCTCTTACTTTTATTTTATAAATGAGATAACAAGCTCAAAGAGATTAAGTGATTTGCTCTAAATCACATGGCTTCCAAATATCAGGGTCTAGATTTGAATCAGAAGAAAATGTTTAAACCTGAAGAAAGGTATTACACACACCTAGTACCAGAGGTTAATTCATTCGGTACATAATTGCTAAGGACTGTTCTCTCCTAACTGTGGTGGGAGCTGCATGAAGGCAAGACATGAGGTTCCCTTCTGCCCTCCCCTCCTCTCCCCCTGTTCCCCCTTCCCCGCCTCCCCCCAACACTGACTTCCTACTCTGCTTTCCAAGCCTTGTGTGAGGCTTCGGTGGACAAGACAAATGAGCTTCTTACTCCTTGGAGCTTCTAGACAGTGGGCAAGTCAGACAGGGAGAGAGGCAGGGGAAGGACACCAGAGTGGCCCCTAACCTAGGTCAGGTGGGCCGAAGGTGGAGAGATGATTAAGGGACCACTGCTCAGAGAAAGTGACATCTAAACCACGACCAAAGAAAGTCAAGGAAAAGTGAGACAGGCCAGATGGTTTTGAGGTAAGGAGAGAAAAGGAGTCTAGATCTGTGACTTCCCCGTGTTCTCTCACCTACAGTAAACATTTATTTCACACACATAAATCTACAAAGTTCTAACTAAAACAAAAATTTCAAAAAACATGCCTAACCTTTCCTCAGGGGTGGAATCTGGTATTTTCTCTCTTATTCTATTTGACTAAAAGAGAATTATGGATGGATTGCCAACCTACAGTTTGAAAAAGACCATTCTAGGTCACAACCTGCATGAAAGTGGGAGGGGTGAGGGAGTTTGGGAACAGACAGAATCCAAACTTCAGTGAGGGAAAGAGGTCTCAGGTGAAGCTTGAGAGGTGAAGAGTCTGGTAGAAAAAATAAAAAGGCACTTCCATGAATGATGATAACACAAGTGGACAGTACAATGTAAAAGTGCAGGTGGCAGAAAGCCTGGATCTGGCGATCCCAGGGGAGCGTGTCCTCTAGCTGGTTTTCTGGTGCCGGGAGCTGGCCTGGAAGAAAGACAAGGAGGATGTGGGACTCAGGGAGAGAAGAGGAGATGGGGAAACAAAGCTTTTGGTGTTTGGGAGAAACTCAAAAAGCCAACTCGGGCCCTTTACATGGGCTCCAGCAATACTTATGAGAGGCAGGGGCCTGGAGCATTCACAGGGAGACATCATCAGACCTACAGACCTGCCGAGGACCCTTTGCCCCTGCCAAAGCCTCAGGGAAACGGGGGCTGTTACAACCCTGGACTTCCTCGCAACCTCGGAAATGACCAGAGACAAGCCAGGAAATTGACTGAATTTCTACTGCACTAAAGTTTTATAAGTTTTCCTTAACACAAGC
This sequence comes from Pseudorca crassidens, assembly GCF_039906515.1. Lineage (NCBI taxonomy): Eukaryota > Metazoa > Chordata > Mammalia > Artiodactyla > Delphinidae > Pseudorca > Pseudorca crassidens. Next base: position 57,337,623 of record NC_090304.1, read on the forward strand.
ACATGGTGATATTTTCAGTTCTTAGTGTGTCAAAAAGGGCTCATAAATACTTGAGCTAAAATGTGTTCTGCAAAATATAAGTCCTAGGCAGTATCTGTGTGTATATGTGTGCATAAAGTCATCATAAATTTTTACTTTCCTTCAGTTTGCTCTTGCAAGCCCTTTGTTCACAACTCCAGTGTGATATGAAGGGGAATGCCAGGGAGAGAGGCACCTAGTCTGTGCCAGGTACTGTGCTGGGCTATGAACAAACCAAAGAGGTAGGCACCGTATCCCACAGATTTGGAAGCTGAGCCTCGGAGAAACAAAGGGATGCTCAAGTTCACACAGAATGCCAAGACTGGAATCTGATTGCTCTCTTCTCGCTGTGGTAGAGCATATTTCCCTGATCTGTCACATGAGGGAATCCTTTGCCTTTTAAAATGGTAAGAGAGTGATTATAATAAGGGTGGCTAAAGGCAAGGTGTTTACATGCATTACCTGGTTTAACCCTCACCAGGCCCCTGAACCATTCTCATTTGAGAGATGAAAGAAACCGGGATTTTGAGTGGTTAAACGCCTTGCCCAGAGGACCACAGCAAGGAAGGGGCAGAGTGAGGATTGAAACCTGGGCCTGTGCGACCCTCAGGCTCAAGCTTTTAATCAGAGCCTGTACTGCTTCTCATGCAGGTCACCCCTTATTCTAGTTTGCTTAACTGTTCTGTTTGCTCTCTCACTTAGTGTTTTAAGCAGTATTAATTCTTCTGATGAACCTCCAGAATTCTTCAGTTAGCACCTGACCTGGGCTTTTACAGCTTCATCTCCAAGTGTCCCCACCCAGAAAGCCAGCACTGTGGGCCAGGGGAAGGGCCTTCTTGAGAGCATAGTGGAGTGTGGCCCTGTGCCCAGCCTGGCTGTGGGGACATCCCTAATCAGTGGCTGGCAGGCAGGTGACAGATGGTACCGCTGCCCACAGAAGCCATGTCGCCCTTCAGGTCAGGCATCAAAGGGCCGCTGGTTGTTGTACGGGCACCGCTCCTCCAATCCCAGCTGGGGGGGAGCTCCCACCAGGGTGGCCCCGACCCCTCCCAGGGCTGAGCGCACGCAGGACAGGGGACACATTCGGCCCTCGGCCAACAGGAGCTATTACGGGGGCTCCGGGGTATCCGAATTCCTCCATCATCTATCGTTTCTCCTCTCAAAGCTATTTATGAGCCAAATGATGCCCCTTTACAAATGGTGGCATCTCAGAGTCAGAACCTGTGGCATTTATTGTCTTAAGATTGAAAGAACCATCAAAGGTCAGCAGGTTCTTGTCCCATCCCCACCAGGTGGTCACACCCCCTCCAAATGTGGGGACCTCATTCCCCCCAGGGACAGCTCTAGTTGTGAGATTGTGCTTCCTGACATGGAGCTGGACCTGCCTCCTTTCAGCTTCCTTCCACACGCCTCAGCTGTGCTCCTTCGGGTCTCAGGAAATAAGTCTAACAATTTGCCCTGTGCATCCTTGAGTCTTCTCATCAGACTGAACATTTCACCTTCCCAGTATCCTTTCCCCAGGTTCATCTATCTCACTCCCTCTTTCCCACCTAACAAGGCTTTATAAGATCCAGGGTGAGGTCTCTCACCTTCTGAGATGGCTCACACTCTGCGGAGTGTTTCTCTCCCAGCGCCGCTCTCGCCTTTTGAGACAGACGGCATTCTGTCTGTGGAATGTGGTGTACCTCTCTAAATAAATCCCCTTCTTCCCTGTCACTTTGCCTCTCACTGCATTCCTTCTGTCTTGAGACATAAAGAACCTGAGCTTCGGTAAGTCCTGACATCAGGAAGTAAGGCCCTCACCCAGGTGGAGGACGGAATGATATCAACCTTCCTGACCTCCATCAACTACAGCTTGGACTCTGTTGACCTCTGCCCCAATTCTATGCTGAACTCTCCTCTGCTCGAGCCCCCTCGTGAATACGCACGCACCCTTAGTTTAAAACTTCCCCAACTTTGCAGTCTGGGGAGACACTGCTTTGGGAAAAGACCCCCAGTGTTCTCCTTACTTGCTGCAAGTAATTAATCCTTCCTTCTTCCCAACCCCCCAAAAATATCCAGGGTAAGACTTGGGAACGAGTAGTTTGACCAGAAGCAGTCAGAGGGACAGACACATCTACAGGTGATTCCAGCACAGTGAACACAAAAGAGCAGCTGACACAGACACTTGTGGGTCAGAGAGGGACACCAGTTTGGGTGTCCTGGAGGAGGTGACACCTGCGCTGAGGAGGGAAGTCTGAGCAGGAGTTAAACAGGGGACAAGGAGAGGGGAGTGCCCACATGCCTCTCTTGTGGGGTGTAGTCTGCATGTCCCTCACCCCCACTCTCTCCTGCACCGGACACCATATTCCCACGGGGCACACCCCCCAGGGGGCCTCAGGATGTGCTGTCTGCTGGGACTCAGTTTTTCTATGAACAACACCTGGAGAAACGGTCTCTTCTGCAGTGCAGCCCCTCCTGATAGGGCCCTCTTTCCTTCTCCCTAGAAAACCCAGTCAAGGGTCAAGCCTGAAACCCAGATTATTTGAGTGTTAGCTCTCTGTAAAAAGTGCACAGGGGCCCTACACCGATTTCTGATTTTCTGTCGGTTTCTGGGACCACATGATGAGATAATCAGGGGCAAGGAGAGATAGTTGAGCTGATTAATCACGCATCCCCTGTGGTGTCCAAGGCTTATCCTGTAATTACCTGGGGTTCCTGTGTTAGGCCTCCACTCTGTAAGGCGGGGAGCGCTGAACAGGGAGAGCTGGAAGGGAAAACCAGCCCCCCAGGGAAGCAGGCACTAGTTTAACGCTCCTGGAAATGGTGATGGTTGCAACCGCTGTGCCCTCTGAGAGCTGTCCAGGGCCCTGCGTTCATGGAGAGGAGAAGCTGGGGCTCAGAGGCTGTGACCTGCTGAAGGCCACAGCCAACAAGTGAAGAGGCAGGAGCCCTCAGCTTCACACACACACACACACACACACACACACACACACACACACACTCTCTCTCTCTCTCTCTCTCTCTCTCTCTCTCTCTCTCGCTCTCTCTCTCTCTCTCTCTCTCTCTCAGGCCCAGAAGTTCTGTAAAAGTGCAAAGATTGCAAAGCCCCTTGGGGAGGTGCCAGGAGTGGTGCTTGCAGCAGACGAAGCTTGTTAGCGAAGGTGTCCCAGAAAGGGATGTCCAGCCGGAAAGCAAGGGAGACAGAAGTGGCTTTGGCAGAATTTCGCTTACATCTCCGTGTACTCAAGTCGCAAAGAGGCGGAGGAAAAGGCCCATAACGATGGGAAAACCCCAACTGCCTGAAGCTGCGGCCATCTCCAATAATTAAAGGCAGACTTAATAGGTATCGGGGCCCTCTTTCCAGCAGCTGGGTGGTCAGGCAATTTTTATTTCAATAATTAGCTGCTGTATGTCACACAGAACTGGAGACAGATAAAGGGAGGGCCAGTCTCTCATGGAGCTAATTGTGCCCAGAGTTCTACAAGCCTAATCAAGCTTGCACGACTCCCATCCCTTTCATCCAAGGCCTCAAAGGACTTCGCCTGTGGTAATTAAGTCTCCTAAGTGCCGTAAAGAAAGAGATTCTCCTTGGCAGTCTGAGTGAAGAAGAGGAGGCTGGGGTGGGGATGGGGCAGGTGGCCATGCCGCTGGCCCCCAGGCTGGGGACAGAGGGCAAGGAAGAGGCCCCGACCCTGACACTGGGCCCTTTAAGCCTCTGGCCTGGTGCATTCTGCCCCCAGACAGGACAACTGCGGACCTTGTGGTGTTGCTGGCCACCTCCTGTGGAGCCTGGCTCAACCTGCCCCAACCAAAGCCTTTCTAAATGTCGCAAGCTGGATGGTCTCTGGGGGATATATTTGTTAGACGCGTCCAATCAGGTGGGGGTAATTCAGATTCCACTATCCTAGATTCTTACAGGTAGAGGGATCATAAAGGCCGTAGTGGCCCAGCCCCATCTGATGCGTGCATTCCTCTGCGTCCCCAAGGACACCAGCCAGCCTTTGCGTGATCTCCGATGATACCACTTACTCCTAACGTGTTTCATCCCCTAAGTTTGGCCTTAGTTCATTCTGATACTGAGCTGAAGTTTGCTTCCTTCCAGAGCCTTCCCACTGACCCTAACTCTGCCTTCAAACCTCACAGACAAGCCCAATCCCTCCCCTCCAGATCACGATTCCTCTCTCCCAAAGCTTCAGAGAACAGTAGAGCACAGTGGTCAAAACCACAAGCTACATCAAAAGCACAATCCCCACACCAACAAAAAAGGATAAAGTTGGACCTCACCAAAATCCAAACTCTTGCTCTGTGAAAGACTGTTAAAAGGATGAAAAGACAAGCTACAAAGTGGGAGAAAATATTTGCAAACCACATATCCAACAAAAGCCTAGCATCTAGAGCACATAAAGAACTCTCAAAACCCAACAGTAAAAAACCAAACCCAAACCAAACCCAAACAACCCAATTAGAAAATGGCCAAAAGATATGAACAAATATTTCACTGCAGAGGATATACAGATGGCAAATAAGCACATGAAAAGATGTTCAACATCACCGGCCAGCAGGGAAATGCAAATGAAAACCACAGTGTCACCACACACCCATCAGATGAGCTAAAATGTAAAATAGTGGCAACTCTGAATGCTGGCAAGGATGCAGAGACCCTGGATCACCCATACATTTCTGACAGGAGTATAAAATATTACGGCCCTTCTGAAAACCAGTTCGGCAGTTTTTTATGAAACTAAACGTGCAGTTGCTGTACAACGTAGCGATTGCACTCTTGGGCATTTAACCCTCAGAAATGAAAACTTAGGTTCACACAAGAACCGGTACAGAGATGTTCATAGAAGCCTTACTCATAATAGCTAAAAACTGGAAACAGTCCAGATGTCTTTCAACAGCTGAATGGCTATTGTAAATGGAATGCCACGGAATACTACTTGGTGAGAAAAAGGAATGAGTTAATGATACGAATGAATCTCTAGAGAATTATGTTGAGTGAAAAAAGCCAATCACAAAATGTTACATACAATATGATTCCATTTATATAACATTTTTGAAATGACAACATTTTAGCAATGGAGAACAGATTAGTAGTTGCCAGGGGTTAGGGATGGGGTAGGGGTGGGAGGTAGGTGGGTGTGGCTATAAAAGGGCAGTGAGAGGGATGCTTGTGGTGATGGAAATATTCCCTATCTTGACTGGACGCAGATGATAAAACAGGGTAGAAGTAAACACACGCATACATACAAATAAGTACAAGTAAAATTGGGGAACTCTGAATAAAATGAATGGATTGTACCAATGTCCATATCCTGGTTGTGATATCTATTCTCTTACAATAGTTTTGCAACATGCTGCTGCTGGGGGAAACTGGGAATAGGGTACCCAGGATATATTTGTACTATTTTTTACAACTGCGCATGAACTACAGTTATCTCTTTTTTAAATTTTTATTGGAGCATAGTTGATTTACAATGTTGTGTTAGTTTCAGGTGTACAGCAAAGTGAATCAGTTATACATATGCATATATCCACTCTTTTTTAGATTCTTTTCCCATATAGGTCATTACAAAGTACTGAGTTCCCTGTGCTATACAGTAAGTCCTTATTAGTTATCTATTTTATATATAGTAGTGTGTATATGTCAATCCCAATCTCCCAATTTATCCCTCCCCCCACCTTTTCCCCTGGTAACCATATGTTTGTCTTCTACATCCATGACTCTGCTTCTGTTTTGTAAATAAGTTCATTTGTACCTTTTTTAAAAAAAAATATTCCACATATAAGCAATATCATCTACTCCTGGGCATATACCCAGAGAAAACCATAATTCAAAAAGACACATGCACACCAGTGTTCACTGCAGCACTATTTACAATAGCCAGAACATGAAAGCAACCTAAATGTTCATCAACAGAGGAATGGATAAAGAAGATGTAATGTACACATACAATGTAATACTACTCAGCCATAAAAAAAGAATGAAATTTTGCCATTTGCAGCAACCTGGATGGACTTGTAGGGTATTATGCTAAGTGAGATAACTCAGACAAAGAAAGACAAATATTGTGTATCACTTTATATGTGGAATCTAAAAAACACAACAAACTAGTGAATATAAAAAAAGAAGCAGACTCACACATACAGAGAGCAAACTAGTAGTTACCAGTGAAGAGAGGGAAGGGAGGAGGGGCAAGTTAAGGATAGGAGAGTAAGAGGTACAAACTGTTATGTGTAAAATAAGCTACAAGGATATATTGTACAACACAGGAATATAGCCAGTATTTTATAGTAACTATAAATGGAGCATAACCTTTAAAAATTGTGAATCACTATATTGTACACCTGTGATTTATATAATATTTTACATCAATATAACTCAATACATTAAAATAAATAAAATACATAAATTAAAAAAAAAAAAAGGTCAGCCCGGAAGAGAAAAAAAGTAGGTTTTTGAGTCAGGCAAACCTAGGTTTGAACCTTGAACCTACTATGTATTTCCTGTACAACTTTGGACAAAGAAACTGACTGAGCTTCAGTTTCCTCATCTATAAAATGGGGATAGTATCTACTATCTTACAGGGCTTTCCTGAGGCTTAAATGAGGCAATCCATGGCAATACTTAACTCTATGCATGGTGCATAAGTAAGGACTCCATTATCAACAGGATAATTACCTCTGTGCCTTCTTCTGATTCAATTCCCAACTAAATTCAACTTCAACTTCCTAAATTCAACTCTGGAAGTTAGGTATGGGGGTTGATTGCTCTAGTAATGATACCTCCCTGTATTACACGCTTGTGTAGTCTCCCTGCTGACTCCAGGGTTGGCCATGTGATTGCACTGACCAAGGGGATATTAGCAATCGGGAATCAGGGGCATGAAAAACCCTTGAGTGTTTGGGCTTGCCTGTTTTGCTACTTTGGGAAAACATCCATCATGTAGCAAGACCCACGTTGTCCAGCTTATCGCTAGAGACCCAAGGCTGAGCCAACCAGCCCCACTGACTGCAGCCACAGGAGTGAGCCCAGAGGACAGTTGCTGGACCACCCAGCTCCGCCCAGCCCAAATTTCTGACCCCGAGAAACAGGAACCAATAAGTGGTCATTTTAATCCCAAACTCCTAATTAGTTTGGAATTAAAATATATACACTACTATATAAAATAGATAACCAACAAGGACCTACTGTATAGCAGAGGCAACTATACTCAAAATCTTGTAATAACCTATAATGGAAGAGAATGTGAAAAAAGAATACATATATTTATATATATATATATATGTATAATAGAATCACTTTGCTGTACACCTGAAACTTATACATCGTAAATCAACTATATGTCAATAAAAATTTGAAAAAAATGGTCATTTTCAGCCACTATATTTTACAGAGATCTGTTACATAGAAAGGCTAACTGATATAGGTATTATAATTTCCGTATTACAGATGAGGAAACTGAGGCTCAGATCATTAAAGTACCTTAAAAAATAAGAGGAAATGTTACGAGGACAAAAAGACTAACACCTAATGTTTAAACAGTACTTCAGAGCTTATACATTTTTCTACATTTTTGTGCCACTTAATCCACCACCCTGTACTTCTCTTTTTTGGAATTTTTCAAAATTACATTTATGTTTAAGTAGTTGCTTAATTATATGCTCTAAGCAGGTGGGGATCACGTCTATCTTGTTCAGCACCGAATGTCAACTTTGAACCTTGAAAACAGTAGGCACTTAATAAATAATGACTGGCTGGATAAATGAACAAATACCTCTGAGAAGGTATGTCATGATCCTATATTAGACAGAAAACTGATGTTCAGAGAGGTGAAGTGCTTGTTTCAAAGTCACACAGCCAGCAAGAGGCAGTGCTTAGATGCAGCCCAGGTCTTTGACCCTAAGTGCAGAGGTCTGCCTTAAATTCTCTGTGCATCCTGAGGGTTTCTCAGACAAGGAAATGAATTACTACCCCACAGTTAGGAAGGAATGTTGTTGGATGAATTCCATATGTTTCAGGAATGCCAATCCCCATGCTAAGAGGATTCTGACCAAACCAAGCTTCCAGCTGGACAGAAATGTGCTGCGATGTGAACCCCAGTGCACGGGATCAGAGGTGCCTGTTAGCACAAGTCTCACGTCGTTGGTACCATCCAGCCCCAAATCCCCATGGGGCGTCCCAGTCAAATGCATAACCACCCAGCAGGCATAGGCCCACTAAGCAGCTCTGCTGTCAGCCATGGGTCAGCCCGTGAGTTCCTTTGAGAGGAACCGGCAGACGTTAGCACCAAGCTCTGAGGACAGACACCATGCTCCTCCAGAACAGCAGACTGCCCGAGCACTGCAGTGGGCTCACATGGGCTGAGCAGAGCCCCGCCTCGGTGGCCACAGCTGCCTCTCCGCCTTCCAGGAGGGCCTCGAGCCTGTCCTCTCTGTGGGGAAGCTCTGACCCTTGGACCCTCTGCTGGCTAATGTTACAGCTGGGTCGCCGCAGTCCTGCTTCCTGGGGCCAGACCCTCACTTTGTTCTCTTTATTGTAGCCCTAAATTTGTTTTCATTAACAAGCTCTGCCTGTCACTCCATTGATTCTGCCTTCTTTTAGGGCTGTTAAGCTCAGTTGTGAACGGTACCAGTCTTTAAGGTGATGCCAGCCTGGAGAGGCAGTGGGATGGGGCCGCTGCTTGCTCCTCTCCAGGGCGGGAACCCAGGGGGACCACATTATCTAGGGCCCAGCCTGGCCTCTACTAGGCAACTCCTCAGATTCGTCCAGTGAGTTCTTTCCAACGCGAAGCCCCTTCCTATCTCAAAAGTCACCAAGACACCGTGAAGCTGAGCCAGGCAGAGTGCAGGTCATCACTGTTTCCGGGTTACAGAGGAGGGCTTTCCTGGTAGAGAGAAAGCAGCGCGGAGCCGCTAAAAGCATCGACCCTGCAGCCAGACAGCCAGGGTTCAAACCCCAGCTCTGTCACTCCCCAGCTGTGTACCCTGGGCACATTATTGAAGCTCTCAATGCCTCACACTAAAGTGTGGAGAGAATACTTGTATTAACAAGGTAGAGTTTTTGGGAGGACTGAATGAGTTAATATGTGCAAAGTACTTAGAAAAGGCTTAGCACTTGGCTGCCATGATGATGATGACTATTATTATTATTATTGTTGTTGTTGTTATAAGGTATCGCGTTCTGGCCGTGATGCAGGTTCGGATTTCTCTACCCCATTCACACTAATGTATTAGGACATCTATATCCCTATTCAGCATTATGTATCTACTCATTCAGTCACTGAGCAAATATTTACTAGAAATGTACTATGTGCCCAGAGCTGTGCTGGGATGCAAGGACTGTCGTTCCAGAAAGACAGAAAGGGCACCAGTTTTGAACAACGCTCCAGTTTGAATCTCAGCCCTGCATTCACTAGGTACGAGCCATGGGCAGCTCATTCTGGGCCTTACTTTCCTCATCTGTGAGATGGGGAATTATCTGTAGCCCTGCCATCCTGCCTCTTCCGAGGACGCACGTGGTCATCTGGGGGCCTGGAGGGGGAGTATGTTCTAGAACCTTTCCAGACCAGAGCCCCAGCCCTCCTCCAACTCTGGCCAGCTGGGAGGAGAGGAGAGTGGTCCCTAAAGCAGTGGCCTTGGGAAACCTGAGCCACCTTCAAAGAGAGGGATTTAGTTGGCTCAGGCTCTGTGTCCTCTCTGAGGGAGCATCACAAAGCAGGGACCAGCCTCCAGGAGGGCCAGGCCCCTCAGGGAGGCCACATGGCTGGAAACTGGCCCCTTTGCCTCAGTCTTCTTGAGCTGTGTGCCCTTCAGCCTGATGCCGGAGGAAGGAGCCTGCTGCCTTTCTTTCTCTTCTTATCCTCAGTGCAACAGAACAGTGTTTAAATCGGAGCCTTAAAATGAGAAGCAAATGGGAAGGGCTTGCAGAATGACGTTGAGCACCATCTAGAAAAAGTCCAGGCTTAAAATTTACAGTCTATGACAAGCGATTGGATTTACCTTGCCAGAGGGAGAGGCCACACTGAGAAAACATAATGCTGGGGCATTTCCTAAACCTGGCACTTTAGAGTTTACACAGCACTGACAATCAGGCAACCTCCGCTCACCCTCTACTGCCCTGAGAGGTAGGTTCTACAACCTCATTTCAACAGGGAAGTGTGGCAGGCAGGCAGGCAGGAATGTGGGGTTCTGGCGCAGGAGAACTCTACTCTGAGATCTGGCTTTGTGATCCTAAGCAAACGCCAATAATACATAAACGGTGAATACAAACTGTGGCTCTTGTCTACTGAGCACCCAGTATGTGCCTGGTGATCCTTGTTTGCCAAATTGTTGCCATCTTATATAAACTGAGGATCAGAGTGGGCAAGGATTTGCCCTGAGTCACACAGCGTTTTAAGAGAGCTAGGATTCAGAGCCCCACACGGAGAGTCTCAATTTTTTAAGCCATATCATGCAGACGATGAAGATCAGTTATATCCAGAGGTTGGAGTGTCACATGCGGCTTGGAAGTCCTATACAAATATCTGTTATTCTTACTGAGAAAATTGAGGCTCCCAGGGGTGAAGTGACGTGTCCAAGGTCACCCAGCTGGCAAGGAGCAGAGCCGGGACTTGATCTCCATGTTCTGGTGCCCACTGTCCCTTCCATTAGGCTGCAGCTGCCATCTGGAACACCTGCCAGCACTGCACAAGAGCTACGAATCTCTAGGAGCCATCAGACTGATGATAGTTAAATACTCGGCTATTTGAAAACTATAACAACAAACAGTTGAGAATAAATGCCAAGCCTCTAACTGGTTAGGAACACCACCCAGGGGCACAGAGATTTGTCAGTGTGACTGATGCTGCCTGCTTAAATGCAGCGTGCAGACACTTGCACAGAAGAAAGGCAGGCTGTGAGCGGGCAACAGCGGCGGCGTGTGAAGAGGGCCGCACTGGTAGAAAGCATTGCTTGCATCTGAACCCACTCATTCTCTACTGCAAGTCCGAAGGAGGGCTTGTTATTCCTATTTGATTGATGAGAAGCCAACGCCCAGAGAAGCTCATGACTTATCCAAGGTTGCACAGTCAGTGAGTGCCCATGCTGGGATTTGAACCCAGAATTGTTTTGCCCTAAAATCTCGACTCCATCCCCTGCATCTCTCTGCTGCCCACACTACCTTTCCTGTTTGGAAGGGACAGGGTTATATGTCTGGGGCTCTGAGAACTCAAGCCCTTTCTTTGGGATTTGCTGGGTCACCTATCCACCTCTGCCCATCAACCTTCCCTGAGTGCCTTCTCTGACCAGGTCCCTGTGCTGGGCATGAGGCTTCCGAGGTGGTCTTGCATGGTCCTTTCCTGTAGGCCTGCACTGTTTAGCAGGGGAAACCGAGCCAGAAACAGATAACCCCCATCCAAAATCTTGCAGAAGAGTCACTTCACCCAGCCAGTTGGGCTGGCTTCCTAGGGGCACCTGATGCTTTCCAGAGTCTGATGATGCAGCGGGAATCTGCCAGCCATCGGGAGAGGGAAGAAAAGGGGAGGAGTAGGGTGTCAGGTCCAGGGCCCCCACCCCTGCACCAACCAGGGCACTGAATTGTTTTTTATCTGATTCACATATTGGGCCTCCACTTCGGGTTTCATTTAAGCAATGAGATCCTTGGCCAAAAACAAGTTAGAAAACCACTGCCTTAAGACATATTCCCAATTTGTTTGCCTGAAGGAGTGTTTTATATAATATTGGCTTATCAGCCTGGCATAACTTGACTCATCTATTCTTCCTGTCTTTTCATTTAAAAAGTCTATCATAAATGGCTAATTTATTCCTTTACATATATCTATTGGCTATCTGATACGAGCCAGACACCATCCTAGGGTGTTGGAGATATAGAAAAAATAAACCTCTCGCCCTGTCTGCATACTTCTGCCCCACTGAAGCCTCTTCACAGCTTTCAGGGTGATTTTTCTAAGAAGCAAATCAGATTACCGTCATGTCCCTGCTCACAACATTCAATGGCTCCCTATTGCCTAAAGCATTACTACTCAGAGTAGCTTTGAGCCACAGACTAGTGGCATCAACATTACCTGGAGTTTATTAGAAATCAGAATCTCAGGCTCCACCTCATACCTACTCAATGAGAATCTGCAGTTAGGTCCCCAGGTGATTCCTATGACATTGGGATCTGAGAAGTACAGAAGTATAAGATGTCAACATCACCCTTCACGTCCTGATACCTGTTGTTACCTGTCTCATCTCCACCCCCTTTTCTCAAACACATTATACTCAATGCCAGTCTGCCCTGCCCACCTGTCCTCTCCCACTTCCAAGCCTTTGTACACATGGGGCCCTCTATCCAGAATACCCTTCCCCTGCTGGCTGCCAGTTACAATTCCTTCCTTTCATGGAAGTCAGACTTAAATCCTCTAGGAGCTTCATCAGATCCCTTCTCCCTTCTTACCTGCAGTCTGACTCCTACCTGTGGCCCCATCGTCCCATCACGACCGCAGCCAGCCCAGTGTCTGCGTGTCTGCTAGACAGCTCAGTGTGCTGGAATCTGTGTCTGTTGTGTAGGTGGGCATCTGTCTCCTTCAAAAAACAATGAGCCCTGGAGGCAAGGGGTGGTCCTTTTCCTTCTTTACATCCAACTACACTATCCCTGTGCTGCCAATCACTGGGGATGCAGAGAGGATTCAGAGTCTGCTTTTTTTTTTTTTTTTGCGGTACGCGGGCCTCTCACTGTTGTGGCCTCTCCCGCTGCGGAGCACAGGCTCCGGACGCGCAGGCTTGAGCGGCCATGGCTCACGGGCTCAGCCGCTCCGCGGCACGTGGGATCTTCCCGGACCGGGGCATGAATCCGTGTCCCCTGCATCGGCAGGCGGACTCTCAACCACTGCACCACCAGGGAAGGCCCAGAGTCTGCTTTGAGGAGCACCCAGTCTGGTGGGCCAGGCTGGCTTTCGAAGTAACAAGTGCAAGTTTTTGAAACAGGTTTGTGGCAACAGATACGATGTTTGCTGAGCTGAACCATTTGCAAGGCTGATGGAGCCAGATTGCGTTACTCTTTGGGCAAATGACCAATCTCTTTCCCAGCAAACTTTCTCGTTGTCCCCTGAGGGAGCACTCCTGGCTTCGGGACTGAGTTCTCAAGAGGCTGAGTCACGTGAACCATTTCCTGGCTACGGGGCCCCCCTCAGCCTGGCCTCTGTATTCTCACATGTCTAGCTCGAGTGCTAGGGAGTGACATGCTTCCAGCCAGTCAGGCGTGGACAGGGACGATGCTTCCCTATTTTTCTTTTTTTAAAATAAATTTATTTATTTATTTATTTTTGGCTGTGTTGGGTCTTTGTTGCTGCGTGCGGGCTTTCTCTAGTTGCGGCGAGCGGGGGCTACTCTTCGTTGTGGTACGCGGGCTTCTCATTGCGGTGGCTTCCGCTGTTGCAGAGCACGGGCTCCAGGCGCAGGGGCTTCAGTAGCTGTGGCATGTGGGCTCAGTAGTTGTGGCACGCAGGCTTCAGTAGTTGTGGCTCGCGGGCTCTAGGGCACAGGCTCAATAGTTGTGGCGCACGGGCTTAGTTGCTCTGCGGCACGTGGGATCTTCCTGGACCAGGGCTCGAACCCGTGTCCCCTGCATTGGCAGGCGGATTCCTAACCACTATGCCACCAGGGAGGCCCGATGCTTCCCTATTTTGAAGGAAGAATAGGTGGCCAACTCCCATTACTCCCATCCCGTGCACCCTGGGTCAAGTTAATAAATTAATTGAAGTCCTCAGTGGCAGGGATGAGGACTAATTAATTAAAGCAATGCATTCATTAAATGCATCCATGAAACATTTACTGAACACCTACTATGTGCCAGGCCGTTGAGCCAGATATCTGCGATACAAAGTTCAATGACTGTTAGTCCTTGCCCTCAGCTGGGGTCATTTTCCCAATCTACAGGAGGCAGCTTGAGGGTCTGGAGAACTGGAATCTAGTGCTTACTGGCCTACTAAGCCATTTTACCTCTCAGAGCCTCATCATCCTCATCTGTAATATGCGGATTCCAATCCCTGTGCTGTCTCACAAACTGGAAAATCACAAATCAAAAGTGCTTGGTAAACTGTAAAGTGCTGTACTAATTGTGCAATGGTTACCGAGGCAGGCAGTATTAGTGGCCAACCCCAGGGCCATTTTTTTCCCAGACTAGTGCAAGCCCAATTTTGTTTGGGAAAGCCACATGCTCAGGCCTGGGCAATGAATCATGATTTGGTTCAGGCAGTCAAGACAAGCCTGTTTTCTGTTTGCCAGATACCCCATTTCCCAGCCTCCCTTGCAGCTAACGGTAACCATGTGACCCACTTCTGGCCAATAAGGTGGAAAAGGAAGTCCACTGGCAGAGGGCGTTTGGGGAGGGTTGTAGGTGATACCACTTTTCTCCTAATTCACGTCTTAAATGTGGGAACACATGCGCTCTGGTGGCCCTCTTGGGACCGTGAAGTGACAGGTATGAGGACTAAAAATCACCTTGTAAGGATGGTGGAGAGGATCTACTTTCCTTTCCCCCTCCCCGCATTCCTGAGGCACCCACCCCATTCAAGGCCCCATCCTCTCTCTCCTGCATGGTGGCTACAGCCTCTAACTAGACACCGTCTGATGATAAACTCTGGAGGTCAAGCTGCTAAGATGGAAAAGCATGGGGAGATGCTGATCCTGAAAGCAGTTATGGTCCTATTTGGAAAGTCTTCGGAGCAGAGAAGACGGAGGCCCCAGCCAGAGTGGGACTGGCTTAGAGGTCAGAAAAAGCTGGAGGAGGGGCTGGAACTGCCCCTTTGTCTCTGCGTCATAGGTGAACATCTCACCTGCACGACATCCCAAAGACCGGGGTCATGCCCTCTCACTGCTCACAGCTCAATAAACACTGAATAATCATACTGAACATGTGTGTCTACGAATGAGGCACGTTTTCTTGCCTCATCTAGTTGTACCAACGGCCCATATTTTACAGATGAGGAAACTAGAAGTGCAGAGAGGTGACATGGCTCACCCAAGGTCACATATTTAAGTCAATACCAAGCAAGTCAGGTCTGCCTCATGGTCCAGGACTATGCTGTCCAATATGGCAGCCACTAGCCACCTGCAGCTCATTAAATTTAAATTTCTAATTAAAGTGAGATAAAGGTCAGTCCCTTGGTCACACTAGCCACATTTCAAAAGTACAAAAGTCACAGGTGGATAGTGGCTACTGGACTGGGAGCGGCAGAGAGTTCTACTGGACAGCGCTGGTCCAGAAGCTTGGGATGGTCAGAGACAAATTCATAGATCCCTGCCTGGAGAGCACAGGCCTGCACAGTGACCCAAGCGTGGAGCTGGAACCAGGCCTGGGGGTTCGGGCTGAGGAAGGAGAAAGGAGGGAGCAGAGGTTTCTCTGAGAGCCGAGGGTGTGCAGGCACTGTGCAGAGTGCCTTACGTCTGCTGGCTCATTTACCCGTCCCACCCACTCTATACCATTGCCATTTATTAACCTCAAGTGACAGAAGAAGAAACCAAAGCTCAGGAATGTGAAAAGACTTGTCCAAGGCCACACACCTAGGAAATGCTGGAGCTGGGACAGGAGCCCAGGTGTGACTCCAAACCCAGCTCCCTCTACCATGCCTCTCTCCAGGCGTCAACTTAGGGTCCCTTCCTTCCCTCACTCTTGTCTGAAGGGACTCTGGAGGGAAGAGATGAACCTTTCCAGCAAGGAGGCCCAAATTCTAGTAGGGATGGGAGTGTCGCCCACACAGGCCCAGGGGGAGGCAACCCCCCACTTCGGGGTAGCTCCCACTGTCTCCCTGGCCCAGGAGACCAGGTCATAGGGAGACTCGTTCTTTACTGGGCCTCCTCTCCCAGGCCAGGCTGTTGCTGTCACAGACCTCCGTAAATCACAGACCTCCGTAAATCAGGCCCCCGTCACTCCTGGAGACTCCAGACCAGAGGGGAGGAGATCCCTCGGCGAGGAGATCAAGCCGCTCAGGCTCTCCCAGGGAGCTTGTGGAAGCTTCAAAGGCCGGGGCCTGATTTACGAGGCTGCCAGCGGCTCCAGGCTGTCCCAGAGCAGCGGCTGCACCAGCTCCAAGCCGTGCATTAGTCCAGGGATAGATCAAAGGATCTGAGGCTAGACCCAGCTTGGGGCTGGATCTGTTTCTTCTCCCCCACAAGATAGCTTGGAGTCAGCCACGGCTGGCAGGAGATGTGTCCATCTCCAGGACCTTGGATCAGCCGGGGCACTTCTGGTCCATCTGATAGGGAATGGGGAGAGGGGTGAAGAAGCAGGGCCGGGTCACTCTTGGAAATGGGGTCCAGCCTACAGCAGCAGCCCCTGTAGCCAGCCTTCGGTCCTCATGGCAGCCCTTCCAGAGAGCTAGGACTGCCCCCTTTTCACAGGAGGAAGTGAAAGCTCACAGAGGTCAAGTGACATGCCCAAGAGGTTAGCAGCAGGACAGGATTGGAATCCAGGTCTGACACCAAACCCCTGCTTGTCAAACTCTGTGTCCTCATGCAGCACCCCACACTCAACAAGCCTTTCTTGACCAACAAAGACAGAACTTACAACTTATATCTTTAATAGGGAGTACACATTCCTTTACACTCTTTCAAACTCTTTCATCAGTCTGAATGAGTGGCGAGAGGAGGCTGCATTATCCAGCCCTGGGAAGTTTATAAAACAAGATGAGTCCCCTGCCACGGCCAACCTCCAGGCTGCAGTCTGCCAGAAGAGCCGTGGGCCTGGGGACCTCTGGAGTCCTCTTCCCAACTGAGGCCCTCGTGATTATTGGCCTGGTCTTCCTGATGGGAGGGGAGCAAACCTCCACTGCTCCCTGTAGCTGTAACTTCCCAGGTCCAAGCAATCCTAGTACTGCTTGCCATTTAAAGACACCTAGGAGGTACCGGGACACCCAGTTATCACAATTTCTTTCAGTAATCTGGCAAAATAAATATCTTTATCTGATTTGCAGAAGCTCAGAGGGGTTAATGCCCCACAGCCAGTAAGTGGCAGAACTAGGGCTCAACCTGGCTGTATTTGCTTCTAACCCCACTATGTTCCCATCGCAGTATCTAGCCTCTAAGACCAGCCAGCCTGGGTTAACCCAGAGAGGGTCCATGATGTGCCCTGTGAGTGCCCTGCTATCTCTGCTTCTCTGCCAGATGGTAACTCACTTCAGGGCAATAATGCATACAGTAGAGGTTACAAGTGTGGATTTCAGAGTCAGCACCTGGATCTGGATCCCAGCATTGCTTCTTACCAGCTGTGTGACTTTACACAAGTAACACGACCTCTCTGGGTTTCTGTTTCTACTCTTCAAAGTGGGGGACCCTGCCTGCCTACCTACCTCAGGGACCTGGTGTGCCGAGGAGCATCCCAGGAAGCACCCGGCACCAGACTAGCTTGTGGGAAGAAATCAGCAAGTGTTCACTGTCACGACTGCCCTGCTTCCCCTGGCGGCCAGCACGGGGCTGACACCGAGTCCACAGTCAATAAGAAAGGCCTGTCGACTCAACAAGGAGATGGATTGGGATGATGTACTGCCAAAGTGTTGGGTAAAACTGCTGCTGCTGCTGGTGGGGTGAGGTGGGCAGGTTCCCAGATGGAGCTCTTCAACACCAGCATCTAGCGCGATGGCTCAGGCCCCTGGGGAGTCCCCCTGCCCCCTCCACGGTTTGGGGCTCCCTTGCCTACAAGGCCCACCCGAACCAGGAAAGCGCCAATCCTCCCTTCTCCTGGTGTGCCTCAGACTCCCCTGTGTTCTGTTTTTCAGCAAAGCAGCTGTCTGGAAGCCACCCAGGGCCGCCACTCTTTGGGACGTGCAACCCCCTGCCCCCAAGGCTGGAATGCCAGAAGGACAAACCCGGCCAGACATATGGATCATTGACCCTGTAGAGCCAACAGCTGGGCCACTGGCTGACTTCTCCCCTGTTCCTCGGAATATTCTGGCTATGAGAAGACATAGTCTCAGCAACTTATAGGAAATTTCCCAGGATATCCTAGTCTCTAAGGGAACAATTTGTTCCTTTCTCACACATTTAAATCTCTTTTCTTGGAAAACCAATTCCAAGCCTCCCAGGCACACAAACACTTTTAATCTGTTCCTGTGTATAGTTAAATACAAGTTCAGTGACAAATCTAATAACAGCAATAACTAATATTTGTTCAGTATATGCTAAGAGGTAACTCACCATCTCATAGAGTCCTCACAACGACTCTTGAGATGGGGCTCTATGTATCCCCATTTTACAGATGAGGAAACAGAGGTGGGCTCCTGTGCAAAGGGCATGCTGCTAGTCACTGCCACAGATCTGGAGGGCCTGGAGTCCAGGGGCCCCATCCCTGCGCTGTGCTGCCTTCTCAAACATGCTGAAGGAGTTAACTGGTTGGAGAGATTTTCTTTCCTTGGGGATGTTTTTTCTTTTCTTTGGGCATGTAAGGTTGACTAAGAAGAGGGTCTTTCTCACCATCGGAGTCCATGACCCTGGAGGCTGGGGAAGGAACCCCAAGCTGAATTTTCTAACATGAACCATTGCTGACTTTCTGGTACAGCTCAGCCCCTGCCAGGCATCCCCTCCTCTGAATCGAGGGCCCGGGAACCAAGCCTCAAAGTTCAGCTTGCTTCCTCCAGCCTAGACACTCGGAAATGGAAATGTCCCACATTTTCACCACACAAAAGTCAGGTTGTATTTTTGTCCTCTTCGAAATATGAAAAAGGAATTTCTTTTCTCTCCTGAACTTTCTCCAAAACTAAATAGAAAAAGTGAACACCATGTTGCTGCCCTGTAAGCTGAGAACAGAAAAATCAACACTCAGTGTGGCATCTCCAAGACATTACAGAAGAGCGAACGTGTGGACCTGTCTCAACACCGTTTAGCGACTTCAGGTTTACAGTAGGTGATATTTCTCATCCCCAAACTCCTCATTGGGCTTTTACATCACAAGCTCCTTTTCCTTTAAAATCCGATCTAAAACATTAAGAGACTTTAATGAATGAACACTGCC
This sequence comes from Pseudorca crassidens, assembly GCF_039906515.1. NCBI lineage: Eukaryota > Metazoa > Chordata > Mammalia > Artiodactyla > Delphinidae > Pseudorca > Pseudorca crassidens. The sequence goes on from NC_090304.1 coordinate 57,356,611, forward strand.
TGGATTGCAATTCTGAGTTAACAGACCAACCATAAGCAAATTAAACCTAAAATTATACAGATCATTTAGTGAAACCAAGAAGACAGCGATCCGAGGTAAACTAAACTGGTCGCGTAAAGTTTGAGCCCAGAGAAGAAGGGAGGTGTTTATCCGGTAACTGGTGAAGGCTGCAAAGAAGCAAGAGTAATTGCCAAGGCGCAGGGGTTATTCTCAACTCACAGAATCGGCCGTCCTCAGGAGTGTCTGCTGTCCTGGTCCGGGCTGCCCAGACCCCTGGCTCTGCATCTTCAAAAGCCTCCACATGGGTTTCCTATGTCTCCCCGACCCCATCTCCCAGTTCAGTGAGAATTATCTTTCACAAACACTTTTTGATCACGTCACTCCCTGCTCTGCTTATCTCTCCCAGCTTCCCTTCTCCTCAAAGCCAAACACTTAGTTCTGCCCCCGGGACCCTTCTCCCGGCCCCTTGCTCCTGGCAGCCTCCCCCTACCCCACAACCTCTGCTCATCACTCCCCAGGAATTTGCTTCAAGCAAGGCACCTGGCTGTGTGCTGTTCTCCACTCCGCACAGCCAGGGAACCTCCAGGTGGGAAGCAGGGGCCTTGGCTACCGTCACCTCCCAACTGCTCTCCTGGGAGCGCTCACCCTACAGGTGAGTGGCGGACAGTCATCTGGAACTTGCCCTCACTGCTCCAGGAACGAGGGGCTCACTCACTCCCATTAGGAAGAGGAGCTGAAAAAGAAATTGGCTTTAGGACTGATGTCTGCATTCATCCCCATCTCTCCCAGTTCCAGCTGTGCCACGATGGGCGAGTGATGGGTCAGTCCCTTCTGGGGCTCAGACCCTTCATCTGCAAAATGTAGCTAACAAGTCCCACCTTGTTGCCATTGAAAACATCATGAACACCACCCATATCATCTCTGGACAATTTCAGTATGAAAAGAACACGGTGTTCTGGTTTTCTAATGGTATTCTGGGTTTCTAATCCCAGCCCCCAAACTTGGGGGGAATGAGTGAACTTCTCTGACCTTTACTTTCCCCATCCTTAAATGGGGATAAAAACTCCCTCAAAGGGTGACTGTCTGGACTGAATGAGATGATACAGATAAAAATGGTTTTATAAACTGTTTAATTTGTATGAATGTAAGCATCTATCCTGCTGAACTGAAATCTGCCTCCTGGTAACTTACCCTGTGGCTACAGGTGCCTAAGACATCACACAGAGATGGTTCTAATCTTGCCATCAGGACTTCTGAGTCTTCCCTCCTCCTGTCTGAGCATTAGCCATTCCCGTCCCTTAGCCATTGCCAGGGGTAGGTGTGATGGGGTGGGGGGTCTCTGGTTTGCTACTGCCATCACCTAGGTCCCTCTCCCGGGAGGATCTGCATTTGAAAGAGTGCTGCTGGGATTTTCTTCAGTGGGGATCCAACCCCAGTGCCTTTGCACCAGCCCTTCTCCCCTTGGCAAGATCTCCCTGCAGTCTTTTTGTGGAACACCCCATCCCGTAGGTCATGCCTTTTTCTCTATCATGCCCCATGCCATGCATTTAAGGTCTGTGGATAATTATGTCAGAGAATTGGTTTCCTCTTTGTCTGTGTGACCCTGAGCTAGTCATTTTTCCTCCCATGGGCACTTGCTCCCTGGGGAATAAAATGAGGAGGTGGACGATGTCATCATTGAAACTATCACTGGAACTATGACATGCAGATTTTCACCAACTGAATTTGACCTTGAACCCTCCCCTACTTTCCCCTTTAACTTTTTCAGGGATATTTAGAAAGGACCTGGACTAGAGTCCTTCATAGCTGACATTCTGTGCATCCACGTGCTCTTTAAGGTTAGGGCTGGCTCCTTAGGGGCCTTTCCGTAATCCTTAGATCAAGCTCCTGGTGGCAACAGCCATTGTTGGTTCCAACATACCTGACAGAGAACACAGAGAGCCCTGCTCCCACTGCTTGCCTCTAGTCCTTGTATCTGCCTAATGAACACCTGTACTGCAGCCCTCATGGGCATCCAACGGGGTTTTAATGACTGCAGAGCTTTCTGGCTTTCATGCATCTGTGTAGCCATTTGCTGTCTCATATGTGGAGAGATTTCATTGCAGTTTAGTAGCAGTAAGGGCCATATGGCTGAACACGTTCATACCAGGGCTGTTTTCTGCCTCTTTAGCAGTCTTGCTTGGTACTCTCAGATGGAGCAGGGGAGACTGCCATTTATACCCCCTTTCTGAGCACCAGTTTCCTTGTCTGTAAAATGGGGATGAGGGTTTCTGTGGGCATCAAATGACATACAAATATAACAGATCAGCATCCAGGACACAGTAAGCAGTTATTTTGCACTTTTTACGACTTCGTCAAAAAGCTCATCACCCTAAGCTCCCTGCCCCCTCCTACACGTCACTGACATCTAGTGGCAGAGCCGGGTAACCGCAGGTGTGAGTACCCAAAGCTCCAGACCCGTTATGTGCCTCGCACACGTCATTTCAGGGGTTGCAGTGATTACAAGCAACGCCAGCCAGGATCTGCCTCAGCTTTTCCAGGCACTTTGATATTTATCAGCAACTTTATCCCCACACCAACATTTAAAGATGAGTAAGTTAGTAATGGTGACAAAGGGAGGATGAGAGCCAGTGGTGGAGCAGGGACAAGACCTGTCCTGGACGGCAAATTCCTGAAGGCCAGGGATGTTCCCACCACATCCCCTGTGCCTACGACACTGCTTGGAACACAAGTGCTTAGTTAACATCTGTAGAATAAGTGACAATCTTAGGAAACCCCAGTCTCCTTCCAGTTTAGAAGTCCATATGGTGAAGAGGCTTGCTCCAAGTGACACAGTGACAAACTGCTCCAGGAATAAGTTTATAAGGAAGCCTCTCCCCATCTCCTCCCAATGTGTGTACACGAGTGTCCCTAATCTTCCACTTCCTTTAACTGAAAAAGGATTCTACCTGTTTCCTCTGAGAGGGTTGAAGGGTGGTCCAGGACTACATTATAAACTAATGTTAACGTCCCTCAAAATTCATACCTCAATGTGATGGTATCAGGTCCCTAATCACTTTGGGAGGTGATTAGGTCACATGGGTGGAGCCTTCATGAATGGGATTAGTGTCCTTAAAAGATACCCCAGAGAGCTCCCTCAGCCCTTCTGCCATGTGAGGTTATAGTGAAAAGAAGGCTGGCTATGAACCAGGAAGTGGGCTCTCACCAGACATGGGATCTGCCAGCACCTTGATTTTGGATTTCCAGCTTCCAGAATGTGAGAAATAAATTTCTGTTTATAAACTACCTAGTCTACGGCATTTTGTTATAGCGGCTCGAGATGACCAAGCCAGACTATAGAGAGAATAACTGCAGGAGAGCAGTTCCCCGGGATAAGGGGTGGGAAGGGGACCCCACAGGGCTTTGAAGGCAGTATCATGTTCTGTTTCTTAAGCCCGCTGGTGAGGACATGAGAGTTTATTCTTTAAACCCCACACATTTGTTATAAATACTCTTCACCAGGAAAGAGTATTATTATTACAAAATTTCATAATAAATATTGTAAAAGACACACAGTGGAAGCTATTGTCTGCAAGTACAGTGGAGGGAACACAGAGAAGGCAGATTTAAGAAGTTTTGCTGTGGATTTGGTGTCTCTGGCAACATCTAAGAAATGTAAGTGGAGGTTTCGAGTTCTGCTGAAATGATTTCTGTTTATTGGACCGTGTGTCTTGACATTGGCATACGGCGCTGGCACCCAGGGTCGTGGCTTTCCAACCCCTACACTGGCTTGACTTTGAAACCCACTGACAAGGCTGAGAGGCTCTTGACCAATGGTAGCAGAATTCAAGAAACAGCTGCATCCCGGAGGGACTCAGTGATCCCGACCAGGTGCCTTCACTTCTCTGGTCTCCTTGTGTTAAATGAATAAACTACAGTCTTCACCTCACCCTCCTCCAGGGCTGATGTGAGGAGGAAATGAGAACATGCAAATGAAGGTGCTTTGTAAACCAGAAAACATGGTGTAACTGTAGGATGACTACTGCCATAACTACTCCTGGCAGAGAAGTGGTCTAAAAACGACATAAAGTGCCCCCCAGTTGTGAGGCATTTGTCTTATGACTGGGCATAGCTCTCCGCCAAGGTTTTCTGGAATAGAATCAAGTTCTCATACCACTCCAGCCAAAAGAGGTGGAAAGTACACCTAGCATCTGTCTTCTAGTTCCACAGGATTGATGACGAGAGCGCCGTGGCTACGGACCGGACTCCAGGGCCAGACAGCACGTGTTCAGATCCTAGCACCACCACTTACTAGTTGGACAAAGGATGACCTTAAGCAAGTTACTTCACCTCTCCAAGACTCAGTCAGTTCTCTGATGTGTAAAATGGGGGAAATAACAGCAAACTCATAGAGCTCTGACGAGAATTAAGTGAGGTGGTATGGAAAGTGCTTGGAACAGTGCCTAGTACAGAATAAGCCCATATTAGTATGCTATAACCTCCATTTTCTGAGGGGGAAAAATTAAACAGAATAAATAGGCAACAGCTCCCATTATCAACTGGAGATCTGGGTTCGACACTTGGAGGGACTTCCTGGCAAGGTTGCCTAGCACTCATCATGGAATTTGGAGGATGCCCACTTAGCACCTTCTTGGCCAACTATGATCTGGTGAGTTGGCAAACTTTTTAGCAAAGCTAGGACTCCAACGCTCTTCAGGAATACAAGCAATAGAGCCCGGGATTCAGGAGAAGCCAGAATCTGAGCAGGGTAGAGGTTTGGAAAAGCAGATAAATGGCCCCCAGCCCTGTCCCCCGGTGGACCTGTTCATGAATCTGTGGGGTGTCGTGAGCGTTCAAGGAACAACACACGTGAAACACTTAGACGGTTCCTGGTACACAGTAAGCACTATGGTCATTGCTATTTCTTTTGTCTGTCCATCTGTCCGCCCACCCATCCTCAAGGGATCATCCGAAAGCAGTACGGCCCCAAGGAAATTTCTGTCAAATACACGTTCTGTTTCTGCACTGCCCACGTGTCCAACAAGTCACATGTGGCTGCTGAACCCTGCCCATGTGCCCAGTGTGACTGAGGAACTGAGGTTTTATCTAATTTAACTTTTTTCTCAACTGTTCTCCTGGCTTTTTAAAAGGCTATTTAATTTTAGTTAATTTAAACAGCTGCCTGTGACAGATGGCTACCATACCGGACGGCACGGTATGTAGCCCTGTCATCTTTCCAGCTCTCCAATCCCTCTGACATGCATCCAAGGCCCAGCACAGCCTCCAGAAGAAGGGTGCTGTCTCCGCACACCCTGCCCTGCCACCACCGTTGCACACCGTTACCTGCAGACACTGGCCTGTGCCGGCATCCCTCTGCTTTGGATGCCCTTCCTGCCTTCTGTATCTGCATGGTAATCTCTTCAGAAGCTTTCTCAGGCTACCCCCTCCCACCTAAGTGGCCAAGAGTACCGCCTCTGGCTACCCCAGCTTCCAGGGCTTCTCCTCACCCCAGCATTTATACAGTAGGGTTGTACTTGAGTGGTTACAGGCCTCTCTCCCTTTCTAGTTGCTCCCTGAGCGCTGAGCAGGGCCGTGTTGTAAGCATTTCTGTACCCCAGGGCCCTGCACAAGGCTTCGCTATGGGTGGTGCTCTGGGGGGCACAGAGATCTAGAAGACACAGTCCATCCTTAGGGTCCCACAATGCTCCCACTCTAGAAAGAAGCATCGACTTCCACCAAGGTCCTTCCACTTCCCAAGGCCGGTCCTCTTAGCATCCCTCACATACATCACTGTATTCCATCAGTCCAAAGACACCAGCAATTGTAAGCACATCATCAGTTCAGCGGTAGCCTTTTCGAGAAAAAGAAAACAAAGCACAATGTGTGTAAATGACACATTGATTGTAAGACACTTTCTGCTTTCAGAAACGTCAAAATGTAAAGAAAAAACATTGCCTCCAAGAAAACGAGCCAAACCTGAGTTGGCCTCTTGGGAGATGTCCCTCTAGAGCATCGTTCAATGTGGTACCTGAAGGGCACCTTCCTCAGAGCCTCAGTCTTATTCCTACTGCTCTCTGACTGGGCCCCTGCAACAGGAGGACTCAGATGTGTCCTATGTTTTTTTGAATGGATCAAATGGATATCTGAATACAATTTTTTTCTGATTATAGAAATAATACATGGTTATTGTACAAAATTCTTTTCCATCCCAGGGCCTTTACGTTAGCTGTTCCTTCTTCACAGAACACTCCTATCCCAGATTTCATCTGGTGCCTCTCTCTCATTTTTCAGGTCTCACTTAAATGGTCTCTCTATAGAGCCACCTTCCCCGCTGTCCCTGCTAAAATTGGTCTCATCCTCCCCCAGTCAGTTTCTCTCACATTAAGGATCTCATTTTCTTCCCAGCACTTATCAGCATTTGGAATTAATTGTGTATGTTTTGATTCTCTCTTGCCAACAACACTGCAAGCTACTCAAAAGCAAGGATTTTTTTTGTCTAGTAGGTACTCAAGCAATTTTTGTGAGTAACCCAAAACACAGAAAAGCATTAAAGAAAATTATAAAGACCCCTGTGTCCCCATTACTCAGGGAATCACAATTAATATCCTTCTGGGTGTTTCCTGCAGGTGTGTGTGGTCACACAGTCACTTTTTTTCTTTTTCTTTTTTTAAAGATGCAACCTATTTACATCGCTTTGTAATCTGCTTTTTCTCCCCCTCTACTTACTATATCATGAATACCTTTCACATCCATATGCATGGCTGGCCAATCCTGTTTTTAAAGGGGACATACTATTTCCTTGTACGGAGTGACCCTACTGGATTTAACCAGCCCTTGCAAGTGGCCTTTAGGTTGTCCCAGTCCTGTTATGACAGGCAGTGCTGCAAAGGAACATCTTTGTACAAATACCTTTGCATGATTATCTGCTTATGTCCATTAAAGTGTTATTATTGGGCCAAAGGGTATGGACTTACTACCGGACTTTGGATAGATAGTGAGAATGGGGCCGCTTTTCAGTTGAGGAATCCCACTGTGCACAAGAACTTTGCAAGATTCAGGGGAAGTTGAGAAAAAGATAGGAAACCGGCCCACCTCTGCTCCTTGGGCAACTCCTGTCTAGTTGGAGAGATTTATAAAATCCCCCAGGGCCACAGCACTCAGGGCCGAACACCCCCGCAAAGGCCCTAAGCCCCGCCTCAATAGCCCTCCAGAGCTAGTGGTTGAACCACTACAGGCTTAGTGGTAGCAGTCTTACGGTAGACATTTTTTGTTTTTTAAATGTTGACTATCTTGAAAGGTTGAACTATGTTGAAAGGTTGTCTCTTGAAATAAATACACATGCACATGCCAGTGAACTGCAATTTATAATTAAATTCTGTAATTATATCTGACCGAACCCACAACTTAGTACAGCACAGGTGTGAGCCACCAACTAACCCCAGTTTCAGTTCAAAAGGGTGAAATCACTATTTTCTCCCTCTCAACATATTTAATAGCTAGTGTAAAACCAATGAATATAATTTGGCTTCATTTGGAACTCCCATTTCCGTCATTGCTTCCTTACAATTCATGTCACCTGTGTCCCCCACAAATCCGGTCTAACATTGGGTAAAATCCTCCAGTTTGGAAGCCCAGGAACAAAGGATGTGTGACAACATGGACTTCCCCATCCTCTAGGGTTCACACCTTCAAAATCTGACTCTCTCCCTGCCCCTCCCAGCTCCGGCCTGGACCGCCTTAACTGCAGTCAGATATCAGAGTGGTGCTGACCCTTCACATGTAAACAGCACATCACAGGCTATCATATGTGTTGCACCCTTCATGGCACCCGATACTTACAATGACCTTGGGAGGTTGGCCCAGCACGGTTATTGCAGTAACCCTTATTTTAGAGATGAGTCAACTGAGTCTCAAGTCAGGGAAGGGACATGTTCAAGGTCACACAGCAAACAGGAAGTAGAGTTGAGGCTACATCGACATCTTCTGACACCTAGTTCAGAGCTATTTCCATTGTATCAGGGTAGGGCTGGAGGGACCTGCCAAATGGGCCAGGCTGGGCAGTGCCTATCCCCTGCCCTCTCCCCTTAGTTAGTTGCAACCTTTCGGTGCTGACCTAAAGGAGTCCCCAAACTTCACTTTGGCAAATATTTATCTAAACCAGAGAGGTAAAGGGCTGACCCTGGGCAGCCCTCTGAAAGAATGAGGTAATCAAGTAGCTGGGTGGTTGTGAGAACCAGCTCAGTTCTGGGCAGACTCTAGTTACTAATATCAATTAATGGTGCTAGAAGACATTAATTATGTTCTTTAATCGGCTTCCTTAGCAAAACACAAAGTTGGCAACTTTTCTTTTGAAATTTTACTTTCCCGTGAAATTTCAAAATCTGAAAACCACTGATTTATGCAACCACATTACATTATTTTTTAAAAATTACCTAGATTCTAATCACTGTACTAATGTTTTACACGTGCTCTTTCTTCAAGCCTCCAGATCGTTGTATGAAGTAGGAATCATTATCCATCCCTCTTTTAAAGACCAGGAACCTGAGACCCAGAGAGGTTACATAATTTGCCCCAAGTCACACAGCTAGTAAGCGGTAAAGGCAGGATTCGAACCCATCTGTCTAGCTCCAAAGTGCAGCTACTTGAAGGAGGAGGTAGAGGAGAAATGTCCCCAAGCATAACTGGCAAGGAAGCTTTTGTTCACTCACTCACTCACTCACTCACTCCTTCATTAAACCTTCGCTGAACTGGGAGAACGCCAGCCTAATGGAAAGAAAATGCTTGGCGATGGGGAGTCCCAGGCTGGAGTCTTGGCTGTGATCCTTATCAGCTGAGTGACCAGCTGGCCACCTAACCTCTCAGAGTCTTGGCATTTCCAACTGTAATGTGAGAATAGAATTCCTCCCTTACCGGGCTGCTGTGAGGACCACAGGCAGATAGAATGTGAGGAGAGGAGCCAGCAGCGCCGGGCACGTAGTAGGTGCTGGATGGACACCAGTCCCCTGCCTGTCCCTGAAAGGAAAGCCACTCCACAGGTCACCAACACTCAGGGCTTTAGGTTGGAAGTGCTCTTTGATACCATCTTGTTCAACTCTCCCACTTTACAGATGGGAAAATTGAGGCTCAGACAGAGATGGTGACTTGTCCAAGGTCACAGTGCAGGGTAATGGCAGAGCTGGGACCAGAACTCACATCTCCTGACCCTCCCCCTATCCGTCTTCTGCAGTTTCTACTACAGCAGCGACGAGCTCTTCAGTGAAGTAGCCAAGTAAACTGTAAAGTAAGTAGGCTGGAGATAAATGAGAGCATTGACAGTGTGTTGTTGGGTAGCTTGAAGGAAAACAGTAACTTTTTAAGTAAATGTCTAAAATATACTTCCTTATTTATCCAGCACGTACACATTGCTTACTCTGTGCCTGCCAGGTACCATGCTAAGGCCTTAAGAAACATGAACTCACTTAATCATCACTCCAATCCTGTGAGGAAGTTACTATTACTGTCATCCCTAACTTACAGAGGAGGAAGCAGAGGCACTGAGAAGTTAATTAATTTGCTCAGGGTCCTAAAACTAGCGAAGTGGCAGAGCTGAGATTCGAACCCAAGAACTCTGGCTCCAGAGTCCACATCATAACCACTGTGCCATGCTGCTTCTCACTCAGAAGACCGAGTTGCTTTCTTCTGTGTGTACCAGAGTGTAACTATACATTACTTGAGAATGGTAATGATAATCACAATCATAATAGTAATAACAGGGAAAAGGACAATATATAGACAATCCCCTCTGTGCTTTTTTGGGAAAACAATAACACCTGCCCAAGCTTCCCAGATAGCCACTCTCCATCTTCCTCCCCGCACCTCAACTCCATTGCCCACACTACTCCCTCCACTGGGAGCACTTTTCCTTTCTTTGTCCTTCAGGACTCGGCTTCAATGTTGCCAGCTCTGGGAACATTGTTCAGACGGTGTCTCCTGTCACAGTTGGTTAACATTCCTGGGGCAGTGCTAATGGTGGGATTTAACATTGCATCCCATGATGAGGATGATACAGAGAATGATGATTTGGCTTAAGGGACCTTCCCAGTGGTCTCAGATCACTCTGCTAATCAACGTTGCCCAAGGACGAGTCAGCTGTCACTTCACTGAGGCATGGACGCATATATTTCGCGCCTTTGATGTCACAGACTTTGGGGAGCGTCTTCTCGGTACCTGTTACTGCATTTAGTAAGCAGTCCAAGCCTTTAGAGCAAGTACTGTCACCCCTATTTGAGCAGGGAAGACCCTGGCTCGGGAAAGTCAGGTAACATCTCCCAGGTCACATGACCAAGTGAGTGGTAGAGCTGGGGACTGAAACCAGGTTCCCAATCCCCTCTCCCAGGGAACGCACTTTATGTAACTGTCACTGTAAAGACCGATTCCAGCAAAAATCAGTAATAGATGCCAATTGAGGGGGAAAGAGTTTGATGAGAAATAGGATATTTACATAGTCCTGAAGTATCTCCCTACAAAATATTTACTACAAAGGAAAACACTGCAGTAGGGGACCTGGAAACCATGTGTGATGGTAAGTTTTATGTGGGAACTTGGCTGGGCTATAATACCCAATTACTCAATCTAGGCGGTGCTGTGAGTATGTTTTGTAGACGTAGTGAACATCTAAAATCAGTTGACTTAATAAAGGAGATTATCCCCGATGTGGGTGGGCCTCATCCAATCAGATGAAAGGCCTTATGAGCAAAAACTGAGGTTTCTTTTTTTTTTTCTTAAATATTTATTTATTTGATTGCGTGGGGTCTTAGTTGCGGCAGGCGGGCTCCTTAGCTGTGGCTCGCGGGCTCCTTAGTTGAGGCATGTGAACTCTTAGTTGTGGCATGCATGTGGGATCTAGTTCCCTGACCAGGGATTCAACCCCGGCCCCCTGCATTGGGAGCGTGCAGTCTTATCCACCGCACCACCAGGGAAGAACCTGAGGTTTCTCAGAGAAAGAAATTCTACCTCAAGACTGAAGGATCAACTCCTGCCTGAGTTTCCAGCCTACCTGCCTGCCCTGCACATTTTAGATGGGTCAGCCCCACAATTGTGGGTCAATTCCTTACCATCAATCAGTCAATCTCTTTCTCTCTCTCTCTCCCCATATATACAGATATGTAAGTCTCTTCATATATATATTCTATTTGTTGTGGATCTCCGGAGAACCCTGACACACTATCTTAACAACGTGATCAAAATTAACATCACCAAAAAGGGGCAAAAGGGTGTCATGTACCTCCAAATGTTATATCCTCAGAAGGACACATCGTTCGGATAGTATTACTTTTGTAATTGGAAAAAGACAAACTACTAGTCAAATAATAAAACAGATCTCCCCTCTTTCCTCACGTGCTCCCAGGCCAGCAATGGCACTGGTCGCTGGCCCTGGTAACCTTCATGCCCCTGGCCCAGAAATGGGTCCACGTTTGGTGACTGTGTCCAGATGAGGATCTGTTCTCTGTCAGCCCTCCCCTTCTCTCTGCCGCCTTCGCCCTCCACCCCCGAACACACATAGACTCAAACATACTCATAGTTAGTAATGTTCTCCCTGCCACCCAGCAGGCCCAGGAAAATCCCGTCTGCTCCATTTTACGATGCCGGGGCAGCCGTGAGTCACTTGCACACATCTGTGAATTCCTGTCAGAGCTGGTTACCTGTCTAAGGAGGGATGTTAACATTTACGGCAGTGAGCAGGGCTGTGTGACAGTTCAAGAGAGCAAGGGGCCAGCTACCTATCGGAGCTGCAGGTGGTTTTCATGGAAGCAGAATATTGCCACTTATTATTTATTTCACTTTTTAGTTTTAAAATGTGATTAATATCTCTTGCCAATAAATGTGGCTGAGGACAAGTATTTATGAAGCCCTCCCAGCAGGCTTGGTGCTACAGGGCCTAATTGCTGTGAGGGCAGAGCCAGTCAGTGAAGTGAGCCTTCTCCAGCCAGGCCATGAACCAGCCTTATTGTTATGGGCTTTTGGGGCAGAGGTTCTTTTTGTGATCACCCAGCGGGTAAGCCCAGGAGGCCTTCCAGCAAGGAAGCAAGGGGTGCAAGAGACTGATGGAACCAGAGAGGCTGGCTCTACCATGCGGTCGAGGGAGTTCTGGAGCCAGGCAGGAGGTGGAGGTTCAAAGCCCAGGTTCAAAGCCATGGGAGCTGGACAAGCTGGGCAACCCCTCTAAGCCTCTGTTTCTCCACATGTAAAATGGGCATAAAAGGTTTCAAAGGATTACTGAGAGGGTTTAATAAGTCCACATTGGGAAAGGGCCATCCAGTGCCTTCCAAATAATAGGTCCACAGATATCTGAAGTTTAATGTTTCTAAGAAGGTGGCCTATGGAACAAAGCTTAGTTTTGAATCCTAGCTCTGCCACTTACTAGCTGTGTGACTCTGGCCCATTAGTGAACCTCTCTGGGCCTCAGTTCCCTCAGCGGTATAAATGGGGATACCCGCAGTGCTGTATTAAGGACTAAATGAGATAATCCATGACGGGCACTCGGTCAGCACCTAATAGAGCTGCTCTTATTGTTGTTTTTATTTCTTCCCTTACTTTCTGCCTATCACCTTCCATGGTCTGGCCCCAGAGACATTTCCTGCTGGTAAATTTCTACTTATCTTTTGAGGCTTAGTTTAAATATCACCTCTCCTGTAAAGTCTTTCTAGATCACTTTTGCAGAAATAATACCATCCCCCTGTCTGCAGCTGAGACACTTTGTACATCTCCATCATGATCGCTCTCACAGCCTGATGCCCATCCTCTTTTATAGGAGACCCTTCTACCTGTACCACCTTCAGGGTGGGACCAGGTTTCATCATTGCTGCAAACCTACTACACAGCCGCCCAGCCCTTATACAGTTGTGCCTCGGTAACCGAGTGGGACTGGTTCCAGGACACCCATGGAGACCAAAATCCGTGCATGCTCACGTCCCTTATATAGAATGGCTGTAGTACAGTCAGCCCTCCTTATGCGCAGATGCAGAACCTGTGGTTATGAAGAGCAGGGCTGACTGTATTGGTCTGGCAGCCCCCTTTCTAACCACCCTGGAGCAGAGGGGATCACTAGCTGTGGCCCCGTGTTAACTCATTCACTCACACTGGGTACCTGGGGTGGGTAGTTCTGGCCTGGGGCCTATAGGCTATGGCCCAGCACTCAGGAGCTGCTGGGACAATGTGTGCTGGGGAGAGAAAGATGAGATGGGTCATGCGGACTTTCTTAGCAGCTGCCACCTCTCCCTGTTAACAGTTTGAGTAGGACCAGGTGAGAGTGCTGGCTGAGGAGAGGAAAGGACGGTCTGTTTGGGGCTCCTGGATCCACAAGTTGAAGCGGAGAAGGGAGACCCAGCCAGGTGCATGGGGATGTGCATTTCAGCTAAGTTTCAAAGTTCAGGGTGAAAAAGAGGTTGTCCTCTCCACAGGCTCCCTATCTGGGAGGATGGGTGGGATGTGTCTACTTTGGAAGGGTGACACCAGAACCTGGGACAGGGTATCTGAGACAGGCCCTTGGTCAGTCGAGCACCTGTCCCTGCTTTCCCAGGATATTAAGCTGTGGCCATTTTCCTGGGCCTGTGCAATGAAGGATCTCCCTTCCTCTTTCGGTGCTAACTCATTCACCATCAGGCTATCAGCTCCATCCAACCACAAGCATTGTGGGTGCCTCCTCAGTGTGCCAGGATGTATACTGTGGACACAGAGATGGGTTAGACTGTGGGCTCTGCCTTGGGAGCTCACTCTCTAGTGCAGAAACTGCCATGGAAACCCAGATACAATACGGTGCCACGCATGCAACAGATGCTATATGCACAAGGGACACGGGTAAAAAGAGGGGTGGGAGGGTGATTCAAGGAAGGCCTCGGAGAGGAGCTGTGGCCGGAGCACAGCTGTGAAAGAATTTGCTAGGTGGAATCAGTGTGAGAAAAGCACTCCAGGTAGAGGGATAAGCAAAAAGGGACCGAGTGTTGAAAAATATCGTCTGTGGGGGGAACCCTGCGTTCACAGTGAAAGGTCAAGGTGTGAGCAGGGAGAGGCTGGGTGACAAGCACAGAAGTAAGCGGCAACCTGCCCATCCTGTATGGGGGGCAGAGGAGGTGGTCTCCCTGCCCAACCACATACACGTTCTGCCATCAGCACTGCCATCTTTGAATACTTGAAGGGGATGTATACACACATGTGAGTATAGCAGGGTCTGTTAATTCATATATGCTTGTGTATATATAATATGAACATTCAAATTCTAAAATGTGGGTGGTTAAGCTCTGAGATATTGGGAATTTCTCAGAAACCAGGTAGAATTCAGTATGGTGAGGGTTTCATTGTGGCAGAGGGTATGCTAGGAGGCACAGAGGGAGCTGTAATTGAAAGAAGCCTGCTTTTGATCCAGTTTCGGTCTCTGTTCTAGGGATGCTACATACAGTTGAGCAGGTTGTTCACTGCTCAAGGACATATGGCTGATGGGAGTGATTCAGGGATGGGCTCACTTGTGTTCACCTGGGGATGGGAGGAGCATCATTTCCTAATTCACACAAAAGGGCTGCCTGAGCTCCACTGGTCAGGCTGGCTGTGGTGAAGTAGAGGTTCTTTAAAGTGGGAGAACTGGCTCAGGTGATGTCTCAAGTCCCTTCCAGCACTAATATTACACACATGCACAAGTGCACTTGGTTTCCTCATGGGTCAAGGAGGATCATTCCTACAGCATCGTCTTCTGGTTTGGCCAGCCTAGACTCCCCACCTCTCTGCTGTCCTTCTCCAGGGATCTGCCTTCCTTCAAGGCAGATCACTGCTTCCCCCAGGAAGCCTTCCAGCCACCCACTCCCGCCTCCCCACGCCCCGCTCCCAGGTCACTTATTCTTTAAACGTCCTCGGAGCACCAGCCAGCCCTCCCTGATTCAGAGTAAGGTGAAGAGCAGATCTCACTGCCATCATGCATCAGCTTGTCCTAGGAGAAGAGATGCTGAAATGGGAATTCTTAGACCCTCGCAGGTTTCAGCAATCTTCAGGCCTCTATTCAAAGTAAACCACCCTCTGAGATGGGAGCAGAGGCTGATTGGAAAGGTAAGTGAGACACACTTAATGGCTGTACAAAAGCAAAGATGAAAATCTACTTCTTGTTTTATTATCGCTGTGAGTGAGAAAGCCGCCAGCCCTGGGGGGTCAGAGTTGGCTGGGGGTCAGGGATGTAGCTGGACTTCATTCAGGAAAGGGAGGAGGAGAAGGGGGGCTGTCTGGGAGCAGAGCCAAGACCCGGGGAGGAAAAGCACGGGGAAGAAAATTCATATCCTTCACAACCCGAGCCTCTGAACTTCGTGGGATTCTGTCTGAGTTACTCCCTGTCGCCTATTGGATTGCCGGTGGTGGCTGCGGTGTGTGTGTGTGAGGTAGGGGGAGGGAGCTTCAGATTTCATGAAATCCATTTTAATCACCCTCTGCAATCCACAACACTCTGTAATTACAAGGCTCTTATGCTCAAGTACAAAAAAAATCTCACCAAGAAAGCAACATTAAGCTTGCAAGCGGAAACATGAAAATTCATACAACGCACAATTAAGGATCCGGTGGCAATGTTAACGCGCCCCTTTGCCAGCCCGGGCACTGGGGATTACCAACAAAATGCGCAAATCTAAACCCTGAGGCATCTGCCACCGACCATCGGAAACCCTGACCCCACCATGCCTGGTCTCTCCGTGGATTCCCACTTGCTATTGTCATAAGGCTGTCCCGGGGCCCAGCTTTAAGAGTCTGAGCCCTGTGGGAGGGGGAAGGGAAGGTCTAGCTTTAGAGGTCAGGAGCGAAAGAGCTGTGTTTGAGAAATGACCCCAGTGCTTGCTGTCACGTGCAGAATCCCTGAAAGACAGGGCTAGGCTTTGATGTTCTTTCCCACTGGTCAAGGGAATTCAAAAGGGGTGGGGATTGCGGTCACCTCCCATCAGAGTGGCTCCAACTCCCAAACTGACCCTCCACTCTTACCTCTGACCCCTTAATCCAGGGCCTCCTCTGTTCTCTCTTCCAGGAATCTAGCTGCCTCCATCTCAATCCTTGATGCCAACTCCGCACCCGCAATCTGCTCTATAAGCTGACTTCCAGCCCGGCCTCCCCTAAGCATGCATTTAAGCAGTCCCTCTCCGGGCTTCCCTGGTGGCGCAGTGGTTGAGGGTCCGCCTGCCGATGCAGGGGACACGGGTTCGTGCCCTGGTCCGGGAGGATCCCACATGCCGCGGAGCGGCTGAGCCCGTGAGCCATGGCCGCTGAGCCTGCACGTCCGGAGCCTGTGCTCCGCAACGGGAGAGGCCACAACAGTGAGAGGCCCGCGTATCCCGCGTATCGCAAAAAAAAAAAAAAAAAAAAAAAAAGTCCCTCTCCTCCTTTTCCACTGTCACATGAACAAAGCAGGACAAGAAGCTGTAGCTGAACTATGATCGTAACTACGTTACACGCAAAACAAAAGCAAAAACAAAAAAATCTCAGAAAGAGGGAAGGGAATTAACAAAATGTTCACTGGTACCTTTTGGGTTTGGTTCCTCCAGGGCAGGAGGGACAAGGAGATTAACAGGATTCATACCTTTCTTACTTGTGCAAATTTTCACAATAAGTATAGTTTATAGTCAGGAAAAAAAATGAAATAAACCTTAAATGACACCTCTGTTCAGAATCCTTCTGGAGTTCCTTATTTTCTCCATGACAAAATAGAAACCCTGAGACTGGTATTTACAGCCTTCTAAGACCTGGTCCTCATCACAGGGCCAGCTGCATGAATGTGTGACCTGCGTAGTCACACAGGGACCTGCACTCAGAAAGGCCCAGGCTTGGGTGAATGCTCTGCTCTGACTATCCTGAAATTCTTAATAATTTTTAAACAAGGGGTCCACTTTTTTATTTTGTACTTTACCCCACAGATGATGTAACTGGACCTGTTCATCAGAGTATGTTCATCAGGAGAAATCACAACCTAATTATTCAGGGCTGAACAGTGCGGATAGTCTCTGGATTGCTGTGTCAGGGAAGGGTCTCCAGGCTGTGACCAGGATGGTCATGAGAACGGGGGATGTTCAGCCTGGGCATGTCAAGAGCCAGGGGACGCTTAGCCGTTGTTTGCCGAGCACCTCAAACTCTCTCCTGGGCTCTAGGAACACAGTCGTGAACAAACTAGGCCGAGTCCCCACTCTATCAAGCTTCAGTGCTAGTCGGGGTAGACAGACAATAACCAAATACCCAATTATCTATGTTGGGTAGTGCTATGAAGAAAAACGAATCAGGATGAGGGAGACAGAAAGGTCTGGAAGAGGAGGGCACGCTACTATCTGATTCAGGACCTGAAAGGAAGGGAATAAGCACCTGGATGGTGGAAATGGGGGAGATGTTGACACACACACACACACACACACACACACACAGAAAATTACAATACACAGTGGGGTTTCCCATGGAGACACTCAGTGGGAGCATCAGTGAGGAGCAACCTGCTCAGCCTGGGGTGGAAACCTCCCCATTTCCCCCATTTCCCCATTTCCCCCTCAGCCCCTGGCAACCACCATTCTACTCTCAGTCTCTACGATGTGATTATTTTAGGTACCTCATAAGTGGAATCATCCAGTATTTGTCCTTTTGTGACTGAGCTACTTCATTTAGCACAGCGTCCTCAAGGTTCATCTATGCTGTATCATGTGTCAGAATGCCTGTCCTTTTCAAAGGCTGACTAATATTCCATGGTGTGTATATGCCACATTTTGTAGATTCATTTATCCACCGTCAGACACTTGGGCTGCTGCCACCTCTCGGCTATTGTGAATAATGCTGCTATGAACACGGGCATATAAATCATCCCTTCAAGTCCCTGCCCTCGATTCTTTTGGGTATATACCCAGAAGTGGAATTGCTTTATCACATGATCATTCTATTTTTCATTTTTTTGAGGAATCATCCTACACTGTTGTCTATAGTGGCTGCATGATTCTACCTAATCCCTTTTTAGAGATGATATACCTGAGGTTGAGTGGCTAAGCAATAGACCTGAGGCCATAGCTTAGGAAGGGACAGTCTGATGCCAACCTGGGTCCAACGTGGCCTCATTCTACAGAGTAGCGGTTCTCATGGCCAGGGCTCAGCCACAAACATCAGAATCATCCAGTATGATGAACAAGTATATGTTGTCCTTGTTAAACTTACAGATTCCTACCCCAGGCCTAGGGAAATAGAATCACTGGGGACAGGACCCAGGAGTCTGTATTTTCAAAATAACAAAAAACAAACAGCAAACAAACGAAGAAACAAACCAACCCTCCGCGTTTCTGGTGGGCAGCCAGGTTTGATAACCACTGTGTATTATTGGGGCAAGGCTTATTACTGTTGTCCTTGCCGTTATCCAAATGTCCTCATAACCATTGCTTACTCAGATCGGCTTACTGATTTGTAAACATCCGGAAACAGCGGGGAGTGTAAGGGTTACTAGGAGATCTCAACCCTGGCTTTGCTCTCCAGCAAGTGCTGGCTTTCAAAGGGTGACATATTTAGTGTTCTAATCAACAAGGCATCAGCCAGGCGCCTGCCCGGGCCTTTCTTCGATTCCTGACTAATAAGACTCATTAAGCAGCTCGAGCCAATGTGTTCCTAAGTGTGTGTACAGAGGCAGGCTGCTGGCATTTTAATCTCATTTGTGAATTGAAGCCCTAAGACGCAGTAGCCGCGGCAGCCCCTTGTGCCTCTGGGGTGAACTTCTTCACACCCCGAGATTGGCTCCCCGTCCCTCTGCTTCTGCCACCTCCCACCCATCCCCTCCAGCCCTGCATTCTCCCTTGGGCGCGGAGCAAAAGACTCTGGGAAACCAGAGCTTGAGGACTTCCAGGGCGCTGGCTGCAGATAGCTGGATAACCAGCTCAGGTAACCGGGCTGCCTATATCCCAGAACAGATATTGAGTTGTCCACCCTGGCCTGACTTGTCGAGTTAGCACCAGGCCATAGGCACTGCTCCCTGAATTCAACTGTCTGTGTCCCCTCCCCCATCAATACTCTTGGTAGAAGCCAGACAAGGCTCTAGGGCTTTGGGAAAGAAACATCTAGAGGCAGTCTTTTCAGCACAAAGCTCTCATTGTTGGAGGAGGAAAGCACAGGAGAGGCAGAGGGAGTGCTTATCTTTTGTCAGTGCCAGACAGCTGAAAGGACTCCAGTGAAAAATGACCCTATACACTAAAAGAGAGGGGAACACGCAAACTATGACTAGCGTCTTCCTTGGGACAGAAATAGGTGGGGCTTTCTCTGAAAATGTTCATAGGCACATACACACATTAACACGTATACAAACCTATTATTCTACTCAAAGTAAATCAAGAGGCAAATAAAAAACAGACTCATCCATCCATTCATTCCACAACTTATCCGTCCATCCATCCATCCATCCATCCATCCGGTCACTTGTTTATTCAAACATTAACTCTGTGCCTACCATGGGCCGTGAACTACGCTGGAAGAAACAGCAATGATCCTAGCTCAGAGGTTTCTAACTGGGGACATATTATTCCTGGAACAATCTAGGAACCTGTATGTTAGCTCACCAAGCATTGTCTATAACTGAATCAATGTCTCGCACAATATGGGTAGGGGTGCTATGATGAATTCACATCGAGTTCAAAATTACTGAATTCAATGAAGCTTTCTGTCACTATGGTTTTTCTGAGCCAATGAAAAATAAAAGTATAAATACTAACCACTGGGAGATCCGGACACGGTCTAGACAACAAAAGTGCAGAATCCTAATGTATGGTTCCATGAATGGAGATAATCACAACCATCACCACAATAGTGGACTAAATAAATAACGTAACGATGTGCTGGGCATTATTCTAAGTGCTTTACTTACTTGTTAATCCCCACAATAAATCTATGAGATAGACATTACTACTACCCCATTTTGCAGATGATAAAACTGCCCATGAAAGCCTCCATAACTCACCGAAGGTCACACATCAATAAGGGTGGATCTGGGAGTTAGACTTGGGAAGTACAGGTGCACAGTCAACACTGTGAACGCTCCTTGTCATGGTGGGCAGGGGCATCTTGTCCAAACACACTCATTTTAACGATGCGGAGACTGAGACTTAGAGAAGCCATGTGACATGTCCAAAGGGAGTCACGCGGTGAGTTCTTGAGGGAACTGGGGGTGAGAACTTAGATTTCCCGTTCTCCATTCTGCTTTCATTATTGTTTAAATAAGCCAGACTTCATCCCAAAGTTAAAGTCAAAATAACCTGGCCATGGGGACAAAGGAAAGGCAAGAGACACTAAGGTTCACGATGAAACTTATGCTGTCTTCTTGTACAATCTAGAGCAGTTTTCGTTTCCTGGGTTGTCACTTTGTCCAGGATGTCCTTGGGAGAAATTCCTGACACATGGGAAGCAAGACCCAGGTTTTGCTGAAGGTATCAGGGACTCAGGGATCCCAGCTCAAGTCACTTTATTTCAGGCATAAAGGACAAGTTGGTGGAGCAGCGCAGCTCTTCCTTGGCTTACACGGTCTTTGCTTCTCTCTGCTTAGCGTCTCACGGCCCACACAGCCAGGAAGCCCTAGGAATGAAGGCCCTGACCCTCTGAGCAAGCGGTGCCCAGTTAAACCCCAAAGATCTGTTTCTGGCCACTGGTTGCTGTGCCAGACGGAGAGGCTGGCTTGGGAAGCCACAGTTTGTTGGATGATGGTTTGTGGGGAGGCAGCAGGTGGCAGTGGAAAGAGTTTGGAGTCTGACAATCCTGGGTAGAAATTCTGGACCCACTGAACACACTGGCTGTGTGACCACAGACAAGTTTCCTAACTACTCTGGGCACCAGTTTCTGAATCTATAAAATGAGGACGATACCTTCCTTGTATATGAGTGAACATATGCAAAATACTTGGTAGATTTTTGCTCTGAAAAATGAGAATCTAAGAATAGATCAGTGTTTTCCAAACCTTTTATCGTAGAAGAACCACTTTTTACTTTCTCTAAAGAAAAGCTAAAGTAAAATTGCAATGTCTAAAGGAGATAAATGGTCGCTTCTGCGTTGGTGAGGGGTTAGGGCTCAGGGTCCTGCCAATTTTGCCTCCTTTCCTCCCACTGTGGTGTTGAGGTTCCTCTGGGGAATTTGACTAGTTGATCACTAGGCCCCTTTTAACGGTAGTTAAGAAAAAGAAAGGAAAGAAGGAAGGGAAGAAGGGAGGGAGGGAGAAAGGAAAAGCACAGTCTTGTCTATTGCTAACTGGGAAGAGATTTATATTTGTCGAGCACCATTAAGAAGACGAACTTGGGCTTCCCTGGTGGTGCAGTGGTTGAGAGTCCGCCTGCCGATGCAGGGGACACGGGTTCGTGCCCTGGTCCGGGAGGATCCCACATGCCGCGGAGCGGCTGGGCCCGTGAGCCATGGCCGCTGAGCCTGCGCGTCCGGAGCCTGTGCTCCGCAATGGGAGAGGCCACAACAGTGAGAGGGCCGCGTACCGCAAAAAAAAAAAGAAGATGAACTTCATCCCTACCCTCATTGGCTTATAGTCCAGCAGAGAAGCCAGACCAAGAACAGGTAATTTAAAGAATGAAAAGTGATTTGAAAAGAATCAGGGTGGGGGGCTCAGTGGGAACACAAAGCAGGGGCTCTGATTTAGTTCAGCCATCAGGGAAGCTGGGACCTGGAAGATGAGGAAGATGGTGGCTTGGACTAGCTGGCTGGGGGCAGTACAAGAGAGAAGGGATTGGAGATGGCATCACTAGGACTTGGTGACCGCCCGGACAAGAGGCCATGACAGAGAGCATGCTCTCAAGGAAGACACCCGGGTCTCTGGCCTGTGAGGCAGGTATGATACTGAGAGTAGGGGTGTAAAGCACATGGTTCCACCAGCTCCATCATCCGAATTACACAGGATCCAGCACGGACCCCCAGGCCCACGGCTCACACAACCGTCCACCTTTCCCCAGGGAGGCCAAGCCAGCAGGGACGCTGCCCCCACACCCCACAGAAAGCACTGAGGTCACGAGAACGCTACACGGCCTACAAAACAGCTGTCGGCAGAGCTCTTCTGGAAAGTACAGCAACTGCTTGCGGTAAATTAATAATAGATGTGCTGGACTCTCTCAGAAATATTTACCCAGCCGGAGTGGTTGAAGGCTAGTATCCAGGAGCGGAACCCGAGCCTTACCTCACGCAGCCCCGACGACTGAAAACGCAGAAGCATCAGCCTGGCCCTTCTTGATGCTGGCGGAAGGAAAGCCAGTGTGCAGATCACCTCACTCAGAAATATGAGGGCCGCAGCCTGCGGGGAAACGCTGGGGAAGGGAACTCGGATAACGGCCTGGGAGGCAATGAGCGAAAGTAGCCAACAGGTGAGGGCCGCTAGCGGTTACGTGGTACTGACTGCATGCCCCTGTCTAAGGCCATGCTATAGGAGCCCTTAATCCTGGGCGCTAGGAAGCTGGGCACTATTTTTAGGACCATTTCACAGATGGAGGTGATGAGACACAGAAAGGTTAAGGCAACTCGTACAAGGAACTAGCTAGGACGTGATGGAGCTGGGACTCAAGGCAGTCTGGCTCCAGAGCACGTGACCTTAAGCCACTTTGCCTTTGCTGCCTCCTGTTGCCTTTTCCAAAACGGTCAAGAGTGGGGGGCAAGTTTGAGGAAAGAAACCCTACATTCAACTGCCAAAGGCACACTTGCACAGCCCTACTGCTCTGAGTGCTTTCTGTCTCCAGCCTCTGCCGAGAACGCCAGGCTCCTTTCACCAGCAAACGCAGTAGCCATTCTTTCATTTATTAATTATTGACCGAGCACCTGCTGGGGGCCAGACCCTGTGCTAGGTTCAGACTGGGCCTTCTAGAGTGGGCACAAAATCTCCCTCTTCTAGGAGGCTCTCCCTGTCCTCTCTCAGGCAGAGCCCACTTCTCCTTCCTCAGAGCCCCCCACCAGCCTTCCTGCCATTCTCTAGGATGGACTTTCCCAAAATCAATTTGGAAAAACAGAGGGATTTGAATAGACATGCAAAAATGTGTTCTGAAGCAAGTAAGTTTGGGAAATATTAGGTGAGCATCCTCCCTGCAGGACTTCTCAGAGCCTTTAGAGTGCTAGAGGCAGTGAGGTCTTCCAAGAGCGAGTCAGTGATACAGTACTTTCCAGATTGCTCAACACGGAAACACTCCTTTTTTTTGTTTTTTCAAACAACATTTTGTGGGGCTGATGTATCATAAAACACTATTTGGGACATTTTGCCCTAGAATAATAACTGCCGTGTCAAATGTTTGGGTTTGACCTGTCAGTCCACTGGCAGGACGACGAGGCCGGGAACTCTGTCTTACTCATCTCTCCAGCTCCTGCCTTCAGCCAGGCCTGGATCAGAAGCGTTCTCTGAAAGTTTGCTTTGCAGATGGCACAGGTGAGTGCTGTACAACAAAATTCTGGGACTGCACCAACGTTCATAGCTGCGTCTGCCTGCATCTCTTAGTCTGTCTCCCAGGCTACAGGCATTTCTTGCTTATGTGAATCTCAGGCGGTGTTTCCTCTTCACCCCGGACACTCCCTGTCAGGACACGGAGGCTCTCAGCTGGCCCCCGTCCACCTCTTCTGGATCCTCTCCTACACCACACGTTTCCTCAGCCTTGACTCTGTGGAAACGCAGGCCGTTTCCAGAATGCAAGATGGCTTCTTTCAAATGAGGTTCTCACCTGCTGGCCAGTTCTCAGCAATCTGCCTGTGCAGTTTTTCTTTCTTTGATCCTTAGCTCAAATCTCTTGGCTTCCGTGAAACCTTCTCTGAGACTCCCTCCGGCACCCCATCCCCAGGGTTCAGCTAGATGCCCGTGCTGGGGGGGCCTGGGCTGTTACGTCGTAAACTGCACCTGTTTCCCTGTGTGGGTAGGGGTGTGTGCTGAGCGAAGATGCCCCATGTGTTCTGTACTTTGGGTCACAGTCAAAAGGGCTGGAAAGCCCCTGATGTTATGTAACCCTCCTATTTCAGATGGCTCCAGGCTCTGTGCGAGGTTCATACTGAGCCTTTTAAAATCTGCACAACGTTTTCCTCCTCTGTGAAGCTCTGCCTGGCAGAGACAGGGTTACATCCCTGCTCCTCTGGTGCCCTCAGGGGCTGGTAGCCCCGTGACCCCTCCCAGGAGAGGTCTGAGGAACAGACTCACAATTTTGTAACAAAATAAAAGCCCAAAGCCAGGACTGACTCATGCTTTGTCGGCTCGTGTTCTCCCAATGTATTTTCTTCACAGTTTTCCAACTTCTACAACCATAAAATTGCCTTGGCATGACAGTTGTTTTACACAAATGAAAGCACGATTGAGTGTCGTGGTGTTTCCGGAGCTCGGAGGGGAGCAGATGAGGCAGAAGAAGCAGGAAGGAGGAGGCAGGGGTCGTGGGGAGCTAGAGCCAGGCCCCTGCAGAGGCGGCTGGGTCTCCGACTCCACCTGTCTGCGGTGGGAAAACAACGCTCCCCTTGGACTGAAAGCACGGGGCCGCCTCCCAGAGACTAGGGTGCCAGACGGAGCCTGCTCAGCCGAATTCGCCATTCCACCGATTGGCCGTGGCAACGGGAGACACGGCTTCGGCAGAAGGAGACCTAGAGTCAGTCTTCTCCCCCCGCCCTGCTTTCCTCCTAGCTCTGCACTTGATTCCCTTTTCTCTGGGTCTTAGATTCCTCATCTTAAAATGAGAGGGTTAGACGCCATCAGTGGCTCTCCATGTTTTGGCCTGTGACTCCCAGGAGGGAGGACATTGGACGTCTCAGCTCAGCCTAGACACACATACAGTTCCCACATGTAACTTGAGTTTCCCTCTACAGTGCTTACTCTTACTACCTGCTGCATTTTCTACTCTTTTCTATTCATTTATAAATCATAATTTATACATTCATTTTGTCAACTTTTATTGAAGCAGAATGTAAGTCTCGTAGGTGTGCATGTCATAGATAAAGTGCTGGATAAGCTCTCACAAATTGAAAACACCCATGTAACTAGCGCTCAGATCAAAAGACAGAGCATTACCCATACCTTGAGAGCCTCCACTGCGCCCTCCCATTTACCAGCCCCTCCCCCAAGGATAACTGCCCTCCCGACTTCTAACAACACAGCTCAGTGTGTCTGCTTTTGTACTTCATATACATGTAGTCATAAAGTTTCTCTGTGCCTGGCTTTTTCTTTCAACACTGTGTTTGTGAGGGCCATTCATACTGCTGGGGGCAACATTCCATTGTGGGGCTGTATCACCATTTATCCATGCCGTTGCCGATGGTCATGTTTTAGGGTGGACACGCGTATACACATCTCATGAGTGTATCTAAGGATGGAGTGGCTAGTATGCATATGTCCCACTTTAGTTGATACTTCCAGACAGTTTTCCAAAGTCATCATACCAAATTATACTTCAGACAGACACGTGTGAGGGTTCTAGTTGCTTCACATCCTTGCCAACGCTAGGTATTGTCTCTCTCTTTTCATTTTAGCCTTTCTTATGGGTGTATAGTGGTATTTCATTGCTGGTTTAATCTGTAATTCCCTGATAACTGATAACACTTTCGTATGCTTATTGGTTATTGGGATATCCTCATTTGTGAAGTATCTGTTTGAAATATCTTTTGCTTACTTTTCTATTAGGTTACCTGTCTTTTCCTTACTTATTTGTAGGAGTTTCCTCTTTTCCTCCTACTATACAGTTGACCCTTGAACAACATGGGCTTGGATTGCACGGGTCCCCTTAGACACAGATTTTTTTCAATAGTAAATACTACAGGGCTACACTGTCCATGGTTGTTTGAATCTGCAGGTGCAGAACCTGGGATACTGACAAACTGTGTATATGGAGGGCCCACTATAAATTGTACTTGGATTTTCGACTGCACAGAGGGTTGGTGCCCCAAGCCCTGCATGTTCTAGGGTCAGCTGCATATATTTTGGATATGAGACCTGTGTTGAACACAATATAAATACCGTCACTCACTCTATGGGCTACTGGATCACTTTGCTTCACCTTAATGCATGGTGATCTTGAACCACCAAATTAAATTCATGACCCACTAATGGGTCACAACCCACAATTCGAAAAACACTACAATACACGATTATATAGTATTCCCTGGATCTGGAAACCTCGAAATGGGCACCTCTGGCCAGTGGCACCACTGCAGTGTTGGCCTGGGGCAGCACCCTGCTATGAAGAGCCAGTAGCTGTCTGGAGAACAAAGGCCATGACGTTAGCTATAATAATTTAAAAAAAGAAAAAATCCTTGTTCCACACCTTCACTGACAACACAGTTCCCAGTCCTCCTGAATTTAAGATTTATCAGCCCCACAGCCAGACTGAGGGAGGGGATTGGGAAGGATGGCCGAGGTGTGGAAACACCTCTGGAACGAGCCTTTGCAACAGGGCTGAAGGGTGTGCTCTTCTCCATTCAGCCAGGTGCCTGGGCCCTCAGGGTAGGGTCCTTTCAGCCAACAGGTCAAGAAGACTTCCCTAAACTCTGACAAATTCCATTAACCACAGGAGAAGGGCACTCACACATCCTGGACGCCTTCTCAGTGTGAAGGGTACCTTCTATGCAGTTCCCTCCCAGTTCCCCAGAGTAGCCCTGCCCACACCCTTTAACCTCCATAAAGGCAGGAGCTGGGGCACTCTTGGAAAAATGCGGCCAAGGTCACACGGCCAGTCAGTTATAGAGCGAAGCTGACTGACTCACACCCTGTGCTTTCATTCCTATGTCACACTCTCTCCAGGCCGCCAGTCACCGTGCAGAGTGATGACCACATCCAAAGGGCCCAAAGATTCTCTCACGCATGCACACACACGTGCACACACAAACTCACACACATGAGCAGACACACACAGGCGTGCGTGTGCACACACACAGACATGTGCATGCATTCACACACATGCTGTTCTGCTCAGGAATCCGTGGGCTGGACCCTACTGCTTCATTACACGTGGAGTTTCCTCCCTCTCCTGATTTCCAAAGTACTGAAATATCTCATAATACATAAATAATACAAACGTACATATATGTGGGGGGTACTCTACAGTTTGTAAATCCCTTTCACACTCAGTCTCTCATCTCAACCTCACAACCAGCCTTCTGAACATATACAGATATATGATGATTCTCAAGCCCCCCAGGTCTACTGGGGGTCTAAGGACCTTCCTTCTGGGGACACCAATCCTTACTATCCAGGACTGGGGCGGTGGCAGCAGCCAGAGATTGGCAGAATCTATGCAGCCCCTCAGATCCTCCTTAAAAATTTCCCTTTTAACTGTACATTCCGCAGCAACCAATCTTTCCTTGTCTGATTCTGAGTTTTAATTTCATGAACTTTCCAGAGTTGGGCTTGTGTTTGCATGAGACTTTTTGGGATGTGGCCACTCCTCCCCCAACCCTAACAAGCACACCCACATATTCACGCTTCTCTCTTCACCACCTGCTGTCTTCTCCTCCAGCTGGAGGTAAGGAGCCCCATCACTACTTATGCAGCTACTAGGGGCTATCATTTATTCAACACTTCCTACACACCAGGTACCAAGCACTTTATGTACATTATCCCAGCACACCTCACACGAATCCCTTGCCACATGTATTAATATCCTTACTTCACAAATGAGGAAATAGATGCTCAGAGAGAAGTGACAGTCTAGGGTCACATAGCAAGTGATAGGGCTGGGATTGTACCCACATCCCACTGATCCCCAAGTCCTGGCCCATTCCAGTGCCCGGGACAGAGGGAAGCAGCAACTTCTTTACTCTGAGTCAGCAAAACTATCCACATGGAGGTGGGCAGCATCTTAGGACCATCTCGTCCTACCCTCCTGTTTTCTCCAAGCTCAGGGAGATGAAGGGACTTTCCCGAGAGTATCGTCAGAGCAGAACTGGGACTGGAACCCAGGTCTGGTCCTTGGGTTTATCTTCCTGTGATTCTCACGCATCTCCTGGGACAAAGGACACTGGTAGAGCACTGTCTGTGTTCCAGGCGATGCCTCATTTTGAGGAGACATTTACAGTGTTGGAAAGAAGACGACCAGGGAAGGAATTGCTCTTAAAACCAAATTATGAGGGACAAAGAATAAAAAAAGATCTCAAGGAAGGGCATGATCTTTTGTCTTCAAACATTTTTAGGACTGTGTAGTGAAAAAGAGGATTGGCAAGATGTGAGGAGAAGTGGATACACTGGACGTCAAATCCAGATATTTTAAATAAAAATCATAAATGGGGGGAGATAACCAGCTCCTCATTAGTCCCTGGAGTTTTCCAAGCATAGACCAAATCTATCTATCTGTCTGTCTATCCATCTATCATCTATCTATCTGTCCACCTACCTACCAAAGACCCACAGCTCTAAGAACCATTCATCTCGAAGATTCCACAAGCCTTTGAAAGGTACTAAAATCGTACAGGGAAGCCAAGCAGTAATCCTGTACTCCCTGCTCATTGTTTTTAGGGCAAAAATTTCTTATAAAATAAATGAATGTAAAATCTACCTATTAACATATACTTAACGTGTAGAATAAAAAAGCACCCGTATCATTAACTTAAATCATGAATACTCTCTGAAGTGTTAAAAAAAAAAAAATCAACTCACTTTTCTTTAAATCTTCTTAACAGGGTCTAAGAATAATCCTTGAAGTATGCAATTTTAATTTGGACACATGGTAATTTCAGTCTACCTGTTGAAAGAGACAAGAGAGAAATCAGTCATTTTTGACGAGGTTGCTCTTCCGACAAACAGCAGATGAGGTTTAGGCAGCTTGAGGGGCGGGGGGTGGGCAGCAGCGGCAGCTTGGGGCCCAGGCTGAAGACTGGTTTTGGAACACTCAGAGGAAAGGCGACTAAGGTAGTGATCCCAGTGCCTGGCACATAGCAAATGCTCAATAAATATTTAATGAATGAATGAGGGAAAGGACGGATGAATAAATGAGTGTGCTTTATCATCAACCTTTGATACAGGGAGTTACCCTATAGGTTCAGCTCTTTGACTCTTAGGGAGAAACAATTTCCAGGCACTGGGCATATTTATGGAAAACAGCACAGAGAAAGGCTCATGGTGTAGTGGAGAGAGTGAGGGCTTTGGAAGCAGCCATATCTATGTTTGAATCCCGGCTCTACCACTTATAACTGTGCAACCTTGAGCTGTCTTGTTTATTTATGTTTACTATTGTTTTTATTTTTTTAAACATCTTTATTGGAGTAGAATTGCTTTACATTGTTGTGTTAGTTGCTGCTGTATAACAAGGTGAATCAGCCATACCTATCCTATATCCCCATATGCCCTCCCTCTTGCATCTCCCTCCCACCCTCCCTTACTATTGTTCTTAAATTGGATACTTAGCCCATTTGTTAATTTCCAGCCCTTCTTCTTTCCCAAACATTTCCCTTTTGCTGTCTTAGCTATATTCCACAACTTCGATATTTGATTTCTCTTATCATTCATTTATAATATTTTATAATTTCTATTAGCATTTCTTTTTTGACTCACGAGTTAGTTAGAAGTGTTTTTGTGAATATCTCTCAATGCATTTTTTCCCCAAACTCCTAACTTATCCCTCCCCCTCAACGTACTTTTTTTTTTTAACTCATCTTTCTGTTATTGATTTCTAGCTTATAACTGTCCTGTGGCAGGAGAATGTGGTTTGCAGGATACTGATTCTGTGAAACTTGCTGAGACACATTTTAGAGCCTAGGATTTAGTCAATTGTTGTGAATATTCCATGTGTACTTGGAAAGAACGTGTATCCTCTAGTCACTGGGTGCAATCTTGGGTTAGTTTTTCTACGCCTCCCTGCCCCTCCATTTCCTTATCTGTAAAAAGGTACCTGAGCAATACACACTAGTTCCCTCCTGCCCTTTAGAATTACAACACTTACTGACGAAGAGGCTGTGCAGATAAAAACAGAGAGAGTGCATAAGAAAGACAGCCGGATGCACCATGTCTTGCTTATAACAATGTTAATAAGAATACCTAGATTTATAAAGCATTTGAAAGCTTCCAAATGATGACCACATTTGCCATTTGATTTCTTCCTCTTGACGAGCCTGTGAGGCGCCACCCACATGGGTGGAGGTGAGGACCGACATGGAGAAGGACATGCACCAGCTGCTGTGGCTCTTCACTCAGCCCTCCAAGCCAGAACCCCAAGGGTCCCTCCTTGACTCCCCTCCCCCTCACTCCTTACATCCGCTCAGGTCAGCTTACTTACTGTCTCTCGAATCCGTCAACTTATCGCCCTCAATGCCGACATCATTTCTTACCTGCTTTATTCCAACAGATCATTAAATTCCTACTGTTATTAAAATGCAACTACAAGAAATACATCCAGACAAAATCTTCTTGGCAGGCATAGCTCCCAGTGGGACTAGGGTAAGTGTTGGGTGATGGGTGCCGGAATATCAGAATCGTGAAGGGGACAGTGATGTTATGTCTATCAAATGAAGGCATGGGTTTAAAAAGGTACGAAAATAACTGAGTTCAAATAGTCTTCGTCTAACTAAGCCCTTCCCGTGACCCTGTCCCCATCCCAGTCCAAGTTCTTTTTCTCCTTCTCTGAGAGAATTCCTGAAAGAGTCATCTAAACCACTTCCTGCACACCCGCGCACCCCACAAATCATTGTGGTGGGGCTCCACCTCCAGAATGTTCTCTTTAAGATCATAATGATGTTGTCACTGCAAATTCCAGAGACTTCTCAGTCTGCAGTGGCCTCCCTGGGTCATCCGCCAGCAGGATCACCTTCTCCTCTAGAAACAATCCTGCC
This sequence comes from Pseudorca crassidens, assembly GCF_039906515.1. Lineage (NCBI taxonomy): Eukaryota > Metazoa > Chordata > Mammalia > Artiodactyla > Delphinidae > Pseudorca > Pseudorca crassidens. Next base: position 57,387,340 of record NC_090304.1, read on the forward strand.
TTGGCATCTACCATACCAGTTTCTTCTGATTCTCCTTTTCCTGCAAGGACTTTCTCTGCCTTTTTTGCTAGTTCTTTTTTCTTTGCCTCACCTTTACATGTGAAAGAGTAAGGAGCCCCCTCTTCCTTAAATTCTGTGGTTTAAACTGGCATTTTCATAATTTGTTTTTCGTTGACCTAAAATTGGTATGTAACATTATATCTTTCATAATTTAATTAGAATGGTTTCAATAAAATAAGAACCATAAGCTACTATTTATTAAGTGCATATTAAGCGCATGCCAATCACTGTGCTAAACATTATTTCACTTAATCTTCACAGTAACCACCTGGGGTAGTTATTATTAATGCTCCTTTTTTACAGATGAGGAAGGAGAAGCTAAGAAAAGAAATGCAATTTGCCCAGGATCACTCAGCTACTATGTGGCGGAGCTGGGATTCAAAACACCATCTGTCTAATTCAAAGCTTGTGCTCTCAGCTACTACATTGACTCATCCTCCCTTCCTATGCCCTGGCCTCTGCAACTCGCCATTCTCCCACAATGTCACGCATTTTCATGCTTCCAGTTTGCCTCCCTCAGAATGGAAGACCTTTATCTGCACTGTGAGCTGAGAAAATTCATTGTTCAAGGCTCAGCTCCAATGTCCTCTTCCCATAAAACTACCCACAAGCCCAGCCAGTTTAATTGCTTCCACCTCTTTCCTGTGGCAGCACCACAACGATACCAAACCATCCATTCATCCATCTGACCACGCATCCATCTATCCACCCAAGAATCTCACAAATACGGTGGAAGGTTGTTTATCCAGAAGCATCTAAACACAGGAATTTTTTATGCTCACACTTTGGAAAAAAAAATGTCATCCTTCTGTCAAAACTGAAGAAAATGTGCTGGAGGTCACGGCGTCTGGGGAAGAAATGTGCTCTGCTAGGCACTTGGGAATGCTGACTGGTCAGGGACAGCCATCCCTGTGATCTGCCCAGCGTGGTTTCCAAGGTTACCAAAGCAGGTCTGTGCAATTTCCCTCACCCAATCCCTACATTTCTAAATCCTATTTATACATCCAACCTGGCTCAAATACCCCTTCATCCTCAAAGCCTTCCCTGATTCTCCTCCCCCGTTAGGCACGAATGAACCTGGACCCCCACCAGAATGAGTCTGTGACATCTCCGATGACATTCAGCACTTTTATGGCTAATACTGCAGTTCCAAAAAGCACTTCAACATATTCATTTCACGCTTTACCTCCCCTGCTGGTCTCCTTGGAGCTCAGAATTGCACCCACTTCACCTTCATGATGTTTTCAGAACCAAGCCCAGTGCCTGACACACAGATAATCATGAACAATTGGCTGACTGAAACGGATGACGTTGGCCTTGAATGGGGGAGGCCATCCAAAAAGCACTCACATGCAAGCACCTAGCACTGGAGGATGCACACAGCTGGTGCAAAATACATATAAAATCCTTCCGTCTCTCTCCACCCCCAAACAGTAAGGATCAGAAAAGAGGGACCATGCATCCACTCAGCCCGAGGTTTCTGAAGGCCTGTGTCCCACGGTTCACAACATGTTGGGGTGGTGGCTTTTGACATTCTCCAGGATGGACGAGGCAGGCAAAGACCACGTCTGAACACATTCTAGTTTCCATAGTTAGGAAATGAGAGTTAGAGCTTAAAGTTAGACAGGGCTTCAAGATCAGCTACTACATCCACCTGCTGTACAGAGGAGGGCTGGGGAGGTTAAATGGCTCCATCCAAGTCACAGGGCAGGAAGGACTGTGCAGACGCATTTTCCCTGTCCCCTCCCCGACTTGCAAATGAAGCCTCTAGGAAACTGAGTGCTCTCTGAATGGCTAAAAATAAACTCCCAGAAACTCCATCTAGATCTATCACGGATGCAGTTTACAGCGTCTAGAACTTCAGCATGGTGTAATTAGCAAATGGATTACAATAATTTATTTTTGGTTTGAAAGCTCGAATGAACACGACCTTCCAGTGCAATGTTAAAATAAGAGGCGGGGAGCCAGCCGCATTCCTCTGGCCCCTTCCCGATGCCACAGTTTGGATGCTGGCTGACATCCATCTACTGATGTCTGATGGATGTGCCCCAGAGAAAGGACTGTAACTCTGAGCTCTGGGCTTCCAGAATATAGCACCCCCCAACCCTGCCCCACGAAGGGTCCATGCTCATTTTTCCAGTGATCAGGATGATGTTCTAAATCATCTCTCCAATGAGCTGGAAAACCCAAGGGCAGGGAATGTTTGTTGAGATGTTTGTTGAGTAGGCAGTATCAAAGGCTGGACCCAAAGGGACATGGTCATGCAGCTAAAAGGAGACTGGAGTAGGGTCAGAGGGGAACTGTGTTTGGGTTTTGTTTCACGTGTGCCATGCATAACAGCCACTCAAGTCTCTTTTATGAAATGTTGACAAATAAGTAACTTCCTCACAAGATTATCATGGGGATTAAATGAAAAAAAATGTATCAAAAGGGTTTTGTAAGTCAATACTGGTGATTCTTTTTGAGTGAATACATTTCCAGAGTAGCTCTTTCTGATGAGGGCTCTTCCTGACCAAAGCACTACGGCATGCTGTAGTAGGGCGCCAGGGGTGGGCAGCAGAAAACCTAGAAAGTTGTCTTCTTCAGCTTCCCTCTGCAGAATCCAGGCAGAGGCCAGTCCGTTCACTTCCCGCAAGATCTCCCGGCAGCACACTGTGATGCTAGGAAACAGGGATCCTGCTGTGGGCAAGGAACGTGAACCACCTTCTCCTTTCTCACGCACTGCGCCAAACACCCTCCAGAACACACGCTGACACGGAAGGTGAGGATGGTGGCCAGGCGGTGTGCAAAACCAAAGCAATGCTTGCATCCTCCCGTTGAAGGCGGGTGAATGGGCATTCAGTGGGCATCGACCACATGCCACAGGCACAGTGCTGGACCCTTTCACTTCAGCAGGGGAGCAAAACTTGCCCCATCACCGCACCACGACAAATGTCTCTCTGGTATGCCAATTATTTCGAACTGAAAACAATCAAGGCCCAAAAGACTCAGGAAGAAACTTTGGCCTTCCCCCTAATTGCCTAAAAAATTTAGATAGAGGGCTTGTTCCCAAAATAGAGCTATCACCAGAGACATCTGCAAAGAATATGGACTACGTGTGGTAGGGGAAACAGGGCCTAGGGATCAGAGTCTACTCTGTGGCCCACTGTCTATTTGCATGGACCAGCAAACATTTATTTACCAAACATTTGTTTTTCCATCTCCAGGTCAATTGCCTTCCCCCCACCGCTTCGAAGTCCCAAACTACTACCCCCAACATTCTCTTTTGTCTTGAGCTGAAGATGGTATTTAAGGTGAGGGCTTCAGCCATTTTGGGGTCTCGCCCATGTACACGTTACTACGCTTTTGATTTTCTCCTGCTAATCTGTCTCCTGTCAATTTAATTCTCAGATCAGCCTGGCTAGTAAAGTAGAGGAAAATCTTTTCCTCCCCGACCCTGCCCAGCTCCTCTCACACCCTGCGAGGTGACCCCCATCACAGTGTCCATGGCACCTTGGTTTACACCGTGTGTGGCCCGTGAAGTCTCCTCTCCCCTCTGCCTCTCCAACCAGCCCCCTGAGCAGGCGGACCCTCAGCCTCACGCTTGCAATTCTTAGGGATCATTCTGGGGGAACCTCAGTGTTCTGATCAGTTAGGCTGGGACAAGAACCCCAATTTGCCTGCTTCACCAGACTGCTGTCAGACAAAAGAGGGTGAGTGTGAAAAACTTTGGAAACTGTGCCAAACACTGAAGGATCTGTCACTCTCGTTCAAGACCCTCAAGAGCTGCCTATTGCCCTTCACTGAACATGAAATTTTGTTTCTGTTCCCAACTCACAGAATGATTCGTCAACTCTTAACCTTCTTGTCTGTACCCCTTGTTTCCTTGGCTCTGTGCAAACCAGCCATCTTTCGGGCCATTATACTCAGGGAGCAAATGCTGTTTCCTCTCCCAGAAGTCACCTCCCCCATTTAGGCCTCAGCTTAGACTGGGAGTCACTTCCTGGGGCAACTTTCTCTGCTACATGTTCTTCAGGGCACTTGTACTTCTTTGAATGACAGTTGATGGATGTGTTCCTCCCCAGCTAGAACGGGGCAGGGCCCACTTTTGTCTTGTCACCAAGATGTCCTCGAGGGGTGTCTTCAGCCACTCAGTGTGTCTGTTTTGTTCACTGATGTACCCCTAGCATCTGGAGCCTGCGTGGCAGTCAGTGCTCAATAAATACTTGTTGGATGAATGCACGTATAGAGGTTGGTTAGAGAGGGTGTATAGCAGGAGGTTAAAATCATGGCCTCTGGAGACAGAACACTCAGTGTGACCTTGGCTCTCCACTCAGAGCTGTGCTACTCTGGGAAGTGACTTCATGTCTCTGTGCCTCAGTTTCTTCAAAAAGGAATCATAGTTGTGCCTACCTCCTAGAATGGTTGTGAGGATTAAATAATATATTGAAAGTTCCTGGAGCAAGGCCAGGCAGGTGGTTGGTACTAGTTAAGTGTGGCTATCCCTTCTTATCAAGATCATTCCTCATCCTCTTGCCCTGACTCAGCTCACATCCCTCCTCTTCTCTGAAGCAGGTCCAGCTTGGCCCTCCTGCTAGCTCTCAGGGCTTTTCTCTGCACTGGGGACCCTTCCACAGTTTGCTATCCCAGAGATAACAAACTTGTCTCCCCCGAGAGACCACAGCAGCCCAGAGGAAGGTCTAGAGAGGTAAGCCGGGGGGACTCGGAAGAGGGAGAGAGCCAGACGATCTGGGTGAAGAGAGGGGGCCTCATGGAGGGGGCGGGGTCTTTTCGTGGCAACCACTTGAGTCCACTTGGAGATTCTGCCCCAAAACGTGTTTCTGGGGGCAAAGCTTGCGGCCTGAGTGCCTGCGTCATGAGCTAAAAAAAATGCCTTTTTCTTTTTGGAGTGAAATGAATGGTTAGCCATTAAGATGTAAAATGCAGCTGTCACAGCCCACAGAACAACAGACAGGTTAACATGGGCGCTCAAGAGTGCTGTTTCCTCACATTAGCTTCACAGCAAGAGCCACCTATCCAGACAGACTCCAGAGCACTTTGGAGACCTGCTGTTTTTTTCCTTTAATAATATTTGGTGCTTAAATAAAAGCGGGTGTTTGTTTCCAAGGGGAGTTCGCGAGCTCACCTCCCTCCCCCGCTCCTTGCCCCCTTCTCCTCTTCCTCCCTTCCTACTCTAAGAACATCTTGGCCTTAGATTTCTCCCTGAAATTTGGGACACAGCATGCAGATGTGCATCTGGGGCATATGTGGGTTTCTGAACTTGCCTCCTGACTGGGTTCGCTGGCTCCCATCACTCTTTTCCATCCACCACCTCCCCACTCCTCCCAGCCAATCCATCCGGCCTACATGGAGCCTACCAGGGGACTAATTGAACTTCAAAAATGTTTACTTTTTTTTTTTTTTTTTTTTTTTGCGGTACGCGGGCCTCTCGCTGTTGTGGCTTCTCCCGTTGTGGAGCACAGGCTCCGGACGCGCAGGCTCAGCGGCCACGGCTCACGGGCCCAGCCGTTCCGCGGCACGTGGGATCCTCCCGGACCGGGGCACGAACCCGCGTCCCCTGCATCGGCAGGCGGACTGTCAACCACTGCGCCACCAGGGAAGCCCCCCAAAATGTTTACATTTTTAAAATGGTTTTAAGATATTCCCCACAAAGAGGTGAGATTCAGTTCCATGAGAAGTGCAAACAACCGTGACTCACTCTCCTGGCAGGAAGGAGGCTGGCCCACGGCACACACCCGCCCAGAATAAAGGCCGGCCGGGTGGTATTCAATCGATGCACAGGCTCCAGAGGGATGCGGCTGGAGCTCTGGCTGCACTTGACCGGCAGCTTGGGGAGGTGACGTTTCGAGTGTGCCCTGCCTGCCGGGCCAGCACCCCGGCCCCATTCTCAAAGTGCTGTGTGTAAGGGGGTTATTCCCCAGGTGCTCATCAGCATGGACGACTCAGTACCCAGCTCCCCTCTGGCTATTGTTCCTGTGTGGGTGACACACACCCCTCAGGGAATCCTGGAGAGGGGAGAGGTGTAGGATGTGTTTCCAGCATTGTCAGAAACTACCAGCAGATCCTCAAACGGGCAAGGCTCTCTCGGGCCTCAAGCACTTTGTACATACTATTTCCTATGTCTCTGTCACCTCATCTTCTCCTAATTCCTTCTTGTCCTTGAAGGCTCAGCTGAAGGTCACCTCCTCCTGGAAGCCTCCCTCACCCTCTGGCTAGATCAGGGGCCCATGTTTTGAGCTTCCACAGGCCCTGGGCTTCCCCTGCTGGCACGATTCTCACTTTGGTGAAATTATTTGCTTATTTCACTGTCTCCAATGAATAACTCCAGTGAACGCTTACCAGGGCAAGGAGCTTTGGGTACAAAAAAATAATAATCAGTATATTGATTAATCTATGCATCAACCTTGTGCCTTGCTCCAGGGAGAATTTAAGGCAGCACAAAAATGAAAAATGCCCCTTAGAAGCTTAGAGTCGGGTAGAATGGCAGACACATAAGCATTAAAAAAAATATTATATGACAGGAGCTGAGATGATGTGATGTGGGTGGAGGCCTGGGGTGGGGCTGGGGGAGTCTCCCCTCTGGTCTCCCCCGGAACCTAGCACAGAACCTGACACGTGGAGGTGCTCAGTGAGTGTCTGGGGGGTGAATGAGACGAATGGAAGGCAGGACCTGCAGGGGCCTTAGAGATCACTCACGTAGATGAGGAAAACTGAGGTCAGAGAGAGGAGATGCGGGGGAAGCCTCCCAGTTCTTGAAAGCACAGGAAACAGAACTCGGGCCTCTAGAACTTTGGTAATTCTAGATCCCGTTGGAAATGGAAATTGCAGAAGGCGAAGCCACCTCCCCTCCCTGAGCCTCAGTTTTCTCATCCACAGAAGCAGACGGTTAAAGTAGATCATTCTTGAAGGCAGTTCCAGCTTGTAAATCCCATGAGACTGAGGTTACAAAAGAAAAAAAGAAAAGAAAAAGTGCTGAGGAGGTAACAGAACACTGTTCATGTGATGTCGCCTTATCTGTCTTAATTCTGACACAAATTCAAGAACCTACTAACATTTCTTCAAAATATATGTACTAAGTGTTAACTGTGTGCCAGGTGCCGACCTGAGCACAACCAGAGGGCACCCAGAGACCAACACTTTCCCCTGGACCTGCTCCCATGTGCAGGTCTCTAAAGCCCTGGGCTGCCCCCAAACAACCTGCTCTATAGCTCGGAGTAAACCTCTCCACCTTCCTTTCTGCCCCTTCCTTTGCTTTCTCCTTCTTTCATACCTTCATTCATTTATGCATTCAACAAATGCTCACCAAGCACCTGACCCAGGACCTGCCTTCTTAATAAGGCAGGCCCCCCTTCCTGGTACTGAGTCACGCAGTTTCTGAGCTGTGGACGTCACCAACATTCATTGCCCTTCCAATCCTCCACGATTCTGTTCATGCAGTGTGTCTGCCTGGACTCTCTCAAACTTCTAACCCCCTTCCAAGGTTTAGTCCACAAGTCACCTAACCCTGTGACACCTTCCCCGACCTCCTCCTGCTGGGGTCGCACAGCCCCCTGCTTTCTACCATGATTCCACCATATCGCACTGGTGGCTCCACTGCTCTGAACTCCATGAGGCCCTGGCCGGTGTACTTTCATCACTGTATCCATGGCAGTGCGCACCCAGCAAGTGCTGGAGAAAGCCTGGCTGAAGTGAACTGCTGTCAAAACTCCCTGACCAGCACGTTCTAACTCACCCAGACTCAGAGGAAAAGACAGAAGGGCATCTGTCTTACTACCTGTCCTGCCAGAAAACCCAACATTATCTCGCTCAGCAGCTTCCCTCTGCTCTCAGAGACTATTCTCAACTTATAGGGGACCCAGGGACTCTGCTCCCTGCACCCTGACAGTGTGCACCTGTATCCTCTGACCCCCTTTCTGATTCCTTCTCAAGACTTTCTGTGAATTTGCTGGGAAATGAGCGTACCTGATACAAAGAAAATCAACCTTTGAAACATTTTCACAAATAAAAAGTCCTTCTAGAACCTTAAGCTTTTCTGGCTGCACCAGAATTTTGCTAAGGTTCTTTAAGAAAGAGAGGATCGCTTCCCCCTACCAAGTATATTCACAGCAGCTAAAGCATGGGTGGTGGTGAGCGCTGCAGATGGACACCCCTTGGTATGAGACAGCCAGGGTATGAGCCCTGGCTCTGCCATGCTAGCCCTGACCTTGGACCTCCACCTAGACCAGACTCCAGTCTTGCCCCACAATTCCAGTCTTGCTGCCGGGAAAAGAAGGGTAATTCAACGGCTGGCTCACTCATGCATGGACTCAATCACTTATTCATCTCTTTACTTAATTACTCATTCACTCATTCACAATTATTCACTCATTCACTCATGTTCATTTTCTCCAATGTTTACTTATACAGTTACTCAAAATCACACACATTCATTCATTCGTTCATTTACTCATGGACTTCTTCAATTTATTTACTCATTCACTCATTCATTCATTTAGTCACTTACTTATTTCTTCATTTGCTCATTAGCTCACTCATTCATTCACCCTTTCATTCATTCTCTCCTTTATGCACTCACTGCCTTTTCCATGCAGTCACTCCCTCAGCCCCTCACTCGCCACCTGCACTTATTCCTCCCTATTTCCCAGCACAGCTTCCTTCCAGGAAGCGGAGCCTCCGTCACGGCTGGGTCCATTAGTCCCCGCTCCCAGAACATTCTCTTCCATTTTAACAACCAGCTTGCTGAACTGTGCAGGCATGTGTCCTGGTGTGCAGAAGATATGCTTTCCACTCAGGAACAGATGTTCCTGTAATTACCGTTTTGTCTTTCACCCTCTAATGCCAGAAAATTCTACAAGCTCCTCCAGCATGCAGGAAGGCATCCACTCAGCATGGTCAGGGCCTGCAGCGCCGGTGGGTTCAGATTCTAGGACACAGGAGATTCCCGCAGTCAGAGATGCAGGAAAATGGGAGAGCCTCCCTACTCCCGGGATCTGTAACCTGGGGTCCAGCGATGTGCTGGAGAGGAGGGCAGGCCCAGAGAGCAGCAGATCTTGTGAGCCAGGTTAAGAAGTGTGAGAAGGAGTGTGAAAAGGAGTGGACTGTCTTAGGATTATGGCGTCATGATCAGTCTGTGCTTGGGTTACTGTGATGACTGGTGACATGGTCAGTGGAAAATGCAGAGGTTTATTGGCACAGGGCCAGTGAGAAGAAGTTATCAGCACTGTCATGGCAGAAGATCGAAATCATAATTAGCTGAACTACCTACCAAGTGCCAGGGACTTCCCATACTTGATGTTAGCATCCCTCGATAATCCAGCTCCCTGTCTTTCTTTAAGAAATAGAATCCTCTGAGTTTTAGCCGGTCACATGACCTCTCAGCCAAAGACTAGATTTCCCAGATTCCCTTGCAGCCAGGTGTGACTGGCTAAGTTCTGGGTGTGAGCAGAGGTGTTATATGCAACTTCTTGGTTGTGCCCTTAGAAGGAAGCTGGGTGCCCTCTGCTTCCAATTTCACCATGTGCCAGCTTAAGCATGGCCCTCTCTAGTGAGCCAACTTTGCCTTTGGAACAGAGGGCATATCCTAGGGCACGGCAGAGCCCCAGACAGAGAAGCCTCAGTCCCCACAGAATCTTGTGAAGAACTTCTCTATTCCCCACGCTGAGATTTTATGTGCAAGAGAAACAAGCTTCTGTTATGCTTTGGATACTGTTGTTTTGATCTCTGTTAAAGCAGCCAAGCTAGTATCTACTAATACCAGAGGAATCTTCTGCAGCGTGCTTCCTTATGGAAACACTCTTGGCTTCTCCCACTCCTTCACTTAATTCTCTCTGTTGTGGTTGAATAGTGTCTCCTCAAAATTCTTGTCTGCTGGGAGTCTCAGAATGTGACCTTATTTGGAACTGGGATCTTTGCAGATGTAATCAAGGCAAAGAACTAGATGAGCTCGTGTGGGTTGAGGGTAGACCCTAAATACAATGAAAATGTCCTTTAAAAAGATGGAGAAGGACACAGAGACACAGAGAATGCCATGTGAATGGAGGCAGGGACTGCAGTGATGTGCGTACAAGCCAAGGGACACCGAGGAAGCTACTAGGGAGGCATGGAATGGGTTCTGCCTCAGGGCCTCCAGGAAGGACCAACCAACCCTGCTGACACCTGGATTTCAGACTTTCAGACTCTAGAACTGGGATAGGAAACTAACACTGTGCTACAAGGGACAGCTATTGGACTGGTGGGTTTGGCAGACAGAACTGGACTTGCCTCCACCTGAAATATCTCTGGCCCCAGGCCCCCCAAATGGCCTACAGAAAGCCAACCTCTCTTCTCCTGCATGGAATGGATAGGGCTGTCTCTAATTCTAGAAAGCAGTGTTAGCAAGCCCTTCTGGCTACAGATCTGTATCTGCACTGCTTTCCATCGTTTGTGCAGTGCAGTGGTCAGGATCACAGCCTCTGAAGCCAGGCCACCGGCATGAAACCCTGTGCTACCATTTACTAGTTGTGGGATTTGGGGGCAAATTAATTAGACATTCACTGGTGTCCTCACCTGTAAAACTGGGATGATAATAGTACCTACTACTACACAGGATTGTTGTGAGGATTAAATTAGTTATACCATGAAGTGCTCAGAACAGAGGCTGACAAACAGTAAGTGCTAAGATAGTGTTAGCGCTTAGCTAGTGATGATGGTATGTAAGTATCTGTTATTATTATCTGACTCTGCTATGTCTCAGTTAATTTTGAATTTAGACCAGGAAGGTGGGTATTATTTTCCAGCTCCCCTGGACACTTATTGCATTGAATCTTCATTAACCTCCTTTTGCAGACAAGGAAACAAAACCTCAGAGAGATGAAATGGCAGCCCACAGTCACCCCTTAAATTCCTCTCCTCCACCCATCCTGGCTGCTTAGACACCCATGTGGTCTGCTTGTTGGGCTCCCAGGCTCTGGCTAGCAGGGCCCGGAAGCTCTCCCTCCTGGACCCAAGGTAGCAGGTCTGGAGCCCAGCAGGACCTCCCCGCACCAGCAGTCCCAGTCAGGTGCTCAGTGCGCTGAGCCATGCAGCCTGGTCAGGTCACCTCGGGGCCAGGTGAGGATCCCCCAGTCTGTGTCTGCACCAGCCGGGACAGTTCTTCAGCCCTGCAGGGGCCATTTCCGTAGCCCGAGCTGTGCTCCAGGGAAAGCAAATTGCCTCTGCAGGCACAGACGCTGTCCTCTCTGCCTGTGGGCTCCTAGACCCCGTCCTAGGTGAAAGCGGCATGTTTAATCTCAAGAACCAGCCTGCTTACAACACACCTAGGCCCTGTCACTGGGAGGATGGCAATCCCCCGGGCCCAAGTGTATAGAAGGCGGGAAGGAAAAGGGTGAAAGGGAAAGGGGAAGGGACACTAGCGGAGTACGTACTGCCTTCCAGGCACTGTGCCAGGTGCTTCACGCTTGCTGTTACATTTCATCCTCACAACAATCCTATGCCATAAACTCATTGTAACAGATGTGAAAACTGAGGCTTAAAGCTGAAATCACTTGTTCAAGCCACGTAGCCAGGAACTGTCAGAGATGCCCAGGTCTGCCTAACTTTTTCTTCGACACCGCAGGAGAATCAGACAGGCCTTCTTCATGCCTTCATACCTTCTTCGTGCCTTCCAAATAGGGAGGGTCTTTCAGGTCCTGACCATCCCCAGAGGCGCCTGGAGCCCCAGAGCAGGTTCTACTGGCTCCATGCACACTGCGTCCAAGAATCTTCAGTGTCAGCAGCAGCAGCAGTGGTGCCGCCACGTTTCAATGGCTCTTTACACTCCACGGAGGACTCATACCTTTTTTTTTCTATTTTTTTGCGGTATGCGGGCCTTTCACTGTTGTGGCCTCTCCCGTTGCGGAGCACAGGCTCCGGATGCGCAGGCTCAGCGGCCATGGCTCACGGGCCCAGCCGCTCCGCGGCATGTGGGATCCTTCCGGACCGGGGCACGAACCCGTGTCGCCTGCATCGGCAGGAGGACTCTCAACCACTGCGCCACCAGGGAAGCCCCAGGACTCGTACCTTTATTATCTCCTCTGAGGTGATGTAGGTTGAGACAGGCTCCACTAGTGATCTCACTGAGAAAGCCCCCAGAGCAGAAGCCGGGGCCGTTTCCTCTTCCAGGCCTTTTCGGCTCCATTTCTGGGAATGCCAAGGGGATAGAGCATGCTCTGCTTTCCAAAAGGCTTTCATTGGCAAGTTCAGCCACATTTCCTGATGCCCACTCTGTGTACCAGGCACTATGCTAGGGGCAGCGGCTCCAGAGAGGAATCAAACAGTGCCTGCCCTTGAGAGTTTATGAGCAAGAGGGGGTGACAGACCTGGTAGCATAAGAATGATGAAGAGGATGGGAGCTAGCACTACTTGAGCATTTACTATTGGCTGTTCAGAATGAGCAACACATTATCTTATCTAATTGCCATAAGACCCTATTATTTGCTTCATTTAATTCATGAGGAAACTGAGGCATAGAGAGATAGGAATTACTAGAAAGTGGCAGAAGTGGGAATCAAACTCAGATATTCTAGCTCAATTTTGTAGGCAGGCAGTGATTAATTGGCCCAGAATAGGGAGAGAAGTCAGTTCCATCTTCATAGAGGAGCTAATATCAGAGCAGGGTTTTGCAGGATGAATTGGAGTTTGCCAGGCAGAAAATAGGTGAGAGTGGATCAGGAAGTTCCAGACAGAATTAAAGAGAGAAAAGCATGAACAATGGTTGAGAGGTTCAAAACAGAGCAGTGTGTGGGAAGGATTCCAGGTAGTTCAGTAAGTCTAGAACATAAAGTTAAGGAATGCAGGATGGGATATGATTTCGGAAATGAGGTTGCAGAAGGAAAACGGACCAGCTCCTGGAGAATCATGAATGTCAGGCACAGAAGCTAGGATTTTTTCCCCCTATTAAATAAACATGGGATTGATTTGTTTCATGCAATAAACAGTCTCGCAAAAGTAGTTCAGGCTGGCATAGCAGTTCAGCAGTGTCGTCAAGGCCTCAGGCTCCTTTTCCCTTATAGCTCCGCCATCCTTAACATTTTCCTCGTGGTTGCAAGATGGCTGCTGCACCTCCCAGCGGTCTATCTGTGTTCAAGGCAGGAAGGAGGAAGGGTAAACGGCAAAAGTCTGATCTTTGTGATAGGAGCTCAAACTCCATTTTGTGGCCACTGGGGACCCATTGAAGTGTCTGAGGCAGGGCAGAGATGGTAACAATACTGGCTAACATGGACTGACCACTAACTGCCCCAGGAAATGTTCTACTTTTCACATATCACCTTATGCATGTACTACAACTAATCCTCAAAGCAATCTTAAGACACAGGTACATCCCCATTTACAAATGGGGAGACACAGAGAGGTTAAAAAAAATCACCCAAGGCTGCCCAGCCAGAAGTGGCAGAAACTGAGTGGTCTGGCTCCCGAGTCTTGTTCTTAATCACCACGTTCTCCTGCATTCTAGAAAGCGTACTCTGTGCGGAGGCTGTGTGATTGTAGAGGCAGGGAGCTCAGTGTAGAGGCTGTTTGAACCCTCCAGGTGGAGGGGATGGGACCCATAGAAGGGTGGTAGCCATGGGTGGAGAAGGGGGGCAGGGCAGACCTCAGCACTGTCTGACTCTCCCCATCCCTGAACCAGACTCCTCCACATCCACAGGGCCTGCAGGACTGTGGCCGGGGTGCCAATGCTGGACAGCTGCAGGGATCCTGAAAAAAGAGTCACAGCACGGTGGCAGGCAGAGGCTGACACAGGTCTGACTTTCACACTGACACCCACATCACTGTTGTCGTTCGTGTGCAGACTCTCACCCTAGACAGTGCCAAGGCCCAAAAGTGCAGGAAACGGTTTGTGGAGGTGAGGCCACAGTTAGATCATTGTCTTGTGCCTGGCAGATGGGAGCACGATGACGCTGATGTCTGCAGCTGACGGGGGCCTGAGTGGAGCGGGCAAAACAATGACTCTGGGGCTCAAAAAGACCTGAGCTTCCATCCCAGCTGGAACTTTAATTAGTGGTGACCTCAAGTCACCTCTTCAGCAAACATCTCCTGAGCACCTGCTACGTCCCCTGCCCTCAGTGGGCTGCCAGGATGCAGAGACAAATCCCACCATCCTTGACATCAAGGAGCTCCAGGTCTCCACAGAGCTGATGCCAGTGATCGGTGCTGAGATACAGGGAAGCACAGAGGGTGTGGGAGAATGGGGTGGTGGTCCAGGGTAGTGAGGGAATGCTAAGCCAGCCCGGGAGGTCCGGGTGGGCTTCCTGGAGGAAGTGACTACCAAGCTGCATTCCTTAAGAGAAGAGTTGGCCAGGCAAAGAGGAGGGAAGGGTATTCCAGTAAATGGGAACCACATGGGCTAAGGAGAGCAGAATGAAAGCAAGGCACAAAGAGGAGAGTCTTGGGGAGGACCCAAGCCTGCTCTGTTTCACATCACACTCTTGGCTTCTGGCATCCCAGCGGCTGATAGACACAGTATCAGACTACTGCAGAAGGCAGAGCTCCTGGCGCTTGCGGCAGATTAATTATGAAATTGTCACTAGTCTTCCCCTCCTCGTATTCATCCCCCTTTGCAATGTGACTGCAGATCCTATTATCAAGAGATGAAGAGCGTTTCCCCATCTGTTAAATCTGGGCTGAACTTGTAACTTGCTTTGACCAACAGAATGAAGCAACGTGATGACGCGTGAGCTCTGAGCCCACGTCTTCCTGCTCTCTTGGAGTTGTGCCCAGCTGCCAGGTGATCAAGCCCACGCTATTTTACTGGATGACAAGAGGTACATGGCTCAGCCACTCCTCCCCTATCCCTCCAGGGCCCCAGATAACAACCAGACCTCAGCCCACCCACCAGCTGACCCAGGGTGATCAAGTCATCCCTTTTTGCCTGGGACTTTCCTAGTTTTAAACGGAATGCCCCACACCCCAGGGACGCTTTCAGTCCCAGGCCAATGGGGATGGCAGGTCATCCTCAACTGGCTTCAGATGTATGAATGAGCCCGGCCAAGTTTCCCGTAGATCAGCAGAGCTGCCCAGCTGAGCCACAGCCGAGGACGAAATGATAAATCGTGTTGTCTGAAAGCGCCAAGTTTGTGGTTTGAAAGCACCAAGTTTGTTACACAGCAACGGGTAACAGATACGCCGGTACGTTTGGGAATGAGGCCCAGGTTCTCGGCCTCAGTTCCGGGAACGAACCAGGTTCCTCTCCTGGAATGTGGCACTGAGTGGGTCATGAGAGGGAAGACACTGACGCTCAGAGAAGTTAAGTCATCCGCTCAGGACCACAGAGCCAGTGCCTATTGGCAACGGAATGCAGACCCAGGTCTCCCAGACCTTCCCCTTCCACCAAGCTGCCTCTGTAATCAGCACATTTATGCTGCAGTAACTGGAGTTCCCTCAGAGACTGTTCATTTAACGAATCTCTGGTCATGCTTAGGCTCTTACGATGGTCTTCTTTACAAGATCCAGTGTCAGACTGTGTGATATGCTTCTTCCCCCACGAAGTATGATGAGACTGACACTCAACCACAAGCCACCGCTAGTCCCACCGTGGCCAGAGACCAGCACAAAGGCAACATTGTCAGGCAGCAAAAGACACGTGT
Source organism: Pseudorca crassidens (assembly GCF_039906515.1). Lineage (NCBI taxonomy): Eukaryota > Metazoa > Chordata > Mammalia > Artiodactyla > Delphinidae > Pseudorca > Pseudorca crassidens. The sequence continues at coordinate 57,402,999 of NC_090304.1, forward strand.
TCAGAATGTCCTGACACACAGGTTGAAAGCCACACGGACTTTTACTACGGACGAGGAGCTAGCGATGGTAGTTCTAATTCTGACACGTACCTACTGCATGACCTTGGGCAAGTCACTGCCCTTCTCTGGAAGACTGGGTGTCAGTTGATTATTTGAAACTTGGGTCATTCACCATAAATTGAGGGCGGAAACATGGGGTGGTCACCTTTGAACCCAGGACCCAGTACAATGCGTTGTAGCTGCTCGGTGAACATTTACTGATCGCATACATTACAGCAGGATGTCTCATGGGGAGCTTAACTTGTGTCTCTTTTTTTGCTGAGAGAGCAAGAAAGCCATCGTGGGGAGGGCAGGGGAAGCTGACATTAATTTGGAAAAAAATGTAAGTTTTTTTCCCCCATTCCAAGGAAGAAGGAGAACGAGACAGGACTTTGTTTCTGGGGCCTGGGGTTTGCCCCTAAAGAGAGAGTTGGCTGGTTTTATTGCAGTCTTATGAGCTCTTCATGTTCAGCTGTGCTGAACACCTCTGAGATGGTGGGACCTTGGCAGTGCTAGGAGGAGAGTGCTGCTAAGGGGGCTAGTCGTCTCGGAAGTCTAGTGGGAAACATCAGAGGCAAAATTTAGCACGAAGAAGACCCCTCTCCTTCCAAGTGTCATGCAGGCTTGAGTAGGAAGCTGGGTCAGTGAGACTTCGCTACACTGGGAGACCAGTACTAGACAGAGGGCCATGGGCCAGTGGCTATCCATAAGGTAAAACGGTGCTAACTACAGCAGTGGATTGAACAAAACAGCATTTCAATACTTGGAAGGTATTATGGATTGAATTGTGTCCCTCCAAATATGTATGTTGGAAGTCCTAACCCTCAGTACCTCGGAATGTGACCTTATTTGGAAATAGGGTCATTGCAGATGTAAATAGTTAAGACGAGGTCATGCTGGAGTAGGGTGGGCCCCAAATCCAACACGATTGGTGTTCTTATAAAAAGGGGAAGTTTGGAGACAGACACACGCACAGGGAGAATGGAATGTGAAAATAAAGGCAGAGACTGGAATGATGCTTCTACAAGCCAGGGATGCCAGCAAACCACCAGAAGCTGGGGGAGAGGCAAGGAGCAGATTCTCCCTCACAGCCCTGAGAAGGAACCAGCCCTGCCGACACCTTGCTCTCTGACTTCTAGCCTCCAGACAATAACTTCCTGTTATTTAAGCCACCCAGTAAGTGGTACGTTGTTATGGCAGACCTAGCAAACTAATACAGGAAGGGGAGTGTGAGAGACCTTTGGTTGGGGGGCAGATTGTGTAAATGTCCTTGGTTCTAGTATAAGTTGGGAAGGGAAGCAGGCAGGAGGAATTGTAAGAGAAGGAGGGAGAGGGGGAGGGGGAGGGGAGGGGCTGAGGGGAGAATGTTATGGGAACAGGGAGAACAATCTGAATTTGCATCAATCTGTGTGTGAAGGCTCAAGTCAGTTTAAATTTGACTTGAGAAATAAGGGCTGTGATAGAATTCGCCCCGGCTCCACAGCCATCGTGACCCATGCCGCACTTACATCGTGAAAAGAAATGGTGGGTTGGAAGGAATCACAAAGGTCAGAGAGACCCCTTCCCCCATTTGACAGGTAAGGAGATGAAGACCTCAGTGGCGGAGTCCACAAAGGGGTAGAGGTGGGACCAGAACCCTGGCACCTACAGCTGTCTTTCTCCAAATCCTGACAGGCCTCGCCCAGCTAATATACAGAGCTGTGGCATTGTGTGAAATGCAAAAGCCTCTGTGGGCACAACTGTGTATTTAGACATTCTCAAGAAGGGAAGGCGGCTGGAACGGGGCTATTTTCATTTTCATAAAGTACTCTGGGAGCCAGGATGAGTGAGGATTGTTTTTGAAGACTGTCTCCCTTGAGGTGAACCTAGCCAAGAAAAAGCTGTAGAGCAGGGAACCATTGTTTAATACCTAACCAAGTCTTGATCTACAAAAACGTTAACCATTGGGTTCCCTGAAATGGAGAGTCCCCATAGGGCAATGAAGTCTGGTGTTTTAGAAATCACTGAAAACTGGGGGAAGGTTGGAGTGAAGACAAGGAGGGGGAGGGGGAGGGGAGGGGGAGGGGCTGAGGGGAGGATGTTATGGGAACAGGGTCCTATTCTGGAGCTACAAGGCATAGATGATGAATCAGACAGCAAAGGAATGTAACCTAAAATAATCACGTAAGTTAATGAGCAAAGAAGATTCAGCTTTTGGACAAATCTTCATTAACACAGCTAATGTTGATTGATGCTTTACGTTTATGTTCTGTTTTTCCCATTTCAAAGCACTTTTCCAACAATTCTCTACAAGCTCAACATTCTCTCTAAGCTTGGGTGACCAGGTACTTTATCATCCAAAGCAGGTCACTTCTGAGGCTCAAAGGAAGCATGCTGAATAATTATGCTGGGTCAGCAGGTGTAAACCAGGACAGTCCCAGGCAAACAGGGATGTATGATCAATCCACCACAGGCCTCCAAAAGAGACTGGGTAACCCAGAGACATCATCATTCATTCATTTACCCCAAACCTGCCCCTCTCTGTCTATTTAACCTCCATCTATTTAATTGCTCAAATAAAAATCCAGGTCACCCGCAATTCGTCTCCTTTGGTCCCTTGTCTTCCCGCCCCCCGACCCCCGCTCCAAACCATCAGCAAATCCTGATAACTCCATCTACAAGTTATTCCCCAGCTGTTCATCTATGTCTTTGCCCTCTGATTTCACCCTAGTCTTAGGCATCATCATTTCTCACCTGGACAGCAGTGAGAGCCTTCTAATCCGCCTCCCCACTTCCACACATGTTCTTTTTGTAATCCATTATCCAAAAGGCAACAAGAGTAATTCTTCAAAAATGTAAATCTGATCACGTTTCTCCCTTGCTCAGAACCTTCTAGCAGCTCTCTACTGTACTGAGAATAAAAAAGCTAAACTCCTTATCTGGGCTCTATGTCTTTGTTCAATAAGTATGGGTTAAGTGAACAAACATACAAGTCAACAAGTATTTGCTGAGTATATTTTATGTACAGTCAGCCCTCTGCATCCGCAGGTTTCACATCTGCTACTGGATCAAAAATTTGCAGGGGGGCGAGGGAGGGAGTTCCAGAAAGTTCCCCCAAACAAAACTTGAATTTGCTCGCACTGGCAACTATTTACATAGCATTTACATTGTATTTACAACTATTTACATAACATTTACATTGTATTAGGTATTGTAAGTACTGGAGAGGATTTAAAGTATAGGGGAGGATGTGGTGGGTTATATTGCAAAAAGTACACCATCTTCTATAAGGGATTGGAGCATCCTCAAATTTTGGTACCCACAGTGGGGAGGTGGTCCTGGAACTGACCCCTGCAGATACTGAGGGACAACTGTGCTAGACTCATGCAAGGCGTGTCTTACAGCTTCAGTGTGACCCATGTCGCTGCTGGGAAGAAAACTCCGTTCTAATTCCTGATGTTTCTTTCCACGTGAAGGGAGCCCCATCAGTAAGCCTTCTGGCCTCTCTCTGCCCCTTTACTCACAGGGAGTGGAGTGAGTTACACTGGTGGTAAACTGAGGAAGAAGAAACTGGGCATGCTCAGTTGAGCCCCACTCTTCTTCCCCTTGGCAGCTGGCCACGTGTTTTTGCTATTCCTCCAGGGGCTGGCTCTTCCTCTGCCCCCATCCGGCACTGCCCGTGACCAGGTGGGTCAGTCTGCCTAATCCTGGATCCAATTATCAAGTCAATTTGGCTCTCACACCAAGCCAAGTGATTCATTATCAGTAATAAACATGATCTTTGGCTGCCATCTGCCACCCTGTTTATTTCTCAGTTTGTTCAGAGCTCGTATGGAAAGAGGGGTGCTACTTATTGGGCTCCCCCAAAGACCTCAAACATCCCACGAGAAATAGGAGAAGCCAGTTGCATAAAGCCTGGTGCAGAGCCCCGGGCAACCCAAGGGTATAACAATCTGGGACTTGAGAAATAAAAGCTGTAATAATGCAGTTGCCAGCTGAGCAATGATCATGCGGGGCTCACAGTGAAAACCCAAGTACAAATTTAGTAGCAGCGTTTAGCCCAGAAGAACGTCTTCAGGAATGAATCATGAAGGGAATATTGTCATTTGTGCAAAGAGACAGAGGGTTATAAGGGAAAAGGTGGCTAGAGATTCTCATTTATGTTTATGAAAACAGATGGCCTTTTTGAAAAACAGAAAGCCCAAACAAAAGCATCATTTATTCCAGGAGCTAAGAGATTGTGCTACTGACATCTCATCAAAAAGCCATCTCTTAGGCTTTTTAACCCCCTGGAGAATTCATAAATAGCACTTCTTAAAATAAAAGCAAAACTGTTTTCAGAAGGATGTAAGTTACATAAGATTATCTTGGTTCCTCCCCCCTCCCACCTCACCCCTCCCTTTGTCCTTTGCCCAGATGCTACTGAAAACCTTCAAAAACTGTGCTGGGAGTGGCTTGTAAGAGGTGGCAAATGTGAAACCTAGTTCACGAAGCTGTCAGGGGAGAGATTTACTGACTCATACATTCCTATGTCTCGGATACTTCCACAGCAGGCAAAAGACCAGGTCAGAATTCTGATTTCATTTCCTCACTGTCCTTAATTTCTTTTTCTTCAATCCATCCTTCCCTCAGTTTTCAGACCCTGATTTGAAACAAAAACTCGACATCCCTGCTTATGTCTAGGGCGATGCCAGTCAGATGTCTTGGTGTGCCTGTCCAGAGCCTTCCCACCCTTCTCTGGCCCCCTTGGTGCCCTGGGAGGCTGTTCTTTAACCTGCATCAAAGGGCTCCCTCTGGCTACCAGCTGGGTTCAGCCAGCGGGAGCCCTGGCAGGAAGTCAAAGTTGGGAAGAGAGTGAGTTTGGGGTATTTATTCTCCTGGCAGGCTGCCTGGGAGGCTGTGGGTTGGCAGTGGCTGTGTTCCTGTGTGGGAGGACACAACTCTTTTGGGGCAGCCTTTTGCTAGAACTACAATACAGCTACAGCTCTCTCCAGGTTCCTGTGCCTGCTCCCTTCCCCTGCCCATCTGGGCTACCGGTGGTCACAGCTCCCAGCTGTTACTAGCCCCAAGGGGCTTCACCAGCCTTTGTGATTGCCCCCAATCCTGCCACACATTGAGCTATTTGTAATGAGGTGGATAGACCTAGAGTCTGTCATACAGAGTGAAGTAAGTCAGAAAGAGAAAGACAAGTACCGTATGCTAACACATATATATATGGAATTTAAGAAAAAAAAATGTCATGAAGAACCTAGGGGTAAGACAGGAATAAAGACACAGACCTACCAGAGAATGGACTTGAGGATATGGGGAGCAGGAAGGGTAAGCTGTGACAAAGCGAGAGAGAGGCATGGACATATTATATACACTACCAAATGTAAGATAGATAGCTAGTGGGAAGCAGCCCCGCATAGCACAGGGAGATCAGCTCGGTGCTTTGTGACCGCCTGGAAGGGTGGGATAGGGAGGAAGACGCAAGAGGGAAGAGATATGGGAACATATGTATATGTATAACTGATTCACTTTGTTATGAAGCAGAAACTAACACACCATTGTAAAGCAATTATACTCCAATAAAGATTAAAAAAAAAAAAAAAAAGAACAGTCCCTTCCTCACACTCCCCTTAATTATACCTCAAAACAAATGCCACTGTTTCTTGCCAGGACCCCAACTGATACGCAATAGCTCTATGTCAATATCTCTGTCAGTCTTTATTTGACTCAAAAGCAAGCTCTATTTCTTGCTTTTCTTCCTCATCAAACTTCTTGAACAAATGCCCCAGAAGGTTTGAGCTCAGAAGGGCTTCCTAGACGGTCCAACCTGCTGTTATCTAGGGCTTGTTTTTGAGAAGTCAGTTTGTCAAAATATAGCAAAAATCAGTAAACATGTTGAATTCCGATAACCCAGAAATTCTAATAGTTCTAAAAAGTATCCCAAGGAATCCCTGGATTTATATAAAGATGTTTTCTAGGGTGATATTAAAAGTATATAATGATATGAGCACTGCTTCATTGAGCAGGGCAGACTATATTATTGTATCAGTGCCAACTGGCTGAATATCGGCACAGGGCACTCATTGCAATAGTGAGTACAGGAGTGAAGAAAAGTAGGAAACAACCTGAAAGTCTAACAGCAGGAGAAATGTAAATACAGTCTGGCATTCTGTAGGATGAAATACTATGCAGCCTTACAAAATGATTCTGTAGATGAATATTTAATGACATAGAAAGTTGTATATTACACACATCGTTAAATGAAAAAAGCACAAAATTTAATACAGAGCGTGGTTCCATTTTTAGAAATTTAAAAAAAAAGGTGATGTGTGTGTGTGTTTACACAACAGAAAGAGCCACTGTTTTTTTTCAATGTGGTAAGGTAATAGATATTTTTTTCTTTTCTTCCATTTGCTCATCTGTAGTTTCTAAATTTTCAAGAATAAATAAGTATAATTTTTAAATGAGAAAATACGACAAGACTTTCTTTTAAGTCACACACCCAGTTTCAGAGACACGCCTACAATTTTGGTCAGGAGCCTCTGATTATAAACTATTTGCTGAATGCACTGCCCGTAGGACCAATCACGTAACTGATGGCTTCTGGTCTCACTAGAAGTGCTTGACATGTCACAACAGTGAGATGCAGACCCTTAGGCAGTCTTATACACAAACAACTCCAGCTCTGGGCAATGGCCACTGACTCTCCGCCAAGAAAACGACGTGTTCCAAGTCGAGACTGCTGCCTGCGTTCTTGGCATCCAGTTCCCGATGTTCTGTCTCCTGAACACTTCATATGTTCCTAGCAGACTGACTGCCTATTATTAATACCTATATAGGCTGTCAATCAACACATCTTCTAAGAGAAACTGTCCAAGTCAGTCTTATGAAGAACCCAATTAAAAAAACGATTTAAAAGACATACTTTCTCAACAGTACTTTTAATTATTTGACACTTAATTATTTACTCCTTCATTTTTACGCTGCCTCCTTCTCCAAAGGACTTAAGGAAGCTAATTAGGCAACATGAAGCTGCATGCATATTCATGTGTATGTGAAGACAACTTCCTATACGTGCATGTAGACGTAGGATTTAGTATACAGTAATATACAGTATATAGTACATATTTAGTAGTAATAATATAGTATTAGTACATGTAAATACAATCACATCCATTTTATTCACCGAAGAGGGGAAGGCGTGGGCCGAAGCAAGCGGCTAGCATCTGTCTACCAGATTAGAGAAAGAAGTAGGAATTTGCTGGTTCCCTGCTTGAGAAGTTCAGTGTCACTACCTTTTACCTTGACCCGGCTATGGCCTTTGCTCCTAGATTCTCTGCTTGGTTCTCAGCCCTACATGCTAACCTCCACATCCATGCCAGGCTCATCTTCATCATAAGCAGACAGAATCATGCCACCTGCCAGCTCCATGCCCTCAGATGGCCATCTACAGCCGAGAACAGTTGTTTTTAATTAGCTGTTTAAATACTTTTTTTTAGTAGAGGGACTTTTCCTCCTAAAATGAAACTTATATTGGCGCTCAGTAGATAAACAGATACAAGAATTGCTCTAATTAAAGTGAGGGGTTGCAACCCCCTTCGGCTTCCATGGTCTTCAGATCTACCGCACCCACTGACCTACACATAATTACTTTAGTGCTAAGCTCTAGTGGATAGTAGACCATTTTTCTTTTCTTTTCTTTTCCTCCCTCCCCTTTCAAAGCGTCAGCGAGTACCTGTAGGTATTGTTCCAGGCTCAGAGCAAAAAACCTCAGGGTGTTAGATTCTAAAGTGGAAGTCAGACAACAAATACGTGACATGTTAGGTGACGGTAAATGCTATGAAGAAAAATAGAGGGAAATAAGAAGGAAAGAGATTGGTGGAAGCAGTCAGTTTTATACAGTTAGGTCAGGGAAGGCCTCGCTGAAGAGGTGGCATTGAGCAGACACCTGAAGGAAGTGAGGCAGCAAGCTCTGCAGGTATCTGGGAGGATTAAAGTTCCAGCAAGGGCAAAAGGGGGCTGTGGCAGAAGAGTGCCTGGCGTGTTAGCGGGGCAACAAGGAGGCTGGTGTCGCTGGGCTGGGAGGAACCAAGGAGAGAGCGAGATGAGCTGGGGGCATCAGGGTGGGATGCTGCTCTGACAGATGTGCAGAGCCCCGTGGGACGTTGTAAAGGCTTTGACCTTTCCCCTGAGATGGGGAATCTTTGAAAGGTTTTGAGCAGAAGAACGACAGGAACAGATTGGAGGGGAGCAAAGAGGAAGCAGGAAGCACAGGTAGGAGGCTACTGTGAGAATCCAGCTGAGAAATGACGAGGGTGAGGGTGTGAAGGTGATGGGAAGTGGTGCTATTCTTTACATGCTTTTGAAGGTAGAGCTCACAGTATCTGTTGATGTATTAGATGTGGAATGTGGGGTACAGAGAGAAAATGAAGAGACAATAAAACTCTCAGGAAATTAGCCTGAGCAAAGCAAGGAATGGAGCTGCTGTGGGAAGAACAGGTTGGTGATGGGAGAAAACCAGGGAATGGGCTTGGGCGTGTTAGGTTTGAGGACAGCTACTGCCTGTTTGGGTGAATATATGCATTAGGAGCTCAGGACAGAGGTCCAAGCTGGAGATATAAATCTGACAGTCATCTACATTTAAATCCATTTAAACTATAAGACTGGATGAGGTCTCCAAGGACGTGTAGAGTGGAATGAGAAAAGGTCTGTGGACTGGGCCCTGGGGCCTCCCAGCATTTAGAGGTTTGAGACTCAGAGGAAGCAGTAAGAGAGGCAGAAAAAGTAGTGGGTAGTGAGGTGAGACAGACCAGGAGAGCATGGAGTTCCTGAGCACAGGTGAAGAAAGTACTCAAGAAGCAGTGTTACCATCCACGTAAATTGGTCCAGTCATGTGAGGACTGGGCAATGACCACAGGGTTTAGCAACATGGAGATCCCTGGGGACCTTGAACAGGAGTGATGTTGGATGGGAGGTGGGGGGAACGTCTGACTGGAGCTCCTCAAGGGCAGACACCACCTGTCATTCATTGCTGTATCCTCCATGCCCCTCCCCTCCCCAACTCAGCGTCCAGCACAGTGCCTGGCACACAGTGGGCAATAGTATCTAGTGATGAATGAGCCATTTCCCCCATGAAGTCACTAATCTTTTATATGTCCCTGTTCGTGGACCCTAATAATTTTCACAAAAAAGACCTACTCCTTTCCTATGTGTATGTATCAGGACCAGATGAAGGGATTAGAAGAAGGTAAGAAAGAAAATCAAATAGAAGACTATCTCTTCTTTGCAAAGGCTCAGCTAGGGCAGCCCTTGTTTACACAAGACTCCACATCATGCCTACATAATTAGGTTGGTAAAAGGAAGTCAGTGTCTTTGCTCACTTATGTCTGGGAACATGTTTAATTTTAACAACAACGATGATGATGATTAGCATAAAATATACTTTGTACGTTTTAGAAGGACCTATCATATGCACCACCTCGCTTTTCCTCGTTACCAATTACCTCACAACATTTGCAAGTGCTGCTGGCTTAGGTAGTCCTCTAAGGAAAAGTTGGATATAACTAGCAGGGCAAGTTGCCTTAGATCAGAGGTCTACAAACTGTGGCCAACACCTGTTTTTGTAAATAAAGTTTTATTGGAACACAGCCTTGCCTGTATGTTAGCATATTGTCTCCAGCTGTTTTTGTGCTACCCAGCAGAGTTGAGTAGTTGCATGAGAGACTGTGCAAAGTTGAAAACCTTTACTATCTAGCCCTTTACAGAAAAAGCTGGCCAACATCTGTCTTAGACAAGCTAAATCAGAGGTCCCCAAAACAGGGTGCTCAAGACAACCCATTGGGACTTGGGAAGAAAATATCCGAACATCTCTCTCTCTCTTCTTAATTTTAAGAAAGGGAACATTTAAGTTTCTTAATGTTTAGTACATGGATTGAGAGTGAATCATGGATCTAATTTATAAATAAAGATGAAAATGCTGAGAATGTACAGTCAGAAACCATTTACTATTAGGGGCAGATGATGAAAATATTTGAAGATCAAGCAGGTGATACAAGAGAGGGCTTGGCATATAGTAGGTACTCAGAATGATTTGGAACAATATTAGTTAACATTTACTGAATCGCTAGCCTGTTTCAAGAGCAGTGCTAAAGGCTTCATATGCATTAGCTCATTTAATTCACACAACCCTCTGATGAGTTCAGTATTATAACCCTGTCCCATTTCACAGGTAAAGAAACTGAGGCTTAGAGAGATTAAGTGTCTCCCACATTGGCAAACAATGAGAAAATAGTAGCTTTGGGAGTTGAATCAGGACCTCTGACACCTAAGGCTAAGGCCTGAGCTTGTGGATTGCCATGCAGATTCAGCGGCGCCATCTTGTGTAAATATATTTAGGTACAGGCTGATCGTTAACCAAGGAGACATGCAAAGGGAAAACACTGATTTTGCTCTTCAAGCTTCATTACCATGGTTCGAAAAATGCATTGGACAAAAAAAGTGGGGAGGGGGGTGGATCACCCCCTCGGACAGAACTTCCCTCGGACAGAACTTCCCCTGTATTCATGACCGTACCCTACAGTTCGGACGTGCCTGAGTGTGGAGCTACCATAATAGGAATGTGACCATAGGGGAGATAATCAAAGCCTGGAATCAGACATGGGTTTCCTCACAGGAACCTCATGGCACATAAAAACTATTTATCTTAAAGACTGAAGAAGCATCATGGTGCAGTGTCTAGAGCACTAGCGAAGCAATCAGGTAGAACTGGATTTTGCTTGATATGAACCAGCAGCGTTGCCCTGGTTAGGTCCTTTAGTTCCTCTAAGCATCAGGTTTCTCATTTGTTAAGTGAAAATAATAATGCGTGCTTCGTAAGTTGGCAGGCCTGTAGGAGCACTTAATAAATAGTAGTCACGGTGGTTAGTCACGGCTATGCTTCACTTTGGTTTTGTTTTCAGTAATTTGTATTGTCCTAATATTTTTGTAACAATGCAGTTAAAAATAAATGGGACTAATAGAAAATCTGAATACGCTTATATCTATTAAAGAAATTGAATTGATACTTAATAAGTTTCCAAAACAGAAAGCACCAGACCCAGATGGGGTCACTGGTAAATTCTACCAAACACTGAAGGAAGAAATTATGCCAATTCTCTACAACCTCTTCCAGAAGACAGAAGCAGAAAGAATACTTCCTAATTCATTCTATGAGGCCAGAATTACCCTAATGCCCAAACCATACAAAAACATTACAAGAAAACTAGAGTTCAATGTTTCTCATGAACATAGGTATAAAAACACCCAACAAAATATTAGTAAATTGAATCTAACAATGTATAAAAAGATTTATAAACCACAACTAAATGGGATTTATCCAAGGTATGCAAGGCTGGTTAAACATTCAAAAACCAATGAAGGTAATCCATCACATCAATAGGCTGAAGAAGAAAAATCACATGCTCATATTAATACATGCTAAAAAACATGTGACAAAATCCAACAGCTATTCAGGATAAAAACTCTCAGCAAACTAGAAATAGAGGGGGACTTTCTTAACTTGATAAAGAATACCTACAAAAACGCAACAACTAACATCACACTTAATGGTGAGAAAGGTGAAGCTTTTCTGTTAAGATCAGGAACAACATGAGGATGTCCTCTCTCATCATATTGGAAGTCCTAGCTAATGCAATAAAACAAGAAAAGGAAATAAAAAGTATGTAGATTGGGAATAAAGAAATTAAACTGTCTTTGTTTGCAGATGACATGACTGTCTTTGTAGAAAATCCAAAAGAATTCACATCAAAAAACTCCTGAAACTAATAATCAACTACATCAAGATTTTAAGACACAAGGTTAATATAAAAAGTCAATCATTTTCCTATATACTGCAATGAACAAGTGAAAATTGAAATTAAAAACAACTACCTTTTACATTTACACATCTGAAAATGAAACACTTAGCTATAAATCTAACAAAATATGAACAAGATCTATATGAGGAAAACTACAAAACTCTGATCAAAGATATTAAAGAAGAACTAAATAGACTAGAACTCACCAAAAAGGATATCCCACATCCAAAAACAAAGGAGAAGCCACAATGAGACGGGAGGAGGGGCACAATCACAACAAAATCAAATCCCATAAATGCTGGGTAGGTGACTCACAAACTGGAGAACACTTATAGCACAGAAGTCCACCCACTGGAGTGAAGGTTCTGAGCCCCATGTCAGGCTTCCCAACCTGGGGGTCTAGCAATGGGAGGAGGAATTCCTAGAGAATCAGAATTTGAAGGCTAGCGCGATTTGATTACAGGACTTTGACAGGACTGGGGGAAACAGAGACTCCACTCTTGGAGGACACACACAAAGTACTGTGCGCATTGGGACCCAGGGGAAGGAGCAGTGACCCCATAGGAGACTGAACCAGACCTACCTGCTAGTGTTGGAGGGTCTCCTGCAGAGGCAGTGGGTAGCTGTGTCTCACTGTGAGGACAAGGACACTGGCAGCAGAAGTTCTGGGAAGTACTCCTTGGCGTGAATCCTCCCAGAGTCTGCCATTAGCCCCACCAAGGAGCCCCGGTAGGCTCCACCGTTGGGTCGCCTCAGGGCACACAACCAAGAGGGAGGGAACCCAGCCCCATCCATCAGCAGACAAGCGGATTAAAGTTTTACTGAGCTCTGCCCGCCACAGCAACAGCCAGCTCTACCCACCACCAGTCCCTCCCATCACGAAACTTGTACAAGTCTCTTAGATGGCCTCATCCACCAGAGGGCACACAGCAGAAGGAAGAAGAACTACAATCCTGCAGCCTGTGGAAAAAAAACACATTCACAGAAAGACAGACAAGATGAAAAGGCAGAGGGCTATGAGCCAGATAATGGAACAAGATAAAACCCCAGAAAAACAACTAAATGAAGTGGAGATAGGCGACCTTCCAGAAAAAGAATTCAGAATAATGATAGTGAAGATGACCAAGGACCTCGGAAAAAGAATGGAGGCAAAGATCGAGAAGATGTAAGAAATGTTTAACAAAGACCTAGAAGAATTAAAGAACAAACAAACAGAGATGAACAATACAATAACTGAAATAAAATAATACACTAGAAGGAATCAATAGCAGAATAACTGAGGCAGAAAAGTGGATAAGTGACCTGGAAGACAGAATGGTGGAATTCAATGCTGCAGAACAGAATAAAGAAAAAAGAATGAAAAGAAATGAAGACAGCCTAAGAGGCCTCTGGGACAACATTAAATGCAACAACATTCACATTATAGGGGTCCCAGAAGGAGGAGAGAGAGAGAAAGGACCCAAGAAAATATTTCAAGAGATTATAGTCAAAAACGTCCCTAACATAGGAAAGGAAATAGCCACCCAAGTCCAGGAAGCGCAGAGAGCCCCATACAGGATAAACCGAAGGAAAAACACACTGAGACACATAGTAATCAAATTGGCAAAAATTAAACACAAAGAAAAATTATTGACAGCAGCAAGGGAAAAAGGACAAATAACATACAAGGGAACTCCCATAAGGTTAACAGCTGATTTCCCAGCAGAAACTCTACAAGCCAAATGGGAGTGGCATGACATATTTAAAATGATGAAAGGGAAGAACCTACAACCAAAATTACTTTACGCAGCAGGAACCTCATTCAGATTCAATGGAGAAATCAAAAGCTTTAGAGACAAGCAAAAGCTGAGAGAATTCAGCACCACCAAACCAGCTCTACAACAAATGCTAAAGGAACTTCTCTAAGTGGGAAACACAAGAAAAGGACCTACAAAAACAAACCCAAAACAATTAAGAAAATGGGCATAGGAACATATATATCAATAATTACCTTAAACATGAATGGATTAAATGCTCCAACAAAAAGACACAGGCTTGCTGAATGGATACAAAAACAAGACCCATATATATGCTGTCTACAAGAGACCCACTTCAGACCTAGGAACACATACAGACTGAAAGTGAGGGGATGGAAAAAGATATTCCATGCAAACGGAAATCAAAAGAAAGCTGGAGTAGCAATACTCATATAAGATAAAATAGACTTTAAGATAAACAATGTTACAAGAGACAAGGAAGGACACTACATAATGATCAAGTGATCAATCCAAGAAGAACATATAACAAGTATAAATATATATGCACCCAACATAGGAGCACATCAATACATAAGGCAACTGCTAACAGCTATAAAAGAGGAAATCAACAGTAACACAATAATACTGGGGGACACCTCACTTACACCAACGACAGATCATCCAGACAGAAAACTAATAAGGAAACACAAGCTTTAAATGACACAATAGACCAGATAAATTTAATTGATATTTATAGGACATTCCACCCCAAAACAGCAGATTACACTTTCTTCTCAAGTGCACATGGAACATTCTCCAGGATAGATCACAAGTTGGGTCACAAATCAAGCCTCAGTAAATTTAAGAAAACTGAAATCATATCAAGCATCTTTTCTGACCACAACGCTATGGGAATAGAAATCAATTACAGGGAAAAAAACGTAAAAAACACAAAAACATGGAGTCTAAACTATACGTTACTAAATAACCAAGAGATCACTGAAGAAATCGAAGAGGAAATCAAAAAATACCTAGAGACAAATGAAAACGAAAACACGACGATACAAAACCTACGGGATGCAGCAAAAGCAGTTCTAAGAGAGACGTTTATAGCAATACAATCCTACCTCAAGAAACAACAAACATCTCAAATAAATAATCTAACCTTACACCTAAAAGGACCAGAGAAAGAAGAACAAACAAAACACAAAGTTAGTAGAAGGAAAGAAACCATACAGATCAGAGCAAAAGTAAATGACATAGAAACAAAGAAAACCATAGCAAAGATCAATAAAACTAAAAGCTGGTTCTTTGAGAAGATAAACAAAATTGATTAACCATTAGCCAGACTCATCAAGAAAAAGAGGGAGAGGACTCAAATCAATAAAATTAGAAATGAAAAAGGAGAAGTTACAACAGACACCACAGAAATACAAAGCATCCTAAGAGCAACTCTATGCCAATCAAATGGACAACGTGGAAGAAATGGACAAATTCTTAGAAAGGTATAAACTTCCAAGATTGAACCAGGAAGAAATAGAAAATATGAACAGACCAATCACAGGTAATGAAATTGAAACTGTGATTAAAAATCTTCCAACAAACAAAAGTCCAGGACCAGATGGCTTCACAGGTGAATTCTATCAAACATTTGGAGAAGAGCTAACACCCATCCTTTTCAAACTCCTCCAAAAAATTGCAGAGAAAGGAACACCCCCAAACTCATTTTATGAGGCCACCATCACCCTGATACCAAAAGTAGACAAAGATACTACACAAAAAGAAAATTAAAGACCAATATCACTGATAAATATAGATGCAAAAATCCTCAACAAAATACTAGCAAACAGAATCCAACAACACATTAAAAGGATCATACACCATGATCAAGTGGGATTTATCCCAAGGACGCAAGGATTCTTCAATATACGCAAACCAATCAATGTGAAACACCATATTAATAAATTGAAGAATAAAAACCATATGATCATCTCAATAGATGCAGAAAAAGCTTTTGACAAAATTCAACACCCATTTATGATAAAAACTCTCCAGAAAGTGGGCATAGAGGAAACCAACCTCAACATAAGAAAGGTCATATACAACAAACCCACAGAAAACATCATTCTCAATGGTGAAAAACTGAAAGAATTTCCTCTAAGATCAGGAACAAGACAAGGATGTCCACTTTCACTACTATTATTCAACATAGTTTTGCAAGTCCTAGCCATGGCAATCAGAGAAGAAAAAGAAATAAAAGGAATACAAATTGGACAAGAAGAAGTAAAAGTGTCACTGTTTGCAGATGACATGATTCTATACATAGAGAATCCTAAAGATGTCACCAGAAAACTACTAGAGCTAATCAAAGAATCTGGTAAAGTTGCAGGATACAAAATTAATGCACAGACATCTCTTGCATTCCTATACACTAATGAAGAAAAATCTGAAAGACAAATTAAGGAAACACTCCCATTTACCACTGCAACAGAAAGAATAAAATACCTGGGAATAAACCTACCTAGGGAGACAAAAGACCTGTATGCAGAAAACTATAAGACACTGATGAAAGAAATTAAAGATGATACAAACAGATGGAGAGGTATACCATGTTCTTGGATTGGAAGAATCAATATTATGAAAATGACTATAGTACCCAAAGCAATCTACAGATTCAATGCAATCCCTATCAAATTACCAATGGCATTTTTTACAGAACTAGAACAAAAAACCTTAAAATCTGTATGGAGACACAAAAGATCCCAAATAAGCAAAGTGGTCTTGAGGGAAGAAAACAGAGCTGGAGGAATCAGGCTCCCTGACTTCAGACTATACTACAAAGCTAAAGTAATCAAGACAATATGGTACTGGCACAAAAACAGAAATATACATCAATGGAACAGGATAGAAATCCCAGAGATAAACCCATGCACCTCTGGTCAACTAACCTATGACAAAGGAGGCAAGGATATACAATGGAGAAAAGAGAGTCTCTTCAATAAGCAGTGCCGGGAAAACTGGACAGCTACATGTAAAAGAATGAAATTAGAACACTCCCTAACACCATACACAAAACTAAACTCAAAATGGATTAGAGATCTAAATGTAAGACTGGACACTATCAAACTCTTAGAGGAAAACATAGGAAGAACACTCTTTGACATACATCACAGCAAGATCTTTTTTGATCTACCTCCTAGAGTAATGGAAATAAAAACAAAAATAAACAAATGGGACCTAATGAAACTTCAAAGGAAACTACAAACAAGACGAAAAGACAACCCTCAGGATGGGAGAAAATATTTGCAAATGAATCAATGGACAAAGGATTAATCTCCAAATTTTATAAACAGCTCATGCAGCTGAATATTAAAAAAAACAAACAACCCAATCCAAAAATGGGCAGAAGACCTAAATAGACATTTATCCAAAGAAGACATACAGATGGCCAAGAAGCACATGAAAAGCTGCTCAACATCACTGATTATTAGAAAAATGCAAATCAAAACTACAATGAGGTATCACCTCATACCAATTAGAATGGGCATCATCAGAAAATCTACGAACCACAAATGCTGGAGAGGGTGTGGAGAAAAGGGAACCCTCTTGCACTGTTGGTGGGAATGTAAATTGATACAGCCACTATGGAGAACAGTATGGAGGTTCCTTAAAAAACTAAAAATAGAATTACCATGTGATCCAGCAATCCCACTACTGGGCATATACCCAGAGAATACCATAATTCAAAAAGAAACATGCGGGCTTCCCTGGTGGTGCAGTGGTTGAGAGTCCGCCTGCCGATACAGGGGAAACGGGTTCGTGCCCCGGTCTGGGAAGATCCCACATGCCGTGGAGCGGCTAGGCCTGTGAGCCATGGCCGCTAAGCCTGTGTGTCCGGAGCCTGTGTTCCGCAACGGGAGAGGCCACAACAGTGAGAGGCCCGCGTACCAGAAAAAAAAAGAAAAAAAAAAGACACATGCACCCCAATGTTCTTTGCAGCACTATTTACAATAGCCAGGACATGGAAGCAACCTAAATGCCCAACGTCAGATGAATGCATAAAGAAGATGTGGTACATATATACAATGGAATATTACTCAGCCATAAAAAGGAACGAAACTGGGTCATTTGTAGAGTTGTGGATGGATCTAGAGACTGTCATACAGAGTGAAGTAAGTCAGAAAGAGAAAAACAAATATCATATATTAACGTATATATGTGGAACCTAGAAAAATGGTACAGATGAATCAGTCTGCAGGGCAGAAGTTGAGACACAGATGCAGAGAACAAACGTATGGACACCAAGGGGGGAAAGTGCCGGGGGGTGGTGGTGGTGGTGGGATGAATTGGGAGATTGGGATTGACATAGATACACTAATATGTATAAAATGGATAACTAATAAGAACCTGCTGTATAAAAAAATAAATAAAATAAAATTCAAAAATAAATAAATAAATAAAGAACTAAATAATTGGAGAACTATTCCGTATTCATGAACACGAAGACTCAACATTATCGAGATGTCAGCTCTTCTGAACTTGATATATAGATTCAACACAATCCCAATCAAAACACCAGCAAGTTATTTTGTAGATATTGGCGAACTGATTCTCAAGTGGAGAGGCAAAAGACCCAGAATAGCCAACTCAATACTGAAGGACAGTAGCAAAATTAGAGGACTGACACTACCTGAACTCAAGACGTACCTTAAAGCTATAGTAATTGAGACAGTGTGGTATTGGTGAAAAAGAGACAAACAGATCAACAGAACAGAATAGCGAGCCCAGAAATAGGCCTACATAAATACAGTCAATTGATCTTTGACAAAGACGAAATGGAATACAATGGAGAAAAGACAGCCTTTTCTCAAATGGTGCTAGAACAACTGGACATCCACATGCAAAAAAATGAATCTAGGCACAGACTTTACACCCTTCACAAAAGCTAACTCAAAATGGATCATAGACCTACATGTAAAATGCAAAACTACAAAACTCCTAGATGATAACATAGGAGAAAATCTAGGTGACCTCAGGATGGTGATGACTCTAGATACAACTCCAAAGGCACAATCCGTGAAAGGAAAAAAATGATAAGGTGGACGTCATTAAAATTAAACACTTCTGTTTTGTGAAATACAATGTCAAGACAAGGAGAAAGACAAGACACACAGTGGGAGAAAATAATTGCAAAAGACACATCTGATAAAGGACCGTTATCCAAAATACATAAACAGTTCTAAAAACTCAACAATAGGAAAATAAACAAGCCAATTAAAAATGGGCCAAAGACTTGAACAGACACGTCACAAAGAAAATATACAAATGGGAAGTTAACATATGAAAAGATGTCCAACATCATATGTCATTAGGGAATTGCAAATAAGATTTACAAGATATCACTACATATTTATTAGAACGGCCAATATTCAGAACAGCGATAACACCAAATGCTAGTGAGAATGTGGAGCAACAAGAACTCTCATTTATTGCTGATGGGAATGCAAGATGGTACAGACACTTTGGAAGCCAGTTTGGAGGTTTCTTACAAAACTAGATGTATTCTTACCATACAATTCAGCAGTTGCGCTCTCTGGTATTTACCCAAATGAATTAAAAACTTATGTCCACAGAAAAACCTGCACAGGGATGTTTATAGCAGCTTTCTTTGTAATTGCCAAAATTTGCAAGCAACCAAGATGTCCTTCAGTAGGTGAATGGTTAAATAAATTGTGATACATGCAGACAACGGATTGCTATTCAGTGCTAAGAAGAAATGAGCTATCAAGCAACGGGAAAAGTGGAAGAACCTTAAATGCATATTACTAAGTGAAAGAATCCAGTTTGAGAAAGCTAAATACTGTATGATTCCTACCATATGATATTCTGGAAAAAGCAAAACTCTGGAGACCGTACAAAGATCAGTGGTTTCCGGGGGGTTAGGGGGAGGGAGGGATGAATAGGCAAAGCATGAGGATTTATAGGACAGTGAATTTATTCTGTTTGATATTATAATAGTGGATACATGTCAGTATACATTTGTCAAAACCCACAGAATGTACAACATCATGAGTGAACCCTAATGTAAACTGTGGACATTGGGTGACAATGATGTGTCAGTGTAGGGGCCTCTATTGTAACAAATGTACCACTGTAGTGGGGGGTTGCTGGTAGTGAGGGAGGGTGTGCATGTGTGAGGGCAGGGAGCCTATGGGAACTCTATCCTTTCTGCTCAGTTTTGTCGTGAACCTAAAAGTGCCCTAAAAATAAAGTTTATTAATAAAAAAGGAGAAATGAAACAAATAAATCTCCAGACTTCATACTCATTAGAGTGGCTATTATGAAAACCAGAAAATAACAAATGTTGGCAAGGGTGTGGAGAAATCGGAACCCCTTGTGCACTGCTGGTGGAAATGTAAAATGGCTCTGCCATTGTGGGAAATGGTATGAAATAAACCTAAAAATAGAATTACCATATGATTCAGCAATTCTGCTTCTGTGTATATAACTGAAAGAATCAAAAGCAGGGACTTGAACGGATAACTGTACACCCATGTTCACAGTTGCATTATTCACAACAGGCAAAAGGTGAAAGCAAATAATGTTCATCAACAAATGAATAAATAAAATTCAATAGGTACACACAATAAAGTATTATCCAGCCTTCAAAAAGAAGAAAATTCTGATACATGATACAATATGGATGGACCCTGAGAACACTATGGTGCTTAAGTGTAAGTTAGTCACCAAAGGACACACAACATATGATTCCACTTACAGGAAGCTGGCAGACTCATATTCAGAGACAGAAGGCAGAACAGTGGTTGAAGGGGCTGGAGAAAGGGTGGAAGGGGGAGTTATTGTTTAATGGGTACAGAGGTTCACTTTGGAAGATGAAAAGAGTTCTATAGATGGATGGTTGACGGTTGCACAACAATGTGAATGTACTTAATACCATAAAACTGTGCACTTAGAAATGGTTAAAACGATGAATTTTATCTTAGGTATATTTTACCACACTTCAAACAATTATAAAAATAAATGACTCTTAATATCTCATTCTAAGGTGTAAATGACAAATAGAGCTTACGTTTTATATTCTAGCCAAACCAATCTATACATTTCTTTGAAATGAAAAAATACTTTAAGAAATACATGAATAAAATCAGAGTTCTTTACTTCTGGGCCCATGACTGCAAAAGTGACAGAATCGAAGTTTATGGCCTCATATCTGAGGCAGCGCCTAATAGGTTGACTGGGTCCAGTTAAATGGCCAGCCGATTTCCATACTGCACCAGGAGGAGCTGCCTTGGTACCATTTGACTCTTGGTGCCAAAAGGAGGCCATCCCTGTGGGATTTTCCACAGAAAGCCTGTTTACCAAGAGTACTGGCATACACTATTTAATTTTCACGTTTGGACCATGTGACAATAACGACGGATACATAATTAACCAAGGTTTGGGGCACAACTGTCCATGCTCATCGCCAAATTTTTTATTCTGATGCAATCATAAACCTTGGCAGTCCTTAGAAAAAGCGCTTTGGCTTAGAAAATAGCAACAATAGCAACAGAACATGACCACTGCCGAGAATCCTTCCATTTTCGAAATTCTTCCTGAAGAGGTTTCACAAAACCTCCAGAAACGACTGCCGGTGACAGTCACAAGGATATTCGTAACAATGATAATCATGATAATCATGATTATCATGATAATCATGATAATCAATGATAATCATGACGATGATAACAGCGCCAGTTACCAGGTTTGAGTGCCTCTTCTGTGGCAGCAACTAAAGGTGGTACTCTACATGTGTAGAAGATTTAATTTCATTGTCCCAATCATCTTCCCAAGCAAATAGTCCTTACCTCACTTTTAAAGATGAAGAAACCAAGCCTCAGAGAATTGAGGTAACGCGCCCAAGATAAAGTGGCAAAGCTAGGATTTGAACCTAGATCTCTCTAACTGCAAAACCATATTCTTCTCTATCACACCACCTTAACTAATGCTCTCATTAGTTAAGAGATGAGTTCATTACTATCATCTTGCCAAGCCGCAAGCTTGTAGTTGGCAAGCTTGTAGTTTCTAGGCTGGTAGTTGCAGCTCAGAGTGGAGGTGCCCTAGGTAACAGAGAGTACACAGGAATCTGGGGGTACTGCTTGCCCGGAGCACCCCTCCAACCCATCTACAGAGCCTTGTAATAAGGATCTCACCTATGTGTCAAGGAACTGGGATACCAGGCACTATAGAAGAGGCTTCACATCATTTATCTCTAATCTTTGTAGCAATTCCATAAGCAGGTATTTTATCCTCATTGTACAGATGAGGCTGGGAAAAGTAAATGACATGTCAAAGCATAACATCTAGTCAGGGGCGAACCTTCCCCTTCCTATGGTAGTGTGCCTCATGGCAAGAACGCAGAATCAGTCTGCACAACAGAGAAAAGCAGAGGGTGGCGAGGTTATCAATTAGGTTACAACCCATGAGGCAGGCAATCTGGGAAGATAAACCACTGGAGGGTGAGGTGGGACAACGAGAGTAGAGAGACCCTCACCATCTCAAATTTTCCAAAGAAATCACCTAAGGTCACAGAACTATGCAAGTCAATCACATAGGTTATTGTTCCTGGAATAAAGGACTTTGAATCTATATTTGAATGCACTGAGATTATTGCTTCATCCGCATCCAATGTATATTATTAAGCACTAATTCACTGCATCTGAAACAGCCCCGTGGAGCCTGATTCTCCAGGTATTGGCTTTGGCAAAAGATTCTCTTCAGACCATGTACTTACACAGAAGGTGATGTTATAGGAAGGATTTTGTTAACCAGACTCTCACAAGAGAGTGGCATATTTATATGAAATCTTTAAATACGTTTTTTAGCCCCGGTGCCCCTACCCCTTTCCCATCCCTCCCTCCCCTTCCTGTTCTGGATACTAAACTTTTACACCCACAGCTCTAATGACCCGCTAATGCATTTGGGTTAATACATCCTGGCTCTTGAACTCCAGGGCAATGACCTGAACCCCATCTATTAATTTGACCATGAGAGGGGTTCAAGATAGTTACAATAATCCTTTCCACTGGGGATAAGGGGAGAGTACAAGACTAAGAATAGCTGCACATATACATAAAAGACAGCTTCTTCCTATCGGTCAGGAAGATGAGGGTGCCACGTGGGCCTGCCCCTTGCTCACGTGGTGTCCACGTCTCCTGCCAGGTCCATGGATGGGTCCTTAATAATTAATCCTGGGCCCACTCAGCCAGAAAGCGCTTCCTAAATAACCTTGTGTCCATAGTGGTTTGAATTAAGACCAAGTTCTAAATGCAATTAGTTTTCAGTTGAGTGCCTTCGGGCACCCCTCCCCTCCCTGTGCCTGCCTCCTCAGCAGGGCCCTGGGGAGACTGTACAAGGGAGGGCTTCCATCCAGTCTGTTATGGGCTAAATTGTGTACCCCTCCCCAAACCCACGTGTTGGAGTGCCAACCCCTAATACCTCACGCTGTGACTTAATTTGGAGATACGGTTTTAAAGAGGTAAGATGAGGTCATATGAGTAGGCCCTAATCCAATGTGGCCGGTATCCTTTTAAGAAGAGGAGACTGGGACACAGACACACACAGAAGAAAGACCATGTGAAGACACCGGGAGAAGATGGCCATTTACAAGCCAAGGAGAGAGGCCTCAGAGGAAACCCGTCCTAGCAACATCTTGATCTCAGACTTCCAGCCATCAGAACTAGAAGAAAATACATTTCTGTTGTTTAAGCCACTCAGTGTGTGGTGCTTTGTTATGGCAGCCCTAGCAAACTAGTAACAATTTTACTCACCTGCAAGGAACAGCATTTCAGTATAGGCTGGGGGGCGAGGTGAAAACTAGCTGTTATTTAGCACTGTCTACATGCGGAGCACTGACCCATGAGATCTCATGTAATCCACACAACGGCTGGAGATGCTCATACTTCCCTAGCAGTGAGCTCTCTTTACAAAGGGTTTCTGTGCACTTACTTTGTCAATAGTTGCAAATTTTTCAATCAATTATAAGTACACTGTGAATCTCACTTGTTGTGGGATGTTCAGGAAACAATGAACTGGAAACTAAGAACTAACAAGAGAAGCAGTGAGCCCAAGTCCAGGAACATGAGAATCTGGTCAAAGGTGTGCAACTTCTTCCCCGGAAAAGACATCTCTGTCCACAAATTTAGGATGCTGAATTCTATTCCCAGGATTAATAAACACTTTAAACTTGTGCACAGACCCTGCAGGGAATCAAGAGCCCCAGCTTATAAGCCACTAGACTAGAGGCTTTCAGTGGAGTCCCGATAGAGAAGAGATGGTGGAGTAGAAGGTAGGGAGAAGAGAGGTGGGGAGAAGGGAGGGAGAGGAGGGAAGGTCAGGGAGAAGAGGACAGAGGAGAAGAGGAGGAAAGAAAAGAGGATGGAGCAGTGAGGAGAAGAGAATGCCAGGAAGACGGAAGGGAAAATAAGAGAAGGGAGGGGAGTAGAAAGGGAGCAAAGATGGAAAAGAAGAGACGAGAGGAGGGGAGGATGCAGGAGAGAAGGCGGAAGGGTATTAGAGGAGGGGGCCGGGAGAAGGCAAGAGGGGACCGTCTGGGGCTGAGCTCTGTCTACGACTGGTCCAGGCCGGGCTAACATGTGGCAGCTGGCAAATCCAAGTCCTAACCTCAGAAGGGCAGTCAATACTTGGAGGCTCAAATATGGAGACATTTAGCACAGGTACTACCTGCAAACATGCAAAATAAATATTTAAACCTCTCATTGAAATTGTGAAGAGGGATATACTAAAGAGTTCCTAGTGCTCAAGAAAATTATTAGCATGAAATCCACAGGTATTAAACTAGATGTAATTGGCACAGTTCCTTAGGTGGGATTTCTTTTTTGCTGCATTTTAGGGAATGTAAGAATACCTGCCAGGGCTTTTGTATATTTCCTCCTGTTGTTGATACTCTTGTTACTTTCTCAAACTGAACCTCTACAAGGGGATGAAGAGTGAGCAGTGGACACATGAGGTAAATCCCAGTGGGGTATCAATTTTACCTATCAGCAAGTCATTTAAAACATTGTTTTACATGAATGTAAATATGGATGTTTACATGGAATGCAAAATTTTATGTATTCATAATTGGTTATCTTGGGCAAGTTATTTTAACTCCATTAGGCTCAATTTCACATCTGTAAAAAAAAAAAAAAAAAAGGACCATATCCTCTTCCTTTCTGGTTCCCAGGCCACGGCACCATGCTGGCACAGAGTAGGTGCTCATGAAACAGTGGCAAATGAATCTGTCAAACATGTCTTTTTCAAATGCTCCTGTGATGCCTGTGATAGCTTTTGCAATATGAATTAGCTCTCTTCTCCCTCCTAGAATGAGAGAGCCCCCTGAAGTTTGAAGCTAGGTCCTACCCATCTTTTTCTACCCTGGGTAAGCAGTGCCTATAGGAGAACTTGCAGGGCCTCAATAAATATTTGCCAAATGCATTTTACTTCGATCTGAGATAGAGTCAAAGCTAATATTACTGGGTTCCACAGTTGGCATGAATAATAGAAGAAAGAGGCCCGAGAGTGTACCATCAGTCCTGCGGGCTTGGCCAGATCTAGACCTGTCCAGGCAGACTCAGCTGATGGCCCTAGTTCTGGAGTCAGTTCACAGAGCATGGTAGGACCTCCAGGCCACTGGTGCTCAGAGGAAAGGCCTCAGCGGGCAGTCAGTCACTTACTGTAATGGAGGCTGCCTTCCCCACACCTCGCAGGGTTTAAGATAATTTCCAGTCTACTGAAATGAGGCCCCTCTGGGCAGCCTTCTGGAGTCTTCCGTCTTTGCAACGTTGATGTCTCCCTTCTCTGTGCTCCTGCTATACAGCTTGAGAGAAAAAATCCTGTAGCTTTATCCCCATCACAGGGTGGTTGGTTCACTGTGTGCGTGTTTATCTTACCTGGTAGATGCCACGAGGGCACTTAGAAAGATGATCAGGTTTTCCTGTGAAACAGGCACAAGCTCCCATTTCTGCCTCTTCCCAGCTACCAGTTACATTGCCCCAGGCACTGGCTCTACCTCCAGGCTCTCAGCTTCCTCATCTGTAAAATGGGTGTAAGAATCTCTGCTTACACGAGACGAAGTGTGCACAGTGCTTAGCACCAGACCTCGCACACAGTAGGTGCCCCGTAAATGGCAACCCCCTTCTTTTTCCTCTCCTTGCCCTCTTTGGAAGGAAAAGCCAAGTTTGATTTTCTTTAAGACTCTCAAGGACCTGATACAGAGCCTGATAAAGGGGAGATGCTCGGTATTTATTTTTACAATGAATGAGTGTCAGATTTTATACAGTGCTATCCCCCATGCCTCCCCACCAAGCACCATGAAGACCCTAATACAGACCGTACAGACTGCCCTCCAAACAGAAATACAGTCTGTGGTAGAATAAATAAATAAATAATTCAAATAGGTGGTGCGATACAAGGAGTGGTTTTTTGTTCCATGTTGCAAAGCAGGTTTAATTATAATTACGGCTTAAAA
Organism: Pseudorca crassidens; assembly: GCF_039906515.1. Taxonomy (NCBI): domain Eukaryota; kingdom Metazoa; phylum Chordata; class Mammalia; order Artiodactyla; family Delphinidae; genus Pseudorca; species Pseudorca crassidens. The sequence goes on from NC_090304.1 coordinate 57,429,128, forward strand.
AAAGATTTTCAGTCTTTTCAGTCTGCATCTGAGTGTCTTAGGCATTAAAAAAAAAAAAAAAAAGGTTTTGGAGAAGAATCCAGGAATGATGGCTACGTTCTCCACAGGGATAAAGGGGCAACAACCTATCTCGGCCATCAGCTCCAAGTTCCTGGCTTGTGACCCCTTTCCCATCAAGGTGATGGTGGGGAGGGTCCCGGGATGTTGCAGAAGGTACCAGAAGCCACACAAGCTCCTCCCACATCTGTTCATCCTCCACACCTCCCAGCTCCCAGGACCCTTCCCGAGCAGTGAGGGGCCGGGGACACCCAGACAGCGGAGATGTCCTACTGGCCTCTCCACCACCACCACCACCAACTCCGCCATTTCCCTTCAGGGCACGAGGGCTGAGAAGAAGCCTCAGAACCATGGGCACCACTTCCTGAGCAGCTCTCCCCGCCCTCTTCTCACAGACTTTTCCAGAACCTGGACCCCTAACCCTGCCCAGGACCTCACACCGGTAAACTGCGGGGCAGGAGCATCTGACAGGGAACAGGGATGCTGCTTCCTAGAGAAACGCTGCCACCCGCCAGGATGGTTTCCATTTTAGGGGTTTATGGCGGTGGGATCTTTCCCAGGTCTGGTCCCCTGTGTTGTCCATTCCCCAGGTCCTAGGGTGCTGTCTGGTGTGGCGCGTGTAGCACTGGACAGGGAATCAGGATATAGGGGTCTGGGGACCAGCTGGCCCAGCCTCCACTTGCTGTGTGACCCCGGTCAAGTCACTGTTCCGTTTCCTCCTCTGTAAGTGAAGGGCTGAGCTGGGTGATGCTCTGTGAAATTCCCCACAGATTAATTTCTCAGATCCAGTGAGCCTCCATCAGCCCCCAGCAGGGAGCCCAGCCATTTCCCAAGCAGGGACCCTGTGCGAGGCCCGGTACCCGGACTAGTACCTCATTTGTTCTCAAGTAACCCTGGGAGGTGGCCTCTCCACCTTGCAGGAAAGTGAAAACTCAGAGAGGACCAGGGTAATCAAGCTGTCCAAGGTCACACAGCTAGCCAACGGCAAGCAGGGTGGGTTTCAGGAGGGGAAGGAAGGATGGGAGTGTCTGGAGCCTGGAGCAGCCTGGCCTGTGAGGCGTCCAGAGGGGGACAGGAGTGGTAGACAGCAGGGAATGTGCCACAGCCCTGGGCCGAGGGGAGGGAACACCGATCTGAGCCCCACAGGCCTGGCCTCGAGTCCGGGCACTGGTGCCCTTTTGCTCTGTGACACTTGGAGAAATCACCGTGTGCCTCTGAGCCTCAGTTTTCCTCATCTTTAAAATAGGGATAACGACCTCTCCTCCGCCCATCTCATAGGCTTATTGAAAAGATCAAATGAGAAAACGGTCTGAAACCTGCTGCTTACAATTTTCAAAAGCCTGAACCTCACCACTGACTAGTTCTGTGGCCCCTTGAGCCTCAGGTCCTCTGCCTGTGGAATCGGGATCCTCAGCCCTGCCCCGCAGGGTTGTCGGGGGTAGTGACCACGTCTGAGCCGTCAGACCTGCCTGCTCCTCCAAGCGACAGCCACTGTCGTCAGGAACGCACAGGGCAGAGGGCTGCACGTGCATCGGGACTCGTTCTCCATGTTTCCTGAGGGCTGTTTCCAGGGAAATTCAGGGCCTCTGTGACACCTGTTCTCAGGCTTCTCCCGGCACCACGCTGCTCAGCAAACAGAAGGCTCTGGAGGCCGGAAAGCTCGCTTTGTCTTCTCCTCAGGACCTGGGGATTTGTCTCTCTGCTGTGATAGGCCTGGCCTACAGCCTGCCTTACCTACATTTCTAGAACCTTCCAACCAGCTTCCTTGGGGGCAGCAGTCTGGGTCCCGGGAATGAAGGCACTTTCTCCCCCCAAGGCCAGGCTATGTGTGTGGTCAACAGATGCCATGCCCCGGGTGATGGGACTTCAGCAAAATGGAGAAAAGCTTTGAGTCCTGGACGTTCCATGCCAACCGCAGACCCTTTCCCAGGGCTTTTTTCCTGTGCCAACTAGAAAACGGGGCTGGCACTGGTTCCTCTTTATGGCAAAGGTGTGACTGAAAGCGGGCTGGGTTCCTTGGCAGTCAGGAACACAGCTGCTGGAGCTGCAGTGCCAGGTTCAAATCCTGCCTCAGACGCTTGCAAGCTCTGTGACTTTAGGTTACATACTTAACCTCTCTGTGCCTTGGAGGCCCCATCTCCAAATTGGAGATGATGCTAATGCTACCTACATCCAGGAGTCTTTGTGACAATTCAATTAGTTAATTCACACAAACCACTCAGAAGAGTGCCTGGAACACATTAAGTAGTATATAAACATTTGATATCATTATTATCATGGCATTGGTTCAGCCTCCTCATCTACAAAATAGGAATAACACCATGTCTAACTCAGAACGCTTTTGCGAAGATTAAATGAGAGAGCAGAGCTGGAATACTGATCACACTACCTGATAATCGTGGTAAGCAGGCCATTCAAGTTCAGGATCACCATGTTTACATTTAATCATCACGTATGCTGGGCAGAGGATATGCCATGCCTCTGGGAGCAAGCTTGTAAACAACCGACTCTCCAGAAATGCGAGGGGCTCTCCCGGCGGACGTGCCCTTCCCTGCAGGAATGCAAGCCCAGGGCTGGACAGGGCCCTCTGCAGGGCGGCTGCTTGAAGTGCCCTTGCAGGCCAAGAATCTATGATTCTACCCGTCTCTAATCTCTGTCAATTTCAGCCCAGCTCTACAACTTTTCACAAACACATCCTGGGGGCTTTGCCCCCAGACAGTAATCCTCCTCTGCCTGTTTTCTTGCCTCGGGAAAGAGACATCAAATCCAGACATATCCTGCCCCAGAAGCTGACAGTGCTTGTAAAGAGCATGTCATTCAAGGGTGTAAAGTGGTCCCCTCAAGCTGGCCCCCCAGCCTTCTCTGCTGTCACAGCAGAAGGGACACCAGCGGCCCTGCTGCTGCACCAACTAAGGGCACAGCAAGGCTGGTGGGCAACTTCCCAGGCAGGCACCTCTAAGACAGGGACTGAGATCCAGCTCAGGACCCGCAGGGTGTCCAGAAGCACCCAGTCGCTCCTCTTTCCCTCTCTCCTTGGGTGCAGTTCATTGGCGCCTTCTATAAATAGCAGTGGTTATTTAGGGAAATACACTGTACTCCATCTCTAGAGATGCCAACGCAGGCCTCTTTCAAAAATAGAACCCCAATCAGGTACGCTTCCTAACTCCTTTTCTCTCCCCACCAGCCCCAGAAAGAATCCTTCAGAAGGATTCAGAGACAGCATAGCAGCTCCAGATGCTGGGGGGAGTCAGAGCTGGGGGTCTCATCCAGGTTGTCTCCTTCCAAATCCCTTGCTCTATCTGTTTCCACTTAAAAAAATCCATTTCCCCTTGATTTAAAAGTATTATATTTATTCTAGGTATTATGGAAAACACTGAAAGGTAATCTCATCATCTAGAAATAATCACTAATCTTATTGTGTTCTGTCTCTCTCTTCCCTTCTCTAAACACACACACACACACACACACACGTACGCGCAAGCACACACTCACACACACATACATTTATTTATAGAATTGGGATAGTGCATTTTATGTCTTTTTTTCCACTGACTATCACATCAAAGGTATTTTCCTTTGTCACTAAGTATTCTTCTCCAACGCGATTTTTTAATTTGAGTATAATATAGAGGTTAAAGTACATATGTTTTGCTTCAGAAAGATCTGCGTTCAAGTCCTGACTCTGTGGCTTGCAGGTTTTGTGGCCATGGGCAGCTACTTAAATTCTGTAAGCCTCAGTTTTCACATTTATGAAATGGGGTCAATAATAGCATTCATTTCGGGTAAAGTATAGTACTTTCCTTAAAACTGCTCAGTAGATGCTTGTAATGATAATACCACCACCAACAAGCTCTACTGAACTATCATTGAGTTAATGATTCTCCTGTTGATAGCTATTTAGCTTGTTTCTAAAGCCCACGTTCTCCCACCACTCCTCCCCTCTCTGGGAAGTTCTGGAATCCATGGGGTGGGGGTGGGGGGATATGATGGTGGCATCCTGGCCGGAAACTTTGCAGATGAGTAAGAGATTAGCTGGTGGATTGGGGTGGGGAGGGGCAAGCTGGCAAAGGCTTACACACATGATCTCCCCAGGAGCCCTGCCTCTCCCCAAAGCTCTGGAATGATGTGACGGTGCCGGCTCCCTCTGCAGGCTCCCTCCCCTATGTGAATTAGGGCCCCGTGCCTCCAGCCTAAAGTGGTGGCTGGACAGTGGGCTTCCTCCTCTGATTCTCAGCCGGATTCCATCCTGATCACCTTTCATCTCTATATCCAATTCCCTAGGAAGCTGAAGTATCTTTTTCCTCTGCTTAGATCCTTTCATGGCACCTAGAAGCATTACAAGCTGGGCCCTGATGAAGAAAACAACCTCAGAGAGGTTAGGTGACTTCTCTGTGGCCACACAGCTAATCATTCATCAAGCTTTGTTTAGAAGTTTGTTATGGGCTGAACTGTGTCCTCCCCAAACTCATACGCGGACGCTTTGATCCCCAGCACCTCAGAATGTGACTGTGTTTGGAGACAGGGCCTTTAAAGTGGTAATTAAGGTAAAATGAGGTCATGTGGGTGGACCTTAATCCAATATGACTGGAATAAGAAGAAGAGATTAGGACAATACACACACAGGGACAATCAAATGAGGACACAGTGAGAAGGCAGCCATCTGTTAAGGCAAGGAGAGAGGCCTCAGGAGAAAGCAAACCTGCTGGAACTTTGATCTTGGACTTCTAGTCTCCACAATTGTGAAAAAATAAATTTCTGTTGTTTAAAACACCCTGTCTGTGGTATTTTGTTATAGCAGCCCTAGCAAATTAATACAAAGCTTAAAAACAAAACTCTTAACAATGTATAAGTTTCCAAAGTCATTTCATATTTTTTGATTGTTTTGATTTTTACAGTGATCTTGGGAGGTAGAAAGAATATTTTAATCCCTGTATAATTGGAGGGGATCGACGAAGTTTTGCGTGTCAAGTGCTTGGTCCAGTGCCTGGCCAGACAGGGTAACTGTGATTATTCTCACCTTCAAGTATTTGTACTTGCCTTGGATTCTAAGACTTATCAAAAGTAGGTGGAAGCCACAGAGGAGACAGGTTACAAACGCCATCTAAGGAGGGTCTGCCCAAGGGTTGGAAGGGCCGCCTCAGGAGGGAGAGCTCCCATCACAGGACACAGGAGAGCAGAAGCAGGATGGCCGCCGGGCAACATGCCGCAGCGCAGGGGTCCTCACTGTGATGCTAGAAGAGCAGCAGCATCACCCAGGAGCCTGCTGGATATGCAAATTCTGGTGCTTTACCCTAGATCTACTAGAATCAGGAGCTGGGGCTGAGGCTCTGCAGTCTGTTTTTTTGCCAGCCCTCCAGGTGATCCTGGTACACAGCGAAATTTGAGAACCAATGGGCTAGAGGAGACTTACGAATGGACAGGCAGACTGGAAAGGACGGGATGACCCTTAACAGCCCTTCAGAGCCAGAGACACTGAGATTCAGGAGGACACTGACCTCCCTCCTTCCTCTCCCCTTGTCTTTCAGATGCCACAGCCACACAATTTCAGCTGAAACAGCTGGGACTGACTTGTGTTCTGCAGTATCAACTGACTCCCCATCCGTGAAGTTGGGAGAAAGCGGCCAGACTCCCATTGCAGTCCCCCTAGGACATGCCATAGGTGCCACATCAGTGCCAGAAATGGCCTTGGAGATTTCGCAGCTTTGCAAATCTAGCCCAGAGGGGGCAAGAATCATCCAAGGTCACACATCAGAGGATGCAGGCCAGGCCTTCTAGGCTTACTCCTCATCACTGTGTGGCCATGCTTGGTGTCTTTGAGGGACGTGGGCATCCAGCAAAACCACTGAGGGAAACTTCTATTTTCATCCCACCTCTCTCTTGCTCAGCTGGCATGTGGAGGCCTTTCAATTCCGGGCTGATCATTCTTGACAGAATGTTTCAAAGTCAAGGCAGGGCAGGAGAGGACAAGGCTGTTGCTCCAGGCACAAGCACAGCCTCTGAATTTTGGGCCTGACAATGTAGTTTCTGTTCACACTGGAGGATTATACTGCCTTGGAAATACTTCTACCCGGGGCATTACAAGTGACTCATACTCTGGTCACCTTAACACTCAGAGTCACCCAGGAGAGACACTTGTCAGACCAGGTTTCATCAGTCCTGGTAGGAAGTATGCTCGAAGGATGGGCACTATTATGTCCCACATAGCTTTCTGAGTTTATGGAAAAAAGGCCATACTGCAGAGGGTCTGTAGGAAGAAGGTTACCTTCTAACTGGGGCAGCAGAGCCCATGACTAGGGCTGAAGGACATGAGTAACTCCAGAAGTAAGACATCAGACAACACAGAGAATGCTATCTTGGCTGGAAGATAGCTGGGAAGTTTGGGCTTGACCACTTGCTATTCTATAATCTTGTGCGTGGGGCCCCACATTTGTATTTCTAATAGCAATATTGGTGCTGGTGGTCCAGGGACCACACTTTGAGAACCACCGGCAATAGTAACCTGTCTGGCCTTCTTCATGGGGTTCTAGTGTTGCCTCCTCTGGAAGACCTGTATGCCAGTATAGTTCTGCCATCTGCATGGTGTGTAGGAGCCTTGAACCATCACTAACCATCTCTGAGCTTCAGGTTTCCTATCTGTAAAATGGGAATAACAACTACTCTCTGTAGTTCAGAGTGGTGAGGGTCAAAGAGAGAAACAAATAAGGCAAAAGAGTTCTAGAAATGGTAACAACTATAAGGGGAAGCAAACATTTTTTGGGGTGCTGACCATGAGTCAGAAATTCTGTTATATGTAAGGATACTGACATGAATAAGCCAGAATTCCTGTCCTTAGAGAACCCAGGGGTGGATGGGGAAGACAGATAAATGATCCCCTGATATAGCTGATGCAGTAGCAGAGATCACAGTAAGCTGTAGAAGCATGGAGAAGAGATGGGTGAGTGGCTTAAGTTGGATTTTATTCTCAGGGCAAAAGTAAGCCTTTGTAGGGGTTTAAGGTGGAAAGTGACCTGCTCTTATTTGTTTTATGGGAAGATCATTGTGGGCTGGAGCATGGATCGTCCACTGGGAGGGGCAAGGCTAGAGGCAGAGAGGCAGGGAGACAGTAAGGAGGCTGCTGCAGTGATGCAGGAGTGAGATGATGGACAGAAATGGATGCATTTGAGAGATTAGATGTGCAGGACAAAAAAGGCGGCAGAATCAAGAGAGTACCCAGGTTTCTGCTTCACTGACTAAGGCGGGGAGGAATGGGCAAGTGAGTTAGGATGGAGATGATACGCCTGTGCCTCCTGGACGCGTCAGGGCCATGAACAGACCCTGTCCCGTGAGCCACTGCCACTCTGACTACCAGGTCTCCCCCACTGTGAAGAACTTTCTCCCTGTCCTCCCTCCCCGTGCCCTGGCGTGACAGCTCTGCTGTTCTCTGCTGCTCTAACACAGAGCTGCGTCCTTCCCATCCATGGAGTCATCACCAAAATGGCCACCAGCAGCAATCACAAAGCAATCATCTTTTTTGTTTTCCTGATACAATGCCTGGGTGTGCAGATAACGTTTGTGATTGTTGCAAAAATGATGGACTGAAAACTGGGGCTCCTGACAAAGAAAAGGAGAAAAAAAACTATTTAAATAAACTCCAGTGGTTCAGACCCAATTTGAGGCTTCTTAAACTGGGGCCTGCTAAGGTTCTCTGCCCTTCTACCCTGACAGGGCTGGGGAATTGCCTTGTGAGACCCTGCCAAGGTGGGACAGCACACAGTGGTGGCCCCTGGAAGCTCTGGGAGTCGCCATTACGGTGGAACTGCTCTGGCATCCGCTCTGAGCTCTGGGCATTAATGATGGGCAGCTCTCTGGGCTTTTCACTCACAGCTTAGCCCCTAGCCAATGGAGAAGAGGTACTCACGGAGGTTCTAGGTGACTTAAGAGTAACCCAGTCAGAAAGACAGCAGACTAGAGGAGACCCATAATGATAAGTTATCTCTGTTACTTTGTTCCAAGGACAGCTGGCTGCACCCCTGAATGTGCTAAGGGTTTTATAAGCCTATTGTTTTATTTAATCCATTCTCACAACTGTCCTGAAAAGTGGGTAATAATAATCCCATTTTACAGAGGAAGACAATGGAGGGAAATGTTAATGATGGTCTCACAGCTAGTAAACAGCAAAACTGGGATTCTAGACCCAGGTTGCTTGACTCAAAAGCCCATGATTGAGATGTAATCAAAAAAATAAATAATAATAATAAGTGTGGAGAAATTGGGACTCTCATACATTGCTGGTGGGAACACAAAACGCTACAGACACTTGAAAGCAGTCTGGCAGCTCCTCAAATGCTTAAACATAGATTTACCATGTGATCCAATAATTCCCCACCTAGGTATATGCCTAAGAGAAATGAAAACATATATCCACAAAGAACTTTGTAAATGAATGTTTAGAGCAGCATTATTTATAATAGTAAAAAAGTGAAAGCAACCTAAATGTCTATCAACTGATGAATTGATATATCCATACAATGGAATTCATTTAGCAATAGAAAGAAATGAAGTACTATACATTCTACAACCTTGAAACCATTATCCTAAGTGCAAGAAGCCTATTACTAAAGGGCACATACTGTATGATTACATTGACATGAAATGTTTAGAATAGGAAAATTCAAAGAGACAGAAAGGAGATTAATGTCTGCCTAGGGCTGGGGGGTTAGGGAGAAATCCGGAGCAACCGTAACAGATATGGGTATTTTGGAGGAGGGGGTGATAAAAATGTTCTCAAACTGATTGTGGTGATGGTTGCACAACTCTGAGAATATACTAAAAATTACTGAATCATATATTTTAAATGATGAATTATATCTCAACCAATATATTCTTTTTTAAAGCCCATGATTAAATATTTTAAAAGTATGAAAAAGAAAGTCAAGATCCTTCCAAGTAAGAGCATCTAGAATTATTATAATTTTTTTCATTCATTCAACAAATCTTGACCCCCTATTATGAGTTTGGCAAATTATCTGGGAACTTGTGACTAGGAGCTCCTAGTCCGGGTGGAAGAGATAGGATGTGGGCATCATGATTCATGGGAGAAGAAGCCAAGGAAATTTAAACAGGAGGATACTATTTCACACCCGGTGGGTTGGCAAAATGTTTAAAAGTTTGACATTACCACATTGGCAAAGACGCAGAGCCCCAGATATTCTGATACACTGTCTGAGGGAGAATAAATAGGTATAATTTGGAAAGATGCTGGGCAGTGTTTAGCATAACTAAAGATACACATGCCCTACAACCTAGCCATTCAAGTAGAACTAAGGACGCACATGCCCTATGACCTGGACATTCCAAGTGTCCCTAGGGTATCACTTGGATGAACTCTTGCACAAGGCACAAGGGAACATGAACAAGGTCCATGGCGGCGCAGTTTACACCAGAAGACTGGAGATAACCAAGTCCATCAATAAGAGAAAGAGTAAATAAACTGTTATACTCACACAATGAATTATACACAGTAGGTTAAATGCCAACAAAATACAATGAATACAAAGTTTAAAAACATACCAAACAACACTACGTCACTTATGCACAGGTGCATATGCAGCAAAAGTCTAAAAACGGGTGTGGGAATGATCAGTACCAAATTCTGGATACTGGTTGCTTCTTAGGAAGGAGAGGAATAAGACTGGGCAGCAGTTGTAAGAAAAGCGCACAGATCCCTTATGTATTTTGCCCAGTTTTGACAATGGTAACATTTTGCAAAGGCAAAATATACTATCACAACCAGCAGACTGATAGTCATGTAAACCACCAATATTATTCAGGTTTCTACAGTGTCACTTGTATTCCTGTATGCGTGTGTCAAATTCCACCCACTTTTATCCTGTCTAGGTTTGCGTATCCATCATCACAGTCAAGATACTGCAAGGATCTCTGTGTTGCCCTTCTATAGCCCACCCACTCCACTCTGAGCCCCTAGCCCTGTCCCTAAACCCTGTCAGCCACCAACCTGACCTCCATTTTTAAACTTCTGTCATTTCGAAATATTCTATCAGTGGAATCTACCAGCACGCAATGATTTGGAATTGGCTTTAATTTTTTGCACAGCACAATTCTCTAGAGACCCATCCAAGTTGTTGCAGGTATCAACGGTTCACTTCTTTCCACAACTTGTTACACCATTCACTTTGTGAAGGACATCTGGACTCATTCCAGTGTTTGGCTATTAGAATACCTACAATGCTTTCTTTAGTCCTGCAATTGGGTGGCAGGTATTTGGATTTTTACTATAGTATTTACTCTACTTTCTTTTAAAATTTTTTTTTGCGGTACGCGGGCCTCTCACTGTTGTGGCCTCTACCGCTGCGGAGCACAGGCTCCGGACGCGCAGGCTCAGTGGCCATGGCTCACGGGCCCAGCCGCTCCGCGGCATGTGGGATCCTCCTGGACCGGGGCACGAACCCGTGTCCCCTGCATCGGCAGGCGGACTCTCAACCACTGCGCCACCAGGGAAGCCCTACTCTACTTTTTGATGTGAAGGGGGTTCATACTTGGAAGAAATGAAGGAAGGAAGGAAGGAAGGAAGGAAGGAAGGAAGGAAGGAAGGAAGGAAGGAAGGAAGGAAGGAAGGAAGGAGGGAGGGAAGGAGGGAGGGAGGGAGAGAGGGAGGGAGGAAGGGGGGAAGGAATGAGGGAGGGAAGGAGGAAGGGAGGGGGGAAGGAAGGAAGGAAGGGAGGGAGAGAGGGAGGGAGGGAGGAAGGAAGGAAGGGAGGGACGGAGGAAGGAAGGAAGGAGGGAGGGAGGGAGGGAAGGAAGGAAGGAAGGAAGGAAGGAGGGAGGAAGGGAGGGAGGAAGGGAGGAAAGAATGAGGGAGGGAAGGAGGGAGGAAGGGGGGAAGAATGAGGGAGGGAAGGAGGGAGGGGGGAAGGAAGGGAGGGAGGGAGAGAGGGAGGGAAGGAAGGAAGGAACGAAGGAAGGAGGGAGGGAAGGAGGGAAGGAGGGAGGGAGGGGGAGAGGGAGGGAGGAAGGGGGGAAGGAATGAGGGATGGAAGGAGGGAGGGAGGGAGGGAGAGAAGGAAGGAGGGAGGGAAGGAGGGAGGGAGGGAGAGAGGGGGGAAGGAATGAGGGAGGGAAGGAGGGAGGGAGGGAGGAAGGAAGGAAGGAAGGGAGGGGGAGGGAGGGAGGGAGGGAGAGAGGGAAGGAGGAAGGGGTGAAGGAAGGAAGGAAAGAAGGAAGGAGGGAGGGAAGGAGGGAGGGAGAGAGGGAGGGAGGAAGGGGGGAAGGAAGGAAGGTAGGAAGGAAGGAGGGAGGGAAGGAGGGAGGGAGGGAAGGAAGGAAGGAAGGGAGGGAGGGAGGGGGGACAGAGGGAGGGAGGGAGGAAGGAAGGAAGGAAGGAAGGAAGGGAGGGAGGGAGGAAGGGGGGAAGGAAGGAGGGAGGGAGGGAAGGAAGGAAGGAGGGAGGGAAGGAAGGAGGGAGGGAGGGAAGGAGGGAGGGAGGGAAGGGACGGAAGGAGGGGGGGAGGGAGGGAGGAAGGGATACTACTAATGTGGTCCACTCTTGTGCAGACAAGAGGGTGGCCCAGAGTGCAGGGCTCAGGGTGACAAGTGAGACCAAGGCTCTGGCCCCCCCTCAGGTCTGGTGTTCAGGAAGTGGGACCGAGGCACCCACCTGCTTTGCAATCCTAAGCCTCACGTGGGTGCAGGAAGCCTGCCCAAATCCTTCAGCCTCGGGGGCAAGTGTCTGAAAGAACGCCACCTCTGGTCGCAAAGCTCCTTCTCTGGCCTGGGTGTGTGGGTGGGCTGCCCCCAAATGGGAAAATCACCAAGAGAGCAGATGAAACGGGGTAGCACTCAAGGGAGGCAGAGTGAAGTCTGGCATCTCCTGAGGCCCTTGAGAAAACTCCAGAATTGCAGCAAAGTGGCTCTCTGAACAGTGCTGGAGTAGAGAAAGCCAGTTGGAAGGAAACAGAAAACACTGGGAACTTCCTTTTAACCTCAGGTTAAAGCTGTTTGGGGATTTTCTTTCCAGTGGGTGGATAATGAGACCCTGATCCTATCTGTTACTGCCAGGTGCAGGGGGACAGGGGTGGCTCTGGCTTCCTGTGTGCCACCTACGCCTCTGCCCAGGTAGCTTTAACCTGCCCTGCCTAAATCCCTGCAAACATCAATTATGACCTTCTTAGTCCTGGGCAGCGCATGGGGCAGTGACAGATTCGTGTTATGAACATCCCATGGGGGCTGCCTGGTGCCCTCAGGAGGCCCCCAGACACCCAGAAATGCTCTGTGTGGCCCAGGGAACTAGAACCAACGTGCTGAGAAGCCCAGGGGGCTTTGTGATGACCCATCCTTGGAGGAAGGCAGGAACAAGGCACTGGCCTAGGTCAGGGCGGGTTGCCACAGAGCTCACCTTCCAGGCAGGCTCGGGAGGATGAGGAAGATTCTGACAGGCTCAAAGCATCCCAAGGGCTCCCCACTCCAAAGGAAGGGCATGTGCAAAGGCCCTGGGGCAAGGAAGTACTATAATTACAGCTGCTACCACGGCTGCTAATAATAATAATATCACAATTCACACTGACTGAAAACGCTATGGGCCAGGCGCTGTGCCCACAGCATTATGTGAAACATCTCACTTGATCCTAACAACCACCACCATGACAAATTACTGTCGTGTCAATTCTACACGCGAAGTTACAGAGGCACACGGTGGTTAAGAAACTTGCTCCTGGTGACACACCTTGGAAGGAGGAACAGGATTTGAACCCAGAGCCTGAGCTCTTTGCTGTTGATGACAAACTCTTCTGAGAAAAGGGATGCTACGGAGCCTGCTATGACACTATGAGAAGTTTGGGGCTCCTCTGGAGGCGAGGGGAAGCCACAGAAAATCACTAAGGAGACAAGAGTCACAAGCAGACTTCTGTTTCGAGGACGCTATCCTGGAGGCCGCCCTGAGCTCCCTCCTCAACACCCCTGAAGGTCCAGCTCCTTGGTTTTATTGCTTTTCTTTGGAGCCTCTTCCCTGCCTTGCATGTTAATATTTCAGTGAGATAATATTACTCTTGTTTTGGAGAATAAGGCAACACCTCTTTCCATAACTGCAGGCACCCGGTGAGGTTGTTAAACCAGCACAAGAAGCATCCTCTCTCCAGAGTGTTCCAGACCCACTGAGCTCCACATCACCCACTTCTGCTCCATCTATCTTCCCACTCGAAGCCGCCACTGGGCATGGCTGGATCTGAGTCCATCCCATAGCCTCCAAGACAAGACACAAGCACAGTGAAGCCGCTTGGACAGTATTTCTCCAAACCTGGATGATGTCCTCCTTGAGGGTCCCCATACTTTACCGGCTGTCTGGGCCCAGTGGCTGTCCAGGGCCTCTCTCCCATCTCCTGAGACATCCTCACACAAAGGAAGGGAAGGACGTGGCCTTTGTAGCCAGCGGGTTCCGGGTTCAAGCCCTGGTGCTGCCACTTACCACCTGTGTGGGCAGGAGAATGCTCCCCGCTCTGGGCGTCTAGGTAGGGAGGAGGTTGGGTGAGAAGATGTCAAAGGTCATCCAGCCCTGGAACTCCTCCCGGAGAACCCGCAGTGCCCAGGGCTGAGCATGCCCTCGCCTGCCGGCTGAGACGGCAACAGCAAACCCTCCACCCCTTCACGGTCGTTGTGAAGATGAACCAGAGAACAGACAGGAAAATACAGGCCAACAGCAACGTGCTTTACAAAGCGAGAGGTGATTTCATTATTTCATAACCTAGTTTATCTCCAGTGCCTCCCGACTCCGTCTTTCTTGTGTGTATGTGTGTGTGTGTGTGTGTGTGTGTGTGTGCGCGTGTGTGTGTGTGTGTTTCCTTTGGTGGTGGGGAGAAGAATGAGGAAGGGGTGTCCGCTGGGGCTGAAGGAGCTGGGGGAGCTGCAGCGAATTCCTCCAGACCGTGCTTGGATTTGCGGGGCCTGTGCTCTGGCACGTGCCGAGCAGAGGCAATGAACCCACTCCGACACCGTTCATCACTGCAGGACACAGGCCTTGTGGGGACAGGCCCACTGCTGCAAGGCGCGGCTCTCTCCCTTCCCTGTGCCACAGCCACTGGGATTCAGAATTGCACCAGCCTCTGGCCTCGCCCTCAGGAAGATGCAGAGCCAGCAGAGTGCACGTGAGCTCAGGGTTGGAAGCCAAGCGGGGTGAGCTGCTTCTTGCCCTGGCTCTGCAACCTAGTCAGCTGGGGTAATGTCCTAACTTCTCTCAGCCTCAGTTTCCTCCTCTGTACAAGGGGGATGGGGATGATGATGGTGAAAATAATAGTTGAGTTACTGTGAGGGTTGAGATAAAACAGTAAAACAACACAGTATGTAGTAATGATATTAGTTATAATTATCAGGGGAAGGGGAGAAAGTTCATGACTTGTTCAACATATACGTACTGAGGGCCTGTTCTGTGCCGAGCACTATTCCGGTAACGCTAATCTCTGCAGGCCCTCACTGGGGCACCAGTGAGGATGCCCACAGAGCGAAGCTCGGAGTCTCGCGGTAACAAAGAAAGGCCACCCAAGCCTCCTCCTCCTGCGATCCTTCCTCCCTCCTTCCACAGATTGCTCCCTCCTACTCACACCCCACCTGGCTGGCACTGGGTCAACAGTGTCTTCCCTAAATGGTGGTACAGAGGCCAGGAGCTCGCGTTGAGCCTCCCAAATTAACTAGCAACCCCTGGGAAAATCCCAGACTCTCTCCCTTAAAAGACAATCACTCAAAAGCTTTAACTCCACCCGCATGTGTCAGCTTCCCTGACACTAATTGCTCCAAACAGGCTGAATATTAATTGTGTCTCTGAAGGGAGAACCAGGAAGTGTTGTCTTTGATAACTCACATGGATCACCCGATCCCTCTCTTGGATAATTCCAAGAGCTCCTGGGACATTGCACACTCACGTGGCCCCAGAGGGGAATTCTCCTATACAGGCTGTTCATGGTCTGCAATTAAAACAACTTCTGCAACAAGTCTCTTCAGCTCTGGGCCCTCTCTTGAACACATATATGTTAGGCTGGGTGGGGCAGGGAACTCACGCCTAATAACATTGATTGAGTACCTACTAAGTGCCAGGAGATTTACATGTATGATTTCATTGAATCCTTAGAACAACCTTGTGAGGGTAGGTGTTCTTATCCCATGTAGCAGATAAGGAAACTGAGGCACAGAGAGAGGTATTCATTTGTCCAAGATTATACCAGTTGTGAGAGAAGTGGCTTTGAACAGGTATATCTGGCTCCAACACGTCTGCTCATCCAGTTACACCAGCGGTTCTGTCTTTTTGTCACTATAATCCTTCCCACCACCACCCCGCACTCCCAAAACCCTACTGCTAAGAAGACTTTATAGAATTTTTTTCCCCAAAACTCCCCTACTTCCCACGAAATGTTAATACCGCACGTATGCTATATATTTGTTATGTACTGGGCTCTTTGGAGGACCACAAGCCATTGTAATAACTGAGATTTCTTTTCGCCCCTAACCCCCAAGGACCCATCTCGCCCTTTGGGGATGACAGTGCCCCTGTTGAGGATGTGTACATTATAGCGGGGTCAAAGTGTTGGCCCCAGAGTGGACGACAGCAATGTCTACCCCATAAACCCAAACCAGGAAGGGAAAATAAGATGTACCATCTCTTCTCAAGTGCAGTGTCCATGTTTTCTTTGGAGGGACTGGCAAGTCCTGGTCTTTTTGTCTCTAGATGTGCTATCTGTTCCTCATACTTTACATTCATTTGTCACTTCCTATGAGAAACCTGCCTAGACCTCCTTACCTGAGGCTGGGTTGGCTCCCTTCTACCTCCAGTTTCATTCTGCCAAAGCAATGATCAGACAACGGTCAACTGTCCATGTAAATGTCCTTTTACACATGAGGAAGGACTATGGCTTATCCATCTCTGCATCTCAAGGCCTAACATGGGTACAGTATGTAGCAGGTCCTCAGTAAATGTTTGTGGAGTGAATGAACCAACGGGCAAGTGCTCACGCTGCCTCTGCTGCACATGGCTAAAGCTTTAGCAAGGATCACGCTGGGGACGGCTGGATCATAGCAGTAACATGCAGGCCTGCTCCAAGGTTACCACAAAATCAGAGTTTTCATTTGACAACATCTATAGGTAAGGTTCTTGGTCAAGGCCCCTGTGGGGTTGAGGTGAGCACAGGGTGAGATCTCAGAAGAGTGATGATGATGATGACACTGAGAGATGGACTTGGCCTGTTGCCTGGAAACTTCCCCTTGGCTCTCTTGGCGTATTTCACGGACTCCGGAGCGAAAATACAATAAACTGCCAACCCATAATAACCAGGGAAATCCTAGCTGATGAAGCTCCTTGTTCACACCAAAGAAAGACAGTGGTGACCACTTTCAAGTTCTGTTTCCAGCCACATGGCTGCTTATTCACTCTAAGGAATTCCCCTAATGCAAGACATAGAAAATACCAGATTAAACAAACATATAAACAAACCATTTTTAAAAATATATAGAGAGGGGCTTCCCTGGTGGTCCAGCGGGTAAGACTCCACGCTCCCAATGCAGAGGGCGTGGGTTCGATCACTGGTGGGGGAACTAGATCCCACATGCCGCAACTAAGAGTCCGCATGCCACAACTAAGTAGTCGACATGCCACAACTAAAAGATCCCGTGTGCTGCAGCTAAGACTCGGTGCAGCCAAAAATAAATAAGTAAATAATAAACAAATAAATATGAAAAAAATATAGAGAGCTGACCTGTCAAGAAAGAGAAGGAAATACTCAGAGGTCAGATGACCACGAGATATCACAAATCCCTAGAGGTTCCCAAGCACTGAGCGCGGGACAGTCCTGGGGGGTATCTGCCAGTCCCTAGCGGTCTGGGGATTTTAGTTTTAAAGGTCCAAGGAAAGTAGCAAAGTCAAAGTCCTTCCAAAGGTAGAAGTCAGACTGAGACCTCACTTAGGTTAGGATTTCAAAGGGAGACGTTTATGCCTTAATGAACAGGCGAATCAGAAAAAAACGAAATTCCACCCCACAAAAGGAGACAGTGAGGCAACTTGGCCCTGGGGCTGGGTGAAGGGAAAGGAAAAGGTTTTAAAGTCTCCTCTGAAAATTCCCAATCACAAAGTGGTCCTCACGTGGGTCTGGTGCTTGACTACATATTACCTTGTGGCCAGAAAAGACCCTTAAGTCCAAGCTGAGCATTGAATGTAAAGTGACCCCAAGTCGATGGTTCCACCAGGCACCTGGCAGAAGAAAATGCAAATCCTTCCTTTCTGGACTGATGAATTTTCAACTCAGGCCTCCAAGAAGCCCCACAAAGTTTTAACAACCATGAACCCATGATTTGAAAATTCACAGAACATGGGAGGAAATGAGCCACGGTGAGCAACAGACGGCAGAAATAATGAACAAAAGAATCACCCCTATGAGTACTACAGGTGCTAAAACGATTAGATTTAGTACTACAGTACTAAAACGATCAGATACCGAAAATAAAAGAAATGTGTATAATATTTAAAGAAATATATAAGGGTAGTCAAAGCATAAACAAAGAACAGACTCTCAAAAAAGATAAAAACAGGTTGACAGATAACCAACTAAAACTTCTATAAATGGGACTGACATATAGGCTTCTTGAGGCTGTTCTATATACGGTGCGTGTGTAGTATCAGAATGAACCCTAGCATTGGAATCAGAAAACTAAAATGCTGTGTGTCTTGGGCCAATCACTGCCTGTCTCTGGGCATCAGTGCCCTCATCTGCAAATGAAAGCATGGAACTAGATCACCTCATAAGTCCAACTCTGTCAACCGATGTTCTGTGATACAACACTTCAGCTATTGGGCACCTGGTTTTTGAGTTACCCCTGATTATAAGCATCTTATGAGATTTTAAATCCGTACAATAGTCCATTGAGATAGGGGCTCTTATTATAACCATTTCATGTATTAGGAAACTGAAACAGAGATTAAGTAACTTGCTCAGAGTCCAGAGCTGGTAAGCCAGCTCGGACTCCATCAGCCTGACTGTAGAGCCTGCTCTCTTCCACTATATATCCTTCTACCATGCTTGACTCCTAACACCTGGAATTCCACCTCTAGGATCCCCTGACCTAGGAGAAGTCTCCCACGGCAAGGGGCAGCTCAGTGGCTAGCCCAGGCTGTGAACAGCAACCAGGATTCCAACTCCAGTGGGTAGCAAGAACATCGTGGAGTTAATTATCAGTAACCAAATATTATTAAGTACACCCTACGAGCAAGGCCTCTGCTCACTTCAGACAAGACGTATACATGACAGAGCAGCCAACGGTGACAGATGGCTAGGGCTTACCTCCTGACCACCCACTTTCAGAAAATGTTTCATTCTGAAAGCACTTCTCTGTGCCTTGGTTTCCTCATGGGTAATATCGGGACGGTAACAGTACCTGATATCCCTGGGTTGTTGCTGTGATTCAGTGAGCTAATACAAGTCAGGTGTGTCATGAGCACGCCGCCGACGGTGGCTCTTGCTTTGTTACTAATTTCAACCCAGCGGGCAGAAGTCGGGCTTGGCCGCAGATGCCCTCGATTCCATTCCAGCCTCCCCCACTTCCCAGCTGTGTGACTTCAAGTCATTGACCCTCTCTGAGGCTCCACGGCCCCGTCTGTGAATCAGAAATAACAATGCTTACCTCACAGGTAGTTGTGAGGGTTAAATGGACTGTGAAATGCCTAGTGCAGTGGTTGACATATACTAGGTTCCCAACAAATGTCTGTTCTCACGCGTGGAGCGTTTTCTGCACACTCGGCTTCTCCACCAGGTTTAGAATCCAAAGAGGCAAAGGATTCTGTGCTAAGACATGCTGGCTGGCTGTTCTTTTCCACCTGGGGAGCTTTCACAAAGAAGTGGGGGGGGGGGTGGAAGATATCTAAGCACATCCATTTCACAGCAGGTGAGTCAAGGCAATATGGTGACAGAGGTTTACAGCCTCGGAAGAAGGCCTTCAGGCCATGACCTTGGCTGCTTTGACTAAACTGGCCACGGAGATGCGCAGCTGAAGATGCCAATAGCAACAGGGAGGAAGCCCTACCTTTATGAGGATTTGGTCACAGAACCCAACTAGAGGAATGACACTGACTTTCCCATTTGGAAATAAAGCAGGTTTATAAATGGTTCTGCAATCAACCTGTACACCCAGGGCTGTGCAGCCTGAGTGATGGGGGACAGGTAAATAGGGATTACATTAAAGGGGTTGCAGAAGGGCAGGGACATCCGCAGCAGTGGCTGCATCCCTACACGAACCCCGACCCCTGCAGGCCTCGGGGAAGGGCAGAACTCCACCCTCGGCTTCTACAGCTGCCTGGTTTTCACTTCCCAAAACATTGGCGGAGGCTGTCCAAAAATGGTTCCCTCACAGGGATTCCTCTTTTGAGCAAATAGGGAACTCCTGAGTTTCAAGCTCCATCTGTATCACCTTTTAGATTTCATCTTAGGTCACCAGATCCTTCCTCCTCCCCCTAAGACCATCTATGTGTTCACTGAGCCCAGACATTGATTAAGCAGATACAGGGTACTGAAAGAGGCCGGTAGCATGGTAGGGTGGTGGGCATGCCATGTGCTTGGAGTGACGATGAAGGTGCAAACTCAGGGAGGGAAAAGGAATCTTGGAGGATAAACAGATGGTCTGGGCAGAAAGAGCCTGAAACCAGCACAAGGGTATGGGTGGCCATGGCAGCACTGCTTGGACCACTGGACCTCACAAGTGGAAGCATGGCGCCTCACCGGGACAAGACTCAGCATCTTCTCTCCAGCTGGAGAACAGCGTGGTAACCCCCAAGGGCGAGTCAAACAGACCTGGCTTCATACCCCAGTTCTACCAGGTACTAGGACATATGTGTCCCTGAGCAAGATTCTTCTCTGTGTCTCTGTTTGATTGATGGAAAATGGGAGTCTCTCTATCTCATAGAGCCCAAAACACATAGGTTTTCATAATGAGGATAAAATATGCAATGTGCCCAGCACAGATACTAACCCACGGAACGAGTTCAATCAATGTTCTTTTATCCTTGCTTCACTGCCATAATTGGCACCATCTGTGACAACACATTCTTAGCCTCAGAAGCCTTATTTGCCTTACTCAGTATTTATACAAGAAGTAGGATGTTCCAATTAGGATTATTTCTCCAACTTGACCCGAGCAAAATAATGAATCTGTCCCAAGCCCTCTGACCTCCCAGGTTCCCATCGCCAACCAGGATGGATGGTTCTAGCAGGGCCTGACCACTCAGCAGTCTCTGAGTCACTAATAACGCTACTTAATAGCTAACATCTCAATAATGGCCAAGTCTTCTATGAAAAGTAAACAATACAGAAACGAGATTATTGACTGTCTGCTGTGTGTAGGGGAGCTGCCATGGTAGAAGCCAAAAGGGTGGAACAAAAAAGCATAAGTGGTGTTCCTGTTCGACATTCCAAGAGCTAAAAAGTGTACTTGAGGGCTTCCCTGGTGGCGCAGTGGTTGGGAGTCCGCCTGCCGATGCAGGGGACACGGGTTCGTGCCCCGGTCCGGGAAGATCCCACATGCCGCGGAGCGGCTGGGCCCATGAACCATGGCCGCTGAGCCTGCGCGTCCGGAGCCTGTGCTCCGCAACGGAAGACACCGCAGCAGTGAGAGGCCCGCGTACCGCAAAAAAAAAAAAAAAAAAAAAAAGTGTACTTGAAAGATAGAAACGCATTTTTAAAAGAGCAGGATGTAGCAGTAAACATGCTAGGTCAAAGAAACAGTGCCAAGCCCAGGTGGAGCTGTGGGAAAAGCAATCGTGGGCTTTAGAAGTTGACTGACTTGGGTTTGAATCTGCACTACCTTTACTAGTAAGGTATCCTGGGGAAAGGGGAGAGGGAATGGATGCCTCAGTTTATTCAGCTGTAAAATGGAGAAAATACCTCCTAACTGCTGTGATGATTAGATAACATGGTGAAGGCCTAGCACACAGTGAGTGCTTGATTAGCTGTTAGTTTCTTTCCTCCTCCTTTTCCTCATTTCCCCGTCTCTTCTAGATCACTGACATGACTTTATTTGCTAGTGAATTTGAATGGGTAGTGGATGACTTTTATCTGCCCGTTGATGACTACAGGCCTCTGCACATGCAAATTTTATACCATCAAGTCATCAATGCCTGTGCAAAACCTTTCGGTGGCTTCTCATTTCTTAAACAAGAATAACAGAACATCCCAGCTCCTCTGCCTGGCATCCTAAGCCTGCCAACAGGAGGGCTCAACCTCCCAACACTCTTCCATGGCAATGCTCACCCTAGTGGCACCCACCAGGGTGCTGGGTGGATGGTTCATTTTGAGCTAATATTTGTATATGGTGTGAGGAAGCGGTCTAACTTCATGTTTTTGTATGTGGGTCTCCAGTTGTCCCAGCATCACTTGCTGAAGAGATAAGCACCTCAGTGTCTCTGAGCCTCAGTCACCTCATCTCTAAAACAAGCTTGGAAAGACCACCTTGTAGGGTACTGTAAGCCCTCAATGAGACAGAGAGAAAAAAGGGAGCTATGAGGGGTCCCTGGCACACAGCAGCCAGCCAATGCCTATAACTGAAGAAACAGACAATGGATTAGGGAGTACTCTGAGACATTGGTCATCCTTACTGCAACGGGACCAGAGCTCTCCTATCCCTAAAGATCTTTCACATTCACAGCCCCATGTGCTTGTCCCAAGAACCTGTACCATCCTGTGGAGAGTGGTTTGCAACCCCCCTTCCCAAGAACCCGATCATCTTTTCTTCTTCCTTTCCCTAATTTTCCTCCCTTAATTTCTACCTTAATTTTTGCGTTAAATGCTCTTGGCCTTAATTAACTAATCAATTAAAATTTGGTAGCCCACTCACATCTTTTTTGGCAAGGTGGTAGGAAGGCATGAATGAACGAATGAGTCAAGCAAAGAAAAGGCCCCTCATTTAAAGTCAGAGCAGTGAAGCCCCTGAGCTAAAGTGATGTACAGGCCACCCCACACGGAGGTGTCGGCGGCGGGCCTGTGTGATGCTCCGTCCAGCTCAGCGCTCTCTATGTGCCCCCACTCCCCCTCCCACCCTGGAGAGAGACTGAGCCTTTTAAATCACATCTCCCTCCTCCACGGTGTTTGCAACACCTCCCAATTTAGTTTCTCTCTGAATTTCATTAGTGTCCCATTTGCCTCATCTTCCTGATTTCCGAGGCAGGTGTTGAGAAAGAGGCAACTCAGTTGGCAATGAGGGCTCCTGCCTCCTGACTGAGGGTGAGGGAACCTTCAGAGGAGAAGGACAGGGCCCCTGGGCTGCAATTCCCGGAGTGCTCTGGTCCACTCAGCTCAGGCCAACAAACAGTAACTGGGCCCTACCTGCGTGCCAGGCACCGGGGGCTTACAGATGAGGATCTGTGGTTGCCCGGGCCCATGGGGATGGGGGGACAGTGCCTATGTGATGTGCTGCAGGGGCGTGGCCCTGCTGGGCAGGCAGAGCACTTGCTACGTTCCAGGCAGTGTTCCAGGTGTAGGAACCCTGTGGGGAACAGCACAAAGTAACTTCCTGCCTTCATGGAGCTTACATTCCAATGGGGAAGAACAGAAAACAGACAATTAAATTTATAGAGTAATATACAATGTGTTAGGTGGAGATAAATGCTACCTAGAAACACTGAAACAGAAGAGGGGCACAGAAAGACCCAGAGAGTGAGGACCGCCTTCCATTCTCACCTCCTCTATAGCCACTTTTGCTCACGCTGGTGGCCTCCTGCTTCTCCTTGAGCAGCAAACACACTGGTTTGCTGATTCAGCCGCATCTGTGCTTTGCTCCCTTGGATGGTGACCTGGAGATCTACTCACTGCTGTTCCCTCTGCATGAAGAATTCTCTCCAAGACTGGAAAAAGGCTTCTATGACTTATGCTTTGAGGTGGAAGTGTGTTTACGGTTCGAGGAAGAGCAAAGAGGCCACTAGCGTGAGTGAGGAATGGGGTTGGCAGGGAAAAGGGGCCGGGTCAGGTGAGTCCTGGTGGGTCAGGGTTAGGCCTGTGGCTTTTCCTCTACAGGAGCTGGGGAGCCATTAGCGGGCTTTGAGTCGAAGAGTGATCTGATCTGACTGATGTCTTAACAGACGCCTCTGTGTCAGATCCTGGGAGGGAAGGGTGGCAGCAGAGCCCCCTGAGGAGGCCACTGCAAGAATCCAGGTCTGAGATGGCGGCTTGGGCCAGTGTGGGGACAGAGGAGGTGGTCACATGTGCTGAGGAGGGGAGAAAAGTGATGAGGTCAGTGTAAATGTAGCACGAAGTGCGAGGGGAGGGCAGGGGGGCGATGAGGCCAGAGAGAAAAGGGGGACCATTCCAGACAGAAGGACCCACCAGCGCCAAGGCTCAAATTCAACCCCATCCTGCCAGGCTCAGATCCTACTACCTATGTTTCTGCATTTCTTCTCTCTCTCATTGCAGGTGAGTTCAAGAAGCCTCGCTCTGGGCCCAGCTCTCTGGGTGGGGATGAGCGACCCCATCTCCAGGCTCCAAGAGGCCCCTCTGTCAGAGCTGAGAGCTGCGTTCACATGTAACACCATGGGATGTTGGGGGAACCAACGAGACAAAGGCCCTGGATGGGGGGATTTAGAGGAGGAAGAGGAGACCACATTTCTTGGGTTTAGATGCAGTGGAGGAGGAGATTCAATTTTTAATTGTAACAGTCACATCCTCCTTACAAGTGAGCATGGATGGGGCTGAAGAGTTTACCTCCAGCCCAATCATCTTCCCTTGCTAAGTGAACCTCAGTTTTCTTATCTTAAAAATGGAATTGTGGGGCTTCCCTGGTGGCGCAGTGGTTGAGAGTCCGCCTGCCGATGCAGGGGACACGGGTTCGTGCCCCGGTCCGGGAAGATCCCACATGCCGCGGAGCGGCTGGGCCCGTGAGCCATGCCCGCTGAGCCTGCGCGTCCGGAGACTGTGCTCCGCAACGGGAGAGGCCACAACAGTGAGAGGCCCGCGTACCGCAAAAAAAAAAAAACAAAAAAAAAATGGAATTGTAAGAACTACCTCTTGGGGTTGCGGCAGTTTGATGAGATGCATCAGTCAAGTACCTGGTACAAAGCGTCAATAAACGTGACCCTAGTTTACCTGTCCCTCTCTATGAAAGGCAAACATCTTAATAGGTGTCCTCAGAGAACCATTATGTCTCCACTGCCGAGAATTTATCCAAGTTTGTAGTTATAAACATTCATCAGGCTGAGAGCAGAGGCTTCCTTCGTTTTCGTTTTCGTTCCCTGTTATATCCTGAGAGTCTAGCACGGTGCTGGGCCTTTTTGTCAATATTCAATATGTCTCTGCTGAATTGCTAAATAAATGACTGAATCAGAGGTTATGAATGATCTAGGCTCTGGTGCTTTTTAGCTGGGAGACCTCAGACAAGATAATTAACGTCTCTGAGTCAAAAAAAAATAAATTACTGATAATCCCTTTAGAATGTGTTAATATTATTAGGTCCGAATATGAGTTATTTGGTAGGTACACCAGATTAAAACAACTAAATGAAATGTACAAAAAAAAAATTCTCTGAGTCTCAGTTATCTTACCTGTAAAATGGAAATCATAGTATCTACTATGGCAGAAGCAGTTACCGCGCATCGAATATCGACATTTCCCAGAGGCCTAGAAGTCAGGCAGGACCACGTGACTAGTTTTGGTTCACCGGCTGCGTGTCACTTCTGGGCCAAAGCATTTCAGAGCCGGTGCCTAACCTTCCGATTACCTCTTCCCCTGCTGCGGAGACCAAGGTGGCCACTTGTTCCCGAGGCTACACCTCAAATACAGCAGAGCTTTCATCAGGCTGGCCTCTGAGTCACTAGGTAGAGCAGAGCCCTCCACCTCCCCAGGTTAGAGCAAGAAATAAACCACTGTGTTAAGCCGCTAAGATTCTGGAGTTCATTTATTACTGCAGCATTAACTGAGCCGAGACAGACTCAGACTTCTACCCTACAAGACTGCCCGGAAGATAAAAAGTGCTTGGCTCTTAGTAGGTTTTCAATACAGGGCTCACTCCCTGGGTCCTGGCTCCTTCCTCGGCTTCTGTAGCCTTCCTCATGACCCAGACTCTATGTACGATTCTCCCTCTCAAGCCAGAGAAGAAACATGGCAGACGGAACAGAGAGAACATTCTCTCTGCCGTGTTTCTTCTCTAGCTTGAAACATCCTTCTACTTCCCCCCAACCCCCCAAGTGTGTTCTGTTTTTGTCACTGCACAGCAGTATAAGAAAAGCCTCTGGAGAGCCATTCTGGCCAGCTGGACCTGGTCCCCGGACTGCCTGTCCTCTGGGCAGCCGCCCACTCACCTGCTCCTACCTCATTCCCAGCTACGCCTCTGATCCCACTCCAACTCAGTTTGAAATGTAACCACCACACTCTGGACCCCGCCCTTGGTGACCTGGGCCCCAGAATGACTCTCATGGCCACCGTGGGCCCGGACCTGCACGGTGCTTCCTGGCTGCCGGCTCCCCCATCACATCCTCACTGGATGGCTGGCGCATGCCTGTTCTGTCCGCCCACCATACTGGCTGCTGGCTTTGGTTTCCAGCAGCCACCGGTCCTGCTACTGCATCCGCTTCCCGAGAAAGCCACCTCCACCCCGGCCTGACCTTCTCCACTCCCCATGTGGCTTAGTGGCAAAAGCCTTCAAACAGAAAGTACGCCTCTTTTCAGATTCCAAGATGACATTTCTCATCAAGACCGCAGGTTTGCAGTCGATGATGCAGAAAATCGCAGCAGACAAGGGGACTGACCTGGCTCCATGTCAGCATGTTCTGAAGAGTCAGCAGTGTCCGTGGGCCCTGCAGCCCTCTCTCCGGGGCCATCGGATCCTGGAGGATGAGACGGGATCCTTTCTGTTAAAGCAGAGAACACAGACCCAAGTGAGCGAGGTGGCAAGGTGTCCTTGACCCGGCCTCACAGATCTGTCCCTGGCAGTCAGGGCAAATGCACACCAGTAGGGAGAGGGGGCTTGTTACTGGTCCCACAGCCATGAAGAGAAGCAAGTGGGGTCCCAGACACCCTGGGAATCCCACACAAACGTACTCTCTGCAACCTTCCTTTCTTCTCCCATTTCATCTGGTCTTGTCTGACAGCCATTGTTGGCATCTTTCCTCAAGCTGACCAAACCCCTCAAGGGCAGGGACTGCAGATCGGTCCTCCTTACAACCCAGGCAAAGGCAGCTTGGAGCAAAGTAGACTGTTCCGTGAAGGACTGCCTGTACGCTGTGACGGGGGTGGGGAGCGTGTGGAACATGTGGCCGAGGCACCGGCCCCTGCAACAGTTCTACCATTGATTCACTGGGCAAATACATACATCACTGAACCTTTTGAACCTTAGTGTCCTGCCCTATAGGATGGGCCCATCTTCCCTGTGATATACCGTATGGGAGTACTGGGAGTCACACAGGCAGAATTCCTTCCACACAAGAGCCTGGCCCTGGCCCACTTGCTTATCACTCTGCAAACCTCTAGCAAATCACTTCCCCTCCTTGAGCCTCTGTCTGAAAGAGAAAAATTCTGAACTGGTCCTTTCGGCCCCTAGAATTCTGTGACAATGTTGATTCATCTCTGCACCTCCAGTGCCCAAGGAGATATCTGTACACAATAAAGGTTTGTGAAATGAATAAAAGAAAGCCTATCTCACTCAAAAGAAGAGGGTGGAGAGGCTGAAAGGTTGTAAGCCATTTGCCTTAGGTCATTGCAAAAGGAGGAGCTGGGATTTGATCGCAGGTCCTCACATACTTAGGTCATTGCAAGAGGAGGAGCTTTTTATATAAAAGACACTCTAGGCTAAAGGACAATGCATGAAGGATACATTTAGGCATCTGAGGTAAAAAGTCATTGTTGGAGAAATTCCCTGAATACCTATTTGCCAAATATACCCAGGAGCCTAGCTAAGAAGACATTACTGTCTATCATAAGGTGAGGAATGACTGGCAATCGTCATTAAAGACAAAATTCTCCTAGCTGTGAGATTTTGCTAGTTTCATCTGCATTTCCTGATTCTTTATTGTAAATTCTCATTATTCTAAACAGAGTGACTATATTAGGTGGGAACATTCGCCAGCCTCTGCCCAAGTGCAGAGTACCCCTTCCCTCGGGGGTTAGGCTCCCGAACACCCCCCAGGTAGAAGACCTGATGGGCCGAAAGAGAATCAACAAGACAAAGTTTAGAGGTAAACCTAGAAAAGTCCTGATAAATGATGCTATATTCACTAAAATAAACAATTGGCAGTACACTCCATAGGACATGACTATCATTTTATTGAGCAGTAATAGTTATTGTGCCCTTAATTTCTATTCACTACGCCTTG
This sequence comes from Pseudorca crassidens, assembly GCF_039906515.1. Lineage (NCBI taxonomy): Eukaryota > Metazoa > Chordata > Mammalia > Artiodactyla > Delphinidae > Pseudorca > Pseudorca crassidens. The sequence goes on from NC_090304.1 coordinate 57,456,492, forward strand.
TTCATTATCAGTTTACTCTCCAAATTTTCAGAGAGGAGCAGGAAATTGTTTTACTGTAACAATGGACATGGTAAGAGGCCCTTTCTCTTGTGTAAGGGCCTCTCCCTATAGGCCCAGAGCCTTGAGAATTTTAGGACTCAAAGCTGTTGGCTTTGCCCCCAAGGGTCCTGCTGGGGTCCTAGTCCTATCCTGTGACTTGGATGAAACACTCAGGGTCTTTCTCAAACCCCTCTCCTTTGTGCAGGTCACACAATTCCCCTCTGCCTCCACAGCTTCAGGCCAAAGCTTGTGCTTTGGGCCGTCATCTGTGTCTCATTTGATCCAAGCCACCCCCCCCCCCCTTTAAGAAGCTGCAGAACTGCAGTTCTACCCCTCTTCCACTATTTTTGTCACGCTTCCAGGGAAAGCCTCAACTTCTTTTCTTCTATTTACGTTTATTTTCAAGGTGTATCCCTGAATTCCCTCTTTTTCAAGTCATCACGTGGCACATGCAGGAGGACTGGTTCCAGGACCCCCTCGTGGACACCAAAATCCATGGATGCTTATATAAAACGGTGCAGTATTTGTATAAAACCTACACACACCCTCCCAATATACATTAAATGACCTCTAGATTACCTATGATACCTGATACAAGGTAAATGATACGGAAGTAGTCGTAAATACAATGTAACTGCTACGTAAGTGGTTGCCAGTGGGGCAAATTCCAGTTTGGTTTTTGGCACTTTCTAGAAATTTTCCCCCCAAGTATTTTTGATCCGTGGTTGGTCGAATCCACAGATGTGGAACCCAATGGATATAAACAGCCGGCTGTACCTCCAATAAGCACCACATGACTGTTAATGAAACCCAAACTGTTAATGGAACCAAAATGCCCATGGGTTGGCCAAAGGTTTTAGAAGTATTATACTTATGCCCTAGCACTTTGTGAAGGGAAATCCAGTTAGGTCGGAATGAGGGTGTATCCATTCCTTTACTTGTTCACTCACTCATTCATGTCTATGCTGAGTGTTAGGTGTGATTCAGGACACACCGGTGACTCAGAAGCAAACCACGCCCTCGGGAAACTCACAGGATGACAAGGAAAATATGACAACATGGCCACAGCTAATGGAAATACTTGGCAGTTTTGTAAGTGGATACAGAAAAAACAGTGAGAGGAGGGAGGAATGGAGAGGCCACCCTGGCTCACAAATTAGGGAGCAAACGGTCACAGCATGCCATTCAAGCCCAGCCTTGCACCAGAGATAGTGTCAGGTGGGGTGGCATGGGCACAGGGCAGGGCACTCGTGTGAGGAAGGACGTCACAGGAGGAGAAAGCGTGACAAAGAATGAGTGCGGGCTGTGTGGAGGGAAGCAGAGGATATCACACCTGACAGGGGACGTGGACCCCAGTGAGCAGGGCCCTGCAAGCCAAGGCAGAGAAAGTAGCCATTATTCAATGAGCGATAGAGAGGCACCGAAGGCTTTGGAGCAGAGACGGGATGTAATTGGAGATGCACTGTAGGAAGAGGGATCTGGCAAGCTCGCACAGTTTGAGCTGGAAGGGGAGGGAGCTAATTGTGTGCCAGACGCTGGGCAGAGTGTTCGGTGCTGGTACATATTTGATCTCAGTTAACCTTCTAAACAACCGTAGGAAGCACGCCTATTCCTTCCAGACGAGAAAATGAGGCTTCGGGGAATTTCAGCAGCTTGCCCCTAAGCCCCCAGCTAGGAAGCGGTGGAGACGACATCTGGATCCTGTGTTTTCCCTTTCCAGGTGAGCCTTAAAGCATGCTGTGACCCTGCACAGACACGTACACCGGACCCCCCAGTACACCTTCTGCTCCCAGCATACCTCCCACCCGCCCCAGGATGGGGGGAAGCAGGATATTTCCTGGGCTGCCCTTTGAGAGGCTCAGATGGAATTAAGTGCCAAGGGCCTTTGCTCCTGCTCGCTTTCCCCAAAGTGACCCCAAATCAAGCAAAAAAAGACAATACCTTGACTTGGGTCCGAAACAACATGGACTACAGTCTCTCGCAGAGAATTTCAAAGGTAGCGGGAGACTACACTCCTCTCTTATAAGGAATGCTTGCTCTGTCTTTCCCTTCTCAGCTAAGCTTCACAGGAGCAGTGGACCCAGGAGCCCAGGGGAACATATTTCAATACCCAAGACTCTGCTGGGCCATGGAGGATGTAAATGAAGAACCCAGCATCTATGGGCTGACCTCACTGTTTGGGAGAACTGCCCAGAGGACTCGATGGACTCCACCTGCAGCCTGGAGACGATGATTATGATTCCCTCCCATCAAGATGCCTGCTGCTAAAACTTGTTTTTTTTCAGGGGAAAAAAAAGATTTCCTCATTCTAAGTACGGGACATGGTGATGGCTGTACTGTGCACCTGACAATCGAGGGTGCAGGCTTTCTTTGAGGAAGCCTGGCACAGTGGCATGAGCAGTGACTTTGGAAGCAAATAGGGTGGGTCTTCATCACACCCCACCGGGTTACCAGCTATGTGGTTTTGGGCAGGCCATTTAGCTCCTTAAATCTCCTCATTATTACATGGGAATGATAACAAGGGATTAGACAGACTAAGTGCCAGGCACCTGGTACATACATAAGAATGTGTAATGATTTCTGCTTGTCTTTATGTTCAACATTCTGGCTTCACCCTCCCAGTGAGGTTGCTCTCCTCCTCACAAAGTTACCAACTGAAGAAATGGATATTTGGAGAAAAAAATGCTGCAGCTATAGCAGGTTGTTCATACCCTTGACCTAGCGCTTATTACCAGTGTCTTAGAATTATTTGTCAACACGTCCTTCTCCTCCACCAGACTGGAACCTCCTTGAAGACGCTGACCACAGTGGCTTCAATTCCCGGCACACAGATGTCCCGTTCTACCTTAGTTCCGTTAGATTGAGATCCAAGCAAACCACACCGGCTGCAGTTCTTCTGGGATTTTATTTTCCCAGCCTGGTTTGAAGAGTGACTTCTAAGCAACGCCTTCAAGAGCAAATCCAATCCTCTGAAAACCATCTCCTTAGCATGGAATCATTAGCATGGAATGCTTCACCTTGTTACTTTGCTAAGACCTTTGGTTCCTAATCCAAGCCCATTACATGTGCCAACATATTCAATAACATCTTAATAATGCCAAACCTCCCGGGTCTCAGGACAGAATCGGATGAGGTTGAGAGAGCTGGGGTCTCACAAGATACCAGAATGGTGCATAGCAGACGGGAAGGAGATGAAGCATTAAAACTAGATTCAAACCCTGGCTTGTACAGTTGGGACAGCCCTGTGTAGTGCCTGGGATGGGGATACATGCTCAGCAAAGGTTCATTCCCATCTCTTCCTCTGACTCCAAAGAAAAGCAAAGCCATGAAACTTGTTTCAAGCAAATGGGGAGAGAAGAGAAGATTCGCCACGTTCCTGAGTCCACTTAGAAAATTGATTTTTTTTTAAGCTTTTCTCCCTGAGGACTGAAGGAAGCAGGTTATTTCATTTTAATTATGGTTGCTCCAGCTGCCGCTTGTGAATCGCCAGACCAATTTTCAGATTAAAAAGAAAAACACACATACACACCCCCAAAGACAAACTCACCGCCAGAATCTACTACGTTCGCAGAAGGACACCTCCTTCAGAGAGCACAGCCAGAGGGCGGAGAAATCTGGACTGTCCTGCTCGAGACACTCAGGTCCAGGCAGAAATCCCCGGACGTGCTCACCACCTGCCTCCCCTCCCACATCGCCTCCTCTCGGCCCCCAGCGTCCAAGCCCAGCTGGTGAGCCACACAGCAGCATAATGGAATGTTTCATGTCGAGCAGCTGTGCACTTTTAATGCACACAGGGGGAAATAAAGGCAGCAGATGGTTTTATGTAATCTTCCTGTGAATTTTTCACTGGGTATCCTCATTCACGAAGGCCTGAGAGAGTTTTTTTTTACAGGACCTCCATGGGTCCAGTGAGCCAGCCCCAGACGTGGGGGCCGGTGAGGATGGGTCTCTCATGCAGGGAAGGTGGGTGGAGCTCACTTGCCATTTTCCGGCCCATAGGCTGTATCCAGGTTTCCACTCAGTATTCTCCTGTGCGGTTCTCCCCCTGTGGCCTCCCCAGCAGCTCTCAATGTTAGCCACGGCAGAGGATGGCTCATGAATCCTTCACAGGTGAGCTGCCCAAATCCACAACACATGCGGACTTTTCTTGCAAAGGATTGAGGCGGATCCGTGCTATTGCAGGGACCTTTGTCAGGGAGAATACTGGGTGGAGCAGATGGGGGCATCAGCGTTCACTGCCTGAGGGTAAGACAAAAGAGACTGGGCTCTCACCAGACAAAGATCATCTGCTTACGGCGATGCATAAGAACTCTGCCTATAAGAGGTGGCACAGAAGCAAGCACAGGGTGGGGGGTAAACAGTTCTCAGGCACTACAAAGCAACCTGCTGATGTCTGTGGAAGCAGTGGAAAGTTTTCTCCGTTTTCTGAATCTTGCTTTTACTGCACCAATGTTCACCTTTAAGCCCTTCAAGCACACCATCAAAAATTCTGCGATTTGGGCTTCCCTGGTGGCGCAGTGGTTGAGAGTCCGCCTGCCGATGCAGGGGACGCGGGTTCCTGCCCCGGTCCGGGAAGATCCCACATGCCACGGAGCGGCTGGGCCCGTGAGCTATGGCCGCTGAGCCTGCGCATCCGGAGCCTGTGCTCTGCAATGGGAGAGGCCACAACAGTGAGAGGCCCACGTACCGCAAAAAAAAAAAAAAAAAAAGAGAGAATGAAACCCTTTGTTGTTATAAGCCACTATGATTTGGGGGTGATGTGTACCTAGCATTAACGAGCTGATCGGACAGATTCATGGGTTCTATGAGAATTGTCGTATTCTTTTTTTTTTAATTGAAGAATAGTTGCTTTACAATATTGTGTTAGTTTCAGGTGTAGAGCACAGTGATTCAGTTATATAAATTCATTTTTTTCGATTCTTTTCCATTATAGTTTATTATAAGATATTGAATATAGTTCCCTGTGATATACAGTAAATTCTTGTTTATCTATTTTAAATATGGTAGTGTGCATCTGTTAATCCCAAACTCCCAATGTATCCCTCCCTCCACTTCCCCTTTGGTAACCATAAGTTTGTTTTCTATGTCTGTGAGTCTGTTTCTGTGTCATAACTAAGTTCATTTGTGCTGTTTTTTTAGATGGAATTGCCATATTCTTGAAGGACCCTGCCTCCCTGGCCATCACTGATTGGTTCAAGGCCGGGTGCCTTAGTAAAGCCAGATGAATCACAGTTGTGGGGGAGAGCAGAACCTGGTCAACGCTGGACCAGTTGGAATTCTTCCCTGGGATTTTTGAAAACAGGAAGTGAAGAAGAATGTAGTCTCTAGTAGTGATGGTTGTAAGATATGAAAATCTGCTAGCTATTGGTGGCCATGTGAGTGTTACGGGTTGAACTGTGTCCTCCAAAAAAGGTTATGTTGGCATCCTAGCCCCCATGCCTGAGAATGGGACCTTACTTGGAGATAGGTTCTTTGCAGAGGTAATCAAGTTAAAATGAGGTTACTGGGGTGAGCCCTCATCCAATATGGCTTGTGTCCTTATAAAAACGGGAAAATTTGGACACAGAGAAGATCAGAGTTATGCTGCCACAAACCAAGGAACTACCAGAAGCCATGAGAGAGGCCTGGGGTAGACCCTTCCCTTCAGAGGGAACACGGTCCTTCTGACACCTTGATCTTGGACTTCTAGCCTCCAGAACGGTGAGACGAGGAATTTCTGTTGTTTAAGCCTCTCAGTTGCGGTGCTTTGTTATGGCAGCCCTGCAAACTAACACGGAAAAAATAGGGAGAGCTGGTTTGCAGGGAGAGAAAGAAGCTCACAAGTATAAGAGAAGTGACCAGAGCAGCAAAAAGAAACAGAACAAATCTTAACAGAATTAGAAGTGTGAACCCAATTCCACTGCATCGCTGCATTTTCTCTGGCTGCAAGGTTCGACTCCTTGGATTTGACGAGGCAGTCGTAAAAGTCCCTCTGTTTTGAGTAAGTTAATTCTGAGGTTTCTGTCACTTTGAATCAAGAGTCCTAAGCGGCACTGTTATTAATATTTAATCATTATCATTAATGTTAAGAAAAGAAAAGAAATGTAGGTGGCTCCAAGCAGTGCTGAACTGACCAGAATGGTGACGGATGGACAAGCAAGCCCACTGCTTCCAAACGCTGTCCAAACATGTCCCAGGAAGAGACAGGGTTCCCTCCTGTCTGGGTACGACAGCTTTCATATACTCACACAGATTAATCCTCTTGCTGTTTTCTTTAATCCAGTAACAGCCAGAATAAAATCTGAAAAGGATTTTCTTCTGCACAGTTATGCCTTTCTTCCCAATCCAAACACAACTGCGTGCCTGGCCCCTTGAAATGCTCCAAAACAAAACAAGTCCAGCCCAAATCCCTCATCTCTTTTCATGTTATTTTCTTGGCTGCACAAACTTAGGGGCCTTTGTTTCTTCTGCTCTGCCCTTGGACGCTTCCTGTCCACATTCCCCTCTGTGTGACCTCCTACGTCAGCAGCAAGGGCTCCAAGCTAGCAGGAGAGAGGCAGTCAGAGGGAAGGCAGCTTGGAAAGTATTCACCATCCTGGACAAGAGCTGAGGTCCCCTGAAGCAACTCACCAGCCCTCTGGAATAACCAGCGCACACGGGCCCTCCAGGGCAGAATGTGGCTGCATAGCGGGGTCTGGCTTATGAGTTTGCTCTTGTAGAATAGAAGATAATCGTTCAAGCTGTCCTTGAGCCTCTGGGGCTGCAACCATTGTGAGAATAAGCGGAATCATTCTACCTTGACGATCCCACAAAAGAAGAGAGAAACGGCTCTCCTCCAAAGGACTAGGGACAGCAATTATCCACATGAGCAAGATTTGATGACTGCAGAGATTACAGAGCTCACTGCCCTGCCCCAAAGTAAAGGAGGATCCTGGTTTTTTTCCACATCTGTTCAATCCAGGAGAACAAACAAGAATATGATGCCTGTATCAAGCTGCCAGCTGTCTTGATGAGAGAAATTAGGGAAAAAAAGCAGTTTTCTGGGAGGGGTGAGGGCCAACTCAGTCTTGAACAAAGAGGGTGGGGAAGGTGAGAGGACTGAATGGATGCTGTGTCCTTCGTTTGTTTGCTGTCAGGCCCCTTCCCCACACTTGCTCTATCTCATGGGGAACTGCAATGCTCAGAATCCTTTGCTCACTGGCTTCTGGACAGGTGGGCTTATGAATGGAGGACCCTGGCAGCAGATTGGAGGTAAGAAGAAGAGAGAAGCGAGGGTATCTCTCCCTCTCTTGCTTGTTTTAGACAGCATCCCTGGCAGTGGCCACATAACATCTGTCGCTTCAGGTCCTGACCCTGTAAAATGGTTCTGTCTCCTGCTGGATGGTCCCAGCTTTGGGGCTCTAGAAACATCACCTGCTCTCATTGTACCTCCAGGTCTAGGGGTGATAGTGGTTCCCTGTTGTTGTTGATCTCTGGGATGACTCAACTTGTACCATTTAGCTTCTTAGCCATTGAATTAACTGTGCGGCCAACTCCCTCTATTAAATTCCCTCTGTTGAAAGACCTATGGTGGTTTCCATTTCCCTGCCTAGACTCTGATGGATAGAGGTGCTGAGAAAGAATCTGCAGGTGGAAGTGCCACGCTGCAGCCTCGAGGACAATGAACGCATGAAGCCTCCCAGTGCTTGGGCTGGGATAGGGAGCCACTGCAAAACTGACCACTGCAGTCAAGCCCAGGAGGGAATAAGTGATCGGTGAAGCACCTGCCAGGCACTGGAAGGTTGGAAAGGCATCCCTGGAAGGAGGACAAAGTCAGGTCTCTGCTTTTTTTTTTTGCCCCCATGAACTTAGGTAGCTTGAATGTGACTTCTTGTGTCGGTCAGTAAACTAATGTGGGAAAGGCCAATTACTGATGCAAGGGATGTGGGAAAGGCCAATTACTGATGCAAGGGATGCTGGGTTGTGAAGCTTCAGAATCCTTTGGCAGGTTAGGGTGGACTGAGTCTCTGTAGGGAAACCAGGCGTTTAGTGAAACTGAGACAGATCCAGAAAGACATCTCTTAGCAGATTCAGTGAGATGTTTGAGACTTAATGTGATGTGGCTGGATCTTGTCTCTGTTGACACCTACAACTGTTAAGGGTTATTATTGGTCCTTCCAAATTCAGACAGGTGGGAGAAGCCATGCTTTCTTGAGAGAGGATGGGGACAGGAATAAAATAGGAGAACATTTTTGGGACTGCTGAGAGAACATTCTTGGTTAGTCAAGAAGAATTTAGATGTGAAAAAGTATACATACACAGACAGACACAGGCTGGGACAGAGGAGACAATGGTGGAAAGAGTGCACCAGAAACTGAGGGAGAATGGCTTTGCAAGCTCTCCTTGTGAGCTAGCCCCTTGGTGGCAGGCAAGTTTCCCAGCAAAGGTCAGCTTCTTACAGTCAGAACGGGGGCTCTGAACCCTGACGCATTTGCCTTCTGCTTCTGCTCAGGCCCTTTGTCACAGGTGGCCTTTCAGTGACTGATCCAATTGTCCGAGACCAATGTCCCGCACAGGAACTGAAAGGACCACCAGGTGTGGAAGAGCAGGGCTGTTAACGAACTTCCACGTGCCTCACCTCCCTGGTAACCTCTATTGGTCCCAGAGGAAAAACCAGTGCTGGGACTTCAGCAAAGACGTGGTCTGGACCTCAGCATCCCCACCCACGCTGACACACGTGCTTGTTTCTATGTTCATGAAGCTGAAAACATTTGTGGGGGGAGAAACTGAATTGGAAAAGAACCAGTCCTTCCAGAGATGAGGAAACCCAAGTAAATTGGGGGGTTACAAAGGTTTCCCCACTTTAATTTTTTTCCATGTTATCCATGTTTTTCCATGTTTCCACGTCTATTATGTTTTTTAATAAAACATATTGTAGAAGAGTTTTAGATTACAGAAAAATTGCAAACATAGTACAGACAGTTCCCATATACCCTGCTTCTATTTTCCCCTGGATTAACATCTTACAGTATGGTTCTTTTGTCACAATTAATGAACCAATATTAATGTTATTATTAACTGAAGCCTATAGTTTATTTGAATTTCCTTAGTGTTTCCCTAGTGTCGTTTTTGTTTCAGGATCCCACGCAGAACACCACATGCCATTCAGTCATCACAGGTTCTCAGGCTCCTCTTGGCTATGACGGTTTCTCGGATTTTCCTTGTTTTTGATGACCTTGACCCTTTGGGGGAATACTGGAAGAGTATTTTGTAGGATGCCCCACTACTGGAATTTGTCTAATGAGACTCGGGTTATGGGCCATTGGGAGGAAATGTGCCTTGTTTTTAACTCTTTCTTTGTTTTAACTCTTTCTTATGGCTCTAGCCCAGCTGGGGCCACTGGTCACTAGCTCAGGAAGGCAGCTGTGGTAGATGTGCCCTGGAGTCACCACAGCACCTACGGAGTCACACTGTACACCCCAAAGTCCTCACAACGTGGCCACAACCGACCTCTCCAGCATCAAGTGCTGCGTTTTCCTTTCCTTTTTCTCTTGCCGTATCAGACCTGCTTGCAATTTCCCAAACACACCCATACCTTCAGATCTTTATGCCTATGCAGTTGCTGTTTCCTCTGCCAAAAATGCATCCCTCTCTTTGGCTACCTGGAAACCCTCACTTGGAAGACAGGACCTAGCACAAAAGAAAGCATCCTCTTTGGAGTCTTCTCTGATCCCAAACAGGATTACTGGCCTTCTTCTCTGTGCTTCTTTGTACATTTCTGTGCGTTCCTGATCACCCTGCTTAGAACCGTGACACCCTCCGACACTCCCAGCCCCTTCCCTATTTCTTTCCGTAGTACTCTTCAGCATCTGACGTGCTCTATGTTTAACTTATTTATTGCTTGTCTCCCCTGTCAGAATATGAGCCTCTTGATGTTTGGGTATGTCTCTGTCTCTTCACGTGACGATGAACTTCCAGGGGAATGACCAGATCCCATTTAACAAGGGAAGCCCTGTGTTGAAGCCATGTCCTGCAGACCATTTCAGAACACCCTGATTATCATTAACTGCTGTCCCTTCTTTCAGGACGTCCCCCACACTCTCTGGAGTACCATCTCCTTGTGGCTGGAAGGGACAGACAGTGTATTATTATGCAAGATCTTCTCCAGAAGTTTACAATCTAAGAGCTTCTAAGCAGGGGTGAGGCCGTTCTCTTTCTAGAGCTGGATTTCTGGCCTGGAACAATGCCCCTGCTCCAGTACTGGATGGTTGGGACCATCCCCAGGAGCTAACTTGGCCCTGACACCTAAGGAGAGGAGACCAGTCTCTGCCAGCGACTAGCATGAGGACACGGACATCCTCCCTGAGCCCCAGTTCCCTCAGCAGATAATGGAAATAACATCATTACCTACACTACTGCTAGAGGGCTGTTGTGGGGATGGATTGAAAAATGGGTGGCAAAGCACTTTACAGTCTGTCAAACCCAATCTAAAGCACTTTTGCTGACATCACCAACAACTAGCCCAGGGGTCAAGTTTTCCGAGACCATGACACTGCAGGAGCCCTTGGGCTCTCCATAACCCATAATGCAGTCAGGCAGCACGTGGGGGGGATGGGCATTACGAGGTTAAACTTTATAAACAAGTCGCTGGGCCTTTTGACTTAGATCAAAATCAAGTGTTTACTATAAAACATACACATAAGCCAATCATATGTTTATGGTACAAAAGATGTGTCCTCTGGCTGCTTATCAAAGGGTCTTGGGCTTAGTCTGCCTCTGATGTTCCCTTCAACCCACTGGACCCACTGGGAAAGAGGTATGTGCTGGGGAAGAGGTATGTGCTGCCTGGGAAAACCTGCTTCCAAGCCTTGGCTGGGGTTTTAGCACACTGATTGTACAAGTTAACGTAAGCGGAAATTAATTTTACTTTACAATTCTACACAATGAAAAGGAAAGAAAATAAAGTGAAAAAGACATCAAGCAGGAAACATATCTGTAGCAGAGAAGAGGGTTAATGTCCATTCAAAAAAGATCTGGTGCAAATTGATGTGGGAACAAATTTAAGGACACCAATAAATAAATTGGGAGCAGACATGGGCATGTTACCCATTAAGTATATTAAGCAAATACACACATGGAAAAAATGTTCAGTTACGCTAGTAACCAAAGAAATACAAATTAGAACAAAAAATAAAATGCCATTAGACCTAAATTAGTAACCTTTTTTTCCTCATAATGCTTTGGAGCCAGTTAGTTAAGTGTACTTATTTAGCACCTACTGTATACCAGCCACAATCCACTTTCTAGTTGTGTGACCCGGGACAAAAGTTATTTAACATCTCTGAGCTTCCCATCTCCTTATCTGTAAAATAAGGATAATGATACCTCTCCCTAGGGCAGTTGTGACAATTACAAAGTTTATTCACATATGCTAACACTTGTGATTCACCCAGCTCTGAAACTGGCAGGCAGGGGGCATTAGCCCTGAGCTTTAAGTGTGGAAGCCCACACTCAGAGGGGTGAAGTTACTCGCCCCAAGTCATATAGCCAAAGTGTCCAACACAGTTCTTCCTGCTTCCTGCATAAGCAGGAATGTGTAAGGGACTCTGAAGAGAGGCTGGTGAGTTGACCACTTCGGGTGGCTCAGAGGCTGGGGGGAGGTTAGGAGAGAGGGCCAGGTGGGGCCGGACTGTACGGGGGTGGGGGTGGAATGCAGGGGGTGGTCCACTCCCTAAGCCCTTCCTCTTAACTTGTTCCTAAACTGAAGATGTGCTTGTGGACCCCATCTGCGTTCAGCAATGACAGTGAGTGGGTTTTCCATTTCTTTGATAGATGATTAGAAAAGCAGGAGGTGGCAGCTGGCCTGTGTATTATCTGCTCCTCCTAGACACTCTGGAGTGATGGGCAGATGTAGTGAGGCAGGAATGACTGAGCACATCCCTGAACAATGTGCTCTCCACACGCTCAACAGCCACGGGCCCAGATACTAAATTCAAGACACGTTGTGTCCGGGAACAGAGAGAATGAAAAGGCATCTCTCTGAGTGTGGTTCAGAACTCTTATGGATAAGCAGTGTCTAGGAGAGCACAAGTGTCCTTCAGGCAGAACCTCAGCCAGCCGGAAAAGAAGCCTAATCCGTGATTTGTTTGGAGGTCGGAGCCTGGACCCAAAATGGCCAGGAGGCACGGAGAGTGGGTGGCTGAGAGCCCTCTGTCCATGCTGCTCCTTTTCTGAAAACCATCCACGAGGAAATTCCAGACTCACAGAACAAGGTGCTTCATGATCCAGCAACCACTGTCCTCTCTAACCTCACCAGGCACTTGCAGTTCCCCAAAGGTGTAAGGCAGTGTCAAGCCTTTGTAAGTGTGCAGTCGCTCTGCCTAGATTGTCTCCCCTTTCCCCACCCTCACCTTAAAAATTCTGCTCCCATGTCAGCTCCTCCAGAAGCCTCTGCTGAGGATGCCACCTGAGTCAGACATCACTCCTTTGGGTTCCCTTCACCTGCAGTTGACTTTGTTTATTTCTCTCTCTCTTCCACGAGAGACTGGACCACTTCTTATCTAATGCTGCATCCTAAGTCTAGCATGAAGCCTGACAGAGGCCGAGTACTCATATATCCCACAAATAGTTATTGGACGGATGGAAGGCTGGTTGGATGGAAAAAATCAATGTTTTAACAAAGCTTGCCTGTAACTGTATGGAAGACGGAGGGGGTGGGTGGGGTATGGAAAGAGAGATGAACAAGACAAGTGGGGAGGCCGGTGCAGTAGTCTAGACTACGGCAGAGGCAGGGAGATGGGAAGGACGCAGAGGACTCCAGCGAGTTCGGTCGAGGGACTTAATAGAAACTGGTAAGCTCACAGAGAGGAAAGGTTGAGAGAGATGGTGCAGGGAAGCTGACCCCTAGCTTCCAGATGGAGCAGAATGTGATGCACTTAGGCAAGATAGGGACGCAGTGGTAACAATTCATATTGGGCGTGAGGGGTGGGGAACTGGGAGAGGAGATGGTGAACCCAGTTTTATCAGCATGGAAGGAGGCCTAGGGACTGGCAGAGTTCCAGTACATATTCTTCCCCTGCCTCTGGTGGCCCTTCGTGAACTTTCAGTGGGCAAGCCGTGGTTAAGATGGCCCGACAGGGTTTAGGTGATTAGAGCAAACAGAAGGCTCTTCTGACTCAGCACAGCATCTGGGGACGTTCCAATAAGCAGGAAGAAAGGGGCTCTTTCTATATGGCTGCAGGGAAGAGTCTGACAGCCCTGAATTCACCGCCCACACCGCATCCCCAAGGGGAGCACGTGGGCACCTCTGCCATGTGACGGATTCCAAGGGAGGCCATTCAGTGACTGCAAGGCACGCAGACTCTGGAGTCAGGCAGACCTGGGTTCCAATCCTAGGTCTACTGCTAAGTAGCCAAGCAGTCTTGGGCAATTCCCTTCACTTCTCTTAGCCTCAGATTCCTCATCCATAAAAGCGGGTGATAATTCTCACTTTCGATTGTAAATTTCTATTTAAATAAGCCTGCATTCTTTCCTCTGGGTACCTCATTCATCATTAGAGCCATGGGGAGAAAACTGTCATAAAGAAGCCTGTTAAGTACCTACTGGGCACTTGCTTTACGCTGGGTACCATGAAAGCTAGAGAAAAGTCTAACAGAGGGTCTGGTCCTCTCTGGACTTAAAGGAAATGGATGGCTACACACACGCCATTCCCTTTATAGACATGCGCACCTCCTGTCCCGCTGGCTCATCCTTCCTGGCCAAGTCACCTCGGGCAATTCACTGCAGGGCTCGGAGCTCAGCTTTCTCACAGGTTCAAACAGGGCCTGTTAACCTCTGCACCGAGGGCTGTCCCCAGGCTGGAATGAGATCACTTACGGCAAAGTGAGTGCCAAGGGGCAACTGCTCAGGGCACGTCCGAGTTCGCTTCCTGAACCTCAGCAGCTTTCCCAGCCTTCCCACAGGCTCCCTTCCGCTTTCTCATTTGAACGCTTAATGGGTTTCACCCTCTTAAGTGACACCTGCTGGAAATGTAATTGTGCACATAATTGCTATGAGGAAAAGGAGGCAGCTCTATCTCCCAGTGCTGGTGCTTTAGGAAAAGAAAGAGCGCGCCCACGAAGGCTTTCCTGCATCCTGGCTGCTGGAGCTCTGCCCTGGGCTCCTTCCCTGGGTGCAGGGCACCTGCCCGGAGGACCGACCAGGCAAGGAGCAAATACCTGTGGAAGCATTCAGATTTCCAGAACCAAAGAGCTGGCATGGAGTCCGGGGAGGCGACGGGGCCATGTCATCACACTAAGAGGAGAAGCCTAAAAATTCCACTAGAATTTCCCCGACAAATTCTGATTAATTTCACAAGGCAGGTCGGTCCTGTGGTAGGGCAGAAGTGAGAGAGGTGGTGTTGAGATCTGGGATAGGGGTCCTGTCTGCCTCTCTAGTTGTGGGGTCTGTTACTGACTGTTACTGATTTTCTATTACTACTGATGGTCTATTACCAACGCCCCTCCCGACAGAGTGAGTACCTCTGTAGGGGTATTTGCTCCTAAATGAAATGGCCCCAGTGTTTTGTGCCCGTGAAGTTTCTATGCTTACTCTTTCTCGTGCTGGCGTCTCCCTGACCATCAGCGCTCAGGGGACACTTCGTGCGGGGCTCTGTCATGCACCTTGTCCGTGAGTCAGCCCTCAAACAACTCTACAACAGGACTTGGCTCACTGGGCTGTAGTTATCTGGCCCCAACTCAGCAGATTCCACAGACAGGCTTTCCCAACACCCTTGTCCACCCCTACCCACCCCGGCCCAGTGTGCTTTCTGTTCTACAGAGGCTAGATAGCTGGAAACATCACACAGACTCCCTTGTAGCTACACCCAGGCTCTCCTGAGCAAACACACCCACAGGATCACAGAGGGCAGATGCTGGCTTGGGACGTGGTGGCTGGGCTCAGGTGAATCAGGGCTTCCCGTAAGCACAGTGGCCAAGGTGATCATTTATCTGGATGGCTGCATGGAGGTTTTACTGTTTAGTTCCTAGAGTTTTGAGTCCCATGGGGTGGGAATAAAGGAGACTCCAGTCCAATAGGCCTATGCAGTGTTTGGGTACTTCTCTGGTTCTGCGGCATCCAAGCTTGGGTCCCTGGCATTCCTGGAAAGTTTTCAAGCCACCTAATATCCTGTTCGAAATCCCTTTCTGTTTAAACTATCCAGAGTAGCTTGTCTGAAATTAAGAATCTTGACTGAGACAACATCTGTCCGCCCCCAAACTGTAAGCTCCTTAAGAGCCAGGATTCTCCTGCGTCCTTCTCTCCCCTGGGGCCAAAACATACTCTGTGCCTTTAAGATCTCTACTGACTATGGGACTAAACTCAGGTTGGGGTGGACAGACAGGTATCTCCTGAGGCCCCGCCCACTACTGCCAGGATGCTTTGTTGCTATCCTGCTAATGCCTGGGAAATCAGATCACCTCCTTTATTAAGATCTTGTGCAAAGGAAGAATAAACAAATAGGTTGTGATGTGGGTTGAGAGGACTTCTTATCAGAGAAGTGAAAGGATCGCAGGGCACAGACAAATTGAAATGTGTTCTGTCGCCGCAGAGGCTTTTTTTCCCCGCTTCCCGCCTGGCTGGCTCTCTGCCGTGTTCCAAGTAGCTGAGGGACTTCCAGATAATCAAAGTTCTCTAACCATACATACTGTTAGTAACTCCTTTCAGACCGCTTCCTGTCCAGATGTACAAAGAGAATAACAAAGGGAAATAAATCCAACACTTCCTTGCTACACCCCCTAAACCTCTAAATCTCAGCAGTTCTGAATCATCAAACCTTGCATTTCTCATTAACTGCCCTCATATGCAGCATTTTCAATTAAGCTGGGAGCACTGCTATACTGATTATGTTATGATATTTGTCCTTGCAGATTAATATGCAGCTAACAGTTTGGGACTGCTGTCTGGATTGTATTCCTCTACCTACTTGAAAATAAACATTTCCTTGAAAGCTGTCCTTGACTTAGGGACTCAAGGCAATGGGACCCCAAAATTAGGTGCTCGCAGATGAGTTCTCTCTGCAGAGCCAGCTCTGGTTGTACCGGAATCTGATCCCCATTGAGCTACCGGCAAAACATCACACGACGCCCTGGGCAGGGGCACACTTATATTTTCTCTGTATCCCCACATAGCCCTGTACTCATAGTAGGTGCTCAGTTAACGCTTTCTCATCAGACCAGCCATGAAATGTCCTACTAAAAACACAACAGAAACCCTGCAATATGTCTGCTTTTTGTTGAAAACATGGCTCTGTTCCATGAAAAACACAACCAAGGAAGGGCAAGGAAGTCATACATGCTGTTGCACGTTCTGAGTCAGACACTTTTAAAATACATCAGCTCATAAATCCTCCCAAGTACCCTGTGGTGCAGATGTTATCATCCTCATTTTACAGATGCAAAAACTGAGGTTCAAGGAGGTCAATCACAAAGTGTGGGACCAACGTAGGAGGCCACAGAGACCTGGAGGCATTGAATCTAGGGCCCATGCTCTGTCCAGGACAACTGGCATTCATTAACTCTGTTATGACAGTGCATTGATACGGACTGGGTGTCACAGAGCATATAAGATACATGTCCCTGTGCTCCAGGAGGGCAAAGGGAATAACAGTCATTTAATAATAATAATAACAACAGTTACACTCATTATTGACGTTCACTCAGCACTCATTACACAAAGGGCTGCTAAGGAGCATCAGGGCTACAGGACATCAGAGAGGTGAGAAGTTGGATGCAGAGGTTGGGAAGGCTTCTGGAAGGTGGTGGACTTGATGGGTGCAGAGAGGAGGCCTGGCAAGTCCTGGGGGCAAATCAACGAGCACTGCTGCCACGTTAGCTGTGCTCACATGCTGTGTTCCATAAGTAGACTACGAGTTACTTAGGGACAGGGATGTCTTATCATGAACCTGTATTCCCCACAGTTCTGGGGCCTCCAAAAGCCACAGGGAAGCCTTAGTGGTAGATCCTGGATCTACCACTTTTTAGCAGAATGACTCTGGGTAAGTCATTTCAGAGCTCTCCAGGCCTGTTTCCTCCTTTGTAAAGGCGAGAACTCCTGATTGCTGCAGTGTTCAAATGAGCAGGGGTATATGACCTCATGCCATCAACTGTCAAAAGCTCTGCAAAGCTAACAAAATGTTGTAAATCAACTATACTCCAATAAAATTCAAACAAACAAACAAACCAAAAAAAAACACCACATGCTGAAAACCGAAAAAAAAAAAAGGCAGAAGAGCTAAATAGACATTTCTCCAAAGAAGACATACAGGTGGTTGAAAAGCACATGAAAAGATGCTTAACATCACTAATTATTAGAGAAAGGCAAATCAGAACTACAATGAGGTATCACCTCACACGGGTCAGAATGGCCATCATCAAAAAATCTTTAAACAATAAATGCTGGAGAGGGTGTGGAGAAAAGGGAACCCTCCTGCACTGTTGGTGGGGATGTAAACTGATACAGCCACTATGGAGAACAGTATGGAGGTTCCTTAGAAAACTAAAAATAGAACTACCATACGACCCAGCAATGCCACTCCTGGGCATATATCTGGAGAAAATCATAATTCGAAAAGATACATGCACCCCAATGTTCATTGCAGCACTATTTACAATAGCCAGGACATGGAAGCAACCTAAATGTCCATCAACAGAGGAATGGATAAAGAAGATGTGGTACATATATACAATGGAATATTACTCAACCATAAAAAAGATGAAATAATGCTATTTGCAGCAACATGGATGGACCTAGAGATTGCCATACTGAGTGAAGCAAGTCAGACTGGGAAAGACAAACATCATATGAAATCACTTATATGTGGAATCTAAAAAAAGGCTACAAGTGAACTTATCTACAAAACAGAAATAGAGTTACAGATGTGGAAAATAAACTTATGGTTACTGGGAGGTAAGGAGGGTAGGAGGGATAAATTGGAAGATTGGGATTGACATATACACACTACTATATATAAAATAGGTAACTAATAAGGATCTACTGTACAGCACAGGGAACTCTACTCAATACTCTGTCATGGCCTATATGGGAAAATAATCTAAAAAAGAGTAGATATATATGTATATGTATGACAGATCCACTTTGCTGTACACCTGAGACTAACACAACATTGTAAATCAACTATACCCCTATAAAAATTTTAAAAATAATAAAATATACAAAAAAGAAAAAAAAAAAGCTCTGCAAAGTAAGACACTAATTGAAGCTGAAAACTATGGTGGTTAAGTGCTCTGGAGCTAGACAGCCTGAGTTCCAATCCTGGCCATTTAATATCTGTTATCTGATAGCGGGACCTTAGGTAAGGCACTTTCTCATGGTTTCTTCATCTTTTTTTTTTTTTTTTGGCCTTGCTGCGCAGCTCGCAGGGTCTTACTTCACTGACCAGGGATTGAACCCGTGCCCCCTGCAGTGGAAGCACGGAGACCTAACCACTGGACCACCAGGGAATTGCCTGGTTTCTTCCTCTTTAAAATGGGGGCAATAATAGCATCTACTTCATAGGGTTGTTTTGAGGATTAACTGGGCTACTGCATGTAGAATTTAGCCTTGTGCCTGACACAGGAATCTCAATCGTCATGAGCAGTGCTGGAAGTTCTGCTATTGATATCCAAGAATTAATAATAGAACTTGTGAATCTTCGGCCCTTCTATGACATGGACTCTACCCTAACTTTGGCCAGGCAAATTGTAAGTCCATCCCTTAATTGTAAGGGGTCTGAGCAAGGATGAGAAAGGCTCCTGATAACCACTGCTCATAAATGAAATCCATCACAGACCAGCTCCTCCAGAAAGCGCACCTGGAGCACTCTGTCTCACCATAACCACTTCCTTTGCTGAATTCCCGTGGAAACTGAGATTCATCACAGACCAGCTCCTCCAGAAAGCGCACCTGGAGCACTCTGTCTCACCATAACCACTTCCTTTGCTGAATTCCCGTGGAAACTGAGATTCATCACAGACCAGCTCCTCCAGAAAGCTCACCTGGACCACTCTGTCTTCCCATAACCACTTCCTTTGCTGAATTCCCGTGGAAACTGAGATTCATCACAGACTAGCTGTTCCAGAAAGCTCACCTGGACCACTCTGTCTTACCATAACCACTTCCTTTGCTGAATTCGCGTGGAAACTGAGATTCATCACAGACTAGCTCCTCCAGAAAGCTCACCTGGACCACTCTGTCTTCCCATAACCACTTCCTTTGCTGAATTCCCGTGGAAACTGAGATTCATCACAGACTAGCTCCTCCAGAAAGCTCACCTGGACCACTCTGTCTTCCCATAACCACTTCCTTTGCTGAATTCCCGTGGAAACTGAGATTCATCACAGACCAGCTGTTCCAGAAAGCTCACCTGGACCACTCTGTCTTCCCATAACCACTTCCTTTGCTGAAT
Organism: Pseudorca crassidens; assembly: GCF_039906515.1. Classification (NCBI taxonomy): domain Eukaryota; kingdom Metazoa; phylum Chordata; class Mammalia; order Artiodactyla; family Delphinidae; genus Pseudorca; species Pseudorca crassidens. The sequence goes on from NC_090304.1 coordinate 57,475,930, forward strand.
TCGCGTGGACACTGAGATTCAGAGATTTTTAACTCATCGATGGCTATGCAACTAGTAAATGGTAAACTAGGATTTAAACTCAGGACACTGGATCCCAAAACTTGTCCAATGCAAGCATGGGAATCATTTGAGCATCTGTGCCCTGATACTTGGAGAGTTTTAGCATGAAATCATCTTAACCTGGGGTCTTTTAAAAAGCAATCATTTCATTAAAACTTCTCTCTCAATGTTCCCCCCTACACAGGATCTTTTTTAAGTTTTTCTACTTTTTCTTGAGTCAGTTTGAGAAGCTTGTATTGAATACTCTCCCAGAAAACAGCCTGTCTTATGGAGACTTGCAAACTTGTTAGAGTACACTAGTGCATTGTATTGTTACCATTTTAAATCACATCATCGCTTTATTTCCTTTCTCATGTATTTAGTTCTCCTCTTTTTAACAGATGATTTTCCAGTGCTACATCTATTTTGCAGTATACGGTTCAATACGAAGTGCACACACACGCACAAAGTTATTTTAAAATGCTGGTCACAGAGAAAGCTGCCTGGCTTGAAAAAAAAGTCAGAATATATCTTTGAGAGAGGACTCTTTTGGTGAGGATAAAGCCATCATAAGACTGTTTGGCTCCGAAAGGGGAGGCCTTCTGGGTTTAAACAAACAATGAATGAATCTGACCGTGGACTGCTGGAAGAGGGGTTCTGGGGGGACCCAAAGGGAAGAGGACAGGAAGAGAGGGCCAGGCACCAAGGTGGCAAGCAGGGAAAGGTTGGCCAGGGAGACTTGGGGTGACAAGGGAGGGCCTGGGCATCATGCAGTCTGTGGGTTGGGGCCTGGGCTGTTTGCTTTTAACATGAAGAGGATTGGTCCCTTCAAGGTTGGAGGAGATCCCAGTGAGGAGACTAGGCTCACCCCTGAAATCATGGGAGCTTCCTAAGCAGATAGAAGGAAGAATGCTTAACTGAGTTTTTTACACTTGATTAATACTTAACTCATAGGGTCACTGTGGGGATTAAACAAGAGGATGTACGCTAGAGGCCTAGCATGGTGCCTGCTTGTTGCAGACCATCACTAAATGTCATATACACTCTGTAGATGGATGGACACACGCATGATATGTGCAAACGTGACGTGAGTGAGTGCGCGCGTGGTGGGGCAGGGGAATGTTGGTAGGGTTGAGGCTGAACCCTTCAACCACAAGCCTTCAGAGAATACTTGCAGGCCGAGGAAGTATAACATCAACCACTACTCAGCCCTTAGCTAGGTAAAGCAAAACAAAACACCCCCAAAACAGCCAATGGGTGGCGGGACCCTGGAGTCCTCTGTGAAAGGCAGCAGGTGAAACCTGGCCCTGTGAAATTACCCCCCATGAGCTTACCTGTGACCTGGGATTTGCAGGGTCCCATCAACAGGCTAGTCAATGGGCGGCCCTCCCGAATTTCATTTCTAAGCCTTGCATTTGGGCCCCATCTCAATTAAGATCAGTTAGAAGTCAATTTCACAGTGGTTGGTTTTATAAGATCCCTGAAAAATGATAAGCGGGAGACAGACAATCTCTTGTTTGGGGAGCAGAGGCCTTCCTCAGATGCTTTATTTATTTATTTTTATTTGATTTTAATTTGGTCAATAATGTTTATTTAATTTTTTTCTCTGAGTCCAAAAACAATATATGGGCAAGAGGGGAAAACAGCTGTCTTAGCCCTCACCAGCCCTCAGACTAATGGTGATTTTTCCCTTCACCGCCTGTGAAGCTTAAATAAATACAGTTCCCAAAGCTGACGAGAAATCGTTTCCAAATGTAGAAGAACCCCAGAAAGGTGGAAAGAAAAGGCAAAACGATCATCCACAGTCTTGCTACCCAAGGACAACCACGGTTAACAGTTTTTTTGTGTGTTTTTCCTTTCTGTAATTTTTCTCTAATTGTTTTACGTGGCTGAGATCACACTGTATGTGTGATTTTATATACCGCCTTCTGCACTTCATGGTATATACCATAAACATTTCTGCATGTCGTTAAAATCTCTGTAAACATCATTTTTAACGGCTACAAAATATTCCATTCTATGAATGAACTGTAATTTACCTAACCAATTCACCAAAGTGGAGCGTTTAGTGGTTTCCAATTTTTCACTCTTATAAATAAAGCTGCAGGAACACCCACGTGTATAAATTTTTGTCTGCATTTCAGATTGTTTTCTTAGGACAGATTCCCAGAAGTAGAATTACTGGGTCAAAGGATATAGACTTTTTTGCAGCTCTTGAATCTTCTTGCCAGACTGCTTTTCTGAGCAGCAGTCCCAACCTCTGCACCGGCCCCAACCCCCTGCAGTGTGTGAGGGCCCCTCCGTGCATACAGGCAGCCCTGTCTGGTGCATTTTTTAAACCCTACACCCTGGGAAGGGACATTGCCATTTGTCTGGGGCCTGGAGCCTGAGGAGGGCTTTAATTCCTCTGAATCCCCTTTGGTGGCCCCAGGAAGGGTCAGTGGACTTCTGTCCCCCCTGTCCCCTCCCCTTGTGTCTGGCTTCAGGCCTTTCATCTGGGGCACTGAGAGGGCTCTGTGAGCCTCTTGTTCCCAGCAAGGATCCGTGACACAGTAGGAGGCGGGGAATGGGGGAGGTGTCTGTGATTCCGAGGTCATTGTTCAGCACCTCTCAGCAATTTATCAGACTCAAGGTGTCCTGTTTGCTCCCTTTCTTAAGTATAACCACCGTGCGCATGAGAAGACTTTGCTGCGCAAGTCTAATTGGCTGTACTCAAACCCATCCTCACCCAGTGTGTTTTGGGGTCTGTTTTGGAGAACCCTGGAGAAACCCTCTTTCTGATTTGTACTATACAGGTCACCGGTCATGCCCTGATACAAGGGCAGTGCTGAATTTAAAGAAAAAAAAAAACACTTCAAAGGGGACACCGTGTGAGCCTTTCCACAAGCAGAATCGGAGAGCTCCAGCCAAACGCCATGGGGGATATTTAATCATGAGAAAAACATAAACACAAGAGGAGGGAGGGCTGCAGGAACAGAGCCGCTGGCATCCAGGGAGGGAGGGCGAGTGTCAGCGGGGCAGGAGGTTATATGCTCACCAGGGAGAGGCAGAAAGAAAGGTTCTGAGCGCCTCCTGGGGAAGCGGGACTGTGGGAGGTTTTTCTCGTAAATGTTGGGACAGCCAGAAGAGCCAAGGCTTCCCTTTTTACAGATCGGGACACTGTGGCTGGGAGGAGTCATGTGTCTATAGCCATAATCGCACAGCTAGTAAGAGACAGAGCGAGAATTCAATGTAGGACCAGCTGAGGCTGGGTCCAACGATGTCCTACAGGAGAGTTTCTCAAACTTTCACATACATGAGATTCAACTGGGGGTCTTGCTAAAAAACAGATCCTGATTCAGCAGGTCTGTGGAGGGCCTCAAGAGTCTGCATTTCCAACAAGCTCCCAAGTGACACTGATGCTGCGGGTCTAGGGACCACACTTGGAGTAGCAAGACCCTATCACTGTGGTTCCAAACTTTAGTTAGCATCAGATTACCTAGAGAATCCCTTAAAATACAAGTTGCTGGGCCTCACTTCCACAGTCTGTGACTCAGTAAGTCTGGGATGGGGCCTGAGAATGTGGTTCCGGGTGATGCTGCTGCTGCAGGTCTGGGTACCACCCTCTGAGAATCCTGCTTTACACTATAGCTCTGTTGGGTGGTGGGGGAACAGTTCTCAGACTGCTCAGATGCTGCTTTGGGGGACTTTCTGCGTTCTGGAGAATACTGTAGGCCCTGGTTCTTAGGAAGGTCTGGAAGTGGGACTGCAAAGAGGCACTACTTTTGTCCTGAGACCCTCAGCACTTGGCTACGGCATTAGGAGGGACAGGACGTGTGTGTGTGTGTGTGTGTGTGTGTGTGTGTGTGTGTGTGTGTGTGTGTGTGTGTGTGTGTGTGTGTGTGTGTGTGTGTGTGTGTGTGTGTGTGTTGGGAATTGGTATGATGAGTCTCCAAAGCCCTTGTAATCTCCTTCCAGAACCAGACAGTGATAGGAGAGGCCAGAGAGTTTCTGCAGCAGCTTGAAGACTCACCCATTAAAAAAAGTCCACTTTGCAGTACATCAGTTATATTATGTTGTCGAACAGAGCTTCCTGCTTGTTGGGTCTTGGAGTTTAATAAAAAAATATATTATGACTCATTCCAAACTTTACAAAAGTCCTTGGGGAATCTGAAATGAATCATGTTAAGCTCCTGTTATAAAACAAACAGTCCTCTCTTTCACAAGCCTGTATCTGCAGCAGCCCCGCAGTGCGGGGGAAGGAAAGGGAAGACAGGGAAGGAGACTTAGAGTGAGGGGTGAACTCTCTGCCCCGGGCCTTTCTTAATTAACCAGAGACTTCTGGGATGAAGGAAGGCAGAGCCCAGAGAGGCTGCCTGAGGAAAAAGCCTTCTTTAATGGTGGGCCTACTTGCTAAGAGTAGCGGTAGCTTGAAGAAGAAAGGCCTTGGAGGTCAACTCCTCCAGACAGCCTTCCCTGATTTCTCCAGGCAGACATGCTCTCAACTGCATGGCCCTTTATCTCTGCCTCTGAGCACAGAGGACCATCTCCTTCTGTGCCAGCTCTTTATGGCCATGATCACTCTTCAATGGCACTGTGACCCTGCATGTCTAACTGACTGATTGACTCTATAAAGACCCTCAGTCTCCATGTCTGTTTTCAGACACTGAAGGAGGAAACCTCCTCGGTGGAAGTAAGCCCAGGCTGCGCGAACAAAACCCAAACTAGGAAGAGGGTCAGTGGGCAGACGTCAATCGGGCGTTAACTGACACCACATCTGTTCCTCCATGCTGCGTCCTGGCTAGGTACCCTCCGTGGAGGCAGAAAGCAAGCCTACGAACCCCGCTCCACCTCGATCAGGCTGGGGGACTTAGAGGAAGCCACTTCACCTCTCTGTGCCTCAGTTCCTTCGTGTGAAAATCAGAGATAATAACAGAATTGGCACCATGGTTATTGTTGGGAAGGTTAAATCAGATGACACATGAAAAACACAGCACACAGTCAAAAAAGAAAAGAAAAGAAAAGAAAGGATCCAGTTACTAGAACATGAGACCCGAAATCTGAGACAGAGAGAGCAGTGTAAGAGGTGAAGTCCTTATATAATTTCAGGCCCAAACCCACAGGTATGTGCATGGAAAGTGTGTTCCTGCCTCCCATGTCTTATAGGAAAGGAAGCTAAAGAAAGGGCGTGAGCTGCAGAGTGGCCCGTACCTTTGGCTGGGTCTTCACAAGCAGGCACAGAAGCCCAGTTCACCCTGAGGGCTCATACTCTGGCCCTTTACAAAGGCACAGGACCAAGCCTTCTGTCTTGTTGAAGATACAAAAGCCTGAGGTTACAAGGATCTTCTGCAACTTTGAGGTGACCTAGTGGAACTTCACTGAGCTTCTCCAAGGCCCAGACCCCTCCAAAGTGAGGTACTACCACTCTAACTCAGAATTAGGTGGGCTACCGGTGCAAAGCCCCCAGCGAGGCGCCTGGCACACAGTAGGCATTTGATAAATAAACACCTGTTGACCGAGTTTTCACTGAATGGCCTAGATAATGAAGGGGTTAGAGCAGGGGTCCTGCAGACCTCTCCTTCCTGAGAGTTTGCACAGTTCTGGCAATCTGAATAAGCAAATCCTTCCCTTCGTGGCCAGGGACCACAGCGTTACAGAATTCCCATCAGGGCCAGAGGAGGGCATTCTGCTGGCGCACAGGGTAAAGGTATTGGAGATTCTTCCAGAAGTGTCCACCACGCCTCAGAGACAGCCTATTTTGGGTGTCTCAATTGTATCTATAATTCTACCCCTGAAGTCATTCTGCACATCTTTCCAAGTATTCAAAAATAAAACTCCTGCCTGATAGAGGTGGTAAAAGGATTTTCAGTAAAAACAACAACAACAACAACAAAAACCCTTCAAATGCTATTTTTAAAAAAACGCACACACCTTCCTCCCTTCTCCTTTTCCATCTTCACCAAAGACCTTTGAGTTATGAAGCGCACTTAACACCATTAATTGCCATGGAAACCAAAGCATCTTCCACTGAATATGGTCAACTTTTTCTGCAGAGGATATTCTTTTTTTCCCTTTCAGCAGAGACGTTGAATAATGGGCTGTTTTTGTTCCTTTTGTGGGAAGACAAGGCTCCCCTCCTCTGCCCCATTCCTTTTGATGTGGCTACTTCCTCGGCCACATCTCTGTGATAGTAGAAGCTGGCTCCCAGGTTTCCAGAAGGCTGAGAAAGAGGAAGAATGTCCTTGGAATTCCTACTTTCGGAGGACGCTACCTGTGGGACGCAGGTGTTCTCACCTGTTCTTCGGCAATGATTTAATCTTCTCCCATTTTATTTAGCGTCATTAACAACAACCCTAGCAGCATGCAGTAACAATTATTAGTAATTCCATTTGCTGGAGCACTTACAATGAGAATGATAGTTTTTATCTAGTACTTACTATCTGCAGGGACTAGTATATGTGAACTACATGTGCTTCACAGGGACCGTGTAGATATTAAGATTATCCCCATTTTACAGATGAGTAAACTGAGGCACAAAGAGATTAATCCACCTGCCCACAGGCACCAAGCTAATAAACACCCTAAGCAAGATCTGGACATGGGTCCCTCAAATCCAAACCTAGTCCACACGTTTTCTACCATGCTTCTAGTCTACCTTTGAAAAGAAATGATAGTATAACCCTCAGTCAGTAACTAAATTATGAATGAATTGATTGACTCAATAGTTATTAAGCCTCAACTATATATCAGGCACAGTACTGGGTCCTCTTTCAAATTCATGTACTCAGCAAACTCAGCTGTCTGAAACTCTTGTGAGAAAAAAGAATTATGCAAAAAAGTCTCTGAGCCACCCAAACATACCATAACATTCACACACTACATTTATTTGAGAAATACTCCCCCAACTTCTTTACTTTCTCTATACACAATGTAAATAAGCTGGCCATCTAAAATCAGAGATCTGGGTTTGGATTCCAGGTCCATCACTCCCTAGCTATGGAGTACTGGGTGATTTACCTAACTCCTTCAAGCTTCTTTCTAATATTTAAAATAGAAGTAATATCTCTGAGGTGGTTTTAAAGATTAAATCAGAAAATAGATGTAAGGTGACTATTCTTAAAACTGACACTTAGTAGGAGCTGAAAAATCTGTTATTAGCAGTAGTTGTGGCATTACTAATTCACTACAGAAACACTTACAATGTGTTGATGATTCCCAGCACTCTGTCTATGCTCTGCACTTATTTTCATCTAAGAAAATACCCAGGAAGTCAGTTGTGAGACTCATGAGATAATCAGTGTACAGGCTAAACAGAGTACCAGGCATAGGACAGGCACACAGATGGTTTCGGTTCTGCCCATTGAAGGCTCTTCTCTGGCTACAGGGCCATTGTTTTTGTTGGAGCCGAGGACACAAGGTAGGAAGTGGCAGAGCTAAAATTTGAACACACATCTGGTGGCTTCCAATCCTGCACCCGGGAATAATTAGATTGGAGACATCTGTCCCAAATGGGGAATAGATTCTCACACATTCCCAAGTCACTGAAGCCAACTCAGCTGACCTACATTCCTTTTTGCAACTTTCAAAATTTCTGCCGTAACTTCTGCTCTTCTCGTTGAGGATGCCTGCTTTCTAGGCATTAAAGAAAGGAGTGGTCCTGGGGAAATACTGACTTCTATCAATCCAACATTAGACACAGTTCAATTTCTTAATGACATTTCTGATCATTATGCCATGCTTCTAATTGAAAATTAATAATTGAAACTCCAATTATTACAAGAGTCAATAGAAGGCAACTCTAGACAGCAACTTGCTAGGCAAAAGCTTTAATTCTCATTCGCTTTTTAAATTCAATAGGTGTCTGGTTATTCAATTATTTAATGAACATTCATTTCTTTCGGCTATATCCTGGGAAGAAGTTTAAAAATAAAAGGACCTAGAAGTGATTTTTTTGATAAGCTGTAAGTGTTATTTAGACTTCCAGTTCTGGCAATATGGTAGACTGAATTTACGGAGAGAATTCAGTACCAAGGCCAAAGCCATATAGAAATGTGGAACAAAATAAAATGGAAGAAAATTAAGGAAGGAATGTTTAACCAGAGCATTAAGTGAAAGAACTGAAGCTGTGATGGCCCAGAAGTATAAAGACATAAGCATGAACCTTAACAGCTAAGAGCTGGGGTTTGAACATTCATGTCAGCGGAATAAGATGTGGCCCCAGGGCCACATGAGGCAGCGAGTTAGAACAGAGAGCCTGAAACCCCTGCATGATGTCAGGACCTTGGAAGAGTCTCCTCCATCCATGCATGAGATCTCTGCCCATCGAGCTACAGAGGAGGCAAAGAAGCTCGTTTTCGCTCAGGTCTTTGGATAGAAAAAGAAACAGATTATGCCAGGATATAGAAAAACTCAAGCCTGTGGCACATGCAAGTATGAAATCTAAATTTGCACCAACTGTGGGTTACTAGAATCCTAAACCAAGAAATTAATGTAAAAACTGGCCCAGGGCCAATGAAACCTCTGTGGTGCTTGGTTAAATCCAGCACAAAACAGCTCTATCGACTCTGTAAGGACACTTCCATAACCTTGAATGCAAGAAAATCCCACTGGAAAAAATAAAAACAAGAACAAAAACCATAGCACCTGAACATGAGTTTACCAAAAATAAAAATCACAAATCACCCAAGAAAACACTTTACCAGCAGGCACAATAAGGAGGCTTACCACCCTTGAAATACTTAAATAGTCTGAGAGATCACAAATGTATTTCAACGACTAAAAAGATAAATGAAGGGATAACAATCTATTAAAAGGACAAGACACTACGAAGGGAGGTTTGAAAAAGAACCAAATAAAACTTGAGAAATGAAAAAACACAGTCATCATTACAATTAAAATTCACAGGCTGAATAAAATGGCAGATTAAGCACCGCTCAAGAGGGATACAATGAACTCAAAGAGAGGTTTGAGGAAGTTTCCCATAATGTAGTGCAGGGAGATAGATGGAAAATATGACAGACCTGTTAAGACAAAGGAGGAGAGAATCAGAAGATCCAATGTACATCTAATGGAAATTTTAAAAGGAGAGAATGGGGGAGAGGAACTATTTGAAGTGATAACAGAGGAGAATGTTCCAAAAATGATGAATAACATGAAACTATGGAATAGTAAAGGCAAAGAAAAAATTATAAAAGCTCTTAAGTGTTGGTTTCTTTGAGTTTTCTCAAAGGGATCAATCTTTGGCCAGCTGAAGAATTAAGAAATAAGAAGCGTCCATGGATTAAAAGAAACACAAGACTGGGCAATCATCCCTGGGGAGACTGGTGCTCTGTCAAGCAATTCTGTTCTCTATCGTATCAGTCTGAAAACCAGGGTAACTACTATGTACCATGAATGCTATAGAGTGGAAGATTTCATTAGTGTTCCTAATTCTTCATTCCTCACCTCATGCCCTTTGCCCTGAACTTTTCAGTACTTCCTATTAAAGGCAGAGGGAAAAATGTGCCCCAGCTACCCTGCTAGTTCAAGGGAGATGAGAGACGTACACAGCCAATACGGATACAACCCACAGATTGGAGTCAAACCCAGCTAAGCCCAGTTTAGTTCAGCTGGCACCCAACTGAGCCCTAGCCACATGAGTGGGAATAAATGATCATTTTAAACCCCTGAATTTTCCAGTTGCTTGTTCATGCAACATGATTGTGGCAACAGTTGCCCGAATGCATATATTATCTCAAAAGACTTCACAACTCTGGTACAGGTATCGTGGCCCCTATTTTACAGTTAAGGAAACTCAGAGGCTCCAAGAGTCAAGAAGTAACGCAACGTGCCCTGTGTCACGCAAGAGCAGATTCAAGAACTGAGGCTTCTTCAGCCTGTACAGCCCAAAGTTTTAGCTTCTATATCAAACTGCTTCTCAACAAATGTTTGGATGGATGAATGAATGAACAGATGAATAACATTTCATCGCCTGCACTCACCCAAATGCATGCTTAGGGCCTGTCCACCTTAAGGCCACAACACACTCATCAACGTATCCGAAGAGGCTCGTTTTCCTTTTATGAGGTGTCTGCTACACAAAGAGCTTGCCCAGGAAATGAATCCCCTTCATGCCAGGGGGAAGAAAAGACTGCACTGGAGTGGAAGATAATCACAGACTGTCAGGCTTGCTGGCAAGCGGATGGTCTTCACGGTCCAACAGAGGGTGTCAAGGATGTGACCTCTGGGGGTTGACAACAGGCAGCTGACGAAGGCCTCATCTAAATGGACGACACGGAGGCCCACAGCTGATCCGTGTCTTAGAGTCCGGTACTCAGCAGCTGCAGAAGCACAGTTTGACTGGAAGAGCTCCCCTTCTGAACCGCTGGGATGGTAAATAATTAATCGCCTTGTTCTACTTGGGGTGGGAACAGGCAGACCCTTCTGAGAGGCTACAGAGGGTCCCTGTTCAAGTAGCAGAGGAGAAACGTGTTTAGACCCTCATCCCTCTGTGAGATTGGCCATCTCAACATAAACAGAATTAAAATCGATGATAAAATTTTAAAACTTGAGATTTGGATCCTGCTTCTGATTTCACAAAATAGTTTAAAAGTTATTTCTGGTTCAGTAGAAAAAAATTAGACAAAGGATAGGAACAGTCTATTCGGAGAAGAACAAACACAAACAGCTAATAAACATATGAAAAGATGTTTGGCCGCACTGATAATTAAAGAAATGCAGATCAAAACAATAATGAAATGCCATTTTTTTTTCCCCATCAGGCTGATAAAATTGGAAAAGCTTGATAATTCCCAGTGTCTGCCCCTAGGGAAGGGGCGATCTCATCTGCTACCGATGGGAGCACAGGCTGGTGGAACGTTTTAAGGGACACCTTGGCAACATCCAACAAAATTTAACTACATACGTTTTAGCCTATCAGTTCTTTTACTGGAAATTTACTCTCCGGCTATACCCACCTCCCCACATAGGTCAAGATAGGCGTGTCAGGAATTCACTAAGAAGTTACTGGTAATGGCAAAAATCTAGAAATATTTAAGTGTCTGTGGACAGAGGGTGAAGTTAACAATCTCAGGTACATTGAAACAATGGAAGAATATCCAGCAGTGAATAAGAGTGAGTTAGTTCTGCAGGAATTGAAAGCAAAACATCTAGACGTGTCATCAAGGGGAAACCACGAGGTACAGAGCAATGGGTAGAGAAACCTCTTTCGTGTAAATAAAACTTGGGTCTACATTTTTTTTTCCTGGAAGAATAACAAGAAAATCTTTTACAGTCGTCACCTTTGGAGAGAGGCAATTAGGAACCTAAGATGATTGTATGTTTTATCTTTCTGTACACGCTGCACTTTCTGATCATGCAGGTCTAACGCTTTTTTTTTGGCCACGCTGCGCAGCCTGTGGGATCTCAGTTCCCTAACCAGGGATTGAACCCGGGCCATGGCAGTGAAAGCCCAGAATCCCCAACCACTAGGCCACCAGGGAACTCCTCCATGTCTATTTTTTTTTTTTTTTAACTTAACAGGAATTATCTGGGCAAGGAGATTAAAGGTCTTTTTTGTTTTCCTTACCCTCACACACGTTAAAAATGTAATAAATGTTACAATTTATTATAAAAAAGATGTGTTAACCCTAACATATTCAAGTGCCAGGCTGGGAGTCACACACGTGCGTGGAAGTGGCCTCGTGTACAGGGAAGGACATGAAGGAGAGACCGAATCCTCTAAGTGGGTTTCTTTGGAAAGCCCGAGTTGTCCTCTCTGGGGACAATCAGAAAAAAGACAAAACTGGGGCTTGGGAGGTGGAAAGGAGACAGTGGATGGCAGAGTTGGGCAGATGCTTCCACGTGCAGCCTTGAAAGACACGAAGGGAATAGAAGAAAGTCTCAAGATACTGCAAGGGCACAGCGTGCCTTCCAGGCAACAGGGAGGGGAAGGATCCCAGGAGGGCCATGGCGAGAGCCCAGGAGAGGGCCCCCTGGGTTGAGAAGCATAAGCAGCAAACCCATGGGCGACTGGAAAGTTCTGGAAGCCACTGGGGAGGGGTGGGCATGGTGCAAATCCTCCCGCAGTTAGTTAGGCAGGGTGAGGGGGGAAAATAAAGGTGCCTCCTATTATTCTATCTCAAGTGTCCATGTTTATTTTCCCACTGGACTCTAACTGAGAAGCCCAGGAAGACTCTCTGTCTCCTTTACCGCTCAGCACACAGTAGGACCTATTTGTGGAACAAATGGGATGCCTGACACCTGATGCTCAGTCTGGCCTCTCATTTTCCCGACACCTTGTTTGCATCTCACACACATCCCTGCAACACTGCAGCCAGGTAGCCTTCAGAGCACAGGCTCTGTGGCCAGAAGTTATTTATCCATGCACAGAAGTTCAGAGAACTCCTGGAAAGGCTGACCTATTTCACCAGTTAGGCGATATCTAAACAATAAAGATTCATTTGACTCTATGAGATCAAATGTAAAATTAATTTAAAACTACAGCATACAGCTCCTCATAAAAACACCTTTGATGTGCATTCAGGGCACTGAACAGCTGCAGTTAGGGAAGGCAAGGAGGTTTCAATTATCCCGGCTACTGGCGGAAAGAGATAACGTGGATAAAAGAAATCCACAGATAATCAAAATTAACAATCCTTTATTCTTTCTCTCCATTTCAATGTTGTCCCGAACACGCTCTTGTGAGGACCTATAAGGAATACTCCGATTTGTTGAATCTTCTATTCTGTCCCTTTTTCTGTAGAGGTAGACGTGTTGATAAAGTCAGGGACAGAAGTGGTCTGTGCTGAGAATCTACTGTGTGTCAGGCCAGGGCTGGGCTGGGCATTCTCTGTTTGCCCCTCCACCTCCTTTTTCTGCTTTCTCCTACCTTGTTCTGTGCCCCAGGAGGCTGACCTTTGGAGGTACTGTCACTGGTGTTCCTTTCCCTCTGACTTCTGCCTGGGTATAGCCAATGGGAGGCACTGGCATCGGAGGGCCAGAGGAGAGAGAGGCTGGGGTATCTCCTCCCCGCCACACCTCCCTGCTAGGCTGTGAGTTGGCAAGGGCTTCTTTCTCCTTTCCAAGGCCATGGGTCCCCATCCAGCATCCTCTCCTGTAGACACAGTTCTTTCTCAGTAACTGCTCCCACCCATTCCCTTGTAGGCCTAGGAGTGGTGATGATTCCCTGCTATTGCTAATCCTGGGCTATTGCACCGTCCCTTACTGGTTTCCTGACAACCTGACATTAATGAAACTCTCCTCAATCACCCCATTTGAGTGTGGCCATCAGCGCCCTGCACTTATCATTCATTGTCTCATGTAGTGTCCCCATTTCCAAGAGAAGAGAGAGCCTCAAAGAGGATGACCCCTTGCCTGTGGTCGTACCTCTAGGAAACGGCAGAACCAGAATCCCCAGCCTGGTATGTCTAACCTTAAACCTTAGTGATCTGACAGCCTGATGATACTACTGAGAAACCAAAGCAATCAGTGAGAATTTGCAAAATGTACAAGAGAACCACTGGAAAGTTTCTCAGAGTTGAAAGGATTAGAAGGCTGGGTCTTTAAGACTGTTCATGATAGGTGTGTCTAGATCTGGTAGGAATCCTGCATTTCACCAATTACTTTGCCTCCTGGATTCCAACTCCTAAAGGTCTTGTTTCTGGACTCCAAGTCTCACAAGGCAAGCCGCCTTCAGATTTTGTGACTTCCATTGGGCTATCGGGCTTTCTGGGGACGGGGCTTGGGAGTGAGGGAGATGCTCAGCTAGGTCATTAATCAGTCCTCTATGTCTTTACTCATCCATTCGTCTGGTCACTCCATTTACTAAGGGACTGCTCTGTCTCAGGTCCCGTGGGGTTGCTAAGATGAGCAAAACACAGCAGAATGTCTGATGTGGTGGAAAGAGATCTGTACAAGACGTAGTGTGAGCACAGAAGAGGGCAGTTCACCCAGCCAGGATCAGTGGCAGAGGCGTCCTGAGAAAGCAACCCCTGAGCTGCATTTTAGGATGCGTAGGAGTTAGGGTAGTGGGGGTATGGGCGGGGCTGGGGGGGGAAGGGCAGGGACAGTCCAGGCAGAGGAAGTAGCCTGAGCAAAGGATGAGTGCCAGGGAATGCCAGAGGTTCAGCATTTCCAGTGGTGGAAAATGGGCTGGAAAGGCACCCAAGGAACAGACATGGTGGGTCTTGCTCAGGGTACTAAGGGACTAGGCCTAAGTTCTAAGATTAGGGTTCAGTGTCGAGGGCAGCCTAGAAGCCTCAAGAACTGGATGGTTATCTCCCCAAAGACTGCTTTACCTTCTTAAAGAACTTATTTAAAGAGTTTTCAAACCTGGTCAGAAGTAAAGACAATACTTTAATGAACCCCTACAGACCTATGACTCAGGGTGCTGTTCTGTAATCTCCTCCAGTTTCAGATCAGGATTGGACCTAGGGCCTGAAGCTCACCTGGCCTGCAGGTGCAAAGACCCTCAGTTACAAGGACAGGACGGTGGGAGGCATCAAGTGTCAGCCAGCTGAACCGCAGCCAGAGGCGCTCCATTGTAAATCAACTATACTCTAATTAAAAAAAAAAAAAAGACAAACAAATACTGATCCACTTGATTCTGTTCACCTGCCCTATAGAAGGGTGGAGGGTTAGGGGCACAGAGCTAATGAAATAAAATAATAAATGAGAAAGAGCCGACACATGTCTTTGGCACATGGGCTACCAACCCCCGCCCCCCGCCCCCGCCCCGCACCACCTCCTGCTCCAAATAGAGGCTCCTGGAGTAAAGGAGAATATACAGGCAGGCAGAGCAGATCACACAGAACCTCCACCCGACCTGTTATCAAGGCCACTGCATGTGCTGTTCAGAAGGGAAAACTTCAAGCTGAACTTGAGACCAGAGAGGATCCCGATTCCACAAATGCTATCATTAGGAATCATCATAGATAATGTGGTTTTAATTAGAAGGGTTGAGATATTGGCAAGTGTTCAAGAAGCTCATCATCTGAGACTCCGCCAGCATCGTGGGTGCAGACAGCCTGCAGGATGTGAGGCTGCGCAGGTGGAAGAGTTCAAACCTTCTTCCTGCACCCCCGGGGGTGAGGGGTCGCTCTATTCACAGTGCAGACAGAGGGGATAGAACAGGCCTTGCATGAATGAGGAGAGGAAGAGAGGCCTGGTGGCTTGTCATGTGCTGAGGTAGAAAGGGGTTTTGCGGTCAGACAGGCCTCTCTATCAGATACTGACAGCGAGACCTTGGACAAGATTATAACCTTTCGGAGCCTTGGTTTCCTTGTGCGTCAAACGGAGACAACTACAACTATGCGCCGCAGGGCTAACGGAAGGATTAAATGAATTAACGCACCTCAACAATGGTCCAAGTGACCTGGTACGAACTGGATGCCCAGAAAGCATTTCCCATTTACGTCCTTCTCCTGAGTCCCCAAGCTAGGAGGCAGGGGCCACATCGGAACCCAAGTCTTTGTGTAGCCAGAGGTTAAGCCCCTTCAACAACTGCACACAACCTCTCATTCACTGCTGGCGAGGAACAAGGACAAGGCTTTATCTCACGGGGGTCAAGTCTGCAGTAAGTAAAAGTGAACTTGACTCGTAAAACGCCAGTTTTCAAGTGTGAGAAGTTTCCTGTTGCATCTCTAAATCCTATTAGCCTCCTGCACCAGGGAATCTTTAGGAATCTTTACCAGCAGTGATTCCATTAAATACCAACAGATGGCCAGCCTTCGGAGCACATCACATAATCCTTTCCTGCTAACAAAGCTGGGGGCTTAGGCAGACGCCCCCAGTTATTTCAACCAGGGTGCCAGGGAAAGCGGCTGGCCATTGTATGCAAGTGCCCCGTTGTCTCCCGGGCCCCCGAGAATGATGTGTCTGTCACTCACGTGAGCCCGCACCTCTCTAGGCAGGCAAATCACCTTCATGCTGGTCTGTACCTGGCACAGTGCGTAGCTTTTACAATACCTGGCAATCACCTTACGTAGCTTTTATACTAATCCTACAAAATAGATTTTATCAGCCCCATTTTACAGGAGAGCAGACTGAGAAAGTATACATACAGAAAGTATGTGATTTACAGAAGGGCACAGGATGAGGAAATCCATGGAACCCAGATTTGCCTGTTTTCTGGCTAGAGACCCCCTCGAGGGCAGACAATGTGACTCGGCCCCCTTGTGAGCCAGCAGGCAGTGGAGCGCGTCCTGGAGAAGACACATGCTCGAGGGATCAGCAATCAACCCCTTGCCTTAATTCATCTCCCTTCCCCCTCCCTGGACAGCTCACCTCCTGGTGGCAGCTCAAGGCTCTCCAAGGCTGCCCCCCATTATCTCACCCTCCCTGGAGTCCCTGCTCCCGACACAGAGGGCCTGAGGCTCTGCTTGGGACCCAAACCCGACAGTGCCCGGTCTTCCCCGAACCCTTCCATTCCTTTCTCCAGCAACTCCTTGAGCAAAGAGACGACTGAGCTGTGAAAATGATGCTTTTGGAGGCTGGCTTTTCTTCTTCTTGGGAGAAGAGGAAAAGAAAAGGGAGAAAATGAAGCTGCTTTGAGAGGGCAGCCCAGGCAGTGTGTAATCACCCGGGCTCTGAAGTGGTTCTAAATGAACGACAATTTGCCATGAGGCACAGGGACCCATGTTCCCGTGTACCTTGATCTGACAGGTACGGAGAGGGAGGCTGCCTAGCGGGTAATTTCTGATAATGAGCCCTGCAGACTGGACCTCATGTACGGGAAATTCCCGGGGCAATACCTCCCCCAACCACTGACCCCCTCGCCCCAACACCTTCGCACCCCACGTTCGAGCGTAACGCAGTACCTGGCAGTGGACCTGGGCCTCCTTGGGCTTCTGGGAGGTGACCCAGCAGAGCTGCCGTCATGCTTCTGGGGTGGGGGAAAGCTGTAGAATTTGATCTCACAAACCTGCACGAAGGCCTATGTTGGGGCCTGTGGAACAGACACTAATTAGGCCCCAGCCATGTTCCTGGCCCTGTGCTAAGGCCTGTTTCCATGTATTCATCACCATCCCATGAAGGGCTACAGGGAATGGGGACGGGTTTCTTCCTGGGGTGATGAAAATGTCCTAAAATTGATGATGGTGACAGTTTCACGACTTGATGAATCTACTAAAAGCCACTGAACTGTGTATGGTCTGCCTTGTGAATATTTCAATAAAGCTGTTATCAAAAAAAAAAAGGAGAAAGAAAAAGAAAAGGTGTATCACTAATAGGATATTATTTGAATCCATGTTTTCTAACTCAAGGTGTGAATCTCTAACTAAATAAAATACAGTTCCTGCTCTCAGGTTTCTTTTTTTCTTTTTTTTTTTTTTTGCGGTACGCGGGCCTCTCACTGTTGTGGCCTCTCCCGTTGCGGAGCACAGGCTCCGGACGCGCAGGCTCAGCGGCCACGGCTCACGGGCCTACCCACTCTGCGGCATGTGGGATCTTCCCGGACGGGGGCACGAACCCGTGTTCCCTGCAACGGCAGGCGGACTCTCAACCACTGCACCACCAGGGAAGCCCTCTTTTCTTTTTTTGAATTTTATTTTATTTTTTTTATACAGCAGGTTCTTACTAGTTATCCATTTTATACATATTAGTGTATATATGTCAACCCCAATCCCTATTTTCTAATAGGGAAGAGAAGGAAAATACTCAAATTATTAAAAATGTAAGATGGAACAGGGTAAGTGCTCCATGGGAGATTAAAGCAGGAACATGAGAGTTTGTCAGAACCAGCTCAGAGGGGTCATGGATTCGAGGTTTTCTAAGTTGCGCTGGGAATGCAAAACTTCTGCCCCAGTGTCCCCACTGGTACACATGTCAGATCACATGTCCAGCTCTGGAACAGGGGACAAATCATGATAACACAACCCTTACATAGTTATAAGTGCTTTTGATAACGCCAGATACTCTTCTAAAGGCTTCAGATTTAACAACCAATTTACACCCCACCACCACCCGACAAGGTAGGTACTATAATCTCATTTAGACCTGAAGGTCAGAGAAGTGTGGTAAGTCGCCAGAGGCCATACAGCAAGTAAGTGGCAGAGTTCCAGCCCTGGTTTTCTGGCTTGAGTTAACACAACCTCTACACTATGAGGCTGACGGGCCCCCTTACACCCTGTCTCACTACCACTGACTCTGCCCTGTGCCCTCCCTCCCTGAGATCTAAATTCTGTAAGGCTGCTGGGATTGGAGTGACCCTTGGGGTGAGTGTTACAGAGGAGTAGGGAATGTGGACTCAGAATAAAACGCAGTCCTTCAGACACAGCACAGGAAAGGGAAGGGCCCTGGCCCGGGAGCTGGTGCCTGGGTTCTGAATACAGCCCTGCCACCAAATCCTGCTGTTCCTTGCTTCTATCTGGGCCTCGGGTTCATCCTCTGTGAAATGAAAGGGTCAGACGGGAAACCTTTAAGCTTCCTTTTGCCCTAAAACCCCAGGATTCTCAGTCCAAGGCCTGGTCCCCACTCAATTTGCTGTCTCAGGGCTACACACTGGCCCTACCTGTGACCTTCCTGATTCTCAGTACCCAAGGAGGCCCCCTGACCACACAGAGTTGGGGCTATGCTCCCCAGAAACCTTGTCAATTCCTGACTTCATCTTCCCCCTTGTCCTACCTATGCAGGATGGCCACTCCCTCCTAAATATCACTATTTCTGTCTTCAGTTATGGTAGTTGCCAAATTGTTAATGGATGAATGAACGAATGAGTGAGCGAGCGACTGACTAAATGCCTGCCCGTAAGTACCGCTTATCACAAGGCTGTAATGACTGTTTACTCTTCTGTCTTCTTCAAAGAGCTATGATTTCACCAATGCCTAGGGCTTTTGTGCTGGGTTCTGTTCTGCACATATTCAGCATAAAATGATTGTGGTGAAATGTTCTAAAAGGTGCAGTAGCACAAAATATGTGACTTTGGAGCTGACTCAGGAAATCTGGGGAAGCTGCAGGACACACACAGCTGATACTGACAAGCCCGGCCAAGGGAAGCGAAGTGCTGGACACACAAGGGTCACAGGACTCTGAGCTCCAGAGCCACCAACAGCACCTGGAGGAGGGGCCAGGGTTGTTCATGCCACTCTGGGCCAGGCCCAGGAGGGGGTTCAGACCCAGAGGTGATTCAAACTGTTCGCTTTTGCAACTGGCTGGCTCTGAACCCCTCTAGACCAGCACTGTCCCACAGAACTTTCTGCACTGACAGCATGTTTTATACACCTGTGCTGTCCAATACAGTACTCGTCACATGTAGACTAAAACACTTGGAATGTGACTAATGCAATTCAGGCACTGAATTTCTCATCTTATTTTCTTTTAACTAAATTAAAATAGTCCATATGGCTAGCGGCTACCACGTTGGACAGCACAGGTCTGGACCTTTAATACATACGACGTGTCTGAATAGATGCACACCTGACTTCATGATCGCACACCTCTGACCCCACACAATATACCAGGCCAGGCCCACGAGGACCGAGTGCTGCTCAGTTAGCAAGCCTGGCTACTCCCTGACCTCCAGCTCTGGCATCGGAAACCTGGGCTCTGGTCTCAGCTCTGCCTCTGACAAGCTACGGATGGCGCTGTTGGGCCTCTGAGCTTCAACTTCCTCATCTTGCAACTTCACAGGCTCGTTGGGGAAAAAGAGGAGAACATGTATGGCAGTTAGCTGGTCCATACAGGGCACTCCACAAGCACTGGTGCCCTCCTCTGGTCCCCTCCTCCACCCAGGTCCTCACCCCTGCTCTTTACTCTGAAGGGTCCCATGATCTGTTGGAATTCAAGGACTCTCAACCATGGGACGGTTCCTCTAGAGTCCAACCTGCCTTTTCCCTCTGGGTGTGGCGTGGGTCTGAGCCCTTAGCCCATCCTCAGCTCCCTCTGCATCCCACACCACTGACCCCCGAGAAGCGCTCTCCCCACTCTCCCCTGGGTCTGGGGGCCAGTCGAGGATACCCAAGGACAGAGAGAGCGAGCTGTGGGTGCAGCGGGGTATGGCAGCTCACACTTTTTTTGGATTGTTTTTTTCTTTAGGAGGAGGGATGTTATGGGTTTGGGGATGAAACTGCTTAAAAAGCACAGATCTCGACAAAACAAAGCCAGTGCTTCTTCCACAGTCGGTCTCTCAAATTTCTTCCCCAGCCCCCAGAGACAAATCCTGGGGTAGGCCTCCGAGTTCCTCCGAAGAAAGATGTTACGCTGCCAACATTTGGTTTCTTATAACCTCTGGATGGATGAAAGCAAGTCACAGGCATGCTCCATGGAGGCTCCAGAGGGGCCTGTGAGGAACATGAGATCACAGCCCAGCAAGGGTTTCCTTACTTTTTGAGAAAAACAGCCTTCAGGATAGATTACTTTTTCTCGAGGTGGAGACAGCGTGATGGAAGGAAAAAGCCTCAGAGCTAGGAATCTGAAGTTCCAATGGTTTGTGAATGCCCAGATATGCCAGGCACCAAGCCTGCACCTTCCTACACACAATGGGTCCGAGCTCTGCACTTGACTAGGGGGCGTCTTGGGGGCTCAGTTTGCCCTCCCATACAATGGGGCCAGTAATGAGCCTGCCTCACGGGGCTGCTGTGAGAGCCCCGAGAGGCTGAGGAGTTGTGAAGCGCCACGTAGCACACTGTTTATGGGAGGTTTCCCATGGTCTTCCACGAGCTCTATTCATGGAGACCAGCCTGGACCTTTCTTTGAAAATTACCAGATTCAACAAAAAACATCTGGCTCGGGGCAGGGAGCCCCCCCAGGAAGTGGACATCGGCCCTGACGATTAAATTACCACTAACCCTTGGCTAGAACCGAACACAAATTTTCTAAGTGTAAACTGCTCCTTCCATCCATTTCTCCCAATGCTTTGAAGATCAGGCTCTTTCATACCCCCATTTCCTCACTACAGCAAGAAGAGATGCTTCGGAAATGAGACCTCGAGATGCAACCCTGAAAACAATTTTAAAAGGAATGTGTGACACAGCGAGTGGTCGAACCGCTTGGAGAAGCGGCGTGACGTATTAGGTTTAAAGAGAGGGAAAAATTTAGATTCGAATCCCAGCTGAGTTCTAGGCTGGCTGTGTGATCTTGGCCAAGTTACTTAACATCTCTGAGTCTTTTAAGTAGCTTAGCTATAAAACAGGGATAATGATAACTACATGGAAGGGTATTTTGGAGGCATATGTGGGGGTGGGGTGATACATAAAGGTGACTAGCATAGGAGATGCTTAATAAATATTCACTGAATTGAGATAAATCGAAGCAGTGCACACCATTCTTGCTTCCCTGCCTCCCCCCAACACCTCTGGTGAAAGCTCAGCTTCACTAGCTCTCCCTGCCCCGCCCACCCAGCACAACATTCTTTTCCAGTGGACTCAGTGGCTACAGGAAGATGGAAAGCATTTGGCCAGAACGCCGACCTCATTAACTCCCTCGTCTCTCCATCTGTTATCTATCAGGAATCCCTTGCAAGGAGGCAGGTGACCAATAAAAGCCCTCCCGTTTCCCTTTGTCTCTGGGCCAGTGCGTGACCGTGCAAAGCCGTCCGCAACCGTGGGCCCCCGTCAGGGCTCAGCTCTGGCCTGTGATTCGTAGCTAGAGCAGGGTTTTTTTCTGGGCTCAGGAAAGGAAAGCTAAGTTCACAGCCAACTCGGAGGCAGCAGCCATCCCAGCTGGCCTCCTCTGTAGGTCAAGAGAGAGTCTGAAAACCAGCAGATGACACTGCAAACACGGTGGAGTAAGGAGGTCATTATTCACAGCACCAGGATCTCGGATTTAAATGAGTTCTTTATTCCCCCAGGGCATTAAAAACATTACTTGATTTATAAAAGGGAGAGCTGCCTTGTAGTTTTCCAGGAACTTGAAGCTTGCAGAAAGTAAGTTACATAAAGGGAGTCCATGTAGACAGTAAATGCTCAACAAATGTGAACTGTTATTACATCAAACATTTGCTGAGGACTTTATGTTTCCTGCTGGTAGGACATGGGTTTGACTCCGAGTTTCCTGATGTCCAATGGGAAACAGCAAACATTATCAAGTTCACAATTTCCCAGTGTCTACAAGTGTGTGTACAATACTACCAGGATGAGTGCAACCATTACTGGTACTGATATCAGAGAGAAATATTTCCCACACGTCCTCATAGGACAGACATTGCATAACGTGAAGAAAAGGGTGTTCAGGAATAGCCCTGCAGGAAGACTCAGGGGCCATCTTCCTGAAGTTGCTGTAGCCCTTGCTTATCAGTACCCGATGGCAGAGAAGCCGTTGCTACTCTTCTCTCTGAGATGCCAGAGCAGCAGATAAAAATGGACGAAATTGAGATATTTGTAGTGAGGTGGATGGACCTAGAGTCTGTCATACAGAGTGAAGTAAGCCAGAAAGAGAAAGACAAATACCGTATGCTAACACATATATATGGAATCTAAAAAAAAAAAAAAAAAAGGTCATGAAGAACCTAGGGGCTGTAAGGCGGGAATAAAGACACAGACCTACTAGAGAAGGGACTTGAGGATATGGGGAGGGGGAAGGGTAAGCTGTGACAAAGTGAGAGAGTGGCATGGACATATATACACTACCAAACGTAAGGTAGATAGCTAGTGGGAAGCAGCCGCATAGCACAGGGAGATCAGCTTGGTGCCTTGTGACCACCTAGAGGGGTGGGATAGGGAGGGTGGGAGGGAGGGAGACGCAAGAGGGAGGAGATATGGGAACATATGTATATGTATAACTGATTCACTTTGTTATAAAGCAGAAACTAACACGCCATTGTAAAGCAATTATACTCCAATAAAGATGTTAAAAAAAAAAAAAAAAAAAGGCTGGAATGGCTGCTTCACATCCCAAGCTACTAGCACCCAGCATCCATCATTTGGCCTTCGTGTTTTGTCAGTAAAGAAATTAGAGTATTATTAATCAACAAATCAGTCCAATAAGCCTCATTACCATTAAAGAAGAGAAAGTAAGCTTTATTTATGCAGTTATAAGGCATTTAAAAAACAAAGAGATTATTATTAATACTTGAGCCTGGCAGTCTTCCCAGAGTGTAAACCGGCAAGGGCTTTGTTCTTGAAGAGGCGACACAGCAGTTACAGATTCCCGCCTCCCCTGCTCCAAGCTCCTAATGTGTGGGACGCCGCCTGAATATTCAAAGAGGTTAGGGGGGCCCCTCTGCCTTCAGGGCTGTTTGGGGGAAACAGCAGTGGGTTGGAAGTTAGGGGGCTAGTGTATTTTGTGACTCTGGCCAAAACAAACAGCCTCTCTGAGCTGCGGTTTCTCAGCAGGAGCATGTTAGAAACTGAACTAAAATTACTGGTAGGGCTTTTAAAAAAAGACTGGGTCTCCATCCCATTTCAGACCAACTGAATCAGATCCCTGAGAGCGGGGCCCAGGAAACGGTATGTTTCAGAAGAGCTCCAGGTGATTCTAGAACGCAAGCGGGGATGGCCAACCACAACCTGGTGGTTCTCTAGGTCCATCCTACCTTTGGTCTTATCAACGCTTGGGATTTCGTAGAGAGTTCTCATCCAGGGCTCTCAGACACCAATGCCTGCAGTGGGCCCACCGGTAACCTAATGAGTGAAGCGTACCAGGTACAGGAAAAAGATGCTAACCTGCCTTGAGACTATGCATAACACCTGCTGGGTTATATTGTTTTTAAGATATGGTATAGGAAAATTCAAACAGCCAAACCCAAAGTATTTGCCAGCCACAGACAGCCCACAGGCCCTGGTTTGAGACCACTGATAAACAGACATATTCCAGGCCCCTGTAGATGGCCAACTCACTGGCCTGTGATTCATGAAACTGCACGCTTGCTGGTGACACACACCATCCCTTGTTTGACTTCATATCAGAAGCCCCAGGTGCAGAGGGGACATTCAATAAACGCTGTGTGTATGTAGAACAGGTGAACAAAGGTGTATGAATGGGAATGGGTGAGCCCCGGACATTCCTTAATTCTTCAGTTCTACACCGTGTACTAAACTAAAAAGTGTAGGTGTCTAGGTCTGCACTGTCCAATACAGCAGCCACTGGCCATGTGTGGCTATTGCGCCCTTGAAATACGGCTAGTCCGAATTGCTATGTGCTGTAAGTATAAAATATATAACATTTTAAAGAATGAGAATGAAAAACAAGAATTTAAATGTTTCACTGATAAATTTTATATTAATTACAGGTTGAAATGATATAATATTTTGAATATTTTATGTTAAATAAAATATATTATTAAAGTTAACTTCACTTGTTTACATGTGACTACTAGAAAATGTTGAATACCATATTTCTATTGGAAAGTGTTGCTCTGAGCCATTTTTTTTTCAGGTATGTATCCACGTCTTTCTTGTGCATGCCTTTTTACCCCAACATTTCTCTCCCACCAATAAACTTTATCCCCCTCTCTTCTCCTCTCCTTCTCATCTTCTAGAAGGATGATAATATGAGAGATGGGGAGGGAGCAGGTATTTAGAAGAAAAAAAACTAGTCTTTCCCTAGGGCTGGGAGGATAGACTGTCTATTCCCACCTCCCACCCCCTGGCCAACATGTTTCCTTGTAAATGACCAGAACAACTGTCTCAGCTCCCTCAGCCCAAGATTTCCTCTGCCTGGATACCCTTCCCATTGCCCACTCAGGGAACTGTTACTCATCCTTCAAGACCAGCTCAAATGCTGCCTCCTCTGTGAAGCCCGCCCCAATCTCCCAGCTGGAGTCAAGAGGACCCCCTCTTGCCTCTCTTAGTACTCAGCTCCTATTACTACAGTAACACTTCTCTCAGGAACGTTCGTGATCTTTTGACCAGCTGGTCTCTTTCATAATACATCTTGAGTGTGGGGCTGGTCTACGCTTCAGTGTGTTCCCAAGGTCTGACTCAAGATCTGACACATGCTGAATAAGTGTTGGAGGACGGACTGGATCTTCCTTGTCATGGGGAAGTATCTTTTTTCACTCCTTCATCCCCTCAACAAATACTTCCTGAGGACCTACCATGTATCAAGCATACGAAGTACAGTCTAGGCCCAGAGAATACAGCAATTCTCAAATGCCTGCTCTCAGGAGCTTCCACGCTAGTGCTGGTAAGTACCTTGCGTCATCCTGATGCCCAGATGTTCAATAAATATTCATAAATGTTGCTGCTGGAGAAGAGGAATGATGGGGGTGGGGGGTGGGGAGAAGTTCCTGTGCTCCAGAGCCCATCCTTCTGAAAGGCACAGGCCCTTACATCTGCTACTGGTCTCACTAGACACTTCCTTAACAGAGTCTTTACAGCCCTCCCCTTACACCGTGTACTCAAGAGTTTAGGAGGTGCTGTAGCAGTAGGACAGTAGATATTTATGGATTCTGATGGAGACAGAGGAGGTTCTGAATTGACCCAAGCACAGCTTTCCCTTTTCTTACAGGCATAGCAGAAGTGACCAAGAAGACTGGTAAGACTTTCAGGATAATCTAGAAAGAGGAACAATTAAAATTTTTTTTTTAACTGAAGCCATCACATTCATTAAACAAAGGCTCTCTGCCCTTCAATCCCACAGAGTTTTGAGTGAGAGACATACATTATGAAATACATACAAGTGACGGACAAAGGCTCCCAGCGCTCGCGAGTGAGCATTTCCTCTGAACGTCTCATGGAGCCTCAAGCTCAGTCCACACGGAACCAGCTCCCCGTCTTCTCTCCAATCTCAGAGAACTGAGATTCACGCCAGCCACCATCACCACATCCCCCGGATGCTGCAGAGTCTTCTCGCCAAACCCCGTGAGTCTGCTCTGGACACGGTCCCCTTTCCCGCCCCACCTCGATGCTCTGCAAAGGACACCCACCCTGTTCAGATCCAAAGATGGATGTCCTAGCATGAGAGGAATGTCAGAAACGCCTCACTGCCTAGCCCATAGTCCTGATTCTGCGAGTTGGAAGGATGAAGGATGATGCTGGGTAACTATCTAGAATGATGGAGTAGGGTGTAGGGAATAAGTTTTGGAGTTAGACACACCTGGCTTCAAATCTCTCACTGCCTTGCTTTGTGACCTAGGACACATCAACATCTTTGGTCCTTGGTTTTCTCATCTGTAAAAAGGGATAATGACACTGAGCTCTGTGGCACAGACTCTCTTGGCCTATATACTACCTACCATAGAGAAAAAATGATGTCAGCCATGAATAGCACTCACACATAATGAGTTCTCAGTAAATGGTCATGAGCTAAAAAGATTATTTTCAGATAGTAAGTCTTTTTCTCCTTAGTGAAAACTACCATTCCTATAGAATCCTGGTCCTGCTCCAGATGAAACACTTCATTACTGGAAAGTTCAGATGCCTGTATAACCTTCTCTAAATTGATCACATTTTTGTGTGGAGATAATCTAACACCCTTTCTAGTGTAACTGAGATGGAAGATCCTTTCTGTTTCTAACATGTGAGAGCCAGTTATCTCTAGCTTTTTTAGGCTTTGAGCTTCTTTTTTTTGTTTTGTTTAATTTATAAATTTATTTATTTTATTTTTGTCTGTGTTGGGTCTTTTATTGTGCGTGGGCTTTCTCTAGTTGTGGGGAGCGGGCTTCTCATTGCGGTGGCTTCTCTTGTTACGGAGCATGGGCTCCAGGTGCGCGGGCTTCAGTAGTTGTGGCTCTCGGGCTCTAGAGCACAGGCTCAGTAGTTGTGGCGCACGGGCTTAGCTGCTCCACGGCATGTGGGATCTTCCCGGACCAGGGATTGAATCCGTGTCCCCTGCATTGGCAGGCGGATTCTTAACCACTGTGCCACTAGGGAAGCCCAGGCTTTGAGCTTCTTTACGTTAATGTAAAGAAGGAAACATAATCAGTTATAAAATTCCCATTCTTCAAGAGAGAAAAACAGAGTGTTTAGGAAAAGCACAAACCATTCCGGTACTGAGACCAGAGAGAACGTTCTCGCCTCTGAACTAAAAAGGAGAGAATTTGGGATAATACAGGGATGGGCCAGCTTTTTCCTAAAGGGCTGGATTGTAACTATTCTAGGCTTTGTGGGCTATCGGATCTCCGTGGCAACTGCTCAACTCTGCCACTGCGGCGCAAAAGCAGCCACGTAGACAGGATGTAGACACATGAGTATGACTGTGTTTCAGTAAAACTTTATTTACAAAAACAGGCAGCTGGCCCCTGGGCTGCAATTCACTGACCCCTGGTGTCATATGATGAACCACAATCCAGCTATGTGACTTTGAACAATTTACTTCTGCTCTTTGAACCTTAGTTCAAAATACCAAAAGATGGGAGTTACTGGCTTGATTGAGAACTAAGTGAAATAAAAGCTAGCCAACTCTCATTTGTGGAATATGTATTTGCGAATTTGCCTACAATTTATTTGTCACCCCCGTGTCAATACTCGTGGGCTCTTGTGGTCATTCAGGGACACACACAGGATGGGGGAATTTGAGTCTCCTGATGCTCGAGTTCCCAGCTGAGGCAGGGCCAGGCAAGGCTCTGTGGTCTAGTTTCTGCTCTGATCCTGTAAACAAGTATCCTTTTCGCGGTCTATTTAGCGCCACATTTTTCACATTTTTGTTGGTGATTTTGCTGTTTAAAGGGGCCCCAGGCATAGCGCTGAAGTGCTGTTTAGTGTTCCTAAGTAAGAAGGCTCTGATGTGCCTTCGGAGAAAATACGTGCATTAGATAAGCTTCGTTCAGGCATCAGTTACAGCACCGTTAGCTCTGAGTTCAATGTTAATGAATCAACAAAATATACTTTAAAAGGTGCTTTGACACAGAAATAGCCATGAAAAAAGATGATGTATTGATCAGCTGATGAAAATGTGACCAGAGGCTCGCAGGCACCTAACTCTGTATTTCTCTAGGAGCAGTGGTTCAGCGTTCATTCATTCAGTGTTTGCGGCTACTTAGAACATAACTGCCAGGAATAAGGAGAATCGCCTGTATAGGAACATGTTGTCCAAAGCAGTGGGCGACAGTCATGCTATTACAAAACTCTCAGTAAGTAACAATGCTGTGACGATGCTATTCTTACTAGTGAATCACAATGGTCTTATCTCCTTATGCTGCCACGATGCTATTACTAATTAACCATGCTACTTCAATTCTATTTGTATTATTTAATGAGTGCTATATTGCTGTTATTAAGTGCTTATAGACAAAATCAGCTAGAGAATGTGTTCATGTCTTTTTTTCCCCTTGACATATTGCAGGCAAAATACCAAAAAGAAAGCCTTTCTACTGACTATCTTCCAGGGGCTTCTGCAGACAGAAAACAGAAATAAGGGCTCTCTGGAGCAGTGATTTGGGGTAACCGTCTGAGTGGCTCCATCCAGAAGAGAAGCAGGGAGCTGTACCTGGTGGGGACTTGCGGCTGGGCCCTCCTGGAGAACACAGGCCTGTCCAGGACCTCCCTGCTCGGAGGGCCGAGCAGACTCTGGAAAGCAGCATCCGTCTCCTTGCTGCCCTAGTTAAAATGCCAGCCTGGTATTTATTTATTTGCTCCCACACAGATGCCAATTATGGGGGGCTGGGGAAAGAGACAATGGCCTCGGTCTGATTGACAACGGCTGCTAAACAAGGGGCCTCTGTGGCATGTTTAATGAAAAGACCACTGTGTTTTTATTGCATCTATTTGATTTTAGAGTGTCGTTTATAAAACAATTCAACGGGCAGGATTAACTGCTTCTGGGCTTTCTCTTCTCCCTGCGGCTCTGTGGGTGTCCCCTCTCTCTCCCCCCAGCAGGTTCCTTTCTAGACCTTCACGGGCCTCACGGAGAGACCAAGGCCTGCACAGAGCCTCGCCGGGCCAGGACTCCCCAGTGGCTCCTGGATTTGTCCCCATCGCCCTCTCTCCCCAGCACCACCTCTAAACTGGCCGCCAACAAGAGCCTCTCAAGCTTGCTTCCCTCACTTTTTCATGATCCAGAAGGCTCCTTCCCCCACCAGGCTTTTGGAAGCCTGTGGGGCAGGTCTGGGTTGTGAGCCACAAGCCAGGGAGTGTAACTGGTGCTTGGGGCCTGGGGGTGAGCACGACACAGAACGTGCCATCCAAGATGATCCCCCAGTGATTTTACTCCCCTTGCCACCTTACAGCCAAGGTGATTTAGTTTCTAGCCCCACAATCTAATTACCAACTGGCATGGTATGTGAATTATATCCAAATAAATCTGCTATATATATTTTGAAAATCCAGTTACCATACTTCCTTACTCAAAACTCTTACATGACTAGGTATCACCTCACACAAGCTCCTCAAGTTCTAGGCCTGTCTATCTCCCCCATTTATCTCTTCTCGCTGCTCCCCACTGGTTCCCAGCCCCATTCCAACACCCCCTTCACTTAGATTCCAGCTCTGCCTGCTGTCCAGAGTCTATCTTCCAGCTTACCTCCTTCCCTGACAAATGCCTACTCATCCTTCAAGGCTCTCAAGGCATCACCTCCTCCAGGAAGCTGACCATGACTCCTCTCATCCTCAGGCTGCCTCTCTGAGCTCCCCTTGTATAATCTGTATAATTTGCAGGGCAGTTTACCCTACTCGACAGGCCAAGGCAGGAAGCAGATGGGATTCAGTGCCCAGCAGAGAGCCAGGTTTACAGAAGCAGCCCATCAGGAGGGAGAACAGCCCCTCTCTTCCCAACTAGAAGCAGCTCTGCCTCTTCCTGTTGTATTTATTCAGATTTCATGAGAGAATTTGTTTGAAGAAAAGTTCTGTCACAAACATTTTGGAAATGTCCTAAGTCATTAAGTTCGCCTGATGTGGAAACTGAGACAAACTCAAACTTCTTCATGACGGTGTTAAGTCAGTCTGAGGGTAAAAGGCCTGCAGGTAACTGTACACCTCACTGGCCAATGAGGACTCTGAGATCTGGAGTGAGAGAAAGCTGGAAGGGGAAGGTTCAGACTGCCCTCAACAGCCAGCTATCCTGACCTGTCACATAAGCTTCCCAAGAGGACTCATGCCTTGGAAGAGGCCACGGAATGTTGACTGGGAAGACAGGTTTATGCTTCTAGAGCCTTTCTCGTGTCTTTCTAAAGGACTTCAGAGACTGTAAAGCCATTTGCTCCTCTGGGTTCTTGTGTGTCGGTGCATTTATCTGTACCTTCCACACCATTCCAGAATGTTCTATTAACTGATCCTTTATCTGTAAGAGACCATGGGCTCTCTCTGGGGGAGAGGGGGTGAACTGTGTTCATACTTGTCCCCTGAGGGACACTGGGTCTGCTGAGGCCACCTCTTCATCTTACCACAGGGACCCCAGGTGCAGCCTGCAGGGGGCTCTGACCAAGGCACCCAATGTTCAACGGTGGAGCTGGGGGGAACCCAACTTCCACTGCTCACCCACGAGTCCTGGACTTGGCGAGTGGCACCAGCATGGGCTTCTCAGCACACAAGCTTCCCACCGGGGCTGGGGGCAGAGGGAGTGGTGGTGTGTGACCTGGCATTGCCTCTTGGGGGAGACCACCTTGTAACCATATTCCCCAGCCCCAGAAAAGGGAAGCAGAAGCAAATATATATTCACTGTGCACTAAGCACCAACTATGTACCAGATACCTTGTCACACACACACACACACACACACACACACACACACACACACACAGAGTCTATAGCCAAGTAGCATGATAACACAGGTTATCTCATTTGGTTCCCATAGCAACCCCAGGAGGTCACGATTTCTGTCCCCATTCTCCAGATGACAAAATCAAGGCCAAGAGTAAATGGCAAAATAGGGGTTTTCAGACTCAAGTCTTCATGACTCCAAAGTCTGGGTGCTTCTAACACCACCTACATCCCCAACCTCCTGGGCTGACTCACTCCATCTTGAGCTCCACTTCACAGAATCATGAGGTCCAGTCAGTGCAAGTTCAGCCCCTTTCAGTAATCATTCCCTGAGAGCCAGCTGGATGTGATACCCCACCCCAGGGCCATGGGACAGAGATAATTAAGGTACAGTCCTGCCCTCCCAAAGTGGAAAGCCTTCCTTTCAGCAGGAAGTGGTGCATGCTAGGAAGTAAGGCAAGGCAAAGACTTCAAAAGCATCTAGCGTCTACTGAGTGCTTACTGTAGGCTAGACGTGTTCTGAAGGCTTTTTATTGATTCCTCGTAACGACACCATGGGGATATACTATTGTTATTCCCCACATTACAGATGGAGGGATTTGAGACTCAAGGTGATTTTGTCATCTGTCCATGGCCACACTGTTGTGAGGACTAAGGCCTGGCCAGGTCAGCCCAAAGACAAAGTCTGTGCTACAATCAACTGTGCATTATACCCGAGGGTCAAGAAAGGCTTCTTGGGAGCAGGTGGCTTTCTAGCCCCAAATAGTATTCCAGTCTCTTTCTTCTAGGACTCCTCACAAAAGCAAAGGTAATTCGCTGAAGATTTTAAAAGTTCTCCCCTGATTTTGGTCCTAAGAAACACAACGTTCTCCTCTAGTGTGCCACAGGCGTTGTCACCACACACCTCCTGGGTTCTCCCGCCTTCCTCACCCTGCAAGGTCCAGATCACTGCCAGCCTCCCTTGGAGGCTTCCCCCCTCCATTTCAGATAAATGATCACCTCTTCCTCTAAACTCCTCTAGCAGGTCTCAGATCTGGGGGTTGAAGGAAAAAAGGGGGACTCAACTTATGAACAGTTTAGCATTTACAAGGCATTGGGGTGGGGGGTTCACATAATTACATTTTTTTAATCTCACTCTGCTTCTACACTTCTTACTGCATGAAGCAGCTGCTACCATGATACAGAAGAGAAAACAAGTCACAGAGGAGTGTCATGGCTTGCTCAAGGTCATCCAGCTAGTGAGCAACAGAGTGAGAATTACAGGCAGACCTCAGAGACATGGCAGGTTTGGTTCCAGACCACGGCAATAAAACGAATATCACAATAAAGCGAGTCACATGAATTTTTTGGTTCTCCAGTGTACGTAAAAGTTATATTTACACCATACTGTAGTCTATTGAGTGTGCAATAGTATTGTCTAAAAAAACCGAAGTACATACCTTAATGAAAGAATACCCTATTGCTGAAAAGTGCTAACCATCATCTGAGCCTTCAGCGAGTTGTCATCTTTGCTACAGTAACATCAAAGATCACTGATCACAGAGCACCCTAATAAGTATAATAATCACGAAAATGTTTGAAATATGGCCAGAATTACCAAAATGTGACACAGAGACATGAAGTGAGCAAGCGCTGTTAGAAAAATGGCACTGATAGATTTGCTCCATGCACGGTTGCCACAAACCTTCAATTTGTAAAGAGTGCAATACAGTCGTCCCTCGGTATCTGTGGGGCATTGGTTCCAGAAGCCCCTGGGTACACCAAAATAGAAGGATGCTCAGGTCTCGTATATAAAATGGCATAGTATGATGAATACAGTCGGCCCTCTGTATCCTCAACTTTCGCACCCTTGGATTCAACCAACCAGCCAGCGGAAACATCCGCAGTTGGTTGGTTGAATCTGAAGATTCAAACCTTGCTAATAAGGAGGGCTGACTGCATATGTATTGGTAAAAATCTGCATATCAGTGGAACACGCAGTTCAAACCCATGTTATTCAAGGGTCAACTGTACCTGCCAAGCACGATAAAATGATCCGTGCCAGTGATCTGTCTGACCCTTATGTCCACACTCTTACTTGATTGTGCTGGTATTGTATTTGTCTCCTTCTGTAGATGTCTATCCACCGGTGAACAGATGGTGCACTCCTCGAAGGCCGGAATAGCATCACTGATTTATCTTCTAAGGCCTGCATTGCATTTGGATGTCCTAGTCATTACTTACTAGAATTTTATTAAATGAATATTTTAAGTGTTCCTATATCTTCAGTGTTCAGCAGAGTGCCCTACATACTATCAGTCTCTAATGAAACATGTTTTTTATTTTCTAAAAATTAAGACAAATATTTTATTAACTGTTAAGCTTAGCATTAATGATCTCGCACCCCCTCACTCCCACCCACACACATACACAAAGTCCAAGACAGCGCTGTTCCTGCTAAAATTTCATTGCTATTTCAACTTACTTATTATAACCCTGGTTAACTCCAGACCTTGGTAGAAAGTTAACTTCCACCTATTCTGAACTTTGCTCTTAGCCTTTTCTGTGGCATGCAGATGACTTTGGAAATCCCAGGCTTATGGAAGGTGTAATGTGATAGAAATGCACTACTTCCTGTATCACATTTGGAAGAACTGGGTTTCTAGAACCTGCTCTAAGTAGCTTATTAACCTGATTCTCTCTAGTTCATCTCCCTATACCTTAGTTCTTCAAAAGAAAAACACAGTCAGGCTCCAGCTAAAACTCTGATGTTCTATGAATCAGGCAAGAGGACCTCTGAGGTTCCAGTGAAGGGTCTTTTCAATGGTGGAAATGAGTAAGCTTTCTTAACCACAACTGCACATTTGGCAAGATGTGTTCCAGTGCTTTCCAACAGCCCTACCATCCCCCTATCCTCCTGCATGGTAGAAATTCAAACTTTGAAGAATTAATGAGAGCTACCCACCTCAAAATACTAAGAGCAAGCACCCTTTAGGTGCTATGCATATAACAATTCTTTCTCTAAAGGAGCCTTTCTGCAGAAAGCTATCTTATGGCTGGAAGAGAAGCTTTGGAGAAATGCGTCCAGGGGAAGAAGCGACCCTTCAGAACCGTTGTCTTAAGTATATTATTTAGAGTTACAAAGGTAACCAGAGGAAGAACTAAAAATGTTATAATACTGACTCCTAATTGCAAATGCACCCTGGGAGAAGGTGGGAGAGGTGGGGTGAGCTCAGTGAGCTAAGCCTTCACTTAATCCAGCAGGGAGGCAACAGATACCGTGTAAAGTTGATACATCACTTTGGAGAAGTTTAAGCAAATGCTATTTAATGACGTGGAAGCAACCACCGTAAGAACTAAAAACAGAAGTGGTTAAATGTGGCTGCCTTCGGGGAGGGGGTAAGAGGCTGGGGAAGGATTTTGCTTTTTACTACAAGACCTTCTGCACTATTTTATTTTGCAATCATTTGTAAGTATATCTTTGATTTTAGAAAATTAAAACAAAATGCTGCTCCCCAGGAAGACGCTGTCCTTTAAGGAGTTTGGAACCATTCCCATGTCTCTGTTCAGCTGCCTCTCAACCCTGTGGCTTCTGGTGAACAGGATATGGTACTAATGGAGAACAGGGTGTGTTATATGTTCATGTCAAGGGGGTGGGCACAAAGCAATGTTTCTAGAAGTGGTGGTGAACGCTCAGAAGTGCTCCGGGTTCTTTCAGAAAGTACATTTTCTGAAAACAGTTATGATCTAAACAATCAATAATGAAGCTGGGGAAATAGCCAGGCATCAGAGCGCATTTACAGGGGGGAGTAATTGCCAGGTGTCACACCTTTGCTAATTGCTTGGAGTAAGGGACCTAGGAAAGCACCTGCAAAACGGAACCCCATCACAGGGATGGCGTGAAAAGTTTAGATTCAGATGATCCGGGCGTCTGTGTCCTAAGCTGCATCGTCATTTTCAGGCTGGCAGCCAGAGATGGGGTATAAGAAGTGGGAAGGGTGCCAGCTTGGACTCAGAAGACCTGGGTTCTTGCTGTGCCCCTGGCAATACTGGGCTGTGGGCTCTGAGCTGCTTATAGATGGCCCTGCACAGAGCAGCGTCAAGTGGGTCACCTGGTAAAGTCATCCTCCTTTCTCAGCTTCTGTCTCTTTAGCTGTACACGCAAATTTAACAATTTCTACTTCTAGAGTTGCTCTGAGGATTACGTGAGTTAACATGGCAAATGCACTGGAATTCTGCACCTTCTTAACTGATATCCCTAGCTTTATCTTCCCCAGGTTACACTCCTTTAATAACTTCCCATTTCCTGGTGCATTGTGTCCCACAATAACGTGAGCCACAAATCTGGGCCACACATGCGGTTTTAAATATTCTAGAAGCCACTCTTTAAAAAAGTAATTAAAATGTCATTAATTTTCACATTATCTAAAACATAATTTTAATGCATAATCAATATAAAATTATGAATGAGACATTTTACATTTGTTGTCATACTAAGTCTCTGGAATCCAGTGTGTGTTTTACACTTACAGTATGTTTTCGTTCAGACTAGCCACATTTCAAGTGCTCAAAAGCTTCATGTGGCTGCTGGCTACCATACTGGATAGTGTGGATCTAGTTCTTCTTTCAGCTTCTCCAACGGGCCACACACTCTCTGGCCTCTTCTCACATGCTCTTCCCTCTGCCTGGAACATGCCCTCCACCACCTCCAACCCACATTGCTGGGCTAAACTTTCAAATCAGGTCACTTTCTCCTAGAAATTCCCCATGGGTCCATTAGCCTAGGGTAAGGGTCCCTCCTACATGCTCCCACAGCATTCTGTAGAGTCCCATTAAAACACTTATTAAATGGGTTGTAATTGCTCAGATTTCTTGGACTTTAAGCTCCACATGTATTTTATTTATCACTGAACCTCCAATGCCTATGACATACCTAGTTCATAACAGACACACAGTAAATGTATGTGATTTTGCTTGTTAAAATAAAGCACCCTCCAGACCTTGGACACGGATCCACTCAAGGATGGTCCTAAGAAGCAAAGAGAAACTAGCTTTTAATATATGCACCGCTATGCTCATAGCAGCATTATTCACAATAGCCAAGACATGGAAACAACCTAAATGTCCATCAACAGATGAATGGATAAAGATGTGGTGTATATATATACAATGGAATATTACTCAGCCATAAAAAAGAATGAAATAATGCCATTTGCAGCAACATGGGTGGACCTAGAGATTATCCTACTAAGTGAAGTAAGCCAGACAGAGAAAGACAAATACAGTATGATATCACTTATATGTAGAATCTAAAATATGACACAAATGAACTTACCTACAAAACAGAAACAGACTCACAGATATAGAGAACAGCCTTGTGGTCACCAAGGGCCAGGTGGGAGAGGGATGGATTGGGAGTTTGGGATTAGCGGATGTAAACTATTATATATAGGATGGATAAACAACAAGTTCCTACTGTATAGTGCAGGGAACTATATTCAATATCTTGTGATAAACCATAATGGAAAAGAATATGAAAAAGAATGTATAGATACGTATAACTGAATCACTTTGCTGTAGAGCAGAAATTAATATAACATTGTAAATCAACTATACATCAATAAAATAAATTGCCAATAACAAAAAGAAACTAGATTTTCCTCTCGACACACCTACCAACCTATCCACAGGTCTTGGAGTCATCAGGCAGTTCTCCGTTCCAATTCTGATTCCACAACTTAATAAATTTGTGCCCTGGCCGAGTCCCTTTACCTCTTGGAACCACAGTTTCTCCATCTGTAAAGTGGGGCTATCAATCTCTACCTTGCATGGTTGTTGCACAGATTAAGCAACTGATGTAAAGTGGTTGAGAATAGCAACGGGCACATGGTAAGTACCTAACACCCAATTTCATCTCATTGAAGATGACATCAATGACAATTCCTCCAGTCATAAGACACATAGTTACTTTATTAGCCACTGAGAAAAGAGCAAAAAACTTCAACAACAGTACCAATTAAACTCTGACATGCCTATGACGTGTAACACGCATCTCGATTTCAGAGATGTTAAAATGTTAAATTGCATGTGTCTTTAATTGAGGACATATGGTAAGAGCTCCCCTCTTCCCCTGGAGAGTACCCCAGCAGAACTCTTAGGGAGAAGATGCTAATAAGCTCTGATTTGTGTCAAATTACATGGAGTCATGAGACTAGGGCTTCACTGGAAGGTGAGGAATGACTTCTAACTGAGTGCCCACTATTGTTTTATTTACTCCTCAAAACAATCTTCTTGGGTATACTCCTCATTTTTAAAAGGAAGAAATGGCGGCTCAGAGAGGGTAAGTTGCCCAGCTAGCATACTGTAGCCTGGGCCTGTGTCAGCAGAGCCCCACTATCTCCAGCCGGCCCAGCCAGTATGAAAGCCCTGGGCTCCCGAGGCTGAGGCAGGCTCCCCAAGCCTTGTCAGCAGCATCCTGTTAATGCCCCGTAAAGGCCTAACCTCCTCAAACAAGCTCAGGATCAAACTGCCAGGCGTGAGCTTATTAGATTTAATGCCAGGAACAAACCTTGCAAACTACAGGTTAAGGAGACCCCTGCAAAGATCTGTGAAAGGAGCGGAGCCTCGCTCTCCAGGGGCTGCAGGCTGGCAGAAAGAGGGGTTTGCACAGCTCTGCTCACTCCACAACCAGTGGAAGGGAAGAAAGAACACTGGTCTCCCCCTCCACGGCCTCAGCAACCCTCAACCTTCCTCCAGAGCACCCATTTGTGGGTGGGGAGAAAGGTGAAGGGTCCAAGGGGCTGGGATGGCCAGGGGTGGAAAATTGGGGGTGCTGTCAGAAGGGAGGCCCTAGTGTGTATGTGTGTGTGTGTGTGTGTCGGGGGGGTCACCTGAAGTCATCAGTGCTTGAAATTTACACGTCAAATGCAAACACCTAGTTGGTAGCAGGGGCGGGGGACAAAAAACAAAAAAGCAGAAGCTTCACGCTAGCCATGGGGGACCGGATTTGCTCTTAAATCCCTGCGAGGGTCTTTCGCAGGAGGCATCAGCCTTTTGCTCTCCCAGGCTCACTGAGGCTGAGATGGATGTCAAACGCTGTTCCTGCAGATTGAAGATACAGGGGGTTTGCGCCTTTAATTCTCTTGCCTTTGAAAGTTCAGCCTCTTTCCATGGTGTCAAATAAACCAGGTCCCTGATTTCTTCATCTACGGAAGTTGAGACTTCATGAGAATGTCTCAGGCCTTCTCTTTGTTTAAAGTAGCTCCCTCCATCCCCGTCATAATTTTTCTAGAATACGTCTTTGGAAAGCAGGTAAGAGGAGCTAGTCTGGCCACGTGGAGGACAGGACTCGACAGGCTACCCATCAGACCCCTCACCTCCCCTCCTCTGCTGAAACCCCAGCACTGGCTGAACAGAGAAACCCCTGAGCGGGCACTTCCGGCTGTGGCCTTCAATGATTCTCCTATAAATTAGGGGGGAAAAAGCCTATCCATGTAAGAGTGCAGCCTGATGGAGTAGAAAGATGGCTGGCTTCGGATCACAGAGGGAAGCGGTATTTTCATCGTAGTTCAGCTGTGACCTGACCTTCCTCATGGTTTGGCTTGGGAGCACTCTAGGTTCCGCCATTCACTTGGACACCTTAGCCAGGGTACGTCTCTCTGGGCCTCAATTTCCTTCAGGAGCTGGGAGAGCTCAGTGTCTTTCACACTGTACTCATGAGTGTCCTGAGGCCTCCCATCCCCTTCCTCCCCCACCCTATCCTGCTTTCTCTATTTTATACACTGTGGGACCCTATAAAATTTCCTTTGAAGACAGGTTTTTGTGGCCAATAAAAGTTGGGAATCCGCCAGACTGAATAATCTCGTGTATTGCTTTCAGACTTGACATTCTCTGATTCTAAAAATCTCCAAGTTACACTCTATTTGCCGGAACAAACAACGCCCAAAGAAGTCTCAAGCTGCTGGATATGGGTAAGGTGTGTGTGTGTGTGTGTGTGTGTGTGTGTGTGTGTGTGTGTGTGTGTGTGTGTGTGTGTGTGTGTGTGTGTGTGTGTGTGTGTGTGTGTGTTTTCAATCCTTCAACATTTTTGGGGGATGCCTCAGTCTCTCAGACACAAACCACATGCAAACATGTCACCTGGGAAGTTTGGCTGCTCTCTACTTATTTCTGTGCACAGCATGCCCACAGGTGATGTGAGACACATGCGTGTCTGTGCCCAGGCCAGCTCTCTGCTTTGTCCTCTGCAGGTGGGGAGGACACTGCTGCCCCGTGGTTTACAAACGAGCAAACCAACGGAGAGAAACACAGCTCTGCCAGGCAGGTACCCACACTCTGGGCTTTCTACTTCTCCTGATGGGCTGCCTCCTTCCCCCAAGCCTTCCCTGATTCCTTCTCATCTCTCCAAGATGGAGAAAGGAAGATAGAAAATGCAATCTGGTAATCATTTCAAGATAGGGATGTGACACTAGAAAACCTGCACGGAAAGGGCTGCAGACTTACAAAGTTTCCCAAGGCTTATTGGGTGAAACTTCCAGCCCCAGGCCCATCCCAGCACCACAGCTGCAGAGACAGCCTGAGGGAAAATAAGATTTGAGGCTGGTTCTCCCTGGGTGACAGGTAATCCTCAGCATCCTGCACAGACAGGCCCTCTGGTCCAGCCTAAGACTCCAGCAGAGGGGAGCGAATGACAGGAAAGCCAGACTGTGAATAAATCTACAATAATAATAATAATATATATATAATAATCTATTTCTCTGGATCGTGTGGGTTTTATTTGGGGGAAGGGTAGAGCACACATGCTTTTCTGATTATACCTTCACTATGCCACCTAAAAATGGGGAGACACATAGACTATAAACCTGAAAGAGGCCCTAGAGATCATCTAGTTCACCTGCCTCATTTGAAGGATGAGAAAACTGAGACCCCATGTAAGGAAGCTCCTTGCTGGAGATCATCCAGCTAGTCTGGACCTCAGGCCATTGGCCATTTTATTCACCTGCTAAGGCTCAAGTCTCCTGCTGTGGCCTTCATTTGGTCACAGCACACTGTGGTAAGACAGGACAGAAGGGCTGTGCACAGCACGTGTGGAGATATGGTACCCGTGTGTAGGGAGCGTCAGGGCTGCCACGCACGGTTGGTCAGCTTGTTCCCTGCACAAGGGGCACCCACTCTGGAGTGAATGAGACCTGATACCTGGCTCCCACTCTGCCCGCCCAGCTGTGTGCCCTGGTGCAGGGCTGTGTCTGCCTGGAGGAAGGGCATCTTTTCCTCATTCTCACAGAAGTGCTGCAAGGGCCAGCAGGGTTTCCGGGGAGCAGGAAGTGTTTACAGGGGAAAGACTGGAGCAAGGCCCTGAGGTGAGTTTATGAGGCAAAGAAAGGGAGGGCAGACATTCTGTGAGAGGAGGACGTGCAAAGGGATGTATCAGAGTCCGCAGTGTCTGCAGCTCTCTCCTGGCCCAGGCCCAGTGCCCTGGAACACATGGGCCCTGACTGCAGTCATCTCTAGGAGGACCAGGCCAGGAGAATCCCTCTCTGGACACCATCAGACTAGACGGTTACAGACGCTGCACATCTGGGCCACCTCCCCATCCCGTTCCAATCGCTCTGGGATCCCAGTGGGAACCCCAAGGCCTCTGTCACTATCATACTCCTTGCTGCTCCGTGGGGCACCCTCTGCAGTCACCCTCCCTCCCCGCCGGCCTTCTTTCCTGCTCCTCTACTTGCCGAGGAGAGAGGAAAGGAGAACCAGCCCAGCTGTTCTGCCTGCCCCTGGGGGTCGACTGGCTGCAAACACTCCTCCCCTTCTCCCCTCAACTTCTGCTGCTTCAGGAAAGGGCTGAAGACACAGATTCTAAATATAGGTACATTGCCTATCCTTCTGCCCAGCTAATATTAGCACGTTTGTGGAAGCCACTGAGAGCATTATTCCCTTTTTTTTGGCTGCACTGGTGGGAATTCTTCTGCTTACCGTAAGGTAGGCTGAGCCAGCAGAAGACTGGGGACCACACTGAGCCACACGCAGCGACAGCTCCGCGAACCGGGGGCTGCGCCGGTTGATTTATGGAGCTCCGTTCCAACACAAGATTTATGAGTCTGTGAAGGGGGAGGCTCGGGAAGCGGGGGTGGGGGGGGCGGTTCTGGTTAATTGAATTTGTCACCTTCCAGATGGAGGGGGCACTAACAATGGTTGATACTTTACTCTGAGCCAGGGATACTAGAAGGATTGCAAATAGGGGGTTTCCTCGAATCTTCCCAAGGGCTATGAGAGGAGGCAGAACCCTTGTCCCTGTTGTACAGATGAGGGCACTGAGGCTCGAATGACGGGACCTGGCCTATGACTAACAGCGGGTCAATGGAAAGATGAGATGTGAACCCAGGTTTGGGGGACTGCAGAGCCTTGTTTTTTTTATCACGCTGTCAGGACTAGCTGCTTCAATGCTGGCTGAAAATCTTTTGAGAATGGTGTGCTTTGCTCCCTCTGTATGGTCTGTAGTCAGGGTCAGAGAAGTAAAGCAGCAACTCTGGAGTCCGGGTACTTGAACTCTGGGCCTGCCTCCATCAGGCCAACTTGGAGTAACTGCTTAAGCCTCTCTGAACCTCGGTTTCCCATCTGGAAAAGAGGGGTGCAGGTAAAGGAACTCCAAAGTCAATTTAAGCCCTGGCTCTTGGAGTCTGTGTTGCATTTCTTGGCAGGGAGGAGGGTCTTCTTTATATTGATGGTCAGTTATCACCATCCCAGCTCAGAAATGTAGCCTGAAAAGAGCACGGGGTGGGGGGATGAGGTGGGGGCCGAGGGCCAACTGAACATGTTATTGACCAGGGGGCCCCGGAAGCTGCCTTCCTACAAGACTGCAGCTCAGCTGTCCTGCAGTGCCTCTCTTTGAAGTAAAAGAAAATGAGAAAAGCGAATGCTGCCTCAGGCAGCTTTAATACAAATGAGGTCCCCTCCGTTTCTCAAATACACTCAGAGAAGAGAAAAGGGGAAAGCAGATTGGAGGGAGCTTGTGAGCGACCGGTAACACGTGGGGGAACAGTAGGTATTGATTTCAGTCAATTGTTTCTTTTCTCATCCTGTTCCAGGGAGGATTGAAAGCATGGAGATTTAGGAGCTGGTGATGCCTGAGAGGAAGGCAATGCCATTCACCAAGAAAGGAGTCTATGAAGATGGCTGAGTCTAGAAACAAAGTTATAAGTGCCTGTCTCCAGTGGGAAAAGGAGGCTGGCTGGACAAACTGACTCATGACTGCTGGGTTACTCTCTGGCACCTGCAGAAATGCACCCTTTAGGGCACCTGGCCTCACTGTCAGCATTTTGATGAAAGGCTCAGGACCAAAAGCAGGACCTCCTGTCCCACTTAATCTTCCCGAAGCTCTTTTCTCCAGAGGCCCCTGGGTATAAAACATCATTAAGGACACACACATTTTGGGTTTTATTGAGTCCCTAGAACCTCATGGAAGGATTCTCTTCCCAGACGCCAGACGCTGGAGGAGATTTCCCACCACGCAGAGACAGAGGAAGTTCCCAAATCCTCGCTACTTCATCTTTGTTGTATTTTACCGAAGTTAAACCAATACTGAAATTTAATTTCCAGAAACGTTTCCTGGACCATTTCTCCGAGGAAGGAAGCGAGCCCATTAGTGAGCCACTAAGGGGGCCCGTGGCAGTCTCTCAGGGATTCCCAGAGCAGGCAGCTCCGGAGCACTGCCGGGTATG
Organism: Pseudorca crassidens; assembly: GCF_039906515.1. Classification (NCBI taxonomy): domain Eukaryota; kingdom Metazoa; phylum Chordata; class Mammalia; order Artiodactyla; family Delphinidae; genus Pseudorca; species Pseudorca crassidens. The sequence continues at coordinate 57,518,129 of NC_090304.1, forward strand.
TGTGTGCTTGTGCACAAGTGACAGGCGGGTGCGGTGACACTGTCACCATCAGGAAATCACAAACAACGGGATTGTTTCCAAGGTGAGACAGGGGTTCTTCATCCTCACAGAAACAGACAGAGCCTGAAGGGAAATCGCACAGACATGCCAACATGCGCAGACCCAGACAAGTGCACAGGGTCCAGGAACACAGATGTATCCAACAAGTACCTACAGGGCCCAGACGCACATGTCCGCACAGCAGACATGTGCACATGCGTCTCCACCTGCAGAGTCCCCGGACACACAGGCATACAACTGTGGCTCAGCCCTCCAAGTGTCCGCAGACTTTGTTACTGGGGCCAGGGAGGGTAGTCCCTCCAGACTGAAGTCTGCCACCTTAGGGACTCCCCTCTAGGCACCAGCTCGGGAGGCACCCATCCCCAGCCCCCCGCAAAGTGTCAGTAGGTTCGTTTTCAAAGCTGTTTTCTCATCACCTCTGCCCAGAAGATCTTGGAGCAAGTGCTCCAGGCAAAAGATGAATAACACAGACTTTAGGGGGCTTAACATCGTATAAGAAGGACAGGGGATAGGATAAGATGGTGTTAAAGAGAGAGTGGCAGGCAGTCAGGGAGATGGAGAGTGAGCCTGCTCGGAGGCAAGCCTGCTTCTGTACTCTTGGATCCCCAGAGCTCAGCAAGGCAGTGGCACCTGGTAGTGCTTCATAAATCAGGGGTCCGCGGCCCGTTAGGAAGCGGGCCGCACAGCAGGAGGTGAGCGGCAAGTGAGGGAGCGAAGCTTCATCTGCCGCGGTTCTCCCCATCGCTCGCATTACCGCCTGCACCATCCTCCCCCGCCTGCTGTGGAAAAACTGTCTTCCACGAAACCAGTCCCTGGTGCCAAAAAGGTTGGGGACTGCTGTCATAGATGATTACTTGATGCATTAATTCAGGGCTATTTCAGGCCAAACTCACTTGGTCTCTCTACCTTGCCTCCCCACTCCCCAGAGTATCAAGTCCACGTTCATTACAGCTCACCCTACAGGACACTTCCTAACGAGGCAGAACCTGTCCTCCCATGGCATCCCTCCCACCTCCACCACGTCTGCCCTTCACTCACTGTTCCTGTTTCATTGAACTTCTTCCCATTTCTCCAGGACTCCAGGTCCATCAGGTCTCAGAGCCTCTGTGCAAACTTACCTCTGCCAGGAATACCCTCCACTTCCTCCTCTGCCTGATAAACTCTCATCCTTCAAGATGCACATCGACCATCCCCGGCTCTTCTGCAGCTTTCACCCTTCCTCCCCGCCCCTTGCTCTCTCCCTCTACGCAGGTTCACTGCAGCCTCCAAAGAGCTCCTGAAGACCTTCCTTCATCCCTTTGTGGCTATTCCCCACACAGAGAGCAACTCTAGGGGGTGGGGGAGCCCTGTCTCACTCAGCCCAAAGCCTGGCACTCGGCAAGTGACACTGGTGGGGACTCAGGGAAGTGGGTACCATCGCTCCCGGGCCTGATTCTGGGCTTTATTGAGTCCTGTAGCAAGTCCTCTCCTCATCTGGGAGAGGAGGGGAACAGAAGAAGCAGGGAAAGCCAAGAATGGGGACCAGACTGGAGATGGAACAAGTCTGGGACACAGATTGTACTAAGTCTGCTTCTAGGGCTGCTGTAATCACACGCGCCCTCCCCTGGGGCACATTCGAGGGTGTAATTCCCATTGCTCCACACCCTTGCCCCTTGGCGGGTAGCTCCTGCAGCCTCCTGTCCCACTTAATCTTCCTGAATCTCTCTTCTCCAGAGGCCCCTGGGTATAAAACATCATTAAGGACACATTTCTCCCAGGTTAAACTTCCTAACTCCTCAGTGTACAAGAGATACTCCTCTGCCTTTTGGCTGGAGAAACTGGGGCAGCCACACCAGGTCCGTGGAAGCAGGAGCTGTGAGCTCTTCCTGTTCCCTTAAGGAAGCCCCCAGTTGACCAATACCTGCTTAGCCCACTCAGCAAAATAAATGTATAAAATGAGATGATTTAATATCTTTTTTCAGGCTTCCCTGGTGCCGCAGTGGTTAAGAATCTGCCTGCCAATGCAGGGGACACGGGTTCGAGCCCTGGTCCGCGAAGATCCCACAAGCCGCGGAGCAACTAAGCCTGTGCGCCACAACTACTGAGCCTGCGCTCTAGAGCCTGTGAGCCACGACTACTGAGGCCTGCGTGCCTACAGCCCGTGCTCTGCAACAAGAGAAGCCACCGCAATGAGAAGCCCAGAGAAACCCCGCACACAGCAACGAAGACCCAACGCAGCCAAAAATAAATAAATAAATTTATTAAAAATAAATAAAATCTCTTTTCTTTATTGATTTATTTGTATTTCCAAAAGGTCACAGTCAATTCTTTTTTCAACTGGATAGAAACCTGGATTGAGAGGAGGAAGTAAATTCAACTGCAAAAACACTGGAATATCTTTATATGCTAATCATCGTTATATGTTAGGCTCTAAACACAGAGCAATGAAGGAGATGTGTGTCCAACCCTCCAAGAGCCTCCAGGAAAAGCAGAGCTCCCTGTTCACATTCAGATTCAAAAGGCAATTCTTCAGCACCTTTGATGTGCCTGGGGATGTCACAGGGACCATAACACTTCCTTCTCATCGCAACCCCAAAGGGAGGTATTATGATCATTTCTATTTCACCGACAAGGAAACTGAGGCTCAGAGAGTGAAGATAATTTGTCCAGGGTCAGGCAGCCGGGGCTGCATTGGAATTTGAATCCAGGTCTATGCAGCTCCCAACACTGATGGTCTTACTTCCATAACGGACGTGACACATCTTTCGTCTAGCTTGTAGTGGAGATTTCTGAAGATGTTTAGAGAACCCTTATTTCATTTTGTTAGCACGACAACCCTAGGAAGGAGGCATCAATGTCCCTATTTTACCAACGAGCATGATAGGATTCAGTGCTATCCACTCCAGAATTCAATATTTTTGAGTCTGACCTCCTAGTGAGCTGGGATGCCTCTTCTAGGGTGATGGAAGGGAAGACAAGGTCCAGGAGACGGGTGTGCTGGATGAAAGGCCGTCGGAGACCTGCATTCTACTCAAGGACAATTCTCCAAGGTCTAGACCCGACTTTTTCTATCAGATATGGTTCTAGTTCCGCCTCTCTGGTACCCTTGGGCTGCTGTCCAGGAAAGGTCACGAGTCATTAAAACATTTACCACCCCAGGATAAAGTGCAGACTTCTTCAAAAAGCACACAAGCTTTTTGGATTTAGGATTTGCCTCCTGGGGTCTCTCCACGTCATCTTTCAGCGCTGTTCCTTTAAGCCCCTGTGAATGACTGAATGTGGAGACAGACTGTTCTCAGTGACCTCCTGGTTCTGCCTGGGCCTCCATCAGGCCAATTCCTATGCATGCTTCAAGTTTCCCAGTGGACCATATCTCCTCTGACACTGTCTCTCCTTGATATCTCCTCCCTCTACATTCCTGTGACCTCCTTTTATGCCTGTGTTATGGCCATGATCATGCTTGGTAGTGACTGTCGGCTTAGAGTCTGATCTTCTCCACCAGACTGGCTTCTCCCTTAGGACTGAAATGCATTCCCATCTGTGTGACCTGACACTGCAGTACAGGGCCTGCCATAGAAAAGGAGCTCAATATGGAATTGCTGAGTCAATTAATGAAGTGACTGAAGGCATGAGTGAATGACCACCACTCAAAGCGTCTTTCCTTTAGAAAAGCTCAGGGACTGAACATCATCGTGATCTGTCCTGTAATGTAGTGAAAGCTCAGACTCTGGTTTCTTGTTCCAAGCAATTTCAGTCAGGAATAGTCTTTCCTCATTTTCACATGTTAAAAAGTAACGAAAAACAAACACTCAACTCTTTTGTTAACATGGATGCCGAGCTATTAATATGTATGGATATTTTGATTTTCTAGGAGGACAATGACAGGTTTCAGGGGAGATAATAGTGTAAGCATTGGTCTTGTTCAGCATGTGGTCAAGAGGCCAACCTGTTGTCTGTTTTGGAGGAGAAGGTTTTGCTTCAACAGAATATTCATCCAGGCATTTGTGCAGAAATGTTTAAAACAGTAAAAAATTAAAAAAAAAAGAGGAAGGAACCATGTCTGTCTGTCCACCCCAGTTTCCAAGTACTGAATGTCTTGTGGCGTAATGGTAGGAGACTACTGTCCTACTCATAGGGAAATGTTCAGGCTTTAATCTAATGTCAAGTTTCTGTGGTCATAGACTCACCTAGCACAGGCACATGATAAGGCATAACTGTGAGCTGTCATAAGCTTTGTCCTCATTACGACTCTTTAAAGTTCTCAAAAAAAGAGGCAAGATGAACATAAATCCTTCATGAACTCTTGCAAAAAAACAGAAGGAGGAACGCTTTCCAACTCATTTTATGAGGTCAGCATTACCCTGACACCAAAATCAGTCAAATATATCTCAAGGCATAAAAACCTACAGATCACGATCCCCTTTGATTATACACACAAAGCTCCTCGACAAAATAATACTGAACTGAATCCAACAAATATGAAAAGGATTATACACCATAATCAAGTGGGGTTTTCCTAGGAATGCAAAGTTGGTTTAACATACAAAACCAATCGACATAATACACCACATTAAGAGAATAAAGGAGAAAAATCTCACGATCCTGTCAGTAGACACAGAAAAGCACTGACAAAATCCAGCACCGCTTTATGACAAAAATACTCAATAAACAATGAATACAAGGATTCTTCAGCCGAACAAAGATCATCTTTGAAGAACTCACAGCTAATATCATACTTAATGGTGAAAGGCTGAAAACATTCCCCCTAAGATTAGAAACAAGACAAGGTGTCGGCTCTCACCACTTCTATTCAACATTGTACTGGAGGTCCTAATCAGGGAAATTAGTCAAGAGAAAGTAAAAAAAGGAATCCAGTTTAGGTAAGGGCAGAAATAAAACTATCTCTACTCAGAGATGACAAAATGTTTTATATAGAAAATCCTAATAAATGCAGAAAAACTATTAGAACTAATAAACAAGTTCAGAAAGTTTGCAGGATATAAGTTCAATGTACAAAAATCATCTGTTTTCTATATACCAGCAATGAACAACCAAAAAATGATGTCAAGAAAGCAATTCTATCTGCAACGACATCAAAAAGAATACAATATTTAGGAATACTTTTTTTTTAAAGAACAGGCTTCTTTACAAGTGCAAGACTTCTTTACATGTTATATGTCTGATAATATTGAACATTATAAAACACCGCAGAAAAGGAGAGACATTCCATAAACGTGGGATATCTCTCCTTTTCTGGTGGAAATCCCAGGTGGATATATTTTTTTAAGAAATTGGTAAGTAGATCCTAAAATTCACATAAAAATGCAAGAAACACAGAATACCCGAAGTAATCTTGAAAAAGAACAACGTTGGAGGACCCACACTTTCCAATTTCGAAACTTACTCTGAAGCTACAGTAATCAAAGCAGTGTGATATTGGCACCAGGATAGATAGAGAGATTAATCAAATAGAATTGAGAGTCCACAAATCAACCTTCACTGGGGAAATAATAGTCTCTTTAACAAATGGGGCTAGGACAACAGGATATACACAGGCAAAAGAATGAAGTTGGTCCTGTACCTCACACAACATACAAAGCTTAACTCAAAGTGGATCATAGACTTACATGTAAGAACTAAAACTATAACACTCTTAGAAGAAAATATGGGAGTAAGTCTTCATGGCTTGGGATTAAGCAAAGGTTTCTTAGATGTGATACTCAAAGCACAAGTGACAAAAGAAAAAACAGACAAATTTCATCAAAATTTAAAACTTCTGTGCTTCAAAGAACATTATGAAGAAAGTGACAAGACAACTCAGAGAATGGGAGAAAATATTTGCAAATCATATGTTGGATAAGTGACTTGTATCTGGAATACATAAAGAACTCACAATGCAACAGTAAAAAGAAAAATAAGCCAATTAAGAAATGGGCAAAGGACAAGAATAGACATTTCTCCAATAAAAGATATAAAAATGGCCAAAAAGCACATGTAGAGATGCTGAACATCATCAGTCTTTAGGGAAACCTGAATCAAAGCCACAATGAGATATTTCAAATCCAGGAGAATGGCTAAAAAAATAGCGAGAGAGACAATGAAAAGAGTTGCAAAGGATGTGAAAAAATTGGAAACTTCATACATTGCTGGTGGGATTGTAAAACGGTGCAGTTACTTTTGAAAACAGACTGGCAGTTCCCAAAAATGTTGATCATAGAGTATGACCTAGCAATATCATTTACAGGCATGTACCCCAAAGAACTAAAAGTATACATCCACACAAAAATTTGTACACAAATGTTCATAGCAGCATTATTCATAATAGCTGAAAAGTAGAAATAACCCAAATATGCATCAACTGATAAATAGATAAACAAAACAAGGATGTGTGTGTGTGTGTGTGTGTGTGTGTGTGTATGTACGTGTGTGTATTATTCAGCCACAGAAAGGAATGAAGCACTGATACATGCTACAACATGGATGTATAAGAAACCAGACACGAAGGCAACATATTATAGGATTCTATTTCTATAAAACATCCAGGATAGGCAATCTATAGACAGAGAAAGTAGCTTAGTGGCTGCCAGGGGCTGGGGGCAGGGGGAGCAGGGAATGGGGGGGTGACTGCTAATGAGGATGGGGTTTCTTTTTGGGGGTGACGGACTGTTTTAAAATTAGATAGTGGTGATGGTTAAATATTTCTAGAAAACACTGAATCGTACAATTTAAAATAGTGAATTTTATGGCCTGTGAATTGTATCTCAATAATGCTGTTATTAAAAAAGAACAAATGCAAGAAAGAGACAGCAGGAATGTGGAAAAATGGAAACAACTGACTTGCTAGAAGTGGGAAATTGGAAGGTAAGTTTTTTTCCTGTTATTGTTGTTTTAATGTTGTTTGTACAATAAAATGTGGAAAGGAGGGGGGGGGGGAGAGAGAGAGAGAGAGAGAGAGAGAGAACCTAGTAGAGGAGGTAAGAACTAGTTTGGAGTCCAGGGCTCTGAAGCTGGTGTCCCTACTCTGCTAGTTACTGACTCTTGAGTAAGTGGCTTCACCTCTCTGGGCCTCAATTTCCCTTTGCTCGAGAGTGGGATAATATCAGCCTCCTAGGCCTGTAGGATTACATGAGACCTTATATCCCCAGAGCAGATACCAATAGTTTTCATTATCTTTCATCTTCGTTTATTTCTTCAAACAATTACGACACCTCTGTTATATCCTGGAGATATAGATAAATTAAGATTGGACCTTGTCCTTAAATATCTTGGAGTTTAGAGAAGTAGACAGACATAAATAACTAAAACAAGTTCTTAGGGAAGGGTCATAGTACAGATTTCCACAAACAGCTGGTTGGACAGTTTTCTGCACGGTCCTGATACATTTGGGAAATTCTGCTGGGAGCTATCGGTGAAGGGGCCAGACCAAGAGGTGGAAACTCACAGAAGAAAGACAGCATCTGTAATCACAAAGTACAGGTTTGTTCCAAAGCCTGTTCTCACGTGTGTTATCACATGCAATCCTCAGACAATTCCCGCAAGGAAAGTATTATTACCCTATGTTATAAATGAGAAGACTTAAGTCTTAGAGAGGGCAAAAGAGTGTCCTGTTCTCACAATGCCAGCTCACGGTGCAGGACCCCTTCCCTTTGCCATAGCCACCTCTTCTTCTGAGCAATCATGGCCACATCCCACTAGGAAGGAATATTGGGGTGGTCGTGAAGAATCAGAAAATGCAGAGGAGTCCTCTGAAAATCAGGGCTGGTATGAGGTATTGAGGATGTAACCTCCTCCCTTGGAGTCCAGTGAGAAAGCATACTGGAGGGAGACCGGAGAACCCATTCAGCCCTAGATCACCCAATGAAGACTGAAAGCACTCCTTGAGGAAATCCCTGCTCTATAGGTCATCAATGTCTAGTAAATTCTTCACTGATCTCGCTAAGAAAGGAAGTGGGGGTGGGGAAGGAAAACACGGTATCATTTATAGAGTGCCTACTGTGTACGAGGCATTATACAAGGTGCTTTCCCAACAGCAGGCACTTGAGGCATTACAGTGGCCACTTTCTATATCGACTCTGAGGTAACACTGAGGACCAGAGAGGTCAAGTGCCCTGTCCAAGGTCACACAGAAAATCTGTTATCAGAGAGAGGAGAGAGGACTCAAATCAGACTCTCTTTCCACTCACCCTGAGGATCCTAAAGTCCTCCCTGTGCAAAGAAGTCATGGTCTGAAGGGCAGAGGGCTGAATCGAGGAACTGGCTGTAAGAGCTCAGAAGCCTCACAGCATCAGGAGGTGGTCGAGCCCTTGTCTTCCGTCTACACAACAGTAAAAAACACCAGCTCACGTTTTAAGCGTGAGGGGTGGGACACTGGTTTTATTTTTGTATCTCTAAGTGCTTAGCTTCAGAATAAAAGTATCTGTCACAGAATAGGAGCCTCTATAAGTGTTCTTTAACAACAACCTAATTTACCTTTGGTTTTGATGGAAACAGCCCTCGGCTAAAAGCAAAAGACCTTCCTTTACCAAATGCATCTTCCTTAAAGGAGGATTACAGATCACAGCATAGGCGCTCGGCTCAGAGACCCAGGTGGGTCCCTCAGTGATGCTGCCAGGCTTTCGGCAGCTGGGAAGCTGGACCAACTGAAGTCTCATTTATCAAGAGTTAAAACAAGTCACTTGTAGGCTTCAGTGTCAGCCCCATCCCATCAATCATGACAGCGAGTCTGATCCCAAAGGCTCCCCACCACCGGAGCATCTCCGGAATTCAATAAAAACTGAATACCCCCAGCTGATGGGCCCAGGGGCCAGGCTGTGCCCAGCACTCTATAAGTAGCTATACCCTGTTCAGGGAAAGCAGAAGGGTCTCCAACCCACCCAGCGGTGTGGGGTGGCCCCAACACTCTGCAATGGTTTATAATGACCAATGGGATTAGCAACTGAAGTTTGTAGAGTTCTCAGCCAGGCAAGACTCAAAAAGGAGAACCTAGAGTCATCACCTCAACAAATATCTCAAAGGTAGAGAAAAAAGGACACAGACTTTGGGAGCTAACAAACCTAAGATAAAGCCCACCCCAGTCATTTGCAAGATGTCTCATCTTCAAAAAGCATCTTAACCTCTCTAAGCATCTGTTTCCTCATGGGCTAACCACGGGTGTCGTTTATTGCTATTCTGGGGGCTAGAGAGGCGAGTCATATGGACAGATCTAGCAGGTGACCAGTAGTTGTGAACTGGGTGAAGAAGGGACATCTGAAGTGGCCGATGGTTGAAATAAGAATGGATGATATGACAAGAGAATACGTAGTTAAAAAGTAAATTAATTTTTTAAAAAAATTAAAAAGAGAGGGAGAAGAAAAGGAAATGAATCATGGGGAAAACTGCATTTAGTAGCAGAAAAGAAAAACAAGCCACAATTCAAATAAATGGAATGTGGTCAAAGGGAATAATGAAATATATTTTAAAAATCACATTTTCCACTAGGCATGTCAGGGAACTTGTCTAAGGTTTTCCAACTGTCCAATGTTGAAACATAAATCATAACACCGAAGGCTTATTGTTACACCATCAATGAACGTCTCCTACAGCTGGAGAGGCCAAAGGGAGCCAATGGGTTCCTTCTCATGTGCCAATTCCAGCTGGTTGATAACGTTTATCTAGCATTGTTTTTGAAAAAATTCTGAGACCGCATCTGAACACAGTGGTAAAGAGAGGTGTTTCAATTAGTGACGTGTGCAGTAGGATGTACGGAAAGAAGGGCAGCCTGCATGCCATGTGTAGTGGATGCTGTGATGTGCTGCCCAGAGGAGCCCTTTGGGACTGAGGCACTCAGTGTCCCAGCTGTGGGGACTGTTGCTGCCGGCTGCTGACAGCTCTCAGTGGAGTCCCTCTCCAGGAATGGTCCTCAGCCCAAGGGAGCTGCCTTACCCAGGGGCAGTACCCAGCTGTTGCTGCTGACGGCAGTAAGGTCAACTTCCCTTGACTCAATGCAGGGAACTGAAGGACCATCCCAGCTCCAGAGCTCCCCGTGGGATCGGTTGATGCCTCTGTTGTGACCGCAATGCCGCTCAACTCCTCCCTCGATCTAATCTTACTTCCCTTACTCCCGGACAGGTGCTGATCCCGAGGGCAAGCCTCGTAAACTTTCAGCACACAAATCTCTGTCCCAGAGTCTGGTCCCAGGAACCCAACCTAATACATCATGTATCTGCCATTCCTGCACAAGCTATACCTCCCTATGTCTAGCTAATAGCTTATCATCTGTGCTTACTTACCCCTCAACAAAGACTCAGTGTTAGCCAATGAGAACATGTAATCGATCAGCTTTCCCTTTTCCCCTTGTTTGCAAGGAAACTCAAAGATAAGTTCTCCATTCTCTCCTCTCTTGCCTGTGCGAGAGGTTCTGCTTTAGGCTTGGAGGCTCTCTAAACTAAAAATGATGGGTTGGCTCTTTTCCTCTCATTTTTCAGTCTCTCCTCCCAGGCTCTAGCCCTGGAAGAGATAGCATTTGCCACTGACTCACTTTTTGGAATCGTTATAGATTGAAAATGTCACCAGAAAGAGGGACAATGTATGCTAATGACTCTCATTGGCATGGCACCTTCAACTTACGTGTATGTATTATTTTATAGACCCAGCAACTCTTTAGAGTTATTATTATTTCTTTTGAACAGAAGGTACAGAGAGGTTAAATGATTCCCCTAAGGTCAAACAGCTAATGAGGAGCAGAGCCTGGATATAAATCCTGATCTGCCTGAATCTCAAATGCATGCACTTTTATCTAACATTGCTTCTGCTATTCCTTCTGCCTTTCCTTTTATTTTGAAGAAAAGGGGGAAGGAAAGAACAAATGCTCATAAGGAATTCTGCCAGCAAAGCTGGCACATCCTGCCCATTTGAGAAAGCAGCTTGTTCGTAAAGGCACAGCTGAGTGAATCTGGGAATCATGTCCACAGGCAGGCAGTAAAGCCTGCGACCTGTCTGCTAAAGAGCCATGCCAGGGGCTGGGACAGAAAAGACCAGCGACCAGCCCCAGCTCCCAGGTCTGCCACGGCAACATAACCAGGGCTTCTGCTTTGGTGGCGGTGGGCAAATAGCTGAGCCCCGCACGGCCATGTGGGCTGGTGACGTTCGGGTGACTCTGTGGCCCTAGGATGGATGAGGGAGCACAGCGAGAACTTCTCAAAGGCAGCCAAACTGTTGTGGTTCTGTGCAGCCTGTGGTTCACAACGTGCCTACACTGGGATGCAGCTGGCTCTGCACAAAAGGGAGGCTTGCAACCGGGAGCGAAATTCAAAATATTTAACAACGGATACGGCACAGACGGCAACCAATCAGAACAGACACAATAGCCAATGAGAGCACATGTTGGCTGTAAACAAACAGCGCGGCCATGGAGTACATCCCAGCCGAACACCAGTCTTGGCAACAAGGAAGCCCAGTGAGCAAACAAGGGGAAGAGGATGAGCAAGGCCGGTGTCCAGGAGCCAATAGGGAACTGTCTGCCTATCTCCAGGGGAGGTCTCAGAGAGGATTTCACTAACCCCCCAGGGTTCTGCAGGGTATGGTTTAAAAATCATTGCTATGGGGGAAAAAGGAAATACCCTCGAGGCCCAGCTTCAAGAACCAGTATCACCACTGCTTTTGGGGTGCACAGGGCCAGCCTCCCGAGGAGTGAAGCCCTGAGCCACCCAAAGACATGTCCATGAAGGCTTCAACTGATGTGTCATCATGCCGTCATCCTGCTTGCTTTTCTCTTGGCCGAGGAGTGTCCATGTGTGGTCTCCCAAAGCAGCTGTTCTGTTGTAGCATTTAGATGAGGGCACCGGCATACCTCACTAGAGTCCCCGGGACACAGAACACACACCTGGATTCTCGCAAAGTGGGCCCTGGCCCTGTCGGGAGTCAATAGTCAGAATCCTCGTCCCACCCGGGCAGCCTCCAGAGTAATTCCAAGTCCCTCGCTTTCCCAGCTCAAATTCTCCTCCCTGCCCCTTAACTTTCACTAAGAGCACATGCTCCCGCCCCCCTTTAGACAAAGTCACAAGGGGTCAATTATCTTGTGGCAACGTAGGTGGAGTACCATTTCTTCAGCTTGCGTAAGATGAAGCGCCCCATGATGAAATAAGTCATTGGTCCATGAGGGCTTGTGGGAAGTTCCCAGTAGGCAAGGCCCTCCCTGGAGAGCAAGGCACCAAGGCCTTTCCCTCGCCCAACCCTACCCACCAACAAGTCCGCGGCAGCCTAGGTGCCAAGCCTAAGAAATGCCCCCAGAAAACGTCCCTGAAGTGCTTCACCACTGTTCTCAAAAGGTTGTGCCTCTTGATATGTTGACCTCACCCCCACTTGTGTCCTATAAATTAGGTCTACTCTCCAGAAAGGAAACCCTTGTCTCGTCCATCTTATTAGTAGTTCTTCATACTGTCTTTCATATGTGACTGTGGCCCCCCCAGCCTTCACCAGCTTTCTCCCTTCTGGATGGAAACTTCACACAGCTCCAGATAGGCAGGCACTAAGATTTGAGTGACAGCTTCACAGGAAGTCACTGGAGGAGCCCTGGGCATCAGCTGTGGTGTGAGGGATGCTGGGACATCTGGGGGAGGCCAGAGCACAGGGGCAAGGCAAGACACCACAGGTAAGCAGTCAGCCGGGGTCCTATTTCCAGCTTTGCCACTTAGCAGCTGTGTAACCTGGGAACGTGACTCAAAACTCTTCAAGCCTCTATTTTCCTTATTATAAATATTATTGTAATAACAGTATCTATCTCACAGGGTTGTTTCAAGAATTAAACAAAATAATATACATATAAAGCATTCAGCACTTTGCCCAGCACATAGTCAGCAGTCAGTACAGGGAGGCATTATGAATCTTGTTAATCATTCAAACATTTATTGATCAGTTGCTCTAAACCCTGTACCTTGCCAGGGGCTGGGGCTTCCAGTTTCTGCCCTCAAGAACCTCACAGTCCAGTGAGAGAGGACCACAGAAGAACCATCGATTAGGATGCCATGTGGTAAGTGCTTTATTAAATAATTACTTTTAAAAGAACTGTCACGAATAGGTGACAACCATTTTCTGCTCACCATTGTGTGCTACGTGCTTTATAGAGACCGAGAGTATATGCTTTCTAATCCAAACACCTGGGTTCAAATCCTAGCATTATCACTGAATACTCAGGTACTCTTGGGTATGTTAACGTCTTTGAAACTTACTTATCTCATTTGGAAAATGGGTATAAAGTTAGAAAAAATATACTTAATATCACAGTGCCTTGCACACAGTAGGTGCTTAACAAAATAGATGTCCCTTAAAGCAACGACTAAGGGTGTTTGGAGAACTGACACTGGATGGCTGTTGCTCCAGCCCTGGAGTACTGCCTGGGTAAGCCTCAAGGTCAAGGCAGCACATCCACCTAGGATGTGTAGCAGGACTTTAATGTTCAGTGCCTTGTCCGGTTTGGAGCCAGTTCTGAGCCAACCAACAACTGGAGCCATAGGGACCAGAGGCTGGTCCCTGCAAAGGAGCTGCTGGCAAGAACTAGATAGAACGTTCCAAATAGGGCAGCGCCTCCAGCACCAACCAAGGCACAGAGAAACTGAGTAGTTGGTGCAGTAAGAGGCCAAGCTAGGACTCTAATGAGCGCCTGGTATATTAATCGAGGCAGGAATACCCCCACTCAGGACCACTCTGCAGCCTGGAGCTACAGTGGCTTCTACGTAGACCACAGACACTGCACACTCAGCCCTGTGCCCGGTACCCCCGGGCTGGGTCCTGTGGAGGGAACAAGGATGACCCAGGCAGAGCTCCACACCCTACGGAGTGCTTCACCTCTGGGAAGGAGCCGAGCAAATCAGAACACACCAGCCCCAGAACTGATCCCGTGCACAGAGAAGAACAAAATTACACAAACCCAGACCTGTTGACACAAATGAACATTCCTGCAGTGCAGCCTGATAAGCCTGTTGCTAAGCCTACCTGGTTTCCTGTCACGGAGCACCTCGTTCTCAGCTCAGGAAAGATAATAACTCTGGGAACCAGCTTCCTTAGGAGACCTGGCAGAATGCTTTCAGTCCAGAGCAAAACCTGTCTTTCAACACAGCTTCTCCTCCTCCCGTGTCAGACAAGAGGAAACCCAAGCCATGCAGGAAAGGGTTTGCACACACGCACACACAGCCCTGCTGGGTGTCAGTGGCTGTAAGTGACCCTCAGGGAAAGGAAGGAGCCCCGGATCTCTGGGCTCAGAGTACCTCCTAAACAAAGACTCTAAAGTTTCCTGCTGGGACAGGGCGAGACACAGGACGCTCAGATTCCAGGCGTACCCGCAGCTATCATCTGTCAGTCCTGACACCAGCCCTGTCTGTGTCGAGGTCCAAGCAGAGAGATCAGAAAGCGCGGGGTAGGGGCAGGGGCTGGGGAGGGCAAGAAAGGGGAGAAAGGCCTTTGGAGAGACCAATATGAATAGTAGGAGTTTTTATCTGACCCCAAAGAACAGGGCAAGGGAGAGCTGTGTGATCTAAGCCAGGATGAAAGAATGGCTGGCCTCCCCTTGTAATCAAAGAGTTTAATGATGCTTATTAAAAGCCCATTTCTGGGTCCTGTTGAAAAATTATACCTGTTAAGTGTTTTCTTTTTTTCACGAGAATTGCTTCCTAGAGATTAAACACACACACACGCGCGCACACACACACACACACACACACACTCATCCCTTACAAACCCCACTCCCCACCGAGGCACACACATTCCCCACAAATCCCGCACATCCCAGATATCACACACATGCTAGTCCTCTTCATTAAAGATGGCCACAATTCACAGCGTACACACGCACAGTAAAACAGAGAAACCAGGCCCAGTCCCTGCGGTGATTCACGCACCCTTTGAAATTCCAGACTTTGAGGGAGCCCAGGAGCTTCCTGCTCAAGCAGTTGTCATCCCACAAACAAACAGCACAGCCTCTAATCCACATCATTCTCCCTGTCTTGCCTGAGGCCAGGCAACTCTGCAAAAGCAGACCCAGGATCGTTAAGCTTTGGTGGAAAGCAACCGTGTTCAGTAGGGTCACTGCGGAAGAGGGGGGCTGTGTCCCTCTGGCCCATGGCGGGCTTTCTCTGATATGCTGAATCGCAGCCACCTGAAGGAGGTGGCCCTGGGCCTGCAGCATGTTCTCCTCTGGTTATCAGCTTACCCAGAGCCCAAGGCTGCCTTCAGTCTCAGGCACAGAAGACATTGCTTTCTGGAATAATCAGTTAGACACAGGAAAGTACTCCTTGCAGAAAAGTATCTCTGCACCAGCGTGGGTTTCCTCTGGGTGCCGATGTGCCCAACATTTTACTCACTGCTAAGGGACAGGGTACAAAAACGCCCGTTCAAATGCCCAAACCTTCAGTGGAACAGTGTGCTGTTCTCAAAAACAAATGCTTAGGAGCTAGTAAATCTAGCTCAAGGGTTTCAAGGGCAGCTCTAACCCTTACTCACGCAAGGGCCTGAGCCAACTCTCTAAGCCATAGTTTTCTCCTCTGCAAAATGGTAATAACAACTTCTTTCCATCTTACAGAGTTTCGGGGAAGATCACAAAATGCCCTAGAGATTGTAAACTCCAAAGCAGATGTTAGAAGTTCTCATGATGAGACAGTAATGAGGAAATGCAGGAGCTCATAAATTGGGCTGTGAGTGCCTCCCGGGCAAAGCTTATGTTGTGTTTACCTTGTTATCCTCAGTGCCTGACACAGAGGGCAGCACCACACATTCTGGGGGAAAACAGTTTGAAAGAAAGAATGAAAAATGAGTGAATCCCTGAGTTAAGTGGTTTGTTCAAGGTCACAGAGCAGCTCACTGTGGGACAGGAAGCCAGATCTCCTGACACCCGTAGTCCAGGGCTCTCTGTTCTAGATGAACCAAACTCTTAGATCTGTTGAAGACAGGGCAGTGATATCCCATTAGCCCCAGCACGGGCCTGGTTTGCTTACGAGGCCTTCACGAACCCTCCTGTTAAACATTCCAACTCAACAGTGGGAACAAACAGAAACCACACGTGCAAATAATACCCAAACGCCTCTGACCAACTCATTTCCTGACTTCAATTGCGCAAATCAGAAAAATCGCAAGATTGCGGAGATGGGGCTTCAGAGACTGAATCACAGAGACTAGACATAGATCTTATTTTAGGCTCACTTCCAGCATTATCACTTACCTACTGACCACGTGTCCGAGAGATCACTAGCCCTCTCTGATTCTCAGTTTTTCCATCTGCAAAACAAGAAGAAGATCACAATTAATCCCTTGAGACCACTGGACTAAAAGACGTCGTAAGTTTTATACCCAATATTGGCTACCAACCGCTTATGAGCCCATGTAACTGGGGAAGTTGCTAATGATTAGGGGCTGGGGGCTGGAAGAGAATTACTTCAAAAATGAAGCACGACAATTAAAATAGTTACATGCCAAGAAGGGCACCAATGGCACCCATCTCTCAGTACAGAAAATTCAGCTTTCCATTTTGGCAACTTTATTTTTCATAGATGTCAAAATGCAAGCAATCATTAATTACCAGGAGAAACAGAGCAAAGAAAAACGCTACTACATCAACATACTCACTTCTGACATTTGGGGTATTTTTCCAATTTCTTTCCTTCTCTACATAGAGTTTACCCCTTTGCAGAGTAGGGTCTATGAAGATGTACTACACTGGAAAGTAGCCCTCAGATCACGACTACCCCCTCCACACCCCCATGACTGTTGCCTGTGTAATGAACTCATTTTCATTCCCACGCCTTCTGTCAGTTTCCCCAAGACCTTTCAGGCCTGTGGTCAAGTCTCTGCCCGGCACTGCGCACACCTGAGCCCAGTGGAGTGAGCATCACGTGTCTTTAGGAGCCCTCAGCTGGTCTTTCCCCAATCAGGGTTCCCTTACCTCATCTGGAAAGTGAGGAAACTGGCCTGGCCAATCTCAGAGATCACTTTCAACTTCGAAAGGTGAGGCTAAGGAAAAAGGAAGGAAACATAGATTCGAGTCCCTACTATGTGACAGCTATTGAGCCGATAATATCTATGGATATTATCTCATGATCCTCATAACCACCTTGGGAGATGTTACGGGCGAGAGAATGGTAACTCAGTGAGGTTTGGCCATCTAGCCAATGTCCACTGCAGTCACGCTGGTACCACTTTCACGATTTTCGCCGTCAATGTCTCACTGCTATTACCATTTACTAATTTTTCCAAATCAATTCACATATTTTACTTAACTCTAATTTTAATGGATTTTTAAAAAACGTTTCTCACACTACTATATATAAGATAGATAACTAATAAGGACCTACTGTATAGCACAGGGAACTCTACTCAATAATCTGTAATGACCTATATGGGAAAAGGTCATTTGTATATGTATAACTGATTCACTTTGCTATACAGCGGAAACTAACACAACATGGTAAATCAACTATACTCCAATAAAAGTTTTTAAAAAGTTTCTGCAGTTCGTTATTTCTTCCTCTTTTCTCTATAGCCCAATGGAAGACCACCTTTCAATTAACATAGATTCTATAATTGCAAAAGGGTTGCTATTCAAAGGAATTTTTAATCACAAGCATTTTTTGTAAAAATATCTATGAAGTCATAGGTTTGATGTGCTATGCATATACTTTTTCCAATACTCATTAAAATAAATGACGTTTGAAATTTAAAATGCTCATCCATTTCTACCCTCCTCCCAGCAGTGCCCCTGCTTTACCTTGGGAAAGCTGGTTTAAGTTCCCTCACTTTGCTGCAGCCAGAACTTGGAATCTAAGTCTGTCCTATTTCAAAGTTGAAACTGCAAGAACACCTGACGCTTATTATGTGTCAGGAAAGTTGCCAGAGGTCACACAGCTGGTAACTGAAGGACCTGGGACTGGGACCCCCACTGGCCTACTTCTGACCCTGTGCTCTGTGAGTGTATTAGGTTTCCCCTCTGGCCTTCCTCAGACCCCAAATTTTCAATTTCATGTCATAAGGCCACCAATTAAGTTCTGTTTGCAAATCAAGGCAGAGGCATCCTGTTCTGTTAGGTCACCAGTTTTTCCACAAAGTCACTATACCTATCAATGCATGTTTAAATTCCCCAAAGGGCACTTTGGTAGGCAGCTGCATAATTTCTAAAAACAAGTTTAGGAAATGTGAAGTGAAAGCGACTCCTTATTCAAAGATCCAAGATAGTAACCAAGTAAATAGAAAGAGCTGATAACATAATATCTAGGAATGCCATTGCTACTGCAAATGAGTATAAGATCCAACCGGGTCAGGTGAGGGGCGAGACAGTGGCACAGTGACTATACTGGACCCTCTTCAAAGCTGTTGTTGAGTCTTTCTAGAGCTTTACGCTTCCATTTCCTGTCATCTGGTTTAAAATTAATTGCCATGAATGTTTTATGACCAGGGAGCAAACACTGAAAAGTCTGCAGAACCGGATCAATCAGTCTTTCTATCAGTGGAGTTCCCTATTTCTCTTGAATACGAGCTACAAAGCTGTGCAGAAACAGGAAAACAAACCTATCCCTGATTATTCATTCTCGGTCCAATGACACCTCTTTCGTGAAGCCTGCTCCCGCCGAGTGAGAATCAGTTACTCCCTTCCTTGGGTTTCCTCGCACTAACACTTTAATTACAATCTCTGTTACATTGCAGTTATTGTCTTCTCATCTTTTAAAGTATCATTTTTTTGAACTATTTACCCAAAAGTCACCTGCCACTAGCAATGTGATTTGAGATAGATTTCCTTCTGAACCTCTTTGTATACATACCCACGTATACAGACATTCACATACATACACATCCAGATACTTTACAAAATGGGACCATACTGTACACACTAATATTAATCTACTTTTTAAACGGTTACATAGATGTGTAATTAATTCCCTACAGATGGATATTTGGGTTGTTTGCAATTTTTCACTGGTGTAAATACTCTAATATCTTTGCACGTATATCTTTTTTTTTTTTTTTTTTTTTTTTTTTGCGGTACACGGGCCTCTCACTGCTGTGGCCTCTCCCGTTGCAGAGCACAGGCTCCGGACACGCAGGCTCAGTGGCCATGGCTCACGGGCCCAGCCGCTCCGCGGCATGTGGGATCTTCCCGGACCGGGGCACGAACTGGCATCCGCTGCATAGGCAGGCGGACTCTCAACCACTGCGCCACCAGGGAAGCCCCGCACGTATATCTTTGTGTGGCTGTTGGTTAAGTACTTAAAATATATTTTTTTAACATTTAAAAAAAAATTATCATTGCCACTACCCCCCCCCACAACACACACAAGACCATATCACTTTCAATTTCTACCAGCAGCATACCGGGATGCCACTTCCTTGTGCTCGCAACAGTGTTAGCCATTAGCCATTAGGTAAAGGGAGTCTAGTTATTTTAAGCTGCAACTGTTGGACATCTTTTTCTGTTTCTTGGCCTCATTTTTCTTCCTCTCCAGGGCCTCCACTCTCACCAAGCCACCACCATCTCTCATCTGGACTCCTAACTGGTCTCCCCACATCCTCTACTCCACTTCTCTCCACCCAGAAGCTAGAGGGATTAAAAAATAATAATAATACAAATGGAATCATGCCCCCTGCCTAAAACCCTTTGACAGCTTTCTATTCTTTTGAAGATCAAATCCAAAGTCCATAATGTGCCCTTGTGCCTCGAGAGGCTGCTTCTAGGACCCAGTTTCTGCACCGCCTGGTTTGTCAATGCATCCATCTGCCTCCAGTCTCTGCTCTTAGCAGGCTGGCTTCCTTTTAGGTCCTCTTCTTCCCAACTCAAGGCCCTGGACATGCTGTTCCCCTGCCTGGAGAGTTGTTTGCTCTCCCCTCTGCTGCCTAATCCCGACTCATCCTGCCTCTCTCTGGGCTTAAACACCATCCCCTCAGAGACGCCCTGAACCCCCAGACTAAGTGAGCTCCTCTGGCTACTTACCGGAGATTTCCTTTGCGGCCCATCTCACAACTGTAATTAAGTACTGTCTGGCACGGTTTGTTCAGTGAGTACCACACTGCAGGCTCCGTGAGGACAGGGCTGGGGACTCTTCCCAGCACCATCCCCTCAGAACTCAGCACGGGAGCTAGCACAGAGTAGGCACTCAACAAATACTCACTGAATTAACTTTTTTCTTAAGTTAAAATAAAATCAAATAACCTGGCTACTCCAAGGGCCAAGCGATCAACTCTAGGTTTTATGAATAAAGGAATGTGGGTTTTCACACAGAAAGCAGACGATGTGAAAAACCAGGCCTGTTTTCAAGGGTACGGTCTCTGGTTGAATTAAGCCCAGTCATGAAGGACTGTCTCCTCTCTCTCCATGGAAACAACTGGAAGCCTTGCCTTTGGCAACCACAAGATCACTGGGGTGGAAGGATGTGGAAGCAAGGTCCACATCTTGGGCCTTTCTGTAGCTCCCTTTTTTCCTCTCTACCTTGTGTTTTGCCCACGTTCAATGCATGTCTCTTAAATGGATTTCATCTCAAGTCAAATTACATAGTAATTACGGCTAATTCACTGCCTTTTCTACTGTCTAACATTTAAAAATAAATCTGCATTATCTAGCACAACTGACTTGATGGTTTTCCCTCTATAGATCAATACCTACATTTAGGAGTACTTCCTCTTAGGTTACTTTCTGAAAACCCAAAACAGTGAATTACGGGTCAGAGAGCCTTGGCTCTCCTGTAGCTACATCTCTGCCCTGCTCCCTAAGTCTACCTTGTTCTCAGCTCAGCGTTCCGTGCACTGAATTTGGTGAAACTGTACCCCCTCTCCCCTTTCTTACAGGATCTCTGCGATGCAAGTCTGAGATCAGGCCAGGCTGTGGAGGCACCATTTCCCTGGCTTAATTTGGACTCTTCTCAAGTTAATCATGGAGCAGAACACTGGTTATAACGATCAGTTGCATGTAAAGTGTGGATGGACTCACTCTGGTCAACTCTAGCCACTGATTTCCTGGGCGGGATAGCTGTAGATCAAGGATTTGCTGGGGTCTATTGTGGAGGGCTCAGATGTCCATCCATTCTAAGGGAGGCACAGAAGAAGAAGAAAAGCTTGTCTCCTGCCCTGGGGGAGATTGTGTTTCAGTTGGGAAGACAAGACCAAGATGCCACAGTCTCAGTCCCGCCAATGTCTGAAGCCCCATCTGACCACTCCTCTAGGTGCTGCTCTAAGATTCCTTTCCTATGAACATCTCTCTATCTGAAGTGTCCTTCTCCATCTAAAGATCCAAAGAAGAATGACTGGGACACCTACTGGGGCTCAGTAAGTCCTTGTTAAATGTTGTTCAGAAGCATTGGCTCTGGAATCAGAGTCTGGCTTTGACCTCTGGCTCTATTCCCTCCCAGCTGGGTGACCTTGGGCTGTATCCTTCACCTTCCCATGCCTCTGTGTTTGTATCTGAAATGTAGGGATAGTAAAAAGGACCCACATTTTGGGTTGCTGCAATGCTCATGTGCCTATCACCTAGCAAAGGCTCAACAAATTTTTGGTGAATATTATTATTACTGCTGCTATTGTAATTTTAGTTAACAGTGTAGTACTTATCATGTGCTAGGCTTTGTCCTAAACACTTTACAATATTAACTCATTTAATCCTCATAAACAATGCTGTGAAGTAGGAACTATTATTTTTCTCATTTAATAGACAGAAACTTCAGTATTAAGAGGCTAATAAAATTGCCCAAAGTCATACAATGAATAGTGAAGCCAGGATTTTGAACCCAGGCAGTTTGGCCTGGAAGTCATGCTCTAAACCACTAGATTATTAACCATAACAATTGTTATTTAATGAATTACCAGAATTCTTAGTTGTTAATAATTATTCATTTTTATTAACGATGGGTGCCTGCCCACTCATATAGGTCCCCAGACACCTGGGGTGACAAAGATGCGGTTTAGGTCTGGCAGCCAAGTTCACTGAGCTTCAGAAGAGTCATCCAGTCCCAGGTTGAAACCACGGACAAGAAGAGGAAACCGGGGCAGAAGGCCAGTGTTGTGTGCTAGGCCATTATAGTGGGGATGGCAGAGGACCATGGGTGTCCACAGTTAGCCCTAGGAGCTCTGGCTGCAAAAAGTGCACTGAACTTCCAGGCCCTACCGATTAGGAGGGCTGGGGTTTTCCCCTGAGCTTCCTACTACATCCTGATGGACTCTAGGCCTGAGTGGGTAAGGACCTGCAAGGGAAAGGACATCTGTGGCTCAGCCAAGCAAGGCTGGAGAAGGCTCAGGGTCACGCCACCTTTCTGGGAGTCCCTGCTGCTCCTGCTTATGAGGTCCCATGACCCTCAGCTCAGAGATGCTTTTTGAGCTTTAAGTATCTCCTTTTCAGATGTGGAGGCTGTTGATCCAAGCTAAGCTGGTCGTGTTGCTGCCAGACGTCTGAGCGAGGAGGAGCTCTCCCCCGAGGACCATGGTCTGTCATTTTCAACCTCATCATGGTTGTGCATGGATTTTAATTTCTTTTTTAATTTTGCCTGTGTTGGATCTTCTCTGCTGCACGCAGGGTTTCTCCCGTTGCGGTGAGCGGGGGCTACTCTTCGTTGCGGTGTGCGGGCTTCTCATGGCGGTGGCTCCTCTTGTTGCAGAGCACGGGCTCTAGGTACGCGGGCTTCAGCAGTTGCGGCACACAGGCTCAGTAGTTGTGACACATGGGGCTTAGTTGCTCCGCGGCATGTGGGATCTTCCCAGACCAGGGATCGAACGCATGTCCCCTGCATTGGCAGGCGGATTCACAACCACTGCACCACCAGGGAAGCCCTGTGCATTGATTTGTTTTTCCTGGACTTCTGCTGCTTATTGGAGCCTCAAAACATGCTCACTTTAGCTTTCTTCTGGGTATTGCAAAGTTTCTGTCCTTCTTCACTCCCTCTTGGTTAGACTTCATTTTTTGGTGGGAAATCACAAAAGGGAAGCATTTTAGGCATGAAGCAATTCGGGAGAGAAAACTGGACTCTAGCCACAGGGGCTTGGCCTACACAACCTAACAACCCACCATGGCTTGGCAGGGTCAAGAAGAAAACCCTTAACTGGCCTTCCAAAGACCAGCTGTGTCCTCCTCTGGGCACCCTCACCTCAGCTGCTCCCAGCTGGGGACATGACATGAAGTTGCTTCCAGAGTCACATAGTTTTCCATGTTGTAGAGCAGAGATAATGATGCTTTTATTATTTGCCTAAAAATGTGGATAGTCCAATAACAATCTAAAATGTTGCATGACACGATCACTTCTTTTCAACCACGCCCACAGAACCATGGGAGAGAGCCTTTCTAATTTTTAAAAACCAAGGAAGTCAGCTCGCCTTGACACATCAACTTTTCCACCCAGCAGCCGCATGCTCACCCTTTCATCAGCAAGCAACTGCTGGCTGCTTCCTCTGTGTGTCAGACCCAGACTGGAACTGGTGGCTAGGAAAACGGAGAGAGCAGGGACCTGACCCATGTTTGAATCCCAGCTCTGACTCAGATGAGCTGTGTGACACAGAGAAAGTTAATTAACCTCTCTGAGCCTCACCTTCCTCATCTGCAAAGGGAGATCCTCATCCCAACCTTCCAGGGCTGTTGTAAGAATTCTAAGGAATGGCAGTTCTCAAACACTTAGCTGGGGCCTGCATGTCAGTCCTGAACAGCACGCACTGCTTTATAAAGTCCACTACTGGAATTTCCTGGTGGTCCAGTGGTTAGGACTCCAAGCTTTCACTGCTGAGGGCCCAGGTTCGATCCCTGGTCGGGGAACTAGGATCCCACAAGCCACGTGGCACAGCCAAAAATAAAAATAAAAAAATAAAGTCCACTACTAATGATGGTCCATGTGACATGCTCCCTGCACTAAAAGGTACAGTGTTACAGGTAGAATGCGGCAGTCTGTGGTCCACAGGGAGATCCAGCCCGGAAGGGGTCAGTCCTACCACAGTGGGACTGGGTAAAGCAGGCTCCAAGCAAGACTTCAAGTGAGCACAGTGTTTTCAAAAGAAAAAGGTCCACGGCACGAAGTATGAAATGCAGACCTGTCCTGAGAAATGTGAGCAGCAGAAGGAACAGTGGACACTCTGACAGCATGGATGCTGTGAAGGACGCAGGGCTGGAGCCTGGAAGGCCTCCTGGGCCAGGTTCTAGCAACAGGTTCATCCATCAGAGGGTTTTAAGCTGGGCGATCATAGGCCAGGTTTGTCCTTGAGACTAATTACTGCCTGCAGTGAGGCTGGACTGGAGGGGTGAGCCTGGGGCAGGGAGAGCCACGGAGCTGAGGCTGATCCAGGCTCAAGGGAAGGGTCCCTCACTTTGTTCGACAGGCTGCTAGTTGCCCGTGCCCAGCTCCTCATAGCAGCCTGACTGCAATGACCCAGATACCAGAGGCTGTGGGCACGGCTGCTCCACTGCTGCTCTGAGAAGGGTCCTTTTGGCATCAACTACAAAACCATCTGCCTAAAACAACCCGTTCCTTTCTGACGTGCCTGGGACAGCACCTGCTCGGCTACAGGGCTGTCTCACAGCCCTTGCCTGGAGCCACTGACAGGGTGACGGGGCCGCTGCCCCAGCCTCCATCACTCAAATTAATTCAATTCCATCCAGTTGTATGATTTTTGTGTGTGGACCCATGCTCAGTTTTGAAGCTCGTATGAGGTTGTAACAGAAAAGGTCATGGGCCCAAGAGGTTTATAGTCAAGGACACAGGTCTGCGCTGTGACCCAAGGCTGAGCACTGGCTGTGTTCAGGGCCGAGTGACAGTGCTGTGGGGATAAGAGAGATGGAGCCGTGAACCCTCCTTGGCGGCATCAGAAAAGCTCCATGCAAGAGGTGTCACTTGCCTGGGCCCTGGAGACAAAGAAGGCATCTGACAGGCAAGGGGTGAGAAAAGAGCCTTCATTCCAGGCTGAGGGAGGGCACGTGAGGAGGAATTAGCGTTGCTTTCTAGAGCTGAACCACAGCGGGAGAAGAGGAGGTGACAGGAGGCAAAGACCAGGGGGGGCTGAGGTCCCGCTGGGAGGGGCCTGATGTCACTTTCTACTTTCTTCCCCGAGGCACAAGAACTAGGGTCACGTAAGGAACAGCAAAGGCAGTAACTTTTATTAAACACCACTCTGCATCTGGCAACGCGCATTCCATTAACTCTACACAAGTCATTTGGTTTGAATGTTATAACCATCCTGGGAGGGACATATTGTCACCATCCCCCTTTTACATGGGAAGAAACTAAGGTTGAGAGAGATTATATGACTGCCGAGGCTGCTGAGGCAGGAACAGAGCTAAATATGTGAACCTGAGCCCAGTGGTCCTTCCTCTGCACAATACCAGCTCCCTACATGAGGGAGACAGATGCCTGATACCTTGGCTTCAAACAGCCGAGGAGACAGGATCATCAACATCACCACCACCGCCTTCACCATCGTCATGACCACCGTTGTCATGGACTCCAAATTGTATTTCACAAAGGAGAAAGGGAACCATATGTGACTCTTTGTAATAGGATCTTATAAGATTCCTGAGCATATATGTTTAATTAAAATCAACTGCTACCAGTGACCGCCTATGGTCACTGCCAGCTTACAACTTGGGAGGTGCTTCACGATGTGTTTCTAATAACATTTACAACCACCCTATAAAGCAGGCTTTACTTCCCGGGTCTTATAGTTGAGGGAATGGAGGCTCAGAGAGGCAAAGCGATCTGCCTTAGTTGTACAGAGCGGGAACTAGACACACACACCTCAGTGCTCAGCCCCACCTGCCATGTTCAAACTCAACACGTCCACGGCGCAGTCTCTACCTCCAAAGGGGCCTCTTCTGCTGGCCCATCTCAGTGAGTGATGCACTCTCCACCAGCACACGCTGGAAACCTAGGCCACCTCTCAATACGCCTCCCCTTTGTTTCACCCCCATATGAACCCCTCATCAAACCTCGCTGGTTCCCACTCTCCCTGTCCTATCCACTTCTCACCACCTCCGCCTCCACTACCCAAGTCCAGGCCACAGCCAGCTCTCACCTGAGCTTCTGCAATGGCCTCCCAACCAGTCTCCCAGCATGCGAGCCCTTCCCTGGCTCCAGGGCCCAGAGAGCCTGGCTCCTGCTGCAGTAGCTCTGCTGCCTCTGACCACACGCCCGCCCCGCCCCGCCCGCCCCTTTTACGTCCTCAAACACCACACTGTGTGGCCTGCTTCAGAGCATTTACACAGGCTGTTTCTTCCAGCTCTGCTCCCGGCTTTGCAGGCCCTGCCTTCAGATCTTAGCTCAAACGTCACTTCTTCCAGGAAGTCTTCCCAGACCCCCATCTCAATCAGTAGGTACACACCAGGACAGTTGTGCCTGAGACATGGAAACGCTTCCACATCAGTTGCTACGTAGTCACTGCCCTGAGCCCTGAGATACTGCCCAGCACGACCTCAGCTCCTCCCCAGGGTCCTCCAGCCCTTGCCACAAGCCAGAGGATAAGGCATGTGTGGCAAGTGGAAGGCTCCCGGGCCCCGCCTGGGCATTATGGCAGAAGCCGTTTCTGACTGGCCTGTGCACCTGCAGTCCCGGTTGTTAAATATTTTGAAGGCCACCTCCGCTCTTGATCCTGTACTTCTCACAGTTCATGGTTATGTATTTATTTGGGTGACTATTTGAGGCATGAACTCTGGGAGGGCAGGAAGCACAAAAGTTTGCTTTACCATGTCCAGGCTCAGTAGAGAAGGCCTAAGTGATATAATGAATTAAATGAATAAGAAGTGCTGCTTCCTCCACCTTTCTGGCTGTATCTGCTCAGCTTTTCCAATAACTTCAGGGACCAAGCAATGAAAGAAGCTGGGCGGATACAATCGAACACCAAGGTGCGTTCAGCAGCTGAGGTGAGGCAGGTGAGGAGAGGGGAGGGAAGGGGGCTACCTGTCCTGCAGCAGTGAGGTCACGGTCTCCGCTACGTACAGACACTGGGGAGAGAGGAGGAAGGTAGTCTTTCTGGGCTTGACTTTTTCCTGTTCCTTAGTCACTTTATCCATCTCATAAAGAGCTCTCAAGCCCAGCCCAGGCCCTTATCAATCAGGCAACGCCTTAGTCCCAAAGCTATCTTCTCTCACGGTTGCTACTCCAAGACTTTCTTAGCGAGTCACCCTGTCTCACCTCTCACTCCCTCTGATTCTTCTCCTGTACCAAGCATGGTCTTAAAATGTGCATCTGATCATGTCTTCCTTCTGTTGAAAATTCTGTGGCTTCCCACCATCCTCAAGATACGTTCAGAGCCTCCCCTAATTTACAAGGTCTTCCTCTCTGAGTCTTATCTATCCCTCTAACCTCACCATCTGTTCTCCTCATTCTCCTCTATTTCCTCCATCAAAACACACTTCTCCCTGTCTCAGGGCCTTTGCACATGCTATCCTGATTTCCAGAATTTTCCCAGCTCACTGTCATCAACCTTCTGTGTTTTAGCTAAAAAGCCATCTACTTTGAAAAGTCTTTGCTGACTAACACCAGTCGGTCAGCTCCTCCTATGACCCACTACCTTTCTTCTGATACACTCAGCCTGCCTGAACTAGCTGTTCAACGTCTGTCTTGAACAGAAGCCCCTTGAGGGCAGGGACTGGGCCATCTTATCTAGCCGGTTGCTCAGCCTGGTTCCTGACGCAGCGCGCTCAATCAATATTTGATGAAAGAATAATCAATATGATGAGGCCGTAAACTCGGACTTTGTCTCCAGGGTCAATGCTGAAATGTAAATTCTAATGGTTACTGTAGAGATCTCAGGAATGAGCCGGTCAATTTATCTCCCTTCATCTAAGGTATGGGAGGGGTCTGAAAACTCAGTGGTGCAGCTAAGGGACCAGACTGAACTCTCAGGAGAGAACTTGAAAAATAAATAAATAAATAAATAAATAAATAAGAAAGAAGGACTAAAAAGGAAGGCAGGAGGGAAGGAAAAAGAATAGAAGATGAGCTCTCCGAAGCAAAAGATTGAGTAGAAGTGTAGGAAAGGACTCACTGAAGATGCTTTTCATGGTAAAGGAAGCCCCTTGGCAAGCTGAGAACCAGGTCATGCTGTTCCAGGACATGGGACTCACCCTGGATGTCCCATCCCTCCTCCGACCCTGACAAGCCGTGTGACCCTCGGCCACGCATTTGTCCTCTACATCTTGCCTTCCCTCCCTGCAAAACAAGAAGCACCCAGGTTCCCCAGATCTGGGATTTCTGCACGGGAGCCTCAGGGAAGACTCAGAGTGAGGGGGATGGAAACCATGGGGGTATGGAGAGTTAGGGCTGGAGTAGCACAGCGCCTTCCACGCAGGACACAAGGGGGAGCCCAGGCCCATGGTGGGGTGGGGGTGGGGGTGGGGCGGTGGGTGTTGCAGGAAGCCTCCATCCCTTCTCCTCCCGCCCCATCCCAGGCTTGTCTGACGTCCTCGGCCACCAACAAATTGGGAGACGTTGGTCTGATGTAACTGAACATCAACCAGGCTGCACAGGGCCTAGGAAATTGCCTCTGAAGCCACTACAGGTGTGGAAGGAGAAGGAGGCTGGGAGGACGGCAGAAGTCAAGGCTGCGCGCTGAATGGGTGGCCCCAGGCCTGATACCCTTGGATCCTGGAGTCCAGGTGTTCAGGTGGCCTAGAGATCACCTGGGACATGGATCTCGGCCTTTTTGTCTCATGGAGCCCTTTGGCAGTCTCCTGAAGCTTAGAGACCCTTCCTCAGAAAAATGTTTCCAAGTGCATAAAATAAAATCCATAGGCTTACAATGGAAACCAATTATATTAAGATGGTTACTGAAATGTCAAACTGATAAATTTCTGGTACGGTAGTATTTTTATTTCTCTTTAAAGTCAAGATTTATAACAAACTCTAGTGGCAGGTCTAATAACTCTCATAACCTGGGAGGAATAATGAACGTAAATGATATTTTGAAGTACCTCCAACAACTGTAATGGGATACAAAAATGTCTGATTCCTCCTGGTAACAAAGTCCCAGAGACTTCAAATGCCATTGTGGTTTACTGCCTATATTCACAATGGGAGAAAATGCTAACTTTTCTCCCAGCCATGTGTTCACATTAAGAACCTCTACTTTAGGGCCATGACCTGACTTTACAGAGGAGGTGGCTGGAGCCCCTAGAGGGGCTGAGAGCTGTACAGAGCTACCCAGCAAGTCAGAGTTAAAAGCAGACTCAGCACAGCCTCCTGCTGTCTCCCAGCCAAGCTCCGCCCACTTGGTAGAGCCATTTCCGCATGCATGATTTTCCGAACACGTAACACAGGACCATCCCTACGATTCCCTGAGCCTTGGTTTCCTCATCAGTGAAATGGGAACAAGCACACCGCCCTCTGCAGGCTGCTGTGAGGATAGAATGAGAAAACGAATAGGAAAGGGACTTGATACCTGGACAGTGCTCTGTACTTGTGTAGATCAGTGACATAGGAGTACGTATTATACATCGCCTCACAGAAAATTAAAGGGTATGAACTTTGGGTTTCAGTAAGTGGGCAGGTCCGTGGTGGCAACCCCAAATGCTTATAGGCGTAAGGTAATAAGGAGGGGCAGGGACTGTGGCAAAGCCAAGAACTCACGCCCATCTGAAAGGGGCAGCCACCATTCGGTACCAGGGGAGGATGCCACCCAGGAAGGTGGGCCTAGTGTTGCCAAAACTGATTTTCTAAGAGATGGCAGAAATCCATATTCTTGGCAAAATGTCCTGATTTTTATCTTAAACATCTTTATAATTAAAACAGGATGAGAGCCCAAAAACATGTCTATAGGCTCAGTTTGCAGCCTCTGGGGGGTACAGGTTTCACAGCCTGGGAAAGGAGATGAAACAGGTCAGTGCTTCCCATACAAGCAAGAGGGTCCTCGCCCCAACCTGGCTTTGGAAGTCAGGTGGTGCCCCTATGGGATAAGCATTCTTGTCAGGGCAACCGGGGCCCCCCCAGTGGAGACAGCTGGTCCTAAAATTGTACTCCCCTCTGCTCGCTACGAGGCTTTGTTTTATTCATAAACTTGGATCGTGCTCACAGCACATCAAGGTAAACAGAGATGCTTCCAGGGCAGGTAATGCAGGCAGTGCTAATAGACGAAGAAACAGGCTTCCAAATAGAAATAGGAAAATAAGATAAAGAGATGGAGATCCAAGTCTGCTTCATGCTAATTTGCAGGCTGTGAGCCACAGACTTAGAGAAACGTGGATCATCTGGGCTGGAAGGGACCTTTGTTCAGAGGATGGGGAAACAGGCCTAGAAATGGGAAAAGACTTGCCAAGGGTCACATTCCTTATGTGAACACTTCTGATTTCTCATAGCATCAGCTTTGTCATCTGAAGACTCTAACAGAGCCACACACAGTTTCCTGAGTGTGTCCTATTCTCTCCAGCCCAGCGCTGCTGCCCGCCCCCTGCTGTTCCCTCCTTCTTCTGGCTGTCTCTGACTTGACCTTCAAGGGCAGCCTGAGTTTGTCCTTGGGAACCTGCCCTCACTCCTTCCTCCACGCCTTCATCAACCACAGCACATGCACACAGGATTGTCGCTGTTGGTGTATGCGTCTGCCCCTCCAGCCAGCTGGGAGCTCCTGAGGGAAGGACCCTGCCTTATCCAGCTCTGTCTACCGAGAACCCAGCACAGGACCGGGCATATGGGAGATGCTTCCCAAACCTCCGCTGAGTGAAGCATTGAACAACGTAAGACCCTCTTGCAGAGGGAGAAGGATGTTGCAAACACAGATTATTACGGGAGAGCTCATCAAACACCACCTTGATATCAAGTTAACATGCCAAATGATCCCAAGCTTAAGATAACATAGAGACTTTGGTCTATAACACCAAAGACCAGCCAAAATGCAGGTGAGGAAAAGTACGCGGTGACTTTGATAATCCCTCTTGTGAACAAAAGAGATGCAAACCAATTACTTCCGGAGGATTCAACATGTGCCAGGCTCCATGATGGCTGCTTTCCCACATGGCCTCACTTAACTCCCAGGAGCTTTAGAAGTAGGTGATACACCTATCTTGCAGGTGTGGAATGAGGAAAGCAAGGTCCACCCATGACAGGAAGGAGAGAAGGCAGGATGGAAGGCAATCCATCCCACGCAAGTTCCTCCCATTCTATCAAAGTCATCACTATCATTAACAATGGAGTCCTCATCCTGCCTGTTCTAACCATGGCTTATCTCATACAGGGACTGGAGCTTTGAATAAATCATTTCCCCACCTCCACCCCCAGGCCTGCTATTCCAGACCTGCCACTGCCACAGGTCTGGGGGCTTGGGAGGAGTGGGGTCAATGTGGGGGGTCTCTCTGGTCCTCTTGTGAGGGGGAGGGTGTGAAGAATAAAATGCGTAAGGCAGAAGAAGCCCAATCCCCTTCCCACCCTTCCCCCCTCCCAACCCCAGGCAATAACTACAGCCATGGAGTGGATAGGAGGGAGAGGCTTCTGTTCAGCTCTCTTTGGATTTTATTTTTAAAGTATTATTTACATTTGTGGATTACCCCCAGAAAACTTTGGTTTCAAGGGTACCTACTCTGAGACAGAAGTCCTCAGGTTCACACATTCCTTCATCAGCCTACTAGTAATAACTCAAGTAGCAGTAAGATGGGACGTGAAAAGGGGTTTGTGAATGTCACGGAAACCATTCTGATTGCTCAGTGCATACACTGGGCTTTCCAGCTTCTAAGTGGACAAGATCCTGCATCCAACAGTAACCAGTACATTGTATTCCCTTGTGTCATAAATGTTTGAGGAAGAGGCTTGGAGTAAGATACTGAAATCTCAAACCCAACTAACCTCTCTGAGTCAGTTTCTATGCCCAGACCTCACAGGAGTTCAGCGATGATGAGTTAAGTGCAGGATGCCGGGCAAGTGGCCAGCACAGTATCCGACACGTTGCAGGCTGGTCTCCCGTTTCCCACCGCTTTCACTTCAGAGTTACTGGTCCTGAGTGCCAGGGGCAGCTGAGACACGGAGGCGAACCACTACAGTGGATGTGCTATTTATTTCCACAGGCTTCACCTCTATTTGACCTTGTTACTCCTACTTTGTCGATTGGGCTAGTATTTTACAAGCCCACAATACATAGTTTTTTACGAGCCCATAAAAACTCTTCAGAGTGAAATCAGATTCATCTGCCACTCTCTGGCTTGAAGACTAAAGCCCAACACTTGAGCTTTCCCTCCTGGGCTCTCTGTTTCCTCCTGTGCATCCCCTCCCAGCATGCACTTGGGGGCCTCCATCCAGGTGGGCTCACCCTTCTCTAGACGTGTTCGGCCCATTCCTGCCACTGCACCTTTGCTTCTGTTCTTCCGCTTCTGGAACAGTCTAAACCCTTCCTTCTCTCCCCGCCACCTGTGAGAAGCATTCCCTTGCAATTTAAACTCCTGCTGCCTCTCTCTCTCCTCAGAATCCCACGATGCTCAGAGAAGCAGCGTCGTTTGTATTTTCTTCCTGGCGACTGTTTTACTTGCTGCAGGGCCCTAAGTGAGATCTTTCAAGGTCTCTCCATACTCTCCCAAAGAAGGAGAGCTCCTCTAAGGCAGGGCCAATGCAGACCCTCCCCCAAATGCATTCATCTGTACGTTCCCAGTGTCTAGCAGAGAACGAGGCAGGCAGCACGGGCTCAATTAGCAAATGCTCCCAACGCCCCCGGTTGGAAGGCTGCCACCAGGCATGGTGAGACACAAGATGGGATGAGCACCTGTCAGAGTGGATACAATCCCTGCCAAGCCTGCCACAAGCATATTCTGAAGTGGGCTGTTCTGCTTCTCTTAATGAGATGCACCAACCACAGAGTGGGAGCAAGCAAATTCATTCTTAGCAGCACGGCTAGACTTAGAGGCTATATGCTTTGTTACCACCGGGACTGGCTGCCCACCTATTTCTACATTCATTCAGGCTTCCACACACTCGGTTTGTTTTCCAGAAGGCCCCATCCTTAGTCACTGTCAGAAATGATAAGTTTGTGTGACTGGTGACGGTCCCCGACCCAAACTAGAAGGCAAGGAAGTAGACCCTACATCATACTTCTCTGACTTTGGTTGTTTTAATAACCTTAAGCCCCTGTTCATACGTGCAGTGTTGACCTTTCCACAGATTACAAAATGAGGGGTTTTCCAGTGTTACAGAATATGATTCCAAAGCCAAGTAAAACTAATCCTTTGGCTTATTTATTCCCAGACCGGGGTTCCAGACAGACAAAGAAAACGCCAGTTGATGAATCTGAAGCTACTGGTCCAGGTCTCCCCACCCCAGTTCTTCACCACAAAGCACAGTAAATTACATTAGGCCCTTCCTCCCTACCAAAATATATCCCATGTAATGTTTTCCAAATGGATAATCCTCTGCTAAATCCTACATAATCGTCTCCAATGTTTGCTGGTAATGGACACCAGGAAGCCATCGAACTTGCCTCAGCTCTAAATACATTTGTGCTAATAACTCTTGTACAGAAAGAGCTCCATTGCTGCCGATTTCAAGGCTCTAGAAATCAGACTCCTAACAAATTTCCTTTGGCTTTGTTTCACATAATCCCGCTGCTGTCTGCTTCATGCTCTTCTCCAAATGTGTTGGGTCCCAATGGGCCATTGTCCTCCATGAATGATAGCTTCAGGCTCGACAAACAGCCCTCCATCCATCATCCCGGAGCTCCAGTGGCAACAACAGAGGCTGCTCTGTCTCCCTCGCAATCAGGCAGAGTGATGGTCCTGCCTTGGACTTGCCTCCCCCACCGTCTTGGGAGGGTTACCAGAGTTCGCTGGGAACTCTGAGGAAGGGGGTCAAGGCTGAGCTACTTCCCCTTTGAGTGTGCAGCCCTTCTGGTCTGGGGAGATTCCACTTATGCTCCCTTCTCCAGGTGGCCAATCCCCAAGGTCATCCATCCTCCCCTTTGCAACCTGAGCCCTTCTTCCAATCGTGCCATTCATCTCCCTGTGGGGCTCTGAGAATCTAATGAGATAATCCTGCCGAGAGTGGTTTGCAAATGCAGAATGGACAGAGCAGTTAAGGAGAATTGGCTTTGCAGTCAGGAAAGCCTGGGTTTGAATCTGACTCGTCACTTTCAGACTGTGTGATCTTGCAAGAGCCACTTAATCTCTCTCAGCCTCAGTATTCTCATCTGCAAAATAGGAATAATAATGCCTGCCTCATAGTACCAGCATGAAGCTCAGGTGGACATGGAGGTGATGGAAATAAAGCACTAAGCACAGCACCTGGCAAACAGGAGGCACTTAATAACGTGTTCTATTATTTTAAAAATTAATAGCATCATCATATTAATAAGAATTCAATATTTCCCCTAAAACTCTAGAAAAATTGATGGTGAAGAGAAATCATCGTATTCACCTGTGGTTTTGGGTCTCCCTTCAGAGATGCTGGAGACCGAGCCTGAGAAGCCTGGTGGTACCAGTCCCAAGTTGCCCCAGCACACACCTGGATCAAGCTCAGACTCTGGCTCTGCCACTTGCTCTGTGACCTTGGCTAAGTGATTTAAACTTTCTAAGCCTCAGCTCCTTCCAGTGCCAACTAGGATCAGTAAGGTCTACCTTACACGGCTGTGGTGAGTACCAGTGAGGTAATGCAGGGGAAAACACTAGCCTTTAGTTCCTGGCCTACAGCAGGCGCTAAAGAAACTTAAGCTAGTTACTGATTCACTAGACACTTAATAGCAGCCTAGGGCATTGTGCTGGGTGCTGAAAGAGAGAAGAAGAAAGAAGAGAAGGAGAAGGCGGGGGAGTGTAGCAAAGGGGGAGGGGAAGAAGAGGTGAATAAGACTTGATCTGTACCCTCATGGAGCTCACAGACTAATGCAGTGATTCTCGGCCCCAGCTACACATCACAGTCATTCAGAAAATATATATATATATATAATCTGCCCAGGTTCCATACCCAGAGATTCTGACTTAATTGGTCTGGGGTGAGACCTGGGCATCAGTATTTTGCAGAAGCTCCCGACATCCTTCCAATGTGTCCAGGGCCAAGAAAGACTGGCCTCTTAGGGGGAAGATAGGAGCACATAGATGGTTTAATAATATATGCTTAGGGCTCCAACAGAGTTATATGCAAAGAGTGACAGGAACACAGACAAAGGCAAAGGTAATCCCCTATCACTTAAGCTGAGTAGTAGTGTGGGAGTAGGGCTTCATCAGAAGGAGGATCTGAGAGAAGGGCATTCTGAGATTTTTCTGCAGGACCTTAAATAAAGGAAGAGCTGCAGTGAGCCACCAGGCAGGGCCTGGAGCAAACCAGGGCAGCAGGAGGAAAGTGAGATAAGTTGGACTATTTCCCATGTGCAGAGCTCCTCAGGGGACCCCAGCCCTGTGCTCTGTGCCCCAGTGCTTGGCTGGGGCCTTGGTCCAAGAGTTTCACCACTCAGGGAGAGAGAAAGAAAGGAGAGAGCACTTCTGTCTGGTCAGGCAGCCTCTGGGAAGTTCCTCTGCTTCCGCATCAACAGCGTCACAAGCCTTGCAGAGAGACCAAACACTTAGGGTGACTCAAAGGTTGGCTGGTTTGTTGGGAGGGCCTCCTGTCCATGGTGCTGAACAGTCCCTATGCTGAAGAACCAGGCTGTTCCAGGTGTGTGTGTGGTCTGTAGACAGGCAGCATCAGTGCCACCTGGGAGCTTATTAGAAATGCAGGATCATGGGCCCTGCCCCAGGCCTACAGAATCAGAATCTGTCACTTATCACATCCCTAGCTGGTGTAAGTAAAGAAATGAATTTAATGCTTTGGAAACAGCATTTTCAAAGAAAAAAATGGAATGGTATAGAAAAGAATAAAAAATGTCAGCTTTCTTCACATCTAAGAGCAAGTTTTGTTATTACATGTATGGGTATACTGAGCAGGGTCCAAGAAGTGTCTATTCCTATGAGCTGCATTTTAAACAATGTCTGAAAGACCCTGCTTGTTTTTCCTAATCCCGGAACACTGATGATTTTTATCTAATACCTTCTAGGATTCTGAGCCAGATGAGAGGACACAGACAGTGGGATAAAAACAGGGTATAGGGCTTCCCTGATGGCGCATTGGTTGAGAGTCCGCCTGCCGATGCAGGGGACACTGGTTCGTGCCCCGGTACGGGAGGATCCCACATGCCGCGGAGCGGCTGGGCCCGTGAGCCATGGCCGCTGAGCCTGCGCATCCGGAGCCTGTGCTTCGCCACGGGAGAGGCCACAGCGGCGAGAGGCCCGCGTACCGCAAAAAAAAAAAAAACAGTGTATAGATTGACAGAGGAAGAGAATGAGAATGAGACAGAGACTGGACCTGCTGAAGAGGTAGATGCTGAGAGAACAGTGGAGAAAGTAAAAAAAATAGAAAAAAAAAAAAAAGGCAGAGGAGACCAGATTTGAGTGTTAATGTCTGTAGAGTTACTTCTTTAAAGTGCTTTTGGCTTTCTCCCTTCCTTTTTCTTTTTCCTTCTTCCTTCCTTCCTTCCTTTTTTTTTTTTTTTTTGTCAATGACATTTTGCAAAATTTTATACCACCCTTAGAACAAACTTTACAGTCAGTTTCTATTTCTTAAGGCACGCAGTTGTTTTACTTGAGAAATCCCTCACATTTCCGATGGTTTCCTCCTACCAGCTCCAGGGAAGCTGGTGGGGGGCAAAGGGTGGAGAGGGCCCATGACTTGAAGTCAGTGGTTCCTCCTCCCCCCTGCTAGGTTTTTTAGGTTTGCCACTGCTCACCATCAACCAAAACAATCAGAGACACAGCTCTAAAGAACTTTGCAGGGAACGAAATGGAGGCCTCTTTAAAATGCAAAGACATTTTGTTTGCTTCAAGGGGTGACAGAAAACAAAATGTCAAGAGTAGAAGTGACACCGTGATTTTTCTTCCTTTCAGAACTGGGCAATGGGAGTTATTAACCTCTTGCCACGAGCCTGTTCTTTCATTTATACAAAAGTGTTCTACAGGGCTTCCCTGGTGGTGCAGTGGTTGAGAGTCCACCTGCCATTGCAGGGGACACGGGTTCGTGCCCCGGTCCGGGAAGATCCCACATGCCACGGAGCGGCTGGGCCCGTGAGCCATGGCCGCTGAGCCTGCGCGTCCGGAGCCTGTGCTCCGCAATGGGAGAGGCCACAGCAGTGAGAGGCCTGCGTACCGCAAAAAAAAGTGTTCTACATTTGATTTTGCCTAGGAAATTGGTGTCTAATGGAAGATGACCAAAAATGACTTTTAAAATAATTTTCTCTCAGGCTAGTACAGTTTAGAAAACACTGAGCTCAGTACTCTCACTTAGGGAAATTCTGCCTGAAGGTCACGATGTGGGACAAAAGTTTGTTAACACCTGCACATGGTTTCAGCTCCAAGGAAGACACAACTCCATGTACTGACACTTGTGTTTGTTCTGTAAAATGGCAGATTAAGACCATGATCTCCTCCGTAATGAGCTACGATAAAGCCAACAGGGACAGTTTTAGTTTATTTTTCAAATAAAAAAATGACAAAGTAATATATATCTACTGCCTCTAAAGACAAATTCTTTTTGATGCAAAGAGAGTACCTGACTCTTCAGGGGCAGTTTAAGTCCCTCAAACCCTAAGTTAGCTGGCATGACTTTTGATGTAAGTAGAGTAGCTTACTAGTACTTACTATGTTCTGGAGCCTTCATATCTTTATCTTATTTCATGCACTTGACACATAATAGGATGCGTGTTACAATCCCTATTTTCAGAGATGGTAAAATGGAAGCTCAGAGAGGTTTAGTGACCTGCCTAAGGTCACACAGCTCATCAGAGCAACACAGCCAGAATCTGAACTCCAGCATGTCAAGTCCCACACTCCAACCAAGTTGACCAAGTGTCATCTTGTTCAGCTGCCTTTCTGCCTCAGTCTCAAAAGCCTCAGTCTTTCCCAATAAGCTTCTTCCCCAAGGGCTCCTGGTTATTTTACCAACTTGCCGCTTTCAACTCTCTGGGTCTTGCTGCTAAGCAGGCTGACATTTCTGTCTGGTTTTGTCTGGCACTGAAGAAACTGTCCTGGGTGCATGGCTGGTCACTCACAGAGATGGATGTCTGGAAAGGCACTGGATTTCCACAGTGGCCCCAAATGAGACCTGCTTTCCCTTTATTCAATGATTTTACAGTCCAATAGCATTTACTCAGAGTGGGACTATGTAAGTACCTTTCAGCTTCAAGGCTGGATTTCTTCAACATCACAATTCAAGCATTCTAAAACTGGTAAATGCTTAGAGGGAAAAGTCCCATCTGAGAAATGACAGTTTTAAAATCCTGATCTGAATACAAAGACAGCTTAACACAACAATAATTTCTCCAGGGTGTCCCATGCTCCATGTACTGTGGAAAGGCACCAAGACATCATCTTAGACTGGGGTATTTATTGATAGTATTTTCACCAGTTAAAAAACTAGTATTTTTACCAGTAAAAAACAAAAAAATCACTGAAAAATTCTAAGTAGAATTCAAGTAAGAAGGAACACATTCGAGCTCAATATAATAAAGAATTCTCTGACCATCAGCACTTGTTCAACGATGAAACAGCTGACTTCATTAGTAAGTTTTACCCCAAAGTGTGCTGATAAATATTTAACTGGATCTCCAGGAGACAAACAAACAAGCCTGATTTGTAGCATTTGCTGATTTCTGTGGTGTAAATACTCCTACCATGGCCGATTTCAAGCTCTCCAAGTGGAGCCATTGAAAGTGGAGCTGGGGGGCTTCCCGGGTGGCGCAGTGGTTGAGAATCCACCTGCCAATGCAGGGGACACGGGTTCGAGCCCTGGTCTGGGAGGATCCCACATGCCGCGGAGCACCTGGGCCCATGAGCCACAACTACTGAGCCTGCGCACCTGGAGCCTGTGCTCCGCAACAGGAGAGGCCGCGACAGTGAGAGGCCCGCGCACCACGATGAAGAGTGGCCCCTGCTCGCCGCAACCAGAGAAAGCCCTCGCACAGAAACGAACACCCAACGCAGCCAAATAAATAAATAAATAAAACAAATTTATATTAAAAAAAAAAAAAAGAAAGGGGAGTTGGGAGAGGATGAAGGACTGCAACTATCATGAATATTTCCATCACGCAGACAAAATGGATGTAAATAACCTCGGCAGCAAAGTAGAATGTACCAAAATAATCAGGAAGTGGTGAATGTCAAGTATTTTTCCCTTTTTCATATAATTTACTTAAGTGTAAATTTATACGATTTGATTTTTAAGTAATGGCTGTGTTTAATAACTGGCTCACAACATCCCTGAAAAAGGAACAATCGGTGCTTGTGAGCCAGGCTGGCGGGCTCTGCCATTCCTTGGGGCCTTCACCATAGCGGGGTGGGGGGACGATCAGAGGCTGGGGGGCCATTTGTCATGGATATAATTACCTGAGTCTTTAAGCGTATCTGACTGCAGCAGCATCGTTGCTGACACTGGTGGCATTTCAGTGCCTAACATGTGACGAGAGTTTTGTATGCCTTGTCTCATTTATATAATATCTTGACGAAAACCCCACCAGGTAGATGGGACTAACATCATCCCATGATAGAGCTGAGGAAGCTGAGGCTCAGAAAGCTTAAGTAACTCACCTAGAGTCACAGAATAGTCAGTGGCACTATTGAAATGTTTGACTCCAAATCTCTGTTCCTTAAACCACGATGTTACACTGATATCATGAGAAATGCACTATACCTACTGGTTCGTGAACCTCCGTTATCCCTCAGGGCACTGTGATCTGTGAAGTAAGAGTAAAGAAGAGATGGGCTGCTCCCAGTTGCAGATTTCAGAAGGGCTGGCTAATGCATCTGAATTCAGAGACTTAAACTGAACCAACAGTACACCAAGGAAGTGTTTAAATGAATAGCACCTTCCTTTCTTTGGCAGCACTAAACAAACAACTAAAACCTGAAGTAGATTCACATAAAATCACCATCTTTATAAGCAAAATAAAAGTCGAATATCTACAGCTTAATTTTGTTCCACCGAATGGACCCTTTTGGACATACCTTAGGAACTGCCGGCAACATGCAGCCTGATCTAAAGTCTTGTGTCTCTGTGCTAACAGATAACAAACTTTTCCTTTAATCAAACTAAATAGCTAATATGAGTGGGACGCCGTATCTGTGTATCACAAAGGTGCAGGTGAGTAGAGACATCTTGCCCAGGATGGCCACCACATTCTCTACTGTATGCTCGAAGAGTGGAAATTCCAGGCTAAGCAAGCAGCCTCCCGACCTGCCCCATCCTCAAGCCCCGACCTTAGTCCCCGAATCCACACTAGGTGAGCACCCCGATGGGGCATGCGGTTGGCTGATAAGATGTTCTCACCGGGTGGAGGTTCCCTGGTGATTAAGAGGCCTGTAGGGTCACTCACTCCCTCTATGCGTTGCCCACCTACCTTCTACTATGATGGAGGGTCCCAGCAGGGCAGAAAGAATGTCACCCACATTCAGTGGAGCAGCTTGGCCCCAGAGCCCACTGGGAGAGGCACAGCCAACTGGCTCCCCTTCCTCCCATCTTCTGCAGCCTCCTACCTCGGTAAAATCCCAGGACTGCAACTGAATGTAAGTGTTTGCACTCGGTGTTTACCTGCAGAGGCTCTGGTCATCGGCTTAACCAAGATCCCTGGGCTGTGCATGCTAGTTGCGTTTTCATCATGCCTCCGTTGCATGGAATTATCGAGGTACAGCTGCATGATGCAAACTACCTAAATCTGGGCAACCGCTCCTGTAGCAAGAGACGCAGGGTAGGGGGAGGGCTGCTTGGCTCTTGGCCTGGAGGAATTTTACTTTGAAATCAATCAAAATTGCAGTCGAGAAAGATATAATCACCATTATAAATTTGTGAGCATAAACAATATGACAGGTGAGTTATTTGCAGTCCTCACAGCAGCTCTTCAAAGTAACTATTGCTACCCTACCTCTTGGATGGGGAAAGTAAGGTTCGGGAAAGTTGAGAAGCTTGTCCAGTATCACACTGGCAGTCAATGGCAGAACCAGATTTTAAACTCATGTTCGTTTACATCCAGAGCCCTTATTCTAGGCACCCTGCAACTCTGCCTACACAAAAGGGGAAAAACAATTACTAGAGGTCTGCTTACTCCACGACAACAATAGTGAGGATGATGATGACAATGAGAACAGCTAACATTTACATAGTGCTTACAAGGCTCCAGGTACTGTTGAAATTCGGGTGTTTAAATTTTCGCAACAGCCTTCATTTTAGAGAGCAGGAAACTGAGGCTCAGAAAGGGTATACAACCTGCCCACAGTCCTACCAAGGTCGCAGTTAAGGACGGACCTAGGTGGCTCTGAATAATACTTCTCATAGCATCCTCTTATCAATCTTGAGGAAAAGGTGGTTAGCATCCCCAATTCACAGATGAGAAAAGTGAGGCTCAGAGAAGTCAAGAGACTTGCTCAGAGACACCCAGCTAAAGAGGTTGGAACCATTTATCCCAGCAGCTAATACATCTCAGGAGTAAAAGATCTGGCTTGGAGGTTAGCTCACCACTTGCTATCCGTAGCACCACAGACAAGTCCCTCGGCCTTTCTGAGCCTCGGTTTACCCCTGATGACAGTGAGGGCCTTGAAGCTGGGGCCGTCTGATCCCTCCCGCCTGGATGCACCAGAAGCCTGGGGCTGGAATGACCTATGTGAGATGTGCTCTCAGCTGAGAGGAGGAGAAAAGTACTACTTTCAGACTCAACCCATGTGTCTCCACCACCTCCCTGGCTGTTATATTTTCAGGCAAATAAACAGCCTCAAATGCTTCCCAAATCGCTGCTTAATGCTCTCCTTAGAGCATGATCTCGTTTATGGATCTGTAGAAAGGGTTTATGGCATCGCCGTTGATAGCACAACATCCCAAATGATTTATCAGAGAAGGTGATGTTAAAAGCAGCAAGAAAGCACAGGGGGGAGGAAGGGGGTTAACTACTCGGTTTTTGCTGAGAAGGAGAAGGGCAGACTGTGCTGGAGGGAGCAGGCCACATGTAGGAGTTGAAACAACTTGTCACAGGGCTGCCTTTAGGTGACTTCCTGTACAAGCAGGGAACTGCAAAACATGGACAGTTGGGAAAATGCTGAAGGAGCTGACTGAAATTCACGGCGCCTGCTGATGACTCAAAGTCACAGAAAATTTGTGGGACACTGAGTGTGAAACGTGTCTCACAGCTTTCCTCATCGTAGTAGCTAGTTTGGGGCAGCCAGGAGCTTGAGGGATTAAGAGGCCTGTGTACAGATTTTGCATTAACAATGACGGGTTAGCCTGTCCCAGTGCATTGTGGGAATATCAGGCTGCATGGGAGAGTTGGGCAAAGGTCAGATGAGGATGTCTTGGGTCATGCGGACCCTCTGGGATTGAGATTGATATAAATTCCAGGTAACAGGCATGGCTCTTGGTGATTTATAGAGTCTGGCTGGTCTCACCTATTTTTACCTCCCCTGCATCGTCTCCTGCTACATCCCCTCTCACGACTCAACTCCCACATCCCCGTGTCTTAGCACCAGCTGTTCCCTCTGTCAGGATGGCCCCCCCTAACCGTGCTTTGCTAGCAAAGTTCTACCCTTCCCTCCGGCTTGTTCAAGTGTCACCCGACTTGGAAATCCTCCTTCCTAGCCAGGGCTGGATGTGCAGGCATGAAATGTGGGCAGTAGTACAGGGCTCATGTTCAGAAGAGCCCTACGCTTGGTTTAATGGTCTGCTACTGCTGTCTTCAAATTCTTAATAATTTTTACGGAAGGGGCTCTGCATTGTTGATTTGCACTGGGACCTGCAAATGAGATGGAGTCAGGTGCTCTCTACTCTGTGGTCTCAGCACCTTGGACGCTCCTCCAGGTGGGACCTGTCATCGTGCTTAGTTATTTGTCTGTGTCTTTCCACAATGCCTTGTTGCCAAAGAACAGAGTGTTCAGGCAGTTAAAAAGGATGCAAAAAGGGCTTCCCTGATGGCGCAGTGGTTGAGAGTCCGCCTGCCGATGCAGGGGACACGGGTTCGTGCCCCGGTCCGGGAAGATCCCACATGCCACGGAGCGGCTGGGCCCGTGAGCCATGGCCGCTGAGCCTGCACGTCTGGAGCCTGTGCTCCGCAACGGGAGAGGACACAACAGTGAGAGGCCCGTGTACCGCAAAAAAAAAAAAAAAGATGCAAAAAAGTAAAAAAATAAATCCAACACAACAACAACAAACAGCAGTTTGGCATAAACTGGTAGTAGGTTAGCAATAAAACAGGAAAAAGAAAGGCAGGAATGAGGTTAATTCTCTTAACAGGCAGGCTGCAGGTTTGGCCCTGTGTTCCCTAGCAGTCTATAGGGAAAATGAGTCAGTACTGTTCACACAGTTCTGTGTTTACAAGATAAAAACAAGCCAACTTCTCTGGAGAGACATATTTATTCTCAACATTGAGAAGAGGTGAAATTTTTCTGAGAATCTTCATAAAGAGGACCTTGTCAATCAGAGGGATCTCGCCTGGTGTCTGTACCTCCTGAAACAGTCACAACATTTGGTATGTCTTGGGGCGAGCACTGTTTTGAAGGAAGGCTCCATGGCTTGGGCTGGATTCTCAGATGCACCTACAGCTCACAAAGGATTAAGATTCACGGGGCTGTAATGACAGGCACAGTAGATGCTTTCTCATAACAAC
The DNA here is from genome assembly GCF_039906515.1 of Pseudorca crassidens. Taxonomy (NCBI): domain Eukaryota; kingdom Metazoa; phylum Chordata; class Mammalia; order Artiodactyla; family Delphinidae; genus Pseudorca; species Pseudorca crassidens. Next base: position 57,561,698 of record NC_090304.1, read on the forward strand.
CCTCAATCCAGGGTGATGGAATTTCCATAAAGCACAGTTTCCACAACAAGTCATCAGTTTGGTACTGAGAACTTACTATAATGTAACTGTTTACGTATGGGCCCATCTCCTTAAGGCAGGTGGCCTTTTCCTTTTCACCTCTGGTCCCAGAAGGCCTAACCTGAGACTCAACAGATAATCAGCATCTAGTAAAAGTGGCTACGCAGCTGGATGGACAGCTGGATGGCTGGACAAAGGAGCAAATGGGTAAGTGAACCGACCTTCTAACGATCCACTGAAAGCTCTTTGCACCCCAGCATAGGACTCTTGCTCGGAAACATCGGCCCACTCTCTGGCTGCGCGTCTGGTACTCATTCCCTGGGTCTGAGAATTCAGCAAAGTGGGTGCTCACCAGGCCCTTGAGCTTCCTAAGAAAGGTGCTTTGCGTTCTACAGCAAGCTTCTCAGGGACTGTGATGGTTCATTTTACGGGTCAGCTTGGTCAGGTTACGGCGCCAGTGGTTTGCTCAAAGGCTAGTCTAGACGTTGCTCTGAACACCTTTTTGTAGATATGCTAAAAACACTTACATTCAGTTGACTTTAAGTAAAGCAGATTACCCTCCATAATGCAGGTGGGCCTCATCCAATCAGCTGAAGGCCTTAAGAACCAAGACTGAGGTTGGAGAAGCCATTCTGCTTCAAGATGCAACATTGAAATCCTGCCTACGTTTCCAGCTGCCCTGCCCTGCCCTGCAGATTTTGGACCCAAGACTGCAACTCCAACTTTTTCTTGGATCTCCAGCCTGCTTGCCCTGCCATACAGATTTTAGCCCACAACTGTGTGAGCCAATTCCTTAAAATAAATGTCTGTCTTGGTCTCTGTCTCATTCTCTTTCCTGATCTCTGTGTATGTGTATACGTGCACACACATACACACACACGTACGTATGTATATATGTCGATGTATAAAGAATGCATAAACAGATATATACACCCTATTGCTTCCACTCCTGTGGAGAACCCTGTACAGGACTTAGGACTCAATATCCTGAGCAGGTGACACTGCTGCTCTCCCCAGGGTTCCACAGAAGGAAAACAGTGTGTGAGGAAGGTGATTTCCAGAACCACAAGGAGTGTGATGGACCAGCTGCTTGGCCTTAGGTCACAAGAAATGGAAGTCAGAAGTGGCCACTGTCAGGGGACAGGCTCAGCCCCTCTGTGCCTTCTTCCATTCTTGGGGAAGGTCCTAGTAAGGGCAAACATGGACACTGATGGGTTTTCTAGGGAGGAGGCCGCTGTGGTGCCCCTGCCCCATCTACCTGTCTGGGTAAGTCGCTGAGAGGTGTACAGGTTGGCATGTGATGGGGGAGAGAGAGGCTGTTACAGGGAAAAGCTGGTTTACGCCGGCTCTGCCTTGTCCTGAGAAGTGAGTGCTGTCCTGTGCCAGGGGGGTGGGGATCCCGGCCTCCTGACACTTAGTGACTCCCCAGGAGAAGCTCACATCAGCGGATGCCTGATGGGGGCCAGACTGGCTCGTTTAACCTCGTCATGGCTACTGTGAAGGAGGAATGACCACATCCATTTTACCGTCGAGGAAACCCAGAGAAGCAAGGTGGATTTGGGATGCACAGCAGAACTGAAAGACCATGACGGTTCCCCTCTGCTTTGTCCTTTGCTGGCTCATGTTCTGCCCTGAATAGAACGTCTGGTTGGTGTAATTCTGACTCCACCTCCCAGCCATTCAGCGACCAGCCGTGCGAGCGTGGACACGGACGCGCTGCCTCTGGACAGCAGCGTCCTCTGTCAAATGCCCACCTTTCAAGACGGTGCTAAGTGTGAACTGAAGCCCTGCTGCCCCGTCCTTGGAGGGCACTCGGTGAGCGGAGGTTATGGTCGCTGCGTTACCCTCCCCAGGTCAGGGATGCGGATGCCCAGTGACTGGCTCCCACGCCTACAAGGATGCACCCACACGGCTCCACAGCCCCCAGTAGAGGTTACACCGCCACCCCCTGAGGCTCCTGCCATCCTCAAGGGATCATGAGATGCCGGCTCCATCAGGGAATTTTTTGCACCAGGGTGGGAGGGGTGGGGGTGTGTGTGAAAATTAGGAAACAAAACAGCTCTGTGAACTCAATAAACGTGTGCCTGCTTGCATCTCCACGTGCTTCTCCTGCTTCCGCTTCGGGTCGGCGCCTATTATTAACCACCACCCGCAGAGAGGAAACGTGCGTCTCGCCCCAGGAACATATTGTGTGGGGAGAAGCTGCCTGATATAGTGTAACCAACAAGTTTTTTTTAAAGTCCCACCTCTCTGAAGTAGAAGCTGGCTCAAAATCCAGCTTGGGCTCCCCACTGCCTGGAGAATACACTACAAGCTCCTGGGTGGACACGCAAGGCCTTTATGACTAAGGTTCCCCAATCTCCTTTCCACTTGCTTCCACTCTCCTGTTATACGTAACCCAGCCCATGGGCCACCCGAGGTTAACCCAACAACTCGGCCCACGTGGTGCCTTGCTCAGTGTCACTGCCTGAAGCCCTTCCCATCGTATCCTTGCCCATCAGGTGTCCATCCGACCCTCACCGCCCTCCCCAAAGGCTTCCTTTTCTGCCAAGCCAGTCTGGACTCTCCAGTCCAAAGTAAACCCCCCTCAGCTGAAGTCCCATAGCTCTTGGCTCATTTGTCTCCCACAGCACTTACTGTACTAGATGACAAACTGTCACTTTCTTGTATGTGCCTCATCCCCTCTTCCTGCCCCGCCTGCTGCCAGGTTGAGGCTGGATTCTCCAACAGCAACCACCCACCAGGCATGGATTTATCAGCCACCCCTCTCCCATCAGAATCTCAACACTGACCGAGAGCCATGAAACTTAGTGCCTCATACTGGGTTCCCACTCAACTGTGTCTCTTTCTCCCGTTTCCTGGAGGCTTTTCATGTTCATGACTGTCTCCTTAGCCAGGCAGACACCTCCTTTTAGGAAGGGGCTGGGTCTCATTCTTCCCTGTCCCCACAGCCCAGTGCTAGTTATATAGTAAGTTTGGGAAAATACCTATCAACCATGGAAGAAATTAGGAAACGATCTAATCAACCAGTGAAAAAAGTGAAAAAATAAAAACAAAACCCTGGATCTCAAGCTCCTTAAGGGCAGGGGCCCCATCTTAGTTTTCTCTCTTCCCTCTAACGCTTTGGCTGTAGCAGATGCTCAATAAAAGAGAGGGGTTGCCCTGAACTGAACTATACGCAGGTCTTAATACTTAAAGCAGATCATTAATCTTCGCAAGCACTCAGACATTTTCCCGCCAGCCCTAGTGAAGTGAGGTTATGTAAGTCAGCCAGAAGGTGAAGCAGAAAGACTATGTGGACAATTTCAAGTGCCACAGAAATAGATAATTTTAATGGATACAGTATTTCTACAGAAATAAAACACTATGATTGAGATAGAAGCCAAGGGTTTCACCGCTGGATGACAGTGAAGTTTAATTTGAATCAGTGAGGAAGGTCTACAAGTCAATTATCTTTCATTTCACTCCTGTGCAATAAATGGAAGTTTAGGGCCAGTAGCAAAAGAATCTTGGAAAGGGGCATTTTGCAATTTATCAATTCATACATAACCACCGGCACAACAAACTTTCTGTAGAAAACACTTTCCCATTGATTAGCCCATTGAGTTTAAGTCAATTTCAACTTGAAGTTCACAGTGAGTGAAGCAAACCTGTGTTTAGTCCCATTATCATTCCCATTTTACAGCTGAGAAAACTGAGTCTTGGTGAATTTGTGCATCTTGCCCAAAGCCACTCATAGATCCAAAAAAGGCAGAGTCAGAATTTCAAATGAGATTTTTTTGAACTCACCCAAGTACTACAGCATTTGTACAAAACCAGATCTACCTAAGAAACCAATGGAAGAAGGGGTGGTGGTAAAAGGCAGCTTGGGGAAGGAATGTAAGCCCAGTGATCTGCACCCAGGGACCTCAAAGGCCTCTGTGTGTCTCCAAAGAGGCGATTCCACCACTGTCTTTTAAATGTCACTAAAGTAGGAAACTGCCTGAGAGCTAAAGGTTTTCAGGCTCTGCCCATATGGACTGGGAGGGAAAATGCTTCCCAGGCACACAATTTAGGAAGCGAATGCTTCAGGGCGCTTAATGACAGCCCCATGACCTGATCAAGCTCCTTCTGTCACCTAGAGGGACCACAGGCATGGGGAAACTGTTTCAAAAACTTCCTTTGCAAAACGTCTCTTCCCTTTGTTTTCTCTTTCAGACCCATTCCAACATACAGCCAGAACTTCCACTGAAGTACCCTGGGCTCAGCAGTGCTGGGAGAGACCTTCTCCAGAGTGCCTTCTCTTGGAAGAGTGAGACATTCGTTCATTCATCAAGTATATTTGCTAAGCACCTCTGATATCCCAACCTCAGTCACAGACAACATGAGGCTTTTATTTCAATGGAGAGACGGCAAATGAAGTAGGAAATAGAAGGCCTGGGGAGCTACCATAGAAAGTAACTTGGGGCAGGTGCAGGGGTAGGCAGGCAGGTGGACTTGTCTATATTGGGAGGGAGGGGTTGTCAAAGAAGTCTTCTCCAAGGAGGTGGCACTTGAGTAAAGATCTGGAAAAGTAGAAGGAGCAGCCATGCAAAGACCTGGGGGCAGAGTACTCCCAACAGCAGGAGAAGTGCAAAGCCTTGAGGTGGGAAGGTGCTGGCTTTTTCCAGTAACAGTAAACCCAGCGTGTTGGAGGCCAGGTTAACAGGGGAGATGGGGAGATGAGATCAGAAGTTGGCAGGGAAGGTAGAGTAGGCTGTGTGGGCCTCAGCAAGACATTTGGTTTTTATTCTGAGGGTTCCAGGAAGCCACAGGAAGGTTTTTACAGAAGAGAGTGACAAGAGCTGACTTACATTTTTAAAAGGTCTCTCCAGCTGCCTTGTAGGAATGGGTAGTAGAAGGGCAAGCAGGGGAGCCATGTAAAACCAGCTGAGTAAGAGGTGAAAGTGGTTTCTGCTAAAATGGCAGAAATGGAAATAAAGGGAAGTGGAGAGATTCGGGTTACGGCATTGATAAATGTTTAATAAGTGGCTCTCAGGGGACAAAAGTCCAGTTTGCCAATTTCTGTGGTGTAAATACTCCCACCATTGCTGATTTCAGCGTGACATCAAGGAAAGCAGAGCTGGAAAGAGCTGTGCAGAATCCGTTCTTGTGAGCCAGGGGAGGCGGCCAGCACACCACTGGGCTGTGGGTAGACCTGCAGGACTTGCTAACGGCCTGACCGTGGGCTGAGGGAAATGGAGGGATGAAGGGTGACTTCTAGGATTTGGGCTCCGGTGACAGGAAGGATGGAGAAGCCACCCTAGAATCATAGCTTCTGTCCATTGCCTGGACTCCTGAGTTTCTGAAAGGCAGGAGGCTTTGGGGAATGAGGGCGCCTACCAGGCTCTGGGCTCCCTGGGAGCTGACCCCAGGCCTAGACCTCCCTGTTTCCTCAGCACCCAGCACTCAGGGTGGTACACAAATGGAACTTACAAAGGACAAATCCAAGACAGAGTGACCTCAACTTCCTGATCTGCAAAATGGAACGGTGATACTAACACTCCCCAAGGGCCACTATGAGAATCAAACGGGAACTAATATAACAGCCAGCAGAGTCGAGAGCTATGGGGCCCACAGGCATTACCCCATGATCCTCACATCAGCCCTGTGATGTTTTTCTACTCCATTTGACAGACAAAAAAATGAAGCTCAGAGCCATTAAGCTATGTGTCCAAATTCATTCAGCTTATAGGTGGCAGAGCCGGATTCAAGCAGCCCCAGTCAGACTGACATTCTCAGCTGCTGGGGCCACCCCAGCCAAGGGCTGGTCAGTTTCCACTCTGTCACCAGGAACAGCAGGGGCCACATGGAGTCATGGGGACACATAAGCCACCCCTTCCTTGCCAAGTTCTGCAGGGGAAACAACATGAGTGAAACCCAGGCAAGAGTTGGGAGCCAGAGCTTTCCTTCTCCTGACCAGGAAGGAGGAAAAGAGAGGCCCACCAGGATGGAAGAGCATTTGCTCGCCCTGTTTAGGATGAAGGATTCCGAGTGAGGGCAAGTGCAGGGATGGAGGCATGGCAGCCGGGCTGGAAAAAGCCCTAACTGCGCTCAGCACAATGGCGAGTGTGTTCCCCTGGTGGAGACGGCCTGCCCTGTCCCTGACTGATAAGGGGATTTTTTTTTTACCCTTTTGCATGGCCAACATTTTTTTCCCAGGCTGATAGAGATTTATGAGCCCTGGCCGTGGGGTCAGAGTCCCGAGTATGGACGATGCTCTTGCCACTCAAGGGCTGTGAGAGCAAGTAGTTCAGGTAAGCGTCCTGCACCTCCACTTTCTCATCTGTAAAATGGGCGTCCAAAAGAGCCCTCACCTCCAGGGGCTGTGGTGAGGACAGAGTGGGCTCACAGGCTGGGTCAGGAGGAGAGCTGGGGTGCAGACCACGTAAAGAGGCATCCCCTTCCTCCCCAATGTGTCAATAAACTGAGCAGAGAAAAAAAAAAAAAGAACAGGAGGGGAAAACGTCCCATCAACTCACTCGGAAGTGTTATACAAATGGAAGCGACATATTCGTTCCCTCGCACCCTGGGAAGGCTATACATTTTTTGATGTCAAACAGAGCCTAATGGCCCTGGTAAATCACAGCGCTTCCTGCAACTACCAGCCAGGGGAGCCTCACAGGGGCGGAGGAGCCTCAGAGGGCCAGCCAGCCTCTCCTGCTCAGTCGGAGGCAGTGGGGTCTCCAGGCAGAATCCCCACTTTGCCATACAATGGCTGCAGTCCCAGCAGCCTCTGCTACTCATGCGGAGAGGACACCTGTTCTGAAATCACTGTTGGTGAAATACTTCTCAGGTTTTGGTGCTCAGGGGCACCACAGCAAAAACCCAACCAGCTTTAGGAAAGGATGATTCATATTGTAACAGGATGCTTTGCTTTAACAAGTAGATCCTGTTTGCTAAGCACTTACTCTGAGCCAGGTACCCATTTGATCCTCACACAAGCTGTAAAGCAGGTTTGATTACTATCCCCATTGTACAGCTGAAGAAACTGAGATCAGAGAGATTAAGTAACTCACCAGGATCAGCCCGGTAAGAAAGTAGCAAAGCTGGGACATGACCCAAGGCAGCCCAGCACCGGAAGCCAAACTCTCAGCCACCACTCCAGGCTGCCTCTTCAGCCCCTCTGGTGCTGTAGTGCTTTATTCCCAGGTGAGAGAGGCTGGATTTCGAGGCTAAGTCCAGCATTTAGCATAGAGAGCTAAGGGTACAAATCAAATGTCTTTAGAGACCAGAAAGCAGGTCTGGCCTGGGTTTCAAAGAGACAACTTGAAGTGGTAGGGAATGTGGCAAACTACAGAGGCATGCCATAGCTCAGCAATATGTGGCCAGGTGAAAATGAGGGCCCAGTCCCCATATCATCCCTCTTTTTTCCAAAAAAGTTGAACAACCTGAACTTTCATGTGAAATCTAAGAAAATAATAGGCCGACATTATGCAGGCCCACCAAAACCCAGCTGAGGGCCCAGCGTGGCCTCAGGGTCACGGTTTCCAACCCCTGTTGTTGCTTTACTGTTTACAAGCCTTCTTCACACCCATTGCCTCCTTTTCCTTGGATATCCAATGATGTTTTACCCCCATGTCACAGATGGATAAGTTGAGACTGAGAGCTTCACAACAATTGAGTATTAGAGAGGTTGAAGATACAGTCTGTACCTCTCTGTTGTCCTGGTCAAGCAGCCCACAACCTCAGCTTACACACCTCCTCCAGGGCCATGGAGTTCACTCCTGTGACAACACCTCAAATCATTTTTAAGCAGTTCTAACCTTGAGGAAGTCACCTGAACTTCCACCTGCCCGTCCCACTCTGGAATGCTGGAGATATATGCCCAATTCCCCAGCCACGTGACAGGCTTTGCCAACCAGACAGCAGTGAATATGGCAGGGTAACAAAGAGGAATTGTCATTGAACACTTCCAGGACAGTAGGCTCAGTGTTCAGAACTTAACACACATGTTTTCACTGAATCCTCAGAAGAGCACAGCACAGTAGGCGTCTCTATCACCATGTGTAATTAAGGTACAGGGAAGCCGAATACCATCCCCAAGGTCACAGTTGGCGTATGATGCCAAGGGGATTCAAAATGAGGTCTGCCCAATTCCATGGCCACCTTTCCATCCATCCATCCATCCATCCATCCATCCACCCACCCACCCACCCAACAAACATTTTTTGAGAACTTACTATATATCAGACACTGGCTCTAGATACAGAAGCATCTACCATACCACTTCCCATCATCTTCTTTTTCAGGCTAAGACATGTGCGCTCTTTCATCTACTCTTTGTATAGTCAAGTTTCTGGGCCCTTCTCCTTCCCTGACTTGTTAGTACCAACAAGTGTCAACGTTCCTATTACAGTTATTGCCTGGAATGGAAGGCGATCTTTGAACAGAGCCTGAACAAGCACGTGGCTGGGAGTATCCCCTGCCTGACTTGGGTTCTCTCCTTTTCCTGATGGAGCCCATGCTCATATCAGCTTTTCTGGAGGCCTTCCCACAAGCAACTTTTCAACCAAAACCGTGAAGACTGCTTTCACAGCTGCTGCTACTAAACCATGTCTGGTTTGGGGATGTTGAGTTTAAAGACCCAAGAAAAATGGAACAATCCCTGATATCTACTGAGCCAATTTTATATGCAAAACATCTTACAAACATTTTAAAATTCATATGACTATTTCCATTTTCTAGAAAGAAAAGTGAGGCTCAGAGAGGTTAAGTGACTTGCCTATGATTATCCAGCAAGTCATGGAGCTGGGATATGGGTCCATGACTGTCTGACTCCAGGGCTTATGCTTTCTCAATGGGTTTCATTTTCATACCTATTAAATTTCCTCTCCTTTGAATAGGACTATTGCTTTGGGCTACTGTCTTTGATCCAATATCCTGGTGACTCTTTCTGCCTTTCTTAGCACAAAGAATAATCTGTGTAAGTCAGCTATAGTTCCTGAGCACGTCGACACTGAACATGGCAAACACCATTGACTACCTAACTGGGCTTGTGGCAGAAAGTAGACAGAGTGACAGCCCTAACAAAAACAAGCACCAGAACCAATAAGCAGGTCCCAGCCACCTTCCAAGTAAAGAGCTGCTACTAAACACGGGAATGCCTTACATCGTTACATGCTGTCCAGCAGAACTCAGCTGGACCTCAGTGTGGGCTAGTCTGGAGGTCCTCAACAACGTCTCTGAGTGTGACTGTCTTGGGTTAGGGCTGAATCCCCTGACCTAGGCCAGGTGCCAGGGGATGCCTACATGTCCACAGAGAGAGACACCAAAAAGTAACTATCACACAGCCTCCAACCTGGAATCCCAGGCTCCAGGCTCCCCTCCCTGGCCCATTTTCCCTCTGTGCCCTGAGTACTTTATAATACAGGCCCTGTTGAAAATCTTTCCTTGGCTACCCATCACCTTCAGGATAAAATTCCATCCTCACTCTATGCTATCAGAGGCCCCTCAGGAGTTGGCCCTGCCTCTCTTCAACCATCCCCAGGAAACAACCCTATAAGGTAGCTTAGCATTTTCCAAGATAGATTCCAAGGAACCCTACTCTTAAAAGATGCTCTAAGTGTCATTAAGTCTAGAAAATGCTACAATTTCATGATTTTGAAAAATCACAATAAACAGTGGCAAGTTGCATATGGCTGAAAAGTCCTGTCATTAAAAAGATCTATTCAACTTTAAGCCTGAATTTCTTGTTTGGTGACAGAACCTCATATCTGAATAATACCCATTAAAGTCCCAAGGGAAAGATTTTTTTTTTTGATTCACTGGTGATGTCACCAACTTCCCACTGCTTCTTTCATGCCTTTAGGGTACTGCATTATGCTGTCCCCTCCAACAAATACCTTATTCTTATTTCAACACCTACAACACTCATTCACACTTCAAAGCCTGGTTCAACTTACAACTCTTCTGAAAAATATTCCTATAAACTCCAGGCTTGATTTTGTTCTTGCCTTCATGATTGCACATATCTCAGGACCTGTTACAAGCCTGTCTCTCCCCAAGGACAGGAAACAGGCCTGGTGTTTCCCTAGAAACACCAGTGTCTGGCACAGTTTCCTGGAATAGTGGTCCACAGTCATCGTGTGATGGGCTATATGAGTCCATGAATGAATGAGGAAGTAAACAAGTCCAAGTGCATGACAGGGATTTGGTTCAGCCTGGCCCAGCTACAGAACCCTGCCAGGGATCCTGCCTACATGACTGGGGGAAGCCCCTCCCCTTGGCCAAGCAATACGATCTCAAGGCAACGGCTGCCACTCTCAACGGGAGTCAACAGGTCACTTCAGGAAGATTCCAAATAGATGCCATCCTGCTACATCACTTGGTGTTGCTAGGAAACAGCTAGTTTGCTACAAGGCAGGTTGATTAGCTTTGCGAAGAAGATCCAAACTAAGAAATGGCTGCGTCTTCTCACCCTTTCTAGACCAACCATCAACACAATTGCATCCATTTCTTATTCAGCCTAGCTGGAAAGGTAAAATTTGAAGTCAGGATTCAAGACCTGTGAATGCTACTCGGAACACTCTGAGAAGCACTTCCTGAAGCATGGCAGTGACTCCGTAAGCACTGAGCCCACAGAAGGATGTGCTTACTTCCACCTTAGCCCTTTGCTTAGGGCCTTTGTGCATCTTAGCCTGGAGGAGGCACAGGTTGGGAAAGATGAACATCCAGAGAAAAAGAGGGGGCCTAGGTGCCTGCCGCTCCCTCTCCCGACTCTAATTTATAGAGACCCAGGGGTTGGAGTGACTCACTCAACCCAGAAGATCGGGAGCGGTTTCCTGGGGCTTTCAAAAGGCAGGTAGAAATGACTAGACCATGACAGGATGAAGTCTTACAGGCAGTTTCCTTTCAAGGAGGCCATCTTGGGAACCACTTCCTCTAAGAAGCACTCTTTGCTGACTCCCTGTCTAAACTTCCAGAGCAGTGTGCTAGGTGCTGTCAGAAGAACTATCACCCATTTATGGATGAGAAGCTCACAGTGAGCCCACTACAAGCAATTGGCAGGCCAGGACTTGAACCCAAGTCTGACTAACATATGTGCTATGACATCACTTAAATCTGAACGAAACGGGAAACAAACAAATGCAATATTTTACCTTTCGATATTTTCCTTCTCCTATATATGGAAGAGTGTCTTGAAGGGTGGGAGGAAAGCACAGTTTGGTCCACAGAGCCCCACATGTGTAGTCATGGGATCGGGTTGCAGGCCCTGCTCTGCCTTGAGTCTCCTCTGGGCCTCTAGCTTCTGATGTTAAATACGGATAACAAGAGCCATCCTGTATACTTGCTTCTCTGGGTACTGGATGGTAAGTGGGAAAAGAGCTTTAAAAGGCATAACACACTGTGAATACATAGCACACAGTATGTGCTCAGAAAGAACTGGCTGGTTGAATGCTTGTAAGCTAGTACTGCAGTGCCCTAAGGAGCGCAGACAGCCAGGATTGGGTTCCCACTTGGTTTCCACCGTTTTGAGCAAAGTACTTAATCTCTCTAAGCCTCATTACTTCCATCTGTAAAATGGGGATTATAATGCTCCCTCGATAATATTGCTAAGAAGGTACAATAAGTTAAGGTCTATGTAAAGATCCAGGCCCTATAGGGATGCAACATATTTGAGTTACTCTCCACCCTTCTGTCCTCTGTCTAGAACCCCTGGAAGGAAGAAGCAGCCTGGAACTGCCTGTCACTCCTGCTGGCCAGCTGCCTGGGAGGCCCCCAGCTGTTGGGACTGGCCAGTACACATGACGGCACTTACTCAATCGTGCCCAGCAGGATGAGACAGACTGTAATTTCCAAGGCTGAGCCCTAGCCTCACGCAGGGACACAGCATGAAGCCACTTTGAGAAATCCACACGCAAGGCACCGTCTCCCCAGGCCCCAGGGAAACGCAATAGCTGAGGGAACAAGAAGGTTACCAAGCTAATCGCTCCCCGATTAAAGCAACTGGCTGAAATCCAGCCAAACCAGCCTTTGCAAAGTTTAAGTTCTGTCAGTAACCAACAGCAGTGCTCACACCTCACATCTGCACAGCATCTTACCAAAGGCCTCTGCAAAGAGTATTCATTCAATAAATCCTGGCATCGTACAGGGAATCAGCATGCTAGGCATTAAAACAACCACAACAACAAAAAAACCCAAAACAAAAACCAAAAAACACCCGCCTCATTTAATTGGTCAAGGTAGCCTGGGAGGAGCAGGTGTGTACCATATGTTTTATGGTGACTGCACATACCACCACTACCTTCTAAGAGAAGCTGTCCCATACACAGCCACCATGTTTTACACCAGGGGACCTGTAGCAGCCATTTTTTTGTATCACGTAACCAGGTCCCACTGTGCTCATAGCTGATTGGACCAGAGGTGGGCACCTGTTCCATGCACGGTCCAACGATTGGCTGTTCAGTAACCTGCAGTTTGTCTCACTTCAATTTCTCCTTCATGGATTGGGACCTAGATTTGGGGAACAGAGACTGGGTAGCTAGCTAGTAGAGGAGAGAAAAAACCAAAGGAGTTACTATGAGCTGTTAGGTCATTGAGAAGGCCAGGATGGCAGGGACGGGCCTTTGCAAGTCAAAGCTTTGTGGGACTGTGATCTACGAAAAAGCAAAAGAAATGGGTGAGCAGAGAGGAAGACAGAGTAGAAACGCAGAGGGAAAAAGGGCCACTAAGAGAGACCACCTGGATGCGTTAGCTACTGGTAACTTCCCATTCTGGGTTTCCGTGAGGTCCTGCTGCATTATGGTTCTTGCCTGTGAACTCCCAGAAAGATCCTGCCTCGTTATCACCAGCCATCCTTTCCCTTTTCCTGAGTTGGCTTGAGTGGGTCTCTGTTCCTTGTCAAGAAAGACCCTGAGCAGGACAGTACCAAGTGGGTACTGCTGTCCTCCCTTTGCAGACTAAGAACCTGAGCCACAGAGAGCTGACGCTTGCTGGCTTCTCACAGCTAGATCAGGGTCAGTCCTGACGCAAGCCCAGCTAGGTCCTCAGAACACAGCTCTGTTGCTTTTCTGCTGTACTTCATTGCTTTTCAGGCTGCAAGAAGATGGAAAACTATTCTCTGAGTCTCAGAGGAAAGAAGAGATACTACTAGACAGACAGATATTGTGCCCATCTGTTTCTCATCTATTTCTTCCACTAGAATGTGAGTGCCGAGAGGGTGGGGACAGTGTTATCTTGTTTACTGCTGTCTCCCCACAGCCTAGACTAAGGCTGATGGCAGAAGAGATGCCTAAGATTGTTTGCCAAATGAATAACCGAATCAATTAGTCAGTCCCAGGACCTTCCGGCCGTGATGAGTCTTGCATATCCTCACCCACAGACAGCAGTTAAGTGCTGCTTCACTGGAAATTCCAGATACTTCTGGGGAAAAAAAAATTCACTTCCTACTCCCTTGGGAATTGTTTGTGAAAAGCAGCTGCTGTAAGCTTGGGTTCAACTCCCGGTCATCGCTGGGAGTAAGAGGCACAGAGGACCATTGGATCCTTGGAATGGGCTGGGCCCTGACTGCCACCCAGACATCAGATGCAGGAATTCCTGCCACAGCATCTCCAGCAAGTGACCTGTGCCCCTGCCCAAATAGCTGTGTCAGGAAGCAAACCATGAAGGTTGTCCCTTTCACCACAGAGCCACCCTGGCTGGTGGAAATTTGACTTAAAACTCACTGTTAACTTCTTTCCACTTGGCCCTGGATCTAGGTCTCAGGGCTTCACACAAGAACCCTAAACTATCGTAAGTGGAGTATGGAATGAACAAATGTTCTGGAATGGGGTCTAGGGAGACATGATTTCCAAATTTGCTGGGTGACCTTGAGGCAGTCGCTGACACCGTGAAACCAACAGTCCTGAAGTCTGGCAGACCTGGGTTCTCGTCTCAGCTGAACCTTGGGCTGATAGCTTTAGCTGAGCCTCAGTTTCCTCAACTCTAGGAGAATAAGACCATCCAGCTGAGAGTAACATCTGCCTGCGCAGAGCATTCAAATGGGCTGTCGAGTCAAGGCCAGCATGGAAGTCGGGTTTACTCTGGTGATGGACTCAGTTCACTTTGGGGCTACAGGACCACAGACTGATCCTTGAAGTGGGAAATGACGGAGGCCAGCTTGCAACCCCTTCTCAAATCTCAAACAGAACACAGTAACAGAGCTGGGGCTTGGAGGGCTGGGGACACCCAGGACAACCTGATTTTCCCCAGACTACAACTCCAGGGTCAGGAGAGAGGCAGGAGGCCAAGTGGGAGAGGGTCGGTTGGATGGGCCATGCTTGCATCCCATTCCGTGATCCAGCGGAGAAAATTACACAGGCTCGGGGGACAGGCGATTCGAGTTGGGTAACGTGGGACGGATAACTAACATTTTGAGAGCCTTGGTTTCCTCATTACAGGCCAGGCTGGGTTACCTGCTCGATCCCCATCAAAGCATTGCCATGGAGATCAAGCATGGTAATGGGTTCAGAAAACTCTTGGTAAACTGAAAAGTGCCGTTCCTTCAAAAAGTATCACCCTGTCTCATGGTTTACCAGCAGCTCTGTGCCTTCCTCGTCTGGTGCCAAGTTCAGGGGCTCCTGTGCAGAGCCGCATGGCTACCACTGGCCCCCTTCCACTCTGCATATCCCTGTCTCCCTGGGGACTATGGAACAACTAACTATGGAATCCTGGTCACAATCCTGTGAAATGCACATTGTAATCCCCCCTTTACAGATAAAGAAGCTGAGATCCAGGGAGACCGAGTAACCTGCTGGGTCACATGATTGTTGAGTGATGGATACACCCCCAAGGAAAGAGTAAGCGCCATGGGGGGTTGAGGGGCGTTGAAGAGAAATGAAAGAGCAAGACAGGGACAACAATGGAAGGAAGTCAATATCAAAAAAGAAAGAAAGAGGAGAAAAGGCAGGACGGGGAGAGGGATGGGGAAGGAAGAGCAGAGGAGAATAGGCCTCCCCATGTTGGGGACCAGAGTGGACACCGGCCAGCCACTCCCTGGGGTTGGGTATGGGATTTGAGGCTCCCCTGACCCCCAGCCTCGGGCCTTTGGAAGTGACAGGTCAGCAGAACCATTCAGCTGAGCTAAAAAAGCCTTCTGCCAGGGTGGAGAAAAAACATTAAATGAGACTTCCTCGGGCTTTAGAAATTGCTGAAATACAGAGGTCACAATGGAAGATGAAGTGTCCTACAAAGGGAGTTCCGAATGGAATCAATTTCCCTGGGCCGACTTTTTTTTTATTGTATTTTTTTTAACATCTTTATTGGAGTACAATTGCTTTACAATGGTGTGTTAGTTTCTGTTTTATAACAAACTGAATCAGCTATACATATACATATGTTCCCATATGTCTTCCCTCTCGCGTCTCCCTCCCTCCGACCCTCCGTATCCCACCCCTCTAGGTGGACACAAAGCACCGAGCTGATCTCCCTGTGCTACGCGGCTGCTTCCCACTAGCTATCTACCTTACGTTTGGTAGTGTATATATGTCCATGCCACTCTCTCACTTTGTCACAGCTAACCCTTTCCCCTCCCCATATCCTCAAGTCCATTCTCTAGTAGGTCTATGTCTTTATTCCCGTCTTACCCCTAGGTTCTTCATGACCTTTTTGGGTTTTTTCCTTAGATTCCATATATATGTGTTAGCATACGGTATTTGTTTTTCTCTTTTGGACTTACTTCACTCTGTATGACAGACTCTAGGTCCATCCACCTCACAACAAATAACTCAATATCACTTCTTTTTATGGCTGAGTAATATTCCATTGTATATATGTGCCACATCTTCTTTATCCTTTCATCTGCTGATGGACACTTAGGTTGCTTCCATGTCCTGGCTATTGTAAATAGAGCTGCAATGAACATTTTGGTACATGACTCTTTTTGAATTATGGTTTTCTCAGGGTATATGCCCCTGGGCCGACTTTTATGTCCTATTATAAGAAATTGAAAAACTACTTCTGTGGGAATTTCGCTTTGCTGGTCCATCTCAGCAGAAGATATTAAGAAGGAAAATGGCTTCCAATAAGGGGGCCCCGGGTCTGGTCCTCCATCACTGGAGTTGATCCTCTCTTCTTGGGCTTGGGAGCCAGGGGAGGTGGGGTCAGGAGGAGTCTGGGAGGTGGTTATGGTTTGGGGGCTGGAGGGAAGGCAAGGAAATGGAGACAAATATGACAGCCCCAGGAACACCATCTCCTGATGGCCAGACACCCACGCTACCCAGCTGGAACTTGACACCCTTGAGGCTGGCCAGACTGGGCCAGAGTGGAATATCAGGATGCCCTGGGCAGGACGTCACACCACAGAGAGGACTCCAACAGCTGCTGCCTCACCACACCTGCTTGCTTCCAGGGTCACGGCATCAAAGGGCTGCCCCCCGCAGTGTTCCTTCCCTCACACCACACTCCTGTCGCCATGAACTTCTCACCTCTCCCTAAACATGGCAGGCTTTCCCTCCACACCTTGGGGCCTTCCCTGGAGGGCTCTCCTCTAACTGGATGCCCTTTCTTGTGCCTCAATCTGGAAAGCTCCTCCAACCAGCTGAAATGTGCTTCCACAGGAAGGCATTCCTGACCTCCCTCCCTTGGGCAGCAGCCTTCTGTCCCCCGGTACAGCAACCTAAATAATGCCCTCCCCACCAACTGCCCATATCCTAATCCCCAGAACCTGTAAATAGGTTACCTTACATGGCAAAGGGACTTTGCTGATGTGAATGAGTTAGGGATCTAGAGATGGGAAGCTTAGCCTGTATGATCCAGGTGGGCCCAATGTAATCACAGGAGTTCTTGTAAGAGGGAAGCAGGAGGATCAGAGTTAACAGCACAAGAGGTGAAGCTAGCGGCTGGAGTGATACGTGGAAGAGGCCACAGACCAAGAAACGCAGGCAGCCTCCAGAAGATGACAAAGGAGAGGACACGCATTCTCTTTTCAGAGCCTCCAGAAGGAACCAGGCCCGCTGACACCTTGACTTGAGCCCAGTGAGACTAATTTTGGGTTTCTGACCTCCAGAACTGTAAGACAATACACCTGGGTTGCTTTTAGCCACTCAGCGTGTGGTGATGTTCTGCAGCAGCGATAGGAAACTAATGCACCTGGCAGGTTCTTCTCGCTCCCCAGAGCCCCGGGAACTCCAGGGTCGTTTCACACCATAGCTCACGTGCCAGGCTTGTTCTAAGTGCCATACGTGGCTTAACTCACTTTATCTCACCACACCCCTGCCGGGGAGGCTCCACTATCCCCATTTTACAGATGAGAAAACTAAAGCCCATAGAGATTAAGCAACTTGCCTAAAGAAAATTGCACAGGAGAAAGAAAAAAAAAAAAAGAAAATCGCACAGGTAGTACATGACAGAGCTGAAACTTGAACCCAGGACATACTGTATGGAAATCGTATGTTTAAGTGTTGGTCTCTTCAGCAAGAAAGTAGGGTTACAGGGTAAATGCTGGAGTGTCTCTGGGTCCCCAGTACCTGGTCCAGGCTTGGTTTAACCAAGCCTTCAACAATTGCAGAATGAGGAAATATCTGAATGGGGGCCTCCCTGACCCTATCCGAGAGCTCTTTTTGTTCAGTGAACCCTGTTGTGTGAAGGAGGTAGATTAGAACTAAAACTTCTAATCAAACTAGGTTATTTGTAACATGAACATAAAGCACTTTATTGTGCCCTTTCAATGAGCTTTCCTTTTGGGTGGCATGGAAACGTGAGAGGAGTCTGGGAATTAGAGTCAAGAAACTTCTGGGCCAGTTCCCACAGTGTATTGCCTCAGTTTCTTCATCCATAAAATGGGTACCATAATACCACTGCCGGAAGAGGCGCGGGAGATGATATATGAGACGTGCACAGAAAGCCCTGGTGCACTGAACAGTGCTCTCACCCTCCGAGCCTCACGACAAAGCTGTGCAGCATCTGGGCAGGTGGTCTTACTCCCCAGTCACAGATAAGGAAACAGGGTGCCCCACCCCCACCAGCCTGATACAGCACCCCAGTGAAACGCATCAGGCTGTTGGGCCTAAGTACCAGGGGGGCTGTCCAAGCTCGGTGCTTCCAGAATGCTGATGTGCATCATGGGCTGGGCTGATGGGACAGTTTTCTAGGAACACCAGCCTGTGACAGTCAGAAATAGGTGGGACCTGATGGACATGGTGAGAGGAGGGATTGGAGGGGGCGCACGTGGGCTGAGCAAGGAGTAGAGCCCAAGGGAGGGGGGAGGCTCTGAGACCCTGAGAGCGTGGGATATGTGGCAAAGGTCACAGGGTCCTACAAGACCTGGGAGTCAGACTGGGGTCGTCAAATGGAGGTGGAGAGGGAGGGAGGGAAGGAGGGAGCAGGTGGGTTCCAGGGAGAACAGTGGGACCACCAGGAAATGAGGCACTGCAGGGCCTCTAGAAGCCTTTTGTATGACCAGAAGCTAAAAGTCCCAGGGCCTCTCAGTCCTAAAAGAACTGCAGACAAAAATCATCTGGAAAGTTTTCAAACTCCCGATGTCCAGGCTGCACTCTGGTCCAGTTAAGTCCAGTCTCCAGGGTCGGGAAGGGGGGACCCAGGCATCAGGGGGTATCTGTCATAGCTTCCCACGTGATACCAAAGTACCCGCCCAGCTGAGAAGCACTGCTTCTAGGGCTCGGATCCAGGGCCCAGACGATGCCAGCCTGGAGTCTCCTGGATTCCAAGTTGGTGAATTACCTTCAGCCATTCTCAGTGCTATTTAAATGCGTCCCTTTCCCTGCTCACCCCCTCAAGCCCTGCAGCTTGGCCTGAGCACGATACTTCACCTCCTGTCCTTGGCCTGAACTGGGTCTTTGTGTGTGTGGCGGGGGGGGGGGGGGGGTAGGGAGGTGGTGCTGTCAGTCGTTTGAGGATAAGGTTCCAGCCTCCTCAAATCCCTGTGCCTGTGAAAGTGGTCTGGGGGCCCCACCTGTGGCACCCCACTTGCTGGGGGCTGGCGAGTTGGGGGCTCCAGAGGCCTAAGCGCTCCCAGCTCACCTGGAGCATCACTAAGTGTCTCTGCGGCTGACCCCTAACAGGAGAGGCCTGAGAACAAGGGGAAGGGGACGACGAGCTTCTTCCTACTGGCCCCGGAGAAAGAAAGAAATAGCGTTTACTTAGCACTTGTTCTGTGGCTGGCATTGCATGAGGTGCTTCTTATGCACTCCAGTTAATTTATCCTTATTATACCTTATGAAGCAGATATTTGAAATCATCCTGTTCTACAAATGAGACACAGAAGCTCAGGCAGTTGAAGTGACTTGGCCTAAGGTTTCCCAGATGGGAAATGTGAGGGCTGGGTCTCAGCCCCAGGTCTGCTGACTCCAGGGGCTTTAATGCTCACGGTCTCCATTTCCCACTTGTAACATGGGAATCACAGTATTTCCTCCTTCATAGGGTTATAGTGAGCATTAAACACGTAGCATGTTAACCTACATAAAACAGAGAATAGGCTGTTTAGAATTCAGCTGATGCTTCATAAAAAGGGCCCTGATTCACCTTTTAAATAAAGGACTCCATACTAATGTGTAGATGGTTTGAAGAGGTTTGAAGAGGTTTTCCTTCCTACGTTTGAAGGAAAAAAAAAAAGATGGAGACCAGAGTATTTTTTTTTCCCATCTGCACATTGATTCTTCCTTCTCCATGCTCTTTGAAAGCTTGTCACCAGTGCTGATTAGCTTTTGTCCTGGCACCCAAACAATGAGAATGTGTAAGGTCAGCCACCTGGGGTCCTTTGGGTGCAAGCTGAGAGATGAGAGGCAGGGCTGATTCTCCAGGCCGATGCCTGGATCTGCTGGGGCTTGGGTCCACCAGGCCTCTGCTCAGAGGCACGAAGACCACATATGAGGTCTTGGGCATCCCAGACAGTGCCTGGCTACATTCACAGAGATGCAATTTTAGTGTTTATCCTTTTCAATTACCAATGTTTTCTTCCTATTCTAAGCCAGTCTCCTGTCAGTGAGGCATCCCAGATCCCACAGTGAGAAATATGTTTCAAATAGTCCCAGACCTGGGACAGAAGAGGTACCTAATAAATGTACTGACTGAATGAACGTGTGAAAACTCACTTATGCTGCCTATGACACCCAGTTTCCAGACGAAGTACCCTGGAGTTTTGTGGCCATTACTCACACAGGTGGTAAGGGGGGCTACTCAGAGCATGAGGCTTCCATGAACCTGAGATCAAGGAAGAACTCTCTCTCCCCCAAAGCCTGCGGGAGGTGAGATCAGGAAACAAGGGAAGAGAGTCTGACCTGGGCACACAAATAAGTACCTGGGAAGACAGGGAGGGGCTGAGGGTAGAGCCAGGGAATGGAAAGGACAGGGAGCTGTGAAAAGTCTCACATGGCTGAGTTGGCTGCAACTACAGAGCTTTCAGAAACAGATGGCATGGGAGGGCTATAGTTAGACACCCACAGAAGGGGCCAGTGTATGTCTGGCCATGGCGGACTGGCATTGGAGTTTTTGAACACGAAACTCCTCTTTGACCAACACTCAAGAATGCAGACCACTTTGAGAGGCTCCAAATCCTTCTCTACCTTCTCCCATCCCTCCCTGGCTCTTCCTTTTGACCCTTCCTGAAGAGCAACATTTCATTTTTCTATGAAAAGCCATCAGCCCAAGGCAGGAAGCAGAGTAGACAGGCCACCTTCCCAATTCTACCTAAATTTCCTACCTCAATTACCAAGACAAATATTTCAGGAAACTGCACTTGGCTGCAATGGTCGGGTAATTCATTTTATTTACCATCTAAACACACTTGAGAGCTGAGATAGATTCATTCAAGTTGCCGCTTCTTAGTCGGATGCAATTCACAGTAGAAATCACTGCCATCCGAAGCTTCCATAGCTTCCAAAATGTAATGGATTTTCTTCAGCCCATCTTTCTTCCCAGCTCACATTTGCTTGAGGATTCCAAATGGATTCTATTTACTGTAATTACTGTTCTAACTGCAGCTCACTTGCAATGGATCAGGTTAACGTTAACAAGATACCCAGCTGATGCTGGTAATGTGTATTCATTGTTCAAACTCTTTACCCGCCCCCTTTGGTGTTGTCTCAATCCTATTTTCTGAACCCGAAGGGGAGGGAGCAAAGGCTGATGTTTCTTTCTCTGTTTCATTCTTCTCTAAAGCCATGGGCTTTTTTTTCTCAATGGCTATCCACTGTTCTTGGGTTTTCCTGCTCCTGTATTTACATGGCATCATTACAAATGTTATGCTTTGCTTAAATACTGATTTACATGCTTACCCTCTCAATTTTTTTCACGTTATTAGTGTCATTAAATTTCCTATTATTTATTGATGATAACAACTAGCATCAACGAAGGTCCAAACAATTTGAAAGACATGTTTCGCCTCGATATCTCTATAATAAAGCAGAGAAATAATGGCCCAGTGTAGCGAGAGTCTTCATCTCTCAATTATTGAGTAGGGTTATATTTATGTGTGAAAAAGGCACATTTCAGAGTAGGGAAGACTAGGCTTCAAATTCTAGTTTCACCACTTATTAACTATATATAGAGTTTAGGTGAACTGATCTCTCTGTACTTGAATTTCCTCATCTGTAAAAGAACAAAACTAACACAACACTGATCGCATATTGTTGGGAAGTTCCTTGCACATAGCTAAGATGCTTAAATTACATCTGTTGTTATTATACCTTATCAGTAATTTCAATCATGTAGCCAGACCTTAGGGCCACAGCACACACAGGTATGGCTGTATTTTAATGGGGGTGTATTTAGGATTTCCAAATGGACTTATTGAACTGGAAGGATTTTAGAGATAAACCCCTCTTACTACTCAAAAGTGTGCTTCAGAAACCAGCAGCATTGGCATCATCTGGGAACTACTGAAATGCAGACTCTTAGTTCCTTCCCCAAGAAAAAAAAATATATAACTCCATGTAGTTGACAGAAAAAAGAGATTGTCCCTAGAAAGTGTCCTGACTTCCTGGACAATATGTTTCAAGCTGAAGGTCTTAGGAGATGCCAAGAGGAGACACTCCCAAAGAAAACCCTCAAGTCCATTCTGGCTTATTTCATTATACAAGCAGCTATAACCGCCCCGCCCCCACAAAGGAACATTTTGCTCTCCTCCCAAGAGCAATGATCATTCAGCATGATGGAAACGAATGCCATTTGTCGATTCAGGTAGAGTCCGAGACACGCTGCTTTGATGTAAGTCGAGCAGTTGCCCTCAGACTCTGGGTAAGTCTCTTTTCCTTTTCGCCTAGGTCACCTCATCTGTAAGGTGAGGATAGCAATACCTACCTCCAGGGTTGCTTGAGAATTAATGCAAACAGATGCCAGGCCTGATGTCTGGCACATTTAATTATGGCTGCAGCGGCAACAGCCTTAGTAATAGTAATAATGTGTGAGGCTGGAGTGGGAGGCAGGGATTGGATCTGCTGCTGCCATTATTACCATGTCTGCAAAAGCAGCGACCACGTCCCTGTCTGCAAAGCCAGATTCTTAGAGTCAGTCACCTCCTGTCATCAGAGAAGGCAAAGAAGAACTAGAGTTGGAATAAAAAAAATTCAGCTTCCCTTCCTGTCTCCTAGTAACTTTCTCGGGAAAGCCACTTAACCACTGACAATATCACTTTCCTCATCTATAAAATGGACATAATACTATTTCCTCTGAGTGCCTCAGGGCTGGAGTGAAGAGCTCATAAAATAAAGCATCTGAAAGTGATTTGTAACCGTACAACCAGGCAATGCCAGTTGAACAAATGTAAGCGATCCCTGTGATCTCTGCTTCCTCCTAGGCCCCAAGCGCTGGTCCTGCAATGCTTCTCATCTGTTTTCTCTCATTCTTCTCTCTTTCCCCCTTTCCCATCAAACCCCCTGCCTTTGCAGAGGCCTCCTCTACCACACAGGTTCCCTGGAAGCTCCATCCTGGGTCCTACTCTCTTCCCTCTTCAGATCAATTTACTCATCACTGGGGATGAATCTTTCTTAGGGACACTGCCCTTTCTCTTCTAAATCAGAGGTGGCACGATCAGGGATGGAAGTGGGGTGATTCATCCTCCATAAACTCCATTAGTCTCCACTATGCATTGCCTGCTATGCCAGTGAACTTCGAGGCAGTTCCTCCAGGCCTCTGCCCCACCCCCCACCCCAAGCCCCCAAAAGGTGCTTCTCCTCTGGTCCTACAGAGATTCTAGAGCCGCCTCTCCATTTTCTGAACCCCTGCCGTGCCTAGGTCTGAGGGTAAGGCTATAAAGGCTGACGTTGACACATCTCTTCCCCACGGTGAATTCAGAGACAATGGAGGAGACCCAGGTGACTGGCTGACTTTAGGGCCAGGGTTCTTGCAGCCACTAAAGGAGGCGTGGTGGGTGGGAGCTGGCCTCAGTGCCCCCACCCAGGAGGGCCTCACTCGCATGGGACTTCGGCATCACTCTGCTTGCAGGTGGGGCCTGCCGGCAGCCACACCTTCCGGTATCTATGTGAACTTCGGCACGTGGCTTCTCTGTTCCTCAGCTCCTGGGCCTCTGAGCTTGTCTCAGCCTCTGTTTCCTTGTCTATTAAAAGAGGAACTTATCTCAGGGTTGGTGTGACGTTTGAATGAGGTAAAATGTGTGAAAAGAAGCTGGGAGGTTGTGGCATATATCGGATGTTTATTGCTCTTCTCCTCGCTTCCGTTGATGAGACCTCAAGGGGCCCCATCTTCGCAGGGTACATGAACAAATCCATTTTTTTCTTTGGCCGCGCCGCGCGGCTTGCAGAATATTAGTTTCCCGACTGGGGAGTGAACCCAGGCCCCCTGCAGAGGAAGCACCGAGTCCTAACCACTGGACTGCCAAGGATGTCCCCCAAACCGTTTTTTGAGCTTTCTATATTCAACCATAGTTATCAGTCTTTAACAGAGCTATTCATTTACATAGTGACTATTTAGTGAGTTTCTCCCACGTCTGGTACAAGGCTGCGTGCTAAGGACGTAGTGGTGAACAACATTCCCATGGTCTCTGAGCTCATGGAGGTTGTCCTCTGACTGCAAGCTCTAGCCCTCTCCCGAGGACCCGTCCAGTCTCCAACCCAGGAGAATCTCCTAATTGGTATCTGGTATCAAAGCAGAGGGATCATGCAAGATGCCTTATAGTCACAGTGAGGGAGCAGCAAATGATTGCAGTTAAGCTCTATCACTTGCTAGCTTTGTGACTGTTATGGACCGAATGTTTATGTTCCCTCACCCCAAATTCCTATGTTGAAGTCCTAACCCCCAATGTGATGATATCTGAAGATGGTATCTGGGAGGTAATTAGGGTTAGATTAGGTCATGAGGGTGAGGTCCTCAAGATGAAATTAGAGAGTTTCTAAGAAGAGAGACAGAAAGATAGCTCTCTCCATCCGCATGCACAGAGGAAACACCATGTGAGGATATGGCAAGAAGGTGGCTATTGGCAAGCCAGGAAGAGAACCCTCAACAAAAACCAAATTAGCTGGCACCTTGATCTTGGACCAGTCTCCAGGACTGTAAGAAATAAATTTCTGCTGTTTAAGCCACCCATAAAGTATTTTGTTATGGCAGCCTCTAATGCAGTGACCTGAGTTACTTAGCTTCTATATGCCTCAGTTTCCTCACCTGGAAAATGGGGATAATTACAATCCTATCCACGAGTTGAAGTGAGGATTAGATGAAATAATGTAAAATGCTTAGCCTAAGGACTTGCTCAACAAATGGTAGTTATTACCATATGATCCAGCAATTCCATTCCTGGGCATATATCCAGAAAAAAAGAAACCACTGATTTGAAAAGATGTATGCACCTCAACGTTCACAGCAGCACTATTTACAATAGCCAAGACATGGAAGCAACCTAAATGCCCATCAGCAGATGAATGGATTGAGAAGATGTGGGTGTGTGTGTGTGTGTGTGTGTGTGTGTATCTATATATACATACACATACATATATAAAATGGAATATTACTCAGTCATTAAAAAAGAATGAAATTCTGCTATTTGGAGCAACAGGGATGGACCTAGAGAATATTAGGCTTAGTGAAATAAGTCAGACAGAGAAAGGCAAATACCATATGATATCACTTATATGTGGAATCTAAAAGACAATACAGAGGGAAGAGATATGGGAACATATGTATATGTATAACTGATTCACTTTGTTATAAAGCAGAAACTAACACACCATTGTAAAGCAATTATACCCCAATAAAGATGTTAAAAAAAAAAGACAATACAAATGAATGTATACACAAAAAAGGCACGGACTCAGATACAGAAAACAAACTTGGGGTTACCAAAGAGGAGAAGGAAGGGACGAGGGACAAATTAGGGGTATGGGATTAACGGATACAAACTACTATGTATAAAATTGATAAGCAACAAAGATATATTGTGTAGCACAAGGAATTAAACCCATTATCTTGTAATAACCTATAATGGAGTATAATCTGCAAAAATACTAGATTACTACGTTGTACACCTGAAACTAACACAGTATTGTAAATCAACTCTACTTGATTAAAATTTTTTTAATTAAAAAAATAAATAAATGATAGTTATCCTCTCTGTGCCCGATTGGAAATGTAAATCATAGGATGATAGAGCTGGAAAGGGTCTTGTCAGTCCCCTCATTGTATGGAGGAAACGAGGCTCAGAGAGGAGAACGGCTTGCCCAGGACCACACAGCGAGGGAGAGTCTACCCTGGGGTCTCTCCCTCCTGCTCCAGGCCTGTTGCCATCCACCACCCGGAAAAGTCTCGTCCTCCCTCCTCACCACCCATCTCAGCCTTCTGCTCATCCCTGCCACTTGGTACATCCAGTGGAAACTGCCACCTCTCACGTGGTGAGTGGCTCCTGCGTGAGGTTGCTAGGAGATGAGGATCCATCACTGAATTCCGCACCTGGAAATTCTCTTAAATTAGGTTGTTGGGATTCTTCTCTTTGAAGAAAACCCAAATAGAAAAAAAAAAAAAATCCTCATCCATGTTTGCCTTGAAAAATGCTGTGGGCGGCATCAGGGCTACGCTGGAGTGTGAAGCACATTTATAATAATAGCCCAACACCTTCCATTGGTTTCGCCCTTTATGGTTTGCAAAGCATGTTTCCCCAGATTGTTGGGCTAAGCCTCTAGAATCATTCATCCATTCATCCATCTATTCATCCATTTATTCATAAATACAAATTTAGCCCCTTCCATGTACCAGGCACTGTTTTGGTGCCAGGGGTTTAGCAGTGAACAAGCAGACAAAACCCTCTGCCTTCATGGGGTTTCTGCTCTAGCAGGAGAGACAGACAATATATAAGTAAATAAATAAATATGTAATACAGAAGTACTGGCAAATGTTATGAAAAACATAAAGCTGGAGGAGGGAAGAGAGAGGGAATTGTTTCGAGTAGCCAGGAAAGCTTTCTCTGAGATACGTTCTGGGCAGGGATTATTCACATTGCTGGATAAATGACTGACCCTCAGTTTATAGATATAGAAACATGGCCCAGACTCACAGTGCAGGTAGACGGTAGACTGGGACGAGAATTCATATTCTGTCCATCCAGTCCTGTGACAATGCAAAGACTCAGGTCTGGATCCAGGAAGCCAGATGCAGGGACAAGGTAAACTCAGTTTGCAAGGAGATCAAGCACTTGTGTCCCATCTGGTCTCACCACCCACTAGCACTGTGCACTGGACCCTAGGCTGGGCGCTGGGGCTAAAGAGATGAAGCACGTGGTCCCTGCACTCAGGGAGCTTCCAGGCTAGAGAGGAATATAAGACAAGTTCACATGTAACTGTGAGTTGCGTTACAAAGGACATGTCTACTCCAGGCCCTTCAGAATGGGGCTGCCTCTCCAGCACACACTAAGAAAAAGCTCTCCAGTCTCCCGGATTTTCCCCTCTTTAATCAACAAATGTGAATTACGTGCTGACTCCAGGTTGCTCACTGCGAGGGATCACCTGCACAGTCTCTAACACCCGGGCACCTCTAAAGCTGGCCCCCTTCTCCACACCATGGCCCCTTGCCTGGAATACCATTCCAGCCTCCTAACTTCTGCTTCTCCCCTTGCCTGTGACCAGCACACACTTTCAGCATGTCGTCCACTCAGCAGCAATCCTGTTAAAACTTGTATCAGTCATGCCACTCCTCTGTTCAGAACCCTCCAGCGGTGCCCAAATCATTCAGAGGAAAAGCTAAATCCTATGTTAGCCTCCAAGACTCTACGAGATCTGCCCCCATCTCACATCTAGGACCTTACTTCCCTCTTACTACTCTCCCCTTCCCTTCCTTCCCTCAGTCACACTCACCTCCTCGTTCTGCTTCCCATGCACCGGGCGTGGGCCCACCTCAGGGCTGTTATACACTTGACCCTTGAACAACGCTGAGGCTGAGTCACATGGAACTTACAGTTGGCCCCCTGTGTCCCAGGTTCCTCTGTATCTGCAGATTCAACCAACCACGGGCCACATCATACTGTAGTATTAATACTTACTGCTGAAAAAGATCTATGTGTAAGTGGACCCACACAGTTCAAACCCACGTTGTTCAAGGGTCAACTGTACTTGCTATTCTGCCTGGAATGTTCTTCCTACAGGTATTCACAGGACTTGCTCTCTTACCTCCTCTGAGTCTTTGTCCAAATCTCTCTTTTTTTTTTTTTTTTTTTGCGGTACGCGGGCCTCTCACTGTTGTGGCCTCTGCCGCTGCGGAGCACAGGCTCCAGACGCGCAGGCTCAGCAGCCATGGCTCAGGGGCCCAGCCGCTCCGCGGCATGTGGGATCTTCCCGGACCCGGGCACGAACCCGTGTCCCCTGCATCGGCAGGCGGACTCTCGACCACTGCGCCACCGGGGAAGCCCCAAATCTCTATTTTGATTTGCGGCCTCCAGTCCATCCCCATCTCAACGTTCCTATTCCCAGCTTCCTCTCCCTGTCATTTATCACCTTCTCCTATATGGTATCATTTACTCATCTATTTTGCTTACTGTCTGTCTCCCCTTACTAGAACGCAAGCGCCATGAGGACAGGGATTTCTGTCTGATTTGCTTAGTCCATATCCAAAGAGCCCAATGGGACAGTGCCAGTCATATAGAAGGTGGCTGATAAATATGTGTTGAATAAATAAATATCTAGACCAATCACCTTCCCCACACCAAGCCTATTTCTCCTCCGATATCCCTTTTTTTCTGTTGATGGCAGGATCCTCCCCAGCTCAGCAAGCCTTGCTTGGAGCCAGTGATGAAAATATTTTATCTACGCTGTGGTGATGGTTCCAGGACTCTGTGCATTTGTCAAAACTAATCCAATGGTACTTTATTATATGTAAATTATACTTCAATAAAGCTTGACATTAAGGGGAAAAAAAGGTCCAACAAGCCTTGCTTGGAGCTGAGATGATGACCCTGCACTAGTGCCATGGGAATGAAGTGAAACCTTGTAGTTCCTCTTCTTTCCCCACTCCTCAAATCCAAATGAAACCTCAGACTTTACATCTGTAAACTCAAGGTAATACTACCTATTTCATAAAATGAAATGAGACCATGTGAATAAAGATTCCAGGAAAAATATGTGCCACAAAGCAGATGCCTAATAAAAAGTAATCTAGCTGGCACTGAATCCTGGGGAGACCTGCTCCAGAATGTCTCCAGACGATGTCAATTTCTCACCCTCTTTCCCATCCCTGCTGCTGCCGGGATGAGTTAGGAGGCTGGAAGGAGCCGTGCTTGGAGGAACAGAAAGCACTGAGGGGCAGAAAGGAGAGGCGTATGGCGGGGGGTGGGCGGGGGGTGACCCCGAATGCCAACAGGCAGTTGGTTTTAGTTGAATTCCCAAACCAGACACGATCAGCGGCAGTCATGTGTACCAGGGGTGAGACCACAACTCTCCAGGGCCACAGAGCCCCCCGGGCTCCCAGAGCACCGAGGGAGCCCTCCTCCCTCCTGTCTCCTCTGCCTCAGTCACACCCAACCTACATCCAATAGGCCTCCTCTCTCTAGAGGGGCGCTTTACACCACTGCCCGGGTGACGGCTGTGGGAACAGAAGAAGCCACAGAGCGTGACTGCCTGCAGCTAATTGATTTGTGTGAGTGGCTGACAGAAGGATGTGCACAGTCCCCACGGAAGATCAGGGGTGCGGGCATTCCAGGCAGAGAGGGTGGGGGGAATCCGCCTTGGCTCTCTCCGCCAGCCTGCTGTGTAGTCCCACAGCAGACTCCCTGTCTGGTCTCTGTGAGTTTACTCCAAGGGAAAGAAAAGGAGAGAGACAAGCAGGAAGGGAAGAAAGAACAAAGAGAGGGAGGGAGAGAGAGAGAGGGAGAGAGGCAAACCGTAGGAGACAGACATAAAAATAGACGCACAACAAATAAGGTTTTTGAGCATTTACTATGCACCAGGCCCAAGTTCTCACTAAAGAAGTAGACAATAAAGAGGCAAGGGAAGAGAGGTGGACCAGAGAATGAGGTGGGGACAGAAAAAATGATGGAGGGACCCAGGCCACTTGGTACCCCCTCTGACCAGGCTGGTGACGGATGGACAAGATCAGTCCTGAATACTGGGGTAAACCTGTCTCTGAGTTAGAGGTCTGTGAGGGGGAAAGGACATGGAGCTCTTTGGACCCTAAATACTTTTACCTAATGGGAGAGGAAAACAAGGATTAGCCAGCACAGAGGCACAGAGGAGCAATGCCCACCGCAGGCAGAAGAGGGAGAGGAAACATTATGAACACCACGCATCTCCCTCCCTGGACCAGATCATCTCTGACGTCTCATGACCTTGAGCTTCAATCGAGTGTAGTTTACAGATCTCTCTCGACTTACGATGGGGTTATGTCCCAATAAACCCATTGTAAGTTGAAAATATACAAGTCGAACATGTATTGAACACACCTAGCCTACCAAACACCACAGCTTAGCCTCACCTACCTTAAACATGCCCAGAACACTTACATTAGCCTACAGTTGGGCAAAATGATCTAACACAGAGCCTATTTTATAATAAAAGGTTGACTATCTCATGTAATTTGTCGACTACTGTACTGAAAGTGAAAAACAGGAAGGCTGTAAGTGTATCGGTTGTTTACCCTCGTGATCGCGTGGCTGTCTGGGGGCTGTGGCTGCCGTTGCCCAGCATCAACAGAGAGCAACGTACGGCTCATCACCCACCCGGGAAAAGATCAAAATTCAAAATGCAAAGTACACTGAATTATGTATCACTTTCGCACCATCATAAAGTCAAACCATCCTAAGTTGAACCACCATAAGTGGACCATCTGTAGTTTAAACTTGTTTTCTCTGGGGATTTTCCTTCTCTTCAAACCCATCTGATAAAACCGAGTGTACAGGGAAAACTCCTGGTGATGATTCGTAGAGAGGGAGCATCTTCACTCAGACGACCAAGCCCAGGAAGGTTTTCTGACCTAAGCAATCTCATTTCTGGACTGGCTCTCAATGTGGTTGTCAGGGAAAAACTAATCTTCGCCTTAAACCTGACACATCAGACACTGCTTAGACTTCCTAAGCCTCATCTGTCACTCCATAAACAACGCCATCCTGGAGCTGTGACGATCTCTAATGCATCATGGTTTATAAATGAGTCTGACCTATCACCTGGTACCTGAAAAACACTTATAATCAATCAGGTAAATCTGAAACACTGTAAAAATAGCTTATAGGTTATGTACCTAGTGCCAAGAAAAGCTACAAAGTAAATACACATGACCCACCAGCCAGAGATGTGCAATTAAAATAAAAGAAGGAAAAAGAGGGGGAAATGAGAGGACAGCGTAGTGCAGTGGCTTACACCAGGGGTTGCCAAACTCCGGCCCACGGGCTTTTGTGAATAAAGTTTTATTGGCACACAGCCACACCCATTTGTTTACACATCCTCTACGGCTGCTTTCCTCTACAAGGCAGAGTCCAGCAGTTGTGACAGAAACTGTGTGACCTGCAAAACCTAAAACATTTGCGATCAAGGTCTTTACAGAAGAAGCTTGCTGACCCCCAGGATACAACATGGGTTCATGCTTTGCGTTCACAGAGGCTAAATCCAGGGCGTGTTGTTTTCTGTGACCTCGGCTTTTCCACTGATAAAATGGGTTTGTAATAACGATCTCCCAGGCTGAGAATTAAGTTTTTTTAAAACGTTACGTAACAGCACTTTACCCTGCTTGTCACACAGGAAGCGTTCATCAAATAGCACCTTTGTGTTACCAGCATCATTTTAGCAGATGCTGCTTCCAGGAGACACAGAAGTGCAGGGGAGGCAGGACTGGTTGACAAACTGCACCGTGATAAATGCATCCCAGGGACTCTCGAAGGAAGGTGAGGGAAGCCCTCGCTTAGTGAGTGGCGCTCTGTGGCAAGTTCATATTATTTCGTCTCTGATTCTTGGAAGAACTCTGTGCCATGTAACAGGGAGGATGCGGAGGCTCAGTGAAGTCAAAGCCACACAAAGCCAAGGAAAGCAAGCCCAGCTCTGTGTGCTTCAAAGCTTATACCATTAATCTGAGTGTTTGAAGATGCCAGCGGTATTTTACTTAGAAGAAGAAGAATTAGTGGTGACACAGTGGCCTGCCTCCAAATACTTGTGTTTCTGTGTCTGAAAGGGCCCTGATTTACAGGAGCTTCAGAGGAGAAAACCAGGACAAAATCTGTCCCTTTTCTGATCTCATTCTGTCTCGAGGATACATGATAATCTCAATGTGAAATGCACAAAAACACAAAAAGCAAAGCAAAAAGAATCTGAAGTCCAAAAGGTTTAAGTCTATTCTAAAAATAATCTGACAAGAAGAAAATAATATTCTATCTGTGTAGAGTATTGGTAAGTTACAAAGAATTTCCATGTATATGATTTTATTTGATCCTCACAAAAATCACGAGGTGATGATATTTAATAATACTGTGTTGTATACTTGTAATTTGTTAAGAGGATAGATCTTAACTCTTCTCACCACACACACACACACACACACACACACACACAATGGTAACCATAGAGAGGTGGTGGATCTGTTAATTAGCTTGATGTAGTGATCATTTCACAACGTATGTGTATACCAAAGCATCAAGTTATATACCTTAAATGTATACAATTTTTATGCCAATGATATCTCCATAATGCTGTTAAAAATAATTTATAGGGCTTCCCTGGTGGCGCAGTGGTTGAGAGTCTGCCTGCCAATGCAGGGGACACGGGTTCATGCCCCAGTCCGGGAGGATCCCACATGCCACGGAGCAGCTGGGCCCGTGAGCCATGACCGCTGAGCCTGCGTGTCCAGAGCCTGTGCTCCGCAACAGGAGAGGCCACAACAGTGAGAGGCCTACGTACCGCAAAATAATAATAATAATAATAATTTATAGCATAAATGTAAAATAATATGAGATTTAAAAATAAAAAGTAAAGCACACAGAAAATAAAAAATTTCCTAAAAGTGTAAAACCCAATCATATAAGGAAGGTGAGATACATGTCATATTCTCCCATTTTACAGAGAAGAAAAACCAAGTCCTAGAACCGTAAGTGCCTTAGCCAAAGTCACAGGGCTCGCTGGCTATAAATCAGAGCTTTGGCTCAAACCTGAGTTCTCTGAGACAAGAGTGATCGATCACGGGGCCGCAGCGGAAGAAATTTACACAACTGAGTGTTTGTCAAGATGAGAAATGAAAATTACTCTGGTCCTTTTAGCAGCCAGAGTCAAAAACTTGCAGGGAAAAAATAAAAAAGCATTTTCTACCCTCAGAGGTCTGAGGGGCCCAAGCGTGACAGAACCTCTCCTATTCCTTAGATCTACAGCTAGCTTTGGAGGCCCCCATGGGCACCCACATGGGGTGTTCCCTGGTGGTGGGTCTCATCAGTGGTCATGGGCATCTGGGCAAGATAAGTGCAAGGTGTGGTGCCTGTCAGTCTTACATCTAGACACGGATCCAAGGAGAGGAAAGAGAACTCTCCCTCCTGTATTTAAACTTCTCCTGCAAGAGCGTGGGTAGCAATAATAAGGGAGCTCTGGAGGCTGGGATTCAAGTCCCCCTAACTAGTTGGGTCACCTTAGGCAAGTGACATGACCACCTTCTCCAACCTCAAGCTCTTCATCTACTAAGAGGGGTAATACTTGTATCTACCCCTGGGGTTGCTGTACAGACCAAACAAGCAAATGCATGTGAAATAAGTGTCCAAGTGTCTGGTGCAGAGTCCGCGATAAAAGCACAGTGGTTATCCCTGTTGCCACTGTCACCACCACTACCACACTGGACTGCATGACAGCACACTGGAAGAGAAGCACCACTTCTGGGACTGCTCAGGCTCCCAGTCTGACTCTTCTCACTATTTGACCCGAGCTAAGCCACCTAAGCCCTCTGAGCTTTAGTTTTCTCCTCTATCAGATGGAAATAATAAGCCCGTAATATCTGTGTAATGGGGTCATTAGGGGGATCAAGGAAGATAATAGATATGAAAGGGCTTTGCAAACAGTGAGGTGGTGATCACAAATGAATCAAGGTCACTGCCAGCATCACCACTGTTAGTCCGCAATGACGGAAGTGTTATTGTATTGGGTAAGGAACTAACCTGCAGAACCATTCCTATTCTTTTTTTTTTTTTAACACCTTTATTGGAGTGTAATTGCTTTACACTGCTGTGTTAGTTGCTGCTGTATAACTCATTTTTGTATCTAATAGAACAATACCTTTTTTTCCCCTTTGGTCTTCTGTTTCATGATTTGGTGCTTGCTCTCGGCAACCATGTGCATACTATATACTCATAATGGATATGATGAGACAATGAGAGCTCTCTCTTTTTTCGATCCTACTACTGTATCCCAGGAAGAGAGACTTCTTCTGTGACATAGCAAAGCCACTAGGAGTCAGGCATTATCCTCATTTTACAGACAAAGCTGCCCTGGGTCCCAGGCAGGGACCGGACTCTCCTCTCCTCTCCTCTCCTCTCTCTCCCCTCCCCACCACACCCCAGCAGGCCAGAAGACAGAGCAGATGAGGTGCTGGTTACACATGGTGGGAGAAGCTTCAGCAAGTGACCACAGGCAGCCCTCTTCAAAAGGTACCACTAAACAAGGCAGTAACTGACATATGCCTTGGCTAAGGGCTATAGTCTCTTAACCTAGAAGTTTCCAAAGAAATGGCACGCCCTCGAATGCTACACGCTCTCTTAGGAGTCTCCAAAGGTACACGTATTGCAGACTTAGCTCAGGATATCTCTCCCTCTGTTCTGAGGCCACTTTCATGGCCAGCTCTGACATCAGACTGACTTCAGAGACGGCCCTGTTGGTAGAGATGCACAGGCGAGGCACACAGCCTGCCAGGGGGTGGGGGAGGCAATCCCCAACCAGTCCCCAGGGC
Organism: Pseudorca crassidens; assembly: GCF_039906515.1. Classification (NCBI taxonomy): domain Eukaryota; kingdom Metazoa; phylum Chordata; class Mammalia; order Artiodactyla; family Delphinidae; genus Pseudorca; species Pseudorca crassidens. The sequence goes on from NC_090304.1 coordinate 57,596,024, forward strand.
ACAGGTTGAGGCCATCTTAAATATCACCTGGAGATGTCCTCCACTCCACTTAGTGTCCCAGCTCAACCCAGCTATGAGTGTGACGGGGCAGCAGTCAGCGCGAGACCGTTAGCACGAGACCCGCTCCACCAATGGTCCATCTCCCAGTGGTCCTCGCTGCAGACAGTGCTGTGAGAGGGCGGATCGTGGCCTTCTCCCTGGTGTCCCCCAGGCCCTCCAGGCTCAGGCTGGCGAGTGAACTGGGGGCCGCGGGGGACAGGCTAGGGGCTGTGTCCTGCAGAGCTCCAGAGCCCTCGCCGTGGCCTCCACTGGCCAGGCCCAGGCCTTGAAGCAGCAGCAAACCTCTTCCCCGATCCCCATCTCTACGACCTAGTGGTAGCAGCGGCTCCTTGGGTCACCGTCTGCGGGACCAGCCTGGTGGCCTGAGGAGCCTGTGGGCCGGCCGGGTCCTGGGCGCCTGGCTCCCTCAGTGATGGTGGCTGGGTGGGGTCTGGGGACCGGACCCTGAGGGCATTGCCACCTGAGATCTGCCTCCTCAGCTGGGCCTGGGCAGTGGCGAGAGGACCCAGACTGGGTGCTGGACTAACGCTCCCGGGCAGGGTAACAGGCGGTGCAGGGACCCCCTCCTCTTAGCCAGGGCCTGGACCTCGGAGGGCGAAAGGTGAGCCTTGGGACCTGGCCCTTTCTTCTCAGAGCAGAGAATAACATTTGTTTTGGTGGAGGTTTACAGGAACATCATGACCTGACTTCAAGAACAAAGGATCTGACACCAAGAAGCTGGCAAACGAACCTCATGCCCCCCTCACCCTTCCCATAAAAGGGCTTTGCTGAAAGCTTTCGGGGAGTTCAGGGTTTTTAAGGCATGAGCCACCCGTCTCCTTGCACGGCCCTGCAATAAACCTTTCTCTGCTCCAAACTCCGATGTATTGGTCTCGTTTGGCCTCACTGTGTGTCGGGCACAAGGACTTGCGTTCTGTACTATGAGGACCCAGGATCTTGCAGACGTATTGACTCGATCATTCTCGTTCTTGACCACCCTGACGGTAACCCACTGTCTTGGCAGTTCCTGTAGCGTGTATAAGGGGGACATTTTGAACAGCCAAGTGATTACCGATACAGCATAATCACAAAATGCTGTCCACGGTACAGCAGGTATGAAATCATTCTAGAAACAATCACTTTACACCAAGTTCTCCCACCCTCCCAAAAGAAAAAAAGGGAGGAAATGAGTGTAACTGATGACATTTTTGGGGTCAAATTTACGCCTGGGGTTGATAACCCCGAAATTATCTCACTCACTCCTACCAACAACTACCGGAGTTTAATGTGTCCAAGAGTGGTGTGTGTTTATAGGTAAATAAGCACTGTAAGACATACCACAAGAACAAACATTCGACTCCTGGAATATCAAAATAGCTCCTGTACCACTGTGCATTAGGTTAACTGAGAGATGGAAACAGACTAAATGGAATGGAAATGTTTCCCCATTGATGTTAACACAGTAATTACCAGGCCCAGAGCCTGATCTGCCATGATCTGAGGCCACCAGATCACTCCTTTACAGCACTCCCATCCTAAAGGCTTCTGGGCTCTGGGAGAATCAGGGCTATAATCACAGCAGTCCTGCTAGATGAGGAATCCTCCAAAATGCCTTAGAATTATTAGCTCTTCATCCACTTAGCAAACTGCCCCCCTGCAACACGGGGTTGACAATTTCAGGAATTAAATGATATTTTTAAAATGAACTTCAGCACAGTGCCAGCTGTGTGAATGCCAACATTCAATCACATTGCTCAGAGGCCTGGGCAGCCTGTGAGGTGAAGGTCTCTCCCCAGGGAGCTCTCGCCCGATGCAGAAGAGGCTACTGTCAGGCCTAGGGACTCCCAGGATGGGATGTATGTCAATCACTCATGGGCCCAGTGAAAAATGTTTAGGTCACCACATGTAAAAAGCAGGATACCTACACGCAGTATGATCACAAGAGTTCCAAATTATGCATTTGTAAGACGTTGCATTCAAAAATTGATGTGGGCAGTGAGGCTAGGAAGTGTCTTCCTTCCTCCTTTCCTTTCCTTCCCTCCCCTTCCCTTTATTTCCTTCCTTCCTTCGTTCCTCCCTACTTTCTGTCCTAACTTACCAACTTCCTAGATCCCTTCTTCCCTCCTTTCATTCAATAAATACTATGGGTCAGGCACTGTGCCAGATACTGATGGTAATATAGTAAAAATGAAAAAAAAACTTTACCTTTCATTGTATATTTATGCATTTTCACAAGCCACTTTTTTAAATAATAAAAAGACATTTCTTCTTTCTTGACATAAAAATAAATGTATTATTAAAAATAACTGGTTGTGAAACTTTAAAAAAACAATCATGGAACCTGGTATATTGACCGGATAGCTGTGGCTATTAAGGATTTATTGGCAATAAGCTACCCATGATCAACGTTTTAGGGCTTTCTTTAAGGTGAGGAAATCTTAATTTTCTAGAGATATGCAACTGAAGTATTTACAGATGAAATAATATGATGTCTGGGATTTTGACTCAAAGCAATCCAATGGCCAGGTATTGATCATTGTTGATGCTGGGTGGCGAGTACATGGGGGTTATTACAGGAGCTTTCAGTTTTGCATAAGTTTGAAATTTTCTATAATAAAAGCAAAACAAAACAAAAACAAAAATTATCATATAAAAGTAAATGGGACAAGTCTGCTGGGAAGTGCTGAGGTCCTGGGGGTGGGGGAGCGTGGAGAAAAGGAAAGTAGTTAAAAATTATTTTTAACCTTCTTCTATCTCCTCATTTAGATAGACACTATCATTGTGAAGTTTATCCAAACACAAAAACATTCTTCCCATATTCTAGTTCTTCGTTACAGACCCACAGCCTCTACCTCAGTGGGTCCCCACAGTACTCTGCACGGTTTGATGATGGTATTTATTCTGCCATATTATCGTTCATTTATGTGTCTGACTGACACCTCTGTTGACTCCAGGAAGGCAGAAGTTACATGTTGCCATTCCTGAGTCCCAGTTCTTCATACTGGGCTGGGCCTACAGTGAATGCCTGGTTGAAGTGATCTCACAAAATCCTGGTACAATTTGTAAGTTTTAAAATGTTTCCCCTAAGGGAGATCAGCTCGGTGCTTCATGACCGCCTGGAGGGGTGGGATAGGGAGGATGAGAGGGAGGGAGATGCAAGAGGGAAGAGATATGGGAACATATGTATATGTATAACTGATTCACTTTGTTATAAAGCAGAAACTAACACACCATTGTAAAGCAATTATACTCCAATAAAGATGTTAAAAAAAAAAAATGTTTCCCCTAAAATTGCAATAACTGATGTCATAGGTCAGAAAGAAAGGATCTACATATGAAGTGTAAAAGCAGATTGGCATTTTTCCCCACGTCAGAGCAGCATGTCGATTCTGCCCACACAAAGAACCTCTCCCTTTGCAGCTGGAGTAGGAATCTGTCTTTGGCCAGGTTTGCATCCAATGGAACTACCAAAGAGCACGCAGGACTGTGCAAAACCAACTACAGAAGCAAATTCCAATTCCAATGATCAAGTTAAAGACCTCTGTTCGGGATTTGAGTGGCTAGACAAACTGTCAGATATTTAGCCATCTCAAGACCCAATTCTCTTAAGACTTTAAGGGTCATTTTTATGAATGAATGGGCTAGCAATGAGACCTTTTCATTATTTATGAGATATCTTAAAGTGAGAAGGGGAATTTCTTAAATCTAAACCTCACACCTACATTGCACAATGTATTATAGGAATCTCAACTCCACTGTGTCCCGAAATGAACTAAGACCTGTCCCCAGGTGACCTCTTCCTCCTGTAAAGCCTCACCTTGCTGAAAGGTGGAAACCACCCCTGTTGAGTGGTAGCATTCGCCAGGCCTGCCCTGCCCAGTACCCCCAGCAGACCAAACTACTGGGCACACCACAGGCTGGTCACATTACATACAGAGCTGCATGAGATGGTACATGCATGATGCCTAGCAATTATCAGGCAACTGTGACAATGTGGCAAGATGGCACTGGGGGCACAGATGGCAGAACCTAGATGTCAGATCCAGATGACGTTGAAGGCAACAACGTTAGACTTTTGGAGTCACGTGTGTGCAGACCTAAGATCTGAGAGGCATAATATTAGTGCCACCACTGTGAGGAATTTGGGGAAGCCTGAGAAGCTGAACTCAACGATCATCTCCCAGACTCACCTGGTGTCTTCAGCTGTAGAAGGATCCTTTGCGTTTATTGCAGTAAAATGTCACTTGTATCAGATTTAGGAGTTTAGAGTGCTCATTTTCACCAAGCCTCAAGCCTCTGCTGGGCTAGTTCCCACCCCCACAACAATGTCAGAGTGAAATCTTTTAAGTCTGAAGCCAAACAACGCTATCATCTCTTCAAACCCTTCCATACATCCCCATCCACGGAGCTATTTTCTCTGGGTTCCAGTCCTTGTACCCTCCCCTCCCCCTCTAGGCCCAGGGTGATAACAGCTCCCCACTGTTGCCATCTGCTGGGAACTTCACCACCACCTACGGGGGGCCCTGTCCTTGCCCACACCTCTATAAATAGACCATTCATTAAACCCTCCTCAGTCACCCTATTTGAATGTGCCATCTATTTCCTGCAGAGAAATACATGGACTACTTTGTAAAATAAGAATAAAGACGGGGCAGTTGCTCCTCCAGATATCAAGCTATGCTCCTTCAAAAGTGTGGTACAGATGAGGAGATAAACAAATAGGTCAATAGGAGAGGATCAGAGGCCTTGCCTATGTGGGATATGATATATGCTGGAAGGGGCAATTCAATGAATGAGGGGGAAAGAACACACTCTTCAATAAACAGTGTCAGGACCACTAGCCAACCACATACAAAAGTAAAACCTGTACCACACACACTGGGAAGATGCTTACTTACTTATAAGCCAAGTCTAAAAACTAGGCCCTGAGTTCCTCAATATTTAGCCCACATTCAGAGACTTAAAGAATCATCGGAGTTGGGGCAAAAACAGATGTATCTCAAGAGATTTTCTGGACCAGATCCCTGCATCCTGTTAGGAAGAAGGATCATTCCCATTTAACAGATAAAGAAACTGAAACCCAGACTGATTATATGGCTTATCCGGGTTCCCCTAAGCAGTAGCAAAGGAGACACAATCAGTAGGGCCTGGTCTCACACAGCTTTGAACTTGAAGACAAGACTCGTAACTGCTGAGTTTTGCACTGTTTTCCCCGGCAGCCCAGTTTTTAGTGCAGAGGCTTGGACACGAGTACAGACAGCTGCTGCATGTCAGCAGAGAGGGAAATAATACCTGTTCATCAGGGAGCTAATTCTGCAAAGCACACCATCTAATTGGTACCACATACACATAAATAGGATGCTCTAATCAGCAGGAAGACATGAACTGCAATCTATCCCTCGTGGACCCAAACTATAATGGAGCAAAACTGAATACGACATACAAAGCACTTTACTTGGAAGACTGATGCTTTTCTAGGCAAGGTGTTCATTTCCAGAACAAGTTCCCACACTGTTGGACATCCAATCCCGGGAAACAATGGACACCAAACAAAGAAATGTCTGGGGCAGCTTTTCCGTATTTCTGGAGTCTGTGGGAGTGCAACGAGTAAAAAGCACAAATTTAGAAGCAAGGCAGATCGGGGTTCAAGCCCTGCTCTGCTATTTCATAACTCTGTGACCCTAGGTAAGTCTCAGCATCTCCAATCCTGCTCTCTCGCCGGAAAGAGAAGGATAATAATAGCCCACTGGAGTGCTGGGATATTCAATAAAATAACAGAGGTAAAGTGCCGGCACATCCTCAACAGTCAACAAGCTTTAGCCGTTACTATTAGACTGATTTCTTTGTGTGGCCCGTTGTCTTGTTAAACAACAGTCCCAGGGCAGCGTTCTAAAATGTGAGCAAGGCCAATACTGCTAGATTCAGCCCATTGCCTCTTGGAATGCAGCCCTGCCAGTATTATTGGTCTGCAAAGTTGCTGCTTTTTTTCTTTCTTTAAATTTAGTTAATCGACAATAAATTAAAATCCTAACATTTCACATAAAAATCTGGATTTCCAGGTTCTCTTGGAACAATAAAAGGTGTGGTGACAGAATATCAGCATTCCCTTTTTGCCGCAATGAGCTGGAGCTGAATGGCAGCTGACCCCTTTAGAAGGGCCACCATGGATTCTCCACTGCCATAGTCCCTACCCAGCCCAACTGCCCCACCTGCCTGATCCTTTGCAATATCTGAGTTTGGCACTCATCCTGATGTGAAGCTTTCTGTCCCCAACCTGAAGGTAAAAAAAAATGTGAATTTGGCAAATGTAACACTTTGTCAGAAGGCAACTTCTGATGTAATAACTGTGGATTTTGGAACTTGGATTTTGGAATTTGACGGACTTGAGTTTGACTGGGGCTCTGACACTTCCTAGCTGTGTGGCTTTGGGAGAGTTTGTCTCTGAAACTCAGCTGTCTCTGAATTATCCCTGAAATTCACATTTCTTCATCTGAAAAAGGGGGCTCAAACCCTTATCTCCCAGAGCAGGTATGAGGACGAGATCAGTGAGATGCCTGTGACTTTGTTGGCTTAGTTGAAAGTAGTACATAAGTCAGAGGAATTTTTTCCAGATCTGGTCCTTCATCTTAACGAATGTGAAGTTTTCACCTGGAGCCGCTGGCTCCCACTGTCGGAATTCCACTGCGTTCCCAGAGATGAAAGGTCACTTCACTGATTGAGATGGAAATATCCTCTGGGGGACCCTTATTTTACCTACTTGACTTGGCTTGAAGGGGTGTTTTTCAAACACTGTCCACAAAACAGAAGGCTACTGTGTAATCTTAACTTTGGTTCTGAAACTATTCACTAAACACACACGATGCACATCCACACGGGCCAGATGTTACACTTGCTGGACGGTGGGGATAAAGCAGTGAATGGGACAGACGTGGTCCTTGAACCCATGGATCATACGTACTTGACTGGGCACGTCAGAACCTGGTCACCTTCCTTACATTCAGCTCCTCTATCGGTCCCATATAGATGATAAGACACTGGAGGTATGGGGCAGAGCTCCTCCCTCCAACTTTCTCCTCTTGCTGCCTCATCAATCTTATTTATTCCCTGCCCATGTCTGAAACTTTTTTTTCCTAGTTATCTCCATCAAGAGTGATGTCAAGAGTCATATGTATCTAACTAAAATCCTCACTAAAATCCTGGAAAAGATATGTTAAAAATATGAATGAGGGAAATTTACTGGTGGGCAATGAATGACTACATGATCATATTAACAGTGACAACAAAAATAATGAGCACTCATTAAACATCTGTCACTTGCCAGGCACTGCACTATCTCATTTAATCCAGCAACCACTCCTCAAGGTATTAGAATCCCAGTTTTACAGATAAGGAAGCTGAGGCTCAGATCACACAGAGGCCCATAGTCACACAGCTGTAAAACCCAGAGTGAAGCTTTCACCCCAGGCCAGTCTGACTCTCAGGCCAGTGGGCCTCTCTTCTATATATTATCCAATATCTGCGTTAAAAATCAGTCTGTATAATTTACCACCTTATAAATTCTCTCTTCTCAAGTGGATATAATAGGAATAGTAAAACCACTCAGCTGGAGACATGTACAATACAACAGATACATTGCTTTTTCTTTAAAATTTAGTTATCTTTAAAAGGAAGACAAAAACCTTTGGGAGACATGTTTCCAAATCTTCCTAATGAGGTATTCAGCTGATAAACCACAATGGCTTTGACTGTGGGATAAACATGGGATTGCCATCCAGACTTTCCGGAAGACATATGTAATTACAAAGACGTAGCAAAGTATGAATAACAAATTGTCTTTCAACTCCTGGCACTGAAAATTGCAGCATCAAGAGGCTTTAGGCTGGGAGGATAAGCATCACATCTGCCCCAAATACCCATTAGACTGTAGGTAAGCACCTTTCTCTTGTGCCAACTCTCTTCCCAAAGATTGGGATAAGGTGTCTGCAGGGTCTTTGATGAAGTAAAGACCCAGCCCATTGGCCCTCCTTCCTTCTCGGGCTCACCACTGCCCCCTAATTAGTTAGCCAGCTTCAGAGCTCCCGGCAGCAATTACGTTATGAATGATTCCAGGTTCTTTGTATCGGGAAGGTTTTGAAGTCATGAGATTTTAAAGCAAACAGGACCCTGGGTATTTAAATCCTGCCAGATGGGAGGAAACTTCCAGGGCTGATGGGTCAGTTGATGGCACTGATAACGATGATGGTTTCACGAGTCTATACTTATCTCCAAACACATCAAGTTGTATATATTAATTACCTACAGCTTTTTGAATGTTAATCATATCTCAATAAAGTGGTTAAAAAATGTTATATTGGTTAGATACTGGATGTGTAATAGGCCAAGTGTGCTTCAAGACAGGTTCTTTGCCCCAAAGAAGATTTTGCTCAGAAGGTGTGGTTGAAAGTTGTGACTGTCTTACTTCTTCCCCCCAGGAACAGTCTGAAAACCAACCCCAGGTGGTCTCCTAATAAAATATATCCTGAGCAGTTAAAAAAAAAAAAAATCCTGTCAGAGACAGAAGTCAAATACCCATATGAGGCTGACCTCTGCCACCTTCCAACCATGCTCCCTAAATTCCATTGTCTGCTCCAGAACCTCATTTGGCCAAGCTCTGGGCCACAGGCCCAGGACACAAAGATGAAAAGCACAGCTACTACCCTTTGGAGTTTATATTCCAGTGGAGAGACAAGTATTAACAACCAATTACTGGGTCCGTGACAAGGGCAGAGAGACATAGGAGAAGTCAAGAAAGCAGATGGGGGACTTCCCTGGTGGAGCAGTGGTTAAGAATCCGCCTGCCAATGCCGGGGACACGGGTTCAAGCCCTGGTCCGGGAAGATCCCACATGCCGCGGAGCAACTAAGCCCGTGCACCACAACTACCGAGATAGCACTCTAGGGCCTGCGAGCCACAACTACTGAGCCTGTGTGCCACAACTATTGAAGCCCACACACCTAGAGGCCATGCTCCTCAACAAGAGAAGCCACCACAATGAGAAGTCTGCACACTGCAATGAAGAGTAGCCCCCACTCGCTCCAACTAGAGAAAGCTCGTGTGCAGCAAGGAAGACCCAACCAGAGGGAGGGAGGGAGGGAGGGAGGAAGGAAGGAAGGAAAGGAGAGAGAGAGAGAAAGAAAGAAAGAAAGCAAGCAGATGAACATGGGCAGTTCAGCCAGATCTTGGGAGGGTTTGGGACGGTCCATGGAGGAAGTGACACTGGAGAAGCAGAGTACATTGGAAGAACCTGAGGATGCCCAGTCGGGCTGCAGCGGGGGAGCCTATGGTGGGGATAAGGCTGGTGAGGCTGCAGGGATTGGGTAAAAACGTGCTGAGGGCTCTGAACTCTATTTTGAGCTCAGCGGGAAGCCACTGAAGGGCTCTAGGCAGGGCGTCCACTGTGAAAGGTGACCGCAGCACAGTGGAGTAGATGGTGAGTTGGAGGCAGTGGTGAGCTGGAGTGAGCTCGCCCAGCTCGAGAGAGCCACACGTGCATCTCTTCCCAACTCCATGTCCAGTCCCCTCGTATTGGTGGAAGGAAATCAGCCATGGTGGGAATATTTGCACGACAGAAATCAGAAAACACTTCAAATCAGGGATCCCCCTGCCTCAGAGCGCCAGTTGCTAAATATTTACCGCAGTGCACCACTGGTTTAAGAGGACAAGGATGGCGGGGGGAAGAGCACTTAGGAACAGGAACCCGGCAGGAGAGGGGTTTTCAGGGTGGCAGCAGTGGGGATGAAGGAAAGGAGGTGAGTGTATGTTTGTCTACCAGCTGTGTAGGATGAAACGGAGAGACTCATAGGCGTCACAAACATTCCTAAGCCCCTCCCACGTCCAGGCTGTGGATACAGAAGGGAGAGGACGGACTGCAGGCCCTCAAAGAGAACACAGCCATGTGAGAACCACTTTAGTTCATGGTCAGATATGCCCACTTTCAGAATGCATTAAATCCTCTGAGATACATTCCGGCAATAATAACAGCAGCAGTGGCAGGTATAATACTTACTGAGTGCTCACTGAGAGACCAGCACTAAACATTATTTAATTCCTATTACTACTCAGTGGAGTACGTTTTACAGATGAGAAAACTGCGGCTCAAATGACTGAGTAATAGCCTCACAGACATAGAAAACAAACTTATGGTTACTAAAGGGGAAAGGGGGGTGCTTAAATGAGGAGTTTGGAATTAACAGATACACACTACCATATATAAAATAGATAAACAACAAGGGGACTATAGCACAGGGAACTATATTCAATATCTTATAATATAATGGAAAGAATCTGAAAAAGAATATATATATACACACACACATATGTATGTATATATATTATATATACACATATATATAAAACTGAATCACTTTGCCGTACACCTGAAACTAACACAACATTGTAAATCAACTATACTTCAATTGAAAAATCAACATCTGGGCTTCCCTGGTGGTGCAGTGGTTAAGAATCCACCTGCCAATGCAGGGGACACTGGTTCGAGCCCTGGTCCGGGAAGATCCCACATGCCGCGGAGCAACTAAGCCCGTGCACCACAACTACCGAGCCTGCGCTCTAGAGCCCGTGAGCCACAACTGCTGAGCCCACGTGCCACAACTACTGAAGCCTGCACGCCTAGAGCCCGTGCTCCACAACAAGGGAAGCCACCACAATGAGAAGCCCTCGCACCGCAATGGAGAGTAGCCCTCACTCGCCACAACTAGAGAAAGCCCGCACGCAGCAACGAAGACCCAACGCAGCCAAAAATAAATAAATAAATAAATTTATTAAAAAAAAAAAAAATCAACACCTAAGGAAAAAAAAAATCAACACCTAACATAACAAAAAGGTTGAGAACTTTCCCTCACCACCTACCGGTGTTGGAAGCACCAATGGAGGAAGAAGATCCCTTTCCAGGGAAGGCGGCACTGAGCTCTGCTCTGAAGGACGGGAGCACGTGAGGAACTGCAGGCAGAGGGAACAGAGTGAGCGAAGGTGAGGAGGTGGGGAGACAGGACTCCCAGGCCCCTGAGTGCACCACGGTCTCTGTCACCAGTACTCACTTCTAGCCCTGCAGCACTAAAATAGCCACAGACAATACAGAAACAAATGAGCATAGCTGTGTCCCAACAGAACTTTGTGGACGCTAAAATTTGAATTCCATATAATTTACACATGTCACAAATACCATTCTCCTTTTGATTTTTCCCCCCAGTCATTTACAGTGTAAAAACTTTCCTTACACAGACCATGCACAAACAGGTGGTGCGCCAGATGTGGCCCTTGAGCTGTAGTTTGCAGATCCTAGTCTACACCTGAGCTGTCCAAGAGAAATAAAATGTGAGCCACAGCAGTAATTTAACATTTTCTAGTAGCCGCCCTTTAGAAAGTAAAAGGAAACAAGTGAAATTAATTTAATAAGAGATCTTATTTAACCCAGTATATATAAAATCTTACCATCTCGATGGGTAGTCAACATAAAAATTATTACTGGGAAGTACATCTTTTTAAAAAAATTGGTACCAAGGCCCTGAAATCTGGTGTGTATTTTATACTTACAGAATATCTTAATTTGGACTGCCACACTCAATGGCTCAAGAGCCACCGGAAGCAGGACTAGACTCTCTACATTTTTCTTGTTTAATCCTTAAAACAACCTGCACAACAGACAACTGTGTGCCCGTGTTACAGACCGTGCTTTTTCCGCTGGGACTCCCCACCACTGCTCCACCCCCAGCTCTGACAGTGTGGCAGGACCGCCCCTGATGACTCAGGGCAGCGTTCGTGGAGGTACAGAGTTTTCCAGTCATTCTCCAAGACCCTTCTCAGGGACTGCCCCCTACATGTCACCTTCTTGACAAGGGCCCAGGCTGGTCGGGTCCTGGGAGTAAGTTTACCATGGCATTTGCTACCCTGCACGGGGGAGGGGCCTCATAGGAGCATATTTCTTTTGCAACTTCAACTATACAGTTGTAGGGGCTGTTCAAGACAGAAAGACTTGAATACTGTAACAAACCTACCAGCCCCTGGCGCTCACCATACACATGCCCCAGACTGACGGGGTGCCTTGGAGTGACATGACTGGAATGTAAATTCAGCGTTCCCTCAAGCCTCACTTGGTGTGATCATCTCTCTGCTTCCAGGGCAATTTAAGGGGTTTTCGAGGGTAATGTAACCTACAGGCAATTTTATAAATTGAAGTATAGTTAATTTACAATGTTATTTTAGTTTCGAGTATACAGCAAAGTGATTCAGTTATAATACATATATACATATATATTGGTTTTCAGATTCTTTTCCATTATAAGTTATTACAAGATATTGAGTATTGTCCCTGTGCTATACAGTAGGTCCTTGCTGTTTACCAGTTTTATATATACTAGTGTGTATGTGTTAATCCCAAACTCCTAATTTATCTCCCCCCATCATATCCCCCTTGATAACCATAAGTTTGTTTTCTATGTCTATGAGTCTATTTCTGTTTTATAAATAAATTCATTTGGATCATTTTTTTAGATTCTACATGTAAGTGATAGCATATGATATTTGTCTTTGTCTGACTTATTTCACTTAATATGATAATCTCTAGGTCCATCCATGTTGCTGCAGACAGCATTATTTCATTCTTTTTTATGGCTGAGTAATATTCTACTGTGTGTGTGTGCATGTGTGTGTGTGTGTATATGTGCATATATATACACACACACACACCACATCTTTAGCCATTCATTTATCGACGGACACTTAGATTGCTTCCATGTCTTGGCTATTGTAAATAGTGCCACTATGAACACTGGGGTGCATGTACCTTTTCCAATTAGAGTTTTCTCTACATGCATGTCCAGGAGTGGTATTACAGGATCATATGGTAACTCTATTTTTAGTTTTTTAAGGAGACTTTATACTGTTCTCCATAGTGGCCGTACCAATTTACATTCCCACCAACAGTCTAGGAGGGTCCCTTTTCTCCACACCCTCTCCAGCATTTATTGTTTGTAGACTTTTTGATGATGGCCATTCTGACCGGTGTGAGGTGGTACCTCACTGTAGTTTTGATTTGCATTTCTCTAATAATTAGGGATATTGAGCATCTTTTCACGTGCCCGTTGGCCAACTTACAGGCAATTTTTACTTCTGGTCCTGACGTTAGATGTTAACTCCACCCCCACTACTCCACAGTATTGTGCCCCAGCTGTCAGCCTCCCTGTCTCCCCACATTCACTGCAAGCTCCTTGTGGACAGGGGACGTGTTCTATTCCCCCTGGGATCTCTAGGCCCTGGAAGAGTAGCCAGCAGCTGAAATACATCAAACCACAGAGATATCACATTATGGTAGATGGTTGATGAATGAATGATACAAGTCTCTTCAGAAATGCCCTATCATTCATTCCACAGCTCTGCCAGAAGACACAGGCCCATAGTTCAGTCAACGACTAGTCACCCGCTCACAAATCTCATCTGAGATTTATCCATATGTGCTTCTCGCTTGGATCAGAGAATAATAATAATAAGGTAGGTATCATTGACATAGCTCAGGCAAAAAAAAAAAAAAAAGGACTACAAAAGGCAGAAACAACACTTTGGGATTTTCAGACCTGGGTTCACATCCTTATCCCGACGCAGATCAGTTGAAGCACCTTAGACAAGCCTTTCCTTGGGCCTTGGGCCTTCATTTCCTGTCTGTACAGCGACGAGATGGAGCTCTAGCTAGTTTGGCAAAATTGGAAAGATAAAATGAGCAAATCTATGTGTGAACATCTGCAAAGGAATCCCTGCTCAATAAATGTGGTGTTTTCTTTCTTTCCTTCTGACCTTAATATGCGCGTGTATGCTAGAAGCCCTGATGCTCCCATTGGAGGGTTCTTTTACAAGCAGCTACTTCCCATGAGTCAGCCAGAAAGAGGGCACTTGATGGTGCAAGATTATTTTTGTTCTCTCTCTCTCCCTGCTTCCTTCCTTCTTCCTCTTTCCAAGAGAGTCTAAGAAAATGGTTCCTTTAAACATCTATTCCTCCTGCCAGGAGTTAATAGACATCATACCTTCCCTGATGCACATCTGTAATTCATTAGATATATGAATTGGGGCTTTGGAAATAACTTATTTATGCTAATCCAATGTGTCAACAGCCTGCTGAAATCACCTAAAATGGAGTAATTTTACGATCATTTTGATCCAAATTATTGGAAGAAAAGAAAAAGTGTGACATTCAAATGGCCTGCTTTGACCAAAAAAACAAACAAAAAACACAACTTCTTCCTTGAAGGCTTCAAATAGCCACAATTTGGCCGGTTACTGATCTTCCTTTTTGGGAGGTCTTTTATTCCTCAGGATCAAGAGTTTCATACCTCCTCTGTGTCAGATTAATAGCAATAATAATATAGTCTCTTGCTGTAACTAGATCTGACTAAAGCGGGTGGAGGTTGCTGTTTCTTTAGTCGAAAGAGAGCCAGCCTGGTGTTGAGAGAGTCAAAGTCCTGCCCTTTCCATCCCTCAGTGTCTGTGGGGGGAGGGAGGATTTGGCCCCAAGGCCAGGGGCTCCTCCAGGGCAGGACTACGGGGCAGGTCCCATCTCTGGTCCCTCAGCACACAGCCTCACCCAGAGCACCCAAGAGCAGACACTCACTGTTTGTTGAAACACTGTTCGTTCCACAGATCAAGCTTCCAGGAATGATCCCATGACTGTAATGAAATGAACCAGTAAGTGAACCCCTCCTATTTAGAAAGTGGCCCAGAGCCACTATTAGTGGTGTGACCTTGGGCAGAACATGTGGCCTCTCTGAGCCTCAGTCTCCATCTACCTCAATGGGAGATAGTAAGAATTAACTACACAGCCATGGGAAGCAACAAGCACAGCGCCCACTCATGCTCAGCACTCAATAAATGGCCACCTGTGATATTATTTATAATAGTAATATCCTTATGAAGGAGCGGGGTGAGAGGCTGTGGTTGAAAGGGCAAGGACTTTTCAAGTATATCAGACCTGCTTTCCAACCTCCATCCTAGTGGTTAAAGCACAGGATTGGAGCCAGTCTCCCTGTTTTTAGGCCAATTCTGCCATTTATTGGCTCAGGGCAATACTCTCAACCTTTTCATGCCTTACTTTCCTCACCTGAAAAATGCAGATCATACCAGCACCTACCCTACAGGGTTACCGTGAGGATTAAATCAGTTACACGTGGCAAGACCTTAGAATAGCGTCTGGCACATGAATATCAATTGCTCTCATCATCGTCATCATCGCTGTATTGGGCACGTTAATTAACCTAGTTACCCCACCTGCAAAATGGGAATAACAACGCCTGCCCACAGAGATGTGAGGAGTCAATAACAGGTACCTAGTACACAGTAAATGCCAAATAAATGTTAGTTTTCCCCCTCCTTCCTTTTCTCATTCCAGTAACTAGCGAGCTTTGTCAGAGGGGCTGTGGCATTTGTAATGCATACGAGGTCATTCTTGCCTGCTTTTATTTCTTTGCAGAGTCCCTTTCTAACCATCTTTTCTTTTAATAGTCTCAGGTCCCCAGACAACAAAGAACAGGCCACATCCTAGGCAGGAATGAAATCTTTTTTTGACTGGGCAGGGCCAGGAGCCAATGGAAAGGACGCCACCAAATTACCAACTGGTCTCAGAGGTTTCTGAGAGAGGATTAAGAACCTGGGCAAGGATTGCAGCACTTAACTTGCCCAAGCCTCTTCAATTGCAGCTTGTCATCCCCTGAGTGAAGTAGTGGATGAAATCAGCATGTATAATTTCTCATCTTCCAAAGGTTCAGAGAGGAGCGTTACATTTCAGCATGATTAACACTGCATTTACTTTTTTTTTTTTTTTGCTTTTGCCTGTTCCCTTCCCAAGGATCAGTGATAGCTTTCAAAGAAGCGAATAGGGACAGAGATGAGTACTTCCATAGAACAGCTGCCCAGCTTTAAGTGAAACACTCAAAGGATTGATAGTTAGGGAGAGTAATCTTCCTTTCCTCTTGCTTTGCCAGATTTAGCAAATTACCAGCGAGCGAGCGAGCGAGAGAGAGAGAGAGAGAGAGAGAGAGAGAGAGACCAGGGTGTGGAAACAACCAGCCTCATCTGCAGACTTCAGGCCATTTCCTTCTAGAACCTTCTCTGATCTGAGACAAGGTCAAATTCCTCCAAGATCTCACAGCTCTGAGCATATCTCATCTAAAGCACTGGCCACAGTGGCAAATACAACATTTATTTATGTAATTATGAAATGAACAGCTGTTAGAGTGAGGTTCAAACCCAGGACCCTCTGTCTCCAAAGCCTGGGATCTTTCCAAGTGGAGCAGTCAGAGCTCCGGCCTGACGCTAGGAAGCCTAGGTTCTAGCCCTGGGTCTCCAATTCACAAGCTGTGTGATATTTCATAAGCTACTTCCTCACTCTGGGTCTGTTTCCTCGTCCTGCTTTGATCTTCTAGAATTCGTCGTCACGTAGAATCGATGTGTACAAGGAAGGGGCCCTGGGAGTGAAGCCCAGCAAATGTCAGAGGCCCCTTGACTCTCGGAGCCAGGCTCCTGCTCACATCCCACGGCAGCCTTTCTGTCCAGAGATGGGCTCACTAACGTGGAGGCCTGGGCCCTCACGCCATTACCACGACAACACAAGCCTGTCTCCTCCCTCTTTTCCTCTGACTTTGAATCTCACAGGTGCCTCTGTGCCAGACACCAGGAGCGATCAGACTTCACTGGGGATGGGCGCCATGGGCCTCCTCATCTCAAGATGTTGTAGCAGCAGAGGTCCATAGCGACACATCTGCTCATTAACTATTGCCTCTGTGATATGAGGTATGGGCACCCCTGAAGTTCAGAAAAATTAGAAAGTGGAAAATTTAAGTAAAGCCCTGTCCATCTAATTGCCTTCCTGTTGGCTTATACGGTCCTTCAAAGGAAAGAAAACAAAACCCTCTACCCTCCATGTAGGCCTGGGATTCATAAAACTTGAGCATTCTGCTAGCAGGAACACAAGGCTGATGTCCCCTCTGCCTCTGTAGACTATTAGAAGGAAATACTGAAGAATGTCTTTGTGACCAGCTGATGGGAACAGACTTCTCAAACCACCCCACCATGCCCAAATTCTAAGGTAAAAAATATGAAAAAAAAGATGAATTTGATAATCCCAGAATTAAAGTGATTGCTTAACAAACTCAATAGAGTTTGAGAGAAGACACTTGTCTACAAGAGACAAGGGTTTAGCATTTAGAACACACGCAGAAACTCCTTGCAGTGAACAAGAAAATGTCAGGAACCCTAACTGACAAATATACAAAGGATCTGGAGAAGTAGTTCAGTGAAGAGAAATGCAAAAGGCCAACTTGCTATGTAGATACTCAGACTTATTTATAGTCAAATAAATAAAAATAAAGTTTTTTTTTTTTTTTTAAAGCTATGCCTGCACCCATCAGATTGGCACAAAATTCCACCCCAAGTGTCAGAGGCTATGAGGAGGTATAGGAAAGAGGAAGCTTCATGTTAGGGTGAGCGCAGACAGGAGCAGCCTTGGAGGAGAGCCATCTGATACTACTTAGCCAAGTTAAATACGCATGTGCTCTCTACCCCTGGTAGACAGCCTGGAACAATTAAACAATTCTCACACAGGTCTGTTGGGGGTGTGTAGGAGGATGCCCACTGCAGTGTTGTTTATAAGGGCAGGGAGTTGGAAACCCTCCTGGTGTCCCTCTCTGGAGAAATGTGTATGTGGAACATCATGCATGCACAGAGGGACAATTCTGTATACACAGCAACACGGATGGAGCTTAGAAATGAAGCGCAACAAGAAAAAAGTAGGAAACAGGATGAGGTCTACAGGGCAATGTCATCTATGTCAATCAAAAATATTTGAACACAAAACAATACCTGTTTTTAAAAGAACACACATAAACAAACCTATGGGGGAGGGCAATAAGAGTGGGGAATGGAGATAAAAGGGAATGATTAGTTCAAAAAAGTGGGCCTAGCAAGGCTCAAGGATGATCTTTCATAACAGGAAGAGAACAATGAACTCAACATTCAGCACCTGAAGTTTAAAAACAGCAATAGCATTGACCTGCCTCGCTGACGGTGGCTGTTGCTTTGTCCTCACCCAGCAGAGGCAGAGACTTATACTGAGAGAGCACCATGGCCTACCAACAGTCCCCATGAGATGTTCCAAGCAAGTTCTTGGGACTCAGGGGAATGTGATGGGCCTGGAAATCTGACTGACCTGGTGTCAACCTCCCCTCTTTCACAGAGCAGATGCGGGACTCAGCTAAGCCTCGGTTTCCTACTTGTGAGATGGGGTACTGACCCCACCCTTCTTTGAGTAATTATGAGATTTTAATTGGATATATATGAAGCACCTGATCCCTGGGCCATGCTTGGTCTATAGCAGGTACTCAATAAATGATAGTGTCACTTCTATACCCTCTAAGGTGTCCAATGTCCCCATGGTTTCCTCCCCATTTCCATTCCTAGCAAACCCTCCTCAAGAAGGATCTAGAACCCACACTAACAACAATGATGAATGCCCTCTTCTAGGCCAGTCATTGATCTAAGTGATAGAAAGACATCATAAAGTTGGTAGTCTAATCCCTACTCTGTGGATGAAGAAACAGAACATTAGTGAACTCACAGACTTATTCAGACTTTGTGACCAACTCTTCCCTTTAGTGAAGTTCATCCAGAAATGAGGCTGAGAGTAAGAAGCAGCTTTCCCAGGACCATGTAGTCCAGCCAGCATGGTACGTGTTCGTAGTTCTTAAGATCAGTACATTACCCAGATTAAGCCTCTCTATGCCAGGCTCTGCCTTATTTCCTAGTGGATCATTTTTCTTCTCAAAGCAGGGCTTCTTAGTGAAGACAGAACAACAATGTAGACATTCTTTCATATCACAAATGCTTACTGAGCACCTACTGCATACTAGTAGAAGCAGTTCCAGGCACTGGGGGTGTAGCAATGAACAAATGAGACATCACCCTTGCCTTCACGGAGCTTACATTCTAATAGGAGAGGAAAGACCACAGAGAACAATGAATAGATAACAATATAATGTCAGGGAGTGACGACTGCTGAGAAGAAAAATAAAATAGAAAGAAAGAAGAAAGAAGGGTTGGGGATGGGTACTATTATAAAAGTTAGGACTGAACTCTGACCAATTATAAACAACAAGGGCAGGGCAGGTGGACATGAAGAGGAGTGTGTGACTAGATTCCCCAACCACTAATT
Organism: Pseudorca crassidens; assembly: GCF_039906515.1. NCBI lineage: Eukaryota > Metazoa > Chordata > Mammalia > Artiodactyla > Delphinidae > Pseudorca > Pseudorca crassidens. Next base: position 57,615,306 of record NC_090304.1, read on the forward strand.
GATTTAATAGTAAGTCTTGCAGGGAATAGTAAACATGCATCTCACAAGATTCTTCTCCCTCATCTCAAGAATGTGCAGAAAACACAACCATAAGAATCTAATGGGGAGCAGCAAAAGCAGTCCTAAGAAGGAAGTTCATAGCAATACAGGTCTTCCTCAAAAAACAGGGAAAATCCCAAATAAACAACCTAGCCTACTACCTAAAAGAATTAGAAAAAGAAGAACAAGCAAAACCTAAAGTCAGCAGAAGGAAGGAAATAATAAAGATCAGAGAGGAAATGAATAAAATAGAGGTTAAAAATAGAAAAAAAATCAATAAAACCAAGAGCTGGTTCTTTGAAAAGATAAACAAAATCCACAAACCTCTGGACAGGCTTGGCAAGAAGAAAAGATAGGGGACCCAAATAAACAAAACAAGAAATGAAAGAGAAGAAATAAGAACCAATAGTGCAGAAATACAAAAAATCATAAGAAAATGATATGGACAGTTACATGCCAACAAAATGGACAACCTACAAGAAATGGACAAGTTTCTAGAAACATACAGCCTGCCAAAACTGAATCAAGAAGAAACAGATAATTTGAACAGACCAATTACTAGAAGTAAAATAGAATCTATAAAAAACAAACTAATATACAAACAAACAAACAAACAAACATGAAAAATCCAGGACCAGATGGCTTCACTGGGTAGGGAATTCTACCAAACATACAAAGTAGAACTTATACTGATTCTTAAAACCCTAAGGTCTCCACAAAAAAACAATTAGACTCATAAATGAATTCAGCAAGGTAGCAGGATACAAGATTAATATACAGAAATCTGTTGTGTTTCTTTACACTAACAATGAAATATCAGAAAAAGAAAGTAAAAAAAAAAAAATCCCACTTAAAATTTCATCCAAAAAAACCCCAAACATACCTAGGAATAAACCTAACCAAGGAGATGAAAGACTTATATGCTGAGAACTATAAAACACTGATAAAGAAAATCTTAGGTTATTCAAGGAAATGGAAAGATATCCCATGCTCTTAGATTGGAAGAATAAATATAATTAAAATGGCCATAGTACCCAAAGCAATCTACAGATTTAATATGATACCCATCAAATTACCTATGACGTTTTTCACAGAACCAGTTTAAATAATACTAAAATTTACATGGAACCACAAAAGAACAAAGCTGAAGGCATAACCCTTCCAGACTTTAGACAATACTACAAAGCTACGGTAATCAAAACAGTGTGGTATTGGCACAAAAACAGACATATAGATCAGTGGAACAGAATAGAGAACCCAGAAATAAACCCACACACCTATAGTCAATTAATCTTCAACAAAGGAGACAAGAATATACAATGAAGAAAAGAAAGTCTTTCCAGCAAGTGGTGTCGGGAAAGCTGAGCAGATGCACATAACTCAATGAAGTTAGAACACTCCCCCTCACACCATACACAAAAATAAACTCAAAATGGCTTAAAGACTTAAATATAAGAATGACATCATAAAACTCCCAGAAGAGAACATAGGCAAAACATTCTCTGACATAAATCATAGCAATATTTTCTTAGGTCAGTCTCCCAAGGCAAAATAAATAAAAGCAAAAATAAACAAATGGGACTTAATCAAACTTATAAGCTTTTGCAAAGGAAACCACAGACAAAACGAAAAGACAACCTATGGACTGGGAGAAAATATTTGCAAGCAATGCGACAAACAAGGGCTTAATTTCCAATATGTACAAACATCTCATACAACTCAATATCAGAAAAACAAAAAACCCAATCTAATAATGGGCAGAAGACTTAAATAGACATTTCTTCAAAGAAGACATACTGATGGCCAACAGGCACATGAAAAGATACTCAACATCACTAATTACTAGAGAAATGCAAATCAAAACTACAATGATGTACCACTTCACACTGGTCAGAGTGGTCATCATTAAAAAGTCTATAAATAATAAATGCTGGAGAGGGTGTGGAGAAAAGGGAACCTTCCTACACTGTTGGTGGGAATGTAAATTGGTGCAGTCACTATGGAGGTTCCTTAAAAAACTAAGACTTATATGATCCAGCAATCCCATTCCTGGGCATACATCTGGAAGGACGAAAACTCTAATTGGAAAAGACACATGCACCCCAATGTTCATAGCAGCATTATTTACAATAACCAAGACATGGAAGCAACCTAAATGTCCAACAACAGATGAATGTATAAAAAAGATGTGGTATATATACAACGGACTATTACTCAGCCATAAAAAAGAATGAAATAGTGCCATTTGCAGCAACAAGGATGGACCTAGAGATTATTATACTAAGTGAAGTAAGTCAGACAAAGAAAAATATTATCTGATATCACTTATATATGAAATCTAAAAAAAGTAATACAAATGAACTTACTTACAAAGCAGAAACAGACTCACACACATAGACAACAAACATGGTTAGCAAAGGGAAGTGGCAGGTGAGGGATAAATTCAAAGCATAGGATTAAAACGATCAAAAAAAAAAAAGAGCGTGCAGATAAAGTTCTACAATATGCACTCCCATCTTCTAACTCTGATCCAGGTAGAAGTGGGCTCCATTTTACAGATACAGGAATTGAGCTCAGAAAAGAGAAATGACTTGCACCAGATCATCCAGCAATTAAGCACCAGAGGCAGGAATTAAAGCTCAGTCCCACAACCCCTGCTCCAATGCCATCTCTACTAGGTAACACTGCCTGACTTGCTGATCAATAAAACAAGGCTGGTTTGTTGGCGTGTTGGCACCAAGAACAAGAATGTTAATCGCATTGCATGATCACTTTATAGTCACAAAGTGCTTTCATGGCAAAATTTCATTGGATACTTTCAAGAAATGGGTCAGAGAAGAGCCAGGCTTGATCTTGGTCACATGGTAGAAAGCAACATGGGTTCAGTTCCAGGGCTCTGACATACTGAAACTATCACCTTTACCATCATAGGACAGGCCTCACTACCAAGACAAGAGCATAACAAACGCTTAAACACAGGGCTCAGAGTTGGTTTTGAGTTCTCCTAAGACTCACTCGTGCCCTCCTCCTGCTCCCCGCGGGCTTTCTTACCTCCCCTTCTGGAAGAAGAAAATCTGCATGAAGGGTCTGCCCTTCCCAACAGCCCAGACCTCTTCACCCCTGCTGTCCGAACAGCCCCCCTCGCTGAGATGGGCTTTGAGACAAGCTAGGGAATTGTGGTCCCCTACAAGGCACAAAGGAAATATGAGCTGTTGTTAGGACGATGCTGGTTATTACTAGTGAAGGCAAGAAACCTCCAGGGAATGTACACAGCAAATGTGATCACCCACAGCCCCAAACCCTGTAATTCTGAAGAAAAGAGACTTCATTTTACCTCCCAAGCTCAGAGTGACACTTTTGCCCTGATGAGTGGGGCAAATGGTCCCTAAAGAGCATTTAGAAATATGTGGGGACGAGAGGTGGGTGTGAATGCATGACAGCTGCCATTAACTGGTTACAAGCCCAAGATGTCGGGGCTAGAACTTGGATTTGGAAATGGCAAGGGACCCTTTAAGAGCCCCATGAGCAGAGCTCCTGCTCTGTCCTACCCCCCTCGTGGAGATGAACTTCTGGACTTTTACAAGGGTCAACAAAAGTGGCCTAGACAAAATGACTTTTGCATCATTATGTCAGCTTATGAAATATGTTTTGAGTGACGGTTTTATTTTTATTTTCTCCAATCTCGATCTCGAAAGGTGAATCCAATACTTAATAGATGGACATCCCAGGGTTTGTAATAAAGTCAGGACCCGTATGATGGGATTTGGATGGCAGGACCATTTTCTTTTGCAGAAAAAATGTAATGAGAGAATCTGTAAGAAGGGGAGGTTAAAATTATATTTTGAGGGTAGTGTATAGTGCTGTTCTGTCAGAAGCGCAAAAGCCCCTGGCCCCTCTGGTAGAACCAGGCCTTCTCCCTTCCCGGGGTTCCTACAGAAAAGCAGCCCAGGAAGCGGGAGGATGGGGGGCAGTTAGGGAGATGGGGCCAGTCCCCCGGCTGCTAATTATGACACGTGAAACCAGAAACTGATCTCTTTCTCCAAGCCGATGATGGAAGCAGAGAGGACTGTAACAGAATCAGGCAGAACTGGTGTGAATCCTGGTCTGCAGCCACCAGCTTTGAGAATATGGACAAGTCATTGCCTTTCCTAAATCTAAGTTTCCTGTGCTATAAAATGGGAACAAAATGCTTGTTTGGCAGGATACACAAGCTCATGAAGCTATGAGGCTTAGCATGCAGTAGGTTCTCAATAAATGTCAGGTTCCACATGACTCCCCTTTCTTTTGACAAATTCACTTATAATATTATACATAAGGGAGATGGATATGAGCCTGGGCGGGGTGAATACCAGCTGACTTGGGCAGGGGTCCTCTTCCACAGGCTGGTGGGAAATCAGCCATGAAGCCAATAAAGTATATTAACGAAGCCATTTTCAAAGCCCAGAGGAGAGATGACTAAATGCTTTAGGACAGGAAGTTTATGCCTGTTTTGTCAATAGTGCAGATTTTTTTAACTGAAAAAAATATATGTATAACAAAAGACATTATGTGTGTGTGTGTGTGTGTGTGTATAAAGAGATTTTTATCTTTATTATTCACTGCTGTATCTGCAGTGGCTAGAATAGTATCTGATATATAGTACAGCCTCACTAAACATCCGTTGGATGGATGGATGGGCGGATGGACGAATGGAGGTGTGAACAGATGGATGAACGGGTGGGTGGGTGGATGGATGGTCACGGAGCACTTCAGAGAGGAGATAAGAAAGAAACCAGCAGGGAGACGCAATGAAGGAAAGAAGAGGGAGGTAGAGGGAGCATATGTAAGATTACCAAATCCCTGCACTTTCTCCAACAATATAAATTATCATCTAAAACAACAAAAAACATTTTGTTAATCTAAAATGTAAAATATGGTGAGATGGCTGATTCCTAAAATAGTTGTTTTATATAAAAGGCCCAACACACCACGGGGTTCAAAGTAATCTCCGTGCAGCCATTAAGTTAAAGGCCACAATACTTATTTCCAAGCTCAAGGGTCTAGTGATTACTTTCAATTCCGTGCATTCCCAGCAGAGGAAGGCAAGTATTCCAGGATATTCAGGGTGGAGGGCTATCCAAGGGGTGAATTAATATGTAATTAATGGTGATATCAGCAGAAAAGCTCCCGGTGCACTTTTGCAGGGATTGGGGTGGGTGTGGGGAGAACATGTGTCCTTATGTGACCAAGTCACTAGTCATATAAATCTTTATACATATATTTACATCTACCCATACACTAACGTAGAAACTGAATCTACAGTAAGAAATATTTCACATACTGTCTCCTATTATTTAAAACCATCATTTCAAATGGTAACATTTAGCCCGCTGAGTGAACACAATTACTGGAAAACCCATTCCCTTACTGCCAGAGATTTAGTTCACCTTGTTTCCAACTTTTCTCTACTATAGTGGATAGGGTAATACTTCCTTTAGGTATAAAAAATTCTTTTCACCTTAGATCATATCCTTAAGGTAAGAATTCAAAAATGGCATCATTGAGTCCGGGATATAAGCTTTGTCAAAAAGTTTTCCAAAGGGGTTGAGATTACATGAGGATGCTAGTTTTACACAGACTCACTAATAGAAATAACTACTAAAATTTTCACTTAGTAGTTTCATAGGAAAAATGATGACAGGTTAATTTCTAAAATAGCTGTAATATATAGAAAGGCATAATAGCACAATAAAGTTTTAACAGACTCTAAGAACGCATGACAAAGAAGGTAAATGAAGATGAAAGTCTGGCATAATTAGTAAAACACACACACACACTTGATGAGAATTCTGCTCTGGCTGTGACTATGGGCACGCCTAGAACTCAATCTCCTTTCAAAGCCACTAATGCCACTTTCCCCCTTTCTGGGCGTTAGTCCCTGTGGGAATTCCATGAGAAAGGCTGGAAAGGAATGAGAGAGAGGGATTTCAAATATTCCCTTTGTACAGCCCATAATAAGGATTATTCTAAATCTTTTGTCCAGCATATATAAGATACCATGGCAGTTAATGAATAAGTTAATTGGTTAAATCATTCTAGTGCGGACCTCCAATTCATTCCGAGTAAGCCCGTAATGTGTGTGTAAAAGATTAGGACCGTGTACAAGAAAAGACCAAGACACCAGATGGCTCAAAGGAGCCTCACCGATATTTTAATTTTTTTACAGAAGTGGTATGTTCTCATTAAAGAAAACCTGGAAAAAAGTAAAGCAAAAACAATTATCCTAAAGTTTCACAATCCATGGCCAATATGTTTATAGATTTTACAGTAAATATACACGAATTTTATAAAATTGAGATTAGCCTGTATATAGATTTTTATCTTGCTTCTTCCATTGAACAATATAAGCATTTCTAATAAAAAGAATTCTTCCAAGATGTCTTTAAGGCTAAAGATTATTATCTAGTATGGATGTATCACGAATGTTAAGCCATTTTCCTTGTTTAATACTTCTGAAGTTTTCTTTGATTTTTATTATTCTTTCATCCACTCAACATATATTTAGTATATGTTTGCTATGGGGTATGGACTGGGTCAGTAAGACAGTCTTAGGCCCCCACACTCAAGAAAAATATTAAGCACTTAACACACAGATTTAATTGAAGCTGTGTTAAGTGCAGTAAGAGGTGTGCCCCTTAAGCTGAGAGGGGACAGTTGACAGTGGATAGCAGGGTCAAATGGGAGGAAGCATGTCCCAGCCCAGGGTAACAACACGTGCAAAGACTAGGCAGGGAGGAGCTGGTGTCGCTGGTGGAAGGACTGTGGCAGTGTGATGGGAGGGGCAGAAAGCCACACAGCTGGTCACTCCATACTAAGTGCATCGAAAAGCCATTCACACTGTGAGAAACACAGGATGTGCTTTTATATTTAAAAAAAAAAAGATGCGTCAACACTGAGATCACCATGGGACTGGATTCCTTAGACCTGACAAGTCTCTAATTAGCAGCTGGTTTGCGTTCAGATTTCATGGCTGGCCAGCCTGCCCATCTGCCGACTGCAGGCCACCTGGACAGGAGAGCAGGGCAGGCATCCAATGGGAGACGAGCCCAGTCACCCTGCAGAGACTCCAAGAACCTGTTCTTTCCCCTTTCAGGGGTTTCACCCAGAACGAGGGCTAGGAGGGGGACGTATATCAGGCACACTGCAAACAACAACAAGATGAAGTATCTGGCTCCAGGCATCCTTGTGCACAATTGAACTCAGTCCTACGATGACTGAAGTGGAGCAGGCATAAGACATTTGCTCAACAACTTTTTGATGAATGAATGAATGAACTGTGGTCCCAACATCTCAAATTTAATTCTTGTTAAGAGCTGGCCAAAGTGCACCTCCCTCTCCAAGGACAACAATGATCGCCCTGCTAACTGCTTATCCTGCCTCTGCCAGGGTGGCATGTCCCCTCTGAGGGGCTCACTTTCAGCCCCGCCTCCTGCCTCACCCATATCTGTGTTCAGCAGAGGATCTGAGCTTTTTTGTGCAGCCTCTAGAGCTGATGTGGTAGGCTGAACAATCAAAGACATCAAGTCCTAATCCCTGGAACCTGTAAATGTTACCCTATTTGGAAGAAGGGTCTCTGCAGGTGTGATTAAGAACCTTTAAAAGGGGGGATTATTCTGGATTATCTGGGTGGACACTAAATGCCATCACTAATGTCCTTAGAAGAGAGAGGCAGAGGAAGATTGAACATACACAGAGGAGAAGGTGATACGAAGATGAGGCGAAGATTGGAGTGATGTGGCCGGAAGCCAATGACTGCTGGCAGCCACCAGAGGCTCGATGAGGCAAGGAATGAATTCTCCCCTAGAGGGAGCACAGTACTGGTGAAACCTTGATTTCAGCCCAGTGGTACTGATTTTAGACTTCTGGCTTCCAGAAAAGCAAGAGAATAAATTTCTGCTGTTTTTAAGCCACTAGGTTTGTGGTAATTTATTATAGCTGCCACAGAAAACTAATACCTCTGAGTATTGGATGGTTCTGACGTCAGCACACCTGGCATGTCATCCTAGCTCAGAAACTCACTCAGCAAGTCTCTTTTGGAACTGGGATTCTTGCCCAGGCTTCAACTTGACTCACAGCTAACGCTGGGCAAGACTTTAGTTTCCTAGCCAGCAAGGTGGGAGAGTAGCAGTGACCAGCTGGCAGAGTTGCTGGGGATTGAGTGGGACATGTACAGTACAAGGCCAGGCACACAGCACTCACTCCGTGTGATGACCTCTGCTCTCCCTTTAATATTACAAAAACAAAGCCAGCACTGGCTGAGTGCTCACCGTGTACCAGGCAGGAGCTCAGCCTTCACTTGCGAAGGAGGTTCTGGCCAGCATTTCCAAAAGGGGAATTGGAAGGGTTAAGTGCGCCCCTAAAAGAGAGGCACTTTGAGCTCCCTAGAAAGAAGGATGACAGAATGGGATTTACTGAAATGGTACAATGTCCCAGAAAGAAACACAAGGCCAAAAAAATGTATAGCCCAGTCACAAAATATAGAATTCTTTTTTTTCTTTTTGCAGTATGTGGGCCTCTCACTGTTGTGGCCTCTCCCGTGGCAGAGCACAGGCTCCGGATGCGCAGGCTCAGCGGCCATGGCTCACGGGCCCAGCCGCTCCGCAGCACGTGGGATCCTCCCGGACTGGGGCACGAACCCGTGTCCCCTGCATCGGCAGACGGACTCTCAACCACTGCGCCACCAGGGAAGCCCCCAGAATATAGAATTCTTTACTCTGCCAGGCTACCCTTCCCATCCTCTGGGGAAACCATGCCAGTATATTTTCCTAGGAAGTGTGTCTTTCCCATAACACAGAGGTCAGATGCAAACACTAAACACAGCTGGGCATCTTTTCCTTTTGTCAGTTCCACCCTCTGTGCCTTCCTTGAGAATTGACTTTTCTGGACTCACTGGTCTAAAATGAAGGAAAAAAAGGTAAACCAAAACAGAAAGTTGCGGGTATCAACTACAAATCTGGGAGCTAAAAGGATGGCTATTTTCCCCTAAGTACTAATGCTTTGCTCTCTTGTGTGAACTCTCTCTCACCCATGCCATGGATCCTAAAGACGTGGAGAAAACCTGCCAAAGCCCCCAGGCCATCCTGTGCCCTTGGGGCCAGCTGCAGGCTGGAAGCAAAGCGCTGGGCCTGGAGGGCCCCGTCTCGTTCCTCCTCCTGGTCTCTGGGTGAGGCCTCACAGCGTGGATGTGGGATCAAGCCCTCCCACAGGTTTGAATAGCAGTCCCACCACTGATGAACTAGGAGACCTCGGGAAAGCATCTCAACCTTCTCATCCATTAAGTGGCGACAATAAAAGGAAGACGGGGAAAGCACTGCTCAGCCAGGCTGTTACTCATTCCTTCTTTGTCCCTCCTACTGCACTCATCCTGGAAACACAGTGGTCAAGCCGAGTCCCTGTTCTCAAGGAGGGTAAAGGGCCAGTAGGGGTGCCTGACAATAAATGAGAAAATAAACACTATAATTACCACTGGGGGGAAGTATTTTGATGAGAAAGACAGTCAAAGGGGAAGGCCTTTCTAAGAGAGAATGCTGAACAGGTGCATTGGGTAAGAATAAGCCAGTATTCAAGAATGAGCCAGCAGCATAGGCACATTCCACTATCTGGCAAAGGGCTGGAGGGGTTCAAGAAACACAGCAGAGGTGTTAGAGTGCCTGGAACAGCACAGCAGGCTGAGAACGGCACAAGGAAGGCCAGAGAGCTACCTCACGGCCCAGGTCACGTCGGAGTTGTTTACATTTCATTTTAATTGTGATGCAAAAGCTACTTCGAAGGCTTGAGGCAGTGGAGTGAGTAAGGCTGTCACATCTGGGTTGTAAGAAGATCACTCTGGCTGCTGTATGGAGACCATCCGAGAACAGCTTGGAAATGGGAACCCGTTTGGAGGCTACTGCAATGGTTCAGGGAGAGATGACAGTGTGGACTGGACTAGGCTGGTACCAGTGGAGATGGAGAGAGATGGACAGGTCCAAGAGGAGTACTGATAACGGCTGCCATGAACTTGAGTGCTGTGCAGCACGGTAGAAAGCACTATGCACTCACTATCTCGTGTGATCCTCCTGGCAGCCCTGTGAGGTCAGTACTTTGATTTTCTCCAGGTGAGGAAACTGAGGACCAGAAAGGTTAGGTAACTTCCTTAAGACCACACAGTTAGGAAGCGGTAGAGGCAGCCTCTGAACTGAGGCTATCGGGTTCCAGAGCCCACACACCAAACTGCTCTTCCTCCAACAGGCTGGCCAGTGGGTGGGCTGAGGGGAGTGCAGGGAAGGAAAATGGGGAAGACTTCTAGGCTTTAGGCTTGAACACCTGGGCCGATGGTGGTGCTGTTTACAGATAGGGATGAGTTGAGGAAGGGACTGGCTAGAGGAAGGTGGGTGGGCTGACTGGGAGTGGAGGATCACTGGTTTCGAGAGCTCTGTTTTGCACATGTTGAGGCCCTGTCCCCTTCACTTACTCCTCACTCCTTTTCTGTTCCCTGCAAAGCAGTGAGTGGTGGGGGGGAGTACAGGGGGTGGGCTGGTTGGACAGAAAAAGCCGGGCCAATTGTCTTCTGTCTACGTGACACTCCCTTCCCCAGCAGACACAGGTGAGCCTCCCAATGTCCTTTTATAAGAGGAGGTAGGATGGCAGACCTGTTCAGAAATGCAGGAAACGTTTAGTGAAAAGAGCAAAGCAAAACTACCCAAATGCATTTTTTTTTGTTTTCTCATAAGTTATCAGGGCATTTTTCACATCAAGACCGTGTGAAGAAGAAATGGGAATGAGTGACAGTAGAGGACTGTGCTGCGTTTCTGAATCCCAGAGGCAGGAACCCAAAGCTATTTCAGGGGTTGGCACAGTATCATGAGAGGATCCTGTCCTCGGAGGCCCACTTGCTGAGCCTCCGAGCCCTGGGAACGAGGCTGATTCACCTATTTCAGCGTTTACTTGGCTCTGCAGGGCTTTAATAGCATTAACAAAACAAAGGTTCTTGTTCACGTAGGCTCCGGAAAAGCTGGCTTAACAAGGCTTGTTTACTGCAGGCCTTCTCAGAATCTTGAACCTGGGAGTGTGCGTTGTGCCTCTCCAAGGAGACCCATTTCCCAAACCCATCTGATCACAGGAGGCTTTTGCAGGCAAGCATCACGTGGTACAAGTGCTCCAGGGAAAAGATTTTGGGAAACGTTCAGCTAATCCGTTCCATTCTTAAGGGAAAGGCAATGCTGAAGGTTCCAGAGTATGTGATGGGAAGCCTCGGAGGGAGTATAGAGTGTTAGAGGCCGTGTGGTAAGGCTTGGGGCCAAGTGCATGCTGTGTGACCATGAACGAGCTAATGAACCATCCTGAATCTTGGTTTCTCAACTGTCTGTTGAAGGTGAGAACAACACAGATTTCTGTGAGAATTACAGGAGCTAACTTATAATGAGGCCCAACTGCAGGAGACCAGCACACGGCAGGCCCCTCTGGAGCTCAGAGACACCGAGGTCTCCAGCAGGCTCCTTGCCGGCATGACTCTTCAGCACCTGATCTGTGCAGGTCAGATACCCCTGCTGACTCCCCTGCTACCCCAGCTCCACCTTCCCTTGGCAACAGTGCCCCTCGGGTGGCCCAATTCCAGGCTATTATCAAGCTTCTCAAGTGGTCACTCAGGGGGCAGCTAAATCCAACCTGGAACTTCAAAACAAGCCCCCCTCTGGCAGGCGGTAATTGCAGCCAACGATGCAATCATGTGCCACAGCTTAAATGGCCTGAAAAAACTCCAGGAGGAAAGAGTCAGTGCCCAGCTTTCTACATGCATCGGCGTTCTGGAACGCTCCAAGGCCTCTCTATGTACGGCAGCCGTGGCTTCTGCAGTGGCTCAAACAGGACAGACCTAGACTCGTACTTCAAGAATCCCCATCATTTGCTCACCACTCAATCATTCATTCAACACAACTTGACGGATCCTCTCTCTGGACTGGACTGAACATGGGTACAAAGGACCTGTTAGTCCAAGCGGAGAAGGCAGACAAGTGAGTCTGTAAGCATTGGGACAGAGCTGTGAACAAAGTTGTATGAGAACAGGAAGCACCAGGCTTTGGTTCATTCCAAAAGGTGGCTTCAAAATCAGCTCCCATTTAGGGAGCATTCGGCATGTGCCAGAGAGCGGGGAAGAATATTTTTGCGTAAAGAGCTCAGCTCAGATACAATTCTGATGCCTTTTTGCTAAGGAGAAAACTGAGAAGCAGAGAGGTATGGGAGGTTGCCCAAGGCCTCACAGATAATTAGGGGAGAGGTGAGATTCAAATTTATGTCCTCGGTCTGGGCGCCCTTCTGCAGGTGACCCCTGAGCTGACTCAGCTGAGCAGACAGTTCCCATGCCAGGGGTTCCCTGAACATTACATGAGATGGTCTCTGGGAACATCTTTCATTAACCCGGGAGCTTCAAACACATGCCGTTGTTTCTTTGGCTTTGTATTTTTTTCCTCTGTCATGGGCAAGCTTTGCTTTTGATGGAATAAAAGTCTGCCACTTAGGCAAATGCCACTCTCGGTCTAGCATTTAGAGAAAATGAGCAAACATAGATTCCCAAAGAAGCTTTTACCAGTGCCCACATGTCCCCAAGCCCTGAGAGATGAAATTCAGTAACTCCACTGCCAGCCTCTGGGAAGACTTCCTGGAGGAGGCTCCCCAGGAGGCAGAATCAAAGGGATTCCGAAGTCCAGAGCCCCTGCAGCCCACGCTCCTGAGCCCTCAGTGGAGCCGGGGTGGGACGAGGCGGATGGGGAGGGATGCTACCATGAGATTCCCCCCCCCCGAAGAGGCTGGGAGGCTCACCCCTAAAGGCTTAGGGCTGGCTCCGGGCCTGGGAAACCAAACCCCCCCTCTCTTGTGGGGAGAACCCTTAGAGGAACATTTAGGAGACATTAAAACTACTGTCCTCAACTCTTTAAAATATTCCTGTACATGTAATTATGGGTCCAGGATGAGATTCCTGGATATAGTATAATCACTTCCCCGAAGCTCACATTCCCAGGGATGGAGGGCAGGGACACTCTGCCTGCAGATCTGCTTCCTCGTCTCCCGGGTTCTCCCTCTGCGCCCACAAACTCCTCCTCTCGTGAGCGTGCTGTTGCTCTCCCACCTGTCACCCCTGCCCCCTCTGTCCATTCCCCACCCCTCGCCGCCCTGTGCTGAGCTGGGGAGGATGACGCAGCGCATGGACGGCCCTGTCCTCTTGCAGACCAGCCCCCGGCACCTGTGGGCTCTGGCTGCTGGGAGGATGGGAAGGTGGGGAGGCGAGAGGAGAAGAGGCGGAGGCATTTCCCACCTGCTCCCCCTCTGCTTTGGCGCCGCCTCCCACGCCCCCTCAACAACCACGGCCTCTTCAACCGGGGCCCCGCTCTCCTCCGGCTCCAGAAACACGACTTTCTCTCCTGCCTCTCAGACCTGGGGCGGTTTGGGGCCCACCCACCTAAGGTGGCCCAGCATCCCTTGCTGGTTTCCTCAACCCTTTCCATCCCATTAAAGTTGCTTAATTTGAACCCTCTGGGATGAATTCTCTTTTCTGATGGGAATCTGACAATCAGCAAATCAGGAAGAGGAGTACAATATTTCAGGATCAGGCCACAAACTAGGTGAGGAATAAACTCGCTCAGTCATCACCTCACTGGTGTGTACCGGCACCTGTGCCACGTGCGAGCGCTGGAGATGCAGGGGTGCTGGGCAGGGGAGGGTGTCCCACAGCCAGGGAGGTGCGCCGGTTCCTGTTTCTCTCTCCTCTCCTCCCCTCCCTGCCCACCCTGTGTGTATGGGCGGTGGGTGGGGGGGTGTATATGATATATATATATATATATATATATATATATATATATATATTTATACACACATATATGTGCAGATATGATTTTTTTTACCCTAGTCTGAAAGAGAACACCACACTACCCACATCCTTGGTCAATAAAATATTAGAAAGAATTACAGATTTTTCAATTTTTCATTCATTCACCAAACCTGACTGAGAAACTTCTCTGTGTCAAGCCCAGTACCAGAAGCTGCGGAACCAAAGTGAATAGCTACGTAAGGTGTGATCCCTGCCAGACTCCTGAACCTCTTATTTCTACTGAGCGACCGAGGAAACCTTCTCCACTAGGATAAAGAAAACCTGTGCCTTGTCCTTCCCTCCCCACTGGTTCACCTGGTGGGACACAGACACACACACACACACACACACATGCACACACGCATGCTTCAGCCCCATGACCAGGAATTCTCACCCAGTGCCACAGCAGTACCGACCTGCAGCGTATTAGACGCAGGCGGGCCCCAGGGCACACAATTCCTTCACTTTCCTCCACTGACACCTAATCAGTGTTTCTCTAGTGAAAAGAGTATTCACATGAGGCTTTGCGGGAGAGCAGGGTTCATTCACCAACACCCTGGTCTGTGCCCAGCCTTGCACCTGCCCCTCGGTCTGCACAGCTTCCCTGTTCGATGTCCTTCCGTCTAGTCAGGGCACACCCCTGCCCCTGCTACCGTCCTGCTCTGCAACCCTGCCCCTCTGCTGACTCTGCCAGGTTGTCAGCTCCTGCTCTGTGACTCAGGAGGACTGGATTTCTGTCCCGGCCCATTACTGACTCACCTGCTGTATGAGCATGCACAAACCACTGCCTCTTTGTGATCCTCGGATTCCCCACCCGCGCAATGAGGCATCTGAATGGATGGTCAGGAAGACCCCTTAGTGAAAAATCACTGCACATCCCAAAGCCCGTTGTCACTGAGCAATGAGAGGGATAGTAAGACAAAGCTGCCTAAAGACACAAGGCGAGGTTGCAGCCCAAGGAGGTGCTGGGGGAGCTGGAAGGCGAGTCCCAGGAAAGTGAATTCATTCTCTCTGGGCCAGTGGGTTTCTCCTTCCCTGCACATTACAATCATCAGAGGAGATTTCAGGAATCTTGATGCCCACGCTGCTCCCGAGAGCAATCAAATCAGAACCTTTAGGGCTGCAACCCAGGCATCAGTAATCTTTTCAGAGTTCCCTGTGTGATTCAAACGTGCAGTGAAGACTGAGAACTGCTGATGTACATTCACTGTCCACATTGTGGGCAACTTCCACCAGATAGTCAGTCATGTCCATTTAAAACATATATTTTAGATTCAGAGGGTAAGGTGGTTTTTAATAGTAGAAAATTAAAAGCAGCTAGGTTATTAAACACGCTCCATTTACTTGTGCCTCACCTACCAAAATATAATCCCCTATTAAGAAGAGAGCATATACGGATTAACATCTATCATCAAAAAGATGTAATTAATAACCCAGTTAGAACAAGATTTTGAAGAGCTAATAATTGCTAAGTACAAATTATGTATTCTCATTAAAATCTAGCTGTTACAAACTCCACTTAACCAATCAACCCTTGTCTAACAATTTGCTTTACTCTAGAGCTATTAAAAAAGGCATAATTTTTCCCCTGTCCTTTGGGATTACCTCCCAGAGCTTTGCAAAGGTTCATGGGCTTCAGCGTGTTGCCAGCACTTTTCCCCAATACGTCCCTCTCAGTGTGTAAACACAGGCTCTAATTGCCCCTCTTCCCTCCAAGTTATACCAAATCCCCACACAGCCAACCCCCATTTGCCATTTGGGACTTTGAGTACCTGCCACATCTCTGTTAGATAGCACAGAACAATCCCACTCAAACACAGCATATTATGTCCTTTCATCCTTAGCTTGCTCCAAAATCACTTACTCAAATTCGTTCCATTATAAAACAATGAAAAGAAGATACAACACTTTGAAATCAGATAGCTTTGGCCTAAAAATTTGACTCGAGGATTCCAGAAGCTGACCCCCAAATGTGTTGTCACCTGACGGCTGACAAAGTTGCTACTAAAATACAGTGGGGAAAAGGGAGTCTTTTCAAGAGATGTTACTAAGCCAATTGATTATTCATATAAAAAAAATGAACCTTGACCTCTATTTCACACCATACAGAAAAATCAATTCCAGATGGACTGTGGATCTAAACATAAAAGGCAAAACAATAAAACTTTTACAAGGAAACACAGGAGAACATCTTCATGACCTTGGAGTAGGCAAACTTTTCTTACACAAGACAAAATGTTCTAACCATAAAGGAAAAAAAATTGATAAACTGAACTTCATCAAAACTAGGAACTTCTCTTTATCAAATGATACCATTAAGAGAGTAAACATAAACCATAGAATAGGAGAAGCTATTGACAGTATCTGACAAATGACTTGTGCCAGAATATATAAAGAATTCCTAAAGATAAATAAGAAGAGGGACTTCCCTGGTGGCACAGTGGATAAGACTCTGTGCACCCAATGCAGGGGGCCTGGGTTCGATCCCTGGTCAGGGAACTAGATTCCACATTCATGCCGCAACTAAGAGTTTGCATGCCACAACTAACGAGTCTGCATGCCACAACTAAGGAGCCTGCCTGCTGCAGCTAAGGAGCCTACGTGCCGCAACTAAGGAGTCCATGTGCTGCAACTAAGGAGCCAGCGAGCCGCAACTAATAGCTGGTACAACCAAATAAATAAATATTTTTTAAAAAGAAGGAAATCAGACAATCTAATTTTTTAAAAGTCTTGAATAGGCACGTCACAAAAGAGGATATCCAAATGTTCCAATAAACACAAAAAAAGGTGCCTTACTTCATCAGATACTGGGAAAATGAAAAGTAAACCACAATGATATATAATTATACAACTACCAGAACAGCTAAAATGGAAAAGGAGGTTGTTAGGGAATACACAGAGAAATCAGAACCCTCATACACTCCTGGTGGGAGTATAAGTTAGTGCAGTCACTCTGGAAAACGCTCTGGAAGTATCTACTAAATTAGAACTTACATGTATCCTATAACCCTGAAACTCCAACCCTAGGACCAAATTAACGCCCAAAGACATGTAAAGAATATTCATCGAAGCACCACTGGTAACAGCCCCAAACTGGAAAATAACTGAATGTCCACCAACAGCAGAGTGGATAAATAAACTATGTATACTCACACCAGGCAGTACGTACAGAGCCACAAAAATGAATGGACTCCAGTTCCATGCAACAACATGGCTGAATCTCACAGACATAATGCCGAGTGAAAGCAGCAGACACAAAAGAGTGCGTGCTCTATGATTTCATTTAGATTAAATCAGAAAACAGGCAAAACTAATCTATAGGATTACACGTCAGGATAGCAGTTATCCTCGCAGGAATGGAGGGGAAAAAGAGCCTGAAGGGGGACACGAAGGGACCCCAGGAGGTGGCAATATTCTGTTTCACGATGAAGTTTCTGGTTACGTGGTATGTTCCCTGTGCAAAAAATTCACTAAGCTATGCACTTACGAGTGGTATACATCGATAAAAAGTTTACACACACACACACAATTTGGCTGTTCAACCTTTTCACTGTGTGTAACCTTGGGCAAGGCACTTACTCTACCTGATATTAAGTTTCCTTTTCTGTAAAAATTGGAATTATGATACCACCTACTTTGAAGGGTTGTTGCAGGGATAAAATGGAAAAAAAAAAGAAAAGTAGATTCACGTATGTAGCACCTGGCACACAGAGCATGCACTCCATAAATGAATTTCCCCACCCTTCCCTAATGTAACTCTATAATAGCCTCATGTAACAGGGGACTTGAGGACTTTCCTTTTTGTATATTTAAAAATAACCAAACCAATACCAAAACAAAACAAAAGATATTTTGAGTGTTAAAGGTGGCACAGGGCCCTTCATAGATAGTCTTGAAATGTCTGGAGAGTCTGTCTATGGGTGGAAACAATCCCCACCTCCAGCGAGGTTAGAACCAGGCGTTGGTCACAGCAACAGGGCTGTGAGTTAAACGCAAGGACTGCCCCCAAACCCGGTTAATCCATAAATGGCGACAGCAAGCACTGCACTAAGAAAGAGGACAGAAAGAATGCAGGATCTTGCCTGCCAACATGGCAGCCACTATCTTTTAACCACACATGGGCTGAATTTTCCAGCAGCAACGCTCTTCACAGACAGAAAAAATGAAGAAAAAACACTGTTTCCTTAAAACAAGTGCCAAGTCACAATGTGAGAAATAGCAAGTCACAGAAAACATGAGATATCCAGAAAGTAAACTTGTGATTACGAGGAATTGGAAACCAACCATGGTCACACCTTCATCCCCACCCCTCCAGACCTGGCTCCTTTGAGTGTACGGGGAGTCCTCTGACCTGCATGAGGCCAGGGCCCTACGCAGGCCACTGAGTTTGTTCCTTAATTCTTACATTCGCCCAGCAAACATTTATTGATGGGGGTGCAGGGGCAGCCTTGTGTTTGCTGGACACACGGCATCCATAGAAGAACGCGCCTGGACCCTGCCCTCACGGAGCTTACGGCCTGTGGAGTATTCCAAGAGGTAAACAGGCGAATACAATGCAAGGTGTTGTATGCTAAAATGCAGAGAAATACAAGGGACTTAGGGCCCAGAGAGGAGAGGACAACTTCCTAGAGAAGGGGACACCTGAGCTAAAGCTTAAAGGATAAAGAGTCAGGTGTGGGCATCCCCAAACAGAGGGGACAGCGTGAGCAAAACCCAAAGGAAGAAATTGCTATTGGTGTTGCTGGAACAGAGAGTAGAGACAAGGAGTGCCAGGAAAGGAGGCTGGGAGGTTGGCAGCACCAGATCAAGGTGGGCCTTCTGTGGACTCTGTCCTGTGGGCCAGCAGTTCTCAGTCCTGGCTGCATATCACACTCCCTGAGCATCTTTCAAACCACACGGATGTCAGTGTGGTCCAGGCTCATGCTCGGAGGTGCTTGCTTAGTGGGCCCAGGCTTGGGCCCCATCATGAGTGATTGGATGCATCTGGTGTTGAGAAGCATTGCTGTCATCCAGGGGTCTGCAAACCACAGTCCTGGGGCCAAATCCATTTCTTTATGATGTGAGAGCTAAGAATGGTTTTTACAGATAAACACTTGTGATCAATTTCATGGTAGGGAATACTAACTCCACTTAAGCAAAATGTTATCCCCCCCCCCAAAAAAAATGAAATCCTATTCTTCTCCTCAGTCAACCTGTATTGCAAAAAAGTATTCAATTATTATTATAATCTGAATTTCATCATTTAAACACTCATGAAGTTTGCCTTCGCCCTTATTATATAAGGACTCACATAACACCCTCAGTTTTGCCTCTTGGCCTGCAAAACCTAAAATATTTATTATCCGGCCATTTACAGATGAATGTTTGCTGACCCCTGCCACAGTTGATGCGGAGAGATGGACTGGTTTTGAGCAGAATAACATGGTGGGTTTGTGTTAAAAAAGAGGCCTCTGGCAGCTGTGTGGGGACAGACTTGGGGAGAAAAGACTGGAGAGAGGGAGGCCAGGAAGTGGCCATTGTTTAGTCTTGGCCCAGAAAAGAGCAGCAAAGCCTGGAGCTGTGCAGTGGAGGTGGGGCAGCAGGCCTGGATCTCGCAGGTTAGAGGAGGGGGTGACACACACAAGCTTGGTGGCTGATGTATGTGTGAGGTGAGGACAAGAGGGAGGTCCAGGAGATGTCCTTGGACCACCAAGGACCATACAGGTGGCCAGCACCACCACTTCCCCACCCTGGTCGGGGAGGGGAGCCCTGAGGCTGTCCCAGCACAACTAGAGGGAGGCGACTAGAGCCTCCTTGTCTTCTAGTCTCTGAAGATGTCATTTGCTTTTTGTAGCCCTTGGAGATAGTTCCCTTCCTGATACATGTGTACACAGACAAAAAAGCACAAAAAACAACATACTGTGCTATGGTATCCTTTGGCACCCTAAATCCCAAGGACCATCCAGCATGGCAGTCTGACCCCATTTTACAGACAGGAAGCGGGGGCCGAGAGGGCCGCTGCACCTTGCCCTAGTGAAGTCTTCCTATTCCCCCTTCATGTGCTGATATGCAACCAAGACTGCATGTCCGGCCCCGAACCGTTCTCAGAATGTCCTCCTTATCTCCGTGTCACATGTGTCCCTGAATCTCCGCATAAGCTCCTGTAGGCCAGCACCTGTGATCTCACTCCCTCAGATCCTTGGCTCCCATGCCAGTCGGCCTTGGGTTCAAATCCTTGTCCCGCCATGTCCTCACTGCTCTGAGTCTCGGTCTCTCCACCTGGTAAGTGGGGTTGAGACTCTTCCATATATGGTTGTTGACAGGCTTAAGCAGTATCCTACAAAGTGCTTAGTCCAGTGTCTAGCCCATGATAAGTGCTCAGTAATGCACAGTATTTCATTAGGGCCTTTCCCTCTTGGCAATCCGAATTCCTATTCGCGTGAGTCTGGCTGGAGTGGACGTATGCAGAGACGCAGTATAGTTAGAAGTGTCAACTCAGGAGCCAAAAGGCTGGGGTCCCAAGCTCAGCTCTGCCACTTAATAGCTGTGTGACCTTGGGTGAGTCACTTACAAAAATAGTTGGTATCTCATAGTGTCGTCATGAGAATTCAGTGAGTTAAAATACGTAGGGCATTTGGAACAGTGCCTGTCGATAGCAAGTGTTCTATAAGTGTCAGCTATTGTTAATGTTTCATGGTTATTTTTATTTTCCATGGTAATGTGAAAATCAGGCCAGGTACAGGGGTCCAACAGAACATAGACCAACAGTGAGCCTGGTGTGTTAGTTAACCCAGAATTTTCCAGGTGCTGCCTCAGTGCCTGGCCTGCGCTAGCCTTTGGGATGTCAAGTTGAATCAGGCTCCCCCAGCATATCTGAGGTCCTCACTTCTCTGTGAACTGCTAAAAAATGATTTATACAGCCTCACCCAGGTGGTCCTCATCTCTGTATGGATTTATACCGTGAAGTAGTAAATACTTATAGAGTCACAGGTTCTTATCAATCCTGACCCTCAAAAAGTCCTAAAGCCAAAAGGTATTTCTTTCTTTTAATAACTCATTTGCTGGCAAAACCTGGCCTGAAGTGATGGGAAGCTATTTATTGTCTTTATTTTTCCCACTTAGTGTGAACAGTTCACTGCAGGGCAATGAATGGGTTTCATTATGGAGCACTGCCCCAGACTCCAGCGGGGGTATTACGTCGTATACAGTATATATGCCCTCGCTCCTCTCTAAAATCTAAAAATGCACCAAGTTCCAAAACACGTCTGACCCCCAAGGGCTTCGGATGACAGACTGTGGACATGCATTTATTATTTCCGTGGGACAGCTGTAACCACTCTTATCATTCCCTTCAACCAAAAGATACAGAAAACTGGTGTTTGCCCATAACCAAACGACTTTTTATTTCTCTTTGAAACAGAAATCTGGGGTGTTTTCCAGAGTGATCTGAGAAGTGAAATCGGCTTTCCTCTTTTTAATGCAGCTGATATTTCAGAAAAGATGTACCTTATAACCAGCACAGACTCCAAGACAGGAAAACCCAGGTCTGAGGTCAAGGACAGCCCCTGTCTCAGATGGCTGAGCCCAGGAACACTACAGGATGGGTGCAGAGTCTCCCTGAGCAGAAGCCTTAATCCTCTGTCTCATAACCCAAGATAACACTCTCCTGATGATGTCTGCTCACTGTGAAATTCTGGGCGGGCGCAGAAGGCTTGTGCTGAAGCTGGGCAGGAGAGAGGCATGCTGTGAACCTGGAGGCAGAAAGAGCAAGGCCGATGGAACCGATGACTTCATAGGCTAATTGGGAGAGACCCACTTTGTAAATTGCTAATAGCCTTGGGGCACTGGAGTGACAGGCTAAATTAGCAAGCAGGATGGCTGGTTTGCTTGCTAGTGAATACCCTACTCACTAAAGGAAAGTCTCAGAAAGGAAATGCACCCATATGATACTTCTATATATGTGCTCCCAGACTGTAAAGTTTGGGGTAAGGAAAGTAGGAAGTAGCAATCAGCCTACAGGGTTCCATTTCCCCCGAACGTCTGGGCACCAGCCCCCTGGCCCCAATGCTGTGGCATACAGGGGCAGAGGGGACTGAGCCGGTGATGGGAAACGTGAGTACTGATCTCTACCTACTTGCTGAGCAACTCAACTCTGGGCAAAGTCCAGAGCCCTCCGCGTGTCACCTTACAGACTCGTGAAGCAGGAGGCATGGACCTTTAAGCTTCCTAATCAAACAGGCTTTGATGCTTGGGCTACTTCAATCACTAGCCTGCCTTTTCTTTCTCCCTTTTCTCTCTTCTCACCCACAATGAAATATGGAATTCCCAGCATTTGAACGTCCAGGAGGGACAGAGTGATGCATACACATCAGAGAGTGAAGAGACAACTAAGAATTCAGGGAGAGATTCATGTTGGCCCCATGGTTCTCCACTGAATGTTATTCAGCTGGGACCTGGCTTCACCTCTAATCCTCCCACCCCCTACCCAGTGCCCAGACAGCACCTGACCTCTTCCACACCCTCCAGCATCCTGACCTCCTTTCCCTGTAGCCATTATTTTTTCCCATAATTCCCTGCTCCTTCCACTCTGAAATCCAGCTACGACCAAGTGCCTACCGTGTGCCAGCTTAGTACCCGCACAGAGATTACTGGGCTTGCTCCCCCAATCGGCCTGTGGAATAGACAGGCTTCCTTTTAGAGAAGGGGAGGTCGTGGCTTAGAGATGAAGAAACTCACCCAGAGTGACATGCCCGGCAGGTGGTGGAGGAGATATCTAAACTCAGGTCCTTGGGAAGGCCAAGGCATCCCTGGGCCTCCACTTCCTCATCTGACCAAATAAATACTACCTTCTTCACAGGATGCTTCTAAAAACTAAACGGGACAGCAAAGCCGCCCATCAGTCCTCAGTGGCTATCAGAGTGTCATTATATCCCAAGAAGGGGTGAAAGCACGGCTTCTGTTTCCCATCTGTGGTCTCTGCATGACAGGACCACACCAGCCCTCCTGGCAGCTCAGCTCCTGTATCTCAACAATAGCAAATGAAAGGAAAGAAAGGCAGGCTGAGGAGATGGGAGTGGTGGGGCTGCTGGGGAAGAGCCTGCCCAAAGGAGCAGAGGTGGGAACTCCAAGACGTACATGGGAACAAGAGAGGAGCTGAGTCTAACTGCTAGACAGAAGGGGGAAGGAACGTTCTAGGAGGTGGGGGAGCCAGGGGAGTCTGGACTAAGCCCTGGGGCAGTGGGGAGCTGAGTTGGGGAGCGAGACGCAGATGTCCAGCTCTGGCAGTCACCAGGTGGGGGAAGGAACGAGGTGAGGGTGGGCCTGAGGGAGAGGGTGAGACTGAAGGAGGGAGGGGGGCCAGACAAGAGCAGAGAAGGCTGCTGAAGCCTGACCTCTGGCAGAGGCCTCGGGCTCGTTCCGTGAAAGGGAGAAAATGAGAGTTGCAACCCTGGCTCCCCACAACCTGGAGTGAAATCAGCACAGAATCGCCCAAAGACCCTCTAAACCCTAGTTCTTCCCAAATTTGGCGTGCACTCTCTGGCATGTTAAATAATGGTCATGTTTGCTATCCTTGAAGGTTCTCTCCAGGGCAAGGGTGAGCTCCCAAGTGCACTTACAGACTGCCTGGCTCTCACCGAGCATCCCATGAGCCCTACCTGCCCCTGCATCCCAGCAGCTGCCACAGGGCAGATGCACAGCAGGAAATGGGCAGCTTCCAGTCAATGTCCCAGCTTCAGGTCCTTCTCCTCTGTCACTTCCTAGCTGCATGGTTTTGAGCAGGTTGGGGGCTTTTTGTTTGTTTGTTATGTTTTTTTGTTTTTTTGCGGTACGCAGGCCTCTCACTGTTGTGGCCTCTCCCGTTGTGGAGCACAGGCTCCGGACGCGCAGGCTCAGCGGCCATGGCTCACGGGCCCAGCCGCTCCCCGGCATGTGGGATCTTCCCGGACTGGGGCAAAAACCCGTGTCCCCTGCATCGGCAGGCAGACTCTCAACCACTGTGCCACCAGGGAAGCCCCTGAGCAGGTTGCTTTTTGAACCTCAGTTTCTGCATCTCTAATCAGGTCAGTGAGGCCACCTACTCTTACGATTTTTGTGAGACTTTAATGTGATAATCAGTGCTTCACGAGCTATAAATCACCCTGTAAACATACTCTTCTGTTTACCACTACTGTGTGATGACTATTGAGGGTTGGATTCGTGTCTCCTAAAAAAAAGATGTTGAAGTCCTTATCCCTGGTTCCAGTGAATGTGACCTCATTTGGAAACAGGGTCTTTGCAGGTGTAATTAAGATGTAACTTAGGTTGAGGTCACACTGCATTAGAGCGAACTCTTATTCCAGTATGAGTGGTGTCCTTATAAGAGGAGGAGAAGAGACAGACACACAGAGAGGTGAGAATGCTGTGAAGACACAGAGATGCACAGAGGGAAGACGGCCACATGAGGACAGAGGCAGAGACTGGAGTTATCAGCTGCAAGCCAAGGAACACCAAGGACTGTTGGTGACCACCAAAAGCCAGGAGAGAGACGTGGGACAGATTCTCCCCGCTGGAGCCCCCAAGAAGGAACCAACTCTGCCAACACGTTGATTTTGGACTTCTAGCCCACAGAACTGTAAGAGGATAAATTTCTATTGTTTTAAGCCACTTAGTTTGTGGTACTCTGTGAGGGCAGCTCTAAAAACCAAACACACCAACAATGCTACCATGTAGAAAGTATCCTAACAGAAGAACAAGGTGTGCAGCACAGAGAAAGAAGCACTCAGTTCCTTCCCAGCTGCTTGCATCTGTTGCCGACTCCTTCACGCCAGGCCCTTGCCTTCCCACCCTGTGCTCAGTCAGACTTGTCAGAAGGTCTCTCTGGAAACGAGCCTAACCGGTACTGACCAGCATTTTCTAAAATGGATACATCCAATAATAGCTAAGCACCCACTACATCCTGGGGCCAGGCATTGAGGGTACAGAGATACACCATACAGATCCCATTCCCACCTGCACCGAGTTCACAGTCTAGAGGGAGGATACTTTGAACAAGACATTGCAAGTGGGAAACAGGCATCCAGGCACCGCAGGGGAAGCAGCATGTGAGGTGCTCGGGGGAAATGCAGCAAGAGGATAAAACATCACCCACTGCGTCCGTCAGCAGCTCCGTGTTGACAAATTCACACAAGTCCCAAAAGGCCACAGGCATCAGATCACTCCACAGTTCAAGAATTTTCTATGACTCCCAGTGGCTATAGCCTCAGGTCCCATCTTTGTAGGTTTTATTCTTAATTCTCCCCATCCCTCTCTAGACTCTTGTCACTCAATTCTCTTTTACAAACACTTTATACCCACTCCGGCAAACAGGTAACACAGGCTTTGGGGAATCCTGAGTTAGAATCCATACCCTTGAGTATGCTGTATGCCTTTTAATATCATTGAATATTTGTCAGAGGCCTGTTCTGGGGCTCTGTACTCAGGATACAGAGATTAATAAGACATGTTTCTCCTTGTTTGCCAGCAGCTAAAGGGCTAGTTAGAGCTCCTGGGCCTCAGTTTGCTCATCTGTAAAATGGAGGCATAATATCAGTCCTACCCTACCTGTATAAGAAGTGTTGAATGCTCTGCAGGTATGTGATAAACACCAGATCCTCAGACATTTATTTCCCTGGCGGTATCTTTTCTCAAACCTTCCCCATGCCTATGTCCTCTCCTTTCGTCTTTACTTCCCCGTGGCAAATACATTTTTAAGACTCAGATGAAATCCTGGTCCTTCTGCAAGCTTTTCTTGACCAGTCTCAGCATCCTAACCTCTATAACACATGAATCTCAGTACTCTCCCCAGTTGTATGGTCCAGTTAGGCATCTTTTCCTTGGCTTGGGTCTTAAACCTGTCCTAGGCTCCTTGCCTCTCTTAGCTCTTTGTATCATGCTTTCTATCTGGTTCTTATTCAAGGAACTCTGGAGATTAGCTGCTGATTGCTTCATTATTGCAAGTCCCCCCAAAAGAGGGAGAAAGTCAAGTAAACCCCCCCCACAAATACTGAGCCACTCAGGAGCCCACCCTGCCTCAAGGTTAAGACAAGGGGACTGTCTGCACTAGAAGCCTTGTGATCCCCAGACCTGAATGGCCTCTCCCCTTCTGCCTTCCTGGCTCTCAAAGTAGCCCAGCTGCTCATACTCTCGCAGTGGCCCCTCCTGCCCAGGGGCAAGGAAATGGTTACCAAAGTGCAGCTCTGATTGGGAGGCAGCAGGGGAATGGCTGGGGACACAACCGCCCATGGTGGCCAAACTGAAACATCTGTCCCCCTCCTTATGTGTCATTCCCAGCGCATTAAATCGCACAGACCCCTCTGACTCACAGGCATGGCGGCTGCTGGGTCTCCCAACCCCTCTCCTCTCTGGTTCACACTCCATGGGGTCATCTCACCTCTCAGGGGTGGAGAAGGGAGAGTGGCTTGAATAACTCTCTGAGTCACCGAAGCCCAGAAAGACACACCCAAGGGAAAGCCGCTCTCTGGGTCAGCAGGGGCAATGGTGGCAGGGAACTGGGCCATCGTCATGGACAGAGGGACTCTGCCCCTCATTCTCTCTGTACATGAGTTTCTCCTGAACGCTGCATCAAGGGGCTTCAGGGTCAACTCAAGGACACAGGAGTTTCAGCAGGGACTTTATATTCAGATGGCAGATCTACAGGGCACAGAGAAGGAAGCCACTGGCTTTGGCTTTGAGGAGTTAGGGAAGGATTCAAAGGGCTGGCATCCAGGGAAAAGCAGGGGCTAAGAAAGCAAAGTCCATCAGGTTAGCCAGGGCTGGGGACATAACATTCATGGTCGCCTACTCTGTACTAGGCAGAGCGCTCATTGATTTTTACACATGATTTTACTTTATCATCAGGTTAGCCCTCTGTTACAGGAATTACTGTTATTAACATCTCCATTTTGCAAATGAAGGAACCCAAGCACAGGGGACCTGAACAAGCTGCAAGCCAGTAAGGGGAAGAGGCAGGATTCTAATCCAGGTCTGAGGAACCCCAAAGCCTGCCCTCTCTACCATGTGCTACACAGCTACTGGGTGACAGCACACGTTCCTATCATGCTTCGTCTCTGGATGCCGTTTCCTGAGTTAACCTGCTATTCCCAAGTATTCAGCATCTGGATAATCCCTTTCCGGGCCAGAGGTAGCTACCACTCATGGTTCATAAGAAGGGACATGCCCGTAAGCAGGCACAGTGTAAGATTAAGTGGGGGAGTGCAAACAGCCAGGCTGCTCTGAGAGCCACAAGGCAGAAGCGACAAGGCCATTCAGGTCTGGAGATCACAGGACTTCTGTGGAGAATGTTCCTCTTGTCCCAGAATTTTTAGGGAGGGCTAGCTTCTGGGTGGTCCAACTCTTGGGGAGGGGGGAGGTTATATGACTTTTTTTCTCCCTTCTTCTGAGGCTTGCAAGCAATCAGCAAACCATCCCATAGATACTGCCAAAGGGAGGCTGCATGGTGGAGAGTTAGAAAGAAAACAGCGTCTCAAAATGCCAGCTTTACGGCGCATGCAAGACCTCTTTGTATGTGGTTTCTCATTAAATCTGCATGACAACCTTGCACAGAAGCTATTATTGTTCTCATTCCCACGGAAGAAAAATTAAAGTTCAGACAGACTGTTTCTTAAATTAATGAACTTCCATATGCATGTTTATTTACTTTTACCCCAGCTTGTGCAAGAAAAATTATACAGAGTCCTGTGCAGACAGAAGGTATGACATCTCAAATGTGGCCCCAGGTTGCTGCAAGTTCTGTGCTTTTCTGTCTCTCCTGCGCTCTGCAGCACCCACGGCACGTGTCCTTTAATCTAGGACACCCCCAGCCCTCCCCTCCCAACCCCATGGGTCTAAAACAGGATTCAGTATGGAAAGGTTCCATTTGCCTGCGAATTTTCAGAAGCAGCAGACAAGCAGGAGTGGGGCTGTCTCATCTGGGTTGAGAATTTAGGTGAGCAATGTTCACCCAGCCCCACCTCTCAGAGCCCTGAGAGAGACATGAACTTGAGGCCGCTGCTGTACTCGCAAGCTGCATGATCCTGCCTGGAACACTTAATCTCTTTGTAATTTTGTTTTCTCATCCGTATCATGAGACTATTAATAGCCCTGACTACTGCTCACTGACAGAGCTGTTCAGGGGTGTGAGTGGGGAGACGGGTGTAAACACACTTTGTCAGCCATAAACTGCGAAACAAACGTGAGGGCTTACTTTCATCCCTACCCAGGTAACCACACTCAGCAGTATGGACCCAGCGAGACCGAACCTTAAGTACAACATGCTCAGGGCTGACAGCAGAATTTTTCAGCTATGTTCAACAGTCATATTGGAGTAGCTGGCTCTGGGATGGGAGATCAAAGACAGACACTGAACAAAATAAGGGCCACAGTGCGCTAGGTTCTAGAACTGACATGGAGGCCCACAGAGGAGGCTGGTAAAGTGGACCAAGGATAGACAGGGCAGGAGCTGCTGATGAAAGGATATAGGAACTATGTCTTAAAGAATAAGTAGATTTGGCACAAGGGACACAGAAAAGGCATTCCGAGCAGAGGGAACAGCACGGCCAAGGCACAGAGATCTGACCAGGACAGGGTGTAGAGAGAAGTGTGCTAATTCAGTGGCGGGGGGACAGGGGGTGAGCCTCCCAGGTGCCCAGTGAGCAGCAAGCCTGGCCCCCATCCTTCATCTGAAGGGAACAGCATTTATTCGTCAGTGGAACATCATTGCAACTGCCCTGCATGACTTTTCACAGCCGTACCCAGGGAGACAGCCCAGTATCTCACCAACCCACAGGATTGCCAGCATTTCTCTAGCCATTTGTTACCCTGATTTGCTAGCAGTTTTCTGAAGTCAAACCAATCTACTGGGCACGTAAGTTCCCACTACTTTAGCGAGCAGAAATCTACCGGTTCCATTTTCTTCCCTGGGGAAGGAGGAAAGGCTAAAATGAGTAGTCATTTCTCATATTTACATAGTTCCTTTCTTCTTGCTTGCAGTGACTTATGGACAAGCATTAATCTGTTAGGAAGGCAGAGAAAAATTACGACCTCTGCCACACTGACTAAGGAAGAGGGACTGGGGGCGGGAGGGTCATATTTCTGCTTTGTCAGAACAATTAAAGACTTCGATTCTTTGAAATCTGAGATGAGGGCTTAAAGCTAGAACAGATCTTGGATGTGATCTTGTCCAACATACAAGTGCAAGATTCCCTTATAAAACCGCCTGTCCAACCAACAGGCACCAAGACCTTGCTTGACTGACTTTTGTTTATTAATTTGACGATCTGATGTATCTTACTTCTGACGGGAACACAAACACTGCACATCAAGGAAAAGGGGGAAACGGGAAAATGGGGATTTTTGGAAAGAGGCCTGGAGTCAAATTTGGCTTTTCTGCTTCCATATATTAAGCTACTATGACCTTAGGCAAGACATCGAAACTCTCTGAGTTTCCTCCTCTGCAGAGAGTGGGTTATAAAACCTTCCTTGCTGGGGTTGATGTAAGGATTAAATGGACCAGTTTATATAGAGTGCCCAGTAGAGTTGCCTGGCGCGCAGCCGACACTCAATAAATGGTAATTATCATTCTCTCATTAGCCCAAACGCCCACCCAAGGCAGAAATCCTTCTTTACACAACCCTGACACACTAAAGAGCTATCAGATCGCTACTTGAATAAATATTTGTTGATTGATTTGGTAATCCGTGGGTTCTAAGTACCCAAGGACACACATACCCTACCTTTATTCCTCCAAATTCTTAGAGATGCTTTAGTAACAAGACCACATACCTCTCCACTGGGTGGTACTTAATGGCGAAATCCTTCTCCGCACGGAGCCAGACTCTAGTCACTACAACTCTTCTCCAGTCCGTGGTTTGCTTCCTTAACCACTTTTGTTTTAAACATGCAGTCTCCTTTGAAGAACTTCCCAGAAAGCTGCACATACATGGAACCAGTTGCCTACAACTTCAGGGGTGTCTCAGACCTCGTGAAGGGCTCTATGTGTTCCAGGCTGAGCACTACTGTTATGGAAGCTAACCAAACAAGGTGCAGACACTGCTGCTCTGGTTCACCAAACCTCTCTCTCATCCTCTCTGCCCAGCACGCTCCCTGTACCTTCAGAAGAGGACGCAAGCTCTGTCATCAGTAGACCACAGTTCAGATTCCAGTTTCCCCATGTAGTTTGTCATTAAGCCTCAGTTTCCTCATCTACAAAATGGGGATAATCACAGTACCTACCCTGCAGGGCTGTTCTGAGGGTTGAGGGGGATCATGCACATTGATGCTTAGCACAGTGCCCGGCACAGTGTAAACACACAACAGAAGTCAGCTATTGTCATTTGTCCTAGTATATCTGTTCCCTTGCCCCCATTCCCTCCATAGACACTACAGCTTGGCGTTGCTCCACTTAAGGGGATGCTCCGGAACATACATTCAACTCCAGGACTCAGGATAGGTCTGGGTGTCATGCCCGGGGTGTCAGGCAGGGGGCGCTCTGCCCAAGTCAGACTTGGGACAGCAGCTGACAGGTGTCAGACTCGGCCCCAGAGGACCTCTGATGGGCATGTGTATGGTCTTTGATTAATAAATATGAGAAAAATTGAAGCACTGATTTAAAAATGCAGTGTTTCCGCAGATTAAAATTTAATAAACAAATGGTCCTGGAGAAGGGAAAGACGAAATGGGATCTATGGAGATTAAAAAAAGAGAGAGAATCCCAATGTCTTTTCCTCTTTATTCTCCAACCTCCTTTCCTCCCTCTCGTCCTTCTTTACAAAAAACAAACATGTATTGAGTGGTTACCTGTGTCAGCCTTGTGCTAGGCACCGGGAATACAAGATGAATAAGCCCTGGTTTCTGCCCTCAAGGAGCTCACAGTCTTGGGGTGGGAGTGAGGAGGGGCGGCAGGCATAGACTTAGGAAGAGAACACAGTGGGGCAAGTCCAACAACAGTACAAGTACAGGTGCTCAGGCTGCTGAGGACAGAGCCTCAGACTCCAGGTGGGACACAGAGGAATAGGGGTATTTCCCCAAGAAGGGGACATTCAAATTGAGACCTTTTAACCATTTCTTACTAGACATGTTTGCTGGTTATAAAGGTAATATATACTTACTATGAGAGACTTAGAAAGCACAACACTGCCAGACAAAAAAAAAATCAACCATTTCTCACCAGAGAAAGCAACCACTGACACATTCGTGAGCATTTCTCCATCTTTCAACCTATATATTTAACATAAATGAGCTCATGATGTCTAAACAATTTGATAGGCTCCCCTTTTCACTTAACATCGAAACATAAGCATTTTTCCTTCAAGTTCAGTCCATAAGAGTGACCTCTGGATCTCTGATTTGGGGGACAGCGCCCCCGGGGCAGCCAGGGTTGGCCCAGAGGAGACTGGACCAGCTGGGTTTCGGCAAGCAGGTCGAGTCAGCAGAGCATCCCACGTCCCACAACTGTGGAACGGTTGGAGAGCAGGGCGTGGCACGCAGGAGAACGTCCAGGCCGAGAGGGTCCTCGGCACACAGGCGGTGGTCGACGCCATGGGATGGATGAGACCCCTCAGGGAGGGTGTGCAGGGTGAGAAGAGAGATGACTTAGGGTAAGGTCCCTGCCCTCTAGAAGCTCACAGTCTAGATGCGTTCATGTGCAAGTCGTTTACCCCCAGCTAGATTGTAAGCTCCTTGAGGGCAGTTACCACTTCACACACAGCGGTCCCTCGCCAACCATGGGGGTTGGGTTTCTGAAAACCCCTGGGGAGGAAAAGTCAGGCTTGAGGAATTTAGGACCTTACTGGGGAAAAAACAGGGTTAGGGGAATGAAGTCACGAGTGAACTTATGAAAGCTTCACATTTTTACATTGATGGAAAGAAAAACAACAAGCACAGCATATTCAAAACATCGAGTAGCAATGACTCTTCAATTATCAACGTGCCCTTCAATTAACAACACAGACTTTGCAATTTATTTTCATTTACCATCCATCCCTTGCATTGAGCCCTCCCCTTCGCAGGTATAACAATATGCTTGTACATCCATTTGTTTTCATTGCTAGAAAAAATACACTAGCTAAGAGTCATCTTCTTTGGTATGTTTCCCCATGCAAAGGTTCAATGCCTTTCGGGGTTTTTACGACTCTGAGCTACTAATTCCTATCTCTTGGTCCCCCCCTGCAAGCACACTCCCACATCTTAACAGGTAGGAGTGGGCTTTTGGTGTCTGATGGACCCCCCTCCCACTCTTTTCTCTTCCCTGCTTTGGCAAACATCTCTCTCCTCGTCTGCCATCCACTTCACCTACTTCCCTCTTCCCAACCTCTGGGCAGATTTCATCATCCCCACGGGAATGACCTCAGATTCTCCATGGCTTCTGAAAGAATATGCAAACATGAAGTTGTCAGTATTAGAATCTGGTGTCTTTCTTCCATAGCGCCTAGTACATCGTGCACTCGCTAACTCACAGTAGGTGCTCAGAGGACTCCTGCTGAACTGAGCCATCTCCTAGCCCAAAGGAAAGGAGGTGAATTTTATTCCTCTTTGCACTCACTGCTCCAGATGAATGTTAAACCTTGCACACAGCGTAAATATTGAAATATTTGTAGGCACATTTAATTTTCCCTTCTGACAGGTCATGATGGCAAGAAGGAACTAATAGATGCAATCTACCTGCATTCACAAAGGCAATTTTGAGGTCCACATGACATGCTGTCAATAGACTCAAAAGATATGGCCCTTTAGTGAAGGAATTCTCCATCTTTTCCAGCTCAGAGACCACTTGGATAAAGCAAAAGACCTACTAACCCACAATTCCCCCATGCACATTCAGGACACAAAAAGTGATCACCACCTGACTACATGGCAGAACTAGCTCTATTTTTGATGAGTACCAGCAAAACAATACCTTTTAAATGAAATGATAATCAGTTACATTTACATAGCACTTTATAGTTTACAAAACGCTTTCATGTACATTTTTTTAAATCTCACTTGTTTTTCACAGCTACTCTGTGAGGTGGTCAGAGAAAGCACTGATAACTCCATTTTGCAGATGAGGAAACTGAGGCTTATTCTAAAGAAAGGGGTCAAAAGGGGAGCAACTCACTAATTCAATTTGAGTTCTCACCATGTTGTTACAGGCTGGATTACACAGAAAAAAACAACTCAATTACAATGCTGTTTCACGTCCTGTAACTGCCGCTGCCCAAGACAAAGCCTCCCCCTACTTACTCCCCTCCCTGCCACCTGTCTTCTGCTATCCTGGCCACGAACTAACCAGCCTGGCGCATGAAGACATTTGAGTCCATGACCTACGAGGAAAGGTAATGAAGACATGTCAAGTACCACACGTCCACATGTACCGGAAATTGCATTCTGCACTTCTTATGCATGATTTCATTTTAGCCCCAAAACAGCCCTGCAGAGGAGGCCCATCTGACTGAAGCCTGTGATTGGAGGAGGGACACAGAGTATATTCAATGTTTCCAATTGTGGAAAAAGTCTTAAAATATAAAAAAAGCATTTTGAAAAGACACATAGTCACATTAGCCAGAAATAACCACTATTAACACTCTAATGCATTCACTTATGATTGTTTCTGCATTTTATATAGTTAAAATAAAGCTATAGGTGCAATTACATATTCTGGGTTTTTTCCCCTTACAGTGGACTCAACATTTGCCCACATCTCCACAAGTCCCATGCATCTTATTTTGAATAGTTATATCTATTCTGTCCCAGGGATGCCATAACTAACTTTTATCTTAATGTTGACCAGGTGAGTGCTTTCCAGTCCTTTGTGTATATAAATAATATATAAATAAAATATATAAATAATATTATATTATTTATGAATAAGAAATATTTGAACATTTTTGTCCACCCATTTCCTCTGCATTTCTGCTTTTTTCCTAAGGATTTTTGTATTCTCGAAGTGCACTGAACCCCATTTCCTCATCTGGAACCCTGCCCGGCAAGAGCATCATCTGTGGAGGTTTCTCCAAATACACACCCCTGGCTCCATCCCAGGGCTAGGACCCTAATCTCCTGAGTGGGGTGGGCTCACTCTGGTGGCTCTGGTCCCCCCACTGTGCCAGGACCGATGCTCCCCAGCCTCCTACCTGGCCTGACTGCACTGCACGGACATACAGTCTTGACACAAAGGAAGTTCCCCCTCCTCACGGCACCGACTCCTGACAGGTAGAGCCCAAGGCCTGTTGGCCATCATCTAGGTTCCAACCTTCTTGCTCCATTTTTGTGATTTCTACACTTTCAGGCTACCTGCACTATTATTAACCTAATTTTTTTTTTTACTCAACTTACTTTTTGTTTCTTGAATTCATTTATTCAAAAAAAAGGAAAATGTATCTCGTTATGCTAAGTTAAAAAAAAAAAATTCTTCATGTATAGAAGAGAAAACTTAAAAATAAACACAATGACTACAAAACCAAGTAAAGACCGTTGCCTCCTTATCCAGACCCGGACCTTTGTTAAAATGGGAGATTAGCAAGCGTCATCCAAGGTATTTAATACCTACCAGCACCACAATCAGGCTCTCTCCTCAACTCAGTCACAAAGATTGAACAGGAATTGAAATAGGACTCTCTCACCATGTGATTCAATGTTACTTAATACTCTGCTTCGGTAACACACCTACAACCATTTGGTACTGGTCCCCCAGTGGAAAACACTGATCTAGTCCAACTTTCTCCACTTACAGAGGACAAAAGATGCTGAGAGTTCAGGGACAAGCCCCGTCGGCAGGAAAGCAGAACCAAGAATCCAGGTTTCCTGGCTCCTAAGTCGTATTTGATCACTCTGAAAATTTCATTTAAAAAAAAATGTTAGGCAGGAGAGTATATAGGGAGAAAAATACATTTTTCCTTTGATCTTTGCTTATAAGATAACAAAGCGTGTTATGATAGAAGAG
Source organism: Pseudorca crassidens (assembly GCF_039906515.1). NCBI lineage: Eukaryota > Metazoa > Chordata > Mammalia > Artiodactyla > Delphinidae > Pseudorca > Pseudorca crassidens. Next base: position 57,650,135 of record NC_090304.1, read on the forward strand.
ATTAAAGATACAAGCATTTCCTTAAAAAAATTCAATCAGCAGGAATTACTGACAATTTACTTCCAAGCCAGATTCTACCCTGTGTGCTGGGCTTATAATAGAGAACAGGAAACAACTTCCAGCCTCTGTCCCCCAAACTGACTGTGTGTGGGCAATGTTCAGATTTAGAGTAGCATCTGTGGATTGATCATTCATTCATTACTCCACGAACATGGATGAGCACCTACTGTGTGTCAGATTTCCATAAATGATTTTTAATGGGAGCACTGATGCTTTTAGACAGTTACTCTGATAACCATACTAATTGCTAAGATTCAAACATAAGAATGGCAGGCTTTAAAAATATCACTCAAGTTAGCTACAGAAAACTGTTTTATAAAACCTATGCTGAAGACAGAGAGAATGGACTTGAGGACATGGGGAGGGAGAAGGGTAAGCTGGGATGAAGTGAGAGAGTGGCATGGACATATATACACTACCAAACGTAAAATAGCTAGCTAGTGGGAAGCAGCCGCAGAGCACAGGGAGATCAGCTCGGTGCTTTGTGACCACCTAGAGGGGTGGGATAGGGAGGGTGGGAGGGAGACACAAGAGGGAGGAGATATGGGGATATATGTAAATGTATAGCTGATTCACTTAGTTATACAGCAGAAACTAACACACCATTGTAAAGCAATTATACTCCAATAAAGATGCTAAAAAAATAAATACATTTATAGTGTTTAAAAAAAAAAACCTATGCTGAACTTCTAAATGGAGGATACAATTTTAAAAGCATTACACAGTTTAGATATTATTACTACTAATAATTAACACAAGCAAGCCAACCATACAATTATTAACAATTAGCTACTATTTATTGGACCCTATGATACACTTGGCATTTGGCTCAACACTTCTGCAGACACTGACATTTAATCCTCACAAGAATCCTGTAAAGGATTATTATCTGTAATGTACAGACTTGGAAGCCAAGGATTATAGAGGTTAAATAAGTTTCCCCAAATCGCATAGTTAATAAATGGTGAGACCTAGATACAAATCCAGATAGCTGGCTGAAAGTTTAAATCTTTCCAAATTTGAAAGGCAAGCTTACTAAAGGAAAAATAAACGTTAGGATTTTCTTCACTTTAATGATACCCAAAGAGGAGGGGGAATTTCAAAGCTCCTTCAAAGTTTCACCGCTAGTTTAAGCATCCATTAGCGGTTAAAAAATGTTCAGTGACAGTGTTTTTCCAAACATTAGAGTGCACCAGAACCACCTGGCGGGCTTGTTAAAACAGAGTGCTGGACCCCACCCACAGTCTCCCATTCGGTAGGTCTCAGGGGAGGCTGAGGATGTGCATTTCAGGTGATGTTCATGCTGCTGCTCTGGAGACCGCACTTTGAGAATCACCTGGTGTGGGGATCGTGGGCTTTATAATTAGACTTGGGTCCCAATCTTGACTCCTGTTTTAGGTGTAACCTTGGGCAAGTCACAGAGGCTAAGTTCTTCATCTCTAAAAGAGAAGATCACTATTGGATAAGGTCATTGTGAGGATTATATTAAATGAAATTAGGCATATAATCTGCCAAGTACCCGGCATGAAAAGAGAAAGGAACAGAACTGCGCTTCGGGGGATAGTAATATTTCATCCCACATAATCACATTTGTCTCTTCTATGCATAATGATGTTAGCAGATGTTGGCCGATACAAAAAGGAAGATATATGTGGTGGGAAAACCATCAAAGCCAAATGCCAGCGGGTTAAGAAGGGCCACTCTTGCCCAGCAGCCACAAGAGGTAGTGGTAGCATCGCACAGAAGAATTCATGGATGGCTTGCAGGCAAAACCAGAGGGACCTGAAGCCATCTGGGCTTTTCCTGGGGCTCAATGCAGATTTCATAATTATAAAATAACCATATAACTGTTTGGGCTTTATAAAGCACCTTGCTGTCGAATGGAATACATGGGAAGTGTTAAGTAGTCCTTTTATCTTCTTCTGCCCGATTTGTAAAGTGTTGTCTGTGGGGAATATTGTGTGTATGTGTACGTGTGTGTTGTTTGTTGCTGGTTTTATAGTAAGTCACAGAGACAAACCTGGTTGTGAGCTTCTCGTCCAGAAAGAGTGGAATATATTAAGGCTGGAAATTGGCTTTGGGGCTAAATACAGCCCAGTGGTTAGGATGGAGTGGAGGGTGTGCTGGGGCACCTTTTCAAGCTGTTGGTGAGTATTTGAAACATTTAAAGGTAGATCCTGGTGCTATGGAGTGGTACTTAAATCATCTGACAAGGGCTGTCTTCGTAAGGCCGTTTGTAAGTTCTTTGGCTAAATAAGAGTGAGGCATATTGTGTGACCCAGCCAAGAGGGACCAAAGAGGGATGGAGATGGCAGAGACCTGCCTGGCCTGAGATTAGCACCTGCGGGGCCATGGCTGATGAGCTTTCACTCCTGCAACTCCAGGCTCCCACAAAGGAGAGTGGAAGGATGGTTTCCCAGGAGCCATGTGGCTTTCACTGCCCCTGGCTCCCTGCTAGCCAGCCCCTCTTATTCATGCCTCAGCTCCCACGCTGGTCTCTCTGACCAGCTCATCTACAGCAGACACTGTGGATCCCCTGGGCGCCCTGCTGTGCCCATGGACAGTCTCCAGACCACACAGGCTTCCCACCTCATTTCTCTGCCGGGGACTCTCTGGCAGTGGAAACCCACGCACAGGGCTGGGTGGAAACACCTGGAGGTTAACATCCCTGGAAGCAGTCCACAACCAATGAGAAGCGTACCTCGGTAGATGGACACCCCTGCTTCTTTGCTCCCTGATGGCACAACTGTCCGGCCAGTGCATCAGTGTCTCTCAGAAGGCCCTCGAAGGACTAAGCCCCCTGCCCACGGTGGTGACCCAATCAGTGATGTACCTGCGCTTAGCCTTCCTCCCTTCCCTGCCCCCTCACCATGCCTCCTGGAATCACGGCATAAATAAACCCCTTTCCTCTGGGTCTGCTTTGGGGAGAACCCAAGCGCTAAGATCTAAGACATTATCTCAGGTCCTCCTTCCCACCCCCCAGTCTCTCTCTATCACACCGTCCCGTCCCGTTTCCTTCCTGACCACTCTCTGAACAGATCTGCTTTCTCTTCTTACTTCTTCACAAGGGCCGGGCCTGGGCCTGCTCCATCTCCACCACCCGGAACTATGCCTGGCCGGTGCTCAGCAAACATTAATTGATTAAAAGAATAGTATTGGCCACTTGGAAATGGCTTCCTCCTAGAACTGTTTATATAAACAGGAATTATACTCTCACCTCTTAACATCAACTCCCTTTCTTTCCCCAAATATAGCCCTGTCCTAAGACACATCTATGAATAAGCAGAGAGGTTTCATGGAAGGCTTTTGCAATCCAGAGAGCTGTGTGACTTTGGGCAAATTATTTGCCTTCTCTGATCTTCCTTGAGACCATCTCAAGAACTAGGAATAGTATTGCTTATCTAATGGATTTACAGCAAAGGCTAAGAGCTTAGAGAGGTAGTAGAATGCCTGGTACTCGGCAGGCATTTAATAAGTGCGAGTCCCCTTCATCCCGTTTCTTCCTCTTATCTTCTCTCTCAACCTTCATAATAAGCCCTACACTCTACAGAGAGAGGGGATTCTTTGAGCACGTCTCTCCATGTCTGAGCTGCCTCCAGCCCCTACCCCCTTGCTACTCATCCCTGTCCCTGTATAAACACACACGTGCACGCGCACGCACACACACACACACACACACACACTTGTAGATGGTGTCATTGAGTTACATAGCCAGCACCATATTCTGAATTGTCTTCAACTTCCTGCCTCCATTTAGTAAGCCCTTCTAGGCAGGTCCAGACCCTTCCATGTAGGCTACTTGGCCATTTCACAGATAGGGAGAGTGAGGCCCAGAGAGGGTGGGTGAGTGCTCAAAGCCTCCGTGCTAGGGCAATGCAAGCCTGTCTACTCCTCTCTAGACAACACTACCTTCACCAGGCTCCTAGCAAACTCCAGAGACTACACGGCTGGGACTGAGTAACGCCCTAAGGACCTGTGGAGGTTTGCAGCAGTAGATACCCCTGTGCTAAATGGTCCTCCTCTTGCTTTTGTTTAATGAAAATTGATGCAATGCTCTTGGCAGTGTCCTGGACAAACCCACTGCGGTAGGTATTATGAGCCCATTTAACATTCGAGGAAACTAAGACTCAGAGAAGTTAAGCAGTTTGCTCTCCATCACAGAGTGAATAAGTAGTGGAACCAAGAATCAAATCGAGGTGTGTCTGACCCAGAGCCTAAGTTGTCCTTAGAAGACACGGTCCTTCCTCTCTCTGCTCCCTTGTTCTTCGCTGCTGCTCTCCCAGTGTTTTTCTGTCACAGCCCCGCTCCCTCTCAGCTTTCCTTTTCACAAAAGGCAGGAAACTGAAGTGCATCCACTACATTGCAAGCTCCCTGAGGTTTCCTTCACTCATCTCCAGGCACTGTTATAAGCTCAGGAAAGATCTGGACAACTGAAGTGAACAAAGCCTCAAGAGGAGTTGACTGGAAGATGTTTTAGTTTCTTTCCAACTCTGGAAGGCTACTCCCTGACGGTTCTATTTCAGCTCTGTCAACACATAAGGACAAGCATTTGTAGCCATTCAAAACACTGAACAGCATTATTAAACACCAACAAATGTTCATCCTCAAGAGGGGATTCCACGACCATGGGAGCCAGTGCCTGGGGACTCCACCTTTGCAGGGGACCCCAGAGGAGCAGCATCTCCGTTTGGATCCATCACGTCACAACACAGCTCCAAATGCTCAGCCTTCCTGCCAGGGGCTGAGGCTCTGTGATCAGAAGGGGTTAGGAAAGGAAACAGGCACAGCCACCACGACCGCTCTGGAGCCTTCCTGAGCACCCCAAGAGAACACAGCCTTCCTAACCCTATTAACCACTTAGCTGACCAGTGAAGTCCAAGGGCATCCTCAAGAAATAGCCACACTCACTGAAATCCTGCCCCGTGAGGGTAACCAACAGGGGGTGAGGCATCAGGCCCCAGGACTGTCAGAGAGTCTGGCTCCTTCAAGATGGCCAAGCTGGGTGACAGGTCCTCTGCTGTCTGGTCACCCAGGACAGCCTTAATGCCATCCCTGCTACGCACCTTTCAGCTATCAGAGTGACTTCCTGATCGTGGAACACCCACCCCCACTCAAACACATAGTGCAGTGACTGAGGGTGGACTCTGGAGCTGGGTTATCTGGGGCCAAGTCCTGGCTCCACTGCTTACTACGTACATGACCTGGGACAAGTCACCCAACCTTTCCATGCTTCAGTTTCCTCAAACATAAGGTAGGAAAAACAACACTCCTTACCTCATAAGGGTTGTAAGAAAATTCATTTATTTATAAAGCACTTCTAAAGTGCCACTGCAGAAGCACTTTATAAGTATTTATCAAATAAATAAGTACTCATCCCATCTCCCAATAACTTCCTAGGACTAGCCTCTTGGAAAACACACCTATTTATTATGCTCTCACACATGCACGCCTCCACTCATTCATTCTTCTTCCATACGCTCCCACGGTGTTCTGCCTAGTCACAGCCCGTATCACTCTGGACCACCGTGGTCTATTCCAAGAGCATCTTCACTGTACCACAGCCACACACTGTTATCAGCACTGAGAATGCAGTGGTCAGTTCAGAAAGGAGGGGGATATGGGTCACGGTCGCTACGTAACGAAGGCAAGGGTGCAGTGCTAGAGGCACGAGCAGCGGGCACCTTATGGAGGTATCAGTTATACTATGTCTTAATAATGTTGTCATAATTAAAAGGCATCTGATCCATCTACAGCAAATAGGAATCTCTAGATGTCCACAGGACATGTTCATTCTCAAAAGGGATAAAATGAGAAGCAGAGGGCTTCCCTGGTGGCGCAGTGGTTGAGAATCTGCCTGCCAATGCAGGGGACGCGGATTTGAGCCCTGGTCCAGGAAGATCCCACATGCCGCGGAGCAACTAGGCCCGTGAGCCACAACTACTGAGCCTGCGCGTCTGGAGCTTGTGCTCCGCAACAAGAGAGGCCGGGACAGTGAGAGGCCCGCGTACCGCGATGAAGAGTGGCCCCCGCTCGCCACAACTAGAGAAAGCCCTCGCACATAAAAACGAAGACCCAACACAGCCAAAAATTAATTAATTAATTAATTATTTTAAAAAAGTAATAAATGTTCAAGTACAATTGGTGTCTTTAAAAAAAAAAATTAGAAGCAGAAAAAAAAGTCAGAGTAAAAACACATACTCCAGGCCCCTTATATTCCAAATCTGCTCCTATCCCTCATAGGACTCCCAAACCTCCTGGCAACTCTCCCCCGTCCCCAAGGCCAGCGGCCATGGGTTCACTCCAGGCTGTTTACAAAGTCTTGTGAAAACTTCCCGCCTCCTGAGCAACTGGCCATGGATTCAGGTCACTCTGGTTCCAGCTGCCTTGGAATCCACAGCCTTTCTGGCAGGCAGATAGATCACTCTGCCTTTCCCTGCCTCACCGAGACTCTCCATCGACTCCAGCTCCACCCACTGATTGATCAACGGACATCAGAGGGAAGGCACAAATGTTCCCGTGAGAACTTCAAGGCCAGGCCCTAACAGCTGTCTCAGCTGGAGAGGTCTTTTTCACTCTAATTTGGAGATGATTCTAGCTCATGAAGACTGCTTATTAAGAATGTTGGTTCAACATACCAGCCAAATATAATGCATACATTTTATCTGGATCCTAGCTGAGGAGAAAAAAAAAAGCCATGAACACCTTTTTTGGACAACTGGGGCAATCTGAATATGGACTAGACATTAGATGACAATTATAAATTATTGTTACCTTTCTTAGGTATTATATAAATATCATACCATGGTTATGTAGAAGAATATCCTTATTTTTAAAAGAAGCATGCTAAAATATGTAAGAAAAAAGAAGCGTGTCTGCTAAAGTGGAGCAAAACATGTATCAACATATATGTACACACACACGGATCAAGCACATATGGCAAATGCTTTAGGAAAAAGAATGATCAATTCCTTGTGGCTCTATATAGACCTTATTCATGCACCCTATATAGAGAACTGAAAAAAAAAAAAAAGATGCAGAAAGATACATACAATTTATCTCCAAATTTCAAAATTCACCTTGACTTTGCCCTGGGAGGGGAAGAAAATCCCTTGGCCATCCCCACTGCAGCCCTGCTAACACACACTGGAAGGTACCTCCTTTGAGTTCAAAGCCTTAAGAGAAATTCCAGAAAAGCTGGCCTGGAACCGTGTAGAACTGCCATTCCCCACTAGGAGACTTGGGTTGAAACCCTGCTGCACAGGAGCTGGTGATCTTAGAAGCCACTGAACTTCTGTGGGTCTCACTTTCCTCAAAGTCACGCAGGAGTTGAACAACCCTGCCTCCCAACCCCACAGGCTGAGTCCAAGGACCAGGAGAAAGCAAGCCTGTAAAGGAACCATCTGAACGCTCCTTATTACTGCCTATGTTCACAGGAAGAGAGGCCGAGAATCGCACACGTGGAGAGGTATCGGTGCTCTGTCAAAAGTTTCCCGTGTCAATCTTCTGGAATTAGGCCTCCAAGAATTTACTTTTCCAAGCTGTTCGCTACTGGAAACAGACATAATTCTTATAACCCTACTTGTTATGGCCCAAGCAATAAAAACACAACTGGCTTTCGATTTTTTTTTTCAACAGGCATTCCCAAAGCAATCTTATATAAATGGTTCTGAAACACGAGGCAGAGACAGAGGGGCTGAGTAGAGAGACAGAACTCAAACAAAGAGTCCTGCCTGGGTCACGGATAAAGAATGCCAAAACCTTGGCCCGTCGCCCCCTGAGCTCCTCGAATCTGACTTGGGCAGAAAACCTCATTCATTTACAATTCATTAAATCTGATCACTGGGACATGGCCTCAGCTGACCTTGCCCCTGTTCCATCTGTGAAATGCAGTCTGGCTTAGAGGTAGGGGCCCCACAGAGCACAGGCAAGCTGGCTAACCGGGTGGCCAGGAGACCAGGTTCACTCCTTACCCCCACCACTGTGTAACCTTGGACAAGACACCTTCCTTCCCCAGCCTCAATGGTCGTCCCTATCAAACAACAGTGTTGGATTAGAGGCTTAGATTAGAGGCTGTTCCTGTCTCATCCAATTCTAAGTCCCTTCTTTGGGGAAGTCGTCCTGATCCCTCAAAGAATGTTTGCTGAAAGGAACTGGTATCTGTGAAATTAAAGCATGCTTAATCAACCAAAAGGAACAAACTGTTTTAGAGCACATTTAAAGCACTCATTTCTGTGTCCCAAGGGAGAACAAAACATTAACTCATTTTGATCCATAGGAATTTTCACCTGTTTGCTGTTGGTCTGAGGTAGCTAAGTACTTTACAAACCTGAAAGTCATAAATAATACTATCATTATAGAGAGCAACTTGGGGCATTCACTGCATAGAGTCAGACTCTAGGCTAAGACCTCTATATACCACAGCAATGGCATGATACAGTCTCATTAACTCCACTTTTGTATGAAAAAACTGCAGCTCAGAGAGGTTAAGTAACTTGTCCAACATCACACAGCAAGCGGTAGAAGTAGGAGTCCAACCGTATTCACTGTGGTAGCATCTGAAGCTAACCTGTCATTTTATAAACACACTCTGGTTTATGAGTATGTTACTTGTCTTTCCTTATAGTGGACATCAACTTCGAAAAAACTTTTTGAGCTATAACTGATGTGCAGCACTATACAGTTTTAAATTGTATAACTTGATTTTTGGTATCAGTATACAAACTGTGAAGGGTCACTACAATCAAGACGGTGAACATATCCATCACCCCCGAAAGCTTCCCCTTAACCTCCTCCCCTCACCCATCTCCAGGCAACCACCGATCTGTTTACTATCACAAGATATTACTTTGCATTTTGTAGACTTTTGTATAAACGGAACCAGCACATATTTTTCTGTTTGGCTTTCTCCACTCAGCATAATTATTCTGAGATTCATCCTTGTTGTTGGGCTTATCAAGAATTCCTTTTATTTTTATTGCTGAGTAATATTTCATTGTATGCGATTATACCACAATTTGTTTACCTATTCACCTGCTGACGGACACTTGGGACATTTACAGGTTTTGGCTCTTACCAGTAAAGCTTCTGTGAACATTCCTGTACAGGACTCTGCATGTAAATATCCTTTTATTTCTCTTGGGTACCTATCTAGGAGTGGAACGGCTGCGTCATAAGCCAGGGGTACATTTCACTTTTTATGAAGCTGTCAAACTGTTCTCCGAAGTAGTAGTACCATTTTACATTTCTGTTGCTTCACGTTCTCGCCAAAGTTCAGTATAACCAGTCTTTTCAATTTTAGGCGCTTGAATGGGGTTGAAGTCATACCTCATTATGGTTTTAATTTTCATTTTCCTAATGATTAATGATGTTGAGCATCCTTTCACGTGCTTATTGAAAAAAATCTTTAGCTATGATATAAAAATTTGACAAAAATAACAGTGCTAGTTACCATGTATTACACTGTTACCCTGTAACCCTACTATAGGTATACCTGGAGGTATTAGGGGTTCGGTTCCAGACCATGGCAATAAAGTGAATACCGCAATAAAGTGAGTCACGTGAATTTTTTGGTTTGCCAGTGCATACAAACATTACATTTACACTATACTGCAGTCTGTTAAGTGTGCAACAGCACACGTCTAAAAAAAGTGTATATACCTTAATTAAAAAATACTTTATTGCTAAACAATGCTAACCATCATCTGAACTTTCAGCTTTTCAGTCGTAATCTTTCTGCTGGTGGAGGGTTTGAAATATTGTGAGAATTACCAAAATGTGACACAGAGACATGAAGTGAGCAAATGTCGTTGGAATAATGGCGCTGGTAGACTTGCTCAATGCAGGGTTGCCACAAACCTCCAATTCGTAAAAAAAAAAATGCAATATCTGGGAAGCACAATAAAGTGAGGTATGCCTATATGTGACAGATATGATGCTAAGAGTTTTACATATATTATAGCATCTCACCCTCATAACACATTAATGAGGACAGTATTACCATCCAGTTTATAGATGGGGAAACAGACTCAGTGAGGTCAGCTAGTTTGGCCTACTTCCCACGATGAGCTGGAGGCAGGGCCAGGTTCCCTTCCAGCTGCTTTACACCCCAGAGGGAGGGCCTGCCATTTACACTGCTCTTGTGCAGGGCTGGCATCCCATCTCTCAGGCACAGTCAGGACTTGGGAGCATAACCAGACAGCGGCCAAAAACAAAAAAAAAAGAAAAATTTTGTCTACACTGCAGACAAATGTAACACTGACACTGTTACCTTTCACGCAGTCATTCCCTATTTGCTAGAAACACAGGACAGTTTAGCCAAGGCACACTGTGGCTGAGACCCTGATCAATATACTGATACTGTGTAACATTAAAGGCAAAACAGATATCTGGAAAGTCGTTAAGTGAGAGCCTCAAATCTAAGAACGGGCATCAGAACACCAATGCTGAGCACATTTACGGTGCGCTGACAGAATCACTGAAAAGAACTTTATTTTTGTTCCTTAAAGGCAGGTGTCCTTCAAGCTGTTGACACTTATGTAAGCACTGGAAATGTGTCTGGAGTTTTCCTTAGCCCAGAGACTAAGTTCTAGCACCCAGGGCAAGGCTACGTGCTGTAAGGGAAAGATGAGCAGCTAGGAGCAGGCCGGCGAGCCTCTCTGGACGTCAGTTTCTTTCTCTGGGCTGCCGATGGCTCATGTGGGATTTCTCCCTAATACCCTTCTAGTGCCGGGATACTGCTGTTTGCACTTAATTGGCAGGAAACACCAAACATGAGAGTGGTAGTAAATGAGACAGTATAACAAGAAGAGCCCTACCTAAGTAGAAGAAATTTTACCCTTGCATTTTACTTTAAATTCTTGCCTTTAGGGGTGGGATAGGGAGGGTGGGAGGGAGGGAGACGCAAGAGGGAAGAGATATGGGAACATATGTATATGTATAACTGATTCACTTTGTTATGAAGCAGAAACTAACACACCATTGTAAAGCAATTATACTCCAATAAAGATGTAAAAAAAAAAAAAAAATCCTTGCCTTTGAATTGTGGTGTTTTCGTTCCATGTCTACAGAATTACATAGCCCTTGGAAGAGCAGTATTCACATCTCCCGCCATCCTGGACGACGCCCGCGACTCTCCTGCTGATACTCACGATGTGATATCACCTATATATAGCTCCCTTGCACCATCAGAAAACAGGCCAAGCTCCTGAGTTGGCTTCCTTCTTCCTGAGGTCACCACATCCCCCCCGGCTTCCCCTGTGGATGCACTTTTCCAGAGCTTACAGCCTTCTTCTCAGGCTCTGTCCTCTGCCTGGGGAGTCCTTCCACATTTCCCCACTTGGAGAGCTCCTAAACTCACAGGGCCCATGAAGAAGAAGGCCTCTCCTCTCCAAAGATTTACCCCGGTGGCCCACAGGCAGATTAAGTCACCCTTTACCTGCATTCCCCCTGGCTGGAGTGCTCACCTCCAAGGAGGCCCCTTTCCCACTGTATATCTCACATGGTGAGATATATAGCATCAGCAATGATATACAGCATTGCATATATATCATATATATATGGCGTATATGATACCTAGCACTGCGTCATCAGTAAGCTTGTCTGTTTCCTCCCACTTGACCAGCCCAGCCCAACAGAAAGAGAAAATACATACAACAAATAACTCTGCATGATAACTAACTACTACAAATATAATAAAGTATAAATAAAATTTTATTCTACCCACATTTCAAGGACCCAATAGCAACATGTGACAAATGGCTACCATATTAGAGAGCACAGATACAGAACGGTTCCATCCCGGCGGAGCTTCTCCTGAAAAGCACTGGTCTAGAATATCTCTTTGGGGAAGACTTCTCAATGGTGGTAAATTTGCTTCTTTAAAGTGCAGTTGATTTCCCTAAATAAGCAAAAGACACTGGGACTGCAGTATGCGGAACACGGACACCACCAGGAATACTGATACTATTGGTTACAAGATGTCACTTCTACCTGATGAGTCACAGCCAACCATGCCACTTATAAGCTGGCTTTGAAGGTCAATGCTGGCTATTAGGAACCCCTCCAATCTATTCTCCCCCTTACCACTTCATCACCCAGTACGACACCTTTCGCTTGAGTCCTTCTGAAATAACTTGATCTACCATTTTCCTGTTTGTATTTGTATATGCTGTTCCTGCCGTGTAGAACATCCTCTCCTGTCACCCTGGCTGACTCATGACCCTTCAACATAGTTCAAGCTTCACCTCCTGTGTGACACCTTCCCTGATGGCCTCTGTGCAGAAGTGGCTGTCCTCCTGTATGCCCCCTGTATATGTACACCCTTCTTCAATCACTCCTTCACTGGCATGTGTCTTGAAGGTAGCAGCTGTCTTTTTCCCTGACTTGGCCAACCACGGTGCCTGGCAAATTGCACATGCTTGACAAATACTAATTGATAGACTTGTGAATGAATGCCTGAACTCCCAAAGTCCCAAGGAGGAGTTCCAACCCTGTGTCCAGCAGTGACAGCATCACCTGAATGTGTGGCCCCTCCAGGTACTACCTCTGAAGGCAGCCCTCCTCGTTGGAATGTGTACATTCCAGGCCATATTTATAACAGGCTTGGCTTATAAACTTTTGAAGCATAGAATGGAAAGAAGTCCATGGACGGCAGCTGAGCCATCCCCCTGCCTTCACAACAAACTCACATCCAAAGCAGGCAAGAAGATAAAAACCTACCTGGCTTTTTACAGAATTCAAAACCACCCCCAACGAGCCATGGCAACCCTGAATCAAGAACTGAGGGTACCTCCCTCTCTGTGCTGCGTCAGTGGCCTCTGTCTGCTGTGTGACTCACCCCGCTGCTTATAAACCACCTGAGCAGCTGGGAACAAGGAAGCTGCGCGGCCCACACCCACGGGGATGAGTACTGCTGCCTCCACGCTCAGAATGGCGCCCACTGTGACCACAGCCCGGGGACGGATGTGATCTCTCCTGCCTCACTCACTCAAAGGCAACGGGGTCCATCAATCCCCAGCTCTTTCCTGTGAGTCAGGGGTGGGTACTGGGTAAGATGGTAAAATCAGATTGGCAGTCAAGAAGCTCGAAATTTGGACTCGATGCTGTGATATGGACTTTACGGTGGGTTCAAGTGCCACTACACAGCCAGTCACCATACATGGTGTGTTGCAGATAACGTCCCAGCCTTATTTCCTCCACTTGAAGTGAAGCTAACGCCCTCCTACAGGGTTGTCTGTAAGGAGGTAGAGAGATTAGGGGCTGCCACACAGCAGTTGAGAAGATATTGGACACCATCCCTGTCTCCTCCCCTTGGCCAGATGTCCCATGAACTAGCTGGCTTTGTGGTTGAGGCAAGGTCCATCCTCCTCTGAGTCCTCAGGTTCTCTAACTACACAGGTGAGCCAAATTATCCCTCAGTTCCCTTCCAGATGCAGGGTGGGAAGGTGTTGGGTATGACAGTTTGGGGTGTGACAATTCCAGTGTGATGCTGTGTGTGTGTGTGTATGTGTGTGCGTGTATGGGGGGGAGAGGGGGAGAGAGGGCGAGGCCTTTTTTTTTTTTTTTAGTTCCCTTAATGGAGTAAGGCAGATTGAAATATTTTGATTCCAACCCATTGTGTTCTCTTTGTTCTGTATATATTTTTAAAGCTTATCTTTGTCTTTTAGCTCTTTCAACAATGCAAATCCTCACAATACAAGGTAAAGTTTTTCTCCCTCCCGATGACTTAACATATAAAAAAGAGTTAAACCCTTATTCTCTGTATTTAAATCTTTGATGCTTCCGATAAAACAGTTTGGAAGGGGTTGGAACAGAAAAGCACTCGGTTTATCTGAGTGACTAATAGAAAGAGAAGGCAGGCTTGCTGCCCGCCAAGAAGAACGGCAACCAGAGCGCTTGCAGGGCAGCCTTCTGCCTTGATCACTTCTCAGAACCCTGTCCCTTCTTGAATCCATGGAGTCAGCACTTCCCAAAGAGTTTCTGAAGGAATGCTGCTCTTAGGAGAGGTTCTGCAAACACTTTTTTAAACTCTTATGTTGGGAGTTCGAGAACACTTATGCGCTATTTCCCTCTCATGGAGATTCACATCTGTAGAGTCAAGGCTCTGAGAATTCCTGCAGTGCGAGAACACATTTAACCTGTCTAATTTGGCATTTCTCAAACGTATTTGGACACAAACCAGTGTTTTAATTGGGTTCTTCTCCTTCACGGAAAAAAAGAAAAAAAGCTATTACACCCTTCCACATATCCACACACACACGTAATATGGAAAAAATGCTTGAAACCCTGTTCCAGGAGGCCAGCATGGGGCAGAGGTAACAGCACACATTTCAGAGTCGGATAAAGTCAGGTTCAATTCTAAATCCACCAGCAGGGTAGCCTTAGGGATGTTACTTAACTTTCCATAGCCTCAGCTTTGCCATCAGTGAAAACCCAGCTGATAATATCTAGAGTGGCGCTTGTGTGTGCCTTAGGTGAGACGAGCCCTGCACAGAAGTTATCTGCCACACAGAGGAATTTTTTAAATGTGACTCTGTCTCATCTCTCCCCTTTGCAAAATCATATGCGGAGACATTTGAAAACACACTGGTCATTTTTTTAAACGCTCATAGAATTTTAAATCAAATCAAACTATTTTACGTAAGAAGCCTTCTTGGAATGTCATTCTATTACCAAGTCTGCAAGTTTTCTTAGAGTCATCCAGAAAAAAAAAAAAAAAGGCACGGCCGTTTCCATACGCATATATGTGAAGGAGACCGAGTATTTCACACAGCTCTCTGGAATTTAATATCAAGGAATTTGCCCGAGTCAAATAGTACTTTATTTAACGGAATGTGATATCACTTGATACAGTCATAAAGTGTCTTCCTATCAAAATACAGCTGTTATTAACATTACTAACAACTGCTTTATCCCAGTGCATTTTATTGAAGTCATAACGATGGGCACTTTTGGAATAAGTGTCCCTGGCTAATTTTCAGAGGCCTATCTCCCACAGAGTGTTCATATGGTAATTCCAGTGGGGTAAACCCCAGCGGGGTTTTCACCAAGGTAGAATGAAGAGTTTAAAATGCTTGAAAGAGAGTCATCTCCAGGTCACCAATAATTAAATAGGAGCTAAAGGAACAGAATATGGAAAATGCGTAATCTTCCCTGGCTCTGAAATTAAAAAAAAAGGTATCAGGGGACAGTACGTTTGCAGGGAGACTTGATCTCCATCTACAGTAGGATTCGTTTCAAGCCTGGATGTCTATTTCAAAATACCCATTAAAAGTCTGTGATGGACTTTAATTATGAGAGGCAGGTGATAAGAGTGCACTCTCTCCCGTTGTCTGGGGTGGTTTAGAGCTGCTAATCACCCCCTTCTAAGAGGTGCAATGTACAGATACCACTTTAAAGAGGATGGCTGGACTGCCAGGGAGGGCTTCTTACCCCACAGGTGGTGCTGACAGAAAGCGAGTTGAAATACCTTGGGGCCCTGCAAAGTGCACTGAAGGGACCTCTTGTTAAAATCAGTGACAGGGCTTCCCTGGTGGCACAGTGGTTGAGAGTCCGCCTGCCGATGCAGGGGACACGGGTTCGTGCCCCGGTCCGGGAAGATCCCACGTGCCGTGGAGTGGTTAGGCCCGTGAGCCATGGCCGCTGAGCCTGCGCGTCCGGAGCCTGTGCTCCGCAACGGGAGAGGCCACAACAGTGAGTGGCCCGCGTACCGCAAAAAAAAAAGCAGTGACAGTTTTCCCATTAATACACAGTTGTTGGACCAAGGGACTCCCTCATCGCCTCTCACTTCTGAGCCTCCAAGGTCATGTACACACACACACACACACGGTAAAGGACAGCAGAGAAAGGAGCCCATCTTTTTTTTTTTTGGTGGGGGGTACGCGGGCCTCTCACTGTTGTGGCCTCTCCCGTCACGGAGCACAGGCTCCGGACGCGCAGGCTCAGCGGCCATGGCTCACGGGCCGAGCCGCTCCGCGGCATGTGGGATCTTCCCGGACCGGGGCATGAACTTGTGTCCCCTGCAGTGGCAGGCGGACTCTCAACCACTGTGCCACCAGGGAAGCCCGAGCCCATCTTAACAGAAGTAGCCAACTCTAGAATCAGAAAGACCTGACTTTGAATCTTGACTCCCTCACTTCCTGCTGTGTGGTCTTAGGTAAGTTACTTAACCTCTCTGAGCCTCCACGTCTGTCTGTAAAATGGAGACAAGAATACCTGCCACCTAAATTTAATGAGGCCCCTGATAATAGGTTACCTCATAATGTCATCCAGCCCTAGGAAAGCAGAAGCCTTGGAGTCTGTGTTTGTCTGACTCCATTGTTTCCTGTATAGCAACTCCCTCCGCCCTGAGAGAGAAACTTGCTGGAGAGGCCGGCTGAGAAAGAAAAACGATAAATTATTCAGAGGCATTGACATCAAGTCTGATGTAGGTATAAAAATAGTTACAAAACACCACAATCCTCTTGTTTTCATTACAGCAACCTTGCCTCCCTGGGAGGAACAGGAGGGGCTAGGGTCTGGCCTGAGGCTGGGGCCTGGGCCTGGGGCAGGAAAGCCTCATCAGGCTTCTGTGTTGCTCTTCTCACTACTCATCTTCCAACAAAGACCAGGAGGGCACTTGCTTGTCACCTCTTTATTTTAAACCAGGCTTCGGATAGGCTGGCTTAGCTTGGAATTGACAGTATGCTCAGCTGTCGGAGCAGCGAGAATTCTCTACATCTTGCCTTCTGTGAGCTCTCCAGGGATGCTGGGCCTGATCCCAAAGCTCGGATGCCAAGGAGCTGGCTGGTAGGCTGCCCTGAGCCTAATCCCTCTAGGAGTCCCACGCCACGGGCCTGTGTCGCCCAGGACTATGCTGTTCCCAAAGGCACATACTCTGGGAAGAGAACAGGAAGAATCCAGCTGGAGTTAATGCTTACTAAGTACCTACTCTGTGCCAGGCACCCTGCCAGACACTTCACCTATATTGCCTCTGACAGCCCTCACAACAAATCCCTAATTAGCTGAAAGCCTGTACATTTCACAGGTGAGGAAACTGAGATTCAGGGAAGTTAAGGGACTTCCCCCAAAGCTCTACCAAAGAGTCAGGGCTCAGACTGCGATAACCTGACTCCCAAGCTTGCTCTCTCCCCCACCCCCTCCATAAGAGCAGAGCATGTGGTATGAAAAGGTCTTCATGAAATATTCAGCTGCCTTTGTAGCTCCTGTTGCCTCCAGGCCAGATCTGAACGCTTACTCAGGGCTTTTTTTTTTTGGCAGGGGAGCTACATGGAAACAATTTCCAATTCATACTTAACAAGACAGGGAAAAGGGCCTGTTCTTGGCCTGCTCCAGGTTTGGGGGAAATCTATGCTCACGCCAGGAACAGTAGGCACGGAGCGGGACTTGAGGGAGGGTTAAATGGGAGGCTAGAATCAAACCTACTGCTTCCATGAGCCAAGGGTCTCAGAGCGTCTCTTTGGCCGACTTTGCAGGAGAGAAAAGGGGAGTGATCGGCAAGTGAGAGGAAGCCCTGGAGGACAGAGGAGGAATATGATCGCAATATTTCTTGTCCTTTTGAAAAACATATTCTCACCCTTCAAGTCTGACCCCAAACACTTCTTTCTGTTGGAATCTTGTTTTGCCTCCCCCAGACAACCTGGGTATGAGAGTTCTTTCTCAGATGTGTCTCCCTGGTGCCCGGCTGTGCTGGAGGCCCGATTAACGTTACTCCGTTTCCTCCTGAAAGCAGGTCCTGTTACTCCATATTAAAGATGAAGGAACTAAGACTAGGGGTTACTGAATCTGCCAAAGGTCATACAAACTAGCGCAGCAGATCTCAACCAGGGACCACTCCGCCACTACAAAGAGTCATCCAGTTAATGGTGCCAAAACGGAGAACGCGTGGGCAAGGGATGGCTCAGCCAGGATTTAAACAAGGTCGGCCTGACTCTCCAACTCACCACGTCTGACAATACTCTTATGCTATCGTAAGAACCTTTAGGTCTGAGTGGATTCCCCTGCCCTCTGTCCTGAAGGACACCTACTGCAGGTTACAGCTCACTCAGCAAGCTTTAATGGACTGATTCATCAGGATACTCCATAACGGTGCCAAAGATCCAGATGAGCAGCCTCAGCAAAGGGAGCCAGCCGTTCTGTAACTGAATCTTTAAAGAGTCCAGCTTCCCACCGCCTGCAGGAAGCTTCTCCTCCATACTCTGACGGCCCCTGCTTGCACTCCTCCCACGATGGGGAGCTCACTCCCTTTACAGGCAATGCAATACTTGGTAGGATGTTCTCCCTGATACTGAACTGAAGCCAGCTCTCCACCCAGCTCTGGCCTACCTTGGCCTCTGGAGCCCTTGGGGAAAGATTGCTGGTTAGCTCCTAAGAAACCAGCCCCAGAGTCCTGGTCAGGTTTTCCTGACTGCTGGAATGGTGAAGCAGAAGAACACAGATGTGGAGCCAGAAAAATCCAGACTCAAATTCTGGCTCCATTGCTCACAGAGCTGGTAACGGAGCACTGCAAGTCAGCCTGGCAGAGCTGCAATGTTCAGCACACAGTAGGGGGTTGCTCAGCACACAGTAGGGATCAAATGGCCTATCTTAGCTGGACCTGGCACCCCCTCTGCTGTGAGCTCTGTGACGTCTGCTGGCCTTACCCATGTCACATCCTCTCTCCGGCCTCTGCCTGCCTGCCTGCCTCTGGGGTCCACTTCTGAATAAGTAACTTGAATTTCACGATTATTAAGGGATGGGAAACTGAGATGAGTGACAACACCAAATCAAGAAATGACAACCATGAGAGTTACCATGGCAACACTTTAACTTGAAAAGTTCCAAGGATGTGCTGTAAATGATAGGAATTCCACCCACCCATCCCCGGCCCCGCCCCCCCCCACACACACACGCACACACACACACCAGCCCAAAGGTGGGGGCCTTAGAAACTTGTTTGGTGCCTGAGACAATCACCCAAACTCTGGTGTAGAATGAATTTCCTGCCTATTTCCACCTTCAGGGGTAGGTTATGAAGGGAAATTCTCTTTCTAGGAACCTTAATTAATTTCAGCTACAAGGCACCAGTCATCAGTGCAGGCAGGTGTCGGGAGAGGCTGCACATCTTCTATTAAAAGTTTCAGCTGAAAATCCCGAGACATCTGAAGATGGTGTGTATCTTTTTCTTTTTTTTCTTTTTTTTTTTTTTTTTTGCGGTATGTGGGTCTCTCACTGTTGTGGCCTCTCCCGTTGCGGAGCACAGGCTCCGGACGCACAGGCTCAGCGGCCATGGCTCACGGGCCGAGCTGCTCCGCGGCATGTGGGATCTTCCCGGACCGGGGCACGAACCCGTGTCCCCTGCATCGGCAGGTGGACTCTCAACCACTGCACCACCAGGGAAGCCCGATGGTGCGTATCTTGCTCCTGCCACAAAGGAGAGTGGACGAGCTCCCCACCCCTCCACTTCCCGTGGACTAACTACAGAACAGCTCCTGCAGACGGACATCTCCTTTACGGTCAGGTAGATCTGGGCAGGAACCCTGGCTCCCTGACTCACTGGTGGCGGTGCGGGGGTGACCTTGTGTAAGAGGTCGAACCTCTGTGAGCCCCATTTCCTCCTCTGGAAAATGCGAAAAACAAGACCTCAGCTTGAGGGCTGTGAGGACTCAAGAGGTCATGTAGGCCAAACGTAGCACAGAATTCAGCGAAGATTGAGAGACTCTTCTTGAGAGTGGCAGACACTCTCTAGGCACTGGGGTTACCTCAGTGAACAAAACACCAAGATGGCTGCCTCGTGGAGATGCACCATGGTCCCGAGAGGCTAAACAGACAAATGGAAAACAGCCAGACATATATGAAAACAGAAATCTGATCCCCCAAGCTCTGCAGGAACCAGCCCCCCATGGTCAGGACTTGGTCAGTAACCTGCCAGCTTTCCTAATTTTTCCTCCCGTCCACATCAGGACCAATGAGAAAAGACAAATATGCTTCCCAAACCAAACACAGAAGACGGCCCGCTCCCAGCTTCCTCAGGCCAACAGCCTCCAATCAAAGCAGCGCTCAAGGCTTCCCCTGTTTTCACTGTCAACCTTCCCCACTTCCCTGCCTGCCTTTGAGTCTCACCCGAGGCTCATGATGGTGGCCGGTTCCCTTGCTACAGCCGGCTCTGAATAAAGAGCCTCTGCCTGCTCTCAGCTGGGCGGCCTTTATTGATGTCCACAGCCCATACGCATAACAAAGAAGTAAATTATAGAGCATGTTCTGCCCTTGAACTGGACCCCCAGTCCTGCCCTCAGATTATTCTTAACACAGCAGCCAGAGTGATCTTGTTAAAATCGTAACACAGGGCTTCCCTGGTGGCGCAGTGGTTGAGAGTCCGCCTGCCACTGCAGGGGTCACGGGTTTGTGCCCGGTCCGGGAAGATCCCACATGCCGCGGAGCGGCTGGGCCCGTGAGCCATGGCCGCTGAGCCTGCGCGTCCGGAGCCTGTGCTCTGCAACGGGAGAGGCCACAACAGTGAGAGGCCTGCGTACCGCAAATAAAAAAAAAAAAAAAAAAAAGTCGTAACGCATAGTATTTAACACCAATGGAAAGAAAATACACAGCAGGGTAGGAGGGGTCTGGAAAACTAGGGGCAGGGAAGGGGGTTCACCAATGCAACAGGATTGTCAGGGTGGGCCTTGAGGAGAAGGTGATGGAGGAGCAAAGACTTGGAGGTGGGCAGCTAGCCATGCAGATGTCCAGGGGAAGAACACTCCAGGCAGAAGTCGTAGCCTTGAGGCAGGAGTGGGCCTGAAGTGTTCCAACAGAGCAGGAGGTGGGGTCAGAGATGCCGGGGAGACTTGGCATGGACTCCTCCACGTTGGAGGAGTCCACCTCCTTTGTAGGTCGTGTAAGGACTATGACCTTTACTCCAAGGCCAACGGGGAGCCATTACAGAGTTTTGAAAAGAGGGGTGACTCGTTCTGATTCACATCTTAATGGGATCACTCTAGCTGCTGTGTTGAGAATGAAGTGCAAGGGGGTGAGTACAGAAGCAGGAGCCCAGTGAGGGAAGCTATGCAGTCCCCCAGGTACAAGAAGATGGGGCTCCGACCAGGGTGGCAAAAGTGCAGGTGGTGGGAATGGTCAGGCTCTGGATATATTTTGATTATGAGCCTAAAGTTTGGGAGACACCGTGTTAATGGCTTTCTTCTCCCTTTCCCTCTTCCCTCAAAAATACAGACATCTTCACAGATCCAGGAAGCAAACTGTGGTCCTGGTCACCCTGACAGCCCAATGACCATCGCGCTGAGCACGGATGCCATTCCACACACACTGGCCAGGAGCTGGGGTGCCAGCGGGGCACGTCTGCTCTGGGTGTCTCCAGTGATACCCTGGCACTGCTGGTGAGTGACAGCTCCCCACATAAAATGTGAGCAATGATCACTTCCTTGATCTAACTCTTAGCAAACAAGAGGGAATTTAAACTGGGCTCAATCCTTCCCCGGGACCATTTAGCATCACATAGCAAAAGCCTTAAAAAAAAAAAAAAAAAGCTGCATAATCTTTGACCCAGCAATTTCAAGTAAAGAAATTGGGCTGAAGGAAATAAACAGACAAGCACATTAAAATGTTGATCTCAGCATTACTGACAGTGGTAAGAAACTGAAAACAGCAACAGGAACTTGGTTAAACAAATAATGACATATCTTTGTGACGGACTACTACGTCGCTATTTAAAGTCATTTTGGAGAGAAGGTTTAATGGCGTGGGGAAATGTGATATACTAAGGTTGCAAAACCTTAGTATAATCTGTACAATCTGCTCCAAATGGTGGGGGAGGGGGTCGGGGGAGGGGGAGGAGGATTATATGTGGACTCAATATTGGAGAGAAAACCAAAAGGCTGGGAGGAGCTACCTCTATATGGCAGGATCATGGGTCATTTTCATTTGTTCTCTGGGTTATCTTAGGTTTCTAAAATTTTCTGTTGTTTACAAGTACTACTGGTGTAATCAGAAAAAAAAAAAATCACATTAAATAAAAACATGATAAACGTGATAAAATTTTCAAAGTAATATTTATCCTAGCAATAAAAATAACTACCTATTCCACAACGTGTCATGAGGTTTAATTAGTTTGAGGACATGAAAGAAGCCTGAAGAGGACAATATAGTACGTGGAACTAGAATCTTTCTGTGACACTATGAAAATGACCAGTGTTTACTATGTCTAGCGTCCCCCTGCAGCTTCCACCACAATACCGACAAAGAGATGCGCAAATCTGATGGACTACACTCACTCTGATACTCCACGCACGGTAGTCCTGAACTTGGGGAGATGAGAAGAAGGAGGGAGCAGGGAGGAAGATCAAGGTTTTAGAACCTATGGGCCTTCAACAAACAGCATCAGCATCTCCTGGGAGCTTATTAGAAATGCAGAGTCTCAGGCCCATGCTCCCGCTGACTGAATCAGAACCCATGCTTGGAAGAGTCCCCAGGCAGTGCCCATGCATGTTAAGTTTCAAAGGCCCTCTCCAGAACACAGCATGTTTTCCCAGCTTGGGGCACGGGGGTGGGGTGTGGTTTGAGATGATCTCAAGTAGGAGGATTTCTCAAGCAAATATTAATTACCTAAAAGATGTAAAAATCACCCAAACCATCCAGAGGGGCAGAGTCTCCAAGCCTTTGGGCCATATCAGGACTCTGGCACCAACCCTGAAGAGCTACTTCCATCTCATTAGCCTTTTACAGGAAGTGGAACCGCATCAGGCATTCCCTTTTCTACCCAGGGAATCCTGAGGCCCCGCTGGCTGGGTGGAGAGCTGTGCATGAATAGTTAATAGCGCTCTGCCCAGAAACAAACATAAAAGGAGCAAAACCAGGTCAAAGCAGTATCACAACATCTCCAGGCGAGGGCTAGGCCTTTTCTAGCACTCAGAACATAACTGTGTTGGAACAAGAGGATAGGCTGGGAGACAAGGCTACTTTTCTAACCCTTGAAGATGCCCCAGTTTGCCAGAAGGCCCGGGGAAGGGGTGGGAAAGAAGCCTTGATTGCTATATCTGTAGTCCCACGGCTCAAATAAATTAGGTCACCTGCCTCATACATAAATTCCTCAACACAGGATCATTTTACACTTCTTTGAAGAAGGGAGGAAACAAACATGTCACGAGGCTCTACACTCTGCACCATTTCTCAGTCTCGGCTACACCTTGGCATCACCTGGGGAGCTCTGCAGAGCTCTGATGCCTGGGTCCCAGCCAGAGCCGTTACAGGGCACTCGGAGGTGGGGCTGGGGTGCTGGTCATTGATAAGAGTCCCCAGGTGATGCTAAGGTACAGCCAAGGCTGGAACTCGAAATCTAGCACCTGCCGACCGCTCAGAGAAGCAGGTGGAGAATGATTCTGACCACGCTGGTGCAGAGTGGCAAAGGGACAGAGCTGGAATCAGAACCAGGATGGTTTTTCCGCTTCTACAGGCACCTCCATTTTCAGAAGGCAGGGATGCCAGAGGTCCTCTCGGAGTCTGACCTGCAAAAACCTGAATAGGCTTCCTTGAACCCTCCCAAGCACCCAGACTGCCCCCCAACACACATGCACACCTATGTCCACCGCTGAACTACGATGACAGTTCAGTCAAGGCTCTGGAAGGAAGAATCACAGGACCAGGAGGTGAGTGGGTGAGGAGATAACAGGAAGGAAAAATAGCGATGCCAAGAGCTGCCATTCACACAGGAGACGCTGCCTGTGAGGCACTCTACAGGCTTCACCAACCCCACACCAACCCTTTGAGGTAGAGACTTCTAGTTTCCATTTTATAAATGAAAAAAAGAATGTTGAAAGCTCAGAGAAGTAACTTACTTGAACTCATACAGCTACCAGGAGACGAACAGCGAATTCAACCCAAAATCCATTGGCACTGACTACTGTCTTACATGGCTTTGAAAAGTACTTAACTGAAGTACCTGGGAGAACCATCCGTAGTGGAGGAAAAAGAACTCATGACTCTGGTGACCCTCAAGAAGTTACTTTGAAGGCTCTGGAAATAACGATGCTCATTCAGCAATGACAAGGACTCACAAAACTGCCACATTCTTTCATGATAATCCTCTCAACATCCTTACCCAGTAATCATTATTATTCCCAATTTATGTATAAGGAAACTAAGGCGTGGAGACATTAAGTAACTTGCTGAGGTCCCACAGCAATAAAGTATCAGGCTTGGCAGCGGGGCCATCCACAAATCCAGGGTCTCTTTCAAGCTACCAAGAGGGGAAGTGTGGGAGGAGACCTTTCAAGAGGGCAAAAAGTGAGCTGGACCACAGCGTCCTGGATACTTCCTGGAAAGTGTTTCTAGGCCGAGCATCCCTGCCTCTGTCACTCTATCAGGACTACTTTTTAGTTAGGCATCTTTTTGCTACAATCATTCAACCTGCATAAAAGGAATGTCCACTTTATTTATTCCTGGAGAGGGACGAGTGCATGGCTGGGAAATGTTGAGGGGTTTACACCGGATTAGGATGAAGTGCATTCCAGGGAAACCAATACACAAAGGAAAACGGCCCAGGCAGCAACAGAGCTTGCCAGCCTGTACCAGAGACGGCGCATGACTCAGCATCAGCCAGGAATCGGTTGAGTCCCAGCTCTGCAAACCCGAACCCACGTGACAGGGACAAGTCTTGCAACCACCCGATGCCACACTCCTTCATCAGGAAAGTAGGGATCCTGCCAACCTCCAGAGAGCATCCTGGGGGACAAAGGGGCTGACGTTCTCAATGGCCCCAAAGTCACCTGCGTCATTACTTACCTGTGTGTGCCAGGTGTTCTGCTGAATGAACACTTAATCCTCACAGCCGTGTGATATGAGATGGGCTCCGCTGCTTTCCCGATTTCACAGATGAGGACTCTGAGGCCCAGAAGGGTTGCCCGAGGTCACACAGCCAGGAGGTGAGGGTCAGGGTCTGACCCAGTTCTTTCGGGCTCCAAAGCTGATGTTCTCCCCCAATACTCCAGGCTGCTTAGTCGTAATCACCTCGGAGCGCTCACCGTAGAAACTGACTTCAGGGTCTGTAAAGAGCAATTCAGGTTGGATGCTAGGAAGCACGTCCAGGCCTTGACGGCAGACAAACACTAGACAGGATAAGCCAGAAATTCCAAACTGCTAGAAAGGGCAGATTAGGAACAGCTGGGAGTCCCTGACCGCACAGCACAGGGGAGAGCACAGGGCCCCGGGGGGGCACGCAGTTGTCAAACTTTATAGGTTAGTTCAGTTAAAAAAAAAAAAAAAAGTAAAATAAAATAAAACACAAAATTTAGGGGAAAAAGCTAAACTGATTCTCTCAAAATCATCAAAAATTCTATTAATTCACAGGTTACAACCTTTAATACTTTGTCTATTTCTTTTCAGCCCTGTTTCAACAGATGTCTGCTTTGAAAAATATATTTGGGATTTAACAGTAGAGTGTTCAGTATTTTTCTAAACATAAATTGTATTGTGGCATTTTCCCATGACACAAAAAACATGTCAGAAACAACATTTAATCTTTGTATAATATCCCACTGCTTGGCTCTGACATATTTTACTTGTCCAGTCCAATTGTTTTTCTTCTTTTTTCACCATTATAAATAACACTACAATGAACATTTTTATTCTTACATCTTTTCTGCCCATCTCTGATTATTTTCTTTGGCGAGATTCCTAGAATTGGAATACTGGGATAAGGGGAGTAAGTGTTTCTAGGACTACTGACAGTTATAGCCAAATTGCTTTCCTAAAAGCGTATGTTAATTTGCTTTCCACCAGCAGCAAAGGAGAATACCTGTCTCCCAGCACCTTCTGCGGAATCTAACATTGTCTTTCAAGCAATCTTGGCTAGTAAGCGAAAAATAGTAGCATGAACCTGCAAAGAGGCACAGAGACTTTAAATAACCTACCTCTAGTCATAGAACCCGTACGTGGATGAACAGGGATTTGAACTGAAGTCTGAGCTCCAGCGGGGTGGGTGCCTACCCACCACCCAGAAGGACCCAGCCACAGCTTGGGTTATACAAATGGCTGTCCAATATCAGGTATCCTTTTAGGCTATTTTACATGAGAGTTCCAGAAGGGCAAGGACCTTTGCCTTAGTCTTTGATTATCCCAAGCTTCTAGACCAACAATGTCCAAAAGAACTTTCTGCAGTGATGGAAATGATCTGTATCTGGGCTGTCTGATAGGGGAGTCACTATCCTCTCTTGAGTGCTTGAAATGTGGCTAGTGCAACTGAGGAAATGTATTATTAATGTGACTTAATTTTAATTAAATTTAACTTAACTTGTGACTAGTGACCACCACCTTGCACAGCACAGCTCTGGAGTTACCTAGTGTACCACCGAGTATTTATTAAGTGACAAACTCATGGAGTCCCCTAATGTCACCTACCTCTATCACCCTTCCTGAAAGGCAAGAGTTTGCTTCTTCTACCCTTATCGCTGTGTGTCCGTTTGTTCTCTCAGATGCAGGGTTAATGCTATTTATCTGCTGTGTGGGGGTGATGTGAAGATCAGCTAATTAATGTGTGCAAAGAGCTGCACTGCTGACTGGTTCTCAGAATAACTGCACGTTAATAAAACGTTTCAATGACCAATACTCATCCAGAGGCCAAAGCAGGGCTGGGTTTATTTAGTAAAAGGCTGGTTTCTCTGACTCATCCTGAACCAGATCCTTCCACTGTGGCTCTCATCAGTGCAAAGTCCTTTTATTTGAAAGATTTCACCAATCGGAAGATACTGAAATTTACCTTCACCATGGTTTTGATGTCACAGTTTGATGAATAAATTAATAATACAAACAAGACTGGGGAGGGCGGATATTTAACCAACTTGAACAAATTGCTTTTAAGCTCTTAAGCGCTTTAATTGCTTGCATGATAATGAGGCGAATTTTTAAATGTCTTGATTCACTCTTAGGTAGGCCCAGTAAAAGCACCTCTAAAGGGAAACACTTTGCTAAGCACTCCGTTTTAATCATGTGGCATTCTAGAAAGTTACAAAGTTGCCACGCTAAGAAAAATAAGGTTTGCGGGCCAAGAAGTGTACGATCAAATGCTGGGCCTTGGTGTGTGCCCCTGGGGTGTGCCCCTGGGCGGATGGCTTGACTTTCGGAGCTTGTCTCCCCATCCAGAACATGGCCCGGAACAGCAGCTACCTGACACACAGAAGGCACTCTGTTTTGCTCCTGCCCCATCCTTCCACTTCCTGGACAACCACGGGATGAGAGGATTGACAATGTCCCTGCCCACCCTGCCTGGGGAAATGAAGATGCCAATTCTCAAAGCCCCAAAGGCAAGAACGAACACATCCTTTACAACACCAAACTATAAATATAAGACCGTTCCCCCTGACATCTGGAGGTCACTATTATTACTTTCTGTAATAATGTCAGAGTAGGAAGCAGCTTGAAACCTTGCTACTCCAAGCTGGACTATGGACCAGCAGCAAAGCATCCCCTGGGAGCTTGTCAGAAATGCAGATTCTTGGGCCCCAAGAATCTTCAGACCTACTACAGACCTACTGAATTAGAACCTGCATTGTAACAAGATTCTTGGGTAAGGTGTGTTCATATTAAAGTTTGAGAAGCACTACCTAATAAAACATCAAATCTACTCTCCTCTCCCTACCTAATTTTCTAGAGAGGGAAACTGATTCCAGGAATGGGCAAGTGTTTTACCGGAGCCATAAGTATTAGCTCCAACTCTTTGGTTTGACTTTCAAAGAGTTCAAAGACCAGACTTTTAGAAATCAACAATCATTCCACAGCGAGAAAATGGGGTCTTTATGAGACAAACATCCTTAAAACCTAGGGTTCTTGACAATTATAATGAATACTCAATTGCATCTGATATGCTTTCCCTACCGTGGGCCCAGGCCACAGGGCTACTGCCATCCATTGGCAAAGCAAATGCAGGACTCAGGGGACAGGGACGAGGGGACACGGAACACCTGCTCTTGAGATCCTGCTACATTGATGTCCTGTTTCCTTTTTGTTTTCCAAATGAAAGAAAAGCCCCGATTTGAGGTTTGGAATGTGACAAAGAACAAAAATATTCTCTCACCTTCCCTAGTGAAACTGGAGTGGAATCAGTATCAAGGCAGCATGTAAAAACACTTGTCAGAATTCAGAGTCTGTGACCAGCAAAGTGGGTTTCCTTTATGGTGACCACACCATCAAACAATGCTGAGGTGTCCTCTCCATCCTATCTAAAGGAACTCCTGATGTCTCCTGCTGAGCCTGGGGACACCTTGGTAATGGGAGGACAGGACTTCCCCCACTGGCTGCAGGGAACCCTTTGTCAGATGACGGGTCATCTAACCACAGGGAACAAATCTTTTCTGGGTCACAGAAATCTGACACGTGAAAGAGGAAGGCTGACAAACACACCCTCAGATTGAACTGGCCCAGGCAAGGATGGGACAAGAGTAGAGCCCAATTACTACCACTTTGGAAACAGCAATATAGGCTTTTTTTTTTTTTTTTTTTTGTGCCCAGGGATAATGAAGTGAGACATTTAGGCTGACTTTCCCAATAAATGCTGTGCAGGGTAGGGTGGGGTTAGGAGGGTGGATAAGCTTACTGTGGGGTGGCTTCCTTACTAAGCTTTTCTAAGGCTTCTGAACCAAAAAAAAAAAAAAAAAAGAAAGAAAAGAAAGGCAGGGGGGAATCCAAATGCAAAGACACACTCACTTCTCTGAGGAACTGTTTGTCATTCACCAGGGAGCCAGCCCCACCTACAATACAGAGACACATATTTACATATTTCAACTCCATTGCTGGCTGAAGGGCTACAGAGAGTGAAGACTCATTCGAAGAAAAATGTTCTTGGAAAAAAGATTTGCCTAACAGTTTAGCAGAACAGCTCAAAGTTATGCAAATCCCCTGCTTGAGGTTTGTTTATCACCCCTACCTTCCTCTACTACCTAAGCTCCCAAGAGGGACTGCAAAGTAAGCTGTCATAGGCTGGTTAAAAAAATGAAGTAGAAATCACAGTAGACCCTACTGCTTCTCATGTGTGACAGAAGTCTCACCATGGCATATGCCTCTGACCCTACAATCCCACTTTCTAGGGATTTATCTTAAGGAAATACTAAAATTACACAGTGTGTACAAGAATAATTACTGCTGCTTTGTGATAATAACAAAAAAACTAAAAATAAACGAAAAGTCAAAATTTGGGTACTGTTCAACTAAATTATGCCATGTTAAAGCACTGGGGTTCTACGTAGACATTAAAAATGTTGCCATTGGGGGAAAAGTTATAACATGGAAAGCTTTATCATTAAAGGAAAATAAACATTCAAAATATTGTAACTATGATCTCACTTTTTTCTACAGTCAGAAAGAGAAGGTACAACCCAAAATGTGGTGAAACATTTTCTTTTTGCTTTTCTCTATATTGTCTTACTTTGCTACAGTGAACATGTATTGCTTTGGTAATTAGAATAAAGACAATAAAAGTCAGGAAAATAACTGTGACAAAGTAAAAATATATAACCTACAGAGGACTAAGCCTCTACATTTACAGTTTCATTAGAAGCCTTCCTTATGGAAAACTATAAATTCAGGGATCCACGCATGCTTGGTTCCCTGGGAACTGGGGCATGTGTCACTTTCAAAGTGGCCCCCATAGGGGTCTGTCAGCGCAAAGTAAAGATGGAGCGATTTAGTTTTCAGTTACAATAAGCCAGGCTGATAGACCATGTAAGAACGCAGGTTAAAAAAAAAAAAAATTGGCCCTGAAATTGACGTTGATTTACCCTGCTAGGCTCTTGGAATCAAACCTGCAAGGAAGTGATTTAAATCCCATTGTTCTTATGTTTTATGTTTTACATTTCTGGACGTGGGAGAATGTATTGGGACAGGAACAGCAGGAGGGTTGGGGTCCAGGTAGAGCAGCCGTTCATTAGAACTATACCGGCAGCTAAGTACCCAGGTGAGGATTGTACTGTGCGCTTAGTAGGTTTCATTTTCCTTCAAACTATGACATTTAAAGAGTGAGCAGGCATCTCAAACTGAGTCCCTTGCTTGTGTTGCCCAACAGTATCTTGAATTCTTAATCACCTTCTTTCCCATATTTGTAATTTTTGATCTGGAAATATCAGGTTACGCAACATGCCAACCTGCACAACGATGTAATTCTGTCAGAAAAAAAAGGACTCAATGAGGGAGAAATTCTAACAAAACTGGAAATGACTTTTCTAAGAGAAGAGAAGATATTTTGGTTTCAAGCATTTGAGCTGTTTTTAAATAGACTGTGGATGCAATATTGCTGGTTCTTCTGGGGCTGTTGAGTTCCCTGCCCATTCCCCACCCTCAAATGCACAATGTTCCAAAGGGATGAAGGAGGTGGGAGGGAATGACCATCTGTGAATGGCCTGCAGCATGTCAGAGGTTTTATGGACCTTAATCCTTACAGTGTTGTAAACCAGACAATATCTTCCTATTTTACAAGCAAGAGAACTGAAGTTCCAAAGGTAATTTGCCTAAGGCCACAGAGTCATGACTCCCCTACAGAAAATTAAGGGGTTAAAGTCACATCCTATCAATTTACTGCCACAAAACCAGAGAGGGTTGAGGAGATTCTACGACCTAGAGTCAGATCTATTGGAAGAGAGCCTTTGGAGACCCGAATCACCCACCCTTACAATACCCAGCCTTCTACTGCAACACTCGTTCCTACGGAGTTCACTACCTCGTATTCCAGGTCGTTCCATTCGCTTCTAGAACTGTCTTCTGATGGTTCTTTTTAAGGCTGAGCCTTGATTCTGCCCCCTGGGCCCCCGCACTGAGCAAGGCTGATCCCATTTCCCCCACAGTCCATCAGGGTGATTCACTGGCCTACTGCCCCCATTCCACCCCCCTTCCGCCCCAAAAGAGAGGCCTCGATACTAGCAGGCTGACAGATGAATCCAAGAGACCTCTCTAGAAAACTGAACCTCTCCGTCCCTGACAAATTCCCCACCACAGAAGATGGCGAACTCACACACCAACCTGCACACTGCCCCCACTCAAAGACACGTGGTGGGAACAAAACCTTCCCTGAATTAGTCCCCTAAAACTACATGAACGTCTCCATCCTAAGTCCTGAAGAACGTGGGGACGTCCAAATCTCCAAACATTCGCAAAGCAGGGCCGAGAGGAGACACACATTCACCTCAGGGAAGTCAGCTCCGACTGGTCCAATTCCACCAGGTGAAAGGACTTCCCATCCTCACCGTCACCAGAGAAAACAGATTGCTTCTCAACGCGCCCTTCTAACGCCTACAAAGAGAGGAATCTCCTTTGCCAGATGACTGGCCTCGCCGCGCACCTCCCCTCCCAGGCGCGCGCGCGAACACACACTCGAGCGCGCGCGCGCTTCCACTGCCACCACCTGTGAAAACATCTCTTGTAACTTTGGCGAAGAGAGCTCCCGGCAAAGCTGAGCGGCAGGGCGCCGGGAGCGCGCCGGCGTGGTGAGGGTGGAGGGCCGGGCGAGGAAAGGGGAGGGACGCGCCGCCTGCACTCCGCGCCGCGGGCTGGAACTTGGCCTGGAACGCGGCGGTCTCGGCTCGGGTTTCCCGCCCCGGCCCCGCCCACCCAGCGGCCCAGCTCGCGCGGACTGCGGCTCGGCTCGCTGAGGAGCCTCAAGCCGGGGAGCACGGGCAGGCGTCTGGGGGAGCGCGACTGGGCCTCGACCCGCGCAGCCCACCGTGGACCCCCGGAGGCTGCCTGAGGGCGGCGGGGAGGAGGGTAGCGCGGGGCCAGCCCCGAGGCGAGGGGCGGGAGTGCGCCGCCCCTGAGCGCAGGGAAACAGGTTGCTGCGGAGCCCCATACCCTCCCCGCGGCCGCCCCGCCGCGACCCGATTCCCGTCCTGCCCCGGGAGCGAACCCAGCCCCTCCAGGGCGCCCTCCACCTTCCCGGACCCCCGCGGCCCGGCCCCAGCCCGGCAGGCAGCCGGGTTAAAGGCGCCTTCAGCAAGGTCAAGGCGAGGCCGGCCGGCACCTGGGGATTTTTCCCAGCCGAGCAAGAGCTTTGCAATCGCATTGTTAAGGATCCTGGCAGTGGCAGGAAATCCGAACGGCCCCACAGGTCTGCGGGAGGGAGGATTTATTTTACAGCGCGGAACACACTCAGACAGACCCGAGATTTCGGCGGGGGGCGGGGGGCAGGGGATCCGAGGTTTCCGGAAGATGGAATGTGGCAAAAACAAAAATTCCCCACCCGTGCACGCCCCCACCCCCCGCCTGCGGGAGGAGGGAGCTCAGGGCCACTGTGCCCCTGGCTTCAGCGATCTGCAGGGCACTGGCAGGTCTGGGGCTGCTTATCCCGCTATGGGCGAAAAATAAGATTTAAAAACACTCTACTATGGTTTCTCTATCAAAGACCATCAATGTGCTGCAGGCGGCAAAGGGCAGCAGCGAGATGTGGAGAATAAACAAAACAGAAGCAAATTGCTGTCCGCGTAGCAGAGAAGCGAGGGGGACGGAAGCCATACTCGGCACCCGTCCCCATTCCATCAAAGCCGGCCTAGCCCAGGAAACCAGGAATAGGTACCCGGTGGTGGCGGGCTCTGGCAGAGGCCAGCACTCTCCCTCCGAACCCCGCGCCAGAGTGGGCCTGCATTGCTGGGATGCTTGGCATCTCGGGGGGCGCGGGGGACCAGGCATAGCGGGCAGGTTTCTAAACATGAAGGGAACTGCGTGTGGCAGATGGGGAGGAGGCGCTCGGAGAAGCAGAGAAAAGGGCCTTTGGGGTTCCCCAGGACACAAAGCCAGTTTCCTCATACAGCATTCCCTGGAAGGCCTCCCAACACCCCCAAGGGGAGGCTTGGGCCCTATAAACTCAATGGAGCCTGAGTTCTGACCGGCTTTTTCTCTCTGATCAATCCCAGATCCTTTTCCCAGTCCCTGCCTCGATCTCCGGTCCTTTAGGGACAGCAGCATCGGCACCCAACGCCCGTGGCAGGAGTGGCGAGGCGGCTCCCTTGTCTGGTCCCGGGATAGGAGCGCCCCGGTACTTACATTCCTCAAGCAGGCAAACTTTCGGGCTTGTCTTTCGCGAACAGGGGGCTCGCATCACGGTTCCCGGTAATCACTGAGGCAGTTTATGTAATTGCCCGCGATGCCATTTGGCAGATCTCCCGGCGTGCGCGGCCGCACAGCTCAGCACATGAGCACCCTTTCAGCCCGGCGCTCGAATCCCGAGTGTGCCCCGCAGCCGCCTTCCAAAAGTAGCGCAGCGATCTCGTGGTCTAGTCAAATACCAAGACTGCAAGCAGGACCCGGCAAAACCCAGGCTGTCTCTCCGCGCCGCTTTCGCCGCATTGGTGGCTTACAGATAGCTGCATCTCTACAAACCTCGCCAGGGCTGGTGGTAGGAGGGGGTGAGGGACCGGGCGGGGGATTGCCGCGATTCTGAAGAGGGATCCGTAAGCCACCTGAGTAATAATACCCTCGTCCACATGGACCAGGGTGCACAAATCACTTTAACGTCTCGCCCTGAAAGGGGAGCCAGTTTCCAAAGTTAGAGACCACGCAGTTGAATTTCCAGTACTTTCAAACCTCGCCTAGGCGTAGGCAGGGCTGAGAAGGGAGGGCAGCGGCCAGCAAAGCCCACCCTACTGCCCAGCTAACGAGGACTCACCAGTTGAACCTCCCCTCGCCCCAGTAGTTGACTGTGATTCCCTGGTTGCGTGTACACACACACACACACACACACACACACACACACACACACACACACACACACACACACTCTCCTCGAGACCACCTTCCCGTCTGCTCCTCCAGTATAAAAACTGCATATTTAAATCGCGAAGAAAATGACTAAGGAGCTCGGTGATCACATTTCATTCCAGAGCACATTTCCCCGAAGCTGGGGGTAAAAGCGATCTCTCTCTCTCCCTCTCTCTCCCTCTCTCTCTCTCTCTCTCTCTCTCTCTCTCACACACACACACACACACGAGCGTTCCGCGTGTCCACCCGGCGGCTGCAGCCTCAACTCGCTCCGAGGGTAAGGTGGACACCGCGGCAGGCTAGGAGAGAGGAGCGCCGCGCCGGCTGCAGAGGGCGCGAGGCTGGGGTCGCTTCTCCCAGTTCTTCCCTCCAACCGCAGCGCGTGCGGGGCCGCCGCAGCCGGCGCTTGCCCCTCAAGGCAGGCTGCAGCCCCGGAGCCCGGCGCCGCCTCGCGGGCTCCTCCAGCGCCCGCCGAGGCCCTGGGGCGGGCGGTTCTGCAGAGTGGCTGCGGGCGCTGGGGCCAGGGTGGGGAAGGGGATCCGGGCGAGGCCGACGAACCTCGGCCCGCGCCCACCTCCCTGCTCTCCCCTAGCCCTGGCTCCCAGGCTCCAGTCCGCGGCAAGCTTCGGGGGCTGCGCGGTAGAGGCTCGGGGCTCCAGACCGACTCGCCTCACCGGCAACCCGCGCCCCTGCCGTCCCCCCTGCCTCCCCCGGTGCGGGCCGGGGGAGCGGGCGAGCCTCTCCCGGAACCCTGGGCATCCTCGCGAGCTGCTCCGACCCTGCCCCAGCTAACGAGCGCAGAGAGTATTGAGAGCGGGCGAGGCGCCGCCGCGGTCCCCAAAGGCGCTTTTCCGTAGAACGGATCGCGCCGCCTTACCGTGGCTGTAGGCTGCCACCGCCGGAGAAGCGGGGAGGAGGGCGGCAGAGAGGCAAGGCGCCGCGCCGGTGGCTCCTCTCGCTCTCGGCGGCGAGGCTCCTCGGCTCCGCGTGCCCGAGCAGGACGCCCAGGAAGGAGCAGGTCCCGGCTCTGCGCTCAGCTCCAGCGAGACCAACAATAGCTCCCGCAGGGAGCGAAGCCCCAGCAAGTCTCCAGCCCCGCGCGCACTCCTGGCTCCGGCTCCCGGCCGCTCCCGGCCGGCGTCCCTACCAGCACTGCTGCCCCACATGAAACAGCTGCAATCCCGAGGCTTCTGGGGGGTTGGGGCGGGTGTGTGCGCGCGCGCGTGTGTGAGTGTGTGTGTGTTTAATAGCTTCCCTCCTCTTCTTCCCCTCCCTGCCTGCTCGCCTGCCTGCCTCCGTCCCCAACCCTCGCTCTCTACACACAGACGGAGAGGGCGAGCGAGACACACACCACACACACTCACACACACACGTACACGCACACGCAGGTTACATGAATGGGAGGCTGGAGCCAATCCTAGGAGGCTGGGCGAGCCGCGGCTCACAGACGAAGGGAGCAGGACCGCACCACTGCACCGGGGGGCGCCACGCAGGTGATGCGCGTCCTCCCGGGGCCACTCACCCGCCTCTCGGCCAGCCCAGTCTGTCTGTTCTTTCTGACGTCTTCCCCTCTCCCCTTCACTCTTTTCTCTCCGCTTCGTTCTCCGTCTTCTCTCCTTCCTATTTCCTTTTCGTTCTCGAATTCTCCGAGTTCTCTCAGTTCACTTTCTCGGTCTCCTCTTTACTTTCACCGTCCTCGCTTGCTCTCTCGCCCCCTTTCTCAAACTTTCTCCTCCCTTGTCCCAACTTTTCTCGACTTCTTCTCCTCTTGCCCTTTGTTCTATTTCCTCCCGCTTTGGCCTTCTCCCCCGTCTCTCTGCAGTGTTTTCTGGTCTCCTTTCCTTCCCCCCATCGCCTGTCCCTGGGTCTCTCTTGGGCGCGTGGCCCCGCTCCCAGCCGACTCCCTGTTGTGATTTCACGCCCGCAACACTTTTGCAGGGACGTCTCTCTCGCCCTTGCTGCTTCAGCACAGCCAGAGGTAATAAAAAGCTGAGAACTAGAGTTCCTTCCTCAGGCACGCAAGACGCCCAAAGAAAGGCCCTCCTTCTTCGGACAACTTCCCCAGAGCCATGGCAACAGCTACTGACTCGCGATAACAATCATTTAAAGAATAACTGCAGTGAATGTGGTCCAAGAGGTTTCTGTCCTTCGCCTGTCTAGATCGTGATCGCCAGCACAATGCAAGAGAAGGGCATTTTTATATGATGGGAGAGGCAGCTTGGTGCAGTGGCAACTTGCTGGGGCTTAGGAAAGAAATTCCCACCCCAGCCCTGCTGCATGCTAACTGTATGACTTCGTGCAGGCCATTACTCTTTATCCAGCCTCAGTCTTCTCATCTGTAAAATGGATGGTTATGGTGAGGATTAAAAGAGAGAACAAAGGAAAGAAAGCTCTGGACATACAGGAGATACTCCATTAATGTTAGTTTCCTTCCCTCCCATCCCTTTTTAAAACTCCCTTCATGATCTTCCGCTACATTATATCTCCATGATCTCCAGCGCTTAATGAAGGAGGAAGTGTGACAATGCTAATGTCATAAAAATGTGAAACAAGGTCGAGGATATTTTAAAATCTGGATTGTGTGGTCAGGATACTGTCTAGCCAGTAGCCATCCACTGATTACAGAGGCATCAGAGATTACAGTATAAACTTGGGGAGCTGGAACACCCTTTCAACATCTAACTGAGGCTTTCCAGAAAGTCAGGGATGAGGGGAGGAATGGGTGAGAGATTTCCACACACTTTGTTCAGTCTGTTTTTAAAATGTTCATGATCACTGAACACTGACCAGTGACAAAGCCTCTGAGACTAACTGAAATGTCGAGTCTCTGCCTTTGGATAATATTTATCAACTTGGTGTCCTCACTGCAGACATCAAATGCTGGGGATAAGCTGGGATTGGCAGTCAGATTCGGTCCTTTGACAAAAATCTGTTGACCACTTACTCTGTGGTTGGCACTCTGACTGGCTCTTGGCATCCAGTAGGGAGGCAAATGGGCCCTGCCTTGGTGAGTATACAGTGCAGTAGACATGTGTGACAAAGGTGTAATAGGAAAATGAGTCACATAGACCTTGAGAAATGCCACTTGTTTGATGGACAAAAATCTTTCAAAATATGAGGTCCATGGAGCAGTAGGGGGTGGAATAAAGGGATCCTTGAGAGTGAAAATTTTGGAATTCATTTTCCATTCTGTGCACCTCATTTGACCAATGAGAAAGCAGAGGCCCAAATGATAAAAGTAGTAGATGAAAGTGTCATGAGAAACAAGATATTCTGCATAGTCTCAAAGTATCTTTGATTAACTTCAAAGGGGAAAACATTAACTTTATAGTTGAAAAATCTGGCCAATCCACCTTAATCAAGTAATTACTAGGTCAGCATCATTAGGAATATGGCAGACAGACATCATATGCCTCCTGATGTGTGATGCACTGAGAGGGACATCACATCTCTTCTGTGGTATTCCTGCCAAAAATGAATAACCTGAGTCAAATCATGAAGATACATCAGACAAATGCAAACTGAGGACCATTCAGGGAAATAACTGTCATGTACTCTTCAAAAATAGCAAAGTCTTGAAAGACAAAGACTCTAGACAGTTCCAGATTAAAGGACCAGTTTAGTTGTCATAGCGATAAATGCAACACGTGGTCCTAGATTGGGACATTAATGGGACAGCTGGTTAAATTAAAATAAGGTCTGTAGATTAGATAACAGTTTGTATCAATGTTAAGTTCCTGGTTTTGATAATTACTGTGGTTATGTAGGAGACTATCCTTTTTTTTTAGGAAATACCTGACTGAAGTATTTAGTGGTTAAAAAGATGAACAAAGCCCAATCCCCACCCTTCAAGGAGAGGCACAGTGTGGTGGGTTTCTGCCTAAGAAATGGGCAGAGTGTGAGCACAGAAGGATGCCCAAGCAAATTTTTGTGGGTAAAGGAAGACTTCCTGTAGGAGGTGGCATTCAAGCTGAGTTTTGAAGGCAAGAAAGTTTGCTAGATCATGAAGGGAGGGGAGGTGCTTTTTAAGTAAAGGTAACAGTACAAGGACGTGGACAAAAGCATGAGACACTCACTAAGGCCATGGAGTTGGCCTGTGAAGGGAATGCCTGGGGTAGAGTCTAGAGCAGTAGGTAGGGTTGGTTCTTGAAGGGGCCTCAAGGAAACTGAGGATCTCATGCATCCTGAAAGCTCAGGTGCTGGGTGTGTGGGGAGCAAGAAATTAGTTATTAAAGGCTTTTAGTAAGAAGAGGCAAGTGATTTTAAGTGTATTTGAAAAAGGTGATCTTAACAGCACAGTGGAGAAATGAGTTAAAGGGAGTAGCTTGGGAAGACCGGAGATGCTCATTTAGGTCATTTAAGTACACTAAGGCAATTGCAGTGAGGTTGGAGAGGGGAGGAGACATTTGAGAGAAATGGAGGTTGTAAAACGAACAGATTTTGGTGCCTGGTTGGATGGGCTGGGCAAGGAGAAATCCAAAGTGACTCCTAATTCTCAAGCTTGGGTGCCTGGATGGAGGGTGGCTCTAGTCACTTCGACGTCCAGAGAAATTCAGGAGGAAGTGGAGGTTTTAGAAAGAAAAGTAAGGTCAGTTGTTACCATCTTGTAATCTAACTACAGCTAGCTTGAGATTCTCCTGTGCCGCTCCTCTGTTCCACAGAGCATTTTACACTGCTGTAAAATTCAACCTAACACTCTCCAAATGGCCAGTCCCATGTATTAACCAGAAAACAAAAAAACCAGTAGATTAGATATCATAGTAGCACATTATTTGTAATAAAGGGAGAAAATGGAAATAGCCTAAATGATCAACTAGGATAAGTAAATTGGGGGACAGCCTTGTTGAAATATTATGCAGCCACTCTAAAGTTTTTCTCTTTTGCAGAGTTTTTTATGCCATGGGAAAATGCCAAGGTTAGCATGTAAATTTTTTAAGAGGCAGAGTTCAAAACTGTTAACTACATAAAAATCATCGTGGAGAAAAATCTGAAAAAAAATCATGGCAATTATTAACAATGGTTGCCTCTGGGTGATAGGGTTATGAGTAATATATATTCTTCTTCATGCTTTTTTGAAACTTTCTAACTTTCCCACAATGAACATTCATTATTTTCATAACAAACAATAAAAATCCATCATTAACAAAATGGAAAACGGCTGTGACCCCCCCTTCCACTTTATCCCTTTTCAATCCACCCTTCCCACTCCTCCTGTAGACTAACTGCCTTTAAGCTTTATCTTTGAGTGAAGTAAGAGAGCATTTAACAAATCAGGGGAAATTATCAGCTGGGCTGAAGAGGGGGAGAAGGTGTTTCAGGCAGGCAGATATGTTATTAGAGCTGTTGAAACTGTATATATTAAAGATGTTTGCATTGCCCTTACTGATTCTGTGATATGTTACAAGGAGAAGAAAACCTATAAAGGGGCCAAGAAAATGTGCTTCTTTAAAGGGCGAGTTTTAATTAGGAAATGTATTTATTTGCAAAAACACTTCTTTTCATAGTCCAGCAGTTACTGTAAAATTGTTTCTAAAGCAGGTGTTTCAAGTAAGGAGGCAGGTGGGGCAAGGGGCAATGCTTCGTGCCTGTTGTCTGATGCTACATCAACTACGCAAGCCGGTTGCATAGGATTTGGATACCCACTGATAAGCACCATCAAGTGTTCGCAATTAGAGAGAAAAGTGCAGACCAGGGGATGCTCTTATTCTCTGGAAAGGTTGCTGTAAATGGTACCCTGGTTAGGTTCCCTCAGCATCTGTGATTTTTCATCTCATGGAAATATCTACTACGTGGCTAGGTTCCCCAACCCAATAATAATAACACCTTCCACAGCACAGCCCTTTCCCCTTTTGAAAGGCCCTCCACATCTGTTGATTCACTCAAGCCTTGCATCCATCCTGGCTGGGATCCTGTTATTTGAAGTTTACAAGGGAAGAATGGGGACCCAGAGAGGAAGAGCAGTGGCTAAAACTAAAGAAAGAACAGGGACGTTCTTGGAAAGCCTTCTGTGTGGCTCTGGGGCGTCCAAGGTTTGTTACCTCATCACATCCTCAAGATAACTTGGGAGGGAGGGTGAATAAACTGAGGCTTATGTGGTTCCGGCTCAATAGAATCAGAATGGGAGCCCAGTTCTCAGAATTCCCAGGCCAGTGCCTTTCCCAGCACGACCCCATTTTTAAAAACCAAGAGGTGAGGCTAGGTGTTATTCTCTGACAGTTTGCGCAGAGAGCTGTCTTTCTGTATGATGGAAATTAAAAGCTGGTATGTAGGGGTAAACGATGACTTTTGAATGTGTCTGCTAGAAAAGAAGGGGAAAGCCTCTGCTTGGATTCACAGAAATTTTCTCTTTTAGAGAAATAGTTGGTTCTTGTCTCTCTCTCCCCACCTCCACTGCAACAGAGTATTTGGCACTTAGAGGTTCTTAGTAAATATTCCTTCCCTGAGTGAAAAAACAAATGCTAATAACAAAATATCTAGCATGTATTAAGCACTGTGCCCAGGACGCAGCAAAGGGTATTGCCTCATTTAAATTTTAGAGCAACACCATGTGGTAGATACGATTATTATCCCTATTCTGTAGGTGAGAAAACCGAGACATGGAGAAGGCAATTTGTCCAAGGTCACATGGCTGATACATGGCAAAGCCAGATTCCAACTTGGATTGTTCTGAGTCCAGGCTCATAGCCACCATATGGTATTGGATGGATGGATGGATGGAATTAATGATACCAGCAAGGAAGTGAGCTCTCCATGAACTGCAGTACATCTTATGGTATGGTTAATCTTGTCTAGAAGAGGCCGTCCCATTGCTCTCCATGATTGTGCCCCATTTATATCCTACATCACATGTTTCACAAGCTGCAATTATTTGTGTATGCATTTGTTTTACTTAGTTTTTTGAACATCTGCCCAACTTGCAATGTAATTTCCATGAGTGTCTTGGTCACTGTTACGATGACCAAGCACAATGCTTGGTGCAAAAGTAGGTGTTCAGTAAGTATTTGTGAAATGAATGAATGAACGTAGGCTCCCATCCCTTTAAAGCGGTAGAGGGCCTGTGAGTATGTATACACATGCCCTTGTAAAAGATGGGTATTTTACATGCATTTACTCCAACCCACACCAACTCTGCCTTGAGCCATGTGGTTCTGGTAGTGGGGCTGAGGTGCAGATGAGCATGTAATGGTTCTGATTGTGTTCCTTCACTGACATTTGCTCCCAGATAGCAGGGAAAACACTCATCAGAAAAAAGCAGCATCTGTTATGGTCAAAGGTGACGAGCTGGCAAAATTCCACAGTGGAAGCATCCTCTCTGATTAGGTCAGCCCCTACTTTCACAGCAGAGAGGCGCTGTATCAGCTGACATCCCTTTCTGAGAGCTGGCGGCAATGGTTTCCTCAGAAGGAGCTCTCCTAAAGCTTTCCTCCTGCATGCTGAATGCCATGTGGTACTTTCCAAAGAGGATGCATCCTCCTTTCTTGACAATTTTTGTCCTCTTTTCTCATCATTTGCCTGACAGACTTCTTTGCCGCTCTTGTGGACTTGCCTTTTTTTTGCACACCAGGTAGATCAGGTGGCAGCTGCTGGTCTTCTGCAAAGCTAAATCAGATCCACTTCCTAGTCTTGGATGTCTGCAGCCTTAGAACTGCACATGGGTCCAGAGGGCCGTGGCCACTGGTCCAGGAGTAATCAGGAATATAACAAACAAAGCAAACAAAAAAGCAACCACAAAGTCTTCCACTAAATAACCAAAGCCTCTGTAGGGTGATTCTAATGGCTGTGATGCCAGGCCCTGACCCAGTTCTTTACGCAGATCCATACACTTAAGCCTATGACAGTCCTACAAACTAAATTCTATTACTACTCCCAAATCAGATTGTAATCTGGTATTTCTAGGGCTGATTAGGCTGTGGGATGAAAGGAGTGGCATTAATGTTAATTCCCAAATAAGCACACACTGTTCTGTTCTGTTCTGCATACTGCTTTTTCCATTTGACAATATGTCTTGGAAATAGCTGCCGCCTCGTTCTTTTTTATGGTTGCAAACTACTTCATTATAGGGATGGACCCTTTGAACTTAACCACAAGCATCACAGTGATTATGATACATTCATTTAAATAAAGCTTAAGAAATTAACGTAAGATCAGGTACCATCCCCAAAACGTTAAATAAGTGAATTAAATTATATTGTCACTATCAAGTCTGTTCACTCTTAAAAAGAAGCAATGCAAAGGATGTTGAAGTTTCAGATCAGTTGGAAAAGGATGAACATTTCAATTTCAATTAACAGTGCTGTGGTAACTGACAAACCATTTGGGGGTTGAGGGGAGTTAGATACCCATCCCTTTCTGTATTACTTTAAAACTTTTCACACTGAATAGTAAAAAGAGAAAATATGAAAGTTCTAGAAGGAAACATAGATGAGAATTTACATCATTTGGAGATGGATAAAGATCTTTTTAAGTGAGTCATGAAAAGGAAAATGTCATAAAGGAAAATGTTAAAAATTTGACTATATAAAAAATTTGGAAAATTTTATACTTATAAAACCAAGAGAAAAATCAAAAGAACAACAAAACGTTGTGGAAATATGTGAAACATATATGAAAAAGTGCTACTGTCCTTAATATATAATGAGGTTTTACAAACTTATAAGAAAAAGACATCTCAGTAGAAAAGTTGGAAAAGGACATAAAAAGCTACTTTACTAAAAAAGTACAAAGCTAAACAAATGATGTATATTTAACTCACTTATAACTCCAAGAAATGCAAGATACAAGAACACTGAGAGTTTTTTCTTTTTACGTATCAAATGAGAAATGTATAAGACAAAAATGACATACTCAGAAAATAGTTACTCTTCCTATACTGCCAATGGTTATATATTGACACAACCTTTCTGAAAGATAATTTAGCAATATTTAACAAAAGCCTTCCACTGTGTGGGGCTTTCAACCCAGGAATCTATGTCTACATTTAATAGAGTTAATTAAAATAATCATGGATGGACACAAAGAATTATGTAAGAGTTTTATCAGTAGTAATAGTGACAGATTGGAAACCATCTTAATTGTCAAACAATTAGTAAATGATCAAATGTATTACGGTACATCGTAGTATGATGAGCTATTACACAGCTATTATAGATCATGGTGTAGAAGAATATGTAATGAACTAGGAAAGGATTCACAATTAATATTTTTGTGACTTATTAAGGAAGCTTATTAAGGAAAATTCCAAACAAATATAAAGTTTGGTGAACAGGCTCTACCCATCACCTAGTTTCAATTATTATTAATAAACAGCCAAACTTGTTTTATTTTTTGTTTGTTTTGATATATCTTTATTGGAATATAATTGCTTCACAATACTGTGTTAGTTTCTGCTATACAACAAAGTGAATCAGCCATATGCATACATATATCCCCATATCCCCTCCCTCTGGAGCCTCCCTCCCACCCTCCCTATCCCACCCCTCTAGGTCGTTGCAAAGCACCGAGCTGACCTGTGCTATGCAGCTGCTTCCCGCTAGCTATCTATTTTACATTTGGTAGTGTGTATATGTCCATGCTACTCTTACTTCGCCCCAGCTTCCCCCTCCTCCCCACCCTGTGTCCTCAAGTCCATTCTCTATGTCTACGTCTTTATTCCTGCCCTGCCACTAGGTTCATCAGTACCACTTTTTTTTTTTTTTTTTAGGTTGAATATATATGCGTTAGCATACGGTATTTGTTTTTCTCTTTCTGAATTACCTCACTCTGTATGAC
Source organism: Pseudorca crassidens (assembly GCF_039906515.1). NCBI lineage: Eukaryota > Metazoa > Chordata > Mammalia > Artiodactyla > Delphinidae > Pseudorca > Pseudorca crassidens. The sequence goes on from NC_090304.1 coordinate 57,693,671, forward strand.
AGACTCTAGGTCCATCCACCTCACTACAAATAACTCAGTTTCGTTTCTTTTTATGGCTGAGTAATATTCCATTGTATATATGTGCTGCATCTTCTTTATCCATTCATCTCTCAATGGACACTTAGGTTGCTTCCATGTCCTGGCTATTGTAAATAGAGCTGCAATGAATATTGTGGTACATGACTCTTTTTGAATTATGGTTTTCTCAGGGTATATGCCCAGTAGTGGGATTGCTGGGTCATATAGTAGTTCTATTTTTAGTTTTTTAAGGAACCTCCATACTGTTCTCCATAGTGGTTGTATTAATTTACATTCCCACCAACAGTGCAGGAGGGTTCCCTTTCACCACACCCTTTCCAGCATTTATTGTTTCTAGATTTTTTTGATAATGGCCATTCTGACCCATGTGAGGTGATACCTCATTGTAGTTTTGATTTGCAATTCTAATAATTAGTGATGTTGAGCATCTTTTCATGTGCCTCTTGGCCATCTGTATGTCTTATTTGGTGAAATGTCTGTTTAGGTCTTCTGCCCATTTTTTAATTGGGTTGTTTGTTTTTTTGATATTGAGCTGCATGAGCTGTTTGTATATTGTAAAGATTAATCCTTAATCTTGTTTTACTTATACCTCTTCCCATTTACTCCCTCCCCCATTATTTTGAAGGAAATCCCAGGCACCATTTCATTTTGTCCATAATTATTTCAGTAGATAGCTCTAAAATATATGAACTATTTTTTTAAAAAAAAACACAATATATTATTACATTAAAAAAAATAATTTCTTAATGTCATCAACTGTCTAGTCACTGTTCAAACTGCCCTGATTGTTTCATAAGTCTTTTTTTTTCCAGTTTTTTTTTTGCATTAGGATCCAAATAAACTCCATGCACTGCAATTGGTTGAGGTATCTCTTAAGTCTCTTTTGAGCTACAGGTTTCCTCCATCTATTTTTCCCCAATTGCACATTACTTGTGAAAGAGAACAGGTTGTTTATCAGGTAGTTTCCCATAATCTGCGTTTACTGATTGCACCCTTCTGGTTTAACATGTTCTTCTACATTTTATATTTCCTATAAACTGGTAGTAAATTCTAGAAGCCTGAGTTCATTCTTTTGGGCAAGACTGCTTCCTAGATGGTGCTGTGTACTTCCACCTGTCTTTGTGATGTTAGCAGTCTTTGGTGTTCCTCGACTAGATTCATCATTTCATTAGAGGTTGTAAACTGGTCATATTCTAATTCGAGCATTCCTTTTTCACTTTTAACTGGAATACTTTGATAAAGAGAAACTTCCTCTCATGAACTCTTTTCTTACCTGAAAAGGCAAGATGCATGTTTGTTTCTTTCCTTTTATTTACCAGGTTTCCAAAGAATGAGTTAGTTCTCTAGCATCCTTCAGAGATAAGCAATGAAGTTTTTTTTTTTCTTTTTAAGAGTCATTATGAGCTCACGTATTTAAATATATTTGATGTATTTTTATTCATTTCAGTTATTATTCATATTGATGTTCAGTTGCCCCATCTCTGGTTGGTGGGAACATCTTCTTATTGACTCCCAAGTCCTTGATAGCCTCCTTTTTTTCTGGAATAATAAGGTGCTCCAGGCTCATCTTGTGTCTATCCTAAGCCAGACCTGAAATCATCCATTTTTTTTAAGGACCCCTGGTTCTTTTTAGTGGGAAATGGTATTTAGAAACCATACTATTGCTACTAGGTGTTGCGCATTGCTACTGGGTTAGTATTGTCTCTAGCTTTTTTTCAATTGGCAGGTTTAGTAAATATGTAATTTTTTGTTTGTTTTTGTTTTGCAGTATGCGGGCCTCTCACTGTTGTGGCCTCTCCCATTGCGGAGCACAGGCTCCGGATGCGCAGGCTCAGCGGCCATGGCTCACGGGCCCAGTCGCTCCGCGGCATGTGGGATCTTCCCGGACCGGGGCACAAACCCGTGTCCCCTGCATCGGCAGGCGGACTCTCAACCACTGCGCCACCAGGGAAGCTCGGAAATATGTAATTTTTTAAAAATGAAAATTCACTATGAGTTTATACAAATACTTCTAATTGAGTTTTTACTTCACTTCTTCAGTCTTCAATCTGTAACTCTCTTCCATTACAAATAATAAATGATGTTATAGAAAAATATTTAATGATTTGGGAAAATAGCCATAATATCTGTTTTAGATAATCATCTATATATAAATATGTAATATATAAATCGCATGTATATCTCAAACATATGGAAGTTAGTAGTGATTATTTCTTGATGATAAAATTAAAGGTAATTTTAGTTTCCCTTTTTTTGCTTTTTAGTATTTACAAAATTTCCAGAATAAACCCATTTTATTTTTGCTATAAGAAAAATTTTGCTAAAAAACATAAATAAACCAGATGGTATAAATTATAATATAGTAAACTGTCTGCCAATCATATGTGGGTAGAATAACGATATTCCATTACATCTGTGGAGTGCTTTACAGTTTACAAATCATTTTACATCCATTACCTTTCACTGATCATCACAGCAGCACTGTTAAGCAGACAGAATAAGCATATTGTCTTATAGGATTTTAAAAAAATGAGGTTTAAAAGGATCACATATGATGGAATCAAGGCTGGAACTCAGGGCCTCTGACTGCTTGGTCAGTGCTTCTCCCCTGCGTAACATCTGTCTCTAGACGGTTGTTACCATGCTGTCGTTTTACAGTAAGGCAAGAAAACCCTGCAGTGTCCTGCCTGCTGCTTGGAATGTTATCCTCAGAACTCGCTTTCTTTAGAGCGAGGTTTGGAGGCCCATAGAAATGCCAATACTTATTTTTCAATTTAATTTTTATTTTTATCAAAATGATTCATTAACCTAATTTTAGAAGTCAAATATTCTACGAAGATTTTAATGCAAAACAGAAAGCCCCTGCCCTGAAATTCACCACCCCACTCTACCTAATATTCCTTCTCCCCAGAGGCAACCACTTTCAACCACTATTTTTTTTTTTGAGCTGCTTCTTATTTTTATTTCTATATTACCAGGTAATCTGTTCTACTGCAATTCCTAGGTTTTTAAAAATGGCTTGAATTAACCATTTTTTCTTCCAGTTTTGTTAAGATATAATGGACATACAGCACTATAAAAGTTTAAGGTATACAGCATAGTGATTTGATCTGTGTACACAATACAATGATTATCACAGTAAGTTTAGTGAACATCCACCATCTCACACGGATACAAAACTAAAGAAATAGAAAAATAATTTTTTTTCTTGTGACAAGCCCTCTTAGGGTTTACTCCCTTAATACCTTCATATATAACATAGAGCAGTGTTAACTATTTTTATGATGATGCTGTACATTACTTCCTTAGTACTTATTTATCTTATAACTGGAATCTGGATTTTTAATTATTAGGTATTATCAATATACTTTCTATTCTTGAAGATGATAATTTAACTGCCTTTTTTCTCTTTACACAGAAAATTCCCTTTTCCCCATCCTCTCAGTGTACTTACATCATAAGTTTTGGTTAAACATTAGTATTTCCATTATAATGACTGTGTAAGTATTATTCTCAGCTGAGCCATGTGGTGTACTATGATGTGCATTCTTGTATTAGTTTTTGTTCCCTCTTGAATTAATAACTGACTTTTTTTTTCATATGTGCTTAGAGTTTTAGGTATCTATCACTGTTTCATCCTCAAACTCTACCAAATTATAAATCTTCTCTCATTTCTCTCCGATCCATCAAACCATCTGTCAATTTCTTTTCTTATATTTGCTTTCTTCTACTTTCTCCTTTCCTTTCCTTTCCATAGAAATGTAATTCCCCTTTGTCTGAATGATTCCAATATGGACTGGTTGCTTTCTAGGCTTGCTGTTATAGCTCTTGTTCTAGGATCTCCCTCCACCATATTCCTGGAAATTTTATTGGATCTCCTGTAATTGTATCTTTTATTTACAGGATCCCATGTCTTCCTCCTTCTTTGTTTCCTCTTCACACTGAGAGCAAATGTATGGGACGTAGAGTTTTCGAGACCCGATTTTGTTGGATATAGAATTTTAGGTTGGAAATAAATTCCTTGTAATTTTAAGGACATTAATGGTTCCATTGTCATCTTGCTTCCCGTGTTGCTCCCATTTTGCCTCTGATACCATTTTGCCTCTTTACTCTGTTTATGTGACCTTTTTTAATCAATCCCCTCTGAAAACTTAGGATCTTCTCGTTTCCCCAGTGTTCAGATATTGTATGACACTTGGTGTGGGTCTTCTTTCTTCCTATGTGCTGAGCTGTTTCTGGATTCTTTTACTTTGGAAACTGAGAGATTTGTTTGAAATATTTCATTGCTGATTTTCTTGTTCTCTATTTCCAAATCTCCTTTTATTCAGATATTGGACCTCCTAGACGCTTTCTAATTTTTTAATCTCTTTATATATATATATATATATATATATATATATATATATATATATATATATATATATATATATATATATCTTTTTGTTCTACTTTCTGGGATACTTTCTCAGCTTTGTCTACCCACCCATCTGTTGTCATTTTTTATCTCACTGTTGTGGCCTCTCCCGTTGCGGAGCACAGGCTCCGGACGCACACTCAGCGGCCACGGCTCACGGGGCCAGCAGCTCCGCGGCATGCGGGATCTTCCCGGACCAGGGCACGAACCCCTGTCCCCTGCACTGGCAGGCGGACTCTCAACCACTGTGCCACCAGGGAAGCCCCAGGAGCCTGTTTCAGTTGAGTGTTTCTCTTTAAACACCCTCCAGTTCTTGTTTCGTGTACATATCTTTCTTTCTCTCTCCAAGGATATTAATGACGCATTTTATGAAATTTTATACAGTTCCCTGCATTGTCTCTGTGCTCTTTAAGGTTTTTAAAAAAGGTTATTTTGTTTTTGTGTTTATTTTTCATTGTAAGGGCTTTGCTCATCAGATACTGGTGATCTATGGTTAACTATGCCCAATCAACTAAAAACGAATTGGAGATTTTAGGGCATACGAGCCATGCATGTTGCCTGGTGGGCTTCCCTAGAGGATGATCTGTCTAGGTCATTTCATTGGTGATTCCCTAACAGTATCTGTAAGTCTTTTCTCGGGGGCCAGTTCCACAAGAAGGGGATTCTCCAGTCTCTTCCTGGGGGTGGAAGTGGGGATAGGGACAAAACTGGCTGCTAAGATTTTCTAGAAGCTTAATGGGGGAAGGATCGGGATGCAGTCTCACCATTTCTATATCGATTTCATTCACTCCTCCTGTTCCTGTTTCCAGCGCAGAATATCTACCCTCACCTGTGCTGCTTTCCAAACGTCCAGACTTTCTCAGCCTCACTCATTCAACAGATACCCAGTCCTCTCCTTGTTGGAGGAGGGGCAGGCACCCAGGAGAGCAGGACAGTGGAGGGAATCTTAAGACATTCAACCAATCTTCCTGTTTTCAACCCTACCCAGACCCCTCACTTGCAGAAGTGCCTGAGCTTCTAATTTCTGAGTCTTCCTGGGGCTCAGCAGTGAAAATATATAGATTCTGGGCTTTCGCCACTGGTCACTTAGGTTTTACTTCCTCAGTTCTGCCTAAGTCAATTATTTCCTGTCCATCTGCTTGACAGATCCAAAGTGTTATTGTCTCCTTTCCAATTCTTTTCTCATTTGTGGTTTTGTTCCTTTTATTCATTTCCCTCTCATTTTTTTAACATCTTTATTGGAGTATAACTGCTTTACAATGGTGTGTTAATTTCTGCTTTGTAACATAGGGAATCAGTTATACATATACATATGTCCCCATATCTCTTCCCTCTTGCGTCTGCCTCCCTCCCACCCTCCCTATCCCACCCCTCTAGGTGGTCACAAAGCACCGAGCTGATCTCCCTGTGCTATGCAGCTGCTTCCCACTAGCTATCTGTTTTACATTTGGTAGTGTATATATGTCCATGCCACTCTCACTCTGTCCCAGCTGACCCTTCCCCCTCCCCGTATCCTCAAGTTCATTCTGTAGTAGGTCTGCATCTTTACTCCCATCTTGCCCCTAGGTTCTTCATGACCATTTTTTTTTTTTTTTTTTTTTTTTTAGATTCCATATATGTGTGTTAGCATAAGGTCTTCGTTTTTCTCTTTCTGACTCACTTCCCTCTGCATGACAGGCTCTCTCTCAGTTTAGTAGGTGCTGGGGAGGGAGTGGGGATGAAAGTGTGCATGGTAAACCCTCCATGTGCAGCAGAAGTCCACACATCAAAGGCCAGCACTTTAAGGGATATTCAACCACCTCCTGGTCTTGTGCTACTTCTGGGAGAAGCACTGTGGCTCTGCTCTTCACTGTATCCGGGGCCTGAACTTGGGACCCCGAGTTTCCTCATGTTTCAAGAGCAGATAATATAATAGTGCCTGCCTTGTTGGTTGTAGTGAGGATAACTGGGATGCTATCTGGGTTGTATTTTTAGTTCCTAGCCCTTTGAAAGATATCAATAAACACCAGTCACCTTTTTAAAGATTAAAATTGCTGGTAGGCTGTGCTGGGGGTAGGAGGAAAGCTCACTGGGTTACTGAGAGAGAAGGTAATGCATAGGGAGCTAGAGAATCCTCTTTTACAAATGCTTTGGTGACAAGCTCTGGACTTTGAAAGGTAATAATAGTGGGGCTTCTCTGGTGGTGCAGTAGTTGAGAGTCCGCCTGCCGATGCAGGGGACACGGGTTTGTGCCCCGGTCCGGGAAGATCCCACATGCCGCGGAGCGGCTGGGCCCGTGAGCCATAGCCGCTGAGCCTGCGCGTCCGGAGCCTGTGCTCCGCAATGGGAGAGGCCACAACAGTGAGAGGCCCGCATACGGCAAAAAAAAAAAAAAAAGGTAATAATAGTAATGACGATAATTACTATTTACTGAGAATGTGTGTGCATCGATCACCATGCTTTACATGTTATCTCAGTGAAACATCACAATGACCCTAAAAACAGGTACCATTAGTATCTTCATTTTAGAAATGAGCAAGTAGAGGAGTGGAGACGTTAAAACACTTGGTCAATATCACACAACAAAGATGTGACAGATCTCAGATCAGAACCTGCAATTTGTCTAGAGCTGTTAATACCAAGGCCAGAGCTTCGCAAACTTTAATGTGCTCACAAATCACCTGGGGATCTGGTTACAGTGCAGATTCAAGTTCAGTCGATTTGGCACAGGGCTGAGATTCTGCTTTTCTACCAAGCTCCCAGGTGACCCTGAAGCTACTGGTCCAGGGACTGCATTTTTACTAGGCTCCAGACTGAGATGTCTCTATGGCAGCTGTGTCATATGGAACCTAATTTATTTCTCAGGGTACAAAGGAGCCGATATGAACAGTAATGGTACCCCTTTCACTATCTTCCTCTCCTGTGTGCAGAACCGGCAGGTACTCATGTCCCCACCATACACATTCCCCAAGAGTCCCAGTATGTCTCCTATGTGCTCACAGCCCTCTCTACTGCTGTGGCTGCAAGACACTCACTTCTTCCCACCACCTTTGAAGTCCAAGGGTAGCCTTTCACTACTACCACCGCTTCTAGTGCCTTCTCTGAGCATTCCACCTGGAGTTCTAGCTCTAGGTGTTCTGAAACACAGGACCCTCAAGGTGTAGAAAGGCACTGAGTGCCTTCCTACGAGCCCTCAGCAGAGTTGTGCCATGTTTCTTGCAGAAATAGGGAGAAATAGGGAGTTGTGCCATGTTTCTTGCAGAAATAGGGAGAAATAGGGACCCACACAAGGTCACGTGGACCCCGGGCAGTAGCACTGAATCTCACAGGTTCCTTATGAAAACAACTCTGTCAGCTGCCACCTGTAGGCTTACTGACCTGGGGAAATAGAACTTCTGTCCTCCTGTACCCCCTCCCCCCTCATTAGCCTCTACTCCCAGCTCTCCTAGAATTCACCACCCTGCAAGCAAGTCAACTCAGGCCAGCTTCCAACCTGGGCGGAAGGAATGATGATCCATTTAATTTGCTAGACATACCTAGCTATGCATGAATCTCAGGCTCAGCTAGAACCACGCTCGTGTGTCACTCAAGGCATAATAAAGGAGATTTTGGAGATGCATCTCAAAAATTCAAGTGTATCAGAGGCTCAAGGAAAAGCACTGGAATAATTCTGGGATCTGAGGTCAGAGATGCACCTCTGTACTTAGCTGTGTGACCCTGGGCTTTTCAGGAACCCTCTCTGGTTTTCCAAAACTATAAAATTATGAGGCAGAGGCTCCAGATGATCTTTAAGCTGTACCTTTCAGTTCCGTCCGAACTTCTGTTATCTCCTTATAGCACTTAGTGGGCTAGATTAGTCTATAAGAAATTATTCCTACTCATGAACTATCTGTTCGACCAATTAGAAATCAGAGCAGTGCTCAGGAGAGAGAGCTCAGAATATAAAATCAAATGACTTGCTTTTGCCACTTCTTAGCTCTGTGATGTTAGTCAATTCACCCTCCTCTCTAATTCTCCGTTTTCTCATAATAAGTGAAGGGGTTGGACCAAATGAACTCATAATATCAATAATATACAGTGGTTTCAAACTGTAGTCTCTTGGGCGGCATTCAGCCCACAAGCATGTTTTGCGTGACCCATGTAACATTAAATAAACTTTGAGCTGGGTTGCCAGCCTTTGAAAATTAGGATATTTACATAAAAATCTGGTTTCCTGGCTTTCCTTGAAAGATCAGAAAATCAGCAACACGGGTCACTGTTCTTGCAGAGTCACCAGTGGCCTGAACTGCGTTGCAGCTGTCCTTTGAAAGGGTCGTGCCGCCTCTGTATTGTCACAGCCCCTCCTGGGCCCATAGTACTCACTCATATTATCTGCCCGAGCCCTGTAGATGGCTGAATTTGTGATCCCTGGGCAGCAGTTACACTGAATAGCTGGGTAATATCAGGTGAGTACTTATCCTTTTTAAGACGCAGTGTCCAAATTACAGAATGGGGACAATAAATGCTCACATTCTTTCATTGACTATATTAATGAGATAAAGCAGAGATCAGCACACTTTTCTGTAAAGGACCAGAGAGTAAATATTTTAAGCTTTGTAGACCACATAAGGTATCCGTTGCATACTGTCTTGTACTTCTTCTTCTTTTTTTAACAATCTTTTAAAAATGTGAACATTCTTAGCTCTCAGGCTGTACAAAAACAGGCCCTGGGTGGATTGGGTCTGTGGCCCGTGTTGCCATCCCCTGAAATAAAGTATGTGAAGTGCTTACAATAACGCCTGGCCAACTGAGTATCAAGAAATGCAGTTCTCAATATTGCAATTTCGGGCCTCTCGTTCCCTGACTCTGGGACCTGGGTGGATTCTGCAGTGCCCATCAGAAGTCCCTGTAGCTGCTCTGATTCTCTTCTGACAATACAGAGGGGGACAGCGTTCTGCCTGCTGAGACACGTCTTGCTAAATAGAAAGCACTGCATGGTGTATAAAGAGCTCCGGAGCAGCACGACAAATACAGTGCAACTGTGTCATCACCATGAAATCAAAGCCATTGTTTAAGCCATTTGCTAAACCACGTCCCCATTCCAGTTATTCTGCCTGAAACAATCACCTCTGGAGGAAGAGTTGCAGGCCCTTTAAAATCTGACTAGAGGCCCCCTGTTCTCATAGCCTTCCTCCTTTGTTTTGGTCCTTTAACTCCCCTCCTCCCTACCACCCCAAACACCTTGTGCTGTATTAGTTATTATTTAACTTGAATGCCAGGGATGCAGCTTGTGATGAAAGGCACTTGACAAAATAAAATTGCACTGTGTTGTATGACTCTCACACATGTGACTTGGCATAATTAAAAAAAAGACATGATATTGTTTTCTCATGTAAAGAATGTGAGAGCTGAATCTAAAGAAATGCCAGTTATTTTCCACGGTGTCCAAGGAACTGGAGGAGAGCATGCATTGAAATAAAAGGGCCAAGGAGTGCATCGAGAGATTGTCCAAAAGATCCACTTACTTTTGTTGCCTTACTGGTCCTTCACCAAGAAACGGAACAAAATCGTATAGGGTAGGATAAGCCAAGCTCCTAGCATGACTTTGACCTCAATTCCTTTGACCCGGGCCATGTGCATCCTGTTTGTGGGGACTCATCACTCTTCCATTCACTTAGCAGGCACTGCTTATGTCCCTACTGGGTGTCAAACCCTGTGCTAAGTGCAAGCAATGGAGAGATGAATAAATCAAGTGCCCTTATATCAAAGAATTTATGGTCTAGGGAGGAAGACAGATAGGTTAAACACATATAAAGTATTCATTAGTGCTGTGGTAGCATGAGCCAACACTTAATAAGCACTTACTATGGGCCAGGCATTGTTTTAAGTGCTTTCTATAGGAGCAATTCATTTAATCCTCTCAACGATCTGAAGGGTTATATACAATTTTAAGTGTCCATTTTACAGATGGAGAAAGTGAGGCCAGAGGCTACATAATTCTTAATTCTTTAAGGTCATGTAGCTAATAAGTGGTAGAGCTGTGATTCAAACCCAAGGACCCTGACTTCAGTGCCAGAGCCCTTGAAAGACTAGTACTAAACAGCCTCTTGATAAAAGCACTTGGACCATGTTCTGGGAACACAGTACCAAAAAGCCCCGAATTCTGCCTTTAGAGGCCAGGGAACACATGAGATAACATGACAATTGCCTGGAAGATTCCCTTCTCAGGGAAGGTGGGCAGGACATTCTAGGCAAAGAAGAAACACATGCCTAGAGAATGATATTTGTAACAGATCCCAAAAAGAGAACATTCAAACCTGTTTTGCTTGACTCTTTTTTTTTCAAAGCAACACTCAGCATTACTAGCGGTGCCTTGTTCAGTATTAGTCTTTTCTGCAATTCTGGAAACTTCAAGAGGGCAGGTCCCTGTCTTGTTGATTACCGTAATGCCTAATGCCCAGTACAGGCTTAATAAATATATCTTGAGACTAATGAATAAATCTACTCAAGGTTGAACAGCAGGATGAGGATTAAGCTAATATTACATCTACTATGGACAAGGGTTAATGCTCAGCTTTATTTTATACTCATAAAATATAATTTAAAAATTCTCATTTCACACTGCTTTTTTTTAGACATGCCCATGGTATTCTTAAAAAGGCTTTAAAATCACAGTTATCATCAAAGCTCCCATTACTATCTGTATCAGTAACATTCTGTACATATACCTGGAGCAATTTTTCTGTGTGCAGAATTCTAAGTACAATGCTGTACTTTACCCATGATAGCCATTAATTAGGTGAAATGAAATGATGTTACAGTTGCATGCAGCACATTTTAAAATGCAAATCCACGTGTGGTGAAAAATGAAATTTCTTTTTTTCTCCTGCAGAAGGAAACCATGCCGATGGCCAATGTAGAAGCCTCCCAAGCTGTCAGGCTTTCTTAGGGAAACTGACACAACTGTCTAAAGAAAAGAACTGTTTTGATTTGCCAGTCAAATGAGCAAAGATGTCTAAGGCTGAGGGTAAGGGGGAAAAGATGGGATCCATTTGCCCAGGACTGGGGAATAGGGCTCCAGAAGGTTTAGTGATTTCATGATTTCCTTCTCAGACATATTTGCAAGTATCACACTGAGAGCAGATATGTCTGATAGGTTACACCCACTCTTACAGATCTCAAAAGAACAGGGACATGCGGTTGTGTGAGTTGAAGGGGAAATCTTTCCATCCATTCTGTTTTCTAACGTCTCCATGAATCTGTGACTCTTTCCTGATAATTTTTTCCTACCGATAAAAATTTTTGATGAGGAAATTATTGTAGAAGAATGATTCAGATGTTGAAGACAATATTTGACTTTCCCCTGAAATAATTTCCCAAGAGTGGGTCATAGAGAGCTTTTTACCTACGACCAGGCAGAACAACATGTTATTATAATTCCTATGCATCTAGTGTAAGCAGTGGAGTGTTGAAATCCCAAAACAGTGTCCATTCCCCCATCCAGGGGGACAACCGTCATAAATGCAGGTGGAAGTTTCCAGCACCTACCTACAAGTGGGCTTCCTCTGGATAACAGTTGATCTTCAGGTTGTTAAATATACTCCTGTAGAAAGAAAAGTGGAGATCTTTGGGTTAGCCTGACCTGACTTCCACTTCTGGCTCTGCTACATAGTAGCCCTAAGTCTCTGGGCAGATCCTGAGACTGGCATAGAATGGTGTTCCCTCCCCTTTCTGATGACATGTCCAAATCTGACAGCGGAACAGAAATGGCAGCAAAAGCTACATGTTCCTTTAGAGATAAAACAAAACAAGTTGTGACTTGCCTAACCCTGGAATTGAAAAGACATTTATGGTTGGAAAAAACATATTACCTGGCCCTGCCCTGTGCTCTGAGACAACATGAAGCATGAGAACCATATTTTCGTTTCATTCCACAAATACTTATTTGTGTTTACATTGTTCCAACCAGTGTGCTAAGCTCTAAGGATGCCACGGGGAGCAAAGGCAGACATGGTCCCTTTGAAGCAGTTTGTATAGACATCACCTTCCATACATGTTAACTCAATGATGTGAAATGTGCATTGTTGATAACTCCATAGTACAGATGAAAACATTGAAGCAGGAGGCAGGAAACCTTGAGTTTAAGCAAAGGGTGGAATCAAGAGCTACAGTCAGAGAGCCTGGCTCTATAGCCAGAGCTCTTTGCACTGTACCTGTGGCCTCCTCATTTCTGTACCAGCAATAGCAACACAGATGTCTGTTTCATGTGGGCAATGGACAAAGCACTTTTGCGTACTTGATTCCAATTGTCATACAACAATGCTGTAATATTGGTATTTTTATTATTAGTATCTTCATATTTCATTGATGAAATTGACCCAGAGCGGTATGGCAGCCTGTCTAGTTGGTTAGTGGCAGAGCCGAGACTAGACCCCAAGGCTTCTGATACCAAGGTCTGTCCACCATAGGTCAACTCCCAGTTCAAATATTTCTAAATTCAGAATTCTGAAGCCATATTTTCACTGTTTTAGATTATTTCCATAACCCATGTCAATTAAATTCCTGCTAACAGGCCATTATGTGGCAAATTCTCGGTAATCGGGGAACCAAGGCCCTCAGGCTTGCAAAGTTATTTATGGCTAACTCTGAGGGCTGCCATTACTCAATCTGTGTGTGCTACAGCAAACTGTTTACTCGTGTATGCAAGCTGGCTAGTCCACTATATTTCTCCTCATTCCCCCTCAGCAAAAATGGAGACACCAGCTGCTAGCATATGGAAGCATTTCTACACCGCTAGATTTTCTGAGGAGGGTGGGGTGGAATGGCAGAGGTGTGATTTGCAGCTATGTGTCAGAAGAAATGCATATTTTTGAGTGAGGCTGATGGGACCACGTTCCAGGTGGCAAAAGTTGTCTCCAGAAAAGAGTTTTTCTCTCCACTTTACCCACAATTCACCATTTGTGAAAATAAGCGCTTTCTGAATCTGCTTACAACGTGTAAGGGCACAAAATCCAGGAAATCCTGGCTTTTTGTTTCTTGTGCTAATGCTGATGTTCTCTGAGAGGCTCAGGTTTCTGCCGGCTGCTTCTAAACAGGGTGCAAACAGGGAGCTCAGAGCTCCCTGCAAGTTCAGCAGCTGCATGCGTGACCACACTACAGTATTTTGCTTAAGCAAATTAAATTACTACATGTGTAAGTATTGTCTGAAGAGATGGTACCTTTAAACTTAGAATGCCCAGCATGATGATTTTATGAATAAACCTCTACATAATACATTATTCTATTCTCAAACTAACAAAAGGCTTACAAAGCTGCAAAGGGCATGACAAGATGACACATATTTTTAATGTTTTAAGAAATATCCATTTTTCTCTTTCAAGCAATGCTTTTTTTCCCCTTTATTTGGGTTGAAAATTTTTATGGCACTGGTCTAATGCATCAGCTAAAGACCTCTCCACTGTATAGGTCCTTCCCTACCTAATTTGCTATTTAGAAACATACATAAAAAAGAAACCAGAGGAGTCATCTGCATGACTTAGAAGAACTTGTGGGATATTCTCTTTTTCTCCTGCTTTGTCATTTTCACAGTCCCCTAAGAGTAACTAAATTTGTGGCCCTCCACCTAGTTCTCAAAGAGCCCCAACAGACAGACATCCTCTCATGTGGTCCCCATAGCATCCCTGGGAGAGCATCATCTGTAAACATCCCTGTTTTACAGGTGAGAAAACCAAGGATCAGAGAGACTAGGTAACTTCTCTTAGGTTACACAGCCAGGGAGTGATTTGAATTCAGCTCTGTCAGGCTCTTCAGCAGATTTTTCACCTCCTCTCTGGAGGCGTGTGGGTACATAGGGAGCTCTTCCCAGGGTCTGGAGGAAAGAGCACTGGACCAGGAGTCAAGGGACAGAGAGGTTTGATCCGAATTGGCTGTGGGCCCCGAGGAGGTCATAGAGCCCTGGGAAGCCCGGCCCCACATTTATAGAGCAAGGGGGCTGCCCTGCGTGCCATCCATAATGTTTCCGCTTCTCTGATGCCCTGTGGGTCCTGTACCTTCAAGACTCTATACCTCTAGGTAGTGACGCTAAAGGTCTTTCATTTTGATTTTTACATTTTATCTGCTGCCTTTCAAGTATGTCATATAAGTCAAATTCATAAATACTTAAGGATAATAACACTATTTCTTAAATGACTCAGAAGGAGGCGGGGACTGAATGTTTTCTTAAATCTGACATCACCCTTGAAATGTTCACATGTGTACCTTACTCCCTAATATGACTTAACTCCTTAATGGCAAAGTTGATGGAACTGACAGGACTGTCCTTCCTCCCTGCAAGTATCCCAAACCCCTTTTTCCACCTTGGGCACTAGTACAGTGCCTCCCTAGTAGCTACTCAATAAAGAGCAGCAGTTTTGCTTTCGTTATTTTTATATTCTTATTTAATTACTAATTCCTAATGGCCACAGGATTTGTAAACATTAAAGAAATATTAATAATTAATGCCTGTCATGTAAAATAACTTTTTATGATAACATATTGTATCACTATTTTCACCTGTGCAAGCTATACTCAGATAAGAATGCAGATCAATTAAAAACAGGGCCACCTTCTAGAAAGATCTGAAGAGTTTCCGATGTAAAGGGCACTGAATACTGTGAATAAGGGTATGCCTGATCTTCTAGGATACTTCTCACTTCCTGCCATTTTACTTTTCTCAATAAAGGCAAATCATTAAATGTATGACAGGATGTGATTCTACCTTTATACCACTGTCAGATTTTTCATACATATAAATTCATACAAATTCTTTTTCAGGCCACGTCTCCTGATTTTAGTTTGTAGAAATTAGGTCCCTACAGGGACCTTTGAGAAGCCTGTTGGGTAGACGGGCACATGCACACTCCTCTGCTTTATAATGTGGGAGGCCAAAGACAAATACTGCAAATCAATTCATTTCCAAAGCGCCCAAGTGATGGGTGTTCAGCGTGTACAAAGTTTTGTATTATTCACAATAACCATGACTGCTGACTATATTAATAATTAATATTATTATTAAACTCTCATTATCCCCACTTTATAGAAAGTAAAGTTCAAAGCCACACTGCTGGGAACTGGCAGAGCAGAGTCAGATGGTGATCTTTGGAGCCCAAAGCCCACGTTCATTCCACCACCACCTAACTGGACTCAGGGGCCCCCGACTTCCTCCTCTATGCAGAGTCCACTGGCTTCAGAGCTCCCAGCTAGCAACCATTGCCTTCAAATGACACGGGAAAATCGAGCTGGTCAGATGTGACCCAGAGCAAAGATCTCATTCAGAATCATTTAGTTTCATACCTGCCACCTGAGACCACAGCCACATTCCTCCAGTGGCGGTACCTTGACCGAACAGCATACTTCTTTTGTAGACACACAGCAAGATTCTCTCAGACTCACGTTTTAGGACCAGCATTTACGGAGGCCCTGCTGCCAAACGGCTTCCCAGCAACTAACATTTAAAAATCACATTTGGTACACGACTGTAGGAACACCCATGCCTACTTACTCAAAATTCCCGTTCTCTGGTTTTTCCTCAGATCCCCACTTGCTGTTCCGCCCTGTGCCTGCATCCCCAGAACCACTGGGCAAGTCTCAAAAGCAAATGCCCAATTTGTTCTAATGATGCAAGAGGTAGAAAGAGACTCTTGAAGTCCTAGCTAGCTGATAAAATTCATGGGACTCATCCTTTGCCACAGCTCACGCTTGATTTTTACATTAAAAACAAACTCAAAAATGCTCAAGTAAGTATCTGATCTCTGAAAGAGAAAGCATTTCTAAGGATAATAAAGGGAAGACGTCACAATGAGAGATATCAGTAGATTGACTACATAAGACTTAAATGGCTGCAGGTCAGAAAACTTCATTAAAAAATAAAAGGCAAATAACACTGAGGAAATATTTTTAATAGAGTGACAAAGGTTTAGTATCCTAATAGAGATGGATCTTTTATGAGTTGATGAGGAAAAAAATCAGTAGAAAAATGGACAAGGGTCATGAAAGGATAATTCATAGAAAAGTAAAAACAAAAGGCTAATAAACATGAAAAAGAATTTCGTCTCAATAATAATCAAAGAAATGTAAATTAAAACAATATTAAAGGACTAGTTTTTGTGTATCAGTATGTCAAAGGTGAAGAAGAAAAATACTTCCCAATGTTTGTAAGCATGTGGGAAATGCTTCTACTTTTTTTCAGTTTGATACACACACACTTGCCCCTCATTATTGTTTTACTTCGCATTTCTTTGACTATAAAACGTTTTTAAAATGTCAGTGTTCTTTGACCCGTTAATTTCAATTCTAGCAATCTATCTGAAGGAAATAATGCCAAAGATGAGAATAGGAATTATGACTGTTTATCACAGCACTGCTTACATTAACCAAAATTGGGGAAGAAGGGGATCTAAATGCCCATGAAAGAGGGCTGGTTAAATAAATTATGGTACCTGTATTACTATGCAGGCATAAAAACTGTTATAAACAAACGGCTGTAATGACATTAGAAAAGGCTCTTGACATGCATATCATACAGATGCACATACACACACATACACAATGTAATCTCATGGCTTAAAATGTTCCCTACACACAAATGCACCCGAGGAGGAAGGAAAGTCTTAAGTGTGCAACAGTCATCATTTCTGCGTGGAGGAAATATAGTATTGTGGGTATCTTATTCTCTTCTTTACGTTTAACTAACATTTTCTATAAGGAACATGTATTGCTTTTATAATCAGGAAAAAAAAAATCCTCCAAAAGATGTTATTAACAAATCAGAAAAGAAAACTTGTAGGCAGCCTGTACTGGAGGCCCCACCAGGAAAGTCTGAGCACAGACCCTGGTCCCCAAGAGCTCCACCCACAGAGCCCATCACAGAGCAGCTGCTAAGTCAGACTCTGGCACAGTAGGCAGGGGTATGAGCCTCCTACAACTAAGCTTTAACCCAGAGCTAAAGTCAGGACAAGCCAGCCAGAGCACGCCTGTTTACTGTCATCACACCACGGAAGTGGTAATGTGCAAAATACATTCTGATACCTTCTTAAAAGTAGGGTACACAGCTTCCCTGGTGGCGCAGTGGTTGGGAGTCCGCCTGCCGATTCAGGGGACAGGGGTTCGTGCCCCGGTCCGGGAAGATCCCACATGCCGCGGAGCGGCTGGACCCGTGAGCCATGGCCGCTGAGCCTGCACGTCCGGAGCCTGTGCTCCGCAACGGGAGAGGCCACAACAGTAAGAGGCCCACATACCGAAAAAAAAAAAAAAAAAGTAGGGTACAATGCCAGTGAGATAATTCCTACCACAAAGGTGAAATATTATTAGTTACTATTTAATGTGATGGGTAGAAACATGTTATACTGAAAAAGCACCATTACTTAATGTAAAATTCCTTTTAAAATATTTAAAAAAAATACTTAAAAGTAATATACATACATCACAGAAAATTAGAAAATACAGAAAAGTGGAGCAAAGAAAGAAAATTATATTTCTACCATGCAAAGATGACCACCATTCAAATTTTGTTGTATTTCTGCCCTTAAGAATGGTATTTTTATTCTTATTGATTTGTTTCTACTCTTGCTTTTCCCACCTCATAGTTGAGATCACAGTATATTTTGTTTTTAAGAAAATAACTTGTAACCAGTTGCCCCTTTCTCTTTTGCATGGGAGGAAAGCTCATCAGAAGTTTAAAGGAAATTGTAATTCACTGAGTGTGTGCATGGGAGAGAGAGAGAGTGAGAGAGAGAGCGAGAGCGAGAGAGCGAGAGCGAGAGCAAGAGAGAGAGAGAGAGAGAGAGAGAGAGAAAGAGAGAGAGAGAGAGAGAGAGAGATACTGTATCCATGCCCATGATGGAAGAAGAAGCCCATACTAGAGGTTTGCAGGACAAAATTGACAAGCAAAGACTATTGCAAGTAAATTTGAAAACACGTAATAGTGGTATTTTCATTTCCTAACTTGGATCGGTATATTTTACAAGACTTTGGAATTTTTTCAGTCTCCTTTTGGAAATGAGGGTTTCAGTTTCAGAATGTTCATGAATTCATATCCTCAGGCCTGAAATGAGGCCTGGAGTCTAAATAGTAGTTTGAGGTTCTGAAGGCATTATATTGTATCCATTTCTATGCCAATAAAAATAAGAACGGGCCAATCATGGTCTTTATTTTCAAGGGATTTGTGGTTCTTGTTTGAATCATCAAATACTTTGTCAGACGTGCTTGGGTCTGTAACTGCCATACATACAATCATAACCTGTAGAGTCATGTCAGCCAAAGACGGTTCACCCTTAAATTTCACTGCTCTCTGGCAAGGAGAGTCCGTTCCTGAAATAAGCATTTGGGGGTGATGTTTGCAGCACAGTTAAAGCCTTGAGAAATGCCTAATACTTGAATAAAATCCAGATAATATTTTCCGTTATCTCCACTCATCACTTTAGAAAACAACAAGTGAAGAAGTCAACGAAAGAAGAGAGGAACTGAGAAGTTTTCACGTGAAGGAAACAGGACCCAAGTAACAGGAAAATTATGTTAAAAAAGATATAGAGTATTTTTGTTCTTTGATCTTTATTTTTAAATTATGGATTTGAATAATAAATACTAACATAATAACTGGTACCATTTATCAAGTGCCTCAAGCACTGTGTAAGAGCTCTTTCATAGATATTATAACATTTAATTCTCCAACAGCCCTTGGTTGTTACCCCCATTTCACAGATGGTAAAACCGATGCACAGCGGAAAAGATGGAATTTGGATACAACGTTTTTTGGTTTTTGGTTTTTCGTTTTTGGCAGTGGATGTCATAATGCAGTCATTCGGTTGTATAGATCATGAAGTTACAAAGGGATCATTTTGGTCTCTGATAATAATTAGCTGAGATTATTATTTATTTTTACAACCATCCCCATAAGTGTTTCAGCAATAGGACACTTTGTTAAAATGTGTTTTCTTTATCCATTTTTGTAACGTCAAGAGCTGACATGTATCCAATGTGACAGGCACTGCTTCGATGTTTGGCAGGCATTACTACCTTTCATCCTCACTGCAATTCCAGTCTGGGGGGTTGGGGGAAACTAACTAGCAAAACCATTTTTCAAAGGAGGAAACTGAAGCATAGGAAAGTTCACTGACCTGCCTAAAGACACACAGCGAATAAATGACAGAACCAAAATTCGTACCCCTAGCAGTCCAGGCCCCATCTACATTCACTGCATTATCATTTCTACTAATCAATAAGACCTTCTCATCATAGAATCCCAGGATTTAGAGCAGGAAGACATCTTAAGACATCTTAAGGGGCTCCTTATAACAAAGAATACAGACAGAGGAACAGGAACCCAGAGAGATCAGTCATTTGCCCTGGGTCACCCAGCAGAGGAGTGAGTGGCAGAGCAGGCTGTCTGGCTCCCAATTCAGCCTCTTAAAAATAATTTCATTATCATCTGATACAGGATTTATAGTCACAAGTAGGAGTTTTGCTGGTAGCTTCTTGGCTATCACTCTTTGATCGTTTGAAAGTTCTATCTAATTGCCTTGATTTCTGACTCTTATTCAGTCCTTCATGTCAAAGACCTTGGGCAATAGTGTGACGAGAAATGCGTGGCAAAGGGGCAGGTGCCCTGGCTGTTCCCATGCCCCGCTTCATCCCCTTGTCCAAGGCCCAGAGGTATACAGACCCCCAGATGCCACTTAGGATCACCAAGCACCTGCTTCTACTGATGGTTCACAACTCTTGAGCCACAAAGACAAGGTGAAGTTCCTATTCGCTCACATTTTAGACAGCTCTTGTCTCCTCACCTGAAACATGCTTTATGGCCTCCCAACGCCCCCGGGGGGCCCACCCCATCTGTGACAGGGACTCAGTGCTCAGATCCCCTAGGTTGGAGCCCACGAACAGGACAACTAGAGATGGGTCTAGATTTCAGAGCTCTCTGTGTAGTGCGGTCCTGAGCATCGCTGCTAATAACTGAAGTCCAACCACCGCATCTGGGACTCTGCACGGCCTGCATCATTGCATGGCCCCTCGGGTGCTTCTCCAGGTGAAGAAGAGTAGCAATAAACAGCAGCTTGACCTTTCTGCCTGTGCTTACAGACATCTCTGCCTCTCTCAGAGCTTGCGAGAATTGGCTGGAGAACAGTCCTTGACTCTAAATAACTGAAAAATATACTTAACACTGCATTGATTTTCCATATAATTTTATAAGCACAAACATTCTTTCATTTCCTGACAAACAACTCTATTCCCCAAAGTGTCCAATAAAAATCAGTAACTTGCACATCACTATCATCAGTGGCTGTTGTCTGGAGTTTGTCACCAAGGCCAAGGTCTTTCTCCAGCCGCCTCCACCTTCTGCCAGCCCTCCTCCCAAGCCAAAGTGGGGGGTAGTGGTGGGAAGAGCTATATAGATCTCTCTGACTCCGTTCAAAGCCCTTTATGGGAAAATACATAATTTTCAAGAAATCCTTCACAGATAAAGGAAACCCGGGGTGGAGATGAAGGGAGTCACAGGAAACAGTACAGCGCTGACCCCACAACTCTTGAGATGCATAGATATGCAGGGCACCTCCCCACACCATCTCAGGTCTGGCTGTGAGGCTGTGATCAAGGACATTTCTTCCAGTGCCTGTGCACAATTGAGATGACTAATTCAATAACTAACAAACGTCTGAGGCTAAACGGGCACCCTGACCTCCAGTTGCAGGTATTACTCTAAGGTTGCATCATAAGACAAGCAATGACAGAGTGAGAATTGCAGTGGGAAGTCGTGTTCCTAGGAAGCTTTGTGGTGGCCTCTTCCCCGAGCAACAGAACTTGGTGCTCCTCTTTTCGTGCCATTCCTAACTTCCAGGACAGCCTTTCCTCCCAACCAACCTCACCTCTCTTTGAAACAGCAACCCAGGCTGAATGTGGCAGCAAAGGAACAAAGAGGAAAGTGTTGATTCTCACCCAGAAGTCTTGTTTCCACGAGGTCCTTCAGAAGCACAATCCTCAGGAGACCGGGGGCTGCCAAGGGGACCTGAAATACCGGTTTGCCACAATCCTGAATGAATCGACTCCCAGGGCCAAGAGATGAGAAGATGTCAGTCACTCAGAACCCACTGTAGCTCTGATTCTGAAGTGGAAAAAAAAAAGAAGCAAAAGCATCGCTCAGCGATGGGCAGGCAAGGGAGTTAAGACACTGGGCTCTTTGGAGAGAGATGAGGCAGCTCTTTCAGATCCTGATGGAGTCAGGACCTCAGGGCTGCCTGTGTCAGGAAGTACTCAGTGTTCAGGTGTGTTTTCTCCCACTCCCTCTTTCCCTGAGCCCTGGCACTGGGGAGTGTGGAATGGCTCAATCTCTTGTAATCGAACATGTGAGTTGCTGCTTGTTGCAAAGCTATTGCAGCAGCCTCTTCATTAAAGGAGGCTGTTCTTCCATGCTGAGAATTAATTTCCTTTTCTATGGTTGCTGGCTTGTACTCTGGGCTGGGGGTGGAGTGGGGTGCTGGGATGGAGTGTGGGGAGTAGCGCAACGGGAACCCTGGGCCAAAGGGGACTGGCTGTGCTGTGATGCCCTGTGGAGCAGTTACCTACTGTTCCCACTGGCTGGAGCCAGTGGGCTCCTGATGACCACCTTGGTGTCCAGTTCTTAGGAGATGTGGCAGCTGCTACAAGTGACTCCCAGCAAAGGGATAGTCTATGCACAGTTGGGCCCTAACCCTTAATCCCACCCTCAGACCTTTAGCCCTGAACGCTGCCTCCTGGAATCTCAACTGACCCTCTGAATTGTAGGTTTTCTGATCACCAGCACACTCAAGGGGGTGGGGTGGTCCTGGGGGAAAGAGGGAAGGCGTTCATTCACCCATTTGTTGGCTTATTCTCTCATTCATTCATTTCTGCATGCATGCATTCAACAGTTCATTCATGTATTCATTCATTCACTCCTCCTTGCATAAATTCATTTATGTATTCCTGTATTCCTTCACTCTTATATGTTCAGTCGTCTATTTAATATTCATTCATTCGTGAATGCATTATTGAATCATTAATTCACACATTCATTGACATATTTATTCATTCGCCTATTAATCCATTCATTAATGGATTAATTAATGCACTCCATCAAGGTGCATGCATGCATTTTTGGGTATGTACAGCGTTCACTTTTTCTTACGTGTGCTTAATCCTACACCCATCCATTCATGTATTCATTCAATCATTTCCAAATTCATTTATTCAGAAATATGCTGTCCATTAATTTATATGTTCATTTATTTATGAATTCATTTATTTAACTCTCCATCCATTGAACACGCATCCTAAGTGCCTACTACATGCTTGGCAGTGTGGGGGGGAAGTGAGAGGAAAAAGACAGAATCAGGCACCCCTCTTGGCTTCAAAGAGTCAAGGAGAGTAGACAAAGCTACGAGGAGCCATAACACAAAGAAGAAGTGATGCATGCTACAAGAGTGGGGTGGAGGAAGGTCAGGGAAAGACAGGAGGTCTCAGGGGCCCCCAGGCTGGGGGGCAGCTTGCAACATGGGAAAGAACACTGAGCTGGGATTCAGTCGCATTGACTTGGCCTTGAATCTTGCGATGCCATCCAGTGTAGCTTTACCCCAGTTAATGAACCTCTCTGAATCTCAGTTTTCTTACTTGTAAAGTAGGGAGGAGGCAGGTGTACCTCACCACGTGGCTGGCAAGACTAAATGAGGCAGTTGATATCAGGTGCCTCACACAGTTTTACAAATGTGCTCAGTAAATAATTATTTTCTTCCTCCTCTTAAATTTTTTTCAAACTTTTGACAGCAAGTTTATATTTCCCTTCTCTGGGAGGTGGGGAGAGGCGGAAGAAGAGCTTTAGCTCACACAGGGAGCTGGTCTGAGGGCTGAAAGCCAGTGTTAATCCTGAGAGGTTTCTAGACCTTCCCTAGGGCCCCTGAGAAAGGCTGAGTGAAACTCTCAGATACTCTTTCAAATGTAAAACCTGTCCCGTGAATCGGCCAAAGGAATCTATTAACAGGATTTGCACAAACCCTCTTCATTGGGTGAAAGGGGATGAAGGATTTTATTGAGAACCCGTGCGATGTGGGGCTGGGTGCCAGCTGGGGAGGGGTCTGAGAGGTGGGGTGCTGGGTGTACCCCTGTAGGCCTGTGGTCCAGGGGGAAGGGAGGGAGCTACATTTCCGGAGCAACCCACTGTCTGGTTGAGACCTTGTGTAGATGTTGTCTGTACCTTATCTGGCTTGTTTCTGAAAGTGACCTCATAAGCCACATGTTATTACAAATGAGGAAACAAAAAAGCTCAGCAGTTTGCTCAAGGTCACACAATTAATAGGTGGTAGAAGCAGAATTTAAATGCAGGTCTATCTGATTCCAAAACCTCAGCTTGTATGCGCTGTAACGTGTTCCACCCTGAAGATTTCCGCCCTCTGTGGACATTTTTTTGAACATCCGTCTAATTGGGGTATGAATGGCTATTGTCCGAAGATTCTTTACTATCATTTCTAACTGACACTTGAAATGTGACCAGAAATAGGCCACACCTTCCAAGGGAGTAAATGAGAATTTTTATTTTAGAGCCATACACAATATGCATACAGTATATCTTGTTTTCATTAAAAAAAAATATTTTTAGCTGGGAGGAAATAAAAATATCATGCCGAACACGAAAGGTTTCCTGGTTTCCCATTCTGCTCCAAGGTAGGGGGTCCAGATCTGTGGCTGTCTTGGCAGTACTGGTTGCAGAGCCCAGGCTTGCAGGGGGAAATGAAGAATGTGGAGGGTTCAGAGCTGCTATTCCAGACATGTGAGCACAGGTACGGCAGGGCCACAGAGCAGTCAGAATCCTGGGTCACAATCGAGGAGGGCCAGTGTTCTGGGCTGAATTGTGTCCGCCACCGTTCACATGTTGCAGCCCTCGTGCCCAGGACCTCAGAACGTGACTATATTTGGAGACAGGGCCTTTATAGAGGTAATTAAGTGAAAATGGGCCCTGACCCAATCTGACTGGCGTCCTTTTAAGAAGAGGAGATCAGGGCTTTCCTGGTGGCGCAGTGGTTGAGAGTCCACCTGCCGATGCAGGGACACGGGTTCGTGCCCCGGTCCGGGAAGATCCCACATGCCGCGGAGCGGCTGGGCCCGTGAGCCATGGCCGCTGAGCCTGCGCGTCCGGAGCCTGTGCTCCACAACGGGAGAGGCCACAGCAATGAGAGGCCCGCGTACCGCAAAAAAAAAAAAAAGAAGAGGAGATCAGGACATACAGGGAGATGCAGGGGCACGCCCAGAAGGATGAGCATGTGAAGAGGCAGCAAGAGGACGGCTGCCTGCAAGCCGAGCAGGGGGGTCTCAGAAGAATCCAACCCTGTTGACACCTTGATCTTGGACTTCTAGCCTCCAGTACTGTGAGAAAATAATCTTCTGATGTTTCAGCCTGTGCTTTTTGTTATTTGTTACAGCAGCCCTTGCAAACTAGTATATCCAAGGAGCGTCTGTGTTTGGGGGGGATTAGGAACAGCTGTTATTGGTAATGAGTAGGGAAGTTCTTCGGTATTTTCACAATTACTGCCACCATTCTGGGGCATACCTCTGAGTCCTCAGGAACCGTAGTGATATAGATCAGGAAGAGGGCCTTAGACCCTGATTACTGGTCAGAAGAGACATTCCAAGTTCCTAGAGACCCAGTGTCACTGGGAGAGAGAGGGGTGTGAGGTGTGAGCACTGGCTCCCCCCACAGAGGGTTCCGGAAGGCTCAGATTTCACGAGTGAAGGAATTATGAAGGCACGATTTCCTGACCAAGGCATAGGATTGAGAACACGTGTCTAGTTTTATTCCCTTGGACAATGCACTACAGTTTTTGTAAAAGGCGTAATCTGATGAAGACAGAAGGAAGAGAAGGTAACAGCAGCATGTGAGCAGCTGGAACGCAGGGGAAAAAGAGGATGGAGGGAGCCTGACCCCAAGTCAGTGGTGGGGAGACCTGCCAGTTGGCGTGACCCCCGGCAGAACCCGTAAACAGCCCAGGGATGGGCAGCTCAGGGACTTCTGGACTCGGGATGAGGGGAGCAGTGAGACCCGAAGACCCCCTCCCTTGCTTCACATTTCCTGGAGGTTGTCCCTCGGCCACCTGGCAGACACGTGGATTTATTTTCTGGAGAGAAAGCATGTTCAACAGGGTTTGTCTGAATTGAAGGACAACAGGTAGGTCGAGGCAGAGCCCTATACCGAACATAAAAAGATGTGGAGGGCATCTCTGCACAAGGCAGGTCAAGGCCATCCCCGCTGCCAGCTCTCAGCGCTAGGCTGCTGTAATTACCAAACAACACAGGTTTATTGTTTTACAGTTCTGGAGGTCAGAAGTGCAACTGGTTTCAGACTAAACTATGGTCAAGGTGGCAGTAGGGCTGTGTTCCTTCCGGATGCCCAAGGGGAGATTCTGTTTCCCTGCCTTTCCAGCTTCTAGAAGCTGCCCACATTCCTTGGCCCACAGCCCCTTATCACTCTGGCCTCTTTTTCCATAGTCGTATCTCCTCTTTTGATTCTGAGTCTTTTGCCTCCTTATTATAAGGATCATTAGGATAAGAGTGGGCCCACTGGATAATACAGGTTAATCTCCCCATCTCAAGATCCTTAATTTGACGACAACTGCAAAGTTCCCTTTGACATGTAAGGTAACATACGCGCAGGTTCTGAGGATTAGCACTTGGACACCTTTGGGGGACCATTAGTGTGCCAACCACACACGGCACTGGAAGGATCTTCTCTGGAGAATCTCCCTAGTTCCAAGAAGAAAGAAGTAGAAGGACTGACGATAGGGGTTCCCAACACATGGCTCTCCCCACGGTGGCTTTCACACGGGCAAACCCCACCTGTACGTCCAGCCAGCCTTTTATCTCCAGTTCTTAGATACTGCCAGACAGCTGAGGAGAGCCTCTAGCATAAAAGGTGGAGACCAAAACAAACAGAGAAAAAGGGCTTGGAGGAGATGGAGTCCATGGAGGGAGGAGAAAACATGAGAAAAAAAACTTTCAGAGAAATTGCCCTCGTTAGGAGAAAGATAAAGTTGAGGAGATCTCCTGGGAAGTAGAGCAAAAACAAAAACAAAACCAAAATCTCAAGGAAATGGAAAGTATGAGAGAAAAGATAAGTAAATTAGAGAAGACAGGAGGTTCCATATCTAAATAATAGGAATTCACAAAGAGAAATCACAGGAAATGAGTAAGGACATCATCAATAAAATAATTCAAGAATATTTCCCAGGATTGAAGGACATGAGTTTTCAGATTTAAAGGCCCACTGAGTGCCTAGAAGAGTGGATGAAAGCACATTTGCTTGAGGCAAATCACTGTGGGATTTCACAACATTGGGGACAAAGAGATCTCACAACTTTCCAGAGACAAGTGAGAGCCAGACAAGGGATGAGGGATGTAAAAGTCTTTGAAGTGCTCAATGGCAGCTCTGGGAACTAAAGACAGAGCCTTCCAAATTCTGAAGGAGTTACTTCCAACACAGAACTCTACGTGAGAGTGTGGGATAAAGACATTGTTAAATACTCAAGACTTCAAAGCATTTTCCCCTTCCACGTACCTTGTCTCAGAAAGCTACTGGAGGATGTCTTCCCCCCAAACAAGGGAGTAACCAAGAAAAAGGAAAAGATGCGAAACTGGAAATAAGGGATCCAATAGCGGAGACGGGAGAAGGGTGAGGCCAGGAAGGCAGCAGTGTGCCAGGTGTAGAGGAGGACAGTCCAGACTAGAGAAGGTTACAAGGTCCAGGAGAGAATCTGCATCCTGCTCTCAGCCCCGCCTGGCCAGGGGCATGTAAGGAGCTATCTCCCTACCAGTAGATGAGTCTAGAGTTAGTTTTACTGCCAAAGATCCTGGCAATGGTTTTCCAGGGTGAGCCCACACCTATGTGGCCTCATTCTCTCAGCCTTTCTCCATTTTCCAGCTCCCTCTTTACTGCCCTGCCTCAGTTTACCCTCCAGCATTCTAGGTCCCCGATGCCCCACACCCTACACAGTTGACTGGGATCCTGCCTCCCTGACATCTTTCTCAGTTTTTGCCAGTCTTTTCCTTGGGGAAGGTCTGGAGGCTGCTTCCTGGGCTCCCAGCCATGTCTGGGCTACTGGGATGTTGCTACTGGGGCTGGCACTTCACAGGCTCATCCACCTACTTGCCAAGGAACAACCCATCTATCCTGACACCCTCTGGCTAATTAATGCACGCTGGACTGGACTCTCCCCCTCCCTCAGGATTAGCCTCTAAAAACAAGTCTCCCCAGCTCATACTCTGCACTGTCAAGGTCTCTTCCTTCATCCCATGATCCAGCGTGCTGACAGGTGTGTGAGCAGGGAATAACATAGCCCAGGATGTTTTGTGCCAGAGCCTTTCAATGTAGAACACCACTGCCTTTCAGGATTGGTTTCCTCCTCCTGCTGGCTCCAAAACCAGGACCCGAAGATGAGGCTAAGCGAGCAAATGAAGAGACTCAGTCCACTGTTGCTTGGCTACGCCTTCACCCTTTGCCCCCTACCAAAAAGTACATTAGAACACAGAGAGTGATAGTGATTTTTGTTATAGGGGTGAACTTGAATCTACTCTAATTTTAAAAAGCAAATCATTAGCAAATATCAATCGGATGGTGTTATGAGCTATCATTAGTAAAAATTCCTTATACATACTTCACTGCAGATCATGACACACTAGTGTAAATAGTGGTCCATCACTGGTTTCTCAGAAAAAGGCCAAACTCTCTTCCTCTTCTATTCCATGGTTTTCCCAGAAAGACACCTATCACTTGGAGAAAGGGTGGGGGTCATAGGATGGTATTCAAAAGTGCTAGTGGAAATCAGTTTCAAGGAACATTCATTGCACACTTGCCATGCACCAGACAGTGAGCTACAGGCTTTAAAATACTCCATCTGATTAGATCAGGGAGACGGGGGCACCCAGAATTCTTATTATGAATTACAGCCACCCATAAACTGGGCATCATGCAAAAGCCCCTTGGGCACCCCTCCTTTTCTGCACCTGTCAAATGGGAATGACATTTTCCAGCCCAGCCTACTCTACGAGGCAAAGGACCTCATCACCCTGCAGGAACCCTAAAGTGCCTCACAAGTATTGCTGCTGCAATGATTCTTCCTCATGAAACAGCACTTCACAGGTCTGAAAGCATTTCATGTCGATTATGTATTTTATCCTCCCAACACTCCAGGGAGGTAGGCTGGGATTAGAACTTTTCTAGTGTTTTGGGCAGTGCCATCAGAAAGGGGAAAGTATGGTGTTGCCCCAGTGTCATCAGCATTTGGAATCTACCAGGTATGACTTGAGTTTTTTCAGTGTAAATTTTATTATTTAAGAAGTGTTCTACATAAGGATACTAACACATGAGTAGGGTTGGTCTGTTCTCTTTGGCAGACCACGGGCTCCCTACCAAGGACTGTATCTCACTCAGCTCGGTGTCCCCAGAGATGAATCTAGCACCTGGAAAAGAAGACGGCTCAGGTGTGCTCCTGAATTAATGAATGAATGGATTCCCATTCATGTCCATACAGGAGATTGCCCTGGTGGCCAGAAAGCGCTATCACAGCCATCTGAGACTAGGCTGCCTCCCAATGTAATGAATACAAGATAAGAAGTTCCCAGAATAAAAACTGGAATTGTAAACTGGGAAGGGAATAGATTAAAATATATATGTAATTTAAACATATGAACATATGTTGTATTTAATTAAGATCAACAATAAGCAAATGAGAAGCTGTGTCTATGTTGACATCTCAGTTCTTACCATAATTTTTGATGAACTTATATTTCCTCATTATGAGTCTTGAGATATTAAAGGGGTTTTTTAAAGGGAGCGAAATCCTGAGAATTTGCAAGTAAAACAATAAACACAGCACAATTTTCCACTTAACAAAATTTAAATGATATCAGTTTTACTTAACCAACTAAAGAGGAATCAGCTGCATTAATTAAGTGCTCAAACATGGAATGACCAATAGCAGCGTCAACACAGACCCTTCCCCTACACTGCTGGTCATAATGGGCCTTTCATCTGATTGACATTAGTGAGCATATAGCAAACAACAGCAAATTTCACTAAGGCCTGGAGGCTAAAGTAATTGTGCTCTAGACTTTTGGTCAGAGGATGTAAATAAAGAGTCATATTATTTTCACAAAAGTAAATTCTTTCCTGGACCAAATATTTTTCTCATCTATTAAACGGCAATGAATATAATTCAACTCTACTGACAGTGAGAAGTTGCTCATTTAACAGAAGTTTTTGTGGAATCGGCTTGATGACCTTGAACAAGTTATTTATGGTCTCTCAATTTCTGTTTCCTCACCTGTAAAATGAGAATAATAGTAATAATAATAATATCTGCTTACAAGGGGAGCTCTGAGGATTATGAATTTACAGAAAATGATCGGCAGACTTCTATCACGGATTGTGTTGCGCAAATGTGGACATTATTTTTGTTATTCCCCTCCAAGTTGAAAACAAATTCGAAAGCTTTTCCTATTGTTCAAAACTTTGGGGGTCTTCCCTGGTGGCGCAGTGGTTGAGAGTCCGCCTGCCGATGCAGGGGACACGAGTTCGTGCCCCGGTCCAGGAAGATCCCACATGCCGCGGAGCGGCTGGGCCCGTGAGCCATGGCCGCTGAGCCTGCGCGTCCGGAGCCTGTACTCCTCAATGGGAGAGGCCACAACAGTGAGAGGCCCGCACACCGCAAAAAAAAAAAAAAAAAAAAAAAAAAAAAAACTTTGGGGTTTCCTCTTTGGGAATAGCATGCAGGGGTCTCATTTCTAAGCCTCTCACAGAAACCTTCAGGTCTGCTACGCTTCTTCCAGCACCGCCTCAAGGAGCATTTACTGTCTCCACTTAGCCTTTCAGCACATTCACTTGATTTGGCCTCAAATGACTCAAGATTAGTTTTAAATTTCAACTGGAAAGGCCAAAGACTTGCCCTCATTGAGAAGCCTAGAACCAATGTTTTATTGACAACTTGGGGGTAGGGGGGACAGAGGAAGTACTTTCTAGAAGAAAGCTCTCCTTATCACTGGCTTTTATTTGACCCTTTGACAACTCTAGAAAAGCTAATTTTTTTGTGTGTTTATTTTGTCTGTTTGTAAATTTCTGTAAATTTACAAATTAAATTTTCTCCCTGCAGTAAATTTCTGCAGGGAGAAAAAGAATGGTAGTGAAAGATGTTAGAAGGTTGGAGACATGGAAGAGACACACTCTTTTTGATATCTGACATCTGATATTTGCATTTCAGGCGTCAGATTTGGGAGAGTGGAGATACACAGATCTCTGGGGGACAGGGCAAGGAATACTCATGTTTCCCCTAGTCTGGAACAGGGTCTCCAGAGATCTTAGCAGTCTGTTTTTGTAGTTTTGAAGCAGGCTTCTAATTAGACATGGGCTGTATCTTGGTGCTGGAAAGGAAGCTGGAAGGGGGCCGGAAGCCAGAAAGTTCTAGCCCTGTGTCTGCCCTCCTGTGGTGTGGTCTTTGAGCACATGAGTTCCCCTTTTTCGATGTCAGTGGAATTATATTTTTAAAATAGTGAGGTCCTTCATGCCCATCCTTTTCACCACCAAGGATCCTCTTTTCCTTATTTTCCCCACGGGACTCTATGCTTTGCTAGACTTTGCCTATTAAACAAACAAGATTGAGAAGGGGATTGATACGGCGCTTGTGCAAGAGCAACTGGAGGCAGACAGATGACCTGGGAGGCAAATTAGCCTTTGGAGGGCAATTCTGTCCCAACGGCCAAGATAATCCCGATAATAATTCTAGCTGCACTGACTGCAATCATTTATTAAGTGCTTACCATAGACCAGACAGTCTCTACACATTATCTTATTTAACTCATACCACAAAGTAGGAGAAAGCTGACATTATTTCTCCATTTTACAGGTGAGGAAATTGAGGCTTAGGAGTTCGGTAGCTTGCCTGAAGTTACACAGCTAGTGAGGGTCAGAGGAGTGGCTCAGCTCAGGTCTAACTCCACAGTCTAAGTCCTTAACCACTAGACTCAACTGCCTCTCAGTTTCAATAGAATAACGTTGCTTGTGTAGGGCTTAGGTTCCCAAGTCAAGAAATATGCAGAACAGGGAGATAAGCTCAGTGCTTTGTGTCCACCTAGAGGGGTGGGACAGGGAGGGAGAGAGGGAGACGCAAGAGGGAGGAGATACGGGGATGTATGTATACATATAGCTGATTCACTTTGTTATACAGCAGAAACTAACACACCATTGTAAAGCAATTACACTCCGATAAAGATGTGAAAAACAATATGCGGAAAACTGCATACAGTTATCATTGTCCCTAACGTCCCCTAAAAGCGTAAGTGTGGCAAGATGCTCACACTACAACTGAGGCCAAATATGGAACTGTACCCACTTCAGGTCTGCTCTGGGCACACCTTGTTAGCAGAAGGGTGGGCAGAACTGCTGCCTTATTTAAAATCTTTATAGACATTTCTCCAAAGAAGACATGCAGATGGCCAATAGGCATATGAAAAGATGCACAACATTGCAAATTATTAGAGAAATGCAAATCAAAATTACAATGAGGTTTCAGAATGGCTATGATTAAAAAGTCTACAGATAATAAATGCTGGAGAGGGTATGGAGAAAAGGGAACCCTCCTACACTGTTGGTGGGAATATAAATTGGTGCAGCCACTATGGAAAACAGTATGGAGGTTCCTTAAAAAACTAAAAATAGAGTTACCACATGATTCAGCAATCCCACTCTTGGGCATATATCTGGAGAAAACTCTAATTCAAAAAGACACATGCACCCCAATTTTCATAGTAATACTATTTACAAGTGCCAAGACATGGAAGCAACCTGAATGTCCATTGACAGATGAATGGATGAAGATGTGGTATACACACACACACACACACACACACACACACACACACACACACACACACACACACTGGAATATTACTCAGCCATAAAAAAGAATGAAATAAATCCCATTTGCAGCAACATGGATGGACCTGGAGATTATCATACTAAGTGAAGTAAGTCAGACAGAGAGAGGCAAATATATGATATCACTTATATGTGGAATATAAAATATGTTACAAATGAACTTATTTACAAAACAGAAATAGACACACAGAGGTAGGAAACGACCTTATGGTTACCAAAAGGGAAGGCGGGGGTGGGGGAGGGATAAATTAGGAATTGGGGATTAGCAGATACAAACTACTATATATAAAATAAACAACAAGGTTCTACTGTATAGCACAGGGAACTATATTTAATATACTGTAATAACCTATAATAGAAAAGAATCCGAAAAAGAATATATGTGTATATATATATATATAATATACACATATATATATAGCTGAATCACTTTGCTGTACACCAGAATAACACATTGTAAATAACACATTGTAAATCAACTTCAATTAAAAAAACCTTTATATTATATATTATTTTTCCTTTCAACTTTGTTTTTTTTCCTCCTCCTTTTCTTTATTGAAACAGAATGTTAACAATAGTCCATGTAGGGTGGTAGGATTTTTTTGGCCTACCACACTGTTTAAGTTAAATGACTGCACGCTGGGATGACACAGTATTAGAAGTATGTGGCATGTAAAGCTCCTACGAGTTCCATGTGCCCCTTGAGGGTAGGTCCCGGGATATTTCATCAATGGATCCTCAGAATCCAACACGGTGTTTATAGTAGGTGCTCAATAAATGTTGGTTGCATAAATAAATGAATTGACAGAATGGAAACTTCTAGTGATGATCTCCCTAATGCTCCTTTTTTTCCTTTTCTTTCCCCCCCCCTCTTTTGAAGACCAGCCACTGACATCAGCCAACATTAACTACTGTTAACATTATGTTTTACATACACATGCTTTCTCTTTTTTTTTTTTTGCGATATGCGGGCCTCTCACTGTTGCGGCCTCTCCCGTTTGCGGAGCACAGGCTCCAGATGCACAGTCCCAACGGCCATGGCTCACGGGCCCAGCCGCTCCGCGGCATGTGGGATCCTCCCGGACCGGGGCATGAACCCGTGTCCCCTGCATCGGCAGGTGGACTCCCAACCACTGCGCCACCAGGGAAGCCCTACACATTCTTTCTTGAGAAGTGCTGTGCTAGGTCACTGAGATAGCCACCAGGGAGACAAAGACTTGTACTTTGGCCTCCAAGAAATAATCCAGTCCAGTCTAGTCCAATTCAGCCTGGCCCTTAGGCTTGCTCCGGTGCCCAAGAACAGGACTATATCCATTCGGGAAGCATACGTTCTGCTTGTTTAACAATCAGCCTTAACAGTGTATCGCCACGCTTTAATGCCACCTTGGAAAACTCTACTTCTTGGAGTTTCCTCAGTCAACAAGGAACATCTCTCCTGAGAAGGGACAGAGAGATGTCCTGGCTTCCAGTTCTGACTCCACACTTCTCTGGGACCTTTGGCACGTTACTTGACCACTCTGAGTCTTATTTGTGCAAAGGAGACAATAATAATAATACCTATTTCATAGGGTTGCTGTAAGGATTTGATAAAACGAGATGTAAAAAATGCCAGCTATGCCACTGATTACTCCAGTCTTCATGGTGGAAGGGAACGTAGGGTCCGTCTGTCTCTCCACCAGATGGAGATACCCTCTTTCTAGTCTTCCTGGTAAGTGTTGGTTTGGCCTGTGCCTTTTCACTTAGACTGATGGGGGCACCCTGCCTGGTGCACAGGCTGATTGTGGGCAACCACTGGTCCAGCAGTGCTCAATCCTTTTCAATGACATGCATGAAAAATCCCCAGTGAGGGTAGGAGTAATTACAGCAGTGGTGGCAGCAGTAGTAACAATGATGAAAGTTAACGTTTATTGAGTTTCTGCTGTGCTCTGTACATACTAAGTTCATCATCTCCCTTAATCCTCATGACGATCCATAGGGTATGGACTAAATTTATGTTTATTTTTAAGATGAGGAAACTGAAGCTCAAAGAGGTTAAGAAATTGCTCAAAGCCCCAAGGTCAGTACACGGTAGAGACAGGATTAAAACCCAGATCCACTGAATTTCAGAGCCTGGAACCTCAGTTCCTGGGGTTTCACCTACCCTCACACAGAGGCCAGGCAGGGCATTTAGATGGTGTTCCAGACCAGCAGGTATGACTGGGGTGAATTGCAAGCCACTTGCCCTATTTAAATGGGGTGGCTGCTTGCCTGCTTCACCTCACGATGCTGGGGTGGTGGGTGGAGTGAATACAGATACAGAATTGTCAAATCTTTTCCTTTTTGCAATAAATCCCAAGAATTTGGATATTTTAATGTGATACATCATGATTTCAGATGTTACCTCAAATTTTTGGAAATTGCTTATGACCTACCTAGCTTCTAACTATTGTCATTGCCCTTTAAATGCACATTGAAGCTAATGTCCTGAGGACTGTTACTCTGTCCCCTTCTCTCCCACGCAAGTTCTGCCATCGTAATGGAAGTGAGAGAGGGGACCTACTTGCCCAGAAAGCCCTGCATCTACTCTGATTATCTGTTATGCAGACATTAGTCCTGAATGTTGCAGCTTTAACCATGACTTGTGACTGGTTGAGAGGCTAAGTGCTGGGGTTGAGGATGGGCTGGGGGTTAGGGTCAGAGGGGGATGGAGGGGAAGGTAGGGGATGGATTGGGGGGATGAAGGGTAGTGGCCCCTACATGGTAGCAGCTCTTCAATTGCATACAAGGGAGGGAGGGGATGAAGGGAATCCTGGTGGTTTACGGGACCCCAGTAGCCACCAGGGATCCGCTGTGGGAGAGCGATCTAACCCTTTCTCCAAAATCTCAAGGCAAAATAACTTTCACAACCTCTTGGAGGAGGACCATCTCTTGGTCCGAGCCCAGCCTCCAGGCGCTTTCCCAATCCTGCTTGCTGAGCAGTTTAACCTCGTGTCCACTCCTGGAATAATTAAAATAACTGTAAATGTATTATTTATAGATTGACTTAAACCATCCCTTTTTCCACAAAAAGAAGCTGAGGGGTCTAATTTGCACAGCAAGGACCACATACTGAAGAGCTTTCACAGGATTTGATCATTTAACCCTGACGACACCCTCGTTTTACACAGGCAGAGACTGAGGGTCAGAGAGGTTATGTGACTTGCCCAGGTCACTTAGTGAGTAAATGTCAGAGCTGGAAATTCTAAACTGGCCCCCTGACTTTGTCACTGATGTGCTGTTTCTTGTACTCCGCTCTGATAGAGTGAGGATTGAGCCCTGCCCCCCAGCATGATCAATAGCATCAGCCCCATACCAGAAAAAGAAGAACTGCAACCTTAACAGCCCTGCTCTCACATCCCCCTGTTCTTATACAGCTCTCTGAAGGCAGGAATTTCTAGCAACACGATGTCACTGAGGAGATATTCATACCCCACACAAACTTTCAGTCCTCTGCCCCATGTCTCATAAACACTATGTCAGTGGCCTTCCTGGGCTACGAAGTTTGATTGTTGCATTCACTGATTTTAGAGTTTCTTGATTTATGTTTTATATAACTTTTCCCTTTAATAATTTGAAGATAAGATGGATTTTTGATATGCTTTTAAGATATCAGTGTAAAGGATATATATATATTTTTTACTGCTTATGTTTTATTTTGCCTCAACTTTCTTGAGTTATCTACAGAACAAAGTTTCTTCTTTTCAAATTAAAAAAATGTATATAGATCTCTCTAGAATTTATATTTTTATACTTTCAAAGTTCTTAGAGCTTCTTACAAATCCACGTTATTGTAGAACTATCTTAAGAAAAGAGGATGAAGGTGGATCTAGGTACACGGCTGCTTATAGAGTTGACCCTTGAACAACATGGGTTTGAACTGTGTGGATCCACTTACATGCAGGGTTTTTTTTTTCAGTAGTGAAGACCACAGTACTACATCATCTGTGGTTGGCTGAATCCACAGAAGCAGAGCTGCGGATATGGAAGGAGCAACTGCGTTAGTGAAGGAACCTCGGAAAGGGCAGAACCGTGTATATGGAGAGCCGACTATAAGTTATATGTGGATTTTCAACTGTGTGGACGGTTGGCACCTCTGACCCCTGTGTTGTTCAATGGTTAAGTGTATATGGTCTTTAACAACTTTTTAGAAAGTATGCATAAATCACATGTGATGCCTTTGATGGAGTTTTCCAGTAATGCCTGGTTCGTAGAAAGACTGGGATCCTGGAGGTATCACAAAACTTCATATTTAATTCTAAACGGTTCCTATTTTACAGCTGTGCAAATTGAGGTCCATCAAAATTAAATGACTTGTTTCAGGTGACATAGCAAGGTTTTTAGTCAAAAGCTGAGTAAACTGTGAAACCGGGCTAGATGAGAGTTCAGGGCCACCGCTAGGTATGGAGAACAATGGCTTTCCTTTTAAACCACCTACTGCTCTCCCAATGTGGGTTGTGTTTCTGGCAATTTCCATCGTTAAAGAGGAAGGGTCCTACAGCATGTAATCTTACTTTTGGGGGTAAGAATGGGATGGGGTCTAAATTTCAGCATTTTTGAACTTGGTTAGAGGTCACAAGGTCTCCTTCAACATTTTCCCCAGGAGGGCATATGTCCCTTATGCAAATAAGACTCTTTGTCTCCTCTGAGTTTCTTGGTAAAAGTGTCTCATAAGGCAATCAGTCATTCACACACTAGTGTGTTTTAATCCTCTCTAAAGAGGTAACTCTTTGAGGCTAAGACTCTGAAGGGATAGAGGTGGGAGGCAGGGGAAAGTAATGCTTTGCTCTCTCATCTTCGTGCTGTGAAATCCTATTGATCTTTCAAGATCCCATGATTTGATTTGATTCAGTGAGTCAAATGTCATTTCTTCCAGAAAACCTTCCTTGATCTCTCTTGTTAGAGAGATTGCTCCCTTTTTGCTCCTTCAATTCATAACACCCTTTCTCATGTTCTGGCCTGGTACTTCTCATAATCTCTCCCATACATTTAATTATTTGTGGGTTCATCTTATATTCCTTATACTTCTCCCAGGACCGTGAGCCCCTTGAGGGCAGGGATACTTTTACTTCCGTGCCCCCATCTGTTGCCTAGTTTGGAAAAGGTAAGGTTATCTTCCTGTATCTTAAAGCCGTGAAACTACTTAGAAGTCAGATGCAAGGTATTTATGTTCAGTTTTGCACAGGCTTCCTTAGCTCCTGGGTCATCTCTCTACAGCAAAGTTTGCACACTTGAAAAGGAGCCTTCAATCTCCTCTCCACTCTCGTAGCCTCGAGTCTCGTAGTCTGTACAATTGGTGCAGAACCAATGGTCCCCACTCAGTGTGTGCTGCCTGTCTGGCTGGTTTTAGATAATGCAGGGCAGATTCCTAGCTTCACGACTTAAACAAGTTACATCATCTCTCTCTTTAGTTTCTCCTTTTATAAAATAGGCATAATACTTGCCTCTTAAGGCCTTTGTTCTGAGGATTGAGGATATTACATCTGCAGTACTCAACATGATGCTTTGCACATAGTAATCTCAACAAATAGTAGCAATTATTATTTTTTCAATGAGGTAAAGAACAAGAAAATTCTTAGGACAGTGTCTGGCATATAGTAAGGGCTGTGTGTAAGCTGTTATTTTTATTCTTGTCTTAGGAAAGCAGTAAAATGTAGCTATAAAGAGCAAGAGCTTTGGAATCCGTTTTGGGTCAAATCCCTGTTTGCTAATTGCTAGCTGTGGTATCTTGGAAAAATTACTTAACATTTCAAAGATCCGGTTCCTCCTGCCTAAAATGGGGATTTTGCTATCTTATAGAATTGCTGCAATGATTCATAGGGGGACAAAAAGGATTTCAAAAGTCGTGGCAGATTGCATTTACCAAAGTCGTGAATAGATAGCCGTGAACTTTGGATTCATTGGTTATGCGGCAACAGTTACCATAACAGAGTTCCAATAAAGCGTTAGTACATAGTAGAGACCAGATAAAAGAACAGTATGTATTATTAGAGCAGTTATTACAATTATGACTATCTCATGAGGGTAGTCCACCCGAGAACCCCTACTGTGCCCCCCAGCTGCCAGGAGAACTCGGCCCCTCAGGCTTCTGCTCCGCCCACCAGCCTCTCAGCCAATGAGAACCCAGCCTGTAAGCCGCCCTCTCCCCGCCCCCTCCTCCTGGTCGTTGGGGGGGCCGCAGAGATGGGGCAGGTGCTCGAAGCGGTTTTATTGGCGTCCTGGGTCAAAACTGCGGGAGTGTTGGGAGCGCTTCTTCCTTGTTTGGGCACAGCTGCGTGCCCTGCCCGGCGAGGGGGCAGCGAATGCTCCAACTGCTTTTGTGTAGGGCTGGCCGGCCTCGCCTGGGTGAGGACAGTCTCGTTAATCTCCCGTCCTCTGCCGCTGTGACACGGTGACTGGACAGGGGTCAGCTTCATTGGACACATTCTTTGTTGCAGTTAAGCCAAGCCCTTCAGCTCTTAGAATTGGTTTAAGCTTGATTAACTCGTGAGGAAAAGGAAAATTTACATTTGGGGGACTGGAGAATAAGGTATTTAAAAGCTGCTCTCTTAAAAATAAATGCTTTCCATCTTGCTACTTTCAAAGCCTGCTGCTCTCTGGCTCACTTTCTCTCTCTCTCTCCCCTTCCCTCCCTCCCCTCCTACCCGTCTACCCCTTTACTCCCTTCCTCTCCTTTTGCTCTCAGACTGGCTTTCTCTCTCCTTTCCTCCTCTCTATTGTTTGCTCTCTTTTTCCCCGACCCCTCCCCGCTCTCTGTTCTCTCCCATCTCTTCCCGGTCTGTCGCTCCCTGCGTGTCTCTGGTTTTTCTGTCTCTGCCCGGCTCCTTCCAAACTTGAGGTGTCACTTTTCAGCACCTTTGTTCCTGAGTGGCAAATACGTGCAGCTGTCTTTGAAGCTGACACCAGTGTAGTCCCTAGAAGGTTACAGAGGGAAGCTGGAATTCTGGAACTTCCGCATTTAGCTCTGCTTAGTCTGAGCTTTCTTGGTGGAGAACGTGCCCAGCAATGAGTTGCACATCTCGTGAGCCAAATATTCCTTTGTCCGCAGAGGGTTACTGCGAGCCGCCCTGGGGTTGGTGGCCCATCCGTCAGGGCTCACTGGGATGTTCCCCAGGCTGTCCTTAGGGGACAGTCACAAGGCTTTGAACAAGGCGGAGATCTGAGGATGATTAGGCCTCTCTCTGAAGGCCGAGGGAACAGCACTGGACTTGGGGAAGAGATCTCTAGCCCCCATCAGCTGTGGGACCTCCGGCCAGTCACTTTACCTCTCTGAGCCTGTTCCTCATAAAATGGGTTAATGGCAGTCATTCTGCCTTCCTCAAGGAGCTATTAGGGGGCTCCCACGAGCTAATGAACGAGAACACATTTTGTAAAGTATAAAGTGCTGTACAAATTTAAATGCTTTTTATTATTGTTATCATGATCATAATTTTTATCTCCCACTAACGCTTACCTTACAACTCATCAGTGTTAAGAATATGCTCTAAGTGGAATGAAATCTTGCTTCTCCCTCGTGCATGAATTTAAGGTGTACTTGTGGGAAATCAATATTACTGTTTCAAGAGGCCTTTATCAAGCCCCCTGCTTCTGCCCCACCCGGCTCCTTTGAGCCTGGCGGGCCCTCCCCTACAAATGAGGCTGGAAAAGCCAGAGTTGGTCCTGCAGGGGACCCACCCCTTTGTCCTGCCCTTGCTCCCCACAGCCTGCTTCATTCCTGCATCTGCCTAGTGTCTCGTAAGCCTGGCACCCATCTTTGTTCCTGAGACAGAGCAGCTCCTCCGAGGGTAACTCAGTGCACCCCAGTGTACCTCCATCTAGGTATTCCCTTGGCCCTTCCTCTCCCCTAACCTGGCTTTCCCCCATCCTCAGCCTCAGTCTCTTGGGCTCCCCCTTGTGGCAGGTCCTGACCAGGCCCACTTTACTGACCCTCCAGGAGGTCCTATAGCCCAAGAAGCCGTAAATCACCCATTTGGGGAACTGTGGCTCCTCCCACCTGCAGATTTCTACATCGGTGCAGGCTGCCGAGACCACTGGCCCCAGGTGCCTTTGGGAGGAGCAAGGGTGGCTCCAGGGAGAGGCCTACATCTCATCACCTGTGCTCAATTTGGCAAGCTGCTCTGTTATTAAAACCAGTCACCATAACCTTGTTCTCACCTAATCAGTGTTCTCGTCAATTCTCAAACCTGCATCAGACTCGAACTCTTGAAAGATGAGGAGGGGCTTACAAGGTGGCACAGGAAAACGAGAGGGGTGCATTCAGCAGAGTTTGTCTCCATTCACTGTTGGGCCTCACCCTGGGGGTGGGGACAGCTCATCCAGCCCTGGAGCTGTTTCTCCTGTGGCACTTTGCCCCTTCTTGCTCCTCTCTGGGCCTCTGTCCCCTCTCTGAATCCTGGGGTAGGCTTCCACTTGGTTTCTCAATCCCAACCCCACTTTGGTTCCCACACCTACTCTCCAAGGAGCTATTGTTGCATTTTACAGATGAGAAAACAGAGGTCCAGGATATTAAATGACTTCTCTGAGGTCTGAGGGCTCTTGGAGTGGTGGAGCCAGAGGGTGACCTAAAGTCATGCTCATTCCATTACAACAGACTGCCTCCTCTTTGGTTTTACAAAAAAAGTGACAAAGGCAGGCTTCCCTGGTGGCGCAGTGGTTGAGGGTCCGCCTGCCGATGCAGGGGACACGGGTTCGTGCCCCGGTCCGGGAAGATCCCACATGCCGTGGAGCAGCTGGGCCCGTGAGCCATGGCAGCTGAGCCTGCGCGTCCGGAGCCTGTGCTCCGCGACGGGAGAGGCCACAACAGTGAGAGGCCCACGTACCACAAAAAAAAAGACAAACAAAAAAAACAATCATAAAGCCTTGGCCTCTGCCCTCAAGGAGCTTAGGGCCTAATGGAACAGCTAGGGACGTAAACAAATACCTACTACGAACCAGGGTAATAGGGAGATAATGGAGATATTTACCCATATCTCTGAAAATACAGAAGAGCTAGTTACTAATTTTGGTTCAAGAGCTGTTGGTGGTGATAGTGGTGTGGTAGTGGTGGTAGTGGTAGTGGTAGTGGTGGTGGTGGTGGTGGTGGTGGTGCGTGTGTGTGTGTGTGTGTGTAGTACAACTTTTAGAAAGGAGGCTGCTGTGAAGCAATTTTGTCAGTGTTTTCCAGAGGTCAGAAACTCCAGAGAGCAAATATATACAAAGCTTGGGTGCTGCCACTTCCACAACCCTGCCTGGGGCAGACATCACTAATCAGGCTTTCCTCAGGAACCCAGGCATGTCTTCAGAATCCTTTGCAACAAAGTATCCAGGTGGCTTTACCTTTTAATTGAGGCTGGCAGGCAAGAGAGCATTTTTGGCTATTCTGGAGTATTAGACAAAATGAGCGTTTTCTAGAAGAAGAAACAGGGTCAGAGAAGAATGACTTCTCTAGTTCACTACTCTGCAAGAACACCTGAAATCCCAGCAGGATCTGCTTCTCTGAGTGATTTTTCTTATCTCGTGTACATCAAGGAACTAACATTTAATGACTTCTTGCTAGGTGGCACCTTCTGTGACATGAACAGGGAGTAACCTGTGTTACCTCTCATTCTCACAGCTATCTGTGAGGTAGTCAGGATTCTTCTGTGCCATTTCACAGAAGACAAAACTGAGGCTGAGGAATATAAATGACTTGCTCAAGGTCACACAGCCAGGAGGCTGTGGAACCGATCCCTGTGTTCAGGTCTGTCTCACTCCAAAACCTATTTATTGCTTTCTTCTAAATTTATTACAAAATGTTTAAAATTTTAAAAAGGTTTCAATAGTGACAATACATGCCCTTGTCACTATTCCCCACTTAGGACATGAAACAAAGCCTGTTTTATTTTTGCAGAATACCATATGACCCTTCACAACACATAAAGAAGGGGATTTAATAAAGTAATTGAGCAATGTTGAACATTTCTCAATGAAGCCTGCTTTTAGTGGAGTTTTAAAACGAATTTTCCTTATAAATTGAAATCATGTCTTTGGATAGTTCAGAGACTGCAGCCAGGGAAGTCTGCAATTTGTAGACCTGCTCGTCTGAAGGGTAATTTGATGCCACTGACATGGATCTCTATTTCTCTTTTTTACCTTTAACCAATTTTAACAAGCCAGATGGTCATTGCAAATGGGTCCTCTAGCATCTCCCTTTTCTAACTCTGCTGCTTTCGGAGATTTATTTAAATTTAGTTCCTGGCAACAATCTAATACCTTCCTATTCTCTGCTATTCCTGGCTGCTGTGTGGGTCACTCCATAACTATGTCTTCCCCAACCTCCCAATTGGAATTAACCTTTCCTGATATACTCTACAATCTCCCCCAGCACACAGTAACTCCAGTAAAACAGACCTATACCTTGTGTTACTTATTTATATGTGTGATTTCCCCATTAGACCCTACCTTGCTCATCTATAGTCAACGCAACAGTAATTATCATAACTACGAATGCTTTGCAGTTTCCAAGTACTTTTCCTAGTCATAATATTATTTAATACCTATAATATCTCTGAGGTTTTTTTTTTTTTTTTTGTGGTACGCGGGCCTCTCACTGTTGTGGCCTCTCCAGTCGCGGAGCACAGGCTCCCGACGCGCAGGCTCAGTGGCCATGGCTCACGGGCCCAGCCGCTCTGCGGCATGTGGGATACTCCCGGACCGGGGCACGAACCCGTGTCTCCTGCAACGGCAGGAGGACTCTCAACCACTGCGCCGCCAGGGAAGCCCTCTGAGGTATTTTTAAAATATATTCAATTTTACAGATATGACCATGGAGCCTCAGAGAGGTGAGGCAACTTGCCCCAAATCGCAGAGCTAGCTAGCTGTAAGGTTTAGGAGCAAATTTAGTGTTCCTTCCCTGTAACTAGAATATTGAGTATTCTACATATAATTTTAAAAAACTGAGATTTATCAAACTCTCACTCATCAATTCTCTTATTCTATAAATATTTATTGAGCCCTTACATACCAGGAATTATGCTGGGTTCTAGGGAAACAGTAGTCAAAAAGACAAAGGAAGTCTTTGTTTCATGGGGCTTACAGTGTAGTAGAGAGATAGTAAACAAGTAATCAAATAAATAAACAAAATGTGGTAGGCTGAATTATGTCTCCCCCATTAAAGATGTCCACAACCTAGTCCCCCAAACCTGTGGATGTTAGCTTACATGACAAAAAGGACTTTGCAGATGGGATTAAGTTAAGAATTTTGAGTTGGGGGATTAACCTGGTTTACCTGGGTGGATGGACCCAATGTAATAATAAGAGTCCTTAGGAAAGGGAGGTTGTAGGCTCAGAGTCAGAGAAGATGTGATGACTAAAACAGAGGTCGGACTAATGCGATTAAAGGTGGAAGAGCTCCATGAGCCAAAAAATGAGGCAGCTTCTAGAAGCTGGAAAAGATACGGAAACAGATTTTCCCTCAGAGCCTCCAGAAGGAACGCAGTCCCACTGACCCATTTTCGACTTCTGACTTCCAGAACTATAAGAAAATAAATCTCTGTTGCTTTAAGCCATTAAAATTGTGGTACTGTGTTACAGCAGCAATAGGAAACTAACACTCAGGGTAATTACAGATTGCGGTCAAAGCTATGAAAGAAAGAAACATCTTGATGATATAACAACTGG
This sequence comes from Pseudorca crassidens, assembly GCF_039906515.1. NCBI lineage: Eukaryota > Metazoa > Chordata > Mammalia > Artiodactyla > Delphinidae > Pseudorca > Pseudorca crassidens. The sequence continues at coordinate 57,737,692 of NC_090304.1, forward strand.
GGAAGGACTCTCTGAGGAGAGGATGAAAGTGGACCAGCCCAAGGAAGAGCATTCCAGGCAGAGGGAACGGCAGGTGCAAAGGCCCAGAGGAGGCAATATGATGAAGATCAAACACAGGCCAGTGAGGCTAGACATCAGTGAAGGATGGAGAGTTAGGCTGGAGTCAGATCATACCAGGCCTATCAGGCCATGGCAAAGGGTTTGGATTTTGGACTACAAGAAACGGGAAGCCCTTGAAGGATTTCAACCAAGAGAGAGGTAAACTGCCATTGCATTGTCTAAAGTTCCCAGAAGGACAAAGACCCTTCCTTGGGGTGGAGGAAAACTTAAACTCAGTCAAGACCAACCCATCCTCCAAATTAGTCCTCCTGTGCTCTACCAGGTTCTGAGAACGGGTCCAGTCTTCATTAGGAAGCACGGGGTTTTCTTTGTGCCAACCTGGCACTCCAGTTCTGTTGGGGGCAGGTGCCCCGATGTGAACCATGGGCATCAGACATCGCTGTAAGCTTGGGTGTGATTTATTACAGTGAGGGAGGGCTTACGTGCAACGTGGAGGGGAACTTAGCATTACCGAGCTTAGAAATGCCCCTGTCAAGGGGCAGAACTTATCATTTGAAGTACGTATATAATTATTTTGCTTCTGTCTTTAGACTGTAAGCTCTGTGAAGTCAGGGACCATCTGGACATTTATCCCTGTGTTTTCAGTGCTTATTCGCAGTAGGTACTTGACAGGCACTTGTGAAAACATGGATGATCGGAGGAAAAGGGCACCAATAATTTAGCTCAGCTTTTGTAGGAAACAGGAACTTGAAGAGGACTACTAAGCAGTAAAATACAAACATCAAAACAGCCTACATTCGGTTCTGCTGAAATGCTTGTTTTGAAAGCAGGAAATTTGTTCTAATGCAACTTATACGAGGGAACAGTGTAAGCATACCTAGTTTCCCCAGTGAAAAACACTAAATGAATGCCCAAATCCCAGCTGAACGGAGCCATATAAGACACAAAATACACATACACATCAAACACCCACCAGTTGCCTTAGTTCACTGCCTGTGGTATGAGCCACAAGCATCCACATCTGGGTTCCAAATCTCTGTCCAGTTTCAGACAATTCTTCACAATAACTCAAGGTTCTGATGTCCGCCTCCACAAGCAAACGCCAGGTCTTTTTCAAGGTAAAGGGCTATATTTATTGTAATATTTATGCATTTAACCATTCAATATATTTAAAACTGTGCTGCCATTTTTAGTCAGGTCTCATTTTTTCTTTTTTTAAAACTGGGTCATTGGTGAAGCTTTTGAATGTTGTGGCTTTAACTCCATTTCTACCACAAACTAGGGTTTTTTAATGCATGATTTTGGATAGTACAGTGATTTTCAGAACACATATGTGGTGTTATAGCAGAACTGACTGCACTTTCTTCTTGCAACACCAAGCAAACAAGAAAACACACACAGTGATTAGCAAGATGTTAAAATCAAACCACTGAGCACTAGGAATGATTCATAATGTCCGTCTGGTGTATAGAACACTCCTCATTATTTATTTATTCATTTTTCATCTATCCTTCCATCCATTTATTTAGTCTAAAGATGTTTATCAATGACTATTATGTGTCAGGTCCTGAAATAAACCCTGGTGATATAGCAGAGAACAAAATTAGAGTCTTAGGAAGTCTTAGCATTGGTAGAAAATAATAATGTATAAATAAAAAATGATGATAGCTGCAATGGTCCAAATGTTTACACACCACCTGCGCCCCCCCCCCCATTTCCAAATTCATACGTTGCAATCCTAACCCCAAGTGTGATGTTATTTGGAAGTAGGGCTTTTGGGAGGTGATTAGGTCATGAGGGTGGAGCCTTAATGAATGGGATTAGTGCCCTTATAAAGGAGACCCTGAAGAACCCCCTTCTCCCTTCAGTCATGTGAGGACACAGTGAGAAGATGACCATTTATGAACCAGGAAGCAGTACCTGACTAGACACCGAATCTATCAGCACCTTAGTCTTGGACTTCCCAGCCTCCAGAAACATGAGAAATAAATTTCTGTTGCTATAAGCCACCCAGTCTGTGGTACTTTGTTGTGGCAGTCCGAGCTGACTTAAACAATAGTAAATTCTATTGTAGGCTTACTATGTTCCAGGCACCATAATCAGCAGTTTAAATACATTTTATTTTATCTTTTCAGTACTTGGTAGTCATTGGTAGGTGTTACCAATAAGTGGGGTAGGCATTATTATTCTCCCCATTTTCCAGATGAGGTTACTGAGGCTTAGCAGTAAGTGGTGGAGCCAGCACTTACACCCAGGCAGTCTGACTCCAGAGCCTGTGCTCTTGAATGATACCATTGACATCTGTCTACCCCACCTCTGCTTGATTATCTCCAGTGGTGGGGAACACCCTGACTCTCAAAGCAGCCTGTTCCGTCTTTGGCAGGATATCAGAGGGGTGAATACTTTAACAGCTGACACTAAAGTTCACTGTAGGGGAGAATTGAATCTCTTTAAGAAAATACATCAGGAAACCACCACCCTTGGGGGTGCAGAGGAAGATGAGAGATAGTCTGAAACGACGCTAAGTTATACTGTTTTACTTAAGACTTTAATAGGAAATTGTGGGTTGGGGCAGAGCAGAGGAGGATGAAGAAGAGAAAAGGTTCCGTGTAAACTGGCAAAGCACCGGTGCCCATGGGGAACAGTGGCTAGTGAGGGGTTCTTGTGGGTGGCTGGCTACAGGTTTTCAAAAGCTAGGGAGGCAAATGTTTTCATTTACATAGTTTGAGTTGCTGCGGATGTAAATACCCTTCCCCTCCCCCAGACCTCCATACAGTCTGGGGCACACCTGGGGGAAGATCAGAGCTGATGGATCAGGTGCCAGACTGGGCTGGAACAGAGCACACCTGGGTAGGAAGGGCCCCCTGTACGTGCCCAATAAGTGATGGCCAGTCACTCCTGCTCTTCCTCTATTAGCTGAGGGACTCGAGAGCCACTGTCAGGGCTGGAGATCAGAACCAGCTGTGCAGTGAAGACCCAAGTTCCCAGGAATTTGCAGACATCCGGGCAGATCTCAGCTAGAGGTTGGGGGAATACAGGTCTGTTTTTATGCAATTCTCAAAGGACTAGGGAACCTTAGATGGCCTCTGGGTTACAGCTGTTAGAAGCAAGGCTCTCAAATGGGGACTCTTGGGTTTGAATCCCAGTTTAGCCATTTAATGTGTGACCTTGGACAACTTAACCTGCCCGCCTCTCAGGTCTTTTCATCTAAAGCTTGAAGATGGCCTTTCCTACCTCGCGGGGTTATTTTGAGAACTGAACGTATGTAGAACGTTTAGCACATGCTTGGCATAATGATCAACCAATGGTTGTACTTCTAACTCACTCTAAGGGCGTGGCGTAAACAGCACAGGCTTTCTACTTGGTGGCACCAGGGTTGGGGATCCACTTCCATTACTCACTAGGTCTGTGTCCCTGAGCATGTGACTGAACTTCTCTGGCTCTCAGTAAAATGGGGAAATAAGACCTCCCTGGTGGGGCTGTGAGGATTAAATGAAAGAACAGAATCTGCTAACCGCTCTGGTGGGCGTACCAAAGGTACCCAATGATCAGCACCAAGGCTAATCCATAAAGCCTTTTGAGAATTAGGCTTTAGAGAAAGATGCCTCCTCTGGGAGACCCAGCCCATACAGATTTCAGCTCCGATTCACCCTGGCCTGGGGGCTTTTGTGCAGTGCGCAACTGGCAGATCTGTATAGTGCAGCCTGCCAATGATGGGCGGCTGTTATGACTGTGCTAATTATGATCCTTTTGCCCCCGACTTGCCCCCTATATTCTGGCTCAAGACTGTTCTAGGTTTGGAAGAAAGTACCTAGGCCCCTTCCTAATTGTCTCTCTCCGGGTTTCAGCTGCCCTCCTTTTTTTTTTTTTTTTTGGCGGTACGTGGGCCTCTCACTGTTGTGGCCTCTCCCGTTGCGGAGCACAGGCTCCGGACGCGCAGGCTCAGCGGCCATGGCTCACGGGCCGAGCCGCTCTGCGGCATGTGCGATCTTCCCGGACCCGGGCACGAACCCGCATCCCCTACATCGGCAGGCGGACTCTCAACCACTGCGCCACAGGGAATCCCTGCCCTCCTTCTTGGGACCTGGTTTCTCCACCCTACTCTCCCACTTCCCATCCTCCTCTCCTAGTCCTTCCTTCCCCCCATCCCAGGATCCTGACTCCCCCTCCCTGTGCAGCTGGCTTGAAGACCACTCAGTGGGGAGGCTGGATCGATGACCTCCCGCCGGCATCGCAGGCCCAGCCTGGGTTCTGGAACAGCCTCTGCCGAGATAATCTAGTGCTTTCACTGCCAACAGCAGTCAGAAGGAAGCAGATGATCACGGCCCCTAAAGGGCGAGAATCCTCCGTGGGGAGCTGGCTTGGCTGCAGAGCCATGGAAGGCTATTTTTAGCGCCTGGCCACAGAGGTGCCAGGAGAAACTGTCAAGGCAGCCAGCCTGAGGGCTGGGCTCCAAGGGGCCTGACTGCACTGTTCAACCCCAGCTCTTGTGCTTTCTCTTCCTCCATGGCGAGGGCTCCAGGCATAGCTAATGGCGGCAGCCATTCCTCCGCTGGAAGCCAACGTGGGCCGGGAGGGACGATAGCCGCCGGTGCCCGGGTGGGGTGTTGGGGCCAGGTGTTAACTCACCGTGCTGGGGGCTCAGCTCTCTTGGGGCTCGCACTTTGCAGGCGAGGTAACTGGGCCTCAGAAGTAAGGAATGACTTCCTTCAACCATTCTACCGTGAGTTCTCACTGTGGCTGTCTTTGTCTGTCCTTCCTCAGAGCATTTAGTGGGTGGAGTGGTGAAGGGGTGCGGCCAGAATCCCTGGGTTTGCCTCCCAGCCTCGGACTGGTGTGTGACCCTGGGCAAGTTCCCTACTCTCCCTGAGTCCTAGGTTCTCATCTGTCAAGTGCAGGGAGGAGGGTGCCCCTGCATTGGGTTGTTGGAAACTAAAGAAGGGACAGCAGGGAGGGCTCGGACAGGTGTGCCTGGCCCGTCTCTATAAACATTAGCCATTGGTGTGGTACCTCTGTTGCCAGCCCATCTGCCAGCACTGGACGTGCATCCCAGCTAATCCTCACATGGACTCAGCAAGGCATTTCAGCTCCATTTTTCAGATATGGAAACTGAGTCCCAGGGATGAACTGAATTTCTTAAGTGGGAAGGGTAGGAAATGGGCCTTGAGCTCAGGGCTCTGCCCTCCCAGTTCCAAGATCCTTCTTCCATGTAGGCTGGAACTTCCTGTGTGCTGTGTCTCCTGGGAATTTGAGCAGAGAGGCCAGGTGTCAGGAGCTGTGGAAGTGTGTGCGTGTGTATGTATGCACGCGTGTGCACATGTGACGTGTTAGAAAGGCTGGTGGAGATAAAGAGGAAAGAACTGTAACTCAGAGCTCTGGTTCACAAGAATCTAACTCCCCTTTCCTCCTTCCTGGCTTCCAGGGTGTCCCTGAGACAAATGATGGGAGAAGGCGTTCCAAAGTCATCCAGAGTGACCCCCATGGGGTTACTCTCCCATGCTGCCCTGCTAAGAGCACACCGAGGGGCTGTGAAAACCAGGGGCTCTCTCTTCCTGGCTGGGTCTACCAGAGTCCAGGTGGTGCCCCTATGGTCTGGTATCATGTATGGCTCTCTCAGCCCCAGCCCCGCTTTGCTCTGCCCCTGACCATTCTGCCTCTAAATATTTCTTATATGCACCCTTCCCTCCCTAGCCTGCTGCCACTGCCCCCAATTTAAACCTGCTTCTTTCGGCTGGACCACTGCCACAGCCTCTTAACTGGCCTCCCTGACACAGGTCTGGTCTACCCTCAATCCCCAGGGGCTGCCCCAGAGGGACCTCCCCAAATGTGAATCTCATGGGGTCACCTCCCTCTTTATGTCTTTTCCCAAGCTTCCCAGGGCCACACCAATATCTTGATCTTCTAGCTCTCACGCCAGCCCCATCTGAGTCTCTCCCCAAGCCCCAAATACCCAAGTAGTGAGGCTCATAGTTCTGAAAGGCGTGTCCCCAGAAAATAGGTCTTTGGATTATTAATGGGGAGGGTTAGCAGGGTAGAGCATTCCATGGGGAATTTAGTCTGGGAAAAATACTGAAGGAGGGTTCAGCAGGTTTATTTGTTGTGGGACTTTTCAGAGCCTCTGTTATGCAAATTTATGACACAAAAGCTCTCCAGTGGATCCCTGGCAAGGTTGCCCTGAAAACAGTAGGACTCTTAGTTTTAACAATAGCTGACACTAACATAGCACTTACTACATGCCAGGCACTGGTCCCTGTGCTTTATTAACTCATTTAATCCCCACAACTCTGGGAGGCGGTGCTACCATTATCCGTATCTTACAGATCAGGAAACTGGGATACAGAGAAGTTAAGTGACCTGCCTACATTCACCCAGCTAGTCAGCAGGGGAGCTGGGACTCCAGCCCAGACATCCTCTGAAATCAGCAGTTGTGGCCACTATGCTAGACCCAAACTTTCAGGTCTTCTTAAGTACCTGGCATTGTGATGAGTGCCCTTGCTGTGTTCTTTCACTGAATCCTCACAACCCCACGGTTATTATCAAGGAAACAGAAACGAAGAAAGCACACATGGAGTCAAGAGGTGCCTGAGGTAGGACCTGAACCCAGGTCTTCCTGTGAATTATGAATCTCTAGCCTGTCTTGTTCTGAAGACAGCAAGACATCCTTCCATCAAGGGGCATCTTGCAAGGTCGGTGCTCCGTAAAATACCCACTGGGAAATGCTTCCCTGGCATTTACTTGGAAATACTCACTGTCACCGAATTATCTTATTTCCTGACACCAAGACTTTGTGCCCTTCCCTCTGCCTGGTGTGCTGGCTCTCTACTCAGTCCTCCTGACACCAGGGAAGAGCTAAAACAAGGTCATAGCTCTCTCTCTACTCAGTCCTCCTGACACCAAGGAAGAGCTAAAATAAGGTCATAGCTCTGGTTTTTCCAGACTTTTCCTTTCCAAGCAGCTGTTCCCTAATCTGTGCTTCCTATTAAAAAAATGTGCACTGATGGTCTGTTTCAGTATAGATTCCTTCCTTCACTCACTCTCTCCCTCCTTCACTCATTCTTTCATCCATTCACTCATTAAATATTTATCGAGCAACTACTAAGTGCAGGGCATTGTTTTAGGGCCTGTGGGTACAGAAGTGAACAAAATAGATATGGATGTAGACCCTCAGGAAACTTACATTGTAGTGGGAGAAAAGAGATACCTAACACAATAAATAAACTGCATTTAGTATTTTTGAAGGGATAGGGTAGGGGGCACAGGGAGTGGGAAGGGACTGCAATTTTAAATAGGGTGTTAGAGAAGGTCAGCCTGAGGCTGTGAGCTTTGAACAAAGACCTGGAGTAGGTAAGGGAGCCAGCCACAAGGTATCCTGGAGAAGGGTCACAGGCAGATGGAGAGAGGGGATGCAGAGGCCACAGTGGGAGGCATGTTCCCTGACCAGGACCCAGGCCTTTGCGGCTGTTGTGGGGTGAGGGAGGGCAGAGTAGCAGAGGTGCTCAAGAAAGGTTTATTTGGATTGCTTCAGGAAAGTTGAAGATTTTCCCAGCACGGTTAGTGCCAGACTTCTCATTAGCATTTTCAGAAGAAGATATTTGACTAGGAACTAAAATGTGTGTAATCACTGAGTATCTAACCGGCACATCGCAGTCTGAGGGGGCAGTGAGAACCCAGGGAGTTAGGGGCCTGCTTTGCCTTTGACCTTGGGCAATCCCCTCCCATCTTGGCCACTGTTCTGTCATCTATATAAGGTACCAGAGGATGTATCAGGGTGCCTTCTGATTCTGGCTCCAAGCTGTTTCAGGAGCCTCAGTTCTCTTTTCTGTGAAATGGGGGTTATAATACCTACCTCCATCCCTCCTTTGGTGGTTGTATCAAATCAGGGAAGGCTGTGACTGTTTTTCTTTAAGTAAAATTGGAGTCCAAACTAGATAAAGGCTAGTTTTAATAGAAATGCTATCATTACGTGGTAGTAACCAAATCTCTCATTTCCGATCTTTAGATTACATCCTCCCATTGATTGTAGCAGTGATGCTATGACTTGGGCACAGCGACCGCATTTTATGGTTGAGGAAACTGTGCTCAGGCAGTCTAATTCACTTGCCCAAAGGCACAGAGCTAGTGAAAGGAGGACCCAGATTCAAATTCCAGAATGTGTAAACGTCTCTGCGGATTTCTCAGCTGCACAGAAGCAAGGCTGAGGCTGGAGCTAAGCTACCAGAGAAGGACAAAACAGGGCCAAAGACTATATGAAACCAAAGGAAAATTCCCAGCCCTTCCTTACAGCTGCTGCTAGCCGGGAACAGGGGTACCCACAAGGTAAAAAAAGAGATGGCGGGTGAAATGAATCGTGGGCCACTCCTAGGGAACAGAGCTTTGGACCAAGACTCTAGGCCAAGTCAGGATGAACTGTGACACGAGAAGCTACTGGCCAGTCCTGGCTGTGGCCATAAGTCTTGGTGGGCACAGAGGGCCATGCGCAGGCCCCTGCCAGTGCATCTGTGGGTAGCAAAGGGCCAAGGGTGTCAGTCTTACCCAATGGGATATTAAGTTCATTGAAATAAATACCAAAGACCCTACAAAACAAGGGGCAAGACTAAACAGGGGAAAAAAGAGCAGAACATTCTTTTATATATTAAAATAAATAAACATCCTAAACCAAACTATCTTTATTAATATTTCCACAATGTGATAAGACAGATGGGTTGGAATTAGATCTGGAAAGATGTAATATTCTACAAAGGAAACTCTAGGGAGACCCAGGGAGTTACAAAGGTCATTTCTCATCAAGGGTGAACTTTTCTGTTCTTTCCTCCCCTGCCTTTCTTCCAACTAAGCCTCCGCCGGAGCCAGCAAATCCCCGCTCCTTCTGTGTGCTGGAAACGGGCTGCGGCACCAAATGCCCCTTCAGCTCGTCCGCGCAAGACTATTTTTAGTTCTGCCAAACAACAAATGGGATTGTTGTCCATTCTTGGGTAGTGGAGGTTTTTTTTAATTGTCTGTTCAGCTGCTCTGGAGTACCGGCAGCATATTAACTGCATCTTTTGGACACCTAGGACAGGGGAAGGTGATGAGTTTCCCTTGACCTGGACCACAGGAGAAGCAAAGTTGCCTGAATTTCGGAGGGAGCGGGCACCTTAGGAGAACGGTGGGCTTTGAGGTAGACCCGTCCCAAGACATAGGCACCTTGGCTGTAAATGTGCATGGTAATAAGGAGGTCGTGTTGCTGTCTGTGAAGTGCCTGTAACGGCATCTGGAAAATTCGAGGAAGAAACACTTGCTCGAGGAGTGGATGGGCGTCAATAGGGGTGTGGTCCCCAGCAGGGCAAGTGGCTGTTGAATGCGTGAGAATGCGCGTGAAGTCTTAGCAAAGAAAATTATTGTTGGGGAGCGCTATGGGTTGAACTGTGTTCCCCCTCCCAAAAGAAGCATTGCAGTCCTAACCCTAGCACCTCAGAATGACCTTATTTGGAGACAGGGTCTTTACAGAGGTAATCAAGGTAAGATGACTTCATTAGGATGGACCCTAATCCCAAAAGATTGATGTCCTTAGAAAAAGAAGAAATTGGGACACAGACACACACACAGGGAGAAGGCATGTGGAAATGAAGGCAGAGATCGGGGTGATACATCCCCACGCCAAGGAAGGCCAAAGATTGCCAGCAAACCACCAGAAGCTGGGGGAGAGGCCTGGAACCGATCTTCCCTCACAGCCCTCAGAAGGAATCAACCCCATGGGCACCCTGATCTTGTATTTCTAGCCTCCAGAACCGCGAAGCAGTAACTTTCTGTTGTTTAAGCTGCCCAGTCTGTGGTGCCACGTTAGGGCAGGATTAGGAAGCCAATGCAGGAGCATTAGTGAAATTATGTGCTGTGCTGTGTAAGTACCTGGCTCTGGCCTGGCATAGAGCACAGACTCAATACATGTTTCTGAAATGGATCCATGAGAAAATGCAGAGGAAATACCCCACACCGTATCTGGCATATAATAGATACTTCCTAATATTCGTTAGTTAAAGGAATAAAGGAATGAATGAGGTCATTCATAAAGACATGTACCCCAGCGCTGAACATATGAGCAGATGCTCAGTGAGTATATGCTAGTTGGTTGGTCATCAGAGCTAATATTTATATATCATTTACTAAGAGTCAGGCGGTGCTCAAAGTGATTGACATGTATGTTACCCTCATTGGATCCTCACAACCACTCTATTACTGATCCCATTGAAAGGAAGAGGGAACTGAGGCACAGAGAGGTTCAATCACTTTCCTGAATTTACCCAGCTGAGTGGTAGAGGGAGTTTTTGGATCTGGCTGGTTTAGGATGAGGGTCTCTACTCTTAACCACTGTTTGAAATACTGCATGTGAAGAGCCTGGCACACAGTAGGTGCTCAATTCCAAACAAGTAAGTAGATGAGGAGACGTGCGCTAAGCAGGGAGTGCGGGGTCCTGCCCCTGGTGGCCTGAGAGCTGACCCTATTGTTCCTTCCTCTCCTAAATTCCTCCCGGGTGGGGGGGGTCGGGGCTCACATGTCAGCCCCACCTCCAGTCCTGTCCCTCTACTGGGAACAGAGGAAGAAGCCTGCTTGATGATAAAGAAGGGAGTGGAGCAGAGAGGACATCAAAGATGTGCTCCGTCTGTCAGCAAGGCGGCTTGGCTGTCAGAGGAACAGGGCACGAGCACCTGCCTCATCTCCATAACTCATCCCAAACCAAGTGCCCAGCATTGACTCTGCACTTCCACTGCAGGGCTCCACCGGCTGTTCACATGCTTTCCCAGACTCTCCTGCCCTGAGCCAAGGACCAGGCACGGCAGTGATTTACGACGTCACAGGCCAGCCTCTACCCTGACCACTGTTGTTGGCCACAGGTTTAATTATTTAAACAGATTTTACATTTTATGAGCATGCCCTCTGTCCTGGCAGAGGAAAGCCTTAGGAGAAAAAAAAAAAAATTTTGCTTGAAAGATTAAATTGAAATATGCAAGGACAGAGGACGGGAAACATTCCAAATTCCCAAGTGTGTGTGTGGTGTTCAGGCCCTTCTAAATTTTCCCCATGTTACTGGCCCCCTCCTCAGCAAATGCACATTTCTGCCTCACTGCAGAACAAAGCAATTCTTCATCATCCTCGCAAGTCCACAATTTTGCTTCTGCTGGCCAACATGTTTGTAATGCACGTGCACCATACACACACACACACACACACACACACACACACACACACACACACACACACACGTTTGCTCATAGGATCTTGCTATGTACCTGTGCTTTGGTAGGGGGTGCATTAGTAAGCAAAACACACACAAATCCCTGCCCTCATGGAATGTCCATTCTATGGCAGAAGATTTCCTTACCTCATCTTTTGAAGACCCTGTTCTCCCATGAGGGTCCTGCTAAAATGCTACTTCCTCTGGCCTCCCTGACCTTCTGGCTGAAATTAATGGCTCATGTGACACTTTGTAGTTGGCTACCAAAGCTCAAATTCACTGCGCTGTAACTGCTAGTGAACTTGATATTCTCCCACTTTTTTAGACTGTGAACCCCCTGAGGGTAAGAACCTGTCACAGTGTCTGGCACACAGTAGGTGCTCACAATATGGACGGCCATTGGAAGACTCTTCTGCTTCTTTTTGGCCAAGAGAATCTCCTGCGTGTTCTCTCTACTCTCACATTTTTCTTTTATTGTTCATTCATTCATTCACTCCCTCTAATCATTCATTCATTCAGCATTTAATTACTGAGTACCACTAGGTATGAGAGCCTATTGCAGGTGCTGGGGATGTGCTGATAAAGACAGAAAAGGCCCCTGTCCTCGGTGTGTTCACATTCTGGTCATGGAGACAGAGGCTGCTGTTCTCTGGTTCTTTGGCTGTTGGCTTCTCAGATGGCTGTAGGCAGCCATCAGCCCTCAGGGCCATGGCACACCCAGGCTGGATGTGGGATGAGCTACACTAAAACTCAGATCGGGAGGTGTCCGTGTTCCTCCTGCCTGGCTCAGAGGACAAGGCTGGAGAAAATGAATTTCACCAATCTCCCTCATCTAAGCTCTCCACCTCTGTGTAAACTGGGGACACTGAAGTCCTAAACTATTAAAATAATAGTGCAAATAATCCATACTTTTCATCTTAAAAGCACTTCTGGAGCGTCCGATTAATCTTTCCAGTCCCTTGCGTGTAGCTAAGTATAAGTTTTTGCTTCTAGATGAAGAAAGTGAAACACAAGGTGATTAAACTACTGGCCTGAGGCTACAGAGAAAGCAAGGTTTTTGAGCAGGGATTCGATTCATCAGTCCTTAGTTACTTTGCACAACTGCAGACTCAAAGGCCCATGTCCCTCAGGCAGCTGCTGGGGAGTGAAGCCAATTTGCCTTGGTGGGCAGGGCCGCTTGGTGGTGAAGCGTCAGAGCTTTGCAGGTGCCCAGACCTAGGTTTGGTTCCTGTCCCGGACCCCCACTTACAGTTGGGTGACCTTTGGCAAATGGTTCAAGCTCCCTGTGCTCCAGCTTCCTCATCTATAAAATGGAGGTAACACCTGTGTTGCAGGATTAGGAGGGTGAAAATAAATGAGATTATGTTTGTGGAGTGCTTAGTGTGGTGCAGGATATCTTAAAGATGTATTGAGACAGAAGGCTTTGAAATGGGCAAGGCGTTTAGAGCTAGTCATCATCTTCATCATTTTCATCATCTTCATCGTTGTCATCATTATTATCCAACATTGTTTGGGCACTTGGTATATTCCAGATGTAAAGATGTCTTAGCATAATTTCATTACATGCTTGGTGTCTTTTTATTAATACCAGTTGGTCGTCACACCTACGTTACGTCATCCATCTGATTTCTTTCTCCATGAATGAATGCCAAGCCCCTGCGCTACATGCGGTAGGAGATACAGAATTGCCTTGAATGTGAACCCTGCCCCCCGCCATTGGTCTGGGCCTTTTCAGCCCCCTTAGAGTCATGAATGCCCTGGGTTTACACCGCTAGTTTTACTCAGGTTGTTCTGAAGCCTTAGTGTCACCTGCAAGGGGTGTTGCACTTATGCTTCCTATAAATAGCTAACATTCTAGACATGCTTGGACGGTGCCAGGCACGTAACATGCATCGTTTTTAATCCTCAGGTGTTTAATCTTCACGCCAATCCTATGAGACATGAACAATTCTCACTCTACTTTTGTAGATGAGGAAACCAAGGTGCAGAGAAGGAAGTAATTTTTGCAAGGTCCCATAGCCAAGTCCACAGCTGGCCAGTTTTGAGTTTGGTATGCCCCAAAGGAGACCTGTGTCTGAACAGAGAGAAGAGAGGTGTAAACGAAAGCCAGATTCATAATCCAGTTCATATTAACTTGCTGTGCAGATTTCAGGCTGTCACCAAATTCTCTGTGCAACTTTACTTACCACCAAGTATTTATAGGACCTCTGTTATTGGCCCAGACTGTGTTAGTCTCTGATGATGTTACAAGAGTGATAGAGGAGTCCTTTTTTCTTGAAGAGATATTGAGACAGAAGCATTGGAACTGGACATGGTGCTCGGAGCTGCTAATCATCATCATCATCATCATCATCATCATCACCATCACCTTCCAGCATCTTTAGGGCACGTGCTATATTCCAGATATAAAGATGTTTGCTATAGACTATCCCATTTAAGCCTCCCAAATCTCTGTGAAAAGGCATTATTCCTCCCATTTTAGAGATGAGAAAACTGAGGCATGCCAGAAAGTTCACAGAGGTTAAGTAACTTGGTTAAGGCCCCAGAAGCCAGCAAGTATGAGAGCTGGGTTTTAACTCATGCATGGCTGGGTACATGGGAGGGATTGTTGCCACTCCAGTAGGGTCCCGCGGGGAAAACCTCCTGTCTTATTTCCTCCCTCAGTGTTCTAGTCAGGTTTCTCCTCCAGCAAGAATGAGAATTCATAACTCTAAAGTTGGAAAAGTCACTCCTTGGTTTACCCACTTTTGCAGGGCTGCCTTGGGAGGACACTTAACCTCTGTCTGTACTTCCACTTCCTCATCTCTAACATGCGCCTGCCTCCCGGGGCTGTGTTTGTATTATTAATGATGGTAAAGTGAGCTGAGCATACTGCACTGAGATTCACAAGACATGCAGAGTGTCATTCATCTCGAGAACCACTTGACAGGGCCACGCGGAGCTGAAGGACATGGGGACCCTGCTTTGTGCAGGGCCTTGGCATAAATGCTTTCACATCACTGTCACATCTGATCTTCTCCAAAACCCTGCATGGTCGGCTGCATGGGAAATGGGTGACTGAATATCAGGGCTTCAGAGACTGATAGAACTGTGGGCAGGAAAAGAGATTTGGGGCCAAGGAGAAACGTATGGCACAGAACCACTAGTGCTCACTACTAGCAGCTATACAAATTTCCCAGCGTTTCTTGTAGTTACGTGTGTCATGTGACTCAATACTGCCAATGGACTGTGGGTGGATGGGGTGTGTGCCACTGCCAGGCATGGCTCCTACACACCTCCCACTTGTGAACTTGCTCTCTTACTGCTAGAAGGCTTAAAGGAGGTGGAGCCACAAGACGGAAGCAGCCTGGGTCCCTGAATGATCGCTGAGTCCCTGCAGACTAAGAACAACCTATGATGTGGGAAATCAACTTTTACCACATCAAGTCCCTGAGATTTGGGGTTCACCTATTGTATTCACTAACATTAACTGCCTAATAAATAATAAAAATAATGTGACCTTTATAGTGTTTATAGTTTTCCAATCACTTTCATATATATATATATATATTTTTTTTTAAATAAATGTATGTATTTATTTATTTATTTTTGGCTGTGTTGGGTCTTCGTTGTTGCAGGCGGGCTCCCTCTGGTTGCGGCGAGTGGGGGCTACTCTTCATTGCGGTGCGCGGGCTTCTCAATGTGGTGGCTTCTCTTGTGGAGCACGGGCTCCAGGCGCGCAGGCTTCAGTAGTTGTGGCTCGCAGGCTCCGTAGTTGTGGCTCGCGGGATCTAGAGCGCAGGCTCAGCAGTAGTGGTGCACGGGCTTAGTTGCTCCATGGCATATGGTATCTTCCCGGACCAGGGCTCGAACCCGTGTTCACCACATTGGCAGGCGGATTCTCAACCACTGCTCCACCAGGGAAGCCCACTTTCATATATATTATAACTGGAGGATCCTTGGGAGACCTTTGCGGTTTCAGTATCATAAATAGTTGCACGTTTCTGGAGAAAATTATTTGTCTTCAACCTTAAGGATATCTTGTGGATGGAACATCTTGTCCTCTGATATCCCGGCTGCTAACAAGCTCACAGACATTGTGGCCTTGTGATCAGAATTGCATGAGGTTCAAGTACCAACCTCACTACTGGCATCATTTTGCTTCCTAAGGGGTTCGTTTTCTCCAAACCTCTGTTGGTCCCATCTGTAAAATGAGACTTGATTGGGTTGTGGGGAGGATTCCATCTGCCTGTGTAGCTCACACCCAACTCTGCTGCAGAATCATTTTCCAAAGCCTGAGTTCCAGAACACAGGACGTGGCAGGAGGCTTAGAGATGACCACTCAAACCTTTCTTTCACTGCTTTTCAAACTGCTAGGGATTGTCAGTGGGGCACTGGGAGGTGAAATAAGCCACAGGACAAATATGGCACAATTCTGCTACATTTTAAATGTACAGAAATAAAACTTTCAAATTTTGATGTGACGTATGCATACACAACCTCAGGAAATGTTTTCTGTGTTACCCAGGCTTAACGTTCTCCCCACCCCCACCTGAAAAAACCCTGAAAGTGGAACATTTTTCATACGTGCTAGTGAAAGAACAGTTTGCCACTTGGCTATGATTAAAGTGCTACCAGGTGACCCCTGGCCCCGGCAGCCCTGGCATCCTGAACTGCTGCCAGGTTGCTCTGTAGGACTAAGGCTTTGGCCTTGACCACACTCCCTGAGAGCAGCAGCAGTATCTTTTTTATCCTTGCACATCACTCCCTAATTTGCATGAAGTGCCCTATGTCAGGAGTTTCTCCCTGACTTTTGCGTGGGAAAAGCACATCCTATCCCAAGGAAGAGTCCTGTGCTCTCCCGCTGCGATAAGGAGCCTGTGTAAACTATCAAATTCCGCCTTTTACCTCGGCAGCCTGAAAGCCCTGATGCCCATTAGTTTTCTCCTGTTTCATTTAAACTCAAACAAATTGTTCTTTTTCTCTCTCTTCCCCTGTCCCTTTTCTTATTTTTCTGAAGTTTATTATGAATGCCTTTTTTTGGCAACTTTCCTCAAATCTTTTCTAGAGTAAGGCAGCATATAAATCAATTCAAGATATTACATAATGCCCACGAGGCCGGCCTTGGTAAAGTTCTAAGTGGGCCAGATGCTTTTTTCTTCATGCCACTCCCTCCTCCTTCCTCCACGCTCTGTAATCGCTGGTCACTGCACAGACCTCACGCCTCAGCCCTCTGTTACCCTTCCGCCTTCCTCCCTGCTTCCTCATTCTTTATTACCCCGAGAAATAATCCTGGCAAAGCCACCAAGTAAAAGGAGCTAGTGGCTTTGATGAAGTCAAAAGACATCCAAAAGCTCCCCTTTAATGTCAGCCTCAACTGTTGGATGCCCCAGAGGTGGTGCAGAGCAATTAGGCTGAGGAATTGTCAATGGGAGCTTCCTGCGGAGGGGATCTGCAGGGGAGGGGGGTGTCTGGTGGGAGGGGGGAGGGCTGATGATGGAAGCTGAGGGGTTAATGCGGGGAAGAGGGTGGTCAGGTGCACTGGCAGTGCTGAGGCTGCTGAGGAGCTGGTGTTACTTTTTTTTTTTTTTTGCGGTACGCGGGCCTCGCTGTTGTGGCCTCTCCCGTTGCGGAGCACAGGCTCCGGACGCGCAGGCTCACCGGCCATGGCTCACGGGCCCAGCTGCTCCGCGGCATGTGGGATCTTCCCAGACCGGGGCACGAACCCGTGTCCCCTGCATCGGCAGGCGGACTCTCAACCACTGCACCACCAGGGAAGCCCTGGTGTTACTATTTTTAAGTGGGTTGAGAAAAATAAGCTTTTCCCCCCCGTGTGTTGGATTTTTTTTTAAAAATTGTAATATCGGAAAGTTGTGCTTAAAACAAGGTTACCGGAAACAGAGCCCAGGGAATTAAGCCTCCACCATCAAATATTCAAAACCACTTTGGACCTAAAAAAATCCACTTGTGAGCTTTAAATGCTTTTAATATATATGTTTCAAAGCTCTTGTCTTCTTTTGCTTTTTATTTTTTGGATTCAATGTCTTCTCCCTGCCTCCCACCTATGACATCTCAAGTTGTTTTGTTTTTACTTTTTTTTTTTTTTTGATAACCGGATCATAATTCATTTCAACCAGGTTCATTGTCAGGTAATCTTTTCCTCGGTGGTTAGAGAACAAGGGTGGAAAATCAGGAGCCTGATATCACTGCTACAGGGGCAATTCTGCCAAGTCCTGTTGACCCCATCAGTTTGCAAGACATGATTCTTGCCTGTTTGGGTTCCCAGACAAAGAAATAGGACACAGATCCCCCTCCACTCAGTGCATGTGGTTTGATGCCCTTATTATATGCTGGGCCGAGTTCAGCATCATCCTTGAATTCAGAGAGGGGGAAACTGGAGTCCAGAGAGGTAATGTGATAACCCCTAAGGTGAGAGAGCCTGTAAGAGGCACACCTAGTACCAGAATTCAGGTCTCCAGATTCCTTGGTTACAGAAAGCCTGGGGCATTTGAGTCTAGGTGGAGGCACATGAGAAATAATATTTATTGAGCATGTACTATGTGTCAGGCGCTATGTTGAGTGTTTTACTACTACAATTACCACCACTGCCAATGTCAGTTACTTCTTGTTGAATATCTGCTACTTGCTAGACTCTATGCTAAGTACCCACTTGCATTGGGTCTAACCCTTATGGTACTCACGGGGCAAGTACTCTTCTCATCTTTACAGATGGGAAATCAGCCTAGAATAGCTAACTAAAATTACCCAAGGACACAGATCTAGGAAAAGTGGGAGCTGGGGTGTGAATGAACCCAGGGCTGTCTGACTCTAAGCCCGTGTTCCTTCTTGAATATCTATCCTTTTCCCTCAGTCAAAAGTTCTCATTCGACTAATCCAGCCTTGGCAAAGTCCCATGGTAGGTGTTTGTGATCCAGCACGTGGGTAAAAGATGTCCTTTTCTGAGACGTTTTCTTCCTCCTTTCTCTGCTGTGCTTCCTGCCCTCTGATCAAGAATCACACTCTTTGGGGGAACACGCATGGCAGAATGGGAAGAGCATACAAATGTCAGTTCAACCCCTGCTACAATTCGACCTGCCATGATATCAGGCAAGCTCCCTAGCTTCTCTGAGCCTCACTTTCCAATATCTTTTAAAGTGGAAGTAATAACGTCTATGCTTGCAGGTCATGAATCTGTCTGGCCCACAGGAGCTCAGAGGGTGATAATTCTGTTATAGTATCCCTCGCTAGTTCTGGATGGCCTTGCTGTTAAAGAGACTGCCGAGAGAGCTCTCAAAGGTCCCCTGAAACCTGAGCTCCTGTCCCTTCCCCTCCCGTGTGTGACTTTGAGTCTGGAAGTTCTGAGAGGGCAGGGCTGAGGGACCATCTATGTGGGGCTGTTCTGGGTCATGAATCATTGCCAAGGGTGGGAACTGTTGGGTTCATGAGACTCATTTCCCAGTACATGATTCCCACCCTCATTACAGGGTGATGACAAAATTCTCACTTGTTCTACATGTAATATGGAGGAGGAGAAGAAAAACATCCACAAAACATGGCTTGGGAGGAGGGGGCGTTCCCAGAGGTGGATGCCAACCACTTCCTGCAGACGTTGAGGCAGGGGAGTGAATAAGAACCATGCGACTCAGTGGTAGAAGATTCCCTGGGTGCATGTGTGTGTGTGTGCGTGTGTGTGTGTGTGCATGTGTGTGCACGTGTGTGTGTGCACGCACATGTGTGTGTGTGTGTGTGCACATGCTCCCTTGACCTTGCTTTGAGCTCTTTTCTGAGGAAGTTCTCTAGGTCTCTCAGAAGCTACAGGCTTGGTCTGTTTTAACCTGCTCTGTTGGGACAAACACAGGTGTGGTTGATCTCGTTACTAGAAGTACTGAGATCTATTCTAGAGATTCTTAAACCCGGATGTCATCAGAACCCAGGAGCTTTCAAAACACCCTGCAGTGTCGCAGGCCCCCACCTCTAGAGAGCTTGATCAGAAGGCTCTGGGTGGGAACCAGGTATCTATTTGTGTTTTAAAAGGCTTTCCCTGTACTCCTGCTGGGTAGAGGCTAGGAGCCGTGGTACAGCTTGTGTCATTGGTACAATGGACAGGTCATGGTGTAGGAACCAGACCCAAGTCTGAGCTCCCATTACTAAGCACTTCCCAGAGATCAGCCACTCACACTGTATCATCTTATTTGCTTCTCAGAGCCTCTCTCTGTGGCATGTCTCAGCATCCCCCTCTCATAGAGAAGGAAAAAGCCTTACCCTGAGTCAGTGCATTTTCTCATCACCACTGCGCCCATGGACTCATGGACATAAGGTATCCTGGCACTGACGGTCCTGGAGAGCCAGGGTCAGGCATATGCCCTCTGGCCAAAAATGGTCATTTACTTTAAAAAAGTAAATTACAATTGGAGCATTTTCAGTCTGCAACAATAAAGAATAATTTCTCTTCCTTGTGCACAAGAGCTCCAATTATGATTTAATTCAATTCCGATTAACTATGCTTCGATGGCATTTCCATTACCTAAAAACTAAATGTATTAGCCAAGCATAATGTGTTTTGACTATAGTTCTGATGCTATAAGGAGGCTGTTTGGTGGCTATGATCCCACACTTCATTCCACAGTTGTAAAGAACCAGAGAAGGGAGGAAAAAAAAGGATGAGGCAAATAACTCTGAGAAATCCCACACAGAGAGGTTTTGTGGTTTGGGGGTGGCAGGGTGCTGTCAGCATATGCTTGGTATTCACAGGTTCGCTCTCTCAGCCGCTGCTCAAGATGCTTCGGGATGTGAATGTGGGCAGGTACCAAGGGCTATTCCGCCCGCGAGGGTGGCCTCCTGGGCAGGGGTGGGGTGGAGGAGAGGTGTGAAGATGGAGCTGACTAAACACACTGCATGTGGGCGTCGGCAGGCCTGTCCCCACTACGTCCATGACAACGGTGCCCCTCCCATCTCTGGGGCTTTCTCACAGTCTGAGTGGCTTGCAGCCTATGCCTTAGCTCCTGGCCCCCGGTCACCTGGTCTCCAGCTGGACAGTGCTCTCCAGGTGTCTAATCACCCTCCCTCCTGCCCCTGACGCGTCTGTGCCATTACTAACACCTTCCTTGGGTCCGTGGCTCCCAAGCATCCCTCCATCCCTGAAGAAAGGGACTCACCTGGGTGAGCCTCGGTCCTGACACTTGCTTTAGAGCCATTATTCTCTCAACAACTGCCTGAGGCAGGTTTCTGTTCCTGTTTTATGGAAGAGGAGACTGTGCTGCATCTGGGCCTGTTTGCCCTCAGATTCACCTCTTGAAACTTTCTCTCTTCTCTCTTATATGGCAGGGGGTGCTGACCCCTGCTGGCTGGTTTCCCCTGGGTTTGGCCAGTGGCAATGCACTGGCCTGAGGGTGGGGGGGCTGGAGGTTGTATTACTTCCGGGCACTGGCTTCCATCAGACATGTCTGCCCCGGTTCCAGCTTCTACAGGGAGACCCCAGCCCCGGACTGTGGAAACACCAGGGACTCCCTTTGACCTTGGGGTGGGCTCGTCAGCTTCTGGCTGTGGCTAATCTTTGAGTCGCCTCGTTCTTCCCTGTTTGGCTTTCCAGCCCTCCATCTCCTGTGTATCCAGTTCCATACAATAAATTCCCTCTGTTTCAAATACTCAGAGAAGTTTCTGTTTTTCTGGATGAAACAGAAGCTGCAAGAGGTTAAGTAACCACCCAGAATAACAGCCTTCAACACTTCAGTGTATTTCCTTCCAGGTTTGAAAAATGTGTATACTGATGAAATCTTCTCTTTGGAGTCTATCTATCTATCATCTATTTGAATAACCAAACATAAATGGGTCATACTCTATGTATGTTTTAATCTGCTGTTCATTACATTGTGAGAATTTAATTTTCTCATATAAGTTCAAAAATACATTTAATGACTACTTAATACTGTTTCAAGGATTACTTATTTAAATAATCTGAGCATTTAGGTTCTCCATGTCTTTTCACTTACATAAATAATTACAAGGAAGTTCTATCTAAGGTGGCAAAATGAAGATAGTTGAGCAATTGCTTTCCTCTGGTTCTGACTAAATGAACAATCGAAAATAAAAATCTGCTCACTTTCTCTCTCTCACCAAATCATAAGTAGCATCAAAAAAAAAAGAAAAAAAAGTTCCCACGTCACGCCATAAACTTCAAGGAAAGCTTCTGACACTGCTGGTGTGTCTCCTAGTCCAACCCCCTCAAGTCAGAGGCCAGACTGGGGAGATGAGATGACTGTGCAAAGGTTTGAGGCTTCTCACTGATCACCCCATATCTGGAGAAAAGCAGAGAAGGATGTGGCAGGCCATTCAGAGAAAAGCCTCATACTCCCTACTCACTATCGCTGGAACTTTAGGATCAAAGCCAGCATGGGCAGCCTGCCCCAGCTCATCATTTTTCTAGGATATTATGTTCATGCTGTGAAACATGTCAGGAAGCACTGTCTGGGACCACCGAAAATGCCTAGTATTGCAATACCAGGGCTATTAAGGTAGAGCCGGAAAAGGAAGAATGGATATCAGATGTAATGGGAAGGGATTTGAGAAAAATTTAATCGTATTTCATAGAAATAGAAAGAAATGGATAGTCTGAACTGCCCAACTTAAGCATGAGAAAGATGAAAAGAAACCATTAGAAAGTGAACAACCACTTATAGTCCCCACCCTAGAAATAAATGAAAAAAGACAAATAGATAAAAGAAAGTGCATTTCTTGCCAAAAACAAAAACAAACCCCAAACCGCCCCCCAAAAACCCAAAACAAATGAAAAACCCAACCTGAAAGAAAACATATCCCAAGAAACAAAGAAAACGTCCAACGTATATTTTGCACTACAGAGGAATTTACCAAGAATCGGAATCCAATAAAACAAGGATTCAACAATGAGAAATTAAATACAATAAGAAAAACCCTTGCAACTCAATGCAAGAGTTTTCTTATTGTATCTTATTTCCTTTTTCAATATTGATAAAACTCAATACAATAAGATTGAAAGAAGTTCACAATGCTAGGAAAATTAAGGACTCACTACAATATTACAGAAATTATAAATAAAAAACTGAATCAGACAGCTGAAAATTGTATTTCTGACCTAGAGAGAAGAGAGAATAAAGCTAATGCATGTGAAGGACAAAGTTGATTCCAAAAAAAGGATAATCTCTGCTGAGGAGAACCCACAAGTGAAATAGAAAATACATTTTATTCTTGATAACAGGAGAGAATATCTTGATACTACCAAACTTGAATCATGAAGAAATAATTCTTCTGGCACCTACGCAGAAAAAAAAAAAAAGTCACCTTCAAGGAGCGAAATCAAGCTGACCTCAAACATCTCCACGAAGACGTTCAATGCCAGAAGGCAGTAGAGCGATAACTAAAGGGTTCTGAGGTAACGACAAAGGAACTAAACATGACCATATGTAACCAAATTATTGTGGAAGTATAAAGCCAAAAGGTAGACATTCAGAAAATGAAATAGAGGGACTGACCATCCATGAACCCCTCCAGAGAAACCACTCAGTTGAAATTCAGCCATCGATGGCATGAATGGACGGCAGAAAAGCCAGTGCCACACTCAAAGGCAGAAGGTGGTGGAGCAATGCCTACAAGATCCAGGGGGAAATGTGTGAGCCATGATTGTTATAGTCCGCCAAATTATCTGTTATAGGTAAGTGCAACAGAGGAGTGCTGTATTTTCAACTTTTAGGAATCAGAGATTATAAATATGAGCCCTCTGTTACAAAAAATCAAAAAACGCTGGCTGATGACATTCAGTTACCGTAAGATGAACCAATACCCAGAACTCTAGAATGGGGATGCTAGAGTTAGCATTAAATCGATTTAAATAAAGAAGAAATACAATAAAGACTAAACAGCTACAGGGAGTATAGTTATTTCAGAGAATTTAAATATTACAAATGCCGATAAAGTAAAATTACTAATAGACTTCCTCAAACTGGAAAATACGGCAGGGGAGGAGGGAGTGTTATAAAAGTCCTAACTTTCTCATCTTTCATAGCAAGGGGTCTAGCAATACTACCTAAAATCAGGCCATGGAGATAAAGACATAATGAATCAAACTTCATAGGATATTTTCAGAATAAGTTTTCTTAAAGGAAATTTTTATTTCATTCATATATTTGTTATGGGTTGAATTGTGTCTCCCTAAATAGGTACATTGGAATTCTAACCCCTAGTATCTCAGAATGGGATCTTATTTGCAGATAGGATCATTAGAGAGGTAATCAAATTAAAATGAGGTCACTAGGCTGCGTGGGTCCTAATCCAGTATGATTGCTATTCTTATAAAAAGTGGAAAATGTGGACACAGGGGTATGCACATACAGAGAAGACGGCCAGGTACAAGCCAAGGAACATCTGAGGCTACCAGAAATTAGGAGAGAGGTCTGACACAGACTCTTCCCTTGTGCCTTCAGAGGGGGTGTGGCCCTGCTGACACCCTGATTTCAGACTTCTGGTCTCCAGAACTGTGAGACAATAAATTTCTGTCGTACAACCTAGTTCGTGGTACTTTGTTAAAGCAACCCCAGAAAACTGATACCATGGTTTAAAATGCATTGTTTTATAAATGAAACACTCTTATAGTAAAAAAAAAAAATTGTCTAACATCTAATAATGCCCCAGTTTTACTTCAATTTCTTTTTCTTCTGTGAACTAAGTAAAATAAGTGGACTGGTTTGTTTTCCTAAAAATAGTATTATATGAGACTATTTTATGAAATTATGTCCACCCATCCAAACACTTACCAAACAATGTGCCCTATCCATCTTTCTCTGTACAGGTTCAGAAATGTACCTGGAATGTGGTCACCTTATTTTAATGATGGTTATTACTAGGTAATATGATTTTGGTTGACTATTTTGCTTTTTTGTGCTTGCTATTGTTTGAAATATTTTTCAATGAGCATGTGTACTGTATTTTAAAATCCTAATACTGCAAAGAAAAATCCTTGTATTTCAGTCCATGTCTACATAACTCATTTTTTAAAAGCTATGGACTCTTAGATGGAGTTTGAATATCTTTAAGGCTCATTGATACCTGTGGTTAAATTCCTTTCTGGATTATAACAGTTTAGAGTCATACAAGCAATGCATTACAATTCCTACCTTATTACACAATTGCAGCATTGAGTACTCTTATTATTTATAGTAATTTGATGGGTTAAAAATGGCATCTCATGTACACTAGATCCTTTAATTACTAGAGAGGTTGAACATGTTTTGCAAATCTAGGGCTACTTGTATTTCTTGTTCTGTTCATGTCTTTGTATCTTTTCTGTGGTTGTTTCTTATTTATGAGTACATTACTCACATACACATTCTCACAACCATCTGTCCTGTTCACTGGTAATATTCTCTTAATCTGTGCTTAGCTTTTTAATTGTGTTCTTCATGTTTTGAAATGTTCATAGATTTTTAATATTTTAGTCTGATATTTTATTTTCCTCTCACTTCCCTCATTGGTTTTGATTAATTTTTTGACATGTTTTATCCTTTTTTATGAACACATCACATCCTCCTAACTCTGGTTATTCCTTGAGGATAGCATCTCTCACCACTTCCCTATGCATTTTTCTCACCATTTTAACCACTTTGGTGCAAGTCAGTGGCTTTTAGTACATTCACAATATTTCCAACGATCACCAGTATCTAATTCCAGAACATTTACATCACCACAAAAAGAAACCCATGTTAATGAAGCAGTCACTTCCCATTCTCCTGTGCCCCCAAGTCCCTGACAACCACAGTTCTGCTTTCTATCTCTAGGGATACGCCTATTCTGGACATCTCACAGAAGTGGTCATACAATATATTGTCTTTTGTGTCTGGCTCTTTTCACTTAGCATAATGTTTTCGAGGCTTATCCATATTACAGCATGTCTCAGTGCTTCCTTCCTTTTTTATGGCCGAATACTATTTCGTTTTATGGATATACCACATTTGTTTATCCATTCATCAGTTGATGATTCTTTGGGTTGTTTCCACTTTTTGGCTATTATGAATAACGCTGCTATGAACATGTATAGGCATGTTTTTGCTTGAACACCTGTTTTCGATTCTCTTGGGTAAATACCTAGGAAGTGAATTGCTGGTTCACAGGCTAATTCTATGTTAAACTTTTTAAGGAACCACCAAACTATTTTCCACAGTGTCTGTACCATTTTTACATTTCCAGCAGCAATGTCGGAAGCTCCAAATTTAATCGCATCCTCCCCAATACTTGTTCTTTTCCATTAAAAAAAAATTATAACCACCCAGTGGGTGTGTCATCTCATTGTGGTTTTGACTTGCGTTTCCCTAGTAACTAACGAGGCTGAACATTTTTCTTTTATTTTTTTCCTCCAGTTTTATTGAGATATAATTGGCATATAACTTTGTATAAGTTTAAGGCCATAGTGGTGATTTGATACATGTATATATTGAAAAATGTTTACCACAGTAAGGTTAGTTAACATATCCTTCATCTCGCAAAATAACCTTTTCATTGTTGTTGCTGTTGTTATGGTGAGAACGTTTAAGATTTGTTCTCATACCAACTTCCAAGTATACAATACAGTATTATTAATTATAGTCACCATGCTGTACACTAGATTCCTGGAACTTATCTATCTTATAACTGGAAGCTAGTACCTTTTGACCAACATCTCTCCATATTCCCCAGCCCCCAGTTCTGGGTAACCATCAATCTACTCTCTTTCTGAGTTTGAGGTTCTTAGATTCCACATATAAGTGAGATCATACAGTATTTGTCCTTCTATGTCTGACTTATTTCACCAATCATAATGCCCTCAAGCTCTACCCATATTGTTGCAAATCACAGGATTTCCTTCTTTTTTATGTCTGAATACTATTCCATTTTATGCATATACACAGCATTTTCTTTATCCATTCATCCACTGATGGACATTTAGGTTGTTTCCATGTTTTGGCTATTGTGAATAATGCTGTAATGAACATGGGAGTACAGATAGCTCGTCAAGACAGTGATTTCATTTCTTTTGGATATCCAGAAGTAGGATTGCTGGATCATATGGTAGCTCCATTTTTAATTTTTGAGGACCCCCCGTACTGTTCTCCATAGTGGCTGCACCAATTTAGATTCCCACCATCAGTGCACAAGGGTTCCCTTTTCTCCATATCTTTGTTGGCATTTGTTATCTCTTATCTTTTTTTAGTTGTTGTTTGTTTGGTGACTGGGAGCCAATTTTCTAAAATCTGTCTTGTGTGGCCACTGAATTCTGTTCTGATAACTTAGTGGTCAGCTAGTGATTCAACAGAGACTGCCTTAAATGTCAAGGTTTAGCTGTTTGTTCTTCCTTTCTTTCTTTCTCTCTCTCTCTCTCTTTTTCTCCCTTTCTCCCTTTCTCCCTTCCTCCCTTCCTCCGTTTCTTCCTTTCATTCGTTCTTTCGTTCTTTCTTGACTGAAAACAGATTTATTCAGGGAGATACACACTCCATAGAGAGAATTTGGACTGACTCAGAAAGTGAGAGTGGCGTAACTATTATTTCTTCATTCAGCATTTGCATAGCTCCTGTGAACTTTTGATTCGTTTCCTGAGTTCTGATAAAGTTGATTCTTACAGATTTTGCCAAGGTATTCACTGCTTTTGTAGAGGGATGGGCTCTTGGAATTCCCCATTCTACCATTTTTGCTGCTGTCACTACTTAGGTAGTATCTTTTTCATGATTTTATTTGCTAAATGAATGAATAATTACAACTCTTTATTGAGTACCTACTACATGTAAGAAACAGTGGTAAGGGTATTCATATATAAACCTAAGGATGCCCTTATAAACTAGGCAATACTATCATCATTTAGGTCTCTTAGGTTAAAAACATATGACTCTGTCCTTGACAGCAGGGAGGAGAGGGCTTGAGGATGTCACCATGGGATACCTTGATATCAGTTGCATAAGTGCTTGAGATTCTGGTCGGGGAGGATTAGATTCAGCCTTAGATGTCAGATACTCACTTTTGCCAGTGAAAGTGACTGTCAGGCCCCAGAGAGTTGACTACAGGCAGACCTCGGAGACACTGCAAGTTCGGTTCTAGACCACCGCAATAAAATGAATATCACGATAAAGCGAGTCACGCAATTTTTTTTTGGGTTTCCAGTGTGTATAAAAGTTGGGTGTAAACTATAGTCTTTTGAGTGTGCAATAGCATTCTGTCTAAATAAACAAAGTACATAAATTAATTAAAAATACTTTATTGCTAAAAAATGCTAACCATCATCTGAGCCTTCAGAGAGTCATGGTAGTAACTCAGTCACTGATCATGGATCACCATTACAAATATAGTAATAATGAAAAGCTTGAAATATTGCGAGAATTACCAAAATGGGACACAGAGACACAAAGTGAGCAAATGCTATTGGGAAAATGGCGCTGATAGACTTGTTTGACGTAAGGTTGCCACAAACCTTCAATTTGTAAAAAATGCAACATCTGTGAAGCACAAAAACCCCCACAAGATTCGCTTGTACTTGCAGGGAACCTTTGAGGTGACCTCGTGCAATTCAAGGGCCATAGATTCTAAATCTGATTAACCTGAGTGCTCATGACAGCTTCACTACTTTCCTAGTTCTTTTATCTTCACCGTTTTGAATCCCCATTTCCACACCTTCAACATGGCCTTTCAGTGAAAAAGCTCCTCACAATGGGCATGGCTCAACAAGTGGGGGATTTCAGTTTGCTCTGGCTGAAGGAGGATGAAGTTTATGTCCTGTGGAGACTGTAATGATCTAGGCACTGTGCTGGCACTCAAGGTCCCAGGCTGTTATCTACTACACTCCTAATTCTGTTATAAATTCATCTGGTTTTGCAGGTCTAGCTGTTGGGCCTTCTGTGGTCTGTTTTCCTCCATATTGTGCTTCTCTTGCCAGAGCTGACACCAGATCCTTGCTCAAAACCTGCCAACTCCCCTTGAACAGAAATTAACATACATCTTTAAGTCACAGGGTCTGGAGGTGAAGAAAGGAAGCTATACGAAGAGAAAAACAGAAACTAAGTAAAACCATCTAGAACCAAAATGGCGATGAATCTGACCTCCAACAGACACTGAGTCTCATCTTAGGTTGGTTCTACTACGTTAGCGTACTAAATGACACAGCAAGACTGGAAGATGTGGACCACAAAAGGTTAAAAAGAGGGTGGCACCCCATTCCCTCAGAAAGCCGTGCCCCCTCCCTGTAGACTAGTGCATATGCGTCCCCGTCATGAGCCTCACTCCTTCCCCCATTGCCCTAACTCTTTAAAATCAAATCCCTCCCGCCACGTGGGCGAGAAGCTGATCTGTGAACTAAGTTCTAAGTTCCCACTTCTCCATTCTTTGGCCACTGAATAAAACTTACACTGCATTGATCTCAGCTTTGGTTTTGTTTTTTGGCTGCATGAACCTGAACGGAAAAAGAGCCTATGAGCAGGGGCTCCTACGACTTAGTCCGCTAACACCTCTAGTCAAGCTGTACTTCCACCTGAATCCTGTTCTTTCCACAGCTTCATGTGTCAAAATTCCATCAAGGCTCATATTCAGGGTCACCATTACTGGGAAGCCTGTCCTAGCTCTTCAACTGGAAGCCAATCCATCAGGCTCTGAGCTCTCGCAGCACTTGGTCAAGAGCTTCATGTTCTCCCATCCTCTCTCCCTCTACTGCATCCACAGCCTTCCTCAAGTATGAGAGTTTCAGGCAGTGAACAGCCGGTGAGCCAGCCACTGAACATAACCAACTTATAAATGCCCTCGTCAACAAAGAGTCATGCTCACTGATGCTCTGATAACAATGAAACATTATTGTGTGATTATGAAGTATGATTTTCATAGTTAATTTTTATAATTTTCTTTGTCATCAATTTTTGGTGTGTATATAAAACTTTGGTTATTTTGGGGAGGACCAGGGGCTCACCCATATGAACATCATCCCTTGAAGTGGAAGAGGCAGGAGAAACACTTCCCAGGAACATGAGTTCTGCTGTCTGCATCCGGACTTAATCCAGACTGTGTTTCCAGCCCTTTGGCATCTTAGGCACAAAGTCTATGCTCTGGGAACATTGCAGAGTTGAATTTATCATATTCCCAAGAACAGCTCTTTTCTCTCTCCTATCTTTGTCTGACTTGTAGCATTTTTTAAAAAAATGAGTCAGGTCTGTATATTTCAATACGTTTAGAAAATGACTTTCCTATTCTTCCTCTCTTTCTTTTCCTTCTTTCTTCCCACGGGCGTAGAAATATCTCATTTCCGTAGTAAGTGTTGAGATAGAAATTTAAATGTGAGGAGATTGCTTGTCAGGTTCAAAAAACAGTCACTTATATTAGGATCTTACACAAACCCCCTCTCTTCTACCTACTCCCAAGGCTAACTTCTCTTGAAGGAAGCCTGAGGGGGGTCCAGTCAGGGATCTGCCTCCAGGAAAATACCAGTGGTCCCTTGGGTCACCTACTGTCTGAGCAGCGCCAAGGTGGAAAAACCACAGGCTTGGGAGTTGGGATAGCCTTAGAGTCCAATTCCAATTTTTTACCTAGGATTTGTATTTCTTTGGGCAAGTTTCTTCACTTCTCTGAGCCTCAGGATTCTCACTGTAAAATTAGAACCATAATATCTCCCTCACAGGATAATGATCAAGGTTAAGTGGGTTGCATACATGCTCGCTGAATTCATGAGTGAATAAATGAGTCAATGGTGTCGCCATCACATACATACATGCTGGATACATGCAGTTGGCCTAAAAATTCATTGACTTAGGCAATGGTTTACCAAAGAATATGATGGGAGCAGAGAGCCCCTGGGAGGGATATTTCATCATTGACATTGTTTGGAATTGCCAGAATTGGGGGATAATAAAAAGAAGTTTGAATTCTGCTTCCATCACTGTTTTTAAATTCTCTACAGACCGGGTACCCTCTTATGTTTATACCCCAGTTGGACTGTTCCCTGCCCCTCCTTCCCCAATCAGGGCTGCAAATACAGCCACTTCACTTGAGATAGGACTCCAAGATTATGGAGATAGAAGACCTGGCCCTGACTATCCCTCTGAGCCCATGATTGTAGATTCTGAGCTATTTCTGAAACTCCTTACTGGTTCAATCTGAAAAGTAGTTTGCAATGGAAATTTTCCCCCCTTGAAATCCTTGTTAATCTACTTGCAATTGAAATGCATAAATGAAATGACAAAAGCTGCATTTTATCAGCAATTATAGCAATTTTCTTTTATTTACTGGAGTCTGACCTCTGCTGTATTGATGAATTGCCCTTGTTCAAGGTCTATTTTCCCATCAGCGAAGTCAGGTTGTTTATAAAATGATTGGCACAAAATGTCGTTCTCCCATCACCTGTTATTCCCCTCATATTTTAAAAAATGTGTCCCAAGTCTGAAGAAATTGACAAGGAATTTATGGAGCCTGGACATTTCTATCTGAGTGTGTATTTTTACAGGGAGCTCTAATGCATCCAACGACAGTCTTTTCAATGCCGAAATCTGAAAAATATGCAGCATACAGCATCTTGCACCTCTGCCTCCTTCTGAGTCCTTAGAGGTTTGGTGTGTGCAATCTGCACCCATTATCTTTTCAATCAGCCTTCTAATTGCTCCTTTGCAAGGTCACATTATCAGGAAGTCACAGAAGTTTGAGACGAATGAGGGGCCCTGCCCCTCTCCCCATGTCCAGGCAGTCCTCAAGGCCTACTGACCACACCTCCTTGAATTTCTCCCTTTCTCTCCATCCCTGCTACCACTGCCCACTCTCAGGCTTTTATCCCCTCTCCCCTGGACCCCTGCAACAAACAGCCTCCGTACAGATTTCACTGCCTCAGCCTTAAAGGCCTTACTCTGCTCCTTTTCCAGCCTCCCCACAGCTGTCAAAATGACCTTTTAAAACCACAAATCAACCCGCTATTGCTCTGCTTAAACTCCCCAGAAGTGCCCCATCACCTGCTGGAAAACATCTCACCTCTTGAAGATGACCTGCAGGCCCTCAAGTGACCTGAATCTGAATCCCTCCATCTTTCCCCAGCATGGACCACCTCCCCCTGCCCTGCCCCTTGCCCTACACTCCAGGGACCCAGAACTGGCTCTTGTCATCTTCTCTGTGTGGTACCCGCCCTCCTCCCCTTTCTTTATGCTGTTGCCTTTGCCTGGAAAACCTCCTCCCCCCTTTTTCTTCACCTGGCTAACTCTTACTCAAGTTTTGTCATAATTTATCTCTCACCTTTCCTGTGAAGCCTTGATTTCTTTTTTTTTTTTTTTAACATCTTTATTGGAGTATAATTGCTTTACAATCGTGTGTTATTTTCTGCTTTATAACAAAGTGAATCAGTTATACATATACATATGTTCCCATATCTCTTCCCTCTTGCGTCTCCCTCCCTCCCACCCTCCCTATCCCACCCCTCTAGGTGGTCACAAAGCACCGAGCTGATCTCCCTGTGCTATGCGGCTGCTTCCCACTAGCTATCTATTTTACGTTTGGTAGTGTATATATGTCCATGCCACTCTCTCTCTTCACCCCAGCTTACCTTTCCCTCTCCCCATGTCCTCAAGTCCATTCTCTACATCTGAGTCTTTATTCCTGTCCTGCCCCTAGGTTTTTCAGAACTATTTTTTTTTAGATTCCATATATATGTGTTAGCATACGGTACTTGTTTTTCTCTTTCTGACTTACTTCACTCTGTATGACAGACTCTAGGTCCATCCACCTCACTGCAAATATCTCAATTTCGTTTCTTTTTATGGAAGCCTTGATTTCTTTGATTTGATTTGTGTTACGCATCCCTTTATCAAAGTACTTACTACTTTATATTGAGATGATCTTCAGTCAGGTGCTCCCCTATCGGACTGTGAATATGTTCCTTGAGGGTAGGAAAAGTAGCTTAGTTAGCTCTGTAACGCTAGGGCCTAGTGCAGGCGCCCACTTACACACGATCTGTTAAATTATGCTACGTAGTAGTTGTTCAACAATTGCCAATTACCTTTCCCACTTTCCTCATTCCTCGGGGTACTGGTCCCCCATCTGTAAACTATGTATGAAGTTACTTATCTCACCTAGCTCCATGCATTGCTTTCTGGTTCTAATGACCTACTGGCTATACATGTGTGATGTAAACTTGTAAGTATATCCTGGTGTTAATTTTTTTCTATTACTGCTCCTCTTTGGCACCTCCATGCCCCTGCCACCATCAGCAACTCTGACTGAGTAAAATATTTCAGATGAGCCGCGACAAGCCAAACACCATAAGTCAAACAAAGTATAACACCAAGTGAAGTGGGTCCTGACTAATCTAGGCTATCGACTTGTATTGGGGGCTTGTTCAATGTTTGCCCCTTTCCCCTCCAAACCATATATATGTCCAGGCTTGTGACAGCTGCCCCTTCTTTTGTCTCCCATTTCACACTGTAGCTCTCAATTCCTTTCTCATGGACTGTCTTGTATTCTCCGCAAATGATAGTTAACATTGTTAATGATAGCTGACATTAGCATTCACTAAGTGTCAAGTGCTAAACTGAATGGATCGACTCATTTAATTCTCCCCCAAATCCTTGGAGGTGGATACTCTTATCATCTTTTACAGATGAGGAGAGTTTGGACTGGCTGAATCCCTTGTTCAGTAGCTCCCCAGTTGGTAAGAGTATCCAGAAGGGAGGGAGTCCCAGTATCCAGAAGGGAGGGAGTCCAGAAGATGCACACTTGACCTTCACCCTCTACCACCTCTCAAGGCTGTATGTCAAGTTCTCCCTCTGGACTGCAGTTTCTTGGATCATAGGGGCTTAGTCAGGTATACCCTTGCCCCTCCAGACTTCCAGAAAACACTCCTCTGACATGGAAATAGTCCTATTGGAAGTACTGTACTGTCAGGGGATAATTACCATGGAGACAGAAAATCCAGATTAAAACTCCTGACTTCATAGCTTTAAAAGTGAGCTTCAGTTCCCACTTCTGGAAGATGGGAAGAAAAAGAAATTGACATCACAGATCTGTTGGGATATTGAATGAGGCGTTGCAAGTATGAACACGTAGGCAGTGACTGAGTTACAGGGGATGCTTGGTAAATACTAGTTTGAGCCTCTTGGGGCTTCATTTTTACCAGTCATGGAAGTGTCTTTTCTATATATTATCGTGTTAAAGCTTACATCAACCCTTTTGGTGTGTGTGTGTGTGCATGTGTGTGTGCGTGTGTGTGTGTGATTGCCATTCTCATTTTATGAAGGAGGAAACTGAAGCACAGAGGAAGGTTGATTGGATGTCCCCTGAGCACATGCCCCTGATGTGAGAAGCACGGTTACCCTGGCTGTCCTGGAATGCCTTGGGCCATTTAGGACCTTACTGCCATTGCCAGGCCTGCTGCAAGTCAACCTGGATGACTCTCACTCTCTTTGCTTTGTGCAGCGTCTGGTGAAATAACTGTAAATGATTCTGTTTTATCACGTTTCTCTGAAGTCCCTCAACCAAGAAGGTAAGATGTTGTGACTAACCAGGTAGAGTTAGATCTTTGACCTGAAATCAACCTAAGGGAAATCTCTTTGATTTCATTCTGTTGTCCTTTTATTTATTTATTTTTTCATCCTGATAGCTGTGCCTTAAGTGCCTTTGACCATGAGAGTACCAACTGTGCCGTCTAGGACTGAGTGTCTCTGACAAAGCCCTCCAGCACAGATGGGGAAGAACCAGTTGGTTCTCTCAAGGAGGTCCTGGACGGCAGGAGAGAACACATGTAAGCCAGGATTCCGGAAGAGTCATGTAGAATTCCCCAGGAGGGACATTTGGTATGTTTTTTCTGGCTGGAGATATCAAGAAGTAGATTTGAAGCTGGTCCTGGAAGGACCCGTGGTAGTTTACTAGGAGGAAAAAGTGGGAAAATACAGTTCTGGTGGAAAGACGTGTGGGCAAAGGCACCCCCCATAAAGGTCTAAGGCAAGAAATCAGCTCTCTTTCAGGGAAGTGGTAGAGTCAAGTCCGCATTCTATTTTGAACCTGCAAAGCAACAGGTGCGTAAATATTTCAAGAGGGACCTCCTAGCCAGGAGAAAACAGGATCCATTGGTCCCGGCCCCTCCCTTTCCTGGGAGTTTATTTCCGCACTTGTCATCTTAGCTCTACCAAATATTTAAAGTATGACTAATGGGGACCCATGGTTAGGAAATCAAAGTCTGATCGTTCTCTTCATTGAGATTAATGATTGTAATTTTCCCTGTGGTGGGGCGGGGGGAGTGGGGAGAGCTATGTAGGAAGAAAGGTTTACTCCTTGAGGAGCGTAGGCCTCACACAAGGCTTAGCTTGACAATGACAACTTTGCACAGAGTTACACGGAGGAACTTGAGGCAGCAGAAATAATCCCGGGAAACGGCTGGCCTCATGCGCAGTCCAAGCCAAGCAGGTTTCTTTCCAGGATCCCAGCTGACCTGTGCCCAGCCTGGTATGGCTTCTTCAAGCTTTATTCTGCTTCTGTGCCCTGCACAGTGCCTTATACACTCAACACACAATTGACAAACTCAGCATAAAAACAAGATCTGAGAGGCAATACGGCATAGCAGTTAACAGCAAGGACTGAGGCTCCAGGAAGACCCAGGGACAAATGGTGGCCAGCTACTTGCTAGCTCTGTGAGGCAGGTTATTTCTCTGAGGAAACTTCACGGTCCTCAGCTGCTGGTTGAGGGTGTCATGAGGATAGTCTGGAACATACTAGAAGCTTAGTGGGATCATTTCCTCCCTCTCCTAGATATCTTTACCCTACCCCACGTTCTCCTCTGAGGCTCCCAAGGGCAACTGGAGAAGTTGCCAACTGCAAGTGAGCTGTTCAGAAAAAGCACTGGGTATACAGGGTCCAAGCCTTAGGTAATCCGAAGACAAGACATTCAGGGGCATTTAGCATTTCCCCAACTCTGAGTGTGTTCCTTCTCCTAAAGACATCACCAGCTTTCAGGGATGGGATGGACTAAACTATGACCTGCCGACCAGAGAGGATAGTAGGATCTGTGGCTAAGAATATCACCTCCGGTACAAAGCTGTGTGTTCAAACCCCATCCTTGTGACTCCCTAGCTTAGTTTTCTTGGGCAAGGGATTTTACCTCTCTGAGCCTCAGTTTTCTCATCTGCAAGATGGAGATAATAATGAGACTTGCCTTAGAGGCTGTTAGTTCAGTAACATGTAAAGTTCTCACGTTCTTGGAACAGTGCCTGGTGCATAGGAAGTACTATGTAATTGTTTGTTATCACTCTTTCCTTTTATTGATTCTTGCCCCAAGGTTTTTTTTTTTCTAATTACAAAATTTTTGATTGTATCAATACTTTAACATTCCCCCTCCTTGGGATAAAAGCCCGTCTCTGTCTTTCTGTCTTCCTGCTCTCATCCTTGTGTGGGTGCCTTGAGATGCCAAGGCCATGAAGAGAAGGTCATTTGGTGTGTGTGAATACTGATCATTGGCACTCAAGACTGTTGCTTTAGGAGACATGACACCCTAAAACTCCTAGAAGTGAACATACCTAAAGTATTCTCTGACATAAATCATACCAATGTTTTCTTAGGTCAGTCTCCCAAGGCAATAGAAATAAAAGCAAAAATAAACAAATGGGACCTAATCAAATTTATAAGCTTTTGCACCACAAAGAAAACCATAAATAAAACGAAAAGACAACCTACAGACTGGGAGAAAATATTTGCAAATCATACGACCAACAAGGGCTTAATTTCCAAAATATACAAACAGCTCATAGAATTCAATAGCAAATAAACAAACAACACAATTGAAAAATGGGAAAAGACTCAAATAGACTTTTCTCCAAAGAAGACATGCAGATGGCCAATAGGCACATGAAAAGATGCTCATCATCGCTAATTATTAGAGAAATGCAAATCAAAACTACAATGAGGTATCACCTCACACCAGTCAGAATGGCCATCATTAAAAAGTCTACAAATAGCAAATGCTGGAGGGGGTGTGGAGAAAAGGGAACCCTCCTACACTGTTAGTGGGAATGTAAATTGGTACAGCCACTATGGAGAACAGTATGGAGGTTCCTCAAAAAACTAAAATTAGAGTTGCCATATGATCCAGCAATCCCACACCTGGGCATATATCCAAACAAAACTATAATTTGAAAAGATACATGCACCCCTTTGTTCATAGCAGCACTATTTACAATAGCCAAGACATGGAAACAACCTAAATGTCCACTGACAGATGAATGGATAAAGAAGATGTGGTATATATATAAAATACAATATTACTCAGCCATAAAAAAGAATGAAATAATGCCATTTGCAGCAACATGGAGGGACCTAGAGATTATCACACTAAGTGAAGTAAGTCAGAAAGAGAAAGACAAATACCATATGATATCACTTATATGTGGAATCTAAAATATGACACAAATGAACATATCTATGAAATAAGAACAGACTCACAGACATAGAGATCAGAC
This sequence comes from Pseudorca crassidens, assembly GCF_039906515.1. NCBI lineage: Eukaryota > Metazoa > Chordata > Mammalia > Artiodactyla > Delphinidae > Pseudorca > Pseudorca crassidens. The sequence continues at coordinate 57,774,391 of NC_090304.1, forward strand.
TTGTGGTTGCCAAGGGGGAGGTGGATGGGAGAGGGAAGGATTGGGAGTTTGGGGTTGGCAGAGGCAATCTGGTATATACAGAATGGACAACAACAAGGTCCTACTGTATAGCACATGGAACTATATTCAATATCCTATGACAAACCATAGTGGAAAAGAACATGGAGAAGAATGTATATGTGTGTGTGTGTGTGTGTGTGTGTGTGTGTGTGTGTGTGTGTGTGTGTGTGTGTGTGTGTGTGTGTAACTAAATCACTTTGCTGTATAGCAGAAATTAACACATTTTAAATCAACTGTACTTCAAGAAAATTTTTTTAAGAAGATTGTTGCTTTAGGGATCTAAGCCCTTCCCTCCTTTCCTTTGATGTTAGAGGAACCCTGCCTCATAGTGAGAAGTGGAAAAGGGGGAGGAGAGGGGAGTCTACCTTTGACAAAAGAGAAAACTAAGGCAACCCTTAACCCATCTGAACCTCTGCTTTCACATCTGAAAACTAAGCAGTTTTAACTAGATGGTCTCCAAGGGCTCTGTCAGCTCAAAATTTCTGACACTAAGACAGCAGGAATTTAATTCATCTGAGAGCAAAAAAGAGATTGAGGGCACAGTGCACGATCTATTCCACATAAGAAAAATGCATTTCTAAAAGCAATGGTATATTCATGTGGTTATTTTTTAAAAATCTGTATTATCCTGTTTTAGCAAAAAAAAATATGCAGTCTAAGTCTGAGCATGATGGGAGATCATCTTCCTGAAAATTAAAGTCCTAAAATGCATTGTTCCATATCCAAGCATAAATGCTATTAGTAAATAATCTTTGGATATTCAGAAGAGGGGCGATGTCTCCCATAGAAATAACAACAGTCGCATTAATTACAGGGCATTTCATTATTTTAATTAATTTCTTCTCATTGTCTTTTGGCCCAGGGTGCCATTGGAAGTGCACATCATTAATTCCAAGGAGCAGTGTTCTTTCATTTCTGGTAGAGGGAGTGGGGGGACCTCTCCATCCTATGATTAATAGCACTTTTGAATAATTTTAAGTTCCATTTTGCTAACAGAAAGTAAATTGTCCTTGGCAATGACTCCCATATTGGTTTAAAAAAAGTCAGTCCTTGTAAAGTGACACACAGGTGTCTACCTTCTGGTCATATCGTTGTTAGAGATGGCTGTTCCCTAACACCCAGCAATCACAGGTCAAGTTAGTTTAAATCTCCTTCCCTAGTAAAACATCCCAGTAAGCCATTTGGAAACAGTAGATCAAACATTGTAGGGGAGCTCATGTTGCTTTCTGATGCAATAACCCAGTTATTTCTGGCACGATGGAAGCTTGATGCTGGGGGAAGGATCCTGGGACACCAATTCAGGTTTTATGAATGACTTGCTGTGAGACTTTTCACCAAGCACTTAACCTCTCTGAACTTTAGTGATCCCAACTGAAAAATGAGAAGAACAAGATTCACCCTTTTCCCCTCCCAGGGCTGTTTTGAATATCACATGATAACTATGTGGAAGTACTTTCAAAATTCTGAACTTTTATAGTCAAGTAATTAAGAGATGGTGATGAGCAGTCAACATAATATTGCTTAAAGGGGGTACCAGTAGTAATTCTCTGAAATAATACAAATTTGATCCGGCTCTGTCAAATTTTCTAAAGATCGAAGGTGTTTGGCAGAGTGAAAACTAGTGATTACATGTTGATCAATCAACCCTTAGTTATAAAGTCCCTACTATGTGTGCCTTGTCTAATTCTGCTAAGTTCTGGAGGGAACGCACAGTAGGAACAGAATTTGCCCAGCCTTCTTCGTTTTTGAGGGTTAAATGGCCTCATCTACAACATATTTTTTACCCTCCTTCCTCCCTTCCTCTAACAGACGTTTATTGAGCACTCACTATGTGACAAGTATCATTCAGGTGCTGGAGACAGAACCGTGCGCAGACAGAAAAACTGCCTGCCCTCGGTGAGGTTACATTCCAGTGGGGTTGATGAACAGACAGATATGTAATATCTGGTAGAGATAAATGCCCAGGAAAAGAAATCAAGTGGGAGAAGAGGAGGGAGTGTCCGGGGGATTATTTTAGATAGGGTGTCAGGGAAGGCCTCTTTGAGGAGATGCCAAGAGCAGAGACCCGAAAGAATGGATGGAGTGAGCCATCTGAATATCTGAAGATTGTGCAGAGGGAAGAGCAGTGCAGAACCTCTGGAAGATGGAGAGCGGGGAGTGTCTCTCTGATTACATTTCAGAAGGCCCCCTCTGGCTGCCGGACGGAGAGCAGACCGTGGGATGAGGGGCAAGCGGGACCAGCAGACAAGCGAGGGGGCTCTAGGCCTGGGGCAGGAGCAGCTGATGGCGGCTCCAAGTAGGCCAGCAGCGACGCAGGACGGGAGAGACGGTCTGACTCGGTATACGCTGAAGGGAGAAGGGGAGTGAGAGAAACAGAGGGATCCAGGAGAGCTCCAGTGTTTTTGGCTGAGTCCTTGGACGGAAAGAGTTTCCATTTGCGTACACATGGGAGACCATGGGTACAGCAGGTTTGCGGTCAAGGAGAAGGAATCACAAGTGCACTGTTTTCTTTGAGATACGCGGGCCTCTCACTGTTGTGGCCTCTCCCGTTGCAGAGCACAGGCTCCGGACGCGCAGGCTCAGCGGCCATGGCTCACGGGCCCAGCCGCTCCGTGGCATGTGGGATCTTCCCGTACCGGGGCACGAACCCGTGTCCCCTGCATCGGCAGGCGGACTCTCAACCACTGCGCCACCAGGGAAGCCCCTCACAAGTGCACTTTTGAGAGACGCTTTCTGTATATTTTAATGGAGATATCCTATACACCACTGGATATGTGAGTCAGGAGATAGATTGGGACTAAGGGTACTGGATTCATCCAAGCATTCCCTAAACACTTGTAATATGCCCTTTGGGTAGGGTTTTGTCTAATCACAGCTTTATCCCTCACTGTTTGCTTAGTACAGAACAATCCCTTGCATTGGCAGGTAGGTGCCATATGTATTTCCCTTGCCCTGCCAGCCTTGGTGTTGAGGCTGCACAGACCAGGGCAGGAGGTCCCCGTGAATTCTCCCTCGGTGTCCACTGCTCCTTTGCTGCTGTTCAGAGCCCTCTGAAGTCCTGAGAGGGCCAGGTCTCTTTGACAGTCTTGACTCTACATGCATCAGAAGGAAATACTAATTATCCTGTTTATTCTGGTTTCTAATCATAACCTCCAGATTCAACTCGAGGACAGAGTCACAGATTGCACACCAGGAGCCCCCATCAGTCTCCCCCTGGTTTCCGGGCATCTCGCTGGGACTGCAATGTGTTTTGCCTGAAGCTGTGGCTATGTGTGGAGAACTCACATTTGGGGGAAATTAAGAAGTCATGGCAGACAACTGCTACTGGTTCATTAGCTGACTGGAAGCTGTCGCCCTGTCCTTCTTCCAGACTGAGAGAAATAAGCCTGCTTCAGAGCAGGGAAAAATGTCAGCACCCTAAGCACCTAACTAAAGGGGAGAGAACTCCATGCTGGCAGTGTCTAGACAAAGACTGCAGCCAGGGTGGTGGAGGGAGCCCTGGGCTGAAGTCAGGTGACTTCTATTCTAGTCCTGCCAGGAGTACTGTTGTGCTGTGTTACCTTGGGTAAGTCACGTTTCCTATCTCTTCCCCTATGTGCTCATGAAGAGGTTGAGTTACAGGATGTCTACGGGTTCTTTCAGCTCTAAAATACAGTGGCTCTGAGTAGGAGAGTCAACAGTTGACTTTGCCACTGTACTTTCCTCTGCTGGCTTTCCTCTGTCTTATCTCCTCCGTGTCAGGTTCCCCAGGTTGAATCTTCCACCTGCTTCTCCTCTCTCTGCACACTCATGATGGCTGTGCTCTTGCCTGGGCCAAGGCAAGAGCTACCACTCATGTGATGAGGACACTGGTGGCTCTGGCTCTAAAGCCAGCACCACACTGAGAATCTTTATGCAGCTGTCCACAGATCCTTTAATATCAAGATGCTCAGAACTGAACTCATCACTTTCCCTTCCAGAGCTTTCTCTTCCTCTTGAGTTTTGGGCCCTCATTAATGACACTTAGTCTCCAAATTCAGAAATTTGAGCCCACCCTAGGTCTGTACTTCTTATCCGATCAGGCATTGAGTCCTGTCAGTTCTATTCTGCTGCTACCCATTCTATCCATCCCAGCTACCCCATACTCCTTGCCAGTGTCCTGGTTTAGCCTGACACCATCTGCCTCTCCTCTCAGCCTCTGGCTGCCTTTAGCGGTGTTCTTCTATCTCCGGGCCTGCCTTGTTAATTTCTTGCTTGAACCCTCCAATGACTTCTTACTTCAAAGAATCAATGTTTGCTCAAAATATGAAAGTTCATTTTTAAAAACGGCAGTAGTCATTGTTTATTGCATTGGCCTTAAAGCTTTATTTTCGTTATCTTACTTAATCTTCATGTGTGGAAGACATTTTTACCCCCACTTTATAGATGGGAATGGAGATTTAAAGAGGTGAATTCACCTGCTTGAAGAACCCTTCTGGCAAGTGGTGGGGCTGGCAGTGAAATCAAGGTGGAGTCAGACATTGAAGGTCTGTCTGTCATCTCTGTTCTGCTCCTGCAGGGTCTCCACAGTGGTCTCAGCTTAGTCTTTCTATCTCCCACTGCTCTCTTCATCTCCTTCCAACACATACCACTTGTCTGTTTTTATTAGAGTATCTACTACAACTCAAATCCACCATGGACTTTCACATCAGAATGCCTATGCTTTTGCTATTTTCTCTGCCTGGGATGCTATTTCCATCCAGCAAATTCCTACTTCTCTTGGGGATTCCATTCTAAGAGCATTTCTATAAAAACTCTTCTCTGTTCCCCAGGAAGAATCTATCATATTGTCTACTCTGTCAAAGCACCATACTTTGCATTCTTCCGTAGCATCAACCATGCTGTGATTGAATGGCAGCTCGCTATGAATACACCTGAAGATTCCGAGTTCTTTGATGGCAAGGACTGCATCTTTTTCTATTTGTAGCACTTTGTATCATTTGTCAATGCCTAGGTAAGTGCCTGATGCATAGGAACAGCTCGATAAATGGCTAGTGAATTGAATAGAGCCCAACCTCAAATATCATGATAGCAGTGGATGACATCACTGGTAATGGCAGTGTTAAAGAGAAGAGTAATGTAATTCAAGTTATCATACTCCACAGTTTTATGGATCATTGACTGTGGATCCTGCTGTGCGTTTCAGTTTGGAGGAAACCAAAGATAGAAAAGGCACAGTTATCCTACTGGTTACCATTGATCCAACACTTACTATGTTGCCAGCTGTGTTTTATGTGTAGTTTCTCATTTAATTTTCAGACCAGGCCTATGAGCCACACATTGTTTTACTCCCATAAAAGGAAAGAGTCTATAAGAAACAGTGTCTAACTTGGTTCAGAAGACAGAATTCACGTACTGAAACATAAACTATAATGTGTATCCTAATATTATGAGATGCAGCAGAAGTACAGGAGAATGCATAGAGATCAAGAACTTGGGCCCTAGACCCAGTTATGCTGTTCATTCACAGTGCGACTTTGAGACCTCAGTTTCTTCATCTGGGTAACTAACAAAGGGTCAGGCAGACCCTTTTATGTCATGGGTCATAAAATCTCAAAAAGACTTGTAGCTTTCCATCACTACTATCTCCAATGTTTGCTACAAATTTGGAACTTCCAGAATAGTCATTACCTTGTGTTTTGGGTTGCATATTATCTCTCCACCAAAGTTCAGGTCTACCTAGAACCTGTGAATTGACCTTATTTGGAAATTGGGTCTTTGCAGGTGTAATCTCATTAAGATGAGTTCATACTGAGTTAGGATGGGCCCTACTCCAGTGATTGGTGTCCTATAAGAAGAGGGAAATTAAGACACAGAGACACAGAGAGAAGGTACCATGTGAAGACAGAGGCAGAGATTGGATTGATACACCCACAGGCTAAGGAACACCAAAGATTGCTGGCGACCACCAGAATCTAGGAGAGACTCCTGGGACAGATTCTTCTCCTGGAGCCTCCAGAAAAGAACCAACCCTGCCACCACCTTGATTTCAGACTGCTAGCTTTCAGAACTCTGTGAGAATAAATTTCTGTTGTTTTAAGTCACCCAGTTTTAGTACTTTGTTGGGTAGCCTCAGGAAACTGATGTATATTGGATGGTGATTTTGGTGACAACAATAGTGATAATACTAGTAATAATCTATAAAAATAGAATTGAATTTCCTTCTGTGGAAGCGCTACTGCAGAAGTTTAAAATACCTGCATGCATCTTGACCAGTTTGTTTGGGGTGGTCTGGCTGAACGTGTAAGGCAATGTGTTTGACATGCACTTAACTCGGCTGCCTTTGAAGGCTCCTGAAGGAGATAGACAGCCACCCTTCAGGAAAACCCCATGTAACTACTGCTTGGGAGAGGTACGTCATATATCGCGAAACAGCTTGGACAGAAAAAGCAAATAGTGGTTTGCAGCAACAGGGCCAAATAGAAGTGCCCAAGGACAGACACTGGACCTGCAGGCTCTGATTTGTGAAGGAGCTACTTCTCACAAGGACAACTCTGTGTACCTGCCTTCCAGGTGAGCGGCAGGCAGTGACTGATTTCAGTGTGGTTAATGATTCTTCAGCCTAAACCTAGGGAGGCCAGCTGGCGCCTTAGAAGAACCAACCCTTAGGGAGTCCTTACTCTGTGAGATACACTGTGTGAAACACATGACAGCATCTCATTTAATGCTGAGAGCCACAATCACCAGTATCTCATAGAGGAGGAGACCAACATTGATTAATAGAAAATCCAAGCAGTTTTCCCCAGGGCACAGGGTTTGAACCTGGGAATTTGATTTTGGGGCCCGAGTTCTTAACCACGACATTTCACTTGATGAATCCCTCCCATTTTCAGACGGAAGAGAACTGCCAAAAGCTACTCGATAGCGTTCGAGGTTAAAGGTCCCATTAACTACCGCATCTATACATCCCACTGTCCAGGATGAATGAACAGTTTCTTCTACGAAGTTCAAAACATTTTGTCCCAACAAGTTCAAAGTATGTTATCTGCCTTTTCTTTAGCGCACCTTTCATCCTGGGCTGCATTTTAGTTGGTTTTATACATAACCAAGATGCCAGTTGACGCTGGACATTCAAGTTAAGTTGGCTTGAACCCCATTCATGGGCAGTGGGAGCCCCAAATCCTCTCTCTCTGATGACTTTGAGTGTGTGTGTGTGTGTGTGTGTGTGTGTGAGAGAGAGAGAGAGAGACAGACAGACACAGAGAAAGAGACAGAGATAAAGAGAGAGAGAAAAAAGAGAGAGAGAATGTGGTTTTCTTCGTCCCTTCTGCTTCCAAGGTTCTGTTTCCGTTTAACACTTTCAGTTCCTGGAGCATCTCATCATTCCTTCAGTCTGTCTCGGTTCTATATTACTACAGATGGGGAAGAGAACCTTTGAAGCCATTTATTGGTCCAGGTTGCTCTGCCACATTCCCCTCAGGCCTTTTCACCTTTTCCAGGCTCCTCTCTACTCAGTCCCCTTACTGCTCCCCACTCCCATCCCCAGGCTCTGAAAGGCCCACCTTGCCATGTCCAAAGACTCAAAAATACGCTTTGCTAAACAATGAGCTATCTACATGAACCCTATCATTAGCAGAAGTAAAAAATGGGCAGGGTCTTTGGAATTTGGGTTCATGCCTCCCCTGCCTATCTCAGTGAGGGCAAGGGAGCAGTTTAGGAATGAGATAATCCCAGTACAAATTAGCAGAAGTGGCTATTGTTAATTTATGCTGTAAATTGCAGTGATATTTTTCCCTCCTCTTGGTCACTGGTCTGACTTTGCCAGACCACATGCTTCCTGGAGGAAGGGACGGGGTGACGTTATCCCTGACTCCTTCTGGGGACCCATCATAGCGCCTGTTACAGCAGAAGGGCCCAGAGGGAGCTGGTGGAAGTGGATTGCTTCTCTAGGTAGTCATTTTCTGGGGACGTCACCGTCAGAGAATGTAATTTCTTGCCTTGGACTTTTTATTTTTTTAATTTATTTTTATTTATTTTTAACATCTTTATTGGAGTATAATTGCTTTACAATGGTGTGTTAGTTTCTGCTTTACAACAAAGTGAATCAGTTTTACATATACATATATCCCCATATCTCCTCCCTCTTGGTCTCCCTCCCTCCCACCCTCCCTACCCTACCCCTCTAGGTGGTCACAAACCACCTAGCTGATCTCCCTGTGCCATGCGGCTGCTTCCCACTAGCTATCCACCCTACGTTGGTTAGTGTATATATGTCCATGCCACTCTCTCACTTTGTCACAGCTTACCCTTCCTCCTCCCCATATCCTCATGTCCATGCTCTAGTAGGTGTGTGTCTTTATTCCCGTCCTACCCCTAGGCTCTTCATGACATTTTTTTTTTTTCTTAGATTCCATATATATGTGTTAGCATACGGTATTTGTTTTTCTCCTTCTGACTTACTTCACTCTGTATGACAGACTCCAGGTCCATCCACCTAACTACAAATAAATAAATTTAGTTTCTTTTCATGGCTGAGTAATATTCCATTGTATATATGTACCACATCTTCTTTATCCATTCATCTGTTGATGGACATTTAGGTTGCTTCCATGTCCTGGCTATTGTAAACAGAGCTTCAAAGAACATTTTGGTACATGACTCTTTTTGAATTATGGTTTTCTCAGGGTATATGCCTAGTAGTGGGATTGCTGGGTTGTATGGTAGATCTATTTGTAGTTTTTTAAGGAACCTCCATACTGTTCTCCATAGTAGCTATATCAATTTACATTCCCACCAACAGTGCAAGACTGTTCCCTTTTCTCCACACCCTCTCCAGCATTTATTGTTTCTAGACTGTTTGATGATGGCCACTCTGACCAGTGTGAGATGATATCTCATTGTAGTTTTGATTTGCATTTCTCTAATGATTAATGATATTGAGCATTCTTTCACGTGTTTGTTGGCAATCTGTGTATCTTCATTGAAGAAATGTGTATTTAGATTTTCTGCCCATTTTTGGATTGGGTTGTTTGTTCTTTTGTTATTGAGCTGCATGAGCTGCTTGTAAATTTTGGAGATTAATCCTTTGTCAGTTGCTTCATTTTCAAATATTTTCTCCCATTCTGAGGGTTGTCTTTTGGTCTTGTTTATGGTCTCCTTTGCTGTGCAAAAGCTTTGAAGTTTCATTAGGTCCCATTTGTTTATTTTTGTTTTAATCTCCATTTCTCTAGGAGGTGGGTCAAAAAGGATCTTGCTGTGATTTATGTCATAGAGTGTTCTGCCTATGTTTTCCTCTAAGAGTTTGACAGTGTCTGGCCTTACATTTAGGTCATTAATCCATTTTGAGTTTATTTTTGTGTATGGTGTTAGGGACTGTTCTAATTTCATACTTTTACATGTACTTGTCCAGTTATCCCAGCACTACTTATTGAAGAGGCTGTCTTTTCTCCACTGTACATTCTTGCCTCCTTTATCAAAGATAAGGTGATCATATGTGTGTGGGTTTATCTCTGGGCTTTCTATCCTGTTCCATTGATCTATCTTTCTGTTTTTGTGCCAGTACCATACTGTCTTGACTACTGTAGCTTTGTAGTATAGTCTGAAGTCAGGGAGCCTGATTCCTCCAGCTCCATTTTTCGTTCTCAAGATTGCTTTGGCTATTCGGGGTCTTTTGTGTTTCCATACAAATTGTGAAATTCTTTGTTCTAGTTCTGTGAAAAATGCCAGTGGTAGTTTGATAGGGATTGCATTGAATCTGTAGATTGCTTAGGGTAGTAGAGTCATTTTCACAATGTTGATTCTTCCAATCCAAGAACATGGTATATCTCTCCATCTATTTGTATCATCGTTAATTTCTTTCATCAGTGTCTTATAATTTTCTGCATACAGGTCTCTTGTCTCCTTAGGTAGGTTTATTCCTAGATATTTTATTCTTTTTGTTGCAGTGGTAAATGGGAGCATTTTCTTGAATTCACTTTCAGATTTTTCATCATCAGTGTACAAGAATGCCAGAGATTTCTGTGCATTAATTTTGTATCCTGTATCCTGTATCCTGTTGTATCCTTATTCAGAGAGCCTTATCCTTATTGTATGTTGTATCCTGTATCCTGTTGTATCCTTATTCAGAGAGCCTGTGGTGTCTCACCTTATTCCTGCATCTGTGTCAGACATCACTAATGGATCACCACACTCTTTCCTGTGGAGCTCAGACAGGGCTCACAATCCTTACTCTACTGCGTGTGGCAGTCACTCTCAATCATCTGGGCTTGGCATTCAAGATAAAACCTGTCTGACATCACAAGCACTCTAGATCCTGTTCCTGGATCAAGCCGAACCATCAGAAGGCTTTGCCTTTTATCTTATTTTCTTTGCATCTGGCAGCTATACCCTAGGCTTTTATTGAGAAATGATAGAAGATTTGCCTTATGAAACTGCTTTCTGCATTTCTGTGGGGAAGTTGTTAAGGTCACCATTTACTACATCGCTTGGTGCACCTCATATGGAATTTTTTAAAAAACGATTAACTGCTAGGAAATACTTAAATATTTTCTATCTCTTGAGAAACAGTTCTATTTCTTTCTCTGATGATTAAGACTATAACCAACCGGGTCTCCCTCTGGTTTCGGCTGCCAAGAAGCTCAGAGCCAGATCTGAGAGATCTTTATAGATTTGTTTAGCATTTATATTTTTGTTCTTTCTCCAGCCCCAATTTTTGACTTTTAGCCTTATGTATTTATGAATTCCTCTTTTATGCTTCATCACATGCTATGTATTTCATTGTATAATATGTATTTTTATTGTAAGGCCTTTTTTTTTTTTTTTTTTTCCCCGGTACGTGGGCCTCTCACTGTTGTGGCCTCTCCCGTTGCGGAGCACAGGCTCTGTTCGCGCAGGCTCAGCGGCCATGGCTCATGGGCCCAGCTGCTACGCGGCATGTGGGATCCTCCCGGACCGGGGCACGAACCCATGTCCCCCGCATCGGCAGGCAGACTCCCAACAACTGCGCCACCAGGGAAGCCCTATTGTAAGGCTTCTTGTGGGCTAAGGTGAGATAAAGAGTTCAGTTGGGTGTTTTAGGCTATCGGGGCAACAGGAGTTGAGACAAGAGAGTGGCATGGACATACATACACTACCAAATGTAAAACAGATAGCTAGTGGGAAGCAGCCGCATAGCACAGGGAGATCAGCTCGGTGGTTTGTGACCACCTAGAGGGGTGGGATAGGGAGGGTGGGAGGGAGGGAGACGCAAGAGGGAGGAGATATGGGAACATATGTATATGTATAGCTGATTCACTTTGTTATACAGCAGCAACTAACACACCATTGTAAAGCAATTATACTTCAATAAAGATGTTAAAAAAAAAAAAGAAAAAAGAAAGAAAGAAATGGCCAAAGTTTTTGTGGAGGAGAACAGGCATGCTCATAATGAGGTGGGAATGCTGACCTTTCAGATCTGGGTGGCTGGGTAGGAAGCTTCTGAAATGGTTCTCAGTGATTACGGCCTCCTGTTCTTTACCCGCTGTGGAATCCCCTCACCTTTATTGCAGCTTGTCAGAGACCCCGAGCCAAACGACCCGGCTAAGCCACAAAAACTGTGAAATAATAAACTTTGTTGTTTGAAGCCAATAAGTTTGGGGGTCCTATTTTTGGGGGCTGTGATAGACAACTACAACAGTGATGTTTCACGGCTTATGCAGGCCTGTTATTGGATTCACATGTCAACACTCACAGGTAGTGTTATCCTCACTCAGAGAGGAGCCAGGTCGTAATTAAGTTCCCCCAGATAATGATGGAGAACTTGAGATCGGGTTGTCTGATTCCAAGTCCCCAGTAGTGAGTTCTTAACTCAGGGTAGAGATGAGCTCTGTTGTATGGCAGCTGACTGCAATTAAGTTAAATTAAGTGAAATATAAGTTGAATTGGTGGAACTTGACAACTTCCACCTGTATTCTCATGCTGTTGATATAAGAGAACGTTTTATTGACTGTCTGGAGAGTGCTTCATTTGCTGAAGTTTTAGTCTTCACATACAGAGTAGATTGGACAGTGAAGATCTTTAGTAATTACAATTTTGTAACAAGCATATATTGAGTATCAGTGTGTCAGTTACTTTTACACCTGCTATCTCATTGAATTTATGCCACTGGAGCCTCACAGCTGCCCATTAGGTAGATTACAGATAGGGAAATCTGAGGCTGAGAGAGGTTGAAGGACTTGCCCAAGGTTACCGAGCTAAGAAGTCACAGAGATGGTGAACCCAGCTGTGTCCAATGCTAAATCCCAAGGTTTCTTTGCCATGAATCAGCAGCCTTGCTTGGATTCCTTTCTTGTAGCTAGATTAATTCCAGAAAGCTGGCAAGAGTTAAAGTAGGGGGAAATTTCCATCTAAAGTTTTCTCTTTTTGCTAGTGGAAACAACGTATTTTTGACGAATCCTAAAACTCTAAAGAACAAATTCAAATTCCTACTGCTACCACTGTTGGAACTTAGGACTCAGAAGCCACAAAATCCCCACTGTATTAAAAGACATCTTCTCGTCCTCAAAGTAAAAAGAATAAAGACATTTTGAAATTGGTTATCAGCTTCCTCTTTAACAGAGCCTTCTCAAGGACTTTTACATGTAAAGAACATCATTGAACACTTAATTTGACATTTATTACCTTTAAATATTCATAAACCACTGAGTATGGGAAACACCTACTGCACCGTTCAAGCCTGGCTGAGTCTCTCAAAATACGATGAGTACGTGAATTACCTTCAGGAACTGTGGGGAAACTTCATGGTCCAGCTTTCTTCCCTGAAACTTTCATGGCACTAATTTGATGAATTGCCTTGTTTGCAAACAAGGTAGTAAACCTAACAGAGCAACCCGTGTCTATTTCATTACCCATGTGAGTAAAATTCCGCTTTCCTGTGAAGGAGGTAGCAGAAAGACACCCACATTTTGTCTCAGCCTGTCCTCCCAGGCTTTTCCCTTCCCCTTGGTGAAACCACCAAACTCTGGAAGGATTGAAGTCTGCCTCCTTTTCAGCCCTGATCATTATGACCAACATTTGGAATCAGTTCTAAAATGTGAGATGGGAAACCAACTTAGCCTGACAGCAGTGAGAAAGAAAAGGCATTTCTATTACACTGCAAACACTGTCCTGTGTAGATGGGGAAATAAACCAATACACTGATGCACTGTTTAAATTCTGGCTGTGACTTGTTTTCCCCTCTTGGATACTGGAGTAAAAAATATTACTTGGGCATGAAGTCAGAGCAGTAAGAATCTGCCTAAGGATGTAGAGGTGGTAGGGATGAGGCAGGTGAGAGAAAGAGATCTATTCTCACCCTTTACAATTCCTCCAGGGCAAAGTCACACCATATTGTTGATGCTGTAGTTGTCAGTATCAAATCTCTTTCATGTTGATCATAATCATAATAATGACCATCATACCCATTTTATAGGTAAGGAAACTGAGGCTCAGGGAATTTGAAAGATTAATTCAAGGTCACATGGCTGAGATTTAAACTCAGCTATTCTGACCCTAAGTTTACTACTCTTTCCACTACAAACACCTAATTTTAAAAGTTCTGCCCCCATCTTCTGGGATTTCCCAGCACCCTTTGAAGGAGCTAGAGATTAAGAGCATGAATCAGAGAAGTCCAAGGGGAGATATTCTCTCTGTCTTCAAGTAGAAGGGCAGATAGGAAAGGAATTAGGCCTGTTCTGTGAGGTTGTGGATAACAGGGTTAGATCAATTGGTGGAAATTCAAGGAAGCAGATAAAAGGAAGAATTCTCTAGCTGTCAACACTATCCAACAATAAAATAGGCAACTGTGTTAGGCGTTGGGCACCTTGTTCTGAAAATGCTCCAACAGAGGCTGGCTGGCCCTCTGACTGGGATGCTGTGGCTGGGATTCCTGAGCTGGGCGAGAAGTGGGAGTAGAAGGGGTTCGGAATTTGTGGTATACCTGATTGCTGAGAACAGAGGTCCCTGTTACAGCTGCCTATGACATCAGCTCAATTAAGTGCACTAATGTAAAACTAATGTAGAAACCTCAGAATCAGGCAGAGGTGCTGCAGGGTCCTCCAAATGCTCAATTTGAATTTGAATTTTTTTTTTAATTTAATTTATTTATTTTTGGCTGCATTGGGTCTTCGTTGCTGCACGTGGGCTTTCTCTAGTTGCAGCGAGAGAGGGCTACTCTTCATTGCAGTGTGTGGGCTTCTCATTGCAGTGGCTTCTCTTGTTGCGGAGCACCGGCTCTAGGTGCGCGGGCTTCAGTAGGTGTGGCACGTGGGCTCAGTAGTTGTGGCTCACAGGCTCTAGAGTGCAGGTGTAGTAGTTGTGGTGCACGGGCTTAGTTGCTCTGTGGCATGTGGGATCTTCCCGGACCAGGGATCGAACCCATGTCCTGTGCATTGCCAGGTGGATTCTTAACCACTGTGCCACCAGGGAAGTCCCCTTGAATTTGAATTTTAAAAGTTTTATTTTTTTCTAAAAAAACAGAAAAAGGAGACCTTGAAATAGAACCTAAACAGATGAAAATTTATTAAGTAATTTAAGGTGGCTTTAAAAAAAAGGATACATTCTTCAATAAATATTTTGGGACCAATGTCTAGCCATTAGGACAGAAACATAAAGCTAGACCCCCTTCCTCATTCCTTACATGAAAATATATTCCAGGTTAATAAAAAATTAAACCTTAAAGATAAATATTTAGGACTTCCCTGGTGGTACAGTTGTTAAGAATCCTCCTGCCAATGCAGGGGACATGGGTTCAATCCCTGGTCCAGGAAGATCCCACATGCCGCGGAACAATGAAGCCCATGAACCACAACTACTGAGCCTGCACGCTAGAGCCCGTGAGCCACAACTACTGAGCCTGGGTGCCACAACTACTGAAGCCCGCATGCAACAACTACTGAAACCCCCATGCTCCGCAACAAGAGAAGTCACCACAATGAGAAGCCTGCACACCACAACAAAGAGTAGCCCCCGCTCGCCACTATGAAGACCCAATGCAGCCAAAAATAAATAAATAAATTAAATATTTAGAAAATATGTGTGAATATACAGGCACATACACACAGACATGCACACGTACAGCACACAGGATAGATGAAGGACTGATTTCCTTCATCTATACAGAGCTTTTAGTGCATACTTGGAAGTTCTTGCATTTGTGTCATTGATCAGGCCAGTTGCAGCTCTGCATCTTTTGGTTGTTAAAAGTCAGGCTTGGGACTTCCCTGGCAGTCCAGTGGTTAAGACTTCACCTTCCAATGCAGGGTGTGCAGGTGCGATCCCTGGTCAGGAAGCTAAGATTCCCCCATGCCTCATGACCCAAAAAAAAAAAAAAAAAAATCAGGCTTGTGCATGTTGTTCATGGGAATTTATTAACTCTCCAACCCGGGTCTGCTGAAGAGAATGCTGTGACCTATTCCCAGCATGGCTCCTGTGTCTCTATTCTTGGCTCCATAAGAACAAAGTGCACAGTTGAATAAAAGTAGCAATCACATTTTAAATATTGTATTTTGGGGTAATATTGAGTTAGGAATAGTTTTGTTGTTTACTGTAACTTTGGGGGATTCCCTTTCTATATTTCAGATGTATGTAAAAAAATACAAGGTGTTGCTGGAGGTCATTAGTGATTCAAGTTTGAAAACAGTTTGCTGCTGCTGCTCTTTGGAGCTGTTGGATCAGATGATTTGAGGAACATCCTGAGATTGCAAGACAAGCCATTAAAAACGTGCCATTTGTAGCTATGTATGTGTGCGAAGAAGGGTATTCTGGGGACTGGTAGAACTACACAATGTAGAGAAGTAAAATGAACGCGGAGGTTGATGTAAGTCTGTAACTTCACAACCTCATTATTCTCGTTGACTTTATAAGTCAATGTTACATTTTGCACATAAGAATAAATTGAAGCTAAATAGACTTTTGATTTTCTTATTGGGGCTCTCGATAAGATTTCATTGGGCGAAAATGTTTTTCACTCTTAACATGTTTGAAAATCAGTGACTTAAGATGCGCTTTTTTTTTTCTTAAAAAAGCTTTCTTCTTTGATTATCATTGACTTTACTTCTCTCTTTTTTGCCTTGGCCACAAAGATGCTCAGAACTATGATGTTTTCAACTGCAATAGTGCCCACAGCTTACATTTTCTAGGATAATTATTCCCCTCCCCCCATCATTATTCAAATCCTTTCTGCTAAGGATATTTGTTTTTCTACTCTCTGTAGATTTATTGCCTACTGTTTTTAAACAAAATTATTTCTTTTTTTCCCCTGGAGGCAGGGGGTTATATTCATTCAATAAATATTTAATTTAACAAATATTTATTGCATGTCTACTATATTTCAAGTACATTTCTAGGTGCAGAGACATGAATAACAAAGCAAAATCTCTGACCTCATGGAGTTTACATTCTAAAAGGTTGAGGTAGACCATAAGAAAATAAACGTGTAACATATCGGGAAATGATGAGCGCCATGGAGAAAAAGGAAGCAAGGTAAGGGGGCAGAGGTTGAAGGTTAGAGGAAGGGTCTCATTTCACGCCACAGATGGCCTCTTTGGCAAAAGGAGATTGGAACAGGGACTTTAACAGTGAAGGAGCAAGGTATGGTGACATCTGAAGAAACAGCCATTCAATCTAAGGAAACAGCAAAGGCCATGAGACAGGAGCAAATCTGATGAATTCAAGGAAGAGCCAGAGGACAGGGGTGGCTGGACTAGACTCAGCGAGAGGCAGAGCAGTAGGAGATAAGGGTAGAGAGGTAATAGGGAGCCTTGGACACACTATGTACACATCTAAAAGTGAGAATGATAGGGGTGATTGCATTTTCTCCTTATGTCAACGGACAGTGACTTGGTTTGGTGGACTGCCAACTGTATTCCCTCACACACTTGTTTGCTTTTGCTGTCCACTCACTTCTGTGGACACTCTTAACCAGGGCAACAACAGAGTCTTTCTACAGAGCTCAGACACTACAGAATTCTTACCCATTGGGTTCTGCCATTTTTCAGTTCCACTTCTCTATAGACAAGGATGTCTTCAGCCTTCTGGCTGAGTCCTTTCAGCTCCCAAGCTGGTCCTAGTCAAGGGCTGACCCAGAAGTGAAGAACTAACCTCGATACTTTGGAGCTGGCATCTTGACTACCAAAATGATGATGGTGATGATGAAGATGATGATGATGACGATAATGGTAATGATGATGGTAGTGACAACAGTAGCACCTACCATTTATCAAGCGCTTACTCAGCAGTAGTCCTGACAATATTGCAACACTCCCGTTCTGTAAATGCGGAAACTGAGGCTAAAAGATGACAAATACATCACCCTAGACCTCACATCTTGGGAGTGGTGACCAGGTGTTTGAACCCAGGCCCACCTGACTGCAGAGAACTAGTTCTTTCTATAACGGGTACCTCTGAGGGAGAAATCTGGGCTTCTGTGTGGTCACTAAGAAGCAGCCCACTCCAAATGCATGTCTCTTTGGCTTCGGTTCAAGTTTAGGGCCTCTTTCACAGTTCCTGATTAATGCTCTAGCCATCTGTTGGAAGAACACTTTGACTGCTATCTTCCAGAACCTTGCCTGGGATGATGGACCCTAACCATCATTACCCAAGAAACCCCCAAAATAAATCCTCTCTAAGTGTTACGGACAACTGTCGTTTTCTGAACCTTGGACATCACTGCTGATAGGCATTTTGGCTGTTACATTTCAACCACCATGAACCAGGCCCAGCTTTGCCATATATTTTTTTTTAGTCCATATAATTTGAACTTCAGGTTACTTGCTTCAGGGGCCAGTCCTCTAGCTAGTGATTTTCTTTAGCGTGAGTTCCAGACAGACCCTGCATGGCTTACTCTTCTTTCTCAGTCCCCTGGGTTATGATCCTTTTCGTTGATGTGAGAGCATATTCTACAATGCAGAACTATTTTGAGCATTTTTACCAAGATTTTATCCCCTATGTGCTCACTTTTCTTGGGATACGGTCCAAAATAATTTTTTTTGCAGTATAATTTCTGATGAAGGAGATTACTGTGTTTAAAACCTGATATTTTAAGGGCAGATGAAGGTTTTTTCAAGAATTAAGAAAACACTCCGTCACTTATTTCTCTGGCAGAGTATCTGCATTTGTTTCTCTTGAAATCTTCAAAAATTAAGACCATACTGCATTCATTTTCAAATTACAGAAAATAAGCTAGAGGAGTGAATAGAAGAAAAGAAAGACAAACTTTGCTGAAAGCAGAGTTTTCTTAAACTGCTTTGTCACATGGATTCATTTATTTGTTTAAAGCAGGAACTGGCAAACTTTATTTGTAAAGGGCCACATAGTAAATATTTTAGGCTTTGTGGCCATACAATCTCTCGTAATAACTTAATGCTGCTGTTGTAACATGAAAGCAGCCATAGACAATGTACAAGTGAACTTGTATGACTGTGTTCCAGTAAAACTTTATTCCTAAAAACAAGTGGTGAGCCAGATTTGGCCTGTAAACTATAAATTGCTGACTCTTATCATCTTATGCCAGCAACAAGATAGAAACAAAGACGATCAGAACTGGAAGGACTCTTATAATCCAGTTCCAAGTCCCTGATTGCATCTATGAGAATCTGTTGATTACTCGAGGCTACACAACATCTTAAGAGCAGCATCAAGAAAGGAAAGAAATTAACATTTATTGACTCTGCACCATGACAAAGATTGTTAGTTGTCACCTTTCTCCATCTTCCTTAGTAACGGAACCCAGATTTTTATGTGGAGTAATGGACACTAGAATTGACTATATTTCCCAGTCTCCCTTGCCTTTGAGTGGGTCATGTAACTAAGTTCCACTCAATGGCTGTATGCTACTTAAAGCAACTGTTCTTAAAGAAAGGGAGTGTGCCATTCTTCTTCCCTTTTTCTTTCCTGCTGGATGTAGGTCTGACGGTTGAAGCTTGAGCAGCCATCTTTCATTATGATGAAAGCATTGCACTGAGAATGGTGAACCAATAAGAGATAAAGACGTCAGGTGCCTGATGCTGTGGAGCACCACATCTGGAATGAACGGTCTCCAGGCTTACTTTAGCACACTGTGAAGATGTTATCCGATTGCCTTCTGGTTTGGATTGCATCTGATGAGACATCTGCAGTCATTCTTATGTTTGTCCCTTTCTATGCAATGTGTCAGTTTCTTTCACTGCTCTTAAGATTTCCTTTTTATTGCATACGTTTAGCAATTTGATTTTGATGTGCATTGGTGTGGTTTTCTTTGCGTTTATCCTTCTGGAGGAGTGTAAAACTCTTGGATTTGTAAAATTTTAAGCCATTAGGACCTTAAAAATTCTTTTCATCCCTTCATCCAACTCCCAGTTTCTGAGACTTCAGTTACATGCATGTTGGATGACTTTTATTGTCCTACAGGTCATTAAGGCTCTGTATTATTTTTATAGCTTTCTTTCTCTATGTGACCCAGTTGGATAACTTCTATAGTCTTGTCTTCAAGGTTACTGATTGGTTTTTTTCTGCTGAATCTAATTTTCTGGCAAGCCTATCTGGAAAATTTTATTTCAGATATTATAGTTTTCAGCTCTGGCAGTTTTGTTTGTCCTTCTTTTTAATTGTTTCCATTTTTCTCTTCCTTATGTTCATATTTCACCTGAAATCCTCAAAAATATTTGTTATACCTTTTAAAAAACCTTCCTCTGCTAATTCAAAAATACTGATAAATTCTGTATCTCTTTCTATTGATTAATTCTTCCCCTCATTATAGATTACAATTTCCTGCTTATTCACATGTCTAGCAATTTTTATTGGATGCTAGGTATTATGCATGCTATGTTTTTGAATGTCTAGATTTTGTTGTCTCTTTGAGTGTTGATTTTGGCAAGCAGTTAATTTACTTACAGATATGCTGTTTTTCTGAGACTTTAAAAGAAGTTTTATTAGGGCAGATCAAGAGGTTTTACTCTAAGGATAGTTTAGTTCTCTTCCTAAGATGTGATCTTTCTGGAGTCTCTACTGAAAATTAACTGAGTGTTCAATGTGTTTCAAATTCTGGGAGTTGTTCGACTTACAGCTTTCCCAGTTATTCTCTTTCTGTTATTTATTCTTTGCCTGGCATCATGGAGTCTTATCTTACATATGTGAAGCTTAGTGTTGAGTCTAAAACTCAAGGAGATCCCTATGCTGAGCTTTTGGAATTCTTTTCCTGCATAGTTCCTTCTTCTTTGGTATAATACTCTGCATTTCAGCTGCTTCAGACTCCCTGAACACTCTATTTTTGCAAGATTGTTGTGCTTTGCTTCTTTCCCTCCCTGTTCCAGGGGGAAAGCCTCCAGGTAGAAATCTGGGGCACTCATTAGTCTCACCTTCTTTATTTCCCTTATTTCAGGACATGCACTGCCTTTTATCCAGTGTCTAAAAATAGTTGTTTGATATAGTTTGTTCAGCTTTCTAGCTGTTTATGGTAAAAAGGCTAGTCTAGTACCAGTAATCACATCGTAAGTGGAAATGAGATTATACTCATGTGTAAAAGAAAGAGAACAAGAAATGTCTACTTGTATCTTGTTTAAAACAGTGTAATTTTCAGTCTTTCTGCTACTTGTGGCCAGATCCAATCTTCAGTACTCCAATATGCCAAGCGCAAGCTCAGTGTTTCATACACATTATTTCATAGATCTCACTTTAGTGCCATGAAAATCTCATAAAATAGTAGTTACTGCTATTCCCATTTTACCAATGAACAGAACTGAATTAGAAAGTAAGAGAAAATGGAATTAAGGAGTCTCCTTAAAATTCAATTAAGCAGGGGGGCGGAGTCAAGATGGTGGACTAGGAGGAAAAGGAATTTGCATCTCTGCACAGCTAGGGCACCTACCAGGCAGTGGTGGGGGACTACAGACACCTACGGGGATAACAACCAAAGTCAAAAGGCAAAAAAAAAAATTCAACGAAGCAGTTAATAAGGGTCTGTATTTGAGTATCACAGAGAAAATGAAAAGTTACCTGAAAGACATTGGAAAGATAGAATTAGTTGATATTAATAAGTGATTAATATGGAAAGAGGAAGAAACTGTGAGTCTTGGTGTTTAGACTAGTAGCAGTATCCTGATATGCACAAGAAAGATTCAGTGATGGCCACTGTGCTCACTGAGGCAAGATGAAGATTGGTGTTGTTGCAAAAAGAAGTTCACAACTCAAGGCAACACGTACTTATGTTATAGTGCTTATGACATCATCAATTAGAAACCCACAATCCTCAATTCTTTTGAGATATATAACTAGAGTTTTACTCTTCGGGACTTCTGGCCATCAGAGGGGACTTCTGTAAATTTGGGCCCAGTGTGATCAGCACAGGGTAGAGTGGCTTCTTCCTTGACTAACCTTACGTACTGGATGCCTCTTGGGGTTCACCTCAACATTCTCTAGGCCTAACTCCTTATTTTAGTCACTGCTCTGATGACCCTTTTTTTTGCAGGTTTTGGCTGCTTTGTGTAGGTATAATTGGACTGTACCTTGCCTTGGGCCTCATGCCATGTATCTTACACTCCTTCCTTGGGACTTCTCAGACACCACAGGGTGGGATACCTATAGAATCTGCTCTACTCGCATACAGCAATTAGGAAGTTCAAGGGAGTTAACACCTATGGGGCCAACCTGACTAATGAGGATGCCCAAAGGATAAGTTCTCCCTCTCATTCCTCAGGCAGTTAACTCTGAGTTGCTTTCATGAGATTTCTGGGAAGGTCCTGGCAGAATTGAGAACCAGTTGCTTTTGTGGTGACTAACTCAATGTCACATCCTTATTTTTGCTTCTCTCTTTCTCCCTTCCCTGGGATCACATTCCCAGATGTGACCCCCACACATGGTCTTAGACTCTGCTTTGAGAGGAGTGTAGGCCAAGCCTCCCTACAAAGGGGAGTAACTCATAGGGAGCAATTTTGAGAGCACAGCAGATCAGCATTTTGGGGTCAGTCTCCTAAAGAAGGCACTTTTGGGACTAGAAGAATGGATAGAAAGAGATGTGAAAAATGAGAGAAAATTCCAGGAAGAAAAGGAAGGTAATGTCCTCTATCATATGAAATACTGGATCATGGAGTTTAGAGGTAAGTGAGCTCCTTAAAGTGTCTCCTGTGACCAGCTGTCTAGAAATCAACTTAGATTTATGAAGAGAAATTGGAAAAAGCAATTTAATTTCTTCTTAAGATGGCCAGGTAACAAAGAGGGAAATTAGTATATATAATCCTGTTCACAGAGACTTGATTTCTTTGGATCTGAGGGTCAGGAGGCAATGAGGGTCAGGTGAACTGAACTCTTGATTATAAAGTTGACTCAACACTTCTCTAATAATAGCCCCTTTACTGGGATTCCCCACCTCTTGCCTCTTCCTGATGCTCACAACCAGTTCTACTCAACAGTAGCCAGAGAACCATACCTACAGCTCAGCAGTGGTAAGATCAGCCCTCCCCCTCACAGACCCTCAGTGGTTCCCCATTGCTTACTTTAGCTTTCAAGGCCTACAGAATGTTCCCAATTTACCCCAAATTTCAGTTAAATTGGACTACTAGCATGCCTTGAATCCCCTCCATACTTTCCTGTCCTCAGGCTATTTCCTTTGCCTGCAGTGTCCCGACTTAACTACATCTGTTGCAATTACACCCATCATTTGAGAATCTCTCCCAAGTGCTACTTTCTGGAGGAAGCCTGAACACCCAATTAGAGTGACCACTCCTTCTCAGAACTCTGTGGTATTTTGTGTTCCTCTCTAGGGCTTATTATAAGCTGCCTTGTATTAGAGCTATTTGTGAAAATGCCTGTACCACATTTAGGGTATGGAATGTTCTCCATTCATAGGTGTTGAGTTGAATTATGAAATGGATATATAACCAAAAGAGGTCCTTAGGAGACTATAAAATAAGAATCCACACTCTTCTGACTTATATAGGGTTAGGTGAAAATGGAAGGAAGAGAGTAAGGAAAAGGTAATTCATCTTTATGGCATATTTACTAGGGTGCTTTCCAAAGTTAGCTCATTTTCTGAGTCTTCACAACACCTTAGACACATGCAGTACTGTCCTCATTTTACAGAAGGAGAATGTGAAGCTCAGAGAGGTTGGATGAATTACCACAGAGCATAGCTAGTAAGTGGTGGAGTCAGGTTGGAACCCAGGTCTCCATGACTTGAAAACCTTTGCATATTCTATTATAAATAAGGGACATGTAATTTATCATCCTAATAGGGATACTTTTGAAAGTGAAAGGGAGTGCTATCACCAATTACACTGGGGTAACTGGAGTAAGCTGAGACTGTCCTAAGCAAACTGGGTCCTATGGTCACCCCAATTAGAAACCATCATTGCCTCTTTGCCTTGAGTATTAAACTGGTCTGAAGCAGAAAACAAAACTAAATCTCTCGAGATCTTAATTCTCTCAGACAGGATAACTTTTGAAGAAATAATTTGGTGTGGGAACAAGTTTCCTTAACTGATAATTGGAAAGAAATCTATATTATCCAAAAGAATAGATGAGGAATTATGTCTTCTCATGCTGTTTTAAGAGTTGGGAACACTCTTGTCCTTTTTACTGCCTTCTCTGAAAGGGTTGGGAGTTGAACAAACCATCTACTGAGGCAGAGTTGGATGAGTTCACAGGAATCAGGCAGACTGGGCCTAAACCTGGCTTGACAATTTATAAATAGATGATAATAATAATAGCTATCTTTAGTGAGCTTTTAGTATGTACAAAGCGTTTTATAAATGCATTATTGTAACCCAACAGGGCCCATTGGGGCCTTCCCAGGACAGACCCCTCCCCCATATCCTCTGCTTTAGCTCCTCTCTGAAGTACCCAGATAACAGTATCTGATGCACATCTCCTGAGTTGTTTTATAGATGCTAAAACCACCACCAAACGGAAGAAATTAACTACTTGATGATCGTGAGAACGTAGCCCCCAGACCTTCCGGCACCTAAGGATTGATAATGTTACCACTACGACATCGTCCTGTTACCTCACCATCAACCAGTCAGAACCGTACGTGAGCTGATCACATACCATGGGAGACCCCTCTCTCACCTGGCCTTTAAAAATACGTGGCTGCAGCTCATCAAGGAGTTTGGGCTTTTTGAGCACTAGCTGCCCTGGACTCCTTGTTTGGCCCCTGCAATAAAGGCTGCACTTTCTTTCACCACAACCTGGTGTCAGTAGATGGGCTTTACTGCATGTGGGAGAGTAGACCCCAGTTTGGTTTGGTAACATCATCTTATTTGTTTTATATACATTTTATATATATAAATAATATATATATATTTATATATTTATAAAATAATATATATATTTATAAAATAATATATATATATATATATTTCTCCTTATCTCATTTATTCCTCATGATAAGCCTGTAAATTGGGTTCTAGTTTTACCATTTTACAGATGACAAAATTAAAGTAGCGGGTGACCAACTGAGTTACCTAAAGCCACTCAGCTATTGAAGCTGAACCCAAACTGTTTGACTCCAAGACCCAGTCTCCTAAATACTGAGCAACGTGGACCCCCATAAGGGGATCATGGTACCAAAGCCATAGGGTTAGTGGGAGGATTAAACAGTAGCACATTTATAAGGCACTAAGTACTGTGCCTGGTAGTGGGTATGTAGTCAGTGAATGGCATATGCAATTAGTATTTTCAAACCCAGCTACAGCTTTCAAGGAAAACATGCTAAATACCTGTTAGTACCCCATGTCTCTCTCTGACACCCCCTCTTTGATTTTGCCATAGAATCACAAGAGGTTATAAATGCAAAGAAAATTCACCATTTAACAAGCCAGTGCTAGGTCCTGGAGACAGAAAACCCCAGTGTCCTATCTTGTTGAAGTCACATTCCAGCAGAGAGGACCGACATCTAGGGTAGGCAAAATAGTGCTTGATATAACAAAGATATGCTCATGATGCCCTGGGGTCATTCATTCCAGAAACATTTGATCCATCCCACACTAGACCTTGGAGATATACAGACTATGGAAGCACAGAGTCAAGAGAGGCTAGTTCTACTGAGGGCAAGTCAGAGGCATCGTGGGGTCAGACAGTCCCTGCCAAGATGCCGCTGATACCTGGACTTGTCATCTCTGCATGAGCATCCCTCTGCTGGGGGTTAGTGCCCTCGCCCATTTGCCTAGGTCAGGCTTTGGAAATGTGTGTTGTGTGGCTCTGCTCTGTCAGGGAGGGGAGGGAGTGGCAATCATCTTTCCTTGGGGGGTTTGGCACCTCACAATTAAGACATGTACAGATCACATCACACCCTTTTTGTTGGTGTTTGGGCATGGCTCCCTTGTGGTAGCATTTCCATTATGGCTTCATGCCTTTTTTTTCAGCTTCCATGTTGCTGCTGTCAGTACTCAAAATACAAGAAGAGGTTTTTTGACTGGGGGATGTACAACACAGAAACTCCCCAACATATAAAAGATCACAATTGAGGGTATGGAAGCCAGTGAATGAATGTTGGAAAGTTGCTAAAATAAACAGATTTTAAATTTCCATTTTGGTATTTGAATTGCCCTCATGAACCTTTGTGACTTTCACGAAGTTATTTGGACTGCTGTGGAGTAGTGGGTGATGAAACCCATTTATTGAGCACAAACTATGTGCCCAACCCTGTGGGTAAAAAGACTCAGCTCATGTAACAGGTATTGAGTGTCTATACCACGGTGTTAGGAGCTGAACTGTGTCTCTCCCAAATTCATATGTTGAAAGTTCTAACCTCTAGTACCTCAGAATGTGTCTATATTTGAAGACAGGGTCTTTAAAGAGGTAAAGTTACACGGAGGCCCATTAGGGTGGGCCCTAATTTGATATGTCTGATGCCCTTTTAAGAGGTTAGGTCATGGTCACAGACAGAGAGTAGATCATGGGAAGACACAAAGAGAAGACAGCCAGGAGACAGTAAGGAGAGAGGCCTTAAGGGAAACCAACCCTGTCAACACTTGGATCTCAGACTTGTAGCTTCCACAACTGTGGGCAAATACATTTCTGAAAATCACCCAGGCTGTGATGGTTTGTTAGAGAAGCCCTAGCAAACAAATACATCAGGGGCTGGCAAACTTTTCCTCAAAGGGTTAGAGAGTAAATGTTTTGACTTTTGCAGGTGAAAGGTCACTGTTGCACACCCTAAACTCTGCTGTGGCGGAGCACACACAACCACAGACACAGTGTAAGCCCAGGGCCAGAGCTCTGGGCAGCCCTGTCTCTCTGGGACACTTGTTGGGGGAGGGGAGTTGCCTGAGGAAGCCTCAGCTCTCATAAGAGATTCTTCTTCCTGACAGTTTTTATCACTATATTTTTTGGGGCGAGGCATTCTATTTTCTCTGGTTTTAAATTTGTACTACACACACACACACACACACACATAATCGCAGAATATCTGAAAGATATTAAAAATTGTTAGCAAATAGGAACATTTACTATGACCTCATCTCTCTGAAATAATCACTATATATGTGTTGGCATATTTCCTGTATGTTGTTTTGCTAATTAAAAAAAAACCTAATTGAGTTGTTTTTTTAATACAACTTTGGAATTTACTTTTTACCCTTTAATATTATAAGCATTTTCCCATACCATTAAAAATGTCCAACTCCCATCTTTCTTTCCCTTCCCTGAGTCTCAGGTTGCCTGAATAAAGCTTTCTCTGGGCAAAAAGCAATCCATGAACCTTGGCCGGGCAGTAGGAGCCCTTGGAATGGGCACCAGCAGACCCTGCCCTTGACTTGCTGGTGAAGCGGATCTGGTCTCGCCCATTCACGGGCCCTCAGTTTCTTCATTTTTATGGAGAGGTCTGGTCTGTATGCCCTCCGAGGTATTCTCTAGCTCCAGGATGCTGCCCTATGCCCTGCTCTTTCTAGTAAAGCGCCTGGATAGGTTTGCTGATAGGGAGTTAAGGAAATTTCCAAACCAGCTTTCCTCAAACACAACATTACTTTGAACACACTGACTGAATTAGGTGTGCTTTGCGCAGTCAAAGAGGATAGATTGCCCTATAGGGGCAAATGGACGAATGCATACATTAGACACTGTAATTCAAGTCACGCCACTATCTAAAAATATTTTGAAGGTGGGGAAGGGAGGGTGAATGGTGAGAAATAAGCCTTAATTAGGAGGGTCTGCAGCTGACGATTCTCTTTCGAATGCCTGGCTGGCCCTTTCCCTCTTCTGTGGTCCTCAGGGTTCACCCTGGGCCTCTTCCTCTTCCTTTGGTAGAACTGAGAGTCAGTAAACCGTATTTTTTAATACTATACTTCCCTGAAGCAATGGGGTGGGAGGGTTTGGATTCTACTCCGAAGCTAGAAGGGAGCCACAGAAGGGTTCTGATTCACCTGAGTGTCCCCTGGACTTTAGAGGGGCCCTCACCTGGATTTGAATCTTGGCTCTAACACTTTTACTTGTGGGACTTTGGGCAATTGCTCTGAGTCTCAGTTTCCTGATCTGGGAAAGGGACATGGTAATATCAAGCATGACAGAATTGTTGAGTGGAAGGCATGAAACAACACACATGCTATAGGAACTTTATAGGGAGTCTTATAATTATAATGGGAGTGGGCTTGGTAAGCCTGTGTATGTCATTTATGACTTAGAGAACGTGATGCCTAAAATTCCCAGAGATAATTCTCAAGACATAAACTACCTGTAGCCTCTAGCACGAACGTATGCATTCTCTGTGTACAGAATGAATAGTGAGTGAAATTCCTGTATAATAATCCGATAATTTTTCCTTGAGCAATGACAGCATTTTAAAACCTTTCCCTGGGAGAGATTTTGATAAGAGATTTAGGTTGATTACTTTTTATATCCCATGTCCTGTTTGGCTGATAAGCTCCAATCTCTGCATTTCACATTGTTTTTATCTTCCTGGGCTGTACTCATCTTGTCACTGTCATCTTTTCAGTTGTCAAAATGAAATTGAGGGAAGACAGAGCGGAGGGGGAGTGAGGCATTGGGAAGGGGGTGGCTAAGCCCCCAGGTGAGGGTGACAGGTCAGTGTGTCCTCAGAAATGGCTGCTCGGGATGCAGGGATTAAGGAGGTAATCTCCAGGAGACAGGCCCTGACTAATCTGGTGTGCAGAGTCTGGCTTTCACATGCTGCTGAAGCCCCAGGGCCCCTCTTCCTCTGTCTCGGGCTAATGCAACCCTGGATGTTTGCCACACTTACCTCCTATCAACATGCTTTCTTATCCCATTGTCATTTCTGGGGAGCTAAAGTGTTTTGAGAATCATAGACTTTTAGGGGACTCAGAAAATGTCCAGTTTAGGGAGACAAAAGCCTAAAGGAAGAGGAGGTGCTTCCCCAAGTCACTCAACAGGTTCCAGATGGCATCACAGGATATGAGCCCAGCTCCCCTCCGTGGGTGGGCTGGCCCTTGAGTGATTTGCAATTGCACCGACTTATTTGTGCTTAAGCCATCCGTTAATGAGCTCTGGGTGGTTCCTTCCAGAGAATGGGTTAGGTTCTCAAGAAATAATTCCTTGAGCTTATAAAACCTTGATCTTATAGCACCTTTTGGGTGCTGTTAGGGAGAGAGACCCAAACAATTTTGGAATCATTATGCCAGGACCTCATTTGGGAAGCCTAGAGCACGAGTGGATCGTATGGAATGGGATGAAGCCCAGACTGTATCTCCTGACTGAGGACTGTGCTGGATACTGGTTTGCTCTACATCCATTTCAATTCTCCTTCTATCATGTCTGCCTACAATGTAGAACCCGGAAAGCTAAAAATGGTATTTCCCAGAGTGCTGTATGTCTGGGGTCTACATGTGATTTAGTTTTCCCTATTAAGATACACCCATGCACAGTGGAACTTTTTGCCCTGGGCTTCTACTGTTTTTGCTGGCAAGGATAGTCATGGAGGCTTTGATTTTCTGTGTGGCTTTAGCAGAGGTCCCTAGTGGGACAGCATTTCTATCAGCAAAGGAGGCACTGCTCTGGAGCCAGCACATGCAGTGGTAGCTTCCCACTCTGTTAGGCAAGTTCCTGTTTCTACTGCTTCCTGATGACAGCAGGGGCAGCAGCCCTCTTGGAAGCTCAATTCTGCTGTGTGGCTTTGAGGGTTATTCCTGGAAGCTCAGCCTAGAGTCAATTTCTTCAGCTTTCTCAGTGGGCCTATAAGCCAGGGGTCAGTAAAATTTCTGTAAGGGACCAGGCAGTAAATATTTTAGGCTTTGTGAGCTACATGGTCTCTGTTGTTAACTATTCCACTCTGCCTTGTAGGATGATGGTAACAGCCATGGGTGTGGCTGTTTTCCAAAAAAAAAAAAAAAAAAAAACTTTATTCACGAAAGCAGGCAGTGGGTCAGATTTGGCCCATGGGTTGCAGTTTTCTGACCCCTACATGATATATCTCTTTTTACTGAAACTTGGAAATAACCTCTTCTTTTTGTGCTGTGCTCTTCAGTTTGCCAAGTGCTTTCACATGCGCTATCTCATTTGACTCTTGACACTCTATGAAGGATGTGAAGGGGGTAGAGTTGGGAAGTCTTAGAAGCATTCAGGTTGTAATTTTCTCAAGTCACATGGCTTGTGAGGAGGGGAAGCAGAACTTGAAGCTAGGCCTCCTGATTCCCCCAGTCCAGGGCTCCTTCCAGGGTTCCTTTACAGTCTCAGGAGCTCTGAACCGACGCTGGGGTAACCTTCAAAGAAGAGTCTGACAACATTTGGGATTCCACTTGTGGAAGTTTGGAGAGCATTAAGGGACTTTGTGCAGAAAGGCCTGGTAAGAACTATCTACAGCTTTGCTACTCAATGTGTGGGCCATGGACCAGCAACCCCTGGGAGCTTGTTATAAATGAAGACTCTCAGGCTCTACCCTGGACCTAACTGAATAAGAACCTGCTTTTTAACAAGATCTCCAGGTGATTCTCATGCACAATAAATCTTCCAAGTAAGGTAGGAAGGGGCACATTCAAAAGTTTAATGCTTGTAACTGAATTGTCAAGGTTTAGGAGATACAGCATATGCAGTAGAGTCAAAAGTCATGGGGAGTTTGAATAACATTAAAGGGTGATACTAAGATGCTCTTGTTATGCTATTTGGCTAGGAGATCCAGGGATACCCAAATCTTCCTTGATCAGCCACTTCTCACTGTAAATTTACAGTGAGTTGTATACCCAAAGGAGGAAAAAACAAAACAAGATAAACCCTAAGGTAGAACTGGAGTAAATATGTTTCATATAAAATATTCTTTAATTTTGCATTTTCTCATTTAATATTACCCCACTGACCCTGTAAAATAGGTGCTATTATTTTGTTTTCCATTTCACCATCACCACCACTACCACCACCACTTCTACATAGCTTGTATCAATGTTCTAAGTCATCTGCAGAGATGACTTAATCCTTGCAATAACTTTATGAAGTAGCTCCACATTCCAGATAGGAAGACGGAAGCATAGAGAGTTTTAAGCCACTTGCCCAAGGTCACACAACTAGTAATGTAGTAGATCTGGGATTGAAGGTCAGGCAATCAGGCTTTAGACTGCATGCTTGGAATCTCTACACCATACCCTTTTGCTGAGCAGAACAGTCAACCAGCCCAAGATCATACAGCTAACAAATGGCAGATGCAAGGTTTAAACCAGAGTCTCCTTCTAGACCTGTGCTCTTAACAATACCTGGTGCTCCAAAGCAGGGTGAGATTCCTAGTATCCATGCTGGACTTCCTCAGTCTCTGGTGATATCTGTCTATCTATCTACCTACCTACCTGCCTACTATTCTATTGCTCAGCTCTGGTCAGGCAGCACAGTGCTACACTCTGTATCTGCTGAGTTAGCCACATTTGTAGTCTCTATGGGATGTTATTTTTTTAAAGACATGTTCTGTGTCTTATTCATCTCTATGACCCCAGTCCGCAGTGCCTAGCTCAGGACTTGTCTCATAGTAGTTTCTCTATAAATGTTTGTGGTGTACTCCCCAGGGGTCATCACTCTAGGGCAATGGTTTCCAAACATTAGTATGCACCAGCATCACCTGGAAGGTTTGTTAAACGACATTACTGGGTCCCACCTCCAGAGTTTCTGATTTGGTAAGGCTCAAGAATTTGCATTTTTATCAAGTTCCCAGGAGACGCTGATGTTGCTGGTCCAGGGACCATGTTTGAGAACCACTGATCTAGAGTCTTCAGAAAGGAGGAAGGATTGAGACGGGCTTTGAAGGATTTGCAGGGAACACAGACAAATGAGGAATGTTATCATTATACTGTTTAAGGTTCACATTTCAAGAGATGAGTCACCATACCCTCTTATAAGTACATGACCCTGTAAATTAAGTATGGGAAAAATATGACATCTGATAATAAATGCTTTGAGACAGTGTGCCTTTAACTAGATCATATTCGTTAATGTGAAGAAGCGCAGACATAGACTTCAGCTATCATCAGCTGATTGGGAATGCATGGTCAATCTTTTCATTTTCTAACAATGCATTATTGTTAGAAATTCATCACTACAGGGTAGAGTGATATTACTTGGTTATTGATTTGAATGTAACACATTTTATTAAGTCATATTTGGGTTAGAAAACAAAAAAAGAAACCTTATCTAAAATAGAAACAGACAAAATGAATGGGTAAAAACAAGCTACATGATATTATTGGCTCTTATTGTTTCCTAGCAATGCAGAGTGCAGACAGCTGGTTATGGAGGCCAATAGCAGTGCTTGTGTAGACCAAACCAGCATACTATCTAGGAAGGGGGTTAGAATTTCTAGTCCTTATGGTCTTCTCTAGTTAACAATTTTATTCCAGTGATGGAGACATGGGATGGGGCAGAAAATGTTTCTCTAAACTATCCTTTCTCCTCCCCAATCAGATTCTTCCAGAAATTACCTTCAGAGAAAGATAAACAGGAGCCACCCAGAGGATGGTGGCCAGATTGGTGAGGGGTCTGGAAGAGAGGGACAGGAAATTTTTCCCAGAGAAGGGAATGTTGGGTGTGGGTGTACATGATTATGCTCCCTTCATAGGGTCAACCCTCATATCTTCTCTCGAAACTCTAAACATTCTTGGTGTGTTGCTGTTTAACAGATCAGACTGTAACCTACAAATTTGCTTACCTACCTGTCTCTCCTGTCTCACCATGAGTTTTTTGAGGGACTCAGTCTTAGTCATGCCTAAATCCCTAACATTAACTATTAACTATTCCTTGAATAGTATGGAAACTCAATAAATGTTTTTTGACTTTAATTTAAATATTGTATTGTTGGGAAAAGGGGGAACATCTGGTTTGTGTGACTCCAGATAACAGAACTGGACCAGGGTGGCTATGGAGAGGGAAATTTATTATGGTCTATTTTATCAGTTTTTGCATCTATATTAATACATGGATAATAATGCTACTTGTGAAGAGTAAATGAGATAATTTTATAAAATGCTTACATACTGCCTGAGGCATAGTAAGTATTCGAAGTTTTCTGATACTATTAATATTATCAAGTAGCCCTTTTAAATTCTACATTGTAAGCTTCCATGGATGCCCTAACTTTGGTCTGAATCTCTTTTCCTGTCTCTTCTCCTTGCCTTTCTTCTTTCAACTACCACTCAACCTATCTTTTTATTGACTTATCCATTTATCTATCCAACCACTAGATGTTCATTCACTCATCCTCTTGTCTACTCTTGATCTATTCATACCTATATTACTTACTTACTTAACCCATCCATTCATCTTGAATTGGGTGGCTGTGGTGTAGTGGGAAGTGCCTGGATGTAGTCACATCCATACCCTATGAGTTGAATCCTTGGATGGCACTGGCTGTAACAGAGAGTAGGGGGCACTGATACTGGGGTCTTGAGTGGCTGAGAAGTGGACTGTGGCCCCTGTCCAAATGACTTTTCGTGGTTACTTCTGAGATCCACTGAGGTCTGTAGTCCCCATCAGGGCACTGAAGCCATTCAAAGTAGTGGGATCTGAGCGGTGATGTGTACATTTACAATTAGCTGGTATTATTCATCACAAGAATATTTTATTTAAAGAAACCAATAAAGCAGATGGAGATTGTGAAGATGTGCCTATTTTAGCTGGCACGTTTGTTCAGCAACTGGCACAACGAGAGAGGTGCAGAAGAGCAGATGAGATGAAGAACACCAATTATTTTAATTTTCTTGAAGAGGGGAACTGAGATCACAGTTTTGACCTTCACAAATCAGAAAATTATCTGGAATCTAGGTAATTCAAGATGATCATGGGACACCTGGCAGAGCAGGAAAAAATTGGCTGTAGCTTTTATGTTTGACTCTCCTGTGCAGCTGAATTAATTGAAGTGAAATATCTAGAGGAATAGGAGTGATTCTGGTAATACAGTAGAAAGAGCATGGGTTTGGTGTTGTTCAGAGGAAGGTTTGGATTCCTGCTCTTCTATCTACTAGTTGTGCGTGCTTGGCAAATGGTTTAATGTTTCTGAGATTCAATTTCCTTATTGGTAAATGGTATTAGTGACACCATTACATTATTCAATGAAGATTAAAATGAGATAAAGTTGATAAAGCAGCTGGCCGAACGCTAGATCCAGCTCAATACATATCGTTCCCTGTTGGTTCCAACACTGTGTGCTGGTTAAGAGACACCTGGATATTCTGTTCCTTTCTGCTCAAATGCTATAATAGTTTAGCATGTGCTCTGAAGAGTGAACAGGATCATGAGGGACTTGAATCCATGTTCTGTGTTCCGAAAGGAGATGAAATGTCTAATATGAAGAGCAGATACTCAGGGGAGACAATATTGGGGTCTTCAAATACTGAACAGTATTGAGGAAAGACAGTGAAGACTTATTGTATATGTTCTCTAAGAGATTGAGGAGTGGAAGCTACAGGAAGATACATTTTAGCTCAAATATGAAAAAAGAAATAAACAAAAGACTTTCTACCAATGAGTCTAACTGAAGGAAAGTGGCAAGGCTACTGAGAAGAGGAGTTGAATGAGCTGGGTCTTCAAAAGTGCAGGGGGTCCTAGAGAGCCTGGGGACATTGGTGGTGTTGGTGGGGTCATCCCAGACAGAGGAACATCAGATTCGGAACATCATCACGCGGTGGTGAAACGGTGTGATGTATGGACATTTAGCCGATCCTGGAACATGGATTTGGTGGACGTTGCAGTGAGTGGCAGAGATCATGGAAGATTTCGAGGTTTTCCTGAGATAATCGAAGGCTTTTGACTGGACAACAATGTGATCAGATGTGCTTATTAAAAGAGAATCAGTGATGACAAACAGGACAGCCACGACAACCATGCCTAACTCTGCCATTGAGTATGTGATCTTGGTCAAGCTATTTCAAGCCTCCAAGACACACTAGGAAAATGGAGCTAATAGTCTTGTCTTGCTTCCTTCTTGGGTTTACCTGAAGGCCAAATGCATCATGGATGTGAAAACACGTGAGAAAAATGCAAAATGCAACAAAGGCATTTTATTGCAATCTTCCGCATTCCTGCTGAAGGTGAGTGGTGTGACAATGGGTTGAGAATATGTGTTCCTTTGAGATCTTGGCTTTTTTTTCCTGCATTTTTTCCCCCTTGACTGTGCTCCAACAAACCATAGCAATGCCCTGTGTCCCCACCTCATTTTGTAGACCAAAAATGTTCTGGCCCTTCCCTTCCTTATGGTCTCTGTCTATCTGCCGTGCAGCTGGGACTTGGGTGCCTGGGCTGTGTAATTGTGAAGTGCTGTCATCTATGAGGCTGCTGATCCACATCTCTGTTAGAACATCAAACTCATGGTATCAAAAGTGGGGCCTGAGAAAGATCACAAATAGGCCAAGGTTCTAGTTCTTTCATCTTTAAGTTGGGAATCAAACTTCTGACCTACAGGATTATTGGAAGGATCTAATGAAATACAGTGAAGAGCCTGTACAGTATAGTCAATAAAAGACAAAACAAATAAAAAAATAAAACAAATAAAAAAATAAAAACTATAGAAAGCAGTAGTCATTTAGTGAGCCATGGATATGAATATATTTGTACATATTTTAATTATGTGTGTATGTACTATATAGCCAGGGACTTCTGTTGTTTGAATAAGAACTAAAATTAAGAAAAAAGAAGCACTGGATGTACCTCATTTCATCCTGGTGAGAAGACCTAAGTTCTTCCTCGACACTGAGGCAGGACTCAGTGTTGCATTAGAATATTCTCCGGTCCAGACTGTTATCTTGTTTAGGTCAAACTATAGCAGTAATTTGGATGCACAACCTCTACAAAGGCGTAGGGGTGGGCCTGGCAGCCTGAAGAACAACAATACAGCTTCCAACCATAGGTCATGGGCTCTAGGTCAGGATGTCAGCTTCTAAAGGCTCGTCATAGTTGGGTTATTTTGTTAAGCTCTTGATTGCTTTATTTTCTTGCAAAAATGTTGTTATTGTACCATCTCCATTTGCTCTGCTGCGGACTGGTGTGAAATTCAAGACCAGAACCTCCCTTCCCCCACCTCCAGGTGCTTGTATTTGGAGATGGACTTTGAGATTCCACTTGTCTATAAAAATGGCTGCTTATCTCTCCGGAGGGGTCCTGCCAGAGGCAGAGGCCTGGCCCTTGTAACTATGACTGGGCTCTTTGAGCTCTGATTATGAGTGGCTGTGTGGTGGGACTAGGGGGCATCCCTCGGAGGGGTACTGACTGCTTGCTTCTTCACAGTGACTTTCAGGGTATCCCCAACTTCAGCTTATAGACATGGATTTGAGGGGATCTCCATCATAAGCCTGTAAAAATTCTTACCATTTTTGGAAGTATTTTACCCCTGAGCAATTCTGATTTTGATAGAATTTATGAGTCCAGTGGTTGCTTCATTATTAATAACAGTATCATAATAGAAAGTATTATATAGAGTGATTTTGGTAATTAAAGTTAGACCAGCACTGGAGTCTGGAATCTACTTCTTATTAAATTATGATTCTGGAAAATTCTCTTAACCTCTTTCTGTCTCAGTTTCCACATCTTAAAAACAGGAATGATCACACCAACTTTTCGGAGTTATGGTTTGTGAAGGGTAATATGACTTGCCTGAAAACCAACCCCATCTTAGTGTCATATTTCCAAAGGGCATTAAAAGTAATTGATAAGTGAGCAAGAAAATATATATGATATCACTTATATGTGGAATCTAAAAAAAATACAAATGAACTTATTTATAGAACAGAAACAGACTCACAGACAGAGAACAAACTTATGGGGAAAGGGGAAAAGGGGAGGGGAGGGTTGTTAGGAATTTGGGATTAACATATACATACTACTATATGTAAAACAGATAAACAACAAGGACCTACCGAACTGATAGTGAACTATGTAGTTCACTGGTATGAACTATCATACTGATAGTGAACTATAGCAATATTTTGTAATAACTTATATGGGAAAAGAATCTGAAAAAGAATATATATATGTGTATATAGATATGTATATCTATATACACATATCTATATACACATATCTATATATCTATATCTATATCTGAATCACTTTGCTGTGCACCTAAAACTAACACAACATTGTAAATCAATTATACTCCAATTTAAAAAAAATTGATAAACCATTTAACTTTTTACGACAGACCTCTCAAATACAGTAAGTACAGAGTATGTTCATAGCACACAACATTCATTAAAACATTGCTTTCTCCATCAGTTTATTTCTCAACATCTGTCACACTGCAGTTTCCACTTTCTCCTTCTGGACGCCTGTAGTGTCCAGGCTCTCATAAAAACCAGCCTGTGTAAGCTCTTTGGTTGCCCTTTCCTCCGTTCCTGCCTTCCCTGGCTTTCCCCAGAAAAGGAAGGCCCTGGGGCTGATCCTGAAAACTGGAATCCTTCCACCTTAGGAGAAGGGGAGGGAGGAGGGGGAAAGGCTACAGACACAACTTGGGTAACCGGCTGGAGAGTGGAGGGTCGGCTACTGGCATGGAAAGCTGGGAACAGTGGGGTGAGGGGACCAGATTCTAAGAAAAATGATCAGTGGCCACACATTCTGGCCTGACCTCCGCCCCCGCAGCTTGAGAACTGTTTAAGCAGAAGACGAGGGAGATGGGGAAATCCTTCCACCGCGAGTCTTTAGTCTAGCCCATGAAGAGGCTGAAAGAACCCTCCATTGAGGACCCTGGCTGTGAGATGCTGTGGGGTGGGCTACGCTGGAGGCTAGTTGTGTGTAGGGGGGCAGGTTTGCAAGACTTTGGCCAGGATGTGAACTTCTTTCCTGGTCAGAGAAACAAACACTGAAAAGATCTCCTGCCCTAGCCCAGCCCCCTGAAGAACTCTCACATGTGCCCACAAGAGAGCCAGGGTTTGGACCTCCGCCATCAGGCAGCGGTTGTACTTAGCCTGAGAAGCTCAAGGCGGAGGTGATGACACAGAATCCAGGTAAGTAAGAGAAAGTTGCTTCATCCCACCTTCTGTTCCCTACTTAAGGTACAGGTGTGTGAACCTGCCCCTTACCTCCATAAGTCACTTAGGCTGGAGACTGGCTAGCCCTGGTGGAGAGAAGATGGGATATGAGATGTCAATAGGGTATAAGACTGAAGTTTCAAACTAGGTGGGACATTTTTATACCCAAAAGCAACCAGAAAAATACAGAATCTGTCAAAGGTGTCATTAAGGGCTGGGAAAGGGACATTTGACAACATGGTTGAAGGGAAGGATTAGAGAGAAAAAAAGACAAAAAAAAAAAACCTGTTTGTATTTGTGCCCTGCTGAGTTCAGACTGTTCCATAAGCCAGTTATGTCTGATGAATTTTCCTTTATCCCTGATACAACAATATGGATGAAAATGTCCTATAAGCCGGAATGTACCATACAAATATTAGTTATGATTAATGATCATTACAAATAGGAGTAGAGAAATAACATGAGGGTTTCCTTGAATTATCTCAAGGTTATTTTAGAAATCGAAAGCATCAAAGCACAATTCCTGGTCTGGAGTGAGACGGAAATCAGCAGTGTTTCAAAATACCTAGCACGTGGCCACAGGGGAATAGGGCTAGATTTCTGGAGTTGGCTCAGGGCTCTGGCAGAGCAAGGAGTGCCTCATTTCGCATCCTCTCTAATGACACCACCATTCTGCAGACACCCAGGACCCTCTATTTTTTTTCTCCTATCGCTGACCCGAGAGCAGTAGTTATACTTTGTAATTGTACTTGTGAAATGCTTTCACTCTGAATCCTCTCTCTCCACCTCTATGTACATAATGAAAACAGCTCAGTGAGTGTCAGATACTGTTTATGCGTTATCCCACTCACCCTTCACAGCGGCCCCATGAAGTAGGTACTACATTATTCCCTATATACTGTACAAACGGGAAGACTGAAAGTCAGAGAGGGACAGTCACTTATCCAAGCTCACACAGCTACTGGGTGGCAGCGGGCAAACTTGACTTGGAAGACTCACCTTAACCCAGGTACTCTATGTGCACTTTCTCCATTTTCATTCATCCTCCACCCTGCTGCCAGGGTGCTCTTCCCAAGTCTTGTGCTGTCCCTGTCCTGATGAAAATCCTTCCAGGGCCCTTTAATGCCCATGGACAAATTCCACATCCTCAGCCTGGTGGTCCAAACTGTCCAGGAACTGCCACCAATCTCCTTCAGGCTCCATACTCCTTGGAGCCCTCGGACCCCGTGATAGTCTCTGATGGGCCATCTCTCTCCTTCTCCAAGTGCTGGAGCAATACTGTCTGAGCAATGCTGGACCCACATAGGCCTCTCTGGTTCTCTAGCAAGAAGCAGTTATGTGGGATGGTTAAAGCAGAGCTTCAGGAGCAGATGCATTTGGGTTCTTACATCAGACTCAGCCTGTTCCTAGCTGTATGAACCAGGAAATTTATTTAACCTCCATGAGTTTTGGTTTCCTCATCTGGAAAGAACGGTAATTATGATAGAGGTACATGAGGATTTACTCAGCTGATACAGGCCAAGTGCTTAGCATGGTACCCAGATCATTCTAAGCCCTCATTCATTCCGTCCATATATGTGGAGCATATTGCGTGCCAAGGGTATGCTAGGTTCTAGGGATACCACGATGAACAAACCAAGTCTAGTTCCTGCCCTCATGCACTTTATAGTTTAACTGGTGAGACAGGCATTAACATACCAAACATAATTATTTGAGGTGCTTTTTGAGAATGTTCCCTGAGATGTGGCTAGGTGGTACGGGGGTTACCCTGACTTACATAATGTGTGACCCTGGGAGGTGAGCATTGCTAGCCCCATTTTACAATTGAGGAAACTGAAGCCTGGACCCATCAAGAGATTATCTCAGGACCAGCCAGACAATAAGGAGTAGATACAGCCTGGAACTAGATTCATCTAACTTAAAACACTAAGCTCTTTCTTCTATACCCACTAGCTTTGTGCTATTGATGGGAACCTCGACTGCTCTTTTTTTTTTACATCTTTATTGGAGTATAATTGGCTTACAATGGTGTGTTAGTTTCTGCTCTATAACAAAGTGAACCAGTTATACATATACATATGTTCCCATATCTCTTCCCTCTTGTGTCTCCCTCCCTCCCACCCTCCTTATTCCACCCCTCTAGGTGGTCACAAAGCACCAAGCTGATCTCCCTGTGCTATGCGGCTGCTACCCACTAGCTATCTATTTTACGTCTACCTATTTTATCTCCATCCATTTGTATCATGCCACTCTCTCGCTTTGTCACAGCTTACCCTTCCCCCTCCCCATATCCTCAAGTCCATGCTCTAGTAAGTCTGTGTCTTTATTCCTGTTTTACCCCTAGGTTCTTCATGACATTTTTTTTTCTTAAATTCCATATATATGTGTTAGCATACGGTATTTGTCTTTCTCTTTCTGACTTACTTCACTCTGTATGACAGACTCTAGGTCCATTACCTCATTACAAATAGCTCAATTTCGTTTCTTTTTATGGCTGAGTAATATTCCATTGTATATATGTGCCACATCTTCTTGATCCATTCATCCATTCACAGTTGCTTTATATCCTGTTCCATTGATCTATCTTTCTGTTTTTGTGCCAGTACCATACTGTCTTGATTACTGTAGCTTTGTAGTATAGTCTGAAGTCAGGGAGCCTGATTCCTCCATTTTTCGTTCTCAAGATTGCTTTGATATTCGGGATCTTTTGTGTTTCCATCCAAATTGTGAATTTTTTTGTTCTAGTTCTGTGAAAAATGCCAATGGTAGTTTGATAGGGATTGCATTGAATCTGTAGACTGCTTTGGGTAGTACAGTCATTTTCACAAAGTTGATTCTTCCAATCCAAGAACATGGTATATCTCTCCATCTATTTGTATCATCTTTACTTTCTTTCATCAGTGTCTTATAATTTTCTGCATACAGGTCTTTTGTTTCCTTAGGTAGGTTTATTCCTAGATATTTTATTCTTTTTGTTGCAATGGTAAATGGGAATGTTTTCTTGATTTCCCTTTCAGATTTTTCATCATTAGTGTATAGGAATGCCAGAGATTTCTGTGCATTACTGTGCATTAATTTTGTATCCTGCTACTTTACCAAATTCATTGATTAGCTCTAGTAGTTTTCTGGTAGCATCTTTAGGATTCTCTGTGTATAGTATAATGTCATCTGCAAACAGTGACGTCTTTACTTCTTTTCTGATTTGGATTCCTTTTATTTCCTTTTCTTCTCTCATTGCTGTGTCTAAGACTTCCAAAAGTATGTTGAATAAGAGTGGTGAGAGTGGGCATCCTTGTCTTGTTCCTGATCTTAGTGGAAATGGTTTCAGTTTTTCACCAATGAGGATGATGTTGACTGTGGGTTTGTCATATATGGCCTTTATTATGTTGAGGAAAGTTCCCTCTATGCCTACTTTCTTTAGGGTTTTTATCATAAATGGGTGTTGAATGTTGTCGAAAGCTTTCTCTCCATCTATTGAGATGACCATATGGTTTTTCTCCTTCAATGTGTTAATATGGTGTATCACATTGATTGATTTGCGTATACTGAAGAATCCTTGCATTCCTGGAATAAACCCCACTTGATCATGGTGTATGAACCTTTTAATGTGCTGTTGGATTCTGTTTGCTAGTATTTTGTTGAGGATTTTTGCATCTATATTCATCAGTGATGTTGGCCTTTAGTTTTCTTTCTTTGTGACATCCTTGTCTGGTTTTAGTATCAGGGTGATGATGGCCTCGTAGAATGAGTTTGGGAGTGTTCCTCCGTCTGCTATATTTAGGAAGAGTTTGAGAAGGATAGGTGTTAGCTCTTCTCTAAATATTTGATAGACTTCTCCCGTGAAGCCATCTGGTCCTGGGCTTTTGTTTGTTGGAAGATTTTTAATCACAGTTTCAATTTCAGTGCTTATGATTGGTCTGTTCATATTTTCTATTTCTTCCTGATTCAGTCTTGGCAGGTTGTGCATTTCTAAGAATTTGTCCATTTCTTCCAGGTTGTCCATTTTACTGGCATAGAGTTGCTTGTGGTAATCTCTCATGATCTTTTGTATTTCTGCAGTGTCAGTTGTTACTTCTCCTTTTTCATTTCTAATTCTATTGATTTGAGTTTTCTCCCTTTTTTTCTTGATGAGTCTGGCTAATGGTTTATCAATTTTGTTTATCTTCTCAAAGAACCAGCTTTTAGTTTTATTGATCTTTGCTATCGTTTCCTTCACTTCTTTTTCATTTATTTCTGATCTGATTTTTATGATTTCTTTCCTTCTGCTAAATTTGGGGTTTTTTTGTTCTTCTTTCTCTAATTGCTTTAGGTGCAAGGTTAGGTTGTTTATTCGAGATGTTTCCTGTTTCTTAAGGTAGGATTGTATTGCTATAAACTTCCCTCTTAGAACTGCCTTTGCTGCATCCCATAGGTTTTGGGTCTTCGTGTCTCCATTGTCATTTGTTTCTAGGTATTTTTTGATTTTCTCTTTTTGACTGCTCTTAAAGAGTATTCCTCACCTCTTGCTCTCGAATGATTAGATGACTAAATGAATGAATGGCTGAATGAATGAATGACAAAGCATTAATTGGTTGAAAGTATAACAGAAGACCTCACAGGCTAGTGAAGGAGAGTCTTACTTTAAAGTGGAGGTACCCAGTCAGCAGTGGTCCTTCCCAATCCCCTGGGGGTAGGAGGCAGACTTAGGCCAGCTGGCATGTAAATATTTAGGTGTGTTAGTAAACGTCTTCTGAGTAATGGATAAATATATCAGTTTTTGTGAGTTGGCAGCTAAGGAGTTAAAAATAAAGACACTGCTTTGTCCCCTCTCCCCTACCATCTAGCTTCAATCTAACCAAAGCGATACTACCATCATCAATTTCATACTTGGGGTGGGGGGGGGAGTCCCATGAAATATTTCTTTATAAATAAGAATTGTATGCTTTAACAAAAGATATTTGGAAACCACTGCTCTAAGGGAGCAGCTGCCGCAAGACGGCTCAGGAAGATCCCCGGATTTCCAGACCTACGGAGGGAGGGGGTAGGTGGTAGCTGCTGTTTACCTTGAATGCTACTATCCCTCCTCCATCTCAGTACCTTCTCACTCAGAAAACACATCCAGCTTACGTCTGGGGAGTGTGTTAGAGTTTACAGAAAGCTTTCACATGCCTTATCTCAGCTGATTCCAACAATGACTCCTGAAGAACTGGGGTCCTCTCCAATTTAAAGAGGAGAACACTCAGGCTGGAAACCATGAGTAGCTACAAAGTTGCAGAGCCTGGGCTCTGAGCGTTGTGTCAGGCCCCTGTGGGGCTGCCAGTCTTTGTGGTCACTTTACATGAAGCAGATTCCACTTTGCTATTTTCGAGAAGAAACACAAGCCGGCCATCTTGCCTGGTCTAGGCTGGATGTGCTCTCCTTTCAGAAGCATGTGTGTGAATTGGGGGTGGGAGCCCTGGAGAAGACGGTCACCAGCCTGTGGGGCTCGGGTGGGGGGTGGTCATTTCATTGCAGAAAAATAACCCATATGTGCAAAAGTCCTTGTGCCGCTGCCAGACGACGTAGCTTTGAAGGGGAGGGAAAGGTCTAGTCCTCTGGGTA
This sequence comes from Pseudorca crassidens, assembly GCF_039906515.1. Classification (NCBI taxonomy): domain Eukaryota; kingdom Metazoa; phylum Chordata; class Mammalia; order Artiodactyla; family Delphinidae; genus Pseudorca; species Pseudorca crassidens. Next base: position 57,817,374 of record NC_090304.1, read on the forward strand.
ACATGTCTTTCTTGGGAACTGTTTCTGTCTGGACAGCTTGGCATTTGTATAGCTACATTTCCATGGGAACCCAATCAACCAACTCTCTGAACAAAATATAGGCAGAATGGAACAAAATATAGGCACTGGATGGGAGTTAGGGAGCCTGGTTCTCACATCGCCTCTCCCGCTGAACACTTGGTAGCATTCCTCTCACAGCCGTTTCTTCCTTTGTAAACCATTCTAAGACTTCTCTTCCATTCCAGAAGCCTCCTGCCTTCCTTCTAAGCTCTGCTTCTCTTGGTTGCAATTCCCGGACTTGAGTCCCTCTGATCAGGATGTTTGTCTGAGCTGGATGGAAGCTCACTCTCCTGGTCCTTGGCTATTCAGGCTTGTGCCTGGGTCTGAACTGCCATATGTCATGGAGGATATTTGCTCCTGATGCAGGCTCTTGGAAGGCCAGTTGAATATGTTTCTATATGTCTAATGGGCTCTTTCATCTCCTGCTCATGAGCTAAAGGAAGTCATGTGACTTCCTTGTCCAGCAGGTTAAGGCCACACCTCATCACCCCAGACCATTTCCTAGACACAGGATCAGATGCAGCTGCTGTAAATCACCTGTACAGGCTCTCTCTCTTTTTCTCCTAGGCGGTCACTGAGCTCAGAGCAATGACTAACTTCAGGGATCAGATTCCTGCTGCTAGGAGGTTGATTCAAATTTCAGAGCCTGAGGTGGCTCTGCTCTCCCCGCTGGGCAGGAAGAAAAGGGGCTAAATGCAATGAATCTAGCCCTGCTTCCATTCCTTCCCCAGGTCTCTCTGACCCGGAAGACAGGTTCAGATGAAGGCAAAGGAATAACTGTTGGTAAATGGGTGAAGTTAAGAGGGGGAAAGAGAAAATAAGACAGAGTGACCTATGCTCAATTCCTTAGTCTCTGTTGGTGAAGTCCGCACTGGAGCAATGTCACTTGGAAAATAACCTGGCCTTGAATAGCAAGAGCTTGAAAACTGTTCATGTCGTTTGATCAGTAATTCTGCTTCCTCAAATCTAGCCTAAGGACCTGATCAGAATTGCAAATAGAGCTTTATGTACATGAATGTTTATCACAGGGCTGCTTATTATTATAATGAATGTTATTAATAATCTCAGTGTCTGATCTGGGATTAGTTATGTAAATTATGACTCATCTATATAGGATGAAACATCCTATAGTAATTTAAAATGATGCTTACATAGGTATGTTCAACATGCTTATGATGTAATGTTAAGCAAAATCAAGCAGAACAAATTTTGGAAAAAATATCAATAATAATATGTAAAGATAAAATATGCTTAAGAAATATTCTGGGAAGAATGTGCCCATGTTATCAGTGGTTGACTCTTGAATGGGATAACGTTTGCTTGAATTTTCTAATTGTTCATAATGATTATGTACTTCTTTTATAATTAAAAAAGAGGGGTACAGTGAAGGAGAACTAAAGAGCTATTTTCTCCCTTGAAATCATGAGTGCTCTGGATGTCTGTTGGGCCCTTGGTTCTGTAACTTTGGCCTAAAGGTGGCAGGCTCTTGGCACTAACAGCAACCAAATCAGAAGAGTCCCTTACTTAAGTCCTATATTTAAGGGCCAGATAAAGATGGTATCAGCAGTGATATTCTGAAAGCTACAGAATCATCTTCTCTAAGAAGCCTTTCCTGGCTCAAGTCAGGCACTTCTTCCCGTGCTCTGTTCCCTCCCATGGCCCAACTGTGCTTTAGCATCTAAAGGATTTTGTGGCATTTTAGGGATGAGCAGGATCTTAAAGATCATTTAGCCCATTCATTCACTCATTCACATATTCGCTCATTCATTCTACACTTAGTGCCTATAGCCGATAAATATTTTCTGAAAGACTTCTAATTGATCCTGCCTAGTTCCAATACAGTCAATATTATAACTATTTGGGGATTTGTTTTCAAGCATAGCTTTCCGGGCAAATCGCTCCTTTTGGGGTTGACTCGTGCCCTGCTGGCTTTCTTGGACTTTCCAGGCAGGCTCATCCTTGCTTACTCCCATGTTGCACCCTGAAAGCCAACTGTTGCCCTGGTTACCAGAAGTCATACTTAGCCTGCCAAACTCAACTTCCTCCCCACGTTCCTGCCACATTGGTTCCTTCCTGGGCTAGTCCTTAAATCCACCTTGTCCAATCTGCCCGTCTTCTGTGGCAGATGCCTTACTTACCATTCAGAGGAATCACCAAATGAGCTGTGCACGTGACTTATCCTGAAATCCAGGCCCGCTATCTGGAGAAGCCAACACTGCTAGGTTGCGGGGGGCCGGGGTGGGGTGACAATGCTGAGCGATGGGGGCCTCACACCACTCTGATTACTTTGTTCCTTACGAGAGTAAACAGGTCAGGTGGAGCCTTCAGGAATGTATCTACCCAAGTTTACCTACCTCCGCCTGGTCATACTTTCCCATGTCTCAGGAAGTGAAAAATGACAGAGCTGACCAAGCTTGGATGACCTGGAGGGTGCTTCTTTCACGCCATCCTCCTTCTCTACCCCAGCACGTGGGCTGCCCCTTCTCCTGTCTTTCATGGCTCTTAGGATCGCTCCTGCTCTAACGCTTACAGGAACCTCAGTCCTGAGCCTGGGCCCAGCTTCCTGGCACAAAGTCTGCCTGGGAAAAGGGGCTGAGGAGAGGATGGAGAGTACTGGGAAGACCTGGGGCTTGGAGTCAGGCAAATAATGTGAGTCTCTCTCAGCTGTGAGACCTTAGGAAAGTGACTGCCATGCAACTGAGTTTTTTCCCAAGCAGTTTTGAAACAGGAGGGAAGGGGGCAGGGCACAACCTTTAAAAGAATGACATAGCCATAGGACATGACAAAAACTGGTTAGAACCAAACTAGGTCCAAGATGGTGGAAGATCTGACTAACAGTGGACCTTGAGCCTCATCACACGCTCACTGTAATACATTAACATAAGCTAAGTGACACACCCACCAGCAACATGATATGGGGGGGGGACCAACAAAGATCGAAAAGTGGGCGGTGGGGCTTCCCTAGTGGCGCAGTGGTTAAGAATCCGCCTGCCAATGCAGGGGACACAGGTTCAAGCCCTGGTCTGGGAAGATCCCACATGCCGCGGAGTAACTAAGCCCCTGCGCCACAGCTACTGAGCCCGCAAACCGCAACTACTGAAGCCCGCGCACCTGGAGGCCATGCTCCACAACAAGAGAAGCCACCACAATGAGAAGCCCGTGCACCGCAATGAAGAGTAGCCCCCGCTCGCCGCAACTAGAGAAAGCTCGGCGCAACAACGGAGACCCAAGGCAGCCAAAAACAAAAGCAAACCAAAAAAAGTGGGCGGTGGCCCAATTCCTGGAAATCTCTGCCCCTTCCTCCAAATAGCTGGAATAATCCTCCCACTCATTAGCCTATGAAATTACCCAGCCCATAAAAACTAACCACCCCGCATTTCAGCGCCTTCTGCCTTCTGAGGTGGCCCACACTCCGTGGAGTCTGTTTCTCTCTAAATAAATCCACTTCTTACCTATCACTTTGTCTCTCACTGAATTCTTTCTGCAACGAGACATCAAGAACCTGAGCTTCATTAAGTCCTGAGATCAGTTGTGTGATCCGTCAACCATGGGTTCAAGTCCCAATCTGGGTTTTAGCTGGGTTCGAGTTCCGGCGTGTGGGTTCAAGTCTCAATCTGAGTTACACTGTTTCGGTTTCCATTTACCCTCCTTTGGGTAACTAATATTCTGCACTCAACTATCATGTGTAGGTTTATTTCCCCCATACCACTAAGCAATTTTCCGACACCAGCTAGGTGTCCTACAATTCAACTCAATTCTGACAGTATCTACCTAGAAATACCATCTGCTTCCTCAGATAGAGGGCTGAGTCCCAGGCGATACTGCCCTTCCCCAACTTCAAATGCCAATCACAAGTCCAGTTTGTCACCTGTGCTTCTGACTGACTGGCTGTAGATTGGAGGTTTCAATGATCCCCTCTTTGGGTTCTATTTGTTTGCTAGAGCTGTTCACAGTAACTCAGAGAAACACTTTACTTACTAGATTACTGGTTTACTTTAAAAGGATGTAACTTGAGAATAGCCAGCTGGAAGAGAGGAGGCACAGGGCAAGGTATGGGAAAGGGCACAGAGCTTTCCCACTCTCCCTGAGTGCCACTCTCCCCAGATCTCCATGAGGTCACCAACCTGGAAGCTCTCTGAGCCCAGTCCTTTATAGGGTCTTCACAGAGGCTTTGTTACATAGGCATGATAGATGAAATCGTTGACCACTGACTATTAATTCAACCTCCAGCCCCATCTCTCTGCTCCCAGAAAGTCAGGGAGTTAGGACTGTTAGTTCCAACCAAGGTTGATTCTACTGGCAGCCAGACCCCATCCTAGATTCAGTCCAAAAGTCACCTCATTAACATAACAAAACACACCTCAATCACTCCCGTTTACTGAGGAAATTCCAAGGGTTTTAGGAGCCGTGCACCAGAAACATGGATGAAGACCAGATACATATTTCTTATAAATCATCATACCACAGTAAAGGCCCCCTGACTCTCCCCTGCAGAACTGCTCTCTCCCATACCGTTCACCAAGGATGGAGCCTAGGACTCAAGCCAGTCAGCCCACAGACTTCCTTTGATCACTGTCCTGGACTCAGGGAGGGGCACATTGCACACTCTGAGACTCTGAGAGGAAGTGGGAATTTTGGTAAACCTTTCTGGAATGAGAATGTGTTTTTCCCAAGGTCCTGAAACTAAGAGAAGGCAGGAGCTACAGCTGTTACTGCGAACCTGAAACTTAAGACTGATGTCAGTTCAGCAAAAACGGATCAAGAGACGGAGAGTCAGGTCCCAACAAGGAAGACAGGTTAGAGATCTCTTTCGAGTCAGGGTCTAACAGGAAATAGATGGTTCACCTGAACTAGATGACACGAGCAAGGTTTATTAAAGGGACAGTTCACTGCAGGCAGAGATGCAGGGTGCCGGACCACCTAGCGCAAACATACCGCAGGGACCCAGGGCCAGTTGCAGTGAACTGTTACCATTTCTAGGTCCAAAGGGATGTGGGAGGGGGTAGTTTCCAGAACCTACAAGGAAAAGGGTCATGTAGAGAGTGCTACCTTGAGAGAAACCATGACCTGGAATTGAGGGACAGAGCCAGCCTGGGGTGATCCTGCAGGCAGGAGCCCGAGGAATAAATACCTTGGCCTCCCTTCGCTCCCTCCCTTCAAACCTCTGCTGGCCTTTCCCATTGGCTATCCTGGCAGCCAGAGGTTGCGGAAGCCCCGTGGATATGCACGGGGTAGCACAGGCTCCGGGGACAGAGGGCAGGGAGAGGAAGGGTAGCAAGTGGATCTGCAGGGGGAAAGGGAAACAATCCTGCACAGCCCTGAACCCAGTCCTACCCCTAGACTCTGCTCAGTGTATGTGAGCCAGTAAATTCCCCCTTTACCTAAGCCAGCTGTACAGAGCTTTCTGTCCTTTACATCCAGTAGAATCCTAATCGACACGGTGGCCTAAATGAGCTTCATTTTCTCCCGCTGTATCTTTTTTTTAATATATTTTTTTTATTGTGGTAAAATATATACAGCATAACCATTGTTGTTATGGGCCCCTTCCTGCCCTCTGCAGTTATCAGTCCAGATGCCCTGAGCCTCAGGTTCTGGGGGGTCTGGAGACACCTTCCCTCCCCAGGCGGCCACTGCTCCATCAGCCTGCATTTAACCGAACATCTCAGCAACAGCACACAGAACTATAAAACACAGCTTCTGTGCAGCAGACATTTACAGTCTAAGACCCAACCAAGGCTTCCCTCCCTCCTTCAAAACTTAACCAACATAACCATGTTAACCATTTAAAATTTTAAGCATTTTTAATTGTACAATTCAGCGGCCTTAAATCCATTTACATTGTGCAACTGTCACCAGTTTCTAGTTCCAAAATTTTTCGTCACCCCCAAAAGAAACTCTGTACCCGTTAAGCCATAACTCCCTATTTCCCCTTCCCTTTAGCCCCTGGCAACCTCTAATCTACCTTCTGTCTCTATGAATTTACCTACCTATTCTAGCTACTTCATGTAAATGGAATCTTACAATGTCTTTCCTTTTGCGTCTGGTTCCTTTCACTTATCATCCTGTTTTCAGTTCATCCATGTTGTAGCATGGGTCAGAACCCTATCCCTTTTTATGACTGAGTAATATTCCACTGTATGGATATACCACAGCTGGCTTCTCCATTCACCTTAGGATGCTTTCACCTTTTGGCTATCGTGAATAACGCTTCAATGAACTCTTCCTGTGTATTTTAAATGCCTCCCATCAGAAGAAGAATGAAGGAGTAAAGGAGATAATGGTAATAAAATGCATGGAGCCTTGTGGTGGGAGCTCACAAAATCTGCTCAGAGCTACTGCCTTGTGTGTCAGGGCACACCTCCCACTCAGGAGCCAGTCTCCTCTAAGACTGGCACCGAATCACCCTGTGGAGAAGTGAAGGGGGTGAAAGAGAGAAGCCGTTGACTTCCGGAGTGTGGAGGCCTTCGGGTGTTATTTTTAAAAGTACCAGAAGCCACAGTAACCTAGTAATTAGAGCGATGCTGTGGCCGGCGTTTGTTTAATGGTTGAGTGATCAGAAGTTTTCTTTCCTTCTTTTTTTTCATTCTCCTGTCACCTCTGGCTGATTAGAAAGGCATGTGAGTCTTTCCTTACACGTAATTTTCCAAGTCTGAAGTGAGAAATTGAACTGAAGGCAATTACAGCAGCTGATCTAATATACTTAATTGCACACAGGAGCTAGGAATTTGAAGCGTTCCTTGGAGGATGGGGTAAAGTGGACTTGGAGTTACAGATGTCACATCTACCTGTGGGCGTGCATGTGGTCTCTAAGGCACCCAGGCCTCACCCGAGCACGGGTTTGTGTGTATACACAGATGAGAGGCAGATGCTCTAGGAGCGTGTCCTCCAAGATGGCAGCACTTCCTGTGATGGTTTGGCTTATGAATTTACAATGGTTTTCAAGTACTAATTCAGAAGCTTGGAGGATTTTTAAAATGTCCCCTCTCCTCACCCCACCAGCACCGAGAAACTCTAAGAAAACTAATGAAAAGAGGTGAAACACACGAGGAAATCTGATTGGAGGGCAGAGCCTGTTGACCAAAGAGGAAACAATGAGTAGGACAGGTTGAAACCACGCTGTCCCTTAGCAGCAGTCAGTAGCAGCAACACGGCGTCCCTGAGAACTACAGGGCACTATAATCAATACAGCAGCCCCACGCTGAGGAGCTAAAACTCCTCATAATAATGACCGTTTACTGAGTACTTCCTGTGTGCTGGATACCGTGCCCCTGCTTTTCACACGTTACTTTCCACCTTCAGAACTATCCTGCACAGCGGGTGGTATTATTCTGGTTTTACAGACGAGGACTGCAATGTTCAGAGTGCCCTGCCCCTCTGTACAAAGACTTGCTGAAACAGGATTAGATCTCAGGTCTGAGCTAAAGCCAAGGATTGTTGCCTTATGTCCCGGTGTCACATCGCAACTCCAGAGTCTGTGGCACAGAGACTGCAGGGCAAGACAAACACACTCATCGATCTGCTCCCCGTTCCTCCTCTTCCTCTGCCTGCCTTCTGCTTCTGTTTCCGCAATCTAGTCTCCTCACCCTTCATGTTCCCTTCCCTCTCATCTCCATCCTTCTGCCAAACTATCTCCCATTTCCCTTCTTCCCTCCCCATTCTCATCCAGTTTTGATCAAGAACTGGTCACAGGGTGGTCACTCTGAAAACAAAAGAGGGAGCCCCAGGAAAGAAAACTTTCCTTTGACATCACTGTGAGCTGGGAAGCTGGCAGGAGCTGCCGAGGGTGAGCCATGAAACTCTGAAGGGCAGCAACGAATGGACGGAAGGAGCCCCTGGCCCATACCTGGCATCTGCAACCCTGCTCCCATCCTCTGACTTGAGCTGTAACTCATCAAAGGGGGTGGGAGAAATGTCTTTGACTTGGAGAGGTAGGTGCTGCGCCAATCCAGCGCCTGTGTGGAGTTGAGCATCACATGGTGGGAGATGGGGTCGCATTGGCTTGGTACACAAGGAGAGAGCAGCCACGGGGAAGCAGGGCATGGAGCCAGGGAATGGAAGAGCCAGGGAGATGTGAGTGGTGAAGTCACATCAAAGCCAGTCAGCAGGAGGGTGGCTCCAGGTGAGCCCGGGCTTGCCGCCAGGGACTAGCTCTGACGTGCCCGACTCTCCTTGGCATGAGGTAGGGCGGGCCTGAGCCATGTCAAGGCCTGGGAAGAAGGCTGCTGCTATCTGCTCTATGACCATTAACATTGTTCCTTACTGTTCACTTTTGTACACTTCAGACCCACTTTGGTGAGTCTGACCAATGAGGTCATCGAGGCAAGGACCACTTACATGATTATCCTATTTCTATAGATGATAAAGCTGAGAGTCACGGGTACCAAGAACCTTGTTCAAGGTTCCAGAATTGAGAAGTGAAAAGGCTGGGGTCACACGTACAAATTCTTCCCACTTGCCCAGGCTGCCCAGTGCCCTGTTTGAAAGCCAGGTGGAGTGGTATTTGGATACAAGCACAGCACTTGTGATGCCCCAGATCCAGTCTTGAACCTTGACTTCAAAACTTATCCGGCTATGTATGGATTTCCACTCTCCATGTTTTTCTGCTACACCAGGCTCTCTCTGTGCCGTGGTCTGCTTTATACAAGCAAATACAACCGAATTCAGAGGGAGAACTGCTCCTCGGGGCACAAATGCTTGGTCCCCGTTAGCCACTCTGAGCACACAGAAAACAGCCTGACAGCATGGACCTTGTGGGAGGGAAGCCTTAATCCTGCCTGGAAAAGCCTAATTATCCCCAGAGAATAACTTTCACCTGGTGGGATCTAGGCCTTCAAGGATGCGAACGTGTGGCAAAAAATATTTTCCAAGTGAGAACTTGGATGCTGTAAAAACAAAATGGAATGATTAGGGAGGTGCTGGACCATGGGAATGTCCTCCTTGAGCAAGTCTTTTAACCTTGTGGGAAAGCTGACCCTCTCTCAGGCACTGACAGCCTTTTTGGAACACAGGGAACAAGCTAAGTCCTTTTTAATATATATTAAACTGAGCCTGTTAACCTTGACAAAGTCCCTTTAAGTAGATGGTCACTAAGAGGACAGCCTGCCCAGAAGACATGCTCCAAGGCTGTGTAGACGGCACTCCCTCCCACGATTTAGGCTGAACAAAATCTTGCTCTCTCCCTCTCTCCCTTCTTTCCTTTCTTCCTTCTTAAATAAAAGCGATCGCCAGTTAGTGATCACTTGGTCCAAAACCTGTGCCAAGGACTTAATATGTATTCTCTGATGTAACCCTTATAACATTCCTATGAAACAGGTTCTATTTCATTCTCATTTTACAGAAGAGGGAAGCAAGACTCAAAGAGACGCTGTGTCACAAGTTAGTAGCTTCTAGTAAGTTAGTCTGACTTCTTCGCTTAGGCTCTCCCTATCTTTGGATATTATTAGCCTAACAAATGAAACTCTTTCCACTTGCTATGTGTTCTTCCAGGCTCCCAAGCCCATGTGTATACATAATCTTTACACAATTGAAACTTTAATTATGGTAGAGCTATGCTCTGGTATTCTTTTAAGATTGTTTCATTTTTATCCAAGTACATCTTTTAAAAAGCCACATAGTGTAAAATACATGCCTTAGAAAACCCCAATCCCGGGTCATACTTGCTCTCTTCTGACACTGATCTCCAATTACTAAATCATATGTTTGTGGGGCAATTTTTCTTTTTTTGGCCACACCACACATCTTGTGGGATCTTAGTTCCCAACCAGGGATGACGGAACCTGGCCTCCCTGCAGTGGAAGTGTGGAGTCCTAACCACTGCACCTCCAGGGAATTCCGCTATACAGCTATTTCTTGATTGATCAGTTTTAGCTGTTGACTTCCTTGAGTGGTAGATGAAGATCTGCTCTCTCCCTTTTCTCCCCTTCCCTACCACCAGCATGGTTACATCATTCATTGATCCCTAAGTCATGAGGATTTCTATTACGCATTTGTGGATATCGTGCAGAGTCAAGTTAAATGGATTACACTTTGGTTTTTGAAAGGTAATAATTACTTTGGTTTTTGAAAGGTAATAATTACTTTGCTTTTTTATTTCCACACTTTCTTCTACTCTTTCTCTAACTTTCTCTATAGGTTCCCATATCTGGGTCACTCACCTATCAGGAATTTTTCTATAAACTCAAACATATCAATTCTAGTTGTTGTTTTTTTCTTTTCCCTAGAGATTATCCCTCTGGAGCCATCTGTCCTTCTGTTCCAGTGTTAACTGGTCGCTTTCCTGGATGGCTGCGCAGCTAGTGCATGGGATCTTCTTCTGATTATCATCCTGGGAAGTCCTTCTGTGGCTCTCTTGTGTTGATTTCTCATTTCCTGCAGCCCATAGCTTCCTATGTTGTGATTCACTTTTCAATTTACTTTCCCAAGAAAGAGTATATGAGTTATAAAATTTGTTGAGTCTTTGATTGTCTTATTACTCAGTTAAACTTATGTGATTGTTTGGCTGGGTATATATTTCTCATTTTAAATTAATAATTTTCTTTCAGGATATTGAAAGCAATTCTCCATTGTCATCCAGCTTCTGGTCTTAGTATTGAGAAGTCTGAGACCAATTTGATTCCAACTTCTTTGTATGTGACCGTTTATTCGCTCTGGAAGCATTGGGATATTCTTTTTATCCTTAGAGTTCAGGAAGTTCATGATAATGTGACTCGATGTAGGTCTTTTTGCATGCCTTGCACTCAGAACTTGGTGGATCCTTTCAATTGGAGACACATGTTGTTTAGTTCTGGGAAATTTTCTTGTTTTACACTGATTTCTGGTGGAAAGATTCCCTAAAATTTGGCCTAAACTGTTTTACTCTACACAAAAGAATGGAACTCAATTAATGTTTGAATAGCTACTATGTGTCAGTCACTGAAATAGAGAATTTTCATGTGCTATTAACTGTATCCTTATAGAAGATCTTCAAAACACTTGTTGGCATTGCTATCTTATAGGTGAGGACTCTGTGACTTAGAGCAGTGGAAGGGTTTGTGGACAGATACCCAGCTGTTAAACCTCACAGTCAGAATTCAATCCAAGTCTGGACAACTCAGTCCACTAAATGAGTAATTCCCCAATGGTGCTCCTTGGAACACCAGCGTCTCATATGTTCCTGTAGGCTAATATGTTTAGGAAATTCTGGGACTCAGTTACAGGATTTCTCAGAGTCCTCGATATCCTAATTTGCATTGTGAACTTCTGAGGAGGAAACTGTAAGGTACCATTTCCCAAAGTAGATGGAAGTGGTACTGAAGCTGTGCCTTGAAGGGTAGGTAGAAACTGAGTATGAGACATTAGACCTGGTTGCTGGCTAGCTGGCCATAGCGGCAATGGACTCTGTGGGCCTGCCTATAACACCCTGTTCTCCTTGATCCTATTCTCTCTTGTCTCATTCCCCCAGCCCATCTTGCCCACTTAGCACCAATCACAGGGCCCTTTTTTTTTCAGTTTCTTGATTACTCAATAGCCACACTGGCTGTCTTTCAAATGCATGGAAACCTCTTTCTGCCTCGGGACTTTCTGGTACACTGCTCTCTGTCTGGAGTACTCTCCCTTCCTCACCTCACTCACACCTCCTCTTTCAGAGCTCAGCTTAAAGGCAGCCTCCTCAAGGAAAACTTTCCTAAACATTCTGATTAGGTTATATCCCCCTACATTATGTTCTCAAAGTATATTGTACTTCTATATCACATCAATTATAACATCATTTGCATATGATATACATGTCAATTGCAATCATGTAATTATATGGTTTTATTGTTTGTTCATTTGTTTACTGCCATAGATGGTAAGATCCTTCTGGAGCAGGGACCATGTCTGTCTTGCTTATTACCATATGCCTAGAATGAGTGTAGTACCTAAGGTATGCTAGGTGTTCAGTAAACATTTGTCAAGTGATTGCATGAATGATCAAATTCATGAATGAAAAAGCTACTTCATTTGTCATCATCATTAATGATGATGTTAATTATTAAATTTTCCTTTTATAATGGTTGTTCTTGTTAGAGTTCCAATAGCCCAATTCTGTTTCACAATTGATCTGCAATGAGACAAGGAAATAATGCAAAATATAACCTTGAATGTGATAAATATTCTGTGAAACAAAATCCTAATTAAAAAGAAAAATGTTTCTGTGCATGAATTATTCTTGCCAACAGGTATCTCAGCATGAGACTACCTCTACCCCAAAACACCCAGTCTCAAAAGCATATTCAAGTAGTTCTTCATGAGAGCTGTAAATCAAGTTCTCATCACAGTCAAGACAGCAGATGAATATTCTCTTTTAAAGTGTGAAAAAGCAAATGCTTAGAATAAAAAGAAAGAGCTGGGTTGGATATTTTTAAGGGCTCACTTTTCCAGTCTTGGATGGTTAAGCAGGTAAGCCTGACCCAGAGTCCTGGACCAAAGCCTCCATCTCCCATGAAATTTGTGATTCCATTAAGATGGGATATTCTGGTAGCTCTGCCTTCCTTTTTACCATAGAGGGCTTCTGGGAAGACTAAAGAGCATAATACCCCCCAGTATCTAGCACAATGCTAGTTCCTTACCCTTCCTCTGCCTCATCTGGCTGCCCTCTGCCCTAACTTCACTGATTGATGAATTAGCTCTTCCTGTAGGTACCTCCAGCCTAGACAGTAGACACTTAAAGGCAGTAATAATGTCTTCTTATGCATCTTTGCACCTGCAGCCTTCCTGCAATGTCTGGCATACATGGGACACTCAATGCGCATTTATTGACGAGGAGTAAATGATCCCATCAGCAGCGCTGCAAAGTGAAAGTGCGACCTTGTATCATCCCCCATCGCACAGTGGAGGAAACTGAGTCCTGGACAGTCCATGCAACTTACTCGCTTGAGGATCCCACTGATGATCCCCAACCTGTACACACTCTTAATGAAGGATGACATTCACAGTCTTGCAAGAGCTGGCCCCTGCCTACTGTTCCAGATTTTTCTCCTGCTGTTCGTCACGTTATTCTTTTCTCTCTAGTAAAGCATGTGACTCTACACCTGTACACTGACTGATCGAATAAATGTTGGATGAATGCTTTTTGTGTGTGGCTGTCCCTTTGTTCATTTCGTCCTCTCCGTCTGGCAGGTGCTCCTTTTATTTACCTTGCAATCCTCTCTCAAGGCATCGCCCAGGGAGCCTTCCATGCATAGCACTTCCCTGCTCTGGAGTAGCTCTCCCGGCTCTGTGCACTTATCATCACACCTGCAACGTGTGATGGTGACTGTTTACTGGTCCTTCCCCGACTGGAATGTGAGCTCCTCTGGGGTAGGAGATGGAGCCCACTGGGGTTAATGGAAGACATGCCGCAGAGTGGAGCTCAAATCTTTGTGAAGAACAACCAGGAACACACTGGGGGACCCAGCCTGCCCTCCTGGCCCAGCGCTCTCTCCCAGACACCACACAGCTCCACACATTGCATAATGTGAACATCAGGAGAAAAAAAATAGATCAAGTGGCAGCACAAACCCAAATTGGCAGCCCTCCTCAAGATGCTGAGAGGTCGCCCATCTGTTCTCCTCGCGTTCTAAACCCACAGTTGTGCCCTACAAGCTGAGAGTGCTGGCAGCAGCTGGCCCCCTGCTGTGAGTGAAGAAAGGAACAATTGATGACAAAGGGCCCTCTCTAAATCAATCTTCGAATCTGCTCCACGGGCTGAGAGCAGAGGAAGCTTGCAGGCAACATCCTGTTCCCGCTACCCATGCCTCTGCATTCCAGCCTCATTTGGCCGGAGCCTCACCAGGGCTTGAGGGAGATGCTGCTATTCATTTCTGGGAGCAATTTTAGGAAATCAGAGATGAGAACATTTGATCCTGGCACGTCCCAGGGCTGTAGCCTCCATGGCTGGTATCTGGGTGATAGTCATGGCGCTGCCCAATGGCTACTTATCAATGAGGCCTTTTGTGGAAACTGGCTTTCATTCCTGATGTCTCCAAGTATCCAGTGATGTCTCTGGCAGTCCTGTCTGGGGATTTCTCTTCTTTGGGAATCACTTACAATATTCATATCCTCAGTTGGGACTTGCAGGCTGGATCATGACCCAGTACTCTGCAGGAAGTTAGCCTGAAGTCAGAGGTGAAAGTCAGCCCTGATGGGTCAACATGGATCTTTTCTAGAGTCAAGCTTGCTCTGTTTGGGGCCCAAGCTGAAGGTCATGGCCCTCTATATCCCTGAGTTATATATACAACCCTACCCTCTGGACAGCGCTGATTGAAATAATTAAGAGTAGTCAATCTACAGGCTGGTGTGTGACCCACAATGTGGTCTGGTGCTAAAAGGTCAGCTGGGCCAATGCACTTACTGTCTTAGGAATGAGAACTAAGGTATCCCCAGGGAACGAGGCTGTTCATTTCTGGGAGCAATTTTAGGAAATCAGAGATTAGAACATTTGATCCCTTTAAAACATTTGATCCCTCTACCACCGTAGAGCTGAAGTTGAAATGTCAGATGGAGAGAGACCGGAGGGGAGCGGTATTGATGGGCTACATGCAAGTTGAAGGCAGATGCGAGCAAAATGATGAGTGAGTGGCAGCCGTGGTACAGAGACACATGGGCAGAGGGAGAGTGAAGGAAAGGATGGGTCAGACGTGTGCAGGAGGGAGGCATCCTGATGACAGACTGCAGACCCTGCAAGGATGCCTGTTCCACGAACTACAAAAGCCTTATTTATGCGTTTGTGCATTGAACAGGTCTACAGTAAACCCTAGACTAACTGTGGGGATACAGGTGTGATCAGAGTAAGATCCCTGATCCTAGGGTTTCACCGTCCTGTGGGGGAGAGAAATGTGTAAAGGGGCAATGACACAGCTCAGCAGTGAGTAGCAAAATGCATAAATGTAAAAGGTGACATAGAAACAGACGGAGGAGCGTCTCCATCCCAGCCAGGTGGGGGGAGGGTGGGTTCCAATTCCAGGCATTTGAAATGGATTGTGTAAAAGCCTGAGAGCACAGTGTGTCTCTGGAGATCTATAAGAAGCAGGGAACTGCTGGAACATAGCTTGAATATTCATTCAAAGAAGAAAATCTAAGAGTAGGTAGTTATGATGAGAAGGAAAACAATAGGAGTCAGCAAATTCGTCTTCAGAAGAACAGTCTGGAGGTTCCTCAAGAAACTAAAAATATAGCCACTGTATGATCCAGCAATCCTACCCCTGAGCATATACCCGGAGCAAACTCTAATTCAAAAAGATATTTAGCCGGCCAAAAAGTTCGTTTGGGTTTTCCTTAAGATGTTACAGAAAAACTTGAACGAACTTTTTGGTCAACCCAGTACACGCACCCCAGTGTTCACAGCAGCGCTATTTACAATAGCCAAGACATGGGAGCAGCCTAAATGTTCATCGACAGAGGAATGGATAAAAAGGATGTGGTGTATATATACAGTGGAATATTACTCAGCCATAAAAAAGAATGAAATAATGCCATTGGCAGCAACATGGATGGACCTAGAGATTTATCATACTAAGTGAAGTAAGCCAGACAGAGAAAGACAAATATATGATGTCACTTATATGTGGAAACCTAAAAAAAAAAAAGATACAAATGAACTTACTTATAAAACAGAAATAGACCCATAGACATAGAAAACAAATTTATGGTTACCAAAGAGGAATGGCAGGCAGGGATAAATTAGGAGTTTGGGATTAACATACACACACTACTCTATATAAAATAGATAACAACAACAAAAAAACACACAAAAAAATTAGTCTTCCAAAGCAAAAATCACAAACTTAGAGAGATGGAAGGAAACTCCGAGATCATCTAGCCCAAGTGTGTTATTTTATCCGTGAGAAAACTGAGGCGCAGAGAAGGGAAGGCACCTGGATGCTCCGTGGAGCTTTCTGGAATTGCCCAAGGAGTTTGGGGGTGGGGTGAGGGCTGGAACAAGATGGGCCACCTGAGTGCTGCTTCCAGCCTCTGTGTAAACCAGGTGGCTGGAGTGTTGCAGTGGCTCTTCCACTTCAGCCTGATGCTTTGTGGGGGGAAGGAAAATCCAACTGACTGCTCCTGGACAGAAGCACTGAGAGCCCAGTGTAGCCAACACGGACACAATACACTTTGACTCCGTGAATAAAGGCGTAAGTGTACGTTTGGTTCCAATGCTCACTGACAACCTGGAATGCCCTCTTGGTCTTCTCCAAATCCTGTCCTCCCCTCAGGATCTGGTTCAACTCCCTCCTTCTCCAAGAAGCCTTCCATGACCACAGAGAGCCCATAGTTCAGAGGCTTCTCTCCTATGGTCCCTTGGGCTCTGACATTCACAGGAAACTAACCTTCCCTTCCTGTTGCTATGTGAGTTTCCTGCTCATCTGGGAGATCATTTCTCCAACTGGAAGCTCCTGCCTGGTGGAGGGGCTGCCTCTCATACTTTCTTGTACTCTATAACACTTAGTTCAGTGTCCAGTGCAAAGAAACTAATGGACTCTTTTAGACTTTACCAAATGATCTTTTCTGCCTTCCCTCATACCGTTCCAAAGCTAATTGGACTTGTTATGTTGTCTAGTTTATACTGTTGTCTGCCAGGGATTCCCCATGTTTTCGTAGCATTGAATGATGAGTTTAACATCATTTATATTCATCTGGAGCTTCAGAGTTGAAAAATACCCTGCCACACACGTGGAGATCGAAGGTCAGGAAAGTAAAGCCACCCTCTAGATGCTGGGCGTGTTGCTGATCAAAGTGATGGATGAGTTCCAAGTCACACTTAGGCTGACTAAGGGCTAACAGAAGCTTAAGGAGAACCACTGATTTAAACACCTTCAAGTAAGTGGGAGTTTTTGAAGAGGCACAGGATGTAGGGATCACCCCCTTCTGCATCTCAGAGTTTTCATACATGAAATGATCCAAGTGGACAAGCTGAGGAATCTCTCACCTCTGACAGTCTGTGATAATGCAGTAGTTGCTGTGTGGGCTTCATACTCATGGCCCAAATACTAGACCCATTTATTTACCTGCTCTTGGATGTTTATTTTGTTTTGACAGATAGATGCTTATTCCCATTGTCTGATAAATTCTAAAATACAGCTTTTGCTTCTTCCTTCTTTCCACATCATCTTCCTCTTAATTTACTGCATATTCAGCCGCTGGCTCAGTCACATTAATCACATGCCCAGTGTACATCAAAGGAGGTCACCATGCTGATATATTTCATTCAACCCCCAGATCCAGTTTCCACTCTCCTCTACCCTGCCTGTACTCATAGAGCTGTCCCCCCATCCAAGGACTACATCCGTGGGCTCTCTTGACTCTGGTGTTTTACTGGGTTTAGCCAATGGGAGGCACTGGCAGGAGGTCAAAGGGTGGGAGGAGAGTAGAGGTCAGGGTATCAACTCCCCTGGCTCCCCTCCTGTTGGGTCACTGCAGAGCCCTCCATTAAAGACCACAGCTCCTGTCAGGGGCCACACAGCCACCTTTTCTGGTTCTGGTAACTGTCCCTTTGGGTCTGGGGGTGATAACAACTCCCTGATATTACTAGTCACGTAGTTTATACCCTCCCTTGTAGTTGCCTTAAATCCTGTCCAAATCTTTGCAAATATTCCCTTTCTTAGGTTCATCAATTAACCGATTTGAGTGTGTCATCTGTTTCTTGCTGGGACCTTGACTGATAGTTACCATAAAAAAAAAAAAAAAAAAAAAAAGGAATGCTTCCACTTATATGAGGGACCTAAAATAAATAGCAAAAGTCATAGAGACAGGAAGTAGAATGGTGGTTACCAGGGGAATGGGAGTTATTGTTTAATGGTTACAGAGTTTCAGTTTGTGATGATGAAAATGTTCTGGAGATGGATAGTGGTGATGGTTGCATAACAATGTGAATGCACTTAATGCTGCTGAACTGTACACTTAAAAATGGTTAAAATGGTAAATTTCATCTTATGAATATATTACCACAATAAAAAAAATAGGGGGAAATAAAAGCTGATTGATCATTAATGCTTGGTAGGCTAGAGACAAAAAGATACCTTTTTTTTTTTTTTCCATTTTCGATATTCTAGAGGAGAGACCAGGCTGTGTCAGCCCTTGCATTGACTGGGGACTTTTTATTCTTGCCAAGCAGTTTGCAAAAATCCTCAACAAAATACTAGCAAACAGAATCCAACAGCACATTAAAAGGTTCGTACACCATGAATATTGGAAGAATCAATATTGTGAAAATGACTCTACTACGCAAAGCAATCTACAGATTCCATGCAATCCCTATCAAACTACCACTGGCATTTTTCACAGAACTAGAACAAAGAATTTCACAATTTGTATGGAAACACAAAAGACCCCGAATAGCCAAAGCAATCTTGAGAACGAAAAATGGAGCTGAAGGAATCAGGCTCCCTGACTTCAGACTATACTACAAAGCTACAGTAATCAAGACAGTATGGTACTGGCACAAAAACAGAAAGATAGATCAATGGAACAGGACAGAAAGCCCAGACAGGATAGAAACCCACGCACATATGGTCACCTTATCTTTGATAAAGGAGGCAGGAATGTACAGTGGAGAAAGGGCAGCCTCTTCAATAAGTGGTGCTGGGAAAACTGGACAGGTACATGTAAAAGTATGAGATTAGATCACTCCCTAACATGATACACAAAAATAAGCTCAAAATGGATTAAAGACCTAAATGTAAGGCCAGACACTATCAAACTCTTAGAGGAAAACATAGGCAGAACACTCTATGACATAAATCACAGCAAGATCCTTTTTGACCCACCTCCTAGAGAAATGGAAATAAAAACAAAAATAAACAAATGGGACCTAATGAAACTTCAAAGCTTTAGCACAGCAAAGAAAACCATAAACAAGACCAAAAGACAACCCTCAGAATGGGAGAAAATATTTGCAAATGAAGCAACTGACAAAGGATTAATCTCCAAAATTTACAAGCAGCTCATGCAGGTCAATAACAAAACAACAAACAACCCAATCCAAAAACGGGCAGAAGACCTAAACAGACATTTCTCCAAAGAAGATATACAGACTGCCAACAAACACATGAAAGAATGCTCAACATCATTAATCATTAGAGAAATGCAAATCAAAACTACAATGAGATATCATCTCACACCAGTCAGAATGGCCATCATCAAAAAATTTAGAAACAATAAATGCTGGAGAGGGTGTGGGGAAAAGGGAACACTCTTGCACTGCTGGTGGGAATGTGAATTGGTACAGCCACTATGGAGAACAGTATGGAGGTTCCTTAAAATACTACATATATAGAACTACCATATGACCCAGCAATCCCACTACTGGGCATATACCCTGAGAAAACCATAATTCAAAAAGAGTCATGTACCACAATGTTCATTGCAGCTCTATTTACAATAGCCCGGAGATGGAAACAACTTAAGTGTCCATCATCAGATGAATGGATAAAGAAGATGTGGTACATATATACAATGGAATATTACTCAGCCATAAAAAGAAACGAAATTGAGCTATTTGTAATGAGGTGGATGGACCTAGAGTCTGTCATACAGAGTGAAGTAAGTCAGAAAGAGAAAGACAAATACTGTATGCTAACACATATATATGGAATTTAAGAAAAAAAAATGTCATGAAGAACCTAGGGGTAAGACAGGAATAAAGACACAGACCTACTAGAGAATGGACTTGAGGATATGGGGAGGGGGAAGGATAAGCTGTGACAAAGCGAGAGAATGGCATGGACATATATACACTACCAAACGTAAAACAGATAGCTAGCGGGAAGCGGCCGCATAGCACAGGGAGATCAGCTCGGTGCTTTGTGACCACCTATAGGGGTAGGATAGGGAGGGTGGGAGGGAGGGAGACGAAAGAGGGAAGAGATATGGGAACATATATATATGTATAGCTGATTCGCTTTGTTGTAAAGCAGAAACTAACACACCATTGTGACGCAATTATACTCCAATAAAGATGTAAAAAAACAACAACAGTGTATTAGGTTCAGGACGCTGTTTAGTTTATTTGGGGAAATAAGATATGTGCTGCTCTTGGTCTGGAATTAAAGATGGTGCTGGTACCTAATACTGACAGGTAGTAGCCTCCTTTGGCCTTATCCTTAGTTCAAAGCCCAGCTCATCTCCACTTATTTCATGGAACTTTCTGGGATTGCTCCAACATGCTGTGTTGCTCTTCTCTTCCCTGACTCTGAACTCCAACAGCTCTGTGCCTGCTTGGTAGAAGTTATTAGCCTCTTAATTTACTTCTGGTTCTATTTCCAGACAGTTGTCACGGAAAGATGCAGAGCTCCTTGAGAACAAAGATCGTGGCCTTACTGTCTTATTCCCCACACAGCTAGATTGATGCTGAAGGATACTCCACACATGCCTGGTGAATGAGCACAGGCTTACATACATAGTAGTATGCAATTTACATAATGAAAATACCACAAACCAGAATGTGTTTCTCTCTGGGTCTGGTATCTGCTTGCCGGAAGACTAGTTTTCTCGAACCTATACACAGACCAGACTCTTGACAGCAGTTTGGCATCCAGAAAAAATGATTGTCTTGGGTGCTTCCCCCCATCCTCCGCTTTCCTTCAGTTTTCCACACCCTCTGAGCCAGAACTTTGAAGAAACAGCTAAAATCTTCAAGGAACCGTGAACTCAACTCCAGGAACCTCAGAGGTGGGCAGCATCAACAGAGCTTCCGTTTCACCAAAGAAAGGCCATCTGTTCTGCTGGAATTGTTCTCAGATTGTTGTCGCATCCTCTGCATTTCTCTTTTTCTCTCTTTTTTGAGCGGTAAACTACATGGCCTATTTATATCACGATCCTTGTGTTGTTTTTAGTGTGGCTTTTTCAGTAGAAGGGGGAATTTGGTTCTATTCACACTATAACAAATGCTAGTGAACTCCAGTCCCATTCATGCGCTCTCCTCACATAACCAGACATTTTAGAGACTTGCCGGGAAGCCCTGTCACGCCAAGGCTAAATCTGCTCCTGTTCTGACTTGAAAACTGTAAAGTCCTCAAACTCGGATGGGAAGATGCATTAGAACCGTAGTATGTGCAGGTTCCTAGCTCTTTTATTTGTTATAACCTCTTATTTTTTTATTTGTTTGCATAAACTCTTTCTACATTAAAGATAATAACCCACCATATGTCAAAGTTACCACATTTTTAGATTAGTTTGTTGCTGATCTCAATTTTATTTGTGGTGCTAATGGAAGCTTCGTTTTTATGTAGTCCTTATATATTAGTATTTGTTCTGGCTGGGTGTTTTGCTCCATTGAATCGTCATTTTCTGTGTTAATACCATGTTTAATGCTAGTGAATTAAGTGGGCATTTTTCACACCCTTTTTTCTGTGGGATATAATTGATCTAACTTTTCAGGAAAAGCAATTTGCCAATAGATTTCAAGAACTTAAGACCTGCTTCTTTTTTTTTTTTTTTTGGCTGTGCCACACCTTTTATGGGATCTTAGTTCCCTGACCAGGGATTGAATCCATGCCCTCGGCAGTGAGAGCACAGAGTCCTAACCACTGGACTGCCAGGGAATTCCCCCTGAAACCTGTTTCTACCCTTTGACACAATATTTCCCTACCTAGGGACCTATGCTAAGGAAAGAGCAAGAAATATAAAATAGTTATGCCCTAAGATGTTCGTATTAGTGTATCAATATTAGTTATAGTAGTGAAAAATTGGATCTAATGTCTAGAAATAAGATTACCATGTTTATCATTAATAGATTATCATGTATCCATTAACATTTTCAATTTTAAGACCCAAGAAATGCTCATGATATAATCAGTGATGTGCTTGCTAGTAAATGTTTAACCACAGGCTGTCTGAAAAAAGAAAAACAAAACAGCCCTGCTTTGTATTGTCTGCCAATTTCTGTGGTGTAAATATTCCCTCTGTGGCTGATTTCAAACTACCAATGTGATGTCACTGAATTCAGAGTTGGAAAGAGATGAGCTTTGGCTCTCGTGAACAAGTGCGAGCCAGATACCATGTTACTTGACAAAAATAGAACGCAAAGGGTGTATACAGTATGATCTCAACAACATAAGTAATCTACTTAAAAAAAGGCTGGAAGAAGAGAGGTTACCTTTGGGTAGTGGAAATACGAGGAATTCTTTCTGCCCTGCATCTCAGTATTTCTCAGAACTTCACAGAACGTTGACAGAGAGCCTAGAGGATTATTATGATCAGAAAAAACAACTGATGCTTGCCCTGCTTCCCTCTGCCCCCATCCACTCCCCATCATGGAGCTTGGCTTCTTTTGCCATTCCACGGACTCCAGTAACAGTACTACATTGGGGCCTTTGTGGGAGTCAATCTTGAAGACTTGCTTGATCGTTCTCGAGGCTTTTCTTTGCTTCAGAATCTCCTGTCCCTACACTTGTCTCCTTTTTCATCCTCCACCAAGAAGGTGCTCCTTTATCCTGGTACAGCAGGCAGAGGGATGAGAAACACATACGTGGGTAACCCCCAGTACAGCTTATGTTTCTGCTACGTGTGACAAAAGTGTGCCTCCTGTCACACGAAGTGGATGGGAAACCCTCACTCTGGAAGGAGTGAGTCATCCCACCTCATTGTCAGATGGGGGAGCATAAGGCCAACAGATTGGTTTAAGGGCCCACAATGAGGTAGTGGCTGGGAACCCAGGTCTCCTGACTTCCAGTCAGCTGCAGTGTTCAATGGAGCAGTGCCAAAGGCAATGATCCACCTAGAACTTCCCACGTATAACAGAAACTGCTAAGAGAAGGCGGTCTCTTCACATGCCCTCATTCTGTATTTAGACTCGTGTGGACATCCAACACCGTCACTGGGCACTCCGCCTCAGCTGGCAGGGCGGTGAGGCCGTGCTGGGGAGACTGCAAACCTTACAGTTCTCTGGCAAGCAGCCCCCTCCTTTGCTTTCACAAGTGCACTTTTGGATGTGGTCAGTTATACACTGAGAAGAGGACATGGCAGGAGCTTGGGGGCAGTTCAAGAACCTGCACTTCCAAAGCTTCATTCCAATAAGCAGCAACTTTCCAGGAAGTCTGTTAGTGTCCAAGTAGGCACAAGGATGGGTACATAAATAAAGGGGAACTTGTGTTTCTATGTCTAGGGCACACCTGAAGTGCAGGCTCAGCAGCGTTTCTCCAGGAACAATACTGGCCCCTTGAAGTGGGGCCTCAGTGAAGTCTTCTCCACTTTGGAATTCTGAAATACAGTGTCCTTGCTTGACTCCCCCGCCCATTTTCTAGGATGCAGCACTCCTGCCCTGTTCCCCATCTCAGAGAAGCGGGCACTAGTTAGAACCCTCGTCCTCGCTTGTGCACTTGTCCTGACATGCCCTGATATTTCTTCCCGCTCGGTCGCATTATCCTCCAATCCATCACCAAACAGGCCACTTCACTCCCAGGCAGCTCCGGATTCGCTCTCTTTGCATCTGTGTCCCTTGCCCTGAGCCATGCTTCCATTGCAGGTTGCCTGGATACCGCAGGAGCCTCCGTCCTCGGCCTTTCTGCATCCACTGTGCCTCCCTTCCAGGCCATTCTACACACGGTAAGGCAGCCAGGGTTGTCTTTTCACAATGCCCTTGGGTTCGTGTCACTCTGACTATAACCCACTTCTCTCAGGACAAGAACCAAACCTTCCCCGTTGCGAAGTTCCTGGAAGCACCTGTCCTCCACCACATTCCTGTCTTACCCTGGCTTTCTGGGCTCTGGCCCACTTTCAGTTCCTTGACTGTGCTGTGCTCTCTCCTATAGGGCTTTTTTCGTCTGTACTTCAGCTCTTAATGCTGCCACCCATATACCCTATAAAGCGCATCTCCCCCCTTCCGCAGCTCAAGCATCCCTTCTTCAGGGGATCTTTGCTGCTCCCATCCCCACTCCCCATACCCCCTTCGGTGACCAGGTCCTTTGTCATATGCTCTCAGAAAATCATGCCTCTTTCCTTCAGAACACTTATTTTAACTTACAGTTACACATTTACTGATTAAATCCATGCCCTGTCTTGACTGTGGGGACCATGATAGCAGTGGCCATGTCTTTCACTGTTCATGAATGTATCCCCAGCATCTACCACCATGCTTGCTCGCAGCTCGTTAAATGCCCTTTAAATGAATGGCTGAGTGAACGACATATGACTTCCTCTGTGAACACTTCCAGACTGCCCCTTGTGGAGCTGGTAACTCCTGCCTCTGTGCTCACCTGACACTTCTTCGTATCCATCTATCAGTTTCCTCATCTGTAAAATGGGGCTTATGATACATCCCAGTGTTGAAAGGAAGGTGAGTTATGCTGATGGGTCTGGATACACTACCATGGCTGCCATAGAGTGGGTACTCAAAAAATACTTGCTTTCTTGACAGTCATACTTGTTTCTTTTGATCATTAGCACTTTAAAGGTACAGGCCTCACGTCATGCATCTCAACGGCCCTCACAGGAACAGCCTTGCACACAGCAAGTGGGCCCCCATGAATGCCTGGATGTGTTTGGACTGAAACATTAGCTTACATGGTCCCTGGCTGCCATTCACATGACTAAACCCTTAATGACCTCCTCTCCCCCTGAAGCATCTTTTCTGATCCCATGACTCATGGCACTCTCTGGCTAATTCATTTTTGATCAACTGGACTGCTCTACACTTACATTCCTCTGTAATGTCACCTCTGGAGTTCCCCTCAGCACTGGAAGGCAGTCTGGCTCATTTGAACAAATTGCTTAACATGTTAAATTAGATTCAACCGTCCTTAGGAAGAAAAATTAAAAAGAAAAAAAACGAGATGAACATCAATTGTCCTCATACCCACGATCTTCCAAAATTGCCTTATTTTACTGCTGACAGCTCCCAAGGCATGTTTGCTTTGTAATTGTGCAGGAGGTTTAAGTAATTTTCGCCGTCACCAGCCAGCACTCCCTGAGAATGTACTGACGGCTTGGCACCGAGCTCACAGCACTGTAGAAACATTGCTGACCTGACGATACGCCTGCTGCAACTGGGGTAATTCATTCCCTGATTGTTAACATCATTACTTTGTCTAGTCATGCTTTTCTCTTTCACTCAGCCCTATCCACTGTGTACCTGTTGAACTCCTATTTATTCTCTAAAGCCCGGCTCAGGTATCCCCGCCTCCCAGAAGCTTCTCCATTCTTTCATAAAAAAATTAATCCTTCCTTTAAATTGGGCTAACTCTGTATGTTGAACACACTTCTCACACCAACACTGTGTTTTCTTTGTTTAATGTTTCTCTCCCTTATTGAAGTGTGAGATACTTAAAAGTAGGTTATTAGTGTCCTCAGCACCTGTTGTATGGTGATTTGTATATAGTACATGCTCAATAAACGCTTCTGGACTGGACAGATAAATTCACTCAGCCAACAAATATTTATTAGACCTACTATGTGCTAGGTGCAAAGAGTAGCTTCTAGATCCTGCCCTCTAAATGCTTGGAGTTATTTTGGGAAATGACATACATATATAAAACATAAACCAGAGTGTCATTAATGGAATCACAGAGGTGGGTGTAAAGTACTATGAAAGCCCCGGGGGTGGGGATGGCTACCACATACATAATGAATAGACACGTAACCACGAGGCAGTAAGTCAGTACTTAGAAGTGAACCACTACTAATTTAGAGGAGGGAAAAATTAGTATGACTGGGACGACGAAGGTAAGATTTGGCCTAGTCCCTTGATATTTGGGTTATGATTTGATTATACAAGCAGTAGTTTCTTTCACCATGATCAAGTTAAAATATACAGTATTTATCCACAATAAAGAGGATGGATCCAGACTGAAGCGTGTGTGAGGCTTGGGGCAGCTGACAGCCAGCTGGTCTCCATCAAGCACCATGACAAGTGTCCTATCAGGGCTTGCCTTCTGAAACCCAGTTGGCTGAGTTTTAGGGCTTGGACACTAAAGCATAGATAACTAAGTACAAATCAAAGAATTCATCCTAGATGTAAGCTTTGAGTTGGAACCTGGTTTGTCAAGTTCCCACAGTGTGCGAAGGCACACACTTCACTGGCCGCCAGGCAAGGCCACCTGCCCTCAGAAGCAGCCGCAGCGCTAAAGCAACAGGGGGAGCAGCTCAGGCCCTGGGCTCAATCTGGCTGCATTGGCCTTGGGTAGCAGTGGCAGCTTGCATGCTGTCTCTGACTAGGGAAAGGACTCTTGGTGGGAATCCAGCACTGGGATGGTGGTGAGCTTGGGGCATGGGGTCAGGTGGCCTCTGGGAGGTTCTGAGCACCCTCCATGTACAGACCACCGTGCAGAGAGGACGAGAGCCCTTCAGGAACCCCCCCTCACCCCAGGCGAACATACACATTCACGGAAGCTCCTCCTTAAAATGACAGTGTTGGAACTACCCAAAGCGGCGTCACATAAAAATCAAAGATGGGAAATCAGGAGGCATGGCTCCAAAGTCTGCCAACCTGGTAATACGGCAGAACCACCTGTGAGTTTCGGAAGCTCCTCAGTCATCTTTAGCTGCGGGTCTAGACAAGAGGAAGGCATGGAAGCCTGTTGCTTGACCCCTTTCCTCCAATCCGGGCCACATTTGGGTTCCTCCTGACCTTAATAATGCATCACTGTTTTGTAGGAAAAAAGTGAGCGTGAGTGGGACTCAATCCTGTACCTTCAAGACCTAGTTCAGAGGCACTTAATCCACCCTGTCTGTATTTCTTTTCTCCTCTGCTCTGTTCTGGCCCTTGTAAGGGCAACCCTGTGCCCGTCTCCCCTGCGAGCTGCCAAGGAGGGAGCTCAGACAATCAGGAAGACGAGCCATGCAGGGAAGACAATCTAGCTTCAGTCCAGTTGTTTTTATGGCCCCTTTCCGCCTCTCCTTTAACGTCCCACCTTGTTACAAGAGGCTTCACTGTGTGCGCCTGCGCAGGGCACTTCCGGGCTCCTCCTCTGGACGGGGAAGAGGCCTTGGCTTCCCCAGCGCCTGGAATGTGCCACCAATGGGCTGGATGCCTGGGCACGGAGCAGCGTTGAAGGAGCACTGCAGGGCACACCTCTTCCATAAAGCGCCTCTTCCGTGAAGCATTTGCTGCTTGTTACTTTTCAGTCCTCATAACAGCCTCAGGAAGATAGTATCAGTTAGCATCGTCTTACTGATATAGGAGTGCAAAGCTCAAGAAATAAAGTGAGTTGCTGCGGTTACCTCTGTACTGGGATGAGCTTGCTTGCTGCAAGGAAGATACCAAAACTAAGTCTTTGTGAATAAACCCATGTGTGGACCTGAAATGGAGCCACAGGCTGGTGGAAAGAAAGGTGGCTTCAGAGAGAAAGCATTCAGGCTTTGCATCTGTTTCTTTTTCATGTAGACTTCCGTGCTCTCTGCCCACCTACCCCAGTCTCCCCTCATGCTGACTGGCCAGCTCTTTCCACTCTCCCCATCCGTACCCAGAGGGGCCAGTGGAAGTAGCTTAGCCATTGCCCCTTCGCCAGTTGGGCAGAACTCAGGTGCTCAGATAACTCGTTGGGCTTTGAAAACAGTGACTTTCACATTTGGGAAAAAAAAAAAATCATTATTGTAAAAATTATATTTTACATCATGAGTAGGTACACACACACATATACATATACACACACACGTCATGAGGTAAAGATATAAATTTATATGTACTACTTACAAAAACACACAGATATATAAATATACACACATACATATATAAGCATATATGTTTGTTTTAGAAACATACATAACTGAGAAATATTTCATCAAACCACACCATATACAAAGTACTCTGATATTTTCCATTCTTTTTTTTATCGTATTAGAAAACGTACGGTTCATTATCCTCCAAATTGATTTCATGATCCACTAGTGAGTAGAAACCCTCATTTTGAAAAACACGGATCCAAAAGTTGGAAGGCCTCGGGGCTCATTCCTGGCCCCTCTTCTGTTCTCTTTCTCACACTCTCCTCTGGTGAGCTCCTCTAGATTCATGATACTGATGATACCCAAATTCACACCAAAGCCTGGACCTCCTCCTGCATCCCCAGGCTCCTACAGCCAATGGCCTATTTGACACCTGTACTTGGATGCCCCATGGCGTCTCAAACAAAACTCCTGTTCCCATCCCAAGCCCACTCTTCTTGCAGCCTATCCCACATCAGGAAATTGCAGCTTCATTCTCCCAGATACCCAGGCTCAAGCACTTGGAGTCATCCCTTCTACCACTCCCTTTCCAAACCACCTGTAGGTACTCTTGGCTTCAAACTATGTCTAGAAACGAACAACTCCTACCACCTCCACCACCACTCTCGCTTAACCACCATCACCTCTCTCCTGGCTCACTGTAATATCCGCTTAACAGATCTCTTGTTTTCATTTCAGCCAGAGTCATCCTTCAAAACTATGTCAGACCATGTCACCCCTCTGCTCAAAAGCCTCCAGCGAATCCCCATCTTATGCAGTGTGAAACCCAAAGCCTTTCCACGGCCTCAGGGCCCTACAGGTTGGACCCAGTGCCTCTCTGACCTCAGGCCCTGCCGCTCTCCACCCCACTTCCCCTGCTCTCGTGGCTTCTCTGCCACACCAGCCACACTCCTCCCTCGAGGCCTTTGCTTGCCGTTCCCACTGCCTGCACCTCTCCTTCTCCTGTTATCCACGTGGCTCACTGTTGGAGTCGGGATTCTGAAAACAGAATCAATAGGATGTTTAGATGTATCGAAAGAGATGTATTACAAGGAATTGGCTCCCATGGGTACGGAGGCTGATGAGTCCCAAGGTCTGCAGTTGGCAAGCTGGAGACCCAGGAGAGCCAATGGTACAGGGGGCTTACATGCTCATGACCCAGGAAAAGCTGAGGTTTCAGTTCAAGTCTGAAGGCAGGGAGAAAAATGATGTTCTAGCTTGAAGGCGGCCAGACAGGAGGAGTTCTCCTTACTGGAGGAAGGATCAGCCTTCTGTTCTATTCAGGCCTTCAACTGATCGGATGAGGCCCACCCACATGAGGGAGAGCAATCTGCTTTACTCAATCTAATAATTTAAATGTTAAACTCATCCAAAGACACCCTCACAGAAATAACCAGAATAAAATTTGACCAACGATCTGGGCACCCCATGGCCCAGTCAGGTTGACACACAAAATTATCCTTCCTTCACCTTTAGGTTTCTGCTCCAATATTGCTTAATAAGACTTCCTTCAGCCAGTGATATATAAAGATACTCCTTCCCTCTCTCATGGTCCTTCAAATCCCCTTACCCTGCTTTCTCTTTCTCCAAAGCACTTATTACTAACCTGACTTATTATATATTTATTTATTATTATTTTAAATTTACTGTTATCTACCCCAAATTGTAAACTCCATGGGGACAGGGACCTTGTTCTCTTTTCACCCATCTTTCCAGTGTCTAGAACAATGCCTGGCATATAATCACCACCTAAGTAACATTTTTTGAATTAATGAATGATTCTCCAGATAGCCAATGAAGAACTCATTCTTGGACTAGGTACTTGCCCTGGGCCAGTCAGTGGTCACTTCTTGTAAAGAACAGTTGCCTTTGTTTCCTGAGCTGGGGGCAGTGGAAGGACTGAGTCAGTTAGAAGGGGTCTCTGGGCACGGTAAGCCCACATATGTTGAACTGGTGTGGACTGTCAATCAGTGTTTTTGTCCTTATGAAGTCTCATGGACAATAAAGTTATAAGGGTCACAAGAAACTTGAAGACGCTATGCATGTTCGGAGAAGGGGGGATTGATTCTAGCTTGCGGAATAGAGAATCTTGTTGGAGGAAGGGCATCTGAACTGAGCCCTGATACTAAAAGCCAGGACTGGAGATGGGGCTGAGCAGGAAGGGCAGGAAGGGCAGATCAGGTTGAGGGACAAGCATTCACGCAGATAAAGGGGTGGGAAAGTATGTCTGCATGCAAAAAAATGAGTGAGAAGTTTTGCCTAGCATCGTGTAAGGACCAGCTGAAGACAAATCATTGTCCTGGGTGGAAGAACACTGGCACCTTCAGGTGAGATACAATTCAAGCCCCCCCAGGTTCCATTTTCCTCTGCAGTGGTTAAATGACCTGCATTACCCAGAGCACTGCTTCTCCTCTCCCCTCTGGTGGGCTCTGCATCAGTGCAGCAAAAGCTTAGAAATCCCCTGGCTTTCCTGTTTAGGACACTTTTGATATTCAACAAGTACAGGTGAGGGCTTCCCTGGTGGCGCAGTGGTTGAGAGTCCGCCTGCCGATGCAGGGGACGCGGGTTCGTGCCCCAGTCTGGGAGGATCCCACATGCCACGGAGCGGCTGGGCTCGTGAGCCATGGCCGCTGAGCCTGTGCGTCCGGAGCCTGTGCTCCACAACGGGAGAGGCCACAACACTGAAAGGCCCGCATACCGCAAAAACAAAAACAAAACAACAACAAAAAAACAAGTACAGGTGAGATCGTGGTAACTCCAAGAAGTGATGGGAATTTGTACTTGCAAAATGCTTGTCTCCACTTTTGGAGTGCTTAATTAGTTGATTCTCACATCTCCCACTGTGCAGGGGCACCTGGATAGTCCTCATGGCAGCACGAGCTTTTCCTACAGATCAGGAACGGGTAGCGGGGCGGAAAGCGTGAGTATTTGACCGAACAATTTGAAGCTTGTCAGAGCCAGGGTTTTCCTCTCAGTTTTCAACAGTTGCAGAGATGCTCCCGATTTATTCAGACTTGCCAAAGATCTGTATTCTTTTTCACCCGCCTCTTTTCAAAAGTCACCAACTTTTCATCATTTTAAGGACCTCTTGGAAGAAAGAAGAAAGATGAAAAGATGTTCTTAGCTTCTAGGGCTCTGACTTCCTCTTTCTCTTTATTTTTTCTTCCTGCCTGTCTCTGTTTCTGTGTCTGCCCCTTTGTCTGTCTCCTCTTCTCTGTGGTCTTCTGTCCACTCAATCTCTCTGAGAGGCAGTAGTGTCTACTGCACAGGAAAGAATACTTGAGAAAGAACGAGAACGATTGGAATGTGTGCATCACCAGCAAGTTGCTGAACCTTTCTTTTTTTTTTTGCGGTACACGGGCATCTCAGTGTTGTGGCCTCTCCCATTGTGGAGCGCAGGCTCCGGACGTGCAGGCTCAGTGGCCATGGCTCACGGGCCCAGCCGCTCCGCGGCATGTGGGATCCTCCCGGACCGGGGCACAAACCCGCATCCCCTGCATCGGCAGGCGGACTCTCAACCACCGCGCCACCAGGGAAGCCCTGCTGAACCTTTCTGAAACTTGGTTTTTCTGGACATATAATGTGGATTTGCCTCAGGATTGGGAAGGCGGGTTGGTGTCACCAAAACCAAGCAATTCTAGGTTCTTTGTGGGCCCTGTCAAATACCCACTCAGTGGCCCTGAGCAGGTTCTTAATTGCTCCTGACACACACACGCACACTGCATATCAAGTTTCTCACTTGACAGGATGAGGACCACGTGAGGCTGTGGGGAGAAAAAGAAGAGGCAATGACCTAGCAGGGAAAGTGTGGCTTCAAGCTCAGGAAGCCTGGGGTTTGATTCCCACTAATTACTAGCTGTGTGGTCTTGGATAAATTACTTACTAATAATACTTAATAGTCATTGTGCATGTACCACGTGCCAGGCATTAGTCTAAGCTTTTGTTTGGATTATCTCAATGGGTCTTCGTAATCTGATAAGAAGGGGATGATATTATCATCTCCATTTTGCACACAAGAGAATGGAAGCTCCGAGAGGCTCACGCCATTGCTCAATGTCAAGGGCTACGACCTGGCAGAGCAGGGAAGCAAGTCCAGCTCCTTTGACTCCAGAGCACACACTCTTTACCGGTGGGCTATCATGACTCCAAGGCTTCACTTAGGAATTGCAAGTCCGCAAGTAGAACTGCTTATATGATAAGTACTAAGTAGTACCTACCTCACGAGGCTATTGCCAGGAGTAAATGAGATGCTACTTACAAATGACTTATCACAGTGTCTCATATAATATAATCCTGTAATAAATGTCAGCAAGTATGTATGTACTACCTCGCATATTTATTTTTGGACCATGATGGGGTAAACCCTATATACTTCATGTACGTGAATAAGTGGCAATGACCTTTTATGCACTCTGCAAGTCACGCATCACTGTCGTGAGGACAATCACTGACATTCCTTCTCGCGCTGGATTCAGACCTTCTATGACTCATTTTCCCCAGGCTCTATCAGCTCCAGTGAAAGTTCCCAGGCCACTTTACCCAGGGATGACAAATGGTTCCAGAACTCTTTGACTTCTGTATTAATTAAATGTGAGAAAACAGAGCGCTCCATGAAAAGACACCTCCGTGGTTTCTTTTTAAACCCTGTACTTCCACCTCAACTTGCAGCTGCACCACTCAAAACCGCCCGCGATAGAACAGTGTTCTATTCATTCTGCACAGTGAGTCACAGATCAGTTATCAAGACTGCACCTCATGTTCCCGAAAGAAATGATGCACCTTGAGAAGCAGGGGAGGAGAAAGGTGAGTCAAGGCGCTTTGAGTAGTTGGTGCAAAGGTAGCAAACACGATGCCAGGCTTTACCCACTCACTCACTCACCAATCATTTATTAAGCCCTCACTCGGTGCTGGGCACTAGTTAAAGAAACAAGTCCAGTAAGTCTGGCTTGCTGTCCTGGAGGAGGAAAAGGGAAAGGATTTCCCATCCATTGCTTGCTTGCTTTGGGCTGGGCACTGAGCTGGGAGTCTTGAAGATAAGGGGATTGACAAGGGATTCACCCAAGGATCATACAACTGGGAAGTGGTAGATTGGGACTACTGGTTCTGTCACCATTTTCACCATGCCTCTGCTTAGAGAAGCTCATGTCTAGCGGAGGACAGAGACTCAAATCATGACTCTATGGGATGCTAAGCTTCTGGAAGTTTAGTCTCACAGGATGCGTGAAGCCTGTAGCGAGAGTTCCTAGCAGCTATTGTGAGCTTCTCCACTCTCAGTCTTAGAGAAGGGCGTGACGGATCAGATTCCTGTGTGTTATCTCAATCCCTGTGTGTCCATCTCTTCAGTTCAACTGCCAAGGAAGATGGCTTTTTAATTCCCAAGAAACTATGATTCTAGAAGTCAAGACTTCTAGGCTTCAAACCGGTGGATTTGAAACCCTTTGTAAAAAGCAGCGTAACTTTACATTTAAACAAAACACCATGTAATCCCAATTTATAAAACAAGTAAAACTGGGCTTTCCTGGTGGCGCAGTGGTTGAGAGTCCGCCTGCTGATGCAGGGGACACGGGTTCGTGCCCCGGTCTGGGAAGATACCGCATGCCGTGGAGCGGCTGGGCCCGTGAGACATGGTCGCTGAGCCTGCGTGTCCAGAGCCTGTGCTCCGCAACAGGAGAGGCCACAACAGTGAGAGGCCCACGTACAGAAAAAAAAAAAAAAAAAAAACAAGTAAAACTGAAGCAACTCTGGCTAATGTGCAGGGCCCGACTCTCCTGACCTTCCCTCAGATGCTGAGAAAACAGGTTGAAAACCACAGCTCTAGAGAATCCAGGTCCTTGGCTTTCTTCTGGCTGAGCAGATCTGAGCTGTAAGGCCCTGCTGGTCTAGTGCCTCCTTCTTCCTCTCTCCAGGCCCTGTACCCTGCACATCCAGGCCCTTTCCCCTCTCCTAAGACCCTCTTAGACCTTGGCCATGAGAGGTTAAGGATCCTACTTAAAGGATCCACCATGGTAAAATGGTGGCTCAACCAACAGTCCCAATCTACCACTTCCCAGCTGCATGATCCTTGGGCCAATCCCTCGTCAATCCCCTTATCTTCAAAGTGGGAATTACGACTTGCAGCCTTGCAGCGTATGGCCCTGGCTCCAGGCCTGGCTCTGACTTGGCAAACTCTCATGTTGGGGCTTCTGCAGCAACTGACTTTAATCTCCACTTTCCTGGCTCCTAGTCGCCACCCAGAGTCCCCATCAAGGCACTAGAACACTCCCCCCCCCGCCTCCTCATCCTCTCCCTCTCCATTTGCCCCTTCATCCCTGGTCCTGAGAACCCCCATTTTTGGGCAGTAACTCACATTTCCTGAGCATGCCCTCTGAGCTGGGCACAATGCCCATGTTTGATACTCACATCAAAGCTGTGAGCCAGGCTTTACTAACTGTACCCACGTCACAAATGGGGACACTAAACCTCTTAAACACCAAGTCATTTGCTCATGGTCACTCAGCTGAGAAGCTGCTGAGCTGAGCTCACCACCCGGTTCTTCCCGGCCCTAGAGCCCACGTCCAGTCCACGCTCCAGGGGAGCCCATGCCTCCTGGGTCCGGACCCTGTCTTCCTCTTCCTGGTTATCCTCTCAGGCGACAGGACCACTCACTGCTTGAAGACAAACAAACTTCCTGCCTGCTTTTCTGAGTCTCAGCTGCCTCTGAATTTTGCTTTGTCTTAATTTGTTCAAGTACTCTCACATTTATTAAGCCCTTGGTATATACTGGGCATGGATTTCAACACCTTACACGTATTAACTTATTTAATCCTTTCAACAGATATATGAGGTAGCCATACTTGTTATATCCATTTTACAGATGAGAAAACTGAGGCCCAGTGAGGCTGAATAACAGTCACACAACTATTAAATGGCAGAGCCAATACAAACCTGGGCCTCTGGCTCCAGAGCCTGAATTCCTGTATGTAGCCTTCCGGCTGGGCAACTATGTCCTCCTTACCAGCAGCAGAGATGGTAAGACTCAAGGATATGGGGACTCAGTGAGGCTTAGTGACTGCCCCTCCCTAGAGGTTTCAGAATGGTAAATACTCCACACAGCTACTTTGTCATGGGACCATTTTTTATTCAAGCTAATAAATCAGTGATGAGAGCTTTGTGTGTGTGTGTGTGTGTGTGTGTGTGTGTGTGTGTGTGTGTTGGGATGGGGAACAAAGATATCTCTGCATATATTACTTGGTAAGTTAGCTTTTCCATTTCCATCTAGCTGCATCAAAATATCTTGCTTTGCTTCAGTGAATGGTTGAAGTTCTGGGTTGACAAATAGATTTCATCTCTTGTTCCAAATTTGGTCGATTTATTGCGGTGCTTGGAACCACAAATTGGGAAGGATTCTGCAGTCACATTTGGTCTCAGCAGGAAAGAGAGTCATGATCTATTAATAATGTCTGCCATGTGCAAGGGAGGTGAAGGTGATGCCTATGAGTCATTTACCTGATATCCATGGACTGATTTCCTATCCTGGCTCATTCTTATCTGTTTTATCCTCAATCAGTGAAATGGAGGCAGGCCTATCCTTATCCTTAAGATGTGACCTGAGTTTTGCCAGGCACTCTATCCACTTCATGTCTGGATGACCTCAATATAAACACGATGCTGGATGGGGAGATGGGAAGACGGACAGAGGGGTTTACAAAAAAAGTGTTGCTTGAGTGTGCTTTGTCTTGGCATTCCTTCATAATTCAAACAGAGCATAGAAGTGTCCATTAATAGCTTGGAGAATCAGAAAAGAAGATCTCTCTCTATTCAGTTATTGGGCTCATGGCTCTGAGATCTTTCCCAAAGGCACTATTCTGCATCTTATTTTGTTGAAAGCCACAGCAATAAAAACAGCAGCTCCACTGTTCTGGGCTCAGTTTCCTCCCTCAGCGCTCTTGGACCAGGTCGTGGCAGATTGTGAGATCTGCAGTATTTTTCCTCAGGTCTTTCCAGAGCTGATTTTCCCTCATCTTTCAGACTTTAATTCATATGACCCTACCTTAAAAAGGGTCTCCTTCAGCACCTTATCAAAAGTCTTCCTTCGCCATTCTCTGTTGTTATTATTTTATTTTCTTCGTGTCTTGCTTCACTGGCTTGACTTGTTTTTCTTACTGATTTGTTTACTTGTTAAGTGTCTGCCATGTAAGCCCCATTGTTTTTCTCTCATGTTTGCCACGTAAGACCCATTGCTTTTCTCTTGTTCACCACTGTATCACCTAAACCTCTGAAAAGTAAAACAAAAACCAAGATCGATGCTAGAAATTCCATGCGTGGTCTTCTCTGAGGTGAATGACAGCTGGCATTTCAGTGTTTGCCGGTGGTTTGGACCATCCAGCACAGGTGAGACAATCTCCCTTGTAGCAGCCTGGATCTCTGAAGTTTCTTATAATCCAAATGCCTCTCTACCCTTGATGATCTTTTCCCACGGTACACACCCAACATACCCTTCCAGCTGGCCTCCTGCCTGGGGTTTCCATCAGATCTGCCAGAGGCTAGGGATATCAGATATCTGGTAGGTTCCATTCTGAGAGTGAACTGTAGCTCTTCACTCACCCAGCCTTCTTGGACCAAACCCAAGAGTTTCATGCAGGCTGGAAGAGCCCGGGTGCCCAATTTCTTCCAAAGTGGGCTTATTAATACATTTCTTTGGTCATATCCCTCCCACATCCTCTCCAAAATCTCTAGTGGCTCTCCAATGCCCATAGACCCAAGTATTTAGATTAAGGAATTCAAGACTTTTCAAGTCTCTGTCTCTTCTCTTGATTTAAGTCAAGAATGGATGTTGGTTTGCTCCCTGCACAGGCCTCGGGCACACTCTGTCCGCCTTGTGGTCCTTGCCCCGCATCACTCCTTGGGCAATCTTCCTGGTCTCCCTCATCTTTGCAATGGACAACGCCTCTATGGGCCTGCTAGCACTCTGCACTTTTCTGCATTGCTGCATGCTGACACGTGATTTTGAAATATATTTTTCCATGTTATCCCAAATAATAAACCTATATAATAACATTTTAAACTGTTATCCTAAATAAAAAGCCTGGGGATAAGTACTACCTCTAATTTGTTTTTGTATCCTTAGCACACCTAGCAGAGTGTCTAGCCCAGATTAGAAAAGAATGAATAGAATCACATTTTCATTTTTATGAATGAGGGGAAAAAAGATCAGAGCATAAGGGTCTTGCCCAAATCCATGCAGCTGGTTGCCAGGGGAATCAAGATTTGAACATCTATCTCTTATATTTAAATCATACGCCACACACTCAAAAGTCCAAAGGGACCAGGCAGATTACATGAGCACGAAAGCATGTGGGTGAAATATAGTCTGAAGTGGGGGGACCTGTGTATCCAGAAGGAAGGCACCAAACAGCTCAGCTGACAGTCGTCAGGTGAGCATGGGAGTCCATTCTGCAGGTTGCACAGAAAGTTGAAAATCTGATTGGTGAGTGACATCTCACAAAATTCTGAATGTTGCCAACTAGTTCTAATTAAAAATACTGCATGATTCAAACACATCCCCTCTGTGAGCCAGATGAGGCATCAGCCTGCCAGTTGGTGACCCATGCTGTTCATCCCTGTGATGCCGCCCTGGAGATGGTACCATGGGTCAAGTGGCTCCGACTTGCAGAGCAAGAGACAAGTTCCAATTGCCTTTGTGGTCAAATTATTTAAAGCCACTGATATTGGGCTGATTTGGGGGCCCTCAAGGTGAGTGGGATGAACATCCTTGAGTTTCACATGGGTGCTCTGAAGTTGTGTCAACTCCAGATGATGGTTTTCCTCATCACTGAAGTTGACCAAGAACTCCAGTGATGGTCTGCAAATGGGCTTTGCTGTGGATAAACGCAAATCAATACAAATTATGAGAGGGGTCCCTTGTTGGATTGGCTGGCTGTCAAGAAAGATAAAATACTGCGGAACCATTGCCAAAGGGGTATCCCAATTCCTGGCTCTTTGGAAGTGGAAGGCAATTAACTATGTAACTGTTACATACATGGGGTGGGGCAATGCTCAGCCTTAGAGAAAGTGATCAGCTCTGTCTTAATACAGGCCGAGAATTAGGCAATGGGAGTTCTGGCCATTGAATTGAGCATTCATTTATTATGACAAAATGAGCCAGTATTGACCTGGAGGCCCTACTGCAGGGTATCAGCCTATTAATAACAGGCTGTTACATGCTCTGTGTAAAGGCTGGGGATGAAATCTTGCTGTCCTTTCAAATATGAAGGAAGCAGTGTCTTTTAGATTTGTAGGTTACCATGACCACGTGCGAGTTGGAAACTGGGGAATAAAGGGGGACAGCATGGAGTCAGCATGGGCTCACATCTCAATTCCAGTCCCCACTGGCCTTATAACCTTGGGTGCGTTGCCGAACCCATTTTCAGTCTCAGATTTATCATTGCTAAAATAGGGATGATAACGCTTTCCTCTCAGGTTGGTTGGGCAGGTGATTTTGTAAATGTCCTTCGCACTGTGGCTGGCACAAACTGGATGCCGTGTGCATAGTTATTTCACTTCCCTTCCCAATTTCCACAGCCCTTTATCTGAGTCACTTTTGCGACTTGGTTGGCTTTCTATCTGAATTTTATAGTCTCTCTGTCCATGTATTTTCCTCTTAGGCAATGGATTCTTTCTGAGCTGAGTTTTCCACTGATTCATCTGTACATCTTTCACAGGGCCTGCCCACAGTAGGTCTCCAATCCCTAGTTGTGGCACTGATGGATTAATGACACAGGAATTGCAGAAGTCTGGGTCCATCGCACCAGTCAGCAACTTCCCTGTCAGCCATTGCACCATATGCCTCAGGAGGAGCAGACAAACCTGCTGGTCCTGCTGGTGCATACGTGCTTTCCTAGATCATCACTTGCTTCAAGTATGGACTGATGGCCACTGAGCATGGAAGAAGAAGCTGTAATATCCGTGACTGAGGGTGCGAGGTAGAACCTGGGAGTCTTCTTTGAATACACGACTTCTGAAATGGGCCATGGGGGATCAGGGAAATTTTTCTAGGCAGAAAATGAGGGAGGGCATTCTAGGCAAAAGAACCAACCTGCGCAAAGTTATGCAGGTGTGAAAATATAGGATGTGTAGCTAGAGGAGGAAGAGAACTGGACTTCATGAGTACCTACTACATGCAGAAGCTTTATATCTGTTACTGCATTTCATGCTCTCAGTTGTCTTGCTAGCGAAGCATTGTCCTTATTTTAAGGGGAGGAAAAAAATAGGGATCAAGTCTAGTAATTTATTCAGAGCGCAAAGCATGAAAGTGGCAGGGCTGAATCTGGGGCCCGTTCTCACACCCATGGCACATGTGAGGGGCAGGGAGCAGTGGGCTAAGGGACTGAAATTCACTGGCAATTCCCAGCACACCTTCATCAACTTCAACCCTGAGAGTGAACACAGTCTTCTCTGAAACTGTACTCTCTTTCAGTTTTGAACATTTCTGATGAGTTTGAAAAGTGATCCTCAAATGTCTAGCAAGAAGTGGGTTTGGGCATATACAGAGAGAGAGCTGTCTTCAGTCATAGGGTCTGTTTCATTTTGCAAGTTGTAGCCAAATTGCTTGAGCTATTTTTATACTTGGATTCCAGACAGCTTGCTGAGATTCATATTATCTGATTTGGGGTGTTTTTGTGCAAAGCTTTTTAAATTTTATCAGGTGCATTTCACTCCCCCACAGCCCAGGCTAAACGCCCCTCGTGCTGCTTCGGGAAATTGGGTTGGCAGCTTGCAGAGGCACTGGAGACAGGCATTTCCATAGGCGTTGTTAGTCCAGGTGCATAGGGGCTCCTGATAGAGCATCTCTGGGGATGAATTTGGGAGACCTCCTTCTATCTGATGTAATCATCTTTTAGATTCCGTGGGCTTCTGGGTTTCCGACGGGCTGGCAGGCTGAGTTTTCATGCTATTTTTCCTAAGTTGAGTGCCATCCTCGGTGTGACTTTATTAACTGGATGTGGACATTTCTTTCAATAAAGGTGTGTAAATAGATGGGTACTCAGCAAACCATGCAAAGTCAACAGAGGGGCCACCCTGTTCAGGAGCTTAGACTTTGAGGGTCACACAACCTGGACTTAGAATCCTTCCCCTCCCTTTACTAGTTGTGTGACTGTAACAGGGAAGAACAAATCTGACTCCATATTGGATACGTTTCTTTTACTTTGAATCTTTGTATCCTATTGCTTTTGCTACAGGTTAAGAATGTTGCCTATAGCCTGAAATATACAGGACAGTTCATTTTCAAGGCTCTGACCTTTAGAGGTATAACACTTTCCCCTTCATATAGAGAGAAAAAGTTGCAGAACAGAGAATAAAATTGGTCTTTTGGGAGGTTTACAGGAACATCATGACCTGACCTATGTGGACACCTGCGAAAACAAAGGATTCCAGGAGTTTGCAACGATCAGTCACACCCCCTCTCCCCTTTTAGTATAAAAGAAGCCTGAATTCTAACTCGGGTAAGATGGTTTTCTGGGACACTAGTTCACCAACTTCTCGCTCTCCTGGCTTTCCAAATAAAGTCACTATTCCTTGCCCCAACAAACTGTCTCTCAATTTATTGGCCTGTTGTGTGGCGAGCAGTATGAGCTTGGACTTGGTAACATGACAATGGGTGAGCATTTTAACCAGTGCACACCTTAGTCTCCTCAACTAAAATACGGTAATATTAATACCTTTCTCCTAGGGTTGTTGTGGGAATTGTACAAAATGGCATTGTAAAGCTCTAAGTACACTTCCTGGCATATACCACCCCGCTCCCGAACCCCTGATTGGGAAAGAAGTTAAATAACTTAAGTGATAAGTAATCGAAGTGTTATTTTTATACCAAAACAAAGACATGCTTTAGGTAGTAGATATCAAAATTTACATGACATTTTAAGATTTATGAAGGAAACCTCAAAGAAATTTGAAGCTTCCGGCAGTTCCCTTGAGCTAAGCTTGCATATCTCTAGAGGGAGACAGTTTTGTCTATTGGAGAGATTTGGTGGAAAAATTCAAGTACAGATCAGGTCCAGTCTTCCAACCACTGAAAGAAGAGTCTAATCACCAGCTAGATGCTGTTTACACATTTAGTTGCCCTTTTCCTAGGTGGAATGTCAAAATTATCTCTGTGAATAGTTATGCAATCACTTCCTTAACTCGCAGAATTACAGAGAACTCAAAGAGAGCTTTTTTTATGCCACGTGCACCTCACTCTACTGGCCACTTGCCATAATTGGTCCAGGACAGTTCTGGAAATAGGTTTTCTGCTCGGCAGGAGACACAGAGAAAATTGTTTCCACAGGTGGTGACAGTTCAAGTGCAAGGTTGCTCCTGGTAGAACCTCTTTGGGGACTAAAGTAGGACTGGAGACAATGGAATTTGCAAGATTCTGGGTGAACATGTTGGATTTTCCATAGGACTTAGAACGAGGTTTTGAGATGTTAAGGGGCAGGAGACCACCAGAGGACCTCTTGGTCACACAGTGCTGAACAGACTGGCCAAATGGGGAGGCTTGGGAATCTACGTCTGAGTTCGCATCTCAGATCTGGAAGCCTTGGCCAGTCACTCAATCTTTCTGAACCTCTGTAAGGTAGGCCTAATGTTAGTAGTCACCTTGTCTGGCTGTGGTGAGGATGAAATAAGAGAAGCACGTAAAGCTCATGGCAGGGAGCTTGGCCCGGGATTAAGCCCTCAACAAAAGGTAGCTTACACCTCCCATCACTACGGCTACCACAACTAAACTAAACAATCATACATGACTGACTGTGATCTTCCACATCTGTAACACACTGTCTATGCTTCTTTCATGATTCATCTTGCTTTCTCCCTTGAATTAGCAGGATTTGTGTCCCTGTCATATCTCCTGTAAGTCACCTTGAGCCCAGTGACTTCAGACAACTTATGGCTGTGTCCTTCCAGCATTCAGCTCAGGGCCATGTCTTGGTTCAGATCCCCAGATAAACCCCTTTTGCTGCCTATCTCCCCGCCCCCACCAAAAAACACAGAACACTTTGCAGTGATGCTTTCTTTCTCTGTCACTAGCTGTTCTCTGACTTAGTTGGAGCCTATAGACGTAATATCTGATGCTGATGCAACAAAGTATATTACAGTCATTTGAACGTAGGAAAAATACATGTTGAAATGTTAGTGAGGAATTGACTTTAGCTCTATGTTTTCATGGAGTTGGGTTTACTTGTTTCTGGGACATTCAGTCCTGATGCCTGAACGCTTTTACAAAGATGAAAACTACCCCTAGGCCTCTCATGAATACATAGGGTGTTATGGCCACCTTTCTGAGGCTGCTTGAGCTGTAAGATGTGCACTAGATCTGGCTGTTGCCTCAGAGTCAGCCCCCAGAAGTTTCCTTCCTGCTGACAGTGTATTGGGGACGAGCACACTGCCGGGACATCTCCACAGCCCCTCCACTATTGCAAGAGTGAGCAGTATGTGTCTTGAAGTGTGAAAAGCAAGATCCTTGACGCGCTTTTCTGGCCAGAGAGCCTCCTTTTTTCCTTCTTGGGGCCTGGCGAAGACAAGAGGGGTTTTAATCCTGTGTTCTTTGTGTAAAGCCCTTTATTTAGAGGGAAAAAAGTCTGCATCTCAACTTTTCTCTGGAACTAGAAAGTCAGTCTCTGACGGACTGATACAGGTTGGCATTTAGTACTCAGTGATGTGTTTGATGACCTGGTATTGTGGAAAGGACATGAATTTTAGAATTAGGCAGATCAAGATTTGGATTCCTGCTCTGCCACTGACTAGTTTACGCAAATCACTTCCTAAGCTTCACTTGCAAAATAGGGAAGATACCATCCACCTCTCAGGATTGAGAGAATTTAATGAAATCACATATTAAAATCACCTAGCAGCGCTTGCTTGGCCCCCAGTGAGTGCTAAACAAGAGTTAGTCTCTTTTGTTCCTCTTTTCCTTTGGGGAAAGGAAATAATTAATGTGGAGACTGCACTGGATGCCGGGGTAAGGGAATTCTGATGCGGGCTCCGCCACAACTCCTGGTGCACCAGGGGATGTAGTACCTTACCCTTCTAGATGCCAGTGTTCTCATTTTTAAAACAGATATTAGGGAATTTGTCCATCTAGCGTTAGCATCCTCGATTTGACATAGACCTTCTTTAAGGACAAACTAGCAGTCTGCTAAGAAGATCCCACTTCTCCGCTACTCTACGGCCACTTGCTTTTCCCTCTGCTACACCAGCCAGATTGCAGGTGTCCAAGTAGGGTTTTCCCTCGCTGTGTATCATTAACGAATCCAAGTCATTCAGAAATCTGCTGCCTAGTTATCTCCACAGTTCAAATAATTCTTTTCAAAATGATGAAACTGGGTCTTCTGTCCTATGCAGAACAGAATTTTGATTTTACCCAATTTCTAGCACAGAATCTTCTATTAATCTCTAGTGAACTATGATCTCATTCCCTCAAATCAGAGACATGTAGCACCCTCTTGCTTTGCACATTCTATGTGGACAGCATCTATACCAAGAAGTAGAATGTTTTGACAAAAACACAGGGTTTGTTTTCCAAAGCTGACCCAAAATGTTCACTTTCATGATTTGTTAGCCCTGGGACAGTGGGCAAGTCACCACCTCCTGAAACCTCTGTGTCCTCACCAGGAAGATGGGGACATAGGAAGATAACACCTTTCAGATCCATCTCTTAAGGCTACTCAGAAGATTAGAGTAACGCCATATATGTGAATGTCGCTTTATGAACCATTTTTATATGTGTGAAGTCTCTTTACCCTTCTGAATCTCAGTTTCCTCATCTGGAAAAGGGCTTGGTTAAGTCATCCTCAGTGAAGATGCTTAATGTAGTAGTTGGCACAGACGGGCACTCAGAGAATGGCAGCTTTTAATAATCAGTGCTGAATCTCATGATAACCCTTGACAATTGAAATAAGATTATAATTCCATTTTACATATAAGGAAAGAAAAGTGCTGTGTAAAAGTTATTATAGTACTCATCACTACAATGAGTATTTTTTAATGTTTGGGAGCCAACCAGAGCTAGTTTATACACATTTTCTGTTCCTCTTCTTTGATATCAGTACCATGGGACTCAAAGCATGAGGCATGCTTATTAGCAATTGACAGTTTACTGAAATCAAAGAGGAATCGGCAGAGAATCCACTTCTGAGAGACGCTGTCAGCACCCACCATGGAGGATCCCTTTTACTGAGTGTGTGCTGCCCTTAGGGACTCCCGGCTGCTCTGGAGCCCAATCCTTGTCAGTGTGGTTTTGCTGCTTTCTCCATAAAAAGTAATATGTGACAAGCCTTCCGGGGGCAGGAAATAGGTTTGCACTAATGAGTTTGTGCTTCACTGATGCTTTTGCATTAAAATCATGTTAACTGTGCCCCTCTGATTATCATCTCCAAATCAATTTATTAATTAACTCATTTTGGGAAATCGCAATTTATCCAGTGCTCTCCAGCTCATTAGCATGTTACCAGGACAGAGAAAATAGATGTCATTGAAATCCCTCCTTACATGTTTAGCTCATCAGGACACAGAGTCTTCTTCAACCCTGTTGGTTTGCTCATTCACTAATTCATTGGATAAAGAATTATTGAAAGGGTCCCATGTGCCTGACTATGCTTGGTTTGGGGAGAAAAGGTGCAAGGCACAGTCTCTGCCTCAAGACCATCAGAAGGTTGGGGGAGTAAGACTTGGGATTGGACACAAGTGCCAGGGGCCTGTTTAGGGTCCTGCAAGCTTAGACGACCCTTAAACCAGGCACTGTCTCAGGAGCAGGCATCACCTTTCAAAGTCACTTCTGATTCAATGGGAAATGGCTAAATGAGTTTTCTGTAGGGAGCTCTGAGATTATACAGCCCAATCTCCATCTATATAATAATGAAAATATTAGTAACAATAAGAGATAACAGGACTTCCCTGGTGGCACAGTGGTTGAGAATCGCCTGCCAATGCAGGGGACAGAGTTCGAGCCCTGGTCCGGGAAGATCCCACATGCCACAGAGCAACTAAGCCCGTGTGCCACAGCTCCTGAGCCTGTGCTTTAGAGCCCGCGAGCTACAACTACTGAGCTCGGGTGCCACAACTACTGAAGCCCACGTGCTTACAGCCGGTGCTCTGCAACAAGGGAAGCCACTGCAAAGAGAAGCCCGCAAACTGCAACGAAGAGTAGCCTCCGCTC
Source organism: Pseudorca crassidens (assembly GCF_039906515.1). Classification (NCBI taxonomy): domain Eukaryota; kingdom Metazoa; phylum Chordata; class Mammalia; order Artiodactyla; family Delphinidae; genus Pseudorca; species Pseudorca crassidens. Next base: position 57,862,240 of record NC_090304.1, read on the forward strand.
GCCGCAACTAGAGAAAGCCCATGCGCAGCGACAAAGACCCAACACAGCCAAAAATAAATAAATAAAATAAATTTATATTAAAAAAGAGATAACATTAATGGATTGATTACTGTGTACTAGGCACCATCCTAAGCATTTTCTATGCAGTCACTCAATGATAATGACTTAATAACTCATTTAATCAATGATAATAATTGAGTTAGAAATTCATCTAGTCTTTACTAGAATCCTATAAGGTAGGCACTAATAGTCTCTCCATTTACAGATGAAGAAACTGAGGCGGGTTACACAGACTTGAACCCAGGCAGTTCGGCTCCAGACTCACATAAGGAAATGAGAACCATGCCAGGAGGTAACTGGCCCCAGGTCACCTAGTGAATAGTGAGAACAGAACTTGGGCCTTCCCTGTGGCCAAACTGACATTCTTTGCCCTGTTATTTGCCCTGCTATTTGCTTCCAGAAATTCCAACCTCTGGATCAGGCCACTGTCTCCTGAAGTTTCCCTGTAAGATATAATACAGACTCTGTGTGTCTTGAGGTTAGGGTCCAGGTCTCAATTTGACTCTATATCTCTAGCGTCTGGCATACAATACTCACACAATTGATATTTATGGATTGGTTCTATGAATGCGTAAATATTTAGGATTTAGTTATTTGGTAACACAAAGATCTGATCACAGAGAAGCTGCAACTGTCCAGCTGCATAAGTGTGAATTCTTTCTAAGCCTCAGTTTTCTCATCTGCAAAATAAACCTGAAAATAACTTCCAAGGGGCATCGTGAGGTTAAATGAAATGAAATTGAAAGTGTCTCATGACAGGTGCATCAGAGACTTAGTCTCCATAGGCAGAGCCATGACTGATGCATATCCTGTGGTCCCAGCGAGGAGCCACTCCATAATGGTCAGTCGGTGTTGAAAGAGTGCACAGAGCTGAGCATTTCCTTTCATTTCTGGCGTCCCTGCTCTGGGTCCCAAATTTTCACACTCTGTTTCAATTCTCCTTCTCCACCACCTCCTCTCACCATATATACAATCATCTTACACTTCCCCTTCTTCTCTGTTTCTCCCAGTCCTGCTAATAATTCATATTTCACACCCATTTCCTCCATAAAACCCCTGCCTCTACTTAGAATTTCTTCTCTTTTTCAGGCATTTGTTTTTTTGAGGGCAGGACCTCTGTCATTCATCACTTTATTCTCAACGGCTCATACATTACTCGGAACCAAATAATGATGATAACAATGATGATAATGATAATAATACGATCATAGTAGCTGTCATTTATTGAGCACTCACTCAAGACACTGTGCAAAGCATTCGACATGATTCATTTCATGTACAGCCATAAGGTGGAGAATTACCATTCCCATTTTACAGAGGGTAAACGTTAATGAATTAGTAGGACTCAGACCTCAAAAGTCATAATAGTCACCCAACTAAATATTAACTGGACGAACTTGGAGGGGAGGGGGAAGGATGAAGCAGATCGAACTCTTCCTTCTGCTCTCTCCGTCTGTGTGTGTATGCTTTCTTTCTTTTTTTCGCCTTGAGCATCAAGAAAAAAGAATCCTAGTTCCTAGAGCTCCCAGGCAGGCATGCGCATTAAAATGAGCCGAGGCGCCATGATACCCATCAGGCCTTTGGGGGCTGATGAAATGAGGATTTTTCTGTGAGGCTCCCGTTTCCCTTCTTGGAGAAATTTGTGACTCAGCAGCATCCCCTCTTCCCTCAGATGCAGGTGGTACCTGGACTCCGATCCCGTCCCCCACAGCAATCATGGAAACCCAGCTGAGTTGTAAATTAATATGCAGTTATGATCTTGGCAAGTGCTCCAAGGAAACCGAAAAAGGGCTTAACTGTGTGGCTCTTTCCCTGGTGCTCATCCCCAGACAAATGGGACGAAACACTTCTGATGAGCTCCGGCCTCAGACAGCACAGGGGAGGGTGTTGTGACCTCTGGGGGTGAAGGGTGCTGCCATCTGAGGTGTAGTGATGGGAATTCCACCTGACAACTGTTTGCTAAGCTTCAGGCGAAATTCACACCTTTAAGGAACTCACAACTAGAGGAAGAGACAGGAAAAAAACTACAATACGAAACAACAAACTGGACTGCAACTAGAATCAAATGTCCTAAGTCTTCCCAAGCAGGATTCTTTGGAACCCTGTCAAAGGCTGGGGGTTCAGCCTATGTGGGAGAAAGTGGAGAAAGGCGGCCCAGCGTTAGTGCCCCACAGTGTTAGCTTGAGCTGTGCGATGTACACGTCAAGGTCAAGACCCAGGATTGAGATTGTAGGGAGGCATCCTTAGACTCCACCCCAATAATCAGTATTCTCATGAATCTCCTACTTCCCACCATACACAACAATAATGTCCAGATGCATTAACGATTTAAATGAAAAAAGGAAGGAAATTAGCAGAGTATTTGTATAACCTTGGAGTTAGGGGAACCTTCCTCAACAAGACAGGAAATGTAGAAGCCTAAAAGGAAAAAGTAAGTATATTTGAATATATAAGCAGTGAAACTGTGTGCACGTCAAGACACCATAAACAAAGGCCAAACCCTGCACCATGCTTCCCGCCCCCAAACCCCAAACAACAGTCTGCAAAAGTATTTGCAAAGCATATGAAATAAGGATATAGGGTCCTAGGTTAATGTGCCTGTAGACAAAGTGCCTTTACAAGTTGACAGAAGAAAGCCAGGCAACTTAATTTTTTAAAATGGGCACAAATTATACACAGCAATTAATGAGAGAGAACATCTAAATGGCCAATAAGCATGTGAAAGATGCTCAATCTGGCTAGTAGCCAGAGAAATGGAAATTAAAGCCACCGCGAGATGCCACTTTTCACCATCTAGACTGGCAAACACCACAGATGGCAAAAATACCTATTTACACAGAGGATGTGGGGCAGCAGCAGGTCTCGTGCATGGCTGGTGGGAGTATGAATTAGTGATGGTTTTGGAAAGTTACCTGACAATATCTTTTAAAATTAATATCACACAAACCGTTTGACCCCAGATTTAGAAATCCATCCTACACCTAAAAATATTGGTATGTAAGGATTTACTGTTAACAAATTTTTTTTTTTTGCAGCAAACAACATAAAACATTACCAAAGAGACCTGGAAACAATATGGATGCCCATTAATGTGAAAACTGTGAATAAATAGTAGTACATTTATACTATGGAATATTACACAGTTATGCTCTACGAGTTCATTGTGTATCTCTGTATAAATTTTGACTTGGGGCACTCTCACATGGTACTGCTGAATGAGAAAAGCAAGTGTAATGTATATGTTATAATTTTGAGGGTAAAAACAAATGACAACAACACTATTTGTACACATACGTATATTTTTATGGCTATGAAGAAAGGTGTGGAAAAGGGAGTGGAGTGGGCAATGAATATTAGATTTTCACTTTTTCATCGTTAGTTGGAATGCACATAAATTGCTTTCATAATTTAAAAAAACCTGAAATAATGGGAATACAGAATGAGAACGAATGAATAAATTATAATAGTTAGCAAACAGACCCAGGGGATGGGCTGGCCACTCAGGAAGACAGCTGGAAGAGACTGGTGAACTGCAAGTCAGGATTCCCGCTCTGATTGGGGGATTTAGTTGAAGACACCTGAATGCCCCTCTAGCTTGAAGAAACCTTGGTTAGGTTAGAGGCAAACCAGGACAGCACATAGGCACAGCAAAGTGATGAAGGGGAGACTTCTGAAGCGGAAGTGGCTCAGGCAGAGGCCATGCCACAATGGGGGCACGAGGGTGAAGCTCCAGGCTCCCATCTTTGATGAGCAGGTGGTGACTGGGGCCTGTAAGGGAGCAGCTTTGGACGGTCTGTAAGAGCCCTTGGATGGCAGGAATTGTAGCGGGGAGGAGTATAACCCACCGAGTCCGCAAGCTCTGGGCTGAAAGGTCAGTGAGAGATGGTAGCCAGGCGGAGGGAAGGTTTAAGCTTGGACACACCTGAGCTCATTCAGAGAAAGGGTGTTGATGTGAGCCGGTAATCTACTCATTGAGGTGTGCTAAGAGGCTGGGGGTGGGGTACTGTGCACACTAAGAGAGTGTCCGAGTCTGGCTTGGGGGCAGAGCACTTGATCTCTGAAACAAGACGGCAGGAAAGGGAAGAAAGGAAGGACTTTGTGTTGGATGGTTATCACCTCTGGAGACAGGCAGATCGTGATTCACAATCGAGGGGACTAGGTCTGTGGTCCTTTCTGTCTAAGCCTTAGTTACACTTATTAAATGGAGGCACTTAATGCCCACTCCTCAGGCTTGTTGTAGATATTCGGAAAAAATGCACGTCATGACTGGCCCATAGTTGGCACTGAATACATGACAACTGCTCCTACTGCATAAGAGGCAGCATAGATAGTATGGAGGGGAGGAGGCGGAACTGGGAGTCAGACGGGCAGGGGCCAGGATCCAGGCTTGGACGCTTGCTAGCTGGTGACCCTGCAGATGCTAAGGGAGGCTGGTCTCCTCATCTGTGATGGGAGCTCTGCATGTCAGGTTGTTGTGAGGTTCAGAGAGAATGTTTGGCGAGTAACACGCATGGAACAAAGAAGGTGCTTAACACACAGAAGCTGCTATTGTTTGTTTTTCGCATCATCCGTCTCATGGCAGGTGAGGTCATGGGGTGATGGTCTTTGCAGCCCATTAGGAACACTCTGAGAAATTCACAAACAGTTTTCCCAGTGGCAGAGAGGCCCTGCTCTGTGAACATGATGCGCTCTAGCTGGTCTCGGCTTCCTGGACATGGGAGTGGGCAAGGAGACAGAAGATGGGGACCGAGAGGAGTAAGGAGAGGGTGAGGCTGGCTGCCCCCTTTGATCACCACCCCCTACTCTTTCTTGTTACTACACTTCTTTGTGAGCATTTCTCTTTTATTTATTTATTTATTTTAACATCTTTATTGGAGTATAATTGCTTTACAATGGTGTGTTAGTTTCTGCTTTATAACAAAGTGAATCAGCTATACATATACATATATCCTCTTATCTCCTCCCTCTTGCGTCTCCCTCCCACCCTCCCTATCCCACCCCTCTAGGTGGTCACAAAGCACCAAGCTGATCTCCCTGTGCTATGCGGCTGCTTCCCACTAGCTATCTATTTTACATTTGGTAGTATATATAAGTCCATGCCACTCTCTCACTTCGTCCCAGCTTACCCTTCCCCCTCCCTGTGTCCTCAAGTCCATTCTCTACGTCTGCGTCTTTATTCCTGTCCTGCCCCTAGGTTCTTCAGAACCATTTTTTTTTTTTTTTAGATTCCATATATATGTGTTAACATACAGTATTTATTTTTCTCTTTCTGACTTACTTCACTCTGTATGACAGTCTCTAGGTCCATCCACCTCGCTACAAATAACTCAATTTCGTTTCTTTTTATGGCTGAGTAATATTCCATTGTATATATGTGCCACATCTTCTTTATCCATTCATCTGTCAGTGGACACCTAGGTTGCTTCCATGTCCTGGCTATTGTAAGTAGAGCTGCAGTGAACATTGCGGTACATGACTCTTTTTGAATTATGGTTTTCTCAGGGCATATGCCCAGGAGGGAGATTGCTGGGTCATATGGTGGTTCTATTTTTAGTTTTTTAAGGAACCTTCGTGAGCATTTTTGACGTATAAAGATTTCTTTGCATCTGTGTGGTATTATAGGGAACCAGCAGGAGACAGGGGTCCAGGTGGACCTGCAATTTGCTCAGTTGATCGCTTGCTTGCTGGATGATAATGAGCAAGGGGTTTTACGAGCTTCAGACTCCTGTCTGTAAGACGTCTAATGATTCGCACTTCGAGACTACAGAAGCGTGAGCTGATACCGAGCCGGGCGCAGGGTAGATGTTCAGTAACTATAAAGTTTGCTTCTCTTGGCTGCTAATGAGGGCCACTGTCTCATTCATCGCTGATGCTTCACAGACAAGCATGAGTCCTGACCCAAAGAAGGTACTTACACAACAATTCACAAGTCAACGAATCAATGAGTGAGCAAATGAACTACTGAAGGCTTCTGGGAACAATGTCAAAATGGATAATCCCTGCAGGTATTGGTCCACTGTAACACAGCCGTGTGCTTCTGGTCTCAGGAAGTATGGTAGCTAAGAGAACTTGCTTCCTGCTATCAGAGGCAGTGATAAATGGTAGATTACTTTATGGCCAGCAGTAATTAGACAAGAGGGTCATGGGAGTCTCTCAGCTCTCAGGGAACATTTATGGGGCTCAGAGGGCAGCCATCTCCTGCCGCCCTTGCATCTGTGCTGATGCCTGTAATTGTGGGCCTCACGGACCCTGTGCTGGGGGAGAAGGCCAGGGTAGGGCTGGCCGTCACTGCCTACCGCAGCACATCCTAGGCCCGCCAGATCATTCGAGCAGGGTCTCGACTTCCCAGACAAGTAAGTAGGATTTATTAGCTGTATGAGCTTTGCCAGGTCCATCCCCTTTCTGGTTCTCTCTTCAAAAAAATGGGAAGTTTGGGCTTCCCTGGTGGCACAGTGGTTGGGAGTCCGCCTGCCGATGCAGGGGACAAGGGTTCGTGTCCCGGTCCGGGAGGATCCCACATGCCGCAGAGTGGCTGGGCCCGTGAGCCATGGCCGCTGGGCCTGTGCGTCCGGAGCCTGTGCTCCGCGGAGGGAGAGGCCACAGCGGTGAGAAGCCCACGTACCGCAAAAAAAAAAAAAAAAGGGGGGAAGTTTACCTTAAATGACATTTAAGGCTCTTCCCACTTTGAAATCCCATGTCTGTATTGATCTTTTTGAAGGAAGTATAATATTTACCTTGATTTGGGGTCAGGAATACCCACAAGAGACAGTGCCTGTGTAGGTTTTCTGGAAGTCCCTTCTGGAGCCCTCAGATGCTTATGGACGCTGTACTTACTGTAACAAGCTCAGCTGGTGATTAAGATTACATAGAGCAGAACTACTTCTAAAAGGAACCCCGGTCTTCTAGTCTAGAGCTTATGATGTTTTACTGGCCAAGTTGGGCCATGGAAGGGTTTTGTTTGGCTGCCCTCATTCTTAAATGTTTTAAAATCCCTTATTATCTTAACACACTTCCTGATTTATTAATTCTTTTTTTTTTTTGCGGTACGCGGGCCTCCCACTGCTGTGGCCTCTCCCGTTGCGGAGCACAGGCTCCGGACGCGCAGGCTCAGTGGCCATGGCTCATGGGCCCAGCCACTCCGTGGCATGTGGGATCTTCCCGGACCGGGGCACGAACCCGTGTCCCCTGCATCGGCAGGCGGACTCTCAACCACTGTGCCACCAGGGAAGCCCCCTGATTTACTAATTCTTATCGCCAATCTGCTCCTCAAGGTCTTCGAGTTTGTGACTCTTGAAAGAAAATCTTTTTATTTTATACACAAGTTATCAACTAAGAAGGAGGGAAGGTAACTTCAACAAGGGGCTTCAACAAGAACTTCTGACTCGACCCCAGGCTTTTTCTTCCACAGCGATCTAGAGATACAGCTCAAGTATGTATGTGACAGGGATGGGCAGGCCTTTGACCTAAGCTACCCTGGGGGGTGTCTGATAGTAGAGTTCTCCTTGAAGTAGATTTTAATGGGAAGAACAGAGACTTAGAACAAACAGCATGTCTCAGATGGTACTGGCCTCAGTTTCCTCCTCTATAAAAACGGATGCTCCTAATCTGCTCTCTACTTTGAAGAGTTTTGAGGGCTTTAAGTAAAACAGTGCCTGGACAGGAGCCTCAAGGTACTCAGGATTGAGGGACATTTTCCCTGGAACTGCCTGAATATGGCCAATGGGTTGACTGGATCTTACTGTTCTAATCTCCCAAATTGAAATCATTACACGCATTCTTGCTTTCAGGACGGGGCAAAGGTGGAGAATGTGGGCGATTTATAGGAAGATGCACAAGAACACTTTGAGCTCTCTACCAAGAGAGACTTGGGAATATCAAGGCAAAAGCCCTCACGGCAACCTCAATACCCACCCTCCCTCCTTGTGGCGCCCGTGCCTGAGACAGCCTCCTGCTAGGACGGACCATGGGCTTGACTCAATTTCCCTGCATTTGCATACTGCAAAAAAGCATTTATTTTCACAGTCCTACCCTCTCTAGGCTGAGAAGCATTTTCCTTTCCTGAAAAGAGCCATTGCAGATGCATCACCATACTGACAACACATTCTCTCACGCAACAGATTGGAGTGATCATTTAAAAGCTCTGAGTGAAAGCTCAGGCTTCTGATTGATCCAATCATATTGTCTCATTCCCATTTTAAGCAACCTGTTCTTTAAATTGCATATAAAAATACAGTCCATGCAATATTAATACACTAATGAATAATACACTAACAATTTGAAGCGTGCCAACCCACCCAAGGATTTTTCATCTCCTGTATGTTTCAGCAGAGATACTTAGTATATACGGAATAACTGTTAGGATGATGAAAATGATAATAACCATGAAATAAATATAGAGGAATTTTATCTGGTGGGGAAAAACATGAAAGGCAATTCTCAATTAGAAGTGAGAAATGGACGCCTATGATCCAGGGATGGGTCTCTGCTTTTGGTGCATCACAGGCAAGGACAGCTGCAGCTGTGTGGGAGTATATGTATAACACAACCTCACGTGTCTAGTGCTGTCAGAGGAGGTGGTATCGCACAAAAATGGAATTTCTTGACATCATAAGTAAAATGGTGAGAGGCAGAGGACAGGGACTTTGGGGACAGCTGGCCCTGGATACAAGTGCTGGGTCAGTCACTTAATTGCCCTGTGAACTGTTTCAGGCTTCTATTTTCCATCAGGAAAACAGGATAATGATTACCCTACAGGATTACGGAGAGGATGAAAGCATCATGTATATGAAGATGTCCGGATCAGGGCTGGAGACCTGAGAGGTGTTCAGCAAACTGTTTCCTTCCCCAAAGGTCGGTGGATGGTACCTGCAGAGGCTCCACAAACCTTAGTTCCCTTTCACTTACACCTGAAGCCTGAAAAATCCAGAGACTTTTTTCTTCTTATCTGTGAGTTTGAGAGTACATCTCAGACTATGGGGGTTTGGGGATCTCTGATCTCTAAATAGAGAGGTGTTACAGCACAACTACATCCAAATATGGATACAAAAGCATGGAAGGTGTGCCAAACGCTCTACCAGGAAGCGACCCTGTCGACAAGCATTATAAACCTTTTTTGAAGCAGGAAGTAGATTTTAAAAATCCATGATTTGGAGGAAACAATTTTAAATGGGATTTATTTTTTGAGGAGTTGTGGATTTTTTTCTCAAAAAAAAAAAAATAAGTGCATTCATTCATTCATTCTTTACTGAGTGTTGACAGTGGGCTAGTCACCACGCAATAAACATCTAATCCAAGGAGGATGACAGACCCATAAACTAGCTGACTACTTAAACATATAAAAGCTAGAATAGAGGATAGAATGACTGGTGAATTCTGACACCTGTGCTGAGGGACTCTTGGGAGGAAGTGGTATTTAAGGTAAAGAAGGTTGGGAGTGCGTTGGGGCTCCTGGCATAGAGTTAAACTGAGAAACGCATAGGGTCCTCCAAAGACTTTGGAGAAGGGTAAGGGTCGTAAGGTGGTGTCAGGGTAGAGGACGTGATGTGCTGTGTGCACATATATGTATGAGGGTGCTGGTTGGGTATGATGCTAACACTAGTCTTCTATTAGTCATTGGCTGCCCAGTGTGTTCCAAAGCACTTTGCAAATCAGTCGCCCATGTTGTCTCATTTGGGCAACATAAGTACCCTGCAGGCTATGCAAGGTTGTCCCCATCTTGCCTTTGAAGAAACTGAGATTCAGAAAGGTAACGACTAGGCAGTGCTGTACTTGGAATTCCATTCCGTCTTCCTGGTTCAAAGGCTGTGTTTGAGCTCTACTGAATTCCAAGGCACTGTTTTAGAGAGGTTGCAGAAGAGGATAAAACAAGATCTTGCACCCAAGAAAACAGTTGTGAGAGGAAGACTTAGATGTGAACAGAAATTTTAAGATGCAATCCGTTTCAACCTGGAGGCAGGTGAGCTGCCAAGTTCATGGCTGGGGTGAAGTTTAACAGAGAAGGGGCTTTTTGAATGAGGTCTTGAAATAGGGTTAAGGCTTTAGCAAACTCAGAAAAGGAAAGGGCACACAGTCAAGGGGAACAACAGAGACTGGGAAGCACACATCTAATTCTGGTTCAGAAACAAATCAAGAGGAAGACAGGGCTTCCCTGGTGGCACCGTGGTTGAGGGTCCGCCTGCCGATGCAGGGGACACGGGTTCGTGCCCCCGGTCCGGGAGGATCCCACATGCCGCAGAGCGGCTGGGCCCGTGAGCCATGGCCGCTGAGCCTGCGCATCCGGAGCCTATGCTCCACGTACCGCAGAAAAAAAAAAAAAAAAAAAGAGGAAGACAATGTGAGTAGGGAACAGGAGTAGAAGAGACTGGAAAGACCTTTTAAACGTGGCTCCAGGACATCAGGAATTTTTTTGCCACTTCCTTTTTTGACTAAATGTGACACCTTAGTTAGGCAAGGCTTTTGACCTTCTTTATTTAATCTTTTTTCCCTCAAATGTCAAGAATGGTCTTAAGAACTGTCATGAGGTTAAGTCTGACTCTATGAAAAAAGCAATCAGAAGTCACTGATGGGAAGGCATGCTGTCAGGCTGGGGAGTTATACTGTAATGAATCATAGCAGCATGGCCCAGGGCAGTAGGTCACCACGGCAGGGAGAGGGGAGTGAACTAGACCCTCACATACCTACCAGAGACACTTCTGCATCAGGCAGCAGACACCTAGCCCAGTCCTGAAACTCACCTCACAACGACCAAAACTGTCACTGTTTAAGCCTTTAGCAATCTAGGGAAAGTTTTGGGCCCTATGGCATTAATAGACCACTTTTTGACCAAACAATTAAAACGTGGATATGCCACTATTTGTGCTCTGTGATTCAGGTAATGCTGTTTTGCCTCCCTGGATCTCAGTTTGCCTATCTGTAAAATGAGCGAGGAGGAGATGTTCCCTAAGGTTATCTACAGATATAACGGCTTGTGACAATGGAAAACGACAATTCATCCAGGGTTACCTGTGCAGGGTCAATATTTCTCAAAATATTGTTCCATGGATGCCAGTGTGTGTCAAGCAAAAGTCAGAATGAAACAAATAAAAGCAGACAAAGGAAATATTAAGGAGGAGGGATTCTGTGGTCAAATTGGGTTAAACAAAATTAGACAGGGCTCTTTACTGTCTAACTTATTTATCTACATATTTAAAACTTATTTGTCTACATAATCATTTTCTCCCAGAGCGAGTGTATAGCAGATCATACTTGATGAGATAATACACTAGGCTTGACCTAATGAATTCAAACCCTTGGTAAGTCTTCCTGAGGTTCAGGACCAAGCGTGATGCAGTAGAGAGGCCCTGGACTGGGTGTCTGGGCCCCAGGGGGACCCACGTTTTAAGTCTAGTTCCGTCCTCCTTCCTGTTGTGTAACCCTGGGCAAGCCATTGCCTCTCCTTCTCTATAATTAAAATGAACGGGATGAAATGATCTCTGAGGCCTCTTATAGTTCTAATATTTTATGAATACATAGTTTTCTGTGGCTTATTCATTCTTTCTTTCATTCACTCAGCAAACATGCGTAGAGCATAGGATGCGTGCTCGCGACTGGAGATAAAGATCAAAAAATACATCCACTACCTGTCCCGGAGGAAGTCCCAGACCAGTGGGGGAGAGTGACCCATGCCCCGGCAGTAAGAGTCCAGAGTGATCAGTGTTTGTGTCCAAGGGTGGCTCAGAGATAGCATCTCACCAGCCTGGGGGACGGGATGGTTAGAAAAGGCTTAGTGGAGGCAATGTCACTTGAAGGATGAATAGGAATTAACCTGGTGGTGGAAGGAGCTCTGCATGAAGGGACGTTGTGGATAAAGGGATGGAGGGAAGAACGAAGGCAACATATTTTGGGAACAACAAGAGCAACGTCATCAACAATAAAAGCAACAATAACAACAACAGCAACAGCAGGTGTGATATTTCAAGCAAATATTAAGTGTCAGGCGAGAGCTAAATGCTTTGCACTCAGTAGCCTCCAATTCCCACAACCCTACAAGTAGATATTATCCCGATTTTATTTACAGTTGAGGCAATAACACGCAATTCGTTTTGCTTTGTGGGGATTTTTTTTCCCTCAATACAGTTAACTTTCAGCGAATCGCAACCGATCCATCCACTTCATCTATTACTCACGTCACTTTCAGTTCAAGACTGATCTTTTCCTTTAAGTTACTTCTGGCTGCTTCTTACCAACTCTAGTGAGGACACAACGCATAAACCCCTTTCAATGTTAGCTTAGGCAAAACAGTAAGATGCACAGGGATCGTGATGCGTTTTCAAACCCAAAATAAATGATTTGCAGATTTTTCAAGCAACAGCTCTCCCTTCCATTGGGGTGGATCACTGTGATGAGGGCTTAATTAATTCAGTTGTCCTTCCTGAAGGAAAGGCTTGGACATTTTTTATATTAATGCATTCATTCATCAATCACTTATTGAAAACCTATCCCATGCCAGACAGTAAATAAGATACTCTGGGGATTACCTCAAATCCCCCATAATTCAGTGCAGGTGGTACATTTTCCAGGAAGTCTTTCTGGCTCCACCTTCTCACCCCCCACCCCTGCAAAAAGCTGGGTCAAGAGACTCTGTGCTCCCAAACTGCCCTGGACCTTGCTTCACCATAATACTGGACAACTGTCTATTTGCTTATTTGTAATTTTTGGTTTGGTGTCTAGTTTATTGTCTACGAGGGTGGGGATGGTGTGTGTTAGATTAACTGCTGTATCTCCAAAGCCTAGCACATGGCCTGGCTGCATTGTAAGTGTTCAACAAGTAGTAGTTGACTGAATGCATGGCCTTTCAGCTCTAGCAATACTGAGACTATGTCTAATGTTTTAAAAATCCCAAGTGCTTACAAAGCTGCATGGAAATAGTAGGGGCTCCTTAGGTATTTGTTGAATAAAGTGAATGAGTACAAGGTGAGAGCTATGCTCTCTATCCCAAGGAGATTATTATCTAGCAAGGGAGACAGATTACGTGTTGTTGACCAGCATCCATCTTCTCTGTGAAGCAAGAGGACCCCATCCTTCCCTACTTGCGGGCCAAGTTGTTTGGATGGGGATCCACCCCTGGCTACGGAGAGAGAGAGCTCAGTCCAGAAATTGATTCATGGAGAAAATATGAGCCCTAAGTCTTGGTGGGGAGAGTGCTGGAGGGGACCCTGGCTTGCACTGCCGTTGGAAGTAAGGATATGAGACTTGGAGCTTCTGCTACTATGGGGGAGGCAGGCTGAGAGTGGAGCCAACCCAGAGGAAGGACAGCCAAGAAATTGCCCTCAGCTGAGCTCAGGGCCAGCATCGTTCCCTTTATTGCTGACAGTGGTGTGAGTTGGAGTTATCAGTCATTTGTAACAGATTTCCAACTGATAGAGGCACGGGCCCATGACATTATAAAGAAGGAAGATTTTCGAGAGATGCGGAGAGAATTCAGGATAGTGATCACCTCAGGGAAGAGCTCAGGAAGCAGGTGGAAATGCTCACCTCGTGCCGTCAATGCAAGTGATCACTTTGAGCACTCAGGTCAGACTCAGTTGGAGATGTTTGCATCAGGCCTTGAGAGATAAAGTGGATTTGTCCATCAAGTAGGTGAAGCGATTCCAGAAGAGGACACAACAGGAGCAACGTTATGAGCCCAGAGTATAAGGAATAATTGGGGATAAATATCTGGGTGGATCCTGAGATCCATCATAGGCAGGGGCAGGGGAGAAGCGAGGACAGGTGACCAGGAGCTGGCTCACAAAGCCCTTGAATGGCAGGCACTGCAGACGAGCTCTGCAGCAAATCTGAATTTCTCTTCCTGGGGAGTATGGCATAAAGTGGTACTGCCCTATGGAATGCCCATGGCTTGTCTGCCAGGACCCACAGAGAATCCCCTGAGTCCAGCCCAGACTTTGGGGATCAGAAACAGAGCCCAATCTGCCTCTGCTTTATGACAGATACATTTCCCTATCTCCTTCTTGATCTCAAGTGCAGATTTCTGACTGCCTATTTGTTAGGACTGGGAGGGAAGAAGAAAACAGCCAGGTACCCATGAAAAGGCCCTTTTGAAGCCACAGATCTCAAGATGAAAACTGCATCCTAAAGATATATTGACTGACAATGGGAATGAACCAAAGGAAAGGAGACGAGGAAATAATGAGAAAAATAGTACTGTGAAGATCCTCTTCACTTGTCAGGGCTGGAAAGGAGGAATGGGGCCTTGGAAAGTAATACTTCCAAACTGGCAACTGGGCACATCTCTGGAATTCCACTCCTATTTGAGACAGAGGATGGGTTTTCATCTCCTCCCTACTCTGCTGCCTGGACCAAAGTGGGTGTTTCAGGCTGTTTCTACTCAGCTCAGATTCAGTAAGAATTTAGGCAAAACGAGCCTTCTCTGGAAGGTCAGCTCCGCAAGCGTGCAGTCTCGTGGGCCCCATGCTTAGACGGACCCCAAGCTCGGTTTAATGTTCTGATGGTACCCTCTTGAAATTCTTAGTACTTTTTGAACAGAAAGCCCTGCATTTTCGTGTTGCACTGGACCTTGCACATTGTGTAGCTTACTTTGCTTCTATTTCTCTGAGAACACAGGAAAAAGTCAGAGGTCACTGATTCGGATCCTCTCCTTTGGCCATCCTGGGTGGCAGGAACCTGCTTTCCCTGGGAGGTCTTACATACGCCAGCACCTGCCCTTCCCTTTTCCTTTTCTCTATTCTCCCTCCCTTAGAAAGTGCACGCTCCACCTCAGTGAGTCTAAATCCTCCCCACCTCTCAGGAGCAGGTAGAAACGATACTTCCTCCACCATGTTTTCTCTGATTTCTCTTTTAGATGTGTTTCCTCTTTCTTTGTCACCTTACGTTGAACTTGTGTCACTTTTCTGTTGTATTATGGTTACTTTTGCCACGTGAGATGAAGTCAGCATAAGCTTTTAATTTTTAATTTTTTTGCGGTATGCGGGACTCTCACTGTTGTGGCCTCTCCCGCTGAGGAGCACAGGCTCCGGGCGCGCAGGCCCAGTGGCCATGGCCCACGGGCCCAGCCGCTCTGCGGTACGTGGGATCCTCCCGGACCGGGGCATGAACCCGTGTCCCCTGCATCAGCAGGCGGACTCCCAACCACTGTGCCACCAGGGAAGTCCCCAGCATAAGCTTTTAGAGGGAAAGTCCTGGTTGCAAATAAGTGACTCAGGACATCACAAACTCTCTTTGAGTCTCAGCATCTTCAGTGGTAAAATGGGAGGCAGAACGGGGCTTTGTTCAGGGTAACAATACGTGATTGACACACAAATAGAGGGCTGCATCTCTGGTTTGACCAGGACAGTCCTGGTCTACGCCAGTCACCCAGATGTAAATACTAATAGTGCCCCCTTTAGCCACAAATTGTCCTGGTTTAGATGACGAAGTTCGATGGCTCCCTTGTTGCACATTTAAAAGTGCCCAGCTAGGCATCTGACATATTACATAAAGATGCTCAATACAAGTTTGCTGAATAAGAAGCTTAAATAAATGTTCCCTTCCCTCTGCTGTGTGTGTGTTAACATTTCTGTATCTCTACCAAACTTTACAGATTTATAACTAACGATAAACTATGCAGAAACTCAAAGAAAACAACTCAAAACACCACATGATGGAAAAAATGACAATAGCAGCGCTTTTATCGTGCTTCTGACTTTCCAAGTATGTGGCAAAGGGGTCCTGCTGACCTTTTATCTCCATTCCAGCGGCCCATGTGTTTGTCAGTCAGGGGCCCAGTGGCAGGGGGACTGTGACTGATTTTATTTTATATTTACGCTGAATAAATTGATGCTAATGCAGACCACACTCCTCCATCTCCCTTGGGGAAGTCTGGAGACTGGGAAGGGAGCCCCTCTTTGTGCAACTCTGAGCTATTTAGTGAGTATCTACTGTGTGTCCAGTGCCGAGACCAACCCTTTATACCGGCTACAGTGAGGTCCGTGTCCCCTTACAAGTGCTTCTGGGGTAACTGGCTTCATGGAATTTTGCTTCAGCAGGTACATTTCCCTCTCCTGCCATCAAGGGAACATCTGACCTGTGGAGCTGGTTGGCATGACCTGCCCAACTCTCTGGCCAGACCCCTCAAAAGACCCTGTTATAAGAGAAATGTACCAGGAAACGGAAAGCAGGGCATTCTGATCTTGTTTTTTGGGCCTGAACACGTTGCCTTTGCTGCTTTTTTGTTTTTTTTTACTTTTTTAATTTATATTTTTAAAATAAAATTTGTATATATTTAAGGTATACAACACGATGATCTGATATACGTATACATACTGAAATCAATACTACAGTCAAGCCAATTAATATATCTATTTCATCACATAGTTTTATATATATATTTTTCCTTCTTTTGTGGGGAGAGCACTTGTTATCTACTCCCTTAGCAAGTTTCCAGTATTCAGTACAGTATTATTAACTATAGTCATTATGCTGTACATTAGATCACTAGACATATTCATCCTATGGAACTCCAACGTTGTACCCTTTGACCAACATCTCCCCATTTCCCCCAGCACCCCACCCCTGGTAACCACCATTCAGCTCTCTTCTATGTATGTGCCTTTTTTAGATTCCACACATAAGTGAGATGATGCGGTTATTTTTTTTCTGTGTTTGGCTCATTTCACTTAGCGTAATGTCCTCCAGGTTCATCCGTGTTGTCGCAAATGGTAGGATTTCCTTCTTTTTTAAGGCTGTGTATGTATATATATACCACAATTTTTTTATCCATTCAGCTGTCCATGGGCACTTAGGTTGTTTCCAAGTCTTGTCTATTGTGAATAGTGCTGCAGTGAACATGGGAGTACAGATCTCTCTTTGGGGGTATTAATTTCATTTCCAGAAGAGGGATTGCTGGATCATACGTTAGTTCTATTTTTAGTTTCTTGAGGTGTTTTCCATAGTGGCTGAACCAATTTACATTCCCACCAGCAGTGTACAAGGGTTTCCTTTTCTCCACATCCTTGCTAATACTTGTTACATTTTATCTTTTTGGTAATAGCCATCCTACTAGGTGTGAGTGATATTTATTGTGGTTTTGATTTGCATTTCCCTGATGATCAGTGACGTTGAACACCTTCTCATGTACCTGTTGGCCATTTGCATATCTCCTTTGGAAAAATGTGTGTTTAGGTACTTTGTCCACTTTTAAAATTGAGTTGTTTGGTTTTATGATATTGAGATGTATGAGCTCCTTGGATGTTAACCCGTTATCAGATTCACAGTTGACAGATATTTTCTCCCAATCCGCAGGCTGCTTTTTCATTTTGTTGAGTGTTTTCTTTGCTGTACAGAAGCTTTTTAGTTTGACGTATTACCACTTATTTATCTTTGCTTTTGTTGCCTAAGCTTTTGGTGCCATATCCAAAAAATCAGTGGCAAGGCCAGCGGCAAGGAGCTTCTTCTCTATGTTTTCTTCTGC
This sequence comes from Pseudorca crassidens, assembly GCF_039906515.1. NCBI lineage: Eukaryota > Metazoa > Chordata > Mammalia > Artiodactyla > Delphinidae > Pseudorca > Pseudorca crassidens. Next base: position 57,879,746 of record NC_090304.1, read on the forward strand.
AAGTTTTATGGCTTTCGGTCTTACATTTAATCCACGTTGAGTTGCTTTCTATGTGTGGTAGAAGATAACGGTCCAATCTCATTCTCTTGCATGTGGATTCCATGCACAATACATGGTGGATCCCAAATACCATTTATTGAAGAGCCTATCCACTCCCCATTATGTATTCTTATTATATGTAGTATGAGAATGGGTTGGAATGATTGGATTAGAAATGCAATGGGGCTGACCTAGACTTTAGTATGATCCTGAAATGTCTGACAGGTATTATAGCTTACTCATGAATTAACTAAACAGTAAACAAATCTATTAGTTTCTTATCTAATTCATAATGAATATAACTGCGGAAAGGATCAACTTTAAACAAAACTGACGGCTGTCAAAATTGATTTCCCCACAGACTAGATTAGGTGCTTCTTCTTGACACTCCCTTGAAACTTTACCAGTGGTCACACTGCTTTCTAATATCTGAGCTTAAGTGTCTCTCTTGCCAACAAGACTGGAAACTTACTGAGCAAAAAATCTTGTTTTTGTGTCTATGTCCAGTTCAGGGCAGTATTAGTCCAGAAGTCTAGGACTTGCCTCACCTAGGGAAGGTGAAGCAGCTCATCCATCAGAACCTTTACCTCCATTTTAATTTTAATTTTTAAATTGAAGTATAGTTGATTTACAATGTTGTGTTAGTGTCTGGTGTACAGTAAAGTGATTCAGTTATGCATATATATTATTTTTCATATTCTTTTCCATTATGGTTTATCACAGGATACTGAATATAGTTCCCTGCGCTGTACAGTAGGACCTTGTTATTTATCTATTTTATATATAGTAGGTTGTATCTGCTAATCCCAAACTCCTAATCACCCACATTTCAGAATCTGCTTTGTGTGTGGAGGAAACAATACAGAGGCTTGTAAGTCACTGTAAGGACCTTCACTGGATTTTATTTTGAATGAGTTGGGAGCACTTAGAGGGCCTGGAGCAGATGAGTGACATGAACTGACTTATGCTTTAAAAAGAGGGTCACTCTGGCTACTGTGCTGAGAGTAGATTGCTGGGGTGGAGGTGCAGGAGACTGGTTGGGAGGCTGTGTCGGTCATTTAGATGATGTATGATGGTGACTTGAACCAGGGCAGGTGTGATGGAGTGGTGAGAAATATTCAGAAGTGTTCTGTATTTTGAACACCAGGCTGATGCGACTGGCTGTTAGAACAAATACGGGGTGTGATGGAAAGAAAGAGGAACCAAGGATGAATCCAGTGTCTTTGACCTGAAGACTAGAAGGTAGGAGTTGCTATTACTGAGCTGGGGAAGAATAGAGGTGGGAGTAGGTTTGGAATAATGTCCCCTCTAGGGTGGGAGAGAACTGTTGTCATTGGGCTCGTTCCCAGCCTTTCCCAGCTCCACTTTGCTGCCTTTGGGAAACCTCAGTCCTGCTGTGGCTGCTAAGGCACCAGCTTCTGACTCCTGTCTCCTTCAACATCCCTTTACATGCTGCCCTTTCCCTGGAATGTCCCCGTGTCTGTCAGATGCAGCGGGAAGGAAAATCAGGTGCTACCCAATTAGCTCATCTTAAGCGGATTTCACTGTGCATTTAATTAAACCTGTTATAATCTTGAAGGGTATTTTCATCCATGGTACTTGATACAGAGTAATTAGACTACTGTGGGCATGCACATAAATATCTCTGGGCTGAGGTTTTAAGCTGGCCTCTGCTGCTATGGGTTTGTATGAGCTACCCTGCTGATGATTTCCAAGCTGATATGGTTTATACACTCCAAAGTTTGCAGGCTTCTCAGCCCTTCTGGCTGGTGGATCAGCTGCAGGGTCACTGGATATGTTTTTCTATGGCTTTGGGGAAGGATTCCTGATCCTATCACCGTCCTGTCCAAATGATTTTATGACTCCTCACGGAGTACGGAATGAGGTCAAAACTCCTTGAGTATGTGCTCTTGGCCACACGCAACTTAGTTATCCGCTGCGTTTCCAGTACAGACTGTCTGCACAACCAGTCCATGAGATACCTATATGGCATCTGCCTCTAAGCCTTTGCTTCAGTGGCTTCTTCTACCTTGGGATTCTTTTGTCTCGTATTCTGTGTCTGTCAGAATAGGCTAGGTTATGCTGCAGTAACAAATGACCCTGATATCTCAGTAGCTTATGATATCAAAGGGTTTGCTTTTCCTCACGCATTCTCTACGGCCATTGCAGGTCAGCTGCAGCTCAACTCCATTGCCAGTTCTCAGCACAGAAGGAAAAAGAGAACATGGTGAACCACATACTGATCTTAAAGCTTCTACTTACAACTAGAACATTCACTTCCACTAATATTTCCTTGGACAGATAAGTCACATGACTAAGGCTCATCAGTGTGGTGGGGGGAGTATAATCCTCCGAGGCACAGAGAGTCAAAGTTTGGGAGTGACAATACAATCTAGAGCTGTATTACAGCCCTTTCTAAGATGACCCCTCAGTTTTATTTCCAAAGCGGTAATCACCTTGTACTTTCCATTAGAGATTTTTGTTTGTTTTGTTTTGTTTTTTTAAGTTTGTTCTTTCCTCCTTTAAGAGTCAGTGTGTAGCTGGAGGGAAGGGCCATGTTCTTTGTCATCTCTCTTATCTATTGTGCCTAGAGAGCGCTTTTCCCCATTGGACACTCAACACGTGTTCTAGGAATTAGATGTTGCATTTCAACAATGTACTGGTACCACCCAGGAGGCAGCACCTTGAATTTGAGAAGGCTGAAAAAGCTAGAACTGCTTCCCTTAGAAATACCTGAGTCTATCCTGTGATCATTTTATCACATTCAATCCTTTGTCAGCCTTGGGATGTTGGCGCTATTTTTACCCCCATTTATACCTACCGACACCTGGAGGCCCAGAGAGATATGGCCATGCTCACCATCATAGTGAACTAAATTATTGCCAATTTAGCACCTTTGACTTTAGAATTATGTCTACAAATGGTTATAGTTTCATGGCCAAAGGGATAAGCCCAAGCCTTTGGTCTAACAGGAGAATGCTTCTGCTAATACATATGTCCTCTGAGTTCCAGGGAGTAGGGATGGGGAGAATCACCCAGTAACCCTGCAAGATTCAGACAGATTCATTTAACTGTTGGAGTTTACTCTGTGAGTTCTTTTTTTTTTTAAATTACATAATCTCTTTATATTTGCCAAGATCTTTACTGGCTTTTAAAAATTTACCCTTTATATCTTTTTTCTTACATTAAAAATTGTGGTTCCCAGCAACATTAGTATTAGCATCATTCTACAATACATAAAATACATAAAATATTACTCTGTAATACATAAAATAGTTAAAAATAATCAAACTAATATTATTACTAACAATTGGACTCCCAAATGAAGTTTAAAGTTTCTCTCCAGCTTTATTTTTAATTAAAAATGTGTGTGTGTGTGTGTGTGTGTGTGTGTGAATTCATTACATTATTTTGTTAGAGAGAGCCAGAGAGTGAAAATGGATCCTTTGGGGTGAGAGTGGAGAGAAGAAAGAAACAGAGAAGAGAAGAGAGGAATGGAAGGAGACAAAATATGAGTGGAGATGTGTTTAAGAAAGTAAATTTCTAAAAGAAATAGTCTTCACGTGATTCATTATTTAGTACCATCGATTGCCAATACACGGGCTACGTATTGGAGATACAGAGATGGAAAAGAACGAGTCCTTGCCCTTGAAAGGCTTCAGCCTGGAAGGGGAGATCCCTCCTGATGTAGGGCAGAGTCACAGCCATCCTGCAGGAGGCCCACACCAAACACACTGGCAATGCAAGTGAAGAAGGAGGGGGGAGAAGCCCTGCAGGGAAATCTGCTGAGCCCAGCAGTGTTACTCTAGTCCAGGCGGCTTATTAACCAGGTTGTCAATAATGTCATGGTAAATGTTTCTAATGTTTTTTTCCAAAGCCTCCAAGCATTTTATTGCATTTGACCCTTCATCTGATAAAGCTATCTTCCTGCACCAAGTGGTGTCGGCACGCCACTTAACATGAGTGGCCCAGTCCGTTCCAAGACTCACGAGGGTGCAGGGGGATCCTTCGCGGAAAAGGGTTCCCCCCACCATAGGTCTGGCCCAACTCACACCCCAGGGCAATCTGAGCTGTGTCCTGGGGTGTGCAGGCCAGTCCCCCCCAGGCCTGTCTGAGTTACATCCCGGGTGTGTGTGTGGGTCCTAGTTCCATGCGTGACACCAAACAAGCTGTTCCTACTGGAAGAGCTCCAAAGAGCAACAGCCCGGAGTGTGCGCTCTTGAGTCAGCCAGCATCTCTGGGCACGTCCTGGCCTCCACCATTGAGCCTAATCTCCATGGTGAGCATCAGTTTGCTCATCTTTAAAATAGGAATTGTGACCACCTGCTTGCCAGCTTCCTGTGGTTACTGTGAATCTCTCAGCATTTCTCTACCACTGGCCCTGACGCCGCCGGGAACACTCAGTACTTAATGGAAACTTGCCTGGTGCCAGGCTGGAGGCTGGACACTTTCTTCTCAGGATCCTATTGAACCTTTACAATGCCTTTGTGTTAACTGTGTCTTTACCTCATTGCATAGATGAGGTGAGTGTGGTTAGGGTTAGGGTTAGTTATCTCAAGTAACTTGCTCAATGTCACACAGCTATGCAGTGGCTAAGGCAGGACTTGAACCTAGATTCATCATGCTACCAGGATAAACCTTTATGATCACACTCCACTCACAAAATAAACAGAGAAGCCCAAGCCAGGCTACATACATTACTTGGGAAAATTACACCACAAAATACACACACACACTCCCACCCCAGCGGATTCTGATTCTGTGCGTCTGCGGTGAGGTCCGGCAAGATGGTCCAGGTAATTTAGACAAAGACGGCACTTAACACAACGCTTGGAACCAAAATTTGACTTGAAGGATATCTTGTTCGACTCATCTCTGATACCTGAATCTGATCTATATCCTCGGACATTTTAAATCTCGCTGGAAGGTCATCCCTCCATCCACTGACTCTGTGTACCTTTGTGCTGGGCATTGGTGACAGAGGCAGGGGGAAGGCACAGTTCCCAGTTTGGAGGCACTCGTGGCTCGAGTTGTTCCTGTGTTTACCAGAACTCTACCTCCCTTCCGCTTCTGGGCAGTAGCTCCCGTACGTGTTCTGTGGAGGCCTAGTGGATGAGCCTTTTGTTGGCCTCCAGCCCTTCCTTGGTCCTTTCTTCTCTGGGTACAGTACCCCCGAAGGAGAGGATGGAGGGAAGAGTGGTTTGTAAGCGTGGATTACATCTCTCAGGGCTCACTGTCTCTCTTCAGCGCTCCCACGTGGGCAGCTGGCTTGGTGAGGACCTGCGGTTGCTTTGTCTACCTTCCTGTTGCATCCCAGCAGGTCCCCCAAATAAGCATCAGCAGCCACAGGGGGACCTACCCAGTCCCCACCCTCAACAGCTGAGGAAGGGGTGTGGAAACTTGGAGGTGGGATGGGGAGGGAAGCAGAGGCAAACCAAAGGTTCCCCTGGGGAGTCATGGATGGGTTTTGGGGGGCCCACGAACCCTTGAAATAGTACACATATGCCTTCTATGCACTGCATACGTGTGGTGAGGGGAGGTCCACGATTGGCACTGGGTTTGCAAAGTGTCTGTGACTCTCAAAAGCTTGAGAGCAACTGCTATCCATTCCCTCAAAGGGGGTAAAACCCTGTCTTCAGAGAGGAGCTTCCACTGGGCCTCACCCCTTCCCTCAATTTCTTACTAAAGAGTCTTATCTCATTTGATCTTTGCCAGCGTCCTGTGGAGTGGTTATCAGCTCTGCTGAATGATTTGAGAGATGAAGGTTTCTCAGTTTCAGTAAAACTGAGGTTGCTGTTTCAGATGAGAACTCGGCCCATGACCCACAGCTACCAAGTGGAAAAGGCAGGGTCCACACCTAGGTCCAGCTGACTCCCAGCCCAGGGATCAGGCCATGATATCACTCAGGCTTGCTCTCTGCCACGGTCTCCTGCTGGCCAAGGACTGAGACCCTATTTACGGGGACAAAATCATTCATTCCACTAGAAGAAATGAAAAGTCTCTCAATTGATCTCAGGAAAAATCTGAGAAGCAACCACTTTAAATGAGTAATGGGAATTCAGTACCCCTTTCTGAGTACCTACTGTATGCCAGGCACTCACAGATATGATTTCACTTAAAGCACTAATGTATATTATTTCATTTACTTTTCATGAGAACTCTGAAAGTCCAGCTTTCTGCTCTACAGATGGGGAAGATAAGTCCCAAAGAGGCTGGAGAAAATGTCCCAAGCGTGCACCTCTGGAGTGCCAGGACTTGAACCCATGTCTATGGAAGTCTTCACAGTTTACAGTTTTGTTTCTAAACCTTCCCCCCAACCCCCAACTGTGACTTATGGGATCTGTGTAGGAAGTAGCTGGCTATTGGCAGAAGCAGAGAGTTGAGGGAAGGGAATGCAAATGGCAGGCTACTAAAGCTCTCGGAACCTCAGTTTTCTTCATCTGTAAAATGGAAGTAAATCACCTATTGAATAGTGACTGCAAAGACCGAGTGCGGACATGCATTTGTGAGCCTGACACGTGGTAAGGCCTCATTGCCTTTGGCTGTTCTCATCTGCTGGGAAGGAGAAGCACAGGCTGCCAGCAGTTAGGCCGCTTGTCCTCAGGTCTCGGCTGCCAGCGACGACTTCTTGGCCTCCTGTGAGGCGGAACCAGCTTTATTAGAGAGTTTCTCTTTTTAATCCTGCCGGGAGATTTGAGGAGTCAAAAACCATTTTTCACAATACGTTTTGACATTTAATTATACACATCCTCCTCTTTAGATGTAACTTCCCCTGTCACGTCTGCAACAAGCAGGGGGTTTTGATGTACTAAAGCATCACTCCTGCCGCTCCATGATCAGTTCCCTGCCTTGAAAAATTAGTAGTCTGAACATCGAAGTCCAGCCACCCAGGTAACTTAATTATTTCCCCTTCTCCTTCCCTTAACCAAGAAGAACCAGCAAATGACACACTGGTTTATCTAGGATTTTAAAAATGTGACGTTAGACTGCACAGGGGAACCAGTGACCCTTCTCTCAGACCACATTCAATTAATATGCAAATGAGTTAGACCTTCTGGGTCTGTATTCAAGGGGCGGGGTGGGGAAGGAATTAACCCTATGCCCTTTGAGGAGTTTCAGACAGAGAACAGAGTTTGAAATCAGATCAACCAGGATTTGAATCCTGGCTGTACCATTTACTTGCTTTGTTACCATGGTCATGAGATATACCCTATCTGAGCCTCAGTTTCACTAACCTTAGAAATGGGATAATAATTTTCTGTCCCCCTCTGACCTCACAGGTTGCGACGACATTTGCCGCCTGGCTAGATGTCTGCCCCTAGGAGAGCAGAAACTAAAGTTACTGTCCTTTGCTCTCAGGGATCATCATTTGCCTCTGGTGCAGAGGTTGTGAACTCAAAGGCCTCCAGGTGTCAGGTAGGAAGTGCAAATGAGTCAAGTGGGCCAGGGTAGCATGAGGAAATGGTAGGGAGTGATGCTGCAAACTAGAGAGTGCAGGCCTCATACAGACAAAAGGCGGCAGCAACAACCCTGCTTCAGTGCAGCAGACCTGGGTTGTCACAACTGCTCTTTTGAGACGAGCCTGCAACCTGGATTTTATGTAACCTCTCCCTGTGTGCACTGCGCCTGAACACACACAGCTGCAGGCTGCCTGTAGCTGGGGAGCATCCAACGTGCACTAGTATAGTATACTTGGGGAGCAGAGGTTTGGCTCAGTTTTGCTCAGAGTCAGTGTACCTTGTAGCCAGCCTCCTTCTGCACCATCTCCAATTTTCCTTTTAGCCCTTGAGACCCCCCACTTCCTATTTTCCTTAACCACTGGAGAGAAAAGTAAAACATTCTGTTACTTTAGCATGCACAGCAACTTGGCTCTCACTGGCCACCTAAAAGCAAGCCCTGGAACTTGTGTGTTTCCACCTCAGAAGGTCTATTAGCAAGCTTTCCCGAACAAAAGAGCAGTGTTCTGTGAGATGGGATCCCAGGCTGGAGCAGGGAGGAGGGGTGGAGACCTCTGGACACAGCCTCAGGACTGGGATTCCGCTTCTTACTCTACCACAAGGCAATTGGGTGGAAATGCTCTACCACAAGGCAATTGGGTGGAAATGCTCCTGGAGATGTTTGCATCTTAGTATTTTCATGTCCGTGATAGGAATAATAACAAACATTTCCCTCCCTCCCTAATACTTTAGGAGAGTTAAAAATCCAACAGTAACTTAAGACATTTTCCGAGTGCCTGCTCTAGACCAGGCCCTGTGTAAGAACATGGAGTCGCTTAGATGGATGAATGAGAACAACCCTGTTTTCAACAAATGCAGAGTCTAGTGGAAAAGACACATGTTAGCAACCACTTACTATAGAGTAAGGTGACCGGAGCATGGGAGGAATGTACCAGGACAGTGGTAAGGAGGAGGAGAGAGCCTACAAATCTTCTTAGGGCAAAGACACCAGGATGTGTTCCATAAAGAAAAAGAATTTTTATCGGTTGGGTGAGAGAAAATAGTCAGTGTATTCTGTCAAACAGCAGTGATGTTATAGGAAGATATTGGAATTTCATTTGGTTTATTAATTTATGAATTTATTCAACACATTTACTGAGTTCCTACGAGTGTAAATCTCATTGTCTCACTTTAGTCATGTTGCTAGATCTGCTGACTCCACTCAATGAGCTGGTATCTGTATTCTCAGCCCTTAGTAGAGACCACTGAATATTTATTGAAAGTGAGCAAACATATGAACACTTTTGATGCAGTCCAAAACTTTAGAACTGGTCTCTACATGTCCTTGCAAAGATAAATTGTTTGTGATTCTACTAATTTGGGTCTATTGCTGTCAAATGCACTGTGTTTGGGAAGAACAATCTTGCTCAGAATTCTTGAGTTCCTGGGGCTTAAGAAGAATGCTTGTCCTATGCGACCAGTTTATCATCTAGTTCAGGGGTGCCCAACCTCCTGGCCATGGACCGGTCCCAGTTCGCGGCCTGTTAGGAACCGGGTCGCACAGCAGGAGGTGAGTGGCGGGTGAGCGGAGCAAAGCTTCATCTGCCGCTCCCCATGGCTCACATTTCCGCCTGAACCATTCCCTGCCCCCCGCACTGTCCATGGAAAAAATGTCTTCCACGAAACTGGTCCCTGGTGCCAGAAAGGTTGGGGACTGCTGATCTAGTTAATGCACTTCTGCCTGGGAAGGACTCAGGGACACGGCGGTGTGGAGAAGTGGGAGCCAGTATCGGCAGGCTTTTCTCTCCTGCTTCCTTTGTCCAGTCTTGCTTCCATAGTGGAAGGGGTGTCACTGTTCATTTTGGTCCAGGGCATCAGATTGTGCTTTGATAGACAATGGGGTGTGTCTCACTGCATTCTGGAGCCAGGTGGACCTCCCAGGAGAGTAGGACAGGACTGGTACAGGCAACGGAAGAGTAGGGTGGAGACTGAGGACCAGGGAGGCGGCTGGGGAAGGTGTGAACTCCCAGGGATTTGGTCTGAGCTTGTGGACACCTCGAACCTTCTTCGTGCAAGTGTTCAAGGCCTGCTGGGTATAGCACCATGGCTCTCTTTTTTGACCACAAAGCAAACCCTTTATCCATCCATCTACTTACCCACCCACTGACCCATCCACTCAATCTATGCAACCAATCATTACTGGCAGGCTCACTTCTAGCCACTGTGTATACAGAGATGAATAGAGAGCTATGGGCACGTGAGCAGGTAAATTAGGTTACAATACACCTAAAGCAATAGAGAGATGTTGAGAAAACCCAGAGAAGGAAACAACTAATGTGGTGAGCATGACTCACAGAAGGCTCCCCAGAGAAAGTGCTGACTGGCTGGGGCTAGAGGAATAAATCTGAGACTCCCAGGACAGGTGATGGTGGAGACTTACACCAGGAGCTGGAAGGGGCCATTTCAAGGGCATGCGGGCGAAAAGAGTGTGAAAATATTTGGGGAAGTGCGGCTGGAACCCAGGCTTGTGAAGTTCACAACACATTTCGCAGGGCTGATTGATTTTTCGTTTGCTGAGTTTTCAAGAGCTGACCTTTGGTGGTACAAGCCTCGAAGACATCAAAACGCATTTAATATCAAACACGACTAGGTTAAATGCCCAGCTCTGTGCTCTCGTATGTGTGTCCCCTGTATGTCCCCGTTTGAAATGCCAATTGCATGTTATTTCTTCTTTTCATTTATTTTAAAAAACAAGTGTTTATTATGTAAGTACTCTGCGCCAACAAAGGTGCAGCAAGGTTAGTTTTTCCACATTTACCCAGCTATGTTCACCATAGTAAGTGTCTCCTCATGGGTCCCTTCTGACCTTGTATATCAGTGAACAAAATAAATGAAGACTCCTCTCCTTGGAGAGTTTATGATACCGTTAAGTCCCCTGCATACGAACGAGTTCTGTTCCTGTGGGGCTAGTCTGCTGTCATTTTGGAGAGGTCTTAATGAGGCCCAGCATTGGCTTCATTGATAATGAGGATTATCAATACTGTGGCTCAGACCCTGTGAGGAGTTGTGTTAGGTTGTCTGGGCTTTATAGAAAGAATCTAGAACCTAGAGACAGGAGGCTTGAGTTCTAATCCTGGCTCTGTCACTTGTGAGCTGTGTGATGTCATCTTAATTACTTAGCATCTCTGGGCCTTGACTCTTCATCTGTTAAAAAAAGAGTTGGTCCAGTCATTTCTACTCTTCCCCAGCTACGTGCTCTCCTTTCAATTTCCACTGCTAATGAATTAATTTAGCCTCTTTCGGGTAAAAACTGCTGCTATTGACTAAATGTTTATGTCCCCTCCATTCAAATGTATTTAGAAGGGAGGTCCTTTTGGAAGGTGATTTGATCATGAAGGCAGAGCCCTCATAAATGGGATTAATACCCTTATAAGAGAGACCCCAGAGAGCTCCCTTCCCCCCTCCTTCCACCATATGAAAACACAGCAAGAAGACAGCCCGTCTATGAACCAAGAAGTGGGCTTGAATCTGCTGGTGCTTCGATCTTGGTTGGACTTCCCAGCCTCCAGAACTGTGAGAAATAAATTTCTGCGTTCAGAAGCTACCTAGTCTATGATGCTCTGTTATAGCAGCCTGAACAGACGAAGACAACTGCCAAGCCTCCACAGCTAGTTCATGTACAAATTAGAAAACGGTGATCCATCTGGGCATGTGAATTAGAAAGAGCTGACTTTCCTCTGTGACTGGACCAGGGGCTTGATTTTGACCCTCAACTCCCCCGAGGTAGGCACTCTAGCACACTGTGCAACCTGCCCCAACATCAACTGTGGCCCCATCTTCCTCACTGGTCTCCCAGCCGCCAGACACAGCTGTTCCATTCCAGTCCTTCCTCCACACCCTTCCAGGAAATCACTCTCACACTGAATCTGACAGTCACACGCCTTCCTGCTCAAACCCTGACTGGGGCCTCATGGTGTCGGGGTAGAACCGAGCTGCTTTGCCAAGCCCCACATAAGCTCTTCATCTCTCTGTGGGCCTCGACACGTACATCACATTCACGGCTCCCTGAACATGCAGTGCTTTTCCTCACTGCCAGGCCTCTGCAGGACCCCTGCTCAGAAGGTCTTCCCCAAGGTCACCCTCTCCATCCTTCATCTCTGCTAATGCACAGATACCCATTGATGACTCAAGCGTCATCTCTGGTAATCTTTCTGTGACTCCCCAACCCTCAAGACAGGTGGGGGTTCCCTCACTGAGCCTTTGCATAGCTGACCCTTTGCTAATAAGAATGAGAACACCAGGAACAGCATCACTTACTGAGAAGTAACCGTGTGTCTGGCGCTGACAGCCCCCTAGTGATGGAGGCATTCTCATCTCCAGCTTACACCTGCAGAAGCTAAGGTGATGAGTGACAGCTCTTAGTGTAGCCCCCAGTCCTACAGCATTGGCTGGAAACTTGGGAGAAGTGCAGAATCTCCAGCTGACCCCAGACCTAACTGAATCAGAAATTCTGGTGGTGGACTCAGAAATATGAGTTCAAAGCCCTCCAAACAATTCTGATGCATGCTAAAATTTGACTTATTGAGCACCTACTCTATGCAAGGCAGTTTGTGAAACAATGGCCTAATATGCAGCTGGTAATGGGTGGTGCTAAGATTTAGAACCATATGAGTGACAGTTGAAAAAATTAATACGCTTGTGCTTTTAATTTCTATGCTCTGAACACCCTTTGCTCAGGGAGGCCTCTCCTGGCCACCTGATTTAAAAATCACAGCTCCTCCCCTCCTACCATCTATTGGCAGCATTATAACCTCCTGCCCCTTTACTCCAGAGCATTTCCCACCAGCTGGCATGCTATACACTTTTTTTTTTTCTTTCTTGTGGTACGCGGGCCTCCCACTGTTGTGGCCTCTCCCGTTGCGGAGCACAGGCTCCGGACGCGCAGGCTCAGCGGCCATGGCTCACGGGCCCAGTCACTCTGCGGCATGTGGGATCTTCCCGGACCTGGGCACAAACCCGTGTCCCCTGCATCGGCAGGCGGACTCTCAACCACTGTGCCACCAGGGAAGCCCCTGCCATACACTTTTAAGTATTTATTTACTGTTCATCTTTCTCTTAGCTTGGGCTGCTATTAACAAAATACTAATGACTGGATAGCTTAAGCAATAGGAATTAATTTTCTCGCAGTTCTTGAGGCTGAAGTCTGAGATCAGGGTGCTAGCATCATTGGGTTCTAGTGCGAGGTCTCTTCCTGCATGCATGGGAGCGAGAGAGAGAGAGAGAGAGAGAGAGAGAGAGAGAGAGAGAGAGCACGCGTGCAGGAGAGAGCACATGGCCTCTGGTATCTCTTCTTATAAGGGCACTAATCCCATCATGAGGGCCCCACCTCATGACCTCATCCAACTCTACCTCTCAAAGACCCCATGTATGAACACCATCTGGTTTAGGGCTTCAACATATGAATTTGGGAAGGACACAAACATTTAGTCTGTAACAATCTCCTACTACCTGATTGTAAGTCCCAACTGGGCAAGGGTTTATCTGTTTATTTCATCTGTTAACTACTAAATCCTCAGTGCCTAGAACACTGCCTTGCACATAGTAGGTGCTCAACAACTGTCTGTGGACTAAATGGTCACACAGCTGGTTGGGGACACAGAGGCAAGGCTCACTTGGCTCTGTTTATTCACATCCCAATATATTTGCTATGTTCCCCCTTCCTTGCCTCCATTTAGTGTTCTGATTAGCACTTCCTCCTTCCTAGAAGGGTCATTTTCCAGAAACATTTCTTTACCAATCCCCACTTGCAGGAAGAGAATCTTTTCCCAACAGGGCTTGCAGACAGGTTACCCTAGGTATGATTTAGCTCATTTACTCAGTGCTTGGTCTTAATGGTTCACCAAGTGGAGATTCTTTCAGTAATGACAGTAAATGCATTTGAAATGCAGATATCGACCCAGGCAATGCTGCATATTCAGCTCATCAAATTTTGATGTTAAAATTAAAACGCTTTTTTTTTTTTTTTTTTTTTTTGGGTGGGAAGGGAGAAAGCTAAGTGTTGATTCCAATTGCATCACTGGCATATTTTTTTTTCCAATGATAGGAGAACGTTTTAATCCTCTAGCCCTCCCTTGGCTGCTGCCACATAGTAGGAGATGATAACAAAAGAGAGGCAAAGAAACCAGATGTGTTTGCACATATCACGTTCTACTCATGGTGCTAAGCTCTACACGGGAAATGTACATGGCATGCTTGGCCTCGCCACCCTCAGGCAAAAGAAATGCCATCATCATTCCATTCTTTCTCTCCAGTGAAATCTTTCCAGACCTCCCAGATGCCTCAGTCATTATCAGAGGCCCTCCCAACCCCTGCCACATGATTAAAACAACCCTCACTGTATTTCATCTGATTTATCTCCTCCTCAGCGTAGCTTTACCTACCACCTCTTCAAATAGATAACCTTGTTCTTCTCTATTACATCCTCCTAGTGTATATCATAACCCACAACTATTTTCATTCATTTTTTTTAACTAGTTTATTTTCCTTTGGTTTGTTAGCTACTTTAAGGAGAGCCAAGACTTATGAAAACATAGCTAGCCTCTCTTTCCTGGAGGAACACCAACGTATTTCCTATTCATTTACCCTCCTACCTATAGGGTCCTGACTTACTGCTTGCAAAAGCAGGCTGAGGTAGGACACAGCATGGCTACTTTGTAAATGAGGCCATTGAGGCCAGAGCAGTTAAAGGGAATGACTGGTGCAACACAGGTCATGAGTGAGGGGACCTCAATTACGACCAGGCCCATCCAACTCCAAAGCAGAGACCAGGGGCAGAGCCTGCAGGCTCTGAAGCCAGTGACTAGCTTCAGATTCTGGCTCTGACACCTGCCAGCTCTGTGCAGCTCTCTCAGCCTTGGGCGAGTTATGTAAGCGCTCTGTGTTTTAGTTTTCCCACCTGTGAAATGGGAATAATAATGACATTTCCTTCACGGGGAGGCGAAGGTTGAAGAAGTAAAAACATAAAGGGCTTTGAATAATATCTGGCACATGGTTGCTATTCAATACATTTTAGTTAGTGGTTCAACTTTGCCATGCTGGTAATTCATGATTTCTCACATTTGAACAGGCTTTCACAAAAGTCTGAATTAAGATAGGTACTCCCCCATTTTTCAGATGAGGAGAGTACGGACCAGAGATTTCTAGCCACTGGCACAGACCACAGAGCTAAGAAGCTGGTAGAATCAGGACTAGATTCTGAGCCCCTGGCTCCTTCTCCAGTGGCTGCCTTTTCAGGCCAAAATTTACATGGGCTCTAGGTTTCCAGGTTGCATTTGTAGACTTAGGGTGCCAAAGCTTTCCCAATTCCTTAAAGGGACTGACAAAACGCATAAAATGCAGCGAGGCCTCTCTCTGCCAAAGCAATGTTGTGAAAGGGATATCCAAGCCAAGGCTTTGTAAAGAGTGGCTGGTGGGCCTGTCAGAGTAGAGATCTGGGGCCCCTGTAAGTTTTCCCTGATGAGCAAGTGAGGGCCCTTCTGGCCCTGCTGGCATCTCCCCATCGCAGGCCTTCGATTATCCTTCATGGCAGGACCTCAGCCGCTGGCCAGCAAGACTGGTGGCTGCCTGCATGGGGTGACTGGAAAAATTCCTCTTCTGTCTAACATATCCAAAATAATCTCCCCAGACAGACGGCCAGTTCTACCATTCAAGATACTTCTCTGGGATAAAGAGCTGTTCTTCCAGCCTCTTGCCCACAGGGCAGGGGAAAGTTTTCAGGGTCGCTTCTGAAATCTGGCTCTCCCTGGCTTTCCTCCAATCTACCTGTCAAACAATCCTAGCCAAAGGGAAGGAGCCTCGCATTCTACCTCGGGCAGCTTCTATGTTCCAGGAACAGGTAGCCTCTTCTGCATATATTATATCATTCAACCCTATATCAACACTGCAATATATGTAGTAGTGTTTTTGATGCATAAGGAAACAAACTCAGAAAACTTAAAGAACTTTCCAGAACTTACTTAGCTCATAGCGATGGGCCTAAAATTCAAACCCAGGCATGAGCAGCTCTGAAGTCTCTGCTGTTTGCAGGACAGCAACATTTCCCAGGTCATGAGCTCAGCAGCTTGGCTTTCTGTGTGACCATGCACGTATCCATGCAGACTTTTCTGCCTTATTGGGCTATTTAAGTTGGCACCATTGGAGTCCTCCTTTCTGAAAACCTGAGTCCGTTTTCTCGGAGGCTAGGGGTCATGCTGAAGTTCTGGAAATATGTTTTCCCAAAGTCGAGAAGGCATGAGGGCTAATGCTAGATGAAGCTGGAAATCTCAACCTAGCTTTACTCCAACATGGCAGTCTCTTGTTACCAAAACTTACGTCTCATGGGCCTCACCATCAATGATTCAGTACCACTCAGCCCTGAGGACAGTGCCTAGGAGCAATGCTTCTTGTGGCGCCTCCGTTTCGAATATAAAATGGTCAAGCAAAAGAATGTGTGGGTGGTCCTCCCTGCATCCAATAAACTTCTGGGGAGTCTGCTATGGCTCAAGCCTGAACCAGTGCTGGGTTCCGTATTAGAGTTACCTGAGGGTGAGCAGGGTGTGTGGTTGGCAGCTCACTCCCGAGACAATATCAGTTCTGTGTCTTTCTTTTCTTTTATCCACAGCCCAAATGCTTTATCTCACATTTCCACCACACTGTGTAGATGTCCAGCTTGATAGTCCAAAGCCTTCATCTCTCCCCTCCTTAGAGTTTTTTTTTTTTCTCTTCTTCTTTTTTTTAATAGCATATCTATTTCCACTGTTATATTACAGTCATTCAACAAAGCCCACCAAAGCCTTCAAGTGGTATGTGAGTTCCTGGTACACACTCTTAAGTTTTCTTTGTTTCCTTCCCCTACTCACAATAACAAAGCATAGACAGCTAAAGCCATACATAAGGTACCGAACAGAAACTTGTCTCTTGTCTCCTCCATCCTTGCACTAACGTATATCCTGTAAATCCAGTCTTTAAGGAAGGGGAATTAACATGCGTGGAGCATCAGCCATACGCCAGGCACCACTTTCCCTCATATTGTCTTAAGTACACCTCAGAACAACTAAGAGAGGCAGGAATTTTCATACCCATTATATAGATGAGAAAATTGAGGTTCAGGGAGGTTAAATAATATGGCCAAACTCAAACTCTTGAGGGACTTCTTTCGACCATTCTTTGCTTAACTTTGAAGGCTACGTCTTTCTAGTACAAAGCACTGGCTAGCTAGCACTCAAGACCTTCAGCTCTTCTGACACGTTCTGCTTTCTGGAGGAACCAGGTATTACAACATGCTGTTCTGTGTCACTTGTGGCCAGGTTGAAAATTAGAGCAAGGCACGCCAACTTTATGCCTCAGTGGTCACTCTATAAAGCAACATGGAACACACACATATCCGCAAACAAAATCTAAAGAAACCATGACTTTTTAAAAGGTGTTTTAGAACCTACAGTCAAAAAGCCATTTATTAACAGTCCCATCTACATTCACCAGTTAGGTGGCCCTGTCATTTATCTGCTTGGACATCAAGCAGGTCGGCAACTATTGTTTTAATTAATCAATTCAACCCTTTATCCCCAGGGCAGGCCCTGGGAGACACCTGGCTTATTTTCACAGCGGTCCCTGATGTTCAGCTGTCAAGCCACATCACGACCGGCAGTGTGAGCTTCATGCAAGGCCAAGCACTTAATCTCTTTAAAGGAGACCTGTCATCACTTTCTTTCACTCCGGTGCAGCCCCAGTCTATGTTGAGACATAATGTCTCATGCACCTGTCTCCCCTTTCCCATCCTAACAGCCACCAACTGGGTTTAGACGTTTCTCAATTCCTCTCTGAATCACTGTTCCTACAATTTGAGTGCCTGCTCTGGGCTGGGCACCATGCTATGTGTTTCATATTCCTCTTCTCCCATTCACAAGACAACCATGCAGCATAACATTGGCATCCCCAGATTCCCCCAGAGGAAATGGAGTCTTAGGAAAAGGAAGTGACTTGACCAAGATCTTTTTTTTTTTTTTTTTTTTTTTGCGGTACGCGGGCCTCTCACTGTTGTGGCTTCTCCCGCTGCGGAGCACAGGCTCCGAACGCGCAGGCTCAGCGGCCATGGCTCACGGGCCCAGCCGCTCCGCGGCATGCGGGATCTTCCCGGACCGGGGCACGAACCCGTGTCCCCTGCATCGGCAGGCGGACTCTCAACCACTGCGCCACCAGGGAAGCCCTTGACCAAGATCTTTTAATCAGGGAGTTGCAAAGCAAGGATATGAACTGAGTTCTGTATCGACTTCAGTAATTATGTTTCTTCCACACTTCCGTATTGCCTCTAGCCCTGCCTTTAATCTCTAAGATCTGGGAATGAAAAACACGTGCTAGCTAGGCTATATCCTGCATAGAAAGGTAAAATAGGGGCCCCCGAAAAGACATGGCAGAGAGAGGACCTAGGGTACTTAAGAAAATTTCAAACAAACTTTTAAGCAGTCTGCTGTGGAAGTACCAGGTAAATTCTCTCCATCGTTCTGTTTGTGGATGCTTCAGTAAAGTTCACATTGTTCCTGATATTTACGCACAGTATATTTATTTGGTGGTGGGGGTGAAGCAGGTGTTCAGGGCTAAGAGGAGAAGGAACTGACGGTAGACACTTGGAGTACACTTGGTTTTGTCATACTGGCTGAATTAAAAAAAAAAAAAAAAGTAGATGAAACAGGGTATTGGGGTGTAGTGGTCCCCAAAACCTGAATAAAGGAGAAGGATATTTCAGGTGAGGAAACAGCTGGTGCAAAATTCCAGGGCTGTGACAGGGCCCACATTCCACAGCCACATGTGTTCCTGGGGGCACAATGGCTTTCAGAGGGATTCTTTCTGCATAGAAGACGTGGAGCTTATCTACTTATCTTCCTGACCAGCCTTCCACGCCAAGTCATCCATAGTTTCAAAAGTTCCGACTTTCACATCTCCCCCCCTTGCTGCTAAGCATTTAAAAAGAAGAGGAAGGAGGAGGAGGAGAAGAAGAAGAAAAAAAAAAATCCAGCCATTTCATAACCATTGCTTCTTAGCGGCCCTGGGGTGCCACCTCTAACCTGAAACCTCCCATAATTGTCTGGGCACATGGGGTCTCCCAATGGCACCTTCATTTAATGCCATTACAGTGGGCTCCAGGGTCTTAAAGCCTGGTACCTGCCCTCTCTGGCTCTTGCTACCAGAAGGAATTGCACTTAAAAGCTATCCTTTCTGTGACTAAACTGCCTCTTTCTATCGCATCTTGCATCCAGGTAAGATGGCGGGACAATCATTCCCCTGGCCATGGAAGTAGTTTGAAGCAGGTCTGCTGAGCGCTTCCCAAAGCATTTCCAATAGAACACTCGGCCCATGATCGTGGCTTCAAAAGGTAAGTTTAGCGACTGAATATTCTTGGGAAACACGGCACGCTCTGTCTGAATCTTGGAGGCCCCTGACGCATGTCGGCAGATTAGCGGCACAGGAAGTTCTGCAGTAGGAAACCTCTTGAACGAGGTATTTCCTAAACTTATCTGGTTAAGGAACCAAACTTTTTGCATTATCCCTACACTCTTTGAGAAGTGCTGCTCTAGAAAATAATAACCCCTTCCCGGTGCATGTTATCTCATATTTTACATTCTGTTAGAGCAGGAAGTGTGGAAGGCAGTATGATTTGCATTTTACAGGCGATGACATTGAAGGGCAGACGGGTAAGTGACTTGTAGTAGAGAAAGCAGCTGGTGGGAGGCAGATGGAATCAGGGTTTCTGATCTGAAGGGTGGGGATCTTGCTGCCAAGCTGCCTGACTTTTTTGTTGAGGCCGTCTGTACCCCTTTAATAGCTGTGTCTAGACCACACCTACACAGCAAAGCGAGCTTTGTAAATAGGTTATTGCTGTTTGGAAAAAAACCACAGAGGGGTAGTTGGGGAAAACCAAGTAAAGAAATACTTGTTTAGTGCATAGAGGGTGCTGGGTGCTTTGCCTCCGTTACCTCCTAAATCCTCACAAAAATCCCGAGAGGTAAGTATTATTATCACCATTTTACAGAGGAACACACGGAGGCTCAGAGAGATTAGGTAACTTCCCCAGGGTCAGCCAAGCTTTACGTTGACACTTAATTGCAAAAAGCATTCCCTGTCCTCTTCTCCCACTACCAGTTTTTCATAAACGGCACCATCTCTGTGATCCTAGAGCCCAACAGAGAGAGCTACATTTATCTGTATGCCTCTGAGGACTGGGCCCTGTTTGTGTTCCAGCAGCCTGTTTAGACAAGACTGGCTCAATCTGGAGGTTCAAGAACAAGAAGAATATTGAGAATCAGTAATTCTGCACTCAAAGGAGATCAAAGGGAGTTTATGCTTAAATGGTTTGACAGGGTTTTGTCCCACGCTGGAAAGTGTATTTGGGATTTTTATCCCCCAAGCCAAACAAAATTGTTGATGTCTTCTTAGGGCACTGAGTGAAAATAACCAAGATGGATTCTGGAGATGCCTCAGGCTGAGAAGTTGCTTATAAGCAAACAGTGGGGGGCAGGAAGAAGGCCATGGTTCTATTCTGGGCTATATGCACCCACAGAATGTGTGACCTTGGCAAACCTCTTAAACCCACTTGGCCTCAGTTTGTCATATATAAAAAACAGGGGTGTGAGAAGATGCTCAGAGGTGATAATTACTGTGAAGGATAAGGTCTGTCTGGAGGTCAGAGGTTACCACTTCTCTGACCTGGATGGCATCCTCTCACCTAGTTAGTCCTGCCAAGAGAGGTCATTTTAGGTCCATAGGATGGGAGAAGTTTGGGTGCCCTCATCCTTCCCAAGTGAAAATGAGACAGTGTCCCCGACCCTGTACCTTACAGGGAGGGCGCTGGGACCCAAAGGCCTCGGGTGCTTCCTTCAGTGGTTTCCTGGTTACCTGAGTTTGTGTCCCAGTTGGAGAACCTGTAGACGGCTTGTTTGTAGTCTATCTGTTTGGGGCTGGTTGGCGTGGAGGTGCAGGGACCCTACTGCTTCAAACCTTCTACCGCCAGGCTCAGGTGAGGCGGGCCCTCAGTGGTGGAGAGGGCTGTGGTAGTGCCATAAAGAGGGAAGGAAGCCGAAGGAGGCCCTGGAGCTCGTGAGAGGGACAGGAAGGAAGCCAATTGCTGACCTAGGCCTGGGCAGGACCCTGAGCTGAGCAGTAGAAATTTCCAGAGGCTCCTACGATAGGAGGCTGGTTTAGGCAATTCCTCAGCGCCCTCCCAGCTCACACTTCAGGTGTGATTTCACATCCCTGCCTTACCCCGCTGCAAACAAATGCCTCGGATGAGCTCAGACTTGAGAGTAACTCACAAAAGAGCATCGGGGCTGCCAGGCCTCAGACAGCAGATTATGATGGGCTCCTTTGTAGGTCCCTGTGCACGTGAGTCCTGCTCCAGAGGAAGCTCTCTGTCTCCTGTCCGGGTTTCCATGGGCAAACACAGTGCACAGGTGTGGCTCAGGCCCCCACTGGGACCAGCTGGGTACTGGATTCCAGACGTTCTTGGGGCCTCCCCGGGACCACTGCCAGTTCACCCGACATAAACGAAGATCTTAAGAAACCTCACCTCCTGGGTCCCTCAACAGAGGAAAAGGAGGGGAGCTCTGTTACTCTTCGGGAGAGAGACACAAAGGTGGCCACGCCTAGATTCCAGAGTGTGGGTGGACAGATGTCATCAATACTTCAGTAGCACCAGCTGTCAGGACCCAGCCCCGGGCTTCCCCTCCACCCCTCCTTGCAAGGCTCAGGGTCTTCCCACCAGAGAATGTTGGCAGATTCTCCCAGGCTGGGGGCTGGGGGCAGGAAATGATGTCAGCAATGCTGTCAAGGTGAAGCTAAAACATGGCATCTCCAGGGGACAGCCAGTCTGTGGGTCATGGCTGAGTGGGTGGCTTGGTGTGTGCAGGCTGTGTGAAGGCAGGGACAAGGCTTGCAGAGTCCCTGACTGCCGTGGTCCCTTAATAAACAGTTGTTGAATGACCGACAGAGAGGTGGTAAAGTGAGGATTACTGAGCGGTCTTAAAGAGCGTGACTGCAGAGCTTGGGTAAGCAGAGGTCTCCGGGATTTGGGTTTGGAGAGGGAAAAGGGAGAATTAGGGAGGAATCGAGGACTGACTGTGGCGCAGACATTGTACTTGGCACTCCACATGAGTTACTTCTTTTAGATCCTACCCAGGAGTTATGACCCCTCTATATGAGTTGAGGTTTGTGAGGCTATGTGAATCGCCCAAAGATAAATCATTTGTGAAGTGGCAAAGGCGGGATTCAAACCTGGGTCTTCGGATTTATCTGCCTTCATATTGTTAGGTCGTGATTTCCCCCATTTTACACAGAAGAAGACTGAGGCCCCGAGAAGCCAACTCACAGGTAATAGAAGGTGGAGCAAGGATGAGACCTCAGAACTCTGACCTCATTCTTTCCAAGCCCTTTGCAGCCTGCCTGATCTTCTCCAGTGACAGGTCTCCCTCACTCCAGGTGGCACTGAATACATTCCACAGCTCAGCCTGTCCCCGAGGGGGCTGGGACTCCCCTCATCCTGCAGTCTGCATCTTCTCCCTCATCTGCTCATTGCAAGCCAGGGAATCCCTGGCAGCCCCTTTGGGGAGGGCAGACATCTGGCTCACAGCTGGCCGAGGTACGGCTCATGCAAGTCTGTGGCAGAGAATGTGGGCTTTGTGTGTGTTTATTTTTCTTTTCTCTGTAGACAGTAAAACTGGATAATAAGCCTGATGAATGGAGTGCCTCCAGAGACCGGTCAGGAGTCCTGGTTCTAGCACTTGCTAGAGGTGCCAAGCTGTGCCCCTGGAATGCCCTTTCTGGGTCCCCAGGTTCCTATGTGGAACACCAGAAGGTGCACCAAGTGACACCCCAGATATTCTCCCAGCGCTGACTTTCTAGAAATCTCTTTGAAACAGGTCAGCATGCATAGACCGGAAGAGTCAAATACTCTTCCTTATGTAGCAAACTCTAAAATTAGACACACATAAAATATTTTGATGGTTAAAGCAAACCTTGGCATTTTCTATTCTCTTTATCCTTTCATCCTTGTATGAATTTTTAAAAATAGTCTTCATTTTATGATAAAAGTATATTTTCCCTTCATAGAGGCATAGAATTTCAAACTCTTCTTGTTGTTTGCATGCATTTTTTTCTAAAACGTAATTAAGAACCACAAAAATTGGGGTGGCTACAGTGGTGTAAATATAAAAACTTTCTGGGGTCCCTGTTTATCTATATCTTATTATGATGGTTAATTTTATGTGTCAACTTGGTGAGGCTAGAGTGTCCAGTTGTTGGTCAAATACTAGTTTAGATGCTGCCATGAAGATATTTTTAGGTTATGAATAGCAGTTGTAATCTGTTGACTTTAAGTAAACCAGATTACCCTCCATAATGTGGGTGGGCCTCATCCAATCAGTTGAAGGTCTTAAGAGCCAAGACTGAAGTTTCCTAGAGAAGAAGGAATTCTGCCTCAAGATTCACATGGAAATTGGCCTATTGGTTCTGTTTCTCTGGAAAGCGCTGACTGATATGTCTGTTGGATTCAAAGATTCTTCCACCAGAAATGTCATAAAATTCATTGTTGTTAGACTTTTTCCAGGAATGCTGTCTTCACTCTCTGGCTATGTTACCTCGTGGTCATGAGTTCGGGACTCAAGCAACCTGAGTGCGACTCCAGCCCTGCTGCTTACTAGTGTGGGGTCTTGTGTGGGCAGGACTCCCACTGGGGAGCAGGGTGTGTGATGGTAACCCCTTTGCTCAGGGGTTGCTGGGAGGGTCAGATGAGTTGATGCATTAAATCATCTGAAACAGAACATGAACTTGATAAAGAATAAACACTACTAACATAATGAGTATGACTCCTCCTCCTTTTATCAGCATTATTAACTGGACTCAAACAATATTTTTGGTGCACCGGCTGGCAGCCAGGTCCTATGCTTGGGAGCTGGCGATGGGAGATGAAAGTCAACGTCCTCCCCCTTCAGGAGTTCAGAGTTGACTGAGGGGGGAAAGCTCGGTGTGCACCATGAGCCACAAGACAGGAGGGCATAAATCATAGCTCTCCCAAGCTTTCAAGGCCCGGTCCAAATCCTATCTCCTTCACGAAACCTTCCCAGATCCCCCTCTTAGAAATTAATCTCCGAGCTCCCATTTCCCCAGGACCTTTGGCTTGTACCTTTCCTGCGGTACTTACCACTATTTACCTTGTATTAGAGTGATTTATGCACAGGTCAGCCTCTCCCCCTAGAATGTGAGTTTCTGAAGACAGAAATATTTATGAAGGGCCTTTCTGTGACTTTGGCTCTCGTGTGAAGGACCAACATAACAGCATCAATAATCTGCCTCACATTTTAAAATGATTTTATGGCAACATAATTAAAATGGAATATAGTTTTAAAAATTTCACATTTTTATTCTCATAGTCATCCTCTCTTTTTTTGTGTCCATTTTACAGATGCTGTGCAGAAGGCAGAGAGCTTGCCGTGACCTGTACAAGGTCACAGAGCCAGTTAAGAGCCAAGCTAAGCCTAGAACCTGGACTGTTTGTGCTCAGCTGTCTAAGGCTGGCACTCAACTGAGATGACCGTGTAGCATATTCCTGGTCCTATTAGGTCACTCTTACCGACTAATTCCACATCCTGCCACACACAAGCAGTTTGGTGTCCTAGTCATGTGAGTTCCCTCCCTGTTTAGACAAAATGAAGCCAGATGAAAAAAAACTGCATCTTTTAACTGCCTTTCCAGTCTGGTTGTGACTCCTGCCCTGGCAATTTTCAGGTTGGCAAAGGCTGGTCTCCAGCAATTTCTCCAACAAAACCGTGTGGCTTTGGAGTGATTAGAGCTGGGCGTGCTTGCCCACTGATCTTTCCACTTTTTCTCCCTCGGACTTCTCAAGGCCTTGTGACAACACTGAGATAGAAGCTCAGTTATCTGCTACTGACAGATGAGGACCCTGAAGCTTGAAAAGATGGAGTGAGTTACGAGCCCAAGGCCACACATAGCCAGGGTTCAAATCCATGTTTGTTCTGATGCTAAAGACTTTCCATTATGCCCACACTGGATTCCTTCTCTAACTGGGGGGGACTTGGAAAGCAGAGGCTGATTCTCCTATCTCTAGCTGACCAACTTCATAAGATGAGTGAAGTTGGTCAGCTAGAGATAGGAGAATCAGCCTCTGCTTGCAAAGCAGAGGCTGAAAATCACCAGAGGAGAGATTTTCTTGGAGAATTACTCAAAATCATTCGATGACGACAGCAACCCAAAGAAGCACTTTTGAGATTGGTACATACTAATAGAAGGCTGATTATGATTCTTTTTTCGTCTCCCAGTTTGGAATTTGAACACATTAATTGGCAAAACTTTCCACTGTGATTTTCTACTGCAACCTTCCTTCCTGCAGCCATATCTGACTAATGAGAACACTGAATAAAACCCTTCATCCTCTCACCCCCATGCCTTTACTTCTGTCATGTTTCCCACTTGGAACGTCCTTTCTCCACACTTATAACTAGGCTTCCTTCCCTCCTTCAAGATCTGACTTGATTGGGCCTATGGACTGACTGAATTGAATTAATGTCGATTTTTGCCATGGTGTGAGACCAGCTTTCATGCAATAAATAGTAGAGGAAGAGTCAAAAGTAAAGGATAACTAATAATTGGAGGCAAAGTAGGGATGTTGGCGAGGGCCACGTTTGGTTAAGAAATTTGCACTCCCTTTGTTGAGCGGTGGGGAGCTATGGAGCAGAGGGGCGGGCTACATGAAAGGACTTATGTTTTGGGAATGTAAATCTGGTAGGAGAAAGTAAAAGTGTTGTCACTTTTACTACTCCATAGTAGACTCTTAGAGTAGTCTAATTATATGGTGATCAGAGCCTGAGCCAGGGAAGTGGCCGTGGACTGGAGAGGAGGGAGAGACAGGAGGTATTTCGGATGGGTAAACTAGAGTTATTTCCCTAGTGGAACCTTGAAAAAAGGTGGCACAACACAGAAGCAGGGATATGGGCTCTGGAATGAGGCAGGCTCGGTTTTGAATCTCAGCTCAGCCACCTGCAGACGTGTGACTTTGGCAAGTCATATAAACTCACTGAGATTCAGTTTCTTCATCTGTCAAGTGGTGATACTGTTGAGCACTCATAGGCTTTTGTGAAAATCAGCAGAAACAACAAAAACACAAAGGTAGTCACACGGTAGGTGATCAGTTAGTGATCAGCTTCGGAGGCGACAGAGGACATCCTGGCTAAGACCTGGGCTGGAAGCACTGCTCTGCTGTCCCTTGTCAGCTGTCTGAACTTGAGGGAAACTGAAGCTAGGAGAACTAGGTGAAGTGGAGATAATAATGGCTCTCACAGGTCTGTTGTAATGAACTTTAAATCCACTGGGAGAAATGTATGTTAAGTGATGGGCCCAGAGGAAGTCCTCAGGTAGGAGGGAGCTGTTACCATCAGCATTCTTAGTGCACTATGGACACTGCTGGTTGGTGACCCAACTTCCATTCCCACCCCCTTCCCTCTTTTCCTCTCACATGACAGAAGTTACAAATGCTAAATACTCTTTTCCCCAGCTTCCTTTGCGGCTAGGGTAGCCATGTGACTGAGTTCTGGTCAATAAGACATGAGCACATGTCTGCTGGGGGGATCCTGGGAATCCTTTTACTTCCAAGATTAACAGAAGAGACCCAGTCAGGATGGCCCAACACCCCTCTGCCCCTGATTCCTACTTTAAATTCAGGGATGATGTCTGAGGCTGGGACTGCTAACTCACAACCATGAAGAAAAGGCTAAGAGAATGACAAAGATGCCAGCCAGCCCAATGCTGGGGAGCTGCCAGTGTACACCAGTGCCAACAGCTATTCATTTATCCAGAGTTCTTGTCCTGTGAGGAAAATAAACCCTTATGCCCAAGTCACTGTATTTGGGTTTTCCGTGTACTTGTAGCTGAACGTTGGCCTAATTGATATAAGAGGTAAGGGAAAGAAAGCAGAAAAAGTCACTAGGTGGTTTCGAGCAGCAGCGTTTCAGCTAAGGAGACCGTTCCATGTTTTTCATAGAGGCTCTGCGTTTCCCTCCTGTGCTTTCTCTTACAGGAATCTCCCTAAACGGGGCCTTCCTGCCCTGCCCAACCCCCATCTCTGTGTGCATAAATCTTCCCAGCCTCGGTCTAGTGCCGCCTCCTCCACGGACCATCTCCATCCCTCCATGTACAATGAATCTCTCCTCTTTAAATTTCTGCTTGAAGCACTTTAGGCTTCTATTTTTTAAATTACATTTTCAAATACTACGTCATAATTTGTTGTCGGTGTTCACATCTTACCTCTTCTCATAGGAACTAAGCGTCTTTACATATATTATTTCTAAATGAGATTGTGCGTGAAAAGTGTTTGGCGCAATCTTACAAAAAGTTAGGTATTATTTTTATTATTATTATTTTGTACTTCCAATGTTTGGTCTAGTCATTCAACAAGTATGGAGTAAGAATCTACTTAGTACAAACATGTGACGATGATCTATGTGTACCATCAGGATTAATAGCATCTGCTCTGAGGACAAACTGGGCTTCATGGGACAATTTTCTCAGTTTCTTTATCTTTCAAATAGGGATAATGGTAGTAAAAGAGGTATTATGGGGAATACTTGATTTAATATATGCAAAGCATATAGAACAGTGCGTGGCATGCATCAAACGGAATATTATTATTTTGTTATTATCATTACTAACCATGCTATTAGTCTCAAGGGAGATACCTCACATGCTTTCTACTATATAGTAGGACCTCAATAAATATTGAACAGATAACTTGTGAATAACTTGTGTATGTATAAAATTCCAAGTAAGACTGACTTAAATTCATATATAGCTAAGGATATTAACGTTCATGAATAATTCACTTAACAAATATGTGTTTTTAAATTGATTTTCTTTGGAGATTACATTAAGCATTTCACAACAGCTCTTGAAGTAACTGGAGAAGCATTGGCAAATACCACAAAGCCAGAAAGAGGAATGACTCAGGTCAACTAGGAAATTCACTCATTTTTAACCTCAACAATTGTCTACACCCTCCCTGCTTCAGCTCAGCACCTGGGGAGACTTCTACCACCCAGGTCTCCAGAGTGAAAGTCAACCCTCTCCTCTGGTTCACAGGTAACCCCCCAGGCTGAGCCCAACACTCAACATCAGCTTTGTTTTCAACCCCTCGTGGAGAGTCTGGGCTCTGCGATCAGAAGGCCTGGGTTCATCCTCCTATACTTTTGGTGGGAATGTAAACTGGTGCAGCCACTATGGAGAACAGTATGGAGGTTCCTCAGAAAACTAAAAATAGAGTTGCCATTTGATCCAGCAATCCTACTACTGGGCATATATCCAAACAAAACTATAATTCGAAAAGATACGTGCACCCCAGTGTTCACTGCAGCACTATTTACAATAGCCAAGATGTGGAAGCAACTTAATGTCCATGGACAGATGAATGGATAAAGAAAATGTGGTATATATATACCATGGAATATTACTCAGCCATAAAAAGAATGAAATAATGCCATTTGCAGCAACATGGATGGACCTAGAGATTATCATACTAAGTGAAGTAAGTCAGAAAGAGAAAGACAAATACCATACAATATCATTTATATGTGGAATCTAAAATATGACACAGATGAACGTATCTATGAAATAGAAACAGACTCACAGACAGAGAAAACAGATTTGTGGTTGCTGGGGGGTGGGGAGGGGGAGGGATGAAGTGGGAGTTTGGGGTTAGTAGATGCAAACTATTATATATAGAATGGATAAACAACAAGGTCCTACTGTATAGCACAGGGAACTGTATTCAATACCCTGTAATAAACCATAATGGAAAAGAATATGAAAAATAATGTGTGTATATATATATATGCATAACTGAATCACTTTGCTGTATGGTAGAAATTAGCACAACATTGTAAATCAAGTGTAATTCAATAAAATCAATTTAAAAAAAAGAATGGCTGGGTTAAGATTCTTGTTCTGCTACTTGCTAACAATCCCTCCGTGCCTTCGTCCACCATGTACAAAATGGAATAGTAAGAGTATCCCTCACACTGAGTGACTGGGAAGCTGAAATGAGTTAATCCGAGTTAAGTGGTGAGCACCGTGCAGAGCAGAGGGTGTGTGCTCAGTAGGTTGACTCGTCTCATCTCAGTTCCTCAGCAGTGCAGCCTCTATGAGCTGTTCCCTGGCTTCCTTCCACACTCCACAACTTTGCAGCCACCCATCACACATCATTCTTTTTCTTGTTCTTCATTGGATAAACACCTATTGATTCATCCAGACTCATTACAAATGGCACCCTCGGGGGGTATATGACATGACACGAGCATGCATTCCCGGAGTTTATAATCTTTGGGGGGAAACCAACAAGTGAACAATAGCACTAACAACAACAGATAATCTTACGAGTGAATCACTTAAAGGACCCCTTTCCCAAGCACCCATAGATCCTACTAGTCCGGGATATTTGACATGTCTTTCTAGTCACCGTTTGATGTAAGAGAGTGCTAGGAAAAACCCGGGAAGACAGTCCTCTTCCCTTGAATTGGGATAGAATATCTGATCTTTGCTGATCAGGGAGGGGACTGGTATTTGTGGAGTACCTATCGTGAGTTGGCCCTGCGGGAGTACTTCTTTTTTTTTTTTTTTACACTTTATTAGAGTATAATTGCTTTACGATGGTGTGTTAGTTTCTGCTCTATAACAAAGTGAATCAGTTATACATATACATATGTTCCCACATCTCTTCCCTCTTGCGTCTCCCTCCCTCCCACTCTCCCTATCCCACCCCTCCAGGCAGTCACAAAGCACTGAGCTGATCTCCCTGTGCTATGCGGCTGCTTCCCACTAGCTATCTATTTTACGTTTGGTAGTGTATATATGTCCATGTCTCTCTCCCGCTTCTTATGTCCTCATCTTTACTATCACCCTACGAAGTAGACAGTGTTACTCATTTTAAACAGGAGGAAACTGAGGCACAGAGAGGTCATATGACTTGCTTGCATTGACACAGCTGTATGCTGGCTCTGGAATTTGCATTCAAGTCTCTGTGCTGACAGAGTCATGTTTCCTTGGGTTTTGCTGGAGAGGAGATACGGAGCAGTATGGGATTAGGGGAGCGGAGGGAGAATGAATAGAGAAGTTCAGGCAGGCAGGAAAGCCAGATTTTCTACCCTTGCCAATCCTATTAAGGGCGGATCCTGACCAAAATCCTGCCAGGGGTACATCAATAAGAGAGGAAAACATTCCTGCGTAGGCTCATTTTATTTGCAGAGTGGGAATTATTGGGCTATGATCACCAGAAGCGCTTCGCTTGGAAACCAAGAACTTCGGCCACCGTATTCTGAATTCATACTGAATTACTCACGGTGTGTTGGAAAGCCTGCTTTAGAATCAGTCATTCCTAACTTGGGATTTGGATTCTAACACACAAGTTGTCAGACTTCAGGCCAGTGATGTGACCTCACTGAGCCTCAGTTGTCTACAAATGGGATTATTGGAGATACCAACTCAGAGGTTGATAATGAGAGACTATACATGACGTGTGACTAGGGTGCATGTAAAATGTATTGTTCAAACGGGGACATCGTGTGGGGAGAGTCCTGCTGAGAATTATGCTGGGACAACAGGGGTAAACTGGTGCTGTCTTGAGGAAACTGCACAGTGTGGTCACACCAGGTATGAGCTGTAAGAAGTGTCTAGCAGAGGGGCTGCTACCTGGGAAGCCCCTGCAAATGCTCTTCCCTGCCAGTATTTTAAGCACAATTCCAAAGTCAAGCTACACTGCACCACTTACAATTTTCTGACCATATTAGACTCACAGGCAGAGATAGCTCAGCCTGGCTCCTATCTGTCATCAGTTAGTCATATTTTTAAGTCTGATCGACCAGTGAACGTGTGGAGGCTCATCAGAACAACGTAAGAGTCTTCTCAGTGTAGTTAGGGCAGGACAATGGGAGAGAGTTTGTTTATAGGGAAGAGGAAGGAAGGTGTGTGCTGTAATCTATTTAGAAACAAACAGAAGACACACCAGCTTCAGAAAAGAAGATGAGAGGGGGGATGTAAAGCAACAGGGGGAAACAGGTGAGAACACTCCATTTAGTCACCTATATCTTCTAAGGAGTGAAGATGGAGTGGCCAACATACTGCAGCAAGGTGAGGCATCTTTAGCAACTGCTGGACAATACCTGGTGGAAATGGGAGAGGAAGGCAGAAATCCTAGGATCTCGTTCTTCCTGACACACGGTGGATACTTAACACGTGTTAAGTTTCTTTCCTTTTGCTTCTTTTGTGGTAAGGATTTGTAAAATAATCTGAGAAGGTGATTTATAGTTTACGCCCATAGCCTAGAAGCTGATGATCACGAATGCCTGCGTGGTCATCAATTTCTCTTCCTTTCCTCCCTATCCCCCACTCCCTCTCTTCCCTCCTTCTCGCAATTTACTGAGCCAGGAATTGAGGATATGAGGGTGAATAAACAGGTTCATATTTGTCAGAGAAGACAGACCCTGAGCAGGTAATTAACCACAACTGTAGTCAGTGCCCTGAGATCGAGGGTGCCCCGCACCCCAAACCCTTGACTTTTACTACGGTGGACGTGCCCATGTGGCTTTAACGCTGAACTCATGGTCTGCCTCCTACATCGAGCTCTTCTTCCTGCCTTCCCTGTCAGAGTTGATGACATCAGTAACCCTCAAGCCCTTGTCTTTTTACTACATCGCAGTGCATGGTTCACTGGAGCAGAGTCTCGGGGAGAATGTGATTTGAGTTTTCATACAGACCTACAGAAAGCTCATGGGAGAGCAAATGTCAGGGCGTGCAAATTCTGACCACTAACTTTGGGGTTGCATTTTGTGTGTGTGTGTGTGTGTGTGTGTGTGTGTGTGTGTGTGGCAGTGGGGGCCTATGTTGGGGGTAGGAGAAGGGATCTCTGAGTCGAGATAACAGTCCTAGCTCTGATGAATCCAAGTTCATCATGGATCGAGGCATGTATATCTCCCCTTCCCCTCTGCAGTCACCCTCTCCCCTTGATTTGTCATTTTCATCATCAACAACAAAAAGCCCAAAATACAGTGGGAGAGCTGAAGTCTCTGTTCAACCTGCGTTCTCAGAATAAAAGAAGACTCATTTGCTAACTGCCTTCTGTGACAAGCAGACAGCAGCTCCTGTGGAAATCTCCACCCAGACACTCTCCAGCCCCATCCCTCCTTATCTATCATCTATTTACCCATTTGAGTAATGGGAGGAAAAACCAGCTTCATAATCAATCTCATTCTCCCAGAGTGCTCTGTTAAAAGTCATTTGCATTTCGACAATGGTCCAGCCGTTTCTTATCCCATCCATCAATGTGAATGATAAATTGGCTGCCCGGTTTCCATCTGATCTTTAAATGAATAACTGCATGTTATCAACATAAATTTGCAGTTTGGCCTAGAGCTTGTTTTTCATGGGGGGGGCGGAATTTGCTTCTTTACTAAAGCGTTTCCAATTTTAAATTTATGTTATGTCCACATAGTAGTGTGTGTGTTTGGAGAGGACGCAGGTGTGTGGTGGAGAGAGAGAGCAATGTTGACGGGCTGGGGAAGAGATAGAGTGAAGGGGTGAAACCACAGACATGAACACTAATTAGAATGGGAAAATAAAGTTCTTTCACTTGGGGCCACAGGCAATGAATATTCCTTAAAAGAAAAAAAAGTGAAGCCCCTAATACTTACAGATTTGCAACCAGGTAATAACTTTGCAAAATGTGACTGACAGTTATCAGATTATCTCCTTTATCACACCTTTACTTCTATTAAGCAGGGCTTATGCTCCCAGCAGGTTTCAAACATGTGTTAATGCTGAACATCCCATGGAAGAATCAAAGGGCTGTAGTGACTGGAGCTTTGTGGAGGGACTCTACAAATAGTAACATCCAGAAAAAGGGGCAGAAAAACCAGGGCAGAGCAACTACAGCTTCAGTCTTCTCTGGCTTAAACAAATATCTCTTCCCCGCAACCAGCGCAGACTGTCACGAACTTCGGAGGGAGGTGACAGAAACGTAGAGGAAGGCATACAGATCAGCAATCCTGCAGAAATTCTTTTTTTTTTTTTTTTTTTTTTTTTGGTCTCAATGAAATCTTAGGATTCTAACAGTTGGTTGTTTTAAAGGACTAATTCCCATAAGACATAATTAGCATTTATACATTTTATTATGAGTATTATTTTTCTTTCCATCCAAATGTCTAACTGCTCTGAAGAGTGAACCTGCCAGTAAACCCTCAGCAAGAGAGGAAAGTGATCAGAGTCCCAGTTTGTGGTTTAAAACTGAACCCCTCATGAGGTCCAAGGTAGTAGTTACTGGATCCTCTTCCCAGGAGTTTGCACAGAAGGCGCAAAGGAAATAGATGCTAGTGAAGGATCTAAACTAGTAGGTACTGTGTATCTGTTAACTCAGTCAATCCTACCATCTGCACTGTAAGCTAGGTATTGTTATCCCATATTAGAGATGAGGAAACTGAGCCCAGAGAGATCCATTAACTTGCTCATATTTAGAAAATCATAGTTAGGATTTAAACTCAGATCCTTCCTCATTAGCCAGCTAAGTGGATGGAAAAAAGTGCTCAGGATGGTCTCTAGGTCCATCCATGTCTCTACAAATGACCCAATTTCATTCCTTTTAATGGCTGAGTAATATTCCATCATATATATGTACCACATCTTCTTTATCCATTCCTCTGTTGATGGACATTTAGGTTGCTTCCATGACCTGGCTGCATTTAGGTTGCTTACATTTAGGTTGCTTCCATGACCTGGCTGTTGCTTCCATGACCTGCTGTAAATAGTGCTGCAATGAACATCGGGGTGCATGTGTCTTTTTGAATTATGGTTTTCTCTGGGTATATGCCCAGTAGTGGGATTGCTGGGTCATACTGTCATACAGAGTGAAGTAAGTCAGAAAGAGAAAAACAAATGTCATATATTAAAACATATATGTGGAATCTGAAAAAATTGGTATAGACGATCTTATTTACAAAGCAGAAATAGAGACACAGATGTAGAGGACAAGCATATGGATACCAAGGGGGAATGGGACAGTGGGATGAATTTTGGGATTGACAATATATACACTATTGATACTATGTATAAAATAGATAACTAATGAGAACCTACTGTATAGCACAGGGAACTCTACTCAGCGCTCTGCGGTGACCTAAATGGGAAGCAAATCCAAAAAAGAGGGGATATATGTATAGCTGATTCACTTTGCTGTACGGTATAAATTAACACAATATTGTAAAGCAATTACACTCTAATTAAAAAAAAAGAGATCAGGAGCTGTTTGGAGGTTTTCTCTCTGGATCCCATTTTGAAGGATCCCTGCTTCCCCTCTGTTTTGTCTTTTAAATTTCCTTCCAAAATCCAAATGTGTGCATGTTTTCCATTGGCTCCTTCATATTCACTCTTTTCTACCCTGATCTGTGCCTCAGAGAACAGCCACCCTTGCACTCTGGCTTTGAATGGTGTTTGGCCAATGGGAGGACCTGGTGGCAGATTGGAGGGAGGGAGAGGATGACCTTGGGTTGCTGCCAGGTTTCAGTGGTGGTTTTCCAGGTCCTACCAGGTGGCCATCTTCACAGTGACTCCCTCCAAATTGCAGTCACCCAACAGTTCCCAAATGTTTTGATTCAGGACCCCTTTAGACTCGTAAAAATTGCTGAGGATCCCCCAAAGAGCTTTGGTTTCTCTCTCAGTGTTTACCACGTTAGAAATTAAAACTGAGACATTCTCAAACACAGGAATCCACAAGCATACATTCCAGTAAGCCATCAGAGTGAGGACACCATCACAAGCCATGTAGCCTCTGGAAAACTACATTGAGCGCTCATGACAGGATAAGAGCAAAGGAGGCAAAAAAATATCTTAGTATTACTGGAAAAATGGTTTTGACCTTGTGGACTTCTAACAGAGTCTCAGGGACCCCACAGGTTTCCAGCTTTGAGAACCACTGCTCATACTGCCCCTTCAGACTCACCCTGGGATAGTTCCCCAGCCTTGCTAGATCTCTCACTCTGCCTGTACCTTCAAAATTACCCCCTTATTCAACTCCCCTCCATCATTCCATTTTGACTATGCCCTCTGCTTCCTACCGGAACCCTGACTCATCACGGACTAGGGTATGACTGGAAATTCACCTTGGAGGTAGGGCTGGGGCCAGAAGAGGCTCAGGAATGCCAGCAGCAAAGAAAAATATTCCTTCTGCTTGCACTGACCTTTTTCCTGTGAACTTTGATTCATCTTTTAAATTGTATTTATTAATTCCTCACTGATAAAAGGGTGTATCTGGAATCAGAGAGATGACCGTTCCTCTTTCCTAGACTCAGGCCAGAACATAAGAGATCTACTTCCTGTTAGAGGTGTAGACAAACTGGACCACCTTTAGAGGAGACTCTGGAAACCAAGTTCGTAAGGAAGAAATTAAGGAAAGTTTTCTCTGAAGAAAAGGAGCCTCAAAGGAACTTGGCCATTTTCAGCTATCACTTCATCTGGTGGCCTTTGTTTCAGGGAAGAGTTCTTCATCCCTTCTACTGGGGTCCCATTGAATTTGTACCAGATCTCAATTGTCCCATATCACTTTATATTGTCATTATTTGCATATTTCTCTTTCCCTTTCTAGACTGCTAGCTCCTCAAGACAGTTTCAGTCACCAAGGCAGTTCCAACTCCAGTGTGTGATAAATGTTTGTTGAAGGAAGGAGTAGAGATGGCACTCTTTTTCATAACCGCCATTTTGTTTCCCATAGTCAACGGGAGACAGTTCATGCTTGGCTGCAAAGGCCGTCTTTTTTTTTTTTTTAACAGTTTTCTAGGGGTATAATTGATCTACAAAAAAATGCACATATTGAAGATGTATAATTTGATGAGCTTGGACATATGCAAACACTCATGATACCATTAGCACAATCAAGGACATAACCAATACCAACCCAACTTTCCTTATGCCTATGTCTCTTTTTTAATTATTGTTTTCTGTGGTAAGAACACTTAACATGAGATTTATCCTCTTATACATAACAAATTTTTAAGTGTGGATAGAGTGTTGTTAACTGTGGGCACTATATTATACAACAGATCTCTAGAATTTGCTCATCTAGGTTAAGTGAAACGTTTTACCTGTTGAACAGTGACTCTCCATTTCCCCTTCCTCCAGCCCCCGGCAACCACCATTCAATTCTCTGCGTCTATGAGTTTGACTATTTTAGATATCTCATGTAAGAGTAGATATCTCACGTAAGAGGAATCATGCAGTATTATTTTTATAAATCACATAGGAAGTCATTCAATATGCCTGCAGAAACAGAAAGGGAAGCCCCTGAAATGTTTATGCAGGTCTTGTGATACCTTGGGGATGCATGATTGGAAATTAAAAAAAAACCTGAGTTTCCATCCCAGCCCCACCACTGACTAGTGGGGCTGCATTTTACAAGTCACTTCCTTTCTCTAAGCCTCACGTCCTCAGAATGAATGGTTTGGACTAGAAGAGTGAATGCCAACTTGTATGCATGGTTCCACATCTCAGGGCGCCATTGCAAGGGATCTGGAATCCACAGGGGTAACAAACACTGTTGGATGCCTAAAAAACTGGTATATCTGGTGCGTATCTGAATTATGTCTTCACATATATGGAGCTGTGCTTATAATTGATAAAATACAAGACCCTCAAATCACTCTTGAAATTGGTATGTATATTTTGACTCTTTTCCAATCAAAAGATAATAAAATTATTTGGTGTGTCATACTCTGACTCTAGAAAGAAGCTCTTGTTCTTGGGAAAATCGGAAATCACTGAGCCTCAAGCCTTGGTTTTGCCTCTGAAGGCTGTGGATCTGATGCAGGAAGCAAGAACACGCAGTTTTTCTCACCTGCAGATAGGAAGGGCTTTGTTAACCACAGTTATGAACAACGATGTAGGAAATATCTGGAAAACGTCAATGAACATGTTTTCTAGTTTTCTAATTTATTTCCTTCTCCACAGACAACATCCATGAGATAAACACAGGCTCCATACTATGAGAAGAGCCTGAAAGTGTTTAAAGTGTGTAGAGGCAATAAGATCCTTTTTTTTTTTTTAACCAGACAAAACATTATTTGCTCTCACTTTCACCCATCCTAATCTATTATTATCACTCAAAAATATTTTAGAAACTTCCTTCCTCTAATGGATGAAAGAGATTGGGGGAAGAATTAAAGCTATGGAATAACATGTCTGGGGAGCCACTAAACAGATTAAAAGAAATTTGTTAACTTTCAGGGATATTTGTCAATGCCCAATTCAAGAAATTCAGTGACAACTGAATGGGAATTGTCTCCTCTTATAACCAATGAACTAAACAATCAGGCTTTAAAATTTTTCGATAATAATTCTTTTCTATATTTTCTGCTACCAAAATAATACATATCTATTGTAGAATTTCAAAAATATAGAAAGCCTCAAAAGAAGAATACATAAACTACCATTAATTTACATGCAGTATTTTATATGCTTGCATATATCCCTATCTCCATACTTAGAAATTTAAAATGGTTTCATATTATTTATTCATGCTGTTTGATAACTTGCTTTCTCTTAAAAATTTGTATTACATACTATTAGACACATAATAAAGGACTGTAAATAAAGTATGTATAAGTTATAAAGCATGATAATAAAATGAATAACCATTAAGCTACAATCCTACTTACAGATTCAAATATCACCATTATTGTTGAACCTATCTACATGATTCTCCCCAGTTCTCCTGACTTGAATGCAGATGTGATGCTGGAGCTATAGCAGCCATATGGTGGGCATGAGGAAAAGGCTAAGAAATTTATGAAAAGTCTGGCCTTGACCATTCTTGCACTGACCTATCTACAAATTTCTGCTTATGTGATTTTAAAATCTGGTTATATGATTTGCTTAAGTGCTATAAATCTGATTTTATGCAAATGAGAAATGAATATAGTCCTGATTGAGATGGCATCTTTCATCCACTTAGTCCCCAAACTAGATCCTCTCATTCAACAGCAACCAAAAAGGTAGTGAAGAAGTTCCACAAGTAATTTTTCTAAATCAGAGTACACATTTCTTAGTGAGGCTAACACGGTCTGGCCACTCCCTGTTTTCTCAGAGTGCTGTTATCACTCTGCCTCATGCATTTGGCTTCACCCACTTGACCCTTTATAATTTCCAAGAAAATACTAAATTCTTTCCAGTTTCATGTCCTTCAAACATTCTATTTCATTCACCTGGATCCCTTCCCCCTAAGTTACCTTCTCATTCTAAATGAGCCCCGCCTGTTACTACCTCTTTGTAATCAAGTCACTAGGCTTTGAGTTCCACTAGAGGAACCTCCGTGTCAGCTTTGTTGATTGTACACCAAGCAGAGCCTAGCACACTCAAACATATTTTGTTAGATGAGAGGTGAATATGTCGTGTACTAATCAAGTGTCAAACAATGCCTATCCCCAGCTGTTCTTTAATTTCCCAATCTCGGGTTTTTCATCTTTGAGACGGGTTAATAATCCTTCCCTCTCAGCGCTGTTTGAGAAATAACTGCAATCATTGTGTGTAGGGGCTTAGATAGGGGCTTGAAATGTGGTTCACTTGCCTCGATAAGGGGGCTCTTTATTCCCCAATCAACAAATTTTCCTTCCAACTTCTCACTTTAAAAGTAATACTTGGTAGAATTATTATTACTGATAATTACAATCCACTCCAACACGTGCTGAGGGCTTGCTCATATACTTTACATGCCAGGATGTTCTATGCATTATTTAGTTTTGTGATGTGGCCTCCTTTATCATCCCTTTGTTGCAGATGAGGAAACTGAGGCTGAGACTAAGGGCAAGCCTCTTGGGGTGCTCGGCTGCTGCCTACAGACAGACACCTGTGATTGGGCTTGGTCAGAAACTAGCTAACCAGAGAGCCTGCTGTTTACAGGAAGTGTTCCCTGCGCTTGTTTCCTTTTGTTCTTTTCCTGAGAAAAAAGGCAAAGCAGAATAAAATGAGCTGATATCAATTTTTTTTTCAGAAAAGCACCTTCCGAAGGCTGCTCCGAGGTCAATACAGATTTTCATTCCAATCTTCTCTCCTCCTAGATCCACAGGCTCTGAAATGAAAACTGATGCTCAAGCTGGTGACCCCAAGGCAGGATCCTCAACTGGAAAACAATGCCTGCGTCAGGCCTGGTGCAGCATACTTTCCGGGGCCAGAAAGCAGATGGATAACACATTACAGAGATTTTGCGACAAGAATTGATAGCAAAAGCCATTTGTTTTAACCAGAGCTCCGTATTTAGAACCTTATATGTAGGGGGTGCTTAATAAATGCCGGTTGAAATGCATTCCATGGCCTCATGTTATAGTGAGATTTTATGATTTTAATATAGCTTATTCTGCATGTCACTCAATTTCATATAGCAAACCAAGCTCTTCAAAACTTGCCCCAAACTTGCCTTCCAGTTTCTTCTCTTAACATTCCAGCTCTTGCACATAGTTCTAATCACACCTGAGTGCTGTTTCCTAAGTACTCCCTGGCGTTTAGCTGCTCTGTGCCTCTGCTTGTGCTGCTTCCCAGAATTCCTACACCCCAGCCCCGCCTCTTTTCATAAAACTGGCCAACTCATCTTGTAGGTCTCTGTTACAGTAACTTTTCCCCCATGAAGTCCATCCCAGGTGAGACATACCCATGCCCATGAGCTTTCCAATTTTTTAGATATAATTATAGCAATATTTTCCATCTGGTGGCACAGCGTGGCTGGCAGATAAAGCATAGACTTTAGAGTTGGAAATATCTGGCCCCAGATCCCAACCCTGCCACGTCAAAGTCATGCATCCTGGTGTGATTTACCCAACTGTGAGCCTCCATTTCCTCGTTGGAAGCGAGGGTGCTATGACCTGTCTGTTAGGGCTGTTGTGGGAATAAAGGTGGAGAACATTTAAAGTTCCCAGCACAGATCTGGTTCATGGTCAGCAGTTGCCTCGTTCTGGTTATTCAGGTTCTCAGCTCAAATATTCTCTCTTGAGAATGGCCTTGATCTAATATCCCACCCCTCCACCCTACTCCCTTCTTTAAGCTTTGGGCCCAGGTTGTCCAAGTTCAAATTCCAACTCTGCCACTTATGAGTGCGGCTGAGTTACTTAATTCTGTTCCCTCACTTTCCTCATATGTAAAATGGGGCTAATAATAATAATGGTTTCATAGGCATGTTATAGGGACCAGTGGAAGGCTCAGACGAGTACCAGGCAAAGAATAAACTCTACATGTTCCTGTATTGTTCATTTCTCTATCCCTGGGGTACACCTTAGCGCCTGGCCCAGGGAGGTACTCATTTCGTGTTTGTTGAATGAATAAGTGCACACGCTCTGTTTTCTTCCTCCTTCCCTTGCATCCTAGCCCTGGTTCTTAGAATAGAATGTGGGCTCTTCTGGGGCAGGAGGAAGGTGCCATTGCTACTAGGCGGTTAGCGCCCAGCACAGGGTCTGGCACCACGCAATGCTTAGTCAATTTCACGGACTTGAAGGGATGTTTTCCACGGTGTATTCCTGCTGCGTTCTGTTGGAAGTGAGTTCATTAGCATCAGCTGGCAGAACAGTCAGCACTCTGCCCACCACTCAGCAACCTCTTGCCATTGCTTATTCAAGCACACTTAAGAGAGGGTGACCCAGGGACGCAAAGCCGCCTCCTCTCTGGCATGACAAAGACCCGGACCATTATCTCTCTTGACTGGGTACAAGCTTCACCTTATTCTGCTGGCAGATGTATTTAGATGATGCCCTGTTTGGCTGGCAGCAAGGGGACTCTTTTCTTTTTTTGTGGGTCTAATCCCTTGAATCAATATTTGTTCCCACCTCCCCCTGTTTACAGATGGAGACTGCTGGGCTGAAATGGCATCTCCAAAGTAAGAGGACAAGCGTGGGCCAGGAGGAGAGAGTCTGGGAAAGAGAAGGAAGGGTCCATCCAGAAGGCATTTCAACAGGTCAGGGGCTCTGCTTTCCAGTAAAACCAGTCACTTCCTTGGTGAATTAATTTAACCTCTTTGCCAGCTTCCCAAAAGTGGTGGCGTAGGAGGGGTGGAGGGGCAGCCAATTAAAATTCAGTCTGACCAACAAAGAGAAGTAGGCCATGGCTGACTAACAGAGAGGCATTGACGGAAAGAGGCCCTGGCACCAGGAGGTCACATGCTTGAATGTTCTTTTCTTCCAAAACAAGAGGGCCTCCCAAAGCATGGAGTCACACTGTCCACGTCTGGGTTTGTGAAGTGTGTGTTTCTCTCATGCGGAGC
Source organism: Pseudorca crassidens (assembly GCF_039906515.1). Classification (NCBI taxonomy): domain Eukaryota; kingdom Metazoa; phylum Chordata; class Mammalia; order Artiodactyla; family Delphinidae; genus Pseudorca; species Pseudorca crassidens. Next base: position 57,920,582 of record NC_090304.1, read on the forward strand.
CCGAGGCACAACCTCTTTGGCTCGCTCGCCATTCCCTCCCTTCCTCTCTATGGAACACAGACTATTTTTGTCCATTCTCGATACCATCATCACTGAGTTTTCCTCCTATTGCCAGATGTAATATCTCTGCATAGCTGCAGGCAGAGTCTGACTCTGTTACCAGACTGATGTCATTTCATCACACATGCACACTGGATGTCAACACGAGAGCCCTTCCCAAGTCTTCTGCTGGCTGACCACTCTTTAGGTCAGATGGGAGGAGAGAGGGGGAGAGGGGTAAAGAGAGAGAGGGAGAATGACTGACCGAGGAAGCCAAGGGAGCATCTCTGACTTTTAAACCAGATGTGATGGAAGGCTGCTTGAGAGAATGGCATACCCTACTTTCATTTGTGTGTCCTTTAAAATGTGTATGAAACCTGCAGCAGGAGAACGTCAATCCAAAAACTTGTAGAATAAGGACATTCCCTTAAAAGCTGAAAGTCATTAAACATTCACTAACTCATCTTACTTTTTAGACATAACAGTTGACATATAGTCCGTTCATTTCATACATAATTGTTAATTCGGCTCTTCTCTTGCACAAATGAACACAAGCTGGAAAGTTTCAGCCTAAAATGGGTCCAACTGAGGCCAGAGTTTACTTTTTGGACAGTCAACATTTGCCGTCCTTGACTCAGTTGTACTAAGGTAACAAGACCGGTTTTACTTCCTGTAGCTGTCACTGAGCTATTATAACTGGCCTTACTGCTATTCGTGTCACAGATGAGGGAAGGGACACTGCTGTTGTCTGGGGGTCAGCATCTCCATGTTCACAGTGTTTATTCCACCAACCGAATGACAGCAGCACATGAAGGGGAAAAGTCCTGGTTGCTAAAAAGTCACATGTGACATAGTCAAGAGCCATCTGTGGTGGGTAAAAAAATTGGGTTTTGTCAACACAGGAGGGCTTGAATCCCATTTGCTGGTTCTGAAACTCTTTCCACAGTGTCTGGGGTCCAGGAGACCAGGACATGCCTAAAGGTCAGCGCTATAAATATCGTCATCATCATGAGCTGACGCCTGATCATGGGAGGAATGAGTCAGAATAAGAATAAGCCCTATTATCAGCCAGTAGTGGAATTTATTTGCGCCGGAAGGGGCTGGCCGGTTTTAACACTTGGCATCTCTTTTGTCTGTCAGCTCACCCAAAGCCACCCAAGCTGGGCTTCCGTCCTTTTCAGTAGAGCACAGTGAAGGTCATAGACTTGAGAGTCCCAGAGCTCTGGCCCAGATCTGTTCTCCTCATCTTCTGCATGAACTTGGGTACATTCATTACAACACCTGGAATTTCATTTCACTCATCAAATGAGAATAGTACTGCTTACTTTATATTAACTCTTAGGAGTGTTATGATGTTTAAATGGATACGCATATAAAATTATTAGCGCAATCTGACACATAAGGAATACTTCCACTGGTAGTTCTCAACAGAGGGTGATTTTGCTGCCCAGCAGACATTTGGCCATGTCTGAGACATTGTCCCGACTGGAGGACTGGGGGCAGCAGATACCACTGGCATCTAGAGGGTGGATGTCAGGAATGCTGCTAGCCATGCTACAATCCACAGGACAGCCTCCCGTAATAAAGAATTATCTGTCTCAAGATGTCAACAACACCAAGGCTGAGAAGCTCTGGCGAGGTAAACAGCAGCCACTACGTGTCAGGCATGTTCCTGTACACGTCTGATCTCTTTCAACTCTACAGGTTCCAAAATGTGGATGCTGAGTTATAAGCCTGATACCAATGACAACATCTACTCATTTATGAAGAAATTCCATACATACATATATATATATATATATATAATTTCATTTGATTTTCTAAAGGACCTGTTTATAAGTATTATTAATGCCATCTTATTTTACAGGTGGACAAACTGAGGCTCAGAGACCTTGGATTACTCAGCTGGTAAACAGCAGACCAAGGTTAGGACATTCAACTCTTGTGCACCATCACATGCATGTAGCATGTTCAGATAACATGGAAGCTCAGCTTTGAATAGTTTGGGTAATCCATTCAGCTGTGAAATGGGACAAATCATACTGATCTTTGGGGAGCAATCATTGCAAGGAGGACATGAAATGACGTACACAGCAGGCACTCAAAAACCAGAGCTCTATCAGCGTCTCCGATTGCTCTTGATGACTGGGCAACATACGGTCCTTAACCCCCATAGGTAAGCCAAGAGACTCTCAAGGCCAACCCAGCCTTCGTGTGTTTTGTCGGGTCCCCCCGCATAAGCCTGTGCAGGAGCCTTGGGCTTCACCAGGCCCCACCATCCACAGTTGCTTTGTTCACTGAGTGACACCGCCTGTCAGGCATCACCCTGTGCTGGTTACCGAGGCTTTGCAAGGGCCTCCAGTCCTTCTGGTACCCAGTACCCCGGGGCTGACGCCTTGACAACTGTGCCACTGCTCTCTCGTTACCTATCAGGAGGGTCACCTTTCTGACAGACAGCTCTGAAAATTCTTTATTAAAGATTTTTTTTTTAGTAGAAAAGACAGATTACTTTATAGTTCTGACATGCTCTACTTATTATGACATGAAACAACGTTCTTGTTTCTTTTGCTTGGGGACGTGTAACTGCTGACTCAGGCTCGCGTGGCGTGTCACTATGATGTATTGGATATTTGGTCAGACCTTCCATAACCTTTACATATGCATTCACTCATACATTCATTCACTCAACTATGCATTTGAATTTCTGTTGTGAACCTAGCAGTCTGCTAGGCATTTACTGGATTAAAAAAATACATTTCTGTTCAATCCTTGATCTTGAGGACTTCTCAGTCTAGTAGGCAAAGCAAGGGCGTAAAGAAGATAAATTTTTAAAGTGGTAAGTGAAACAGAAGAGGTATGTGTTGTACCTGGCAGGATGGAATTCAGAATTAGTAGTGGATCTGTAGAGTACGGCGCCTGGTTCACTCTGGGTGGTGATGGTAGAGAAGCAGCAGAGGCTGAAGACTGAATTTGGGTGGAATATGCTGTAATCTGTGTACAGGGGATGGAAGAGGACTGAGCATCCACAGCTGAAGTAAGCTGATGATACTCTGATCCGGAAGAAGGCCCGGAAGCCCATTTTTTGGCCCTGAGTGACTTTTAACAGCCACGATGTATACCTGATGAATGATATCTCAGAGGCACCGCTGAGTATCTGAATGTATTAGCAGAAAGCTGTAGAAAAGGGACTTACTAACCCTGCCCCAGAAGATGTGTTATTTAAATAGGGTATAAAGTATTTAGAGAGGGTCCTCTTGTGGGGAAGAGAAGTGAGGGCTTTCTGGGCAGAGCAAGTGTGAAGCTGACACCCTCGGAGAAGGGTGATAATGTGGCTGGAGCAAAGCACGGTGTGAGGGAGTGAGGAGTGAGGTCGGGGGGTGGGGTGGAGGTGAGGTTTGAGGGCCCTTTGGACCATTTGAATGCTGGGCCAGGGAATCTGGACCCTCCGTAGTGGGACTTGCTGAGTTGTGGCTGATTTATGCAGAGAGGAGGTTTGGTAGCATCTGCACTGTTGACGCATCTCCCTGGGAGTGGTAGGGGACTGTGGGAGGCTGGCCCGGGAGCTCAGAGACAGGAGGCAAAGGGACAAGTCAGGCGGCTGCTGCAACCACATGAGAGAGACTGTGAGTTCTTCCTCAGGTTTCATCCAACAGAACAGTCTGTACCCCAGCCCAAGCTGGTTACCCATGCGTCCCACCAGATGCCCCAGCACATATTCAGAGAAAGCAACAGGGAATAGGCCGAGAATGAATGAGTGTCTTAAACAAAAATTTAAGAGACAGAAGTAAGATGTGTTAAATACTCCAGCACCTCGTAGAATTTGAAGTGCACATACTTGATGGAATAAATGCATAAAGACATGAGAAACAAGGAAGTACAGAGTGAGGGTGAGTGTCTAGTCAAAGGGGCTCTGAAAATGTTGTTGGTGAGCTTTCCGCGGTGCTAATGTCAGTCTCATGCCCAGGCAGGTGTAAGGCAGGGGTTAGTGATTTGACTCATCCTCTCCTTAAGAACCGCCACTCCAAATTGTGGAGCTGCTCTTACGGTTCATCGTGCACGGTGCTCAGGGCACCACATATACCGTTTCAGTCCATCTTTATAAAAACTACAAAGCAGGTTTTATTGGCCCTGAGGTTTAGAGAGTTTAGGGATTTGCTCAAGGTGACAGCGTTAGTAAGTGTGAAATTGTGATTTGAACTCCAGTCTGTCCAGCTCTAAAGCCTTCTGCATTAGCGAGTACACTACTGAGGACAGCAGATCCATCACTGTAGGACGAGAAATGCATGCAAGTTGTTAATATCATCTCCCTTTCTGCATAGTAAAGACCCTGATTCAGAGCCTTTAGATCCCAATGTGGACAGAGAAATCAGATTTGGGGTAAGGGAGAAAATGGTGGGAAAGAGAAAAAGAAGAATAAAATATCTACCTCCAATTTTTGTTTTGGGTTTGTGTAAGCTCATTATCCCTTTGGGTCTGAGATTTTTCTTCACTAAAATGAAGTAAATCAACTAAATCATATGCAAGCTATATTCTGCCTTAGCAGTCCTGGGATTCTATGCCCTGAGCTGAACTCCTTATCGTGGAGTGGAAAGCAACGTCATGAAATATGATGGTGTTGAGTTTTTTTAAACCAATCTGAAGATAAATTAGGAAATCAGTGTGTTCAATTTCAGATGAGAATGGAAATGTAGAGTTTCCAGATTTAGCGAATAAAAATTTAGGGTGTTCAGTTAAAGTAGAATTTCAGACAAGCAACACATATTTCCTTAGTATGACTATGTCCCATGCAATATTTGGGATGTAGTTATACTAAAAGTTTTTCATTATGTACCCAAAATTCACATTTAACTGGCTCTCCTGAATTTTACCTGGCAAGCCTAAAACCTTGACAAAATAAAAATAATGTATGATTAAAGCCAGAAGGAGAGGTTGAGGAAAGTATAGAGGAGCTGATTTTCTTATCTCACAGAGTAGCAAACCGGTTGATACCACCTATAGTGAGGGTTCAAGAAACAGAGGTTTAAATTTAATATCTGCGGTTATAAAGATAACCAGTAGAAAAACTGATCAGGAAAGTATAGTAATAATAATAAAACCCCCAGGAGGCTGGGAGGGCAGGAGGGAAGTCATATAAGGGTACCAAATGCTTCCTTTAAAGAAAGGAGCCGAAGATATAGTCTGCAGTGGATGAATCAAAAAGTAAAAACATAAAGGTATTATTTAGCAATATGGTGATAGTTGCCAAAGATCTGAAAATGAAACAATTAAAAATGGCTTTTTCTAGGCAGTAGGGTTTGTTAAGTGGATAAAGAGAGAGACAGCTAATTTTCATTTTATTCTACCCTCATTAGGTTTTTAAATTTTTTGCCATGGGTAACATTAGATTAAAAATAAAATAGCTATATTAACCATTATTACCGCTAACCATCATTCAACAGATTATAAGGGTTTTGCTCATGTTTACTCTCATGTTCTCAATCCAAAGCTTTTTTTATTTGCCTCTAGCATCTTCATTTGGTATAAAACCATTAACAATCAGATTTATGAACCCAAAAATGCACAAATATCTGCTATTGCTTTGCATGTGTGGCAAAAATATTTCCATGTTTTCTAGTATAAAATATAAGAAATTTCAGATAAATAAACTTGGTTCATTTAATTTAAAACAATATTTGGGGAGAGGCACTCCCCTAGCATGCCTTTAATTGTGAGTTGCCGTACATGACCCTTAATACATACTTGCAAATGAATTAACCTTTCATAAGCAGAAATCGGAGTACCAGCCAGAGCAAAGTTCAGTTGACTTGCTCAGGATCTGATTGTTCTACCTTAGAAATACATGGATTTTTGTTGGACACTCCCTTCAATTGGAAGGAAGGTACACGAGCTCAGTTGGGGCTATCAGAAAAAGTCAAGTATTAAGAAGTTTGATGTTGAGGCCTGGTGTGTGTGTGTGTGTGTGTGTGTGTGTGTGTGTGTGTGTGAGTGTGTGTGTGTGTGTGAGTGTGTGTGTGTGTGTGTGTGTGTGTGTGTGTGTGATACATAGCATGCCTAAGAGGCAGATGGTTTGGACCATGAAAAAGTTGCTGATTCTAAGGTGAAGTCCCATTAGGAAAATGCTTGTTAAGTACCATAAAGATGTACAGCTGTAGCTTGTGAGTAACGGTGCTTCCACCCAAAACATTACTAATGCATCCTGCAGCCCACAAACCTCTAGTTACCTTACTTCAAACCAATCTTTATCATCCTTACACTCTCCTGCCATCACCAGCTTGTTGTAGACCCTTTATATGAACTTTATAATGTGCTCAAGTACACCATATTTCTAAGGGCATTAAAGACCCTCCCCAAGCTTGCTGATCTCCCAAGATGGAGATCAGTATACAAACTGTATTCCTAGGCAGTGCTCGTGGAGACTTTGAAGGGACCTCCACAGCAACCAACATTTTGGCCTGCTCTTCTCACTTTGCCCTGATAGGGAATCAAACCTTTCTTTACAGCCTGGCCGAAAGGCCATCTCTTCCAGAAAGACCTTCTGTCTCCCTCCAAATCAAGAGCTAATATCTTCTTCTCAACTCCTTTCAGAGTTATTTTGAAGAATAAATAAGATGACGGTGGAAGCTTATTAAGGAACTGAAGATTTATATTATGCAGAAGGAAAAAAAGCCAAGGCCTGTCTGGTTCCAGGGCAAACGACATAAGAACTTTAGAAGTAACAATAACAACAGCAACAACTACTACTGCCACAATTTCCGTCATTTACTGAGTACCTATTATGGGTATGTTAGGGGTTTTATAATTTTCATCTTATTTTAATTCTCACCACGGGATGGGGCATTATTATCGCTCACTTCAAAATGAGGAAAACAAGGCACAGAGGAGTTAATATCCAAAATAAAGAAAGAACTTGTACGACTCAATGGCAAATACTCAAACAATCCAATTAAAAAATGGGCAGAGGAATTGAATCGATATTTTTCCAAAGAAGACACACAGATGGCCAACAGACACAGGAAAAGGTGCTCATATCATTAATCATCAGGGAAATGCAAATCAAAACCACAATGAGATGTCACCTCACACCTGTTAGAATGGCTATCATCAAAAAGATAGGAAATAACAAGTGTTGGCAAAGACATGGAGAAAAGAGAACCCTGGTGCTCTGTTGGGTAGGAATGTTAATTGATGCAGCCATTATGCAAAACAGTATGGAGGTTCTTCAAAAATTTCAAACTAGAATTACCACATAATCCAGCAATTCCACTCTAGGTATTCATCTGAAAGGAACGAAACACTAGCTCAAAAATATACCTGCACCCACACATTCACTGCAGCATTATTTATAATAGCCAAGATAGGGAAACAATCTGAGTGTTCACTGATGGATGACTGGATAAAGAAAATGTGAGAAATATATACATACATATGTGTATGTAAACACACATACACATATATATGTATACACACATACACACACAATGGAATATTACTCAGCCATAAAAACGAATGAAATCTTGCCATTTGCAACAACATGGATAGACCTTGAGGGCATTATGCTAAGTGAAATAAGTCAGAGAGAGAAAGACAAATCTCGCATGATCTTATTTATATGTGGAATTTTAAAAAAGGCACAGAGAACGACAGATTTGTGGTTGCCACAGGTAGGGGATAGGGGTTGGGCAAAATGGGTGAAGGGGTACAAACTTACAGTTCTAAAACAAATAAGTCCTGAGGATGTAATGTACAGCACGGTGACTCCAGTTAATAATATTGCATTGTATAATTGAAAGTTGCTGAGAGGGTAGATCTTAAATGTTCTCACTGCACGAAAAAAATGTGTAACTCTGTGTGGTGATGAATGTTAACTGGACTTACTGTGGTGACCATATAGCAATATACACATCTATTAACTCATCATGTAACACACCTGAAACTAATATAATGCTATATGTCAATTATATCTCAATAAAAAAAATTAAAGAAAAAAAGAAGGCATAGAGAGGTTAAGTAACTAGCCTAGACTCACAGAGCAGAGAAGCTACAAAGCCATAATTCAAGCCCAGGCCTGTTTCAATGGGAAGCCCATGCTATAGACTAGTCCATGGAGTTGCCTCTCTGGGATTCAGTAAGAAGGCTAAAGGAGAAACTCATACTGAATAGCAGAAGCAGTTTATAAATAAGCACTGACAAATTTTGTGTGTGGTCCACATGAGCTATTTAAAATCACATGCCTAGAATCCCCTTCTAGGTCATCCCTCCACCCAGAAGGGCTCAAGCCTATGTGAACATGCACTGAATAAGGAGCGCCAGCAGTACCTGATGGCGCGTTACTGCCCCATGACGGTGGCACAGAACAGAGGAAAGTGTGGGCTGGGGGTCACACAGCCCCGAGCAGCTGCTGAGCAGAGATAAACCTTGAGATGCAGCCCAGCTGTTTGCCTGGACTGTACAAGCCAGGCAGCAAATGAAGCTGATCAGATACTCCTTAGGGTGTCTGTTGCTGTGGGGCCCCAGGGAGATGGTGGCCACCTGAGAGGGATTCTGATTGCAGGGAGGGGGGGTTAAGGGCATGCAACAACTTCTGAAGCACTAGACAGGCATCAGTCACTCTACAGAGAGGCATTTCCATGGGCTAGTTTATGGCATGACTTCATATTGAAACTGACCTGAGTTTGCATTATGCCTCGCAGCTTTTTTTCTCTGTGATTCTGGCCTTGCTACTTAACCTTTCTGCGCCTTATTTTCCTCACTTTGAAATGAGGAATAATCATGCCCCATCCTGTGGTGAGAATTAAATAAGATAAAAATTGTCAAACCCCTGATATACCCATAGTAGGTACTCAAAGATGGTGGAAATGCTGGGGGTAGTAGTTGTTGCTGTTTTACTGTTACTTTTATAATGTTTATGTCTTTTTTTTGAATTTTTAAATTATTATTATTATTTTTTTAAATAGCACAGCACCTGACTTTTTCTTAAAATTAATTAATTAATTAATTTATGGCTGTGTTGGGTCTTCGTTTCTGTGCGAGGGCTTTCTCTAGTTGTGGCAAGCGGGGGCCACTCTTTATCGCGGTGCGCGGGCCTCTCAGTATCGCGGCCTCTCTTGTTGCGGAGCACAGGCTCCAGACGCGCAGGCTCAGTAATTGTGGTTCACAGGCCCAGGTGCTCTGCGGCATGTGGGATCTTCCCAGACCAGGGCTCGAACCTGCATCCCCTGCATTGGCAGGCAGATTCCCAAGCACTGCACCACCAGGGAAGCCCCAATGCTTATGTCTTTTGCACTGGAACCAGACAGGCCTTGGCATTTTTTTTTCTGAATCCAGTTCAAACTTGCCAAGTCACATGGCTGGCCTAGTAAGAGTGGACAAGTTGCTTCCGGTTGGATCAGAGGATGGCTTGAGATTAAGGTTTGTCCACTGTGAGTGTGGCTTGCCCCTGCTTCTTCTCTCTTGCCCAATTCCTCCTTTTTTGTCTTATCCTTTCATTTCCTTTTTTGGCTCCTCTGGAATTCCGGGTCCCTGTTACAATGGCTTTTGTTTAATTGCTTTTCCTGCCTTTACTGAATCTTATTCCTACCTCCTTTCTTCCTATCTCCCTTAACAGAATATTCTTTACTGCACCAAATACTGTAAATATATAAGATGAAGGACTATTTCCTAGGGACCTGACAACACCTCAGGGGAAAAAAAAAAACTGTAACTATAATACGGGATAGACTATATTAAGTGCCATTCTTAAGGTGTCTTTTTCATTCAGGAAATAGTTTTTTTCACCCCTTCTAATTACCATGCACTATGCTTGGGACAGATAAAATGCTATGGGAATTTAAGAAGGGTGCAATTGCTTCTGGCTAGCCAGTGGCCACCAAGAGGGCAATATTGGTGAAAATAGAACATTTACCAGAGATAAATGTTAGGCTGTTACCAGAAAGCCCTATTCCTTTACGTTTAGTCCTCTATTGGCCAATAAAATAGGATTTTCTGCTGATACTTCTGATCACGTAGAAAAGCGTCTTCTCTCTGTTCTCTCATCTGGTGTTACCTATGGCCACAGTAACTATCTCATCACACACACACGAACACACACGCATGTACATCATCTCCTCCCCTCTGTCTTCTCTTTACTCCTCCTGTTCCCTGTGACTTGCTCTTTTCTTTTCCTTCTTCCTGTTTTTTTTTTTTTTCAGCAGTGAGTTTCAGTTTTATTTGGGGACCTTACTGAGGACTAAAACCCAGGAGACAGCCTGTCCGATAACTCTGAGGAACTGTTCCCTTCCTTCTTCCTTTTCTCCTCTGTTTAACTCCATTCATTCGTTCTGGTAGCTTTAGTTGCAATGAGTGGTGCTCAGCTCAGAATGCTCGCTGACTTCAAAGCGTCCAGGAGTGACATTTTGATCATGAGATATTTTCAGCAGCTACGTGTTTAATATCAGGTGTGTGGTTCTGTGAATTATTACTGTTCATTCATTTCACGGAGTATTATGGAGGCTCACTTTAACCAGATCTTTGCTTAATTGCATCTCCTCAGACAGACTTCCCTCAGACAGCACACTAGTCTCCTACCCGGCCTCAGTCTCCCTTACTGCCCTTACAACTTAAGTGATTCTCTTGTTGTGTGTCTCCTCCACAACACGGCAAGCTCCCCGAGGCCAGGAGCTTTGTCTTCTCTACTAGCCATCTGGCAGATGTTCAATAAACATTTCTTGATTGAATGGATAAGTATAGGCATTATAATTGCATAGATGCATAATATTTCATAACATGAAATTTCCCTTTCTATTAAGTGAAATGGTAGAAAATTATGCTATACCATCATCCCAATTGCATGAGATATACGGCAGAGAAAAACTACTGAATGGAAGGATTCGTGGTCCCTGTGCTTATCTCTGGGTAGTCATATTTTCCTTAGATTGATCTATATTAATCTGAATTCCCCTGATATCTTCCAATGAGCACATATATATTTTTTTTAAAAAATTAGCTTCCTTTAAATAATAGTGAACGCTGCTGGCTCAGTGCAAAGATTTTTGTGGCTGGGACAGACTGAGGGATGTGAAAGTGACAGAAGGATCAGTGCATGGCTGGGAAGATAGTCCGGATCTAGCTGACTCACTGCCCTGACCAATAGCTGAAGATTCCTTTGACTGCCAGTGATGTGTTTAAAGTGAATGTTTTGATGACACAGTGAAACTGAAGAAGTAGAATCAACAGGCTCAAGATTGTTTTCAGGGTGTTAGAGCTGAAACATGAAAGAAAGTGAGGGTTTGGCAGAGCCCGTGTTTTGATGGGTGCCAAACCCTAAATGATCAAAAACTGCTTCAAGATGTTGATGAAACCTCAAACAGAGGTTGTACACGGGCCACTCATCCGGGCTTAATGTTTTGCAGACCCAGGACAGACTGAGATGGAAGGTCACTCCTTTGGCTGAGCGGATTGAGGGAGGATCTGTGGAGAAGGGTTTTATCTGCCCTTTCAGCGTTTTACTTGCTGCCACTGGTGGTATGTCCTACCCACAGACTCAGCTTTCTTCTGCTCTGAGCACATCTTCCTTCAGAAGAGCACATTCAAACTCATCCAGCAGAAGTTCAAAGAAGTCTCGCTCTCTGAATTTTCATCCATTCCTTCAACCGTTTATGGAGAGCCCACCATGTTCCAAGCACTGGGCTGGACTCTGGGAAATACATACATTAATAAACCGGACAGAAATCTTTGCCCTGATGAAGTTTACGTTACAGTAGTGGGCACACAGTCTAGTCTTGAGCGCTTGCGAAGCCCCAGTTTTCTCTTATTGCTTTTAGAAAAAAATCTGGATTAGTTTCAGTTTTACTGTGGGATGGTTGCCTCAGTTCCCCAATTAGCACTAGTTCCTGGAAGGAGCTGGAAACAGCCTTGGAAAATAACTTTGGCTATGACCCCGACGCACTGCCTTGTTCCTAATTTTCCTCAGCAAATCTCCTGAGGAATCTGGAGATTTGCTGCCCCCTGAACCTTTAGAGCCATCTAGAGTTTGGCTTTGAACCAAATGTTTAACCAGAACAACTACTCTGTTAGCTGCTCATCCTAATAAATAATAATAGCTATATCATTTATCGATCACTCACCACGTGCCAGAAACGTGCTGAGCCTTTTCTTTCATTGTCTCATTTAATAGTCACAGTGTCTGTGAGGTTTCTGCTTTCAGTGTAGCCAAGTAAACTCCTACCAGATCCTACCCTTCCACGGGTCACATCTGTAAACTGTGGGCTAAATACAAAAGCAAAAACGAAAATCAAAACAATGATGTGCAGGCACTAGAAAGTGACCAAATAGCAGGTGGATTCTGGAGGGAAACAAAAAATTTGAAAGAAGGGTGTAGTCTGGGGTATGTTGTTCATTTTTACGGCATTTAACCTGAGGACAAGCCGAACTGATGCTATGCTGAGTGGGTAGTTCAGGGTGACCACAGCCCCTGACAAGTGAGAGAGGAATCTCAGAAAAGAGAGCCAAAGTGTGTTTCTAAACACTGTCCAAGTCTCCGGCGTATTCCTACATGTGTGGGGCGAGCTGAAAGTAGCTTGTACTTAAGGCTTAAAGAATGCACATCTACTACAAGTGTGCAGCTTTGCAGTGTGAGTCTAACCAAGTGTGATGGTTAGTCTTAGATGTCAATTAGGCTAAGTTACAGTTTGCAGTTACTTAATCAAATACTAATATAGGTGCTGCTGTGAAGGTATTTTGTAGACATGGTTGATATCTACAATGGATCGACTTAAGCTAAAGGGGATTACACTTGATAACGCTGGTGGGCCTCATCCCATCAGCTGAAGGCCTTCAGAGCAAAAACTGAGTTTCCACGGAGAGGAAGGAATTCTGCCTCAAGACTGCACATCAAATCCCGCCTGAGTTTCCAGCCTCCAGCCTCCAGATTTCAGATTTGCCAACCCTGTAATTTTGTGACCTAATTCTTTAAAATACATCTCTTTTATCATAATCATATGTATTGGTTCTGTTTCTTGGGAGAACCCTGACTGAGACCCCAAGTTAATTGCTAAAACAAAAATATCAACACTCTTCAGAACTGTAATGAATCTAGAGGTTCCACAACATAATAATCACAATGACCAGAAAAAAATCCAAAATGACTTGATGTACCAGGAACCAGAAAATTGTAGCCCAGTTGCAAGAGGAAAGACAACCCACTGAAATCAACTCTAAGATGACCCAAGGGTTGGAATTAGCAGACAAGGGTTTTAAAGAAGCCATTTTAACTATGCTTAGTGAGGTGGGGAAAATATGGTTGTAGTGAATGAAAAGACACACAATCTCAATAAAGAAGGCAATGAATCTAATAACCAAATGGAAATTCTCCAAGTGAAAAATACAATCTGTGAAATAAAAATTCCCTGGGTGGACTTAACAGAATGAAGATGATGGAGGAAAGAGTCTAGATATTATCCAAACTGAGAGTAGGGAGGAAAAAAATATTGAAATAAATGAAAGGAGACTCAAAGGAACTAGGACAATAACAAAAGGTTTCCTTCTGAATACCCAGAAGGAGTGAAAAGAAAGAAAGGGGCAGAAAAATTACTTAAAGATATAATGGCTCCTGGGATGGTTAATAACATGTGTCAACTTGACTGGGCTAAAGGATGACCAGATAACTGTAAAACATTATTTCTGGGTATGTCTGTGAGAGTATTTTCCGAAGAGATTAGCATTTGAATGGGTTGACTAAGGAAAGAAGATCACCCTCCACAATGAGGGTGGGCATTGTCCCATCTGCTGAGAACCTGAATCAAAGTAAAAGGTGGAGGAAGGGTGAATTTGCACTTCTTCCCTCAGCTGAGACATCCATCTTTTCTTGCCCACAGACATCAGTTCCTTGATTCCTATGTACTGAATTATACCACCGTTATTTCCTTGCTCTCCAGCTTACAGATGGCATATCACGGGACTTCTCAGCTTCCGGAATCACGTGAGCCAATTCCTATAATAAATTTCCCCTTTTTTATACCTCTCTCTCTCTATCCTATTGGTTCTGCTTTTCTGGAGAACCCTAAGACAGCTGAACTTTTCCAAACTTTGAGAAAGACGTAAATTTACAAATTCAAGAATTCAGAGAACTGCAAGCATGATAGATATAAAGAAAATCACATCTAAGGAAATCATAGTCAAACTGCTGAAAACCAAAGATGAAGAGAAACCTTTAAAGCACCTTAAGAAAAATGACACATTACATAAAGGGCAATAACCATGCAGAATATTGCTGACTTCTCATCAGTAACCATGAAGTCCAGAAAGTGGTGCAAATATCTTTAAAGTGCTAAAAAGAAAAGCAACCCAGAATAAGAATATCAACTGATATTTTCTTTCAAGAATAAAGCTGAAATAAAGACACTTTAAAATAAAACAAAACTAAAAGAATTTATTGATTGAAGATCTGCGCTACATGAACTAATAAAAGGAGGGGCTTCAGGCTGAAGGGAAGTTACACCAGATGGAGACTTGATTCTTTGGGAGGGAAGAAAAGGTACTGGGAGTTGTAAGTATCTGGGTAAATATAATAGACTAGATTTTTCTATTAAATCTCTTATTTAACATATATATATATATATATAGGACTCATTAAAGCAAAAATTGTAACATTGTCTTGTAGGAATTATACTGTATGTAGTTGTAATAACAGGGCAATTATAACCCAAAGGAAGGTGAGAAGAGATAAATGGACCTATGGGGTTGCAAGAGTTCTACATTTTATCACAAATGTTGCAAGATTAACTCTAAGCAGAGAGGAATGCAAAGAGGTATATTAAAAGGCCAAGAGAGAAAATAAAATTGAATTCTAAAAAAAAATTCCAAAGAAGGTCATAAAGAAGAAAGAAGAAAAAACAGAGGAGGCAAACAGAAAAAAAAAAACTAGCAGAGCTAAAACCAACCATATCAATAGTTACAATAAATGTGTATGAAGTAAACACTCCAATTAAAAATCAGAAACTTGACAGAAGGATTAAAAAAAGACAAGGGCCAACTACAGATGCTGTCTAAAAGAAATGCATTTTAAATATAAAGATGCAGATTGGTTGAAAGTATTTGTACAGAAAAAAGATAAACCAAGCAAAGAGTAAACATAAAGAGGCAGGACTTGCTTGATTTGCTATCAAACAAATTACACCTTTTGCCAGTAAATAATTTATTGTTTCTCATCTCCAAATCCATCCTCCTTGGCCTGCTTTGTGATGTTGGAGGTGGACTCTGTAAATATTTCACCTTTGCCGGTTCTGTTAACTTTTATCAGTAGAGGGCGCCGTAGGGCCACTGCAGGAGGAAAAGGCTTCTCTCTCCCTGATTGGTATGCTTTTCTCCTTACTCTCTCCCAGGGCATGTGGTGGTCCGCAGTGTGTGTGCAGGACCTCCAGTGGTGCTCACTCCCCATGGACTGTCAGTGGCATCCTTGTGGGTGGCTTCTTAGCAAGTTGACACCAGCACCCGAGCTGGCAATCCAGTGACTCTTGCAGGTTGCCTCCTAGGCACCTTCCCCGTGAGTTTCAGAAGCAGCCTAGCAGGTGTCTTCCGGGAGCATTCATTTGGTATCTCAGAAGGTAGCTTTCAGTGAGTCTCAGTGATACCTCAGTAGATGATTTCCTAGTGAATTTCATCAGCTCGCTAGTGTGTTCTTTCCTACGTGAGAGCTGCGGTCTGTGGCACCTCATTGACTTTCTCTGCCACCAGTTTGTCAAATCACACACTTTCCAACAAGGTCTGAGTCTCTTGCTTAGGGTCCCCTTCCTTGGGTATGATTCCTCTGCCCCAGAGGTAGTGGCTGCTCCCTGTATCGGCTATTATTGTGCTCCTTAGAGGTCTCTTTTCCCCTTAGTAATGAATCCTCTGTTACTAATTAATAATTCTCTACATGAAACTTGCTCTTCAAATGCTGTGTGATCTCTGGACCCTGCCTGATACAGACTTCAAGACAAAGAGCTTTATCAAGGATAGAAAGACCCTTTGTAATGATAAAAGGACACTGGTGAGAAGACATTTAAAACTGAGAGAATTAAAGAAATAAATAGGTAATTCCAATTATAGCTGGAGACTTTAACACCCTTCCCTCATAAACTAGAAAAAAAGAAAAAGTAAAGACATAAATGTTCTGAACAGCACTGTCAACCACCTTGACCTAACTGATATCTGTAGAAACTATACAACCACAAAATGCTATTTTTTTCAAGTGTACGTGTTCATCAGGATAGACCATAGTTGAAAAGGATCAAAATCACATAGAGCTGTTCTCTGACTTCAGTGGAATTAAATTGAAGTCGGTAACAACACAATATCTAGGAATATCTAAAATATTTGATAAGTAATATACTTCTAAATAGTATATGGACCGAAGAAGAAATTAGGGAAATTAGAAAATATTTTGATCTGAATTCTAACAAAGATACAATATATCAAAAATTTTAGGATGGAACTAAAGCTGTGTTTGGAGGGAACTGTTGATTTAAATGCTTGTATTAAAAAAAAAAAGAAAGCTTAAAAAAAATCAATGACCTCTTATTTAACCTTAAGAAGCCACAAAAAGAGGGCTTCCCTGGTGGCGCAGTGGTTGAGAGTCCGCCTGCCGATGCAGGGGACACAGGTTCGTACCCCCGGTCCGGGAAGAACCCACATGCAGTGGAGCGGCTGGGCCCGTGAGCCATGGCCGCTGAGCCTGCACGTCCGGAGCCTGTGCTCCGCGACGGGACAGGCCACAACAGTGAGAGGCCTGCGTTACCACAAAAAAAGAAAAAAAAAAAAAAGAAGCCACAAAAAGAATAGCAAAGTAAATTCAAAGTAAATAGACAAAAAAATATAAAAAATAAAAATAAGTGTAGCAATCAAGGAAACAGAAGATTGGTAAGCAATAAAGAAAGTTAACAAAATCCAAAATCCATTCTTTGAAGAGCCTGAGAAACTTAGTAGAAGTCTAGCTACATGGATCAAGGAAAAGGGAGAGAATGGAAATGACCAATATTAGTCATAAATGAGGGATAATTACTACAGATGCTACAGACATTTAAAGGACATTCGAAGGATTATCCATAACTTAAGAATTCAACAAATTTCTTGAAAAATACAACTTAGCAAAACTGACTTGAGAAAAAACAGATCATTTGAATAGTCCTATATCTAATAAATTTGAATTCATTATCAAATACTCCCCCAGAGAAAATTCTAGACCTACAAGTTCTGACTGGGGAATCCTATCAGATACCAAAGGAAGAAATAATATCCTAATAGAAATGAAAGAAAGAAGTTAAGCTAGTTTTAGATAAATTATTTCAGAAAACAGAGAAGAAAAAACTTCCCACTTGTTTTATGAAGTCAGAATAACTATAGTACCAAAATTGACAAAATATTTTTAAAAATTAGACTAACCACTGTTGCACATAGATGCAAAAATACTGAATGAGAGATTAGCAAATTGAATCATGGAAGGCTGTTTTAACATTTAAAAATCAATTAATGTTATTTGCCATATTAACACAGTGTAAGAGATACACTACATAATCACTTTAATAGATGCAGAAAAAGAAATTTACAAATTTCAAAACCCACTCATGATAAGGAAAAATTCTTAGAAAACTAGGAATAGTTGAGAATTTCTGCAACCTGATGAAGCACTCCTACAGAAATCCTACAGCAAACTTCATACCTAATAGAGAGTAATAGAGATACACTGGTAAGGAACAAGCCAAAAAAATGGAAAGAAAAAAAAAGGAAGGAAGGAAGGAAGGAAGGGAGGAAGGAAGGAAGGAAGGAAGGAAGGAAGATGATTGCAGTAGAGTACAACTGATCGTATTTTCACATAATATGATCATTTACATTGAAAATCCAAAGGAAACTACAATACATATATCAGCCCTAATAAATGTAGTTAATAAGATAGTAGGGTATCATATTAATATGCCTAAATTACTAGTAGTTATATATCCTTATAGCTAATATGTAAAATATTTCATTTAAAACAGTGCTTATAAAACATAAAGCATTTTGGAATAAATTTAACAAAATATGTGGAAAATCTCTATGCAGAAAACTATAAAACATTGCTGAGAGAAATTAAAGTAGATCTAAATAAGTGGAGGAATATACCATGTTCAGTTACTTAAGATGTAAACCCATCCTGAATTGATCTATAGATTCAACACAATCCCTGTCAAAATCCCAAGAGGATTATTTTTTTGGTAGACTTTCACAAGCTGACTCTAAAACTTATATAGAAATGCAAAGATATCCAAAGCAATTTTGAAAAAACAAAGTTGGAGAGCTAACACTACCTCATTTCAAGACTTGTTCTAAAGCTACAGTATTCAAGATAATATGGTTTTGACATAGAGATCAAGAAATAGATCAACAGAACAGAATGGAGAGATGGAAATAGACTCCCATTTATACTGTCATTTTATTTTTCAACAAAGACATCAACTCAATCCAATAAGGAAAAGACTTTTCCCCAAGTTTTAAAAATTTGTGGTAAAATACACAAAACATTTACTATCGTAAGCATTTTTAAGTGACAGTTCACTGGCATTAAGTACATTCATACTGTTGTGCAACCGTCACTACCATCCATCTCCAGAACTCTTTTCATCTTGCAAAATTTGAACTCAGTACCCATTAAATGTGAACTTCTTCTCTCTTCCCCCCAGCCCCTGGCAGCCACTATTCTACTTTCTGTCTTTATGGATTTGACTACTCTAAATACCTCATATAAATGGATTCATAGGGTAATTTTTTTTTTTTTTTGGACTGGCTTATATCACTTAGCATAATGTCCTCAAGGTTCATCCATGTTGTAGCATGTGTCAGAATTCTCTTCCTTGGGACTTCCCTGGTGGCGCAGTGGTTAAGAATCCACCTGCCAATGCAGGAGACACAGGTTTGAGCCCTGGTCAGGGAAGATCCCACATGCTGTGGAGCAACTAAACCTGTGCACCACAACTACTGAGCCTGTTCTCTAGATCCCGTGAGCCACAATTACTGAGCCCACGTGCCACCATTACTGAAGCCCACGTGCCTAGAGCCCGTGCTCCGCAACAAGAGAAGCCACCACAATGAGAAGCCCGTGCACCGCAACGAAGAGTAGCCCTCACTCGCCGCAACTAGAGAAAGCCTGTGCGCAGCAACAAAGACCCAACGCAGCCATAAAGAAAGAAAGAAAGGAAGGAAGGAAGGAAGGAAGGAAGGAAGGAAGGAAGGAAGGAAGGAAGGAAGGAAGAAGGAAAGAAAGAAAGAAAGAAAGAAAGAAAGAAAGAAAGAAAGAAAGAAAGAAAGAAAGAAAGAAAGAAAGAAAGAAAGAAAGAAAGAAAAAACAAATAAAGAAAAAGAATTCCCTTCCTTTTTGAGGCTGAATAATATTCCATGGTATGTATACCACATTTTGCTTATTCATTCATCTATTAATGGACACTTGTTTCTACATTTTAGATACTGTGAATAATGCTGCTATGACACTAGGTACACAAATATCCCTTTAAGATCCTACTTTCAATTCTCCTGAGCATATATCAAGAAGTGCAACTGCTGAATTCTATGGTAAACCTATTTTTAATTTTTTGAAGAACAGTCATACTGTTTCCCCACAGTGCACTATTTTACATTCCCACCAACAGTGCACAAGGGTTCTAATTTCTCTACATCCTCACCAGTTAGCAGTCAGAAATAAAATTTTTATTTTTTAGTTGTACCCATGGCTAGGACTTATTATAGTGACATAGCAAAGGACACACAGCTGGATCATAAGGGAAAAGGCAGGCAGGCAGGGTCTGGAGGAATCCACGCGCAGGTTTCCTTATGTTCTCTCCCTTCCTTGAAGGGACACACGGAGCACACCTCTCCCCCAGCACTGAAAATGCAGCAACATACGTGCAATCTTTTTGCCTAGGGAAGCCCATTAGAGACTCAGCACCCAAGATTTTTACTGGGAGCTAGTCACATAGGCACCAGAAAGGAAACATTTTAAACAAATGTGCTAGAAAAACTAGATGTCTGTAAAAAAACAAAAACCCACTGTGACCCTCCATCCTTACTTCTCACGATCTACAACATTATTTCAAATGAATCATTTAACTCTCTGAGTAGCCACGTGCTTCCCTGCTAGAGAAGTGGGGGATCAGAGCAATGAAGCCACTCTAAGATTACACAAGTAAACGGCAGAGTCAGGCTCTGAAGCCCGATTTCTCCGTCTCCCACACCTGTGCTGTTCATTGATCTTCAAGCGTCATCCTAGAGTTCTACCTAATCATCTTTTTCATCACTGAACACCCAAGGACCAGCAGCTTCTGACATCTTGTAAATATTTGTTGAAGAGATGACTGAACAGTCTCTAGGACAACCTGCTGCCCTTCTGAGCACCACCCCCTTCAAATATGCAGCACACACCGAGTAGCCAACACCTTGCCTGGCTACCTCCTCTGTAAGGAGCTTGGCCGTCAAGCTTCATGCTTAGAGATTGTAGCCAATTTATGAGAGAGAGAGAGAGAGAGAGAGAAGATCACTATAGGCCTATACACCAGAACAGAAGTAAGTTTTACGTAGAGAGTTAGTGACATATGAATTTAAAATAAAATAAATTTTAAATATTTGAGCTCAAAATCAACATCATTTTCCCTCTGATTCCATCTAGAGAAAATTTAAGATACTCAAGTTGCTTATCTTTAAACTTAAGAGGGGGCCATCAAATTCTATGTACGATGTATTGAAATAGTGGAGAAAGAGGGCTTGTAGGAGAATGGATGAGGCTGGAAGATGAAATAGAAAAAATGTGGAAGGGAGAGTAGGGGGAGGGAAAGCACATGTACAGGGAAGGACCGTAAGGGAATATTCTGCTCATTAAACAATGCATGGAATCTGGCTCAGTTTTAAAGTATCTAAATGGCCAGGACTGGGTCCTGGTGAGTTTTTCCTCCCCTGTGGGTTGTGATCCCTGATGCCCCTGGGGTGATCCTGGGTCCCAAGAGTATAATGTTCTGCTTTTGAAATCTAGCCTCAGAGTAGAGAAAAGCCTGTGAGTAGCTGTGTAGTGGAGCACATGACATCTCTCAAATTAACACTGCCGAGCACTCATGGAAACCCCAGAGGAAAATAGGGGCACCAGAGCCACTGTTATATTCACAACACACAGATTTCTGCCTCTGCAGGAGGGAGGCCTAGGGGCACCCAGGGACTCTGGCCTGGCTTCCTGCCTTCTCCGCTCCAGGTCTGCCTCTCCTGCCACCATCACTTTATCTCTTGCCCCTCAGGTCTGTCTGCAAGAGTCCACGTCACCTTCCCGACTGAGGTCTCCAAATCCCCATCTTTAGTTCCCTTGAGTAACTTGTACCCAGTTTCCTTTTCTCTTTCTGTCATGAAGAAAATGACTCTTCCACAGTCCTCAGTCACCTGCATTCATGGACATACAGAGTTTACAGGCACTTGCTCAGAAGCAGCCTTTTATGATTTGATTGGGGTTCCTTATTCATTCATACAATTTATCAGTCAAACCTGGATACTTCTGCAAGCTAAACAGAGACCTGTTAATAGTTACACGGGGACAAGAGGCACACAGTTTGTTTGGGGCTGGATGTATGGTTGCCCTAGTCACAGACTCACAGTGAATAGATACTGTAACCCCAAGCTGTCCTATTACAGTTTGTAATACAAATCATCACACAAACAGTAATAAACTTATTTTCTTCCAGAGAGAAAGATAAATAGAGGGAGAGAGTCATACACATAAAACTATATAGGAGGGTGAGAGGAAAAGGGAGGAAGAGAAAGAAGAGAGAGACATTGTAGGTAATTGTCTCTACAGGTACTGGAGTGAATGCTCACAGAATAGGTCTTTTTCTATGTTTATACAGAAGAAATTTGTCCTTTGGAATGTTAAATGCTCTATTTCCTTAATTCTAAGAGGGACACTTTTTCGTATTTTAATGATTCTGAAATCTGAATGTGTATTACAAGGGAAGCCAGAAAGAACTTTTTCACTGCTCCTAGGAAGAGGAACAATTTGTGACAGAGTTGTCATTGCCTGTATGCGTACGAACTCAGCAGTGGGTAAAAGGTAGATCTGTTCAGACTGACATCTTGGGTGAGATATTTGCAGTGATAGCACCCCATTTTGAATTTTGATATATACTAATTGTTTCAAATGTCCCCAGAATGGCTGTACTCCGATGTCATATTATAACAAAAAGTTACAACATGCAGAGAATGATCTGCACTTTCCAGGCAGTGCAGTTAAAGGCAGTGGGAATCACCAAACCTCAAGTGATTCACAGAATTTTCAAATCTAGTAGAGGTAGATGTTGACAAGTCATGCTTCAAGAAGACCTACCACTTAGGTACCTGTTGTCTATCTCTCAGAGGCTAAGGCTGACTTTTAGAGAAATCTCTAGAGATAATTAGTTAAATTAAGCAAAAAAAAAAAAAAAAAAAGCTATGAATTTAACCATACAGCTGATGTAAATCAAACAGTAGTCTCTTTCCATTTGCTGTGAAGTCACACTGTCCTTTGCAAAGGTGTTAAAAAGGACGAAAGCTAGGCTTGCCCCGTGATGCGACACATGACTGCTCATGGCCAAAATATTCCAAAGAACGCCAAGTGTTAAGAAGGTTCAGACTGCCATTTTCACGGTGACACTTAAAATAAATGGTGTGTATATGAGTAGATAAATTGATGTTGTTATTATGTTTTCTAAGGTTAATTTGCACATAAATAAGTGTACACTCCCTGTATACCAATAACTACCCCCAAACACTGTACCTGAATTAACGGTCCATTTCCTAGTTGATTCTGTTTTAAAGTTAAAAAGAATATGATAGTTGCCACCTCCACACCTGCCTTAATCCTGGTCTCTGGAGACTCCATTATCAAATGGTTAAACTCAAGTTGCCTACTCTGGTGGGAATCACTTAATGATGCAAGAGTAGTAATTAGAACCCTATATCTTCTAGAGCTGAGAGATACCTGACCAAGCACTGGGTTTGTCTCTGAGACAAAAAAATTGTATTCCTGATATTGGTATACATTTTAAAGCTAGATACCAGTGGTTCAAGGTGTCTGAACTAAGAAAAATACATTGAGTATGTGATAGCAACACCACTGCAGAATATTTTAGGATAATTTAATTTTGATAGCATTCATGTTGCATCAGTACAAATTTAAAATATTAGCCCAATTGAGCGGCTACTGGAACATTTAACATTAAAGGTAAATGCCAGATGAGAAAAGATTTATTGGTCCTTAATCCCAAGTTAGTAAACTTTAGCCTTAAAGTGAAACAAAATATTCACTGACTGTGCTTTTTAGATGATTTCTCTTAGATTTTAAGAGTCTTGCATGGGAAAGTTAGAATCCACCAGAGCATTGAAAAACCTGAGAAAAAAGGCCTAAACACATCATCGAAAAGGGTAATCATTCTTCTGGTACTATCACCTTTCTATTGTTTCATAGAATATTTACAGAAATATTTTTGTTGAGATTTTGGACAAACCATTCTATCCAACTTGCCCTAGAAGTAAAAACTGACTTCAGATGAGGTTAATGTACAATATTATTTCCCTGTTACATAAATATTTACACTATAACATTTGATGCTATGTCCTATATTAATGTTAGCAACTGAACTGGATTCAATAGTATTGTAGAGATGAAAATAATTCCCTACAGGTGTGTTGAGGGACACACCAGAAAAGTTCCTTGCAATGGCATTTTGGGATTTTAAGATACACACAATATGTTTTTCAAATGTAATTGAAATTCTGATTTTGTTTTTTATGATGTTAAAAAATGAAAAAGTTGGGCTTCCCTGGTGGCGCAGTGGTTGAGAGTCCACCTGCTGATGCAGGGGACATGGGTTCATGCCCCGGTCTGGGAAGATCCCACATGCCGCGGAGCGGCTGGGCCCGTGAGCCATGGCTGCTGAGCCTGCGCGTCTGGAGCCTGTGCTCCGCAACGGGAGAGGCCACAACAGTGAGAGGCCCGCGTACCGCAAAACAAAAACAAAAATAAAAAGAAAAACAAACAGAAAAAGAAAGTTTCAAGTACACCAATGTTTTCAACAATGTTCCAACAATCCAAAAGTGATTATATTGTACTTGGATGGGAAAATAGAAATGGAATTGGCTTAGAACCAAAAGTAAAAATAGTAAGGCATTTGTGATATGCGGTGGTGGGAACGGAGGAAGGGATGGAGGGATATATGATCAGGTTGGTAGAAGGAATATAATGACTTTATTTTTTGAACCAAAAATCAAAACGCAAGGTCTAAGACTCCAAATATATCAGTGGGATCAAGGATAGAAAGTTATGGCTGCCCCAGATAATCCAAATATTGTTGCTTTAGGAGTGCATGAAGAAGTAGTGAAACACTGACAAAGTGTTAATACAGGGAAAGAAAACCACAAAAAGAACCAATTATTGTAAAGTGAATTAGATTTTTCAAATCTGCTTCTGTTTTCCCCAAATTATTGCTAGTAGTACAGGCGAAATGTGTGGGTATAAAAAAATGTGTTATGTTCACTGTGCCTTCTGAGTACATTTACTATTCCCAATTCACGCATCAGAAAAATATCTTGCACAAAAAGCAAGAAACAACTTAGTCTCCACAATGAACCCTTCTCTTTACAGAAACAAGACAAGCTTCTTATCACACACCTCTAGGTGCCTCCCAATAAACAAAACTGCAAATCAACCTCCCTCAAAAAAAAAAAAACAAACAACTAGAATAACATCCCAATCATTCAAAAACTATAAAACATGCTCTGAAGAAGAGACCAAAATAGATAACATGTCTGGAAATATATTCTGCTCTTCCATGGGAAAGTAGCTAATATGAAGGTCAGAATTATTTTCAAGCAGTTTTGAAATATCTCATTTTAATATCTACCCTTTGATTTTTCTCAATCTGGGGCAAACTCTGTATCTTGTCATCAACATTTCAACAACATATCAAACCAAAGCAGTTATGACAGCAAAGTTTCATTGTTGAACAGAAGATACACTTCCAGTGTGAATAAATGATCACTTGTTGAAGAAGATAAAAAAGGAGTGATTGTTTAATTTTTCAGATAAAAATTGTTTAATTTGTCATATTTTAACAGGATTCCTTTGAACATCCAATTTCTCTAGAGGATGTAAATTTTATATTTGCTTCACAAACATCTGGTTTATACACAACTCTTCAGCAATGCACCGGTGGCCTAAAGAAAGTTTACCTCTAAAGGTGTATAGAATACCTATATGCCTAGCAGAGTATCCAAGCTACAAGCCTGGGAGGTTTGAGAATCATCAATACAAAAGGACTCAAGAATAAAAAGTACCATTCAAATCAAGCTCTGACCACAACTTAGCTCATGACCAAAGGTGACCAATGGGAAGTAAAAAACCATATAACTCACCAACACCACCGTTATCCGGGTAGAAGGACCCCGTGACAAATCCAAGCTCTATCAATGACAGTCCTGTAAAGAGAAAGAGGAAAGGAGTGTTATCACTTCTGTAGAAGTGGAGACACCTATGAGCAAGGAATACAGTTGACCACATTTTGACGGAGTCATATTGCAAGGCAGACTTGGGTACATGATGGGAAGGAAAGGGAGACCGAATATTAGAACCGCCTTGCTGCTACTTTTTCAACCCAAACCCCATATGTCTACTGTACATCCCTCTGGCCCACATATTGAGGCCAGTTCCAACCCTCAGCAAGAAGTAACTAGCAAGGTTTTGATTAATACCTTCTTAATGTACCATTAAATGTACTTTTGCTGGTCTTTCTAAAATGCAGATATCATCAAGGTACTTCTCTGCTTACAATAGCTTCCCACTTTGAGGGTCAGGGCAAAACTCCTCGCCAGGATTTATAGGGTCCTTGGAGACCTGATTTTAGCCTCCTTACCTTCCCAGCTTGCTGTCTCCTTCCCAGCCTTACTAACTCATTTGCATCTTTAGAAAGTCAAGCAATCACCCTCACCCATAGGCCTCTGAGTATGAGGACCCCTCTGCCTTGAAAAACATGCCTCCCCAGTTCCCATAAAACCTCTTACCAGCCTGACCACATTCATGCTCAGAACGCATTCAGTTATCATCTCCGGAGAGCCTCTCCTGACCACCCAGAGCTGATTCAAGGGCACACTTACCATTGTTCCTACACCACCTTGTTTCTAATTCTACCTTAGCAGTTAACAGCTTAGACTGTGACGATTTATCAAAGAATCTGGTCTTTATTGTTTTGTATTGTTATATATCGTACTTACTATCATACTGTCGGTACCTAGCAGAGTTCCTGGCATATGATAAGTGCTCAATATGTGTCTGATGCATAACTATACAGACTGAATGAATTAACATATGACAAGTAAATAGTTTAGTCACTATTTATCAAGTACTTATATACCAGGTACTGAGCTAAATTCATTACATATATTCCCTCTTTGTTCTTGCCTAGATTCTGTCTTCAAATGGTACAAATGATTTGTCTTGATTCTCTAAACCTATTCTATTCTCAAGACTGTTTGCTATTCAGCCTGCTAGCTTGGGTTCCTGGCTTAACTACCAAATCTGGAGTTTGCCTGAGGAGACCTGTCTTAGTGGACTTTCTTGAACTTGACTCTGAGGGTCTGCCAGAACTCTTCTTAGTTTTGAATGAGGCTTTCGGTTCTTTTCTTACGATAAGAGCTTTGAAGCTATTAAAGCCCAATAGGCTATTTGGTTTAGTTTAAGAGGTTAACAAACTACAGCGCGTGGGGTAAAAACAGCTCACTGCCTCTTTGGATAAATAAGGTTTTATTGGCTCACAGCCATACCCATTTGTTTACATATTGCCTATGGCTGAGTTTGCGCTACAACAGCAGAGTTGAGTAGTTGGAACAGAGACCGTATGACCTGCAAAGTATAAAATATTTGCTATCTGGCCCTTTATATGAAAAGTCTGCCACCTCCTGATCTAGAATATCTTCCCATCTAAAGATGGGACCTCCCTCTACAACCTTCCTGAGACATGGTTATTCAGTCTTTTCACTGAAGAGCAGTTTTTAACTTGTTTAATTATTTATTGGAAGATCTAACACAGAAAGATCGTTCTTATGTTAAACTGAATCTCTATGCTACAAAAGCAAAGAACAAGACAAGAAGGAAAATCCAAAATGTCAACTTTCTTTGGTCACTGGTATATTTGAATTATAGACTTAAAAAATAAACCTTTTTATTTTTCTAGACTTTTTAATGTTTTTCTTTAGTTATAAGTGAAAAAAAAGAAACATGTAAAGACTTTTACCCATTTGTCCTAGCTCTATCTACTCATCTGAGCTCTTTATGGAGGTTATAGACTCTTTTTCATGAATTTCTCTGTAAAGGGAAATGGTAAAAACATAAGGGTGAACATAAACTCTGGTCGTACAAATAGAACTATCAGGGGAAGCAGATAGCTTCTAGATTGCGTTGGTGGCTAGTAGGTCTAGAATAGGAAGACCATGAGGTTAAACCGGTCATTGAGAGTTACCCTACGAAGAAAGAGTCACGTGAGTTCTTCTCCTTGGACTTCCTGCCTTTAGTCTGCTTTTCCCAGAGTTCTTGAGACCACCAAGCCTCATGGCTGGCTGCAAGGAACTTAAAAGTACCTTGGTTCTCCCTTGATCTCCCCTATCCAGTCCTTCAGACTCTTCTGCATCTCCATCTCTGCAGACTCATACCACACATCTCTAACAATGGGCACCTACTTTCTCCAGAGGTAACACATTCTGCTCCTGAGTTATAAAAAACATTCTTTGACATCTCATGTTAAGATTGATCCTCTAGCATCTTCCATTCATTGGTCCTAACTCTTTCCATGTGACCCTACACACCAGTCTACTCCCTTTCTTCATGGCAGTCTTCAAGAAGTTTGAATCCCTGAATTTCTTCTTCTTCCAGTTGGACATCCCCAATTCCTCTAGATTTTCCTCGTGTGATGCCATTTCTGGTTCCCTCACCATCCTTTGTGCCTTCTCTGAATATACTCCAGTTGGTTCCTATTTCCAGTGTGGTTTGCCCCAAGACAGAGTGGCACTACCTCCCCTTCCTACTTTCAGATACTGCGTTTTACTGAGTCAAATGTTACATTACATCTAATGTCATGCCCTTGCTTACAGCCTTTCAATGCATGGTTACTTATAAGTTCCAGGTTTGTACATGGTTCTCACATCATAATTTTAGATCACGTTACCATATTCTCTCTGGAAAGACCATCCATTTATGTGGTCAGTGTTCTGATATTGGATATTTAGGTTATTTCTACATTTCTTCTATTATAGACAATACCACAGAAAGATTACTTCCCCCCCCATAACTCTCATTCTTAGAACTATTTTAAAGATTTTCTTCCCAGATAATTATTCTTCATCAATAAATAATTTTTGGTTGAAAAATTATAAGATAATAGAATATAAGCACATTTTAGAGATCACTGAATCCCACCTCTCACTACAAGTAAAGTCACTTGACTGGGAACAAATAGCAACTTAGCAGGAGAACTCATGCACCAGACTTCAATCCAAAGGATGTTTCTATGACTTTCCTTTTCTACCCACCCCCTACCAGAACTACTATCTCTGTCCATTTAATGAGGCACATAAAGTCCAGGTGAGTAATGTGTATATGTTCCAAATAAACACAGTGATTAAAACATAACAGAAAATAAAACAAATTAAGAACCTCTACAAAACAAAAAAAAATATCCCCCAAGTAGATATATTTTGAAAATATTTCCCTTTCAATGATTTAGATTACTAGAGGAAATAATCAAAGGGGTGTGGAGTTTTAGAATATGAAGATTTCTATATAGAGAATAGTCTTAATTACTTAAAGCTTGTGGAATTGCTCAGTTTTTCGAGCTCGCCCATATGAGAAAGGCTCTTCCACTGCAAACACATAGATTTTTAAATATGCACAACTTCTTGGATTATGTGCAGGATTTGCCTCAAAACCTTTAAAAAGATTTCTCCAAGCACTAGCACCACTTTCAAAATCCTAGACACTGAAAATGCTTGTCTATCCCTCACTGGAGCAAGACAGGCAGAGCATATCCTCCCGTGCTATCTCTGATATGTTAACCTGGGAAATATTTTCCCTCATTTCCTTTCCTTCGTTTCTTACTCTTCTTTTTGTAGCAGTTTGGGTGTGTAATGAATAATACTTTCCCCTTGACGTTTCTGCATCGTTTAATTAGTAGATCTCCCATTTGCACTGAGTTCCAGGCACCACGTTTGGCACTAAGGATACAGCTATGAACATGGGTGTGGTCCCCGCCCTCCTGGTAGTTACTGCAAACTCCCCTTGGTAGTTTCTGCAAATGATCACTATGATCTTTAAGCCTGATTCTGGCTTCACCTTCCTCACTGTCAGCAGACTGCAGAAAAAAAGGATAATTTCATGTGGGGAAAGTACCACACTTATTTCAGCATCTGGTCAGTTTACAATGATCTCTCTTTAAGCCCATTCCTGCTTCTGTAGAGTTGACCCGTAGAGGCCACTCTGGATAAGAATACAACCTCCCTGGCCACAGTTGCTTGGACCAAGCACTACCATCTTGCTACTCAGAATTCTTTCTCCAGCAGTCTGGAAGGTGGACCAATACAATTAGATTTTTTTTAGGTGGCTGTATTGTAATATATACATTTAGAAGCTGGAAATGACCACGTCTTTTTCCACGTGTACAAGAGACCAGAGAAAGCCAGTCGTTGGGAAAGAAGAATAAAGTGGCTATGTAGAGAGGGGCAGAGATGAGAGATGGAGAAAGTCCAGGCAACGTTCTCAGCTTCACCTCCAATCCTGACCTTATTTTTCACGAGAGAATTTTTTTCTTATAATAAATCCCACTCTTTTGCTTAAGCTACCTCAGGCTGCTTTCTGTAATCTAAAATCAAGTGGCCAAACTAATAAGCTGGGGGTGGGAAGGTGGAGAAGGAGATTAGGGCTATCCCCTCAACAAATCCAAGTACAATGGTCTCACAGCGAGGGTGACTAGAGTTACTGTGCGAAAGAAGGGGAAATTATATGTCCAAACTTGATGTAAGTTAAAAGGAAACCTGAAAATGAGAGGTAATAAAAAATGAGGGCTGTCAGAATTTGAGAGTTGGCACAGCGTCTTCTTAATCAGAGAAAGAGAAAGAGACTTAGAGATGTAGATTTAAAAAAAAAAAAATAGAGGTGAGTTTTAGGTATAATTCAAGATACTGGCTTGCACACTGGTCTTGCATTCAAAGTAATGAGGCTGATTGCTTTAACAGGAAGGCCAGAACTGAAACATAAAAATCATGCCCGACTCATGAAAATGGTCACCTAAAAAGGTGGGATTCTTATTCCTGTAAAGCTGTGTAAAACAATTCCAGAGCACTGGTTGTTTAGATCCCATGGTACACAATTAAACAGTGCTTTAGACAGATCCCAGCTGGCTACACAATTACCAGCTGTGTGACATCAGGAAAGTCACAGGACCTCTACAGGCCTTAAGTTCTTTCATTTCTATCTGAAAAATAGAATGATGTATATGCAACTTAGAGGATTTCAGTGAGAATAAATGACATACAGTAAGTAGCATAAGGCCTGGTGTAATATCTAACAATATATGTTTGCTCTCTTTCTTTTTGTCTTGTGACGATACACTTATGTCTTTGGTCAAGCCAAAAGGTGTTTGGAAGAAAGACTAGTCGAGCTTCCGGGAAGATGGCGGAGGAGTAGGACGCGGAGATCACCTTCCTCCCCACAGATACACCAGAAATACACCTACACGTGGAGCAACTCCTGCAGAGCACCTACTGAGAGCTGGCGGAAGACCTCAGACCTTCCAAAAGGCAAGAAACCCCCCCACGTACCTGGGTAGGGCAAAAGAAAAAACAGACAAAAGGATAGGGACGGGACCACCAGTGGAAGGGAGCTATGAAGGAGGAAACGTTTCCACACACTAGGAAGCCCCTTCGCGGGCAGAGACTGCGGGTGGCGGAGGGGGGAAGCTTCGAAGCCGCGGAGGAGAGCACAGCAACAGGGGTGCGAAGGGCAAAGCGGCGAGATTCCCGCACAGAGGATCAGGGCCGACCGGCACTCACCAGTCCGGGAGGCTTCTCTGCTCACCCGCCGGGGCGGGCGGGGGCTGGGAGCCGAGGCTTGGGCTTCGGTCGGAGTGCCGGGAGAGGACTGGGGCTGGCGGCATGAACACAGCCTGCAGGGGGTTAGTGCGCCACGGCTAGCCGGGAGGGAGTCCGGGGAAAAGTCTGGAGCTGCTGAAGAGGCAAGAGACTTTTTCTTCCCTCTTTGTTTCCTGGTGCGCGAGGACAGGGGATTAAGAACGCTGCTTAAAGGAGCTCCAGAAACGGGCGCGAGCCGCGGCTAAAAGCGCGGACCCCAGAGACGGGCAGGAGACGCTAAGGCTGCTGCTGCCGCCACCAAGAAGCCTGTGTGCGAGCACAGGTCACTCTCCACACCCCCCTTCGGGGAGCCTGTGCAGCCCGCCACTGCCAGGTTCCCGGGATGGAGGGTCAACTCCCGCGAGAGAACGCACGGCATGCCTCAGGCTGGTGCAACGTCACGCCGGCCTCTACCGCCACAGGCACGCCCCGCACTCCGTGCCCCCGCCCCTCCCCGCCCCGGCCTGAGAGCGCCAAAGCCCACGAATCAGCGGCTCCTTTAACCCCGTCCTGTCTGAGCGAAGAACAGATGCCCTCTGGCGACCTACATGCAGAGGCGGGGCCAAATCCAAAGCTGAGCCCCTGGGGGCTGTGAGAACAAAGAAGAGAAAGGGAAATCTCTCCCAGCAGCCTCAGGAGCAGCGGATTAAAGCTCCACAATCAACTTGATGTACCCTGCATCTGTGGAATACATGAATAGACAACGAATCATCCTAAATTAAGGAGGTGGACCTTGAAAGCAAGATTTATGATTTTTTCCCCTTTTCCTCTTTTTGTGAGTGGCCCTGTGGATGAAAGGCTCTTGGTGCTGTAGCCAGGAGTCAGTGCTGTGCCTCTGAGGTGGGAGAGCCAACTTCAGGACACTGGTCCACAAGAGACCTCCCAGCTCCACATAATATCAAATGGCGAAAATATCCCAGAGATCTCCATCTCAACACCAGCACCCAGCTCCACTCAACGACCAGCAAGCTACAGTGCTGGACATCCTATGCCAAACAACTAGCAAGACAGGAACACAACCCCACCCATTAGCAGAGAGGCTGCCTAAAATCATAATAAGTCCACAGACACCCTGAAACACACCACCAGACGTGGACCTGCCCACCAGAAAGACAAGATCCAGCCTCATCCACCAGAACACAGGCACTAGTCCCCTCCACCAGGAAGCCTACAGAACCCACTAAACCAACCTTAGCCACTGGGGACAGACACCAAAAACAACGGGAACTACGAACCTGCAGCCTGCAAAAAGGAGACCCCAAACACAGTAAGATAAGCAAAATGAGAAGACAGAAAAAACACACAGCAGATGAAGGAGCAAGACCTAACAAATGAAGAGGACACAGGCAGTCTACCTGAAAAAGAATTCAGAATAATGATAGTAAAGATGATCCAAAATCTTGGAAATAGAATAGACAAAATGCAAGAAGCATTTAACAAGGACCTAGAAGAACTAAAGATGAAAGAAACAATGATGAACAACACAATAAATGAAATGAAAAATACTACAGATGGGATCAATAGCAGAATAACTGAGGCAGAAGAACGGATAAGTGACCTGGAAGATAAAATAGTGGAAATAACTACTGCAGAGCAGAATAAAGAAAATGAATGAAAAGAACTGAGGACAGTCTCAGAGACCTCTGGGACAACATTAAACACACCAACATTCAAATTATAGGGGTTCCAGAAGAAGGAGAGAAAAAGAAAGGGACTGAGAAAATATCTGAAGAGATTATAGTTGAAAACTTCCCTAATATGGGAAAGGAAATAGTTAATCAAGTCCAGGAAGCACAGAGAGTCCCATACAGGATAAATCCAAGGAGAAATACGCCAAGACACATATTAATCAAACTGTGAAAAATTAAATACAAAGAAAACATATTAAAAGCAGCAAGGGAAAAACAACAAATAACACACAAGGGAATCCCCATAAGGTAACAGCTGATTTTTTAGCAGAAACTCTGCAAGCCAGAAGGGAGTGGCAGGACATATTTAAAGGGATGAAGGAGAAAAACCTGCAACCAAGATTACTCTACCCAGCAAGGATTTCATTCAGATTTGATGGAGAAATTAAAACCTTTACAGACAAGCAAAAGCTGAGAGTTCAGCACCTCCAAACCAGCTCTACAACAACTGCTAAAGGAACTTCTCTAGGCAAGAAACACAAGAGAAGGAAAAGACCTACAATAATGAACCCAAAACAATTAAGAAAATGGGAATAGGAACATACATATCGATAATTACCTTAAATGTAAATGGACTAAATGCTCCCATCAAAAGACACAGATTGGCTGAATGTATACAAAAACAAGACCCATATATTTGCTGTCTACAAGAGAGCCACTTCAGACCTAGAGACACATACAGACTGAAAGTAAGGGGATGGAAAAAGGTATTTCATGCAAATGGAAACCAAAAGAAAGCTGGAGTAGCAATTCTCATATCACACAAAATAGACTTTAAAATAAAGACTATTACAAGAGACAAAGAAGGACACTACATAGTGATCAAGGGATCAATCCAAGAAGAAGATATAACAATTGTAAATATTTATGCACCCAACATAGGAGCACCTCAAAACATAAGACAAATACTAACAGCGATAAAAGGGGAAATCGACAGTAACACATTCATAGTAGGGGACTATAACACCCCACTTTCACCAATGGACAGATCATCCAAAATGAAAATAAATAAGGAAACACAAGCTTTAAATGATGCATTAAACAAGATGGACTTAATTGGTATTTATAGGACATTCCATCCAAAAACAACAGAATACACATTTTTCTCAAGTGCTTATGGAACATTCTCCAGGATAGATCATATCTTGGGTCACAAATCAAGCCTTGGTAAATTTAAGAAAACTGAAATTGTATCAAGTATCTTTTCCGACCACAACACTATGATACTAGATATCAATTACAGGAAAAGATCTGTAAAAAATACAAACACATGGAGGCTAAACAATACACTACTTAAAAACAAAGTGATCACTGAAGAAATCAAAGAGGAAATTAAAAAAATACCTAGAAACAAATGGCAATGGAGACACGACAACCCAAAATCTATGGGCTGCAGCGAAAGCAGTTCTAAGAGGGAAGTTTATAGCAATACAATCCTACCTTAAGAAACAGGAAACATCTCAAATAAACAACCTAACCTTGCACCTAAAGCAATTAGAGAAAGAAGAACAAAAAAACCCCAAAGTTAGCAGAAGGAAAGAAATCATAAAAATCAGATCAGAAATAAATGAAAAAGAAATGAAGGAGACAATAGCAAAGATCAGTAAAACTAAAAGCTGGTTCTTTGAGAAGATAAACAAAACTGATAAACCATTAGCCAAACTCATCAAGAAAAAAAGGGAGAAGACTCAAATCAATAGAATTAGAAATGAAAAAGGAGAAGTAACAACTGACACTGCAGAAATACAAAAGATCATGAGAGATTACTACAAGCAACTCTATGCCAATAAAATGGACAACCTGGAAGAAATGGACAAATTCTTAGAAATGCACAACCTGCCAAGACTGAATCAGGAAGAAATAGAAAACATGAACAGACCAATCACAAGCACTGAAATTGAAACTGTGATTAAAAATCTTCTAACAAACAAAAGCCCAGGGCCAGATGGCTTCACAGGCGATTCTATCAAACATTTAGAGAAGAGCTAATACCTATCCTTCTCAAACTCTTTCAAAATATAGCAGAGGGAGGAACACTCCCAAACTCATTCTACGAGGCCACCATCACACTGATACCAAAACCAGACAAGGATGTCACAAAGAAAGAAAACTACAGGCCAATATCACTGATGAACATAGATGCAAAAACCTTAACAAAATACTACCAAACAGAATCCAACAGCACAGTAAACGGATTATACACCATGATCAAGTGGGGTTTATTCCAGGAATGCAAGGATTCTTCAATATACGCAAATCAATCAACATGATACACCATATTAACAAATTGAAGGAGAAAAACCATATGATCATCTCAATAGATGCAGAGAAAGCTTTCGACAAAATTCAACACCCATTTATGATAAAAACCCTCCAGAAAGTAGGCATAGAGGGAACTTTCCTCAACATATTAAAGGCCATATATGACAAACCTACAGCCAACATTGTTCTCAATGGTGAAAAACTGAAAGCATTTCCACTAAGATCAGGAACAAGACGAGGCTGCCCACTGTCACCACTCTTATTCAACACAGTTTTGGAATTTTAGCCACAGCAATCAGAGAAGAAAAAGAAATAAAAGGAATCCAAATCGGAAAAGAAGAAGTAAAGCTGTCACTCTTTGCAGATGACATGATACTATACATAGAGTATCCTAAAGATGCTACCAGAAAACTACTAGAGCTAATCAATGAATTTGGTAAAGTAGCAGGATACAAAATTAATGCACAGAAATCTCTGGTATTCCTATACACTAATGATGAAAAATCTGAAAGTGAAATCAAGAAAACACTCCCATTTACCATTGCAACAAAAAGAATAAAATATCTAGGAATAAACCTACCTAAGGAGACAAAAGACCTGTATGCAGAAAATTATAAGACACGGATGAAAGAAATTAAAGATGATACAGAAACAACATTGTGAAAATGACTCTACTACCCAAAGCAATCTACAGATTCAATGCAATCCCTATCAAACTACCACTGGCATATTTCACAGAACTAGAACAAAAAATTTCACAATTTGTATGGAAACACAGAAGACCCCGAATAGCCACAGCAATCTTGAGAACGAAAAACAGAGCTGGAGGAATCAGGCTTCCTGACTTCAGACTATACTACAAAGCTACAGTAATCAAGACAGTATGGTACTGGCACAAAAACAGAAAGATAGATCAATGGAACAGGATAGAAAGCCCAGAGATAAACCCACGCACATATGGTCACCTTATCTTTGATAAAGGAGGCAGGAATGTACAGTGGAGAAAGGGCAGCCTCTTCAATAAGTGGTGCTGGGAAAACTGGACAGGTACATGTAAAAGTATGAGATTAGATCACTCCATAACACCATACACAAAAATAAACTCAAAATGGATTAAAGACCTAAATGTAAGGCCAGACACTATCAAACTCTTCGAGGAAAACATAGGCAGAACACTCTATGACATAAATCACAGCAAGATCCTTTTTGACCCACCTCCTAGAGAAATGGAAATAAAAACAAAAATAAACAAATGGGACCTAATGAAACTTAAAAGCTTTTGCACAGCAAAGGAAACCATAAACAAGACCAAAAGACAACCTTCAGAATGGGAGAAAATATTTGCAAATGAAGCAACTGACTAAGGATTAATCTCTAAAATTTATAAGCAGCTCATGCAGCTTAATAACAAAAAAACAAACAACCCAATCCAAAAATGGGCAGAAGACCTAAACAGACATTTCTCCAAAGAAGATATACAGACTGCCAACAAACACATGAAAGAATGCTCAACATCACTAATCATTAGAGAAATGCAAATCAAAACTACAATGAGATATCATCTCACACCAGTCAGAATGGCCATCTTCAAAAAGTCTAGAAACAATAAATGCTGGAGAGGATGTGGAGAAAAGGGAACCCTCTTGCACTGTTGGTGGGAATGTAAATTGATACAGCCACTATGGAGAACAGTATGGAGGTTCCTTAAAAAAAACTACAAATAGAACTACCATATGACCTAGCAATCCCACTACTGGGCATACACCCTGAGAAAGCCATAATTCAAAAAGAGTCATGTACCAAAATGTTCATTCCAGCTCTATTTACAATAGCCCGGAGATGGATACAACCTAAGTGTCCATCATCGGATGAATGGATAAAGAAGATGTGGCACGTATATACAATGGAATGTTACTCAGCCATAAAAAGAAACGAAATTGAGCTATTTGTAATGAGGTGGATAGACCTAGAGCCTGTCATACAGAGTGAAGTAAGTGAGAAAAGAGAGAGACAAATACCATATGCTAACACATATATATGGAATTTAAGAGAAAAAAAAAATGTCATGAAGAACCTAGGGGTAAGACAGGAATAAAGACACAGACCTACTAGAGAATGGACTTCAGGATATGGGGAGGGGGAAAGGTAAGCTGTGACAAAGCGAGAGAGAGGAATGGACAAATATACACTACCAAACGTAAGGTAGATAGCTATTGGGAAGCAGCCGCATAGCACAGGGAGATCAGCTCGGTGCTTCGTGAGTGCCTGGAGGGGTGGGATAGGGAGGGTGGGAAGGAGGGAGACGCAAGAGGGAAGAGATATGGTAACATATGTATATATATAACTGATTCATTCTGTTGTAAAGCAGAAACTAACACACCATTGTAAAGCAATTATACTCCAATAAAGATGTTAAAAAAAAAAAAAAGACTAGTAAATACAAACAAGGTGAGGAATAGTGTTTAAAACAAGGTGAGATTGTCTAACAGATATTTATTTAGCATCTACTGCTTGCTGGACCCAGTGCCACAGTATCAAATAATAAAACATACTAACTTCTCTCATATTAACTTTACTGAGCATGAACTTTGATTTTCTTAATCTTAATTGACATTCCAAATGAGGACAAATCATTCAATAGAGCACAACTATTTCACAAAAACTGGAGCCCATGACTTCTTATTCCCGTGTTGCATTTCCTGAAATGGCTAACCAAATGAATAAACAGTTTCTCGCCTAGCACACAGTGTCATTGTCATGATGGTCTGGCTTCTTGTTGGAAGGCCTGGATCGACTATAAGCTTCGTAAGATAAGCTTACTGATCTTTTCTGCCTGATTAAATTCCCAATTCTGAGAGGGCTGCCTGATACACAGTAGGTAATGTAGGAAGGAAGGAAAAATAAGAGAAGGATGGAATGAAGGAGGAAAACAGGGAAGGAAGAAAGGAATTTTATATCTATAAAATAAGGGAGTATGGACTTTAGTAAACTTTAGGGTCTTTCTACCATGACTACTTTAAGATTTTGTAAGTCTATGTCTAGAAGACATATAGTAGCAGAGGACTGCTTAGACTTCTACCCTGATGCCCCTACCAGGAAAATGACACAGAGAGTCTTGTGCTTTTTATAACTTATCAGGAAAGAGTCAAAACATTTTCCCCAGGAAACAGAATTCACAGAGAAGCCCTAGTTGTGAGTTGTGAGCTGGAGCAGAAAGGACAAGAAATCATCCGTAGAGGTCCAGCTCTACTGACTGAAATGTACAGATACAACCCCAGGATGGGAATAAAGTCCTAGGAGGGAAAAGCCCGTAGGTAGCACAGGGCTCAGGGCAAAGGCACCATCCAACCCCTCCTAATGTGAGTGAGCACACTCACTACTTGGGCAGATCTAATTTTGGGGTGAATAGGAGAGAGATTAGTGATATAAGTTCCAGGATGCAACTATGCCACTGAGTCTCTGGGTGACAGTCTCATTCATTTATATATGTACATTCAATTAATAATTCAACTAATGTTTACTGATCGGGAAGGCCAAGTTATATGAAAGTACTTGGGAGGAACCATCAACCTAGTCTGAGACTTTAAGGAGGTAACATTAAATGTTAGGAGGTAGCATTTCAGATGAGAGAATGGATGAGTATGACCTGGTTAGCTGAAGAGTAGGAGAAAGAATATTCCAAATAGAGGAGACAACATACACAGATCTCTGGCCATTACAGGGAACCTGGTATATTTGGGGGAGTTACAAGGAGTTCAGTATGGCTGTGGCATGGGAAAAGACGGGAAAGGCAAGTGGTGGGGCTGGTGTCTCGAAGGGGGCAGGTCGTGAAATGTTTTGTTTATCATGCTAATGGGGGCGTAATCTTTTTTTGGAGAGCAGTGGGAACCATTGAAGGGAGCTTGGAGACCAGTTAGAGGGCTGTGGAAACAGTCAAGTGAGAGATTATGGAGGCTTGAATTCCACAGTAATGGCTGTGGAATCGAGAGAAATGGACAGATTAAGAGATAATTAGGAGGTAAGAATTTTAAGTCTACCTTTGGTTTACAGATGGTTCAGGTCATGTTTTCTCTGTGGTTTGGATCCCTCATTACAGGCCTGGGTGTAGACTAAGCGCTTAACAGAAGAGTCATCATCATGACATGGGTGCAAATATATTGTCATTGCTTTTGAATGTTGGCCGGGGTCAGGCCCTTAACTCTGCTGTGATATTAGCCAGATAATGTAGCTCGTGTTATATTTTTTTTATTTTTTAGCTTGTCAACACCCGAGGTCAGGGACTCTGTCTGCTTCACTTCCTTGAAGCTATAAAACCACAGCACAACTAATGTAACACAATAGACCAAAGACTGACCTCAGTTTTCCCATTGATCTGAAGGCCCTGATCAGGGATCAGACTTTAACAGAGTGGGGGACCTCTGCTCTTTGGTACCATCCCTGCCACATGCATGCCACAGTTAAATGTGCAATTTTAAGAGAAATGAAATGGGGTTCAGAACGTGGTTGCTGAAGCTGTGGGTATTCTATCCTGTTACTTGGGTGTCTGTGGGTAGTAGAGCTGCAGTCTTAGATTCCAGGGCAGTCAAGGTGATCTTGCAGCCTCAGGGATCTGGATGACTGCCCTTGTGCCAGCTCCTCAAGGTACGAGTACATACATTAATTGTTCTGTCTGTTGTCTATTCCTTCCTACTCCCAGTAGAATGTAAGCTCAATGTGGGGAGGGTTTTTTTTTCTTTTTGGTCTGTTTTCATACTGTACCCCCAATGCTTATAACAGTACCTGGCACAGAGTAGGTGCTCAATTAGGATTCGTCGGATTATCAAATTCGCTGAATGAACTTGTGGAAAATTATTTGAAATCCTGCTTGAGGTTGATCTGTATTTCAAATGGGATTAATCATATATGTCTTATATCTCTTTCAGGGTTCTTTTAAAGGTAAAATGAAAAAGGAAAGGCCCCCTAGTTGAATGTTCAGCTGCCATCTTTTGTATTTTACCTAACTTACAGTATCTTTCTGTCTAGCTGGCTATCCATCTATCTATCCATCCATCCATCCATCCATCGCTTTAGTTTAGTACCTACTACGCACCTTTGTAGAGCATCTACCATTCGCTGGCTATCCATCTATCTATCCATCCATCCATCCATCGCTTTAGTTTAGTACTTACTGTGCACCTTTGTAGAGCATCTACTATTATTCCAAACCAAAGATTGTCTTAGACACGACATTCACCATCTCTAATGTTTACATCAGTATTGCTGTGTAATCATCTGTATCTTCTTTTTGTAAACGAAGAAGCTGAGGCTTAGCAAGTTCACATGTACGGAAAGTGGCAGAGCAGACATTCGCATTCCACGTCTGTCTAATTGGCTTTTGACTGCTGCCTCTTCTATTTCCTCTCTCAAGTTTTCTTCTCTGCCTGCTTCACAGGACACCATGCGTGTGCCTGGCACATGCACAGTCAACTATATAATGCACTTGCATGGTACCTCACCAGTTGCTGCTGTTACAGGTATTCCCAC
The DNA here is from genome assembly GCF_039906515.1 of Pseudorca crassidens. Taxonomy (NCBI): domain Eukaryota; kingdom Metazoa; phylum Chordata; class Mammalia; order Artiodactyla; family Delphinidae; genus Pseudorca; species Pseudorca crassidens. The sequence goes on from NC_090304.1 coordinate 57,961,252, forward strand.
CGGGCCCCCCTAATGGTGGTCCTCATGGCAAATCACACTCAGTGCTCTTTTTTGATCACCCTCATGTCATTCATCATTTATGGCCATTTCGGCACGAAAACTGCATGATGTTGCAGACTCCTGTGGATCGCTAGTGTGTGTTGGCACCTAGGTGTCCTCTGAGCTTCAGAGGTTCTTCCTCAGCTCTGTTTTCTCTCTTCTCCTGGGTAAACTCTCACTCCTGAATTCAGATGCAGGCTGTCTCTGGGGAAGCTCCAGGTGTTTCCTTATGGCCTCTCATCAGTCCCTTCCTATTTAATTCCATGAAAAAGCCTTCTCTTAAAGAATCCGTTCAGTAAACAATGACATTTGATAGGAATAGTAAAAGTAGTGCCGTGTGCACTGTTTATACAAAGCTTAGAAAACAATATTAATACTAAAAAGTATACAAATATTTCATTGCCCCCTATTAACTGTGGCATTTGGGGGTAGTTTCTTACAATATTGAGTATCAAGGCCTTGTTTGTTATGTAGAGAGGCCTTCTGATAAACACAGGCCGGAATCCAACCCAGCTCTTTCTAAGAAATTAACCTACTGTGTGACTGTGCATTAGACACAGAGTCATGCCACCCTGGAAACTGATTTTCTCTCTTTTGGCCTCTGTTTCACCATGGCAAGGCGGAGAAGAACGTTATCTGAACATCGTAGTAGCTAGTTCCATACTCAGATCACAGGGGAGCAGAGGGCTGAGAAATCAGTTACTGGCTGCCTGCAGTGAGCCAGGCAAAGGTAAAGGTGTTTTACATGTATCTCATATTATTAATTTTTCACAACTCTGCCAGGCACATGATCCCATTTTGTAGGTGTGAAATCTCAGAGAGCTAACATAATTTCTCCACATCATACAGGATTACACCTGGAAATCAAAGCCAAGCCTCTCTGACTCCAGAGCTGGTACTCTTTTCACTCCACCCCCATACTTAGCACGGCTCATTTGTACTTCTGTGCCCTATATTATTTGTGTGTATGGCTTTTATCCTCCTTTGAAAATGAAAGTAATATCTTCTTTTTTTTCTCTTTATATTTTGTCTTGTCCTCTACCACCTAGTGCATTATGAATGCTTAATACATGCTGCTTTTAGAACATGTGAACATGCTTTGCTTTAATTATTTACTATTAACTCCATGCTCCAGACATGAGAATCAGACTTATTCATCTTACATCTTTCTGTTGGCTTTTTTGTGGCCATCCATGCTTAGAACTGTCTTGGAGATTTTGCCCTTGAAAAATGGAATTTCTTTTTCCTTTAGTTATGAGAGTACAATAAAAATCCCCAAACTAATAATGTTTTGATTTTTTTTCTTAGTTGCCTTTTTAAAACTTCTATTACTTATATAAAAATGGCAAACTGCCTTCTTTATTGCTTCAAATTACTTTTTGTTAAAACACGTCTGCACTGCCAAGTTTCAACCTGAAGCCAATGCTCATATCCAAGTCACAAACAGGAATGAAGAATACGTTTGGGTACATTTCCCTACTTTCCTTTTTAGCACCTCAATCCAAAGTTTCCTCTATGGTAAAACTATATTTCTGTTAACATTTAAAGACATTGAGATAAGAGTATTTCTTTCCAATGATTACATCTGGAAAGAGTTGGACCCTGCCTCTTTTTATATGAATTTCAATGGAAGCCAAAAAAAAGAAAGAAAGAAAGAAAGAGACTGTACTGTACTCAGAGGAACAAGAAGTCTGGTGACATGCAGGGCCCTGGTGAGATCAATGGCATTGGTCACAGTGCAATGTTTGCTCACTCAAAACTCCTTCCTCAAAACAGAAATAATCCTCAAGAAACAGACATATGGATTAGAGGAAATGGCGACCTCAAGGAGATAACGAAGCTCTCATACTAATGGATGGAGTTTTTTAACAGCAGAAACAAAACAATTCCTGGCTTATGATGGTTCACTCTTTCTATTCTATGCCGGGAGGGTACACGTGTGGGGGGTACCAATTTCTGGAGCATGCTACACGCTTCCAGCTTCGGAAAGCAACAGGGAACCATGGTGGGGTCCAAAGAAGGAAAATGGAGCACCTAGTTCTGCCTCTAGGTTGTATATTGAGCAAGCATTAGATGTCATTATCCCCTCCTCCAGAAGATCTTACCAAGATTGCCAGCAGGGCGTGTGGGAGAGGGCCTGGGGCTAAAATCTTGGGGGAAGTTGTGCTTTTTTCAGGAATAGACAGAAACCAAGCATAGCTGCAGAAGGTGGCTGAATGGGGATGTATCTTGGTTACCTCTCCTTTGGACATCACAACTAACAAACTTAATTTCTTTGACCCTTGGTTTCTTCATCTATAACAAAGACATAAGTATTGTTTCCTGATGAATGAATTGGGACAGATGATGGATGTGAAGTTGCTTTGATAAGGCTACACTGATCTGGAGTCAAATTGCTGGGGTTTGAATCCTACCTCCAGCATTTACTCGCTCTACCATTTACTAGTGTGGCCTTGGAAAAGTTACTTAACCTCTCCGTGCCTTGGTTTCCTTACCTGTTAAATGAATATGGAGTTCTTGTGAGAATTAAGTGAGTTAATAAATATAAAGCACTTAGAAGTCTGTCTGGCATGCAGTAAACATGCAGTAATGTTAGCTCTATCCTCAGATAAGTCTAGGGTAGTTAAATAGCATATCCTAAGCTAGTAGTGCCTGTGACCCTGGGATATTCAAGACTTATGTGGGATAATAGAGTATTTTCTATGTTTATTAGAAACATGGGTTGTGGGTTTATTCATTCTATCAACAAACATTTTTATAAACATCAACTATGTGAGGCATTGAGTAGGATACTGAAGATACAGAGACATATGAGACACAGCCTCTGCCCACAAGGCATTCTGAGCCTAGAGGGAGAAACCAATAGATAAACCAGAATTATGATAGAATGGGAATTCCATGCTATAAGAACATAGTGGAGAAAGCATTTAACTCAGACTGTTCAGAGTCTGGAAAGATTTCAGAGAAGGGGGAAACAGCATTGCAGGCAAGGAGAAGAGTAGGTACAAAGGCCTAGGGATGAGAAAAAGCATGGTGTGTGTGTGTGTGTGTGTGTGTGAGAGAGAGAGAGAGAGAGAGAGAGAGAAAGAGAGAAAGAGAGAGAGAGAGAGAGAGAGAGCCAACTCCAACCCCAGATAGATTCTCTTTGAGAATCCCAGACTCCCCCGGTCATGGGAAGGGGGGTGGGGAAAATGGAGGTAATTCTCTCTTTCTGCTTCCCTGCCTTCCCCAAGACACACCTGTCATCCTCATTTTCCATCTCTTCCATATTATCCACACTGAGCTTCATCCAGTCTCTGGAGGACTCATTGAACTCCCTGGTCCAGGGTCTTTGTATATATGTTGTATTCTCTGTCTGCACTACTCTCTTTTTTCTCTTTTTTCCACTCATCCCTCAGATGTTTCCTGGATATCATGTCCTTTTAGGAGCAGGAACCCTTCTTTTATGCTTCCATGGCCCCTTCCTTTACCTGTCCTAGCATTTGTCTTTGAGCTTTACTGCTCTATTCTTAGCCTCCAGCAAGGGGCCTGGCACATAATAGGTACTTAGAGAATATCTGTCAATGACTACATTGAAGGCACAAGGGATTCTCCTTACAGACTTCCTCTACTATTTCCCCTTCCTTCCCGGACAAATGCAATTGATCACCAAGCTTTATTCTCCTAGATGTCCCTCCCTTGTCTCCTCACTTGTCCTCTCTTGCCTGGATCACTGCCAGAACCTCCTTATGTCTCCAGAGGCATCCCTGCTACAGGACCCTATAATTCCCCACTTAGAATCATTCTGTGGCTCCCTATTGCCCCATATTAACATCCAGCGTCTTGATTAGCAGCCAAAGCGCTTTCCGTTGTATTACATAGGCCCCCATGTCTGTCTAAAAGCCTCTGCGGTCTTCAAGGGCTTGACCTAGGTCTCCTGATAGCTAATGCCCAGCAGGGCATCCGGAACACAATTTATGTTCAGTAAACAACTGTGTAAAGAATAAGTCAGAGTTATATGAATCTAGTGTAGAAAAAGATGGTTTTGTGTGTTAGGCTAAAAAGCTCTTCAGCAGGGCAATTAGTTTCAAGGGAAACGTCCCAACTAGGAAACAAGAGTTAAATTCAGCACAGCTGAGTGCTTAACAATGCCATTCGAGGACATAAACAAAATTAACTTCTCTTGTCACATTTACTAACAGGGCTGGTGTGTAGGGGCACAGGGAGGCTGTCCGCATCGGTTACAGAAAAAGCTCCTGCCAACGAAATCACCCACAGTAAACCCGAGGTATGCTGAACCCCTAAGGTTCATTCCTTGCCAGTCCGCTGGCCTTCATGACTTTTTCTTTGGGAGTACAACTTTTCTCTCCCTGTTGCCTTTCCTTTATTCATTTCTCCTGCACTGTGGCCTCCCCCTCAATTCTTTTGCAGAAGACGTGGTCTTGGCAAGCGACTTTTCAAAAAATCAGTTTCTTCCTCTGAAAATCATCACCTTCCTCAGACTCTTCTTGTAACAATAGTTCCATTGTTATCAGTGGTAGAGAAGATATGAGCCGATAGCCTTTGTCCATTGCATACTCCATTCCAAGCACTGTGCTGAGTACTTACGCTGAGTACATTTAGAGATTCCTATTTAAATTAAAGAGATAACCCAAGCCCCTAAATTCTTAGCATGGTGCTTCTTAGCACAGAACACCTTCTCAAGAAATGATAGTCATTGTTATATTGTTTTCATTTAATCCTAACAACCATTTTCTGAGGTCAGTGTAACTTTTATATTTTTTCTGTGTGTTGATAGATGAGGAGTCTGAAGCTTTCAGAGGGTAAAATAATATTTAAGAGTGCACTTGGGGTCCAGACCTAAGATGACTGTCTACCAAGGCCATGCAACATAACAGGTATAAAAACACTTTGTGAGACGTAGGGCTGTGCACACATGTTAGCTGTTATCACTACATTCAGGAGGTTAAGTAGGTAAGAGGTCAGAGCCTATAAAGAGGCAAGTAAAACAATGAAATAAAATGGTGACACAATTATCATCAAGTGAGAAATTTTATCTTAGGTCACAGGAATTGTGTGTGTGTGTGTCTAGAGGCATCTTCTTGGAAGATTGTTTAAGGACCCAAAAGGCTAAGTTCTCTAGGAATAGAAGGTACCAGTGGGGCTTCTGAAATGATTGCCATCTCAAGTTTTCAGGCTTCCGTCTGGGCTCATGAGGCTCCTCCAGGGAAGCGGCATGGGAAGAGACAAGCAAGACAGGTTTCCTCTCTATGACCTCCATTAAAACCTTGTGTCCTGTCACGAGGCACACCAAGTAGGAATTCTCATTTTACAGATGCACAAACGGATAAGCAAGAGACCAAGAAACCCGCCTGAAGCCTTCCTGTTTGTTACTTTAGTGTTTCTGGCCAAAAGTCTCCTGACTTCAAAAACCATTCTCTTTCTTGAGTAAATCACTTAAAAATTCCAACTTTTAATAGACCAAAAGTTAAATCAATTACAGCAGGCTCCTCTCCCCAGTATTTGGGGACATACGGGCACTGAATAGGTGCTCAGGAAATCCAGGTCTCAGTGTTGGCTCTGCCATAAGCTTCTCCATGACCTCAGTCAACCACCTCTCGGGTTGTGTTTCCTCATCTGTGGACTGAGTGGGCTGAGTCAGAGGATTATGATTTCCAGCTCGAAAAGAACAGGATTCTTCTGAGTGCAAAACATGCTTTTAGACATACATGTTGTTAGACATTAACACATATATTTTAACTTATAAAGAATAGAGTTTAGAAATCAAGATTGTGGAGTAGGGGGACGCTGGGGTCACCCCCCTCACGAACACATCAAAACTACAACTACATATAGAACAACTCTTGCTGAAATTGACCTGGGGATGAGCAGAACAGCTGTTCTACAGTCAAGGCTGGAAAGAAAGATCCTCATGGAGTCTGGTAGGAAGGGAAGAGAAGAAATCTGATTGGGACCTCTATCCCTAGCGAGGGACACAGAAGAGGAGGGGGATATCACAAGGCCCAGGGTTCCTCCCTGGGGAGTGATGGGTTAAAGCTCCATTTTGGGCACCCCAGCTCTGGGGTCTGACACCAGAAGATACGCCCCCTTAGCTGGTTTGAAAACCAGCAGAACTCACCTGAGGGCTGTGAGAAACCAAGACTCTGCTCTTACAGAACAAGACACAGACTTGCTTATTACTCTCAGTCACAGTGCAGAGGCAGCAGATTGGAAACTGCCTGGGGCTCTGGTTGGCCGCTGGGACCACCCCAGCGCATGCCCCAGCCCTCACCGGGCTCCTGCTCCAGCCCCTCTTGCTCTGGCGCTGCTCCCCACTAAGGTGCCAGCTGCCGTTGCCAACGAGAGTGTGTACACTTGGAAGGAATGGAGCTGGCTCAGAGCCTGGCCCTGCCTCTGACCAGGGCAGAGGATGCCATTGCCAGCCCATGCTGTGGTACACACAGTTGTAAGGGACTGAGGCTAGCTCCAGGACAGAGACAGCCACTTCCAGATCGAGCATCACTGTGCACCCTTAGCAGGAGGCAGGGCCAGCTCAGTGATGTGGCACCAACGCCTCGACTTCCACCCAGCCGCTGGCCAAGGTGTACATACTGGGGACAAAGTGACCCGAGCACAGAAATGCAGCTCCAAGCCCTGAAGCCACAGCACGTCCCAAACCAAAGCAGAAAGTGCCGTAACACCTGGGAGAAACCCAACTCCCTCAGGGCACCTGCTCCAGCCCCTTGGGTCCTGCCCTGTGATAAAGCAATAATGTCCACTGAGCATAGGAAAAACCCAGGCTTGTACCTGGCTCTGGCTCTAGCCCCTCCAACTCCAGCCCTACCTCCCACCAAGGTAGTAGCTTCCAGCACACTCTGGAGGAAGATGCAGCCTGTGTTCACTTCAGATCCAGCTCTCCTGTCAAAGCCAAGGGACGCACACAGAGTACATAGGAATGATTCCACACAAGGACATTCCTTCAAGACTGGGATAGGTAACTGTTGCACCCAATTTCATAAAGAGAAAATTAAACACAATGAGAAGACAGAGGAATATGTTTCAAACAAAAGAATAAGAAAAAACCCTGAGAAAAACCCTAAATGAAACAGAGGCAAATAATTTATCTGATAAAGAATTGGAAGCACTAGAGCCTGTCATACAGAGTGAAGTAAGTCAGAAAGAGAGAGACAAATACCATATGCTAACACATATATATGGAATTTAAGAAAAAAAAAAATGTCATGAAGAACCTAGGGGTAAGACAGGAATAAAGACACAGACCTACTAGAGAGTGGACTTCAGGATATGGGGAGGGGGAAGGGTAAGCTGTGACAAAGCGAGAGAGAGGCATGGACATATATACACTGCCAAACATAAAATAGATAGCTATTGGGAAGCAGCCGCATAGCACAGGGAGATCAGCTAGGTGGTTTGTGACCACCTGGAGGGGTGGGATAGGGAGGGTGGGAGGGAGGGAGACGCAAGCGGGAAGAGATATGGGAACATATGTATATGTATACCTGATTCACTTTGTTGTAAAGCAGAAACTAACACACCATTGTAAAGCAATTATACTCCAATAAAGATGTTAAAAGAAAAAAAAGAATTGGAAGCAATAGTAATAAGAATGCTAACTGAACTGAGGAAAAGAAAAGATGAACAGTGAGGATTTTAACAAAGAACTAAAAGTATAAAGAAGAACCAGTCAGAGCCTAAGAATAAAATAACTGAAATAAAAAATACATTAGAGGGAATTAGCATCAGATTAGGTGATACAGAAAAAGCACAATCTGGAAGATAGAATAGTGGAAACCACCCACTCAGAACAGCAAAAAGAACAATACATTTTAAAAAATGAGAATAGCTTAAGGGACCTCCAGGCTAACAAGTATAATAACATTTATACTATAGGGCCCCTAGAAGAAGAAGAGGAAGAGAGAGAAAGGGGTAGAAAATGCATTTGATGAGATTATGGCTGAAAACTTCCTGAACCTGAAGAAGGAAACAGATATCCAGGCACAGGGAGCACAGAGGGTCCCAAACAAGATGACCTCAAACAGACCCACACCAAGACATATCATAATAAAATGGAAAAAAGTTAAAGATAAAGAGAGAATTCTAAAGGTAACAAGAGAAAAACAAAGAGTCACATACAAGGGAACCTCCATAAGGCTATCAGTATATTTTTCAGCAGAAACTTTGCAGGCCAGTAGGGAGTGGCATGAAATATTTGCAGTGCTGAGAGAAAAAAACACTGCAACCTAGGATACTCTACCCAGCAAGGTTATCATTAAGAATTGAAGGAGAGAAAAAGAGCTTCTCAGACAAGCAAAAACTAAAAGAATTAATCAATACTAAACTATCCTTACAAGAAGTGTTAAAGAGTCTTCTTTAAGTGGAAAAGAAAAGACTACAACAAAAAGCAAGAAATTATAGGAAGGGAAAAAAATCCCACTAGTAAAGGCAAACATACAATAAAGCCTGTGGACACTCAATTAAGTAAGCTAGTACAAATGTTAAGACACAAAAGACGATAAAACTGACTATAACTACAATAAACAGTTAAGGGGTAGACATGAAGATATAAAATATGACAACAAAAACATAAAACATGGAGGAGGGGAGTAAAAAGTGTACAGCTTTTAGAATGTGTTGAACTTAAATGACTATCAGTTTAAAATAAGCAGATATGGTTATAGTCAACATATATGAATTCCATGGTAACCACAAGTCAAAAACCTACAAGAGATATATAAAAAACAGAGAGAAAAGAATACAAACATAACACTAAAGAAAATAATGAAACCCCAAAGGAAGAAAGAAAAAGAAAAGAACAGGGAAGAACTACAAAAACAATCAGAAAACAAATAATAAAATGGCAATAAGTACATAACTATGTATAATCACTTTAAATGTCAATGGACTAAATGCCCCAGTCAAAAGACATAGGGTGACTAAATGAATAAAAAAGGCCCATCTACATGCTGCCTTCAAGAGGCTCCCTTCAGAGCTAAAGACACATACATATGGAAAGGGAGGGAATGGAAAAAGATATTTTATGCAAATGCAAATGAAAAAAAGCTAGGGCAACAGTACTCATATCAGAGAAAATAGACTTTAAAACAAAGTATGCAGTAAAAGACAAAGAAGGGCATTATATAAGGAAAAAGGAATCAATCAAAGAAGAGGATATAACATTTGTAAACATATGTGCATCTAACATAGAGCACCAAAATTTATAAAGCAAATATTAACAGACATAAATGAAGAAGTTGACAATAAGACAATAATAGTAGGGGGCTTTAACATACCACTCACATCAATGGACAGATCAGAGAGAAAATCAGTAAGGAAACAGTGATCTTAGATGACACATTAGATCAGTTGGATTTAATAGATAATGGCATTTTCATCCAAAAGCAGCAGAATAGACATTTTTTTCAAGTGCACATGGAATGCTCTTCAGGATAGATCACATGCTTGGCCACAAAACAAGTCTCAACAAAGTTAAGAGGACAGAAATTATATCAAGCAGCTTTTCTGACCAAAACAGTATGAAACTAGAAATCAATTACAGGAAGTAAGATGGGAAAAACACAAATATGTGAAGACTAAACAATATGCTACTAAAAAATCAATGGGGGGCTTCCCTGGTGGCGCAGTGGTTGAGAGTCTGCCTGCCGATGCAGGGGACATGGGTTTGTGCCCCGGTCTGGGAAGATCCCACGTGCCGTGGAGCGGCTAGGCCCGTGAGCCATGGCCGCTGAGCCTGCGCATCCGGAGCCTGTGCTCCGCAAAGGGAGAGGCCACAACAGTGAGAGACCCGCATACGGCGAAAACAAAACTAAACAAAACAAAAAAAAACAATGGGTCAACAAAGAAATCAAAGAGGAAGTCAGAAAATACCACAGGACCAATGAAAACCGAAATATAATTTTCAAAAATCTATGGGACACAGCAAAAGCAGTTCTAAGGGGGAAGTTTATAGCAATAGAGGCCTATCTCATGAAACAAGAAAAATATCAAATAATCGAACCTTCCATCTAAAGGAATTAGAGAAATAAAAACAAACAAAGGCCAAAGTCAGCAGAAGGAAAGAAACAATAAAGACCACAGAGGAAATAAAATAGAGACAAGAATAAGAGAAAAGATCAATGAAACCAAGAACTGGTTTTCTGAAAAGATAAACAAAATTGATAAACCTTTAGCTGGGCTTATGAAGAAAAAAAGAGAGGACTAAAATAAACAAAATAAGAAATGAAAGAGGAGAAATTACAAACCATATCACAAAAAAAGAAACAATCATAAGGGAATACTATGAACAGTTATATGCTGATAATTTGTACAACCTAGAAGAAATGGATACATTCCTAGAAACATACAATCTTCCAAGATTAAATGAGGAAGGAATAGATAATATGAACAGACCAATTACTAGTACTGGAATTGAATCACTAATAAAAAAAAACCTCTCAACAAACAAAAGTACAGGACTGAATGACTTCACAGAGGAATTCTACCAAACATGAAGAAGAGTGAATACCTATCTTTCTCAAACTATTCCAAAAAAATGAAGAGGAAGGAACACTCCCAAATTTATTCTACAAGGCCACCATCACTCTGATAATAAAACCAGACAAAAACACTATGAAAAAAGAAAATTACAGGCCAATATATCTGATGAATATAGATACAAAAATCTTCAACGAAATATTAGCAAACCCCATTCAACAATATATAAAAAGGATCATACACCATGATCAAGTGGAATTTATTCCAGTCATGCAAGGGTGGTTCAATACACACAAATCAATCAATGTGATCCATCAGATTAGCAAAGAAAAGGATATAAATCACAAGATCATTTCATTAGATGCAAAAAGAGCATTTAAAAAAAATAACATCCATTCATAATAAAAAACTCTTAACAAATTTGGTATAGAGGGAACATATCTCAACATAATAAAGGCCATTTATGAGAAACCCACAGCTAATATTTTACTCAATGGTGAAAACAGAAAGCTTTTCCTCTAAAATCAGAATAAGACAAGAATACCTATTCTTGCCATTTCTATTTAACATAGTAATGGAAGTCCTGTCCACAGCAATCAGACAGGAGGAAGAAAGAAAAGCTATCCAAGTTGGAAGAGAAGTAGTAAAACTGGCACTCTTTGCAGATGACACGGTAGTATCCACCAAAAAACCACTAGAATAAGTACTGGGTTAGCCAAAAAGTTCATTCAGTTTTAAGTAAAAATAAAAGACACATTTTTCATTTTCATGAAGAACTTTATTGAATGTATTTACTAAACAAACAAACATTTTGGCCAACCCAATAAATTCAGTAAAGTTTCAATATACAAGATTAACATACAGAAATCTGTTGCTTTTCTATACTCTAATAATGAACTACAAGAAAGAGAAAGCACAAATAAATCCCATTTACAATTGCATCAAAAAGAATAAAATACCTAGGAATAATCTTAACCAAGGAGGTGAACGAACTATTCTGAAAACTATAAGACATCGATGAAGGAAATTGAAGAAGATACAAATAAATGGAAAGATATTCTGTGTCCATGGGTTGGAAGAATTAATACTGTTAAAATGTCCATACTACCCAAAGCGATCTATAGATTTAATGCAACCCCTATTAAAATACCCATGACATTTTTCACAAAACTAGAACAAATAATCCTAATATTTGTGTGGAACCACAAAAGATCCTGAATAGCTAAACAATATTGAGAAAAAAGAAAAAAAATCTGGAGATATCAGGCTCCTTGCCTTCAGACTATACTACAAAGCTACAGCAATCAAAACAGTACGGTACTGGCACAGAAACAGACACATAGATCAACTGAACAGAATAGATAGCCCAGAAATAAAACCAAGCATACATGGTCAATTAATCTCCAACAAAGGAAGCAAAAGTATATAACTGGGAAAAGACGGTCTCTTCAATATGTGGTGATGAGAAAATTGGAAAGCTACATGTAAAAAATGAAATCAGAACATTTTCTCAAACTATATACAAAGAAAACCTCAAAACGGATTAAAGACCTAAATGTAAGAATGAAAACCATAAAACATGTAGAAGAAAACATAAGCAGTACACTCTTTGACAAAAGTCTTAGCAATATTTTTTTTTTGGATCTGTCTCCCCAGGCAAGGGAAACAAAAAGGAAAATAAACAAATGGGACTTAACTAAATTTGAAAGCTTTTGCACAACAAAGGGGACTTAACTAAATTTGAAAGCTTTTGCACAGCAAAGGAAACCATCAACAAATGAAAAGACAACCTACTGAATATGAAAAAAAAATAATTTCAAACATGTCTGACAAGGGGTTAATTTTCAAAATATATAAAGAGCTCATACAAGTCAATATAGTTTAAAAAGAAACCTGATTTTAAAATGGGCAGAAGACCTGAATAGACATTTTTCCGAAGAAAATATGAAAAGATGCTCAACATCACTAATCATCAGGGAAATGAAATCAAAATCACAATGAGATATCACCTCACACCTGTCAGAATGGCTATTATCAAAGAAACAACAAATAGTAATTATTGGCGAGGATGTGGAGAAAAGTGACACTGTTCTTGGGAATGTAAATTGGTGCAGCTACTATGGAAAACAGATGGAGGTTTCACAAAAAAACTATAAAAAGAGAACTACCATATGACCTAGAAAATTCTACCCCTGGGTGTATATCTGAAGAAAACAAAAACACTCATTCAAAAAGGTATATGCATCCCAATGTTATTGCATTATTTATAATAGTTGAGATAAGGAAGAAACCTAAGTATCCATCAACATATGAATGGGTAAAGAAGATATGGTAGATATATACAATGGAATATTACTCAGCCATAAAAAAGAAGGAAATTTTGCCATTGGCAAAAACACGGATGACCTGGAGGGTATTATGATTAGTGAAGTAAATCAGACAGAGAAAGACAAATACTGTAAGTTTTCACTCACTGGAATCTAAAAAATAAAACAAACTAATGAATCTAACAAAACAGAAACAGACTCATAGATACAGAGAACAAACTAGTGGTTATCAGTGAAGAGAGGGGTTGGAGGAGAGGCAAGATAGGGGAAGGGGATTAAGAGGTACAAACTACTAGATATAAAATAAATAAGATACAGGGATGTAATATACAGCACAGGGAATATAACCAATATTTTATAATATCTTTAAATGGAGTACAATCTATAAAGATATTGAATCCCTATGTATATGCCTGAAACTAATATAACACGGTAAATTGACTATACTTCAATAAAAAAGAATAAATTCATATATATATAGTGAATAAAAACAATAGAGTTCAAAAACATTTGTTTTTTGCTCAGGGCTGCTGCTACTGCTTCCCTTTCTTCTCTTTTTCCTCCTCTTTTTAAAATAAGCCACATTCCCCTGTCATCACCTCTCTTCCAAATGGTGTTTGGGTGTTGATCCATCCTGCAATCTGACCTGGGAGGGCTCCTGACGGCTTGCTGCCTGGTTAGCTGCTGGCCTCCTTGGTAAGTAGCTCCTCACTATGTTCTGGAGCTGTGTGAGAATGAGCTGTGGGATGGACCAGGCAGGTAGGGGTGTGAAGGAGGGCAGCAGCACCGTCCAGGCCTCCCACTAATGTTGGAGTGCTATAGATGCTTGGTGACCCTCCGTCTTACTCCATTCACTCAGTGGATTACTCAACGTGATCATCCCTTTTGTAGAGCCTGGAGCATGCTTTCCCTACCAAACTGAAGTGATGAACAAAAGCTCGAGCAACAGTCCAAAGCAGCATTTATCCTTTGTTCTATCAAACCCAGTGGAAGCCCTTGTCCCCTGTGTAGCCAGACTGTGATTTCCACATGTTGGTTGCTGCTTTCTCTAGGCTGGGGCACATTTCATGAAGGTGGTCTCTGCAGGCATGAAAACATATACTCAGAGGCCCTTTCCTACTTTCACATAGGCCTTCCTGGATTAGTAAAACTAGTCTGGAAGCTGGACCAGGAATTTCTGGTTCTGAGTGTTTGTTGTCTTTAAGTTTCTCTGAATCAACTGAAGGGGTCTCAGTTGCATCAACAGATGTTAATGGCCCAGAGGAGAGAGGCAACAGAGAGAATCACCATGCTGTACATCAGATCGTCAGAACTTATTCTTCTTATAACTGAAAATTCGTACTGTTTAACCTTCCTCACGCCATTTCCCTTTCCCCAGCCCCTGGTAACCACCATTCAATTCTGTTTCTATGAGATCAGTGTTTTTCTTTTCTTTTCTTTTTATTCCACATATAAGTGATATCATCCAATATTGGTCTTTCTGGCTTATTTCACTTAGCATGGTGCTCCCCAGATTCATCCGTGTTGTCTCAGGCTTTCCTTCTTTTCTATGGCTGAATAATATTCTTTCCTGTGTATAGATATTTTATTTACCCAATTATTCACTGAAGGACATTTCAGTTGCTTCCATATCTTGGCTATTGTGAATAGCAGTAAACAGAGCTACAATGCACATGGGTATGCAGATAACTCTTCTATATACTGATTTTAATTCTTTTGTATATATACCCAGTAGTGGGATTCCTGGATCATATGGTAGTTAAATTTTTAATTTTTTGAGAAACCACCATACTGTTTTCCATAATGGTGGTACCATTTTACAGTCCCACCAACAAATATAAGGGTCCCCTTTTTTCCACATCCTCGCCAACATTTGTTATCTCGTCTTTTTCATAACAGCCATCCTAACAGGTGTGAGGTGATATCTCAATGTAGTTTTGATTTGCATTTCCCTGATGACTAGTGATGTTGAGCCCCTTTACATTGGAATTTATGTCTTTTTTTGGAATACCTCTTGGCCATTTGTATGTCTTGTTTTTTGAAGTATCTTTCAACTGCCCATTTAAAAAACTGAATCAACTGTCCCAGCCCACTACTTTATTGCTGATTTCGCAGACTTCATCAAATAGATGTGTATCCCTCATTTTAGAAGCCCTGTACCAGGAAGCAAGAGACTATGATTTTGAGACCCATCCTTGACATTTCCTAGCTGCATCATCCTGGTAACAATAATGTTGATAATAACCACTTCCTTTAATTGAGCACTTACTATGTGCAAGGAATTTTATATACATTATTTGTAATACTGACAATAACCCATTAGTTTCAACCGGGGCAATTTTGCCATACAAGGGATTTTGGGCAATGTCTGGAGACACTTGATTTTCACAGTTTGGGGTATGGTGGGGCTACTGGCATCTAGTGAACAGAGACCACAGATGCAGCTAAACATCCTACAATGCATTGGACAGCTGGCACCACAAAGAATTATCTGGCCCTAGATGTCTACAGTGCCAGGGTTGAGTAACCCTGCAATAATTGTCGGGTAGATGCCACCCTTGTTTTACAGAGGGGAACCTAATGGTTCAAAGAGGTGTAGTGACATGCCCCAGGTATACATACAGCTAGCAAGTAGTAAGCCAAGATTTAAACATAGCTTGGTCTTGGCCCCGAAATCCATTCTGGTAGCCTGCAGATATAGTAGAGATTTATAGAATATCTCCAAGTAGCTGAATCCTTTTGTAGTCATGCAGAACCCAGGCTGGGCTCTTGAGAGTCAGAGCTCAGCACAGGGGTGAGTTGGATGCCCTTGTAGGACAGAAAGTCAGAATGTAAGCTCAGGGTTATATCACGCTAAACAGACAGCTCTGCTGAAGAGCCAGTCCAAGTAGAGGTATCTGGGCATAAACTGGAGTCTCAGAAATAAAACAGAAAGGTTTGGAATAGAGCATGAGAGACCCCACAGAGAGAATCTGTGTGGCCCTAGGAATAGAACCATGGGGGGGTTTGATAGTAGGTGTGAGGCTGTGCTCCACAAGGGGAAGGGACTGTGTACCAGAGTACAAGACAGATGAGACCTAGGACAAGTCCCTTACTATCTATAAAATTCAGTTTCCTTTTCTGTGCAACTGGGAAAAACTTCCTTACCTATGTTGTAAGGCTCTGCAGAGGGGATGGATGTGAAAGAGATCTGTAAATGACTGCTGTGATTTAGACCACATGTATTCTAATTGTGATGTTCAAAGGCTCTTTGTCTCTTTCTCCCCAAATTATACCACCTTCTTGGCTCCCTGTTCTTAGGCTGGTGCTAGCTCTGTGTGTATGTAATGAAAACAACCTGAATTTGTTTCTGTTCGCCCATTACACTGTCCCCAGTGGTCTGCAATTTGTCTATTTACCTCCATCACCATCTTTGTTCTACACTATCTTTGTGCTGTTAACATTATTTGTCAATAAATCATTGCCTTTTCCTGTGTTTGAGTGCCCAGAGGCCATTGCATTTGGGTTCATCTTGCAAATCCAAATAATGTAAGTAAAAAGTATAAATAATAGATCAGCTGCTTATTCCCCAGGGGTCTTGGCAGGCCTGTTCACAAGTGCAGTTTCTCTTAGTCTCTGTCCAGCTCAATTTTAAGGTCTGTGGGAACAGTGCTTAGACGTGAATAAGAAAATATTAGTGTGGTAGATTCTTTTTCCTATCAATGATCTTCTTGAGAATTATGTGTACAGAAGAAAAGTGTGAGGATACAGGCGATCTGAAATAGACAGAATTTGTCTATTTCAAACATCAGAATTCCAGCTTTTTTCCCCTCACATTTTCAAGATGGGAGGAGGAAGAAGAGATGATAACCCTTGTGAAATTGCCACTGATATTTCAAAATAATAATAAAAATCTTCATTAAAATAGGAAAATTATCCTGTTGTGAATTTAACACATACCAGCCTCAGCCCTATTTCTATTAATTTGCTCTCATTTATTTATTTAGTTTTCCTCTCATACTGTCTCATGCAAAAGGAAGGCAATCAATGAAGGCACTTAACACAATTCTTTCCTCCTCACTCTAAGGGAGAGCTAACATGTCCAAGTTCTCATTTCCTAGATTTGCACAGAAAGCTTAGAATCTACCATACATATTCACTGTGCCCCTAGCCTCTCTCCGTTTAAAACTATCTTCCCCATAATTATCCAGGTTCATTTCTTAAGATATATATATATTTTACTCCCCAGCTGAAAAATATTCAACTGCTCTCCATTGACTGCATGAAAAAGTTAAAAGATAAAATGTAAAGTCCTCACCTAGTGTTTAAGACTATCAAATTCAAATCTGTGGATTCTGGCCAAAGCAGAGTAACTGGGACCAGTATAACATTCTGTCCAAAATAAGTGAAAAAAAAAAAAAAAGCTGGACGAAGTATAAGAAACAACAGTTTTCAGACATTGAACATCAGGGAGGCAGTGCTAAAGAGTGACCCCTGATAGACGGAATCCAAAAGAGGGAATGCCTACAATTGCCTGACTTTACTGTCTGGAGGGAGGTTCCAGGTCACAGCACAGGGAAAGGGCTTAAGGCAAAGGACTGAGAACAACTTGAGTTGATAGAGAGTTGATGAGGCAGAGTATCAGAATAAAAGCTTCTCAGAGAGAAAGTACCAGACAGTTACAGAAGGTCCTTGAATCTTTATCTGAGTACTGATCAGGACATGCCTGTGCGAAAACTACCCAAGGACAGGGGAAGTCCTACCCCAAAATAGGAAATAATCACTTTAGCTCACATAGGTCTGGAAAGAGTTCTTGTCCCCACTAGCTAGAGTAAAAATTTCTCATAATCGGTAAAATAGCAGGTAGAGTACTTGGTAGAATTTTGCCTTGGTAGTGAGATAAAATTAGCACTAGCCTAGAGCCTCCTCTGGTCCTGCTTGTTAGGCAAACTAGAAAGGATTAGGCTTGTGCTCAAGGAATTTAACTTTATTCTGCATCCCAGAAGAAAGTGCAAGTATATTTATAGGAATATAAAACATTCAGCACCCAACCAGACAAAATTCACAATGACTAGTAGCAACCAATAAAAATTAACATGCCTGTAAAGAAGCAGGAGAACAGGACTGATGATTAGAGAAAAATCGATGAAAACTAACACACATGATAAGAGAATTACAGAAATTGCAGAAATCACACTATAGAATTAGTAGAGAAGATGTTAAAATAGTATAATGATATTCTGTAAGTTCAAAAAGGTAGAAGAAAGCATGAAAATGTTAACAAGAGACATAGAAGATATCAAAAACACAAATATAATTTTTAGAGACAAATAAAACAATGTCTGAGATTTAAACACACACACACACACACACACACACACACACACACACACACACACACACGCACACACACTGAACGGAAATAACAGAAAAATAGGCAGTTCAGAAGAAAAGAAAATTAGTAAACTTGAAAACATAGCAATGGGAACTATCTGAAATGAAACACAAAAAGAAAGAAATACTGAAAATAACATGAACAAGCATCAGTGCTGTGGAACAATTTCAAGTGGCCTGACATATGTGTAACTGCAGTCCTTGAAAGGGAGCAGGGCAGAACGAAATTTGAAGAAATAATGCCTTCAAATTTTCCAACTTTGATAAAAACTATAGACCATAGATCCAAGAAATTCAATGATCCCCAAACGAATTAACTTGAAGAAAACTATACCAAGATGTAGCCTAATCAATTTGCTGAAAACAAAAGATAAACAGATTGTCTTGAAAGGAGTTGTGGTGGGGACCGTTACATACAGGTGAACACTGACATGAATGATCTCACAGGAGAATGGAACATCTTTAAAGTAGTGAAATGAAAAACTCATTCTGAAATTCTATATCTAGTAAACATATCTTTCTAAAATGAAGGCAAAATAAATATTGTTTTATTTTTTTTCTGATATAATGAAAGTGAAATAATTTGTTACCAACGGACCTGTATGATAAGCAATGTTAAAGCAAGTCTTGCAGACAAAAGAAAAACTATCCCAGTAGAAATCTGCATCTATCAATGAAGAGCACTGGAAAAAGTGCTTTGCTCGTTCTTTTTTCCCTACTTTTAAAATCCTTTAAAGCATAAAAATAAAGAAATAATAAATAAATACATAAATAAATCAATCATATATAAGGTAGTATATATTATACTAGGTAAAATGGTCTATTACTTCAAGACAGACTGATAAAGATGTATACAGTAAAATCCAAAGCAATCACTAAGATAACAGCAGAGAGCTATAGCTAAGTGAACGAATAAAATGGAATCACAAAATATTCAATTAATCTAAAAGAAGGCAGAAAAAGAAGAAAAATGGAGTAAGAACAGATTAGATAAATAGAATACAAATAGCAAGTTAATAGATTTAAACCTAACCAGGTCAATAATCACATTAAATGTCAATTAAATGGCAGAGATGATCAAACTGGATAAAAAAGGGAGGACCAACTATATGTTGCTTAAAAGGAATACACTTTAAATTTAGAAACACAAATATGTTACAACTTAAGGCACAGAAAAAATGCAATGCTAATCAAAATCAAAAGGATGCTGTAGTGAAAGTATAGTATATACTAATATCAGAAAAAGGAGATTACCAGAGATAGACTGAGACTTTTTATAATGATAAAGGGGCTGTCTCATCAACGGGACATGAGAATCCTAAATATTTATGCACCTAAGAAATGAAGCTTCAAAATATATGAAGGAAAAAAACTAATAGAACTACAAGGAGAAATAAACAAATCTGCAATTATTGTCAGCTATTCCAGCACTCTGCTCTTTGTATTTTATAGAAAAAGTAGAAAGGAAATCAGTAAGGATCTGGTAGATCAGCCTACTGTAAACAAACTTGACCTAATGGACATCTGTAGACTCACTATGTGACAAGAGCAGAATACACATTTTTTCAAGTGTACTTTTTTACAGTATCGACCATATTCTAAACCCTATTACAAGTCTCAATCAATATAAGAGGATTCAAATCATACCACGCATATTCTATGAGTACAATGGATTAAATTATAAATCAATAATAAAGACTTCTGGAAAATCCCCCCATATTTGGAAACTAAATAATACACAC
The DNA here is from genome assembly GCF_039906515.1 of Pseudorca crassidens. NCBI lineage: Eukaryota > Metazoa > Chordata > Mammalia > Artiodactyla > Delphinidae > Pseudorca > Pseudorca crassidens. The sequence continues at coordinate 57,981,224 of NC_090304.1, forward strand.
CTAAATATCCCATGGGTCAAAGACTATATCAAAAGGATGTAAAAATATTTTAACTGAATGAAAATAAATACAACATTAAAAGGTTATGGAATGCAGCTAAATCAGGACTTAACAGGGAAATTTATAGCAGTAAACATGTATATTAGAAAAGAAAGTCCCACACCAATGACTTTAGTTTCCACCATAGCATATAAAACCCTTCATAATCTGAATCTGCATATTTTTATAGTGACATTTCTCTCTGCTAACTACCAATCAATACTAATACCAGTGTCAGTAGTAGTTGTAACCTCAATTGTTGTAACAGCTGCTGCTAATTTCTTGGGCATTTACATGCCAGATTTTTTTTCATACATTACCTCATTTAATATTCCAGTAAATATCACATGTCTGGTCTCATTTATTCCTTACTATAATTCCATGAGGCAGTATTATTATTATTATCTCCATTTTAATGATGAGAATACTAAGTGTTAGGGAGATTGTAGAACTTGTCCAAGGTCACATAATCACACTGCCATTGAAAAAATTAATGAAAATCTGCTACGTGCAAGGCTCTCTTCTAAGTACAGAGCTAATGAGTTGCAGAATCAGGACTTAACTTCATATCTGCGTGGTTTCCAAACCTATCCTCTTAGCCATCTTGCTTCGTTGCCATTTATATACGCCCCGATTCTCTGTACACTTTCTGTGAACTTCAGAGGCTCTGTATAATGTTTGGAACGTAGTTAGGACACAGGAATTAAGAAAGGAAATTTTGTAATTCATTAAATGATTCTTTTGTATCAGATCCTATGATTGCCTTTTACATACATTATCACCTTTATTCTTCAACAGGCCTATGTGAGCTTGGTATTATTATCTGCTTTCCAGCTTTCAAATATATTTGATTCTTTCCTCTTTTCTACATCTTCTCTACTAGCGCTGTGGCCCAGGACACCATCATTTCTTGTCTAGACTACTGATACAGTTTCCTAATTGGTTTCCCAACTTCCATTCCTGCCTCTTAAAAACCTGTTTTCCACAAAGCAGCAATACTACTTTAAAAAATAATATTTAAAAATTATACATCAGACCATGTATCTCCTGTACTTAAAAATCATCAAATGCATTTAGATTAAAAGACAAACTCCTTAAGGTGGCAAACAAGGATTGACATGATCTGGTTCTTGTCATCTTGTGAATTTCATCACTTTCTACTTAACTTCTGGCTGCAAACAGCCTAGCCATACTGGGCTTTTAGTCTTGGAATATACCAATCCCTTTCCCATCTGTAGCTTTCACATGTGTGCTTCCTTTTATCTGGTGTATATTCTTGGATAATTCTATTCATGCTTCATATCCCACTTTGTATATTATTTCCTGTGATTTTTTTTTTTTTGGCGGTACGCGGGCCTCTCACTCTTGTGGCCTCTCCCGTTGCGGAGCACAGACTCCGGACGCGCAGGCTCAGCGACCATGGCTCACGGGCCCAGCCGCTCCACGGCATGTGGGATCCTCCCGGACCGGGGCACGAACCCGTGTCTCCTGCATCGGCAGGTGGACTCTCAACCACTGCGCCACCAGGGAAGCCCTCCTGTAATTTTTTGACCCTCTTCCAATATCAATTTGCCTCATTAATTCCTCTGATAGCTTACTGTTCTTTTGTTTTGTAGCTCTTATCACAATGTCAAGTCATATTTTTATTTATGGCACTGAGATTCAGCAGAGATCTAGACGTTACACAGCCAACAGTCAATCCTCTATCTTACTCTATTTGCAGCAGCACTTTCCTCCCATTGTTGTCCTTTTTCTATTTTTGAAAAAAGTTTCTTCTTTGGCTCCCATGTTTTTCATCCTCCTCCAAAGGCACTGCTTCTCATTTTTCTTTGCTAGAGCCCCCTTCTCTTCCAGAATTCTAAATGTTGGCAGGCCTTGGGTTCAGTTGTAGATGATGTTCTTTTCTCTGTCTTATCTTTATCTCATATCTCATCTTTATACATGGCTTTAAATCCCAGTCATGCACTGATTACCACTTGCCTACTCGATATCTCTACTTGGATGTCAAACAGGCATCTCAGACAACATGACTGAAGGAGATTCTTCACATCCCCCAAAACACATAAAACAGATTCTTTCAAGCCTTCTCCATCTGCATAAATTGCTACATCATCTATTCAATTGCTCAGAAGAAAATATTTAGAAGTCGCTCCCGATGGCTTTTTCTCAGACCTAATTATTAATTATTCGTAAGTCCTGTTGACTCAAATCTGAAAAAAACATCTGAAATGAGATTTTTCTCACCATCTCCATTGCCACAGTCCTAGTCTAAGAGCCACCTCCTTGCCTCAATGCCTTGCCTCAATGCCTCAATGCCTTGGACCCTGGCATTAACCTGCTAACTGATCTCTTACCTATGCTCTTGCAGCCCTTGGAAGTTTCTTGAAAATGTGGACTGCCTCTGTTACTCTGTTGCTTTAGAGCTTAGAAGAGTACTTGGCTCTTAATAATCAAATATTCCTCGACTGACTGCCTAGATTTTCTCTGCTGAAATTGTTTGTTTGGGAAGACCTCAGTGACTTTTTAATTGGTTGCCAAAGAATTAAAAATATTTTTCATGCTGACCTGAACTGAACCCCAGTTAAGGCAAAAAGTTCTGCAAGAGGGAAGAAATGTGATGACTCACCCAAAATATAGATTGGCCCTTTCCCAAGCTGGGAGCCCCCCTTTGAAATCTCAAAGGCCTCCCAGTGAAACTAAAGCATCATCTAAAGAGGGGAAAAGGGACCAATTTCAGATCAGGAAGCTGAGGTCAGCTTAGGTTGGCAACAATTAGTTTTATTAAATCTCCAGCTCTTTGCGAAATTTAAGCATGACTGCAACATCTTTGTGATGGAGTTGAGGTTTTAGAAACTAACTGGAAATTTGACAGTGAGCTTGTATTTGCATACTGACTATATTCTATTTTGTACAAGCCTCTGCGAATACAAAGAGAGAAAGACAGGGAGGGAGATAGATATATCACAATCAATCCCAGTGCAGCATAATCCGCACTGCAGCAGAAGAGGAGAGAAGAACAGGTGCATAAATACTGGGGAGTCAGTAAGGATCTACGCGGAAGGTGACATTGGGAGGGCAAGCAAAGCATTCACCTGGCAGACCAGATAGGAAGGGCATTCAGGAAAAAGCAAGCATTTTGGTGAAGCTGGGTGGCTGGATGTTTCAGTGAGAGTGGTAGAACGTGGGGCAGACTAAGTCAACTCACAGAAGGCCTCAAACAGGCTAACGGGTGTGGATTTGATCTTGAAAAAATAATAAGCTGAGTCACGATGGTTTTGAAGCTAAGACAGGGGGAAGGTGATGACCTCCAGAGAGTCAAAGTTGGACTTCCTCAGTTTAGAGATAGGATGGTGGCTCTTTCATTCTTTATCTTTTACCCTAAAAATGTTCAGATAGATATAGTAATGTTCAGGCCCATTCCCAATGCAGGATGGGGACAATTCTGAAGTAGGAAAGGCTAGTACTTGTAGGTATGGAGCGTTAGAAGGAGGAGTCTTTGAGCAACTACTCTGTGTATATATGCACATACATGCACACAGGGACGTATACACACACACTCACACACACACACATATGGTCATTTTCCTTTTTACGTGAACGTTCATGGAAACTTTATTTGAAATAGCCCCCAAATGAAAGCAACCCAAATGTCCACCAATGCATGAATGGATAAACAAACCCTGGCATAAATCTGTGCAATGGAATACCACTCCTGACAAAAAGGAATGATGCCAATACCTGTACAGACAAGAAGAAATCTCAGGACACCCAAGCTGAGAGAAAGAAGCCAGATTGAAAGAAGAGCACATTCTATGTAAGTCCATCTATATAAAATGTTTGTTTAATAAATTTATTTATTTTATTTATTTATTTTGGACTGTGTTGGGTTTTCATTGCTGTGCGCAGGCTTTCTCTAGTTACGGGGGGGGGGGCTACTCTTCATTGTGGTGTGCGGACTTCTCATTGCAGCAGCTTCTCATTGCAGCAGCATGGGCTCTAGGCGCGTGGGCTTCAGTAGTTGTGGAGCGTGGGCTCAGTAGTTGTGGCTCATGGGCTTTAGAGTGCAGGCTCAGTAGTTGTGGTGCACGGGCTTAGTTGCTCTGCAGCATGTGGGATCTTCCCGGACCAGGGCTTGAACCCGTGTCCCCTGCATTGGCAGGCAGATTCTTAACAACTGTGTCACCAGGGGAGCCCTAAAAATTTTCTAAATGCAAACTTTTTTTAGTGAAAGAAAGTATACCTGTAACTGTCTGGGGTGTGGCCCTATTTTTAACCTTGCAAGAACTGCACGGGATAGGCCCTATTATTATTTCCATTTTATAAATAAAGAGATGTTGTCTGCAGTGGTACATTGATATTCTGGGAGTCTTTCTCTGACACCAGACCTTAACACTGTTTTAACCTTAATATGATGTTAGTATTTCAATGACTTATCATAATAACTTTTACTCTTCACTTTTTATAACAGCAAGATTTGTATTGGTTTCCTGCTGTTTATGGTCTGTAAATACCCCAATCTGGCAGCATATAAAAATCACCTGGGGAACTTTTTAAAACAGAGATTCTTACTTATCCTAGACAAGTAGTTCTCAAATGTTAGAGCGTATTAGAAATGTCTGGGAAACTTGGTAAAAATAAAGAGGTAGGATGTCTGTATTTTTGTAATAGCACTTCAAGTGATTCTTATTATTACTGAAATTTGATAATCACTGTCCAAATAAATTAGTATGTTCTGGGTTGTGGTTTGATATTTGTATTTTTAAAAGGCCTATCAGATGGTTCTGCAACCAATCCATGGGAGAAATTTTGGCTGTAGGATAAAATCTAAATTCATTATCATCTTGTATAGAATCCTTCAAAATCTGGCTGCAAACTACTTTTCCAGTCTCGTCAGTCACTCTCTTCCAAACAGCATACATTCCTGCCAGCCTGAACATCTCACAATCCCTCCTAGTACCATCCAATGGAACACCCACCATGTAGAAGGCATTGTTCTTTCACAACTTCAGCTCTTTCCATACCTTTTCTCAAAATGCTCGCCCCCTGTCTCTTTTTACAGAGTCATTTATTAGGTAAAATTCTCAAATATCTTCCCCTCATCAAAGCCTTCTCTGACATCCCAGGCTCCTTCCTCTATGATCTCTTGGCATTTTGGAATCATCATTTATCACTTAAACTTGTATGTTCTCTGTTTACACACTTCACTGACTGCATCTGAAGTCAGGAAATCTAATGAAAATCACACAGACGTTTAAATCCTATGGACTTGTGTACATTCCCAGCTCTGACACTTAGGAGCTGTGTGAACTTGGTCAAGTTACTGAACTTCTCTATACCTCAGCTTCCTTCTATGAAATTACAGTAATGACTGGGTTTCTCTCATAGAGCTTTTCAAAGGATTGAAGTGGTAACAAGGAGAAAGCATCTCCTAGAGTAACTGGCAAATAGTAAGCACTCAATGTAGGCTAGTCATTATTAATGTTTAGGATAATGTACTGTCTTATTTACCTTCATATTTCCAGTACATGGGAGGCTCCAACAGGTCTGCTGGATGAATTTATTTTCCATATAACATGAGTACACAAAAAACCTTCTGTTCTAGGAAAGACCATTAGAGACAACTTTTGCTAAACTACAAACCATGTTTCTGGCAAGAGAAAGGTTTCTGGCAAGAGAAAGATGCAATGCAGCATCTACCTCACGTACGACAGGTACACTAACTCTGGGCCTTGTTCAAGACTTGCCACACATGCCCAATTGCAGTGCTCATGCTTACGAAACTTGCAACTCAAATATAACTTGTATACCTTATGTAGATCACCACATTTTCCAGAAACATCCTGGAATAAGCCATTCTTGGCTTTGGAAGTTTGTGGCCATGGAAACAACTCTCACACTCCCACATTTTATTCCAGGGAAGCTGGGCAGGAAGACTTCTATGAACACACACACAGAAGTTGCTCTGAAGGAGACAGCACACAATCTGGTGGGGTGTTTTAACAATGAAGCCAAGGCTAATTACCAGGAATCTCCAGCAGTCTTTACAGTGAAAAGAGCAAGCATTGTAGGAGAGGCAGAGGAGAAAACGGGCAAGGGTGCTACTCACTGGTTTCCAGGTCTGGATTTTATTTATCTTTGGGGCTTGCCAAAGTAGCAGTGAAAAAAAGAAAGAAAGAAAGAAAGAAAATGCAACAATGATCTCTCCAGGCATTTTGATTCATTTTGAAGTTTTACTGCCAAACGGCTGACCGTCTGTATTTCTGCGCCAATGATTCAGGTGCATTAAGGAGTAAAAGCCAGGAGGCAAAGTAACATAGTCCTAATTGAAGTCCTCTGGTGATTAATTTTGCCACTGTTTCATTCCATCCTCCACAAAGTCACTAGCAAAGTATTCCGAAAATCCTAATCAGATGCATTCACTCTTGACCAAAGGCCTTCGATAGCAACCCACTGTTTATAGGATAAAATCCAAATTCTGTAACAGAGAATGTAAGTCCCTTCATATCTGGTCCCATAAGTATCTGTTACCTCATGTTCTCCTACATTTAATTTTATGAAACTGTTCATCCCAGAATGAATAATGTTGTTTCTTTCAACTCCGTGCCTTTGCAAAGTTCTCTTCTTTTTTTAAAAACGCCCTTCCTCATTTGATTTGCTTAGCCAACACCTATTCATTTTTTAAGACCTTGCGTTATGCTTTCTTTGATCACTCCTACCTTCCCCAGGCTTCCCTCCCATGAGCTGACTATGTCTGTCCTAACGCTACTAGCTCTAACACATATCCTTATCCTAATACTGCAATGCAATTAGATATTGACATGTCTCCCCCATTGGACTGGGAAGTCCTTGAAGGCAGGACCTGGTATTGGAGGAGGGACTTTCCATACTTCTGTCCACTTCTACCTCCACAGGCCCCCCTCACCTTGGACTTGCACCTTGTATCCTGCTCGTACGTGTGGGCTGACACGAAAAGAGAGATGGCTACTAACATTTTGAGTTGGGTAATGGAGAGAGTATTACAGAAAGTAATACTTCCTATGTGCCAGACATCATGGTGGGAATATGAGGCTAAATTAAACAGAGAGCTTCCTCTTGAATTTTCACTTCTGGAATAGCTATCATATTTATTAAATTGTGAGAGCTACTTTAGTATGTTATCTCAATTAATTAAACAAAACAACCTTAGAAGATAGGTCCAATTGTTATGCAATTTTAGAAACGGGAATAAGTGTTAAATGGCTTTTCCAAGATCTTACATCTCGTAAGAGGTCCAGAATTGGAACCGAGTTACAAGGTGAAGAACATTCTTTAAATAATTAAATTTCTGATTTATTATGCATCTGCTGTGTTAGGAATTAAGTTCCATACTATATTATCACTAATTTATAATAAGCCATTATGATAATCAGGATTGCCTCTATTTTGTTGATAAGGAATCTGCTGTTGAGAGAGACAAAGTCATTTTTCTAAGAACACAGAATAGGCGAGAAGCAAAATCAGTATGTGAACTTGGACCCAACTGACACGAAAACACCAAACTTCCTAAACCCATGCTTGTTGAAATTTTTACTTCATGGTCACCCAATTCCCTTGTATTATTCAAGAGCTCATAGAAACCCACACAGAAAGTCCCCTAAGAGACTGAAAGTTTAAGCAGTCTCTGTAGGATCATAGTAAGGTAGAGGGAAAAGGTCATCCCTCGGAAGAGGTAAATAAAGGGGTTTTGGGAATCTCTGTGCATGCATCGAAAGAATCGATTATCAAAGGCTTTTTTAGGAAGCAAAACTGGAAGAAGCTGCTTCTCTCCTTTCCTGTTTTCTGGTTCTTACACATCCAACAAGGAATCCATCCAATGGGCCCTTTGGTAAGAGTTGGGATAATGTAGATAGTGAATGACCAATATGGTGAAGACTCAAAACCACACTCTTTGAGGGGAATTTAAAAGAGCATGGACATTTTAGAGAGGAGCATGAATGACGAATGATTCAGCACATGTTAAGAGAGAACTCTTCTGCATACCACAAAAAAAAAAAAAAAAAAAAAAGTTGATTACAAAATTTCTAAGTTTGATAAAATCTAGTGGTGGTAAGCCTATGGGGAAACATGCATTCTCATACACTGCTGGTGGAAATGTAAATTGGGATACTTTTTTTTTTTTTTTTTTTTTGCGGTACGTGGGCCTCTCACTGTTGTGGCCTCTCCCGTTGCGGAGCACAGGCTCTGGACGTGCAGGCTCAGCAGCCATGGCTCATGGGCTCAGCCGCTCCGCGGCATGTGGGATCTTCCCGGACCGGGGCATGAACCCGTGTCCCCTGCATCGGCAGGCGGACTCTCAACCACTGTGCCACCAGGGAAGCCCTGGGATACTTTTTTTAGAAGACAATTTCATAATATGTAGCAATTACATTTCTAGAAGTTTTCTTATGGACATATTCACACACATGTATAACAATATTTGCTATGAGCAATTGTGAATAACCTCAATGCCCATCCAAAGGGAACTGGCTAAGTAAAGAAACATATACTGATACAATGTAAAGGTGTATTGTTAACGGAAGAGAAATGAGTTGCAATACAGGCGATAGCTAGCTAGTTAGATGAGATAGATATTGGTAACCATCCTGTTATGAATAACTAGCAAAGCTAAACCCAAACTAACAATATAGTTTGAAGGAAGTGGAGAGCTACAAAATTATCATAGGTCTAAGATTCAGGAAGAAAAAGGAAATCTGGAGAAATGAGCCCAATATGTAGGGTAGTTTTTCTACTAGAAAGTTTTTCTACTAGAAGTGTCTGCTGGCTCTGGATCAGGCATCTAAGAAGCTGAGAAGTTGTATATACACATTCAACAGATTCCTAGAACTAAGGGCAAAAAAAATGAAGTTTGGGCTCCCCAAGCTATGAAGCATAATTCAAATAAACAGCTTTATTTCCTGTTGAGAAGTTAAAGGTCTACACCTAGGAGTAATGGTGAAGCAGAGGTATATTTTCCCTCCAAGAGAATTAAGTCTAGCTTCAAAACATCTTAATCTCAAATTGGACAGATCCAGGATAGCTACTGACACTAATGAATCTGCCCAAAGTCAATGTACATATTTTCGGGAGGAATATATATTATCCTAAGTTTAAATTAAATACACAATTTTATTTTATGTAAAATGACCAGAATTCAGTAAAAAATGACAGGGCAAAAGAAGAGATGAGAGATAGGACTGAAAATCAGTAGATGTAATACACAAAAGAAACAAGCTTATGGGGGATGCAGATAGTGGAGTGTAAAATAGAAACATTTAAAATAGCTTTTCTCTGGGTATGCTCTCTGTAGTGGGATTGTGGGATTGCTGGGTCACATGGCAGTTTCATTTTTAAGGAACCTCCATACTGTTCTCCATAGTGGCTGTACCAATTCACATGCCCACCAGCAGTGCAAGAGTGTTCCCTTTTCTCCACACCCTCTCCAGCATTTATTGTTTCTAGATTTTGTGATGATGGCCATTCTGACCGGTGTGAGGTGACATCTCATTGTAGTTTTGATTTGCATTTCTCTAATAATGAGTGATGTTGAGCATTTTTTCATGTGTTTGTTGGCCATCTGCATGTCTTCTTTGGAGAAATGTCTGTTTAGGTCTTCCCCCCATTTTTTGATTAGGTTGTTTTTTTGATATTGAGCTGCGTGAGCCGTTTGTTTACATTCACCCTAATGTTCATTGCAGCACTCTTTACAATAGCCAGGACATGGAAACAACCTAATGTCCATCAACAGAGGAATGGATAAAGAAGATGTGGTACATATATACAATGGAATATTACTCAGCCATAAAAAAGAACAGAATTGGGTCATTTGTAGAGATGTGGATGGGCCTAGAGACTATCTACAGAGTGAAGTAAGTCAGAAAGAGAAAAATAAATATTGTATATTAACACATATATGTGGAATCTGAAAAAATGTGTATAGATGTTCTTAATTACAAAGCAGAAATAGAGACACAGAAGTAGAGAAGAAATATATGGATACCAAGGGGGAAGGGGGGGTTGGGATGAATTGGCAGAATAGGATTGACATATATACACTATCGATACTATGTATAAAATAGATAACTAATGAGAACCTACTGTACACAGGGAGCTCTACTCAATGCTCTGTGGTGACCCAAATGGGAAGGAAATCCATAAAAGAGGGGATATATGTATACATATAGCTGATTCACTTTGCTGTACAGTAGAAACTAGCACAACATTGTAAAGCAACCATACTCCAATGAAAATTAAAAAAAAAATAAAACAGCTATGCTTAATGCATTCAAGGAAATAAAAAAAATAGTACTAAGAATTTCAGCAGAAAACTGAAAACTCCATAAAATAACTAAATGAAAATTCTGGAACTTTATCTATATCTATATGATAAAGAGAGATGATATTTCACACACTTTCACATTCACAAAATTTAAAATCCTCTTTAAGGTTATTTAATCTAGTTCTTCCCCAATTCCTCACCCCTTTTCAGCCTCTGAAACTTGAACTGCTTCAACCATGGCTCCATCAAGTGGATTTTCAGATACTGCTTGAATTCCTCTAGTGATGGGGAAGTCATTATGTCCCAGGCAAGCAACACTCAGTTTATGGCTCAGTAACAGAATGCTGATAGTTAAATATTGAGAATTAGATTCAATAATGTTTGAAAATAATTTGACTGTAGGATTACACGTTCTTATGCACACACACACACATATATTAGTGCAATAGACACAGCGTGAAGAAATAGGTAAACACTGATAGTTTATGCTCACGAGTAATGTGAAATATGCTTACATGAAACTATTCAGAGACTTGTTGACATATTTATACATATCCCATAGCATCACTCACTCATCATCTTGACTATGTCAGAAAATGAGAATCTTTTGCTCTTTTCAGTGAGGATGAGGCCATTTCCTATGCCTTGAAAAGTTACAGAACAAACCCTTATTTAATGGGTCTCACAAAAAGATATGATGATAATTTCCCATTGTACCACTGCTCACAATGTTGGCTGGTCCGCCCTGACCCTCTGCACGCAAGATTTCCCCTTCAGTAGGCCACGGGAAGACACCTGGTGTGAGGAGAGGGTTCAGGTGGAATTTGGCATCTTGGGACAACCTGCTTTTTCTCACTGTGCAATGAGTTATATCTATTCCTGTCCCTTCATCTGGAACACCATTATCTCATATCCTTACCATTCATCACCTTTTGGGGTCAAGGGCTGAATAAAATGAAGACTGAGGTATAGAAAGATGAAGTGTTGTACGAGGTTCCATAGTTAAGTGATAAAGGCAGAATTTGAACCCACGTAGTTGGGCTCCAAGGCCCATGCCAAGGATGGCAGAGCAGAAAATGAGAAGAGTGTGGGCCCCTGAGAGCATTACCGGGTGCCCAAAGCAGCCCCTGACACCTTGATCAGGTTACATTCAGAAGGTAAATCTCCGACTTAAGCCACTGCAGCAGGGGTTTTCTTGCAGCTAATTCAATCCCGATCCCGTTTGGCTTGTTGTGATATCAGGAGAGAGCCCTGGGCTGGATGCCAGTTGACCTTGGGTTGAGTTCAAGCTCAGCCGGGTGACTAGCTGTGTAACACTGTAAAAGTCACTTCCACTCCTTGGGTGCTGCTTCCTTGTCTTTGAAAGGAGAGGACCAAACGAGATTCCTGTCTAAGACTTTCAGCCTCCTCTTCTGAGATTCTTCCTGTTTCTCATGGCTGCCGTTTCATATTTTCTGATGTGTTAATTGTAACATCAAAGGATAGACTAGCACTGGGCAAGTCCTTTGCTTTCAGAACAGCAAATGCAGAGATGCATTGGAACCTGGCCCTCATCCTTTACCACCCTGCTGGTTGGTAGTTCATAAAAGTCACTTGAGAAACCAACACATGTTGAACTTAATATCATCAGAGACCAGCTTGCCTTATAGTCTTAATATCTCACCATTTCCCTCTATAATTATCCACCAGGCACAAGAATTTCTATTTAATTCTGTTAAAAAAAGCCTTGCACAACCCTGGAATCAGGAATAGCTGGAGTTAACGAGAACAGTTTACCCAAGAGAAGACAATTTTGTCAGGCCAACTACACATAGTAACCTAACTTTGCTCTTTCTTGGTCACTCCTTGGAGATGTTGGAATCACTCTAAATAAATTCTGGTGATAACACAGCAGAAGGTATCAAGATAGTAAACACTAAAGCTGTCTTATTTATCAGCTCTCAGGCTTTTATTGCCTGATCATTAAGAAAAACACTACAGGAATGCGGTTTTCTGATGGGCTTTAAGGACATACAGAATCAGGGCCTAATTGAGTAGGACTGGAGCTTAAAGATCATCTTGTCCGAAGTTTTTCTCAATTTTTGCTTCACGTTAGAATAGCCCAGGGCTTTTTAAAAATCCCCAAGTCCGGGCTTTACCCTAAACCACTTAAATCAGAGTCTCTGTGAGTGGCACACAGTGTATTCTAAATCTTCCAGGTGGTTTCTATGTACAGCCAAGGTCGAAAACCACTGATCTCAGTCAACCCCCTCCTCCCACCCCCGGCCCTCCCCACCCCTCGCCTTCTATTCACATGAGTGGCTGAGGCTCAGTGGGGAACCAGCTTGACCAAAGCCTCATCATCATCTACAAACTGAGGTCTGTGATGCCTGTGGTTTTTGCTCCCTACCGTCTCAGAGCCACAACACACCCTGGGAATTCTGGTCTCAGACAATCTCAACCTCACCGCCAATTCCAAAGCCTGTGTGGAACTGTAATTGCAAAGGCATGGAAAAGAACTTTGACTCAGACATTTTGAGAATCAACCTGAAACTTTTCTTGCCTACAGAAATCCATTATGAAGGGAGACAGGCTATGCAGCCCAGGGTCTGCGGAATGATCATGCTGTATAGCAGAGGGGAGCCATGGGGGCTGGGAGATGGACAGTTAGAGGGAGGGAGAGGAAAGAGGCAAGCTACGTCTGCTGGGTTCCTACTTCTCTGAGCAGGGGCCACATGCTAAACACTTTACAAAGATGAGCTAACTTAATCTTCAAACCCAGGCTGTTTAGCTGGTATGTAGAGAAATACCAGTACTGGTTGTTAAGATACTCAAATAATTCTATTGAGATTGGTAAATAGCTATTGCTCCAAGACAGCTGATTGCTACCCCTTTTCCTGGCCCCCTGTTTCTAATTCTTTTTTTTTTTTTTTTTTTTTTTTGCTGTACGCGGGCCTTTCACTGTTGTGGCCCCTCCCGTTGCGGAGCACAGGCTCCGGACGCGCAGGCTCAGCGGCCATGGCTCACGGGCCCAGCCGCTCCGTGGCATGTGGGATCTTCCCGGACCAGGTCACGAACCCGTGTCCCCTGCATCGGCAGGCGGACTCTCAACCACTGCGCCACCAGGGAAGCCCCCCCCGTTTCTTCTTTAGGACCCCCTAACCTCTCCTTGATTCAGCACCCAGAGTGTTGACACATGGCATGGCAGATGCGTTTGGACCCTGCTCTAGGGCTAAAGTCCCAATCCTTTCTGATTACTCAGTTCTCATGTTTCATAAACTGTTAAATCTTTTAAGTCTCACCTCCGTTCACGTCCTCCCTCCTCCTATAGCAAGACAGTTTCATAGCTTTACAGATGAAAAGACATGCTCAGAGAGGGTGCAAGACTTGCCCAAAGTCACACAGCAAATAATTGGCAGTCACCCCAGCCACTTCCTGCACTTGAGTCTTTAGGCAGTGCCTGTGTTTGAAGAATGATGCCTGGTAGGTGCTCTGGGATCAACGGTGCATTTAATTCTTTACCTCCTTTTCTTTAAAGCATGAAAAGAAGAAAACTGTAACGGCTCTGCTTTACTTGTCTCAGATACAACATGTACTGGGATGACTGCAGTGAAGATATCAACATTGCCTGTGGGTATTTTTTTTTAAACAAACAAACAAAAAAATTGATTTGAGGGGAAAAGAATGACAGTTTTAGGCCCAGCCTGAGAACTTGTCTCCAGGATTGGAGTCTGGAGTAAATCAAGTAACCACATTGCCTGTATCTACTAACTACCCCGCTCCTCTCTTTCCTCACTTCAGAATCCCCACCCAGAGACTTCAAAATAGTGATTAACACTCTCAGGTACTGCCAGGGCTGTGTGGGCATTACTCTGTAATGTGGGGGAAGCACTTACACGCAAAGAGTGCTCAGTAAGTAACATTTACTGCCCCTTTACCACCACTTTTCCACAGCACAAATGAATCTGGAAATCATTTTTTAATATTGCAGAGCGGGGCTATTTATTCTGCATTGAACTCCACTTTCTTGTCCTCCTGGGACTTGTAAAGAATGCTAATAAATTCTGTAAATTGTAGAATTTCATCAGCCAAAGAGAGAAAATGATCCAGAGTTAGTTCTCATTATTCGAGCAAATGCTTGGACGCAAGACCACGGGTTCAGGGCTTACTTCATGGCGGGCACAGAATTTGGCATGGAGAAGGTACTCCGTGAAAAGCTGTAAATTCAATGTTTAGATTTTTTTTTCCAGAAGAGTAAAGGACGAAGCATGATTCGATGTCTCATTTCTAGGTGTAGGTGCAGTGGCCATTTCAGACTGCATTAAGTCATATATTTTTAGTCACCTCCCCGTATTCTAGAGGATTCTCTCCTTTTTGTTATATTAGAACAGATTAACTCTAAAGCATGGAATAAGGTAAAATCTAGCCTCTATGAAAGAAAAATCTAAATTTTTTATTCAGATAATTTCTGTCACTGCTATACCTCTGTGACTTAACTGATACCAAATAACCCATTTGAAAAGGAAGATGAGAGTTTCACAAAGAACTTCTAAGTAGCGATGCCGTACGATATCACAGCCAGTTTTTCATGGGCAGACAGAGCTAGATCCCAGTTCCTGCCTGGCCATTCACAAGGGATGTGACCTTGGACAGAAAGCTTAATTTTTAGAAGCATTGGTTTCATCATCTTTCACAAGGATTCTAACTCCCTGCCTTCCTTCCCTGACTGCTGAGAGGATTAAAGTTGATGGCAGGTGTAGCATTTATGGACTGGGGCTGAGAACATGTTAGGTTTTAGAAAAACACTGGTCTTCTTTCCCCCACTGATTCAAGGTCTTGGGATACACCAAGAGATGCTGACAAAAAAGTCATATGATTTTGTAGCTCATGTGTGTTTTACATACAGAAAAGAGTTTGAAATTGTTAAGATAAGCTTTCCCATAAGAAAATTAAAGGACCTACAATTAAATCAAATTATTTATGATTGTTTAATTTAATAATTACAATTACTCTCTTCTTTTCCTCAGCTAATTTACAATTATAAAATCATTCATAGTTATACTTTTCTTGGAATATTGTGGTTTAATATTTTTATTTTTCCAAAAAGTATTATAAAATTTGAGAAAAAATAGTTTAAGTCCAATCTAAGAAAAGTGGCTGATGAATATCCATCTTTCTGGATAAAATAAATGAATGAATAACTGAATAGCAGAGCAAAGGAAAAGGATAACATCAATCCCACTGCCTTGCTACAGCTAAGAATGATTATTTTTACTTCACATATAAGGAAGGTGGCTTCATTCTACAAGGTCAAGTCCCTTCTCTAAAACCATACAGTCACAGTTGAAGAGTTGGCATGACCCGAGCTGATCGGATCACAGCTGGACATCTGAACCTGTGAACCAGGCCAATGAGATTCTCTCTTTCAAGAACTTGGAGCTGGAAGGTGTTGGGCACTGAAACAGTACTGTTAAGATGGGGCCCCAGTCAGTACTTCAACCCAAAGCCTCGTGAAGGCTGATATTCTAGGAACCAGGGGTTAACAGTCTTACCTGGAGAGAAGAAGAATGGAGAGGAGAGGAGGGGAGGGGAGGGGAGGGGAGGGGAGAGGAGGGGAGGGGGAGGGGGGAGGGGAGGGGAGGGGTGAGGGGAGAGGAGGGGAGGGGGAGGGGAGAGGAGGGGAGGGGAGGGGTGAGGGGAGGGAAGGGGAGGGGAGGGGTGAGGGGAGGGAAGGGGAGGGGAGGGGAGGGGTGAGGGGAGGGAAGGGGAGGGGAGGGGAGGGGAGGGGAGGGGAGGGGTGAGGGGAGGGGAGGGGTGAGGGGAGGGAAGGGGAGGGGAGAGATTTTCTATACCTAGGTTCCAGGAAATCCCTCTTTATCTATTAAAAACAAAGGACTTTTAAAATAAGACTTGAACGTGTTTCTGTTCTTTAAAACAAAAGTTCTCTAAGACTGGAACATTTACCACAGAAAAAAATATTGTGCTGAGAATGGTTAAGAGGTTAGAGAAAAATAACCTTTATATCCCCACACCTCCCACCACGTGTAATTACAGCTATAGTACATAAATACGGACAACCTACTTTCATGATGCATTCTAAAGAAACAGAAAAAGCCTGCGGTGGCAGCGAGCGCTGAGCGGAGCTGGACTTCTCATACTCCAGCCCAGCACTCGTGCTATGGGAAACAGTATTAGCTAGAGCTGTATTAGTGCACATGAGAATGGCTCTGTTATTTAAAGTGAAAATGTGGGCAACTGAAAACAGGAAAGAGAATTAGCTGTAACTGGTGTACAACCTTAATGCCAGAATGGGACCAGTTCACGGAGGTAAGGAAAGAGATGTTCCCAGGCAAGGACCAGAGAGGAAGATCAACTATAATAAAGGATCAGGATAGCACAAGGGTAACGAAAAAGAGAAAAGGGACTAATGACTTGGCTATTCCCGGGTAAGGATTTTTCTAGGTCCTTAGTGAGAAGGTATTGAGGTAATGTCAGACCCACATGATATATTATTTGTGCTTTGTTGTACATACTATGGTTTATGTAGTTCTTTAAGTGAACTTTACATAGTTCATTCCATGCATGATAGTAGGAATAATAGCTATTATTGATTGCTGTCTTGCTATATACCTGATGTCCTGCTGGGCATTACATAGATCCACATTTCCCTGCTCACGTGACCCCCATATCCATCCGTTCGAGAGTGGAAGATGAGACCCTGCTGGATACTCCCTAGGCTGAAGGAGTGGTCGTGGGAGTCTCTTCCTGTGAAATGTGGACGAGCTTGGACACGTGGGTGGAGGTGTCCACGTGCTTGTGAACTGAGTCCCCTTGCAGCATGGATAAGAGACTGTGTATGCTGGGCGCCGGGTCACAGTCCAGCATGGAACTCTGAGAAGCCCAAGGATTCTAAGGTGGAACCTGGCCATCTGGGTTTTTATGAAGTTAGATTTGTTACAGGCGGAGGACAGAACATATTTAACAACTTGATTTTTATAACCTACAAGTATTTAGCCATAGGATATGTGGTCCTCCATGGGGGCTAAGCCTCCCACAGAGCCTGAAAATTCAGGGTCAACCTGGTGCCCAGTATAGAACCAGGCACATAATAGGCCTTCAATAAACATAGTTTGATTATTTGTTACTATTTTTAAGGCTTATATCTGCTTAGTAGGGCTTTGAGTTACATACAAAACAGTGACTTGTGTGTTGGATGGGGTTTTGAAATAGGCAACAGTTAGATTCTAGAATTAATCATCCAAACAGAACAATGCTGAATCCTTGAACAAGAAGGGCCTGGAATAATAACAGGTGGAGAGAGGCCGTTGAAGAGGACCCGGCCCACAATATCCTCTCTACTCCACTAGTTGGAAGCAATTAGCTGGGGAAAAGGGGGAGAGGGTAGCACCAAGAGGGGAACAGCTGTTCCTGCAGCTGTTGGTAAGAACACAGAGGCTGAACGTGAATTAAAGTTCATCTTCATGCGTTGCATTGTTTCAGCAGCAGAGAGCGTCAGCCATTTGTACGTTGCACAGAAAGGATGATCCATTAGACGTGCCCTGCACATCCTGCACTGACAACTTAGTGACTGGGAGAACTTTGTCTCTGCAATAATAGAGAACTGGAGCTCAACCTGTGCAAGAAGAAATAAAGAGGGGTGATGGAAAGCACTGGTCTAGACTTGGAAAACACATCCCCGATTTACTGAATGTCTACAGGTAAGTCACCTCACCTCTCTGAGCTCCATGATTTCATTAAAAACACTAAAGCACTTAGCTTTATTCAATATACAACCATAGGTGAACTTTCGTGTCAGCAGCCGCTACTACTACTCCTGTTAATTATTTCTCCCCAGTGTAAAGTGGAGATAACATTGTCCTTCCTGCCTGCTTGAGGGGTAGTTGTAAGGATAAATGAAGTAATGGATGTGAAAGTGATCTGAAGCCTGCAGATGCTGCTCAAATGTGAGGGGTTGTTAATATTACATATTCCAGAGGAATGATCTACCTGGCCCTCAATGGCCTATCTGACCCCTGATATCTGGTGTATAGAATTCTTCTTTTCAACGTATTTCTTTGATGTCTGGAATTCCTATATTCTTTCTGTCCAATAGAACTTTCTGTGATGATGGAAACATTCTATATCTGCCTTGTTTATGCTATCTGATGCATGTGGCTAGCAGCCACTGTTCTGGATACCACAGTCTTATGTGAATTTATTCCTAAAGAAGAAATATACATTTATAATATACTTCATTCACAGTTTACTTGCTATGGGTAAGACAACTCTGAGTTTAAACAACATCAATAATTATAATGATAGTCATATGAATACCTTCATAATCATATTAACAGATGTAACAGCTGATATCATGCATAGCATATTCACAGCCCTCTGAGTTTGTTGTTAATTCACATTAGGGAAGAGACATTGGAAGCTCAGAAAGATTAACAGATGATGTAATAATATAAAAAATAACAATGACAAGCTTTATTGAGTGTCTACTAGCCAGAAATTCTCTAGAATTTTATAATCATTATGTCATTTGATTCTTACACTAAACCTACATATTATTATTATAGCCATTTTGAGGAAACTGACTCTAAGTAATTTGCTTAAGATTACATAGCTAGGAAGTTGCAGATATACAATTTTTACCTAGGATGTGTAATTCCTAAGAGAAACTGTCCTACCTGAGTAGGTATCCCTTCCCCTTTACTCTCAGCCACTGCTCCTTATTGCTTTTGTACGTTCGTCTTACCATAGTTTAAAATTATGAATTTGCTTGTTTGTTTTATTGTCTTTCACTCCCCTTATAAACTCCACAAGAGTACAGAGCTTTTTTGTTTTATCCAACAATTTTAATCATTCCCATAGTAGATGCTCAATAAACAACTGTTGTTGAGTAAGTAGGAAGTGCCTTTTGGCTATCATCATAATTATCACCATCACAGTCATTGCTTATATTTAGACCTTCCATATGTGCTGTAATTTATTGGTTTATATCTATCTCTCCTCTCTTAAACTAGGAAATCTTTGAGTTTAACTACGCTTTTATCTTAGTATACCTAACCTGGCATACCGGAGGGCTTCACAAATATTAGCTGCACTGAATGGGATGGAATTAAACTTCTTCTGAACAGAAATGGGAATCTGAGAAACTGAGACATGGAGTTAGAATGACCTCACAGAGGGAAGGACAAAAAGGAAATAGAGAAGGGGCTCAAACAGCAGATGCTGTTGGGAATGTGAAGGTGGGTTGGGATGAGACCCCAGAGAAGCTGGGGAGGCAAGTGGGCAAGATGGAAGTCTCCTTTATTACAGTCATGGGGGTACCCGGGAGTTGTGGGCGAACAGACCAGGAAAATGTTACTGTAAAAGTAACCTCTTCAATACAGGAAGTATGTTAAAAGAACCACTGTGTGGCCCCTTTCTAGGTGGGAAAATGTTGAAATCAAATGAAAATGAACATTCTCTTCAGTATATTCTCTTAAATGCTCTCAGAACATGGCTTTTCCTTTCCTAATTATAATAAACAATGGCATTTGTTTGATGTCATTTCCTGATGGAAACCTTTCCTGACCATCTCTGGACTAGGTCAGTACACCTAGTCTGTGTTCTCAAAGCACAGTGTGCGTTCTCTTTGTAGCATTGTCATAATTTTAGTTGATTAATTGTGCAATGATTGATTTATGTCTGTCTCCCTAGTGGACTGAAGCTCACAATTACACGACGCACTGTCTTATCCCCAGCATCTAGTGTGATGCCTAGAAATAACAGTAAGTGCTTATTAGTTATTGATTATTTATTGAATTAAAACTAACCATACTAGAGGAAGTGCTGTGGCTAATTATACGGTTTTTACTCTCTATGGAAGCTTATCACCCAGACATCAGTGAGGTCCTCTACATGCCAGGCATTGTCTTGGACATGTTGATGAAAGTTTAGTGGTAAGAATGTATAGAAATCACCCAGTTCAGTCTCAGGCATATTGTAGACATCATGTGCATGTTAGGTCCCAGCTCTCTCTCTCTCTCTCTCTCTGAACTCTTTTATGTAAGCTTTCAAATATAAAATATAAATAATGAATCACTATAAACAAGGTAAAATACAATACATAAAATCAATTAAATTGATATTTGCATCTACATGTGCTAGGCGCTATAGGGAAGCTCCTGCCCCATGTCCAAAAAGTTCGTACTCCGGACCATGATTTTCAGTAGGAATCACATGGGGAGTTTCAGCATTCAAATTCCTGAGCCCCACCTCTAGGAATTCTGATTCTATGTACCTTTGATGCATTTAGGAATGATACTCATACACACTACTATAAAATATATAAAACAGGTAAACGACAAGGAGCTACTGTATAGCACAGGAAACTCTAATATCTTGTAATAACCTATAATGGAAAAGAATCTGAAAAAGTATATACACATATACATGTATATATATATGTATGTACAACTGAATCACTTTGCTGTACACCTGAAATTAACACACTGTAAATTAACTATACCTCAATAAAAAAAAAGAACGCTGCTCGACGAAACTTTATGCCGCTCAGATTATTTCCCTCTTGTAATATTTCCTAAAAGTAAAATAACTGTAGGATTCACTGGCAGATGTGGAAACAAGCTTGTTGGCCCCGCTACCCACCAGATGTTAGGTAACAAGGATGGGTTTTCCCCTTGGGCAGGGACTGCAAACCTGGCTGATCAATAGCATCATCTGAGAGGAACATTTTAAAGACCAAGGGACTAAGTGTGGTCATTCTGATCAACTAGATCTGGGAATTGCTGAATGACTAGACAGACATAAGGGTTTCAAGTTCATACCAGCTGTTGCCTTCTACAAGGCCCTCTCTCACACCTCCCCATTCTGATACACCTACATGCAAGCAAGTTCCACCCTGCATAGGGTTCATGAGCCAGAACCTTGAGCCCATCAGATCTCAGGCTTGAATAACACCTGGGTTATGGCTCAGGTAGCACAGGACTTTCCCTCTCCTCTCTAACACTTCCTGTTTCTCCTAGAACTGCCTCTACCCTGAGACCCAACTTATTTGTTTCTTGTAACTCCCACTCCCAGAGCTGGAACCTGCTAGATCCTGTGCTGCTTAGAAACAGGCATCTTACTTACTGTCTGGAGATCTGCTTAAGATCTGCTGTTATCCTCCTGGCCTCACTTACCACCTGCTGCTTAGACTGCTGTTCAACCTATGGCCTCCCCCTCCTCTTCCTGCCTCTGTCCCCTTTTTGTGATTAATCTTTCTTGTATATAGACAGTTTTCTCAATGACATCCTTCAGTGGGCACTGAGCATTCATCTGCGCAGCTGCCTCTGTGAGGCCAAATTCTGTGCTCACCCAGCATGCTTTGCACAGTTGCCAATACTGATTTTGCTAAGTATTACAGTATTCATTCCATGTCCATGTAAATCATTTTGCCTTTTTAAGAAATTATTTTGTTTTATGATGTGTGCGTGTGTGTGTGTGTGCGTGTGTGTGTGTGTGTGTGTGTTTGGGAGGGAGGGGTCAAATTAATTATGAATCTTCCATCCCAACAATTATTCATAAAGCTAGCATCATTTGCATCTTAAATAGTCTCCAGGAATTCAGAGAAAGAGTGCACCATAGTCACAATGATAAACTCAGTAATAATTAGAATTATTCCCAGGCTGTTAAGTAATGCAGACATGTTAAAAGATTTTTAGTTGAGCTTATTACGTTCTAATAAAATTAAAGCACGGCTAAAGGGCAATATTGGTTAGCAGCTTGTCCATTACAAAATCCATATTGTCTTTGGCTGTTTAGATACTGGCTAGGTGTTTACATAGGCTCACACAAATGCTTTAAAAAATCCCACCACCACCTCAGACCTATGGATGCAAAAAACAAAAACACAACAGAACAAACAAACCAAAACTCCTGCTTTCAATATAGTTATTTTTCAGTTAGAATTTTCACCACTTCCGATCCAATAAGTAATCCACTTAAAACTTTTGCAAAGCTTTTTAATGCAAACTTTAGTTTTCAATATCATCATGCTCTACTTTATAGATATCTGCCAGTTCTGATTTTATTCTGTTCCATTCTACCCCACCCTACTCTATCTTATCCTATCCTGTCCTTCCTGTTTTATTTTTTCTGCATTATCCTATCCGATCCTAGGCTATTTGATTCTCTGCAGTTAATACAGCAATCACAGAAACTTTGGGCAATAATGAAGAGATGAACAGGTTGAAGACTTTGCTCTCAAACTTTTGGCTTCAGAGTGGGGAGGAACTATGAAAAGTGTACAAGTTACTGTAAAATAGGGCAGACCTGTGATGTGAGGGACCAGGGTGTCATGGAAAGACACATGTGACAATAGAGATTGGTGTGGGGTTAGGTGGGTGGAATGCCCTGACATCTGATGTCACATCACAGTGCTTCAGGTAGGGAAAGGGCCACTGCACAAAAGATCACCAGACCACTAAAAGGATATGAGATCAGAGTCAGTAACTCCAAAACGAAATCTACAGGCCTATTTGTTCTGTAACTCTTACACAAATGGTAAAAATTTCCCCCACGCCAAAAATAAACACAACAAAGCAAAAACTTGGCGCACCATGAGATGAAGAGCTCCACCTTTAGCGTGTCCTTAGCGTGCCCCCCTCAATTTCCTTGTCTTTCCACCAAATCTTTTTTCCCTCCTTCACATTATTGCTCATCTGGATGAGTAATTCACTTGCTTTATCCCATCTCATCCATTCCTAGGAAGGATCATGTCTAAAACCTATAAAACACATGGGACCGGGCTTCCCCGGTGGCGCAGTGGTTGGGAGTCCGCCTGCCGACGCAGGGGACACGGGTTCGTGCCCCGGTCCGGGAAGATCCCCCGTGCCGTGGAGCGGCTGGGCCCGTGAGCCATGGCCGCTGAGCCTGCGCGTCCGGAGCCTGTGATCCGCAACGGGAGAGGCCACAACAGTGAGAGGCCCGCATACCGCAAAAAAAACAACAACAAAAAAACCACATGGGACCTATATGCTCCTCTTCGGAAACAGAAAAAATAATAGTGATGACAATAATAACATAAGTAATAGCTGTCATTTCAGGAGCACCTCTCATGTGCCAATCATGATGCTTAGCTCTTCCCATGGTTTAGTTCTAGCCCTTATATCAACAGGTGAGATTGGGACTATCATTACCCCTAGATGAACATAAAATTAAGAGACAGTAAGTGACTGGCACAGAGCAAGATTACATAAACAGTTGTTAATCGAATGAACGTATGACTAAATAAATGGGTAAATGGAGGGACTGTCCAAGGTCCCTCTGCAGTAAGTGGTGGAGCGTAGCCTTGAACCATGAGACATGGAAGCGGTTGCTCTTAACTACCGCACTGTTGTACTGTATGGGGCGTTAGGGCTTGGGAGAGTAGAGAGGTGGGGGGAGGATGGGGGCAGCCAGGGGAGAGGATGATGGCAGATGGAATCCCTGCTGCAGACACGAATAGGGAGGCTGGAGAGGTGCCTGGATTTGGGAGGGGGCCCAGGAGCTGCCAGACAGAAAGGCCTGAGGCCTTCACTAACACATTCCTTCAATGTCAGCTTGAAGTGACCTTTTCCATTCTTCTCTTTTCTACATTTCACACCCCCCAATTCCTCCCTTTCACCTCTCTGGCAGTTTCCAGTTTCTTCTCCATCTCCGTCACCCTTCCTTGGCTCGACTCCATTTCTTTCGAGTGTCTCTAAAAATGCATATGTCTCATGATTCCAATTGCTGGTGATACTCCTTCACCCGAGAGGGTTGAAGCAAAAGTTTGAAAAGTTTTAATTTTTTTATTGAAGTATAGTTTATTTGCAATGTTACATTATTTTCAAGTATACAGCATAGTGTTTCAGTATTTTTGCAGATTATACTCCATTATAAGTTATTACAAGACAATGGCTATAATTCCCTGTGCTATGTAATATATTCTTGTTGCTTATCTACATTATACATAGTAGTTTGTATCTGTTCATCTCATACCCCTAACTTGTCCCCCACTTCCCTCTCCCCTTTGATGACCACAATTTTGTTTTCTACATCTGTGAGTCTGTTTCTGTTGAAAAGTTTTAAGTTTTTATTTTAATTTTAAGGAAGAAAACACTCTGCAGACCTACTTCAGGACGTTATCCAAACTGGCAAAATTTCAGCTCCAGGCTACCACTCCACTAAAGATTACCAGCGAGGAAGACACCCACTGTGTGAGAGATGTGGAGGCCTGCACTGGCCAGAGAGCTGTAGGATGGCAACAAGGAAGACTCCAAACAGCTAGGGGTTCTCTCCTAAGAAATGGTATAGTCCCTCGAGTAGAAAAACTGATAAGAGAATCAGGATTTTTATTCACCCTCCTGACAAGACGCAGAAACTCCCACACACATCACCTTATCCCTCACAATAGCCTTCAGAGCACCTTGTGCTATATCTATATATTTTCCCCTTCATCACAAACTCATTTGCACGTGTCAGCACTAATTTTCAAATGTGCCTCGAAGCAGCGAAAAATGAAACTTCAGATTAGTAGCAGCTTTCAAATAGCATTCACTCACAGCGGGCTTTCAACTTTTACTTGTTATTAAAAAGGGGGAAAAGGCAAAATTGTTTTTTTTTTTTTATCACTCTCATTAAGCCTTTAAGAGCTGCAATTGCACAGAAAAGAGACTGAGAATAGGGGAAAAACAACAACCAAACAGAGGTTCTACTTTTGAAATAAAAGTGCCAACTTAATAATAAAATTCACAGTGACAAAGTCCGATGAAATGACTACTTTCTCAAACTCGTGATCCTTGATCTGTGCTTTTGAAAGAAGTGGGCGTGACTGCAGAAAGGAACTGTTTACTTTTTGGGCAAAAATAGGGCCCTGTGGTGGAGATGAGTACAGACAGGAAAGAAAGAAAATGCCCTTTAGAGAGGGCCAACCTCATCCCAGAACGCTAGAAATGTTGTCTACACTGCCTCATTTAATTCTCACACCTTTTCCTGGAGCCCATCTGAGATGAACACTAGAAGAATAAATATAGTAACAACTTAAATAAACAGTGCTCTGACTATGTGCCAGGCCCTGCTTTAAGGGCTTTATGTGACAAATCTCATTTAATTCACACAGCCTTGTCAGTTATGCCCTATTTTTATCCTTTTTAAATAAACTAGTTTACTGATGAAAAGGTTAAGAAAGGGCTCAACATCACATGGCTCGGTGGATCAAAGCTTTGGACCTAAGCAGTGTGACTCCAGGGCCCACAGCCCTCTCTACTGTACTAAGCTGTTGATAGGATAGGTCTCCTGTTGAGAGAAGTACACATCAAGGCAGACAGTACTGGAAAAGGAAATGGTTCTCCACTGAGGCTGAAAGCGGACTGGGTGTTACCTTAAGAACTACAGTGAAGATGCTGGGCTTTATTCTAAGGAGGAGCCAATGAAAGTTGAAGCAGGGGAGTGACAAGGTCAAGTTTTCTTTCCTGAAATATTATTGACTTTGCAGGACGGAAGACTGGAGGGAGGCAGGCAAAAAGTAGGGAGACCAGTGAGAAGCCTGCTGCACAATCCAGGTAGGAGACGATGACACCTGTAATAAGGGATGTGGCAGAAGGACAGAGGGAAGCGGAGGGAACTGAGAGAGAGATAGTAAGTAAAATATTGATACTAGGACCTGAGAGCGATGGACTGGATACATGTGTTTTTGAGGGGTGGGGCTAGCGAGGAAGAGATTGGGGGAAATGTTGAGGATGTGATCAGAATATGAGGAGACAAAAAGAGAAAAAGGTTTAATCTTTTGGGAACTGGGATTTTGTAACTCTAGGGTTAGTTTCAACCTTCTTCTCCCTCTACTCATTTCTCTGAGAAAGATGGGGGCACAACAAATTTCTGTATATTCCAGGCACTGTCCTGTGTACTTTAAGAAGTTGGTGCCTTCAAAAGGAAGAGAATATGCCTCAGCAGCTGGAATCATTTAAAGAATGGTAAGTGGAACAGATTGTAGATTCAGAGCCAGGGAACTTCCTCAAACAGACAGAAGACTTCTAAATAAAACCGAGTTTACCTCATACTTAATGGTGAAGACTAAATGCTTTCCCCCTATGACCAGGAACAAGACAAAGATGCCTACTCTCACCACTTCCATTCAACTTTGTAATAGAGGTTCTAGCCTATGCAATAAGGTAAAAAATATTAAAAGGCATCCAGGTTTGAAAATACATAGTTACACTGTCCTATTTGAAGAAGACATGATCATCTCTGTAGAATATCTGTTGGAATCTATAAAAAGATATGAGAACTAAGAAATGAATTTAGTGAAAGTTGAAGGATACATTATCAATATAAAAGTCAATTTTGTTTCTGTATACTGACAACTGAAAATAAGAAATACAAAATATTTTATTTCAAAAAGTATCAAAAATATAAAAGGCTTAAGGATATGTCTAAAACCTATATAATGAAAACTATAAAACATTGCAGAAGTTGAAGAAGATCTAAGTAAATGAAAGGCAACATTATGCTCATAGATTAGATAACTCAGTTGTTAAGATATCAATTCTTGCCAAATTGATCTACAGATGAAACATAATTCCAATCAAAACCTCAACAGAATCTTTTGTAGACATTGACAAGGTAATTATAAAATCTATACAGAAATACATAATACCAATTATAGCCAAAACATATTTGAAAAAGAACACAGTTGGAGGAGTTCCACTACTTGATTTCAAGACTTATTATAAAGCAATGTAAATCAGTACAATGAATGCAGTGTGGTACTGGCATCAAGATATACAAATAAATCAATGAATTCGAAGATAATCCAGAAATTGACTCACACACATATGGTCAATTGAGTTTTGACAAAAATGCAAAGGTAATTAAGTGGAGAGAAGAGAGTTTCATCAACAAATGATGGACAACCCCATGCAAAAAATTAAACTTTGTTCCATTCCTCACATCACATAAAAATTATCTCAAAATGGATCACAGATCTAAATTTAAGAGGTAAAACATAAAAACACTAAAAAATTATTGGGAACAAATATGTGCAGTTTACTATATTTAGATTATACTTCTAAAAGGAAAAAAAAAATCTTTATGACCTTGGTTTGGTATGAATTTAGTGAATTGGTTTGGTAAAGAGTTCTTAAATCATCAAAAGCACAATTCATAAAAGAAAAAATGCTAAACTGGACTTCATTAATATTAAAAACTTCTGCTATTTGAAAGACACTCTTAAGTGAAGGAAAAGAGAAGATAAAACTGGGAGAAAATATTTCCAATCGTATATATTTGGTAAAAGACTTGTATACAGAATATATGGAAAAAAACCTCTCAAAACTCAGTAATAAGTAAACAAACAAGCCAAAATTTTAAAAATGGCAAAATATTTTAACATTCCTATCACCAATTAGGATATATGGATGGCAAATGAAGACAGGAATAAATGCTCAACATCATTATTCATTAGGGAAGTGCAAATTAAAACCACAAGGTTATACATATTAGAATGTCTAAAATTTAAAAGACTAACCCTACCAAAGGTTGGTGATGATATAAAATGGTACCAACACTTTAGAAAACAGTCTGGCAGTTCCAAATAAATAAATATACCCCTATCATATGAGCCAGCCATTCTACTCCAGGGTACTTAAGAAAGAGACACGAGAGCATAAATCCATACAGAGTTATACATTAATGTTCATAACAGACTTATTTGTAATAGTCCCAAACAAAAAGCACCCAAATATCCATCAGCAAGTTAAAGGATAAACAAATTGTGGTATATCCGTACAACGGAATACTACTCACCATCAATGGAAAATTAACCATTGCTACATGGATCAACACTGGTGAATTTCAAAATAATTATGCTGAGCGAAAGAAAAAGACAAAAAGAGTACAAACTGAATAATGTCTGAAAGTAAATCAGTGGTTTCCTGGGAGGGAGAAATAGGAGGGAGAAGCAGCGGGGAAGAATTAGAAAGGGGCACAAGGAAACTTTTGTAGTGATGAGTATGTACATTATCTGAACTGTAATGGTGGTTTCATGGGTATTTATACCTGCTAAAACTTATCGAAGTGTACACTTTAAAAAAGTGTAGTTTATTATATTTTGATTATTCTTCAATAAACTTTTTTCAAAGCTTATCTGTGCATAATTAGATTTTTATTTTATATTCTGAGAGTCTAAGTTTCTAAGAATGTACTCTCAATCTGCATATATAACCCAGAGCATCTACAGAAGTGATGGAGACCACCTTCTCCGATGCCAGTGGATTATCCCCAAGTAGGACATGTTCTATTGTGTAAGAAAATGGAAAATAAATTTCTTCCAAGTGTTATTCTGGCCCCAAGGGCCTAAGAAAATATGTAGCCATGACTGATAGATGGAGAGCCAACTAGTACAGTAGCAATGTTTTTCCAGCTGTATTTCCTGTCTATTGAGGTGTCCCCCAGTTAAAGTGGTAATTGAACTAATATCTGTCATCATTTCTATCTTTGGGACTTCCCAAAATCACATTCTTCTGCCTCACTTGCAGAGAGGAGGAGCTACTTGCCCTTGTCGTAACTATTGTTTAAATAAAGAACACAAAAACTTTATTTCTGAACCTCTTCTACGGATATAGCATACGACTCTATTATGATTTTTAATGCAATTTTTTTGTTTAAAGTTTACATTTATGAGTTTATAATTGTGATAGTAATTATATATATAGTTCCTATTGAGCTGTCTTAAAGTTGCATATTATCTCATTTAATCCTCAGAACAATCCTGTGGGTGGTATTATTACTGCATATTACAGATAAAGAAACTGAGGATTAAAAGACTATTTGCCCAAGGTAATATGTATTATTTTTGGAGCAGGGATTTAAACCTAGATCCAGCTGACTAAGAAGCCAGTGATTCAAACCACTTTTGTATTATGTCTCATTGATTAATTTATTATTATTTTCTCTTCCCACAAAAAAATCGAGACATCTTATTATAAACACAATATAAACTAGTAAATCTTTCAGTTGAAATTACACCCCAGAAGAAGGTTCTTATAATGGACTGTGAGGGCTCAGAACATGTCCTTTTCATCTTCTTTTTCTTAATTCATGCATGATTTAAGTTTTGTTTTTTTTCAAATAACCAGTCTATTGCATCATATTTTGAATCACTTTTATAGAACTTTTCCTTACAACCAGGTCATATATTGTAGATTATTCACTAGTGTTTTCTATTAATACTTATTTTCTTGTTTTACATTTAGATATGTAACCCATTTGGAATTTTTTCTTGTGTTTGGTGTGAGAATTGGATATATTTTCATCTTTATTCAATGGCTCTCCAGTGGTCTCAATACCATTTATCCCAAGTCCATTCAGTGACTAGCCCTGATAAAACATAAAGTGTCTAAGACTAAAACATGTGCTATCTTTTTTGTTATTGAGCTGTATGAGCTGCTTATAAATTTTGGAGATTAATCCTTTGTCAGTTGCTTCATTTGCAAATATTTTCTCCCATTCTGAGGGTTGTCTTTTGGTCTTGTTTATGGTTTCCTTTGCTGTGCAAAAGCTTTGAAGTTTCATTAGGTCTCATTTGTTTAGTTCTGTTTTTATTTCCATTTCTCTAGTAGGTGGGTCAAAAAGGATCTTGCTGTGATTTATGTCATAGAATGTTCTGCCTATGTTTTCCTCTAAGAGTTTGATAGTTTCTGGCCTTACATTTAGGTCTTTAATCCATTTTGAGCTTATTTGTGTATGGTGTTAGGAAGTGATCTAATCTCATACTTTCACATGTACCTGTCCAGTTTTCCCAGCACCATTTACTGAAGAGGCTGTCCCTTCTCCACTGTACATTCCTGCCTCCTTTATCAAAGATAAGGTGACCATATGTGCGTGGGTTTATCTCTGGGCTTTCTATCCTGCTCCATTGATCTATCTTTCTGTTTTTGTGCCAGTACCATACCGAAAAAAACAAACAACCCAATCCAAAAATGGGCAGAAGACCTAAACAGACATTTCTCCAAAGAAGATATACAGACTGCCAACAAACACATGAAAGAATGCTCAACATCATTAATCATTAGAGAAATGCAAATCAAAACTACAATGAGATATCATCTCACACTGGTCAGAATGGCCATCATCAAAAAATCTAGAAACAATAAATGCTGGAGAGGGTGTGGAGAAAAGGGAACACTCTTGCGCTGCTGGTGGGAATGTGAATTGGTACAGCCAGTATGGAGAACAGTATGGAGGTTCCTTAAAAAACTACAAATAGAACTACCATATGACCCAGCAATCCCACTACTGGGCATATACCCTGAGAAAACCATAATTCAAAAATAGTCATGTACCAAAACGTTCATTGCAGCTCTATTTACAATAGCCAGGACATGGAAGCAACCTAAGTGCCCATCAGCAGATGAATGGATAAAGAAGATGTGGCACGTATATACAATGGAATATTACTCAGCCATAAAAAGAAACAAAATTGAGCTATTTGTAATGAGGTTGATAGACCTAGAGTCTGTCATACAGAGTGAAGTCAGAAAGAGAAAGACAAATACCGTATGCTAACACATATATATGGAATTTAAGAAAAAAAAAATGTCATGAAGAACCTAGGGGTAAGACGGGAATAAAGGCACAGACCTACTAGAGAATGGACTTGAGGATATGGGGAGGGGGAAGGGTAAGCTGTGACAAAGTGAGAGAGAGGCATGGACATATATACACTACCAAACGTAAGGTAGATAGCTAGTGGGAAGCAGCCGCATAGCACAGGGAGATCAGCTCGGTGCTTTGTGACCACCTGGAGGGGTGGGATAGGGAGGGTGGGAGGGAGGGAGACGCAAGAGGGAAGAGATATGGGAACATATGTATATGTATAACTGATTCACTTTGTTATAAAGCAGAAACCAGCACACCACTGTAAAGCAATTATACTCCAATAAAGATAAAAAAAAGAATGGAAACAAACAAAAAAAGATGTGCTATCAGCACATTAATAGATGGATATAACAATTGGATAGAATAGAAATTCCAGAAATAGACAAAACTACATGTAGAACTCTACTGTATGATCAAGATGGTATCTCAAATCTTTTTAGTCTTTTATCACTCGTTCTTGGTACATAGGGTCTATAAACTAAAATTTGGTGAAATGTATATTTTAAGAATCCAGGCTTATGGTTTATCCCAGGATATTGAATATAGTCAGTAATGGAAAAGAATATAAAAAAAGAATGTACATATGTGTATAACTGAGTCATTTTGCTGCATAGCAGAAATTAACCCAACATTGTAAATCAACTGTACTTCGATTAAAAAATAAATTAAAAAGAATCCAGGCTTAGAGAACTTTGTTTATTGTTAAAAAGAAAAGGAGGAATTTTCTCATTTATAAACTTCCTAAGAAGGGAGACTTTAAAATTTAGAAGCAAGAAAGGTCACCATTTTGGCTTTAGATGGGTGTTAGGCCATTCCTATTTTGTTTGTCAGGAAACCTTAGTGACGCTAGCTTGCCTACTGCATCAGGAACTGTGGAATATCAAGGCAGGTCTGCAGGGATGAAAAAAAAAGTTCGGATCTAATTATCAGGCACCAGAGTGACTAGAATTAAGTCTCTCATAAAAAAAAAGGGGGAGGCAGTTATGACCCCAGGGCTGTCTCCGGAAAAGGCAAGAAATTCTCCCTGAGCTAGGTCACTCTTTCAGTACTGACTCAGCATTGGCAGTAATGGCTGAGGGGATGACACCAGATAAAAATAGCCATAAGAGCTACACCCACTGAAATCTTACTACGTTGCAGGCAGCAGTGCTAAGAGCTTTGTAGGTATTGCTTCATCTCTTCCTCTCCACAGTTTGGCAGTGAATTTGTAGGTACTATGATAGCTGCATTTTACAGATGATAAAACTGAGATACAAAACGTTTAAGTAACTGGCCCAAAGTTAAACAGATAGAGGAGACAGAGCTGAGATTCCAGGCTGCACCCTTAACTTCTGTGCAAGAGTAAGGCACTAGAGGGACTCCGTGCTCATCCCTGGGGGAGTTGGTGAATGTCTCCAGGCAGAGCTGTGAAGCTGGATGACCACGTGGTCAGGAGACATTTTAGGATTATCATCCTGATGTTGACCAGCAGGAGTTGGGTGTTGCAGGGCGTGGGTATATGGCACCACCAGCATGTGTGAGCCCATTTCGACCCCCAAGGCTGGGAGGAGACTAGAGGTGGGTGGTCCTTCCTTCCAATGATTCACATACTATGTTTTTTTTTTTTTTGTCCTTAATTGAAGTACAGTTGATTTACAATATTGTGTTAGTTTTAGGTGTACAGCAAAATGATTCAGTTATATATATATATGTATATTTATATATACACATATATATATTTTTTCAGATTATTTTCCATTATAGGTTATTATAAGATATTGCAATAAGAATCAGACCTTGAGCCAAGGGAAGGAGGGTGGGAGGCAGGGAGATGTTAGAGTTAGAATTTTAGAAGAGAAAGTAAAAGGGGGCTGTAGTAAACCACACCTTTATCTGGCCTTCCATGGAACCCCATGTTTTCATTTATCTTTCAATTATCCGCAATTCATCATGAATTTGTCAAGCACCTACTATCTACCAGACACTGTGGTGTTAGTGCTTATTGCATAGTAATGATCTGTTTCCTTCCCTGGTCCCCAGCTGCCTGGGAGTTCTTGTTGAGCAGGTACTGCCTCTTTTATCTTCTTATACTCAGTAGAGAAAAAAGTACCAGGCGCATATGAGGTGAATGAAGAAAGACCTGAATTTAACTCCTGGATCTGTCACGTACCAGCTGTGAGATCTTGGCTAAGTACTTAACTTCTTTGGACCTTAGTTTCCCTGACTGTAAAATGAAAAATGTCCGTCTTATAAGTACGTAAAGATCAAGGAGTATCTGTAAAAGCGCTTCATAAAGCGCCAAGTGCCATGCAAATGCTGCTCTTTGCTCTCCTTAGTTTCCTTTTCCTTTTTCCTTCCCTCTCTCCCTAGTTCTTCTTTTCCCTTTCCTCCTCTGCTTCCTCTTTGCTTTTCATACCCCCACATTTGTTACTTAGTTAAATGAAACTTGTTTAAATTGCTCCCTTCTGAAGTAGATCAGGAGCAAAATAAAACGAGGAGGTAACATACATTTCAAAGACAAATTTTACTTTGAAAGAATACGCAAGTGGATCCTTCCTCATAATTTTTCATTGCTCTTTCACCATCCCACTGCTTCTCTGCGAGAGGGCTGCAGAACATTCTGTTCTTTGTGACTGAGCTCTGAAGACCAAGTTCAAACAATGGAGCAGATTCTGAAGGTGCATCCCCAGAAGCTCTTAGAACCTCTTCACCTCCCACTCTGTAGAACTGTCTTTCAAAGGCTAGCCAATCCCAGCCCTGGGGCACCCATGGACAGGGCACATCCTCCCTCCAGGGTCACACAAGGCTCCTGCAGCCCAGCTCATGTGGAAAGGCTCAAAAAAGGGTTGTGACCTTACTGCTGTGACCTTACCTCTGCAAGATGGCCTCGCGGAGCCATTCATGAGGAACAGGGCTCTCCAAATTTGGCCATCTGGTACAACATTCCTTTTAGAACCCCTGGGCATCCTGCATATCAACCCCAGAACCAGAGCTGACACGGGAGGGGACTGCTTACCTAAAGATAAGTTCATCTGAAAGACAAAAATAAGCACCTGACTCTATCGTTTGTGAAAGTCTTCTGGAGTGGTTTCTCTGAACTATCCATGTGCGAGTGATACCCTTGCAGTGCCTCCCAGTGCCTCTGGGCTCCAATCTACCCCACGTCCTTTGTGATCTAGATCCTGTTCTAGTTTCAGTCACCATTTAGCTTCGGCTAGAAATTCCCCATGTTTTCTTTGATTCTTCCGTGCCTACCATGTGCTACCTGCCTGGCATCTGAACCTTGGAGAATTCCAACAGATCCTTCAAGATCCCACCCAGACATGACAGCTGCACTGGCATATCTCAGAAGAATGCACTGTTGAATGTTCCCACTATACTTTACCTGTGCCTCGGTTGTAAAACTCCTCCATGAGGCTGACCTTGTTGAGTGCAGAGAACCTTATCCCTCTTGGTTTCCCAGTGTTTGACAGATAAGAAATACCGTCTCTGGGGTGCACTTTAAAGCTCCTCTGGTCTCTCTGTCCTCGCCCTGACTTCTTTCTCTACCCTATGGAGGGAGGATCTTCAATAGGCTTGCCAAGTTCCTCTGGTGCCCAGAACGCTGGACTTGGTCAACAGTTGTTGCAGGGGTTCTTTCAAGGTGTTAATGGTAACGGTTGTAGCACAGCTATGGACTGTACTCTTTTTTCTCAACCTCTTTCTCCCTTGTCCTGGTCCCTTCCAGGTATATGGCTAAAGGCTGAGTCTTCCATATCACTAAAGCGATAAAAGGATCCCTGGACTATGTTACGAATATCTTATTCTCCTTTGCTTGCTTTTTTTCTCAAATGCTGGTAGATGTGGCCTTTTAGTCTCTCACTCTGGTTATACAGATAATTGGGTCTACACATTGCACGAACATAGAATAGGTTTAGGGTCTGCTTAGTTTCAAGGCTATTTAACCTTGACCAGTAGACTAGGTGGACTTATGAGGCCACAACCTAAGGAATACTGGGAGCTTCCAGAAGCTGAAATAGGCAAGGAACAAAAAGCTCTCTGTGTGGTCTGGCTTGGTTTACTATGTTCTGTGAGGCCAAAACTCCAGAAGATACTAAAGTGGAGTTTTGTCTTCTTTTGCCTTTACACATCTGTTTATTCCAGGAACCTCAACATCGTGAAGGGTGGCAGGGACAAGGCAGGATTTAGGTTTCCTGGACACCCATATTTTTGCTATCATACAAATGCTATTCCTCAAAAGGATCCCAAACACACTACCCCCAGAGAGAAGGAAATGGGGAATCAAATTAGCCCGTCTTCTGGGCTTACAGCCCCGATGTCATCTTCAACCCATCTTTCAATTTTGTCTTCCATTCAGTCAGCCCCTTAAGTCTTGTTAATTCTGCCTTATTAATCCCTTTCATATCCCGCCCTCCCTCGTTTCAGCCCCATCTCTAGCATCACTGGCATACCTTAGAGGCTCAGCATCGTGCATATGGATTCTTCAAACCGTCTCCTAACTGGACATTCTCAGTCTATCCTCATGGTGCCCCCAAATGGGCTTCCTAACACACAGTTAAAACCTCGTCTCCTCCTTGCTTAAGACATTTAGGGATTGTTAATCAACTGTACTCCAATATAAAATAAAAAGTTAAACCAAAGAACTTTAAGGGTGCATTATTCATAGCAGAATCCTTGGGTTTGTGGCCAGCAGACCAAACCCACCTTGCATTGTTTTTGGTTTAACAATTAAACAAAGAAATACCTGAGCAAATCTGGATTCAATATTCAAATATTGGGAAGTTGACTGTAAAGATCCAGATTTCCAGATTTGAAAAATCAGAAAATATGATGCAACTACACCAAAAGTCCCAAAAGGCCACTGTCAGCTGGAGGTAATTTGGGGCTCTGTAAGCGATCACACGGTGTGCCCCTGAAGCCACCACAGCCCCTCCCCACACGATGGAGGCGTGTGTGCGTTCACCGGCCAACTTTTCACTCACAGGCTGATTGCTGCTAGTGAGGTTGAAATGTCTCTCTTAAGAATGAAATCCAGACTTCTTAACTGGTGTCTGAGGACTGACAATTGTGTGCACTAAATAATATCCTCACACCGTGTCCACGCCCTTACCCCAGAAGCTGTGAATGGATTCCTTCACACAGCAGAAGGCACTCTGTGGCTACGACTGCGTTAAGCGTTTTGAGATACGGGTATTATCCTGTATTCTGTATGGGCCCAGGGTAACCACAAAGGTCCTTCGAAGAGGGAGGCAGGAAGATCCGAGATCAGAGAAGAGATGCGATGGCGAAAGCAGAGATTGCACTCATGAGGCCACAACCCAAGGAATACTGGCAGCTTCCAGAAGCTGAAATAGGCAAGGAACACGTTCTTTCCTGGAGGCTCCAGGAGGAACCCCTGTCTACACTCTGATTTGAGCCCTGTAAGACTCACTTCAGACTTCTGGCCTCCAGAACGGTAGTGGAATAAATTTGTGTCATTTTAAGTCACCAGGTTGTAGTAATTTGTTATAGCAACAACAGGAAATGAATACAACTTACCCCAACTTGCTTTTCCAAATTTATCTTCTAGGGTATCTACCCAGAACACATTGTACACTCTTCTTCCCATGCTGTATCATTTTTAGATTCGTGTATTTTGCCTGAACATCTACTTGGATTGCTCACTTCCCCATCTCCATGAGTCCACAGTCTCCCCAGCTCTCAAATGCCACCTCTTCACCACCACCTCTTGCACCTTTCCATTCTTTTGGATTTACTTGATAAGAATACTCCATCTTTAATCTTGTCTACACTTTTATCGAATTCCTACAGCGTACCGTCCTCTGTATTTAAACTTCACAACCATTATCTTACATAACCCTTTCAAGGAGACGGCCCTATATGAGCATGCCCATGCTCGGACAACTCAGCCTGCAGGCCCAAGCCCTACCATATCCTCTGAAAATCCCTGTCCCTTGACCATCTTTCATACTGAAGGGGTCCACACAACTGGCATGCAGTCTTGACTCAAGAAGATATACCAGAAGAGGCCCACACAGGCCCAGGAAGGAAGTTTTGGGTTGTGTTGGCAAGTAAGTTTCGGGTTTGGATTACACAGAGCATGGGCTAGAAGCTGGACATGGGTTCTGGGTATGCGTTGTCCCCTTGGCCTCACAGCATCCGCACCCTCTGAGGAAGGGCATAGCCAGATGAGGGCCAGAGCAGGACCCTCCTAGTACATAGCCTGGGTCAAAGTCCTCTCTTCTCTGGGTTTGTAGGCAGTAAGGATATAAACATCTCACGTTTATAACTTATCTCCTCAACTGGTTCTGACTGAACCACAATCAGATGAGTGGGTAGAAGGGAGACTGAGTTTACTACCTGCATATGGTATGCTTGACACACAGGTTCTCTTATTTGATCCTCCAGACCTTTGAGAATGATATTGAACCCAGATTCAAAAAGTACATTCCAGGTAGAATAAGGCATTTGGTCAAGGTCACATGACCAGTTAGTGGTAGAGTTGGGATTTGAACTCACACCTGTCAACTCCACCTGTCATGCTCATTCATGAATGCACTGACTCAATTAACAGTGTTTTATTGAGGATCTACTATGTGGCAAGTATTTCACTGACTGCTGGAGATATGATGTGAGAAAAATCAGATACTGTCCATGACTTCATGGAGCTTAAAATCTCCTGAGACTGTCATGGAAATGAGCAATGACATTTCTGTGTGACATTTGCTAATGGAAGTAGATGGTACACAGTCCTTTCACAATGTCAACTCAAATTTCTAAAGGCAGACCTTAGGATGGTATGACAAGCTGTGGTAAAGAGTGCTATCAAGAGTAGGGTAGGACCCAGGACCCCTCAAACCATGTTAGATTGGTTT
Organism: Pseudorca crassidens; assembly: GCF_039906515.1. NCBI lineage: Eukaryota > Metazoa > Chordata > Mammalia > Artiodactyla > Delphinidae > Pseudorca > Pseudorca crassidens. Next base: position 58,019,060 of record NC_090304.1, read on the forward strand.
AGCCCCATTTATAGGACTACTCAAGTTATAGAAATATACAATCAGCATACTCTCTGGAATAACCATAACCCTGCATTACAGAGTTAATATAGAATTTGCTTCTTGTATTCCTCAGAGTAGACTGGTCCCTATTAGAAAACTTGCAAGTGTTTGGTGGTGTGATGGGATTAAATGTATTAACTTACTGGGCATTGAATTTGCTCTATAATTAGTAAAGACTTCGAAGTTACATTCAGCACGTTACTTTGGAAGTGTTGGGGAACAGCGTTTACTACTTTAAACCCAATCTCAGTCAGGCAGGTTGACACCAGTTTTTGCACTATTTTTGTTGTTGTTGTTGATTTTTGTTTTTAGTTACACACAGAAGTGCAAAAATATCAGGGAAGTTGTTCAAGGTCACACAGCAAATCGAGGGCCAAGGTGAATAGGGTAGTAGAAAGGAGGGGTTATGAACTCCTGGCTACTGAATGTGGGGTGTGTGTGTGTGTGTGTGTGTGTGTGTGTGTGTGTGTGTGTGTGTTCCTTTTCCACTCTGTCTTTTATTTAACATTTCACAAAGAAAGAAGAAAAGGCTTTGAGGATCTGCATATAGCGTGAGGAGTGAGTTCAGTGCTGCTTTTAACTGAAAGCTCTGAGGGCCAAGCTTGCAGAGCAGGGTAACAGCTGTAGCACATGCCACTGCCCCGTCACGCTTATGTCGCCATAATAGACAGGCTTATTATTTTTTAATTAGGAGCTCCAGTGTTTTGTTAAACTGTAAATATGTCAGGACGTGGGGATTTGGTTATACACTAAACCATCTTGCATTTAAGCTTTCTGGAAGCTTTTGGGAGACAGGGTCAGTTTGTAAAAGGCATTTTGTTATTGTGAAATAACAGTAATTAGCATTCACTAGGCATTTGTCGTTTTCCAGGCATTAAGCTGAATACTATCTGAATTCATTTATTTAACTAACCAACCAACCAACCGATACATATTCCTTGAACTCATATCATGGCCCAGTGACTGTGTTAGGCATTTTGGTGGCCAGATAAGTTATGAATAAAGCCCATCCAGACTCAGTCCTCTAGGATATTATAAAAAAACATAAAATATACATTTATATAAATAACATAGAAAATGTTCTCTGATTAGCACCATAAGGGAGGAATAGTTAAGTGTCTTCCTCATAGCTCACTTCTCGCCAAGTTTCCCTCATGTGGGTACAAGGACTTCTATCCATTCACACACTAGCTTAGGGCACAAATGCTGTGGTCATTCTTGATTTCTTCTTTTCCTCCCCGCTTGTATCACATCTATCACCAAGTGCTGCCTATCTGACGTCCAAAATATGCCTCAGAGTCATCCACTTTCCTCCTACTGTCCCCCAACCCAACTTAAGCTTCTTGCCCATACTTCCTTCAATAACTTCTCAACTGGTATCCCCATTCCCATTCTTGCTTTTTTAGACCGTTTTTCACACCCTGACCACTGTGATTTTGCTAAAATACAGATCAGATTATGTCTCCCTTTTGCCTAAGAATCTTTAGTGATACACCATTGCACCCATTAATGCACACTATAAGCCACTGGCTTACCTGTCACTCTTAATCATTGTTCCCCAGCCCCCGCTTCTTCTGCCTCCTTCCATGTACCTCATGGACTTCCAAGGGCTATTCCCTCTGCCTTGAATTCTTTGCCAGCAGTAGCTACCTGGATGACTGATGTATGTTCTTCATTTCTCAGCTAGAATGCTCTTTCTCCAAGGAGAGCTCCCTAGCTCCCATGTTAAATGTGGATATCCGGACAACCAACAGACACATGAAAAGATGCTCAACCTTGTTAATTATTAGAGAAATGGAAATCAAAACTACAGTGAGACATCACCTCAGATCTGTTAGAACGGCCATCGTCAAAAATTCTACAAATAATAAATACTGGAGAGGGTACGGAGAAAAGGGAACCCTCCTGCACTGCTGGTGGGAATGTAAATTGGTGCAGCCACTATGGAGAACAGTAGGGAGGGTCCTTAAAATACTAAAAATAGAGCTACCATATGACCCAGCAATGCCACTCCTGGGCATACATCCAGAAAAGACAAAAACTCTAATTCAAAAAGATACATGTACCTCAATGTTCATATCAGCACTATTTACAATAGCCAAGACATGGAAACAACCTAAGTGCTCATCAACAGATGAATGGATAAAGAAGATGTGATATACACATATACAATGGAATACTACTCAGCCATAAAAAAGAATGAGATCATGCCATTGTAGCAACATGGATGGATCCAGAGATTTTCATACTAAGTGAAGTAAGTCAGACACAGAAAGACAAATATCATATGGTATCACTTATATGTGGAACCTAAAAAAGAGTAAAATGAACTTATTTGCAATACAGAAACAGGCTCATAGACATAGAAAACAAATTTATGGTTACCAAAGAGGAAAGGGAGGCGAGGGCTAAATTAGCAGTATGGGATTAACAGATACACACTACTATATATAAAATAGATAAACAACAAGGATTTACTGTATAGCACATATTCAATATCTTATAATAACCTATAATGGAAAATAATTGAAAAAAGAATATATATATATATAAATATATATAAATATAAATATCTGAATCACTTTTCTGTATACCTGAAACTAATACAATATTGTAAATCAACTATACTTCAATAAAATTTTTTTTAAAAACAAGTGGACCTCTATTACTTCCCTTTCTAGCATGTTGCTTCTCCTTCATAGCACGTACTATGTACTGTAATCACATACGTCGCCATGTAATTTTCTGTACATTACATATTTAATGTCCATTTCTTGCACCAGCATGTCAACTCTACACAGCCTCAGTGCCTAGAACAGAACTTCAGTCACACTTGGCATTCCATAAGTATTTGCTGCAGGAATGAAAGAATTAATACATAAAGAGAGGGAATGAAACCTCTGTACATTGAGAGGAAAGACAGACGCCCTGTGCTAAATAGACTAGGTGGGGTATTGAGGAGGAAGTAGAATTTTAAGTTTGCTCCCGAAGGATCTAGTCAGACTAGAGTCAGGAGATAATTGCAGAGGTTATTCCAAACAGAACCTAGAGATGTAACTGTTTCATTCTTGACCCTATGACAGCCATGTGGTCTTCGTTGAATTAGGTACCTTCTCTCTGATTTCTTTTTTGTAAAATATTAATACAGAATATTTCTCCATTTCTGGACCCTGTGAGAGTCCAATGAGATGCAGATTATGAAAATCTTTTGCAGATCATCAGGCCATAAGGAGGCTTAAAATGTAAATATTAAAAATATTTCTTAAGATTTAGATTGTGCATGTTTTATTGGCAATGTTATCCACTGTATGATTTTTCCCATCTAGTGCCCCTCAAATCCCACAGGTTACTTTGTTTCATTGTTTTTTCTGCCCTCCCCTGGGAAGCCATTTATTTGGTGAATGCCATGGAAATATGTGGCCTGCATCACAAGAGTTCTAGATTTTCTTCTCTGATGCGGTGTTGCTGGCAAGACTCTTTGCACCTGGATATAGTCAGATTTTCCTTGTTTAAGGATTATGTTTTGCAAAACCAAAGTAACTAGGCACACATGGAGATGATTGTGAGTCCTGACCTAGTCACTAGGATCTGATAGCATTGCAGGGCTGAGAATCAAAAAGGAAAAGAAACTTAGGGAAGAAACAAACTTTTCATTGGTCTCTGAGCATCTGTGTTGGGGCAGCAGTGTGAAGTGGGTTTGGGGGCTTAAAGAAGTGAGCTAACATTTACTTACACACATAATGTACTGGGAGCTCTGACACCCTATAGAATGCATTTAATGTCCCATTACTACCTGTCTATTCCAACCACTACTAAAAACTACCATTATTTTAGCATCTCTTATGGTGCAGGTATCTTGCATGCACATCATTTGCATTATCTTACTTAACCCTCAGAAAAAACCTCTGCGATACAAGTATTATTATACACATCTGATGGAATATCTCTGAGGGCCTGTGATTCTCACATTTTAGTGTTTATCACAAACACCTGGAGGGCTTGTTAATCTATAGATTGCTGAGTTCTCCACCCAGAAGATTTTGAAGTCTGAGGTAGGGCCCAGTATTTTCATTTATAACAAGACCATTAGGTGTGCCATGGGGCCTATGTATTTGCCTCTCTAACAAGATCCCAGGTGATGCTGCTGCTGGGTCGGGGACCACACTTTCAGAACCACTGTTTTAGAGGCTCAGAGGTTAGTGTCTGTAGCTAGTGCTCAGCCGAACCAGGAGTCAGACCTGCACCCACCTGAATCCAAAAACTCATGCTCTTTCCTACAACATTCCACTTGTGCCTTTCAGCAAAGGTTGGACTTTGAATTCCGTCAGAGAAAGGAAGGGAAGGTGGGAGGAAGAAGGAAAGAAAGAAGAAGAAATAGCAGACAGACGGAGGCAAACAACAGGGAAAAGCCCCAGCATGTCTGGAGATTACCGTGATGTACCTAACATGCCCACCTTGTGACCCAGAAGCTACTGAGATGATGGAATGAAAGGCCGTCATCCTTCTGAAGTATTAGATCATCAAAATGAGTAATGATTGGACGGTGACAGGACAGCCTTTCTCATGAAGATCATTTCTGAATGAGATGATATTTTTCTTTGAACATAAAAACTGGTGGCTTCCCCAAGTACCCTGGTCTTGCAAGTCACTTGACTTCTATGTCAAATCTTTTCTGGTAGAATATTAATAATAATAATTCCCACCTAACAAAGAGGCTGCAAGAATCAAAAATGGAAGCGAGGGTGAACAGGAGAGTGCTTGGCTGATGTGAATTAACGTGATCCTCTATTAAATCCCGATGGGCTGCTAACAGTGACCTTATGGACAGCATTCGTGACTTTGATTCATAGGAAGCTTTCACTGTACTCAGAGCAGGATAAGAGGCAAGTTTTGGTTGGGGAGAAAGGGACTGGGGCAAAAAGGTGAATACAGACCCTAAGGTCTACTGAGAAGGGGAGAGGCGAGGAATTCTCACCCTCTTAGTACACTGGCAATGCACCCAGCAACCTGGGACCAGGGACATTTATCTTTTATAAATGCCTAAGGGCACAAATGGAGAGGGAAAGTAGAGTGGCTAAGGTTGGAGGCATTTATGTCAGCTTGCGAGTGTGCAAATTCCTTTCATACCACTTAATAGCTGTGTGATTTTGGGCAGATTGTTTAACCTCTCTCAGTCTTGATTTCCTCTTTTTCAGATTGAAATAATAAGAGAATATATAACATAAGATTTCTGTTAAAATTAAATTTTAATACACATAAAAGGCTTGGCATAGTACCAGCTATGTTCCCTTACACACAGTAGCTGTTAAATAAAAATACTGAGGAAAATATGAATGAATAAAACACACACACAGATCAGGAAACTTGCACAAGCCTCTTAGATAGCCTCATCCACCAGAGGGCAGACAGCAGAATCAAGAAGAACTACAATCCTGGAGTTTGTGGAACAAAAACCACAATCACAGAAAGATAGACAAGATGAAAAGGCAAAGGGCTATGTACCAGATGAAGGAACAAGATAAAACCCCAGAAAAACAATGAAATGAAATGGAGATGGGCCACCTTCCAGAAAAAGAATTCAGAATAATGATAATGACGATGATCCAGGACCTCAGAAAAAGAATGGAGGCAAAGATCGGGGAAGATGCAAGAAATGTTTAATAAAGACCTAGAAGAATTAAAGAACAAACAAACAGAGATGAACAATACAATAACTGAAATGAAAAACACACTAGAAGGAGTCAATACCAGAATAACTGAGGCAGAAGAACGGATAAGTGACCTGAAGACAGAATGGTGGAATTCACTGCTGTGCAACAGAATAAAGAAAAAAGAATGAAAAGAAATGAAGACAGCCTAAGAGGCCTCTGGGACAACATTAAATGCAACAACATTCACATTATAGGGGTCCCAGGAGGAGAAGAGAGAGAGAAAGGACCCGAGAAAATATTTGAAGAGATGATAGTCAAAATTTCCCTAACATGGGAAAGGAAATAGCCACCCAAGTCCAGGAAGTGAAGAGAGTCCCAGGCAGGATAAACCCAAGGAGAAACATGCAGAGACACATAGTAATCAAACTGGCAAAAATTAAAGACAAAGAAAAGTTATTGAAAGCAACAAGGGAAAAATGACAAGTAACATACAAGGGAACTCCCATAAGGTTAACAGCTGATTTCTCAGCAGAAACTCTGCAACCCAGAAGGGAATAATGACATGATATATTTAAAGTGATGAAAGGGAAGAATCTACAACCAAGATTACTCTACCCGGCAAGGATCTCATTCAGATTCAACGGACAAATCAAAAGCTTTACAGACAAGCAAAAGCTAAGAGAATTCAGCACCACCAAACCAGCTCTACAACAAATGCTGAAGGAACGTCTCTAAGTGGGAAACACCAGAGAAGAAAAGGACCTACAAAAACAAACCCAAAACAATTAAGAAAATGGTAATAGGACCATACATATCGATAATTATCTTGAAAGTGAATGGATTAAATGCTGCAACCAAAAGACACAGGCTCGCTGAATGGATACAAAAACAAGACCCATATATATGCTGTCTACAAGAGACTCACTTCAGACCTACAGACACAAACAGACTGAAAGTGAGGAGAGGGAAAAAGATATTCCATGCAAATGGAAATCAAAAGAAAGCTGGAATAGCAATACTCATATCAGATAAAATAGACTTTAAAATAAAGAATGTTACAAGAGACAAGGAAGGATACTACATAATGATCAAGGGATCAATCCAAGAAGAGGATACAACAATTATAAATATATATGCACCCAACATAGGAGCACCTCAATACATAAGGCATCTGCTAACAGCTATAAAAGAGGAAACCGACAGTAACACAATAACAGTGGGGGATTTTAACACCTCACTTACACCAATGGACAGATCATTCAAACAGAAAATTAATAAGGAAACACAAGCTTTAAATGACACAATAGACCAGATAGATTTAATTGATATTTATAGGACACTCCACCCAAAACCAGCAGATTACACTTTCTTCTCAAGTGCGCACGGAACATTCTACAGGATACATCACATCTTGTGTCACAAATCAAGCCTCAGTAAATTTAAGAAAATTGAAACCATATCAAGCATCTTTTCTGACCACAATGCTATGAGACTAGAAATCAATTACAGGGAAAAATCGTAAAAACCACAAACACATGGAGGCTAAACAATACGTTACTAAATAACCAAGAGATCACTGAAGAAATCAAAGAGGAAATCAAAAAATACCTAGAGACAAATGACAATGAAAACACGACAATCCAAAACCTATGGGATGCAGCAAAAGCAGTTCTAAGAGGGAAGTTTATAGCAATACAAGCCTACCTCAAGAAACAAGAAAACTCTCATATAAACAATCTAACTTTACACCTAAAGGAACTAGAGAAAGAAGAACAAACAAAACCCAGTTAGTAGAAGGAAAGAAATCATAAAGATCAGAGCAGAAATAAATGAAATAGAAACAAAGAAAACAATAGCAAAGATCAATAAAACTAAAAGGTGGTTCTTTGAGAAGATAAACAAAATTGATAAACCATTAGCCAGACTTATCAAGAAAAAGAGGGAGAGGACTCAAATCAATAAAATTAGAAATGAAAAAGGAGAAGTTACAACAGACACCGCAGAAATACAAAGCATACTAAGAGACTACTACAAGCAGCTCTATGCCAATCAAATGGACAACCTGGAAGAAATGGACAAATTTTTAGAAAGGTATAAGCTTCCAAGACTGAACCAGGAAGAAAAAGAAAATACAAACAGACCAATCACAAGTAATGAAATTGAAACTGTGATTAAAAATCTTCCAACAAACCAAGTCCAGGACCAGATGGCTTCACAGATGAATTCTATCAAACATTTAGAGAAGAGCTAACACCCATCCTTCTCAAACTCTTCCAAAAAAAGTACAGAGGAAGGAACACTCCCAAACTCATTCTACGAGGCCACCATCACCCTGATACCAAAACTAGACAAAGATACCACATAAAAAGAAAAGTACAGACCAATATCACTGATGAATATAATGCAAATATCCTCAACAAAATACTAGCAAACAGAATCTAAGAACATATTAAAAGGATCATACACCATGACCAAGTGGGATTTATCCCAGGGATGCAAGGATTCTTCAATATATGCAAATCAGTGTGACACACCATATTAACAAATTGAAGGAGAAAAACCAAATGATCATCTCATTAGATGCAAAAGAAGCTTTTGACAAAATTCAACACCCATTTATGATAAAAACTCTCCAGAAAGTGGGCATAGAGGGAACCTACCTCAACATAATAAAGGCCATATATGACAAAACCACAGCAAACATCATTCTCAATGGTGAAAAACTGAAAGCATTTCATCTAAGATCAGGAACAAGACAAGGATATCCACTCTTGCCACTATTATTCAACATAGTTTTGGAAGTCCTAGCCACAGCAATCAGAGAAGAAAAAGAAATAAAAAGAATACAAATTGGAAAAGAAGAAGTAAAACTGTCACTGTTTGCAGATGACATGATACTATACATAGAGGATCCTAAAGATGCCACCAAAAAACTACTAGAGCTAATCAATGAATGTGGTAAAGTTGCAGGATACAAAATTAATGCACAGAAATCTCTTGCATCCCTATACACTAATGATGAAAAATCTGGAAGAGAAATTAAGGAAAGTACCCCATTTACCATTGCAACAAAAAGAATAAAATACCTAGGAATAAACCTACCTAAGGAGACAAAAGACCTGTATGCAGAAAACTATACGGCACTGATTAAAGAAATCAAAGATGGCACAAACAGATTGAGAGATTTACCATGTGCTTGGATTGGAAGAATCAATATTGTGAAAATGACTATACTATCCAAAGCAATCTACAGATTCAATGCAATCCCTATCAAATTACCAGTGGCATTTTTTATAGAGCTAGAACAAAATATCTTAAAATTTGTATGGCGATGCAAAAGACCCCGAATAGCCAAAGCAGTCTTGAGGGAAAAAAAAAAAAAAGCTGGGGGAATCATACTCCCTGACTTAAGACTATACTACAAAGCTACAGTTATCAAGACAATATGGTACTGGCACAAAAACAGAAATATAGATCAATGGAACAGGATAGAAAGTCCAGAGATAAACCCATGCTTCTATGGTCAACTAATCTATGACAAAGGAGGCAAAGATATACAATGGAGAAAAGACAGTCTCTTCAATAAGTGGTGCTGGGAAAACTGGACAGCTACCTGTAAAAGAATGAAAGTAGAACACTCCTTAACACCATACCCAAAAATAAACTCAAAATGGATTAGAGACCTAAATGTAAGACCAGACACTATAAAACTCTTAGAGGAAAACATAGGAAGAACACTCTTTGACATAAATCACAGCAAGATCTTTTTTCATCCACCTCCTAGAGTAATGGAAATAAAAACAAAAATAAACAAATGGGATCTAATGAAACTTAAAAGCTTTTGCAAAGCAAAGGAAACTACAAACAAGATGAAAAGATAACCCTCAGAATGGGAGAAAATATTTGCAAATGAATCAACAGACAAAGGATTAATCTCCAAAATATATAAACAGCTCATGCATCTCAACATTAAAAAAACAAACAACCCAATCCAAAAATGGGCAGAAGATCTAAACAGACATTTCTCCAAAGAAGACATACAGATGGCCAAGAGGCACATGAAAAGCTGCTCAAAATCACTAATTAATAGAGAAATGCAAATCAAAACTACAATGAGGTATCACCTCACACCAGTTAAAATGGGCATCATCAGAAAAATCTACAAACAACAAATGCTGGAGAGGGTGTGGAGAAAAGGGAACCCTCTTGCACTGTTGGTGGGCATGTAAATTGATACAGCCACTATGGAGAACAGTATGGAGGTTCAATAGAGCTACCATATGACCCAGCAAATCCATTCCTAGGCATATCTCCAGAGAAAACCATAATTCGAAAAGACACATGTGCCCCAATGTTCACTGCAGTACTATTTACAATAGCCAGGTCATGGAAGCAACCTAAATGCCCACCGACAGACGAATGGATAAAGAAGATGTGGTACATATATACAATGGAATATTACTCAGCCATAAAAAGGAACGAAATCGGGTTATTTGTAGAGATGTGGATGGATCTAGAGACTGTCATACAGAGTGAAGTAAGTCAGAAAGAGAAAAACAAATATCATATATTAACACATATATGTGGATTCTAGAAAAATGGTACAGATGAACCAGTTTGCAGGGCAGAAATAGAGACACAGATGTAGAGACCAAACTATGGACACCAAGGGGGGAAAGTGGTGGGGGGTGCTGGTGGTGGGATGAATTGGGAGATTTGGATTCACATATATACACTAATATGTATAAAATGGATAACTAATAAGAACTTGCTGTATAAAAAACATACACACACACACACACACACACACTCTCTCTCTCTCTCTCTCTCTCTCTCTGTCTCCATCAGATTCACAATTTTGCTGGGAGATGACCCAGCCCAATGTCTCCCTGCAATATGCCTCCTTCACTCACTGAATGTAAGGGTGGTTGTCCCCTGTCTCTTCCTTTCCTCCTATGAAGCGGGTCACCCTACTCCAGGGGTACAGGTCACCTGAGAACATGGATTCATCACCCCAATGGGTTTCCCCTTCTGGTCGCAGATAAATGGCTGGCTCCGGTAAACTGGATGGGAACGGCCGACAGAGGTGGCATTAAAGTATAGTTGGAAAAAGCACCTGTGTTCTCATTTAAGGAAGTTACAGATAGAGCTACTTGCTCTGCCTTGAAATTGCACAGGAAGGCATGGTGACCTCTGCTCTACACTGGGGAAAGAAAATCAGCAATTTACTTGCACATGGTTCATGGGAAAACAGCCTTAGGGGGAAATTACTTATGTAGTCAACTTATGTAGGGTTGTAAGACAAATTATACTATCAGCAAATGAGGTCAGAGGAACAGGCAGGGCAGAGGGTGAAAGGAGGGGCTTGCATTTGACAGGTTGCCTTAACTGTAGGTGAACCTTGAAACAGCTGATGACATTTTTGAAAGTGCTGGGTTAAAAATGTATCACTTTTATTGAAACCCCCAGAGCTAAAACTGGCATTTTATTTTGCATGTGTTTTATATTCATATATAGCCATTTTGAAGTGTAACAGTAAAAATTGCATAACTAGACATTTTATTAAGAAGCAGGAACACCTGGAGACTTTTTAGTGTTTCATATATACTGTGTATTATCGGTCTATTTCTGTGGGTCTCAAATTCAAATGCTGAAGAGGGCCAGGCAGGGAGTATTAATGACCCCAGCAGAACTAAATCGGGGATACAAGAGGGAATGGAGGGGGCTGTAGTAATATGGAGAAAACACACCCTATTCAAAGGAGCAGCTGCTTCTCAGCTCTAACCAGTGGAGGGCTTAGTGTTGCCAAAGCTTCTGGCTTTCTCAAGAGACACTGGAAATCTAAAACCTTGTGTGATCTTGCTTAATGAATAGGGTCAATAATATTGTAATAACTTTGTATGTGGACAGATGATTACTAGACTTACCATGGTGATCACGTCATAATGTATGCAAACGTCAGATGACTATGGAGCACACCTGAAACTAACATAAACTAACTAAATCATAACCGTATTTCAGTTTTTAAAAATTAATAAAAAAATAAAGAAAGTCGGGCTTCCCTGGTGGCACAGTGGTGGGGGGTCCGCCTGCCGATGCAGGGTACACGGGTTCGTGGCCCGGTCCGGGAAGATCCCACATGCCGCGGAGCGGCTGGGCCCGTGAGCCATGGCCGCTGAGCCTGCGCGTCTCGAGCCTGTGCTCCACAACAGCAGAGGCCAGAACAGTGAGAGGCCCGCGAACCGCAAAATAATAATAATAATAATAATAAATAAATAAATAAAATAAAGAAAGAAAGAAAGTCAAGTGAAGAAAGGGATAGAAAACACCAGGAGTTGGAAAACATCACTGAAAATTAGAACAAATCTCAGTTACTTCCTGACCTAGGTCTTGGGAGCTTTTCTGCCATTACCAAGTAGGAGACCAGCAAGACTCATAAACATAAATCAGCTCTGAAGCGTACCCAGTTGCTTTTGTTTTTTTCCCTAATAAAGTTAGTAAAATGTAAAAAAAATAAATAAATAACACCTTGTGTGATATTGCCTGATTGTTTAATAGAGAATGAATAAATTTAAAAACCTTTATGAGTCAAATAAAACTGACTTTTAGGTCAAATCTAGCTTCAGGAAGTGACCTCTGGCTTATTTGGATGTAAGCATGCATCACCTCTGGACAGTGTTCCCAAACCTATAGTCTTTGCCCATGACTTTGTGCTTTTAAGCCAGGCTAGTTTTTCCACACACTGGGAAGCCAGTATCTTCTTCATTAGAGGTCGCTAAGGCCAGCCTAGCTCTGTTCTTGGGAAGCCTTCTGTGCACTGGCTTTAAGTCAGACAGATCTGGGATTGAGGCCCGGCTCCACCACCTAAAAGAGCTGCATGGCATAAGAGCCGGGAGATGAAAATTCAGTGAAGACTTCTTGAATGAGATGATGTCTCATATAGTCTTGCAGGCTGAGTAAGAGTTAATATTGACATACAGGTTTATTGAGCACTAAATGTGTGCAAAGCAGTAACTTAAGTGTTTTTACATGTCTTGGCTCATGAAATCACCATGTAAACATTAAAAAGTATGCATTATATCTTCATTTCAGAGATGATAGAATCACAGGATGAAAAGGTTAAATGGTTTAGCTAGGGTCAAATAACTAGTAAGTGGTAGATCCAGAATCTGAACTCCAGCAATCTGACGACAGAATTTCTAGTCACCATGGTGCACTGTCTTTACCTTAGGCAAAAGAAGACATGGGAAGGTCATGCCTAGCGAGGGAACAGCATAAGCAAAGGCATGGAAGATGGGGGGTACAAGCAGGTATTACTAGAACATAAAGTGCAAGGCAGGAAGATGCAGGAGATAATCTGGGGAGATAAGGAGGGTAAGGGTTTTTGATAAGGGGATCTTCCTCTAGCTGCAGTTTAAAAGATGGACCTAAGTGTGGCAAGATTCCAGCAAGAAGCCTATTAGAACGCATCTGTAATGGTCCAGAGTAAAGATAGTAGAGAGCAGGTGAGAGGGGAGAGGAAACCCTCAAAATGACTGGGCTGACTTTCCTACCTGTTTGGTGGGATGACATCAAAGTCACATTTAATCTAACATTAGAAAAATCTAACATTAGAAAATCTTACAGGGACGTCCCTGGTGGTGCAGTAGTTAAGAATCCGCCTGCCAATGCAGGGGACATAGGTTCAATCCCTGGTCCAGGAAGATCCCCCATGCCACGGAGCAACTAAGCCTGTGCACCACAACTACTGAGTCTGTGCTCTAGAGCCCGTGAGACACAACTACTGAGCCCGTGTGCCACAACTACTGAAGCCCATGCACCCTAGAGCCTGTGTGCCGCAACTGCTGAGCCCACGTGCTGCAACTACTGAAGCCTGCGTGCATAGAGCCTGTGCTCCGCAACAAAAGAAGACACTGTAATGAGAAGCCTGTGCACAGCAATGAAGAATAGTCCCCACTCGCTGCAACAAGAGAAAGCCCTCGCACAGCAACGAAGACCAAATGCAGCCAAAAAAAACTTTCCTTCTGGTTACTCTTGGTAATAAAGGTTGCTCTGATCACTTAAAAAAAAAAAAAAAGAAAATCTTACATTTCTGGCAAATGTAAGTGTGTAGAATAAATACACCTGTTCCACTTTCTGCCATTTTATACTACTAAAATTCTTCTCCTGGGCATATATCTGGAGAAAACCGTAATTCGAAAACATACATGCACCCCAATGTTCACAGCAGCACTATTCACAATAGCCAAGACATGGAAGCAACCTCAGTGCCCATCGACAGATGAATGGATAAAGATGTAGTATGTATATACAATGGAATATTAGCCATAAAAAAGAATGAGATCATGCCATTTGCGGCAACACGGATCGACCTAGACAGCATCATGCTAAGTGAAGAAAGTCAGGCAGAGAAAGACAAATATCATATGATATCACTTGTATGTGGAATATAAAAATACAAATTAACTTATTTACAAGACAGAAATAGACTCACAGACATAGAAAACAAACTCATGGTTACCAAAGGGGAAAGGTGGGGGAAGGGATAAATTAGGAGTTTGGGATTAACATATACACACTACTATATAAAAAATAGATAACCAACAAGGACCTACTGTATAGCACAGGGAACTATACTCAGTATCTTGTAATAACCTATAATGGAAGAGAATATAAAAAAAGAATATATATATATATATGCATGTATAATTGGATCACTGTGCTGCATAACTGAAACTAACACAACATTGTAAGTCAACTATATTTCAATAAAATTTTTATTAAGAGAGAAATTATTCATATACATTAAAAAATTCTTTTTTCTTCTTGTGCCCATGAAGTTTCCACAAATTCTCTAACTAGAAAGTTTCAGGGACAAACTCATGGATTATAGAGGGAACAGTGTGGTGATGAGATTAGGGACCTGCAGAAAGGAAAGCGATACATTAGTAGATGGCTTATGAAGAAGTGAGCTTATCCTCAAGAAAATTTGATTGAACCTTGACTGAAGGAAGGAAACTGTAACAGATTCACCCAAGTTCAACATGCTTGAGGAAGGTTATGTTCACTGGAGCATAGCCTCATATTCCTGAGCACACAACTAGACTACATTTCTCAGACTTCCTTGCAGCTAGATGTGGGCATGTGACTGAGTTTCAGCCAATGGAATGTGCCTAGAGCAGTGTCTGCCACTCCTAAGCTGGACCATCAAAATCCTATCATCCTTGTTCTTTCTTCTTCTTCTGGCTTCAGGCGAATGGACATGGTGACCTTGAAAGCCACACGTTGAACAAAATAACAGGAGCCTGAGTCCCTGAATCACCACTTAGAGGAGAGCTGCTTACCAATCAAGTACGCTTTGCATTTTACCTATGGGGGAAATAAACTACTATGTTAAGCACCTAAGATGTGGAGGTTCCTGTTAGAGCTGCTACACTGACTTAACTAACATTAGTCACTGATTTCTTTTTCTAAGCATGTAGAGTGATTGTGAAATGTCAGAATCCCATCAGGATAAATTATACCCTGAGCTGGGAAGAGAGTCAAGAAACTGAACTCAGTAAAGGTAGATTTTTCTGAACTCAGAAAAGGTAAATATTAAGAGCAACTAGGATTATTCTATTGCCTTCTAAGCTTGGATAAAACTTGCTTCAGTGGCATTCAAATATCTATCATTCAATAGCTCCATTGCTGTGGTTATCAGGCATTCTTCTGCTAATCATTTGGCTTTTATAGTATAGAAGAAAAACCGTGGACTTTGGGGCATGAACCCTGACTTTGCTGCACACCTGCTGACCATCTTCTATAAAATGGGGATACTAAAAATACTATCTGCAGAAATGGAAGAAGTAGGAGGAGAATAAAGTTTTAAAGGTACAGACAGAAGAAGGGAACAGACTGTTCCTAAAGACAGCTCTGAAAGGAAATCCCAATGGTTCCATTTACCATGCCCAACTCCAGAGTCCTGGGTGTTTCCCATGAGGAGTGAACAGCCCCCTGCTGTGCACTCTTTTGATGGAAAGGAGAAGCTGACTGCTGGAGAAGCAGAGGGCAGTGGCTATGAGCTGTTTCCTCACCTGTAAGACAGGGACTATAAGAGACTTGAGATCGTTCAATGGGACACCCTGTGGAACGTGGGTCAGTCAAGCCCTTGTCAGATAAATGACATTCAATATGCACTAATGTTTCTTTTTCTTTCCTTAACACCAGGAAGGGAATGTTCTGGGTAGCAGAAATGAGTGAGCATGGTCTGTGGGTCCTCTTGACTTGAGGTCAAGTCCCATTTATATTAGCTCAAGCTAGGCAAGATTTTAAATCCACTAACTTCAGGTTTCTCTTATCTGGAATGGGGAAAGAAGACCCATGGTATCTTCTTCCCAGTTCACTGTGAGGATGAAATGGGATTCTAATTTGGATAGCCCTTCCTTCAGAGGCTGCAACGTTCTCCACTAAAAGTTAATTATTACCTTGTTCTTAATTACCAGAGACATAGATGTGACTTGTGGATCATTTTTTCATTCTTTTCTCTTCCCTTTCCTAATATCCCCCAAAATGTTTCTATGTCCAAACTGCCTAGTGGCCTTCCCAGAAACTTGAAACATATATCAGTGTTCCCTTTGCAAAAAGAAAGAAGCTGGGATGACTCAAGGAAGACATTTCTGCCAGTGAACTGGGCTTCTGGCAGGCGGGAATGGTTAATCCTCAGCGTCATTAGGGTGATTTACAGTGTGGGTTTGAAAGCAGGAATATTTCGGAGTAAATCCTGTTGCTCCGCATTTACCAACCGTGTGACCAAGGGTGAACTGGCTCTTAGTTCCCTCATATGTGAAATAGGGATAATACTATTCCATCAGGTCACTGTAAGGTTGAATTAGTGATGCTGCTTGGCATGTACTGAGCCCTTCATGCACTGTTTTGAGGGCTATTGTTATTACTTTTTCTGGCTCTGGAAGTTCCACCTCCCAAGAGCCTCAAGGAGGAGGCAAGAAAGCCAGCCTGTAATTGCTGATGGCATTGCTGGTACTTGTAATATTTAAATATCCCCTCTAATTCTAGTCGAAACGTAAACACTGAAAGCTGTTTGGGTTTTGTTGTTGTTGTTGCTATAATGATATGCATCTTGGAGAAGCATTTAAAGCCTCAAGCCTCTCTCTCAGCCCAAGCCCGCCTCAACATAAAATGATGAATTCCTTTACTCATTCACCTTGGCTTAATTGACAATAATGGCCACACTTTATATTTGCTTTCCCCCCCTTCTCTGTGTACCCTGTGAGGTGCTGCAGAGATAGCATATTTTTAATATGCACTTCTTTCCTTTCAGTTTCTTATGCCTCGGTTCACTCTCTACATACTGTAGCGGGAAGAGTGTTGGAGCCACTGACCAGATGTGAGGGACCTTGCAATATTATCTTCTTATCTTTGCTAGGTTGTATATTCCTCATCTCCAATGAGGAAGAGGAACAAAATAGTTTCTAAAGTCCTCATTCTGATATTTTAGAACTAAATGTATCTTGTATTTGCTCATTCATTTATTCAATGAATAAGTACTGATTTCATCCCAGGCGTAGGTGTTCATGGCAGTAATGAACTTGCCGCCATTTAGTTGTTTGTTTACACCTCAGCACTGGAGATGTAGGTATAAAATGGCAAGATCTCTGTCTTGAGGAACTCACAGTCCTGGAGGGGAGGTGCAAGCAGACAGTTATACTCTAATATCTAATTACTACAATAGAGGCTTATACAAGTTTCAGAAGAGAGTATCAGAGTGGCTGTGGACAGGAATGGGTGAGGGAGGGGCATGGCCATTGACAATCCCTTAATTAAGCAAATGAGAGGTTAATTGAATTATTCATGTATGGTCCCCTTGCCTTCCAGAAGCTCACAGTTTAATGCAGAAACACAGACAAATAATCACAATTCAGCACGTCAAGTTCTGTAATAAAAGAATAAAACATGTCATCTACACACAGAGGAAGAAGCAACTAGTTGAAATCAGGCTACTATCCCTTTGAGCTGTGAAACTGTTTAATATAAAATAAATGTAGAGGAAATTAGCTAAGGGATACAGTTTTAAAATAATGACAAGAAATGATATGACTGTTTATTGAGTGTTTGTTATATGCTAGACATTGTGCTAGGCATAACTCAGTGCTACACAAGATACTTCTGCCAACTTATGGTGTTAGGAGGGAAACCAACACAAATGACACTTAAACTTGCCAAGAATTTAGAGCCAGAGAACCAGATTTTTTGTGTCCTAGCTCTTCCACTTACTAGCTGTGAACACAGAGAAAACCCCTTGGCCTCTCAAACTCATTTTCCTAGAGTGCAAAATGGGATAATACGTACAAGAGAGAGTGGTATAAGACAAGATTCAAATAAAATAAGGGTTTGTGAAAGTACTTTGAGGGCCCTTAAGGACTCAGCACATGTTACTGATCATCAAAAATGAGAAAGAGGGAATTGTTTGTGTTTAACCTGAGATGAAAGAAGGCAATGATTTCCGTACACAGTGACTCATCTATCCTCAGGGCTTCAAGGCCATGTATACACTGACGACTCCCCATCTCTTTTTCCTAATTAGTCTTCTTTTTTCAACTGCTGATCAATAACAATTGCCTTTTAGACTTCTCCACTTGGCCTTCCTCCTAGTACTTCATACTTGTCATGGACAAAATTTAACTTCTTCCTCTCCCTCCTCTATTCTCACTCCAAATTTTGCATCATGGTAAACAGTCCCCAAACCAGAATCCTCTCGTCTCTCAGCTCCACATCCACTGGTCATCAAGTCCTGGAAAGTTCTCAAATTATTTCCATCCTTTATCTGCTGCTTCTTTCTGACATCATTCTCTCTCCTTGGGCTATCGTAGTACTTCCTTCAGTGGTATCACTGCACCCCTGAGATGCTACACTCTTCCCCCTCCATCCATCCATCCATCCATCCTACTGTTGCCAGAGTTATCCTTTTACAATAAAAACTTGACAAGTCACTCTTATTCTTAAAAGACTTCAGTGATTCCTCATGGCCTACTGAATATTTCAAGCCTATAAGGGGAACCACAACAATCTTCATGATGCGGACCCCGCCTCCCTTTCCAGTCTAGGTTTACCAATTCTTTATTTACCAAGCTATTTATATTGAACTACTTATTTCTCTTCTCTGCACCTTTTACATTGGCCCAAGACTCTCTCTTCTCTGTTTGCAAATTACTCTTAATTAAATCCAGGTTTACCTCAAATATCACTTCCAAGAGGTAATTCTTAGAACTCTTATGTCCTTCCCCATACACACAACATAGCAGTGTGTACTTCTAACATAGTCCTTGTCTCACTGCACATACAAATATCTGAGCATGGACTAGCTCTTACTCATTTCCATGCCCCAGCACATAGCCCAGGGCCAGATACCCAACAGCTGCTCAATTGGCTGGTGGCTATCCTGGATGCTACAAAGCCCTCTTCTTGGAGTCTATTGCTATATTTACACGTTTATAGAAATACATTCTGATAAATATTTTCTACCAAAAGAGCTGGCTTTCTGATACTTTCAAAATAATAGAGCCTTGGAATTTTGAAGAGGAATGAGGAAAGCAAGGAAAAAGGAATGAGACAAGGAGGAAGGAAAAGGGAAAAAAGGAAAGAAAGAGAAGGGAGGGCAGGAAGAAAGAGGTAGATAGAACAAATTATCATGGAAACTGGTGAGCATAGAAATGCATTTAACATCTAAAAAAGTGTCTGAAGAACTTGTAAGCAGGGAATTGTGTATTTTTCCTTTGATCACAAAGCAGGGCCTTTGAAAAGATGCACTCTCACTTAGATCTAGTGCTTCTGATTTCCTTCTAATGCCATGATACCCATTTGTACTTGTTCCAACTTTTCATCAGTAATTGCTTAAGAAGACTTCCTGGGCTTCCCTGGTGGCGCAGCGGTTGAGAGTCCGCCTGCCGATGCAGGGGACACGGGTTCGTGCCCCGGTCCGGGAGGATCCCACATGCTGCGGAGCGGCTGGGCCCGTGAGCCATGGCTGCTGAGCCTGTGCGTCCGGAGCCTGTGCTCTGCAACAGGAGAGGCCACAACAGCGAGAGGCCCGCGTACCGCAAAAAAAGAAAAAAGAAAAAAGAAAAAAAGAAGCCTTCCTGATGATGTCATCTTGCCCAATTGTGGAGCTGTGGGTTGCCCTATTCATCTGGCCACTGGCGGTGACATCACTGGGTGAAGATCTGCAAAAACAGGGGTTGAGAGAGAATGTGCTCTCATGTTTTGTAGCATTTAAAACAGCCAGAAGTTTTGTAAGCATAACTCAGATCTCACCAATTTAGGACTAAAATAAGGATTTGCTTTTTTACTCTGATTTTGTTGTTGTAGTTGTTGTTATTGTTTGTTTCTTTTTTACCTCAAATCCAGGTCTCATGAAATCTCATTAGTTCTATGGCATCCTCCCCAGTTGCCCCGCATAACTTCTGAAGTTGGGGAACAGTACCTTCCACGTGTCCACAACCAAATGCAATCACAGTCCTGGACCTTCTCTATGTATCTGTCCTCCTCTGGATCCCACTCACCTGGGCATACTGTCTGGGGCTAGATTCTAGCTAAAGAAGAAACAGTCCTCAGGAATAGCCTCTAATGCTTACAGAGAACAATGAACAAAATTCCTTGTCATGATTCTGTTTATATGTTTATCTAGGAAGATTATCCTTCGTTAGCTTTTATATTGGCGGCTGGTTCCAGTGCAGGAGCATGGCTGATGTTTCAAAAAGCAAGCCTACTTTGGAACTTGTAGCACGTTATTAGCTACTGATGGCACTGATGACTTCAAAGGAGGCAGAAGACATTTGTGGAAACAAGGGAGGATTGTCTCCAACAGCAGAAATATACAAGTAACCCAGCTTACTCACACTAAGCTAATTGTTGTCCTATGGTGATACATTAATTTTAATTTTGTCTCTTGTGTAGACAGATACAATTATGCTGGTCAGCCATTTACTTGAATTTCAAGGAGAATGGATATATCTCCTGCTTTCGAATGAGTGCGATAAGTTGTTGTCTGAAAATTGCTGGCATTATTCTTAGTTTGGTTCTTAGGCTTCACAACAGCATTAGTGGAGATTGAAGTTAGACATTAAGATATACACTCACTGGCAGCACTGGAGAAATCTTTATCTCTGTCAATGTTAAAATGTTTCAGAAATTCTCACCTGTCCAAAATAGATTAGCGGCTTTTTGGCCAAGATTAGTGGCTATGCTCCTTATGACATTTCCTCTGGCATTGGGACTTTATGATATTCCAGAAGATGTCTTCTTACCCACTCTTCCATCCATCCACCCATCCATCCACCCATCGACTCATCCATCCATCCATCCATCCATCCATCCACCCATCCACCCATCCATCACTTACTGAACTCTCACCAAGTTTAAGGACTTGTAGTTTTCAGTAGGGAATGAAAATATGAACAAAGAAACCCCTGTCGTCAAGAAACTTACAGCCTAGTGGTGGGAAATAGACATGTAAACAGAACTAGACATATAGGAGGAAGTGTTAGCCAGGTTAACTAGGTGGCCGGGGGAGTAGAAGTGTATGAACACAGACATCAGAGCAGGAGAATGTAACCCATGCCAGCTGCTTCATAGCTGGACCCATGGTCCATATCACGGAGCTGAGAGAGGTGAGTTTGGAGACATTTGTAAGGACCAGCCGATGGAGACCCTTGTTTGACTTTGGGGCAACACTGTGAGTAAGCCACTCAGTTTTCTCCTCAAGAGAGAACATTTTGCAGGGAATATTAGCTAGCTGACAGCCTCCAGCTGCCACACTTTGGGGTTCACACTGAGGCCTTCTCTCCCAAAGATTCTCTCAGCAGTGTCTGAGCATGGCAGGTGTACAAGAGCTGGGCCATTTCTGTCCAACACAGGATTCTTCTAAATGGCAATCTTTGCACTGGGGCTCTCCAGTTGGCCTGGCCATGACTTTCTTAGAGCTGCCCTAGAGCCTCCAGCACTTCCTACTCAATCCTCCTTTCTTCCCTTCTCCCTACACAGGTGTCAAATTGGCACCACAGTCTGCAGCTTTCTCAGCCCATGCTACTTTCTCTTCCTCTCATCCCTCACAGGTATTTCCTTCCACCCATCTATTACATTTCTAATTCTCTCCTGGTGTTTCCTTCCTGTGGAAGATGAATTGACTCAGATTAAGTAAGGTGTTTGGATTTTGAACTGAAGCCAATGAGAAGGCACTGAAGGGTTTTGCACCGGGACATCACATGGTAAAAACGTTGTTATAGGGCTTCCCTGGTGGCGCAGTGGTTGAGAGTCCGCCTGCCGATGCAGGGCACGTGGGTTTGTGCCCCGGTCCGGGAAGATCCCACATGCCGCGGAGCGGCTGGGCCCGTGAGCCATGGCCGCTGAGCCTGCACGTCCGGAGCCTGTGCTCCGCAACGGGAGAGGCCACAACAGTGAGAGGCCCACGTACCGCAAAAAAACAAAACAAAACAAAAAAAAAAACAAACGTTGTTATAGAAAGATTTTTCTGGGCATACTGCAGAGGGCCATTTTAGGAAGAGTGAGAATTGAGTCCGTGAGACCCATTAGGAGTAAGAAAAAAATGAGGATCTTAAATGGGGAGATAGCAGAGGGCAGAGGAGGGAAGAAGTTAGAAGAGAGACACTGGAGGTAGAAACAACAGTTCTTACTGATGACTGGTTGCCAACTGCAGTAGAGAGGGCAAGTAAGCTTTCTTAGTTTCCTAGGGCTGCCATAACAAAATACCCCAAACAAGGTGGCTTAGAACAACAGAAACATAAGCTCTCACAGTTTAGAAGTTAGAAGTTTGAAATCAAGGTTGGCAGGGCCTTGCTTTCCTCATTGAAGACCCTAGGGAAGAATCTCTTCCTTATTTCTTCCTAGCTTCTGGCGGTGGCCGGCAGTCCTTGGCGTGCTGCTGCATAACCCCAGTCTCTGCCTCTGTCATCACATGGTGTTCTCCCTGTGTATCTGTGCATCACCTTCCCTTTGTGGGTGTCACTCTCTGTGTGTCTTCTCCTCTTCTTACAAGGATACCAGGCATATTGCATTAAGGGCCCATCTTAACTGGGCCTCGTGATGAGGTTAAGATGACCTCATCTTAATTATATCATCAAGGACTCTATTTCCAAAGAAGAAGGTTACATTCTAGTTCCAGAAGGACATTAATTATTCTGGGGGGACACTATTCAACCCAGTTCAGAAGCCCCAGGTAGAAGCTTACCAAGACTCTTAACCCTTCACTATGCCACCCTGAAAACCCAGCATTATCTTATGAGATTGTGAAAACTACTTTTAACAAGTCTAACTAGATTTAACATCTGGTTCTGGCTACAATTTCTTCCCACACCATCAGTGCCAGCACATGTGTCTTTGCGACCAGGCTGGAGCCTGCACAAACATTTCTCTTGAGGCACAGAAAGGCTGGGGTACAGCCATCTAAACAGGGCCAACTTACAGGTATCAGCTCAGACGGTGTAGGATTATCCCTTGATCTATCTAGACTTTCCCTCAATATTTCCATCACTTCTCTTCCCCCAACCTTAGCCAAGGCCCAGCGGGTTGGGAGTGTTAGGTTAACCTTTAAATTTCTTTTCTGCTGCTTGGACATTTATTTCCTTGAAAACATCTATCTTACTTGATCAAGCTTTGGTATTGCTATGGATGAAATGGAAAACTTTGATAATTTAGAGAATTTTTTTTTTTTTTTTTACTTCTAATAAATCTGAATATGATTGTCTTGTTAAGAACTTGGAACAATCCGAGTTTGAAACTCAAGAATTAAGCTGTGAACCCTTTGTTCTCAGTAATATCAGTCCTTGAGGAAGATATTGGTCCTTAGCATCCAATCCTCACAAACTTCTCCTTTGCCTCCATTTAAGGGCCAGGTGAGGCAAGTACTCACCTTCCCTCAGTGCATTGCTGCCTTAGGTAGCCGAGGGATTCAGTTTTGGTCACCAACACATAGGTGGAAGTGTGCCAGGGTATTGTAGGAAAGCTTTTGGTTGTCTTAATAAAAAAGAAAGATATGGCTGGCACCTCCTCCCCACTTCCTTCCTAAATTAAATAAGGATGGAATATGAATTCTGGAGGAGCAGTTTGGGGAATACTGAAGGAGAGGCCAACATGACGCTATTGAACCAATGTCAACAGCATCCACTTCCAGCTTCTTAGGCTAGCAAAGTCAACCTCTAAACCTTCAGCCGCAGAAAATTAGAAGTGCAATAGATACATTCTTAACGGTCTTCTTGCCAGAGCAACAAATACACCTGATACAATTCATGAGGACCTCCAAGCAAAAGGACACGATGAAAACTACCTTGGCTTTGCGTCTCCAAAATATTATCACTATTCTTATCATTCAGAAATAGGTATCTTAGTCAAGACTGAACCTTACAACTTTGAAAACTTGATATGAATGTAACTGGGAAAAAGAAAAATGTAGATGGAATAAAGATATATTAGGATAGAATAGTTAATTGCTAAGTGAAATTTGAAGTTTTGAGTCTCTATAAGTGGAACACTACTTCAGGGACAAGGTTTTATTTTTGCTTTTTGCTTTAGGATAAATTATCAGAATGCATCAGGCTTAACACTGGGATTTTCCAAGGTAGGTATTATATTAAAAACCACAAATTAAATAGGCCCTTCAGTAATGCAGATGTGAGGCAGATACCCACCCTTTGTCTTGGAACAGCTCGAAGCTACCAAAGACCTAAAAGCAGCTGTTGCATTTGGGATCAAACGCTGTGTCTTTAAAAGCCTGAACTGTGGTGAGAAGCTGCTTATTTTCTCTTTCCCTTTTTCTTATAAAATTCTTGCAGCATATGAGTAGGAAGGAGAGGCAGAAGGTCCTAGGCAGACCCTGAAGTGCAGCACAGAGCTGGAGAGTGGGCCTTCATGTCACCTCCGGGCAGACCCTGGCACCTGTCCAACGTGACTGGGCGTGGCATCTTCAGAGCAACAGGACAGAGCACTCGTGCCAGAGACCCAGGTGTTGTGATAAAGCGTATCCTCAGTAGTAGCAATAGAGGCTTTTTAGCTGCCTTCAAGAAGAGGTACAACAGGATGGACGCCACTGGTCTCACTGCGGCAAAAGACTGGTCATGAGCACAAACCCATGCGGGGCTCTGGAGCTCTCAGAAACTTCGCAGGGTAGACTGGGGTCTGGCAGTCACATTACTAAAGTCTTCATAACTTGGAGTATTACTATAGAGATGAGCTTGCTTTTTATTGCAGGGGTATATCTATCACAAAATCATTTAGAAAACATGAGTGATATTTAAAAAATCTCTAGTGGTGAATTGCAACGATGTTCCCCATTTTCTAGGCTCCTTCATAAGCACACCCTTTGCCCATGTAACTTTGTACTTCCTTCCTTCTAGATCGGCCACCAGCCAGCCAACTCCTGGATACAGAGTGGGCCCAGCCAAGTTCAGGAAGGTCATCTTGTCAATCCCAGGTGACCCAGGCACATGACAGATAAACAATTACTATTGTATGCCACTGAGATTTAGAGGTTACTTTGTTAGGCAGCACTAGCGTGGCAATTAGTAACTATAACATTCTTTAAAGTCAGTGGTACTGGGGATATCACATGGTATCTCTGAGTTTCATTGTTGTATTTTTAAAATCTATAAAATGGGCAGTGTGTTTTGGGTATTAAATGCAATAGTTCAGCATGTAAGGTATTATTTCTTAGAAACACTAAAGACTGATTATATTAATTTTAAGATCGCATTACAGGATAGATTTCTGTGTTTCTGCCCTAGGGACCATGTTCCAATAAATATTTCTGCATCCTAAGCCTCAAGGGTATGGTTGTACATGGCTGTTCTACAGTGTGTTCCCAGCTTCAGATGGTGCCACTGTTAGAGATTCTCTTGAATGGAATTCTGGAACAAGCTGAGTGTTTGTAGAATTGGTCATATAGATGAGCCAGGGAAAGGAGTGAGGAGGTAAAACGTCACTCTCATGATGTTCAGTTGGAAAGGATGTCATGGAAAAGCTGGTCAAGTAGAGGAATAGTAGAAATACCAGAAGCTTTAGAGCTGGGGAGAAACGAGTCAAAATCTGGGGCTCCCTCATTTGTCACTATGAGATGTAAGCAGGTTGTCTAATCTCAGTGAACCTTGGTTTTTCTACCCGATAAATGGGAATACAATAAGCATCTTGTAGAATTGTTGAGAATTTTAAAGGAAATGCATGCACTTAAGGCATCTGGGACAGAGTAGGTACTCTTGAAAGTAGATGTCAGAAATTCAAAAAAAAGAAAGTGGATATCAGAAACCTTGGCCTTTTCATTTGGACTTGCAGCACAAGGACTTGGGGAACGTAGAGCCAACTGACATCATTAGCAGTTTCAGGTGTTAGGTTGTGAGGGGGAACTTGGATAAAGAAAGCAGTAGAAAAGTTAATCTTTTTTGTGTGTCAGTTTTAATGCACTGGATTTTTTTTTTTTTTTTTTTTTTTTTTTTGCATTTCATTGCGCTATATTTAGGTACAAGGTGGTCTGGAACAAAAGCTGGAATTTAGTTTTAAATGTTCAGAACAATGAAACGACTGGTGTTCTATATATCAGCATGAAACACATGAAAAACTTACACTCAGTTATGAGCTTTTCACAAATATCTGTCGTGATGTTGCAGTCTGACCCTGCTGTAAGCCACTTTGCAGATGTGACACTAAATGGTAAAAATGATACTTTACATTTGCATAGTACTTAACAGCTTAAAAACTCTTTCCCAGATATTATTTTATTTTTAACCTTTCCAACAACCCTTTAGAGTAGCAATACTTATCCTCAATTTGAAGAAAAGGGAACCAGCTTTGAGTGGTTAAGTGGTATGCCCCAAATTAAAAAATGAGTGGACGCTGGTAACTTGCAAATTTGGTAACGATGTGTAGACATTCACTGAGATATTTCATGAGCCAGGTGCTATGCTAGGCTTTTTACTTTCAACTTTTCTAATGATCACAAAACACAAAACCTTCTGTGGCAGACCAGCTGGGTACCTTCTCAGGAGTCACCGACCCACCCTCTAGCTTGCTCATGGATCCCACATTTTTTTGGTTTTTTTCTCATATGTAAGTTGAGATGTGCTTAAGGAAGGAGGACTCCAATCCTAGCCCTAGAGGATAACCTATGGGTAGTCTAAACTGATCACAACAACCCTACTCTCTTTTGCCAAGGCCCAAGTCAGCTGGGACAGCTGGTCAACCCGGCAGTTGTCTTGCCTGTGTAGAGATGGGCATGTGATCCAGTTTGGCAAACCAAGTGAAAGAGAAGTTTGCTGGAGGTTTCTGGAAAAGACTCCTCATCTCTGCCGTGATAAAAAGAGAGTGAAGAATGCATAAGGAGAATGCCCAACACCTTCTTTCCTGCTTTGGGTAAGAAGCTGACCCAGAACCTGGATATCCTTGAGCAGCTTGGTTTATCAACCTGGAAAAGCTTCCTTTTGGAGTTAAGTGAGATAATGAAAGTTTCTTATTGTTGAAGTCACATTTAGTCACATATTCTATCACCTATCATGCTATCATTTTCAAAATGAAATCATGATAGGTATTGTGGTCATTCACAGATGACGAAACTAAGGAACAAAGAATTTAAGGTGTCCAAGGCCACAAATGTAGAAAGTTTCAGATTTGGGATTTGAACTTTTATGTGTCTGATGTTGAAATCTCAGGTCTCCTAAAATATGCTACAGTGCTGCCCATCCTCCCACCCCATGTATCTGCTGCTTCCCATTGGTCTGTGCAATGGTGAAGCTGAAGGACAAAGAAGGGTCAGACATGTGCGTCCCTGGAACATTGGTGGATGTGTCCTGGGGAGGGAGAGCAATGCCTAAGAGGTGGTGGGCCATGAAATAAAATTGCCTACTTCACACTTTGACCTGACAATGGCCTTCTTTATTTTGTGCATCTCAATACTGGGGAAAACAACCTGGGGAGATGGAAAGAGCAGAGGACTAAGAAGAAAAAAATATGATTTCAAGTTCTGGCTTTACCATTTTGTGAAAGTGTCACTTTGGGCAAGTCCCTTGATCTCTTTGAGACTCAGTTTTTTCATCCATCAAATACGAATAATAACCTCTGGCCTATTTTCTTCCAGGATTATGGTGAAGATGACAAGCGAAAAGGCATGTGGAAATCTCTCTCCACTGCAGAGGATGAAAGATTCTTGTTATTAGAGAATATGTCCTCAGGGTAGACACGGTCTC
Organism: Pseudorca crassidens; assembly: GCF_039906515.1. Lineage (NCBI taxonomy): Eukaryota > Metazoa > Chordata > Mammalia > Artiodactyla > Delphinidae > Pseudorca > Pseudorca crassidens. The sequence continues at coordinate 58,046,991 of NC_090304.1, forward strand.
CTCATGCTCTACTGTAGAGACTAAGAATACGAATGGTCCTTAACACGAGCATTACAATAATGTTATTGCTTTTGATGAATGTATAACTTGTAGGTTGTAAATTAAACATTCTCCTCTCTGAATGCCATTCTGAAGGTTAATGAATGAAATACATGATTTTCAAATCCCAACAGTTGGTGTTAATTGGACGCAAACACATACTTTCAGGTTTGATCTCTCATAACAAGACAGTCAGATAACCTCAAAGCCATTCATTACCACACTACTCAGAGCCCTAGGAAGAGGGTAGACATTTCAAAGACTTTGGATGTGTGTATGCACGTCCCTGTCCCTCTCTTCATAAAAATAGTAAACTAGAAGGAAAAAGGGGACCAAAAGAAATTCAGGAGAACTTGATGGAAGATTTTTAAATAACCTAAAGCATTAAATCCATAGGATTTAATTAGAAACAACTCAAGAGTCTAATGGTTGCTAGTACTTGCTACTTATCCATAATGGCATATTTTGCAACCTTTGAAAAGCAGGACCTGGAAGACGACTTAAAGGTACAGGACTCTATAAACAGGGTCAGGCGAAGAGATAAAGGTGAGATGGAATGTATAAACATTATGAATCCAAGCTAATGAAATGTTTCTCACACACACACACACACACACACACATACACACATACATACATATGCATACACACACCTCCAGCTGGGAGGAATTACACAATTTGGTTTCCTGACAGAGAGAGGCCATCAAATTCAAAGTCACAGAGAAGTTTTTTTTTTTTTTTTTTTTTTTTTTAACTAAAATGTTGGGTTTACCTCCTTTCCCCCCAAATTATGTCCTTATAGGATAAGGACATAATTTTCAAAATATATTTTATAATAGCCTCCACTTATTCTGTGTCTCACTTCATGCAGGCAGTGTGCTAGGCATATTATATATGTTTACCCACTGGCATGCAGTGCCGGACCTCTGTGCCCCTGTCCTGGCTGCTTCTCCACCCTTCTTCCTCTTTCTTTCTCTTACACCAGGGATTTTCAAATGACAAGTGAAAGCTTTTATGAAATAATAAATTTAGTGGGTTATGACCAGTGTAAAATAAAAACATAATAGAAAATATTGGAGTGTATCACAGGTAGTGGTAAAGGTAAGTATAATTAAAAATTTATCTTAATTTTATGTATTTTTACATATAAATCTTGACTTTGCTGCAACATCTATTTCTTACATAGATTGTTCTGCAAAAACTGCTGGGGCTCCATCACATGACACTTTCTATAGTTCTCTAAACATTCTAAGTTGTGCCCTTCCTTGGGTCTTTGTCCTTTGTTTTCCCCACCTCTGACTTATCCATCAAGAACAAAAGCTATAATGTCTAGAAACCATGTTACTTTTTGGGACTAACAAAAAGGCTTTAAGTAGAAGAAAAAAATTAGAAGAAAAAAAATTAGAAGAAAAAATGTAACATAATCCAGCATAGATGATATTTGTCTTTATAGCAATGCAATCATAAAATATAATGTTTAATATCTTTTTTAAACAGAGGACAAAACTCAAGAAGGCAAAAGTGCCCAGGGACCATGAAAGTTATACTGCAGCCCTGTGTCCACCCTCTTCTTGGAAGGCCCATGGCCCACATAGAGAAGTAATGCTTGTTCTTAAAAATCTTGCCCAAGTTTCATCTTCCCTGATAGACCTTTTCTAGTGTTTTAATTAAGGCATACATTTATTCATTTATGTGTCTACTTATCTCTTGCAATGGCAGTTTCAAAGAGAGTAAAATCCTAGCCAAGATAAAAGAACATTTATTATGTGCCAAATACAGTGGTAAGCACTTTACTGCACTCTTTCGTGTTAGCCTCATACTATGGGGTAGACACTATTATTATCACCCTCATATTACATTTGAGAATACAAAGCCTAAGAGATTGAAGTGTTCCTGTTTATAAGTGGTTGAGTGAGAGCCTAAACCCAGGCCTGCTAGCTCTGGAGCCTGGAGTGGCTCTGATGGTGGTGGGGTAGAGGAGAGGAACCCCTTCACTGGCTTCGTGATTCCAAGTGGGGGGACGCCAATTAGTGTAACACCTTTGGCTTCTTCCTATACCCTACACATGCCCCTGGGCTGTGGAATGACTGTGCAATGCCTAGCTCAGCCATTCTCCTCCTCCTCTTCCTTTTGAATCCACCTGTTCTCTAGTCTGTTCCCTACCATTAGAGAAGCTTGAAAGGCCTCCAGCTGTTCAGCACCTCTTTTGCATGTCTATTCTGAGATTTGTGAGGCTAACACACTAAACCACGTCCTCAACTTCTCCCTCAGTTATGAAGCTACCACTTCAGTCAGGCTTTCATGTGGTTCCACATTAGGGCACAGTGGAGCAGTGACAGTTATTTGGGCCCCTTAAAATATCAACATGCTCCCAATCATAAGGCACAAAGATAACTCAGGGGAGGGTGTGATGAACTGTCTTGAAATGGTTAGGGACATTTTTGGAGAGGGAGGAATCTGAGTTGAGTTATTTAATATCAATCTCCATGTAGCAGAACATGTGCACTGGTTTGAGAGTAAAAGACTTGAGTTCAACAGCATATACTGAGCTCCAGGTATACACTGACCAATTAACATCACTCTTGATGGTGGTAGTGAATCTACTTAGTTAAAGTGGTTACCTTCTTATTCTGGGAGCTAACATTTTACATGGCTTATTTCATTTAATGCTCACACATCCTTACTCTTTTTTTTCTTCTTTTTTTTTAACAGATGAATAAACTAAGAATCAGAGGTGTGAAGTAGCCTGTCCAAATCATCAGAGCTATTTAATGGTAAAAAAATTTTGATGGTAATTGAAGATTCTACCAAGTTCATCTAGCCAAAATCTTTACACCATTCATACAGTCCTTTCCCCCATCACTGTGCTTTGTACCTAGCTCCTGTAGAGCACTTATCTCTAGATATTGTAATTATCTGATTTTTTTTTCTGCCTTTCCTATTAGAATGCAAGCTCTATGAGGGGAGGGACTGTGTCCTGTTCCTTCTTTTATCTTCAGTTTTAGCATATTCCATGTATTCAATCAAATTTTTCTTGAGTTTTGCTATTTGCTCGGCACAACATACAGTGTGGGACATGCTCTGGGGAGCAAGATAAACATCATCCCTACCCTATGATGCTGATAGTTTATCAGGGGAAATAGAAAACTCACAAGTTAAAAAAGAAAGCAATTACAAACTAATGTAAGTGCTGTGAGATAAGGAACCTATAATGGGATAGGGTGAGTAGAGGGAGCATAGCTTGTGGATCCTAAGCTAAGACTGGAAGGATGAGAAAGCCAAGTTCAAGGGACAAACATTTCAAGAGGAGGGAAAAGGATGAACGAAGGCCATGATACTGGGAAGATCTTGACCTATTCAGAGCTGGAACAGGGTGAGTGGCAGATGAGATTCACATAGAGCCTTTGGGAGGACTTTGGATTTTAGTTTAAGAGCAGTAGGCAAGCACTAAAAAATGATAAAGCAACGACCATGGGGATGAAGAAATGATGATGGTGTCAAAATTCTTTCCCCCCCCCCCCCCCCCCCAGGCTCAGCGGCCATGGCTCACGGGCCCAGCCGCTCCGCGGCATGTGGGATCTTCCCGGACCAGGGCACGAACCCGTGTCCCCTGCATCGGCAGGCGGACTCTCAACCACTGCGCCACCAGGGAAGCCCTCAAAATTCTTTTGAAGGTAAAACTGATGAAGCTTATCCATGGTTGGATGAACGGTGAGAGAGGAGTCAAGGCTGGCCTGAGGGAGGATTTCTATTTTGAGCAACTGGGTGGGTGGTGATACCATTTACTGGGGTGGAAAAGACTAGGGAGAGATAGGTTGGAGAAAAGACTAGGGAGAGATAGTAGAATCAACTTATGTTTGAGATGACTATTAGAAGTCCAAGTGGAGATATAAAACAATGACGAATGGCCACAGCTTATTTCTGTTTTGTTACATTCTTATCATTTGCTGGTGAACATATTGTACACTTGGATGCAAAATGAAGTAAGTGGGCAATTCAAAACAGACATACATGCCTTGAATGATATTAAAACCAGTCAAATACTCAGCATGAAAATGCTCTCTTATCTTTTTGCACAAGGTTGTTCCAGGCTTTACCACCAGTGTGAAAAATTAAATTTCACAAATTCCCAAATTCATACTTATATATAGTGTTAATTAGCAATTAAACAGGAAAAAAAGTATTTCCACTTCTGCCATATATATATATATATGTATACACACACACTCACACACACGTACACACATATGTATTTTATAGATAGATATGGATAGCTATATCCCAAAGCAATGCACTTTTATTACCTGAATTAAGAATAGAATAATGGCTCTAACTTCCAAAGCTAACAGGTCTGCCATGCCTGTCAGTCATTTTTACATCTTAAAATGTGAAATGTCCTGGGTTGCCTTTTTGCAAGGTTTAGTGACACAATGTGACAAAACATGTCAATTTCACATAGGGGGCCTCCCGGAGTTTCTGGAGAGGGAGTGGGCACGATCAGCTGAGAGAACACAAACATCTAGTAATTCTCCTAAAGTTTCTGTTTCGATTTTGGCAGAATTGTAATTGACCACCCACAGGGGAGAGATAATGTAAAATCTTTTGAGTGGAGATTCCTGGAAAGCCTAATTCAAATGCAGGGACTACCGGGGAGACAGACATTGTTTGTACCTATATGTGTGCGCACTCTGTTTTTTAAAGTAGCATTTAGAAATCTGGCTAATAATGCAAGTAATAAGCCATGCTAGTTTATAGGTAAACTCATTAAAGATTTCTGCAGGCAAATTCACTGAAAATGCAGACAGTCCTTGCTTTTAGATGAAACACATTCCTGAAGACTGTGACTTGAAAGCCAACCTGGCAAAGTTATTCTTCCTGTGTATGAGACATTGCCTTTGTCTTCTTTGTTAAAGGAGGATGGGAAAATAAAAGTTCCTGGTAAAGACAAGAGCAGGGCAGTTTAAGTGTCATGAGGTAGTGTCCTTGTTTGCAATGTGTTTCATTTCAGGTGGCTTCATGAAACATTTACTGTGCACCTACCATGTGCCAAGGTGAGGTCCTGGAGTTACAGAGATGAGCACAACATTGCCTCAAAGACATTTCCTCTTCAGTAAGAGCCTGTGTTCCATGTAAATTTCTACTATATTACAAAGTATCCTTTAAATGCCATTTTCTCAATGAAAGCTCACACGTCTCTGCTCTGTGTCCCCTCAGCACACTGTGAATCCCCATACTCTACTACCAAATGTTAGCGATGATTATTATAGCCTTTCTTCCATTATTCTCATATTGTTGGTTACTGTGTGTTCCTCCAAACTAGACTAGGAGATTCTTGGGGAAAGAAAGGAACAGTTAGGTCCAGGAACATGGACTTTGCCTCAGGACTACAAGGGTTCCGATCCGACATCTGCATTTATTAGTTGAGTGATTTTTAGGCAAGATACCTAGAATATATGTGCCTCAGTTTCCTCACTTTTAAAACGAGATAATAATATTACCAGCCTCAGATGGTTGTGATGAGGATAAATGAGTTGACATACACAAAGGCTTAGAACAGTTCTGGCAGGGAGTGAGCACTCAGTAATATTAGCTGTTAAAATTGCTATGCATACACACAACTAAAATACGCAGACCCTGCTTTAGAACTGCCAGCCTAAACTGCTAGTACTTGCTTTGAGCTTAAGGTCTGACCTACAGTTGATGCATTTACATCAGTAGATGGTGTTTCCATTTGCTCCACTGTCTAAAAGAGAAACTTGGGGACTATTCTTGAAAGCATCCTCTCCTTTACCTCCTACCTCCAATCCAGCATTCTTCTCCACTCTAACTCCATAATAGTCTTTAGTCATGTCCCTTCACTCCCACCACTCCCTGCTCTAGTCTGAGCCATCACCATTCCATTCCTGAACACTGCCACCATCTACAAATTGTTCTCCCTCCTACTCTGATATCGTCCTGTTTATTTTCAGTGCAGCAGTCTGAGAAGTCCTTACAAACACAAAACAGGTCAAACCACTCCAGCATAAACTAGTATTGGGTGCTTCTTAGAGTGAAAACCCAAATCCTTAAGGTGGTTTAAGAACCAGGGTGTGATCTTGCTCTTACCTAGCAACTCAGCCTCACCTTGGGTCACACTTGAGTTTACCTCCAGTTCCTTGAAAGTGCCAAGGAACTCTCCACTCTCTCCCTCCGCTCAGGACCTTCCATCTGCTGTCCATTTGCCTGAAATACTCTTCTTCCCACCCTTGACACCCCTTAGGGCTCAGCTTACAAGTCATTTCAGCAAAGGAGACTTCCCAGACCCTCCCTCCCCTCCCCCACTCTAAATGCTAGCCTCCAATGTAAGGTTCCCAAAAAGGAGGAGGACGGGGTAGCAGTAATAGTGGAAGAGATAATGGCAAAGAATTCTCCAAAACTATCAGTAAATATCAAGTCACAGAATCCAAAAAATAAAAACACTACAAATCCTGGCAAGGATATGGAGAAAATGTAACCCATGTACACTGTTTGTGGGAATGTAAATTGATGCAGCCACTGTGGAAAACAGTATGGAAGTTTCTCAAAAAACTAAAAATAGAACTACCATATGACTTAGCAATTCCACTCCTGGGTATATATCCTAAAAAAACAAAAACATTAATTCAAAAAGATATATGTACCACAATATTCATAGCAGCATTATTTACAAATGCCAAGGTATGGAAACAACCTAAGCGTCCAACAAGAGATGAAGGGATAAAGAAGATGTGGTATATATATATATATATATATATACACACACACACACACACACACACACACACACACAATGGAATACTACTCAGCCATAAAAAGAATAAAATAATGCCACTTGCAGCAACATGGATGGACTTGGAGGGCATTATGCTAAGTGAAATAAGTCAGACAGAGAAAGATAAATACTGTATGATATCACTTATATGTGGAATCTAAAATTTACAACAAACTAGTGAATAAAAAAAAAGCAGACTCACAAAAAATAAAAATTAAAAAAAATAAAAATAAAAAAATAAATAAATGCTATCCTCTGCTATTGTCCAATTTTTCTCTTCACATCCGCCAGCACAATGTGTACACATATATATTTTTTGAGCGATTATTTGTTCACTCTTCACCTCTCCATCACTTTCTAAGTTCCACAAAAACAGGTGCTCAGTCTGTTTTATTTATCAATTTATCCTCAATGCTTAGCAAAGCTCCTGGTAAATAATTAGCTCAGTAACTAATTAGCAAACAAGTGATTGCCCAGTAACTACTTATTTAATAAATATATGAATTGCAGCAATGAATGAACTAGAAAAATCTGATGAACCTACATGGTAAAAACACTAGGGCCCTGATACGCTTTACTTATTTTCTTTTTTCTGCCCAATTTGACTTTACTGCCTAAGGGGCTGTATTACAAACCATTTAAATACAGAGGGAGGGCCACTTGCATTCTGAGGAAATGAAATGTATCTTTGATCTCACTCCCTGGAAGTTCCTATGAAAAAAACAACTTAAATCTTTTCTTGTAAAGGAGCTCTCGGCAGTGAGCACTGTACCTCATGTCTGGTCTTGCCGTGATATATGTGTATGAATATATGTAGAATTATTTCCAGCCCTACAGAAACCATATTTTAAGAAGCTTGTATAAAACACTCATATAATACTAATTCAGCCAATCATTATACAGGGCAGTGGCCCGGGGTCAGAAGGACAAGAAGTGGATTCGATTTGTAGAGATGAGAACATTGAGACCCTGAACAAGGCTGAGTGAAAAATGAAAGTTACACATACATATGGAATTAAAGGCTGATTAGAGACTCCAAGAAGGTTAGAAATGACAGGAATCTTCATGATCATCAAGCATAAGAGACATGCTTTAGACTCAAACAGACCTGTGTTCAAATCATCACTTTGCCACTTGCAGCCTGGAGATCTTAGCCAAATTATATAACCTTCCTTATTTGCAATTTATTGTCTAAAAGATAGAGGCAACGATACTTTTCTTAATGGATTTTTGTGTGAGCATATAACATAAGGTAGATAATATAATGAATACAGAATAGTGCAGGGCATATCTTGAGTCCTCAGAAAAGGACTCAGCAAGGGTCATTATTATCTTTTATTATCTAAACCCATTATTTTATGGATAGAAAATACAGGACCCAGAGGAAAGAATTTGCCAAGGGCGACATGGCAAAGTAGAGATAAAGCTAGGACTGTTATGTGTGACTAATGTTCCCTGTTTGGTATTCTTCCCTCCCCCCTGCTCCTTTTCTCCATTTCCATCCTTCCCCACATTCAAGATACAGGAGCAGGTGGAGGACAATGGCAAAGTCACTCAAAGGCCTTCCTGGTTTGGCTAATATGTACAGCAAAATATATAATTTGCGGAATGTCCTGTTATTAGCACTTCCTGTTATGGCACCTATACAACTGGAATAAATATAATAAAAAATCTTTTCAAGGCTTAAGCTGAGTTTGAAATAAAGAAAGATAATTCTTTGTTTCAAGAAATGAAGTGGGAACTAAACATGTAGTCTAAGAGAGCTGATAATGTAGCTGCCTGGAGTCAGGACACAGGTGAGAATGAAGATCAATTTCTGTAATATTTTATCACAACTTGGAGACATGAGATGATATCTTGGTCCTGCAGGAGACAGGCAGTTTTAACCAAGACTTTCGTATAAATCCAGGATCATCAGAAGACAGGATAAAAAAAGAACAATCTTCCTCCATCAGGGGGAGATGGCAAAGACATTGCATGCGAGTTCGTGTTGTAGTTTGTGTCTAAACTTTGCTTAAGAAAAGAAGACAAATATTTTAATCTTGGATCTGTGCTTCATATGGAGTTGCAGTTCAAATTTAAAATAGGGGTCAACTATACATCAGGAAACTCCAAGCTGAGAAATTAATATAAGATTGGTTCTAGTTTAGTGATGCTCCCTAAGTGCCTGGTAGAAACAAATGCAAAACATTTCTGGAGAGAGAATCTCTCAGTAACTGAGAACTTTGATAATAGAGGAACCTGAGAAAGTTGGTAAATTAAGTACATTTAAATAATTATAAATATAAAAGAATAAGTTGAAAATATAAGTCAATAATAAGCAGGCAGTTTTGATTAAAAAAACTAAGAAAAACTTCTAGACATGAAAAAAATTGAAATGAAAGACTAGTGAAATAATGTGTTAAACAAAATATTAGACATAAGTAAAGAAGGAATTACTGAACTGAAATATATTTAAGGAAATTATCCAGAATAGAGCACTTAAAGAAAAGAGATGAAAACTACAAAAGAGGTTAAGATATGGAAAATAGAATAAGAAGATCCAAAATATGTGTAATAGTAGTTTGGGAAGATAAAACAGAAGGAATGTGAGTGTGGATGATGTACTATTTAAAGAAATCATTACCAAGAAATTAAAAAAAATGGGCAAAAAAATGTAATTCCTCAGGTTTAAAATCACAATGATTTCCATGTAGAATAAACAAAGTAAACCTAGACCTAGAAACATCACAGTAAAATTACAGAATACCCAAACAGAAAGAAGATCATTAGAATAGCATGGAGAAAACACAGATCACCTAGAAAGAAATTACGCTTTTTCTGACATCACATTTCTCATTAGCTGCAAAGAGGTCAGGGAACAATAGAATGGTATCCTCAAAGGCTCGAGAAAATAAAACCATCATTCTAGAGTTCTGCATTCAGCTAAAGTATCATTCCAGAGTGAAGACAAATAGAGATTTTTAAATAGATATAAACTGAAGGAATTTACCGCTTAAGAGATCTAGCTGAAAATACAACAGGATCTATTTGAGGAAGAGGAAAGCTGGACCCAAAATGAAGGCATGGGATGAATGAAGCAGTGTGTAAGGAATCTGGTTAACACATGGATAAGTCTAAAGTAGACACTGATTATATAAACTGTGATAATACTCTCTAGTTCAGGGAGAGTGAAAGCAAGATGAAACTGAAACACTCGGTGACCATAACAGGTGATGTGGAAGGGGGTGTCTTGGGAAAAGTGTTTAAGGACCCTGTGTTACTAGAAAGGAGGATGACAATATTGATTAGCTTAAAAAAATGTAAAGGCAGCCAACAAATTAGTAGAAGGCAGAATGATAATTTCCTAGAAAACTGAAGAATCACAAAGTGTAGAATAAAGGAAATTTGATTAATTTAACAGACGATAAGCAAAAAGGAAAAAAATAGGAAGAGAAAGCATGTTAGACATAAAGCAATAATGAGATGATAGAAATAAAATCCAGATAAATCATTAATAATCACAATCAATGTAAATAGTCTAAACTTGCCTTTTAGCTAGAGACGCATCTAAAGTATAAGGACCCAAAAAGGCTAAGATAAAGGGGTGGGAAAAAGATATACTTGGGAAAAAAGATAGGCTAATCAAATAAAGTTGGTACAGATATAAAACACTGAATAAAGTAGGCTTCAGGGCAAGAGCATTATTAGGAAAAAAGAGGGTCATCATATGATGTATAAAAGAATAATTTCTCAAGGAGCTGTACCAATTACAAATTTGTATAATTTACTAACGTAGCCTTAAAATATGTAAAGCAAAAACTGATAGGACTACAAAAGTGACAACAGTTACAGTTGATAGATTTTAACACAACTATCTTTTGCAATAGATAAAAGATTAAAAGATATTAAAATATAGGAGTGATGAACATTAACAAGTTTGATCTAATGAGCATACTAGAGAACATATTTTCTTTCTGAATGCACATGCAGTATTTCAAAAAGTTGTCATGTATTAGGTAGGAAAGAAAGCAATCTCAGTACATACCAATCAATCAATATCATTGAGCACATTCTCTTGCCACAATGACAAAAAATGGGGGGGGTCAATAGCAAAGAACAATTAGAAATTCCCAACAATTAAAAGAACATGCTTGTAATTAATTCATGAGTCAATGGAAAAAATAGAGTGGAAATTAGAATATATTTACAAATGGGTGTCCATAAAAATAATACATTTTAATACACATTTTAATACAGTTTATGCAGTTCTCAGAGGGAATTTATGGTCTTTACATGCTTATAGTAGAACAGAAAAAGACTGAAAATTAGCTGAGCATACAACCTTGGTGATTAGGGGAAGAAACAAAAACAAGAGAGTAAACACATATAATAGAAAGAACAATAAAATATATCAACAAAAATGTATGAAATAGGAAATAAACATAGAGAGGATTAAAAAGCCCAAATTTTGCTATTTGGAAAGAGCAACAAAATAAACATTTTGCAAGATTAATCAAGAAAACAAGAGAAGACATAAAGAAATAGATTAGTAATAAAAGAAAATTATGGATTTATGAGAAATATTAAATCATAAGAATACGATTTAAAATACTTTATGCCAATAAATTTAAAAATTTAGGGAAAACAATTTTCTAGAAAATTATAATTTACTAAACCTGACTTAAGAAGCAATAGAAACCTGAATAAACTATTAATCATTAATAATTAGAATAAGTAGTTTAAAATATGCAGGTTTCCTGAATAACTCCAATTTCAGCATATTTCTTCATAAGCAGAATTTCAGGAATGTCACCATTCTGATTTCTTTGCCTTGGCCCACTACCCATGTTTTGTGTGTCAGGGTAGGGGGGGTGGGGGGAGGTGATTATATAAACAACACTCATTCTGTGCCAGACTCTCTTCTAGGTACATGTGATACAAAATGAGTCAGACACGGTCCCTGACCTGGAGAGGTTCGTACTCTAGTAGAAGTTCAAATAAATTCCTCAATGATGTAAAAGTGTTAAGCGCACATGGTAGTGTAGGGTCATTCTAGACTCCAGCATAAGAATGGCTATGGCTGTTCTTGATCTGCCAAAATGCAGCATAGTTTTGAAAGAGCAGGGGTCATACTTTACTTTTCATTCATTTACTTAGGATTTTAAAGTTCTTATTTGTAAATAATTTTAAACTTACAAAGTTAAGTTGCAAGAACAATACGTGCACTCCTAAAAGGATTACATTAAATTCAAACCTCTATAGAGGACTGAACCCAGTTCTACATATATGTGAGGAGGGAGAACAGATCTTCAGAGAGTTTTCAGAGTTCAGTCCTCTGAAAAATGCATCCTCATATGTCTTCTCAACAGGGTTGGGGAGGAGAAGGTGATTATCTTCTTACTTTAGGAAAATTTACAGCCCCATGCTATCTCTTGAGTTTATACTTCTCTCCGTCTGAGTATCCAGTTCCCCCTGATTTCAAAATTTTCTTAGCCCAAGATGTCTTTGGAAGTCTCCAAAAGGTGTCCTGTTGATTATGAAGGACCCTTTAGTGCTATACACAGTCAAATAAACAGGAAAGACATTTCTCTCTTTTTTTGCATTCGTTTTTAAATACCTTTTCCAACAAGTTAATTCTAGAATTAGTCTGATGCACAAATTCTACTCTAGCAAAAACGTATTCAAGATTATTTGTTAAAGGGGCTGGGCCACCCAGCCAACCTCGGTCCAAGGGAAACGAAGCAGTCAGAGAGGCATTCCACTACTGTTTTCTCCCTGTTATGGGATCCCCTTGGGCCTCAAAATTAGGCAGGTCACCTTTCCTCCACTTCACTCTCACTTCCTTAGTGCATCCATTTGGCTGTACTATGTCTTAAACTTCGGGCTGGATGACGGAAAAACCTGTATTTCTCACATACTTGTTCTCATTGCAGGCATTTCTTTGAAAAGAAATATTGTTATGACAATGTTTGATGGTAAGAATTTCTCTATGAGGAATATTTTACAGACTAGAAGAAATATTTTAATTAAAGGCTGGCTGGCTATTGGTCATGGGAATGAGAAAAGATTGAATGGAAGCTTATTAGTAGGTTTCAACTCCAACCTTCCTATTCCTCATTTCCTTAATTACTTTACTTTTGATTTTCTTTGATTGGAGATGTTGGACCATCAGAAGCCCTTACATGAATAATTTTCCTCGGAGATTTTGAGTTTCTCTCACCTTTCAAATATCTTCTATGGCATGAGCCCCTTTTGCCAATGGAAAAAAGGACCAGGCACCAACTCAGCCCCAGATAATTTTCTCTTTAAAAATAATTAATACCAATGCTTGGTCTGTTTAGGAACTTGTGGTTTTCAACCATCACTACACATTAAGGTCACCCAGAGAGCTGTCAAAAATCCCAATGCCCAGGCCATACCCTAGGCCAGTTAAATCAGAATATCTAGGGGTGGAAACCAGGTATCAGGAACTCTTAATACTTCCTGGTAACACCATTATGTCAGCATGCAGTCAAAATCAATAACTGCTCTTTAACTCAGCGCTTCTTAAACTTGAATGTGCATGTAGATTACCTGGGTGTTTTGTCAAAATGCAGATTCTGATTCAGTTCCTCTGAGGGGTGCCAGAGATTCTGTATTTCTTAGGAGCTCAAAGGTGACATTAATGCTGTGAATGCCCACACAGATCAACTTTAAAGCAGCAAGGTGCCTGTGGAAGCTGCGGCCCTTGCCTTCCTCAAGAATCCTGAACAAAAGACAGGGTATTGTCCAGCCTCTGCGAGCTTCATGGGACCCCAGGGCTCCAGGAGGTCCCACACACTTCGAGGGTGGAACTGATGGGGGCAAGAGAAAGTGATTTCCTTGATGCCTCAGAGTCAGGACAGGAGATTGCCCACCTTTCCTTGTAATTCTCCCAAGATGCAGGATCAAGTACCTGCCGGAGGAGAAGTCAAGAAAAGGGTATTTTGGAAATTTTAAGACAAGAAGACTGGTGTCCAATGTGCTTACTGAAAAGTAAGCCCTGTCGATGCCGGGCCAGACCTGAGGACTCAGTGACTTCTTTAAATCAATGTTGCACAGAGCCACAGCTTTTTCCTCGGGGAGCAACTAGAGAGACTATGGGGGTAGATCCTGTCTGAGCAGAATGAAAAAAAATTTAGCTGAACGGTAGGACCTCGGGTGAACTGGCTCAGCCTTCTTTCTCCCTGGAGACGAGGTTCAGCATTCCAGCCTCCCTTTTAGTGAACCTTTTAATGAGTAATAATAAAAGTAAAATATTTCTTTACACTATTTACAGAAATAAGCCAATTCTTTATTTAAAATGAAATGCATAACAACTCTCAAGAGACGGTTTTTAGATCCTCGTTTAACCTGCTGCCTCTGGCAGACCTCAGGAAAAACAAATGAAGTTCACCTCTCACTGGTTTCATAAGTGCTTCCTGCAGTAGTTAATCAGGTAAGATGGCCTTGCAGCCCTGTAGGATATACAAGAATGGGACTTCATTTTGAAGCCACAGCAGATATGGGTATGAACTGTGGCTCTGGTTCTCATTCACAGTGTGACCTTGGGCAAGTGTCTTTAACCTCTTTAAGCCTCTGATTTATCATCTGTAAGATGGGTTGTTGTGAAGATTAAAGATTACTTCTTCAAAATACCAGATTCGAAGTAAAGGCTGAAAGCAGCAGTAGTTAACAGTATTTTAAAATTTTGCCTGCTTGACAATTTTTGTGGTTGTTTTTCATTACTTAAGCCCAGATGTAAAAGAATGTTAAAAAGATCAACCAGTAGCTGTGGTATGTTTGAAAGTTTCCTGGGCTAAGATGCAGATTCTTCTGGGAAATGAGGTCTAAGTAGCAAAAATCTTGAGAATTTCACACGTAGAGAAGGAAAGGCACATGGGCCATTCTTAGTTGTTCCTTCCTGTGTCCTCCTTCCATTCCAGGTGGGTTTGGGATCAGAGGCTCAAGCCTGGGGCTGAACGCAAGCTGTGTGACCTGGGGCAAGGCCACATGGTAGGCTCTAGCTGAGGGTGGGTGGCAAAGGAGCTTATCTCAGGAAGAGTACAGAGTGGGAGTTCCAAGGAAACCAGAACATGATAACCCCTCCTCTGCATTTCCTGAGAGCAGAAAGAAGCCGGCTCTCTCTTCTGCAGGCCCAGCTTGTGTGGGCTCTTTTTCAAGGTACTCTGGGTTTTCTATAACAGGTTCCTCAACAGATGAGTTGCATAATGTAATTATGTCCATGAATTTGCCACTTCCTTATTCTTAGGTTGAGTAGTTCATACTTGAGAACATGTATAGAACGCAGTAGCCTTGGGTTTATTATTCTTCCAGGGAGGTTACTTCTTAATCCTGAACATCTCACAATTAAAATTATGAGGGTTTTGATCATTCAATTTAAACTTTGACCTGTGGCTAATTTTAAACCTGATGTACCATTAATTTTCAGATTTGGATCTAATTATTTTATATGTTTTAAAAGTGCTACTCTCTGAAAAAAAGCAAAACAAACAAACAAAAAATTGTCCTTCATAAAATTTTAACCTCTGAACAAATGTCTATTTTTAAAGGACCTGACTTTAGGCTTAGTCCATCCCTAAAGAAAGTTCTGTTTTACTCAAAGAAGTAAAGGATCAGAAAAAAAAAGATGAGAAAGAGAAAGTTAAAAACATATCCTTTGTGTTTTAGATGTTTAGCCATACACAGGATGGCTGGAATTTTCCAGACAGAAAGATATTAGCTTTGATGGGGTACCTACTATGTGTCATACGTGAAGTTAATTTTTATTTATTATGTTGCAGGAATTATTCAAGACCATTTTCATAATTTTCCCATTTACTTTTCACAATTACTCAGGACAGAAAGTATTAATTACCGTCTATAGAAATAAATAGGGGAATTGATTGTTATAGAGTTTCATATATTCCTCCAGCTTTACAGCTAGTAAGTGACTGAGCTGGAAATCAAACCCAGATGTGTCCCTCCGTTTACACTAAATGATACTGTGGTAAAAGATGGCTCCAGAGTTAGGGGCTTACACACAAAGGCTTTTCTCAGTCTAATGCCCCCTGCAGGTTGTCTGTGGTTCAGCATCACATCTGTGTGATCACATCACATTCTGTGCACCAGGTTAGAAGGGCAGCCTTTACTTGTCTCTTGGCAGAAAGAGAAGACAGAAGATGGAGACACACAATGCTTTACTTCCTCATATAGTTCTTAGGCCAGAGCGAGTCACCTGGCCAAGTCTGCATCACTGTGTGGGGTTAGTGAAATGGCCAAGTAGATTTCACCCACAGGCAAAGTAGTGAAACTTAGGAACAATAATACAACCTACCACACCAAGTATAGCTCCAAAGATAGTGTTCTTCCCATTCCGCCATATTGTACAGATGTTTTATAAACTGTCAAGTATTATACAAAAGGTGTTGTTCATATTATTGTTCACATATTTATGGAATCATGTGTTTCAATTTTCGTTTTTCCTTCAAAGACTGCTTATGTCAAAATTTATATAAAAATAAAATTTTATTAATAAATTATTAATAATTATTAATAATAATAAATCACAGGGCTCATGGGGATCCTACTTTCAGAAAGCCTATATATTTAAATATGTCCAAAGGTATTTTGTAATATTCATCTTTATCATGAAAACTGTAATCAGTCAGAGCTGCACAAGTCGCTTGGGCTGAAGAAACCCACTTAAGTCTGGCCATGTTTACCCAAGTGATTCTAGCTAAGACAGAGATGTCCATACTACCTTCTCTTCTTGCCCCTGTAATCCTTCAAACTCAATACTAACACAACCTTACACTGGCATCATCCCTGCTGCCCTCTGACATGTGTCCCAAGGGTTCAAGAGAACTTGCATACAAGGTATCAGAATTTATGATTTGGTAGTCCAACTATCTTAATTTATGCATGGGGAGAATGACTTGGTATTGGGAGAAAAAAGGGTCACTGAGGAGTTTTCTCTCAGCAAAAAATTCAGTAAATGCAATAACATATATTTTAATTCAAAGGACTCAAAGTACTTCTGAAGACAGGAACAGCATTGCGGTGAGGGCACTAATACGGCCTTCCATTCTAGCTGTCATCACAACAGCACCAAACCTGCAAAGCCCCCTCCTCCAACACACACACGCACACACACACACACACACACACACACTCACACACACACACTCACACTCATGTGCATACCGAATGAATGTGTGAAACAACATTTCTCTCTCAGTGGAAAACACAACTACTAGCAGCTGTCATAAAATGAAGATGACTCAAGAACAATTTTGTAAGGGAACCAATATTCACTGAGGTTTATCACGTAGTAGGCATTTTTCTAGGGGCCTTGCATGTATACTGAAGACAGGTTATTTTATATTTCCATGCCTCTATTTTCCCCATGTGTATTAATAATAACAAAGACAGCATTAAATTCCTTAATTTTCCTGATCTGCAATTTTCTCAACCTTAAAATAAGAATAATAATATTTAATTTGAGGGTCATTACAGGATATAACATGCAAAAATGCCTAACAGTTCCTAGGGCAGAGAAGCCACCTGTAAAGGCCAATTTCATGTGTCAGTTTGGCTAGGTCCACGTCCACAGTTTATTCAACTGAAAACTAACCTAAGTGTTGCTGTGAAGGTATTCTGTAGATGTGATTAACACCTATCATCAGTTGATTTTAAGTAAGGTCAATCATCCTAGATAATCTGGATGGGCCTGATTCAATCAGTTGAAAGGCCTTAAGAGCAGAGCTGAGGCTTCCCTGCAGAAGAAGACATTCTGCTTGTGGACTGAAACTTTAACTCCTACCTGAGAGTTGCCAGACTGCCTTTCCTGATAGCCTGTGTTATGGATTTTGGACTTGTCTAACCAGCTCCCACAACTGGGCAAACCAATTCCTTGCAATAAATCTCTTTCTCCATAGACAGATAGATGGATGGATAGATAGTTAGATAGAGTGAGTGAGCTATGGCTGAACTAAGAAATGAATAAATGGGCTTCTTCATGAATAGTGAGTTCCCTGTCACTGATGACTGGGAGGGGAGGCTAGGAGGCCATTTGAACGTGCTGTAGAGGGGGTTCAGAGAGCATGTTGTGACTCACTTTGAGGGTCTTTAAGTTTTTTTCCAACTGAAGTTCTGGATTTCATTTTCCAGTTGTTCCCATTAACACTCCAGGGGTATCTAGTCTCAAAAGAACATGGGGGTCAGGATTCAAATATAAAACCATGGCTCCAAACTGTGAAGATTTTCCTGGAGAACCCATATGCTGCCTTATCTGGGTTACATAAAGAATGATAAGCTCAGATTTCTGCTCCTGGCTGTGTGGTAGGCCAGACACCCTCAAAGGACCTACTTCAAAACTACCAGAAACTAGGTAAAATATTCCACTGAAAGGCATTTCTGGGTTCTCAGAAATTAAAGAGGAAACTCCCAGACCCCACCAACCTTTGTCTTCCCTTTGAGGGAACCAAAATCCAAAGTACTGTAACTTCATCTCTACTCAAATCACAGTGCTGTTTAGGGCCAGTGGCAGGTAGGGTAACTGCCAGGGACCTTGCAGAGGGATCCCAGTAGTCCAAGCAGAAGCAAATCAAATCCTCGCTGCAATAAAAAACTCCCAACAAACGCCTCCGAGAATTCCACAGATTAAGATCAATCAAATGTGGGCTCTCAATTGAAGATTGCCAGACACCTAGAGAACTAATCCACAGCCAGTTCTCTCTCTGCTGGGGAAGCTACCCAGAGTGCAGCAGAGAGACACAGGAGAAAATATAAAGAGAGGTACAGGCATATGGAAGACATGATGAGTATATCTAATGTGCCCAGTACCAGAAGGAAAGAATAAAGAGCATAGAGAAGAAACATTTGAAGAGAAAATGACCAGACTTTACAGAATTAGTGAAAGACACAAATTCACAGATATAGGAAGTATAACATTTATCAAGCTGGATAAATAAAAAGAAACACAGCTATAGCCATAATGACATGAAAATAACACAACACCAAAGATCAAGAGAAGATCTTAAGGCAACTAAAGAAAAAAAAAACAGATCACCCATAGAGGAATGGCAAACAGACAGATGGAAAACATGATGAAAGCCTGAACAGGTGAAATAGTAACCTTTGTGGGACTCGAGGGACATTGTTCCAGCTAATGATTAAGAAACTCTCCAGACAATAGGGGCTTCTTAGACAATGGGTGAATTTCCAGGATGTCCGGCCCCCTTCCGAGAAGGAGGGGAGATAACAAAATGTAAAATAGGTGTCTGTCAAAGACCAATCAGACAGCTGGGGAGAAGGAGGGAGATAACAAAATGTAAAAAAGGTGTCTGTCAAAGACCAATCAGGCAGCTGGGGACAAGTTCCCTCTCTGGTCCGAGCCTAAGCCGGGACCAATCAGCAGGAGAACACAACCAAATCTATAATTTACATACGGGGAAGTGGGAACCTATAAAACTGACATATTCGCGCCCAAAAGGGTTCCTTCTTCGACCTCCTGCGTGAGGACCAAGGAACCCCGGTGCACCGGCCTTCAATAAACCTCTTGCGTTTTGCATCGACTTCCGACTCTTGTTGTTTCCTGGGCGAGTCGAAACTCCTAGGAGACCGCGCAGGTCTAACATTTGGGGGCTCGTCCGGGATTCCACTCGCCCCGGACCACAAGAACATCGGGAGTTGGAGGTACCAGGTAAGCTCGAGCTTGATTGTCTGTTTGTCCCTTGTTCTTTGTGGGCCATTATCGGAGGAAAGCCGTAAGAATCGGCTTATTATGGAATCTGTATCGGACCTCTGGCTAGGCAGACGTGCTAATAGCCGGCGTCCATGAGCCCTAGGGGACGCCCTAGTGGCTCATCTGGAAGGAGAGGCAAACTCTGTCTCCCCTTCACTCGGTTTCGGCAGTTCCCTTGGTGATAACTGCCATCTGAAGAAGTTTCGGTTTTGAAGCGAGCTCGCGGTGGCCCATACGTATATGTGTTTCGTGGAGTTTTAACTGTTTCTGTATTGTGGTCTATTCTTCTTCTCTGACGGACGACAATGGGACAAACTATGACGACTCCTCTTTCCATTACCCTAAGCTATTGGACCGAAGTTCGGGCCAGAGCCCATAATTTTTCGGTAGAGGTAAAGAAAGGAAAGTGGCAGACTTTGTGTGCCTCTGAATGGCCAACATTTCAGATAGGATGGCCC
The DNA here is from genome assembly GCF_039906515.1 of Pseudorca crassidens. Lineage (NCBI taxonomy): Eukaryota > Metazoa > Chordata > Mammalia > Artiodactyla > Delphinidae > Pseudorca > Pseudorca crassidens. The sequence goes on from NC_090304.1 coordinate 58,067,005, forward strand.
CCCGAAGGATCCTTTTTATTAGACAAGATTAAGCTGCTGAAGTCTAAGATATTTAATATAGATCCCCATGGACATCCAGACCAAGTACCATATGTCTTGGTCTGGGAAGATTTAATTCTCTCCCCACCTCCGTGGGTCCGGCCCTTTGTTTCCTCAACAGGTACGTCCGCGCATACATCAGCAGCGTCGGAGATATTAGCCTTAAAGAAAAACCCCAACACGGAGAAGCTACCCGACGCCCCGGATCTACCGAAGGCGATTTATCCTGACCCGCAGTCCGATTTGCTGCTTTTGGATTCCCCACCCCCTTATCCTCCGGCCCCGAATCCCCTACCACCTAGAGGACCCCCAGCTCCACTGCCCTCGGCACCAAGGGAACCATCCATGATGGAAGAAGAAAGGGGTCCCTCAGTGGGCACTAGGAGCCGGAGGGCTATCTCCCCGGACTCCACTGCCCTACCTCTTAGAGAATATGGCCCCCCCGATGGCCAAGGGAATAGACCTCTCCAATATTGGCCCTTTTCCTCTGCAGATCTTTATAATTGGAAAATGCATAACCCAACTTTTTCCGAAAATCCACAGGCCCTTACCGCTTTAATAGAATCTCTTGTTTTCTCCCACCAGCCCACATGGGATGATTGTCAGCAGCTGCTCCAGACTCTCCTAACGACTGAGGAGAGGCAACGGGTTCTTTTAGAAGCCAGAAAAAATGTATTAGGCGCCAATGGGCAACCTACCCAGCTGCCTAACGAGATTGATGCTGGTTTCCCACTCGTCAGGCCAAACTGGGATTTCAATGCCCCGGAAGGTAGGGAGCGCCTGAAAATGTATCGCCAGGCTCTGGTGGCGGGTCTCCATGGAGCGGCCAGACGGCCCACTAATTTGGCTAAGGTAAGGGAAGTAACTCAGGGGCCCCAGGAATCGCCAACTGTGTTCCCGGAACGTTTAATGGAAGCCTTTAGACGCTTTACCCCTTATGATCCAACTTCGGAGGGACAGGGCTACTATAGCAATGGCTTTCATAGATCAAGCGGCCCCTGATATTAAGAAGAAATTACAGAGGCTAGATGGCTTGCAGGGATTTTCGCTTCAGGAGTTAGTAAAAGAGGCAGATAAAGTATATAACAAAAGAGAAACAGAGGAAGAGAAAGAAGAAAGAAAGCAGAAAGAGCAGGAAGCCCGTGAAATAAGACGGGATAAGAGACAGGAGAGGAATTTAAGTAAGATACTGGCCACTGTGGTTGGAGGAAGAAATATAGGGGATAGAAATAGGCAGGAAGGGCGAACGGCAGACAGAAGGTGGCCATTAGACAAGGACCAATGTGCCTACTGTAAAGAAAAAGGACATTGGGCGAGAGAATGCCCTAAGAAAAAGAATGGAGGAAGGCCAACCAAAAACAAAATCTTAACATTGAAAGAAGACTAGGAAAGTCAGGGCTCGAACCCTCTCCCCGAGCCCCGGGTAACTCTTAAAGTGGAGGGGGAACCTGTTCAATTTTTGGTAGATACCGGAGCCCAGCACTCCGTCCTTCTCCACTCAAAAGGTCCTATCTCAGCTAAAAGGTCATGGGTACAAGGAGCCACTGGGAATAAACAATATTCATGGACCACACGAAGGACAGTAGATCTTGGGATTGGACGAGTAACCCATTCATTTTTGATTATTCCGGAATGCCCCTATCCTTTGCTGGGAAGAGATTTACTCTCCAAAGTAGGGGCTCAAATCCACTTTCAGCCAGAAGGTCCCACCATAACTGATAATAAAGGAAGGTTACTTCAAATATTGACTATGAAATTAGAAGATGAATATAAATTATACGAGCAGCCTTCATCCTCACGAGTTAATGTTACTGATTGGGTAACTCGGTTCCCTCAAGCCTGGGCAGAAACTGCCGGAATGGGGATGGCCAAAAATCGGCCCCCGGTGCTAGTGGAACTCAAGGCAACTGCCACCCCAATAACGGTCCGTCAATACCCCATGAGTAGAGAAGCCAAAGACGGTATCCGTCCCCATATACAGAGGCTACTAGACTTGGGCATCTTAATAAGATGTCAATCAGCATGGAACACCCCTCTCCTGCCGGTAAAGAAACCAGGAACAAATGATTATCGGCCGGTGCAGGATCTACGAGAGGTAAACAAACGGGTGGCAGACTTCCACCCCACAGTTCCAAACCCTTACAACCTCCTGAGCACTCTTCCACCTCAACATACGTGGTATACTGTTTTGGACCTTAAAGATGCTTTTTTTTTGTTTAAGACTCTCTCCCCTGAGCCAACCCTACTTTGCCTTCGAATGGAAAGATCCAACATCGGGAATGTCTGGTCAGCTGACATGGACACGGCTACCTCAGGGATTTAAGAACTCCCCGACCATCTTTGATGAAGCCCTCCATCAGGATTTGGCATTATATAGAGAATCAAATCCCCAGGTAACATTACTCCAATACGTTGATGATATTTTATTAGCTGCTGAGACCCAAGAAGATTGTATCAAGGGTACTGAAAAACTGTTAACGGAACTTGGAACCCTGGGACATAGAGCCTCAGCCAAGAAAGCACAAATATGCCAACAACAGGTCAGTTACCTGGGGTATCTATTAAAAGGGGGGCAAAGATGGCTCACGGAGAGCAGAAAGGATACGGTGGCCCAAATTCCGGCTCCCAAAAACGCCAGGCAGGTTAGAGAATTTTTGGGGACGGCCAGATTCTGTAGACTATGGATTCCAGGGTTTGCTGAGCTGGCAGCCCCATTGTACCCCCTAACCAAAAACAGCACTCCTTTCGTTTGGGGCGATAAGGAACAACGGGCTTTTGACCAAATCAAACGAGCTTTACTTTCAGCTCCAGCCCTAGGACTGCCAGATGTAACCAAACCTTTTCATTTATATGTGGCCGAAAATAAGGGCATTGCAAAAGGAGTATTGACTCAGAAATTGGGTCCCTGGAATCGCCCAGTTGCTTATTTGTCAAAAAATTGGACCCTGTGGCATCAGGATGGCCCACCTGTTTAAAGATAATCGCTGCAGTGGCCGTTCTAGTCAAAGATGCTGACAAACTAACTTTAGGACAAAATCTAACGATAACAGCTCCTCATGCCCTGGAAAATGTAGTCCGTCAACCACCGGATAGGTGGCTAACTAATGCCAGGATGACTCATTACCAAACCCTGTTGCTAAACTCAGATCGCATCAAGTTTGCTCCAGCCACAGGACTCAATCCAGCCACCTTGCTACCTGATCCTGACTTGGAAGGCTCCACCATCATACATGATTGTCAGGAAGTACTAGCCGCAGGACACGGCAGTAGGCCAGATCTGATGGACCTGCCCCTCCCTGATGCTGATTTCACCTGGTTCACGGATGGGAGCAGTTTCCTGGAGGAAGGTAAGCGTCGAACTGGGGCAGCCATAGTAGACGGAAAACAAGTCATATGGGCAGCGGCGCTACCACAAGGGACCTCAGCCCAACGAGCTGAATTAATTGCCCTGACGAGGGCATTAGAGATGGCAGAGAATAAAAAAGTAAACATCTACACAGACAGTAGATATGCGTTTGCTACCGCTCATATCCACGGTGCCATTTACCAACAGAGAGGGCTACTAACTTCAGGTGGCAAAGAAATTAAAAACAAAGACGAAATCGTGGCTTTGTTGACTGCACTCATGCTTCCTACTAAAGTCAGTATCATCCACTGCCCTGGACATCAAAAAGGAAATACCCCAATAATTAGGGGAAATAATATGGCTGACCAAGTGGCCCGAGAAATAGCATCGGGAGAAGTCATTTTAGGACTGTCAGATAAAGTTCCTGAAAAACCAGGCCGCGATGAAGAAATCATCCCGGCCACAACAAAAGGAACTTTGTCCCCTCAGCAAGCAGAATCCATGTTACAACAGATGCACAGATGGACACATTTGGGGACTAAAAAGATGGTAGCCTTGTTACAAAAAGCCGGGTACGAAACCCCTGGAATGACAAAATTAGCTGAACAAATTGTGCAGGAATGCGTCCCATGTCAACAGGTAAATGCTCACAAAGGGAAACTTGAAACTGGAAAGAGACTCAGGGGGGACCGCCCAGGAACTTACTGGGAAGTGGACTTTACCGAAGTGCGTCCTGGAAGGTACGGTAATAAATACCTTTTAGTTTTTGTAGACACTTTTTCAGGATGGATAGAGGCTTTCCCAACAAAGAAAGAAACAGCTGCTGTAGTAGCCAAGAAGATTTTAGAAGAAATTTTTCCTCGATTTGGAGCATCAAAGGTAATAGGGTCTGATAATGGTCCAGCCTTCGTCGCCCAGGTAAGTCAGGATGTGGCCAGATATTTGGGGACTGATTGGAAATTACATTGTGCCTATAGACCCCAAAGTTTAGGTCAGGTAGAAAGAATGAATAGGACTCTAAAAGAGACCCTAACTAAATTGTCCTTGGAGACTGGCGGTACCGATTGGACGGTGCTCCTTCCTTTGGCCCTATTCCGGGTTAGAAATACACCTTCCCGATACCATCTTACTCCTTTTGAAATATTATATGGTGCCCCGCCTCCCCTCCTCACTTTAGGAAAAGAAATAAAACCTGATTGTCAAAATAACACTGACTTATATGCTAGGCTACTGGGACTCCAATTGGTCCAGAAAGAAATATGGTCCTAACTCGCCAAGGCCTACCAACCGGGAACACCGGGAGAAACTCATCCTTTCCAAGTCGGAGACTCCGTATACGTCCGTCGGCATCGAACCCAGACGTTGGAACCTCGATGGAAAGGACCATACACCGTCCTCCTCACCACCCCAACGGCCATAAAAGTGGACGGCATCGCTGCCTGGATCCATGCTTCACATGTGAAGGCTGCACCAGCGACGGCATCATCAGGATGGCGGGCCCAAAGAACCGACAACCCGCTCAAACTCAAGCTTCTACGAAGCTAAGACTTATAATTTTGGTTTTACTGCCTTTACTGACTGTAAGTGATTTTAGCCCTCACCTCCCCCAACGTTTAAATTGGCAGGTAATTTCTCAGACTGGAGATGTAACCTGGTCCATTAGTCATACTGCACCCCCCTGGACCTGGTGGCCAGATCTTTTTCCTGATGTTTGTAAATTGGCTATAGGAGCACCTTATTGGGATACAGAAGATTCTCATGATATGAACACTGCCCCTTCCAAAGTTTCGGAAACTGATTGGTTTGGGCCGGGTTGCAAAAATGCAGGCAAAAGAATGATGCTTGGTATCCTCACTTTCTACGTATGCCCCGGGTTCCACCGCCCTTGATCTCTGAATTATAAATGTGGTGGAACTGAAAACTTTTATTGCAAAAGCTGGGGATGTGAAACTACCGGGGATACTAATTGGAAACCCACCTCAACTTGGGATTTTATTACTGTAACGGCTAATTATTCTCATAATGAGGATACCGGACACCGGAGTAAATGTTCAGGATGGTGTCATCCCCTTAAAATTTCCTTTAGTAATCCCGGAAAAAGAGATAAAAAATGGATAAATGGTCATTCTTGGGGCGTTAGATTTTACATGAGGGGATATGATTTAGGAATATTAATGACCCTTAAGCTAAAGATTGAGACTCCTGCTCCTATATCAATAGGCCCAAATCCCATACTTGGCCCCCCTTTGCTTCCCCCGGCCCCTTCAACTACATCAACAAAGAATGAGGCTAATGAAACCTCTGGATCCAAAGAACCCACAGTTAAGCCTGGGACTCCTCAGGATAGGATGCTTTCTTTGGTGCAGGCAGCCTTTACGGTTCTCAATGCTACAAACCCAGAGGCTACAAAATCATGTTGGCTTTGCTATGCTGCCCCTCCCCCTTATTATGATGCTATAGGATATAGCTCCAACTATACTAATTCTACCTCCTCAGACCAATGTCGGTGGAAGCAAGAAGGGAACAGTAAATTAACCCTGTCCTCGGTTTTTGGAAATGGTACTTGTATAGGAACACCTCCCCAGTCCCATAGACACCTTTGTCATGATTTTAGCCTCCCTTCAGGCTCAGGATATCTTGTACCTCCTCAAGATGGATGGTGGACATGTAACACGGGGCTCACCCCTTATGTCTCTTTAGAGGTTCTTAATACTTCAGCTGACTTTTGTGTGTTAGTGCAATTAGTCCCTAGACTTATCTACCATTCAGACTCATCCTTTTTAGATGAATATGTAGGAAAAACAAAAAACAAAAGAGAACCTGTAACCCTCACATTGGCTGTCCTTCTAGGACTAGGAATATCTGCCGGGATAGGAACAGGAACCACAGCCCTCATACAACAACCCCAGTATTATGCAAGTTTAAGACAGGCTGTAGACATCGACCTTCGAGCATTAGAAAGTTCCATAACTCAACTAAAGGAATCACTCACCTCACTTTCAGAAATGGTGTTGCAGCCTAGATTTGCTGTTTCTTAAGGAAGGGGGATTATGTGCCGCTCTAAAAGAAGAATGTTGCTTTTATATTGATCATTCAGGAACCATTACCAAAACCATGGATAAACTAAGGGAACGCTTAGATAAAAGGCAAAGGGAGAGAGAGAACGAAAAAGGATGGTTTCACTCATGGTTTGATAAGTCCCCCTGGTTTACCACCTTAATCTCTACTCTGTTGGGACCTCTTATTGTTTTATTGTTGATTTTAACTTTTGGACCATGTGTTCTAAATCGCTTGATAGCATTTATTAGAGAACGTATCAGTACTGTACAAGTTCTAATGTTAAGACAACAGTACCAAAGTTTACGAACAGAAGGTTGAGATTCCATGATTGGAATCAATAGTCACAAGAAAAAGGGGGGAATGTGGGACTCGAGGGACATTGTTCCAGCTAATGATTAAGAAACTCTCCAGACAATAGGGGCTTCTTAGACAATGGGTGAATTTCCAGGATGTCCGGCCCCCTTCCGAGAAGGAGGGGAGATAACAAAATGTAAAAAAGGTGTCTGTCAAAGACCAATCAGACAGCTGGGGAGAAGGAGGGAGATAACAAAATGTAAAAAAGGTGTCTGTCAAAGACCAATCAGGCAGCTGGGGACAAGTTCCCTCTCTGGTCCGAGCCTAAGCCGGGACCAATCAGCAGGAGAACACAACCAAATCTATAATTTACATACGGGGAAGTGGGAACCTATAAAACTGACATATTCGCGCCCAAAAGGGTTCCTTCTTCGACCTCCTGCGTGAGGACCAAGGAACCCCGGTGCACCGGCCTTCAATAAACCTCTTGCGTTTTGCATCGACTTCCGACTCTTGTTGTTTCCTGGGCGAGTCGAAACTCCTAGGAGACCGCGCAGGTCTAACACCTTAAAATGCTAAGAGGAAATAAACCTCAATCTAGACCTTGGTAACCAGGAAAACTACCTTAGAATAGACAGTTTCAGAGAAACAAGAGCCGAGTGTGCTAGTAAACGCCGAGCAACAGTCCTTAACTAAAAGAACTTCTAAAGTTGTAATTCAGTAGGAAAGAAAATGATTTTAGAGGGAAGGTGTGAGATGTGAGAAGAAATGGAAACAAATAAATGGTTAAATATGCAGATACATCAACAGAAAAACTGTCTGGATAAAATAAAGTATGATTTTGGAGGCTATACAAAGCCAAAATAAAGTAGTAGACAATAATAACAGGTGAGTTGGGGAGGTTATCAAACATAAAATATTGTGCAGTTCTTGTCTTCCTTGAGGATTTAAATAGTAACATTACAACACATTAAATCGTCACGATAAAAGTTGACTACTTAAGACATATATGTTCCAGAGCATTGGAGGGTGAGGAAAGTGGGGTAGGTAAATAAATAAATAAAGCAACAAACAAAGCCCTCCAATCAAAGAACAAAAGAAAAAAAATGAAGATCTGAAAAGCAGGACAAATGGAAAGAAAAAAAAAAAAGGTAAAATAAGGAGAACCCCCAATGAACCTGAACAAGGTAAAAGTTGGAGTTATCAAACTTTCATTTATATGTTGTTTTTAAGAGACAGCCATTAAGCGTTAGAATGCAGAAAGGCTGAAAGTAAAAGGATGAAAACACATCTGATAAACATACACCAAGAAAAATATGAAATATAAGTTATGGGGGAAATATTAAGAACAGAGAAGGTTATGTAATGACAAAACCTTCTTTGCCAGTTATATATAAAAATCCTAAACTTGTATGCACATAATAAAATATATAATATTGTATATATATCTCAATAATTTTAGATATGTAAGGCAAAATTTAGTAGAATTACCCAGAGAAAATTGACAATTCCACCACCATTATGAGAGAATTCAACATACGTCTCTCAATTTTTGATAGATCAGGTGGAAACCCTGCTCAAATAATAAAATTTAGAAGAACTAAATGATAATTAAAACCTTGATTTAAAAGACATGTACAAATTCTTTTATCAAGTCTATTAGCAAATATATGTTTTTCTCAAAAACCCATGAAATATTTACAAATCTTACCGTGTACTAAAATAAACAAATGACCATGTACTACTATATAAAACAAATCTTACTGCATTAAAAGTAATTGACGTCATACTGAACATGGTGTCTGACCTCCACACAATTAAATTATAATAAGGAAGTATATAAACATAAAATCCCCATATATTTGAAATTTAAAAATTTGAACACTCCTAAATAACTCATGGGACAAAGACGATAAAATGAAAAAAAAATTTAAATATATAAAACACATAATATATATATGAAGAATTGACAAATAATTCAAATCTTATGTATAAAATTTTGCAGGTTGGTACTACAGGGATAGTTTTAGCCTCAGACATTTACATTAGAAAAGAAGGCTTAAAATTAACTAGCTACCTATCTATTTTAGAAGTTAGGAGAAGTATAGTAGAAAAAAATCAGAAAGTACAAAGATAGAGATAAGACAATATTCCAGAAAAGAAAATAAGAAAGACAAAGTTAGTTCTTAAAAAGATCAATAAAATAGAACTACCATATTTGATCAAGAAAATTAGAAAGTAAGCACCACATAAAACATTACGAATGAAACCTAAGATATAGATAAAGCATCATATAGGTATGACTGTAACTGTATGATAACAAGTATGCTCACCTCAGGGAGTAGACTTGGTTATTATTCCTAGTTTGCAGATGAGAAAGCTAACACACCATTCATCTTGTGGACTTTGTGACTTGCTCCAGGGCAAGCAGAGAATAAGTTGAAAAGCTAATTTAGTTCCAAATCCAATTTTAAATTCCCAATTTTTTGCATATAAATAACAACCAACTTCTTAACTATCCAGCCCAAACACCTATGATGTAACTAAAAGAAGTTGTAAGGACTCACAGATATAGAGAACAAATCAGTGGTTACCAGCGGGGAGAGGGAAGGGGGAAGAGCAATATGGCGGTAGAGGATTAAGAGGTACAAACTATTATGTATAAAATAAGCTACAAGGATATATAGTACAACACAGGGAATGTAGCAAATATTTTATAATAACTATAAATGGAGTATAAAGTTTAAAAATTGTGACTCACTATATTGTATACCTGTAACATATAATACTGCACATCAACTATATTTCAACTTAAAAAAAAGAAGGTGTAAGGAGGAGCATAGAATTACTGTTGGAAATACTTGACCTGACATGGAGCAAGAGAAAGCAGGAGATGACTGGAAAAATGAAGCAGGAGATCTGCCTCACTTCATCTTATCTCAATAAACTTCTGAATTTCAAAGTCAAAGCCTTATAGTTATTTCTTGTCAAGTCCTCAGATATGGTCATTGCAAAAACACTCTTATGACACCTTTCTCTCCAGTTTCTTTGCAGCCCACCTGGATTAGGTTTGGTGTTTGAAATTCTTTAATTCAACAGCTATGTCAACAAGGCCTCATCTGGAAGTGGACACAGCAGGTAACTTACTGGAACGGCCCATCAAAACTCAGGCACATTCCTAGTGAATGGAATGGCAGAAGGTACATTTGTCTTTGACAGGTCCATAAATGCACCAAAAGGAATAATAAAGAATGACTTTGGGGATATTTAATAACTTACTCCTTGCTGGGCAATCAGGTGATTCCTGTGAGAGAAGCTGGATAGAGACTGGAGACAAAGATGTGAACAACATGGTGGTTTTTCTGAAGTCTGGCTGGGAATTGCCAGGAGTTCAAGAAGTCTTGGTAGAGTACATCCCTGTAGATATTGGTTAATTCTCTAAGCATGCTTATCTAGAAAGACAGTAATAAGGGGGAGGGAAGAGATGTTTGCTGAGCAGTTGCTATGTGGAAGCTTGTTATACCCTTGCACATAGGAACCCTTGTGGGGCAAAACCTATTGACCCCATTTTATGGATAAGGAACATTATCTGAATGCTGGATGCAGAGTACATTGCTCAAGGACTCACACAGTAGAGTCAGAATCGTGATTTGATTCTGTCTTGAAGAACCATGCTCAGAAAATGACAGGTTCATTACATCACAGAAGACATCTAAAAACTGACGCATCATCTCTTCCTCTCTCTCTTCCTTTTCCCAAGCTCCCGATCTAGATCCTGATCAAGGCAACTCACAATTCTGATCAAATTCCCAGACATCAAGGCTTTAAACCACCTTCTTTTCTTCTACATTCATGTCCCAAATTATTTCCATCCTACCTCAGAAATGTCTTTCATATTTGTCCTTTCCTTTTCATGCCTACTCTCATAAGCCAGAGACACAGAACCTTTCTTCTGGATTATAGTGACCCTGCCCTTCTAGTCTCCTCATTAATTTCAAATGTCCTCAGAAAAGTCCTTCTATGACCATCTTTCACACCGAACTGGTGTTTCTTTGTCATGCTGGGGCCATATCAGAATCACCTCAGGTGGGTCATATATGTCTGTGCGGTGCGGGTACTTTCACAAATTAACTGAGCCATTCTTCTCTGAATCCACTGCTGAGATTCCCTGACGGGGTCCTACCTCTCCCTCTGTTCCTGCTACAAGAGTTATCATTGTAAGAAGTCTGTGATGCTGATAAGAGTGCTTCATGTTCTTTGGCTGTGTTGTGTGAATGAAGTTTGGAACTATTGCACTAAATAATAGAAAGAACATCTTCTATCTCTGATATCTAGTGCCTAGCACACAGCACTTGACATTCAACAGATGCACAAGAAGTATTTGCTTAATGAATGGACAAATCACTAACTTCTTCAAGGCAGAGGCACACTGTTTATCACTAAAACATTCAGCTAAGTGTGGCAACGTTGAGTTGGTTGTTCCTTTCTCTTCTATTGTGTACAAGTAGAATGGCTGAGCCCTTTACTGTTGACACTCAACTGAGAATTCCAAGATACATTAGAACTTCTAAAGACGGTAATGGGAACTGAAAATTATTTTCTGCGTTTCAAAAAGGCTAACAAACAATACATTTACTCATATTAAGGTTAGTTAAAATGACAAATTGCTTTGCTTTTGGCTGGAATGTATCAAATTAATGTGTGGTAATTTATTGCTAGCACATCGTAAATTCTGATTCGCTGATATGTTTCTTTGATTAACAAAAAATAATGAGACAAATTAGTTATTGCTAAATAAATGCAGGTTATCTGATACATAAAATCTTTAAAAGCATGGTCTCTGCAGCAAGAAACACATTAGAAGGGCGTCTTTCCCTCCCCTCTCTTAGAGAGTAGGCATAAAAACAGATGACGCGAGAAGTCTAGGCCATCTCAACCAGACTGATACATATATACACACACTTATATACATATAAATGTGTCTGACCTTGGATCCTGAGAACTGGCTTTTAGTGTTTTCCCTTAGATTGTGCAAATGAATTTTAATTAGTTTCCTCACTCTAAAACTCTCACAGGTAAGTTGTCTTTATTTCCCCCATTTCTGAGAGCTAATGGACCCAGGTAGGGTAGATGACCTCACAGCAGATGCAGACCTCAGAGTTGGAACTGGGATTCGCCCTACTCGGTCCCAAACCAACCATTTAATTCATATGGGATGTTCTTTCTTCCTGATGTACCGAGGAGAAAAAAGATGATGATGATTATTCAACTATTTATTCAGTAAGTATTTCTTGTGCACACACTGTGCCATTTGGGCTAAGAGAACTCCAGCAGGGAGGCTGGTAGATTATTTGAGGAGCTAAGTAGGGAGGTCTGAAGATGACCCCGAGGAATCTTGAAGGGAGACCTCTACCCACATTCACCTCCCTGGGTCACACCCTCACCCTCCTCCCCAAAACTCAAGGGCTCTTCGTGACATGGTAGACTTTTAGTCTGGTGTTTGGTGTTTCAGGCACTCCAGGATTGGGCCCGCCTACCCTCTCCTTCACCATTTCTTTACATTTCTTCATGCTCCAGTTACAAGGGGCTTCTGACTTGTTCACAACACTACATCCACAGGCTCATCAGTGTCTCTGTTCATGCTGTTTCTTCTGGTTAGAAAAGCTCAACACTCAAGCTCCATCTATTGAAACATACCCACTTTCAGCTGAATGCTTTTCCCTGTTTCTGTGTGTGTAAAACTCTTCATTTTAGTCCTCCCCTCTGTTTTAGTCACTTATTAGCCAGTCTCTCCCACTAGACTGAGTTCCCTGAAGCATGTCCAAGCCTCACTCACCTGTCTACCCTTAAAACATCTCATCTTTAATACTGACAACCTCCATAAATGTCATATGTCGACCCTGACTCTGGGTTAAGCACTGGTACCACACACAGTATTTATCTACATAATTCTCAGAGCAACCCACAGGGAATATGCTCTCATGCAGAGGCCCAGTGCAGTTCTGTCTTAGGACCCTTCTTCAGGACTCCAGACTTCAGTGTTGTCTTTTTCAATGAAGAGGAATGAAGAGCAAAGCCCAGAGAGATAGGGCTCTCATCCTGTATCTGAGTTTTGTTGAGCGTTACTTGTGGGAAGGTAGAAAAGATCTAGTAGGATCTTAGGGTACGTTGGGAAAGGTGGTCTCATGCGTGCAGCCTTTCAACAGCCACTGAGTTGCATAAGAATGGGCCTTGGGTCTGGGACACTCCTAACCAAGAGATAAGAGCCCCACACAGCCCGTGCTGGGCTTCTGCCTTGTGTGAGAATGTCTGTCCCTGCTTCAAACTTGATATGTTCTCCTTTGTTCTGCTTAAGTGCATGTGTCACTTGGCCCTCAGGCACGCCCCCAGCTTTCTGTATTTCAGACCCCACAGGGGTGGAGTTGAGGCCTTTCTACGGCTGTGTGACGTGGGCTGTGTAGCTGCATCTCCTGTGTTGGCTGAGGAGTGGATCTGCTGCTGGCCATGGGGGACCAACACACTGCAAGAGACTGGACTGTGTGCACTCCTTCTCTCCTGCTGCTGTAAGTAAACACTATGCCACCTCAGCTAGCTGCGCCTGTTTTCTGTTCTCAGTGACCTTGACCCATGCACTGGTGGCACTTACCTGCCTTTTAACCTTAGCTGCACAGCTTGGATCACCTAGTGAATGGTTGAACAGGGTACTTTCCAGATATACAGAGAACCTGGATTCCAAAAGAGGTACACTCTTGGGAGCTTCAAAGCAAGATGGTGAATTAAAAGAATGCAATACACAAACCTGGTCCATACCTACCAAAGGAACCTTGGGAGTTCTCATAGAAGGATAAAAGGAAAGCATTTATGTTTCCTCCCATCTGCTTTCTATCTGTAATTCTGATGGGCTCTGAACTTATCTTTGATTGTGATGGAACTCTGACGGTATCTGTGATTGTCAGAGATTGCTAAGTGGATTTATAATGTTTGATAGACTTCCAACTGCATCTGCTTCATCAGATAGTTTCTCTCCCTTGTCCCAGTGACCTGAGTGTTACAGGAAAGCAGACCAGCATGATTGCAGAGTGGTCACAGTGGTGAACATCTTGAAAGAATCCAACACTAGGCTTTCTGCAAGGCTACTCTGTGCCTGGTGTGAGAAGACCAGACTGTCATCTTTTAGATGTGAAATTACATTATTGACAGAACTTATGCCCAGTGTCAGATTTGGGAACTGAGGCACAAATTAACTGAGTGACTTGTGCCTGGTCACTCAGTTCATCACTGGGGACTGGGGTGCTGTGCCCTGGATTCCTGGATGAACGCCTGTGGGTCTGGGGGGACATTCTTTTTCAAACTGTAGTCATAACAGAGGAAACGTGTTCAGTGTTCACTGCATAGTCCAGTTTTATAGCTAATGAACGGTGTTAGTTCTTCCTGTGATTCATTCTGGAGCTATCACACTACCAACATCTAGCTTACTGGTTTAGAATAAATTATTCAGCTCTTAATTACCACATTATGAATGTTTAATTTTTGCCCTGATGTCGTCAAAGAGAAAACATGCCCTCGCATCAGTGGGCTCTCGTCCCAAAATGTGGTTCTGCTTTCATTTCTGCAGCAAGAGCAAACGCTTTCACGGAGTCCCTGAGAACGTGCCGTCTTTGCCCAAGGATTCCCCAAAGCCACACACTTTCCTCCTTACCTAAGAGCTGGTGATTAACGTAGGCAAACACTTCTGGCCTATCTAGGACAGTATAATTCTTCAAAGGATTTCCACGGAAACAGGAATCATTTCAAGAAGGAGGAACTTTGGCTTTTCATTTATTTGGAATACATATTAAGAATTCACTTTCATTTCAATTAAGGTGGCTGAGAAATTTCACTGCAAAACAGCTAGATCTCTACCATTTACTACCAAGAGTTGTGTGTTTCTGCATCAGTTTTATAAACCCATGGTTCCTGCAGGTCTACCATCCACCCAATGAGAACCCAGGAATCATCTTAGGATTCTTCTCGTCCAATTTTCTCCTCGTGTGAACAACAATACATTTCTCTTTTTTCTGTCTTCAAAATATTCCAATTCCATCCCCTCCTCAATCATTCCTAATGCCCTTTTCCTAGTTCTCACTCTCACCACTTACTACCCAGCCCACAGCACTAGCTTCATAGCAGGCTCTTTCTGTGTGGTAATCCTTCCAACCCATCTTCCACATAACCACCAAAGTGATCTAACACCTAACACAGACCACATCAGTTTCTCCGTTTAAAACCCTCCACAACTCTGGATCCTTCAGCGGTGCCTCTTGAACTTTGCCATGGAAAAGTCCATCATGATGGAGAGGAAACATATCCCATGCGCCAGGATTGTAGTCTGAGCTGACCTACCACAAACACGTACAGTGTTTCTTTGTGGTCTCTTATCTTAAAAAATTGGGAAGAATTTTGCATCCCAAGAATTACATGACTTTTAATTTAAAAATGATACTTTGACCACCCACTAAAACGCTTTGAGTTAACTGGCACTCTAGAAGGATGCAACAAATCTATCTCTGGGCTTTGCAACCCCTCTGAAAGACCACCTCATGTTCTCATATTCTTATGCCTATGCTCGTGTTAAAGGCTCTGTGAAACCAGTCACATAGGACAGAATCTAAAGGTTGTGGCAATTTATCAAGCCTTTACCAAATGCCTGGCACGGAGATCCTTTTCTTAAAGGGTCTCATTTGTTTTCTAACTACCCTGGGGTTGGGAGTGTTCTTCTTACACAGATAAGGGAATCAAGACTTAAACAGACCGTGAACTTTGCACCAAGAAAGGACAGAAGGGAAATACAGCAAATTGCTAACAGTGGTTATGACAGGGGTGGTTTTTTTTTAAATATTTTTTTCTCTTTTCAACCTTTCCCTAATGACTGTGAATTATTCTTTCTCCCAGAAGTAATATAAATTATATGAAAGGCTCAGATGAGATGGTCTGAGAGTTCTTAGCACAGTGCTTGGGATATCAATTTTATTTTCCTTCCTTATCATCTTTGTATCCATCACATCATGTAGCAGCCACACTTCTAATAGCCAATAAACCCAGGTTCCACCCAATTGGATTAAAAATTCAACCAAAGATTATTTTAATGTTATTCTTCCCCAGTAATAAATATACAACTGTAAATTACATGCACACGGGTTAGCCTGTTAAAATATGTCTCATTAAACTGAGTTTAAGAGTTTCGTTACCCAGTAAAGATATAATAATATCTCACGTTTATTAAGGTCTTACTATGCAAAAGATCCCACACTTCGTACTTAAAGGCATCACATCTTCTAGTTAGATCAACAACTTTATGACATGGGCAACACTATTATCCCCTATTCATAGAAAAGTAAACAACACACTCCAGGTTACTGTACAATAAATGGAAAAACTAAGATTCACACATGGTTGGGTCTGATTCCAAATTTCTCTTTTAAAATCCCCATGGTATTCTGCCAGTCTAATCCTTCTTGCCATTTCCACACAAGTATTTCTAATTTTAAACAAGCCCCACGTTGTTGAATATCAGATCCTTTGATTCATCTTGTTTTATCCATATAATAAAAGTTACCTCATGGGGGTCCTTTTACATATGAGAAAACAGGTTAAACAATTTCCCTGAAGTCCCACAGTAAGAGGCAGAGCTGGGATTTAAAAGCAGTTCTGAGCCCAGAATCTTCTGATTTTGCTGCCTCTGTGTTTGTGTAGGGCCAGAAAACACACGATGTTCAACTTATACACCGCGTCCTTATACATACGTGTAATACAGCGCCAAGGCAAGTATAAGCACCAGATTTGCCTTGAGCAAAATTCAGCTTCGACTCTGCGCGCAGAGGCTTTCAGAGCCTGTAAAAGAAGCGCTGGACCCGCTCAGCAGCCCTTCATTTGTCTCTGATCTCTGCGGTTCCGTCCACTGCGGAGGTTTACGGGCTCTGGCTTCACCTTAGGGGCCGCTGCCCCCTGAGCAAGCTACAGCAGACAAATGGACTCTGGGCAGAAAAGAACACGCTGAGACTTGGCTCCCCTATTGACATGCAACGCATCCCTGACCTAGAAAATAGTCCTGAATCCCAACTACAATTTATAGACCCCGGTTCCGCCGTGCTGAAACTGAAGATAAATAGGACTGCAGGAAGTTATTTGTTGGTGACTGGATGGCTGGACGCGGACGCTCGCAGCTCTGGCCAAGCTCATGAGCCCACGCAGGAGCTGCTCTGCCTCCTGGGAAACTGATAGCGCTACGTAGGGGAGGATGCTGATTGAGAAGATTGGATGGCAGCTAGTAGAGAGGAAGGGAGGACTTACAGGCAGATAGGCTTCTTGGTGAGTGAATCAGGCGTCTATCTGCCTGCCCGGTGCCTTTTCTGTAGGGTTCCCCTGAGATAAAGAGTATAGGCTCAGACCCACTCAGTCTTTCCTGAAGCCACCTGGAGTTGGGGGAGGGAGATGGATGTTGAAGAGTGTGATCTGGCATTTCTTGGCGTGCCTTTGACCTGCTTATGAGGGAAACCCTCAGCCCTAGGGCTGGGCTTCTGGCTCAGTTCCCAACTTTCACCCCAGCTCTCTTGCTGGGAACAGAGCCCCACCCTGGACACAAGCGTGCCCTGCGTGGCTCAGCCAGCATTTCCTTATACAGCTCTCCAGGGAACTGTTCTGGTCCAAGCCAAACTGGCTACTTGGTCAGGAGAGTGACACTCACTTGTCTACAGGTACAAGGCTTGTTCATGCTTCCCACTGCCTCATCCTACCCCAGATTCTTAACGTATCCCAGACCTGGATGTTTCTCAATTAACTCCAGACTTGCCACGTCCCTTTGAGCACTCTTTTATATTTTGAGTTGCCTATCTGTTTAATCTTTTTGTGTCTGTTCCCTTCTTATCTTGTTTTTTTTCCATTTTCCACCATATTTTTTTTCTTGGAGGACTAAGTCCTCCTTGAAGTTGTGGCTACAAAGTGATAAAAGTCTCCCAGGTAGAGTCTTTGAGACATTATGGGAAGAACCACCTCTGTGACATTTGAGTGTGGGTTTGTATATTCATACTTGCAGTCGACAATTATTGCATGAGCTCCTGTTATGCATTTTACTTTGTCCTAGGCAAAGAAATATATATATATAACTGATCCTTTCTTCCAGGAAAGAAACATACTATTCAAGGTGAATCAATGCACCAACAGTGTAAATCAGTAAATATAAGGTATCTTCCTTTCATGGAGAAAATGTTGGATCAAGACTAATAAGACCTGAGTTCAAGTCCTGATTTTTCCAATATTATATGTGTGATTTTCTGCACACACACACAAAATTAACTTCTGTAGGCTTCAGTTTCATCATCTATAAATATGGTGGAATACCCCTTTCTCTCACTGGGTTGTTATGAGATCCATGAATGTAATAGTTGTGATACTTTCAATAACTGCTGCAAAAAAGGCTGGGAAACTATGAATCCTATACAAATGCAATTTATGCGTATTAGCCTTTCTGTAATTCTAGAGAGCCGAAGTAAAATTATGAGTAATAAACGCCAAAGTGTTCATGTGATGAGGAAAACAGAATTAGATAGGTTCATTCATTCATTCAATAAATATTTACTGAATACCTACTAGGTATTCAATGCTAGGCACCAAGTCTCTCCTGTCAAGGAGCTTCTAATGGAGAGACTAGAGTATATTGGGTGGAGATAAATGTTACTGGAAGGAGGGTAACACCATTGGGGGGAGGTGGTAGTGCTCTTTTATATACGGTGGTCGTGGAAAGTCTCTTAATTGCATTACATTTGAGCAGAAATTGAAATGACATGTGGGAGCAGGCCATGCAGATAACTGGAGGAAAAATATTCTAGGCAGAGCAAGGAGGAAATCAAAAGCCCTGAGTGAGAGGGAGCTTGCATGTTCAAGGCGCTACGCAGAGGCCAGAACGGCCGGAAAGTGGGAGGAGGTAACCTCCGAAAAGCAGTGTGGAGCTGGGGGGAAAGGGATCGGGGGATCTGGTTGATGTAAGACCTCGTGGGTCATGCTGAAAACTTTGGATTTTATCCTGAGTTGGATTGATGTTGAGAGTTTCAAATGGCAGCGTTTCCAGAAATGAATTACTTTTTCAAAGGACCTTCCCGACTGGGTGTGTAGATAGGTTATAGGGGACCAAGGTCAGAAAGAGATGATTCTGATTTGAACTAGGATAGTGAGAGGTGGCTGGGCTCTGGAATATCTGTCCTTTGCAGACTGAGACAACAGAATTTGCTGATGACTGGACATGGGGTGTGAAGGAAAGCGGCAAGCCAAGTTGGCTCTAGTGATTTCGGCCTGAGACACTGAGAAGGGGGAAGACTGACAGCAGAGCCCCTCTGGTGCTGATGCAGGCAGGACTTAGAGCGCAGTTTGGGATACAGTCAATCTAAGATGATTTTATGATTTCCAAGTGGAGATACTACACAATCATCTGGATTTATGAGTCTAGAGTTCAAGGGAGAGTCCCAGGCTAGAGATTTTAATTTGGGAATCATTGGCTGTAGATGGCATTTAAAACAGGGGATTCCACAAGCTCACCTTGGGAGGGAGCGTAGGGAAAGAAGAGGTTCTGTGCTGGCGAATGACAAGTATAAAAGTTTAGGAAATGAGGATCCAGCAAAGGGGAGGGATTATAAAAGGCCACACAGAGGAAGTAAGGCTTGAGCTCAACTTCCTTGAATATTAAGGGCTAACTTCAACGTTGCCTGCATGAATACCTGTGCTGTGTCTCCCAAGGGCCAGGTGTTTTGCTCGCATTCCCTTAATCCTCACCATGACATTCAAGCCTCAGGCATCATGCTGGGTGTCTTTGTGTTTACAGACTGGGTCTCACTTAATTCTCAAAACATCCTGCTGAAGTCGAAATGACAGTCTCTGCTTTTCAAGTTGAGAAAATAGAGATGCAGAAAAAGCTGAAGTAACTTACCCAAGGTCTCAAGAAATGGAAACTCAGGATGGGAGCCAGGGTGGGAACTCAGGCCTCCGTGACTACCAACCTCACTTTTTCTTTATTACTCTCTCCTGATGCCCAAGGCAGTAGAGAAAAAGGCATGAAGACTCAGTTTGCAGGCCCACGGGGTCCTGGCTAAGATAAAAGAAATGCAGGATGGGCCACCAGAACTGTGTGAAAGCAGCCAGCAGTCCTGTACATCTTCCCGCCCTTTCCTCTGCTCATCCAAGCCCGGCCTCCTCTAGAAACTGGTTCCTACTGAACTGGCAACCTGGACAGATGCTGGCAAGACAGAAATGCTCGAACTGCCAGGACCCTTTGAGAGCTCATCTGCTAACGGGGACACACACTCACAAAAGTACTGTGATTTGATGTCAACTAAATTATCTGTCACTCCCAACCCAAATTAGAAATTCAAGGCACCTCGCTGGCATTGGAGGGATGTGCTCCTTTCCACCATGGAAAGACCTAGAACTGCTGGCATAGATGGGAAGTGAAGGAAAGTGACTCTGTGACTATTTGTGGACCTGCTATATGTTCCAGGTACCATGAGAACTAAATACGTGTTTACGTGTGTGTGTGTGTGTGTGTGTGTGTGTGCACGCGTGCATAAGCACTACAATCACAGTGAAAATAAAGGATCATAACCCCCATTTTATAGATGAAGCTAAAATCAAGAAACTCAGGTGAAGTGCATTTCTTAAGGACATAGGACTGCTAAGTGGCAGAGTAAGGGGCTAGACCCAAAAGCCCGTGCCCTAGAGCGACAACAGAATTACTTCCATTTTATTTCCATTTACTTATTTATTTTTCTTTGAACACTCAACAAAATAGAAAGGAAACAAGGAATCTGGGTGAGGGGATACCCTTAGACTCTTTTATGGTGACGGAATCATTTTAGGAAGAATTAGAAAGAACTAGAAGCGCCTTTAGAGTACTGTTTCACAAACTTTACTGTGCTCGTGAATCACCCAGGGATACTGTTCAAATGAAGATTTCAACCCTGTAGGTCTGGGGAATAGGCTGATTTTGTGCATTTCCAACAAGCTTCCAGGAGCTGCATGTTTGCAAACCATACTTAGAGCAGCAAGGTCTTAAAAAACACCTGGCACCATGTTTTCCAAACTTCATTCATTCAAATTCCATCTATAATATTGACCTAATATTATATTGAAAATGACTCACTTTCTGTTACTTAAGTTATATCATTGCAATACATGAAAAAGCAATTATCATTAAAGATAAACACATTAACAGCAGAATTATCTTACTCAACAGAGAGAGTTGCTTGAAGTTTGAGCCTGATATCTGTTCTTTCTTTATTTAAAAAAATAAAAAGCAAATGAGGAGGTGTACCCACATGATAGAAGGGTATTGAAATCACAGTAGCTCCAAAGTGAGCCTTCCTCCTTGATATAATCCGAAAGGGGGAGAAAAAAAAAGAATTGTACCACAATGTTCATTGCAGCTCTATTTACAATAGCCAGGAGACGGAAGCAACCTAAGTGTCCATCATCGGATGAATGGATAAAGAAGATGTGGCACATATATACAATGGGATATTACTCAGCCATAAAAAGAAACGAAATGGAGTTATTTGTAGTGAGGTGGACCTAGAGTCTGTCATACAGAGTGAAGTAAGTCAGAAAGAGAAAGACAAATACCGTATGCTAACACATATATATGGAATTTAAGGGAAAAAAAATGTCATGAAGAACCTTGGGGTAAGACAGGAATAAAGACACAGACCTACTAGAGAATGGACTTGAGGATATGAGGAGGGGGAAGGGTAAGCTGTGACAAAGTGAGAGAGAGGCATGGACATATATACACTACCAAACGTAAGGTAGATAGCTAGTGGGAAGCAGCCGCATAGCACAGGGAGATCAGCTTGGTGCCTTGTGACCACCTAGAGGGGTGGGATAGGGAGGGTGGGAGGGAGGGAGACGCAAGAGGGAAGAGATATGGGAACATATGTATATGTATAACTGATTCACTTTGTTATAAGGCAGAAACCAACACACCATTGTAAAGCAATTATACTCCAATAAAGATGTAAAAAAAAAAAAAAATGGGTCAAGGGATTTTAACATCTGAAATTATCCACACTCACCGCCTGAGGCACTCAACTCTTCCAAAGGAAACTGATCTCGTCCATCACTTTCAGGAGGAGCTGTCACTTGCTCAAAGGCACACAGCCAGTTGATGGCAGGACCAAACTGCGGGGCAGCTCTTACACCACAGGCACTTATTCCAACCCTCCACATGCTTTAACCATCCTCGTCCCCATTTCCATTCCTTCAGGAGGCTTGAAGAGGCATTCAGCAAGTCAAAACAAGCGAATGGCACTCCTTATTCCATTGCCAAGTGGTAGAGGAGGCAATACCCCATATTCTTCCATCCCCACAAAGAGACCTCCTTACTACTCTTGAGAAGAGTTTCTAACTTTCCAGGTGAAGACTGGATGAAGCCTTTCCAGTGTCTTCAGTATTCCATCATCCCAGGGCCTTTATTATCTTCCCACACGAAGCCCTGGCCTTCTGGTCTCTTCCTGAAGTGCTCACTTGTTGCATTCTTAGGTTTGTTCACACACCTTGAGGTTCTTTTTTCCCTATACACCTTCCTTACCAGGATTCCTTAGCCCAAGACTGCAAACAAACACACCTTCTGGGTGGAAGGTACTGTGAGCACGTGGGGAATGATGAGTAAGGAGCTCAGTGCGTCAAAAATCCTGGGTTGGCAACTCAACTTTTCCAGAAGTGTGAGTGTGTGTGTGTGTGTGTGTGTGTGTGCGTGTGCGCGTGTGTGTGTGTGTGTGTGTGAGGGAGAGGGAGAGGGAGAGGGAGAGGGAGAGGGAGAGGGAGAGGGAGAGGGAGAGGGAGAGGGAGAGGGAGAGGGAGAGGGAGAGGGAGAGGGAGAGGGGGAGAGGGGGAGAGGGAGAGAGGGAGAGAGGGAGAGAGGGAGAGAGGGAGAGAGGGAGAGAGGGAGAGAGGGAGAGAGAGAGAGAGACTTTACAAGGGTGGCAGCCTTTCTGACCCTTTCCCTCACTCTAAATGGGGACTATGCTCTTTGGGCTTGCCTGAGCCATTGAGAATTTGTGAGGATTTAATCATCCTTTTCATCACATTCTCATATTACCTGTTGTTTGCTGAGTATCTACTATATACCAGCACTTACTCACTTTGCACAATTAATCCAGCAGAAACCCAGGAAGGTATTGCCTCTGCCATTCAGATCAGGAAATTGAAGCTCCTGAAAGGTGATCTGATGAGTTTTAACTGAGAAAAACTCCATAGAAACTAAAAGTCCATGCAAACATAAAGTGATGAATGAAGCATCCCTTTTTTCATTTCATAATCCAGTTCATATTTACTAAGTGAATATTATATATTAAATATTGGGCTACTAAGATTTTTATATCCTGGATACAAGATAAATGAGGCACATACCTGCCCAGTCTGGTCAGAAAACTAGGAAATGTCTGGGACTTCATGGAGTTTAATGCCCAACACCATCCCAGTATGTAACAGGAGAAGTATAACCTTTTCTAGTTTCTGACTTGCTTGGTCTGACTAGTCATAGAATCTACTACCTTGAGTAGGTCTGGATAAGATAACTCTCAGATTCAAGTTTTCATGTCTGATTCATAGAGATAATAAAGTACTCCCCTCGCGAGGTTATGGTGGAAATGAATTGTATCTGTAGATGTAATGTGATATGTGTGTTGTTTACACATTGGCATATGTGTGTGGAGTCAAATGGAACCATGTTTGAATCTTGAACCCACTGGTAAATCTGGCTCAATGGTCCTGGACATATTGTATCATCTCTGGTCTCATATCACATATGTGGATAATTTCTATTTGCAGGGTGGTTAAAAAATTAAAGAAAGTACAGTAAATGCAAGCACCTGGCATAGTGCCCAACATGTAACAGGTACTGAGGAAGATTAGTTTTCTTCTGACCTACCCCAAACATTTTCTCCCTCTTTCTTTGTGGGAACCCAGGAGAGAAGTAAGTTTTTCTATACTTACTTAGCAGAGGTAGGCTCATGGGGAAGATGACAGAGGAGGACCTTGAAGGCCTCTTGTGTAGGCTTTGGATGAACATGTAAGGGGACAATATAAACAAAGGGACAGAGGTGGTGAAATACAAGGGCTGTCTGGAGAAGGGGAGTCAATTCAATATTTCTCAAAATGGGGGTGTAGAGAGTCGAAGAGCTCCATGGCTTTCTTGGGAAGACCACTGTTCATGGTAAAGGTAGAAGAAAATCTTGACATATGGCTATCTTAAGAACCTCTGGAGGCTCCCTGTTTCCATCAAGATAAATCCCAACTTCTCAACCTGGCATGCAAATCTTCCATGTCCTGGTTCCCAACTACGGGAGGCAAAAAAGAGTGAGCCTCTATTGCCCAGGATAAGACACGCATACAAAGTGTTCCCATGCTAGGAGATGTAGCCCTAGAAAGATAACTCAGCTTCAAACACCTAGAATTTAATGCAATGTTGAGAGCAAGGGCCGTGGCATCAGTGAGCACTGAGTTCCAGTCCTGGCTTGGACACTGTCTTTGTGATTTTGGGTAAGTTACTTAACTTCTTCGAGTCTTAATTTCCCCATTTGAATAATTCTCTTTCAATGGCAATAAAATAGAGTTTAGCTCATGGGGTAGTTCTGAAGATTAAATAAAATAATGCATAAAAGGTACTTAGTGTAGTGCCTGACAATAAGTGAAGGGCTAAATAAATGGTAGCTATTTTTGTTTTTAATAAAGTAAGTTGCTCATTTTACCAGATCAAAGGAACCAGGAGGATTTTCCTTCTAAGGCTACTCACAATGGCCACAGCAGAAACAAGAGAGGCATTATTACTGGCCCCTGGGGTGGCCTCAGGGGCTGCTGCCTCCCAGTGATTCCAGCTTCGAGAAGGCACTGGAACAGACTAGAGAACCCAGAACTAAATCCACGTGCTTATGGTCAATTAATCTACAACAAAGGAGGCAAGAATATACAATGGAGAAAAGACAGTCTCTTCAATTAGTGGTGGTGGGAAAACTGGACAGCTACATGTGAAAGAATGAAATTATAACATTCTCAAGTACCACATACAAAAATAAACTCAAAATGGATTAAAGACCTAAATGTAAGACCAGAAACCATAAAACTCCTGGAGGAAAATATAGGCAGAACACTCTTTAATATAAATCATAGCAATATGTTTTTGGATCTGTCTCCTAAAGCAAAGGAAATAGAAGCAAAAATAAATAAATGGGACCTAATTAAATTTGAAAGCTTTTGCACAGCAAAGGAAACCATGGACAAAAAGACAACCTACTGAATAGGAGAAAATATTTGCAAATGATAATGGCTGATAAGGGATTAGTATTCAAAATATATAAACAGCTCATTAAAAATATAAAAAAGAAACCCAGAAAACAATTGGATTAAAAATGGGCAGGGCTTCCCTGGTGGCGCAATGGTTGAGAATCTGCCTGCCAATGCAGGGGACACGGGTTCGAGCCCTGGTCTGGGAAGATCCCACATGCCGCGGAGCAACTAGGCCCGTGAGCCACAACTACTAAGCCTGCGTGTCTGGAGCTTGTGCTCTGCAACAAGAGAGGCCGCGACAGTGAGAGGCCCGCGCACTGCGATGGAAGAGTGGCCCCCACTCGCCGCAAATAGAGA
Source organism: Pseudorca crassidens (assembly GCF_039906515.1). Lineage (NCBI taxonomy): Eukaryota > Metazoa > Chordata > Mammalia > Artiodactyla > Delphinidae > Pseudorca > Pseudorca crassidens. Next base: position 58,092,404 of record NC_090304.1, read on the forward strand.
AAGCCCTCGCACAGAAACGAAGACCCAACACAGCCAAAAAAAAAAAAAAAAAATGGGCAGAAGACCTGAATAGACATTTCTCCAAAGAGGACATGCAGATGGCCAAGAGACACATAGAAAAGGTGCTCAACATCACTAATCATCAGGGAAATGAAAATCATAATGAGCTATCACCTCACACCTGTCAAAATGGCCATCATCAAAGAGTGCACAAATAACAAATGTTGGCAAGGATGTGGAGAAAAGAGAGACCTTTGTACACTGCCGGTGGGGATGTAAATTGGTGCCGCCACTGTGGAAAACAGTATAGTGGTTCCTCAAAAAAACTAACAATAGAACCACCATATGACCCAGCAATTCCACTCCTGGGTATGTATCTGAAAAAAAGGAAAGCATTAATTTGAAAAGATACACACACCCCAATGTTCATGGCAGCATTATTTACAATTGCAAAGATATGGAAGCAACCTAAGTGTCCACTGACAGATGAATGGATAAAGATGATGTGATATATACATACACACACACACGTGTGCACACGCACACACACACACACACTCACAATGGAATACTACTCAGTCATAAAAAAGAAGGAAATTTTGCCATTTGCAACAACATGGATGGATTGAAGGGTATTATGCTTAGTCAAATAAGTCAGATAGAGAAAGCAAATACTTCATGGTATCACTTATATGTGGAATCTAAAAAATATAACAAATTAGTGAATATAACAAAAAAAGAAACAGACTCACAGATATAGAGAACAAACTAGTGGTTACCAGTGGGAAGAGGGAAGGGGGGATGGGCACTATAGGAACAGGGGATTAAGAGGTACAAACTACTGTGTATAAAATAAGCTGCAAGGATATACTGTACAACACAGGCGACATAGCCAGTATTCCATAATAACTATAAATGGAGTATAACTTTTAAAAATTGTGACTCACTATATTGTACACCTGTAACATATAATATTGGACACCAACATACTTCAATAAAAAAAAAAAAGATTTAAAAAAGGAAGGCATTGAAGAGAAATTTAGAAATTTAGGGCTCATAAGGGATTTAGAAAGTATCTGATCTAGTCTATGCCCCCATCTGTCCGTTTGACAGACTGAGAAACTGAGGGCCTCAGAGAGGAAATTCATACCCCTGCTTGTTATCAAGCAAATTGGTAGCAGAGTGAAACAGAACCCAGGTCTTCTGATCTCCGAACTTAGTCTTTTCTTACATCATTATTATAACTGGTAAAGTTGCTGGAAACAGAATGCCGTAATCTCAGATCTGGCCTCTCTCTCTTTTTTTCCCTTTTTTTTTCTTCCTCAGTTTGAAAGCAAAATGAAAGAATAAAATACAAAGTCTTGCATCTTGAGGCTTCATTTCATTTACAGTAGATGCAGGATGTAAATAAACAGAGAGTTAAAAATAAAACTCCTGGTGTGGCTATAACATTTTTTATTTAGCTCTTATTTTTTATCCTATGGATGGAATAATACCAACCCTGATCCTGCTGGAACACATACTTATTGCAACTGAAGACGTTATACGATGAGCTCTTTTATCTGGACCCTCCATCACCATGTCAGTAAAGGCATTACTAGCAGGAAGATATTTATCTATAAATCTGTAGGCATTTCTCTATACCTACATCTAGATAGTATCTATCTATGGATATCTATGGATATGTTCTCTCTCTGTATATACATATATCTTTATTATGTTTATATACACACACGTGCACACGCACAAAGTGGGTTTCAGGATTGGCATGACTTTACTTCATCCATGTGCTTCTTTATTCATTCAGCAAAAATGACTTAGTACTTGCTTTGTGCCAAGTTCAATAACAAGCAATGGAGAGCTAAAGTAGAGTATGACTTGGCCCCTGCCCTTAGGAACATTACAGTCAGGTGGGGAGACAGATAGCTCCTAAAGCACGTGATGAGTTCTATGACGGGGTCCCAGATGAAGATCACCCATCTGTCCTGGATGGGGCGGGATGCTGCCTGGAGGAGGTGGCTTATGAAAAGCCAAGTCAATGCTCACTTTGGCAACACAGGTACTAAAAGTGAAATCATACAGAGCTGAGCTGACTGGGATATTGAAAGAAATTTTTAGAGAGAGACTGCACAGAAGAATTTAGACAGATATTAAGCTTGGGTTCTAGTCCTGGCTCTAGCATCCATTACATAAGTGGCCTGAGAAAAGTTACTTTGCTCCTCTGCAGTGAACTTGCTAATACTGAAAGTCAGAGAGTTTTTCTGTATTGTTTATAAACCTCTTTTCATCTCTGCAATTTGGTGGCTTGCTAGAATGTGTGCAACTTGAGGTTGGGATCTTGTCCAATTTATGTCTTTTATTTATGTCTTATATTCCCAGGGCCTAGCACAGGTCTTGTCACTTGTAATGATCCATGAGTATTTGTGGAGTATAATAAAAATTTTCAAGTGTATGCCTTAGGTTGAGTCAGTGAATGGAACAGACGGAATCTTTTCAAGTGATGTTCTTAGACTGGAATTTAAAAGCACTTCTCTGTTTGGTTTTGTTTTATTTTTTACTGAAGTATAGTTCATTTATAATATTGTTAGTTTCAGGTGTACAGGATAGTGATTGTGGATTATACTCCATCATAGGTTAATTATAAGATAATGGGTATACTTCCCTTTGCTGTACAGTATATCCTTGTTGCTTACCTATTTTATATACAGTAGTTTGTACCTCTTAATTCCATACCCTGAATTTGTCCCTCCCCATTTCTCTCTCCCCTTTTGTTACCACAAATTTGTTTTCTATCTCTGTGAGTCTGTTTCTCTTTGGTATATACATTCATTTGTATTTTTTAGAGTCCACATAAAGCGATATCATACAGTATTTGTCTTTCCCTGTATGACTTATTTCACTAAGCATAATATTCTCTAGGTCCATCCATGTTGCTGCAAATGGCAGTATTTCGTTCTTTTTTATGGCTGAGTAATATTCCATTGTATATATACACACCACATCTTTTTTAATCCAATCATCTGTTGATGGGCATGCCTTTAGCAGTAGACCATGTGACTTTTGGAAGCCTATGAATTTTTGTTTTAAATGAAGGGAAACACCACGAATCTCACTGAAAGTGGGAATGGTGCTCTTTGTAGTAGAGGTGGTGCCAATGGGAATAGCAGTAGAATAAGCCTCAACCTAAATGTCTAACTCTGAGGTTCTGCAGTAAAAATTGTCTTGAAGACTGCAGCCTCAAATTCTTTCAGGACAATAATGAGTTTAATGAGGAGAGAGGTAGTCAGTGAACCTTTCATACCTGAGAGCAAAAATAAGAAAGTACCAGAGAAGCAAAAGTTTTCACGTCTCCAAGATAAGCATCAAGAGGGTGAGATGAAAAGGGCAAAATCACACAGCAAGAATCTGGAGGAGCTTCAGAGCAGAGTTCCCGGCCAGACAGTCACAGGGCTGAAGGCCATGATGTCACTTGGATGCCTTCTTAAGGTACTTCCTGAGTTTGGGATGACAAAGGTATAAATGTTAGCCTCATCACCAAAATTGCCTCTTTTTGTAGAAGTCCTTGTTTTTGAAAATTCCTTCTTTGTGAGCAGTGAGGTAGCAAAATTGACATAATTAGGAAGCTAACAAAGAATTATTGTCATCTGCATCCACTCCATCATCATCGTTGTCAAAGCTGTTTACCAAAGGCTGGGAGTGCAGAATGGGCAGTGGTCAGTGAGGCTGAGAACCTGCTATGTACACATGCCAGCAGAACGGCTTAGGACGTTATTTTTCACCACCTCTAGAGCTCTGAGTGCTCTTCTGTAAAACAGGTAAACCAGTAAAGGGATGCTCTGAGTATTAAACAAGATTATTCAAGTAGGGTGTCTGGTTAAGGACAGCCTATCCTACAGCCAAGCCAGATTCTCAGTGGAGGATTCTGTCTGCACAAGGTCAAGCGGAATAAGAAAATGAAGGAACACAGGAAAACTATTAGAAGCAGGCCCAGGTTGACGATGTGGAAGGGAAGATGGAAACATTGAGTGGCTGGACCCAGATGGGGATTAGTTGGACAACCTGGCATCCCAGGGCTTGATGCCAACTTTTATTGTCATGAAAGCATTTGGGGCTAAAGTCTTCCAGGCAAGGCAAGCAATGACTACTTCAGAAGCTCAGTGGTAGATGTATAGGTCTAGGGCACTAGGCTAAATGCTGCTGACACTTCCACCCGTACCACAAGTACTGCAAATAGTTCCATTTATGAAGCACTCAGTGTGTGCAGGTCACTGCACTAAGTCCTTTGCAGGCATTATTCCACTTCGACCTCACAATAATACCTATAAGGTAGGAACTATTATAATTGCCGTATTACAGAGAAGAAAACAGATCTGGAACATTTAAGTAATTTATCAAGGTCAATGGTAAATGTAGTAAGCGGCAGAGTCAGGACTCAAATGAGATCTGCATGGCTTTGACGATGCTTATAACCACTATGCTAAGTCTCCGTGGCAGCATACCTCAGAATATCTCAGATGAGCTAGGATGAGCGAGGACAGAGCTATCACATCATCACTGTATGTACCATACGGCGTTATATAAATTCCTAAAACTCAGAGACACTGCGTTTCACAACTCCCGAGGGCAGCAGGCACCTCACAGCTATCAGAGATTTGCACAATTTGTTCAACAAGTTTTTGGTAAATAGTTACAGGGTACCATCTTTTGATTTGTACCAGTCTACTATATGACTAGTGGAGGGTCTGAGTGTACACTTCTTGTTTTTCTGTTTTAGGTAGCTGTACTTAAGACAACCTGTGCATACATACTATAATCTAGAAGTCTTCTTGCACGAAATTGTACTATATCATGATTTTTCTGCATTCCAGCCACAGCCAGTTGGTCACTGATGACTGGCTGACCCGATGAAAGTTAATCTGGAAGCCTGCACTGAACGTCATGGCACCCTACACTGGACAGTGACTTGGCGACTCATTCATGTTCCCTTTCTTGGTGAATCTGGACTCTGGGGCAGAGGGAGGGAAGGAAGGAGGGGGTGAGAGCATGAGAGAGAGAGAGAAATCCATGTTATTACCCCTGATGGAAGGATCAGTTAGCTCAGAGACATAAATGGGCCAAATCACCGTATTGCTGGCCGTGAACACCTTTGCTGTGCCAGGCAAAGGGACTAGCTCAGATCTCTCCGAGGGAGGGCTCTTCCTCTTTGCCTTGAATATCTTGGGATCCATGCTCTTCCTAAGACATGCCTTTAGAGCTCTCCTCCCTCCTCTCCCATGTGACTTCCTTCCTTCCACTTTTTCTAGCCCAAGCCTTGAGGCGGAGAGCTCAGAGTCATCGTGATGCCTCACGCATAATCCAGCCCCGCCCTCCAGAGCTAGAGCAGGACAGAGTTGGAGGCACATGTCAACACTAATAACAATTTCTTTGCCTGAATTTGTCCTCTGTGCTTAGATCTCTACGGAAGACTCTGAGAGGGGTAGAGAAGTGGGTGCTCCAGGATTCTGTTTCCTGGACAAATGAGATGTCATCTCATCCTCATTTTACTAATGATGAAACTGAGGCACAGAGAGGTTAGTTTACTCCCAAAGACACATCTGGAATCAGGTCCTGATCCCTTTGTCCTTCTACAGCATCCACAGCCTTCCACTGCAGGTTGGTGTGTGCTCCCCGATCTCAGTCCCTCACACGTCACCAAGTCAGAAACAAAACAATGCCTTCTTGTTCCTTGAACCTAAGGCCCCCTATCCTCTGCGACTGTCACTCCATGGTGACCTGAGTGGGTCAGTTTTTCCTTCCTTAAACCTCCTGTTATCATCAAAGTGCTCGACCAATTGTCTACTTTAGCAGAGTGGGGGACCACCAGAGGAACCCGAGATGTCCTGCCCGGGCTCCCATCTTCTTATAAAGGGATGCCCGTGGCAGGGCCGCTTGCATCCAACTATTTACTAACTATTGTCACAAAATAATAGAATTGATATGATAACTAACATTGCAGATTCTTTTCAGTCTATAACCACTTTCACATTTATCACCTCAGAGGCCCATTCATTCAGGCATCCAATAAACATCTATTTTAAGTCAGGTCCCACATCAGTCACTGAGAATACAGGTATAATGAGACAGAGAAAAATGTATTCTCTTCGCAGCAGGCAAATGATTTTCCAAGAGAGAGATCCACTCTGTTGGGTTTTGCTTTGATTAGACTGCTACGGCAGGAGGGTCCTGGGGAGATTGGATATCAACTGTTCCCAAGGTGTTGGCAAAGTTGATGAAGATGCTCTGCGTGAAACAAGCGCAGGATTGATCTGCTGAGCAGAGGACAGAAGGCACAGAGGAGGAGAGAGGGAGGCCAGGGGGGAGGTGAAGGCAGTGTGCTGTAGGATGCTCAGTTCGGGCTTCCCTGGTGGCGCAGTGGTTGAGAGTCCGCCTGCCAATGCAGGGGACACGGGTTCGTGCCCCGGTCTGGGAAGATCCCACATGCAACAGGAGAGGCCACAACAGTGAGAGGCCCGCGTACCGCAAAAAACACAAACAAGAGAAAAACAAAAAAAACCCTGCTCAGTTCACATGATGGCCGGAGTGGATACATTTTATTTGAGGACACTGGCGTAGGGCGTTGATGAGGGGCAGAGCAGGGACAGCACCACGGTGCCGGAGTTGGAGGCAAGGAGGTGTCCCCAGATTCAGTTTTCAACATGAAAGTCCAGACCAGGCTCTCAGGTAGCTCATGACCCTTGAGATCCAGCAGATGACTCAGCATCTGAGATCATAATAGAACAGAGGTGAGAGTACCATGCAAGAGAGAATCCCTAGGACAGGCCCTTTAACCCTACCTGGTGAACACGCATGGGGAGGTGACAGTCGAGCTGCACTAAGGATGGCTGGAAAGTTTCTGAGTGGACAAAGGAGGGGGCATTCTGGCAAGTGCAAAATCATCAATACTCGAGAGGGCAAAGACTCTGGGAGGATTCCTTGGGCCTGGAGGGTGCGGTACAAGGTGGGGAACGAGTGGAGGTGGGGAGAGTGGCCACAGAGGTGGACAGGGGCTGGATCTCCGGAGGGGGCCTTGAAGTTGGGTGATGGGCCACCACCAGGAGTTTTAAGGATGACAGTTTTGGAACTTCTAGGGAGATGAACTCTTGCTTTGAGAATGTGAATCAGCTGATGATTTGGGCTGAGGAAATTCAAAGTCCAGGTGATGCAAGAAAGCTTTGAGGTGGAATGGCCCAAATGCCTTGGCGGGGGGGTGAAGTGGACCAAAGTCCCCTGGGCCAACTAAGGGCCCTCACAGCTGGGTAAGAGGCCCAGCGGACATCACTGTGGACTGCTATCAGACCCTGCTCGTCAGCCCAGTGTATATGTGTTACTTACTTGGTGCAGGGAGGGTTAGATTCAATATTCCATTTGACAAAAGGGTTGCCATGGAACAGACACTGTCTCTGGGCATGAGCACTCTCCCTTGGGCAACATGGAGCATGGAAGTCACCTCTGTCCTCCCCTGGCAGGACATCTTTTCTTAGATTCAGACATATATTTGGTAATATATGAGGGACCACACTTGGGGACAAAGACTTTTATATCGATTGATTAATTCCATTATTCTTCTCAACAACCCTCAATGGTTATTGGTCATTCCTTATAGCTATTATCTCCTCACTGGCAGGTGCAGAATCTGAGGTGCTGAGAGGTGCTGAGGTTGACTTGGTTCAGCAATTCGGTGAGAGGACCAGGGTTTAAACTCAGAAGAATCCAATGCTTCACACTCCCTTATTAGTGCTGAAGCAAACTTGGAGGGAAAACTGTTCTGTGACTAGAAGAAGAGGTGCAATCACAGGCTCTTATCCTCAAGAAGTTCACTGCCTAGAGGGAAGATGGGCACCAAAATAACCCAACATAATGTACTATCATAACCCTTACAATTCCAGGAGGCAGGTACTATCATTATCCCCATTTTACATATAAGGAGACCGAGGCACAGAGAGGTTAAGTCATTGACCCCAAGTCACACAGCTAGAAAGTGGAAGGCAAGGATACAGATGCTGGCTGTTTGGCTCTGTCTGTGGTCTTGATCATAACACTACGCTGTGCTCTGACCTGGAGTTGGTGATACCATGTTACTCCTTACTCCATGAGCCTGCGGGCCCTCTGGGTTCCTCTACTGCAGTCCAGGGGAGATTGTGCCACCTGAGGACATCTGGCAATGTTTGGAGACATTTTTGACTGTCACAACTATTGGCATTTAGTGATTAGAACTCAGAGATGCTGTTGAACATACTACACTGCACAGGAAGAGCTTCCCACAATAGAATTACCCATCCCCCAGTGTCAACAGTGCTGGTGTTGAGAAACCCTGCTCTACAACAGTACCTAGAAGGCTACTCCAAGTGATGGCTTCTCATCAGTCTGGCTAGACAGGGAGCCCCCTGTGCCTAGCACAGAGCTGGGCATGTAGTGAAGATCTATAAATGTCTGTGAAATGCCTAAGATATGAAGGACTTAATAAAACGTGCCATTGGGGTTGACTATATCATATAATTCTGGCTATTATCCATTTTTTCATGCAGGGATTTCTTTTTTAATATCTGTAAAATTGAACCAGGCATCACCGTCTCTGACCTCAGAGCCCAGAGGGGGTGAGAGTAGAGGAACACGAGTAACGCTGAGCCAAGGTGGAAGGGAGATGTACGTAAGACAGGGCAACCCGTGGACAAGAGAAACTCCGCTCAGGCCTCTATGAGAAGTGGCCCTCTGCAAATAAGGCAGTGGTTTGAGAGCTATAGGGTAAGCGCAGATTTTCCCTTTGACTCTTTCGGACGTGCACACTCAATTAACATTTGGAATAGATTTAGAGATTTTGTGATAATAAGAAGCATCTTCCGCCCTGCTTCCCTGCTGCTCTAGCCCAAGACTGGTTTCCCTAGATCCTCTTCATCATGGATATTCAAGATTAGAACTGGAACAGACAGACAAAAAAGCATCAACTGCAGACTAATTAATTAAAAGCCTAGATAAATTACAATGTTATTTACTGCTCAATTATAGTAATTATTTTATCCATGTTTTTAGTACAATTATCTCCCCTTTCTCTGCATGGTTGCTGATTCCTCCTTTAACTACCCTCTCCACTTGTGTGCTTCTGTTTTTCTGTCACTGAGTACCCTTTGGGGGAAACAGACAAGAGAGATAAGATATTAACTTGCAAATAAATAAATGCTGACTCTCAGAACGCTGAGGCTGAAAAGTGCCTCGTCTGCGAGTAACCTGAGCTCTGAGAGGCAGAGTGACTTGCCTAAAGATTGAGAGCCCTGGGACATGGACCTGAACTTTTAGGATACAGCTTATGCTGAGATCCCAGAGCATAGTATTTATGAAGCATACATTTTATTTTTGCACACAGTAAATCTCTAACAAACAAACATGTGTGAAAGAAATCCATCCCTTCATCCACTCATTCACTGTAGAATAACGTTAAACTCTGAATCTCTGATGGTTATTCTTCTGTTACCTGTTTGGCTGGCTCCCTTCAAGACACATGCAACAGGGATGGAAGAGAATCACAGAGGAGTAGAGCTTACACTCTCTCCTCCTATGTATGTTTTGTTTTTGTTTTTTTTTTTTGTGGTACGCGGGCCTCTCACTGTTGTGGCCTCTCCCGTTGCGGAGCACAGGCTCTGGACGCGCAGGCTCAGCGGCCATGGCTCACGGGCCCAGCCGCTCCGCGGCATGTGGGATCTTCCCGGACCGGGGCATGAACCCGTGTTCCCTGCATCGGCAAGCAGACTTTCAACCACTGCGCCACCAGGGAAACCCGGATGGTTATTTTTTTATGTCTAAATTTAGAGAAATGACAGGTGGCATGTAGCAGTTCCCTCCGCATTTCTTTTCCTAAAGAGGCAGAATGGCATAATAGGAGAAAACACTCTGAGGACAGACCCCTGAGGTTTCGTCCTGAGTCTGACTGCATCTCACCTTGGGTATGTTACCTAAATTTGCGATGCCTTGGTTTCTGCACCTGAAAAAACCATCGTGCTAATAGCCAGCTTGCAGGGTTGCTGTTAGGACTAGACGTGAATACTCCTGGCACAGCACAGCCACGGCATATGCACAGAGTGTGGGCTCAATGCACAAAAGTTATAGTCTCTCAGGTGACCTTAGGGGAGTGTGGCATACAGCAATTTTTTTTGTTTCTAGAGGAAAATGGAAAATGTGCTTTTCAACCACTCCAGCTGAGAACACAGGGGGAAGACAGTATTCAAAGAATGTGAGGCCAGCCTTGCAAAGCCACACTGAGCTGGGACCTCTAGTCTTAATGTAAGTGAAATAATGATCATGTTATAATGACTGCTGCTGGTCTGGCGCTCATCCTTGCAGCAATTCATTTAATCCTCTCAACAAGTCCTCTGCAACAGTTACTAATATCCTCATTTTATCAATGCAGGAACTAAAGCTCAGGGAGTTGAGGTGCAGAGCTTGGGGTCACACAGGGAGCAAGGGGACCAAGGACTCAGTTCCTCTGACAGTTCCATTCTGGAGCGTAGCACCAAGAAGATCTCCAGTTCTCCCAAAAGTGTCTCTAAAAAGCTGAGGGTTTGAGACTGTCACTTTGAATGGAAAGGAAGGAGGAAAGAGGCTCAGTAATCGAAAACTCAGAATCATTCTCCTACCTTTCCTCTTGTTATTAGTTGGGACCTCTTTGATGGCTATATTTTTATTTTATATGAATGAATAAATGAGTGGAGATACACACACACACAACACACATACACACACACACACTTTTCTGGGGACTGAGTCACATACGGCCAATATTAAAATTTTGTAAATATGGAAACATAAGAAGAAGCAGGAAAAAATTGCCCATCAGCCCAATATCCTTTCAAGTTTAGATTTATATTATGATAAAAAAGGAAGGGAGGAGGACCTTCAAGATGGCAGAGGAGTAAGATGAGGAGATCACCTTCCTCCTCACAAATACATCAACTCCTACAAAACACCTACTGAATGCTGGTGGAAGACCTCAGACTTCCCCAAAGGCAAGAACTCCCCATGTACCTGGGTAGGGCAAAAGAAAAAAACAGAGACAAAAGAATAGGGATGGGACCTGCACCTCTGGGAGGGAGCTGTGAAGGAGGAAAAGTTTCCACATACTAGGAAGCCCCTTCACTGGCGGAGACAGGGGGATGGTTGGGGGGAAGCTTCGAAGCCACAGAAGAGAGCACAACAACAGGGCTGCGGAGGGCAAAGCAGAGAGATTCCCGCACAGAGGATCAGTGCCGACCAGCACTCACCAGCCCGAGAGGCTTGTCTGCTCACCCACCAGGGCAGGTGAGGTCTGGGAGCTGAAGCTTGGGCTTCAGAGGTCAGATCTCAGGGAGAGGACTGGGGTTGGCAGTGTGAACACAGCCTGAAGGGGGCTACTGCACCACATCTAGCCGGGAGGGAGTCTGGGAAAAAGTCTGGAACCGCCGAAGAGGCAAGAGACCATTGTTTCAGGGTGCGTGAGGAGAGGAAATTCAGAACACAGCCTAAACAAGCTCCAGAGATGGGTGTGAGCCACGGCTATCAGTGCGGACACTGGAGATGTGCGTGAAACACTAAGGCTGCTACTGCAGCCGTCAAGAATCCTGTGTGCAAGCACAGGTCACTATCCACACCTCCTCCCCTCCTGGGAGACTGTGCAGCCCACCACTGCCAGGGTCCCGTGATCCAGGGACAAATTTCCTGGGAGAAGACATGGCGTACCTCAGGCTGTTGCAAGGCCACGCCAGCTCTGCCTGTGTCACAGGCTCACCCCGCATTCCGTACTGCTGCCTTCCCCCGGCCTGAGTGAGTCAGAGCCCCCTAATCAGCCGCTCCTTTAACCCCCTCCTGTCTGGGCAAAGAACAGATGCCAGAGAGTGACCTACATGCAGAGGCGGGGCCAAATCCAAAGCTGAGCCCCGGGAGCTGTGCAAACAAAGAAAAGAAAGGGAAATTTCTCCCAGCAGCCTCAGGAGCAGCAGATTAAATCTCCACAATCAACTTGATGTACCCTGTGGAATACCTGAATCCCAAAATTGAGGCAGTGGACTCTGGGAGCAACTGCAGACTTGGGGTTTGCTGTATGCGAATGACTAGTTTCTGATTTTTATGTTTATCTTAGCATAGTTTTTAGCACTTGTTCTCATTGGTGGATTTGTTTATTGGTTTGGTTGCTCTCTTATTTATTACTTTTTATTTTAAAAATATTTTTTAATTTTAATAAATATATTTTATTTCTTTTTTCTTCTCCCTTTTCTTCTGAGCCATGTGGCTGTCAGGGTCTTCGCGCTCTGGCATGGTGTCAGGTCTGAGCCTCTGAGGTGAGAGAGCTGAGTTCAGGACACTGGACCACCAGAGATGTCCAGGCCCCATGTAATATCAATTGGCAAGGGCTCTCCAAGAAATCTCCATCTCAATGCAAAGACCCAGCTCCACTCAATGACCAGCAAGCCCCAGTGGCTGGACACCCCATGCCAAACAACTAGCAAGACAGGAACACAACTCCACCCATTAGCAGAGAGGCTGCCTAAAATCATAAATTCACTGACACCCCAAAACACACCACTGGACATGGTCCTGCCCACCAGAAAGACAAGATGCAGCCTCATCCACCAGAACACAGGCACCAGTCCCCTCCACCAGGAAGCCTACACAACCCACTGAACCAACCTTACCCACCGGGGGCAGACACCAAAAAGAACGTGAACCATGAACAGGCAGCCTGCGAAAAGGAGACCCCAAGCACAGTAAGTTAAGCAAAATGACAGGACTGAGAAATACACAGCAGATGAAGGAGCAAAGTTAAAACTCACCGGACCAAACAAATGAAGAGAAAATAGGCAGTCTATTTGTAAAAGAATTCAGAGTAATGATAGTAAAGATGATCCAAACTCTTGGAAATAGAATGGAGAAAATACAAAAAAACATTTAACAAGGACCTAGAAGAACTAAAGAGCAAACAAACAATGATGAACAACACAATAAATGAAATGAAAAACTCTACAGAAGTAATCAATAGCAGAATAACTAAGGCAGAAGAATGGATAAATGACCTGGAAGATAAAACAGTGGAAATAACTACCTCAAAGCAGAATAAAGAAAAAAGAATGAAAAGAATTGAGGACAGTCTCAGAGACCTCAGGGACAACATTAAAAGTACCAACAATCAAATTGTAGGGGTCCAGAAGAAGAACAGAAATAAAAGGGACTGAGAAAATATTTGAAAATATTATAGTTGAAAAATTCCCTAATATGGGAAAGGAAATAATCGAGTCCAGGATGCACAGAGAGCCCCAAACAGGATAAATCCAAGGAGAAACACACCAAGACACATATTAATCAAACTATCAAAACTTAAATACAAAGAAAAAATATTAAAAGCAGGAAGAGAAAAGCAACAAATAACATACAAGGGAATCCCCATAAGGTTAACAGCAGATTTCTCAGCAGAAACTCTGCAAGCCAGAAGGGGTGTGGCAGGACATATTTAAAGTGATGAAAGGGAAAAACCTACAACCAAGATTACTCTACAAAGCAAGGATTTCATTCAGATTTGAGGAAAAATGAAAACCTTTACAGACAAGAAAAAGCTAAGAGAATTCAGCACCACCAAACCAGCTTTACAACAAATGCTAAAGGAAATTCTCTAGGCAGGAATAACAAGAGAAGGAAACGACCTACAGTAACAAACCCAAAACAAATTAAAAAAAAAATGGTAACAGGAACATATATAATGATAATTACCTTAAATGTAAATGGATTAAATGTTCCAACCAAAAGACACAGACTGGCTGAATGGATACAAAAACAAGACCCATATATATGCTGTCTACAAGAGAGACACTTCAGACCTAGGAACACATACAGACTGAAAGTGAGGGGATGGAAAAAGATATTTCATGGAAATGGGAATCAAAAGAAACCTGGAGTAGCAATTCTCATATCACACAAAATAGACTTTAAAATAAAGACTACTAAAAGAGACAAAGAAGGACACTACATAATGATCAAGGGATCAATCCAAGAAGAAGATAGAACAATTGTAAATATTTATGCACCCAACATAGCAGCACCTCACTACATAAGGCAAATGCTAACAGCCATAAAAGGGGAAATCAACACTAACACAATAATAGTAGGGGACTTTAACACCCCACTTTCACCAATGGACAGATCATCCAAACTGAAAATAAATAAGGAAACAGAAGCTTTAAATGACACAGTAAACAAAATGGACTTAATTAATATTTATAGGACATTCCATCCAAAACAACAGAATACACTCTCTTCTCAAGTGCTCATGAAACATTCTCTAGGAGAGATCATATCATGGGTCACAAATCAAGCCTTGGCAAATCTAAGAAAATTGAAATCATATCAAGTATCTTTTCCAACCACAATGCTATGAGACTGGATATCAATTACAGGAAAAAAATATAAAAAATACAAATACAAACTGCAAAAAAATACAAACGGTTAAACAATATGGTGCTAAAAAAACAAGATATCACTGAAGAAATCAACAGAAAATCAAAAAATACCTAGAAACAAATGAGAATGAAAAGACGATGAACCAAAACCTATGGGATGCAGCAAAAGCAGTTCTAACAGGGAAGTTTATAGCAATAGAATCCTACCTCAAGAAACCAGAAAAATCTCAAATAAACAACCTAACCTTATGCCTAAAGCAATTAGAGAAAGAAGAACAACCCCCCCCCCCAAAGTTAGCAGAAGGAAAGAAATCATAAAGATCAGATCAGAAATAAATGAAAAAGAAATGAAGAAAAGGATAGCAAAGATCAATAAAACTAAAAGCTGGTTCATTGACAAGATAAACAAAATTGATACACCATTAGCCAGACTCATCCAAAAAAAGGGAAAAGACTCAAAGGAGCAGAATTAGAAATGAAAATGAAGAAGTAACAATGGACACTGCAGAAATACAAAGGATCATGGGAGATTACTACAAGCAACTATATGCCAATAAAATGGACAATGTGGAAGAAATGGACAAATTCTTAGAAAAGCACAACCTGCCAAGACTGAATCAGGAAGAAATAGAAAATATGAACAGACCAATCACAAGCACTGAAATTGAAACTGTGATTAAAAATCTTCTAACAAACAAAAGCCCAGGACCAGATGGCTTCAAGGCGAATTCTATCAAACATTTAGAGAAGAGCTAACACCTATCCTTCTCAAACTCTTCCAAAATATAGCAGAGGGAGGAACACTCCCAAACTCATTCTACGAGGACACCATCACCCTGATACCAAAACCAGACAAGGATGTCACAAAGAAAGAAAACTACAGGCCAATATCACTAATGAACATAGGTGCAAAAATCCTCAAGAAAATACTAGCAAACAGAATCCAACAGCACATTAAAAGGATCATACACCATGATCAAGTGGGGTTTATTCCAGGAATGCAAGGATTCTTCAATATATGTAAATCAATCAATGTGATACACCATATTAACAAATTGAAGGGTAAGAACCATATGATCATCTCAATAGATGCAGAAGAAGCTTTTGACAAAATTCAACAGCTATTTATGATAGAAACCCTCCAGAAAGTAGGCATAGAGGGAACTTACCTAAACATAATAAAGGCCATATATTACAAACCCACAGCCAACATCGTTCTCCATGGTGAAACTGAAACCATTTCCACTAAGATCAAGAACAAGACAAGGTTGCCCACTCTCACTGCTATTATTCAACATAGTTTTGGAAGTTTTATCCAGAGCAATCAGAGAAGAAAAATAAATAAACGGAATCCAAATCAGAAAAGAAGAAGTAAAACTGTCACTGTTTGCAGATGACATGATATTATACATAGAGAATCCTAAAGATGCTACCAGAAAACTGTCAGAGCTAATCAATGAATTTGGTAAAGTTGCAGGATACAAAATTAATGTGCAGAAATCTCTTGCATTCCTATAGACTAATGATGAAAAATCTGAAAGAGAAATTAAGGAAACACTCCCAGTTACCACTGCGACAAAAAGAATAAAATACCTATGAATAAAGCTAACTAAGGAGACAAAAGACCTGTATGCAGAAAACTTAAGACACTGATGAAATAAATAAAAGATGACAGAAACAGATAGAGAGGTATACCATGTTCTTGGATTGGAAGAATCAACATTGTGGAAATGACCATACTACCCAAAGCAATTTACAGCTTCAATGCAATCCCTATCAACCACCAATGGCATTTTTGACAGAACTAGAACAAAAAATTTCACAATTTGTATGGAGACACAAAAGACCTCAGATAGCCAAAGCAATCTTCAGAAAGAAAAACAGAGCTGGAGGAATCAGGCTACCAGAGTTCAGACTATACTACAAAGCTACAGTAATCAAGACAGTATGGGAATGGCACAAAAACAGAAATATAGATCAATGAAACAGGATAGAAAGCCCAGAGATAAACCCATGCACATATGGTCACCTTATCTTTGATAAAGGAGGCAAGAATATACAATGGAGCAAAGACAGCCTCTTCAATAAGTGGTGCTGGGAAACTGGACAGCTACATGTAAAAAATGAAATTAGAAGACTCCCTAACACCATACACAAAAATAAACTCAAAATGGATTAAAGACCTAAATGTAAGGCCAGACACTATAAAACTCTTAGAGGAAAACATAGGCAGGACACTCCATGACATAAATCATAGCAAGATCCTTTTTGATCCATCTCCTAGAGAAATGAAATAAAAACAGAAATAAACAAATGGGACCTAAGGAAACTTAAATGCTTTTGTACAGCAAAGGAAATCATAAACAAGACAAAAAGACAACCCTCAGAGTGGGAGAAAATATTTGCAAACGAAGTAACTGACAAAGCATAAATCTCCAAAATATACAAGCAGCTCAATATCAAAAAAACAAACAACTCAATCCAAAAATGGGCAGAAGACCTAAATAGACATTTCTCCAAAGTAGATATACAGACTGCCAACAAACACATGAAAGGATGCTCAACATCACTAATCATCAGAGAAATGCAAATCAAAATACATTGAGGTGTCATCTCACACCAGTCAGAATGGCCATCATCAAAGGATCTACAAACAATAAATGCTTGAGAGGGTGTGGAGAGAAGGGAACCCTCTTGCACTGTTGGTGGGAATGTAAATTGGTACAGCCACTATGGAGAACAGTATGGAGGTTCCTTAAAAAACTAGAAATAGAACTACCGTATGACCCAGCAATCCTAATACTGGGCCTATACCCTGAGAAAAGCATAATTCAAAAAGAGTCATGTACCACAATGTTCATTGCAGTTCTATTTACAATAGCCAGGACATGGAAGCAAACTAAGTGTCCATCAACAGATGAATGGATAAAGAAGATGTGGTACATATATACAATGAAATATTACTCAGCCGTAAAAAAAAACAAAATTGAGTTATTTGTAGTTAGGTGGATGGACCTAGAGTCTGTCATACAGAGTGAAGTAAGTCAGAAAGAGAAAAACGAATACTGTATGCTAACACATATATATGGAATCGAAAAAAAAAAAAAAAAAAAAAGAAGTGTTTCTGAAGAACGTAGGGGCAGGAAGGAACAAAGACACAGATGTAGAGAATGGACTTGAGGACTTGGGGAGGGGGAAGGTAAGGTGGGATGAAGTAAGAGAGTGGCCTTGACATATATACACTACCAAATGTAATATAGATAGCTAATGGGAAGCAGCTGCATAGCACAGGGAGATCAGCTTGGTGCTTTGTGACCACCTAGAGGGGTGGGCTAGGGAGGGTGGGAGGGAGACGCAAGAGGGAGGGGATATGGGGATATATGTATAGCTGATTCAGTTTGTTATTCAGCAGAAACTAATACACCATTGTAAAGCAATTATACTCCAATAAAGATGTTAAAAAAAAAAAAGGAAGGGAACAAATACTGTTTGGTCTTTAGTAGATTTAATATCTGTGATATCTCACTTAACCCCTCGAGCAGTACTGCAAGGGATCTTCATTCTCACCAGTGTGAAAACTAGGTGCAAAGAGGTATGGAAACTTCTCAAGGAGTCACAGTTAATCAATGGCTTTGCTGGGTCTTGCACCCTGACTCCAATGCCCACGATCTTAGCCACAGCACCGCACTGTCCTTCTTGGGGATGACTTTGAAGTCAGAGAAACCTGGGTTCAAATTCCCACCTGCTCTTACCAGCTGAGTGAACGTGGGCAAATTATTTCATTTCTTTTAGCCTTAGCTACTTTATCAATTAATGAAGAATGGACTGTGTTGACTTAAAATAATTTTGTGTTAGATGCAGGCGTTTAAAAAGGTTGACAAAGTACACAATGTGAAGGACAATGGTGTTTTGGAGGTGAGTGAGTATTATTTGGTGGCTAATAATGTTGGCCTGAGGGAGGCTGTCTGTGCCAGGCAAGGGAGCAGAGTGGGCAGACACAGTGGCATGGGAATAGTGAGCTCCAACTATTCCCACTGAGTCAGACCCTCCTTGGTGCCAGAAAAGAAAGAGACAGCCCCTGGAAATGTAAAACGTGAGGTAGCAAATTATGTCAGCCTCAAACACGGGCACTGGGCACCGCAGTGTGGAATGCAGATCAAAGTAAGGCATCTGCAAACAAACGTGAGGAAAATGGGGTCCATAATCCCAGCCATTACGATTACGGTGCTGCGTGCATGGTGACTGCTCTTCATTACCATGCAATTTTCTTTTCAGACCCCGGTAATGGACTGAAGGGACCACCAAATGTGTTTTGAAAGACAGGCAATCTGTGGTGAGAAGAGAAACTTCCTTTATCTTTGTACAAAGAGGCCTGCATTTCACAGACATGGGAAGAGCAGAATAATGATACTCCTCTAGGGTAGAATTCTGATTAGAAAATGAACATGACTTGTTTATTTGTGTGTTGCTGTGTGTGAGTGTGTAGGAGAGAGAAGGGAGAAGTGAGAAGGAACCTCCAACTAAGCTGATTCTTTTGCTTCATCAAAGAATGCTGAAGGCTATCCCTCACTTGAAGCTCTGCACTTGCGGGAGGCAGGAGCTCTTTGTCTAGATTTCATTTTGAAGAAAGATGAAGGGGGTGGCGCAGCTGATATTCTGTAAAGTGATGGCGGTATGATGGGCAGCATGTCCCTAAAGGTGTGCTGTGTACTATGAGACATCAGAAGAGAAGAGGGTTTTATGGTCATAAAAATTTGGAAAAGAAATGTACAGCTCCACCTAAAACACTCATAACGCACAGGTATCTTCAGATTTTGGGGAGATCCTGCAACAACAACAACAAAAATCCTTTTATTTTATTTTTTTCAATTTTCTACTTCCTAAATACATTTGGTCCAAATATTCTTTTTGGTGTCACTAACACGTTTTAGGCAAATGTTGGTGTATAGGTTTCACATCACAATCCCAAGAATCAGGAACCCTGAGTTTGGCCCTGCTTTGGTATTAACTTTGTGTGATACCAGGCAAAGGATTCTTTGCCTTAGCTTACTCATCTAACAAATGGGGATAATCTTTTCAGCTCAACTTACCACAGAGGGTTGCTCTGCATATTAAGTGCTATCACTGAACCCATCATCACTTTAAAAAATTAGAAATAGTATACTAGTGCAACATGTTATTGTACTTCTTGGTAATTATGTGATCGAAAGAAAGCCTTTAGCAACACACGCAAAAATAAACAAGTGGGACAGCATCAAACTAAAAAGCTTCTGCAAGCAAAGGAAACCATCAACAAAATGAAAGGGCAACCTGCTGAATGGGAGAAAATATTTGCAAATCATATATCTGATAAAGGGTTACTATTCAAAATATAAAAAGAACTCACACCACTCAATAGGGAAAAAAAGATGAAGGATCAAATTAAAAATGGTCAGAGGATTTGAGTACGCATTTTCCCAAGGAAGACATTTGGATGGCCAATAGGCACGTGAAAAGACACTCAGGATCACTAATCATCAGGGAAATGCAAATCAAAACCACAATGAGGTATCAACTCACACCTGTTAGAATGGCTATTATCAAAAAGACAAGAAAGAACAAGTGTTGGCAAGGATATGGAGAAAAGGGAACCCTTGTGCACCATTGGCAAGAACGTAAATTGGTGCGGTGACAATGAAAACCAGCATGGACGTTCCTCAAAAAATTAAAAATAAAACTACCATATGATCCAGTAATTCCATTTCTGGGTATTTACCTGAAGAAAATGAAATCACTAACTCGAAAAGACATATGCATCCCAATGTTCATTGCAGCATTATTTATAATAGTCGAGATGTGGAAATAACCTAAGTGTCCACAGATGGATGAGTAGATAAAGGAAATGTGGTATGTATACACAACGGAATATTATTTGGCTATAAAAAGGCATGAACTCCTGCCATTTGTGACAACATGGCATTACTCTAAATGTGGTAAGTCAGATAGAACAAGGCAAATATTGTATGATATCACTTGTATGTGAAACCTACAAAGAAAATGAAAAGCTCATAGATACTAAGAATAGCCTGGTGCTTGCCACAGGCAGGGGCGAGGAGTAGAGAAAATGGGTGAAAGGAGTCCAAAGGTACAAACTTTCAGCTGTAAAATAAATAAGTCACGGGGATGTAATGTACAGCATGGTGACTATAGTTAATAATGCTGTATTGTATATTTGAAAGTTGCTAAGAAAGTAGACCTTAAAAGTTTACAAGAAAAATTCTGTAACTATGTATGGTGACAGATGTTAACTAGACATTTTGGTGCTCATTCACAATGTATACAAATATTGAATCGTTATGTTGCACACCTGAAACTAATATAATGTTGCATGTCAATTATACCTCAATAATAATAATATTAATAATAAAGCATTTATTCTATTCAAGTCAGAGGGTCATTTTTTTTATTATCACAGCAGAGCCTAGCCAACCCAGACTATCCTAGTGACGTTACTGTACTAATCCCTTAGAACTCTATTATCTTCATCTATAAAATGTAGATGATTATTAATTCATTGTAAGGTTGTTATAAAATACCATGCGAAAAAGCCAAGTTTCAGCACAGTACATTCACAAAAAATAACTGAGTCATTCCACCTTCTAGTGACTTTCTAAGGTTTAATATAAAACATTGCCTATAATGAGTTTAGCTGAAATTATACCCTGAGATTTTAGTAAAACAGTAATAAAATTAACAAGAGTAATAGTAAATATTATTATTATGATGTTGTATTTTATCTGTGATACACTGTCCATGTTGGTGTGATTTTTATCTGCTTAGAGAAGTGAAGTAACTTGAACAAGGTATAGAGCTAGGTAAAGGGAAAACTGGGTCTCTTAGATGTCCACCCATGATCTTTACTTACCAAACCACTCTGCTCTGCTATACTTGAAGAAAAACTGCAGTTTATTTCCCAATTTTAATGTTTCTTGCTTTCTCCTTTATTTGTTAGAATGGGACCTTGACCAGAGGAGTCGCTCAGGAGGCAGGAAGCCATCCTCAGTCCCTGTTCTCCTCTATGAATATTCATGATTTAGGGAGAAGTGATTCTGCTGGCAGTTCTAAACCTTCATCATAAATCCTCATGCAGAGGCTGTTCTGGCCACAGACAGTTGCGGATTGGATCAGATGAGGAAAAAACAAGCTTGGGAAAGGTTCTTTGAAGCTGCATAATCAGATTATGATAATTTCCTCAAAACCCATTTCAAAAAGCTAACATTTATCATTAGTTTGTGTACCTCCTAATTATTTCATGAGAGTTATTCGATGCAGGAATGATAAAAAAATTCTAGCCTGAGCGAGTTTTTTAATGCAGTGTGTATACAGCCAGATATATGGCACTAGCATATGGGTCACATTTGCATTTGGGGCTTATTTGAGACAGTTTTCTGAAAACGTCAAAGGAGGTGATATATTTTAAAAGATTGATATTAGTAATGAACGTTAATTTCTCTTGGCCATTTTCTATAGTGAAAAAATTTCTTCTGCCCCAAAATGTAAGGAAGCACTTGCTAAGAACAACAAAATTACTCAAAACACATGAAATTCAAAGTATTTTCCTACGGAGGATTCCATATACCAGAATTCCTGAAGCCTGAATTATAGAGAAAGGAAGGCATTTGTCAACCTCTGCATTTCCCAGTGTCCACACCCCTCTCCCATTCCGTGTCCTCTATCTGGTCGGAGGCCACCTTCCACCCAGGGTCTCAAGCCACAACACTGAGAGTGATTCTTGACACCACTCCTAACTGACCAGCAAAACCCAGTCAACCACTGAGTCCTGTATTACAGGCTCTTCAAATCCACCTATTAGCTCCCTTCTCACATCTACTGTAATACATTAGTTGCCATCCTGTTGCCTCTGAACAAGTAGAATGTTTTTCACATTTTTAAATGGTTGGAAAAAATCAAAAATATTATTTCATGACATGTGAAAATGATATGAAATCCAGGTTTCACTGTCTGGAAATAAAACACTATTAGAACACAGCTAGGTTCATTCATTGCTATATTGTCTATGGCTAATTTGGTGCTACAATGCAGAGCTGATAGTTGAATAGAAAGCGTGTGGCTGAGAAGTCTAAAGCATTCACTACCTGGCCCTTTATAAAATCAGTGTGTGACCCCTTTTCAGAACCGTTGTGGCGGCCTCCTCGCTGTTTTTAACTTCCTCTAGTCCTATACCTTCCAGTACATCCTCCCACTGCACTCACAATGAACAACCGAACATTCAGCTCTGACTTTGTTGTCCCCTGTTTAAGGACCTTCCACAACTCCTAGTCAACAGTGCAAAGACTAAGATTCAAGGCACTGTGATTTCTAGTGCCTGCTGGTTCTGCTGTCTCATCAAACACATTCACTTCCTCCCATTGGAATCCCGGGTTCTTCAAAAGGCTATTTCTTATTTCCTCTTCTACCCATATGGCTCCCCACCTTGTTACCCATTTCCAAATTCACCTGAAGAATGCCTACTTATCATTAAGACCGACCTCAAGTGGGACCTCCTCCAGGAAGTGTCCCCTGACTCTCCATCTTGTCTGGGTGCTCCAAACAGTGCTCCTTTTCCTTCCTTTTCTCTTTCCTCTTTTTCCCCTCTTATTATGATACATACCCCATACACCACTTTATAAAAGGGGCTCAAGTATCCATGGACTTGGGTAACCATGGGTGTCCTGGAACAAATCCCCCCTCAGATATCGAGGGATGACTGTCTATTGTAATTACAGATCTGTGCCTCTGTCCTTGAGGATTTGTGTTTTATATCCTTCCAGCCAAAGTCTTAATAATAATCTGGATTATTAGAGGTATTTGATGAATATTGATTAAATGTTTCACTTAGTTGGTGAGCTTCTGTTCGTATTTCAAGACTTCATTAAACTGTTTCATCACCATCTGTACTTTCTCTTATCATCTCCATTGGCCTATTCCAAAAATAGTTATATGGTCCAGGAATGGACTATGAGAAATAAGGGATAGTTCATAGGATAAGTGATACATTTCACCAATAAAATAGTCTGCACATAGAGATAATTCCTCAAATTTTCAGTAAACATTGCATTTTCTCTAAATTTTAATTATACCAGTTCTTTCCTCTAAATAAACCACTTCTTTAATTAAGCTAATCAGAAAAAAGTTGAGTGCCAAGAATAAAAGTGATTCCTAATTTTATAATATTAAGTTTATCAGCTAATAAAATTTAGTTTTTCTCTAGCTTAGTATCTGAGAAATTTTAAAAAACAGAGTTTCAGAGCTGAGGTAATAGACTAAAATTATCTCTGGGACAATGAGTTCCAGTGTTCAAGTTCTGTAATTCCAAAAGAAATCTTTTGTCTCCTTCCTTTTCCCCATCTACATCTCTGCCTTTTTTACATTCTCTCTCTCCCTCCTGACCAGACTTATTTTCGACAAGTTAAACGTTTCCTTTCAGGCCTTGTACTCCACATAATAGATTTTTGCCAAAATCTCAAGTTGCAACAATAATCACAGTAAGTCAGTTGGATGGCTACTTTACAGACCCGTGGGGACAGAGAAATTACCACCTCAGTGTATAGTGGCGGCTAAAGCCCAAATATACTGAGTTTAGCCCTGAGCCATTTTCTAAGTTAAATGTCTGAGTGCCTAACTAATTGATCTGGTCCAGGCACAAATAGCTTATTTGTCTTCTGATTCTTAAGCCAGAAAAGTTCATGAAATGCAAATCTCTACTTTTGGGGATTCATTGCTCCTCTACTTTACCCAGTAAAGTGCAAAGCAGGAAGTGTTTGGGGGCTCCCTTGAACATGAACATCTATGTCTACCCTCACACATATGGAATCTGTCCTAAGTAAATAGTCCACATGCAGAATGCAGATATGTACAAAGAGATGTTCAGTACAGCTTTATATACACTAATGAAACATTGGAAGCCATCTAAATTGCTGTTCAAACAAAATGTGTTATATCCACTTACTGTAATTCCATGCAGATTCTAATCATATTAACTATGCTATTACATGGAAAAAGCTTATGATATGAAAGGACATGATGCCTTTATAAATAACTGCAAATTGCATGTGTGCAAATACTTTGTAAAACTGATGTGCTCCTTTATTAGCATGGTTGGTTTGGGGGCACATTTTTTGGTTTTACTGTCCAAATTTTCTGTGACATTGCTGCATTACTCTGATGATTCAAATTTTACAAGTGTGTTGTCAATGTGCCATGGGCTTTGAGTTTCTTTCACAGTTCTTGATAATATTGAGTTTTTTTGAGTAATATATGTGGGATAGAAAATGGAGGGGAATGATAGAGGAAGAGTAGAGATTTAAAAAGAAACCAAATGATAGCTGGGAAGGAAAACTCAAAGGGCTACACCAAAATTATGTGGAGGTGAGTTGTAGGAAACACCATTTATCATAGAATCTCAAGATTGGAAAGGACCTAAAAGTCACTTAATCTTATACCCCCTTCCTTTCTATCTCTGTTTGGAACCATCTTCAAATTCTGTGTTTGGTGTTTAAAAGCAACGCCATCATGGTGAATGAAGTCAGAAAAATAGTGACCGTTGGCAGAGGCTAATGATGGGTAAGGCACAAGGGAGGCCTTTGGGTGTCTACATGTCCTGTATCTTGAGCTTGGTGGTGTTCCCTTTGTAAAGTTAATGAGCTGTAGACTTACGATTGGTGTATTTTTCTGTATATATGTGGTATTTCAGTAAAATTTATTTACATTAAGTTCACCACAATGTGAAATTCTTACTAAGAGTGATTTAGAACTGGGTTTGTAAACAAATTGGATGTTTAAACTATGCTAAGAGAATCAACTATGCTAAGAGAATCAGTGTCTTCATATACAGTTAACCCTTGAACAAAGCAGGGGTTGGGGGCACCAGCCCTCAGCACAGCTGAAAATTCCCATTTAACTTTACAATTAGTCCTCCATATCCATTATCTGTTGTTCTGCATACACGATTCAACTACCAGTGGATCCTGTAGTACTAGAGTGCATATTTACTGAAAAAATCCACGTATAAATGGACCTGTTCCATTCAAACCCATGTTGTTCAAGGGTCAGCTGTATACTTCTTAAACCATATAGACAATGTATTACTTTGTATTATACAATGCTTAATATATATGTGACATGTAATTATGATGTATATAATTATATGGATGATTTTTAAATTAGTAACATCACAAGTTCCAGCTTAAAAATCTCTGACAGGAACAGGGGAAATCATAATTTTTGGTAAGGCTCATATTGGCCAACTACTTCATCATGAAGTTATGGGAAATCTGATAAAGGACATCCTTCCTATGCGTTTGTAAAGCATAAAATGCATCTGATCAAAATAGAAACTCTCGGCCAGAAGAAAGAGACCAATAGAGTTTTGAGGCCAAACTGGATTGAAATCACAAAGCTATTCACACATCAGAATCACTAGTATTAAGGAGAGTTGGTATTCATGCATGGGAATATAAAGAAGAGGACCAGGACAAAATTTAGCAGTTAGAAGAAAGGTATCTAAGGGTTTGCGTATTTTGTTGTTTGTATTCATCTGCTATTTAATGCATATAATGTTGTTTAATACCGGAAAATAGTTTTATTTAGGTGCTTTAGTAAGCTGTAATACATTAATGCCCAATTTGAGGGACAATCGTTTTAAAGTTTATTTCAGAAAACTATACCTAGTTTTGTGGCCATGGGATCAACATATATTGATATGCTTACAATAATTACTGAAATATCCTGAATGAAATGAATACTTAAAGCCTGGGGTTATAGAACCCAAGTCTAAAAAATAAGTACTCATCACAGGTCTACATGCTGTCCACCTACAGAGTACACACATGCACACATGCAAAACTTTACAGATACAAGTTTTTTTCCATTAAATTATTCACTCTTATCCAACAAACATCTATTAAATGCCGGCTATGGGGCCAGGTGCTCTGCCAGGCACTGGTCTGCAGAGGTGGGAAGAGAGTCCCTATTCTGAAGAAACTCACGGTTTCCTGGAAAACCAACAATGCAAAGAATTATTCCATTCTAGGAAGAATATCTAAGTTTGCCTGAGAAGATCAAGGAGATCTTCACTGAGGTGATATTTTATAACTTGAAAGATGAATAAGAGTTTGCTGTGTGGGCAAGAGGAACACCCTACCTGTCACATTCTAGGTGTTCGGGAAGGTGAGCAGAGGAAGAAACGACACATGCAAAGGCATAGGTGCATAAGAGAGCATGGGTCATTTTGGGGACTGCCTGTGGTTTAGTTTTAAAATAATCTAGAATACAGTTTGGAGGATGGAGAAAAGGCACAAGAAAAAAATAGAGAACAAGGGTCGGATTGCCAATGGCCTTGGTGATCTGAAAAGAAGTTTAGAAATGAATAGGCAATGGGATACCACTGAAGCTTTTTGAACAAGGTGATGACACACGATTACATGTTTGTGTTATCAATAGTCTGCTGGCTGTGTGGTAGAGATACTGGAGAATGTGAAACCCCCGAATCCTAAAACAATCCTCATGGGAGGTGATGAAGGCCTAGAAAGTGGATATGAAGAGGAAAGCATAGATGGATACATCTGTATCTAGATAAGGGCAGTTGGGGAAATGTAGAAATCTAGGACTGCTTCCAGGCTTCTGGCTTGCAGTGTGGATTAACTAAGTCCTATGGGAGGACAGCAAGTTTGATGGAAGAGGAAAATGGTAAATTAATTTTGAGGGAGAAGTTGAATTTAAGGTTCACATAGAGCATCCAGTATGAAACAGCAAGTGAACAGTTGGACATATGTGTCTA
Organism: Pseudorca crassidens; assembly: GCF_039906515.1. NCBI lineage: Eukaryota > Metazoa > Chordata > Mammalia > Artiodactyla > Delphinidae > Pseudorca > Pseudorca crassidens. Next base: position 58,119,671 of record NC_090304.1, read on the forward strand.
GAATAAGGTGTGAAATCTAAGGTCAATAGAGATATTTATGTGTTATCAGCCCTTGGTGAAGCCGAGGTGTATATGAACTTGTCTAGGAAGGCACAGTGAGAAGAAAAGAGGGTAGAGAATGGAGCCCTGAAAGACACCAATATTCAAAAAGTTGGAGAGAAGCAAGAGCCTGCAAAGGAGATGGAGAAAAATAATCCAGAGTCTGAGAAGGAAAGTTGGGAGAGTGGGGTCATGGACTTGAAGACAAGAGAGAACGTCAAGAAGGAAGAAGTTATCAAGAATATTGGCACAATAATAAAACCAAACAAACCCCCTACTAAAAAAAAAAGAAAAGAATATTGACTACCTTAGGGCTGTCACGTAAGATGAAAACGGCAAAGCACTCACTAGTTTTGGTATCGAGAAATGGTTGTAGATTTCTTCAGCAATGCCACTCCAGTGTACATAGATGGTAATTTTCAATAGTTTGAGGGTTGACAGACTATAGACAACCCAAGACTTTTCTCTGTGATGGGAGGTGAAATAGAGAGGCAGCTAGAAGACAACTAAAGAGAGAGATGAAGTTGAGGCTCAGGAAAGTTATGGAAGGGTGATACTCCCACACAGACTTGGGGTTTGAATACAGTTATTTAAGGCTTTGAATGTCATGCTCTTTCGACTATTGTTGTTAAGTCATTAAAAGTTTTTTTTTTTTTTTTTTTTTGAAGGGATTTCCCTGCTGGTGCAGTGGTTAAGAATCTGTCTGCCAATGCAGGGGACATGTGTTCGATCCCTGGTATGGGAAGATCCCACATGCCATGGAGCAACTAAGCCCGTGAGCCACAACGACTGAAACCCGCACGCCTAGAGCCCGTGCCCCACAACAAGAGAAGACACCGCAGTGAGAAGCCCGTACACCGCAACCAAGGGTAAACCCTCGTTCACTGCAACTAGAGAAAACCCGTGCTCAGCAACGAAGACCCAACACAGCCAAAAAAAGTGTTTTAAAAAAATATGTATTTATTAATTTATTTGGCTGTGCCGGGTCTTAGTTGTGGCATGTGGTATCTTAGTTGTGGCATGTGGGATCTTTGTTGCCAGTGCAGGGTCTTTAGCTGTGGCATGCAGGATCTTTAGTTGTGGCAAGCAAACTCTCAGTTGCGGCATGTGGGATCTAGTTCCCAGGGATCAAACCTGGGTCCCCTGCATTGGGAGCGCAGAATCTCAGCCACTGGACCACCAGGGAAGCCCCTAAGTCATTAAAAGTTTTAACATGAAGTCAGTTCAGACACACAGAGGAGAATATCTTTACAAGGGGCACTCAAGTGCCAACACCAGGAGCATGGTGGTTAAGACTGTTACCCTTGCCACTGGACTGCCTGAGATTGAGTCACAGCTGTGCCATGTACTAGCTCTATAACCTGAGATCAGTATTCAATCTTTATGGTGTCTTTTCCTCTAAACAGGGATATAGTTGTTGGCAGAATTACATATGTTGAAAAATGCAAAGTACTTGAAACAGTTCCTGGCATATAATAAGGGCTAAAAATGAGAGAAAAATGAGAGAAACCCCTGGCAGAAATATTCATGAGGCAACTCATGGTATATGTTTACTTAAGTCAAATTTAGAGAAGTATGCTCTACTCAAGGCGGGTAATTGGGGATAGACGAGGAAAGAGGCTTGGTCCTGGTGCTGACAAGCTTTTCTGCAGACCTGGGTGGAGCACAGCTTGTCAGCAGGTAGCTTTTTCAGCTTCCTCTGCATTCTAGATTTCAGTTCCCTTTTTAGCCTCCTGAAAACCTAGAAGGTTCAGAATAAGAAATGTGGACAGGCCTACATCAGAACTACTAAACCCCCAATGTGTATGCAAGATTTTATGGTTTACAAAGTGTTTTAGGTATGTTGTCATGTTTTATCTTGAAAACAACTCTAATATTTGTAGCAGGATTGATATTACTGTACCAAATGCCTCTTTAGCTAGCAGATGATGTTGCGGGATCAGAATCCAGGTTTTCTTCCTTCAGAACACAGAGGTGGTGCCTGGAAGCCTGAAACGCCTGACTAGTTAGTGGGTTATAGCTATTCATGGCCTGGAAGGGTTACAGTCTGGATGAATTCAGTCCAATTCAAAGTGGCATCGTGACACTTGTGTATACACTTATCTCTAAGAGAATATATGCCCCACAAAGGCATGGTCTGTACCAATCATCTCTTTTCCTCAGAATCTGGAGCTAAATATGTAATCAATAAATTCTTCTTGACCTCTGAACTCAGAGTGCCACCTAGGAGCAGGTAACGGCATTCCTCAACCCCCAGATAGCCAACTGGTCTTGTGATGGTGAGCTGTAAAAAACAGCAGTGATGTCGTTTTTCTTTTCAGGTGGTTGCATTTTTTTAAATGAAAAATGTCTTGGGAAAAATATAGATCATTTTCCCCTTCAATTCAAAGACTTGCTCCGTATTGAGCAAATGTTTATTTAGGCACCTGCTGGGTTGGGAGAGGAAGGGGGGAGATAACAATGAGTACAGTAGAACTCTATTTAGACTCATCTATAAAAGAGGCTGGTCTGCTAAGTGAACAGATGCTTCATGAGCTGAGCCAAATTAGAGTGATGACTGAATCATAACGAAGCTCTGGATGCAGGAATAAACCTGTTACAAGCATACTGTATCCTGTTGAAAGAACTGTGTGCACTGGCAAGATAAAGAAGACTCCGCCAGGATCTAGAACATAAGGCCCGTTTGACTTAGGCCAAATTGGATCCACCAAGGATGAAGAGTTATAAATTTGGGGCACTGTTAGGCTGATGAGAGAAAGTTTTCGTGGTAGATGAAGTTTGTGGGCTACCATTGATTCACTGAGGAGCATCCACCAGACTTCATGTAAGATGCATTCATTACAGGCATTGCCGTCTTGAATCCATACAAGAGTCCCACATTTAGGTATTCTTATCCGACAGAAGAGAAAGCTGAGGTTCAGAGAGGTTCAACTACCCTGGGTTATACAGCTGGTAGAAAGTGAACCTGGCTAGGGAATCAGTTCTATATGGCTACTCTCAAACTGTTTGCACTATAATTAGCTTCCTCAAAATGAAAAGGGATTTACTGAGCTCATAAGCACAGCACCAGGTGGAAGAGGATGGAATGCAATGGCGCAACCTGTGTCTCCCAGGACCCAAGCTATATATCATCCCCACATCCCAACCTAAGGCTTCAACACTTTGGAGGATGTAACACTTAACTGTCAGAAATGGCATGGAATGGCACACAAGACAAGCCTTGTCTGTTATGAAACGTCTATTTGTTTTTGGTTCTATTGGTTTTCCAGTGGTGTAAACATTGCCAACTCTTTCTTGGGGGTCATAAATAAAAATGGAGAGAAAGTTGAGTCCAGTTTTGGGAAGATATTTCCTATTACCATAGCCAAGAAGTCTATGACCCTGTACCAATTTTGACCATGTTTCAATCATGAGAACCATGAGAGTGGGTAAGGGCTTCAGGCTACTCACACTGTAAATGTAAATGTCGTATGCACATTCCTGAAGCTGTTTTCATTGGGGGGGGGGCATTTTCCAAGCATCTATATGGATTATGTCACTTAACTATAACAATAACTCTGTGGGGTAACTACTACTATTATTCCTATTTTACAGATGAGGAAAGAGATGCTTAATGGGTAGAGTAACATTTTTCTTCTGTTAAGGAACTTACTGTACAGAATGAGAAAAATTCTACAATTCAATGCATCTCATTGGTGAGACTAGCTGGATGCCCACCATACCTGAGGCAGGGTCACCTCTTCTCTTTTTACTTCAGTACATTTTTACCCGAGGCACAGCCTAATTCACGCTTCCAGACAAACCCTTTAAATCCATCCAGGTGCTTTGTTGTGACACGGTGCTCTGCACTGATGACTGTGTTCCCCCTTTGCCTTCACCCCGCCATTTACCCAAATTCTTAGAGCTGAGCGCTTGCCTTTCTTCTTCTCTCACTGAATGCCCCTTCTTAAAGAGGAAGAAACTGAAGCTCAGGTCAGTTAAGTAACTTGCCCAAAGGTGCTTAGCTACTTAAGGTTCAGGACTTGAACTCATGGCCAATGTTAAATTCTATTCCCTTTCCATCATACAGCATGGTGTGTTGGGTAAGACCATGAGGTAGGTTGGGATAATATCAAGCGCCAGGTTAAGTGTGTGACCCACATATAACCTGGACACAACGGGAGCCCCCTTTGGTTCCAAAGCAGGAAGTGGTCAAATCTTTGTCTTAGTCAAACAATTTTGGCTGCGGTATGGAAACTGGGCTGGAGGCACAGCTATGAGAAATGACAAGGCTGTTCCAGCTGCCCTGGTGAGTGAGGATGAAGACCAGAGCTGGGGAGGTGGCCAGAAAAGAGCCACAGAGTAATAGACACTGAATAGCTGTATATTAGCTGCCATGAGATTAGCAAATTAAGACATGACGCCACTGCAGTGAGAAGTAGAAATAATGCACAGAAAACACTGAACACAGTGCCTGCCATTACCTTTAGCAAATGTTGTTATTATTATTGTTACTGTGACAGTGGCTGGTGTTAAAATGTGTCCTGTGTTCCTCCAGCCTCAAGCTTTTCTGACTTTCCTCCCTTCTCTCAGTCTTATTCTAGATCATTTCTTGAAATCACCAAATCACAGAGTTCTCAGAGATAACAGGAAACCCGTGGGTCATGGTGACCTTCTTCCCTTTCTCTTTAACACCTATTTTACCAAGAAGGAAACCCGTTCAATGTGGTAACTGAGTGGGGGTCCCCAGCTGCTGGACTCCAAGGATGCCCCTTTCAAGGACACCAAGCAGTTTCGCGGATTTCCACTCACCCCTCTGGATCAAATGCCCGTTCCTCTGGATTTTCACACTCTGTTATTTGTTCCCTAACTTACCACTTTTTTCACTATTTTGATACCATATGTGAGTCTGTCTCCCCTGTGACCTCTCCACGGAAAGCCCACCAAGAAGGATTCCTAAACCCCCTGCATTTATTTTTTATATCACACTTCGTACGTACGTCTTTTTACTTATATTATTTTAAAATATAGAATGCATATTTAAAATATAGAAAGTAACATTTTAAAAAGCAAGGGAAAATATCTACCTTTTCACTATCTATTGTAAATGGCTAACAGTGCCTGGATCATGCTGGCGCTTAAAACTATTTGGTGAATTAACGTATTAATCTCTGTGTAAACGCAGTACCAGCACACAGTAAGTACTCATGTATGTATACCAATTATTTATGCAGTTTTAAAATTTTCGGCTTCAATGCTAAAGGCTTGAACACATCCTAAAGCATATGAATCCTAAATAGATGACACATTTCTCTGAAAGGAAAAGAAATGCAGTTATCTAAAAATGGCCTCAAGTCTAATAGTTAATGTTCAAGCATGACTAATTTACCATCTGAAATGTTTCTTCTCCTTGAGAAATATGTGAAGCGACACCAGTCACATCAGCTCACTTAAATGTATGTTAGAAATGACTTTGTAATTTGAAATAATAAAAATTTACTTTATTTGATTTATGATTTACCAAGGCTCAGCTATAACTAGTCATTTTCTCATGTATATTCACATAACTTACACATGTCCAAATGGATAGATGTAAAGGAAAAAAAATACAAGAAGCCTCCAGAAATATATTACTATTGTTGTTATATTTTCTATTATCATTACTTTATCATTTCCCACCTTACCCCACCCCTACTCCCTTGGGAGAAATGAGATATTTTAAGGTAAAGATTTAGTAAGTCTTTTGAGAAAATACCATGCATTTTGCAAAGTTTAATTTTTCAGAAAAATAAAAAGGAAGGAACATACAGTTTAGTGTCAAGAAGATCCAAGTTTGAGACTCAGTGGACCCTTTTTAAAAATCTGTTAAACACACGTACGCATACAAATAATAGTACCTATCCAGCCAGTTAGGACCAGCTGTAAGATTTGCAGGGCCCAGGACAAAGTGAAAATGGGGGTCCCTGTGAGAAAATTGTTAAGAATTTCCTGATGGTGACAACAGAAAATGATCCTTCTAAGTGTGGGCTCTGTGTGACTGCACAAGTCTTAAGGCCTATGGAGCTGACCCTGCAGCCAGATATGAGAATTAACTGAGATTATGTAACATGCCTCCCACGATGTCTGGCCCATAGTAGGTATTTAACAAGCTCTGGTTTCTCTAAGTCAGATTTCAAGTTGCTCTCACAGAGTCCATCAAGTCTGATGCATTCAGTTGTTTCTGCCAGAAATGAGTTCTCTCATTGCTGCACCATAGGCACAGAGGTTTTAACTGTAACCTGTTTAACTCCCTCTTTAGGGAAAAAAAGAGAGAGAAACAAACTCCAAAGTATCCAAGGCTTAAAGAACCAAGATGTGTCCCAAATGATAGGTTCTCCCACGAGGCCCTATTCCCATGTGAAAATTCACACTTTGAAACAATGTGCTACCTGGAATTCCAGATGGCCAAATTAAGGAACCAAATCATCAAACAGAAGGTTCCGGTCCTCAACTCTGATCATCTTAGGCATGTCAGGGAGGGGGTGTGGAGGAGAGTGTTTCCTAACAAAGGCGGGGGCGGGGGGGATAAAAAAAAAAAAACAACCCAGAGCTGATGCATCCCAGATGGTTACAGAAATGGGCTCCTCTGGCTTTTCTGCAGCCCCTTCCTCACCTCCAAATCGGGCTGTGGCATTAAACAGATGCTTGGTTCATGTAAGACTACATAATCAGGGAGTTTTCCCAAACCTCTCCTTGTGGAATGCAGATGACATCTGGAATTAAAGAGGTATTCTCTTTTAATCACTGTTCAATCTTCCGCAGGGATAAATGAGTGTGCGGGTATCTTCCAGCTGCCCAAACTGATTTAGTTAAATAATGTAATCTATTTGTACACAAATGCAGAATAAATGTCACTGAAGTTCCTTAGTGTGCAGTTATAATGAGTTATCCCTTTCTCGAGGTGATTAGGAGTGTTTAGTTTGTTTCAAATGCATATCAAGCCTCGTGGTTGCCAATGAGCCAGGGACAACCTAAATTAGCCTCCCACAGCTGCTGACCTGTGTAGCCGCAGCAAAGCCATTCCTTTGGGGAATGAGAGTCTCTTCTAATGGGTAAGTATGGAACGGATTTTTCTTCCACTCTCTTTAAAGTGTGATGTTCCTATCGAGCCTCTGCAGACCCAGGTCTCCTCAGAGCTAGTCAGGGAAATGCAATCAGAATTTTAAGATTAAACAGGGTCTTCTACTCAGGTTACATATTATTTTACAAATGGGAAATCTGAGGCTCAGAGATGTTAAGGGCTTTGTCCAAGCCAACAGAGTGATTCAGTGTCAGACTTTAAACTAAAACCCTGGATTCTGACATCTATTTCCTTGCTTTTTCTCACACCTACCCTTAGCTTTCAACCTCTTAAGATGACAAATTACCGGGTGAGGGTAGCTCTGTGCTATGGAGGGGAACTTGGCCTCTAAAAGCAGGGTGACTGGGTGCCAGCCAGTGCCAGGCCAAATGTTCTCTGTATGACCTTGAACAAGTTACTTCATAAGTGGAGCCTCAGTCGGCCAGCCACAACAATGGGAATTTGACTTGCTTTCTAGGGACTGTCTATTCTGTCATAGACATTTTACAAATGTTTACTTCTTTGAACATCTGTGACTCCTTTAGCTAATAGCTTTACTTCCTGTTTGGAAGTAAATTTTTGCAAGGATCCTTTCTGGTTTGTTATATCAGATTAAATTTTTTAAACCCACTAAATTAAATAAAAAACACACTAAAACGATGAAAGCTAAATGAAGAATGATTTCACATATTGTCTTCTGTAAAGAGATGAAGCATGCAAGGGAGACATAGTTGGAACTATCAAGTCTCCAAAATGAGATTGTGCCTTTGTCGGTGAATATCCGTCTTCCTGCCCCAGTCAGATAACTGTGGAAGTAGTAGTTCTATCACCTTGTGCAAAACAGACGCCTCTGCAGCTACTCCTGGCTTCCAAGAGAAAAAGTAATCATTGTGTGCTATTTGAATGTCTTCATAAATATAATTTATGGTTTTGATACAGATCAGTCCTGACGGTCTTAGAAGATCAATAGTGCCATGTTTATTAGTCCTGAATTGAATAGCTCTCACACTTTGGCCAGAAGATGGTAACTGTTTTTAATGATTTTTTGCCAGGTGGCATCAAAAGCAGATCCTATGTCACTGGTAATTTCCTTAGTTATCTAGGTGCTTTTCATTCCCTCATCCAACCATGAAGGTCAGAGAGTTGTTCTCTGATAGATGACTACAGCTGCATTCTTGGACCTTTAGAATAAAGTATGTAACTATCTAGCGGGTGCTGGGTAATCGTTGTTTTTACTCAAGCCCTATGGTGATGGGGAGAAAGTTTATTCATTTTCCCCATCATGACACTTCCAGAAGACAAGGGAGAGACCTGGGTTCTAATTTCAGAAGTGCTAGTTACTTACTGGTTTTGATTTTGGAGAAGTTATTCAGTGTGGAAGATTGTTACTTTGATGGCCCCTAATAAAGCATGCCTCTCAGCACATATGCTCTTGTGTAGTGTCCTTGAACCTGGGAAGCTTTAAACATGGGATATATCAACCATAGACTGTTTAACCATGATTTGCTTTAAACAATAGAATGTAGAGGAACTGACATCCTGCTAGTTGTTGAACTAAATCTTAAGAAGGCTTGACAGCTTCCACTTTTGTACTGTCTGGCTAGACAGTCATTAAGTAAAAAGTCTGGCTACCTTGAGACTGCTATGCTGTGCGGAAGCCCAAGCAGCGACGTGGTCACTCCATATCGCTTCTCAGTTCGTTGCTCCATGTTCTCCAGAAGGAGGGGAATTAGGCTGTGGTTGATACTCGGAGCTCCTAGATGCTGATCAATGCCAGATGCCAGCCAGGTGACTGAAGCCATTTTGTAGCATCTACTCACCCAGTACCCTGTCTATCACTACATGAAGCAGAAGAATAGTTTTGACTTAACCAACTGAATTGTAAGAAGTAAATAAATTTGTGTAATTTTAAGCTACTATGTTTGGAGTGGATTTTTTCTAAAGCACTACATAGCAGAAGTAACCAGCCTCTCGAGCTTCTCTGTCTGAACCCCCGTTTCCCATCTGGGAGAGGTATGGGATCCGAGAACCTACATGTCACACCAAATACTCATGCATCAACGCCCTGCTCCATCTGACCTCAATTAGTATTTCTAGCTTCCTCTTCTCTGATTGACCTCAGAAATGATACTGGAGCCACTTTGGGCTGTTTGGAATTTTCTGACATTTGGCCATTTGCAATTCTTTGAACATTTAAACTGCTTGCAATAGCCCAGATACTTCAAGACTTCCACAACATTTTTCTTTCCTTTCTCTTCCTGTTTCTCTACTAGGAATACCTTTCCCTATCAGGTAAAATGCCACTTCCTCTGTGCCTCTGTGAAGCTGTTCCCATTCACCCCTGTCCACCTGCCACCTACACCCTCTGCAAAGTAGTTGCCTCTGGGCTCCTAGAAGTATTATACTAAGGCAGACTTCTGACCACAATGATAGCTGAGAACAAATTGCAAATTCTTTCAAGGGCCAAATCAAAAGACACTCTTATATATCCTTGACCATCAGTGATCTTTTAGGCTTAATCTAAATGATGTTTTTAAATGTATGATCATTAGCTTTTAAAGAATCAGATGACGTGATATGTTGCACAGATACACGTACAATTCAACATTTATTAAATGCTCAGTATGCACCAGGTACAGTACTAAATATTTTACTTCTATCGTCTCTGGGAATCTTTATCATAACCCATATTAGGCAAGCACTATTACTATCTCCATTTTACAGATGAAGAAACAGAGTCTCAAAGGGTCTTTACAAACTGCCCACGGCTGCCAGACTGGTGAGAGCTTGGTCAGGATTTGAACCTGGGCTGTGTGGTTCAGGGACAGAACTTTTCCACTGAGGCTCAGCATCCTTATCCCTTTGATTCTGTGGCCCCAACTGAGTTCAGAGTCCCTTGCACAGAGCAAGTACTTAATACCTATTTGTTGAGTAAACAAATGAGTGAAGGTGAGGGGATGCATCACTTCAAATGCATGAATAGCATTTCAAATTACAATTTGGGTAAGGCAAACCTAGTTCACGCTTCACGAAACCATTGCTCAAACCAAAGTCTGGCTGCACAGAGCCTCTCTCCAGCACCTCCATTCAGAGGGCTGTTAGCTATCAGAGGTGCTATGCTTGTATTATAGGACAGCACTTTGCCGTTATATTTATTTTTTTTTGAGTTTTCACTGATTTTTTTTATTGAACTATAGTTGATTTACAATATTGTGTTAGTTTCAGGTGTACAGCAAAGTGATTCAGATACACACACACACATATATATGCATACATATATTATTTTTCAGATTCTTTTCCACTATAGGTTACTACAAAATACTGAATATAGTTCCCTGTGCTGTACCGTAAATCCGTGCTGTTACATAATTTCTGAGAACGAGTTCCTGAAGCACAATATCCCCATTCCCCTTAGGTTTGACTAGATGCTCAGTGGTCACTGATCCGAGTATGCGATTTATTCCATTTTCAAGCTGTCAGAACACTGCCTTACAGTGTATTAGCCAATGGCCTCATTTGCAAATATGTGAGTGAAGAAGCACAAGAGGGGATACATTCACATTGACTGAGGGGCTGTATGCCAGATGTGGGGCTAGATGATCTCAGGTATGTTATCTAATAGTCAAGTGTAGAGATAAGGACCACAGAGCTTAAGCCACTGCCCTCCCTCAAGTCACACAGCTGGTGAGCAGAAGCAGTGGAAGGCAGCTCAAATTCAGATCTGCCTGATTCCAAACCGGTGCCTCCTGCACTTCAACACACACACTGCTTCACATGGACTCTATTCTTGGGGAGCTTACATGGCCTACGTGCCTAAAAAACTATCGAATACACAAGATGCCTTAAAATTAAATACCACCTGAGAGTTATGGATATGTATTCTTACAGGGGTTTGGGGGAGGAGAAGTCACTGTGTGCAAGTGTAGTCTGAGATGGCTCCCGGGTCGAGGTGAGACTTGATATGGAATTTTAGAGAAATCAGTGTCTGGAGGTGGACTGGTGGATGAGAGGTTGGGAAGCATGCACAGCTTTTATTACTCTTTCCTTCATTCAACAAGTTCTGAAAGCCCACTGTGTGTAAAGCACTGGGCTAGATGTGACGTGTGACACACAATGAATAAGACTAGGCTGCTTCATGCTGCCCTGCTTGTCATGCTCTCCCTGAGATTGTCCACCTGCTGCCTCCCTCTGTGTTCAAGACCCAGGCCGGGAATCTTCTCTTTCATGAAGCCACTTATCTTATTGGTTACATCTGTGGGTTGTTGAGCCAGATTATCTGGTTTTGAAACCTGGCTCTACTAGTGAGTAGGTGGGTGAATCTTAGACAACTAACCTCTGTGTGATCCAGACTCCTTTTTTGTAGAATGAAGACACATACTTCATAATATTGTGATGAGGATTAATTTAGTTAATATGCATAAATAAATCAGCACAGTGTCTGACAGCTTCCTGGGTCAACAGACATTGAATGGAATAAAGATGGTGATGATGATGAAGGAAGAAGAAGAGAAGAATAAACAGGAAAAGAAGAAGCTTTTCCTGACAACTCCACAGCCCCCAACACAGTGGATCACCCTCTCTTTGCGTCAACACTATCCAATGTACAGACAACCTACAGGCCTGTCTTCCCTCCTCCCACATCACATGGTGAGCTTCTTAAGGGCAAAAACAATTATATGACCATCTGAATTTCTGCTGTTTGGAACCAACTAGGTTTTCAACAAACGATGAATAAAAGAACATTTAATGAATTCATGGAGTCCTCATGAATGCGTTACGGCCTGTGGCTGCCCAAAAAGGAACAAAGGAGACAGTGGCCACTAGGAAGACAGAATTTTTAAATTATGCACTAATAGAAAAATAATTCTGTTAGAGGAAGTAAAAACTGTCAGAAAAATTAAGAGGAGGGAAGAAAGGGAGCTAGTACCTGCAGACCATCTGGCATGTGTTAGCTACTGTTTGGGGACAGATGCAAATATTAATTTTATTAATACTACATAGAAATTCCATTAATTAATGCTTTTATGTGGTCGAGGATTAGAAAAGATAGTGAAAATAACACTACAAATAAAAGCTATTTATTAAATTAGTTGTCTGAATTGTGCCAGGGAACTTGCTGGTTATCTACCATATTTTATCAGATTTGATTAGCAGCAGGATTTTTTTGTGGAAGATATTATGAGGTTCATTTTATAAAAGAGAAACACAGGTAAATGAAGTTCAATGACTTGACCAAACTCATGCAGCCAGGCATGGGCAGACCAGTTCTAACCAAATCTAAAGTCACCAGTCATTGCTATGAATTAGAAGCTATACTGCCAGATGTCAGGCCCCACTGGATTACATCACAAATAGCTGGTAGAATTTCCAAAAAGTCAGAATTGACCCATTGTGTTGTTGAACTGATTTTCTGTTTTGTCAACCTCTGGGTTATTGAAATCTCATTTAAAGGCAGCATAAATGATGTGTGCTTGTGGGAACAGATTTGTAAAAATAAATCTTTCAAAAGAGATAGCGAATCAGTCTCTGGGTTTTTCTGTAGCCATCAGAAGGCAATGTATGAAGCGGCTGTGATGACGCTCCTTGGGACCCCCAACCACAGGGAGGAACTGTGCACAGGCTCCAGCTGCTGCTCTTTGATATCTCTTGCTGGATTTGTGCCAAGGCCATGCCCCCACAGGCTTCTCTGGGCCAAGCACTGAGTATGGCAGGGATACCAAGAAAAACTAGTTCCTGGGAGACAGGGTCTCCTCTAAACTGACTTTGGCTTGAGGACACCCAAGGGCTTTGCTGGACTTGACTGTGACCGCATGGCAGTCCAGGATGCTCACATCCAAATCTCTCTCCTTCACTTGGCGTCACAGACTTGCCTTGTGATCGGCTGGCTCTCCCAGCCTTCCCAGGTGACCTCCCTGTTTTTTCTCATGCAGGCACCTCTCCTAACAAAACCGTAGCATGTTTAATCTGGTCGTGGGATCTCTTCTTGGAGGACCCAGACTAATACGGTGCAGAACAGCCATATCTCAGCAAACTGCCTCACAGACTAGTTCAGTTCGTAAATTTTATGCAAAATGAAAAAGTAATCATAAGGCTTTAGAGAAGATTACTTGTATAGGATAGCAACTTTCTCAAAATACTAAAAGATTTTAAAATTTATTAAGTGTTTTGTATATGGGATCTTGTTTATAGCCAACCACAATTCTACAGTGTAACAGGTTCATCTTCAATCATCATTGCCCAGATGAGGAATCGGAAGCTCCAAATTTTACAGAACATTCCCAAGGGGGAAACAATGACTTGGCGGTGAGCTGAGGCGCCAACCTAGGTCTCACAACTCTCAGAATTTTAATAGAATGTGGTTTCAAACCTGAAACCTGGGTATATTCAGGATCAACTGTTGTTCTTGTCACTTCATCAGTCTTCTCAGGTTTGCTATTTATAGTAAGATACAATGTGGTCTAGATCTAGTTAAACGCTTTCTGAGAAAAGACACGTGCGTGTATCCAGCAGAGGCCCAGGAGTAAGTGTTCAATAGTCGTAAGCTGAATTAAATTGAAAGTTGATACACATGGAAGACTTAGGACATTTCTCAAGAATCTAATAACCTAAGAGCTATGCAAATTGGAATGGATTTTTTTAGGCTTTCAACTTTAAAATATCGTTTGTTTTTTAAAAGGAAAAATAGATACACACACAAAAATGAGTAAACATGAGATTCTGGCAAATAGGGGAAGCCGAGGGCTTCCCTGGTGGCGCAGTGGTTAAGAATCCGCCTGCCAATGCAGGGGACACGGGTTCAAGCCCTGGTCCGGGAAGATCCCACATGCTGCAGAGCAACTAAGCCCACGCGACGCAACTACTGAGCCTGCGCTCTAGAACCCGTGTCACAACTACTGAAGCCTGTGCACCTAGAGCCCGTGCTCTGCAACAAGAGAAGCCACTGCAAGGAGAAGCCTGCGCACCACAACAAAGAGTAGCCCCTGCTCGCCACAACTAGAGAAAGCCCGCATGCAGCAACGAAGACCCAACACAGCCAAAAATAAATACATAAATTTATAAAAAAAAATAGTGGAAGCCGACAACAGAAGGCTGTATAAACCTGCAGACCTAACATTTGTACAGCATGCTGCAGCTTTCTGAGTATTGCCACACACAGCACTGATCGCAACCTTTACAACAGCCCCAGGAGGGAGGTAAACCCTCTTCCAGAGATGGGACAAAAGAAGTTCTGATCAGAAAATAAAAGCCATGCAATGGTTATATTAGCAAGGGCTCTGGGCTAGAAGTGAAGGGGATTGACAAGTCTGAGTAGAACAGGTGAAGTGATGGGGTTAGGGGCCTATATGCAAGCATTTGCCAAGCAGACTTTCACGGTGGGAAGTGTCCATTAAGGAGTACATTTCTAGGCTAGACATAGGAAGGCAGGATTTGAGGATGCACAGCTTTGGAACACAGGTTGACAACACCCTTGGCAGAAAAATGGGGGTAGTGGCAATTGGGGGTCAGACCAAATCAGTGACAGAGGGACAGGCAGATTGGATAAGGAAGAGTGTGGCAAATGCCTTGTGGTGATTAGCCAACACGTGAGTTTTTGAGCAGGTGTGAGACCCTTTCCACTGAGGACTTTAAGAAACAGCTGGGTCAGATTTTATAGCGGGGGTGGATTTCCTGTGCGTGCAGGTTTGGACAAGATCTAGTAAAAGTTGGAGTTTTACTTTTAATGTGACTCCCTCGCCTCCTTTCCCACAGACTAAGGAAATTCAAATTCAGGTTACTTTTGGATATTAGGAATTTGGGGGGACAACTTGGTTAGAGCAGAAGAGCCCTGGACTAGAAGTTAGGCTGCCTGCATTCTAGTACTAGCATCACAACTAAGTAGTTTACATAATGATGGGCAAATCACTGCTGCCCTCTGATCCTCAAAAGAGAGGGTTAGGCTAGAGCTCACACGTCTTGAGGAGCACACGGGTGATGTACACATTCTACGTGACAATACAAGTGGGAGGGGCCTTGATGAACTGAGGCATATGGACTCTCAAAGTTTTACAACTCAGTGTTAGAAAAAACTCTACAGTCCAACCCTGGTTTGTGAACCACCAATTTGTCACTTCTAGACTCAGTATTGGCTACTCTAAAATTTGGTTACTGCAAAGAGGGACGTTAACCACAATGATTTTCTTGAAGGAAAATTAGAAATTGTTGAACATTTACTATCATATGGTGAATACGTATTATCTTCATCTAAAACAATGTGGGGTATTTTTCGCCTAATTTTTACTCCTACTCACCATAAAGGCAACTGGGATAAGTGTTTCATGCGCAGTGAACTCAGGGTGAAAGAGATTATTCAAAAATAGTGAGTTAGAGTCTAGACTTGTGAGATTGTATGTAGACTTATGCTAGCAGCAGGAGAAACAAAAAAGAGACAAAAGAAACAAATTTTCAAAACCATGAGACCAGTGGGCTTAGAGCACAGCCTTACCCTATGAGCCATACAGAAGGGGACCTGCAGGTAGTAAAGGGAGACTGGGAAGCGGATGATGGGAACTGAGATGCCTGTGAGAGGCTGAAAGGGGGCCAACCATAGTCATCCCAGAGAAGTTTCCAGGACATTCCAGAGTGGATGGTACCAGCAATTAGCCTCCTAGGGTGTGCCCAGGAGACTGGATGGGAAGCCCTGTGTCCCAGGCTGTATGTGAGTGGTAGATTAGCAAAGGCTGGGGGTGGGATTTAGTTAGCTGGGCTTGGTGGCAGAGTCCCCAGTGTGAGGTGGGGAAAGCGAGTCCTACCTCCCTAAATCTCCAGAGGAGGGAGCAGCAAGTGCAAAGGGAGCAAAAGTGGTGAGAGCTGGCTGATCGGAGGGGGGCTGGTGTCAAAGCTGAGGACGCAGAGTTGGAAGACCTGCCACTGGAAGCCATGGCCAGACTCAGGCAGAAGCAGGAGCTTCCAGGACACGTGGCCCTGGCATAGTGTGGGCGTCTGCTCATGGCAGCTCCCTTAACACACGTCACAGAGTCTTCTCTTGACCTGAGAGAAGACAACACATTAAGTCGATAAACACTGATTGAGCCCTGAGATGCCAGTCGCTGTGCTGGCCGTTCACAGGAAATGGTGCCTGTTTCGTGGTCCTGTGTGTGGAGGCAAAGTATACCAAGAAAAGTATGAGAACAGAGACGGGAGAAGAAAGGAATTACCAGGTGAATAAAAGAGGTAAGGCATTCTAGGCAGGGGACAGTGCCAAGAGGTGAAATCATGCTGCTCCTCACGGACAGGACAGGACAAGGCATACTGGAGGGTGAGCTGGGGATGGATCATTGCATGTGAAAAGCAGAGAAGTGAATCTGGGAGAGTGAATAAAACCACTCAAGGCCTCTGGCTGAGGGAACCCCTAAGGAAACACAAGTGAAAATGGTAAAGGATATAATGAATATACAAGACTCCCAAGGGGACCTGATCACCACGTTAGAGATGAGGAATAATGGAAATGGGGCTCTTTCCCTCTTGAGCTCAAGAATCCCATGGGAGCCTCTATATTCCTTTAAACCAGAATCATGCCTGGAACATGGTATATGCTCAGTAAATACTGAATGCGTGAATGAATTTCTGCTCAAAATAAGGACATACTTTCTAATAGTACAAAAAGGAAATGCTAAAAGATAGGCTCAGACACCAAGGCAGGGACTGAGTTTCCCAAACTCTAACTGCTTAAGGCTAGCTTGGGGTTGGTCCACACACCTTTTTATTTATTTGTGCACTAAATTCTTTGAGCCTGGAGTTGGAGGTGGCAGGAGGAAGTGACTGAGGAGTTTGGGAAGCTGCAGAGATCACAGACTTCATTGCTTCTACCGCTTGGCCTGGGGCCAGCCTTGCTAATTATCCCCGCGGATGGAGATGATGGAAGTAAGCGGGCCCTCTACACTGGCTGCTCCCAAACAGCCTGCAGGTAGAGCCCAAGTGACAGTAAACAGTCTGTCGCAACACTCCTGTCTGTGGACGCCCACCCTCCTGCAGATGCTAATGTATTGGCCTGCAACAAACTGAACACACCTGAATCCAAAAATGCTTCCTGAGCAGAGCTAAAAGCCCAGCAGAATTTCCTGGAGCATCAGCATATATGTCTTGCTTTTTCTTCCTTCAACTAAGAGAATGGGTTAGCCAAAAAAAGCCCCATAAAATGTCCTCAAGGAATGTCTCATTAATTCTCAGTCTCCTGGGCATTCATCTTCCCAAGGAGCAGCGGGATAATAAACAGCAAATCTAAGAAAGACAGCTGATTAAGTGAAGAATTAAGTTTATTATAATTGGTGTTTCTAAGTAGGTTGCCCAGTAATTGTTTAAAAAATAACATGCACAGATGAAGCTGCAAATCCTTTTTTTTTTGGCATAACAATGAGATATTATTAATTTGTGTGGTGGTTGGTAATAGAGTTTAATGAATTTGCTGGTTGAATAATCTTCGGAAAATTCTATTGCCAATTAAATAAATATCAGCTAAATGAGGACAAACAAGTGAAAAATAAGGAGACCGCAGAGAAAATATTCTACAAGACCTTCATCATTTGGTCCCACTTGCTTCTCTCCGACACACATCTAGAATATGGATCCTGCCATGTTCTCTCTGCCTGGGATGCCTTGGCCTGAGGCAGCCCATCAGAGAAGTCCTGATCTTCCGCTGTCCTCACCGTCCTGTTTACCAGCTCTTTGTGGGCGATGCATTCCCTGCTTTGCCCCAGAGTTACTGGCTTTCTATTTGTTTCCCTAGTACTCTGTTTGGCATTTATCATATTATCTAGTTATTAGTTGTTGATTTGCCTCTCTCCCCTGCTTGCCTGTGAATTTTTCATGGGTAATGATTTTTCTTTTATTTGTGTGTCTTCAGTGTCTAGCATAATACCTCGAACATAGTAGGCTCTTAATAAAGATTTAAGGAACTCCCATTCTGATAGCCATTCATTCTTTCTTTTATTTCAGCTATTAGGCACTCAATGCCTAGTATTCACTAAGTGACTTCATTCATCAAACAAGATCCAGCTCGAGTGTAACCTCCAGAATCTCTTCCCTGATCCTGCCCATTCTCCTTATTCTCTGTCAATGAGCTTCCATCGTTCTTACTTTATACTCTATGCCATCCAACCTCTACTTACCATTTCTTTGCTTTTATATAGAGGCAGCACCTCAGAGGGACTAGAGAAAAAATAAACATCTGTGTGTTTTAAAATTAGACTTACTTGGATTATTTAAAATCATATCTGAGCTTGTTTGTTGGATGCTATTTTTATTAGCTTGCCAGGGCTGCCATAACAAATACTACAGATGGGGTGACTGAAACAACAGAAATGTATTTTCTCACAGTTCTGAAGAGTACAAGTCCAAGATCAAGTTGTCAGCAGGTTGGTTTCTCCTGTGGCCTGTCTCCATGCTTGCAGATGGCCACCTCCTTGCTATGTACACATGTATACACTGGGCCCTTCCTCTGTGCGTGCACATCCCTGCTGTCTCTTTGTATGTCCTGATGTCCCTTCTTTTTTTTAAATAAATTTATTTATTTACTTTTTGTTGCGTTGGGTCTTCGTTGCTGCACGCAGGCTTTCTCTAGCTGTGGTGAGCAGGGGCTGCCCTTTTTTGCAGTGCGCAGCCTTCTCATTGCGGTGGCTTCTCTTGTTGAGGAGCATGGGCTCTAGGCACACGGGCTTCAGTAGTTGTGGCACGTGGGCTCAGCAATTGTGGCTCGCGGGCTCTAGAGCTCAGGCTCAGTAGTTGTGGCACATGGGTTTAGTTGCTCCGCGGCATGTGGGATCTTCCCGGACCAGGGATCAAACCTATGTCCCCTGCATTGGCAGGAGGATTCTTAAGCACTGCACCACCAGGGAAGTTTGTGATGTCCCTTCTTATAAGGGCACCAGTCAGATTGGATTAGGGTCCACTCCAATGGTCTCATTTTAACTTAATTACCTCTTTAAAAGTCCAATCTCCAAATGCAGTCACATTCCAAGGCGCTGGTGGTAAGAGCTTCAACATATGAATTTTGAGGGGGGCACAATTCAATCCATAACACTATTAATTTCCAGCTCAATGCTTAGACCTAGAATTGTCAATTAGATGGAAATCCCAAGCTTCTTGAGACCAGGGACCTTACATGTTCTGCAGCTAAGGCCACCAGGGTAAAATACAGATTGTCCATGGAAAACCTTATACCCGTTATAGCCTTGTCATGTCTCAGGGCTAAGAAGAGCTTGGGGAGACACAGGCCTGCGGGAAAGGGAAGAAGTTAGAAAAGGGCCCCTAGCCAACTCCATGGCAGAACACTGGACAGGATGAAAATTCACCATTCACTGCTCAAATAGTGGGGTTGACTTGGGTGGGACTTGGGTCATTGCTAATTCTCAAAGAGGTTTGGAAATGGTTGGCGGAATACTGTTTGGGGTGAGACTTACATTCAGATGAAGAATAGTATTGTGTCCAGAGCAATTTCTGTATTGGGAGGAGGCAACTATAAAATTCCACGAACATTTATTTACTCACTGTTCCTTGAGCACAAGCAAACCAAAGAAAAGTCCTGTTTCAGACTTTGGAATATCTATTATTTGCAATTCCCTTTGCTCAGTTAGGACTGGGGACAGCGAGGGTCAAGGTGGGGAGGTACGAAGTTGAATCAGACACAGTTCACCACAGATAACTGCCTAGTAGATAAAGCCTGTTCATAAATTAGATCAAATGACATAATCCCAGAAAGTCCTTTGTGAAGTGTAGAGTGCTGCATAAAGGTGAGTTATTCTCATCAATCACTGCGTCACAGTACTCAGTGGTGCCAGTGAGGCAGAGAAACTGTGTAATGGGAGATCAGGAGATGATTTCATCCCTATTAGCATCTTGCACTGCTGGGCCAGAAGGAGACACAATAAATACACGTTGACAGGTGCCATTAGGCTCAGGAAAGTATTTTTCTTCCCCACTCCTGGAACTCAAAGGAGAAGATCATGCTTCTTCCTTCTTGTTTCCCCCTCTCTTCTTTTAGATGTTACCCCAAACTTAATGCCTGCAATACCATGAGGTAAGATGCGAACTTGGTCAAATCCCAGCCCTACCAGTTGACAATTTTCCCCCAGGAGCATTTCTAGTCACGGTCCTGGGTTTCAATTTCCTCAGCTGTGAGTGGACTTAATGTTTTCTATTAAGTCCATGTGTACATTACAATGCAATCATTGCATGTAAATGTAATCATTGTATGTATAGCGCAGAGCGCAGTTCTCCATACAAAATAAATGATTCTTTCTGGTTTCCTCTGTTTGCAGAACAATTCCTGGACAGGAGGTATAATATAGGACCCTCAGTGAACTGCACATTGCTCTTCTCCCCTCTTCCTATCCTCACCATGAATTTAATTCTGTGAAATCAGTTAAAGACAGGGGTGAGAGGTAACAAAGTCAGAGAAAGGTGCTATATCATTCCTTGCCTTGAGTTTTTTGAGTGTTGTGTGCATAGGAGGGCCAGGTGGTCCTGAGCATTGCTCACCACTTGACCGACACTTGTTCCCCCACAAGTCATCCTGGTTGCACGGTGCAATAATATTCAGCACCTAGGACCTCCTGGTTGATTTTCCTGCCTCAAAGTTGGAGTGTTGGTCCAGAAGGGAGAGGATTTTGGTCCAATCTAACCTCAGTCACTTACTATGATCTTGGACAATTAACTAAAACTGGTTTTCAGTCTCAGTTTTCTCATCTGTAATGTGTATGTACTAGCAGAACTAAAAGCACAATCTGGCTGTATGGATGGCATTGAATAATGTTTTGTTATCGTCCTTGCCATTATTAGTCATCTAATGGTTTGGATAGTAATAGCATAAAAAAGAAAACATAGGGCTCTGAGGGTACTGGCTCATAGACAATTCATCATAACGAAAATAAACAACAGCAATTTTATCCAGAAATACCCCTTTTTGCTCCCACTTTAACTTTATTCCTTTTACTTATTTAGAGAAAGATATTGGCTTGTAGTTCCACATTAATATTTTAGTTACTTGTCAAAAGTTTAAGAAAGGTATTAGGATGTATCAGAGGGAAACTTTTAGATTGTTGTTGTTTAAATTAGCTTATAATATGTCATTGAAATGGAAACTAAAGTTAAGGGCAGGGACTTCTATTCAATGATTCTTGATTCAGCCCTTCTCCTTTCCATTGTTCACTCATTTGTTCAACAAACATATAGAGAATGAGCTAAAAGAAGACTGAATAGATATTGTTTAAAAGGTAGCTTTTTATTCATTCATTTAAGTAATCATTTATTTCTTGCTACGGACTATACACACTAAGGTACTAGTGAATAGTTACAATCCTTGTTTTTATGCAGCTTATGGTCTATTGCATTCTAGAGGGGGTGATGAACATTACATAAATGCAAACAAATAATTTCAGCGTAGTAAAATATGAAGTACACAAGGAGTATAATAGATAATAATCGTGTGTGTGGTTGTGTGTGTATATAGAGGGGGATCTACTTAAATAAAGTGAGCAGAGAAGTGAAGAAGTCACTTTTAAGGCAAATCCTGAATGATGCTTGCCTTTAGAATGTCACTCTTCACTTTCTAGGTGAAATTAGGAAGCCAAATTCTTTTAGATGACAGAATATTGGCCATGCAGAAATTTCCAGATAACTTCTCTCATTTTTACAAACTCTTTGCACTAAAAACACTAACTCAAGTCCAAAGTAAATGAATCACTTCAGCTAATAAAACAAACATACTTTTAGTAAAATGACAGGTGAGATTTTCTGAAATCTCTAAAAATACTCGACACTGGGTTAATATCAGCAAACATTTCTTAATTCATAGCCAAGCTCACTGGCACCCACTTGCATTCTCCCTCAGATACAGATATAAGGACATCTCCAGAGGCCACAAATAGAGAGGGAACAAGCCACAGTGATAAATAAACGCTGAGTGGTTGTCTTGGGGGCATTTGCCAAGACCAGCTATCTAAAGTCTTGAGTTTTAATGGCTTCAGACCCACAGAGGATAAAGGATTAGAACTAAGGACTCCTAACTATAACTTAGAACCTCAAAGACTATACGTTAAAGGGTGTTTTAGGGGACAAAAAAGCCTCTCAGCAAAGGAAAGTCATAAGGAGAGTTTTTTGTTTATTGGGGAAAATGTCTCACTGAGAGTTTGTAACTACAGGCCATACCTCAAGCGGGTATGAGAGTCTGAAACTGCACTGTAAGTTTCGTGAAATCTCAAGTATAAAATGTATTAAAAGTAATCTTGGGTTTAAGGTGCCTTAGGGCTCCCAGGAATAGTATAAATGTAAATTTCCCTTAGAGAAGCTCAGTTTCCAAAATTGAGAAAAATGCAGAAAGTAGAATCAGATACCAGAGAATTCATGTTCTGGGGATTATACAGAACATAAGAACGTTTAAGATGTTTGAAGAAATAAATATGAGATTGGAATATGACTATCAAAAATGACTCAAAGTATTTAAAAAGTATGACTGCACTTTTTAAAATGACTCAAAGTATTTAACTCCCAGAGGTGAAAGAATAAGCACTTAACCCTGGTTCCCCCCTCCATAAAAAGAAGAATGCCCTCCATATGTGGGTTAAAGAGCAGAGTAGAAATAGATTAAGAGGGAATTAGTGCATTATAAGAGAGGTCTGAAGAAATCATACAGAATGCAGCATGAATAAAAGCAAAGAGATGAAAATGTTGAGAGACATGGACAATAGAATGACAAGGACTAACATTTAGTAGGAAACTCAGCAGAGAATAAGGAGAATTTCAAAAAGGCAGTAGAGTATTATTTTGCAGGAGAAAATGTTCTAGAATTGGTTAAAAATACATCCTCATGTCAGAAAACAAAAAGATCCCAAGTCAATTAATAAAAATATATACCCAGATGTATCATTGAGAAAATGTAGAACATTAAAGACTAAGAGATATTAAAAGTAGGGAGAAAATAAAAGAGCATAGGAATAACGATTAGACTAATAGGCTTAACAGCAAAAATGGAAGCCAGAAGGATACCTCATAATTAAGAGAAAATAGCCATCATCCTAGAATTCTGTAATCAGCAAAGCTATTTTTAAAAAAAGAGTTAAATAATGATTTTTTTTTTTTTTTTTTTTCAGTACGCAGGCCTGTCACTGTTGTGGCCTCTTCCATTGCGGAGCACAGGCTCCAGACGCGCAGGCTCAGCGGCCATGGCTCACGGGCCCAGCCACTCCGCGGAATGTGGGATCTTCCTGGACCGGGTCACGAACCCGTGTCCCCTGCATCGGCAGGCTGACTCTCAACCACTGCGCCACCAGAGAAGCCCTAAATAATGATGTTTTATAAAATAAACAATAATAGAGAGAGACCGCCAATATACCCTCACTAGAGAACTTAAAATGTGTTCTACGTAGAAGGAGATCAATTCTATTGGAAATATGTGAGATGCAAGACATAATGGTCAGCAAGTCAATTGTTATTCCTGTGTGCAAAATAAATAAATACTAATTTTGTAATTAATAAAACGTGTAACTTTATTGCTTAAAAAAGAGATAAAACTAGAATGCAAAACAATAATAACATGGAAGGCAGGAAGTCTTTCTGGCACATCCAAAAGTGAATGTCCAGGTTAAAAGCAATCTGAAGTTTGTTCTGGAGAAAGGTAAAGAAAGGTAAAGAAATTGATTGCAAGAACTTGTAAAGAAAACAATTTAAAGGAACAGTAGAAGGCAAAATAAAATAATATATTAAGGGAGAAAACACTAGAGCATTAAAAACATAAAAATAAAGTAATATAAATAAAAATGTATCACAATAAGTAGTAATATTGAAGCTTACTAGTTAGCTTAAATTGTCAACATGAATTCACAATAATGCAACCCAGCCACATGACACTGCTTATCCAAGACACAACTAAAATATCAAGTAAAAGGAGTGATGTCAGCATCATGGCAACGTAAGACACCCCTCCTTTTTGATTCCCCTGTAAACAACTAATTAGGCATCAATCCATGAATAAAAGTATCTCTGTGGGAGTTATAGGAACGAGCACCGTACGCCAAAGGACCCAGGCGGAGGCTCACCCACACATGCATTGGGCGATAGGCAGAGAGACCAACCTCCATAAAAGCTACAGAAAAAGCAGGAGCTTGCAAAACAGCCACAGCCTCTCTCAGTCCCGGTTGGGGAAAACCAAGTAGAGTGCTGACTTGGGCAGACACCCACAGACAAGAGAGAACTTGCAGAAGGCCAGCCTTCCCAAGGAGGGATTCCAGTACTCTGTTCAAGTAAAAATGAGCAGTTTGGACACTGAAGAGGGTGAAGAGCTTTGCTGCCACCACTTCTCCCCCAAGGCAGCCCAGCACAGGGCTGAACTGGCCAACAGTAGCCTCTCCCATGTGGGGAAAGGAGAGTAATGAGCGAGTCCCTGGCTACTCTTGCTGTGTAAGACGCTGCTGGATAAGCCTACTCCTCTCCCGTGGCACTGAGTACTGAGGTGAGACCTCCATGACTGGGGGAGGGAGGAGATCGAGAAAGAGGCAGATAGGAATATCAAAGGGCATTTTAGGAATGTGGTTCCTGCTGAATGTTTCACAACTCCAGCAGGAAGTCTGCCCATGAACCACAGGGAGAACATCACTCACGGATCTCCCCAGCAGGTTCACAGACACCCCCAGAGCTCTGAGTGCTAAGCCCACAGCTCTCCCCACTCTCTGGCTGGCTCTGTGTGTGCTCCAGTGCAGCAGTGATAGTGGTTCTGGTGAACAGGGAGGCCCTCTGAAAACAGGCCAGGGGTTGTGGGCAAGGGAGGAACCACAAACATGAGCTGTAGCACCACCTCTGGAGGATGAAAGAGAGGTTTCGAATAGCCAGCCTGGTGAGGTTTAAGAAACAGAGAAACATAAAAGCTTAAGAATTCTGCCAGAGGAGGGATCAAGAAGAGTGGAGCAGGTGTACCTATACAAAGGCAGAGAAACCCCAGAAGACAACAGCACCAACAAACAGAATACCCCATATGAAGGCAAAAAGCAAAGATTGAGGAGGTGTCTGCACTTCAAAGGGGAAACATCAAGGAAATCAAATAATAATTCTCCAATAACGAAGCTCAGTGGCATAACATTTTGTGATTTAGTTGACAGTGAATTCATAATCACTGTTTTGAGGAAACTAAAAAAGCTACAAGAGAACAGAGAAACACAGTTCAACAAAATCAGGGAGACAATTCATGAGCGAAATTTTAAAGTAACGAAGAGATAGAAAACATAAAAATTATCTTCTGGAGCTGAAGAATTCAGTGAATAAAAGGAAGAATGTAACAGAGAGTGTCTACAGCAGAACAGATCAAACAGAAGATAGAATCACTTATCTCATCTGAAATAACCCAGTCAGAGAAGAACAAAGCAAAAAGAACAAAATGAGTGACGAAAGCCTAACTGATTTATAGGACATATACCACATGATATCACTTACATGAGGAATCTAAAATAGCCAAACTTGTAGAAACAGAGAGAATGTTAGTTACCAGGCACTGGAGTTGGGAGAACTGTGGAGATATTCTTTAAGAGTACAAACTTGCAACTAAAGATAAATAAATCTGGAGATCGAATGAACAACATAGTGATTATAGTCAACAATATTGTATTATAAACTTCAAAGTTACAAAGCAACAAGACCTTAATTGTTCTCAAAAAATGAAACAATATTCATGTGACATGTTAGAGATTTTAGTTAATGCCACAGGCATACTGATATTGCAGTATGTAATACTGCCAACTCAGGGGACGTGGGTTTGATCCCTGGTCTAGGAAGATCCCACATGCCGCAGAGCAACTAGGCCTATGCACCACAACTACTGAGCCTGTGCTCTAGAGCCTGCGAGTCACAACTACTGAGCCTGCATGCCACAACTACTGAAGCCTGTGTGCCTAGAGCCCATGCTCCAGAACAAGAGAAGCCACCCCAATGACAAGCCCGTGCACCGCAGCGAAGAGTAGCCCCCTCTCGCCACAACTAGAGAAAGCCCGCACGCAGCAACGAAGACCCAACACAACCGAAAATAAATAAATAAATTTATTAAAAAAAAAAATCTAAGGAATGTTTTTCTGTGAAAATTTGCTAAGAAAATCCCCAAACTGATATGGTTGGTAAGGCCATGAAGAGCCATGGCAATTCTGAAAAAGTAAAATAAAGCAGGTAGACTTGCTCCCACTATATCCAGACTTACAAAAAACCCACAATAATGGAAAGAGTGTGGAATTGGTGCTGAGAAAACAAATAGACCAATGGAATAAAATAGTCCCCAGTGTCACACAAACTTGAAAACTTTATGGATGTCACAGGTGGCATACTGCTATATATGAGTAAAGGGTGATCAAGTCAGTGAATCTTGCTGGGTGAATGGGCTATGTATCTGGAAACAAACAACAAAATGGGATCCCTAATTCATCTTCAATATAAAAGAAAATGAAAGCTAGAATAAAAATCTAAGTGCAAAAAAGTAAACTTTATACCATTCAGAGAAAATGTAAGAGACTATCTTTTTTACCTCAAGGTTTGAAATATTTATTAAACCAGGCACAAACTACATAAACCAGAGAACAAGATATGGTAAAATTTGACTACCATTAAATAAAATAAACATTTGTTGAAAGGGAACATTGAGAGCCCTAAGACAATTATCTAGAATATAAAAAGGAGTAAAAAAAAAAATCAAATAGTCTAACAACTCAAAATATGGCAAAAAATATGAATAATCAGTTCTCAGGAGAAATATTAAAAAAAAAAAATTAAGCCTCCATGGTAAACTGAAAGAAGCCAATTAAAACTACTTTGAGATATATTATGTCTAAGATGGATCAATATTTAAAATCTGATAATACCAAATGTTGGTGAAAATATGGTATAACAAGAACTCGTAGACAGCAATTAAACTGAGGTATAGACCCTAGATGGAGAAACACTCACTAGTTTACAATAAGTCATATAAAAGAATGTTCAGTACTTAGAAACAAAAAACAGAACTAAAACAAAAGAAAGCTATAAAAGCCATAAACAAGACAACCATTAAAAGAATGAACAAACCAATTACGGTATATTCATTCAATGACGTGCTACATGGGTATAAAATGACAAAAAATGATCTACAGTTGAAATTATAAAGGCCAATGATTCTTATGACTGTTGATAGAAAAACAAGCTGTAATAGAATATTATGTAATGAAACTCTATGTATAAACATATACACAATTTTTGAGGGAAAACACAAGCACATCTACAAATTATTAGAATTAAGGTTTCTGGGTGTAAGATGAATGTGTAAAAAACAACCTTATTCCTATACACCAAGAGCAAGGGATTTTAACACAATAAGGTACCATTTTCCACTAACTATAACAGCAAATACATAAAATACCTACGTATACACACACATATGCAGTCATCATATTCAAATATGAATGTGTATTATCAATACCAAATACAGGATAGTGCATTCCTTTGAAGGGGAGGGTAGAAAATACCACCAGGAAAGGAAAGAGAAGGCTTCAACAACACTGCTAACATTTTATTGTTTCTAAAGGGAGTGGTCTTTGTTTTATTATTCACTATATAACTTTTTATATCTTTAACACTGCATAATACATTTTTTAAACATCTGAAAAGATCAGGTTTGCATCTAAGGCAAGAGATAAGGAAAGACAGTCCTTGAGGTCCCCATTCAGGTTCCCATTCTGAGCCCTCCTTCCCTAGGAGGCCAGGGAAGGAGGTAAAATAATGAAATTAACATACGCTCTGGAAGAGGAAGCAAAAATCAGAGCCTCCAAGGGATATCATTTTGGGTTGCTAAGGTTCCTCTCGCCAGTCACATTTTTGTTCACCGAATCCTTAGCTTCCCTAGATTTTCCTTTAGGAAATCTTCCAAGGATGGAAGCAAATTTTTCTTTCCTTGAATGACATTATGGTTTCCTGTCATTCCTTCTTCTATAATTTCCTGTCTTGGATTGCATTATTCATGCACATGCCTTTCTCCTCTGCTTCTCTCCCTCAGCACGTAATCTGTGTTCCCTAGAGCACAGTGCAGCCTATGGTCAATAAGCATCAGCTGGGCTTCCCTGGTGGCACAATGGTTGAGAGTCCACCTGCCGATGCAGGTGACACGGGTTCGTGTCCCGGTCCGGAAAGATCCCACATGCCGCGGAGCGGCTGGGCCCGTGAGCCAAGGCCACTGAGCCTGCGCGACCGGAGCCTGTGCTCCGCAACGGGAGAGGCCACAACAGTGAGAGGCTCGTGTACCGCAAAAAATAAAAAAATAAAAAAATAAGCATCAGCTGAAAGAAGGGGACCACGTGGTGCAGGAAGAACACAGGCTACTGGAGTCAGGCAGACTAGACTCCACCTGCAGCTATGAACTTCACCAGTTTTGTTGTCCCAGGGGTACGACTTCACCTCTGTGAGCCTCATTTCCTCAGCTGAAAAGTGGACACAGTAATAGCTAAAATCTCAAGAGGTTGTGCTGTGAGGATTATAAGTGCCAATTTCAGTGCCTGACCCAGAGCAGACACTCAATAAACATCAGTTCTTTCAACATTTCCTTCTTTTAGTTCGAAAGATCTCAAAGTAGCTAGTAATGAGAGTTGGATCATTGCCAACCTCACAGAAAATGCAGGCTTAATGGTAATCTCTCTACATAGTGAGCCTAATTGCTTTTGAATAAGCAGCGATATCACTAGGAGAGTAATGAGAGATTATAAATGATGATTTAATGCACTGAGAATTCACACTTAGCAGTCAGGTAGAACCCTGCTAAGGGCTGATGTTCAGGAACTGGTACAATCAAGTTTGTGAAAGTTCCCAAGGACCCTGGCACATTTTTCTTCTTTTTAATGTTCATTCCTCCAGGGCAGAAATCAAACACACCCCTAGATCACACGGCCAATTTCCTACCTCTGAGGTGTCATTCATTCTCAAAATAAGCCTTAGTTAATACAAAAAATAAACAACTCTCTACCATTCCCCACACATACAAACTCATTTTTAAAATCTGAGGGTTTTCCTGTGTTTCACTAAAAATGTGAAACTGTTCGTCTTTTAAATCACACGTTCCTGATTGAGGTAAACATGTCTTTCTTGCTAGAGGGTTACTCCAGGAATGTTACCTGATGTCGACATTACCTATTAATCTAGTAGTACACACTTGTCCCTTCTTCCCAGGACAACTATGCAGTGACTTAATGATGTGGCCAGGTCCCCCTTGAGTTTTTTCTTCTCCAGGCAAAATATGCCTTCTTTTTTAAGACTAGTGTTCAAGGTAACATTTTATCTCTTACAAATAATGATATAAAGAACATATTCAAAGGTGGCATGAGAAAATAAACAATATTCTGGAAGTATTCAGAACAAAAACTCATAGAACAAGATAATCACCTCCCTTATTATTTATATTAAACTTCTATTAATGAAGCCTAGGATTGTCTTAGAGTCTTTGGTGAAATTGTTCCAATTCTAACTAAATATTAAGCTTAGCGGGAACTAAACTCCACAATTCTCCTTCACAGGGCTTGCTGCTGAGTGGTGCCTGGTTTTCCTGTACTCATATGATTCATTACCCTGGCAGGTACTTATTCAATGCACACCCTGTGCCAGGTACGGTGCTAGCTGCAGGAGACACAATCAAGATATAGTTCCAACTTGCAAAGGTGTTCTCAGTCTAGTGAGGGCAACAGGCAATTAAACACAAGTCCATACATCCCACCATAATTATGTTAAGAGGTTCCCAGAGGAGAACACCTTGGAAAATCTGGTAGGGCTTCCCAAACGAAGTGACATAGAAGGATGAATGGGTATTAGCTGGACGAGGAGGGTGGAGGAACAGAAGCAGAGAGAGCCCGAGTTTCCTCACAGAGAGTGCCTGCGATCCAAGGATAAGCATCCCAAGAGAAATTCACATAGCATTACTTCAGCCAAAACCAACGGAACGGAAAGTCACAAAAGCCCACCCAGGCAAAAGCGAAAGGACTCGACGATCTCATGGAATGCTGGCAAGGTTTTAGAAGAGCAGGTATTCAGAAAATGTAACCTGCCACTTAAGCCATGAACTACAGTTGAAGCACAGAGTACGAGAGGTTGGAGAAAGGCTGGAGATTGGACTTTGGCTTCAGCCTGTTAGGCTTTTGTGTTTGCTCCAATCCCCATTTCTGATCAATTCATATCTGTCTCCATTTCCTTTCTCTGGCACTGTGTTTTCTGCCAAATATCAGAGGCAACTTGGAGAAACAAATCTTGAACATATTAGGAAATGGGCTACTAGGTACATGTAATATAATGCTCTAGTCTGTTAAAGGTTACCAGGATGGAGGCAGATGTATTTGTTGACAAAGAGAATGAATAGGCCTAGTGGATCGTATATGTGATGAAGAATCAAAGGAAGAGGGTTAGTCCTGACTCTCAGATCTTGAACAGTCTCTGAAACCTCTTTAAAACTTAATCCCCTCATTTATGAAATTTACAGAGTAATAGGAATGAATCGCTATACAGAAAAAAATAAGATAAAATGGAAAAAATGTGAGCTATTACTAGTGATTTGTTTCTCAGATCAACCACGTGATTGTAAGCTCCATAAGGACAGGTGTCTCATCTTTCCTTTTTATCCTGGGGTCTCCAGTGCCGAGAACAATATTTAGCTCATAGAAGAGTCTCAAATACTTATCAAGTGAATATTTGTAAAATGAAGGGTTTATTGGAAGGCTATTTAACTGTGCATAACCCGAAACGCCCAGTGTGTGTGTGCACTGGGGGGTGGGTGGAGGTCAAAAGGCATTTCTCCAGGGAGTGATGACAGGATAGGTTACTGTAAGTGAATTAACATCGCAGACTCATCAAATTTGGCTCTCAGACATTGTATGATCCGACTTTATATAGTCAAACTAAACACAAAAACAAAAACATGTGAGAACCTTAAGTTCAGAGACATGAACTGATGAGCCTGGGTGCACAGCAGATGGGAAACAGCAGAAGTGGAATCAGAACCCAGTGCGTCTCATTCCCAGAGAGAGAGAGAGAGAGAGAGAGAGAGAGACTGTGTGTGTGTGTGTGTGTGTGTGTGTAGGGTGGTGCATTTTCTCTGTTATGCGCTCCCACCATAGAGAGAGAGAGAGAGAGAGACTGTGTGTGTGTGTGTGTGTGTGTGTGTGTGTGTGTGTGTGTGTAGGGTGGTGCATTTTCTCTGTTATGCGCTCCCACCACAGTTACGATTCTGGATGGTGTGCACCCATCTCTCATTCTAGAGACCCACTGATTTAGCTGGTCCATAATCTAAAGATAAAAATACAGTTGATAAGGAAATCTTTATAAAGTAGAATCACATTTATTGTTATACAAGGATCTTCTGATTTACATATGCAATGGTCTTTTTGAATATTCATTGCCTTCTGCTACCTGGAGGTGATCCTCCAGTCTCCATCTGTGTCTCCTCCTTCAACTTAGTCAGCGTTATTGTGGAGGCTCCTACAGGGAGCTCTGAGCAGAGCCTTAAGAAAGCCTTGACTTAAGGGAAAGATCCTACAGCAGTTGTAAAAGAACATTGTTACAGCCTATCAACACTTACTGGGAACTTTATCCTCCATTACAGTAAGAATTTAAATTATAAGAAAAAGATTTATCAGAGGGGAAGTAGGTATATGTCTGACTTTTTTTTTTTAAGGAACGGAAGATAACAGGGGTTGAGCACCTGCAACAACCTTATGAGGCAGGTATTCTAAATCCCATTTGATAGACAGGAAACTGAACAGAGAATATTTCCCCTGGACCCATACTCCAGGCTCTGCCAACATAAAGGGCTTTCTAGTGCAGTGGTACTCAACCTCAGTTGCACCTTGGAGTAACTCAAGGGACATAAAAAATACTGGGGTCCCACCTCCAGAGATACTGACTTGATTTAGGGTAAGACCTGGACACTGGGATTTTTAAAAGCTCTCCATATGATTCTAATAGGCAGTAAATACTGAGAACTATTGGTCTAGAGCAGGGATTCATAACTGTTTTTGGTAAAGTGTCAGAGATTAGAAGTTTTAGACTTTGCAGGCCATAGAGCCCCTGTCACAACTACTCAACTTTGCCATCATAGCACGAAAGCAGCCACAGATAATGTGTAAGCAAATGAGCATAGCTTTGTTCCAACAAAACAGCCTATAGTTTGCTGACCCCTATCTAGACTTTAAACCTATCAATCATGAATTGGAAGGCGAAACATTTAAGGCCAGGTGATGCTGTTTTGTGGAAGGAGGCTTGGGTTGGTTGGGGAGAATGATTAAAACTGAAATATTAATCATTCTCCTAAAAGCCAATTTCTAAAAACATGCATAATGTAAACTTCCGATTTTTTTTGGGGGGGGAAGTTCATTTTAGACTTTTAAAAAGTCCACGGTGGCTAATACTAAGATTTTTAAGCACTTGTGCTGCCTTCTGTTCAAATATTTTGTATAGATATGTAAACACACGCCCACTTTTATAGCTGATATCTTGAGAGCATTTTATACAAAAGATTTATGGACCACATCATATTTCTGCTCATGTATTTGGATTAAATACTGGGGTGTGCATGCTCGTAATCTGTTACCATCATTTTTCAGACTGTTACCTCTGACAAAAAGTAGTATTTTGGGAGCAGCCAGGAATTTTGCCTTCCTTGCTGAAAAGGGAAATGCTTTGATTTAAAAGTGTAATTTTGCATTTTCCCATTTACCTTAGCTGTTGGCACACCTTGGGGCTTGCCAGAATTGGGTCATGGCCTCTGCTTTTTTTCTGTGGCAGAGTTGTGACATTGCCCAGTCTTTCCCATCCCTGTTTAATTTTAGACCCAAAGGTCCAGGCAGGCCTGATCAGGGCAGGGAGAACATTAGGAAGGCTCCCATCAGTGGAGGGAAGGCTGGTCTTGGTTGAATTGCCATGTGGTCCTATGAATGAAGAATGAGAGGGCAGAGCTAGGCATGTGTGCATTCATAGCCTCTCAGATTTCCATCACCTTCAGGTGATCTGGACTCATGGAGTTTCTGCTGTAATATCCTGTTTGCCGCTATTGCTGCCACTACTTCTGAGCTCTTCACCACTGCATTGTACTTTATCCCCAGGTCCTTGATGAAACTGGAGTTGGGGTCTGGTTCAGCCCCGTTGTCTGGGCCTGATAATGATATCAATAGTTAATAGTACTAACACTATCAGCCAATACTTTGAGAGCTTTCTATGTGTAGATCTTGATCAAAGTATTTGATCAAGATCAAGTATTTGATCAAGTATTGATCAAGGGGCATTAACAGGAGATAGCCCCTTGAGAGGGAAAGATACTGCAATCTCTTCTTAAAGTATTGGGTTGGCCAAAAGGTTCATTTGTTTTTTTCCATAAAATGGCTCTAGTAGCACTTAGTTGTCTTTAACTTCATTCAAAACAATTTTGTTAGATTGTATGTGACAGTTGTCATATCAATGTGCATTTAAAAGACTTATCAAAACTGGTGAGGGCTTCCCTGGTGGCGCAGTGGTTGAGAGTCCGCCTGCCGATGCAGGGGACACGGGTTCGTGCCCCGGTCCGGGAGGATCCCGCGTGCCGCGGAGCGGCTGGGCCCGTGAGCCATGGCCACTGGGCCTGCGTGTCCGGAGCCTGTGCTCCGCAGCGGGAGAAGCCACGACAGTGAGAGGTCCACATATCACCAAAAAACAAAACAAAACAAAACAAAAAAAAAAAACTGGTGAATTTTTGTGTAGCCATTTTAATATTGGAGATGGAAGAAAAGAACAACATTTTGGGCATATTATGCTTTATTATTTCAAAAAAGGTAAAAATGCAGCCGAAATGCACAAAAAGATGTGTGCAGTGTATGGAGAAGGTGCTGTGACTGATAGAACTTGTCCAAAGTGGTTTGCGAAGTTTTGTGCTGGAGATTTCTTGCTGGACAGTGCTCCACGGTCGGGTAGACCAGTTGAAGTTAATAGTGATCAAATCAAGACATTAATTGAGAACAATCAACGTTATACCACGCGGTAGAGAGCCGACATATTCAAAATATCCAAATCAAGTGTTGAAAATCATTTGCACCAGCTTGGTTATGTTAATTGATGTTTGGGTTCCACATAAGGGAAAAAAAACCTTATTGACTGTTTTTCCGCACGAGATTCTCTACTTAAACGTAATGAAAACGTTCTGTTTTAAAACAAATTGTGACGGGCGATGAAGAGTGGATACTGTACAGTAATGTGGGACAGAAGAGATCGTGGGGCAAGCAAAATGAACCATTACCAACCACACCAAAGGCCGATCTCCATCCAAAGAAGGTGACGTTACGTATATGGTGGGATTGGGAGTCCTCTATTATGAGCTCATTCCGGAAAACCAAACGATTAATTCCAATAAGTATTGCTCTCAATTAGACCAACTGAAAGTGGCACTAGACAAAAAGCATCCAGAATTAGCCAAAATAAAACACATAATCTTCCATCAGGACTGCGTGTTTCTTTGATGACTAGGCAAAACTGTTATAGGTTGGCCGGGAAGTTCTGATTCAACCACCATGTTCACCAGACACTGTACCTTTGAATTTCCATTTATTTAGGTTTTTACAAAATTCTCTTAATGGAAAAAATTTCAATTCCCTGGAAGACTGTAAAAGGCACCTGGAACAGTTATTTGCTCAAAAAGATAAAAAGTTTTGTGAAGATGGGATTATGAAGTTGCCTGAAAAATGGCAGAAGGTTGTGGAACAAAATGGTGAATATACTGTTCAATAAAGTTCTTGGTGAAAATGAAAAATGTGTCTTTTATTTTTACTTAAAAACTGAAGGCAATTTTTGGCCAACCCAATATCTAAATCCTGTCCCTGCACTCCTTATCACTATGTGGAAATTTACTTTGATATGATTCCTGTGGAATTCTCCTGTCCCTACTCATACACTTTATCTTGGACAACATCCATCAGATTTAAACACCCTTGAACTTTGGTGAAGACAGGCATTCAATCCAGGTTCAAAACTCCCCTATGGATACCACAGAGTGCAAAAAGCCACTCCTTTAGGGCATCCAGAGGTAGAGTCTGACCTTTTGATTATCCAGGTCAGCCTAAGCCTAGCTCCTTCTAGCTTCTCCACAATTGGCACAAGGTGCCTCTTTATCATGTACCTATTTATTATGACCACAGAGCACACCAAGATAAGACTCACTTACCACCCAGAATGAGTTCACAGTCTAACCTGGAAGACAGACATGTAAGCATATCATCCTCATCACCAGCATCACCACCATTCCCAGGTAAAACAAGTCCAACATCACCACCACGACCGCCTCAGCAATCAATGTCACCACTCCCACCCCCCCTCACCACCATCACTACCCCTTGAGTCACCAGTGCTGCCATCACAACTGCCATTGCATGTCGACTCTTTTCCAGGCAGTAGGTAGTTTCTTTACACTCCACGTGAATCTTACAACTACCCTCAACGTAAGTAAAATAAGTTCCAGTTTACAAATGTGCGGAAATTAGGGTTCAGAGTAGGAAGGTGATTTACCCAGGGCCACAGAGCTAGTAAAGTTAGAGCTGGAATTTAAATCCAGTTCTGTCGGACTCCAATGCCCATGATCTTCCCATAGTAATAATTAACACTAAGTGCTTACTCTGTACCAAAGGCTATTCTATGTACCTGGGTTAACTCATTTAATCCTAATGACAACCATGAAAAATAGGCGCTATTATTCTCCCAGATGCAAGGCAAATAAAGGAAAATGAAGCACAGAATGATCAAGTCACTTGGCAAAGATCATGGCGCTAATACCTGGCTAGTTTCCACTGCAGGCTATCAGACGCCGGTGTCTGTGCTTCTAGCCTGTCTCTATAAATAGCCTTTACAGACACCATGTGATCTGTGCTAGGGATGAAGGGCCAATGAAAGGAGAGGCTCAGAGCTGGGAAGTCTCCACAGAGCAGACCTATTTGAGCTAAGTATTCCAGGGTACACAGATAATTTACCAGGCAAAAAAGCCCCTGATAGCATTGTGGTTTTCTGTGTTGAAGAGAGACTACTGTGTCTGAAAAACGGTGTTTACTTCCCCTGGTAGCTATCACGTTGCCTAGGCTTAGATTTTGCTTCTTGCATTCTAAGCAAAAGAATACTCTAAAAAGGCAATATCTTTGTGATACTTTTAAAAGAGATAAAATACAGTTTTCATTTTTTCATATTACGAAATTTGTCTTATATTACCACTACAAGTAACACTGGGTCAGTCAGATATTGTTTTGGAATCATAATTTACATTTGGGGAATTAGTACTGAGATTAACTTTCTAAGAGTCAAACAAGATGCTTCTAAAGCTAAAAAAAGTGACTGTACATTTATTCTTGAAGTTAGTAAAGTGAATATTATTTTCACAAAAGCTATTCACAAGGCTCTTTCCAATTGAAGATATTGATTTAGCCTTGATTAGTGACTTGGTGGCTCACAGAATCACAGAATCACAGAACATGAGCCTCCAAGGGCAGCTCAGAACTCCCTCACTAGGCAGCATAATGGAGCAGGTGAGTGCAGAGATTCTGGGTCCTGGTTATGTGAACCTTGGCTAACGATAAGACTTTGACATCTGTCACATAGGAATAAAAATGCCATAAGATTGAAATAAGGGAATGAACAGTGCTTTGAATTTTTTTTTAAGACATGGATCCCGAGGCTCAGAGAAACCAGCCCCTGAAAGCCACCCAGTGAGCTGGTGGCAAAAAAGCACAATGGCACAGATACTTGGACTTCTAGCCCATTGCTCCTGTACTGACCAACTTCTTCTGTTTATTTAGGAACAATAGGGGATTCCAAAGCACTGGCCAGAGCCTACATTCTGCCAAGTCCAAGGTGACTAAGGTGGAGGGGTGGGATCCAAGTGTTGTCTCTAGTCCACTCAAGCCTTCCCAACGCCCAGCACTCTCCCAAGGCCATTTTATTACCTCTGGTCCCATGACAGTTCCACACTGTAAAAGGTGATGACAAAGCTACAGTTATTATAGTTATTAACATTTTATGAGCTTGTTATTCACCCCTTAAGCTCCTTAATATGAAGTGGTGCATTTTAAAAGCACAGCACACACCTAATTGATTCTGCTATAAAAAGGTTGCTGGACTCTTCGGGTTTCTGTCTTTGCTTTTGAGTCTATGATGCATTAATGGAGGGAATACAGATTTATGGACTTAGAAGTAGTATAAGATAGCTCCAATTTTTCTTACCAGGGATCGCACAGTTGTGTTCATTCCAGTGGACTTTTCTCCTGTTGTCATGTGACCTTTAACTTTTGGATTTTTCTCCTGCAGATGCATCATATATTGTCAAGCTCTAAGGGACCCCAAATTTCTACCTCCTCCAATGGGGTAACACACATCTGAGCTCTGGCTCTGCAGATTCCCAAATTTCACCTATGGAAGTTTTGCTCATGACTTTTTTTAGCTTTTGTGAAATGTCTCCTTGTTTGAAAATGGCTCCAGTCTGAATGTCGGAAAGCTATGTCCTAGTTATGTGTAACATCTCAGCCTCTATGCTCTGATCCATAAAATGGAAATGACAGCATTTGTCCTGTAGGACTCATTGGACTGTTGTTAGAAGCCACATGAAGATTAGAACTCAGATTCTTATGTCTTATTCCCATGATATTTATCAAAATATTACTTAGAAATAGGTGCATGAAAATGTTTAAAGAATGGCAAAGAGGGACGTGAATTAAAATGGTGGAGTAGGAGGACAGGGAACTCACCTCCCCCGACAAACACATCAAAAAATATGTCTACACGTGGAATGATTCTCACCGAAAACTAAATGGAGACTAACAGAAAGACTCTTGGACAACCAAGGCTGTAAGAAAGATGCA
This sequence comes from Pseudorca crassidens, assembly GCF_039906515.1. NCBI lineage: Eukaryota > Metazoa > Chordata > Mammalia > Artiodactyla > Delphinidae > Pseudorca > Pseudorca crassidens. The sequence continues at coordinate 58,157,651 of NC_090304.1, forward strand.
GGTAGAACCAGGTAGGCAGGGAAGAGAAGCAATCAGTTTGGGACCTGTGTCCCATGGAGGGGACCTAGAGGAAAAGGGAGATTACACAGGCAGAGATTTTCCCTGAGGAATGAGCATTTTGAGCCACATATTGAGCGCCCCAGTTCTGGAATCCAACAAAGGGAAGATGAGCGCCCTTGGCTGGTCCAAGGACCAGGGGGACTGATAGGAGGGCTGTGGGAAGCCTGCACTCTGCTCATGAGGAGTGTGTGAACACTTGTTTGCGCTGGAAGCAGGGCAGAGAGGGCGACTGAAACTGAACAGCTGGCTGAATGGCTTCCTGCAACGACCTGGCACATGCACCAATCTGAGCCAAACAGATGCTCCAGCACCACAGTAAGGGCTGCGATGACAGAGGGTGGTGGCTCAAACCCTAAGCAGCGTCTGAGCACAGAGGGGGCAGCCATTACTGGCGATTGCACAGGTGGCATATAAGAGGAAGACCAGATCTCTGATGGTGGCAAGATCGCCACAAACCATGCCCCAATGTTTGCTGACAGCACACACGAGCCCCTCTTGCCCCAGTACTACTCCCCTCTGGGGCTGAGGGTGTCAGTGCTGTCACTTAAGGGGAACTGAGTCACTCTGGACCCAACCCTCAGGGCCTCTGCCCTAGCAGCTTGAGACCAGAGCTTGCCACTGATAAGGCAGTGATGGCCACTGAGCAGAGGAGAAGTCCCACGTCACACCTGGCTCCAGCCCTAACCCCTCCTTCTCCAGCCCTACCTCCTACCAAGGTGGTAGCTGCTAGCACACCCTGAGGAAAGATGTGACTGTGTTCATGTCAAGCCCCACTCTCACACCAAAACCATTAGGCACATGCAGACTACACAGAGATGATCCCAGATAAGGACACCACTTCAAGACTGCCATAGGTAAATGTTTCACCTGCTTCCACAGAGACAGAGATAAGAAAATGAGAAGACAGAGGAATTTATTTTTATTGAAAGAGCAAGAGAAAACCCCTGAAAAAACAACTAATGAGACTGAAATAAACAACTTACTAAAGAATTCAAAGCATTAGTAATAAGAAGGGTAACTGAATTAGGGAAAATAATAATTTTAACAGTGACAACAGTGATAATTTTAACAAGGAACTAGAAAATACGAAAAAAAACAGAAATGAAGATTACAATGACTAAAATGAAAAACACATTAGAAGGATTGAATAGCAGACTAGGTGGTACAAAATAGCACATAAGTGATCTGGAAGATAGAATAATGGAAATCACTCAGTGGAATAGTGAAAAGGACGTTAAAAAAAATAAAAACAGTTTAAGTTATCTTTGGGATGACATTGAACATACCAACACTCACATTGTAGAGGTCCCAGAAGGAGAATAGAGAGAGAAGGGTGTTGAAAATGTATTTAATGAAATTATGGCTGAAAACTTTCCAAGCCTGAAGAAGGAAACAGATACCCAGGTACAAGAAGCACAGAGGGTTCCAAACAGGATGAAGCCAAACAGACCCATACCAAGACCTGTCATAAGCAAAATGGCAAAATTTAAAGAGAATTCGTAAGGAAGCAAGAGAAAAACAAAGTCATATACAAGGGAACTCCCCCTAAGGTTTTCAGCTGATTTTTCTGCTGAAATCTTTCCAACCAGAAGGGAGTGGCATGATATTTTTAAAGTATTGAAAGGTAAAAAAAAAAAAATGCAACCTAGGGTACTCTACCCAACAATATTATCATTTAGAATTGAAGGAGAGAGAAAGAACTTCTCAGACAAGCAAAAACTAAAAGAATTCATCACTACTCAACCAACCCTAAAACAAATGTTGAAGGGTCCTAAGTGGAAAAGGAAAGGCTATAACAAGAAGTATCTATCTATAGGAAAATAAAAATCCCACAAGTAAAGGCATATAGTAGAGGCTGAGGATCAACTGCTAAAATAAGCTAGTATGAATATTAAAAGACTAATGTACCACAATGTTCATTGCAGCACTCTTTACAATAGCCAGGACATGGAAGCAACCTAAGTGTCCAATGACAGATGAATGGATAAAGAAGATGTGGCACATATATACAATGGAATATGACTCAGCCATAAAAAGAAACAAAACTGAGTTATTTGTAGAGGGGTGGATGGACCTAGAGTTTGTCATACAGAGTGAACTAAGTCAGAAAGAGAAAAACAAATACTGTATGCTAAAACATATATATGGAATCTAAAAAAAAAAGTGGTTCTGATGAACCTAGGGGCAGGACAGGAATAAAGACGCATATATAGAGAATGGACTTGAGGACCCAGGGAGGGGGAAGGGTAAGCTGGGACGAAGTGAGAGAGTAGCATTGACACATATACACTACCAAATGTAAAACAGATAGCTAGTGGTAAGCAGCTGCATCACACGTGGAGATCAGCTCGGTGCTTTGTGACCACCTAGAGGGGCGGGATAGGGAGGGTGGGAGGGAGACGCAAGAGGGAGGGGGTAGGGGGATATATGTATACATATAGCTGATTCACTTTGTTATACAGCAGAAACTAACAACATTATAAAGCAATTATACTCCAATAAAGATGTTAAAAAAAATCAGCTCCTTTAACAAGATGCTTCTGTTAATCTATAAAAGAAAAACCAAACTGATTATGGAAATGTATGGAAAAAGAAAAGATTTTTCCTTTTCTACAAGTTGGTGTAATAAAATGTGCTCCATTACTCTGCTGACCAAAAAAAATAAATAAAAAAGATTAAAAGACTAAGAACTGTAAAATCAAGTATAACCATAATACTCAGTAAAGAGATAAATGTGTAAAAAAGATGTAAAATATGACATCAAACACAAAAAGTATGGGGGAAGGGAGTAAAAAATGTAGATCTTTTATCATGTGTTTGAATATAAAGGGCTATCTACTTAAAATAAATAGATATAGGCCAATATATATAAACCCTAAGTAACAGCAAATCAGAAATCTACAATAGATACACAAAAACAGAAAGGAAAGGAACACAGGCATACCACTAAAAAAATCAAACCACAAGGGAAGAAACTAAAAGAAGAAGAACAAAGAACAACAAAACCAACTGGAAAACAAGTGATAAAAGGGTAATAAGTACATACCTATGAATAATTACTTTAAATGTCAATGGACGAAATGCCCCAATCAAGGAACACAGTGTGGCTGACTGAATTTTAAAAGAAGTGCCCCATCTATATGCCGCATACAAGAGAACTAACTTCAGACACACACAGAATGAAAGTGAGGGGATGGAAAAAGGTATGTCATGCAAGTGGAAATGACAAGAAAGCAATACCCATATGAGACAAAACAGACTTTAAAACAAAGATCACAACAGACGAAAAAGAAGGGTGTTATATAATGATAAAGGAATCAATACAAGAAGAGGATATTATACTCGTTAATAAATACGCACCCAACACAGGAGCACCTAAATACATGAAGCAAATATTAACAGACATAAAGGGAGAAATCAACAATTATACAATAATAGCAGGGGACTTTATCACCTGATTTATAGCAATGGACAGATCATCAAGAGCAAAAAAAAAAAATTCAAAAAGGCAAAATTGGTCTTAAATAAACAACAGATAAGTTCATTAATAGATATCTACAGACATTCCATCCCAGAACAACAGAACACACATTATTTCAAGTACACATGGAACATTCTCTAGGACAGATCACATTCTAGGGCACAAAACAAGTCTCAACAAATTTAAGATATATAAAATTTAAGATATATCAAGCATTTTTTTCCTGACCACAAATGTATGAAAGTAGAAATCAACTACAGAAAGAAAAATGAGAAAAGCACAAACATGTAAAGACTAAACAACATGCTGTTTAAAAAAAAAAAAAATAGTTCAATGAAAAAATCAAGAAGGAAACCAGAAAATTCCTCTAGACAAATGAAAATGGTATACAAGTTTTCAAAATCTATGGGACACAGCAAAAGTATTTCTAAGAGGGAACTTTACAGCAAAACAGGCCGATCTCAAGAAACAAGAAAAATATCAAATAAACAACCTAACCTTCCACCTAAAGGAATTAGGAAAAGAAAGACAAACAAAGCACATAGTCAGTAGAATGAAGGAAATAATAAAGATCAGAGAGGAAATAAATGAGACAAAAAAAAAAAAAAAAAGTAAAGATCAATGAAACCAAGAGCTAGTTCCTTAAAAACATAAACAAAATTGACAAAATTTTAACCAGGGTCATCAAGAAGAAAAGAGAGAGGACCCAAATAAACAAAATAATATATGAATGAGGAGAAATAACAGATACCACAGAGACACAAAAAATATGAATAGAATACTATGAATATTTATATGTCAACAAACTGGACAACCTGGAAATGGACACATGTCTAGAAACATAAAATATTCCAAGTCTTAATCAGCAATAAATAGACAATCTGAACAAAACAATCACTAGTAGTGAAATTAAATTTTTATTTAAAAAAAACAACCAGCAAACAAAAATCTATTACCAGACACCTCTACAGAGAAGTTTTACTAAACACATAAAGAAGAGCCAATACCTATCCTTCTTGAACTATTCCAAAAAAATGAAGAGGGTGAAATTCTTTCTACACTCTGAAATTCTTTCTACAAGGCCATAATTACCCTGATACCAAAACCAGGCAAAGACACTACGAAGAAAGAAAATTACAGGCCAATATCTCTGATGAATATAGTTGCAAAGACCCTCAACAAAATATTAGCAAATTGAAGTCAACAGTATATAAAAAGGATCACACCATAATCAACTGGGATTTATTCCAGGGAGGCAAGGATAGTTCAATATTTGCAAATCAATTGATGTGATATACCACATTAACAAAAGGAAGGATAAAACTCATGTGATCATCTCAATAGATGCAGAAAAAGCATTTGGATGCATGATAAAAACTCTCAAAGCAGACCCAAAACCTATGGGATGTAGCAAAAGCAGTTCTAACAGGGAAGTTTATAGCAATACAATCCTACCTTATGAAACAGGAAACATCTTGAATAAACAACCTAACCTTGCACCTAAAGCAATTAGAGAAAGAAGAACAAAAAACCCCCCAAAGTTAGTAGAAGGAAAGAAATCATAAAGATCAGATCAGAAATAAATGAAAAAAGAAATGAAGGAAACAACAGCAAAGATCAACAAAACTAAAAGCTGGTTCTTTGAGAAGATAAACAAAATTGATAAACCATTAGCCAGACTCATCAAGAAAAAATGGGAGAAGGCTCAAATCAACAGAATTAGAAATGAAAAAGGAGAAGTAACAACTGACACTGCAGAAATAAAAAAAGATCATGAGAGATTACTACAAGAAACTCTATGCCAATAAAATGGACAACCTGGAAGAAATGGACAAATTCTTAGAAATGCACAGCCTGCCAAGACTGAATCAGGAAGAAATAGAAAATATGAACAGACCAATCACAAGCACTGAAATTGAAACTGTGATTAAAAATCTTCCAACAAACAAAAGCCCAGGACCAGATGGCTTCACAGGCGAATTCTATCAAACATTTAGAGAAGAGCTAACATCTATCGTTCTCAAACTCTTCCAAAATACAGCAGAGGGAGGAACACTCCCAAACTCATTCTATGAGGCCACCATCACACTGATACCAAAACCAGACAAGCATGTCCCAAAGAAGAAAACTACAGGCCAGTATCACTGATGAACATAGATGCAAAAATCCTCAACAAAATACTAGCAAACAGAATCCAACAGCACATTAAACGGATCATACACCATGATCAAGTGGGGTTTATTCCAGCAATGCAAGGATTCTTCAATGTATGCAAATCAATGTGATACACCATATTAACAAATTGAAGGAGAAAAACCATATGGTCATCTCAATAGATGCAGAGAAAGCTTTTGACAAAATTCAACACCCATTTATGATAAAAACCCTGCAGAAAGTAGGCATAGAGGGAACTTTCCTCAACATAATAAAGGCCATATATGACAAACCCACAGCCAACATCGTCCTCAATGGTGAAAAACTGAAACCATTTCCACTAAGATCAGGAATAAGACAAGGTTGCCCACTCTCACCACTCTTATTCAACATAGTTTTTGAAGTTTTAGCCAGAGCAATCAGAGAAGAAAAAAAAATAAAAGGAATCCAAATAGGAAAAGAAGAAATAAAGCTGTCGCTGTTTGCAGATGACATGACACTATACATAGAGAATCCTAAAGATGCTACCAGAAAACTACTAGAGCTAATCAATGAATTTGGTAAAGTAGCAGAATACAAAATTAATGCACAGAAATCTCTAGCATTCCTATACACTAATGATGAAAAATCTGAAAGTGAAATTAAGAAAACACTCTCACTTACCATTGCAACAAAAAGAGTAAAATACCTAGGAATAAACCTACCTAGGGAGACAAAAAACCTGTATGCAGAAAATTATGACACTGACGAAAGAAATTAAAGATGAAACAAATAGATGGAGAGATATACCATCTTTTTGGATTGGAAGAATCAACATTGTGAAAATGACTATACTACCCAAAGCAATCTACAGATTCAATGCAATCCCTATCAAACTACCACTGGCATTTTTCACAGAACTAGAACAAAAAATTTCACAATTTGTATGGAAACACAAAAGACCCCAAAAAGCCAAAGCAATCTTGAGAACGCAAAACAGAGATGGAGGAATCAGGCTCCCTGACTTCAGACTATACTACAAAGATACAGTAATCAAGACAGTATGGTACTGGCACAAAAACAGAAATATAGATCAATGGAACAGGACAGAAAGCCCAGGGAAAACCCCACTCACATATAGTCACCTTATCTTTGATAAAGGAGGCAGGAATGTACAGTGGAGAAAGGACAGCCTCTTCAGTAAGTGGTGCTGGGCTTCCCTGGTGGCACAGTGGTTGAGAGTCCACCTACCGATGCAGGGGAGATGGGCTCGTGCCCCTGCCTGGGAAGATCCCACATGCTGCCGAGTGGCTAGGCCCATGAGCCATGGCCCCTGAGCCTGCGCATCTGGAGCCTGTGCCCCACAATGGGAGAGGCCGCAACAGTGAGAGGCCCACATACCGCAAAAAAAAAAAAAAAAGTGGTGCTGGGAAAACTGGACAGGTACATGTAAAAGTATGAGATTAGATCACTCCCTAACACCGTACACAAAAATAAGCTCAAAATGGATTAAAGACCTAAATGTAAGGCCAGAAACTATCAAACTCTTAGAGGAAAACATAGGCAGAACACTCTACAACATAAATCACAGCAAGATCCTTTTTGACCCACTTCCTAAAGAAATGGAAATAAAAACAAAAATAAACAAATGGGACCTAATGAAACTTCAAAGCTTTTGCACAGCAAAGGAAACCATAAACAAGACCAAAAGACAACCCCCAGAATGGGAGAAAATATTTGCAAATGAAGCAACTGACAAAGGATTAACCTCCAAAATCTACAAGCAGCTCATGCAGCTCAATAACAAAAAAACAAACAACCTAATCCAAAAATGGGCAGAAGACCTAAATAGATATTTCTCCAAAGAAGATATACAGATTGCCAACAAATACATGAAAGAATGCTCAACATCATTAATCATTAGAGAAATGCAAATCAAAACTACAATGAGATATCATCTCACACCAGTCAGAATGGCCATCATCAAAAAAATCTAGAAACAATAAATGCTGGAGAGAGTGTGGAGAAAAGAGAACACTCTTGCACTGCTGGTGGGAATGTGAATTGGTACAGCCACTATGGAGAACAGTATGGAGGTTCCTTAAAAAACTACAAATAGAACTACCCTATGACCCAGCAATCCCACTACTGGGCATATACCCTGAGAAAACCATAATTCAAAAAGAGTCATGTACCAAAATGTTCACTGTAGCTCTATTTACAATAGCCAGGAGATGGAAACAACCTAAGTGTCCATCATCAGATGAATGGATAAAGAAGATGTGGCACATATATACAATGGAATATTACTCAGCCATATAAAGAAACAAAATCGAGCTATTTGTAATGAGGTGGATGGATCTTGAGTCTGTCATACAGAGTGAAGTCAGAAAGAGAAAGACAAATACCGTACGCTAACACATATATAGGGAATTTAAGAAAAAAAAATGTCATGAAGAGCCTAGGGGTAAGACAGGAATAAAGACACAGACCTACTAGAGAATGGACTTGAGGATATGGGGAGGGGGAAGGGTAAGCTGTGACAAAGCGAGAGAGTGGCATGGACATATATACACTACCAAACGTAAAATAGATAGTTAGTGGGAAGCAGCCACATAGCACAGGGAGATCAGCTCAGTGCTTTGTGACCACCTAGAGGGGTGGGATAGGGAGGGTGGGAGGGAAGGAGACACAAGAGGGAAGAGATATGGGAACATATGTATATGTATAACTGATTCACTTTGTTATAAAGCAGAAACTAACACACCATTGTAAAGCAATTATACTCCAATAAAGATGTAAAAAAAAAAAAAACTCTCAAAGCTGGTATAAAGGCAACATATCTCAACATAATAAAGGAAATTTATGAAAAACCGCAGCTAACATTGTACTCAATGGTGAAAATATGAAAGCTTTTCCTCTACGATCAGCAACAAGACAAGGATGCCCACTCTTCTTTAACATAGTATTGGAAGTCCTAGCCACAGCAATCAGAAAAGAAAAAGAAATACAAGGCATCCAAATTGGAAGGGAAGAAGTAAAACTGTCACCATTTGCAGATTACATAATGCTGTATACAGAACCATAAAGCCTCCATCAAAAAAGTATTCCAATAAATGAATTTAGTAAGGTTGCAGGCTACAAGATTAACATACAAATATGTTGCTTTTCTATGTGCTAATAATGAACTATCAGAAAGAAAAGTTAGTGAAACAATCTCATTTACATCAAAAATAATAAAATACCTAGGAATAAACTTAACCAAGGAGGTGAAAGACCTATACTTTGAAAACTATAAAACATTGATGAAGGAATTTGAAAATGATACAAAGAAATGGCAAGATACCCTGTGTTCATGGATTGGAAAAATTAATGGTCATACTACCCAAAGTGACCTACAGATTTAATGCAATGCCTTTCAAAATACCATGATATTTTCCACAGAATGAGAACAAATAATCCTAGAATTCATATGGAAATACAAAAGATCCCAAATTGCCAAAGCAATCTTAAGGAAAAAAAAAAAGCAAAAAAACCCAAAGCTGGTGGTATCATGCTCCCAGACTCAGACTATACTACAAATCTACAGTTATCAAAACAGTATGATACTGGAACAAAAACGGACACATATATCTGTGCAACAGAATAGAGAGCCCAGAAATAAAGCCACACACTTACACTCAATTAATCCATAACAAAGGAGGCAAGAATATACAATAGAGAAAAGACAGTCTCTTCAATAAGTGGTGCTGGGAAACTGGACAATTACATGTAAAAGAATAAGACTAAAACATTTCCTCACACCAAATACAAAAATAAACTCAGTAAGACCTGAAACCATAGACCTCCTAGAAAGTACATAGGAAGGACACTCTTTGACATAAATCTTAGCAATGGTTTTTTGGATCTGTCTCCCAAGACAAAAGAAATAAAAACAAAAATAAACAAATGGGACCTAATTAAACTTAAAAGCTTTTGTATAGCAAAGGAAACCACTGGCAAAATTAAAAGAAAACCTATGGAATAAGAGAAAATATTTGCAAATGATATGACTGATAAGGGGTTAATATCCAAAAATCTATAAATAGCCCATATAATTCAATATCAAAAAAAAACAAACAACCCCATTAAAAATGGGCAGACAACCTGAATAGACATTTTCCAAAGATGATATACATACAGAACACCAACAGACACATGAAAAGATGCTTAACATCACTAATTATCAGGGGAATGCAAATCAAAACCACAAGATATCACCTTACACCTGTCAAATGGCTATCATCAAAAATTCTACAAATAGCAAATTTTGGTGAGGATGTGGAGAAAAGGGAACCCTACTACACTGTTGGTGGGATTGTAAATTGTTGCAGCCACTATGGAAAACAGTATAGAGTTTCCTTAAAAAAATAAAAACAGAACTACCATATGTTCCAGCAATTCCACTGCTGAGTATATATTCAAAGAAAACAAAAACACTAATTCTAAAAGGTACATGCACCCCAACGTTCTTAGCAGTATTATTTCTTTTCTCAAGAAATTGAATTTTTGGAAGATTTATCATTGAAACCATAGGATCTGTAAAGCAGTTTGATAATCACTCCTTTAGGTATTTCTTGTGTAACTTGTGAAAAGCATTGCATTATATTTGTATTGTGACTGCCCCTTAGATGCTAATATTCTTCAATTTGTGGATCTTTTCTAACTTTGTAAACTTAGGATAACTGGAATCATATGGAACTGAGCTCAAACTCTGATTCCACTGCTTGCTTATTGTGTGACCTTGAGCAATTTATTCACAATCTCTGTGTCAGTGTTTTCTTATCTCTGAATGGAAAATAACAATCCTTGTGATATATGGTGACTCTGATGAGTAATGAGGTCATGGAAGAAGCCTAAGTGCCCATCAACAGACGATTGGATTAAGAACACACACATACATACATACATACATACACACACACACACACACACACACACACACACACACAACCGGGAATATTACTAGGCCATAAAAAGAATGAAATTTGATCATTTGCAATGATGTAGATGGACCTAAAGGGTATTATACTTAAGTAAGTCAGAGAAAGACAAATACTCTAGTTTATCACTTATATGTGAAATCTAAAAAATAAAGCAAATGGCTGTATGTAACAAAGCAAAAACAGACTCATAGAGAACAAACTAGTGGTTACCAGTGGGAAGATGGAAGGGGGAGGGGCAAGATGGGGTATGGGATTTAGAGACACACTACCAAGTATAAAATAAATAAGCAGGCCTTCCCTGGTGGCACAGTGGTTGAGAGTCCGCCTGCCGATGCAGGGGAGACGGGTTCGTGCCCCGGTCCGGGAAGATCCCACATGCCGCGGCGCGGCTGGGCCCGTGAGCCATGGCCGCTGAGCCTGCGCGTTCGGAGTCTGTGCTCCGCAACGGGAGAGGCCACAACAGTGAGAGGCCCGCGTACCGCAAAATAAATAAATAAATAAGCAACAAGGATATATTGTACAGCACAGGGAAATATAGTCATTGCCTTGTAAAACCTTAGACGGGGCTTCCCTGGTGGCACAGTGGTTAAGAGTCCGCCTGCCGATGCAGGGGACACAGGTTCGTGCCCCGGTCCGGGAAGATCCCACATGCCGCGGAGCGGCTGGGCCTGTGAGCCATGGCCGCTGAGCCTTTGCGTCCGGAGCAACTTTAAACGGAGTATAGTAAATAAAAATTTTGAATCACTATGTTGTACACCTGAAACTGATAATTGTAGAAACTCACATTGTAAATCAACTATACTTTAAAAAAATTATAACTATGTACAGACCATCTGTTTATGAGAGCAGCAACAACAAAAGAATGGCAAAGACATACAGTACAAGCAAAGGAGATTATTGCTAGCATTCACTGGGCAATTTACCTAATTTTTTTATTATACAAAATGACTGAAACACAATGAAGCTAAAATTATTTTATGTCTTCAAGTTAAAAAAAAAAGAAGGTGATTATCATCCTCATGAACTGAGCAGGAATTTTGCAGTCTTAGGCTGCTGGGCAAGGCATGCTAACCAGTGTTCTACGGAAGATGTGGATATCAATAAAATTTGTGCCTGGGCTGGGTGCTTGATACCACCTCTTTTCCAAAGGAGAGTCCTATCCTCTTCCCAGTTTCTTGCCCAGGAAGTGGGTAAACCTTGTACACTCAAATGGGACAATAAAAAAGTGGGATTCTCTACTTTCCCATGGCAATAATGTGATGAAAATATCTAAGTTGATTTCTCAAATATTTGCATCACTTAAGACGTAAATGTATCAATCATGATGGTAACCATGGATCTTCTTTCCCTTCCTCCTTTCACAAATATTTACCAAGTGTCCCATTTTATGTTAAGTCCTACACTGGGCACATGTTTCCTGACTCAAGGTTCTTCTCCCACTTTAGTTGAGAACACAGGCATGCAAACTTCCAATCACAATACAGTGTGATGTTTACACTAAAAAAGGGAAGAACAAGGACTGAAGGAGTAAAGTCAAGAATCAATAGTGCCTGGGTAGAGGACTGGGCTCTTGAATGGTCTTGAGACATATGTAAGATGGAGGAGAGATGGACAATGGGTTTGCTACTGAGGGATGAAGGTATTCAGAGGCCACCTGTTGCATAAAAAACATGATACAGTTTCCAAGTGGCAAGTTACTTGGTGTTCTTGGAACTGCAGGGTTGGTTTAGAAGAGTGACAAGTGATTACACTGCAGGATTAGGCAGAAGTCTTTGAAGGTCATGTGATGATAAACATTTCCACATAAGGTAGAAATTCAATGTCCCATCTGATGTGGGCAGGTAGAATCCATAGATGCAAAAATTAATGATTCTCTAGGACCTTAGCGGTCAAGCTCCTTTATTTCTTTATCTTAATTATAAAATGGTGATCATACTGTCTCCCACATAAGTTGGTTTGAGGCTTAAATGTTTTTTAAAGTGTTGAACATGGAGCAGGCACTATCTCTCATCAGCCCCTCACAGCGGTCTAGACATCATCCCTTCTCTTTATCTCAGATTTTGCTCCTGAAATGACCCCCCTTCTCTTTGAGTCAATAGTTTTCCCTCCCTTCTAGATAGTTTCTATCAACCCACCAAAATTTAAAAAACTGCTCTATAATTTCTTTGGTTTAGAAAAACGTTCTTCCTTTCACCACATTCTCTTTCATCCATGACCGGACTTTTTCATTTTCTAAGAGAATTTCTTGAAAGAAATGCCCATAGCTTCTGTCTACTCTTTATCACCTCATATTTTCCATTCCATAAAGCTTCCATCTTCACCATCTGCAGAGATTATGTCAAGGTTATCAATCATTCCTGATGGTCACTTCCCAGTTCTTCTGTCCCTTTTCTTCTCAGCAGTGACTGGCACGCTGATTTCTCTCTCTATGGTGAAATATTTCCTTCTCTTGGCTTCACTAATGTCACAATGGGTTGACATTTATCCTACCTCTTATATTTCTCCTACCTCCTTACCCACTTATATTCTTTTGCTGTCCCTGAATGGTGGACTACCCCAGGCCTTTGTCCTTGGCCCTTTTATCTACATCTGTTCTCTCCCTCAGTCTTGTGGCTTTCAATGCCATGGACCAACATATCCATTTCACCAGCAACAGTCCTCTTCCATGACTCACTGAGTACTTAGAACAAGACAAACTTCTTACCATGGCTTATGAAAAAGTTTCTGTTTCACAGCCCCTTCTATGTTTTTTACTTTATCAAGGACACTCTCCCCTTTGCCCGTTACACACACCACATTGTCTTTTCTATTTTTCATTCCTTGAACACACAAGCATGCTCCCTCCTGTCACAGGGACTTTGTGTTGGATGTCCCCTATGACTGACTGGGAGGCTCTTCAATAGTCACATGGCTGCATCCTTTCAGCCATTCCCATCTCCAGCCTTTTATGAGTACCTTACCTAAAGGGGTCCCAATAAACTCATTTTCACATGAATATACTTGGATTCTTTACATACCTTTTATCAATACCTGATCATTTCTCCTATTTTATCGTGATTGACTGTCTTCCCTTCACTAGAATGTTAGCCCCATCAGAGTGTTTAGCTTGGTAATTGCTTTATCCCAGGTCCTAGGACACTGCCTGGCCATAGTAAATGCTCAACAAATATTTGTGAACGGAATGAAGGGACAAGTAAATGTTAGTTCTCTTCCCAAAAACCCTGTAAGCAAATGCCGTTAGAGTCAATAAATAACACGTATCACTACACTCATCTTCTTCCAGTGTTTGTAAAATATCCATCATGTGCATTGTATTTGAATTGTTCCATATGGTCTTTACTTGGGTCACTGGCTTTACTTTGTTCTGAGTTTGTCCCACTGGCAAATCATCTGAATACCTTTGAAATCTTTGACCTTGTTCCTTTCATCCAGAAGGAAACATAAGCAGTAATTAGCAGCTGTCATTAACTATGGCTGCCCTTGGAGGGTTGGATACCCCTTTCTGAACTTTGAGTGTCTGGAGTGTTCTTCCTGGAGTGGAGATTAACAGATTTTCTGAAGACGTTACCCTGGAATATCCTGGCACAGAGGGCAAGCTTTTCATGTGCTTATACATGAAACATGGAGTAGGCATGCTGTTACTGTGAAGTGGAAGACTGAAGAAAGTTCAAAAGGAAGGGTTGCAGAAAATAAAGAGCGAGAGAGACTTATCTAGTTTCACATCCCATCTTGGCTCTTTCTAAGTATATGATATTAAACTAGTTACGTTTATTTTGAGTTCCAATTTCTCTATCTGTAAAGTAGGCATAATAATATTTACCCCATAGGGCTGTTGTTTGGGCTAAGTTCAAGTCAATATTTCATCTTTTTGCATCTAGTATATTTTCCAGTACAGTGTAGGTGTTCACTCTTATTAGTAACAACAGGGGCATCCTAAGGGCTGACTCATTCTAATAATGATTTTGTTTTCTACCAAACCTGAATTTTGTTCAAAGCATATTTAAAGATAAAGGGTAAAAAAACTAAATGATGATTAAGGGTCCGTATTTAAAATGTCTTGCTTAAATTGGCCTGAATAATTTTGACTTCACTCCCCTTACAGCTATGTGTAACAATGTAACACTGCATGGGCGGCAGCACAAAGCACTAGGCTCTCCCTTACAGGGGACATTTAAGCAGTGGTTATCAGGCAAGGATGTTGTGTGAGTGAGTCTTTATGTGCTGGAGTATTCCCTTTCAATTCAATCCTGTTAACGTTTTTTGAGCAGATACATTGTACCAGCATTCTACTGACAACTTTTACATGGATTTACACGATACTCTATGAGGCAGGCATGAAGACCACAGTTTGACCGATAAGGGAACTGATATTCGGAGTGGTCAGTAACTGGCCAAGGGTACAGAGCCAGTATACAAATGAGTATCTGTCTAACATCCAGGTTGGTTGGTCACCATAGTCTTTGCCTCTTGTGTCTTTGGTCACTTTATTCTTAACCCAGAAACTAAGTCCTCCCTCTGTTATCCGACCTGCCAAGACCGTTTTTCTAGTAGTCACTGGTAACTTGGAGGTGGGTTGGCACATAGAAATATAGTTGGTTACTGACCGCTAGATAGTTCATCATAGGTGTCACCCTATCATGAGACCTTGTTCCCTAAACAAAATTATTCTACTTCTCCATGTATGTTTTATATATATAGGTAGGATTCCAAAGAAGTTCTCCCCACCCAAGGACAAACATTAGTTGGTAAAAACATCAATATGTTCCAAAGACTTCTCCTTGAAGTTTTCTTCATTGGTTGTCCCCCGCCTTGTTTAGAACCCTTTATTTCAAGGACCTCAGTTGCCAGGGTACATGCTTCTGAACCTTGCCATTTTACACATATTTAAGGACACAAAGCCTATCACCAGAGCTTGGTCAAGCAAAATACAAATTTAGAGGGTTCAGCTAAGGATCCCGTGATCTGTATCTGAGAGATAACAGGATTACTGTGCTCACTGCTGCAGAATGTTCTGAAAGCTGGGCGGTGCTGGGTTAGCCCTTTGCCAAATAGTTGAAATGAAAGAATCCCCAAGTAGGAAGAGGTATCGACCTGCCTTCTCTAATTTCAGGTCACTTTTTTAAGGAAGTTGTAGAGAAAGTACCAACATTACTTTAGAAGAATCCCATTTTCAGATACCATCCATTTCTCTGTAATCACATTTAAAACTTAACTGACAGGTAGAAGGACAGGGCTACTGTGGATCAAAGGAGACAAGGCACAGATGGGAAGCAAGCTGGCCACAGGAAAAGAAAAATGAAAGAGGACCGTGGGAGAAGATAAGGTAAAGTAGGAGAAGAGAGGAAGTGAGGTGATAATTACTGAGCAACTTCAACATACCAGGAACCGCTTTGGAGAGTCTTCCCAACTCAGAACAGCTCAGTGAGTCAATATTATTCTTCATCTTTTAAATATAAGAAACTGAGAAGTAGGCAGCAGGCTTGATGTACCAGAGTCACACTGATAATCGGCACCAGAGTCTGGCTGCAAATTTATTTTCTTATAACTCAATTCATCCTCCTAATACGCCATGAGGTAAGTCATATTCTGCCCTTCTTCAGAGAGAAGGGAACAGAGACTTTGAGTAGTTAAACAAATTTGTAAAACACTGGCTTACATTTAAACAGATTCTTTATAGTTACCCACAAGCAGAGAAGGCTATCAGCACTGTAAGAATTCCATCCTGCTTAAGAACATAGACCTTGTGAGTCTGAATCCAGCACAGCCACTTAGGAGCTATGTGACCGTAGGCGAGTTGTTTATCTTCTTAGTGCCATAATTTCCTCATTGGGTTAAGGTGAAATGTAAATGATTTACTATGTGTACAGTGCCATTTCCCCCCATAATCATGCATTTTGTTTTTGCCTTTTTCAAAGATTAAATGAATCCACAGTTCAAATGCAAGATGGCCACTAAAACCAGAGTAAGTAATTCTCTACTGTAACATGTTCCTGAAGAAAGTGGTGTTTCATGCTATAGAGTTGGCTGTAACATCACTTTCTAAGCAGTAGCTATTGAGGTGAGAAAAGAAAGAAATCATCCCTTATCATTCTGTGAAACCTTCCTTCTTCCACACTTGTGTCCCCTATAGATCCCCCTGCCTGCTTCACTTGACTTAACTTGTAATCCCGGTTACATCTCTCAAGTCACAACCTTGTCTTCTCCCAGAAAGTCTTCCCTGTCCTCCTCCAGGCCAAGTTAGGTGACACCCGTGCTTCCACCACTTGAACATGTACTGCATTTGTTGATCATACATCTTCCCAACAGAAACAGACCTTGTCTGCTTCCCTAGAAAGTCCAATAAGAAAAAAGACAAGGTCTGCCTTGCTTACCACTCTAACCCTGGCATGTAGAATAGGCCCAGCAAATGCTATAAGTTAAAAACTAACCACAGATGAACAAAGAAGCAAATGTAAGTAATTTGTTCAAGTTGATTAGGGGCAAATAAACTGACTTTGAAGTCCATGTGCTTTCCACTAAGCCTCATTAGCGCGTAACAAAATTGTTAGATTATACTGGTACACTTGCATTTCACCCATCAACTAACCTATTAACAAAGCCACACTTATTTATTGAATTCTATGATTACTCTGAGAAAAATTTTAAGCTCTATTGTTTTTTAGAGGCAACGTTAAGAAAACCTTTCAGCTCAGTTCATTTGAACAAAATTGATACCATTAGTATGAACCTGGCATTGTATTTAAGTATATTCCTAAGGGACCCGCAATCAAATGAAAGAATGTGACATGCTAATAGATAGTTTTTGAACAATATTAGAGTGCTATAATAGAGGGAGACATAAAAT
Organism: Pseudorca crassidens; assembly: GCF_039906515.1. Lineage (NCBI taxonomy): Eukaryota > Metazoa > Chordata > Mammalia > Artiodactyla > Delphinidae > Pseudorca > Pseudorca crassidens. The sequence continues at coordinate 58,175,154 of NC_090304.1, forward strand.
CAATACTGTTCCTATGAAAATACGAATGAAAAGGATAAAAAAATTACAAAACTTTAAATAGATCATTATTGACATGAAGAAGGTAAAGTGTGAAACAGCTTGATAATTCAGAAGAAATGTGCACCACCTTCCCCCCTGGGACCATTAGCCTGAAATTCGTAAATAGTCAGAATGAATCAGGCAATCTTATGTATTTTAGTTACAGAAGAAATTTTAAAAATTTGGGGTGGAGACAAATATTTCAAATGGACACAATTTTCAGTCTTTATATCATCAGTTTCCTGTGAAACTATCCTATGTTTAGAACAGAATATCAAGTGCTCACTTGTGGCACATGGTTTTAAGTCCTTAGGGCTGTGCAATCTGAATACACCTTTCTGTGGTTTATTACACTGTAAGCATTGACTATGTAAGGATACTTTAACAGCTGAAGTCCTAACTTAGATTGTGGTGGGCAAAGGTTGGGGGAGGCTCTGTTGTTTTGTTTTTTGTTGTTCTTTTCTACAGTCCCCAAGGACTCAGCTTTACTTAAAATTATTAACGACTTCTACCTTCTTTAAGAGATGGTATAGTATATTGGAAGGATTCTAGGCTTTAGAATTAGATCTGGGTTTAAATCTCATTTCTGACAGTTATTAACTGATCTTGGCAGTGTATATTTCTTTGATATTGGTTTCCTTTCTCTCAGTGTGAGGCTCTACATCAGTAAGACAAAATGTGTAAGTTTCCTGATCATAACAACTGTTTAAAAAATATTAACTACCTTCTAGATGAGTGTTCACAAACACAAGTATCCACATATGCTGACCAATAACTTAAATGAATAAAAATGGAAAAAGTAATGATGTATCCAGAGGTGGGAGCTCTGGGAAAAGTGGAGGACGCAAGAACATTCTAGAACAAACCGTTGTTGCTCATCTCTAGTTGATAGTTATTTTTTATTTATTTATTTTTTTGCGGTACGCGGTCCTCTCACTGTTGTGGCCTCTCCCTTTGCGGAGCACAGGCTCCGGACGCACAGGCTCAGCAGCCATGGCTCACAGGCCCAGCTGCTCCGCAGCATGTGGGATCTTCCCGGACCAGGGCACGAACCCGCGTCCCCTGCATCGGCAGGCGGACTCTCAACCACTGCACCACCAGGGAAGCCCAATAGTTATTTTTAAAGACAAATGATTTTTTAAAATAGTGTGGGTCTCTTCTTCTACCCAACATTGAGTAAAAGGGACCAAACTTACCCACCTACTTGAAACCAGACAGAATCTACAAAACAATAACTTTTGAGAAATTCAACATTTAAGCATCATAGGACAAGGACTCTCACTGAAAGATGGTAAGCAAGTGGTGTGAGTAGTATGATTTCACAGCCTACTGTCTAGGGAGAGTGTCCAGGCCAAATATAGCCTGACAGTCTCTGACATAAGAGCCTGGGGGAAGTCAAGGTGGCTAGAGTTTGCAGAGTATAGTAGCACTGAAGAAAGCTCCAGAGAGAGACAGTGAGCTCGGGAGATCTGCAGAGGGTCCCCTTCAGGTGTTCACATCAATACTGTTCAGTACATGAGTATGAGAAAACGACCTGAGGATAGAGAAAGAAACACTCAAAAAGATTAGAGGAGAAAAATCTCCAAAGATCACAAAGGGCCAGTGATAGGTAATCTTTCTACCAGTTCAAGTGGAAAAAAATAGGTATCAGGTATAGTACACAGAAGGGTTTGCCTTAGAAGTACAACAAAATTAGCCCTAAATGGAATGCTCCTTTTGTCCCTTCTAACAAAGTTTAAAAGCAAGGTCCAAAATAGACAAACTGATTCCAAGTGACTTAACTGAATCCCAGAATAAAGACTGTAAAAGATTTATAGAACTGTAAAGGTATCCAGTACCCAACAAGTTAAAATTTGTAACATCAGGCACCTGAGTAAAAAAATTATCAGGCATGCAAAGAAACAGGAAAATATGACCCATTATGAGAAAAAAATCAATCAAAAATGACAGAGCAATGAAAAATATGATAGAATTAGTAAATAAGGACATTAAAATTTTTATTGTAATTGTATTCCATATAATAAAGAAGTGACAGCAAAGACAGAATCAAATAGAAAAATGAAAGACAGCATTAAATATGGAGTTAAGCAGAGATGTGAAATTCCATATTTCTACTGAAGTCTGTATCTTTTCATGTCTCCATATATATTTTTCCCCTAAGATCAAATTTCTAGAGACTAAAAACTATAATATCTGAACTAAACTGGATGGGAAAAATAACAGATTGGATATTGCAGAAGAAAAGATTAGTGAACTTGAAAACATAGCAATGGAAAACTATCCAAAATGAAACAGTGACAGAAAAAAAGAGAAAAGAAATTATGGGTCAATTTCAAGTAGTGTAATGTATAATTGGAGTTCCTAAAGGAACAAAATGTTATTGCTAATAAGACAATAAAAGAAGACAAAATGGAATACTAAAAATAATTAATGAATACAACAGAAGGCAGAGAAAGAGGAAAAAGAAAACAAAGAATAATTGGAACAAAAGAAAAACAAATAGGAACACGGCAGTTTGATATACAACTATATCAATATAACATAAAATGTAAATTATCCAAACGCCTCAATTAAAAGCAGAGATTACTTAATTGAGTAAAGACGCAAGCCCCAAATATATGTTGCCTGAAAGAAACCCATTTAAATTAAAAGATACTAGTAAGTTAAAAGTAAAATGACAGAAAAATATTCCAGGCTTAGGCACATTACAATTTCCTCATAGAATTTCATGAGGTGAGAGAAATGTCATTTCCATTGAAAGCATTCTCTTGGCCAGCAATGAATATTATCCTTTTTGTTTTTTTTTTTTTTTAAATGACTGTCTAGGGAACTCAGTTCAAAATTTAATACTTAAATTCAATAACTACCTTAGTCTTTTAGTATCAGTTTGAGGGATATGGATTTTAGAATCATACAAATCAAATTCAACTGTTTAAATTATCAATGCTACCACAAGATAGACAAGACTATTGGATAACTTTTTTTTTTTTTACCTTTAGCATTTGTCTCTGATGATATGAGTATTGTTGTTCTAACTTTGTTGTGAAGATGAACTGAGATAATGTATGTAAGATCACACAGCAGGGTGACCTGCACTGAGTAGATGCTCTCTTCAGTGATCATTCTGCCTTGTCTGTCCTTCTCCTCAAATCCATTTCCAATAGAACCTCTGCTGACTCTTATAATGAGAGAAATTATTGAGCACACACTCTGTCAGGCATTCAACTTATATCTAATAAGTTCATTTTAAAACACAAGTATGGTATTATTTATAAAAAATAAAGAAAAACACAGTTTCAATGATAACTGGACATGGACGGTCTATATACAATGTCTGACTGGGCTAAATAAACAAATTCATGAACTGCTGGCTGAGTTTATACGGAACAGTGTGAAAATGAATAATGTGTTTTCCCCATCATATCCAGGAGTTGGCATTCCACTTTCAGCAAAATATATTTCCACATGCATATGAATTATCCCATACCTTCATTTCCTCTCAGGCTTTCTGATTTTTAAATACTCTAAGAAGAATAATTCATAATTTTATACTATAATCCAAAGACTTTCCAACTCAGCCTCTCTAATATGCCCAGGGTTATGATGACTTCTGAGTGACATACTAGAGTGGACTTGAGTACTGGCTCCATTATCAATTCACCCAGTGATTTGGACAAGTTATGCAAAGTCTATGACTAATGGGGTGCTTGTGAATCAAGGATGGTAGAATTAATGCCACAAGGCTGTTATAAAGAGTATATGAGAATTCAGGCAAATGCCGGCCCATGGAAACTATTCAAAAATTAGATTTTTAAAATCATGTATATTATTATTACTCTCATAATACTGCTCCTCTTACGGCTGTTTTGTTAATTGTGGTTCATTGAATCCAGGCTGACTGCTACAATGAAAGCATTAGAAGGCTATGATTGTACTGGACTCTTGTTGGATGCATTTCTGAGTTCAAGGTACAAATTTTCATGCCCCACTTACCTCTACAAGTAATAACATTTCCAGAGCTTTTGATAGCAAAAGTAATCATGTTAAAAGACCTCGATTTAAATAAAATTTAAGCAAGCACTCTTAATTGTCTAAATTTGATCTATCATTAAAGCAAACGGTGTGGGTTGAGTATAAATTCAAGGGTATAATTAGGTATCCTTAACTAGTTCTTACTTGTATATTAAGTTGAATTGATTTTATGCCTTTTTTTTTCAACTCTGAGCTAAGCTTCATGGAGACAATTTAATCTCTTAATTACCTGTATATTTAGTGTCAAAAAAGCCTACTGATTTATTAGTTTCACCTATCAATATCTGTTTAGGAAATTGTGTGGGACTGTATTTTTTCTCAGACCATAGTTAAAGTAATTCTTCAACATCAGCCCTAAACATAAGAACTTCTAATCTGTGGAACACCCAGGATTCAAACAGATGAAGAGTCCTTTTACATCAAATAATGTTAAATTCAGAGTAAATCTGCTGCCAAACAGAGCATTTATTCTTTATTCCTCAAACACACTTCTCTGAAGATACAAATTTGACCTGATTTGGATAAATGACATGAGAAAACTTGAAATTTTATTGGCTTAGGAATTTCTGTATCTAGTAGGGCACAGAAAGATGAAATTACCAGATGAAATTATTCATTACAACATGATTTTCAATAGGTGAAAAGTAAAGTCAATCCAAAATATGGATAAACAAATTTTGACATACCCAAACAATGACATCCTATTCAGCAATAAAAGGAAAAAAATATATAGACATGTTTCAACATGAACAAACCTCAAATGCTTTATGATAAGTGAAAAAAGTTGGGCAAAACGAACAACATATTCCATTCATATGAAATAGCCAGGAAAGGCAAGAGAGGTAAAACATGGGTAGTAGTGGCCTGGAGCTGGGAATGGGAGTGGAGATTGGCTTAAATGGGCACTAGGGATCTCTTTGGGGTGAGAGACATGTTCTAAAACTGGATTGTGGCGATGGTTTCATAAATCTCTAAATTTACTACAAATGACTGAATTATACTCTTAAAATGTGAACTTTGTGGTATGTAAATACTTCAAAAAAGTATTCAAAACAAGCAAGTGGAAATTGTATCAGTGTAAAAGACAATATCTGAAATAAAAATTCCCCGCACAGGCATAACATAAAAATGAATATGACAGAGGAGAGGCTCATTAAATAAATTTAATCAATGGAAACTAATTTAAAGAGAAAAACTACATTATTGAAAAATAATAGCAAAGTCTTAGGGCACAGTCCTGGTTCCTCCTCAAGGAATATACCTAACAGAGAATCTCTGAGTTCTTCTTCAGGAACCTAGCCTGCACCTAGGGTGAGCATGAGTCCTGGAGCCAATGCCTTGTTACCTCACCACCAACCTATCAGAACAAAGTCATATACCCTGCAGCCTTCATCACGAATTCTGCATATAAAACTTCTCCCTGCAAACCAGTGAAGGGTTCGGGGTTTGTGAGCACGAGCCATCTGTTCTCCTTTCTTGGCTCTGCAATGAACTTTTCTCTGCTGCAAACTCCCAAGTTTAGGTTTGCTTGGCCTCACTGTACATTAGGCACACGGACTTGCACTCAGTAACATTAGTAGGTGGGATATTTGGGAGGTGACTAGGATTATTATTAGTGCCCTGATAGAAGAGGTCTGAGAGAGTTCCTTTGTTCCTTCTGCAATGTGAGGATACAAGAAATCTGGGACCCAGAAGAAGACCCTCACTGGACCATGCAGACACCTTAATCTTGGACTTTCAGCCTCTTGAAATGTGAGAAACAAATGTTTATTGTTTATAAGCCGAAAAGTCTTAGGGACCTACATTTAACATAAGGTAACTTGAATCCAGAGGGAAAAGATCAAGAGAGTGAGGCAGAAAAATTCTGAACGTACATTAACTGAACATTTTCTGAATTCAGTGAAAGATAAATTTTTAAATTAAAAAACCTCAGCAAAAACCAAGCAGGATAAGTATAACACAACCATGCCTGTACTTCATAGCCCTATTCCCGTAAATCAAAGGGAAAACCTTAAAAGAAGTTACGTACAGGGGAACAACAATTTGAATGACCTCTTACTTCAGAAAGCAGTTGGACAACATCTTTCATGAGCAGTAAGAAAAAAGACAATATCATCATTAAAAATAATAAACTCTTTATCCAGAATTCTAGACCCAGCAAAAATATTCAAGAATGATGACAAAATGAAGACATATTCAGATACTGGCCTATTTATACTACAAGAAAGTCTACAGGAAATTCTTCAGTTTGAAGGGAAATGATGGAAACTCAGATGATATCAGATGGAAAGGGAATAAAGAGCATCATAAATGATATATAAGTGAATAAATGTAAAATACTATTTTTCTCTTAATTTCTTTAAAATACATGCAACTCAAAGGCAAAACTATAACCTTGTCTTGTAAGGTTTATAATATAAATAGATGTAATACATATGACAACTAAAGCATGAGGAATGGGAATAGTGCTAAATATATTTACATTAGTGCATTACATCATTGCAAGTTATTTATATTTTATGTGAAATGGTACAAATTATATTTAACTGATAAAGTTAATGTATATTATAATTACTAGAGCAGTCACTAAAAATAAGGCAAAGAAACAAATCTAAAAAGACAAAAATAAGTTAAAATTTTAAAATATTTATAAAATCCAAGAGAAAGCAAGGGAAGAAGAACACAAGAAAAGTAGCAGTTGAGCAAACAGAAAATAATATGATGGTAGAAGCAAATCTACCCATATGATTACTCATTTTAAATATTATTAGGCTTGACATTACAATTAGAAGTCAGACATTATCAGGCTGTATATGTTGTCTACAAGTGATGCACTTTAAATATAATGATACAAGTAGAATAAAAATAAATGAGTAGAAAAATATCACACAAACATTGAGCATAATACTGGGATGACTATATTAATATCTGATAAAGTAGATTCAAAACAGTATTATCAGACATAAAGTTGGCCTCTTCATAATGATAATATTTAATTCACCAGGAAGATATAACAATTACAAATCCTTATGTAACTAATAAGATGGTTTCAAAATATGAAAAACAAAGTTAAAGGAAAAAACAAATCAACAATATTTGGAGATTTTAACACTCATATCTTAGAAATTGATATAATAATTAGAAAAAAAGGTAAAAATATGGAAATGAGAATAACACTATCAATTCCCTTGAAATAATTGATATTTATAGAAGTCTCTATTCCACACCAGCAAAATACACATTCTTTTCTAGTGTTCATGGTACATTCACCAAGATGGGCTATTTTCCAGGCTATATAATAAATCCCAAATATAAAAGGGTTGAAACCATAAGTAGTATGTTCTATGACCAAAGTGAAATTTCACTAGAAATTAATAACAAGATATCTAGAGCATCATATTTGAAAATTAAACAACACACTTTTAATATTTAGAATTTTTTTAAAAAAATACATAGGTTAAAGAAGCAAAGAAGAAATCATAAGGAAAATTAGAAAAAAAAATTGAACCAAATAATAATAAACACAGTATTTCAAAAATTCATGTATTGCAGCTAAAGCAACATTCTGAGAGAAATTTATAGGTTTAAATGCTTATAGTAAAAAAGAAAAACAATAATCTTAAAGAGATATCCTAAGTTTCCAACTAAAGGAACCAAAAAAAAGAGTATATAAGAATAAATATAAATGTAATAGAAAACAGAAACCAAAAGTTGGTTCTTTGAAGGCAATCTACAGAATGGATAATCCTCTAATTATACTGATCACGTAAATAAGAGACAGAACAAAATTGCCAATATTAAGAATGACACTTAAAGGATAAGTTAATTTTATGAATAAAATTATACCAGGAAATTAGATAGCTTAGATAAAATGGAAATACTTCTTGAAAAATAAAACATCAAAACTGACTCAAAATGAAAAAAAAAAAATGAATAGCTCTGTATCCATTGAGCAAATTGATTTTGTATCAAAAAACCTTTCCACAAAGTAAACTCCAGGCTCTAATTGTGAATTATATCAAATTTTTAAGGATGAAATAATACAAATATCTCACAAAATCTTTCAGAAAATAGAGGAAGAATAAAGATATCCCAACGTATTTTATGAGATCAGCATAACCCTAATGCCATACCTGGACATAACAAGAACAATAGAGCATGAAAATAGTGCAAAAGTCCTTAGCAAATGACTAGCAAATCAAATCTTAACACCTGAAGTTGACAACACATCATGGTCACAAAGGGCTTATTCCAGTAGTGCAAGGTTTATTTAACATTTACAAACCAAACAATGTGATTCATCATGTGAAAAGAATAAATGAAAGAAGCCATATGATCACTACAATAGATTCAGACAGACCATTTTACAAAGTCCAGCACCAATTTTGTTAGAAATTCTCAAATAGAACAACTTCATTTTGATATAAGTCATTTAGAAAAATCTTATATCTAAATCATACTTAATTGTTAAATATTGAACAATTTTCCATTGGATCAGTAACATGACCCCTCCTGGCACTTCTGTTCATCATTTTACTGGATGTTCTAGGCATTATAGTAAGGTGAGAAAAATAAACAAGAAGCAAAAAAAGATAGAAAGGAAGAAGTAAAACCATGACTTATAGATAACCTGGTTATTTATGTGGGAAATCCTAAAAATTCATGAAATAACTACCAGAACTAATGAGTAAACTTAATTAGCAAGATTGCAGGACACAAGATTAATATCCAAAAATCAATTCTAGTTTTTATATTCTAACATCAAGCAATTGGAAAATTAAAACAAATCTATGTATAACACCATTAAAATTACTTAGGAATTTAAAAAAAGAATATGCAAGAATCCTGTACTGACAGCTATGAAATATTGTGGGAAGAAACTGAAGATATAAATAAATGGAGAGCTATACATAAGTTTCTGCACCCAATTCTAATGTATGTGTGCGTGTTCCCATGCCAACAGGCAATTCAACATCAGCTGGGTGTCCCACAATTCAACTTAATTCTGACACCATCTACCTGAAGACAGGTCAGATCCCACAGGTTAAGAGTTCACTCCTACAACACAGCACCCCACCAATTCAAATGCCAATCACAAATCCAGGTTGTCACCTTGGCTTCTGACCAACTGGCTATAGATCAGAGGCTCCAATGACCTCCTCCTTGGGTTTGATTAATTTGCTAGAGTGGCTCAGAGAACTCAGAGAAACATTTTACTCACCAGATTACTGATTTATTATAAAAGGATCTAACTCAGGAAGAGCCATACAGGAGAGATGCATAGGGCAAGGCATGGGGAAGGCTAAGGGACATCCAAGTTCTCTCTGGACAAACCAGCATAAATCCCCACATGCCCAGCAGCCCAGAAGTTCTTAGAACCTCATCCTTTTGAGTTTTTTATAAAGGTTTTATTCCATAGACACGATTGATTAAATCACTGGTCATTAACAGTTGAACTGTCTCCAGCCCCTCTCCCCTCCCTCCAGGTGTGGGCCTGGAACTCAAAGTTTCCACCCACTAATCACCTGGCCGGTTTCCCTGGCAACCAGCCCCCATCCTCAGGTGTTTTCCAAAAGTTTTTTTATTAACGTAACAAGAGACACCTTTGTAGCTCTCCACAGTCAGTAAATTCCAAGAGTTTTAGAAGCTCTGTGCCAGAAATGGGGGGGGGGGGTTGTTGGGAGTTTAAAAACTAAATATATATTTTTTATTATAAATCACACTATCACAATTAAATATTCATGAATTGGAAAGCTCAATTCTGTTAGGCTCTCAATTCGCTCAAAATTCCAGGAGGCTTTTTTTTTTTTTTTTTTTTTTTTTTTGCGGTACGCGGGCCTCTCATTGCTGTGGCCTCTCCCGTCGCGTAGCACAGGCTCTGGACGCGCAGGCTCAGCGGCCATGGCTAACGAGCCCAGCCGCTCCGCGGCATGTGGGATCTTCCTGGACCGGGGCATGAACCCGTGTCCCCTGCATGGACAGGCAGACTCTCAACCACTGTGCCACCAGGGAAGCCCCAGGAGGCTTTTTTTTAGGGGAAGTTACAGGTTGACAAACTAATTTTTAAATTTATATTGAAATGAAAAATACCTAGAATATCCAAATCAACCTTGAAAAAGAAGAACAAAATTGGAAGACTTACACTACCCAACTTCAAAACTTACTATAAAGCTACTAATAATCTGAACAGTGTGGTACTGGCATACAGTTGGATGGCTCTAACAAACAGAATAGAGAATCCAGAAACAGCTACCCTCCTATGGTAATTGATTTTTTGGAAAAAAAAAAGCATCAAAGCAATCTAATGGAAAAGGAAACTCTTCTTAACAAATGATGTTGGAATCACAGTGTTTTGAGGGTGGACATGAAATAAAACCCTACCTAACACCATACATGGAAATTAATTCAAGAAGAGTCATAGACTAAGAGGTAAAACTATAAAGCTTTTGGTGGAAAACACACAATATTTTTATGACTTGGGGGTAGGCAAGTGCTTCTTAGATCACTGGAAGCAATAACTATAAAACATGTTAAATTAGACTTCACTACAATTTAAAACTTGTTCATCAAAAAAATACCATAAAGAAAATGAATAGCAAGCCACAGACAAGGAAAATTACTTGCAAAACATACATTTGATTAAGAATAGTGACCAAGATATAAAAAACCTCTACTCTTAGGTATTTACCCAGGACAAATAAAAGCATATATTTGCAAAGAACTTGTACAAGAATAATTATAGCAGCTTTATTACTTATAGCTTAATGTTGGCAACAGCCCTGGTAACCTTCAATAGGAGAATGGAGAAACAAACTCTGACATATTCATTTAATTGAATACTACTCACAAATAAAATTATTAACACATTCATCAACATGAATGAATCTCAAAAACATTTTTGAGTGTACGAAACCTCACATAAAAGGGAACATACATTATTCCATCTATATGAAATTATCAAACAGAAAAAGCGAATAAGTGGTGTAAACTTTAGAATATTGTTTGACGCTGAGAGTGTGGGGTGATGGTATCTTGATAGGACTATGGGTTACCCAGGTGTATACACTTGTCAATACTCAGTGAATGTATACTTAATAGTTGTACATTTCATTGCTTGTAAATTTTATGTTAAAAACTAAACAAATAGTGAATTCCATTTGCATCCTGAAGTCTTTGGGAAGAAATGGGCTCATATCTTTGTGAAATGCATTGAAACTCAGATGGGATAATAGGTAGCAGCCTAGAAGACAGATATGTGGAATGTAATAAAGCAAGTAAATAAAATAGTAACAGTAGAATCTAGGTAGTGGGTATAAGAGTATTCACTGTAATATTTTTTTCAACAACGGTGTGTGTTTGAAAGTTTTCATTCAGAAATTTTGGAGGGAAAAAAAAAATACCCAAATCAAACCCTTACTGGTTTGTGACTCCTCCAACTTAGGTTTCCAAACAAGACAATCACTTCAAGTTCAGAAATATTTAGGAAAGAAATAAAATTGAATGTTAAAGGCAATTCCAACTGGTTTACTCACCTTTCACAGAAGATTTCAAGCGTTCTGCTTCCTCTCTGCCCTCATTTCACGGATACTCTGCAGCATTTGCCGAGACTCTCCTTAAAATTGTACGCTTTGCCTCTTGTCCTTCCTCTTATTCATGGTATCCTTATTTCCTTTCCTATCTCCTTTTCTTTTCCATCTCACCAAAGCTATTATTTCCTCAAAATTTTGCCATCAGCATTCTTTATTTGCTCCATTAATAGTTCTTAAAATTGGCCTTGGGACCGCTTGTTTTCAGAATCACATAGGTGGCTTTTAAAAGTTCAGACTCATCGACCTGCCACGGAGCTCCGGAATTCGCCTGTCTGTGGGCCAAGCGGGACCCTGGACTCTTACATAGCTAACAACCTCCACAGGTGATCCCCATTCACCTTGTTAACAGTGCCTGCTTTGCAAGCTCCCCTCATCATGCCCCACAGGTGGCACTTGTTCCTGGTGCTGCTGGTTTCTTTGGATGATTCAAAGTACTCTCTGCTACCTTGTTTCCATTTTCATTCCTTTAGTTTGTCTGTTCCTGTTTGTCCCTCAAAGATTAACATCTTCATAGTGTTTTACAGCTCCTGCCTGGCTTGACTAAGACGTAAATTAGAAACTCCTCATTTGAGGCACAACATGACTGATCCGAGTCTATCTCATGGTATTATATATCTTAACTTTCTTTTATCTTCTATATTTCAGAAACATTCAGCCACTTACTTAGTGGAAGTGCCTTGCACACTTGTGATTAGTTCCCAAAGGAGGAAGCTTGATTTTATCCACTCAGAGATCATTTTTCCACTTTCAGTAATAAATAATGTATATCTATAAAGTAATGTTCTGTTCTGCAGGAAAGTTAACTTTGTTATTATAAATCTAAAGCTTTCTAATTTGTAACCCTCTTTTCCATATCAAAATCACTGTTTTTAGTTAACATAATTTTGAAATAATGGGAATTTTTGGAGGAACAAAACTATAGCAGAACCATTTAATCATAAGATTCATGAGGCCAGAAGCAGTGTTTATACTGATCACCATGGAATCCTCAGCTCCATCATGGTCCTGAGACCCCCTATGCTCTCCAAACGTACTATTCATAACAAATCTCCAATGTATAAAAATGTATTATATTACCAACATCACAAGATTTTGTAAACAAAATTGTTAGATTGTGACATGAAGTTTTTGACACAAGGTCTTGTGTATAGTATGTGCTCAATAAATATTAGTTCTTGTCTCTTTATAGCCAGCGGCATAGCTTAGTCTTCTATCATGGCAATTAAATTTGGGAGTGGGATCAGGTGGGGTTGTAGTAGTCCAAATGTTAGAGGGAAAGAGAGCAGACACAAAAGGCTTCAGCCATTGTCTCCAGAGTTTCAGAGTTACTGTTTCCTTTAACTTCTTTATACCAGTAGTAACAACCACCAGATCAATATCTTGCCTGAAATATTCTTGTTGAACAGTGAATGTGTTTGGAGGAGGACATACTCTCCTGTTCCCCCTCAAGCTAGACTTTTGTCTATAGCCAAACAAAGAGTGTGTTAAGAACAGACCTATACACCTAACTTCTATTATTCTTGGAATCCATGGAGATCAGGGGTCAAGCAATTGGGATCAGGGATCAGTAATGTGGACAGGAAAATGATGATGGAATAAAGATTTGCATTGATTCTCCATATGCCAATAACTATGAACATTTGGGTTCTCAAGCAGGGTCTTTGTTTAAGTGCTCACAGGTTAAGAGATGCCTATTAAGGCTCTTTGATAACTCCTGGCTGTAACAAGCACAGTTTCTGTAAATGAACAGTAGTCAATAGTTGGTGGGTCAAAATCCTGAGATTAGAGTTTTCAAAGGACTGGAAGAAAACAGCATGTACTTCACCCACCTAGTCTGCCTTGCTTCCCTCATCTTCAGGTCAGTTAAAGTCCACAAACATTTACTAATCACCTCCATGTCCAAATGAGCTAAATGTCAAGTACCCAAAGTAAGAGAAGCATCTGCCCTTATGTGACTGAGGAACAAACTGTACAGGGCTAATCATGCCACCGAGTAGACTGGGATAAGTGCAGGGATGACGATGATGATGACGAAGATGATGGGGTGATGATAACTTTCATCTCTGGAATGCTTCCTATGCGGCAGATATCGTTCTAAGTGTTTGATAGGGATGAAATGTATACCATGTAGTCATCAAAACACCCTGTACAAAATGTCAATAATTACCTCATTTCACAGCTAGGGAAACTGAGGCACAAGTTGTTAAGTAACTGGTTAAGGTCACATAGCTTTTAAGTGCGGAGCTAGGATTTCAACTCAGACACAACAGAGGGAATAATTAACTCTAATTGAGGGTAGTGAAAACTTTACAGTGGAAGTGATATTTGAACAGGAATTGGGGGTATGCAGTATTAGGATCTGGACCTATAGAGAGAACTACAGGTTCTCTTGTTCTACAGGGGAAGGTATGAAAGGCAGCAGGGGTTGCCTGAGCAAGGTCACAGATGCACAAAAGGATATGGTGCATGTGCTGGACAGTCTTCATCTGCTCCCCAGAGTAAATATCTGCCCTCCTCTGCCCTGCTCTGTGCTCTGGGAAGATGGTTTCTACATACCTAGTCACTTGGGCTCCCTCACCCTCTGCCGTCCAAATGTGTTTGGCGGATGGGGGCCACCAGCATGAGAACAGAGCGTGAGAAGACAGAGTCAGGATTTATTTTCTGTTTCCTCCTGCTGGGCAGGATGCGGCAATGGCTGTACTTCTCTACCTAATGTCGCTACAGCTGCTCCAGGTCTTTGCTCAAAACCTGCCAACTCCCCACCTTTAACAGGAGGGAAAATAATTCTTTAAGTTAAAGGGTCCAGAGATAAGAACGGAGGCTAAAAACCAACAAACAAAAAACCCAGATGGAACCAGCTGGGACCAAGATGGCGATGAATCTGACCTCCAACAGACCCTGAGTCTCATTATACGTTGATTTACTACATTAGCATATTAAATGACACACCTACCGGTAGCCGTGACTGAACATTAAAGACCAAGAAAGGATAAAAAGGGGGTGGCACCCCCCTCCATTGGAAAAAGCCCTGCCCCCTCCCCGGTAGACTAATGCATATGGCTCCCCATAATTAGCCTCACTCCTCCCCTCTTTGTCTTTACTCTTTAAAATTAAATCCCTCTCGGGCTTCCCTGGTGGCGCAGTGGTTGAGAGTCCGCCTGCCAATGCAGGGGACACAGGTTCGTGCCCCGGTCTGGGAAGATCCCACATGCCGCGGAGCGGCTGGCCCCGGCCACGGCCGCTGAGCCTGCGCGTCCGGAGCCTGTGCTCCGCAAGGGGAGAGGCCACAACAGTGAGAGGCCCGCGTACCGCAAAAAAAAAAAAAAAAAAAAAAAAATTAAATCTCTCTCATCAGGTGGGTGAGAGGTTGATCTGTGAACTTAGTTCCCACTTTTCCATTCTTTGGTCACAAACAAAGCTGGTGCTGCGTCAGTCTCAGTTTCGGTTTCGTTATTTCGCTGCTTGAACCCTAAGGAAAAAGAAGCCTCTCCCCGAGAGGCAGAGAGCCTCGGCTGGGCTAGGGCCCAAGCAGGGTCCACAGGATTGAATTCTGTAACACTAGGTCCAGAGCTTCTGGCAGGCAGCCACTTTCCCAGAGCTGCAACTCTTCCAAGTTCTCTAGCCATACTTCTATAAGCTGCCCATTTGCCAAGTTCTCTTCAGTTACCCTTTACAGTAGGTCCTGCTTTCCTGCAGTATGCTGTGTGATAGAGCATGATTAGGGAGCAGAGCATGGTCAGTGATGCTCTGCCCACCACAGTGTGGAGAATGTGCTAGAGACTGCCCGGCTCCAAGGAATGGTTGGAAAGTTCATGCACCAAAAGGGTCAGGAGAGAGAAATGGAGAGTTGAACTAAGTCAGGAATGGCCAGTGTGGTTAGAGGGGAGGGGAGGAGGCTTCATTGATGCGATTTTGTGATGACCTGGATTTGGAAGTTGAGGAAGTGAGGGGAATTGGGAATGGCTTTGTGCAGTCTGGCTAGATGGCCTCAGAGCTGCAGAAGTTATACTGTGGACCAGCCAACAGGAAGCTGGAAGAAAAGGCTCTTGCAGCTGAGAGAGCTTGGCCAAGACTGATACCCTGACTGACTCCATGTTCTTCATCTAGGGCATGTCTTTACTCTCTCCTAGGTTTTCTGGAGTATTCTGTAGTTTCCAGTGTTCTAACTTGTTTTTGCAGCCTAAAAACAACCCTGTGAAGTAGGAAGGGCAGATGTTTGCACATCCACTTCAGAAATTAGGAAAAATCAAGATTTAAAGTAGGAACATGACTTATTCATGACAATATAGCCAATCAATCGCGGTATCAGGATGAGAGCTTGGAGTTCCAAGGTTGTACTTCTGCTGCCTCCAGGCTACCTGTTTCTCAAGGGTCTTAAGAATGGCCCAGGAGATTATGGGTTAAGTTAAAGTTCAAGGGCTATGTTACAAAGGTATTGAAATGCAAAGGAAGGGGGCCCTGCCGCACTTCCTGCACTGAGATGGTAGTCCTGTCCCCTTAAGAAACTCTCTGATGATGGTTAGATCTTGAAAGGGGTTGAATCCTGGAGAGCACTTAGGTCTCTGAATCTCAATTCAGGAAAAGGACCTTTGAGCAAATAATAACAACAACAACAATCAACAAAAATGATAATAGTTTATAGAATTAAGGGACATAACTCAGCTCTTTGAGAATTTGCTATGTCCAGTCAATTAGGTAAGTAAGACAGAAAAGCTATCTGCTCTGAAATTCAAGAACTCAGTAAAAGAAGCAGTTATTCCAAAAAGGTATTCATTTTCTGATGGAAAAAAAAAAAAGAGTTGTGTTAAAATCTTGTCTCTACTATTGCAACATATTAAAATTTGGGGTGAGGGCTGTGGCACTATTTTCCCCAATCAGTTCCAAGGAATTTATTCACTTACCAATGAAACAAACAAATAAGTGAAACAAAAAGCAATAGGGTAATGGGACACAGAGATGCAAATAAATATTCAGTGACAAAAGAGTTCAGTGATCAAAACATATGGAAACCTCACAGAAAACAAGTTAGAAGAAGTTTCTGTAATACAGGGCATCTGAGAACTGTTATATGTTGATACCCACTGAGCACAGTATACAGTGATTCTCAAACATATTTGTTCCCAGACTCCTGTTTTATAGCATAAAGTTTAGGAAATGCCAAATAGATCATCTTCTGGGTCCTGGTGGCCAATTTTTTATTGCAGAATAAGAATGGAGGTGATATTTAATATTGGTGAGTTGTTCCTTTGCATCAAGGCGATGTGCTAGCACACTTGCACACATAATCATTATTAATTCTCACCAAAGCTCTTTAAAATAGATATTATTGGCCCCAGTTTGCAGATGAGGACACCTGAGCTCTGAGTAACTAACTGGCACAAAGTCACATAACTATTAAGTTGAGAGACCAGAAATGGTATGATGCTTTTCTATAAAGCCCTTACTGTTTCTGAGACATCAGAACAATATAACTTGTTATGTAATATAGCAGAGCTGAAACATTGATTCCTTCTTGCATAATTTTCTTAAAAATACAAATGCCAGAATGCCAGCTTTTCTTGCCTTACTCTCTGACCTTTAGCGTGCATTCAGCCCAGATAGGATCAAGTAGAGCAATATCTTGAAGCCCTGACACGCTTCTGAACTTCCCTCTTCACATCACCATCTCTAGGCTGTAAGCTCTTGGAAAGCAGCAACCAGGATGTATTCTTCTTAAAGTCCTAATGTTAGTACAGTAGTTGGTGCTATTTGCACAATGAATGTCCCGATTTTGCAGGTCAAACCACAGGGTCAGATGTTCTCCTTACACCCACCCAAACCACCTCTGCTGCCCTTTACAGACGAGTCTCATTTTGTTTTCACAGGAATCCTGAAATAGTGCGTTACTCACTTCCTGATGGTGACTATTTCCAGAGCAAAAGAGCTTTATTGTTTCTAACCCATCAGTTCTGAATGAGAAATACACATGACTTCAGTTCAGTTCACTTCAGACCAAATTAAATCCAAGTCCATCCAATGTAATCCAATACAACCCAATATCCCCTTGTTTCTTAGTTCAATCCATGCTAGTCTGTAGGCCCCCCCAAAACAAGCATTTTATCACTGCTGTCTCCTCAGCTCCTTGCACAACATATGGCCCTTAGAGGCACTACTGTTGTTGAATGAATGAATGAATGAAAGCATGAATGAGTGAATATATAAAGGGCTTAGGTGAGGAACAAACACTGAAGAAAAAAAATCTTGATTTCATTCCTGGCTCTTCTACTTACTAGCTGTCTGATTTTGAGTCAGACATTTAATTTCTCTGAACTTCAGTTACTTTTCTTTAATATGGGGAATACAATACTACCTACCTTAAAGGGCAGTTGCTTGGATTAAATGGCATAATGCAGAGAAAGTACTTAGCGTGGTGCCTGGCCCATAGAGATTAACTATTTTTGTTTCTGTTGATATTGTTAGAACAAATTATGTTTGAATTGAAGAGTAAGTGAATGAACAAATGAGTATGTGTTAACTGCCTGGGTGTAGTGAAATTGGCAGCCATGGGCCTCAGGATTAACTCTGCCCCTTAACTGCTCTGTGACTTTGGGAAAATAACATGATCTCTCTGTTTTCTCATCTACAAATTGGGACAACTATTATCTACATTTCAGAGTTGCTGTTAGGCTCAAGGAGATAATGTATGATAAAGTACATAATCATAGATAAAAATGTGAAGAGATCTAAGGGACTGCTGTTACTTTCATGTACCTGGCACCATCTGTTAATATGTCTGAGAGTTTTGTCTGAAACACAGAAATAAAATCAGGCTTATTCATGTGGCTTGATGACAGATGTGCACAACCTTTTAAGTTAGTTTTAAAAGAGATAAATATAAGCCTACATTTTCCTATATAATATTTGTGCGAAGGTTGATATTTTACATAGTTCAAACTATCGTGACTGATGTCCACATGAAATGAAATACTACTAATAAACTGTGTGGAATAAAAATTTTAGGGTTTTGAGTTGTTGTTTCCTGATTTTGGACTTGTGCAGGACAACTGGCCACCTGTGAACCATTGTCACTTCCCCCCGCAGGTGATCAGCTTAAGGTTCCAGGAAGAAACTGACATTGCTTTCAGGAATATTCTTCCAAATCTGGATTTCTATTGAACAACAAAGGTCTGAAAATGAAGCCCAACAATGAATGTGTTTGCACCATTTTCCAACATTACAATTAGGGAAGCCAGGTGTGATTAAATTTGTACAGTGTCTTGTATTCAATTAGGAGTTGAGCTAATGTGTGATGATTTGATATTAATCAAGGCTTTCTTTTTTTTTAAATAAATATATGCATGCTACCTTGGGTTGCTTACTTTTGTTTTAATATCTCCCCTCTCCTCTCTTAGCTCCAATTTCTTCACTTACAAAATGGGCATCGTATTGTTTAATTCCATGGATTGTAGTGAAAATAATGAGATATTTATATATATATATATCTAGAACTTATATAGCACTAGGATGCTTTACAAATAGTAACAAACTTAATTTGCATAATATACAATTTGCATAACACCCCGCTTTACAGTTGAGGAAACTGAGTTGTAGACACTTCCTAATTTATCTAAGTTCACAAACCCAGTAGAGGTAAAGCAACTAGCAAAGAGCTTGATGGAGACTCGGCCAGGCGTAAGGGACCGTGTTCTCTCTATGCCCATGACTGATGTCCTAAAGCCCCTCATTTCACATGGTTATATCCTCACTTTAAAAAAATGAGAATGTAAATACCATCTAAAGGTAAGAGAAAACAACAAAACTCACATATTTGTTTCAATGACAACATTTCTTGGATTAACTCAGACCCAGCAGCTTCCCAGTTTGAAAGCTCATCGGGAGTTCTGTTGGAGGAACCACAAGTGAACAGCCTAATTTTTTCCGCTTGGCGCTGGCCATCTCAAAAGCCCAGCCTGCAGCAGGGACTCTGGGGATTACAGTTCAGCAAGGTTAATGATGGTGACCAGGACTTGCACTCACATCTGTCCGGCTACAAACCTCACAGTGTTTCCATTAAAGCACAATAAATTATACAAGGGGCCAAATGGGTCAGTTAGAGGCTTTCAATTCTACAATTCCTACTTGACCAACAGTGTGAACCTACTTATTCCACATTTTGCTATTGACGCTAAGGCTACCAAGATGAATAAAGCGAAGTCCTCCCGAGCAGAATTATCAAGTTACGCTCTAGTTGGGGGGCAGAGATTGTGTCTCTGCCTTTCTCAGCCCTCTCCACTCTTGAGTCCTGAGGACATTTACACAGCTGACTCCGCCAAGAGTAGCTCTGGACGGGCAGGAAAAGAAGACTTTGGTGTCTCTAGCAGATGGGTTCTGGCATTAGTCTGGCTGCCCTAACCTGATTTCTGGGGTCTAGAATGATCCACAGCATCTCACACCCAACAAGGTAAACCATCCCACTGATCCTTATTTCTTCAACTTGCATTCAGCTTTCATTTCCTGAATGCACTCCAAGTATCTCCCATGAAGCTAGAGGCCTGGCCAGAGCCCCCATCCCACATGACGTGGGCCAGACCCTCTTCCTCCCCACAGCTTCCGAGCTCAGGGTTATATGAATCTAAGTAAATCATGGAGACTCGTGAAATTCCCACCATACTGGATTGTACATATCATCCTTCCTTTGTTTCTATTGCACAACACGTTACCACAGATGTAGGGGCTTCAAACAATATAAATTTGTTATCTCCCAGTTTCCGTGAGTTAGGGGTTCAGCACATGTTCGCTGGATCCTCTGCTCAGGTCTCATAGCTGAAATCAAGGTGTCAGCCAGCTGCTTCCTCATCTAGAGGCCCTACTAAGGAAAGATCTGCTTCCAGACTCACACAGGTGGTTGTAAGACTGTCTCCTGGCAGTCCTAGGAGTGAGGTCCCCACTGTCTTGCTAGCTGTCAGCAGAAGACCACCCTCAGCCCCTAGAGGCCACTCTCATGTCCTTGCCATAAGAGCCCCTTTAGTTCGCAGTGGGGAACCTCTTCATATCAAATCCTCTCATGGTTCCCATCTCTCTGACATTCCCTTCCTTCCACGCCCAGCCAGAGAAATCTCTGTGCTTTCCAAGGGCTCATGTCACTAGGTCAGGCCTATCCAGGTAATCTCCTTATTTTATTTTATTAAAAAATTTATAGATATATATGTAAGTATATATATATATATATATATCAAGATATACACACACACACGTACAAAGAGAGACAGAGAGAGAACTACGTATGTATATGACAGACAAAGAAAGGCTGAAAGGATCATCACCAATGTCAATAGTGGCTGTGGGATCATGGGGCATTGTTACTTTCTTTTTTCTCTAATTCTGTATTTTCTAAATTTTATAATAATAAACATACCTCTGTGAAAAAATTTTTTTAGATGCTACATGTCTTTATTTATTAAAAAAACAAAATTTAGGAAAGGATTTTGCTGAAAATAATCAAGGGCTATGGTCTCCAACTACAGTTGCCCTCCCATGCCTAATATATTAAAGATACAATATAAATACACTGTATCAAGAAGCAAGTACCATTGTTCAAGGGTAGGTAAAACTGCCTGATAAAGATTTCACTGGTATGTCACACAGCCATTGGTAGGCTATGTTGCTGCAATGAATAACCCCAGAATCTCAGTGGCTAACAAAAGAGATTTCTCACTCACAATGATATAATTCATTGTGGCTCTGTTTCATGTGGGTAATCTCCTTATGTTAAGGCCAACGTTGCCATTTAACACAACCTGACAATGAGAATAAAAGTCATCATATTCACAGTACAGGGGACTGTGTTGCACATGTACATCAGGGCTCAGGAAACCATGGGGCAGAGCTTAGAATTCTGCCTACCACACATCTCTACCTCGAGTTCCTGGCTGTTGTGTCCCACCCTCCAGCTAAAACCCCTCAGAGAATGATGCCATACCTCATTAAGACCAAATTCATGATCCTTGCCACCCACCCTGGGCACCTGAGATTTGGGCAGGTGGATCCCATTAGGAAGGCAGCGTCCATGGGCATCTCATCCCTTTAACCTAGTGCAGATTGCTCCCGGCTTCCTTCCCCTTCCTGTACTTGCCAAATGCCTCACAGCTGAGCTGGCTTATGCAGTGATGGTCAGGTATACAGCCAGCTAAACGTCGTACAGCATGACAAAGGCTCCATGACTTATATAAATAAGGCCTTGAGATATACAGTGGAGGGAGGTGTGGATTCTGTCTGGTCAAAGTGGAGTTGGGTGGAAGAAGGCTCAACAGAAGAGTGACAGTTGTCATGGACTTGATATAGGATTAGAGTTGTATTAGAAGGCAGAAAGGGCATGCCAGGGAAAAGCCAGGGAAGCTCCGGAGTGCAGGAAGCAGTGGTGCAGGATTTGCCTAGAGTGAATGGAAAAGAGTGTTTGGATTTAAGACTATGTGATGGGAGGGAGAGTTAAGGAAGGAGCTTGTACATAATATTCAGATTGGCATTTAACTTCGAAGTAAATGTAGCCACTGGTTCTCAAGAAGGGGAAGCTAAGACTCAATGTGTTTTGAGAACAGTCATCCTAGAGACAGGGTGGGTTGGTTTAAGATAGGACTATTTAGGAAGCTGCTACAATAGGTCAATGAAAAGGCAGTGATTGGGGGATTGTAGAAGAGAAGAATGGTTTAGAAATTGCTTTTGGAGGTAACAGTGAGAATGAAGATGAAGGTTGTGTGTGTGGAGGCTTAGTGCACACAGGTAAATGTACTTCACAATTTTATATGCCATGTTGCATAAATCATCTTATATTCTTCTGCAAACTTTGCATCTGTCTGTCTGCTTTCTTCAGTGATCTATATGAACCTCCACACTTTCACCTTTCAAGTGTCAGATATGATATTTCACCAAGGCTGGGTTCACTTCCACATGGATTCATAGCAGAGTGAACACTTTTTCCCCTTCATGGACCCAGAATTACTACCCGTCCTCCCACTGCTAAGATATCCCAAGATGTGCACCCTCTAATGTATCACTGATTCCAGAAATCTTTTTGGAATGGGGTCATTGTTTAAGAAGCATCTGCTCATGATTTATTGACATTTGCCTCAACCTGTGTCATAAAAATAACACTGGTATCTATCAAAAAACCATGTGTTGGAAATCTAATCTCTGGTTAAAGAAGTAAGAAGAATGGTTACCCTTTAGGGGTTACTGACTGGACGGGAACAGAAGGGAGCCTTCTGGGGTACCAGAAACGTTCTCCGTCTTTATCTGGTGGTGGTTCCATGGCTGTTTACTGTGTGAAAAGTCATTGAGTTGTGCCCCTAAGATCTGTGTGCTTTACTATATGTGAGTTATGCCTCAATAAAATCAAAGAAAAGAAAAAAAAAGGATAATCACGTGTCCTTCCTGAAACTTATCTATATTTCTTAGAAGGTGTTTTTTATGATCTCCTTTACTAACAAATGGAGGTTCAAGTTTAAGTTACTTTCCCAAAGTCACATGGCTAGCCAGAGGCAGAGTCAGAATACAAGCCAATGTTCTCATTCCAAAGGCTGTGCTCTTTCAACTATAAGGGTTTTTCAGACTTATTTCCGCCCTGGATTTTTTTCCTCCCTAGAATACAATGACCTCTGACTCTGAACGTGTCCTGCTAGTATGCATGTTAGACCTACTGTATTCTGATATGGTTGGCTTTGGGGGCCACAGTGAGACCACAATCCCTTGCACAGGAGCAAAGTATGATCTTCGATAAAAAGGTAAAAGCAAGTCCCCAGACAGGAATGAGGAATCCAGAGCACGGGGCTTAGACTGGCAGTGTGGAAAACCCTGCCTCTTCCTGGACCTCTTAGGCTGAGCTCTCCTGAGAGGTAAAGGAGGGTAGCCTCTGCCCCATGAAGGTGGGAGGACCCTGGTGTGGAGCCACAGACTTCAAATGATTGTATACCTTGGTTCATAAATGAGATCTAGCTTATTTTCCTTCTGTATTTCTTTGGCAACATTTGTTTAAGTGCGATAAAATCTCCTGCATCACATTTTTTAAAAAACAGAGATTCCTAAGCCTTACTTCAGACCTACATAATCAGAATATCTGGAATCTGGAGTAATTTTAACAAGTTTCCCCAGGTGTTTCTATTCTAATATACAACTAAGTATAAAAGCCACTGCCCTGGAGTCTAGAATAGTGGTTTGAGACATGCCAGCTTCAAATCAACTCTACTCCAGGGTTCTCTACAGAGGCTCTACCTTAAAAAGGAAGTAGCTTTCCTCTGAGTTCAGAATGGGGATGACTACAGTATGAAAGCCCTGAGGGAAACAGTAGAGTGTCTTTGAGGTCAGACTCCTAAACTCAACACGGAGACCTTTCAACCCATGCCACATATGAGGATTTGGATATTTTTTTTTTCCTTGAGATACATAAAGTAAAATTTACCCTTTTAAAGGTTTAGTTTTGGGCAAATACAGTGTCATGTAACCACATATAGTCAAGACATAGAACAGTTTCATCACCCCCTAAATTTCCCTTATATCCTTTTATAGCCTACCTCTGTCCCCACCTCTAGTCTCTGGCAACCATTGATTTGTTTCTGTCCATTTAGTTTTATATTTTCCAGAATGATGACATTCTGTATAACTAGAATCATGTAGACTTTTGAGTCTGGTCTGTTTTACTTTTTTAGTATAATACATTTGCTAATACATAACCTGTATCGGTGTGTGTTTCTGTAGTTCATTCTCTTTTACTGCTGAGTAGTATTCTATTGAATGGATATATCACCATTTGTGCAATGACAGAACTGCCATGAATCAGGGGTGTGGGGGGCAGGAGGTGGTGGGGTGAAGCAGCAGCAGGGTGTATGACTGAGAGCCCTCAGTTTGAATGTGACAGTGTGACCCTGAACTGCCTCTGTGATATTACCCTGTGATATAGTGAATGGAGAACATTCCTTTAGATGTGCACATCTATAACTAGGGACACATTTTATAAAAGGTGGCCATAGAATGCCAAGATACACTATAGATTTCCCTCTGTTAATTATGATTACTTTATTTCCAGCCAAATCTGATTTTGAGGATATTGGGGAAGGGACATCTGAACATCTGTCTGCTTTTACAGCAAGTTGCTTTGTTACAGAATGGAGAGTGTGAAAGCACTAAAACGGCAGTGACAAGTCCAAAGGTCTGCCACTCTCCAGGTATGGGGACTTAGGTAAGTTCTGTTGAATGCTGAAGTCCCAGCTTGCCTCATCTAACTCCTTCCTCCTCTGCTTGCCTTTTCTAGGTCTTAGAGATTCAGGTAAGGTAACAGATGTCATACCCTATGAAAACCCTAAACTTATTTACACATGTTAATTACTTTTAGCATTTGAAGCATTTGTACATGTGTTGTATCTCCACTACATATCTGTGAGGCTCAAAGGTAGTATGTGCCCCCACAGGGCTTCCAAAAAAGGTATGACCTCAAACAACCTTTGAAGGAAAGCAAGGAAGAGCATCTATATCACATCCAATGTAAACTCAGGCAGTTAGACTTGAGAGCCATGTTTTAATATATATTTTCATAATTAATTCAAGTATGAGAAGTGATCATTTTGGTTCTTGTGAGTTTAGATGAGTTAAAATCCCTTAATTTTGTCTTTTGCTTAAAGCTTTCATATTTGATGTGTACCCTAAAAACTACTAAGTTAAATTGTTAATTATAAAGTAAAAGATAAATTCAAAACTTACAGGGTAAGTATAAAATATCACTTTTTATAATTAAAGTTCACATATTAGATTATTAATTTGGTTGAGTCAAATGCCCTAGTATGTTAAACATCAAATCTTCTAGAATCCTGATGGGTTTGAAATAAAATTAACTTCTTCTAAAGTTAAAGGTTTCATTGATAACACTGGAGTCACATCACAGTGATTCCAATGTGAAATAAGAATAACCATATGGTTTTTGTATTGAATCCAAAAACTTAGATAGGTTAGGAGAGGGTGTGGTACATTGATTGAGGGCTTGCTGTGGAGGGCACCTAGGATACCTACCTGGGTAAAAAACTTTGATAAAACAAGATCCCTGCCTTCAAGGGACTCAGAATCTAATGGGCATATGTGTGTGATGGGGTAGGAGGGGAGGCAGATAAATGAAATGATAATTATGATTCAACAAGATAACATTCTGAGTAACAGATGCAGACACAATGATATGAGAATATAGAAGACTGGGCACTGAACCTTGAATGACTGCAAGAAAAATCTCTTTACTCTGTGCCCCAATTTTTTTCAGAAATAAATGACCTTAAATTGCAGTCAGGATTAAATGAGTTAATATTTGTGAAATACTTGGCACATAGTACATACTATTTAAAAATTTTAAATAAACAAATAAATAGGCCAAGGGATCTAGACAAGGGATCTAGATAACAGGATCTAGAGAAAGAAGAGTAGAGTGTGTTTGGAGCTGTGCTCAGGTTCTTTTTGGCAGGAGGATAATGTATAAAGAGAGATGCTACAAGCTATAGGGGTGCAGAACTAAATCCTAGCGCACACTGCAGACCATTCTAAGGGGGTTGGGTTTTACCCTAAGGATAATGAGAAACAATGAAGGGATTGTAAGTCAGTCAGTGACCTGGAAAGCCCAGAATCAAGGAAGCCAGTGAAGATTCTTTGTGATATTTCCAATGATAAATAGCAGTGGCCGGAACTAGAGGTGAACCATATTCAATATCCTGTGATAAACCACAATGGAAAAGAATATGAAAAAGAATGTATATATATTTATAACTGAATCCCTTTGCTGTGCGGTAGAAATTCACACAACATTGTAAATCAACTATACTTCAATATAATAAATTTAAAAAAAAAAAGGATTAAGGAGGTAGAATCATAGATCTTCATGAGATTTTGTTAGGGGTTGAGAAGGTTGGGAATCTAGGTGTGATTCTCAAGCATCTGGCTTTTGTATCTCCAGGGCTGGAGGAGCCATTCATTGGCACAGAGAATGGAAGAGGAGCAGAAGTGGGCTGTGGCTAAGGTGGATAAGGCATGTGGAGCCTTGTCTGTTTGCAGAGTCTGGGATATACAGATGATGATGCTCACTGCAGGGCCTGAATGGACGGCCTTCCTCTGGGTTCACAAAGAGCAGAGGAGAGGTGATGGGACAGGTGTTGTCTTTAATCTGAATGTATGAAAGTGAGGATGGGACAGGTGTTGTCTTTAATCTGAATGTATGAAAGTGAGGGCCAACTATGGAATTGGGATGCTAAAGGCTCTGGTTCAGGGAATAAGCCCAAAGCTGGATGGAGCTCAACACAGAGCAACAAAGTTAAATGAAGCCAAGAAAAGGCAGGGCTAGGGAGAGGGAAAAACTAAGAACTTCAGAGGGTCATGAAGCTATCAGTGCCTGCCACGTCCACTGGTTCCTCCTGAGGATAGCAGCCCCACAAGGCTGGTTCTTTCTGATGAGTAACTGTGATTGGAGCCATGGGTCTCAAGACAAAACAAGCCAGCTACCTAGCCTAGATTGATTAGACTAGGGTGTGAAGCCCGAGATAATGATGTACCACCTGGAAACAAGGTCATTACTGTTTTCCATCCCTACCACCATCCCAATGTAGCTTAGAAAGAAAAAACATGTCACTAAGGATATTTGATATTAGATAGTGGTATATACATCCATTCATGTCCTCTCTTGGAAAGGATAGAGAGACAGCACCCAGAGACAGGGTATTTTGAATCACGCTAAGCTGCTCCAGAAGAGATAGGGCCAAGAGTGATTGCCACCCGAGAATGTGACACCCTGTCTTGCCTCACGCCCCCTTGTAGGCTTGTAATCAAGCCCATTATTATCCACTTTTGTCAGAAGAACAAACTGAGGCTCAACATGTGACATTGCTACAGAAACAAAAACAAAACAAAAACCAAAACAAAACAAAAAGGCCAAACTCTTACATTGAGGGCTTAGAACACATAGTCTGAGGCTAAACTGGGTATTTGCCCCTATCCTACACTGCCTCATCAATACATTGATACATGTAATTCAGTCAGCAGCCTATGATAAGTTTTATTAAAATGTCAAAAGCCTCACCAGTCAGAATGAAAATGCAGGATAAAAAAAAAAATGTTTGTGGATTTTACTAAACCCTACACTGTCAGAATATTAATTCCTACTGTTCAACAAATCCAGGCTCACTCATCTCTTTACTATTGTGCTAAGAACACAAAGTAATAGGAGGAATAATGTTTTTCTTTTTCTCTGCTCAAGCTTTGAGCTTAAAACTGGACACAGCATGCCGCTTTTCGTGCCAAAGCCAGGGAATTTGATAGCTATCACACAGGTGCGTTTTGCTACATCTAAAATCTTATCCCCCAAGTTCAGAACGACCGCCTGCTTTCTACACTAACAATTTATTTGCCTGTTTTTCCTTTCCCGCAAAACCCACAAATCATAATAAACATTTATTTTATCGGAACCACAATAACTCCTTATCTCTGATTTTTAAAAAATGAAAGGAAGGCCAACCAGGTAGAAAGTGGTTCTTGCATTATCCTGCTTTATCCCACACCGAGGCTTTTAAGAGGTAAAAGTTGGCATTATCAGAGGCCTCAAAGGCACACCAGTTGCTGGGATGTACATCAAGGAACAAAGTGAATTCTTTCCTGAACAAGAGATTATCATATTACAGACATGTCACCAGCGCTTCCTGGGAAGGGTCAGCACTTTCCCTTGTTCCGATGAAGAGCGTGTGACAGGCAGAAGGATACCACAGTTAACTAAGCAGCTGGTTAATAACAGAACTGACAGAGGACAAAGGTTGGTTTGAAGACAATGAAATAAAAGTGCTTCTTAATACACTTTTTTTTTTTTTTTTTGCTTATTCAACAGCTTGGTGGGTCCTGCTTTTCTTCCCCCTTTTCCTTTTCCTTTCAGTAGGTGAGGCTGACGGTGACTGTAAACTCAAATGTAAAAGAAGAGGAGACCTAACACCAGCTAATGTACATACGGGGTGCACTTCGTTATGAATAAAGAATGGCAAAGTGCGGGGAGGGAAGCCAACGGATGTATCAGCCTCCTGCAGATGATGAAGGGGCCCCAAATCAATTGTCATTAACTAATTACTCTTCTCCTTTTGTCAGGATAAATTGGTTCCTCCAATGTGTTTTCCAAGTGTGTCAGGTGAATTGCATTAAAAAGGATAAACAGCGCTCTGTTCTGTACAGTCTGTTGAAAATCTTAACCACTTAATTGTTGTTCTGCTGATGAGCGAGGAGGCTCTGGGTAGTAACTAAGGGCTAGGTCTGGGGCTGCTCAGATTTGAAGTTTCCTCCATCACATCCTAGTGCTGGGGCCTTGAATCAATTCCTTACCCTCTCTGTGTCTCAGTTTCCTTACCATCAAAATGAGGATAACCGCAGGGTTGGTCTGAGAATTAAATATATATGATATGTGTATATATATACGATATGTGTGTGTATATACACATATATACGTGTGTATATATATTTTAACTAAAATTAAAAATGCATGTGAAGTGCTTGGCATGGTGATGGCTCATTGTAAGATAGTAAGCATACAACAATATACTTTTCAATCTTTTTTCCTTTTTTTCCCCAGTGACATGGGGGCATCATATAAACATATGGGCTGCATCTTTTCAATGTAAAATATCCTTATTCTCCAAAACATTCATTTAATCAGTGATATCAATAATTCTAGCACATTACCTCTGCAAAGTCCTTTAGGGTTAAAAAGCACTTTTCTATCCAATAGCACTTTTAATTGTCACAAAATTCTGCAAGGGAAATCGGATGGAATTTCTATTCTAGAAGGGGGAACTGAAGCTGAGAGAGGATATGTAACTTGTCAATGCACTCAGTCCAGTAAATTAGCTAAAACATTCAGATTCTGCAATCGGATTCTGTAAATCTTTGCCTTGTCACTTCTTAGCTGTGTGATAATGGGCAACTCGCTTAACTTCTCTGAGCTTCAAACGCCTCATGGGCAAAACAACCCACATCTAAGTGACAGGGTTGTAGTGAGAAATAATAAAGAAAAATAATGAAGCGCTTTGCAGAAAACTTGTTACTTAGTAAGAATTCAGTGAATGTTCATTGCTACCGGTTCATTATTATTGTTCTTATCATCATCCTTACCATTATTAATTAGGTAAGGTGCTTAATAGGGGCACTATTTTTAAAAATTATTATTATCAAGAAACCTGGGGACTTCCCTGGTGGCGCAGTGGTTGAGAGTCCGCCTGCCACTGCAGGGGACATGGGTTCGTGCCCCGGTCCCGGAAGATCCCACGTGCCGTGGAGCGTCTGGGCCCGTGAGCCATGACCACTGAGCCTGTGTGTCGGGAGCCTGTGCTCCGAAGCAGGAGAGGCCACAACAGTGAGAGGCCCGCATACCACAACAAAAAAAAAAAAAAAGAAAAAAAAGAAAACTGGTATAGCTCCACTCTCTTTCCTTCTCTTCCTCCTTCTCTTTCTCCTCTTCCCTTTTGGGCACATATCACATGCAATTAGCATATAGAATATAAGAGCAATAATCCTCTTTTTACAGATGCAAATTTTGACATTTTGGTCTATGTTATTCCGTCCCTTGTGACTCAGTTCTCTTGAATGTGACTCCATGTGGCTTATGCTGACAAAGTGAAGTTTTTCCATCTGCAAAGTAAAACTTAGACACCTGACCAGTAACCACTACCTCCTGCTATGTCGTCTCTCTCAGTAAGGTAGAAAGGATCTAACACTTAATGAACATCATTCATCCAACACATAGTTATTGAATGTCCACTATGGTCT
Source organism: Pseudorca crassidens (assembly GCF_039906515.1). Classification (NCBI taxonomy): domain Eukaryota; kingdom Metazoa; phylum Chordata; class Mammalia; order Artiodactyla; family Delphinidae; genus Pseudorca; species Pseudorca crassidens. Next base: position 58,205,606 of record NC_090304.1, read on the forward strand.
AGGAGTGAGGATTAAAATGGTAAATGAAATAAACTGTGTACGTTTAATACATAGAAGATGGACCTTGTATTGGCGGGGAGACAGCACTAAGCAAATAAGTAACTGATCACAGCATGGTAAGGGCTAAGGGGAAGGTGACCTGGTACCATGTAAACATTTAGACTCATATGGGTCCCCAGGGAGGATTCCCTGAGGATGTCTCATTTGAGTGGGTTCTGACAGATGAACAGGAGTTAAGCAGGAGGTTTGCAAAGGCCTGGTGATTCAAGGGACATGGGGCATTTAAGGAATGGATATGGGTTTGGCAAGAGTGTAGCATCTGAGATCAATCCTCTGTTGGCCGTAATAGGACTTTGGTACTTATCCTAAGAGCAACAGGACTCTGATGGAAGTTGTAAACATGGGGAGATGGAAGGTGGAGGAAACTAATAAGATTTGTATTTTGAAAAGATCACTCTGATGGTGAGAACAGATAAGAGGAAAGTAGAGTGAGAGCAGAGAGACGGATGAGGAAGCTACTGCTGTGTGCAATCATTTCATAAATCCTCATCATCACGTTGTGAGGTTGTACTTACTATTGCACTTTTACAATAAGGAGCCCACATTTCACCAGCATTAATTCACTTCCTCCAGGTGCCAGAACTCGTAACTGGCAGCTGGAAGAATGGGAGACAGAGGGACCTGGGTTCCAATCCTGCCTTAAGTCACACCCTATCTGTTCCCATAAGCTCACATGTGAAAAGTGGGCTCCTCTCACCAGAAAGGGGCATAAGTAGAGTCACGTCCCCTAGTCTTTTGTGTGACCTACACGTATACGTACACACGTGCATCCACGTGAATAAATAGGTACTTTTTTTTTTTTTTGCGGTACGCGGGCCTCTCACCGCTGTGGCCTCTCCTGTTGCGGAGCACAGGCTCCGGACGCGCAGGCTCAGCGGCCATGGCTCACGGGCCCAGCTGCTCCGCGGCATGTGGGATCTTCCCGGACCGGGGCACGAACCTGCGTCTCCTGCATTGGCAGGCGGACTCTCAACCACTGTACCACCAGGGAAGCCCAAATAGGTACTTTTTAAAATAAAAGTATATAGAATGGAAGTGGCTTAGGAGTGAAGCTGCCCCCCCCCCCCGCCCCAGGGGTGAGCTGGACTGGGAGATGCAGCCCTGCTGTGAATGAACTCAACTCATTTCTCTGACACCCCTGTCTGTGCTCCTCTCCCAGAAGTCCAGCCTCTGTGCCCTTGAATAGGCTGAACCCGCTGCCTGAAAAGCCCTCTTTGTCCCCATTGCACCTGTTATCAAGCCACCAAGCTGGGAAACATCTCTTCTATCTTTTATCACCATCTCAATATTCTATTTGCCCTAGCAATGTTTTTGGACCTGTCCTTCTCCAGCACCAGCCATGAATCTAACCCTGCCATCCTCTGCCCAGCTCAGACCTTCAATGGGCGCTCCTTCCTGTGTCAACTCTCACCCACACTGGACTCTGAGTTCCTTGAAAGCAGGGGCTTTGCCATCTGGATCTCTATCCCAGCAATTGTTTAAGAAAAAATGAATGGAAGGGAGGCAGGAAGAGAGAAAGGAAAGGGAGAAGGGAGGAAAGGACTTAAAAGTGTAGCTTTTGAGATCAGGCTTACATGATGCAACACCAGGTCCAATAGCAAAAACTGAGTTGCACATGAGTCCCTTCTGACTGCAGTGAAGAATGAAAGAATGAAGAGTTACTATTATGTGATGACCAGGTCGCTATGTCTGGGGAGAAGGGAAAAAATATTCATGTGACAGAGATGGATTTGTTTTGCTCACGGAGTAAGGAAATAGAAGACATTCCGGAAACAGAAGACACGCAGCCTGACAAAATCCTGTCCTTTCCTGCAGAAATGACATTGTCCCTGAGGAGCATCTGTCCATGGCCAAGAAGGCCTGGCGGGGAGGGGCTACGGGCCCTGTGCTGGTCAGAACTTTATCCTTGGTTTGGGGTCTCAGAGACTGGCTGGGGCTAGGGCTATAAAGATCACAAATTTGGAACGTTCTTAGGGACCATTTAGTTCCAAGTACTCATTTTGCAGAAGAAAGCCAGAGAGGTAAAGTGCCTGCTTAAGGTCACGCTGCCAGGGAGTAAGAGGTCAGGGTCTATCCTCTGTGCCCCCATGTGCCTTCTGCTGCAACATGTAACGGACACAGGCTCATTCGTCACTCATTACTTAACATATTTTACTTGAAGAAACATAAAACTACTTAATCAACATTGATTGTATGGCTCTGTGCGGGGCAGGGGATTACAGAGGCAGCTTGGCATATAAGCAAGAGTACAAGCTTTGGAGACAGATGGACTTTGATTTTACAGTCCTGGCATTCCTGTTATCCCTAGATGACTTTTAGCAACTTATTGGAGGCTTGATTTCCTTTAAGAGCTCTGTCTCCTTTCCCAAAGGGAGGTTAAGGGGTAGGGGCTGGGATTGATCAAATTGATGAGACATTTAAGGGACAGAGCAAGACTTGGGGTCTCTAGGGCTGGATTCTAGAGCAGGGAATGCTCCCAGGAGAGAAGAGAGCAGAGGCTGGCTGGTGAGAAAAGGGTAGAAGAGTGAATAGTAGCCCCCTGAGGGCCCTACCATCACGACAGGAGCCAGTCAGGTAAGAGCCAATTCCATTTCAGCAGGCAGGGTCCACCTGAGCTAGAGGGGAGAGTGGAGTGGGGTGTCCGGGGGGGTGGAGGTTCCTGAATGCTGATTCAGAGCAGCTGGAGTATCCAGATTGGAGGTTCATCTAGAAGATCAATAGGAAGGTGTATGCAAAGAATTGTTAAGAATAAATTTTAGTGGACATGGATGTGCATCCACAAACTCAAGTCTACAGAAAAATGTCACCTTACAATTTTTTGGATCAAATTAAACACAGCTTTGAACTTAACTTTAAATACAACTTTGATCTCGCAAGGCTGATAGAAAATCCAGTCTCAGTAGACAGAGGCGAGCCATCGGAGTTTTAGACATGATCGTGTCTAAAATACGGGCGTTTGTTGTCCAGGGCTCACAAAGTTGCCAGCAGCCTTCTGCAGAGTACAGCCTTTGCGGAGAGCCCTCAGGAGTTCAGGCCACACCAGCCATGCTTAAAAAAGGTAGTTGCCTGGGACTTCATGACATTTTGGATTTCAGCAAATCCACCCCTTTTGTATCGTGTTGGGTCCCTGGGCCTTTGCTAAGGCCGGGAGCCATGGTAGCCAGGTTCCAGGTATCTTGATCTCTCAGCCTTGGCAAAGGTTCTGCTGCCTTCGCTGGCGGGGGTGGGGGTGGGGGGGCAGTTGAAAGGGTTTCTGGAGATACCTGGGACTTGCAGACCCAGGCCTCTGTGTCCTTCCTGCCTGGCGTTCCAGAACCTTCTCTTGTCTCTGCCGCTCTAATTTTGTCTCTGACTCTCCCTTTCCTTTTACTCCACTTACAAAAGGGCTTTTGACTCTCTCTCTGCCTAAAACGCGAGTGTAATCACCTTAAAGGATTGGTTTTCATAGAAGCCAGGAAGAGAGTTTCCCCTGGGGTGAGGGTACAAGAAGTTTGGGCTCCTCTTTAGGATGGGGACAGAACCAGAGAGGGACAAACTCTATCAGGCTCTACCCTTTCCATCCATTTTTCCACTTCAGAGGAAGCAAAACGCAGTATCTCAGTAACTATCTTGACCCAGCGAATGCCAAAGTTTTGAAGGATTCATTTTTTTAGTTGTGGTAAAATACACATGACATAAACTTTACCATCTTCACCATTTTTCAGTGTACAGTTCAGTATTGCTAAGTATATTTACATTGTTGTATAACCTATCTCCAGAACTTTTTCACCTTGCAAAATGGAAACTCTCAACCATTAAACAACTCCTCATTTCCCCCTCCCGTAGCCCCTGGCCGATACCATTCTACTTTCCATTTCTAAAAATATGGTTACTCTAAGTACCTCACATAAATGGAATCATAGAGTATTTGTGTGTATGTGTGTGACTGGTTCAATTTACTTAGTTAGCATGGTGTCTTCAAGGGTCACCCATGTGGTAGCATGTGTCAGAATTTCTATCACTTTTAGGGCTGAATAATATTCCACTGCATGTACACACCACATTTTCCTTATCCATTGATCCATCAGTGGGCACTTGTGTTGCTTCTACCTTTTGGCTATTATGAATAATGCTATGAACATGGGCATACTGAACGATTTAATTTTAACAGATAAGGGAGAGTCAAGTGAGGAGAATTTTTATCATAACATAACTGTGGACACTCGCAGGCCAGAGTCCAGGTCCTTTGTGAAGCCCCGTGGGAGTGTATCACAGGGATCGCGGCAGGGGAAGGGAGGGAGGGCGTCAGTTACCTTCCAGGTCCAGAGGTGTAGATCAGAACACCTGCCTCCCAGGACTGCTGGGAGGATTACGGGAAGTGAGTGAAGCAGAGCACCAGGCACATAGCAGGTGCTCCATATATCTGCAATCCCCTTTCCTTCCCTTTGAACTTGCCCTGCTCTAAGCATGGACGGCTGGTGCATACACAGGACCTAGGGATGCTTACAGCACATCAAGTATTCTAAAAGCGATCAGACTGCAGATTCTGCCTTCTGCATAGTCAAAACATTTAAAATACAATTAAACCTCTGCGTTCCCAGCTCTGTGGGTTCCCACGACCTACAGCTCACAGAATTTCTGTGTCTGCAGGGGTTCATAATATACTCCAGGCTCGATGCGGCACTGCACGTTTCCACGAAGCGATTATAAAGACGAATACAGGGCCGCTCGCCTCTTATTTTGAAATGGCAATTTTGTGTGACATTTATATCTCCCCTTGATTATGTATTTTTGTTCCCTGTGATCATTTTTCATGGGGATGGAGAGAGTCTGTTAGAGTTCTGTAATCTAGTTTATTTAGAATTTTGATTTTTAGATTTCTTGTCCTAGGGGCATTGAGTGTAGCAGAAAAACAGAAGCTCCCATGTTGCAAGGGGCAAAGAGGAGAGAAGAGAGAGAAAGGGCATTTATTAGCAGTCGCCATTGCTGGAGCACGTCCTGTGTCCTAGAGCCTGGGCTTGGCGCTTTATCTCCATAATCTCTTAATCTGTCAATGCTGCTTGAGAATCAGAGAGGTTAAATGATATGACCTGGTATCAAATAACACTTAGCAAGTGATCCTGCCAGGATTGGAACCCAGCCCTGACTAGCTCCCGAGTCTGTACTCAGGCCACTGCACAACGTTTATGTGGCCACTAAAAGCCAGGTGCTATCTAGGACCAGGAAATATAGAGATGGGAATGCTGGTGCCTGGAGTTTGCATTTCAGGTAAAATTCTGCTTCTTTATTACCTATGACTCTATCTCCAGGCAGAAATGACTTCCACAGGATAAAGTGTGCTGAGAGCTTAAAGGACCCAGTCACATCATTTAGGCTCATTAGAAAAATTTGTATGGACCTGGAAAATTTAGGGCATTCTAGGAGGAGAGAATTAGTTGTTTGATCAAAAACACAGAAGTGAGAAAAACTCAAGGGATGGTTGAGACTAAAGATAGGAAGCTGGTTCTCATCAAAATTACAGTGAGGACTGAACTCACTCTTACTCTTAGCCCGTGCTTTGCTATATCTAAAAGCGATACTGGTGTGGGCATCTGTGCTTCAGGCAGATGCCACGGCTACCTGGGATGAGGTTCAGACCTTGCCCTGGCTGGCTGCTCTCCAATGTGCCGGGTCATGTGACTGACAGGGAGCAGGGATTCCAGGCAGAGCAAACACTAGACAGGGAAGGCAGGGGGCTGTCTCCAGTAGGTGTCCTGAAAGAGCTCCTGTTTGGCACTCCGGGCACAGCATCATGTCTAAAACTCTGATGGCTCGCCTCTGTTTACGGGATGACGTTCCACTTCCAGAGCCTGGCGTGGAGGCTGCTTTCCCGAGTGGGTATCCTTCTAGGCTCACCTCCCACTCCCACACGGGGTGATGAGGGATCCCAATTACCCCAGCCTCTCCCAAACCTCCAAGCCTGGCCGCAGCAGCTTTCCTTCCCCTGTACCCACTTCCCTCTCTCCATCTGCATAGGGGGCATCCTTAGTTCATTTCTTAAGATTAACTTGAAATTCTCTTGCTTAGTAACTCCTTTCTCCTCTCTATTGAGCTAGGCTGGCTGTTCCCTCCCAACTTTGTGACGGTTCTTAGAACGTGCCACCATAATTATGTATGTCCAAGTTTGCCTACTCCACTGACATGATGCACCTCCAAGGCTTAGGAAGAATTTATGGAACAAATGAATGAATGGATGAAGGAGCAGCTGAGAGAACAAGTGACTTCTCCATCCCCACAGCCTGATTCAAGGTCTGCACAGAGGGCAAGTGAGTGGGGGAGTGAATGAGTGAGGGTGAGAGTGGAGATATGAAGAAGAGAGTTAACAGTGAGACAAGGATCGGCTCCCTGCTCTGACCAGCACCCTGTGACCACCGGTGGATGTGGGAAATGGCAGGCATAGGGATACTTTCCTGAGACAGATGCTGAGAACCTGCTAGAGAATGTAGTGAGTGACAGATGGTACTCAAGCTGCTTCTCATGGAAAAAAAAAAATCAATTGACCTAAAAAGAAACCTAAAAAAGGATTAAAATCTTAAAAGACAGTGTGTGCTCATGCAATTCTGTTATTGAGACATTTAGCAGATACTTGGTAGAAATCTCTGATTTATGGGTTTTTTCCCGCATTTTCCATTTCATGCAGAACATTCTCCAAAGCAGTGTCCCCTGCCCAGTATCATCTATCAGGCAGCCACACCCCTCCCTTTAGCTGCACAGAAAATCACAGCCCTGTGTATTGTGGTAAACAACACATGTCAGCAAAAGCAGTCTGGGGCAGTAGAAAAGGCCACCCTGGCCTTTGCAAAGCTCTGGGTGCAAATCCAAACTACACCACTTAACAAGTTGGGGGGTCTTGGACAAATTTACTTAAGGCCTTCTTATCTGTAAATGTCTCATTTGTAAAATGGGAAGAACATCCCTGGCCATCGCTGTTGTGAGGACCGAATGGCTTTCAGTAGCGGATTCCTACGTGAGGTGGCAGAGGCAGCAGGAAATGTAACCTGGGGGAGTAGGACTTGAGTTGCAGTCTTCAAATTTTGGAAAGCTCTGATAACTGTTTGAAACGTTTTTCATATTTCTCTCTTGTTCTTTCAAACAGACTTATGATGCAGGTCCCCGGTGTGGGATTTTAAAGAATAAGCATAAACAATCTCAGATTTGGAACCTCCACGCTGTTAATTCTCTAGGCATCTTGCAGTCCTCTGTCTTCTCCTTTCATTTACTTCCTTGAATTTCATTCATTCATTCATACAATCATTAATTGAATGTCTCAGTCATTTTCGTGTTCTCGCCTTCATTTGTTAAACATGTTATGAATACCTCCTCTGGGGCAGGCACTGTGGTAGGCACATGAGATACAGACACAATCCCCGCCTTCAGAGTTCACCCTCCACGGGATGAGACGCATGCGCACACTCATCCACGGTGGTGGGCGCTACCGCAGATGCAGGAACAGGGAGTTGTGGTCACATAGAGGTGTGTGTGATTAAACACCGCCTGCGAGAAGCAAGACAAGCTTCAAGGGGGAGGTGATAGCTGAACTCCAGTTTCATCTTCGGTAACCAGCAGGCCGCTCAGAAGAGCTCTTCGCCGGTGACCTCCCTTAGTTATGCGATTATAAGGCAGGGCACTTGGCATTCATTGCCCTGGGGAACGACTGGAGTAGAAAACTGTATGGCCTTTGTCACATAGAGCTGGGTGCTGGGGAGATGACAGATTAATTTGCAAAAGGAGTTCAGAGTCTTCAAAGGATGGAGGGAATATGACCCTGTTTCAGAAATTAAAAGGAGAAAAGTCTTGGCCAAGATTTGCTGAGGACAATTCACCAGGAAAGCAGGGAACTGAGGCTGGTGACTCTGGCCCTGGCACAGGGCACAGGGGTAAAGGAGAATCTCGGGTCCAGCACTGCCTAGGGCTGAGGCTGGGAGCTCCTCAGGCCTCAGTAACCCTGTCTCGGTATCTTGTTTGTGGAAGCAATAGATAAGCATCAACACGTGGGCAACAGAGCTGTAACCTTGGAGCTCACACAGGAGATCCCAACCCTACTAACAAGGGTCCAGCACGTTGTACCAGTCAGGGTCTAATTGGGAAAATGGAAACCATTCCAGTCTTAATGTGGAGGTTTGTTATGCAGATGATGGAGTTCTGAGAAGCCAAGCAGAGCACTGCGGGGTGACCTAGAGATGAGCAACTGCGGAAAACATAAAGGACGGGTAAGTAGGAGACGTTATCGGACCCAGAAATCTGTGACAGAGAGGAAGGGGGAGAAACACTCTGGCATTTTCCTTTCACCTTCTCCTTATTTCCTGTTAGTACCTTCCATTGTCTGAAGTCATTTAAAAGTTGGCTGACACAGATGCCTGGAAACTCCCACCTGCTGCAACCAGCCCTTCCACCCTGCAATTCAGAGCAGAGTAGAGCAGAGGAGGGTGAGAATGGGGTTGAAGGCAAACAGGCTAAGCTGGCTTACAAGGGCATCTTTGGGGCATCGGCCAAGTTCAGGCTGTGCAGAACCCGTTTTCCACAGCGACACAACGTGGCAGCAAGAAGTCATGGCAGAAGGGGACTGATCAGACTCTGGTCCTCTCTCTTGGTTTTAATACATGCCAGGGTTCTTGGACAATCCATAGGGGAGATGTGGGATATCAGAGAAGAACTCAAGGGATAATATCCGACTTCTCATCAAGAAGGCACACAAGCACTTGTTCAATTAACTGACAAAGTAAATTGTATTTGAATGTAATTGAAACCCAAGTTGGGAATGAGATCACATAGACTACATGATGATATAGTATAGTAATAATGGTACCTACTAATATTGAGTTCTTACTATGTGCCAAGCACTGTATTAAACACTTTACATTAATTAGGTCATTAATATTCACTACAACCCTGTGAGGGTATCTATCATTACCCTATTTTACATATAAGGAAACTGACATTTGGTGACTTGTGGAAGATCATAGAACTAGTTAACAGCAAAAATAGATTTCAATCTCCATTCCCTTAGGATCCAAAATATATGCTCTTAATCACTGTGATATATGACTGCAAAGGGACAAAGCTGTGTCCCTGACATCCCAGTTAGAGTGCAGCCTGTCTCCATTCCACTAGGAGGGGTGGAGTCAAGTGCCAAGCAGAGGAGAAAAGACCACACATCACTAATGCAATATGACGTCCCAAAAATCAGTATCAGGACCCTGATCAAGATAGATTTGCACAATGTGGAGTAGCGGTTGTCTTCTTAACTCTGTAAAGGGATAAGCTCGCACTAGTTCTGCTCTCCTCACTGCTGATGAGAGACGTTTGGTCCCAGGGAATGCAGCAAGGGAAATGGGCTGAAGCCAACCGGAAGAGAATTTGAGCTGGTTATCTTGCAAAATATGTCCAAGCTCTGAGATGTTATACTATGAGAGTCCCCCAAGGGACAGTGCAGAAGAGAAGCCCCATTGCCTTTAGCTCCTCTGAGTAAGTGCTGTGTAAACAAAGTATCTGCATGATGGTTATGACAGTGTCTCCCATCAGCTAAAGATTAGTGAGGGCTCTTGGGAACTGGGAACCAGGGGTCACTGCAAAAACAGATGGAGATGGTCCCTGGTAATAACTCCCAGTGCAACACCATAACAATATCACATACATTATCTTTTCTGAGCCTCTCAATGGTCCTGCAAAGGAGGCAGGACAGATATTATTTTCCCTGTTTTCTAAATAAGGAAACTGAAGCCCAGAAAACAGAGGGGATTCACTGAAATCACACGGACTATTAGAGGACAAGCTGGGATTAAGACCAAGGTCTTGAGATACAGATATAGACCTTATTGCCTTGCACTAAATTGAGGAGGTATAGGTATGCTTTAATGTCTCTTTCGTATTTTCTGAGTCTTGGGGAGTTGAAATGACAGACCTCCAAACAATTCCTCTAACCCAGGTATATATCCTAAACACAAATCAAGGTTGCTGTGGCAGCAATGTCTGATTTAGCTTCAAGTAACAAGATTATTCCAGGAAAATGCCTCTCCTCTGTAAGGCAGACCCATGCGACACCAGGAAGGGAGCCATAGACTGTAGCAGAGAGGCCTGCATTTCACTCACCAGGAGCCATCCATTCATGAGATCCAGGTAATCCCAGCATCAAAACATCATTTGTAATATGAAGGCGAACTCTTCTGAAACTACAGTTAACTCTGCATCTCCTTTCAGGCCTCAGTGGACCATTTTATGATCCTAAATCCTTTGACAAGGGCTTCACCAGGAGGCTGCGCTTGTGAAGAGGGGCTTGCCAGCCATGGGCAGTCAGAGAAGACTTTGTGGAGGAGGACCTGTTGCTTCAGCTGGGGTGTGGCCAATGTGTAGGGGATCAACAGGGATCCTGGGCATGGCTTAGTTCAACATTGCCATTTTTAAGATCCAAGTCACTTCAGTTCAACAAAGGTTTATCAGATAGGTACTCATCAACTTTCTGAAGAAACTGAGACCCAGGGAAGTCAAGATATTTTCACAATCAACCAACGTGCTCATGGCAGAGCTGGGCTTACAAGACATGTTTTGTGACTTTCAGGGGAATATACTGCCTGGGCCATCCCCCCATCACCACTCTGCCCCTATCTCCTGGAGCAGAGTAGCACGGAGGGGCCTTAATCGCCGCATTTTCCTTGTTGTTAAAGCTAGTTGTGAAAACGCCTGACACTGGAATCTGTCATATGTCATGTGCAGGTGGAATGGTGACTGATGATCTACATTATAATCACTGAGACTTTGCCTAAAAATTAGCTGATTGAATTTGTCAGACCTGACTATTTTTTCCTGAGCCACAGTGAAATCACAATTTCATTTGACATGAATGAATCCTGAAGCAGCTATTTAACCTCAGGCAAGGCTAACCTATTTCATCTTGGTGCTGCAGTAGGACGGGACCTTCAATTTGGAACCCAGAGAGAAGGTCTGCTGAATCATCACCAATGCTTTCAATTTCGAGCACGTATTATACACTGAGTGTTGCATGTCCTCTTGCATATGTCACCACATAGAACATCCATTACAAAATGAGAATCCTTATATTTGTTTTACATGTGAGAAAGCTGGGGCGCGGAGATATCGTTAAATCGCTTGTCCAAGGTCACGCAGCTAGTTAAGTACAGGAAGTACAATTCATACCAGGCTTGTCCAATTCCAAATCTCATGTTCTTTTTCCTACATCGGGCTTCCAGAGAAAGATTGTTTTGAAAGAAAAGAAATTAGAAAGCAGGATCTCAGAAGGAACTTGATGTCATAACTATATTGAGGGTGGTCATGGGGCCTCATGTGTCTTCGATCACAGGGACTGTCAGAGAAACATGAGCAGGTGGAGGTGAGCTGGAGTAGGCCTGGGACCAGAGCACCAAGCAGGCCCAGGGCTGGGGACAGTTCATGTCATCACTGTCATCAAAGCCACAGTGAGACACAATTTTATACCCCTTTAAATTGTAAAAATGAAAGCCTTTCGATATTATACTAAGATGTGAAGAGGCTGAGGATCAACAGAATGTCTCATACTTTGCTGGTGAGAATGCAAATTGGCATAACCACTTTGGAAGATAATTTGGAAACTCTTTGCAATGCCGAATATTAACAATTTCATTCCCAGAGATATCCAAGAGAAACACTTGCACGTGTCTACTAGAAGGCAAGTTCAAGAATGTTCACAGCAGTACTGTCCCTAGTAGCAAAAATTTGGACACAACACACATGCCATCCTCAGATGAAAGGATAGACAAAATACGGTATAATCATACACTGAAAGATTATATGGGAGTGAAAGCAGATAACCTATGGTTATACACAACAATACTGCATTTTAGTAATATAATATGACATAAGAAAAGAATCCCCAAAGATGATACACTTTATGATAACCTTTTTAAAATACAATTAAAACCAAGAAAAGAATACTTTATGTAGAGTATAATGTGAAATTGATCAATTCAAGTTTCAGGATGGTGTTATTATAGGTGGGGAGAGGCAGAGGGGGGAGGGATTGGTGAGGACCACGTATGAGCATGTAAGTTTTATTCACTATGGTAGATTGCGGTAGTAATGGTTGTAGTAATGGTCTTAAGAAGTCCGTGCTTCCCTGCATCCACACCTTTGAGCAGTCCTCTCCCACACTGACTATGGGCTTGGCAAATGGCACGCTTTGGCCAACGGAATAACAGCAAATATGATGGAAGGTAACTTGGAATATATTGCATATTAAGCTTCCCCTCTTCTGCTGATTTTGGGAACACTGCAATCACTACCACATGAATACACACCTAGCTTGATAGAGAAACAGGGTCCAGCCAGCCCCATCACCCCACTGACAACCAGTACTAACCAACAGTCAGCACCAACCTCCAGATGACTGTGAGTGAGACTGTCCTAGATCACCCAGCCAAACTGGCCCAGACCACAGGAACCACCCAGGTGAGCCCAGGGGAATGACTAACCCACAAGATCATGAACTAATAAATCATTGTCATCTTAAGCCACTGAGTTTTGGGGTCCTTTATTAGATGGCAAAACACATCCAAATTAGTTTGTATGTAGAGTGGTGATTTAGTTTATAATAAACAAAAAACAAACAAATAAGAACCTTGTATGAACCAATAATGACAGCATATACTGTGACCCAAGAATGACAATTAATCCAATTCTATACACCTGAGGCTCATTTAAAAACAAACAATAACAACAAAACAAAACTTGATGATAATGTCAGCCTGCAAACCAATCTCCCCATCTAGCATTCTTTGTCCCTCGGGGCACAGGCTGCTGATGATATGATAACCCTTGCCCCAACTGTCAATCCATTATGGGACTAAATCCTCACTCATGAGCATAAGAGGAAGTGATGGGTGCAGATTCCAAGTCAAACCAATAAAGACTCTTGTCCTGGACTCTCTTTTCCCTTTTCCTTCCCACTGTCTGGAAACAGCAAAACCTAGAAAATCTCAAATAACAATTTTGAGGATAGCACAGCTCTCCTGCTAGCTTGGGTCCCTGGGCTTGTGGACCCAGGGCCTTCTGACTCTGATACATGAAAGGAAAATCAATTTATATCTTGTCTGAAATTTATATCTTGTGAATTTTTGTTACATGCACTTTAGTTTTTGCTCCAACTAATATTTTTTTTCCATACCAATCCTTACAATAAGCTACAATGATCTTCCAGATATAAATTTTTTAAAAAATGAAACTGCCGTTATTGTTTTGTTCATTGTAAAAATTTCAAACAAAACAGAAATGTATAAAAGGGGTGTAAGTTTTGAAGATACCAAATGGTTTGGAATTTATCACTCCATATGGTTCAGTACATGGAAAATTATACGTGCCTATATTATTGAGATTGTACTCTTTACACTGTAGTATAATCTGTGTTGTTTATATAATAATATATGGTTTATATCTTTCCATGTCAATATAAGATCTATATAATAGTCCATCTAATAGATGTACAATATTTTATTTTTAAAAGCCCCTTATGTGGCTTTTAAAAATGTGGCTGTTTTCAGCTTTTCACAGTTTCATAAAAAAATGTCAGGAACATTTTTACATCAACTTCTTTGGGGGTCCTTATCCAAATTATTTCCTTAAGATAATTTTTAGGAGCGGGATTTCTGGGACAGGGAATAGTGAATACATACAACACTTACCTTACATGGTGAAATATTTTAAAGATTCCCCATTTCCCTTAAGATAGAGTCCAGACTGCACTAGCCTGGCATACTCCAGCAGGGCCCTTCCTCACTCAGCTTACACTGGCCCTTTAAGCCTTATTTTTACTCCCAAGAGCACTCTGTATTTTAGCCACATTTTATAGTTTTCCATTGAAGTCATCAAGTTATTTCATAATTTTATCCATCTCACGTTACTCCTCAGGTCTTTAGTTATTTCCTATTTGCTTATTCCATATGTGAGATATGCACGCACACGCACGCGCGCGCGCGCGCACACACACACACACACACACACATATTATACTGTGAGCTGACTTCTTTCTCTTCTTGAATATCTAGCCCCACATTACCTAGTCCAGGAAGTCTTTCATTATAGTTCCCCCCTTGATCACATCCCAGTTCCTCTCTGCTACTACGGAAATTTTTGCCTACATTTATCCTAGCAATTATCACATTCTTTTGTGCTGCTTATTGTCTTTACTTATTTATTTTCTTGTCTAGACTATGTTATCCTGAGAGCATAATGTGTTTTTCTTTGAATTCTCCTTCTCAGAATGGTGGCTGGCACCTAGCAGGCATTCATGAGACAGCACACACACCTTGGTTTTCCCTAGGTATTCTGGACGATGTTGTCCCCGAGATTGATTCTAGATTCCTCTAAGTAATATGTCAGTCACCCAATATTCCTCTGGCTCATAATTAATACTGGCATGACACTGAGGTGAGTCTAGGGCTGCATAAGCAGCCCATCAGAGATTCCATATAAGACAATTGTGAAAACGATCATTAAAACTTCCTTTGATGATTCATATAACTTAATAACAATTTTTCAATGAATGTTCCAAGTGCTTATAATGCTCTTACCACTGTCCCAGTGTGGGTGGACACCAAGAGAAGCAACCTGAGACATTCTCCTGTTTCAAATTCCTTACTGAATAATAATTAGCATGGAATCAACGAAGAAGAAAACTCCTGACAGAGGTTATTATCTTGGATGCACAGCCATTGGGGGAGGGCTCTGTTAAAACCACTTGAATCAATTTGTTGACGTAAGTATATTAGTAAAGACCAGTGTGTTGAGAAACCAGCTGAAATTCAGTCACTAACTTTTGAAAAATCTTCCATGGAGCTACCGATTACAGAATTTTAGAATTTATAGAACTCTTGGGGACCATCTAACAAACCATCCATACAACAGGTGAAGAAACTAAATCCTAAACTAAATAAAGATGGCCTCATTATCCCCTCCTCCTGGTATTCATGTCTTTGTGCAATCCTCCTGCCTTGAGTGAATGGGACCTGTTAACTGCTTTTAACCAGCAGACTGTGTCAAATGTTATGGAAAGTTATTCCCTTGATTGAGTTACATTGTATAACTCTCTCGCGTGTTAGCTGACTTACTTGCAATTTCTGACAAATCCCTGATTTCAATCTGTAGACGACAATAAAGCCAGCCAACACCTTAATTTCAGCCTTGTGGGACCCTAAGCAGAGGACACAGCTGAGCCATGCCTGGTGTCCTGATCCACAGAAATCATGGGATAAGAAATGTGTATTGTTTTAAGTTGCTAAATTTGTGGCAATTTGTCATGCATCATACGAAATAGTAGTTCTCCAACAGAAATATCAGAAATTTCAATACATCAAGATGCCAAAACTATATAACATGGCTGCAGTCATGTATTAAAAGCAGCAAGTACAAAATAGTTAGCCTTGGTATAATCAGAACCTCAGTTTAATCAAGAAAGAAAAGTGTGAGGTGTCCAACACAAGAGAGCCTAGACAGTGTTGTTTCTGAGGCTCTGTCTGCTGGTCTGCAGCCCTATTAGTGATAGAGACTTTGTTCTGCTTGAAAGGTAACAGAAGCTCAACTTCTTCGTATATATGTACAACACATTTGTACATATAAGAAAGAAAGGCCAAATTAGAACAAGATAGAACATTCTACCTGTTGCTAAGCATGGATGTAGCAGTGAATAAGGCTGGTAAGGACTGCATCTTAATAATTTAACAGAATTAAGTATCATAAGATTATTATAAGGCTCATAAAAATATATGACTTATTCCTGAAATAGGACATTATATTAATCGTAATAAAATCTATACTTCATTGGTGTCAGCCAAAATGTGGTCAAACACTGAATGTTTATGCCCTAAGGAGATATACGACACTTTTTCATAGCAAGGGTGTCAACTAGCTTTCACCTTGTGTGCCAACTATAATTGAGTAATACTGGCAGCTTGTATTGAATTAGGCTTCACGATAAAGTAAGCTATAGTCAACCAGCAATGTCTGCCATGGGCAAGGGATGGTGGAGGAGTGGTATGCATGTCATCCCAGGGCAATAGATGCGGTTGTGGATTTTGTGTTGAAATATATGGAGTCTGAGTCGTGACAATCATATTCACCAGCTTGCTGACCTGGTTCATGTCACCTAACTTCTCTGAGCCCTAACTTCTCCAAACATTTACCACCATAAGTAGTTCTGAGAATTATTAAGATTGTCTATGCAAAAGTACCCAGCAGAGTGTCAGGCCTCTATCACATGTTTTTTTTTTTTTTTTTTAAGTCTTTATTTATAATTATAAAAACTTGGAAGTAACCAAGATTGCCTTTAGTAGGTGAATGGATAAACTGTCATACGTTCAGACGATGGAATATTATACAGTGTAAAAAAGAAATGAGTTATCAAGTCTTTTAGACAGGGAAGAATATTAAATGCATATTATTAAGTGAAAGAAGCCAATCTGAAAAGGTTATATACTATATTCCAAGGATATGACATTTTGGAAAAGATAAAACTATAAAGACAGTAAAAAGATCAGTGGTTGTCAGGAGTTAGGGGAGAGTGAAGGATGAACAGGGAGAGCACAGAGGATTTTTTGCACAGTGAAACTATTCTGTATAATACTACATTGGTGAATACATGTCATAATAAATTTTGCCAAACCCACAGAATGTACAACACCAAGAATGAACCCTCACATAAACTATGGACGTTGGGTGACAATGACGTGTCATTGAGGTTCACTGATTGTAACAAATGTACCACTGTGGACCTTGATAGTGAGGGAGGTTGTGCATGTGTGGGGACATATAGCATATGGGAATTCTCTGTACTTTCACTCAATTTTGCTATGAACCTAAAATTGATCTAAAAATAAAGTTTACTTACTAAAAAGTCAAACTATTTTAAATCTTTGAATAGAGTTAAGCAGGTAAGTGAAGAACTCAGGGGTGAAAAGTAAAAGTAAACTAAACTAGAGATAAGTTGAAGATATCAGTGGAGTATGGGTCAGAAATGGGCTGCATTTTGAATGGCTAAAGGACAAGGTAGAAGGTACAACCTCTGATTTTACCTCTTTGTAAAGGTAGATGTACTTAGAACTGCATGTTAAATAGTGCCTGCATACTGTTGCCTATACTGTTGGTGGGACTATAAATTGGTGCAGCCACTATGGAGAACAGTATGGAGGTTCCTTGAAAAACTAAAAATAGAACTACCATATGATCCTGCAATTCTACTCCTGGGCATATATCTGGAGAAAACTCTAATTTGAAAAGATACATGCACTCCAATATCAATAGCAGCACTGTTTACAACAGCCAAGACATGGAAGCAACCTAAATGTCCACTGACAGATGAATGGATAAAGAAGACGTGGTATATATATGTATATGTGTGTGTGTGTGTATATATATATATATATATATATATTCACACAATGGAATATTACTTAGCCATAAAAAAGAATGAAATAATATCATTTACAGCAACATGGATGGACCTAGAGCGTTATCATATTAAGTAAGTCAGACAGAGAAAGACAAATATTATATCACTTATATGTGGAATCTAAAAAATAATACAAATCAACGTATGTACAGAACAGAAACAGACTCACAGACATAGAAAACAAACTTATGGTTAGCAAGGGGGATAGCTGGGGTGGGGGAAAAGATAAACTAGGAGTTTGCGATTAACATGTATATACTACTATATATAAAATAGATAAACTATTTTATATATAGATCCTACTGTATAGCACACAGAACTGTATTCAATATTTTGTAGTAACTTATAATGGAAAAGAATCTGAAAAAGAATATATATATATATATATATATATATATACACATATACATATACACACATATAAATAACTTAATCACTTTGCTGTACACCTGAAACAAACACAATGTTGTAAAGTAACTATACTTCAAAAAAATGGTTAAAAAAGAATAATAAAAACAAAATTATTATTTTACCTTAAAAAAAAAAAAGCGCCTGCAATCAGAGCACTTCCAACTTAGTTCCTGCAGATGGATAACCACTTAAATAATTCCAAAGGCAATACGGAAAAAGGTGAGATATTCATTCTTGAAGGAATTAAAAGAACAGGGACATCTAGTGTGGAGAGGGTTCAACAGTAGATAAGGCAGCAGAAAAGGGCTCCCTCATCCTTGCTGAAAAATAGGAAAGCTCAAGGAGAGGAGCCCTCAGCTTTGAAAATGAGTATCCAACTTAAAATTCTGAGGGTGATGCTCAGGTCAGTACAATGTCTAATGGCTGTAGGGGCACAGATTGCAAACTACCCACTAGAGGCAGAGAAACTATCGGCTTCTGCCTTGGCACCATTGTTAGACTAGAAAGATAATCAGAAAGTACTGTCTAGGACCCTGTGATAGGAACACAGTGACAAACTGCTTGGTTCTTGCCCTCAGAAAATCAGGTCTCATGGAGAGAGATAGATATATAACTAAATGTTACATGTCACACTATACTGGGTGCTATATAGCAGAGAAATGAACAATATACTGTGATAACATAGAAAAGCATTTAATTTTGAAAAGTGCCAGGATCTGGCTATGCCATTTAGACTCACAAGATAATTGGATTTTCTTTATTTCCAGGCTTTCCCTGATAACCAAAGCAGTGGGTTTAACAATCCCATTGTCTAATGGACTCAAATCTAAACCATAATATTTATTAGAAACTCACTTTGGGCAAGTTACCTAACATCTCTGAAATTTCTCTTTAAAGTTTTTACGTATAAAATGGAGCTAATAATAATATCTACTTCATTAGCCATATCGTAGCAAAGTAGTATTGAGTCAAACCCTACTGAATGGTGTTGGTGTGAGAGAGACTTGAAACAATGGTCATAAATATACTTTGAAGATGGCAAAGTACCTTAAAATATAAATTATTGATGCCATTTTAAAAGTTTACTATTTCACATTCAACATAATGATAGAATTTGTTTCTTAAGGGCAAGAAGCACATATTCTTATTTCTTCCATTTCTCCCATTTATAAAATATAAGGCATAATACCATGGTTTGAACATTGAGTCTTTTTAGTAGAAGTCTTGGACTAAAGTATGCTTTCCTTTCCCTCTCTGAGATCAATGGGGCTTAACAAGTTGAGGACTGTTTACAGACATGAGCCACTATGTCACATTACAGGATACATACATAATCTAATGTTCCTGGTCAAGAGAGAAGAAAATATTAATGTTACAGCCTGTATTATGTATACAATGTATATTCATATACACATATATCACACAAACGTATGTTTGTGTGTGTATAAAATCCTAACACCTTCTCTACAGTGTCGTATTATTGCTAAAATTGATCCCAGAAACACTAAACTAGATGTAGTCTTACACAGAGTGGAGCTGTATAGCTCTGCAGCTAGATAAATCTACATCTTTTTGATAGGAATCTCTTATTTATTTTTGTGAACTTTTTTTTTATTATATGTAGGGGATATATTTATTAATTTGCTAGTCAATTAAAATGCACTTTGATAAAGAGTAAAAAAATATCAGCACTATCTCTGAGGACAAATGCACATTCCTTAATGTAACAAGTCTGTTTAAAATGTGGTTTGATTAATATCAAATTCTCAGAAGGTACATTTAAGAGAGGAACAGGGTCATTAGACTAGGAATTCTTGTCAAAAAGGATCAGTTCCTGTTTTCTTTCAGCCATCTATCTTTGTAGTTGGTAATGTTTTTATACCTTTACAACATTTTATAAATGAAGCCCTTTTGATATCCTTTCAAAAGATGTTTAATAAAGTAGTGAGACTAACATTTTTTTTTTTTTTTCACCAACTGTTCATAGTACCTGGGAATGGTTTGCAGAGAATAGGAAAATTGCTTCCCTTCAAAATTGCTCAGTAGGGATGAATGGTTAGTCTCATTTGAGCACAAATCCCTTCCTACCCCCACACTTACCTTTGATAAATGTGAGGCAGGACTGATGCTACAAAGAGAAGAAAGCAAAGAAGGAACAGTGGGGCCCTATTTTAGATAGTAGGAATATATTACAGAGAAAAGAGGCTAAATTCAGAATCAAATTTCTATATTCATCAAGTCATCAGGTCCTCTGAATAGTTACTTAAGCAGCAGAAGTTTAATGATCTCGATCACAATTTTTTCTATCTGCAAAATAGGGAATGACAAAAATCTCCCCTTCTTGTTTCATAAGCTTGTATATAAAATTCAAAAAGATCATTATATTCATTGTTAACATTTTTGAGTGTTTCCTGTGAATCAAAATTAAATAAATGAAGCACATGTAATAAGGATCCACTAATAATTATAATAGCCTTATAAGATACTTCCTATCTGCTTTTTTGGTTGAGGAAACAGTGTTTGTGAGGTTAACAGACTTGTTCAAGGTTACAAGTAAATAAATTATACAGCCAAAACTCAAATCCAAGCAAATACTGAGTCTGTGCAGTTAACTGTACTATACAATACTATCTCCCATGATCATGGATATACATACACTTAGGAAATCATAAAACGTGTGCAAAATAATATATATTTTATTATTTCCAATTTAACTAGGGGCTTAGAATGAATTAAAATACCTAGCAAGTTGACTGCTACTTAGCAAGACTTTGATAGTGTTTAGAACATCAGTGTCAATCCTGATTTGTATCATATGTTAAAACCTCCCAAGAAGAGAGACCACTTTGCCAGGCTTATATCTATAAAGTTAGAGACAGGTATGTAGTGCTATCTTCTTACCTCTTCTATTACTAGAAGAAGAAGATAGCACTATTATTCCTTTCCCCTTCCCATAGCATGCAAATTATGCTGATTGATGCCCTGGGTTGGTAACTAACTTAATGAAACCTTTTTAATTAATTTCACAAATGTTTATTGAACATCTACTGTGACTCAATTCACCATCCAGTGAATATATTCAGGCATATAAAAATTTCCCATACAAGATGGTGAAATAAGCCAAAGCTATATGAAGCTACAAGCTTAGAGTCTAACGGGAATTCATGTGACTCACTTTGTTGAGATACTCACTTTGATGAGGTGGTCTGGAATGAAACCTCCAGTATCTCTGAGATATATGTATAATTAAAATGGTAAAAGTTAAGGATAATGAGAGAATCCTAAAGCAGCAAAAGAAAAACAGTTTGCTACATATAAGGGAAACCCCAAAAGGCTATCAGCAGATTTTTAAGCAGAAAACTTACAGTTCAAATGGAATGGCATGATAGATTCAGAGTGCTGAAAGAAAAAAAAAAAATTCCACCCCAGAAGTCTCTACCTAGCAAGATTATCATTCAGAATTAAAGGAGAGATCAAGAGTTTCCCAGATAAGCAAAAGTTAAAGTAGTTTACCACCACTAAACCAGCCTTACAAGAAATGATACATTTTTTAAGTTGAAAAGAAATGTCACTAATTAATAATAATAAAACAGACAAAAGTAAAAATTTCACTAGAAAAGTTAAATGTGTAATAAAGGTAGTGGAGGATAAGAGATAAAGAATCTATCACTTACAAAGCAAGCAGGATCGTTAAAAGACAAAAGTAGTACAATTAGCTAAGTATTATAATAATTAGTTAAAGCATACATAAAATAAAAAGATATAAACTGTGTCATCAAAAGAACAAATTGTAGGTAGGGAATAGTAAAGAGATAAAGCTTTGGATTGTGTTCAAATTTAAGTTGCTACCAACTGAAAAACAGACTTCTATTTACATAGGATGTTATGTGTGAATCTCATAGTAACCACAATGAAAAATCGTACAGTGCATATACAAAAGAAATGAGAAAGGAATCTAAACGTAACACTAAAGAAAACAAACAAAACACAAGGGAAGAGAGAAAGAAGAAGAAAGGAACAGAGAGGAACAACTAAAACACCCAGAAAACATCAGCAAAATGACAGTAAGCATGCACCTATCAATAAGTACTTTAAATGCAAATGGACTAAATTTGCCAAACACAACACAGAGTGGCTGAATGGATACAAAAACAAGACCCATCTATACGCTGCCTACAAGATACTCACTTCAGAAGTAAGAACAACCACAGACTAAAGTGAAGGGATGGAAAAGGATATTCCATGCAAATGGAAATGGAAAGAAAGCTGGAGTACCAATGCTCATACCAGACAGAAGTAGACTTTAAACCAAGACTGCAATAAAAGACAAAGAAGTGCATTGTATAATGATAGAGGGGCCAATACAGATACAAGATATAACATTTATAAATGTATGTGCACCAGACATAGGAGCACTGATATATAAAGCAAATATTAATGGAATAAAGGGAGAAATTAAAAGCCCTACAACAATAATAGGGGGCTTAAAACACCCCACTTACATCAATGGATTGATCATCCAGACAGAAAATCAATATGGAAAAACTGGACTAAAATGATGCATTTGAGCAGATGGTTTTAATTGATATATACATAATATTTCACTCAAAAGCCAAAGAATACATATACCTTTTGATTGCACATGGAACATTCTCCAGGATAGATCACATATTAGATCACAAAACAAGTCTGATAAATTCAAGAAGATTAAATTATATCAAGCATCTTCAACAAAAACGGTATGAAATTAGAAATCAATCACAAGAAAAAACACAAAAATGTGAATATTAAACAACATACTACTGAATAATCAATGATTACTGAATAAATCAGAGAAATGAAAAACTACCTAGGAACAAATGAGAAATACCCAAATCTGTGAGGGGTAGGAATAGTGGTTCTGAGAGGGAAGTTCATAGCAATACAGACCTACCACACACTTAGAAAAAAAAAAATCCCAAATAAACCCTCTAACTTTAGACTTAAAAGAACTAGAAAAAAGAAGACTAAACAAAGCTCAAAGATAGTAGAAGGAAGGCAATATAAAGATCAGAGCAGGGGCTTCCCTGGTGGTGCAGTGGTTGAGAGTCTGCCTGCCAATGCAGGCGACACGGGTTCGTACCCCGGTCCAGGAAGATCCCACATGCCGTGGAGCGGCTGGCCCCGTGAGCCATGAATGCTAAGCCTGCGCATCCGGAGCCTGTGCTCTGCAACCAGAGAAGCCACAACAGTGAGAGGCCCGTGTACCGCAAAAAAAAAAAAAAAAAAATCAGAGCAGAAATAAATAAATAGAGACTAAAAAATGGAAAAGGTCAATAAAACTATGAGCTTGTCCTTTGAAACTGATGAGCCTTTAGGTAGACTAACAAAGTAAAAAAGAGAGTAAGCTCAAATAAATAAAATCAGAAAGGAAAGAGGAGGAGTTACAACAAACACCATAGAAATACAAAAGAACATAAGAGACCAGTAAGAACAATTACACACACAAAAAAATGGAAAACTCAGGAGAAATGGATAAATTTGTAGAAACATGCAATCTTCCAAGACTAAATCAGGAAGAAATAGAAAATCTAAACAGACTGAGCAATACAAATGAAATTGAATCAGTAATAAAAATGAATCCTAACAAACAGGACAAGATGGCTTCATTGGTGAATTCTACAAAACATTCAAATATTTAATACCTATCCATTTCAAATTTTTTCAAAGTTGATAAGAAGGGAAACCTTCCGAACACATTTTACAAAGCCAGAATTACCCTAATACCAAAACCAAACAAGAATACCACAAGAAAAGAAAATTACAGGACACTATCTCTGATGAACATAGACACAAAAATCCTCAAGAAAGTGTTAGCACATTGAAAACAACAATACATTAAAATGATCATACACTACAATCAAGTGAAATTTATTCCAGGAAATGCAAGGATGGTTTACCATCCTCAAGTCAATCAATGTGATGTATTAACAAAATAAAGGATAAAAAAATCATATAATCATTTTAATAGATGCAGAAAATGCATTTGATAAATTAAGCATCCACTTATGGTTAAAACTTGGGGAGGAGAACAAAATGACAGAGTATGAGGACTCTGAGCCCACCTCCCCCCCACAAACACATCAAAACTACATCTACACGTGGAGCAATTCTCACTGAAAACAAATTGGACACTGGTAGAAAGACTCTTCTACAACCAAGGCTATAAAGAAAGATGCACATGGAGTCAGGTAGGAAGGGAGGAGAAGTGATCAGGTTGGGACTCATACCCTTAGGAGGAAACATAGAAGAGGAGGAGAGTATCACAGGCTTGAAGATCCTTCCTGAGAACTGCAGGATTTAAGCCATATATCAGGAACCCCAGCCCTGGGATTGAACAATGGCAAGACAAGTACTTTTAGCTGGTTTGGAAACCAATGGGACTTACAGGAAGGCTATAAGAAACTGAGACTCTGCTTACGAAGAGCACACACACACACTTCCTTACTCTGGGAAACAAGGCAGAAAAAGCATGTTGAAACTGCTCAGGGCTCTGGCTGGTTTCCTACAACTGTTCCAACATGGCCTGGGCTCCTCTAGCTCTGTCACAGCTTCACAACAGTGAAGGTTACTGTTGCTGAGGAGAGGGCATACTTGGGGAAGACAGAGCTGGCTTGGGCCTGGCTCTGTATCTGAACAGGGCAGGGGTGGCCACTACTGATGTGCATGGAGGCAGCAGACCAGGAGATGTCTGAAACTCTGACTCACATGTCAGGATCATCATAGCATGTGCTATAGCCCATGCCAAGAACTGTCTCTGGCCCCTTTAGCTCTAGTGAAGATCCCCACTAGGGTGAAGGCTGCTGTTACTGAGAAAAGTGCACACTGTGGGGGTTAAAACTGGCTCAGACATGGAATGCATCTGAATGGGCTGAGGGAAGCCACTGTTGGCATTCATAGAGGTGGTGGGTCAGAAACTGGCTGGAGCTCTGACCATTGTGGTGAAACCATCCCAGTATATGCCCCAGCCCATACTGGCACCCACTCTGGCCCCTTTTGCTTCAGTGTACTCCCATTTATGGCAAAGGTGCCATTGCCAGGCAGGGAGTAAGTGCACATTTTGAGGGAATGGAACCACCTCAGATCCAAACCTAAGGGCTTCTGCTCAAGCATAATGGGGCCCAACCCCACCACTGATAAGGTAGTAATAGCCACTGAGCACAGGAGAAGCCATGGCTCACATCTGGAACTAACTCTATTCCCACCATCTCTGAACCCCCCCTCCAAACAAGGTGATATCTGCTAGCACAAACTGGGGGAAGAAGTGACTGGTACTCACTGCAGATCAAGCTCTCCCACCAAAGCCACTGGGCACATGCAGACTGCATAGGGATACTCTCACACAATGACACCTCTTCAGGATGAGGATAGGTAACTGTTTCACCTAATTTCATAGAGAAATAGAAAGTTAAACAAAATGAAAAGACAGAGGAATTTATTTCAAACAAAGGAACAAGAAAAAAACAATAATGGAATAGAGATAAAAAATTTAATTGATAAAAATGGAAAGGATTAGTAATAAAAATGCTAACTGAGATTTGGAAGTGAATAGTCAAACACAGTGAAAATTTTAATAAGTATGTAGGAAATATGAAAAAGAACCAGTCAGAGATGAGGAATAAAATGACTGAAATGAAAAACACACTAGAAGGAATTAAGATCAGAATAGGTGACACAGAAGAAAGAATAAGTGATCTGGAAGATAAAATAATTTAAAAAATCATTAAATTAGAACAGGAAAAAAGAAAAACAAAAGCTGAGAACAGTTTTAAAGGACATCTGGACAACACCAAATGTACTAATACTTACATTATAGTGGTTTCAGAAGGAGAAGAGAGAGAAAAAGGGCTTGAAAATTTATTTGATGAAATTATGGGTAAAAACGTCCTGAACCTAAGAAGAAACAGATATTCAGGTATAGGAAGCACAGAGAGCCCCAAACAAGATGAACCCAAAGAGGCACACACCAAGGCAGATCATAATTAAAATGGCAAAAGTTAAAGATAAAAAAAAGCAGCAAAAGACGAAGAGTCATATACAAGGGAATCTCCATAAGGCTATAAGATGATTTCTCTGCAGAAGTTTTGCAGGGTAGAAGGGAGTGGCATGGCATATTTAAAGGGCTGAAAGGGAAAACACTGCAACCTAGGATACTGTATCCAGCAAGACTATGATTTAGAATAGAAGGACAGATAAATAACTACTCAGAAAAGCAATAAATAGAGTGAACCGATACTAAACCTACAATAAAAGAACTGTTGAAGTGTCTTCCCTAAATGGAAAAGAAGTAAGAATATATAGAAAAGGAAAAAAATGACCAGGAAAGGCAGGTATATAGTAAGGATTGAAGATTATTTAAATAAGTCAGTATGTAGATTAAAAGACAAAAAATGTAAAGCAACTATAACTACAATAGGCAGTTAAGGGATATACATGAAGATGTAACAAAAGGCATAAAAAACACAAAATGTGGGGAGGGGAGTGAAAAATTTAGAACTTTTAGAATGTGTTTAAACCTAAACTACTACCAGTTTAGAACAAGTAGATATAACTATGGGTCAAAATATATGAACCACATAGTAACCACCAATTAAAAAAAAAACATAATAGGTACACAAAAAGTGAAAAGAAAGAAACTCAAGCATAATACAAAAGAAAAACATTAAACCACAATGGTAGAAACAAAAAGATGTGAACAGAGAAGAACAACAAAAACAATTAGAAAACAAGTAATAAAATGGCAATAAGTACAAACCTATCAATAAATACTTTAAATGTCAATAGACTAAATGTTCTGGGCAAAAGAAATTGGGTGACTGATTGAATCAAAACAACAACAACAAGACCCTTCAATATGCTGCCTACCTGAGACTCACTTCAGGCCAAAAGACAGACACAGACTGAAAGTTGGGGGATGGAAAAATATATTTCATGCAAACAGAAATGACAAGAAAACAGGGATAGTAATATGCATATCAGACAAAATAGACTTTAAAAAGAGACTACAAGAAAAGACAAATAAGGGCATTATAAAAGAAGAGGACATTACATTCATTAACCTAAATGCATCCAATAAAAGAGCACCTACATATATAAAGCAAGTACTAACAGACATAAAGGGAAAAATTGACAATAACACAATAATAGTAGGGGACTTTAACACCCCACTGACATCAATGGATAGGTCATCCACACCGAAAAATCAATAAGGCAACAATCTTAAATGTCTTAAATAAAACAAAAGGCCAGTTGGACTTAATAGATATCCACAGGACATCACATTCAAAATCAGCAGAATACACATTATTTTCACATGCACATGGAATGTCTTCCAGGATAAATCACATACTAGGCTACAAAATAAACCTCAACAAATTTAAAAGATTAAAATTATATCAAGCATTTTTTTCTAATCACAACAGCATGAAACTAGAAATCAGCTACAGAAAGAAAAATGGGAAAACATGAAACACATGGTGACCAAAAGCCAACGAGTCAATGATAAAATCAAAGAGGAAATCAGAAAATACCTCAAGATAAATGTAAATGTAAATATAACTTTCCAAAATCTATGGGATGCACCAAAAGTAGGTAAAAGAATAAAGTTTATAGCAATACAGTCCTTCCTCAAGAAACAAACAAAACCCTCAAATAAACAACCTAACCTACGACCTGAAAGAATTAGAAAAAGGACAAACCAAGCCCACAGTCAGCAAATGGAAGGAAACAATAACTATGAGAGGGGAAATAAATAAAATAGAGATTAAAAAAAAATAGAAAAGATCAATGAACTAAGAGCTGTTTTTGTTTTTGAAAAAGTAAACAAAACTGATAAATCTTTAGCCAGGCTCACCAGAAGAAAACAGAGAGAATCCAAATACACAAAATGATAAATGAAAGAGAAGAAATAACAATCAATACCACAGAGATACAGAAACTCATAAAAGAATACTATAAACAGTTGTATGGCAACAAATTGGACAACCTAGAAAAAATGGACAAATTTCTAGAAACATTCAACCTGACAACACTGAATCAAGAAGAAAGAGACAATTTGAACAGACTGATCACTAGAAGTGAAATAGAATCTGTAATAATATAAATAAAAAAATCCCTGAAGACAAAAGTCCAGGACTGAACAATTTTACTGGGGAATTCTACCAAACATATAAAGAAGAACTAATACCTATCCTTTTCAAATTATTCTGCAAAATGGAAGAGGAATAAACAATCTCAAATTTATTCTATGAGGCCAAAACCCTGATACCCTGATACCAAAATAAGACAAAGATGCTACAATAAAAAAAAAAATTATAGGTCAATATCTTTGATGTATATAGATGCAAAAATCCTCAAGAAATTATTAGCAAACCATATCCAACAATATATAAAAAGGATTGTACACCTTGATAAAGTTGGATTTATTCCAGGGTCAAAAGGTTGGCTCAACATGCACAAACTGATCAATGTGATATATCACATTAAAAAAAGGATAGGTGCAGAAAAAATATTTGAAAAAACTCTACATCCATTCATGAAAAAAAGAGAAAGGGAAATCTCTCACACCAGACCTCCCAAAAGGCAAGAAACTCCCCACGTACCTGCGTAGGGCAAAAGAAAAAACACAGACAAAATAATAGGGACAGGACCTGCACCAGTGGGAGGGAGCTGTGAAGGAGGAAAGGTTTCTACACACTAGGAAGCCCCTTCGCGGGCGGAGACTGTGGGTGGCGGAGGGGGGAAGCTTTGGAGCCACGGAGGAGAGCGCAGCAATAGGGGTGCAGAGGGCAAAGCAGAGAGATTCCTGCACAGACAATTGGTGTCGATCAGCACTCACCAGCCCGAGAGGCTTGTCTGCTCACCCACCGGGGCGGGCGGGGCTGGGAGCTGAGGCTCAGGCTTCGATTGGAGCCCAGGGAGAGGACTGGGGTTGGCTGCGGGAATACAGCCTGAAGGGGGCTAGTGCGCCACAGCTAGCTGGGAGGGAGTCCGGGGAAAAGTCTGGACCTGCCGAAGAGGCAAGAGACTTTTTCTTCCCTCTTTGTTTCCTGGTGCGCAAGGAGAAGGGATTCAGAGTGCTGCTTTAAGGAGTTCCAGAGATGGACGCGAGGCACAGCTATCAGTGTGGACCCCAGAGATGGGCATGAGACACTAAGGCTGCCGCTGTAGCCACCAAGAAGCATGTGTGCAAGCACAGGGCACTATCCACACCTCCTCCTGGGAGCAAGTGCAGCCCGCCACTGCCAGGGTCCCGTGATGCAGGGACAACTTCCCCAGGAGAAAACACAGCATACCTCAGGCTGGTGCAATGTCACAATGGCCTCTGCCATCGCAGGCTCAGCCCGCATTCCATACCCCTCCCTCCCCCCAGGCCTGAGTGAGCCAGAGTCCACTGATCAGTTGCTCCTTTAACCCCGCCCTGTCTGAACAGACGCCCTCAGGCGACCTACACGCAGAGGCGGGTCCAAATCCAAAGCTGAACCCAGGGAGCTGTGCGAACAAAGAAGAGAAAGGGAAATCTCTCCCACCAGCCTCAGGAGCAGGGGATTAAATCTCCACAGTCAACTTGATGTACCCTGCAACTGCGGAATACCTGAATAGACAACAAATCATCCCAAATTGAGGAGGTGGACTTTGGGAGCAACGATATATATATATATATATATATTTTTTTTTTTTTTTTTTCCCCTTATTTCTCTTTTTGGGAGTGTGTATGTGTACACTTCTGTGTGTGATTTTGTCTGTATAGCTTTGCTTTTACCACTTGTCCTAGGGTTCTGTCTGTCTGTTTTTTGGGGGGGGGGGTTAGTATAGTTTTCAGTGCTTGTTATCATTGGTGGATTTATTTTTTTGGTTTGGTTGTTCTCTTCTTCCTTTCTTTTTTTTTAATTATTTTTTTTTTTAATAATTACGTTCTGTTTTTTATTTTAATAAATGTTTAATTTAATTTAATTACCTTTTTCTTTCTTGCTCTCATTCTTTCTCCCTTTTATTCTGAGCCATGTGGGTGACAGGCTCTTGGTGATCCAGCCAGGTGTCAGGGTTGTGCCTCTGAGGTGGGAGAGCCAAGTTCAGGACACTGGTCCACCAGAGACCTCCCATTTCCACATAATATCAAATGGTGAAAATCTCCCAGAGATCTCCATCTCAACGCCAAGACCCAGCTCCACTCAATGACCAGCAAGCTACAGTGCTGGACACCGTATGCAAAACAACTAGCAAAACAGGAACACAACCCCACCCATTAGCAGAGAGGCCACCTAAAATCATAAGTCCACAGACACCCCAAAACAAACCACCAGACGTGGACCTCCCCACCAGAAAAAGTGATGCAGCCAAATCCACCAGAACACAGGCACTAGTCCCCTCCAACAGGAAGCCTACACAACACACTGAACCAACCTTAGCCACTGGGGGCAGACACCAAAAACAACGGGAACTATGAACGTGCAGCTTGCTAAAAGGAGACCCCAAACACAGTAAGTTAAACAAAATGAGAAGACAAAGAAACACACAGCAGATGAAGGAGCAAGGTAAAAACCCACCAGACCAAACAAATGAAGAGGAAATAGGCAGTCTACCTGAAAAAGAATTCAGAATAATGATAGTAAAGATGATTCAAAATCTTGGAAATAGAATGGAGAAAATAAAAGAAACGTTTAACAAGTACCTAGAAGAACTAAAGAGCAAACAAATAATCATGAATAACACAATAAATGAAATTAAAATTCTCTAGAAGGGATCAGTAGCAGAATAACTGAGGCAGAAGAACGGATAAGTGACCTGGAAGATCAAATAGTGGAAATAACTACTGCAGAGCAGAATAAAGAAAAAAGAATGAAAAGAATTGAGGACACTCTCAAAGACCTCTGGGACAATATTAAACGCACCAACATCCGAATTATAGGGGTCCCAGAAGAAGAACAGAAAAAGAAAGGGACTGACAAAATATTTGAAGAGATTATAGTTGAAAACGTCCCTAATACGGGAAAGGAAATAGTTAATCAAGCCCAGGAAGCACAGAGAGGCCCATAAAGGATAAATCCAAGGAGAAATACGCCAAGACACATATTAATCAAACTATCAAAAATTAAATACAAAGAAAAAATATTAAAAACAGCAAGGGAAAAAAAACAAATAACATATAAGGGAATCCCCATAAGGTTAACAGCTGATCTTTCAGCAGAAACTCTGCAAGCCAGAAGGGACTGGCAGGACATATTTAAAGTGATGAAAGGGAAAAACCTAAAAACCAAGATTACTCTACCCAGCAAGGACCTCATTCAGATGTGATGGAGAAATTAAAACCTTTACAGACAAGCAAAAGCTAACATTATTCAGCACCACCAAACCAGCTTTATAACAAATGCTAAAGGAACTTCCCTAGGCTGGGAAACACAAGAGAAGGAAAAGACCTACAATAACAAACCCATAACAATTAAGAAAATGGGAATAGGAACATACATATTGATAATTAACTTAAATGTAAAGGGATTAAATGCTCCAACTAGAAGACTGGCTGAATGGACACAAAGACAAGACCCATATATATGCTGTCTACAAGAGACCCACTTCAGACCTAGGGACACATACAGAGTGAAAGTGAGGGGATGGAAAAAGATATTCCATGCAAATGGAAATCAAAAGAAATCTGGAGTAGCAATTCTCATATCAGACAAAATAGACTTTAAAGGAAAGACTATTACAACAGACAAAGAAGGACACTACATAGTGATCAAGGGATCAATCCAAGATGAAGATATAACAGTTGTAAATATTTACGCACCCAACATAGCAGCACCTCAATACACAAGGCAAATACTAACGGCCATAAAAGGGGAAATCGATAGTAACATGATCATATTAGGGGACTTTAATAACACCTCGCTTTCACCAATGGACAGATAATCTAAAATGAAAATAAATAAGGAAACACAAGCTTTGAATGATACATTAAACAAGAGGGAGTTAATTGATATTTATAGGACAATCCATCCAAAAACAACAGAATACACTTTCTTCTCAAGTGCTCATGGAACATTCTCCAGGATAGATCATATCTTGGGTCACATATCAAGCTTTGGTAAATTTAAGAAAATTGAAATTATATCAAGTATCTTTTCTGACCACACGCTATGAGACTAGATAACAATTACAGGAAAAAAATCTGTAAAAGATACAAACACATGGAGGCTAAACAATACACTACTAAAGAACCAAGAGATCACTAAAGAAATCAAAGAGGAAATCAAAAAATACCTAGAAACAAATGATAATGGAGACACGATGACCCAAAACCTATGGGATGCAGCAAAAGAAGTTCTAAGAGGGAAGTTTATAGCAATACTATTGTACCTTAAGAAACAAGAAACATCTCAAATAAACAACCTAAGGATACACCTAAAGCAATTAGAGAAAGAAGAACAAAAAAACCCCAAAGTTAGCAGAAGGAAAGAAATCATAAAGATCAGATCAGAAATAAATGAAAAAGAAATGAAGGAAACAATAGCAAAGATCAATGAAACTAAAAGCTGGTTCTTTGAGAAGATAAACAAAATTGATAAACCATTAGCCAGACTCATCAAGAAAAAATGGGAGAAGGCTCAAATCAATAGAATTAGAAATGAAGAAGAAGTTAACAACTGACGGCAGAAATACAAAGGATCATGAGAGATTACTACAAGCAACTACATGCCAATAACATGGACAACCTGGAAGAAATGGACAACTTCTTAGAAATGCACAACCTCCAAGAATGAACCAGGAAGAAATAGAAAATATGAACAGACTAATCACAAGCACTGAAATTGAAACTGTGATTAAAAATCTTCCAACAAACAAAAGCCCAGGACCAGATGGCTTCACAGGCGAATTCTATCAAACATTTAGAGAAGAGCTAACATTTATCCTTCTCAAACTCTTTCAAAATGTAGCACAGGGAGGAACACTCCCTAACTCATTCTACGAGACCACCATCACCCTGATACCAAAACCAGACAAAGATGTCAGAAGAAAAGAAAACTACAGACCAATGGCATTGATGAACACAGACGCAAATATCCTCAACAAAATACTAGCAAACAGAATCCAACAGCACATTAAAAGGATCATAGACCATGAACAAGCGGGGTTTACCCCAGGCATGCTGGGATTCTTCAATATAGCAAATCAATCAATTCGATACACCATATTAACAAATTGAAGGAGAAAAACCATAAAATCATCTCAATAGATACAGAGAAACCTTTCAACAAAATTCATCACCCATTTATGATAAAAGCCCTCCAGAAAATAGGCATGGATGGAACTTAACTCAACATAATAAAGGCCATATATGACAAACCCACAGCCAACATCATCCTCAATGGTGAAAAACTGAAACCATTTCCACTAAAATCAGAAACAAGACAAGGTTGCCCACTCTCACCACTTTTATTCAACATAGTTTTGGAAGTTTTAGCCACAGCAATCAGAGAAGAAAAAGAAATAAAAGGAATCAAAATCAGAAAAGAAGTAAAGCTGTCACTGTCTGCAGATGACATAATACTATACATAGAGAATCATAAAGATGCTACCAGAAAACTACTAGAGTTAATCAATGCATTTGGTAAAGTAGCAGGATATAATATTAATGCACAGAAATCTCTAGCATTCCTATACACTAATGATGAAAAATCTGAAAGTGAAATTAAGAAAACACCCCCGTTTACCACTGCAACAAAAAGAGTAAAATACCTAGGAATAAACCTACCTATGGAGACAAAAGACCTGTATGCAGAAAATTATATGACACTGATGAAAGAAATTAAACATGATAAAAATAGATGGAGAGATATATCATGTTTTTGGATTGGAAGAATCAACATTGTGAAAATGACTCTACTACCCAAAGCAATCTACAGATTCAATGCAGTCCCTATCAAACTACCACTGGCATTTTTCACAGAACTAGAACAAAAAATTTCAAAATTTGTATGGAAACACAAAAACCCCGAATAGCCAAAGCAATCTTGACAAAGAAAAATGGAGCTGGAGGAATCAGTCTCCCTGACTTCAGACTATACTACAAAGTAATCAAGACAGTATGGTACTGGCACAAAAACACAAAGATAGATCAATGGAACAGGATAGAAAGCCAAGAGATAAACCCACACACACATGGTCACCTTATCTTTGATAAAGGAGGCAAGGATATACAATGGAGAAAAGACAGCCTCTTCAGTAAGTAGTGCTGGGAAATTGGACAGCTACATGTAAAAGAATGAAATTAGAACACTCCCTAACAGCATACACAAAAATAAACTCAAAATGGCTTAAAGACCTAAATGTAAGGCCAGACACTCTCAAACTCTTAGAGGAAAACATAGGCAGAACACTCCATGACATAAATCACAGCAAGATCCTTTTTGACCCACCTCCTAGCAAAATGGAAAAAAAAACAAAAATAAACAAATGGGACCTAATGAAACTTAAAAGCTTTTGCACAGCAAAGGAAACCATCAATAAGACCAAAAGACAACCCTCAGAATGGGAGAAAATATTTGCAAATGAAGCAACCGACAAAGGATTAATCTCTAAAATTTACAAGCAACTCATGCAGGTCAATATCAATAAAACAAACAACCCAATCCAAAAATGGGCAGAATACCTAAATAGACATTTCTGCAAAGAAGACGTTCAGATTGCCAACAAACACATGGAAGAATGCTCAACATCATTAATCATTAGAGAAATACAAATCAAAACTACAATGAGATATCTTCTCACACTGGTCAGAATGGCCATCATGAAAAAATCTACAAACAATAAATGCTGGAGAGGGTGTGGAGAAAAGGGAACCCTCTTGCACTGTTGGTGGGAATGTAAATTGATACAGCCAGTATGGAGAACAGTATGGAGGTTCCTTAAAAAACAAAAATAGAACTACCATACGACCCAGCAATCCCACTACTGGGCATATACCCTGAGAAAACCATAATTCAAAAAGAGTCATGTACCAAAATGTTCATTGCAGCTCTATTTACAATAGCCAGGACATGGAAGCAACCCAAGTGTCCATCAACAGATGAATGGATAAAGAAGATGTGGCACATATATACAATGGAATATTACTCAGCCATAAAAAGAAACGAAATTGAGTTATTTGTAGTGAGGTGGATGGACCTAGAGTCTGTCATACAGAGTGAAGTAAGTCCGAAAGAGAAAAACAAATACCGTATGCTAATACATATATATGGAATCTAAAAAAAAAAAAAAAAATGGGCATGAAGAACCTAGGGGCAAGATGGGAATAAAGACACTGACCTACTAGAGAATGGACTTGAGGATATGGGGAGGGCGAAGGGTAAGCTGTGACACAGTGAGAGAATGGCATGGACATATATACACTATCAAACGTAAAAGAGATAGGTAGTGGGAAGCAGCCCCATTGCACAGGGAGATCAGCTTGGTGCTTTGTGACCACCTAGAGGGGTGGGATAGGGAGGGTGGGAGGGAGGGAGACACAAAAGGGAAGAGATATGGGAACATATGTATATGTATACCTGGTTCACTTTGTTATAAAGCAGAAACTGTCACACCATTGTAAAGCAAGTATACTCCAATAAAAATGTTAAAAACAAACAAACAAACAACAACAAAAAGACAGGCTATCATCAAAAAGACCACAAAAAACAAATGTTGGCAAGGATGTGGAGAAAAGGGAACCCCAGTACACTGTTGATGGGAATGCAGATTGTTGCAGCCACTGTGGAAAATAGTATGGCAGCTCCTCAAAAAACTAAAAATATAAATATCATATGATCCAGGATTTCCACTCCTGGGGATATATCTGAAGAAAATGAAAACACTGATTTGAAAAGATCATGCACCCCAATATTCATCGCAACAGTATTTAAAATATCCATGATACACAAGCAAGGTAAATGTCCATCAACTGATGACATTTATATACATACACACACACAATGGTATATTACTCAAGTATAAAAAAGAATGAAATTTAGCCATTTGAAACAACATGGATGTACCCGTATTATCCTTAGTGAAATATGTCAGACAGAGAAAGACAAATATTGTATATTATCACTTATATGTAGAATTGAAAAAATGAAATAAACAGATGAGTACAACAAAGCAGAAATGGATGTATAGATGTAGCAAATAAACTAGTGGTTGACAGGGTAGAGGGAAAAGGGAGGTGTAATGTTGGGGTAGGGGATTAAGAGGTACAAACTACTATGTTTAAAATAAACAAGCTACAAGGATATATTTTACAGCACAGGGAATATAGCCAATATTTTACAATAACTTTAAATGGAATATAATCCCGAAATCTATGAACATCTATAAAAATATCAAATCACTACATTGTACATCTGAAACAAATATACTTCAATTTAAAAACAACTCTCAATCAAGTGGGTATAGAGGGAATGTATCTCAACATAATAAAAGCCGTATATATATTATAAATCCACAGTTTACATCACACTCAATTACAAAAAGCTGAAATCTTTTCCTCCAAGATCAAGAACAAGACAAGGATGCCCCCTGTCACCACTCTCATTCAACATATTATTGGAAGTACTAGCCTCAGTTGTTAGGCATAAAAAAAAGAAAAGGCAACACTATGGTAAAGAACAAGTAATACTGCTACTATTTGGAGATGACATGATATTACATATAAAAAATCCTAAAGACTCCACCCCAAAATTATTAGAACTACGAAATGAAGTCAGTAAAATTTCAGGATACCAATTAATATACAGAAATCTGTGGCACTTCTATACACTAATAACAAATTACCAGAAAGGGATTTTAAGAAAACAGTCCCACTTATAATTGCATCAAAATTTTAAAAATACCTAGGAATAAATTTAACCAGGGAGGTGAAAGATGTGTACACTGAAAGCTATAGACACTGAGGAAAGAAACTGAAGAAGACACAGAAATGGACAGCTATTTTGTGTTTATGGATTGGAAGAATTAATATTGTAAACTATTACAAGTATTCATCCAAAGGAACGTAAAATTCAATGCAATCCCTGTCTAAATGACACTGCATATTTCACAGAACTGGAACAAATAATTCTAAAATTTGTATGGAACCATAAAAGACCCTAAATAGCCAAAGAAATATTGAGAAAGAAGAACAGATCTAGAGGTACCACACTTCCTGATTTCAAATTGTACAACAAAGCTACAGTAATCAAAACAGTATGGTGTTGTCACAAAAACAGACATATGTATCAATGGAACAGAACTGAAAGCACAGAAATAAACCCACAGCTTTATGGAAAATTAATCTATGAAAAAATACACAATGAAATATGTGTATTTCAAAGAATACACAATGGAGAAAGGACAGTCTCTTCAGTAAATGGTGCTGGGAAACCTAGACAGGCACATGCAGAAGAATGAAACTAGAACACTATCTTACACCATATACACAAATTAACTCAAAATGGATTAAAGACTTGAATGTAAGAGCTGAACCACAAAACTCCTAGAAGAAAATATAGGCAATATCCTTATTAGCATTGGCCTCAGCAATGCTTTTGTGGATCTGACTCTAAAGGCAATGGAAACAGAGCAAAAATAAACTGATGGGGTTAAATCAAACCAAAAACTTATGCACAGTGAAGGAAACCATCAACAAAATGAGAAGGAAATAAATGGGAGAAATATTTGTAAATCATATACCCAAAAAGGTGTTAACATCCAAAATACATAAAGAACCTATACAACTCAACAACAATAGACAAACAAATCCAATTAAAAAATGGGCAGATGATCAGAATATACATTTTCCCAAAGAAGTCATATACTGGTGAGCAGGCACATGAAAAGATGTTCAACATCAACTCATTATCAGGGAAACATAAATCAAAACCATAATCAGATATTGTATACAGTGATAAGATCTCTTTGTACATAAAGAAACACCATGTTTATTCGATAGGCATGAAGAGTGGGTGTCTTTCCTGTAAAAACATACAATATACTTTCTATCCAGGCATTTTACTTAGATGGGTAGAAAAACTATTATGGAAAGGATCCTAATATATTTAGAGTAAGTGGGTTGTGAGAAATTTTTCTAAGAGAGAAAGACACAGGTGGAGCTTACGGGTTACTTTTAGAGACTGATGATCTATTTTCTGGAGTCCTCTACCTGCTATAAACAATAATGGAAATTGTTATCTTGGCTCCTTAGTATTACAGAGCCATTAAAAGAAGGCCACTGGAGATAGGTGTGTTGACTGCAAAAGATCACACGGGAACTTTCTGGTGTGATAGAAATGTCCTGTACCTTGGTAGGGCTGGAGGTTACATGGGTACATGCATTAGTCAAAAATGGTTGGACTGGGCTTCCCTGGTGGTGCAGCACTTGAGAGTCCGCCTGCCGATGCAGGGGACACGGGTTCGTGCCCCGGTCCGGGAAGATCCCACATGCCGCAGAGCGGCTGGGCCCGTGAGCCATGGCCGCTGAGCCTGTGTGTCCAGGGCCTGTTGCTCTGCAACGGGAGAGGCCACAACAGTGAGAGGCCCGCGTACCGCAAAAAAAAAAAAAAAAAAGGTTGGACTATGCATTTAAGCTCTATGTAATTTATACTTCAATAAAAGTACAAATTAAAAATGTAAAGGGAAGCTAGCATAGGGAAAGAATTCTTGCTAATTCCTCAAGATCCTTGCTTGTACTTAATTTAGACCCTCTGTCTCACACTCTGTGGAGGTGACTCAAGAAGACTGAAAATTAATCTGTTGCTTACTCTGAACAACAGCCCAACATCTTGTGCTATGTCCATATCCCACTGTTGAGATGACAGAATAATGGGATTATTGTGTGCCTGTGTGTGTGTGTGTTTGTTGGCATTATGCATATGTGTGTGTATGTGTCTCATTCCTTCTTTAAGCCAGTTTCTCCATTTGTAGAAAGGGAATAATAATATTTGCTCTATCTCACTCATAGACCTGTGGCTTTGGTTCAGTGATACAACATATTTGAAGGAGCTTCAAAAACTCTTAGCACTAATGAACTATCTGTGTCCAAATCATTTTTTCTGTATGTGTGGGGGTTATGTAAGTAGGGAGGCAAGTGCTCCTGGACTGTCTATTAACTTTTCTCTGCTCAAAGCTCCCAGGGTTTATATTTTTCAGCTAATGCCCCAGCAGATAATGCCATTTCTGGGGGCTTATTCTTTCATCAGAATCAATCAAAAGTAGGTGCTCTGTTGTCTCCTGAGGACATATTTACTGAGTGTCTACAATATGCTATTTCCCACAGAGACTCTGGAGATCTGGATCTAATTTTGTCTGTGTTGATGATGCAGCCTGGTTCCTGAGGCAACTAGGCTAAAGGTCAACTCTACTGAGAAGAACTGTGTGGCCATTTTCCTCTGACCCCAAATCTGTTTTCTGCACTAAGCTTGTGCCTCCATCCTCAATAAGCTGGATGAGCTTCTCGCCTACGGAGGTTGAAATAAGAGCATTTGTCTTCCAAAGGTGATCTCAGTCGGTTGAAAGGGGTGGACTGGATACTTTTTAAACAAATGAAGCACTGGGGTCTTCCCCTAGTGCTCTAGAAGTGTCTGAGTTGCTAGGGTTGGGGAGCTGAGATTGAAATATTATTTCCAATGATAACTTTTCCTCCATGAAGATTTTCTCTAAAAAATGTTCTTTTGCATAAGCAACCACAAGTGTTTCAGTTCAACTTGGAAATGTGCTCTTAAAGGTAATTAGAAGACAGTGAAATAATGATGGGAAATATCAAAGGGTGGCAACATAGGGTAAGAGTAGGTGTAGGGGTGTGTGTGTGTGTGTGTGTGTGTGTGTGTGTGTGTGTGTGTGTGTGTGTGTGTGTGTGTGTGTGTGTGTGTATTTTGTAATAAAGTCTTTGGAGAGATAAAGGAAGCAGGAGCATATGTGAGCCAAGGAAGGCTTGGTAAGACGTAGGAAAGAAAGGCTAAGAACAGAAGCTTTGAGTTGAACTTCTCAGTAGCTAAGCTCAGACACAACCCTTGTTTTCTGAATTATGCCTGGCTACTTACCAATCACTCAGAACTTGGTTCAACCTAAGTGTTCACAGTTCCTAGATATTTTGAAACAATTGTAAGAAGAGACATTCAAATATTTCAGTCACAGAAACAGAAAGACAGAA
Organism: Pseudorca crassidens; assembly: GCF_039906515.1. NCBI lineage: Eukaryota > Metazoa > Chordata > Mammalia > Artiodactyla > Delphinidae > Pseudorca > Pseudorca crassidens. The sequence goes on from NC_090304.1 coordinate 58,245,721, forward strand.
GTCCAAGTCAAGGAGGCAGAGTAGGAAAAATCTGAGCTTACCTCCTCCTATGGACATACTAAAACTACAACTACATATAGAAAAACTATCTTTGAGAACAGCATGAAGATAAGCAGAACAGATTTACTACAACTAAGAGTATATAGAAGAGGCCACATTGAGATAGGAAGAAACAGCAGAGACATGGTATAGTTAGAATCCATACCTCTGGTGCACTGACCCACAAATGGGAGGGAAACCAAAATATCAGAGGTATCCCTGAAGAGCAAGGGGTTTCACCTCCCATATTAGGGGACCTGTACTTGGAAGACAATTCTCCATAAAATCTGGCTTTGACAGCCAGTAAGGCTTTCATACAGGAGAGCTAGAGGGCTGTGGAAAACCAAAATTTAAATTCTTGAAGGGTTTTCACTCACACAAACTGACTTGCTCCAAGTTCTAGCACAGAGGCAGCAGCTTAAAAAGTGTCTGGGTCATACGAGAAGGAGATTCATTGTTGAACTTTAGGGCATGTGCTGGAGGGGCGGGGATCTGGTGGCACTTTCTCTGGGGATGAAAAAGCTGGCAGACACTCTTTCTTTCTTTTAACTTTCCTTATACCTAACTGGCCTGGCACTGGCTGGCACCATTTCTGTCACTCTCCAACAACCTAGCTAAGACTGTACATCTCACACCAATGTTCCCATGGAGACCAACCATGCCCAACCTGAATGACCTGTCCTGCTCCTGCAACATGGCCCCCAACTCAAGAAGCCACCCCAACTGGGGCCAACACCACATTCCAGCAGGCCTGAAGTAGTTACAGCTGGGTCCTGCAGCTAGTCATGCTAGAGGACAGCCCCACCACATCAGCAGACCCAAAGCAGTCATAGTGGGACCTGTCCGTCAGCCAGGTCAAGCACCAGTCCTACCCACTAGCATACCCACAACAGTCACAAATGAGATCACAGCTAGTTGGCCTGGGGGCAAATTCACCCACCAGTGTACTCTCAACAACTACTCTCCAACCACAACAGAAGGGTGCATGCAGTCCATATAGGGGATACCCCTGGAGCACCTGGCTCTAGTGACCAGGGGGAATTGTTCCACGGGGTCCCATAGCATACCTTCCACATAAGGCCACCCTTTCAAGAATGGGAGACATAGCTGATATATCTAATACACAGAAACAAACACAGAGAGTGAAAAGACAAAGGTATACCTTTCAAACAAAAGAACAAGCAAAACCTCAAAAAAATAGAACTAAATGAAACAGATGTAAACAATTTACCAGATAAAGAGTTCAAATAATAGTCATAAAAATGCTCACTGAACTTGGGATAGAATGGATGAACTCAGTGAGAACTTCAACAGAGACACAAAAATCGTTAAAAAACCAACCATAGCTGAAGAATACACTAATTGAAAAATCTGCTAGAGGGAATCAATAGAGGATTAGATAATGCAGAAGAATGGATAAGCAATCTGGAAGACATTGTAGTGGAAATCACCCAATCAGAACAGCAAAAAGAGAAAACTTTTTAAAAATGAGGGTAAGTTAAGAGACATTTGGGACAATATCAAGCACACTAATATTAATGTTATAGGGGTCTCAGAAGGATAAGAGAGAGAAAAGACAGAAAATGTATTAGAAGAAATAATGGCTGAAAACTTCCCTAGCCTGGAGAAGGAAACAGACATCCAAGTCCAGAAAGGACAGATGAAAACAGAACCACAACAAGACAGGTTATAGTTAAAATATCAAAAGATAAAGATAGAAAGATAATCTTAAAATCAGCCAAAGAAAAACAATTTGTTACATACAATGAAACCTACACAAGACTATCAGCTGATTTTTCAACTTCAACAGGAAAGAAGGGAAGGGTCTGATTTATTAAAAATACTGAAAGGAAAAAAAAAATTCTTATACCAAGAATATGCCCCAGCAAGGTTATCTTTCAGAATTGAAGGAGAAATAATGAGTTTTTCTGACAAACCAAAGCTAAGAGAGTTCATCACCATTAAACTGTCCTTACAAGAAATGTTAAAGGACTTCTTTAAACAGAAAAGAAAAGGCCATAACTAGAAACACAAATATTATGAAAGAAAAAACCTTACTGGTGAAGGCAAACATAGTAAAGTAGTAGATCAAGCACCTATAGATCTACTATGAAGTTTAAAAGACAAAAGTAGTAAAATTAGCTATATCTTATTTTACAAAGGGATAGATTGGGAGTCGGGACTTACATATACATATTGCTGTATTTAAAATAGATAACTAACAAGGACCTACTGTACAGCACAGGGAACTCTTCTCAGTATTTTGTAATAACCTAAATGGGAAAAGGATTTGAAAAAAGAACAGATACACGTATATGTATAACAGAATCACTTTGCTGTACACCTGAAACAAACACAACATTGTTAATCAACATACTCCAATATAAAATAATAAATAAATAATAAAATAATTACTTAAGCAATACAAAAAATTTTTTTTAAAAGATGTAAACTATGACATTAACAGCAAAACCTTTTGGAGAGAGGAGAATAAAAATACAGCGCTTTTAGAATGCATTTGAACTCAAGCTACCATCGATATAAAATTGACTGCTCTATATATGTTGTTATATATGAACTTCATGGTAGCCACCAGCCAGAAATCTACAACAGATATACAAAAATAAAGAGAAAGGAATACAAATATAATACTAAAGAACGTCATTAAACTGCAAAGAAAGAGAACAAGAGAAGAATAAAGGAACAGATAAGATCTACAAAAAACAGAAAACAATGAGCAAAATGGCAACAAGTACATACCTATTACTAACTACTTTAAGTGTGAATGGATTAAAAGCTTCAATCAAGACAGAGTGGCTGGATGGATAAAAAAACAAGACTCATATATATGTTGCCTACAAGAGACTCACTTTAGACTTAAAGACACACAGGCTTAAAGTAAAGGGATGGAAAAAAGATATTCCACTCGAATATAAACAAAAGGAAAGCTTAGGTGGCAATACTTATATCAGACAACATAGACACACATGAACGTGGGACCACATCGTTCCAAAGTCTGTGGGACATAGAAAAAACAGTTCTAAGAGGGAAGTTTTTAGCTTTCCAGGCCTACCTCAGGAAACAAGAAAAATCTCAAATAAACAATTTAACCTTACACCTAAAGGAACTGGGAAAAGAAGAATAAAACCCAAAGTTAGTAGAAGGAAGGAAACAAGAAAGATCAGAGCAGAAATAAATAAAATAGAGACTGAAGAAACAATAGAAAAGATCAATGAAACTAAGAGTTGTTTTTCGGCAAAGAAACAAAATTTAGAAACATTTAGCCAGACTCATCAAGAAGATAGGACCCAAATAAATAAGATCATAAATGAAAGAGGAAGCGTTACAACCAACACCACAGAAATACAAAACTTTGTAAGATAATACTACAAACAGTTATACACCAACAAATGGACAATCTAGAAGATATGAACAAATTTCTAGAAATACAGAATTTTCCAAGACTGCATCAGGAAGAAATGGAAAATCTGAACATAACTGAGTTTGAATCAGTAATAAAGAAATCCCAACAAAAAAAGCCCAGGACTGGACATCTTCACAGGAGAATTCTAAACATTTAAAGAAGAGTCAATACCTATCCTTTTCAAACTACTCCAAAAAATTGAAGAGGAATGATTTCAAACACATTCTACAAGGCCAGTATTATCCTGATACCAAAACCAGACAAAATTTTAAAAAATATTACAGGTCAATGTCCCAGATGAATATAGATGCAAAAATCCTCAATAAAATAATAGCATACTGAATTCAACAATACATTAAAGGGATCATACACCATAATCAAGTGACATTTATTCTAGGGATACCAGGATGATTCAACATGCTGAAATCAATCAATATCATACACCACATGAACAAAACAAAAGATAAAAATCATATGATCATATTAATAGATGTAGAAAAAGCATCTGACAAAATTAAACACCCATTTATAATGAAAACTCTGAACAAAATGGGTATTGAAAGACCATATCTCAATATAATAAAGGCAATATATGACAAACACACAGGTGACATGGAAAGATAAGCTACTTCATGGGTTGGAAAGATAAATATTGTTAAAATGACCACAATGCCAAAAGCAATCTACAGATTCAATGCAATCCCTATCACAATGCCCATGACATTTTTGATAGGACTGGAACAAATAATCCTAAAATTTCTATAGAACCACAAAAGACCTGAAATAGCCAAAGCAATCCTAAGAAAGAAGAACAAAGAACAAACTTAGAAGTACCACACTCCCCGCTTTCAAACTGTATGACAAATTTATATTAATCAAAACATATGGTGCTGACACAAAAACACACACAGAGATCAATGTAACAGAAGAGGGAGATCAGAGATAAAACCACACTTATACAGTCAGTTAATTTACTATAGGCAAACCAAAAATATGTAGTGGGGAAGAGACAGTCTCTTCAATAAATCATTTTGGGAAAACTGGAACAGCTATATGCAAAAGAATGAAACTGGACTACTTCCTTATACCACATACAAAAATAAACTCAAAATGTATTAAAAACATAAATGTAAAATTTGAAACCATAAAATCCCTAGAAGAAAACTTAGGCAGTATGCTCTTTGATATTTATCTTAGCAATACTTTTTTAGATCTGTCTCCTCAGGTAAGGGCTACAAAAGCAAAAATAAAGAAATGGGACTGCAATAAACTAAAAAGTTTTGCACAGCAAAGGAAGCCATCAGCAAAATGAAAAGGCAATCTACTGAATGGGAGAATGTACTGGCAAATCATATACCCAATAATGGGTTAATATCCAAAATATGTAAAAAACTTACACAACTCATTATCATAAATACAAACAATTCAATTAAAAAATGGGGATATATAGATAGTCAACAGATACATGAAAACATGCTGAATATCACTAATCATCAGGGAAACACAAATCAAAACCACAATGAGGTATCACCTCACATCAGTCAAAATGATTACAAAAAGACAGAAAGTAACTACTGTTGGCGAGGACATGGAGAAAAGGGAACCCTCACGCACTGCTAGTGGGAATGCAAATTGGCAGAGCTACTATGGAAAACAGTATGGAGATGCCTCAAAAAATTAAAAATAGAACTATCATTTGATACAGCAACTCCTCTTCTGGGTATTTACGCCAAGAACATGAAAACACTACTTCAAAAAAGATATATGCACCCCTTTGTTCATTGCAATGTTATTACATTAGCTAAGATATGGAAGCAACCTAAGTGTCCACTGATACATGAATGGACAAAAAAGAGGTGGTATGTACACACAATTGAATATTACTCAGCCATGAAAAAGAATGAAATCTGTCCCTTTGCAACAACATGAATGGACCTAGAAAACATTATACTGAGTGCAATAAGTCAGACAGAGAAAGACAAATACTAATTGATTTCACTTATATGTGGAATCTCAAAAAAATAAATAAAATAAACAGAACAACAGAAACAGATCCATAGATACAGAGAACCAACTTGTCGCCATCAGAGGAGAGGGGAGTGGAGAGGTTCAGGCAAAATAGGTGAAGGGAATTAAGAGGTACAAACTTCCTATATAAAAGTAATGTCATGGGAATAAAATATACGGCATAGGAAATATAGTCAGTAATATTGCAATAAGTTTGTATGATGACAGTTACTAGACTTGTGCTGATCAATTCTTAATGTGTATGTGTTGAATCACTATGTTGTTCACCTGAAACTTATATAACACTGTATGTCAACTGTACTTCAATTAAAAAAACCCAGAAGACATATTTACGTGGAGAAAAAACACAGAAACGAATGCCTCTTGCTCTGCATAATGTCCACAAAAACAAATGACGAGGCTATCCTAGAAACCACAGGGGAGTAAAACCCTGAACAGTTTGAAGAGGTAATAAATGAAAATTAATTGCACAGAAGCCATTATTCCTAATTGAAGATGCACAAAATATCATTAGTGTTACCTCTATTGAGTGTTTTGTCATTACTGTTTTATTTTAGTAAACATAAAAATTAAGTCTTTCATAGGTTTTACTCCTGATCTCCTTCCCACTAAATTTGTATTTTTCATAGTATCTTAAGTTCTTATAATAGGAACCACTCTCCTAGGTATTTTTCAGAAACCTATTCATAATGGTTATACTATAAAAATATAAGTTGTTCTTGTTATTATTATTTTTATAACAGAAGTAATAATTAATTGTTGTGATAAATAGGAAAGGAATTACAGTTTATAACCTCCCTGGGCCTTAGTTTCCCTATCTTTGAAATCTGTTCATACAAGGGAAGTTATTAAAGCCTCTTTCCCTGATAATTTCCCAGTCTATTCACATTTCCCATAGTTCTAAGCACAAGGAGGCAACTTTAGTGACAAAGGCCTCCAGTTCTTTCTGGTAAATTCTTAAGATTAAGTTTATATCTAGAAAGTATGAAATCATTTGGAAAAAAGAAAAACATTGGTAAGAAAACAGAAAAAGCAATCATATTTTTATGTCACTTGTTTGCTTTCCTTTTTTAAAAAAATCAATCAGTTCTGAATTCCTTATTGAGACATTCAAGACCTCTATGATATTGCTCTAAATTACCTTTCCAACCCACTTCTATCCGTTCATCTTGCAACTGGCAGCCAGAGCACCTATTCCAGTAATACGCTAAGGACTGTCCCCCATCATGTACTTGCTCATTCTTTTCTACCATTCAGGAAATCCCTTCTTCTATCTGCTTATAGAAGCTGTACCCTTCCTTCATGGTCAGAGCTCAAATGCCCACTTTCTTGGATTTTTCTAACTACAACAAGACTTCCTTTTCTTTCATTCTCCAAACATTATCTATCTTGGAAGCACAGTCTATTAACACTGAAATACTTATTCCCTTCTTTTTTATGTTAAAATTAAAATATCATGATTTTCTTCTCCTTAGGTTAAGAGCTCCTTGAGGGAAAAGTTAGGTCTTGTTCATACTTAAACCTCATACAAGTGGTTAGCAAAATGCATTTTTAATGTCCTAAAAAGAGTACCAAAGTAAGGGTCCAAAATATTGAGTTCCAGTTTTGAGCCCTTTTATAACTATGTGGCTATAGACATATTATTTAAACTCTATTAACCTCAATTATCTTGTGTAATATGAGGATAAAAACATCTACTCCACATGGAGGATTAAATGCAAAAGGGCTTTTAAAACTCTAAAATACTATATTACTTCAAGAATGAAAGTTATTAATGCTGTTCTTATAACTTTACTATTATGGTAGTCACTCAAAGACTATTAAATATGTCTAAAAGAATGAAGGAGCAAAAGTAAGTAGATAATAAATGTCATATTTGAATTCAGTTAGAATGGAATAGCTATACACATTTATTTTCTTTCTCTCCTAAAACTCTATTAAAATAAAATGAAAGGCATTTTTAATAGTTAAAAAAGCAATATTACAAAGAGAATAAAGAGGGGATAAGAGTAGACAAGAGATTTCTACAAACTTTTAAAAATCTGGAAGTAGATGGGAAGGTAATACATGGCATAGCTGAGCAGGAGCTAAAATGACTTCTGAACCTGAAGAGGGATATACCAAGGAGGATGCAGCAGAGCCCCACTAAGATTCCAAGAAAGACTTGTAGCTTGTAACACCTAGGAAGGTGTCAATGGAGAAAGGAATAGGAGTAAGAGGGTTGCTAAAACTGGTGTGCAAAGCAGTTATTTTTTCATGTTTCCTTCTGTCTTCTGTATTTCTGTGACCAGGGATTATTTCCTCTGCCCCTCCCTTCTCTTGCCATGACTCCACCTCCATGAGACTAGAACTTCATATTCTAGGGAAATAAATCCTGGGAGCTCTGGAATCATGCACCCAGGCATAGAGGAGAATGAAGGTGAGGTGTGGGGCCAAAAATTTAGGGAGATGAAGTGAGAGTCTGTGTTTTCAATTGTAGAGCCCCAGTCCATTTGCTACTCCTAAATGCAAGGAAAACAGGTGTATCTCTCCAAAGCTAGAGGCTGGAGGACTTCTGTCTAGAAAAAATAAAAGAGAAAACCCAGGAGTAAAACATATAGAGAATCACATATGGATGTTCTACAATGGGAGGAAGGGGTGTTTGCCATCTCATTTCTCTAACATGGAACCCAAGAGTCAAAGCCAACTCTTACACACTTCCCTTTCCCCTACCCAGAAAGTCTTCAATCTGCCTATTAGAGTCTCATAATTAAACGTGAAGGAACATATATTGAAGGAAGGAATGCTTTAAATATGGAGAGAGAGAGAGGGAAGGAAAACCCAAAGGAACAGAAGCTGGAGAAAATTCCAAATAAGAGAGAGAAAAGATAATAATGAACTCTTGAAACAAGTAGAGGATGTGATTTTTTTTAAAACAGTATAACTGGAGATAAAGAAAAAATTCTGGAAAATTAAAATTATGATTGTTTACTTAAAAAAATAGACGGGTTTTTAAAATTTCTTCCAGTAGCTGAACAAAAATCAAATTTGGAAAGTTAGCATAGGAAATAAGAGGTGATCTATTATTCAACAAATAGATATTTAACTGAGATTAGAAGTTTGTTTCCCTAAAACTAGCTAGACACAGAGAGAAACATTTTCTGTTCATCTGACTGAGACATCCACTGATTACAAAAACAATCCCAACTGTAAGTCAGCACACCTAAAACTTGCCTACTCCTCTCGATAAAAGTGTAAGGCAAGGAAACCCCTCCGAGACTCTCTAATCTTCAAATCTGGAGTGCTCTTCCTATTGTTATAGTGTGAAAAAAAATCAATTTCCCTACTTGTTCTTTTTTTTTTTCTTTGTCAATGGAGAGAAATCAATTAGAAAAGAAATGATAGAAGTTGTCACCAAAGCAAAGAACGTAAGTCTGCAGACTATGGGCCAGAGTGCCTATCTCTATAAATGAAGAAACACCTACATCAAGTACAATGGGAATGTAAGCAAGATCCTAAGAAACTTTCATGGAGAACAAACATCAAGTCACCTCTCAGCAATCAGGGGTCAGAATGGAATCAGACTTTCAACAGCAATAATCAACTCTAAAATTAACTCCAAAATGTTTTCGAACTGCTAAAGAAATGTGATTTCTAACCTGATCATCTATCCTCAGACACACTTGCAGTCCGATATAACAATAGAATTAAAATGACTTCCCCCTTAGGAAGTGATTTAACAGCTAGAAGTATGCTCTAGTAATTAGAGGGTGCACTTCAGAAAAACAAAGAACTAAACAAAGAAGGATGTGTATGATTCAGGGAATGGGATGTCTCCTTAAGGAGCAGGGGAGTGAGAAGGCTTAGGACAACTGGAATGTAATCAGTTGTACAGGACAAGGAAAACAGAGGGCTCCAAAAGGGAGCCCTCCATGTAGAAGAAGGAAATCATACATTATTTCATTTTTAAAAAATAAATTTGGTAAAATTTGTTGAAGTATTTCAGAGTAACTGATGATAAACATATAGAAAATTCATAAATAAAAACAGTAATTTACTAAAATAATATATAATAAATGAATCCTAATACATAATTTGAAATGGCAGTGAATGGTATTTATGTGTTGTACTGATTATATTTTCATCAGACCTTTGATTTGATTTTAAAAAAATTGTGACAAAACTATGCTTAGAGCATGAAAATGCGGAACGCTATAGGTAAAAAAGCCAAAACCTCATCTACTATAACAGACATAAAAATGTCTAAAATGGATACATTCAGAAATGGTAATATAAGTGATTTATTTAGACATATACAGATCAATACTGAAACTGAGCAGGACACTGCAGGGCCTCTGCAGGTACAAAAGCCCCTCTGTGTCCCCTGTTTCTTGTTTGTAGATAAAAGGTTTTAGTATCCTAGGCTTTCCTTGAGTTCCAAAGAACAGACTTAAAGAGTTACTAAGTAGGGAAGTGAAGGAATGCAGAAACCAAGAAAAAGCAGTCAAGCAAGAAAAGCAATGACAGCTTAAACAATAGTTCAGTAATAAAACACAGTCCTAGTTTGTCCTCAAGGGATATACATAACAATCTGATGCATATGTATGAGGTGTTCTGCAGAAACTAAGACCCTCACCCAGGTAAAGAATGGTGACTGTATGCTGACCACAAGCACACAGCCCACAGACTGGTTGGAATCAGAAGGTGGATGATTAAGATTTCACCCTGCTACATCATCACCAACCAATCAGAAGAAAGTCCATGAGCTGCAACTCTCACCACAAATGTTGCCCTTAAAAGCTCTTCCTTGAAAGCCATTTGAGAGTTTGGGTCTTTTGAGCGTGAGCTGACCATTCTCCTTGCTTGGTGCCCTACAAATAAATGCTGTACTTTCCTTCACCAGAACCCAGTATTAGTAGATTGGTTTTGCTGCATGTGGGTGAGTGAATCCAAGTTTGGTTTGGTAAGAATATTGATGAAAACATACAAATACGTGCAAGTTGAAAAGTTTGGGGGCATATGACACAAGGTATAATTTTCTTTTTCATTTTAATCCTCTCGGTACTACTTAAATTCTTAAATCATGCCCACATGTACATTTAGAAATTTTATAATAACAATGAATTCAGAAAAATTAAAGTAAAATTGTTACATATTTGAGAAGCAAAAAATATATTCCAAAAACTTAGTCATTAAACCTTCAGCCTATTCATACTACATGAACCATGGATTATATGCACAGAAGCAATGACTTCATAGGCCATTGAACATTTTGGGGTTTTAAATAAATCTTCCACAATCGAACCCTCTGTGCAGTGGGAAGTAAGTAGGTAAAGCTTATTGGAATGAAAACCCTGAAATTTCTAATCGATGTTGTTCATCTAGGGTACATGCCAGAATAGTTTCTCCCTTTTGGATTATTTATTTTGATTTTTGGAGAATCAGAAGAAAAGTAATTGTGCAAAATAATAATAATGACATTAGTCAAAATAAAGCAACAGCTTGAAAGGAGTTCAGGAAAATGCTTGTCCATGCTTCTATTTGGGAAAGAAGATTGTAAAGGGAATAATATTCACTCAGTGCTTCCTATGTACCAGGCTTATTCATGCCACTCATTCTCTCCTCACAATAGCTTTGTGAGACAAATTATGACCCTCTTTTTTTAGAGATGAAGAAATTGAGCACCAGAGAGGTTAATAACCTACCTAAGTTCACACAACAGTTAAGTGGTGAGGCTGGTATTGCTTTCTAAGTCTGTCTCCTAGGAGACTCAAAACACTCTCAATCTTCTCAGGACTACTTTTCTATCCCATCATTCTTTAATTCCATACTCTCTAAGTGGGATCCAGGGGCCACAGCTGTGTGCCTCAAATGGGCTACTGATGTGCCAAGACATTGATCTGTTCAGCGCTCAAGGGAGGTGGGGCCCATTCCCTTTACTTGTGTTTCTTTCATATAAGTGCCGTCATTACCTATATGCACCGTGGTGTGGAAAAGGTTAGAAATACTGCCTGAAGCAGAAGAAAACCAGCCCTCTTACCCTTCAATTTTCAAGATACCTCTGCTCAAACTTTTTAAGAACCACTCTGGAAAAGCATCGTACTGGGCAGTTAATTCTTTATTGGAATAGAAAATTTTGATTTAAGGAGGGCCATGAATATCAAGCATTTCAAACCCTTGTTTTTCAGACAAGAAAATGAGTGCAGGCCAATAAAATGACCTAACCTAGAGAGGAAAGGGCTTCTTCCTCAGCTGGTCCTCACCCATCCTGGGAAGCAGGAAGGCAGGGATGCTTGTGGCTCTGCTCTGGTTTGCTCTATTATGCTTCTGACCAGATGGCATCCCACCAGATGGTTGCTGGTTCATTTTTTTCCCATGGATAGGGAGCTCTAGAAGGAGAGGCAGAGTCTTATTTATCTTTGTGTGCCCAGATAAAACAGTGTTTGGTACATAGCAGGCACCCAATACTTGTTAAATAAATGAATGACTAAATAAAAATTGTGTTCATAGGATCCCAGGTCGAGCTCTATCTCCCCAGCTTGCTAGCTCTCTGACCTCAAACGAGTCATTTATATTGGCAAATGTGAGTAAAAGGTCTTAAGTGCTGTGAGGTTACATAAGATTAAAATAATAATGACAAAGTCCTAATAGCAGGTAATATTTAGTGAGCATTTACTATGTGCCAGGCAAAGTTGCAAGTGTTTTGAAAGTATTAACTTATTTAGTCTAAAATACATTTTGAATTATAAATAGTCTGCCTGTGTGGATAATGATCAGAGCTCCTTGCCCAATGTATTTCCCACTGCAGTAGAACTCAGTCTTGGGCATATTTGGTTACAATTTCTAGTACTTCTTTGGAAGCAGATGAAAAGGTTCAAATGACTTAGACCAAGACCAAGAGTCATAGCTCTTATCCTGCCACTATGGGAAAATGGCACTGGAGAATAGAGGAAGTGGTGGAGTATCACATTTCTTATAATGGGTAGCTCTATCTGCCTTAAGAAAGAGAGAAAATTAGTATTCTCCTAATAGAATGTCACAGAAAAGTTCAACCTTCTTCATAATACTGTAATTAGTATTTCATATACTATAATTTTAGTCTTGATGAGATAAGCACTTTCTGAAGAAATTTCAATATCTATATTGCTAGTGCTAGCAAAAAAAAAGCAATTTAAAATGACACATTTTAATACATAATAGTTGCCCCAACCTTTTGATGTAGCAGCATGAATATCAAATTCTATGGGAGAGAAGGAGGTTTGAGGTTCCCTCAAGGGGTTGGTGCCGTTATAACAAACATGACACGTGTCTGCTGAATGGAGCCAACCTCAGCCCCCTGGGTCTTTTGCTGATCAGACTGGTAAGAAAGTTCCCTTAAGGTAATCTCACCATAATTCAAACAGATTCAACCACAGGACATGCTAGGAATGGCTTGCAGGGAAGCAGGAGGAAGGACACTAATAATTTTACATCACCTACCATGTGCTAGGCATTATACTCTATAAACAGTATGTCATTAATCCCCATTCTATAGATGAGAAAATGGATGCTGAAAAGGGTGAACTCCCTACTGCATATATAAGACGAGTAGGTATTTGAATCCAGATCTACCTGATTAGAAAATCCATGTTCTGAACATTGCAATAGCCTGCTTCTGTGAAACAGGTTGTTTAATCTTATAATCCCTTATTCCGTGATTGGATTCCCTAGCTACATACACTGAAGGTAAATCACTGAAGGAAAAAAATGTGGATATCAAAAATCTCCAGTATTATTTAAATACCACTGACAGGGATACATACTCCCTGAAAATACCCTAGCTGGATGATAGCCAGGGTTGAAATAAAGAAATGCTGTCGCTTGGCTTGTTACCTTTTCTGTGACCATTGGGTTAAGACTGTCTGCTGGTGTCATGACAGAGTAGTTTGTGATTACAGATGCTCATAAACATCCTCAACGCATACCTCCTCTGAAAAGGGAAATACAATGATAGTGAGTGGGTATTGTGGTATCTTCCTGTGGATTTCAACAGAAAACTTTGATCATTTTCCAAACAGCTGTAAGAGGTGTACAGACTGAGGAATCTACTGGGAATTGCAGGTTGGGGGTAATTAAATTGGGTTCTTTCTCCTTGGATGTGCTGTTGGCCAGTGCTAATGATTACCATCACTGCAGGGAGAGCACAAATGTCACTACTATTACACTTAAGGCCTTTGGACTTGGAATCCCATGCTCTTTCTCGCTTTCATGCAACTTAATAAATGGGTCTAAGACTCTAACTCAAAGTTTTACAACTTTGAGAGTAAATTTTTAAACATTTAAAACCCCAGCAAAACTTACGATGATAAGGCTAAACCACCGCTTTCTGGTAGGGTGCCTTGGCGTAAACATCTCTGAGTTTACACCACCTGGAAACCAGGAGCAACCTGTGAAATCTAAGCCTCAGAGTCCCCCTCTGCCTGGCCACACTCTCAGTTTAGGGTCAGCCTGTCATGTGACTTCCTCCCAAAGTGCCCAATGGGGGCAACATCCCCATCCTTGATGAAGCTGGTATAGGGACACTTTCTCAGTCAAAGCCCAGAGAGAGGAAAAGCGAAATAAATGTTCTCTTTTGCTTCCTACCACATTCTGGGGCAGAAAGAAGCAGTCTTTTCTTTTACCTCCTTTATCTCATATCCTCCTCTGGTCACAGGTGGAAAGAATATTCACTATGGAAGACAACAGTTGGGTCCTCCACATTCAGCTTTTGCTACGTTAAAGGAAACAAAGGTTTTGGAAACTCTCCTCTCACAAAACCTAGCAAAATCCTGTTTTTGCACATTGGAGGCTGAGATTTTGCTCATTCTCTAGTTTCTTCATTCTTTCTTTCAACATTCTTCCACTATGAGTCTTAATTTTTTTTTTTTTTTTTTGCTGTACGCGGGCCTCTCACTGTCGTGGCCTCTCCCGTTGCGGAGCACTGGCTCCGGACGCGCAGGCTCAGTGGCCATGGCTCACGGGCCCAGCCCCTTCCGTGGCATGTGGGATCTTCCCGGACCAGGGCACGAACCCGCGTCCCCTGCATCGGCAGGCAGACTCTCAACCACTGCGCCACCAGGGAAGCCCAGTGAGTCTTAAATTTTAACTAGGAAAATAGATATCTTTCTTTTATTAGGACAAACTCCATGCATTCAGAAAGGAAAAAGAGCAATACAATAATTTAAAAAACATTCCTCTCAGTATAGAAGCTTGCTATAGGTGCCAAGTGAATATGATAAAACACTATATGCATACATTTAAGTTTCACAAAAAGTCAAAATTATAAATTAAAAACATCAGTAGCATTTTATACACCTTAAGTAATAAAGGCATTACAAAATTAATTTCTAGTTATCATTCATTAATATCTAGAAATGTTTCAGGATTGTCTATAATTATTCAAAGCAATTATAAATTTAACTTTTATCTTTTGTACATTATTTGCACCCAATGGGACAACTTTGTGAGTGTGTGTGTGTGTGTGTGTGTGTACATGAGGGTCCAGTCCTCTGTACAAATATTCAATGATTTGCTGGTTTTACAAATCAGACTCTTTAAGTCATTTTACTTTCCTAAATTAGGATGTGGAGTTACTTATGAATCATTCCTATTAATTAGAAATTCCTGTTATTGGTTAAAATTTTAAAACCATAATAAAATCAATAATTTATACTTGCCCTTTAGTATGTGCTAGGTACAGTGATATGCACACATATATTTCTTTGCTCTGTCAGCTGACAGGCCCCAGAAGCAACAATATCCTAGTAGCAATGGCAAAATCAGCACCTAGATGTTCGTTTCTAATACCATACTCCAATAAAAGGAACCAGGGCTCCTTGGAGAACTGGCTGATTCTAGGACTAGGACAGGAAATGTATCAATACTAGATGAGCCTAGATCATCTTACAGTGCCAAAAGGCAAAGAAGTGCTCAAAAACCAAACAAACCACACACACACAGAAAACCAAATAAACCTCAATGATGGGTATATGTTAAAGGGACACAGGAGACAACTGAAAGACTTCCCAAAGGCCAAAGCTGGAACAATCTGAGCAAGGAAATAAATAGGGTAGTATTGGGTTATAACCCAAAATATAAAATTAATATCCATGAGACCATACTGATATATAAATGATTGAATAAATAATTGGGAGATAATAGGTAAATCTTCCATGCAGAAGAATGCCCAATAATTCACGTAGATACTC
The DNA here is from genome assembly GCF_039906515.1 of Pseudorca crassidens. NCBI lineage: Eukaryota > Metazoa > Chordata > Mammalia > Artiodactyla > Delphinidae > Pseudorca > Pseudorca crassidens. The sequence goes on from NC_090304.1 coordinate 58,261,417, forward strand.
ATCCCTTAAAGAGGTAGAGCATCATTCCTCACTCTCTAAGTGTGAACTACATATAGTGACTTTCTTTTTTTTTGCGGTACGCGGGCCTCTCACTGTCGTGGCCTCTCCCATTGCGGAGCACAGGCTCCGGACGCGCAGGCTCAGCGGCCAAGGCTCACGGGCCCAGCCGCTCCGCGGCACGCGGGATCCTCCCGAACCGGGGCACGAACCCGCGTCCCCTGCATCGGCAGGCGGACTCTCAACCACTGCGCCACCAGGGAAGCCCGTGACTTTCTTTTAAAGAGTGAAGTATGGAAAGGGGGAGAAAAATAGTAACTCTACACAGGTGAAACCTGGCAAATCCCAGCTCAATTTAGGGGATAAGGACTAATATCGACAGTGATAAGTTACACTGATAGTATGTACCGTTGATAAGATGTGATGTGATGTGAATGGTACTTTACATGTGTGGTCTTCCCTCTCCCTCCCCAAACCTATTAACCCGGTCTAATCATGAAAAAAAAAAAAAAAATCACACAAATCCCACTTGAGGGATTTTCTATAAAATCCCTGACCAGTAATCCTCAAAACTGTCAAGGTTATCTAAAGCAAGGAGTCTGAGGGGCTGTCACAACCAAGAGGAGCCTAAGGAGACATGCCCTTTAAATGCAAGGTGGTATCTTAGATGGGATCCTGTGACAGTAAAAGAACAGGAGGGAAAAACTGAGGAAGATGCAATAAAAAATGGATGTCAGTTAAAACTAATGTATCAAGACTGGTTTGTGAATTGTGACCAAAAAAAACACACTGGTATAAGATGTTGATAATGGAGGAAACTATGTGTGGAGTATGTGGGGTATACTGGAAACCTCTGTGCTATCTTCACAATAATTCTGTAAAAATAAAAGTGTTCTAAAGGTAAAAAGTTCATTTAAAACATGCTCCTTCTCTATTACCAAACATACCATTCGTATTTGTAAACTTAGACAAATCTACTATCTTAGAAGGTAGAATTCCCTGCCCCACTCATTTATCCATTTGTTGAGAAGGCATGTCATAGGGAAAATAACATCTTTGCCCAGAGACAAGGTCCCTTCCGTCATTGACTTCTTCTCTAGGGAACTGTGGCTCCACATATCACTGAAGTCATGTAGACACTGCGAGACATGCAAAGGTATGTGAGATCAGTTACCTTTGTCATAAGACCCAGCATTGCCAAGGAAGCAAGGACTGTGCCACGCAAGCCAGCATGACCTCATGTACCCATCGTGCCCCTTGCTTGCTGAGCCTTGTCCCCACACAGTCCTACCCCATCATCATACGTGCATACGCCTGCTTGCCCAGCATTTCGCTTGACCCATCACAGGGAGGACAAGATCCTGGGCATGGCTGTTGAAGCCTCTGCTGCCTCTCTTGTCCACAGTTCAGTGTCATCATTCAGAGGCCCCATTCCCAACTCTGCAGCTTAATTTATAGACACTAATTGCTATCGCTACCATTGGTTCATCCTTTATCACTTTCTAATTCGTCCATAAAGCTTTTTACTCTAGAATTAGAGTTTTTTGTTTTTTCCCACAAAGTTCTCCCTTTTCCTCTTACAAGAAACTCTTTCAAAAGTGTTTAACAAGGTATAGGCAACATGGATTATAGGCGATACAGGGCAAATTTAGAGAGTCAGGTACAACCAAATTAGGTAGATACAGAGGCCAAAAATGGGATTTTGTCTATGATTAAATTAAGGATCATATTCTAAGATCTACAGGATTTTAAGATATCCCATTTCTCCTAAATGCAGAAAACAAGCTGCCATGCCAGACTACAATACATATTATTTTTGTCTTATTTTACTTTTGTTTTGGAGGAGTAACACACTCTTGTACAATAAAATGTTGTTTTAAAAATGCTACTTTCTTGTATTGCTGCTCAAATGAATGTTTTCACCTCATCTTGACAGAATACAGAGTTCTTTTGTTTATATGTGTGTTGGCTTCTCCATGGAAAAATATAATACATAGTATTTTTTTACTAATAAGATGTAAGTGGTAACTTCTTTTCACGTCTTGTTTTTCATGGTGATATCCACTGATATTTACCCTTTAGTTAGTATTGTATGTAAGTACGAGAAATTACAGTGTGGGGTGTCAGACGAGAGAGTACAGTTTTAGAAAGAGATTGCATTTGTCAGTAGCCCAGAGATGGGCTCTTAAATGCCTATGAATCTTCTTCTAACCCTTGCTCAGTACCAAAGGATAGATCCTGGTCCAACTACTAGATGCATCCCCTACTCTTCAGATCATGTGGTGTGGGCTGACTACTTTCACGATGAACCTGCCAACATGTAAGGTAATAACGCCACCCACTCTTACTTAAACACGTGGGAATGCATTGCTCTTCTACTGAAATGATGCTTTTTATAATGGGTTTATTCCTGTTCACCATGCAGAGATGAATGCCAGGGCTGGCTTGGCTGTGTTTTGTCCTCCCTAAGCACCTCCTCTTCGGTGGCTGTTGCACAGCCATCAGGGACCCAGCTTCCAGAGTGCAGCCAGGAATGGAAATCAAGGCTGGCTGTCTACCAACGTAGTGACAGGCAAACCCATATCCTTACTCCAGGACCACACTGGGTTTTGTTTTTCCTTCTGCAGATCAATTTCACGGTTTCTACAGGACTGCGATCTGGCATGGAAAACAGCCCCTGGCCACCCACACATGACAGAGTCTCAAACATTTTTCAGTTAAGTTCCTCCAAACTGCAGCAAGGGAGAGGTGGAGGTGACTGGGGGTAAAGTCAGGATTGTCTGGACTTCAGAGAGCTGGGAAGCCTGGGGTTGGCTCTTGCCGGTGCAACCCTGGCTGCTGTCACAAACAAGGACAGGAAGTCAATGGACACAAGACTGATCACAAGCATGAGCTCCCGGATACTAGGTCACCACCCTCTTCTTCGTAGAAATTCCCTGCTGAGCTACTTGCTTATCTCCCTATCTCCCTTTTCAGGGTGAGAAACAAAAAAGAGATAGAGAAAAAGAGAGCGACAGAGAGAGGGAGGCTGGGAGAGAGAGAGAGGGAGGAGAAAGGAGGGAGAAAGGGGAAAGGGAGAGAAAGAGGAAAGTAATAAATCAGAATGTACTTGGGGAGTACTGCGTGGGGCACACACAGAGGTGAGCCTTCCATATTTCTGATTTCACTTGACGTGATCACAAGCTGTCTGTCATCAGCGAACCAACAGGACAGAAAATGTTAGTAATGCATAGGGAGCTGGAGAAAGGGAGAAGCTGATACCTACAGAGTCTATTATGTAATAGACACAAAGCTGGACACTTTATATAAATTAGTCCTTAATCCTCACCACTAACTATAAAGTAGCTATTATCCCAATTAACTGATGAAGAAAATAAAGTTCGGGATCCAAAGTAATTTTCCCAGAGTCTCAAAATTAGTGAGTGTTATAGTCAGGATTCAAATTCCTGTTTGTCCAGTGTAAAGTGCTAAAATATTTCCAAGCTCTATGGTACTTATTTGATACTACATTTAAAAATAAATAAAGAAGTTAAAATATTCTTGAAGTTATCCTCTTAATAATAATCTTTGGAAGATCTCTAAAGCACTTAGAGCATTGTGAAAACTTGAGACTGGGGCTTCCCTGGTGGCGCAGTGGTTGAGAGTCCACCTGCCGATGCAGGGGACACGGGTTCGTGCCCCGGTCCGGGAAGATCCCACATGCCGCGGAGCGGCCGGGCCCGTGAGCAATGGCCGCTGAGCCTGCGTGTCCGGAGCCTGTGCTCCGCAACGGGAGAGGCCACGACATTGAGAGGCCCGCGTACCGCAAAAAAAACAAAAAAGCAATAAAACAAAAAAAAACTTGAGACTGAAATCCAGGAGACCTGGCCCGAGTTGTGGCTCTCTTGCAGAGCTGGGACTAGGGTCATCCAGTCGGGAAGAAGGACACTTGGAAAGCTTTTGGAAGAATTGTGGTCACTGCTGCCCTCCTTCTCAGTTACTCTGCAGGCTAATTTCACTTGGGCCAAAATCAATACCCTACCTTCTCCTCCCCATCACTTCTCCCTTTCTTCAATCTTCTTTCCTCTCTCTTTTACTGTGTGATACTCCATTAAACAGGGTGAGGCAGAACAGGTTAACTAGATTTTTTTTTCAATACTGAGGAAATACATCAACACTCATCTATGCTTGATAATATACAAATACTCTTTAAATAAGTTAACTAACACAGAAATATCATGATTGTGGTAAAGTGTGCAGAAGTCCCCAAAGTTCAGTGCACTTCCTTCTTTCCCTGTCTACCTTACCTCTCCCTCCTCCCTGGCTATTTGGAGATAGAGGACTCTGACCTGACCAGTCCCGTCTGAGGTGTCTTCGTGATATGCGGATGATAGGTGTCATACCCAAGTGACTCTCACGTGTCCTTCTCATTCTTTACAAGGCATATTTCCTGAGCTGTCATACCTTCAGCCTGCAAAATACCTATTCAAGGAAATTCTTGGTTTCCTCTCCACTTAAAAAAATCATTATGGCTTTAATAAAATTTAACAATTGGGTAAACAACATGCTTACATTTTATTGAATATCTGCTTAAAACCAGTATGGTGCTGGTGGGGCACAAGCCCAGGTCGACCCATTTAAGTAAACAATGTTCCTTTGGCACATAATAGCTATTCTATAAATGAGTGGCTCCTTGCCTCAATAAAATTGGGACCTTAGCTAATCTTATGTAAATGTTTCTTTTTTTAAAAGATTTATTGATGTGGACCATTTTTAAAGTCTTTATTGAATTTGTTACAATATTGTTTCTGTTTTATGTTTTGGTTTTTTGACCATGAGGCATGTGGGATCTTAGCTCCCTGACCGTGTATCAAACCTGCACCTCCGCATTAGAAGGTGAAGTCTTAACCACTGGACCGCCAAGGAAGTCCCTAAATGTTTCTTTTTTAAAACAGCTTCATTGAGGTGTAATTGATATGCAAGGAATTGAACATACTTAATGTGAACATTTGAGTTTGGACATATGCAAATGCCCACAACACTATCACCACATCAAGGTAATAGATATAACCAACACCTCCCAGGATTTCCTTGCGTCCCTTTGTGGTAAGAACACCTAACATGAGTTACAAGTAAATGTTCCTTTATTGCAAAATGTTTCAGTTTGTAGTTTTTATTGTGCTAATATACACATTGCTAAACCAAACTTATTTGACCCTCTACCCTTTATATATATATATATATATATATATATATATATATATATATTTTTTTTTTTTTTTTTTTTTACTTAACATTAATGGAAGATATGACTGGACTAATTAATGTACTCTAGAGCACACTTTGAGAATTGCTGCCTTAAGACTCCTAACCATCTGTCTCTGTTCTGTGGAGATTTGTACCACCCATAAGTTGGTAGGCATCACGCTGAGGGAAGGAAGGCCCTTATCCACCTATTTTGAGGAGATGTTTTAAAACTTAGCGGCAAAATTACTTGCCTTGTTATGGCTGTTTAGCGTTTTTGGAACCCTCATGATTATTATTTTGTGTTTCATCTTCACAATGACCTGATGAAGAAGACAAGGAGGGTATCTCTACTGCTTCTGTCACTATCAACAACTATAACTTCTTGAGCATTTACTATATGCTAGGTACCTACCTTGCTTTTGAAAATAATCTTCAATAACCACTATGATCTGCTATGCTAATGAAGAAACACAGGCTCAGAAAAGTACAGTGATTTCTGCCCAAATCCTTACTACAGTAGAACAGATGACAATTTTGAGGCTTAAGAAAGTCCCAGGACTTATTAAGTCAAGGAATTATACTCAATTAACACAGAAGGCTTCTTATACTTGACTCACATTCCAATCCTATTACCACAAGCATATCTTATTATGTGATTTTCTTTCTTTACCCTCTACCCCATCCCAATATGGAATCTAACAGGGAATCCCTTTAACAGGCCAAACTTCAATACAATTAAGAGCTATAGAGAATAAAAGTCTCATGGTTGGGAGGCTTCCGTGGTGGCTCAGTGGTTGAGAGTCCGCCTGCCGATGCAGGGGACACGGGTTCGTGCCCCGGTCCGGGAAGATCCCACATGCCGCGGAGCGGCTGGGCCCGTGAGCCATGGCCGCTGAGCCCGCGCGTCCGGAGCCTGTGCTCCGCAACGGGAGAGGCCACAGCAGTGAGAGGCCCGCGTACCGCAAAAAAAAAAAAAAAAAAAAAATCTCATGGTTGGAAAATAACTCCACTAGGATTTCAGTTTAAAATGATGTCGTAGAATGTGGTAGTCAAGGAGTTGGAAGACCCAGGTTCTGGTCCTAGTTCTGCTGCATAATATGTGATATAATCTTAGTTTTCTCATCTGTACAGTGGTGATAATAACTCACTGAGATGCTGGGAAAACCAGAAAAGGACATGTTTCTAAGAAAATATTAATTGAGTGGAATTTTGAGAGTTTGGGCTGCTGGAATTGTGTGGGTACCTTGACTTGAAGTGCCGCAAATATTTATATAGAGAGGAGTTACACAAAACTTGTTCACTTAGAGCTCCTGCCCATTAGAGAGGTGGCCCTGTCTCAATAATATAATGAGTCTATATTATTCCAGCCTTGGGCAAGTTTCTCAAATATTCTGAGAAGTCTTGGTTCCTTATTTTATAAATGGGGTTAAAAGTACCTATTAATATTTTTTAGAAATAAAATAAAATAAATTAAATTATACATATAAAGAAAGGAGTAGAATATGCATTTCTTGAAATCTCCCTAACATTCATCACATTATGTATTTCTCTTTTCCCCCAAAATACTGCAAAATACACGTAGGACACAGCTATCACTTTTTAAGACATAAAACTAAGGCTTATCAACTCTAAACATCTGGACCAATGAAGCTGGGGACAGTTGTAGCTGGCATGTGAGCTTAGGTCTGGTCATGTCAAAGCCCACGTTTGGTGTTGTCACCTCACACTGCTCAACACTTAGCAGGTGAGGAACAAATTCAAGTTCTTCTCCTTTCTCCTTCCCTTTAGTGAAACTTCTTTACAATAGCCCTTTATCTGGCTGTGCCTCTGTATTTAGGAATATTCACTAGTGTGTCTATACACAGTCAGCTCCTGTGTTCATATACCCTTCTAGAACAGATGATGGGGGCCCTCAAAACTGAATTACGCCAAGGGGTCTTATCAGGCACACAGGTGTTAATACATCCCCAACAAGCCTGTTGAGACCTTTACAACTACCTTATAATTCAACTTTAAATACCTGCAGGAGCCTGGGAATTATACAGAATATGCAAATCAAAACTCCTGTGAAAAATCACAGTGCCTTCCGTTATAATGATTTCATTGCTGATGATAATGGCAGCTGTATGCCTGTCAGCTCCTCAAAACTTGCAGCACCTTCCATGTTCCAGTAGAAACATGTGCCTTCTGCTCTGAGATGGGAGGGAATCCAAAGTACACATAATGCATGCTATTCCTTCCCTTTTTCCTTCTCCTCCTGTATGAACACGGAAGAGATTATCAATTTATTTCTGGGAGTCAAAAGAATGTACTTTATCACTTTTATCTTTGTTTAACTCTCTTTTTTATCTATTTATGTCTGCTTGACACTTGCAATTAATAATAAGGGTACAGAATTACAGTGATCCTTAATGAAAGGTGTCAGGTTACTGGTTTACCAGAGGTATTCTCAGGTGCAGGTCTTGGTACCAGGATTTCAGGCAGTGAGGACTCTGAAGTGCTAGTTTGGATTTTCCCAGCAGGCACCTTCCCCCTGGTCCCACAGAGCTCTCTTAGAAGTCCTCAGAAAGATGAGGAATGCAGACAGAATGGCACACTGAATGGATCAGGCTTCTATATTTAATTCTTTTGTTCAAGTGAGGTATATTTGGAGGAGAAGAGCAAAACCTATCCTCATTCTAATGCGTCATTGCTACTCTGTGCAGAGAAACCTTGGTACCTCACTCTTACAACTTCTGCCCATCGTACCATGCAGGAGCGCTGATGATCTCACACTTGTTTCGGGTCTTGTAGTTTAGAGTTTACCTTAAGAAATTAGGTTGGGCTTAGGTTGAAGTGGATCTGAGTTATAGCCTGCTGTGGACATGAGTGCAGGCCTTGGAGTCTGTTACCTAGTAACTGTACGGCATTAGGCAAACCTCTCAACTTTTCTTGATATTAGCTTATGCATTTATTTACCAAGTGGGTATGCTTCATTTACCCCTTGAAGTAATTCTCAGCATTAAATAAGGAAATGCAGGTAAAGAACTTACCTGGTACCTTATAGTTACCCACTGCACAATAGTTCCCTTTCATTGGTTAGAAACATTGGCAAATGCTCCTTTAGCTCTACTTTCGTTGTTCTTCCAATTTAGAAGTATCTATCATCCTACAAGGGTGCCAACTTGTGGGAAATAGAGTCCAGGGCTTCCTGCCTGTGCGTTTTTTCAGCAAAGAGGCTGCTATGCTTGTGCAAGACTGCAACCAACCCAGGAGCTGTGTTGACAAGACACTTGGAATTTTGTTTGATGGAAACAAGCAGTAATGTGATCTTTCAGAGAAAAGCAATATTAATACAAGGAGATCCTGATATAACATGATGTGAAATTGATAACATAATAAAGCTATATGACATTTCTGTCTCGGTGTGAGTTCTGTTTGAGAGTCAACATGCTAAGGAAAACGACGCAGGTTAAGTGAATGAATAAGGCTTCCCCTCCATCACAGAGTGATTCAGTACAGAGGAAGGCGATGTCCCCCATAACTAAAGTTGCCTCATCAATTCCTGGCTCTATCCCTTATCAGCCAAGAGACTGAACGAGACAGGAGGAGATAATCACTGATGAACTTGGGATGTTGCATGGCATATCCATGAGTCCATGAGAAGCAGTGGAGTAGAGTGGCCAACAGTGCAGGTTCTGGAGCTGAACTGTCAAGGTTCAAATACTACCTCTGCTGCTTAGAAGCCACGTGACTTTGTGCAAGTCATTTAATTTCCCTCAGCCTCAGTTTTCTCATCTTTAAATTTGGAAAAGATAACAGCACTGAGTCTTTGGGGCTGTGTGAAGTGACTCCTATAAAGAACTTTGAGAAGAGCTTGGCACATTGCACTATTCAATAAATATTGTCCATTTATGTCTCAAACATGTTAGACACCTGCTAAATAATACAATTTAGCTTGCCATATTGGGCTTAATCCTTTTCGCATTAATCCGAATATGAATATCTGATCAATGTGTTGAAAAATGTGAAGAAATGCTTTTCCTAATATAACACTTAATTATGGTTAGTTTTTCTGCATGTGCTTCTTTACTGCAAGACTGAATTCCTTGAGAACAGAGACTGTATGGTTTTCTCCTGTATTCAGAGTGCCTACTGTCATGTTTGACAGAGCAGTTAGTCAATAAAACTTGGTTGAAAGGTTGAGTAAGAAACTAACCAGTTAATTTAATGAAAGAAGCAAAGAATGTCTGGAGAACCCAAACCATTCCCAATGTATACAAACCTTCCCTTCCCTATGTCTCAATGTTTGTGTGTCTTCCGGAGTCAATTCATTCCTTACTGGGGACTAATGATAAATGGGGCTGTTATGAAAACGGGCCACCTCTTAAGCCCAGAAACTTCCTTTCTCATGGCATCTGCTAGTGTTTATGTAAGCCAAAAAAAAAAAAAAAAGCATGCATTATATTTTTATGAACCTTGCAATTTATTCTGTTTTGTTGTCAGACCTTTGGGAATGCATTCTATAAACTTTATTGAGACAAGGTATCTAGAGATGTCTGCATATGTCTGAGCTCAGCACAGTATTACTTTTTAATGCACTTTTGACTTTGCAGGCAGAGGATACAGTAAAACATGTAAAACAGCAGTAGTTGGGGCTTTTTTATTAACTGCATTTTGCCTTCCTGGTTTAAAACCAAACAAGTGCCTCATTCAAATGAGGTAAATTAATACACATTAGCTTGGCACAGTTCCAAATGGGATATTTCTGCTGTTGAGTCAGAAATGGAGCTTTGCTCCATGACAACAGGTACAGGGCACAGGCTGGATAACATTCTCATCAGTGCCAACTCCCCGCTCCTATATATTAGTAACACAGCCATGGAGTGAGGCACAAGGAGGATGGTTGCAAACGCAGACTCACAGGCTCAGAGATGGTAGGAACTTACTTCCACCTTGGGGAGGAAACTCAGTCGCAGGGAGGTTTAGGGACATACCAGGTCACATGTGCAGTGTCGCCTCCTTATCACATTATGTGAGAGGACTAGTCAGGGCCGAAATTAATGTGTGAAGCCCATACTGTTGGGCAGGGCCCGGATCTTGAAACAGGACAAGCAGGGAGTCAGATATGGTTGAGCACAAAGAAAATGCACTAAATGATGACAAATTTGAGCAAAATGAGCGTGAAAGCCAAAGCCTATGTAAGGGTCTGGGGTCAAGCAAGAAAGGCATTAATAAGGAAATAAGGCCTGAAGCGGTGAAACTGGGAGGCAAGTGGGTGAGGAGTAATTCTGAGGCACAGGGGCTGCTGGCGCCCAGGCCCGGACTCAGAAACTCGCCTCTGTAAAGGCAGCTACATCACAGCTAAGAGAAGGCAGCTCTGAGACGGAGACTAAACACAGAGACTGGAATCCAACACTGACGTGCTATCTCCAGCCCTCTGCCTCTCTTCCTAAACCAGACCAACCCACCATGATGTAAGAAGTTATTTATACATATACTTTTTTTTTCTCTGCTGGAAATTAACCTTAGGTATACGGCTAATTGCAGGTTAACTGAACCAACTTTTCCAAATGAATCCACCCTGGGAAACAGCATTTCAGGAAAGATGCAGCAGAATATTTACTTTAAGATTTCCAATCACAGACAAATGTTGGGCCTCAGAGAATCAAATGATGAAATTTTAGACTCAGGTAGTTTTCAGGCAAAATGAGGGCAATAGAGATATTAAAATAAGGGCCTTTTAGGGATTGCAAATAAAAGAAAAAAATATTATTCAACACTAATTTTCAACTCTACATGTAAGGAACTTTAAAGTTTACAAAATAATTTCTTGTTTCTGCCTTTGATGATAACAAGGGAGGTTAATCAATTTACCTATAGTTACAAATCTGGGAAGTGGCACAGCTAGGATTTGAGCCCAGTCCCCTGAACTAATTTGGTGGCTTTTTCTTCCCATCGCATGGCCCCTAAGAACATTTGTGTTTATACTAGTGGGGTATGGGAAAATCTTGTTCATAAGGATAAAGACATGTGATTTCCTCTTACATTAGATGAAGAAGTTTGTACCCCTCTGAAAGTCATTATTCCCATAAATGGAGCAGAGACTACATGTAGTTCATGGACATCAAATGTTAGCTCAAATTGCCAACGGTGAAGGAGGGGTAGGGAAGAAGGGCAAAAATCACAGTGGCAGAAATAGCTCTGGTTTTAGAATTGGACCATCAAGGTTAGTATTTGGGCTCTGCTGATTAATAACTGTATGTTTCAATAAAGTTAACACCAGGAAGCCTTCCCTGACCTCCCCTTGCCTTCCTCCTGACCACTACCATGCTGGGTAAGGAGGTCACTCTTTCTGCTCCTAAAGCATCCTGTATTACCCTTGTGATATGATATATCACAGCACCAGAACGTGAGTTTCTTAAGGACAGGGCTGTGAAGATTTGTGTCTATGTCACCAAGGCCTAGCACAGTACTTGATATATGGTAGTGTATTAGTGTTATCCAGAGAAACAGAACCCATCTCCCTGTACAGGAAGGGGGGGGGGAGAGAGAGAGAGAGAGAGAGAGAGAAAGAGAAAGAGAGAGAGAGAGAGGATATTAAGAAATTGGCTCATGTGATTGTAGGGGCTGGAAAGTCCAAAATCTGTAGGGCAAGCCAGCAGGCTAGAGACCCAGGGAATAGCTGTTGTATCAGCCTTGAACCTGAAAACAGTCTGAAAGCAGAATTTATTCTCTGTCCAGAGACCTTAGGAATTTTCTCTTAAAACCTTCAACTGATTGGATGTGGTCCACCCACATTATGGAGGGTAATCTGCTTTACTCAAAGTTTATTGATTTAAATGTTCACAATATCTAAAAATTCCTTCACAGCAACACTGGGGTTTGACCAAACATCTGGGCAACACAGCCTAGCCAAGTTGACCTATAAAATTCACCATCCCTGTAGACACAACAAATATTGGTTTATACGCCACATACCTTCTGTTTGCTCCTCAATATCCACCCTCCATTCTTCTCCACTCTGCCCTCTGTCCTAGGAGGCTGTCCTGTATGGACCACATGAACAGGGCTCTTGTGCCTTCTGGCTTCTGTTGGGTTCAGCCAGTAGGGAACACCAAGAGAAGATCAGTGAGAGGGAAGAGAGTGAGGTCTGAATGTTTATTTTCTCTGAAATTTCCTCTGGGACCGCTGTGTGCCTTGATCAAGGGTCACATGACTCTTCAGGATGGGCTGTTCTACATCCCTCCCTCTTGTTCCAGGTCCTAGTAACCTCTCCCCCCACTAAACCTTTCAAAAATAGGATCATATCTTCTTTTCTGCTACCCCTGGGTTTCTACACCGTCCTTCGTGGTCCCCCTATATTTTGTCTACACTTTTATAATAAACTTTTAAAAATAAACCCACTTTGAAGGAATCAGTTTCAGTATGCCTTCTTTACTGATTGTTACAGTTGACTGGATACGTTTTTGTTCTTAACCTGTCCTTAGTTATAAGTTCCTCATCTGTAAGATGGGAATAAAATGCCTTAAAACACAGGATAATTGAATGATTAGACCAAATCATCTCAGTACTATGCTTAGCACATATGGCAAGTGCCTCACATACACACGTAACAAGTTTTCCATTATAACAGTAGGAATAATGGTAATAATAAAGAGAGATGATTTGATATAGTCACCCACCCGAATTATAAAGATACCTGGTAAAGTGAGAGCTGGCAGGCTTACTGAGACGTTAAAATGCATCAGTAATTTATTCATTCACTGAGCGTACTACCAATACTAAGGACAGATTCCATCCACCTTTCTTACCATGATGTTAGCTGAGGCCTTGATCATCTCACCTTGGCAATGGTAACACCCTCCTAACTTATCCCCCGCCTCCACTTTGCCAATACCTATGTCCCATCAGTTCTCCATAAAATGCTCATTAAAGACATGTCAGATCACGTCTCTCCCCTGTTTAAAAATAGATAGCTAGTGGGAAGCAGCTGCATAGCACAGGGAGATCAGCTCGGTGCTTTTTGACCACCTAGAGGGGTGGGATAGGGAGGGTGGGAGGGAGACGCAAGAGGGAGGAGATATGGGGATATATGTATATGTATAGCGGATTCACTTTGTTATAAAGCAGAAACTAACACACCACTGTAAAGCAATTATACTCCAATAAAGATGTTAAAAAAAAATTCTGTGATGACTTCCCAATGATCTTGGATTTAGTAGCAAAATGCTAAGGCCCTATATGAGCTGGTCCTCACCCAGATCCTTCATTTATCATTTTCTTTTAAGATTTTTTTTTTTTTTTTGATGTGGACCATTTTTAAAGTCTTTATTGAATTTGTTACAGTATCGCTTCTGTTTTATGTTTTGGTTTTTTGGCCGTGAGGCATGTGGGATCTTAGCTCCCCAACCACGGACTGAACCCGCACCCTCTGCATTGGAAGGCGAAGTCTTAACCACTGGACCACCAGGGAAGTCCCCAGATCCTTCCTTTATCTTGAGAAGCTCTTCAACTTCCTTGCTGAACAATAACCACAGTCACCTTGATTTGGAACCACCAAGTTCTCATTCACCTGTCATTTCCTACATCTGAGAACTTATTTTCCCCCAATCCATTTATTTTCTGATTCTCCAACGAGTCAGGATCCCTCATCACAGCCTTTAACATTCATTCCTTTTTGCAATGAAATTGTTCACATTTATTGATTAATGTGTTTCCCCCACTAACGAGCAGGTCTTATATACCCCCTATCACCACATAAGTGTTCGGTGCCCAAGACGCGGTCCTGACCTCAATAAAGCTCATTATTTTGTTCTAGTGGCCTGACTCTTATGAGCCATGGGAAGAAATACGAACTCTGCTCTCTATTTCTAGCCTCTAAGTAGGAAGTGCCCATGAAATGTATAGAACCTAAGAGACAAGTGCTGGGATACTGAAGGAATTCGACACTTAGAATTAGATCTCATGAACTTAAATCCCACCTCTTCACCTTTAAGGCCAAGTCAGCATGAGGAAGTAACTTAACCTTTGAGAATCTGAGATTTTGTTATTAAAATGAGAATAATAATTACCACTTCACAAACTTTCTGGAGGATCGAGGGACATAAAATATTACAATGACCCCGTGCAGTGCCTGGCACAGAGTAGTTCAGTAACTTTCATATTTTCACTTGTTATGATCACTAGTATTATCCTCCCCACCACAATCATCACCTTATCCCATGAAATGAAAGGTCTGTGGAAACGTGTATAAAAATACGTGGATGAGATTGTTATATAAGAAGTAACCATCCACTATCTATCTCAATGAAATGTCAACAGCAAAACTTAAGCAGTTATATAGTATGGCTTGAAACCAGAGTTTTAGAGATTTTTCAGATTCCTCTGGCATTCATCTAGGGAGTAAATTTAGAATTAGATATCAAGTCAATAACTACTAGGGTAGGGATATATATAGTGGAGAGTTGGAGACGGAACTAGAAGGGAGGAGGCTACCAAAAGAGTAAGTTATGAGAGTTTTAGGCTCCCCAGGTGGAAGACCCCCTAGTGTGCCAAGACCCATGATGTAGCCCTGTGCAGGTGGGTAAAGAAGGGCCTGGAGCCAGGAGGAAAAGTTTACATGTGTATATGTGTATATGAATTTATGTGCGTATATATACACACATATCAAATTTTCTGTTTATTCCCTCTAAAGACAGTATTCCTACAAATGAAAGCCATCATCTGAAGGGCTTCAGTCTGGTGATGGCTCCTTGGACTTGACAAAGACCTTTAGGTGAGGAAGCAGCAGTGCTGGGACCACCTGGTAGAAGCCAGGAGATGCTGAGCCATCCACCTGACAATGGTAATCATGGAATCTTTACGGAATGGTTGATTATTTTATTACAATGGAGAACTGGGATGGGGCTCAGGGTGGGGTGTCTGCCATTAGACTGATATTTTAACACTCCTCATTGTGATAATCCACCTACATACAAATCAAATCTGAGTCCTAAATGACTGAAAATCATTCACACACTCTAGTGTCACTCACACAAGGAAAACCCATGTTTAATTTTATATCCCCTGACAGCCTCTTTGTATGCTTCTAGTCTGTAATGATGCTCTATGCAATGCAGGACCCAATTATTTGCATTGCTTTCAGTGTGATGCTGGTAAAGGAAAGGGCCTTCAGAGTCTGCCAGAGCTGGATGTGAAATCCAGCCCCACTTGTAACTAATAGGCCATCTCCCTGACCCAGTATTAGTCAATATTTCCGTTATATATCTATTAATCTCATTAAGTTGTCTCAAACCCTTAGTGGACCAAAGACAAAAACATTATTTATTATGTGACCTTGGGTTATTCTCTTAATTTCTCTGAGCCTAAGCTTCTTCACCTGCAAAGTAGAGATAACAGTACAAACTCCAGTGGGTTATATATTAATATCCAATCTTACTACAGAAATAATTCAGGAAATAGAGGCATCTGGGGATGATAAAAATGAAGCAGAGTGTAAACTGCCTAAGTGTCTGGAATGAGATACACAATCATTTCCTATGAATCCTCCTTCTTTGCTCATTTTTTCTTCTCTTTCAGTGAGCAATAGAAAAAAAAGTAACTTAATTTCAACTTCTTCCCTCTATCTCCCCTCAGTTCCTTGTCTCTTTCAGCTTTTTACTGAAACAAATGCATCAAGTCACTCCTATGTACAGACTGGAGACATAAACATAAAGAAGGGAAGATACTTAACTCGAAGACACACACTCAGCCTAATGTGAAGAAACAAAAATATATAAACTGCTACATTTTAAGGGGCATAACAAAGTCCTACCAATCACCAGGAAGGCTTCCCTGGGGGAGTGACATGGTTTCTGGCTCTTAATGTGAGCTGGCCTGATGTCACTTCTGCTCCAAAATAGTGTCATCATAGCTGTTGCTTTTTCATCTGGGGACACATGTATTTGTATGTTAGAGGAAAGGAACTTCTAAGGTTAATTCAATTCTGGACACAAACCATCTTCTCCTTAAGAGATGACCAAATCTACCAAAGAGTTAAATATTTTGGAATTTGTCCAACATTTGGCAAAAGGAAGACTTGAATGGCCCTCGAAGGAAGGCAGATGACTTGGTGCAGGGATTCCATCCCCTGCCCCAGACAGCCTGCCAAGTCCTGTGGAGGACCAGGCATTGCTGGAAAGCAGTTCGTCCTCTACCCCCCTCATTTCTCTCTTTTGTTATTTTCAGTGCTTTCTTTGCAATCAGAGAGGAAGTTAGCTCTGAAGATACTGCAATCTGCAATATTTGAAAAAAGATCAAATCACTATTATTTATTAGAACGGCTTTTCCACCAGCTAAGTCTCTGTGATATAATCTGGATAATGAAACCTCTACTGCTTTTGTTTCCATGTCTATTCAAAAGAGTTCTCACCAGTGACTAGCTCTTTTGAAAAAAAGCCTTATATTACAGTCTAACATCTTTATTGACACTCATACTGAGTGGCTTGGAAGCTTGTAGTCATTATGTCTATATTTTGGCTTTATGTCTTTTGGGCCTTATGCAGGCAAAGGTCTTATCTGAGAACATAGTTGAGTATCATCTACATAAAAATGATCTACATTAATATCTGTGTTTATATCTGCCTCAGTTACACACCTCTTTCTTGATAATAGCATCCTACTTCTGGGGGGAAGGTTTCTTGAGTCTGCTATAACCACATGGTCCTAGTGGGAATAGTGAAACTCAGAACGCTTCCTCCTTGCTATGAGTGTGAGCACGTGGTCCAGATTGGACCAATCACACCTTCCTTAGGAATTTTCAAGTTGGAAATCAGGAAAAAGTCCCTTTCTTCATGGTGATCTCACTTGGCAAGACCTGAGCCCCAGGTGCTGTCTGCCTCTCAGTTGGCTGAGAGAGGAAGGCAAGATGCAGAGGAAAGGAGGGATGGGGGACGCAGAGAGAAACCTGGTGGAGTCCCAAACCCTGGTTCCTGCCTTAATGGAGGTCTCCTTGCATCCTTGCTCTTCTTCCATTTGGGAATAGGAGCCAATAAATTTCCCCTTCTAAATACTCTAGTTTAAGTTGAATGTTTGCAACTTGCAAACAAAATCATCCTGAAATATTTCTCTCTATCATTCCTACATTTTTTCAGGAGACCTTTGGTGGGGTGGGGTGATATCATTCAAAGTCTAAAGTCAAAGGTAAAATGTGACCTTAAATTCCTGGAACAAATCAAAGTGTAATTCTGGAATGGGAAGAGGTTTAAGGACAAGATAATGGGCTGTAGGGCTGTATTACTTTGCTAGGGCTGCCATAACAAAGTACCACACATTGGGTGGCTTAAAACAACAGGTATGTGTTTTATCACAGTTCTGGAGACCAGAAGTGCAAAATCAGGCTGTCAGCGGGACCACAATCCCTCTGAAAGCTCTAGGGAAAAATTCTTCCTGTTCCTTGCTGGTTCTGGTGGCTCCTAGAATTTTCTGGACAGCATAGCTCCACTCTCTACCTCTATCTTTACATGACCTTTTCCCCTCTGTGTCTTCCTGTGCCTTTTTCTGGCCCCACTCTTAAAGGAAATCTCTTGTTGGATTTCAGGTGCACCTTTATCCAGTATGACCTCATCTCAGTCTTTATCTTAATTCCATCTAAAGAGACCCTATTCCCAAATAAGTCCCATTCTAAGGTCCCTAGTAGACATGAATTTTGGGGGGACACTATTCTATGCACTACAAGGACTGAACTAAGGTTGAAGCCCTGATCTTATAATAAACTGTTAACTGTGTAACTCCAAGTAAAGTCATTTAAAACCTCTGAACCCCAGTTTATTTATAAATGGATGTGATTTTAACTCTCTCTCAAGAATTTCTGTTAACATCAGGGAAATGTAGAAACTGTATCTTTCCTAGTGCTGGACACAGAGTAGGTGCTTAAAAAGTATATTTCTACAACTCTTTTACTTTATTAATGATTGCCATTGATTATGTATAAAAGGAAGCATTAAATACATGTTTAAATACATTAAACAGAGGTAAAAGCAATCTACTGTGGGAGTTTCACGAAGAGAATCAGAGAAGGCATTGTGGAAGAGGTAGCATGTTTAGCTGGACCTTAAGAATGAATAATTTCATTAAGTGGAAAAACTATGGATGTGCAGTTAAACTACAAGTCAGGAGAGGGTCTAGGCTGATATGGTCAAAGTAAAGTATTGCCTGCGAATGGTTCAATTCCCTCCCCATGATTCATCTTGTAGTGGAGAGATCCACACACTTTAGACACATCATTGGTTGCTAATTTGTGCTTTCATAAATTTCAGTTTAAGAGTAATTTTGAGATTACAATCTATGATGAGACTGAAAAGTAGCTATTCTATACTGTGAAAAAAGGGTGGATTTTTACACTTTGAAAATAAGTGGATGATGAGGTTGACATTTTACAGTGAATATTGAGAAACCAAAATTCTAACACTATAACATTTGGAAAGTATGTTGAAATGTATATGTTATTTGTCTTTTCCCCCAACTAGATGGCAAGTTCCTTGAAGATAAGGATTGCAGCTGCCCATTTCAGTGTCTCTAGCGCCTGGAACATAATAGGTGCTGATAAAATATGTGGTGAACGAGCAAATGAAATTGAATCACACATTATATCCCACGTGAAAATTCTCCCAGTATGCAGTACTGAATCATGTGCTTGCCCTCTTATTAATTTTTTTCTCATAATTTTGCTAGTGAGAATCAAGAGGTCCAAAAGTTGAGAGTAAATTAGGATGAAATGGACAACTGATTTTCCCACTCTTACCTCTGCACCCTCCCTTCCCCAGCTGATTACACAGTAGTAATCAGAGGAAGCCTTTTAAAACGTTAGACCCTATCACCCCTCTTCTCATAACTTTTAAAGGTATCTGTGGTGGTTAAAAGATGACTGTAAATTCTGGCTATCCCTCTCTTTAAAAGGTGGAGTCTAGGGCTTCCCTGGTGGCGCAGTGGTTGAGAGTCCGCCTGCCAATGCAGGGGACACGGGTTCGTGCCCCGGTCCGGGAAGATCCCACATGCCGCGAAGCGGCTGGGCCCGTGAGCCATGGCCGCTGAGCCTGCGCATTCGGAGCCTGTGCTCCGCAGCGGGAGAGGCCCGCGTACCGCAGGAAAAAAAAAAAAAAAAGTGGAGTCTAATTCTCTTTCTCCTCCCACTGAATCTTTTCTGGCTTTAATAACTTACTTGACCCACAGAATGTGATATAAGTAATATTCTGGGACTTCTGAGCCTAACTTATTTTTCTTCACACTTATCACTACTAATATTTATGTGGTTTTTTATTGTCTATTCCCAGGATTTCATTATAAGCTGTATGAAGCTACAGACCTCGACCGCTCATAGCTTTATTCTCAGTGCGTAGAACAGTTTCTGCCACATGGTGGGCACTTGATAAACATCTGTTGAATGAATGAATTGAATGGGACTTAAACATTGGATTGTTAACACCACACTGATGTCAAACTGGTATTCTAAAAATGTCCCCCTTCTCCGGTAGGGGATAGGCTGATCAATTTAATTGTTATTTCCTCTGCTTGAATTTCTATGATTTAACTTAATCTTTCATCCTTGCCCTTCAAACCTATGTGCTTTTGAATTTAATCAGTAGGATGAGAACTATTGCACTTCCTTTGCCCTTCAGCCACTAGCAGAAAAATGACTGACAGTAAATCATGTCTGAAGGGATCTCTTCCTCTCTTTTGCCTGTCTCTGCATTAGGGTTGAACTAGGTTACCCACTTGAATAAAACAGCCCATATCAGTACATATTTTAAAACTTCTTTCTTATAGTCTTTGTGTATTTTTGTTTCTCCCAGCTTTAAACGTGGTGGCGGTCCTCATAACTTTAAAAGGAAAAAAGATGCAATAGAAGAAAAAAGGAGAAGTAAATTGACATTGATTGAACATCTACTACAGGTTAGACTCTGTGCTTCAGTTTTTCACTTGACAAAATATCTAGCCCTTCTTTCTGGCCTCCCAGCATTGAGGTCATTTCTGAAATTTAAATCTCTGACACTCACATATCACACAGAATTGCAGACATAGGTTAACAGATGTCAATGTCAATATTAAGCAGGTAATACTGTCAGTTTTTTAATGTTAGTGCACACATATAATGATACGCTTTTTTTTTTTTCACGTGTTAAGTCAGGTAGCCTGGGAACTTCACATTTCCAACAGATCAACCAACTCCCGAGAACAGAAACTTTATGAGGGCGGGTGGGTAATTTGCTTTGTTCAGACTTTATTCCCAGTGCCAAGAATAGTGCCACCTCCACAGTAGGTACCCAGTAAATGTTGCTGAATGAACACAGTTTATTGGAGGGTCCCCTTATCATTGCTGGTCTAATAAAACACTCAAACTCCTACATAGCCTGTTTCTTTTTATCATAAAAGAAAATTTCTCCCCAGTACCCTGAGATGTCAAACCCACTGATGAAACTCTATGGTGCCTCACTTATCTCGACCTGATGCAAGTACTTCTATGTCCACTTCAAAGTATATTCTTAAGCTTCACAAGTGCCATCGCTAAATATGATGATTTCTCTTCTTCTGGACCACTAAATGCAATGATTGCCGCCCACAGACCATCAAGAGCTAATGAAGGGAGAATAGCTCAGTGTCAGCTAGTCAAAGAGGACTGCCTGACTCCCTTGGTTTCCTTTTCCCAAACTTTTAACTTCCTGCCTTTGTATTCTGTACTTCAGTTTTGATATGATCTTCTGGTTTGATCTCAGATGATCTTTGATTTGGTGCTACCCTTCCACCATGCACACACACTCACAAGCAAATATCACTGGATTCTCAGCTCTCCATTCTCTCTTGCTACTAGTGGGAGCTGCAGCTCCTATAAGAGATTGTCTCTCCATTCATTGATTTAGGCATATTTATTGAGCAACTGCTATTTGTCATGCACTCTTGTGGGTGTTGTGATAGGGGTGGACTTTAGCTTCTGTCCCTTAGAAGTCTAACTGTCTGAACCAGCCTACTTTTTATGCCATGTATCAGCAGTCAGGATTTCCTGCAAGAGGGAGTGACCAAATAATGACAATCTTTAAAGGAACAAAGATTTTAATGAAATGTCTTTTTTTTTTTTACTTTTTTTTAAAAAAGTAAAAAAGTAGTAGGTCTGGAGCAGACATTCAATGCATGTATTATTTTGCAAGAACAAATAGTGTTAACTTATAAATAGGTCATGCATTATAAGTAATTATATCTTTTAAATAATACAAATAAAAATACGGAAAACAGTAGCAAATGTCTAGAGTATGTTTGCTCAAGAAAGTCTCCATTGTTAAAAAGATGAATATTTTTAAATTTAGAGATCACACTTTGTTTAGATTTCCTTAAACTTCGTCTTCGGCTCTCTTTTGGTTAATGTGAGACGTGGGTGAGAGATGCAGGTGTTAAAGGCACCAAATGACTCAACAAGTATTTATTTAGCACCTACTCAGCTGTTTGCTATGCCAGGCACTAATATAGACTGAAGTGATTAAATAGGATTATTCTGGAGACATTCATGCACAAAGAGAAGTAAATGGCGTTACACAGGAAGTAACATGGTGCTGCGTGGTAGGGAGCTATTTTTCAGCTAGGACCTCAACCAACACGTTGTTCTTTTCACAAACAGCATACCTTGCTTGCTGCCTTGGGGAAGCACAGAAACTCAGGAGAAGTAGGCAGAGATGGTAACAGGGCACTAAGTATTCAGAACAGGACTGAGAAAGAGAGGTTTGTGATGCTAGGCAAACAGAGATAGGAGAGCCTTTTCTTAGTTATAAGTAATTAGCAACAGCATTTAGAGAATCTTAGAGAAACAGCACTTCATACACATTAATTGATAAAGATTTGTAATTGAAGTCAACATGAGTGGTGACATCAACAGAGATTGAGAACAAATTGCTAAATTGCAAAAGGCAACATCGGAGCAGGGATGTTCACGGCGTCACATTCTCTACTTCCTGAATTTTTAGGTCACATTCTCAAATGCGACCACTCTGACAATTCTTGGACCACACTGAGACCTCAACTCTTTTGGCCTTATAATTTTCTAAACTATCCAACACCTCTTTTGTGTCCTTTCTCTCAAACAGCTCTGATTCCTTCACTTGTTAATGTAGACCTATGGTTCTCTTTTTCATCATCAGCCTTTTTTTGCAGTCTGCATTCCCTGCTAGACTGTCTTCTGCATCTTCTTATGTCATCTGCTTAAGTAATAGGCTGAAATGGTTGCAGGAGTATTTACTCCATTCTATTTACAGTGAGAATGGGGGTTAGGGCTTCTTCTCTATTTACTTCTCTCCCTAAATAATCTCATTTGGCCTCATGACTTTAAGTACCATCTATAGTTTTATGGATCTCAAATATATAACTGCACCTCAGATCTCTTTCACTTCCAGGTTTAGATATCCAAGGTCTCTGGACCATCTTCATTTCAATATCCAGTAGTCACTTAAAACTCAGAATGTTTAAAAAAGTTTTCAGAACAGAGCTTTTGACTCCCTCATACAAAATGTTGTTCCTCCAGACTTCCCTGATAAAAAATGTTGTCATCCACTAGGTTGTTCAAGCCAAAAACCAAGGAGTAACCCTAGTTGCTCTCTCTCCTTCCTTTACCTCCCCCTGTTCCATATTCTGTTCAACATCAGGTCCTGTTGTCTCTGAAATAGACTCCAGGCCCAGCCACCTCTCTTTCCCTTCCATAGGCACTGCTCTAGACCACACCGTCTTCATCTCTTGCCTGTGTTACTTCAAAACCTTGCTAACTTGTTTCTCTATTTCCACTCTTGTTCTCCTTCTATCTACTATATACCCAGTAGCTGACTTACTTTATTTTATTACAAAGTAACTAATATTTCAAAATCAGAATTTATATCTTGTCACTGTGCAACATAAAACCCTTAAAGAACTTTTCTATTGACCTTCAGAATAAAATTCAAACTCCACAGTATGATTTATAGACCAACACAATCTGCCCTCCACATACTGCCTACTGTGGTCCACTCTTCCCTTTGGTCACTTATGGCCCAACTACACTGGCCTCCTTTTTGTCCATTTAGTCATTCAGCATATGATTAAGCAGCTCCTGTCACTCTAGCAGTAAACAAAAATGTCCCTGCCCACAGGAGCTTACATTTTAGTGAGGGGAACAGGCAGTAAACAAATATGTATGTTTACATATATATATACATATATATTCCCTGCACCTAATATATTTATATATATACACATATACTTCTGGATGGGATAACTATCATGGATTAACAATAAAACAAGAGAAGAGAATGAAGAGCGAGTGGGGCTACTATATTTTAGAGTGATGTAGAGTGGAGATCTGAATGAAGAGAAGGTTATGAGTCAAGTGAATTCTTACAGATGACTGTTCAAGGCAGAGGGAACAGAAGGGGCCAAAGTTCTGAGAGGCGAGCTTGCCTGTATTTTGAAGAACAGCGAGAAGGCCAGTGTGGCTGGAAAAGAGTGAATCAGAGAGAGAAGTATCCATCCAGGTTTTGTCGTTCTTTGTAAGGACATTGGCTTTTGCAGTGAGTGAGGTAGGAAACCCCTGGAAGATTCTGAGCAGAGGAGCAACTGACTCACTCTGGTCCCTGGGAGATGGCATGATGTGAATGGAAGTGGTGTATGATAAGAGGACACTTAGAGTAGTTCTGGGGAGAAAGGGTATCTTGGATGAGAGAGGACATAGTGGAAGTGGAGAGAAGTCATGAATTTAGGAATGTGTTTTGAAGGTAGTACAAACATAACTTGTTCAAGGGTCAGATGTGGGGTGTGAATAAAGAGAAGGGTCAAGAGTGATTCCAGGTTTGGGGGCTTGCCAACTGGATGAAGGGGTGATGAACCAGAGACCACAGTGTCCTGGTTCCTAATGAGTCTATAAAAAAAAAATTATTCAACAAATAGTTATTAAATGCCTGTTGTAGGCAGGCATAGTGCTGGACATTGGGTGTACTAAGATGATTCAAATTCTCTTCTGTCTCTGAAGTATCCAGAGGCGAGCATGAGAGACAGACACATACAATGAATGTACACCTTCCATACATCCATCAGCCGGACACAATTCAAAAGAGGCACACCAGTAATAATTCCAGCCTCAGGTAGAAACCCTGGAGTTATTTCCAACCTTTCTCACCCATGCCTTTTGTTTCTTCTGGCGGTTTGCAATGTCATCTCTTCTTTTAATTTTCCGTAATAGCTACAAATCAGGAATATCATTATTTAGTGAGCACACAAATGGCATACTGTTTCCCATTTAAAAATAGTTCACCCCTCCAATGTTAGCTCAATATCTTTATCAGGAATAGGAAACTGCAGGCTAAGAATACATTGATCTAAATATCTACTCAGTTGCTAAAAGGAACACAAATAGATTCATAAGTAATGAGATGATTGACTTTACGCCACTAACAGTAAAGCCTTTTAACTAGAGATTTCCCTGTGATTGTTGTAATTAAGGACACCTTTCTGGGCCTATACTTTTTGGGTGTGGAAGTCACATATGTGCCATGAACTCAGATCAATGGACATTTGCCAACCTCCATCAACACAGCCTTTCTGGGTTTCTTGCTCCAAATACAGCAGATAGGGCCAACTTCTAAAAAAAGGGAACATTCTGTGCTTCTGAAATATGAGTGGATATAAAAGACAGCAGGTGGCTGAACTTGGATGTTCAAATTTTAATTAAACCATCAATGCAATCACTAATGATAGGAATAGAAACAGTTTCTTGAGGGAATAAATGACTTAAGACCAGTGAATACGAAATAAGTTAACAGATTTTTTTTGAGTCCATGTTAGATAACTCACTTATAGAATCATAAAAATTTAAACTTAAGTCTGTCATCTTCTTCTTGGGCAAGTCTTTCCCCTACTCCTATGTAAGGCTTTTGGGGTGCTGACACAACACTCTTGAGTGTTCCTCTATTTTATGTCCTCCTCTTGTAGATGGAAGTTGTGTGTAAAAAGGGAGACTGTCCCTGAGTCTTCATGAGAATTTGGTACATGGAGTGAGTAGGCCAGTTTTAAAGGTCTCTGCCGATCCCTTCCGTTATATGACAGTATTTTTCAGGAGGCTGCTACGTATCAGACACTTTCAGGGCTGTAAACACATTATTTCATTTAATCTGCATAACAGACCTCTAAGGTAGGTCTTATCATTTTTTAAAAATAATCATTTTACAGGTGAGAAAACTGAGGATCAGTCATATGAAGTACTATGTGTAAGAGCAAAAATACTGTGACACTAGGATTCAGTCTTGCCTCATATGTGTTCAAAACCATTCAGTGTGGAGCTTGGGTTCTTTGAGGGCAGAAAACAAATCGGTGGAGAGATTGATACTAATTTTTTTCAGCGATGGCTATACATAGAAACAGAATCATGGATAAAATACTTTTTCTTTAGCCTACACAAAGGTTTATCAAATTTGGTATTGTGGACATATAGGGTTGGATAATTCTTTGTTGTGGAGGCTTTCCTGTGCACTGTAGTGTAGTTAGCATCATCACTGGCCTCGACCCACTGGATGCCAGTAGCGCCCCGCAATTGTAGCAGCAAAAAAAATCTACAGACACCGCTAAGTGTCCCTTGTCCCTCCTTGAGAACCACTGGTCTACACATAGAATATAAATTTTGTCACATGTGTCTTACAAGGACAGTGTGCTTGCTTGTGTGTGTGTGTGACAGAGAATGTGTGTTTATTATAGGACTCCCTCCAGCTTGACTGTAATGAATTCCACCTGCAAGTGAAGTGAGAAAAGAAAAAAAAAGACTTAATGAGTTGCTAAAATGTTCTAAAGTTAATATTTAAGTCAAATGGGATCAGCGCTTTCTTGGGAAAAAATGTGAAACTGAAAGACAAAAACAAAAATCTTTGTGAAGGAGTTTCTAGGCTTTGTGAATCAGGCCCTGGAGTCCCACTCCACTAAACTTCACAACCCACATTTTCTTAATGGCAACCAGGGAAACTAGGCACTAATACTGCCTCTCTGTACACAAAATTCCAGATCTTTTAACAATGCAAAAAGGAGCCATTGTGTGCTTCACACCAGTGTAAATTATACCATAAATATTCATTAAAGCTCAAGGCTGAAAACACATGTTATTTTACAGATGATGAGGCAGAAAGCATCAGAGGGGCTGCTTGGGTGAGGCCAGGGGGACACACTGTACTGAGCAGGAAGTGGAGATGGATTTCCGGAAGTGACTGCAGAGACAGAGGAGTGGGGGGGTAAGGAGCTATATTTATTGAGTTTCTCTATATGAGATGTGCACATAGTAGGCACTCAAGAAATGTTCATCACAGTCCTGCTACATTTTTTTAAAAATGCGGCATTCACTGAGTAATTAATTACTGGTGCTGATGAGACAGATCACTCTACATAAAAAGAAATAGCATTTAGTCCTTGTCTGTACACGTGCTAGGCAATGTTTTTATTTGTTTTGGTTTTGTTTTTTTAGATTATTATATGCTTTATCTCATTTGTGATGATCATAACCCCAAAGTCTGTATAATATTTCCTATTTTTACAGATGAGAAAGGCAAGGCAGAATGACTTGCCCAAGGCCATAAAACTAAGTAAAATGGGCCAAAATTTGAATTCCAAAGTCAATGTTCTTTCAGTTATATTACAGTATAGAGAATATAAAATGTACTATCCTTCATGGTAATTCACCTCAGCTTTGATGTTCAAACCTATTTTTTTTGACAGGGAGGACAAGTACTGTGATCTCTAATTGCAGATGAGCAAACTGAGCCTTGTTCCTATTCCACAATCATTACCTTTTTTCCAGGGACATTATTAAGCTTAAAACTAGAAACAAAGAGGATCAACAATATTCCTCAGGCTCAGTTGCCCTGACCACAGTTGCTGGGATCAAATCCTGGCCTCACCACTTTTTATCTGATGTGAACACACAAGTGACTTACCTATATCTCATTTCTCTTATCTGAAAAATAGTAGTAATAAAAGTGTGAAAATGAAAACTAAATGAGATTATACACATAAAGACTTTAGAGGACTGCAGGACATGTAAGGGATCAATAAATGTAAGTTATTGTTATTATTGCTGTTATTATTATTTCAGCAAACACTGATGTTAGGTTAGTTAGCATAGGAACTTCAACAGCATTTATTGAACAACTATTATATGCTAAGCACGATTTCAGATGCTTGGGTTATATCAGTGAACTAAACAGACAAAGGCGAAGTCATTATTGTCCTTCCTGAACCCCTTACAGTACAGCTCATATACTGATACTGGAGTCTTGCCTGGCTAATCCACAGATCGGTTGTCACTGCCAAATCCTTCCCCCCAGCATTTTCCTTGATCATTCTGTGAAATAGAATTCACATTTTATGGCAAGACAAGGAAAATTTAAACATAGAAAAATTCTTCTTCGACCTCTGGCATCCTCTCTCCCCTGTACTGTGCATTGTGCATCTACATTATACATCAACCAAAACTTCCCCATTGGCAGAAATACCTGCTCAACCATAAAAAGCAACATTCTCCTATAGCATCAACAAGGCAGCTCCTTAAAGATAATATTCCTTCTTGATCCCTTAAGGTGTAACATGGTACTTAGATCTGGATTATGTAAACTGTCAATGATACGTCATTTAATGTACAGCCCTCTGTCTCAAAAAGTTTATATAACTGTGTCTTGACTTCTAACGGGTGGAACAGTTCTCTGAGCTTTCTGAGTTGCTGTTCGCTGGTTATAATCCTCAAATTTGGTTCAAATAAAATTTCCACTTCTTTCATAGATTGACTACTGAGTAATTTTCATCGACAATTCTTTCATCCCTTCTAAGTGTGCCCAGTCTCCACGCAAAGGCAGATGTACAGATGGGATTAAACCAACATACACACACACACACACAGACACACACAAAGACACACACACACGTGTCAATTATTCAATCTATGTAGACACTGAGTTAATATGCTCATGCATTATCTCATTTAATCCATTTAATCCTCATAACAGCCCTGTGAAATACATTCTTTTATAATGGTCACTTAACAGATGTGAAAAATGAGTCTCAGAGAGGCTAAGTCACTTGCTTGAAGTTATCCAGCCAGGGAGTAACTTGTCTGCCACTGGAAATAAGTCATCTGACTCCAGAGCCCTCCCATATGACTTTCTGGTATTTCCTTTCTTACTCTAGTCAGGCACTCCTATATATTCCTTCCACACCCTCTTCTTGGGAAACAGTAATTCTTCAGGAAAGGAAAAACATAACTGTATCTTTTCAAAAGTAAGAGAGCCCTCTTTGGAAGGGAAAGCTCAGTCCTTGCCTAAGATCACAATACTAAGAAGTGGAAGAGCCATGATTTGAATCCAGATTTGACACAAAATATTTCCACATGTATTTTCCTCTCTGATCTTTATTAGTGTCAGTGAGAGTTAGGGTCAGAAGGAAAATTTGGGCTGTCCTTTTACAAACAATCCCCACGTGAAGTCTTTTTGATGTTTTCTCTAAATGAGGTTAGACATCCAGATACAGGGATATACTGGACGTATTAAAGGAAAATAACATTTAACTTGTTTTCCACTGTCAAAACACACTGCCTGTGATGTACCATGAACGAGGATTTTTATAAATCCTGTAATTATTCTTGGAATACATTTCTGCTTTATCTTAAATGGGTTCATTCATAAAATGTAAATATTTAAAATATTTTATCACCCTATTTTGACATTTTGAAACTCAAAAATGAAAACAGTTTTCAGAGGACTATTCATTAGTGAGGAATTGGACTGAGGGCTAATTATGAGTTTGTACAAAGTCACAGATCAAGTTGCAGAATGAGGACCAGAGAGGTATTGGGCTGAATTTTGGGAAAAGGATATTGAGGGCAGGTATGACACTTGGAGTCTTAAATTTGGAGGAAAGTGAGAGAAGAGAGTGAGATCCAGTAGCAGCAAGAAAGGAGGAAGGAGAGGAAAAGAGAAGACCCCATGTGGGTAGGGCATTAGGAACAGTGAAAGCTAGGGAGAAAAAGACTTGGGTAGCTGCAAGGTCTGAGAGAGCGAGAAAGAAGGAGAATGAAGGGAAAAAATCCATAAGCCACGCCAGTGGTTAAATTGAATCTAATTTAATGTCTCTTACAGATGCTAGAAGATTTAGAATGGTAGACTTCTTATTTCCCTTTCTTTTTAATAATATACTGTCCCACTTAGTCTGAATCACATGGGGCCTCTAAATTTTTAAGTGCTGTATAAATAATCTTTGAGCAGAGATGAATTATGAGAAGCAAAGTCAAAGAAGTAATAGATGACCTAAATATATTCAATATCCATTCAGTTCAATCCTAGTCACTAGCATTTATTGACCATACTGTGGGCTAGACACTGTTGCTCATAATACAAAGGTAGAACTCATTTCCTGCCTTCAACAAACTCACAGAGTGTTTTGTTTCATTTTTCTGTAAGATAATTTTTTCTCTTTTATTTTTGTATTTTTTTTAATTGAAGTGTAGTTGATTAACAATGCTGTGTTAGGTTGAGGTGAACAGCAAAGTGATTCAGTTATACACATATATGTGTATATATCTATGTTATTTTTTCAATTATTTTCCATTATAGTTTATTACAAGATATTGAATATAGTTCCCTGTGCTATACAGTAAATCCTTGCTGTTTATCTATTTTATATATGGTAGCGTGCATCTGTTAATCCCATACTCCCAATTTATCCTCCCCCCTTGCCTTTCCCCTTGGTAACCATATATTTGTTTTCTATGTCTGTGACTCTGTTTCTGTTTTGTAAATAAATTCATCTGTATCATTTTTTTAGATTCTACATATAAATGATATCATATGATATTTGTCTTTCTCTGTCTGGCTTACTTCACTTAGTATGATAATCTCTAGGTCCATCCATGTTGCTACAAATGGCATTATTTCATTCCTTTTTATGGCTGAGTGCATATGTATATGTCCATTATGTATATGTACAACATATTCTTTAACCATTCATCTGTCAGTGGACACTTATGTTGCTTCTATGTCTTGGCTACTGTAAATAGTGCTGCTATGAACACTGGGTGCATGTGTCCTTTCAAATTATAGTTTTCTCTGGATACCATTCACAATTCAAGACAGTAATGTTTATGTTTAAAGGAGGGAGGGAGATGCAAGAGGGAGGAGATATGGGGACATATGTATATGTATAACTGATTTACTTTGTTATAAAGCAGAAACTGACACACCATTGTAAAGCAATTATACTCTAATAAAGATGGTTTAAAAAATAAATAAAATTATATTAAATATAAAGATGGTGGGGTAATTATCTGTGAGTGATGGCAAAGGCTTCAGAGAAACTGTTAGACTTCAGAGAAGTGTTAGACATTTGCCAAGCAAACAAGCAAGAGAAACGTTCATGAAAAAAAATCTGAGCAGATACCCAGAAATGTGAAATAGCATGGAGTATTGGGGGGCATTCTAGTGTATTCTTTCCTATTTGAAGGTGTCCATTAAAATAAGCTGTTTATACATTACAAAATGGGAACTCCAAGGCCCCACCCTCATCTACTGCATCAGGATGTGAATGTGTGTGTTTTGAAGGAGATCTTCCAAACAAATCTGACCAATATACCTCTTTCTGAGAGCCAGTTATTTGAGCTTTCCAGCAGATAGAATGTAAATTGTGGAGCGCGCACAAGAAACAGAAGTTACTGTACAAAAGCAAAATGAACACAGACATTAAATACAGAGATCTTTAGGCTTTTTTTTCTTCTTTGAAAGGATGTAGAAATATAGTTACACTTCCATGTGTGTTACATGTCTTATAGTAATTTTATCTAGAGCTTTAAAGCTTCTAATATAAAGAAATTCCACTAGTAAATACAGTTTTACATTCTTTTCTATTTTGTTAAGGACTGTAATGATATTCTCTGTGGAGCTCATAGCCTCATTTTAACCTTGAAATGGTGCAGTTGTTTTGAAGTGATAATCAGGTATATAAATTACCTCCAAACAATCCCACTAATCTAATTATTCTCCCCACCCTTATAAAGGCTCTCTTACCCTGGCTCTCTCTTTAGTACTATTTGGACAATTAACCTTCAGCCTTATATATTCTTCTTTCAAGTACAGTTTTCTAGGAAAATGGGAGTTAGGGACAAATTAACAGGATAACTGTTTTTACTTCATTACGTTAGACTGTGGCGAGAATGATAGGAATACATTTTTCATCACCCTTGTTTGGGTGTTCATCATTCTCAAGTTGATGGTGTGTAGAAACTGAAAATAAGGCCCCTGGCTGATGAAGGTGACATCATTTTAATAGATATTAAATGTCATATGCAAAAAGTTGACAAGTCTAATTGAGTTTTCTCTGATATTAATCAAGTTAACTGACAAGGAAAGTTTCTAAGCCTAATGAACATAGGCTGCTGTCCAAACCAGTTACCATCCAATATGTGCAACGATGGACACATCTAATTGTGCTTTATGAGCTGGGCATTTCGGTACTTGGAAAGAAACTTCCGTTGAAAGGAAGACCTTGGAGCCTTGTGTACTGTAGTTCACTACTTAACACATCTTTCTCTGCAAAGAGATAACGAGTTCATAGACAGTAAGGATTGTGTCTCATTATACTCCCTGCAATGCAGGGTCCTCAGGGCCTACATCTGCTTGTCAAAGAGGAGGCCTTCAGGGAAGGGCTGATGAAAGAACAGATAAATGGAAATACATTTCTTACAGCATTCTCAGGGTTGGAAATTCCTTGTAGCTTACTCTTCTTCAAAATCTTTGTTGACAGCAGCTTCATCCAGGGTGGAAAGAATTTTATTCCTTTGTGTTTCCAGCATACAGATAGGCTTTAAACAAAAGGTCTGTGCTGGGTATCTGTTGCTTGCCCTTGCAGATCTACTTTCTGCTCTGCTGTTTGTCCACTACATCAATGGTCTTACACTCTGGTTTCTGGTTGGTTTAATCAATAGCTGTCCCAGCAGGAGAGGAGACGGATGGAGGGAAGAAAGTAAAGATATGGTACTTATTTCCAGGCTCCCTTCCTGCAGCATCACCTCAGACAGGTTTTTTCCTTCTACTGACATCACTGACCCTCTATAGAAGCCAGCTCTGTAGTTCTCTTTCCTTCCTGCTTCTAGTAACATTTCCCCCCTCCTTACTCCAGGCTTAGGGATTATCTCTCTCACTGTTATTAGCCCTGAGTGGCGGTGCCATCCTGTCCACACCATTTAAAATAGTCTCCTTATTAAACCCACCGTGAATGATATCTAACATGCCATTTGTTTCCTGTCGGGTCTGTGACTGATACAGTAAAATTATCAGATCTGGTGGCTGAAGTGGGATACACACAGGAAGAGATGTGATTATAAGGGAGGAGGCCAGGCAGGGTTAATATACCAATTCCAGAAAGAGACACAGATGGCTTCCACTAGAGCAGAGCTACTGGAGCCAGTTATTCTATTTTTTGCAAGTATATTGTCTCCTCTAGTCTATGAGCAGCTCCTTTTGAGCAAGAACTTTGCATATACACTCTAACCCTACCATACACCCCTCCTTCCTTCATTTCTCCTACTACTCCACTTCCACCCACCCCACCTAGATTGGGGGCTACCTGGCACAAACCCACCCAGAAGAACAATGAAACCATACAGTAATGCAAATTTGGATAACTGATTAATGATTCACTTCCATCCTCTCAACCAGGCTTACCCCAGCCCTATCATTAACCTTGTAATAATACAGTTCTGCATTTTGTGAGGTGGATTTAGGGATGCTGAAGGAACAAAGGGAGAACCGAAGACTGGGAATTGGGTGGAGGTTGTGTGACCTTCAAAAATGTGAAGAAACTGCATCAGCTGGCAAAACAAGCACCTTCATGTTCTTATGAAAAGACTATATTTCACCAATAGGGAGGCCAGGTGAATTATAGATTAAAACTTATTTTATCAGTGGCTACAACCCAAGGGGAAAACAGCAGGTGTAACCTAATCACTTCATCGGTCCCCTTCACTTTTTAGTTTACAAAATATTTTTTTATACATTTTATCTTATTTGTTCCTAACTTTATGTTTGAGTTCTGTAAGAGAGGAACTAGGACCCAGACCCAGGGCTTCTGACTCCCTGTCTTTCCGAACACTCAGGAGGCCCCTCTTTCCAACTCAAAACATTGCATTCTGCTTTACTAAATTAACAAACTTTAGAAATGGAGGCCCTCAGGGTATCTTCAAGATGGCGGAGGAGTAAGTCATGGAGATCACCTTCCTCCCCACAAATACATCAAAATACATCAACATGTGGAACAACTCCTACAGAACACCTACTGAATGCTGGCAGAGGACCTCAGACTTCCCAAAAGGTAAGAAACTCTCCACGTACCTGGGTAGGGCAAAAGAAAAAAGAAAAAAAACAGAGACAAAAGAATAGGGATGGGACCTGTACCTCTGGGAGGGAGCTGTGAAGGACGAAAAGTCTCCACACTCTAGGAAGCCCCTTCACTGGTGGAGATGGGGGGTAGGCGGGGGGAGGGGGAAGCTTCGGAGCCACAGAGGAGAGCACAGCAACAGGGGTGCAGAGGGCAAAGTGGAAAGATTCCCGCACAGA
Source organism: Pseudorca crassidens (assembly GCF_039906515.1). NCBI lineage: Eukaryota > Metazoa > Chordata > Mammalia > Artiodactyla > Delphinidae > Pseudorca > Pseudorca crassidens. Next base: position 58,295,235 of record NC_090304.1, read on the forward strand.
GAATCGGTGCCGACCAGCACTCACCAGCCTGAGAGGCTTGTCTGTTCACCTGCCAGGGCAGATGGGGGCTGGGAGCTGAGGATGGGGCTTTGGAGGTCAGACCCCAGGGAGAGGACTGGAGTTGGCTGCGTGAACACAGCCTGAAGGGGGCTAGTGTGACATAACTAGCTGGGAAGGAATCAGGGGAAAAGTTTGGACCTGCTGAAGAGGCAAGAGACCATTGTTTCAGGGTGCATGAGGAGAGGGGATTCCTTCCCCGTGTGCCCACAGAAGGCAGAGCACCGCCTATGCGAGCTCCAGAGATGGGCGCGAGCTGCAGCTATCAGCTCAGATCCCAGAGAAGGGCATGAAACACTAAGGCTGCTGCCACCAAGAATCCTGTGTGCAAGCACAGGTCACTACACACACCCTCCCTGGGAGCCTGTGCAACACGCCATTGCCAGGGACAACTTGCCCTGGAGAACACAGGCGCGCCCAGGCTGTTGCAATATCACGCCGGCCTCTGCCACCGCAGGCTTACCCTGCATTCCAATTATGACTACTGTACTCCTCCTTCTCCCCCGTCTGAGAGAGAAAGAGAGTCCTAATCAGCTGCTGCTTTAACCCCCTCCTGTCTGGGCAGGGAACAGATGCCTGAGGGCAACCTACACGCAGAGGCAGGGCCACAACCAAAGCTGAACCCCAGGAGGTGGGCTAACAAAGAAGAGAAAGGGACATTTCTCAGTGCAGCCTCAGGAGCAGTGGATTAAATCCCACAACCAACCTGACGAACCCTGCATCTGCGGTATACCTGAATAGACAATGAATGTTCCCAAAACTGAGGCGGTAGACTTTGGGAGCAACTGTAGACTTGGGGTTTGCTGTCTGCGACTGATTGGTTTCCGATTTTTATGTGTAGCTTATTTTAGCTTGTAGTCCTTGTTATCATTGATGGATTTGTTTATTGGTTTGATTGCTCTCTTCTTTTTATTATTATATATATTTTTAATTTTTATTTTATTATTTTTAAATTTTATTATTATTTTAATTTTATTTATTTTTTTCTTCCTTTTCTTCTGAACCATGTGGCTGACAGGATCTTGGTGCTCCAGCCGGGTGTCAGGCCTGAGCCTCTGAGGTGGCAGAGGGTAGTCCAGGACACTGGACCACCAGAGACCTCCTGGCCCCAAATGATATCAATTGGTGAGAGCTCTCCCAGAGATCTCCGTCTCAACGCTAAGACCCAGCTCCACCCAACGGCCAGCAAGCTCCAGTGCTCAACGCTCCATGCCAAACAACTAACACAAAGGTACACAACCCCACCCATTAGCAGAGGGACTGTCTAGAATCATACTAAGTTCACAGATACCGCAAAACACACCACCAGATGTGGCCCTGCCCACTGGAAAGAAAAGATCCAGTCCCACCCACCAGAACATAGGCACCAGTCCCCTCCACCAGGAAGCCTATACAAACCAGTGAACCAAACTTACCCACTGGGGACAGACAACAAAAACAACAGGAACTAGAAACCTGCAGCCTGCAAAAGGGAGACCCCAAACACAGTAAGTTAAACAAAATGAGAAGACAGAGAAATAGGCAGCAGATGAAGGAGAAGGGTTAAAATGCACCAGACTAAACAAATGAAGAGGAAATAGGCAGTCGACCTGAAAGGGAATTCAGAGTAATGAGAGTAGAGATGATCTAAAATCTTGGAAAGAGAATGGAGAAAATACAAGAAACGTTTAACAAGGACCAAGAAGAACTAAAGAGCAAACAAACAATGATGAACAACACAATAAATGAAATTAACAATTCTCTAGAAGGAATCAATAGCAGAATAACTGAGGCAGAAAAACGGATAAGTGACCTGGAAGATAAAATAGTGGAAATAACTACTGCAGAGCAGAATAAAGAAAAAAGAATGAAAAGAATTGAGGAGAGTCTCAGAGACCTCTGGGACAACATTAAATGAACCAACATTCGAATTATAGGGGTCCCAGAAGAAGAAGAGTAAAAGAAAGGGTCTGAGAAAATATTTGAAGAGATTGTAGTTGAAAACTTCCCTAATATGGGAAAGGAAATAGTTAATCAAGGCCAGGAAGCACAGACAGTCCCATACAGGATAAATCCAAGGAGAAACATGCCAAGACACATATTAATCAAACTTTCAAAAATTAAATACAAAGAAAAAATATTAAAAGCAGCAAGGGAAAAGCAACAAATAACATACAAGGGAATCCCCATAAGGTTAACAGCTGATTTCTCAGCAGAAATTCTGCAAGCCAGAAGGGAGTGGCAGGACATATTTAAAGTGATGAAAGGGAAAAACCTACAACAAAGTTGACTCTACCCAGCAAGGATCTCATTCAGAGTCAATGGAAAAATTAAAACCTTTACAGAGAAGCAAAAGTTAAGAGAATTCAGCACCACCAAACCAGCTTTACAACAAATGCTAAAGGAACTTCTCTAGGCAGGAAACAAAAGAGAGTGAAAACATCTACAAAAACAAACCCAAAACAATTAAGAAAATGGGAATAGGAACATACATATTGATAATTACCTTAAATGTAAATGGATTAAATGCTCCAATGAAAAGACATAGACTGGCTGAATGGATACAATAACAAGACCCATATACATGCTGTCTACATGAGAGCCACTTCAGACCTAGGGACACATACAGAGTGAAAGTGAGGGGATGGAAAAAGATATTCCATGCAAATGGAAATCAAAAGAAACCTGGAGTAGCAATCCTCCTATCAGACAAAATAGACTTTAAAACAAAGACTATTACAAGAGACAAAGAAGGACACTACCTAATGATCAAGGGATCAATCCAAGAAGAGGATACAACAATTGCAAATATTTATGCACCCAACATAGGAGCACCTCAATACATAAGGCAAATGCTGACAGCCATAAAAAGGGAAATCCATAGTAACACAATCATAGTGGGGGACATTAACACCCCACTTTCACCAATGGACAGATCATCCAAAATGAAAATAAATAAGGAAACACAAGCTTTCAATGACATATTAGACATGAAGGCCTTAATTGATATTTATAAGACATTCCATCCAAAAACAACAGAATACACTTTCTTCTCAAGTGCTCATGGAACATTTTCCAGGAGAGATCACATCTTGGGTCAAAAATCAAGCCTTGGTAAATTTAAGAAAACTGTAATCGTATCAAGTGTCTTTTATGACCACAACCCTATGAGATTAGATATCAATTACAGGAAAAAAACTGTAAAAAATACAAACACATGGAGGCTAAACAACATGCTACTAAATAACCAAGATATCACTGAAGAAATCAAAAAGCAAATCAAAAAATACCTAGAAACAAAAACAATGAAAACATAATGACCCAAAACCTATGGAATACAGCAAAAGCAGTTAAGAGGGAAGTTTATAGCAATACAGTCCTACCTCAGGAAACAAGAAAAATCTCAAATAAACAACCTACACCTAAAGCAATTAGAGAAAGAAGAACAAAAAAACCCCAAAGCTAGCAGAAGGAAAGAAATCATAAAGATCAGATCAGAAATAAATGAAAAAGAAATGAAGGAAACAATAGCTAAGATCAATAAAACTAAAAGCTGGTTCATTGAGAAAATAAACAAAATTGATAAACTATTAGTCAGACTTATCAAGAAAAAAAGGGAGAAGACTCAAATCAAAAAAATTAGAAATAAAAAAGGAGAAGTAACAACTGACACTGCAGAAATACAAAAGATCATGAGAGATTACTATAAGCAACTATATGCCAATAAAATGGACAACCTGGAAGAAATGGACAAATTCTTAGAAAAGCACAACCTTCTGAAACTGAACCAGGAAGAAATAGAAAAAATGAACAGACCAATCATGAGCACTGAAATTGAAACTGTGATTAAAAATCTTCCAACAAACAAAAGTCCAGGACCAGACCTCTTCACACGTGAATTCTATCAAACATTTAGAGAAGAGCTAACACCTATCCTTCTCAAACTCTTCCAAAATAGAGCAGAGGGAGGATAACTCCCAAACTCATACTACGAGACCACCATCACCCTGATACCAAAACCAGACAAAGATATCACAAAAAAAGAAAACTACAGGCCAATATCACTGATGAACATAGATGCAAAAATCCTCAACAAAATTCTAGCAAACAGAATCCAACAGCACATTAAAAGGATCATACACCAAGATCAGGTGGGGTTTATCCCAGGAATGCAAGGATTCTTCAATATATGCAAATCAATGTGATACTCCATATTAACAAATCAAAGGATAAAACCATATGATAATCTCAGTAGATGCAAAAAAAGCTTTTGACAATATTCAACACCCAGCTATGATAAAAACTCTCCAGAAAGTAAGCATAGAGCAAACTTACCTCAACATAATAAAGGCCATATATGACAAACCCACAGGAACATCATTCTCAGTGTGAAAAACTGAAACCATTTCCTCCAAGGTCAGGAACAAGACAAGGTTGCCCACCCTCACCACTAGTATTCAACGTAGTTTTGGAAGTTTTAGTCATGGCAATCAAAGAAGAAAAACAAATAAATAAAATCCAAATTGGAAAAGAAGAAGTAAAACTGACACTGTTTTGTATCCTGTTTTGTAGCAGGATACAAAATTAATGCACAAAATCTCTTGCATTCCTATACACTAACAATGAAAAATCTGAAAGAGAAATTAAGGAAACACTCTCATTTACCATTGCAACAAAAAGCATTAAATACCTAGGAGTAAACCTGCCTAAGGAGACAAGAGAACTGTATGCAGAAAACTATAAGACACTGATGAAAGAAATTAAAGAGGATACAAACAGATGGAGAGATATACCATGTTCTTGGATTGGGAGACTCAACATTGTGTAAATGACTATACTACCCAAAGCAATCTACAGATTCAATGCAATCCCTATCAAACTCCCAAAGGCATTTTTCACAGAACTAGAACAAAAACTTTCACAATTTGTATGGAAACACAAAAGACCCCGAATAGCCAAAGCAATCTTGAGAAAGAAAAATGGAGCTGGAGGAATCAGGCTCCCTGACTTCAGACTATACTACAAAGCTACAGTAATCAAGATAGTATGGTACTGGCACAAAAACAGAAATATAGATCAATGGAACAGGATAGAAAGCCCAGAGATAAACCCATGCACATATGGTCAGCTTATCTTTGATAAAGTAGGCAAGAATATACAATGGAGAAAATACAGCCTCTTCAATAAGTGCTGTTGGGAAAACTGGACAGCTACATGTAAAAGAATGAAATTAGAATACTTCCTAACTCCATACACAAAAATAAACTCAAAGTGGATTAAAGACTTAAATGTAAGGCCAGACACTATAAAACTCTTTGAGGAAACACAGGCAGAACACTCTTTGACATAAATCACAGCAAGATGTTTTTTGACCTACCTCCTAGAGAACTGGAAATAAAAACATAAATAAACAAATAGGACCTAATGAAACTTAAAAGCTTTTGCACAGCAAAGGAAACCTTAAACAAGACGAAAAGACAACCCTCAGAATGGGAGAAAATATTTGCAAACAAAGCAACAGACAAAGGATTAATCTCTAAAATATACAACCAGCTCATGCAGCTCAATATCAGAAGAACAAACAACCTAATCCAAAAATGGGTGGATGACCTAAATGGACATTTCTCCAAAGAAGATATACAGATTGCCAACAAACAGATGGAAGGGTGCTCAACATCATTAATCATTAGAGAAATGCAAATCAAAACTACAATGAGGTATCACCTCACACCAGTCAGAATGGCCATCATCAAAAAATCTACAAACAATAAATGCTGGAGAGGGTGTGGAGAAAAGAGAACCCTCTTGCACTGTTGGTGGGAATGTAAATTCATACAGCCACTATGGAGCACAGTATGGAGGCCCCTTAAAACGTAAGAATAGAACTATCATATGACCAAGCAATCCCACTACTGGGCATATACCCTGAGAAAACAATAATTCAAAAAGAGTCATGTACCACAATATTCATTGCACCACTATTTACAGTAGCCAGGACATGGAAGCAACCTAAGTGTCCATCAACAGAGGAATGGGTAATGAAGATGTGGCATGCATATATATATATATATAAAATAGAATATTATAATATATATAATAGAATATTACTCAGCCATAAAAAGAAATGAAATTGAGTTTTCTGTAGTGAGGTGGATGGACCTAGATTCTGTCATAGAGTGAAGTAAGTCAGAATGAGAAAAACAAAGACTGTATGCTAACACATATATACGGAATCTAAAAAAGAAAAAAAAAGGTTCTGATGAAGTAGGGACAGGACAGGAATAAAGATGCAGACGTAGAGAATGGAGTTGAGGACATGGGGAGGGGGAAGGGTAAGCTGGGACGAAGTAAGAGAGTGGCATGGACTTATATATACTACCAAATGTAAAACAGATAGCTAGTGGGAAGCAGCCGCATAGCACAAGGAGATCAGCTCGGTGCTTTGTGACCACCTAGAGGTGTGGGATAGGGAGGGTGGGAGGGAGGCGCAAGAGGGAGGGTATATGGGGATATATGTATACATATAGCTGATTCACTTTGTTATACAGCAGAAAGTGACACAACCATTGTAAAGCAATTATACTCCAGTAAAGATGTTAAAAAAAAATAATGTTGTTTGGAGAGGAAAAAAAAAAAAAAAAGACATGAAGACCCTTTTGTTGATTGATTAACTATTCACCAGGAAGGCAGGGTGAATTAGTGTCATCATCAAGCCATTATGATAAACAATATATTAACATAACATCAATAGCTCATTTCAGAAAGATTGTATTTAATAGTCTTGCATTTAACAAGCTTCACTCACTTAAGTTCAATCTTTTTCTTTTCTAGTTCTGGAGAGTGAGAAGTTATCTTTGGCATCCCTGAAAAAAAAATGTTTTCCTTGGGGAAGGAGAGGAAGGGACAGAGACAGAGACCAGATAGGTAGTATCTGTAATATTGCGTGTAGTATTGGTTTATTTATTCATTTTAAGGCTATGAGGATGTGGATAGGACACAGATGGGACCAAATTCTTGCTTCACTGTATACAAGCCGGGTAACTTCTCTGAGACTCAGTTCCCTGATTTGTAAAATGGAAATAATACTGCACCTCTCATAGGGATGCTGTGAAGATTAAACAAAATAACAACTGAAACTTTTAAATTCAATGCTCTGCCTGTGATGCATACTCCAGCTTATACCTTTAAGTACTTTAAGTACCCCAGATGTCTCATACGTCACAATCCTGCCAAATGCATGCACCGTTTCACAAAGGCGCTGAGCTGGGGGAACTCTTCCAGCCTTCCCTGTGAATGCTCAGGACCCCCCTTTCTCCTGTTTCAATTCAGTCTCTCCCTAGATCTTGGCTCTTAACCTTGTGTTTTATGGATGAACATCCATCCGATTTAGAGTAGATTCTTGCCGTTTTGCTTCCCTGGAAGAGGCCTGCATTTCTCTCTAAGGCTGAGGGCCTGGCTCCTCCTGTTTCCTGCTGCCTCAGGGAGGGAAACATGACTGCACTGTCGACTGTTGGAAACCCAATTCTCCATGACAATTTTCTTTTAGCTGGACTATTCCCTGGAGGTAGGAAGACATGCAGATTCATAACAAATACTTTGTGATGGTTGAATTTGAAAATAGACTTACATTTTAAATTATTGCAAGCCCCTTCTGAAGTTACTTGATACCTTTTTCAATAACATTACCATTTTACTGTCTATGATCTCTTTGACCTCATAATGGTCATCAGTGCTCTCTGAGTGTTCAGAGCTCAGGAAACTTATGGGGTAAGTCGGTCATGGAGGGGAGATAGCGTTGCTGAACTGGGAGCCTTCCAGACATGTATTTAATACCACCCTAGAAGTCATTACTCTTTCTCTTTAGCTCCAAGATACATTTAAAGCTTTTTGGAACGGTCTTAGCTCTACCAAGTGTGATCACTAACTGCACGAGCTTAGTCTAGTTTCTGAGTTTACCAGGGACTCTGTTTTCTTATGTATAAAGTGAGAGAAATAAAATCTACCTCCCAGGTTTGTTGTGAAGACTGAACAAGTCCTTCATTCATATAATAAAGTTTATTGCACCTCTTTTGTATGCCTGACTCTCAGCTCAGTGATGGAAACACAAGGGTGAATGAGACCTGATGCCAGCCTGACAGGATCTTAAAGTCTAGAGTGGGAGAAAGACAGTAACTGGGACCATTGGGAACCCTGGGCTGAGTGATGTGATGAAAGAAGTGTGTTAAGGACGCATAACAAGTTTAGGCTTGGGAAGGTCAGGGAAGGCTTCCTGGAGGAAGAGTCTCCTGAGATGACCCCTGAGCTGATGCACAGAAGTTCTTCAGGCAGAGGTGGGCACATGCGTGTTCTGGGGAGTCATAAATGGCCACTCCAAGTGGAGGAAGGAGATTTTGTGAAGGTATGGAGGCCAAAGAGTATGGAAGCTCAATAAAACTGGAAGACCGTTACAGATGTATGATGAGGAGGGCTAGCACTGATAGAGTTAAAGGAGGGGTGGGAAGGGGGAGGCACGTTCTGTCCATCCTTACACCTGCTGGCTTGATTTAGACCCTGTTTCTCTTAATAGGGGTTTGGGATTATCTTCTGAGGGTCTTCTGGTTTCTAAGCTTGACCTTTCCATACTTCTGGGAGAATGATTATCATAAATTTGATGGTGTGGATCTGCTATTAGAACCCTTTACTGATAATCTTTCATTTCAGGAGCTCCCCTGTAAAGCTGTCCCTGGAAATGTTTGCCCTGGAAAATGCTCTGGGGTTGGGAGTGGAGGGGGTGGGGGTGGGGTGGGGGGCACAAAGGCTTCCGTGGGGAACATGTCTGGGAAGCACTCCATTTTATTCCTTCCTTTTGGAACACATATCAGGGCCTTAAAAGATCTGAGAAGTCCTGCAGTTAAATAAATATTTTGGTTTAACCTCAAATTTCATACTGTTATTTTAATCAATTAATTTGTTGTGTCCTTTCTTTCTTTTCTTCCCCCATATTTTCATGCGCGGGCAGGAGTCATTCACAGAGCCCAGCATGGGAAATGCTGGGATATGGGATTTAGTGAATTAAGTACAAACTTCTGAGAAAGACAAACATTTATGACCCAGCTCCTCATTTCTTCAGCCTTATCTTCCATATCTTTCTTTTTCAGCCTATTTCTAATCTCATTGAATGACTTGAGGTTCCCTAAATTTATGATGCTGTTCTGAGGATCTGAGGTGCCTCCTGAGAAAGAGCTTAGCTGTAAGGGAGAAGGATCCAGATGCAATGAACCTGACTCAGGATCAAGACTTTGGAGGGAGGCAGAAGCTGTGAGTGTAGCTGCCATTAGACGCCATTTCTGTCTAGCCCAACAGATAAATACCAACAGATTCTGGTGTCAGCCTGCCAGCCAGGAGTGGAATTCATGTGCTAACTCTGTTTGCTCAATTATTTATCTCTCTAAGCCCAGTTTCCTCAGCTATAAATGTGGAATAACAATAATTCCTGCCTTCAGGGCTACTGAGGGGATTAAATATAACTAATAAGAACCTACTGTATAGCACAGTGATCTCTACTCAATACTCTGTAATGACCTATATGGGGAAAGAATCTAAAAAAAAGTGGATATATATATATATATATATATATATATATATACACACAACTGACTCACTTTGTTGTACAGCAGAAAGTAACACAGCACTGTAAATCAACTAGGCGCTAATAAAAATTAATTTTAAAAAAATGCCTAGTACACTAGTTGGTGTACAGTAAGCACTCAATGAATCTAGCTATTATCATTTATGAGTAATTATTACTAATTGATTAACAATAATGTTAATAATAGCTAACATAAATATAGTGCTTACTTACTATGTGTCTGCACTGTTCTGAGCACTGTGCACATAGGCATTCATTTAATCTTCACCACAACACTATGAAGTTGGAATTACTATTATCCCTATTGTACAGAGAAATGAATAATTTGAGAAGTCATACAACTAGCAAGTGGGAGAGCCAGGATTTGATCCTAGGAAGTTTGCCTCCAACGCTATACTCTGAACTACTACCCTAAACTATAATAAGCAAACTAATGAAAGAGCTGTTTCACAAAAAATGTTGTAAGTGGTTTGAGGGCACACAGAAGCATTCCTGTTTCAGGCTCTTGATTGTAGAAGGGAAACCAAAGAAAAAGAGAATGTCAAGTTCCCTCATTCTGCTAGCTACCCCTGTGCAGTTTTGGACATCAGCAGCAATACTAAGTAAAGAATAGCAATGGGCAGCTAGATCAGAATTGCTCAACAGCACACGGGGGTACAGCCTAGAAATTTCCAGAAATACCTGTAAGGGTTTTGTGGGAAACGGCAGGTTCTAGGACAGCAGATTGGGACAAACACACCGGTGGCACTTAAGCTACTGCACTTACTGCAACCTCACCTGTACCCCTGAGTAGATGGTCTGGCTTGCTTCAGCCTTCCTGGTTCTGTGGACACCATCTTGATTTGCTAGTGAGTCTTCCTGGGGTGAGTGCTCCAAGGGAAACAGCCGGGGTGGATCCTTTCGCTTGCCCCCTCAGGTCTTACTGCTTTTGGTCCTAACCAAAAGGGCTCTTCAATAATTGCATTTTAAATTAAATTATATTGAAAAACCAAAAATAAGTCCAAGTTGATAACTGAAATGTTCATAATAATTGGCCACCTGATACCATGGGGATCTTATTTGATCTTATAAAAACCAGTCATGGAATAATATACTTTGCTTCCAAAATAATTGTATGCAGTTTGGAAGTGACAAAAGCCAACTTGCAAAGTACAAGTGGTTTGAAATAATGTTCATCTTTCAGCCTTTTATTAAGTTGGCAATGTAATTGCAAATTTTTTTTTTTTTTAATACAATGCTTCTTCTCTTTAAAGCTAAGAGAAATGGTGAAATCGCTGGATCTCTTTGAAAGCGGCAAAAGCCAAGTACTAGGCCTTATAGGCTTGGAGAGAAATGAAATAACGACTCTATTTTGGACAAGTTTTGGCCTAAATATCTTTGCTCCTGCTAAGTTCTCTCTGATTTATGACTTGGTTTTGGCTAACTAAGAAAGCAGTCTGGGCAGGGAAGACCCCACCCCCACCCCACTAATGGGATTTGAACGCCACCTTCCAGCTATCCACCTCTAACCAGTGGGGTGACCTTGTTGGAATGAGCCATCAAGAACATCCTGTGACCTGACTATGTGCAAACACCACATTCTAGGCACTGTGGATACGGCCATGGACACAGCTGGCCTGGTCTGGTCCCTGCCCTCCTGGAGTTCATCCTTTACTGGACTACGGCTCACCAGTTGACCTCTCTTAAGTCTCACTCTACTTTTCAGGAAAATGAGTACAACTCTAATATTTGAGTAAGTGGAAGGAACCTAGCAGAGCACACATCACGCTATATGTGAACTCCCTTTCTTCTTTTATTTTTTACTTTTTAATTTTATATTGGGGTATAGTTGATTTACAATGCTGTGTTAGTTTCAGGTGTACAGCAAAGTGGTTCAGTTATACATATACATATATCCATTCTTTCCCTTTCCATCTTCCTTTCTTTTCCATTCTTCCCATTCCATTCTTCCATCCATTTGGCCTTATGTATGGGACCCTGGTCCTTCCTCTTCAGTCTCTTAGGCCCTGGTTCATCTCCACACATGATCCCTTACGCACATCCGGATCCAGATTTTTAGTCTATCCCTAGGCCTACATTTCTCCTGACCAAAATGTCTCCCTGGAGCCAGCCTCCCTCAGTGGTGCAGTCTGCTCACAAGTTATCCTTTGCTGACTCACTTTGGGCTCCTGGCTTTTCTTCCAAGACAAATCCCAGCTTCTCTCACCCACCTTGGGCCCACACTTTCCCTGGATCTCTCTCCCCCATGCACCCTGAAAAATCCTGACACAAGGGCTGCTTTTCTAAAAGCCTAAAACTGAACAACTTCATCTTCCTCCTTTTATCTGTGGCTGGAATGACTTGCCCCTCAGGTGTCTCACTTTTACACTTGAGTCTCAGAGGGCCCTCAATTCCTCAAGTCTCCAAAAATTTCAGACCATGAGGAGAGAAGCGCCTGTAGATAGAAGTATTTTGCGCTGAATCATGAAGGATGGGAATCCTAGGAAGGAGTTCAGTGGTTAGTTAGGAAAACCACAGAGTGGCATTGAGGCTCAATGAAACTATTTGGGTCTATAAAATTGCCCAGCAAATTTCAGAGAATAAAGGATTCCAGATTAAATGTGTGGTGATTAATGGTCTGGAGCTGGGGCAGGGTCTCAAAGTCCAAAGCACACTTCGTAGGAAAGGGGGAGAACTGGGGTCTCTGTGTTCAGTTACAAGAGTAGAAATGACTTGTTTTAATACTCTATGCTATGGTCATTCATTCATTCATTCATTCACCGTCAGCAAATATTTATTCAGTTTCTACTCTACTTGCTGTGGCCTCGACAGAGCTCTGGGCACGCAGACCTAGCCCTAGCCCTCATGGATCTCACATCCAAGTCAGGGAAACAGACGACACCCATGTGAACAAAAATACAGGATACAGTTAGTGAGACATAATGGAATAGTGACCAAGGGGTGCTGTTTGAACCAGGATGAGCAGGAAAGCATGGCTTACTTATTTCCTGCCAGGCACCTGGCATTAGGCTAGAGGAGGATTTTTCAGCCTCCACACTACTGACATTTGGGCTAGACAATTCCTTGCTGTGGGAGACTGTTCTCCGTATGGTAGAATGCTTATCAACACTCTAGATGCCAGGAGGCCCCTCCACCCACAATGGTGACAATCAAAAAGTCTCCATACGTTGACAAATGTTCCCTGAGCACTGTGGATACTAATGGATTTTTGGCTAATTTCTTTCCTCACATCATTCCAAACAGGAAGCGCCAAATGCAGAAGGAGGATGTCCTTTTGGCTCAATCATCATAATGAGATTCCATCATATCTGGTCCCAGAGGAGGAAAAGAAAAGCCTAAGCTGGAAGAACTCAGGTATAAATCACACAGATAAAGGGTGCTCCCATCCTTTGATCAGAAGGAAGTCAGAACAAAATAATGGAATGACAATGGGTTTCCCATGGTGAGAGAGCAGGAACTCCACATACTACCTGTGTGACTATTGGCAGGTTACTAAGCCCTGCTGCTCCTCAATTTCCTTATTTTAAATGGTCTTATGTTGTCCTTCTCACAGGTCATGATTGCAGAAGCCTTTGCTGTGAGGCTTAAATGAGGTGACATCTGTAAAGCACCTGGACCTTAGTAGGTGCTCAATAAATCATAGTTTTTATGATGGTTACTGTCATTTTGTCAGTAACTTGGGGTCTATATTTAAATCTGTTCTCTAGTTTGAGCTCAGTCTGAGAGCTGTTTTGTTTCAGGATTAACAAAATGAAGTTGTTTAATTATTTTCATTTATACATTTGACACTTTTTTCTCAACTAGCTTAAAATCTCCAGTAATACTTAGCACCCCCAGCTTTTAAGAAGAGGTCCTGATTTTCCCCTACCTCTGGGCACTGTGAATCCTAATGGCTTTTTGGAGTCTGTGGCTCGGGGAAAACCACAGGTTCAAATCATAGGCTGAGGTGGGTGGATTCCAGTGTAGTCAACAGACCGTAGGTGAGCTGTCTGAAGTTTTGGGCCCTCAGCTTATGTAGAGTAGAGTGAAATTCAAGTTTGGCCTCGTGGAGTAGATCCTGGATTTAGTTCAGGAAGCCCTGGGCTCAAGTCCTAACACTGCTGTTTACTCTCCAAGTTGCCCTGTGCAAGTTACTCTACTCCCAGGGCTCAGTGTCCTTGTCAGGAAAATGGGCATGATGATGATGACTCTCATCGCATGCTTTGGACTTGGCAAAATCCAATAACTGATACACTGGTCCCCCTAGAATACCGTGTACCTTCATTTGCTGTTTTAGTGCCGTCGAGACTTTGTAGTACCACAGTGTTTTGTAAAACAAGATGGGAGCAAAAGGAAATGTTACAAAACACAGGAAACTGTTTGTTGATTTCTGATGACCATAACTGCATTCTGAGAATTCAGCTGACTCTTAAGAAGGGGCCTCCCAGAGGAACAGTAACCCAGCTGGCAGAGGGAACATCAATGCTTGATAAAATCACTCCTACAGAGCCTTCATAAATGCTAAGAATTTCTATGTTAGAATCCTAGACAGATAAACCTCAAGTACTCTTAGACATCACTCATTCCTTTGATGTGCAAATGCTTTTAGCAGTAGAGCCTTGAATGCTCCATATGTAAAGCTGAGACTGAAGCAAAGAGGTGGAGGGTGGAGATGCCAATCAGGCGAAGAAAGTAAGACCCAGGTAGTTTGCACATTAAGTCAAAGGCAAAGCACAGGATAACACCTGCTTTAATTTTGATGGGCCAGGCTCTCTCCCACGGTCTTCAAATGGGTGATTTTGCATCGCAGCGGGGGGATTAACCCTCACTGAAAAACTCTAGCAAGTAGCAACTCCCACCACCACTATCCTTGCAGAAGGATGGAGACTGGGGAGAATCTTAAGTGAATTCCTTTTGCATGCCTCACTTAACTTCAGTATATTTCACTCTGGAAGTAGGAGAAAGCCTTCTCAATTTCCTTCAAGTACCCTCTCCATGTACAAATACCCCTCCTTTTCACCAGGGCACTTGAGCTTTGAGAAAAGGGAAAAAATCTGTTGAATTCATTTTTCACACCCATCCTCTTCTTGAACCATCTTTCCTCACTTAAGCATCTGTCTGGGAGACCCAGAGATGTCTTTCTGAATAAAGTGCTCAGCAATGGTCCCTCAAAGAGTGAGCATTTGCTAATGCCCATCACCCCACAAGTGTCTCCTCTTCTCTGAATTCTGAGTACTGCTGCAACATGCTTGCTAAATAAGTGCGGATAAGATAATTGCCTACTTCTATTTCCCCAAGGCTTGATGGCAGGTGGAGTTAGTAAGACAGAGCTCTTGCATTTAATAATAACTCTGTAAACATACTTTTGTCCTGTTCAGATGCAGCAACAAATAGTTTCCAGTTCTCATACAAATGTTATCAAGAGGATGTTAATTGACATGAGACTGTCTTGTCACTTACAGTCCTGGTAGCAAAATTTTAAAGTAACCAGTTGAAGCAAGCACAATTTCAAGAAGAAAAGAATAACACTAAGGGTGTCATTTGAATTGGGGGTTCCCGGGAACTGAGATGTCGTCCGAATACTCACAGACAAGGTGAGACATCACCTTTGTGAAGATAACGATGCTGTCTGATCCTCATCTAGCTGCCTCCTTCTCGGAATCAAGGCGCCATCTCTATGTCACCTTGCTAACCCTGCCTCAGCAGAGACTGTCAGCTGAGCTGTAATTCAGAAATGTCCCCGAGGTGAGGGTGAAAGGAAGACCTGCTTATCCGACTGAAGAATCATGGGATTTCTTTTTTTGAATTTTTGGTCCTTTGTCAAAGGAAGGGATTTAGAATAATTTTCTGAATCTTTCCCCGGAGTCTTTCTCCCCTGATCTCTGGATCTAATCTGTATTTCAGAGCATCATAATGTCACAGCCAAATCTAATTCATCTCCTCATTTTAAAGATAGGAAAATTGAGGTCAAGCCCAGGTGAGTGTCTTGAACCTGGTCAAACTACAAGTTAATGGTTACTTAAAGCTGGAATAAGAACTGGTCTCGCTGCTGTCTTTCCAATGCTCCTTTAGCAAGACTGCATTTCATCCTGTATTCTAGAATGCATGGCTTCTCTGTGATCTCTTCATTCTCTGGGGTGCTCATATATAGCCACTGATAGTGTCTGGCTTAATACAGAGAAGTGAGTCTTGTGGTGGGGACAGGGGGCCGGGCCATTACCTATATACCTTAAAACAAAGGCTGATGTGAGTGAGATAGAGGAGAATCCAGCAGGCTAGTCATAGCGATTGCTTTAGAAGATTACCCCACATTTTTTATTTTTGTTTTAATATTATGGGTTCCAGCAATAAGATACATTCATACTCTTTTATCAGCTGAATTATTTAGAAACAACCATAAGTTTCTCACTTAATACACTGGATGATTCATGTGGACCCTATGCTAAAATGATATAAATTATGTAGCATTTTTGCTCTACCCCAGATTTGAAATGCAGTCATTTTTTCTACTTGTTTTGTTGTCGTTATTGGTGTTGCTGTTATTGTTGTTGTTAGCTTTCTTTATTTTTTTTTTTTATCCATGATGTTCCTGATGGGTACATAGCAGGGCTCAGTGAATATCTGTGGAATCAATCAATCAATGGAAGACATACCTGACAATCTTTGCAATGGGCGTGAGCCTGAGATGGCAAAGTAAATAGATAAGGGGAGGAGAGGTCAATTGAAATTGTAAGTGGGAGGTGGGGAGGAGACATATTTGATGATGGAAAGGCAATAGAGTTGGAAGTTGAGGGCTGTGGCTCTAGACTCCAGCTGCACTGTCTCAAATCCTTGTCTAACTCACTCGTAGCCACGTGACCCCAGACAAGTCAGTTATTACCACTGAGCTTGTTTATACAGCTCCAAAAAGCAGAGAATATAATACTAACTGTATAGAGCTGTATGAGGACTTTACCAAACACGTAAGTGTGCAAAACACTTATTACAGTGCCAGGCACAGAGTAAGAGGTCTAGTAAATATTATCATTTATTAATCATTAGTAATCAAAATATGCAGAAAATACCTCAATTCACTTATTTATCCCCCTGCCAAATAAACAAAACATTAAACTAGTGACTTTGCTTAGACCAAGACCCAACTAACATCACTTTGGAAGATGTGGGTAAATTACACATAGATTAAGGACACATGAATATGTGTGGAAGGACAGTTAGAATGGCTGTTAATTTTAATAACTAGAGTCCAACGGGCTGACGTATAGTACGCTGTTTGAGAAAAATAGAGTAGGCTATTTAAACTCCCCACTTTACAGATGAAAACGCTGAGGCTCAATTTTACAAGAATCTGCAGGTATCCATGACCCTGTACTTCCCCATGGGGTCTCTCACTCTACCATGCTGCCTCCTCTCAGACAGAATACGGGAGGAGGAGAGATGAGAACCAGGTGAGAGGCAGCTTAAAGACGGAGATGA
Organism: Pseudorca crassidens; assembly: GCF_039906515.1. NCBI lineage: Eukaryota > Metazoa > Chordata > Mammalia > Artiodactyla > Delphinidae > Pseudorca > Pseudorca crassidens. The sequence continues at coordinate 58,312,351 of NC_090304.1, forward strand.
GGGAAACTGAGGGGATAGGATTCGAAGAGCCCCATCTCCTCAGAAGTGAGAGGAAGCCATCTGCTCAGAGTAGATGCTCAAAATAAGGGATTGGCTGGTCAGGAGTGGGACAGAAGGAGTGGAAATTATAACAGAGAATATGTGCGGAAGTTAAAATGAGGGATGGCCAGTCTTATCTGGAACTTTCTTTGTAATCTCTTCAGAGGCTGTTTTTTAAATTATTTTAAAAATTATTTATTTATTTATGCTGAAATAGCACCACTTCTCATGAGAAGGGCACTTTTTCCAGGGTTCTCCCAAGAGGAGTCACTCTAATGTGAGTAAGTAAAGGTCCTGGCTTAGTAATGGGTGAGCTCCCTAAATTCTAAGAACCAGAGAGGCAGACACCTCGCAGGCCTGACCTCTTAGCAGGGGGAAGACTGCAAGCCCGTGGGTGGACTTCCCCAGCAGGCCTCACCCATATCCTGAACTGTGGCCCTTGTCTGGTCAAAATCCTTTGCTGAAGTTATCTTTGCTCAGGCATCTGCATCTTTCTCTCCTTGAGTTTTGAAAGTTGGAAGAAAATCATTTTGATGTCCATCCACATATTCCTTCATTCATTTATTCAAGTATTTATTTGGTATTGATTCTTTTTTTTTTCCGTAGAGATCATTTATTTATTCATTCGTTCATTTTTTCTATCATCATCATCATCATCTATTTATTTGTTTGTTTTTTTGTTTGTTTTTTTTTTTTTGTGGTATGCGGGCCTCTCACTGTTGTGGCCTCTCCCGTTGCGGAGCACAGGCTCCGGACGCGCAGGCTCAGTGGCCATGGCTCATGGGCCCAGCTGCTCCGCGGCACGTGGGATCCTCCCGGACCAGGGCACGAACCCGTGTCCCCTTCATTGGCAGGTGGACTCTCAACCACTGCGTCACCAGGGAAGCCCTATTTGTTTATTTTTATTAAAGTAACATTGACATAATATTATAGGAAATTTCATGTGCACAACATTAGATTTCTACTTCAGTATATCCTACAGCATGCTCACCACCAAAAATTTAGTTTCTATCCATCACAATTGATCCCCTTTACCCATTTCACCCTACCCCCCCATCCCTCTGGTAACCACTACTTTGTTCTCTTGTATGTGTTTGTATTTGTTTGGTTTGGTTTGACCATTTATTTGGGTGCTATTGATTCTTTACTCCATGTTTTTGATATACCATCTCTTTTTCATCTCAAACCAGTACTACAGGATGGATTTTCTTCTCTCATCTTACAGGTTAGGCAGCAGGTTCCGAGAAGTGAAGTGATGTGGTCACACAGGTGCCACGCCTGTAAAGCAATCTGACCCCAGGCTTGTCTGTTTGCTTCTCTTCCGGGATTCTCTTCTGGGTTTGCTTGGACTTTAGGACCCAAGGGACTTAGGTGGACTGGTACAGCTGAACTTGTTCTTGGAAGGCAGAGAACCACACCACAGATTCTACAGGACTGGGGGCACCAGACATACCCTTTTGCAACTTCGGCCTCCATTTCAGTTTTGCCTCAAGGCCAAGGCATTTCTGCATTCTGAGCCCTGTGGGAACCTCCAAGGCACAGACTTGAGTGGTTTCCAACCTTGCGAATTATTACGGTAATTAATTAATTACTACCCCATTAATTTGGCATGCATTCACCCCTGCATCACTTGAGCCTTGCTGTGGGGACTTTGGGTGAGCTTTAACATTAGGGTATGTGACTTTTATCCACAAGGTAGTGTTGCTTTTCTGCTGGATCAGAAATACTACATGCTTAAGAAATAAGGAGGCAAGACTGAAAAAAATACCCTCCTTTAATTCTTCTTTTCTGATTGTATTATTTTTTCCTCTACTAAGTTGAGAGCTGCCTCAGAAACTCCAGCAGTGAAAGTTTTGGCTACTTCTAAAATGAGGGCCTCAGAATTACTTAATAGGAGAGAATTTAGACTGACCTTTTCAGGTCACCTGGACTCCTTTCCAGGTAAACCCTAATTATGAGGGGTGTGTGTGTGTGTGTGTGTGTGTGAGAGAGAGAGAGAGAGAGACTCTTCCATTTGCTGCACTACTCTGTGCTCCAGAGTGATCTTCTGAAAATAAATATGATTAGTCGTGTTCCTCTCCTACTTCACGGTTCTCTACTGCCCGTAAAAGTCCAGACTCCTGGACACAGCGAAGGTTCTTCCAAATCTGACACGTCTACCTCTTACCCCTCCTGCCCACCTTTGGCACTCTCTCCCTCCCACCCTATACATCAACCATTCTCTCTGTGAAGCCCTCCATTGATTTCTTCAGTCAGACTTTGGCCTTCTTTTTCTATAAAATCTTTACAATGTATATATATCTTCATTCTGGCCAGACAATGATGTACCATCACACATGTCTATTTGCCTTTCTGTTTCTCCTACTAGGTTGTAAACCATGGAAGGTAGGACCATGTTTCTATTGATTCTGTGCCACCAAACGTAGAATAGTATCCAGAGTGAAAAGGGTATTCATGAGCTCTTCAAATATGGGTGGAAGGAAGGACAGAACGAAGGGAAGGAGGGAGGGAGGGAGAGAGAGAGGAAAGGCTGGCATATGAGTGAGAGTCAGTTTTTCACAAGCTGCCCCAGGCCTGTGTCAGGCACTGAGCAGGTGCATTAGAGATGGTACCTTCCTCAGTCCTCACAAGAGCCCTGCAATGTGTTTGCTGTTCCTCTCCATCTCAGATGAAGAAGTGGATGCTCACACAGGTAGAGCACTTTGCCCATGATCACCACTGGGGATTTCAGAGCTGGGATTAGAACCCAGATCGGTCTGGATTCAAAGCATAATTTAGTCCCACTGATACACCTTCCATTTCAGATCCATTCTCCTACAAGTTTCACCCCTCAATCTATTTGATGAGAAGTTTTTTTCTTACAATCCTGAAACCAACAGAATCATTCATCTACGACCCTGTTACCACTATAACTTGAATATTTTGGGGTGGGATTAAAAGCTTGGGAAAATCAGGCTTCACTCCCCTCCATAACTATTTAAAAGTAACGAAAAGGGCTAATATTTATTGGACACTGTGATGGCTAATTTAATTTGTCAGCTTGGCTGGGTCACAGTGTCCACTCAAATGTTATTCTGGTTGTCTCTGTGTAAGTGTTTTTCGGATGAGATTAACCTTTAAATCAGTGGACTTTCAGTTGAAGGCCGTAATTGAATAAAGACTGACCTCTCCCAAGCAAGCAGGTATTCTGCCAGCAGACAATCTTTGGGCTCAAACTTCAACTCTTCTCTGGATCTCCACCTTGCTGGCCTACCCTGAAAATTTTGGGTTTGTACTTCCACAATCCTGTGAGTTACTTCCTTAAAATCTCTCTCTCTCTCTCTCACTCACTCTACACACACACACACACATATACACACACACCCTGTCGTTTCTGCTTCTTTGGAGAACCCTGACTGATACAAGCTCCTACCAGTTCAAGAAACTGGGCTATGTTCTTTTTAGCAGCACTTCTAGAACTCTGATATGCCTGTGAATCATTGAGATCTTTTTAAAATGAAGGTTCTGATTCAGTCTGTCTAGGATGGGGCTTGAGATTCTTCATCTTCTGCAAGCTCCCCGGTGATGCTGTTACTGCTGTTCAGGGAACGCCACTCTGTGTGGACTGGTTTAGAGCACTGGCTGTGGGATTGAGTAGCCTGAGTTCAACTCTGACACTGGTAAAGTTAACCTCTTTTTATTCAGTATCCACTTCTACCAAACCAAGACAACAAGAATACCCACCTTATCATATCTTAGCATAAGGCTGTTGTGAGGATGAAATGATAGGGCCCTCAAACAGCGTCTGGCACACCATACATAAACAATAAGAAAAACATGTAATTGTTTTATATTGTTGTTGTCTTTAAAACAACCTAGTGGTTCTCAATGGCTGTCTGAGGGTAGAAGGGGACCATGATTTTGTCCCCTAGGGGATATCTGGCAATACCTGGAGTCAGTTTTGGCTGCTACGAGTGGGTGGATAAGGAGTGCTGTTGGCACCTAGTGAGTGGAGGCCAGGGATACTGCTAGGTATCCTACAATGCGCAGAACAGCCCTCACATAAGTATCTAGACCGAAGTATCAGCAGTGCTAAGGTTGAGAAATTCTGAAATAACCCTGCAAGTTAGGGATTATCACTCCCAGTTTTCAGGTGAAGGCACAGAGATCCAGGGATATGGCTAAATGCATACATTTAGTAACACAGAAATATTTTTTATAAAACTGCAGACCTGGAGTGGATGCTTTTGGAGCTTCCTAAGTCAATATGTATGACAGCAACACACCTGTATCTTCACATGGTTGGACTCCCTTTTTAACTTCTAGGGCTACAAATGAGCTTTGAGCCAGTATTGTTCTTGAATTTCAATCAGAAGTGAAGTCCCAGAGGAGGCCATTCAGTCATGAACTATTCTTTGCAGAACCAGTGCAGTCACACACCAACTGTGCAATTCAAACCCCTCAGACAAAGGCAGGGTGATTATTGTTTCTTGAGAAAATAAAAATTCATATGGATTAGAGGGAGGGCTTCAAACCTTGCACAAATGAACAACAGGAGTTTATTATTATTTATTTTCCAATCACAGCATGGCATATGTAACACCCTCCGCAACATACTTCTCTTTTCTCTTCCGATTCTACAAATACTTCTAAACTGTCGCTGCCCCTCTAAAAAAGTCAGGTGATTAGAAAATTTGTAGAAATAGAATCCAGAACTTCTCAGACTGGTTCATTCAATTCAAACTAACCAGCTAACCGACTAAATAAATAAAACAGTAGATAAAAATCAATCTGTAACAAAACAAAACTCTATGAATTTTTTTTTTTTTTATCATGATGAAAGAGGCTGGGCTTTTGTTAAGATGGGGTTGGCTTAAGTGCTAATTAATCATATGACTTCCTCTTCAGAGCTGAACATTGGTTTATATAAAACATAGATGCTATAGGTCCATGGCAAACTGTGGAGGAAGGGCTCAAAAGAGAAGTAGGCATGCTAGAATGTGTTCACTGTGTAAGACTGGAAAACCTACCATCTAGTTATGTTATTCATGAGAGCCCAAAGGACACTTTATTTACCAAAGTAAAAATGAATGCTCTGGTTATGGGGATACCAGTATTATTGAGAAGCTCAGCACCAGATGTTCTCTGAAGTCTTGGGTTAATGGTAATAGATGCAGTTACACAAATGAATTTCCCAGTAAGAACTGAGATAGTAAAATCACAGAACAGCAAAAGCTAAGTGGTAGCATTTGACTTCCAGGACCTAGTGAGTGTATTCTTTTTAAGGGAAAGCAAGATTAGAAAGGCTACCAGAGGAGCCATGCATGCAGAGACCTATGGAGCTGACTAATAGAGCATGATGTTCCTAGGGGTAAGACAGATGGGCAGCCAACAAGAGTGTTGCTTAATATATGCAACGAAGAGATCAGGAATGAATGAGCAGAAAACAGGTCAGCTGAATTGATGGAAAGCCATGATGTCTTGCCAGGTTTCTAGACGTGCTCTAGTTCTTGTATCCAGATTCCATCAATGGAATGAGAGGTAGGGTCCCCATATATTTGTACCATAGCAAATATCTAAAGTAGTGACTTTCCAGTCTTTCCACAAAGAAACCTGTAGCTATATATTGGGTAACTTTAAACTGAGAAACATGAATATCCAGATCTTTTGAATAATGTTGAATACAGGGTCCAAGTTGATGCTGACACCTGTGGACTCAAAGTGCTTTCATGGCCCCTATTAGAGAAGGGGCATGGTGGAATCGAGTGATACATGGGATCCTGCTGCAGGTTGCAGTGTGTTCATCTATCCTGTAATCACTTTGGTTCTCTGAATGTCTACTGAAAAGGACATCCTTGGAAGCTGGCAGAATACTCATTGATATTGGACTTGTAGAGTAAGAGCAAGGGTAGTAGGAAAGACCAAGTAAAAGCTCCTAAAATCATTATACCTACCCCCATCCTGGCCAAGAGAGTAAGTAAAAAACAGTGCTGTAGTTACTTTGCTTGAGCCCAGGTATCTGCAGGAATTGTTGGAAGTAGCTGCTGTCTGATCAGGAAGACTCCTCCCTGCAGTTAAAAGGAGCCATGGCCTGAGGCTTAAAGATACATCAGACCAAACTCATCATATGAGTGTCCTGCCAAGTCAGGGCTAGACTTTGGTAATTTTGGAAGAGAGAATGATCAGGTGAAACCCTACAGATAACAACCATAAAATACTGGATACAGTTTAAAGAAAGATATTGGAAAATATGCAAAAACAGACAGACTGGAGAGTTTAATTTATAATAAATGCAATTAAAAGGGGCAAGAATTGAAATCTGTGGCTCTCTGGCTCAAGGGTTGTCTAACACATGCAGCTCCAGTTGTAGAAAACCATGGTAGGGAAAACTGCAGTTCAGAAATGGAAACACAGCTGAAATTTTCAAGGAAATTTCTGGCAGGAAAAGAATTTCAGAAGGGATGAGACCCAATTTCAATTAATAAATTGTCTAATTTGCTAGTTGGCAACCAAAATATGCACATGTGGAAGAAAATGCAGGTATCTCTGTGGTAAAGGAGAAAATTTCTGAAAGATATCTACTCATGGAATATAGAGGAATGTGGAACCAGGTATATGAATTTTCTGTTTTTCTTTACTAAGTGTTTTCTTCAATCATGAGCATCTCAAGTGGCAGAAATCTGAAATTTGACATTCTTGAAATATCAGAATACAAAGCACAAAGATGGCAGAACATCTGAAAATTATGGGGAATTTCTAGAGGCAAGGAAACCATAGAGAGGGTAAACACTATTTTTGCCCAAATCTTTGCCTGATCTCCAAATTTCTCAAGCACAAGGAAGGTACACAGGGGGCCAGACTAAAAGATCAGCAGTGGGATGCCATAGAAACTGCTATCAGTAGCTTCATGCCTGGGGAAAAATAAGTTTGCAATTTGAATGTAAGCAAGTTAGCTGCCTAATATAACCCCAATAATACTCAGGAGAATGTGAAAAAATCCTGAGCCAATAGTGTATTGTCTATAATGTCCCGTTTTCAATAAAAAATTACCAAACCAGCAAATAGAAAAGTATAGAAAAGACCATATTTAGAAAAAAATCAAGAGGGTAGTCAGTAGAAACTGAATCTGTGCAGGATAAGATGCTGACTTTAGCAGAAAGAGTCTTCAAAGAATATATTATGCATACATTTAAGGAAAGAAACAAAAATGTTGAAGGAACTGAAAGAAAATACACTAAAATGAATGAACAGATAGGAAATCTCAACAGCAAAATGTAAACTATTTAAAATGGAAAATCTAGAGCAGGAAAATAAAATAGCTAAAATTTTCTGGATGGGTTCAACAATAGATTAGAGATAGAAGAAGAAAGAAGCAGTAAATCTTAAAGTATAACTAAAGAAATTTCTCAATTCAAAGAACAGGGGGAGGGCTTCCCTGGTGGCGCAGTGGTTGAGAGTCCACCTGCTGATGCGGGGGACGTGGGTTGGTGCCCCCGTCCAGGAAGATCCCACATGCTGCGGAGCGGCTAGGCCCGTGAGCCATGGCCGCTGAACCTGCACATCTGGAGCCTGTGCTCCACAACGGCAGAGGCTGCAGCAGTGAGAGGCCCGCGTACCACACACACAAAAAAAGAACAGGGGGAAAAAGTTGAAACAAAATTAAATAGACTCTAAGAGATCTGTAAAACAACATGGAACAGTGTGACATATATTAGTAGAACTTCCAAAAGGAAATGAAGGAAAGAAAATGTCATAAAGAAAAATACAGAAAACTAAATTTAAAACTAGATTCCTAAATTTGGTTGAAAATACTAATTAGTATTAATAATACTAAATAATATTAAAATACATAATTATTAAGAAATCTCAATGAATCCCAAGTGGGATAAACACAAGAAAGTCATCTTTAGAGATATCAAAGTCAAACCACTCAAAGATAACAGCAAAAAAGAAAATCTTAAAAGAGTCACCCCTAAAAAAACAAACAAGCCCAAACCAACAACAACAAAAAAATGTGATAAAGAGGGAAGGATGATAAGATGGCTGACTTCTTATAAGAAATTGTGGAAACTATAAGATATTGGAAGACTATTTTAAAATGCTAGGGGGAGTGGAGTTGGCCAAACTAATCACAAGACAACAAAAATAACAAAACAAAACTAAACTAAACTAAAAAAACCCTGTTACTAAAAATTCTACATCTGGCAAATGTATCCTTCTAAATGAAAGTAAAGAAAATTTTAGATACCCAAAAACTGAAATAGTTTATTGAGAGCAGATACATACTATAAGAAATACTAACACACAGACACATCACTCTTGCTTATAATTTCTTTCAAGTATACATGACTATATAAAGAAAAAATAATTGCACTAAGAAAGGAGAAGTTAAAGGGAAATACACTGATGTAGATTCTTATATTTTAACTTATGTAATTAAATATTAACTAATTATATTGGTGTAATTTAAGATTTGTATGTAATCCCTAGAGTAAACCTGAAAATTATGAAAGATAGCTAGGAAGCCAACAGAGCAACTAAAATGGAATATTAAAATATATTGAATTAATACAAAAAAGGCAGAAAGGAGAAAAAGAACAAAAAACTAGATTAGACAAATTAAAAGAAAAATAGCTGGTCTACATATAACACATTAGAGCCACATTTTACGTAAACAGACTAAACCCTCATTCAAAAGATAGATTGTCAGATGGTATAAAAAGGCAATAATCCACTATCTCATTTCTGTAAAAAACAGACTTTAAATACAAAGGCACCAGTAGACTGGAAGTAAAATAAAACTATGTATTAAGCAAACAGTAAGCATAAGATAGCAAGAATGACTATATTTGTATCAGACAAAATTACTCCAAGTCAAAGAGTTTCACTAGAGACAAGCAGAAACACCTCATAATGATAGAAAAGTCAATACACCAGAAAAGTGTAAAATTATATATATAAGTGTATATAAAACAGAACTTCAAAATATATGACAGCAAAACTTATATACCTAAAGAAATGTTTGGAGTTTTTTTGGTTTTTTTTTACTTTTCCTCTCAGTAATTGATAGAACAATTAGACACAATATGGAAGATTCCCCTTAACCAAACTGTCCATATGTTATAGAACATATGAACAACTGCAGAATATACCTTCAAGTACACACAGAATTTTCACAAATATAGACCATACGCTGGGACCTAAAACAACTATCACTCAATTTTGAAAGACTGAAATCTTAGAGAGAATGTCCTGTGGTCCCAATTGAATTAAATTTAAAAAGTAAAATAAAACATCTAGAAAAGCTCCCAAATCTGGAAATTGCAGGTCACTTATGGGAGAGGAGACTGTCTGCATGGGGACATGAAGAAACACCAGAGTTGTGGTTAAACGGCCATATATATTTGTCAAAACTCATAAATTTGTACATTTAAAATTGGTGAATTTTACTGTATGTAAACTACAACTCAATTTAAAAAAAAAAACAAATCAATATTGTGTATCGGGTAAATGGCAATTGAAGGATGCAATACAGGGTTGCTATCCCTTCTCCTTTCTCGCACTGTATTTCTCATTCAATTTAACCCATGCACACAATCCAATGGAATCCCGTAGGCTAGTAACAGACTACTACAAACTTAACTAAGATTTAGCAGCATTTTAGCTGCTATGCAAATATTTATCTTTACTAGAGAAACAAGGCCTTGGTTCATGGTATACAGCTATTGATCCTGTGAACCCTTTTTCAATAGCTATCATGAAGGATGATCAGAAATAGTTCACATTCATAGAACAACAGTGTACATTCATGATCTTGTCCTAGGGCTATGTTGATTCTCTGGCTTTCTAAAACAACGTAGTTTGAAACTACCATTTAGACATTCTGAGGAATATCACATTGGTCTACCATACTTTTGATTTTTAAGTGTATCTGATGGGAAAGTACTCTGGATGCCCTGGTAAGGCACATGTGCTACAGAGGGAGGGAGCTAAAACCTGCAGAGATTCAGGGCCTGATATGTCAATAAAGATTTTAAGGGTCCACTTTGGTACTTTGTTCCAGAGGACAAAAGATTCCATGTTGCTCCTACCATCAAGAAAGAAGCCTGGTGCTTCGTAGCCCTCTTTGGATTTTAAAGGTTTCATATTCTGCAATTGGGAATATTGTTCTAACTCATTTGTTGGGTGACGCAGAAGATGTAAGTTTGAGTGGGGCCCACGTGTATTTGAAGCACGTGTGTAGCATGGACCATGTGATTCAGCAAATTCTGTGGTACTACTAGAGGTAGCTATTGTGGGTAAAAATGCTGTAAGAAGCCTCTGTGAAGCCTCAACAGAAGAGTTGCAACATAGATTCCTACAGTTCTGTTCTAAGGCCATGCCATCAGCAGCAAACAGAATTATATGTCATTTGAAAAACAGCTGCTAGGATGCTACTGAACTCCCTTATAGACTGAGTATCTGTCTATAGACTATCAAGAGACCATGTGACCAGAACCACTCATCATGGTCTGACTACTATAAGACTGGTGGGTCAGGCTGGGTTGAAAACCAATAGGACCAGGACCATCAAAAGTTTTGAGTGGGGCTTCCCTGGTGTCGCAGTGGTTGAGAGGCCGCCTGCCGATGCAGGGGATACGGGTCCGTGCCCCGGTCCGGGAAGATCCCACATGCCACGGATCGGCTAGGCCCGTGAGCCATGGCCACTGAGCCTGCGCATCCGGAGCCTGTGCTCCACAATGGGAGAGGCCACAACACTGAGAGGCCCGCATACGGCACAAAAAAAAAAAAAAAAAAAAAAAAAAGTTTTGAGTGGATTTTGGTTTAGATGCAAGAAGAAACCCCTTTGGAGATGCTCATCAGGGCAGTGAAGAAAGCCAGGGAGAAGACTAAAGAGAGGGAGCTGGCAATAGCAGACACAGCCAAGGATGTCTACAACAAGGCAGCAGCATCTCACGGAGCAAGCCCAGCCCTTGGTACAACCTGAACTTTCCATCCCACTGTCACAGTATGTCAGTCCAGCCTGAATTTTTCTGCCCTGTGCTGCAGTTGGATTTGATCACTAAAAATCTATTTTCAGTCTTATTTACTACATGTGGGGTGTCCGCTCATAGGACTGCTTCTGTTTGTTCAACCACAGCACACCAGGAAACTCTAAACAGGGCTTGCTGTGCCACATGAAATAATTAAGGAAAACGAGGAAGAGAGAGGCAAGGTGACTTGCCTAGCGTTACAGACAGTATGTTATGCAGCCAGGGCTGTGAGGTCTATTGCTCAAACCAATGAATATTCTGGATTAGCTAGTAGTTATAATGGTAATAAGCAAAAGACTATGAACCCCTCAAGGGCAGAGATTTTTGTATTTGGGGTTAACGATGTTATTCCAAGGGCCTCCAAAAGTGCTAGTCATATGGTAGGTATAAAGTAAATACTCACTGATTTTGAATTTATCTTTCATAATATTGTATTAGAGCCATACATAATACTCGCTGCTGCCTTTGATAGATGTCACCTAAGAAACCGGCGTGAGATCTGGTTCCATAACCTACATATATTAGTACCCTTAAGGGTCTTTCAATAATCTATAAAAAGGAAACAATAAACTCTTTTATCCAGAGTAATGTGAAGTTAAGTTGAAGTAGATGAATGTGGTACCGTGCAAATGACATGTGATAAAAATTACGTTCATTCTTTTCCAAACCCATTTCTAGCAGCTTCTAGTTAGGACTGTCATGTATAAGTATGAAGGTTGTACAGACATGACTTTAGGAGGTGTCGTTTCTAACTCAGTATCTGTAAATAGTGACCCTGATGTTTCGGGGAACCACTTCTATGGCTTTCCAAAGCAGTTCTGAATCTAGAACAGTAAATGGAGCATAATGAGAATTCAGTAAATAGCTTTCAAGTGAATCAACCATCATTCAATGATTAATGACATATATAGCAAGAAGATCTATGTTACCCTAAAATGCATCCACTCCAGAACATTTTCAAATGTAACAAGTACTAAGAACCCCTTCAATCAATCCTCAATCAAATATATGCCCAGCCCTGTGCTAGGCATCAAAGGAAGGAAACAACAAGGTTAAAAACATGATTCCCATTCACCGCTCAATAGAAACTTCCACTGATGTCATCAGGAACTACCACGTCACTACACCCATTAATCATGTCTCTCAACAGCACTGAACAGCCTTTCTTACTGAAGCCCATTTTTTTCCTCTTGAATTCTGTGCATTTTTTTGTCCCGTTTCAAAGACAAAGTCTGCTCCTTCTATAGTAAATTCTAAATGTTGAGAGTGGCCCAGGGCTCAGTCCATGAATCTCTTCTACCTACACTTTCTCCCTAAGTCAGTGGTTTCACAACCTTGGTTGGATATTAGAAACCTACAAGGAGTTTTCTAATAATACAGATGTTCAGGCTACACCTGAGATCGATGACATAAGAATCTCTGAGGGTTACTGAAACAACAGCATTTTTCACAAGCTCTCCGGGTGGTTCCCATGTGCAGTCAAGGTTGAGACCCGCTGGCTGGGTGAGCCCGTTCATTCTATAGCTTTAAACACCATCCATATGCTGTTCATTCCCAAATTTATGATTCCAGCCGTGGGTCGGATTCCTAGCTCTGATTCCAACGCTGGCATCTGTTCCTGACTCATTCCCTACACTTCTGACTTGTTTTGGCTTTTGTACTTGCACAAGGTTTTCAACTCTGGATGAGAACTCCCTGGACCCCACGTATTACTACCCAGGAGCTCATTCAGCTTCTCATTGCCACCCACTTCTCTCCAAGCATACTCCTAACCCCCACCAGGGGAGACATTCAGCCAGGCTGTTCATATTACAGTAGAGGCTTACTTTTATTACACATCTACAAGTGAAAAGTGATATGCATGGGATTTTATATATTTTATCTCATTTAATCCTTAGAACAAACCCTCTGAGGGAAGTATTATACATGATCTTATAGGAAATCAAGACTTAAAAGATGAACACAATAAAAAAATGGGCAGAAGACCTAAAAAGACATTTCTCCAAAGAAGACATACAGATGGGCAACAGGCACATGAAAAGATGCTCAACATCACTAATTATTAGAGAAATGCAAATCAAAACTACAATGAGGTATCACCTCACACCAGTCAGAATGGCCATCATTAAAAAGTCTAGAAATAATAAATGCTGGAGAGGATGTGGAGAAAAGGGAACCCTCCTACACTGCTGGTGGGAATGTAAATTAGTGCAGCCATCATGGAGAACAGTATGGAGGTTCCTTAAAAAATTAAAACAGAGTTACCATATGATCTTGCAATCCTACTCCTAGGCCTATATCTAGAGAAAACTCTAATTCAAAAAGATACATGCACCCCAATGTTCAGAGCAGCATTATTTACAACAGCCAAGACATGGAAGCAACCTAAATGTCCATTGACAGATGAATGAATAAAGAAAATGTGGTATATATACAATGCAATACTACTCAGCCATAAAAAAGAATGAAATAATGCCATTTTCAGCAACATGGATGGACCTAGAGATTATTATACTAAGTGAAGTGAGGCAGAGAAAGACAAATCTAATATGATATCACTTATATGTGGAATCTAAAAAAATAATACAAATCAACTTATGTACAAAACAAAAATAATACAAATCAACTTATGTACAAACATGTCTCACAGACATAGAAAACAAACTTATGGTTGCCAAATGGGATAGCTAGGGCAGGGGGAGGCAATAAATTAGGAGTCTGGGATTAACATATACATACTACTATTGATATATATAAAATAGATAACCCAAAAGGACCTACTATATAGCACAGGGAACTACAGTCAATATTTTGTAATAACCTATAATGATAAAGAAACTGAAAAAGTATATATATATATATATCTGAATCACTTTGCTGTACACTTGAAACGAACACACTGCCAATTAACTATACTTTAATAAAAAAGTGAACATTTTTATCCAAAATCACACGACCAGTAAGTGGAGGATAAAAGCCCAAGCCCAGGTCAGTTTTACTACAAAGTTATGCATAACCATTAACCATCCTGTTGCCTGTCTCTTGACTTTCGGGCTAATGAACCTGCCTGAAATACTAAGAAAGTATGTGTGTTTCTGACGACTATGTGTCATCAAATCTTTGGAATTCTAGAAAGTTAGGTTTGGATGGGGCTGGAGAGCTCTTAGAATTCAATTCTCTCATTTTACAGATGAGGATATCAAGCTCTTGAGAAAGAAAGTTACCTTCTCAACGTCAAACAATTAATTAGTGTCCAGGCAAGGATTTAAATTAGGTCTCCTATGAATCCAGTGCTCTTGCCAGAACATAATGCTGCCTCCCACTAAAATGGAGCATGTCCAATAAGTTATTTTTCCCTTCAACATAGTCAAGGACCCTTCATAAAACAGGTTATGGGTTTTTCAGCTGTGGAAAATAATTATTTGTTTCATTTGCTGCACTCTTTTTACCTTTAATTGCACTCAATTCAAATAGCCATCGCTCACCAAGCTACTTTAACCACAGAGCCCTTATGAGGTTTATTTGTCGCTGAAGTCTTATTTTCTGAGGTAAATTAATGACATGTTATTCCCAGAGACTTTACGGTGCTTATCATTATATTAACTCCCATCAAAAAAATCACAGGGAGCTATTTTTCAAGACTTGACAAAAACAGCCTAGAGAAATCCTAGTGAACTGGGGGCTTTGGAATCTAAATACACATATGGATCACATATTTCTCATAAAGAAAATGTTTACATTTCACATTAGGTAAAAGCTTTCTTTAAAAATTGTCACTTAGCATAGGACAAGATTCATTCCTTCTCATCTTGGTTTTCAAGAGCAGAAGGTCCAGTAGCTCCTTTGCAAATAAGAATTATGAATTGTAGGTGGTGGTTTGGTGTGAGGTCAGAGAGACTGCAGTTTGAATTTCTGATCTTCTGATGACTAGTTCTGCATCCTTCAGTATGGGATTTGAATTCTCAGTGCCTCATCTGTAAAATGGGCATGGAACTATTACCTCAAAGTTGAGGGAATTGAGTGAAATAAGTAATTAAGTGAAGTAAGATGCCCTCAGTGTCCTAAACCATCATGGAGCTGAATAAATGTCATTTCTCTTCCCTAAGAAGATGGTTTGTTCCTATCAAATTAAAGAAACTCAGTCACTTTTCCAAACTATTCTAGGTAAGTTCCACCCTTTTCCTTTTGTCATTCATTTACTCATTAAACATCTCTTTATGGTGTGCCAGCCATGCCAAACACTGTGCAAGAAGCTTGGTATCCTACCTCCTTCTAAGAGCTTGGAATCTGGTGTGGAAGCTAGACCAGGAAACAGGAGATTGTACTAGAGCTCACTAAGAACTCTGATGGGTGAGTACCAGGTACTGTGTAGCCTCAAGGGCATCCCTAACTAAGTCTTCTTATTGACAGAGGTTTGCTGGAGGGAGTAGCATCTAAACCAAGAATCTAGTAACACTCCTCCAGCTCTGGAACAGACTAACCTACTCAACAGGTTCCTTCGGGGCTAGGGCTGGTGGACAGGGCATTTCTTACACAGCCAAAGGTAACCATTAGAAGATACTGTTGATATAAGACAAATATGTGTGTTCAAGAAAGTTCTATCGAAGTAAGCTCCAACTAAACGTCAGCAGCCAGGGAAGCAGAGAGGAGAGTCCAGCCTCCTTATAAAGGGGTGTGGGGTGGGAGAATGGAGGCCATGGACTTTTACTTGGAACCCAAGAACTGTCAGATAATCTGGTTGACACCATTTTCCTCTCTTTGTTTCTCTCTCTTTCTGTCTTTGTCTCTCTCTCTCTCCCTCTTGCTCTTTCTCTTTAAAATTTTATCATCATCACAAATTAAGAAGGCTCTGTTATCCTCCTTTTACATAGGAGAAGCTAGGTTCCAGAAAGTTCATGTTACCTTGCCCAAGGCCACACACTAGTAAGTTGCCAAAGCAGGAATTGGGTTTCACCCTGGCTGGCTATGCAGGCTGTGGCCCCTCTGCCTGGCTATCAGGCTCTCAGCTAAGTGCACTGGGGACATGGGGGCAGATCAGAGCCCAGAACTGCTCTATCACATCAGGCAGGGATTTACAAACCAACAGTTTGCCCCGGGCATGCCACAAATCATGTAAGCAGCAAGGCTAAATCAGGACTTGGCCTTCTGCTCAGTGGTGGGACCATCACAAAGGCCCAGGCAGGTCATCACTGGCTCAGGAATGGGCCAGGAGCAGGCAGGGAAAGACCCTGTCTCATGGTGGGGATGCAGAAGAGGCACTGCAGGTGGCCTGGTCTGACATCCCTCAGCCCCACAGGGCAACCGTACTCAAACTGGCAGCAAGTCATTGGTGGTAGGAAGGATTAAAATGGTTCTTCCGGGCTTCCCTGGTGGCGCAGTGTGGTTCAGAGTCTGCTTGCCTGCCGATGCAGGCGACACAGGTTCGTGCCCCGGTCCGGGAGGATCCCACATGCCGGGGAGCGGCTGGGCCCGTGAGTCATGGCCGCTGAGCCTGCGCGTCTGGAGCCTGTGCTCCGCAACGGGAGAGGACACAGCAGTGAGAGGCCCGCGTACCGCAAAAAAAAAAAAAAAAAAAACCCAAAAAAAACGGTTCTTCCTTATTTAAAAGGGGAGGATAAAGTTGCTGACTGAGATAAGTTGTGGATAATGAGAACAGCGATAAAGAAAAAAAAAATGGAGGTGGGATGGAGAAAGTGCAATCTGCTGAATCAGCTCTCTGGCAGAAAATGGAATTAAAGGGTTGCCTTTCTCTTTCTGACAGAATGGATGTTGAGGCCTTCTTTTCATTTCTTTTTCCTTATTCATCTAAAAGGTTCTCTTTAGGAACGAAGACTTGGAAATGCAAACCAGGAACTACTGCCAAAACTCCTGACAAGATACAAGGTGGGGAGGGGGCACTCACTGGTACTTAGCTTGGTCCAGAAGGATGAAAAAAGTGTCCTCATCCCACTGGGCAGAAGGAGACATTTTTCATCCCCTGTGCCAAGGATGAACCTAAGATGTTTGATTTCCCCCTGCACAATGGAAAGAGAGGGGAAGACGGAAAAAGCACATTAATATTTAGAGTATTAACTATGGTCCAGCAATATACTCAGTAACACAAAATACTATGTAATTAATCCTTATAGAAGCCCTGCTGGGTGTGTCATATTGTACCCATTTTACTGAGAAGGAAAATCAGGCAAAGAGAGATTGTCCAAGGTCATCCTGCTAATAAGTGGCAGACCTGGGATACAGACCCAAGGCGGCCCAGCTCCAAAGTCCAGATTCCCGTCACTGTGCATCACGAGCAGGATGGTATCCCTTCCCTCTCTACCCTCGTGGTACATTGCAGACAGATGAGCCCTTAGGTGGTAGGTAATCCTCAAGTCTCTATCTAATCCACAGAGTCATTAATTTTAGTTTTTCTCCTTAATAAAAATTAAAAATCTGGAAGCACGAGAACAGTTTTGAAATGGATTCTGAGGTTGAAGATGCCTCTATTTATGGAGTCACAAATTTCTGCGTTTCTCCCTAAACCCAAACCTGAAGGTGAAGGGAGCTGGTCCTTCCCCATCCATTCATTAATCCAGTCACCCATCCATCTATATGACAAATATTTCATATCGCTATGCAACTGACCTCATTCTAAGTAAGGGGCAAATGTTCCTTCCGTCTCTTATAGAACCTCCCTATAAAGTAGAAGGATCAGACAAATGCACACCCATAATATAACACATTATAAAGTGATGACTTGTATAATGGGAGATGATACAAGAGCTATCTGAACCCAAAAGAAGAAGCAGCACACACAGTCTTGGGGATGTTAGGGGAAGCTTTGCCAGAGTGACGTCAGATTAGAGCCAAGAAAATGACTTGGAGTTGGCCAGGTGCAAAAAGAGGTCAGTGGAAGTTGCATACACAGAAGGAAATATGTGGTGGGTTAAGAGAACTAGAAGTGGGTGCACTTTGGTGTGGAGGCATGGATGTGCACAGAGGCAGGAGAGGCAGACAGCAGGTGGGTCATGGAGGCCTTGTGGAACATTCTATGAGCTTTAACTATTATATTGGTGATGAGGGGCCACCAGGGGATCTAGTTCAGGGCATGACCAGATTAGGAAAAAAAAAAAAAGTTAGACTTTAAAAAAAAAAAAGATTTTTAGGTTCCAAGTTTATACATCTGGACAAGGACTGGAGCCGTTCTGTGAGCTAGGACCAAGAGTTAAGGAGACAGGAAAACAGCATTTTAATCATGCCTGGGAAAACCAGAAGGGTGCTTTGCCAGAAGGATGGAGATCACATTCTGAAGCATCACTTCAGCCAATTTGGATTGTACACGATTCTCAGATCATGCTTTTGCATCTGGGTCTAATCGACCCGGGTTCAAACTCTAACACTGAATTTTTTTTTTTTTTTTTTTTTGCGGTATGCGGGCCTCTCACTGTTGTGGCCTGTCCCGTTGCGGAGCACAGGCTCCAGACGTGCAGGCTCAGCGGCCATGGCTCACAGGCCCAGCCGCTAAGCGGCATGTGGGATCTTCCAGGACCGGGGCACAAACCCGTGTCCCCTGCACCGGCAGGCGGACTCTCAACCACTGCGCCACCAGGGAAGCCCTAACACTGAATTTTTATGTGACTATAGTGAGTTGATTAACTTTCCTGAATTAAGCTGGAAAATAAAAACAATAATTTGGATTTGCGAAGTTTTTGTGAGGACCACATAAGTGGCAGTTGAAGCATGAACCGCATTGCTTGGCCTTTGTTTCATACCCGAAGCATATTTGCTGTTAGAACATAATTATACTAATCTGTGTTCAGGCTGTCTTCCATCTGCCAGAATACTCTCCTTACCTCTCCAAGTCCTCTTTGTGCTTAAACTTCTCTCTAGATTCACCAAATCCTTGAAGCCCTCCCAAACGATTCTAACACTCCACTGACTCTCACTTTTCTGAATGTCTGGATTTCTGTATTCTTGTCTATATTAATTCATCATATATTTATTGAGCACCTACTATGTGCTAACTGCAAAGAAGAATAATTACAAGACACTGTTTTGCCCTACTCACAGGAGGCAAATACCACATGATCTCATATTTTCATTTAAAAATGAGTATTCATGTCACTTTCTGGGTTACAAATTGCTCTGATACACAGAATTTTATTTCCTGTTCACAAAAGCCCTGTAGAGAAGTGGGGCAAGTGTCAGCAGCGCTATGTCCCTTTTGTAGAAGAATGTCAGCTGCTTAGCCATGCTCCTCACCCCCTTGTCACTTGGTAGCAACTTCACTATAGACCTTATCAGATTTTATTTTGTAATGTGTTTGCCTTCCTCACTTGTATGGTGGCTTCTGAGCTCAGGGACCCTAGGTTACTCATCTCTGTAGCTCAAGTGCCCACCTAAATGCCTGGCAAAGAATAGGTACTTAATAAATATTTGCCGTGTGAACTAGGGTCAGAGAGTTCGAGGGATTTGCTCAAATCCACATGAAAAATCAAAATCGGACCTGGGGTTAGAATATAGTTTTCCTTCCTCCCAATTCAGTGCTCCCTCCATTACAACATGCTGTCTTCTGTGAATTGCATGTTTCTGTGACTGGTTTTACAGAGCAGACTAAAGAGGCCTCAAAGAGAAGGCAATGTGTTAGGAGCACAGTATGTGTTCATAAGAAACCTGTTAAGGAATGAAAAAGGCGGTGGGGGTCAAAGCAATAATATTTATTGACTGTCTACTGTCCACTTGAAAATATCATTTCTTTAATTTTCACAGCAACTTGATAAGGTCAGCACTGTCTCTGTTTACAGAAAAAAACAGAAGTTCACAGGGGTAAACTTGGGTCAGGTTCTACAGCAGGTAAGCTGTGGATCTGATGATAGAACTCAAGTGGGCATGAATTCAGTGCCTGCTCCCACTTTATTATAGCCTCGAGCAAAAAAATGATTGTGTGGACAAACTGATGAACAAATGAATGGGTGAATGCTGTATTTTGTGAACTGACTTTCAGTTGAGGGAATGGGTCTAAATATGACAGCTTTTCAAATTCAGAGGCTGAGCCTTCTAATCCTCAGACTAATTTTCACTCCCGTGGCTTTGCAGATAATGTATTTTTGTCATTTCATAAAATGACTCTGATTAGGAAGGGATTGATCATTTCCTAAGACTGTTTTGTAAGAAAGGCCCAAAGCCAGTCAGCGCCCCCTGTTGGTGCTTATTTCTCTGTGTTTCTGATAACATATAATTGTCTTATGTCTCTCAGGATTGATTAGATGGAATGTTCAAAACGAAAGCTGTCTTATTACTGACCCTGCATCCTTTAGTTATTAAGTTTTTTTTTTCTAATTTTACTTCAAAGATGAAAGTTTCTTAATTAACCAACAGAGGTTCTCTGAATCTAAGTGTATTAAAATCATATTATGACTTCCTGAGGGTCTCCTTAGATTTTTTATTAAGCAAAGCTATTAGAAGTGAAGATATGAGGGCAATCGTATCTATATATATAATAAAGAAAGATACACTTATGAGTTTTCTAATCAACATCACTGCCACACTGAAAAAGTCAATTATTTTGTAATATTTAAGAATGCTAATAAAAATGAATGTTATTTAGCTAAATCTTGTTAGCTCTGGAAATGAGAAACAAGAATATCAGGATAGAAGAAAAAAGATCACAGCTTAATTCTAAACGCAATTTGGCGAATGTGCGTCAAAGCAACTCAATCTATTTTAATGGTTATTGATCACTGTCATACGTCAATCTTTCTTGCGACGTAGAAAGATTCAGACATTGACTCAGCTCTCAGCGAACTCACAGCTTTGTAGGAGAGAGTGATTCTTTCATTGTAATACAGGAGAGAACGGACAGGTGCATTCATAAAGGCATATATGCAAAGCCGTGATGTGATAGGAAACTTGGCTCTTGTGGGGAAGGGGGAGGCTTGATTTGCCAATTTCCATGGTATAAATATTTCCACCACAGTTAATTTTCACAGTCCCAATTAAAAAGCTCCTAATTTCGGCTTCCCTGGTGGTGCAGTTGTTGAGAGTCCGCCTGCCGATGCAGGGGACACGGGTTCGTGCCCCGGTCCAGGAAAATCCCGCATGCCACGGAGAGGCTGGGCCCGTGAGCCACGGCCGCTGAGCCTGCGCGTCCCGAGCCTGTGCTCCGCAACGGGAGAGGCCACAGCAGTGAGAGGCCCACGTACCGCAAAAAAAAAAAAAAAAAAAAAAAAAAAAAGCTCCTAATTTGAAAATCAGCTTAAAACTTCTTGAGTATTTAACAATCGGGCTTGGGAGCTTTATAAGCTGACTCCAACGAACCACCTGAAGTGTAAGGGAAGCATAAGGAAAACAGCAATGAATTCTGCCTGGACAGGAACAGGATGCAGAGCAGAAGACATCTGAGCTATGCCTGGAGGATGAACAAGATAGAAGAACAGAGAACAGGGATGAAGGATGTTCCAGGCAGAGGGAATGCCTTGTGCAGATTTAAGCAGGCTGAATACCTGTGGTGTGCTGGGGCCAGGAGTCATCTGAATCGCTGAGGCTGGGGCTCTGGAAGCTGGGTGTTACATGGGGGCCAGATTGTGAAAAACCGTGAATGCCACACTAGGAGTTACAATTCCTTTCTATAGAAAATTGGAGTCTCTGGAGGGGCTCACAAAACCTATTTGAAGAAAAACCACTGAAACAGCCCAAGCACAGATGGATTCTGCCAAATGGCCCAGGTTTCTGCAAACACAGTTATTTTCAAAATGACTGATTTCTTGGCTAAATTTTATTGTTTTCTTTTTTTAAAGAATTCGGCTTATTTAGTAGCATGGCTATAGAAAGGAAGAGAAAGTAAAGGAAGAAAGATGGAGGTAAGAAATTGAAACGCAGCTGTTACAGAAACCTAGGAGTATCTAAAAAAAGCAATGGGTGCTAATATAGAAAATATGGGAGAGATAGGTATGAAAAAGAAGAAAATAAGAATTATCTGTTGTCCTATCACCCATGGGTAGCAGTTGACATCATTTTATATTTGTCTTTCTAGTATTTTTATTTATATACTTATAATGCACATATTTCTAAAGTTGAAAATCAGTTTATATTATGTATGTTTTAATAAAATTACTCATGAACAGTTCCCCAGCTTGGCGTGTATTATTCTACACTTTCATTCTTAATAATTGCATAGTATTCCATTGCATTATGGTAACTTAATTTGTTGATCAAATCCACTATTTATGGACATTAATGTTGTTCATAATTTTTACTATTCCGAACGGCATTCTAACAAAAACTCCTTCTTATTCTTGGCACACATTTTGACAGGACACTTAAATGGATGTAGACATAACATCTTGTTTTGCATATTTTTTAAAAGGAAATTTTAGGGAAATAAGAAAATAAAACACTACTTTGCAGTTATCTCCCAATCACTTTCTTGTCCTTAGCCCTTCCTTACCCATTGATAGAATTTATTGTTGAGACGTCTTCTGTATTTTACAAGTGAGAGCAAGTTCTCACATGTTTCTGGATGTACATAACCCTTCTGTGCTGCCAGCTAAGCAGTGTGTTCTGCTGGCTAATTCCTCTACGCCATACCTGCAGCACAAGGTTTTATGACAAATATCTCTACGGTCAAATATCCCCCACTGAAAATTAAGTATCACACTTGGATTAGTCTTGGTTTCACGTGTGTGAGGGGTCTGTCTTAGAGCTAGCTGGATGTTTGGTGCACTGGTTGGAGGTCACTGACACAGGAAGTGGATGTATGTCAGCTGATTGCCAGTGGTTCCTTCAGGGGCATCATGGGAAACAGACTTCACAAAATACATTCTGATTGAGGGCCTTCTGTGTGCTGAACATGAGTCTTGGGTCATTGAAAATTCAGTCTGGGACCAAGCTTTGGATAGCCTTGAACTTTAGCCTTAGATATTTGGACTTTATCCTACAGCTTACATTAGTTATGAAAGGGTCTTCTATAGGAAAAGCAGTATGTGAATCCAAGCACAAGAGAGAAGTCATCTCTTACAGGTGACCACTGCTTGAGTATTTGGGGAGAATGCTTTCCTTTTCTCCAAGTGATATATTGCATTGCTGAAATAATGCAACAAATTTGGAAAATATATACCTGTTGTATAGCAGACACCTTGTCAGAAACAGAAGGGAGGCAAAATAAACCCACTGCCTTTCCTAAAAGAAATGCACAGTGTATTGGGGAGTAGAGTACATAAGCAAACAGTCAGACAGTAACACAGTAAGTGTCATCATAGAAAGACATAAAACAAAGAGACATGAGAGAGTAGGACTGACTGACCGATGGGGTAGGGTCAAAAACCTCCACATGCAGTGCTGATGCTTGGAGTGGGCTTTAAGGTATGAAGTGAAAGCACTTAGGAGGACAGATGGCATTTCAGAGACAAAAAGCAATATGTATAAAGACAGGCAGACTTCAAACAGTCTATATATTTATCATGAAAGGTGTTATACATCACCCAAAGAGTGGATTTTGGTTGTAGATTTAAACCTGGGAAGTGATATACATCGTCAGATCAGAGCTGCTGAAAAAAAATTCACACAACCTGTGGAAGATTGGTTATAAGGTGACAAGACTCAAAACAGGAAAACTGGAACTCTAGCTGGAAAGAAAATGGTGGCTTGATGAAGGTAAAGGCAATAGGGGGAAAGCAGATATGAGAGGTATTTAGGAGGTACAAATGGAGAAGCCTTGGTGACTAATTAGATGAGAGGATGATGACAGAAGATAGTATATGGCTCCCTGATTTCTGCCTGGGGTGGCTGGTAGATGATGGAAATTTTAGAGATTGAAAACAGCAGGAGAAGGAAGTTTCATTTCAGCTTTGGACATAATGCTTTTGAGATACTGTGTGGTATCTGAATGAGAACGTCTAGGTAGCAGTGGCTTATACTGCTAGATCTTGCTGAAGATTACTGGCCCACTGTGAATCACAAGGCAGTACAATTTTAACATCTTTTAATGTTCCACTTTTTTACCAGGATCACATCTTGTGTCTTCTACCATGTACAGACCAGAGGCTAAAGGACTTTGCAGCTTCACAGTTGGACTCTATGGCTTTTTTAATCTGCAGCAGAGTCCCATAGAGTATCTGGAATAACTGCTGAGAACTCAATGTATAACATCCCCTAATTAAAGATCATTACCAGGTTAGGGATTGTAGGAAGCAGGAATGAGGTAAAGTGCATTTATCTTTTTTAAAAAAATTATTTTATTTATTTTTGTCTGTGTTGGGTCTTCGTTGCTGCGTGTGGGCTTTCTCGGGTTGCAGCGAGAGGCTACTCTTCGTTGCGGTGCGTGGGCTTTTCATTGTGGTGGCTTCTCTTGTTGCGGAGCACGGGCTCTAGGCGTGCAGGCTATGGTAGTTGTGGCACACGGGCTTAGTTGCTCTGCGGCATGTGGGATCTTCCTGGACCAGAGATCGAACCCGTGTCCTCTGCACTGGCAGGCAGATTCTTACCCACTGTGCCACCAGGGAAGTCCCTAAAGTGCATTTCTTATCAAACAGAAACCCACACCAATTCTAGTAGTGATTCGGATTGAAGTGGTAGCATTTGTCATGATTGGCTTTCATTTTCCTTCAGAGAACTACATTTTGCAGGAAAACGTAAGTCATTGTCTTTTTAGCTTGCATCTTCAGATGAAATAGATTTATCTGGTAAATTCATTCATTCATTCAACCAACTTTTACTGAGTGCTCATTATTTAAGGTTCACTTTTTTTATCTGGAAGATCAGAGATGAGTAAGATTTCGTGCTAAATAAGACATGGCCCCGTGTCTCCAGGAACACAAAGCAGTTGTTTTTCTTCATCATTATTGTTATAGCTCTTACGATTGTCATTAATTAATAAAGATAATAGTTGTATTCAATACCTTGTGGCTAGGATGAATAAAATCTTGGTTTCCCTCCCTCCCAGATGAGGTACATATACTGCTAGGCTAAATTATTATCCCTTTTATTCCCTTCAACCAGGAAGAAATGTGATGTAATGGAAGGGCTCCTCCCAACCACACTTAAGACCATATGTGGGGGATTTGTTTTTGTTTTTGTTTTTAACATCTTTACTGGAGTATGATTGCTTTACAATGGTGTGTTAGTTTCTGCTTTATAACCAAGTGAATCCACTATACATATACATATATCCCCATATCCCCTCCCTCTTGTGTCTCCCTCCCACCCTCCCTATCCCACCCCTCTAGGTGGTCACAAAGCACCGAGCTGATTGATCTCCCTGTGCTATGCTGCTGCTTCCCACTAGCTAGCTATTTTACATTTTGTAGTGTATATATGTCCATGCCACTCACTTACTTCGTCCCAACTTACACTTCCCCCTCCCTGTGTCCTCAAGTCCATTCTCTACATCTGCGTCTTTATTCCTGTCCTGGGGGGACTTGTTTTTATGCAGATTCCCAGACTCAAGCTCTGGAAATTCTGATTCATTAGGTCTGAGGTATAAATCTGGCAATTTTTAATTTTTACAAGCACCTCCAGGAAATTCTGCAGTACATAGTTTGTTGGGTACACTTTGAGAAACCCTGGTGTGTTTACCACAACAAGGACTGTGAGGTCTAGCTGACCAGAATATCAATTCCAACTTTATTAGTGGCAAGCAGTGTGACCTTGGGTAGGTTTTTATGAAAACTATTTGAGCCTCTGATTATTCATCTCAGAAGAAATGACTATGGGACATTTTTGTAGGACTAAATGAAATTTTGTATGTAAAATGGTTAACATTTAATTGGCACTTAATTTTAGGTTTTCTTCCTCCTTTCCTTTTTCATACCCCAATTAGCTCTCTGTTTTGTGTTTCTAATCTAGTATTTTACCCTTTCTTCCCTTTATGAGAATTTCTTTATGGAACCCATTTCTTTCTCACTGGAGTCTGCACTCCTTGAGTACAAGGATTTGCCCTCACTTTATTTCTATGTCCTCAAAACTTGCACACAGTAGGCATATACTAAAATCCTTTCTTAGACAGTTATCCTTATACCCTGGTACTTACTTTCTTTTATGATCTCCTACCAAAATGACCAGTAACGTGTTTGCAAGGTTCACACTTCCTAAAACTCACTAATTTCTCTTTGTTTTTTTATAGCACAACACATTTAGCATGACATAGGATCACATATTCTTTAATTCCCTAATCAAGAGGACATGCCTGATTTAAATCAAGGTGTGACAGAATCAAATGCTTGTTTTGACAGTTCATACAGACTCATTCATTTGTTGGCCGAAGAATGACTTGGTGACTTTGGCTATAGCTTGTGAGCTGGTAAATTTATACTATATCTAATTACTTTTATTACTTCAGGGAATACTTCCTGAGCTCACACTGTGTGCCAAATCCTGTTTGGGTGGCAGAGATACAAAATGAACAAGACAGTTCTTATTTCCATAAATCCCATGGGATAGTAATGATAGCAAACCAATATACAGGTAATTGAATCATAATGTGATATACACTCATCTAGAGGAAAGTGCGGGATGTTTGGGGACTCCTGACCTACTGTAGATGGGAGAGGGAAAGTTTCCTGAAGGTGATTATATCTATGACGAAAGCTGATGGAGTGGAGAGCAGCAAGCTGAAGGAATAGAAATGTACTTCAGGAAGAAGCAACAGCGTGTATAAAGACTAGGAGATGGTGTTCTTCATGCCCGTGCTCAGCAAGTGGTTCTGTCTGGTTAGGAGGGAAGAGGTTGAAGAAATATATGTGAAATCCTGTCATGGAGAGACTTATTTTGCTCGGGCTAAGGAATTAGCTTCGTCCTGAATGTGAAGGGAAGCCATTAAAAAGTTCTAAGTACAGATGTGACATAACTGTAATTCTAAGTTCATGTTTTCTGCCCACCATAAAATTTGCCTTTCACTGAGGTGTGCTTTACAAAAAAAAACTTTATTACATGCATTTATATATTTTCCTAAGAAATTGGAGCTTAACTTTTACAATCACTTGTGAGTTGAACGTCTAATAAGAGCTGGCAACACTCAATAATGGAATATAATAAAAGTGTCATCTCAAAACAGACGGATGCTATTTATTTGAAAATAGCACATTGTCTTTAAGATGCCATTAGAAAAGTCTAGTGTAAAATGGCTTCTTGCTGGGAATACCCTGCACAGCCTCTCCTAATCTCTCAGTATTATTGGTCAGGATAGGTCAGGTTATGCTGCAGTAATAAACAACCCCCCAACTCTCAGTCGTTTTGAAGAAAAGAGAATAGTATCCATTCTACAAGTTTCCTGTGAGTGATTGTCAGTGGAATGGGCTTTGCTGATTCTAGTCTCTTGGGTACTCAGGTCAGTGGAGAAGCTGCCTTCTTGAAAGTTGCCGACCAGTGAATCAGAGGGAAGGCAGAGCTCTGAAAAAAATCAGTGCTGTTCATGACACACTCTCCAGAGCTTTCCTCACTCAACTACAAGGAAGCCAGGAAATTCAAGCCAACTATGTACCCTGGAGAGGAGAAGACCAAAAATATTTGACAAATGTCATTAATTACTATCACACCAATAAAATGGCCATGAAGCCTAGGAAAAAAGATAGAAGTTCACACTACCACCTGAATCCAAGAATGACCAACATCCTTTTGCTAGAATCTTGGAGAAGATCCTACTACTGTGGAAAGGCAATGTTGCCTGCCATTCCACTAAACAAAGAATGTTGCCAGCTATTCCAATTCTACAAGGATCAAGTCACCAACCACTGCAGCCACCCTGCGCCCCACCATGGTGCACCTGAGGGAGATTTAGGATAGAGAAAAACAGGAAGCATTCGGTGCTTCAGATCATGGGCCAAGATAATTAAGATGCATATCTAAGGAATAATTTCAATGAGCCCAGACTCTTACAGCTTCCCATATGTAGAAAAGCACTAAAACCATTAACCTGAGATGTTTGCTTTTTGTGATTAACAGTAATCTTTGATGTTCAACTCTATGTTTTTCTTTCAGCAAAGGCTAAAAAATATACGAAAAAAGCCCACTGTATATCCTGACTCCTCTTTTAGCTCTTTGGAACAGTTCCTCAGAGCTATCTGAGAGGCTGTTTCCTGGCCTGTAGTCCTCAGGAAGGCCCCAGAATAAAACTTAACCTGCAAGTTTTAGGTTATGTGTTTTTCTTCAGTCGACTCTACCTGGAAGGCCAATGATGGCTCATTGTGGGGGAAACAAAATGGGTGGCTTTTATAATCTTTGCCTCATGAAACTGAGAAGCCCACCTGTATAAAGTCATCTGAGGTCTCTCCATCATCCCTAAGTTAACTTCCCCTTGGAAAACAGCCCCAGGGTTTATAGCAAACTAAAATCAATAACTGTCCATTCATCTCAAGGTTTCTTCTTTTTGGAGAGTCTAGAGTCCTCTTCCCTCCCACACTTCCAATTTTCTCATGTATAATCAGAGGCTGTGCTCACTATTAAAAAAAAAAAAAAAAAAAAAAAAGGCAAAAAGTACTATGCTAAGTGAGGTACAAATCTTCATTTCTTTTGACGACAGTCATGCTCCAATGAAACTAAATACTAGTAGCATTCACGAAACTCTCATTCTTTTGTCCTGGACAATAGGCTGCAGTCCTGGAATTTATAATATGAAGGCAAAGCAGTGGTCTTATGATTTCTACCTGTTCCCAAAGGAATGATTTCTTCTAGCCAGCAAAACTAAACAGGCCTTTAAATAGAGTAATGAAAGGTTATGGGAACTTACAGATTTGGATTTAAATTCTTGGGTCTATCCAGTGTGGACTTGACAAAACTAACCTCTAGTGCCTCAGTTTCCCCATCTGTCAACAAAAATAATAATAGACCCACACCATGAGGTTGTTGTGATAAAACAATCTTACACGTAAAATATACAGAAAATGCCTGGCTAGGATTATGAGTGGTATTACCACACTTCACAAGCAGCCAGAGAGTGTTTCCTGAGTTATGTATGATCTATTCGTGTGTGAACTGTGGGTAAAAAATACAATTCTTTCTGTAATACTACATTTCCTGGTCTTCTAGGGAAGCCACATGTGACATCCCTGACAACCCTGTTCAGAGATTTGAGTTTTGTTGTCCCTTGAACTTCATCCCAGTAAAAGCCATTTCCAGCTTCTGCTGCAATGGTCAGCAACTCAAAGACATGAAACCAAAAATGGTAAAATAACAAGAATGTAGAGTCATTTTTCATTTTCTGAAGTCCCAAAGGTTCAGGGAGATAATTATCAATGAACATAGACTGGGTACAATGTACTATTCTAGGTTTTTTCCCCTGTTAGAGTGTAAATTCCAGAAATGTCCATCTTATATAGTCTGGACTTAGAAGGGGGTCTGGCATGTTATAGATTCTCAGTAAGTATTTGAACACTTTATTGAGTCATCTAGCCCCATGCTGGGTACATGACTGACCTGAAGTATTTGCTAACATCATATTTTTCTGAGCTTCAGACTCCTTATCTGGCAAAACAAAGGAGTAAGTCTCAAGGATTGCAAACGCAAATCCTGGTAATGTTAAAATAAATGTGTAAAGTCACCTGATATAATACAGGTAGGAGTGGTGGGAACTGTGGCTAATTAGAGAAGGGATTTACATACAACTATTTTTTTAACAACTAAACTTACAACTATTTTTGTAAATCCCAAGGGATTTACATACAACTATTTTTTTAACAACTAAACTTACAACTATTTTTGTAAATCCCAAGGGATTTACATACAACTATTTTTTTAACAACTAAACGTACAACTATTTTTGTAAATCCCAAGGGATTTACTACAACTATTTTTTTAACAACTAAACTTACAACTATTTTTGTAAATCCCAAGGGATTTACATACAACTATTTTTTTAACAGTAAGCATACCAAAGAAAACCCATCCCCTGAAAAATTAATTCATTCTTCAGGCTGCTTGTTTGTGACCTTAGCAGTACTAGTTCAAGTCCTTTCCTGCACTAACATTGTGAGTGGGGTTGTGTGAGCCAAGGTTCTCTTGAAGCCTTGCTGCCTGTTCACAGCCGCTGCTGCCAGCCTTATTAATTCCTTTTTTTTTTTTTTAATGAGATGCTGAAAAAGGGTTGCATGTAATTTCAGATGACTTTATTACCTTATTTATCAAGGATGCCTGTCTTACCAGTAACTGATTTTGAATTCCAGATAACACTATTTACATCCAATCCTGGACATGAGGTCAAATGGCTAAACTGTGGCTTACTCACTTACATCCCAGATATAAGGTATCACTAAATCCAGAAATGAATTATCCCTGATGGGGTCTCTTTAACACGTGGCTTTGGGAACTCGTCATTTAGATGTCAGTCATTCCCTCCTCCTGGCTCCGATGTCTCACACATTTCCTGACGACAATTAGGGGGACTAAAATCACTCATAATCACAATCACACTTGCCTTCCTTATTGGCTCACAGGCAATTTACTTCTCTCAGCTCCCCTGTCACATAACACACCCCGGGTGTTACTTTTCCAAACTTCAGTTATAGACATTCAATCTGACAGCTTCCCTGAAGTCATTATGTTGCCCCCTCTTTTCTGATATTGATTCCGAATATTTGGGTAAAAGCATTAAAAAAATGCAGTCAGCCATCCAGATGTTTAGGAAGATCCAGATGTGTATCATATATAGACATGCCTCTAGGTGATGGATGCGATCTTGTAAGCTTTGAAGTGATATGGAATCAGAATAGAAATTTTATACCACTTGCCTTTCTTTGCGTATCCAAAATGTACTAACATATCTGCTAACAGAAAGGCCCATCTGTACCTGAGTTATCCCTTCAACCACTCATGAGACATGGCAGGAGGTATAAAATTGGGGGCTTCTTTCTTCTTCCTCAACTGTTTTCTGGAAGAGGACTGGAATAGCTTTGACATCTATTTTCCCACTGATATGATTCATGCTGCCAGTTCTTTTAGAAGGCAAAAACAGCTAGTGTCAGTTTTATTTGAAACAACAATTTTCTTTCCCTATTATGACAACAGCTACTACCACCACCAATATCCTGAATATCTAGAATGTATTAGGTACTCAGCTGGTAGCTATAGATCTCTTGTGATATTTCATCTTTAAAAACTTGAGATGTTGGTCTTTGGTTCCAATTTTATAGATTAAAAAACCTAACCCCCATCAAAGCTCACTTTCCTAAGATGGCACATGAAGGATTCACATGAAATTCAAATGCAGTTCAGTCTAATTCTAAATAAAAATATTAACAACAGCAGTTATAGGTGTTACTTTGCTATAAGTCAGGCCTCAGCACAAACTATTTCATTAACCTTTGCAACACCCTGTGAGATACATATGGTTTTTCTCACTCTGTGGATGAGCTTTTATTTGCCTGTTTTTATTTTAGTTCCTTCCAAGTTCGTGTCTCTGTGAGGTTTTCTCACTTTTTTCTTAATTTCCCCCAACTTAAACACTGGTTTTGTTGGTGTCCCAATGTATTTTTTAATTTAATGGGGTACTTAATGAACACAACATATTGCTTGTGTTACTGAGTCCAAGCTCACTCTGCTTGCCGCACAACAGGGAGACGAGGTGTTGAGACAAGTAACAGGACTTTATTCAGAAAGCCGGCAGAGAGAAGATGGCAGACTAACGTCTCAAAAAAACCCATCTTCTCGGGATTTGATGCCAGTTTCGTTTATAGAACAGAGAGGGGGAGGAGATGAGGAAGTAAAGTAAAAAGGCCTTAACATTTGCAAATGTCCCCTGGAATGGCCAGCCTCAGGGCAGGGGATGTGTTAATTCCTTCTTTCTTGCAGCTGTTCACAGGTGGACCGGGGTCAGGATGTTTCCGTGAACAAAGGCGCCATGGTTTAACCTTCAGGCAGAGGGGTGGGGTTCCCTGAGGCAGGCCATTGTGTACAGACAGTACCCTTTTAGTGAGCAAAAGCAATGGGAAGCAAAGGTTAAAGTAAAAGGAACGAGACCCAACATGTAGTCAGATTTGTAACGGGCTCTTCCCTGTTACACTGGGTTTATACAGATATACTCAAGAGACTGAACTTCTTGCTGCCATGTAGTTTTCAAATCTTTCCCTATTTAGTATTTCCATAAAACTCTACTTTTTGTGTGAGAGTGTCTCCCCTGAGAAGCTTCCACTTCCCATATCTTAAAAGAAGTATGATAGAATAAAACAGGCCCCTGGGAATCTGAATGCCAGCTCATTTCCGGATTAGCTGTGTGATCTCAGAAAATTAACCTAGACTTTTGAATTTTAGCTTACTCACTTGTAACATGGACGTATGGTACCTTCACACACATACACACACCCACTGAGTATAACAGTTCGATTAGATTAGAGAGTGAAAATGCCTGTCGTGTAGTAGTAATTCAAAAGATGCTACTTCTGGCCCTAGAACACATCCCTGTACATTCAGTCTGGGCTCAGAGGACATCTATCCCATTGCAGAAATGTCTCTGTTCAGTCTCCATTCAAACATACAAACACTTAGTAAAGTGACTGACACAGTCTATGGAACTCAATTCATATCAGTTCCTCCTTTATTTTCTCGTTTTCTCCTAATTTTTGTAACCTGCATATATTCTTGAGACAAAGAAAGCGTTCTGAAAAACTTGACTAAATAAATGAAATAAATAACCTGGGAGCTATGTCCTTTGTGTATTTAATTCTTACAACAATTATATGAGATGGAGCTATTATCTCGATTTCAATAATGAGGAAACTGAGGCCAATGGTTAATGAAAACTCCCAAGGCTACACAGCTAATGATTTCCAGAGGCAAGGTTTTAGCCTTGGTTTTCCTGTCTTATTCAAAGTCCCCTTATCTTCCTGACACGTAAATCTCTCTCTCCATTATAAACATAGCTCAACTGATTCTGTACGTAAAATTTTGATATTTTATCATAAACTTTTGTATTAACTTAAATTAAAAATATTGCATAAAGTGTCTTATACGTATCATGATTACTGAGAAAATGTGGCTCCTGGTAAGACACTCACCTTACCCTAGTCCCGGCCCTTTACACAATTCCTCATATAAATTGTCAATTATCATGTCTTCATGTACTGTTTAATTCATTAATTAATTCACTCATTCATTAATTCAGAAAACTGCACACAACCTATGTTTCTATATAGTGTTGGTCTTATAAAAAGCCCTCTTGTTATGTAGCCCTGGGCAGGTTCAGGAACCCACACTCGAATATTAATGAGTGGGAAATGGAAGATTTTATGATGCCTGACCTTTCTGCTTTAATCCATTAGGAAGTATAGATTGGTTAGTAGTTAGCACAACTGGGCAAAAGCTGTCTAAGTGGAAAATTGATCCAGGTAAGTGCACGCAGAGCGGGTCCACCCATTCATGCTTCCTATTTTAGCATTCTGACTTTTGCTCACAGTTACCTCAAGTTCATGTCCCAGCATGCCAAGCTGAATGTGGAGGAGACTTGTCATGAACTGACAGAGATGCCATTTTTTCCTCATGTTAATTAAAGGGATAAGGTAAAAGAAATGGCATACAAATCAAAAGATCAGCACGGGCCTCTAAAAAGCAGCCCTGGGTGTCTCCTCACTCAGGTCAATTGGGCTCTTCACTGAGAAAGTTTTACAGATACTTGCAAATATCAGTGTAGGGCCCATTTCCTTTGGCTCCATAGAAAAATCCCAGGCCTGGCTGCCCCTCCTTCATTGTTGAGAGCAGTTCAGGCAGAGGGAACACACTGTGGTCTGGTGGAAAGTGTTTGGAAGACCTGTGTTCTTGACGCAATTCTGTCTCATTCACTACCTTTTGTCAGGGCTTTCATCTCCCTATTAGAAAAGTCAGAGGGTTGGATTGGGTGATCTTTAAGGACCCACCCTAGCACTCTGTGATGCCCTTGGGTTCCCATTCTAGCTCCTATATACCTCGAGGTCTGCCTTTGCAGTAGATGAGGGATGGAAATAGGTTTCATTTCAAGTACTAAATCCAATTAATTGGTCATGTCTGACTGGAGCTCTGTGTTGAGGGATTTCTGAAGGGGCATGTGACCCCAGAAGGACAAGTACTACAATGTTCCACGGAGTGGGGTGAAATTGGGGATGGGGTCACAGTGGTTTCCTGAATGCCTTGTAACTGCCTTACGTGTACTAGACTG
The DNA here is from genome assembly GCF_039906515.1 of Pseudorca crassidens. NCBI lineage: Eukaryota > Metazoa > Chordata > Mammalia > Artiodactyla > Delphinidae > Pseudorca > Pseudorca crassidens. The sequence continues at coordinate 58,346,488 of NC_090304.1, forward strand.
CGATTGAGATAGGAATTCTGTCCTTTCATCTTTACACTCCTGGCATCTAGTTCGGGGGCCTTGAAAATAGCAGATGTTCAATATATGTTGAAGGATCCTGAAGAAATGAAGGAATACCGCTCATGGAACTCTGAGACTCTAAGTATCTAGAGGACAAAGGGCGTTTATTTTAATGCCGACATTCCCTTTGCCCAGCATAACACAGCCTAGCCTGCTATAAATCTCAATAACGATAAGGTGAATTTTGGGTGAAATGATGACTCCTATAGCAAAATGAATATAAAGAAGAAGTAATGATAAGGTTTCTGACGTGCTTGTGTTCAAATCCAAGGCCGATTATTTGCTAAGTGTTATCCTTGGGCAGGTTCCTTCAGTTTACTAAGCCACAATGTCTTCTTCTATAAAATGAGGATGATAACAGTACCTAAATCATTGGTAGTTATAAAAACTGAATAATGTGGGAGTCCATAGTATAGAACCTGGAATATATCAAGAACATATTAGTTATCATTATTGATATAATTATTAGTTACTGCCTATGAAAATGTATTACATGCTATGCTGTAGCCAAGAATATTTCATGTTATCATAGTACTTCTAAGAAAATCAAGGCTATTTTGATGAGAAAAAGCAAAACAAATCCTTCTGGGAGGGAGCGGAGTGTTGGAGAGGGAAGGTGCAAGAACAGAGAGCAATGGGAGTCAACAACTCAGAGCCTCATAATTATCTCCATGTGATTTCCCAAAGCCCTTCACCCCGTCAGCCTTACAAATACGTAAACATTCCCTCTTTGCAGACAAGTTCAAGGTGAGAGCACTAAATGATTCCATTACTGAGTCCTGGATCTAGGCTGAACTGTATTCTCAAAGATACATATGTTCTTATTTAAATGATTGTTTTCTTAAATGCTTCGTACCCATCACATTTTTAAAAGGCCATAATCTAGGCAAAAGAAAATCACCAGAGATGTTGGATGAGGAACTGGTAGGATCATGGAGCCCTTTTCCATTGTATGATCACTATCTGTGCATACTAAGTGGCACATATGACATACACATGGGGTATTTGAAGGGAGCTGTACAAAAATGTTTTGACTAGTGCAACAGTATGGCTAACATTAGGAGGGAAAGAAAATATCATGGCATAGGTCATAAAGCTGATTAGTTGGTCAAGTTATTGTATTTCAAGATGGCTGGCAGAAAATCCGAAATACAGTAGCTATCAGTATATCAGTATGTTACTCATTTCCTTTACCCTATATCTTATGGCCATTATTAACACTGATCATACCCTTGTTCCTTACACTCAATTCAAGAAAAATTTTCACAACCTTCTTTATAACCATATGGCTCACTTCCTTCATTTGCTAAGTACAAACTGAATTTTCTCCCCACTTACTGACAAGCAACACACATGCAACACATATCTATAGAATCTCTTTTCTACATCAGGCATGTGGTAGGCACTGTGAAGGACAAAACATAGAGCAGACATTGGTCCTATTTCCAAGGATTTTAGAGCCTAATTAGTCTCGTGTAGAAAGAGGGAGTAAGATCAATTTGGAGCATTATAATACAGAGCAAAAGGAATCCAGGATCTGGAGATTAGGACATGAGAATATAAGGGAGAAAGAAAAGGAAGAAGAAAGGAGAAAAAATTAACTAAAATACCTTTAGTAGCCACTGTATACGAGGCACAGTGCTAGCCACTTAACCACATTCATGTCTGTATCTACACCTACACCTCTCTATATATTCATAAAAATTACACCTGTCATCTACAGCTACATCATAAAATACAGGTGCATCAGCAAGTTTTATCATCTCTATTTTACAAATGAGGAGGGTGAGGGTGAGAGAAGCTAAGCAATACAACTGAAATGTATTCTTTTTTTTTTGCGGTACGCGGGCCTCTCACTGCTGTGCCCTCTCCTGTTGCGGAGCACAGGCTCCGGACGCGCAGGCTCAGTGGCCATGGCTCACGGTCCCAGCCGCTCCACAGCATGTGGGATCTTCCCAGACCGGGCCACGAACCCGTGTCCCCTGCATCGGCAGGCGGACTCTCAACCACTGTGCCACCAGGGAAGCCCTATGTATTCTTAGAAAAAGAGGAAAAATGATAGTCTGTACAATTGTCTCTATGACTCACCTCTCATTTGTTTCCCTGGCCTCCATATCCTTTTCCAGAATAATAACTTACATTTATTAAATGTCAGATCTGTGCTAACCTTTTAATACATATTGTATTACTTAATGATAATAATAACCCAGTGAAGGGAATGTAGTTGCCCTTCCTCATTTCATAAATGAGAAAATGGAGACTCAGGGAACCTACGCTATACAGAAGTGATTTCAAAACAGAATTACAAAATGAGGCATTCTCTGTTATCTCACGCTCCCACTCCATGATCTGAAAATATATATGTTTATAATACATATGTGTAATGTTTGTGTATACACACACACACACAGACACACACATGATATTATTTGTATCTATCATGTATCGAGCTCTCATTATGTGTTGGATTTTAAGCCAAGCTTTTTTCATGTATGATACAATTTTATCCACTTGAAAACCCCATGACAAAGTCCTATCACTTTCCCCATTGTATAGGTGAGAAAACAGGTCCAGAGAAGTTAAAAAAAAAAAAAAAAAAAAACACTGAAGGTCACATAGTAGGTGAATAGCTGAGCAGGGGTATGTACATGTTGGCTGTCTGACTTCACAGCCCTCACTCTTAGGGAGCTGAGAGGAAAGGCCTGGACAAGGAACTGGGCACACTGCTGAGGTGTCTTCCTCTTCGGAAGTAGAGTCAGAGAACTGAAAACTTCTTGAAAAAATGTGGCTTGTTTCTATCGTGAATCCCTCCAAGCCCTAGACAGAACTGTAATGCATGTGTTTCAGTTCACAGTTAAATACCTTGAGGGCCTGCTTTGAATCCTCTTGCCCGATTTTCTGTCTAAGGTCTACATGAGCATGAAGCTAGAAGAATGTCCATCTCCCACCAGTCTTGTTAGCCTAGCCTGACACATAAAGCTTACATTTCTGAGAGTTGCAGACACTGCCATTCTGTTTGTCTTGTGTAAGGCCTTGTCACTTTCTCTGCTTAGAGAGGCCTCCTCAATGTATTGACAACTCCAATCAGGAAAATCCACTCTGGTGTGTCCAGTGCCAGAATATTTAGACAAAACTTTCTGCCTGGAGACAAGGCCAGGACCTCACTTGGTGAGACTGTGGAGTGAGGAGTAAGGGAACTCTGGGTACTCGATCCTTCTGCCTAGAAATAGTGAGTGTGTGATTTGGAGCCAAGCAAACTGGGCTGGGATCAAATCTCTCTAATCCATATATTACTAATCATATAACCTTAGACAAGTTACTTAAAATTTGTGAGCTTTAGTTTCCTGAACTATCAAATTGTGATAATACTGAACATCATTATAAGGCTTTAATGAGACAATTAATGTATAGAAAGTGCCTAGTGTATTTCCTAGCACAGAGTATGTGCTAAAATGTGGTCGATATAATGATTCTCATCTTTATCATATTACCATCTTCGTCATCATCATCCTTATTATTAAATAACACAAGGTATTAGCCACCATTGTTACGTGTCCCCTCAGAATATCAGGATCTACCACTGCTGGATAATTCGGGCAAAGACTTGTTGGAGGCTGCAGAAAAGATCCTCTTTCTCAAGTTCAAATATTTGCTCATTCTGGAGGCAAAGGAGAGCTTGCTTTAGAGATTAACAGGAGATCCAATTTCAAATTTCCCATGTTGGAACTGAGGATTCTAAATAACGACCTGGAGATTTGAATATCAACATTCCCTGGAGAGGAAGTAGCCAAATGGCATTCTCTATTGCTTTCAGCAAATCCAATGAGCTGAAAGCTCAATTTACAGTGAATCTTGGGAGTGACTTGTGGAAAGAACACTGACTAGGAATAAAGACAGCTATGATCTAGTCAAAATAACACTCATAATTAACATCTGCATTCCTCTATGCAGTTTAAAATATATTTCATAATATTTGATCTTTGTGACAACCCTATGAGCACATGTTATTATTTTCCCAGAATCCAGTTCCAACCCTTCCTCTCCAGAACCACAAATATGGTCCTGGATTGGGTCTATCACCTCTTACCTGGTGTGTTTCAATAGCCTCCTCACTGATTTTCCTTCCTTAGTTTCACACCCTGCATTTCATTTCCTACCTTTATGACCAAAGGCTCTTTCTAAATCACACATATGGTCATTTCACTACCCTATGTAAAACATTTCAAATTCTATACCTCCCAATTACCATAATATCTTCCCTCCCTTTCTTTCTTTCCTTCCTTCCTTCCTTCCTTCCTTCCTTCCTTCCTTCCTTCCTTCCCTCCCTCCTTCCTTCCTTCCTTCCTTCCTGTGTTCTGTAGCCCAAATTCTGCCTCATAAGTGTCATGTGAAAGTAGCAATGAACAGGGCTGCTTCAGTGGAGGTAGAGGAGAACCACCCAAACAGCACTTGTCACCTCCCCCTACTCCCCATCCTGTGCTCTGTTTCATTCATCCCTCCCCTAATCCAAGTGGTCTATGGAACACAGCGTGAAATGTCACTGGCCTACAGAACAAAGTTCAGACTTCTTAGCCGAGGAAAGAGTCAGCATTTAACCCCCACCCCATCCCGCCAGACTCTCAGTGAGGAATTAGCCCAAGTGACAATGGCAATCCAGGAGGTGGGCCTCCCAAGGTGCAGAGCTAAGCTGATACATTAGGGGAGAGAGCAAAAGGTGAATGGCTAAGACACCTGTCTTTCAACCATCTTTTGCATCAAATGGAAACTTCTATATTACCTGAAGGAAATATACATGCATACACTTTAGAACCCGTGCATGAGTTGTTTTTTTCAACCCAAATGCCACAAATATTATGTCCTCTGCATAATCTCTCAGACTTCCCTGCCTTTCCTGTAGGCTATCTGTTTTATCTTGTACTTACTTTTTTATACCACTTTATGCTTTACTCTATGATACAGCATATCACCTTGCACTGACACTGCAGTTTGATGTCTGTCTCTCCCCCTAGACTTTAAGAACAGGGAGCATGTCTTATTCATCTTTTGATCAATAACACGGTGGTTGGCGCACAGTAGGTGTGCCACCAATATTTGTTGAACTGAAGGTGAGAATTTATTTCACTAATAAGCAAAAGTACAGAAAGCATGCAAACACTGGCTAATGGTGTGGCTAAGACTATACTTTTTTTTTTTTACTACTGTAAAAGCTGATTATTCTTTTAATAAAAGGATTTGATTGACAAGAACTGAATGAACAAACAACTCTTCTCAAAACAAAGCTATTGCATTATGAAAGGTGAGCCATTACCTCACGAATAAAACACACTGACTACATTTGAGGGTGCAAACTAATTTTGGAAACTGCATGGAGTGAGATAATGTGTATGAGGGGAAGAAGAGAATAAAGAAGAAACATATAAGCAGGATACAGGGCTTTCTGGCAACTGTATGCTCTGCCCTCAGCGATCTGAGCTTTTGACCAAGAAAATCAATGCATAGCATCAGAGAGCTGATAGATGGGTGATCGCCATAGAAAGAGCATGGCTCTCAGGATAGGTCAAGACTTGACTGTATCCAAATCAGTATATTATCATATATTAAGAAAGAGTACAGAGAACCAAAGTGGAGGGGTCCCCTTACCAGGAGAAGAAGGAAGAGAAAGAAAATTGACAGAGCACTGCAGCCATCCTCAAGGGAAGAGACACTGAATCCAGAAAGCACGACCATTCCAGTTGCAGACAGAGAAGCTTCATCGGACTTTATCTTAGCTCCAGTGAGAAATCCTTTGTGAAAGTCTTCATGTCTTCATTTTGTTTATGTTTTCTTTTTCTTTTATGCATTCATTTGACACAGGTGTATAAAAATAGTCATTAAAAGCATGTGCTTTGAAGTCAAACATATTCAGGCTCATGTCCCAATATTGTCCCTGGTGAAAAATGGAAACTTGAGTGGAACTCTTCCCATATCACTTTAGCTCTTTCCGTTATAGTGCACTCTACCTGCCTACAAACTGCCTGATGGCCAGAGCCTGCTCTGCCTGCAACACTCCGCAGGCCAGAAAGACTGGAGAGTCACGCCTCCAAACCCACCCGCAGCAGACCTCAACCAATGACTTACGGAAGGTGGTGTATAAATACTCCCAGCCCCTTGCACCTCTGATGGGATAACTCTCCGGCATGTTTTCTCCTGACTGCCTGAGTTTTCCCGGTGAGATTGAGTTTCAGTCACCCACAGTGGTCTCTGGCCAGATAACGCACCTTTTATTGCTTGCTTTCCCTTTCCTGCCTTACCTCCTCTCTCACCACGGGTATTTCCTGGAATCATCTGCCAAATAAACTACTTGATCCTGAATCCTGTTTTCGGGATTTATTTCTGGGGGACTCAAACTAAGAGAGTGACCACCTCTGTGAGCTTCATTTTTCTTTTCTGAAAATGATGACCACGGTACATAAATGCAACCTGCAAAGAGTATATAAGATAATACATGCAAAATGCTGAGCACAGTGCCTGGCACGTTTGAGTCTTGTGGACACGTTAACCATCATTTGTTTTGTGGTTCTTAAGAGCACAGTATGTTCTGGATGTGCTAGCTCCCCCGGGAGGTGCTGTACAGAGAAAGGCCAACAAGATGCTACTCATCACTGCCCACAAGGAACTTACAGTCGCACAGAAAATATAAGTTAACTATTACTCCTCATGGTAAGGGCTATATCATAATCATAGATAAAACAACATGATAAGGAGAGAAGTGTGTGATGCTGCGGGAGCCCATAATAGAATTTAGCCCAGTAATGGCAGAACACTTTGTAGGGATTTGACACTTAAGGAATGGACAAGGGTTGGCCAAATGTGTGTGTGTGTGCGTGCACGTGCACATGAGCACGGAGAGACAGTATCACAGGTGGAGAAAATCATATATCAAAAGACCTGCATGTATGAGAGAAAAATGGATGGAGGTAGAAAGGAGGCAGGGGCAGAGGGAGAGAAAGAGAGTCTGCCCAAAACTCTCCTGAAGGAACAGAAAAAAGTGCCCTTTAAATTGATCCCATGTGCATCAAACTACCACCACTTCAGCTCCCAAAGTTTTTTTTTTTTTTTTTTTTTTTTTTTTTTTTAATATTGGAAAACCAGTCAGATGTCTGTGAGCTAACATTGCCATTTAGTCACTGAAAGGACCACCTTTGCTTTTTATGTGAACACACTGAGAGGTGTTCTGGTTTAATTTGAATGTGTGTCTTGTGAGCTGGGGGACAGTCTGGCAAGTTCCTCGAGTTACACCAATTCTGGGCCACTAACAAGATGGAGTTTATGGAGCTCAAAGGCTGAGAATGCCACCCTGAGGCTGGGTCTATTCACAAGGTGACGCTGCTCACAAGTGTTCCTGGTGGGCTCTCTTTTTCTGGGGACAGCTTCATCTTGACATCGTGCCCTTATTCTCTGTCATCACCCAACATCCACCGCCCCCCCGCCACAACCCCCATTCTAGATTGCAGATCTCTCTCTTCTAATGCCAGGAAATGTACACCCTCAGCATCTTTATCAGCCAAGACCATCAGTGAAAGCCTAAGTGATCTTCCTTCTCCCAGGGCCCTGGGTCCTGGAGAAGTTATAAATCTTCTGTGGTAGGGGTGAATTAAATATTACACAGTGCAGCTCTTTGAACTCATAGAAGGGAAAGTGCTCAGTAAATGCATGTTATTATTACTGCTTCTGGCTGTAGACACTAGGGCATCTGAGACCCCTTACTTTTTAAGTGTTTTCTTTCGTTTTTTTTAGTGGTTGTAATGAAACTTATCTGCTTGCAGGTATTACCCCAGTAGTCTATCTTGCCTTTAATTTTGAGTAACTCCAAGAACCAATGACCATTGGAACCACCACAGCTCAGACATCGTCAAGAAGACATACGTTTTATTCTTAATTGGGTGGTATGGATTATTTTTCTTTTCAGTATTACTGGAAAGGGGTAGGAACAGATTTTCCAGAATGGTGCAATAAAAATAAAATTTGATTGATTAATTCAATAACTGTGGCTAGGAAACCTCTTGTGCGGCAGTGGAGAGGAAGTGTCCAATGCCCTACAGATGGAGGCTGCATAACTCACGTCTGTTTGAGAGACTCCTGAGCTCGATGCTGGCTTCTTGGAGAATAGCTCACTCTTGGAAGTAGGAGCCAGGCGGATTGACTTATTTTCCTCCTGAGCTCCATCTAGTGAGTTAATCTAGTCTAGTGATGCCTATGGAGCATCAAGGTATAGATGGTAAATCATATTTGTAAAGCTCTTTAGCAAGTCATCTTCCATTTTTGCCATGATTCTACTGGCAGAAGCACTTAGATCTTGCCTGTAGGTAGAATTCAGCAGAGTCCTGACGCCGAAGTGAGGCCTGCTGAAGGGATAATTGGTTCATTTGCATGGTAGGGAATTTCAATCAGGAGTCACGGGACTCATGACACTGTATGCAAAATTCTTCTGTGCACATTTTTCTGAGGAAAGACTGACACTAACTTTTCCAAGTTGTCTATGAGTCCCCCAGATGTTAAGAACCGCTACAGTGGACTATATATTCGTGGGCTGGTGGCACTAGAAGGTATATGATGCTTTAAAAATGTATTTGTGAGCCCGGGATGACCATTTGATCAGAAATGTCATTTTTTCCACCTGGGGATATTATCTAAAACTGACTGGATTTACAAAAGCTACTGAAGTCTGATTTAAGGGGAAGTCTGTGTGAACAGATCAGAGGTGGTGTGGACTCCCACTTATCCTTCAGGGCTCATTTTAAATGTAATTTCTTCAAATGTAATTTCATCATAACACTTTGCACACATGTAATATGCATACATTTCTTTTAAATGTCTGCTTTCTGATTAGTGTTGGAGCTCCTCGGGGGCAGAAACTCAGTCTTTTTCAACATTACACTCTTGGACCATAATGTCAGATACATTCTATAAATGTGTATGGATTGAATAAGCGAAAAGTCTCCCTGTGTGATGGGAACTACCTTAACAGAGACCTAGGAGGTCAGTGTGGAGTTCTGTGTTAACCATGAGGTTTTAAATTGTGAATGAGAGCTACCCTGCTAGTTTAAGTCAAATTGGGAAATGTACTATTTATGAATGGTGGGAAAGGAGGGAATGGGCTGGCTTCAGGAATGACTGGACACAGAGCTCAAAACAGAGCTCCAGGCATCAAGACCTTCACATCATCTTTTTCTTTGCTTGTGTTCCTCTGTTGGCTCAGTGGGTTGCCACCACAGGGAGATGATTTCCTGCAGTGATGAACAGTTAACCTCCTTTCTCACTGTGTACATTTATTACTCCCTTTGAATGTGCAGCAACTTTTTCAGATAAACAGACTAAGTCAGCTTTCTCTCATGTACAAATGAGGAAAAAAATCAGAAGGGTCAAGTATGAATAACGTCATACAGCCAGAAAGCAGTGGAGCAAGAAATAAAACCTTTCAAAAAAACTTTTGTGGAAATGGGAAAGCCTGAGCTTCAACATTCCTTACACCTTTATTTAAGTATTGTGGTTCCATTGACTGAGTGGTAGTAAGCAAGTAACCATGCCTTTCTGAGCTCTGTTCTTCCTAGCTGATACATAGAGGGCAGAATAACATCAACTCCTCAGGGTTGATTGACATCTATCTATCTATTTATCTATCTGACTACCTACCTATCTATCTATCTATCTCACACACTCAAATATGTCATTTCACTTAATATACATATAACTAATATTATATATATATATATATATATATATATATATATAAAGTGAAATGGTGTATTTGAAAGTTCTTGGCACATAGATTGCCAAATAAATATTGATAAAGTCAAGTATATAACCCATCTAGCAATGTACAAAATATGATTATGAAATGAACTTCATGGAAAACACTTCCCATTATTTTAATTTTTATTTGCCAGCATTTATTTCCTCTTCTATCTCACATTCATGTATACTTTTTTGGTGCACCATATTATATTGTATTTGACACAGTATTCCAAATACAAACACACATCTTTAGAAAGAACTTTCTATACTTTCATTCACCCAAAAATATTTATCGGATGCCTACTGTAATAGGTGCCAGACACTGGAGGACATACCAGTAAATAAGACAGACCAAGTCCCTGCCTGTGTGGAATTTACATTCTATAGTAGAAACAGATTACAAACTAGAAAATAAATAAATGTATAATAAAGTTTCAGATTGAAGAGAGATGGAGTATGAAAAAAAAAAAAAGCAGCAGGGGGACAGAGAATGAGGGGATGGTAAAATTTTAAGTACTGAGCCACCAGAGCTTCTATCTGAATAAAATCTTGAAAAAAAAGAAAACACTGAATGCTAGGTTAGAAGAATATTTATGGCAGAGGACACAGCAAGAGCAAAGGGGTTAGGGCAAGAGTTTTTCTTTGAGAGCTCCAACAAAAGTAGAGTAAGTGGGGGAAGATGAGAGGAGATGAAATTGAAAAGCTGGCTAGGATACGACCATGTGGATGCCTTGAAGGCATGGTAAAGTGTATATGCAAGCTTCTAAGTGCACTGGAAAGCCTCTGGGAGCGCCTGAGTGAAGAAGGGACTTGTACGATTTTCTGGGTGATGGACACACTGCTGGGGACAATGGTGTGAACAGAGATACCAATTTTGGTGCTACTGCAATTGAAAGATGATGACAGTTCCAACAAGGAATCCTGGAAGCAATGAGAACTGATCTGGTTTAGAAAATGCTTTGCAGGTATTAGCTGACAGGGTTTGATAACTGAAAGGAGGAGAATATAAAGTTATTTACGTTTTAAAGGAAAAGAGACCGACATTGAAAACTCTGTTTTATAACAGCCAACATTTACTGAGCACTATGTGTCATGCCCTGTGCTAAGTGTTTTATATTCATTATATCATTTAATACTAGTCCTCCACCAAAGAATTGGGCTTCCCTGGTGGCGCAGTGATTGAGGGTCCGCCTGCTGATGCAGGGGACACAGGTTCGTGCCCTGGTCCGGGAGGATTCCACATGCCGCGGAGCGGCTGGGCCCGTGAGCCATGGCCGCTGAGCCTGCGCGTCCGGAGCCTGTGCTCCGCAACGGGAGAGGCCACAACAGTGAGAGGCCCGCGTACCGCAAAAAAAAAAAAAAAGGTCTGATTTTGTTTGTTTTTATTTTAAACTCTGACTCTTGGCTTTTGTAGATCTTGATCTTGATGGCTTTGTCTCCCATTTCTTGCCCTGGATTCAACATTTAAAAGTAATGGCAGACACAACTTTTAAAAACCTTAATCCCCTGAGTTTCCCAGAGGAGGGCTTCCTTACACACTCACCCACTAGTCCTTCCCAGCCGTAGCCTGGCTGACTATGAGGGCCCAGACCCCTGGGATGGGAGATGAGCACCTCTATTCCTGCCAATCTTGAACACTGTGAATGTAATTATTATTACTACTATTCTGTATACTCATTATGCATGAAAAAACAGGCATAACAATTTGCACTGCACAAGTAAATTTTAAAACAAAAGTTCTTTAATCAGGTCTCATGTGGATGCCGTGAAAATAATGCTTCATTAAGTCTACCACTTAGAGAATCAGATTAACTCACTAACTGGTCTTCTATACCTGAAAGTTCATATAGTAAAGTGCTGTTCTTGTCATGTTTATTGACACAGGCGAGGGTTAGTATCAAAACCCACTTTTGCTTTGGCCCTGACATGGTTTTGGGGTCGGTCTACAGGATGGCAGGCACTGGTCATCCAGTAGAACATGGCCATCTATAAAATCAATGAGACTGATCTTTACCTATACATAATCCAGTTCTCATTCCTTCAAGTTATTATTATTTCATGTTTTGCTAATTTTCACATAAATAATAAAACAAATAAGTAACATCCTCAGTTGGGTTTTGGGCAATGCTTCATAATGAATATATGCAAACTGAAGGAAGATTGATGGATCACTCACAGTGCTTGGGATTGCTCTTATCTTTCCTTCTGTAGCATGTGAAGTCTAAGAACTTTATTGATTTGATGACATATCCCTGGAAACTAGAGCTGAAAGGCTGGCAACCATATCCGTTATGCCCCTGGACACCATGAGGCTCTTGGGTAGCAACCCACACAAAGTAGGGAGAGTAATACTTGGGAACCAGGAATTGGTGGTTGTTCCGACATCAGTAAGGAAGGAATATACATGTATGATGTTCCATTGCTATGCTTATTTTAAAAAGACAATCTATTAGCTAAGTTGAGCTTGTTTTTTTTCCTGACACTATAAGTTGTATAAATTATTTTATCAGCTGACACCTCAGGTTTCCCATTTCTAAAATCAATAGATAAGACCAGAGGATGTCTCATGTTCTTTCAGGCTGTGATTTTCTGGGAAACTAATTGTTCTTAAAAGCATAATTTCAGAGATAGCACAGTGAAAGGTAGACTGATGAACATTTGGACCCAAATCAAATATCTTTCATAATAAAGTCTCAAGTTTAAAAAAAAAAAGACAATTAAAAGAGCAAATAGGGACTTCCCTGGTGGCGGAGTGGTTAAGAATCCACCTGCCAAGGCAGGGGACACGGGTTTGAGCCCTGGTCCGGGAAGATCCCACATGCCGTGGAAAAACTAAGCCCACGTGCCACAACTACTGAGCCTGTGCTCTAGAGCCCGTAAGCCACAGCTACTGAGCCCTCGTGCCACAACTACTGAAGCCCGCACACCCAGAGCCCATGCTCTGCAACAAGAGAAGACACTGCAGTGAGAAGCCCATGCACGGCAACAAAGACTAGCCCCCGCTCACCACAACTAGAGAAAGCCTGTGCACAAGGAAGACCCAATGCAGCCAAAAATAAATAAATAAAATAAATAAACAAACAAATAAATAAATAAAAGGCTGTTTTATTTTAAAAAAATAAATAATAAAAAAAATAAAGAGCAAATAAAAACCCTTATAAATTCTGCAATGTAAAGACATATGCATTCACAGCTGGACAGGGTAAACACACCTCCTCCTTTAACTTCTAATCTTCCCAATCTAATAAGAGATAATCAAGTTTGGAAAGTTTGGAAAGTTTAGAAAGGAAATAGAAAATAAGAACAGACTAATAACTGAGGAAGAATCATAGCCCTTTAAAAATTGTCTGCCCGAAAGACATTAGATTTTGAGAGATTTAATGGTGATTTAATTCAAGCATTCAAAAAGTACCTAAATACATTCATCATAAGATATTATAGAGAGTAGAAGATGGAGAAACTATCCAATTCATTCCACAAGACAGATTTGACCCTGATCCCCAAAGGTAATAAGATATTATGCAAAAAATAAAAGGAAAACAAAACAATCTAAACCATGAACATAGATTCAAAACTGGAAACTAACTACTTTAAAATAACGTTTAACAATCTAATATTGCTGATTCAATAATCCAATAGGAATACACCAGTTTCAATATAAGAAAATTGAATAATGCAATAGAAATTTATCAGAAGGATAATAATAAAAAACAAAGGTAGATGGCTATTTTAATATCCCCTAAATACATTTGATGAAATTTAATAACATTTTCATTTTTCAAGTTGGAATAAAATAATTCCTCTTAATATGATGAATATTCCCATTTTAAACTCTCAACCAAGAGATTCTTTACTAGGGGACACAAGACACAGATCTCTAAATTAGGAATAAAACAAGTTTGTTCACTCTGTGTACCCTTGTTTAACATCACTTAAATAGGTCTAGCTAGTGCAATCAAGCAAACAAGGAAATAAAACGAATACATATTAAAAAGAAAGAAAAAAATCATTACAGATCCATAAGCCATGCTTGCAAATCTGACATCCAAAATATTCTGAAAACTAAACATTTCATATCACTCATTTGATGCAAAAACTGATTTGAGCTGCTGTAAAGTCATTAAGTCTGACATTTATACTGCTGCAGAAATATTAATGTGTTTGATTATAGGCTTCTTCCCAAGACTCTGCTGGGGGCATTATGCAATATACAGAATATGCATCTATCACTATTCAAAAGTCAGAATTACAAATCATATGTTAGATAAAATGTTGTGAATCTCTATTATGTGCAGATTATACACCAAGGGCATTTTATAAATCAGATACTATTTGTTAGAATGAATAAAGTAAAATAAAATAAAAATTAATAAAACTTTTTCTATAAATGGCATTAGTAAACAAAGCCAGTGATAAGACTGTTTGTTTATGTAACTGTCTACCCATTACACATTGATAAAGCGATTTGAGGGCATGGGTTACATTTTGTTCATTTCTTTATCAACTGTACCCAGAATATTACTTGGTATGGAGGAAGTAAAAAGGCATTTTATTTTAAAGAAGAGATGAATGTATAAATAAGAAGATAATTATTAAGTTTTCCAATTTTTTATTTTAATGTATAAATTTTATACAATTCCAATCAATATTTTAACAAGAATTTAAATTTTGTTTTCCTTTTTATAATTTCAAAACCCAAATAGGTTGATAAACTTTTTTATTGGGAAAAGCAAAATAGGCAGAAATAACAAAAAACATTCTTGAAAAGACAGATAACCAAAAGAGAAACCAGGCTCATGCTGGGAACTTCCACTTACTATTTGAGTGTTTTTTCTTTTTTTTTTAAAACATCTTCATTGGAGTATAACTGCTTGATAATGTGTTAGTTTCTGCTGTATAACAAAGTGAATCAGCAATATGTATACATATATTGCCATATCCCCTCCCTCTTGCGTTTCCCTCCCACCCTCCCTATCCCAAACTTCTAGGTGGTCACAAAGCACGTGTGATGAAGCTGCTTCCCATTAGCTATCTATTTTACATTTGGTAGTGTATATATGTCAATGCTACTCTCTCACTTCATCCCAGCTTACTCTTCCTCCTCCCCATGCCCTCAAGTCCATTCTCTACATTTGCGTCTTTATTCCTGTCCTGCCCCTAGGTTCTTCAGAACCATTTTTTTTTTTTTTTTTTTTTAGATTCCATACATATGTGTTAGCATATGGTATTTGTTTTTCTCTTTCTGACTTACTTCACTCTGTATGACACACTCTAGGTCCAACCACCTCACTACAAATAAATCAATTTCATTTCTTTTTAGAGCTGAGTATATTCCATTGTATATAGGTGCCACATCTTCTTTATCCATTCATCTGTCAATGGACACTTAGGTTGATTCCATGTCCTGGCTATTATAAATAGAGCTGCAGTGAATATTGTGGTACATGTCTCTGTTTGAATTATGGTTTTCTCAGGGTATATGCCCAGTAGTGGGATTGCTGGGTCATATGGTAGTTCTATTTGTAGTTTTTTAAGGAACCTCCACACTAATCTGTGGCTGTATTAATTTACATTCCCACCAACAGTGCAAGAGTGTTCCCTTTTCTCCACACCCTCTCCAGCATTTACTGTTTGTAGATATTTTGATGAAGGCCATTCTGACCGGTGTGAGGTGATATCTCATTGTAGTTTTGATTTGCATTTCTCTAATGATTAGTGATGTTGAGCATTCTTTCATGTGTTTTGTGGCAATCGGTATATCTTCTTTGGAGAAATGTCTATTTCGATTTCCCACCCATTTTAGAATTAGGTTGTTTGTTTTTTGATATTGAGCTGCATGAGCAGCTTGTATACTTAGGAAATTAATCCTTTGTCAGTTGCTTCATTTGCAAATATTTTCTCCCATTCTGAGGGCTGTCTTTTCATCTTGTTTATGGTTTCCTTTGATGTGCAAAAGCTTTTAAGTTTCATTAGGTACCATTTGTCTATTTTTGTTTTTATTTCCATTTCTCTAGGAGGTGGGTCAAAAAGGATTTTGCTGTGATTTATGTCATAGAGTGTTCTGCCTATGTTTTCCTATCAGAGTTTTATAGTGTCTGGCCTTACATTTAGGTCTTTAATCCACTTTGAGTTCATTTTTGTGTATGGTGTTAGGAAGTGTTCTAATTTCATTCTATGACATGTAGCTGTCCAGTTTTCCCAGCACCACTTATTGAAGAGGCTGTCTTTTCTCTATTGTATCTCCTTGCCTCCTTTATCAAAGATAAGCTGACCATATGTGCATGGGTTTATCTTTGGGCTTTCTATCCTGTTCCATTGATCTATTTTTTTGTTTTTGTGCAAGTACCATACTCTTTTGATTACTGTAGCTTTGTAGTATAGTCTGAAGTCCAGAAGCCTGATTCCTCCAGCTCCGTTTTTCTTTCTCAAGACTGCTTTGGCTATTCGGGGTCTTTTGTGTTTCCATACAAATTGTGAAATTCTTTGTTCTAGTTCTGTGAAAATGCCATTGATAGTCTGATAGGGATTGCATTGAATCTGTAGATTGCTTTGGGTAGTAGAGTCATTTTCACAATAGTGATTCTTCCAATCCAAGAACATGGTATATCTCTCCATCTGTTTGTATCATCTATCAGTGTCTTATAGTTTTCTGCATACAGGTCTTTTGTCTCCTTAGATAGGTTTGTTCCTAGGTATTTTATTCTTTTTGTTTCAATGGTAAATGGGAGTGTTTCCTTAATTTCTCTTTCAGATTTTTCATCATTAGTGTATAGGAATGTGAGAGATTTCTGTGCATTAATTTTGTATCCTGCTACTTTACCAAATTTATTGATTACCTCTAGTAGTTTCCTGGTAGCGTCTTTAGGATTCTCTCTATATAGTATCATATCATCCAAAAAAAACTGACAGTTTTAATTCCTTTCTGATTTGGATTCCTTTTATTTCTTTTTCTTCTCTGATTTTTGTGGTTAAAACTTCCAAAACTATGTTGAATAACAGTGGTGAGAGTGGGCAACCTTCTCTTGTTCCTGATCATAGAGGAAATGGCTTCAGTTTTTTACCATTGAGAACGATGTAGGCTATGGGTTTGTCATATATGGCCTTTATTATGTTGAGGTAAGTTCCCTCTATGCCTACTTTCTGGAGAGTTTTTATCAAAAACTGTGTTGAATTTTGTCAAAAGTTTTTCCTGCATCTATTGAGACTATAATATGCTTTTGATCCTTCAATTTGTAAATATGGTGTATCACATTGATTGATTTGCATATATGGAAGAATCCTTGCATTCCTGGAATAAACCCCACTTGATCATGGTGTATGATCCTTTTAATGTGCTGTTGGATTCTGTTTGCTAGTATTTTGTTGAGGATTTTTGTATCTATGTTCATCAGTGATATTGGCCTGTAGTTTTCTTTCTTTGTTATATCTTTGTCTGGTTTTCGTATCAGGGTGATGGTGGCCTTGTACAATGAGATTGGGAGTGATCCTCCTTCTGCTATATTTTGGAAGAGTTTGAGAAGGATAGGTGTTAGGTCTTCTCTTGTGTTTCCTGCCTAGAGAAGTTCCTTTAGCATTTGCTGTAAAGCTGGTTTGGCGGTGCTGAATTCTCTTAGCTTTTGCTTGTCTGTAAAGGGTTTAATTTCTCCATCAAATGTGAATGAGATCCTTGCTGGGTAGAGTCATCTTTGTTGTAGGTTTTTCCCTTTCATTACTTTAAATATGTCCTGCCACTCCCTTCTGGCTTGCAGAGTTTCTGCTGAAAGATCAGCTGTTAATCTTATGGGGATTCCCTTGTATGTTATATGTTGCTTTTCCCTTGCTACTTCTTATATTTTTTCTTTATATTTAACTTTTGATAGTTTGATTAATATGTGTCTTGGTGTGTTTCTCCTTGGATTTATTCTGTATGGGACTCTGCACTTCCTGGACTTGTTTGACTATTTCCTTTCCCATGTTAGGGAAGTTTTCAACCATAATCTTTTCAAATAGTTTCTCAGTCCCTTTCTTTTTCTCTTCGTCTTCTGGGACCTCTATAATTTGAATGTTGATGCATTTAATGTTGTCGCAGAGGTCTCTGTGACTGTCCTCAGTTGTTTTCATTATTCTGCTCTGCAGTAGTTATTTCCACTATTGTATCATTCGGGTCACTTATCTGTTCTTCTACCTCAGTATTCTGCTATTGATTCCTTCTAGAGAATTTTTAATTTCATTTATTGTGTTTGTGTTGTTCATCATTGTTTGTTTGCTCTTTAGTTCTTCTAGGTCCTTGTTAAACATTTCTTGTATTTTCTCCATTCTATTTCCAAGATTTTGGACCATCTTTACTATCATTACTCTGAATTCTTTTTCAGGATGACTGACTATTTCCTCTTCATTTGTTTGGTCTGGTGGGTTTTTACTTGCTCCTTCATCTGCTGCATATTTCTCTGTCTTCTCATTTTGTTTAACTTACTGTGTCTGGGATCTCCTTTTCTCAGGCTGCAGGTTTGTAGTTCCCGTTATTTTTGGTGTTTGCCCTCAGTGGGTGAGGTTGGCTCAGTGGCTTGTGTAGGCTTCGTGGTGGAGGAGACTGGTGCCTGTGTTCTGGTGGGTGGGGCTGGATCTTGTATTTCTGGTGGGTATGGCTGCGTTCGGTGGTGTGTTTTGGGGCATCTGTGAAGTTAGTATGATTTTAGGCAGGCCTTCTGCTAATGAGTTGGGTAGTGTTTCTGTCTTGCTAGTTGTTTGGCATGGAGTGTCCAGCACTGGAGTTTGCTGGCTGTTGTGTGGAGCTGGGTCTTAAGTGTTGAGATGGAGATCTCTGGGCGAGCTCTCGCCAATTGATATTACATGGGGCCGGGAGGTCTCAGGTGGGCCAATGTCCTCAACTCAGCTCTCCCACCTCGGGGGCTCAGGTCTGACACCAGGCCAGAGCACCAAGACCCTGTCAGCCACATGGCCCAGAAGAAAAGGGAGGAAAAAAAGAAAGAAAGAATAATAATAAAAATTTAAAATTATTAAAATAAAAAAAGAAAGAGGAGAGCAACCAAACCAATAAACAAATTCACCAATGATAACAAGCACTGAAAGCTAAAATAAGATAAACATAAACAAATCAGTTGCAGACAGCAAACACCAAGTCTACAGTTGCTCCCAAAGTCCACAGCCCCAATTTTTGGATGGTTTGTTGTCTATTTAGGTATTCCTGAGATTCAGGGTACATCAAGTTGATTTTGGGGATGTAATCCACTGCTCCTGAGGTTGCACTGAGGTATTTCCCTTTCTCTTCTTTTTCTGCACATCTCCTGGGGTTCAGATTTGGTTTTGGCCCCGCCTCTGTGTGTATGTCGCCCTCAGGCATCTTTTCCCCCCAAATAGCATGGGGTTAAAGCAGTGGCTGATCAGGGGGCTCTGGCTCACTCAGGCCAGGGGGAGGGAGGGGTACGATAGTTATAATTGGAATGTGGGGCGAGCCTGTGTCAGCAGAGGCCAGTGTGACACTGCAACAGCCTGAGGCATGCTGTGTGTTCTGGGGAAGTTTTCCCTGGATCACAGGACCCTGGCAGTGGCGGGCTGCACAGGCTCCCAGGGGGGTGTGGATAGTGACCTGTGCTTGCACACAGGCTTCTTGGTGGCTGCAGCAGCAGCGTTAGCATCTCATGCCCCTCTCTGAGGTCCGAGTTGATAGCCATGGCTCACGCCTGTCTCTGGAGCTCATTTAGGCAGTACTCTGCCTTCTGTGGGCAGACATGAAAGGATCCCCTCTCCTCGTGCACCCCAGAACAATGGTCTCTTGCCTTTTAGGCAGGTCTAGACTTTCTCCTGGACTCCATCCTGGCTAGCTATGGTGCACTAGCCCCTCAGGCTCTCTTCACACAGCCAACCCCAGTCCTCTCCCTAGGATCTGACCTCTGAAGCCTGAGTGTCAGCTCCCAGCTGCCACCCGCCCCTGTGGGTGAGCAGACAAGCCTCTCAGGCTGATGAGTGCTGGTCTGCACTTATCCCTTCTGCAAGAATCTCTCCACTTTGCCCTCTGCACCCCTGTTGTTGTGCTCTCCTCTGTGGTTTCAAAGCTTCCCCTCCGCCCACCCCCTGTCTCTGCCAGTGAAGGGAGTTTCTAGTGTGTGGAAACTTTTCCTCCTTCACATCTCCCTCCCAGAGATGCAGGTCCCGTCCCTATTCTTTTGTCTCTGTTTTTTTCTTTTGCCCTACCCAGGTAAGTGGGAATTTTCTTGCCTTTTGGGAAGTTTGAGGTCTTCTGCCAGCATTCAGTAGGTGTTCTTTAGGAGCTGCCCACATGTAGATGTATTTTTGATGTATTTGTGAGGAGGAAGGTGATCTCCACGCCTTACTCTTCTGCCATCTTGAAGTTCTCCTCTGTATTTTTTTTCCCTTTGAGTGATTTTTGACAAGTTACTTACCTCTTCTAAGTACCAGTGTTCATGTGTATAAAATAATAATCAATAATTAGATACCACCAGAAAACAAGTAGAGCTCATCAGTCAGTTTGATGAAGTTGCAGAATACAATATTAATACACAGAAATCTGTTGCATTTCTATGTACTAATAACAAACTATCAGAAAAAGAAATTAAGGAAACAATCCCACTTACTATCACATCAAAAAGAATTAAAAACCTAGAAATAAACTTAACTAAGGAGGTACTTGGGAAATAATTAGACATTGATTAAAGAAACTGAAGATGACATAAACATATGGAAAGATATATTGTGTTCTCATATTGGAAGAATTGATATTGTTAAAATGACCATACTACTGAAGGCAATATACAGATCCAGTGCAATCCCTATCAAAATACCAATGGCATTTTTCACAGAACTAGAAAAAATAATTTTAAAGTTAGTATGGAAACATGAAAGATCCTGAATAGACAAAACAATCTTGAGAAAGAAGAACAGAGCTGGAGGAATCATGCTCCCTGACTTCAGACTATACTACAAAGCAATGGTAATCAAAACAGTATGGTCCTGGCCCAAATGGTACTGACAGCTACATGCAAAAGAATGAAATTAAAACATTTTCTAACACCATATACAAAAATAAAGTAAAAATGTATTAGAGACTTAAATGTAAGATTGGATATCATAAAATTCCTAGAGGAAAACATAGGCAGAACACTCTTTGACATAAATCACAGCAATGCTTTTGTATGATGTACAGAGAGTCTAAGATCCCTGATTTCCATTGTTCGTACATGATAAGGCCGGGATTCACATCTAGAGTCCATTTTCCTACCTGGTTGGTTTAGAAATGTTTTCTATCAATTGCTAACATGAATTGCTTAGACAAAATACTGCTGGCAAAACACCACAGATAAAGCCTTACCTATAGAAAGCAGCTGATGCTTTTTCAACTAAGAACTCAGGAACAAAGGGACTGCAGTTTTACATTAGGAAAACTAGCCAATGATCTCAGAGGATGCAGGGATAGAGGAGGCAAGTTCTGGGCTCCGAGGGTAGACTTCATACAGAAGAAGTAGCATCTCTTTTATTTTTTTTTTTTAATGCAAGTTTTCCATAACTGGATGGAAGTCAAGTTTACTTCTTCTTGCTCTAAACACTAAACAGAATCTCAAGAATTCAATATTGACCTTAACTACTTACTGTATTTCCCTAAATGAGGGTAGGATCTGGGGGAAAGAAAAGGCTGTGTTTTCACAAAGAAGCTGAGGGTTGAAAGCAGGCTAGCAGTGGTACCTAGAACCAGCATTTCTGAAAATTACAAAGCATCACTCTCTTCTCTACCCAGTGATGGGTTAAACCACAAGACTTAGATTCCACCTCACCTAGGATGGCCCGGCGAATCACACTGTGTGCACGCAGATTTACCTTGCTTAGTGCATAGCCCTCTTCTTAGAAGAGGGTCCTCCCTGATCTAGTCCCAAGACCTCTTGGTTAAAGTTCCTTCATGTTCACAGGTTGTTTCCCAGAGCAGCTATAACCATCCCATCCTGTTTCTTCCAACCACTCTTCAATTTCACTTAAGTAGAATTTGCTGAGTGACTGCCACAGCCCAGCACCATGCCCAGGAAGACAGTGACAATTTAAAAACAAAGATCCAGCTCTCCAGGGTCTCTCAGTTACAGGGAGAAAGACATGAAACACTGGATTGCTTCAATCTTCAGAAATAAGGATACATTGAGGAATATGGACTTTAGAGTAAGGGCAATCAGGAGGCACTGAGATTTTATACATAGAGATGGCCACACAGGTCTTCCTGCTTCAAGATCATTTCGAGCCTGGCATCACCCACAATCACATCCCACAAATAGCATGGACTTTCCTTTCTGACCACCACACACCTGGCTTGGCTGGAAATAGCCTTTGGACACTGTCTCTTTAATGGCCCAGCTTCCCTTACAAGGCCAGACTATGCAGCAGGAGACTTTTCTCCTTGTCCTCCTGCCTGCCCCATATTGTTACCCAGTCTGGTCAGTTCTTAATACTAAAGTATGGTCCAAGGACCACCAACATCTATATCACCTGGGAGCTAGTTAAGAATGCAGAATTTCAGGCCAGGCATAAGAACTACTAAGTAACAATCTGAATTTTAACAAGATCCCCAGGGAGTCATGCACCCATTAAGGTGTGTTTCAGTGCACTACAGTAGGTTTCACTATAGAGCTTGCTGGTGCTGTGACAGAATGCCTTCTCTCATGTACCAGGCGTTCACAGTGAGGAGGGCAGATGTGTGGAAGGAAACTGACATCCTTGAGGACCAGGCTCTAGGTTAGTTAATGCCTAAAGCTGGTGGGCTAGAAACACCCCATGTTATTTCATCTTCTAGCAATCTTTCTAGGGGATTAATAATATTCTCATCTTACAAATAAAGTGACGCTCAGAGCGTCTAGACCCAAACAGCCAGGATCATTTAATCTCATTGTATGTTTTCTTCTCTAGAGCTCTTCATGAACCCCAAGAAGCATGAATCCACCACCTCTACTGATCCAAAATACAAGGCCCCGACCCAGAAAGGAAAGATACTTGCCAATCCTTCAGTAACAAACTCTCCATCCTACCAGCCTAGAAAGGCCACCTCTCCATCTCCACCAGGCTCAGCGTTCAGCTGAAATGCAAACGCTGTCTTACAGGCTTAGAATTCCTCCAGGGTCACCCTCCCTCTCCCATCCCATCTTGCTTTTATCTCCTACACAAATAGTGCAGGTAGATTTAACATTCCATGTCTCACACCTGAGTTCCAGATTCTTGGTTAGCACAGTCCTATTTCAGAGACAGAAATCAAGCAACTGAGAAGCAGACTGATCCCAGAGAGGGAGGGGAAAGCAGGCGATTCGACATAACTGCATAACAAAGTGTATTTATGAACATCATTGGAACAAATGTCTCCACATAACCACAGCCATCATCTCCTAATGTCACATCATGGAGACACTGGGAAACAAATGGGACCTATAACCTGATTTTCTATCAGCTGGTAATGGCATCACTCACTTCCAGACTCCCTAGCTAAGCAGCATGTGACTCACAGTTTTCTTCCAACTTCAAAAGCATTTGGGGACTAAAAAGAAAAGAAATAAAACTATATGAAAAAACCCATACATTCCATCAGTAGCTTGTTTCTTTTTTTTTTTTTTTTTTTTGGTACACGGGCCTCACTGTTGTGGCCTCTCCCGTTGCGGAGCACAGGTTCCGGACGCGCAGGCTCAGCGGCCATAGCTCACGGGTCCAGCCGCTCCGCGGCATGTGGGATCTTCCTGGACCAGGGCACGAACCCGTGTCCCCTGCAGCGGCAGGCGGACTCTCAACCACTGTGCCACCAGGGAAGCCCCAGTAGCTTGTTTCTTAATGCATCAGGCAACTGATCATCACAGATACCTTAAAAAGTGCTGAAATGAATTACCAGGGGCTTAAACTCCTTGGAAATTGATCTGCCAGTAGGAGAAATGCAACCATTTTGATATGGATAATTCAAAGCTATTCTTATCTTAGAGCCTTAATTTTCTGACTTTCTTAGCTGTCCGCTTCCTGACACCCTCCCTGAGCTCCTAGCTCAGATATCCCCTTTCTTTGTCCCCTTCTCTCCATTTCTGCTTCCACTGCCCTTATCCAGTCCTCCTCGCCTCCTCTTCTCATTGGGAATATTGCAAACATTTCTGCTGGTCTCTCTGACTCTAAGCTCTTTTCCTTCCAATCTGTGCTCTGATCTGTATTATTATTGTTTGCATATTTGTCTGTTTACTTTTTGTTTTCATTAAGACTTTCGAACTCTTCAAAATGAGGAACCAGCCATATCTGTTTCTGCCTCTAGAACTTAGCATAAAACATGGCACAATGTCATGGAGTGGAACTTAAACTATGATTCCAAGAACAATTTAAAGAACATCTTATAATGACTGTGCTTTGAGCACCAAAAATGTGTCCCAGAAAACTCAGTATAGTACCAGTCCCTTTTGATGAAGACAGATTTTACAGACCGTGATGGGAGATATCCTCCCCACTGTCCTAGCTGCCTCTTCTTCTCTTCCATTCAGGGCTCATCCTGGATAGGGGAGATCACACAGTTCTCTACAGGTGAAATTCTATTAAAATGAACATCAAGCTTTCAATATGTAACAAGGAGTCATACAAGCTCTGCCAGAGGGGTCTGTGAAGGTCAGAGCTGTCAGCCTGGTAAAGCAAAACATCTATGGGCTCATGATATATACTTAATTCAAATATGCTTCATGGACTGTAGACATATTTATTTTAGGTGGCCAATTTCTTGAATTCTAATATAGAATTGCAGTCAGCTCTTCCCAATTTGGAGTTCTTATTAAATACACAATTCCGGTTCATGTCAGTTTACTTCTTTATACTTTCTAGAAAACCTCAAGAACTTCTGTTTTAAGTTATGTGTTATATATTTATCAATAATAAAATCTCTTGGGATTTAATAAGAATGTGTGAGGAACTGTATTAAGTGAAGACTATGGTCTAAATGTTTGTGGCTCTCCAAATACAAATGCCGAAATCATAACTGCCAGATGTGATGGCACTGGTAGGTGAAGCTTTGGGAGGTACGTAAGTCATGATGTGGAACCTTCATGAAAAGAATTAGTGTCTCATAAAAGAGGCTCCAGAGAGAGCCCTAGCCCACTTCTACCCTGTCCAGACCCTGAAAAGGTGTCAGCTATGAACCAGGAAGATGACCCTCACCCAAACGTGCTGGCACCCTGATCCTGGACTTCCCAGCCTTTGAAACTGTGAGAAATAAACGTCTGTTGTTTATAAGCTACCCAGTCTGTGGTATTTTTTTTATAGCGGCTCACATAGACGGAGACAGTGTATTTAATGTATAATCTCATGTAACTCTACAAAAATTTAAAGATAGAGACAATACAATTCCATGACAAAAATACCCCATGGTAACACAATTTCATATAATATGATTGGTAATTAGCTTTCATTCTCTGCCCAACCCCATCTTCAGACAGAAACAGGGGTTGGCTGAAGTTCTTATTTTCTGCATGTGGACGTAAGATTGGGCAGTGAAATGTCAGTCAGCCTTGTCTGGGAATTAGGGAGGCTGAAGATGGGTCCCTGAATCTGCAACATTCTCCTGGCCCAACAGGCTAAGACAAGACAGCACACATGGAAGTGCAGGAAATTCCAGGGAGCCACGTGGTACAGAATAGCCCCCATCGATATTTAAGCTGCAGGGCACGCCAGCCACCAGAGGGTGCCAGATCACAGTCAGTGAGCTCTCTACAACTCCAGAGTTATTGGGAAGTCATTGGGGGTTGGGCTAGATTAAAGAGTTAAAGAGTTAATTTCCAGGCAGCACAAGAATGTTGACTTTTTCAAATAAGTGTTGTGAGAGAAAAAAAGGGAATTGTGAGTAAACTACCCTCCTTGTACCTTCAGGGGGCAGCAGGAGGGTACTGGGGGATGGTGTAAAGAAGCTGACAACACATGATTTGAGCCTGCATTTTGGGGACATATGGGACCCAGGAGGCCAACATAATCAACTCTGGGCCACAAGATCAGAAAGGCCCGGAATATCTAGATGGAGGACCAGGCACAGAAAAACTAAATTCCCCTTAGCATGCACTTGCCCACAACAAAGTAAAACAAACGCGTAAGCTAAAAATTTCTCCTGAGGAAGAAATGGTGCACAGAATTGACTTGCTCAATCATCCTCTTTTAAATTGGAGATAATTAAGGTGTCATTGACATTGCCATTTTCATTGATTTAATGATTTCATGGAATATAAAGTGCTTCTGAGGGCCTTTACAACCTCAGTCCTCTAAACACTACTTTTTCTTACATTGACTTAATATCTTAAGCCTTCTTGAAATAAGAAATCAAGAATGACCATAGTTATTTCTCAGGACCTAACCCTACAGTTAGGGACAGGCTGCTGCCCTTGTACCTATTTTGACTGAGAAATATGTCCTGAAGTGCTCTGAATGCTGTGCGGGTCTCCAGCAGCCTGCAGGGAGGCGGGGTCTTAAATAGAGCTGTGAGAAGCTGGACCAGCATCCCTGCTACTCCCTGTCAAGCTGCATCCATCGGATTAGGTTAGGAGTTAAGATGTTACGCAATGTGACCAATGGGATCAGAAGCTATAATACAACCTGTCAGCCAGTGCTTTCCTGACAATTCCCGTGTAAGGAGATTGCTTCCTAGAATGTTGAGGAGAGAAGGGGCACACCTGGTGTCGGGGGTGGGAAGGGCTATTTGGTTCCTTATTTAGTGGTGCTTGGTAGGGAGGGAGTGGTAAATCAGTCTTATTTCCCTAGTCTTATTTTAGGATTTTGACTGCAAGCTACAATACTGGAAGCCTTTTCTTATAGAACAAGAGTCACAAAAACTCACATGCAGCATTTGAGGAGCTGGACGGTTTCCCGGGAGCCAGGCCAGAGGCATTTGTGAGGCCTTCTGTTTCACAAGGGTGAGAGAGGGTCACCTCTGCCAACCCTGCACTCACACAAGGCCAGGAAATGCCTTGTGTGAGGACACTTGGCACCAGCTTGGAGGTGATTGAATCGTGGCTTCTGTTTGCCAGCAATCGGGCTACGGGGCTGGCCCCTGCTTGGCACCAAAGAATACCTTGATGTTGGCAGACAGGAAGCAGATTCAGCTCAGCTCCTGTCTGAACCATGTAGATGCTACGCTTGAATGTGTCTGCTAGGACTGACTTACAGACACATCACTTGACAGATGCTCCAGTGGCAGAAAATGCAAATGAGGAAGGAATCTTCAGAGAGAGCATCTCATACTCACAAGTATGATAAACTCCAAATTTGCAAGGGATCACTGCCCAAGAATTCCTAACCACTGGTTGATTTTCTGTCTGCTTCTTCTGTTAAAGCCTTCCTGACACACACTGACTGCACACACAGAACCAGAGAGGCAAACTGAAGACTTGACTTTATTTGGGTGAATCATCCTGGATTCTCCGTATTTGTTCAAGGCTAGGTTCAAACCCGTTCTTTTGAAATTGCACAGGCAATTTACAGTGTCACCATTGGGAAAATGGGTTCCGGAGCCATATTACCTGAGACCAAATCCCAAATTCACAGCTTCCTAGCTGTGTGACCTTGGGAAAGTTACTTGAACTCTCTGTGCCTCAGTTTTCTCAGTTGGAACATGAGGATGCTTGTTAGCATCATTCTCATTTAAATGAGTTAATCTGTAAATACTGATCAGTGCATGGTACTTAAATGGTAAGTGTTCCATAAATGTTAGACTTTCTGTTTCTGACCCTAGGCTCTGCCTCCTCTTTCTGCTTCTAAAGGTCAGTCTTGCCCTTCAGACTTAGGGTTTTATTTGGTTTATGTGGCTTAACACCTGACTATCTCTCAAGGACGCTGGCTTGGAGCTCCACAGTTTGATTATCGAGATAACATTTCTCTGTCTCTAGCCTGTCTTTGGGAAACCCAATTTCTGGCATTAGCCTTCTAGACAAGTGGGTTCCCTGAAATCAGACACAGATTTCACCATCCATATCTCTGTGGTGGAGAATTCTTACCCAAGTCCATCCATTTGGAGGCTTCTTGACATGAGTCATATCTTGGGTTCTTCCTCCCATAAACTGGCTCTTCTGATTCAGAAGATAAGCCTGGAGACTTTCCTCCTCAGCTGACTTTATCCTCAAGGCACATGGCAGGTACTCAATAAATGTTTTGACCAACTCTCCAGTTTCTTTTCTAGGCCTAGTCAACTGGTTACGAAGTGTTTTCAGCCTCCGATTTGTAAGAGCGGTGCCAGGTTATTCATTTGCCCTCTGGCTGGGGACAGTTTCTCCAGAAAGGGGAGTCACCTCCTGACCATCTTGGGCAACCCATCGAGTTGGCATTTCCTTGAGTTCATATGTCGCAGTGGGCTTGGCTGTCTATAGGCTATTAACTTGCAAGCTTCAACTCTCTGTCTGGTAAACCTACGAAAATATAACCCTTGGCATATGAAAACTCTGAATAAAGTGCTGTAGGAAGATGTTCTGGGACATGTAGTCAACAATAACAAATATGGTGTCCACATGTGGGACTCACATATGGAAACTGTGACCCTGAACAGTGGTTCTCTACATTGTCCAGGTGGCAGAACACCTGGAGGTCACAGAACACCATGATCCTTGCACAGCTCCAGTGCAAAAGACACAGTTAACCCCAGCATCTGAACCAGGCATGACCTTTATGAGCAGCAAGTATGACTAGATTGCTGTGTATAAATGCAGCAAAAACCAGAGGAAGGTAACTCAAATCTATAAAATATACATCAAGACGTAAGCATGATCACCTATTTCTGAGTCTTTCCATTGACATCACTTGCAAATTTTCATTAATTTGGTCATTGGCAGGTACACAGGAAAGGCTGAATAAGAGCAGGTCCCAAAGTTTCAAGAGAAAACGGGGAGTAAAGTTTTGAAATGAGAAAATTGTATCCCCATTAACTTATTTTTTATGTGAAAGAAAACATCTGAGATTATTTGGTTTTTACAGAGGAAAACTTTAGAGCAAGAGGAGAAACAATAGTACTTGCCCTCTTAGATTGCTCCCTGGTCTTAGAAGGTTGGGTAGTGGGAGTAGAGGTAGAGCAGGACAACTTTCATTAAGTTCCAACTCATTCTCTCTTGTGTTTTCCATTCAAGTTTCTCCTATCTTGGGCCAGTCTCTGATCCTTTGGATGACTCAAGGGTCTAATTGAAATTGCCTGTCATTCGCTACTCTCCGACTCTGGATCTCTGATTTGTAGGAAAAGGGCATCTCATTGTTCCTTCCATGCTCCCCTAAAGAACCTCAGAGTCTCTTCTTGAAGCTAGTCCCATGGAAAAGCACAGGGTCACCTACATAACACTCCCTAGACCTTTCTCTTCTCAAGCATCTCCTTTTAGTTCCTTCACAAGTAGCCCTCCTTTTCCTTAATTTGTCCGTTATGTTGCTCCTTATGGCGTAAAGTTGTAGCTTGCCTTTTGTTCTTTATGCCGAAGATTGTGTTTTCCTATTCAATGGAAGACTTTCGATTGGACTCGTACACATAGGTTTCAGTCAGATCCTCACATACGAACCAAGGGAATTCTGCCAATGTGGTATTCCTAGAGGACACTGCAATGCATGGGGAATTGGCAATCCACAGTCTGATCAGACCAGAAACCCAACATCCCAAAGGATGGGAGTTCTTCTACAAATGCCTGGCATCCTCACAGCCCCTTCCTGGGAATGAGGCCAAAGGCTGCGTCTTCTGCAGCCATGTAGACTTGTTTCCCTGACCACAACTCACTGGGCCATGTACTTGCACAACAGCTGTCGACAAACAGCTATGTGCTAGACTTAAAGGAGTCCAGGGACCTAGAGACTGTTTCATAAAGGGACTCTTCCCACTAGGACGTCCTATAATGGACAGTGACAAACCGACTTAATCCGATCCGTCTATGTTGGGAACATGGATACATGGTGCACTTCAGGATGGCACAGAAGCTATAAGACAGACAGCAGTAGAGGTAGCTATAGTAGTGGGAGCGGAGGGTGAGACCATCTCCATAGTAAGTATGGAGAACTTGTTACAGTGCGAGGTCGTTCTCAGCAGTTATAAAGGTTTGGCAAGATGAATTGCTCTGGCTATACCTCTGGGTCACAACTATATGCTGAATGTTGTTCTTGTTCTTCACAAAGTCTGACTATGTTATTGCTCAGACGGCTTCCTCTGTTTCCTTACTTTTCAAGATGCTTTTAGAATAGTTCCCCATCCGCTGATGTAACTTAAGTATTTCTCTCTTCTTTATAACCTGAAAGACTGTCACCATCAAAGGGACATACCACAAAGTCTCCTTTGGGATTCTCTCTCTTCGACATGAGCTGTGGTCTAAATCATGAACTGAAATATGAAAAATCAGAGAACCCCCAATAATCCCCATGAGGTCCTGTTAAAATATGATATTGTATTTTCACATATGCCATACTAAATTCTGATCATCCTAGGCCAGAAAGATAACAGACTATAAAATGTTAACAGAAAAAAAGACTGATGCAGGAATATCTTCCGATAGCTCATAAGGGGACCCACTAGGAACACCAGAGTTGATATAAAGATTATTTTGAGCTGAAGAGATTTGAGATTCAACAGATGCAGAAAGAAACCTTCTTAGAGCCTCCGTTGTCTGACAGAATAAGGGAAGAATCAGAATAAAGTAAAAGGTCTGAAAATGAGAACTGCCATAAATTCCCTTTTCAGGGTGGGTCTGCTCCCAGGAGAGAGACCAAGAATAAAGCTACCATAAATCTCTCCTGGGGAGTTTTATGACCTAAAGAAGATGGAAAAACCACTCCTATCTGTATAGACAAACATTAGCACAAACTTTCTTATCTCTCATTTGTTCTCCTAAAAAACCCATTTGTCTTTCCTATAGAAACCTATTTGGTCTTCCCATAGGAACCTTCCCTATGAAGTTGGGTATAGAACCCTAAAATATAACCACTTCTTTGAATTACTCATCACTGAGCACTTCCATATGTATGCTCATTGCATGCGTAAATAAACTTTTTCTCATGTTAATCTGTTTTTTTTCAGTCAGTTTAATTTGCAGGCCCAGGCGATAAACCTAAGAGGGTAGAAGAAAAGTTTTACCTCCCATATACCAAACAATTAACTTCAGTTCACTTAAATATAGTCCATCCTATGTTCAATTATAATCTATTTCAGTTAACTTAGACAGAGGGTATCTAATTTATAAGAATTTTCTAAGTGTCAGAACTTCACTATGCATTACAAATAAAGGCCTCTCCTTTGGCCTTCTCCAGAGATTAAAAACAATGCTTCACAGGAAAGAAAACCAACCCATTCAAGCCAAAGGGATCTGCACATTTAATATGAGTCACCTGTACCAACTGTGATGGACCGTACTGACAAGAGTCTGTTGAGAATGCCATTTCTAAACAACAAGATTTTGCTCAAGACAGAACGGAACAGAAAAATAACACAACAGTATTGCGCTCCACCTCCATTGGTCCACCAACATGTTCCTGCTAACCATAAACACTTGAGCATAGAATAAGTATAAGAAAACTGAACCATATATATATATATATATATGATTTTTTTACCTTTATTAGACATTCCCATCAATGTCCAAGAACATCATCGTTCAAGTTTTCTTGTGAGCAGCAATAATGTTTATCCTAAGATGAAAAAACACAGAAAAATATGTAAACTCAGAGACTGCCTACTTTAAATCTAGTAATTAACAGTTTATAGAAGGAGATAAAATAATGGAAAATGCAGGAGAGTTCTTCATGGCAACTGTCAAAGACAGCTAACAGTGATAGTTTGCCTAAAAGCCAAGAAAACCAGTAGTAGATGGCTTTCTTGGATCTTCCTTCTGAAGATTTTTTGGAATATAGGCTGGCTCTTTTGGAAACAGACTTGTATTCCGTGCAGTCCTGGCAGGCAGCCACTATATATCTTGGAAAAGAGAGGAAAGAATTTTTTCGTGTGTCAGAAATGTGGCCAAATGATTTAATGACTCAGAGTTTCATTTTCCTCATCTAAAATGAGGCTGATAATACCTGCCCCATAGTCCTGTGATGAGGATTAAGTAGATGATGTGCAAAGCTGGCCCCACATTGCCTTGCACACAGCAGACACTGCATATACACTAGTGCTCCTTTCCTCTACGATCCTCTCCCCCACTGCCCTTTGCTTCTCTTGTAATTACTTCCAATACCTTATCACAGGGTTTGTTCCATGATATTAAAAAAAAAAAAAAAGAAAAACATAAAATATCTCTATGACTTCAAAATAAAAGTGGGAAGAAAAGAGATGACATCAATTTCACATTTAATAATAGGAACAGCTCAATGATTGAATGCTCCCTATGTGCTAGGCCCTGTACTAATAATTTTATATCAGTGATTGCTTTAGCCCTCACAACAACCGTACGGAGAAGGTGCTATTAGAAAACTGAGGCATGGAAAAGTTAATTCCCTCCATTCAGACTGCACAGCTCCAAGGTGGTAGAGCTGGGATTTGAGTCCATGGGGTCTCACCTCAGCCTCGTCGCCTTCACCACCCCTTCACACTGGCTTCACCGTACTCTGCACCACGGGACTGTCATGTGCTCCAAGTTATGTCACACACTCCATTTTTCTCTCTCTTCCCTTTCCCTTCCCCTTCTTTCCTTTTCCTTCCCTCCTTTTCTTTTCCTTTCCTTCAACCTTTATTTTTAATCTGAATTCCTCTTTTGCTTATTTTGTTCCCCTGTTTTGCTATGACCAACTGGGACAGAATATTTATCACTATAGGAAGACTGAGTTATCTGTCTGGGGTCAGCCTTTTACTAGCTGTGTCACTCAGATGAGTCATTAAACTTCCATGAACCTTGAGGGTTTTTTTCTCTATAAAATGAATGCATTAGACAAGATGATACCGGAAGTCCCTTTCCAGTTTACTGGTCCTTTCACTGGCTCCTTTGGAAGCCGTCTTAGATCATGGTGATGTCAAGATCTTCATGGATATATAACAGTTGTGGACTCTAACATACTCACAAGTTTGCTTGCTTTAGCTGAGGCTAAAATTCAGGGAAGAGATGTTTATATTCACCTACACTATTTACAGAGCTTACAGATGAAGATACTGAAGTTCAAAGAGGATAGGGAACTTACTCAAGGCCACACAGAAGTGAAAGAGCTAAAATTTGAAACCAAGTTTATCTGTCTAAAGCCCAGTTCTTTGCAATATTCAAAAAAGTACTAACCAGAAAAATTAACTGACTCAAACTGGCCTCATTTCTGAGATGTGAGTCAAAATTTAGGATGGTAATAATAACTATAGCCAGTATACATTGTGAGCTTGTTATGTGCCAACAGTGATGTGGGAACTTTACATATATTATCTCACTTCGTCTTTTCCATCAAACCAAATGCCAGGTATGATCATCATCTTCTTTAGATAAATGAGAAAATTGAGGCACTAGGACTAACATTCCTCGCCCAAGACATAGAGCTAATAAGTAGGGGATCTCGGACTTGAACCAAGAGCAACTAAAAAGCTGGCTGAGGTTGATTTATGATGCTCACTAGCACGTGGCATTTAGGTTTCATTGTCAAGTTCATAAGCTGAGGTTGTGAATACCAGAACGGAAAGGTGGAGAAGGTTAGTGTGAGGGTGACCATAAACACAGCCTTGTCGTTTAGGAATTCACAGACTCCAGGAAAGGAGAAGAGAAGGATTTGTTTTAGAAAGATTTGCCAGAGACTGCTGAGACCTTGCCTCCTGCACCGTCTCCCCATTAAAATAGCCAGCTATTGTATTTCTGTCTGACAACGAGAAAGAAGTGACAAAGTGCATTTCAGGGGACGATGTTTGTCGGTGAGGTGTGCAGCATATCCTTCACGCTTAGGGAGTCAGACCTGTGTGCGGTCTACCCTTGGGTGGAGGGAAACGGAGCTCCAAGAAGAAAGCGCATAAAGGAAACGGTCAATGAGTGAAAGAAGTCTTCTATAGGCGGCTAGATCCAGATTCACCCAGAAAAATTGCTTTCCAGATGCATTCAGAACACGAAGACATGATTAGGATGGAGAAGGCATTCAGGTCTGTTTGGCTTCTGCAGAGGATTTGTTTGTATATTCTAATTGCATCATCATTTAGCTTTATTTCATCTGAAACCTGGCTGCCAAATGAGCATATTGATTACCTGTCACGGTTGCATATTTCTCAATTACAAGCCATCAAGGCTTGTAAAATCTCAACCACATCAGGACCCAGGAGTGGATTTTAGATTGACTGTGAGTCCCAGCAACAAGGCTGGCACCTACCAACTACACAAGCTGCCTTACTTAAATGTCATAACCCCCTGCAAGGTAGACATAATTGCCTTTCTATCCCTTCAATGAAGAAACAGAGGCTCAGGACAATTAACAACCTTGCCCAAAGCCACACAATTAGTAAGTGGTAGAGCAGGGATTTGAACTCATGTGTAACTTCAAATTCCATGGGGCTTTCCGCCACATACAGGCAGTGAATGCACTGGTTCAAAGTGTGGACTTTGATGTCATGCTGCTTGGCTTGAAGTCCCAGCTCTGTCTCTTCCTAGCTCTGTGATCTTGAGTAAGTTTCCTTTTTTAAAAAATTTTTATTGAAATATAGTTGATTTACAAAGTTGTGTTAGTTTCAGGTACACAGCAAAGTGAATGTGTGTGTGTGTGTGTGTGTGTGTGTGTGTGTGTATATACATATGTATTTTTTTAGATTCCTTTCCATTACAGGTTATTACAAGATATTGAATATAGTTCCCTGTGTTATACAGTAGGTCGTTGTTGGTTATCTATTTTACATGTAGTAGTGTATATATTTTAATCCCAAATTCCTAATTTATCCCTCTCTCCCCCTTTCCCCATAAGATTGTTTTCTATGGCTGTGAGTCTATTTCTGCTTTGTAGATAAGTTCATTTGTATCATTTATTTAGATTCCACATATAAGTGATACAATATTTGCCTTTCTCTAACTCACTTTGCTTAATATGATAATCCTTAGGTCCATCCATGTTGCTGCAAATGACATTATTTCACTTTTTATGGCTGAGTAATATTTCATTGTACATATATACCACGTCTTCTTTATCCATTCATCCGTCAATGGACATTTAGTTTGCTTCCATGTCTTGGCTATTGTAAATAGTGCTGCTATGAACATCGGGGTGCAGGCATCTTTTCAAATTACTGTTTTCTTTTTTTTTCTGGATATATGCCCAGGAGCAGGATTGCTGGGTCGTATAGTAGTTCTATTTTTAGTCTTTTAAGGAACCTCCATACTGTTCTCCATAGTGGCTGCACCAATTTACATTCCCACCAACCATATAGGAGGGCTCCTTTCTCTCTACACCCACTCTAGCATTTATTATTTGTAGATTTTTTCATGATGGCCATTCTGACCAGTGTGAGGTGATACCTCATTTTAGTTTCCAAACCATGCAACCAACAAGGGATTAATTTCCAAAATGTACAAGCAGCTCATACAGCTCAATATCAAAAAACAAACAACCCAATAAAAATGGGTAGAAAATCTAAATAGACATTTCTCCAAAGACAACATACAGATTGCCAACAGGCACATGAAAAGATGCTCAACGTTGCTAATTATTAGAGAAATGCAAATCACAAGTACAGTGAGTAAGCTTTTTAACATCTCTGTCTCAGTTTCCTCTTCTGTAGAGCCAGGGAAATAATATTTCACAGAGTTCCCAGGATTAAATGAGCTACTATAGGTACAGCATTTAGACTAGTGCCTGAGATGAGGAGTGACCATTTTTTCTACATCCTCTGAATGCTGTGAAAAAGAAACTATAAATCTTTGACCTTCAAACACTTGCAGTAGGCACTCTATATTTCCAAAGACTTTGCAACGATTCAATTTTCCTCACAGCAACCTAGCCCTTCGGGTCAGACCACTATCTCTCACTCTCAGACTGAGATGTGAGGACCCACTGTGTTGAAATATTTTCAGTTCATACAATTTATGATCCTCCTTATTACATCTGAAGACACGCATAATAATGCTATTTATTTGTATTTATCCACATGCTTTGGATACCTTTGGTCTACTCCTCACCGTAACCTCACACTTAGGTGCTATTA
Source organism: Pseudorca crassidens (assembly GCF_039906515.1). Taxonomy (NCBI): domain Eukaryota; kingdom Metazoa; phylum Chordata; class Mammalia; order Artiodactyla; family Delphinidae; genus Pseudorca; species Pseudorca crassidens. Next base: position 58,382,393 of record NC_090304.1, read on the forward strand.
CCTCCATTCCACAGATGAAGATGACACGGGCCATGCAGTTGTGAAGAGTTGCCTAAGTTCACATAGCTGGTGTATAGAAAGACTGGGATTTGAACCGTCATCTGAACGTATCCTAAATTTGTATGCTTGCCTCCAAATGGTGATACTTAACCGCTGATGATTTCTCCTTGTCCCCGATGTGAACTTCTTTTAAAAAATATTTTTTTGGAGTATAGTTGATTTACAATGTTGTGTTAGTTTCAGGTGTACAGAAAAGTGAATCAGTTATACATATACATATATCCACTCTGTTTTAGATTCTTCTCCCATATAGGCCATTACAGAGTACTGAGTAGAGTTCCCTGTGCGATACAGTAGGTCCTTATTAGTTATCTATTTTATATACAGTAGTGTGTATGTGTCAATCCCGATCTTGCAATTTATCCCTCCTCCCACACCCCCTGGTAACCGTAAGTTTGTCTTGTACATCTGTAACTCTATTCCTGTTTTGTAGATAAGTTCATTTGTACCTTTTTTTAAGATTCCACATATAAGCAATATCATACAGACAAATATCATATGATATCGAGGTGAACTTTTAAACATTGGGTGAGTTTCAACCCACCCATCTGGCATCTTACCTGATTTTTACCTATTGAACACATGTTTTACAGAACCCTTTCTACATTCCACTTTACTGGGTGTTACGTGGACGGAGATGAACACAGGCACCACCTCTGCATCAAGCTCACAGCCTAGGGGGGTGATCTACAATTACACACTTGAACTGTCCTAAGAAGGAAATGACAAAAATGCAAGGATGGAGAAAATTGAGGGCAACAGGCCAGTGGATGGCACAGGGTCTCTCTGAGAAAATGTCATTGAAGCTGAGATGACAGTGTGAAGGAGGCAACATGTAATGAGTGGGGGAGGGGTCCTGGCAGAGGAGGACCTTGTGCACAGATCCTGAGACAAACAGGAGCATGGGAACTGGAAGAAAACATGTGGAGTGGGGGAGAACAAGAAAGAGGAGGGTGGAGACAGGGGTAGGGATTTGTGCAGGAGGCTGGAGGAATGGGCTGAGGCCACATCATTCAGGGTCCAGTGGGCCACAGTGAGGCATCGGGTTCTGAGTCCTACAGAGCCTTATATAACCTTTGTTGGTAGAAGGTCATCCTCACATCTCACTGTCATCACATCCTTACTGATCTGTTTCCCTGGCAGACCGTGAGCTTCTTAGGAGCCTAGGACAGTGTTCAGGACAAAGCTCACATTCAACAAACTGAATGAAAGAATAAACAGCATCTGATGACACTGCAGTTCTATATGATTCTTATTGCAAGACAGATATAAGAAGACTGGAGTAAAATAAGAAATGAGTGTTTTTGTTCCTGGCTAAGAATCAAATCAATCAGATATATTTACATATATATTTGCATTTATGTAGAAACAGGTAGGTATTATGTATTAATAATTATGGCTGACATTAATATTGAATAGTTTGGCACTGGGCTCAGTGTTATACATGCAAACTATTTAATTTTCATGACAAGAAACACAAAGTAGTTACTGCTAATCCCCATTTGAGAGAAAACAACAACAGCAAAACAACAAAAAGCCAGGGCAGTTTAAATAAATCACCCCCGGGGAACAAAAGTAGTATTTAACAATGCTAGAACTTGAACCTGGTCTACATACTTTGCAACTTCATGAGATTTATCCTTCAAGGTAGTTATTCTTGGAATGTTTTAAAGTTTAAAAATTGAAAAGCAATTATACTCCAATAAAGATGTTAAAAAAATTTAAACATAATCTAAAGTAATTGTCATTGAAAGGAAATGAGTAATAGTAAACACCAAAATTAGAAACATAGAATTTTTAACAATAATTAATGGTTAATAAAAATAGAAAATTTGATAGAGTCATTAATAATGCTTAGAAACGAATACTGAAAAAAAAAAAAAGAAAGCACTCAGTGCATTAGAATGGTGTTCTACAGATGCATTTGTTTTAATTTTCTTTATTTTGATCATGTTACTTTATATTACACAAAAATTAGTAGGAAAAGGGAAGCAATGGGAGGTAATTTTCTAAAAATGGCTGACTAACCAGCTGGCTGAACAAGTCAATATTTGTATTCTTCATTCTTTTTCTATTACTAGTCCTAGTTGACCTTAAATAGAAGGTCTCCTTTCTCCCCCTGCTTTCTGAATAACTCCTATTCATTCTTCAACACCCAGATCAAATTCCTCTCAGCCTGGGAAGCCCTTCTTGGCCTTCTAGGGTCCTACTATACCACATCCTTTTCTTTCCTACAGTTTACAAAATATTGTTGCATATTTTTTTTGTTTTATTCAATGCACAAACCTAAGCCCTACACTTAGTAGGTTGTTTATAAATAGCTGTTGAGTAAATGAATAAGTTAATTATTCTGTCAATCATCCTCTTTTAATGCAAAGGCTGCCAGGTGGTAAACAACCAGAAACATTTACTTATTCAGATGTGTCAGAAACCACTCTGGACACTTTGTTCAAATGACTACATCTAGTATCTGTAACAACATTTTTGAGTATGTACCTCTATTTCCATTTAATAGATGGGGAAACAGGCTCAAAGAAGATAAACTGTTCAAATTAGCAGGAATTAATTTAGCTTTCCTGAGGGAGACAGGACGAGTCATGGAAAAAGAGTATTGCTGATTTGAAGAGAGATTTAAAAAAGTAAGATGAAAAGATGCTGAGTAGCATTTGCAGTGAGAGTCTGAGATGAAATCTCTGCTCCCCTGGCCCTGGTTTCTCTGTGGGGCAGGTGAGCATAGAGGTTAAGATCATGAGGGCTGGGGCCAGCCCACCTTGGTTTGAATCCTAGCTCTACCACTCTCTACATATGTGACCTTGGGCAACTGAGTAACCTTTTTGAGATTCAGTTTACCCATCTGTAAAATGGGGATCATAATAATAGCATTTACCTCACAGGGTTATTATCAGGATGGAATGAGGTAATATGAGTTAAATCGTCCTTGGCACTTAGAAAGCTTAAGCATGTGAACTATTATTATTCAATGCTTTCATCAGGAACAAAGAAACAGACAAAGTTACACATTAAATAATGAGTATTGCCTTGTGGGACACAGACAAACTGTGGCCTGACCAGAGGAGGGTAAGCAGAAAAGAGGAAGAGTGTCCATATACTGAAGGGGTCCTTGAAAACGTTATTAATTGTGGAAGCAGAATATTCAGGAAGGACATGGCGGCTGCTAAGTAGGCAATGCTTACTCTCTACAAGGGAATGTGCCAAGTTCTCAGCACCATCACCTTGTTAACCCTCATAAGACCACCATGAGAGAAGGCCTCTTTTAAACCTTTTCTTAAATTTCATACTATTCATTTTACGCTGAGGAAAATTAGGGTCAGATCACTGATATGACTTGATCATGGTTACAAAGTAAGTAGGCACAAGAGCTGGGATTCAAACCCAGATTTATCTTGTTCCAAAACTCATGTCCATAGCACCATGCTATGCTGCCACCCTACCGGTCCCCTTCTTCCTCCTGAGGGTTTGTCAGGAACCAAAGTCAGGGGAAGAGGAAATTAATTTATTCTGTGTCATTCCAGAGGGCAGAATGAACATAGCATATAAGGAAGGAAGTTTGGTTCAACATTAGAAAAGATCTTTAGCTATAATGAGGCACCTGTGGCATCAGGGAACTACCTGAAGGAGTCAGACAGGCATTGAATTTTACCTCCATTTCCTACCAGCAAGGACTATATATGTACTGACATTCTCTAATGCTCAGTTTTCTCATCTGTAATGTTAATAAAAGAATCCTTAATTCACTTGGTTGTTTGGAGAATAAGATTATGTACGCAAATTGCTGATCACCAGCATGTGTTTGCTCCTTCCATCTACCCCATTGTTTAAACAATTAGAACTGTTCGATAATGCAGTGGGTGGTATTGATTTGTATTTCTATTACCCGTCCCTGGAAGTGTGTAAGCAAAGGGTGATGGCAAAGTGATCAGGCTCTGTAGTGCCAACTCCAACCTCAATGGAGAGAAGAACTTCAGAGAACCTCCAGTCCTAAGATTCTATGAAATTAGAAAGAACAGATAATAAAAGGTGATGAGAAAAGAACAGATGATTAAAAAAAAAGGATTCAAAATTATCTTACTCATTTGATCAGGGTGTTAACATTAAGACTACAAAATTGAACAGAGGTAAACATAAAAAAAAAAAAAAGATTTTCATTTAAATGTGAAAACAACAACAGAGCAATAACAGAAACACAATCTTGCTTGTAGACAATGGGGCGGTAGGGTTTGGTCCCGATGCAAGTGAAAACGTGCTGGGGTGTTCTGTCTATCACCAGCTTAATGTTCAACGCGATGTCTAAAACAAAGAGCGACAAAGAATAACCTTAATTATCTAGGTTGCATTGCAGTTTTAGAGATTCAGGATCTATTAGTAGAACTGTTGGTGCAGGAGGGAGTGGACTGCTTTGAGAAGCCTTCAGAAAGCAAAATGAGACAAGGAGGGAAAGTTATAGTTAAAAATGTAATGATTTGTCCAAATTCCTATTGAGAACCAGGAATAGATACCATCAAGAAGACGTGATTTTGAATCTTGACCACATATCTTAATTTCAGCCTGAGACGTGAAACAAAGGAATTCACCATTAGAGCCAGTTTTCTCATCTCTAGCATGGAGATTTTTCAATACCTGTCTGAAGGAACATTGGAACAATTAAGACCATGTACACTAGAAAGACCGAAACGATGCCTTTCACAGAGCAAGTGAAGAGTTAGTTCCCTCTAACCCCTTCCTAATTCCTCATGTCCTCGGCTTCCTCCCCAATGCCATGTCTCCCCATCCTGCGTCTGAAAGGAACAAGTGAATTTCCACCAAACTGCTCCAAACATTTCATCAAAGTTTCCCCTGACTTAATATACCACTCCTGGAAGATAAACACTGGGTTCTGTCAACAGAGGCAGGCTATGCATCCAGAGAAGACAGTTCATAGCAATTTTGTCAGCAAAATTGTAACAATAAAGGCCCAAACAACACTTTGTCTCCCTGTCAGTTGTCTTGAAAGGGCAGATTACTTTTTCCTCAACCTTGGCACATCCATTTAAGGTAGACTTACAAGCCAGGCAGGTGTAAAGTGCAAGCTAGCATTTGTTCACATTAGCAATTATCAATGGAAAACTACACAAATGCAAAGGCTTGGCATTACGGTTACCCTGGCAACCATCAGTCTGCTGAGGCCCAGCGGAGGCGGACGTGAAAGCTTGACATCATTGCCCTGAAAAAAAATGGCTTCTCTTTCTCTATTTTCCCTGGTTACTTTTTGTGTTTGTCATTGCAAGCCCCAAAAGAAAAGACTTCTTATCATCTGCCTGGCATTTGGGAATCTATCTAAGACTTAAATTGACAATTGCATGTTTTTGATGAATAGGTATTGAGCACCTACTATGTGCTAGGCACTGTACAAGATAAGCCACTTTCAAGCTAGAAAAATAAATTTATTTTTCCTTCCTTCCTTCTTTTTTTGCTTGCTCCTTTTTTCCTTTCCTTCCTTCATCCATTCACTCAATAACATTACTCAGGGAATCATGTGGGCCAGGCACTGTGCTTGACACAGCTGATGCAGAGATGCATAAGAACTAGTTCTTACCCTCAGGAAGTTCTCCATGTAGTTATACTGATAAGCCATAAGAACACAAGACCCATAGGTGAAGGCAAATGCGGCTATAAGAAAGGCAAAAACAATCTCGCCTAAGGATGTTACGAGACTAACCAAAGAAAATGCTTCAGAGGTTTGAAAAGGTAGAAGTAGAATGCAAAGTATTATTCATGCTTTAATCTATTCACTCATTTCTTTACTTACAGATTTGTGGATGATCTACTTGGTAAAAGAAGCCCAATGAAGAATAATGAGTTTGGAAAAGAGAGACGTTAAGAAATAGAGAAAAGATGGCTAAGGATAGGCTGGGAAAGGACTCAACATTTACTAGGCTCCAGCTACAAACCAGATACCACATCTGATCTAATTTGACATTCAAAAACTTAGTAAGACCGTTGTATGCTTTTTTTCTCTTCTTCCTCTTTTTCTTCTTCTCCTCCTTATTATTATTGTTGTTGTTAATCCCATTTTACAGATGATCAGATGAGGAAACTGCTGTCTCGGGGAGGCTAACTCACTTGGAATCAACAATGCTTGCATTCAACCAAGTGTCTGATTCAAAGCCTGTGCTCTCGTTGCTATGTCATGAGGGAGTGAGAAAATGCAAATTCATGAAGTAGAGACAGAAAGAAATGCACCAGAAACATGGCACCTGAGGAAGTGATGATAATACTTGGTGGCACTCATGGGTATCGATTTCCTCTGGAAGGCCTCGACTTTGAGATATTTAACCTTTAATTTAGCAGAGACTCTGACAACCAAATAATATCAATTGCCTCTTGACATTGTTTCGAAGTTCCATGACAATCTCCACAGAAAGAGCTTTCAAAGAGGCTCAAAAATAAAAGGAGAGGTAACATTAGCGAAAGGAAAATAATTGTTTCAAAAATTGAGCTGCATAGCACCATCAGACACGTGGTCCACTGAAGCCACACACAGGGACAGGGTGGGGAAAGCAAGGCAGGAACTGGCCCGGTGCTTACTTTATGGATGAGAAAACTGGGCTCAGGGGAGAGAGTGACTCCTCTAAGCTCACATGTCTCTTACTTGATTAAAACCACAAGGTACTTCTTTTTTCATATCTATTAGCAGAGAGGAGTTTGCCAGTAAATTTTAACTTAAGAAACTGTGGTCGCGTATCGTTGGCAACCAACAGTTTAGGCCCAGAATTAGTATTGTAGGATCTTACTACTCAAAGTGTGGTCCAGGGACTGGCAGGGTTACCTGGAAGCTTGTTGGAAATGCAGACGTCCTGAATCTGCATTTCAATGAGATCCCCAGGCGATTACAGTTTGAGGAGCCCTGAGGAGAAATGGCATATGCTATAGAGAGAAGATGGGCTTTGGGGCTCAATTCACCTGGGTTTAAATCTCAACACAAATATCTGAGTCATGAGCATGATTTGGACAGTTAGGGAAGAAAGGGAAAAGCATTCAGGGAGAAACAGCAGCTTGGGTGAAAGTACAGAGGTGTGACTGTTCAAGGAACAGCAAGTGGCTTGACACATGGTCTGATGTTCTTCCCCAATTGTGAAGATAAGCTAGAAACAGGACCTAGGAGCCAGGATGAATATTCAACTGTTATTCTCTGGTGAATGGAAAATAAGTAATGCCTAATACTACAACGACAACGAAAACAATTCTTTGTATATATTATCATAGAGTTTAACTGTATCTGACACATAGGTACTCGATAAATATTTGCTGACCGACTGAATCAACATAAAATATTTTTACACCCATTTTCTCATGGGGTACTTCCAACACCTCTGAGACATAAAAAGAGCGGGAATTATTTTCTGCATTCTCATTACTATCTTCCTCCATTTTCTAGAAAACCAAAGTTTGCGTGGAGAAAATATCCTGCATGAAATGATACTTCAGTAAATTAGTTCTCAAATTAAAGTCTTAGGACTCAAAAACACACCCTCTTTTTAGCCAACTAGGCCTCAATTCTTTGGCTTCATACTTTTGTCAGTTCACATCTGAGAGCTCATCCTGAGAACTAAGTACACACAGAGAATGAGGGAGTCAAAAGTTGCCCCAGTGTGTCATGGTTACGAGCCCTCTTCTCTGCAGAAGTCTACCACGTGGCTTTCTGTGCTACCAATCCGTGTGCCTCCCAAAGGTGGAAGAGCGGCCTCTGCTAATTGGAGCTAACAAGCTTCTGTGCACATCTTGCTCTGTCATCGTGGTTGGCACTGTGTCTCCAGATAACCGAAGAACAAGTCTCCCTTCCCCAGTTTTGGTTGTAGCTCCTGGGTTGTTTTCCACTCAGAGATAATTACATTCTTGGGACTTAAAGTAATTCAACCTATGGAAAGACTTACCAAGAGAGGCAAAAATGAGCAAAGCAAACAACTTAGTGACTCACAATTTAGTAGACTTACTAGGAGGCCACACGTCAGCTTTCTAAAGCCTATTTCAGGTGACTGATGGCTAAAGGTGCCTCTCTCAAGTAAATAACTAGTGCCTGGAAAGAACAAATTCCCAAGGTGAGGAATGGTGGTTCTAGAAGACTCTGTGGTATAATGAAAGACCTGGACTTGGGAATCAAACTGAAACAAATGGTCAGTTCTGATATTAATACCACCACCACTCCCCACTAACTAACTAACATTTACCAAACACGTACGCTGTGTCAGGAAGAGTGTTAACTGCTTCCCCAGGCATTATTTTATTTAATCCTCACAACGATCTTATTATTATCCCTGTTCTGCAGCTGAAGATGTAAGGTCTTGTGTTCAAGAGGCTTCAGAACCTGTTCCAGTCAAACAGTTGTAAAGAGGTGTAGTTTCAAATCCAGTCCCACCATCTCTAGAACTCACTCACTTGACTATTACATTATGTGCCTCCTATATAATTTTGATGACTTAGAACCATTTATTTAGCCTCTCAAGGACATGGTTTTCCCAATTTGAAAACAGGAAGGTGATGCACACAAAGATCAATAGCTAATGTATATGAAAGTGCTAGAAGAGTGGATGGCACACAGTAGGTACTCAATAAATATTAACATTTTCCTTCTTTCCCTCTTGAGAAGTCCTAGAAGGAAAAAAAAAAAAAATTAAAAGACCAACCTGTTATCTAAACATCGGCTCTGTAATGCTTGTAATGGTTTTGATTACAAATAACTTCATTTTCTCTGGAGCTAGTCAACAGGATTTTGAGTTCTCAGACTAGCTTTGTAGGCAGTTCTGACGGGAGCATGAGATCTGTTACAGAACACAGGAGCTCTTTTCTTTCTCCCCCAAGTGGGAGTTAATAGCAGTTTAGTGCCTGAAAGATTCTGTGGTGCTACACGCTTGCTAAGTCCCACCAAAATGCTATTGACAGGCTTGGCAAAGCAACCTCGATTTGGAGTGCCTCTGATGTTTACTCTTAGCTTTAGATCGGAGTAACCTGTAGCAAAGTCTTCAGCGTCTTCTTGACTCTTTTCCCTTCCATTTACTTCACTTTGAGAGAGAGAAGTAACACAAAGGAACCACTGCCAGAGATTTTTCATACGCAGCAGTAAAATGCAAGGAACACTATCTAGTTTCCAACTTTGCTGTGAGAAGCAAATGAGATAAATGCTGTTGCATGCCTAACTCATCGTAAGTGGTAACTAGTCCTTAGTCCCTGCTTTCCAAGGTCTTAAGAAGTCACAAAAGGGTCGTGAATGAGCTCTTCCATTGCTTCTAGAAAGGTTTAGCAGATCATCATTCCAAATAAAATGTGTATGTAAAGGATTTTCCTAGGAATGCCTATTCTGCTGTGCAAATGAGGGAGTCCAAAGATAGCTTTTCCATTTGAAGATAAGAGCTGATGAATGAGATGATGGCCGGCTCATTTTCAGAAGGTTCATGAAAAAGCTTCATAGAGACCAGTTACTAAATAGAATTCAAGGAGAGGTTCTAGCAGCGAGAAGCAGTAAGTCTAGAGAAGGGGTACCAGGGATCTGTTTGCTCTCATTAAATACATGGGCAGTTATTCTAAGAAGAAGAAGCCAAATTTGGAAGACACTTCTTTACAATTGACAGAAGTAAAGACAACTGAGTCATTGAAACACAGCTATAGGGTATGAGACAAGGTGAAAGAAGTCTTTCTGAGTAATGTGAGTGGTTACATCCTAACATAATTTAATAGGTAGGCCAAAACCACGTACCCCCCGAAATGTACCTGTAACCTACTAAGAAAGAGAATTGTTAAGATTTTTGCTTGATCCCCAACTCTGCCCTTTCAATACTCTATGACCTTTGAAGCGTCTTGAACCGCAGTTTATTTCTCACTTATTAAATGAGGATAATGATTAAATGAGGATAATGCAGAATGTGACTCTTTACTTGGTGCTTATTATGGTGAATTTTCAGCTATTTTTTAGATGTGATATCACTGAAGTCTCTATAACAAATGTCTGAGGTAGCTCTCCTATTTCTGGATTTTATATGAAAAAACTGAGGCTCAGATACTCAAGTAACTCGCAAAGCCCCACACTTAGCAGAGCCTAGATGGGTGGCCCAGATTGTCTGATTCTAAAACTTGTGCTCATTTCACAATGTGACACTACTCTTCTCAGAGAACGGCATAAGATAATGAACACAAAACAAAGTGATGTACCTGGCTCATCACAGGCACTCAATAAATGTTGGTTGAATCTGAGGCCAAAATGATGAAGTACCACCCATCTTGTATTATACACCACATATAATTAACTTTAAAGTGACATAGATGGCTTGGCAAACACACTATGAATGGAAAAGTAGTTACCATGGGAGACTAGACACTCCTTCTAAGATCCACCCTTGTGCAAGGTATTTCTAAACTCTTCCTGGTGAACTATAATTGGAATTTGAAACACCAACCATGATTTACTTGCCTTGGGCTTGTGTATCAGAAAGATCTGAAGGCAAATCCCATCTCCACTCCACACTGAGCTGTGCGAGCTCATTTCCCCTCTGTGTCAATTACTGTCAAGAGCAATAACAATTTCTTGCTTGTTGTATTTTTGTGGCTGTTAAATGAAGTGATGGATAGGAAAGCATCCTTAACACAGTGCCTACATGGTAACGATTCAAATACTACCTGTGCCCTGAATTTTTTCTCATGTTCTCTGATTCTTACTTGTGAAAACTATGGCTCTGAGGTTCTGACAGATGTCCTGACCTTTCCAACAGTCTGCTTCTTTTTGTGATATGATTCACTTGTCATTTTGGAACGTAATTTAATTTTAAAAGTAAGATATTGTGTGTACCTGAGATCCAGTTGAAGTCATTCAATCAGAAAAAGGTCATGTTAACATATAAATATTGAAAGGAATGATAATTAGGCAGGGAAAACAGCAAAACAAATTTAAAAGGCATGGAACAATTTTTAAGTGTTAACATCCCAAATTGTGATGATTACACATTTAATAGTTTGATTTCAAGCCAGACTTCTGGTGTAAAAAAGAAGGAAAGGATTTACTTTGAAGCAACTCCAGAAATATACATACACACACTATCATACATGTACATGGACACAAATGAATGACTCTGTTATTTGGGGATGTGGCCATCATTAATGATTCTCACAGAACCATTTACTCAAAAAACTTCTAACAAGTCCCCCCCTCCCCCCAAAAAAAAAACAGCACTAGAAAGAAAACAGGGCACCATAATAGAATGTATTTCATTCAGCAGTTGGCAAATCTCAGAGGTTCAGCAATCTGATCTAGATGTTCATATGAAGCCCTTCAGTCTGAGAAAGAAATCTTTGGAAAACAAAGCACAGGCTTTGTGATCTACAGATCAAGCTTTGAATCTATCATTCATTAGCTGTGCAAGTGGTGTAACCCCTCTGAGCCTCTGTTTTCTCATCTGTAAAATGGGGATAAAATTAGCATGTGTATTATAGTGTTATAGCATGTGGCACATAGTGATTAATTGTAAATGTTATTCCTCTGCTCCTTTCTCCTTTTCTGAGATGCCAGAAAATACTTATTTTATCATGCACATTGACTAATCCTTTTAAACACCTGTGCTTAATGAGTAATATTCATGTTTAATGTTACACGATTTTTATGTAACACATTATTTAGCATGCAAAACACTTCCACATCATTATCTAAATTGGTCTTCATCAAGACCCTGTGAGTGAATTAAATGAAGATACTAATACCAATTGGGCAAATGAACAAACAAAGGCACAGGATACAGGTTGGAGGAGATCCATGACTAGACCCTAAGTCTCCCAGTTCTTAGAAACATGGTATTTCTTCTGCTTCTAGCCATGACAGACTAACTGGTACTACACCTGTCTTCCTACTGAAAAATAAAACCTACAAAACTGGACAGATTATACAAAGACACTGTTTTCAGACACTGGACAATAGGCAATGCAAGACTGTGGTCCTTGAGAGATGAAGCAAGCCAAATATTCGCTCTAGATGCATTTTCACCTAGAAAATGCCTAGCTGCATATTCTGCTCTGAGCCCAGCAAAGTGGAACCCAAAAGAGAGCATGGCTAAGAAGAGGCAAAGACCAGATTTGGGACTGCTGATTATTCAAACAGGTATTTGAGAGGTTCATAGTAATTGAGAGGCTGAATTTGTACAGGGGGTGAACCACAGAAGTATGAGTGAGAGTTCCTTATCATATGTTAGGCTGTGCATGATCAGAACAAGCATAGAAGCCTAGAAGAGTAGCTGCTGTAGAGCTGAGAACTAAATAGAAATCATCATGGTTGCACAGGGCAGAGGATGTTAAAGTTTTGTCCCATCCAGTGTGTGGACGTTGCTTAGCATCCAATTGAGAACAAAAATATGTAGAAGAAAGAAAAAATAAAGAGCAGAAATCAATGAAATTTTAAAAATAATAGAGAAACTAAACTAAAATTCAGCTCCTTGCAAACATTAATAAAATTGATAAACCCCTAACAAGACTGTTAAAAAAAAAAAAGTTTTTAAAAAAGAAGTAAATGAGACAGTTTTTACTCCCTGCTCTTTTCACTACACTATCTGTGTCATTAATGGAGATGGAGATCCAGAGGCAGGACCTTCGTTAACAACTTATGACTTCCCAAGATCCTTTCCCATGGACGAAAAGTGCCAAAATTAGAAAAAAAAAATATTCTAATAAGGCCATGAACTTCTATGGCATCATACATCTGGAGCACTCTTCTACATCATCCCTTGGGGATCTCATAGCTCCCCTGCAAAGAAGGAAGAGCAGATTTCCAGCTAACAAAGAAGCTAGTGGAAGCTCACAAATGCCAAGTGTCATGGCCAAGTTCAAACACCTAAAAAGGCACTGAGGCAGACAAGGACCACATTTTAACTTTTATTTTTATATTTTGAAAAAGTCAGAAAAGTAGTTAGTACTGAGGACTTTTCCCCACCATCTATTAGTGATCATACTTGGCCAAGAATGATTCTGTTTCTTTGAAGATAATTTGTTTATTATAATATTAAGGGAAGAACATTTCCATTACTGTAAGCAGTCATCATGCACCAACAAAGAGGGCCCTTTGTCTCAGCCAGACTACAAGTTCTTCTCTTTTTAGTTTCAAATTAAATGGAAAATAAAAGTAAACTTCAGGGGTTGCTTAACAACTAAAATGAAATGTAAACATATATGAAACTAAAGAAAATTAAAACTCAATCTAAATTTATTTCAGTGAGCTCATTAGGCAATAGAAATGAATGAAACTGTAACAAGGTAACATGAATCACCAACAAAATAACATATCAATAATTTTTAATTAGCATATTTTTTGTAATCTAAAATAATTTCATTCCTGTTTCAAAGGAGTCCTTTCAGCTGCTTTTTAATTTTTGTTTTGAATTCAAGTGATAAGGATCCTAATTACAGTTTGTTTTTCAGTTAGGTTTTTTTTTTCCCCCCTGTTTTAAGAGTAAAGGAAAGGAGAAAGGGAAGGTCATATTTCTGACCCAAGATAGACCTTCAGTAGAAAGGAGGTTAGAACTTTTGGCTCTGGTTCTGAGGTATTTATTCCTGGAAGTCTTTAGTGTATCTAGAAGATACTAATCCCTTGTCATCTCTAATTCCCCCTTAATCTAGTTTTTATTTCAAATCACATGCTGGAGCCAGATTGTTTGGGTTCAAATCATCACCAGTTGTGTGACCTTGAGCAAATCACTTGACCTGTGTGGGCTTTAGTTTTCACCTGTATAGACGGGCTGCTGTGAAGACTGAATACGTTAAAATATGTAAAGTGCTTAGAAGAGTATATGGCTTCTTAAGCATTTGCTATTGGTATTATTGTTATTACTCAGTTTCTTCCCAACCTGCTTCTCCCAATTGCCTGATACCACCTTAATTCATGGAGGCCACTGGTTAAATCATTAAGCCCTTGGGTTTGGCACCAGAAAATTTAGGTCTGAATTCTGGCCACACTACTCATCCACTGTGTGATCTTACTCTACCTTTCTGAACTTGAATTTCATTCCCTTTAAATTGAAGATAGATTTTGTTTCTGTCTTGGAGGTATGTTTTTCCACTTTGTTCATGCTATCCTATCCCTTGACTCCATCTACCCTTATTCTGTTCACTCATTCAGGCAGCCTTGACTCAAAAGCTGACTCGAAAGCTAACTCCAGTGTACAACTGTCTCAATTTCTCCCTTTGTGGAGTTCTCATAGCTCTATCTCTGTCTATTTCTCCTATTTTTATCTTGGCTTACAGCTGTTTATGAAGTTAACATACTTCTTTTCTGCTAGTCTACAAGCTGCTTGAGGGTAATATCAAGTGATATTATCCTCAATCAAGTCACTATGGTGATCAAATTGTTTGGTTCCATAAGACACAGGCTCCATGGAAAAGACCGTGGGTGCTGCAATAGAAATTAAGTGACCTCAAGCAGCCCTTAAAATGAAGAGCTATGCCATAGCACCTTGTGTCAGGGTCACATACATCACTTCCCAACTTCCCTGTTCAGATCTAAACTGTATCCCATGGCAAGAACAACCTTCTTCAAGTGTTTCATCTAATCACTGACTTTCAAGATCCTTTCCTATTTTAGCTTCTTTGTTTTTCACCTCCTACCCCCTCCTTCATGTTCAAATCCAGTGGAAGAGGTTTGCTAATTTCTTTCTTGGACCCTCTCATGCATCCATTCATCCATCCAATAACCAATTATCACTCACCTATAATATAAAAGATACTATACAGGATGCTAAGAATATAAAAATAATAGCACACCTTCCTAGCCCTCAAAGAGGTATTGAGGCAATTTGGTATAGAAAAATTCAATCCAATTAATTTAAAATTGATTGAGCATATCTGGTTCTGGGGAGTGTGAATATGAGTATAATATGGGTCTTGAGCTTACAAGCCTAGTGAGGGAAATCAACCTTTAGAGAAGACTTGTAAGTGTGTCCGTTGAAATGTAAATATTGGGCAGATACAGAATAAAATGTGTACTCTGTCACATGAGGACTAGGTAACCTGGATAAGTTTCTCAGCTGCTCTAATATTCATCTAATATTCAATATTTCTTACTTGTAAAATGGGGTGTATAAGTATTGCACAATGTCGCTTTGAGCACCAAGCAAGAGCATGTGGATAAAGTACTTACTTCTTATATGGCAACTATTTTTAGAATTCTTACGGTATATTGTTCTTGCAGAGTCACTGTGAAAAGCAAATGGGATAATGGATGAAAGCATCCAGCGCATAGTAGGTGTTTAATACTTGTTAGGTTCCCTCTTTTCCGGTAACTCATTTGGTCAGTGTAGGTTCCTTATTATAGCCTCTAAAGGTAATCCTTTAGGAGCTCTTGACCTCCTTCTGATTTTCTCTCTCCCCAGGTTTCTGTGTGCAGCAGTTCATTCTTGTTGTCATCTGACTCCTACACTATCGTTAAACACTTGATGGACTATAGTCCTTATCACAGAGTGAGACAAGACCATCATTCCAACTCCAGGCAAGTCAATACCACAAAGTAATCCACTGTGGCCCCCACCTACTGGACCCCATGCATGCATTGCTACCCTAAGCAGCAATAATAGATTAAGGTCTGATCAGAGATAGCACATTGTATATGTGCTTTCAAAACAAAAGTTACAGAAAGAAGCAGAAACTCACCCTTGGAATGGAAATTGGGAAGTATGTGTCTCTAAATTTATTTTTTTTTATTTATTTTTTTTGCGGTATGCAGGCCTCTCACTGCTGTGGCCTCTCCTGCCGCGGAGCACAGGCTCCGGACGCGCAGGCTCAGCGGCCATGGCTCACAGGCCCAGCCGCTCCGCGGCATGTGGGATCCTCCTGGACCGGAGCACGAACCCATGTCCCCTGCATCGGCAGGTGTACTCTCAACCACTGTGCCACCAGGGAAGCCCTAAATTTCTTTTAAACCAAACAAAACCTGCCTCTTCAAGTGTATCTTTTTCATTCTTTTGTTCATCAAACATTTACTGAGGATGTACTATGGGCTTAGACTTGCACTTAGTGATGAAGAATCAGAGATGGACAAGGCATTATCTCAGCTCTCAAAGACTTCAAAATCTAGTAGCAAAGACCAACAAAGAAATATTAAAATTCACTTAAGCAATATAAGAGAAGCATATACAAGTTGCTGTCTGCAGCTCTATCTGGCCACACGAGGAAAGGTTTCATAGAAGAGGTAACATTTATCTCTTGCTTTAGAGAGTGAGTAGGAGTTGAACCTGTTTTATTTAACAAACATCTATTGAGCAATTGCTATATACTGGAAATATGCTAAGTTTTGAGCTACAAGTAGTAATACGACACTGTTTGGACTACGAAAGGAGCTCACAGCCTAGTGGCTGATCATGCAGTAATTTCCAGAGAGAGAGAAAAGGAGAGTAGTTTGAAACCAGACTGGTACCTGCTTCAAAGAGATCTGTAAGCCATGCTAAGGTACTTAGAAGAGAATGTGGATGTTAGTTTTTTTTAGAAAACAGACAACCATAAAGGTGTGTCAAAGTGGGAGTGAAATGAGTATATGTTGCTATCTCCATTCCTAAATGGGAGAAAAGTGATCTAGAGCAACTCCTTTAAGTGGACTTCATAAACCAGCAGCACAGCATCAAGTGGAGCTGCTTAGCAATGCAGAACCCCAGGCTCTGCTCAGAGCTACTGAATCCGGGTCTGCATATGAACAAGATCCCCAGTGAGCATAGGATTCATCAGCACGTTAAAGACTGAGAAGCATTTCCCTTGGAGTTCAAGCAACATATTCCTGGCCACACAGCTGATTTGTCATCAGACACAGATCTCCTGACCTTCCATCCCAATGCTCTTTTCACTTCAATGCCCATTCCAAGTATTTCTATAAGCATTTAACTGTGGTGGGGTGGGGCAGGACATGCTAGTTTCCAGTCACTCCACCCTTGAAGAGAGAGATCATGTCCCTCTGTCAAGGACAAGTCTAATGAGGAATCCTCCTGGCCAAAAGAGATTTTGGCAAAAATAATTAGGGTAGTCAGACTCCACCACACCAGTGGTTGTTACGATTTTAATTCATGCATATTCCCAACAGATATTTTGTACTAAAAATAGTCTATCTTTAAAACAAATAATAATAATAATTTTTAGTTTTGATGGAATTTAAATTAAAGACATTGCTTTCAAGAAGAACAAGTCCAAGGTGCTACATGCGGCAGAGGAGAGGATGACAATGACGGTACCCGTGGGGGGGCATGTGGCAGTGAGAGGGGAGTGACAGAAGGACCAAGACAGGGGACAGGATGGCACTGATGAGAGAGAGCATGTTTTTGGCAGAGGAAGGTGAGGCTCTCTCATGAGTCTTGGGGTGCTTAAGAGTGGCTGGGGACACAGAATTTAAAATAAAAAGGTTGCCATGAACTATATTTTCTTATGATCCCTCTAAATGTTTAAGAGTTAAGTAAAACTTGGAATTTCTGTTCAGGATAAATTTCTTGACATATGTTAATACTCCGGCACTGAGCCTGGTGTTTTGTTTTACACAAGATTAAAAACAAAACAAAACATTTCTCTTAAGGCTCTTATTTAAATTTGGAGCTAGTTTGTAAGGATGCCCCCTCTCCTCAATGAACCATGCCTCCCAGACTCATGTCTTTGTATAGCCTGATCTCTTTAGATCTAGGCTGGCCCCCTGACCAGGAGGAGTGATGTTCTGTGATTCAAAGCCTAGAATTTAAGAAGCCTTGCAGCTTCTGCTTGTCTCTTCTTATGAAACTTTAATCAATTCCATTTAATCTTTTCACATTCCTATAAAACAGACAATATCCTAAAACCATGTATTACAATGAGGAACAAAACAAATAAGATGGCTGCTCTCAGAGAGCTCATGATATGTGCCCTCTACACCATCTCTCCCAGGCATCCTTTTCCACTTCCCTGTGGTATTGCCTCATGAAGGTTAGACAGGACCTTAACACTCCATACCTCACCTTGTGCACAGCCAGCTAGAATTCTCCCTAACTCAGGATTCTTCACCTTCTAGTACCCTTAGCATTTTGCTACTCGTGACCAAATCAATCACCCTATAATACCATTTATAATATATAATATATATATTATATATAATACTTGTCTCCTGTCAAGAAACCAAAGTGATACATCAGATGTGTCTATAGACTTCATCAGGAATAGGTGAAGTTAGAAGGGGTTGACTGACTAAGAACCACTGGAATTCACTGAGGTTGTCAGTGAGGTTAGGATAGTAGGCATCATTCAGCTTAAGAGCTAAAAAGTTGGGAGACAGAGTGTACGGTCTGGATTTGATACAACAGAATAGAGAAGTCCCCGTGATGAGCAGGTCCAGGTCCAGAGGATACCCAAGAAGAATGTGGCTGAAGTCAAGTGGGACCAATGCCACTGAAATTTGCAAAGTTTAGGAGGTGATAACAGGATGCTGTGTGTGCCATCCACTAATAAATATGTCTTTGTAAAAAACACCCTATATGATGACAAGACTTGGGGTTTAGAGTAAAATTATGAGTCAAGTAACGGGTATCTCTGTTGAGTATGGGGAAATGACCAGGAAGACAGTAGATAACCCTGGAAGATATCCGAGATGGTAAAGTAAAATGAGCTTTGAAGGAGGGTGGAGAAGTAATGAGTTAGGAGAAGCTCTGTGAAACTAGAAGGATTTGAGCCTCTTTACCCTCAGGCCTGGGATGTTTGCTCACTAGATGCAAAGAACTAGATTGGGATGTAGCAGCAAAAAGTAGCCTTTAATTAGTCGTGTCCTTGGAAGGGAACTTCCTGAGGGGATACAACACTTCCCCAGAATCGGAGCCTACAGAGCAGTGCTAATGGTACATAGATGATTTTTTCCTCCACACAAAACAGATTTGCACTGTCACTTTCTTGATCACACTTATGGAAATTCAGTTTCACAGCCACCGTTCACATGAAACCCCCCCCCCCCAAAACCAAAACAAGAATCTTGGAGGGAAAACAAAGTAATTGTTATTACTGCCAAGCCACTGATTCTTGGTATTTTTAGTCGCTAGTTATTACTAAGGTGGCTACCTTGTGATTTTGCTCATTTGTGCTGACATTTGTGCTGTCAATTGTGCTGACATTTCTGTCTTCAATATATCCATCATTAGAAGGCCAAAAATAGAAAAGAAAGAGTGAAGCAACAATGTTACTGTATGTTGTCTACTTCTTGATAATATTCCTTTCAGATCTTTGGTTTAATTTGTTTCTTGTAATAAGCCTGAAACCTTACAAGCACAAGTCACTGGGTGAGATTTTTTGGAAACAGACTATCCCAGCCCCAGAGATGATGCTGAAGTAGGTCTGGGGTAAAGCCAAAGAATTTGCGTTTCTAACAACTTTCCAGGTTATGTTAATGTCGCCAGTCCAGGAACCCCACTTTGAGAACCACTGCTGAATACATTTCAGGGGCTATGTGAACAGATCTAGTTACGTAGCCTTAGGCAAGGTATTTAAACTCTGACTCAGTTTCTTTGTCAGCAATAGAGGAATATAAACAATAACTTCCTCTGGACATGGTTACAAATGATTAAAGGAATTAATGCATGTGAACTCTCTTTGTTAAGCAAAGGCCATAAAATATTAAACTCCCTCTATTCTAAAGTGGGAAATTCGAGAGGAAAATTTGATTCACTTTTAAAATGTGAATTATGTGTTAATTGAGAAGGGTAGGAAAAGGGCACTGAAATTAGATCCCAATTTTCAGACTCTAAGTTCAATGATTTCTTTCCATAATCCCTAAACAAACACATAGGCTTAATGGAAGTAGCTCATATAAAAATATTTGATTCTGCTATTGCTCTATCATTTATTTATTTACTGTTTTTACTTCACCGAATGACTGAAGACTTCCATAGTTTCAACCACTAGCCTGTTCTCCTTATGGGGACTACAGATTTATATGGTCAGCTGCCCTACTTCATTCAACTGGCTACTCTTAACTATTTCACACACACCTTAAAACAATTAGAAAAATTCAAATTCTTGATATTCTTCCCCACTTCCATACCTAGACTCCCCCACCTCTTCTTAACGGCTCAAGCCAATTTCCTTTCCCTCATATCTCTCATTTATCCAACAGTCAGCAAGTACCTGCCACCTTCATATCTTCCCTGAAATACTACAATAGTCTCTCAAATGGTGTCCATATTTCTGCTTGTTGTCACTGAAGCAGTCAGAGTTACCTTTTAAATAGGTGGTTAGGTGATGTTTCTCTCTTTTTTTTAACAACATTCAAAAGCTTCCCATTGAAGTCAGAACACAATCCACACTCTTTCCCATGGTCATCAGGTCCTGCCTGCCTACTCACCAACTCCTTATTGGACCACTCGGCCCTCTTGCTTACCACCTTCTCATCATTTTGCATTTCTTTCTCTGTTTATCCTAAAGCATTATTTTTTACTGTTTTTTAAAGTAATAAATAATAATATTTGATAAGTACAAAAGAATACAAATGACAAGTATGTAAGTTATTAAGTAATAAACACAAATGAACCCACCACACTATTTAAGAAATAGACCCTTTGCTCTTTCTTTACATTTCTCCTTATCCAAATTGCTCATCCCCACACCATCACCACTCTCAGAATTTTTCTACATTTTTGTTTATAATGTCATTGCTAAAAAAGTTTTTACCATATCTAGATCTATATTTATACCTGTATCTATATCTATACCTATATCGATACTTATGTTGTTTGCTTGATTTAAAGCTTTATAAAAATGGTGTTGCATGGTAAGTAATCTTCAGCAATTTGCTGTTTACCTTACACTTTTTATTCCTAAAGTATATCCATTTTGTTGCAGTCACCATCAATCTCTCATTTCCTCTGCAGATAATATTTCATTGTGTGAGTATACTACAACTTATTATACAGCAACTCATTTTGTTGTTGATGGTCATTTGGGTTGTTTCTACTTTGTATGAACAATGCTGTTATAGGCTTCTTGTTTTTGTATATTTCTCTGGTGCATATAGGTAAGGTTCTATGCCTAGAATTGTAATTGCTGCATTATGAAGAAAGCAAAAGTTCTTTACACAATGGTGCCAAATTATTTTCCAAATGGTTCTGTCAATGTGCACTCCCATAGCAGTATATGAGTTCCCTTTAAATCCCAGATATTTCAACCCTTGGTATATTAGAATTCTTATTTTTTGCCAGTTTAGTAGGTACAAATTAGTATCACAGTTTACTCAAAAATTATGTTTCCCTTTAATAATAAGATTGGGCATATTTTGTGTGTGTGTGTGTGGGGGGGAAATGCATGACATGAGATTCACTCTCTTAACAAAATTTTGTATGCAATACATAACTGTTATACAGTAGATCTCTAGAATTTTTCATCTATCATGAATGAAACCCTATACCCACTGAATAGCAACTTCCCATTTTCCTCTCCATCCAGCCCTGGCACCAATCATTCTCTATCTGCTTCTATAAATTTGACTATTTTGGATAGTTCATATAAGTGGAATCATGCAGTATCTGTCCTTCTGTGACATTTCATTTAGTACAATGTCTTAAAGGTTCATCCATGTTGTCACATATTTCAGGATTACCTTAATTTTTAAAGCCAAAGACCAGTCCATTGAATACATAAGCCACATTTTCTTTAACAATTTAACCACTGATGGACATCTTGGAAATCTTGGCTATTATAAGTAGTGCTGCAATGAAAAAAAGACTGCTAATATCTCTTCAAAATTCTGATATCAAATCTTTTTTTTAACATCTTTATTGGAGTATAATTGCTTTACAATGGTGTGTTAGTTTCTGCTTTGTAACAAAGTGAATCACTTATACATATACATATGTCCCCATATCTCTTTCCTCTTGTGTCTCCCTCACTCCCACTCTCCCTATCCCACCCCTCTAGGGGGTCACAAAGCACTGAGCTGATCTCCCTGTGCTATGCAGCTGCTTCCCACTAGCTAGCTATTTTACGTTTGGTAGTGTATATATGTCCATACCACTCTCTTACTTTGTCACAGCTTACCTTTGCCCCTCCCTGTGTCCTCAAGCCCATTCTCTAGTAGGTCAGCATCTTTATTCCCATCTTGCCCCTAGGTTCTTCATGCCCACTTTTTTTTTTTTTTAGATTCCATATATATATGTGTTAGCACACGGTATTTGTTTTCTCTTTTGGACTTACTTCACTCTGTATGACAGACTCTAGGTCCATCCACCTCACTACAAATAACTCAATTTTGTTTCTTTTTATGGCTGAGTAATATTCCATTGTATATATGTGCCACATCTTCTTTATCCATTCATCTGCTGATGGACACTTAGGTTGCTTCCATCTCCGGGCTATTGTAAATAGAGCAGCAATGAACATTGTGATACATGACTCTTTTTGAATTATGGTTTTCTCAGGGTATATGCCCAGTAGTGGGAGTGCTGGGTCATATGGTAGTTCCATTTTGAGTTTTTTAAGGAATACTATTCTTCATAGTGGCTGTATCAATTTACATTCCCACCAACAGTGTAAGAGGGTTCCCTTTTCTCCACACCCTCTCCAGCATTTATTGTTTGTAGATTCTTTAATGATGGCCATTCTGACCGGTGTGAGATGATATCTCATTGTAGTTTTGATTGGTATTTCTCTAATGATTAATGATGTTGAGCATTCTTTCATGTGTTTGTTAGCAATCTGCATATCTTCTTTGGAGAAATGTCTATCTAGGTATTCTGCCCATTTTTGGATTGGGTTGTTTGCTCTTTTGATATTGAGCTGCATGAGCTGCTTGTAAATTTTGGAGATTAGTCCTTGGTCAGTTGCTTCATTTGCAAATATTTTCTCCCATTCTGAGGGTTGTCTTTTGGTCTTGTTTATGGTTTACCTTTGTTGTGCTAAAGCTTTGAAGTTTCATTAGGTCCCATTTGTTTATTTTTGTTTTTATTTCCATTTCTCTAGGAGGTGAGTCAAAAAGGATTTTGCTGTGATTGATGTCATAGAGTGTTCTGCCTATGTTTTCCTCTAAGAGTCTGATAGTTTCTGGCCTTACATTTAGGTCTTTAATCCATTTTGAGTTTATTTTTGTGTATGGTGTCAGGGAGTGTTCTAATTTCATTCTTTTACATGTAGCTCTCCAGTTTTCCCAGCACCACTTATTGAAGAGGCTGTCTTTTCTCCATGGTATACTCTTGTCTCCTTTATCAAAAATAAGGTGACCTTATGTGTGTGGGTTTATCCCTGGGCTTTCTATCCTGTTCCATTGATCTATCTTTCTGTTTTTTGCCAGTACCATACTGTCTTGATTACTGTAGCTTTGTAGTATAGTCTGAAGTCAGGGAGCCTGATTCCTCCAGCTCTGTTTTTCTTTCTCAAGATTGCTTTAGCTATTCAGGGTCTTTTGTGTTTCCACAGAAATTGTGAAATTTTTTGTTCTAGTTCTGTGAAATATGCCAGTGGTAGTTTGATAGGGATTGCATTGAATCTGTAGATTGCTTTGGGTAGTAGAGTCATTTTCACAATGTTGATTCTTCTAGTCCAAGAACATGGTATATCTCTCCATATCTTTGTATCATCTTTAACTTCTTTCATCAGTGTCTTTTAATTTTTTGCACACAGGTCTTTTGTCTCCTTAGGTAGGTTTATTCCTAGATATTTTCTTTTTTTTTTTTGCAGTACGCAGGCTTCTCACTGTTGTGGCCTCTCCCATTGCGGCGCACAGGCTCCGGATGCGCAGGCTCAGTGGCCGTGGCTCATGCGCCCAGCCGCTCCGTGGTATGTGGGATCTTCCCGGACCGGAGCACGAACCTGTGTCCCCTGCACCGGCAGGCAGACTCTCAACCACTGCGCCACCAGGGAAGCCCGATATTTTATTCTTTTTGTCTCTTTAGGTAGGTTTATTCCTAGATATTTTATTCTTTTTGTTGCAATGGTAAATGGGAGTGTTTTCTCGATTTCACTTTTAGATTTTTCATCATTAGTGTATAGGAAGGCAAGAGATTTCTGTGCATTAATTTTGTATCCTGCTACTTTACCAAATTCATTGATTAGCTCTAGTAGTTTTCTGGTAGCATCTTAAGGATTCTCTATGTATAGTATCATGTCATCTGCAAACACTGACAGCTTTACTTCTTCTTTTCCGATTTGGATACCTTTTATTTATTTTTCTTCTCTGATTGTTGTGGCTAAAACTTCCAAAACTAATTTGAATAATAGTGGTGAGAGTGTGCAACCTTGTCTTGTTCCTGATCTTGGAGGAAATGGTTTCAGTTTTTAACCATTGAGGATGATGTTGGCTGTGGGTTTCTCATATATGGCCTTTATTATGTTGAGGAAAGTTCCCTCTGCCTACTTTCTGGAGGGTTTTTATCATAAATGGGTGTTGAATTTTATCGAAAGCTTTCTCTGCATCTATTGAGATGATCATATGTTTTTTCTCCTTCAGATTGTTAATATGGTGTATCACATTTATTGATTCATGTATATTGAAGAATCCTTGCATTCCTGGGACAAACCCCACTTGGTCATGGTGTATGATCCTTTTAATGGGCTGTTGGATTCTGTTTACTAGTATTTTGTTGAGGGTTTTTGCATCTATGTTCATCAGTGATATTGGCCTGTAGTTTTCTTTGTAACATCCTTGTCTGGTTTTGGTATCAGGGTGATGGTGAACTTGTAGAATGAGTTTGGGAGTGTTCCTCCCTCTGCTATATTTTGGAAGAGTTTGAGAAGGATAGGTGTTAACTCTTCTCTAAATGTTTGATAGAATTTGCCTGTGAAGCCATCTGGTCCTGGGCTTTTGTTTGTTGGAAGATATTTAATCACAGTTTCAATTTCACTGCTTGTGATTGTTCTGTTCATTTTTTCTATTTCTTCCTGGTTTAGTCCTGGAAGGTTGTGCATTTCTAAGAATTTGTCCATTTCTTCCAGGTTGCCCATCTTATTGACATATAGTTGCTTGTAGTAATCTCTCATGATCCTTTGTATTTCTGCCATGTCAGTTGTTACTTCTCCTTTTTCATTTCTAATTCTATTGATTTGAGTCTTCTCCCTTTTTTTCTTGATGAGTCTGGCTAATGGTTTATCAATTTTGTTTATCTTCTCAAAGGACCAGCTTTTAGTTTTATTGATCTTTGCTATTGTTCCCTTCATTTCTTTTTCATTTATTTCTGACGTGATCTGTATGATTTCTTTCCTTCTGCTAACTTTGGGTTTTTCTTTTTTTCTCCTTTCTCTAATTGCTTTAGGTGTAAGGTTAGGTTTTGTATTTGAGATGTTTCTTGTTTCTCAAGGTAGGATTGTATTGCTATAAACTTCCCTCTCTGATGTCAATTCTTTAAAATAAGTTCCTAGAAATGTTGGATCATATGGTAGTTCTATTTTCAGTTTTGGGGGGGTGGTGTGTGTGGGAAACTCCATACAGTTTTCCATAGCAGATTTACCAGTTTGCCTTCCCATGAGCAGTGTATAAGTGTTCCAGTTTCTCCACATCCTTGCCAAGGTTTTTTTTTTTTTTTTTTTTTTTAATAGTCATCCTGAAACGTGTAATTTGATATCTTACTGTGGTTCTGATTTCCATTTCCTTGATTATTAGTGACACTGAGCATGTTTTTATATACCTGCTGGCCATTTGTATATTTTCTTTGAAGAAATTCAAGCCCTTGGCCAATTTTTAAACTGGGTTATTAGCAATTTTGCTATTGAGTTACACGAGTTCCTTATGCATTGTGGAAATTAACCCCTTATCAGATATTTGATTTGTATATATTTTCTTCCATTCCCTAGGTTGCCTTTTCACTCTGTTAGTTGGATATACAGTTTTCTTGGCACCATTTGTTGAAGATACTATCCTTTCCTCATTCTGCAGTTTGGTACTCTTGTTGAAGATCATTTGACCTGTATATATATGAGTTTATTTCTGGGTTCTCTATTCTGTTCCACTGATCTATATGCCTGTGTTTATACTAGTACCATACTTTTTAAATTACTGTAGGCTTATAATATGCTTTGAAGTCAGGAAGTGTGAGGACTCCCACTTTATTCTTCTTTCTCAAGACTGTTGTGGCTATTTGGGGTCTTTTGTGATACCATATGAATTTTAGAATTTTTTTTAAATTTCTAGACAAAATGCCAATGGTATTTCGATAAATATTGCATTGTATCTACAAATTACATCGTGTAGTGTGGATATTTTAGCAATATTAAGTCTCCAATCCATGAACACAGGGTGTTCATGGATTTATTTGTATTACCTTTATTTATTTATATTACCTTTATTTGTATTACATTTATTTTGTATTACCTTTAATTTCTTTCAGCGATGTCTTTTAGCTTTCAGTGTACAATTCTTCCACTTGTTTATTCCTAAGTATTTTATCATTTTTGGTTCTATTGTAAATGGGATTTTCTTAATTTCCTTTTGGGATTGCTCACTGTTAGCATACAGAGTAAAATTGACTTTTGTATGGTGATTTTGTGGCTTGCAACCTTGCTTTCACCTATTTTAAAAACTCATTTATTGGTTTTAATAGTTATTTTGTTGAATCTTTAGAGCTTGCTACATATAAAATGATGTCATCCGCAACAAAATAATTTTACTCCTTACTTTCTGATTTGGATGCCTTTTATTTCTTTTTCTTACCTAATTACTCTGGTAAGAACTTCCAGTAGTATGTCGAATAGAAGTGGTAAGAGTGGGCATACTTGCCTTGCTCCTGATTTTAGAGGAAAAGCTTTCAGTTTTTCAACATTGGGTTTGATGTTAGCTGTAGGTTTTTCATATATGGACTTTATATTGTTATTTCTGCTCTAATCTGTATTATTGTATTCCTTCTACTAAATTTGGGCTTAGTTTGTTCTTCTTTTCTAGTTCCTTGAGGTGTAAAGTTAGGTTATTTGAGATCTTCTTTTTTTAATGTTGATGTTTACTACTATAAGCTTCTTCTTAGTATTGCTTTAGCTGCATGCCATAAATTTGGGTATGTTGTATTTGCATTTCATTTGTATCAGGATAATTTCTCTTTTCTTTTGCTTTCTTCTTGATCCATTGGTTGTTTGAGAATATTTGCACATATTCGTGAGTTTTCCAGTTTTCCTATTGCTACTGATTCATACTTTCATTTCACTGTGGTCAGAAGAGATACTTGGTATGATTTCAGTCTTCAGAAAGGTTTTGTAAAGACTTGTTTTCTGACTTAACATGTGATCTCTACTGGAGAATGTTCTCTGTGTGCTTGAGATGAATGTATATTTTGATGCTGTTGGGTGAATATCCTGCATATGCCTGTTAGGTCCATTTTTGTCTATAGCGTTGTTGAAGTCCTCTGTTCCCTTACTAATCTTCTGTCTCAATGCTGTACCTATTACTGAAAGTTGGGTTTTGAAATCTCTTATTATTACTGTGTTGCTGTAAATTCTCCCTTCAGTTCTGTCAATGTTCGCTTCATATATCTGAATGCTCTGATGTTGGGTGCATATATATTTATAATTCTTATATCTTCCTGGTGAATTAACACTTTTATTCATTGTACAGTAACGTCCTTCTTTATCTCTTGTGACTACTTTGATTTAAAATCTATTTTGTCTGCTATCATTATGGCCACTCCTGCTCTCTTATGATTACCATTATTACCATTTATATGGAATATCTTTTTACACCCTTTCACTGTTAGCCTACGTCTGTTTGGTAATATAAAGTGAGTCTCTTGTAGATAGCTAGATAACATAGAGTTGGATTTTGATTAGACAGTTTAATTAATTTACATTTCAAGTAATAACTGATAGGGAAGAACTTACTATTGCCCTTTTGTTAATTTCTGTCTTGTAGCTTTTTTGTTCCTCTTTTCCTTTATTGCTGCCTTATGTGTTTTGTTGATTTTTTGTAGTGACATGATTTTATTCTTTTCTCATTTTCTTTTCTGTATCTTCCATAGTTATTTTGTGTTTTTTTTTTTTTTTCTGAGGACTTACATGCAACATCTTATAACAATCTATTTTAAGTTGATAACAAATTATGTACAAAAACTCTATTATTGCTCCTTTCCCCACACTTTGTTACTGATATCACAAACTTCATCTTTTTATATTTTGCATCCATTAACGTTTTAATAGTTATTGTTATTGTTTGTATGTTTGTGTTTTAACTTCTATTCCTGAATTAAAAGTGATTTATGCACTGATATTACAGTATTATAATATTACAGTATTCTTTATTTGTCTGTATATTCACCTTTCTCAGCAAGCTTTATACATTCAAATGCTTTTGTGTTGCTGAGTAGTTTCTTCCTTTTCATTTCAACTGGAGGGACTCCTGTTAGCATTTCTTGTAAGGTGGGTCTAGTGTTGATGAACTCTTTTAGCTTTTGTTTTTCTGGAAAAAGACTTTATCTCTCCTTCATTTTTGAGGGAAATTTTACCAGGTTTAATATTCTTGGTTGGCAGGGTTTTTTTTTTTACTTTTTTTTCTTCTTTCAGTACTTTGAATATATCATCCTACTTCCTTCTGACCTGCAAGGTTTCTGCTGAGAATCTGCTGTCTTATTGAGATTCCACTGTATATAATGAATTAGTTCTTTGCTTTTGTTTAAAAATCTTTGTTTTGACTTTTGACAATTTGATTATAGTGTGTCTCAGTGTGGACTTCTTTAGTTCATCTCAATTGAAGTCCTCTGGGCCCCTTGAATTGGGATGTCTATTTCCTTCCCCAGATTTGGGAAGTTTTTAGCCATAATTTCTTCAAATAAGTTTTGCTGCCCCTTCTCTCTCTCCTCTCCTTCTGACTCCCATAATGCCTAAACTGATTCATTTTATGATATCCCATACATCTTTTAGGCTTTCTTCACTCTTATTCTTTTTTTTTTTTTTTTTAATCCTCTCACTGGGTAATTTCAAATGACCTATCTTTGGAGTAGCTGATCCCTTCTTCTGCTTGATCAAGTCTGTGGTTAAACATTTTTAGTGAATTTATAAATTCTGTTATTACTTTCTTCAGTTCCAAAATTTCTGTTTGGTTCTTTTATATATTTTCTAACTCTTTGTTGATGTTATCACTTTGTTTGCATATCACTTTTCTTGAACTCACTGAGCATCTTTATGGTGATTATTTTGAATTTTTTGTCAGGTAATTCATATATTTCTGCTTCTTTAGAGTTGGTTTCTAAAGATTTATTTTTCTTTCCTTTGATTGGGCCACATTTCCCTGTTTCTTAATGTGCCTCTCACTTTGTTTTGCTATTCTTGCACTTGAAAAAAAAACCTGCCTCTCCAATCTTTATAGAGTGGCTTCTTAGAGAGAAAAACCTTTACCAATCAGCTCAGGTAGATATTCTGGGGGCCATTCAAATATTTTCTTTGGATGCATCTTTTCTGGACTTGTGCTAAATTCCCAGTTAGAGGGATTTGCCAGTTTCCTCTTACTTGCTCTCTCTGGTGTCTGTTTTTGCACTACTGCAGGTCCTCTGGAGCTGCCCCAACCCACCCAGCTCTGATTTTTCAGAGGCCCCCAGGCTTCTAGAGTATGCTGAGCTCAGTCTCCACTCTGAGTCTGGTGAGACAGAAACCATATATCCCTCTGAAAACCCAGAACATTGAATACATATTCCACTCTTCTCTTCCTCCACGAGGGAGAAGCCATCAAGCTACATCAGCTTCCGTCCACTGTACTGCAGGCCCTCTGGAGCAGCAGCAAGTCCCCAAGTTCTCTTTTGTTCTCATGGAACCCCAGGCATCTACAGTATGCTAGGTCCCATCAGTGCTGCAAGGAAAGTGAGAAAGAAACTGGTCCTACAGCCAGTTCCCAGAAAATCTGAAACATTGGACAAATGCTTCAACATTTTCCCTTCCCAGGGAGATGCTTGGAGTTGGGAGTTTTCTTCCACTTGTTCCTTGCTGAATTTAGGGGAAGGACTATGGCAAGTGAATGCCATAAATTTTCCTACAGGCTTGATCCAGCTGGTTCTATGCTTGTCTGGGGTGCAGATGTCTCAACTGTTTTCTGGACTTCTCACAAATGGAACTGGTCTAGGTATTGTTGAATTGGTGTCTCTTTTGGAGGAAAGAGGGCTTAAGACTTTCTATTCTGCCGTCACTGATGTCCAGGGTTAAGTCTCTTTTAGTATGTTTATTCAGCTTTAGTGTTCCTACTTTAGCAAAATGCTTGTGTATTTCTTTTTCCAATTCATTTAATATATTCAAACCTCCATTTCCTCATCTATTAAATGCAGAAAAGACTTTTTATTTTCCTCACAAGTATTTTATATAACTGAAATTTACTTTAAAACAATGGTTCCTGAACATCAATCTTTGGACAAGTGCCTAGTTAGTAGAGTCAGAATTGGATGAAGATGGAAGCAAGAAAGTGGTAATATTCACTCTTAACCCAAATGTCCAGCCAACAGGTCTAGGGTGGAAGTGAGGACTAATGTGACAAGAATTTATATATATTCAAAACTCCTTATGTGATTTTCTTATAGCTAGAAAAGTTTAAGCCTCACAGTTCTATACGAATGCAAAGTGTATTTAGGTTGATGTTACTATCGATACTATTCAGAAAGTAGAATTAACTGCAGTGCTTGCAGAAATCAGAGTGGAGAGGTTATTGAAGATGTATTCTAAGGACCCTATATATTTCTGCACAGGTGACTTTAAAAATTCAAATCAATGAGAGATAGTTTTTATGAATTTGTAGGATCAATGAATATATACTTCCTATCTGTAGATTTTTTATGGCCATGAAATAACTAGCACCTAGCACAATTCCTGGCATGTAGTAAGTCCTCCAGAAATGTTAGCTGAATTAATGAGCATGCTATTAAAATGTGGGAGCAGTTGTCTGAGATTAGCTGTCTAGGTAATAACACGGAAATTTAGCAAACTATCCAGTTTTCCAATCAACAGACATGTCCTGTATGCCTTACATCTGCAAGGTATTTTGGTGGACTCTTGTTGGAAAGCAAATCCTGAAGGCATGAATCCAGCAGTTAATTAAGGAAGATAAGATGCGTGCCAAACAAAGTCTGTAAAAAGGAGAAGTAAGTGTCATGAGAGAGGTTGGATAAAGAGCTGTGGGAGTCTACAGGAAGATAAGACTGCATCTGACTGGTGGATCAGGGAAAGCTTCCTACAGAAGGTGGCCTTGGAGGAAAAATTTGAAGATGAGACATTTCGACAGAGATGGAGGCTCAGAGGGCATTTGAGTAAGAATTAGCAAAAATCGTGTAGGTGACCTATAGGGAAATAAAAAGACAGATTTGCCCACAGACACACCTGATTCAAGATGAACAGAATTAATACCATTATAAAGGTACTTGCAAAGTGAGTGAGAATGTGGCTGGAGGGAGTGTGTCAGTGTACCGACACAAAATAGATGGCTCTTCAAATTGGGAAATGTGAGGAGAGTTTAATGAAGACATAGTTTCAAAGGTATGGCCAGGGGATATGGCAGTACCCTGGGGTTCATAATACCTGGGAGTACTCTCCACCACTCCCATCTCCACTCCATGGACCTGAAAGGGCCTGAGGAGAGAGTGGTTCTCCAGAGTGAAAGGGAGAATATTAGAGACAGAGAGAGAAAGAGAGAATATGAGGTGTCTTTGTAGGAAACATGGTAGGGAAATAAACGACCCAGTCTCAGTCCCTTTCCTCAGCCAAGTCTCTTGCTGATCCTTTTCTTTGGCTGAAGCCCGAGGATATGTGCACATACTGAGGCCACCCATCCTTAGGGGCAGATAGGCATGTGTTGATGAAAATGACTGCAGTGTAAGAAGATGCCCCTAATTCTTACCATCTCATTATAAATCTATTCCTATTTCCTCTAGAATATCTCACAAAAATCCCCTCACTATAGATCATATATTTTTGTCTTTTGCTCTTTAAATTACTTTTCAATCATAATTACTGTTATTACCAAAAATGACCACACTTAAAATTAACTTGTGCCTTACTGGATGCTTTGTGTGTACTTGTGGCCTAGTTCTCCAGTTGTTTGAAACCTCATAGCACTTCTTAATGACAACAAAGGGGAGGTAATTAGAACCCACCATCCATCGCAAGCAGGAAGAATTTTAGATTATAGGATCATTATATGCATATAACAATGAACAGAACGTCCTCTGTACAGATGAGATACACCACAAAACATCTCCTGGGAATCATCAAGAACATGGAATAATTCAAGGTCCAATCCATATGTCATACTAACTAGGATGCTAATGATTTCTGATACAGTAGGTAGGAGAATGTAGTTTCCACTGAGATACTTATGAACTGCTTTTCTTAGGGCAAGTCATTTACTTTGAACAGGACTTTTGGTGGCTATGGTCTTAGGGAGCCCAACTCCCTTTTCTCTACCTCCTTTCAGTGACACAGTTTGTTAACCTGGCCACAGAAATGGGTGCATAACCCAGGCTGAGCCAATCATAGAATATCCCATCTCACAGCCATAATGACCTTTGGCCTGGGCTTTTTTCTATGCAAGAGCAGGCAAAGAGAAGTCTGTCTATTACACTGCTTGGCTGGAAGGCTGGAAGAATATGACTGCAGCCGACAGCTCCCATGTCATGTGTCCCTTGTGGACAGAGGAAGAACCATGAGAGGACAGAGCCAATGTCCAGACAGGAGAGGAGAGAGGAAGCATGCTGGGCCTGCCTCTTCCCTGGAGCTTCCCAAGATAGAGTTCACTGCTTTCCTGCATCTCATCCTCAGATCCTATGAACCACCCACGTCTCCCTCCTGTAAATCTCTCTTGCTTAATCTGTGTAGAGTTGACTTTCTGATACTTTCAATTTAAAGAGTCCTGCCTAACACTGAATGGGTCCTGCCAGGCCCTGCCAGCCTTTGGCATTTGCCCTTGCTCTTCCTCTTCCCTGGAATGTTCTCTCCAGAACCTTCATGGCTCCCTCCCTCTCCTCCTTCAGGTTGGATTCAAAGTGAGGCTTCCTTCAGGCCACCTTCTCACTGAGGCCTCCCCTGGCCATTCTCTCTGAACTACGCTCAGCACTTTACCACGCTTCCCTTATCAATATCGACTGTACTAGGCACTTTACCGAATGATCTTTTTGATAATCTCTCTCCTGAACTAGAATGTAGGTAGGGGATGTTTGACTGTTTTGTCCTCTGCATAAGCCCAGTGCCTAAAAAGGCATAGACATAGATATCATAGATTAATATATTTGTTAAGTAAAAAAAATGAATATTAAATACTTATTGTGTGCCAGACACTGTACCCAGAGCTTGACATGTGGAAATGTATGTAACTCATTTACTCTTTGCATTTTTTTGGTAAAGATGATATCACAGAAGTGACATATCATATTGACATCATCTAGTCATGAAGACTTTCACCTCCTTGAGGGCAGGGGCCATGTCTGCCTTTTCAGCACTGATCCCCACTGCCTATTATAGTGCCTGGAATCTGGAATATATGTAGGTATACCTAATAACCTAAATATACGAATATGAAATGTATCTTATATCCTAACTTAGCTGTGCTTCCCTTGAGCCATATGAACATGGCAAAAATTATAGCTGCCAGGGCTTCTCTTTTGGGGTCGGCTACTGGACAGCTTAGGGCAAAATGGGGCCCTTGCTCTTAGCCATGGAATTGGACTGACTCCCCCATCTGCCTGTCTTGTTCTTGTTTCTTTTCTCCCCCATTCTTAAGTCATATTACTGTGTCCTTGTAAGCTACCTTGAATCCTTTCTGGTACAAGGCGGAGAATAAATTAATTAATTCACAGATTCATTTAATTCTCAGAGCAACCCAGTGAGGTAGGTATTAGCTCCCTCATTACATGGGAGAGGAAATGGAGCCTCAGAGATATTAAGCAATTTATCCGAGGTCACACAACAGGTAAGCGTCAGCATCAGGATGCAGCTCCAAGACCATCTATCTCCATAGCAGATGCTCTCCCACATTCCTTAAGATCTATAATGTCTCAGGGTGGCTTTGAGCTGAGGACTAGTGGAAATGATATTGGACGAGGAGACAGGAGCCTGGGTGTCCATTCCAGGCTTTTCTGTTTTCAGGTCAGTTGGGTTGTTACATATTTTCTAAATCTGTTTCCCAATTATTCATTGGAAATGGTAATGCATCTCCCCTCCTCACGGTCAGAGCTCCATCTGAACACCTCCCCTGAAGAAGGAGCCTGGTCTGAGAGATAGTGGTCAGAGTTCCAGAACAGGGATCCCAATTAAGAACTGGCAGGTCATGTTCACAAGACAGCACTCTTATACCCACTATCATTTGATACGCACAACAAAGAAAGCTGAATAGTGACCATGAGCCTTGTCGGACATGATTTTAATATTCTTCTGTGCCAGGGGCATAAAATACAGTCTCATAAAGTTGGGAGGCTCTGGGCATAATGGACAGAGAAGAGGTTTTGGACTTAAACATATTTGGGTAAAGCCCCAATCTGTCTGCTATGCTCTGTGATTTTGACCTACTGAATTCACCTTTCTGAATTTTACATCTTCTATAACTCAAGATGTACAGGAAAACCAGTCACAGTATTTATTATCCATATATTCGCATTTTGAATGCATTTAAAAATGAATGCCTTTTTTGGTCATAAGCTTTTTTGGTCATAAGCTTTTTCTTCTCAAATTTCTTTTGCAAATGCCATATTCTTCTCAGGACCCCTTAGGAGTCGGCCATCTTCTTGCAGAAAGAATGATGCTTCAAGATGTTTAATATGTGAAAGGTATTATAGATATTCTTCCCCCAAACATATAAGTCTCTGAGGGAGCTTCTGTGGGACTGAGACCAACACTCGCATCCCCTTCTTTCAAATATTCATTCATTCGTTCGTTCCACAAACTTGCTGAGTGTCTGCTTTGTGCCAGCCACCATGCTTGACATGAAAAAAATAAATAAAGCTTTGCTCTAGAAAGGCTGACATTCTAGTGGGGGACAAGGCAGACCTATAAGAAGCAGTGTTACTGGTGGCATAATGAGGGGATAGAGAGGGTCTTTCAGGGCACAGAGAAGACCCAGTTGAAGGTGTGTGATCCAAGGCACCCTTTGGCATCACAGTGCTTTCCTATATGGGCCTGCTTCTGGCTTCAGACTCCAGAGAGCATTGGGTGTCTACGTGTGGGGTCTCCTGATCTTCCAGAAGGCTCCGCCAAAGGGTTTTCTCATCCCCTTGTTACTGCCCTCAGAATGAGGCCATGTAATTTACATGGGCTTGGGACTTTAAAAATTTTAATCATCCTAATTGTCTTGTTATCTGCTTCTTTGCAATAGTAAAGCCTTTTAATATTTCATTTTCTCCCTGGGGAGGAAAAACTATGTCTTCATAGGATCCTTACTGTCTCTGTCTTTTGTATCAAAGGGAAAAGGAGGTAGAGACATTTCCCCATGCCATGGACGCCCCCAGATACTCCTACTGTATATTGTGCACCAGCCCCGTGACCAGAGTGCTAGAATCCTAGGACAGCTCTAGGCCAGCCCCTCAATTTCAACACGTGGAGCCTGAGATCTGGAGAGAGGGAAGGACTCATTTGGGGTCTTCTGACTTCTGCTTCCTACCACACCAGTCCATTTTCTCTGAATCTCCAGGGCTCAACACGAGGGCTCTCTCCAAGCACTGTTATAATCTGTGGTCCTCCTCTTGCCCAATTCACTCTTTTCTTGTTCCTGCTTAGTGAGCACGTAGGGGACGTGAGGCGTTATTATAACTGCTTTATGTAGTTTTCTTTAGATCACAAACTACTTCTGAGACTTGCTGGAATAATGCCATTGTGATGGAAAATTTTAAAGAAACCACATGGAAGAGCTCAGTGAAATCTCCTTGAACTAATGAGTTAGTTCAATCACTCAAAAGAAGGGAGCACATCACCTGCAGAACAGAGACACCATGGAGCCGACCACTCCCACCCAGCCTGTCTGCTGAGCCTTAGCTTCACAAGTTCAGGTGCCAACTACACAATCTCACCTTCCCTCTCTCTATTAAAAGTAGCACTGTCTGCCCACTTGACCAAACTAGGAGCACTCTAGATAGCTGACTTACTCCAGTACTGAATTTGTTTTCAAGTGTGGGTAATATAATCTTTAATCACCTCTATTCTAATTGATAGGCATCCCTATTTAGAAAAGGTCTGTGGTATGCTCAAGTTTACAAAGAACTAAGAAGAATGAAGATTCACCCCACGTGTTAGCCTCTTTTCTCTCCCTATGTCATGCAGGAAAAAAAAAAATAATAATAATAAGAGGATTTAGCAGAATGGCAGCGTCCTTCTTCTAGCCACTCATTCAGTTTCTCTGGTTTAATTTCTCTGAGCCTCAGGCTTTTTTCTATTAAAACAAAAAAAAGGAAGATAATATTTTCCCTGCTTACTTTACACTAAAAGTCAGACGAAATGGAAATCATGCTTTGTGCATTTTAAAAATAACTTTTTTTCTAGTAGTTCTAAGCAAACATCCATTAATTTTTTTTTTACTAGAAGAGAAAGATAGGATCTAATATTTTAAGTCAAACACTGAGTCTCAAAATGCTGACAGCTGGCAGTTTGGGAACAAATTGGAGCCCAGAATCAAGAGATAAATGGAAAGCATTTACAAGCTACGTGATCTGGAAAATGGGAAGAGTCAGTTTTTAAAAAGAAGGAAAGAAACAACTGACTGAATAATTAGAAAACGGAAATGACATGTTACCAAACACACCACAGAGAACAGGATGAATGGTGGATTCATTGGAGGATATTTTTTTCTCTTAACCCAGCCTCAGTGGACAGAGGTAAAGGGAAAGGGACGGACTGTTAAGAAAGGTAGCAGAGGCACTGAATAGGAAAAACACAAACAAAACCAAAATCACATTATTTTGCACTGCAAATTCAAAGTCAAACAGGATTCCTAATGTAGGATCACAGGGATGGTGGCAGAATGGACTTGCTGAGAAGAGGAAAAACTATTGCTTCAGTCACAACTGACACATCAAATCCAAGAGGAAATTCAAAGGTCCCTTCCCTTTGGGCATGCTGCAGTCCTGAGTTCCCATTCAAACTCCTTCATGGCTTTCTCTAGGACGGTTTTTCCTGAGTGGCCTTTTCTGATTTAGCTAGCCTGGAGTCAGGAGACGTGGATTTTAATTCCAGCTCTTCAACTAGCAATCTGTGTGACTGCAGGCAAATCATATACCACTCTGAGAGTTTGTGCTCATTTGTAAAGTGGTCATGCTAGCACCTTCCTCCTGATCTCTCAGGCTTGTTTGGAGAGTCAAGAGGGAAGCAATAAGTGTAATGGTTAAAAGCATGGATTCTATAGCAAGCCTGCCTAGGTTTGAAACTCTGCTTCACCAACTGTGTTGCCTTGAGCAAGTGACATACATTCTCTGGCCTCAATTTCTTCATCTGTAAATTGGGGATAACAATAGCACCTAAACTACTGAGTTGTTATAGGGATTGACTGAGTTAGTACAAGGAAATTGCTTAGAACAGTGCCTGACATTTAACATAAGTGTGTTAATTATTATTGTCCACATGGGAAAGAAATTTAAAGCTCTTAAAAGCTCTGTCAAACATGAGACAGTGAGGAGAAAAAATCTTCTTCAGATCAGTAATCTTTGATACATGTCAGTATCACTGAAGAAGCCACACTGAGCTCTTGGGTATTGCCAGCTGATCAAAAGAATGAATTCCAGTGGGAGGAAGACAGGAGAAAAACAGAAAGGTGAAGAATATGAGAGAAAAAAGAAAAAGTGACTTGGAAGTTGTTCCATAAGAATTGGCACGTGGCAGATGATTATTTTTCTTCTAAAACCCAACACAGTCTTCACTTTCTGAAGGTAGCATTGTAAAGGGGGGAAAAAAAAAAGAAAGAAAAGAAAAAAGACACCTTAGGCTGTGACATCAGACTGCCTGGGATTATATCCTCAGCTATGCCATTTACAGGCTGTAGGCAAGTGATTCAACCTAACGCTGAGACTATTTACTCTTCCATAAAATGGGGATGATAACAAATATTTAGCTCATAGGTTTTCACAAGGAGGAATGAAATCACTACTTAAGGCATTTAGAACACTGTTGAGCACTTTTCACACAGCAACTGTCAGTAGATAGTATTCCTGACTCCTGAAATATGCCTAGTGGCGTTCATAGTGCTGTACAGGTAAACTATTAAAAGTCTCAGTACAACCAGCTGCATACAGTGGAGCTCAAGGGTATTAAGTGAGAAGCGGAGCTGGGATTCTAATCCAGCCCTTTCTGCTTCCCAAGACCCATGCTCCACTGCCTCCCAAATGAATCTCCAAGTGTAACTCACATTCATTCCACTGCAAAGCACATCACTTAACACCCTAAAATAGAACTTTTGCATGCATTAAAGAAATGGCAGCGTTTTACATAAGCCCACGTTGTTATTTTAAAGCCAAAGTTGAACAGCTAATAAAAATTAGAGTAACTAGGGCTTTCCTGCTGGCGCAGTGGTTAAGAGTCTGCCTGCCGATGCAGGGGACACGGGTTCATGCCCCGGTCCAGGAAGATCCCACATGCCATGGAGCGGCTGGGCCCGTGAGCCATGGCCGCTGAGCCTGCACGTCTGGAGCCTGTGCTCCACAACGGGACAGGCCACAACAGTGAGAGGCCCGCGTACCGAAAAAAAAAAACAAAAACATATTAGAGTAACTATGGTTTATTAAATGCTGAGCATTTGACATACATCACATCATCAGCATCACTGTCTTCAACGTCACTATTTATCTTACTGATTACCTGTTAGGTGTCTGCGGCTGTGCTTCATGTTTGCTATTTGTGCTTCTCAAACTTTACACTGCATAAGAATCACCTGGAGATCTTGTTAAAATGCAGATTCTGATTCAGTAAGTCTGGGGATAGCCTGAGAGTCTACGTTTAAAATAAGCTCCCAGGTGATATCATTGCTGCTCTTTTGTAAATCTTATCTAGAGGAACAAGCTTTTATAGCATTTTTTTATTCATTCCCCACATGAATACTGTTACAAGAATTTTAGAGAAACTATTGTGCTCATTTTACTGAAGAAGAGACTGCAGTTCAAATAGTCTATGTTCCCTGCCTCAGGATATACTGACAAGGAGACAGAGCCGGAATTCAATCTACCATCTTTCTCAGTCCAATGTCCTTTCAGACCTTCCCTCAAATACACTGTAGAGTATATATATAGTCTGCTTCATGACTCAGCACTTTCAGATTTTCACATTTATTTTAGAAAGAGAATGCTTTCCATTAGCCAAGTGTTCATATGCATTAAAAAAAAACTTAATAGGATATCAAAAGATGATAAATATCCACCCTTGCTCTCTATAAAACCAGTCTAGTAGGAAGGCAGACAAATAAACAAGCACTTAAAATATAATATGAAGATAATCAGGGCTGGCAGGGCATGGGAAATCAAGGACTTCAATACAGCCTCATGGGAGTTTCAACTGGTACAGCCTTTCTGGTGGGCAATGTGACTATACATCAAAATTCAAAAGATACGTGCAGATTTACACAGCAATTTCATTTCTAGGCATTTGTCATAGAAAAATAGACAAGCAAAGAAAGATGTATATATAAGGACGTTCACTGCAGCATTATTTAAGAATAGTGAAAAAATGAATACAGTTGAATAACTGAACTTAGTATCCACTGAAATGAGATTAAGTAAGTTATTTTGCACTCGCACTATGGAAAACTGTAGATCTATTTAGATGAATAAACTAAATCTATATAAATTGACTTGGATAATTATCCATACTATATTTATATGCACGAAAAAAAGCCTGTTATTGAACGGTATGTTTGGTAAGACTGCTTGGGTAACGAATGCTTTTATAACTGATAAAACCAAGATATGTAAAGGGTGCTTTATATACATGGCGCTTATCAGGGGATGAGGTAAATGTAAAGGTTCTCCCTTTCTCCTTTATGTAGTTGTATTCAAGATTTTACCAAGTGGACACACTGTTTATGCAACTGGCAATAACTACAAGGATACTGCCATGGTGAAGGCGAAACATCAACTCTCAGAAAGATTATAGGAGAGGGTGTTCAGAGGCTTACTGTGAGTAAGAAGCAAGAACTCCTTGCTCTGTCTAATGAGGTTCGGGAAACTCAGCAGAGAGGTGAACTCCCAGTCACAGCTAGAAGTCTGAGTAGTATTTCCTTAGAAGGTGAAAACAGGAGAAAGCAACCGAGATTAGAGGGACAATTTAGGCAAATCATTTTGACTTGGTGACACCAGAATGAATAGATCCTGGTCCTATCTTCCCTCAAGGAGTTCCCAACAAATGTGAGAAGACAGTGCATACATAAGACAGTTCACTACGCAAAGCAAGACAATGTAGGCATTGGAAGGGGCGATGATGGTTTCCACAAGGACTTTTCTGAGCAAGAAGATTTAGTTATTTCTACAGGGGTTCTAAATTTTTCCCCAACCCCAACATATTAGAATAATAGGACACTTTTCATCATAATGGTGACACAGAAGGGTAAAAATTCATGAGGAAATTGGAGGCTGGGCATGTCAGTTTCCCCTTGATAACTCCTGGCCAGAAAGGCATTTTGGAACGGAATGCTTGAGGGGCACTGAGTAAACAAGGTTGGCTGAAAAGCTACTTAGTCTGTGGAATTTTGAGGACCTATGCTGAGTGCATACAACATCCCCAAATTGTCTACCGATTGTATTCTAGTATGCTAATGTTATAACACAAAATAAGCTAAAACTAGAAATGTTAAAAAAAATCACTCATCTTCTACCAATTTAACTCCATATACTTTGTACTGATTATTAAGTCTTTGTCCATAAGCATACATCTGATTTAATAGTAATAATACATGTATACTCTGTTCATTGATTTTTGTTGCTTAACATTATAGGTGCACATTTTCCCATGTAAATACACAGTCCATAACTGAAATCTTAATGACTGCATTATATTCCATTGAATTGATGTACCATAATTTATTTACCTAGTTGTCAGACAGTTAAGCTGTAATGAGTAACATGATTTATATCTCCTTTTTATATTCCCCTAATTTTTTTCTTTATAATACATTAGCCAGAAATAGATTATTTATCAAGAATTATAAATCATTTTTTTGTCTCTCTAAAAGGCCAAATTTCCATGACTACTCAGCACATGAGTGCACATAGTTTTACCACAATGTCACTACTACTTGGTACTTTTTTTTTTTTATTCCTTAATATTAAAGAATGTAGCATGTAGTGGGAGGCTTCCGGGAAGATGGCGGAAGAGTAAGACGCGGAGATCACCTTCTTCCTCACAGATACACCAGAAATACATCTACACGTGGAACAACTCCTACAGAACACCTACTGAACGCTGGCAGAAGACCTCAGACCTCCCAAAAGGCAAGAAACCCCCCACGTACCTGGGTAGGGCAAAAGAAAAAAAGAATAAACAGAGACAAAATAATAGGGGGGACGGGACCTGCACCAGTGGGAGGGAGCTGTGAAGGAGGAAAGGTTCCCGCACACTAGAAGCCCCTTCGCGGGCGGAGACTGCGGGTGTTGGAGGGGGAAAGCTTCGGAGCCGCAGAGGAGAGCACAGCAACAGGGGTGCGGAGGGCAAAGCGGAGAGATTCCCGCACAGAGGATCAGGGCCGACCGGCACTCACCAGCCTGAGCAGCTTGTCTGCTCACCCTCCAGGGCGAGTGGGGGCTGGGAGCTGAGGCTCGGGCTTCGGTCAGAGCGCGGGGAAAGGACTGGGGTTGGCGGCTTGAACACAGCCTACAGGGGGTTAGTGCGCCACGGCTAGCCGGGAGGGAGTCCGGGGAAAAGTCTGGACCTGCCAACGAGGCAGGAGACTTTTTCTTACCTCTTTGTTTCCTGGTGCGCGAGGAGAGGGGTTTAAGAGCACTGCTTAAAGGAGCTCCAGAGACGGGCGTGAGTCGCGGCTAAAAGCGCAGACCCCAGAGACCGGAATGAGACGCTAAGGCTGCTGCTGCCGCCACTAAGAAGCCTGTGTGCGAGCACAGGTCACTCTCCACACCTCCCCTCCCGGGAGCCTGTGCAGCCCGCCACTGCCAGGGTCCCGGGATCCAGAGACAACTTCCCCTGGAGAACGCACGGCGCGCTTCAGTCTCGTGCAACGTCACGCCGGCCTCTGCCGCCGCACGCACGCCCCGCACTCCGTGTCCCTCCCTCCCCCGGCCTGAGGGAGCCACAGCCCGCGAATCAGCGGCTCCTTTAATCCCGTCCTGTCTGAGCGAAGAACAGACGCCCTCCGGCGACCTACACGCAAAGGCGGGGCCAAATCCAAAGCTGAGCCCCTGGGAGCTGTGAGAACAAAGAAGAGACAGGGAAATCTCTCCCAGCAGCCTCAGAAGCAGCGGATTAAAGCTCCACAATCAACTTGATATACCCTGCATCTGTGGAATACATGAATAGAAAACGAATCATCCCAAATTAAGGAGGTGGACTTGAGAGCAAGATTTATTATTTTTCCCCTTTTCCTCTTTTTGTGAGTGTGTATGTGTATGCTTCTGTGTGACATTTTATCTGTGTAGCTTTGCTTCCAACATTTGTCCTAGGGTTCTATCCATCCGTTTTTATATATTTTTTTCTTTTAATAATTATTTTTATTTTAATAACTTTATTATATTTTATCTTACTTTATTTTATTTTACTTTATCTCCTTTCTTTTTTTCTTCCTTCCCTCCTTCCTTCCTCCCTCCCTCCCTCCTTTCTCTCTTTCTATTTCTACTAATTCTTTCATTCTACTTTTTCTCCTTTTTATTCTAGGCCGTGGGGATGAAAAGGCTCTTGGTGCAGCAGCCAGGAGTCAGTGCAGTGCCGCTGAGGAGGGAGAGCCAACTTCAGGACACTGGTCCACAAGAGACCTCCCAGCTCCAAATAATATCAAATGGTGAAAATCTCCCAGAGATCTCCATCTCAACACCAGCACCCAGCTTAACTCAATGACCAGCAAGCTACAGTGCTGGACATCCTATGCCAAACAACTAGCAAGACAGGAACACAACCCCACCCATTAGCAGAGAGGCTGCCTAAAATCATAATAAGGCCACAGACACCCCAAAACACACCACCAGACGTGGACCTGCCCACCAGAAAGACAAGATCCAGCCTCATCCACCAGAACACAGGCACTAGTCGCCTCCACCAGGAAGCCTACAGAACCCACTGAAACAACCTTAGCCACTGGGGACAGACACCAAAAACAACGGGAACTACGAACCTGCAGCCTGCAAAAAGGAGACCCCAAACACAGTAAGATAAGCAAAATGAGAAGACAGTAAAACACATGGCAGATGAAGGAGCAAGATAAAAACCCACCACACCTAACAAATGAAGAGGAAATAGGCAGTCTACCTGAAAAAGAATTCAAAGAAATGAGAGTAAAGATGATCCAAAATCTTGGAAATAGAATAGACAAAATGCAAGAAACATTTAACAAGGACCTAGACGAACTAAAGATGAAACAAACAACGATGAACAACACAATAAATGAAATTAAAAATACTCTAGATGGGATCAAGAGCAGAATAACTGAGGCAGAAGAACAGATAAGTGACCTGGAAGATGAAATAGTGGAAATAACTACTGCAGAGCAGAATAAAGAAAAAAAGAATGAAAAGAACTGAGGACAGTCTCAGAGACGTCTGGGACAACATCAAATGCACCAACATTCGAATTATAGGGGTTCCAGAAGAAGAAGAGAAAAAGAAAGGCACTGAGAAAATATTTGAAGAGATTATAGTTGAAAACTTCCCTAATATGGGAAAGGAAATAGTTAATCAAGTCCAGGAAGCACAGAGAGTCCCATACAGGATAAATCCAAGGAGAAATATGCAAAGACACATATTAATCAAACTGTCAAAAATTAAATACAAAGAAAACATATTAAAAGCAGCAAGGGAAAAACAACAAATAACACACAAGGGAACCCCCATAAGGTTAACAGCTGATCTTTCAGCAGAAACTCTGCAAGCCAGAAGGGACTGGCAGGACATATTTAAAGTGATGAAGGAGAAAAACCTGCAACCAAGATTACTCTACCCAGCAAGGATCTCATTCACATTTGATGGACAAATTAAAACCTTTACAGACAAGCAAAAGCTGAGAGAGTTCAGCACCACCAAACCAGATCTACAACAACTGCTAAAGGAACTTCTCTAGGCAAGA
Source organism: Pseudorca crassidens (assembly GCF_039906515.1). Classification (NCBI taxonomy): domain Eukaryota; kingdom Metazoa; phylum Chordata; class Mammalia; order Artiodactyla; family Delphinidae; genus Pseudorca; species Pseudorca crassidens. The sequence goes on from NC_090304.1 coordinate 58,426,568, forward strand.
AACACAAGAGAAGGAAAAGACCTACAATAACGAACCTAAAACAATTAAGAAAATGGTAATAGGAACATACATATTGATAATTACCTTAAATGTAGATGGACTGAATGCTCCCACCAAAAGACACAGATTGGTTGAATGGATACAAAAACAAGACCCATATATTTGCTGTCTACAAGAGAGCCAATTCAGACCTAGAGACACATACAGACTGAAAGTGAGGGGATGGAAAAAGATATTTCATGCAGATGGAAACCAAAAGAAAGCTGGAGTAGCAATTCTCATATCAGACAAAATAGACTTTAAAATAAAGACTATTAGAAGAGACAAAGAAGAACACTACATAATGATCAAGGGATCGATCCAAGAAGAAGATATAACAATTGTAAATATTTATGCACCCAACACAGGAGCACCTCAAAACATAAGACAAATACTAACAGCGATAAAAGGGGAACTCGACAGTAACACGTTCATAGTAGGGGACTTTAACACCCCACTTTCACCAATGGAAAGATCATCCAAAATGAAAATAAATAAGGAGACACAAGCTTTAAATGATACATTAAACAAGATGGACTTAATTGATATTTATAGGACATTCCATCCAAAAACAACAGAATACACATTTTTCTTAAGTGCTCATGGAACATTCTCCAGGATAGATCATATCTTGGGTCACAAATCAAGCCTTGGTAAATTTAAGAAAATCGAAATTGTATCAAGTATCTTTTCCGACCACAACGCTATGAGACTAGATATCAATTACAGGAAAAGATCTGTAAAAAATACAAACACATGGAGGCTAAACAACACACTACTTAATAATGAAGTGATCACTGAAGAAATCAAAGAGAAAATAAAAAAATACCTAGAAACAAATGAGAATGGAGACACGACGACCCAAAATCTATGGGATATAGCAAAAGCAGTTCTAAGAGGGAAGTTTATAGCAATACAATCCTACCTTAAGAAACAGGAAACATCTCGAATAAACAACCTAACCTAACACCTAAAGCAATTAGAGAAAGAAAAACAAAAAAAACTCCAAAGTTAGCAGAAGGAAAGAAATCATAAAAATCAGATCAGAAATAAATGAAAAAGAAATGAAGGAAATGATAGCAAAGATCAATAAAACTAAAAGCTGGTTCTTTGAGTAGATAAACAAAATTGATAAACCATTAGCCAGACTCATCAAGAAAAAAAGGGAGAAGACTCAAATCAATAGAATTAGAAATGAAAAAGGAGAAGTAACAACTGACACTGCAGAAATACAAAAGATCATGAGAGATTACTACAAGCAACTCTATGGCAATAAAATGGACAACCTGGAAGAAATGGACAAATTCTTAGAAATGCACAACCTTCCAGGACTAAACCAGGAAGAAATAGAAAATATGAACAGACCAATCACAAGCAGTGAAACTGAAACTGTGATTAAAAATCTTCCAACAAACAAAAGCCCAGGACCAGATGGCTTCACAGGCAAATTCTATCAAACATTTAGAGAAGAGTTAACACCTATCCTTCTCAAACTCTTCCAAAATATAGCAGAGGGAGGAACACTCCCAAACTCATTCTACAAGTTCACCATCACCCTGATACCAAAACCAGACAAGGATGTCACAAAGAAAGAAAACTACAGGCCAATATCACTGATGAACATAGATGCAAAAATCCTTAACAAAATACTAGCAAACAGAATCCAACAGCACATTAAAAGGATCATACACCATGATCAAGTGGGGTTTATTCCAGGAATGCAAGGATTCTTCACTATATGCAAATCAATCAATGTGATACACCATATTAACAAATTGAAGGAGAAACACCATATGATCATCTCAATAGATGCAGAGAAAGCTTTCAACAAAATTCAACACCCATTTATGATAAAAACCCTGCAGAAAGCAGGTATAGAGCTTACTTTCCTCAACATAATAAAGGCCATATATGACAAACCCACAGCCAACATTGTCGTCAATGGTGAAAAACTGAAAGCATTTCCACTAAGATCAGGAACAAGACAAGGTTGCTCACTGTCACCACTCTTATTCAACATAGTTTTGGAAGTTTTAGCCACAGCAATCAGAGAAGAAAAAGAAATAAAAGGAATCCAAATCAGAAAAGAAGAAGTAAAGCTGTCACTGTTTGCAGATGACATAATACTATATAGAGAATCCTAAAGGTGCTACCAGAAAACTACTAGAGCTAATCAAAGAATATGGTAAAGTAGCAGGATACAAAATTAATGCACAGAAATCTCTGGCATTCCTATACACTAATGATGAAAAATCTGAAAGTGAAATAAAGAAAACACTCCCATTTACCATTGCAACAAAAAGAATAAAATATCTAGGAATAAACCTACCTAAGGAGACAAAAGACCTGTATGCAGAAAATTATAAGACACTGATGAAAGAAATCAAAGATGAAACAAATAGATGGAGAGATATACCATGTTCTTGGATTGGAAGAATCAACATTGTGAAAATGACTCTACTACCCAAAGCAATCTACAGATTCAATGCAATCCCTATCAAACTACCACTGGCATTTTTCACAGAACTAGAACAAAAACTTTCACAATTTGTATGGAAACACAAAAGACCCCAAATAGCCAAAGCAATCTTGAGAACGAAAAACGGAGCTGGAGGAATCAGGCTCCCTGACTTCAGACTATACTACAAAGCTACAGTAATCAAGACAGTATGGTACTGGCACAAAAACAGAAATATAGATCAATGGAACAGGATAGAAAGCCCAGAGATAAACCCACGCACATATGGTCACCTTATCTTTGATAAAGGAGGCAGGAATGTACAGTGGAGAAAGGGCAGCCTCTTCAATAAGTGGTGCTGGGAAAACTGGACAGCTACATGTCATAGAATGAAATTAGATCATTCCCTAACACCACACACAGAAATAAGCTCAAAATGGATTAAAGACCTAAATGTAAGGCCACAAACTATCAAACTCTTAGAGGAAAACATAGGCAGAACACTCTATGACATAAATCACAGCAAGATCCTTTTTGACCCACCTCCTAGAGAAATGGAAATAAAAACAAAAATAAACAAATGGGACCTAATGAAACTTCAAAGCTTTTGCACAGCAAAGGAAATCATAAACAAGACCAAAAGACAACCCTCGAATGGGAGAAAACATTTGCAAATGAAGCAACTGACAAAGGATTAATCTCCAAAATTTAGAAGCAGCTCATGCAGCTCATTAACAAAAACAAAACAAAACAAAACAAAAATTCAAAAATGGGCAGACGACCTAAATAGACATTTCTTCAAAGAAGATATACAGACTGCCAACAAACACATGAAAGAATGCTCAACATCATTAATCATTAGAGAAATGCAAATCAAACCTACAAAGAGATATCATCTTATACCACTCAGAATGGCCATCATCAAAAAATCTAGAAACAATAAATGCTGGAGAGGGTGTGGAGAAAAGGGAACCCTCTTGCACTGCTGGTGGGAATGTGAATTGGTACAGCCACTATGGAGAACAGTATGGAGGTTCCTTAAAAATCTACAAATAGAACTACCATATGACCCAGCAATCCCACTACTGGACATATACCCTGAGAAAACCATAATTCAAAAAAAGTCATGTATCACAATGTTCATTGCAGCTCTATTTACAATAGCCCGGAGATGGAAACAACCTAAGTGTCCATCATCAGATGAATGGATAAAGAAGATGTGGCACATAATGGAATGTTACTCAGCCATAAAAAGAAACGAAATTGAGCTATTTGTAATGAGGTGGATAGACCTAGAGTCTGTCATACAGAGTGAAGTAAGTCAGAAAGAGAAAGACAAATACCATATGCTAACACATATATATGGAATTTAAGAAAAAATAAATGTCATGAAGAACCTAGGGGTAAGACAGGAATAAAGACACACACCTACTAGAGAATGGACTTGAGGATATGGGGAGGGGGAGGGGTAAGCTGTGACAAAGCGAGAGAGAGGCATGGACATATATACACTACCAAATGTAAGGTAGATAGCTAGTGGGAAGCAGCCGCATAGCACAGGGAGATCAGGTCGGTGCTTTGTGACCGCCTGAAGGGATGGGATAGGGAGGGTGGGAGGGAGGGAGACACAAGAGGGAAGAGATATGGGAACATATGTATAACTGATTCACTTTGTTATAAAGCAGAAACTAACACACCATTGTAAAATTATACTTCAATAAAGATGTTAAAAAAAAAGAATGTATAATGAAGACTTTCTAAGGTGTGATTTTTAAGGTCTTCAATTACAAGTGCTAGTGAGTTTTTTATTCTGTGTTAGTGTAGAGACTATGAGAATTTACTGGGTTACAGGCTTCTGTGTGCTTGGACAAGATGTTTACTGTATTTATACTTCTGCTTCTTATCCACACAATGGGGATAATAATAACATTTATCTGGTTGGATCATTGTGAGGATTAAATGAGTTAATACACGTAAAGCACCTAGAAGGGTGCCTAGTACATGATAATCACTCATCTTATGTTACATATTATCATTGTTGCTGTTATCGGTAGGACAAGTAGTGGTTTTATACTGATAGAAGCAAAGAAGTAGAATTTCTGTTTCCTATTGTAAGAATTGATAGTGCTGATTGTTTGGGCTATAAATATTTTCTCTAATTTATTTACATATATGCCTTTTGCATATATACTCTTTCTATATTTACATATTACTGTGTTAATTATGATTAAGACCAAATAGCTAGCTACCTATTGATGGATAATTTCAAGGAGGTACTTTGTCTCTTTTTGTCTCCATTTCTTCAAGCAACAAATACAAGAATGGACATACCTTACAAGACTTTTGTGAGGACTTGGAATAATATACAAAATTAAACAGAGAAAATTTAATCCTCTTAGAGGCTAATGTAGGAATTACCTTAGAAACAGGGCCTCCTTTTCTCAGAAATTGCCATGATAAGCCCACTTGAGGTGGGCTTCAAGGCTTTAATGAAAGAAAGGAAGTCATTTTTCATGAGATAAGGAAGAAAATTTTTCCTGAGAAGGAGAGAGAAGAGGAGAGTGGTTGGGGAAGGAGGAACAAAAAAATGGCAAAGGCTTTGTGGTAACATCCTGTGTTGTTGCCCTGTGACATTCCACAATCTCCCTAAAGATCCTATACTCACAAAATATATGGAGTAAGTTCATTTTAGGGGGAAAAACTGAGCTTGACATGGGACAGTAGAGAGCCCCTAGTACATAGTTAAGGTGGCAGGTGAAGAGGGATGACACATGATTAATGGGATTTCTCCCATTAAGGCTGCAGTCATCCCAAATCCTTAGGGAGATATTAAGGTGCAGGGAGGCCCCAGTTAGCATCAGGATTATATGAATATAAGTGCTTGGTGCATAAGAATTGCTCAGTAAATTGTAGTATAATTTTAAACAACATAAACATTTTTATTACGTTTTACAGTTGAGTAACCATTTTCACACACACCATCTCATTTAATCTTCACAACAATTTCCTTTGGCATATTTGGGGAAATATTTTTCTCAATCTGCTGTTTACCTTTTTATTTTACTAGTTATAATATTTTTATTGTGCATACATTTTTAAATTAGATGCAATTGAATATGTCAATCTTTTCTTTGTGATTTCCTTTCTTGCTTCAAATGTTAGAAAGCCATCTGTCCTCCAAGAAACTGTATGTACTCAATTGTAACTTCCACTAATCATCTGATGATTTTTTAAATCTTTTTTGAAAACTCTGCACTGTACATTCATGAAAGCAAATAAATGTGAAAGATCAAGAGATTAACACTTAGTGAGCTTCTACGGAATTTTACAAAAGCTAGGTGATTTACGTGTCATAGATATGTGATCGCCACAGAGACCTTGCAAAGTAGGTTTTATTGTACCCATTTTACAGAACATAATGCTGACATTTAGTGAGCCCTCAATTTCCACAAGGCTCTCTTTTAAGTACTTTGCTCTTCATATTTACAACAGCCCTGTCACAGAAGTATAGCCATTATCCTCATTTCACATATGAGGAAACTAAGGCAAAGAGCAGTGAAGTCACTGAGTTGAGGTCACAACGCAACAGAGGTCAGAGTGGAGCTCTATACCCTGGCAGTCCGATGCTGGAGCTACATGCTTAGCCACCAGCTATACAGAAGACCCTGAAGCTCAGAGAATTTGAGTCAGTCACACAGTTTTTAGGTGGGTTTCCTAATAGTCCAGGCCAAGTTTTTTAACAACTATACTCTCTACATCAGTCCCCCTGAGTGAAGATGGCAATGTTGTTAGCACACAGACATCCTGCTAATTGCACTCAACCTTTTGAGATCTTATAGAAACCAATCTATAATACAAGAGTAGGCAATATGCTCAGAAAAGCAGGAGCTTCAGTGAGTGCAAATATGCTTCTCAGTGCTATTTCTACCCAGAGCTTTATGTGACTGGTAAAAATGAAATGGCTGTGTGATAGACTGACCATGAGATAAAGCAATTTTCAAGGGAACAGTGAGAGGAGGAACAAAAATGATTAAGAAAATGGGACTAACTGGGTGAGACAAGATTAAGGGAGTTAACTGTATATAGCTGAGCTTGGTGAAAGGCAGAAGGAGAAATGAAACACCAACAAATACCCATGCTCAGGAAGGTCGATGGTAATCCCAAGGGGTGGGAGGGCAAGAATTGTTTTGTATTGTTTAGGCGTCACCTAAGTTGAAGAACAAATTAAGAGAAAAAGAAGCAAAATCACCAAAATAAAAATCACAAAATCATTAAATAGCATTCACATTATAAGCAGGTCATATAAAAAATAAGAAGAGCTAAGGAAGAATGGGGAAAATGGGAGCTGCTGGGAAAATGGGAGTTTGCTGTGCTCTCCCTTTAACAGTAAGCTCAGTTCTATCAAAAGGCAGACACAGCTTCCAAAAAGCCTCCGCTCTCTCATATGTGGGTCCAATGGCCTCTCTTCCCACTCTTCCACCATTTGCCCCCTTTGTTCTTCATTCAGCTTCTTGACCAAGCCTAGCATATGCCTCCATTAGGGCTTTTCTAACTGTTCTTCCCTCTTCCTAGAATAATACTCATCGTTGTCATCATCATCATCATCACCATCAACAGTCTGGTCCTCTTCTAACTCCTTTATCTCATTTATTTCCCATGACTCTATGTAATAGGTTTCATTATTGCTCCCTTTTTACATATATGGAAACTAAGGTACAGAAAGTTTAATAGCTTACTCCATCCCAGACAACTTGATTGCTTTTTCTTTACTTTCTCTTCATTGCTTCAACTCTTATTCATTCCTTCAGTCTCAGCTTTAAGATCATTTCCTGATGGAAGACAGACCTGACCACCACATCCCAACTCTTTCATACTCTCAAAGTAGCCTTCACATAAGTGTCACTACACAAATATTTCTGTTTGTTTAGCATCTTTCCTTCAGTTTGCAAGCTCTATGGGAGGACACACACTTATCTATTGGGTGAAATGCCCAGTGCACCATAGTTGCTTAACAAACATTTACTGAATGAATGGATGTGAATGACTGAATAATATAAAATGATAATAAAGGGGATAGCCTTGCTCTCTTGTGGTCAGATATGACTTCTATACTTTATATATATATGTACATATATTAAGTATTTTATATAAATATACATATATATATACACATATATATGTATTCAAAGGAGATTAATGGGTATCTAGGGATTGCTGTGAGGGTGACAGCTCAAAGCTGTGTCACATAATGCAGAGTTGATAAACAAAGGCTTCTTACCCTGGGGAAAATTGTTGATGGAGATATTTCTAATTATTTCAGACACTAAAGGACTCTATGTGTTAGATAACATGATCATCTGCCCTGGTGCATTAAATAAGCTTACCAATATGCAATGCTCTCCCATCCATCTCCCCTTAAGAAAATAACGAAAAGGAAAAAAGAAATTTCATAAATAAACAATTCACTTTTCTGAACCAAGTCTATGGAAGCTTACAAGGAAAACAAAAAGCTCAGAGGTAACTGGGAACGTGAATTTTGCCTTGACTTTGAGGGACACAACCTGCTACAACACAAATCCATAGCCCATAAAAACAGGAATGTTTTGGAATGTTCAGTATTTAACTAAATTGCATTTCATCGAAAGGTAAACTGAGAACAGTTTCCAGGAGTTTTTCTGTAGATGTCTTCTCCATACTGATCATCTTAGATTACCTGGTCTTTCAGTTACTAATGTAGGTAGGTGCTCTATCTAGAGAGCCATAGTGAGGAACGACCCATTTTAGCCTGCATTTTACACAACAGTTACATTTATAAAAAGGGTAGTAATTCCTTAGCCTTGCATTGAAGTATTCAGATTCTTATTGTCAATTCTCAGACTATACAACAAACCATTAACTGAAACTACATTAATTTGACTGTTTCCTAGGTTTTTCACCTCTCTTCCCACATATTTTCCCTATGCTTATTCAAACACTCCCTGATCCTTAGAACATACTTAAGCCATGAAACCTTTCCAGATCTCTCCAGCCCAGGGATCTCTCTGAATCTTTTGTGATATCCTCAACTCACCTCAGCACTACGTTAGATAATGCCACGCAAAGCAATTTAACAGCATATGGTATAGTTCGTCTCTCTGACACATTAATTTCTAATTAAAGCCTGTTTATTTCCTTTGTTTTCAATACCTGGAAGGTATTGAGCAAAAAGCAAATAATTATTAAATGCATCTATGTGACTTTTACTGGGTTGACAAATCAAAGCATTGTAAGATACATTTTAAACATGTTATCAGATTTTATTTATCAATACTGTAACTCATTCCAGAAAGACTTTGAGATAGACCATTAAAAAAGTCAAACATACATTAAGGTTTCTGGAAAAGAAAGCAGACCTCAAGTTGTGGAAAAGAGGAAGCATCAGGATATGCTAGCCAGGAAGGTTAATATTGGGATGAATATTAAAACTGGTTCTGAGTCTCTCGGTAGTGAAGGAGATAAATAGATGATATGTTACATAATCTTTTATTGTCTGATAAAATAGAGTAGACCCATTTTTATCATTTCCCTTATGCTAAATTCCAGTGGAAACTTTGGAAACTTATCTCTTGAAATGTTATACAAAGGGTCACTAGGTAAGACAATGAATAATGCTTTCAATATATTTTACAACAAATGCAAATGGATTTTTCTTGTGATGTTTGCTAAAGACCAAAGTGTACCTAGAATTGAGACTGCTTAAAGATACAGACACATAATGCAGTATTTAGGTAAGCTTCCTTCAGTGTCTTTTTTTTTTTTTTTTTTTTCTCAATTGGGCTTTGAAGATAGACAATTTAGGGTGTTTTCCTGTATCGCCATTCTTTGTCTATCTTATCACTTATGAAGCTTAATTACTGGGATCATTATCAGTTACACTCTCCATTCTTATACCTTTATATTCATCTGACTTATACTTATTGGTAATAATTAGACAAATTAATACCTATTTAGTGCTTTAGAGTCCACAGAATACCTTACTCTCCATACAAAATACGCTACTATCCATTATTGAACGGATAGTAACCCTAACCCTCACAAGAACACCAAGTGTTATCACTACCTTCACATTTTATGTGTGAAAACTGACAGGATAAGAAATGAAGAACAGATGCCTGAGTTCAATCTACATGCCTAATGTATACATTAACATGGTGGGGGGCGGTGGTTGAGGGGATTGAAGATCAGATGATGCCTCCATTCTTCTCCAAAATAATCCATTTTGTAATAGCAGTGCCATCTAGCGGTTATTTTAGACACAAACACATGAGGATGTTTCAAGATGGCCCCTGGAGAGTCCAATAAACATTTTATGCTATCCCGACTTGTGTTATTTGAGCTGAGAGCGTTTCCTGCTAGTTGACAGATGCTGACCTTTCAATATGAAAAGTGTACCACATCTACCCAGAGTCAGTCAAAACTATTGATCCTGATAAATGATTTGACCTCAGCCAGTGGTTCTCTTCCAGTTATTTAATGCTTAAGAAAGCCAGCAATGTAATCTGAAGAGGTCAAGTGTGCTTGGGAAGGACTGTTGACACAGTATAGGAAAGAAGCAGACTGGGAGGTGTGTGTGTCAGAGAGAAACAAGATGTGTTCTTCTGTATGTTTCCCAAGAAAAAGGACACTGAAATATTGTCCCACAAATAAGATGGGGTTTGTGGATAACAGTTATAACTAATACCTAATGCGGTGCCTCGCATCTGAAAGGTTATGCCTTTAAAAGGCCATCTGACGTACATTATCTCACGGCTTTCCTACAAATGTTCACAGGCAGCGTATGTTTTTCTGTGTTGGTTCATATCATTAGCTTTATTTGGAATGTGCTCTCCTCTCCATCTGCACACTGAAAACCTACCCAATGTGCTACCGTCTCCCTTACGTTTTTACTGACCCCGTTTAGCTTATCACCTTAGACTGCCAGTTTTCTCTTTATCCAGGTCTCGTCGCACCTCAAATGTCACTTCAAACCCTTATCTTTTCCAGTCTTGCTTGTATCATTTTTGCCTGTTCTATCTCCTCAACTAGATCAAAAAGACTTTGGGTATCTTAAGGTTTATTGATTATTCTGAAAGGTATGCCCTATAACTGGCTTAGGTCTTATTATCATGACCCCCAGAGGCTCATGGGTGGCTGACCCTCAATCCAATTCTCTGGGTCAAAGTTTAGGAATGCCCGTAGACCAGTGACTAGCCTGAGAAAGCTGAGGGTGATAAATGAGAACTATGTTCAAGGCTGTACTATATTCTGTTAGTCATGATGTAGATTTCATAACCCCAAATTGGACAAAGGTTCCTTGGCTGATAGAAGGTGACCCCAGCAGAGAACTGCACTAGTCTTATATACATAAGGCTGAACTTGGGGTGTGAGTGGGGCATAAGTGAACTTTCTATAGCTTTGATCTGACCTTCACTTGTTCAGACATTTCATTTGCAATGGTGCATCTTCCCAATGAAGATGTTGAAGTTGTAAAACCTGCACCTCTTCTTGTCCTGTGTAATGCTGCTGACTCCTCTGACAGCTTTACTGCACCAACTTTCCCTTTTATATGTTAAATAATCCAGGCTCGATTGACCTACCCAAGTGATGCCTGGAACTGTCATCACATCAAAGTAAAGCTACTACTGTTAGCAGTAGCTTTGCCCTTAGAATAATATTTGGTCTAGGGTATGAATTTCACATATGCTTGTTGAATGAAGGCACAAATAAGTGGATGAATAAACACATGAATTACCAAGTGAATAGAGGAAGGAACGTATGCAAGAAGTGCATGAGATGATACAGTATTTTATTTTCATTTATTCTGTAGACATTTACGAGGTACTTCTGAAATGCCACCTTTTCTGTAAGGTGTTGCAGGGGGTGGTGTGTTTGGACACATGAGTCAAGTTTAACTAAATTGGTATAAAAATAGCTGATTAGGGTGCTGTGCTTTTCCTCCTACTTCACAGGACACAGCTCAGCTACCCAGTGAGTCTGACATCTATCCACATCAATATCAGGTAGTTGGAAGTTGGCCTAGAGTAACAAAGAACTGTGAAATCAAAAGCACAGAAAAACACAAAGAAAAAACACCAAGCAACCATGGTCCCACCACCAAGCTAAACACCGTTGACATTTTAGTGCATACAATTCCAAGAATATTAAGAAAGCAGAAGCACATACATAATAATGTTAATGGAATTCTTAATACGTGTTGGGCACTGGGCGTGATTTTTCTTTGCAAATATCGTATTATTTAACTACTGTCATAGATGTGCTGTACCTTCCAGAGCAACCCTTCAGAAGTGAAGGACAGATTTTCCTACTGCTGGCAAGGTTGGCTGGCAGACAGTGCTCAGCTGTAAAGAACTGCCTCTCAGGGAGTTCCCTGGTGGTCCAGTGGTTAGGACTCAGAGCTTTCACTGCTGGGGCCTGGGTTCTAAGATCCTGAAAGCCAAGCGGTACAGCCAAAAAATAAGAACTGTTTCCCAACGTCTCACCACCTTCCAGAGTCAGTCTGCTTCCAATACTGACCAACACAGTGGGGATAAAGTACCTTTGCCCCAACTTGGACCACTCTGGATGGAATGTTGGGAGCTCCTTTTGGGGGTAATTTTGTGATAACTTCTCCCTCTGCTCAAGCCAGCTGCCGTCTTTCCTTCAAAGGTGCTGGTCCTGAGAAGACTCCTCAGTAAAATTTTATAAGCTAACCTCTTTTTCAGTTGGCTTCTCGGGAGGAACGCCCAACCTGGGATGGCTACTTGAGTGTAGGTAATAGTATTAGGTTGTATTTTAAATTCCCACTGTATAGATAATGAAACTGAAGTGGAAAGATGTAAGCAAGTTTCTTTTGGTCCTGCTGAAATGAAAGGGCTGAGCAGGATTCTGAGGTCACGTGACTGTTGAGATCCAGGACTTCAACATGCCAATTAAATAGTTAAGAAAAGAACTGATTTGGGCATCTATCTTTCCTATCCAAAAAAGAAAAGGCAGAATTGTGTCTCTTGGGATATGAGCTTCTCCCTTCCACCTTCTCCCACTTTCTTTCATCCCACAACCCCTAAAAAATAGGGATTTTTCTTTGTAGCTTTAGGATTTCAGACTCAGCGAGGAAGACAGCCTTAGGTTGTTTCAAACCTAGGGCATAGAGGCCAGCGCTTGGAATTGAGAGCTTGCAAGGGGTCCCAACCTTGGAGAGTGAGATGCCATGAGGCTGAGGAGGAGACTTGAAACCTTTAAGGTCAAGGATTTGCATATTGTTTCCATAGAGCTCCTGAGAGCCCAGGCATGACCTCTCAGGCAGAGGTGTATAGATACAGGAGGGGGTTCACACTAAGAGCCATGGTTTTAGGAGCTGCAGCAAAATATCCTCATGTTTAATGTGTAGAGCCACATTTCACATTACTTTTGAAAAAAGAAATGAGCTTGGATTGTGAGTTCTCTAAAATCGTTGTGAGAAACCAATACCTCCCCTGTATTACAACAGCACATAAACCTAAGGTTCCCGTAGCATCCCATGGGTGCCACCCACTAATGTCTGAGAACAGATTTAGCACCAGTCATGTAGGTTGGTATTGTAGCAGGGTTAATTTTATACAGAGAAACACAGAACTGTAAAATGTCCTACTCTTAAATGTTGTGGAATAAAATATAATTGCTTTAAGATAGGTATACACAGCTAAAATAAATATCATACTTTTAAATTAATTAGTTATCCTTTTACAATGTATTTCTCAATGTCTGCATATACATCCATTATATGGGTTTTTTAAAAATTAATCTAACAATTAGTATGATTAACTAACCTAACCTCAACTCTTAACCATTTAAATTAATTTAAATTTTTCCTTTTTATAAGCAATATTGCAATAAACATCCTTGGACAGTGTTTTTGTTCACGTCCAATATTATTTCTTTGGGATCATCTCTTAAAAATGAAATTGCTGAGTTTTATAGAAAAAACATGTTGTGAGGGCTTTGATATATATTCCCTACTTGCTCTACTGAAAATCTGATCTAAATTAAACAGGTAACAGCCCATGTTTCCATACTCTCATCAACAAGGATTTTTTTTTTTCTTTAGTCATTGCAAATTTTATGTGCAAAATGGCTTTGATTGGTTTCAGGTGTCAACATTCATGGCTTTGATTTTTATAAGACGACCAGTATAGACTCTCAAGGTAGTTATATTTAAAGAGGCCACATTTGCAGAGATCCAGTGCTTTCTGTAAATTCTTTATTTCCCCTGCCAACTATGAATGTCTTGTTTAGCTTTCCTCAGAAAGAACAGACAAGTTGGATGAAAATAATATATACAACTAGGTTAGATAATAGAACTCAGCCTCTCTCTTTCCAAATCAAAGCTGTCTTTCCTTGCATGATATCCTCAAAATAAAAGGCAACAAAAGACAACATCACGGGCATTGATGTTGGAGTGTGGACAGTTCAGAACAGCACAGAAAGCACACATCAAACCCCTTACCCTCCAGGAATAGACTTGACCTTTACAATAATTACAATCTTTCTCCTTGAGGTCAGTGTCTCTGTTTTTTTGCAATAATTGTGACGATGCAATGGAAACATTTTTTTTTAACTCATTTGTTCATTTATTTATTTAATCAAGATGTTTATACTGAGTGCTTACTTTGTGTTAGACTCTATGCTAGGTTCTTCATTTTCATAGTTATCTCTTTTAAACTTTATTTAAAAAAATCAGATCAAGCCTATGAATATAATATTAATAACGGCATTATTTCATAGGGGCTGATATAACAAAGTACCACAACCTGAGTGGTTTAAACTGCAGAAACTTACTGTCTCACAGTTCCGGAGGTTAGAAATCCGAGGGCAAGGTATCAGCAGGATTTGTTCCTTCTGAGAGCTGTGAGGGAAAATCTGTGCCAGGCCTCTCCCCTAGCTTCTGAGAGTTGGCTGGGAATCTTTGGCATTCCTTGGCTTGTAGATGCATTTCCCTGATATCTGCCTTCATGTTCAAAGGATGTTCTCCCTGTGCTTTTGTCTGCATGCAAATTTCCCCCTTTCATAAGGACACAAGTCATTTTGGATTTGGGGTCCATCCTAAAATTATGACCTCATCTTAACTGGTTACATTACAATGACTCTACCTGTTTCCAAATAAGGTTGCATTCTGAGGTGCTGGGGATTAAGACTTCAACATATGAATCTTGGAGGCATACAATTCAACCCAAAACAGTAACCTGTTTACAGGCATGAAAGCTGAGACTCAGAACATATGGTGTGTGTGAGGCACCCAAACTGAGTATTAGCTGTACGAAGGCCACTCTTATGGTCCATGAGACAACCAGTGTATGAAGTCATCACATTTTCCAACATACCAGTAGATCCTGCAATTTCAAAATCATAGACACCCTGATAGACCTGTGCCCGACACTGAAAATGTAGGTAAGCGTTAAAATGTCAGGGGGTTTGAAAGCCAAATGGAGTTGTTTGTTATTAATTCTGGAAGGCATCATGAAAGATTTATGAGCAAGCGACTGAAATAATCAGATGCATGTAACTGATGGTTAAGTATTGAATAAGGCCTGTATTTCCCAGAAAAAAATATAGTTTTATAGTCAGTGCCTTATCTCCCTAGTCCTCTTTATCATTATGTTTTAGCTTATATTAGGGTATAGCTCCCTTGCTGACAGGTGTCACAGCTGACGTTAGTGGTAAAGCCAGGGACAGAACCTAAGACTTCTGACTCCTAGGATGTTTACCTTTCTCCTATACTTTATTGCAACTCTCTGATTCTCTGCCACCAAGAGGATGTCCAACAATTTAGTCCTATTCTGACACTACCAGGGGCTAGCATCAGACTCCTCACACTTAAGGGCTCCATTCTATAAGACTTCACATACCAGTCACAAGGTCTGGGTCCCCAGGCTACCCACACTTCTGTCTAACTTGGCTACAAATCTGGGGTTCTCACGACTTTCACTCTGATTAAGTAATTGCTAAAATGACTCACAGAACTCAAGAAAACACTGTAGTTATGTTCACTGGTCTATTATAAAGGAAACGACTCAGGACCAGTTACATGGAAGAGGTGCATAGGCAAGGAATGGGCAGAGGTAGGCAGGGATTTGGTGTCCGTGGAGCTTTGATGCCTTTTGTGCTCATACCTCCCTTCCAGCACCTCAAAGTACTCACCAACCCAGAAGCTCACTGAACTTCACTGCTCATGAGTTTTTGTAACCTAATCTCCAAGCCTTTCCCAACCTTAGAGGTCTGAGTGGGGAAGGAAGCTGAGAGTTCTCATTCTATAATCCTGGGTTTGGTCTTTCTGATGACCAGCCAACATCCTGAAGCTCTCTGGGGGCCTTGCCCTGACACCCTGAGTCATCTCATTAGCACTGATTTAGGTATGTTCCAAAGGGGTTCTTTATGAGTAACAAAAAACACTCCTAACATACAAGAAATTCCAAGGGTTTTAAGATCTCTGTATTAGGAAACAGAGACAGAGCAAATATATATCTTTATTATATGACAGCAGTTCTAGAATGATTAAATATATATTATTATTATTTAAATGAAAAGCATTTTTACCTCACATTTATTCTTTGGCTCATCCTGGGCATATCCCCATGTCTCCAAATTAAGAGAAAAAAAGACTGTGAGGTCTTTAAAAGATGCTTTTAAAAATATTGCTTATTAAATAGCTATTATGTGCCAGAAAATGTACAAAGTATTGGGAATAACAAGTAACGTGTTCTGATAATGGCAATTAATAATTCCAGGTTGTCTGATTTCCCATATACATTTCCTGAGTCTTCGGTCTCAGGCAAAAAAAAAAGCAAACAAACAAAAAACAGTCATTTCAGATCTGTCCATCACTTTACAGTTTACCTGTCATAACCTTTATCCCATTTGAACTTCTACCCTGGCTGATCTTCCTCCTGGAGTGTAGACCTTTATGTCTTTGGGTTTATAGAACGTATTTGCCTTAGTCGACTTTGTGGAATGTAGACTTGCATTCTCAGTGGTCTCAACATTAAAAAAAAAAAAGCAAATAGGGGTTTCCCTGGTGGCGCAGTGGTTGGGAGTCCACCTGCCGATGTACGGGACACGGGTTTGTGCTCCAGTCCGGGAAGATCCCACGTGCCGCGGAGCGGCTGGGCCTGTGAGCCATGGCTGCTGAGCCTGCGCGTCCGGAGCCTGTGCTCCGCAACGGGAGCGGCCACAACAGTGAGGCCCGCGTACCGCAAAAAAAAAAAAAAAAAAAAAAAAGCAAATAAAGAAAAACAAAACAAAAACATATTTTTTGTTTTCCAAGATGTAGGTGGCTCCCATGGATCTCCCTCTGCATGATTTTACCTGCCTTACTGAATCTTCCTTCTCATCCACCTCCAAAATCTAGGCATGCTCCCAGCTCTGCTTTGTTGTGGACAGCTACAGTAGTATTGTGTCACAGTAGTAACAAAGAGTGAACAAAGTCCTGCAATTGTATTTATTATTATTAGAATCAAGAAAATCATCCTTGTTCATATGACCTGCCGCCCATGGCCAAAGGCAGCCCAGAGGAGAAAACTAACAACAGCTCCATAGGACAAACACATGCTGTAATTAAATGAACCACAATGTTCCTTGGCATAAACCACATCAATTCTGATGGGTTATTACCTGGCTCCTAGTGAGGCACATAACAACACTGAGATGTCAGAACACTTCATGATGATGGGGAATTTGATCTTCAGGACCAGCTGGAATACATTCAGAGGGGATAAACTAGGTCTTAAAGGAACCCAAAACCATGTCACATACAGAATGCTTAGCTTATAGGAGAGATATGGGGGGGGGGGGAATCAGATCTCTATTTTACCAGAAGGGCTATATAGGTAGTAGGTAGAGGTGAGAGAAAGAGACAGATAATTTTCTGTTGTTCAGAGATGCCCGGAGATGATCCTGGGTGCACTCTTGGGTGATGAGTTCCCTGTCCTGGATACATTCAGTGACAGACTGGAAGAACTTTTGAAAGGAATGTGGTTGAGGAGATCCAAAACAAGATGGGCTTTTGGCCTTTGCAACCTTGAATCTCTCTTTGATTCTTGAGATTCTGCACTTCCAGTGTCCCCTCATCTACCTCTAATCCCAGCTGCATGTACACACAAAAAACTGTAAAAAAACCAAAAAAAGAAAAGTCACGTGGAGAACATTATGTCTCTAAATTCCATGTGACATAGATAGGCTCACCCTTTTGATCCTGCTCTCTCCCTCTGGTCTCACTAAGCCCTGTGTCTCCAGGACAGCAGGTCCCAAAGAATGTTCAGTGTGGCTTGCTTGGAACATGCCAGGCATCGGGCAGCTCTGATGCAACTGAGGTACAAGACTCTTGCTTCCTTGCTCCATCAATCACCAGCTTCTCTATTATGGGGAAAAGTATACTAGAGAAATGAAAATGGAAATACATAGTGAAAACAGAGATGAGAACAAATTGTCCAACCATCTGACTGATGGCTTGTAACATTCCAGCCTCTCTGGAAGACCAGAAAAAAAAGCTGGCAGAGAGGACTCTTTTCTGGGAAGGGCAGTAGTTACTTCAATAAGCTGAATTTAGGAAAGCAGATTACTATTTCTGAGAGACTGTGATAATCACACAAATCATTCTTGCAAAAAAAAAAAAAAATCACGCTATAAAATTCTCCAAAGTCAGTGGTCATCCATCTGGGATAATTCCAGATTTTCTCTGAAAACCCTGTAGATAAAGAGATGACAAACCCAACATTCCCATGTGACTAATGCCCTGAAATATGGCTGGCTATTCCCACAGGTCTTGGTATCACTCAGTGTCTCAATCAAAGACAATGTGCTGACCGCTTTAGTCTCTGTTGCTTCAATTACAGTTCTGTCTCTACCCAAGGAAAGCATGAGACAGGCTAGCATTTCACCCCCTCTTCACCTCTAGTCTGAGTTATCATAGCATTATTTGATGAACGTAAAGTTCAACAGAATTCATAAATGACCAAGTGCTAACTCTACACCCTGTGTTAGGGCTATAGGATTACAGAGATGAAACTGAACAAAATGCTTTCCTTCCAGAAGGCCGATGCAGTCCAAGAGAAAGATGTAGAGAGAGAATATTCTAATATAAGGTCACATATGCTAAGCCTGGGCAGGGTGATGTGGAAGTGTGGGGAAGATTACTGACTCCAGTCTAGAGCTTGAAAAAATATTTCCTACTGAAGCATGCAATGGATAGGTAGAGATAACTCAGATATTCTTGTTCATGGAAACTGACAGTTACTTCCACTACCTGTCTGTTGACAGCAACTTTCCATGTCCACCACTGCTCTAATGTCAGCATAAATTATGTGAATGTGTATGTGTGTTTGTGTGTGTGTATTGTCCTTACAGATTTGACAGATAAAGAAACTAAAACTCAGTGACTTTCAATGACTTGCCTATAACAACACTGGGGCCAGGACTTGAGTCTAGAACATCTGATAATAAATTTAGGAGTCTACATCAAAACCATCTATGGGCTATGCCCTGGTTTTTGTTCCATTTTCTTCTCATGAATGATTGTTCTATCCTCTGCAGTCTGAAAGTCAGTCAGTCTACAAAAAAAGCAGCAGCTCTTCTGTAGAAATATCCCAGGAAATGTGTTCTACTGATTCCAGGACACTTGCATGGTATGCCAATAAATGACCCACCGGTTAGCTCTTCTGTTTCTCCATTTGTGAAATGAAAATTATCTATCTGACCCATTTCTCACCACTGCTCAGCAACAGAGACCTCCAGTCCCTCAGAGTTGCTGCATGCCCTTCATTCCACCTGGTTAACGTAGTCATCATTCATGTTTCTTTCTTCTCCTCCTTTGGAAAGAATTAGACATTAT
Organism: Pseudorca crassidens; assembly: GCF_039906515.1. NCBI lineage: Eukaryota > Metazoa > Chordata > Mammalia > Artiodactyla > Delphinidae > Pseudorca > Pseudorca crassidens. The sequence continues at coordinate 58,445,941 of NC_090304.1, forward strand.
TCCAGAGCCCCAGTCCCTTTCCTGTCAGCCCTTATTATATTTTTCTATATCTTCCACTAGCAGGGACTACATCCACCGTTTTCACACTGTACCCCTGGTGGATAGCCCTGTGCCTGACATGTAGGTATGGATAGTTTATTGAGTGGTCCTGCTGTGAGAAGAAACTGTTATCTATTTTAAGGTAAAATTGCTGCACAAATGCAACTTTTACATTTCTAATTCATCTAATATTAACACATTTTATCTGGGCGGGCACTCTGTATGTTAGCACTAAAAATCTCTTCACTCTTTTGCCTGGAACCGACATGTTATTTCCTCTGGCCTCTACCCTGGCTTGTCTTTTCTATCACTTCTGTTTTTATTCTCGGAGCACTCTCTTTCCTATTACCTCTTCTGAGCCTGAGATGTACCATTTCCATTAAATTCTGCCAGTGACAAATAGTTATTCTAGGACTTTCAGAGCATGACAGGTATTTTGGATGGAGATATCACATGCGTTCAGATAACAAAAGCCAGTTTTTGTTTCTCTCTCAAACCACAACTCTGAATGATGCTCTCACATAAAAGGGCCAACTCAGGAAAGACAGACATGTCTGAACTCTTCTTGCCATCATAAGGTTCAGTTGTACCAGCCCAGCATCATAAAATCTTCTCCTGGGGATAAGAGCTTGGGCTTCAAACCAGGTGGACCTGGGCCCTAATCGTGGCCCTACCATGTGCTAGTATGACTTCCTGAATCTCTCTGGGACTCGGTTCAATCTCACTATGGTTGTTGTAGGTTAAATACAGGAATATATATATACTCAGAAAGCTTGACACATATAAGATGCTCAAACAAATATGTGCCTCTTGATTTCTCTCTCTCTCTCTTTCACACACACACACACACACACACACACACACACACACACACACACATTCATTCATTCATTCATTAGCCTACAGTTGTTTGGTGCCGAAAGTTCCTGTGATAAATGGCAGTTATGCATATAGGAAAATATTCATTCCTCCAGAGGTAGCAAGTTATGTTACTTTTCTTCTCAGAGTCCCGGCCTTTTTTCTCCTTCATTAATGACAAATAATTTCATAAACGATGTGTGGTTGGTCATGAATGCCTTTGTCTTTTGGCACTTCCCTTCTTCTTCTCCATCTGCCCCACCTTAGGGTCCAATAAGCAATGTTTACTGAGCCCTTATTGTATGCTAAGAACCATGCCCTGGAGTGTATGATGAATAGGAAGACATCATCCTGTCCCTCAAGTGACTTGGAGTCTTCTTGCGGAAACAGCTATGCACACAGAATTCCATTGTACACTGTGCGAGCAAGGAAATACTGGAGTGGGGAAAGCCTGGAGTCAGGGATGCCAGTACAAAGCCTCTTGTGAAAGTTAAGATATGAGATGGTCTGAGCAAAAGGAATGTGCATGGATAAAGGATATTGGGTCCCACAGTGATTCCTGAGATGGGTGACTGAGGATAAGGAGGGATATACAGATGAGTCCCTGAATGCCAGCTCAGGTGGCACTGTGAATGAAGATGTGTCCAATCAAGAGTGTAAACTTGAGAGGGGCAGCAGGTTGGGGTGACTGTGATGAAGCCAGGCTTAGATTCCTGGCATTGAAGGCTCTTGAAATTCAAGTGGAGCTGTCCAGCAGGCAGTTTGAGATTATAGTTTTGAACTCTAGGAAGCTCAGTGTCAGGGGTGAGTGAATGTTCATAAAGGATGTGCTGAAGGAATAGTTGAAATCATGTTAAAATACAGTGTTCCTGCTTTTGAAAACATGAGCTTCATCTTCTGTAACAAACATATGGTAATGCTCACCCCTGAAGGCAGTACCTAAGTGCACTATTTTCTGGGTATATTTAAGATCAGTCTCTTTATCTAGACTATCCAGGGCATGGGTATTTAACAGAAATGAGCATTTCTCCTATCATTGAGAAAATGGATCAGAAGAAACATGTTAAAGTATAATGAAATAGAGTAAGATAGAATTGCAGAGGTGAGAGGGCTGTTACATTATTTCATCCAATTCTGGAGTTTTTTGACAAACCCCCCAAAATTTTGGCTCAGTCATTACCTCCATTTTAAGGTCTTGTGTTACATGACTTTTCTTACCTTCAATTCTCCCCAGTCCACACCCACTCCTAAAAGAAATAAACATGTTTTCTTCTATGTGATTTCTGTCCTTGGCATGGCCTTAGAACCAGAAAGATCCTGGACCTGCCATGTTTTAGTTGTATAACCTTGGCAAAGCACTTAAGGTCTCAGAGCAATAATATTTCCTAACAATATAATGTATGTGATACTGCTGATACTTAAATAAATGTCGTTAGAATGGATAAATTTAATTTAATGGGGACATTATAAGAAAGACGACACTCAGAAAGCAGGGGCTCCATGACAACTAGAGTATCACAACAGGTGTGTCTATTATTTTTTTATTTTTATTTGTTCGATATGCGGGCCTCTCACTGTTGTGGCCTCTCCCGTTGCGGAGCACAGGCTCCGGATGCGCAGGCTCAGCGGCCATGGCTCATGGGCCCAGCCGCTCCGCGGCATGTGGGATTTTCCCGGACCGGAGCACGAACCTGTGTCCCCTGCATCGACAGGCGGACTCTCAACCACTGCGCCACCAGGGAAGCCCAGGTGTGTCTATTATTGTATCCATCTCAATCTTTTGTGCGTTACTCTCGCCTTCCGTCTCACTCTGCAGTATGAACTCCTCATGGACAATCCTATTTATTTACCTCTGTGTTCACAGTGTTTGGTACTTAGTAGGTGTTCAGTAAATATTCACTGAACTGGGCCAGTGAGGAAGGGCCAGAAATCCTTGGTCTGGCTGTCTTTACTCTTAAGATTCACAGTGCTAGGTTAGAGGGGATGAACCCAACAAAACAGGTGGAAGGGGAGGGAGAGGGAGAGGGGGAGAGGGGGAGAGGGAGAGGGGGAGAGGGAGAGGGCACCAACGGAACTCATTAAAAAAGAGACTGTTCAAGGGCATCCTCATCAGGTCATCCGGGAACTCTGTGGCTTGCACATCACATGCTGCCCTTCCCCCTCCCCAGCCATCAGGCAAAGCTTGCTTATTCCATAGCACTGCGTGTGTCCTCATTCCACAATTTAATGATCCAGCCTGGCCTCTCTTTCTCCAATTCTCCCTGCTCTTGCCACCTTCTCCTTTGAGCTCCTGGTCACACTTTATATCACATAATTACAGCTCAGGTTGACTTCTCAGTTCCCAGAATGCAGAGGTTACTCTTTTAATTGCAGTGAATTCTTTTAAGTCCCTGCTTATTTTTAATTATGAATGCCTGCAGCTGGCCTGACACAGTGTAATTTTCTGCTCCAAAGAAAGAAAACAAGCCCAAGAAGCAGAGAATAGGAATCCCATTTTTATGCAAATTGCCTCAATGGCAAAGAAATATGGGAAAAGAGACTCATTCCTGCATTCCTGAGAGGTGACACTGGCCTTTGAAAATGTCCAGCTCCACAGTTAGAAGAGATTTAGATAAAACTGGCTCATTATACCATAGTTTCAGGCCCTATAAACATATCAATTCCCTTGCCTGTTTATGGCTCATTTCTGATATTCTGATTGGCAGGATGGGCCTTGAGTAACACTTTCATTACAAAAAAAAATTCTGCCTTCAGGAAACCAAATGGCTCAGGCTAAGACAGTATCCTTCCTTTCTATAAAAAGTACCGGTAGCTACTATCCACATATGAGAATCTTGTCTTCCCACCTGTCCCTCTGGTTGTTGCAGGCAGATTTTACTTCCTTTACTTCCTGTGTGCCTAGTGCAGCACTGAACACCACAAATATAGTTTTATTATTATTATTTAATAATTGTTTTAAAGGATTAACATTAATTAAAATATTAAGTTAAATGAATTCATTATTTATTATTATAAACCAACAGTTAGTCAACACAAGCCTGCCGAGTATCTTAAGTGTACCCCTGCCAGACTCCCTATTACTGAGATGCAGAAGCTCAGGGCTCTTCCAAGATAGGTAAAGTCATCTTTGCGGTTTCTGTGATCTAGGTGACGTCTCTTGCCTCTCTCTCTCCCTCCCTCCCTCTGATGCTGTGAGGCATCCTGAGGGCTGTGAGGGTGAGAAGGGAGGAAGGACATCTCATCCTGACCTAGTGCCTACCTGGGCCAGGGAGTATACTGAGTGATTTATTCCTAGTCTTTCATTTAAATCTGAAATGACCTTATTTAAAAAAATAAATACCACTAGGTATTTTCAGAGAAAACAACTGAGGCTCAAAGAATTTAGGTTACTTGAAAAACCACTGTTTGGGTTCCCCAGAAGCAGATGCTGAGGCAAGGAACTGATTACAAGATTAGTTGGGAGAAAACACCTGCAGAAATGGAGAAGTGAGACAAGGAAGGGAGGCATCCGATGAAGAGCGCTTTATCAAGCCAGCTGTCACCATGGTGCACTGGGACCCCAACAGTGAAACTCTGGTTTCACTGGCTTGTCCCACCTGAGGGATAAGGAAGCTGGGGTGTCATTCCTGCCCCTTCCGGTCTGCCAAAAGCCTGGGCAGAGTGGTTCTTTTTCAATACTTTAGAGAAAACCATCTTCCAAGGAAATGCACATATAGGCAGCTGGATTTAGAGGTTGCCCACTGAAGTGGTAGGGCCTAAAAGATATAAGGAAAGGAGGGACCACCAGGGTCTGCTACAGCCACCTACCTAGCTCATAAGGACCAGAAGAAGAATTCAAACCCAGGGTTACCTGGCTCCAAAGCCTACAGTGACTCTACCATAGTGTACAGTATCATATGCCTATAGAAAGGTCAGGAATAAGCGTTAACGGGGAGGATGTTGGTCAGTCTGTAATTAGGATCTATAACGTGCATATGGAGCAAAGTATTAAAATTGCCAAATGTTCAGTACACACTCTGAGTCGTAACCTGGTAAAGATGGGTGTGCTTCCTCGCTTCCAACCATCACTCACTGCAGGAGAGAACAGATCATCTCAATGTCCTGCCCAATACATCACCTCCGCTCCACCCTCAGGTCCTTCCCTAGCCTCTGTGGAGCTAGCACACCCTTGTGTTGGCTGGAAGGGAGGAGACTTCAGTGGCGAATGCTCCCAGCTTCCTACGAAAGCAGGATGCCCAGAAGAGGGCTTCTGTCATCCACTGGGCCGTCACAGCTCGAAGAGCTGCTGGAGGGAAGATTTGTCTCACAGCTTCCATGTTAAACAGTTATCCACCTTCTTCCACGGTACTGTCAGGACCACTGACAGCATCTCTCTGTCCTCCACCCTTCTTTACGTTGCTATTGCCAGAGCACCCCTACCCCATCACCCAGTGTTTTGCAATCATTTAAGTGTTCCATTGTGCATTCTGGAACGCATAGTTGGCCAGCTGCACACTCCTCTAATTCTTCAGACTACTATCTCAAAGTTCTCATTCCATTCATCTCTTGTTCTACGTTCTAGCACTGCTTTTCCTGCAACCATCTTTAGTGTAGCTGTATATGCTTTTATTCCCCATGTCAGGAACTGGGTGTTCGCTGTCCTTTTTTTCTCTCCATTTTCCCAAACATTTCACTTTTCCTCCTCCTTCAAAAACCTAACTCCTTTGAAATTGATACCTTCAGATTATGTCACCTGCCCTCTTTCCTGATGCTGTCAGCCTCCTGTCTCCTCGTCAGTCCTTTGCATTCACTGATGATTTAGCACCTGCTTTGCCGTTCTTCTCCATCTCTATTCCTGTCACCATTCTGGTGATTTCAAGATTCCCTTAGATGATCCATTCAACACTAGTCCTCTCTGTTCTTTAAAGCAGGCTCTACCTCATCCACTTGTGCACTCATACCACTGTGCTTGTTAACACCAATAACTGGACCTTATCCCACGATTCCTTCACCACTTCCTCCCTGCCCAGCCCACTTCCTTGCATACCCCTACTCCAGTCTCCTTGATCTTCATTAAGATCTTTTATCATCCTCCTTTTTTCCTATCCATTTCATGCCTTCTTTTTCTCACCTCCCTCCTTACCCAGCTTAGGTCTATGGCTCAGTACTATAACTACTCCTTCGCAACCACAGTTACTTCCTTCCCCTCTCTCTTGCTTTCCTGGAAGAACCCTATCCCCAGTTAAATCTAACTACCCACCGACTCTCTTCCTGAACCTGAGGAACGAAACATCCTGGGATACCCACAGCTTTATTTTCTGGTCTCACTTTAAAAGTATGAACACAAATTCCAATGGGTATTCCAGGATTCCTGGTGATCCTAATACCTTTCCTTAATGCCTCTGTCTTCAAACTTTCCAGATGAATATTTTATATTTTTGCCTCTCTTCAACCTCCATTCTCTTCCTTCACTTTCATTATCGAACACTTAAGCTAGAAAATTGAGACAATTAGGCTTTCATGCATCAAACCATCATGGATGCATTCATTCCACAAATAGTTAGCTCACTTTGTATCAATCATTGTTTTAGGAAATAGGGATACAGTGGTGAACACACAGATGAGGGCATCTCTGCCTTGGTGATCTCCTTCTATCACCCTATCTACCACTGCTCACCACACATTAGCACCCCATACTCTGTTCTCTTGTTGGAATGGATGGTCCCTTTTCTCATCTAAGGCCAACCCTACACTTGAGGCCTGTATCCTATTCTTTTTCACCTTCTCAGGGAATTTGCTCCTATAATTATACCCTGTGTCCCCTAGCATCAATTTCTACTTCCCTACTGGATCATTTCTAACGATTTACAAACAGGCTCTAGCATCTTCTATTTAAAAATTGTATCTGAAACTAATTAACTCCACAGATGAGAACCATGAGGATTCTGAACTTGGGGTTTGGAGATTTACGATGAAGTATCTGAAGATCCCACTTTGAGTTTATTTATTGGCTGAGCAGGGTTTTTCAACCTTGGTACTACTGACCTCTGGGGCAGATAAATCTTTATTATGACAAACTAACAAAAACTCTTCATGACTCCACGTTGCCTCTAGTTACTGCCTCATTTTTTAAGTTACCCTTCACAGTGAAACTTCTTTAAAGAGTTGTCTGTAGGCACGGTTGGTTTTTACTTCCCAGCTTCATATTCTTTTCTCCACCCCTTCCAGTCTGTTTTTTTCCTCAAGCCTTTTGTCATCTCATCAGTGATCTTCAAGTTGCCGGTTCTTATGGCCACTCCTTCCTCTTCATATGTTTTATAGGATAAAGGTTAAGAGGGTGGACTCTGGAGTTAGATCTTCGGGTTTATGTACCAGTGTTTCTAACTTAACAGCTGTGTGACCTTGGGAAAGTGACTTAATCTTTCAGTGTCTCGATTCCTTCATCTGAAAAGCGAGCATAGCAAATGTACATACCTCTTAGATTTGTTGTGATAATTAAATGTAAATTCATACAGCATTTGAACTTGTGCCAGATAGAGTAGCTGCTCAATTAACGTTAGTCATATTATGATGATGGCGATGATGACTGCTATTGACACAATGGTAGTAGCAACATTAGAATCATTCTCTTGACCACTAAGCACCATCTCAGACAATGGAGCAGCCCTCCTTGCATTTTCCAGCTCCCAACTCTGTTCGACCTACAAGTAGAAGGCTCCAGGCTCTGCAGAGCTCTATTCTTCTCTATCCACATTCTCTCCTTTGGTGATCTCATACAAGCCTATGAATTTAAATAATCTCTATGTGATTATAGCTTCTAAATGAATTCTCTCCTGAGGACTAGACTCGTACACTGGATGCTTACTGGATAGCTCCACTTGAATGTCTAAAATGCATCTCAGACTTGACAAAAATCACTAACAACTCTTGCATGTGTTCCCAGTTACCTCCAAGTGCATAGTAAATTGCACAACCATTTACCCAGCTAATTAAACAAAACCCAAGTCGTTCTTGATAATCACACTTTTCCTTTCTCTTCATGGTATGGACCGAGTGTCTGTGTCTCCTCAAAATTCATGTGTTGAAGTTCTAATTCCCAGTGTGATGGTATTTGGAAGGTATTTAGGGTTACATGAGGTCATGAAGGTAAAGCCATTGTGGTGGAATTAATGCCCTTAGAAAAAGAGGAAGAGGAGACAGCCTCTCTCTCTCCCTCTCTCTCTCTCTCTCTCTCTCTCTCTCTCTCTCTGCCATGAGACAATACAGCAAGAAGGTAGCCATCTGCAAACCAGGAAGAGAGCTCTTACCAGACACAGAATCTGCTGACACCTTGATCTTGGGTTTCCCAGCCTCTGGAATTGGGAGGAATAAATGCTTATTGTTTAAGTCACCCAATCTATGTTATTTTGTTATAGCAGCCCGAGTCAACTAAGACACCATACTTTCAATTAATTCAGTTCTTCAACCAATATTTACTGAGAACCTACTATGTGCTAGTCATTCTTCCAGGCACTAAGGATACAGATATTAATAGAACATAAACATTCTTACGCTCATGGAGCTTACATACTTGAATACTGACTCCACCTTGAAAATAAATTTGAATATGTTCACTGTTCTCCAGCTCCACTCCAAACCTAAGACACATCCTCTTTCCTTGGGACAACTACACTGGCCTGCTTCCATGCTTGTTCTTTTTTAATTCATTCCCTGCATAGCAGCAGAGCGACCTTGTGAAAATCCTGCGTTTATTCCCCAAAGACTTCCCATTTGTTTGTAATAAAATGGAATATCCTTACCTTGACCCATCTCTCTAACTTCACCAACTCCAGTGACTCCCCCTTGCTCACTGGGATCCAGCATACTTGCCTTCTTTCCATCTGCTTTAGAACGGTTGTACTAGACTAACTGTCACCTTCTCAAAGAGACCTTCCCTGGTCATCTAATATAAAGTAGCCCCGACCACTTTCTTAAGAAATACCCTAATGTACTTCCATTGGTGTCTCTCTTAAAAACCTTTTGTACTTTTCTCAGGGCACTAGTGCTTTAAACCTTTTATTTCCTCATTTAAGTTTTCACCCCAGACTTTCAGTTTGTTAAGGCCAGGGTCTATATTAGTTTTCACTGTTGTATCTTTCATTGCATCTCAAGCAGTATTTTGCACATTGTAGAGACAAAGTAGAATTTATTAAAATATGAAAAAAAAAATGAAAGGAAAGTTGGCAGATATAAAAATAAATTACTTTGGACCAGGGGTGAGAAATACATTATTTGAATGCTAACTTTGTCACCAGCTACAAAGTATGACCCTTGTGTACATTGCTTTCCTGGGAGTCAGTCTCCTTATTTATAAAATTAGTTAGTTTAGAGACAGAGCCACATAACGGCTGTAGCGTGAACAATGGAACAAGAAAGACCTTGCTGTTGAATTCTGGCTCTGTGTCCTGCTGGGTATATGACTTTGGGAAGCTACTTAAACCTACCCTATCTATCCAAAGAGTTGTTGTGAGAATCAGATAAATGATAGAAAAACTTTGCATGGAGAGCACTACATGTGAGCAATCAAGAAATTCAAGTTCTTTTCTCATTTTCTGCTACGAACTATAATAAATCAAGTTCCCTGAACTCAGCAGACCTTAACTAAAGATGTATAGAATGAGTGAGGCGCATATAAACTGAGAGTACAGAAATTCACTTTCCTTTTGTCCTCATTTCCAAGCATAGTGAGGTACAAAGGATATTCCAGCTTTGTTCAGTCCCAAGCTTGAATACATTAATTAAAAGAAAGAAAGAGAGACAGAGAGAGAGAGAGAGAGAGAGAGAGAGAGAGAGAGAGGAAGGAAGGAAGGGAGGGAGGGAGGGAGGGAAGGAAAAAGGATGAAAGAAAGAAAGGGAGAAAGAAAAGAACCTTACAAAGTATGCACATAGAGCAGACACATAATATTTGCACTCAAAAGAAAGAGGTTTACACTAAACTTTACAAAGCATGAACTGATCCTTCTTCCTAGCCTAGGTTGTACCCAGGGAACAGGTGTCCTGACAGGGAGTCTGCAGCAGAAGCACGAGGGGCCCTTCCCCTTCTGCAGTCTCCAGGCACTTCTGGAGGCATCTGATTCCTCAGGGAACCTCATATCCACTACAGCTGCTCTAAGAGCCCTTACCTATCTACTTGACATTGCCTCCTCAGGGAAGAAAAAGGTGTCTACATTTACTGAGTCCCAACATCTGTCAGCCACACTCCTAGGTGATATATAAACTTCACAACAAACCTTTGAGCAGGTAGCATTTTTGACATGTTACATTTGTTGAGTCTCTCCTATATGCCAAGCCCTCTGACAGGCAGGCCTCATACTTCATCTCAATCTTCACAGCAATTCTGGAAGAAGACGTAATTGTGCACTTTGTGCCGATGAGCAAATGAATGTTTGGAGAAGTTGAATGCCTGCGGGAAGTCCCTCGACCAGGAAGTGGTAGAGCTGAGATTGAAGACAAGGTCTCTGTGACTCAGAGACCCAAAACATGAACAAGATTAATTAACCTGAAGAAATTACAGACCTCAGAATAGAGTTGAGGTATGTGTGCTTCTATACATGCCCCTACCTGATTTAATTTTCAGGTCATCTTGACGAAATAGTTTATGGTTTCCTGATATGCCATAAGCTTTTTCTCTTTAGGCTCTTAATCTCCATTGTTTACTACTACACTAAATTGCTCCCCACACCCTTTTCTTCTTTTTCATTCCCAAATGTGCATATTGTGCTTCATTCTGTCAAAGCCCAGAGGGACTGTGGCGGGCAGTATCTCTTGGTGGGTAAGAGACAAGGCTGTTGGGTTAGCGAATCAGAGAAAAGCCGGAGGATGAAATGAGATAATGTATGTAAAGTGCATGATACAGTGAAGCCTTCAAGAAGGTCAGTAGTAGTCATTATTATTATTATTACTTACTTCAATTCTGACACCCTTGGAAACAGTCTTGCTTCTTTCTAGGTAGAAGTGAGGACTCCTACCTCTGGGATCCTAAAGAAATTTAGCAGGACTTTTCCTCTGATAGTCAGCATTTTTTCACTGGTTCATATTTCTTCTTTTCTCTTATTTTCTATAAAAACAGTATTTTCCTTGAGGATGGGATCTGGTTCATCTATTTTCTCCCTCATTATATCGAGAACATGGCTACACAGTTCACAGTATAATATCAGGGTATATTTGTGGAAGGGAAAAAGGGTGGCAGGGAGGGAAGGCAGGAAGGAAGGCGGGAAGGCAGGAAGGAAGGCAGGAAGGCAGGAAGGAAGGAAGGAAGGAAGTGAGGGAGGGAGAAGATAGAGGAAAAGAAGAAGAAGAAAAAAAAAAACAAGAGACAAAAGGACAGAAGGATGCAGAACAAAAAGGCTGAATACATTAGGAAGGTATGCCTAAATCCAATGGGCTTTAGTAAATAATAATAATAATAATAACAACAAGAATAACTGTCATTGACATCACTATACCAGCAATAATAACAGCAAACATTTGTGAATACCCATTGTAGACACCATTGTGCCAGACACCATTGTAAATGCTTTCCCCATATTATCTCAAGTAGGTACTGTTATCTTAATTTTGTAGATGAGGAAATTGAGGTACGAATGCTACAGCAACATATCCGGATCCCACAGTTAGTCAGTACACCATTCTGACTCCAGAGTCCAGCTCAGTACCATTATTCTCTAGGTTCTTTTGTTTTCAATTGTTTGGCAAGTGTTTAAAATTGTATTATTTCTTTGAATATTCACAATAATTCTATGAGTTTGCTGTTATCACCCCAACTTTACTGAACCTTAGAATGTTGAGTGATTCTCCTACAGTCCCGGAGCTGGTCAGCTGTGAAAGCAGGACTTACTTTGGGGTTCTTGACCACAGTTCCAGTGGATTCTCTCCACTTGCCTCTCCAGGGAAGAAATTGCTCAGTGTCAGGAGAAGGGGTGGCAAAGGTGCTACGAAACAATCAGCCTTTGTCTGAGTCATCAGGGCAACCCATTTCTTCCTATATCATAACACCAACCACTGGGTCTTGGGTGTTTATTTATCTTGGTTACTTTTCCTTCTTTTTTAAGACTTTACTTTTTTAGAGCAGCTTTAGGTTCACAACAAAACTGAGTAGAAGGTATAGATTCCCTATATACCCTCATTATCCACATTCCCCCCTGCCCCGAGTGGTACGTTGGCTACAATCGATAAACCTGCATTGAAACATCGTAATCACCCCAAATCCATAGTTTTTTGTTAGGGTTCAATCTTAGCACTGTACATTCCATGAGTTTAGACAAATGTATAATGACATACATCTACCATTACAGTATCATACAGAGTAGATTCACTGCCCTGAAAACACTCTGTGCTCTGCCTGTTCATCCCTACCCCTGGCCACACCCTTAGTTAGCTTTTTCATTTGTACATCTCACCTACTAAATTAGGGCTCCTTGGGGGTAAGGAAATGTGACTTTTTCATTCCTGTACCCCCTCTCTCCACTTTACAGCACGCAGACACTGATGTACATTGCCATGGAGAAGACAATATCTGTGTTGGACTTTGAAGGAGAAACATAGGGAGGATCTGAAAAGGGGGATTTTATGACTCAGTGCTGTGAGTTTTTCTTAATGCCACCCAAATAATTTCACATGGACCTCTATTTGATCGACATTATCATCTATCTATAATCATACATAGCTTTGTATGCAAATTCAGGAAAGATTTGTTGGGCAATGCATCTGTGCTCCTATCACATTTTCTCCAAGTATACACCTACACCAAAAAAATCTTATTCTATTTCACTGGATTAGCACAGGACTGAATGAGAAGCGCATGCCAGATGTCAGAGCCAGAAAGGCAGTAAATGAGTACTGAACAGCATTAGTCATCCAAGAGGCAGGTACGTCCAGGGCTGTCAGTGGAACAGGATTTTCCATGGCTGACAAGGGAGAAGTAACAAAGTAATGAGCATAGACATTTAGGAAATCAACCTCAAAATGACCCACTGTCCAGATGGAGTTGCTGCAGTCTTGGTAGGGTCTCTCCTGTCCAGTGCCATTTTGAAAATACCGATTACGCTTTCCCGTGCTGCCACTCCAAGACTTTGCTGCCCAACTGTCAACATTTACTATTCAGCAGTCACCAAGTTCTTGTTTTACAAAATGAAAAACAGAATCTATTTTGGGCTACTCCTAGTTTCAGAACTTGTATTTATGCAGCTGGTGAGCATCCAGTTAACATGTGAAAATCAATCAGTCCTCATACCTTGTCAGAGGTGGGCCATGAGTTATGAAGAAAATACTGAGGCACATTTTCTCTCTGGTTCCTCAGTAAATCAATTCCACACTTAGATGGACATAAACTTTTTCTCCTTTGAGTGTGTCTATAAAATACATTTGTCATGACACAGTGGAAGAAGGATGGTCTTGGAGCGAAAATACCTTGTTCAAATTTTAGAATTACCACTTACGAGGTGTGTCCTTAATCAAATTATTTAACCTCTCTTAGCCTTGGTTTCTTCATATGAAAAATGGGGATAATTACATAATAAACTAATTGTTAAGAGGATTAAACAATTTGTGAAAAGTGTCTAATAATAAACTTGGCTACTAGTAGGGACCTGATAACTATGAATTGATAATATTTTTACTATTACTTTCAAGCAGCAGCAAAACACAGATTGACATAAAAATCTCAATCTTGGACTTCCTTGGTGGTGCAGTGGTTAAGAGTCTGCCTGCCGATGTGGGGGACACGGGTTCGTGCCCCTGTCCGGGAAGATCCCACGTGCCGCGGAGCAGCTGGGCCCGTGAGCCATGGCCGCTGAGCCTGCGCGTCCGGAGCCTGTACTCCGCAACGGGAGAGGCCACAACAGTGAGAAGCCCGCGTACCGCCAAAAAAAAAACAAACAAAAAAATCTCAATCTCTTGTTTTAAATTGGAATTAAGCATTCCCTTTTCTTTTCCTTTCCTCCTTTCTTTCCCCTATCCTTCTTTCCTTTCTCTCCCTCTCTTTCTCTCTCTCTCTCAGGCCAAGTTTTAAAGAAAACAGTGGACTTAGATTGTTACGACATTGTAGCACCTTTAAAAATAATCTTCTAAATGAGATATTATAGAAAATGAACTGAAGCAGAAAAAGGCTGGGGGCAATGAGATTCATTAACAGACTACGATTATCACCATTACACTGGATTTTCCTAACATGGATGATGGTTCTTTTATCTAACTAGTCTTTAGGGATAGATGCCTTAGAATCATGAGCTATCCTCAACTTTATCCCTTCTCTCATCCCACCCATCTAAGCATTTACTGAGTCCAGACCACTTAACTTCCTAAATTTCTCTGGAATCTTTTCCCTCATCCCCAGCCCACTGACCCTGCGCACATCATACCGGGACTTCTGTAAGAGCCTCCTAATTGTCTCCTGCTGCCTGTTTTGCTTACCATCCAGTTTTTACTGTAGCCAAAGTGATCTTTGGGAAAGAAAAACAATCAGAGTCCTCCTACATTTAAAACTTTTTAAAAACTCTATTGCCTTGAGAATTGAGGCACAATTCTATAACCCGGCAGAGGAAGCTTTTTTGGTGGTGGGCCTTGCATATTGCTACCGTCCTATCTCACACTTTGCCATGGACCATTTACCCCCATACTTTGTGTTCTGAAGTTCCTACTATTCCTCTTAGATCCCATGTCTGTGCCAACTTTTGCACATGCTCACTCCTTCTGCTTAGAATTTGCCTACTCCACTCTCTCTGCTATCTCATTCTGGTTTTGGGGAAGACCTGCCTCTTTTGTAACTCCTCTCCTGCACAGAATAGGGAGGGCTTCCTCCAGGTTCCCTTAGCATCTTGCATGTTCCTCCATTAACTGAACTGCATCTCAGTACCTACACATGTAAGTCCAAGGGCAGAAATAGTCTTCTTCGAGACTTAAATAGCTGTGTGATCTGGATTTCTTCATACCTTAAACTGAGATCACAGTAGTATCTATTGTGTAGAGCTGTTATGAGGATTACAGGAAAATACATTAAGTACTTAGAATAGTGGCTGGCATTAGTCAAAAGTATATGTTCATTATCATGGCCTCTTGTTTCCTAAATTCTAGCATAGGTGTGACCTGGGATTTGTGTCCCAAATTTTCATCCCAACTAAAATGTACTTCCTTACCTGCCTTCAGCAAGTCTGAATGTTCAAACTGAAGGCCCTGTTCCAAGAACTCACATCTTCCACGAAGAGTTCCCTAATCCCAGCAGGAAGATCTTTCTCCCTCTTCAGTGCTTGGGAAACACTTTGCCCCTGTGTTCTCTCCCATATTTGGAGCCCCCAATAGAAGGTATATCATGCAAGTCTTCTTTCCAGGAAAGCTTACTTTCCAGGGGCAGATCCTGATCTGCTCATCTTTATCTATCTCCTCCCCCAGCATCCAGTGCAGAGCCAGGCATCCAGTCAGGGCTCTGGGACTATGTGTGGATAGACTACATTCACAGGTGCCTTAGTCTGCTGGGACTGCAATAACCAAAAATATCATAAACTGGGTGGTTTATAAACAACAGAAGTTTATTTCTCACAGTTCTGGAGGCTGGGAATTTGGCGTATGGTGAGAGCCATCTTCCCGTTTCATAGACAGTTATCTTTTTTCTGTGTCCTCACATGGTGGAAGGAAGGGGCTAGAGAAACTTCTTGGGTCTCTTTCCTAAGGGCACTAATCCTATTTATGAGAATGCTACTTCATGACCTATATCACCTCCCAGAGTCCCCACCTCCAAATATACCCTCACATTGGGGATTGGGTTTCAACACATGACTTTTGGGAGGACACATTCAGTCTATGGGAACGGCTTCCCTCTTTCACCCTTTCCTGTGAATGTTGCCAATAACAAGGGCCTCTGGCAGTGAACACAATGGCTCAGTGAATAGATCTGTCTTATCACTAGTGCCCAGGGCTTCATTCCCTTGCTTTGCAACTAGAGATAACGGGAGTCCCTAAGTCTAAAACCTTTCACTGCCATGGTTTGGAAGTTGAAGATCTGAGGAACATTTCAAGAAGGAATTGTTTCTGAAAGCAGGAAAGGAAAAAGAAAAAAAAAGCCCCAAATCAGTAAGGCCTGAATTCCCATTGGCAACAGCAAAAAGGAAACTCACCTCTTGTGTGCCTCCTTGAAGGGCTAGAGGTGAGGGGGGGCCAGGAAGAGCTGACCACACTTCCTTTTGGAAGGTGATGGAACTGTGGGCTGCAGGGCAAGAGGAGTGGAGACACCTCCTAGGGTAGTAATGACTCAGCTCTCTGGAGATAACACACTGTCCCCAGGAAGTCTTCTTCCTTGTCATCACCACCACCATCATCTTGCACTTACATTTAATAAAATGTGCTTTCCAGTCACTATCTCCTTTGTTCTGAAGGATAGCAGACTATGCCACTCCAAAATATATCTGTTTGGCATAAGGATTATTTTGAAATGATTATTTTGAGAAACTGCAGACACAGTAGACGCTCTGAAACAGAGTAGAAATTACCCTTCGGGAAGGGAAATTTACATTAGAAAGGGGGCCTGTAACCAGGAGGGGAGCTATTACCAGAGATCACCCACTTTTTCACCTGAGAGACTTGCCCCTGTGGCGGGGCAGGGCAAATATTTGCCTAGTAAATATTTCCTCTCCTCACCTTTTGGTGAATTCCCTCCCCCCATGCTTTGAGTCTCCAGGGCCCTATCCCCTTCCTTAACTCAGGATTATAGCTAAGCCTCAATAGGGTGGCTGCCTTTGAGTCTCACATGTTTGTGGGGGTTACTGTATGTATGTATGTGATTAAAATTATTTTTCTCCTGTTAATCTGTCTTTGTATTACAGGGGGGTCTCAGTCAAGAACCTAGAAGGGTAGAGGGAACATCATTTTTCTCCCCTGCAGTATCTAGTTTAAAATTCTGTGAAATAAATAAATGATCTCTATCTTATAGATTCGAAAATGGGGCTCAGGACAGCCAAAAGTCTGGTGATTGGTAGAGACAGGCCCCTTCCCTTAAGCCAGGCCTTGAAGGATGGGTTGGATTCTGGCAGTCAGAGATGCCCCCTTGCAACTCCTTTTGATGTAGTACCTATTTATTATTCCTGGTTCTACTTTTGGCCTTCTCTCCTCTTGGGAAGCTGTTTACTCCAATCTCATCACAGAATTCTTTAGAGCAACGGACTGGGAGTGAATGATCCCCTGAAAGCAAGGTTTGGACTCTTTACACTCAGCAAACTATTATTCAACTTTAATCATTGTGGCATCTCTCTGTTTCCTGCCCCCAAATGCTCAGCAAATGAGTAACCACTGTGTTAGTGCTTTAATGATGTTTAAATCCCTCTTTTAATTTGCCAAGTGGAAACCTTTCGAACCAACAAACTAATGTTATTACAATCTCAATTTTTTTTCCCCTCAGAAAAGAGAACAGCGAGGGATGTAAAGGTAAATGGGGAAATTGCTAAATCGTCTGGGTTTTATTAAGCAGTCAGTATACTAATCCCAAGGATTACTCATGTATCTAGTAACATCCTCTATGCGTGAGACTGTGTATGAAGTTTAGGATAAATTCAGAGAGAAGCAAATACATGTGTATCAACAAGGTAGGCAGTGACTTCTTCTAAATTCTGCAACACCAAATAATCCTTTATTTAAGAAGACAGGAACAAGAGAATGAAAAAAATGCTTTAATTTAAACCTCCAAAATTAAGCACTTTCTAGAATGCATCTCTTCCCATCCCCCTAATTTTAACACCTGGCTATGGTCATGTTCAGTAATATTGGTCTATAAAATGACGTAAGGAAGTTGGAAGTAAATTGTGATATTTACCATCCTGATAAAGTAAGGGAACACAAGATTTGTTCCCTCCCCCTTGTTGTGTCTTTCTTTTTTTTCTTCCTCTCACCTTCCCTCCCTCCCTCCCTCCTCCTACCCCTTTCCCTCCCTCCCTGCCTTCCTGCCTTCCCTTTTCCTTCCTTCCACCCCTCCCTGACTCCTCTCTTTATATAACACCTTTTTAATCGAGTACTGTCTTAGTTTACTAGGGCTGCCATAACAAAATACCACAGGTTGGGTGAAAAACAATAGAAGTGTATTTTCTCACAGTTTTGGAGACTAGAAGTTCAAGATCAAGGTGTCAGCAGGTGTGATTACTTTCTGAGGCATCTCTCCTTGTCTTGCAAATTGTCACTTTCATGCTACATCCTCACATGGTCTCTTTCCTGTGAGCATGCACCCCTGGTGTCTTTCTGTATGTGCTAATCCCCTCTTCTTATAAGAATACCAGTTAGATTGGACTAGGGACCAGCCTGGCATCTTTTAAATTAATCACATCTCTATTCTAACCTACTGGGATTAGGGCTTCAACATAGGAATGGGGGGCAGGGAGGGGCACAATTCAGTCTATAACAAGCACCTAGAGTGTTCACAGTTTGCAAGCTCACATAATGTCCTTTCTTATTTCTTCTCTAAATCTTCTTAATTTTCTCTCTAGTTTCCTAAGTTCCTCTCAGAAGCTTTTGAGAAGATTTAACATCCTCCCAGAAAGATTTTCCATCTTTCTTCTTCATCTTATTATAACTCTTATCACACTTGTTTTTATTACCTAGCACCTGGGGTATTTAGTCAAAATGCTTTCAAATAACCACAACCATAATTTGACCTATCATCATCACCACGGCCATTATTATACAGTCACTACTGTAACTACTACTACTTCTCTTTTCCCTTTTTCTCCTCCTTTCCTTCCCCCTATGATGAGGACATCTCTCAGGGATGTTGTCAGTACAACAGAGCAGTATGTGCAAAATATCTAAAATTGCCTGGATACTAAGACAGGAAGGAAGGGGGCAGGGCACAACCATTAAAAGAATGAGACAACCATTAAAAAGAACAGGATGCCACAAAAATTGGTTAGAATCTACTAGGCCCAAGATGGCAGAAAATTTGACTTCCAGTAGACCTTGAGCCTCATTATACACTCATTGTAATATATTACCTTTTAAATGACACACCCACAGGTGCCATGACACTTCCAAGGCTGACCATAAAAGGGCAGAAAGTGGGCAGTGCCCCAATTCCAGGAAATCTCCACCCCTTCTCCCAAGATAGTTAGAATATCCCTCCCACTCATTAGCATATGAAATTATCCAGCCCATAAAAACTAACCTCTCCATATTTCAGGGTCACCTCTCACCTTCTGAAATGGCCCACACTCTGTCTATGGAGTGTGTATCTCCCCAAATAAACCTGTTTTCACTTTACTATGGCTCGCTCTTTAATTCTTTCCTATGCGAAGCCAAGGACCCTCACTGGCGGCCCGTCCCAGGGACTCACCTGAGACCTGGGACATGACCATCGTCTTGAGCTCCACTTTTCCTACAACAATACTACAGCCAAAAATGTTAGTACCTTCCCTGTCAAATGAGTGAAAGAAAAAAATCAGGAAGCAATCGATCCCTTTCCCTTGTCTCATTCCTCCTTTGGTTTGGTCTTCGGCTTAGGAAAATGTTATTTACCTTGGCTTCCAGGCCCCATGGAAGGGTTTGGCCAGCTCAGAGTTGTTAAGCTATTTTCAAGAGCCCTGCTCCTTCCCCTCATCCAGACCTCTCCAGGACAATTACCCACTGCATTCAGAGGCACAGCAGCACATTCCACAGCTGGCAAGCTTAGGCACTTGTGACCCTGGTGGCTTTGATTGACTTGGCAAGGGCTTGGCCACCCCACCGCAAACCTCAGGGCTCTGGTTTTTTCTTTCCCCCTCATTATCTGCCTCCTCCCAGGCTGGTAGAGCCTGGGCCAAGTCAGACCATTTGTGCTTTAATAAACACATCTGAATGGGAGGGAGATGCTGCTTTCCAAGGAATCAAAGCTGATATGCTCCTTAAGGAGTTTTTAAATCAGGAAGAGGGAT
This sequence comes from Pseudorca crassidens, assembly GCF_039906515.1. Taxonomy (NCBI): domain Eukaryota; kingdom Metazoa; phylum Chordata; class Mammalia; order Artiodactyla; family Delphinidae; genus Pseudorca; species Pseudorca crassidens. Next base: position 58,465,734 of record NC_090304.1, read on the forward strand.
GAGAAAAGCTGAATGTAGCTTCCTTCTCCCCTTCCTTCTTCCCTACCCTCCCTCCCTCCTTCTTTCTTTTTCTTTTCTTTCTCACTGTCTTACTTTCTCTTTATCTTCCTCTCTCTCTTTTCCCTTCCTTTCTCCTTCTTGAAATTCTTTTTCATCCTATTTGCTCAATCATTCTCTTTTTCTCTTTCTCATTTTTTCTTTCATTATAATAATTGTCTCAAGTATAAGTTAATGGAAATATCCTAAGACATGCATCATATGTGGCTCCAAACTAAAACAAAGGGGGGCTTCTATACTTGTTCCTGTTTATATTTACAAAAATGTGGGTAGCTGAATCAGTAGAAAGTAGCAAAGTCCTTCCGATAAACACAGTTCAGAATTTCTTCCCTAATCATGTCTATTTTCTTTCTTTTTTTCACTGTATTTTGTTTGATTGCTTCTTTGTATGTTCACCTCAGTCACATGAGAACAGAACTCAAATTTTCTCAATTAACACAATATTATTACTGTGTATTGAATTAATGGAGCTCCTACTACAGACCACCGTTGCCTTCTGGGAATGCACCTCAGTTGGCTCTGGTGCATTAGCCCATGAAAGACTAAGGAATTCTCTTTGCTTTTATTTTACATTGTTTTTGTTTTGCATTACCACACAAGAGAAAGACTTGTCTACAGCTTTCAGCGTTTGTTTTGGTATCAGTGTAGGGCTTGTCAAACAAAGAGGTGGACTCTACCCCCACCTCCCACCCTGCCCCAACTGCTTTTCAAATAACTGAAATGGCTGCCCTTTAAAAATTTGAGTCAAGTCCTCTGACCCTAGCATTTTTTAGAACTACAATCAGTGGTGTGCTGGTAGTCAAAGTTAATAAGCGGTTCTTCAGGTGGAATAAAAAGTCACTGATTTGTTGCATTTGCTGGTTTCTGTAATGTAAATATTCCCACCAGGGCTGATTTCAAGTTTATTGACATGATGTCATTGAACTTGAAGGTGGTTCGGAGCGCACAATCATCCTTCACAAATCAGGGCCAGACAGCTCCAGCTTACTGCTGGTTGTAGATCTTTGATCACTTTCTCAATTTTGTCAACTGCCTAGGTTATCTGGCCCTTATGGAGTCAGTTTTGGTGACATATTTTCTTAGAAAATCATTCATTTCAACCAGATGTTCAAAAGTATTATTTAGTCTTGCAAAGTAATTTTATTAGGATTCTTTTTACTTCCTTGATATCTCTGATAACCTCCCACCCCCATCCTTTTCATACAAATGCTGTATATTTGTATTGTCTCTCTTTGTTTTTATCAGGCTCACTGGAGCTTCTGTAATTTTGAATTGTTTTTTTCCTTTTCAAAGAAACCGATTCTTAAATTTGCTTGTCAGTTTTATTACTTTTTTGGTTTTCTAATATATAATTTTCCACCTATCTTTATCTTCTAATTTACCTGAATTTTTAAATAAAGTTTTGAGTTTTTATAAAGTACCAAGCATTGAGAGTATACAATAGATAAATAGCATTTATTATTATTATGTAAACACATTTATGAATAAAATATCACTTAGTGTATACTGGTTTCAGACATTACGCTATATTTTTTTTAATTTTGAATTGGATTCATTAGCTATAGAACATACTCTATGCTCTTTACAATACAATCAAAACTTGCTTCATGTCTACATTTCTGCAATCACATCAGGGGTGTTAGAAAACATCATTTGGATATTCCTCTTGTTTCATCCATGCCAGTGGCCATTCCTTCTACTCCCAGGTGCCTTATATGGCTACCGAATCTCTTTTGGTTCCCAACTCCCATGTTCCTAACTTATGTCCTCATTTAAGTCAGATCCCCTCTCACCACCCTTCTCTCTCTGATGACAGGCTGCCTCCCAGTCACTCTTTGGGACAGAAAATGAAATTTCCTATGATCATGGCCTGTGCTGCCTGTGATGGTTTGTATTAACACCATAACACTTGGATGTTTTCTGGGATACAGAAACAATCTAAAATTTAGATTTGTCAAAGAACTGCACTTCCTGTAGAGACTCTGAAGAATTGGGTCACTGACTTTTAGAACATGTGGACAATGAAGGGATGTGCATTAAGCATTTATTCGCTCAACTCACTTTTTGAGCAGCCCATGTGAAGGGTAACTTGAGGTCAGCCGAGAGGAGGTAGATTGGTGATAGCTAGCTAACATGGTCCACTGTACGGAGTAGTATGAGTACAGAATCCAAGTGAAAGTTGATTAAGGCAGAAGAAAAAGGAGGAACGAAAGTATTTTGGTTGAGTTCTTACCATGCGTCAGACCCTACTTAGTTTTACCATCTGTAATGTGGGAAAAATGCAAGTTTCATGTGGTGGTTGTGAAGATCAATGAGTTGGTATGTTGTCTGCCATGTAGCAGGCACTCAATAAGCATGTGATCACTTAATGCTTGGATTCCATACAGTTTTAGTCATATAGTTAGTAGCAGAGTTGACATGACATGTTCTGACTCCCGATCCACTATAGACGAAGTTGGTGAAAAACTATCAATTAACAGATTGAGTATGATGTGACCCAATGTTTCTTAGGCTTCCCTTTAAAAGTGACCCCTGCAGAAGGAAAATGTTACTTTCTGTCACTTTGTGGTTTTAGAAAAGCTAATTTTACCTTATTTCAGTCAAAGTTTAATTCCTTCTCTATGGAAAGAGATGTATATAGCTATCCTAGAATTCCCTCATTTCCTACTTAATTTGTACATTGTTATTACTAGATTCTACATTCTACTGTTTGAATCACTTAGGAGGTAATCTTTCTAAAGATGTTTATATTTCTCCATTTAACTCTGCCTCACATTTGGGATGTCAATTTAATTCAACAACTTTTACTAAGTACCTACTAGGTATAGACATCATCCCACAGGTTGCTTTTATAGAAAGCAACCCAGTTATTCATGTTCATCCATTCATCCATCCATCCACCTTTATACCCATCTGACTACTGATTCAGCAGGCAAACCTCCTTGGACCACTAATCTGGGCTATTTATATATGTGTTAGGCCCTGGCTCAGACGATAATTTGTAGTCTCTGCCCAGAGAGGGGTTGCAGTTGAGTTTTGGAGCCAGATACATGATCAGAACCTTCAAAAAAATGTGGTAAGGACAGCAGTCAAGGTCTGCCCAGAGAATGAAAGGAAGGGGAGTGGAGGGATGGCTACATCAGACAGGAAGCAATGATTGTCAGGAAGACTTCACAGAGGAAATAGGCTGAGGATGTGAGGTTTAAGGAGGAGGAGGTCAGAAAGAAAAGAGCCTCAAATAAAAGCTTTGGAAACATTAAAAGGAAAAGATGATATGAATAGATTAGACATGTTATTTCTTAACTTACAGTCAAAGAAAATTTCTTTGCTCCTCCCAGACAAGAGTGTAGATTGGCATTTGTTTGTTTGATGGAAATAATTTAGAATAACATACTAGGATGCTATGTAACAAGGCAGACAGCTTTCTGAGATCTGATGCATGAATTCTGACTTTTTTTTTCTTTCTCTTTTTTTCCCTTGAAACATTATTGACAGTCGCTGCTATAGTCCAGCACTCTTGAAGTTGACATATGCTGAGTGACAGATCTAAGATAAGAGTAAAATACATTTGAATGTGCCGATAAAGAGAAAATGGGAAAGGGGTGAAATTACAGAGATATAAAGGTGTATCTTTAAAGCTCTTAGGAGGACAAATTACTAATCAGGAATAGAACTGCATAGAGGCGTGGTAAGTTTGAATGCAGAAACTCTTCTGGGATGGAAACTCTTTCTAGCGTGTAGTGGTTTTATATGAAGTCTAATGAGATCTGTTTGAAAGTGCTGGCTTCGTTTTGTGTGAAAGAGAATTGTCAAGAGATTTTCAAATGTCTGAATGAACAGTAATAAGCCCAACAGGGCCAAGGTGGGGTGTCCGATTGGCCAAGTGCTATAAAAGCTATCTTTGGAAATGCCATCTGCAATTATCCATTCTGTTCCCATTAATTTCTGATAAATGGAGACCGTCTGCAAGGAAATAACACTGACATTGATCAAGTCAATCACAGCTTTACCTATAACCTATAATTCCAGCATATCCTATCATTTTATGCTCACTGAAACACATTTGTACACACATGTAAGCACACACACGCTCGTACATATGGGTATTCATAAAGCATAAGTAATTTCAATTCTTACCCTGTCATCAAAAAAATTTTTTAAACATCTTTATCGGAATATAAATGCTTTACATTCTTGTGTTAGTTTCTGCTGTATAACAAAGTAAATCAGCTATACGTATACATATATCCCGATATCCCCTCCCTCTTGCGTCTCCCTCACACCCTCCCTATCTCACCCCTTTAGGTGGTCACAAAACACCGAGCTGATTTCCCTGTGCTATGTGGCTGCTTTGCACTAGCTATCTATTTTACATTTGGTAGTGTATATAGGTCAAGGCTACTCTCTCACTTCGTCCCAGCTTACCCTTCCCCCTCCCCGTGTCTTCAAGTTCATTCTCTACATCTGTGCCTTTATTCTGTCTGGCCCCTAGGTTGTTCAGCAGCATTTTTTTTTTTTTTAGATTCCATATATATGTGTTAGCATACGGTATTTGTTTTTCTCTTTCTGACTTACTTCACTCTGTGTGACACACTATAGGTCCATCCACCTCACTACAAATAACTCAATTTCGTTTCCTTTTTATGACTGAGTAATATTCCATTGTATATATGTGCCACATCTTCTTTATCCATTCATCTGTCAATGGATACTTAGATTGTTTCCATGTCCTGGCTATTGTAAATAGTGCTGCAGTGAACATTGTGGTACATGACTCTTTTTGAATTATGGTTTTCTCAGGGTGTATGACCAGTAGTGGGATTGCTGGGTCATATGTTATTTCTATTTTTAGTTTTTTAAGGAACCTCCATACTGTTCTCCATAGTGGCTGTATCAGTTTACATTCCCACCAACAGTGCAAGAGGGTTCCCTTTTCTCCACACCCTCTCCAGCATTTATTGTTTGCAGATTTTTTGATCATGGCCATTCGGACTGGTATGAGGTGATACCTCACTGTAGTTTTGATTTGCATTTCTCTAATGATTAATGATGTTGAGCATTCTTTCATGTGTTTGTTGGCAGTCTGTATATCTTCTTTGGAGAAATGTCTATTTAGGTCTTCTGCCCATTATTGGATTGGGTTGTTTGTTTTTTTGATATTGAGCTGCATGAGCTGCTGGTATATTTTGGACATTAATCCTTTGTCAGTTGCTTCATTTGTAAATATTTTCTCCCATTCTGAAGGCTGTCTTTTTGTCTTATTTACGGTTTCCTTTGCTGTGCAAAAGCTTTTAAGTTTCATTAGGTCCCATTTGTTTATTTTTGTTTTTATTTCCATTTCTCTAGGAGCTGGGTCAAAAAGGATCTTGCTGTGATTTATGTCATAGAGTGTTCTGCCTATGTTTTCCTCAACAGTTTTATAGTCCCTGGCCTTACATTTAGGTCTTTAATCCATTTTGAGTTTATTTTTTGTGTATGGTGTTAGGGGTGTTCTAATTTCATTCTTTTACATGTACCTGTCCAGTTTTCCCAGCACCACTTATTGAAGAGGCTGTCTTTTCTCCACTGTATATTCTTGCATCCTTTATCAAAGATAAGGTGACCATATGTGTGTGGGTTTATCTCTGGGCTTTCTATCCTGTCCCATTGATCTATATTTCTGTTTTTGTGCTGATCTGTCTTGTTCCTGATCTTAGTGGAAATGGTATCAGTTTTTCACCATTGAAAACGATGTGGGCTGTGGGGTTGTCATATGTGGCCTTTATTACATTGAGGTAAGTTCCCTCTGTGCCTATTTTCTGGAGAGTTTTTATCATAGGTGGATGTTGAATATTGTCAAAAGCTTTATTTGCATTTATTGAGATGATCATATGGTTTTATCCTTCGATTTGTTAATATGGTGTATCACATTGATTGATTTGCATATATTGAAGAATCCTTGCATTCTAGGGATAAACACCACCTGATCATGGTGTATGATCTGTTTAATGTGTTGTTGGATTCTGTCTGCTAGTATTTTGTTGAGGATTTTTGCATCTATTCATCAGTGATATTGGCCTGTAGTTTTCTTTCTTTGTGACATCTTTGTGTGGTTTTGGTATCAGGGTGATGGTGGCTTTGTAGAATTAGTTTGGGAGGTTCCTCCCTCTGCTATATTTTGGAAGAGTTTGAGAAGGATAGGTGTTAGTACTCTAAATGTTTGACAGAATTCGCCTGTGAATCCATCTGGTCCTGGGCTTTTGTTTGTTGGAAGATTTTTAATCACAGTTTCAGTGCTTGCTATGGTTCTGTTTATATTTTCTATTTCTTCCCGGTTCAGACTCAGAAGGTTGTTTGTTTCTAAGAATTTGTCCATTTCTTCCAGGTTGTCCATTTTATTGGCATAGAGGTGCTTGTATTAACCTCTCATGATCCTTTGTATTCCTGCAGAGTCAGTTGTTACTTCTCCTTTTTCATTTCTAATTCTGTTGATTTGAGTCTTCTCCCTTTTTTTCTTGATGAGTCTGGTTAATGGTTCATCAATTTTGTTTATCTTCTCAAAGAACCAGCTTTTAGTTTTATTGACCTTTGCTATTGTTTCCTTCATTTCTTTTTCCTTTATTTCTGATCGGATCTTTATGATTTCTTTCCTTCTGCTAACTTTGGGGTTTTTTGTTCTTCTTTCTCTAATTGCTTTAGGTGTAAGGTTAGGTTGTTTGAGATGTTTCTGGTTTCTTGAGGTAGTATTGTATTGCTATAAACTTCCCTCTTAGAACTGCTTTTGCTATATCCCATAGGTTTTGCGTCTTCGTATTTTCATTGTCATTTGTATCTAGGTACATTTTGATTTCCTCTTTGATTTCTTCAGTGATCTCTTGGGTATTTAGTAGTGTAATATTTAGCCTCCATCTGTTTGTATTTTTTACAGATTTTTCCTGTAATTGATATCTAGTCTCATAGTGTTGTGGTTGGAAAAGATACTTGATATGATTTCAATTTTCTTAAACTTACCAAGACTTGATTTGTGACCCAAGATATGACCTATCCTGGAAAATGTTCCATGAACACTTGAGAAGAAAGTGTATTCTGTGTTTTTTGGATGGAACGTCCTATAAATATCACTTAAGTTCTTCTTGTTTAATGTATCATTTAAAGCTTGTGTTTCCTTATTTATTTTCATTTTGGATGATCTGTCCATTGGTGAAAGTGGGGTGTTAAAGTCCCCTACTATGAATGTGTTACTGTTGATTTCCCCTTTTATGGCTTTTAGCATTTGCCTTAGTATTGAGGTGCTCCTACGTTGGGTGCATAAATATTTACAATTGTTATATCTTCTTCTTGGATCGATCCCTTGATCATTATGTATGTCCTTCTTTGTCGCTTCTAACAGCATTTCTTTTAAAGTTTATTTTGTCTGATGTGAGATTTGCTACTCCAGCTTTCTTTTGATTTCCATTTGCATGGAAAACTTTTCCATCCCCTCATTTTCAGTCTGTATATGTCCCTAGGTCTGAAGTGGGTCTCTTGTAGACAGCATATGTATGGGTCTTGTTTTTGTATCCATACAGCCAGTCTATGTTTTTTGGTTGGAGCATTTAATCCATTTACATTTAAGGTACTTATCGATATGTATGTTCTTATTCCCATTTTCCTAATTGTTTTGGGTTTGTTTTTGTAGGTCTTTTCCTTCTCTTGTGTTTTCTGCCTAGAGAAGTTCCTTTAGAATTTGTTGTAATGCTGGTTTGGTGGTGCTGAATTCTCTTAGCTTTTGCTTGTCTGTAAAGTTTTTAATTTCTCCATTGAATCTGAATGAGATCCTTGCTGGGTAGTGTAATCTTGGTTGTAGGTTTTTCCCTTTCATCACTTTAAATATATCCTGCCACTCCCTTCTGGCTTGCAGAGTTTCTGCTGAACAATCAGCTGTTAACCTTATGGGGATTCCCTTGTATGTAATTTTTTGCTTTTCCGTTGCTGCTTTTAATATTTTTTCTGTGTATTTAATTTTGATAGCTTGATTGATAATGTGTCTTCGTGTGTTTCTCCTTGGATTTATCCTGTATGGTACTCTCTGCACTTGCTGCACTCGATTGACTATTTCCTTTACCATATTAGGGAAGTTTCCAACTTCCCTAATATAATCTCTTCAAATATTTTCTCAGTCCTTTTCTTTTTCTCTTCTTCTTCTGGGACCCCCATTATTCGAATGTTGGTGCATTTATTGTTGTGCCTGAGGTCTCTGAGACTGTCCTAAATTCTTTTCATTCTTTTTTCTTTATTCTGCTCTGCAATAGTTATTTCCACTATTTTATCTTCCTCGTCACTTATCCATTCTTCTGCCTCAGTTATTCTGCTACTGATTCCTTCTAGAGAATTTTTAATTTCATTTATTGTGTTCTTCATCACTGTTTGTTTGCTCTTTAGTTCTTCTAGGTCTTTGTTAAACGTTTCTTGTATTCTCTCCATTCTATTTCCAAGATTTTGGATCATCTTTACTCTCATTTCTCTGAATTCTTTTTCAGGTAGACTGCCTATTTCCTCTTCATTTGTTTGGTCTGGTGGGTTTTTACCGTGCTCCTTCATCTGCTGCATATTTCTCCGTCTTCTCATTTTATTTAACTTACTGTGCTTGGGGTCTCCTTTTCACAGGCCTCAGGTTCGTAGTTCCCATTGTTTTTGGTGTCTGCCCCCATTGTGTGAGGTTTGTTCAGTGGGTTGTGTAGGCTTCCTAGTGGAGGGGACTGGTGCCTATGTTCTGGTGGATGGGGCTGGATCTTGTCTTTCTGGTGGGCAGGACCGCATCCAGTGTTGTGTTTTGGGGTGTCTGTCAACTTATGATTTGGGGCAGCCTCTCTGCTAATGGGTGGGGTTGTGTTCCTGTCTTGCTAGTTGTTTGGCATGGGGTGTCCAGCACTGGATCTTGCTGGTCGTTGAGTGGAGCTGGGTCTTAGTGTTGAGACAGAGATCTCTGTAAGAGCTCTTGTCCACTGAAATTATGTGGTCCTGGAGGTCTCTGGTGGTCCAATGTCCTGAACTTGGCTCTCCCACCTCAGAGCCTCAAGCTTAGCTCCCAGCCAGAGCACCGAGACTCTTTTGGGTAGTCTGAGGTCTTCTGCCAGCGTTCAGTATGTTTTCTGTAGGAATTGTTCCATATGTAGATGTATTTTTGACGTATTTGTGGGGAGGAAGGTGATCTCCATGTCTTACTCCTCTGCCATCTTGAAGGTCCTCCTGATTTAGAATGCTGATGGGTAACCTGGTACTTTGGCTGCCGGCGGCCAATGAGACTCAGAGACTGACACGTAGCACCAGATACTGCAATATCACAGACAGACACCAGTGGGAAGAAAAGAATATGAGCTCCTTTTTTTTCTTCCCCTTTGTGCTTAGTCCAGTTTCACTTGCTCATAGAGTGCTATGTACAGAGATCTTGCCGTCGGCTTCAAACCAAAGATCCTCGAGTGAAAAGCTATGCCAGATACCGCAGCTCACAGGAGTGCTCCTATCATCAACTTTGAAAATAATAATTTCTTCCAATAAAAATAGTTTATTCAATTTTTTTAAAATTTATTTTTCTAGAAGTTGTGGTTACTAGCATATGTATTATTTGCCTGACTGACATATTTCCTCCTCTCCAGGATCACTGGACACATTGTAGAGGGATGACAAACTGCTAAGAATTTTTCCCTGCATTCTTGAACATGGTTGATTACTTATGGAGTGGCTGCCTGCCCCTAACTGGTCCAGTAAGAGGATCTCTACTTGGAACTGGGGAAAGGCTAAAGGGAGACTCAGAAGAGAAGCCCATTCAAAGCATTTGAGTTGCTCAGAGTGCCTCACCTTTAAATCCTGGAATCTCAGCCCTTTGATGACTGCTGATGTGGGTCTGTTTGATAAATGTTCCCTCCACCACTCTGTGGAATAGTCTGCAAATTACAGTTTGCTAAATATGGAAACCACGGTTGCCCTTACACTTTGAATGGTAGCAACACGGATACCCACTGAACATACAGGCACCCAGACTCCACCTGAAAGATACTTTAAAACATTTTTGATAAAAGGCTAAGATCATTTTCTTTGCCCCACAATTGCCTTTCCAGGTCCTTTACCAGCTTCAGAAATTACTTGCCAAATGACCCATTCCTGAGAGACAAATCCTGCAGGTTTCTAAAGTGCCGATACATATTAGGATAAACACTGTGGTATAATAAGGAGTATAATTGGTCTTTGTCCTCAGATCCTGCCAGAAAGCAACTAAAAACTTGGAATTTCCTGAGTGATAGCGAAACTGTGCAACTTAGATTGGGACCTGAACCACAGTTGTTTAATTGAGATCTCACACGTGGCCTCAGGACTTAATGAAGCTCATGTTCTTGATGTCTCATTGCAGAAAGAATTCAGAGAGACAGAGTGATAGGTAAGAAGTGGATTTATTTAGAGGTATAACACTGTTGGGCACAACAGAGGTTCTACTATTTTTCCACCATAATTATTATATTATACTGGGAAGTAAAATGGAAAGCATGACCAGGAAATAGCTTGTGAATGTACCAGGAAAGCAAGTAGGCTTTATACATGCAAAATAATGATAATATCTACCATTAGTTAAGTGCTCATTACTTGTGAGCATTTTAATTTACTGTCACATTTAATCCTCACAATTATTTGATTTACTCACAGCAATAATTGTATTATTATCCCTATTTCAAAGGTTAGAAACTTGAAGAATAAAAAGATTAAATAATTTTTCTATGAACTGCAACAGAAAAGTGAAATATTCAGTTTAACTGGAAAATGAGGATGAATGTATGCTGATCTTTCCAATAATATTTTCATCTTAACTAAGGATCTCAAGCAAGGTAAGACTTAATCCAAAGAAATAAGCTAGTAATCATAGTATTTATGACTCTTAAAGGATTGTGAGGAAGAAATATAGAGACAGGCATGAGGAATATCCCAGAAATGATCATTTTTTTATTCAACATATTTCTTTACTGCCAGTTATTTGAAGAGTCCATGTTTTCTATCTGGTTTAGAGTAGTAAGCCCTTATTCTACATTTGTCCCTCTATTTATTTGAAATAATTTCAAATGTAAAGAAATGTTATAAAATAGTACAATGAACATCCGTATTCTTTACACCTAGATACATCCATTGTTAACCTTTTGCCACATATTTTTTCTATCTATGTGTGTATGTATGTATGTGTGTGTGTACACACATACATACATACACACATCCATATATTTATTTTTAGTCTAGCCATTTTAGAGTTAATTGCAGAGATCAAGAAACTTTACTTCTAAATACTTCAGTGTGTGTTTGCTTAGAATAAGAAGGGTCTGCACAACCACAATATGATAATCATACTCAGGACATTTGATATCAATGCAATTCCATTATCTAATGCACCCTCAATATTTAAATTTCTCCAATTATCTCAGTTATTTTATTTATAGCTTTTTCCCTAATCCAAGATTCAACCAAGAATTACACTGTGTCTTAAAAAAAAAAAAAAAAAGTACTGATGAAGCTAGTTGCAGGGCAGGAATAAAGATGTAGACAAAGAGAATGGACTTGAGGACACAGGGGTGGAGGGGGAAGCTGGGGTGAAGTGAGAGTAGCATCAACATATATACACTACCGAATGTAAAGTAGTCAGCTAGTGGGAAGCAGCAGCATAGCACAGGGAGATCTGCTTTGAGATGACCTAGAGGGGTGGGACAGGGAAGATGGGAGGGAGGCTCAAGAGGGAGGGGATATGGGGACATGTGTATGCATGTGGTTGATTCACTTTGGTGTACAACAGAAACTAACACAGTATTGTGAAGCAATTATACTCCAACAAAGATCTATTAAAAAAAAAATAAGTTAACAAAAAAGAAAAAAAGAATTGCATTGTGTTCAGTAGTCATGTCTCTGTAAATGTCAATCAAGCTTTTTCTTTTTTAACTTTTAAAGACATTAATGATATTTTCAAAATGTCCAGGTCATTTATTTTGTAGACTATCCCTCAGTATGGCTTGATTATTTTCTCATGATTGGATTCAGGTTAAACTTTTATTTTGCCTGAACATTACATACATAGGTTTCAATGCATTCTCAGTGTATCACATTGGGAAGCTGTGGATGCCAACTTGTTTAATTTCTTTATCTGTAAAGGAGAGTTTGGAATTCTGAAGGGGTAAATCCAGCCCCAATTCCCTGTGCTGTGTCTATCTGCAGCACACATTTTGACATCCTGCAGTAGCAACCAGAAGGTAACTATAATCATGAGGCCACTGTGCATTCATTCACCTGAAGTTCATAATGTATTTATATCTAATCACTCTTCCTGAATGGATGGCTTCTCCATGAAATGGTGAAAAATCATTTTTCTCTTAAAGACTTTTACTTGCAAGACTGGAGATTATATCTGTATGGAAGTTTTGACTTTTACTCAATTATAGTATTCCCAAAGTAGGGTTTCTTTTGGGGGGGGGGCATCTTTGGAAATTAAAAATACTAAGTTTAGGATAAGGAAGTTTCACTTTCTGCAGGGGTTGCAATCTTGTAAAGTATATTCCTTTAATTGAGTGATTATAGACCAATGTCAATGTTTTTAGGCACATTTGAGTTATTTTAAAATGAAAGGGATAAATAATTTCTAAATTCTCTTTCTTTTTTTATGTCCAGTTTCTGGCTACATTTGTTAACATTTTAAGATATAGCTTAGATAAATCCATTGAAGACAAATTTATAATGGGTTAGTAAGGAAACTAGGATGCTTGGAAATCCCTAATGTCTTAATTAGACATCACAGAAGAATCACCACAGCAGGCTCAGTGGTACCACTTACCCTGACCTACTTCTGTTCATTTCACAATCTAGTGTGGATCTCAATGACTTTCCAACCCTTGACTCATTTCCATACATAGGGTTACACTTTATCCTTCTTTTTATTACTCCACCAACTTATTCTTTGGCTTTTGATCCCTACCATGTTTTAAATTTGCTCTTTGACTTTGCTGCTGTTGGCTGCTGTAGTTAAACATTTCACCTGATCAGCCTGGCCCAGGGTCATCCAGAACCTCAAACGTGGGCCATGGATAGTTTTGTTTGGCTGTAGAGTCGGCTCCAGACAACGAGACTAGTCTGATCTAACGCCAATCTGTATATTCTTAATTGTTAAACACAGAGATGCAGACACACTGACCTTCTCAGTGCTAGCATCTCATTCCATGCGATCAATTTCCACTTCCTGGTATATTTGTGGGGAAATCAAAAGTAGAAGCAACACAGAATATTGCTACAAACAAAAGGAGATAGAAGTGATAAATTTAAATTATACTGGGTTTAAGAACAGGGCATATAGATTCCTTTTCTGAATTTTTTTTTTTTTTTTTGGTCTAAGAATGATGGACATTTAGACACTGGCGCCAGGCTCACGCCTGACCAGTGCCACACCAGGGACAGGCAGAGCAAGGACAGAGAGGTAGTGGGCACTGCGGGTTCACCAGCCAGGCTGCTGGTGTGAGGGTCTCTGGTGGCTGCTGGGGGATGGGGAGTTAGCCACAGTCACTCCAGAAGTGCCCAGTCCAGGACGGCCACAGTCAGGGGCTCACACAGAGCTGGGAGAGCCATGCTACACCCCTCTCAGTGCCCAGCATTGTCAGGTGGTTGGCTGGTGAAGAGGCAACCTCGGCCAGGACGCTCAGGTCTGCCCTACTGAATATATTTAAGTGATAAGGTTTATTCATTCACGTACTCATTCAGGATATTATAATAAGAAAGAGGACAGATTTTGGAGCTTGGCTGCTTAAGTTTGAATCCCATCTGTGCCTCTGGCCAGCAGGGTACGTCATTTAACCTCTGTGTGCCTCAGTTTCCTTATCTGCAAAAATGGGAATAATAATGGTAACTACCTCAAAGGACTGATGAGGATTAACAAATTAATGTATATGAAACCCTTTAGAACACTATTTGGCACACAGCATGCATATATGTTAGTTATTATTAATATATAGTCATTGATTGCCTATTACATGTCCACCATAACATGAGGAATCCCATACGCATTCTCGGAGTCAAAGAATAATTCAGAGTAATAGCTGACATCCCATTGTTAGTGGAGGATATGAAGGATTTGATATCTATCCGTGGGATTTCTTCCTTACATCATCATTATCAACAGCATGACTAAATTTTTGAGTGTTTCTTTGTGCTGGCACTCTTGGGTGTCTTACATGATTTTTCCTATTTAGTTTTTCTTGTTTAGTTTTCATTTTAGAGAAAGGTTAACTATTTGCCAATGGTCACATAACTTGAAAATGGTAGAGCCAAGATCAAATTCAGGCAACCTGACTCCAATGTTCTATCCTCTTAGGAACACTGTATGTCTACAGACTATATTGAGATGTGTAGCATGCAGTGTCTCCATTTAACCCACACATATATTTACTGAGAACATGGTACATACCCAGCGGACAGAGACAAATCAGACTCTTGCCATCAGATTAGCTCCTGCTATCACGGAGATCAGAAGATCACGGTGAAAATACAAACATGAAAATGACAAGGTGTATGATGTGCTATGATGGTGGTATTCATAGGTCAAGCTGAAGGACCAGCGCCTCAGTCTGGAGGAGGGTCAAGGAAGCATGTGAATGGATGACGCTCCTCACCAGTGTCTAGCATGAAGAGGTAGCAGGTAAGTAAGTGTGAAGGGGTATTTGAGGTAAAAGATAATATGTAAGAAAAGGTTTGATGCATGTGGGGCACTATGAGACTTTGTGGCTGGAGAAGATTAAATGAGGGCCTAGGATACGTGGACTAGAAAGGAAAATGAGGGCACGACCAGGGAACCTTTGTTACCTAATGTGAAGAGTTTGACATTTAACAAGAAAAATTCAGGATTCTTTGAAAACATTTAGCCAGCAAGAAAACAGGATCAAATTTGCTTGGCAAAGATCACTGCACAAAAAAAGTATTAAGGAGTGTTTTTATCATGTCTTGAAATTAATGGCATGTTTTATTAGAATCTATCTGTATTAAGCTCCTCTTGTTTTGTGGATTTACATTAGTGAATTTCAATAGGTAGCATTATTAACACTGCTTACTACTTCTCTCCTAATTCTTCAGTTTATAGCATGCTTGTAACTCCATTAGCTCCCATAACTTTTAACTGCCTTTTTTATTATTATTATTATTTCCATTACAGAGCAGGAAACTAAGGCTGAGCAATGCTAGCCTTCACAGACTTGCCTCAGACTCAAAATCCTGGGAAAAAACCTGAACACAGAAGCCTTAAGTGGATACTGCATGAACATCCCCCTCTGCCTTGTGACATCCTGCATGGGACCACCCTCTCAAATCCCCAGTGCAACTTGGGCATCCCACTGTGGCACTAGGGTCAGTTCTGACCCAGCCTACCAGTCTCAGTCCATTTGGGTTTAGACAATACTATAGACATAGGCTTAAACACCAAACATTTATTTCTCACAGCCCTTGAGGGTGGAAAGTCCAAGATCAAGGTGCTGACAGAGTCAGTGTCTAGCGAGCCCTTGTTTCCTGGTTTATAGACCACCATCCTCCTGCTGTGTCCTCACATGGCAGAAGGGGTGAGGGAACTCTGTGGAGCCTCTTTCATAAGGGCACTAATCCCATTCATGAGGGCTCCACTCTCATGACCAAATCACCTCCCAAAGTCCCCACCTCCAAATCCTATTGCATGGGGCATTAGGTTTCAATACATGAATTGTGGAGGACACAAACATCCAGCCATAACTCTACCCAATGGTCATTTTCCTTTCTTCCTGGATAATTAACCTTGATTTTGTCCTGGTAGCACTTATGGTCAGTGAAATGTACAGAGAATCCTTCTGATAAAGTTTTGAGAAAGATTTTTCTCTAATAAGAAAGAGAATATTGTGAGATGATGGTCCCTTTGCTTCTTCCCTGTTTTCTATGCTCCTGTGTGGAAATGTCAAATTTGGAGCTGAGTAGCTATGAACTTGTGAACATTAAGAGATCTTCTGAGGACAAAAGGCAACATGATGAGGATGGTGGAAGGGAAGGGTGCAGATTTCAGGTCTCAGTGGTGGGTGCTGGGAAATGCTGCCCAGATCTCAATGCAAGATTGAAAGATAGTTACCCTTGCTTCTGGGAATACCTCTGACAGGTGACCCTCAACCATCAATCCCTTTGGGATGTATCAGCTGCACAGAGTTACCTTGCCTAAAGCCACATCCCTTTCCTAGGTGGCCAATATACCCCACCCTAGGAAATTGATGGGCTAAGAGGTTACAAAATCCCAGCCTTATCATTGCAATAGAAGACAGCTGTGAAAGGTCATCCACTCTACAGATGCCCTCATAGGGGTCAGCTGAGGTTGCTCTTTGGCCTCTATGACAGCTTGACTTCTCCCTCTGCCCAGGGCTGCCTCTTCACCTTCCCATCTACACGCTGATCCCAAAAGTACTCTTTAATAATCTCTTGCAAGTTAAAATCAATCTGAGTCTGCTTCCTAGGGAAACCAATCTTAAACAGTCCCTGATGGTTATTTTGGGTGACTGAACTAACCATGAGCCACATATATTTTAGGAACCTAGCAATTATCACATGGTTTGAACTATGATGACTTGGTACCGATCACACTGTTTTGTACCTATTTGCTTATCCATCAGTCTTTCTCACCGAACTGTGATGTCTTCAAAATTGTTCACTGTGTTTTATTCCTCACCGTGTCTCCTTTCAGGTTCATAACAGTAAATGGAATTTAATGGACACTCAATATGTGTTTGTTAAATGAATAAAACCTACACTTATTTTAATACCTGATAGTCATGACCATGTACTAGTGCAGTGAGCTATTCCTGTAGACCTATGTTTTATACATGGTTACTTATCCAAATCATGTTTTTTTAGGAAATTCACTAAGCAAACTGAAAATGATCACATGTCATATTTAATTTTTCCAAAAGGGACATTAGTCCTAAATTGAAAGTTAGCATACAGATGTTTAGAAAAGAATTCTACTGCTGGTACAAGATAACATATGTCACTATACTAGGGATCTTAATGAAAGGTAAAGCTACACTGAATTTCATTCTCTAAGACGTAGTTCCCCCCAAACTAATGTGTGTGTGTGTATATATATATATATATATACACATATGTATTTCTGTGCACAATCTCAAAGGTAAAAGAAAATAAAATGCATAAAAAAGCAATAAACAAAAATCCTCGGTCAAAATCCCATCTCTGCCACTTACTAGAGTGTAATCTTGAGCATATTGCTTCAACTTTTGAGACTCAGTTCTTTTACCTATAAAATGGGCAAAATCATATGCTAAAGGACGCTAGATGCTTCTAGTTTCTCATAAAGTTGTAATTCAGTCATTTATTCCTAAGGTTTTTTGTGCTGTTTCAGGATCCACATGCTAAACTTGGTCTAGATTATTTTACCAAGATGTTGTTTACTCTCTTTGTCATTACATTCTCCCTTAGTTAGTTCCTGAGAACCGTGCTTATTGCCTTGGCTGCCTGGAAGCTGAGTTTGCATTTAACACTTAGTTCTTCCTGTTGGAATATTGTTCTTCTCCTTCGTAGATGTGCTGTTTCATTTCTTTCGTACTAGCTGTATTGAGTAATTGTGTTTTACTGCAAAGGAGGTCTCCAGGGAAGCAAGTGGGTATTTATATTTTTATGTAAAATTTAATGTATGCAAATATTTTAAAAAAAACTACCATTTATTAATTGTCTTCTATGAGCTAGGTACTTTAGATACATCATTACCTTTAATTTTCACAGCGACCTTACAAAGTAAGGAATTATTTATTCATTTTGCAGATGGAGAAAGTAAAGCTTGGAGCAATCAAGTAAGTACCCAAGGCAACTCACTTAATTGAGTAGCGAGTCAGGATTCACAGCCAGAACTCCATGACCCCCAGGGTTGTATTGTTCCCTCTACACCACTTGGCAAATGAAAAGATAGAGAAACACCAATTTCTGAGCACATAAAAAACTGTTTGTAATTCCTCATCCAGAGATAAGCTAGAAATAGCTATTTTTATGAGAATCAAGGTTTGCAAGCAGCTTAATTGACACAGTGATATATTCTGAAAATCATTTAACATAAACTTAATAAAAGAATGATGGGCAATGTTTATTTTGCAACCTTAAAAAGGAATTACTCATCCTAGTGACCTTCTGAACAACTGGCAAATATGTAGTACTTCATAATAATTTAAATTTAGAAAAAACTTGGAATGATTGGACATTAAAAGACTTGCCTTGTTTTGTTCTTTTAGAAGAATCAGAGCTAGGGAGGAGATACAGAAACACATCATTTAATTTCCCCCAATTGATTAATCAGATAACATGTCAACCACATGGAGGGCATTTTAAAACCAAATAAAATGATCTGCACGGTCACTGTTATAATACAAGAGTTGTTTTCTTTTTTCTTCTTTTTGTTTCTTGCATTTCCTTTAAGCCTCTCTCAACATGGGGCTGTGGATTTTTTTATATTTGGAATATTTTTTAAGAATAGCATACTGTCAGCAACATAGGACCTTAATAAATATCATTTGATAAAAACTAAAACACCAAAGTTCAGCTTTTGCTCCCAAGAGTATAATGTAACCCAGCTTTATTTGATAAAGAATCATTCATGCAGACTGGAGCCTCTAGTTACACTTAATAAAGGCACAAAGAAATATTGAATGTGAGAAGAAAGATGTATTTTCTAGTGAGATATTAAAGAGATGAAATAGGCTGAATGATTAGGGAGGGAGGAGGTTTCACAGGGGAAAAATGAAGGAAGAGAGTTTCCGGCATGTAGAAGAATAAGAATATCATTGTTTTTTCTTCTTTTTTTTTATTAACACTTTTTCAACTATAAAGGGACATTATGTTCACTAATATCCACAAATGTGTGTGTGTGTGGATGTGTTTAGAATTTACTAATTGCTGGCCCTACACTGTGATGTAGATACTATTCTCTTTTTACTGGTGAGGAAACTGAGGCACCTGCGGGTTAAGTGACTCAAATGGGAGTTCCAAAAGCTGATGAGTGTTGGACAGAGGTTTTAAGCCAAGGCAACGGAGCTTCAAAGTCTGTGCTCCTAACCATACACTTGTCTGCCATTCATAGAACCATCCCTGGAATTCTTGAATGTGGTAGCAAGTTAAGCCGGTTTACAGGCACCTAGTAGATGCTTTACCTGTATTTAATTCCTATCACAACTCTGAGAAGTAGCTAGTAGTATTCACGTTTGAAACAGGAAAAAGGAGAGGACCAGAGAGGATGACCATTTTGTGCAAGGTCACCCAAATAGTAAATCATACAGCTGAGATTCAAACTCAGACCTGAGTCCAAAGTTGACACCATAAATGTGCTACCTTTTCTTTGGCTCTCTGATTATGCATCATTTTTATGACAGAGTAGTAAAGACAAACAGGAGGAGATTTAAACACCATTGTCCCTATAAGCAAAAGAGAGAGATAAAGATAAGAACACATGAGGAGAGTTAATTCAGTTGAGTAGCTAAACTCTGAGGTCATATGATGGACAAGAAAGACACTGTTTGGTGCTTAGTAAATAGTCTTCTCACAGAGACCATATGATTAAAAAAATATATATGTGTATCTATATCTCCACTATTACTCTGTGCCAGGTGCTGGGCTAGGCCTTCACATGTATTAGTTATTTATTTATTATTTTTGATTTACAATGTTGTATTAGTTTCTGCTGTACAGCAAAATCAATCAGTTATACATATACCTATATACACTCTTTTAGATTCTTTTCCCATATAGGTCATTACAAGAGTACTGACTAGAGTTCCCTGTGGTGTACAGTAGGTCCTTATTAGTTATCTATTTTATATATAGTAGTGTGTATATATCAATCCCAATCTCCCAATTTCTCTCTCCCCTGCCCCCATTCTCTCCTGGTAATTCTTCTATTCATGTTCACATGAGTCCTATGAAGTAGGGACTGTTACTGTTTCCATTTTACACATGGGGAAACAAAATTTCAGAAGCCCAAAGAGATAGAGTGTAGAGTCACACAGCTAGGAAGTCCTGGGATTCAAACCCATCTTCACTCCAGGGCTAGAGATAGAAGCCACTTTTCTCTTAGGTATATTCCAGGATCTCGCTGAAGGTTTAGAAGACCTAGAGGCAGTATCCTTACAGTACCCTGCATCGAGAGAAATCTAACTAATATGTACAGAAGATCAACGTTGGAATCAGAAAGCTGATTTCCTTCATTTTTCTTTCATTCATTCATTCAATCAATAAACATGCACTGAACTCCCTTTATGTGCCAAATACTGTTTCAAGAGTTCGGGACACAGTGGTAAACTTTAAGCTTTGTTAGGCTTAAACCATGGTGAAAGAGTAAGACTATAAATAGTATGTAATATATGAGGCAGTGATAAATGCTTTGGAAAAAAAATAAATAAGGTAGAATATTATGTTCAAAAGTAACAGGGAAGGCAAGCCTTGTTAAGAGAACAAAGAGGAGATGACACCTGAGGAAACACCTGAACGAAGGGGGCGGGGTGTGTGTGCCTTCAATTAAAATGCCAGGGGAAGAACCTTGGGAAAGGCAAAGTCTCTGAGCCCACAAGGAGCCAGGTATGGGGGTGTCACAGTGAGGATGACATGGTAGAGGGTGAAGGTGATGGAGGGCGCAGGCGCCGTACATGAAGGTCTTTGTGGACTGTGAGGGAGGAGTCCAGAATTTATTCTGAGTGTGAACCGCTGGGGCATTTTGAGTAGGACAATAACATGAACGGAGTAAAGTTTGAAAATTTCACTTTGGCTAAGCAGGGCCTCAGGTCAGGAGGCCATGCAGCTGCCCAGGCGAAGGTTGGTTGGTGGCATGGACTAGTGTGATAGCAGAGATGGAGAGGAGTTTGAGAAATAAAACTTTCTTGAGATTAGGAAGTTTGCACTGGGGTCGTCGTCGAAGTCTGTCCCTGGAATCAAGCTACATGGGAAACAAAATCATCATCAGGGACCACTTGCGAGTGTACTATGAACCATTACTGTGATGGGATCTGAACCACCTGTGACTGCGACACTACTTCCTGATGACAAACGTGGTGAGCCAAGAGACAATGAAGGAGGTGGCTTTGTGGGCATGGAATCTGAATGAGGGAGTCAGAGGAACTGAATGCCGATGAGCACCGGGAAACAGCCCGGTGCAACTTTTTCACAGTAAGGATGGTTTGCTAAGGGGTTCAGAAATACGTGGAGTGCTGGGGCCACGTTCCTGTGCGTCCGCCTCCACACCAGGAATCAACTGCCTTTCAGATCACTGCTCAGAGTGACCTAAAATGTCTGTAACTTAAAATGTTGCTTTCGCTGTACTCCCAGGGCTGATAATCTTCCATTTGTATTGCAATTTGATGATTACATGATTGTACAGAGGGGCCTAAAATGTACCCATTATTCCTCAGGAAAATGTACCCATTATTCCTAAAATGTACCCATTATTCCTGAGCTATTATTTTTTCCTATAAATGATCAAAGTATTCTCACAAACTTTTATTCCCAGAGGTGAAGGGGGTGAAAGGGTGAAACCAATAATCACCATTTTCCCCTTTAAGATATTGTGGGTTCTTTTCACTAAACTTACTCTCTTTGGAGGGACTGTAGGATCAAATTCAAACACTCTGATGGAACTGTTTCTCTTCTCCAAAGGGTCTCCTCCCTCCTTCTTCTCCCCAGCCTGGCAACTTGGTGAGGGTGAAACTCATGTAACGTCATGGCAGCCACAAGAGGCATTCTGGTTGGTGTCACGCCCTCACTCGTTTTTTACTAGTGTGGTTGGTTTGAATTGGTTTCTATGCACCTGTCTTTTTTTTTTAATTTAGTATTTATTTGTTTATTATCCATTTGGTTGTGCTGGGGCTTACTTGTGGCTCACAGTCTCCTTAGTTGTGGCTCACCGGCTCCTTAGTTGCGGTATGCAAACTCTTAGTTGCAGCATGCGTGTGGGATCTAGTTCCCTGACCAGGGATCGGACCTGGGCTCCCTGCATTGGGACCTCGGAGTCTTAACCACTGCACCACCAGGGAAGTCCCTTTTTTTTTCTTTGAAGTAAAATTAAAAGAAAATGTGTGTGTGTGTGTGTGTGTGTGTGTGTGTGTGTGTGTGTGTGTGTGTGTCTTTATTTTAAGTATGATGTTGGCACCTACCGTTGTTGAAATCTGTCATGCTAGAATATTGCCTCTTGTCTTGAGATCCCCCAGACTGTATAGCCTCATTCTGGCCACAGACCTACAAGGGTCCACCATCTTCTCAACATCTCTGGTATCCCTGAACATTTGGAAACCCCTGGGACTGCTGCAGTCTATGCAGAGACATTTCTCTGTGTGCTTCTCTTGATACTGAGCAGGGCTCTGTGGGACTCCTGGGCACAAAGCCTTTCTGTTTCCCCCACTTCTTTGATTACAGGAAACAGCCTTCATTCAGCCCCCATGACCTTCCCTGAGTTCCAATGGACAGCTTCAAGCAGTTACTAATTAGGAAAGTGAGGGGATGAGCGACCAGGGAGAAACAAACACTCAAGGGAAACAATAGCGCAGCCTTGGGGCAAGGTCCTGGTTCCCCATCAACGGATACAGGCAACAATATCTTTGAACTATTCTGCAGTTACTGAAACCCCTTCCAAGTGGGAGAAGTTAACATTTAATGATGGTATGCTGCCCACAAGCATGTAGACCCCAGACCAGTTGGAACCTGAGGGCTGATGATGCTGACTCCTACTTACCTCACCACCAACCCATCAGAAGAATGTCCATGAGCTGATCATGCCCTCTTTGAACCATTACTATAAAACTTCTCACTATCCTCTCCAAGTGGGGACACAGTTTTTTGAGGCAGGAGCCCACTGTGTCTCCCTTTGCCTGGCAAAGTAATAAAGCTACCTTTTCTACTTCATCTAAAACTATGTCTCCAAGATTTGATTCGGCACCGTGTACAGAGAAGCTGAGCTTTGGGCATCATTCTCTCTCCTTGCTGCTCTCCAGCTCCCTCCCCTCCTGCCCCCCACACCATCCAGATGCAGCAGGGAAGGAGAGAAGCTGCATCTTCTATTCTCCCATAGCTTCCTTGAGGCTTCTTTGCTGTCTTCCCTCCACACCCTCCCCTTTGGCCAGGGCTCCTCGAGGAAGGCAGGCAGCATAACTAATTTGGCCGAGGAAGCTCAAATCTTTCTCCTTTTGGCACCATGCTAGAACTGAAAGGTCTCTACTCCCCCCCACCCCACTATCCTCTATCTCTTCTCCTTTGTGGTCTTAGCCTTCACCTTTCTTCTGGAATTAATGGCAGGAGCGATGCATGGAACAAAGCCTGCTTCCTAATAAAGAAAAGCGCATGAAGAGGTACCCTTTAGATGTGATGGCCTTTCATCAGGCCAGCCAAGGACCCAAGTGAGTGCCTACTGCATATCTCTGCTCTGAGCTTCTATGTGTGGTTGATCTCATGGTTTCACTCCCAGGAGGCAATGTACTTCCCTTTTGCCAAAGTTCTTAGGGCATACATGCAGCCCCTGATGATCCTTAAAAAGTACAGAGTACCGTGGGCATATAAAAGAACAAGAAAGGGATAACTGGTATTTTGAAGAGTTTATGTGCTAGAGACCGTTAGGAGATTTACACACATTTTCCAAATTAATGCAACTAAAGGCAATCCCTCCATTAGGAATCTGCAAACAGAGATTGCCAGAGTTATCTGCTTACTGAGGTCCCACATGTACTTCAAACCCAAAATGTCTATCCTTCTCCATATAGAATATCCTCATTCCTCATCCCCATTTTAGTGGATGTTACCAATATCCAATCAGATTCTAGGGTCAGAAAGTTTGTAATCATACTGCACCACTTCCTTCCACCCAGACAGGTATCCTCTTAAAGCTTCTGCCACTTTAATATATTTCTCCTCTTTGCCTCCTTTCCTCCATCTACTATGGCACTGGCTTGGTTCAGACGTTTATCAGCTCTCATTCTGAAAAGCCAATAGAATCCTAATTGGCCTGTTTCATTTCATACACCACATACTATACAGAGTGATATTTCTAACGCATAGATTTAATCATGTCATGTCTGCCCTTAAAATTCTTTAGTGGCTCTCTAGTTCCTCCTTCATGAAGTCTATCCCTCTTAGCATGGCTTGAAAAGCCCCCTCCTTGCAGCCTTCCCTTGATGCATCCTGGTTTTCTACACTCTGTGCCTTTGCACATGCTGTTTCCTTGGCTGAAAATGCCTTTTATGTCTTTATCTGTCTCTGTCAGTCTACTTAACTGCCAAAACAAATCCAAGAGTAAAGCCTTTCTGATGCCCCAATTAAGATCAACCCATCTTCCTTTGTGCTTCTACAAAATCACATATCATAGGATGTATCCTTCCTTGTGTGTCCACAGTTATCCAGTGATGCTGGTGTTTGTATCTCAAGTGCCCAGAAAAATCTCTGGCTCTTAGTTGGAACCAATAGATATTCAACATCCACACTGACAGAAAGACAAAGAAGAAAAGGAAAGAAGAGATAAAGGAAAAATGTAGAAAGTGACAGGAAAGGAGGGGAAGAGAAAGAGAGCGAGAACGAGGCAGAAAAGGAGGAAGAGAGAGAAGAGTTGAGGAAGAGGAAAGACAGGCAGACTGTAGGATTACTAGTAAAGACTGCTATGCCCACATTAGGAGAACGTCATGCATTTCTTCTGAGAATAAGAGGAAGGCAAGCACGGGATCTACAAAGCATGTTTGAGTAGTTATTAGACCTGGAACACCTCCAGCTCACTTCTCTGGTTTTCCCACTTAAGTCAGACCAAGGCTTGCTGGCATCCTCTCTACAAGCCATAGTGAGAGAGCAGCTGCAGTAAATGTGTTTTGTTCTATTGCTGTTATTTTCAAGAGAGATGAGTCAAAATACCTACTATCCACATCCGAGACCAGTTATCAGCCCCGGCAGCTTCCAGAAGGGCTGCCTGACCTCCTGGATTGCGATCGGGGTGCCTGCCCCACACTCTGATAGAGCAGCTCCCTGGCTGGCCCCTGGATTCACGGGCCTGGAGACACAAGCACTGAACTATTCTGAAGCCAGTCACTTCCCAACATAAGCTTGAACAGGAGCATCTAACGTCTGAGGCTATGATGGACCTGTGACTACAAGGAAAATGAAATATATGAACAAAGAAAAATAAGGCTATTTATCTCATTTATGGAAATAAAATATAACTTTGTGGTACTAATATTGGCCTTGTCTCTTTTGCTACCCCTCCTTCTTATCAATAGCTACCCCCGAGTTAACTGAGATCAGATAATAATAATGATAATGGTGACATTGTCAACCACAGCAGCGATAGCAGTCAGTAATAGGTACGGTACCTGTTAGGAGTCAAATACTGAATATGCTATACAGAATAGGGAATGTAATTCTCAACATAATTTTTCAACATGGGCACTAGTATGTCCATTTTATAGAAGAAGAAGCAAGCTTGGAGAAGTTGGATCCATCTCTGGGCTCACAGTCTTGTTCAAGGTTACACAGTAAGTGAAAATGTTGGCTTCAATCCCCCAGTGGGTTCCCATTCCCTTAGAGTAAGTTCCCATCGTTCACGAATGGCTCTGTGGGCCTCTCCGACTTTACCTCCCTCTTTCCTCACTGTGTTCTCATTATGCCAGTGACCAGCATTTGGTTTTTCATTGGTGTCTCGCTCATAAGTGTCTTGTGGGCCTCCGTGCTTGCTGGTCTCCTTGCCTAGAATATCCACGCTCGGTCCTACCCATGGCTGACTCCTTCTGTTTGGATTTCTGCTCACACGTCATCTCCTCAGAGAGGCCTTCCTGGCCACTCAGTCTGAAATAGCTCACGACACCTTGCCCATCCTCCTCCCAACCCAAATGGCAGATAACACCATCAGCTCCAGCGTTTTGAACTCATATTTTAAAACATACACCAGATCGTGAGATTTTTATAATCACTTGGAAAATGGAAGGAACAGGCAGTACCTCCATTTTATTGATGGGGAAAGTGAGGCTAAGAGGGAGGTCTTAGCAATCAATGTAGAAAATTAATAGGCATAGACCAATATGAGCTCAACATCATACTGGGCGCTTCCACCCCACCACCCCACACAAGTTGTTATCTCTGGCACAGGGCCTCATGGCCAGGTTTGCAATTTCATGTCTAGCAATAATTCCGCCCCACCTTCTACTATCATGTCATCATAATTAGATAATTTTTTAAGTTTTCAAAATATTATTCATCTTGGTTGGCTTATACACAGTCAGAAAATAAAGAAACTTGCAATTAAATATATATGTATACATATATATATATGTATATATACACACACATATATATATTTATATATATATAAACTATTCCATTATGGCAGATATTTAAGCATCAACTTTAATAAACTCTCTCTCTTTTTAAAAAAAAATATATATCCTTGTTGCTTATTGACTGATTGATCGACTGGATGCACTACTGCGGCTTGTGGGATTTTAGTTCCCCAATCAGGGATTGAACCCGGGTCCTCGGCAGTGAGAGCGTGGGGTCCTAACCACTGGACCGCCAGGGAATTCCCGATAAACTCTCTTTTTTGTTTAAAGAAGACTGCCCATGGATTTCTGCATAATGTTAAAGCTGACCTTTGTCTGTTACCTTTTGAAATTCCTTCAAGCTTTTGGATGCTTTGGTGGTAATTGAATTAGATTTCGGGATATCTTTCTCCGATTCAAATGTATATATACATTATGCAGATGAATCAAAGGTTGGGTTGAGGATGACAGAACAGCAAAAAGGGAGAGAAAGATAAAAAGCTTAATTTACTTCTGTGTTGTCTTGTTATTTTCTCAGAGAGCTCTCTGTTGACTTGATTTTAACTAAGTTTCCTTAAACCTACGAGTTCTGGGAAGCTAAGTGAGTCAGGGTGCCAGGTGGGACAATGCCAAGAACTCCCAGATCTAAGTTTTAAAATTCTTCTTCATAGCAAACATCCATACACAGACCCTATTGGCAAATTACCTGGGTCCAGCGGAGAGGTGCTGGTTGTTCATTTGTGTTTGGTGCTGACAAACGTGTCAGGGTTACTAGGAATGCTAAATCATCACGTGGCCCCTGGGTCAGAGAGACAGCACTATGGGAGGGAGAGAGGGCTTGAATGGGTGTTCGTAGAGGTCAGTTTTGCTAGTAACAACCTGTGTAACTTGAGGATGCTGGTGCACTTTTCTGAATTTCACTTCCGTCAGTTGTCAAGTGAACTAAATAGACCATGTTACAGACAAAAAAGCTTCGTCTGCAATGAAAGGTCTATACTTCCTGAGTTTTATTTAAAGTAGGCAATAAGCTTTATACTTCTCTTTAAACAAAGCAAAACAACAGTAAGATTTGTTGTGAACACACTGCTCTTCCTCCTGTCTGGAATCTTTCCACCCTTATTTGTCTGGGTAATTTCTACTCAGCTCTCAAGACTCACCTCATAAAAGCATTTATTAACTGCCTCATGTTGCCTTAGTTGGTCCTATCTCTGTGCTCACAGTTTTTTATGTCTTGTCTGAGATTGTCAATTACTTGAGGTCAGGGACTATGTCCTTTGTTATTTCTGTAACCCTGGTACATTGTTTGGAATCGCCTCCACAGTAGATGGACAATCAATGTGTATGAATAAATGAATGTAGGAATAAGTGGATGCTAGATAGGACAGTAAGGAATAGAAACAGATAATGTCTTACACTTTTATAATGCTTTAAATTTTACATATTGTGAAACTGTTTGTTTGTTTTGGTCCCTTTTACAGATAAGAACATGGGGGATCAGAGATGATCTAAGTCACCCAAGATCAAAATCATAACTCAGGTCTACAGCAAAGGTGGTGAACAACTCCAGTCACCTGGGGCAGGATCTGCTCTCTTTCCCATCCCCAGGCCCCAGGCCATCCACAGTAGTTCTCAGCTTACTGGGCTTAACAAGGAGGTACAGGGCACGTAACTGCAAAGTGGAACGTTATCTATCTTACAAGGACGGGCCAGAGGAGGTGCTGGGAGACCTAGTCTGGCTATGAAGGGCTGGGAAGATCAGTCTACTTGGCAGAATGATGCAAAATGCCTGAAAATCTAAGCAATCTCTCTGGTGACTCTGGTTAATTGAGAAAACTCAGGATATGTGAGGGCTGCTACCAGGCAGCACATAGCTAAGTGCTGAATGTGTGGTGGGGACACACGAGCGTCCTTCTCCTTTTATAAATGCTTCCAAAGACAGCCAGGGCAGGGGCACACATGTAGAGGGCATGTGCAATGCTTTGCAAACTAACAGCCTGGCAATGAGAATGATCTTGTAGAAAACAAAAAAAAAGTACCTTCTTGTCCCCTTTAAGAATGAAGTTCTAGGCAAAAGAATCAAGGTAAGAAATTATTTAACTCAAAATGGAAAAATCAAATATTAGCCTGATGCTACATGTGAAATAATTGTATTTTTCACTAACATAATTTGTTATTATACTTATTGACCCATCTGTGATTTGCGAGGCACTGGATTTCCTAATCACTCATTCAATCCATCATTTATTCTGTTTTGTTCCAACCCACATTATTGAACATCTATTATGTGCAGTCTTGGAAAGCACTGGGGATTTTTCCATGCAGCAGATGTACTCTCTCCTAGAAGAGAGGTCAGCAAAACCATGATTTAATGAGCGTATATTAGATGCTCTGCTTGTGCTAAGCATTTCATGCACAGCATTTCATTTCGAAAATAATCACAATAACCCTGTGAGGCAACTTTTGATGGACCATTTTTAGAGATGGGGAAATTGGGACTCAGGGAGCTTAAGTGGGTTGCCTAACTAGCAGTCTGTGAATGGTAGAGCCAGGTTGGGAATCCAGGTCCTTTAGATTGTAAGTCTTTATGCCAAAGCACGCGTTATATACCAAGAAACTGCAGTCCTATTAAAATAGATTCCAATTCAGTTTACCTGACACAGGGCCTAAGATTCTGCTTTTTGAACAAGCTGCCAGGTGATGCTTATGCCTGTGGTCCATGGACTACACTCTGGGCAGCAAGGGTTTAGAGCAGGGGTCCCCAAACCCTGGGTCGCAGACCAGTACCTATCCTCGGCCTGTTAGGCCCCGGGCCGCACAGCAGGATGTGAGTGGTGGGTGAGCGAGGGAAGCTTCATCTGCCACTCTTCATCGCCATCGCCCCCGCCCCCGCCCCGGTCCCTGGAAAAATTGTCTTCCACTAAACCGGTCGGGGACCACTGGTTTAGAGGGCCTGCCTGTCTAATCGGAACCTACTTCCCTCTCTTCTTTCCAAGCAGGGCCTAAATTTCACTCACATCTCCCCTCTGCCCACTGCAGCCCATGTGACTCAGAAAATCTGACTCTATCCCCAGCTCCAGGCTGCATACTGATCCCTCTCCTGCTCTGTCCAATATGGTAGCCACTAGCTATTTAAATTAGTTACAATTAGTTAAAATAAAATCTTTATTTTCTCAGTTGTACCTGTAGGCTTCATATACATAATAACCACGTGTGGCCAGTGGCTGCTCTATTGCCCAATGAAAAACACAGTGTTTCCTCGCTGCAGAAAGTTCTGTTGGGACAGTGCTGGCAGTCTAGATCCACCATGGTAATTCCACCTACACTGTTTCCCAATCCTGTCTTTAAAAGCATGGCATTATTTTTAAAAAGTGAATAAATAAAAGTATGGCATTCCCCTAGCAACTGCTATTGGCCCACACATGCACAGATCAGCTAAACTTGCCCAAGTTGGTTGAAGGATGGGACTATAATCCTTGGATAGGGAAAAGGTTTCCCCTCTCTTTCTGGGTGTGCTCAATTAAACTAGGAATGTGCATCCCTAGTTTCTGTTGGCAAGGTCTGTGGCCTTTAACGGGAGGAGGGCAAAGCAGAAACCCTGGTGGACCTTCCCTAGAGGCCTTCCTTACCTTTTCCCTCTAGTTCCATAAGATAATAAATTTCCTTATGATTTAAACCATTTTGAGCCTGCTTTCTGTTACTTAAAGCTAGGAGATACTTGACAAACATCTGTAATCTAAGTATTTGCAAGGCTATGGCATAGGTGCAGGGATAAAGATAAAGCAAGACAAAACTGGTGTGATTATTGCTGTCAAGTACTACTCAGTTTCATGTGAAAGATGCCTCATACAGAAAAATACCCGTAACCAGGAGGCTGTTTTTCTCAACAGCAGAACATTGGTGCCATGGGTATTTGGAGCAGGAAACGTCTCTTTGCGAGTGAAAACCCAGGAAGGTTTCCTAGAAGAGGTGATATTTCAGCAGGATGTCGATTTGTAGGCAAAGATATGAGTGAGGGTATTTCAGAAGAGAAAATAGCATGAAAACGGTGAAGAGGTAGGAAGGGGCAGGGGAGTTCCATGAAAATGGCAAAGGCCTCACCACGGTGCTCGACATTATAGCATATATTAAACTAAAATAGAGTCAGGCTGCTTGGCTGCCTAATGCGTGAATCACCATGGAAAGGCTCCTTAACATTTGTTTAGCATTTTAGAGTGTTCAAAATGTATTAACAAGTATGTTTTTGCTTTGTTTTGTTTGCAATATTGCAAGAGCCCGGAGAAACGAGGCCTGGGTGGGAAATGTGGTCAGGGCCACAAACTGATAAAATGGTCAAGTTCAACCTTGAACCCACACATCTCCTGGCTCCTGACCTTACTGCTTTGTGGCCACAAAAGGTGCTGTGGCCTGAGAGTGACCTTACTTCTCCATTAACCAGGAATGATCTTGCTGAATATT
Source organism: Pseudorca crassidens (assembly GCF_039906515.1). NCBI lineage: Eukaryota > Metazoa > Chordata > Mammalia > Artiodactyla > Delphinidae > Pseudorca > Pseudorca crassidens. The sequence goes on from NC_090304.1 coordinate 58,496,543, forward strand.
CAAAGTGTCCTGGTATGGGTGACAAATTACTTAGTCATTCGACTATCCCATCAGACATGACTTCTGTGAGTTCTTCCTAATGTTTAGGAGAAGTAGCGGAAAGGTCAGACTGGCCTAGAGACGCAAGACTCAAACTCCACGAAGCAGTTTCCAGCCCCTTCCCATGGAGTGCATGGGCCAGGAAAACGATTTCACATCACGCTGTGAAAGGGTCTTATTTTTAGCCAGTGGTTGACTTCAGTAGTGAGTAAAGGCTTCTAGAGAGAGGAGGGGTTGACCTGATTTGAACTCTACAACTTCTTTCAATTTTTCAGAAGAAAAAGTATGTGTGTGTGTGCATGTGTGTGTAGTGTGTGGAGAGAGAGAGAAACAGAGAGGGAGAGAGAGAGATGTTTAAAGCAAATATGTCAAAATGTTCATGATTAGTGAAACTAGGTAAAAAAAAAAAAAAAAAAAAAAAAGGTACTATTTTTTTCAACTTTTTTTTTGTAGATTTGAATACTTCCAAAATACGAAACAGAAAGTGAACCACTGAAAATTTAATGTGGATAAAATGAGTTGGGGTTGGGTCATGAGTCACCCATTCTCCTGTGGGCAATTAGAAGCTAATGAGACTGCCCTTTATGCTCACAGGCAGGTGGCCCTGTGCACCAGTCACATCTGTAAAGTGTCAGACCCACAAGAGCTGCACAAGCACCTTTGAAGGGTCTGCTTGCTCCCTGTGACGCCAGCTGGCCGCTAAAGCCTTGTGCACGGCCATCTCCACTCTGCAAGCTCAAACTGAATTCTCCACTTTCTCAACCTGCTGCCCCCGACATATATAACATCGGAACTCATTTTGCCTGCAAAGCCCATTGCATACCACTAGATTAGGCTTTCTGATAAGGACACACTTGGTAACTGCTTGGGAAAAAAAATGTTAAGTGGTAGACACAGTATACAGATCTCCATGTTGGAGAAATCTGGGAGGGGATTTAGGTTTGTTGCGTTTTAAGAGCAAAGGGAGTGCCCAAAGCTTGACTCTGGGGTCCCTGATTCCAGATCTGGTCACAGCAGATGGGAGGAGGAGTTAGGGAGCCCAGGGGGAGGAGTTAGGGAGCCACACAGGACAACCATGCAGTTTTGGAGCCCCCAAATGAGTCATTCTTGCTCACGAGCAGCAGCAGGACTGAAAGTTCTTTTGACTGGGGTCACTGAGGAGTCAAAAGGTTCAGGACCATCATGGGCCCCAGAAGAGGAAGGCAGGGGCGGGGGAGGGGGAGGGCGTCTGGCTGTATCTAGCTGCAATGAATATAAAACCCATCCTAAATGAAGTGGTCGGCTTTGTTAGCAAAGAACATTTGGGTTGGGCTTCCCTGGTGGCTCAGTGGTTGAGAGTCCACCTGCCGATGCGGGGGCAACGGGTTCGTGCCCCGGTCCGGGAAGATCCCACATGCCGCGGAGCGTCTGGGCCCGTGAGCCATGGCCGCTGAGCCTGCGCTCCACAACGGGAGAGGCCATAGCGGTGAGAGGACCGCGTACCGCAAAAAAAAAAAAATAATATTTGGGTTGAGATTCTTCAGTCCTCCCCCTATTACTCCATTATGAGTGAATGGAACGCAGAATGATACAGAGCAGGGAAGAGCCAACTTATCTAAATGTCAATGACAATAATTACTGGCCTGGAAAAAATCTTTTAGTTCAAGTGAAATATTTCACAAACATCACTGGTAGGATTTGTGTGGGGTTAGCAGTCCTCCTAGCAATGGAGGGGCATTTTTCATGCCCAGAAAAGAATTAACACTCTGCAGGCAGACTGGGGATTCGGTGGCATGAGACTGTCTAAGCATGGTGGAAAGAAAGGAGAGAAGAAGAGAGGTACCATGAAGGTCGTGGTGGCAAAGGATGAGCTAGACAAGCCTGGGTAGCTATACAGAGTGTAATTAATCCAGACTATGTCCTTGACTTTCATCAGCCCATTTACCATTTATAATACAAGGCTCATCTCAACTTATTTGGGGTGATTTTACAGCAAAATAGTTAGAGTGCAGAGAAGAGGAAAAGATGGGGACTGTGGGCAAGGAGATAGGTACACAGCTAGCCAGCCTGGGATGAAGAAAGTACCTGGGATCTAGTGAGAGAAAAGACTTTGCAGAAGACCTCTACAGCAAAGATTCTCAAAGTGCGAACTTTCGACCAGCAACGTCAACATCAACTGGGAACTTTTTGAAATGCATATCCTCAGGCCCTATACCAAGATCTATTGAATCAGAAACTCAGAGTGGGGCCCAGCCATCTGTACTTTAACAAGCCCTCCAGGTGATTTTGACGTACACTAAAGAAAGAGCACCATGGGTGACACTCAACTTCTAAGTTCCTAAAAGAGGCCAGAGGTGTGGTCAGACCCTGTGGTTCAGAGAGGTCAAAAGAAGACACAGAGACTAATAAAAAGTGATCTAGCTGAAAGGAGCCGGCAGAAATGAGCCTGAACAAGAAAGGGTAAAGCAAGCATGACGTAAGTAAGTGCTGAACAGAAGGCAATGTATGTGCTCCAGAAGCAAAGAGCTGCTCTGGCATGAGGGCAATTTGAGAAGTTCCTTTCAAGAAGGTGGTGGTTGATTGGAAGGTGGATCAACCCTGAGCAGAGCTGCAAAAGGTGGAGTTCAATGTGGCAGAGACTGCCCTCCTGTATGCATTTTCTTCTTTCTTTTAAATAGAAAATTTACCCCCTCCTACTTTTTTTCCCCCTAGGCAGCGATTATTACAGTAAAAGACTGTATTATATTTCCCAGCCAGCTCCCATATAGGTATAGTCAATGAGATATGAACGTGATTTTTTTTTTTTTTTTTTTTTTTTTTTTTGTCTCTTTTGCTTCTTCTTTCTCTCTAAGATGTGGATGTGATGACTGGAGCTCCATCAACCACTCTGTGTCCTTGAGGATAAAGGCTACTTGCTAAGGACTGGGGATAGAGAGATAGATAAGTTGGTGTTCCTGGTAAATTTGTGAGGTCAAAAACAATCTATGGACTGTGCATCATCTTAACATTTTTTTTAATTTATGAAAATAAACTCTTACATTTTTAAGCCACTGTAACTGGGCCTCTGTTACTACCAGTTAAATACGATTCCTAACTCATGACGGCAGGAAGGTCGCTGTGGACTGAGAACAGCGGAAGCAAATGGACGAAGTTGTGAATGTGCTTGGCATGCTTGGAGAAGGGCCATGAGCTCGGGGCAGCTGGAGAGGGAGGTGTGGAGGGCAAAGCAGAGGGGGGCGTGGCAGAATGAGGCTTCCGGGGCTGAGACCACAGGGTACATTTTTTTGGAAAGGGGAAGGTTCTCAGTATGTCTTTTCCTACAGGCACCTTGAACTCCAAGGGCCTTAGAGAGAACTTGTCAGCCACCAGCATCTTCCTTTCCAAGTCTGCTGCTCATTCTGTGAAATGGCACACGTTGCACCAATTCCACAGACTAGAATGTGAGTGGCTCACGACACCTCTCCCCTTGTCCCCAGAGCCGAAGTCGCCCGATCTCACAAGTCTCTCCTACGACTCGCTCCCACTTCCCACTTTACTCACTTCTGTCACCGGTGCCCAATCCCCACTTCACCCTCTCCGAGTAAAGCGCTATGACAGCTTCTGATTCCATCTCCTTATTTCCAAATTAAAGGCTTTCTCTCCAGGCCTCACATTGTAAACAGTGTGATATTTTAAAAAGGTAAAATCGGTCGCACCAGTTCCCTGCTTAAACACTTCCATTCCGAAGAATTCCCTGCAATGATGTTCCATGAGATTCAAAGAGATGTTGAGAGGGGAAGAAATAAATATTTGTATGTTTTAGAGCTTTTTGGAAAATGCTGGAATTAAACTAACTTAAAAAGCTTTTTTACTTTCCAGCAGGTTTAATAAGCTGATGTGTGACCAGGACCTCCAAAACATAAAGAATTTTTCAAATTTATTATTTTTTTTGGAACCTATTCTAGAGGGGCATCTTCTGAGAAACGGGAATTGCCAATCCAACAACATGAAAGCCAAGCTCCTTAGCCTGGCCTCTTAGTCAGGCCTTTGTAGTCTCACCCCTACAAGCTGCAGTCTCACCCCTACAAGCATTACCAAGCCCCATCCCCACCCCTGCTGTGATCTAATCCTGCAGCCACTTCCAGCCATATCACTGCCCACTGAGCATTCCTGAAAACACCATTCACCGGTGACCTTTGATTCTGTTGTCCCTCTCTTTGAAATGACTCTTCCGCATCTCCATAGGTTGAAACTCTCCCCTTGAAAGACTGTGTCCAAAAGTCAATTCCTCTCTGAAAACATCCAAGATCCATTCCCCACAGTTCAAAGAACAATCTTTGAGCTCCTTCCTTGTCCCTCAAATTTCTGTGCATATCTTTACTAGAGAACTACCACATTATAGGAGAGTTAGGTGTAGACTAGTACACTGGCTTTTACGACTGGACTGGGAACATCTTGAAGTTGAGGAATGTACATCTATCTATCTATCTATCTATCTATCTATCTATCTATCTATCTATCTATCTATCTATCACCTACCTATTTATCCACCTGCCCATCCATAATACTGGGTATATATAGTACTCAGAACAAACATTTTGAAAAAAAGAGTGGTATACATGTTAACCTAGCAAAAACCTATTTGTATTACAAATGCAGTTTAGGATAGAATTGCACACAGGTGCAATAGCTCTATATTAGTAGATCTAGTATACCTTTTCAAAATTATCAGACCAATACTTTAGGCAAAGTATTGGTGGAAAAAAACAGTTTTTAAGGGGTCAAATGCATCACCTTATCCTTTCTCCAACTTTCCCATCCCTAAACTCCAATGTTCATTTAGCAGCAAGCTCACTCTACACTAAAATCCTTGGGGATAAAGACCCTAACTCGTTTGTACCTTAGTGTCCATCACTGAGTCTGGGACTAGCAGCCATTCCTGTAATGTTGTTCTCTGATCCTCCGACCTTGATCCGACTTTCCTATCTAAGCAAGACTTATGAACCACTTTGTCCAGAACCTTTTTCACTATCACAGTCCAAATTCCCACTTTCTGAAGACCGTTTACATCCACTAACCTTTTTCACCTATGCTAAGATTCCACATTTGCAATCTGATAAGGAATACAGGAAGATACTGGCAAAGGCTTTTCTATAAACTAAAAGTTTGTGTCCTCCCCAAATCCATATGTTAAAGCCCTAAGTCCCAATGTGATAGTATTTGGAGATGAGGCCTTTGGGAGGTAATTAGGTATAGATGAAGTCATGAGGATGGAGCCCTCATGATAGGATTCATGTTCTAATAAACAGGAAGAGACAGGAGATCTCTCTCTGCATGTACATATAAGGCAAGTCCATATGAGGACATAACCAGGAAGAGGGCCCTCACCAAGAACCTGGCCAGGCTAACACTCTGATCTCTGACTTCCGGCTCCCAGAACCATGAAAAATAAATGTTTGTTGTTTAGGCCACCCAGTCTATGGTAATGTGTTACAGCAGCACACAGTCTGACTAGAACATACTTGGATGTGTATATCTACCATAACCAGGTAATCCAAACGCATGCAAACCGCCTGCTTTAGTGTTACACCATACGAACTTTTCAGAAAGGCCATCCTAAGGGTCTACTTGGTAGCTGAGTAAATAGCATCTGGCATTTAAAGACTAGAAAGTAGGGGAGAAAGAGGTGGAATTACTAAGTAGCATACAATTATTTAATGTGTCATGTCTGTAAAAATATATGTAAAAATTATATTCTCCCACCTGGACTGTAAATGCAATTAAATGGGAACTATTTTTCCCTTCTCACTCTTCTTCTCTAGCCCTCGTAGTCTGTGCTATATTCTGGTTTATAATCACTCATGAAATATTTTTAAGCCCCTGCTATGCCCCAGGCCCTATGTAGGTTCAGCTGCGACTGCTTGCTTTTTAGAATGAGTTGAATTGAAATGAGTGAAATGAATGTGTTACTAACCTTTCCCTATTCCTTTTCTTATTCATTAAAATAGCTGAAAATTAATTCAAAAGATAGTCTATCTTCTACCCATCTTTCAATGTCCTACTAAAACTACGCTACGACTTCAAAGCTTTCCCTTACATTCAGGCTGTGATCAACCTTTTCACCTTATTCTATCCCTGCATTCTATTTTTACTTACCTGAAGCACATAATGCAGTGTCTCTTGTATTGTTGCTTGTTTTCCTTGTTGTTTGTATGCCTCACATGCTCTACCTTACTACCTTAGCCCCTTGTTGTGGCCCAGCGGCACTCAGGTGGAAGCCAGCCTTGCCCTGTTCATCTGCACTGGGCATTTCTCGCTTTCTCCTGGGGGCTTCTCAATGCTCATGGCACTCACCCATATACACCCTGGAAGCAGGAGGGTGTTATCAAGCCATAGGTGACCCTTACCCAGTGGGGAAAAGGGGGTTGGAGGCTGGAGTCCCTCTTCCTCTGCCTCTCGGGTCCATAATTCTGAGACATGGTCTATACCACTTCTCAGAGGGGCAGAGCAGATGTGAGCTCCAGGTGGCCACAGAGCGACCAGTTTGATACCACGCACTCATATTAGCTTTTGCTGGCTCCGTCTTTCACTCTTCCTAGTACTCTACCCCTATTTTCTGGGTCACTTCATAAAATTAGCTACCTGTATGCAAGCCTTTTCTCAGACCCTGCATTTTGGGTGGTGGCTGTGAGGAGAGGGGCAAACCCTCATCCATCTCAACCACCAGGCTTTCAGCTCCTAGAGGGATGAAACCATGTTTCCTTAATTTATACATCCCCAGCTCCAAGAACTAGGTCTGGCACTGAGTAGGTGCTCAAAAACCTCAGCTGAACTTATTGAACAAAACCTGTGGGGTCTACCAGGGCAGGGGCAGCATTCTTAATTTATTTGTTTATTTAACAAATAATTATTTGTGTGTCTTATGTATGCCAGAGACTGGTCTGGTAGCTACAGTTAGAGGTAATGGAGTCCTCGTGGAGACTGAATTCCAGTAATAGGAGAAAACACGTTAATGAATGTGCAGTATATGAAATAGTAAAAAAAAGTATTGTGGAGGAAATAAATCCGGGAGGGGGCAGACAGTTAAGGGGGAGATGGAATTTTATTGAGGGTGGTTAGAGAAGCCGTACTGGGGGATTTCATTAGAGATCTGAAGCCAAGGCAGGGGTATGTCATATGGAGAGTGGGAAACTCAGAGCCCCGTGGCAGAGGTAGACCAAGGAAGCCAGTGAGGCTGAAGCAGAAGGAAGAGGGTGAGCTGAGGTGGAGACGGGGCAAGTGTCAGAGCAGAGGGCCTCATGGTCCTCGTAAAGGCATCTGGCTTTTACTCTAAGTGAAATGGACTAATCTTGGAGAACTTTGGGCAGAGGTTTGCCATGATTAAATTTTCATTTTAAGAAATTATTATGTTGTGTTGAGAATCGACAGAAAGACACAAGGGGGGGGGGAAGGGATCCCAGAAAGCCAGGCTAAGAGACTCTTCCATTGATCAAGGAAAAAGATGATATTGGCTTGGTTGAGAGGTAAGTTGGTGAGGAGTTGGTATAGTTTGTAGATAGAAACAGACGTTGGCTGATGGAATGGATTCCAAGTGTGAGAGAAAGAGAAGAATCAAAGATGACTCCAAAGATTTGCTTGAGCTACTGGGAGAACAGAGTTGACATTTTCTAAGAGGGGATAGACTGTGGGAGGAGCCTGATTATGAGGTGGTGGGAATAAGAAGTTCAGTTTTGAAACTCATAATTTTGAGATACCTGTCAGCCAGCCAAACAGTGATGTCAAGTTAACAGTTGGATGCACAAGTCTGGGGTTCAGAGGACAAACCTGACTTAGAGATGTACAACTATAAAGTGCTACAGATAAATTTGAAACCATGTAACTGGATGACATCAGCTAGGGGTAACCATGGATAGAAAGTAGAAGAAATCTGAGAAAGGAGCCCTAAAACATTTCAACTTTTACAGACCTAGGGCATGATGATGAGCCAGCAAAGAAGGAAGTAAGTGAAGGGGAGAGGAGAGAACGGTATCCTAAGAAGGTGAAGTGAAGGGAACTTTCCAAGGAACACAGAAGAATGACATGTGTTAAATGCTGCTGATAGATCAAGTGAGGTTAGGACCAAGGATTGACCTCTGATAGATCAAGTGAGGTTAGGACCAAGGATTGACCTCTGGGTTTATCAAAACGCAGGTACTGGTAACATTGGTAGGACCTATTTTGGAAAGTTGAAGATGGATACCTTATTGAAACTGGTCAAGAGAGAATGTAAAGAGGGGAACTGGTGACCACATCTTAATCATGTTTTCCCCTGGAGTTATGGTATGTTGTATAATGCTCATTTTCTGAGCTGTAAAATAATCAGGAACTTAAAAATCATATTTTTCCTCTCCATTTCAATATTCATTCATTTGGCACCCATTATATTTTGAACACAACCTTATAAGGAAAGTAATTTTTGTATCTTCAAATAGTACTGAGAAAACTATGGCGCCAAGAGCGGAGGTAATTTGCCCAAGGTCACATAATCAAGAAGTATCGCCACCTTCTAAAGGGAGGATGAGCATTTGGGAGAACTCAGGGTTTCTCTTTCTTGGTCCCTTGGGTCTGCAGCTTCAACTTCACCAGCTTCCCTCTGATAGTGGGTTCAGAAGTGGGACAGTTTTTGCTGGAGTTCAGGAGATTTTCTGAGCAGATTCCTGAAGAGATGAAAAATTTGGCTACTGCTACAAAATAAAAGATATGGTGTGTGCTCCTGCATCTGCCCGCTCCTGGATTTCCTGTAGGTTGGCAAACAATTTTTTTCTCAGTCTTTCATCTACACCCTTAGTTTTAAAAGCTGGGAAAGAAAGCTGTTTTTTAAGTAGAAAAAAAGTGGTATCTCTTTTTATAAGAAATCTGTGTGTACACATAATGTTTTATGGTAAAGTAAATAGAGCAGCAATGAAGAGAATATTGAGGGAATGAAAAATATTTTGTCTTTCACATTTGAATTCAACATTTTCTGTCCCAGGATATAATTTTTCTTTCCTTCTTGATTGATTATTATTTAACACTGTACTGAATATTATTTACCTTTTTACCAGCTCCGTGTCATTATATGATCATAAATAATAAAATAGATATTATCTCAGACCTTTCCTAGTCACATAGGATGGGATAAAACTTGGAGTCAGGCAGCATGGATTTAAGTTCCAGCTCAACCTTTGCCCCTGGATCTCAGTGGTTTTTCCTTGGTCTGTTAAATGAACTAGTTACACAAAGTGAAATAAGAAGATAGTTGGTGCTATTCTGTCTCTTTTTCACTCATTCCCATTATCCCCGCTCCTATCTTCTTTTTTTTCTGAGACACTGAAATAGCCTCTGCATTACTCTCCTTACATTCACTCTTGCCCTCCTTCAATCCATTTTCCACACTACGGCACTAGTGACTTGATAAAACACAAAACCTGATCATGTCACTCTTCCAATTGAAAGACTTTAACGGTGGTTATCCATTGCACTTCAAGAACAACATTTTTAAGCTCTTCATATTCTGGCACCTGCTAATGGTATACCATTCTCCCCATCTTCTCTTTAGGACTCTGTCTACACTGGCCATGTTTCTTTTTCTGACTTCTCATGATGTCCCATCTGTCTGGAAAGCTCCTGGACCGCTCTCTCATCCATTAATCACTACTGAGTTTTCAGAGCTCAAATCAAATTCACTTCCATAAGGTATTCTTCTCTCATGCCCCCACAACTACTCCCAGGGTAGGTCCATTCCCCCTGTTATATGTTCTCATAAATCCTGCCCTTATTTGTAGCCCCTGTAAAAACTGAGATTACATATTTGTTATATGATGATTTACTGGATGACTATAATCTCTGAGAGAAAGCAAGCTTTACAAGTTAAAAACTGTCATTCCCTAGCACTTAGCTCCATGTCTGGCACTTAGTTGGCACTTAATAAGTGTTTGTTGAAAGAATGAATTCAAGACTCTCATTATACACATCTGTGAAATGGGATGTGATTTCTACTTTGCTACCTTGCAGGGGTCCTGTAGGGTCTAGACATGCCATACACCCTCTTGAGGTACACGCTCAGCTCACAATGTCACCTCCTTCTACTTTGGAAATTATCCCTCTGGTCTCTTGATGAAATATTTTCAGGGAGGCACATTTTCAGTAGTCATTTGTGTACTCAGATCACTGCTGGGTGGACCCCAAACTAGGCCAATCAGGAGCCATTCATCAGGAGTTTGGAATTAAGCTTGAGTGATGCCAGTTCTTTCTAGACTTATCTTTGAATGGAGGGATCTATATTTAAAAAAAACCCAAAAAACCCAAAACCCACAAATAACAACAGCAGCAACAAAAACCAAAACTAAAATTAGAGAGGCAGAGAAGTGGACACTTTCCAGAATTTGGAGCCAATAGCAGAGAAAGGATATGTAGAAAAATAAAACAATGTCACAGATATGTAGAGAGAAGCTGAGATTGAGAGAGAAAAGTCCTTGGATTCCTTCTGACTTTCCCCTCTTCCGGTTCTGCTTCGTTTGTGCGGCTTGGCTGTCTGCCTGCCCTTGAGCTGGTTCTATGAGATAGTTCTGTATCCTTTATAATAAGTTCTCCCCTTCCCTGCAGAAACCAGCTTCTCTGTGCCTATTGTTTCTAATGAAAGGATTCGAACTAAAAGTATATTTTAAAATACTGACAGAATATAGTAGGCACTCTGTAAATGACAATTGATATAATTATGCTTACCTCAAACACCACGACTCAAATGATACTTGTACTGGTTGGCATTTATTGAATATCTCCTACTTGACTGGTGTTAGGGCTTTTTAATATAATATCACAAATTATTGCAAAATTCTTGTAAAGTGGACTGATAGATGCTTTTTATATTACGTTAGAATTTGTTATATTTGTACCAGTGCCATTTAACATAGGTAAACATGGCAATGAGAGAACCTCTGTCATTATTTTTTAACATCGGCACCTTGGATAGCTCCTAGTATATGAATATGCATGAAGTACCTGTTTCTTGAGTGAATAACTGATGACCTTGTGTAAGTTTCTAAATCTCTCTAAGCCATTATTTCCTTATGTTTAAGCAGGGATTTATACCTGCCACAAATAACTGGATTAAAAATCAGATGACAGATGTGAAAGTCATCTGAAAACATTGAAATAAAGTATCAATTGCTATTAATGCCCTTAGTATTTTGGCAGGAAAGATGCTACCAACCCCGTATTACAAATGAGAACGCTGAGGCCAGAGACGTCAAATGTCATGTCCAAAGTTCACAAGTGTTAAATATTGAGTAGATCATTAAAAAAAAAAAAAACTATTTTCCAAATTTAAATACATCAAGTATGGTTTAGACAAAATAGGTCTGAAGGGAAATTTATTTTAGAAGAAGGAAAGATGTATGTTCATTAGTAAAAACAAAATGTGTTCAATTTGTGATGTTGGGATAAACAGATAAAATAACATGAAAGAGGATCTGATGGAATGAGGTTAGACAAAAACAGAGGAGGGATTGACAAATTAGGCTGAGTTATACCAGTACCACTTCAAGATGCTTCAATTACGAGACTCCACCTCATTATAATATCATCCCAAGATAAGCCACGGAGCACCATGTGGTCTCAGAATGGTCACCTTGAGGGAAAGTCTAGAAAGAAACTGAGGTGGATTTTATGCACAGGACAAATGATGCTTTGATGAAGAGAGGGTGCACTTCAGTTGTTGAGCCTGTGATATGGAGAACACTCTAGCTCTGAAGACCTATTCAGTGGCCCACTAGTGTGTTTTCAGTCAGTGTAAACAAAGTAGATTTGATATTTGTGGCCTCACCTCTTCTATCTGGCAGTCATCCGTTGGCCAACAGCTATCTCTTTTTGAATATAAATATTTCACATTTAACATGACAAACACATATTTCTTGATCATGACTACCACCACCAAGACAAAATGAACCGCCTACTCCTCCTGCTGTCCTACCCATGCCAGAAACTTAGGTAACTACAAAAATCAAAGTTCCCCTTGAATTTTCTATTTCTCTCCTGCCCACGATCAATCTATAAGCAAATTCGGTTGATGAATCTTTAAAATATGACCAGTTCCCAGTAATCCACTCTAACACCCTGGTTCACGTCACCATCAGCTCTTGGCTGGAGGCAGGAGCCCCCGCCTGGTCTTCTGGCTTCTTCTCTTGCCTCCCTTCAGTTTATTTAAAACATAGCAGCTGGAGTGATCTTACAAAGTATAGAGGACCCTCCTTCTCCAATAGTTTCTCATCTCATTTAGAGAAAATGTCAAAATTCTTACAATGGCTAGTAAGACATGGCATACTCTATCCAAACACAGTTTATACATATATATTGGAATGATAGTTTGTTTCCATTTATTGACTTGAAAGGATATCTTCAACATACTTATTTTTACTTAAGATATAACAGGTTATGAAAATGGCATGGGATTGTACATAAGTAATCTGTTTGATAAAGTTGTTTCACACAGGGTTAGGGATCAAGAGATCTGAAAGCACTATATATGTATACGGGAATTGAACAATTAGGTGAATGGATGGAGGAAAGTAGGAGTCATTGTCAGAGTGGTAGTGCCACAAATAAGCAAGAGGAGGAGGTGGTTATGAGGATCTATCTGGTAATGACTTAGAGTTGGAGACATCAGTATGAAATTGTTTAGTTTGATATAGATAAGATAGTTATGCATAGAAATATTTATAAATATATATACATGCATGGTTTATTATACACACATATTTCCTTGCTCTTTTAGCTGGGAGGGCCTGGAAGCAATGACACCCTAGTAGCAAAAAGCACGCCTATTGCTCAGATCATGGTTTATACCATCATTCTCCAATAAAAGGAAGCAGGGCTCATTGGAGAAATAACCGATTCCAGGACTACAGCTAGAAATATACAAAATATGCCTGGTGCATCTTAGAGTGCCAGAAAGTAAGGAAGTGCTGAAACACACACACACACACACACACACACACACACACACACACACACACACACTGATGGGGATATGTCAAAAGGACACAGCAGCCAACTGATAGAGTTTCTCAATGGGCAGAGCTGGAACAATCTGAGCGAGATAAAAAAAGTAGTATTATAAAAATAATGTAGATATATAAAATAAATATCCATAATCCCATACAATAAATGATTAATGAGGAAGAAGAAACAAATCTCCCATTTAGAAGAATTCTAGATAATTTATGTAGATACTCCACCCTCAAACGGTGGAGCATAACTCCCTACTCCTTAATCACGTGGGCTATCCTATAACTTCCTGCCAAAGAGTACAATATGCAAAGAAGGAGGGGAGGAAGAGTAACTTTACAGTAGAGAAACTCAACAAATACTATTTCAGCCAGGTGATCACATTTAACATCAACAGTAATGCCATTTTGATAGTATGTACTCTGGATGTGATGTGAGGTGATGAAAATGCCATTTTACCTCTGGGGTCTTCCTTCTCAAAACCCATAACTCCAGTCTAAGCATAAGAAAACATGAGACAAATCCCAATTAAGGGACATTCTACAAAATATCTTACAAGAACTCCTCAAAGCTATCAAGGTTGTCTAAGTCTGATAAACTATCATAGCCAAGACGAGCCTAAAAAGACATGATGAGTAAACATAATGTATACCGTATGGCATTCTGGAACAGAAAAATGACGAGAGGTAAGCTGTCAAATTAAAAAAAAAAAAAAAAAAACAAGCAGAAAACCTACTCTAAGTCAGTCTGAATAAAAGAAGGACTTCAATTAATAATAATCTATTAATATTGGTGTATTAATTGTGACAAATGTACCACAGTAAAAATGAGATTTTAATAATAGGGGAGACTAGAGGTGGGTATATAGGAACTCTCTGTACTATCTTTGTAGTTTTTTCTTTTTTTTTTTTGTAAATCTAAAACTACTATAAAATAACAAAGTTTATTTTTAAAATATACAAATGTGGTTCTATTTACATAAAATTGTATGTTGTTCCTTATATATGCATAGATGTCTTAAAGGATGTTCTTGAAAATATTAGCAATGATATGATGTAGGAAAGTATTTTACTTATTTTTATTCTCTTTTGATTACTTTAAAATGTTATTAAAACATGCATCATTTTATTAAAAAGCTATTCTATCTATCTATTTATCTATCTACCTATCTTATCCTTGGAGACACCCTTCCATTTTACCCCTAAAGTGTATTTTTCTTAATTACTAAAAAGAATCAGCCCCTTCTTTCCTTGAAGAAAGGTGCATTGGCATCTCCAGCAAGCAACCTTTTTAGTCTGGTAACATGCCCCAACTTTAATTTTTTTCATTCCATTGGGATAGCGTTCAACAATTTGATAGAGCTCATCAAAGTAATTGTTGAATCTTGATGACCACAGCTTCACATGCCAAGCATTTTCTCCCAAACTGGGTTATTTAGAGTCCAATGAAGCTGGGAATGAATATATAAAGCTAAGTAATTTGGGGAGATTGAAGAATTTTCAGAGAATGTCTTTCACTTGGAAGCATGAAATTACATGCACTACAGTGGAATGAAATCAAATCAATCAACAGGTTGGAATTTTTCAGGCTCTACAATCAGCAGGAGTTCAGAAGCCTCTCACTGGGAAAGAAGCTGAGGTTTGTTGGAAAAGTATCGGGCACTGGAATGCAAAGAGACTGAGCCCTTGTTCTCTGGGAAATCGGCTTTGGTAGCTGATGAGAGGTGTGGACAGGAGAATACAGGTTAATTAGAGGAAAGGTGGAGAAGCTGGAGTGATTGCCCTAATGCCCAACTCTCTAGCCTACACTTCTCTGCCAGATTCGTTCAATGGCTCCTCATTTCCTTTGGATAAAGTCCAAACTCCTTGAGTGGAATATAATTTTCTTGACCATCTCATCCTTATCTCCTTCTTGAGCTTATTTTCATCACTTCCTCCATTACACCCATGTTCAGCCTTATCAGCCACATATATCTTCTTGTGAATTGCTGAATGACAACCCTCTCTTAGGCCTCTACCTTTGCACCAGCTTGCCTAGAACACCAGAAAGCTTGTCCCCCTGCCTCATCATCTGGCAAACTCTGAGATTTCATTTCCTCCAAAGCAATCCCCCTAATGCCTTCATTCAAAGATAGGAGCCCAGATCTGTGCTCCCAAACAGGTCACACCCGATCTATTATACCACATACCATCTCAGGTTTCTTTGTCACTCTTTTCCCAAGACTGTGGATCTTTTGAAAATATGTCTTTGCCCTCTGTCAGGGTATCCAGAGCATATAACAAAATAAAGCACTTAGGGCCGCCTGTGGAATGATAAATAGACAGATGTAGCAGTTTATAGAAAAACGTTAAAATTTGGAACACACTACTTAGTTTTAAAAAAATACTGGGTGAGGATTTCAAACACTCATAAAACTTTGCTAAAAGGCATCTACAAAAGCACTGAACACTGCAACCTGAAATGAATATAAAACCTAACCTGAGAAGAAAAACAAGAGATGTTTCTAAAATGAACTTATTACAAATGCCAGCTTTTCTAATATTTTTCTTCTGATTTGCAAAGAGTGTCCCCAGTGCATGAAGGAAAAAATGGAGGCAGAGGGTATTCACAAACACTGTAAATCAGCTTGAGTCTCCCATAATCAGGTGGTTATCTCTCGGAGAGAATGCTTCCTGGAGTGCACCAGTAATTAGGGAGCTAATGGAAAACTACCAACCAACAAAATCTATGACCGTTCCGAGGACAATGGAATCTCAGGCCGAGAGTACCCCAGGTTTATTAAGAACAAATCATGCCCGAACATTTTGATAGCTTTTTTGGTAGTTGCTGCCCAATTCCTGCCACACTCGCTGCAACGGCTCTACATTGCCTCTAAATCAATTCAAAATGCCTCTTTTGAGTTGACTTTCAAAAGAAGGTCTCTCCAATACTTGGTTTATTACTTTTCTTTTCTCTCCTTTCTCCCTCGTTCTCCCCTGTGGGTTCCCTTTCTTTTCTGGCTATCCCTCCTGGCTTTTCCTTGGACCACCCACTCTGACTCTGTGCAGACTCTCCTGAAACTGTGTCTTCACACTTGCTACTGGCTGTACTCGGAAAAACCTGTTCCCTCTCTAGTTTACCTACTAAACTTCTACACATCCTTCGAAACCTACTCTGATGGCATCATCTTCAGGAGCCAATACTGTCCTGGCCAGCTTCCAACATTAGAGTTAATCTCTCATAGCTTGGTATTCCCTCCTATATGCATCTATTGCTAACCTATAATGTAATTTATTTTTACTCGTATCTTTCTCCTATTAGGTTATGAACATAGATACTAGAATGAGAATTCCAGTAGGATGGGGGATTATTGTCTGTTGTGCTAAGTGATGCTGTCCAAGCACTGAGAACACATATACCCCAACACACACACACATCCACACACCCACACACCCACACACACTTTGATAAATGAGTAAGTTCTCTCACCTTGACGTGAGCCTTACTTAACATCATAACACATGGCCTGATGTAAAAGAGCTGCTTAATAAATGAGTGTTTTATTAATGCAATGGTGTAGAACGAAAGGAAACAAAAATAAATAAACAGGCTCAGTCGTCTGAATAGCATTTACCAATTCTTCTTATAAAACAAACTCCCTGTCCCACAAAATTTGAATTATCATGGTTTCTAGGAAATATCTCTGGATGCTCTTAGTTACTTTCATGTGTCCATTCATTGATTTATTAAGCAAAATGAAAATAAAAATAGCTGAGGGCTTTTGAAAGCTACTACCCAGACTTTACTACTACTACTTTAGCTACTACTCAGCTACTACTGAGACTTTACATGAATAATTAATTTAACCTTCAGAATCATAACTTGGAGGTAGGTAATTTTTCTTAAAGTAACCTTTTTATTTTTACATAGTTGTAGATTCACATTTAGTTTTAACAAATAATTGAGATATCCCTGTATCCTTTATCCAATTTTGCCAAATGACAGTATCTTACGAAATTGCAATATAATACCACAACCAAGTTATTATCATTGATAAAGTCAAGATACAGAGCATCTCCAACACCACTGTAATATGGGGATCTCTAATATCACTCCTTTATAGATATACCTGTTTCCTTCCTGCCCCCAAGATTTTCTTAAGCACTGGAAAACACTAACATTGACCTGTTATCCATTTCTGTCATTTTTCATTTCAAGAATGCTACATAAATGGAATGATAGAATATGTGAACTTGTGATTGGTTATTTTCACTCATTTTCACTTAGCATAATTCTCTAAAGGTTTATTCAGGTTGTTGAAAGTACTTCTTTAGTGACCCACTGGTTGTTTAGTAACATATTGTTGTTCAGCCTCCACATGTCTGTGGTGTTTGTGTTTTTTGCAGTTTTTTTTTTTTTTTCCTTGCCGTTGATTTCTAGTCTCATTATGTTATGGTTGGAAAAGATGCTTGACATGATTTCAATTTTCTTACATTTATCAAGGCATGTTTTGTGGACTAGCATGTGATCTACCCTAAAGAATATTACACATTTACTAGAAAAGAATGTGTATTCTGCTGCTTTTGGATGGAATGTTCCATATGTGTCAATTAATTCCGTCTGTTTTAAAGTGTCATTTATGGTCAGTGCTTCCTTACTGATTTTCCATCTTGATCTACTGATGTAAGTGTGGTGCTAAAGTCTCCTACTATTATTGTGTTATTCTCAATTTCTCCCTTTGTGTCTGTTAATAATTTTTCATGTATTTAGGTGGTCCTATGAGTGCATATGTATTTACAATTCTTATATCTTCTTCTTGGGCCATTCATTCCCTTGATCATTATGTAATGTTTTTGTTTATCAGTCTTTGTCTTAAAATCTATTGTGTGTGTGTATCTATCTATCTATCTATATACAAGATATATATATATATATATATATATATATATACACATATACACACACATATATCTTTTTTCTATCCATTTGGCCACTCTGTCTTTGATTGGAGCATTTTGTCCATTTACATTTAAAGCAATTATTGCTACATACATACTTATTGCCACTTTGTTAACTGTTTTTGTGTTGTTTCTGTAGTTCTTTTTTGTTCCTTTCTTCTTCTTTTGTTCTCTTCCCTTGTGATTTGGTGACTATATTTAGTGTTATGTTTGGATTCCTTTCTATTTTTTTTATGTGAGTATTTATTATAGCTTTTTGATTTGTGGTTACCATGAGTTTATATAAATATTTCTATTATCTATCTATCTATCTACCTATTTATCTATCTATATATGGTTACTTTAAGTTACGGATCTCTTCATTTCAAATGCATTTTAACAATCCTACATTTTTACTCTCTTCTCCTCATGATTACTGATTTTGACATCATATTTTATGTCTAATTGTTTTGTATATTCCCTTAACTGCTTATTGTGAATATAGATGATTTTACTACTTTTGTCTTTTAACCTTCCTACTAGCTTTGTACATGGTTGATTTATTGCCTTTGTGCATGGTTGATTTATTTGCCTTTACTTATGAGATTTTTCCTTTTATAACTTTCATGTTTCTAGTTGTGGCCTTTACTTTTTCTTTTAGAGGAGTCCCTTCAGCGTTTCTTATAAAGCTGGTTGGGTGGTTCTGAACTCTTTTTAACATTTTCTCATCTGTAAAACTTTTGATCTCTTCATGAAATCTGAATAAGAGCCTTCCTGGGTATAGTATTCTTGGTTGTAGGTTTTTCCCTTTCATCATTTTAAATATATTGTGTTACTCCCTTCTGGGCTGAAGAGTTTCTTCTGAAAAGTCAGCTGATAGCCTTATGGGAGTTCCCTTGTATGTAACTTGGTGCTTTTCCCTTGCTGCTTTTTAATATTCTCTTTTTATCTTTAATTCTTGCCATTTTAATTACAATGTGTCTTGGTGTAGTCCTTTATGGGTTGATCCTATTTGAGACTTTCTGTGCTTCCTGGACTTAGATGTCTGTTTCTTTCACAGGTTTGGGAAGTTTTCAGCTATTACATCTTCAAATATGTTCTCTGTCATTTTCTATCTCCCTTCTCCTTCTCAGACCACTATAATGAGAATGATAGTATGCTTGATGTTATCCTAGAGGTCTCTTAAACTGTGCTCATTTCTTTATGTGCTTTTTCTTTCTTCTGTTCATCTTCAGTGATTTCCACTACTCTTTCAGCTCACTGATCCATTCCTCTGTATCATTTATTCTAGTGTTTTCTTGATTTCTCCTAGTGTATTTTTCATCTTAGTTATCATATTCTTCATCTCTGTTTGGTTGTGCTTTACACTTTCTAATTCACTGTTAAAAATTTCTAACTTCTCTCTGTGTTCATCCATTATTTTTCTGAATTCTTTAACCATCTTTACAATTATTACTTTGAACCCTTTCTCAGGTAGATTGGCTACATCCACTTCACTTAGTTTCTTCTGGGATTTTTTATCTTATCCGTTTTGGACAGGTTCCTCTGACACCTCATTTTGCCTAATATGCTGTTTTCATTTCTATGTATCTGGTAGGCTCGTTACATTTCCTGACCTTGGAGAAATGGTCTTTTGTAGGAGACATCCTATGTGACCCAGCAGCTCACTGCCCTCTGGTCACTAGAGCTATTGGCTCTAGGGGTGCCCCCTATGTGGGCTGCTTGGGTCCTCCTGTTGTGGCGGGCAGACAACTGTGGGCAGTCTGGTAGGCTTGGCTGGCTCCCATCCAGCTGATTGCGAGGACTTGTCTTGTGTGGAGGCTACTGGCCACTGCTTTTCAGGGCCAGGTCATGAGGCTGTTAGCTGAAGAACCTTGGAGGACTCCAGGACTAGTGCTGCCTCACTGGTGGTTTGAGTTGGGGTCCAGGATATCCCAAGGCTGATGCCCACTCATCGATGGGTGAAACCAGGTCCTGGGGCCTCGTGCTGGTCCACTGGTGGGCAGAGCTGGGTCCCAAGGCCTGGCTACAGGGCCCAAGGGTCCCAAAGTTAGTGGAACACTTGTGGGTGGGGCTGGTTCCTGATACAGCTAGCTGCGGTATCCAGGGTGTCCCAAAGCAGTGTTTGCCTGATGGTGGGCAGGGTTGGGGCCCAGCAGGTCCCAGAGCAGGTACTGGCCTGCTGTTCAGTTGGCTCGGTCTGAAGGTTACAGGGCTGTGGTTTTTCTGGGGCTGATGTTTCCCACTGGTGAGTGAGGCTGTTCCCAAGGCTAGGCAGAATCACTGGTGGCTGGAGCTGGGGATCAACCGGTCCCATGGCTGGTGCTGTAGGTGTAGGTGGGGCTGTGTCATCTCCGAGTTAGTTTCTTGGCTTGAGGCTTCCCAGTACTGGTGACTATGGAATGGTGGGCATGGGTGGGACTGGGTCCTGAGGCTAATAAGTTAGATGGAGAATTCCAAAATGTCATTTGATAGCACTCATGTCCACATGGTAGAATGAGTTCCTGAAAATGGCTGCTGCCAGTGTCTACATCCTCAGGGTGAACTCCAGTTGCCTCCTGCCTCTCTGGAAGACTCTCTAAGATCAGCAGGTAGGTCTGACCCAATCTCCTTTCCAATTACTGCCCTGGATCCTGGAGTGTGTGGGATTTTGTGTGCATACTTTAAGAGGGGAATCACTATTTTCCACAGCCTTCTAGGTCTCCTGAAATTAAGTCCTGCAGGCCTTTAAAGCCAAACATTCCAGGGGCTCATCTTCCACATGCAGGACCTCCAGGTTGGGAACCTGATGTGGGCATCAGACTATTTGTTCCTTGGCGAGAACCTCTGCAATTGTAATTATTCTACTGTTTGTGGGTCAGCCACCCAGGGGTATGGGTCTTAACTATATCACAACTGCACCCCTCCTACCCATCTTGTTGTGGTTCCCTCTTTATATATTGAGTTGTTGAAGATCTTTTCTGGTAGTTTCCAGGCTTTTGCAGCCACAAGTGTTCCATAAATAGTTGCAATTTTGATGTGCCTATGATCAGAGACGAGCTCACGGTCTCTCTACTCCATCATCTTGGCTCCATAATTAGTTTTTTCGAAGAGTTGCCCAACTTTTTTCCAGAGTGGTGGCATGTCTTCCATTCCTAACACCAATGCATGAGTGATTCAGTATCTCTACATCCTCCAGCATTTAATGCTGTCACTGTTTTTTTTATTTTATTCGTTCTTGTAGGTGTGTAGTGATACCTCATTATGGTTAAATTGGGATTTCTCTAATGACTAATGATTTTAACATTCTTTTCATGTGCGTATTTGCCATCTGTATATCTTCTTTGGTGAAATGTTTCTTCATGTATTTTGTCCATTTTTTAATTGGATTGTTTGTTCTATAAATATGGAGTTTTGAGAGTTCTTTATATATGGATATATGATTGGCAACTATTTTCCCCTACTATGTAGGAGGTCTTTTCAACCTTTTAAGAGGATCTTTCACAGAGCAAAAGTTTTGAAATTTTATGAAATCTAATTTATCATTTTTTTCTTGTATGTATTATGTTGTGATGGAAATTCTATAAACTACTTTGACCAGCTTTAGATTTTAAAGACTGTCTCCTGCTATTTTGTTCTAAAAGCTTTATGGTATTTTTTAAACACATTTAAGTCCATGACCAATTTTGATTTAATTTTTGTATATGGCGTGAAACTTAGATTGAGGTTCTCTAAATAGAAAGGAAATGTTGGGACATGAAAAATGAAGGAAAAAAGCCCACTGTAAACAAAAACATGGGTAAATAAAATAGGCTTTCCATCTCTTGAGCTTTCTAAAGTATGTTTGAGGATTGAAGCTAAAAATTATAACATTGTCTGATGTGCTTCTAAATGTGGAAATATTTAAGACAATCATAATTCAAAAAGACACATTCACCCCGATGTTCACTGCAGCACTATTTACAATAGTCAGGTCATGGAAACAACCTAAATGTCCATTGACAGATGAATAGACAAAGAAGATGTGGTGCATATACACAGTGGAATCAATATTACTCAGCCATAAAAAGGAATGAAATTGGGTCTTTGTAGAGACGTGGATGGACTTAGAGACTGTCATACACAGTGAAGTAAGTCAGAAAGAGAAAAACAAATATCATATATAAACCCATATATGTGGAATCTAGAAAAATGGTACAGATGAACTGGTTTTCAAGGCAGAAATAGAGACACAGGCGTAGAGAACAAACATATGTACACCAAGGGGGAAAAGGGGGGATGGAATGAATTGGGAGATTGGGATTGACATACATACACTAATATGTATAAAATAGATAACTAATGAGATCCTGCTGTATAGCACAGGGAACTCCACTTCATTGTACAGTAGAAACTAACACAACATTGTAAAAAACTATATCCTAATTTAAAAAAAAAAAAAGACAATCACAGTATAAGTGAATGAGAGAAGGGAAATTACACAGAGGTAAGTTTTCTAGAATTCATTTGAATTGCTAAAATGAAAAAAAAAAAAAAAAACTTGTATAGGATCTTCCTGCCTGTCTGTCTGTATTTTCCTGTCTGCCTATCCATCATCATCTATCTATAATGTAATACCTAGAGCAACTTTAAACACTGACAAATTCTCTTTATTTTCCTTTATCTGAGGGTGTCTTGACTTCCCTTTCATTTCTGATGGATATTTTTGAAGTGTATAGGATTTGGGATTAACAGTTATTTTCTTTGAGCAGTTGAAAAATATTGTGCTGCTTCTTTCTGGCCTCTTTGCTTTCTGATGAGAAATCCCCTGTCATTTGAATTTTTCCCCTACATGGAAGATATCACTTTTCTCTTGCCGCTTTCAAGATTTTTTCTTTGTTTTAGTTTTCAGGAATTTAATTATAATATATATTGGCATGAATTTCTTTGAGTTTATCCTGTCTTCATTTCACTCAGTTTCTTAAGTTTATAGGCTTATGTTTCTTGTCAAATTTGAGAAATTTTCAGCCACTTTTTTTCAAGTACTTTTCCATATCTGCCTTTCTCCTCTCCTGCCAGTACTCTGATAACATTAATGTTAGATGTCTTTTTCTTATAGTCTCACTTGTTCCAGAGCTCTGTTCAATTTCCTCCTGTCTGTGCTCTACTGTATAATTTCTCTTCTATCTTCTTGCTCACTGATTCTTTCCTTTGTCCATTCTATTCTGCTGTTGAGCCATCCACTGAGATTGTTATTTTGGTTATGGTATGTTTCAGTTCTAAAATTTCCATGTGGTTATTCTTCATATCTTCTATTTCTTTGCTGAGACTTTCTATTTTTTTTTCATTTGTTTCAAGTGTATTCATGATTACTCTTTGAAATATTTTTATTATTGCTGCTTTAAAATCTTTGTCAGATAATTGTAAGATGTCTGTTTTCTTGGTGTTAGCATCTATTGATTGTCATTTTTCATTCAGGTTTGAGACCTTCTGATTCATGATAAGTTATTTTTGATTGAAACTTGTTATTTTTGATTCATATTATGAGACTCTAGATTTCATTTAAACATTTTGCTATACCTGACTTTTCTAACACTGCCCTAGCTAGGGAATGGGGAGGTGACCTCATTACTGGTAGGTGGAGGAAAAAGTCCAGATTCCTTATTGAGCCTCATTGTCACTTGAGGCAGGGGTGGGATTCCACTTTACCATCTGGTCTTCACAGACACTGTGGTGGTATGGAGGTGGCCTGTAACCACTGAGTAATGGTGAAAGTTCTGACTCTTCACAAGGCCCCCTCCCCTTTCTGTCTTGTACACACACACACACACACACACACACACACACACACACACACACACAGTGGGAAGAGGGAGGGATGTTTTGTTATTGCCAGGTAGGAGGAGAAGTCCAGGGTCCCCTCATGGCCTCTGCTGATGCTATGTGGGGGTGGGGAATCATCTTACTGGCTGGTGGGGATAAAAGTCTCAGCTCCCTATTTGGCTGTCTCTAACACCACTCGAGCAGGGGTGTTAGTGCATCTCATTACAGCCTCAAAAGGATGAAAGTTTAGACTCCCCATTTGGTTTCTGCTGTCATGGGTGGGTGTAGGACACACTGTATTTTCTGTGGTATTTGTCTGGAGTAGAACAGTTATTGTCTAAAAGCATTCTCTCTTTCTAGGCTGCGCCTTTCCTGATCCTTTGCCAAGAGAGAGCAGGCTTTGCTTCCCTTTTTGGTCTTCACTGTTGGCATTTTTGGGTTGCCAGCTTCTTCAGTTCTAAGTCTTTTTTTTTTTTTATTTTATTTTTTAACATCTTTATTGGAGCATAATTGCTTTACAATGGTGTGTTAGTTTCTGCTTTATAACAAAAGCGAATCAGTTATACATATACATATGTACCCATATCTCCTCCCTCTTGCGTCTCCCTCCCTCCCACCCTCCCTATCCCACCCCTCTAGGTGGTCACAAACCACCGAGCTGATCTCCCTGTGCTATGCGGCTGCTTCCCACTACCTATCTATTTTATGTTTGGTACTGTATATATGTCCATGTCACTCTCTCACTTTGTCACAGCTTACCCTTCCCCCTCCCCATATCCTCAAGTCCATGCTCCAGTAGGTCTGTGTCTTTATTCCTGTCTTACTCCAAGGTTCTTCATGACCTTTTTTTTTTTCCTTAGATTCCATATATATGTGTTAGCATACGGTATTTGTTTTTCTCTTTCTGCCTTACTTCACTCTGTATGACACACTCTAGGTCCATCCAACTCCTACAAATAACTCAATTTCGTTTCTTTTTATGGCTGAGTAATATTCCATTGTATATATGTGCCACATCTTCTTTATCCATTCATCTGTTGATGGACACATAGGTTACTTCCATGTCCTGGCTATTGTAAATAAAGTTGCAATGGACATTTTGGTACATTACTCTTTTTGAATCATGGTTTTCTCAGGGTATATGCCCAGTAGTGGGATTGCTGGGTCGTATGGATTAAAGACCTAAATGTAAGGCCAGACACTATCAAACTCTTAGAGGAAAACATAGGCAGAACACTCTATGACATAAATCACAGCAAGATCCTTTTTGACCCACCTCCTAGAGAAATGGAAATAAAAACAAAAATAAACAAATGGGACCTAACAAAACTTAAAAGATTTTGCACAGCAAAGGAAACCATAAACAAGACCAAAAGACAACCCTCAGAATGGGAGAAAATATTTGCAAATGAAGCAACTGACAAAGGATTAATCTCCAAAATTTACAAGCAGCTCATGCAGCTCAATATTAAAAAAACAAACAACCCAATCCAAAACTGGGCAGAAGACCTAAATAGACATTTCTCCAAAGAAGATATACAGATTGCCAACAAACACATGAAAGAATGCTCAACATCATTAATCATTAGAGAAATGCAAATCAAAACTGCAATGAGATATCATCTCACACCAGTCAAAATAGCCATCATCAAAAAATCTACAAACAAGAAAAGGCTGGAGAGGGTGTGGAGAAAAGGGAACCCTCTTGCACTGTTGGTGGGAATGTGAATTGATACAGCCACTATGGAGAACAGTATGGAGGTTCCTTAAAAATCTAAAAATCGAACTACCATATGACCCAGTTCTAAGTCTTGATATATGAGACAAAAATAAAACCCAGGGACCTCACCATTGTGTTGTTTTTTTTGGATCCTGACGTGCCTAGGAAGTCTACCTTCTTCTCTCCACCTTTCAGAGTCTCCTTATGTTTGTTTTACATATATTGTCCATGGCTTTTAGTTGTGCTTGGCAGGAGTGCTCAGGTAAAGAATCTCTACTTCATCTTCCCAGAAGCAGAAACTCCCCTGAAGTAGGTGTTATTATAATAATTTTTACTATTATAATGTCATTTTACAGATGAGGACACCGAGGGACAGAGAGGTTATATCTTGTCCATGGTCAGAGAGCTAGTAAGTGGAACTCCCACAACTGACTGTGTTTCAGCTTCAAGCCAGGCAGATTACCCAGAATCTCTTGTTGACTCTACTGTGTTGAAGATCAAGATGGGCTTTCTTTGGGAATGGGGGTATTGGCCTAGATCAAGTCCCTGTTTGATAAGCTCTTTGCACACTAGTATTTGGCCTGCTGGCCCCACCATATTTCCCCATTAGTGCCTCAGCTTGGACTCCACTTGATTCTTTCTCATCTTCTTACTACACAATTCTTACAGATGGAGGACCAGGGAATTGCAGAGCTGAGCCCACTGCAGTAAATATTTTTATACTATCCATTTCAAACTAATTACTGTTAAGTTTTTTTTTTTTTTTTTTTTTTAATAGAATCATAGACTGTCAGTGCTGGAAGTAAATCCCTTTCATTTTACAAAGAGGAAACTAAGGTTTATGGATTTGGAGGTAGGTGTTTTATTCCACAAGGTGACATGCCCAAGGTCCTCCAGGGAGTTAGTGGTATGTCATGTATATATTTTATCCTAACCATTAACCTATGTGATAGCTTGAAAAAATGGTTTTCTCTTCATATTACAGATAAGAAAACACATATATTACACTTACATGACACTTTAAAAATGTATATGCAGAATTTATACAAGCTTGTTCTTAACTATTTCCCAAAAGTTCCATACAGTCAGTTGAATTTTTTTCCATTTAGAGGATGTCCATAACAGGTGTAATGATAAAGGTAGTTAGTGGCCACTAGAATGTAAATTCCATGAAGACAGTGGTTTGAATACTTTTGTATCTCTATTACATAGAGTACTGCCAACATGTAGTAATCACTAAGAAATCTTTATTGAATAAAAGAACAAAGTGATAAAATTATTCTCAAACAATATTCAGCATTGCATGAGCACAAAGATGTGTCACTGTCTGTAATCTGCCATCATTGTTCTTTCTCTAAGAGTTTTCTCCTAGTAATGTTGCATATTACTGAGGGATTCCTTTATCCAAAGGGAATGCCTATAATTTTTAATTTGCTCTAATAAATTTTTTGGCCTTTAACAGATGCATGACAACTGTACTATACTGTGTTGTGAATTCCAATTATGTATAAGACAGATGCCTGCCCTTTCTCATAAAGCTCACAGCTTTGTGAACTTTCACTGTAAATTGCATTTTAGATCCATAAGTGGACATTTTTACTAAGAGTGTGTGTGTGTGTGTGTGTGTGTGTGTTCAAATCACTCAGTGAGTTGCATATTACTTAGACTTCTGAGCTGGAGTACATAGCGAAATGGATACACAGTCAAATATATTTAACACAATTGTATAACCCTATAATATGATGATCATCAAACAGGAAGCCAAATGACAATAATAAAACTTGGATTTTGTCATTTGATGATGACTGCCAAATGTAAGTCATTCATTACGCAGGAAGTCAATTCTTTAAGATGATGCTCTGTGTAAAGAACATTTAACCCCACAATTAGCTAGATTCAGAATTAAATCCTGGCTCCACCATCATTATTATGTGATCTTGAGCAAGGTACTTAGCTTGTCTTCCTTTGTTCATAGGAAAATTTAGAAGAACGATGATGATGATGATATATCAACTACCACACCCATGATGCTTACTATGCCAGGCCATGCTAAGTCATTTCATGTAGAAACATATTTAATATTAACATCAACCCTCTGAAATAGACATTTTCCTCCCCAATTTGCAGATGTCTTCCTCACAGGTAGAATTAAATGACTTAATTATACATGGAAAAGTCTGTGCAATCAGTGTACATTATTATCTGTAATCATTTCTTTGTAGCATAATTTACATGAGCAATGACAATTTTTATACAAAATCTTACAGACAGACCTAGTTTAAGTTCAGGTGCCACCACTTATTATCTTTTGACCTTGTAAATACACTTAAAACATTCGAAGTCTCAGATTTCTCATCTGTAAAATGGGCATAATATAGCACCTACTCATAAGACTATTTTGAGGATTTACAGATATAATGCCTGAGGTATTTGCTCAGTAATTGTTAGTTACAATGATGACAGAGCTGAGGGCGAGGAAGAATGCATTCACTGAGAAAGTAGAGTGGAATATTTGAAATGGTGATTAGCCCCTAAATGACCTGTATGATATTGAGGCTATTTCAATGCATGGCAGTGTTTATGTACATATCCTACTATCCTTAACTATAGTGCTACTAAGTGACTGCATCCTACATTTATTACTTCTAGCCCCAAGTCCACTCAGCTCTGTTTTATTTTGTTTTCCATTAGATCTCTGAAGCCTAGCAAGGTTAAGAGTTGTGTTGTGTAATATATGTGAATCTGTTTAAATTATAAGGTCTTAAATTCCAAGGCAGCTTAAATATTCACTTGAAATGCCTGCAAATAAATAAACTAGCAAATATTTAATGAACTGATAAGTTTATGCAGAGTGGAAGATTTATTAAAGATACAAAGTAACTATATTTTCGACATTAAAAAAAAGCAATGTAGTAATTTATAACTGGAGGGAGAAACCAGAGATATTTAATCCATCTCCTTTTGGAGGTCTTACATGAGTTTCAAAACAGAACTCATTATCTTTCTACCCAAACTCACCTAACTTCCTGTGTTTTGCACCTCACCTTAATAAATGATTCCCCTGGACACAATCAGAAATGTCAGTGCCATGTTTGAACTCTACTTCTCTCTCATGCCAAACTTCTAAAGTCCTCACATGCTTCCTAATTTCAGACACTTCTCTTCATTCTCACCACTATGTTCTTCATCTTGGCCTTCACTGTGTTTCATTTGTGCTGTTGCAACAGCATCTTAATTGAGCATTAACCCTTCTAGTCCATTTAACGTCCTATAACTAGAGGGATTTAAACAAACAAAAAAAATTTTATCAAGTCATTCTTCTCAAAACTCTTCAATGACTTCTATTGTCCCTGCAATAATATCAAACTTGCTATAATGGTCCATGGTCTGCCCCTTGCCTGGATTTCAAACCATCTGAAATCTCTTCCATTGCCTCATTTCCTTCCCCCTTAAAATACAGCATTCTAGCCATGAGTGTCCTTCAGTTTTTCAAAAGTGCCAGCGCTCCCTTTCCTCTTTTATATCTTGAAATTGGTCTTCATTCTGCCCAGAGAAGTGCTCTCTTCCTCTTTCACTTGGATAATTCCTGCTCAACCTTAAAGGGTCCGTTTAGCAATCACTCTCTAGGAACCCTTCCTCAAATCTTCAGCCAGATTACGTGACTCCTTTATTGCTTCCATAGCTAGCACTCCTTGTACACCCCCATCATAGTGTTTAAATCACTGAACCACAGTTCCCTTTCATTTATATATTCTCTACACAGATTTCTGAGGACAGCTCGTGTGCCTCAAAAACCTACAGGACGCCTCTCAAAACAAGGCACAGATTAGAAGCTCAACACAGATTTGTTAAATGCATGCATACACGGATAATAAATAAGAATACAAATGATTCATGAACAAAAATAAAGCTGTGTAAAGGGGTAAGGTGGGGAGCAATTTTCGATAACGTTGTCAGGGATGAAAACTATAAGGAAGTGTCATTTGAGCAAAGATCTCAAAGAAGGGCAAAGTGAACCATGTAGATATCTGGGGATAGAGTCGTCCAGGCAGAGGGATTAGGCAGAACTTTGAAAGTCTGAGAAAACAACAGACAGGCTGCTATAACTGGAGAGTAATGAGCAGAGCGGGAGGGGTAGACGTTAGGGTTAGATCATGCGGTATTTTGTCGGCTATGATATGAACTTAGACTTTATTCTGAGTGCACAAAAAGCACTTGGAGGGTTTTAAGTAAAGAATGCCAAGATAGGACCTAATATTTAGTTCCTGAATATGAATCTTAACAAAGCACATTGGAAAACTGTTCTGAGATTTCTAAGTGAATGTATTTGAAATGAATGACATTTACAAAGACTAAAGGTATAAAGCCACAGATTGTTTTATATAATAGTTAGGTAATTTAATCCAAGGGAGACTGATTATTTTACCAAAATGATACAGGAAATATATGGTTAGTAGAGATGAGAAGCCATGGCTTTCGGTTCCCTGTCTGGTTTATTTTTACATGGATGAAGAGATACATGAGTTACTTGAGAACACGGATCTGTGCTCCTAAACGGCCATCATAGTTCTGAAAAGTACCTTGAGCTAGCATTGAGCTTCTCACATTTTAAAGACACGTTTCATTATTAGTTTTCAACTGGACTGTTTTCAATACAAGTGCGTAGTTGCACTCATTCTTTCTATATCTTATAGCGTGTGCCACAGAGACGGATGTAACACAGTGCATCAGCAAGGAAGGTCAAAGTGCACTGAATGTGTGGTTCACTTGCTCTGGATTCTACCTAAAATGATCCAAGAATTTATTTATCAAGTATTTCAGAGACCCTATTTTGTGCAAAATACCATGCTGGGCATGCATGACAAAGAAGAGTATGCCATGGCATCTGTCCTCAAGGAACTTGCATCCTAGCTAGGATGACAGACATGGAAGCAAATCATCATTTAGCACAGTATGAGAAGGGTCATAAAGAAACCAACACAGTTTATCGAAACCATTGTAGCAATACTTCATATTCACTGCTCACTTACTAATATGCATGATGCCATTTAATACTCTTAACAGTCTTCTTAATATCTTACGGGTCGTAAAACTTGCTCCTCCCCTTTACTTTTCTTCATATGAGGAAACTGGCTACAGAAAGGTTAAGTAGCATGCTCAAGGTCAATTCGTCGGTCAGTGGTGAAGATGAGAGTCGAACACTGGCCATTTGACTCCAGAGTCTGTACTTTCAACCACTCACTTCATTTTGAGAGACACTGGCTTATTTTTAATTCTCACAGAAAATCTATGAACCTGATTTTATTTTATCACCATTTCATAGGCAAAGGATCTGGCTCAAAGAGGTTCAGGAACTTTTCACGTTTACTCTCAAACCCAAGGTAGACTCCTTTGATTCTAAGTCCTACCTTATTGCCACTAGAACATACTCCCTTTGTATACATTTTTGCATCTTTCAAAGAGCTGAAAGAACACATTAATTCTCATTTGACTGGCATGGAGGTGGAGGTGAGGACTTCATTAAGGAGGTTACACATCCCAAACAGGACTACCTGCCCTATTTTAAAATGTCACTAAAGTAAGATCTTTTGCCACTATGAAATAGCAAGCAGTTTCCAGATAAATACTACTTCTGGAGAATGCAAATTAAGCTGTTCATTTAAGCTACTATATTCTGGAGGGTACATGCCAATTGATTTGTGCATTCTTTCTCCATCATTGCCAGGCTAAACATCCTCAAACAAAAATGTACTCAAAAATAATCTCTTGGAAGCAGAATTCTCTGACATTTACCTTCAGAATCTAAACACTGAATAAATAGAATTCTAAGTAAAATGAGCAAAGGTAACTTCAATAAACTTACTGCAGTATTTTACTGATAAAAGTAATGGCAATATTATGAACTACATGTTCATTACCATACTGCCCATTTTATAAACATTACAATCTCTAATCCTCACAACAACCTAGGAAATAAGCATCCCCATTTTGCGTAGGAGGACACTGAGGATTTGAGACGGTAGATCACAAAGATAAGAAGTGGCCATGGTGGGAAGTGAACTCAGGTTTGTATAAAGCCAAAGTTATTGCTCTCTCTGTACATGTTTATTCCATGCTGAGCAGACAGAGAGAGCATTCCAGGAGACTGAACAAAGTCATGGTTGGGTAATGTATTAGTTGGGTATCTGGTATGGACTCATGGGGCCTTGGGTTGGACTGATAAATTTAACACACATATTCTTGTGTTAAAAATATATATGAGAGGTCAGCTACTTCAATCCCCACAGTGAGCAAACAGATGTAGTCAATTATTTGATAGTCTCCAAGTGAACCCTCACCCAGATTAGGCATGTTTGAACCCCATGCCCTGAATAACTTTTTCTTTTTAACAAAAAAGAAACTTCTCTTCTTAGGGAAGTTTATGGATACAGTAGCATCCAGGATTCAATGTGAAGGTTCTGTATATACAGTCACATGCTCATTGACAGTATGAGTCACCCAAGAATGCTATGAAGAATACCAAATATTCAAGAAATGGTTGAGACTCTGGTGTCTTCACATAAGATTACTTCTATGCCTTAAACCAAATAATAATAGGAGCTCACTTACAGAAGATTAAATGAAATAAGGCAAGTAAAGCATTTGGCATAAGCCCTGGAACATAGTTTTTTTGGACTACATCTTGGAACGTAATTTATCCAAATAATGCAATTCACACTTGCAACACATATTTTTACTGAACATTTACTACATGCAATATACTGTGCTGAGTTCTGTATATACTTTACGTTTCATTCAGAATTATCATTTACTGAGGGAATATGATATGTCAAGCTCTATGTTAAGCAATTTATACATCATCTCATGTCAATCTCACAATAACAACTTTAGATTCTAATTCCTCATTGGAAATGAGGAAACCGAAGGTCAGTTATGTGACATCACTTTCCCCCAAATCATGTAATGATTCCCCCATGTGAATATCATACTGGTCTAGGAAAATGAGTGTGCTGAATATTCATCCAACTTCCATCCCAAATTCTTTCTCTTGGGAGAGTTTGAAAAGCTACGCCAAAACCTACATTTCTTTATCTGTAGTGTTCTGGGTATAAAGTGTTGTTAGATATATTTTCCTTAGATCTGAAGTCAGAATTTAGACAGAGGCCTTTTTCTTCTCTTTTTCGTTGTGTCTGCACAGGAACATTGTGGGAATGTGAAGATTCTCTGCAGCAGCAGCCCATACCCAGCTTCTTGGGTGGCTGGGAGAAGCAGCAACAACCGTGGTGACATATGCTCCTTGACACAATTTCCTATTCCCTGGCGTGAAGATACGGGTTTACTTTCACCATAATTTGGGTGTCTGTAATGGGGGCAGCAGTGGTGACAGGTCTGAGGGATGAGGCAGCTCCAGAAGTAACCAAGGATGGTAGCTTCCCTATGGGTTAGTTGTATTGTTTAGGAGTCTTTCTTGGAGACCCAGATTACAGTCCATTTCTTCAACCTATGCAGTGAATTTGTAATTCACCGATTCCCTATATTAAATCCATTCTTGCTTAAAATATCTTGAGTGGCACGTTTTCTGTACTTAATTTTGAGTGACACATTGAATAACGGTCCCTACTTGTTCAAGCACGTTTGCCGGAGAACCCAACTTGCAATGAGAGAGGAAGGTGCTACCAAAACCTTACCTCATCTTTCCACAATGTAAATGTAAACTCTGAGAGGGATGGGGACAGATTTATGATAAAAATCCCACTATCACTTCACATATTAATCAGTGAGCAAATGAACACATACTAGCTCCATGTCCAACAGTGCATTCATATTCTTTCTTGCTTCTTCAGCACTTTTTTCACTTTAACTAAACACAGAAGATGCTCCTACTTTTTTGAGTGCCTATTATATACCAGAAGTAAGGACAGGAGCTCTGATAAACTATTGCTAATCCTGATTAGGACTTTATAAGTATTTACAACCTTATTTATTTATTTATTTCAGATGAAGAAGCCCAGGTTCAGAGAGATAAATCTGACTGAATCCAAATTAACCCACATGCTGTTTGGTCATGGACCTTCTCCTTTACCTTTCACCTTACAAAGGCTTTGAAAGTTACATCACCTATACTGGGTGAAAAGTGCATTTAATACCAGAAGATCTGGTGTGAATTCAGCTCCAAGATAACCTAGCAGTGAAATCTGGGGCATGTCACTCACATATTCTGAACCTCAGTTTCCTTATCAGTAAGATGACTACATCAGCATGTGCCTTGGCTATTGTATAGGTTCCTGTATAACTCCACAGCTCTTTCAGCATCTATGGGAACAATCAGACGATTTTAAAATTTACACATCATTTAAGAGTAAACACCTAGTCAAGTCATTTCCCCTCTTTAAGTCTGTTTTCTCATCTACAAAATGAGTGTGATAGTTACAGCTCTCTCATTGTGAGGATTAAGCAGGATACAGTAACTAAAGTGCCTAGCACTGTGCTCCTACATGGTAAGCACCTAATAATTTTAGCTTTTAATATTCTTTATTATTAATAATACAATCACAAGTGCATCTGAGTCATTTTATCCAAGTAGCTTCCTCTACAACACTGTTGATAAGTCAAGAGGATTTAAAAAACGAAACCACCAAAAAATCCTTCTTTTGATTTTAGTAGTGCCCTGAGTACAGTTTATCTGCCAGGTATAACTTGTATTCTGAAGAGAAGAGAAACCTCCTGCCGTTTGGCTCCATGGTCTGGTTGGAAGGCTGCTTTCTCCCTGTCCTCTTGGCTGTTGAGACGGATGAGTGGATTTTCCATCCTTTGGTCACTGCCTATGGCTCAGGCCAGAGGAACAGATATGAAGAGTAGCCCCTGACCCAAGAGAGGAGTCTGATTAGATATGAACATTTTCCTGGGACCACTCCTTTCATGTCTGGCCTCCATGGCAAGCAGAGAATAGATGAGAGACAGCAGCCATATGCCAGAACCTATAGCAGACACTTGACAATTACAAATGCACCACAAGGTTATTTTGTGTTCGCCTGCCTTCTTTAAGCCAGAAGCGGTTCCAAAGTCTGTAGAGAATCATAGTAAAACCCATGTCTAAGTGGGCATGAAAGAAATCCCTCAGTATGCATGTGGGGAGAATGTCTGACTGAATAACGTAGAAACTAATCTAAGAGCCATTCATTTATTCAATATGAGAAAGCCTTTTGTAGGTAGCACTCAGCATAGAACTCATCTTTTTCATGCCAATATCTCTCCCATCAACCAACTACTGCAGAGACAAGTCTACTGCAGGAAGACAGAACAGGCATGTTTGGGGAGCACATAATTAGAGGAGGGTCCTCCTTAAGTCCCTGCCCTGAACAATTGTAGAACCAAGTAGCCAAAGCATCAGCTAGAACTATAGAAATTCAATTACTAAGGACTTTGCATTTCAAATCAGGAGCTTGAGTAATTATAGATAGAGAAATTAAGAAAATTTTTGCCATTAGTTTACAACATTGTTAAGGAAAGTCCAGTGAAAGGCAATGTAGGATATAGAAAATGATCAGAGACTTTTAAAAATGCAATAAAAGAAGGGTTTCTGAGCTAGAACAAGACAATAATATTTCCCATAGATACTCTGGGCCATAGAATTCACACAGTGTTTGTTTTGTTGTTGTTGTTGTTTATTTGTTTGTTTTCATGTGCATGTACATAAGCTGAGTTTGCTATGAAATGCATGTAGTCACCTGGTGACATTATTCAGATGTTTATTACAAGGCCTTTGGAGACTCTTTACGTAATCCTAACGTAAAATAATTTCTTCTAGATTTAATAAGAAAGCAGTTGAACTAGTTCTACCCAAAGGGCAATTTAGAATAAGGATGGTTATGCCCAGAGTATAAGACCTTGTAGGACAAGTTTTAAGTAAGGTTCATTTCCTGTTTGGGTGGTATACAAGTTAAGGAATCTTCTAATATCTTATTTTCCTTTGGAGTTCCTGGCTTCTTGACCCTCTATATATTTCTCTGAGGCATTGTTCAAAGCTCCCAGAAATCATTTTTAAAATCAATTCATTATTTATCAATTTATTATTTATTAAATATATACACATTTCTGGGTGCTTTTAATGGAACATTGGACTTAGTCATCCCCAAAAGCAAGGCTTCTCTTTGAGAATTCTTTGAGGGGCTGGGCTGGTTAAGTCCAGCTTCAGCTCCCTGCTACCCTCTGTTGATTTGGAAAGCAGCACATGGAGCACCCCTGGGTGGTATAAAGGTTGAATATCCCCTGTGGAGACGAAAGTGGTAGGAAAAAAATGTCATCTCCTGCCCCAAGGAGCACCCTATTGGCTGTGAAGGAGAAAGTGGTGGACTTAACATTTATCGAGAGACTATTTGTATGCCAGGCCTACCGTAATTAAACATTCCACCTCATCCTTTTCTCAAAACAGCACTGGAACTAGGTATTTTTATTCTTATTTAACACACGAAGAAGCTAGCATTCAAAGTGTGAAGCAACCTACCCTAAGTCACACAGGGAGCAAGTAGAAGAATAAGGATTTGATCCCTCCTGGATTGTACAGTTCCTTCACTTCTATGTCCTCCCAGGTCTCAACTCACATTTGATCCTTCTGTTTCTTGCCTCCCATCTATAATCAGCAACTCCAACAATGAAGAAAGTTGATATCTTAAGTCTCTCCCACTAATCTCTCAGGATTGCTCTCACCTAGATTTTCTTCTCCATTTCCACTAACAGTAGATCACAGACCATATCCTGAGTTAGTTGAATCACCTCTTGACTGTTTTTCCCACTGCTGGTCTTTCCCTCACATCCACTATTTGTGGTGCTGCAAGATTAGACTCCCTAGGTCAACTTGATTATGTCATTCCATAAATAATAATTTAAAAAACAAAACACAGTGGTTCTTTGTTGCATTCTCAATTATAATTATACTCCATACCTTGGCATTTTAAGCCTTCTATATGTCACAACAGTATATGTTCCAAGTCCTATCTCCAGTTAAGAGCTTACATCAAACTATATATTACTCAAAAAAGAGTTGTACACTTTCTAAATAATCCTAACACTTAGATTTCACTTATAACATTATTTTCATGAGGGTCACTTTTCTCCAAATAATACCCCCCTTTGAAGTCCATCTCAAATGGACCACTTTCTCAGTAAGCCATTCTAGATACTACCAACCAACAATGCTTTGCTTTTATGGATCTATCTTCCTCTGGTTGGAGTAAAAGAGAAAAAATACATGTACTGTCAACTGTGTGCTAAACTTGTATTACCAGCTTTACATGTTTTATCTCACTTAATCTTCTCCATAAACTTAGGAGGTTTAGTAATACTCTCTCTACATTCTACAGGTGAGAAAAGTGGCCATCAACGACACCAAGTGTGCCCAATTTCCTAACTCTAATAAGTGGTAGCATGGGAGTATAATCCAGGCCAATCTAATTTCAAGTATACACTTTACTCTATTCCACATATATTTACTAGGAGACCAATACTGTAATCTGTCTCACAGATATTTTTAGTTTGACTTGTATAATCTTTTAGGATATATGGATGGATAGAGAGAGAGAGAGAGAGAGAGATAAATTATTTATCAACTTGGAAAAGAGCACAAAAATATCTGTATTTTTAGCTTCTGTTGAAAAAACTCAGAACATACAGATATTTTGGGTCTGTATCCACCCCCCCATGATGCCAGTTGGTTTAATCTACATATTGATATTCTCTTTACATGGGCAAAGGTCCTCCAATACGCTGTGTTTCTCACTCTGTCCACTCCATGGCGTACCATTCTGATGTCTATATGTTTGTTGTCGTTTTGAAACCCATAAGAGTTTATTTTGAGGATCTCTCTCTTGTTCCATTTTTTATTCTTCACCAGTACCTGGCACAGTACCTCCAGCAAGGAACAGGGAGGAATTGAAAAAAGAAGCAACATTTAAAAGCACAAATGTTTGGTTTCGGAGGAACTTAAGTTTGTGTTGCAGTTTTATTTCTAAATGTTAGGCAGAATGCTTAAACTCCCTTCATCTTAGTTTCCTCTCAAGAGTTTGTGTGTGAAGTATATAACACCTACAAAGTAGTTAGTAATGTAACTGGCACATAATAAGTGCTCAGTAAGTATTAACTATTATTATGATGGCTAATATATCTGAAGTTTCAGCAAATTGACATTCTCTTCCATTAGCATTAAAAGAAATAGCAAAATGAGAAAAAAGGTAACTATTAATGGTCTGCCCTCTTACTGAATGGATCACATAGAGCAACCTTTTTTTTTCTTCCATTTCCTCATTTTCACAGGAGAAAAAAGTCAATCAGAATCTGCTAGAGCAGAGAAAAGCAAATCACGTTGGCACCTGAACAAAAAAGCAACGTTAGTTTATTTTCTTTGTAGAAAGTCATCTGTTCGCAAACCTCTTTTATGAAATACCTGTCATAGTCCATTTTATTGAACGTTACTCACTCCACATATTTTGGCCTCAAGGTCATTCCATTATCAGTTCCTACATCACGTTTAGTATTGGAAATGGACTGGGAGAGATGGAAAGGAAAACATGCACACAAACATACAACACACTCACCAGATGGACAGCTCAGATAATAAAGGTGATTTCAACCCACAGCAGGAGGAAGTCCTACCTGTCCCTACTTCAGATGTAACCAGCTCCAGTGACACTTACTGACAGATCTGGAAAGACAGCTCACTATTGAAGGTGCCTGAAGCCAGAAGCAGCTTTCAATCTGATCACCAGCTCATACGAGGTAACCCATATATCTTGCATGCGTTGTTTCATTTTTTAAAAACACACATTTGTTTTTTGGTTTTTTTTGTTTTTTTTTGTGGTACACGGGCCTCTCACTGTTGTGGCCTCTCCCGTTGCGGAGCACAGGCTCTGGACACGCAGGCTCAGCGGCCATGGCTCATGGGCCCAGCCACTCCGCGGCATGTGGGATCTTCCCGGACCAGGGCACAAACCCGTGTCCCCTGCATCGGCAGGCGGACTCTCAACCACTGCGCCACCAGGGAAGCCCTAAAAACACACATTTGTTTCCTTTATTTTCAAATAAAAAATCTGACCAAACAACGACAACAGAAGTATTCAAATACCTCCTCCATCCTGAAAAGTACCCCAAGATCCCCAGAATATTGTCCAAGGTTGCTACCATTTTTTTCTACGGTCTTAACAGGGCTGCCCTGATTCATTTTTTACGTGGCACTTTGATTATCATGTGGAGTTGTCTGAAAACAAATTTGGAGATATATGGGTTTTGTGGTTTGCCCAATTAGAATTTCTGCACAACCACTGGCCTCCAAGCATCCTTTGTGCTTTTCCATTTCTGTCTATTAAGATTTCCTGTTACTTGAGGTTTTTACTACAATAGCTTTTTTTTAGTAACTTAGGACCTGGCACAAAAAGGAAATTGATGCATGTAGGTGGAAGTGAATTAAATTCAGGGAAGAGATTGACTTTCCAAGCCCTTTGACTCTGTACATATGTGAATGAATTGTGGTCCAAGCTGCACAAACAGAGCCGGGTTATGGAGACAGAATCTGTATCTTAAGGTCCCAGTGAGGTCTAGGACCTACAGGAATGATATTCTGAAAGAGCAGATGATAATTACAGGCCAAGTAACACAGATGTGTGTTTAGTCACTTGTTTCTTTTGAAATTACATCC
Source organism: Pseudorca crassidens (assembly GCF_039906515.1). Taxonomy (NCBI): domain Eukaryota; kingdom Metazoa; phylum Chordata; class Mammalia; order Artiodactyla; family Delphinidae; genus Pseudorca; species Pseudorca crassidens. The sequence goes on from NC_090304.1 coordinate 58,535,667, forward strand.
TAATGACCTGATGGTGCACTTCTGAAGGAGTGGAACACATGACCTCAGTTATAGAGAACCCAGAAATATCTTTTTCACATTGAATATATATATATATATATATATAGTTATAGATGAAAGGGGCCATATAGACACCTGATCCTGCTCTCAAATTAGTATCATAAAGAAGAGTTTAGACTAACTCCTCTATAGTGAAAATCTTCAGTTTGGGGTAGATACCTTCCAATATTTAATAGCCTTGACTAATAATCCTAACAGCAGATCAACTCCCTTAGTTACCTAGGAGTATGTATTATAATGAAGATGTCCAAGAAAGAAAATATTTTCTGTTTAATCCCCAACCTGTTATTGATGAAGAGAAGGCAGGTATCAGTTTCTTTATTACACAAACATGCAACTGTAGTCTTTTTTAAAAATAAAAGTGCCTGGATGTACCCACAACATTTGTTTTTACTTAGGTAATAGTACAATGTATTCATTCCATATCTTTACATTTTATTTACTTTATCCTGATTTGGCTGTTAAAAATGCTACTTATCCAAAGTAATATTATTTTTCAAAAGATTTCCAGCAATTCTCAGTAGGCTATTGAGACTTGGTCAGGTGCTTAGAAAGTTACCTCCAACCCGCCACTAAAGACAATGAGACTAATAATTCTTTCCTTTAGGTAGCAATTTAAAGTTGACAAATTCCTTACACCCTCATTCTGTCATTGAATTCTTATCAGAAATTATTTGGCAAGATAAGTCATGTTATTTTTCTCATTTAAAAGATGAGGAAATTGGTGTTCAGAAGGGTTAAATGCTTTCTCTACGGAAGCAAATGCAACTAAAGTGGAGTTCATGGTGTATTTTCTAAAGTAGCTTTATCAACTAAATAAGGACAACTTTCAATTCGAGCGCAGATTCTCCCCTTTGACTGAGATCTTATCCAATTGCCTTGTAAGCATCTCTATCTAGACATGGCACAATTACTTCCCACTCAACCTGTCCAAAAATGAACTTGTTATCACCTCCCAAATGTGTCATCCCCACGGGGTGCCCAATTTCAGTGAATGGTATCTCCAAACACCAAGGGAACCAAGTTATAATCTCCTCTTTTATGCTTCTCACCACTCTGATGTGCAATCAATCATCAAATTCAGCCAGTTTTATATTCCAAATGTCTTCAGAATCTGTTCACCTCCTTCTACTTCTCTAGGTTACATCACATTTTCCTCTTACTTGGGGTGATACAATTATCTTCCAACTGTCCCATACTTCAAACCATGCTGCAGTTCCTAATGCCTTACAAATTAAGTACAAGTATTTTGTTACAAGTTTCTTCCTTCATAAAGTGGAGATAATAGTATCTATCTCTAAGGGCTATTTAATGAAATAATTAGATTCTGGATGTAAATATAGAAGGCATTTTAATTGTTACTTGAGTAAAGGCAAGGACTTCCTGGATTATGAGGATAACAGCTTCCAATTTAGATGATATTGTATCCATTTTAAATATAGGAAAACAGGTTCAGAACAGTGATGAAATCTGTCCAAAGTCAGGTGATAAGTGATATTCCAGAGGTTTTTCCACAAAACTGTCAGACTCTTGGTAGTGCCTTTTCTAAGCCTAGGGTAGTAGGACTGAGCTGAAGCCACTGGGAAAATGGAATGCCTCACTTACTCAATGGGACTAATGAAAATGGTCCCCCAGGAAGGAGCAAGTCAGTCCCATCACTAGCTCAGATGGGTCACTCTGCCTCAAGCCTTGTATCTGTGAGCTGCTGGGTGACTTTTACCTTATGTCTCTCATCCTTTTTTGACTAATAAGCTAATCTGGAATATTTTCTTGTCACAGAAATGGCAGAGGCATAAGAGGACAAGCCCAATCACACAAGTGTGTTTCAAGCCTTTAATCAGTTTGTGTCTGCCAACATCCCATTGGCCAAAGCATGCCACATGAAAGAGTCCAATATCAAACAGCAGGGAAGTACAACATGCGCATGGAGTGGCTTTGGTCAAAATTTCTAAGTCACATGGGAAAGGACACGGGCACAGGAAGGGGTAAAGAACTGGGGCCCATAAGGCAACTTACTATGTGGTAGTTTCTAGTCTGAGACTATTAAAAACAGTGCGACCAGGTATATCCTCGCACATGTCTTTTGATAAACATATGTGTGAAGTTTTGTTGGGTATATTCCTAGAAGTGGAATTGCCAAATCAATTCCAATCATGTGGCTAGCTTTAGTAGATAACGACAAATAGTTTTACGAATTTAAAAAAGTGGTTATTACAAAATACACTGCTTTCAGCACCACATAACATTTTCAGTTGTTCTATATATTTGCCAACACTTGGTATTACTTTTCTTATTCATTTTAGTCATTCTAGTGATTAATAATGGTAGTGCATCCTGACTTTAATTTGCATTTCTCTAATGACTGTTAAGCATCTTTTCTAAAGTAACTATTTCTTCCTTTTTCTATTTAATTGTTCCTATTTTTCCTAATGATGTATAGGAAAAAATCTTGTATTTTGGGCACAAGACCTTTTATAGATGTACGTATTATAAATATCTCTTCACACTCTGTGGCTTGCCTTTTCACTCTCTTAAGTATCAAAATTCTTAATCCAAATATAGTACAAGTTATCAATATCTTCCTTAGAGTTAGTATTTTTTATGTCCTGGTCAAAAATGTTTTGGCTACTCCATGGTTATAAAGATGCCCCTAAAGAGTTAAGTTTGAGATAACAGAAGCAAAAGGATAGAGTTGTTGGTGACAACATTTACTTAGATTGTCAAACTGGGATAACCCACAGGATATGAGCCTTGGGTGGAAGGCAACACAGGCCTGGATGACACCAATGCCATTTCCTGAGCATAACCTTACATAATAATTTCACTTTTAGGCACAAAATTCATACTCCCTCCACTGTTATACCATTTGGTCTTCAAGTGTGTAAAAATAACACAAGGGTAAACAATATTTGTCACCTTGCATCCTTATAGATTCTGGACAATCACCTCTGAACCTGGGAAAACTTTATGAATACTTCTGTAGTACATGAATACTTTTCTTGATTTGATTTTCTGTGGGTATTGTGTAACAAAAATCCATGTAAATGAACCAGTTGGAATGTCTTAGTGATAGACTATCCAGTAGTGGTAGAAAATCCTATCCTCTGTGAGAAACTCTCACCAAATACAGCCTCACCTCCTCTGTAAAAAGCTCAGGAGTTTCTCTATAAGCAGGAACTGTATGCATGACTCCTCCACCAAAGATAGAGATGTAAAGATGACCCTTGGCCTAAGGCTGTTCTGTGAATGCTAGAGTCATGGCTGAAATCCTGGTCTGTAGACTATTATAGCTCAATGTTTCAGTGAACCATACTGCAAGTAATTAAAATTTGAAAGCCATAAGAGTTAGAAGAGACAATTTATGGAAGACAGTATTGGTTAAACTCTCTGGCTCAAGCCAAATTACCTAGATTTGTATCCTGACTCCATCACTTACAAGCTGCGTAGCCTTGGGTGTTTTATTTAGCATATATGTGTTTCAATTCCCTCAACTATAATTATGAATCTACAAATCTGTATAACTCTATCAACAACTATCTTTGTATCTATATATCTCTAATTAGTTAAAGTGCTTGGAAAAATGATAAGCCAACAGTAAATACTCCACACAAATCCAGCTGGCTCTTGAATAACATGGGGGGTAGGGGACACCAACTGTCTGCCCAGTTGAAAATGTGCATATAGTTTATAGTCAGCTCTCCCAATACCATGTTCCTCTGTTTCAGTGGTTCCTCTATACCTGTGGATTCAACCAAACATGGAGCTTGTAGTATGGTAGTATTTACTGTAGAAAAAAATATGTGTATAAGTGAATCCAATGCTTGCAGTTCAAACCTGTGTTGTTTGGGGTCAACTGTATTGTTGTTATAGTGTATCACAGATGACAATGACATAGATGTCCTAAAAGCCTCCAGCTTGCTGGAATCAACTTGTTCCAATATCTAAAATAAAATTAATTTAAAAAATAAGTAAAATGACATGCAAAACTTAGCTTTATTAATAAAAACCATGATAGTGGTACCTCTTATGGGTTACTAATTGGGACATGGTCTTCTAGTTGTTGAAAATGTTCTATATCCTGATTCAAGTTACGGTTGTATGAGTATATACGTGTGTAAAAATTCATTAAATTGTATACTTAAGAAGTGTGCACTTGACTGAGTGTATTATACATCAAGTAAAAGAAATTAAAATTCCTTGAAGCACCCTCTCCACAATGGGAAATGCAAATTTCCCCATTCTACTGACCTCATAATTCTCAGAAAGCTCTTGTTTCTCCAGTGACCTCATACTTCATATTTCTGCTTCTGCTGAGGTCCCTGATTCCCTCACCTCTCATTCTAGATGGTATTCGTATCTCTCCACTCAACATTTTTATTGATTCAAACAAGGAGTAAAATAACTTTTCCTTGATTTTCCCAAAGTAGTGTTCATAAACGGTAAGGGACTAACAAAAGGAATTCTGATAATTATAATGCATCTTAACACACAACTTAAAATAGAATACTAGACGTTGTAAAGTCCCTTGTGCACACCTTCCCTTGGCAACTCTTACGAGTTTCTCCCTGGGATTCAATCTCTTATCATCTTGCTTCATTTTTTTTCATCAAAATATCTCTTTTCTTTCCATTTCCTTGATTCCCTCACCTCTGTGCTGCCTGAATACAGAACTGAAAACTTGTCTTACTTCACCCTTCAATGTAGCTTATCCATCTCTGCTTGCCTCTACTCATAGGCTGACAGAGTCTATCCTTGACCAAACTGTAGTCAGGCTCTTATAAATTCTCTTCCCAATTAGACTTTTGGACTTTTGTGTCAGTCTTTATATCACGCAGTTTTAGCAAGAATCCTGCTAGATTGACTTATCCAGAGTACCACATCCTCAATATCTGATCATCCTTGATATCTGATCAGGATTCTTATCCCACAGGTAATGTCTGATAACTCTGAACTGCCTTCAGCAAGCATCCAGCAAGAATCCTTGGCCTAGCTAGAAATCCATTACCCCATTACCCACACTTCAACCTCCCCATCTCATTCCTTGGCAATAAATCCCCACTTTTCCTTGTTATAATCAGAGTTGAGCCCAGTCTTTCTATCACACTGACAAATGCCATCTTAGTACTTTCTATACCTATTGCAATAGTCTTGAATAAAATCTGCCTTACCATTTTAACACATCAGGAAAACTTTTACTTTAACAAGGCCATGTGCTTAAGTGCTATTTATCCACAAAAGAATGTATCAGAGTTTTTTGTTTTTTCAGAAAAGCAACAGATATATATTTTTAGAAAAAAAATCAATTATCTTTACTCATTCAGAATTTTATTACAATAGTGTTACTTTTAGGGAATAATTCTGTACTCATTATCTACAGTGTCATTAATGATATACAACCACAAACAAACTCATAGCATCAATTTAAATATATTGCTATATACAGTATAAGGTATATAGACTACATATATATTATAAAGTATGTTTATATATGTACATATATGTATATATGAACATATAATTAATAAAAGTATGTATATACTATATATGTGGTATGTGTATGTATGTATGTGTGTGTGTATATATATATATATATAAAATATATCATATTTCCTTGATTTAAAAATACCTGTTTTTCACATTTTAAAGTATCTGAAATTGGAATATAATTTTTCTGAAAATGAAAAATACAGCCATTACGAAGAGAAATCTTGTCTTGCCTGTGAGCATACGAGTTAGTTACATCCATGCTATTGTTATCTGAGTTGGATTATTTGATTGTTAACATTACACAGTTAAATATTGATTTATATTTGGATACCTAATTGTCATTTAAAATGTCTTCAAGAAGATTATACATTACTACAAAGTCTGACTGAAATGAAAAGTTATTGTGTACGTCAAAGATTATCTGTCATACAGCAGGCATTGCAATAGTAGGCAGGCATTTGATAGTAGAAACTATCAAATTTCTGGAAGAGAGAGTATTTTCAACCCTAGGAGAAGTTAGTGTCACCAATTTATGCATTATGAAGGATTACCCACTCAGGAACATAACATCTACTTTCAACCCTAGGAGAGGTTAGTGTCACCAATTTATGCATTATGAAGGACTACCCACTCAGGAACATAACATCTATCTGTCAAAAGCCTTTGGCTGACTTGCAAAAGGGACTATTTCACTTCCCATAATGTGTAGTCTAGTAACAGAACTTTCAAAATGTCAGGTTCATCCAAATGTGGAAAATCCCAGGTATTTTTTTTTTATTTGGCTCAAAATTATTATTATATTATTATATATTTTGTAATATGACAAAACAGTCTGGATGACAACTAGAGGTTATGAAAAATAGAATATTGTCACTGTGATATTATGCACACTGGTTGGTGGCTAAAAGTGATTTGTGCATAAAACTTTCTAGACTCAGTGCAAAGAAGGTTTAGACTAAAATGTTGATAGTCATACTGAAGAAGAATATTATTTATAATCATGTAGCTAACTTATAAGTTATCTCGATAAGAATCAAGTTCATTTTATATTGAATTTTTTCCCCTATCCCTCTCCTCTGAGCTGTGGTTAAATTGATGGTGAATTTTATAATTACTGGCATCTTAAAATTAAATAAATAAAGTTTTCCATATTATGTTGAATATATGTGAGATGGATGGGCAGGTTGATGAAAGGGTAGATGGGAGGGAGAGAGGAAAAGAGGAAAGAGTACAAAGCTCCTCGTTTATCTATATTTTTTATCAGGACCTTTAAAATCAATCATAGCTCTATTGAAATAATTCATATTATCAGCTATTTCAATCAAATACCACAGATGCTGATTCTCTACCCTGTGTTCTATAGACTGAATGTTTGTCTCCCCTTAAAATTTATATGTTGAAATCTAATTCCAAAGGAAAGGTATTTGGAGGTGGGGTCTTGGGAGGTGACGGGGTCATGACAGTGGAGCCTTCATGAATGGGATTAGTGACTTTGTATAAGACCTCAGAGAGCTCTCCAGTTCCTCCCACCATGTGAAGACACAGAGAGAAGATGCCTTCTGTGGGCCAGGAAGCAGGTTCTCTCACTAGACACCGGGTCTACTGGTCCCAAGAAGTGTGATAAATAAATTTCTGTCCTTTAAGCCACTCAGTGTATGATATTTTTGTTACAGCAGCCTGAACGGACTAATAACTGTGGTAAAAAGTGTTGGAACACAAACAATATGGGACATATTGCACTTGCCCATAAGGAACACACACTGTTGACCTCTGGAATAATAAGCAGAAGTCCAAGTAGGGCATATCTACAGGAGAGAAGAGATTTACTGTTGGCTATTAAGGCAAAGGCTCTATGAGGAAGTTATTCCTCAAGACTTTGGAAATAAGGAATAATAAAATTATGGAAAATGTACACTAGGTGCAATTAACATGCCCAGGGTTGGAGGCAACAATCATTATGGTTGGAATGGTTCAAAAAGACAATATTAGCAGTTTCCTTCAGTGTAATTAATCTGGGTCTATGTTTTTATTATTCCTGGATTTGTCCATAATAATAATAGCTACAATAAATAACCAATAAATCTTTTAAATGGCAAAGTAAATGTATTTAGTGTATTTATACTCATTTTATTAATAAGGATACTGAGACATACTAACTCAGTTAGAGCCGTTCAGTCAGTAGAGAATAGAGCTATTATATATAGATTTTACTCCTCATCTGCATTTTTTCCAAGTTCTCTGAAGCACCAGTTCTCAAATTTTGTGACTTTGTGGTCTGCAAACGCTTTTACAATCTTAAAAATTATTGAGGACTCCAAAAAGCTTTTGTTTATGTGGGCTATGTCTATTAATAGTTACTATGTTCGAAATGAAAACCAAGAACTTAAAAATAATTTGTTAATACATTTCTAAATAATAGAAAGCCCATTATATCAGCATGAATAATGCAATTTTATGAAAAATAACTGTTTTATAAAACAAAACACTTAATAAAGCAGACTCATTTATATTTTTGCATCTTTTAAGAAAACAGTGTCTAACAAAATAAGACAAGTTCTCATACTATTATTTAAAAAATAATGTCTAACAATATAAGACAATTTAGTTCTCTGTGTTCAATCTGTTTTGATATGTTGTTTTCATGGAACTATATGAAGAAAATTTAGCCTCACAAATACGTGTAGTTGAAAAATGGAAGAATATTTTAATAGCTTTTTCAGATAACTGATACTGCCCCAAAACTTGGCAAGTGGAGTTTCTTAAAGGTTATTTGCAGTGTGGCATCTGAAAACACATTGATGAATATTTAGTTACATTAAAATCCATTGGTATATTCTGCACTTTCATGGAGTTTTGACCTACACATGATTTTATATTAGGTATTTGGCATTTAGAAAAATATTGATTCATTGAGCTATGCAGATCTTCCAAATGTCTACACGTCATTATACAAGATCAAAAAATTGCATTTGATAGTATCACCCTTATCTCAACAGAAAAGTCTTCTAGTATTGAAGCTGTCAAGCTGATGGTAGTGAAATAAGTTTCCTAAATACTAACTTTTACTTGCAAGCTTAAATTTTATCATTGGCAACAAATACTGTTAGTGTTTTCCTTGAAGTGACAGGTTACTTCCTTCATTTTCAAGAAAATGTCTACCAAATAACCAAGTCTAAATAACCATAATTTTGTTTGCCAGTTGTTCTTTCAAGTATAAATGACGTCCCTTGAAAACGTGGCTCGTTCAGTTCATAACTCAAACAATCAAACCGGTGCCATCATACTTCAAAATACAACATAAGAGTATCTATTTCATCGCACAGAATAAGAAAAAAATATGTGTTCTCTAGGTCCAAGATGGTAAAACTAATAATTTTTACTACATCATCAAGGATGTTCTTAAGTGAAATTGGCTTAAAAAAAAAAAAAAAAAACAACTGAAAATGATGCTGAAGGACGCAATGACACTTGTATAGTTTGGTACCCTTGTCTTGCTTCATACTAAAGGTCACCAATTATAAGCACCATTGATTTTGCACCAGCAGTACAAATGTCAGCACAGTTTAAAAGGCAAATGATTTCTTAGTACTAGTACTATTTTTAAGTACTTAGTACTATTATGAAAATAGTCTTGACCTCATGAAGTCCCTAAAGGTCACAAGGACACTCATGGGTCTACAGGCCGCACTTTGAGATGTTCTATCTTAGAGTAAAGCACAGCACATCCTGTATGCCTATGTTTACAAATGTTTGTATAAAAATGTTTTAAAAACCTTAAAGGGAAAGAATCCAATAAGTAAATTTGTAAAGGATGACTAAATGGCAAAAGTATGAATAAAAAAAAAACTACTAATGTATTATGTATGAAATCTTTAAAACATTAATTAAAAATAAATTTTATGAGAAAAATATTTCAAAGATTTAAAGTAAGAGAAACTTTAGTTATGATATCCTATAAGATAGCACATTTATCATTTACATTGCTTCCCTTTTTACCTATAAACCCAACATACTGAATCTATCAATATGGAATTCAAGTCTGATGGATAATTTTAAATAGTTCAGAAAACATTGGGACAAGATTTAAGTATTTCTGGGAGCAAAAGGAATGAGTTTCTGTGATATATAAATACAAAATGGTATTAAGAATGGTAATAGTTATTGTTTATTGCTCTGTATATATTATGCAGCTTAATCCCACATCATACTTATGACTTAACCTCAGAGGAGAGAACAAGTGTAGATCATCTGCACTCTGTCCAGGGGGAGGAAACTATGAGCTAAAATCCACTGGTCTCCTTGACTCAAAGCCTAACCCTGAAATACAAGGAAGACACACACCCTGCTGCCTTCCGCAAACCTTATATTTCCAATCTGGAAGATAAAAGATGCAGCAATAATGACTAAACAGAAAAACTGCTAAAACCCTTTTCTGAAACTGTGCAGTGAGCCAGCTCTCCTTTGTAAGAAAAAGATGAAGTAGAATATTCCACATCTAATTAGCAATCTTAAGGAAGTGAATTAACACCTTCTTTCTGATGTGCTGCAAGCCAGACACAGTTGAGTCCCCATCCTTTAGAGGCTTGGAGCCTGATACAGAGAGGTCAGCGTATGAGGATGCATGGTGCACGGTGTCACCCAAGGCACCATGGTGGGAAACTTACATTTCTACACAAAACAGAAGAGGGAAAACAAAAGCAGATCAAACCCCATTGGTAGTCAGTCTTCCCACTAGCTTGTAAGTTCCTTTTGGGCAGGAGTGCTACATAATTCATTTTTGAATCTCCATAATGGCAGAATGCTCAGGTACATGGAAAGCATTCAATACATGCTTATTTTTAACAAAACTGAGTGGGAACTGAAGTTTAGTGCTGTAAGAAAACACAACCCATGTGTTTGAGTGTTAACATTTTCTAAGCCTTGTCCTAATCTCGTATCAAGCTGGTCGTGATTAGTAAATGCTCAAAGACTCTTTATTGTGAACTTAGTAAAATTATTTGCGCAAACAGTGTCTGATACCATAGATGCCTCTTAGAGCTTTTCATCAGGGCACTAAGCTGTGCACCTATGTTTGTGGATTTTAAAAAACATCTGTCCCTGAAAGCTTTGTAAATTCTTTCCTCATATCAGAGACAATGTAGTTTTTAAAATAAATTTATTTATTTAATTAATTTATTTTTTGGATGTGTTGGGTCTTCGTTGCTGCGTGAGGGCTTTCTCTAGTTGGGGCGAGCTGGGGCTACTCTTCGCTGTAGTGCACAGGCTTCTCATTGCGGTGGCTTCTCTTGTTGCGGAGCACGGGTTCTAGGCGCGCGGGCTTAGTTACTCCGCAGCACGTGGGATCTTCCCGGACCAGGGGTCAAACCCGTGTCCCCTGCACTGGCAGGCGGATTCTTAACCACTGCCCCACCAGGGAAGTCCCGACAATGTATTTTTAAGGTTACATTAGTTACTACACATATACAAGCACACACACACACACACACACACACACACGTACACGTGCATGTATTATGCATGGGTATGTACATATACACATATATATTTACATATGTGTGTATAAACTTCTTCCAATACAAAAGTACAGTTGATACTCTGCGTAGCACCTCCCTCTAACATACCCATTGATAAAAATCACTATGCAAAACTAAACAAAAATAAAAGGGGGTTCTAAAAACCTAAACCAGTAACTTATACTGTGTGTTTCCTTGGTTATCTTGGTCTAGAAAAAGTCTTACCAAGCAATTCCTACAGCAGCAAGGAATTATTGCCATTAAGTTGGCAGCAGTCACCTGAAATGTGGCACGGTGATGGCAGGGGAATGCATGCCTTCTATCATTCCTGCCTAACAAACTTTCCTATTAATTGAAAATATTTTTCACATTATATAGTTCCACAAACTCAATTCTACTTCCTCTAATTATCTAGGTGAGAAGATTCTCCTCAACCCCAGAAATTGTTCATAAAATTGATCATACAGTCATTTTTCTGCACCGTCACTGAAGATGGTGTTGTCTCTGCATTTATCCTGGAGAACCCTGGAGGCTTCTGAGCTGCCTGCTGCCACGCTCTGCTCTGTGACTCACGTCCTGTTCCTCAGAGGCCCCTTACAGCACAGGCCCTCGTGACCAGCAGATGAGCAGATCAGCCTACTGAGATTTCTTATTTAGACACTAATGGTTTACTTACCTAATACATGGAAGGTTCTCCTATTTATGAAGCTGACAGTCTCTGGAGACACACAGATATGAATATGGGTTCAAATACCAGCTCAGTCACTGCTAGATTCTTTAATCACAGGTACATTACTTAACTGCTCAAAGTTTCATTTTTCTCATCTGAAAAATAGCTATAACTGTAATACCTAGTCTATCTCTCTGTCTTGAAGATAATTAAACTAGATATAAAGAATGCCTGAGGTAGTGCCTGATACAAAGTCAGTGCTCAATGCCAGTTGTTGTATGAGCCGGGATAGGATAAGCTAGGCTGTGGAAACACATTGCCTCTGAAATCTCAGAGGCTTAACCCAAAAAAGGTTGGTGAGATTCTGAGGCTCTTCTTCTCAGCAATTCTGTGAGTGGTGGGCTCAGGCACCCTGGCTGCTCCCAAGCTATCAATATACCTTCTCTATGGTGCCTGCCAAGGTGGTCACAGAAAGTAGGAAGGGGAAAGAAGAACTGTATGGGATTTTTCTAAGAGCTGGTTTGGAACTTATTTGAATCTGTGTTACCCTCATCCTATCTGCCAGATGTCAAGCAGCCACATTCAAGGGAAGCTGTGAAATGCAGTCTTCCCAGCGGTGCTACATAGGCAAAGCGTGCTGGGAAATGTAGTCTTCTTGTGTGTGCTCCAGGAATGAGGTGATATTGTAAACCATTGTTTATCAGTGTTTACGGCAGCATTTTCCCTGCCATAGTTACTAGTATTATTACCCTTAGAGTTATACCACATCTATATTAACTTTATTTTTTAACGAAGTGATTAACTACAGTAAAATCTTGCAATAATGTGTCACACATAATGATAATCCAGATATACGTTAATTGTCCATTCATTCACATTCTCATCAGCTAAGATGTTGGTCATTCCAATAACTGCACGATACTGCGACCCTATATTTTATGGAATTAAAGTATTTGGATCTGAGTTATAACACTATGGATAGGTTTTACTCTGTTTAAAATAAACATTCCTTTCTGAATGTACTAAGGGTTCCCCAAAAGTGCAGTCAAATCTACTCTTCTAATATAAGTGGAACTAAAAGGGGTTATTGATGAACCTTAGCTGGGTAGAAAAATGGCATTGCAGTGAATCAATTTGTGATGGTATATAAAGAACAAGAATGAGATGAAGCCAAACATCTGAAATTCATATTCTGATTCTACCTATTATTAACTTAATAACTCAAGATCTGTGTTTCAATTTCCTCATAGGTAATTTAGAGCTTTGAAGAATGTAAAATTAAGGCAAGCTGTGCTAATAGTTATCATCTTGTCTAGTAACAAGCAGTGTAGACATATTACCATATTTAATTAACAGAACAACCCTATTAAGTAGAAACTATTTGTATGACTGTTTTATGCAAAAGTAAGCCAATGTTTAATAACTCGCCCAAGGTCACACAGGATTTTAAACCCAGATCTGCATAACTCCACAGTCCAGAACCCATCATGCTGCTTCTTGAAGAGCTCTGTCATTTTTAAAATTAACTGTATTATCATTATTGTTATGGTTATTATTATACCATCGACCTTGGCTTCTTTTCATTTTGTCTTGGGAAGACTTCCTTTTTTAGTCGTTTAAAACAGGTTTTGTTATAAACCACTTGGAAAATGAAAAGGCAGATAATTCAAGACACTGATACAATTTAGAGAATCAGCAAAACTACAGAGAACATTTAATTTGCAATTCAAATGGCACTTTTGGTGCTACATATGTGATATAAAATAATAAATACTGAGTGCAGCTAGGTTCCTGCCTGATTCCTCTACTCTTTGGCTTCAGGTGGTCCGAAATTCAAAGCCAGATCACCTTCATTAGAATGTTAAGTATGTTTATACTGTTTCCTTTTCTCTATAAATTTGTTTTCCGAAAGCTCCAATTTCAACCCAAAGTTTTTAATATTATTCACCAACACTTTACCCCTCATATAATACTCAGTTTATTACGAGAAAGACAGAGACAGAAAGTATTATATGAACCTCTATGTTTTTTTTAAGTCTGATTCTGTGACATCTATATCAACACATTTTTCTCTTCTACTATGAAAAAAACAGCTTTACGGAAGAGAGAATGGAAGTTGGGATCAAGATGGTGGAGTAAGAGGATGTGGAGCTCACCTGCCCCCAGGAACACATCAAAAATGCATCCACGCATGGAACAATTATCACTGGAAACTGGCAAAAGGACCCCTGTACAACTAAAACTATAAGAAAGATACACACGTGATCAGACAGGAAAGGGGGAAAAAGTGAATGGGTCAAGAACCTTGCCCCTGGGAAGGAACTGAGAGGAAAATGGAGATTCCATGGATGGACACCTGTCATGGTGTGTGAACAGCCTGAGCCACAGATTGAATGCCCCGGTCTTGGGGTCCTATGTGGGGAAGACAAGCACCCTTGGGTGGCTGGAGGACCACTGGGACTAACAGAAGGGCCTCAGAAAGGCTGGACTTCGCCTGTGAGAAGGCTGTGCTTGCAGGCTAGAGCCCGAGGCAGGGAGGAGACAGGTCTGTCCTAGCAGTTGCCCGGTTTCCTGCTACTGCCTCACTACGTGCCCCAGCCAGAGTGGAGCGAACGCTTCAGCCCTATTCACTCCATGTCAGAGTGCAACACTGGATGTGGAGTGGCCACAACTGGGAAAAGACTTGACTGGGGGACACAGAGGTGATATGGTCTTTTTCTAAAAATTTATTTATTTTTGGATGCATTGGGTCTTCGTTGCTGCATGCGGGCTCTCTCTAGTTGCGGTGAGTGGGGGGTTACTCTCTGTGGCGGTGCGCGGGCTTCTCAGTGTCGTGGCTTCTCTTGCTGCAGAACACAGGCTCTAGATGCGTGGGCTCCAGTAGTTGTGGCTCGTGGGCTCTAGAGCACAGGCTCAGTAGTTGTGGCGCATGGGCTTAGTTACTCCATGGCATGTGGGATATTCCCGGAATAGGGCTCAAACCTGTGTCCCCTGCATTGGCAGGCGGATTCTTAACCACTGCGCCACCAGGGCAGTCCGGTGATATGGTCTTGGGGTAGAGCCTGGGAGGGGCAGCAGCAGCCAATGTTGGCACTTACATAAGCAGCAAATCAGAAGCAGCCCAGCTCTCTGAGGGCAGGCGCTCCACCATAGCTCATGCCCCTGATACATGACCAGAGTACCTGTGGGCCCCACCTGCCCTGTAGATTGATTCCACAACCAGACGGCAGGGGTGGTGGAGGCTAGGGGCAGTGATTGGCTATGAAGGACATAGGGGACTTGCACTGGAGGCCTCTGAGCAGAGCTGCAGGTACCTGCACAGGCCCTGAAGTGCCAAAGCAATCTTGAGAAAAATGAAGAAAGCTGGAGGTATCACCCTCCCTGACTTCAGACGATACTAGAAAGCTACAGTAATCAAAACAACATTGTATTGTCACAAAAACAGACAAGTAGATCAAAGGAACAGAATAGAGAATCCAGAAATAAACCCTTTTGCCTGTGGTCAATTAGTCTATAACAAAGGAAGTAAAAATATACAATGGAGAAAGACAGTCTCTTCAATAAGTGATTCTGGTAAAACTCATCAGCTATATGTACGATAATGGTATTAGAACTCTCTTCACACCATATATGAAACAAAACTCAAAATGGATTAAAGACCTACATATAAGACCCGAAATCATAAAATTCCTAGAAGAGAACATACGTAGAACATTCTTTGAAACAAGTCATAGCAATATTTTTTGGATCTGTCTCCTAAGGCAAAAGAAATTAAAGCAAAAGTAAACAAATTGGACCTAATTAAACTTAAAAGCTTTTGCACAGCAAAGGAAATCATTGACAAATCTAAAAGACAGCCTACTGAATGGGAGAACATATTTGCAAATGATATGACCAAAAAGGGATTAATATCAAAAATATATAAACACCTCATACAACTCAATAGCAATAAATCAGACAGTGCAACCAAAAGATGGGCAGAAGACATGAATAGAGATTTTTTCTAAAGAAGACATATAGATGGCCAACAGGCACATGAAAAGATGCTCGACATCCCTAATTATCAGAGAAATGCAAACAAGACAGTAATGAGATATCACCTGACACCTGTTAGAATGGCCATCATCAAAGTCTACAAATAACAAATGTGCCGAGGATGTGGAGAAAAGGGCACACTTGTACACGGTTGGTAGGAGTGTAAACTGGTGTACCCCTGATAGAAAACATTATGAAGCTTCCTCAATAAACTAAAAATAGAACTACCATATGACCCACCAACTCCACTCCTGGGTATAAATCTAGAAAAAATGAAAACACTGATTTGAAAAGATGCATGGACTGCAGTGTCCATAGCAGCACTGTTTACAATAGCCAAGATATGGAAGCAACCTAAATGTCCATTAACAGACAAACAGATAAAGAATATATGCTGGAATATTACTCAGCCATAAAAAAGAATGAAATTCTGCCATTTGCAGCAATATTTATTGATCTAGAGAATATTATGCTTAGTGAAGTAAGTCAGAGAAAGACAAATACTATATGATATCACTTATATGTGAAATCTAAAAAATAACAGAAACATATGTACGTAGCAAAACAGTAACAGGCTCACAGGTATAGGAAAAAAACTAGTGGTTACCAGTGAGAAGGGGGAAGTGGTGAGGAGTATGTTAGGGGTATAGGATTAAGAGATACAA
Organism: Pseudorca crassidens; assembly: GCF_039906515.1. Classification (NCBI taxonomy): domain Eukaryota; kingdom Metazoa; phylum Chordata; class Mammalia; order Artiodactyla; family Delphinidae; genus Pseudorca; species Pseudorca crassidens. The sequence continues at coordinate 58,552,097 of NC_090304.1, forward strand.
ACTACTGTGTATAAAACAGATAACAATGATACACCGTGTAGCACAGGGAATTATAGCCATTATCTTGTAATAACTTTTAATGGAGTATAAACTGTAAAAATACTGAATCCCTATGCTGTACACCTGAAACTAATATAATATTGTAAATCAACTATACTTCAAAAAATAAATAATAGCCCATCTTCTAGGATTGCGAGAGGAATTAAGATTATGTTCTCTAGGTTTCAAACCACCTACAGTTCCATATAAAGGTTTCAATAAATTATTATTACTTAAAAAAGTAAAGAAGATAGAACGAAGTGAGAGTGAAAGAGATGAGAGAGAGCGAGAGAGCGCAAGAGAAAGGGAAAAAGAGAGATAAGCTTATTTCAAAGTGCTCTGACCTTTCCCCTGAATCTCATCATTCATCACTCTTATCTGCCTTACCCATGGTGACATGTGACAGGACAGCAAAGGATCCCTAGATCCAAATGGTGAATACTTTTGGGGATGAAAATAGTATTATATAACGTATTTCATAGGCTGGTAAGATATTAAAAGGCTGAACCCTCACATTCCTGATAAAGATCATATAAAATTCTAATGGACTCAAATAGATACAATGTCTTCGACAATGATTTTATTCAGTACTGGGTACTTGTGTGTGATATCAGATCCTTACTGAAAGACCACATTTAGAAATTTCACTATTCTAGGAACAAAACGGTGGGAAAAAGCAGTTTAAGAAAGTATTTTACATGCTGAAAACATGAGGCTTTGATAGTTCATGAGAATATACCTTTCTTTATCTAAAAGCATAGGCAAGGTGGGGATCTCAGGGTATCTAGTTCTCCTGTGATTAAACTGAGACTCAGAGCATAATGGTTAAGTGCTTTGGTGGGGGTAGGATTTGCATTCCCCCTTATTTTTCCCACCTGACTGTATACCATCACTCTGCTCCCAGAGCAGCCAGAAACGATCCTGCTGCTGTAGTAACCTCAATTGCATTTTCCCATCTTGAAAAGTTATTCCTCATTAAAGTTACTAATATTTTCAGCTTCCTCATCCTTACTCTTCATCATTCAACAATTTTTAAACAAATATATGTGTGTTTGTGTATACATACATACAGACATATTTACATTTTTATCCAGCAGAAATATTTATGCAATAAGCTACTTCATACAGTTTCATTAGGAAAAATAAAATGGAAGAGGGGAATCTTTTCGATTAAAAAGTTGGAAAACGATGTCATATAGATGATCTATTATTCCTTATTTTCTGAAGACTTACTCAAAAGGAAGGAAAACAGCATTTATGGAACACATTTCACTTGCAAGCACTGTGCTTGGTGCTTTGCAAACATCTGTTTTTCTGTCTTAATGACAGTCCTATAAGGTGAGTATTTTTATGCCCATCTTCGTAAATAAACTGTGAATTGTATAGTTGAGCGATATTTACGTGGTGGAACTGGGACTGAAACCCAGGTACACCTGATTCTTTACAGCATATTGTGCTGTCTCTTCTTTCTTACATTTTTAACTTATAACACTGCTGGGACTAATGAGCTCCTTAACTTTACCTACCAGGTGAAGCAGCACATTTGTTTAACTACTCTCAATTCACCTCTTTTGAGCTTCATTTAATTTTTTTTTTTTGAAGTAACAAGGTAGTATTCATTCCATCTATTTACTTCATGCATTTATAAATGCCAACCTGTAACTTTCTGCAGTACCTTGATTTGAACTTGAAAGAAACCTGGGTGCTTAACCATAACATGTGGGGAATCATTGGAATTTGTATTTCTATTAGATGAATCCTGATTTCCTGGGCTAATGTTGCCTAGTCTTGATAATCTATGGTTCTGGCAAACAAGCAGCTTTAACAAACAAAAAGCGTTAAATTAGATCAATAAATGTCACAAGGTTTAGTGGAGTATTCTGGTTTAGGGCACTTTTAGAAACAGGATATTGTGAACAGGGCAGTGAACTAATTATTTCTGTATTTTATGAATGAATTTTATGTTTGTAATTTCCCTGTTTTTATTAAAGAGACAGATTGCATTTCATAATTTTTTGTTGCACTCTGTGCTCACCTAATGATGTGCTGCTGAAAATTAAACACGCAGCGGAGGTATCACTGGTTTCCAGTTGGTTTTATAACAATGTACAAAGAGGTGAGGGGTGGGGGACTTTACATTAATTTAACACCTACTCTGCAGCAAGTTCACGGAGCTTTACAAAGTTGTATCTTTTTCATCCTCCCAATACTTGTGTTTGACATTTTTATTTACATTTAATAGGTTCACAGTGGTTAAGTGACGTGTTCAAGATCATCCACTTTGTGAATATATTCAATCCTGAAGTTGAGAGAACCTATGTTCTTAAAACAGAACCGCTCAAATGTGTCCATGAAAACATGCCCATGTTGGAGGGGCACAGAGGTCTACACTGAGTGTCTGGGGCTACAGACCAAAGAGGCAAACTCCAAATTCTTGGGTATTGTTTAGACGTATATTCAAAAATGTACATCTTATTCCACAGTGTATGTTTATTTTAATATAAACAAAATGTTGTAAATTAATTTTTTCAATAGATGCCACAGAAACAGTCACCTTGCTTTCTTATGGATTCTGAACCTGCCTTCCAGAGGCAGCCTTTTGCCTGACCCCTCACTCTTCTCCCTCTGTCATCAATGAGCTCCTTCTGGTGGCTTTGGCCCCAGTGACTTCTGGCTGCTTCTCTTACAATACAGGATGTTAGCTGAGAAGTCTTCAGTATCAGGCTCCATCCTAACTTGTCTGCATCCCTTCAGGTGCCAGCTCAAGCTCCACTGTGGCTGCCTCTATTCTGCTGCAACCACTCTGTCCTTTATATCTTTTATTAGAAGTCCTTAAGTCAGAGGCAGCTGAGGGGACTTTGCATTAGGTCAAACTTATATCTTGTACAACTCTGGCCTGGAACTATATACATATTTTTTTTAAATTAGGCTATAGTTGTTTTACAACACTGTGTTAGTTGCTACTGTACAGCAAAGTGGAGTTCCCTGTGCTATGCTACAGGTTCTTATTAGTTATCTATTTTATACATAATAGTGTATATACGTCAATCCCATTTCACAGATGAGAAAATTTAACTTTAAAGGGGCTCTGCAATTTCATGTTAAAACAAAATCTCTAGTCCAATTCCAGTCTTTTTCCCTTGCACCAAGTTGTCTTTCTATTACCAACGGCACATAAGCTACCTTACCTCAAAAAGCACACACAATGTATTAGATACATACGATACATGCTAAAATGGCAATGAAAATAAATAGTAGAAAAGGTAATACAAGTGCTCTAAAAATAAACAAGAATGACTATAATTGCTTATTAAATTGTTCTCTAAGCTTCCCAGCAGCCAAGAAAAACACAATTTGGATTTTAGGGACCAGTGATATTGCTAAAAGACATCAGACAAGATTCGAGAAATGATATTCCAGGAATCTCTTACAAGTAAGTTACATTTTCCAAGCTGTGGTCTCAGCCCAACTTTAAATGAGATACCTGGGGGAGGCTCCCATTTGGAGCCCCAGTGAGAGGTGGTCCAGGCAGAAGAAAAACTCACCCTCAACTTCAGAGAGACTAGAGTATGCCAGACGAAGCTCTAGAATAGAGCATCAAGAATTCCACTCAAAAGGGCTTAAGTCAAGGGAATTGGAGGAAGAAAGTTTTCATAGACACAGATTTAAATGGAACAATAAAGAACGCTGAGGTGTCCAAGAAAGGGCAAGCAACAGCAAGGTTACTTTCCCACAGTTTTGTCTGAGATGTCGAGGAGAGAAAAGAGGGTCTCTTCGTAAGAGCCAGAGCCATGGTGTGTGGGGAAGTTTCACCTACCAGCACAGAAGGTGAAGCTACTGCCCAAAACCAGGGAGAGTGGGGAGAGAAATAGTTTAACCCTTCTTTCCCTCTGCCAGCCTGTCTCCTATGGTTGCATCCCAGCACCCAAAACATACCAGAGACCAGAGAGATATTGAGCCAGCCCAGGTCACAGAACAAGACAGGACTGAAGATTGACGGGGGTGGGGTGGGTGGAGAATAACCAGTAAACCTGCCTGGAAGTCTTTACTCCTACTCACTAGCTATAATATTAGGCAAATTACTTCACCTCTCTGAATCTTACTCTCTAGAATGGGTAACTATGAAATAACAGAAGGATTTAACATGAACATTAGGTGATGAGAACATAATGGGTGTTCTATAAACGTTTCCCAAATATAAACCTGAATTAAAATTGTGCACATAGTGAAAGTTTTTCTAGTGTGGTATTTACCATCATTAGAGGCAATACAAATACTAGCTCTCAATTAAAAAAAAAAAAAATTGCAGTGCCTTAACGGCACTGAGATGGAAGAGTTGGGTTGACAGCCTTGCAGGCAAGGTGAGATCTATGAACAAGGGCCCAATTGCCTGCAGAGCTAAGCTAAATATCAACAGATGAATGCTCATTAGCAGCTAAATTATACTTAAGATCTAAAGATCCAGTCAAACCCCAACTGCAGTGAAGCCTTGAGGGATCATCTAGTCGGAATCTAAAATACCACCAAGGGTTTTAAAAAATAATAACAGTTACATATTTAATCTTTGGTACTAAGAAGCTAAAGAAGATCCAGATGCTCTCTCACCTTGAACTCACACGACATATATCATCTATGTCCCCAAGTGACATTGCTTAGTGACTTATGCCAGAGGAAATGAACACAGGTTGGTGGTAGACCTCTCTTGGAGAGGCTGCCTTTTGTGGAAATGGTCTCTAGTACAAATGGATGGGTCACACTGTGCCAGAGCGTACAGAGAAAGTCACCTAAAACAAAATGAGTTATTCTGATTCTTTTTTTTTTTTTTCTCCTAGAGGGTGAGACTGACTGCTCTAGAAGCTGAGTGAGGCATGTTTGTGGCAGTGTTTTCGAGAGGACAGTCCAGAAATTCCTGTTACTGAGAACCATGAACAACCGTCCACTTCCAAGTCATGGGTTGTTTCATTCTTCTTTTAATGACACAAAATATTTCAATACCCTTCCAGTAAATTATTTTTAAAAGTGTAAAGTAGCTATTGTTTTTATGTCCAGCAACTAAAAGAATTTAGCTAATATGATATCTTCTATTCTCATCCATCCCAGGCTTTCTCCAGTGGCAGCAATGACATTTTGGACTGTTCTTTGTGGGGACCTGCCCTGCATGTTATAGGAGGTTTAGTCGAAACCCTGGCCTTTACCCACTAGATGCCAGTAGTGGCCCCCATTCATGACAATCAAAAATGTCTCCAGACAATGATGAATGTCCCTTTGGGGGACACAATCACCCCCTGTTGAGAACCACTGATTTAGATTAAGAGGAAGTCGCAGGTGGACCAGAAATATTACTTAGCTTTGTTTTTGTTAAAATTCACATTTTAAAGTTGGGGAAAAAGATTTAAATTCTAGCTCTACCACATACTATGTGATCTTGGGTAAATCATTTAGCCTCTCTGAGTCTTTGATTCCTCACTTTTAAAGGGGATAAGAATACAAAACCCACTAAAAATCATGAAGATTTAATAGGGTGGTATATGTATTTAAGGGGCCAAACACACAGTAGGACCTCAACTAGAGCTTGTGCAGGCTCTCTTTCCTCAGTACCAATCAGAATGCATTTCATTTAGAAAGAATTCAATCACCTTTCTTAAATGAATAAATGATTTAAAAGCTTGTAGTTGTGTGCATGCGTACTTATGTGGTCATTTCCAACACTTCTGTTTGCTTATCATGAAATTTCAATTAAGTAAGAGAGACAAAACTTATGCTTGCTCACAAATATCAGGGCAATTAATAATGATGGGAAACAAATACCATGGCATTTAATAGCAAATTTAGCAAAATATTATTGATATATTTTCTCTGTTTGCCATACGTAGGTGTGGTCTTCTAGGCAAACATAAAATTGCATGTGAATGCCATATGCAGAAATTTCTAAAACAATAAAGTCATGATCTCCCCAATGCCTGAGCACCTCCCAGCCAGTCAGCCCGGTGCAATGGCCCTTTAGTTCCCTCTACTGAAGTTCTCCTGAAGTGTTCACCTGAAATGGAGTTTTTCAGGAATATATTAGAATCAAAAAGGATCCTAAGGAACAATTCCGGTGGGAAGTATTTGGTGCATTGCAAGGGTGAATTTAAGTCAAACTTTGCAATGGAACAGCCCAGGGGGAGGAGGTTTGCTTGATTGCTGGCCTGATAAAGTAAGCAGGAAACCCAACTTTCTTCCCTCTCCGCTTTTCTCTGCTTTTTTTTTTTTTTTTTTTCTTGAGCCTTTTGAAAAGAGAGAACTAGAGGACTATGATTACTATATGGAAAGAAGGGAAAAAGTCGCAGCCTCAATCATTCATTCATCTAACAGTCAATGTGTACCTGGTCTGTACTGATCAACTATTGGCTGTTGGGAATATAATAATCCCAGACTACACTCCTAAATCCCAGAATTCAATTACTCTTTAACAAATACTACATGAGTTTCTCTGCTGTAAGGTACTGGCTTAAGTCTCCCTCACTAGATTTTAAAATCCTTGGAATAAGGAAGTGGTCTAATTTATTGCTGTACCCCTAAATCCTAGCACATCGTGTAAACATATTATAATAACTTGTTTAAATAAATTAATACAAATCTGTTACTATTCTTGGGATATGTATTTTGTTGTTGTTGTTTTGTTTTTGTTTTTATTTTTGCGGTACGTGGGCCTCTCACTGTTGTGGCCTCTCCCGTTGCAGAGCACAGGCTCCAGACGCGCAGGCTCAGCGGCCATGGCTCACGGGCCCAGCTGCTCCGTGGCATGTGGGATCTTCCCAGACCGGGGCACGAACCTGTGTCCCCTGCATCGGCAGGCGGACTCTCAACCACTGAGCCACCAGGGAAGCCCAGGGATATATATTTTTAAGCACTTGTATATTAGGTAATCATTAGGTAATTTAAACTTAATTTAATTAAATATTATCAAAGATGAATTTAACAACTATCTTACCCTCAAGCTGCACAGCTAAGAACAAAACACTAGGAAGTTTCCATATATAAGCGATATCATATGATATTTGCCTTTCTCTGTCTGGCTTAACTTCACTTGTATGATAATCTCTAGGTCCATCCATGTTGCTGCAAAGGGCATTATTTCACTTTGCTGTACACCAGAAACTAATATAACATTGTAGATCAACTATACTTCAATAAATTTAAAAAAAATCACATATTAAAGCTTAAAAAAAAGACTGGGAAGAAAGTACAGGCAGCAAAAGCAGATTCCTGAAATCTTAGGGCTTGTACAAAGGTTCAGAGCAGTGAAATGGGCATTTTAATTATCCAGAGAGCTGGGACCCTAATATGGCCAGTTCTGCAGTACGGTAACATTTCTTAATTTTGGACAAAGCTCTCTGTGATATCATTAGCCAGACTGGGGGAGACAGCCATACAGGCTTCATCATTCATTTCCAATATTGGGCTTATGGATTTTGTCTTACATTTTAAAAGCCATGAGGGAGAGGTATGTCTCATTTCTGCAAATATCAACATACTCAAAGAAACTTATATTTTTTAACTTATCCCTTTGGGATGACTACTAGCTTTAAAGATAGTCTGCCAACTGCTTTGAGCAGCTTGCTGTGAGAGCTGGGCTTGCCAAGGTGTTTTAGATGGAGGTACCATCATGCTGTTCCCTCTCATTTTCATTTCATAGGACCCTTTCCGATCTGATAGGATGAGCAGACATAATTACTCAGCCAGGGTCCTTTTTTCCCCTAGAGAAGCGTTTAATCTTTGTATTTAAGCAAAAGAAGACTTCATTTGTGTCCCCCTACAAGCTCTCTCACTCTCTTTCTGCAAATGTAATTACTGCCCCCCCAACCTTTGTAGGGTAAATTTATTCATGAAATATACTTAATAAGTAACTTCCTCACTAAACAATGTATTTATTCAGTCCACTTTCTGTGCCAGACCTTGTACAAAGCATAAATCTCAAAGAATGGAGGTGAAGGTGGGAATAGAGGCACAAGATCTGTGAAGAGAGCACCAAATAAGAAAGCAAAATAGGAATTATTCTGGGGCTCTGGAGCTTGGAGAGTGGTGAGCAGTGAGACTAGATATATAAGCTGAGATTTGATTATCATGGAATGTAAGCCATGTTAAGGAATTTGGACTTTGCTGTGAAAAAAATGAAAAGTCATTCAAACTTGAATGAATGAACGAATGGATGAATGAAGCTAGGTGTTTTTATTTTTTATTCGTTTAATTTTTAAAACATTAAAAAAAATTTTTGGAGTATAGTTGATTTACAATGTTGTATTAGTCTCAGGTGTACACAAAGTGAATCAGTTATACATATATACACTTTTTTTTTTTAAAGATTTCTTTCCCATACAGGTCATTACAGAGTATTGAGTAGCATTCCCTGTGCTATACAGTAGGTTCTTATTAGTTATCTATTTTATATATAGTAGAGTGTATATGTCAGTCCCAATCTCCCAATTTATCCCTCCCCCCACCTAATACCCTTTTTTTTAGATTCCACATATAAGTGATATATGATATTTGTCTTTCTGTGTCTGACTTACTTTACTCAATGTGATGATCTCTAGGTCCATCCCCGTTGCTGCAAATGCCATTATATGCAATGGAATATTACTCAGCCATAAAAAAGAAGCTAGGTGTTTTTAAATGATTACTAGCACTAGAGAGCCACACTATGGCATATGGTAGCCAGTGGTCCTATGTGCCTATTAAGCACTTAAAATGTGACTAGCTGGGATTGAGATGTGTTGTAAATGTGAAATACTCACTGGATTTCAAAGACTTAAATACAGAAGACTATACAAAGGAATTTAAAACATATCACACTTAATTTTTACATATTTCATAAATGATACTATTTTGCATATAGTGGATTAAATAAATGTTATATTATTAATAGTATCTGGGTTTGTTTGGCTTTGTTTTTGCTTTTTTAATATGGCTACTAGAAAATTAGAAGTTACATATGTGGCCTGTGTTACATTTCTCATAGTATATTTCAAAACCTGCTGGTATAGATGAGAGATGACTGAGGCCTAGACAGAGCTAAAGACATGAGGCTGAAGTAGATAGAGGGACTGGATTATTTTATGTTTATTTATAACAGTGAACTTTAAACTAGGATTTGTATATACTTGGGTGACCAAACATTTTTTTAAAGGCATCTCTCATCCTGGGATAAATGAGAGATGACTGAGGCCTTGACAGAGTAAAAGACAAGAGGATGAAGTAGAGAGAGTGGATTATTTTACATTTATTTACAATAGTGAACTTTAGGTTTTATATATACTTGGATGACCAAAAATTTTTTTTAAAAGGCAGGAAGGTACACAGGTGTCTTTGTCACGTTGCTGTAGGTCTTTCCTAAACCCCACTGCCTAAGCAAACTCTTGGTGTTAAGGGAGAAATCAAATGAGTTCTCTTATTTTACCTTTCTTTGAGAAAACACTTTTTTTTTCTATAAAAGAAACGAGAGGACCTCTCATCCACCCTAGCCTCTCTAAGGCACATTGCTCCAGCAAGAAGAACCTCGGGCCATCAAACAAAGGACAACTCAAAAGACCAGTGAAGAGCTGCAGAGTGAAAGGCCAGCACCCAGGTAATAAATACTTTGGCAATAGGATTGTCTATTTTCTGCTTTCAATGACACTGAAAGAGACCTAAAAAAGTGAAAACTGATGTAGCATTAGCATTAAACGTAGCATTAAACGTGATGTAGCATTAAACGTGATCTTTTTTTTTTTTTTTTTGCAGTATGCAGGCCTCTCATTGTTGTGGCCTCTCCCGTTGTGGAGCACAGGCTCTGGACGCGCAGGCTCAGCGGCCATGGCTCACGGGCCCAGCAGCTCCGCGGCATGTCGGATCATCCCGGACCGGGGTACGAACCCGTGTCCCCTGCATCAGCAGGCGGACTCTCAACCACTGCGCCACCAGGGAAGCCCTAAACGTGATTTTTGATGAACGATCTTACTATGATCCTTGGGATATTATTCAGAAGGAGGCAAAAATCAGGAAAGTTGCTATAACAAAATCTGTTCAATCCCATTCACCTATGTATGTGAATTTTTTTTCCAGTGCTTACATTTAAAATATAGAAAAATAAGAATAAAATTGAAGCGAAATCCCATTTCATTCTATCCATAGGTAACATTCATCCATGGATACATGCATTGATTGAAAAGAAAATCACCACTCATTGAGATGCATTTTCAATAAAATTTTGCTTTTATCTCAAATAATTATTTGCTAATGTTAAAATTATATATAGTGGCTTTGATTAATGTATGAATAATAATTGTAATAATAACTCAATCTAGAAGAAAAAATGAACACTTAGAATTTCATGTCCCAGGAAATGGGAATAATCAAATTTATATACATATTTTTGTTTCAGGGAAGTTTGATAGGTTGATCAATAAAAGACTTTCAAGCATAACAAATATATTACATTAGGATACAATTCTATGAGGGAGGGGCTTCCCTGGTGGCGCAGTGGTTGAGAGTCCGCCTGCTGATGCAGGGGACACGGGTTCGTGCCCCGGTCTGGGAAGATCCCACATGCCGCGGAGCGGCTGGGCCCGTGAGCCATGGCCGCTGAGCCTGCACGTCCGGAGCCTGTGCTCCGCAACGGGAGAGGCCACAACAGTGAGAGGCCCGCGTAGCGAAAAAAAAAAAAAAAAAAAAAAAAAAAAAATTCTATGAGGGAAATGGATTGGAAATACAAGTTCAAGGAAGAAAAAGTAACAAAGTAAGATTTCTTATCGTTAAAGAAAAGCTTGTTCATGTAGTATTTTTTAAATGGATGATGTGTGGGTATCAAGTAGTATTTAGATTCCACTGAATAATTCATTTAGAAGAGTGATGTAACAATTTTACATCTAAATGTTAGTTTTTACAATGTGCTGTAAATTATATCCTTTGCAACTATTTACATTTATAATGAAAAATTGTACATGCCAACTAAAAAATGTGTGAGGGGGTACAGAGCTATTTTTCTTTTCTTTTTTTTTTTTTTTTTTTTTTTTTTTTTTGCGGTACGCGGGCCTCTCACTGTTGTGGCCTCTCCCGTTGCGGAGCACAGGCTCCAGATGCGCAGGCTCAACGGCCATGGCTCACGGGCCCAGCCGCTCCGCGGCATGTGGGATCTTCCCAGACCGGGGCACAAACCCGTGTCCCCTGCATCGGCAGGCGGACTCTCAACCACTGCACCACCAGGGAAGCCCAGAGCTATTTTTCTTAATTCTCCCATGGGGCGTATGAACCAAACGTCCTGAAGACCATTGATTTAGATGGTAGACTGACAGAGGGCTTGGTGGCCTATTCAGGATTTGGGGTGGAGGACAGGGAGTTTTGGGCATTGCTGTGCACATCCCAGGAGATCAAGCCTGGTTTAGCTGCAAAGCCATATTGGCATTTTCTCCAGTGCAATTCTTCAGTGTGAGAAACAGTGCTATGCGTCCCTGGCTTACAGGCATTAAATGGCAGTAGCAATCCCTTTTCCTCATCAAGACACCCCAAAGTACCCCACAGACTTCCACATATTGCCTTGGACAGTAGTCTTTTCCCAGGCTGAGACCCACTAGAGGAAGTGTTTCCACTCTTTTTTCAGCAGATGAATTGAGAGGCCTTAAAGGAAGAGCTTGCCACCATTTTTGGCTCCAGCTAAGTTTGCCAGGTGGTCTGTCAGGAACCAGTACATCACTTTGTCACACCAGAATCGTAATATGACATGAGAGAGACAGCTCTACGTTTCCATCCAGATAATAGTGGAGTTATGCTCTTGAAAAGGACTTCGAGCTCAGACCATCATTTCATTTGCACCCCAGGAAGCACACCTGCTCCACCCATCAATATGAGATGGCTATTGAACAGAGGACAGAGCTGACATCCTGTCAGAATTTATCAAGTAAAGAACGAGAAGTAAGCTTGAACTTGCACTGGAGTTGCCCATGGGGAGTCTGGGTAATTGGGAGATCACCCTCTTCATCTAGACCAGGATTTGATGTAAGCAGCCTGCAGGAGGTAAAGGAGGTCTATGGGTGGGCAGGGGAGGTGGGAAGATGGGCAGAGGGTGACTCCATGTGCTATAAAATCTGGCACAGGGAAAACACGTCCAAAATAATATGCTCAGTTTCTGTGATTTCTGTCCCGGCTTCAGCAGCTAGGGTTCATTTTATATGTTAGGATGGATAAAGAAATGTCTGGCTCCTTTCTGTGCATTACTTTCCCTGATACCCCTATCTACCCCAAACTGGTTTGGGAGCCTGTACTTTCACATATCACCCTCTGATTCCTTCTGTAATACTACTGTTTACTCCCTTGGTGTATAGCAAGTCTGATGGGATAAAAGAGAAAGGAAGGGAAAAAGGTAATATTCTATAAGCTCACAGGCAGAGGCTGGAATAGAAATCAAAGCCTTTAACTCGCCCACATGCTTTTTCTCTCTGCTTTCTCCAAGCTCATGCTTGTTATGTTCGGATATTTACCAGCTTTCTCCAGCTTTCTCCTTACCAGCTTTCTCCAAGCTCATGCTTGTTATGTTCGGATATTTCTTGACACACGTTTACTCTTCACATACAGTTTATAAGTGTTTGTAGTTGTGTTTGTAGTAAATACAGTTACCTAACTGAATGTTTTGAAATCAAGGAGTTTGGGGCAGTGGAAGTCTTTGTTGGGTCTCGGAGCTCTCTAGAGACTACAGGTGAAGGAGGGACTCATGAAGCAAGTAATCAACTCATCACACAAACTACGTGCCAGGCAAACCCTGCACTAGACACAGGACGTCAACAAAGGAAACACACAAGTTATTGAGACAGAAGCTATGATGGGGAAAGATAATATAAGAGATTTATAGACTCACCCATCTAGAAGTACATGCAAAAATATAGTAGAAACTTAGCATACAACTATGGAGAGGCTTAAGGAGTGAAAGCATTGTATACATTTAGAAAATGAACTAGTCTTAAAGGCCATTGTATGAAATGTTTAAAAAGCATGCCCAGCTCATGCCTCTTTCTTGGGAATGAAATGGCCTCTATGTTTCCATTCAAAGCGTTTGTGTCCTGTGATTTTTGGCCACCATCTCACAGCTTCATGGGCACCTGATCCAAGATAAGCCAGTTAGATTCTCTCTCTCCTTGGTACTGGGGTCAAAAGACAAATACTGAACAAAAGATTTTGAGAATGGAGCCATAGGGCCATGGCAGATTCAGAGGTGATAGCCCTTGTGTGTCACTCGTAATTAAGTGGAGAAAGTCAGTCTGCAGATGGAAGGTGACAGGGAAGCAGAGGTGGAGAGTGGCAGGGGTAAGAGACAGTGTGGTCCCCCATTTCCCCCCCCGCCACACACACACAGGTTGTTTGAGGCTCACAAAAAGCTGTGAGATGTGAGGTCCAGCTATGCTGCCTGATATTGGGGTCTACAAGCTTCCCCTGTACTTTTCAAATAAACCTCTTCTGCTTATGATTATATCAGTGGGTTTCTGTTTTTTCATCTCATAGGTACATTGGCTACGATAGTCATGCCATTCAAATCTCTTATTTTCAGAAAGGAAACAGTCCTAGAAAAGAAAGTTGATTTATTTAAACTCTAATTAATGAGAAAATCAGGCCAGGCATACAGATCTAGATTTGCTATGCTAAAAATTGGATTTCTAAGTAGAGGAGCAATCAGCTTTCAAAGAGGTTGCTCATGGTGACGCTTCTGACTCCTTGTTCCGGGTCCAGGAATGCACATCTGGGTCAAAGGAGCCAATAGAAGATCACCATAGTCCAAGATTTTAAACTGATGCTTAGTCACCAATTTGTTGGGGGAAAAAAAGTGTGTCTATATTTTCACTTATTTGATTTAAGCCTTTGGTTATTACACACTATTTCTACAGATTAAAAATGACTGCATTTAGTCATCAAGGTTTAGAGGGCCAATACCATTTATCTATCCATAGAGCTCCCTTTAATTCTTGGGGCAATATCTGACCTACTAGGAAGCAAACTCCATGATGGTCTAAACCAGGGGGGCCATCTTTTCCTCCTTTCACCAGGGCTTATTTTGCTTATATTTTAACTCATTCTGTGACACAGACTCCCAACTGAACCAGGGCCCTGAAGGGCCCCCATAGAAATAGTAGCTCTATCGTAACTGGGGCTCTGACTGCTCTGAACAACCACATTTACCCTGGACTCTGTATTCCAGGCAGTGATCCTTGCTAAGACCAGGGTCTTCAGGACCTCTTGGTAAATGTTTGGTCAAATACCATCTCTTCTCTGTGGGGCTTTTCTCCTCCTGGCCTTTCATCCTTCACTACCCAGTTGGGTCCCCTGTTTGATCATCTAAATCTAAACTTTCACTTCAGCACCTTCAAACCTCTGTCATCCCTGTTGGTCTGCCACTTCTCACCATAAAATCCCAACCTTACAGAGTACCATCATCCACTTCCTCCATGCCTACACCTCATAGCTGAGACCAGCTGTTCAGACGAGCACTCATGTACACCTAAGGTCTCCAATCTCAGCTGAGTCTTGGGCAATGCCTATCGGTCCTTTTACTTGTGTTTATCAACACCTGCTTTTATTACGATCTGGTTTAACTCAGTCCCAGAAAATGACCTGAGCCTCTTACTTCACTGGAGATCCCTGAGGACTTCATATTCCATTTACTTCCATTCCCTGCTCTCACTCCTACCACACCATCTACATCCATACATCGTGATACCTCTTCCAAACCCAGAGGGAAGGTGATCCTTCTACTCAAAGATAGCTTATTCATCTGTTCTTCCTCTTCCTTCCTATGGGGGGACCACAGTACTTCAGTTATTCGCCAGCTCTACGGTAGTGTTAGCCTCTTATTTCACATTGACTCACTTGCCTGAGCCTATAACAAACTCAAGTCTCTTGTAGCTGGTCTCAATCCATTCCTTTTTTTTTTAAGTTATTTTTTCCAATGTAGTGAAATGGGAGGCTACGAAGTACTACGATTGGACTTGCATTTTCAATCCATTCCTAAGAGAACAAAGCTCAGAGCCCTAAAGCCTTGACTGCAGCTAACGAACTAATTTTGCTCTCATGCATCTAGATTGAAACTGTGATTCCTAGGTATCCATGACCAGAACCCTAGCAACAGATGGTTCTCCAGGAAGAAAAAAAACAAAAAACTTTATTTATAGTATTTGCCAATTTCCGTGATAAAAATACTCCCACCATGGCTGATTTCAAGCTCTCAATATACTGCCATTGGACATGAAGCTGGGAAGAGATATTCAATAACACACTATTGTAATCATATGGATATGAGATATGAGAGGTCAATGATCTCAAAATCATAGACAATAGTAAAATGTAGTAAAATAATTAGGAAGTGATAAGATTGGAGTATTTACTATCTCTGTTGTTAAATGACGTTTAAGTTTAGATCATTTCATTTTTAATAATGGCTGCACTTAACAACTGTCTTGTAAAATTCTGAAAACGTAACAGTTTACTCAAGCCACTGCCAGCAGCTCTAGCACAACATTGTGCGTGCACCCGCTTCTTAAAACCTGATGCTTCTATACATTCTGTAATCTATGTGAAGTCTCCTCATATCTACCAAATGACATCTTTTTTTGTTCTCTGTGAACTCTTTCTCTTCTTTCCACTTAAGAATATTGGTATTACCAAAGTACTCAGTCAACTGAAATTCTCCCATGGTTTCTCTTCTCATAGTCTCTGATACTACTCCTGTATTCCTATTTCAATTTGGTTAATGGTACCATCACCCACTCAGCTAAGACACACCACTGCAATCATCCTTGAATCTTTCTCATTTTCTCATATCCACAATCACATCTTACTTACTTCACATCTTAAGTATGTCATGCCCCCTCTCCTTTTCTTCATTTCTATGACTATCGCTCCAATATAGGTCTTTATCCTACTAAAACAGTTCACAAGTGGATTCAGCTTTTTCTATTCTTGTCTATCCTTTTCATCAGCTACCATAGTGATTTAGTAAAATTCATTTATTGTTATGACATTCCTTGACTAAATCCTTTCAATGGCTCCCTATTTCCCACTGGATAACTATATTGCAACATAAACTCATTTTTTATTTGGCTTTTGCAGAACCTCGCCAGCCTCATCCTTTACCACTTCCTGCTTTATTTACTTTTTATGCTCCACAAATATTACACTGCTAATAACTGTCTCCATCAACAGCTCTTGCACTCCTCTGCGATTTAACTCAAGCTGTAACTCTTTGTTGGAATAACTTGCCCCTTATTAGTCTTCATCTGACTGCCTCTGTACCCAACGTCTTAGATCAGATATCACATCTCCTTAGGCAGACATTCCTAATCTCCTATAATGCTCTAATTATCTGGGGTAACCATGAAAATGGGTCAGTCACATTTCCTGTTTTGGGAGCTTGCTTAATTCACGGTCCCAGCTTTTTCTTCTTTGGATTTACCAGTGCATTCCTGTTAAGGTCATGCTTTGTGCAGGTTGTTCCCGGCCAATGAAAGGGCATGTTTGGGGTACAAATCAGGCCCATTCGGAAGAGAAGCAGGACTCTTCCACCAAATAACTTTGGCCTGAGGATTCCCCAAGGCTCTGGCTAAACTTTTTGGGACTTATGATGTATTCTGAGATGCTTTCTACCCCATGTCTACTTCCTCCTCTTTCCTTCCGTAGGTGTCAGATCTGCATCCTGATCTAAAGACTTACCCTAATCTTCCTCCAGTCTCTTCCACCGATAAATCTCTTCCACCAATAAATCTCCTCCATATCTAATGCTATCTTGATGCCTTGTCTCTGAGGAGTCTGCCTAATGCAGTTTCCTGCCTTTCTATTAATTTTTCTACAAACTGTATTTTAATATTCTGTGTGTGTGTGTGTGTGTGTGTGTGTGTGCACCCAATGAAACTGTGCAATCCTAAAGGCAGGAGCTCTGGTATTCCTCTTTATAGTAAAGCATATAGACACCTCCTGGTTGATCAGTAAATGTGCACTGAATGAATAAATAAATTTAATAAATAAATAAATTTTCTCTCTGCAAAAAAATAGGTTCAGAGTGATTCTCAGAGTAATTTACTGTGCTAGAGTTTTTCAGAGCGTGAAAATATGTCATATGTTAGAAGCATGGCAATTTCATAAAAGGTATTAAACCACTATATCACCATTTCAACTTCATTGTAGTGTATAAGATAACTTTAGCTCTGAATCTGGAAGCGGTCAACATAAAAAGAGTGACGAGATATTTTTCACGAGTCTGCATCTTATAGTAAGTAACTTATTTCCTCTAAAATTGATCTTGAACAAATACTAGTTAGAATTATCTCAAGGAACTCTAGAAAAGGAGAAATGAAAAAAGAAAATAGTCTCACTTAGGGACTCTACAAATACTCACTAATTTAGAAAGTTACACACAGCCTAGGGAAATCTCCCTCCATAATTGCAAATGTACCTTTTTCATTTCACATATCGCCAGATAGTATGCATTTGAGTGTTTATGTTTCAGGCATATGAAAAGAGGTGGCATATGCCTATACAGTTTGTGAAAATTCTTGAGAGTCTTAGAAATAAAATGTGACTGAAAAACTTGATCATTTTTTGTGACTTCATGGTTCCATTCTCTCTCTATATTTTTAAACATCTAAATATCTTCAAGGACATATACTACATTCTTACAAACTGAAAACCAAGTGGATGCATTGTTTATTTGCTCATGAAAGGATGAGCTTCTGAATAAAATAAAGGGAGAAAAATCCTTGGCATACTTGTATTGTTAAATAGATTTAAAAACTGACATATAGGTGTATTGCTGCTATCGCTATTCTTTGGCTTTTTTTTTTTTTCTAATTATTGAGCTGTACGTAGAAGACAGGAGAGAGATTCTCGGAAATTTATATTCCTGAGCGCATGGAACCACGGAATATTAAGCTTTAGAAGTAAGTTCTAAGGCCACATATATTCTGAACAAATAATAAAGAGCCCCCCTCCAAAAAAATAATAAGCTACTTGCTCAGGGACACTTAACAAGTTCATGATAGAGCTAGATTTTAATGCATTAGGTGACTGATTCTTTATTCATTCATTTATTTTTGGTTTTTTGCACTCATGCAAACATCTGTGGGCCACTAGGGATGTCCCTGGTGTTTTGCTAATCACAGAGACATACATGGAGGCTTCCGAAAGGTCCTAGCTCGAAAGTGTACCTTTGTACTTACTGTTTTCTTTGATCTTTTGTCCTTTCTTCTCCTAGTGAGATTCCTCTCCATAAAGCCTTCTGCTCTTTGTGTCTCCAGTTAGGCCCACCCTCCTGAAGGGCAGTCCAGGAGCAGAGGCTTTCCTGATTTCTTGTGAAAAATAACGGGCTTCTCCTGTCCTATCCTATCCCAGGTTTAGAAGAGCACTGGCGTGCCTCCCTTTTGGAATAAAATTAGTGTGCCCGGACCATGAGTGATTTGGAAACCAGAGCACCTAAATGGAAGATGAGAGAGAAGCATCTAGAATTAGATACAGTATCCACACCACATCAATACATGTGTCAATTTCAGTAGGGTTTTGGGGGCTTGATTTAAGAAGGCACTTTTGCTTGGGTCACTTGTATACAGTTTTAAGACAACTAGACCCAAGAAATGTCTGTGACAAAAGGCAGAAGATGTGATTGACATAAGTCAAAAATCACAAAAATCCAGTCAATCGCTCTACTAGGAGCTGTGCTTCGTGTGCTTTACTGAGGTCAGGGTGAGCTGTGACCAAAGGGTCAGTATTGGCTCAGAGGATCAAGTTGACTTATGTAGATGCAAGTGGAATTTGTTATATTCAAGATCCCCAGTCCTGAGTAGCTCCAAGTCTTTCGTGATGAAAATTTCCCTTGTATGATCCCAGAGGCATTTGCCACTTCTGTCTTCCTACTCTTTGCACTTTACTGCCATGTCTTGATGTTCCCTACATGGGCTGAGCTCCTTCTCACTTCTTGACTGAATCATTTCATTTTCTTTTCCTGAAATACATTTTCCTTCTTTTTACCTCTGTAATAACTACTCATGTGTAGCTCACACATCTCTCAGGAAACTTTTAGGATTCTTTAGGTCTTCCCTATGACAATGTCTTTTGAAACTAATCAAACTGCATTAAAATTGCCTGTTTACTTTGTCTCCTCGGCTGGCCCTGTCAAATGCAAAGATAATAGTGCAAGGCACCTGTGTAATTTAATATTTTCCAGTAGCCACATTAAAAGAAAGAAAACAGGTAGAATTGATTTTAGTAATATATCTTCGATGACCACTATTATCATTTCAACATGTAACCCACACAAAATTATTGTTACTTTTTTTGTACAAAGTTTTTGAAATCTAGTGTGCATTTTATACTCACAGTGTGTCTCAACTGGCATTAGCAACATTTCAGTTGCTGAATATGCTACCGTATTGGAGAGGGCAGTTCTAAATCCCAAGCTCTTTCAAATAATAATTGTTTTTTTAGGTGTTAATAGCCTCAAGACCTATCATAATTTATGACAGGATTACTGCAATAGAAGGAGGCTTTGTGTAACATGGTGGTTAAGAGTTCTGGATCCAGACAGATCAGAAACCATGGCTCTGCCACTTCTTAGCTTTCTAACTTTTAATCTTTCTAAACATTCTTAATTTAAACATTCTCACCCTTCCTTACCAGTAGAACCACCTTCTATAGCATAGATCCTATTTTGGTGATGAAAGAGAAATTGTAGTTAGAGTATCAGGGAAGGACTCATGTGGCATGGAATGATTATTGACTGCTCTATTAGTATTATTCAATTATTATTCAGTTGTATCATTTTTCCCATTTTTACTTCAGTATTTGAAATGAAATTATCAAATTAATAAATAATTAAATAAGTTATATGAGTTCATATAAATTGAGAAAAATAACCATCTGTTAGTCACTGCATCAAGATAACAGGCCTAAATAAATTTTTACCAAATTTGGGCCATACTTTTGGTGCTGGATGGCTTATAGAACAGCTATAAGATATAACCAAAGTTCACTTTTGGTTCCTCAAAAATGAGGACTCCCTATACAAGCTACTCACCATAGAAGGAGGTATGTGGAACACTCCATAAATAACACTCAAATTCCACAACTGAAACTGAGATACAGGGACAGACTGTTTTAGTGTGGACCTGGTCAGACATGTCATACATATTATGCCTTTATGGATAGAGGAAAACAATAGTCATTTCAAATAAGAGCTGCATAAGAGAAGTTACAAAGTCAAATGTTAGCAATTACGACATGTGTTGGACTGCAGCTGAATCTTCCTCACTTAGGCAACTCTGCAGTGCTGTGCCAGGGTCAGTAGGAACCAGGTCTATTTCCTTAATAACTGTTAGACTTTTAAATTAATGAATAAACACACACACACACATACATAAACTACAGTTACTTGTTAACCACCTACTATATGACAGACATGTCAGGTGCTTAACATCTTATCTTTTATCTCACAAGCCTTGCAAGGAAGGTATGCTTGTATTTACCTTACAGGAAAGAAACTGAAATTAGAGAAAGTACTTGTGCCAGTTTACAGAACTGAAATTTGAATCCAGACCTTGCTGATTGAAACCTAGAACTCTTTCCACTCTGTAGCTGGGGCTTCCTTCATTTCTAAAGTGCAATAAATTTACAACACATAATATCTATTTTGAAGGATTAGAGTGAGGCTAGCACTTAATGTGCCTGGGAAAAATGGGACAAGTTAAGTACATGTCTCCTCTTTCATTTTGAAGATGAGAAATACTAGCCACAGAGAGGTTACTTAACTTGCAGGGAGTCACACAGCTATCTGTTGGCCATGACTTCTGACCCTTTCCATGACCTCACCAAGTATGGAGGATGGTGGAACAGAATCGCCTGGGCTGACAGCAGGGTTTTGAAAGTGGGCAGGCAGACGGATAGACCTGAGCATCTCTGAGCAACACAGGGCTCTGCACTCTCTCCAGTGAGGGCACTAGAGCAGAGGACAGCAAACGCAGAGGGCCCTATGCCAGAATCATTTTTTCAAAAGCCACCGTGGAATTTCACCATCTAATAACTTCCAATCTGTAACACGATTATAGTGCATGTAGTATTTATGCTTGAAAAATATCAAAGTCTAAAAAGAAACAGATTTTAAGAGGCTTGTCATGTTGAAGAGGGATTAGAATTATATTGTATATAACATACTTGGAAAACAAAACAAAATCAGACCAGTGGAGAGGGTTTTTAAAGAAGGGTAAATTGAAATGCAGTATAAGAACCTGTGTAACCATTTAGTTATATAGCGTCCCTCTACAGGGTTTTTGGCCTTTCACCTTTCTTCAGAAAACTGTCTCCCCATCCCACACGCCCCTTACATAAACATGGTGACCCCAGGAGCAGCCATCATTCAGTGTAGTGGTTTATTGGGTACCTGATCCTTTTTGGGACAACTAGTGCCTTTAACTGATATTATAAATGGATGCAGAATATCCCCAGTGATTGAGCCTGGAAGGTGCAGAACTTAGGAGCACACATTTTCTAACATGTAAAGAAAGCAAACCTACAGCATAAGAAAATACTTGAACCAATTATCAGGGGGAAAAAAAAAAACCTGAAATGAGAAAATGGTGATGTTTCTTGGGCCCCTGTCTCACTTCCTGCAGTGCAGTTCCTCTGTGAGAGTCTGCATTATTTGAATAATTGTCTTCTTTGTTGAAGCTGGTTTAAGTTGGGTTTCTTCCTCTTTCAACAAAAGAGTTCTAGTTACTGTAAGAGCACTCTTCTATTATAAAATTAAAGGAAGAAGAAGAAGAAGGAAGGGGAAAGATGGAGAGGAGGCGGAGAAGCCACAGCTCCTATATTTGGACCAGCTATAAATCAGGCATGGCTGGAAGGCATGAAGATCTAAGATACTTAGTAGACTCATTAGACTTATTAGAGGTCCTAAGAAAAAATCTACAAAGCTGGGGTGTAATCTTGGGGTCTCCGAGGTGTACCTTCATATCCCATGCTCACACAAAAAAAGCACACACTCATATACATTGCTGTGAATTATGTATTTAATTTGACCCTTTTCAAGCACTGACTCTTCTTGAGATAGATACTACTTTTCCTGAGACAGAGTCTAATAGCGTGATTTTGCGAATGGAGAGACTGAGCCTTCAACAGATCAGGCATTATATATACTCCAATTCACAAAATTAGTTGGTGGCAGAACAAGGGCTTAAACTGTCCTTTGAGTCCTCAGCCCAAGTCCTCTCCTGATCCCAGCAGCTCCCAGATATCATTCAAACAGAGACTGGGTGTCTGTCAAGCAGGGGTTGTGGGCAAGGGGATTTCTTCTGGGTATGAGAGATGGAACTGAATGATGGTGCCTCTTCTTCCCAATCTTTGTCTGGAAGAGACACTGGGCCCTTGACTGAATTGAAATCTATAGTGAAATTTAATTCCCTACTTTGGACGGTAATTGGTATTATAGGCAGGAAGCGTAACAATGAAAATCATTTAAACATCCTGTTGTTAAGAATCTTTAGGTCAATCGCAGCACTTTAAAATCAATTTGAGGGTTTGCTGGAAGATACGGAAGAGGAACTACCCTCAACATAATAAGGTTAGATAACCCTAGTCAGGTTAATACCTACCTAAAGCTTGACATCAATCCCTTACATTGATTCTCGCTTACGGTTTAAAAAAAAGAAAGAAAAAAAATGAGGAAGGACACGCATAATACATAATCTTGCTGAAGAATCAAATTAGTATAAATAAGGATTAAGAATAATTGCTGCTGTTATTGGAGAGCACATTGAAGATGAGGTTTCTAAGATATCTGCTGACAACGAGGACAGGCTTGGACAGATTCAGAATTCAGAGACGGGAGAGATTAATTGTGTTGCAGAAGTACACCTGTGATAGGGAAACCAGCTTGCACAGAGCAAGATGGGGGTCAGTCTTATCCCCCCCAGGGAGGAGCTGCTTCCTTATCAGTGTTGGGAGGACAGCCACCACCCAGTGCTTGACACTGCACTATGCATGGCAGGGGACGCAAAGGAGATGAGTTTCCAAAGCTTCCAGAGATGGCGTGATAACAAGGAGGATGCTGAACTTGAAGTCAAAATCCTATCTTTTCATCCTTCCTCCTGCAGTTATAAGCTCTGAGTCTTCTGTATTTACCTCTCTAAATCTCAATTTCCTTATCTGTCCCAAGGACTAATGATGCCTTGTCCCAGAGCTGTTGGGAAGAGTAAGAACGTCTTGTGGGTGATGTTTCCACCAAAGGGTACATGAGAATTCATTTGTTGGCTGAGGATAAGTGAATTGCTCAGAGCCAGATAACTAGTAAGTAGAGGAGCCAGGTTTCAATCCTGGCTTATCCTGATACTGGAGCCCAAGTCCCCTATACACCAGGCATACTTCACGGCCTTGGCAATTACATAAATAAGCCAAAGGCTCCAAATACAGTGTACATCATGGGCACTTCTGCTACCTTCTCATACCCACAAGTGTACGTGCAGGCAACTCGAGTTTTCCAGCTACAGATACGATGGGATTAACCAAGTGAGTAGAATTTACTGAGTTGATTAAATTTTAGCCCCAAAGCAATAAAACCAATGAGTTTTCAATGAGAATGTCATAGGTAAGTGGATGGCATTCAGCCAGCTGTTGTAAATACTCCCAAATATCTTGGACCCAGTATGAAACTATAAGCCATGTGGGGACAGGCACCACACTTGTTTTGCTTGCCTCTGTAGCCCCTATACCCAGCCCTGGTGGTCCTCAGTAAAAACTTGCTGAATGAATGAATAAATGAAAAAAAGCAATGAACAAATATTCCTTTAAGATTTTATCAAAACCCTGGGTTGATTATGACAGAGCTACTTAATCTGTCTTTTCTTAAAGATAAGAACTCTGAGAACTGTAGAGGTGATTGGATTTGTTCATGGAAACGTCAGAGCAGTGCCAAAACTGCAGTCCTCTGACCCTGAGCTGGGAATGTTTAAGTCCATGTGGACATTTGTTGGCTTACAGGAGGGGGGAGACAATGGGAGGGGCTGTTTCGGGGGGAAGCCATCAGAGAGCTGCAGAGGCCACCTTTGAATATTCCTGGTTCAGTTTTGATACTGTCCTTGTTGATTCTGATTGACAGAAATAGAAACTGTGTTGGATCTTTTTGGAGTCCTCTAAGTCTTTTTTAAGTCTCTTCTGACTGACACGCTACAGAAATGCTGTGATCAGTATGTGAAAGATGTGCTCAACAAAGGTCAGCTAAGTCTAACAAATAACTGGATTTAAGGTTTGTTTGTTTGTTTGTTTTTGCATTTCTGGTTAGGCTGAGGCAGTTCTACTAAGACGTGGGTTTTTGCAAATATACAAACCAACTCTCAAATCTGCTTCAGGATTTTTGGTAGGAATAGCAATGGCATGCCCATGAATTCTTTCAAATGTTTATTTGTTCATTCCCACATTCTTTCAAACATCAATTACTCACTCATGCAGAAGTTCATCCATTCAAGTATTAACACACTCTTCCATTCATTATTGCAAATGTTTGTTCGGTGACTTGTAAATGTTCAAAACACTGACCTAGCCGTTCCAGTTTGTCTAAAATGAAATGCTTTATAACATATCTCCCAAAGCCTATTAGAGACCCTGAATGTACATTAAATGCTACATATCCAAAGGAGCATCTTTCCGTCTCAAACTCACGTCTTTTCCTATGCTCCTTATTTCCGTGATTGACACTCCCATCTACTTAACCCTGTGTAACAACATGAAAACCTTGGAGTTGTTTATGTTTGATTTTCTTCCACTCTTCAGTCAATTAATTTAAAAATTCTGCTGATTCTACCATGAAATTACTTTCTAAACTCATTTCAAATACCACTTCTCCCCTTATACTTCTCTACCCCAGCCCCGTCTTCCCACATTGACGTGATCTTCTCATGTAATAAAATAAATCTTATTTGTGATGGAACGGGGGGAAGAGATGTGGTAGAGAGTGGAAGAGTAAGAACAATTGAAAAGGAAAATGGAAGTCTGATGGTGGTACTTCTCTATTTAAAACAATTCAGAGTTTTCCCATGGTTCTTAAGATTAATTCCTTAGCATGGCTGGCAGTGTGCCTTAACTAACATTTCTGCCCTCACCTCTACTTCTTTTTCTGTTCATTGCTCTTCTCCTTTTGTAAATTCTCTAAACATGCGATGTAGTTGTGTGCCTTTGTGGCTTCACTGATGTGGTCAGTCTTTCTGTAATGTCCATTATTGATCTTTAGGTTGCATTGAATAAATATTTCAAGTTCCAACTTTAAAAAAGTATAAATTCTGTGGGGATTTGTCAGATCCCTCTGAGTCTATTTAATCTCTCCCTCCTTCCCCTCACTACTCCATAATCATGCCTCTGTTGGAGAACGTAACTTACGGTAACATATTCTGACCCCTTACAAAACTCTGAACTAATGGAAGGGGAGGTCACATCACCTTATCAAAATCACATCACCTCCAAGAAGGAGGATCTCTAGTTCCTAGCACAGTGCCTGGCCAAACAGAAAATGCTCCGTAAAGCTTTCCTGAATAAATGACTAACTTCATGGGAACTCAGATTTAGGGGGATAAAACTACTATACATGCTAAATAACAGCCGATTCGGATTTGGGCTTGTAGGTACTGGGCATTTTACAAGTTTCAACTAATTTAATCTTTGCTACCCCTATGAAATATTACCATCCCATCTTACAACAAACGGAACTGAGGCACAGATAAATCAAATGCATTTAAACACACTGCTTTTAAATTGCAAAGTAGGGACTGAAACCCATGGTATGCACTCCGAACCATTCTAATGCACTGCTTTTCTACCAGTGGAGCCCCAGAGATGTGGGCAAAGCCTGTGTGACTGTGGGCAGGCTATTTTATCTTACCAAAATCTAGTTTTTGCACTGGTGATGTAAAAATACCAATACGTAATTTGCAAGGTTGCAGCAATAACTCAAATCAATAATGGACATGAAGCGTCCATCACTTTCCCTGGTGTATCGTACGGCATTAACAGAGAAGTCGACTTATGGGCTAGATTTACACTTGCCTTGAGAACTTAAACTAAGGCAGCCTAGAGTTGATAGTCTCATGGAGTTTCTACAATCCATCCCATTTTCTTTCAACGCAAGTCAACGGAGACGACAATGTTTTTCTCCATAAGAATTCTGCAGAAGAATAAGATGAGTCATCACGCTCTGGCTGGACCTCAGTGTTTGAGGTCTGTGCCACCCTCCAGGCCAACTCCTGTTCATGTATATTAAGTTGCTTCCTGCACTGGGAAACATAACTGCTCCTGGGGAATGAACTAGCAGTGCATTTCTGCTTCCTTTGAGAGAGAGAAAAATAAGCCAAAATTATCCAGATGGGCATGTGGAAGAGTGAATGAGAGGAAAGTGTTCAATCTATTCCTTATTGAGAACTATTAATAATGCCTTGCTGAGTGCAAACTCTTCCTTCCAACCCAGGGTCGATGCAATTATTTTAGCTTAGAGATGAAAGAATCAAGGATCCAAGAAATGACATATTGGCAGAAATTAGTTAGCAAAAGGCCCCAACTCAACACAAAGGTCTCCATGTCTTAGTCCAAGGGTTCCTTTTACTGCACTCCATGGCCATTCCAGGTTCAAGATGGTAGATGTCAAATAAATGTTATTAGAACAGCTGTCACCAAAATTACTCTGAGGATTAAATTATCTTGGGTAAATATATCTTGATTAAAAAAATAACAAAAACTTAGAGAAGGGTCTGTGGGGAAACATGAACCAAGATGAAACTTGCAGAGAGCCAATAAGAAACATACTTGCTTCCACTCATTCCTCTTGGTGTTTGTCATTTGTTTATTTTAGCCATTGCATGGGAAAAGACAAGTTAGTATTTGATACGATCACAAGTAGACTGATGGCTATAAAGGTGTAAACCTGAATATGACTGATTTCAATGATTTTGCAAATTTATCTTCCTTCATCAATAAAATCTACTGAGACTTTTATGGTTTATTTTTTTAACAGAGGAAAACAACTCAAACTACCCCAAAGTCTCCGGTAAAGCAGAACGCAGCCAGGTGGCCCTGGTGAAATAAAGACAAGAAGGAGAGATAAGTCTGCCTGGCTTAGACTGAGTGACTCCCAAAGAGATCTGTTGATGTTCTCACTGACAGTGAAGGCCATGAGCTTTCCTTAACTTAATTTCACTTCCTGCTGTTTATGCTAGAGTGGAATTACAGTGTAAATTCCTATTTTCATTATGATCTTGGTCATAAAGAGTCACTCAGCCCAGAACTCCCAACCATAAGTAGTGTTTTATAAGCAATCACGGATCTAGTGTCAAGAGATGTGGGCTTGAATCCTACCTCTGCCACCCAGTGTGAATGTAGACGATTCACTTCATCTCTACAAGCCTCAGTTTTATATCGGTAATAATTTGGGTGTTTCAGCAAGAATTCAGATGTCTGTATATGTGAAAGACTGGAGTTATGAGTCTTCTAGGAGTTTGTTTCATTAGCTGATTAGCAGAAAGGTTTCCATCTACCCCATATGCACCCTTTTAGGATACAGAAAGGGCAGGAGAAAGAGTATTAAAGAGTAGTAGGTCTGCTACTCAGTTTTGACTTCTGGTGGTAGAGATCCACATTTGTGTTTTGTCAAGCCCTCCCTGTGATTCTGATACAGGCTCAAGTGTAAGAACCATGGTCCTAGAAGCAAGCTGAGATGAAGGAGATAGTTCGTGCTGTCTCTGAGTCTGGTTTCCTTGCCCACTCCCTTGGCATCATGCCTAAAGCCGAGTATACAGGGTTGTAGGCAGAGCCTGGAGAGTGCTTACTGCAGTGTTTCTCATCTACTGTTCTGTCTGTGAACCTAAAGAATGTTATTCCTCCCTTTAGTGTTTTGTAAGTATGCTTAAATTGTGCCACAAAGCAAATCAATGCAATAATCCATTACACTGCTTTGGTTCCTGACTACGCATGATCACCTGAAGATTCTTACATGCCCATCCTAGGGAACCTTAACTTTCTCCCCATGCTCAACTCTGAAACGTACATGTATATTCTACACACACTGTTATGTGCCCATATATTCTGTCTCATTTCATAGTCACCACCACCTCTCAAGGTGCTAGAACCTGCTGGCCTGGCTCCATCCCAAGGGATTATCTAGACACTGGCAGGCTTTCGAATCTTTTCTAAAAGCAATGCAACTCCAGCCTGCCTGGGTGAATTTTAGGAGCATACTCTTCACCTGCAAGCGTGGTTTGACGATACCTACTTTCTAAGGGTCAGAGCACACAGGAGCTCATAGAACTATTTTCTGCACATTTGTTCAGGTAGGTCATGTACTTTGTTATCACGAGTACTTCCAAATACACTTGGGCTATTACTTTCATATGCCATATATAGCAGTACACTGGTGGCAAATCTAGTCTCACCTGACTGCATTTTTTTTCTGAATGGAAGTTGCTGTTAAGAGTCCAAAGGTCCAAAACCAACCTAAAGCAAACCGAAAGTAAGGCCCAAACTTGACATTCATGCAACCTAAATAAGAAGCAACTCTTCGAATACAAAATCATGTAATTATACCAGTATCCCAGAGGACTGATGCCAGGTTTGGCATTTCAGAAAGGGAATGTGTGGAAAGAAAAAAAAAAACTTACGTTATGAATGATCAATTTATACTGCTTATTGTTTCTGTATATTGTATGCCATACCATAGCACTATTTGCAAGTAATATTTTACAGTCAAAACGCACATCACCAAATGGAAGCAGTTTTGCCCGAGTCATTCAGTGCGGTCAGTCGGTCACTGAGAGGAGTGATGGCCACGCTTGGCCATGTTTTCCCAGCACCCAGATCTGTGAGGTAGGTGCCCTCACCATCCACCCCGTTTTACAGACGAGGACATCGGACACAAAGAAAATTAACTTCCGCAACACTACAGATCACTAAGTGGAGTGTGTTGGTAGCTCCAGGACTCCCAAGAAAATGGGATTTAGAATTAGTTTTCTATCCTATGATTGATACACAACTCTGGGATGAGTTCAGGGAACCCATCCTCTACGCATCCCTCCAGTGCCTGCTTTGTTCACATGAGACGTACAACTGAGCTTTATTCTTGATCTGCTTTTGCTCTAATTCCTTTCTTCAGGATCACAGTCCTTCATTTAAACTTACCCTACTTCCCTGGAGTTTACAGTCTCCAGTCCTCAACTTCAAACTGGCAGCTGAAGATCAGATGCTGCCACTTAAAGCACTGCTATTAAAAAAAAAAATGGCCTCCACCTTAGATCAGACATCCTTGGATGTCAAAGCTTGTCCAGACCAAACACAAGTTGTTAAATCTCTCTGGATATAGACTGGTGTCCTTTAACCTGTGCCCACCAAGTCAAGCATGGCCCCTTTCCCCATGACTGAGCATGTCACAGGCTTCTCTCTGAAGCCTGGCCAAGATCCAGCTCAAATAGCATAATTTTCAGTGACCAGTGCTGTTGTCCAAAGAAAGAGATTTCATTTTCCTCTCTTGACATTTTCCCTTTTAAAATACCGGAATACAACACAATCGGAAAGTTCTTCAGTACTTTGTGGGAAGCCAACTATAGTATGTTCTAACGAAGGGTATAAAAAAATTAAAATTAAAAAATGACCAAAAATTCAGATCCCAAGGAACTGTCACTTGCAATATTGCTCTTACCTTTAATGGAAGAAAAGTTCAAGTGCTCCAACCATCGCCTCACTCCCTCAGAAAAGCAGCTTCTGCCAAGAGATGTATAATGGCTGTTACTTATTTGCCTCTAAGGACTGAGTTTCAGGGCAATCAGAAGCATTTTTAATCATTGGTTTATTTCTTCCTACTACCAGTTTCAAAACTAAATCCAGTGTTTCATGAAATGCTGGGCAGAATGGTGTATGTATTCCCATGGATGTTAAGAGATCTTGGTCTTCCTGCTGGGCTCCAAACTCAGTGTCACTTGCTTATTTGGGGAGTTAAAATTAAACAGACAAACAGGGACATGATTGTAAGATCGTTTTATGCCATACTATGAAGTCTCATGTTTAGCCTGTATATGATTATCAGATTTACTGAGAATTTTTAAGCAGTGAAGCATTTATTTTTATTGAAGTATATTTGATTACAATATTATATTAGTTTCAGGTATACAACATGATGACAATATTTTTATAGACTGTACTCCATTTAAAGTTATTACAAAATAATGGCTATGTTTCTCTGATGCACAGTATATCCTTGTTACTTACTAAGTTGTTAAAGAAAAACCCAAATGAACATTTTGGCCAACCCAATATTTTATACATAGTAGTTTGTGACTCTTAATCTCATACCCTTATCTTGTGCCACCCCCCTTCCCTCTCCTCACTAGTAACCATTACTTTGTTCTCTATATCTGTGAGTCTATTTCTGTTTTGTTAGCCACTATATAAAACCGTATGGAGGTTCCTTAAAAAACTAAAAATAGAACTACCATATGATCAGGAAATTCTACTCCTGCGTATATATCTGAAGAAAATGAAAACACTAATTCAAAAAGATACATGCACCCCAATGTTCATAGCAGCATTATTTACCATAGCCAAGATATGGAAACAACCTAAGTGTCCACCAACAGATGAATGGATAAAGAAGATGTGATACACACACACACACACACACACACATATATATACACATATATCACATATATACTTGTACATATATATATATGTAAAGGAATATTACTCAACCATAAAAAAGAATAAAATAATGCCATTTACAACAATGTGGATGGACCTAGAGAGTATTATGCTTAGTGAAATAAGTCAGATAGGGAAAGACACATACACTATGCTATCACTTATAAGCAGTGAAGCATTTTTGAAGAAATATGCTGAGAACTGTGTGGGACCGGGTGTAGGGACCCTAAGTGGAGGAAGGAAGGCCAGTTAGAAAGCTGGCAAATATTCCAGGCTCAAGAGGATGAGGTTTAAACTATAATGATGGGTGTAAGGGAGGCACTGAGCAATGTATCAAACTGAGTGTTCAGTAAATATTTGTGGAAAGAAGGGAAGGAAGGAGGGAGGGACGGAGGGAGGGAAGAAGGGAAGGAAGGAAGAAGGAAGGAAGGGAGGAAGGAAAAGAAAAAAGAACAGGGAGCTGAACTGGCTGAAACCCCTTGAAATTCTCCCAGGTGGTACATAATCTTTATAACTGCATACAATATTTAAAAATCACATTCTATAACAGCAGTCCTCAATGAAGTGTCACATTAGACTCCTTTGAGTAACCTAAAAAATCTTGATGCTGTGACTATATTCCAAACCAATTAAATCAGAACCTCTAGGGGTAGACCCCGGGCCTCAGTATTTTTTAAACGCTCCCCAGTGATTGTAATGTGTAGCCAGGGCTGAGAATCGGTGCTCTGTAGACTGTCTGCCTCCGGAAACCATCTCTGCCTAATAATCGGTTGCCATGGAAATGTATCCACCAGTTAGGCGAGGGCTGTCCAACCTCCAGGTTACTTTCAATCTAAAAATAACGGATACTTTTCTATCACTGGGATAATAAAACCCTGTTATGAGCCACAGCCAAATATTTTCCTCTTTTCCTCTATATGGTCCCATTCAAATCTACTCGCGGGACCTAAGTCAGGCTCTGGTTCTACCTATACACTAAAGAGCAGCAGAAAAGTCACTGGACATTTGCTTCTCACTTGCTGGGTAGAACCACCTCTAAGGTTAACTCCCATATTACATGGGGGTGATGTGGACAATAGGTTTATAAAGCTTCTGTTTGTGTATTGTCTCTGCCAATTTATTAGCTGGTACAACATTGGGCAAATCATTTAACCTGCTATCAATTCAGCTTCCTTATCTGTATAATAGGGATATTCATACCTCAATCAAAATTTGTTTTCGAAGATAGAATGAGACAACACATATTACTTTGTAAATTCCAATTACTATGTAATATGATATCTATAATAATAGTAATAGATGTTTCTTCTCTCTGTTGATATCAATAAAGATGATACAGAATTTTAAGATTGAAGGTAATTTTTGCAATATCTTTCTTTCATTCTACCAGGTTTCTAAATATCAACATCCAATGTGAACTCCCTTGTCTCTCAAATCACAGTGTTTAACAATAATCTGGGTTGCCAAAATCCATGACATGTTACATATTTCTAGAGGTTGAAGGGAATTTTCAACCTGAGTCTTGCTAGGGAGTAAATGTCCTGATAATATGGTCAACTCAAACAAAGATACACCTTATTAAAAATTGTACGGTCTATCCACTGGGGTGTGGTGACTGAAATGGCTGGACTCCTCACGTTCTCATAGAGAGCATAAGCACATCATGAAATCACTGTCACTCACTAAACACCGCCTGCGACTGACAAGTGCACCTCAGTGTTGTTACAGATGCTCTGTTACCTAAAAGGCAAACTTGAAGGGAGAAAAAAAGAGCAAAACAATTCATTTTCAATCTAATTAAAGTCATTACAAATAGCCTCCCGGTGCTTAACCTTTTTTCCTCCAAAATCCCAATCTTTGAGCTAAATGCTCAGATCTGGAGCTTCATTGGGGTTTTTCTTAATTGCCTTTCCATTGCTAATGGGATTCACTTCATTATTACCTCTGCCGAAAGCTGCCTCCGACTTGCAGCCCCCATGCTGAGTCATTTACATACCTATTTAGAATGCTAAATGATGAAGTCAGGCCACCTTAAAGCTTAGGTAGCTAAATTGGACTGTGGCTACACCTGCTGGGAAGCATTGACTTAGGCTATATTTTCTTACGTATCTATAAATTGTCTCCAAACTCCTCTCTCTCTCCCCATTCATCCCCTTTCTCTTCCTTCCTTCCTTCCTTCTTTCCTTCCTTCCTTCCTTCCCTCCCTCCCTTCCTTTCTTTCTGTGATTCTTTCTCCCTCTTCATCCCCTTTCCTTACTCTGTTGCTTCCCATGCCCATCCTCACAATATCCTCCCAGAACCATCTTACTATTTCAACCACATCTATGACCACATCACTGCTATCTTTTTTTTTTTTTTTTTTTTTTTTTTTTGTGGTACGCGGGCCTCTTACTGCTGTGGCCTCTTCCGTTGCAGAGCACAGGCTCCGGACGCGCAGGCTCAGCGGCCACGGCTCACGGGCCCAGCCGCTCCGCGGCACGTGGGATCCTCCCGGACCGGGTCACGAACCCGTGTCCCTTGCATCGGCAGGCGGACTCTCAACCACTGCGCCACCGGGGAAGCCCTCTACTATCTTTTTTTGAACAGCTACTTTGCCATCTATCTTTAGTTAACCTTAACAAAAGTCTGTGAACTCAGTTTCATGATTCCAGTTTAAAGGGGAGCCAAGAGAGAAAATAGGATGATGAAGAAGACCCAGTTTACATATGAGCAAGATAGGGTTTGAACCCAGCCCTTACCTTCTGGGAAGAAATCAATAAGACCACAGAAATGGTGTCTTATCGTAGAAAGGGAGCAACCCAGAGAGGGGCACCGTGTGTCCAGGGCCTCTCAGTGAGTCCCTAGAGGAGGAACAGTAGGAAGTCAGACCTACCAACTCCCAATGTCTTGTTCTTTCTATCCAATCTCACAAAATCTCCTCGGGCAGCACATTAAGTAAGAATTAGTGTGGTCTAGTCAAACAGGATGTTAGCAGGGGTAGGAGTAGTTCAAGGGTGGGGTCAGATTCTTACCTAGTGCCAGAAAGAGAGCAGTCAGTGCCAGGTGGGGCTGTAGTAATTTTTTTTTTTTGGTTTGTTGGTTTGTTGGCATGAGGCTCTGGGATGGTTGGGCTAATGAATCCTATTTTCTTTGTGCATGTGAATACAGAGATGCTGGAGTGGGAGCTATGAGGAGAAGGTGGAGACAGTTTTGGGAAGCTGGAGATTCCTGCCCACTTTAGGCAGTTTCTGATCCCATGTCTACCAAAGCTTGACAGGTTGTGTATGTGTGGTGCGTATGTGGTGTGTGTGTGTGTATGTCTGTGTGTGTACTGTATGTGGTGTGTGTGTATGTCTGTGTGTGTACTAGAATTAGAGACATACAGAGAGATGTGTATTAACATAGCCTCTGGCCTTCAAAGAGTTTACAACTCAACCAGAGAAATCATGCTAACACTGAAATAATGAACCAGATACCGTTTAAAACTTTAAAAATGCAATAGAAGAGAAAGACTAAGTCAATTATGGTCCAGCTCCTTGAACAAATTTTATGAAGACTTTAGAAATGGTGAGCACGCAAATATTTACTGGATGCCTATTGTATGCAAGACTCTCCTTGCTACTGGTTAAATAATATTAAACAGGATATGGCGTTGCCTTGCTAGTAATTATAATCAAGTATGAAATGTGTTATCTTGAGGTGAACACTGGAAGCAGTGAGAACATAGAGAGGAAACTAACCCATTCTCACATCCTTGATAAAGTAACATCTAATCTGAAGCCTGGAGGATAAATCAGAATTAGGGAGGAATAATGGTTATTGTCTCTTGGGCTCAGATGGCATTTCCTGTCCATTCTCTGTGCATCTCTGACCTGCGGCTCTGGCCCTACCAGATGACATCTGCAGAATATAGCACTGGTGCTTCCTTGCCCTTCAGTTTCTGCTTAGGGTTTAGCCAGTAGGAAATACTGATAGGAAATAAGAGGCCTGATGGAAAGAGAAATGGGGTGTTTCTACCCGGCTCCCTCCCTGCTCTGATACCACATCTCAATCAGTTTCATCTCTCCATGACTACAGCACTTTCCAGGTGGCTCCTTCTCTGGGGTTCTAGGTTCCTGTCCTCAGCTGTCCCCAGACTACTTGGCCCTACGAGGAATAAGAACTTCCCAACTTACTAGTTTCTGAGCATCTCATTATTTATTTCCTCACCATCCTTTTCTTGTTCCCTTAAACCTGCCTAACATTCAGTAAGTAGTTCTTATATTAAAAGCCTCTTCATTTGAACAATTACAGGTGGATTCTGTTTCCTGCCTGTAAGCCAGCTGATACAGCAGGTGAAGGCAGAGTGAGAGGTGGGTTGGGAAGTGGGTAATGTCCAATAACCATGTGTTGTTCAATATGGATGGAGTAGAGTGTTACATTGGGGTAGAGAGAGGTGAGACTAAAGAGGGAAACTGAACATAAAGGGCTTTGCATGTTGTACTAGAGAATTTCTATATGACAATATAGAAGAATGTTTATAATATATTAAGTAACAATAAAAAAGAATTTTGAAATATGTATGTGTACATTATAATTTTAACTGTGTTATACTTGGGAAAAATGATATAATTAAATATATAAAATGACAACGGGGCTGTCTTATGGGATTTACAATATAGGGGATTTTTTTGTTTACCTAGTGAACTTTCTGAAATGGATCAGACTGATTTTATGAATTTTAAAATATACTTTTTAAGAGCAAATATCCTGAAGAACTTGTCATCTGGAATTCCCTTAAGCACACTGGATAAAATGCACATTCATGATTAGTTTTAAGCCTCCCTCGCAGAATTTGCAATTCTGTGCAAATGGGCAGCGAGCACCTAACCTGTCAAAATGGTCAAAACCTTCATTTAAATACCATCTTCAGCTGATGACAAAAGAGGATGTTGAGAGTGGGGTTTGAGACGTCCAAGCGGAAGAAGGCAATTGACATGGAGATGAAAAAGCAAATGTTTGGTAAATAAATGTTTGCTGGATCATGCAAAGACAACGGGACACACAGAGACTCTGGTCTCTAAGAGTTTCCCCCACCACACCCAGCCCATACTCCTTGAATATATCTCTAGTGATAGCTCTATTCTTTTAACAGGTCCTCTACACTCTAAATTCTTCAGGCAGTCAGGATGAAGGTCAAAGTTTCTTCCTGAGTTTTTTGGGCCTCGATTGTCTTTGGCTCGAAATAATCTTCATGCCAAAGAGACATTTTGAAGTGGCGAGTTTTACTCCCCTGCAGTAATCTCCATGAGCTCGGTTTATGTAAATCTGTCTCTGAAAGAATGGTCCACCTTCACAGACAACGAACTTAGCTAGGCGTCTCCTGGAATCTCCCTCCACATGGCCCTAGTTTGGGGCTTTACTGCTGAGCTATGAATTTTCAATGGGATTATTCCTGGAACTTGGACTGGTCAAGGGGACAGCACATCTGTGAGTAAGGATGGTTGTAGGCATCAACTTATTTCTTAAGCAGGGTATGAAATGTCAGCACAGATGGCATCTTCTAGCTCTTAGAAAAACATTTCCTGAAAAGGGAAAATCTGGAGAACCGCTTCCAAAGTTGTAGATGTCTATAAGAGGCAGAGACTAAGAACTCAAACAGCTCCCAAACTTTAGGACCTTAGATCCTGGCCCTGTGCGGTAGCAGCCTGGATTAATGGTACAGAAGAGAGGAAAAAAGCCTGTGATGACAGCAGCAGGCTGCTGGGAGCTACCCTACCATCTGTCTTCCATTGGATTCTCCAGTCCCTCTGCCTAGGCTTTTCCTGTGGAGCCAAATCTAGCTAGAGCACAAAGGGAGCCCCTAATAGCCAGTGAGCCACTTGCAGAAAGGACAAAGCACATTGATAACGTGGCCCAAGGGCACCGCCAATAATACCACTGTGGCAATCAAACTCTGCAGGAAGAAGTTATGTTTCTTAGCGAAGAGCATTTGGACTACAAGTTCTGAGAAACAGTATGACTCAGCAAGGCCCATGAGTCAGGCTTATTGGGGTTCAACAGCTTTGCCCCTAACTCTCTGTGTGAAATTGGACATGTTTTTCCACCTGTCTGTCTTAATTTCATCATCTATAAAGGTAGATTAAATGAAATCTAACTGTTCATTTGATTGCTAGATGACTAAAAAAGCATAAACACCTGTATTATACAAATGTAAGCTACACATGCTGCTTCCTTTTAAAATTCTTCTACTCAATCCATTCTCATTTCTTACATGAGAAAATCCGTGCCCAGTGGGGAGAATGATTTTACCAATGTCACACAGCTGTTTTTCGGTAAAAAGTGGTACACCAGAAAGCGCACTGAATCAAGATGAAAGGGGTTTAAATCCCAAGTTTACTTTCCAACGTGATGTGGGGAAAGTTACGTAAATTCTCTAAGCCTCGGTTTCCTCATGGATATAAGGGGGTAGTAATACTGCTCTGGCTAGTCTCTGGTATGCATTTACTTTATGTTCCACTAAGAAAGAAAAATGTTCTAGCTAAGGAGCTTGATAGAAGACCCCCACATAAATCTGGGATACTAAAGGACTATGCCCTCCAGGTAAGTGAGATAATGAGACAACCAGGAAGCGTGCATGCCTCAGTCTTGGTGGCGGAGTGGGCATCTTTCTTAAGAATTGAAACCACAAGTGCTCAGGCCATATTGCCTTCTGGATTCGCACTGTAAACCCTGTGTATAACCTCTCATCCCCAACAAAAAGCAAAAAACTCTTGAGCAGAAAATTTAAAGTGGGCTTATATTGACAGTGCCCCCCATGGGACTAGTGGAAGCTGATGTCTCTAGAAAATCTTTAATAGCAGCCCACAGAGATTTTAAGATATTTTAAGATCCATTCCAAATTCAAAGATGTGAAAGTATGAAAAGACATGCATCTTAGTATGGATGAAACATGGTAAATATGGTAGTGCCTCCCTGATATGATTACTGTAAGGAATAATGATTGCATATATACATATGTGCATACACACACACGTGTATGTTTTCCTGTGTGTATGCATCTTTTTAACTATGTGTGGCTTTGAGTGGGTCTCTGAGGACGACGACATCTGTGGTTCCTAAGATCCTCTTTACTTTGCTTTGATGATTCATCTGAGAATAAGCCATGTGTCTTTACTCACAATCATTTACTTCTGTCAGGTCTCAGGCTCAAATTACGGCATCCTTGGTTGTACTTGAAATGTCCCACAGCAGTTTAATAGCTCACTTTTCTGAAGAGTTAAGAGAAGTCAGTTTCTACTAAATTCCTCTTTATCACCTGCAGTTTCTGTTCTAATCACCTGATATTGTTCATTATCTCCTTTAGCACTGAAATCTATTCCCGGACAAAGGCAGCAAAGGAATCCCAGGAGAAGCCAGTTTTCAATTCCCAGATTCTAATAACAAAGATGGTAACCTTTTGTTGCAACCTTTTGCAACCTTTTGTTTTTATGCCACAGTAAGATCTTTCATGAGGGATTAATTTATTAAAGACCACAGAGGGGCATATCTACATTTCTTATCCATAACTAATTAGGGAGGGACAAAAGGGCTTTCGGTGGGGAGAGAAGTGTGTTGAGGAAAAGGGAAAGATCAGAAAGTCTGCAGAA
Organism: Pseudorca crassidens; assembly: GCF_039906515.1. NCBI lineage: Eukaryota > Metazoa > Chordata > Mammalia > Artiodactyla > Delphinidae > Pseudorca > Pseudorca crassidens. The sequence continues at coordinate 58,590,442 of NC_090304.1, forward strand.
GGACGGGATGCCCATCCTTTCAACACACCAGTTCTTCCTTACGATGCTATCGACTTTCCAATTCCCTTGCACAAGTGGGTTGGCTGGATGAAGAGAAGCATGTGAAAGCAAGATTAGAGCTTGGAAGGAAGTCACTTTCAGAAGGGATAAGGTCAAAGTCTTTTAACCAGTCACACATGACAAAATATCCAAGTGTTCTTCTGAGAGCAAGGGACCTGGGCAGGATGGAGACTAATGAAGACGTTTAATGGTATAGAAAAACGTATTTATCATCCATTTATTCATCCAACAACAATTTGTTGAGCATAACCTAAGTGCTGTACACTCTGCTAGGCTCAGAGGAGAGGGATAAAGTCTCTTGTTCGGCAACTGTTTTGTCAGGGTACTCTAACAATACACATTAGGAAAGGAAGGAAGACCATCTTCCCCAAGTGAATGAGGATATCCTTCCTTTCTTCCATCCTTCATGTGTTTGTCAGTGCAATAAATATTTGAACTCATGCTATGTGCAAGGCACTATGTTCCACCTGGCGGTCAAGGAAATCTACAATCTAGTAGACACATACACTTTTGTACTCAGGATGTGCTGCAAGGTCTTGTTCATAGCAGGTGTTCAACAAATCTCTGTTAATAATGCTAGCGACAAGGACGATGACGGAGCCCTTAGACTTTATTTCCAATATGTTGCACATTTAAAATAAAATATTTGATGTGAATCACAATTAGCTATTGCCTATTTTAATATAATGACACATTTCAGCAAAAGATTAATCTAAAAAATGTCAGGTGATTCTTTAGTGCATAACTGTTTTTTTCTTAATAAGTTGAATATTAATTTTTTGAAAGGAAAACAATCTGAGTGTTTTGAAGAAGTCCTGACACCAGATTGGCAAAGAAATTATATATTAATTTAGATACTGCTTAATAAAAATATGATTTCACAAAGTGCAACTTCACTTTATATTCCTCCTGAAAGCTTCTTTATGAAGGATCTGGGAGACTGAGCTTATGGAAGAAACACGAAAGTTAAGATTCAAAAGCATAGGTTCAAGGTTGTGACCTCAACTGTTATTTTTGCACGAACGGCCACTTCTTCATCCAGACACAGGAGTTAAGTCCCTGCCTGGGCCACTGTTCGGGGCTGTTGGAAGAACCAAGCGGAGATGATATGCGTGAAATGCATTAAGACCTACGTTAGGATTAGGAGTTTTATTATTGGGCTTCTACAACACTTCAGAGTAGAAAGGGGAGAAAAGAGAACATCTTTTGCTGTCTCAGATTCCTGCTCTAATTGAGGACCACACTGAAAATAATCCATACCTGGACTGGATATGAGGCCACTGTCTGGAAGATCTTGAAGGTAGTTCCATCTTTGAGATTGCTTCTACTAAATGTTAAATATTTTGGGGTGGTTACACTATGTGATGAAAAGACAAGGGACTTGACCTACCTGCCATTGAACCCCAAGTCTTGTGCTTATCAGCTATGGGGCCACGGAAGGACTGCTTAGTCTGAACACAGAATCCTCAGCAAAGAACACAGGTACCTGGAATTATTTCTAGAGCCTACGAGGTACACATAAAAATTATATTTCCAAATCCTCCATGATGTTCAGGCAAGAAAAATAGAAGATCCTTCTCCCTTCCAACTTCTTCAGGAAGGATGAAGTTAGAGGCAAAGACCCTGAAGAATGATGTAACAGAGTGGAAGGAGGTAGACAGAGTGTGTTGTGGCTGTGTAACCTGGGCTAAGCTTCTTCATCTCTATGAAACAGGTAAAGACAGATAATTTAAATCACTTTGTGCTCACTGAATTTGGGGCATACTGCTCTGGACATTTCTGGGAGCTTCCTCAATATCTGCTTTCATCTTCTTCCTTGCTAACAAACCCCTAATTAAGTTCAGGGTGGCAATATGCCCAGCCGAAACCACCGAATCCCCCAGCCTCCTTTGTAGTTGGTGACACTGTTCTTAATGATGTGATAAAAATGAAAGTCACTCCTTGGAGCTTTGGAGAAAACTTTTCAAATGCAGGCAAACTCAGCGGGCATTCACCCTTTGCTCTTGATCTTCTCTTTCTTCTTGTCTGGAACATGGAGGCAATGATGGAGACTAGCAGCCGCAACTCCAGTGAAGCACAAAGCTTACATACCAGCCCTGGCAGGCATCTTGTTGCAGGAGACAATTAAAATTGCCACTTGGCTAAACCACTGTAGTTGGACTTCTGTTACATAAAACTCAATGCATATTGTGAGTGACAGAAGGACTTCATGAAATAATAAAGTTCTTCTGCCACATCTGATACATGTGTGTATATATATATATATATTATAGAATATATTTCGTACCATACCTTTACTAAATATTATGTCCCCTTCCTTTTTCTTGAAAGGATGGAAAACATACGCAAGGACTCAGGACAGAAGCCCTGTTCAGGAGTAAGGAATAATTTGCACCCGTCTTGATTATAAATAGAGTAGTAACCAATTAGGGTGCAAAACCAGGAGATGAAAAGTGGAGGCCTCAACATCAGGAGAGAGGCAGTGGTACGTATTGTGCCCCCAGTTTTAAAAATGAGAAAACTGAGACTTGTTAGAGAACCTTTATCTTTTTCACATGATATCTCTTCTGAGAGTTTCCAGGCACACAGGGAAAAATGTTCACAGCTTTCAAAGGCTGAAGGTCTGGAAGGGTTAGAGGCAGTGTTTTCCAGTCCATGTGTCCTCATGGTTGTGCAGGAGGCCAAGGGCCTGAAGATGATGATGCTAATGTGATCACCTAGGAAATGTACTACACTTGAGCTGGACCACTGGACCCTAGGTTCAAAAACATAGCTCTCTATTTTTTACTAGCTGTTTGATTAAACTTGAGTAAGTTATTTCACCTCTCTGGACCTCATTTTGTTCAAGTAATAAAATAGATGTAATACCTAATTCATAAAGTCCATGTAAAGAGTAAACAAATTAATCTGATTAAAATGCACAGTCTAGTGTTTAGCACATAGTAGGTGTACTCAATAAATCTTAGTATTTATTAACATTATTTTTAGCTTTTACTTTTCAGTCAACTGTAAGAAGTAGAAACAGGTTTACTATCAGAAAAAATATCACCATGTTATAAATATGCAGGAGAGAATCAAAACTGTGTCCACATATTTGTGGAAAAAGAAAGCTGTTGAAAACTAAGCATCTCAGCTGTTTTTGAGTTTTCCCATTAACATTTGTTTGCTCTTTTTGATTCCTTTTGTTTTTTTTTTTTGCTAGCAGACAAGTGGTAGCAGGTGCCAAAGTTTAAGGGAAAATATGGGAGAAAAATTTAAATGTGATTATAAATATCTCTTCATTAACTCTTTTTTTCCATGCAAATTATGTGGCGGTGTAAGAAGAATGTAACTCAGGGAACCAATCATGTTATGCAGATGAGTCCTGTGTTGGCTTCTAGAAGGCTGGGCTGAGGCTGCCCAGCAGAGGCAGATGAAGAGTTTCCCAGTGGGGCCTGAAGCATCAGGTTATGGGTTTTAACAATCTGGGTCAGGCATAGGATAAACACTGGTCCCAGTTTGCCTGGGCCTTTTCCATTTTTAGCATGGAAAGTGGCACATCCTGGGAAACCTCTCAGCACTGAAAAACCAGGATAGGTGGTCACTGCGAGGGAGAATATAGATTCAGCAGCAGGCGAGATACCAAATCTAAGTAATCAGGCAAACCTGCAAGAGACATTTGACTTTCCTCCTCCACCTTCTATCTCGTGCCTTTGCTCACTTTTAAAGGACTAGCCACAGTCACTAGACAGTCAAACCCACGCAGTCAGACAGAGAAAAATGACAAAAGGGCAGTGATTGTCTTCTGCGGACTCTTACTCCCTCTCCCTCATTTCTTTGTTCATATTCAAAGTGTATTTCTGGGGCTATTTTTCCCTCTGCAAGCAGAGCAGCGAAGCTGTACTAGTGGCAACGGTGGCAGCAGGGCAGGGCAATCCTGGAACAAAGACTTAATGGACATGGTACCCAGTGTGTCAAGTTCCAAGTAGGTATAGTGCATTCAAAGTGACTGTCTACATGGATCCAGTAAATGAGATAACACAGAAACCTCATTCATTCTAGAAAATGCAATCTGGTGTATTAGAGACAGCCTAGAAAGCAGAATATTTTAATAGCCACATTTTTGAGCACTTAGGATGTGCCATGCAATTATATGTGTTCTCGTGTAATCTTTTAACACTTCTGCGAGGTAGTACAGACCCGAAAGACTGAGGCTCAGTGACAAGTTTGTGGATGGAGAAAGTGATTTTCAGTTTGACCTGTGCTAAAAACTAGGCAGATCTCCTTGGATGTGTCTTTCTGCCACAGTGAAAATATACCTCTTTATATTTGTCCGTCCAATGGGTCCTCCTGATTTCCCAGGGTAAGTTTCAAGATTAGCTAAGAGAATAAACATGAAATTACTCTGTAAGATGCTATTTAGATATAATCACACCTCCCCCTATACCTACACACACACAAACACACAGGCACATACACCCTAATACACCTAGTAACTTTAGGAAATTTATTTATTTAATATTTCTGACAACTGCTAACCAAGAGAAGATCTGGGAGTGGGGACCCTGGCTTTAGCCTTTGTTGGGAGTCCTGCCACTCCCTCTTCAAGCCACACAAAAGAAATGAGATGTTAATACAAAGTGCTGTCCTTTCAAATGCAGCTTCCTCTATGTTCTTCCTAATTAGAAATTCCATACTCCATCCTGGCTCTGTGCTGTGGTTTTACATCTGTACATCTCAATTTTTGACTGTTTGCCTATCTATTGGAAATATAGACACAACTAAAATACTCATGCTTAGAATACTGATGACATTCCAAGTATCTGTGAATGTTAACTAGGATGTGTTATCTACAAAAGAGAAATGGTTAAAATTATAATTTGTTTCTTGTTGTCTTGTGGGATTTTGATTCTGTAGTGATACTCTTTTTTTTTATAAACAGCTTCTTTTATACTTGATAATAGCTCATTTCTGTCATATATGATGAGGGCTTTGTATATCAGAGCAAGCCAAAGGCTGGAAACTTCTAGGCAATTTGGCATTTGAAGAAAGATTTCAATTCTTGATTTTAAAAGTTTGCATTTAAAGCAAACTGAAATGCTATTTGATATAGTCCTACACCAGCAAGTATTCTATTTGTGTCTGGTTCAAAAGAAAAAAAAAAACAAATTTGCAAAGTTCTAATTTATTTACATTAAAAAACAAACAAAAATTTTTAAAATCTACTTGCTTTGAAAAAGGCCATCTGAAGTTTGCAGCCTCCCTTTAGAAATAAAAGTAGTGTTTTGTCAATGGCAAAACAACCCCAAATATCAAAGGTTTCATGATGTTGAAAACTAAGATCCCAGGAGGTCTGAGGGACTTTGAGTTAAACATACATATTCTCTTATCTTTTAAAGGCTTCAGATGTACATCCAAAAATTGCAAGGCTATCTTACCGCAGAAGCTTTCTAATGTCTTTAGTGCACTGATGAATAGAAATGAGTCAAACTGCTCTCAGGAAAATCACTGGAAGGAAGCATGGTTGTTCCTTCACAGGTATTGACCAAATCAAGAAGGGCTTAGAAAAGCACAGGGATACACATGCTTTAAACACAGTTCTCACCTTCATATGGATCTCACTGTTCCCTTGGATCTAGTCCTTCTGCCCTCACTGAGTCCTCATCATTTAAGATCTTGTATCAAGGAATCATAGAAACTCATGGCTGAAAGGGAACTTAGAAGTCATCCAGTTCAATTTCCTTTTAAAGCTTCAATTCTTTCTATAGACTATGGGTCACATGTTCATCTGGCTGGTAATAAGAATCTTCCGTGATTAGGAATTTATCATCTTCAGGGTAGCCTGGTTCGTCAGATGGTTACCACTCAGAGCCTTCTCTATCATACAGAGTTGTCATTTATTCTCTTCTAGATTCCTTTCTTCCTTCCTTCTTTCATCCTCTCTTTTCCTTAACCCTTTCTTTCTCCTTCCTTCCTTCCTTCCTTCCTTCCTTCCTTCCTTCTTTCCTTCCTTCCTTCCTTCTTCCTTCTCTTCTTTCCTTTTCTTCCTTTACAAAATTTATAACTATGCCAAGTGCTATGTGGTAAAATCTGGGAAGTCATACCTAAGGGCAGGATTAAGGTTTAATTTTCTGCTCTCAAATATCTTACCTTTTGTAGTGATAACAGGAAATACAATACTGGGGTGTGTATGTGTTGACACAGAGAAGAAACAAGGTGCTGTGGGAATATGGAAATAGGACATTCGATCCATTCTTCCATGAGACTATGCCTCCTAGTCACCTAATAAATATGGGTTAATCGAACAATGGGGAAATGCAGTGGGAATTTCTTTTTTTTTTTTTTTTGGGGGGGGTGTTGCCAGAACCCATTCCTTCTTTGACATTGAAACATTTTTCCTTAGAAAATGACTTCTCCACCTTTGTGAATAGTCTTGGTAGGATGACAAGTCAAGGTGAACAGACCCTACCAAAGGGTGGTGAAGGACCTGATATGAGCAAGGCCAACTACAATCTTTCTGTAGGGATTTTGAATCTTAAGCAGAGTGACAAAGTGATGGAGAAATCATTTAGGGTAGATATTTTTTAACTAAAAAATTTACATTGAGTCATAATTGATATACAACATTGTGTAAGTTTATGGCGTACAATGTGCTGATTTGATACATTTATATATTGCAGTATGATCACCACCACATAATGTTAGCTAATACCTCTATAAGATCACATTACTGTTATTTATTTCTTTTTTGTGGTGAGAATGTTTAAGATCAAGTTTCTTAGCAATTTTGAAGTATATAATACAGAAAAATATGGGACACTTCAGAAATTTGCATAGCATCCTTGCTAGGGATCATGCTAACCTTCTCTGTATCATTCCAACTTCAGTATATGTGCTGCTGAAATGGGCACTGGGGTAGATTTGTTATGTGTAACTTAGATAAGATGGATAAGATGGTCAAGGGTTTCCTGGTGTCCAGATTCAGAGCACTGCTCTGGTTTTGTCTATGCTATGAACTACACAATACCTTTCCAATATGTTTCAGTTATTTTTAATCTAGCAAGAGGTAAAAATCAGTCATTGTTCGTCAAATAACTAACTGAAACACAAAGGTTGTGCAACACAGAAGGTATATGTATACACAAAACCCAGAGGCATGAAAGAACCTGAAAGTGTATCTGGAAGATGAGGTTTGAGGAAAGAGGTGAGGATGTAGGGATTGAATTTATTGGGAAACAAAGATGGAGAGACCAGAAGAGAAATGCTGATTAAATATCTTATGTAATCTTCTCAAGAGCTGAGGAGTCAAGGCATCAAAGAATTTTATTCCTGATTCTCATCTCTATCCTTATTTTTATAGAAGTGGACAATAATGTCCAAAGATCTTAAACCACTCACTCAAGAATGTGGGGGCTTCCCTTGTGGTGCAGTGGTTGAGAGTCCGCCTGCCAATGCAGGGGACGCGGGTTCACGCCCCAGTCCAGGAAGATCCCACATGCCGCAGAGCGGCTAGGCCTGTGAGCCATGGCTGCTGAGCCTGTGCGTCCGGAGCCTGTGCTCCACAACGGGAGAGGCCACAACAGTGAGAGGCCCGTGTACCGCAAAAAAAAAAAAAAAAAAAGATATTACAAAAACTAATAAACAAAATGAAAACAAAAATATAGAAGTGACCACACAGAACTCTCAGTAAGAATATTTCCACAGAACTCTCAGTAAGAATATTTCAATGTCAGCAAATTTATTGATGTAATTCAATTAAAGAAATGAGCATCTCAACAGAATTAGAAAAACATTTGACAACATTCAGCATCTCTATCTGATTAAATATAAAACATCTCTAGAAAAACTGAATAGGGAACTTCCTTTACTTTTTAATGGCTACCTACTAATAACAAATAGAAAACATCACACTAAAATGTAAAAAGGTATGACGTTTACTTTAAGGTTAGAAACATGATAACTATTCCATCCATTACTAATATTGTTCAGTGTGTATTGAATAGTGCACAATGCATTAACAAAAGCAAAAGAAATGAGAAATTTAAAGATTGAAATGAGTCAAAAGTGTAATTAAATGCAGATGACAGATGACGTATGTAGGATATCAAAAAGAATCACCAGAACAACTATTGACACTAATTAGAAAATGGAAACAAAATTTCTGGCTACACATTTAATATAGGCATAACCCTGTTTTATGGCACTTAGCTTTATTGTGCTGTGTAGATATTACAAATTGAATGTTTGTGGCAACCCTGCATAGAGTAAGTCTATCAGCACCATTTGTTTTTCAAAAGCATTTTCTCACTTCCTGTCTCTTTGTCACATTTGGTAATTTTTGTAATATTAAAACGTTTTCATTATTATGATATTTGTTATGGTGATCTGTGACCAATGATCTTTGATATTACTATTGTAATTGTTTTGGGATGACATGAACCATGCTCATATAATATGGTCAACTTAACAGATAAATGCTGTGGTGCTCTGACTGCTCTACCGACCAGATGTCCCCCCTTCATCTCCCTCCCTTTTCTCAGGTCTCCCTATTCCCTAAGACACAACAATATTGAAATAAGGCCAATTAATAATCCTACAATGGTCTCTAAGTGTTCAAGTGGAAGGAGTTGCACATCTCTCACTTTAAATAAAAAACTAGAAATGTTTAAGTTTAGTAAGAAACCACGTTGAAAGCCAAGATAGGCCAAAAGAGAGGTTTCACATGCTGAAGAGTGAACTACATTGTGAATGCAAAGAAAAAGTTCTTGAAGAAAATTAAAAGTGCTACTCCAGTGAACGCAGGAATGATAAGAAAAGGAAATAGCCTAATGCTGATAAGGAGCAAGTTTTAGTGGTCTGGATAGAAGATCAAAGCAGCTACAACATTTCCTTGAACCAAAGTCTAATCCAGAGCAAAATCCTAACTCAGTTCAATTCTATGAAAGCTGAGAGATGTAAGGAAGCTGCAGAAGAAATTTTGAAGCTAGCAGAGGTTGGTTCATGATGTTTAAGGAAAGACACCATCTCCATAACATAAAAGTGCAAGGTGAAACAGCAAGTGCTGATGTAGAAGCTGCAGCAAGTTATCCAGAAGATCTAGCTGAGATAATTAATAAAGGTGGCTATACTAAACAACAGATTTTCAATATATATGAAACAGACTTATATTGGAAAAGATGCCACATAGGACTTTCATAGCTAGAGAGGAGAAGTCAATGCTTTGCTTCAAAGTTTCAAAGGACAGGCTGACTCTCTTGTTAGGGGATAATGCAGCTGGTGACTTGAAGTTGAAGTCAATGCTCACTTACCATTCTGAAAATCCTAGGGCCCTTAAGGATTGTACTAAATCTACTCTGTCCATGCTTTATAAGTGGAACAACAAACCCTGGATAACAGCACACCTGTTTACAACATGGTTTAATGAATATCTGAAGCCCACCTTGAGACCTACTGCTCAGCAAAAAAGATTCCTCTCAAAATATGACTGCTCATTGACAATAAACCTAGTCACCCAAGAGCTCTGATAGAGATGTACAACAAGATTCATGCTGTTTTCATGGCTGCTAACACAACATCCACTCTGCAGCCCATGGATCAGGGAGGAACTTCAAATTTTAATTCTTATTATTCAATAAATACATTTCATAAAGCTATAGATGCCATAGATAGTGATTCCTCTGTTGGACGTCAACAAAGTAAATTGAAAACCTTCTGGAAAGGATTCGCCATTCTAGATACTATGAAAAACATTCATTATTCACGGGAAGATGTCAAAATATCAACATTAACAGGAATTTGGAAGAAGGATGACTTTTAGGGGTTCAAGACTTCAGCAGAGGAAACAACTGCAGATGTGGTGGAAATGGCAAGAAAAGTAGAATTAGAAGTGGAGCCTGAAGATGTGACTGAGTTGTTGTGATCTCATCATAAGACTTTAATGAATGAGGAGTTGCTTCTTATGGATGAACAAAGAAAATGGTTTCTTGAGCTGGAATCTACTCCTGATGGAGATGGTGTGAAGACTGTTGAAATGACAACAAAGGATTTAAAATAGTACATAAATGTAGTTGATAAAGCAGCAGCAGGACTTGAGAGGATTGACTCCAATTTTGAAAGAAGTTCTACTGTGAGTAACATGCTCTCAAACAACATTGCCTGCTACAGAGAAATCATTCATGAAAGAAATATTCAATCAATATGGCAAACCTAACTGTTGTCCTATTTTAATAAATTGTCACGGCCACCCCAACCTTCAGCCACCATCACCCTGACCAGTCAGCAGCCATCAACACTGAGGCAGAGAACGTTTTGCCTATGTTCTCTTCTAGGAGTTTTATGGTGTCTTGTCTTATATTTAAGTCTTGAAGCCAGTTTGAGTTTATTTTTGAGTACGGTGTGAGGGTGTGTTCTAACTTTATTGATTTACATGTGGCTGTCCAACTTTCCCAGCATCACTTGTTGAAGAGACTATATTTTCTTATTGTATATTGTTGACTCCTTTGTTGAGGATTACTTGTCTGTAGGTGCATGGGATTATTTCTGGACTCTCTATTCTGTTCCATTGATCCGTATGTCTGTTTTTGTGCCAATACCACACTGTTTTGAATACTGTAGCCTTGTAGTATTGCCTGAAGTCTGGGAGGGTTAAGCCTCCTGCTTTGTTCTTTTTCCTCAGGATTGTTTTGGCAATTCTGAGTCTTTTATGATTCCATATAAATGTTAGGATTATTTGTTCTAGTTCTGTAAAAAAAAAAAAGCCATGGGTAATTTAATAAGGATCACATTAAATCTGTAGATTGCTTTGGGCTCTATGGTCATTTTAACAATATTAATTCTTCCAATCCAAGAACATGGGCTATCTTTCCATTTCTTTGAATTATCTTTAATTTCCTTTATTAATGTTTTGTAGTTCTCAGCATAAAAGTCTTTCACCTCCTTGGTGAGGTTTATTCCTAACTATTTTATTTTATTTTTTGATGTGATTTTAAATGGGATTATTATTTACATTCCCTTTCTGATATTTCATTGTTAGTGTAAAGAAATGAAACCTATTTCTGTATGTTAATCTTGTATCCTGCTACCTAGCTGAATTTATCAGTTCTAGTAGTTTTAGTGTGGAGTCTTTAGGGTTTTCTATATATAGTATCATGCCATCTGCATATAATGACAACTTTACCTCTTCCGTACGAATCTGAATACCGTTTATTTCTTTTTCTCTGACATAAATCATACCAATGTCTTCTTAAGTTAGTCTCCTAAGGCAATAGAAATAAAAGCAAAAATAAACAAATGGGACCTAATCAAACATAAGCTTTTGCACAGCAAAGGAAACAATAAACAAAACGAAACAACAACCTACAGACTGGGAGAAAATATTTGCAAATGATGTGACCAACAAGGGCTTAATTTCCAATATATACAAACAGCTCATACAACTCAGTAAGAACAACAAAAAACAAACAACTTAATCAAAAAATGGACAGAAAACCTAAACAGACATTTCTCTAAAGAAGACATACAGATGGCCAATAGGCACATGAAAAGATGCTCAACATCACTAATTATTAGAGAAATGCAAATCAAAACTACAATGAGGTATCATCTCACACCAGTCAGAACAGCCATGATTAAAAAGTCTACAAATAAACGCTGGAGAGGGTGTGGAGAAAAGAGAACCCTTTTACACTGTTGGTAGGAAAGTAAACTGGTACAGCCACTATGGAAAACAGTATGGCAGTTCCTCAAAAAACTAAAATAGAGTTGCCATATGATCCAGCAATCCCACTCCTGGGCATATACCCAGGCAAAACTATAATTGAAAAGATACATGTACCCCTATGTTCATAGCAGCACTATTTACAATAGCCAAGACATGGAAACAACCTAAATGTCCATTGACAGATGAATGGATAAAGATGTGATACATATATACAATGGAATACTACTCATCCATAAAAAAAGAATAAAATAATTCCATTTGCAGCAACATGGATGGCCCTAGAGATTATCACACTAAGTGAAGTAAGTCAGAAAGATACCATATGATATCACTTATATGTGGAATCTAGAATATGACACAAATGAATTTATCTACGAAACAGAAACAGACTCACAGACATAGAAAACAGGCTTGTGGTTGCCAAGGGTGGGGGGTAGGGGAGGGAAGGATTGGGAGTTTGGGGTTAGCAGATGCAAACTATTACATGTAGAATGGATAAACAACAAGGTCCTACTGTATAGCACAGGGAACTATATTCAATATCCTGTGACAAACCGTAAGGGAAAGAATACGGAAAACATATATACACACACACACACACACACACACACACACACACACACGAGTCACTTTGTTGTAGAGCAGAAATTAACACAACATTGTAAATCAACTATGCTTCAATAAAAAAAAAAATCGAGGCAGGATTATGCTAAAAGATTATGACTTGCTGAAGGCTCAGATGATGGTTAGTCTTTTTTAGCAATAAAGTATTCTATAATTAAGGTATGTACATTTAAAAAAACATAATGCTATTGCACACTTAACAAACTACAGCATAGTGTAAACATGAATTTATATGCAGTGGGAAACTGAAAAATCTGTGGGACTCCCTTGATTGTGATATTCTCTTTGTTGTGCTAGTCTGGAACCGAACTTACAATATTGCTAAGGCATGCCTGTATATACAATCAAGAGTATGCCTCTATACCAATAACCAACCGTAACGTGCAGAACATAATGAATTTATATTACAAAAAAATACTCTAAAGTATCTAAGAATTAAACTAAGAATAGACAATCACTTTAAGAAGATAAAAATATATAGTCCTAATAAAAGTGTAAGTAAGACCTAAATGAAGGAATGAATAAGTAGATAAATAAATAAATAAATATTTTTACTACATGTCGGGATATAACTACTTAACGTTGTGAAGAGGTAACCTCCCTAATTTAATCTAGTAATTCAAGGTAATTTTGTTCAAATTTCCAGTGGGGTTTTTGGAGGACCCTGGAAAGTGTTTTAAAAGTATAGCAAACACTAAAATTATATTGAATAATAAGAACAAAATGGGGGACCGGCCACATATTATGAAATATTTTAGGACACTTCTGCTTCTAACCAAGATGGAATAACAGGGATTGCATTTATTATCCTGTCTGAAACAAGTGACCAGAGAGAGACAAAAAAATATCAAAGAAGCATTTTCAGTCCTCAGACATCAGTCAGTGCAGGACTGTGGCAGTTGGGAAAGCCCTGTGGCTGCCTCCTCATTCTTCCTGGAGAGTGTTTCCAGATCAGCGCACTATGAATAAGAACCCAGGTGGATCCCTGGATTGAGGAGCCACAGCTAAGATTCTGGGGTCCCAAAGTGGCTAGAGTTTTCAGTACACACTCCTGGGGAGGGGAGAGGAGAGCTTCTCAGAGAAAGCATGCTGAGCCTTCAGCATGAGTTTTGATAAGAACATGCCTATAGGGAAAACACAGAAGGCTGGGAAAGAACAACCATGAAAGACTAGACCATTCTGGGGCTTACTGGTGATGCTGATGGATTAACCACCATCCTGGGGCTCACACAAAACCACGAATAGGCATTTTACATCAGTGAGTCAATAATCAGTTGTTTATTAAAATGTGTTAGGAGAAACGGATTTGGAAGCCTTTCTTAAACCACTTATGAAAATAAACTTCCAATAAATTCAAAGTAATAGAAGGTTCCTGAAAATGCCTGATTGTCCTTAACGCATTGGGGTTTGGAAGGAGTTCTCAAACAAATTAAACACACATATACAAAGGTTTAAAGGAAAAGTTTTTGGATTTGATTAAAAGTAAATTTTCCTATTGTACAAAGAACATCACAGATAGATAAAAGGCTGCTGAAAATACTTTAATTAACTAAACCTAATAGAAATAATATTCAGAAAGTAAAGTACCTTTTATGAATCAGAAAAATAATATCTAATAAGTATAATAAGTAGAAGGTGAGATTTTAATGACAGTAATAGTAAAATAGATTTGTATTTTTACAGTGACAAACGTACAATGATACCTATTTTATGTTTAATTTTAAATCTGTTTGAGTAATAAAAATATATTTTCAAATATAAAGTTACAAAGAGATACTTATAGTGAAAACTCTTCCTCCCCTTCTAGTTCCCCAGCTACATAGTTCCCCTGCCTCTGCCTCCTTACACAGTGGTTGTCAATTTCTTGTATCTCCTCCCAGAAACATTTTACGCATTACAGAAGAAAATAAAAATATTTTAGTTTAATGATATTTCTTGAAGATCATTCCATATTAGTACTCATAAAGCCTCTTCATCTTGTGTTTATAAACTGGTTCTAGTTGCTACTTGCTGAGTTGGTCACTATACCAGCCAATATCACTATTGGCTGATTCAATTATGGAATAGTTATGTAACAAAATGCTATGAAATTGTTAAAAAGAAAGTAAGGGTTCTTTCCTCATAGAAGCTCCCCCTTGCTTAGCCAATAGCTTCTTGTATTATGCATGAGTGGTAGCCTCTATCTTTGACACCTTTCACTGCTTCACTGTCACTTAGAATGATGTACCAAAATATAAGCTCAATAAGGGCAGGGCTATTTTTCTATTTTGTTCCTAGTATCTCCCCCAACAGCTTGGACATTGCCTGGTCAATGGGAGGTTCTTAATAAATATTTTTAAATGAATATCCTGATACTGACCACAATTCACAATGTACAAGTGAATCTGGAGAATGAATTGCTGCAATTAGAATGGCTGGGTCTAGAACTGGAGTTTTGAAGGTTATTGCCAAACTGCTTCCATATAGGTTGTACTAACTTAACTACTGCCAACGATGAAAAGACTGTTCTTTCCTCATAGATTTGCTAACATAGTGTTTTAAAATGTCAGTAGTTTTGTGAAGCTGATAGAAAATATTAAAGTATCAATATTAAAGTATTATTTGTGTGTGTATGTGTGTATACTACTACTAGTTACCACTTTATAGTCATTAGGTGGGTAAGAATTAGAAATTATTATGATATAAATGTGAGGAAAAGTGCTCTTATGTTCTTCTAGAAAAGCTATAATCTGCTAGAAAAAGATGCAGGCATTTTAGAGAGTAAAATTGAATAACTTTTTGAAATTGAGTATGTAGATACTCTAAGACAACTATTAGCCATGCCAGTGATTGGTTTTGGAATAGTATGTGATTGAATCTCAGTCAATAAGGCCTGAGAGAAAACCTGCTGAGAAGTATCTAGAAATAATTTCTGTAAGAGGGGACGTACAGAAAAGATATTTGCACTTCTGTCAACGGCTGGCCTGTCTTGAAGTGTTTCCTGGACAGACAGTACGAAAACATGAGGTCTGTTATTCTGGTTTCACAGAGCAGTAAGGTAAGAGCATCTTTGAGGACATGGGTGGGCCTTGGAGGTACCCTAACATCCAGACTAATATGATAATGAGACAAGAAAAGTTGTTACTGATTAAACTGTTGCAGTTGCTGTTGTTTTTCATTTATGTAGCCAAGACCACCCAAAATGACAAGGGATTCATTTAGTTATGTCCATTTTCCAGATGTTTAAACTGAGACCCTTTTCTGGGAAATGCCTACATTTACACAGTTGGAACTAAGCCTATAAATAGGTTAGCTGGATATCAGGTAGAAATTGCTAGCTGAATAAGTAGAAATAGATCTTCCTCAGGTGTGACTATCAAATTCTGAAACTAGCCATAATGTTTTATTTGCTTCCATATTTGGTCCACCATGCTGGGTAAGTTCCATAAGAAGACCCAGTAGAGAGGCCTGGGCAGTAGAGAAAAATGATCTAGATTTTCATCCTGATCCTTCCACTACAGGCTGTATGATTTCAGATAAGCCATTGAACTTTCTTGAGCTTCAGTTTACTCTTCTGTTCCATGGAGGTAACAGGATTTCTCTGTCTCTACAGGTGTTGGGAGGCACACCTGTTTTATAGCTGGGATTGCTCGGGACACATGATATGCAAACTATAAAATGTTATATTCCATCAAGAGGCAACTTTACTAATTTTTTGCCCTTGAGAAAATCATTTAGATTCCCTAAGCCCTAGTGTTCTCATAATGACTGGGAAGATTTAGAGCAAAACAGATATTCTCTAGGTTTTGGGGGTCAGTTGATTTTTATAGTATATATATATATATATATATATATATATATATACTTTCTCTAGTTTTCTAAACAGAACATGTATTATTTTTTGCAATCATAAAGAAAATATAAGTATTATTGAATATAATTATAGAAGCTTTTCCCAGCACAGGTGACTTGTGCTCCCAGTGTGTTCAGGCTTGATAAGGAAATTGTTTCTCCTAAGGACACTTTAATTTATATGTTGCATGGATCTATGTAAAAGGCAAGAGGGTACCATTTAACACAAGACTGTTTAGACACACTCTGATTTTAGCAGCCTAGCAGCCCAGCAGCCCAGAGCTAGGAAGAATTGGAAAAAAAAAAATGTGAAAGATTTCTATGTTAGGGCATATTTTATAACTCTGTATGTTCTGTAGAATAATTTATCTTTTCAGAAGCAATTTTACAAGTATTAACTTGCGTTATATGTACTATTATTGTTTACCGTAGTTAGGACAGGTGTTATTATGGTTGCTTTGTTCTTACTGTTGATGGTTTTTTCAGGAAACCAAATGTCCAAAAAAATTAATTAGCCAAAATCACAAAGCTGTAAAAAGGTAAAGAATGATCTTAAACTCAGGTTGGTTTCTTCTAAGTGAAGTGAACTGTTCATTCAAAGAGTAATGAGAAAGATAGCTAACAGTTATTGGTCCCCTAATATACTCTATGTATATTAATTTAAAACTGCATAATAAGCCAATCAAGTAGGTCCTGTTTTACATTTGATAAAAGAAACTAAACCTGAGCAAGTGAAGAGATCTGCTTAAGAGCAGACAATAAATGCTGTAGAGTTGGATTTGAACACAGGTTATCTGGCAGCAAAGTGCATTCTTTGTATTCTTTGCCCTTTGTGCCCAGAATAAGTGATCACACTGCCATCTTAATGTAAAATAACTAGTTAATCTGCCTTCTTCCTCTTCATTTCAGCATGGTTCTCTGCTTCTCTGAATCCCTCTGGAATAACTATTGTATTACATAATTTTCAATTTTGTTCCCAGACAGAATCCAGTCCCCTAGACTGTAGTATAATAAGGCAAAGAACATTGAACATACTGGCCTGGCCTAGGTTAAAGATCATGTTCTGTTGCTACTGTCTGTGTGCAAAAATCACTTGAGGAATTAATTAACTACTCTAAGCCACAGTTTATCAGTATAAAATAAGTGGATCAGCAAATCTTCTGCTCATATCACAGCTTTATAGTGAAGACAAAAGTAGGTGACAGATGTTTACCTCTGTAAACTCTAATTTTTATGAAAATATATATTTAATTCACTCACAGTAATATCATTTATGACAAATTTATTTACTATAATAATATAAACATTCCTATTCAGGGCACTGAGCCTGCTTGATTTACACACGTTATCTTCTGTACAACTACACTGAGAGATGAATGAAATATTCCCCATTTTGCATATGAGGAAACTGAGGCTTGAGTTGTTTGAATAGCGTGTCCAAGGTCATACACTTGTCAATAAAATATTTTCTTTCTCTGTGATAACCTAATTTATATGAACCAATGGCACAGACTAACTCCACAGGGGGAGAAAAAAACATGGCAGCAAATGGTATTCATCCTGAATAATTTCAGAGAAATGTGATTTAATGATACTGTTGTGCCTCTATGCCAACATACCGCTTCTATCTGATATGAGAGGGAGATAAATACCAACCAGTCTCTGAAGGCAAGACTGGATAACTTGACCAAGCTGAGGAATTAGCTATTTGCTTGGGGCATCAACAAAGAATTTTCATCACTGCTGCTCAACCTCTTATATCCAGTATTCCTTCGTTATCTCAGATGCGAGCCACAAATGCTTGTGCTGTTTATTCATTAATTCATCTGCACAGGAAATCTGTCCTCTAGGAGGGTCTTTTAAAGGACAGACTATTAATTTTAATCATAGCAGTAACACAATTTGGATTTTGTTTCTCCTCACATGTCACTCATTCATTCATTTATTGAATAAATATTTATTAAGCATGAATTACATTTAACACACTTGATTCAAAGACCATGAATAAAGATACAGAACACTAAGGGGTGGTTTACAGACAAGGATTAGTGCCCGTCCCCCATTTTTTTCCACCTGGTGTGCAGGAATCAAAAAATCACCACATCTGAGACTCGTGAAGAGATCTGTAAGGCCAATTACTCCAGCCTCTGAACACACATTCTGAATTTTATCATTTTAGCTGTGAAATAAGTGGTCTGAGATCAGTGGCTCACAATTCACTGGTGCATGAACCAGTGACAAGAGAGCAGAATCTCTTGGGTAGTGTACTAAAATTACAGATTTCTGTTCCACATTTACGCCTAGAGATTCTGAATTAGTAAGTCTGGAGTGGGACCCAAAACACTTTATTTTTTCTCCTGATGTGTTATTTTAGAATCCACTGTCTATATCAATACCTATTACTTTTCAGGAAAATGATAAAGTTAATGTATAAATATCTGTGTGAAGTATAAACTTTACATATAATTTGAGGGCTCATGGAGTTATTCCAGCCCATTTAGGCATCTTTTGGTGGCTGCAGGCAAGATTAAGAACTCTCGGTCTGGACACATTCCCTCATCTCGCAGGCTTTAGAAGAAAGTCTAGGTGCAGGATGGACCCCGATAATGTCTGAGCAAGGAAGGGAAACTGAGGCCTAGAAAAGTCGAGACTTGCCCCAGGTAACTCAGTAATTGCATAGTGAGAGTTATTCTTCCTAGGGAAAAGTAGTTTCTTTACATTCTCTCTTTATAAGGAAAGATTAATCAGATTAATCAAAAAATTACTAACTGTATTCGGTTAAGGTGATCACGTTGAAGAAAATTAAAAAAAAAAAAGATTCAGCAGGATTTAAGGATGGGCAGACTGAAAACCTGCCGGGCTTAGGGAAGCACAGCTTTTGAATACTCTTTTTTTTTTTTTTTTGCGGTACGCAGGCCCCTCAGTGTTGCGGCCCCTCCGGTGCAGAGCACAGGCTCCGGACGCGCAGGTTCAGCGGCCATGGCTCACGGGCCCAGCCGCTCCGTGGCACGTGGGATCCTCCCGGACCGGGGCACCAACCCGTGTCCCCTGCATCGGCAGGCGGACTCTCAACCACTGAGTCCCAGGGAAGCCCAGTTTTTGAATACTCTTGCTTTGCGGTCCTGAGCTGGAGGGTTTGGGATGTCAGCTAGGAGACAGGATGCAGGCTTCAACTAAGCACTGATGAACGTTCAAGGTAGTGGAATGAGGTTATACGGAGTGACATCAGTTGACTTTGTGTGGGTTACACTGTCTCAGTTTTAGTTTTAGGTGAGAGAAATACAGAGTGCAAGAAAAAGAGAATGTCCATTGCATAATGATTTAAAACCTGAAATAGGACAGTATGAGAACTAAAGATTTTGGCAACTGAACTGATCAGCCTCTCTAACATGCTAAGCTTCAGAAGAGTGAGTTTAAATGCACCTCCCTCCCCACATACACACAGGCACATATACAGAGAGAGAGAGAGAGAGAGAGACAAGTGTTATAAGAGGCATATGTTTCTGTGATTACTAAGAAATTGAGATAAAAATAAATCCTTAGAGTGAGTGAGTCTTTAAATAATCACGCTAAGACTGTGGATATTATCGGTAGGTCCTTCCAAGGCATTCTAATTTAGGTTATACTTGATTTTAGTAAGTAGTTTTCCAACTCCTGTTGCCATGGAGACCTTAAGGTTTCAGAGAAAGCATATTAGAAGGAGCTAGGGCTGAGGAGAGGGAGTGGCCAGGGACAGAGAAGGCACTGTGTTCCCACAGAGCAGCTCTGCCTTATTTTGTTTTAAATATTGAGATTTTTGCATAGCATTTGTTTGAAAAGTTCTGCTATTTTTTTTCAAGCATGGAAGTCATTGCTTAAAATTAATTTCCTAAAACATCCTTAATCAAGTAATGTCCAAAATCCCCTATGCAAATCTGATATAAATCTCTAATTCATTTACACTTTCTTGAGAAAGCCTAAATATCCCAGCTATGCAATCTGGGTGGGGTACCATGATAATCTAGAGTCAAATTTCATAGAGAAATAATCTCTCATGGGTGTGCCTTAAAATCCAACCTCCATATATTGGTGTCTCTAGTGTCATATTCCTCAAACCCATTCTGGAGGAAAATATCTCAGGGGACTTTTTAATTGGGGAGAAAGTGATCAACCGTTTTCAAGTTATGCCCTCTCTGCAAGTAGCACACAGTAATGGTGACATTGGTCTGGGATCAGTCAGTTTCTAATCACAGCTCTACCATGAACTAGCTCCATCTTGGACAAGGCAGTTTAACCTGCAAGCTTCATTTTTTCTAATCTGCCTAATAAGGCTAATATCCTCATTTTGCAAGATGGATGTGAGAGTTAAATACGCTAGCACAGGTGACTGGCACTCAATAATCTCAAGTCCCCGTCAGAACCTTGTGGAGAAAGGAGGAAGGTGGACAAAAGATCTCTCATATGACAACTTTGAGAACCCCAGCTGGCTAGGTTGGCTGGCAGAAGAGATCAGTGCAATGGCTTTGGGAAGGAAGGTGCAGGGACAATCACGGGGTCAAATGTGTGACCTCCACACTCCTTTCCAGGTCTCACAACCAAGCATTCCTGGGTTTGAGGACAGCAGTCACCAGGCCTCTAGCTTTTGTAAAACTCTGAGAAACATTTGCTTGGTAAGTAGACACTTTCCCCCCCAAAGAGAATGGATTCAAACTTGATCCAATTAAAGAAATTAGTTTAAAAAATTTTTAAAGTACAGAAGGAAATTTTCTCTATACTCTATACAAAGTTCCTTACCTAAATGACATCAGGGTTCATACCAATAAGGATTCTGAGAAGAATATAAAACAAGTCGGGATTCAAAGGAGACCCAGATTCATGGCGGAAGCAACAGGGAGGCATGAATGCTAGCTAATTACCACAATGGGGACTGCTGTAATTAGCCTGCCATTTAATTTCCTGGAACACATTTGACAACAGTAGTGGAGTTAAAAAAAAAAAAAAAATTCTGGTGGAGGGCCAAAATTACCAGGGCTCTCTTACTGATATAATACTAAGGAATTGCATATGAATCTTAATTGTTTGAGAATTCCAAGGTGGCATTCTTGCAAAAAAATAATTTTTAATTTTCTGCTTTCATCCATCCCCTTTTGGGAATTGTCTACCCTGTCCTTAATTGTCTACTATACAGTTTTATAGCAAAGAAAAATAATGTTTTCTGCTTTTCATAGCAATTGTTACTTCCATATCATAAAACTGATCATGCAGTAATTTTAGTGCCTTTTTATTTTCAGAATCATCCTATGCATTTTAGGCATCATAAGGGCAGGCATTGCATTTTATTATTTACCATCATAACTCTAGTGCCTTGTATTGTTTATATTTGAATGTTGGCCATTTAAGTGGGTGTACAGTGGTATCTCATTGTGGTTTTATTTTCTTTCTTTCTTTTTTTTTTTTTTTTTTTGGCTGCACCGTGCGCATATGGGAACTTAGTTACCCGACCAGGGACTGAACCCAGGATCCCTGCAGTGGAAGCACGGAGTCTTAACCACCGGACCACCAGAGAAGTCCAACTTTCATTTCTTTGATGAGTGATGATGTTGAGCACCATTTTACATGCCTACTGGCCATTTGGATATCCTGTTTGTGAAATGTCTGTTCAAGTCCTTTGACCATTTTTCTATTGAGTTGTACCAATTGTCTTAACTGATTTGTAGGGAGGAACTCCTAATATATTCTGGATATGAGTTTTATATATATATATATATATAAAGTTCATATATATGAAACAAATATATTTTTTCTACTCATTTTTTAAATCATTAAGTGAAAAATTACTTATTGCATATCTAATATTCTAAGGACAATGCAATTTTGAAGGATTAATAAGGGTTATTTATAAATTATTTATATATGTTTATAAGAAAAGAACATAGTAAAGTTTATGACAAGAAATGGCTAGCTGTGAAGAAATACAGTAGCTTCCTGCCTCTGAACAACCTGTAATCTCTCAGCTAGACATTTTGAGTATCAAAGTTATTTTATAGTATGTTATTGCAGGCAGAACATTCTTCATCGTTATAGGTATGAGGAATTTTCTTGAATGTTAAGTAGCTCTAAAATTGTAAATCGGAAATACATCTTTTAAATATGTATTGGGGGATACATATGCTCTTAGTAGTTGATAAATAATAAACTTCTCTTTCAAAATAATTTATGATGAGCAAGATGGTTTATTCATTAAGTAGCTTTTAACACTCAAACTATCTCTTAGTAAAGAAATTCCAAAGCTTTTTGTTCCACAAATGTCATTTAGTCCCACAGATTTTTTTTTTTTTTTTTTTTTTTAGGTATAATTAACTTTTGACTTATCTTGCAAAGGTATAATGGGGGTTAGCTTTTTACTTTGACAGACTAACAACAGGTAGATTATATGGGCATCCCATTAATGAGCATAAATGAATGATTGTTAAGTGATGAATCAGTTTCCCTCCAGTTGAAAGAGTGGTATCTAACAGAAGTAGTATTAGAAGTCAAAGCCTCTTTCACTGAATTAATTAATTAATAGAATAACCTATTCATTTAGTCAGTCAATCAGTAAGTCATTCGGTCAGTCCATCAACAATATTTATTAGCTCAAACTCTGTGCAAGACCCTATACTGTACATTGAGTAGGCACAGAAGTACACGAAGATGGGGTCCTTCCTCTCCAAGTCCTTATAGTCTAGCATTGGAGATAAGCTATGCAACTCAAATTAAATATACAAAAGTATATGTCATAAGCAGTTTATAGATAAAGGCCTATGACCAATTAAAGAAGAATTCAAACTCATGGGAAGATGGTATCTTTGAACGGAGCTGTGGAGGATTGGGACGTGAAGGGAGGAGGTCTATTTCTAAACTGTTTGATGCAATAGCCTTATCCACCTGTAAATATTTACATTCAAATTAATTAAAATAAGAGAAAATTTAAAATTCAGTTCCTTACCTGAACTAGCCTCATTCTAGCTCCATCAGTAGCTACACTTGGCTTGTGGCTCTCCTATTTTTTCTATTTTATCTGATATGAGTATTGCTACTCCAGCTTTCTTCTGATTTCCATCTACATGGAATATCTTTTTCCATCCCCTCACTTTCAGTCTGTATGTGTCCCTAGGTCTGAAGTGGGTCTCTTGTAGACAGCATATATATGGGTCTAGTTTTTGTATCCATTCAGCGAGCCTGTGTCTTTTGGTTGGAGCATTTAATCCATTAACTTTTAAGATAATTATCGATATGTATGGTCCTATTACCATTTTCTTAACTGTTTTTGGTTTGTTTTTGTAGGTACTTTTCTTCTCTGGTGTTTCCCACTTAGAGAAGTCCCTTTAGTATTTGTTGTAGAGCTGGTTCGGTGGTGCTGAATTCTCTTAGCTTTTGCTTGTGTGTAAAGCTTTTGATTTCTCTGTCGAACCTGAATGAGATCCTTGCCGGGTAGAGTAATCTTGGTTGTAGGTTCTTCCCTTTCATCACTTTAAGTATATCATGGCACTCCCTTCTGGCTTGTAGAGTTTCTGCTGAAAAATCAGCTGTTAACCTTATGGGAGCTCCCTTGTATATTATTTGTCATTTTTCCCTTGTTGCTTTTAGTAATTTTTCTTTGTCTTTATTTTTTGTCAATTTGATTACTATGTGTCTCAGCATGTTTCTCCTTGGGTTTCTCCTTCCTGGGACTCTCTTCACTTCCTGGACTTGGGTGGCTATTTCCTTTCCCATGTTAGGGAAGCTTTCGACTACAATTGCTTCAAATATTTTCTCAGGTCTCTTTCTCTCTCTCTTCTCCTTCTGAGACCCCTATAATGCGAATGTTGGTGTATTTAATGTTGTCCCAGAGGTCTCTTAGGCTGTCTTCATTTCTTTTCATTCTTTTTTCTTTATTCTGTTCCATGGCAGTGAATTCCACCATTTTGTCTTCCAGGTCACTTATCTGTTCTTCTGCCTCAGTTATTCTGCTATTGATTCCTTCTAGTGTATTTTTCATTTCAGTTATTGTATTGTTCATCTCTATTTGTTTGTTCTTTAATTCTAGGTCTTTGTTAAACATTTCTTGCATCTTCTTGATCTTTACCTCCATTATTTTTCCGAGGTCCTGGATCATCTTCACTATCATTATTCTGAATTCTTTTTCTGGAAGGTGGCCCATCTCCACTTCATTTTGTTGTTTTTCTGGGGTTTTATCTTGTTCCTTCATCTGGTACATAGTCCTCTGCCTTTTCATTTTGTCTATCTTTCTGTGAATGTGGTTTTTGTTCCACAGGCTGCAGGACTGTAGTTTTTCTTGCTTCTGCTGCCTGCCCTCTGGTGGATGAGGTTATCTAAGAGGCTTGTACAAGCTTCCAGATGGGAGGGACTTGTGGTGGGTAGAGCTGGGTGTTTCTCTGGTGGGCAGAGCTCAGTAAAACTTTAATCTGCTTGTCTGCTGATGGGTGGGACTGAGTTCCCTCCCTGTTGGTTGTTTGGTCTGAGGCGACCCAGCAATGGAGCCTGGAGGCTCTTTGGTGGGGATAATGGTGGACTCCCGGGAAGGCTCACGCTAAGGAGTACTTCCCAGAACTTCTGCTGCCAGTGTCCCTGTCCCCACGGTGAGCCACAGCCGACCCCCACCTCTGCAGGAGACCTTCTAACACTAGCAGGTAGGTCTGGTTCAGTCTCCTATGGGGTCACTGCTCCTTCCCCCGGGTCCTGATGCACACACTACTTTGTATGTGCCCTGCATGAGTGGAGTCTCTGTTTCCCCCAGTCCTGTCAAAGTCCTGCAATCAAATCCCTCTAGCCTTCAAAGTCTGATTCTTTGGGAATTCCTCCTCCTGTTGCTGGACCCCAGGTTGGGAAGCCTGGTGTGGGGCTCAGAACCTTCACTCCAGTGGGTGGACTTCTGTGGTATAATTGTTCTCCAGTTTGTGAGTCACCCACCCAGTGGTTATGGGGTTTTGTTTTATTGTGATTCGGTATGGTTATATGTATATTATCTACAGGTGACCCTGGAACAACAAGGGTTTGAACTACGTGGGTTCACTTACACATGGATTCTTTTTTTCAATAAATCCATACAGTTTTACACAGTCTGTGAGCTGATCAGCAGAGGGCTGATCATGGGGCTTGAGCATCCATGGCTTTTGGTATAGGTGGGGGGTCCTGAAAGTAATCCTCCTGGGATACTGAGAGACTGTATTTATAAATGTGATCATAGTGTTCTAAGTGTGTTACTTATCTTATTTAAGAGCTATTTAAAATTCCTAACAACCTTATGAAGAAGAGATGAGCATTTCCACCTTCTTTTAACAGGTGAGAAGTGTGAGGTTTTACATTTTTCCAGTATTTGCCTAAGCTCACCCAATAACTATGCAGTGAACCAGGATGTGAACCCAGGTAATCTGAGTCCAGAGGTCACCTCTAATGGGGAATGAACTGCTCATAGATCTCTTTGGTTCCAAAGCCCATGCTCATACTTGGAAAAGAGAAATTTTAATATTCAATGACTTGACAGGCTGTGGAAAATAATTAGAAGGAAAGAATTAAACCCCAGGGTATCAGTGACATTCATTTAGGGATGCACCATAACTTTATCCTGACTTCATATTGTCCCCTGAATAAAACCCAAGATCACATGATCATTTCTTTGACATTACTATATTGAAAAAGGTCTGGTGTCTACTACATGCATTAGTCCTAGAATTAGAAGGCAGAAGAGGAGCAAAAATGGAAACACGTGCCAAAGACAGTGTAAATGAATGGACTTGGAGGAAGAATGTCCATGTGACTGTACAGATCGGAAAGGGAGTTTTCAGTAACACATGAAGATGATCACAGCAAGCTCGGGGTTCCTGTACCTTCTACTGTCAAGTTTGGAATTAACACTCTTCAACTTGCAGTCAAAGAAAACACTTCCTTGAGGTAGCTGATTGGCAATTTGCCTCCAGTAAATGAGTGATATTTCTAATCAGTGGCAAGTGGCTGAAAATTCAGGATCCTTCACTCTGACTCTCAGGCTTCACAAGAGTGGGAGCTGATGATGCCCAGGGACAAGGGCATTTGCTCAGCTACACCCCCGCTGTTCATGGTCCAGCCCTTTGTTATTTGTTAGAAGCTGACACATTTCCCAAGCCTGAAATCTCAGAATTAGTCTCTGTCCTCCTTTTCTTCTCTTCTAAGCCACACTTCATCAAACCTCATCCACTTAACACCCTAAAGAGAGTTAATCTCTTCTCACCAGCCTCACTCCCTCACCCTCAGTCTATCTCTTCCTCATATTTTGCCTCAGTCATTCTAAAGTCTTCCTAATCTGGTCTCTAAATTCCCCCTTTTCCTGTTACATTGCAATCCATTCTCCACATTGTACCTGAGTAGTCTTTATAAAATGCAGATCTGATCATGTAAACTCCTTGATTGAAAACCTGTATTAATACCAATTGATCTTTGATACTGTCTGAGTTTCTTAATATGGTTTCCAAGGACTTCATGATTTGATCTTCTGTTTTCATCAATTGACACTCCCCTTTCTCTGTGACCTTTCCTGTAACTCTGAGTCAACTGTTCTTCCCCAAAACATACCAAGCTGTGTCATAACTCATACCTTTGAAAAGAGTGACACAAATTAAAAAGTTTACTTACTGTATTTTCAGTTTTATTTTCACATATTAATTTGCTTCCTGTACTCCTGTTTCAAACCTCAGGAAATATATAACTCAGACACTTGGGATCCAAAACCAAGTCATGGCTTCCTGAAAGATAGTCTCAGCCAGGCCAAGACAGAGACTTCTGAAGCAAGATTTCAGACACATCTCTGAATCCAAGACTTGAGATGGAGCTACCTGCAGTCAGGACACTTTTGTTGCTTAAGAGCATATAGGTGTTGCTCTTGTACTTATTTCTTTTTTTTTTTTTTTTTTTTTTGCGGTATGCGGGCCTCTCACTGTTGTGGCCTCTCCCGTTGCGGAGCACAGGCTCCGGACGCGCAGGCTCAGCGGCCATGGCTCACGGGCCCAGCCGCTCCGCAGCATGTGGGATCTTCCCAGACCGGGGCACGAACCCGTGTCCCCTGCATCGGCAGGCGGACTCTCAACCACTGCGCCACCAGGGAAGCTCATACTTATTCCTTGATGCTAAATATCCTTGATGCCTATCAGCTCCCTGTTCTGGCAGGGACAGACTGACAACACATTTAATAGCTACACTGTGCCGGCCAGGCATCCTCCCATCCTTGCTCTCCTCTCTCCTCTGAGGAAGGCACTACGGGCCACTGTGAAAATGGGGCTCTTGCCAGAGATGACAATTATCAAGCTCTTTAGGGGCCACAACTTGGTCACATGGTACTAGAAATCAGAGGCAGCCATGAGAACAGACATGGAGGCAATGCTCTCTTCTTCTACAGGTTCATTCACTTTCCTCTTGCACCATCAGAGGAAAAGATCACAAAGACAAAAGATGGCTATGTAAAAGCAACGTGACCAGAAACAAGGGGGGACTGGTTACTCAAACTGGGTCTAATGGGAACTTTAACAAGGGGGTTGAAGATGGGAGGAGAGCCATAAGCAGTTGTAAAACTGAGCCGATACAGGGGTGCCGTATACTCAGACTTATGCACATAAGGGGACTTTTGCGCATGTCCTGAATGAGACACTTCAGGCCACAGGTGATGCAACAGAGAAGAGCAAACATGACTCCATATTGAATCTATCCCTTTAAGCTGTAACTCTGCACTCTGTTGCTTGTGCTCTGTTGCAAGTGCCAGTGCCATGTGTCATTTCTTACACTCTATGAAGGGCAGCAGTGAGAAATAGCCGTTGTGTGTCAATCACGTAGTTCTTGAGAAATACAAGAAGTTGCGCATCTTTGCCATGCTGACTTTCCAAGGATATTTAACAGAGGAAGAGTGGGCATATGGAGTTGGACAAGAGACTGCATTTAGATCTTAAATAAAGCAGTTAGGACCTGGAGTCTTCCCATATGGAGAGACAATGTGGTATAATGGAAAGAACATGAGCACCAGATGATGTGTCAGCCCAGCCTCGCTCTACACAGAGTCATCTGGCAATGGGGTGATGGCTAAAGTCCAGGGTCACACCCTCTCCCTGTTCTCTTCCCTCTCCTTCTGCCCCCCTCCCACCTACTTCATTAGCATAACTGTATATTTCAATCTGTTCACTCTTGTCACCCAAACTGCCAATTCTGGACAATTTGTTTTGGTGCTGGATAAGTCAGTTAGCCTTTCTGGACACCAGATTTCTCATATTTGAAAGGAGGCGTGGGAACAGATGGCTGCAAACCTCCCTTTGAGCCTTCTGACATTATGCGTGAGAATTTCTATTCCTCAAACTCCACTCCCTTGAGAGCTTTGACTTTGGAGGATCCAAGGAGGGGACAGTTTTGCTCTGTATTCAGCAAGTCACGGGTTTGGATTTCTCACTGGTAGCTTTCAATTGTGTTCAAACGGCCAGAAGAGAAATGCTGTGGTGTATTTATAAACCAGTGACTAATGTGACGTTGAACACTTAAGAGGCAACACCATGCCAGACACAATGGCTGAGTATTCATTAGAACATTTTTATCTCAAAGTTAAACGGTAAAATGTTCAGAAGGCTTTCATGTGTGACTGATCTTAACCACAAATTGTTGTTCCAAATTATGGCCCAGTTTTCAGTTTGGTGGAACAATGCCTAAGTCCTTTCTCTCACGTGAATTTTTAATTTTTTTTTAGTATTATTAAACATCCATACCCACAATGCAAAGTGAATGCCTTTTTCTCCATGAAGGGGAAAACATTCAAAGAACTGCTCTCCTTCTCACACAAGTTTGCTCATAAAAACTCCTCTTTCTTTGATATTGGATTTGTCGACTTCAGCACCAAACTGAGTAAGATGACTTTTAGGACATGATGAAAACTTTCTGGTTGGAAGTACAAAGGGAAAGAGCATTTATTAATCATTCAGTATGGGTCTGGCACAGCATTCCCAGAATCCCAGGCATTCACAGAAAGCTTGTTAAAGGGATGGATGAACAAACACACGCATGGTAAAGGCACGCTGCAGAGCTTTCGCATTTAATGCCCAGTGCAGGCTACTCTGATAGGCTGCAGGACCTACACTAGAGGAGGGAAAGGTGCCCAAGGTCCCCTAGCTGGTAAGTGGTGAAGCAAGAATTTGAATGGATACAAAGCTCATTTTTGAGGGGGAAAAAGTGGAACATAAAGACACTTTCTCATGACATAGATACAACTATAGTATTGGATTTGCTTTTACTCTGTTGGGGACATGATGTGCCTACAGATAATATAATAGACTTTAAAGAATGCAGGATTTGAGATTAGAGAGATAGGAGTCAAGGACTCCTGCCTCTGCTTTTAGTAGCTGTGTAACTTTGGGCAAATTCATTGACACCAAGGCTCAGTTTCCTGATCTACAAAATAAGGGTCGCAATACCTAGAAAGGTCTTTCTCAGGATCAGAGAAATTATGCACAGAGTAACCCCATATATCCTGATGCCTTTTGGTGTTCAACTAACAGCAGCTATTATTACGACTGTAGGTGCTGATTAAATATTTTGTGAATGGTAGCCTCGATGACACGAACGTTTAAACAGCTCGGTACCATTTCAACTTCTCAAAAGTGAAACAACACACGTAACCTTTTGAAACCTCTAATGAGCAAGTGAAAGTGAAAGTTCTGGCACTAAAAAGTCATGACTGTAAGAGAGGTAATAATTAGTGCGAGCTGTCTGAAGTATCACTAACTTGACTTCTAATTTTGTTTGGGACAAAGGTCTTCACAATGCATAATCAGTTCAAACCCCTAAAAGAAAACAGATATTGCCTGAGCTGCATTCATACATCCTTTTCCTTACTGCTGAAGTTCCTTGTTATGGCTCTAAAGAGCTCCCTGCACACTTCTGTACCTTTCAGGTGATTTTTGTTTTGTGCTTAGCCGTCATGAAGTGAATAACATATCTCACATACCTTCTTGGTTTTTGTATCAGCAGCTCTTTCAGTTACACACCCTGATGTGCTAGACCTGCCTGCTTGACTGAGTGTTGTTGCTAATGGGGTTTTTTCTGCTTATCTTGCAAGAATGGAGAGCTGTTTTGGTTTTAGTTTGTATGCAATGGAGCTAGTTAGCCCTCGGTCTTTCTTTACACACATAAACACTAAAATAAGAGTGCTGGATGGTGTTGCCAATCCAAAGGCTATAATTGGTATGAACATGTAGACTTTGATTATATTTAAAAGTAGACAAAAATCAAATTTAAACTCTTTTGCCTAATGCTTGAGAAAGACAGAAGCTGGGGGAGGCGGGGAAGCAGTGTGTTAATGAAGAGTGTAACGTCTGAAGACAAAAGTCCTGGATTCAAGTTTTAGCTAAGCAAGCCATGATCATTTTCCTTATCATCATCAAAACGATTATTACAACAAAAACAACAAAAGCAAACAAAACAACAGCTGTCCCCTTTGTGCCAAGTACTGAACTAGCCATTTTAAATGTCTTATATCACTTAAACTTCACAATATTAAGAGAAATATACTATCTTTATTTATTTTTTTTTTAGGTCAAAGATTGTCAGGCAATGGTATTGTGACCTAGGTCTCTCAAGTGGTAAATGACAACCAAGATTCACACATGGATGGTCTGACTTCAAATTCATGCTCTTTTTACTGTGTCACTCTACATCCCCACTCATATCCTACATGGGTAATCATGTTTAGGTCACATAAACTCTCTATATCTGTTTCCTCATCTGTGTCGTTGTTAGTAGTAACTAGATCACATTATTATTTGTGGATCAATTACAATAATACATAAAAGTAGTCACTGTCTGCTGTAATGTTATGCAATTAATGATGAGACTATTTTTATCCCTTGCAAGAGATACTGTACTCCTGACATTTTTTAACAGCAACAATATCTGCAACCTCCCTCCCCAGGATACAGAAAAGTTTTGCCCCCAATGTCTCATTACTTCCTCCCCTTTTTACTTCATACAGTCACCAAACTAGTTCTGCCCACTGGTAGATATCTGAGGGGCAATTCCTCACTCTCAAGACTACAATGGATAAAAGCACACTGGAGGGTAAGTCCTGTTTTTGTCCCTGTTTACACCAAGCTCCTCAGCAAGGGGATCTAGGAAGTGTCGGTAGATAGAACATGGGATGGAAGTCGGAGTGGAAAAGCCAGTGTACAAAAAGGGGGATACAACTCATCACAAGGACATCTGCACCTGGGACAAAGAATATTTCTGTTTCATGGACTCTGTTTCCCCCTTTTCTCCTTTGTCTGCTGCTCCGTGTTCAGCCTGCCAGTAGGGGATGCTAGAAGGAGACTACAAGTTTGGAGAAGGAAGAAGGGACTTACTGGCTCCCTCCCATCCTCCCTAACCCACCCCTCTAGGTCATCACAAAACACAGAGCTGATCTCCCTGTACAATGCAGCAGCTTCTCACTAGCCATCCATTTTACATTTGGTAGTGTATATGTGTCAATGATACTCTACCACTTTGTCCCAGCTTATCCCTCCCCTGCTGTGTCCTCAACTCCATTCTCTACGTCTGTGTCTTTATCCCTGCCCTGCCACTAGGTTCATCAGTACCGTTTTTTTTAGATTCCATATATGCACGTTAGCATACTGTATTTGTTTCTCTCTTCCTGACTTACTTCATTCTGTATGACAGACTCTAGGTCCACCCACCTCATTACATATAACTCAATTTCATTCCTTTTTAGGGCTGAGTAATATTGCATTGTATACATGTGCCACATCTTCTTTATCCATTCATCTGTTGATGGACATTTAGGTTGCTTCCATGTCCTGGCAATTGTAAATAGTGCTGCAATGAACATTGTGGTATATCTATCTTTCTGAATTACGGTTTTCTCAGGGTATATGCCAGGTAGTGGAATTGCTGGGTCATAGGGTAGTTCTATTTTTAGTATTTTAAGGAACCTCCATACTGTTCTCCATAGTGGTTGTATCAATTTACATTCCCACCAACAGTGCAAGAGGGTTCCCTTTTCTCCACACCCTCTCCAGCATTTATTGTTTGTAGATTTTTTGATGATGGTCATTCTGATCAGTGAGAGGTGATATCTCATTGTGGTTTTGATTTGCATTTCTCTAATGATTAGTGATGTTGAGAGTCTTTTCATGTGTTTGTTGGCAATCTGTATGTCTTCTTTGGAGAAATGTCTATTTAGGTCTTCTGCCTATTTTTGGATTGGTACAAGACACAAGGAAGGACACTATATAATGATCAAGGGATCAATCCAAGAAGAAGATATAACAATTGTAAATAACTATGAACCCAACATAGGAGCACCTCAATGCATAAGGCAAATGGTAACAGCCATAAAAGGGGAAATCGACAGTAGCACAATCATAGTAGGGGACTTTAACACCTCACTTACACCAATGGACAGATCATCCAAACAGAAAATAAATAAGGAAATACAAGCTTTAAATGACACATTAGACGAGATGGATTTAATTGATATTTATAGGACATTCCATCCAAAAACAACAGAATACACTTTCTTCTCAAGTGCACATGGAATATTCTCCAGGATAGATAACATCTTGGTTTACAAATCAAGCCTCGGTAAATTTAAGAAAATTGAAATTGTATCAAGCATCTTTTGTGGCCACAGTGCTATGAGACTAGATATCAATTACAGGGAAAAAAACTGTAAAAATTACAAACACATGGAGGCTAAACAATATGCTACTAAACAACCAAGAGATCACTGAAGAAATCAAAGAGGAAATCAAAAAATACCTAGAAACAAAGGACAATGAAAACGTGACAGGCCAAAACCTATGGGATACAGCAAAAGCAGTTCTAAGAGGGAAGGTTATAGCAATACAATCCTACCTCAAGAAACAAGAAAAATCTCAAATAAACCTTACACCTAAAACCAATTAGAGAAAGAAGAACAAAAAATACCCTAAAGTTAGCAGAAGGAAAGAAATCATAAAGATCAGATCATAAATAAATGAAAAAAGAAATGAAGGAAACAATAGCTAAGATCAATAAAACTAAAAGCTGGTTCTTTGAGAAGATAAACAAAATTGATAAACCATTAGCCAGACTCATCAGGAAAAAAAGGGAGAAGACTCAAATCAGCAGAATTAGAAATGAAAAAGCAGAAAAAACAACTGACACTGCAGAAATACAAAGGATCATGAGAGACTACTACAAGCAACTATATGCCAATAAAATGGACAACCTGGAGGAAATGGACAAATTCTTAGAAAAGCACAAACTCCCACGACTGAACTAAGAAGAAATAGTAAACATGAACAGACCAATCACAAGCACTGAAATTGGAACTGTGATTAAAAGTTTTCCAAACAAACAAAAGCCCAAGGCCAGATGGCTTCACAGGCAAATTCTATCAAACATTTAGAGAAGAGCTAACACCTATCCTGCTCAAACTCTTCCAAAATATAGCAGAGGGAGGAACACTCCCAAACTCATTCTACGAGGCCACCATCACCCTGATACCAAAACCAGACAAAGATGTCACACAAAAAAGAAAACTACAGGCCAATATCACTGATGAACATAGATGCAAAAATCCTCAACAAAATACTAGCAAACAGAATCCAACAGCACAATTAAAAGGATTAGACACCATGATCAAGTGACATTTATCTCAGGAATGCAAAGGTTTTTCAATATATGCCAAAGAATCAATGTGATACACCATATTAACAAACTGAAGGATAAAAACCATATGGGGCTTCCCTGGTGGCACAGTGGTTGAGTCTGCCTGCTGATGCAGGGGACATGGGTTCGTGCCCCAGTCCGGGAAGATCCCACATGCCGCGGAGTGGCTGGGCCCGTGAGCCATGGCCGCTGAGCCTGCTTGTCTGGAGCCCTGTGCTCCACAACGGGAGAGGTCACAACAGTGAGAGGCCCGCGTACCGCAAAAAAAACAAACAAAAAACCATATGATCATCTCAACAGATGCAGAAAAGCTTTTGACAAAATTCAACACCCATTTATGATAAAAACTTTCCAGAAAGTGGGCACAGAGGGAACCTACCTCAGCATAATAAAAGCCATATATGACAAACACAGCCAACATCACTCATAATGGTGAAAATCTGAAAGCATTTCCTCTAAGATCAGGAGGAAGACAAGGTTGCCCACTCTCACTGCTGTTATTCAACATAGTTTTGGAAGTTTTAGCCATGGCAATCAGAGAAGAAGAAGAAAGAAAAGGAATCCAAATTGGAAAAGAAGAAGTAAAACTGTCACTGTTTGCAGATGACATGATACTATATAGAGAATCCTAAGGTTGCTACCAGAAAACTAATAGAGCTAATCAAT
The DNA here is from genome assembly GCF_039906515.1 of Pseudorca crassidens. Taxonomy (NCBI): domain Eukaryota; kingdom Metazoa; phylum Chordata; class Mammalia; order Artiodactyla; family Delphinidae; genus Pseudorca; species Pseudorca crassidens. Next base: position 58,624,991 of record NC_090304.1, read on the forward strand.
GAATTTGGTAAACTAGCAGGATACAAAATTAATGCACAGAAATCTCTTGCATTCCTATACACTAACAATGAAAAACCAGAAAGAGAAATTAACGAAACACTCCCATTTACGATTGCAACAGAAAGCATAAAATACCTAGGAATAAACTTACCTAAGGAGGCAAAAGACCTGTATGCAGAAAACTATAAGACACTGATGAAAGAAATCAAAGACGATACAAACAGATGGAAACATATACCATGTCCTTGGATTGGGAGAATCAACATTGTGAAAATGACTTTACTAGAAAACAACCTACAGATTCAATGCAATCCCTATCAAAATACCAGTGGCATTTTTTACAGAACTAGAACAAAAAATTTTACAATTTGTATGGAAACACAGAAGACCCCAAATAGCCAAAGCAAACTTGAGAAAGAAAAACAGAGCTGGAGGAATCAGGCTCTCTGACTTCAGACTATACTAAAAAGCTACAGTAATCAAGACAGTATGGTACTGGCACAAAAACAGAAATATAGATCAATGGAAAGGATAGAAAGCCCAGAGTTAAACCCACACACATATGGTCAACTTATCTTCGACAAAGGAGACAAGAATATTCAATGGAGAAAAGACAGTCTCTTCAATAAGTGGAGCTGGGAAAACTGGACAGCTTCATGTAAAAGAATGAAATTAGAACACTCCCTGACACCATATACAAAAATAAACTCAAAATAGATTAAAGAGCTAAATATAAGGCCAGACACTATAAAACTCTTAGAGGGAAACATAGACAGATCACTCTATGAGATAAATCACAGCAAGATCCTTTTTGACCCACCTCCTAGAGTAATGGAAGTAAAAAGTAAACAAATGGGACTTAATGAAACTTAAAAGCTTTTGCAGAGCAAAGGAAACTATAAACAAGATGAAAGGACAACCCTCAGAATGGGAGAAAATATTTGTAAATGAAGCAACTGACAAAGGATTAATCTCCAAAATATACAAGCAGCTCAATATCAAAAAACAAAACAAAACAATGCTTTTAGATTAAGTCCTCTCTGTTCAGTAAGTGCTGTGGGTCCTGTCTCCTGCCCTCACCCTCTGTGTACATTCTCCCAGTTACCCTTTTAGTCAGATAACAGGAGTGAAGCATGTGACCTTTAGCAGGAGGGGGATGGGAACACAAAATCCAGGTGTCTGACAATGTTCTGAGCATTTGGCTGGGAAGTGGGAAAGGACTGTCATTTATGAAGAATCTACTATGTGCAAACACTGTGTTAGCAGGTCAAATATGATACCTCCAAATCCTCACAACAGAACTGCAAGCCTCATATTATTAAATCTCTTTATAAAGTAGGTTTAAAGAGGATAAATAATATGCCCAAGGTTATACCAGTGGCAGAGTTGGGCTCCAGACCCGGGTTTGAGTGATGCCATAGTCTAGTGTCAATTAAGAAAGATAAAAGGAAACTCACATTTCTTTCTATTTTGTTAGGTTCAGCTCTCCAAAGGAGAGAGGGAGATGACAAGATACTTTGTTTAGGAGTGAAGGCTGTTCCCGTACATACATCTTAATAACAATGTTAATATTAGGGTATGTATAATACCTATTAGTTGCTTACTGGCATTATTTTATTTCTGTCTCCCATGAGGTGATTACTGTTACATTTATCCAATCTTTGGAGTAGGAAACAGGCTTAGAGACAAGAGGGAATTTGTCTAAGGCCACTCAGCTGGCAAGTGGTATCCCAGGCTGTTTGGCTACTGAGGCCAGGTACCAAACCATTGTACCACCCTACCCCTCTCTTGGGTCCTTGAACTTCTCAGGGCACATTCTTTTCTTACTGCATAAACTGGAGAGGTGACACGTGATGGTAGAGACCAGTATTTTTTAGTTTGGCTTGTTGAGAGTGGAAAGCAGGAAGAGGGCACTGGTCTTATAGTGCCCGCTTAACCCCTGGTGCCTGACCTCTCACCTGTGTCTCAAGCAGCTCTAAAAGGCTCACTAAGGAAAGCTGCAGGGCATGTGTGCTCCCAGCCCCTTAATCCACTTTTCCTACATACATCCTTCGAGTCTGTCCTGTGTGTCTTTGTTTCATGCACACAGCTGAGCCAGCCACATGAATGGGAAAGGCTCAGGATAGCACTGACTGAGGCATCAAACACACTGGGCTTTGTAATTGCTGGGTCCTGGGGAATCACTGTTGTTGCTTCCCAGCCTTCACCCTCCCCCCACAGTGTACACTGGCTCTAATTAATGGTGATCAATTTGGAAGATCCAGTTGCATCTGCTGGAATAAAATATGTACAGCTGTGGAAATAAGAAAAATGAAAACTCACTATGAGTGGCAGGGGGGTGGGGGGAGAACCTTCACAAATTTCCATTGAGTCCTTAAAATAAAAATGTTGCTTTTCCTATCAAATAGCATTGCAGTTTCCCAGGGTACAGTTTTCTCTGCTCCTAGGAGTGTACACAATGGATGTGTGTATAAATGCTTCTCCCCACCGTTTGTTGGGGTTACAACACAGAAGTGGGGCTTTGACTAGTCTTTTAATAGGGCCTAAAACTGTTGGGCTAATAGCACATTTCAAATCAGCTTAAAATACAATTATTACTGGACTGAAGAGACACAAAACATGAGAAAAACTTCTTCTTAAGAGCGTAGGATCAATCTAGATACCATTTCTGTTTCTCCTTGACCCTGTTGTGACAGATCAATGCTTTGTATCTGGTAGGTACATTTTTTTTTTTTTTTTGAAATATAGTTGACTTACAATATTGTGTTAGTTTCAGGTGTACAGCAAAGTGATTCAGTAATATTTTTTTTCAGATTATAGTCCATTATAGGTTATTATAAGATATTGAATATAATACTTTGTATTATGCGGTAAATCTTTGTTGCTTATCTATTTTGTATATAGTAGCTTATATCTGTTAATCCCATACTCCTAATTTGTCCCTCCTTCTCTCACTCTCCTCTTTGGTAACCATAAGTTTGTTTTCTATGTCTATGAGTTTGTTTCTGTTTTGTATATAGATTCATTTGTATTATTCTTTTAGATTCCACATATAAGTGATATCATATAGTGTTTGACTTTTTCTGCCTGACTTCATATTCTCTAGGTCTATCCATGTCACTGCAAATGGCAATATTCCATTCATTATTATGGCTGAGTAATATTCCATTACATATATATCATATCTTCTGAAGCCAACAACTGTCTGTTGATGGACATGGGTTGTTTCCATGTCTTGGCTATTGTAAATAGTGCTGCTATGAACATTGGGGTGCACGTATATTTTCAAATTCGTTTTTTTTTTTTTTTTTTTCTGGGTATATGGGCCAAGGAGTGGGATTAATGGATCATATGGTAGCTCTATTTTTAGTTTTTTAAAGAACCTCCATACTGGTTTTCCACAGTGGCTCCACCAATTTACATTCCCCACCAACAGTACAGGAGGGTTCCCTTTTCTCCACACCTTCTCTAGCATTTATTATGATGATGACCATTCTGACAAGTATGAGGTGATACTTCCGTGTGGCTTTTTTTTTTTTTTTTTTTTTTGTGGTACGCGGGCCTCTCACTGTTGCGGCCTCTCCCGTTGTGGAGCACAGGCTCCAGACGCGCAGGCTCAGCGGCCATGGCTCACGGGCCCGGCTGCTCCGCGGCATGTGGGATCCTCCCGGACCAAGGCACGAACCCGCGTCCCCTGCAACGGCGGGCGGACTCTCAACCACTGCGCCACCAGGGAAGCCCCTGCTTTTTTAAGTACTTTGTGATGAGTTAATCAAAGGATCCCCCAAACAATGAAAAATGCGTGAAGTCAGAAAAGAAGGGCAGGAAAAGGGACAGGATATGTATTTCGTCCTTACTATGTGCTACACAATGTGCTTGAAATTTATTTACATTACATTCAACCTCACAAAAATCTGAAGTGACTAATCCAATTTTATCAATAATGAGGACTCTGGGGCTTAGAAAAACCACTCTGTAAAGCTTCAAGGATCTTCACTCCCTGCTAAATCAAAGTCAGAAAACAGACTTCCCACCACCCAAGTCCACATGTGGGTCATGCCCAGGAAGAAGCTTCAAGCTCTCATTAGGAGCTCTGGAGTTGGATCACCTGGGCCTGGATTCGGATTCCACCATTTACTAACTGCGTGGCTCTGGGCAGGTAAACTAATCTTTTTAAGCCTCAGTTTCCCCATATGGAAAGCTGGATTAATACTAATATCCATTTCATAGGGTTCTTGTGAGGATAAAATAAAATTAAAATGAAGTCCTTAGAACGGTGTCTGAACTATAGCCAGGGCTCATACAGGCATACCTCGTTTTATTGTTCTTCACTTTATTGAGCTCCACAGAAACTGCATTTTTTTACAAATTGAAGGTTTGTAGCAACCCTGCATTGTCAGATTGTGGTTAGCATTTTTTAGCAATCAGGTAGTTTTTAATTAAGGTATGTACATTGTTTTTTTAGACATAATGCTACTGCACACTTAATAGATGGTGTAGTGTAAATGTAACTTTTATATGCACTGAGAAACAAAAACAATTTGTGTGAGTAGCTTTATTGCAATATTCACTTTATTGCAGTGGTCTGCAACAAACCTGCAATATCTCCGAGGTATACCTGTAATAATAAGAATGCTAATAACCATGATATATTCGTGCATGCACTGTAGTAAACATACATTATATATTTTATCTAAAATCCATACAGCAGCCATGAAAAAGAAATACTAAAATTCCTCTTCTGTAGATCAAGAAACTGAGGCTCGGTTATTTCTAATGGCTTGTTCAAGCTACAGAGCCAATAAAAAAGGAAGCTCAGGTTAGGAGTGATCCCCTTTAGTTTCTGTAGCGCATCTAACTTTACTATGAACAATTATATTAATCTTTAAAGTTCATTTTTATAATGTGTTTCCTCCACTAGACTGGAGTCATTCCTCAGTATCCGGGAGGGATATATCAAGTCTTTCTTGGACACCAAAATCCAGGGATGCTCAAGTGTCATATAAAATGATATATATTCACATATAGCCTACTCACATTCGCCCATGTACTTTAAATCATCTCTAGATAACTTATAATGCCTAATACCAGATAAACACTGTGTAAATAGAATGTAAATCCTTTGTACAGTTGACCCTTGAACTACGTGGAGGTTAGGGGCAATGACCTTGAACCCCCTCTCCCATTCATTCAAAAATTTGCTTATAACCTACAGTCAGCCTTTTGCATCCGAGGTTCCACATTCGCAGTTTCACCCAGTCGTGGTTCATATAGTACTGTACAACATATTAAGTAAAAAATAAAAGTCTGCATACAAGTGGACCCACACAGTTCAAACCCATGTTGTTCAGGAGTCCACTGTACATAGTTGTCAGCATACAGCAAACTCGATTTTTGCTTTTTGGAACTTTCTGGAATATTTTCCCAAATATTCTTGATCTTTTGTTGTTTGAATCCATGGATGAGAAACCTATGGATCTGGAGTGCCCACTGTACTAGCACATGATAATAGTGACCATATCTGTTCTATTCATAACTGTTTTCCCAGCACCAAGAATAGTACCTGGAATAAATTATACTTAATAGTTAATGAATAAAGAAATGAATGAATTAAATAGGTCAAAACACACAATATGTGGGACATAGTGTCACAGAGAGGGAATCCAGAGGGTCCAGGTTATTCCTAAATTCACCACTGTTTACCTGAGTGATGCTAAGTGTGTCACTCCATTCTTTTGAGATTTAGTTTTCTTGTCTCAAAAATAAAGAGGCTGGACTAGTTAATCTCTGAATTTGTGACTACCAGTTTCTCTGTACTCAAAATACAAATTGCCTTGGTTCATTTGAAAAGAAGGCAACAAAGCCTTGGTATGTCCATTGACTACTGCAGGAAATGGTTATGTACTTTTCAACATTGTTTATCCTTTTGTTATAAATAACATGAATCTTAGTCAAGGCCATACCCCACCTTCTGTGGACCACCCACCTATCCCTGCTGCCCTTTATAGTACATTCGTTTTCAAGGTCAAAGATTTTTTTTTCTTTTATTCCTCTTCCTCAATCTTCATCATCACAGCAATTAATATTCCATGAAAGCTCCTTATGCGCCAAGCAGCCTATTCAATATTTTATGAATGTAATCTAATTTGATCCTTTTATCAAGCCCATGAGGAAGCTATTATCATGAACATCATCTTACAGAAGACGTAAATGAAGCTCAGAAAGTTTCAGTGATTTGCCTAACGTCACACAGCAAATGAGTGGTGAAATATACACTGAAACCCAGATATGCCTGACTGAAGCCTTTATTCTTAATTATTACTCATATTGCCTTTCCATACAAGACAGTAGGAATTTCAGAGTAGAAATGAAACAAGTGAAACACGAGTTAAAATAGGCTTCTTGTATAAGTCCTTCTTTAAAACAAAGAGAAAAGCTCTGATGCTAAAATAATTAAATATATAACTGTTCTGTTACTTATGCTGTATGGCATTGTACAATTTCTTAGTGAGGAGCTTGTGAAGGTAAATGGCATATACTGTCCGTTAGTTGCTATTAAGAACTTTGATAACCCACAGTGTTATAAAGGCCCATAGTGCTAAGCAACAGGCTAGATCTACCAGGATAATCAGAACATAAAATTATTTTTAATCACTAAATCATCCTTTTAATTTTCTGAAAGATTTTTTATAATATGTAATTTGACTAAATAAACTACAATATTTTCCTGATTCCTATATCACCACTTTTTCATGTGATTATCAGAATTATTGTTTGCTAAGAGCAAATAAGGGAATAAAATTAAATATTTTTCTAAAGAAATGATAGCTGAGTACTTGTATAACAGAATTGTTTGTTTAAACAAAGCAGACGAGTGTTTTATTATATCACAGAGATTCTGGTTCTGCCATTCTATTCTGCATTTGTTCCCAAAACAATAATTAAGGACACGTACTCAGCTAAATGGAAGAACCAAGGAAATCTGACTGCTTTTGTATGTCAGAAATCTAAATATAACTCACTCTAACTTTCAACAATCTCTGAACAAGCTATGCTTTCGCATATCTCCAAGGCTCTGAGCTTGTAGTTCAAAGACTTTTAATTCTGTACTGAGTATCACTGGGAGGATATTTGAAGAAAGGTCTCGCCACTTGACAAAGTCTTATTCTCCATGAAAAGCTAACAAACAGAACAAAACACGTATGGCTGAAAGTGATCATATGTTTTGGGGTTTTTTTTTGCTTTCTTCCAAGAGATAGTTGTTCCTCCTTCTGTGATCTGAGGTAACATCCTCATTCTTCCATGTTTGAGACCTCAAGATGTCGGCCCATGGTTGGGATTGACTAGGAAACACATTCAGTGTTTTAAAAAAAGGAAAAATATGCCAAAGTTTTTGAGTGGGGAGATCTTATGTAAAAACTTGATTTCCATTTCTCTTGAAAAAATAGAAAAAGAAAATATCTGACTGTAATGGGTTGGCTATCGCCTGAATGTCCAATCACCTGGGGCTAAGAAGCAGCTGTCCACTTCAGAGGAGACAGTCTCTCCAGTACACTGCTCCCTTCTTTCTGTATTTGACCTACTTCGCTCATTTTGTGTTTATGGTAGCATATATAAGCGTTTGAGTATAAGACCCCTGCTCTATGACAACTCTTCCCATTTTATAAAAGTTATAGTCATTTTTCCCTCTCCTCACCACAAAAGAACATGCATTTTCCCTTTAAACGCTTATTTTGCACTTATTATATCTTATATTCTATTTTAATCAGTTTATCTAAATTAGCTCATTTAAGACTCACACTATGTGATAAGCAAGAGACTTACATTATCTCTACCAATCTGATAAAGAAAATGAGCACAGAAAGCTTAAGTAATTTACCCAAAGTCATACAGTTATTATGCCTTATAATCAGAATCCATCTCTGTATTCCAATAGTTAGCACACAATCTACGCTAGTAAGTGTTCAATTAGCAATGCAATACCATAGTTTCAGTTGAAGATCATCGTGTAAAATTTACAAAAAAAATAAAAAGAGCAAAATCTCTTCAATGGCTCTTGAACCCTTTTACTTGCTTAGAAAACATGAAAGAGAATGAGGTTAGGAGTCTGGGATTAAAATATGCACACTACTCTCTATCAAATAAATAACCAACAAGGACCTACTGTATAGAACAGGGAACTATACTCAGTATCTTTTAATAACCTATAATGGAAGAGAATGTAAAAAAAGAATATATATATGTGTACATATATGTAACTGGATCACTTTACTGTACACATGAAACTGACACAACATTGTAAATTAACTATATTTCAATAAAAATGTTAAAAAAATTAAGAACAAGAATGAGGGAATGGAAGAGAGAGTTGAATTGGTCTTGGGTGTGTCAGGGGGTTGGATTCCATCTCCTTTACCTCAAGCCTAGAGAATAAGGAATGGATAAGATGACTCAAAGACCTTGCTATCTGTGTCCCTAAAGGGGGGATCTGACTCCTGCCTGGCACATCTAATGAGCTAGAACCTGGTGGATTCTCTGCCCCAGTCTGGATACAAGAGAAATGCTGTTTTGGGCTTATCTAGCAAGCCCCTAATCCATCAGGGCAAAGGATGTTCAGGAGTATCCTGAGGTCCAGATGTGGGTCACAGAGGAGGGAATGCTCAAGTGAGAGTCGTTTTGGGTCTAATAGGGTCACAAAGAGGGCAGAAGGGACTTCAGACCCTGGGTGCTGCACCTGAGCCTGGCTTATTAGTGCTGAGTTAAAAAAGTGACCAACAGGAAGAGGGATGCTTTTTGCCTGGGGTAAATAAACTGTAGGAGAAAAATCCTCAGTAAAGAGAATCTCTGAAGAATCACACAAGTGTCCATTAGAGAAAGCATCTCTTATACATCTAAAAAGTAAGAAGCCAACTGAAGAAATCAGAAGTTGAAGTAAAACTCCTTTCCATCATCTTTGATAGAAGCCGGCTAGCAAGCTGGGTGGTGAAATAAAGAAGCCAGCTATGTTGCTACTTCCAACTGCAGGCTTCTTTCATTGAAAGTAGGTTTTTAAGACAAAACTTAATGCTGAATTAAGTGTGAATTTTGTGAAAAATCTTGGGACTACACAAACACTGTGTTTGTAACTTAAAGTGAATTTATGACTTGATTATGAGCAGAACAGTCATTGGACATAGTTATTTTTCACCTAACAGTGCAAGAAAAGATAATTCTCAGTGAATACCTTTTATAGGGATGATGGGGAATGCAAATAAATCTGTTTTGGCACTTATGAGTCAGCTTCTTCCATACAGAGGTTACAAAAGCAGTGGTGATGCTGGTGGCGATGGTGGTGGTGATGTTGATGATGATGATTTGATTATTCTAGGTTAGCTAGCTTAGCATAATAATTAAGGACAAGAGTTTCGGGGACATGCTAACTTGGATTCAGACTCCTGTTATCTACTGTGTGGCACTGGACAGGATATAGAACACCTCTGAGTGACTGTTTACTCTTCTGAGAAATGATTCTATTTATAAATAATTTTAATAGTATATAGAAGATTTAAGGAGATAATGTATACAAAGCACTTGATATAGGACCTGGATTTATGAAGCACCCAACAATAGAAGCTGGTTAGCTGCTGTGGCAACGATGATTCTTGAATGAGTGAATGAAGGCTCAGCACTAACTGCACAGCACGCCTGTCATCTCTCTAGAAACTCTAAGCTTTGTCTCACCCCTGGCTTCATTCACCACTGATCATGTATTTATTTATCCCTCATCTAATGCGTTTGCTTTAGTTAGCTTGGGGTGACAAAACAAAATGCCATAGACTGGGTGCCTCAAACAACAGAAACTCATTTTCTCACAGTTCTGGAGGCTAGAAGTCCCAGATCAAGGTCCAGTTGGATTGGTTTCTGGTGAGAACTCTTTTCCTGGTTTGCAGGTGGCCACATTGTCCTCACATGGGTGTGTACACACCTCTTCTTATAAGGGTGCCGGTCCAATTGGATTAGAGCTCCACCCACATGGCCTCATTTAACCTTAATTACCTCCTAAAGACCCTGTCTCCAAATACAGTCATATTCAGCGTTAAGGCTCCAACAGATGAATTTTAGTGGGGGGCGTAATTTAGGCCCCAGCAGTAGTCATAGGGGGATTCAGTAGCGATGCAGAAATGAAAGACAGTCACAACCCTCCAAATGTTAACATTCTTCTAGAAGCAAGGTAGACCCAAGAAAGGAGATGTTATTTTCTGATCTGATCCTATAGGCAAAATGTTTGCTGGTCGATTGTGAGCAACTGTTATCCCAGGGATGTCATCAAGACACTGAAGACTGTTAAATACGTTTTATCACTGAAATCTAGAATTATTAGTCATAGATCAACAGTATTGGCTGCACGTATTTATACTTCTATTGGACTTAATTCTAAAAAGGAGCCTTTAAACCAAGCATTACAATGATCACCCTTTTACAAACAAGGCAACTGAGGCTTGGAGCCTGGGAACTTGTTAGTAATAGTAAATGGCAGAGTTCTCAACCGCCCTTTTTTAGAAGTAGCGGTTCTTCTACCCTAGGCCAATGGGAATAACAACAGATTGTGGACCATGCTTGGCGGAAGACTGACCAAAGGCTGGTGCCAATGTGAGAGGGAGTCAGAGACAAGGGCTTAAGGGATTTGCCTTTTGAGACAATGTTTGAATCAAGGAAGTATTGAAAGACAAATATTATTTTCAATGCTCATGTAATTTCTGCTCCAATTATAAATAAGCATTTGGCCACTCAAAGAAAACACAGCTGTTAACTTCTTAGATTTGTATCGGATTCACAGGATGAGTTTTGATGCTCTACGACCTCCCCCACCTTCCCACAAGAAACATTTGCTTGATACATGCTTGCTTTTGTCACAAATTCACCCTGAAAAGCAATTTAAGAAACCAAAGCTTCCTGTTAAAATATCTTTCCTATATTTGGGGTAAGGAGGGCTTCTCCTTTTGAAAGGAAGGTACTGATTTCTAGAAAATTATAAGATGATAACTGAAGGGAAAAATCTCAAAATGCTTTCGTCTCAGGAGGAAGAGATAATATCAAAACCAACAAGTAAAAAACAAACAAACAAAAAAACACCCCAGCAAGTATTTATTTACCAAGGATTTATAATGCCCTAGGTGCTGGGTGAGTATCTAAAACACATGCATTTTCTCAGTTCAACTTATAACAAGTTAATGAGGGATCATCCTCATCTTATAGACTGGAACCTGGGGTTTAGTGAGATGGACTATATTAGCCAAGTGGGAGGTAGTATCAGGATTCAGTCTTGAAGAGGGAGATTCTTGAGCCTGCCCTTTCAAACTCTGCAGCATTCTGGCCCTGGACCTGGGCTGCGAAAGCTTTAAGAGAGAGAAGAGCAGTTGTCTGAAATCTCAGTAACATCCCACTGTATGTAAGAGCCAGATGGCACCTCAGTGCTCACCCCTGGAGATACAACAGCTGGGCTGGTGAGGCCCAGAGTACAACAAGTGAATTGCTTACGAACAAACAGTTAAAGCGAATGACAAAGGCATACATAGCATAGAAATACACTGACTAGTTGAGTTCTTGGTATAGGTCAGCACTGAACTAAGGGTTTTACAAGTATCATTTCATTTATTCTTTAAAATCATCCTGTTAAACAAGTATTATTATCTTCATTTTTCAAATAAGGAAACTGAGACACAGAAGAAAGGTCAAGAAATGTTCCCAAGTTAACCCTGCAAGCAAATGGAAGAACTGAGCTGTGACTACATCTGCTAAGTTGGACCCTCATTGCTCTAACTTTTGGGTGTAGACACCCCTCATTAGAGTGGCTACTCTGCTTTCTTGGATGACACACCCAAGGCCATCACATTACAAATAATTTTAACAGCTTGTAAATGTTTATGGATGTAAAGTATAAAACATATTTTTTGTTGTCCTGTTTAATTTGATGTTCAAATACTCCTATGGGTTATAAGAAAAATGGAAACATAATAATTAGCATCATCATCACATTCACTATTATTATTAACCTGTGAAATGATCTAAGAGATATTCTGGTGCTGAATATATATGAGAGAACTTAGACTAACAGAGGTTAGGAGTGGCCCCAAATCACACATCTAACTATTATTTAGTAGAATAGAGTTTTACTCTATATATCCAACCAACAAAGATTTGTTATAAAACTACTATTAAAAAAAACAAAACAAAGGATGTGAGATAGCTTGGAGATACATGTAAAACAAGATACAAAAATAAAGTAAATGAGGAAATAGAAACAACATAAAGTTGAGCCAGGACAAAAACCAGTACCCAACAAACATTTAATTACTTATAAACACTTTCTAGCGGAGATTTGCAGAAAAGAGTTAATATAACAGGCCTAAGGCTGAATCCTTAGAAAGACCTGCTTAAGGTTGGCCTGTGGCTGGCTTCTAGGAACTTGGATTTCAGAGGATTTCCACTTTGAGAAGAATGCCTGAACTGTGTGTATGAAAAATGTGGTTTATGCTAAACACTTGTTTTCCTTCTGGGCATCTGGAATTTGGACACTTGCTAGACAGAGTGTGCCTTTGTGACCAGCACCCCTTGAAAACCTTGGGCATTGAATCTTTAATAAGCTTCTCTGATAGATAACATGCCACACTAGTCACAACTCATTCCTGGAGGAACTGACTGTGTCTTGTGTGATTCCATTAGGAAAGCACTCTTGGAAACCTGTGTCTGGTTTCCCCAGACTTCACTCCATACACCTTTCTCTTCTGATAATTTTGTTTTGTATCTGTTTTCTGCAATACATTATAGCTGAATAAGGATAACTAGTATTATTTCAGCTATTATTAGCAGTGTGGTTGCTCTATACCAGGCACTGGGCTAAACATCACATATAATGCAATCTCACTTATTCCCCACAACAATCCAATGTCATAATTATTAGTAGGCTCATTTTAAGGAGAGAAAACTGATAATTTATCAAGGTCAAATTTGCCTGAGGCCTATGCTTTCAGCTGGCCACTGAGAATCACTGCTATCTTCCTATTCTGTTCATACAAAAATATGAGAGACATTTCTTCCTTGGATTTCCATAAAGAAGACACTGACATTGCAAACTCTTCTTGATAATATCTCCGCAGTAAATTCAGTAGCAGGCTTCATACGACTCTTTCTCATAATAGCCTTTCATGCAATCAAGGCAAAGAAATTCATTCTAGACACACAGCTCTCGGGTTGAAAGAGAGAAAACTTGAACCCAGCTCTCCTAAATCCAAATCCGCTCAATCCTCGTACTGTAGACTAAAACTGCTCTGCACACAATAGTCTTTGAAAGATACTTGCCCTTGAAGGAAAATAACTACTGGGGGTGGCGGGGAAGAAACAAAGACTCACATTTTGTTTGGGGATTTATGAATTCCTTCTCAAATGTGAGAAGGCTGGGGATGCAGAGGTGGCAACATTCTGGTGGTGTTTCATGCTGCCAGGATCCCTCTTGCCTCTCTCTCTCACCCCTCCTTCAGGTCAGGGGACCATCATACATGAAGAATTGAAGGTACATAAATGTCATAGTTTTTGTAGGATGTTTCAGGAGGCCTCTCCTTTATCTTATTTTAGAACCCTCATCTTTGCTCCCTGCCACACCTACCTTTTGTATCCCTGGTACCTCCTTCACTCCACTGACAGTGTGAGGATGAGCATCACAGGACCCCTTTCTTTCTGGGTCTTGAAAATAGTTAGTCCTATTGTAAACAAAACAGCCAGAAAAAAACATAGTGCATTGTAAGTTTCAAAAGCAGGGACAGTTTTCTTGCCCTATGAATGATTTATGAGTCATCTTCCATGGTATGTCTTAACCCTTAATACTGTTTTCATGACTTTTTAAACCCAGAATACTGCTTTTCTTTTTTTTTGTTTACATCTGTGGCTCTTTGTCTTACACAAATGATTGTCCTATTGACATTAGGTATTGTATCTACAATGTGTGTTTCTTGCAGCCTGGGGAATTCTCAGGTCCACATGCTTTAGCAACTGGTGTGTTAGCGACTTGGATATTATACTACTGACAGCTTCATACGCTTTACAGCTGTGTGGAAAAAATTAGTTAGGGTTAACAAAAGTTTGCTTATCACTCTATCTAAGACTTTCTTGGCCTCTGAATAGGAGAAGCTTCTGAAGGCCTGGCAATGTGCTAAGAAGTACCAGTTGTATATTGATACTTATCAAAAGCCTGTCCCTTAATACCACTTAGATTCTCAGAGAGAAAAGGGAATTTTTGAAAGGTTAGATAACAACTTTGCGTGAAGAAAATCAAATTTCTTTTGGCCTTTATGAAGTTTCCTTAATAACTTGTGGCTGCCTCCAATAAACTGAGGAGGGTAAGTCTCCGCCTCAATCTGAAGACGTCCAGGATTAACATTTTGGTTGTATCTTTGTGTAGCAAAAGGCTTATGCAAACACCAGGGAGTGAATGCACTGGAATTCACTGGCATAGCTTTAGTGTAATGCAGGGTCTCTGGACTCCTGCCTCTGGCCATCCTGTGGAGGCGAGCCCGGGGCCAGATGCAATGAGATGCAGGATGAGGAAGGTACTCAATGGTATGAGCGCCCTTTGCAAGCACGGGGAAAACAGCCTGAATTTGGGCAACAGTCTATGTATAAGGGCCAGCTCTTTGAAGGAGTTTTATACACACTTGGAACAGCAGCTACCAACACCTGGTGACTTTGTGGGAAAATGTGATTTGCATAATCCCTCCCAGGGGTCTCGGTGGAGCTACTATCAGTCTCAGCTAGTGCATTGCCAGGCAATGCCAGCAGGGGGCACCTGGGCCACCAATAGGCCTTCCAGTTGTCTTTCCACCCTCAGCGACCACAGGGGATCTAAATGGACAACTGGCTTGCTGGCCACTGATTCCCAGAAAGAATGGCTACAGATCAGTGATGTACAGTAAAAAGGCCCAATTTAGGTAGATATCTCCCAACATTTAGAGGACTTTTGTATTTCATAATCCTATTCAGAAATAGATTCAATTGCCTTGGTGTGCACTCTACAATCCATTTATTTTGTAGGCATACTAGTCTGTTCTATTTTGGGGTGAATCATTCCATGGGTGCATAGAATGGCCTGGGTGGGGGGTTCTTAGTTACAGATTTAAAGATCTTAGATGCTAAAAGTACATCATTTGTTGAATGACGAATGGAATGAATGAATGAACAAATACTGGAACTGTTGTGACTACGCTGAAGATTTGAATTCTCTGGATTCTCAGTTGTGTATTTGCCTGAACACTGGACTTGATCCAACACAAAGTGTTGGGAAAATCTTGACTGTCTTTACCACCCCCTTGGATTCTGCTCCATAATATGAAATTAGAGGTAAGAAGTCTATATAGTTGGGCCATGACTTGCTCAGGTCCTGCTTCCAGTCCAGTTCAGATGACTATGAGAGCATCTGAAATCATCCCAAAATAGAAAACAGCTGTGTACAGATGGTTATTCAGGAAATATAACTTCAAATATACTGCCCTTTAATAGTTACCAGAAGCTTGAATAAAGGAGATGGTGCTTGTAGAGCATAGCCTAAAGACCATTACTAGACCCTGAAGTCCATTGGATTGTTCTAATGGAGTAGAGAATATGTGTAGCAGGAACTGTCCTACTTTACCTCCTAGCAGGTTTGTATCTACTAAACTGCGACTTAGTTTGATGTCATCAATACTTAGTGACAAATAGCATGGGAAAAAAAAAATTCAACTAATTGGAATATCTGCCATAAGGATACCGTTGAAAGCAATGCTCATTGTATTATACATTGGCTGGAATTTTCCCTGGTCACCGTACCAGAATAATGATGCTGCTTCTGAGTTTCTGTTTTATTTTTATTTTATGGGCACCGGGCATTTTGCGGTTCTGTCTCTGAACTGGCTGCTAGAAAACTTACAATCAAATCTGTGCCCCAATTCTAGAAACAACATAGGACTTAAAAGCAGAATATTTTATGTGTCAGTATTATGCATGGCTTCATATTTTCATCCCAGTTCTCATTCTCTCTTTTTTTTGTTTTTCTATATGTACATTTTAAATTTCTGTATATTTTAGAAAAGCTGCCTTAAATGATGGCTGGAACAAGATGTAGACTAAATAAATCTTATATAAATAGTCTGTTTACTGTTAATAATTGTGTTTGAGTGAAGTCGACATCAGAAGTTTTGATTTGAGCCTCTTAGAGTCATCAGCTCATACACACAAACATTACTGAGTCTCAAGCAAGAGGCAGCACCCAAATTCCCTGAGACATCCCTAAGGGAAGTGACTAATAAAAAGAGGCTTGGTTTCCAAGACCCTCACTAATATTTCTGCCTAAATATCTCTTCTAAACCACCCTGCAAGAAGCATAATTTCACCACTGCATCCCTCCTCCCGAGCATAGAGTTAAATTTCCTTGGGGCTAACTCTCTACCTTGCGTGTGGACTAGTCTTATTCTTTTCATATCTACAAAGCCTAGAATATAGCAGGTGTTTCATATGTGATACTTGGACTAAACAAACAATTTAAAATGGACAGAAAAATAAAAGTTATGGAAGAATTCAAAATCAGAAATGCATTTTTTAATATAATAATATAAAGTAAATCAATTCAACTGAATTAGTAAAGAACTGTCTACAATGTAACCATTTTGCTATGTATGGGGATAAAAGCATGTATAATCAAACACTGCACCTGTTCTAGTAGAGTTCCCAGATATGTCCAACATCTATTCTGAAGGGAGAGATATTTAGAACTTGATGGATTTAGAATGTGGGTTCTACATACTCAAATATTAACTTAGAGGCAGTATGACATAGAGATTAAGCTTGAGTTTGATCTCTGCCTTCCTTGTAATCTCTTTGCCTTGAGGAACACTCTTTGATCTTTAGTCTCTCATATGTAAAACACAGCCATACTACCTTCCTCATGGGATTGTGAGAATCAAAAGACATCATGTTTTTAAAGCCTTCAACTCAATGCAGAGCACTCAACAAGAGCTCAGTAAATGCTGTCAATTATAGTGCCTACCGCATGCAAAGCACTGTTCTAGGCACTGAGATACAAAAATGAGTAGATAGGCACCCTTGCCCTGGAAGAAATTATAGCTTAGTGATGGAAACTACATAATGAGGTTTTCAATAAATCTTAGTAAATGGCTAACAGAAATGTGGACATAGTGTTACGGGAATGTAGAATAGAGACATTTAGTCCCTATCTCTACACAGCTCTTTATACTTAATAATAGCAGGATAATAGTTTGAGACATTTAAGGATATCTTCCTCTCTGTGACAATCTATAATCCTGATGTGACAATGAGGCTGCCATCAAACTAGAACAATAATTTAAGAAAAGTTATCAAAGACTTTCTAAAATCAAAAGCTTTGATCCAAATGTAAGAAAGAAAACATTTGACAAGGAAGATGAGTCAACAGAGCCATGTTCCCCCCTACTGGTCCAGACCAGAGAACCCTTCAAGGTTGGAATGAGGAAAGATTTAAAGAGGACACAATAGAGCTGGGTCATGGGTTGGTCTTTCAGCCTCGCCCATGGTGGGCTGAAGGGCAGATGAGCAGGCAGGGGTGCAGAAGTGTGAGAGAATCTCTCTTTGAAGTTTGGTGGATTAGGTGGAGATGCCCTGGCCTCCTTTAGCCCTATCTGGACCTCTACTAGGTCAATGTCAATGACAGCCGTTGGGGGATATGAGTCACTGATAAGAGCCTGGACTTTTCTGCAGCAAGTAAGTGACTGGTTGATACAGGAGGGAGTGAGGTTGAAGTTCATGGCCAGACAAGCCAAGGGAATGAGTATCAAAAAGACATGGTGTGATTAGTCCACACTGGGGTTCACATGAGAGTACTGAGACATCTCCACAAGAGATGTATCAGGGAACCTTGTGGGTGCCTGAAGGCTTTCCAGGAGTTCCTCAGCTCCTTACACTGAGTATGCAGTGAGTTTTCTTGGGAGTGGAAGACCAGCATGAAACGAAGGCAGATGAAGTTCTAGGACAGAAGGACCCTCCTCAACCTCACCATACCAGCAGCAGAGCAAGACCTCCAGAGCTTGTCATCAATCCCAGAGGGGAGCAGGAGGGAGGTTCTCCTGAGAGGGAGTCTAAACAGAATGAGATTGAATGATACACCTGATAGACTAGGAGATCATGGCATTATGCTGAATTTACCTGAAAGTGACCAGATTTAGTTTCTGCCTCAAGCTTGGACAGCTGGGAATCAAAACACCACAATTCATGATAGGAATATAGAGTTACATTTTCACCTTCCATCAACTTCATTAGTGAAATTTGGACCTGCTACTTAGCATCTGCCTTTTATGTGATTTTCTAGGAGGTCAACAGCCAAGGGGAAAAATTTTAAAAGGCACAAAAAGGTCCATGCAGTCTACAAACATGCCTGTCTTGTCAATCATGGTAACTTAGTGCCACACACAGGGGCCAACACAACGCAGAATGGCTGCTGACTTGATATGTCTGGGACATATATTTACAGAAGTGACTAATGATTATGAAGACAATTCAAATAATACACACAATGGAAAGGAATTCTGTTTTCCCCATCCTAGGCATTTTTAAAATGAATTCACTAGGATGTGGTTTCCAATTTTGACAAGTGCAGAACAGATTACATTCATAGGTCAGGAAACTTCCATCTCCTTGCCCTGGTAATCCTTGTACAATTGATAGACCAACAAATGAATCTTTAACATTTATTTCCATGCAGAAGCATATTGAAACACAAAATGAGAATGAGGAGAAGTCTAGGAGAACACCTTGGATGCTCTTCGTAATAGGAACATGTAAATCTTTCGGAAACTCTGGACTTATATACAACTACCTTAAGTTACCAATTACTTGTGAAAAAACTCACAATGTGTGTGTGTGTGTGTGTGTGTGTGTGTGTGTGAGCAGAGAACCTCTTCTCCAGCCTGTAGCTTCCCTTGAGGTCAGGGTTCTTGCTTCATTTGGTTTTGTATCTGCAGTGCCCAGGAGACTGGTGTATATAGGAGAGATTCAGTAAACATTTCATTCAAGTATATCTACAACATCAGAGCCTTTGGGAATTTTTTTTCAAATTAAAAAAAAAAAAAAATTCTGT
Organism: Pseudorca crassidens; assembly: GCF_039906515.1. Classification (NCBI taxonomy): domain Eukaryota; kingdom Metazoa; phylum Chordata; class Mammalia; order Artiodactyla; family Delphinidae; genus Pseudorca; species Pseudorca crassidens. The sequence goes on from NC_090304.1 coordinate 58,644,123, forward strand.
TCTTCTGAAAATCTATGCCCAGAATGTGTGAGTGCTAACATAATTGAAAAGTTTGCCAGAGGACTGGGAGAGAGTGTGTATCATAACAGACTTGTCTGTCACAATAAACCCTTACATATTTACATGCATATAAATTTACAAGCATCTCTTTCACATGACACATTTTATTTTGCATTTTTGTGCATACTACTAAACTCTTTTGTGCCAATAAAATGCCATTAAATGCTTTACTTTGTCAAGAATTGCTTCTTTCAATAATTATACTACTTACAGTATTCAATATAACAAAAGCCGTGAAAGATAGCTAGGATTGTCCTAACGCCAACGAGGATGTGAAGATTCACCAAAATTAAGCAACTTTCACAGAGTATCATCTGGGGAAGACTCTTTGCTGGGAACTGTCAGATAATCAATTGTAAAAAATGTTTAAAGACTATCCAAAGAAACTTTAAACTGGAAGTGGTAACAAGTGTTTCTCTGTCATATGTGGCATTATTAATCATACTAAACTACTGGATATGTATATTGGTCAGACTCCTAAACCCAAAGAAATTCTGCATAGAGGAAAGTCAAAATAATCTGGAGAAAAATTGGAAAAAAACCTGGAATGAATTGATTTGAAAAAGAAGATTCAGACTTTGCTTAAGCGAGAAAAGCTGAATTCACCTACTATATCCTTTTAGTCACCCTTTTAATCAGGGCTTTCTGCGACAGGCATATATGAGTGCACAGTCTGTCAAAGGAGAGAAATATCATATGTTCAAATGTGTGTGCCTTTTTCTCTCAGCAGAAACTTTGCCTTCTATGAGCTTATCATTTTTCTGTTCCTTTGACACTGCATAAAATATTTGTTAATAGTTCCTCTACAATCTGTTAGGTTCCTCTCTTAACCAGCTGCACTATAGGATAGCCAACTTTCTGCCAAAATAAAAATATTTTTGACACAGACACATGATGACTGGCACCCGACATAACACTGTTCTGGCTTATCTGCCATTGCTGTGTGTCCCTGTGGTCCACCAGGTTTTAACTCTAGCACATCACTTAATACACTGTATCAAACATGTAGTTATTTATATGTATCTCTACTGAATTATAAATTTGTTGATGGCAGAGACTCTATCCAAAGAGTTTCTCAAGGTGCCTGGCACATGGTAGGTGTTCAACTACATACTGAGCAGATCAATGAACAAGACAGATAGTATTTAAGTTATTTAATTTGACATTGAGTGAGTAAACCTTATCACGGGGCCCTTGAAATCCAGTACACAAAGATTTCATCAATGGGTAATGCCAGTAGAGAGGAGGCATGAATTATAGACAGTATTGAGATCCAGACCAGCATAGCCATACATGTATCCTCTCCATCTGCTCCCTAGTATCCCTATTCCAGAAGATGGAGGATATGGTAGGAAGAATGGCTTCCCAAAGATATTCATCTGTGAGTATTTTATGTTATATGGCAAAAGGGATTGAACAAATGTAATTAAGGTTAATGTTAATAGGGAGAATACCCTGAATTATCCAAGTGGGTCTAATTGAGTGACAGCCTCCTAATCAAGAACTTTCCCAGGCTGAGAGCACGAGAGATGTGGCAAAAAGGGATGCTAATGACATTTCAAGTGTAAGAAGAATTGGACATACAGTTGCTGTCTGAGATGTTGGGGCCCATGTTCAAAGACTAGAAAGAGGTCTCTAGAATATAGAAGCAGCCCCCAGCTGACAGCAAGGAAATGGGACCTCAGTCTGCAAGAAACAACCTGCATGATCCTGGGAGCAGATTCTCCTCTAAAGCCTCCAGGTAAGAGTCCAGGCTTGCCAACACCTTGATTTTGGCTTTTTGAGATCTGGAGGATAGAAACCCATTCAGACTCCAACACATGGAAACTATGAGATAATAAGTTTGTGTTGCTGTAAGATACTAAGTATGTCATAATTTGTTATTGTTACAATAAAAAAACTAATACAGAGGGGTCCCCAAAGTGGTTCCCACTAAGAAAAGTTTAGGAACGTATAGCATGGTCACATCCAATCAGGGGAGGGGGTTAAGTTCACAAAGGGAAAAAAAATACAACATTCTCTCTGAAAATGCTGTATTCACTCCTATTTTAGATACCAAGAGTTCCAGGGAAGAGGCAGCATCTATCTTCCTACATTAGTAAAACTAATAGGTGCTAAAGACCATTAAAGTTCTCAGTAACAGAGTTGTCAGGCCGCCTTGAACAGTGGTACTTTTAAGGGGAGCTACATTTCAGAAGGTTTGGGTCAAAGGAACACCTGTCTTGGGTTCATCCCAAGACAGGAGTGCTTTCTTCCAACTATAGCTTTTTCATGGATTCACTTGATCCAGTGATTCATCAGATCATGCATTAGTACTTTCATTTATCCACTTACCCATTAGTGCCTGGCACTATACCTCGTGGGAGAGATAAAGGATAAATGAAAGTAGTCCTAACTCTCAAGAAGCTTAAAAACAAGAAAGAGAAAGATGAACAGATAATAAACAGAAACAGATAATCCTCACATACAGTGGTCACTTCACTAATGAAAGCTTAACCCATAACTAGTACCAGTTCTCTATTTTTAATCCACTTCATCCCCTGCCATTCTCTTCTGTGCCATATCGTCATTGAAATTGCCACTTCTCTCTCATCTTATGTTTACCACTGAAATACAAGATCCATTCAAACAGGGCACCTCTGTTCTGTCCCCATTCTCTGAAGAGCACTGCTGTTTTGGTCTGTCTACCTTGGGTCTCAGGATCCTACAGTGTCAATTCATAATTATAAAATGCCTCCACACCCACCACCACAATTACCACCCAAATCTCTTGGATTGTGAATATCATGACATATTACACCCTGATTATGTTACTGTTATTTATATATATATATATATATATATATATATATATATATATATATGGCACATATATATGCCAAAGGGATTTTGCAGATGAAATTAAAGTTAAAAATTAGTACACTTTGGGCTTCCCTGATGGCGTAGTGGTTGAGTCCGCCTGCCGATGCAGGGGACACGGGTTCGTGCCCCGGTCCAGGAAGATCCCACATGCCACGGAGCGGCTGGGCCTGTGAGCCATGGCCACTGAGCCTGTGCATCCGGAGCCTGTGCTTCGCAATGGGAGAGGCCACAACAGTGAGAGGCCCACGTACCGCAAAAAAAAAAAAATTAGTACACTTTGAGTTAATCAGAAGGAGATTATTTAGGTGAGTCTGAACTAATCACATAAATACTTTAAGAGCAGAAAGTCTTTGGCTGGTGGCAGAAGGGGAAGTCAGAGAGATTCAAAACAGAAGAAATTTGCTTTTGAAGGCAAACATGGGCTTTTGTTGATTTGAAAATGAGTGTGCCATCTGAGAAGGAAAATGGGTGGTCTCTACTCTCCGTGATAAGAATAGGCAGAGAGTGACCCCAGGTGACAGCCAACAGGGAAATAGGATCTTAGTCCTACAACCACAAGGAATTGAACTCTACCAACCTGAATGAATTTCAAAAAGGACCTTGTGTTTCAGATGGGAGCACAGCCAGCTTTGATTTCAATCCTGTGGTACTACGAGCAGGGAGCTCAGTTGAGCCTGCTCATACTTCTGTGCTACAGAACTAGGAGATTATAAATGGGTATTGTTTTAAGTCACTACGTTTGTGGTAATTTGGTATGCAGTGATAGAAAACAAATAGATTGCTGTAATAAAAAGTTATATTTTCTTGAAAGGGATGATTGCTTCCTTTGTTAATCATCCAATGAGATATGATTAAATAGTTAAGTGGGAGAATAAACTTGTGCTCTCGCTTTCTGGCCTAGATCTTGAAAATCCAGAATGTCTAGAGTGTGCTCTTTGTTGTGGGTGATACATGACACCCATCGCATGGAAACTAACCATGTCTGGTGGGCTCCAGCCCTACCATATAGACCTAGTCATGTAGTACATGACTTGCAGTAGGTTACACCCAATGTCTTTGTTATCTTTAAGCTTTTAGACAAGCTTGTAATGAGTGTTACAGCCTTTCTGAGCAATTATAGTATAAAAAGTAAAGGTTTCATCTCCATACTTATCCAGAACATAGTGTCAAGGTCAAGTTTCTAGTATTAGTGATTTTCTTAGGGTAGCAATTGGGTTTGCAATATTCCACCTTGAAAGTTCTGGGAAGTGTTAAATAGAGATGGTTATTTATTTTTAAGGTTGTTGACTTTAATGTTTGTTAAAGGTACTTTCCCTAAATAGTGTCTATTAGATTAGATTATATCAAATTGCTGATATTCAACCATCCTACAAACTATAAAAACAACAGTTCATATGATTAGGCCTAATAATAAAGGTTATTTATGAGGGCTTTCATTTTTTAAAAAAGCTTAGTCACAATGGTTGAAAGGTTCTATGGAATAAGATATGTGTAGTTTACTGAACAGCTCATATGTTTTCAAGAAATGAAAATATCTCACGTCACTATGGTAGTTGGTAGTAATATTTGACATTCATTTATGCATTTATTCAACCAATTAATCATTTATTCATTCAAGACTGTCATCAAGCAATTATTAAGACCTAACAATACACCACGAGTAACCTCAGGTGCTAGTGAAACAAAGGTGAGAACCAGAGTGCACGCCCTAGGCATCTAGTAACAGAGACAGGCAATTGTCATCGGGTGTTACAAGCTCTAGGGTAAAAATAAGCATAGATTCTGGATGAGTAAGAGAGGCATCCTCCCAAGCTGGATGTGAGGAGAGATTTAACTGAGGAAGTAATATATTATCTACAAATTAAAGGATGGCTGGATGGCAACCAAGGAGAGAGACGAATAAAAGTCATTTTGGGAGGAGAAGATATCAAGCCTTGAAACAGGGGAGTGAGAAAGCATGGCATCTGGGGGAAATGAAAGCACACTGAGTTAGGTGTTGGGTTGTAAAAGTGTCCAGGCTGAAGAGATACTTGGAATTAGATAGATGCTAACTCAATGAGCAACACTGGTGCCTTGCTAAGGAGTATGGTTTTTACTTTCTGTTGCTTCAACATTTTTGACCTTTTGAGGCATCATAGTTTGAAAGTAATGAAATATCATGACTGCCTTTACCATCTCCTAGACAACCTTGGTTTGAAGCAGTCAAATTTATCCTCTAAGCCTCACAACCCAGGGCTCTTTCCTGACAACCCCATTTTTCCTAGCTGGTGCTGTCTGGCTACTTCACACTAGGGAATTAGACTGCATTCTAAACCATCAGACAAGGAGCTCAGTGCTGAGCTACTGTGGAGGCATGGAACTTTAGTGATAAACGTTCTAACTGGGCTCTAATACCAAACTGGCCAAAAGGTAGGGTGACCAATCACCTCGGTTACCCAGGACTGTTCCAGTTTTAGTGCAGAAAGTCCCACATCCCAAGAAACCCTTTTCCAGGAAGTAAAAAGCCATGGTATTCAGGGATAGGTGCAAAAGGTCAGGGAAAAAGTACAAAACCTACATGGTGGCATAAATAGGGGGGCCAAAAGCAATTTATTTGTTGGTGTCAAATGGATATACAATAGGTTATGTCTTTCATAGTTGCTGTCACTAATTCTTCCCCTGACCACTGATACAGTCCACCATGATTTGCAATTCACATTGTTGCAATGCTCTGAGCACGTGATGTAAGTGTACAACTTAAGTGCATTGTAGTCATGAGTATTGACAGTCCATCTCTGGCTTTGCCTGTGGAATAACTGTTGTGCTTTGTACTGAGATAGTGCTAGTTGAATTTTTAACACTGTGAATATTTCTAGCATATTTTCTAAGAGGTCAGGTGATGGAAAGGAAAAGGAAAATGATGACAATACAAATTCCAGCATGACCCATACACCAACAAAGAAAATGAAACAAGTGTGTTGCTTTCATGACGGCTGGAAGAACTCACACACTGGATTAAGGAGGAAAATGACCTAAATGAAGCATAGGGCATAATACAGAGAAACAAATAGATACATGATACACACAATACACAGAAATTTGGAATCTGGGGACAGTAGAGAGGTGAATTTCTGAGAGTGAATCTCTCAAGTTTGAGATGAGCCAGGCAAGTATATCTTAATAACCAAAAGTTTTTTTGTTGTTGTTTGTTGTTTTTTATCTCCCCCAGAAGACATCAATGCTCAGGAGAAAATAATGGCTGTTGAATTAGCTTGGGAACACCACATGAATGAACACATATTATCTTGTTGCTCCCTTGATTGCTCTAGGAAACTTAGTAAAGTTACATTCTCTGATTCAGAGACTGCAACTAAATTATCCCATGACGAACAGAAGGGGACATTTTGCTAACAGGTGAGTTGGCCTCTCCCAGAGCAGAGCTGCTTCTGTGAGATCTTACCAATGATCCATGTTTTTTACTGAGTGTGGTGAGAGATACAGTGAATCACAGCAACAAAAATTAAGGTTCCCCTAGTTCTGAAGTACTTTGATTTGAAAAGTGTAGTTTTCAATATATTTTCTCAATTTGTAGGAAAAGTTTAATGACACTGCAGAAAACATAAAAGATTACTGATATGTTGACTTTCCTCCTCAACCTGCATTTTAAAAAATAGTGTAAAGGTAACTTCTGGCAGTTTCTCTTATGTCTATAGACTTCTTACCAAAGAAAATAAAAAGACCTGCTAAATGTCCTGTACCCCTTGTGTCCACTGATAAGAAGAGGTATGATTTCTTGATCTGTGAAATGGAGGCGCTCATACTGGAAGTTTAGGATCACTTCTCAGTCCTCTCAAGATCGTGAAGGAGCACTTAATAGAATTTTTGACTTTACAGAAATAGAAGGAAATAATCTCTATAGACATGTGGTTACAAGATGGCTACTGTTGCCTGCCATAAACAAGATGTTAAAAAAAAAGCTACTGTGCTATTATTTTCAAAGCTTTGGACAAGAAGAATATCCTTCTCTAATATTTCAATAATGCACTGAGGATGAAAATGGAGAAAGGATTACAGTAAAACAGAAATGTATCTATTGTTTCTCCAGAGCTGTGTGCTGATCCTTAAAGAGGTCATAAATAGCTTAGAAAAGTATAAACTGACAACACCCAAGTTGTCTGATGTCATATTTATGCTGCAACAAAAACTCATATAGTGAAAAACATGACTCATATTCTGGAAATAAGACTGCTTCAGAACTAGGAAAAAAAAACCCTCATCAGAAAAGGACAGTGAAGTTAAATGGCTGTTTCTCAATTTCTTTATGAAAACTAACTTATTTGGAATTCAACTGCACTTTCAGAAGTTCAAATTACCTCTATGCCTAAAACCACTTTCCCTGAGAAAGAGAGGTTTCAATTAGGACGACATTGAATGTGCTTCTGAGTGTTAAAAATAATGAATATTGAGAGAGCTTTTGTGCTCTCACTCTGCCTTGAACACCCAGCTGGACAGGATCGTCTGCAAACCAGGAAGAGAACCCAACCATGTTGGTTCCCTGATTTTGGACTTCCAGCCTCCAGAACCGTGAAATGTGGATCCTCTAGCAACAGGAGGTGTGAAGATAGAGGACCTTCAAGACGGCGGAGGAGTAAGATATGGAGAACACCTTCCTCCCCACAAATACATCAAAAATACACCTACATGTGGAACAACTTCTATAGAACAACTACTGAATGCTAGCAGAAGACCTCAAACTTCCCAAAAGCCGTGTGGCTGACAGGGTCTTGGTGCTCTGGCCAGCTGTCAGGCCTGAGCCTCTGAGGTGGGAGACCTGAGTCCAGCACACTGGACCACCAGAGAATGCCCAGCCCCACGTAATATCAATCAGCGAGAGATCTGCCAGAGATCTCCGACTCAATGCTAAGACCCAGCTCCACTCAATGACCAGCAAGGCCCAGTGCTGGACACCCCATGCCAAACAACTAGCAAGACAGGAACACAACCCCACCCATTAGCAGAGAGGCTGCCTAAAATCATAATAAGTTCACAAACACAAAAAAACACACCACTGGATGCAGTACTGCCCATCAAAAAGACAAGATCTAGCCTCACAGACAAGAACACAGGCACCAGTCCTCTCTACCAGGAAGCCTACACAACCCACTGAATCAACCTTACCCACCAGGGGCAGACACCAAAAACAGCAGGAACTACGAACCTGCAGTCTGTGAAAAGGAGACCCCAAACACAGTAAGTTAAGCAGAATGAGAAGACAGAGAAATATGCAGCACACGAAGGAACAAGGTAAAAACCCACCAGACCAAACAAATGAAGAGGAAGTAGGCAGTCTACCTGAAAAAGAATTCAGAGTAATGACAGTAAAGATGATCCAAAATCTTGGAACTAGAATGGAGAAAATACAAGAAACATTTAACAAGGACCCAGAAGAACTAAAGAGCAAACAAACAATGATGAACAACACAATAAATGAAATTAAAAATTCTCTAGAAGGGATCAATAGCAGAATAACTGAGGCAGAAGAACGGATAAGTGACCTGGAAGATAAAATAGTGGAAATAACTATTGCAGAGCAGAATAAAGAAAAAAGAATGAAAAGAATTGAGGACAGCCTCAGAAACCTCTGGGACAACATTAAACGCACCAACATTTGAATTATAGTGGTCCCGGAAGAAGAAGAGAAAAAGAAAGGGACTGAGAAACTATTTGAAAAGATTATAGTTGAAAACTTCACTAACATGGGAAAGGAAATAGTTAATCATGTCCAGGAAGCACAGGGAGTACCATATAGGATAAATCCAAGGAGAAACACATGAAGACACATATTAATAAAACTATCAAAAATTAAATACAAAGAAAAAGTATTGAAAATAGCAAGCGAAAAGCAACAAATAACATACAAGGGAATCCCCATAAGGTTAACAGCTGATCTTTCAGCAGAAACTCTGCAAATCAGAAGAGAGTGGCAGGATATATTTAAAGCAATGAAAGGGAACAACCTACAACCAAGATTACTCTAACCATCAAGGATCTCATTCATATTTGATGGAGAAATTAAAACCTTTACAGACAAACAAGAGCTAAGAGAATTCAGCACTACCAAACCAGCTTTACAAAAAATGCTAAAGGAACTTCTCTAGGCAGAAAACATAAGAGAAGGAAAAGACCTAAAATAGCAAACCCAAAACAATTAAGAAAATGTTAATAGAACACTCATATCGCTAATTACCTTCAATATAAATGGATTAAATGCTCCAACCAAAAGACATAGACTGGCTGAATGGATATAAAAACAAGACTTGTATATATGCTGTCTACAAGAGACCCACTTCAGACCTAGGGGACACATACAGACTGAAAGTGAAGGGAGGGAAAAAGATATGCCATGGAAATGGAAATTAAAAGAAAGCTGGAGTAGCAATTCTCATATCAGACAAAATAGACTTTAAAATAAAGACTATTACAAGAGACAAAAAGGGACACTACATAATGATCAAGGGATCGATCCAAGAAGAAGATATAACAATTCTAAATATTTATGCACCCAACATAGGAGCACCACAATACATAAGGCAAATACTAGCAGCCATAAAAGGGGAAATCGACAGTAACACATTCATAGTAGGGGACTTTAACACCCCACTTTCACCAATGGACAGACCAACCTAAATGAAAATAAATAAGGAAACACAAGCCTTAAATGACACATTAGACAAGATTTAATTGATATTTTTAGGACATTCCATCCAAAAAGAACAGAGTACACTTTCTTCTCAAGTGCTCATGGAACATTCTGCAGGATAGATCACATCTTGGGTCACAAATCAAGCTTTGGTAAATTTAAGAAAATTGAAATTATATCAAATATCTTTTCTGACCACAACGCTATTAGACTAGATATCAATTACATGAAAAAAAAAAAAACTGTAAAAAACACAAACACACGGAGGCTAAACAATACTCTACTAAATAACCAAGAGATCACTGAAGAAATCAAAGAGGAAATCAAAACATACCTAGAAACAAATGACAATGAAAACATGACAGCCCAAAACCTATGAGATGCAGCAAAAGCAGTTCTAGGAGGAAAGTTTATAACAATACAATCCTACCTCAAGAAACAAGAAAAATCTCAAATAAACAACTTAACCTTACACCTAAAGAAATTAGAGAAAGAAGAACAAATAAATTCTCAAGTTAGCAGAAGGGAAAATATAAATATCTGAGCAGAAATAAATAAAAAAGAAATGAAGGAAACGACAGCAAAGATCAATCAAACTTAAAGCTGGTTCTTTGAGAAGACAAACAAAACTGATAAACCACGAGCCAGACTCATTAAGAAAAAAAGGGAGAAGACTCAAATCAACAGAATTAGGAATGAAAAAGGAGAAGTAACAGCTGACACTGGAGAAATACAAAGGATCATGAGAGATTACTTCAAGCAACTATATGCCAATAAAATGGACAACCTGGAAGAAATGGACACATTCTTAGAAAAGCACAACCTTCTTAGACTGAACCAGGAAGAAATAGAAAATATGAACAGATCAATCATGAGCACTGAAATTGAAACTGTGATTAAAAATCTCCAACAAACAAAAGCCCAGGACCAGACTGCTTCACAGGTGAATTCTATCAAACATTTAGAGAAGAGCTAACACCTATCCTTCTCAAACTCTTTCAAAATATAGCAGAGGGAGGAACACTCCCAAACTCATTCTACGAGGGCACCATCACCCTGATACAAAAACCAGACAAAGATGTCACAAAAAAGAAAACTAGAGGCCAATATCACTGATGAACATAGATGCAAAATTCCTCAACAAAATACTAGTAAACAGAATCCAACAGCACATTAAAAGGATCATACACCATGATCAAGTGGGGTTTATCCCAGGAATGCAAGGATTCTTCAATATATGCAAATCAATCAATGTGATACACCATATTAACAAATTGAAGGATAAAAACCATATGGTAATCTCAATAGATGCAGAAAACCTTTCGACAAAATTCAACACACATTTATGATAAAAACTCTCCAGAAAGTAGGCACAGAGGGAACTTACCTCAACATAATACAGGCCATATATGACAAACCCACAGCCAGCATCACTCTCAATGGTGAAAAACTGAAACCATTTACACTAAGATCAGGAACAAGACAAGGTTGCCCACTCTCGCCACTATTATTCAACATAGTTATGGAAGCTTTAGGCACAGCAATCAGAGAAGAAAAAGAAATAAAAAGAACCCAAATTGGAAAAGAAGAAGTAAAGCTGTCACTGTCTGCAGATGACATGATACTATACATAGAGAATCCTAAAGATGCTACCAGAAAACTACTAGAGCTAATCAATGAATTTGGTAAAGTATCAGGATACAAAATTAATGCACAGAAATCTCTGGTATTCCTATACACTAATGATGAGAAATCTGAAGGAGAGATTAAGGAAACACTCCCATTTACCACTACAACAAAAAGAATAAAATATCAAGGAATAAACCTACGTAAGGAGACAAAAGACCTGAATGCAGAAAACTGTAAGACACTGATGAAAGAAATTAAAGAAGATACAAACAGATGGAGAGATATATCATGTTCTTGAATTGGAAGAATCAACATTGTGAAAATGACTATACTACCTAAAGCAATTTACAGATTCAGTGCAATCCCTATCAAACTACCAATGGCATTTTTCACAGAACTAGAACAAAAAATTTTACAATTTGTATGGAAACGCAAAAGACCCTGAATAGCTAAACCAATCCTGAGAAAGAAAAATGGAGCTGGAGGAATCAGGCTTCCTGACTTCACACTATATTACAAAGCTACAGTAATCAAGACAGTATGGTACTGGCACAAAAACAGAAATATAGATCAATGGCACAGGATAGAAAGCCCAGAGATAAACCTACACACATATGGTCACCTGATCTTTGATAAAGGAGGCAAGAATATACAATGGAGAAAAGACATCCTATTCAATAAGTGGTGCTGGGAAAACTGGACAGCTACATTTAAAAAATGAAATTAGGGGGCTTCCCTGGTGGTGCAGCGGTTGAGAGTCCACCTGCCGATGCAGGGGACACGGGTTCGTGCCCCGGTCCAGGAAGATCCCACATGCCGCGGAGTGGCTAGGCCTGTGAGCCATGGCCACTGAGCCTGCGCATCCGGAGCCTATGCTCCACGACAGGAGAGGCCACAACAGTGAGAGGCCCGCGTACCGTAAAAATAAATAAATAAATAAATAAATGAAATTAGAACACTCTCTGAAACCACATACAAAAATAAACTCAAAATTGATTAAAGACCTAAATGTAAGGGCAGACACCTAAATCTCTTAGAAGGAAACACAGACAGAACACCCTATGAGACAAATCACAGCAAGATTCTTTTTGACCCACCTCCTAGAGAAATGGAAATAGAAACAAAAATAAAGAAATGGGACCTAATGAAACTTAAAAGCTTTTTCATAGCAAGGGAAACCATAAACAAGATGAAGAGACAACCCTCAGAATAGGAGAAAATATTTGCAAATGAAGCAACTGACAAAGGATTAATCTCCCAAATATAGATGCAGCTTATGCAGCTCAATATCAAAAAAAACAAACAACCCAATCCAAAAATGGGCAGAAGACCAAAATAGACACTTCTCCATAGGAGACAGATTGTCAACAAACACATGAAAGGATGCTCAACATCACTAATCATTAGAGAAATGCAAATCAAAACCACAATGAGGTATCACCTCACACTTGTCAGAATGGCCATCATCAAAAATCTGCAAACAATAAATGCTGGAGAGGGTGTGGAGAGAAGGGAACCCTCTAGCACTGTTGGTGGGAATGTAAATTGATACAGTCACTATGGAGAACAGTATGCAGTTTCCTTAGAAAACTAAAAATAGAACTATCATATGACCCAACAATCCCACTACTGGGCATATACCCTGAGAAAACCATAATTCAAGCAGAGTCATGTACCACAATGTTCATTGCAGCACTACAATAGCCAGGACATGGAAGCAACCTAAGTGTACATCGATAGATGAATGGATAGAGAAGATGTGGCACATATATACAATGGAATATTACTCAGCCATACAAAGGAAGAAAATGGAGTTATTTGTAGTGAGGTGGATGGACCTAGAATCTGTCATACAGAGTGAAGTAAGTCAGAAGGAGAAAAACAAATACCGTATGCTAACATATATATATGGAATCTTAAAAAAAGGGTTCTGAAGAACCTGGGGGCAGGACAGGAATAAAGACGCAGATGTAGAGAGTGGACTTAAGGACACAGGGAGAGGGAAGGGTAAGCTGGGATGAAGTGAGAGAGTGGCATTGACATATACACACTACCAAATGTAAAGGAGATAGCTAGTGGGAAGCAGCTGCATAGCACAGGGAGATCAGCTCGGTGCTTTGTGACCACCTAGAGGGGTGGAATAGGGAGGGTGGGAGGGAGATGCAAGAGGGAGGTGATATGGGGATATATGTATACATATAGCTGATTCACTGTTATACAGCAGCAAGTAACACAGCAATTTAGAGCAACTGTACTCCAATAGAGATGTTAAAAAAAAATGAATACTTTTCGATGTGGACAGCCTCTATGATGAATGTATACAAAGCAAAAGATCTGACTGATAAACAAATGGTTTATCAAAATAAGCCTTTAAATATGGGCACGCCTCATCTTATTAAGCATTGCTTTATCTTTGCAGATACTGTTTTTTACAAATTGAAGGTCTGTGGAAACCCTGCATCGATCAAGCCTATCAACATCATTTTTCCAATAGCATTTGCTTCCATCGAATCTGTATGTCCAAGTTTGGTAATTCTCACAGTATTTCAAACTTTTTAATTATTATGATATTTGTTATAGTCATCTGAGATCAGCGATCTTTGATGTTACTATCATAACTTTTGGGGTGTCATGAGCCACGCATGTAGAAAATGGCAAACATTATCAATAAATGTGTGTGTTCTGACTGTTCCACTAGCCTCTCTCCCTCTCCTTGGGCCTTCCTATTCCTTGAGACAAAGGTATATTGAAATTAGGACAATTAATAACCTAACAATGGCCTCTAAATGTACAAATGAAAGGAAGGGTCCCATGTCTTTCATTGTAAATCAAACGCTGGAAAGGATGAAGCTTAGTGAAGACGGTACATTGAAAGCTGAGACAGGACAAAACCTAGTCCTCTTGTACCAAACGTATCCAAGTTGTAAATGCAAAGGAAAAGTCATTGAAGGAAATTAAAAGTACTACTCCAGGGAACAGAAGAATGAGAAGAAAGTGAAACACCCTTATTGCTGATAGGGAGCAAGTTTTAGTGGTCTGGAGAGAAGATCAAACCAGCCACAACATTCCCTTAAGTCAAAGCCTAGTCCAGAGCAAGGCCCTAAGTGTCTTCAATTCCATGAAGACTGAGAGAGGCAAGGAAGTTGCAGAAGAAGAGTTTGAAGCTAGCAGAGTTTGGTCCCTGAGGTTTAAGGAAAAAATCCATCCCCATAACAAAAGGAGCAAGTTGAAATAGCAAGTGATGATGTAGAAGCTGCAGCAAGTTATCCAGAAGATCTAGCTGAGATAATTAATGATTTTCAATGTAGATGAAACAGCCTTATATTGAAAAAAGATGCCCCGTAAGACTTATAGCTAGAGAAGAGAAGTCAATGCCTGGCTTCAAAGGACCAGCTGACTCTCTTGCTAGGGGCTAATGCAGCTGGTGACTTTAAGTTGAAGCCAATGCTCATTTACCATTCCAAAAATCCTATGACCCTTAAGAATTATGCTAAATCTATTCTGCCTGCACTCTATAAACACAACAACAAAGCCTGGATGACAGTACATCTGTTTACAAAATGGTTTACTGAATATATTAAATCCACTGTTGAGAACTATTTCTTAGAAAAAAGGTACCTTGCAAAATATGATTATTTATTGAAAATACACCTGGTCACCCGTGAGCTCTGATGGAGATCTACAATGAAATTAATGTTTTCATGTCTGCTAAGATGACATCCATTCTGTAGTCCTTAGATCAGGGAGTAATTTCAACTTTCAAGTCTTATTATTTAAGAAACACAGTTCCTGAGGCTATAGCTGCCACAGCTTGTGAGTTCTCTGATGGATCTAGGCCAATTCAACTGAAAACCTCCCGGAAAAGATTCACCATTCCAGAGGCCATTGAGAACATTCTTGATTCATGGGAAGAAGTCAAAATATCAATATTATCAGGAGTTTGGAAGAAGTCGATTCCAACTTTCATGGATGACTTTGAGGGGTTCAAGACTTCAGTGGAGGAAGTAACTGCATATGTGGCGGAAATGGCAAGAGACCTAGAATTAGAAGTGGATCCTGAAGATGTGACTGTATTGCTGCAATCTCATCATAAGACTTTAACACACGAGGAGCTGCTGATGAAATCGACTCCTGTTGAAGATGCTGTGAAGATTATTGAAATGCCAACAAAAGATTTAGAATGTTATATAAACTTAGTTGATACAGCAGCAGTAGGGTTTGAGAGGACTGACTCCAATTTTGAAAGAAGTTCTACTGTGGGTAAAATGCTACCAAACAGCATTGCATGCTGCAGAGAAATCGTTCATGAAGGAAGGGGTCAACTGAGGTGGCAAACTTCATTATTGTCTTATTTTAAGAAATTGCCAAAGCCACCTCTACCATCAGCAACCACCACCCTGATCAGTCAGCAGCCATCAACATCAAGGCAACACCCTCTACAAGCAAACATATTACAACTCACTGAAGGTTCAGAGGACAGCATTTTTCAGCAATAAAGTATATTTAATTAAGGTATATTAATTTTTGAAACATAAAGCTCTTGCACACTTAGACTGTGTTACACTGTAAACATAAATCTTATTTATATGCACCAGGAAACAAAAAAAAATTAGTGTGACCCAATTTACTGTGATATTTGCTTTACTAGGTGCTCTGGAATCAAACTGGCAATATCTCCAAAGTACGCCTGTACAAAGTGGATGGATACTTCTGGAGACCAGGGAAACTAATTCCTACAAGTCAAAAAGTCTACTGTTAGTAAAATCCTAACTACTCCGTGTTCACATGTTTTTAGAGCATATTTAGTTGATATCATCACAGTGGAATCATACCAGGTATCACTCTAATGTGGCCTTGATAAAAACAGAACTGCACGTCGAAGTGGATTTTACATTTGACTGCACTCAGTTTTACCATCACATTAAATGAAAGAAAGATGTCTTAGAGACTGTAGTTTTACCAATATAATGATATTTACTTTACTTTACAGGCCTTTATGACTGCTCTCTTTTTAAGAACTCTTACCCCTATGTACATTTATGTAATTTAAAAGTACACAGTAATGGAGACTACGAAAGTTAAAATTCCAATACAGAGTGAAAAGGAGTTAAGATAAATTGCTGTATCAGAAGACGGAAAGAAACACGACAATAATATTATGTTTTTCTCATGCACGTTATTTGGTTAACTAGTCATACTATTAATTACTACCAATTTCCACTGTTATAATTCTATAGTTGTTTTGTTTAATTAATAGCATTTATGTAATAGAAAGCAATATTAACAACATTTCAGAAATGAAAACTTAAGATAAAGAGGTGTTTATTTGGGATTTGTTAGCACTACAGTCCAGGAAACACAGATTCAAGAAGCACTTGAATTATGTTCCTTTGGACTGCAAAATGGAGGGAGCTCCTAAAGGCAAAAACTGCAAGGCCACATAAGTTGTTTGTCAAGAACTACGATTGAAGCTGGCAAGAAGTAAGGGTACTTGTTAAGCAAGAATTGGCTGGGGTCTAAAATGGTTACATAGTTGCAAGGGGAGAACTTTGAAAGCATAAGGTTGCAGCTAGCAGGTGTTGTTCTAAAAGTGTTGATGGCATCCTTGGGAGGTTGTGGTGTGGTACAGCTCAGAAAGTTCAAGTTCTCAGCAGTGCAGAAACATGTCTGAGACCAAATCTTCAATGGCTGCCTGACTCCATTTTGTATGCCTGAACTAGGGTTACTTCACTATGATTTCAAACTGTCACAAGCAAATATAAAGAATAATATATAATTTCAAATAAATAATTTATATATATATATACATGTTAAAGTAAAAATGCTTACATATATAGTTATATGTATATTATTGTTATTTATTTTTTGGTATGATATGACTATATCCTGTGTTGGCTCTGTAAAAATTTGATCACCCTATAGGAACACTATTTGTGCAGCTGTTTAAACATCAAGATTCCCAAGCCCTACATCTAGAGTTGTAGATCAGGAATAAAGCCTAGAAATGTGTATTGCAAAAAGCACCCAAATAATTTTAATGCACTGCACAGTTTGGGAACAATTGTGGTGTTTTTCTGGAAGTGGGATTGTTTTTCAAATTTTTTCTCAGATTCAGGAAGTTTTGTACTCAAACCCATGAAACGGCAGCACTACACAGGAAATATGAAAATCTTAACACTTTACATCGGACACTGATCACCTCATTGTCAGGGGGGCTTGCCTTTTTCTTCACCTTCCTGGTGACAAAGAAGTTTGGTGTGATGAAAACACACGTGGATGGGCGGCAGCGGGGAGACTGGGGAAGGCAGTGGTGAAAACGTAGGCAGCCAGCTGCCTGTGTGTGTATCCAGGTCTTACCATTCACTTGCAGCAGGGCTATGGGCGCATGAACTTTTGTCGACCTATTTTTCTCAACTATAAAATGTAGATAATGACAGGTGACACTCAAAGGATTACACAGTGCCTGGAATTTTAAAAATATTCCTTAAATATAAACCAAATAAAGAAAAGGAACAATTTAAATTCTTTCCATTCATTTACAGACCTCAGTTTCCAGATGGAAATCCACTGATGAATAGAATCAGGAATTACTTGTTTAGCAGGAAAAGACTGCGAGCTGGGATATACGGTGTAGGAAAACAGAAAATACAGCCACTGAATGGTTCCAAATTTCTCACTTCTTGCTTGAGCTGGAGCTAACTGAGCCCTGGCTTCAATCACATTACACTGGAATTTTAATAGCATCTATTTCACATGAATCTTTTGAATCAAAAGAACAAAATATTTGAAAAAAGTCCTAATAAATATTCAAATGCTACATAAATAGTAGATATTATTATCTGCTTCTTTTGTGAGTTCAAAACTATTGCTTGGAAATGTAGCGCTGATTTAATATGAACTGGAAATAAAATATGTTATAAGTTAGTAAATCTGAACTGACAAGAAAGTTTTCCTAGAGGTTGGATAGTTTCATGAGTTTGTTTTATTTTTGTTACACAGTAAGAGAGGAAGAGAGGAAGAAAAGTTGTTATTCTTGTATTATAGTCGTGCTTGATAGGGCTGGATGTAAAAAGAAAGAAAGAATTCTGTCAATCTCCTGAGGGCTCTGATTTTTTTCTTTCACATTGTAATCCCCGTTTTCCTTCTGTGTTTGATTGATAATGTACATTGTACCTGGCACTGTGATAAATATTCCTTGCTGACTGAACACTAATGAATTGAGATGGTGAACAGGAGCTTACGTTATAGAACCATCATCTAAGCTCATTCAAATTTCCAAACTTGACAGCAAATGCTCACAACTGGGTGAGCAGGAAAATAGTCCAAATTTCACACTACCAGAAACATAATGAAACTGAAAATCAGCATTTCAGGATGTTTCTCTTGAACCTTCCTAAGTCCTGTAGTTATAGAGGTCATGGGGGAGACAGAGGATTGCAGTAAATGATTTCTTACAAGGGTTGGCAGCCTTATGTGAACAAAATAATCAACATGCCTAATACTGTTGTCAAAAAAGCATTTCTTAGCCCTAGACTTCCTCATGTTTTCTCCCTGGGAAATCTGCTAAGGGCCTTAGTGAAATCCCAGCTGTGAATCCAGCTGTGGCATGGCCAAAAGAGTATAATCATGTTAGAGAAATACAAAATTCCTCTCCCAGATCCCTGACACTTATCAAGTGTATGGTCTTCGCTAAACCTCTCTATACCTCAGTTTTCTCACCTGAAAGATGGAGAATAAACCTCCCCCAGAACATTTTTCCAGGTGTTAAATGAATTAATATAGTGAAAAAATTTGTATACGATGCTATGCTAGAGAAAAGTCAGTTTTTCTAAAACAATAAGGTTCTTTTAGAAGCCAACCTTAGGTAGATGGGATCAAAGACAACTGTTAAGTTCTGTAATTGCTGGGTTTTGATGAAGTTTGGGAAGTTTTACCTCTGTGATAACACGTCATTCTGCTTCGGAGAAATTACTACACTGTTTATCAAAGTAAATATGCAATGTGGGTGTGTTTGTGTACACTGCGTCTGTACTCTTCACTAAAGGCTAAGATAAATGTGGTTACCTTCAGAATACAGATGAGAAAACTGAGATTCAGATCTTATAACTTATGCCAGTGCAAATGCAGATAATCCAGGGTAAAGCCAGAATTGAAATTCAGGTCTATTTGGATTTCTGATTAAAGTGGTGGCATGAAGGCATTTTGTCTCTATTCTCTTCCACTGAAACACTCTGAGAAGGTCAAAAGGACAAACTACAGAGGAAAATCCAGCAACATTATTTTCAATAGAACAAGGAAACAATAAAATGTCAAATCACAAACTCAAAAAGCGTAACTCGTCAAATGTCTCGAAATTTGGGCCGATGTGAGAGGACATCAAGCCCTGGAGGATGCCATCTCAGATCTAAAGTGAGGTATAGATTTTTATATAAATAGGTGGGATGGTCCTGAAATACCATCCAACGATTCTCTGTTGAAAGTGATGAGCACAGAACTTGCTCTGTGCCTACTATGTGTTAAGATCATCTTATTTATATTCCTCAGAGCAACCTTGCATTGTAGGCCTTATTTTCTCTATCTAACAGACTGAGAAACTCAGATGGAAAATGGCTTGTTCAAGGTCATCTAGTTAGTAAATGGCAGGGTTGGGACTTTACCTTTTGTCACTGAACTGAAAGCCTGCATTCCATGTGGGTCACTGCTTTCCACAATGAGTTATTTAAAAAGCATAGATACCCTTGAATTAATTAGAATGTATGATCAATTCAGAAAATAAACATGAAGTGTACCAATTATGTCTAATCCTCATGGGTCATTTCCCAAAAGAAAACATAAGTCATGAAATCATTTTAAAGCAAAGATCAATAAAATAGAAACACTTTTCTGAGATCTTAAGTTACAATCACGTTAACATTCTTACATGGAGAGGAACCAGCACATCATAAATAGGAGAAAGAACAAAAAGAATAACAATGATCTCTATTTAAGCTGTAAAAAATTTATGCAGTATCCATAAATAATGAAATTGCTTAATAAATCTTTATATCCAATTATCTTTCCACATTGTCATTAACTTTTATTTTTGAGCTATATTTCATAGATTATAAAAATACTGGACTTCATCAGAAAGGTATCTTAAATTAACACCAATATCCTCTCTATCTAGAATCCCAAATGCCACAAATAACCTAAGAGAGAAGTATACTAACAAGGAAGAGATTTCTCTTTATGTAATCACTGAATTGCCCCAGCAAAATAAACAATGCATTATGATACTTAGTATTTTTACCTGAAAATTTAAACTCCAACCATGATAATGGCAGGATGGATAGAAAAGGTATTTCAGCAGAACTCCAGATAGGCACCACTCCCCTTCAACAAATATTCACTTCTAATAATCATATTTCTTAAATAATCAGACATCTTGGGCCCAAGAATTTCAGAAATGTCTTTCTTATTCACAGCCAATTTAATCTGACCTTTGATATGACTGAATGAGTTGTAAAACAATATTGAACAACAACAAAAATCAACCAGAAGCCAAGAGACATGAAGTTAATTTAGACTATATATCTTTTCTGTTGATAAATAGTTTGTTTCCACATGGCACTCTGAACCATTTGTTCTTCATTTAGCAACTATCTATTGAATGTCTACCACATGCCAAGTACTGGAGAAACAACAGAAATACAATAGGCAAGTTACCTGCCTTCAGCGAGCATATTGCTGTAGTGGGCAAATCATTTTCAAATACTGACTTTTCTCCTGACCATTTCCCCCTTTCCCTACCCCACCCTCAATTCAAGTGTTTAAGTACATTTGGGGTTTATTACCCCTGCAGAGGCATATAACGAGGCTACAAGAAGGAAGTGGCTGTGTGTGGCTTTCCAAACTCCTAAAGCTTAGAGAAGAGTGGAAAGACCCCCTATACCAGCATCTCTGCTACCACCCCCTGTGGAATCTGGCATGTCAGCACTGTCTCTTGCCCAGAGCTTTGTAGTAGCCTTCTAGCTAGTATCCCTAGTATCCCTGTTGCTCTAAAGTCCATTTTCCATGGCGCAACTCTATAATCCTTGTAAAAGGTAAGCTATATCATGTCATACCTTTATTCAAACCCCTCCAATTTCTCCTCATCTCTCAATGTGAAGCCCAAAGAACATGCAGTTTAAAGGCTCTCTCTGAACTCTCCCACTGCCCTCCTCTGAGCTCATATACGATTCTTTGCTCTCTCCTGGTTACTGAAAGAAAGATACAAGATGACAAGCTATTTTCAGAAAGAAGTAAAGGTCAAGGAAGAAAAACTTTCCTCCATGCTGTATTCTGTAAAGTGCATTGTTCTTCAGTGGTTGATACACAACCTTAAATATATGGGCAAGAAAGAGGACAGGAGAATCTTTTCAGCTTTTCCTGATGGTAATTTGTGAGTATTGTCTCTGATAGACAAGCCAAAGGAAACTGAGCTTTCAGAATGGGACCTGAATTCCTCGATGTGGAGATGAAAGTTCAGGCTCTGTATAGGTTGTTCTTAACCCCCACTTATTTGTTATATGGTATTTCTGAAATATACTATTCTTCATAGTCCTAAGTAAGAAAATGTAGTCATAGTGCTACTACTTGCCCAGAGATAGTCTTCCAATTGCTGTTCAAGCTGCCTAACGTGTATTTACTGACACCTACTCTGTGTTAAGTTGAATAATAGGCAATGGACTTTGAGAAATGAATAGGATGAAACCTCCACCTCTAAAGGTCACACACATTCTAGTGGCAGAGATATAACCTATGGCTTCACCATCACCTTTTATTTACAAAGTGTGAAAATACCACCGTCTAAAAATTAAACTTAAGCCTGTGGATTCCTGGTCAAGGTACTTGACCTTTCTTAGCTTTAGTTTCATCAACTGCAAAGGCAATTGTGAGGATGTCATGATCAGTTTTACTCACAGGTCCTACTTTCGTGGTGGCACACAGTAGGTGCTCAAGAGAGGTGACTCTTCTTCAAATGAATGAGAAGTAGCTCATGGTACTGCCAGGACTTCAGATTTCTATGTGTAGCCAAGTGTCAAATAAGTAATGGTGTTATCCAATTAATTCAGAAGGAAACAGTCAAAGGCAAACCAAAGTTGGGGTGGGGATTATGTCAATGGTGGGAATCAAGAAGTAAACAGAAAGACATATGTAAATATAAATTCCGAATCAAGTACTGTGTTTCTTAGGCATGGCTGTATTTTCATCCTTTAAAAGAACCAGCTTCTTTGCAATTGCTTAGTTCAGTCAGCAAATCAGTCCATCTTGGCCATTATGACGGAGCCAAATGTAAAGTCAACCATTTGAAAATCTGACCTCTCTTTCCATACACATATGAGACAGGTGACAAGTCTTTCTGCTCCTACCTACTTGATCTTGCAACTTATTCAGAAATATACTCAGTAGGGAAGGGAAGGAGTCTAAAATTATCTGCCTAGCTTCTGTGCATGCAACATGTGCTAGGGACATTTTTCACTGTCTTGATTAATCACCCTAACCACCCTGTATCATGCCAGGATTAAGTACAAAGAGGTTGAGTATGTTGCCACAGGTCACGGAGGTAATAAAGATAAGACCCAGGGTGGCAGGCCAAGTCCTCTTTACCTACAGAGAACTGTCCGTTCTCAAGGCCAGCAGAGCTCCAACCAGATGTACTACAGGAGAGCCAATGTTATCACCTTGATTCTTCCTAACTGCTGTTGAGGAAACCACCTGACTTACAACATACTTTCCAGAGTAAGTATCTTAGGAAGAGAAACACAGAAAATTCAGGATTGGCCCTTGGCCTCCACGCTGCTCCTCTCACTGAAAAACACAGTAGCCTCCTGTACAGATGAGCCTCAGCAGATTGAGGTGGTAAGAGTCAGCTCCTGGACGGGAGGAACTGATAATATTCAGGTTATCAGCATCTGTCAGGCTGAAGACCTCACATAGGTACTTTCATACATAAATCCCTGGGTTGAATGATTTAAATGGGTTTTCTTTTAAACTGCAGGACTTCACAGAGCATTTAATATGCTAAAGTGCATATCATGAACATTTTTATTTTTTATTTTTTTGGTCTGGAGGGATTAGTGTTCCACTGAAGGTATTTTAGAAGCAACTGTGATCATAATTTTAAGAGTAAAAGTAACAACAACAACAAAAACTCCAGTCAAGGCTTTCTTACCCATTATATATATACACGGTTCAACAGTCAATATAAAGATGAGAACGGCAATACTAATTACAGCTATTTATGAAGCCTTAGCTACTTGCCAAAAACTGTGTTAACTCCTTCTCCTCATGAAAACCCTGCATGTCAGGTAACATAAAATACTAAGAAACAATATAATTGCTAAGAGCACAGGCTCTGAAGTGAACCCGAGTTTAAATTCCAGCTCTTGTTATGTAACCTTGCATTAAGGCCCTAGTCTCTCTGAACTTGGATTCCTCCATTCATAAAGTCAGTATAATACTGCTTACAAGTATTACACACTCTTCATCCCATTTTGCAAATGAAGAAACTGACACTTAGAGGGACCTTACCATTAGACTGCGAAATGTGAGGCAGTTGTCCTCCTGGAAAAAGTCCAGACCTTGGAGCCTGAAGACTTTGCCTGGCAGCCCAGCGTTGCCAGCCACTAGCTCTAGGGTCTTAGGTAACCATTTCTCTTGTCTAAGGTTCCCTTACAGGTATAATGGGGCTGATAATAGCCACACACACACACACACGCACGCACGCACACTGTGCTACTGTGCAGATTAGATGAGATAACGAATTAGAAAGCACCCAGCATGAGGCCTGCTGCACCCGCATTCAGTAAATGTTTTGGAATCTAAATGTTCTCTTTGTAACGTTCTTTCTGCATTAAACTCCAATCAAGAAAATGGTGTTTTAAGATAACAATGACAGAAAACTGAGTCAGCAAGTGAAGTGTAAGTCAAATACATGTGGTTTTTTTTTCCCCTTTTGCTTTTCTACGTTTTTTTTTCCCCAGGAGACACAATCCTCTCTGAAACTACAAATGAAATAGGCACCCTGTGGAGCCTTTGTGAGAGAATTTTCTCTTTCATTTATTTTTCTTCTAGGGACTTCATGTTGGATGAAACTTGCATACATATGTTTTTCCACACCTCTAATCTTCCCATACCTTACGCAACATGTATTTCTTTGACTATCATTGTTTCTACTGCTCAATGCACTTTTAATTTCTGTACTGATTTTATTTAAAATTATTGTAGTCTCTAGAGACCTTAAAGACATTTTTCAAAATAAAATAAAGATTAAATAGGGTTCACTCATTCCCAAATGCCTTTGCTGGTTCCAGACTCTACCTTTGACCATTTATTACGTGAAAAAATTTGCAACCTGAACGTGAGAGAGAAACAAACTCACTATTTAGTTCTTTATCAAAGCATCATAAATGATTGCTGTGCTGTCTGAATACTCCTGATGACTGTGGGTACTGACCTCATCTCAGACATTCACCTTCAGTGTCCTCCCCTGATCACACCTTGTATCTCTCATGTTTCACTCTTTTATTTACCATCTGCCATGTACTATGCACTCTGAATATCCCATAAGAGGGTGGTATGGGTAAGTCTTCACTTAGACCTACTGATGTGTCTCCATATAACTTCCACACAATTAGCGTTAGCTATGATAGAAACATGCTGCCAGAACACAGAAGACACAGTGATTCATGGTGCCCTTCAGATATGGGGAAGGCTTTGCAAAAGAATTCAGTCTTGATAAGTGACCACTGTTTTTCCGTGAAGAAAAGAGCTTGAAGATACAGAATTCTAAGCAGAGGGAACAGAATGATAAGAGGATGCGTGTGGGAATGCACAGCTGGAAAAAAAAAAGTTGCAGAGGAGAGGAGCATAAAGGGAAAGCAAAACATAAAACCTCTCGGACTAATAAAACCAGTGTCCACATGAGAGAGAAGCAAAGGGGTTTCCTGCATATAGGGACAGTATTCATCTTTTTCTTTTAAATGAGTGAACATTTTATTATTTTCCCAGTTTTACTGAGAAATAATTAACATGCAACACTATATAAGTTTAAAGCATACAGTATGATGGCTTGATTTTCATATCTATATATATTGTGAAATGATTATCACAATAGGTTCAACTGACTTTTTTTTTTTCTTTTTATTTGGCATGAGTGAGTAAAAGCCAAATTTCTGTAGGATTAGGAAGGAAGAAATCCTTTGTGGGTTACAAAAATTAGTAAGTTTCACATATTTAGATCAGAGGAGGTTATAGTTTACTTTGACAGTAAAGATTATTTTTTATTGTTTTAAATCTCCCATCCTCCTTTTAACTTTTAGGATAAAGTCTAAGAGCTTTAGCAGAGCTTGCAGAGCCTTTTATAAACTGCTACCATCTTATGTCTCCAGCCTCACCTCTGGTTGTGGCCAGGATGCCCCTCTGCCCCAGCTCCACATCACTTCTCTCATCTGAGTGCCACTCAGATTGCAAGGGCTTTTGCCATTCTCTGGAACTCTGTCTCCCTAACCCCAAACTTACCTGCCTTTTATAAGTTCTGACTGACCTCCAAGTCTCTGCTCAAATATTACCTCCTTTGAGAAACCTTCTCTGAACACCGCTGTCAATCTCCCTGCTTTAGGTAACCAGAGTGGGGACCCTCTTTGGGGTTCCCACAGCACTCTAGGCTTCTTTCTAACGAGAACAGCTAGTTAATTGGATTATTGACATTATTTGTTGTAATAGTAGGTTGTGAGCGTTATTCATCCTTTAACTTGTTAATTCATCCACTTATTATTCATCAAAAATATACTGAGGACTTTTTAAGCTAGGCATTATGAAAAAGACACTGATGATTTCTGCCTTCACAGGTCTTACAATCTCATGTGAGACATAAATAGGCAAGTGCAATAGTGTCTGGTTAAGTGCTATGATGGCAGAAGTACAGGATGCTTAAGAAAGCACATGGGGAGGGCATTTAACCTGGATGGAGGAGAGCAGAGAAAAAGTAAAGGAGGAAGACTTAGGAAAAGTTGAAGTAAGTATTTCCAAGCTGAGAATTCATTCATTCAATAAATTGAGCACTTACAATATGCCAGGTAAAATTCGAGATAGATCAGTGAACAAAAGACAGAGATTCAAGCTCTGCAGAGCCGAGTTTTTAGTGCAGAGATACAGGAAAGAGATGAAAGTTATAAATAATTGAATTATATAGTATGGAAGAACATAACATGTGCTATGGATAAAACAAAAATAACGCAGAGCAAGTTAAGAGGGATTTGGAGCGGAGAGTGATGGGCAGGTATTGGAAAGACTTAAAGGATCAATGACCCTTGGTGAACCGAGGCGTTTGGGGGCGCTGAGTCCTAACCACTAGACCATGAGGGAGTGTCAAGTGAGGTGTCTGGAATGAAAGGGGTGCAGGGTATGTGGGAGTTGAGGCAGAAGGACTATCATTAAGGTCATACGACACTGAATTCAATGGAGAAATATATCAATCGGGGTCGAACAGGAAATGTATGACATACATCAGGATTATTTGAGGAGAGTTTAATACAAGAGATACAGGTATAAAAGTATGGGAAAGGTGTAAGGAAATCACATAGTATAAGGAAGTTTCCAGCGCTGAAAATAGTGGAACTCCATTACCACTCTGCACTGAAGGATGAATGGAGTCAGCTGTTACCAGAACCCAGAGAGGAAAGAGCTGTAGGGAGAGAGCTGCCAACAGGAGCTGTGATGAAGGAATCAGCCAGCTCTCAGCAACCCCACAGGCAGCAGCAGCCAGTGGAATGACTGCCCTGAACTTCCTCTCCTTCCTTCCTTCAATGTCTCGCTGCTGCTCCCCATGAATGAAATCCAACTGCAAGCCAACGATTATGGAAGTAGGTGGACAGTGGATTTGGAGAGACAAAGGTAAATTCTGAAGAGTTTATTCTTGTGAATGAGAGGCTCATATGTAATTAATGTGTTTAAAAACAAGGATTTACAATTGAAAAATTAGCAGAAGACCTAAATAGACATTTCTCCAAAGAAGATATACAGATGACCAACAGGCACGTGAAAAGATGCTCAACATTGTTAATTATTAGAGAAATTTAAATCAAAACCACAATGAGGTGTCACCTCACATAGGTCAGAATTGGCCATCATTAAAAAATCTACAAATAACAAAGGCTGGAGAGGGTGTGGAGAAAAGGGAACCCTCCTACCCTGTTGGTGGGAATGTAAATTGGTACAGCCACTATGGAAAACAGTATGGAGGTTCCTCAAAAAACTAAAACTAGAGCTTCCTAATTCAAAAGGATACATGCACCTCTATTTTCACAGCAGCACTATTCACAATAGCCAAGACATGGAAACAACCTAAATGTCCATTGAAAGATGAATGGATAAAGAAGATGTGGTATATATATACGATGGAATATTACTCAGCCATAAAAAAGAATGAAATAATGCCATTTGCAGCAACATGGATGGACCTAGAGATTATCACACTAAGTGAAGGAAGTCAGACACAGGAAGACAAATACCATATGATGTCACTTATACGTGGTATCTAAAATATGACACAAATGAACGTATCTACGAAACAGAAACAGACTCACAGACATAGAGAATAGTCTCGTGGTTGCCAAGTGAGGGCGGGGGAGAGATGGACTGGGAGTCTGGAATTAGTAGATGCCAACTATTATACATGGGATGCATAAACAACAAGGTCCTACTGTATAGCACAGGGAACTATATTCAGTGTCCCATGACAAACCATAATAGAAAAGAATATGAAAAATAATGTATATATATTTATATGTAACTGAATCACTTTGCTGTACAGCAGAAATTAACACATTGTAAATCAGCTATACTTTAATTAAATAAATTAAAAAGAAAAATGAAAAAAACAAAACAAAAATCGATTTAATCAAATGAATTAACAATTCCTGCTGTTGGTGAAGAAGACTGTCGAAGTAGAACTGAGGAGGGAGTAATAAGCATTTGTCAGGATTGTCCATGAATCAGTGTCTAGGAAACAAAACCACTATACCAGCCCTGCTTTGAAAACTGCTACAAAATGTCCCTTATTTGCTTTTTGTATTTCCATTTAACTGCCAGTGTCATGATTTTGGTGGTTAAATGCCTTCCATATCTGGCTCCCATTCCTCATTAAAAGGACCCTCTCTTCTGTACCAGCAGGAGCTCAGAATTCAGCTAATGCGCTAACACCAACAACCAGTGGTGATGTGATTCTGGAGGAAATTAGCCCACATGCCAAGAGAAATATAAAAACATTGAAAATTCAGAGGGAAGAAGGAAAGAAAGAATGAGACTTCTTCTTGGTTTGATGGCCTTCTCACAATCCATATTTCATTGGTAACTGATAATATTCATATTAATTTGAAAAATCAGAATACATCAGAATATCATTGTGGAATCAGAAGCATGATGCAGCTGGGAGCAAATAATACACTTTGACAGGATACAGATGAATTGTCTTTCCCTGACCCTGCCTTACAACAATGAATAAAGCCAAGAAAACGAAATCAGTGAGGCAAAATGTCAGAGTCAGAACAGGGTGCAAAGCTGTTTTATTTTGTTTAAATGCTATGAAAATGGGACGCTCATTCACTTTATGGTCAGATTTGCTGGCCTGATTTCCTTGACTTAGCTCTTTCTGTGCCATGTCATCCTGCCTTCTATAAAAGAAGCTGTCTCAAGTTTTCCCATATAAAAGAGCCAGCATTTAAATTCTTTGGCTAAGGCTGAGTGGAGAGTTTGTGTAATTTATGAAACTTTAAGTGATTAGAAATGAGACTCAACATGCCTTTATCTGTTAAATGGACACAGTATCATGAAGGAGTTCATGCCCTCTGTCTAAATTTTTTCTCCCTTTGCGGAAGCCCATCAGACATTAAATTGGTCAGAAGTCTGGGGAGCATCTTATCCATGGTTTGAACTGGAGGGAGTTCCTGAGAGTTGGAGAGTCATAATTGGAGATTTGTTTCCAACTGACTACTGGTGCCAGGGGCTGTGGTGAGCCCTTGAGCCGTAGCTGAGAGGTACAGTTGAGAACAGGAAAGAAAAAGACTGAGAAATAATAGCAATGAAGAAGTTATCACAAGACTGATTGAAAGAAAACTTGGAATTGGCAAAAGGGAGATAGCTGATGAGGGAAAGAACAGTCAGGTCCTAGTAGACAGAGGTGAGGATTAGAGTTGCACAAATAAAGTTTTACTTTGGGCCCTTAATTTTCTGACGTTAGGGGAGAGTCAGTGGCTGTTCTTTGTAGCCCATTGTGAACAGATGTTTTCCTGTGGATTTTCAGAATGGGATTTTGGAGGGCTGTGGACCAGAGTAAAAGGACTGATGGAGTGTGAAACTGGAGTTGTAAGTGATTAGCAAAATGAAGACTTTCTGCCCTGTCACTGTTAAATGACCTTGCTAGTCTATATTCCATGGTGGTATGTAAATATTAACAGCTTACAAGTAGTTAAGCATATCAGATAGACTTTCCATATAAACCACACCAATTTGATTTCATGTAGGAACGTAGAAGGTGGCCTAGCGTTACTAATATTGCTATTTACCACCTAACTATTGCTTTTTGCTTCTCCAAAACCCATTCTATGTAGCCAAATTACTGTAGGGAATTGCACCCCGTCTCCTCACATTTGACTATCTAGAGCAGTGGCATTGCTCTCAAAGGTAAAGAAGTTTTTTCTTCAGACAATTTCCTCTAAATTGTCAGAGGCTGACAATTTAGAATCAGAGCATTCATGGTGGTAAGGGAGTTTTAAAACCATCAAATTCTATCACATATCTGCTACTTAAATGTCTTCTATAACAGTGGTTTTTAGCTGACTTGTACCTGGGAACAGGGGCGACAAGTATTTACATTCAGAAAGTACTTACTGAGAATCTACCATGAACCAGATACTGTGCTAGGAATACAGTGGGGAATAAGACAGATATCATATCTGCCTTCATGAAACTTACAGTGGAAAAGACAGATAATTAAAAGGTAAGCCAATAAAGAAATGCAGTGATTTCAGAGAACCACAGCACTATGAACCAGTAAAGAAGGTTGAATCACTGTTAAAACTCTCTAAAAATATTTGCAAAACCTTCAGACTATCTTGCCTATGCCACAGCAAGAGAGCAAACATAACTCATGATATCAGATGATACTAGGGCATGTGAGCTCCCAGCCCCATCAAAGCTAAATATAATGATACAGATCAGAGCAAAACTGCATAAGGGAGTTACTCTGTCCTTATTTTATATGGGCAAAGGGGTAACCTATGAATCTGGATGGAGAACTTGATGATGTATATTCAGTAATTTGCCACATATTCATTGGGTACCTTCTGTGTGTCAGTCACTGCAAGAATAATAGCCCATGAGGACAGAGACTTTTTGTTGTTCACTGCTGTGCCCTCTAGAATAGTAGCTGGCACAGGGCAGATGCTGTATTAGTCAGGGTTCTCCAGAGAAATAGAACCAATATAATAATATCGTATATAATAAATCATGCATATATATATAATATATCATATATAATAGATAGGAATTGCCTCATCGTCATGGAGTGCCTCATCCCACAGTCTGCCATCTGTAAGCTGAAGAACCAGAAAAGACAGGGGTGTAATTCAGTCCAAGCCCAAAAGCCCGAGAATCAGGAGCACAGATGTCCAAGGGCAGAAAAAGAAACTGATGTCTCAGCTCAGAGAGGTGACGTGCCTTTGTGTTCTATTCACTGCCTCAATGGATTGGTTGATGCCCACGCACATTGGTGAAGGCAATATTCTTTACTCAGCCTAGTGATTCACAGGCTAACGTCTTCCAGAAACACCCTCTCAGACACACCCAGAAATAATGTTCTGCCAGCTATCTAGGCATCCCTTAGCCCAGTCCAGCTGACACATGAAATTAACCATCACAGGTCCTTACTATGTTATTTAATTGAATAAACATAAATATAAGACATTGGGAATTCAACAATAATTAAGTTCACTACTTTACTATAGCAAGTCCAGGAGGCTGAAGATTTTCAAATTTTATAGCTGAGGAAACTAGATCTTAAAAGGCTAAGATGGTTGGTTAAGTTTTCATAGTTAATGAGATATGCAGCCAACACTAAAGGTAATTTCTGCCTAACTCTTACTGTGTATACTCAGAGGCCTCTAGTCATGACAGTGTCTGGAGAAGCACACTCCTGAGACAAGCTATGCCCACACACTCCTCAGCTAAATTTTTCCTGTAGCTTTGAAATAAGGTTCCAAAATTCATATCTGAATACGGAGTCCTCCTGAATTTAGTCCCTGCCTAAATCTATCTCCTTTCTAAACATTTATATTACCCTCTCCTCTTAAAATTTCTTCCGTCTACCACTAAGTCTATTTGCCCTGAGAGTATCATATTTCTTACCATTTCCATGCTTTTCCATATACTGTTGTTGCACATGGAATTTCCTTTTTTCCTTCTCTTGCTTGTAAGATTTCTACTAATTCTCCAAAATCTAGCCCAAGAGCCATCCTCTACAACAAGCCTTCTCTGAACCCCAGGACGGCATAACACATCCCTCCTCCATGATCCTCTGGCTCTCTACACACCCCTCTATCATGTAACTACACAATTCTCAAATTGCTTCTTGTACTGATCTATCTGCCAAAATGACTTTGAGCTCTTAGGAGAATGGGTCTATATTTTATTCCATTCCTGTACTTTCTTCACATAGCAAAATGTCTGGCATAGTAGGCACTCAATTAATGTTTAAGTGAATGGATGATGAATCGACAAATTAATCTCAGAATGAATAACCAAGACTGTGGTACCTGTGAGGATGCACTGTTAGGAGTGGGATCTAGAACTACTCTAGAATGACTAGGGCATTAGGTAATTGACAAAACGATATCAGGCTTTAACCAGGTATCAGAACGAGGGGATACACAAAGAGGGTAAAGCTCATCGGAAGCGAAGGTCAGGTACTTTTGAGTCCCTGTGTTATAATACAACCTGGTTAAATCCCAGCTGTCAGGAGTGAGACTGTGAGAGGACGAGTGGAGAAATTATTTGTATATTGCAGGTTAGAAATCAATTGATCCAGCTCTAGTGAAGAAAAGGGATTGAGAACCTGGCCATGATAAGACTGTGATTTATGTTAACTTTTTTCTCCTCTCCCAGGTTCTCTTGAAACCCTATACTCTTTTGAAGAGGTTTCACTACAAGCTGAATTGCTTAAAGCTACACTCAGAGATGGTTCCTCTACCACTGGAATGAATTACCCCTTCACAAATTCTGTACCCAGACAACATCTCTTTTTCTTTGGAGCTCCTTTGGATATTGATTTTGACTCAAACTTATCTTACCAAAAAAAGAAAGAAAGCTAATCAACATTTATTTTTGTTGAAAGCAATATAACTTTTCAAACTAGATTTTTCCCCACAAAGTACATAAGGTGAGAAAAGCCTGGGACTGAGAATGTTGATCCTTCTGAATTTCATCACTTTGTTTATATGTCCATGTCTACCCAATCCTGAAGCAGTACTGTTGTTTTTATTCCTATTCTGGTGTGTGAAGCTGTGCTTTGTTTCTAGCAAGTGTCCACTAAATAGAAGTCAAACAGAGTTAAAATAATCACAGCCATAACTATGCAACAGAGATATTCTAGAAATAATTAAGAAAGGCATAAGCCTATTTTCCTTAATTTACCCCAAAGACTGATAGATACAGAGCATAAACTCTGAGGTCCAACTGCCTAGGTTCAGATTCTAGCTTTGCCATTTACCAGCTATTGAAACAGATCAGAATCCTGCATGGCCTTCCTGGTGACAGACGCATCGGTGTCTGCAGCTTCTTATTATAGGAAAAATCAATTCAGCCTGACAGGCCTTCCTCATGTTTCAAAGAACAGACTCAAACAGCTAATGATTAGAGAAGTGAGAAAATGAAGAAACAAACAAAAAGCAGTTTTAAGCAAGAGAAGTAATAATAGCTTGACCAATCGAGTCACAGGGCTCCTAGACCCTCCTTAAGGATTATAGGTAGCAATGGGATGCATATCTTTGAGTTGTTTTGCAGAAACTAAAACCCTCCCACCCAGTGGAGGATGGTGACATCGTGCTGATCACAAGCATATAGACCTCAGACTGGTTGAAATCAGAAAACTGATGATTAAGATTCCTGAAACTTCACCTTGTTACCTCACTACCAGCCAATCCAAAGAATGTCCAGGAACTGATCATGCAACCTGCCTAAGGTTGCCTTTAAAAACCCTTGCCTGAAAGCCACGGAGGAGTTCAGGGCCTTTGAGCATTAGCTACCCATTCTCCTTTCTTGGTGCCCTGTAAATAAATGCAGTACCTTCCTACATGACAACCTGGGATCAGTAGATTGGCTTTGCTGCACTTTGGGCGACTGAACCAGAGTTTAGTTCTCTAACACTATGTGATCTTGAACAAGATGCTTACCTATCTATGACTCAGTAGGCTTGTCTCTAAGATGAAAATGAAAATTGCACCTATCTCACAAAGTTCTTGTGAGAATTAAATGAATTAATAATATATGTAAAGTGCTTGGAATAGGCTCAGGACATACTATGATCAGTGTAAATGCTAGGCATTTGCACTTTTATGGGACCCTCTTCTCCAAATTTTCTGTGATTTTATTTTCCTGGAAATTATGTTTAAAAGGTAAATGTGGGATCTTATTTATATATTAATTTGTTTGCTTATAAATTTCCCTTTGTAGAGCTACCCTGTTGCCTGCTAGCCTTTATCAAAAAACAGCCGTCGCTTCAGTGAAATAAGTAGGTTATGCACAGGGAGTTCCAATAAAATACTGATGGTTGAAAGACAGTAAGTGACCCAAAGAGATAATCAATTTAAAGCAATATGAATTTAAGAAAGATTGGGATTTGTGAAATTGAAGTTAGTAAAAAGTGTATTCATTGCAGCTTTCCTCTACTTCATCCACATGGAATTTTCTGCATCGACACTGAGCCATTGTAGTGATGTGAGGAAAAAAAAAAAGTTTTGACATTTATGTCAACTTGACCTTGAATTCTGGCTCTGCCACTTGATATGAACATGGGCATACCATGAAATTTCTCTAAGCCTAGTTTTTTCATTTATGGTTATAAGAAGGTCATGATAGCAGTATGATTAATTACAAGGAATGATTTTTAGGCTCTACACACACACACATACTACATACATAGTCACACATGTACATGTTAATAAACACTTGCATTAATCTGCATACAAGTTAACAATTGTTATTTCAGTCATATAACTGCATTCAGCGACATACAAACATGATAAGCAATTTGCCAAAGTCACATAGCTAAGAAGTGGCAGATCTAGGGTCTGGACCTAAGTGTTTCTGGCTGCAATGCCATGATCTCCGGCTTTATCACACTGTCTCTTGTTACACAGCTAATTTGAGCATTAAATGCAGTGATCTACAAAATATCTAGCATGAGGTCCAGTATATGGTAGATTCTCAATAAATATTAGTTACTTTAATACTAGAGTGCTTTGTAGAGAGAATGACGATAATGATGATGGCTTTAATGATAATAGAAACAAATATTATTGTTTACCATCTATTAAGCACTATATGTTACATGCTTTGCATTTATTGACTTATCTAATCAATACAATCCTAGAACAGGAGCACTGTTACTATTATCCCCAGTGTAAAAATTAAGAGAGAGAGAGAGAGAGAGAGAGAAATGGGGTGGGGGTGGGGCGAAGAAGGTTTGGAACTTTTCCAAAATCAATCAGAATAAATCCAGGACTGTATGATTTATTTGTATCAAGCAACCATCTTGCCCGTAAATGTTTAAGAATATTCCGTGCCGTTTATGATTCAATTTTTCCTGTTTCCTAATACCTTATTTTGAAATGGTTGAGTATTTAAACCACATGCATAC
The DNA here is from genome assembly GCF_039906515.1 of Pseudorca crassidens. Lineage (NCBI taxonomy): Eukaryota > Metazoa > Chordata > Mammalia > Artiodactyla > Delphinidae > Pseudorca > Pseudorca crassidens. The sequence goes on from NC_090304.1 coordinate 58,679,285, forward strand.
CACTTAAAATTATTAGTCATGTTGTTCTTTATTTTTCTATCATAGCTAAAGGGTTTTATCCTAGTCTCTGTTTAAAAAGGGGAGATTCCATCAAAAAGTTTAGTAGCAGGCCTAAAGTTTATTTTTCCATGTGGTAGTTTACCTTTAGACTGGAAATGATGTTAACTGTCGGCTTTAAGACGGAGGCATAGACTAGTTTGTGAGATAAACCTCTCTCTCTCTCTTTTCCTCTCTCCTGTCTTTTTCTCTCTCTCCTCTCTCTCTCCCCTCAAAATTACGGTACTTATTTCATGCTCTATATGTATAGAGCACTAAAGTACCCAAATACTAAAGTGGATTAAACATGAACGCTGTCCTCGAGTTAACAGTGTGGAAGGCAACACAGACATCTCATGCAGAGGTGGTACACTGGGTTCCAAAAAGTATTTCAATGAATTTCCCAAATGTATCCATCTAGCATGTCCTGAGCTCAAACCTGGGGCTCTTTCTAAATCATCAAGCTGCTCTCTATATAATCTGCACAAACTGGTGTGAAGCTTCTCCTCATCTCCTAATGATAATGATAAATATCATTCAAAACACTGAATGGAAGCTGTCCCTTTGAAGTCTGTATATGCATATGGATGGAACATATATGACTCCTTCTACTCCCCTTATAGTTCTCACTCCAGAGGAGAGAGTATGTACCCTTTCCAGCACTGCTGATGACATTCCGCAATGCTAGTCACCCTCCGTGGTTCATTGCAGTGATTATATATTTGCTAACTGGCACGATGTTGTTACTTTTCTTAGATCTGCACACTTAGAAGAGTCACTTATCCTCCCTACAAAAGTCCTAGTTTCCTAAAACAGAAAGTACAATATCTATATCAGGAATGTTTTAAAGACTGTATGAAGTAATTTAAGGAAAAACCCCCATGTAGTTTCAGGTTCAAGAGATTTGGACAAAGTGTAGGATATTTAATTGAGTATATAAATTTTAATTCAGGAAATAGTATGGGGTACCAACAGGTACCAGGAGCTGCAAATAAATAAATGAAAAATGATAATACTTCATCTAAATTCATTTGTGCATATAGAAGTAAAATTAAATATACTTAAAGTTTTTATTTATGCCTTATTTTGAAAGGTACATCACATTGTTTCAAGCAAATATATTAGGTATCAGCTGTGTCAGCCAAGGTCCAGGCAGGAGGAAGAACATGGTGTAATTTTAGAAGAGTTTAAGGAAAGGACTATTTATCAAATTTAAAGAAACCAACCAGGGACAGTGTAGTGTACCAAGGCTAGTAACCCTGAGGGGTCTTTACCACTCATGAACAGACAAACTGAGGAAGCACAACTGAACCCTGAAGAGGGCGGCTCTAAGGAGAGAGCAACCTGACAGGCGTTGTGGCCTTCAGTAGAGGGAGGTAGGTAACCATGGGGATGTGAACTCACCATCTACCCGCCCTCTCACCTCTCCCAGTGCTTTTGGTTGGCTGAACCCAGCCTGAAGTCAGAGGACAAGGGAAGAGTATACCAGAGCAGAATGGAGAAAGGCAGACAACGATGGTGGATCTAGAGGGGTAAATGAAAGATAACCAGGAGAGAGGGAAGGGTCAGTAACATTAATAAGGAGGTAACCATACTGCATTGAGATAAATATTAAAGTAAGGGGATATTTAAAATGTTATAGGGATACAGATAAAGACAATTTAAATAGAGGTTCCTCAAAATTATTTTCTGCTTGGTGTTCATGGTTTCATGTCTTTGAGGTTCTTTGAGCTCTTTAATTTTGAAACGTTGAAAGAGCCCTGAACTACAGTCAGAATAGCTTCACATTTGGTACTGAATTCTTGAGTCACCTATAATTCAAAAATCCAAAGACTATTATCTCAACCTAAATGATCTTGGGTGATGTTTGGGAAGTTGGTTACTCTTTCTGGAACTCATGTAAGGCCATTCAGAAAATAATTGAGCTGAACACACTGATCTCTAAGACAGATTAAACTTCTAGGCTTGGATAGCTGCAGGGCAGGAAAGGAAAGGATCTAAAGCCTAGGGTAAATATGATTCAATTTGTTCAAGTGGGTTAATGTTATATAGAGGTGGTGAAAAGTGAAGGCTTCTTGTTAGTATCCTTAATATAGACTTGGTGGTTTTAAGTGATCAAAACTTTATACTAAGCCATCCGCGGGCCTCTCACTGCTGTGGCCTCTCCCGTTGTGGAGTACCGGACGCGCAGGCTCAACGGCCATGGCTCACGGGCCCAGCCGCTCCGCGGCATGTGGGATCTTCCCGGACCGGGGCACGAACCCGCATCCCCTGCATCGGCAGGCGGACTCTCAATCACTGCGCCACCAGGGAAGCCCTCACACAGACACTTTTTAATGATAATGAACACAATTAAATATAATTGTCATCTTCCATTTAGAAACCTTTCTACAATCAATATATTGCTGGTGTGAGTTTCCCTATACTGCTCTCCTCCGGCCACCTTTCAATCCATGTGGAAGGCAAGTGGAATTAAGTCTGTAATTAAATTTTTACAAAAGACCGCATCTAATGTTTTGGTAAAAAATCAACACTTACATCATTAACACAACCTTAATTATGCTGTCCCCTAACAGAATGTTAGCAGATCCTGCAAGGCTCTTGTGTAATCTTTTGCAGACATGCTTTTGGCTTTTGGTCTAAACACAATTTTATTGAGTGTTCTGAATGTGCTAGGTACTGGGACATGTGCTCTTACCCTCTTAACTATGACTGACTCTTCAGAACAGCTCTGTGAAGAAAGAGGTACCTTTTCCCATTTATAGATGGGAACATTGAGTCCTTCTTTCTTTCGTACTTACTGTCCTTCCTGCCCTGAGATGCTCTTCTCCCCAGTTTTTTCTGCTGATCAGTTCCTTATTCATCTTTCAAAATTTAACACAAACATTAAAGATTTTTAGAGACACAGAGGACAGGTATATAGAATTAGTGCCTAAGAAAGTAGGATTTGGAGCTACATTGCTTGGATTTGAATGTGAACCCTGCCATTTGGTAACTATTTGACTTTGGTCATATTATCTTTTTGCTCCTCGAGTTTCCCATCTAAAAAACGGGGACATTTGGACTACATACTGCAGTTACCATCTTCCTTGTTACTAGATGTGTTATTTCTGAAACATGTCTTTTGAAACGGTCATGAGATGACCTTCACTGCCTATTCTTCCTTTCTGCTGGCTGGAATGGGGAAGTGATGGCTGGAGCCACAGATACTGTATTGCAGCGGTTCCCAACCTTTTTAGCACCAGGGGCTGGTTTTGTGGAAGACAATTTTTCCACGGACTGGGCTGGGGGGGATGTTTCAGGCGGTAATACAAGCGATGGGGAGGGGCAGATGAAGCTTCGCTCTCTTGCCGGCCGCTCACCTCGTGCTGTGCAGCCTGGTTCCTAGCAGGCTGTGGACCAGTATGCGTCTGTGGCCGGGGGTTGGGAAACCCTGCCATATTGCATAACGGGGTACCATGGGATAAAAGACTATATATTACAGAAGACCAAATAGAAGGTTTTTGTTATTGTGAACAACTTATGTGTGGACATCTTTGTGGATAAGAGAGAGAAAAAAAAAAGTCTATTATCTTTAAGCCACTTGTATTTGAGGTTTTCTGTCATATATTCACATGACTAAGAAAGAGGGGAGAGAATCAGGGATGAAAGTGCAGCCAGGAATAAGGAATGCACATTTATCTTAAATTCATTTATGCTGGATGACTGAGGATCAGGAAAACACCCACATGTGTTGATGAAGCAAGTTCACGCAAGTTTTAGCACTGCTTAGAAGGCCCTACGTTCTGGAATTCTCGTTTTCCCTTCCAATTTCACTTTTCTCCAGAGAAGACTTAGCTGGTTCCATCCTATTGCTGAGCAGGTAAGTTATCTACAATTTAGGATTAATCTATGTGTTTACATCTCCTTTTCTACACTATGGACACAGGGCCCCCATCTGTCTTCATTTTGGTGACTACCTAGCACTTTGCAAAATGTCTGGCACATGGAAGCACTCAGTAATACTTATGCCCATACCCAGGTATCTTTCAGAAATTTAAAAAAAAATCTTCACATTCAAACTAAAAACAACGATCAAAATATATTTAAATGACTGAATAGACTAGACACTTTATGAACTGCCGTGGAAACTTTTTCTCATTTAATCCACATGACAACCCTATGAGGTGGATACTGTAATTTTACAAAGAAGAGGACCTGAATCCTGAGGCTAACAAGCAGCTGAAACTGGATTGGGCCACAGGACTGTCTTGTACATTATTTTATTATCATCTAATTCTCTGGAAGGTTCATATGAATGTGAAATCCCAAGAAGCTATAAAACCCTTTCTACCCAGCCTTCACCACTGAAGTGCAATATTGTCAGCACAGCTTCTTCTCCCCAGAAGAATCAGACCAAGGGGCATCTTCGGAATGAGAGCTAAATGGATTATCTAATCAATGGCTTTGAGTCTATTGGACACAATATACTTTAAAAAATTCTAATTACATATATATATATATATATACTTAGAATAATTTAAAATATATATGCTATAACATATATGTGTCTATTTTTACATATATATGTACATATTTATGTATATACACATTTTTTTCAAAAGATTGCATATCCTACCCTGGTAGCTATACATAGCATATTGCAGGGCAGATTGGAACAAAGGATAGTGAGGAGATTAACTGGCTACTTCTTTACACCAGAAATAAAAGCATGTGGTTATCTTGATAGCAAGGGAATGAATTCTTCATTTTAGCATCAGTTAACCAAAACATGCTGGTCTGGGTTCAGGTTTCCTGTTGCCTTTGTCCAAATGGCATCTAATGGAGTAAGGTCAACTGGGTTCCACTCAAGCTCCACCACTTACCGGCCATAATGACACTGGGAAGGTTATTTAAACTCTGGACTTTAATTTTCTCATCTCTGCAAATGGGGATAATTAGAACACCTACTTCTCAGGGTTATTCTGGGGATTAAACTGGATAATGCAGGTAAAGGTCTCAGAACTTCATGGATTATTAAAATACACTAGCCCTCTCCACATGTTTACTTTCCCATTTCCAAAGATAGTCCAAAACAAGAAGGGCCAGGAGGTAGGCTGGAGAAATAAACACGCGTCATTTCCAGGACTACAGTAGAGATGATATACACCATATCCGGCAAAGTACCTGTGCACAGTGTGTGCTTCCTTTCCCGTTTTCATTAGAAAATGATTCTTAGAATGTAGTCCAGAACAATTAGCTAATGAGGAATGCAGGCTGTGAGAAGGTAGGTTCAAGCCAATCCTGATTATGGTGAGGAATATGTCACTAGGATTAGAAAGTACCCAAATCTTCTAAGATTGTGGAGTGAGACTTTAAAAAATGGTGTCCCCTGCTGGCTGCAGGCTTGGCCAAATCTGCTATTGTGTTTTGTCTGTGCAAGGGTGTACTGAGAGAGCAGGTAAAGCTGATTCCATATCCTTGACCTTATTCTCTCAGGGCAGTTGGCTGACACCCAGCCATGACTGCAGGCATTCTCTGAGTCACTCTGAGTTCTGGGACTCTGAGGTCTAGGGCTTCTCTCAGTAAAGAAGGTTTACTCACCCTTACCCCCTTATCGACACATCCACACAAGGTTGGACTCTTCTGCTGGGGAAAGAGGTGTTTTCCTCACTCTGCTCCAATCAATTTTTTGAGGATTTCCCAGTTAACAAGAATTGATGCCTGACTATGGAATGAGACATATCCGTACTGAGATCCTATCCCTGTTGCCTCTTAACTGAGTGATGACGGTCACTTAGCCCATGTGAGCTTCTGCACATGTGAAATCATGGCATTGATCTTTATTTTACGTCTATCACAAAAGTGTAAGGACAAGGAAGTGAAACGGGAAATGCTGAGGTCATAATCTGAAAACATGATGCAAACATTAACCATAAATATAGTTATTCAAACTCCACCCATCTTGGAGTTCCATCTCAAAATCCCTACTCTTTTTGAAGCTTTCCTTGATGACTCCAAGTCAAAATAATTTGCCCCTTTTGGAACTCCTACTGAACAATATATACTTTGTAGCAATCAACTTCTTCTCCAAGTATTTTGCATCCATTTTTTTCCTCCCTAAGCTGTACCTAAGCTCAGTGCAAGTAAAGATGTGTCATTTCCTACCTGGTTGAATTCTCCCTCATATCTAAGCAATGCTTAAGACTTCAATAAGTACATAGTTGACAGAGTTTAAGATTTAAATTGATTTTGATGTCCAAACTCTTAGCACAGCATGCAAGGCCCTGGCTACCTTTGTAGGTGTATTATCACCATTCTCACAGTCAAGAGTTCTAGCTGCACCAAAAGAGGGACGAACTCCCGGGTGCTCTGCCTCTCATGCCAGTTGCCTTGACTTGTGCAATTCATTTTACCAGGAAGATCCTTACTATACTTTCTACTTATAAACTCTTACTCTTATTTCAAGGCTTAGATGAAATCTTCTTTTCTTTTGCTGATCCTCCTTAGGTAGCATCAGTTGCTACCAGTGTGTATCATCAGTATCCACACTGATGTCCCCATCAATTAGAACAATTCATACATCATACTATAGCTATCACATGTTCATCTCTTCTAAACTCTGACCTTCACAAGGACAGAAACTACAGCTTTTAAAATATATACATATATTTTTATATTTGACACATCACATAGTAGGTACTCAATTATATTTGTTAAACTGGATTGATGTGATTTTCTGGACTTAAAAGAAAAAATCTACAGTGAACAGTTCACGACAATGCATTTGCATCCGGACACTGACAACTTATTCTTTCTGACTGCTGAGTGTCTGTCATTGTTCTTGGTTTAGCCTAACATCTGGCTTATCTTTAGGTTGGTTATCAGACTGTTTCCCCACCAGATGTGTGGCAACCAGCTGGCAGACCCTATCAGTCTGAATGCCCCTGGTTCCGTCTGAACCTGTCAGGTGCCTTTAAGATTACAAATACTAAATCTGATCCTGCTTGAGAATCTCAGAGTATGGTGAGAGCTACTAACCTCACTGTAAATCTGAGAAGTGCTGAAACCCTGATTTTTAATTTACATGTGGACACAGTTAGCTTCCTCCAGAATGGAGCTAGTAAAAAAGCTAAATACACAATCTTGAATCAAAAAGACCTTGGTTCTGGCATTTATTAAGTTTTTGACTTTCGGCAAGTTACTTAATCCACTGAGCTTCAGTTTCCAACTCTGTAAAATGGGGGGAAGAAAAAGACTTGTCTGTGAGGATGACACGATGAGGTTTATAAAGTCCTTAGCACAGTACGCAGCACATACTAAAATCTCAGTAAATGATAAATCTTACTACAGTGATGATTCACCTTAACATCCTCTGAAGGCTACTATGTCTTAGGCTTGTGTTAGGAATTGGCGTAGAACTAAGAAAGCAGAGATGACTAATGGGGTTTTTGCCCTCAAGGATTTCGGTCATATTGGAGCAACAGTAAAATAAATTTATAGATTTATAACAGGGTGATTTGAGACCTGCTGGAGATAGACAGAGGGTGGAGGAGCTCAGAGACAGAGGAATCACCCAACCTCATGAGTTAAGAAAGGGTCCCTGGATAATGAGATAGTTTAAGGAACAGAAGTTTCCACACAATCTGAGTAACTTTTGACCTTTTCAGAGATCCTCAACTCCACCAGTGGGAGTCAAAAGGGCCCCCATCTACTAAGAGTAGGTATACATTGTCCCTGACAAGTGACACACCCCTCAGGCTCATTAACACTGCCTCACTTCCACTACAGGTTTGAGTCTAATAGAACTCATCTCCTGATAACTTCTATTGCTATTTTTATCCTCTAATGAAAGAAGTCCTAGACACATAGATCACCCCTCATCTTATGCTCTTATCTCCATAAAGCAGAATCTCTTTCCCCATTCCTTTCTTGCCTTTAAATCCCTCCATTGAACTCTCTGGAATTCAGGAAGTTTTATCATCAGGGAATTCTATCATCAGCAAAACTTCCTATATCTTCAAACTCTTCCCAGAATGTTTTCTTCAACTTTTTGCTTTTACAGAAAACGGGCTTCCCCTCACCCCCCAAGGCCTCTGCTTCCCCTCTAGCCCTTGCAACTTGGAGTCTATTTATTCTCACATGGGCCTTGTACCTACCACTAACCTTCCTGCTCCTCATTTCCAGACCATTCTCACATCAGACCTCATTGGTGTGTGGTGAGCGGGCTTGAACCTACTCATGAGAGATAACTGTGCACAGTCCTTCCCAAGTCTGTGTTTGTTAATAGTCTGTTAGTAGCTTGGAGGCGCCATGATGCAATTTACATCAAGGAAATTGACATACACTAAAAATCAGGGATATTTTGTTTTGTTCTCCAAAGAGCTGGTTGTTATACCTCTATGAGCACATCACTGCCGTATTCCCTGAAAACCTCGAGCTTTGGATCCCACCACCTCCCTTCTGGTTCATTGTCATTCTCTCCAATGTCACTCTGTCTTAGCACTTGGGTATTTTAATATATATGTAGCTAGACAATGCTGCTAACACTGTAATCTCCCCTCAGCTCTGTGACCTCATCCTTCTCCTCCAAAGACATTATCCTCCACTCTACCTTAGCCACTTCTTACCCAGATCTCCATAAATCCTGTTTACCATAACTGCAATACCCCTACCCTCTGACACCATTTCCTAACACCATTTCCAGGTTACTTCCTATAATACTCCCAATAATCCTTTCACCTCACTAGGACTTTTATCCCTTTCTCTAACCACTTCATCTCTGTCCCTTCCCCATTTCAAGTCCTATATTCCCTCCTTACACAGTTTAAATTCCAGGGCCAACATGTTAATCACTTCTTTGCATAAAAGCTTAGTTCTCTGACCCCTCTCATTGTTTGCAGAATCCACTTAGAAAACCACCACTAAATACAACTCTGGACTTACGCTATACCTATACCTGGCAGTTGGCTGTGGCTAGAGGGAAAAAAACAAAACAAAAACAAAAAGAAAACAGGCTGATTACTCTCCCTTTAAATAATTATTACGACTTCAGCTTAGCTCTTACAATTGCCAGACATACTTACACATCCCTCATCCATTCACTTTCCCACCATTCTAGCAATTATTCTCCCTCCTATATCATCATTTTTTCTTTATATTATCCTACTTTCATTGGCATAACTTCGTGTTTGTACTTCTTTCATAATAAAATAAAAAACCCTTTGTAACCCGTCTTCACCTTTCAGCTATGACTCTCTTTCTTAGCTGGCTTTACAATTTAATATATTGTAGCTGTACTTATCTATGGTACTTCTCTTCAGTTTTAAGCTAATCCAAATGATTTCTATCCTCATCATGCCACCAGAACTGATTAAATGAAGACCACCTATGACATACCTGTTGTCAAATCCAATGGTCAATCCTCAGTCCTTCCATGAACAATCAGTACCATCTGAAACAGTTAATTATCACCTCATCCATAATAAGAGCATGCATTCTCATTTGTTTTTCCTCCTACCTTATTTTTGTTCCTTCTCCATTTCCATTACTAGATAATCCACTTCTCTGCGACCTCACAGACTGGAGTACCTCAACGGTTAGTCCTTTGTCTTCTTCTCCAGCTGCTCTTTCTCCCTTAAACACCATCTCTATGGGGATGACTCTCTAACATACTTGTCACCCTAGAACCCTCTCCTTGAACTCCAGACTCCTGTATCCAGCTAGCTACTCAATGCCTGCACTGATAAACAGCCATCTCAAAGCAAACATGCCCCAGACTGAACTCCTGCTTTTGACTGGGCAAGTTTCTCAGGCCAAACATAATACGTTGATCTTTGTTCCTGACTTTGGTCACACCCCATTTCCAATCCATCATGAAACTTTATCGCCTTGATTTCCAAACATATGCAGAACCTGACAGCCTTTCTCACTCCCACTGGACTCCCTTATTTCTTGCCTTTCATTTCCAATAGTCTCCCTGCCTCCACTCTTGCCTACTTGCAACCTGTTCTTAAGTGAGCAGCCAGAGTTCTCCGCCACATAAATCCAATCTTTCCACAGCTCTCCAGTGGCTTCCTATTTTCTTTCCTTGCCCTGTAAGTACCTTCTCAATTTGCCCCCATTTATCAACCTGATTATATGTTTACTATACTTCCCATAATTCACTGGGGCCTTCTTGCTTACTAGAGCATATTGAGCATGGACACAACTTGGAGCCTTTATGGTGGCCCTTCTCTCTGCCTGGAATACCTTCTCACACTGTTCCTCTCTACCTTCTGTGCTACTTTCTCAACCTCCTGAAAGTCTGGGCTTAAATGTCATTTTCCCAGTGAGACTCTCTCAGACTGTACTACTTACAGTTAATACCCCCCAACCCTGTCTCAGGGAACTACATTGCCTGCATCCGGCATTCTCTCTCTCTCTCTCTCTCTCTCTCTCTCTTTTATTAGAGCAGGTATAACATTCTACTATGCTAGGTATCTTCCTATTGATTATGTTTATTGTCTGTGTCCCTCTGCTGCAATGTAATCTCCGACAGGGCATTTTTTCCTACTTTTTTAACCTCTAATGTGTGTCTGATATGTTCCAAATATACCCTAGAAAGTGTTTGACATATGTCCTTTGCCAAAAATATATTCTTACTGCATAAATGCCTTAAACAAAACTTTCAAAAAATGTACAAGAATTAGTCAGGGAAAGCTATTTCTTTCCTTTTTTTAATTGAAGTATAGTTGATTACAATGTTGCATTTGTTTCTGGTGTACAGCAAAGTGATTCACATTATTTATATATATATATATATATATTATTTTTCATATTCTATTGTGGCTTATCGCAGGATATTGAATATAGTTCCCTCTGCTATATAGTAGGACCTTGTTGTTTATTCATTCTGTATATAATAGTTTGCATCTTCTAATCCCAAACTCCCAATCCATCCCTCCCCTGCCCCACTCTCTTTCCTTTAATTCCAATACTTTTTTAGTTTTTCAGGTCTTAAGCCTACTTAATAATTTAGAGATTTCATACAACAAGTCCATGTTAGAAGCTGCATCTCAGTTTTTTTTTTTGTCCAAATTGTTATTGTTAAATTTGTCATCTCATAATGGATTTTTTTTTAATACTGCCATCATAAATTGGACACTAGCAACTTTCAATTATACATTAGGAAAATTAAACCTCACTGGAAGTCAGTTTATGCAGTTGTAAATTGATTATAATATCTACTTAAATTTATTTTTTTAAGAGTTCAACAAAATAAAAGAACAATTTGTGGCATGAATTAGGTACTTAGGATGTAGTGGCAGTTAATAAACATTTACACATTAGGTGAATTAAGGAATAGATGAATGAATTATTTATACATAAAATATGCCTTTTTAATGAAAGTTTATGGGAATTTCATTGGAAAATAAATTAAATATTCAAAATGCTTTTTATTAAAGTCATTTTTGTTTGCATTTTGTATAGAGTAAAAACCAACAGATACTTATCACTAGCTTACATCATGTAAGCCATATACTCACATTATCTTTTGACAATATCTTAGAGAAATATGAAAGTTTGATTCAGGTTTATGACAAGAGACATCCAATTTGGTAGACACACAAGAAGAACACTGTATACGTTCTACAGTTGGCTGTTATACTGATTTATCCATTCAAAATAGGTATGACTAATATGGGAGATGAATGAGAGTCAGATATTTACTGTGAGGTTTTTTAATCTAATCAACATTTCCTTCTCTAGCCCAAGTGATTTTCTTTTCTTTTCCTTAATGCATGTCATAAAAGGTGAATTATATAGTGATCTAGAAAATCAAATTATGTGACATTGATTAGTAGATAAAATAATATTGAAAGAGGTGGCTTTGCTAAATGCACACCCCTCTCTCCCAATTCAAGCATGTAGACCTTGACCCTATAGGTCTGAAGTGTTGGACAATCACATATGAGGTGAAACTGGATTATCCTTTATTATCAGCCCATTAAATGCACTGGGTCGCATCTCAAGCCTGCATCACAAGGTATGATCTGAAAAGGTCAGCCTTATGCCTATTGACTCCCATGCTGGCTCTTGATGAGTTTGACCCAAAGAATGTTTCTATCACTTTTATATCACGTTCACTTGTACAATTCAAGTTCTTCCTGATACTCAGTTCTTTTTATTATGAAGTTTAGAGCCGCTGGCAAACAACAGTATATAAATATGGAAGACTGCCATAAAATACCAAGGAAGTAGAGAGCCTGTATTAGTAGTGAAGCATGGCCCATCATCAAAAAAGAATTTGTAAGACCTCAGACTTACCAAGAGGACTCAATTTGGAACGAACCACAGCAAAGAAAGGCACCATATCTTGGTACCTAGTGTTGCCATATATAAAAACCCACTAATAATATATATGTTGCTATGGGAAGCATTTGGGACAGGAAGTGTGAAATAGTTTAAGAAAAAATCTGCTTTACAAACATGAGGATCACAAATTATAGCAATAATACAAAGCAGATTTTTCTGTATCAGCTCTATAATATTTTTAACCATAGAACATAAAAATTATTTGACCGAACTTGAAAGATAAGGTAGCATAGTGAAAAAAATAAATTTGCCGTCAGTCTAACCTCTTTAGAATCCTTGTCTCAACACCTCCTACTTGTGTGACCTAGTACAAGTGGCTTAACTTCTTTATGCCTCATTTTCCTTTTTAATAAAAGAAAGATTATATGGCATATACATATATATGTGTGTGTATATGTGTGTGTGTGTGTGTGTGTGTGTGTATCAATCACTGTGTGTTTGTGAGGGTAAATGATATAATACATGTAAATGCACTAACATATGGTAAATGCTCCCAAAATGTTACCAACTTTCCTTCGATGAGGAAGCAGCTTGAGCACTGGCCTCAGTTTAAGTGCCATATTTCATAGTCACCAATTCTTCTTACGTGGATCTTCCCAGTAAGGATTAACAACAACTTGGCATTCTGTAATCCACAACCAATTTTAGATATTGGAATAATAACACATACTCACTGAGCACTTACTTTGTGCCAAGCACTGTTCAGAGTACTTTACATGTATTAACTGCTTTAATTCTCATAACACCACTGTAGTAGATTTTATTATGATCCTCATTTTACAGATGAGAAAAATGAGGCACTAATTTTCCATTGTGTGTGTGTGTGTGTATCACATTTTCTGTCTCCATTCATCTGTCAATATACACTGAAGTTACTTAGGTTGTTTCCATATCTTGGCTTTTGTGAATACTGCTGCAGTGAACATGGGAGTCCAGAGAGCTCTTTGAGATAGCGATTTCATTTTCTTGGGATACATACCCAGAAGTGGTATTGCTGAATCATATGATAGTTCTATTTTTAAACTTTGGAGGAACCTCCATACCATTTTTAGTAATGTTCCTACCAATAGTGTACAAGTGTTCTCGTATCTCCACATCCTCAACAATATTTGGTCTCTCTTATTATTATTATTATTTTTGATAACAGCCATGCTAACAGGTGGGAGGTGATATTTATTGTGGGTTCGTGAAGCCTAAATTTCTTAGGCTAAACTTAGTGTGCTAGTGCAGGCCACACCCTGATACTATCGGTATCATTAGTCTCATTCACTACACCCACTCTATTTCCTCATACATAGAAAATTTGATCACTATGGGGACAGTGATAGTCTCTAAATACTGCTCACACTTCGTATAGCTACAGCTTGCTACTGTAAAATCTGTTGGTATAGAACTCCTAGTTATCCTTCAATGGACATTCAAATATCACCTACTCATGAAGGTTTTCCCAGATCCTCCCAGAGTAATTAATTCTTCTCCATTTCTTTACATTGGGTGTCTTTATTTAAACTATCACGTGGGGGTCACTGTAATTATTTGCTTTAATGACTCTCTCTCTCAGTAGGATATGAGCTTTTCCAGAGGAAGAATCATGTCTCATTCATCTAAATATCTCTACTCACCACTTGATGCTTTGCTTGGCACATAATTAATTCTCAATAAATACTTAACAAATGAAATGGGGTTAATTATGTCATAAACACATCTGGAGGAAAATCGTACATCCTTCTTAATTTTCCAAAGGGCAAGCGGTGAAGATGTTGAAGAAATCATAAAAGAAAATTGTATAATGGACAAAGTATCTAAAGATGAGAACAGGCACTAGAATTTTGGCAGGGTTAATTTTAACTGTTTAGCCATTTCATTGGGACTCGTGATGGCAGTAGAGTGATAAGAACATAATACGGGCTTTGTGGGTCTTAGACAAACATAAGTTTGAAATGCACCTTCACTGACTTGGTAGCTGTGAGAGCTTATCCTAGATATATAGCTTCTCCTCACTTTTTTCAGCTGAAAAGTGAGCACAGCAATATCTAACTTAGGATCAGGTGGAGGTAAATGGTCATATGATAATGAATTATTAAAAGCTTGATATATATCTTAGCACCAACTAAGAGCTTTATTCAATAATTTCACATATGGTCTCCTCTCCAAAAAAGTAACAACAAAAGGTTAGTGATGGGAAATAGCAAGTCACTGTGTAGCATGGTATAATGGGGAAAAAAAAAGTATCTGATTTGATGTTAGGCAGATCTGCTCCTACCCAGTGGTATGACTCTGGACACAGAGATTTGGGGAAAAGTAATCCCTCATATTAGAATGCAGAATGAGGCAGAGCTGCAGAAGACCCAGCCATGCCCTGGATAATAGGTAAAGATGGTACCCAATGCATTGAAGAGCTATCGAGAAAAAGCAAAGACTTTTGAGCTTGGCATGCAAGATTTCTGACCAATGCATAAGCAGATACTTTGTATAAATAGCAATAAGTATTCAACATGGCAACCCACCATAGACCGATGTGAGGCAAGAACAAACAAGGAATACAAAGAAAGGATCAGAATCTTTTGGGCCTTCCCAAGAATAGGAAGACTGGAGTAGAAAACTAAATGAGGGATAGCCTTTATATCTGAAAAAAAAAATGTTTTCACAGGTCCTTAAATGAGGACAAACATAAAACAAATTGAAATCCACTTTTTTTTTTAATTAGGGTTTGCAATCTATAACTGAAGTTCTCTTTTAAGTATCCTTTCCTAAGTCTCTAAGACGGGGATAAGTATGTACCTTATGGGCACCATAGTATCTTCTGTATTTGGTTAGTTCTTTCAACTTCTTTTTCACTTATCATTTTATTCATCAACAAATAAATACTTATTTGTGCACCTCTGATGTACCAGCCATGGCTGCTAGGTGGTGGGATATACCAGTGAACAAAACAGACAAGGTCCCTGTCTTCATGCCCCTTCATTCAAGGGGAAGAGAAATAAAATGGACAAATCAACAAATCAATAAACAAGAGAAATACAGATTGTGTTGAGTGCTGCGAAGGAAACTCACTGGTGGGTAGGATGGAAGCTTTCTGAGGTGGCTGACTTCAGACAGAATAATCAGGGAAGGCTTTCGTAAGGAAGTGCCAAGTGAGCTGAGATCTGAAGGATGGGACCGAGCCCACCATTTGAAAGGCTAGAATATGTCTCATGATGGACAGCAAGTGCAAAGTCCTGAGTGGGAAAGGGCTGTGTGCATTTGAGACACAGAGAGAAAGTCCACTTGGTGAAAACAGATCCACTGAAGGGCATAGCTCAAACTGGCTTCCCTCACTTCTCTCTAGAGCACTGTGAAGTCTTCTCACTTGTCTCCCTGATTCCATCCTCACTCCTACGAGCTGGTCTCCACCTGCAGCGAAATCAACCACATGGTAGTAGTCTCCTGCTTTCAGCCTGGGTATGGTTTCTGCTCACATTTAGAAGAACTCAAAGTCCTTGCATGGCCTAGATGGCAATATTTATTATGTCCATGACTCATTTCCTGACCTCATTTCTGCACTTTGCCTCTTGTACATTCAGCCCTAGCCACACTATCTTCCTTACTGTTCCTCAAATATTCCAGGAATGTTCCTACCTCAGGAACTTTGCACTTCCAAATACCCATGCGGGCAGCTCCCTCACTACAGGTCTTAGCCCTTGACCACCTTCCCCCGACCAGTCTCTACTCCTATACTTTATTTCATTTTTCTTTCTACAACGTATAAACACCTAGCATTCTATCGTATATTTAATTTGTCTGTTGTCTGTCTTCTCCACTACAATTTTAAACACCATGAAGACAGATAATGTTTCTGTTTCCTTACCCCCATTGGTGATCCGTATGTACTGGATACATAAAGGATACATTAATAAAGTGTGTTTCTACTTTGGCAGGCTACGTGTCATATGCCAGTGGAACACAGTGGTTCTTCAGCAGAAAGAATGTCTTACTCAGAGATGGAAGCTGAGAAAGACTTCAGGGGAAGGGTTACATAGGAGTCAGGTCTTGAAAAATGAGAAGCCATTTGCAAAGTATGGCAGAGCAGGAAGAAAAGGAAGGAAAAAAGGCAATTTGAATAGAGGAAACAGCTCGTGTAAAGGCACAAGGTTGCTTACTCTAGGGAAGGGGATGTGCTCAGGGTCCATGAGAAGCACGAGGAGTGGCAAGAGAAAAGATAGTTGCGGACGGATAATGGTGTGTTTAGTCACCTTAGTGAAAAAAGTATGCTTCATTCTTTGGGTATTAGGGGGCTGGTTACAATACACACCATTCATGATACGATTTCTCACTAAGAACACCATGAAAAAAATCATCTGCAAGGTGACAGAAAAGCTAATGGGGAGCCATCTTCCTTTTTCACAGATCTGTCACTGGCTATGTATTTGCATATGTCGCTGCAGTGGGGGTCCTCATTCCTGTCATCACCCAATATTTCTAGAGCTCGTCATGTCAGAAAGATTATGGACTTGGTGCAGAGCTTTTGTGGCTCTCTGTTCTTTAACACATACCCAGCCATTTTCATAAATGCTCCTCACAGGAGGAGGAGACATGCACCATATCTCCCTTCCTTTGATCACCTTTAGTGACGCACACACGTGCTGCTCTGCTCTTTCACTACCTCACTGCAATACAGTGGAATAAATACATAACAGGGATATGCAAAGTCTGTCTGCTTCTCTGGCGAGTACAACTAAAATACTGCCCTCTCTCCACCATTCTTCCTTTCTTTTATTTATTTATTTTTTCATCTGTTTGACTGCCAAGGAAGGGGATAATGAGACCCACTGGTACTTTGATATCTCATCAGCCTTCACAATTCTGCCCACCCAAAGACTACAGATGTTCTAGAAATACGTAGATGGGATACTGTAAAAAATTTTCTTAAAATAATGATGATAAAGGAAAAGAAAAGAAAAAAAGAAGGCCCTGGCAGATGTTAGGCTTGGGGATCGGAGTTTACAGTTCTTTTAAAAGCACATTTAGCACTAATTTAGCCAGAGTAAAGATGAAAACATACTAAAGTGCTATATAAATGCAATGTTTCTAAGATCATCTACATCTGCCGGGGGCAATATGGTGTAGCAGTTAATAACATGCATATTGGAATAAGCCAACCATGGATGGATCTGAAGTTTGGTTTTATCACTTACTAGCTGTGTGACCTTGAACAAATTACTGAAGTTCTCTCAACTTCTATTCCCTCATCTGTAAAAAGAGAATAATAACGGTGACACGTACCTCATAGAATTGTTCTAAGGGCTAAACAAGATAATGTGTCTCCTGTAGTCCTTGTAATGTGTCATCAATCCTATCTTTCCTCTATTCTCTCCAGACCCCTCATCAAGGGCCCTGCCAAGTCTCAGCAATAACGGATCCTAGGTCTATATGTTATTGAACTGTCCTTCCAGTCCACCCAGGCATCTCATATGGAAATTTCTATGAAAGGAGCAAAGGAATATATGAAAACCTTTTTTCTCTCTTTCATTTTATTATGGTACCTTGAGTAGTAATATTTGGGAGCTTCATTTGAGAGCTAGATGTGCCTTCTCTCTAGAAGTCTCTTTAACCCTGGACAAGGAAAAGAGACCTAGGTCTCATGATGAATCTAGAATCAGGATTTAAGGGAAAATAAGAAAAATGGGTTTCTTTTGATTTCTTTCAGTCCCTGTTAGCAGGTATCAGAAACACGCAGGGCTTACAGGTTGAAGAATTCATCAAGAATGGCAGATGAATTTGATAGAAAGAAGCCCTTTGCTTTGCATTTCTGGAGCCCAATGACAGGCAGTTGTACCAATCAAGCACAGGGTTGAGAACTCACATCACTTGTACCAGATACTTCACTTTTCCATACGTGCTCCCTGCTGTGTGGCTGTCCATCCCAGGCTTCATTCCTTCATTTATTCAGCCAATGAACGTGTATTGAGCACCTGCTATATGTGTTAGTCCTAAGGATAAAGGAATGTAGAAAACTCAGTCTCTGCCCTCAACATACTCAGTCTTGGTGAATGAAGCAGACATTGAAGAGATTTTTATGAGGGAGGTTTATGACAGTCTAGGAACACAGAGGAGCAAGAAGGAGGGACAATTCAAGTGACAAGGACCATACTATGTTACTAGGTAGAACTCAGCTACCACGTCTAGAATCTCAGCTTCGTCAGTGACATAGTGGGATTGTTCTTTGTTTACAATGAGGCCATTCTGACCCTGTGACATTGAAGATACAGGAAGAGTGAAAGGGATGGAACCTGTGGGACCAGAAAGGAGGGAGGGAGGGATACTGGAACTTCCAGTCCCCTTCATCTCAGGAAGCTCCTCTGCCTGCTCAGCAGTTATCCAAGTTATCTCTAACAAGCCATGTAAAGGTGGAAGCTAAAGCTAATTAGCATGCAATAACTTTCCTCCTTGTTCTTTTAAAGTCTAAATTGAATGCTCACGAGGGGGCCTGTTATGAGGCAGCTAATATGAGAACCATGGTATTGATACGACATTCATCAGCACATATCATTTTTGTGTATCTCTGTATTAACTAGGTTTATTTTTACTGGGCCTGTGAGGGGTGTGTGTGTATGTGTGTGTGTGTACAAGATGGGACAGAAAACACCATAAACAGTGCAGAGAGTTCTTATGACTCACTCATTGGTGTGGATTTTATCAGGGGGCCACTAACCTCAGCTGCATGCCTTTTACATGTCAGGCACATAGACTCTGAAGAGGTGAAAATGAGGAACAAAAGACACAGTTCCTGGCCCCCAGAAAATATGAGGTAAGTGGTGGGAAATCAAACTATAAACAGGTAACTTTAAAGTAAGCATGGGCTGCTGACAGAACAGAAGGGAGGAAGATTTGGGAATGAGTTACAGCTAAACGAATATTAACAAGGTGCACAGGAATTAACCTGTTAAAACAGAAGGGCCTCCAGATAGGGAAACTGCTCAAGCAAAGGCATGGAGTCACGAAGTAGTGTGGTGAAAGCATTTGGAGCCCTTAAATCTTAACCAAGCGTCAGGTACAAGCCAGGAAGTGGCAGAAAAGGGGGCTGAAGTGATGGGCTTATCATTCATCATTTCATTTTAGCCTCATAAGAACCCATTCTTTTTTCACAAATGAGGAAACTAAAGGTCTAAAGAAAAAAGTGACTTGACTTATATTTTACCTGTTAAGTGGGGACACTGGAATTTTGATCCAATTCTGCCTGATTCTATACCCCTTGCTCTTTCCACATCTTATGCTGCCTGGGTGTAAAACACACAGTGAAACTGAAACATGAGACTTTTATATCATGATACTGAAGCAAAGATATCAGGTTTTAGCCTAAATAAAAATACAAGATTATTGGCTTTAACACAGAGAGTCATAACTAAAGAGACATTTTTACATGTTTACAGCATAGAACTTTCTTAATCTTTGAAATACCTCTGAGTAGATTTAGTAGGCCTTTTCCATAGTATCATAAAATCAAATATGATACCATCTCTCAGAATTTACTTGCCTTGTAGTGCTGCCTTTTTTGAGAACCTTGGGTAATTTAAAATAATAAAAGAACTAGAAATTAAGGAGAGTAAATACCCAATAAGGCATAATAGCAGTAAACAGGGCAAACACAATCTGACTAAGGGAAACTTTATATTTGAAATGCATTTCAAGGAATCAAAGTTCTGTACCATATATTCTAGGAAATATTGATCTAGATCAGTCTCTTTTCATTTTACATTCCTGTTAATCAACCCAAAGCATATGAAATTTACTAATAAAATTCACTCAATCTTACCTGTATTATCAACATCACTAAACAATGATATACTTAAAAAGGTTTATTAATGAAGAACCAATCTCTTATTTGATTCAGTAGTTCTCACTAGGCTTGGATTTATTTTTTTTCCCCTTCTACTCCTTATATCTTGAATTTTTAGCTCATTGGATTTATCTTCTTCCTTATGCAATCATTATAAATAGTTGTAATATCTCCATCATAGTGCCATGCTTTCTCTGAGAAATCATGCTTTCTCTGGAATTCAGTGATCACTCCAGTCCTGATGACCTCTCCATAGAGTCAGACATCCTTGCTTCCTTTAAGTTACTGCTATTTTATCACCTATTAGTTTCTAGTGTAATAGATGCATGTGTTTATCTCTCACACTATACCGCAAGCTTTTTGAGAAAAAGGTTGTTTGTATTTTAGCTCTCTATGTCCTATGTAAACATTCACTGAATTGAATGACTGAATAAATGATTAGATTAATGAATGAAGAAGGGAACCCCCCTAAATTGTTTGTGGGAATGTAAATTGGTGCAGCCACTATATAAAGCAGTATGGTGATTCTTCAAAAAACTAAAAATAGAGTTGTCCATATGATCCAACAATCCCACTCCTGGGCATATATCCAGACAAAGCTATAATTCAAAGAGATACATGCACCCCTATATTCATAGCAGCACTATTCACAATAGCCAAGACATGGAAACCTAAATGTCAATTGACAGATGAATGGATAAAGATGTGGCACCTATATACAATGGAATATTATTCAGCCATAAAAAAGAATGAAGTAATGCCATTTGCAAAAACATGGATGGACCTAGAGATTATCATACTGTACTAAGTGAAGTAAGTCAGAAAGACAAATACCATATGATATCACTTATACATGGAATCTAAAATATGACACAAATGAACTTATCTACGAAACAGACTCACAGACAGAGAGAACAGACTTGTTTTTACCAAGGTGGGGACTGGGGGAGAGATGGATTGGGAGTTTGGGATAAGCAGATGCAAAATATTATATACAGAATGGATAAACAATGAGGTTCTACTGTATAGCACAAGGAACTGTATTTAATATTCTGTGACAAACCATAATGGAAAAGAATACGAAAAATAATATATATATACATACGTGTACATCCACACACACACACACACATATATATATAGCTGAATCACTTTGCTGTACTACAGAAATTAACAGAACACTTTAAATCAACTATACCTCAATAACATAAATTTAAAAAAAATAAATGAATGAGGGAACTAAATCTCTCAAAATGTATTTCCAGCCTGAAGTCCTCCCTTAGTTAAATTGTCCTTCACCAAGATCCTCTTCATGTGCCACTCCTTTAAGTTTTCTTTCAGTCCTGCCAAGGAGCAATTAGTCCTGCTCTATACTCAGGGCTCTCTTTCTCTTAGCATTTTTCAAAACAGCATTTCTACTATGCTGTAATTGTTTATTAACACGTCATACACATAGGTTATGAGTTACCACCTAGTCAGTCCTCTATAAAGCCAGGTTGGAAGACCCTGATAACACAACCTCCCTCATTTTGGCCCTGCCTTTGGAGGGTTTGGGGACATGCCAGGTATCACAGAGATCCTTGTGTTCTTGTTGTCTCTGCCACTCTCCAGCACCTAAGACAGGAATGAAAAGAAAAAGCCCCCTGCTGGCCCTGAAAGACCATGTCCACACACTCTTACTGCTCCTGCCAATGCTCCCCACCTCTAGACACACTTGCTCCCAGAAATCTCATCAAGTCTCTAGGTGGCAAATGTATCACCCTGTGATAATGGCCCTCACATTTAGTTCTCCAGCCACAGTCCCTTCTGCAAATTCCACTCATATCCAACTGTCAAACTGACATTTGCACTAGAATGCAAATAGCTTCTGAACAAAACCAATAGCAAATGTCATGAGGGTAAGAACGGCTCCTCGGTTGTTAAGTGAGAGTTAAAAAGATAAACCCCCCCACCAGTGTGTCAATGTCAGATAAATAATGCAATTTCATAAAGTGGGGTTCAGGGAAAGATCAAAGGGAGCTGTAAGACTGTGGCAGACTGGAGAACCAATGCTTCATTTAAAGGGGGAAGCCACTACTCAGCTTCGGCAGATTGTTGCCATGTGGGACAGTGGTCCAGTAATGTCATAGCTTCTAATTTTCAAGAGAAGCTCAAAAAGTCTTGATTAATACACTGAAGACAGACCAGAGACAAAGGAAGAGAGAGAGAGAGAGAGAGAGAGAGAGAGAGAGAGAGAGAGAGAGAGAGAGAGAGAAAGAAAGAAAAAAGAGAGAGGATGGGAAGGGAATAGAAAAAAAATAAAAAAACAAGAAAGAAAACATCTGCAGATCTATAGGCACTGGAGAAAACTGGTGTGCACCTATCCTTCTCAAACTCTTCCAAAATATAGCAGAGGGAGGAACACTTTCAAACTCATTCTACGAGGCCACCATCACCCTGATACCAAAACCAGACAAAGATGTCGCAAAGAAAGAAAACTACAGGCCAATATCACTGATGAACTTAGATGCAAAAATCCTCAACAAAATACTAGCAAACAGAATCCAATAGCACATTAAAAGGATCATACACTATGATCAAGTGGGGTTTATTCCAGGAATGCAAGGATTCTTTAATATATGCGAATCAATCAACGTGATACACCATATTAACAAATTGAAGGAGAAAAACCGTATGATCATCTCAATAGATTCAGAGAAGGCTCTCAACAAAATTCAACACACATTTATGATAAAAACCCTCCAGAAACTAGGCATAGAGGAAACTTTCCTCAAAATAATAAAGGCCATATATGGCAAACCCACAGCCAACATCATCCTCAATGGTGAAAAACTGAAACCATTTCCAGTAAGATCAGGAAAAAGACAAGGTTGCCCACTCTCACCACTCTTATTCAACATAGTTTTGGAAGTTTTAGCCAGAGCAATCAGAAAAGAAAAGGAAATAAAAGGAATCCAAAGCAGAAAAGAAGTAAAGCTGTCACTGTTTGCAGATGACATGATACTATACATAGAGAATTCTAAAGATGCTACCAGAAAACTACTAATCAATGAATTTGGTAAAGTTGCAGGATACAAAATTAATGCACAGAAATCTCTGGCATTCCTATACACTAATGATGAAAAGTCTGAAAGTGAAATCAAGACAACACTCCCATTTACCATTGTAACAAAAAGAATAAAATATCCAGGAATAAACCTACCTAAGGAGACAAGAGAACTGTATGTAGAAAATTATAAGACACTGAGGAAAGAAATTAAAGATGATACAACTAGATGGAGACATATACTATGTTCTTGGATTGGAAGAATCAACATTGTGAAAATGACTTTACTACAAAGCAATCTACAGATTCAATGCAATCCCTATCAAACTACCACTGGCATTTTTCACAGAACTAGAACAAAAAAATTCACAATTTGTATGGAAACACAAAAGACCCAGAATAACCAAAGCAATATTGAGAATGAAAAATGGAGCTGGAGGAATCAGGCTCCCTGACTTCAGACTATACTACAAAGCTACAGTAATCAAGACAGTATGGTACTGGCACAAAAACAGAAAGATAGATCAATGGAACAGGATAGAAAGCCCAGAGATAATCCCACGCATATATGGTCACCTTATCTTTGATAAAGGAGGCAGGAATGTACAGTGGAGAAAGGACAGCCTCTTCAATAAGTGGTGCTGGGAAAACTGGACAGGTACATGTAGAAGTATGAGATTAGATCACTCCCTAACACCATACACAAAAATAAGCTCAAAATGGATTAAAGACCTAAATGTAAGGCCAGAAACTATCAAACTCTTAGAGGAAAACATAGGCAGAACACTCTATGACATAAATCACAGCAAGATCCTTTTTGACCCACCTCCTAGAGAAATGGAAATAAAAACAAACAAACAAAAAAAAAAACAAATGGGACCTAATGAAACTTAAAAGCTTTTGCACAGCAAAGGAAACCATAAACAAGACCAAAAGACAACCCTCAGAATGGGAGAAAATATTTGCAAATGAAGCAACTGACAAGGGATTAATCTCCAAAATTTACAAGCAGCTCATGCAGCCCAATAACAAAAAAACAAACAACCCAATCCAAAAATGGGCAGAAGACCTAAACAGACATTTCTCCAAAGAAGATATACAGACTGACAACAAACACATGAAAGAATGCTCAACATCATTAATCATTAGAGAAATGCAAATCAAAACTACAATGAGATATCCTCTCACACCAGTCAGAATGGCCATCATCAAAAAATCTAGAAACAATAAATGCAGGAGAGGGTTTGGAGAAAAGGGAACCCTCTTGCACTGCTGGTGGGAATGTGAATTGGTTCAGCCACTACGGAGAACAGTATGGAGGTTCCTTAAAAAACTACAAATAGAACTACCATATGACCAAGCAATCCCACTACTGGGCATATACCCTGAGAAAACCATAATTCAAAAAGAGTCATGTACCAAAATGTTCATTGCAGCTCTATTTACAATAGCCAGGACATGGAAACAACCTAAGTGTCCATCGTCGGATGAATGGATAAAGAAGATGTGGCACATATATACAATGGAATATTACTCAGCCATAAAAAGAAACAAAATTGAGCTATTTGTAATGAGATGGATGGACCTAGAGTCTGTCATACAGAGTGAAGTAAGTCAGAAAGAGAGAGACAAATACCGTATGCTAACACATATATACGGAATTTAAGAAAAAAAAAAAATGTCAAGAAGAACCTAGGGGTAAGACAGGAATAAAGACACAGATCTACTAGAGAATGAACTTGAGGATATGCAGAGGGGGAAGGGTAAGCTGTGACAAAGTTAGGGAGTGACATGGACATATATACACTACCAAACGTAAAACAGATAGCTAGTTGGAAGCAGCTGCATAGCACAGGGAGATCAGCTTGGTGCTTTGTGATCACCTAGAGGGGTGGGATACGGAGGGTGGGAGGGAGGGAGACGCAAGCGGGAAGAGATATGGGAACATATGTATATGTATAACTGATTCACTTTGTTATAAAGCAGAAACTAACACACCATTGTAAAGCAATTATACTCTAATAAAGATGTTAAAAAAAAAAGAAAAACTGGTGTGCAACCTCAGGCATTTAGGACAAATTAGCACAACATAATAAATATTCATAAACTCTTCTAATTGTGTATATTTGAGAATTGTCTGACAGTAGAAAAAGTTTAATCATAGTAAATATAAAGTTGTTTAGATCATGATTCAGATTCAATTAACATATATTGAGTGTTGACATATGCCATGTAACGTGCTAAACTCTTTTATTAATATATTAATATTTTAACTTGTCATCAAAGTAATAACTGCACATAGCTAAAAAGTCAAATTGTTCTACAAGACTTACTCTGAATTCCCCTTCCTTGCATTTCATGTTCTATAGAGGCAAACATACTTTAATTTTATGCATATCTCTAAATTACATTATTACATTGCTACTTATTGATTTTTAGTTTATGGCATTATCTATTTACTTCCAGCTATGGAAGGTGAGGATATAATTTTCAGACATATACCACAATCCCCTAGACATAGACACACACAATGCACATTGTCCTCATCTGCCCAGTGTGCTTTTATCCTAAATATTGTTAGTTCAAAATTGTTTTTATGATTGTTTGACTATGGGAAGTCAATTCACTGCCTAGTCATGTAGCATACTATAATTACTTTTCTTTTCCTACCAAACTCTGTTTTTACTTAACTTAATAAAACGTACACCTTTCTATTTATTTAGTTTTCTAGTCACTTCCTTTTAATTCAATTTCAAACTTTCCCAGTTGTCTATATTTCCTCTCAACATATTCCAATACAACAGAACTATCTCAGTTTCAATGTCTTGAGGACACCTCTCTAAGCTCCTCCGCACGTTCCTCAAACACACTTCCTCCTCCCTATGCTTAGTGGATAGCCGTCAATCTGGAACCTCTCATTACTTTCATGCTATTATCTGTCCCCCATTTCCAGCTTCCTTCCCTTGAATTGGATCATGCAACTCCAGAATCCCATTTTTCCTCTCTTGAATTACTCCTTATTTTCATGGAACATATCCAGGAGCTTCCTGGGAGAGAGTATTTAAGGAGGTAAAATGTTTGAGTCCTAGCATATACATGTATAAATATATCCTTATTTTATCCACAAAACTAAGTTTGGCTATATGTAGAATTATAAATTAGTAATAATTTTCCCTGGGAATTCTGAAGGTGTTGTCCTATTCTCTCCTAGTTCCAGGGCTGGTGTTGAGAAATCCATGCAAAATTATTTGGATTTCTCAACTTGTATATATCACCCATTTTTCTCCCTCTTTGGAATATTTTGGAATTTTCTCTTTCCCAGTGCTCTGAAACATTATATTGTGTTCCTTGATACAGGTCAAATTCATCTACTACGTTGGTCCATGAACAGAGACTTCTCATCAGGAAGAGTATATCCTTCAATACTGGGACATAATCTCAGATAATTTCCTCTCTTTCTGATTTCACTTATGAATATCACTTTAATTTGGTTTTGGACCTCCTACGCAAATTTTATTTTTTTCTTTCTCCTTTGTAATTTTGTTCTACTCTCTGAAGTTTTCTTATCTTTATCTTCCCACTCCTCATTGAGTTTTTCACGGTTTTAATTTCTGAAGGTGCTTTTTGTGTGCCTAACTGTTTTTCTTCTCCAGCATTTCCCATAGAACTTTCTGCTATGACGGAAATGTTCTACAACATGTGTTACTGCATACAGTAACCACTAGGCACAAAACGTTTAATTTTATTTAATTTTACCAATTTAAACTTAAATGGCCATTTGTGGCTAAGGCTATTATGTTACACAGGGCAGCCTATTTTGTGTCTTAAATCCATAAGTAATAGTAATATATATATATTTTAAACTTTTCATTTTCCTGCATAGCCTCTTTCCTCCAATTAGCTTATTTCTGTTTGTGTTAGTTTGTCTTCCATATGAGAACATTTTTTCATATTTTTGGTGATCCAACATTAGTGTCTTCAGATGTTTCTCCTGATCTAGTACATTTCACCTGAGAAAAAAAATTCCAAGGTCCAGCCTGGAAGTATAAGCTTACTCCCTGGATTCTGAGAATCAAGCAGGGAAGGAGGGCTGGATTTCAGCTCTATTTTGTTATGCAAACTTTCACTATTTTCAGTGTAGAATCAACATCCCTAAGCACAGACACACTTTATTATACCCAATCTGAAGAAATCATCAGATCTTCTGTTTAGATGGGAAGGAAAAAAAGAAGCAGTGTTGCTCAGCCACATGGCCTGAAGGACAAGATATGGGGATCTAGCCACTTCTTAAGGAGGATTTCAACTGATTCTATGCTGCCTACTACCCCCTATTCCCACTTTCAGGGCTCCCTCCTGCTGGAAATTCTTGAGATCTCTGCTACAAACAAAGTTGCTTTTCAGTTTTTCCACTGGTGGCTTAAAATTCAGTTTTCTCACGTCAACTACATCAGTTTCTATTTCATCTTCTGTTCTCCAGCTTCCACTTTTCTTTCTTTCTACTCTCTTTATCCTTGTCGATTTGTGCTTCTTTTTAGTTTTAACACCTTTTAGAGTTTCAGTTGGGTTTCAGAAGTGAGAACAAGGAAATATTGTTTTCAATATTCCACCTTTCACTAGGACAGTCTAGACTCTTTGAATACCCTATTCCAGTCAGTTCTTCCAATCAACTGTAGACTACTATTATAATCCCAATTAAGATGATAAAGCTGAGGCTCAAACACATGAGCACTTTGACTAACACCACATGGATCTAATTCTCCTTCGTCTGCATCGTGGTTTCTGCTCACTCATCTGGAAGAGGAGGTCACACAATAAAGTAACATTGCAGATTATAATAAAGTTATAGATTAAAATAAAGTAACAGACACAATATAGAGTAGTAGTCTCTGTTGCTGAAATGTCAGTTGGGCAGTATGTTTGTTTTTTTTTTTAATATTGTGTAGAAGATGCTGCCAAAATTAGCAATGTGATTACTAGGCACGGATGGTGCTTCCACTAGGATGGGCAGTCTTTTTTGCACGCTTCTAGACATGCCATGGAGTTCTGGCATGGACCCTTCTTCATAACCTACGGGCAGCATAACGTTGAAACCAAAAAGGTTATTTTTTGTTACTATTATTTGCTTGATTCTGTTACCCAGGCCTGTGGTTTTGTGCTCTTACCCCACTTTGCTGACAGTCTTGTGGGAGGAAGTGAAAACAGTGTGAGTGACATGTTTATTTATGTACCTCATCTGGGATGACACTGTGACAAGCAGCAGAGATGTATTTTTTCAAGCAGACTTTCTGCGTTGCTTGTCAGCTCCTTATTATGAGGTGGTTGAGTTTACTACATTTTTAGTTATATTTGAATGCCTAATAATCCCACAGCACATTAACTATAATTTGTGAATTATATCCATCTTCTAAGAGTGCATCACTTTATATCTCTCAGTAAAACAATTCATGTGAATCTACCTACATAAGAAGGCTTCTGAGATTTTATTACAAGGCAGACGATTATACTCATCATCATTTGACTGTGCAAGCTCCTCTGGAAATATTTTATCCATTTCTTTTATCCCTTTCTACCTCAACATTTTGGCCCTCTGGGACAGCCCTTGTGACTTCTTCTCAAAATCATGGTGGTCTAGCTGTCACCTTAAATTCTGCATGTCTAAAACTAAGCTCATTATCTGTACCCCTCTTGACCCCCTGCTCAAATCTGGTTCCCCTGGGATATCTCCCTCAGTTAATGGAAACTCCACCCTTCCTGTTGCCTTAGATAGAATTATTTGTGTCATCTTCAGCTCTATCTCTCTAACATCTTCCTCCAATGAATCATTGCCAAATTCTGTCAATTCTACCTGAGAAATATATTTCATGCTTGTCTCCTGCTCAGCCAAAGCACAGGGTCTAATTTTTTCTGCCCTGGATTTTTTCTAGGTTCTTCTTTCTGGTCTGTTTTTTTCCCTAACTTGACTTGCCATGTTACAGCCATAGAGAGTAATTCATTACTGGGAAGTATGGAAACACATAAAGGAAAAAATAGAAAGGTTAAAGTAAACATTATCCAAATATCTATTACCAGAAATAATCACTGTTATAATTTTGGTGTATATCCTTGCAGATAAATATAAATATAAATCCGTGTGGATATAGTTCTTATATACATATACATCTTAACTTATGTCTTCAAAGACCTATTTTCAAATAAGATCATATTCCTAGGTACCGAGGGTTTGGATTTGAATAGACCTGTACTGTAATCATAGGTACTGGTTAAAGGTGCTGACATGTATCCCTTCATGTAAATTAATGCTCTGTTATGACTGAGTCATTTGGTAAGATCAAGTTTCCAGGCAATGACTATATTCCTATAACACTTCTACTAGATAAGAGAACAAGTACTAGTATGTTATGCTCATTGTCAGTTAATAGGTATTGGCAATATTAAGGTTTTTTTCCCTAGCTTCTCATAAAAACATGCACTGATTATAAATCTGACATTGTTCCTAACAGACATGTAGCCAACGATTACAATGATAGAAACAAAAAGTTAGGGAAGATGCACAAAAAGGAAAAGGAGGGTAGGTAAATATTCAATTTATCAAGACCAATATACTGGCATTTTAATTTTAATACATTTATCGTTCATATAATATAGCTGTGATAGGTGTATATTTTCTCTAAGGTTTCTTACATTGTCCTTTCCCCACACATTTTGTTTTTAACAAAAAAGCAACCACTTGATATGGCTAGAGTTTCAAATTACTGCAGGATGTTTCACCCAGTATTTCTACCTTGTGTCTGATAAACTGGGTATAAAATATTCACAATAGATGACAATTTATAAATACATGCATTAAGTTTATGTTTTCCTAGTGGTCACACATATACTTACAACAATTTCAATGATTCTTTCTGATAAAGACATTGGCCGACTGCACTGTCTAACTCCCCTGGGAGCTGTCCCCCATCCCCACAATTTCACTCTATCCTCCTGCCTCCCTGCCTTTGCTAAATCTTTGCCACCCCCTTCTCTGACCAGCAAACTTGTATGTACTTTTAGAGCAGAGACAAAATGATATGTTGCCCATGAAGACTTTCATGAGAAGTTACCACTCCATCTTTCCTCTTTTCCCAGATGATTCTGTTTCTACAAGTACGAAGCAGTTATTTCATTCTGCCTTTGTTCCAAAGGATGCATCACAGGATTTGTAATTGCCTATAGTGCCTAGGATAGAGCTCAACACATACTTATTCCCTCCCCACTCCCACCCAAGAGAGAGTCCTAAGTTTGTTGGTTAATAAAAGGGCAAATTGGGCCAGGGTTGGGTGTGAATGTGGGGAGTAGAGTTGAATGCCTATCATGTTCTAGGCACAGTGCAAGATACTGGAGCTAAACAAAGATAGGTAACACAAAGTCCCTGATCCCAGGGAGGTAGTAGTCATGGGTCAAACTGCAAGGTAACTGACATAACAGAATCTAATAAGAGCTCAAATGCCTGCACACATAGTATTCTACGGCACACTTGAGGGGCATCTACGCCAGCCCAAAGCAAGCATGTTGCAAGAGAATCCTGAACAGCTGAGACAGTATGCCTGGGACAAGGGAGGGAAAGTGGATAAAAGGCATTCCAACATTCCAAGTACAGGACATAGAGTGGACCGAGGACGGAGAGGCAAGGTAGGTAACAGAGTGTTTGAAAAACTGTAAGCACACTGCAAAGAAGACCTGGTGACTTAATTTCTTCCAAATACAAAAGAAGGACAGAAATAATTATATTCTGATTATCATTTACTTATAGGGTGTGTGTGTGTGTGTCTACAAGTGTGTGCAGGGAATCGGGGGCATGCTTCCCGATGATTCTGCATTTAAAGTACAAGTCCACAGAAGAGTGGTAGGCAAAAAGTTCATTATGGATTTTTTCTTTTTAAACCACAAAAACAGTCTATCTGAAAGATTTCTATCAGACATCTGCCATCTCTAGTAACTTTTTGGAATGGTTACAAAAATGCATACCCAAGTCATAAAGATTTAACGAAATATTGTCCTGCCATTTATAGTAATGATACCAAATGACAAGTTCAAATTACTTGTTGTGATTACTCTTCATCTGGGCAAAACACATGTCGTAATGTATTCCCAGGATGCAATTACATCGACTGCTATGACATAGAATAACAACACTGGAAAAAAAGCTAATCACACACAATACACATACTGTTTAGATTTTTTCCAAAAAAGTTTTTTTTTTTTTTTTTTTTGTATTTCAATCTGTTCACCATTTGGACTAATCATTAACTATTTTTTTTTTTTGTAATGTGGAAAGTATCAGCTGAGTTAGACAAGCACACAAAAAAAGCTAATAAAATGAACATATTAATGTATACTCTATATTCTCAAATTTAGATAATAATTTAGGAGAGATAATGACCTTGCCATGTTCACCAGTAATATTATCAGAACACTTGTAGGTTTTGAATTTATGATGATCACAGAGGGAAAATCCTACTGCTATGACAAACAATATATGTTTTCAAAGATATTCTTCATGCAAAGTCTTAGCAATTCTATCCTGGGTACTTTAATAAATGGTTTGGGATATAACATTTTTCTGTGTCAATAAAAGAACATGGGAAACCACATTTAAAATACTCTATATGTTTTTGTTTTCTCCACTTGTCCTTCCTAAATCTTCCTTTTCTTCTCATTTTACTGTCCCTCTGGGGATATCTCACCTGCCATAGCTTTAATTTCCGCTCTTTATTTCTAATCTGTATTCTTCTTTCAGCACAATGCCTACATATTTGACCACTAAATAGATTTTCCACCTGTATGTCCTCAAAATCACTATGTGCAATTTGGAATTCATCACCCACCCTTCTCTCACCTCCTCACACCTCAAAATAAATATGGTAACCTCATAAATATCCCTAATATCTGTTCATGTCTTCCAATCTCATTTCTACTCCCCTAATTCAATTCTCATCACTTATCACATGACTGTTGCAATTGAATACTAACTGGTCTTCCTGCCTTTACCCACAAACTCTCTTCCCACCTCTCTAAAGTAAGAAATGGAATTATATAGCAATTCTGCTCATTTTTTTTTTTTTTTTTTTACAATGAGTCTAAATAGATAAGAACTGTGGACTTTCAAAAGTCAAAGAAATTACAGTCTAGGAGAAATGAGCTGGGACTCTTCATCAGTATTTTTGAAAATGTCCCTGAGTAACTTCTGTGTCTAGTCATAACAGAGAACTCGATACTGGACTAGTCCCCTCACCCTACATGACTACAAAACTGGAAATACTATGTCAAGAACCCTATTTTCAGCCTTTAGACTATAGGCATTTCAGGACTGTGTGTATTCAGAAAAGGGGAATACTTGAGACAAGGCACTTGATCCCCCAACACTCTGCCTGTAGACACATTCATGAGCATGATGCATGGTGGTGGACTCAAGCTGATGATGGTGGTCTTGCTGAGCAAGGGAGTAACAGTTGGAGTTTGGGGCTGCTGAAGCAGCAGAATTTGCAAGGCAAGGTACCAGAGTAAAGGGAGAAACACGGAGAAGCAGCACCGAAATTAAGAATAGGGGTGCCTTTATGTTTTGGCTGAATACCAAGCTGCACATGTATATAGCAAGATTCTTCAAGTTCAGGAAGAGAACAGCTACTGGGAGTTGTGAGCTAAGTGGAAATCCCCAAGGTCATATAATAAGGAGACATGGGCACTCTGAACAGCCAGGGAGGAGTGACCTGGCTTAATAACCTGGGTATTGAATTGAAGCCTCCTCAAAAAGGCCACACTTTAGAAATAGAGCAACTCTAGTCATATAATAAGGACTACATTAAAACAATCTTTACAAAGTTTAAAACAGATTTTGAATGAGTCAAGCCAATTCTCCAGAATAAAATTCAAAAATTTCTAAAGGAAGACAGCAAAACTTAGAATCTCATAAATGTAATATCCAACATGGCCAAATAAAATAACATAATATCAGACATGTGAAAAAGCAGGAAAATGTGACCCATATGTATTTAAGAAAATAAATATAAACAGATCCAGAGATTTTAAATTTAGCAGAAAAGGACTTTAACCAGTGAATGAAAGAATATCAGAAGATAAATGGAACAAATTAAAAAACAGAAAAATGAAACCATAAAACTGAAACACATAACATCTGAAAAAATATCTACAGTACGGGCTTAACATTAGATTGGACACTTCAAAAGAAAATATAAATAAACTTGAAAATATGGCAATAGAAATTCTATAGACTGAAGCATAAAGAGTAAAAAAGACTGGGAGTAAAGGTGGGGAAATAGATTCTCAGTCTATTTGAAAATACAAAGCAGTAAAAATTTGTAATGAGAGTACCAGAAGAGACTGAAAGCCAGAAAAAGGTTAAAGAAATAATAAAAATATATTTTAAACTAATTTGATGAAAAATATTAACAGATTCAAGAAGCTCACCAACTCTCTATGCACCAAATCTCAAAAACAAATTGCTAAAAATTAGTGATAAAGTAAGAAGAAACATACTACATATCCACAAATAACAGTAAGAAATTATACTGATTTCTCATCAGAAACTATGCAAGCCAGAAAATTATGGAACAAGTTCTTAAGTGCTGTGCAAGAGAAGAAAAATCAATCTAGAATTATATAACCACCACAAAACCCTTACAAAATAAATAAAACATTACAATTTTTTTCAGACAAACAAAAGCTGAAGAACTCACAGAACTGCGCTGCAAGGAATATGAAAGAAACTTCTTACAACTGAAGAAAAACAATACCAGGTGGAAGCTCAATAAAGATCACCAAAAATGATATATAAATGGATACACACACACACACACACATATATTCATGTACATATACATATATACATATTTTTAAATTTCTTTAAAAAGTAATTGACTAGGATATAAATAACAATGTATTTGGGGGTTTAAAACACATATAGAATTAAGTATAATATCAAGAGAACAAAGGATAAGACAGGAGTAAATTGAAGTATGATGTTATAAGTTTCATATGCTATATATGAAATGGTGTGATACTAATATATGGTTAATTATAATAAGTTAAAGATGCATATTGTAAAACCTAGAGTAACCATTAGAAAAATAAAAATATAGAAGTATACTTAAAAGCCAATATAATAAATAAAATGGAATAATATAACTTATTCAAACAACTTTTAAAAAGACAGGAACAAAAGAACAAGTAGAACAAATATAAAGACAGAAATTGGTTAAAAGTAAAAGAATGGAGGACAATATATTATGCTAATGTTAATCAAAAGAAAGATGGGGTAGCTGCTTTAATTCCAAACAAAGTAGACTTCTAAGCAAGAAATAACATCAACATTAAGAAAAATACACTCAATGATAAAAAAGTCAGCTCATCAAGGAACATGCAAAAATGTGTATGAACCTAAAAATGGAACTTCAAAACTAATAAAGCAGTAGAGAAATCTGAAAACAATGCATAAATACACATAATTATAATTGGAGACTTTAAAAATCCTCTTTTAGTAACTGATATAACTAGTAGCCTCCAAAATTCAGTACGTTTAGAGAAGATTTGAACCAAAACACCGTCATCAAACAGTGTTTGGTGATATTTATATTTATAGAACATTTTCTTCAATAGCAGCAAATGTGTGCTATGCTTTTTTCCAAGAACACATGAATGATTAGCCAAGAGAGGCCATATTCTATATGTCAACAAACAGCTTACTTAATACATTTTAAAGGATTGAGTTGACATAGAGTATATTCTCTGATCACAACAAAATTAGAGATTAAGACCAAAAGACATTTTAAAAAACTATAACTATTTGCAAATAATGCAACACAATTCTAAATATCCCATGGAACAAGGAAGAAATCACAATGTAAATTAGAAAATATTTTGAATGGAATGGAAATGAAACATAACCTATAAAAATGGGTGGAATCCAACAAAAGCAAGATTTGTTTGAAAAGTTGCTTCTACTAAAAATACAGAAAGGTCTCAAATCAGAGGAATAAACTTCTATGGAAAATATAGAAGAATAGAGTGAATTAAACCCCAAATAAGTATAAAGACGTAAAATAAATATCCAGAAGTCAATAAATAGATAATAGAAACACAAGAGAAAAACAACAAAATTAAAGGCTATATTTGGAAAATATCTATAACTTGAAAAAAAAAAAACAATTAAAGTGGTCAATAAAAATAGAGAAAACACAAACTACCAATATCAGGAATGAAAGAAAGACATCACCAGTAGATTTACAGAGATATTACAGAGATATTAAGGTACTGTTATCAAATTTATTTCAATAATTTTTTAAAAATCTTAGAATAAAGTTTTCTTGAAAGATACAACTTGCAAGAATTGACATGTAAACAAATAGTAAACTAAAGTAGCATGACCTTAAACTAAATTTAAAAAATCAATTTATAATTAAACTATTTTCCAGAAAGAAAACTACAAGTAACTTCAATGGTGGATTTTATCATAATTTAAAGAAAAAATATCAACAATCTTCCTCAAATATTCCAGAAAATAGAGGAACAACTTGCCAACTCAATTTATGAGTCCAGTATTACACTGATATGAACATTTGAAAAAATAGATAGATGGATATCCAAAGAACAACCACCATCATAAACGTGGGTGAAAAAAGTGTTTGAAAAAATATTAACATATCAAATCCAGATCACAGAATTAATAGATAAGGATAATAAAAACAGCTACTTTAATACAAATGTCCAAGAAGGCAGAGGAAAGCTAGAGCATGATGAGAGAAAGGCAAGATACTAAAGAAGGACTTAAAATTTCTAGAAATGAAAAATCCAGCATCTCAAATGGAAAATTCAATGGATGGCATGAACTGCCAATCTAATAAAGCAGAAAAAAACCCAATGACATAGCAATAGAAATGTTCTACATTGAAGCACAAAATGAAAAAAAAAAAAAAATCACTGAAGTAAAGTTAACAGAGTGAATTGTGGGACAATATAAAGTGACTAAACTCATATAAATGGAGTCCCAGAAAGGAAGGAAAGAGGGTGTGGACAGAAAAAGAATTGTTAAAATTCAACTTTTATTCACTGTAAAATTACTGACAAACTAGAATTTGAAATAAAAATCCTCAACCTGATAAGGGGCATATATAATAATCCTACAAATAACATTATATGTAATAGTGACAGTATGAATGCTTTCCCTTAAGATTTCTTATCCGTATTTCTATTTAAAATCATACTGATTTCAAGCCAGTAGTATAAAGTAAGAAAAATAAAGGCATGAGAAAATTTAAATACCCACAGATGATAGGACTAGGTAAATAGAAATTGATAAGAAATCTACCAAAAATACCTCTATGAGAAGTAGTATGTAAATTTAGCAATAACATAGGATACTAGATTAATTTATAAAAATCAGTTGCATACCTATAAGCAAATGGAGAGCAAAATTGAAAATAATTATCCTTTTAAAACAGCATTATTGATCAAAAACTACTTAGAAATCTATTTACCAAAATACCTGAAAACTTTACAACAAAAACTAAAATGTTCTGTTCAGAGAAATTTTAAAAGACCCAAATATATCATGAGTATATCATGTTTATAAATGATACTACTAAGATTATATTATGATGATGATACCATTTATTTCTAACTTGAGCTATATCTATATCTGTATCTCTATTTATGTAATATCAATCAAAATTCCAGCAGGGGCTCTTGTAAAAATCAACAATGGATTCTAAAATTTATATGCAAAGGATCTAAAATAACAAAATCATATATATATATATATATATATATATATATATTTAAATGTTTAAGAAAAAGAGAACTAATAATACTAACTTCCAAATATTATAACCATCAAGACAGTGAAGGAATGGCAGAGAGAGATACAAATCAATCAATGGAACTAAATAAAGATCACAGATAACCAACACTTACACAGGTAATTCATTTTCAACAAAGTTATCAAAGCAAACCAATGAGGTAAGGAAAATCTTTTCAACAAATGGTGCCAGTACTCGAAATGGGCATCCATAGAAGGTGAACAGGGATAACCCTGACATTCACCCCACAGCATACACAAAAATATTCTGAGATTAATCACATACTTAAACATAAATGCT
This sequence comes from Pseudorca crassidens, assembly GCF_039906515.1. NCBI lineage: Eukaryota > Metazoa > Chordata > Mammalia > Artiodactyla > Delphinidae > Pseudorca > Pseudorca crassidens. The sequence continues at coordinate 58,716,669 of NC_090304.1, forward strand.
AAAATTTCTAGAAAATGTATAGGAAATATCTCTGTGACCTAGGGGTATGCAAATAATTTAGATTTAAACATAAAAACACTAACCATTAAAAAATAAATTTAGATATTAGACTATCAAAATTAAAACTTTCATTATAAGGCACTGTAAAGGAAATCAGTAGGTAACTCATAGACTGAGAAAATATTCACAGAACATATTTTATAAAGGACTTGTATCTACAATATATAAAGAACTCCTACAACGAAGTTATAAAAAAAGTCAAACAACCAAATTAAAAATGGACAAAACATTTGTACAGGTCAATAATGCATAGAATGGCCAATAAACACAGGAAGAGGTACAAAACATCACTAACCTTTAAGGAAATGCAAATGAAAACCAAAATGAGATTCCACTACACACCTGTTAGAATGGTAACATTTTTTTAAAGTAAAGCAACACCAAATGTTCAGAAAACATTTTTCTAGTTTTCTGGTAACAGTGTGAAAGTTACATCAGTGTGGAAGATATATTTAGCCCTGTGCTCCTGAAATAGCAATCCTAAACATTTATCCAAAAGAAATGAAGATATTGACTGAGACAAATATGAAAGCTCACTGATACTTCCATGCAACACAAATCAGCTCTGTTACAGTTCTTAAAATGCATCATTGAATGACTCTCTTCTGAAAAAGATTTTGGCATGATGGCTGTAGATGCATCCTATTCAAGTGATTTCCCTGAAAGGGTTTATCTAATTATTCAATCACCACCCCTGCTAATTACAAGTCAGAAAGTGCCAAGAAACTGGGCTACAATCAAGGCGCTCCTGGCTTTTTAGACACCTGACTTTTAATGGACTCTATAATACACATAAAGAGCTGGAAGAAACATTCTTAATTCCATAAGAGCTACTCATTTATCCCCTATTTCCAAGTAGGGGATAGGAAGAATAGGAAGTTACCGTACTGGCAGAGAAGCTGGGATATTAGCCACCATGTACAGAAATATACTGTAAAATCCCTCCATGTGGCTACACATACATACACACACACACACACACACACACACACATATTTGAGAGTATTATTAGTTATCTTGCCAGCATCTCCACTCCAAACATTTTGACTAATCGTCAAAGTAAGGTCCAAACTTCTTGCCAGTGATTATTTAGAAATTGGCATATATCCCAATCCTGGTATAAGATATTTAAAAAGTCTACTATGGATTCTGGAAAAGGAATCATTATTCCTAAGAAAAAGATAAAGGAAGAGGCATTCATATATGATATGTGGACATGTGTCAATCATCTTAGTATAGTGAACATGGAACTCATAATAAACGGCCAGAAAGGGGAGGTGGAAAGAACCTTGGGACTTGAAAGTATGGTTGCACTATGCATTGTGTTAAGATTAGCACTCCTTTTACCCCTGCCCTTGCAGTGGTTGAGGTGATTCATTTCCCTGTCTTCCAAGCTTGTTTGAGTAAGGTTTTCCTGTTACTTGTATGTGAAGGCATTCTAAGAGATACACAAACACAAAGAGACAACAGTTTAGATAGTAGCTGCATTCTGAATTGGTGAGCTTTTGCAAGATAGCACCATGTTTGAGCCATCCTTTACCTGATACTAACTTTTCTTTTACTTTTCTTACTATCGAAGGGCAAAGTGGTTCAGTAAAGAAAGGACAGGAGTTTTGAATGACAAAAATCTGTGCTGGGCTTGGTGCTTCCATAAACTACTTTGTGTGACCAAGGTTGGAAAATAACCTTGCTGAATCTTGGTTGTTCCTTTTGGAAACTTTTGTGGAACTTCTATAGAGATTAATGGCATGATACATGTAAGGCATTTACATAAGCTCTGGCAAAGGACAGGAGTTTGATGTGAGTTGGCTGCTATTAACATGGGGAGGAAAATCATCTCAATGTTCAGGCAGCTGACTCACCAATGGGCTTCAAGTAAATAGCATATTTATAAACTGGGACCTATCTGCTCATCTTTTGGGGCAGGAATAGAATAGTTGCCATAGTAGATGGGGTTAGAAATAGACACTAGGCCTAGCAAGTAGAAGCATCAAATAGTTACAACAGCAATAATAATAATGCCAAACACCACCTTCCATATATGAGTATCTGAGCTATGTATCAGCACTAACCTCACTATACAGGTGAGAAAATTAAAACCTCACGTAGTCATTGAGTTCAGCCAAGATCACACAGCAGTAAGTAGCAGAATCTTCACTCACCTCAAGGCACTCTGGATGCAAACCCCTTGCTCAAAACCTTATCTAGGGGGGTGTGTGTGTGTGTGTTTTATCTGAGGCTAACCCTAGTCAAATGCTCAGCAATGGAAGACTTGCCCAACTACACTTAATAACATCATAAAATTCTTCCTTCCATAAAGATAACTTAGGCAAATAACATAAATATGGCAGAAAAGGCTTCCCACCTGATCTCAGAAGACTAGAAATACATAGCAGGTAGCCATTTAAGGCTATGCTCTTCCAGAACAAACTCTACTGATATCTAAAAATACCGAAATAAAGGTTACTTCTTTTCTCTCAAGCTCTGTGTGCACGTACATGTGTGCACATAGGTTTCCTTGCGCTCACACAGACATGCATGCATTCATTTCCCAAAACAAAGTTGTATGAGTGGCAATCTTTTCAGATCTGATGTGGAATTTATCGGTCACATTTCTATCTCCATAAAAATGCAGCACATCATATGATTGCATTTTATGAGTCTGTATCAGTTAGAGAAACAGCAAGAAGACCCTCCATCAGAGTGTATACTGGAGAGGTGCACTTTAGTGTCAAGGAGGAATTATTATTAAGCTCTAGAGTTTGGCAGTGTCGGTTTTTTCACTAAAGGACCGCTCAGCTGTTGCTGCATTGAGAGTCTTCTAATCACAAAGATATCCTAAGATACTCACAGAGGGCTTATTTTTCTTAAATTTTTCCTAAGGGGGAAATAAGTGAACTCCCGTTGACCCTTTTAATCACTTGGGTCAAATCAGAACTATTGTCAAAGTGGTTTCGAGCCTTCATTATTTTTAAAATGTATGCCAGAGAAGAAACTTTAAGCTTCCAATAATCAGACCTTGTTATAGATTTTCCTTAGCAAATGTTCACCCAGAAGGAACGATCGGAGAGTTTTCTTTGTAAAGTGTGCCACTGAGGATCATGATATAGGATTCAACAGTGGGATTTAACCGCCTTCTTTAATACATCATCTGCTTTAACTCTTGGATGTGGTAAAATTGAAACAAACTTCATTCTTCTCTGATTTCAGAAAGCAGAGTCCATTAATTCCCCTCGCCTGCAATGCTCTAGAAATTTGAGTTTGAGTGCCTTTCTTGCACTGGAAAAAATTCATCCATTCATTCACTCATTCATTTATTCATTCATTCATTCATAAGAACCAGTTAGGAATCATACATACAGTTGTCAGTCTATTAATTATAAATAAGAAAAAAGGAAAATTTTAGAAAGTTGTAAAGGCAATTGCATTTGGGTCAGAGAATGTGAGTTGCAAGGACTTCCTATTAAGCACATTCATTCTGTTCTTTGCAAGAAGAGAAATACTACATTAAGGTAGCTACTATTACATAACACCTCTATTGACCCCTAAAAATGTTCAAATAAAGTTTCTCCTTTCTTAAGCTGTGTGTGTGTGTGTGTGTGTACGCACGTGTAATCAGTTTCTGTGCACTCACAGGAACGTGACTGCTTTCATTACTCAAAACAGTAAACAGAATACCTCAAATGAAGTAAACACTTGAAGAAGCCAAAAAAATCTCTATATTAAAGAAGATACCATCTGCAGCAGGTGACTTGTAATAAATAGTTTCTACCTTGGCATCCCTCCCTGTCTTACCTCTTTCCATCTACTCCTTCTAGCCATCTTTATTGCCATTTCTTTCTTTGGGCTTAGTTTATGCTCTGGATGTGGCTAAACAGAAAAAAAAAAAAAAAAAAAAAAAAATCCTCCTCTCTAATTCCTGAAAGGAGAAGCACATAAGCCTCTGGGTTCTCTGGCATGACCTAGAACTACTCAGGAATTACTCCCATCATGGTTTTGAGTGGAATGGGTCTGGTGAGAAAGGATACAATACAGAGCATTGTTCATCTGACTGGCTAATTCAATTTACAACCACGTCCTATGCTGGAAACTGAAGGCCCAGGAAACAATTAGATGTGGTCCCAGCACTCATGAAACACACAGCCTGAAAAAGGATACAGATGTGAAAACCACAGCAAACATTTCAACAGTGGTCATTATGTGCTAAATTCTAAGCACTTTCCTACATTAAAATCATTTACTCGATGTCAGCCCGAAGAGTTAATGACACTACTATCCTCATGATAGAGGCAAAAATTAAGAGAGAAAAAGAGGCACACAGAGTTTAAATAACTCCAAAGGCCACAAAATTAGTAAAGGGAGGCAGCTGTGATTTAGACCAAGGAACTCTGGCCCGAAGTCTGTGCTCCCAGACACCAGGGTAGGGTGCTATATCTCCTCTTTGTATGTGAAAATATGGAGTGTGCCTCCCGACTGCCACTAAAAAAAAAAAAAAAAAAAACAACACACACACAAAGAAAAGTGTAAAATGTCTCTCTCTGCTCACCATACTTGAGCTCTGTTTTCCTTCTTTTTCAAAACCCCTTTCCCCCACCTGGGTGACGGGGGTTTAATTACATAGGTCAATTTATCCTCTTTACTAATTACTTTTTCTCTTCATGTTGGTGCATTCTTTGAGTTGGCAGCACTAAAGTCCAGGGGCCTTTCTGGCTGAGAGAACCTGCCCAGAAAGGTGGGGAGAAGAAAGAAGCTGAGATGACATTGAGGGTGTTCTTTTACTAGAGCTGGGAGAAATGGCTGACCTTTACCTCACTGTATCTAGGTATATAACCTTTGACAATGAAAAATGGTCAGGAGACACTTGCCACAGTGCCTGGCACTGAACACTGGATAAGCAGTGACTGTGTTCGTTATTTACATCCTTCTAGTCAAGAAGCTGGTTTACTTAGTCATTTCTTTACTTTTTTCCCTGAAGCCCAAACTGCCATTTACCCTTGGGCTTTCCAGGAGGAATTTCTGGCATATGAGTGCCATGCTTCCATGCTTTAATTTCCAGTTGTATAATTTTAATATGAACTTCATAACTTTTCTTGCTCCTTTGCTACGTTTCCTTTTTTTTTTTTTTTTTCCTAAAGAAGCAACTGTCATGAGCATCTAGCTAGCAGAAAATGGCATATAAGTCTTCCGACTAAGAGTTATGCTGAGAATGTTGCTTTGAAGATTCCCTTGGACCTTTCAAGGCAGCTTCCAAGAAGTTAGAGGGATTTGTGGTTTAGGGGGAAAAGCTTAGTTGCCTCTAGCTTTTAGGGACTTAACAATTTAGTGAAGGTGCAGGGCAGGGTTGAAATGTGGATATAACTAGATGATTGGAAGGTCCCTGTCATCCTGTAAGTAGCAGTGCCAGGAATTATAGAAACATTCAGAGTTGGGTCCTGACCAGGTCATGGGGACAGGAAGTGGGAGTGGTGCATAGATTGCAAAAAGTAAATTCATACAAATGCCCCAAGGCTGAGTTCCTGAAAATGTGAACGGTGGACCACCTGCAGCAAAGTCACCCAGGAATGCATGTAAAAAAATGCAAATTGTTGAGCCCACATCAACCTAGTGGGTGCAGGTACTTGGGGTCAGGCCAAGGAATCCACATTTTACCCAGGTTCTCAGGGGAATTTTGTATATAATAAAATTGGGGATCATCAGTAACATGAGAAAGAAATGGAAGGAAGTAAAAGCAATTCAGTTCTAACTGAAGCTAGGGCATCAGTGTGCTAAGAACAGCTTATCATGTAATCAGCACCCTATCACTGTGAAATAATTACACTCACCCCCCACTTCTACTGAGGAAACTGAGTTACAGAGAGACCAAGAGATTTGCCAAAGGACATGAAGTTTACCAGTGGTAGAGGCAGGATTTAAACTCAGGCTGTCTGACACCAGAGCTTGTTTTCCTAATCAGTACAATAAACTTCCTCTTACAGGTAGATGCATATAATTCAACTTAACTCATTGTTATTGAGTAAGTATCACATGTAAAAACATAAGGAGTTAATTTCCGTTTGTTTTCTTGTTTGTTTTGGGGAGGGTAAAAATACTAATAAAGTGAAACCTAAACATATAATCCTGGGTAGGAGCTGATATGTACAAAAGGGGCTTCAATGCTATAATAAATAATGTGCTTTATTAGCAAAATTAACTATCCAGTGATAGAATTTTATTTTATTTTTCAGTTTTAGAGAATTTATACTAATAAAATAGATTGAGGTTTCAGTTTTATAAAATGGGAAATGGAGAAGTGATGCAAATTCTGTCATTACTGATACCTGAGGCCTGGTATGGTGGTAATTCCATTGGGCATGGAGTTAGGTGCTCTGGGTACAAATTTTGAGCCACGTCACTTAACATCCTTAAACCTCCATTTTCTTATTTGCAAAATGAAAAGAAAATAACAATACCTACCTACGTACCCATCATAAAATATTAGTATGTGTTAATGCATATAAAAGCAACAATAAAAACAACTTTCATAAACTAGTGTATAATTCATAGGGATGGTGTTACTAAATGGCAAACTCCCTGGGAATAATGACCAAGACTCATGTGATGACCCAGCACAACACTTAATGCTTACACGATGTTTAGTAAATAGTTGCTATAGAAATAAGATTAATCATCTGAGTTTCTCTAATAGATATATGAGTAATGGAATGTGTAAGCAATAAATGACATTCATAAACTTTTGTTTTTATGAAGTGTTCCTTACCCACCTTACAAAGAAAGCTGCAGAGCTATTTAAAGTGAGAAGGTCAGTGTTTATTTTCTTACTGTGAAAATCAAGTGCTTTGTTTGTTTCAATTTTTCTATATATTTTTACATTGATTTAAAAACGAACCACCTTACATTGAAGCCCATCTCTCCAGTCCCATAAAATATCTTAACTTCTGGCCCTATTTTAAACCAGTTCTCTAACTCTGCATAATATACATGTCCCTCAAAAAATGTTTAATAAAAGTAGCAAAGAAAGGGAAAACAATTCTGAAAAAAGGAAAAAAATGCTAAAGGGGCAATAAGAAACTGCAAGATTTGTATTCAATGTTAACAGACATATGCATACGTATACATTGTGTTCTTTCATTACAATTTGAAGTTTTCTCAAGATTTTCTTCTGCTTAGCAAAGGAAAGCCTAGTGACCTGACAAAGTGATATGAACAGATGTGTCTGCCCTGCAGAAATGTTTAAAAGAGAAATCTTGGTTTGAGTGCCAAGTTCTATCCATAAGAATGGATATATGACTCATTTCGTCCAAGGATTCATCAAGTGACCTTGACCACTCACTTCTCTCTGGCCCATATGTAAAACACGCCCATCTATAAAATCCTAGGCATGGGTGGGTAAAGGTTAAGGTGCTGAGGTCCTTTGGAGCTCTAGCTTACTAGAGTCATCTCCAGAATACATAAATATATCTATAGAGTACATCTATCTATCTACTTCTATATTTATTTCTATAGAATCTATATCTATAGAATCTATCTATATTTACAGAATATATATCCATATCTATCAATCTATCCATCCATCCATCCACCTGTCCACCCCTCCCTCTCTCCCAATTTGGTACATTTCCCTAAAGAGAAGACTGAAGATCTGAGTGTTACAGAAGAAAGAACAGCATGGGGTTTGAAGACTCTCATGTCTGCTCATTAATTTATTATTTATTTAACAAACACTCACTGAGGTTGCTGCTGTCTGCTGAGACTATAAAAAGGAGGTAAAAGTAGATAAGGGGACACGCGCAAGTAATGTGACAATATCAGACAATGGCATTATGGTATGATCAATGATACCATAGCAGCAAGCATAGGGTCTTCTGCAAACAAAGACATGGATCACAGAACCCGCCTGAGTAGTTAAAAAAAAAAAAAAAGGCTTTAAAGAGGAAATGATGATTATATTAAATTCAAGGGAATGGGTAAAAGTAATAAGCAAGGAAACTTAGACTAATCTGATTTCAAATCCTAATTTCACCATTTACTGACCTTGGCAACATACTCATGTCTTCTGAGCCTGAGACCTTCCTTTGTAAAAGAATGGCAATAATGCTTCTTCATCTGGTTTGGGAGAAACTACAGGTGAAGGTAGGTTTAAAGCACTCATAGCAGTGCCTAGCATACACTAAGAGCATAATAAATATTGATCCCTTCTTTCAAAGGAATGAGCGTAAGGAACACAGTTTTTTTCTTGATTAAGACATTTATTATTGTTGTCCTTTTGAACATGAAATAGGATCATGGATAATAAAGGAAATGCCTTTTCTTTTCTCTTTCTCCTCTTTTTGCTCATATTCACCTTTCTTGAGATTGAAGCAGCATAAGAAGGCTTTTTAAAAACAAGGCCAGATACTGTTCTAAGCACTTTCCGTATTTTGTTATTTAATCCGTATAAAAACTTTTGCCTTAATGGACAGGTAACTGTTGTTATCCCAATTTTCCATTTGAAGAAAATGAATCACAGAGAATTTAAAAACTGCTAAATGATCAAATTGGAATTCAGATTTAGGCTTCCTGTCTCCAGAGTCTGTTCCCTTAATCACTGTACAACACACACATCTATGACAGAATGTGTCTACTATATATGATAATAACCCACAAATGATCTCTAGAGAGAAAAGAGAAGTCCAAAGACAGAACAAGGTGAGCACTAGCACAAAGTATCTGTGACAGGAGAAAAGCCCATAGTAGACTGAGAAGGTTCTAGAAGAGTAAAGGAAATTTGGTTCTGCCTGTGCAGTACCTGTTGTATCTTCTTGCTTCCCAACAGGACACTGAGGATATTCAGGTATCTACTCTGCCCTTCTCACAGGACATAGGAGAAACTGATCCCATCACTAGCTTTAGAAATAAATTCCAATCATTCTAAGTCATTCCAAACGGACAGAATCCTCTCTCTATATACTCTTATTGGTCCAGCAACGTAGGTTGGCCCCATAAAAACTAAAAAGGACTTATACTGCATACACTGGAATTTGCCTCCCTGTCTGTACTGGATGTAGATAGGGAAACATTTTGTTTGTTGAGATTAGTAGACACATGAGGCCATGATGAGTCACCCTGAAGACAAACTTGACAATGAGAAGGACAGAACAAAGAGATTTCAAGGAAGCAGAGCCAGACACCTGTTATACTCTCCACTGGTTGTGTTCATACCTCTATACCTCTTATAATTTGCAAATTAGATGACAAAAAAAATAACCACATTACTTAAGTCACTTTAAGTTTTCTGTTACTTGAAGCAAAAAAACCTGTAATTTTTATTTCTTTGGAGGCAACACAGGAAAGGGTTTTATAAAGGGAATGTTCAACAGTATTCGATGTTTTAGAAAAAAGAATTATAATTTTGAAAAATCTCATGATACAGATATAAACTTCTGATCTCTAAATTATTTGGCCAGCCAGGCCAGGGTGAATCTAGGAAATGTCTAACACATATCACTGAATGCCCAGAGTATTAAGGGAAGGGATGTGAGGTAGGAATGGAAGGACCAAGTAAACCTCACCATTCAGTTCCTTGGAAGTTTATTCAGTTATAAAGGTTCATGCCTGCCAATGATGCTGTGCATTTATGTGTAGTCAGTCTTGCATACTTCATCCAAAAAAATAGGCTCTAGCTCTGAGGATCCCACGTAATAAAGTTGGAAGGACTCTGTAATTAACCCTAGAGTAATTACCTTCACACCAAGCAAACCACTCTGGAGTAGGCAAGTGGCCTACCTGCCAAGAACCATGTTATAATAAGGTTGGAGAGAGCAATTTCTAACATTTTTCCCATGGTGTATGAACTTAATGGAGCTGAACGCCAGTCATCCATGGAGCGATGCAGAGAAGATCAAGGTAAGTGAAAGTCTCCAAAGCTCTATTTTAAGCACCAATTTCCATCTTTAGCCTTACCTGGGTATTACACATATGTCATCCAGCTGCATCATAAAATCAAAGAAGCTGAGACATTCGAGAGATCTAAGAGGTCATGAAGACCAGCCTGCTTCCCAGTGTGAGATTCATTTCAACACACCCCTGACAGGCAACTGAATAATTTCTACTTACATGCCTTCTGGGAGCCAATGCTGGGAAATCAAAAATACAGGCTTGGAGCCAAACAGACTTGTGTTAATGTTAATCTCTGACACTCATTATTTGTAATCTAAGAAACCTGTGTATTAGTTTCCTTTTTTAAGATGGTTAAAACATAGTTTAATTCCACCACACTGCTTTGGTAGAATAATTTGTTTTGAGAAAAACAATATTAGTTTTCTGTATTTTCCCTTTTGTTGTCAGACATTCGGAGGTTTTATAAAATTCTACCAGCTATGAATCTATAATTGGCCTCCCTGCAATACCTTCTCACTGATCCTCATGTCCTGTTCCTGGGAATTCACAGACTGTGGCTGTTTTCTCCAGAGACCTCTTCTTCTACCCTAGGGGAAGATATTACTTGAACCCTGGCGGTAAGACTTTTGACTTCAAATCAGCCTGAGATTTCAGCTCTTGTGAGAAAACTCCTCCTAAGATTGTTTAATTATTTTCATTGAAGTAGCGTAAAGGTCAGTGAGCTTTAGCAAAGGAATTAACTCTTCTGGCCTTTAGCATCCAATTCTCTAATGAGAGAGTTGGATTAAGGTATTTTATGATTGTCACCTATAAAAACTGTATCTTGTCATATGATTTCAGAACTCTTTATTTATTGAGCATCTTTGTATACTCAGAAGTCTGTAAATGTTTCATAAATATGGCTATCTAAATTAAATGTAACATTTCAGATGTGTGCTCACTGCAAGTGAGGATATGATACATAATAATCTGTCATCTGGATGCTATACACCTATTAAACTAACAGTTCTATTAATTTCCTGAGTGGTTGTATCCCATGGCCCATTTGTTTTTACTTTACAAAAATCTCTAGATTTTTTTTCCCCTACCCAAGTCCTGAGTTGAAATTGCAGCTTTACTGGCTCTGTAATCCCAGATATGATACTTAGCTTCTAAGGCCCTAATTTTCCATCTGTAAAACTGAAATAATCCCTACATAAGGAATTTTTGGAGGATTAAGTAAGGTGATGTACACAAAGTACTTTATATCCCACAAAGAACAGAAGTTTGACAAGTGTACTTTCTTTATGCTTTTCAACTCTCTCGTTTGTTCCTAACCCCTTAAGTGGAAGTGAGTGACACAATGGTAGATACTTGGTGGCTTACGAGAGAAAGAGACCAAAATTAGGAAGGATCAACCATTTCATCATCTCTAGCATCTGCTGACAACAGTTCTGAGATGAGTGTAGGGACTGCAGGAATTCCACTGGATCATTATAATACTATTAGTGTGTGAGAGACACACGCATGCACACAAATACATACCACGCTCCAGATCCTAACAGCGTTTGTGTCAGTGAGCACGTGAAACAGAAGCTGGCTTTTTGTTGTTCTCCTGCTTCTAAAAGGAACGGACAGTTTTCTACTTTAAGATGATGGCTTCCTGAGTTTACGGATTGAATCCCCAATTCTTTACAACAAAGTTGGAAGGAGGGAAAGGCTTCTCATCAGTTCTACACGTTCAGTCTTTGTGACTAATGAGAGAGTTCACCCATTTCAGCCATCCTTTCATTACTGGTTCCACTCTGCTAATAAAGCCATCACAAATAGGCAGCCTGACAAAATGGCTTTTCCTGTAGAGAAAGTTCTTTTCCCTCTTTTCCGACTTAATTAGCTGCACTTTAGGTAGGGTGGTTGGTGGGGGGGACTAGGAACAGTATTTAAAGCTCTAGGGAGGACCATACTACGGCCTGTTACAACAAACCAAATCCAATCAAGTGAATCAGTTTAAACCAAACAGACCATATTTTACTAAATGTACCTTAATTGGTAGAGAATGTATGGTGTGATTTTAAAATGGCATTTTAATGACCCTGGGGAGCAAAAACACTCATTTGAGCTTAAAATGTGTTCATCCCCTGATTCCACAACTCTTAATTGAGTAGCTGCTATTCCGGGCAATTTAGCTCGGTGGTATGCCATGGATATTTGAGTTAGAAAACTTAGATTAGATTTCCATTTTCACCATTTTCTAGAAAGTCTTCTTTTGTAATCCACTTAAAGCTAATTTCTGTAAAATGGAGATAATATTGATTTCACAGGGTTAATTACAATAATGAGATAATATAGCAAATAATAGGCAATTAATAAATGGAGGAAATTGTCTTGCTGTTGTTCATGTTAAAAATAATGAAAACAAACAAACAAACAAAAAACTTCGGGATTTTCCCAGAGGAAATTTGCTTTGAAGCTTGGAAGCCTAAGTTAACATAAATAAACTAAATACTACCAGAGGTTAATTGCAAAAAGATTAACTTATAATGGACCTTGAAGGTGTTGTGTATGTTTAAATCTCAGATGAATAATCTTTCTCCTTTTTGGGGGGATTAACTAAAATTCCAAGATGATACAGAGTAAAGTAATTCAGAAAGAGAAAAACAAATACTGTATGCTAACGCATTTACATGGAATCTAAAAAAAAAAGGTACTGAAGAACCTAGGGGTAAAGGGAAAGACAAACAAACAAAACAAAACAAAACAAAAAGAACCTAGGGGCAGGGCAAGAATAAAGACATAGACATAGAGAACGGACTTGAGAACACAGGGTGGGAGGGGAAGCTGGGGTGAAGTGAGAGTAGCACTGACATATATACACTACCAAATGTAAAATACAGAGCTAGTGAGAAGCAGTTGCATAGCACAGGGAGATCACGTCACAGGGTGACCACCTGGAGGGGTGGGATAGGGAGCGTGGGAGGGAGGCTCAAGAGGGAGGAGATATGGGGATATGTGTATACATATAGCTGATTCACTTTGTTGTACAGCAGAAACACAACACTGTAAAGCAATTATCCTCCAATAAAGATGTAAAAAAATAATAGAACCATCTCCTGAATATTCAATTTGTATAAAACATTATTCTGGTACAGCTGAAACCAGCTTCATAGAATAACCTCATCCTCACTACTTCCCTAGCAATCACTTATGCATAAATTGAGGAGGTTAAAAACTATCAGCAACTCACTTTTCATGAGCCTATGAAAATGAAACCATTAGGGGAAATACTAGTAAATTATAGTATATCAACATGAAATTATATTGTTTTGTCATTAAAATAATCATTTTAAGATGATGTAGAAAAGCAGCTTTTTTAAAACTAAAAAAACACAAGGCACCTTGTAGGTGACACCAGCCAGCATCCAGTTTTCCTTTGGTACCTTATCTGATTTTATTGAGCAATATTCCTGCCTTATCTTTTAGGCAGCCAAATTCTGGATTGATTTGCTTGCTTTATGGTATTGTCACTGAAAGGGACTGGTTTAAAAGTATGCACGTGACATGGTTCTGAGCCCACCCTGGGCCCCCCCTCTAGCCCCTCCTGCTCTGGCACTGCTCCTGCTAAGACAGAGACTGCCATTACCAAGTCGTGTGTGAGGACTGGAGAAGGAGTAGGGCCAGCTTGGGTCCTGGTCCTGCCTCTAGCGAGGGCAGAGACTGCCATTGCCATCACATATATGCCATGCACAGGGGAAGGAGCAAAACCAGCTCAGGATCTGGCCCTGCCTCTAACCAGAGTGGGAACCCAGAGCCAGCTCAGAAGTATAGCTCAAAACCCTGAGGCACCAGCCACATCCCCAACCAAAGGGAAGACTGCCATCACACCCGGGAGAAGCCCAACTCCTTCAGGGCTCCTGCTCTAGCACTTCAGGCCCCACTCCTACCCCCCAATAAGGCAGCAAACACCACTGAACCTAGGAGGATCCCTGGCTCATACCTAGCTCCAGCTCTAGCCCCTCTGACTCTATCCCTACCACCAAGTTGGCAGCTGCCAACACACCCAGGAGAAGATGCAGCCCAAGCTCACTTCAGATCTAGCTCTCCCACCAAAGCCACTGGGTATATGCAGACTGCACAGGGATGCTCCCAAACAAGGACATGCTCCCAAGACCAGAATAGCTAACTGTTTTGCTTAATTTCGTATCGACAAAGAGAGAAAGTCAAAAAAAAAAAAAAACAAGAGAGGAGAGAGAACTAAGTTTCAAATGAGAGAACAAGATAAAATATCAGAAAAATATATTCCACTGAAACAGAGATAAATAACTTATCTGATAAAGAGTTCAAAGCAACAGTAATAAAAATGCTAAATGAACTTGGGAAAAGAAGAGAAGAACATAATGAGAACATCAACAAAGTACTAGAAAATACATTTTAAAAAATCAGAGCTGAAGAATATAGTAACTGAAATAAAAAATAGGCTAGGAAGAATTAATAGCAGATGAGATGACAAAGAAAAATGCATAAGTGACCAGGAAGATAGAATAGTGGAAATCACTCAATCAGCACAACAAAAAGAAAAAAAAGAAATTAAAAAAATAAGGTTAGTTTAACGGACTTCTAGGACAACATCAAGTGTACAAATATTTGTATTATAGGGGTTCCAGGAGAAGCAAGGAAGGGACAGAGAACATATTTGAAGATATAATAGCTGAAGACCTCACTAACCTGAAAAAAGAAACAAAAATCCAGTTCCAGGACACACAGAAATTCCCAAACAACCCAGAGACTCACACCAAGACATATCATAATTAAAGTGGCAAAAATTAAAGACAGAGAAATAATTTTAAAGGCACCAAGAGAAGCAAAGAGCGACATACAAGGGAACCCCCATACAGCTATCAGCTGATTTTTCAGTAGAGACTTTGAAGGTCATAAGGGAGTGGTATAATATATTTAAAGTGCTGAAAGAAAATAAACAGATAAAAAAAAACAACCTACAACCTAGGATAATCTACCCAGCAAGGTTATTGCTCACAACTGAAGGAGAGAGAAATATAATAGTTTCTTAGACAAGAAAAAACTAAGAGATCATCACTACTAAATTAAACTTATAAGAATGTTAAAGGGTCTTCTTTAAGTGCAAAAGAAAATGCTATAATAAGAAGTAAGAAAATACAGGAAGGAAAAACATCTCAGTGGTAAAGGCAAATGAATAGTAAAGACAATAGATCAACCACTTAAGCTACTCCAAAGGTTAAAAGAGAAAAATTGTAAAATCAACTGTAATTATAATGAATGCTAAAGGTAGACATTAAAATGTGAAATATGACATCAAAAACACAAAATCTGGGGGAGGGGAGTAAAAAATGTAAATCTTTTAGAATGTGTTTGAACTTACATGACTACCAGTTTAAAACATCTAAATATATTATATTTATAGTTTGACATACATGAACTTCATGGTAACCACAAATCAAAAACCTACAATAAATACAAAAAATAAAATAAAATAAAGAGAAAGATACCCTACCCAAAGATAATACTAAAAAAGTGACCAAACCACAAAGGAAGAAACTAAAAGAAGAAAGTAATAGAAGAACTACAAAACTAACCAGAAAACAAATAACAAAATGGCAATAAATACATACGAATCAATAATCACTTCAAATTTTAAAGGACTAAATGCTCCAATCAAAAGACATAGGGTGGTTGACTGGATTAAAAAAAAAAAAATGACCCATCTATATGTTGCCTACAAGAGACTCACTTCAGACCTAAAGACAGCTGCATATAGAAAGTGAGGGGATGGAAAATAAATATTCCACACAAACTGAAACAAAAAGAAAGCTGGAGTAGCAATACTCATATCAGACAAAGTAGACTTTAAAACAAAGGCTACAACAAAAGACAAAGGATGACATTATATAATGATAAAGAGATGAAACCAAGAAGCAAATTCAACATTCATAAACATATATGCAACTAATGTAGGTATACCTAAATATGTAAAGCAAATATTAACAGACATAATGGGAGAAACTGACAGTAACACAATAATGGTAGGGGATGTTATCACCCCACTTACATTAATGGATAGATCATCCAGACAGAAAATCAATAAGGAAACAGTGGCCTTAAATGAAACACTAAACCAGATGAACTTAATAGATGTTTAGAACATTACATCCAAAAAGAGCAAAATACACATTCTTTATAAAAGCACATGGAACTTTCTTCAGCATAGATCACAGGCTAGGCCACAAAATAAGTCTCTATAAATATAAGAAGACTGAAATTATACCAAACTTCTTTTCTGACCATGACGGTATAAAACTAGAAATCAATTACAGAAAGAAAAATGGAAAAACACAAACACATGGAGACTAAAATACTTGGTACTCAAATCCCAATGGGTCAAAAAAGAAACAAAAGAAGAAATCAGAAAATACCTTGAGACAAATGAAAATAAAAACCCAACTTTCCAAAAATCTATGAGTTGCAGCAGAAACAGTTCTAAGGGTGAAGTGTATAGAAATACAGGCTTACCTCAGAAAATAAGAAAAATGTGAAATAAACAACCATCAACAAAGGAAGGAAATAACAGAAATCAGAGCTGAAAAAAAAAAAAAAAAAAAGAGAGACCCAAAAACCCAATAAAACTGTGAACTGGTTTTTTGAAAAGATAAACAAAATTGATAAACCTCTACCCAGGCTCACCAAGAAAGAAAGAGAGAGTACTCAAATAAATAAATTAAGAAATTAAAGAGAAGTTACAACCTATTTCACAGAAATACAATCATAAGAAAATACTAGGAACAGTTATATGCCGAGAAATTGGGCAACATAGAAAAAAATGGATAAATTCTTAGAAACATAATCTTCCAAGACTGAATCAGAAAATAATACATAATCTTGTATTGAAACTGAATCAGTAATTTAAAATCTCCCAACAAACACAAGTCCAGTACTGGATGGCTTCAAAAGGGAATTCTACCAAATATTTAAAGGGTTAATACCTATCCTCAAACTATTCCCAAAAAATTAAGAGAAGGAAGGACTTTGAAACTAACTCTATGAGGCCAGAAATACCCTAATACAAAAACCAGACAAAGACAACACCAAAAAAGAAAATTACAGGCCTGTAATTTTCATACCCCTGATTACACAGTTGCAAAAATCCTCAACCAAATATTAGCAAACCAAATTCAACAATACATTAAAAGGATCATAGATTTATTCCAGGGATAAATTTATTTATTTATTCCAATAAATAAGAGATTTATTCCAGGGATGCAAGGATGGCTTAACACCCATAAATCAATCAATGTGATACTACATTAACAAAACAAAGGATAAAAATCACATGATCATCTCAATAGACACAGAAAAAGCATCTGATAAAATTTAACACCCAGAAATGAGAAAAAGAGGGGATAACAATAGTAGTTTCCTCCTCCATAGTTGTAATGAGGATTAAATGAGTATTTTTAGGTAACACTTAGTAGAATGTTGGATGCAAAGTAACTGTTCTATAAATTATAAATAAAATATATAAAATATTTATTGGCAACCAAATATGAAGCAAGATAACATGATTAAAAAAACACACACAAAAAAACAAGGAGAAGGTTTTCAACTAGACAATGACCAAGTTTTTGAGGATTTTAGAATCTTGGTGGTGGAAATGACACAGGAGAATAATTACAGCAAAAAGTATAAAGGTCTAAGTTCCAGAAAAGTAAGTAAAAGGTTTTTTTATGTTGCTTAAAGTTTACAAAGAACATTTTTACATGTTATTTCACTTAATTTTCCTGACATTTCTGAGAGTCATATATATCATTGCTATTATTCTGTTGAAGCAACTAAGTTTGGAAGATGGTAAATGATAAAATATTAATGACTATAAGTAGTTCAACTTCATCCAGGACCTCTGATTTCAAATCACAATTCTTTTATTCATTCACTTATGCATTTACTCATCTATTCATGAAAACTTATTTGTGCTTCACATGCATTTCACATAGTAGCCAAACTTCCTGAAATATTTAATGTGATTCCCTAACACCAGAGGTATTGCTAAAATCAGCACTCCTGCAAGTGATTGTTGGCCCCAAAGGGCAAGGGGGGTGAAAATATTTACATGGAGTTTGTACTAATAAACAACTGAGTTGAATAGTGACCAGGCACCCATTTGTACAAGGGGACCAGTTACTTATTTACCAACATTCCTCCACTTCCCCCTTTTAAGCCATCTTGGCTAAAATGCCATGGAAATACTGAAACAGGAGAGCATATTACAGCTGGAAGAAGGGAAGAACACTGCTTGCCTCCTGAAAAAGGTGAATGGTGAAAGAACACCTGTGTGCTTCCCTTCCAGGTCACTGAACAAAAACATCCAGTTCACATAAAGATGCTAGAGTGCCTAAAAGAAATGTGGCCCCAGTGTAGCAATCTCTCTCTGGAGCTCCTCCAGGACACTCCCATTTTCTCTTACACATTTCACTTTCATTATTATTACTATCATAGTTATCATAAAGCTATAGAGGATACTGTATTAAAGGGCGGGAACATGGAGATAAAAATAATTGACATTCTGTTAAATGAACTTCCCTACTTTTTCTATACATACATTATTTATTTATTTATTTATTTAACATCTTTATTGGAGTATAATTGCTTTACAATGGTGTGTTAGTTTCTGCTTTATAACAAAGTGAATCAGTTATACATATACATATGTTCCCATATCTCTTCCCTCTTGCATCTCCCTCCCTCCCACCCTCCCTATCCCACTCCTCTAGGTGGCCACAAAGCACCGAGTTGATCTCCCTGTGCTATGCAGCTGCTTCCAACTAGCTATCTATTTTACTTTTGGTAGTGTATACATGTCCATGCCACTCTCTCACTTTGTCACAGCTTACCCTTTCCCCTCCCCATATCCTCAAGTTCATTCTCTAGTTGGTCTGTGTCTTTATTCCCGTCTTACCCCTAGGTTCTTCATGACAATTTTTTTTTCTTAAATTCCATATATATGTGTTAGCAGACCGTATTGGTCTTTCTCCTTCTGACTTACTTCACTCTGTATGACAGACTCTAGGTCCATTCACCTCACTAGAAATAACTCGGTTTCCTTTCTTTTTATGGCTGAGTAATACTCCATTGTATATATGTGCCACATCTTCTTTATCCATTCATCCGATGATGGACACTTAGGTTGCTTCCATCTCCTGGCTATTGCAAATAGAGCTGCAATGAACATTTTGGTACATGACTCTTTTTGAATTATGGTTTTCCCAGGGTATATGCCCAGTAGTGGGATTGCTGGGTCATATGGTAGTTCTATTTGTAGTTTTTTAAGGAACCTCCATACTGTTTTCCATAGTGGCTGTACCAATTCACATTTCCACTAGCAGTGCAAGAGTGTACCATTTTCTCAACACCCTCTCCAGCATTTATTGTTTCTAGATATTTTGATGATGGCCATTCTGAGCAGTGTGAGATGATATCCCATAGTAGTTTTGATTTGCATTTCTCTAATAATTAATGATGTTGAGCATTCTATCATGTGTTTGTTGGCAATCTGTATATCTTCTTTGGAGAAATGTCTATTTAACTCTTCTGCACAGTTTTGGGTTGGGTTGTTTGTTTTTTTGTTATTGAGCTGCATGAGCTGCTTGTAAATTTTGGAGATTAATCCTTGGTCAGTTGCTTCATTTGCAAATATTTTCTCCCATTCTGAGGGTGGTCTTTTGGTCTTGTTTATGGTTTCCTTTGCTGTGCAAAATCTTTTAAGTTTCATTAGGTCCCATTTGTTTATTTTTGTTTTTATTTCCATTTCTCTAGGAGGTGGGTCAAAAAGGATCTTGCTGTGATTTATGTCATGGAGTGTTCTGCCCATGGTTTCCTCTAAGAGTTTGACAGTTTCTGGCCTTACATTT
Organism: Pseudorca crassidens; assembly: GCF_039906515.1. NCBI lineage: Eukaryota > Metazoa > Chordata > Mammalia > Artiodactyla > Delphinidae > Pseudorca > Pseudorca crassidens. Next base: position 58,736,519 of record NC_090304.1, read on the forward strand.
AGGTCTTTAATCCATTTTGAGCTTATTTTTGTGTTTGGTGTTAAAGAGTGTTCTAATCTCATACTTTTACACGTACCTGTCCAGTTTTCCCAGCACCACTTATTGAAGAGGCTGTCCTTTCTCCACTGTACCTTCCTGACTCCTTTATCAAAGATAAGGTGACCATATGTGCGTGGGATTATCTCTGGGCTTTCTATCCTGTTCCATTGATCTATATTTCTGTTTTTGTGCCAGTACCATACTGTCTTGATTACTGTAGCTTTGTAGTATAGTCTGAAGCCAGGGAGCCTGATTCCTCCAGCTCCATTGTTCTTTCTCAAGATTGCTTTGGCTATTCGGGGTCTTTTGTGATTCCATACAAATTGTGAATTTTTTTGTTCTAGTTCGATGAAAAATGCCAGTGGTAGTTTGATAGGGATTGCATTGAATCTGTAGATTGCTTTGGGTAGTAGAATCATTTTCACAATGTTGATTCTTCCAATCCAAGAACATGGTATATCTCTCCATCTATTTGTATCATCTTTAATTTCTTTCATCAGTGTCATAATTTTCTGCATACAGGTCTTTTGTCTCTTTAGGTAGTTTTATTCCTAGATATTTTATTCTTTTTGTTACAATGGTAAATGGGAGTGCTTTCTTAATTTCACTTTCAGATTTTTCATCATTAGTGTATAGGAATGCCAAAGATTTCTGTGCATTAATTTTGTATCCTGCTAGCTTACCAAATGCATTGATTGCCTCTAGTAGTTTTCTGGTAGCATCTTTAGGATTCTCTATATATAGTATCATGTAATCTGCAAACAGTGACAGCTTTACTTCTTCTTTTCCGATTTGAATTCCTTTTATTTCCTTTTCTTCTCTGATTGCTCTGGCTAAAACTTCCAAAACTATGTTGAATAGGAGTGGTGAGAGTGGGCAACCTTGTCTTGTTCCTGATCTTACTGGAAATGGTTTCAGTTTTTCACCATTGAGGATGATGCTGGCTGTCGGTTTGTCATATATGGCCTTTATTATGTTGAGGAAACTTCCCTCTATGCCTACTTTCTGCAGGTTTTTTTTTTTTCTTTTTTTTTTTTTTTTTATCATAAATGGGTGTTGAATTTTGTCGAAAGCTTTCTCTGCATCTATTGAGATGATCATGTGGTTTTCTCCTTCAACTTGTTAATATGGTGTATCACGTTGATTGATCTGTGTATATTGAAGAATCCTTGCATTCCTGAAATAAACCACACTTGATCATGGTGTATGATCCTTCTAATGTGCTGTTGGATTCTGTTTGCTAGTATTTTGTTGAGGAGTTTTGCATCTATGCTCATCAGTGATATTGGCCTGTAGTTTTATTTCTTCGTGACATCTCTGTGTGGTTTTGGTATAAGGGTGATGGTGGCCTCGTAGAATGAGTTTGGGAGTGTTCCTCCCTCTGCTATATTTTGGAAGAGTTTGAGAAGGATAGGTGTTAGCTCTTCTCTAAATGTTTGATAGAATTCGCTTTGAAGCCATATGGTCCTGGGCTTTTGTTTGTTGGAAGATTTTTCATCACAGTTTCAATTTCAGTGCTTGTGATTGGTCTGTTCATATTTTCTATTTCTTCCTGGTTCAGTCTCAGAATATTGTGCATTTCTAAGAATTTGTCCATTTCTTCCAGGTTGCCCATTTTAATGGCATATACTTGCTTGTAGTAATCTCTCTTTATCCTTTGTATTTCTGCCGTGTCTGTTGTTACTTCTCCTTTTTCATTTTTAATTCTATTGATGTGAGTCTTCTCCCATTTTTCTTGATAAGTCTGGCTAATGGTTTATCAATTTTTTTTATCTTCTCAAAGAACCAGGTTTTAGTTTTATTGATCTTTGCTATTGTTTCCTTCATTTCTGTTTCATTTATTTCTGATCTGATCTTTATGATTTCTTTCCTTCTGCTAACTTTGGGTTTTTTTTTTTTTTTGTTCTTCTTTCTCTAATTGCTTTAGGTGCAAGGTTAGGTTGTTTATTCGAGATGTTTCCTGTTTCTTAAGGTAGGATTGTATTGCCATAAACTTCCCTCTTAGAACTGCTTTTCCTGTATCCCATAGGTTTTGAGTCATCGTGTCTCCATTATCATTTGTTTCCAGGTACTTTTTGATTCCCTCTTTGATTTTTTCAGTGATCACTTCGTTATTAAGTAGTGTATTGTTTAGCCTCCAAGTGTTCGTACTTTTTACAGATCTTTTCCTGTAATTGATATCTAGTCTCATAGCGTTGTGGTCAGAAAAGATACTTGATACAATTTTGATTTTCTTAAATTTACCAAGGCTTGATTTGTGACCCAAGATATGATCTATCCTGGAGAATGTTCCATGAGCACTTGAGAAAAAAGTGTATTCTGTGGGTTTTGGATGGAATGTCCTATAAATATCAATTAAGTCCATCTTGTTTAATGTATCATTTAAAGCTTGTGTTTCCTTATTTATTTTCATTTTGGATGATCTGTCCATTGGTGATAGTGGGGTGTTAAAACCCCCTACTATGAATGTGTTACTGTCAATTTCCCCTTTTATGGCTGTTAGTATTTGCCTTATATACTGAGGTGCTCCTATGTTGGGCGCATAAATATTTACAACTGTTATATCTTCTTCTTGGATCGATCCCTTGATCATTATGTAGTGTTCTTCTTTGTCTCTTGTAATAGTCTTTATTTTAAAGTCTATTTTGTCTCATATGAAAATTGCTACTCCATCTTTCTTTTGATTTCCATTTGCATGGAATACCTTTTTCCATCCCCTTACTCTGTCTGTATGTGTCCCTAGGTCTGATGTGGGTCTCCTGTAGACAGCATATATATGGGTCAGGTTTTTGGTTCTTTTTTGCGGTACGCGGGCCTCTCACTGTTGTGGCCTCTCCCGCTGTGGAGCACAGGCTCTGGACACGGAGGCTCAGCGGCCATGGCTAATGGGCCCAGCCACTCTGCGGTATGTGGGATCTTCCCGGACCGGGGCATGAACCCATGTTCCCTGCATCAGCAGGCGGACTCTCACTGCGCCACCAGGGAAGCCCTGGGTCTTGTTTTTGTATCCATTTAGCCAGTCTGTGTCTTTTGGTGGGAGCATTCAATGTATTTACATTTAAGGTAATTATCGATATGTATGTTCCTATTCCCATTTTTTAATTGTTTTGGGTTTGTTATTATAGGTCTTTTCCTTCTCTGTGTTTCTTGTCTAGAGAAGCTCCTTTAGCATTTGTTGTAAAGCTGGTTTGGTGGTGCTGAACTCTCTCAGCTTTTGCTTGTCTGTAAAGATTTTAATTTCTCCATCAAATCCGAATGATATAATTGCTGGGTAATCTTGGTTGTGGGTTTTTCTCCTTCATCAGTTTAAATATGTCCTGCCACTCCCTTCTGGCTTGCAGAGTTTCTGCTGAAAGATCAGCTGTTAACCTTATGGGGATTTCCTTGTGTGTTATTTGTTGTTTTTCCCTTGCTGCTTTTAGTATGTTTTCTTTGTATTTAATTTTTGTAAGTTGATTAATATGTGTCTTGGCGTGTTTCTTCTTGGATTTATCCTGTATGGGACTCTCTGTGCTTTCTGGACTTGATTAACTATTTCCTTTCCCATATTAGGGAAGTTTTCAACTATAATCTCTTCAAATATTTTCTCAGTCCCTTTCTTTTTATCTTCTTCTTCTGGGACCCCTATGATTGGAATGCTGGTGTGTTTAATGTAGTCCCAGAGGTCTCTGAGACTGTCCTCAGTTCTTTTCATTCTTTTCTCTTTATTCTGTTCTGCAGTAGTTATTTCCACTATTTTATCTTCCAGGTCACTTATCTGTTCTTCTGCCTCAGTTATTCTGCTATTGATCCCTTCTAGAGTATTTTTAATTTCATTTATTGTGTTGTTGATTGTTGCTTCTTTCCTCTTTAGTTCTTCTAGGTCCTTTTTAAATGTTCCTTCCATTTTCTCTATTCTATTTCCAAGATTTTGGATCATCTTTACTATCATTATTCTCAATTCTTTTTTTAGGTAGACTGCCTATTTCCTCTTCATTTGTTAGGTCTGGTGGGTTTTTACCTTGCTCCTTCATCTGCTGTGTGTTTTTCTGTCTTCTCATTTTGCTTATCTTACTGTGTTTGGGGTCTCCTTTTTTGCAGGCTCCAGGTTCGTAGTTCCCGTTGTTTTTGGTGTCTGTCCCCAGTGGCTCAAGTTGGTTCAGTGGGTTGTGTAGGCTTCCTGGTGGAGGGGACTAGTGCCTGTGTTCTGGTGGATGAGGCTGGATCCTGTTTTTCTGGTGGGCAGGTCCACGTCTGATGGTGTGTTTTGGGGTATCTGTGGCCTTACTATGATTTTACGCAGCCTCTCTGCTAATGGGTGGGGTTGTGCTCCTGTCTTGCTAGTCGTTTGGCATAGGGTGTCCAGCACAGTAGCTTGCTGGTCATTGAGGAAAGCTGGGTCTTGGTGTTGAGATGGAGATCTCTGGGAGATTTTTGCCATTTGATATTACATGGAGCTGGGAGGTCTCTTGTGGACCAGTGTCCTGAAATTGGCTCTCCCACCTCAGAGGCACAGCACTGACTCCTGGCTGCAGCACCAAGAGCCTTTCATCCACATGGCTCAGAATAAAAGGGAGAGGGAGGGAGGGAGGGAGGGAGGGAGGGAGGAAGGAAGGAAGGAAGGAAGGAAGGAAGGAAGGAAGGAAGGGAGGGAATAAAATAAAATAAAATAAAGTTGTTAAAATAAATAAAAAATAATTATTAAGAAAAACAAAAGAGAAAACAACAACAACAACAACAACAAAAGGGACGGATAGAACCCTAGGATAAATGGTGAAAGCAAAGCTATACAGACAAAATCACACACAGAATCATACACATACACACTCACAAAAAGAGGAAAAGGGGAAAAAATAATATATCTTGCTCTCAAGGTTCACCTCCTCAATTTGGGATGATTCGTTGTCTATTCATGTATTCCACAGATGCAGGGTACATAAGTTGATTGTGGAGCTTTAATCCGCTGCCTCTGAGGCTGCTGGGAGAGATTTCCCTTTTTCTTCTTTGTTCACACAGCTCCCGGGGTTCAGCTTTGGATTTGGCCCCGCCTGTGCGTGTAGGTCGCCGGAGGGCGTCTGTTCTTCGCTCAGACAGGATGGGGTTAATGGATCAGCTGATTCAGGGGTTCCGGCTCACTCAGGCTGGGGGGAGGGAGGGGTACTGATGCGGGGCGAGCCTGCGGCGGCAGAGGCCAGCATGACGTTGTACCAGCCTGAGGCGCATCGTGCGTTCTCCCAGGGAAGTTGTCCCTGGATCACGGGACCCTGGCAGTGGCGGGCTGCACAGGCTCCCGGGAGGGGAGGTGTGGAGAGTGACCTGTGCTCGCACACAGCCTTCTTGGTGGCGGCAACAGCAGCCTTAGCGTCTCATGCCCGGCTCTGGGGTCCGCACTGTTAGCCGCGGCTCCCGCCCATCTCTGGAGCTCCTTTAAGCAGCGCTCTTAATCCCCTCTCTCCTAGTGTATGGAAACTTTTCCTCCTTCACAGCTCCCTCCCAGAGGTACAGGTCCCATCCCTATTCTTTTGTCTCTGTTTATTCTTTTTTCTTTTGCCCTACCCAGGTACGTGGGGAGTTTCTTGCCTTTTGGGAGGTCTGAGGTCTTCTACCAGCATTCAGTGGGTGTTCTGTAGAAGTTGTTCCACGTGTAGATGTATTTCTGATGTATCTGTGGGGAGGAAGGTGATCTCCACGTCTTACTGTTCCGCCATCTTCCCCCTCTCCCCATAATCTTCTATACATATTGTAAACAAACAACAAATATGCTAACAGAATATCGTTCTTCACTTGCTTTTTTTCATGTGTTATATTATGAACGTCTCTTGATTCCAAACCATAATATATATTCAGCACTATTTTTATGGTTGTGTTATAGTCCATGGAATGGAAAATGTATGTAATGAATTCTCCATGGATGGTACTTCTTATTGGTTCTTTAATTCTCCTGTTTGGCTCTGTCCTCCATCCCTCCCTCTCGTCATTCTTCCTTCCTCCTCCTCTCTCTTCAGTAGATACTGACTGATTGCCTTTCCAGTGCAAGCTCACAGACAGAAGAACTAGAAATCCTTGAAGAGCAATGGAGTAAGAAGCTCAAAAGCCCCAGAGGCTGACAGATGAGCTGAATTGCAACTCTCACAGTTATACTTTGTGAAGCAAGACATGCACTTGTCTTTCTCAGGACCGACACACACTTTTGGAGGAACTAACTTGCATTTCTTTGGCATTCTCTTCCAAAATGGGACTTCTACTTTAACTCTGCAACCCCACTCATAAGTACCTCCCAGTGGCCCTTCCCATCTATCTCATCCTCCCCTCCCAATTTTTTCCTTCATTTTCTTATTTAGCTTCCTCCTTGTCCACATCCTTTCTCTCATCCTGCATAGATGTGCTTTGAATAATTTTTATTTTCTGTGATGGATGGCTTTCATCAGGAAGTTTTTTTTTTTTTTTTTTTTTTTTCAGTACACAGGCCCCTCACTGCTGTGGCCTCTCCCGTTGCAGAGCACAGGCTCTGGATTCGCAGGCTCAGCGGCCATGGCTCACGGGCCCAGCCGCTCCGCGGCACGCGGGATCCTCCCGGACTGGGGCACGAATCTGTGTCCCCTGCATCAGCAGGTGGACTCTCAACCACTGCGCCACCAGGGAAGCCCAGGAAGATTTTTTAAGAGTCAATAACTAGTTGAACTCTGTATCTGCCCTTAGGAATAAAGAACTACAAACTTTTGAATTTGCATGTTTTTTTCATCCAAAATACATGGTTTATCATAATTTTGGGTGGATCATGTGCACTCCATTTCACAACTTGACCTCTTCTCCACTGGTTAGTCACCCTCCTGTTTCACTTAAGATATCATTTTGATGTAAAGGAGGGGCTAAACAACATGGCAATTATCAGAACTATGATAGAATATAGATAGATACACGTAAATCCCAAGGCATTAAACTATAGTATGTGATACGTATGCCAGGAATGTTGTTCTCTTTTACACTACTATAAAACCTGCATACTTTTATCATGATTAGAAGTAAAACCAAAGAAAAGACTGCTATAACCGATATCATATCAGATTTTACACCCACCATTTTACCCTCTGTACCCTGCAGAATGGCTAATTCTTCTTGAACCTCTAAATCCCATCTTATTTCTCTAGATTGTCAATACACTCTCCCCTTTCACATATACACTTAAAAAAAGAAAGAAAATAGTATAATTGGCAAAATTAGCAACAGCCATCTATTTAGATCGGGAAGTCCAAGGATTGGTCTCTAGCCTTAAGTTCATCTCTACCCCATCTGTATTACGAAGGATTTCCTTTATACACAACTTGGGATTTATATCTTCCTCATCTATGCACTGGGACATATAAGTACAAAGGGGGAGGAGGGTGCAGGATTTATAACGGGGGATGGAAAATTGCTAAGTATTATTAATATTGATTGACATTTTTGCTAAAAGCCTGATTAAAAATCAAAAGAAAAGTCCCATTGTTGGAGAAAATTAAAAGCAATTGAGAAGAAGCGGCAAAACTGGAGCCAAGTATATGTCTATCTATCTAGACATTCATATGGATATCTAGACATATAGACAGAGAGATAGAGATATTAATAGATATTTAATAGCAAACTTCATAACCTTTCAAATGTAAAATATTATAATTATAGATATGTACTGTTCAGACAAACCCCAGAGGGTAGCAAATTCTAAATGAATGCTATCGTTAGACGTTTTTTGGACACTCATAGCACAAGTGCAGTGCAGTATATAATGAAGAGCTCTCCCTACCTTCAAAGAGCTTACAGATATCACTAGAGACCATTCATACATTTATTGCCCTAGATTTTTCTATACTAAAACAGTTTTTTTCTTTTTCTTTTACTTGAGAGGAAGATCGATCCTAAGGCCACATATTATGTTAAAACAAACTTTATAATCAAGGCTTTCTAAAGCCAAAATCCAGTAGCACTCATTAACTCTCTAATTTTAATTCCTCTGAACCTCACTTGCAGAATTATTACCTCAGTTATATAAGATACTTACATGTGTGTGTATGTACATGTATGTGTGTGACTATATATATGTGTGTATATGTGTGTATATATATATATATACACACACACATATACACACACACAATTATATAAGATATATATGTGGAAGTGTCTAGCAGAGTGATGGGCACATAGGCATTCAATAAACAATACTCTTCCTTTTTTAAACTATAAACTATTTCCAGTGATGGTATACCAGTTATCACAACAGGCTGCTGAGAAGTGTCTGTTTTTAGAGAGACTGGGATTCAAAGAAAGAACGAGGACTTTGGCACCACTTAAGTGTGGGTTTGAATTTTGGTTTCTGGCTGGTAAGTGGCAAAGAAAGATTTGAATATTTGTATGTCTGACCTCAAAGCTATGCCTCTCTCACTATTCCACACTTTCAGGGCAGAATAAAATCTTAAACTAATTCCAAAGCAATCCCAAAAGTATGGAAAAGGCCTGGTGATTCATGTGTAATGTGGAAAAGTTCTCTTGTTCAGCTGGAGTTTTCACAGGCTCAGGTAATGGCTGCACAGTGTTCCCAGCAGTCAGTTTCCTTGTCCTCAATTTCCACCTATGTACTCTCTCTCCATGCCATTCAGGTCTTGGTTTGCACAGTGGCTCAAAGACCTCTGGAGGTTGTAAAATTGAGAATGTCCTTCCGTTGAGGGTTAGCAAGAGAATCAATTATCTTAAAAGTGATGGCTCTTTCTTCAGAGAAGCCTCTCCTAGATTTAACTAAATATTTACATCTGGAATGAGTCCTCTGCCTTCCTGGAAGGCAAGGAATTCTAACCAGTTTTCATTGAATGCACCCATAGCTAAGGCTGCTCTCTGTAATCTGACTGATTTTCTTTTTGGACCCAATTCTCTCTCTTTCTTATTACATCTAATACCCTCGGGCTGGCATGTATTTGAAACAATATGTTATTTTTCACGAGAAAGAAAAGGGTGCAGTGAGGCCTGTTTTTTGATAAAAACATCACAACTTCCACCCTGTACCTGGAAGTGACTGAGTCTCCTCACCACGCAAGGAAAGGAGTATGTGAAGAGGGAACAGCAGCCGAACAGATCATTTGTCTTCCTCTTGGGAAGCAGGAGGCTTCAGAGAGAAAAGTACCTTTCCAGGTTAAGACTTAGTCTTCTTATCCATGGGTCTACTGGGGCAAGACAGTTCGCCCTCCGTACCTGAGTTTCCCCAACTGTAAAATCAGGATAATATATGATAACCCTGTACAAGGATTAAACAAAAAAAGCCTACAGATGTAGTGGCTAGCACAGACTAGGAACTCATTACTATCAGTTATCTAACCTGTTGTGTCTTTATTTAGGGTTCACGGAGGACTGGAGTCACCAGTTATTATTATTACTTTTTTTTAGAAAACAAACCCTACAATGGTTTATATCTAAAACTGTTCTATAATACATTTCTCTGAAAACTTGTACCTATTCTGAGTTGATTCTGCATTGCATACGGGGAATGAAGAAGAGTGGTAGAATTAAAATATTGTGATTATTTACACGATTATGTTTTTTTAAAAAAAAGACAACAGATCTGTTGACCAGAATCCATGCCCAGCCTCCTGAATTTAGCAGTATCTGTGTTTCTGAGCCTTGGTTTCCTCATTTGTAAAATGGGTAAAATAATGCTTGCTTTGCTTATGTCCTAAGGTTATTAGTTGGTATGATGCATGTGAAGGTATTTTGGAGGCAAAACATGCTGCTTAAATATTCAAATAGATGGTACTGCTGTTGCTATATTTATATTTGAAAAGTGTATTACCTATCACTTTGTTTATAATATTATTATTTCACTAGTCTTAACAGTTTATTATTTTATAAGCAATTCTTTTATTATATGAGAATGGTTCATTCTAATGAGGAAGTCCTCTTCCTTTTTAGAAGTTAAGCATAATTAAAGGGAAAATATTTGTGTTTTTCTATTAATCCCTAAGACTTAAATATCAGAGACAGGAGTGAAATATATAAAAGCAAGGAAGTAACTTGGAAAACTATCTACTAATGCCTTAAATTTCATGGGACCTGCTATCTTCTCCTTTTCTTTGCCACTCAAGAACTTTTAAAGGCAGATTCAACAAAATTAAGATAGCCAGAACCCTACACTTTTCAAATGACTTCTTTTAATTTTCAGATTCACCCTATTAGTGAGTAGAAGTTGAACAAGTGAAGGAATTAAAAAGAATGTGTTCTTTAATCTGAAAAGATGTTGATACTGAGTGGGTTTTCATTGGTTTGAACATTTCCTGAGCATCAGCCAAGTGTTGCTCATGCTCATATTCATCATTTCCTTTAACGTTCACAATGCTATTCAGGCCAATGTTAGGGGCCCAGTTTTCCAACACGGATGAGGACACTGAGGTGCAGAGAGGTGAAGTCACTAGTAGGTAGTGGGACCAGGAAGTTAATCTAGACTTGTCTGACACTCTCTCTTACTGTAGCCAGACAGGGTCAGAGGCTGAAATAATCAACTTTTACATTTGATTTTTAGATAGGTTAGAAATTAAACTGGCAAAATGCAGGCGAGATCCATTTCCGACTTCAGTTCTAGGTCTCTCATCATTAGCTTCAACAAGAAAACAGTCTTCAACAGTGGAAAAGCAAATGTAGGATCTAGTAAGTACTGTAACATTTCAGACTCTAGTATTTTAACAAGGTTAAAAAAAGTCTTCCCAGAAGCTCATTAATTAATGAAATTTATGACTTAGGAAGAGCACCTTATATATTACAAATGCATTCTTGTCCTTAGCAGTGGTTCTCCAAAGCCCCCACTCACTAGCATCATACGTATGCCCAGGCTCTTTTTAGAAGTGCAAATTTGTTTCAGACTTAACTGAATCAGAAATTCTGGAGGCAGAGCCCAGCAAACTGTCCTCTGGGTGATTCTAATACTTGCAAAAGGTTGAGTTCCAAAGATCTATAGTTTACAAGCAGAGATTATATACTAGGACCACACATCAATGCTCACCTGGAAAGCCACTTATTCAACAAGTATTCGGATTCTGTGTCATTGACATATCCTCATACACAGCTAGACATACAGAGAGTGCAGGACATATCCTTAAGAATAAGGCAAAAGTTCTGACCAAAAGATGCTTGAAATCCAATTGGGGGGATAAGACCATAAGCAGGAAGTTTGACCCCAAACCCATATGAATTTAATAAAAATATATAACTCTTACTATCATTTAGGACTTAGTATCACATTAAGAACATGACAAAAACATTTGGAGAAAAAGAGGTACAACTCTATGGGATGTTGTTATCAGACAATTTCTCCTGAAGGAGGAAAAGAATTGGAATTAGAAACAGATAGATGTGGAGTTATATCCTAGGCCTGCCACAAAGGACCCAAGCAACCCTGAATAAGTTAAATCTCCTTGCTTTTCAGGTTCCTCATAAAATATAGGGGTTATATAGGGAGAATGATGAGAATGGGAACAGAGATGAAGATGATGAATGATAACATATTTCATGGTATTTTTGGATTTAATAATAAAAGATGCACACAATGTTTTGGAAGAGGCCTGGCATTGTGTAATGCCTTCAAATCCCTTTAATTCACTCTCTTTGCACCATAATTTCTTCCACTTATTGTCAATTATTTCTAGCCATGACTGCTTAAAGAACTTCTCTTACAGCATCTCAAGTAATCCTCACTACCTTCAGGAGGCAGATACATCCTTCCAATTATAGAGATGATTTGTCCATGAAAGAAAGAAAGAGAGAGAGAGAGAGAGGAGGAGAAAGAGAGAAAAAAAAAGAATTTTTTTTTTTTTATATGTGTAATAACAGGATCATGTGAAGTCAGTATTCCCTGATATCCCTTGTTGGCTATTGCCAATGACAGTTCCGTTATCTGTAGTACTCAGCATAAAACCCAGCATGTAGTAGGCTTTCAGTCTGTATTTGCATGGATAAAAGACAAAGAACAGATAACTAATACAATTCTTTTGATATGGCACCTGACTTTTTAGAATAGGAAAAAAAGATCTACTTAACAAGGAGTGTAGAATAGCATGTTAATGATCTGCAAAGGGTCTGCTAAAAGGTAATGATGAAACTAATTCTTGTGCCCTAAGGTGAACTACACCTGAAAAGGCTAAACATTATGAGCAGTCCATGCTTCAGCAAGCCCTATTTGGAAAAGTAAGGATGAGGGTAAAGAAGATAAGAGTATTAATAATAACATTTGTACAGAATTGTATAGTTTCAAAACATATACACTATTTCATGTAATCTCCCAATTTACCCTATGAGATGAAGAGGTACGTCCCCTGTTTAAATGAGAATTGTGATGGCTGAAAAGCTTCCATTCTCTCCGTTTGTGAAAGGAGCACTCTCACCACACTTGCAGTCCTGTGATCTTTCTTTAAGATCTGCTGTCCCTGGCCTTTATAGTGCATCTGCCCCACTTTCTCCCTTCTGATCTCTGGGTCTATCCTGAGAGCCTTTGTCAACGGCTCATTAAGTTCTAGCTTCACTCAGCTGCCATCCCCTATTCTACCACAGGATAACCCTACGAAACAGCAATGAGTACAAAAGACTAATCATTTTATCCTTTGCTCTTCTGCTGCGGTAAAGGGATTAGAGAGGAAAGGAAAGGGAAAAGGAAGAGGTGACCCTTAAGTAATGAGAAACAGGGAGGAGAGAGGAAGTGGAGACTTATGGTCCCACACAAATCGTCTGCAGATTTCTCCATTTTGCTGAATGCTGTTCCTATTTTTTTCCCCCTTTGGATAAATTGATCTAAATGTTCATAAAAATTTTAAGGGAGAGCATTATTTTTCTTTCATCGAAAGATTTTTTCCTAATATTATTTTGTTAATAAAAAGAATGATAACAAATTTATATTTATAGTGCTTTAGCTCTCATTTGATCTTTGTAACAACATGAAAACAAACCAAGGTTCAGAGTAAAGGAATGACTTCTTCAAGTTCACTCAGCTTAAAAAAAAGAGCACAGCTGGATCCTGAAGCCCCATATTCTTTCTTTTTTTTCCTAATAAATTTATTTATTTATTTTACTTTTGGCTGCGTTAGGTCTTTGTTGCTGCACACAGGCTTTCTCTAGTTGCGGCGAGCGGTGGCTACTCTCCGTTGCAGTGCGCAGGCTTCTTATTGCAGTGGCTTCTCTCATTGTGGAGCGTGGGCTCTAGGCACCCGGGCTTCAGTAGCTGTGGCACACAGGCTCAGTAGTTGTGGCGCGTGGGCTTAGCTGCTCCGCGACATGTGGGATCTTCCCAGACCCGGGCTCGAACCCGTTTCCCCTGCATTGGCAGGCAGATTCTTAACCACTGTGCCACCAGGGAAGTCCCCCCATTTTCTTTCCATTATCATATCCTGAACTTGGCATGCAGGAATGTTGTCATTCTAATGACTTTAGACCAAATTAATCTATCTTCAAATAGACATGATTTATCTAAATCATATATAAAATTGCCACAAGGCAACTCTTGCCATTCTAAATTCAGTTGAACAGGTGAGACAAACACGTGATTTTATACGTGGAACAACCAATTTCCTACCATGAATGAAGCTGACATCAATTTCAAAGAAACAAAAGCAAGGAAGAAACAAATCAGGTTAGCCTGACTGTTTACAAAGTGAGAACTGGGACCACAATCACACGTCTGCAGACTGCTTTTTTGTCAGAAGACACCGGTTTGCAGCAATTCTTCAAGCTTGCTTTCAATTACGAGCTGATAATGACTACTACTTGGAAAAAGCGTTTTATTTTCAACCATATTTTGCCTCGAAGACCTATTCAAACTCTCCAACAGTCTTGTTAATAAGAAACATCCCCTGCTGCATGATCAGGAAGGTAGGATGATGTCATGAAATGGGCTTTGGAGTCAGGCAGAACCAGTTTCAAATTCCAGCTCTGACACTTTTTAGCATGGTTACCTTGGGCATATTGTAGAAAGTGAACAGAATAATGCTGACTCCATAGAGTTTCATGAGAAGTTCAAATTAAAACTTTTCTTTCAGTGCTTGAAATTATATTTAAAAATCAGTAAATTATATTTATATTGTGCTTTACACATTTACGATGTGACCCTGCCTCATAGAAAGTGCTCAGTAAGTATATGTAGAATTTCGGGCATTCAGCTGTTTGCCTTAGATGATATAAGTCAAGGACACATTGTGGATAGCCCTGATGTTGGCCTGAATGACTGAGACAGCAAGGTCCAGCCTGAAGACAGTGGATTCTCTCACAGTGGACTTTCATATACCTGTTGTTGAGGGCTATAGCTGATCTTTACAGTTTTACAACCCTCGGGGAGGTACTTGGTATTTACTTTGCCATCTGTAAGCTGGGGATAAGATACAGGATGTGTTTTTTCTACTATACAAGATTGCGATGAGGTTGGATTCGCATATTATAGGTGAAAATGTTTGTAAACTATAAATTGCTATTCTAGTGTAGAGAAGCACCTTTGCTGCTATCATGTTTTATCTTGATGGCTCATGGTGTTTGAGAATCATGGATCATCTGTTTGGCCGTGAATGTGGACCCTATCACAACATTTTTAAAGCAAAAACAAACAAAAAAAACCATGCAAAAACAGAGGATAAATCAGGATGCTTGAGATTATCATGCAAGGACCATCTAAGGGTGTTTATGGCGGTGGTTGTTATTTGATTGCTGTTTTTTCCCCTGAAAGTTGTTAACTCCAATAAAATACAAGTTTGTATTATTTTCTTCATTCTGGATCAGGGAGGATACAGTGAGAAAAAAATCCAACCTCACTATATTTCTGACTTGTTCATACATAAGCATATTTTGGGCCAACTTATTCTGATGAGATTTTGGCACTGTTGCTTGGCTCAGGGCAATACTTGGGGTCTTGTTTTCAGGTCTGTCATTTTATTTGTATGTTGGAATTTGCCTCTAAACTTTTTATCTCATTGAATGAAAGAAAAATATTCTGGACAAGTGTCCCCAACATTAATCGTATTTCTATTAAAGCACAGCCATATTCAATTCATTTTTAAAACCATGTACTGAGTATCAGCTTTGCCTCACACTGTGCTAGGAGATAAAGAGGAGAAGGGTATGGCTCCCTGCTCTCAAGACGTTCAGTGGTTAGTCTGGAAGACAAAGGCTTATTTACAATTCAGTGTGATGAACCCTTGGATGTAAGTGTGCACAGCTCAGATGATGGCCACTTAGACCGAGGAGGCAAAAAATAAATAAATAATAAATAAAGACTTTCTGAAGGAACTTATACTCCTAAGTATCAGAAAATTAAAAAAAAAAAAAAAAGATAACTAACAAGACAAATTCTCAAAATGACTAGCTGGTTGTATTCCTGAACACAATATTCTGGAAAACAATTCCATCTCTATCTTCCCCATTGTACTATACCTTGATTGACTTTATACTAATTTTCTTGCATTCGTTTCAGTGAAAAGTATTTATTTACTGCTGATCTATTAGAAACATTTCAAAAGGCAAAACTAAGATTTGGATTTTATAAAACGCCTGATGATAGATTTGTAAAACTGCTGTAAAGGGATGGGCCATGGTATTTCATCTTCCATGTAAAATAACTAGCTTGTTTCACCACATTCAAAACAGTGAATTTCTCCTTAAGAAATCATCCTAAATGCGGCATCTTTCTCAAGGTATTACATGCCACATGCCAAATGAAAATATTTACACGGTCTGCTGTACTACACTACGAACAGTTTTTGAAGTCAGATATTTTTCCCTTATGATGGAACCAAAAAAAAAAAACAAAACAAAAAACACTCCAGTTCTCTAATTTATAATTCAAGAAGTTTTGTTAGATCAAAAGGAAAGAAAGAATGAGCAGAAGAAAAGAGTGTAAAAAGCTTTAATATTTGAGTGATTGTACCACAGTTGGAGCTGCCTTTCTTGCTGCTGCAGTACAGCATAAGCAGAACAACAACAACAAAAACAAACAGGGAGAGATTTGCTCAAGGTTGTTCAATGTGAGTTAGAAAAGATTAGGTATTTGAATGCACGGCAGAGTTGACGTCTTTCTCCCCTAAAAAGGTATTTTTGTATGTGATTGGTTTCAACCCCCAAAAGTAAACACAATCGCGTTTCATATATTTCAAGCAGCCAACAAGGCATTGTTGCTTTTCTTAAGGGTGGGAGGAGTGTTGGGAGACTTCTGGTGAGGATTTATTTACTACCTAACAAAAATACAAACATGTCACTCAGCAGGATAGTAGGGGAGATGGGTATGGCCTACTTGGGACCAATATTGACGGTAGGAAGATACGATTAGGGGGAGGCAGAGATGAACAAAGCTGTAAAGATTCAGGGATGGGGTAGCAGGAATTGCTTCTGCTTCCTGCATCTTCCTAAGCTCTTTGACACGTCCCACCTTCGCAGGCCTTTCAGTGCCTCCTTACCTTCCCTAACCAGCTCAAGTAAATGCTACCTTCATTCTTCACATCTCATCCACATGCAAGGTAATGTGACCTCTTGGTTAAGAGCTCAGTATGTAGAGTTAAACGGCACTGCATTCACATCCAGAAGTTACTAGCTCCTAGTGTAGGGGCTTTGGGCTAGATAATTTACCTCTCTGAGCTTCGGGCTTTCTAGACTGAAAAAACAGATGGGAATAATAGTGTCTGCTGCAGAGCTGGCTATAGAATTAAATGAAAGAATCCACGTGCTCAATGTATTGCTTGACAGTGATGAATCCATAGTAGAGAATGTTATCATTTTCATGGCCTTATATTGCTTATATCTTTTTCATCTGTTCGTCTTCCTTAAAGAATGTTGGCTCCCTAGAACAGGCTGCAAGTAAACTGTTAGGTTACTTTGAAGTCTATCCAACAGGCTTTGTTTCTAAATTCCAATTCCTTCTCGTTGAAGAACTTAGTGATCCTGAACTGTCTGTGGTTATGAGAGTGAATCTACTCTGTCCAGAAATGGCATCCCTTTATAGCCCACTTTTCACTTGCCCCGCTTCTCTCCCCAGGGTGTTTGCTTCTTACTAGGGGGACTTATTCCTAAGCTCTCAGGTTTTTCTGCCTTTGTAGACTGTTAGCCATTAATAATTGAGAAGTCATGTGTGATGCTTTTCATGGAGTCTGGTTCACCCTGCAGTGTCAGCATTTTTCAGTAAAGGTAAAGGGTTATAAATCCCCTTTGGCAGAAGAGAGCTTGATTTGAAAATGGAATTCCCTGTTGGACAGAACAGTGACACTCCTGGTAGAAGACCATTCAGGCTTTCTGAAGAGGTGTAACTCAGAACATTAGGATTTAATTTTTCAAATTTTGACACCATTTGAGTTGTCCAGTTCCTTCTGGAGAGAGGCAGAGCTGTGCTCTCCTGATTCCTAAGCTGGTAAGTTTGCACCTCTGGTGCAACGGGAGACTGAGGACAAATTTTAGAGAAAGAGAGAACAAAGTCAGGCCTAATATCATAGTAAGGGGATCTGAAGATCAAACTGAAATTTTTTAGAGGCTGAATATGAGGAATAACTTTTGAGCAAATTACAAGGAAATATAGGGCTGAATCAGAGAGAAAGTAGGGTTAGAATGTAAATCATTAAAGCCAACATAGGTACGAAAGAACAGGAAATAAGGTGAAAGCTGGCAGATAAGAAGACTGACAGTTGGGGAGAATGCTGAGGTTCTAATAAAATTAGAAAATTAGAGATCCGAAAGGCTAGGGAGTTGGTCAGTAAATGAATTCTCAGACAGGTAATAATTGCAGGTCATTATTGATGCCAGTTCTGGTTCAGGCAGTGATATAGAGAAGTGACAGTTGTTATCATGAGGAGGCCCCGGACCTCTGAGGCCCACAAACTGTACTGGAGCCACACAGGGAGAACCCACTTTCCCTTGGTCCATCTTGTCTACCCGTGGATTTAGCTTCTTATTACAGGAAATTATTCCTAATTTCACACATTTCTCTGTCTACCTGCCCATGCTTTCCACCCAACTCAATCCTAGCAGAGTCAGTAGAGAGAAGATAATTGCTCAACAGAGCTGAAGTCAACCAAGAATCCAAGGACATTAATTTGCTTATATAAGGATAATAGGATTGAGGAATGGAGACTGTGGGGTATAAGCTGGAAATTACTGGCCTCTGAAGAAGTTTTTATTTGAAAGTGGAAGAAGTGTAGTTGGGAAGGTTTCCTGGGTAGCAAAGATCATGGTGGGGAGGATGGTGTCCTGGGCTTGAAATGAACCAAGTATGAGTTGATGAGCATCTTTTTTGAGGACTGTGTAGGGGGTGGTGTCTATTTGGGAAAACCACACATCAGTAACAAAAGAATGAGTGAAATTAACATTTTTCAGACATGTGAACACATGCCCATTGCTTTACACACAGCTCATGAAATCTGTACAACATCCCTATAAGACACATATTATCACCTGTATTTGACAGAAGACAAAACTAGGTTGCAGGGAGGTTAGTGACTTGCCCAAGGTCACTTCATCAGTGAGGGGTAGAAACAGGTTTTCAAACGAAGACTCTGCAAATTCCAAGCCACACCCTTCTTATTTAGCCCCCAGCCACTCTACTTGAGCATTTGTTAGCATATTTTATGTGTGTCAGTGAAGGATAGCAGTAGAGAAAAAGAGACTCAATGGGCCAGGAGAAAGGGATTCTGATTTGAGGAGAAATTGATGGAGAAGTCACACACTGACCAAGGGCTCTCAGAGTGATCTGGGATGAGTAAGGGACCCATGGTGTTGGAAGGTGAAGTATATAGATAGACCTAGCTATTTTGGATTTCCAAACAGAAATCTGGTAAAAATCAATTTTGTGTCCCATGAATTTTTTCACCCCAGGTAGATCCTAGAAAATTGTATAAGGTGTTGAATAAACAACCCTAGACAAAATAAAATTTTGCTGGGTCAGGATATGAAGAATATCACATATAAGTGGACTGAAATAGAGTTGCCTCTTCTCTAAATGTACATATAATAAATACTCATTATGAAAAAAGTGCATAGTTATACTCCTCAGTGATGTGTGACCTTATTATATTAGGATACTAATATTTTTTTTCCAAATCTAAGATGCCTGTCATCAATAGAGAGATGCAATATTAGTTTATGTACCACTAAAACAGAAAAAAAATGTTTCCAATTATAACTAGAAGGTGCCATTAATTGTAGGACACGTGCTGATTTCGGAGGCGTTAAAACGGGAGTACATCTGCATCCCCAATGCAGTATTTTCTTCCCATCTAATTGCTATGTATAAATTGAGGTCATGCCCCAATGTAGATATTTTTGTATACTGCTTTTTCACTTGCTTCAACACTTTCTATTGGGATGAAATTATTTTCAAAATCATAATTTTAACATCTACATAATACTTCATCATGAGGCTATTATAAAGAGTGTCACAGTAAAAAAAAATTGAATATGAATGTTAGTACTTGTGTTTAATGATTTCCTCAAAAGGGATTCTTCCATATTGAATTAGTAGATCAATAGACATAAATATTTTTAAGACCTTACCTATATATTTCCCAAAAACTTTACCTATATAGTGCTTCAAAGAAAAGTCATTTTATTTAAACTAGAAAAGCACTTTTAAAACCAGAGGCAGTAAGACCAAAGAGCCAGTACTTAAATGCTCTTCCCAGAATCTAGATTCTACCAGTGAAAGAAGTCAGCGCTCACTGGATCTATACCTTATTCTGGCACTGCCCAACCCATTCTTACTCCCCTTGATCCAGAATCAATTTCAAAGTATGTATCATTTATAGACTGTTTCTACTCTGCAGACTTAGAAGGACGCCATGTCATCTGTCCCCGCAAATGGGTAGGAAGCATCCTGTGACACCTCAGCCTCATGAGTTTCTTCTTCTCAGGACAGTGAACAAATTCCTAGGTGATAATCCTAGTCTGGCTATGTTTTCTCATAATCTCACCTTTACTTAAGAATTTCCAGCCAACCCAAAGAAACTGTCTACATATTTTCTGAATGTGTACACACTGTCACACTGTGTTGACCAATTTGAGGCCAACAGACCTCAACAGTCATTGCTTTACTAATCTGTAGTGTTTGCTTTTATGGTCTCAGTCCTTTACGGGGGTCTGACCAAAGAGGGCAGTAGAGTCAGATCTTACCACACTGTGGAGCCAGACTGGTTAAACTGAGGTTCAACACAGGACTGCTGGTTACAATATGTGAGTGTTAATAGCAGCTCCCCAAATGACTTACCTATTCAACCTTGTCTTTCAGTCCAATGAGTCCAGTGAAAATATGATTCATCTAGGAAAGGGGAAAGACAGAAGCAGAATGAGTAGGACATACAATTGAAAACAGGATATGTAATATAAAGCATCCATATAAGTTCAATTTTTTTCAGTACAAACAACAGAATCTCACTCCATAATTCAGGAAAAGAACAAAAATGCAATAAGAGAGAACAATGTTCCTACCAAGTCACTCAAATACCACCTAGGGAATTTAGATCCATGTTAAGTCTAGCCTTCAGAAATGACCTGGCAAGATGAAACAAGAGTCATTGTAGAGTCATTTAATCTCTCTAACTTCAATTTTGTGACTGCAAAGAGCAGTATCCCACCAGATGTATGGGATATCATACAGAGGTGGGATACAGAGGTATCCCACCCAGTCAGCTCAGATGGGGGTCTCATGAATGAATCCGGTCTAATTACAAAATGCCTTTGAGATGGCAAGTGCAACACGTGTGTGTTCTTCTATGATTTGACTTCTCCCAGTGTATCCCCTACATGTTGATAAGCAACTTTAATTCACCCTGGCATGGAAGTGATGGGTCTAATCCTAAATCTGCAATCATACACGTGGGCATGAGCACTTTCCTCAGCATGAAAGAATACTGAAAACATCCTGATGCAATAGGATTCATATATTTAAAAAATGTAATAGAGAAGGCTTCCCTTTGACTATGTTTATTAACATTTCAAAGAAATGCATAATTCATCATGACTGATACACTTTGTTATTATTTTTAATGAAGGGATTAAGAGTATAAGTAACTTCAGCAGAAACACTATGATCCCTATAATATTCTAGAACTCTACCTCTTCAAATAATTTTAACTATCATGACTTAAGATCATGACTCTTTTATTTTAATATCCCAATGATGTCAGACATTAACATACAAATTCACCTCACAGAGGCCAAGGTGAAGAGTCTTCATTTATGTGTGTTCAAATTATTAGTGTAAACGTTTTTACTCAAATACACGGTCTTAAGATTACATTTGTCTTCAGTACCACTGTTCTACCAAGCTCTATGTAACATTTCAAAAGCAGACATTTTATGCTTTACTAGTTATAAGACATATGAAATGGCAGTATTAGAAATTAATCCTCATTAATCATGTGAGAAGACAGTTTGGCATAGGAAGTTCCACTAGAAAGGGACAATAGTTTCTTGGATTTGCAAAGGACCCTGTGCTAGCTATAATTCATCTAGGTTGGCATCTTCCCAACACACCCAATATAAGAATCTTAACTAAAGTTAACTGATCAATATGTTTTATGCTGAGTCCTAAACTTATTAAACCCATCATCTAATTTCTCTTCCATATTTACAGGCAATCACCAGACAAACTTAAATATATCATTTTAAAATTATTCATCACAACCAGTAATCATTTTCTGATACTCTTATTCCTGTTTCTCCCAAACTAGGGCTAAAGTAAGTACTTTCAGAGATGTCCTCAGAATGCCCTTCACAGAATTCTATCATAGTGGGTTTCACATAATATGATGGTTGATGGTTTAGTATGTTTTCCTTCCCCATCATACTGCAGTGTGTAAAGGAGGTGACCATATCTTAATCACGATGAGACAAAATAATTAACAGGTGTTTTCACAATTCTGCTCAAACAAGCAAACAAACAAAACCCCAGGCTTTGCCACTTGGATTGCTCCTCAACCTTCCTATACGACTACCCCTTCATTTGAAATAATTCTTTCATTTCCAGACAAGTTTTTGGACTTTTGTGATGGAGCACTGGAATAACTGATAGAGAACACAGAACTGGAAAGCTGGAACGAAAGGAGATGGGCTTAGGAAGGATAGGGCCAAGAGAACTGATTCTTCAGAGAAAAACAGAGAGAACAGGACATGCATTGTTAAGGTGGAGGTTATACAGCATGGGGGGGGCAGTGCAGGGAATCTAGGGGGCAGCAGTGACAGAAGGTCAGAAAAGGGTAAATAAGAGACAGAGAAGGAGAGGAGGAGAGAGTGCTAATTAAGTACTCAGTTGGTTAGTTTCCGGGTTGGTGAGTAAGAAACCGCAGGGATAAGTGGTGTGAAAGAACAGGATAGAAGAGAACTTTAAGAAGTTTCAGGATCAGGTCCTTCAACCCTCTTCACTGGTCTTTGAGAAAGATGAAGAGTGACTGAACTCTATTTGGGCATTAATGGGCTTCTTCAATAGCAAAACACCCTGGACTGAATCAATGGGTCTCTATATTTAATGATATAACAATCACTTACGCACCCTAATTCCCTTCCACAGCTTCTGCACAGTACAAATTATATTTCTGATAAGAGTTCACTGAATGAAAAGAATGCCTGAATAAGTAAAATTGTGTATGGTTAATTTTTCCACTAAGGAAAAAAAAATTAAAAGTGAGAATGTAACGTATATGTAAAAGATTTGACACCCCATCATGTATGCCTAGTAACCTCGTTCATCTTTCTTTAATCAGGAATAAAAACTGTGCTAAAAAGGATAATTAAAGGAACAAAATATGTCTTATAACAGAATGGAAGCAGAAAAAAAGAATGAAATTTCAAGTTAAACAAAATGAAAGTTTCATTTATTTAATAAAAATTAAGTTGAAGGCAAATTGTCAGGTACTGATTATTAAAAGACACTGTGTCCTGAGGAGGCTTGCAGGCTGGTAGATGAGAAAAAGGGACCCGAAAAGCAATCACACTGTTCTTAGTAGAGGGAAGCCCAGGTTCTACAGAGGTGCAGACGGAAGAGCCTTCTAAGGGTCAGGACTATCTTCATAAAACTCACATTTCAAGGATGGGCAGTAGTTCACAAGGCAGAGAGAAAGGCATGCCTGGCAGAAAATAAAACAAAACAAACAAACAAAAGCTGCATATGTAAGAGTTTGGGGGTATTGATTGATAGGCAAGTTATCTTTGAAAATCTCAAAAGGGCTGTATGTTTAGGAAATGTGGTGTTTTTCATGGGGGGTGTGTGAAGTGAGGGGCTTGGGATGGTGGAGGATGAGGATAGAGGTCTGGCTCAGATGAGGAATGTCATGAATAAATAAATGCCATGATTAATTAAGAAAGGACTTTTCCTGAAGATGAGAAGGGAATAAGGTATATAGACACACAGACACATACAAACTCACACTTATTTATTTGTTTATCTTAAGGTAGAGGATGCCTGTAGCATTGCAGAAAGATGAGCCTGCAGCAGGCAAAGATGGTGAAAATGAAACCAGTGCAGGTGCTGAGCAGTAGTCCTTGGGAAAGATGGCAAGGGCACTAGAGGAGACGTTAGATTTGAAAGACGTTTTTAGAGTCTGGACTGACAGGATGTGCTGACTGATTGGATTTGAAGGGTGAGGGCAAGGGAGAAAACTGACCAGTACGTGGAGGTTTATGGTTTCAGAGACTCGGTGGATGATGGTCGCTCCATTAAACAAGATGGGATATGTGGGGAGAGCAGTCCTGGCAGGAAAGACAGTACATTCAGTCTTGGACATATTGTATTTGAAATATTTGTAAGACATCTAGGACTTTTAGCCATCAACAGTATTTCTTGCACTAAGAAGATATCCTGGCTTTGTTGATATAATGAGCATCCTCCTATGGATCAAGACAAGGAAAGAAAGGCAACGTAAAAACCCTGGTCGGGGAGGGAGGGTGGAACAGTGTTGAAGAGAAAGGAAGAAAAAAACTGCTAAGGAGGGGTCCTGTAAATAAGAGGAAAACCAAGATACTGAGGGGATCTGGGAGTCTGAATTGAAGAGAAAAGAAGTTCAAGAAAAATGAAGCATGTGTCCTCCTTAAAAAAAATCAGGGTGTGAAAGAGAATTTACGGTTTTGATTTACAAGACTTCAATTTCCTGCATCTGAAAATTATCAAGGGATATTGTTAAGCTCCACACTAAAGGACACATGAGAATATTAAAATGACATTTTCAGAAGTAACAAAGTGAAAGTGCTTCTGAATTCTAAATGATTATATATGTATATATTTGCCCTAAAACTATAAGTTTTGAATTAATAGAAATCTTCCTTCCTTCCTTCCTTCTTTCCTCCTTCCCTCTCTCCCTTCCCTCCTTCCTTCTTTCCTCCTTCCCTCTCTCCCTTCCCTCCTTCCTTCTTTCCTCCTTCCCTCTCTCCCTTCCCTCCTTCCATCCTATGGTATCCGAAAGCCTTCCATGGATTTCGGATACCATAAGCATTTATTGAGCGTTTACTTCAACGAGCACTGCTAGGAAATGAGCGCATAATATTCAAGTCTAGATAAGTGTGTTTCCAAGACCCAGAGAGAAAATATCAATTAATTTTAACTCCAGGAACTAGAAACAGCTTCCAGGAAAAGGTGACAATGAAGTTGGACAAACGAGTGCAGTTTTAGCACATGGAGAAAATGTACTGTGAACAAATTAGATTCTTAATGAAAATCATCTTGAATTAAGATGGCATTTTTACCAGGCAAATGTAATCCCCAGAATTTCTGTATTCTTGCTTGAAGATTTAAAATGGCTGCTTTGGACAGCCACATCCTTTGTTTTATGAACTTGTTACATAAATGATGACCCAAATCAATGAAAGATTTAATCCAAACCGATGCAAATGCAAACGCCCTAGTTTCAGACAGCTGCAATGGTTATTTCTGTACATCTGGGAAACAGCTGTCGAGCCTCGTTTTTACACTGGTCTTTGTTTAACTCCGAAGCAGTGTCAAGACTGAAAGGGATGTAGGTGATTAGAAGGTGGTAAACGTCTCAGAAATACACAGGAGTTTCTGAGCAATTTTTTTTCCCTGTGGGAGCTTCTAAGTGGACCTCCTTTCACAGAGCTGGCATGATAGAACATTCTCCTGGACTACCTTTTTTACATCCAAGCTCTGAGGGCACCTAGGCTGGCTGGAAGGAGTAGCTTGTTTAATGATTCCAAAAGCACTCTTCTCCAATGATTGCACAGAACAAGTCATGGATAGTCAGGTCTAAGTGATTACTCACCAGGATGCAGAGGTTATGACAGGATAGATCAAAGCTGATGCTGCCGGTCAGAGGCAAGATGCAAGGCTTGGCCCCTTGCTGTAGAAGGCTGTAGAGACCATGCATCTGAGCCAGACAGCTGACGAGATGCCTCTCCTTGGGATTCACACCGTAACAATAGGCTAATAGATTGATGCCATAAAGGCATTGACCTCTGCGGGCAGGAACATTTTCTCAAGGGGAGAAAAAGACATACTACGTCCCTGCGTGCTATAGTTTTGACAGTGACTGACAGCATGGGCTGGCCCTGGCCTCCAGGAAGTGCATACGTGAGCTTTTGCACTGTTACCCTTTGAATAACTTCTGACACACTTTGCAACGTAAAATTCTTACAGGGAAATTGCTCTATAATGCTGACTGTAACATCTAGAAACTTTGCCAATGAGAGCTAAAATATATACAGAGGTAGCTCGGCTTGAAATAATATGTTTGTGCGTGTATGTGTGTGTCCACGTGCATATGTGTGCATATGCATGCGTGTATGCAGAGGGGACACTTTTTGGTCTTCACGTTTTCTGCCTCATAATGCTATTATTCAAGTGCAGTATTAGAAAAAGCTTCTTACGTGTTATGGGCATGCTGCACACGGAGAGACTTAAGCAAGGCCAAGATGAAAATAAATAATGCATGAAGTCAGAGGCCCGAAGCAAATGTTAACTAATTTCAAAATGGGTCAAAATCACAACAATTAAGTCTCTGACATGAGAAGTCATTTTTTTCTCACTAAAATATTAACCAACTTGCTTCACTTCTTCTAGATTGATTTGTAGAGCATGAAAGGTCATTCTGGAGGCAGAGGGGGAACTTGGCTTCTACAAGCCATCCATAGTGAGAGCCAATAAATTAGGTAAAGCCCCTGTTTACCTAAGCTGAAATATTGATGTCCAAGCCCACATCGAATGCAAATCTCTACATTAATCATTTTTCTCCAGTCAGGAAATTCAGACCATGGTAACACATGCTTTGATAGACCTATACATCATAGTTACAGCAACATTAGACAGTGCCTCAGTGACAGAATACAAATACATTGCATTGGATTCCCTTCATTTTCCCAGCCTGACTTTTATTTGTGTCTGCAAACTCTGCTCTGGGTAGGTTAAGTTTTGACACGGGTTTGGGTGATATTTTTGGCTCAGCAAATAACCGAAGATTGGTAAGAAGAATGTTCTTTTGTTGGTTACCTGCCAATCAAATCTAGAGGAGACTCACATCTAGTTCCATAAGCATAGGACTTTGATGATCTAGTTGCCTGGGTTCATCCAGTCTTCTCCCACTCACACAGTAATATCATTTGTGCTTCTCAAAGCATGATCCACAAACCTCTTGCATCTGGTTATCCGGATGCTTGTTGGGAAGTACAATTCCCTAGGCCCTATACTAGGTATACTCAATCCAATTCCCTTAGTGGGGCCAGGAAATCTTCATTTCATGGGATCCCCAGTTGTTCATTATGCACATTATTGTTTGATAACTGCTGTAGACAGCTGTCAGCTTTAGGTTCCTCATGACCATTCTGATCTTGCCACTTTACTCAAAGCCATTCTATACCTAGATATGTTCCAAACCTCTACTGAGTTTTGTACTTGGCCCTCTTCTTCTACTTGTCTAGATGTCCTGCTCAATCAATTTCATTCCTCGTTAAGATCCTTATTCCCTCTATTTGCAGAAGACCCCCAAACCACTCTTTTCAACAGTGATGCTTTACCTGAGCCTCAGATTCCTGTCTGAAAATGCCTGTTGAATCTCTCCACTTGACACCTTAATGTCAACAGGTCCCAAACAAACATGGCAGGGTGGCCTCGACCATGCCACCACCCATCCAGACAGAAACCCTGATATTCTTATTGATCCTTGCATCTCCCTTTTATCTTCATCGAGTAAATCATCGAATAAATTACCTGTGCCATCTCTCCATCGTCTCCACTGGGACCCTTCCTCTTCTGTCCTCTGGTTCTGCCCAAAGTTCAGGCCGTCATCACTTCTCACCTGTCCCACCATAACAGACCTCTAACTATTCTTCTTGTCTTTTGTCTTAAACTTGTAAAATCAACCTTCCATGGGATTGCTGAGTAGTCTTTCTAAAAATAAATCTGACTGAGTCACTTATTGCCTCAAAACCATACCTACTCGTGTAGGACTGTCTGGCATGACACACCTGCCTCTACTCATTTCCCATCAATCTTCACCCTATCTCTAGGCTTTTAATATAACAGTTTGTAGTAACACTTTTTCAAAAACCTCCTGTTTTCTTTCTGCCTGAAATGCCCTCTTCTCCTCAGTTATTTCCACTTAGAAAAGTATTCCTCAGTAATGATAATTGTTATAAATGTTATTTTATATCACATAATCTGACATTGATTACCTCCTCTATGTTGAACATTGAGTTCAAAGTTCCTTTTGATTCTCACAAGGATCAACATGTGGATACTTCCATTAGCAGTCTTTTTACCAAGACTTGTTCAGGTCATTTTTCCCTCAAGGTTTTCCTTAATCTCTAGTCCAGTTCATTTCTTCTCTTATTAGCACCAACACTCCTTGTGCTGACTTCAAATAAAACATTTAGACTATTGTATCGAAATACTATGTTTTTGTTCTCCTCTCTCTCCTAATCACTAAAGTACCTGCTGCAAAAGGACAGAGCCTATGTTTTATTCTGCTTCATTTTCCAAGCACGTGGCCCCTAATCTGGCACGTGAGAAGTTGCCCAGTCAACGTTTGCTTTACTCAGCAGATCTGATTCACAGTGGTGGAGAACATCACGTGAGGGCTCTTCTCTGCATAATTAATGGGAGACGATTTGATCTAAGGCCTTGAACTTCAAGGTTAGAGGCAGGGCCATGCTCATGTTTATATCCCCTTGTTGTAACTAGTACTGTATCTTTTATATGATTGACTCGCAAAAGCGTTGGTAGAGATTTAACTGTTACTCTCTGGATTTCAGGAGTATTAAAGTGATGTTCCGCTCTGATAAATTTTAGAAAAACAGAATACACAGAGTCACTGTGAAAAGCAAAAATCATTAGGCACTCTAGCCATACTTAAGCAGCGTAATGTCAGAACGGATGTTCATTAGACTTCATGGATTTGAGTGTGTCAGACAGAATAAATGTAAGAACTTATGAGTGAGAGCAGAGAGAAAATAGGACTGGATCCATGAGGTGAAAAGGGCAAATGGCATCCTGCAGAGAGACAGAAATCTCAAGAATTAAGGGGCTCCACGACATGCATTTTTTTTACCCTAAGTGTTTAAAAATCGTTCAATCATGTAATTTGGATTGTATCTGAATATGATGATTAATATAATACAATGATAATGAGCCAGTGTTTCACTTACTGAGTGTGTAGTCTGGCCCAGGTGTTTTACATGGCTCACTATACCTGCTAGGTACATGTTTTCTCCCATTTCAAACATGAGGAAGCTGAGGGTCAGAGGGGTTAGTCATTTCCTCAAGGTCAGTCTATAATAGGTTTGCATATAATATTCTGTGTATTCATTCATGTAACAAGTACATGATGAACTGTAACTGTTCCAGACAATGTACTAGGACCTAAACATATAAGAATAAATAAGAACTTTAAGGAATTCATAGTCTGGTGGTAGAGTCATGGAAAATAACACAGAAGATACAATGTAAAGGTTTTCCTGAGGGATTTATCCTGCGGGCACCATGATGAGGGCTATGGTAACCCATGAGATAGGTACATAATTCAGCTTGAAGTGAAAAGGCATATAAGGGTTCATGGAACACTTCCCAACAAGTCACAAATAAAGTCTGACTTTATGAGAGAAGAGTCACATTTTAGACGGAGGGAATGGAACACACAATTGACCCAGAAGATGGTCCCAACCCATCTTTCTCACCCCTACTTTCACTAGAATGTGAGAAACTAATGTCAGATTATCTTGATTTTGCACTCTTGAAGTGGACACGTTGAGAGATGATGTTAAATAGATCACACATCTTACAAAGCTGCTACTCTGAAGTGTCAAGTGTTCAAGGGAGACAATGTGTGTGTCACGAAGGGGCACTGACATTTTGTCCGACACATCTGTACACATCAATGGTGCCCTTTAGTGCAGGAGTGAGCACTACCAATGACAGTCCTGTTCTAGGCATCGTGCTAGGTCTTAGACACACCATATCTGACTTATTCCTCACAACGGTCTACAAATTGGTTTGCTTGCCTTTGTTGCATGGATAAAATGACTTATATCCCAGGAGTTTAAATAACTGTCCAAAAATGATATACAGAACAGATATAAGAGCCAAGATCTGAACCAAGAATTTGATGGCTCCAAAACTTCTCGCTCTATCTGCTAGGGAATCAGAAATAAGGAAACAAGTCTTATTTTGTCCCCTTGCTGAGCTTCCCTCCAGCATCCCAGAAAGGTACTTTCTTCTCCTAGTCTAGTCTTCAAGGGGGACAAGACAACCCGCAGCTTCTATATCAGCTTCTCAATGAGTGGCAGACTCTGTGGGCCCATTTCCTTCCATCTTTCTGTTTCTTCCTGATTTGACTCTCTGTCTTTTACCCTTACTTCCCCCACAATCCAGCCAGAAAGAGATCATTCCTTTTGACTATGTAGGCTAGTAAGTGTGTTCTTATTAAGCTTGCTCCCCTGTGTCTATTAAACTATTCTGATACTAATTAATCTAGGTCTTAGAAGACCAATAGAAATCCCCTAGTAATGTATTATTTCATAAGGACTGTATGTTACCAGGTTTACAAGAGCTCAACCAGAGCCACTAATGGGAACTACAAGCTCAGAGTAATGAAACAAATATGAGAGCTGATTCCCACAAGAAGTGCAGGCTTTCTTTGTACACCTTCCTGTCTCACTTTCATGAGTATGGAATTGTGAAGCCTAATTTTCTGAGCAGTGTCCTTTTGTAAAACTTCTCTGTCTTTACGGTATCCTCAGCCATGAGGGCTCCCCCATCCCTCCCTTTTCACTTTAGTCTAATTCTGGGTGTGGGTTGAGATCCCAGAAGTAGTCGGTTTCTGCTCTGAGCATACTGTGCATTAATCTACTACACACCAAAGTCCATTAATTTTGAATGGTGTTATCAATTATACTACCTGACAGGAAGATAACTATGTTATCACCTTGGCAGAAGTGTCTTTCTTAGGAAATCTATACAGCCTCATCACGACTCTAACGCTGATGGATAACTCTCTTCTCAAAAATCACAATTTGAGTACATTTTCTTTCATGCGATCTTAAAAATGCAAGCAAATAAAAAAACTTCTGAGCCTCGTACCACCTAACCACACAGACAGTGAATGAGCTTACCCTTATTCTTCTGATAAAAACAAGAGTTCCTGCTTATTCTGGTTTCTTTAAATATATCCTCCTTGCAAGTGTGAAAGACAATGTTAGCACGTGTACCTGGTCTTGTGAGATTTCCCAGATTTATCTATTAGGTGCCACTGTGAAGTGACTCTGTCCCATTTTCCCATTCTCTGTCTAGACCCTTCCTAGTGGCACACTGTCCTGTCCTTCCTGGCCATGCTGCAGGATAATTTCTGCTTTGTGATCCTTCTGCAAAAACGCCAATAGAAATGAACAAATCCACCTTTGTGCTAAACTCCAGGCGTCTTAAATGATCTCTCTTAGAAGAAATATTAGGAGGCCACTCAAAACCCTTCCCTGGCTTCCTAACGTGCTCCACACAAAATAGAATCTCGTTGCCAGCTATGCCGTACAAGGCACTCACTCGTTCATTCGTGCACGTTAGCCTATGTCGGGTGCCCACACTCTGTGCCAGACACCCTTCTAGTTACTGTTGACAAGACACAAGGTCTAAAACACCCTATACTTAATAAAGGAGAAGAATACTAGCAAGGAGCAAATACACATGTGATATGATTATAGAGAGTGAAGAAGTAGGATACAGAAACTAAAGCAGGGTGAAAGTAGGTGACGGGCAAGTGGAAAGAAAGGACAGGGCTGCCAGAGATAAGGCAGTCAGGAAAGAGCCCTGAGGAGGCAATGGTGGAGCAGAAGTAGCAGTGAATTTCTAGGGAAAGATTTCCGGACCATGAGAAGGTCCAGAACACAGGATCTGAGGCTGGAATGAATTTGGCCATTTCAGGGGAGAGAATGGGACCACAGTGCTTCGAGCAGAGAGAGCGAGCGAGGTTAGTGTTGGACAGGGGCTCGATCATGCAGCCCAGGAATAAAGGGAAACAGGGCACTGCTTTGAGCTGCTCCTAAATCCAGCTCCAGGCCTGAGGGCAGAGGGAGCAAGGAGCCCTTCACTCTCTAAAGTGACTGCTCATGAGTCTCCACTGTGCAAGGGAATGATTCTACTAGCATGTTAGTAACAGCAGATTTGTATGTCGTTTCAATATCTCTTTAGGCTGAAGCAAATCAAATGTATGTGTTAGAAGAATATTTAGTGATATTAGCTATGTTCACAATATTTTCTTTCCTGACAAAGGCAAAGAACACCATAGGGCAGTGGGTCTCATTTCATCTTAAATATTATGTGTATTTGTATGTGTGTGTAATATTTATATATAATATTTATTTTAATTATATATGTATGTAGTTTATGAAATAGATGTATAAAATATCACAGAATTATGCACTACAATATTAAGAGTAATCTTACTGATGATGGGGTTATGGACAGTGTTATTCTACTTTTTAAAATTATTTTTACATTATTTTCCAAATTTTCTGCAATAAATATGTTCGACTTTTATTGTTAAAAAGATCCAGGGCTTCCCTGGTGGCGCAGTGGTTGAGAGTCCACCTGCCGATGCAGGGGACACAGGTTCGTGCCCCGGTCCGGGAAGATCCCACATGCCGTGGAGTGGCTGGGTCCGTGAGCCATGGCCGCTGAGCCTGCGCGTCCGGAGCCTGTGCTCCACAGCGGGAGAGGCCACAACAGTAAGAGGCCCGCGTACCGCAAAAAAAAAAAAAAAAAAAAAAAAAAAAAAAAAAAGATCCAAAGCTGAAGATCTTTTTAAAATAGCTCTAATTGAGGAATCTTTAGGAAAATATTGAGGAAGAGTGATTATTTAGAACTGTTAATCATTCATTTGTGAATTACATACTGCTAATTAACAGTATGTTGGACATGCTTACTTCTCTGAGTGTCAGTTTTGTCCTTTGATAATGGGTAAAATAACTACCTGCATGTTAGGGTTATTATGATAAGTAAATTAAAAAGATTGAAAGCAATACAGAAGTCTTAATTATATTATTGATATTTTAGGGGTCAGGGATTATACATGTATTTATACAATATCTAGCAGAGTTTTATATGGAATAGCTTTAGATAAACAATAAAAGTTTTCGATTGCAAACTATGAGGCACGCTCCACTGATATATAATCATAATATAATTAAAAGGCTGGCTGGAAATTGACTTGAAACATATATTCTATGATCAATCCAAGTCCAGTCTTCCCTTCTCATCAATGAATATTCAATCTATCTCTGCACACTTTTAACACTATACCCTTCATTCGCTTAGCAGTAACAATTCTGTATTAGTACAGAAATCACTATTAATACTTTTTTCTCTGTGAAGACAAATCTATTTTTCTATTTTTTTCACTCTTCGTTCTGCTTCTTTCTTCATAATTCAGGTAAAAGTGGCTTTACCCAACATTCACACGGTAACCTTTTCAGCATTTAATAACGTTTATCATCTCTCCTTTCCACTTCTCCAGATTTTTCTCTTCATTTTTCCAACTAATCCTCAGAAAATAAGGCTACCAGACCCCTCACTTTCTTCTAGAACATGCTCTCTATAGACTTAGGAAGTGGTGAAATCTAAACCTGAACACAAATTCCAACCAGGTTTGATGAGCACAGAGCAAGGGACTCTACCTGCCTAACCATTTTAATTCATTCTAAGATCAGGTAGCCTTGTAGGAATCCTATCCCTAGTTGTCATCAATGAACTTCCGACATCGCGTATTGGAAAGGTGTTGGTCTTGGAACTCCGAGTTGAAACATCTGCAACGTTTCTGGCACATAATAAGTATGCTGTAGATGATGGCTACTATTGTTATTATCACTATATTTATTTTAGACTCCTGAAGATATTTTATATTTGCAACCACTAAGCCGTATCTCCCTGATCCTGTCCAAACACATTTGTTTTTTTAGATCTCTGGGTAGAACATTCATCCTTGTTAAGCTGTATTTTGTGAGAATTAAATTCTTATCACTGTAGCCTGTTACTATCTCTTTGGATCATGATTCGGTCAGAAACTGCACATACTTTCCTTCCCAGATTCCTGTCACCCTTGCATTTGATGAGCTGTCTACTGTACCTTCAGCAAAGCCACAGATAAAAATGTGTACTGCAGCAAATTCAAAGGCAGAGGTGCATGTGCTGTGCATCACCCAATGTAAGGAAGAAAAGGGCTGCTTTTAGCAGCGTACATCTATGCTCTTTGAAAAATGTCAGGCTGAGCTGTTTTTAATTATTTTATTTTAACCCTCTGGGTCACTATATTTACCTGAAGTGCATTTAAAGTAATAGGATCTAAGGACATTTGAAAATTGTCATTAGCTGTCATCTTTTAAAAGATAAATCACAATTCAAATTTGAAAATTGGAAATGTCTTCCTATATGTGATTAGTATAATTAATGAAAATCAATTAATCTTTAAAATTTACTCTAGTGTAGGCTCTAAGCCAGACCCTGAAGAAGTTCACAGTTTAGTAAAACACAGATATGTAAGCACATCATTTCTATGTACATTGTCAAGTACTCTAACAGAGGAATTCACAAGTGTTTCTAAAAAATCACAAGGAAATTTCTAGCCACATACTTACAAAGATTTTAGAGCTGGAAAATACTTTAAAGACAATAAAATTCAATCTTCTCATTTTACCAAGGAGAAAACTGGTTCAGAGAGGAGAAGCAACTTACCCAAATTCACACAGCTAACTGGTAGACCAGAACTCAGATGTCTAAGTACAAATCCAGTGTTCCTTCTCCTATCTTCCCCTTGACAATGGCCTCCAACACCAATAAATGTATGCATTTATGTATTTATAGTAACTGAATACCCTGCCTGAAAATGGATTCTCATAATCTAGGGTAGAAGATATAGATGCAGAATAAATAGGAAATTTGAATCCTATTAAATCTTTACCCCAGAACATGCCTAAGGACTTAACACACAAGCTCATGCACAGTTAGATTCCCTTAAATTCCAATATTAGCTTTTCATTATTTGTTTGTTTGGGTTTTTTTCCTCCTCAGTGGAGTGTAGGAAAATACAATAACAACACCTTGTTAATTGAGGATTCAGGCTTGTTAGCTTTTAATTAATTCATTCTACAAATATCTGTTGGCTTCTACTATATGAAAGGTCTTTTTTAAGATAAAATATAAAGTAACTCTGGTAGCAGCCCTTAAGGAAGTCTATTTGTCTTGGGGGTACTATGCTCTTTGTGTTATAAAAAGCCTAATGGAATGTATCATATGTAATAATGAAAGAGGACCATTCCAGGTCCTCACTCTTACCAAGAGCACACAGGCTACTGTCACTGTTCTAGGATGTCTGCTCCATCACCATTAGAGGATCCAGTAAATATTTAGAGGATATTACTAACTGATAAGCATTGAGGTACATGATTTAAGCAATATTTTCTCATTTGGTTCTCCATCTACTCTGAGAGCTTGATGTTTTAATTATCCCCTAGTTATTACAGCTGAAAACCTGAGGTAGTTAGATACTGATTAACTTGTCTCGGATCACCCATCCAGGAAATGGCAGAGCTGGAATGTGAGGGCAAGTCTACATGACTGCAAAGCCTATGCTCTTTCTGCAGTACTTTTGGAATGTTCTGGAATCAAAGTGTGGTGAGGGCCATGCGTGTCTCTAGTCTTGGGACAAATGGGTATGAGGAGCTTAGAAAGAGTCCATCACTGAATGCAATAATTTGCCTTTGTTTGAGGTGAAACTTGTACTATAAAAACACATTTTTCTATAAATGGAAATACAAATATATATACACACATTTCTTAAGTATCTCTAAGTGCAAAATTCTGCACTTAATCTGTGAAGTTCTGCACTTAGCTTTTAACATTATTATCCATTATTACTGTTAATGAGAATTATTTTTCACTTCCCTTTGTGAAGCTTCCCTGTCTGCATTTACACCATGAGCAGTTATATGCAAAGTAGCTTGCTGTAAATTTCTATTATATTTTTCCCAATGTGGAGGGTTCTGGCAATGAGTTTATCTCCTGTTAAGGACATTCCTCCTTGGCCATGCCAAATTGCCTCAGCTCTTTGGTCTTACCAATGGTGTAACACATGCCAGAAAGTTTCCCCGGGGAAATTAGGCAGCTCTAAGCAGCTCCAGATCTTTTAGCCTCAAGTTTCCTCAAAATAACCTGGACCATTTCCAAAGTCTTCAGTTCCACCTCACTGGTCCCTGGACGAGTTGTGGAAGGTTTTTGAATGACCTTGATCCACCCTAATTTGAAATCACCACAGGGGAGAGAAGGAAAAGCTGAGAGCAGAGGATGATTCCCAATCAGGACAGGTCCTCTGGAAACTGACACAGGCCCGGTATGGAGGACCACATGTCTTCCATTTTTCTTAGTGGATGGCTGTATCACTCACGCTGGGGACGGGGTTCTGCTGAGAAGAGGTCTCCCCCTGGCTTTCTATTAGACGAGGTAAAAAATTTAAAAAGCAGGGGTCAGACTCTCCATCTCTCTTTCATTTACTTTCCCCACAGTGAATTTTCAGTGTAGACGGGAGACTGAAACTGTAAGGGTTTCAATTAACTGTGCAGTAGTAGGCAGTGGGGATGAAATAATAAATAGGATAAACTCTTTACTCTTCACTCACGAAGCCTGAAATTAGTCATGAATAGAGGTCATTTCAATAAAGTGGGAAAGATAGCAGGAAAGGAAGTGTTAGGCAGAGCTGAGAAGGAACATAACCCAGACCTGTGGGGCTGGGCAAAGCCCAAACTTTGATACCTACATCTACTCGTCCTCAGAGATTACATGTTATATTTTTGGTCTAAAAGACACTTACGTAACACCTGATAAATACCATGCACTCTTATAAGTGCTTTAGCAACAATTAACGACTTTTGGGGGGACAGGGTGTCGTGTGGCATGTGGGATCTCCGTTCCCCGACCAGGGATTGAACCTGCGACCCCTGCCGTGGAAGCGCAGGGTCTTAACCACTGGACCGCCAGGCAAGTCCCAACATGAACTACTTTTATCTTCATATTGACCCTATGAGGAAGATCCTACCAACATCAGCCCCACTTGATGCCCAAGGAAACTGATACACAGGTAGTTAGAGAAACCCGCCCAAGGTCATACAACTAGGAAATGACAGGCCTGGGATGTGAACACCGAGGCTGTGCCCTTACTGCTAAAATTGGTCTCCCTCAGAAGATCCTGGAGCTGGTCTGCAGGGGTGGGGTGGAAAGGGAAGACTTGAGGACCACGTCATATCCTGCTGTGCTGGGAAAGTACAACAATATTTACCCTGTGGCCTTGGCTTGGAAGAAAAGGAGGACACCGAGATACTGCTGGGCCAGAACTATGGCCTGGGGCAGGAGAAAGGCCTGCCTGAGCTTCCTGCCAGATGCTGTGAGAGCCTACTTCCTATTTAACCTTTCAGTCTGACCCAGGCCTATCACAGACCTCTGTGAGTGCCCGTCTCTAAGGAAGGGAACATGTAAGTAATCTTTCCCCACATTAAAAGCAATTTTTGCAGACAGCAGTTTCTCTCGCCATACTTCTCTTCATCATGCAGAGGAAGATTGATGACAAAACCCCCATCTCTGACAGGCAAGTCCAAAACTGCTCTCACACTGCCAGCCTTTCAGAGGAAATGAGAGCACAGTTGGTCAAACCAGGGAGAGGATCTCCTCTGTGTTGTTACTATCCATAAGCCAAAAATAACTGGACCTCCCAATAGTCAGGAAACCTGAAGAACAGAGAGTGGGAGAGAGAAAAAATGCATCTGTTTCATGTACAAGAAAACATCAGAAATGCAGACAGGGCTCCGCATACTCTCAGAGCAAACTATTGCACGAAAAGTAAATCCCCAGGGCCCTTCAATCACCCGTTATCTACCCCAGACTCTCCTCTTCAAATATCTGTCCTTTCCTTCCTTCTTCTTTGCCTCTATTGCACAGAAAACAGAAATAGGTCAAATACTAGCTTGACCTTGAAAAAGTGTCTCACACTCTTGGAGTCTCAGTCTCCTTATGTGTAAAATGTGGAGGATTAATGGGACCTCACAGGTAGCTCTGTTGTCAACTGGGGGGTGCACGTGGCATGACGCTACCTGCGTTGGGAACACTCAAAACAAATTTCTCTTTTTTTACTCAGAAAAACAGCTTTTGAGCTCTGGCTCGTCTTCCTCAGTAGTTCTGTGATCTTGCATATGTTGTTTAAACTGGCTGAACCGCCACCATCACCCATAAAAATGAAGGGAAAGAAGGGAAAGGATTTATCATTCTGACAAGTAGAATTTCTATGAGGAAGGAAACTGTGTTCTACATAAAAAACACGTTGATAAGCTCTGGCATTAGCTGATGGGCACCCCACCATTGGAGAAGAGGGATAAGTTGTATAGGAGAGCTCAACTTGAAATAGAGAAGGAGGAAAAAGAATGGAGAAGCAGGGAAGGAGTGGCCATAAAAGACCCTGTGGGGAGTTTCTAAAGTCCACTGAGGTAAAAGATTTATGAAATTCTGCAGTGGTGCAGTAGCTAAAGGGCACTGTAAGAGTAAGCTTTCCTGATTTTCCATTTTAAGTTGTCTGCGTGGCCATGATGTAAAACCCTTCTCTGTTTTACACTACATCTTAAGGACAGTCTAATAATAGACGCAGACAAATTTATTAGGAGTGTTGATTTTAGAAAAAGGGACGAGCCAGAGTTCCAAGTGTGGATCAACAAAGATGACCCAGGACAGAGAAGGTACCCAGACACTTAGGTGGCCATGGAAACAGCACTTTGCATATATTGTGGGAAGCACTGCATGTTCACAGCCCCAGGGGATTGGTGAGGGGAGCTAAACTCAATGTTAGGTAGATTTTGAGAAGTAAACAGGATCCCAGCTGAGAGCCAGGTTACCCAAGGATAATCATATTAATGTGGCAGGTAAATGACTCCCTCTCTGCAACACATTACCTGGCTCTTAGTAGGTGGCCCCCCTCCTTCATTCTCTCCCTCCATCCTTTGCATCCTGTTGGTATTATATGTAGCCTTGAACAAAACTGCTCTAGTTTTACTTTGGAGTGCATATGTCTACATCATACTCCAGCCCACAT
Source organism: Pseudorca crassidens (assembly GCF_039906515.1). NCBI lineage: Eukaryota > Metazoa > Chordata > Mammalia > Artiodactyla > Delphinidae > Pseudorca > Pseudorca crassidens. The sequence continues at coordinate 58,775,104 of NC_090304.1, forward strand.
CATTCCAAAGGGGAAATACTAGCTTGCCTGTTCCAACTACAGTATCTTTCAATCTTTAGAACGCACATTCTTTTTTTCCTTTTCAAGTCACATCATCACAGTGAATATTCATCTGTGTAAAAGTGATTCATTATCACCTTTAATTTTTACCATCGACTGTCTTATTGTTCATTACCATCCAGAGGCTGGTTTCTCATTTTTGTCCTTGAATCCACAGTTTTTATTTCCTCTGCAGACTGCTTTTCACATCTCCTTTTACAGTTTCTGTGTTCCTCCAAAACCATCCCTCTGTGTTCCGTGATCAAGCCGAGTGGCAGTCACTAAATTATTGGGTATTCTCTGCAGCTTCCCAGCATTGATGATTTTCGGCCATATAATCTGCTTGCTCTTTTCAGTGAGCCATATATTGGAAAGGACATATGGGTATTACTGCTCACGAAGCTCAAAATGGGAGGGAGATTACTCAGACTAGCGTCTGGCTGACTTAGAGACCAACTTCCTGTTTATTATCAACTATTATCTGTGTTGATTTTTTTTCTTTCAATCCTCTTTGTCTTTCTGTCTCTAGTTCCATATGATCGTGTGGCTGAGTTTCCCGTGCCTTGCAATACTATTCCTCCATCTCTAATGGCATCCTTCACCTTCACTGTCAACACCTGGACTTAAAGTCCTCTCTAGCTCCCTCCTCTTTTTTTATAAACTCATTTAGTTAGTTCCCACTACACATAAAAATAATTCCCAGGCACCCCGGAATTTCTTACAGACTCTTTCCTGAAATATTCACCCTGGACATACAGCATCTCTCTCTGGCCTGCACTTTTCTTTTTTCTGAATGAAAGTCAGAAGAGAACTGATTAATCATACTCCCGAGTCCAGGAACATTATCAATTACCATCATTGGCTCATCAAAGTCTTCTCCTTTATTTTATATACTTATGTATTTTCTCTTTTTACACTGTCTTAGGAGCCTTTGTTTGCATGCGTTCATACAGCCATTTCTGCTGTAATACTTGTTTTGTAATAGTGAATTTTTTCCATTGCCAAGGATATAGAGAACAATTGAGCAAACTTCACATTATGTGTAATTCCATCTAGGAGAAACCCTAGGTGAGTGCAGAAAACTGCACGCTGCTGATTGGAGTCCGATAGGAATACACCATACACACTCCTCAAACATCTGCCAACTACCTCAAGTTACCATGTATGTTATGAGCCATGCACAACCACATCTGCATTACAACTTTCTGTCTAACTTCAGAAAAACCTCATTCCACCACCTCAGGATAACTCACAAACTGCAACCTTTCCCACGCCCATGTTCACAGAAAAGCTTTCATCTTTTTTAAGGTAAAAATTGGAATAGGTACACATTGCAGCAGGTATGATTTTAACTGTTTAACATGTGCATAACTGTGCTGCAGATTTAAGTTCTGATCTTTTTAGTGTTACTGACAAAGTTTTTCATGTTCTCTCCAAACCTATTGATATTCTTCTCACAAGAATTGTATTTTTTTAAGGCACTGTATTTTTTATTGTAAGATTTTGTATAGCAAGATGATTTTTAGGAAAGAATATGTTGTATTATGAAAAACTGACTGTTTTGTTGTTTTGGGAACATGTATGTTTAATTTATGAAACACACATCATGTTATAAATGTCATTCTGCTTCCTTCTACTTTCTTTGTCATTGTTCTGAGCACTATGCTTTCAGATCCTTCAGTGTTGCTCTGTATGGTTTCTAATTACTGCATACCACTCCTCCACATTTTATCCATCATTCTCCCATGGGTGAGCACCCACACAAGTTGTCCTTAAATTTTTGCTACTATAAATGCTACTATAAAATAAACGTTGGAAAAAACCCTTATAGAGCCAGACAACACTTTCCTTTTTTGTGTGTGTGATGAAGTGCAGTGTTTATTGCACGGAGCCAAGCAAGGAATCCAGGCCAGACACCACTTTCTTTGACATATATACCCAGAACTAGAATTGCTAGGTCATACGTGAGAAAACCCTTACTTTTCCTAAAGAGTAGAAGTTCTCAGCTTGCTCTCAAGAACTCCTACAATGGTCTACCATGTCCACAACAAAGCATAAGCATGTTTACATCTCTACCTGAGATTTATAGCCTTATCATTTTTGCCCGTTTATCTCCATTCCCTTTCGCCATTTCTTCTTAGTCTTCAGATCCAGCTTCAGAGCACTTGTGATCTTTTTGACCCTGCCTAAGTCCTGAGACTCACTCTGCAGTGGTAGACCTCTAGCTCTGCAATTCGCATTCCTTTCTCCATGGTCCCTACCCATCCCCTAGTTACACTGATTTTGCCACCACCTTCCTCTGTTTTCTCAATAAATTTTCCACCCGTTCTGTCAGGCCCAGGCTGCCTGTCTGCTAGTTCAGTACAGATTGTCATATCATATCCCTCATTTTTATTCATTCATTCCCCTGTAAGCAAAACGTGGACACTAGCCCATGTCCAAATATCTGCCTAGGCTTCTCTCACACATCATTTCTTCTATGAAGTATTCTTTAACTACCTTATCTAAAGTGGAAATAATCCCTTTCTTCCACAAATCCGTTACATTTTTTTTTTTTTTACCTCTTTGCTTTGTTAATATTTGTTTATATATCTCTTTTCCTAAGGAGATCCTGAGCTACTTAAGGACGGGGCATTTGTCTTATCTTCATTTTCCCCACGTTTAGTAGTTCTCAAAAATTCTTACTTGAATGATTGAATACATGAGCAAAAAATGAATAAATCAAATGTTATTTTGTGTCAAGTGCCCTTAAATAATCAGTTTGTAATGCCCAATATGTTAGGCACAATTTAAAACTCTTTATTAACATAGAACAGAAAAATGAGATGATTTTGAATTTTAAAAAAAAACTGTCTTAAAACCAGTTCACAAAGGAGACTGCCTGATTATTTATCACTTTACTTTTTTCTTAGAAAAGGACGCTTTATTAATTAGCCTCTCTAGTCTGTAACCCTTTTCTATAGTTATCATACTACATATCAGTAATGCTGGGATCTGCTAAAATGAAATATAATTGATAATGAATTCAGCAGCCAATTCTCACATTATTCTCAGATGAATTCCAGTTGATTCAATTCATCCCTTCTTTCCTCACAATCCCTTAGATGATTTTTATTAAATATTAAATAGGAGTTAGGAAGGATTATGATTCTGTATTACTTGTGCAGGAATATATGCTACTCTAGGATTGTGAGTGTGTGTATGTGTGTAAATGCAGAGCTCGGCCATGCCGATTCACTCAAGACCATTCTGGTTTTAGCATTAGAAGTCCTATATCCCTGAATGAATCTCTTTCATTCTGGGCAAATTAGGTTGGTCATCTTAGGTATAAAGGTGCTTCATTTATGTGCAGTATTTTAACCAGGCATTTAAGACTTTCTATAATCTAACATTGACCTTCTTTTCTGTCTTATTTTTAGCAATGCTTCCTGCAGTCTACTTTCTAGAAAAAGTGACCTAGAGCCGGCTCTTTACACATGTACTGTTCTCCTCTCCTGCAATGTTGCAAGTCTAAATCCCTCCTGTTTGTTAAGGGCTAGTTAAAATGCTATTTCTCTCACCACGTGTGCCTTTCTACCCACAGATTCTCCCCACTCTGAATATGGCTTTTGATGCTGATGCATTTTGGTCTTGCATTACAGTGACTTATATGTGTCCTAATGCTTTGTCCCAAAGAAGGAATCGATGTTAACCAGATGACTACAAAACGTAGTTCAGAATCTTCTCATGGTATATAAATTAATCTTGTATATTACTCATTAAGTGTCCATATTTCCTGGTAATTTTTCAATACCAATTATTCTTCCTATTAACCAGTTTTGTTTTCCAGTATCTAATGCACGGCAAATCCTTTCAATAACCATAATTATTGGATTTGTCTTATTTAAGTTCTTCTCTATAACTGAGGGAGAGAAGATAGTACAACAGAATGAGTATATGCACTGAAGCCATTCATACATGAGTTTAAATTATAGTTCTTTCTTTCACCATCTTGGACGAGTCATGTAAACTCACTGAGTTTCAGTTTCTCCATCTTTGAAATGGACACAAAACATCTTCCCTATAGACATACTATACAGCTTAAAGATAATGAGTATCAAGTGTCAACAAACTTTTCAATAAAGGGACAAATAAGCAGTATTTTTGACTTTGTGGCCCATATCGCCTGCCAAAGCTACTCCACAGCCATTGTAGTGTGAAAATACCCCTAGACAATAAGTAAATAAAGGAGATGGCTATGTTTTAATACAATTTTGTTACAGAAACAATGAGGCAGGTTTGGCTGTTGGCCTGTTTGCCAACTTCTGATGTGTACTAAGCACTAAATAAATGGGAACCAGTACTACCATGAGCTAATCTGTCTTTTCTTACTGAGCATTTTGATTTTGTGGTCTTGATCCAAATTAAGCTCAAACTAACACAATATTTGCCAATAACAGAAGGCTTAGTTTCTGTTTTTTCCATAACTTCTTCCATACAACTAGTATAGGAAAATTATATGACCCAGTATACTGAATGTATTCCTGGTAAGGATAGAATGCTGAAGATTCAGCTTTTGAGAATTCTGACTCCTGATTCCCCTTTTTCCTATTCAGCTATAGTAACTGATGCCCCCAATCTTATAACTTCTATCTTGCCCAGTGTCGAAAATCATCATGATCTAGTCATGAAGCATGTTAAGGACTCTGAGAGAGTCTGGAATTAACCAGCCACCTCAGTGCCCTGGTACGGAAGCCTGGGTACTCTGAGTCTCTCAAGATAACCTTTCTCCCAAATACGTTAATTTCTCCAAAACTCAATGTTTTTGTGTCCTGATTAGCTCTATAGCTTGCCAGAGCTTTACTGATCCCTAAAATCCAGATGGTCTCAATTTTGGCTATAAGTTAGAATCACCTGAAAAGGTTTGAAAAGGGAATTTTTCTTAGACTAGTCTAAAAAAGCAGTGACCATACAAGAATTAGACTTTAGCAAAATGTAAAACTTCTCTTATTAAACAATATCATCAATAAAATGAATTATCAAGATCGAGAGAAAATGTTTCACAAAACATATATCTGACAAAGGACTGGTATCTAGGGTATATAAAAACAAACAAACAAACAAAAACCTCTTACAACTTAATAGTAAAAAGATAAGAACCCAATAAGAGTAGCCAAACAACTTAAAAGTCACTTCACAAAATAAGATATATAAATGGTCAGTGAGTATATGAAAAAGTGGTCAATATCATTTGTCAGTACAATGAGATACCAATATACGTCTGCCAGAATGACTATAATTAAAAAGATTGATCACCAAATTTATTGTGATAATCACTTCATGAGGGATGTAAATCAAATAAGTATGCTGTATACCTTAAACTTATACAGTGCTGTGTCAATTTTATCTCAGTAATACTGGAAGAAAAAGAAAATAAATTTAAGAAAGCATTTTTTCTCTTTGGGGCAAAAAAAAAAAGATTGATGTTGCCAAATTTTGGTGAAGTTGCGGAGCAAACTAGGATTCTATCATAAATTGTTGGTGGGAATGCAAAATGGTGCAATCACCTAGAAAACAAGTTTAGGCAGTTTCTTGTAAAGTGGAATTAAACTTGCCCTATGGCCTGGTGATTCCCCTCCTACAAAAATGAAAACATACGTTTACAAAAGGACTTGTGAAAGAATGCCCATAGTAGGTTTACTTAATAATAGCTAAAAACTGCAAGCGGCCAAAGTGCCCATTAAAAGAAGAATGGATAAACAAATTGCAGTATATTTATGTAACACTACACTACTACTCAACAGTAAGAAAAAATACTATTAGAGACAGTGGCCTAGATAAACCTCAAAAGCATTATGTAAAGTCAAAGAGAACAGTGCCTTACACAAGTATGTAACGTATGATTCCATTTGTGTGAAATTCTCAAAAAGGTGACAATCTGTGATGAGAAAAAAAAAAAAATCAGAATAATGATTGCCTCTGGGGACTAGGGGCAAGGAACTGACTGGGAAAGGGCTTGAGGAAATTTTCTGGAGTCACGGAATATTCTATACCTTGATAGAATTTTGGGTTACAGGGGTTCACGCATTTATTAAAATTCAGCAGTTGGACTCTTAAGATATGTGTATTTCATTGTACGTAAATTTTACATCAGAAGAAAAAAGTTGTAAAACAGTATTGTATTCTTGTTAATGACATGCAAGCTGACATATTCAGGGAAACGTGTGCTAATATCTGCAATGTATGTCTAAATGGACCAATAGAATAGATTACTAGATGGATATTCAGATAGATATTTGATAAAGCAAGTATAGAGAACTTTTCAATGTATAATCCAAATGAAAAATACATAGATGTTCAATGCAGACTTCTTTCAATTTTTGTATGCTTAAAGCTTTTTATAATAAAATGACTCTACCCTGAGATTGTGATTTAATTGGTTTGGGAGTAGGATGTAGATGGGTTTTTTTTTGGTTTATCTTGCTTTGTTTTGAAAAAGCTTTCCAGGTTATTTTAATGGATAGTAGTCAGATTCAAGAACAACTGCACCAACATTTTTCAATTCCACCCCAGGGAATACGGACAATTTCCTCCATATATTCACTCAGAGATTAGATTTCTTCTCTAAATTTGACAAATTTTTTGCTAACATAAATTTGTCACCCTGCTGACTGTGAGTCTTACCATGGCATGTGGACCCTACCACCCTGCCTCATCCAGAGGATTACAGCCCTTACTTACTGGCTCTGGTATGAATCAAACCCAGAGGAACCAAGCCCACTGATTCCTCCTTAGGAACCAGCAACATTACTGAAATGCTCCCATCTGTTTTTTTTTTTTTTTTAATTCCCATCATAGCTTCTCTTCTTCAGCTTGTTGCACTGACATTCCAGTATGCCTGAGAGTTCTGCTTCAGTTACAGAAGACAAAATTAAGACATCAGGTCATAAGATTAGATGAGACTACATTACAGGTTATGTGTTATTGGACTGTTGTTCCTCAAAGAAGGTACATTTTTTATCTGATGAAAGATGAAAAATGATCACCTTTCCTTACCATCATCATCAAGACAGGTTTTTGGTTAATATGTTATATATTATTCGAGATACATGCAAACATGTTTCATTATGTGGCGTGGAAGGCAAAGCAAAAGACCCTCAACTAATTGTTTGTTGATAAAAGCTGAGTAATAATCCTCTGTTAAAAAACAAACAAATAAAAGAAGGACACGTATTTATCAGAAAAGATATATGCACTCCTGTGCTAAATTGGTTTCTCCTCCCAAACTTGACCGGCAGCTCTTTCGGCGCAGGGCTCATGTTCTACCTGCTTTTGATTTTTCCATTGCCAACACAGCCCTGGCATGTGGGAGGTTCTCAGTCAGTTATTGAGGTCAATGTGAAAATAATTCACCAGAAATTCCTGTGTTCTTGCAACATGATTAACTTGCATTCATCTGTGTGCCTGTAAATATTCTATAATCCTAAATTTAACTCATACAGTCAGTTGGTATGACAGCTACTAATATTGCTCTTTACAATTAAGAAAACTGGGGCTTATAAGGTAAAATAATTTGCCAACCCAGAAAGTGGCAAAGTTGGTATTCTAGCCCAGGTCTAGTTCCAAAGACCATGTTCTTTCCATGTCATCATTCTACTTTCCACAGAGCTCAACAGAAACAAGAAACTATGACCCTATCCCCCCAGTACCAATGAGGCTTCCTTCTCTTCTATCAAAAGCTTGAACAGGGCTCATTACCACCATTGTAGAGTACATAATGTCTCCAATACAACTTTTTCTCTTTTTTATTTGTCTACCAAGCAAAGCCCAGGCACTCCCCTTTACCTTCTTCTTTACATCATCAGATGATGCTGAGGTTTGAGTGGAGGGAATCTGTCACAGGTGTTGCTCATCATTTTCCTTCACAAGAAGGATCTGTGCAAGGTGCACTGCTGGGTTGTATAAATCACGCACCCACTATGGCTGCCACTTTCGGTCTGATGAGGGAGAGAGAAATAAACTGCTGGCAAACAATCAGGACTGATGGCCTTTTTTCTCTGACATGTCAGCCTGCTTGTACTGTCAATGGTCATGGTATCATTTATCTTTGTTACCAGCACCCTGGTTTAAGCAAGAATCAGGTACAGCAAAGGGACTTTGCCGGGTGAATTACTTCAGAAGGCTGTAAACACTTTCTTGAGACCATTTATGTATTTTACTGTGTTGCTTGCAGGTTCTCTTATTCAATCCTGTTGTTACAGGAGTAGGGGTCACACCAAGCTTGCAGCTTTCCTAGAAGTTGGTGTATATCAACAATCAGAGTTTGCAAATACATGTGGTGACTAGTAGCCTAGTAGGATTTTTCCATATATGAAAGGTCAAATCATAACCTTAGGGAAAAAAGGGGGGGGGATGCACAGAGCTCTTGCTCACAATCCTTTCTCTCTTCCCCCCACATCTCTTCCCTGCTTCTCTCTCTCTGTCTCCCTCCTTCAAGTAAGAGGAGGGGATTCTGGTGGAAAGGACTACAATTATAGAGTAGAAACTTGGAATTTGTAATCTTCATCTGATGTGATCGGTAAAGTCTTATATTGGGTTCTTCTACTAGCCAACATTGAAACTAGATATTTATTTAGGAAGTGATCCCAAGCCAGAGAAGCTAGACAAGGAAGGGAAGGGAAGCAATAAAGGTGCATTAATAAGCAGGTTACCTTAGGAGGTTGGGGTTACCATGTACATACTGCTGTTTATAAAACAGATAACCAACGAGGAGCCAACTAATAGCACCAGCTTCCCTTGGAGCAAGTGGAGCACATGCCCATGGCCAGAGAGAGCCCTTGGGGAAAGAGATGTAGTGCTTGCAGTAAGAAGTTTTCATCACACATAGCAAAGATGAGGGATGCAGAATATATGGGCACACCACCAGCAGCACCTACTACAGATAAATACCACTCCAAGGGGGACAAAAAGGGTGGCAAAGAAAAAAAAATCATTTTAAGTAAAGAAAACCAAATAGTGCACGCTTAATTCTTTTGTTCGAATAGATTTGTAAAATTTTAATAGCCTTTCTAAAGCCATTGTAAATTATTATATATAGGGCAGAGAAGAAACATAAAAGTGTTGGTTTATTCAGAGTCTGCTTCTTATTTATAAATAAAAGGTGATAATTAGGCACAAGCATGTTTTGGCCTAAAAGAAAAGAAAAGAAAGAAAATCCTGTCAAATTAATATCTGGGTTTCCCTGCCAAAGGTATTAAACTTTCTACAAGTAGAACTGTGTTTTCATAATATTATTTTGATTTCCACTACAATATATTTCTCACATCAGTATGGACAAGAAGAAATGATCAGTTGGGATTTTCAGTTTATAAAATAATTATGGTCCCAAGTTTCTGATTAAATCTTTAATATTTCTCATAGTTAGCTCTCTAAAGACTTCCCTTTACTCATCAATATTTTTTTCTTTTTTTAAATCAGTAATTTCCTTTTATGAAGACACTGAAGAGTTATTAAGTATGTGCTTTATGCAAAGCTATTGGATATAACAATCAGGATTCAAAAATGTCTAGAAACAGAAAATCAAACTAAAACACACAAGATTTAATTTATCAAGGATTACTGCAACATCTTGCATTTAGGCTGTAGAACGTTAATAGCACTGGTAGAAAGTAGAAGGCGACATGATTTATGCAGCTGTTTTCACCTAAGAGAGCACAGGAGAGTCACTGGGCTCAGCTTCCTCCTCTCTATATAAAACCATCACTATCTACCTTGCCCAGTTGTAAGGTTTAGATATGATGTATATACCTGACACATAGTAGGGAATTTAAAATGTTGTATTGGCTCATTCATTCAACATATATTTATTGAGTATTTACTACATGAGAGGCACTGGGCTGGGCACTAAGAATGGATATAGTTTGTCTTCTCAAAGCCTAGAGTTGAGTGAGAAATTTGACAGAGACATCGATGAAGTTGGGATGCTACAGAATATCAAAGAAAATCAGAAGAAGATATCCAGCCTGAAGTTGGGAAATGGACTGTCCTTAAGAAGGATGCCCAATGAATGTGGCATCTAAGAAGAAACCTAAAGAATGTGTAGGAGTCAGCCAGGTTCATAAGCGGTACAGGACAGAGCATTGCTTGGGAGAGAGAAAGGTTGTTCCAGGAAGAAGAGTGAGCCTCTAGTGAGAGTTAGAGGTAAGGGGAGCCTTTTACAGAGATACAATGGCTAGATCATGTAGTGCAGACTAGGGATGGGACAGGTTGAGTAGGCAAGGAGGACAAAGGAGAGACAAAGCTAGGTGCAAAACATGGGTCAGGTCTTTCAGGAAGTTCTAGATCATGTTGAGGCATGTATATATCATAAAAGACCCATGAGGAACAATTTAAACAACTGAATTGGAAAGTTACATCATCAGCTTGAAAGGAAAGCCAAGAAGAGTCAGGAATGTCAACCACGAGCCTGCTATACTGATCCAGCTGAGCGACAATAGTGACTTTGAAGAGTGGCAGAGGGCTAGAAACATGTTGAAGGATTATAGGATATATATTTGATAGGGATTTATGGTAGGTTTAAACGGGAAGACAGGACGAAGTTGGAGTCAAAGTTGATACTGAAATTTCTACCTTGAGCAGCTGATACACACTATTCATAATTATTAAGAAATGTCATAAGAAAAAGACTGAGACTTTAACTGGTTACATAGAAATAGTAGTTAGAGGTAGCAGGCTTGGCAGGCAATCTGCAAGAGTAGTTAAGAACATATTTGGGGGTTCCTGCAGTCAAACTTACTGAGTTCAATCTATTCTTCCTGGAGAATCTATTTCCTAGCCATGTCCAACCCAGCTTCTGCACCGCTCAGGAATCTGTCATCCCCATACCCCCACAAGCTCAAAGGCAGAGCATCAACTGCTATGATGCCATGAAGACCCCTCTTCTAACACTTTAGGTATCTCAGCCTCCCAGGAGTGAAGGCCAGTTCCCTCTTCTTCAGCAGGGTGTCAACATCAGCATGCCTGCATTCAGGAGCCCAGCAACTCTGGTATCCAGGTCCAAGCAGACAAGAGCCCTGAGACTCTCACTCTCCCACCACTCTGGGACACAAGGGGAGCACCCTGCCAGGAGGTGAGGGATCTGGCTCTCCCCAAGTCTGCCACGTAATACACCCAGAAGTACAAGGGATTTCACAACCTGTGGGTTAACTGGATCAACCAGAGAAAGGGAGACAAGAAGGAGCCATCAAGTAAACCCCCTTCCTTTTCTCCCCTTCCAGGCATTGTGGACCCATGAGTTCTTTCGGAAAGCTATTCAGCAGGCTACTGTTTTTTCAAGCTGTGGTCAGCCTGGCATTGCACGACCTTACATTTTCTTCTCTTGCTTCACCACCCTCTGTACCATTCTTGTTGCCCTGGGTTTGCATGTTGAACAAAAGCCTTAGCTTGTAAGCATTCCCTTATTTGGTAGAGAACCCAAACTAACATACTGTGTGATCTTGGACAAAACATTTAATCCTTCTGGATCTCTGTTTATTGATCTATAAAATGGAGATAATAGAACCTATACCACAGAGTTTGGGGGCTAATACACGTAAAGCACTTAGAACATTTTGTAGCTCATGGCAAGTACTTATTAACATTAGATATTTTTATTGCCTGCATAGTGTGAATATGGCAAATGACGGATCTGTAACCATGATATGATACTAATGGATCAAACTGTTTTAGCTCAAAATTGATCTCATAATCCTTCTGTGATGATGGTTCTCAAATGGTTTCAGTTCCTCACTATCTTCACAATAAAATACAAACCCTCTGGTGTGATATTAATTATAGTCTGGTAACAATTTAGTTCTCCAGTCTCATGTTACAGATCTCCTTTATAGATGTGAAGTTCATTCCCTGAAACACCATAATTATAATAGTAATAATAATTACAATTCATATGTATAAAGTTCTTCTTATAAGTCAAGGAAAGCACTATTCTAAATATTTAATGTGTAATAATCTTTTCTGCTCAAATTCATGGAAGGGCATTTATATAGAGTACAAGCAAGAGTCCTCACAAGACCCCAAAGCCCAGCATGAACCAGACTCCCTCTGACCCCCCTCTGCTGATTTCCTCTTGTTCATTCTCTCTCAGGCACTCTGGCCCACATGTCACTCCTCAGACACTGTGGGCACTACCTCAGGAGGGGCCTGGGCTCTAGTGACCCCCGTGCCGGGTGTGCCCTCAGCCAGATCTCCACATGGCCAACCATTCGCCCCTTCCAAATCTTCCCTCCAACCTCACCTTCTCAGTGGGGCTCTCCCACTCCATTTAATTTGCAATCCCCCTTCCCTACCACCTATGCTGCTGTGCTGATACCCGTCCTCTCCTCTTTCTTTATTTTGGTAGTATGCATTTCTTCTAGCATTATATGTAATTAACTCACTGACAATCTTACTGTTTACTGTCTGTCTTTCCCTGGCAGACAGTAACCTCCACAAAGTAAGGAGTGTTGTTTTGTTCAATTAGGTTTCTCAAATGCCTCAACCAATACTGGTACCCAGTAGGTTCTCAGTAGTATGCACTGAATGAAATAATGCATTAATCCTCACACCCCTGTAAGGTAAGTGACTACTATCTCTACTTTATGAATATGGAAACTGTGTGTTCTGTAGCTAGCCCTTAGTTGCATAGCTCACCTGTAGTGGAGCCAGGATTCAAACCCTAGCAGTCTGGCTTTGGAAGTTGTGTTCTTCAATTCTACATTACGCTGCATTATGATGTGTGTGTGTGTATATGTGTGTCTATATACACACACGCACACATATACATACATACAATGTACATATATATAGGTATTACATGATATGTCTTTTTAAGATTTATTAATTAAATTATTATTAATTAAAAATGTAAATATTCTCTTTGTGATAGAATCATTTCAGAGTGATAATCCAAAGATCAGCTTGTAATTAAAATATATCAGACAAAGTAGTCCTGGCCAGTACATATTAACAGAAGTAAAGTGACAATTCCAAGGCATATACTCCCTCTGCTGGGTCTGAAAGAGGAATAGAATGGAAACGATGAGCTGGGATTACCCAGGTCAATTAAAGAAACAGGAAGAAATGAATGCCCAATTTTCCAAGAAGGCATCACCCACATGTAGTTGCTACTCTATAAATCGATTGATTAACCGATATTGAATATCAAGCCACTCAGCTTGAGCTGCTGAAGACAAGATTGGTGGTAAGATTTTATTTATTTTGTTAAGAAGTGTAATTGACCCACAGCACTATGTTAGTTCCAGGTGCACAACAGAGTGGTTTGATATTTCTATCCATGACAAAAAGATCACCACATGGCATGCCTTTTTCCGTGCTCTGTCACATTCTGGTTCTTTCACTAGATTTTAGTTACCATGCCTCTTTTATTAATGTACCACTACAGAACCTAGCACAGTGACCTACTAGGTTCTGGAGGGTAGATATTCAATGTTTGTTGAACTGAATAGCAAGTTACAGCTCAGAAAATCTGACATAGTAGAAAGAAAACAGGCTTTGTAACCAGTCAGATGTGAGTCAAAGTCATATTATAGATATTGACTAGTTATATGCTATTCAAAACATTAACTAAACCTCTCTGAGACTCGCTTCCCTCACCTAGACCATGGGACTGATACTACTTCCTGTGAAGCACTAGGCATATAAGATAGGGTTAATTTCTTGCGTTAATTTTCATGTAATTAGAATACATTTTGTTCCATTTGTCCCTAGGTTCTAAAGCAGGGGCTGGGAAACTTTTTCCTATAAAGGATGTAGAGCAACCATTTTAGTCTTTGCGGACCATATGATCTCTGTTGCAACTACTCATTCTGCAGTTGTAGTGTGAAAGCAGCCATGGACCACACATAAATGAATGGGAATGGCTTTGCTCTAGTAAGACTTTTACAAAAATGGTACAGGTTGGATTTGGCCCATGGGTCATAATTTGCCAACCCTGTCCCGAAGCATAACACTTGGGATCATCAGCTGAAAGAAATTCTAATATAAAGTCACTACATTAAATATTTCTATTTTATTTTTCTGTCATTTGTCCCTGGACACTGATTACTTGATTTTTCATTATAAATGCTAACAATAGAATCAGAGCAATCATAATCATATTTACAAAAATATCTGCATATTCAAAATGTGCGTCCATTTTAGTCTTTATGTGCCAGATGCTAGGCATCATTTCACAATGTTGACCAGTATGATCAGGAAGGTTAACAGCCAGTTATTTTAAGACAGCCTCAAGTGGGCAAGGTGATGGCTTTTGTAAGTGAACTAGGCTGCCCTGCCTTTCCAGCTCTTGTTCCTGTGTGCTGCTACCTTCTTGCCTTATACAGACCCTGAATTTGGAGTCTGTTTCCAATACCTCTCTTCCATCCTTACCCATTCAAGACCATCTTCCCAACATCCTTGGCTGACATTGGCTTCACTGTTTCTCTAGTTTTTGAGTCCAGGACATCCCAAGGCCTTCTTCATAAATATCTTCCCCTGCTGCCCAGCATATTTTATCATTAGCGAACTGGACACCGCCTCTCTTGGACAGAGAATCCCTCTTCGATCCCTATCCTTCAGAGTAATTAAACTCCTTAGCCCTGCATATAAGGCTCTATGGGATTTAGCTGTAGTCATATCCTTACAACTTAGCACAGTATATTGCTTCACAACTCCAAGATAAATAGGAACTTCACATACCTCGTTTCTCTGCCTTTACATATGCTGTTGCCTCTTCCTGTGATGCCATTTTCTCCTTTGGATATTGGACAAAATTCTACTAATCTGCTAATTCTACTGGCATAGGCTTTAACCTTCCCATAAAAGTCCTTCTCCCCCAACCAATATCACCTCTGCACCTTGCACATATATCTATTATTGTGTATTATACCTTTGCCTGTAATACACTGTGTACAATTGTGTTTCCTTTGCTAGACTGATTAAAGGCAAGGAGTGAATCTTATCAGGTGTGCATCCTGAAAGACTGAATATACAAATGGACGATAACCAGACCTCTGACCCATGGCATCTGCAGCAACTGGCCCCGAACAGTCAACTTCCTTTATCTTTGCTTTGAACTCAGGACCAATCAGAGAAAGCCAAAACACGCTCCCCAAATCAATCACATAAGCTGCCCCACTTCCAGTTAGCTTGTCTTTAGCTTCCCCATCCCAATAGCCTCCAATCAGAGCAGACCTGAAGGTTATTTTTTTTTTAATTAAAAGTTTTCCCACTCCTTGTCTGACTTTGGTTTTCTGCCAAACACAACTGATGAAAGCTGACTCTTTTGCTCTAGAAAGTTCTGAATAAATAGGCAACTAAGCAAGCACTGCTTATTCAAACTTAGGTAGTTCTAATGGATTTCCACAGTACCCAGCACCAAGTATTGCTACTGCTGAATGGCTGTGTTTGGTCTGTCTACCCTGAGCGGGGTGGTGTCAGGAGGGGCAGCCTGGTGAAGTCTGGAAGAACTCCACGGGGGATCCCCTACCTAAAACTTACAGTGTACCTAACTAAGGGGACCAACCAGATCACAGGTCCAGTGGGATGCCTAATGAGCTAAACAGAAGTGGGCCCAGGGAACTGGATACATAGAATAATATGAAGCAAGAAGCATAAAGAAGAGAGCAGGGAAATTATTGGGCAAAATCCTAAAGACCCCTGTGTTTATGTTCCTATCACCTGCCCCTCTGAGCTACAAGGATGTGTCAGTTTACACAAAGAGCCTAGAGTGGGGCAGACTCAAAGTTTTTTAGATAAAATAAAATGATAGATAACTCTCAAACATTGAAAGGATATGCAAATCTGTGCTCAGACTCATCTGGCTCCCTTTCCCTTTACTCCGTAAAACAAAGCAATTCCACTTTAAGTCTTCTGGAATATGTTTTGTAAGACAATACCAAGGCAGCTTAATCTATTTTACACGTGGGAGGGCAATGGAGAAGGCTTATCGCGGCTGAGGGATGAGGTGTGTCTCCAGAAGCCGTAGACCCAGCTGGCACTGCACACCAATACACGTCTCATACCTGAAATTAATCCCACAGCAGTGGAAAAGCTTAGTCATGCAGGCTGCACATCTTGCTGAAAGCAAAATCAACAAACTCAAAACATGTGCAGGGTGTTGCCTTTGAAGCTCAAGGATTATTTTCAAACAAAGCCATAATAATGGTCTCGCTCATTTATTACAATAAAGGACCTTAATATGTTCCCTCATTTCTAGGGTTTAATTAAATATCAATTCTAGATCCGCCTTGGCTTTTGATGGGGTTACGTCCTGATAAACCTATTGTAAGCTGGAAATACCGTAAGTTGAAAATGCATTTAATGCACCTAGCCTACCAAATATCATAGTTCTGAATCGCTTACCTTAAACAGGCTCAGAACACTTACATTAGCCTACAGGTGGGCAAAATCATCTAACACAAAGCTTGTTTTATAATAAAGTGTTGAATATTTCATGTAATTTATTGAATTCTGTACTGGAAGTGAAAAACAGAATTGTGCATGGGTACAGAATGGTTGTGAGTGTATCGGTCATTTACCCTCGTGAATTTATTCCCGTGGCTGACTAGGACCTGAGGCTGCCTCTGCCACTGCCCAGAATGACAAGAGTATTACAGAGCATATTGCTAGCCTGGGAAAAGACCAAAATTCAAAGTACACTTTCTACTGAATGCATAATGCTTTCACACCATTGTGAAGTCGCAACATTTTAAGTTGAACAACTGCCAGTCAGGGACAGTCTGTATATCTGTTTTAGCAGTGTATCATACTAGTTTAGGGAATGAGCTGTGGGAGCCAGGAAACCTGAGTTCAAATCCTTGTTCTTACCCTAAGATAAAGGGCAAGTTACTTAACCCAGCAAGTCTTCAGGTTCCTAATCTGTATAATGGTATATTAATATGCATCTTTGGGGGACTACTGTCAGGATAAAATTAGATAACGTGTAAAAAATATTCAGTGTAGAACTTAAGTAATAGCTATTTTTATTTAATCACTATATATACTATGCATGCATGTCTATACATATATAGGTATGTTCATGTGTATTAGGTATCCATTCTCTATACTTTAATGCTCATAATATTAGGTTTCTTCAAATTTGTCTCAAGATGTTCAAGAATCCTGAAGGGTGCCTACACAGCGTATATAACCTATAAAATGTAGTAACTTGAACTATTACTGTGTGTCCGGCAATACATTTTAAAACCATGAAGGTATTAAGCAATAAGGATGTTGAATGGGTAGCTGGGCCAACTTATTAGCAAAGTAGCTCAGCCCTGTACATTAGCCTTACAGCTCAAACGATTCATATTTCTGTCTCAGGGAAATGAAATCTATTACTGTATCTATAGGGTTGCTATCAAATACTCAAGCCTGTGGTTATTGGATGCATGGACAGCATTGATCCACTATCTATTTGATGTAGCATGCATGCTCACCTTCTCTTCCCTTTCCCTGAGAGCTACTTCAGATGTCACCCCTACCATGGACACTTTTCTTCATTCACCGTGTTATCATAGCCCCAGTTGTCCCTATGCAGTAGGATGAAGTGTAGACTATTGTATTTTGTTCATTATACCCTCTCATCTAACACACCGTGTGTTGAGCATAAGGGATCGTGCTTTATGTGTCTTTTTAGCAATAACACTTAGCACAGTGAGAGCCCCTCATTTTATTCATTTATTCAGCAAGTTGATTTGCCAAAAGCTCATTAAATATCTGCAACGTGACAGGTGATATGCTAGGCATCAGGGTTTCACCAGTGAATAAGGATGTTGTGGACCTGCATCCTCCCCATCTAGCCAGGAAGACAAGCCCTGCACAGGTAAGTGCAGGCATGATGAGTGGTACTGGAGAGAAGTCTGCAGCTGAAGGGAAGGAAAGGCTGATGATGCTAGGTGATGTCAGGAATGAGCGCTCCACATAGGAGGAAGGGCACTGGCGGAAGCCAAAGCCTGAATCAGTATGGTCTGGGCCATGGACTGAGCTCCTATAGGGCTGGGGTTTGGAAAACCAGGGAATAGAACTGAAGAGGTGGAAGGTGTCCAGGTTTTTCAGGGCCTTATAGGTTATTTTATGTACTTTTAAGTGTTGTGAGAAGACACCAAATGGTTTCTAGCAGAGGTGTGACATGATCCCATTTGTAGTTGGAAAGGATGCCTGGGTGTTGATGGATTGGACCTGAGGAAAAAGCGTTTGTTGGGATGCCAGTGAGGAAACCCACTAAATAATCCAACGAGATGTAATGGTGGCTCAAATCAGGGGTGTGTCAGACGGGATCCAGAGCAGCAGACAGGTTAGAGAGATAATTAAGGGACAAAATGAACAGACTTTTGCATTCATTGGACATGGTGAGGGTGTGAGATGTAGGAAGGAGTAAAGGATGAGACTTGGCTTGTAATTTGAGGAATTCCACACCTGATGCCAGAATTATTTCTTAGGCCCACGTCAGATCTTGGCATTTCTATGACTACAACTCTGCAGTGGCTTTCCTTTGCTTCAGGGATAAAGTCCAGCTCCTTAGCACAGAAGGTGGCCGTAATCTAGACCCAACCTCTGCTCTGCACTTTTCGCCCTTTTTAATTCACTGATGTCAAGTTCTGTGATGTTCTTCAAACAGGCCATACTACTTCCTTTGCCTTGTGTACCTTCCTATGCTTTCCTCTCCCTTTCCTAGATTTACATATACATATGTGTATATATATATCACACATTTATATATATATACATACATATATTCTTGAAAATTCCAAAAATTCTTCAAATCTGGTATCATGGTTGTAAAGCTTAGAAAAGCCTTCTGCTAGATTATTCCCTTCTCTCTGTTCCCTTTTCACATTAAGTTTATTTTTATGGTCATAACATTGGAATATTCTGGTTGTTGCTGTTGTTGTTTATATACTTATAGGATAAATACTTCAATATTAACCTCAGCAGAACTGTAAGATATTTTATTTCCTCCACGCCTGGATGAAAATAGATGTTAACATTTAGAACACGAAAACAAGAAAATTGTGTGGTATTTTTTCCTTTTAGTTTAGAGAACCCAACTTTAAGAATAAAGTGAAAAAACAGAGAGTTTTCCTTGCAAAATCTGAAGTAATTAACCTTAGAAACAGAAAGAAGGGAAAAGAAAATAAAATGGAAATGTGTTGAGCACTGGCCACTATACTAGATCTCATCATTCAAATTGTCTCATTTTATCTTTGGAACGATCCTGGGAGATGAGTGCCAGTAGTTCCATTCAATACCCAAACTCTACCTCTTGGAAACTCTAGGGATACATCTAGGAACCTTCAGAGTGGTACTCACGGAAAACTAAAAGACATTGATCATTGTTCTCCCCAGAGCAGGCCCCAAATGACTTCTTGTTTTATATTCTACATTATAGGGAATGACATCATTAAGCTGGAACTCGATTTATTCTGGGTGAAGGAGAAATCTTGTCAGAGATAAATTAGATTGCTGTTCTGTCACAATAAAGGTTTCATCTTTCATTGTAAAGACTCCAAATTCTTCCCAAAGCATCAGGGAAATGCACACAGTAATAACATACAAAACAACAAGAAGAAGAATTCATGGGATTCTTTCCATACAAAAGTCAAATACTTCTTTGACACCAGTTCTCAATGGGCCTCGCTTGCACAGTGATGAATCCCAAACCTCCTTAGAGTATTATTTATGCATAATGTCTTATATTTTTGTTCGCTTTTTGGACCTGGGGAAGTAGAACACTGTGATAGAAAATACATGGATATCAAATCTGACTTCTTTTACCTGCCACTTCTGGAAAGTGACCTAACCTCAGGCACCCATTTTTTTCATCGACATTAGAAATGATAATACCAATTGGACAGTAAGTAGGATTGAGAAACTTAGATGAGTTTAGAAATATAAAAGTCTAGCATAATGCATGGCATGTAACAAATTTTTGTAATTTTATGCTGGAATATTTGGAGTTTGGATTTTAAAATGACAAACTCTCTAGAAGAACACATATAACTAAATTTCTTTTTAAAGACAATGTGCTAATTCACACTACACTTTGGAGGCACTGGCTGCTAAACTGTGGCTTCAACCTTTCACAGAACTCGCTGAATTTGTGGGGAAATACCATGAGCAACAGAGATCATATCAACAGTCAATGATTTTTTGTGCTGTGGACAATCTAGCTCAGTTTAGCACAAATTCTAATTTTTTTTTTTCTTTTCTTTTCCCCCTATGTACGCTTTTATGGAAAATTAGTAGCTGGAGAATACGACCAAAAAATAAATTTAGGTATAAACGCTCTACAGTGATTCACTCTTTATTTAAAGAAATTAAAAGTGCCCAAGTATAATTATATGACATTTATATACTTTCACATGAGAATTTTGTATGGAAATATTAAAGGAACATAGCAATTGACCCGCTCAAGAACAAAAGTAAAGGACAATGGCCTTCAGGGTTAGTGTGACCTTAATGCCAAATTGTTAGCCTCCGTTTATTCTTTGGAGTTTTTTGGGGAGTTTTTTTTTGTAGTCGGTTGCAAGCTGAATTATCTCAATGCTGATGACTTTCAAATTTATCATTTCAATCAAATATCTTTCCTTGAATTTCAGACTCATTCCTGTTTTCTTCAGAATTCCTCTAGGGTGTCACAAAGCATTACCAAAAGTTGAACTTGACACTTTGCTCCTAGAGCCTCCTTCATTTGTATGTCATTTAAAGTGACGACAAATAAATAAATAAATAAATAAATCGATAGATAAATAAATAATAAAGTTACCACCAAACTGTACCCTGTCACTGACACTTTATTTCCTTCTCACCAACCATCCACATCCAATTACTACTCCAACTCAGTTGGCTCTTCTTCCTGAATATTCACACGTGGATCCACTGCCCTCCAAAACCACTGCAGCTATAATAGTCTGCCCCCTCCCCCGCCCACCTCTATGGATGGAACAGTCTCCAACTGACTTCTCAATTCGCTCCATCCCATTCTTCACCTTTCAGCCAGTGATCTTTCTAGAGAGTAAATGCAAATCTGTCCATATCATCCCCCCTTTAAATCCCTTCCAGATGTTCGGAATTTAAACTTTTTTAAACTCCTCAATGTGGATACATAAGCGTGATGATAACATTTTCAATCTCATCCTCTCTCCCACCATCACAGCCATTTCCTCGCCAGATTAACTCTCATACGCCAGCCTTTCCACACTGTTCCTTCTGCCTGAAACGCTCTTTGCAAGCCCCATTAACATTCACATTTCAACTTAAAGATTACTTTCTGAGGGACGTTTCCTCTGCTGTACCCTACCCTCAAATCCCATCTTGTGATTCTCCTTCTTGTATTGTGTAGTTTCATAGAAACCATGTATTTCTCATAACATCAATTCATAACTTTTTAGTTTTAATTGTGTATCTCTACTAGAGTGCAAATTCTGTGAAGGCAAGGGAATACATATTATGTTTTTTTCAGGGCCTAACACATTATCTGGAGTACAAAGTATGCTCACTGTGTTAACTGTACAAATGTGTATGCAGTCTGAAATCTAGTCTTCTACTTTGCTGAAAATATTTAAGTGCTCAGAAGAAAATTTCCACCTGCTCTAGCGCCGTCTCTAAAAGCTACATGAATCTCTGCTCTCACACTCAGCCTATCCTTAATTGAGCATGCGGCATTCACTTAAGAACTTGCCCGTGTTTTCTTCTCTCTTTCTCTTTTACTATTTATTTTACCTGTCTATTGGATCATTCCCAAGGCAAATAAATGTTATTTCTCTCGCCTCCAAACAAGTAAACAAAAAACCTTCTTCCCTTGATTACACTTACTACTCTACTTATTGGAACATTACTCACCTTTTATTTAAACAAAATTCTTTGAAGGAGTTGCCTCTACTGGTTATCTCTAATAGCCATTTTTATTTCCTAAGTAATAGTCTCCAATCAGATTTTCATCCCTGTCAATTCACTGAATTTCAAGGTCATGGATGGTTTCCATGTTGCTAAAATCAATGGTTAATTCTGAGTCCTCTTAGTCTACCTAGCCCAGTATTTGGCACATTTGATCATTCCCTCCTCCTTGAGTGACTTTTATTTCTAGTTGTCTTACTACCCTCGTGACTACTCATCCTTAGTCCCTTTGTTGATTCTTCTGCATCTTCCTGAACTCTAAATAAAAGGTGGAATGCTTCACGGCTCACTCCTCAGACCTGTTCACAAAGTTTTAAAGTATTTTATGTCAACAATTTCCAAAGTGATATTTTCAATCTTAGCCTCTTTTCTGAAAAGTAGTGTAGCCACTACTGACAATATTTTCAATGCAATAGCTAAAAGTCAATCAGAACAAGTCCAAACCAGAACTTCCAGTCTCTACAAACATTCCACACATAATCTTCTCCATCTCAGGTAATGGAAAATCCATCCCTCCAGGTGATCAGTTCAAAAACTTTGGAGTCATCCTTAAGGTCTCTCCCTCCAGAGAGCAGAAATGCTTTTGACTCTACCCTCAGAAATACATCCAGAATCTTACCGCTTCTCTCTGCTTCCACTTCTAGCATCCTTGTTTGAGCCATCAGCAGCTCTTACTTGGATTATTGCATTACATTCCTAACTGATCTCCCTGCTTCTGTCTTTGTCCTGATACAATGTATTCTTCACACAGCAACCAGAATAATTTAAAATGTTGAGTTAGGGCTCATCACTTTGACCAAAATAAAAGCCCAATGTCTTACCATAACCTTCAAGGTCATAGTATCTGGTCCTTGGTTACCTCTGACCTCATCACCTTTTACTTTCCCCCTCTCTCACTCTGCTTTAGGAACACTGGCCTCCTTGCTGCTTACACATGACAGGCACACTCTTGCCTCAGAGTCCTTGCATAGGCTGTTCCCTCTGCTTGGAACACTTTTCCCCCAGATATCTACATATCTTCTACTTTCACCTCCTTCAAGTTTTTGCTCAAACGCCCTCTCAGTAAGGTTAACACTGACTAGACATTTTGTAATTTCACTCCTTTCCTGACACTCTCAATTCCCCTTACCCAGCTCAATTTTTTGCAATCTCAATAGCACTTATTACCTTCTAACATAGAGTATAACTAAATAGTCAAATGTCTCCTCCTCCCATGAGAACGTAAGTCCCTTGAAGAAAGTTATTTTTGTCTGTTCGGTTCACTAATGGATTCATTCCTGTACCTAGAGTAATATCTGACACCTAATGGGTTCTCAATAAACTTTTATGGAATAAATACCCATGTCTTTCACAATAAAAATCCTCTCTTTATTGAATTAAGACTAAGGTGTCTAAAAAATAGTGATCCTGGTCACTTTTTGAGAACCTGGGCCATACCAAGTACTTTTCACATAAATGAAATAAATAGACTGATGTCACTTCGAAGCTAAAACTGCACTTAGCTCTGGTTGAGCTAACTTCACTTAGATCTGCACTTAGCTCAAGGCCCATTCATTTGCCATATGGGGGAAATGACCCTGCCTCTCAAACAAACTTACAGTCTTAACTGTAAAAGTGATCTTTCTCCATAGAGAATATTTTGGAAATTTGAAGTGTAAAAAGAAAAAAATACTCATAATTCCATAACCCAGAAATTAGCACTGGTAAGATGGATGTATTTACCTCTAGAAATTTTTTCTTATACACACGCATATATGTGCAAATATCTAAATGTATAATCATATAGTATGTATAATCTTATTATTTAATTATTTAAAATTAATTCTAGGCACCTCCCTGATAGTCCAGTGGTTAAGAATCACCTTCCAATGCAGGGAACGAGGGCTCGATCCCTGGTTGGGGAACTAAGATCCCACATGCCGCAGGGCAAATAAGCCTGTGCATCACAGCTACTGAGCTCACGCGCCTCAACGAGAGAACCCACGTGCTTCAAACTACAGAGCCCACCTGCCCCGGAGCCTGTGTGCCACAACTAGAGAAGAGAAAACCAGCACAGCACAGCTAGAGAGAAGCCCGCGCATCACAACGAAGAGCTGTGTGTCACAACCAAGACCCGATGTACCCAAAAAAATATAAAGAAAAAAACATTAATTCTAAT
This sequence comes from Pseudorca crassidens, assembly GCF_039906515.1. NCBI lineage: Eukaryota > Metazoa > Chordata > Mammalia > Artiodactyla > Delphinidae > Pseudorca > Pseudorca crassidens. Next base: position 58,799,213 of record NC_090304.1, read on the forward strand.
CAATACAACTAACATATGCATTACATTTTCATACAAATTAGGAAAATACAATAAAAACAAAGTTTCTCTTGACCAGTGGCATGATCACTTTGCTATGTTCAAGTCTGTTTATTGCATGTTTCAGAATGCACCCTGTTAGTATACCTGTTTATACAGCATATGGAAAGAAATCTTCCCCGTTTTAATAATGCAGAATTATACTCAAATTCTGTCTCATTTGTAAATGTGGAACATTCAATCAACTAGACGAACACCATCCATTTTGGTAGAGTTATGGCTAGCGAGATGCCCCTGGCTATTTAGCTATTTGTCAGATTTGAAGTTTGTTATTATCTAGAAAGCAGGCAACTCTGGTCACTTGCCACTCTACTAGCCTTATTTAGAGCAACTCTACACACTGGAGGAAAGTAATTCCTTGGGACAATTATCTAGCCAGCCTTCACACCTGCTCCCTCATAACAACCAACCGACAAACCAAACTCAGCAACAAATAAATAGGAACAAACCCACTTTTCTCCTGAAAATATAAACCATTGTTTCTTAAGTATCTTGATAATGGTAACAAAACCAATTCTACCTAAATGGGATGGATAATTTCACAAAGAGGAAAGTATAAAGAATTGCTTTTGCCTCAAGTAGCCGGTCACTTAAAACACAATGTTTATTTTTGGTTTGATTATCTGTGTGTGCTTTTCTTTTCTCTGGCGTGAAGTAACGCAAAATTACCTTATTTTTCCACTTAATTTTCATTAGCCTTAGCGTCAAGAATACAATAACTCATTCTTTTTCTTGAGTAAATGTGAAGATGGTCCTCCCTTAACCCATAGCAGAAACTACACCAAGACCGGGGCCAATATACATGATGTTTCTGTTTGATCCATGAATTATTATTTTTTTAATAGCACCTCCCCATGTTATGTTATTATTGAGGAATATGTCAGAAGAAAGTTTCAGAACATTTTTCTCAGAATTATGCAGGCTTCTATGAGTTTTATTTCAGAGGTAGAAATACAACACTAATTTAAAATTGAACATTCAAATCACATTTAGAGGTATGCTTGTGCATTCAGTTTTACATGGCATCTCCCTGCATAACATACAATGGAACATTTTTTTCATCAGGTTTCTATCTTAGATCAGTACACAGTTCCCGACACGCCATCCTCATGTGAGGCAGGTCCATTTCGGTGTTAACATCAATGAAGGATCATCAGAAAATTGGAAACTTGGGGAAACACAGAGTTAATATTTATTCATTTGCAGTTTGATTGAGTAGCAACTTGACAGCCCTGTGCTCCAGTGTCTGCTACATATATGAGGGAGAGACTGAAGAATGGTTTCAGGCACAGAACTGGAAATAATTCCATTCTTTCCTTATCATGTGTTTTCTCTGTATCATTCATTTATTTAAATTTATTTAACACATACCATGCTTCAGACATTTTTCTAAACACTGGAAATAGGGAAGCAGACAGGGCAAAGTTTCCAAGTTCATGGAATTTGCATGTCCGAAGCTCAAAGTAAGAATCAAAGTGCTTATCATAGGGCTGGGATGTGATAAAGGGTACAAATGTTTTTACAGAATTACCAATGGAAAAAAAAACAAAAGATCAAGAGTAATGTCCAATGTCACCAGCTAACTAACCAAATAACTAATAAATAAATGGCATGTTTTTGGAGTTACACTACCTAGTTTCAAATCCTGGACACTCCCTGCTGCCATATACTGGTTTCATGTCTTCAGATGATATATTACAACCTTTAGTGCCTTAGTTGCTTATTGGTACAATGACAAAAATGATGATACCTAAAATTGTAGTGAGGACTAAATTAGCTAATCTGTGTAAAACAGTATAGTACTTGGTTTGTAGTAAGAGCTCAATACATGTAAACTACTTTTTGTATCTGTATCTCATTTTACCTCATTCAATAATAATTTATAGAATTATTATTACTATTTTTAATGGAGGGAAGCAAGGCTACAAACTAACATACTCTTCAAAAAAAACTAATGATAATTTTAGACCATTTTCAGGAAATTTATGAAATATTAATTTAGTGAGTTGCTTTGATGAGTTAATAATCTGTGCTATGTAGAATTAGGAAAGGGTGCTACACAGCCCAAACTGCTAAGTTTTTTTCTTGTGGCAAAATATACATAATATAAAACTTACCATTCAAACCATTTTTAGGTATACAGTTCAGTGGCATTAAGTGCATTCACACTGTTGTGCAACCATTAACACTATTCATCTCCAGAAATTCTCATCTTTCCAAATTGCAACTCCCAAATATTAAACAATAACTCCCCATTTCCCCTCCCTTCAGCCCCTGGCAACCACCATTCTATTTTCTGTCTCTGTGAATTTGATTACTGTAGGTAAGCGTATCATAAAATATTTGTTCTTTTGTAACTTGCTTATTTCACTTAATGACTTCTAGTTTTGTCCATTTTGCAGCATGCGTCGGAATTTCATTTCTTTTTAAAACTGAGTAATATTCCTCTGTATGGTGTGCACGTACACATATTTTTTGTTTATCCATTCATCTGTTGATGGGGACATTTAATTTTTTTCCTATTTTTTTGGCTACTGTGAATAATTCCACTATCAACTTTGGTGTACAAATATGTGTTTGAATCACTGTTTCCAGTTCTTTTAGGTATATACTCAGTAGTTGAATTACTGGATCATATGTTAGTTCTATGTTTAATTTTGTAAGGAACTGTCATATCATTTTCCATAGCAGCTGCATCGTTTTTCATTCCCAGCAGCAGTGCACAAAGGTTCCGGTTTCTCCATATTCCCACCAACACTTGTTATTTTCTGGTTTTGTTTTCTTTTATTTTGTTTTTAACTATAGTCATCTTAATGGTGTAAAGTGGTATCTTGTGGTTTTGACTTGCATTTCTTTAATGATTAGTGAGGTAAGCATCTTCTCATGTGCTACTGACCATCTTGTTTCCAGAAATATCTCTTCAAGCCCTTTGCTACTTTTTAAATTAAGCTATTTGCCTTTTTATTGTTGAGTTATAAAAGTTCTGCATATTTAACAAAGACCAACCAACAGATAGCTCTTTCTTTGTAAAAGATGTGGTATATGTTTTCCTGAATGAATAAATGAATTTGTGTCCTTTACATCTTAGCTTGAATGGAAGAAAAGAAAATAAATAACTTGTTTCTTTTTAAGGCAGATAAAGTGCAGCAAATAAATTTGGTGAGAGCCCGCGTATAATCACACATGAAAAGCCTTCATTTCAGTCTCTACTGAAATAACCAATTTGCTGGTTAGCTCCATCATATTTCAATCCCCCAATTTTGCCCATATATCCCATTGATCATGCCTATTACCTACAGTCCTGTGTACATATAATACTTGATTAAAGATAGTAAATATATGCTGGTGATATTTTCCACTTAAGAAATGAATAGTTTAGGACACTGTCAATTCCCCTTCCTGAGGTAATGTAGCTTGAATATTACTTCATTGGATCTTTATCTTATGGCTGCACAAAGACATTTAACAAATCTCATCTTTTCCTAAAACAATTTAAAAGTGTTTATTATTTTCCTTCATCAAAACAACCACATATATTACTCTGACATCACCATATCTCACTCATAATCAAATACACACAGGAGCCTCCGACAACCACAGATCTGATTACATTAATAGAGCACTCCCCATCCCCCTCTCCCCCCCGTCAGTAAAGACCATCAGCAGGTGTTGCTACAAACAGCTTAAGCTGGAGAGCTACACAGTACCACGGGGTCAGGCTCATCTCAACTCCTGTCTCTTCCACTTACTACACATATCCCAGGAAAGTGATTTAGCCTCTCCAAGCCTCAACTTCCTTTTCTAAAAAACATAAATTTAGGTACCTACTTCCTGTTAGGAGGAGTAAATGATAGATTTGAACATGCCCAATAATAGGGTCTGGCACACAAAAGTATACCATAAAAGTGAGCTATCATCTCTGAAAACTTATTGTAAGAGTTAGCACGTGTCTCCTGGTACCAGAGGAAACAATGCAGACCCAGCTTGTGCATATTACAGTGACAAGACTACAGAACTAGACAGGAAAATATTTTGTGCTCTTGCAACTAGTGATGAGTAACCCAAAGCAAAAGGTGACAGTCCCAGTGCAATCCAGACATCATAGGACAGAATCTTTGTGATGCACATGAAGAGGTCATGGATGTAGTTCCTACAGCCTCACTGGTTAAGGGTTATCACTAGAGGGACACTTCCTAATTTGCCCAGGAAATCCTAGGTTACACCTGCTCTCAGAGTGAAATTATGACAGCAATACTTTCACTCTCAAAAATGTCCTGGCTAATTCAAGAACATAGAAAAGGAAGAGCAAAATAAACCCAAAGTGAAGAGAAGGAAGGAAATAGTAAAATTAAGAGCAGAATCAATGAAATTGAAAGTAGGAAAACAATAGAGAAAAATCAACAAAACCAAAATATTTCTTTGGAAAAAAAAAATCAATGAAATTGACAAACATCTAGCAAGACTGAAAAAAGACAGAAAGCACAAACCACTAATACCAGGAATGAAATACAGGATACAGATCCTACAGGCACTATGAGTAAATTTGTGCTTGTAAATTCAACAATTTAGAAAAAATTGACCAACTTCCCAAAACACAAACTATCAAAATTCAAACAAACCAAAATAGATAACCTTCTCCTAATGGTGCTATGACAAATAAATCAAATACGTAATTAAAAAGCACCCACACACCCCAAATCTCCAGGCTAAAACAGCATCACTCTAAATTTTACCAAACGTTTAAAGAATTAATACCAATTTTCTCAATCTGTCCCAGAAAACTAAAGAGAAAGAACACTTTTCAACCCATTTTAAAAGGCCACTGTTATCTTGACCGAAACAAATAAATAAATAAAGACAACACAGAAAAGCAAAGCTGCAAAACAATATGTTTCATGAACTTAGATGCAAAATCCCTCAAAAAAATATTAGCGAGTCAAATCCAATAAAGTACACAAATTACACACCATGGGTAAGAGAGATTTATGGTAGGTATGCAAGGCTCATACGACATTCAAATATCAATCAACATAACCCACCATATCAAAATATTAAAGATGAAAAATTATATGACTGTATCAATTGACATGGAAAACACAGCTGACAAAATCCAAACATCCATTTATTGTTAAAAATTATCAGAAAACTAGAAATAGAGACTTCCTAAAATTGATAAAGAACATCCACAAAACCCTACAGCTAATATCATACATAATGTGGAAAAACTGAATGCCTTTTCTCTAAGACTGGGAACAAGACAAGGATATTCTCTCTCACCACTCCTACACAGTGCTGGAAATTATAGCAGTGCAATAAGGCAAAAACAAATAAATAAATAAAAAGCACACAGATTGGAAAGGAAGAAATAAAATGTCCCCTGCTTACAGATGATATAACCATCTACAGAGAAAAACCCACGGGATCTACAAAAGTATTCCAATAATAATAAATAAGTTCAACAAAATTTCAGGATACAAGATCAACACACACATACAAAATAAGTTGCATTTCCATACACTAAGAATGAATGTGTGGAAAGTGAAATTAAAAGCGCAATCAGGGCTTCCCTGGTGGCACAGTGGTTGAGAGTCCGCCTGCCGATGGAGGGGACACGGGTTCGTGCCCCAGTCCGGGAAGATCCCACATGCCGCGGAGCGGCTGGGCCCGTGAGCCATGGCCGCTGAGCCTGCGCGTCCGGAGCCTGTGCTCCGCAATGGGAGAGGCCACAACAGGGAGAGGCCCGCGTACAGAAAAAAAAAAAAAAAAAAGCGTAATCAATACCATTTACACTCCAAAGAAAATTAAAAACTTAGGTAGAATCTTAACATGGTAACTGTACACTGAAAATTTGAAAATGCTAATGAAAGAAATCAGGGAAGAAACATACTGTATTCATGAATTGGAAGACCCAACATAGTAAATATGCTAATTCTCCCCCAAATAATCTATAGGTTTAATACAATTCCTACCAAGATGTAAGTATTTTTGTTTTGTTTTGTTTCTATAGACATAGGTAGCTTATTATAAAATTCATATGGAAAGACATGGGCCCTAAATTACCTAAAATAATCTTTAAAGAGAATATATAATGGGAAGAATCATTCTACCAGTTATTAAGGCCTACTATATTGCTACAGTTATTAAATAATGTGGTTATGGAGAAGGGATAGACATATGGATCAACAGAACAGAACAGAGAACACAAATAGACTCACAATAATATACCCACCTGTTTTTGACAGAGATGCAAAAGCAATTCGATAGAGGAAGGCCAACCTTTTTAACAAATGGTGGTGGGGAATTGAACATCCATTGGTAAAAATGTAAACCTTAACCTATATCATACCTTACATAAAATTAACTCAAAATGGATCATGGACATATATAAAACATAAACTGTAAAATTTTCAGAAATAAAATAGTAGAAAATTTACACTATCTAGGATTAAGCATAGAGTTCTTAGACGTGAGACTAGAGGAAAAAAACTGACAAACTGGATCTCATCAAAAGAAAAAAAGCTTTTGCTTGAAGAAAACCCTTTTAAAAGGATGAAAAAAAAGCTACAGACTGCAAAAACAATGTTTGCAAACCACATATGCAACAAAGATTCATATGTAGAATATCAAAACTTATCAGTAAAAAAACCAATCTATCCAATTAGAAAACGTGCAAAAGACATGATCAGACATTTCAATGAAGAGGATATACAAATGACAAATAAGCACATGAAAAGATGCTCCACATCCTTAGCCATTAGGGAAATGACAATTAAAACCACAATGAGATACTACTAAATACATACCTACCAGAACAACTAAAATAAAAAAATAGTAATAGCAACAAATGCTGGCAAAGATGTGGGAATACTGGATCATTCATACATTACTGGGAAGAGTATGAAATGGTATGGCCACTTTGGAAAATAGTTGGAAAGTTTCTTATACAACTAAACAAGCAACTGTCATAAGACGCTGTGAATGCACTTTTGGACACTCTCCCCCCAAAGTGAAAACTTTTGTTCACACACCCTTGTATACAAATATTCATAGAAGCTTTATTTTTTTATTTTTCATTTTTTACTCTTTAAAAAATCTTTATTGGAGTATAATTGCTTTACAATGGTGTGTTAGTTTCTGCTTTATAACAAAGTGAATCAGTTACACATATACATATGTCAGCACATCTCTTCTCTCTTGTGTCTCCCTCCCTCCCACCCCTCTAGGTGGTCACAAACAACCGAGCTGATCTCCCTGTGCTATGTGGCTGCTTCCCACTATCTATTTTACAATTGGTAGTGTATATATGTCCATGGTACTCTCTCACTTTGTCACAGCTCACCCTTCTCCCTCCCCATATCCTCAAGACCATTCTCTAGTAGGTCTGTGTCTTTATTCCCATCTTGCCCCTAGGTTCTTCATGACCATTTTTTTTTTAGATTCCATATATATGTGTTAGCATACATTATTTGTTTCTCTCTTCCTGACTTTCTTCACTCTTTATGGCAGACTCTAGGCCCATCCACCTCACTACAAATAATTAAATTTTGTTTCTTTTTTATGGCTGAGTAATTCCATTGTATATATGTGCCACATCTTCTTTATCCATTCATCTGTTGATGGACACTTAGGTTGCTTCCATGTCCTGGCTATTGTAAATAGAGCTGCAATGAACATTTTGGTACATGACTCATTTTGAATTTGGTTTTCTCAGGGTATATGCCCAGTAGTGGGATTGCTGGGTCATATGGTAGTTCTATTTGTAGTTTTTTAAGGAACCTCCATACTGTTCTCCATAGTGGCTATATCAATTTACATTCCCACCAACAGTGCAAGCGGGTTCCCTTTTCTCCAAATCCTCTCCAGCATTTATTGTTTGTAGATTTTTTGATGATGGCTATTCTGAATGGTGTGAGATGATATCACACTGTAGTTTTGATTTGCATTTCTCTAATGATTAATGATGTTGAGCATTCTTTCATGTGTTTGTTTGCAATCAGTATATCTTCTTTGGAGAAATGTCTATTTAGGTATTCTGCCCATTTTTGGATTGGGTTGTTTATCTTTTTGATACTGAGCTGCATGAGCTGCTTGTAAATTTTGGAGGTCAATCCTTTGTCAGTTGCTTCCTTTTCAAATATTTTCTCCCATTCTGAGGGTTGTCTTTTCGTCTTGTTTATGGTCTCCTTTGCTATGCAAAAGCTTTTAAGTTTCATTAGGTCCCATTTGTTTATTTTTTTATTTTCATTTCTCTAGGAGGTGGGTCAAAAAGGATCTTGCTGTGATTGATGTCATAGAGTGTTCTGCTTATGTTTTCCTCTAAGAGTTTGATAGTTTCTGGCCTTACATTTAGGTCTTTAATCCATTTTGAGTTTATTTTTGCATACGGTGTTAGGAAGTGCTCTAATTTCATTCTTTTACACGTAGCTTTCCAGTTTTCCCAGCACCATTTATTGAAGAGTCTGTCTTTTCTCCACTGTATACTCTTTCCTCCTTTATCAAAGATAAGGTGACCATATGTGCGTGGGTTTATCTCTGGGGTTTCTATCCTGTTCCATTGATCTATATCTCTGTTTTTGTGCCAGTACCATACTGCCTTCATTACTATAGCTTTGTAGTATAGTCTGAAGTCAGGGAGCCTGATTCCTCCAGCTCCGTTTTTCGTTCTCAAGATTGCTTTGGCTATTCGGGGTCTTTTGTGTTTCCGTACAAATTGTGAAATTTTTTGTTCTAATTCTGTGAAAAATCACAGTGGTAGTTTGATAGGGATTGCATTGAATCTGTAGATTGCTTTGGGTAGTAGAGTCATTTTCACAATGTTGATTCTTCTAATCTAAGAAAATGGTGTATCTCTCCATCTATTTGTATCATCTTTAATTTCTTTCATCAGTGTCTTATAATTTTCTGCATACAGGTCTTTTGTTCCCCTAGGTAGGTTTATTCCTAGATATTTTATTCTTTTTGTTGCAATGGTAAATGGGAGTGTTTTCTTAATTTCACTTTCAGATTTTGCATCATTACTGTATAGAAGTGCAAGAGATTTCTGTGCACTAATTTTTTTATCCTGCTACTTTACCAAATTCACTGATTAGCTCTAGTAGTTTTCTGATAGCATCTTTAGGATTCTCTATGTATAGTATCATGTTATCTGCAAACAGTGACAGCTTTACTTCTTTTCTGATTTGGATTGCAGTACGTGCGCCTCTCACTGTTGTGGGCTCTCCCGTTGCGGAGCACAGGCCCTGGACGCGCAGGCTCAGCGGCCATGGCTCACGGGCCCAGCTGCTCCGCGGCATGTGGGATCCTCCCGGACCGGGGCACGAACCCATGTCCCCTGCATCGGCAGGCGGACTCTCAACCACTACGCCAGCAGTGAAGCCCTACAGAGGATTAACATTATCAAGGAGTACACAAACCCTGCAGGCAATCAGGACTACTGAAGAATTCTCTACTGGTCTTCTATTTATATAGCTTGAAAGGACAATACCAAAAATCGGCATGTAAGCTTTTATTTGTTCTGCTTAGGGTTCATAGCTAAGCCTTGCATACAGGGCTTCATGGACAATTGTTTTCAACCAGAGTCTTGATTATACCGAAATCTGACCTATCATACCACAATATAACAGCTAATTCCACTGTATTATATCTATTCATAAAAATCCTTTCATCTCTCTCTCTCAGAGACAGAGTATTTTTCTGACTTTGTTATCGGTCTGATTCACCATGGGATTTATTTTCTTGTCTGACACAACAATTATTAAAAAGTGTTACTTAAGGAAATGCTTTTTTAGGATTGTCAACTGGTTTAAAATTCACAGTTTGATGAAATAGTTTACAGGGTAGATTCAAGATTCCTCATTAAAGAAAACACCCCCAGCTGCCTTTTAGTGTCAATGCCTTTCAAAAGGACAACATGGGGTATAGATTCTCAGATTTAGGGCTGCCTTACAGCCTTGTGATGCAAGTGCCCTAAAGCCAGGGATCCAGCTGCATTTTTTGTCCTGACATTCCAAGAAATTCTGCAGGAAAAGAAAATTAACTTTTACAACAGAGAAAGATTGTAGGATGGGGCGGAGACTCTGGTATTTCATCCTTTTGTATCTTGCCAATTCACTCTCCCACTGCAAGCAGACATAGAAATCATCCAGTTCCTTCATTTCCCCTTCTAGTTCATAAGGAGGATGAATCGTCATTTGAAAAGCACTTTGCAGTTCTTAAAGGATAATTCTGCAAGCGCAGGATGATGTTTCATCCCCAAAACAACAACAACAACAAATTGGATTTTGGGTGCCCTTTAGCAAGGCACCAAGCAGCCTCTACGGACCCCTTGGAGTTATGTTATCTAAGTCTAAAGAGGAAACAGGAGAAATTCCAATTGAGATTTTAGATGTTAAAATGTCTGCTAGGCTTTTTCTCTCTGATTCCTAATGTTCTTTCCAAAAGGTTTAATATTTTGCCACCATGTGATATTCAGTCATTCTAAAAGCACTATACTAGGAGTCTGAGTGGGTACAAACAAGAATAATTCAAATATCTACACTCAAGAAGTCAACAGTCTGGGACACATGAAGGCAGGGATCTGGTATCCTTTTTTAAGTACTTACTGTATACGTGGGGCTTTGGCATATATTTACATGCATCTTATGCAATCTTCACAACAACCCATGACACAGTTATGTTACTTTATTTTTAGAAAATAGGTTTTCATCTAGTTGATCAGATTAGCTATGATAACAGATGCAAGACAACTTCATTACCACCGACCTGATGAAACTCATCATCATCTCTGGTCTTATCCACTTAGATAGCTTCCTAATGGGTCTCCATTTTTAAATTTTTGTCTCTTTCCAACCTATTCTGTACTTGAAAGCCAGGGTAACCTTTTAGAAATGTAAAACGAGCCACACCACTCCCAAGCCTGACAGGCTTCAGTGATTACTCTTTTCACTTAGACTGGATTCCCAGCTCTCTTTCAGTGGCTTACAGTGTAGTACTGCATGACAGGGTCCTGGTCTACCGCTTCATACTCATCTCTTTCCCACCCACCTCTTCGTCCTGCATGCTGCATTCATGCTGGTCTTCTTTTAGTTCCTCATGCTAACCAAACGCGTCCTAGCCTCAGGACCTTGGTACGTATGTCTGTCTTTGCATTGAACTCTCTCCAGTCTTAGTGCTTCCCTATTCAACCCAACCTGTCAAATTTGCCATTCTGTGATGATTGGCTTAAATGGTCCCTCCATAGAGAAGTCTTTTGTGATCATCTGGTCTAAATTAGAGCTCTCTTGGTATGCTCCAGTATAACATGGTTCTTTCATAGTATGTTTCTCAATTTGATTTATTTATGTGCTTAAGTCTAGTAAACTATAAACTTTTGATGGCAGAGTCCAGGTTGCCTCGTTTCACTGTTATATTCTAGGTATCCAGGAGCATCTTACCCATGACAGGCACTTGATACTTATTTAACAAATGAATACACTAGTTTAGAGGGCTCTTTAAATTACATGCCAGCAATATAAAAGCCTCTAGAGCCTTAATAACAGATACCATTATCATTACCAGTTTTTATCAAACCTCTTTATTTCTAATATTGTACTGAACTATTTATACATTTGTCTCTTCTCAGAAGAGCCCTGAGGATTTATAATTATCTCTTTTTAATGATGATGAAACAGACTTCAAATATTTAAGTAAATTATCTAACCTTACCTAACTGGTAAGCAGTTGAGAGTGGATTCAATATAAGTTTTACTTTTAGATTAGTACTTGACTATCTCCAATCATTGGTGTTTTTCCTGATACTTGACTGTATCAGTTCTTCTCCTTTGGTCCCTCTGATCCTTCTCCACTATGACTGTATCCTGGGAGGCTGACCTCTATCAATGATGATTACACTCCCCAGGTTCCTTTGATCCTCTTCCTCCTGTTTTCCCATCGGGTTCGGCCAATGGGTGACACTTGCAAGAGATCAGTGGTTGGGAGGAGAAAAGATTGGAGCATTTATTCCCATCCCCACTGCTCTGGTCAGTTTTTATTGGGTGGTCTTCTTACAGGGTTACAGAGATCACTGGTTTCTGGGAATCCGCTTTCTTCCTCTGCCCCTTCAGGCCTATGGGTGGCAATGTCTTCCCACCTCCTGTTGGTCCTCTTAACCCTCCCTCAGCTGTCTGTAAATAGCCTCTTCATTGAAGTGTCTTCCACTGACCCTTCCACTAACAGGTGAACCATCTGTTTTTATCTAAAACCTGATGATTCCTAAGAAAATCACACAACTTTCATCTTTCATTTCAGGAATACTGGAAGAAAAATAGTGCTCTGGAATTTCTACTCAAAAATTTTCTCCCTGATAGTGACAATAAAGATAAATTTTTTAAAGCTTTCACACTTTTATTGTGTAGCAAGCCTTGTGGTGGCAAGCACTTTATAACTTTAATTAAATCTTCGTAACTTCTCTATGAGAATTGTTATTATCCTGATTTTGCATTTGAGGCAGTAGACACAGATTATATCATTTACTTGAAGTCAAAGGTAGTGAGTGGTGAAGCTAAGGCTTGAACCTGGCCAACCTTACCCCTGATTTTCTTTACCTACACCACGAATGCACTGTCTTCACAGGGATAGCTCTCAGGACAGAGGAGGTGGAATCAAGAACCTCAGGAGAACTTTAAGGGTAGCACAAAGTAGCTCCCCACAATCTCATTCTTTTGCTGGTGTATGCTATCTGTCAAAAATTCCTACAAATATTGCTTCATACTTCATGACATATATTTGCTTGTTTTAACATGGAATTATTTATGCTTAAATACCTGAGTAAAATTGAAAATTCAGGAAAAGTTACCCCAAGTCTTTCCTTTGCCCCCCATAATGCCCCTCATATTCAAAAAGCTCAGATCAATGTGAAGCAATTTCTGATAAGGTTATTTTGGGAGCTATCGGTACTAGAACCCCAGTAACTTATGTGTTTGTTTAAACTGTAACAAACATCACCTTTCATTTTATGAAAATGATGCCTCGAATATTCATCACATGGTTGAACTTTAAGGTACAGGCCTGAGCTATCTGGTATCTTATGTCTTGGCGAAAAGCAAGTTCCCAATTCCGTAGGAGAAATTATCACTCTCAAGCCTTGTTGATCAACTTGATTTAATAACACACCTATTACCTAATTTAATCTCCATAAAAACCTGTGAGAAATGACCTTCATTTTACTACTGAGGTCCTGAAGCACGGAAGTGATTTAGTGAAAGTCACATTGAGGGTTAGGGGAAAAACGCAATGGGAGCTCAGGCCCCTTCAGCACTAGCCTGGGTGCTTGTGTTGGGTCTTGCTGCTGGTTGCTGGCATGAAATAGGCACAGATCACTGGAGACAGTCTACTGTCTAAAAAATTTCTTGCCAGAGGGAAATGCGGTCCTATTAGATGAATGTGGCCTTGGCTGAAGCCCAAGCATCTGGAAGCATGGGGCTGCTTGCGGGCTGAATCTTGGGCTGCCAGCACCACAAGACCTTTCTGGCCAGATCACAGTAACACTGAGGCAGCGCTGTTCAAGAATTTTGTCCATCTGCCCAGACGGCACATTTGGGAAAGGTTGCTTTCCTTTTCTTTTAAATATGCCATTTCAAGCAATTGAAATTTGCTTGGAGCCTGCTAGTTCCCAGGAGAGCCCCAAAGTGCTCCTGCTACCTTCCAAATCCCCCCAATTTTCAGATGAAATGAGCTTATTTTATAATTATTTAAGTTATGTATTTTAAACACGGTCTTAATTAATTCCAGATAAGATTTGACGTAGTTTATTGTAAAAGCACAAGGGAAAGAGGCCAAAGACATTTGACATAATGAAATAACACTTTCTGATATTTATTGAATGCTTATTATGTGCTGGCTGTCTGTGATAGATTATCACATTTGTCCTAATCTATGAAGCAAGTGATAGTTACATATGAAAAGTTGAGACTTAAAAAACTGAACTGCCTTGTCCACACAAATTAATATGGTAGAACCAGGATTTAAACTTACTTGCTACTCCTAACTCCTCTGAAAGCACTATGCTGTTTTAAATTTTTTTTTTCCTCTAAAAGCCCTCTCCTGACCTACTCCTCTTCTCGTGGAGAGGAGGAGTGAGACTGTATACTACAAATCTGGCTAAGAAAAAATTCAGTTCCTAAATATATAACTCAACTGCAAATTTCATAGCTGATAGGATAAAGGAAAAAAATGTGAAAGGTCCAGGGAAATGGTGAGTGGCTCATGTAGGAATCAGTCCTCATTTTGAATTGTAGCTCAGCCTCTAACCAGCTGTGTGACTTCAGACAGCTTACTTCTATTCTCTGAATCTCAGCTGAGTAATCTATGAAATAGAGGTAATGAAACTACTTTGTGATACTGACAAGTTTAGAGATAACGTATGCAAGGGAAATGGCACAGTGCCCTACACAGCAGAGACTTCGTAAAGCTAACAGCTGTTGTAAAACTCTGTGGTTATCCCATGTGATATTTATTCCTCAGAATAATCCTGCAGTTTAGCACTCATAACCTGCATTTTACAGAAGAGGAGCCTGAGGCTCAGGAACTGTTAATAATTTTTGGTTAAGGTCATACAGACCCGGATGAAAACACATACACATCCCCTCCCAAGCCAATATATATTTTTTCCTATCACACATTGCTTTAATTGTCTAATCAAGGGAGGGAGACCTGTGTGTCAAAAAAGACAAACCTCTTCCTGGCTTAGAGCCCTGAGAAGCAATGGCTGAGGGTTGTTGGATGAACAGCACTCAGCAAAGTTATTTAAGGCAATTTTGTGAGGATGGAGAGGATGATGTGACCCAGACATGTAGCCTTCTCATGGTCTGACTTTATATAAGATTAAAGCTGGAAGCCTCTTGAGGAATGAATTCTTATAAAATAACCATTTGCACTACAGTTTTAGAGTCAGGCTTTGGGCTGGAATATGATGAACAGTGGCTAGTTTTGATGTACATTTATTTAAAATTCAAGACAATAATCAGTTTACAGAGACTTTATGATGGGAACTGGGCTGTCTATGTGGGATATGGAACATATTTTTTTCAGAAATTTGACAAGAACTTGGAGAAACACAAAGAGAAACTTTATCAGACTTTGGGAGAAAGGAATGGCCCTGAAGCATGTCCTATCCACCATGACCTATGCATGACAGAGCCACTTCATGACTGTCAATTAATTTCACCCACATATTAAAAAGGAAATTAATTCTTCCTTAATCATGGGGCTGTATATATAGTTTAGCTCTTGCTCACTTAGCTTGGGAGTGTGTTGTTTCCTTAACCTTTATTTTTCACTTCTACCTAGTGGAGAAAATACATGACCCCTTAGATAGTCATGGTGAAATCAAATGAAATAGCTACTATGCAGTTCTTTGAAATATTCAAAATGAGGTACAGAGGTGAGCTGTATTGATACACATTTTCTAAATACAATTCAATATCAAAATAACAAACAACCCAATTAAAAAATTGGCAGAAGAACTGAATAGACATTTTCCACTGAGGAAATGCAAATGGCCAACAGGCACATGAATGGTGCTCAATATTGCGAATCATCAGGGAAACGCAAATCAAAACCACAGTGAGGGATCACCTCACACCTGTCAGAATGGCTATCAGCGAAAAGAACATAGGTAACAAATGTTGGTGAGGATGTGAAGAAAAGGGAACCTTCATACATTGTTGGTGGGAATGTAAATTGGTGCAGCCACTGTGGAGAAAAGTATGAAGGTTCCTCAAAAAACTAAAGCTAAAACTATCGTATGACCCAGCAACTCCACTCCTGGGTGTATATCTGAAAAAAACAAAAACACTAATTTGAAAAGACACATGCACCCCAATGTTCATAGCAACATTATTTGTAATCTCCAAGATATGAAAGCAACATAAGTGTCCATTAACAAATGAATGGACAAAGAAGATGTGTGTGTGTGTGTGTGTATACACACACACACACACACACACACACACACACAATGGAATACTACTCAGCCATAAACAGAAGAAACTTCTGCCATTTGCAGCAACATGGATGGATTTGGAGGGTATTATACTAAGTGAAAAGTCATACAGAGAAATAAAATACTGTATGATATCATTTATATGTGGAATCTGAAATGTACAACAAACTATAACAAAAAAGAAGCAGACCCACAGATATAGAGAAGAAACTAGTGGTTACCAATGAGGAGGGAAAGGGGGAGGGGTGGTGGGTTAAGAGGTACAAGCTATTAGGTACAAAATAAGCTACCAGTGTATATTGTACAACATGGGGAATATAGCAAACATTTTGCAATAACTATAAATGGAATATAACCTCAAAAAGTTGTCAATTGCTATTGTATACCTGTAACATAGTGTATTGTATATCAACTATACTTCATTTAAAAAGTTGTGTTAACAAATATAAGTTCAAATTTCCCAACAAGTTTTATATTATATACTTAGGATATGATATTTCACTATTGTTCTTTTTAGTGATAAATAGGGAAATATAACATCCTAAGTACACAACATAAATCTATGAAAGATCGGTGACTTCCTTTCTCTGGTAGGAGGCTTTATAACATTTCCAGGACTGGGCAGCTGGTGCTCTCAGACAACTCTAAAGAGATGGTATATTAACTCAGACTGCTTGGCGCCCTGGTATTGTATTTATTTTACCCATTGATGAGGCTACTTTCTCATATTTGTAGTACAAAAAGTTATAGTTGGAGGGAATCTAGGTCCCTCTCCTGGGAGGTATACATATACCATGTCCAGGAGAAGACTTTTATCCCAATGTATCTTTTCATGAGGATAAAGATGGATTTGGGACCCATGTCTTATCTTCTTGGTGAACCTTGCCTTTTAAGTGTTCTGAAAAAAGTCTGTTTCTCATCCCATGCTGTGATGTGTGATGGAATTTTTCCTGACTGCCAGTGCAAATCAGGTGGTGGCTACAAAGGCACCCACCTAGCTCAATAAGGTCTTAGACAACTGGTAATTGCCCAGTGATGTTAGTAGGTGAATTAAACAGATTGAAATATGTACAGAAGTATTAAGTAGATGACAATGAAATAAGCAGATTAAAGAATATGTAAGAGTTCCCCAACTGGCAAGGAAATGATAGGGTGAACGCTATATTTGATAAAACTGATTCCAAGAAGCAGTTCATAAAATAGCATTATGGAGCTATTAAATCAATGCTTCTTCATCCTCCCTCCCACCTGACTCATTAGTAAGTAAGGCCAAAGACCAGGAAACTATCCTTGATAGTTCAATGCTATGAACACAATAGAGAAATTTTAAAGGGGATCACTTTGGGATTAAAATATACACACTACTGTATATAAAATAGATAACGAACAAGGACCTACTATATAGCACAGGGAAATATATTCAGTATTTGTAATAACCTATCATGGAAAAGAATCTGAAAAAGAATATATATATATATATTATATATATATATATATATATATATGTGACTGAATCACTTTGCTGTAAACCTGAAACTAACACAACATTGTAAATCAAATATGTTCTAATAAAATTTTTTTAAAATGTGGGTCACGATATTCTCAAAATTGACAGAAACTGATATTTTTATACTGGGAAGCAAAAAAGGAGGATAAAATAGGATAACATAAGACAGATGAAATTATGATAAAATGTAAACTATGTCAGGAATAGCAATTCTATTACACACAATGTAGATATTAAATCTATTAATAGATATCTGAAAATAATTCGGTCAATTGAATATATATTTTAAGCTATTAAATATAGTAATTATAAAATATAATATACTAATGGTTTAATATTAATAATTTGAGACTATATATCTAGGCAGCATTGAAGAAAACATATTTTTGAAAAGTCCTTTGGCTTTAGAGCATCTGGATGTTAGACATTTAAACAGACTTTTAACTGTATTGTTGAACTCACAGAAAAAAAGGTAAGAAAAGTCCCCAAGATCCAGAAAGAGAGAAAGAAGAAGGAAAAAAAGGAAAATGAGGATGAAGAGGAGCCGGGGCTGAAAGCAACCGAGTAAGCAAATTTAGCAGTGTAGGCTACCCTGAGACTTATGTCCATACCAGAACATCCAAGACTTTGTGAACAAATACCGCATTGGAAGTGAATGACTAGACCCCTGAGGTTTTAGGATGGCAGCAAGGAAAGGGGCATACGTCCACATCCTACCCCTACCCTCCACATAAACCAGACCATAAATGTCTTACCTTTAGCAAAACAATATGCTAGGAGGAAAAGATCTACTGTGGATACTACAGGGAGCCAAAGGGTGTCTGTAATTTCTCAGTGCTAAGTAGAAAATAACCACTAGAACACCCACACTAGTGGTGTCCTCTGAGAGTTTATATCTATAGGCCTAACTGTGCATGGGGCTTGGGGTAGGATTTATAATGGCTTCATGGTCTGAGAAAGACCAAGTGAGAAAATTAAATGGCAGTGTTCCTGGAACTTATAATTTATGCATCATAGCAAAAACTAATGTAAATCCTCTTTGAAGGAAAGAAATCTCATGTGAGGACCCTCAGGATTTGTACATATTAGATCAGTCAAAGATGAGCTCAAAGTATTAAATCATCAAATATATGAGAAAATAAATAGCCTTTGTAAACAACTATGAGTGGAAACACTAAGCAATAGTGAGTAGATGCTAAGCATTTCAGATATTAGAAATATCAGATATGGAAAATAAAATAACTACTGATAAAATATTTAAACATATAAAATATGGTTTCAAAAGAGACAGCAGACTATTAAAATAGATAGGCTAATTTATTAAAGAAATAAATAGAGCTTAGATTTGATTATATACATTGAATTTTTAAATACTAAGGGGATTAAAAGGTGGGTTAAACATAGTTGAAGAGAATGTTAACAAACTGAAAACTAAACTATAAAAAATAAAAAAGTTCAGTTCAATGAGTCTCAGAGATAAAAAATATTTTATGAAATTCATTATGGGGTATATAGCATAAAATTAAGAGGTACACATTATTTGGTACTCTAGAAGATGACAATAGAAAAAACACAGGAGATTTATAGAATCAAAATCTGAAAACACTCTAAAATTTATTAAAAGACACATTATTAGATTCAATAAAAACTATCTTGGGCTTCCCTGGTGGCTCAGTGATTAAGAATCCACCTGCCATGCAGGGGACACGGGTTCGAGCCCTGGCCAGAGAAGATCCCACATGGCATGGAGCAACGAAGCCCATACGCCACAACTACTGAGCCTGTGCTCTAGAGCCAGCAAGCCACAACTACTGAGCCCGCGTGCCACAACTACTGAAGCCTGCATGCCTAGAGCCCATGCTCCACAACAAGAGAAGCCACTGCAATGAGAAGCCCGCACACCACAACAAAAGAGTAACCCCTACTCACTGCAACTAGAGAAAGCCCGTGTGCAGCAATGAAGACCCAACACAGCCAAAAATTAATTAATAAATTAATTAAATAAAAATTTTAAAAAAACTATCTCAGAGTAAATAAAAAGAAATCCATGTCTATACACATAAAACTGTAAACCACTAATGACAAATAGACTAAAAGTGAAGAGAGAGACAGGTCATCAATGAAAAACAATTGTAGTAAGAGTAAACTTCTCCACAGCAATAATGTAAATCAGAGAAAGTGGAATAATATGTTGAACATGATGAGAGGAATAGATATTAAATTTTTAAGAATTGAACACAGCAAAAACTATCATCAAGGACAAAATAAAAATATTTTCAGAGGAAACCCAACAGGATTTCACTGAAGAAATCTCTACAATGAGGTAATGAGGAAAAAATTGAAGGAAGGGCTATGATAAAAAAGGATAAAGGAGCAAAAGAAAACTGAAACAAACATACATGGAAGTAAAATTTAAACATTATTATTAAACATTTTAATAATAATGGTGATAATAGGCACTAGCATGTCTAAATTATAGAGTTAATAAAAAGTAAACCAAGAAAATACTAAAACATTTTATAGTAACAGCATGGAACCTATATGGAGAAAGTTAAAAACTTATTAAAGATGGAAGAGAGGGATACAAAGTGGTATGATGAAACTTCTGAGGATGATGGATATGTTCATTATTTTGGTTGTGGTAGTGGTTTCATGATGTGTATGTCCAATTTTATCTAATTGCACACTTTAGATACATGAAATGTATTGTATATCAATTATACCTCAATATAAATAAAAGTAGACTACAAAATATCTAAGTAAACGGAAAGGCGTGCCATATTCATAAAGAATCAGTAGTTCTCTACAAATCCATCAATGGATATAATACAATCCCTGTTAAAATCCATACAGATTTTATCAACAATGCCCAAAGTAATTATATAAAATAGCAAAGGCCTAGAATGACCTGCACACCTCTGAAGCAAAATAAGATAGATGGATATTCCCCATTCACGTATCAAGACTTACTCTAAAACCTTAATAGATACACAGGCTGATTGTAAGAGGCATTGATGTAGAAATAGAGAAACAAGCATTTGAGGAAATAATATATTGTTTAGTAAATGCAGCAATGGTTCAAGTAAATTTGGTTACTATGAAAAAAATGTAATCCCTACCACATATCAAACAAGCAACTCCATATAGATCACAAAATTAAAATTTGAAAAGTAAAATTTTTCAATTTATAATAAAACATTTTTTCTGAATAATTAAAAAAGTAAAATTTTAATATTATGAAAGAAAATATAGGCAAATATCTTTTGCTCCTTGGTGTAGAAAAGTACTTATTAAGATAAGACACACAAAACATGATTTATAAAAAATATGATAAATTCAACTATATTAAAATTAAAAATTTGTGTACTTCTAAAGTTATCATTATGAGAATGAAAATGCAAGCTCAAACTAGAAGAGGTTAAGAGATTAACACTCATAAAATATAAAGTACTACTAGCAATGTCAGAAAAAGATAACCAAACCAGGGAAGAATGGGCAAAATACATGAACAGATATTTTACAGAATAAGAAACTAGAATAATCACTAAATATATAAGTATTCACCTTCATTAATAAAAAGGAATGTAAAAATCAAAAGCACAAGTAGATACCATTCATTTTCATATAGTACATCTGATAATACTCAGCATTAGCAAGATTACAGAGCCACAGTAAATAATGTTATGCTGGCAGAGGTGTATTTAGTATAACTATTTTAAAAACAATTTCCCATTTTCATGTAAATGTCAAGCTTCACATTTACTGTACAGAGTTGATAATGTATGAACATGTTTCAACATCTATAAATCTCATAAAGCTACTGCTGGATGAAAAAGCAAGTAGAGAAAAATATTGCCAGTATGGGACATTTATATAAATTTCCTAAAAATGCATACATATATAGTAAATCTAAATTAGCAGGTAAACAAAAGATAATTTAGAAATAAAGTTCAATAGTACTGTTAATGTTCTATTTATTAAGGTAGTGATAGAATGACAGAAAAATCCCTCTGTATCTATGAAATACCTTTAACATGAAAAGAATGTAAAACTCAGTTGCAAATTCTATAGGCAGTAAGAGTGTAAGTATGCATAAAACATGCTTATAGGCAAAAGTTGGAGGGAACAGTGCAAAACTATTAAATGAGTTGTAGCATGATGAGGAGTTTACTGTTGATACAACACACACACACACACACAGAGTTATTGTGTGTATTATAAAGCTTCCCTGGTTGTCACTGATATCTTTTTAATTTTTTTTAATTGAAATATAGTTGATTTTCAATGTTGTGTTAGTTTCAGGTGTACAGAAAAGTGATTCACTTATACATATACAATATATATCTATTGATTCATATATCTTTTAGATTAAAATGTCATTAGGGAAGTTAATGTTCAAAATGTTTTCTAATTATTTATTAGTGAAGGCTAATTTATGGGAGTATTTTATATTAATCCATACCTTGTTTAAAATTTTTAAAATAATAATAGTCTACTGCAAGCCAAACTAAGAACTATAATAAAAAACTCTTACAAAGATTTTGAACCTATTAGTTTTCAATGGTGTTTCTAGCAGTAATTATTCATTTAAACACTTTAGCATATGCTCACCTTCAATGCATGGATGACTGCCTGAAATTCTTAAGAATCTCAACAAAGACATTTCATTAAATAGCCTTTCTTGAAATAAATCTCAAGATCATGCTATTTATTGAGATTGTATTCCTTAGTATGAATGAGAAATAATTTTACTGAACAATATTCACAAATTGGAAGGTCGGGCTCAATCACGTATGTGTAAAGTCATTTGTAAGATAGCACACGCAACAGATAAAGCTAACTCTCTTTCAGTAAGTGGTGTATTGATTTCTCAGCTGTGAATGCATATTGTACTATTTAGATAAAATGTCTGTTCCAGTATCTGTGTATTTCCTGGGAATATGTGTCCACAAACTAAATAGTAAGGTGAGAACTGCTCTAATTTGTTTACATTATGTGGTATTTACCCTGGAGTATGGTGACTGTTAGAGGGAAAAAAAGAAGTTAGCATGGCATTGAACAACTTCTTTATTCAAACTGTGTGTGTGTGTGTATACACACACACATATGCATACACACACAGAAAGAAAAGGGAACAGAAAAAAAAAAAAAAAAGACAGTGAGAGAGTCAGAATCTAGTATGGCCAAGCACTGTGCTAGTCACTGACAATATAAAATCTAATAAAGGATAGTCCCTGCATTGTAAGATGAGAGTGTAATGAAGTAGACTGTCAAGTTCAATGTCACTAGAAGAGTGTTGTAAAGTAGACAGAAAATGGTGCAGGAAGAGCTCCAGGAGGAAGACCAAGCTTTTTACAGTAAACAGGAGTCCACAAAAAAAATGAGATTTCAAGAAGGTTGCTGAGAGAATGAGAGGAGAAAATACATTCAGAGCAAACTATGCATAACACTGAAGTCTGAAAGAGGAAGACACATTTGGAGAAATATACATCATTCAATGAGGCTGGAGCAGGGGTACATAACGTGCAAGCAAGGAGGCTAGAGAGACAAGAAGGAACCAACCAAACATAGCCCCCAGATCAGAGGAAGGTTTGAACAGAGGAAAAGCATATTCATTTTCTACTTTAAGTATATTTCTAGGAGAAGATTAAACAGGTTTCTATTTCAAGAGGACCATAAGATGTATAAAAAACTATTCAAAAATCACTGCAGGAGGAGATCAAGATGGCAGAATAGGAGGACATGGAAATCACTTCCGCCTACGAACACATCAAAAATACATCCACACGGAACAAGTCTCACTGAAAACTAACTGGAAACTGGCAGAAAGAGTCCATGACAGCCCAGGCTGAAAGAAAGATCCACACCGACTCAGGTAAGAGGGGAAGAGAAACAATCAGGTT
This sequence comes from Pseudorca crassidens, assembly GCF_039906515.1. Lineage (NCBI taxonomy): Eukaryota > Metazoa > Chordata > Mammalia > Artiodactyla > Delphinidae > Pseudorca > Pseudorca crassidens. The sequence continues at coordinate 58,822,659 of NC_090304.1, forward strand.
AGGACCTGTGCCCCGGGAGGAGACATGGAGCAAAAGGGAGATTACACATGCGGAGGTCTCCCCTGAGGAGTAAGCAGCTTAAGGCACATGTAGGGAACCCCAGTCCTGGTGCTCCACACAGACAAGATGAGCCCCCTTGGCTGGTTGGTGGGCCAGTGGGACTAACAGGAGGACTGTGGGAAGCCTGGACTCTGCCCAGGAGGAGTGTGTGTTTGATTGCTCCCAAACCATGGCAGAGACAGCAGATGAAAACTGTGTAGGTGGCTGACTCGTTTCCCACGACTGCCCCAGCGTGCACCACAGCTTAAGCCCAACGAACACTCCAGCCCCGCTTCCTCCAGGTTCCCCACAGCTCTATACTGGAGCAAGGACTACCATGATTGAGGAAAGAACTCAGCTGTGAGACACCTAGGTGGCTCCGACTTGAAATGGTGTGTGAACAGGGTGGGAGCAGCCATTACTGGTGCTTACACAGGCAGCACATGGGAAGCACCCCCAGCCTCTGTCTGCAGCTGGACCACCACAGCCCACACCCCAAAACACATGAGGAGCCCACACAGGCGGTGCCTGTACTGTGGCACAGCTCCAGCAGGGTTTGGGTGGCAGAAGCCAAGGGACCAGATTGGCCATGAAGGAAAAAGGAGACTCAGACCTAAAGCAGCATCTGAGTGAGGAAAGGGCAGACATTAATGGCACTTGTATACGCAGTGAATCAGAAGCATCCCTGAACTCTGTCTGTGGCTGGACTGCTGCAGCCCTTACCCTATCACATGCTGAGAACCCACATGGTGTATCTTCCTCCAACACTGCTCCTCACTGGGGCAAATTTGCTGGCGGTGGGAGGAGGATTCACTCACACTTAAAGGGAACAGAGCCAGCTCAGATCTGAACTTCGGGGCTTCATCTCCAGCACTTGGGGCCTGATCCCACCCCTAATAGGTTGGTGATGACCACTTAGCAGATGGGAAGCCCATGCTCACACTTGGCTCTGGCCCTAGCCCCTTCATCCCCAGTCCCACCTCCTACCAAGGTGATAGCTGCCAGCAGACCCTGAGGAAATGCATGACTTGTGTGCACATCAAATCCAGCTCACTCACAAAAACCACCAGGCACGCTCAGATTGTAGAGGGATGCTCCCACATAGGGACACCCCTTCAGAACTGCAAGAAGTAACTGCTTAACCTAATTTCATAGCAATAGAGAAAGTTAAGCAAAATGAGAAGCCAAAGCAATTGGTCTCAATTGAAAGACCAAGAGAAAATCCCTGAAAAAAGCAAATAATGAAACAGAAATAAACATTTTACTAGACAATTCAAAGCAGTAGTAATAAAAACATGAACTGAATTAAGGAAAAGAATAGATGAACACAATGAGAATTTTGACAAGGATATAGAAAATATATACATATAAAAGTGAGAACAGAAGAATACAATAACTGAAATGAAAAACACTAGGATGAATTAATAGCAGACTAGGTGATACAGAAGAACACATAAGTGATCTGGAAGATAGAATAATGAAAAATCACCAAATCGGAACAGCAAAAAGCAAAACAAACGAAAAAAAAAAAAAATGAGAACAGTTTAAGAGTTCTCTGGCATAACATGAAGTGTACCAACATTTGGACTTCAGGTGTCTCAGAAGGAGAAGAGGGAGAGAAGGGGGTAAAAAAAAGGTATTTAATAAAATTATGACTGAAAACTCCCCTAACCTGAAGAAGGAAACAGATATCTGGGTAGAGGATGCATGGAGGGTCCCAAACAGGCTAAATCCAAACAGTTCCACACCAAGACTTATCATAATTAAAATGTTAAAACTTAAAGAGAGAATTCAAAAGACAGAAAGAGAAAAAAAAAAGAGTCATATACAAGGGAACCCCCATAAGGCTATCAGCTGATTTTTCTGCAGAAACTTTGGAGGCCAGAAATGAGTGGTATGATATTGTCAAAGTTCTGAAAGGAAAAAAACCCTACATGTAGGATACTCTACCCAGCAAGATTATCATTTAGAATACAAGGAAAGAAAAAGAACTCAAACAAGCAAAAAATAAGGTTCGTCAATACTCAACCTATCCAAGAAGAAATGTTAAATTGTCTTCTCTATGTGGAAAAGAATAGAATATAACAAGAATAAGGCTCTATAGGAACAGAAAATCCCACTGGTAAAGGAAAATATATAGTAAAGGATGAGGACCAACCACTTAAATAAGATAGTATGAAGATAAAAGACAAAAAAATTTAAAAGAAACTACAACTCAATAAATAGTGAAGTGATAAACATGAAGATGAAAATATGACATCAAAACCACAAAATGTGGAAGAGGGGAACAAAAAAAAATGCAGATCTTTAGAATGTGCTTGAACTTAAATGACTACCAGTTTAAAATAAGTAGATACAGTAATAGGTCAACATTTAAGAACCCCCATGGCAACCTCAAATCAAAAACCTACAATAGATACACAAATTAGAGAGAAAGGAAAAGCATACCACTAAAGAAAATCATCAAACCACAAGGGAATAAACAAATAGAAGAAATTAACAGAGAAAAAAACAAGTAATAAATTACAAAAAAAGTAATAAAATGGCAATAAGTGCATACCTATCAATAATTATTTTAAATGTCAATGGCCTGAATGCTCTGATCAAAAGACATAGGGGAGCTGACTGGAAAGCAAAAAAAAAACCAAGACACATCCATATGCTGCTTACAAGAGACTCACCTCAGACCTAAAGACACTCACAGACTGAAAGTGAGGGGAAGGAAAAATATATTTTATATAAATGGAAATGACAAGAAAGTGGGGTTAGCAATAGTCATATCAAACAAAATAAACTTTAGAAAACAAAGTCTATAACAAAAGACAAGGAAGGGCATTATATAATAATAAAGGAATCCATAGAAGAAGAAGACATTACACTTGTTAACATATATGCACCCAACACAGGAGCACCTAAATATATAAAGTATTAACAGACATAAAGGGAGAAGCTGACAATAATACAATAATAGTAGGGGGCTTTAACACCCCACTCACATCAATGGACAAATCATTCAGACAGAAATTCAGTAAGGTAAAACTGGCTTTAAATGATACAATAGACCAGTTGGACTTACAGATATCTATAGGACATTCCAGACAAAAACAACAGAATTCACATACTCTTCAAGTACACATGGAACAGTCTCCACGATATATCATGTTAGGCCACAAAACAAGTCTCAACAAATTTAAGAGGATAGAAATTGTATCAAGCACTATGTCTTGATAGCAACAGTGTGAAACTAGAAATCAATTACAGGAAAGAAAAACATGGGAGAAGAACCAACATGTGGTGACTAAAAAACATGCTACTAGAAAACCAATAGGTCAATGAAGAAATCAAATAGGAGATCAGAAAATACCTCAAGACAAATGAAAATGGAAACAGTGTTCCAAAATCTATGGTGTGCAGCAAAAGCAGTTCTAAGAGGCTAGTTTATAGTGGTATAGAACTTCCTCAAGAAATGAGAAAAATTTCAAATAAACCACCTAAACTACCATCAAAAGCAATTAAAAAAAGAACAAAGCCCAAAGTCACAGAAGTAAGGAAATAACAAAGATCAGAGAGAAAATAAATAAAATAGAGACCAAAAAAAAAAAAAAAAAGAAAATATCAGTGAAACTAAGAGCTGGTCTTTTTTTTTTTTTTTTTTTTTTTTTGCAGTACGCGGGCCTCTCACTGTTGTGGCTGCTCCCGTTGCGGAGCACAGGCTCTGGACGTGCAGGCTCAGTGTCCATGGCTCCCGGTCCCAGCCGCTCTGTGGCAAGTGGGATCTTCCTGGACCGGGGCACGAACCCATGTTCCCTACATCGGCAGGCAGACTCTCAACCATTGTGCCACAAGGGAAGCCCAAGAGCTTGTCTTTGATAATATAAATTTGATAAATCTTTAGTCAGGTTCATCAAGTAAAAATGAGAAAAGACTCAAATAAATAAAATAAGAAATTAAAGAAGAGAAATAACTGATACCACAGAGGTATGAAAGATCATAAGAGAATACTACAGACAGTTATATGCAAATAAATTGGACAACCTAAAAGAAATGGACACATTTCTATAAACATGCAACCTTCCAAAACTGAATCCGGAAGAAACAGACAAACTGAACAGCCCAACATTAAAAGTGAAATTGAAGTTATAATAATAATAAAAAAAAAAATTCCCAGCAAACAAAAGTCCAGGACTGGACAGCTATACAGGGTAATTCTACCAACCATATAAAGAACAACTCCCAAATTTATTCTATAAGGTCACAATTACCTTTATACCAAAATCAGAAAAAGACACTACAAAAAAAGAAAATTAAAGGCCAACATCTCTGATGAGTATACATGCAAAAATCCTCAACAAAATATCAACAAACCAAATCCAACAACATATAAAAAGGATCATACACCATGATCAAGTTGGATTTATTCCAGGGATAAAAAGATGGTTCATTATTCCAAATCAATCAATGTGATACACCACATTAATAAAAGGAAGGATACAGAATCACATGATCATCTCAATAGAAGCAGAAAAACCATTTGACAAAATTCAACATCCACTCATGATAAAAACTCTCATCAAAGCTGGTAAAGAGGGAACATATTGCAACATATAAGGCTTCTTATGACAAACCCACAGCTAACATCATACTCAATGGTGAAAAACTGAAATTATTTCCTCTAAAATCAGGAACAAGACAAGGATGTCCACTCTCACCACTTCTATTTACCATCGTATTGCAAGTTCTAGCAGCAGCCATCAGACAAGAAAAATAAAAGGCATCCAAACTTGAAGGAAAAAGTAAAACTGTCATTATTTTAGATGACATGATACTATATATAGAAATCTCTAAAGATGTCACCAAAAGGCTATTTGAAGTAATAAATGAATTCACTAAAGTTTCAGGATTCAAGATTAATATACAGAAATCTGTTGCTTTTCTATACACCAATAATGAACTATCAGAAAGAGAAAGCATGAAAACAATTCCATTTAAAATCACATCCAAAAGGATAAAATATCTAGGAATAAACTTAACCAAGTGGTGAAAGACCTATGTTCTAATAACTATAAAACACTGACAAAGGAATTTGAAAATGATACAAAGAAATGGAAAGATATCTTCTGTTCTTGGACTGGAAGAGTTAATATTGTTTAAATGTCCATAGTACCCAAAACAATCTACAAAAGTAATGCAGTCAATAACAACTTAGCCATTACATTGTTCACAGAATTAGAATTGCCATGAATTGCCAAAGCAATCTTGAGAAAAAAAAACAAAGGTGAAGGTGTTATGTTCCCTGACTTCATACTATACTAAAAAGCTACAGTAATCAAGACAATATGGTACTGACATAAAAGCAGACACATAGATCAATGGAACAGAATAGAGAGCTCAGGAAAAAACCCATACACCTCTGGTCAATTAATCTGTGAGAAAGGAGATAAGAATATACAGTGGGGAAAAGACAATAAGTGATGCTGGAAATACTGGAAATATACATGTAAAAGAATGAAGATAGAACATTTCCTCACATCATATACAAAAATAAACTCAAAATGGATTAAAGGACCAAATTTAAGACCAGAAACCATAAAACTCCTACAAGAGAATATAGGTACAATACTGTTTTTCATAAATCATAGCAATAATTTTTGGATCTGTTTCCTAAGGAAAAAGAAATGAAAGCAAAAATAAACAGGACCTAATTAAACGTAAAAGCTTTTGCACAGGGGCTTCCCTGGTGGCGCAGCGGTTGGGAGCCCGCCTGCCGATGCAGGGAACGTGGGTTCGTGCCCCGGTCTGCGAGCATCCTGCGTGCCGCGGAGCGGCTGGGCCCGTGAGCCATGGCCGCTGAGCCTGCGCGTCCGGAGCCTGTGCTCCGCGACGGGAGAGGCCACAGCAGTGAGGGGCCCACGTACCGCAAAAAAAAAAAAAAAAACCTTTGACAAAATGCAAAGACAACCTACTGAATGTGAGAAAATATTTGCAAATGATATGACTGATAAGGGGTTCCTATCCAAAATATATAAAAAACACATAAAACTCAATATCAAAAAACAACCTGATTCAAAAATGCTCAGAATACCTGAATAGATATGTTTTACAAAGAAGACATACAAATGGCTAAAAGGCACATGAAAAGATGCTCAACGTGGCTAATCATTAGAGAAATGCAAATCAAAGCCACAGTGAGATAAACTCAAATCAAAGCCTCAATGAGATCTCACCTCACCTGTCAGAACAGCCATCATCAAAATGTCTATAAATAACAAATGTGGGTGAGCATGTGGAGACAGGGAAACCTCCTACACTGTTGGTGGGAATGTAAATTGGTGCAGTCACTATGAAAAACAGTATGGAGGTTTTTCAAAAAACTAAAAATAGAACTACTATATGATCCAGCAATTCCTGGGTATATATCCTAAGAAAACAAAAGCTTAATTCAAAAAGATACATTTATACCACTGTTCATAGCAGTATTATTTACAATAGCCAAGATACGGAACCAGTCTCAGTGTCCATCAACAGACAAATGGATAAAGAAGATATGGGGTGTGTGTGTATACATATACATACACACACACATATACATACATATACAATGGAATATTACTCAGCCATAAAAATAGTAAAATTCTGCCATTTGCAACAATGTGGATGGACCTAGGGAGCATTATGCTTAGTGAAATAAGTCAGACAGAGAACAGCAAATACTCTATGGTATAACTTATATGTGGAATCTAAAAAGTAAAACAAACACATGTATATAACAAAACAGAATCAGATTCACAGACACAGAGGACAAACAAGTGGTTACCAGTGGGGAGAGAGGAGTGGGGAGGGGCAACATAGGGGTATGGGATTAAGAGATACAATCCACTACGTATAAAATAGATAAGCAACATGGATATATTGTACAACGCAGGGAAATGTAGCCATCGTTTTGTAATAATATTAAATGGACTATAGTCTATAAAAATTTTGCATCACTATGTTGTACACCTAAAACTAATGTAATAGTGTAAATCATCTATACTTCAATTAAAAAATCACTGCAAATGTGAATGCTAATGTATGTAGGTCATTACAGATGCCTGAAGGTGAAAATGTGACATAAAAATAAAGGAATCTCAGAATCTCTTTAAGGAAATAGTCACCAGATAAATGAGAGACTAAAAATCTGGGTCTGGGGTATGATAAGCAGTCCCTCCTGAATATAGTAACCACCACCATAATCATTTATCATGTGCTGCCTATGTATTATGCACTCTGCTAAACATTTTATACTGACTGTTTTGTTTACTCTTTCCAAAAACTTTAAGAGTAGATTGTGTGAATTCCTTTTTTTTTTTTTTTTTTTTTTTTTTTTTGCGGTATGCGGGCCTCTCACTGTTGTGGTCTCTCCCATTGTGAAGCACTGGCTCCGGACGCGCAGGCTCAGCGGCCATGGCTCACGGGCCCAGCTGCTCCGCGGCATGTGGGATCTTCCCAGACCGGAGCATGAACCCGTGTCCCCTGCATCGGCAGGCGGACTCTCAATCACTGCGCCACCAGGGAAGCCCTGAATTCCTCCCTTTTAGAGATTAGAAATCTGAGAATTAAAAGGTGATATATAACTCACCACAAATCACACAATTAGCAAATGAAACAGTGTATTACTTCAAAGTCTGAGCATGTAAATGCAAAAAGGAATGGAACCCATTTCACTGGCCTAAAGAAGAGGAGGTCATCTGTCTGTTTTATGCTAAGTGACCTTATGCCCCAAGACAACAGGAAAACACTACTGCTATGATGAAATTAAGCCAGAGAATAAAATCAGACATCCTAAGGATCCAGAAGAAATGACTACTCCAGGGAGAGGAAGCTGTAAGGTGCTGTAGAGCCTGCCTTCATTACCACCTGCCTGGGGCTGGCCTCTGACTCATACAGGGAATGAATGTAGGGTTCTCTGAGAGTATGAGCACAAACAATGACACCAGACAGAGTGACAAGAACAACCTGCCTATTGGATACATACTACGCCCCAAGGTCGGTGCAAAGCCACTTACACATGAGCTAACTTGTGCACAAAGAAGTGATGTGACTTGTCACTGGTTATACAACTTCAGAACTCATTTTCTTACGCTGAACTGCCTTCCACATCTGAATATAGGAAATATCTGAATGACCATGTGGAGCTGGTTTTTAATATATCAATTTACTATACCATTTTTTTCGGCTTTGAACATGACTTCCCACCTTATACAGAAATACAGAGGATGGACTGGAGAAGGGGCTGACTCCCAATTAGCTATGCTTTAGGTGTACATTTAATCACTTAAATGATAAGTGTGATGTTTTCAAGTTGCAAAATGCTCACACGGTTTGTGGGTGTAGGAGGTATTCAGAAAAGGCTTATTACTAAATTGATGTTAATGTATTTTTTCCAGGTACCCTAAGGTACAGGGATGAGCTCAACTATATGAAACTCATTGCTTAAAAATTTAAATTCACAAAATAGATATATTAAAGAGTACCTATTCTCAAGAGCAAAAGCAATTCTCCCACTACACAAGGATTTCTTTAACTAGAAAATTCCCCCCTAGTGTATTTCAATTAGGTTTCCATTTACAAAGAAAAGAATCAATTTGTGTGCAGGTTCGCAGTGACACATCTATTGCATAAAGCAAAATACAGTACTATCACTTTTTAGAGATTCAAACAAACTCCTGGGCAGAAAACACTTTGAAAACCACACACTGAAATAATGCATGCTTGTAGATGACACACACAAAGTAGACTTCAATTCTCCAGTTGGTTCAATGGTTGATGAACTCACCAGTACTGAGAGTTCAGTACATGCCAGCAAAACTCCCAAATTACTGATGACTCCTACTGATGACTCCTTTTCTAATATATTTTTTCCCACTGCTATTATCTGGAAACAAGTTGACACTGGCTTCTTACACATAGGACTTATCTAGACGTCCAGCTATTTGGCTGATAAGGAGATTACTAAATAAATTTCTAACTCAGCCAGATGGTAGGTGGCCATGTTTGACTTGAAATATTTTCAGTTCTTTGGATTAACAAAAAGCTGAATATTTTAAGAATAAGAAGAAATTTCCCCTCCCCACTTTTCAGATAGTGTTTATTCAGAGGAATAAACTTTCCAGACTTTTGATTAGCATTCCTGCCTAAAGCAGCATCTGATCAACTGCATGGAGAACATGAAATTTATTGAAAGTATAAACAGTAACTATGGCTGTGAAAGACACTGGGTTTTGTCCTTGCAAGGATGAATAAACTGGAAAAGGTTTTCACATAAACAAGATCTCTTGCATAGACGCTCCTAACCCAAAAACCTTTAGCAATAAGATAATGGCCAACATGTTGGTGATGGTTAGATGTTGTCACTGTAAATAGTCTCTTAAATACCAAAGGGATACAGGGGAAAAGCTCAGCACTTAGAGTAAAATAAAAAGATCTGTTTTGAGTCCTGGGTTCTCCCAGAGACTACCTGCCTGACCTTGTGCCTCTCTTTAAACTCTCAGAGCCTCCCTTTCCTCATAAGCAAAATAGGAACCGAAGTATCTACAATCCATGGTATATAATCCATGAAGTAGTAGCTATTAAATATTTTTTGGTCATTTAGGACATCTCTTCTCACTCAACTCTTCTATAGAACTGCTGACTAGCTGACTGTAAGCATCCTTGCAAATCTTTCATCTGTTTTTAGGGATGTTTTAGCAATTACCACTCAAATTCTAATAACTACTATAAATCATCCCAACTGAATATGTAGTTTACTGCTCTGAGCCAAGTACTGTCCTAAAAACCCAGGGGAGAAACATGACAATGTTTAAAAATGTTTTGGTTTACTTACAAGGTATATTAGACCAATTACAAAAGTAGCCCCAATTTTCCACTCCTCTCTGTAGCCATTCTCTTTGCTATATGACTCTGTAGCTCTTCCTATTAAGAGATATATTGGGAGCCTCCCTGGTGGTGCAGTGGTTAAGAATCCACCTGCAAATGCAGGGGACGTGGGTTCGAGCCCTGGTCCGGGAAGATCCCACATGCCGCGGAGCAACTAAGTCCATGTACCACAACTACTGAGCCTGCGCTCTAGAGCCCGCGAGCTACAACTACTGAGCCCGTGGGCCACGACTACTGAAGCCCGCGCACCTAGAGCCAGTGCTCTGCAGCAAGAAGACACCGCAATGAGAAGCCCGCGCACTGCAACAAAGAGTAGCCCCTGCTCACCACAACTAGAGAAAGCCCGCGAGCAGCAATGAAGACCCAACACAGCCAAAAATAAAAAATAAATAAATTTTAAAAACGACAAAAAAGAGATATATTTCCCCAACTCTTTTATCTGGGCTGACCTTCTGAACTAATCATTAGTAAATTGTGATGGAAATGATGTGATGGTTGGCCAATGCTGAGCCTAGACCTCAAGAAACCTTGAATATATCTATTCTTTTGGAACTCTGCCATTGCCATGAGAATAGGTTTGGACTGGCCTACTGGAGGATGGGAATCCAATTGGAAGACAGCCCACTTGTACCAGCCAACTTCTCGACTAGCTAGAGCCAGCTAAACCCCAAACATCTGAGAGTCCAGGTTAGATCAGCATAGCCCCCTACTCAACTCACCTCTGACTGCAGATGGGTGGGTGAGCTTAGCCGATTCCAGAAAAAAAATTGATCCATAGACTCATGAGCAAAATGTGTCACACATCTCAAGGGGATCACAGTTTGGAAACACAACCAGGCTAACAAATAAACTGATTAGGTCGCAGAAATGGCTTATGCAATGGCAGCAAAATATAAACTGTAACGGGACACAGAGGAGAGAGAAGTCATTGGCATCCCAGAGAATCGCAGGAGATATATCAATGTGACCCTATTAGAACTGAGTCCAGAGGATGGAAAATGTTGGAAATGCAGCAGGTTTTTAAATTTAAGGACATTTTCTGACATGCTAAAACGTGTACTATTTGGAGGAGGGGTGGTTTGACAAAATGTAAGCAGATTTGCACTTTACAAAGAATACTCTGGTGATGAGGTGGAGGCTATATTGTGAGAGACAAGAAGGAGGGAGGTTTACTGAAGCCTATTCTAGGAATCATTCATCTAATAGATAATGAGGATCTCACTAAGAGAAAAAGTCAATGGGGTTGAAGATTAAGAGATGGGTTTGAGAAATATCTGGAAGTGCAATCTATGGATGGAATTGTTGCTTTTGTTTGTAGTGCAGAAGTACCCAGCAGAAAGGTAGCATATTGCAGAACTGATAGTTCCCTTGCTGCAGCTGCTTCTTAGAAATCCACTGTGTCATTTTAATGAAAGGATTTAGCCCCTGAGCTTCTAAAGAAAGTCAGCTTTTAAAAAGTAAAGAACATGGGATCCCAGTGGACACCGGTGAATGGGTTTAGGTCTGTTGTGTCGCCCGCATTTAGACTTTTTTGTAGATAAAATCAAGGCGGGTGCTAGAAGCTGCACAGACCCAAGGGTGGCTTCCTGGGACACTGCTTGACTGGGTCCAAAGTTATAGTATCTTTTGGGGACACAGATGACTTCCTGAAATCAGTGGAGGGAGTGACCACTTACTTTCTCTTTTGTCATTTTACCTTCCTTTTTTACCCATTAAGCTTTAACTGAGACTTGTTTCAGAGTAGTGGACTGTGAAACAGTGAAAGTGGGCTAAGAAGATGAAAGTTCTCCATGAAAAAGGTATGAAATACGACTCTGACAATTTGATGCTGATCGTTTGTGATGTGTGAAATTAAATCCTTAACTAATGTGCCTAGACAATGCAATTAGTCTTGAGTGTCTATATCAGGAAACATTTCTTATTAAGTCTATGCAGGAGCTCAGCTCAAAAGTAGACCACTATGTGTAGAACTGTTTTTTTTTTTAATTTAAGTCATTTAGTGCCCCAGGTTTCCAAAACAAACAAACAAACAAAGAATAGGATGATGACAAAGAAGAAAAGTTAAGTGATTTGTTAGAGCCAAGGATATACAGTGATTAATTATCTGTTTGTTTATACCATTCACGCATTTCTGTATCCATCTTTTTGCATATATTTGTTGAGACCTACAGTGTATGAGATACTCGTATTAGAGATAGTGATGAACAAAACAGGTCAAGTTGCTGCTTCACAGTGTTTACAATCCCCAGAGGAGAGAGGAGGCAGACATTAAACAAATAAAAATAATTGAAAAATTAACATTATAGAAAATACTATTTAGAAGCAACACAAATAGCAACCATGAGAACAAGGCCTTTGTCTATCTTCGTCACAGTCATATGTGTCAGGCACTGCCCGGAGACCTTGACATACCTTGGCTATTGATTTTATCCTCACAGGGCGAGTACTAGTATTCCTCCCGTTTGGGGGATGAGAAAAATGAGACCAAGAGAGGGAAGTAGCATGACCGAGATCATCCACGAATTAAGTGGCCAAATCAGGAGTAGAAACTAGGCTTGGGCTTTTGAAGGACATGCTCTCAGCCACTGTGCTGTCTATGCCCACCTAGAAGAGCTAATCTCAACCTAGTAACCTGATCCTCTTCCCTAATACAACACATTTCAATTATCTCTCATGATCCAATTTATGACAAGACTTTGGTAACACTATCAGCAAATTCCACAGAGAAAGTTGACTCTCCCGCATGTTTTTAATTAAATACAAGAGGAGCAGTGGAGTAGAGTTATGAGCATCAGTCCATGTCTTGACTATGACACTTAAACCAGGCGCAAAAGCTTGAGCAAGGTACTTCACCCCTCTGTGCCTCAGTTACAAATTGATCTTAGCACTACCAGTTAGACTGCTGATAGACTGCCATCATTCTGGAACAACTGAGGATTTAGAAAGCCACCCATACCTTATTGGTTTGGTATGCTCAGGGCTATAACCTCAAGACCTAGGATCATCCCAAAATACAGTAGGTGCTCAATACATATCATTGACTGAATGAATGGAGTCCTTTCATGATCTTTGCCAGCCTACCTGTCTACTCATTAAACTTTCCAGCAACACTGGATGACTTGATATTCTCTTCACTCAATCTACAGTTTCTTATATCAACACCACTATATTTTTCTCTCTGCCTATAATAAAATACTATGATACAATCCCTTATCTAAAACCTATGCAGTCAAATGTATCGTAGAATTGGTGGGTGGGAGGGAGGGGCTGGGGAGGAGTATTTTATAAAGATAAACCAGTGCAACTGCATATTATATAACACTGTCAATGGGGCCTGGGACATACTGTAATCAAAATATATTAATATTTCTGGAGCACAACATAGAAATATTCACACTAAGAGATTCATGAAGGTTCTAGCATATCAGTTTATTTTAGGTTTTGCTACCATTTGAGCTACCAAAAACAAACAAACAAAAAAAACTTTTCACTTTCAGAGAATGTTGGTCTTTGGAATTGCAGAAAAAGTATTGTGGGCCTGTAGTCTCCTTACCTCATGCTCTTTTTTGGTCTTAATATTACCCATATCTCAAGGTTAAGACCTCAGAGCATCTTCCCAGAAAGTTTACCCTGTTTCTTTTCTTTTTTTTTCTAATTAATTTTTATTGGAGTATAGTTGCTTTACAATGTTGTGTTAGCATCTACTGCACAGCAAAATGAATCAGCCACACATATACATATATCCCCTCCGTTTTGGATTTCCCTCCCATTTAGGACACCACAGTGCATTAAGTAGAGTTCCCTGTGCTATACAGTATGTTCCCCTCAGTTGTCTATTTTATACATAGTATCAATAGTGTATATGTGTCAGTCCCAATCTCCCAATTCCTCCCATCCCACCCCTTTCCCCGTTGGTATCCATACATTTGCTCTCTACGTCTGTGTCTCTATTTCTGCTTTGCAAATGAGGTCATCTATACCATTTTTCTAGATTCCACATATATGTGTTAATATACGATATTTGTTTTTCTCTGATTTACTGCACTCTGTTTGACACTCTCTAGATCCATCCATGTCTCTACAAATGACCCAATTTCATTACTTTTTATGCCTGAGTAATACTCCATTGTATATATGTACCACATCTTCTTTATCCATTCCTCTATTGAAAGGATTAATCTCCAAAATATATAAGCAGCTCATGCAGCTCAATATCAAAAAAACAAACAACCCAATCAAAAAATGGGCAGAAGACCTAAATAGACATTTCTCCAAAGAAGACATACAGATGGCCAACAAACACATGAAAAGATGCTCAACATCACTAATTATTAGAGAAATGCATATCAAAACTACAATGAGGTATCACCTCACACTGGTCAGAATGGCCATCCTCAAAACATCTACAAACCATAAATGCTGGAGAGGGCGTGGAGAAAAGGGAACCCTCTTACACTGTTGGTGGGAATGTAAATTAATACAGTCACTGTGGAGAACAGTATGCAGGTTCCTCAAAAAACTAAAAATTGAACTACAACATGACCCAGCAATCTCACTACTGAGCATATACCCAAAGAAATCCATAATGCAAAAAAACACATGCACCCCAGTGTTCATACCCTGTTTCTTGAAGCAGAAATTCATCTCCCAGTTCTCTACTCCCACCAGCCCCAGTTCCTCTAACAGCTCATGACATTTTCAGTACTGTGCTTGCTTTAGTTGTACGTATACTTATTCTTTTTCCAAAATGGAGAGATCTTTGAAGGTCAGAAAATGCCTTATTCATGTTTTATCCTTCACACTAACACAGAGATTCTCTGTATCATGTGTAGGGCTTAATTAAGCATAAAGGATGACTAGAATTTGGAGAAAAAAAGGAAGGTGTTCCCGAAAAAGGTGAGAACTAGAGGGGGGGAAGGCAATTCTATACACTGATTAAACCCTACATAGGGGTGCTTACCAGCAGGTTACATATGTTATCTAACATGAAACTAATAAGCTGACATGAGGAAATGGAGATTGAGGGGTTTACTGACTTACAGTTAAATAGTGGCAGCATTACAAATCAAATTTAAGACTGCCTGTCTAAAATCTGTGTTTTTCGCACTCTATTGTCCACACAGAAAAGGTAGTATGATCCAAGGGAATTTGAGGAATCTTAATTTTGAAAGCAATTTGTAAATCTTGCACAATTAGAGACATGAATCTAAAAGAGAAGAGTCAAATACGGAAACTATTTCCTTTAGAGACAGTTGGGAACTTCAGGGCTAGATAAGCCTTCTTACAAGGTGAGGAGGAATTTATCACCCTTATTGTTACAAGGAAACTAAGGAGAATGGAGATAATATTTAGAAGGAGTCACTAGGTACAAGATTGCAAACTTAATTGTAATGCTGATCCCCTCTGTGCCACCTTATTAAGCAGCTAGGAAAATCCTTTATCACAAAGGATTTCCAAGGATGTGACCTTTTCCTTCTCTCCATTTCTATTTCACTTAAATTATCACCCTGAACATTTCAAAGGGGCACACTCAGCAGGCTGATAGATTGGAGCCCCCTGTCTAACTAAAGGAAATACTGATTGCATAAAGAGAAGAAATATCAGACACCTACCCCTTTGGTCTCTGTGAAACCAACTTCAAGCTCACGTGAGCCCTTTTTGTTGTTGTTTTTTTTTTTGTATTTGCTATCGCTTTGAAAATGACAAAGCAGCAATAAAATCATTAATTTCTGGAATGACATCTTGTGGTGTGATTATAATCAGAAAAACAATTGTGAAGACAGCACTGTAAGTCTCCGTTCCCATTCTCTCACATAACTTGGCCAGGAAATGTACTCAGGGCACAAAGGAGGTGATTTGTTCTTTGAACGAAGTGAAAATTCACCCTGGGCTGAAAAAAATGAAGGCTCTTGTTGCTCTCTCTTAAATCTGTACTAAAATCTTGCAAACCTGATCAGAGAGTCCTGAATCTTTTACATATTTCTACATACATAAATGTATAAATGTATGTATCTATATCTATATACGCATACATATAGTTGGGTTTTTTTCAATGGTTATGTGGGCTCTGAAAGGTCAGGGTGACTCAAGACACACGTATTTCCATAAGAGCTTCTCCACTGCCTCTCAGTCAAGTCCGAACTGCCTAACATGGCGGCTGCACCCTTGTGCTTTGCTATCTGCCCACCTCTCTAGCCCCATCTGCTCACACCGGATACTTTAAAATACTCTTCTTTCCTATAAGGCAGTGTGATATTCTGCCTCCTACCTCAGTGGCTTTGTACCTTCTTTCTCTTCTGTCTTCCACGCTCTTCTTGATACTCCCATATAGTCAGGGTCTCAGAGGCTTCCACAGTCCTTCCGCCTGGAGCCATCCAGGGAATATCTTTCCAGGCTGACGCCATCGCCATGCATCTCTGCCTTTCCCCTTTACTCGCCCGGCTCACACCTAGAATCACTTGGTTCTTGATTGTCTTTCCCACTGAACTGTGAGCTCTGGCTGGGGAGGGACAGGTTCAGCTTGTTAAACATATTTTTAGCCTTTAGCACAGTGTCTGAGGCATACTAGAATCTCAATAAATATTTGTTGAAAACATAAACAGATGAAAGAAATCAATGTGTCCAGAGAAAGTCAGAATGAAAAAATGGTTGGCTATTTTAAACAAACAAACTTTCCATTGCGTATTTCCAAAATTCCAAAGGCAAAGCAAATGGGCAATTTATTATGCCTTTGATCTTAACGCTGAGCACCTGTGGGGCATATAAGGCGGCACTCAGTCTGGGTTGTGTAAGTAAACAGGGCAGCAAAGTTGAGTAAAAAGTGTTGAGCTTTAGAGTAGGTTTATCTAAATTCCCGAGCGCCTCACTCTGTAGCTAAACGGCTTTCCCTCTCAGATTCCTCACGTATAAAACAGTTATCACTAGTTAATGATTATAAGTTAAATGATGATAGATCTGATTTCTGCTTGTTGTTTTGATTTATTTCATTTTAATGAATTAAGAAGATAAAAAATTGATGGAACGGTATTGATACTTTGTAGCTATTCAATAACTGTCATTTTTATTATTATTAAGCTGTGTGAAGCAAGGCATACAAGGACGAATGAAATCAGATGTAAATCTTAGCCTCAAGAAGCTCCTAATCTAATCCAGGAAATAAAACCAATAAATAAAGAACAGACTACAGAGCAATTTATAAAGCACATTTTGAGGTTCACACTGAATATGAAAATTATTTTGAGAGCATATTGCTTCTGTCACCATGTAAAGAGGTCACAACAGGGTTAGAATCTTAATTTTATCAGTAATGGTGAGTTCCTGGGAAAACAATATTTAGCTTTTATGAAGGTCAGTTTCCTCAGCTGAAAAGATGGGACATGGCATCAGTTACTGCATAGGAGTATATTATAGTGTAGCTAAAATGCAACAATGCATGTGGAAGAATCTAGCAGAAATGCACTGATATTCCAGCACCTGCACTATATGCTACATGTCCTGAGCTTTATATCCATGTCTGGAATATGAGTGATGTTTAACAGAGTTTCACGTGAATTTAAAAAAAAAACAAAAAAACTGAATGTGTGAAAGAGTCTTTAAGCTTGCGATTGAAGAATGAGGGGATTTTGATAGGTGAGTTATGGAGCAGAATGGGAGTGCTAACAGATTATTCCAGATGGGGACAGAGTGTGAGCAAAGAGGCAGAGACAGGGAACCACAAGGCATGGTAAGAGGGTAGTGAAGTGACTTATCCAAGGTCATGCAGCTAGTCGGTAGCAGATCAGGGTTGTTTCCATTTTACAACAGTCAGAAATAAGGCCATAGATGATGTTTGAGAGCCTGAGCTTTAGGAAGATTATTTCGGTGGTTATTTGCAATTTGGTGGTTATTTCCATACATTGCAAGGAAGCCTAAAAAGTGGAATTGAGTCCCTGCCATATTCCAGGGGCTGAGCCAGGACACTGGACCCAGCCATATAAAGTCATTCATGCAGAAAGTTACGGTGCTGACACATGCCTGAGGCAATAAAATACTTTAGGTGCTGATGGAAGTAAGATAATAATACTGCTGATAATCATGGCAAACAGCCTTACAGTTCGTAGTGTTAGAACTCATCAGTATTTGACCTACAAATAATGGCAATTTCATCTAGTTGAAGACCATATATTCCAGGAATTATTCTTTGTGCTTTAAAACATAAGCATTCATTAAATCTTCACAGTAACCCCATGAGATTGGCGCAATTATTATTCTCATTTAGTGTAAGAAAATCGAGGGACATTTCAAGAGAGTATGGGCTATTTAATCAGAGCTCGAGAGGTACATTCTAGAGATAAAATTGAGAAGTCATGAACGTCAACATAGGATTTGATACAGGAGAATAAATGGGATTTCAAAGGGTTTACAATAGAGCATGCAGAGGATGAATTTAGAAATGTGAGGCAAAGGTCATCAGTATCACATGAGACATACTAAAAATATTATCCGATGTTTATCTGAATTTTAAGTATGTTCTATATTTTACTTTGCTAAGTCCAGAAATCCTCCCTACATAAGCAAACAGCAAATGATCCCTTGACTAAAAATGTAGAGTCATCCATATGATGAGTCACTTGCCCAAGACTTACAGATACTCATTTGCTGTAAGAAGATCTGGATTGGACCTCTAGCTCTCCCCCTTCCTGTGCCACATTTTTAGTACTTTTCATCATGCATGTATTGAAAATGACTTTGAAAATATGTTTGTAAGAGAAAAGATACTAATCAGCTCATGTACATACATACAATATACTTTGTTCTTGAAGGAACAGCAAGGTGATAAAAATTGCTTTGCTTGTAGGCCAACAATATTTGTTTGGTTTTTCACAATATTATAAGCATCAGACGTGGTGATATCTAGATACTTCGGTAGTGGGAGATTTGTAATATAAACAGGCAGATGTGGCTGCTGACTGGCCTCAGTCCCCTGAATATGCATTTTCAGCTCTAAACTGGAAAAAAAATCATTCTTTTATTTATCCTGCATTTAAACTTATATTTACTCGACATTTATTCTCTCCTGGCCCTCTAGAAAGGACTAGGGAGTTAGAAAAAGGGAAGCTCAATCCCACTGGAGGATACAGATAAGCCTTATAGAGTTGCATGAGAAGCAGTTACAAAAATGAGTATTTTTTTTTGTAAAACAGAGAGATTATACAAATTAAATTCTTTGATAACTTTTCAATAACCTCCCAAATAGTCTTCCTTTCCCCACTCTCCTTAACCAAACTTAGGTACCAAACAACCTTTAATAGCATAGACACACCCAGGTTACCCTCTTAGTTAAAAATATTTGATGGCTTATGAGAACCATCACCTATGAAGTTCAAACTTTGTAATGAAACAGAAAAAGTCACTCACAAACTAAACTAATATTTTTTTTTTCAGACTCATTCGCCACCATGCCTTGGCACTAGGTGCTGCCCCTCCCCTGCTATTCCACCCCTAATGAGCTCCTTCTCATCCTCTAAGGCCCCTTTTAATTGTCTCCTCTTCTGTGAATCCCTTCCTCAGTCCTTCAAGGCAAAAGGAATTGATTCTTTCACACTCCTTCTACATACCGTGCTATTGTATTTTATATAGTTCTCTAATAATTTCTCTGTGTATCTTTCTTCCTGAATACCTCAAGAGTACTGTATAAAAGGAGTGCATACAGTTTATTTAAACACACCAGGGACTAACATGGAGGCTAGTTCAAAAAAGTTCTCAATTAATGTATGTTGAATTCAATATATTTATATACATTTACTGCATAAAAGTTCAAATAAGTAGGCAAATTATACTTGATAGATGCTAAACATATATGTAAACAAACATACATCTTGTATGTATATATCTCATATATATATATACTAAGATAAAATAAGATACAAGCTTGGTAACTATATGCTGAATTGAGTCTATGAGTATATCTTAATTATCATCACTATCACAGGTAGCATTCATTGATCATTTACTAGGTGCCAAACTCTTTGTTTTGTGTTTCACATGAATTCTCATTTCATTATCACAATAGTGATTCTAAGGTGGATACTGTTATTATCCCATGTTTGCAAAGAAGGAAAGCTAGACTCAAAGTGGTGAAGTAAATCATCTGTAGTTTTATACTTACTGAACGTAAGAGTTGAATTTCACATCTAGACCTATCTGACTCTAAAGCCTGTGTTCCTTCTAGTAACAGTCTGTGGATAGATTCATACACACACAGTTGCAGACAGATGGATATATAGAGCAAGCCAAAGAGAGACAAATGCACATATGTCATAAATAATATTTATAGGAATGAATATACATATACCATAAACACTTACCTATTGAATATGAACATATTATGAGTATATATAATTGTATGAATGTATATCTGTAAATGTATATAGAATAAATAAACATCTCTATTTTCAAAGTGCATCCTTTTTTCACAGACCTAGCATTTTTTACCGAAAAACTTCCACTGAATCAATGAGCAAATGTGTAACTGCATTGTCCAATATAAGTATATTTTTATATACACATACATTTATTTGTCTTTTTAATGACTACACATAGAGGATATAAGAGAGAGTCTTCAGGTTAAGAAATCTACAGCAACTCTCTCTTAGTATGCTTGCTAGCAACAGCTGCCAATCCCCATGTGGGAGAGAGGTGTGGACCACCATCAGTAAGTGTTAATTTGTCAGTCTAGTTGGGACAAGGATACTATTATAAAGCTTTGTTCTCTGAAAAAATATACAATCACAGCTGGAATTCAGGCACTTGCTTTCATCACAAAAGCAAGGATTTGCAACAAAAATGTCTTTTTGGTTTTCGTTCTCTTTTGACTGCTCCTTCCTTTATTCCCCAGCCTGTGGGCAGTTGTATCTGCAACTATTGTTTCAAATATGCTTACCTAGCAAGGTACACACTTGAACCTGGCACTGTCACTTTGCAATCCCCCCTGCCCTCTTTGCTCCTGAGTAAGGCTTTGAAAGTCCCCAGATCCCTCTGAAGTAAGCAAAAAGCACTGCTGTCCTTTCCAAGAAGGGTTTTGATGTCTGAAGAACATAAAACATAACCAGGATTCTGCTACTTGCTGTTGGGTGACCTGGGTAAGTTTCTTAGTCCCTATGTTCCTCAGTTTTTCCATCTCTAAGATGGAAATCATCACACTTGCATAATAGATTTTTTGTGAAGATTAAATGAAAGTGTCGATATGTGAATGATGCAATGAGTACAAGTGGTCCAGAGAACCCAGTCAAATGAAAGAAAATAAACCAGCAACAGTGATGATATTGGAAGAGATCATCAATAGTCAGGAGATGCTAACAAATTGCAGGATGATGGAGCATAGGTGAAAGTCTGTTGGTGAATGAAACAGACCAGAGAGGAGAACAAAGTATGAGGACCAGGCATCTGTGGAGGAGAGACTAGTTTCTCTGGAAGAGCTCACAAAAACAGTTGTAAAACACGCCTAAACAGTAGTAGTCCAAATCAGAGTTAGAAATCCAAAAAAGATGTTTCAAGATGAAAGAAAGGAGTTCAAGCAACAGACAGAATGACTAAAGAGCTAGATAATATTAGTGAAGTGGTACATCTGGCCAATACTCCTTCTCTCACTAAAAATTAAGACAATTAGAAACTCCTATAAAATACTATAACAAAAAACCACACATTTATGCAATGTTTCCTATGCATCAGGCACTGTGCTAAGTCCTGTGCGTACATCTCACTGAATTCTCACAATACTACGTACTTGGTACCACTTTCATGCACATTTACCAGATGAAGAGGGTGAAGAATAGACAGCCAAGCTGCCCAAGGACCCAGAGCCGGCATCAGACTCAGGACAAGAACCTGTGTAATCCACCCTGTAGCCCATGCTCTTCATTCCAGTATTGAATTCCTTCCACAGAGGACATGACTGGCTTCTACAGACAGAGCCCATGTGGCATGTCATGATTTTTAGCTGTTGGTGGAAGACAGTAAAAGATAGACCTTTCACCTGCATGGAAGGAACATTTTCAAGTGGCGCAGGTGGAGTGATAGTTGACCCCAAAAGAAAATACGATCAAAACACCAACACTTGGCAGTGAGGGACATTTGGATTTTACTTTTCATGTCAGTCTGAAGACACAATATAGAAAGTGTGAATATGGTTACCAAAATACAAGTGTCATCAGCCTTGGTGGGGAAGAAAAGAAGTCATCCCAGAAGATGGGAACAAGAAGGTGAGAAGGAGACAGGAGGCACACAACATTGGGAGAGGTGAGGGGGTTCTTGAGAGACTATTTGAAGTAAATGAAAGAAGAAAGGTCAAACTATTTGACTTAAGTGAATACAACTGAGACGTTGAACAATTAGCTGTAAAAATTAGGCTGGGGTAATGGAGTTATGGAAATTTAGATAATCTTTCCACATAAGAAATCAACAGATGTATTGAATCAAGAAAAACTTGTCTAATTGTATTATTTGGACTTAGAATAGTAATTACCAGAAATATTGATTA
This sequence comes from Pseudorca crassidens, assembly GCF_039906515.1. Taxonomy (NCBI): domain Eukaryota; kingdom Metazoa; phylum Chordata; class Mammalia; order Artiodactyla; family Delphinidae; genus Pseudorca; species Pseudorca crassidens. The sequence continues at coordinate 58,845,130 of NC_090304.1, forward strand.
AATGGTTAAAAATATGGGAAATAGAACAGAGTCATGGAGAGTACAGAGAGCAGTGGGACCACAGAACTCGTACTTAATTGTCTAAGTCACACAATTTACATGTGTGCATGTGTTTATACATATATATGTGTGTGTACATATATACTTACATATGTATATACACACTCATACATATTTACACATATAATCCTAATGTATATATCATCCATTAATTATTCAATTAAGGGGGAAATCATTAAAAGACATAACACATGAAAGTTCCTGCCCATATATTTCTTCATTCAAATATCCTGACATCATGATGAAACCCTTAATTTTCTTCTCATGTTGGAAATAAGATAGCACAGAGGTCAGTTTTGAACCCAAGTGCATTTGACTCTACACCCTGTGCTATTAACCATGACACTATATATTATAAACTCTTGATTTCCTCTGTTTTTGCCTCATTTATTTTCTACACCATTTTGCCATCCTGAAGCTAACTCCTTGTCTGGCTTCATAGCTAAGTATTTATTAGTCCATCTTTCAATTTAGTTTTGTGAGTCTGCTTTCTGATAAGGGTTTTGGCAAGAGTCTAGTTCCAAGATACCCGTATACACTCTTTTTTAAATTAATACTTCATTGAGGTAACATTGGTTTATAACAGTATATGTTTCACATATAAACAAAATGTTTCCATTACACTTAAAAATAAATCAAATTTAAATAAAGTCCCTACATCAGCCTTTATGAAGGTCCCCCTATCTCTTTAACCTCCTCTCACATCACTCTTCACTCTATATTTCAGCAGCATCAGCTTCATACTGCCCAAATACTCCAATTTACTCTGATCTTGTTGACCTTACCTAGAATTCTCTTCCCACAGATCTTTATGTGGCTGGCTCTTTCTTTAGTTCAGGTCTTGTTTAAAATTAACCTTCTTCCAGAGGCTTCCCTTGACTACTCCATCTCAAGTACCAATTCTCAAATATGATCACCCTTTTCTTTATTCCATTATATTGTTTCTCTGTAAATGATACTTTTTATCATTTATGTGCTGCTGTCCTCCTCTGCCTCGTAATATCCAAGAATGCGTGACCTTGTCTGCATTCTTGTTTAACAAGAGTCTAGAACAATTCCTCTATAATCCCCAGAACTTAGAGCAGTGCCTCTATAAATATTTGCCATATGAAGACCTCTGAATATGTGTTGAACGAATTAATAAACAAAATACTCACACCCAGCGGAATGATTGATATGATTTTTTTAACAAACAAGCAGATCAACATCACCAAGAAAAATCAGCATCAACATCAACACCATCACCTTTCTTGCTTTCTTCTAAAGAGCTATCTCTGGCAACTGACCCACAAACTATCTGCCTCCCTGTAACAGCAGCCAGGGGTGATAGTCCCTCAAGGAACTGGACATTCCCTATAGGGTAATAAACATTTCTCAGTAAGAACCATCATCATCAAAGACTGCAAACCCTGCCTCCAGCAAATCCTGCAGCTGACATTGATCTATGAGTGAATTAAAGAAATTCATAAATGCAACAGCAATTCAACTGCCTCTTGTCTCTCTGCAAGGCTTTCTTTTCTTTATTCCTTCTTTTTTCTCTTTTCTCTTCCTCTATCCCTCTCTATCCCCTTTCTCCTCATTCCTTCTTTCCTTCTTTCCTCCCTCCTTCCTTCTTTCCTTCCTTCCTTTCTTTCCTTTTCTTTCCTTTCTTTCTTTCCTCTTTCTTTTTCTTTCTCTTTCTTTCTTTCTCTTCTTCCTTTCCTTTCCTCCTTTCTTTTACCTCTTTCTTTCTTTTTTTGTAACTGCAATGTTACATTATATAAATCATGCCCGTGATTCCATTTAGCAATGTGCGTATTTGTATTCCCCAAATGAGAACAGCATCACCATATTCACTTTGCCAAGAGCAAGACTCAAGATCGAAGATGCTAGGAGCTACTACTCTTTTCAAGATGGGGATTGCCAGCCATATATTTTTTTAAATAGATCTTTATTGGAGTATAATTGCTTCACAATACTGTGTTAGTTTCTGTTGTACACAAAAGTGAATCGGCCATATGCATACATATGTCCCCATATCCCCTCCTTCTTAAGACTCCCTCCCATCCTCCCTATCCCACCCCTCTAGGTCATCACAAAGCACTGAGCAGATTTCCCTGTGCTATGCTGCTGCTTCCCACTAGCTAACTATTTTACATTGGGTAGTGTATATATGTCCATGCTATTCTCATTACGCCCCAGCTTCCCCCTCCCACCCCAGGTCCTCAAGTCCATTCTCTATGTCTACATCTTTATTCCTGCCCTGCAACTAGGTTCATCAGTACCTTTTTTTTTTTTTTTAGATTCCATATATATGCGTTAGCATACGATATTTGTTTCTCTCTTTCTGACATACTTCACTCTGTATGACAGACTCTAGGTCCACCACCTCACTACAAATAACTCAGTTTCATTTCTTTTTATGGCTGAGTAATATTCCATTGTATATATGTGCCACATCTTCTTTATCCATTCATCTGTCAATGGACATTTAGGATGGTTCCATGTCCTGCCTATTGTAAATAGTGCTGCAATGAAAATTGTGATACATGACTCTTTTTGAATTATGGGTTTCTCAGGGTATATGCCCAGTAATGGGATTGCTGGGGCACATGGTAGTTCTATTTTTAGTTCAAATCCTTGTTCCTCTGTTTCCTCCTGTGTGATCTTAAGTAAGCAAATATACTTTGGTTTATCAGTTTCCACATCTGTAAAATGGGAATATTAATACCTCAAACTATTCTTGAGAGAGTTAGATGTGAGAATATTATCCACCATAGTACTAGGCATGGCATCCTATATATATTTCATACAGCCCTCACAATACTGCCACAAACACTCTGGGTGATGGATTTCACCATCTGTTGTATTAATGAGGCAGTGGAGGTTCAGAGTAGTTAAGGGACAGTTCTAAGCATTACAGTCAGAATTTGAACCCAAGCTTTTTTTAGTGATTCTGCAGTCCAGGTTCTGAATGCTACTTCCCTTTGCAGAGGGGGCCTCTGAGTGAAAGCAAAGGTGCTGCCTCCCCGCACTGGTCCCCACACTGAGCACGGCCCCCTGGTAAGTGATGGAGTGACTATGTATTTATAATCCCATAGTTATGGCCTGTAGGTAGTGAAGTTAATTCAGAAAACATACAAACAAACCAACCCACTGCTGATACTGCTTTCATAATTGAGGACAAGAAGTTAACTGGAAGGTAGAAGCTTTGACACAGATCATCCCAGTTATGGTAAAATAAGTACTTGAATATATTCTATTTACTTATTGTGAAATTCCCTTTTTCAATGAAAAGGATTTCCCTATGGTCATATTATTTTTTTATCTGTATTGAAACAACACAGAAGAAAGAAAAGATATGGTGGGAAGATCCAGGGGCTAAATTGTGTTAGATGACAGTGCCATCCAAAAAGCCTCCCTCTTTCTCTACTTACCCAATCCATCTCAAAAGCTGCTACTTCTCTGTTCTAAACCTCTCCAGAATCCAAGCCCTTCTTCTCACACCCACAGTAATTATTTAATCCTCCAAATACATTTTAACTACTACGTAACTCCTCTGCTTGCCTCTCACTGGAGCCTGTTTAGTCCTTTTGCTACTGAAACACAAGTAATTTTTCTCAAAGACAAAACTGACCATGTCTCTGCTTTACTTGCAAGCCTTGAGGAGGTCCAGGTGTGGAAATGATGTAAAGCAAATTCCTCAGGAAGGCAAAAGAAGACCCTAGGTTTTGTCTCAACATACTTTTTCCTGCCTATCTCACACTTCTACCCTTAATATTCAACACTCCAGCAGCATCCAACTCTGTGTAGTTCCCAGGACATGTGAGGTAATTTCACATCTTCATGACTTGGCCATACTCCAATTTGCCTGGGATATATAGGTAATCTTGCTCAATTTTATATGCTATTACCTATCTTCCAGGACATATCTTTTTTTAAATTTTTTTATTATTTTTATTTTTCATTTTTTGCGGTACGCAGGCCTCTCACTGTTGTGGCCTCTCCCGTTGCGGAGCACAGGCTCCAGACGCGCAGGCTCAGCGGCCATGGCTCACGGGCCCAGCCGCTCCGCGGCATGTGGGATCTTCCCGGACCAGGGCACGAACCCATGTCCCCTGCATCGGCAGGCGGACTCTCAACCACTGCGCCACCAGGGAAGCCCCAGGACATATCTTAAATGCCACTCATTTAACTTTCCCAGGAGAATCCATCAATACTTTCTTTATGCGACTATCTCATTTGTTATATATCATAGATACAGTACTTAACAGTAATCCATTGTGATTGTTCGTTCACACATTTATTGCTCCAAGGAGAGTGGACTCCTTGGGGCAGAGGTAACGTCTTATGTATGTCTGTACCCCTGACAGATAGGACAGGGTCAGGCACAGAGTAGATCTCACCAGTAAATACCTTGGACATGAATAAATATTTAAGGGTAGAAGATTGTTTCCAGCATACAACCAGACAATTTAATGATTGTGTATAATACACCAGAGCCTGTGCTAAACTTTGGGGATACAACTGGGAACCAGCCAGCCATAATCTCAAATTTCACTGAGCTTAAATGCTAAAATTCTCACAAAAATGCACACTTCCAGAGTTACTCATTAGATGATAGTTTTGGTGAATTTGCAGAAGCAACAGATCAGAAGCAGATGTGTAACAGAACAAATCTGATCCTGGGTTACAATGTTGTCTCCGCCCACAAAGCAGTAGCAGAACCATATTAACAATTTACCTATCTGCTACCCTTTGAGAGATCTGGGAGCGGCTAGAAAAGGTCTATTTCTTGACCAGAGTCATGGTTACAAGCATGCTCACCTTGTAATAGCTTATTAAGCTGTATATTGGGTTTATTGTTTTCTATATCTGTGATACACTTTACACTAAAAGTGTTAAAAATGAAGAAAATCAAAAACAAAAATTTCCAGATAGTGAGTGGAGAATCACTTTAAAAATTTCAGAGAGGACAGAGAGTATGAGAAATAAAACAAAAACCAAAACATAAAAGCAAACAAACTTTGGAAGATGTTTCTAACCATGTTTACATCTTAGAGCACAGAATAACATTTATGAAATATGCCAGGGTAAATAGATAAAATTGTGGTCTGGAGTTCCACTTACTCCAGGTTTTCCAATTACTCAGAAGGCCAATGTCTTAGACCACCTGTGAGTTATTTGTAGCACAGAAGTTGAACACTGTTTTCTCATAGGACCTAGGGCCATGCAAGAAATGAAGCTCGAGATTACAGACTGGGGGTGAGTTTCACTACTAATTGAATGACTTTTCTAACATTGCTTTGTAGGGGCAAGGAAAGAAATATGTCTCTCATTCAGAAGTGCAGGACTCATCCTTCTACTGAGCACTCAAAACTCATGTTCATTTCCATTTCAAACTGCCTCTTTCTCCCTTGAATTTGCCCAGTCTGATCTTCCAACACCCTTGTATTTTTATTGAAACCATCTGGAAGCAGAAACAGGTAGGATTCTGGGATGGTAGTATTAAGGACTAGCATCAAAAAGAGAGCCTGTGGAGAGAAAGAGTTTAAAGAAACATCAATAGACGGGGTTCACAAGTGAAAGGTTTCAGAGTAAATAGGGCTTAGAGAATGGATGAAGGTTTTAGAGAATAAGAAATAGGGAGAGAGGAAGGAAGGGCACAAGGGAAGAAAAAAGTAAAGAAGGATGGAGAGAAGGAAGAAAGGAAAAATGTATAAAGACTATTCCTCTGTGACTGTAGAGATGTTGATATACCACCTCTAAAGAATAAGGTAGATTTTGGTTCCATCTCAGCTTTCCCCTTAGCCGCTTCTGTTACCCAGAAAATTTACCCAAGCTCTCTGATCTTTGGTTTTCATCTAAAGACTGGATATAGCTACAGTATTTTATTACATTTTTGTTGATGTTAAAAATCATGGTATATTTGTCATGCTTAATGCAGTGTACTTAAGACATATTAGTTTCTATCACTATTTTGTTCCTTCTACGCAAATTGACAAAACCCTAATTTATAGTAACTGCTCAAAGAAAGTTGTATAAATCATGAGATGAGTGAGTGAATGAAAAGATGCATTTACATATGTTGTAGTCCAAGAGTATCATCCTAGTAAGACTATGCAGGTCATTTCATGGAGTGAGAGGGGTGATGGAAAACCTAATGCCAAGATGTATTTCTTTTTCAACCCTGGGCAAAGGACAGAGAGAGCATGGACAGATACATCCCACCTATAATTGAGTGCAGCCTGATGTACCAGCTATCTTCTCTGATCTTCCCCTCAATAGGCTAAAGCTCTAGTGACTGTAGTTTGACTGAGTCCGTCTCTTCTATCTCGTGGGAAAGGAACTGGAGGTTAGGAAGGTGCTGTGCATCTTTTATGAAGAGTTTGTGGCAGAGGCAATGCTGGATTCAAAGACCAACACCTTCAAGTGTGTAACATGTTTACGATGCCACAGAATAAAGCCAAACTAGGATAAAGTATCTCTTTTTGAAAGTGTTGGAATACATATAATTAGATGGTATTAGACCTAGAAGGAACTTTAGAAATCATCTAGAGTTCTAGGCAAATTTTCAAACTTGAATACTTGTTAGAATCACCTGGGTAACTTTTGAAAAGTCATAAACCCCACACTACAAGAATTGAATTATAATCTCTGAGGGTAAGGCTTAGGTGTAGGTAAATTCAATACATGCCTAAGTATTTTTTTAAACTTTTTACATGAACTTTTCAGCCATATACAAAAGTTGAGATAATCGTATAATGTATCGCTTAATTTACCAGTTGTTGACATTTTACCGGTCTTGTTTAATCTATCGTTACTACTCAATTTTTTTTGCTAGATTATTTTAAAGAAAATCCAAGGGATAATATAGTTTTATCCATGAATATTTTAGTACAAATCTCTAACTGACAAGGAACTTTTAAGATATAATCATTAAAAAAAAAAAGATATAATCATTATGCTATGTACCATCTCACAAAACTAACAATAGTGACCAGGTGATTCTACGGTACAGCCAAGTTTCAGATATGCAGGTGGAGCCTAAACCTTCTTTTTTATAGATGAGGGGACTGAAACTCAGAGAAGCCATGTACTATAAAGTAGACGATATGTCTAAAACTAGTATTCAGGCCTCCTGACTCTTACTTAATTGCTGAAGAAATGATTGTAGCAAGGAAAAGAAAAGTCCCCAATCATTTAAAAAAATATTTTAAAATAAGATAACTAGCTCCTGAAAAATTAAACGCCACCAATGAAGAGAACAAAGGTACCAAGAATATCCCAATGGGATGGCAAAGAAAATGGCAATGGTGGGAATGTGACAAAGGGCATAATAGGACAGAGTAGTAAGGTGTAAATGAGAAAACTTCTCTTTAAATCCTGCCTCTGCCTCATACCATGCCATTTTACAACATTCTCTTAGCTGCTCTGAGCCTCAGTTTCCTCTTCTGTGAAATAGAGATGATAATACTTGGCTTCATTTGATGTTCTGAAGACAACACGGATTCATGGAACGTGATAGGCACTTAACAAGAGTTAAGTTGTGTGTTCTGGCTCCAAGAAAGGTAGGTTACATATTCGAGAATCTTGGTTTTGGTAGAATAACTCCAGTCTCCTTTTTTGCTACCACCTAATAAGTTGCCCATCTATTGCTCCCAGAATAAAACAGAAATCAGAAAATAGAATACTTGTCAGAAATATCATCCTATAATGAATCTTGGATCTCAAAGTCAGCTGTGAAAACCAGTGATGGTACATTGGAGAAGATGGAGTATTGAGGGTTTCTTTGTTATGGACCAGGAACTGAGGCAAAATACAGATTTCAAAAAAGGAAAAATATTACAGAACTGCCAAGTGAGATAGTCAAGTACAAATATTACTAACGACTATGTATTAGCACAAGCATCTAAATGCTGATTTGGATTCAGCCACTAAATACAACTGTTTGCTAACTGAATTCTTTAGAGTATGTCTTGACTTTGTTCCTTACCAGTCCTGTAAAGTAATGTTATTAGGAAAATTATATAACCTCTCCAAATTTTAGTTTTCCTTTGTAAATCTTTATAAACATAGAGATTTCTAAAATTTTTAAAAGATCATGCATATTAAGTGCTTAACACTATACCTTCTCTTTTATAAGCATTAAGTAATTAGTAATCATCACTGTTATTTAGAAAGACTTAAGGACTTGGTGACTTTGAACTTGATTTCCTGGAAGGAGACAAAATCTAATTGAAAGATCTTAGAACTGAGATCTCAGAACCTTGGCTCTACCACTAGCTTGCCTATGTAGCAACAGCAGGACCATTTCTAACACAATTTCATCATCTCTCAAGAAGTAAAGTTTTTATTTTTTTTTGCCTTGCCTACCTGAACAAGAGAGAGAACAGGTGTGAAGCACAATTCAAATACAAGGTATGATCAACAACAGAACAAATAAATATTAGATAATTTAAAACTCTAGAGTTAAAAGAAAATTTCAAAACATTTTTCACACCGTGGATACCTTGGCCTCGAGGGCTCATCCCTCTGTTTTTTTTCCCTATTTTAAGGCCTTCTCTTAGAAGCCTTCCTTGGCCACTCCTCTCCCCTGTTCACCACACCAAACACCTGCCAGGTTCTGTTAGGAGTTTCTCCTTTACTGTTCCTTAATGCTCTGTCATAATAATTATTTTTTTGTAGATTTGTCTCTTTCGATAGTACATGAGCCCTTTGAGGGTAGAAACCATAATATGGAGACGTGATAGAGTGTACTGTTTAACAACCTGAGCTATGTGGTCAGATGCTCTAGGTTCAATTCCTAGCTCCACCCCCTTCAGCAAGATACTACTTAAATTCTCTATGCCTCAGTTTCCCCATTTGAAAAGGAGGGTAATTAGAGTAACTACTTCATAGGGTTATTGTGAGGATTTGATGGCTTAATAATGGATATAAAGCACTCAAAACAGTGGCTGACAGGTAGTAGATTGCTCAATGAATGTTAACTGTTAGTATAATTTACATACTAAATATCCAGGTGTCTCCAGAGCACATCAAAGGACCTGGTACATAGGAAAAAAAGCTTGGCAAATGTTGACTTCTTCTCCCCGCAAAAAATGAAGTTTCTTCAGGACAAGTGCAAAAAAAAAAAAAAAAAAAAAGAGTATCTCTATCTCTATCTACCTACCTATCTACCAATCTATCTATCTCCAAGCTATACCTAAGTTTAAGATAAGATATCAAAAAAAAAAAAAAAAAGAAGAGAAATTCTACCTTCCCTGCAGAGTAGTTTGTAGGGCTTGAGAAAATATAAATACATTGCTTCCACTTTTACCAGAATACTAGAGACTCTTATCAATAATTATTATTGGTGGGCTTCCCTGGTGGCACAGTGGTTGAGAGTCCGCCCGCCGATGCAGGGGACATGGGTTCATGCCCCGGTCCGGGAAGATCCCATATGCCGCGGAGCAGCTGGGTCCGTGAGCCATGGCCGTTGAGCCTGCATGTCTGGAGCCTGTGCTCCGCAACGGGAGAGGCCACAACAGTGAGAGGCCAACATACCACACAAAAATTAATAATTATTATTATTATTACTATTGGTAATATGATGATGATGACTGGATGCTCTGGATGGGATGCAGAAGACACAGTCTCTGTCCTTTAGGCCATTTTTCTATGAAATAAGGGAGATTGGTCATGCTCTTTTGAAGGAGCTGGCAAACCCTAGCAAAACATCAAACTGAGAACTGTGAAATAATGTATCAGCCCCATGAAAGCTGGGAGCACAGTACCAGCATGATTGGAGGGAAAATAAAAGAGAGAGACCCTGGACACACGCAGTTTAAATTGGCTTGATTTTCAGATACAACATCAAATTTTGTTTTCCCCACAGAACAAGGATGAAGCCTGTGGTATTAGATTTTGATTACTTCCCGAGGCTTTAACAGGACACAAACTCTTAAGAAAGTCCCGTTTTCTCTTTAAAAACATAAGCATTAAATACATTCCAAGAAACACAACTTTTTTTTTCAGTTAATACAAGCATATAAGGACACATAACTTTCCAAGATCAAAAGAAAAAAGGTTAAACATACAGGCTCAAGAGAACTTTTCAGTGAATTAGTTCTAAATCAGCTAGGCATTATCTCAGAAAGCTGATGTAGTTATTACAGGCAATGTTTCAATAACACTGATGAACACGATGGACTGGATTTAACACAAAATACAGCCTAGTAGGAGAAGAGGCATTGGATTATAGGGCAGAGTCAATTACCAATTTCTGTCATATTCTTTGTGGATTTCAGACTCCTTATATTTGCCAGGCTCCTTAAATGAGCATTACTTTACAATGTCTTTGGAATGTCACACTTTTATTAAATTACTCAGGGAGCACCATGAAATAGAATACTTGAGTGTTCAAACCTATGTAAATAAGGTCGTTTCCACCAACTTTGAGCCCTCTTTCCTCTAATAAATCCCATACACCTTTAGTTGGATGTCCAGGACAAGATAGGCAAAATTATCAGAAATCCTTTATAAAATTCTTAGAAGATGAAGCAACCCTGAATTATTCAATGGGAGTCAATCATCATGTCCTCAAGGGTTTGCTAAGACATAAATGCAAATGAACAGGCTTTATTCAATTAATAAATTAATTAATTAAGAATATTACTAGAAAAAATAATTCATATAAAGGGAATCTGGCATTTGCTAAAAATGTACAGGTAAGGTCTAGACTTACCAAATTTGACCCAGAAGAACTGTACATGATAGAAATAATGTCCACAGAGAAAACTCACAATGATAGATGAAAACATCAATAAGATTGGATAGGGATGAGAAAGCAGAAAAAAAATTAATTGATCCCATTGGAAATAACATGAACAACATTGGGATATGTTATAAATTTCTGAGTTACACCAATTAGATTAATTTCATAGAACAGACCATAGAAAAATCCCTCCCCACCAGATGAAAAAAATGATCCCATGCAAACCCTCCAAAAAATTAATAAAATACAATATCTGGACATGAAGAGGACATTCTAAATTTTGTAATGCCTGTAGCAGAAGTCTTAAACTGGCAGATTTTGTGTCATATCTGGTCTTTAGATGTATCCTGTGGTCAGCACTATGTTTAAGAAAAATTAAAACCCCCAAAGTAAGAGTAATTACTTACAAATCAGGAGTTTTCATGTAAAAGACTAGGTCTGAACCTAGTCCTCTCTTGAAACATCTCTTCTAGAGCTTCTGAACTTCTGTTATCACAGGTAACAACTGGCTGATGTAGAGCATCATCAGAGCTTTCTAGAGCTTTCCAGAATATGCACCTGGCAGGCATCACTCAATTATGCAACACACCTGGCCCCAGTAAGCATTTGGGTTTATGAACTCTAATCCAAGCCCTTGAGAGAACACAATACCAGGAGACATTCTGACCCAGCCCCGAAAACCTCTTCCTTTCACAGGAGATTAGTTATGTGAACTTGGGGAAGACATGCACGTTTTCAGAAATCCAGTTTCCTGATCTGCAGCCTAATCCATGGCACTGTTAGAAGGGTCAAAAGACATATGTATAAAAATATCAGATATTTCCTAGCTCATAATAGATGCTTATGAAACAACAGCCATGATAATGACAGTTAACTGAGAAACTGTGTTTACGAATAGTTCTGTTACGTTTAAGTGGAGAAAGAGAAACAAATATACCTTACTGTGCATAGTTTCACTTATAAGTTGAAACTTCATGACCTAATTTTATTTTGAGAAAGGACCGAAATTATAAAAGATAGAATTTCTAACTAGAGCTTTAAGTCAAATTGAAGGGTTGGGATTTGTAAACTTTATTATGATGGTGGGACATTAGACTTCTGATTTACAACAGAAATCATTTACATCTCAAGTGCAAAATGAGATTGGCAAAATCAAATCCCTTTATTTTGGATTTACTGCGTGATCTGTAAACTTGTTCCTCTGCTTATATACATATATTTTTTCCAATGCAATGCACATAAATTTTGGATGTTTCAGGATTTCCATGTATGTTTTATAATCAATCATGTACTTTCAAAAAGTGTGACTAGCTCTGATCCCTAAAGAATGCTTATAAATCCTAGTCTACTTCTTCCCTTTAACAGGAAAGATTTATATGTAATAAATATATTTCCTACTCGGGTTTGGTAGAAGTGTCACTTTATAAATACAAACAGTGAGAACATTTCTTTAAGCTCCTTCAGCTTATAGGTCTGAATCTTGCCTGGGAATGTGACACACCCATCCAGAAGGAGTTTCCTCTTTAGAAAACCCAAACCTCTTCCCTTCCTTAGCTAATAATACCTTGTTTCTTTAGGAAGCTGCAAGAGAAAAAACAATAATAATAATCATCCTACTGTTTGTAATTACTTTATAAGATAGTGCACTGACTTTATAAGAAAGTGCACTTGACCGACAGTTGTTATGAGAACTAGGTTTAAAGTATAGTTCTGTTACATATTAGCTGGGCAGTTCTCACCAAGGCACTGTCACTTTCTTATCTTCATCTCTAAGCCCAGAGGGCTGGACCACTGCATTTCTGAGGACCCTCCTAGGATTAACCATGCTGGAATCAATGATGCTACCATCTGTGCCCGATTCCTACAATGACTGGGTCTTTCTAGAGTCGTTCTAGTTGTCCAAGTCTTTTGCTATTCCTCAATAACAAGACCCATGAAATTTATTTCCTTTCAAATAGATTTTGTGCCTAACCACACATGTTACATGAAGTAATCAGCCATTTCTTGCCATATTCAGCCAGCCAGCTAACCAGCCAGCTGTTCACCCATCCTCCCATTCATCCAGGCCCTCGTTCATCCCCCAGCCAGTCAGTCATTCAACAAAGATTATTTGAACAACCACCATATATAAGGATGTCAGTAAAGCTTTCTTGGGAGGTATTGTGTAAGATCTAAATTTACATGAGATATATTTCTCATGTAATATATTCTCTTAGAGAACAGGGGAGAAGCTCTTGACATTTCCTGGTAGAAATTTTGGGGTCAGATATATCTGGGTTCAAACTACAGCTCAGCCCCTGTCCTGTCAAGGTAAAATGATGCTAATAATATCAGATATTACTTCCATCGAAATCCTTCTCATAAAAGACCTACCCTCTCCCTCCAGACAGCTACCTTTAGGGCACAAGTCACCAGCTGCCTCTTTTCCTTCTTAGGACCACAGTCTCCTGACTGCTATGTGTAACAACAATCTGTTTTTCTTTTCAGCACAAAGGATCCTTTATCTTGGCTCTCCTCATAAGACCTCATATTTTGAAATATTATATCAAACTTGCATTTATCAGTGGATGGGATAATATCTATTAGTGGAATGACATTTAGAGAGACTTTTTCATGTCAATAATTTTACTAGGGGCCTTCTCTCTATTATCTCACTATATCCTGACAATAATCTTTCACAGTAGATATTATCATCCCCATTTAATGGATGAGAAAAGTATGATTTGGAAAGGTTAGGTCACCTTCTCATGGATACAGACTCAGATACAGACCTACGCCCATCTTCTGGCTCCAAAGTTGAGGCTTGTTCTAAAATAATTCATTTTCTAGAATTATTACTAGAACAGTAGAATGAACCACTAACCTGTAATCCTGGTATAGATGTGACAACCAATATTTTCTAATGTAAGAAAATTTCCCAGGTCACACTGCTAGTAAATTTTAGAGCTAGTATGGTAGAACAGTAGACATCCTTCTATACCAAGTTCTACCTCTGATTTTTTTTTTTTTTTTTTTTTTGCGGTACGTGGGCCTCTCACTGTTGTGGCCTCTCCTGCTGCGGAGCACAGGCTCCGGACACGCAGGCTCAGCGGCCATGGCTCACGGGCCCAGCCACTTCGCGGCATGTGGGATCTTCCCAGACTGGGGCACCAACCCGTGTCCCCTGCATCAGCAGGCGCACTCTCAACCACTGTGCCACCAGGGAAGCCCCCCACCTCTGATTTTTAAGGCCCACTGTAAGCTGAGATTCCCTGACCTTTTTCCTTTCACTTCTCTCCAACATGAGTCGGCCTCCTCAGCTTAACGGGTCACTCCAAACTCATTCCCAAATCTCTCCGGGTTGTCGTTCATTTATTTCTCCACTTAGAATGCTATCCTGATGACAAAAACAAACTGCTACAAGTTTTCTGTGAATTTACTACACGGGGCAATTTACATGCATTATCTAAAGCTCACAACAGTCCTTTCTGTCAGATATTATTATCTCCATGTGTCAAATGAGGAAACTGAAGAAACTGAGGGAGGTGGAATAATTTGCCCAAAGTAAAAAGAGTTCAGAATCAGGGCTTGATTTCAGGTCTCTCTGAATCTATATGCCATTATTGTAAATGGTACACACCATCCTATTGTCTCACCAGGGAAAGCCCAAATCTGAGTCAGAAATGGGGTGCAACAGGAATAGTGTGATTTGGTGTTGTTACCAAGGCTGTTGCCTCAGAACCATACCCCCGTCCCTCCCTGCAGGTGAACTTGAAGAAAACCTCAACTAACCATACCCTCTAGCTATGTTCACCTCACAAGAATAAGAGAGTCTAACCATAGGAAAACAGGTGCAAACTGGTTCAGCTCCAAGAGTGGGACAAAGTGCGCCCTGCAGCCCATAAGCCCCTCATTACAGTAGTAAGATCTCTGCTTGTTTGTCCCACGATGGCTCAATCCACTTCCGACTCAGATGCTAAAGGACCATAGGAGGGCAGAAGAGAGGTGGCACCCCGGTCTCAGGAAGAACACCACTTTTCTCAGAAAACCAATACTTATGCTTCCCCCTCATTAACTTTGCCTTTAAAATCTTGCCATGATCACCCACCCACCTGTGAGAAGTTGATTTGTGAACTAAGTTCCCGTTTCTCCATTCTCTGGCCATTGGATAAGGCTTTTGCTGTTTCAGTCTCAGCATGGGTTTCATTATTGGCTGTGCAAACCTGATTGGAAAAAGAACCTTCCAGCCAGATGGGTGGCTTTGACCTGGGCTAGGACCCCGGAGAAGGTCTCGGTGACTAATTCAGTAATGGTATAGTATTAGCATCCATTTCTGATGGGCGTGATATGTCTCCTAATGGCAAACAACCATTTTGAGAGGATCAAAAAAATTTTATATAACACAATGGTTTGTGGCACAGGCTTGAAATACATAAACAGATGTACAGTATATCTGTGGTATATAAATGTCATGGTAGGGGTAGGGGTTATTAGAAAAAATAGTGCCTAAAAAGGCTCCTGGGCGGGGGGGAAGTGACAGTGGAAATAAAAAGTTGAGAAACACTCTGTTAAGCAAATGTGAGTTCATATTTGAGCTCCAAAATAATTTGTTCAAAGAATATTAAGCAGCAAAATGAGCCCTGTGGTCAGCAGTGGTTTTGTAAAGATGCTTACATTTTGTCATCAGGCTGATAATTATAATGATTTTTGACAAAAGCCAAAAGCATAACACTAAACAATTTCTCAGAGAGAGGTCCTTTTCTGGTAACTTAATTTAAGCACAGAACAACAGGTAGAGGGAGGGGTGAATTGCATGCCCCTTGGCTACTTAATCACATATTTGTGGTTTCAATCAGGATTTTAGCAAAGAAGAATGGTCAATGTTGCTATCTGGTGAGATATCTGGATCCAGATACCCATCTTCCTAATTAGGTATTTGAAGACTGGGAGGGTTTTCTAGTGTATTTCTGAGATCACCGACACACTCAATACATAGTCATAAAACTTCTGCTTTGCTTTGTCAACTGTCCCCTTCCCCCCAGGCACATATTAGAAACACAAAGACAAAGAGGATACAGTCTCTGAGGTTGAGAAGCTCTCCGTCTAAAGGACTCCTTCTGGAAGACTAGTGATGAAGCTTCATAACAGGGCTCTCAAACGTACCATTCCTTCTGCCCCAAAGTGATGTTCACACATAACTTCTCCTCTGGTGAATTCCTTTTCATCTTTAAGGACTCAATTTAAAAATCATCTCCATAGGGGCTTCCCTGGTGGCGCAGTGGTTGAGAATCCGCCTGCCGATGCAGGGGACACGGGTTCGTGCCCCGGTTTGGGAAGATCCCACATGCTGCAGAGCGGCTGGGCCCGTGAGCCATGGCTGCTGAGCCTGCGCGTCCAGAGCCTGTGCTCCGCAACGGGAGAGGCCACAAAAGTGAGAGGCCCACATACCGCAAAAAAAAAAAAAAAATCATCTCCATAGGAAAGGAAAGCATTGTCTGACTCCCTCCAGCCAAGTCTAAAGTAAATGCCCCTGTAATGCTAAATGTAACACAATTTCATTTGTATTCATTTGTTAATTATAGATTTCATCAACGATCTATAGGCTGTGAGGACAGAACCTATTCTTACCTTGGAATCAGTACAATAACTAGTTTATTATGAGACTTTACCATTTGGTGATTGTGCCCTGTTGATTGGTTGACAGCAAAGTAGAGCCAATTTAATAAGCTTTTTTTTTTTAAAAAAAAACTATCAGGCACTCCAGAAACAAAGCAGTAGAAGATTGGTGTCTTTTTCCCCAAGTCTTCATGCATTAGTTTAATAAGCACCAGACACAAAGAAGAGAAAGAATCTCTCAGAAGGTAGATTATTTGTGTAATAATTCACACTTTAAAAAGTGTTAATAATGGCCAGTATCACATCTGGGTTAAATAATAAGCTGCTACATAATGTAATTAATGACTTATTCTCATCTCACAGTTAAACATCTGAGGCCGAGAGAGAATACATGTCCTGCCCATGATCACATGAGACAAACAGCCTGCAAGATCTTGGTCCTTCTCAGGACTCAGATCTCGGAGATCTTCCAACTCCTTGATTCACTAAGAAAGCATTTTGATTCAAAGCCAGAGTGAAGGCTACTGTGAACCTAGAGAGAAAGTGTATCTATCACTGGATTTGCAGAGTTTTCCTGCATGAAACACATTCATTTTAAATGTGTCCTAGGGTGTCAATAAGAACTATATAATTCATCAAGTATTTGGGGAGTGAAGTGACTAAACATCATCCCAAAAGAAAGCTTAGCACCAGAGAATTATCGTGATTTGGCTTCTCTTGACAAGGTGTATAAATCAGCACTGGATGTGCCCGTCTTGCTTGGGGAAATTTCAGCTTTATAAATAAAAACCCTAATCCAGGTGGCTGCTGACCAGCCTTTGCTGCCAGCTCACGATTTAAGTTCCTGGCCCATCAGCCTTAGGAAACTTTCCCGTTGCTGGGTGTTGAATAGCTTATATTCTTTTAAAGAAAATGTTAATATGTATTATTAAACAACAACAACAAAACCAAAAACTTTCAATTGCACATTCACTTAGAACATCTGGAAAATGTAAAAAAATATAAAGAAAAAAATTTAATTCTTTCATAATTTTGCTTCTCAGAAATAAGATCCATTAATATTTGAGAATAATTATTTTTATAATTGAGATAATTGAATGCATGAGTTTGTATCTTGCTTTTCTTTTACTTAATAATAAATAATAACATTTTCATTTGCTATTGCAAACTTTTTTATATAAAATGCACTGGCTTTATATTCAATAATGTGATAAATCACTGTTTAACTTATTTTCTATTTGGAAAATGCATTGGTATTTTCTTTTCATTTTTTACTTTTATTTCATACAGTGATGAGTGTCTTAGTGTCCAGAGCTTTTTTCCCTTTGTTCTGGATTTATGCCCTGCATTCCTTCAACAAACAAATATGGAACATCTATCATAAACAGGGCTATGTTAGGCATGGGAAACACAATGAGAAGCAAAAAGCCATGTTATATGGAGCTTACACATTCTGCGGCAAATATCAACCAGTGAACAGACTCTAGCATAAAAGTGTCAGAACAGAAATGTAGAGGATTCTTCAGGAATGCAAAGACGGGAAACTAACTCAGAAGTGAACTTAATGATAAGGCTTCCTGGAGTAAGTGGCATTGAAAGACATGAAGAACATACAGGATAGTGCGTGATGGGGGTAGGGGGAGGGGGGGATAAATTGGGAGTTTGGGATTAACCTACACACTGCTATATGTAAAACAGATAACCAACAAGGACCTATACTCAATATCTACTAATAACCTATAATGGAAAAGAACCTGAAAAAGAATATCTATGTGTGTGTGTGTGTGTGTGTGTGTGTATATATATATATATATACACACACACATACATGTGTTTGTATATATATACACACATATATATATAACTGAATCATTTTGCTGTATACTTGAAACTAACACAGCATTATAAATCAACTATACTTCAATTTAAAAAAAAAAAGGAAGAACATAAGTAAACAGAGAAAGAAAAGCCTAGTTTAGAGATCGAGAATGGTGTGTGCATGGCTCCTTTGGGGATTTGAAGGACATTTATTAAGTCTGGAACCTAGAATTCAAGGTGAGAAATGAGACTGATGAGGCTAAAGAATTAACAAGCACAAGATGATAACAAGTTTAAGATTTTGTTTGAGATACTGACATTTCACCCTGAGGGCAATGTGGAACTATTGAGGGATTTTCGACAAGAAGTGATATTGTGAGATTTCTGTAAGGTCTCCCAGAAGCCAAATTACCAGACAAAGATAATGCCTTTCAGGCTCTTGAAATAAACTGGAAAAACATTTTCCAAAATGAAATACTCTCCTTCCACTGGCATCGTATGAGAGAGCCCATTTGTTGTTGGCATAACACTCTTTCCCACTTGTTGGAAAATATTTATGTTCTAAGTACTGCACTAGGTGGTGTTTTACATGATTTTACTTTATGAAGCCTTACAACAATCCTTTAGGACTGAGCATATTACTCCCATTTAACAGAATTTCCTAAGATTACAAAGAAAGGATGATTTTCTCAGTCATAGAAGAAATAAATGGTTGGACTGAGATTCAAACTTAAAGAACACTGGATCTTAGGGTCTGCCTTTTCTCTTAGTATGCTTCAATACCTCCCAGTGCATTTTAGATACACATAATCCCCATGGCGTGTGATGCCAGCACCCATTATGTGGCCTAGGTTTTATTTATGTAAAGTAAGCACTTCATAGAATTTTCTGGAATTTGACTTACCTTAGGGAAGCCATTTATTAGGAAAGAAGAACAGCAAAGGTTAGATGATGGAGAAAGGCTTAGCTTCAAGTAGGTGGTTTATTTGCACAAGACTCCATATCTCGCTGTTATCACTATAGAACAATCTGTCTCCTCCAGATTAATGTTAGCAATGGATCAGATGTTACAATCTGGCAGAGCTCCTGACTTCAGGATACAATACAAGTAAATAACCTAAGCTTAGAAGGAGGCTTCCTCCTCAATGACATGAGGTTGGAATAGGAGAGATCCCTTTATCTCTGTAGGCCTTCCTCTGGATTTATATGTGTATACGTGTATAAACATATACGCACACAACTGTGTGAATTATTCCATGCTTGCAGGCTTCCTACAACACAATACAGTGCTTCCTACCACTGTTAATTTTCAGTCAAGAGAGAGAGGCTTGGGCACTCTTAGAGAGTGAAGGCTAGCCATGGCTTCAACATTTGCAAATAACTACTTTCTTCCCAGTTTTGTTGCACGTATGTGCATTAAACTCAGTCCACTGAGGATTCAGAAATGAATTTTATACAGAAGATAGAAAGGTTTTGCAAAGTGTATGCAATTATTTCCCAAAGCAGACACTGAAAGGGAGCAATGATATAGGTCCACTGAAAAAGGCAAGAATGCTTCCTCTCTTACCAGCTCTGTGACCTTTGGTAACTCAGGCTCTTGAAATGTCAGTTTCCTTTTTTGTCCAATGATAACAATAATAATACCTAATGCAGTTGTGATGAGTGAATGATCTGATATGCAAAAAGGAAATCCCCTTTTATCAAAAATGAAGGGTTATCCAAAAAGATTTTAAATTATTGAAACATATTCAGTTATATCCCTTAGATATTTATCAATTTTTCAATTATTTATTCAGTTACCCAAAATATAGCTTTAAATTTTATTTTATGGAATTGAGAAAACCATCCCAATGGAATAGTGTGAAAAAAAAAAAAAACAAGAACAAACAAACAAAAAACAGAAAAACACTATTTTGCTAGCATCAAAGGCCATGAACTTGGGTGCAGACTTTACCACTGTGGGACTTTTTAATTTACCTTCTCTTGAGCCTCAGCTTTCTCATCTTTAACTTGGGTATTTTAAAAGCTCCTCACAGGGCTTTTAGGATCATTAACTGGCACTTTCTAGGTAGACTGTTTTGTAATATTTTATCCCCTTTCAGGCACTTTTTTTTTTTTTTTAATACACTGGGAGTTCAATGTGGGCAGAGGGAAGGGACATGGCTATATCTTTAGTTCTAAGGATTAGAGAAGGAAAGAGGTCAGGAAGCAGGATAACATTCTCAGCCCATAAGAAACAGGCAAGTCCTTCAGGCTGGCAATTCAGGGTCAGGCCCCAGGGTTGATTTGTACTCCCCTTGGAGCATAATGACTGTGGCCACAGATGAAGTTCATGGACCAAAAGGCAGCTCACGGAGGCATGGAGCTGACCATGTTTACTCAAGAGCACAGAGGCTGTGAAGCATCAGGCTTCCTCCTGAGATGATGACCCAGGATAGCCACCACAGCTGCAGACTTTACAGAACGTTAGCTTTGAAAGACAATTTTGAGGTCACATAACCCATCTCCTCCATTGCCACACTTCAGAGGCTGGCTCCAGAGCTCCTTTCTTTAAGCTTAGAAGAACCTTTGCCACCATCCCTTCTTAGGTGGTAGCTCCTCAGTCCTTCAGGTGAGACCTGCCAGGACAGTTATATAACTTTGAATGTATGTCCTGAATAAATGTGCCTGTGCTGGACCTTGCTTCTACGTCAATTCCATCAACTCCTTTCCTCTCATTCTGATTTTCACACAAAGGCTTGAGGATTCCTACTGTTCAAGCTCCTGTCTATATTATCCTCTTGTCTTTGTATTATAGTGAGTTTCTATAATTTTCAAAGCTATTATTTCTATATCAGTGCTGAAAGCTAGAATATATCATCTCCTATGTGTCACATGAGATCAACACATACTAGACAGCTGAAGCCACCAGAACTAATGGAAACATCTTACTCTGAACATAAAACATATAAGCTATATACTTTCTATTAAAATAACTGAAGAGGACAGAGCTATGTATGTTTGAGCCCATTTATAGAGAAATCTCCTTTGCATATATGAATTATTATTGTTCATATCTCCTCCACTCTTCCGTAGAGAGGGAATGAAAAGATTTAACTTAAACGATGGCAAAAGTTTTCAACTGGTTGAACCCCCTTTGAATATGTTGCTATAGTTGACAACTACATCTACTATTACACTATCAAAAGAAGGTCAAGAATTCTGGTACCATTATGGCAGAAATCAGCAAACTATGGTCCATGGGATAAATTTAGCTTGCCAGCTGTTCTTAGAAATAAAGTTTTGTTAGAACACAGTAATGTTTCTTTATTTACATATTGTCTATGACATATTTTGCACTACAGTGGCCGAGTTGAGTAATTGTCACGGAGTCCATGTGGCTTGGAAAGCCAAATTATCTGTCCTTTTACAGACAAAATTGGTGAAATCCTGCATTATGGTAAAGAGAACATATAGGATCCAAATTATCACAGTGCATCCAACTGTGACCTGCTAATACAACTATTTCTGTTAAGTTTCTGAGACATTAGGAACTCAATATATTTATTAAAACAATGTGAGCTCTTTTTATTTATTTTAATTTTTTTGCTCTAGGTAACTGACTTACTATAATCCTTAAACCTAATTTAAGAATCTTCAAAGACATGGAATATAATTAAACAGAACACCCAAAACACCTCAATTCTGAAACAGAACTGAATCCTTGATTCTTTAGAGAACATTTCAAGGTCAAAATGATAAATATAGATTTTTCACTGTCCTGCTCACACATGGAAAGGCCTAGCTATATGATAAAGATGGAGAGTGTTGGACACCCTTTTTTACACCAGAATGACATTTGAAAGTGGCTCATCTAGAAACTGGAATTGTGACCCTACAAATGTTTATTTAATGAGAGTTTAAATATTTGGTTATTTCTCTTTCTCTAGTGACTGAGTTCCTTAAGAAGAGGGACTATATTTTGTCTTGGTTCTATTTTCAGCTTCCTCAACATCTAGCACAGTGTCTGACACTGAGTAGATCCTCAGTTAATTTTGATTAAACTCTACTGAATAAGTAGTATTTACCAAATATAACTGACACTACTCATTGGCTAACCTCACTGTCCTAGAGGATGGTAAAAGATTCCCAACATCTCCTGTAGCGACGGTGGGCCATGTGACACAATTTGGTTAATGACACATAAGTAATGTTGGATTGGGGAGTTTCTGGGAATCTTCTGTTTATCTGTTAACAGGGACAGACTTAACTGGAAGTGTCCCTTCTTGCCTTCTTGCCTTCAACACAGAAATGATATCTGTTGCTGGGGAAACTAGTTTGTGAATGTGAGACAATTAGCTAATATGTTATAAATAATGGAATAGAAAGAAAAAAGGAATGTGGGCATTTAATGGAACCCCTGTCCCAGCCCTAGACTCTCTATACGCAGATTACTTGTTATATTAAAAAAGAAAAATCCCTGCTTGTTTAAGCCTTTGTTACTTTGAATATCTATTACTTTCAGCTAAAAACATACTTTATTGTTTCTACAGTCTTAGTGGCAAGATCATCAGTCATGAAATTAGCTGGATTTACAACTGTCAAGAACAACTTCATTGAGAAACCTTGTGGTGGCCAGTGACAATGCTAGCTGTCATTAACAAGGAAATCTTATTCTAGCAGGCATTTTTTAAAAATCATATTTTATTTTATTTTTCCAGCTTTAATAATAATTGACAAATATAATTGTGTATATTTAAAGTGTACAATGTCATGCTTTGATATATTTATATATTGTGAGATAACTGCCACAATCAAGTTAACACATCCATCACCTCACATAATTAACGTGTGTGTGTGTGTGTGTGTGTGTGTGTGGTAAGAATGCTTAAGATCTACTCAGCAAATTTCAAGTATAAAATACAGTACTATTAACTATAATTGCCATGCTGTACATTAGACCCTTACAACTTCTTCATCATATAACTGAAAATTTGTACCCCTTGGCCAACATCTTGAAGGAAGATAATGAAGAAGAGAAATAAGATTTTTGATCATTTACTACTGCATTTAAAAGATTCCATTTGGTCCTCTGTATTTGTACACTTATTAAATCTACACAATGATACTCTAAGATGGTATCATTAGCCCATATTATAGATGAGTACAGAGAGGTCAAGAAATGCGTTTAAAGCCATACACTTAGAAAGCAACAAAGGTACAATTCAAAACAAATTCTGTATGTCTCTAAAATCCATATTAGTTTTAAAATAGCATGCTCTTTTTCAAAGGTATTAGCTGTTGTTTATTCCTAGATTATCCATAAACTATTGGAGAAACAAACCCAAATAAAATATCCTTTGGGGAGAAAAATCAGTCCCTTCTCCAGAAATCAGATATTGGCTCTGAATCCAGGACACTGGGACTTCAACCACTGAACCTCTCAGATTTGACTGATATCATTAGTTAAAAGCTTTTTGGTTTTGTTTTCTAACAGGAATCTTATAACCTAGTGAGTCATGAAGACAGATAAAACATCAGCCAAAATTTGATGTACAACATAAAATAAAATATATGGAAGATAGAAACGTTTGTGTATCTTATCTCCTTGTCATATATAAAGAGAATGAAACCATCAGTTGTACCAGCTTCAGATTCAGCGATGCTGCTGCTCTGGACTGAATTATGTCTCCTCCAAATTCATATGTTGAAGCTCTACCCTCTAAGGGGATGGTATTTAGAGATGGAGCCTTTGGGAAATAATTAGGTTTAGATGAAGTCATGAAGGTGATGTCCTTACAATGAGATTAGTGCCCTTATAAAAGAGATACCAGAGACCTTTCCCTCTCTTGCTCTTTCCTCACCATGTGAGGAAACAGCAAAAAGGCAAGGCAGTAACCTGTAAGTCAGGAAGAGAGCTTTCACCAGAAAGCAACTGTGTTGGCACCTTGATATTTCTCCAGAATGTGAGAAAATAAATTTTTGTTGTTTAAGCCACCCAGTCTATGGTATTTTGTTATGGAAGCCAGAACTGACTAAGACAGATCTCCTTTTAGCAGACATATCTCTTTCTACTTTATTTTTTTGTTTGTTTTCAGCAAACAAAAGAAGAGGAAACAGAATCACCACATGTGTTCTTAATGCTACTATACCCATTTTCGGAAGGCCAGTTTTGAATCCATGTTTCAAAAGTTGATTTAGGGGAAAACAAAACAAAACAAAACACACATCAAACAAAGCATTGTGGATATATGGACTAGTACAACCTTTCCCCAGAAGCAATATGTATTTCCTGGTGTCTGTTTACTGTCACCTTTATCTCCTCACTTCAGCTTGTTAGCAAGTGGTGCAACATGATTTATCTTACTGGGGCTCAAAGTTTTAGTTGTGTTGTCATTCACTTTCAGCTCTGGGTTCCCCTTGGCAGTGGAGGAGGAAATCTCTCTTAACTGCAAATATATCATGTTATACTTCCACTAAAAGAAAGATGGTGGAGGAAGAGAATAGAAAGTTCTTTTCATTTTATAAGTCAAAACCCAAAATTTATGTTGGAAGTTGAGTTTAGTTAGATTTTCCAATATCTGTTCTCTTCTGTTTCTAAAGAAGTAGACAAAAAGTGGTTGGACTGTGATTAACAAAGGGTGATGAAACAATCTTAAGGCTTCAGAAGGCTAATGTCAGGATACTTGTAGTTGCTAGTTATATTTGGTGTTAAGGGATAATCTTTAAAACTCAACTGAATTTTCTTTGTAGTGGGTAAGAATTTCAAAGAATGAGATTCTAGACCCTAAAATCCTATCTTCAGTATGTTCAGGCAGACATCATTGTTACCCCATTTACAAATAATTAAAATTAAGCTAAAGGACTTTGTATTACTTGACCACGGTCATATCCCTAGTACCTGATGTATTCAAACTACAAATAAGGACTTTGGACTCCAGTTCTAGTGCTCTTTCCAATTTACTCTGTTGTCTGATAATGGTGGTTTTACTGGTGGTAGTGGTGGCAGGAAGATAATGATAAATAAACATGTTTTTAGCACCTATGCTATGTAGAGGTTCTTCATTAGACCCTATAGGTATGATGAAGACAGTTGTGTCTAAGAACATCCAAATACACATTTAATAAAAATCAAAGGGCTTGACTCTGACTCAGTTCAATATTATTTTTGAACATCTAATTTGGCAAACTTGGTTTGCTCTTAGAGCAACTCATATTGAATGGAAACATCTCAGGATCAGAAAGAGCCCTAGAAGTGATCTTTCTCAAATAGTCATCTAGTATCTGCATTCCCTGGCATGCAGCTAGAAGCATTCATTCTAGCTTCACCTGAAAATGTTTAGGGACAGAGAACTCCCTCTGCTTCTTCAATCTTTGCTTATATCTGACTGATATATATATCTTTTTCCTTAGTGTGTATTCTGCTGTCAGACTGTCTGGAATTACATACTGGCCTCATCGATTACTAATTTTTTTTATTTCAGGCAAAATTGCTTGAACTCTTTATGTTTCAGTTTCCTCACCAGTGAAATGGAAATAATAATAGTATTTAACTTATAGTATTGTTTTGGGGCTAAATAATTAAATATATGAATAGCACTTAAAACACTGTATGCCATATAATAAGTGCTCAATAAAGGCTAATATATACATATATATATATACACATATAAGTATAAATAATCTTTACCATAATAATAAAGTAATAAATTAATAAGGTTTGGCTATTAATAGTAGTGGTAGTAACAGTAGTAGCAGTAATAGTACTTGTAATAGTGATCATAGATTTCTCTCCCTATAGTGATAATCCTGGCTGTTGTCTGTTCTACTCTACAGGACCTGTACAGTTCACTTCCAAGTTTTTCTAATATATGATCCTAGAATATATGATTTCTTCTACTGGAGGCCATCGTTGCCTGTCTGAATCACTTTCTTAACATCACAGCTGAGTTAGTCTCAGTACTGGAATGAGAATCAAACCCTGGCTCTCAGCTCAGGATTCTTCCCTGCATATCTGGTCTCTTGAACTTTAAAATTGGACCTTGCTCAATTATTTTCAAAGAATTAAATCAAATTTCTTCCTGGGTGCTATCTTTAATAATACTGGCTGAAATTACAATTAAAATGAACATATATTATAGCACTACAACCCAAATTTGGTACTTTCCTCATATTTTTCTTTTTTTGTTAGAAAAATGCTTTACTCAGTTTCTTCCCAATGCCAATATCTTACAAAATCATAGGACAAAATCACAACCAGGATATTGACATTGATACAGTCAAGATACAAAGCATTTCCATCATTTCTGTGAGCACAAGGATCCCTCAAGTTTTCATTTATTTATTTATTTATTTTATACAGCAGGTTCGGATTAGTTATTTTATACATATTAGTGTATATATGTCAATCCCAATCTCCCAATTCATCCCACAACCACCCACCCCCCACTTTCCCTCCTTGGTGTCCATACACTTGTTCTCCACATCTGTGTCTCTATTTCTGCCTTGCAAAACAATTCATCTGTAGCATTTTTCTAGATTCCACATATATGTGTTAATATATGATATTTGCTTTTCTGTTTCTGACTCACTTCACCATCTATGACAGTCTCTAGGTCCATCCGCATCTCTACAAATGACCCAATTTCATTCCTTCTTATGGCTGAGTAATATTCCATTGCATATATGTGCCACATCTTCTTTATCCATTCGTCTGTCGATGGGCATTTAGGTTGTTCCCATGACCTGGCTATTGTAAATAGTACTGCACTGAACACTGGGGTGCATGTGTCTTTTTGAATTATGGTTTCCTCTAGGTATATGCCCAGTAATGGGATTGCTGAGTCATATGGTAATTCTATTTTTAGTTTTTTAAGGAACCTCCATACTGTTCTCCATAGTGGCTGTATCAATTTACTTTCTCACCAACAGTGCAAGAGGGTTCCCTTTCCTCCACACCCTTTCCAGCATTTGCTGTTTGTAGATTTTCTGATGAAGCCCATTCTAACCAGTGTGAGGTGATTGTCATTGTAGTTTTGATTTGCATTTCTCTAATAATTAGTGATGTTGAGCAGATTTTCACGTGCATCTTGGCCATCTGTATGTCTTCTTTGGAGAAATGTCTACTTAGGTCTTCTGCCCATTTTTGGATTGGGTTGTTTGTTTTCTTTAATACTGAGCTGCATGAGCTGTTTAGATATTTTGGAGAGTAATCCTTTGTTGATTCATTTGCAAATATTTTCTCTCATTCTGAGGGTTGTCTTTTCATCTTGTTTATAGTATCCTTTCCTGTGTAAAAGCTTTTAAGTTTCATTAGGTCCCATTGTTTATTTTTCTTTTTATTTCCATTGCTCTAGGAAGTGGGTCAAAAAAGATCTTGCTGTGATTTATATCAAAGAGTGTCATTCCTATATTTTCCTCTGAGACTTTTATAGTGTCTGGCCTTCCTTTAGGTCTTTAATCCATTTTGAGTTTATTTTTAAGTATGGTGTTAGGGAGTGTTCTAATGTCATTCTTTTACATGTAGCTGTCCAGTTTTCCCAGCACCACTTATCAAAGAGACTGTCTTTTCTCCATTGTATATCCTTGTCTCCTTTGTCACAGATTAGTTGACCATAGGTGTGTGGGTTTATCTCTGGGCTTGCTATACTGTTCCATTGATCTATATTTCTGCTTTGGTGCCAGTACCATATTGTCTTGATTGCTGTAGCTTCATAGTATAGTCTGAAGACAGGGATTCCTGATTCCTCCAGCTCTGTTTTCTTCCCTCAAGATTGCTTTGGCTATTTGGGATCTTTTGTATTTCCATACAAATTTTAAGATTTTTTGTTCTGGTTCTGTAAAAAAATGCCATTGGTAATTTGATAGGGATTGCATTGAATCTGTAAATTGCTCTGGGTAGAATAGTCATTTTCACAATACTAATTCTTCCAATCCAAGAAAATAGTATATCTCTCCATATTTTGGTGTCATCTTTGATTTTTTTCATCAGTGTTTTATAGTTTTCTGAGTACAGGCCTTTTACCTCCTTAGGTAGGTTTATTTCTAGGTATTGTATTCTTTTTGTTGCAGTGGTGAATGTGATTGTTTCCTTAATTTCTCTTTCTGATCATTCATTGTTAGTGTATAGGGATGCAAGAGATTTTTGTGCATTAATTTTGTTTCCTGCAACTTTACCAAATTCATTGATTAGCTCTAGAAGTTTTCTGGTGGCATCTTTAGGATTATCTATGTATAGTATCAAGTCATCTGCAAACAGTGACAGTTTTACTTCTTCTTTTCCAATTTGGATTCCTTTTATTTCTTTTTCTTCTCTGATGGCTGTGGCTAGGATTTACAAAACTATGTTGAATAATAGTGGTGAGAGTGGACATTCTTGTCTTGTTCCTGATCTTAGAGGAAATTCTTTCAATTTTTCACCATTGAGAACGATGTTTGTTGTGGGTTTGTCATATATGGCCTTTATTATGTTGAGGTAGGTTCCCTCTATGCCCATTTTCTGGAGAATTTTTAACATAAATGGGTGTTGAATTTTGTCAAAAGCTTTTTCTGCATCTATTGAGATGATCATATGGTTTTTATTCTTCAGTTTGTTAATATGGTGTATCACATTGATTGACTTTTGTATATTGAAGAATCCTTGCAACCCTGGGATAAATCCCACTTGATCATGATGTATGATCCTTTTAATGTGCTGTTGGATTCTGTTTGCTAGTTTTTTGTTGAGGATTTTTGCATCTATATTCATCAGTGATATTGGTCTGTAATTTTCTTTTTTTGTAGTATCTTTGCCTGGTTTTGGTATCAGGGTAATGGTGGCATTGTAAAATGAGTTTGGGAGTGCTCCTTCCTCTAAAATTTTTTGGAAGAGTTTGAGAAGGATGGGTGTTAGCTCCTCTCTAAATGTTTGGTAGAGTTCACCTGTGAAGCCATCTGGTCCTGGACTTTTGTTTGTTGGAAGACTTTTAATCACGGTTTCATTACTTGTGATTGGTCTGTTCATATTTTCTATTCCTTCCTGGTTCAGTCTCGGAAGGTTGTGCTTTTCTAAGAATCTGTCCATTTCTTCCAGGTTGTCCATTTTATTGGCATAGAGTTGCTTGTAGTAGTCTCTTAGGATGCTTTGTATTTCTGCAGTGTCCGTTGTAACTTCTCCTTTTTCATATCTAATTTGATTGATTTGAGTCCTCTCCCTCTTTTTCTTGATGAGTCTGGCTAAAGGTTTATCAATTTTGTTTATCTTCTCAAAGAACCAGCTTTTAGTGTTATTGATCTTTGCTATTGTTTTCTTTGTTTCTATTTCATTTATTTCTGCTCCAATCTTTATGATTTCTTTCCTTCTGCTAACTATGGGTTTTGTTTATTATTCTTTCTCTAGTTCTTTTTGGTGTAAGGTTAGATAGTTTGAGATTTTTCTTGTTTCTTGAGGTAGGATTGCATTGCTATAAACTTCCCTCTTAGAATTGCTTTTGCTGCATCCCATAAGTTTTGGATCATTGTGTTTTCATTGTCATTTGTCTCTAGGTGCTTTCTGATTTCCTCTTTGATTTCTTCAGTGATCTCTTGGCTGTTTAGTAATGTATAGTTTAGCCTCCATGTGTTTGTGCTTTTTATGTTTTTTTTTCCCTGTAATTGATTTCTAATCTCATAGCATTGTAGTCAGAAAAGATGCTCGATATGATTTCAATATTCTTAAATTTGCTGAGGCTTGATTTGTGACCCACGATGTGATCTATCCTGCAGAATGGTCCATGTGCACTTGAGAAGAAAATGTAATCTGTGGTTTTCGGATGGAATGTCCTATAAATATCAATGAAATCTGTCTGGTCTATTGTGTCATTTAAAACTTGTGTTTCCTTATTAATTTTCTGTCTGGATGATCTGTCCATTGGTGTAAGTGAGGTGTTAAAGTCCCCCAGTATTATTGTGTTACTGTCGATTTCCTCTTTCATAGCTGTTAGCATTTGCCTTATGTATTGAGGTGCTCCTATGTTGAGTGCATATATATTTATAATTGTTATATCTTCTTCTTGGATTGATCCCTTGATCATTATGTGGTGTCCCTCTTTGTCTCTTGTAATAGTCTTTATTTTAAAGTCAATTTTGTCTGATTTGAGAATTGCTACTCCAGCTTTCTTTTGATTTCCATTTGCATGGAATATCTTTTTCCATTCCCTCACTTTCAGTCTGTATGTGTCCCTAGGTCTGAAATGGGTCTCTTGTAGATAGCATATATACAGGTCTTGTTTGTGTATCCATTCAGCAAGACTGTGTCTTTTGGTTGGAGCATTTAATCCATTCACATTTAAGATAATTATTGATATGTATGTTCTTATTACCATTTTCTTAATTGTTTTGTTTTTTTAAAGAAATTAATTAATTTAATTTATTTATTTTTGGCTGTGTTGGGTCTTCATTGCTGTGCACGGGCTTTCTCTAGTTGCAGCGAGCAGGGGCTTCTCTTCATTGCGGAGCACAGGCTCTCGGCCTGTGGGCTTCTGTAGTTATGACATGCAGGCTCAGTAGCTGTGGCTCGTGGGCTCTAGAGCATAGGCTCAGTAGTCGTAATGCACGGGCTTAGTTGCTCCACGGCATGTGGGATCTCCCTGAACCAGGGCACGAACCTGTGTCCCTTGCATTGGCAGGGAGATTCTTAGCCACTGCGCCTCCAGGGAATTCCCCTTGGGTTTGTTTTTGTGGGTCCTTTCTTTTCTTGTGTTTCCCACTTAGAGAAGTTCCTTTAGCATTTGTTGTAGAGCTGGTTTGGTTGTGCTGAATTCTGTTTGCTTTTGCTTGTCTGTAAAGCTTTTGATTTCTCTGTCGAATCTGAATGAGATACTTTCTGGGTAGAGTAATCTTGGTTGTAGGTTCTTCCCTTTCATCACTAAATATATTGTGCCACTCCCTTCTGGCCTGTAGAGTTTCTCCTGAGAAATCAACTGTTAACCTTATGGGAGTTCCCTTGTGTGTCACTTGTCATTTTTCCCTTGTTGCTTTTAATCATTTTTCTTTGTCTTCAATTTTTGTCAGTTTGATTACTATGTGTCTCGGCATGTTTCTCCTTGGGTTTCTCCTGCCTGGGACTCTCTGTGCTTCCTGGACTTGGGTGGCTATTTCCTTTCCCATGTTAGGGAAGTTTTTGACTATAATCTCTTCACATATTTTCTCTGGTCTTTCTCTCTCTCTTCTCCTTCTGGGACCCCTATAATGTGAATGTTAGTGTGCTTAATGTTGACCCCGAGGTCTCTTAGGCTGTCTTCATTTATTTTCATCCTTTTTTCTTTATTCTGTTCCAGGGCAGTGATTTCCACCATTCTGTCTTCCAGGTCACTTATCTATTATTTTGCCTCAGTTATTCTGCTAGTGATTCCTTCTAGTGTATTTTTCATCTCAGTTATTGCATTGTTCATCTTTGTTTTTTTGTTCTTTGCTTCTTCTAGGTCTTTTTTTAACAGTTCTTGCATCTTCTCAATCTTTGCCCCCATTCTTTTTCTGAGGTCCTGGATCATCTTCACTATCACCATTCTGAATTATTTTTCTGGAAGGTTGCCTATCTCCACTTCATTTAGTTGATTTTCTGGGGTTTTATCTTGTTCCTTCATCTGGTACATAGTCCTCTGCCTTTCCATTTTGTCTATCTTTCTGTGAATGTAGTTTTTGTTCCACAGGATGCAGGATTGTAGTTCTTCTTGCTTCTACTGTCTGACTTCTCCTGAATTAGGCTATCTCAGAGGCTTGTGCGAGCTTCCTGATGGGAGGGACTGGTGATGGGTAGAGCCGGGTGTTGCTCTGGTGGGCAGAGCTCAGTAAAAGTTTAAACTGCTTGTCTGCTGATGGGTGGGGATGAGTTCCCTCCCTGTTGGTTGTTTGCCCTGAGGTGATCCAGCAATGGAGCCTTTTTGGTTGGGCTAATGGTGGACTCTGGGAGGGCTCACCCCAAGGAGTACTTCCCAGAACTTCTGTTGCCAGTGTGCTTGTCCCCACGGTTAGCCACAGCTGCCTCCTGCCTCTACAGGAGACCCTTCAACACTAGCAGGTAAGTCTGGTTCAGTCTCCTGTGGGGTCACGGCTCTTTCCCCTTGGGTCCTGATGAGCACACTACTTTGTGTGTGCTCTCTAAGAGTGGAGTCTCTGTTTCCCCCCAGTCCTGTCAAAGTACTGCAATCAAATCCCGCTAGCCTTCAAAGTTTGATTCTCTGGGAATTCCTCCTCCTGTTGCTGGACTCTCAGGTTGAGAAGCCTGAGGTGAGGCTCAGAACCTTCCCTCCAGTCGGTGGACTTCTGTGGTATAACTGTTTTCCAGTTTGTAAGTCACCCACCCAGTGGTTATGGGATTTGATTTTATTGTGATTGCACCTCTCCTACTGTCTCACTGCAGCTTCTCCTTTGTCTTTGGATGTGGGGTAACTTTTTTGTGAGTTCCAGTGTCTTCTTGTCCATGATTGTTCAGCAGTTAGTTGTGATTCCAGTGCTCTTGCAAGAGGGAGTGAGTGCACCAGTACTTTCTTCATATTATGAGATCTTTTCATTTTAACCTACAAATATCCATTTCATAGTGGCCCAAGGAATGAAAAATGACTCTACTATTAAAAATGATATGCCACACTTTTCTATAATTTGAATGATTAGGTAACGTTTCTAAAAATAATACTAATGCCATGTTAACATGAGCATATATTGAAGGGTTTTTATTTTCTCTGTTATTATGGCAAACTAATGACAATGCTGTCACACGATCTGAGTGCAACCAGGATATCTAATTATCCTTCACATAGCCATAAATAAACAGAAGGCTTGGCACTGATTTTAAAACAGGTTGGATTTCCATTTTGCAGAGATGCATTCCACCTTGCAGAGATCAGCCCATCCTGAGATAACTCTTTGTACAGAATCACTTTCCATGAGCGGCATGTGAGATGTTCCATATGCAAGATGTATAGTTCATGACAACTCCATACTCAAAGAGACTTGAATGTCTTGTTCACTACCATATTCCCAGGAGCTAGAGCAGTAGTTGGCATGTGATAAGTTGATCAATAAGCATATGTTCAGTGAATCAAGAAATAAGTACCACTTCACAGATTTCTCTACTAATAGATGTCTTTTCCCTCAAGGTGTTGTACCTTCCAACCTCAACTTAATCTCTCAGGTGATTTCTAGTCTCCACAATAATCCTTTATAAAAACCTGCTCTCAGAGTTTTAATTCACAAAGAGAAAGAAAGGTGTAATAACACCTTTAATTTAGCTCATGTATTTGAAGATCTAATAATCATTTTTAAAAATGTTTTTACTTATTATTTTTTTTTAATTTTTTAATGAAGTATACTTGATTTACAATGTTTCAGGTGTACAGCAAAATGATTCAGTTGTATGTATATATTTATACCTATTCTTTTTCAGATTATTTTCCATTATAGGTTATTACAAGATACTGAATATAGTTTCCTGTCCTATCCAGTAGGACCTTTTTGTTATCTATTTTATGTATAGTAGTTTGTATCTGCTAATCCTAAACTCCCAATTTATCTCTACCCATTTTTCCTTTTTGGTAACCATAACGTTGTTTTCTATGCCTGTGAGTCTATTTCTGTTTTATAAATAAGTTCATTTATATCATTTTTTCAGATTCCACATATAAGTGATATCATATGTTATTTGTCTTTGTCTGACTTACTTCACTTAGTATGATAATCTCTAGGTCTAATAATCATTTCTTGACTCTTCCCTGGGGCCCACAGAGCAGGCAGGCTAAGCCAAACAAGGCTCAACTTTGGGGTTCCCAGTGCCCAATGGCTGAGTATGAGGTGAGGCAGCAGTGAGAGGCCTTCCTAGTTAAGGCAAACAGCTGATACCAAGCCTCTGAAATCCAGCAAGGAGCTCTGGCCCCCACCCAGACTTCCACAGACAGGACCAGAGGACTCCTAGTTCTAGTCTGTACTGGCAGGCAGCTATTAGCCCAGGTTCTTCTCCTATCTCAGGTCTGTCTCCTGTCCTTTCCTGGGGCATATAAGCTAAAATGGATGGAACCTGGAGTTGACCAGGAGACCATAAAGGGCATGGCTATTTCTCAGATGCGAAGACTGGGGTGCTTCTTGCCAGAATGTTTAAGACACTTGAATAATTGCTGTTTGCACTTACAGCATGGTCAGACGACGTCACTACATTTCTATGCAAGGGGAGGGCAGCGCAGAGTGGTGGTCATGGCTCTCAGCTAACCTATTCAAAGATATTTTCCAGTTGATTAATCTATTTTCATATTTATGAAGGAGTCTTAATACCATGAGTACACAGATGAATGAGAACATGTATTATTTCATCAGTCCTTATTCTCTACATACAATTCCTATTTTCTTGTTTGTACAATCTGTTCTAGTAAAACTAAACTTGTTTCAGCTTCTAGCATATGTTATATTTGCTCTCATTTCTAGGTCTATGTGTACTCTTAGATATCTCTGCTTCTCTTCTTTCCTCTACCTTTAAAAGGAAGTCTTCCCTGATAGCCCTCAAACAGGTTAGGTGTTTCTCCCTGTACACTGAAGTACTTATTGCACTTTCCTTTAAGTGTTTGGAGCTTTCTTTCTATGTCTCTTCCTAGTATCCCTAGACTTTAAGTTCCATGAAGAAATTGACGATGTGTGTCTGTTTCCAAGTTCCCAGAATAAATCAATGAAAATATCCACTTAGAGGATCCACATATGTTGAATTTAGAGTATTGAGAACAAAAATCAAATTAGTATTTCAGTTTTACAGATAAGGAAACCACAGCTTACAGAGATACAATAATATCCTCAAGATCTCAAAGCCAACTGATGGCAGAACTAGAATAACCACTCCGAGTTCATTACCGTCCACATAGTGCTCATCTTTCACACCACATTTCTCCTTTCCCAATACAGCTCTATGTTCATAAGGGCCAAGGAGTTAGATCAAATGTTACAGCTCTAATGGTGGCAAAAGTTTAAGCACCAGTTAAAAAGTAGAAGCCACAGATCTTTCCCTAGAGCTTACGATTTAAGAAATTTGCCAGAAATTCTTATGTGTATATCTGATCTTGAATTTATTCTATGCATAGACTTAAAAGTACCTTAAGAACCTACTTAAGATAATTACACTTGAGAACCTACTATGTGCCCTTCCCCTTCTACAAACTTCACATACATTAACTTACATGATTATCACACAACCCAGTAGAAATATTTTACTATTCACATTTTACAGATGAGAAAACTGAGATTAAGTTGAGCAATTTAACCAAGTACATTCATCTAGTAAATGGAGGAGGGTAGTAGAAACCCAAGTCTGTATTTAATGAAGTACATGATTTCATATATTTTGTACTGTTTTTCTTTTTCATTTATTCCAAAAAAATAGCGTCCCTTGTTGTTCAACTATATAACGGTTCTCATTTTTAAGAGGTGAGCTTCGTTTACTCCTTTGACACTTTAAAATAATCATGAACAGAAGGGAAATTAGGAAAACTCTTCTTTTTTGTTATTTCCAAATATCAGTGGGTGTGCTTATGTTGCTGGGGCAGGGCAGTTGCAAATATTGCATTTATTTTAAAAATTTTAATCAGCAACTGATTTGTGTTGTCATTTAAGTTACAGTCCAGACTTCTCTGTGAAAGAGTGTTGTCCTCCTGATTTAGGCTGCCAAAGTCCATACAGTTTGGCCAACTAACAGGATTCTTTATTTAATTTTGTCTTGTGGCCTATTGTATGAAAACAAGTGACCTTTATACCTTGTAACCCTGAACTCGGGCATCCTTTAATGTATTCCCTTTACTGCTTTGTATATAGGCAGAAAAGGCAAAATGTCTTCATACAAAGTTAAACTCCCATCAGCCCGGAGGTCAGCAGAAGCCCCTAAATTTTTTGAAGAGTAAATCAATGTTCTCCAAAGCTTTGAGGCACAGTAAATCCTCCATAGAGTCATAACTAAGTCTTCACCCATGTCTACGGACAGAAAATGTTGCCAATCCCCATAACTATCTCTGTTGTTCTTTAAGAGTTAACAGTGTCCTACACCAGTGGTTTCAAAATATTGTTACACCTTCATGCAACTTCTTGGATGTTACCAAACTGCTTCTCAAGGATACCAATCTACCATTCAAGCAGTACACACAGCACGCACAGCATAGTCAACTACCCTCACACAACCCTAAATGTCACTCTTGCTTTAACTTTTATTTGTGTACCTATTCAGTGACTGCAAAATTATGATATCCCCTGTGCCAGGCACTTGACAGGAAACTTCATTTGAGCTCCATGAGAAACAGACTCTGAGATGAGAATTCACGTGCAGGAAACTTATAGGTGATCAGTACCTGTGGGCAAGCAAAGAAAGTAGGATAGAGCTGAAAAAGGAGTTGAATTGTGATGCAGTTGTACTAAAGGCTTCCTTCCATTACATGGGGAATTCTGGAATCGGAACAGTCCTTCAGAGTTGTCCCACCTTGAGGCAAATGAATGGATTTTAACTGACTCATTGGCCAGTCAATAGTGTAAGCTCTTCCCTGGGAATGGACGTGAGCTGAGCAAAGCAACCTTCTTCAGCTGAAGGCAATTTCCAGAGAGGGAGTCAGTTGAGAGCCATCAGCTGCCACTATTTCCAGCACTTGGCGGGATGAGTGCCTTTATCAGGATGGGAGGAAATGGGCGGTCTGCCACAGCACCCACCATAGCAAGTGCCAAATATTTATGGTACAAATGAATAACTGTAGATAAGTTCAATGCATGCCTTCAGAGTCATTCTTGGGGACTGCTGCCTTATGCCAATGCAAAAAACAAACCAACCCCTGAATTTTAGCCCTAAAAAATCAAACACACTTTAAGTCATCACCAGAAAATGATTTATAATTTTACAAATCCTTCTAAAATATGTTGTCCAAACAACTATTGTACATCCACCTAAAGCTAAAATCAAAGAAGTTGAAAGAAAGGACAATAAAGTCTTTGTGAAAAATTGGGGCAAGATATACATCACTTTAAGACCAAAAGAAATATGCTACAGATACTGGCAATTTTTTTCTAGACTCATGGCAATGAAACTGCCTCCTTGCCTGGCACCTTATGAACCATCTGAAAATTCCCTCCCCGCCATTCCTGTGGTTGTTCTCCCAGCTCTACTCTGTCACTTCTAGATGGGACTAGATCACCACCTCCTAACGGGCCTCCCTGTTTCTTTTTTTTTTTTTTTTTTTTTTTGCGGTACGCGGGCCTCTCACTGTTGTGGCCTCCCCCATTGTGGAGCACAGGCTCCAGACGCGCAGGCTCAGCGGCCATGGCTCATGAGCCCAGCCGCTCCGTGGCATGTGGGATCTTCCCGGAACGGGGCACGAACCCGTGTCCCCTGCATCGGCAGGCGGACTCTCAACCACTGCGCCACCAGGGAAGCCCCCTGTTTCTTATATAGGGGCTCACCCCCACCTTCAAGCAATTTTTCTCATTGTAGGCTCATTTGATCTACAATTCAAATCAAAATTTATTACTCCCCTACTTAAACACCGTATTACTTTCCTAAAATCCTTTGCATGGAAATCAAAACTTGAGCCAGTTCCTTTCTGCTTGTCTAACTTTTTCTTCCCTACATGTTCCATACATGCAACCACATTCATACACTACACTCTATCCTGAAAGTGGTCATTTATTTAACATTTATATATTGTTACATACATATATTGTGGGGTTAGGGACACAGGGAATAGTATAATAAATATGATACAGAAATGTACAAAGAGGTTTCCAGGGCAGGCAAACCTTTTCTTCTGCCTGGCATGCCCTTTCTCTCTGAATCAGGTAAACGTTTATACATTCCTCAGTAAACTACCTAAGATATAGTATACTCCATAAGTCTTCCTTTTTAAAAATCTCATCTGTCATCCGCCCAGCCAAGATAAGTGAGTTCTCTTTCTTTTCTTGGGTCATTGCATTCCATGTCTGTATGTCTCTATACTATACTACAGATTTTATTATTTTTTTTAATTTAAAATATTTTTTATATATCACAAATATAAATAATGCATTGTATCTATGGATATATGTGTGTGTATACATACACTGATATGAATGTATATATATGTGATGTGTGTATATACATATATATAAAATATATACCATTTGTGTGCATGAATTTTTATATTTGAATGTGTAACATAATCATATGATATGTAAGTATTTAGTAGTGAAAATGAGTAAACTCTATACCCAACACCATGGATGAATTTTAGCAACAAAATGTTGAATGAAAAAGCACGCAGTAACAGACTACATATAGGATGGGGTTCATTGCAATCTATTTTAATTATTTTTACATGTGTATCTTCCTGCTGGACTATTAGTTCTTTGAGGATAAATCCATATGAAATTCATCTTTGTAATCTTCACCTTTCCCCAGCACCTAGCATGGTGCTCAACACATCAGATGCAATCAATACATATTTGTTAAATTGAGTTGGACACATCAATTCATGTCCATTCTGACTTCTGATCATCGCTTGGATTCTGGGCTATCTGACATCTCCTGTTTTTAATTGACTCCTGATTTCAGTCCCCTTCCAAACCTGATATTGCTCCACATAATACACTTTGACATACCATATATACATCTTTCTCTATGTGTGACTTTAGACCGGTCCTATTTATAGTTTTGCTACTCCAGTGACAGGACCAGCAGATAGAAGGAATCTCTGACCAATCTGTCCTTTGAAGTATAGAACCCTTATCTGTTTGTCCTGCTTAATAGTGTAGAATGTGCAAAACTAGTATCACAGATACAGTTCCGAAGAATCATAACAACTCAACATCAATGACCCTTCATTCCCAGTGTATCAATACTCTTAACAACAGAAATGGCAATGCAATTTTCCTTGGAAACTCCTTGGTATTACCACCCATCCAGAGTTTTCATAGGTTCCTAGAATAGCCCTATGACATTGAAAGGGAATATGAAATTTCTTACCCCAACAGACCACCAAGGGTGAGAGTTGTTTCTATAGCACCACCATCATACATAATCTCTCAGTTTCAACTTGCATGTTTCCAAGGACAGAGAGCTCATAGTGTCAAAGGTGGTCCTTCCATTATTGAATGATTCCAACTGGCCAAAATTCTCCCTTCCATTCAAGCAAAATATAACTGTCCTGAATTTTCCATTGCTATGTTGATATATATTTTTTTTTATTCTCCAGAAGGTAATGCAGTATAAAGAAAACAGTGAAGACTTTGAAGCTAGACTTCTGTTTAAATCCCTGCTCCACGAGTGACCTTAGCCAACCCTCTTGGAATCCCACAGCCTCAGTTTTCTCATCTATAAATCAAGGTAAAACAGCCACCCAAGGGCCTCCCTTGTGGCTCAGTGGTTGAGAATCTGCCTGCCAATGCAGGGGACACAGGTTCGAGCCCTGGTCTGGGAGGATCCCACATGCTGTGGAGCAACTAGGCCCGTGAGCCACAACTACTGAGCCTGCGCGTCTGGAGCTTGTGCTCCGCAACAAGAGAGGCCGCGATAGTGAGAGGCCTGCGCACCGCGATGAAGAGTAGGCCCTGCTCGCCACAACTGGAGAAAGCCCTCGCACAGAAATGAAGACCCAACACAGCCAAAAATAAATAAATAAGTTAATTAATTTTTTAAACAAAAAAAAAACAAAAAAAAACAGCCACCCAGGAACATGCCTTAAAATATACTGGGTCCTCAATGAACATCAGTCTCCTTTAATACAAATCACACACTCTTTCAAAAATAATAATGTCAAACCATGGTCACATCTACGG
Organism: Pseudorca crassidens; assembly: GCF_039906515.1. Classification (NCBI taxonomy): domain Eukaryota; kingdom Metazoa; phylum Chordata; class Mammalia; order Artiodactyla; family Delphinidae; genus Pseudorca; species Pseudorca crassidens. The sequence continues at coordinate 58,885,088 of NC_090304.1, forward strand.
TCACTTGTGCTATCACTTTTGTGTACTACCACTGTCTCCTTCTCACTCACTTTACCTAATGACTAATACTGTTAAATGAGGTCACTCCAGTCACAACATTTCTGTACCTCCACCATGGCCAGAAGCCTCCTCTATCAAGAAATCCAGGAAAGGAAAGTAGGAGGAAACTGTTCAATGATGCATGAAGGCACAGGACTGTGCAGTAGAAGACAGCATTAAAACACAGAATGTGCCACCTAATAGCTGTGTGTCCTAAGGCTAGTCATTTCACCCCCTCGACCTCTCTTTATCTGTATAATGAAGATAAAAATACCTGCATTTTGTGTCTATTCTGAGGGTTAAATGAGAAATCTATAAAACATTTCTTAGAAGTCTCCTAGCAACGTAGTAGAGGCTCAGGAAATTGTAGTTATTACTATGATTTAGTCCACTGACACTATATTCTCATCTGCTTAGAATATAAATAACTTAACATTTATTCTTATTATTCAAATTAATTATTCAAGCTCCCGTAGGCTTTGAGGACCACTCCCACCTTAAGTTATCTAAGAAAATAGGGGCTTTATAAATTCCAGTGGAGCCAGTCCTATTTCCAACACACTGCGGAAGGATATCTGAAGAACCAGAATCATTTGTTATTGGGCTGCCATTTTTTTGCCACGAGTGATATTGTTTCTGCCACCTCATGGTGTAGACCTCATGAAGTAAAATACGCCCTCACTGTTTGAGTAGGTCTCTTCCCAACACTGAGAAGATGTGGAAGTAACTGCTCAGGATGTCAGAGAGAAAAGAATGCTACTCCCCTCAAGAATATGGTCAACTGGGGTTATCTTGTGTCACCACATGCCTGGTCACAAGATCAGCTCCCACATAAATCACGTGACCTCCCTCTGAGAGTCTCCACAAGATGGAGACTGTTGAATTATATGATCCCTGCGGTCTTTTTTCATATTTATCACTTGTTGATTTTGTATATAAAACACTACAGAATATTCAAGTTTATATGCAAAAAAAGCTATTAGGTCACACAGCTGACGTACCAGCAATTCCAGAATTCAGCTTCTCCACGGTCATGATTGCGCCAATCACAATTAACATTGATTGTTACAAACCTGAAATTACTTCCATTGTAAAGTTGTTTATAACAGAATTTTTTTTCTGGCTTTTGGGAATTCTGCCTCTCTGATAGATTAGAAACTGCTAAAAACAATGGTTTTGTCTTACTCAATTTTGTTTACTCAGAAACCAGGATATTTTTGATCCCCTGTTTCTTCAACCATAAAATGGGAATAGTAATAATAAAAATAGTCGTAATAATATAAGGCCTTCCTCACAGGATGGTTGTAATTAGCCAATGAGATAAAATATTAAAAAGTATTAGATATATCACAGATAAGTTATTACTTACATCCTAGGTATGCTAAGTTATACATTTGTCGAAGGGATCTCCCTTTTAATATTTTAAACTATAATCTCCTGCAGGCCAAAGATTAGAGTTTTATCTCAGCCTCTGGTTTCTGAGGTACTACAAAGCTAATTGCTACTTAGTAAACTATATGAATAGATAATGACTAAATATGGATATTAAAATCATATTAATCTAGTTTCAGTTTAACTTTTGATATCGGTAAAAGGTTGGAAAAAATCAATATTTTAGCTATGGATTCAAAACAACTAAGTAATTAAAAAATATCATTGAAATAATGTATAAATGTGGCTATCAATTTAGAATATGAGCAAAAATAATGATTCACTTTATGTATATGTATGTATTTATACTTATTGAGTATAAAGTAATAGCATGGTTCTACTCGTAGGAGGTATTGGTATCTACATTTCACAACCAACCAAGTGAGAATTTGAGAGGTTAAGGACATTGCCCAGGTTCACATAGCAAATTAGTGACCTAGTTTGGATGTAGCAATACAGCATCTAAAATCCAGGTTTGAATGTAGCAATTACAGATTAATCAAAGCATAATTTTCTCTAATATCAAAGATGAATTCTTTTTCATCCTTAATCTCCAACTTGTTTTTTATTCAATCTATACATTTAATTGCCAAAATTTTCAGGTTTTCTTTTATGAATTTAGGAGCTGTGCTTTATTTATGTTTTTATTTTCATTGTCCCTGGTATCCATGGGACATTTGATATTTTTAAGTGTCTTTTTCTCTTTTTCAATAAATGAAGGAATACAGTGTGTGCTCTTTATGTACTCCTTGGCTATGATCCTTGTCCTTTTTCTCTACCATGGTCCTCATGCTGTATTACTCCACACATTTTGCCTCCTATGCCATCATTCCTATTTTATAGTCCTGCTAAGTCCTGCACTTATTCTTCCAGATTTCACTGGATGATTGGAAAATCCTTTTGTTGACTCTAATCCCCAAAAGACTCTTTTCACCATTAATCAAGCTCCTCCTAAAATCCCATGTGCTCTCTCTCTCTCTCTACCTGGCTACATCCCAAAGCCCAGGTAAGTCCTGACTCTTCCATAAATTCTCCTCAGATTTGGAGCCAGTGGTCATCTCTCTTCCACATCTACACTCTCACAAATATAGACCTGATAACTTGTGACTCTTAGCACTTTTTATATCTGCATCTATATCTGTATCCACATTTATATCCCATGACATCTTGGGCCAGATAATTCTATAATTCTCCGTTGGGGGACTGACTTCCCTGTGCATTAGCGGATGTTTAACAACATCCTTGGCTTTTATTCAGTAGATGCCAGTAGCATACTCCCAGTTGTGACAACCAAAAATAGCTCTAGAAATTGCCAGATGTTCCCTGGAGAAACAAATGTCCCTCTCTCCCCCACTGGGAACCTCTGATTTAAGTCTTTACCCATATCCATATTCATATCTACATTTAAGCTGAGGAGGAGCATTGATAAATTTATCTTCATCTATGTTAGGCACTAGGCCAATAGCATACGCTATCTGTTTTAATTTTTATAATGATCCTGAGTGGTACATTGAGCATCAATTTAGACGATCAAAAAGTACAGCTCAGAGAGATAAATAACTCACCACAGAATACATTGCAGTATGTGAATTCTACCTGACAATGTAGGAAGGGCAGGATTCCTGCTCTTTTCATCTTACCTTTCTACCTCCTACAGGGCCTATTATGTTATAGTTGTATCATAAAAATAATTAATTGGTGAAGCAAAATGAAAATTCTTAGACTTATCATATGAGCTCTACATTCTCCCTGGGCTTCACATTTTCTGAATTTGCATTACCTATGAATCGTCTACCTATTCCTTAACCCTGCTATATTTATATTAAGTATGTAAATGGGATATAATAGTATTACTTAAGTGTGTGACTTAACACAATTGCATTAATCTTTCTGTCTGTCTTCAAGTTTTGACATCACAGTATAATGAAAAACGCATGAGCTTTCAGAATCAAAAAGATGTTAAATTTAAATTCTGACTCCATACCTAACTGGTTATGTGGCATTTACTTCAAAGATGAAACATTTCTGTGGTTGGTACAAAGAATATAGAGATGAAAACCCCAATCCTGACTATCTAGAGACTTATCCTCTAGTAAAGGGGAACAAAACTTGAAAAGAAATTCATTCAAATGCAGAGATATAACGTTAAAAGCATGTGCAAAGTACAGAAATGGTACAGAGGAGGGAAGGGTTAGCCCTCTCAGGTAAGGGCAGGGGAAACTTCCAGGAGAGTCAGTGCTCATAGTATGTGATAAGGGATTGACAGAGGCAAAGGACAAGCATCTTCAACCTTCTGAGTGTCAATTTCACGATTTGTACAATAAGGATAATTACATCTGCCTCATAAGGTTGTTATGAATACTAACTGAGGTAGGACTATGTTTATCATAGACTTGGACAGGTGGTAGACACATATTGCCTTTTTTTTCCCATTTCCTTTAAAGGGCAAAGGCTGTGTCATTAATCATTTTTTATGGGTTACTTATTTTAAGGATATAGGGAATAAGAAGATGAAGAATTTTCATAGATTACAAAACTGGTTGACTTCCTTCCTTCCTCAGATACTCAAAGTCTTCAGGGGCTTCCCTGGTGGCTCAGTGGTTGAGAATCTGCCTGCTAATGCAGGGGTCACGGGTTCGAGCCCTGGTCTGGGAAGATCCCACATGCTGCGGAGCAACTAGGCCCATGAGCCACAACTGCTGAGCCTGCGTGTCTGGATCCTGTGCTCCACAATAAGAGAGGCCGCGACAGTGAGAGGCCCGCACACCATGATGAAGAGTGGCCCCCGCTTGCCACAACTACAGAAAGCCCTCGTGCAGAAACGAAGACCCAACACAGCAAAAATTAATTAATTAATTAAGAAACTCCTACCCCCAACGTCTTCTAAAAAAAAACAAGAAAAAAAAAAAAGAAAGTCTTCAGATTCTTTGTACATTAAAAATTTACCAAGGAAGATGAGAAGGTTCTACATTCCATTTCAAAATGTGGTACAGATATTTGTATCAGAAAGAAAGGCATCTTCATCACAAGGCTTTCTAGGACCTTTTTCCTTTCCCCTTAAAAAAAGAAAAAGAAAAAAAAAAAAAAGGCAAAACTATACAACCTGAACACTTTACTGCGTTTGCTTTCTGTTCCACTCAGTGACAGCAAATACAAGAACAAAATAGAAAATCCTGAAAAGTAAAATTAAATCCCAAGTGCTTTACACATCTCTCTGAGCCTCTGTGGAGGATTCTAAGGATTGACTCTTCTGTTATTCAAACTGCTTCACCCTCTGAGAAGTCCAGACTCAGACCATATTCGATATCTTTATCCCAAATGTCCCTTGCCATCAAGATAAGTTTTTATTTCTCTTTGTAAAGTGACAGCAGAGATCCAGGAGGATGAAGAATCTTTCCCTACTGAGCTTCAAATAATTCACTTATAAAGCGCTTCCATAATTCTCACTGTGGCCATGAGGTTGTGAAGTCTCATTATCTCTGACCTTGGTCTTTCTCAGCTCCCATGACCCATGAGGAAAAAGGTCAGTGACTGACATTCTTTCATTCAACCAACATTTACCGAGTACTGGCAGATGCCAGGTATGTTGCTGGGCTGTAGGGATTTATCAAGGATTTATTCATTCCATAAATAGCAAGCTGAATATAATCTATTCATTTTAATAGTCTTATTCTCTTCTTTTTGGGAAGTGGTCAATAAAGCGAAAACAGATTTAGGAAACTATATTACACTGAGCATCTTTACCACCCCAAATCTTAAGGAGTCTCTGGACTTCATAATATGGAATCAAGACCAAATTTCTAGTGTAGCTCCTGGATATGTAGAACTGGATATGCAGAACTATCTTGAGCTAAAGTTCAGTATCAGATAATTTCTATCATTAGTGAGGATCTCTCTACAGCTTATTGTATTTAGCTTGGGTTAAAAAAGCAGAAAATAGTCACTTGAGGTGTGAATGTGCCTTATATTTCATGATTTGTGGAGATTGTTTGCAATTGACCTTGAAAATTACACTCTTCATATGTCAAGAGGAATTTATTTTTCAAGGGTGTTCAATGGCTCATGTTAGATTTGATCTGAATACACACAAGCACAAAGTTACACACTTGTACATCCATATTTTCTTCTTCTCATAGCACTGAATCAGTAGCAAGTACAGTATGGAAACTGAGGGAAGTTCACTGGATTAGTTGGCTACAGAGGGACCAGCTATTCAATTTGGTAGACTGAGAAGAGTCGAGGAATAAACTTTAGTTTCACTTGAGATATTGACATCTAAGGCATCAGATGTAAGGTGTCAGATGATGGCAGTTGGGGGCATCTGAGATTTGGCCAAGCCGTACGATCAGAAGATCCTGAGATTATACCTGGAAAGCTGCAAGTGGTACCCAGCCTCCAGGGAAGGGGTTGGCAGGACCAAGGTGAGGGTTCCAGGCCCATCGCAGGCCAGTGTCTTTAGTACCAGGGTCCTTTCCCAGTGGGGACTGGAGGCAGAACCTGAGACTCTTACAGCAGCCCATATGCTGTAAGAACTGTCACCTGGGTAGTGAACAGATAACTGCCATGTCCTAGGGCTCCAAACATGCCGTTTTTCTCTTAACCATGAACATGAGCATGTGGTGTGCAATCCACCCACTATATCTAGATGCCTTGTTATAGGAAGAGAGAATCCTCTCTTCTTCTACCAGGTCAGATTCTCAGAAGCCCAAGGATGCGTCAGGGCAGACACAGTAGAATGCATGCCGCTGTTGGGGCAGGATGGAGCTGGCATATATAATCTGTGTTTTATAGATGAAATAAAGGAGGCTCAGAAAAGTCGTGGAACTTTCTGAGTTTAGGTAACAAGTGGTCCAGACACAATTTTGAGTTTACAACTTTACCTGTTAGGCAATTTTGCCTCTCATTTTTGCATACGTATGTGCATGTATTATGTAGATATACCTACTCTGGCACACAGTATACACTCCTTAAATGATGGTATAGTGAATGAATATATAAGTTTGAAAGGTAGCCGTTCATTCATTCGGAAATATTTGTTGAGTGCCAACTATATGCCTGCATTACTTTAGCCTTTGGGTCTATAACAGAAAACAAAGCAGAAAAGGTATCTACTCTCATGGAACTTACATTCTGATGAGGGGAGGAAGTCATAATCAAGATTCAAACAGTTAAACAGGAAAATTTCAAATAATATGCATGCCCTGGAGATAATAAAATTGGATACTGTGGTAAGAATTTTGCCTCTATATCAATACAAAGGCAATTATGACTAAATCCAGATTAATAAAACATGAAGGGGGCTAGTTCTTCTTTCTAGCTATAATGATAGTTCTACCATTTATTTTCCTTTGCCTAATCACATTTTCTGATTTGGCTGCTATATCACATTCTCTTTCTGTTGTCCTTAAAATAAAAAATCCATATTATTTGTCTAAAACATGTTCATGATGTTTCCTTTTCATCAACAATGTATCTGAAAATTATATAACAGCTGAAATGAACAAATGAGGAAAGAGCAGCAGAGTGATATTTGGGGTCCAGGAAGAATCTTCCACATAGAGCATAAGGTTATCCAATGCCAAGATATAGCTTTTCATAACTTGTCCTCAATAAAAATTCCTTTTCCTGCACCAAGAGAACAAGGAACAATAGTATATTCTTCTAGATATAGCCATAGCTTTTGACCTTGCAGTACACACAGATGAGGTTCCAAAATATGTCAAAACATTAAATTCACAGATTTTTTTATCAATTCCTTATGCACATAGCTTAAGACCAATATGACTCAGGGATCACTAGAAGGTTACTATATGTAAAGCTGAAGAGTCTACTGCAAGCAGAAATTTGGTTGATAAAAAGGGAATCTTTTTGCAATAGTCTAATTTCTCTTCTATTGAATGAAAGACCAAACTCAACTTTTAATTCGAGCATGGACACTCACATTGATAAGTCATGAATCTCACCATGTCTCAGTTTTCTTGTTTGTACATAAAGGGATGTCTAATTGCTTTGTGGTTCAAACGTACTTACATGTTCATATATACTCACATATGTAAAATATATAACACTTAAGCCTGGCACATAGCACACATTCCATAAACATTTTCTTCCTCTGTAAGGAGATCTGGCATAAATTTTGCACAAGTCACAAACGGAAACCATAAAGATGAAAATAAATAATATAAAATTTGAAATTTACTGAAAGCACAAGAACCATTAATTGTCAGTGATTGTTCTCATTAAACTCAAGCATGTGTTGCTATCCTAAGAATGTTTGTCATGAGCTCCTGAGAGGTCTATTAACAATAAAGTCCTATTATTCCACATATTTCACATCCATGTAATACACCCACAATAATTAATTTGATATGGGCTAAATTCATAAATCTAGAAAACTAGAGAGACATGTACTCACCATAGAAGGCATCTTATGTTCTATTTATAATCAGACTGAAATGCTAAAAAATGCCATTAATTATAGGGAAACCCACTATCATTTTTCTTTATCACTAGAATGGACTCTGAATTTTAAAGTAATCCATTACCATTATAAAGGCAGCATCTGAACAAACAAAGAGAAGAAGAAAGTTGCTGCCACATCTGCTGCTGTAGCCAAGGCCATCCTCCCACTGGTATTATTGTTTTTGCTGGCTGCTGCCCTCCCAACCCCCCGCAGCTGGCGCTGGCTAAGCCCCACTTTGTGCCAGGAACTGTGCTTGGTGCTTTACTTGCTTCATGCCTTGTCTTCACAAAGTCTCTATCAGATAGTTTTCTCCTTCTATAAAGCCTCTCCCTTACAGAAGATAAAGGCTCAAAGAAGTTAAGGAACTGATCCAAGGTCACAGCTCCTCAATAGCAGAGATAAGATTTGAACTCAGGTCTCTAACAAAAAAACTTGATCTCTTCCCAACAGACCAAGCTGCCTCTCTGTGGCAATAATAAAAGCTTTCATTTTTTATGCCTGACCCAACCTGTCAGATAGTTTTGAGCTGGAGAAAGATAGAAAGGGGACTCTTTAACATAGAGTCTGTAGGTCAACTACTGCAAATGCCATTCAGTGTCACAATTCCCTTCACAGAAGGCTTGACAAACAGCTAAATGGTCACCCAGCATTCATTAAACCCTGTATCTCTTGAAAGCAGAGATCTACCTTCTTTTATATTCCTAGCACCTGTCATGCACTCTAGTCTATAGAGTCAGTGTTTATTGAATGACCATTTATCACACGGCTGAAGAGCGTGCAAGTTTGAGATACAGAAGGATAGTAATTCAACAGGTGAGAGTTCACATTTATGGTGTTGAAGATCAGCCACGGGTAAAGGTAGCATCCAGAAAAAATCATGTACTGCTTTCCAACCTGAGACTGGAACTGCTAGAACAGCACTCGTAACACATAAATAAAAGCTATGTTGATAGTTAATATTTACTGAGAACTAGCTATGTGTCAATCACTATATGAAGAAATTGAATTCCCATAACAACTCTATGAGAGAGATACTCTTAGTAGTACACCTAGCATGGAGAATTTATTTATTTATTAAAGTATTTTTAAAATTTTATTTATTTATTTTATTTTTGGCTGCGTTGGGTCTTTATTTCTGTGTGTGGGCTTTCTCTAGTTGCGGTGAGCAAGGGCTACTCTTTTTGCGGTGGGTGGGCTTCTTATTGCGGAGCACGGGCTCTAGGTGCACGGGCTTCAGTAGTTGTGGCTTGCGGGCTCTAGAGCACAGGCTCAGTAGTTGTGGTGCACCGGATTAGTTGCTCTGCGGCATGTGGGATCTTCCCGGACCAGGGCTCGAACCCGTGTCCCCTGCAATGGCAGGTGGATTCTTAACCACTGTGCCACCAGGGAAGCCCCCCTAGCATGGAGAATTTAAATAAGAAACATCACACAGTTAGTAACACATGGAGCCAGGATTCAACAGTGGCAGTCTGGTTGCAGAGCCTCTCGCCATTGTTACACTACATGCCACTTGTGAATTCAAGCTAAAGTAATGGGATATCATGGAATTGGGAGTTGCCTTATGTACTTATAGTGTGCCTATTAAATGTTTCTTACTCCATGGAAAAATTACCTATCAAGCTAAGCTGCCTGTCCCTGACTGTAGGAATTAGGAAAAGCTGGAAGGAAAAGACATCATCCAAGAAGCTGGAGAGGCTGGATACCGCAGTACTGAAACATCTGACACATGCTCTCACCTTTCATCCTCACTTGAACTAAGGTTGGTGTCAGCGTGTTGTTCAAAATTTGGCTTTCAAGTCAAAGAGAGCTGAGCTCAAGTCCAGTTCTGATGCCATTCATTTATTTATTTAATTTATTTATTTAGTGTGTGTGTGTGTCCATGAATGTTTTTAAAAATTTTCTTATTGAAGTACAGGTACAGTACTGAAGTATGTACTGAAGTACAGGTACAGTATTGAAGTATGATGTACAGTATTATATGTTACAGGTGTACAATATAGTGATTCACAATTTTTAAAGGTTATACTCCATTTATAGTTATTATAAAATATTGGCTATATTCTCTGTGTTGTACAATATATCCTGGTAGCTATTGTTAAAATTTTTTTCTTGTAGTTTATTTTATACAGGATAGTTTGTGCCTATTAATCCCCTACCCTGATATTGCCCCCTCTTCCCTCTCCCCACTGATAACCACTGGTTTGTTCTCTGTATCTGTGAGTCTGTTTCTTTTTTGTTATATTCACTAGTTTGTTGTATTTCTTTAGTTTCCACATATAAGTGATACCATATAGTATTTATCCTTCTCTGTCTGACTTATTTTACTTAGCATAATACCCTCCAAGTCTATCCATTTTGCAGCAAATGGCAGAATTTTCCTTCTTTTTTATGGCCGAGTAACATTCCATCGTGTGTGTGTGTGTGTGTGTGTGTGTGTGTGTGTGTGTGTGTGTGTGTGTGTGTGTGTGATAGCTTCTTTACCCATTCATCTGTTGATGGACACTTAGTTTGCTTCCATATCTTGGCTATTGTAAATAGTGCTGCTATGAACATTGAGATGAATGTATCTTTTTGAATTAGTGTTTTTATTTCTTCTGGATATATACCCAGGAGTGGAATTGCTATGTGACCTGGGCTGGTCCATGACCTTCAAATCCCTCACGTGTATAAGGCATGTAATCATAATAACTACCTACATCAGAGGACATTGGAAAAATTAAACAAGATAATACATGTAAATTATTAGTATAATTCCCAGAATATGCTTAAACATATATATAAATATTACCTGTCATTACTAGTCTTCCTTTTACAGATGAGAAATGAGAGGGTTTGAAACATCAATCAGATGCTCAGTTAAGTGTGTGGAATGAAAGAACACGTGAATGAATGAATAAATGATTGAAGAGAAAGCCACAGGTGTTAATGAAGAACGCTTTCCTCTGTCTTATCTCCAAGTGGCGGCAGCAAAAAAAGGAACTCCTATCCTTTTAGTAGCTTCAGAGAAATGGTCATTTTACAAATGTTACAAAGTCCCCCAGGTCCTGTGTCCAGCGCCAGCCCTAATCATTTGTACGCTCTGGGCAGGTTTGCCCTCTGCCGGACCGCCAGCCATGGCTAAGGAGTGTTGAAGTGGCAGGAATCTATTCCTCCCAACATCATGTGATATAAAAGAAAGTGAAATGAAGACAAATAATTAATCAAGGAGTCCATTTTCCGTCTTTACTTTCAGGCTGATAACATTTTGCCAGGAGATAACCACGGCCATTATGACATTTTGCTCACATGACTACAAGTTGCCAAGGCTTTCCATGTATATTCTCTGATGTGATCCTTGCAATCACCCTGTGGGTTAAGTTGCTGAGGTGTCAGACTCTCTCTTTCTTGATGTGGAAACTGAGGCTTGAAGCTTTTACATGAACTGACTCAAATCACGTAACAACGGGCAGAGGAACAATTTCAACACATCTTGTCTCTCACTTAACAACTACCATGGCTTCCCAGGCTCTCCTGCGTTCACAGTGAACTCTGAGCTCCTTTCCATAACCACCAGTATGAGCTTGCTCGTCATCTAACCTCACTTTAGGCCATTCTCTTCCTCGCTCATCATGCTCCCATGACATAAGCTTTACTTCAAAGGAAATTAGCTTCTCAGCTCTTTCCTGACTCAGGCCCCACCTATGGTGTGAGGACACAGAGGCAGCTGACCCACAGAATCCTGGGGGAAAACACACCTGGGGTATTCAGGAGACAGAGAGGCACAAACTCCATGCAGAAATTCTGGAGAGCTCTGCTCTGGAATTCTACTGAGGCTTCTTTAGATCCCAAATGTGGGGTCATCGAGGAATACAAAAGCAGACCATTTAGGAGTAACTATGGGACAATAACATTTCATCGCAATTTTGTTTGAAAATCATGGTGCAAGGACCTAGAGAAGAAAACTAACATTATTTAGTACTTGATGTGTGATGTCTTCTTAACTTACATATGAGTTACATTAGAAGAAAACAGATTGGATGAGATAAAAAATAACTTGTCCAAAGATGCAGTTTCTAACTGCTAAGTTGGTCTTTAAATACAAGTTTATTAGGTTCAACTACATATGATATTTCCACTCTAAAAGAGTGACTTGTTGCTATATTACCAGGATTGCTCAGCTAGGGCTATTGTTATGTCCTTACTAAGGAAAAGATTGGTTCAAGACACAGGAAGGGTGTTAAACATGAAGGAAGAGCTAGCTGGCCCTGTGTCTGGGGAATACAACTATGATGGTAGGAGACAGAAGGGTCTTGAGGAAGTGGTTTTAGATAGCACATTATTTGTTAAATAAAATTATGGAAAAAACAGAGCTTGAATCAAATTGTGTATTTCCACTTGCTTTAACTTATTATACATTAACAAAAGACATTTAATAAAAGCTTTACCTATCTTCAACTCTACTCTTCAACTCTACTCTTTCAATCGTTGAAAACAAACAGTACAACCTAATTATATCTTAAAGACTTGTCATCCAAAGGTGCTTTACAGTGGATTTTCTAGGGTATTATGCTAAGGAGATCTACTCCCTGAGATAAGTATGTGGACAAAACGTTCTGAAAACCAATGTGAAATAGACAATGCCTGGGCTTTGGAATCAAAGTTCTGGGTCAAGTCTTGTCTCATACATTTGCTGAGCAATCTTAGAACATTTAAGAATCTATTTCTTATTTTACTCCTCTGCAAAATGGGTGAAATTCTAACATCTATTTTCAGGGCTACTAGTAAAATAAAAATAAATAATATATGCAAATATTTTCTATCAAATGTTGAAATCCAGCGTGTCTAAGCAAAGCATGCTTATTGCTGGTTTTTTTATTTTGGAAGTAATTAATTCATTACCTACATTAATTCTAACTGTGCTTCACATTGCTCTGCAAGAATAGGATCACTATTGTTTATGGATAATAGTCTTTAAAAATTATAGAAAACAACATAGTAATAATTAAAAACAAAACCATGCTCACAAAAACTGTCACCTGATCGCATCAATACTCTCTGATCATTCAATCCCTTTTAGTAGAAAATGATATGGTTCAAAATGCAAAAACCTTCCATTTTATATATTTATTATAAAAAAAATCTCTTTTGCTTCATTCTTTTCTTTTAGAACTACCTCAAATTCCCATTATCTTCATAATGCATTTGAAAATGTGAAACCTTTCTTCATATGCTACCTGATTTTTAAGATTTTATAAAATTGCATTTCTCACTTATGCCCACATCAACTGCTTGACTGAATGAATGATTTTTTTTTTCCTTTTTGTTCTCTTTTTTTTAGAGGGGGTAAACTTTTGAGTCCAAGAACAACTAGTAAAAGGCAAACTGGGATTTTCCCAGTCTACCATTTTGTCTCCAAAACTGAATTTGGTGATGCCCGGTAACAACAAGGGCTTATGCTCTAGAGCAAATATGTATTTATAGTGTTATGGATTGGTCTGTGTCAGGGATAGCAAGTATCTAGGACAGGAGCCGTCATTCCCCACCTCTTGCACACAGAAGAGGCATTGCTGATCGACTGTGAATCTCTCTCTGAGCCTACTTTTCAACCTTTCGATGCAGAGCTTGGATCATAAATTGGTCATAACTAGTTACGAAATGAAATGTATCTTCTCACATAGGCTTATGGATATAATAACTTATACTAGATGAAAAGAGAAAGAATTCTACATGTATGATGCATTTATTCTGAAGCAAATGGACCCTTAGACTGATGATAAGAGAGAGAAGAGCCAAAGTTATCAGTATAGAACACTGGCAGTATTTAATCATAGAGCTTAATTTTGTATAAGGCCCTGGTGGTGGCTTTAGAATGCATGCCTAGACCCCCTGCATCCCAGCCAGCCCTTCTCTCTTTGATATGTCTATATGATTGTGTACACCTAGAGTGAATGTGCTACTTAAGTATATAACATAAGCAAAAAAAAAAAAAAAATGGTTTTATGATTCTGGAGATAGTTCCACCAAAGGAGTGACCTGTCACTAAAATCGTTATTGGCTCTAGCTATTAATTAATCCATTCCATACAATACCACATTTTCTCTTAACCTTGTAGTGTGAAACACTGAAGAAAAGAAAAAAAAAAAAAGACAATAACTGTATAAAGCTAATGTTTGCTCTTTGCCGTGGTTTCCAGGGACACCATAGAGTCCGCAATTACCTGGATATAAGATTCTCATAGCAAAGAGCTATGAGCAATTTTATATTCATCCCAGTGTTAGGAGATACTTTATGGAGAGGAAAGGGGCAACCCGAACCTGGTTGAGAAAGGAGGTGAGGAAAAATATTCAATAAGAACTAGAAAACTTACAAGTGTAGATGACACATTTTCCATTTCATGACCTGGATATCTCCCTGTTCTCATTTTTTTTTTTTCTCACATTCTGGGGCCATCTTACTGCTACATTTGCACCTAGACTACCCCAGAATCTAGAACAATCCTACACAGAATAGGTTATATGTGCAAAGCATTAGTTGGGTTGGGATAGTTCAACATCAGATCTAACATTTTATTAAAGCTTTTTGACCCACATGTTAAGAGACTCAGTTTATAACTGGTTCTTTCTTCTCTTAGTAAGCTATCCAACTCCCCAGTTTCTCCAACACTGGTACTAAATCAGTCTTGTGACCAAATTCCTACTGTGATATTATGCCCTGATTTTGGTAACGGCTCACCTGCTCCTAAGTCCTAATCATTCACCTAATAATTATTTATTAACTATCTACTATATTGCCAGAATAATTATTAGGCATCTTAATACAAGGGCATGGAAATACCCATGGTGGTTATGATCCAGTTGGGAGAAATATGTGTTTACAATCCAGGTTTAAATAGAGTGTGTTCTCTGGGAACATAGAGAAGGAAGCAGCTTAGGCTGGCCCGGAAAGTCAGGAATGACTTTTCAGGCTAGAGAAACTTGGGTTGTGCCTTTAAAGGAGGACATAGTTTGATGTGTCTTAAAGGGAAAATAGAGTAAACACAGCATGTACTAACGCAGTGGGAAACAAAGGTGAGCCTGGAGTACAGGCTGTTTCTGACACTGGGATGGGATGATAGCATGGCCATAACAAGAGATCTCTCTAGGGAGATGGGCTGGGGCCAGATTGGGAAGGGTCTTTAATGCCATGCCCAAGTTTGGTGTTAAAACTGAGGTTGGTGACTCCAAACAAGCCGTACATCAGGATTACCTGGGAAATATATTCAATACAGATTCCCGGTCTCACCACAGGCACTGGGTCAGTATTCCTGAGGTGTACTCAGTAGCTCTCTAGTGATACTGATTTGCAGCTGGGTCTCAGACCCACTGGGGTAGGTAAAGTTGCATTCATAACATAGTTCTGACAAGGCAAAGAGTTTGGCTTATTCTTATCAGTTCCCTTCAGGGAATGACATTCTGACCCTGAATGTCAGCCCCAAAGACAATGACGTGCTCTCCATGATAGGTGCTTTTCAAAGCCACAGAGGTGTTCAGGAAACGAATGGAGGGCATTCAATACTCCTGAAATCCAGTCCGTATTTTTACCTTTTCTTTTTTCCCTTTGCCTTGAGTCACTGATATGAGCAAAACATGACCTGCCAACGAGGGATGTCATCAAATTATTTTAATGTGTATAGGGAAATGTTTATCCCAGAGATAAGAAGGATCAGAAATGGGTACCCTACAATCCCTCCCTTCATAATATCATTATGTTATTGCCTTTTTTTTTTTTTTGAGGGCACAAATGTTTTCTTTACAACTTCTATATACCACTATCCAGCGTGGAGCCCAACCCATTACTGATGCTGAGGAAACGCTTATTGATTAAATGAATAAATTAGGTCCAATTATTGCAGTCACTTATCATGCTGTTTAATATTTAGTTTTCCATGACTTCCTGTCTACCTCATCCCCACCCAGACTGTGAGATCCTCAAAGGATATGTGTCATACTTTTCTGTAATCCTAGTATGAAGCCCAGAATCTAGGATGGAGTAGGTGATTAGTACGTACATGTTGAATGAAGTAATGAAACAGTACAAAGAGCTTTTTCATTAATGTTTAAATTCAGTCATATCAAGTCATAGCTTCTTTTGTGCTCATTTCTTCCCTCCTCAGTTTAAAGAGAAGGTGTGTAGAAACAAGATTTTAAACACTGAAAGACTTCTTTTCTCGTGACCTTTCCTTACACTGAGAAGTTGAGTTTCAAAGCTAGGCTTGTCCCATAAGATTCCTGAAAAGGTCTAGGTGGGGCCCCAAGTGGCCGTGTGGATGTCTTCACAGAGAGATGTCTGGGGCAAGCAGAGGCAGGGAGTGCCACACAAGTCATTAGAAATACAGAACTCCTCGGGGCTAACGCAGGCCACCTCATCTCCATCAGCTTCAGGACAGATTATTTCAAGTAGAGTTGACAGCCTCAGCCATCTGTGAAGAAGTCGGTCATGCCTAACTTCTCTGACCTTTTAAAGTGCCAGGTAGTCCTTTGACCGCATCTGTCAAACTTTGGCAGCATCTTGATTCAGGATGAGCCAATGGCTCCTTTCAATGAATCTAACTGCGTCTATGTAATGACAGCCTCATCTATTCAAATACCATACCCCAGCTTCAGAGGACATTTTTCATAATTGTACAGAGACTGAAAAAGTGTTATTAGGGTGGTTGGGTGAAATTGTGAAGGAGGAATCAATGAAGAATAGTTAGGGAGACCTAGTTAAAAGAACATAGTGTAGGAGAACATTCTTCTGTCCAGAGTACAGAATTATATTCCTATTAAGGTGGATGTCTTATATCATAAGTTTATATGTCTTATAAACACACATATGTTATATGTTTTATGTCTTATATTGTATGTTGAACAGTTTGTGTCTGAGATATGCTATATATCCTTTCATTCATTCATTCATACATATGTACATGAAATATTAATTGAGTATCTTGAAGGTACAATGAATGTGAGAGCAAGACACATCTCTAGAATTTAGATTATTATATTCCAATCGATAATTGAGAAAAGAACTGGTCACTGTTAGTAACTAAGGTAGTGTGGGATAGCAGAGGAGGACAGTCAACTAAATGCTTCACGATGTAGTCAGGGTTGAGTCAGGATTCAGAGAATGCTGCATAGAGGAAATGGTCTTTTTCCAAAACATGAATAAAGAGTAGACATTTTATAGCTAAACAAATATTTCAGGCAAAGGAATCGTTATGTAGAAAAGTCTAGAGATGTGAGAGCCCAGAGCCTTCTTTAAGCTGAAAATAGTTCACCATTGCTAGAGCGACAGGTTCAGCATAGTTCACCATTGCTAGAGCAACAGGATATACGTGGGGGGAGAGGGAGAGGAAGGTAAGGGAGGATGGAAAGTAGGGAGGTAGGATGGGGCCAGATTGTGACAGGACCCACACATCATGTTAGAGAGCATGGGCTTTATCCTGAGAGCACTTGGAAGCAATTGAAGGGCTTTAGCCACCTGAGTGATGCGATCATATTTGAGCTTTAGAGACTTTCCTGACCGTGGAGGACAGGTGACAAACAAGAGGGTTAGAGACAAGTTTCTGTGGTCCAAGTGAGAGATACTGGCAGATGAGGGTGGGGACAGAGGAGATGGACAGAATTAGCATATTTGACTTATATCGATGCAGTAGAAAAGCTAGGACTGAATGATTTGGTGTTAGAGGGCGGATGAGAGAAAACAAGGATGGTTCCAGGGATATTGGCTTGATCTGCCCTTGTCTTAAGAAGATTGGTTGGGTCAGCACAGTACGTGTCCCACTCACTCTTAGGTAAGGTCTCCATGTTCTAGTGGATAGGAATCAGAAGTTAGTGTTCAAAGCATACTCGAAGTATACCTACATATTAATTTAAAATTTTTTAACATGTCAAGATGAGAGGTGGGGAAGGATGTCAATTTCATAATTAATTATTTTATCAACTCTAAAAAGTCCCAAGAAGAAAATGTACTTTAGGTATTATTTAGGAATTAATTATATTGGTCAAGGAGACATTTAATCTAAGTGAACAAAACTTATTTTTGCAAAACATCATTATCCTGGATGAACAGGTGAGAGATATACCTCTCTTTTAGGGAGGTAAGTCTTAAAAGAATCTATTCTTCTTGAGATGTGTTTTATTTTATAGGAGATCAGCATGCTTAGGATACCAAAGTGGGATAAGAAACACAAGTGGTAGCCTTCACAATTTTACTAAGTTGTTTTATTTTATTTTTCTTTTCTTTTTTCTTTTTAGCATAGAAATGGCCAATGTAAACATCAAACATTCTTGTTAAAATTGAGGGATGATTTTTTAAAAGATTAAAGTAATATTACCAAGCTATGAGTTCAACACTGACACTCATCACCTGTGCTTTTATGCAACGTCACTTTCATTGTCAGATGTTCCTTCTTTTTTGAAACGTGAGTACTACATATTGTAGTGTGCATTGGATGAAACAAAATATATGAAGACACTTTTAAATATAATCACAATTTATAATATTCTTATTATCTGTTGTGAATAGAGGTCAGAATCAGTACATTTGAGAGGCAAAGAGAGTAAGCCAGAATTTGTGTGTGAACACAGAGGAATTTAGGTAAGAAGCACAGTATTTACTTTCTTTTCCAGCTGAGGAAGACTACATACTGCCTATAAGGTCCTGAGTACACCAAGGTCATCAGCTTGGGAAGAACAGCAGTAAGAAATTTTAGAAAGCAGCTGTTTTTGTGCAGAGTGTTTCACTGTAAAAAACAAAACAAACAACAGTACGAGTTATCTTAAGAAAAGCTTTTTTGAATGTGTTTAAAGTCTCCTAAATTTCCTGCATATAAATGTTGAATACCTCCAAAATGTCAATCAATCTTGTTTTTCAGTTAACGTAGAAAAAATGATAATGAACTTGCTTTTAGTCAACGCCTTACACAGATTGAGAATAATTAGACTTAGAAAAGAACTATTAGGATATCCAATTTCATCTCTCTGCCCCAAGAGGACTATTTCTCCTGAGAGTCCCTTATTGCTGTGTCCTGACTAGTTTTAAAAGTCTCCAGGAAAGAAATATTTACTATATTCTTGGAGGGCTATTTAATTACAGCCTTAAGGAACACCTGTCTAGGAAACAGGAAGAATGGATTTGGTTCCTGATTTTGTCATTTATTATTTTGTGACTTTGAGCTAGGAACCTAGGCTATCTAAGCCTCACTTTAAAAAGGGATGTCAAACGTACGTCACAGGACTGTGGTGAGAAGGAAGAGCGCAAACACGTGTGAAATTACAGATACACAGCTAGAATATTACAGTCACCTGATAAGGACAATTTCTCTCCTTGACGACCCTCTCTACCAACAGCTTCCTCACGTGCTCCTCCCATACTCCCTCCTTCCACCAACACTTTCCCCAAGGCAAGTACACTTTCTGAATTTCTGGGAGAGGATGTTCCTGCTTTTCTTCCTTCTAGGGCTTCATGTGCATTAGCTCCCCAGGGCTACCACAAGATGCCACAAACTGGCTGGCTGAAAACAACAGATATGTACCTTCTCACTGTTCTAGAGGCTAGAAACCTGGAATGAAAATGTTCAGGGCCAGGTCCCCTCTGAAAATTCTAGGCAAGAATCCTTTTTTGCCTTTACCTAGTTTCTAGGGGCTCCTAGCAATTCTTAGCGTTCTTCATCTGGTAGCTGGTTGGCTCCTATCTCTCTCTCCATCTTCACATGGCCTTTATCCCCATGTATCTCTATATGTACTCCTTCCTTCTTATAAGGACAACAGACATTCGATTTGGGGATCATTAGAATCCAAAATGACTTAACTAATTACATCTGCAAAGATCCTATTTCTAAATAAGGCCCCATTAAGCATTTCCAGTTGGATATGCATTGTGGGGGGGATGCTATTCAACGCACTGTCCCACTTATCATGTGTATCCCCAGCCAACTTCCCAACAGAGCAGCTCCTTCTACTTAAGACACACTGCAGATTCCAATAAGTCATCCCCCTGATGGTGTTAACCTGGTCAATAATTAAATTTTCTCTTTTTACTCAGCTCTCAGGGTTTTCATTCTTTTCATCAAAGAAAATTATTTTCACTCTGACCCAGTTGTACTTATGTTTCTTGAAGGTCATGCATGCCAGGAGAGAGAATAAAGATGAGAGATTTTTATTATAAGATGGAAAGGAGGATCTGAGGCTGTGAGCCATCCACATGTGCTGAGTTCCTCTGCACCATTCTATAACCTTTGCAGCGAGAACAATTAACGTCAGTCTTTGTTCTATAGTGTGGTTCTACTAAGTGACTTAAGCTAATTTCTCCCACCTTTGCCCCTCCCTTTTTGTATGTAAATCAGGGGAAATAGCAAGTTTCTGGCCTATTATTCGGGGTTGTTGAGAGGGCAGTATGACATGACATATGAGAAAGTAATTTTGAAAGGTTAAGTGATGTATGTATTTGAATTATTTTGAAGAGTATTATTGTTTCCTCCCTAGATTGTAAATGACTTGAGAATGAGTACCATGTCTATCTCAGGCTTCTTCTTCCTTCTTTAACCCTTTCTGCAGAGCATTTTACTAATGCCTATAATAAAGCTTTACCTATTTTGGGAGCTCATTTTTTGTGAAATGGAATTGGATTACTACTTTCCTAAATTCAGTGTTTTAAATAACTCTGTTAACACATATGGATAGGAATATTTTTTTCCACAAGCTTTAGAATTCTTTTCTAGTTGTTAACCCATTTTCTTATTTATTTTTTGAATTTCTTTTTATACATGCTAAATGTCCTTTTATCCTTTTCCAACATGAATAGTCAAAATCGTTATTTATTTGCAAAGTTGAAAACTGCCCTAAATAAATTGGTTTCTGTTAAGTTTCTTATATTTCTTTGAGATAACTTTTGTGTATAAGAAAAATGTAAGAAATAACTACTGTGTATAAAGCTCTTGCTATGTAATGATGGACATAAAATACTCCACTGGTCTTGTTTCTGCCATCCTCCCGATCTTAAAGAAAAGTTACAATAGTATTTCAATCCATTCATTAGGTGGGGGTCACAAGGTCATAAGCCAATACAAATAAAAACACAGAAACTTAATGTAAAAACCAGAAAAAAGAAAAAATGCTGATTTTCTCATTGTTTCTTAGCATGAAATATTGTGATAGCCTTCATACTTTTCAACATTTAATTCATTTGGATGAATATATTCATGAGCATGTGATTCTGTTATTCTCAAATGAGTCACTCAAGGTGACATGGTAATTTATTTTAGACAACACGACAAAACAACCTCACTTTGGCTGTTACTGTTTGATTTGACAACAGTGGGACCTAGCTGTGGACCTATCCGCTTGTTTGCTTGTTTGTCTTCATTTACTTTGAGCAAACTAAGCAATTCATTTATTGGAGATAATTCATGCTGTCCTCTCCCTCCCCTCTTTTTTTTTTTTAACCATGCATTAAATTAGATACAATCCTGAGCCTCTGCATGGGATAGAGCTCTTTAAAACTTTTCACATGTGTTTATTACTAGTTTTTAAATTCAGAACACATATGAGCATTTTCTTTCAGGTATACATTAATGATGGTTACTATCATTTATTGGAAAAAGGAGATTACATGTATTGTTTCTGTTGTTTACTTGCATTTAACTTAATCTCTCATACCTAGTTTTCTAATTTGTAAATGGGGAATAATACCAACTTCGTATGGATCTTAGGAGGATTAAAGGGGAGAACTTGAGTATTACAGAGGCAAGAAGATGTCAATTGAAATGTTTCTTCCACTTTATAACCGTTTGGCTCCTGGGGAGACCACTGACTTCTCTGAGTCTCAGTTTCCTCATACTTAAAGTGAAAAATAACAGTACTCACTTCAGAGTTGGGACGATTGAGTAAGATGACAAAGAAGACACTTTAATGTTTTCCAAGAATATCAGATCATTTAAATACTAAGTAAATGGCAGCATTTAGAAAACATTAATGCAATTTCTTCAATAAGGGCTGCTTCTTATCTTTGGAGGTGTATGAGGTATATTTCCTAACCCAATATTATCTACTACACTAAAAATCAAAAATTTTTAAATGCAGCTGCTCTGATGCTACCTAAATAAAACTATCTTAGAAAAGTAGTACTTAAAAAATATTCTGTAAACACACAGAAATTTCATTTCAAGGAAATGTTAATTCAAAACAATATTCTATTATCTCTATGGCCCAAAGCAGTTTTGCAGGAGAGGAGGCAACAGCAGAATGGAACCATTAAGAAAAAAAAAAAAAAAAAAAAAGGATGAATCACAAACGACAATAGAGAAAACCAGAGTTATACATGTGATATAAAATGAAAGGGATAGGTAGCTGGTAATATTAGCTCAGATAACACATCTCAGGCTGACTCCTAAGGTTCATTGTCATTATGGTGAAACTACAGATTACAAAACATTTTTCCCAAAACTCATTTCCTGTAAACTCCTTCAAAACATCTATGAAGATACTATCTATTGAGGGAAAGTCTATATCACAGTTGTGAATATGTCAGCCCACAAGCACCATGAACACATTGAACAGACGATGCGTTAAGTGATCCTGGACCATTCAATTTGTGACCCACACAGAGGTTTGAAAAGTAACGAGGTACAAAATTGTTAATATACTTCTTAGGTTAACGAAGAGCTTGTAGAAAGAAAAATGGCTAAAAAAATTATGTAAGTAGTACAGCTTTCCTAAAGAGAGATATAATTACAATAATCATAAATCATTTTTTCTCCTAACTGTAAATAGTGAACAAAGAGAAAATGACAGGGCCTCCTTACCAGTTTTCTTTCCAGTAAGAAAACATTTTTTGACATGGGTAACTGTCACCTATGATTGTCAGTTGAGGGAGAAGAGGGGAAGAAAAACCATTTTGTTTTAATTTCTCAAAAAATCATTTTTCAGTAATTGTCATGAATGATCTTTGATAAGCATGAACTTTTCACACTTCTGATAGTTCCCAAGTTGGCTTTGAGGATAAGAGAATGAACAAGGAGAAACACCTTTGCACTTTCGTGTAACCTTTACTCTAAGCCTAAAAATGAGATGTTTTAGGGACAGGCTTTGACAAAGACAAGTTTTGTTGTCTTTTCTTTCCCTCTGAAGGAAAACAAACAAACAAAAAAAACCCTGCCAAAATATATTATACAACTGGCTTTACTTCATGCTGACTCATTTTTCAATTCCACTATAAATAAAGGGATAATTTAGTAACTTTACTTTGTCCATAAATATGCTTGTCTGTAGATACAGTTACTTGAAAAAAGATGCTTCATATTTGGGAAAACCTGGGTTTTTAACATCTACAAAATTATATTTTTGACATTTTTCTAACAAATATTTTCAGATTGCTCACACTGATAATATAATTTGGGTAACTGCGTAGATATCCAGGGTTCTCTCTTTCACAGACTTGACAACATGACCAAAAGAGTGGTAAAGAGGAATACAGGTCAACATGGCAGATCTTTCTACAACAGCAATATTTGAAATCATTGTGCTCCGAGTAGATTCAAACACATGGATTCTTGGGGAAATGATGTATTTAAGAAGCACTCCTAGGAGAAACCAGTAAGGGGGTAGGGAAGCACCAAAAGGGAGGAAAAGAAGTAGAGCAAAGGTGGGATTTCAGACAAAGTTCTACAGGGGGTGTAAATTGTAAGTTTTTAAAACTTCTTATTTTCTGATGCTTCAAGCTCCCCACAAACAGGCTGTGAGTACCCCTTCTTGCCCTCTCCTGAGTGTGACCTAACGACAAACACACCAATAAAATCCCTTCACACCTCTTGTTTGTGTTTATCACCCTGACTCTTAATAAAAGCACCTGCCCACTGGTCTTCATCCTCTCCCAGCTTCCCACCTGCTTGGTGAAGCCCACTTTCTTGGCTCTCCTCCCATGTGATCCCCAACTTGGCATGCCCTATCTCCCTCTTCCAGGACTTGTGAGTATAACAAATGTCTTTCAATTTCATACACCTCTCTGTGGTCCTATTCCATGTCCACACCTGACTGATCATCAAGAAAAAAAAAAAAAATTAAGTAACATAATTATTCCTTACAACAGCAGGGTGCTTCAGCTGGAGCCCACAGAGAAATTCTAGAGTATAATTTATACTTTCACACAGTGCCAAGGTGAGTAATGGGTTTTCTTACTCCTGAAATTGTCAATCTTTAGCTGTGAGCCACCCAGGACACTTTCAGGGGTTTCCATTTCTGTGACTGGTGGCAAAGACACTCTAGTATTCCAAGGGTAGTTTTCAATTGAAGAGCTGCAGATGTGGGCCCTGGTATGGTCTGGCCAGAGAAGAGACCAAACAATGAGGTGCACCAGCCCAGGTTTCAATGTTAAAGGCCAGTGAGCAAGGCAAGCAACAAGTGGACTACATGTACCTTGCCAGAGGCCAGCAGGCTTTCGCCCGGGGAGCCTGAAGTTCCCCTCTGCCATTATTTCACATAAGTCTTGCGTCTCTTCCCTCCTGGGATTTACGCCCTCCCCCCATTTTCTTTTTTTCCTTTTTTCCAAATAGAAATGGACACCACTCCAAGTTATGGCCCATGATGGTATTTTCTAGAAAAGCTTTTGCGTTTCTTGATACAAGAGACAGATGCTTAGGCCTCCAACTCACCCCCATCTTCATTCTTCCTATTTTGAAAATGTGCCCAGCCATCCTGTGACCATGAACTCAGGAGCAAAAGAAATTCAGAGATACTGACATTACTTAGAGACTTATCAAAAGACAAAAGGTGTCAATCTCCTAACTCCTTGCTTAATATTTAATTCTATGCTAATTGAACACTTGGAGCTGAAGACGTCCTAAGACAAACCTGTGGATGTTGTATTAAGCAGAAGAGCAGGTGAGAGGTGATCAATTTGAGAGACTCAGCATTTTTTTTTTCCTGGAGAGCATCTTTTAGCATGACCTGAAATCTCTTTTTAATTTACCACGTGAGATGAATTTTAATCTGAATTAGAATTTCTTAGTTTCTTTTTTGTTTTGTTTTATTTCATTTTTTCTCCTTACTAAATATTTGGTGGGGGTTTGTGAGGAAAACCAGATTAGGTGTTGTATTAGCTTCCTATTGTTGCTGTAACAAATTGCCACAAATTTAGTGGCTTAAAATAATGCAAATTTATTATTTCAGAGTTCTGGAGGCAAGTCTGAAATGGGCTAAAATCAAGAGCGCAGAAGAGTTGTGCTCCTTCTGGAGGCTCTAGGGAGAATCTTGCTTCCTTGCCTTTTCCAGCTTCTGGAGGACACCTGCATTCCTTGGCTCATGGCCACATCCTCCACCTCCAAGGCCAGCATTGAAGCGTCTTCAATTTCAAACCTCTCTCTCACTCTCTCTGACCTCTGCTTACATCATCACATCTCCCTTCCTGTCTCTGAATCTCCTGCCCCCCTCTTTCTTTTATAAAGACCCTTGTCCTATTAATCTGCCCATTTCAAGACCCTTAGCATAGTCACATCTGAAAAGTTCTTTTTATAAGGTAATATGTAACAGGTTCTGAGGATTAGGGTGTGGACATCTTTGGAGGACCATTATTTCATCTACCACAGGTATAAACAACATTTAAAAGCACATTTCTTTCCTCTACAGTGGTAGAAATAGTTTTAGGTAACTATATTTAATATAACTCCACATATGTATTCTATCATTTGTTAGATAGAAAACTTTTGTTTTTATCTTAAAGGTGAATATTTATAGTTGTCACAAGCTTGTCCTAAGGTTTGAAGATTTTTTTTTTTTTTTTTGCGGTAGGTGGGCCTCTCACTGTTGTGGCCTCTCCCACTGTGGAGTACAGGCTCCGGACGCGCAGGCTCAGCAGCCATGGCTCACGGGCCCAGCCGCTCCGCGGCATGTGGGATCTTCCCAGACTAGGACACGAACCCGTGTCCCCTGAATCGGCAGGCAGACTCTCAACCACTGCGCCACCAGGGAAGCCCTGAAGAATTTTTAGTACAACACAATCACATTTATATGGGGGTTAAGTTCTAAATTCATACAAAAAGTGAAAACACTGCATAATCAAAGTTATTCTTAAAAATAGTTTAATTTATTTTGCTTTTTCTTGCGTTCTGGCTGCAGTTCAAACCACCCCCCTGCCCCCGAACAGTACAGTGAGAGCCAAGGTCTAGAAGAGTGATAAAGTAAGCCAAGAAATTTTATCACTCCCTCTGTTTTACTTGTATGTTTGTTGCTGTTTACTTTCTTGCATTTGATATGATTTTGCATTAACAATGCATACACTAATGGGATTCCACTCCTATTTATAGAATCTGGAAGTTGCATCCAGCACACTGAGTGTGAGTCTTTATCCTGACACTGATTGTCTGTAAAATTTAGACTATTGAAAAATACATAAACATATACATTTATACACATATATAGTATATTGAGAAATAATTGCATAATTTGCATTCAATAAAATTTACCATTTTAACCATACAATTAAATGATTGTTCAGTAAATTCAATTTTGCAACCATCAGCATAATCTAATTTTAAAACATTTCAATTACTCCAAAAAAAATCTCTCTTGCACTTTGCAGCCACTGTTGTTCCCATCTCCAGCCTCAGGCAACCACTAATCTACTTTCAATCTTTATAAATTTGACGGCTTTGGATCTTCCATATAAATGGAATCATGCAGTTTGTGGTCTCGTGTGTCTAGCATCTTTTGAGGTTCACCCATGTTTTGGCATGTGCCACTATTTTCTTTTTTTGATGAATAATATTCTATTGTATGATATAATACATTTTGTATATCTATTTACCAGCTGATGGGCATTTGGGATATTTTACATTTTTGATTATTATGAATGATACTTCTATGAACATTCATATACAAGTGTTTGTGTGTACATGTTTTCATTCCTCTTGGGCAGGTTTCTAGGAGTGGAATTGCAGGATGATATGGTAAATTTATATTTAACATTTTAAAAACACTGCCAAAGATTCCAAAGCAGCCGCAGCACTTACATTTCCACCAGCAATGTAGGAGGGTACCACTTTCTCCACATCCTTGCTAACACTTGTAATTATTTGATTTTTTGATTATAGCCGTCTTAGTGGGTATTAAGTGCTATATTATTGTGGTTTGATTTGAATTTCCCTGATTACTAATGATGTTGAGATTTATTCATATGCTTATGGGCCATTTATGTCTACTTTGGTGAAATGTCTAGTCAACATTTGTTCACTGTTTAATTAAACTTTTAATTAACACTTGAGGATTGCATGCTCATATCAGCAAAAGATAGGACCTAATATTAATCTTACCGCCAAAGATACAGTGCCTGGTTTTTAGCATGAGACTTGGGTACCTGAACGCCTATTAAATTAACATCACCTCTTTGTATTCTAGTCTAGCTCTTGAAGTCACTAATTCCCTGGTTTCCTTATATTTTTGGAGCAATACTCAGACTTGTTTAACTGGGACCTTGAAAGTTTTTACAACATTTCAGTGACACATCTAATGATATTCTTAGTGACAGATAGATGATCCAGAACCAGAACACCCCTGCCTAACAAACTTCAATCACCTCATGGTGGCACGACCAAATCTGTTTCCAATCACTAGGAAAGGGTTCTCCAGGTTTTAATACCTCCCTAAAGTGTGTCTGCATTATCCTCCCCTCTTTAGACACTGTGCTTTGGGCTACCATACTACTCTCAGTTTCTTTTTTCTCTCTCAGGAAGGAAGGTCATGTCTTGGCCATAAGAACTACAAGAAAGAAAGTACGGTGAGGGATTAAAGAAAAAAGAACTTATATTCTGTTTAGGGGATAACGCGTAGCTTTACAACTTTGAGTTTGAGGAGGGCCTGAAAACTACATATTCTGTGTTCCCATAGGGGTCGCTAAAGCTCTCAGACCCTCCTCTATACCTCATACAAGGCATAATAGGAAAGCCAAGCCTCCATTTGTTCACCTTTGTCACAAATGCAATTAATGAAAGAACCTAGCTCACAGGATTATTGCACTAATTCAATGCAATTATATATGTGAAACACTTAGACTCTCATTAAGCACTCAGTAAGGGTTAGGTATTATTATCTTTACTTAATTATCAAGTATTTATTGGAATTTTCTTTATGTAAGCAATTGGTAGAGAAAATTTGATGAAGAGTGACGTTTACCATGCTAAAGGATGGACAGACACTTGCAAAGGAGTGGAAAGAAACAATCTATTAAGACTACCTGGGCTATGTCACAAAGGCCAGCAGGAGAGTGACTCTCACAAAGTAGGGAGTATTGCTTTCTGATTAAATATTTCAATGAGATCAAAGAGTGCTGATACACCATGAGACACATGTGGTGGGCTAATTAATGACCCTTCAAAGATGTCTACATCCTAATCTCTGGAACCTGTAAATATGCTACCTTACACGGTAAACATGTCTTTGCAAATATGAATTAACTAAGAATCTTGAGATGGGCAGATTATTCTGATTATCTGTGTGAGTCCAATTTAATCACAGGGTGCTTATAAGAGACAGGCAAGAGCTTCAACATCAGAGAAGAAGTTAATGTGACAAGGGAAGCAAAAGAAGAGGTGATATAATATGGAGCCATGAATCAAGGAATATACATAGCTTCTAGAAGCTGGAAAAGGCAAGGAAACAGAATCTCCTGAGAGTCTCCAGAAGAAACCAATCCAGCTAACACCTTGACTTGAACTCAGTGAGACTAGTTTTGGATTTCTGAACTCCAAAAGGGTAAGATGATAATTTTTTGTTTTCAAGCTACTAAATTTGTGACAATTTGTTACAGCTTCAATCCAAAATAATACAACATGCTTACTATGAGATCACAAGCAATTTTATAAAGAGTAGATTTAGAAGAGTTATGATTGCAAAAGCCAAGAGATAAAGCATTACGATAGAGTGGTATAAGGAATGGAGTGGAGGACTCAGTCAGAGATCATGAGTGATGTCATCCCTTCTTTTGAGTTCCTAGTTTAACAAAATGTATAATTCCTGTGTCCCACTGTAAGCAAACTGGTAGGTGGCAAAAATGTATGAGATCATTTTTTCCCTCAAGAAGTGGGGTCTAGCAGGGGAGAGATCAAAGTGTAAAACTTAAGCATGAAACCATCCAGATTGGCTTAAAAACGTCAAAAGAGTAAAGAAACAGTTCATTCTGATTAGGGGGAATGGAGAGGCTTGGGAAATAAAAATGAATATAAAAATAACCTATAATTTGTGACTTAACTGAAAAGTAGAAGTATCCTAGAGAAGGATCTGAAAGCAGAGAATCAGACTTTAGGAAGAAATCAGTGTGAAAATCAGCACAAGGACATTGTGGGGATTTACAAGTTACTTGGCATAAGTGGAAATCAGAGTGCATGAAGGGTAAATGTTAAAATTAGGATAATAAACTTTGAGTTGAATTGAGAAGCTCCAACACTGATCCCTGATATATCTACTGCTCCCCTTCTCTCCAGTTCCCACCCTATTCCAAGCAATATTATCATGTATGACAACCCTTCAGTAGTCCCCATTCCTTGCTATGCTCCATCCGTATTGACCCTATTCTTCCTCTTTCTTTTTTTTAAACACTCCCAAATATTTCTTCTTTATGGCTTCTGCCCTTGCTTTTCCTTCTGCTTGTAGCACTTCAGTCCCTGATGTCCACATGGTTTACCCTATTTGTCGGTCAGGTCTCACTTTATTATGGTGGTCTTCCTTGACCATTTGGATATGATACTCACACACTCCATATCCTACCACCACGTTTTATGTTAATCCTGGTATCCATCACTACCTGAAATTATCTTGTCCATTTATCTACTTGATCGCCTGTATGATCTCACTTCTAACCCCTGCAAATGTCTTAGCTTCTTGAATGTGTATGCCATTAGTCTTGATCATCATTCTACTTCTAGTGCCTGGAACAGTGCCTGAGACATACTGGATGCTCAGGGTGTATTTACTGAATGAACTGTGAAGGCCCTTGAATGCCATGGAACATGGGGTACATGATGCAGATTCAAATTTATCTCAATCACTTACTTTATGGACTTCCCTGGGAAAGTTACTTAATATCTTTGAGTCTCACTTTCTTGATACGTATAATGGGGATTCTAATACCTACTTTGTAGAGCTGTTATGAGGCTCAGCAATTATGCAGAAAAAGTGTCTAACATAGTAACTTATTCATAGTAAGCTCTTGATGATATATGCCATTGTTATTATTACTATTATTATTATTTCCTTTAGGTATTAGAGGATATTCAAAAGAGAAATCCATGATACAACTAAAGTTTCAAAAATCAGAGAGTCAGTAGGTGGGAGGATGAATTAAGGAGGGAGAGTAATCATTCAGAAAGGAAATGATTCTGCAGGTACACTTTGACAAGGCAACAGTTATGATCCTGGAAATACTTCTGATCTATTAACTTCTCATGGAAATTTCAAGACTAAGAGAGGCATTCAGTTCAGGTGTCTTGACAATATTTGTAGATTGCCAATGGCCACTGTTATGAACAAGGAACCTTATTCATATCCCTCCAAATCTTAAAATGATGTTTGCCATATACAGGATTTGCTAATATGATACACAGTGAAATAGATTGGCAAATACAGAGAAGAAAATGAATATGGTATAATAAATGGTTACCTAAGTGGATGCTTTCTTAAAATTTTTAAGTATACTAAAGTATTTGAATGTCATTACAAAGAAAATTATGGAGAAACAAGGTTTCTATTCACTAAAGAAACTGCAATAATATTAATAATACATTACTTGTATTTACCGAACTAAAAAGCTTCTAGAACATTATAAAGACTAACAGTATGAATATAGCATATCAACAAGTCTTATTTTCCTTATTTCCTTTGATTCTCTGCCTTAATTGACTTGGAAGTACCTACCTTGCAGAAAAGAGTGGGTACACAAATTTCAATCTTCAAAATAAAAACAAGAAAGTTTGCCTTAAATTAAGTAAAACCAATATGTAAAAAATATTAATTTATCAGTTTTGCATATTTGAGGGACTTGCAAAGAAACTTAGCTTTACAAGACGACTCACCATTTTTCTGTTTATTTAGAATTTGATTCTACAACACAGTGTTCAGATCAAGGTAGGTGTTGTACTTTACCAAATATTGGTTGAAAACCAATTTAATAGTTGTCTTCAGTTTTGGGGATTCATATTTAAAGAAGGTTCCCTATTACTGAAGAGCATCACTAATAACCTAGAGAGCATTCTGAGGAAGGCAAAGAGCATAGTAATAGTAACCCTGAAACCATGTCATAGGAACTAGACTAAGGAACTATGATATTTAACGTAAAGTAAGTGAAACACAGAGGTAGCAGAGGTGATTAGTGGGATTGGTGGAGCTGATGTAGTCGGTCAGTTGTTAGGATAGCAACAGGCTCCACATGTTTGAATAGTTGTCCTGTGAAAGGAATTATGTGCAGTGCGTGCAGTTGTAGAGGACAGGATTAGGATGATGAGCAGAAACTATTATACGTATGCACATACATGGATCAACATATGGAGAGATACTGACAAACCTCGGCCTACACAAATTTGACAGGGCACCCACGTGAGGTCTTGTACTAGAAGCGAGGGGCCATCATGTCAAGTTTGTGATGGACAACAAGGTTGTGAGAATGTGGTGGAGAAGGTTTTCTACCACAACCGCTAAAACCCCTTCTAATACTAAGATTTGCCAATGAATAAAAGCCATAGGGTGTAACTCTACATGTAGCAGCCTGACTCTCTGATTTTTGTTGTGACTGGAAGCTCAGGAAACATTCATGGCAGTTTCCATAGTGCATTATCTAAAAAGATCTGGAGCCCTGGCAGCCTTTTTAGAGTAATCACAGTCTTCCCAAGCTGACTTTTATGAAGGACATGTGAGACCTGACCCATTTCTTTTTTAATCAGTTTCACTTTCTAATCATGCCCTGTAAGATCTGAAAAGCAAAAGATTTAACATAAAGGAAGCCGCATCAAGCTTTTCTGGAATGAGAAAGAACAGGTGAACGGGTGAGTGGCTGCTTGGATGGCTGGATGGTGGAAATAGAACGATCAGCAGAGGAGGAAACAAACCAGGCTTGTGCACCAAGCATCTCAAATGATGTTCAGAAAAAAGAAGGAAATATACTAAGAATTTAGATTAGAAAACAGATCTTTTAGGCTAGGCACTTCTTTAACAATGACCTCCTTTTTTTTTACTTTTTAATGAAGTATAGTTGACTTACAATGTTGTGTTCGTTTCAAGTATACAGCCAAGTGATTCAGTTATACGTACATATATTCTTTTTCAGATTCTTTTCCTTTATAGGTTATTATAAAATATTGAGTATAGTTCTCTGTGCTATATAGTAGGTCCTTTTCGGTTATCCATTTTACATATAGTAGTGTGTATGTGTTAATCCCAAACTCCTAATTTATTCCTCCCCCGCAGCCTTTCCCCTTTGGTAATCATAAGTTTGTTTTCTACATCTGTGGGTCTATTTCTGTTGTGTATATAAGTTCATTTGCTTGAACTTACGTAAAATTACCGCCTTCTTCACTGAAATTTTAGGTGGCAATAGAATTCCTTCTATCTAAAGTGTTCTTTTAGTCTGACGAGATAAGAAAAAGACAACTAGAAAAATCAAAAAAAGTAAAGTAACACATACAGTGGATATGAGGGAAATGAATTTTAGTGTCAATAAAAATAACCAAACAGAAGTTTGAATTATAAAATCCCTTGCAAATATTTCTCTTTTTTTTGGTAAATTTGGTAAACTCATATAATTCATTTATACTGTTGCCATTACCAATAAATGGGTTAGATGGACATTGATTTTGCTTTCGTAGCACTTTGTGTTTACCTCTGCCATATCTTATTTCATACTATAGAACAATTAACTGGTTTCTTATCTCTCTTATGGAAAATCTCTTTGGATTAAAAGTGTTTTCTTTGTCTCTGAATCTCTGATCCCAAGCACTGTTCCTGTAACATAGGCAATACTTAATAGATACTTGTTGGTCTGAATCAAATCTCCAAATTCTCCCTATGCCACTATTCAGATGCCTGAAATTATACTCTGTAAATTTATACATTATATTTTACTTGCTATCGCTTGATGTTGATATCTGAAATATATATAAATTCCTCTGGTTATTTGCACATATTATTTTCCATTATAATAATAGCCAGTGTTAGTTGATACTATGTGCCAGTTAATCTCTCTCTCTCTCTCTCTGTGTGTGTGTGTGTGTGTGTGTGTGTGTGTGTGTGTGTGTGTATATATATATAAAACATTGAATTCTCACAAAAAATCTAAGTACAGGGCTTCCCTGGTGGCGCAGTGGTTGAGAGTCCGCCTGCCGATGCAGGGGACGCGGGTTCGTGTCCTGGTCCGGGAAGATCCCACGTGCCGCGGGGCGGCTGGGCCCGTGAGCCATGGCCGCTGAGCCTGTGCGTCCGGAGCCTGTGCTCCGCAACGGGAGAGGCCGCAACAGTGAGAGGCCCACGTACCGCAAAAAAAAAAAAAAAATCTAAGTATGTACTAATTGGCAGGTAAGAAAAATGAAGATGCTCAGAAATTGTGACTTGGTCAAGGTAAACATTTGTAAGTGACAACTGACTTCAGTTCTTATTCCAAAGATATGAGTGTTCAAATGAGCCACAATTTTCAAAAACGTGTCAATAGTTTATTTTGAAATAATTAAAATTTATAGAAAAGTTGTAAGTACAGTACATAGAACTCCCGTATCCTTGAAACCAGTTTCCCCAACTATTAAGGTTTTGCTGCATTTGCTCTGTGGCATTTGTTCTCCTCTTCTCTCCTCTCCTCTCTCTCTCTCTCTGCATAGCCCCGTTACTATTAGTGTTTTTGTGAACCATCTGAGAGTGAGCTACCAAAAACCTCCTAATGGCTGGCTGACAATTCTACATAGAATAAAACCTAGTATCTTTACTATGGTAATAAGGTTCTAAGGAATTGGCCACAGAATGTCCCTCTAATCACTCGTTATTTGCTAAATCCACTCCAGCCACACTGGCATCCCTGCTGCGTCTCCCACCTCAGAGCCATTGTACTTGCAGTTCTGCCTGTATGGGATATTCCTCCCCTAAATATCCACGGGGCTCACTCTCACTCCTGAACTTCATTTTGGTTTCTTTCCTGACTACTTTTACTAGTCAGGGTTCTCTGGGGGAAAAGAAACAATCTCTCTCCCTGCCTCTGTGTCTCTGTGTCTCAGAGAGACACACAGCGAGAGAGAGGAGGGGGAGAAGAAGAAGAAGAAGAAAAAGGAGGAAGAGGTGAAGAAGGAGGAGAAGAAGAAAAAGAAAAAGGAGGGGGGAGGGGGAGGGAGAGGGGGAGGGGTACTAATCTGAGGGCCTGAGAAGCAGCAGAGCTGAAAGATTTAAGCTTCACTCCAAGTCTGAGTCCAAAGGCAGAAGTCTAATATCTCATGTGGAAGACAGGCAGAGAGCCAATTCTCCTTTACTCTATCATTTTTGTTCTCTCCAGGCAGCAGATGGATTGGATGAGGCCACCCATATGGGGAGGGCCATCTACTCTGTCTACCAATACAAATGTTAAACTCATCCAGAGACACTCTCACAGACACATCCAGCATGACATTTAACTAAATATTTGGGTGCCCCATGACCAAGTCAAGTTGGCACATAGTATTACTTATCACACCACTTTACCTAAAACTAGAAGCTCACTATTTTTCTTCATATCATTTTGTCACTCTCTGACCTGAACTTATGTATCTATCAACAATTCATTGTCTGTTATTTCCATTGAAAATGTGTGCACAGTAAAGGCAAGTCAGTGTTTTTTCTTCTATACCATCGTATTTCCAGTGCCCAGAACAGTGCTTGAAACATAGCTGGGGCTAATTAAATATGTGTTGATTTTTTTGTAAAATATGAATGAATGTATTAATGATTTTAGTGTTTGATGGCATTATAGCCAATATTAAATTGTGAAAACTTGTAGGTTATCTATATCTCTCATCCTTTTGTTACTCCAGGGCCTTCTATAGTGCCTAGTTAATGAATTTGTATTGAAGGATTGAGAAAATGAATAAGCAAATGAGTAAAAAAAATTAGCAAAGAGTCATTCATACAGTTCTAGATTACTGATTCTCATTCCAGTGCACTTTCTGGTAGCCCACATAACTATATGTCTCACCTATTTAACTATGTACCATCCTTTTTTTTTTTTTTTTCTGGTCCTACTGCATGTGGAATCTTAGTTCTTCCACCAGGGATAGAACCTGTGCCCCCTGCGGTGGAAGCGCAGAGTCTTAACCACTGGACTGCCAGGGAAGTCCCTGTACCTTCCTTATTTTTAAGTCTGGCAAAATTTGATTTGCAAAATCAATTTGCTACTAAAAATAATTGCTGGTCAAACTTCTTTTTTCCCTGAAATGTTATTAAATCTCTTTCTACATAGGTAAAATTTTCAGTCTGAGAACAGTTTGAAAAAGAGCAGTAGTAGCTTGAAAGACTTATAAATAGCTAAATAGCACTGTTATTTAAATAAAAGTACCTTTTAAATAAGCAATAAAAATGACCTTTGTGGCATTTGATTTTCAGTGATGACAATGAGGAATGAAAACCCAATACCTGTGTGCAGGTTTCATTCATGTTATTAGTTTGTTTCTGGTGAGTATCTGAAATATACAACGGAGAGAGAATAGACACTGAGGTTGGAAATCAGTGCTGGAGTCCTGATCTGATGCTTTCTTCACTTCTGGGCAAATTGCCTGATGGCGTTGTTCGTGGTGCTACAAATGACAGTGCTCCCCTACTTTCACCTGACCTGTGTTCAGATCCCAATTCTGTTTCTAACTGTGGGATTAAGGGCAAGTTTTTCTCTGGGCCTCTGTTTCCCCATTTCTAAAGACAAGGACATATTGCCAACTTCAAATGTGTATAATGAGGACAAAATGAGAGGTTGTATGCAAAGTGTACAAAGCACATTAAATATTGTACTATTACCTCTGTCCTTTCTCTTTTTCCAGGACACAGTAGAATGAAAAGAGTATTAAAAGTTAGTACACACAATGCCTAAGTAAAAATGGGGCATGAATTTCTATCTCTAATGCTCTCAAGAATTCTCCACTTCTATGTAAAACAGACAAATGATAAAAGTGAATAGTAAACTCAAGTTTTCTCTACTGCACTCCCAACCAGCTCCCTCTAACCCTGTGTATCATCTGCCTAGTGAATAAGAGCAGTAGATGCTCAAACTAGAAACCTACGAGGTGTTTGATTTCTCTTCTTCATCACTCAGATTGTTAGTCAAAAAGCCCGCCCATTTTATCCCAGAAATGTCTCTGCACTCTACCCCACCTTGCTCCTAAACCTACACTACTTCCTCCTCAGTTCAGCGTTTCATGACTTCTTATTAACTAGCTTGCTTGGCCTTCCTCCTTCTAATCTTAGCTTCTTTCCAATCCAACTGCATTAAAATTGTCAGTGCTTTTCAAAATCTTATTGAGTTGCTCCCTACAGCAATGGATTCTTGTTGAATAAAGGATAAAGTAAAAAAGAAAAAAAAAAGTAAACCCAATGCAATAGAAATAGCAGCAAAAATAAACAAATGGGACCTAATCAAACTTATAAGCTTTTGCACAGCAGAGAGCATAAACAAAACGAAAAGACAACCTATGGACTGGGAGAAAATATTTGCAAATGATGAGACCAACAAGGGCTTAATTTCCAAAATATACAAAAAGCTCATACAACTCAATAACAAAAACCCAAACAACCCAGTTGAATAATGGGCAAAAGACCTAAATAGACATTTCTCCAAAGAAGACATACACATGGCCAACAGGCACATGGGAAGATGCTCATCATTGTTAATTATTAGATAAATGCAAATCAAAACTACAATGAGGTACCACCTCACACCGGTCAGAATGGCAATCATTAAAAAGTCTACAAACAACAACTGCTGGAGAGGGTGTGGAGAAAAGAGAACCCTCCTACCCTGTTGGTGGGAATGTAAATTGGTGCAGCCACTATGGAAAACAGTATGGAGGTTCCTCAAAAAACTAAAAATAGAGTTGCCATATGATCCAGCAATCCCACTCCTGAGCACATATCTGGACATAAGTGTAAATCAAAAGATGCATGCCCTGCTATGTTCACAGCCGCACTATTCATTATAGCCAAGGCATGAAAGCAACCTAAATGTCTGTTGACAGATGAATGGATAAAGAAGATGTGGTACATATATACAATGGAATATTATTCAACCATAAAAAAGAACGAAATAATGCCATTTGCAGCAACGTGGATGGACATAGAGATTATCATACTAAGTGAAGTAAGTCAGAAAAAGAAAGACAAATACCAAATGATATCACTCATTTGTGGAATCTAAAATATGACACAAACGAACCTATCTATGAAACAGAAACAGACTCAGAGACAGAGAACAGACTTGTGGTTGCTCAGGGCAAGGGGGATAGAGGAGGGATGGACTGGGAGTTTGAGGTTGGCAGATGCAAACTATTATATACAGAATGCATAAACAATAAGGTCCTACTGTATAGCACAGGAAACTATATTCAATAGCCTGTGATAAACCATAATGGAAAAGAATATGAAAAAATATATATAACTGAATCACTTTGTTGTACAGCAGAAATTAACACATCATTATACATCAACTATACTTCAGTAAAATAAATTTTATAAAAGTAAATAAAAACCTTAACCTATCATTTAAGCTCCTTTAACATCTAGTCCTAACCTACCTATGCAGTCACATTTCCCATCACCCATCACTAAGTTCCAGATACTATACCCTAGTCACAACTCTTCTCTTTGAACCTGCTACACTTTCTGATGTATCCTTCACCTCCTCTTTGCATATGTAACTCCCTGACCAGCCAGCCCAAAGTAACTGTTCAGATGCTCTATCACATCACTACGTTTTATTTCCTTTATAACATGTATCTCCAACTGATATTTTCTCACTTATTTATTTATATATCATCCCCTCCTGCCATAATATAAATCATATAAGAACAGTGATCCTGTTTTGTTCAGTCATGCTATCCTGGAATCTACAAAATTACCTGGAAAATGTTAAGTGCTTCAAATTTTGTGTTAAATAAGTAAATGAATGATTTCCTCTCCAATTGCCTATACTCCTTCTAATTGGCCAACTGGTATTTGTCTTTCAATTCTCACAGTAATAGACTACGGAAGGGTATGACAGAGATTACTCACCAATATTTATGTCTTTTTCTTCCTGACCACAGAGTTACACTACATTTTCCAGCTTCCCTTGCAGTTAGATACGGTCATATGACTATTTTCTGGCCAGTGTAATACGATGAACAGAAGTGATGTTGACTGCTTCTTGCCCTGTTCTAACCCATTTAAATTTCCCATACACAATCATTGCTCTTGTTCTTCAGTCAGGGGGTGAATGAGAATGTGTCTGGGGATCTGCATAAGAGGGAGGCACAAGATGGAAGAAGCCTGTGCCCCTGAAGTACTGATGAGAGTGGAGCCTCTGCCCTCCAACCAGCACCCACACTGAAGTGTGATTTGAGTGATAAACTTTTATTTCATTAAGTCATTGGGGTTTGAGGAGTAAGTGTGATAGCAATTTACCCCATCCTGACTCATACAAATCATTTAGTGAGAACATGTGACCCCTCGCCCCATGCTCAACTAAACTATGAGTTCC
Organism: Pseudorca crassidens; assembly: GCF_039906515.1. Taxonomy (NCBI): domain Eukaryota; kingdom Metazoa; phylum Chordata; class Mammalia; order Artiodactyla; family Delphinidae; genus Pseudorca; species Pseudorca crassidens. The sequence continues at coordinate 58,923,726 of NC_090304.1, forward strand.
TTAAGAGCAAAGGTCATGTCTGATTCAATTTTATATCCTCATCCCCTAGTACAATTGCTGATATATAAGGTGTCATGAGAATGGATGGATAATTACGATGATATCCAAATTCTTTCTAAAATGAGACTTACTCCCAAACAACATCAAAGTCCCCCGTCTTGTACTGGTTTTTCCTTAACCAAATTAAAATCAATAGGAAAAACAAAACAAGGACGGCAAGTGAGATCAGACTGACCCATTCTCAAAGACTGCTTCTGACTATGTGACCTTGGGAAAATTATTTTTCCTTTACAAGTTTCAATTTCTTCATCTGTAGATCGGGATAATAATTATTATAAGGGCTAGAGATAATGTATATAAATCATATAACCATGGCTGGCAAATATTCTAGGCATGAATATGGTGTGGATAAGGATTATTTTCATAATTATAAGTCAAAAATCTATATTTCTCCATGGAAACTGCAGAAAAAAGCAGAGCAGTCTTACTTGGTAGAATACTAGAGAAGGTTGTTAGTACTGATAATATTTCTTACAAAGGAGGGAAGCTGTACCATTCCTCTGCAGTTTTGGTTATGGTCTAATGCTTGTGGGGACATAGGCAGCATATACCTTGGAAGGAGAAAGTTGATGGTAGCTCAAAAGCAGTGCAGGCACCCCAGGGCTTTGCTGAAAGCTTAGGTCATTTGTAGGAAGCAGTGACTGACCCAGCTACTGAGAATATGACAGACAGAAAACCAGAGATTTGAGGATTATAAGAACTGAGCAATAGCAACTGGAATTCCCTGGTTATTCTTCAAAATTCTGTAGCATTGCATTTATTATTTGTAAATGGATTTTTTTTTCAGAAAAATCACAGCAAATCCAGCCATTGGTGGTAAGATTTTAAGCTAGAGTTTTCTCCAGAGAGATTTATTTAGAACAAGCCTTTGAACCATTTAAAAGCAAACCAAGCAAATCTTCATGAATTTTCCCCAAAGAAATCACCCCATTTCTAAGCAGAAGATCAGATGATATACAACAGCCAATACTGACTTATTGAAGATGTTATCCAATCCTCTGTTTTTCCTCATAATGTTTTAAGAAGATAGGGACACATTATGCTACTGAGTCTTCAAAGGAAGCAGAAAAATCCAGTACATAATTTTAACCCGGGGTAGAAAATTTGAAGTTGACATGAACTTGGCTTCAATGTAGTATTACAATCCATGTCTTTGCCTTTGGGAAAGTATGAAGATTTGTTCTTATGCTGGAGTGTGAGCTTTTAATTTTAAGACAGACCCAAGAAGTCCTGGACCAAACTACGAAACTAACAATATTACTAGCTCCATCACTGCTGGCCTATCATGAATAACTTCTCAATTTAAAAAGCACTTTCACTGACATTACTTAGTTTAATCTCTCAAGGGGAACACTACTAGGCATCATGAGATTTCCACAGAATCAGTACCACATCCATCAAAGAACTGAAGTTGAGGAGTCTAAAGAAACAGGAGAAGGTAGTGAAAAGGGACAACTGAACAGGTTTGATTTCTACTTAGGAGGTACCACTACCATTGGAGAGCAGAGCACTGCAGTTGTGGAATCCAGAGTAAAGGGAGATAAAAGAAATTCTAAGTCCCAGCCAATGTTTAGTCTCTTGTGGATCACAATAAAAATGAGAGGACTTGAATTTGGGAAGATTATACATGATTTGGCACTACATCAAAAATCATAAGTTTAAGAGAACTGAAGTACTGAGAAATAGAGTTTAGTGTAGTGTTAGCCTCATTTTATTGATAAGAAAAGAGAGAATCAGGAAAATGAATAACTTGATTAAGAATTCAAAATGAGAAAGTAACCAAGTAGGGATAAGAGACCCAGGATGAGACATGTACCACATTATTCCACATGGGAACCTCCTTAATCTTGAGATATGGTATAAGTGTGATAAGTCCTCATCTATCATAACACAAGTCAATAAATAATGTCAAAAACTTATAACTCAAGAATTAGCAGTGTAATTATTTCATTTGGCAATATGAAATTAATGACCACAGTAAATAATAAGATAAATTAGTAGAGTTAAAGTGGTTCCTTCTAAGCAGCAATACTGAGTATGGGAAGACACATCTTTAAATATTTAAACTTTAAAAATAAATAAATAAAACTTAAATCACAATGCATTAGAATGAGCCCTAGACATGGTGTCTTTTACTAGCTTCAAGATGACTTTACCAAAACTCCCAATTAAAAAAATCTGTATAACAGGTTGACTATTATATTTATCTATATAATACATGTAATTTTCTACCCTCCTTATCAAATAGAGTAGAGCTCTATTGAAAGAATTTATACATGGGACATAACTTCTGTTGACATTAGAAGATTCTTGAGATATAATCATAGTTCTACTAATATACTTACTGTGATTGTTAGATCATGTGGTACAAAGCGGAAAGTACTTAATAGTTAAGATAAAGATACATATCTGAGAGAGTGGTTCAAGATAGCAGCATAAAAACAGCCTGAACTTACCTCCTCCCACTGACACAACAAATATATAGCTGCCTATGGATCAATTCCCTCTGAAAAGAACCCGAGAACAAACTGAACACCTGCTTCATGACAAAGGATAAAAAGGACCACATGAAGATGGATAGGAGAGGCAGAGAAATGCTCTCACCCAGAATGCCAGCACATAATAGGGAGGGATCTCACCAGATGACATTTCTCCCAGGGGAGCAAGGGGTTGCCACCTCACATTAGGCACCCCAGCCCCTAGGATCTACAGCAGAAAGATGAGTCCCCAAAATGTCGGCTTAGAAAACCAACGAGGCTGACATCCAAGGATCCCACAGCGCTATAGGAAACAGAGACTTCCCTCTTAAAGGGCTCATATGTGGTCTCACTCTCCTTGAGACCCAGTGAAATAACAGCAGTTAGAAATTTGCAAATTGAAGAGCATTGGCTGGAGGGGCAGGAGATGGTGGAAAGATTCCCCAGAGATGGAGACACTGGCAGATGCCAATGTTGCATTCCCAACCTTACCTGCCAGCACAGGCTGGTGAGCTTGAACGTGGGGCAAGTGATAGCGGCACACTCCTTCCACGTTGCTGAAGCCAAAGAGCTCCCGCGGTTACAGCACCTGACTCCTTGGCTGGGACTGGCAAGTGCAAGTGGTCCTGTACAGCACAGGGAATATAGTCAATAATATTGTAATCACTTTGTAGGGTAACAAGGTAACTAGACGTATTGTCCTTCAGAATATATTGAATCATATGATGTATACCTAAAACTGATATTGTATGTCAATTACACTTCAATTAAAAAAAAGCTACATGTGCATTGGAAAAGCCAGAATTAAATGGCCTTGTGTCCATTGACTTCAAAATGCACTAGAATGATGAATAATACATTTTTGTGTCTCAGCTATCCATGGCATTTGTGACCTACAATTCCTCTGCTCTGAAGAGCAAAAGGTACACACATTTCATTGAATTTTTACCATAAGGACTTGTGACGAAGGCTATGCCCCAAGCACGTTGGTTAATGTGGAGAAAATCACATCGATATACACCTCTTGAATTCATATCCCAAGATTAAAATACTGGTGGTGCATCCCTGCACAGACGGCTTGGATGGGAAAAGGGTATCAATTCCTGGCAGAGTCTCTATGTGGCCTTAGAGAGTAATAGCTTGGCCTTCAGTGACATGCAAAATTTTATATTCACTTCAGTTAAAAACTACACCTTGTACATTTACAAGTAAAAGACTTCATCATACCTATGGTCCTAAGGGAAGCCATGGAATTACTAAAACCTGTCTTTCAGAGTAACTGCTAAAAGCAACACTTTATTAAGACGGGGCCCTGACATTTTAAAATTTCCATCGTCTTTGCCGTAAACTGGCATTCCTTAGGTGGTAAGCCAGAGAATATGCATTTGGAACAAATGCACTGTATGGCTGGATCCATGTTTTTCTCTCCATTTCTGCTTCTGGTTTGCACACTTCCAAACCATCTTCAGCTTAGTTGGCAGAGTCATCCATCTTAAATAAATACCTGACCCAGTCTTTCCACTGCTTCAGTCCCTTTAGATGGAGTCACGCAGCTCACAGAATGAACCACAAATTCTTAGCAAGCTATACAAGATCGGCTATGACCTGGCTTTTCTCCAACTGTCCAGACTAACATTTTGTAACCATTTTTAATGTGCCTGGCACTGCAATAAGTCTTTAATGTGAATTATACCTTTAAAACTCAGCACAATCTCCTGTGAGTACTACTATCATCCACATTTTATAGATGAGAAACTGAGGTTCAGAGAGGGTAGTTTTACCAAAGTTACAGTATTACTAAGTGGTGAAGCTAGGGGTTCAAGATCAATATCTTTCTCTCTGGAGCCACTCCTGCTTCACTTAGTATGGTTTTGTGATTCCAATCTCCATTTTCTCTCCATTTGTGAGCTTCCTCATTTATACTGGGAGCACAAGTGCATTTTCTTCTAAAACAAAGCTTTAGTAGCTGAGTATTTTTATTCCACAAACAAAGAAACTAAGTCATTTCTATTTTTTGCAGGAAGTTTTTAAAAAGAGAGAAAACAAAATTTGAAATAGGAATATGAGACAAAATCATGATAGTGTAGGAGGAGGATTTAAATGAAGTCTAAAGAAAGATAAAGAAAGCAGTGGAAAATCTTTGAACACTCTCAAATTCTATAGGCTGGAGAGAATTGAGGTGGGGGGAGAGAGAGAGAGAATGAGATATCCTAATTTTTTTTTAGCAAGTTCCAAGAAGTAAGGGATGGTAAATAAGTATCAATTATTCACTTATTATTATTCTCAAAGACTTTAATTTTTTTTTTATCATAGTCTTTATTTGGTATGCTGTTATTATTCACTTACTTTGACAAACATAGAAAAAGTATTTATAAGGACCTTTATATATTTGCATATCACAGTGGTCTCCCTCCATTCTAGATTTTCCCAGATGCAAATCCTCCATCCTTGGAGGTTTTTCAGGATTGTAACTATGAAGTTTTGCAGAGCAGTGGGGATGGAGTCTGCTATATTTGTTGCTTCCTAAAGACACGAGTTTTTTGGGTTTTTATTTTGTAACTCTGGCTTTGTTTATGCTGCTGCCTCCCCTTGGGCATACAGTATATTTCTTTTTGTTCTTTTCTAACTCCTACTTGTCCTTGGAGGTTAACTTAGGTGTGATCATACCTTCTCTCCCATGACCACACACATTCTGGAACAGGTTTCCCTTCTCAGATCATCTAGAGCACCTTGTACGTGTGTCTATGATGGCATTTCCACATTGTACCTAAATTGTCTGTCTTCCAGTGGAAGAAACATGCCTTTTGTTGTTTGTTTGTTTTTAGTGACAGTGTTACATAATAAGTAAGAATGTTGATGCAGGAACCAGTCCTGGCTCTACCTTTTACTATCTGAGAGGACTCATGGAAATTAGTCCACTTCCCTGTGCCTCCGTGTCCTTATCTATAAATGGGAATCATCAAAATAACTACTTTATATGTTAGTTGTGCCAATTCATGTGAAGTGATTAAAAAGATAGCTGGCACATAAAAGGATCTCAGTGTTAACTGAGCTGACCGATTTGTCTACCTATGTCAAGAAACCTTGATTAACCAACATGATTTCATTCCTTTAGATCTTATTTTCTCCCCTAATTAAAAAAAGAAAAGAAAATATTGAGGGTCCAGATTTCTGAAAGAGTGGAGAATACCTGTGTTCAAGAAATAAATGAACTTCCCCATATTTTATCTGGACCTACCATAGGACTTACCACTTTTCACCTTGTGATAGAGTTCTCTGGTATTCCTGTTTTATATCTTCCCTGAGCAAGTTGGGCCCATATCTTCATTTGTATCTTACCTTTTTAGTGCCTAGTTTGTTACCTTGATGCATAATAGAACCTCAAATGTTTGCTACATGAAAATCTATAAATATATCTACAAGGAATTGAAAGAACCAGTAAGCCTGATACTATAAAGGGTTAACTTGAATTGTTGTTCTTCAAATTGGACTCTGTGACCATGAATCACTGTTAATATCCTCAGAAGTAAGAAACCTTATAATTATAAAATATAACTTCATAAATTTCTATTACAATTCCAGACACTATAAAAATCAAAATATATTCCCACCCTCTAAAATCTTAATTCAACAGAACAGTTAAGCACTTGGTGAGTATTTATAGACTTCACTGCCTTATGGTAGATATTTGGTAGTAAATATTCAGGATTAGACATTTGCTCTCAAGGAACTTACAAGTGTTTGATGTCATCCTTCTCCTTTAACTACATTTTAAATATATTTTTATGATTCATCAAAATAACCTCACTTTAATAGCAAATGATATATTCTGCTTGTCTGTGTACAATATATTCTGTGCAATATATCCCACAGAGAAGAGCTAACATATTTTTTTTGCAGTTGACTAAATATCAGAAACCCTATATTTAATCAGATATTTGAAGAAAAGTACTGACGTACTTGGGCAAAAAATTAAAAGAAACTAAACCTACTAAAACTTTTAATTAGATCTAATGTTTTCTTACTCCATTTAGCAAATCAAATAATTCATTGATTGAAATAAAAGTTTATTCTCCTTTTATTAATAATTGCCATTAATCTTATGTGTTAGCTTTTAAACCTGTGAAGCTCCTAAACACTACACAGACTCAGCCTGAAGAACTCTGTTAAGTCCCTATTTCTAAGCTCTCTCTAGTGCACACTATCATTCTCCTCTCTCTCTCTCTCTCTCTCTCTCTCTCTCTCTCTGGACTGTGCTTTCTTTATTTTAGATCCTTTCTTCCTTCACTTGCTTTCCCACAGATGGCTTTGAAAACTGAAGGGCTTAAGTGGCAACAGAATTTTTCACCCAACACTTTAGTCTCAACAATGCTTTGCAAATGCCATTCTATCTGCCCACAACCATCTCTTCCTATACTGTGGCTGGCTACCTGGAAAAGTCTACTCCCTTCCAGGACACAGCTCTAAAGGGTCATTCTGGAGAATATCTCTGGCATCTCCACACCAAGATCAATTTAGTTTCTCTACATCATCTAACATCATGAGGACATTTCAAACATTGAATCAAACTTCTCACACATTATTTCATTTCACCTGCGCAATGGTCCTGCAAAATATACACTATTACAATCACAAGCTAATGGCTAAACAAATGGTGGCTAAGTAAGGTTAATTCATTTGCTGAAATTTACTATGTAGAGGAGCTGGGATTCAAATATAGGTCTTCATGACTCCAAATCCTGAGTTCATAGCCATGAATCTATATAAAATGCTATTAAAACTCAGTGCTCTATAATTACCTATTCTATGCTCATTCTGCAGCTACATACTTAGGTCTTTGAGGAAATGGACCTATCATTACATTTTTAATGCCCAGAACTAGGGGTTTAATAAGTATTTATGGGATGGATTGATGAGTTGGTGGATAGAGAGAGATGGAAGAAAGAAAGAACATGCAGACTGGAGGACAGACAAATGACTGAATGAATGGCTGAAAAACTGAAAAGATCGCATGCCTGTGGGTTGGCTTTTGGTCTGACATTGTGATAAGATTTACTTCTTGTGTCTGCTTCCCCATTCTCTGCCATGGCTTATCTGCCTATACAACCATTCATGAATGCTAATATATCCTGACTATTTTTCACCTATTGTTGTTAATATATACTAATTTTCATTTCTGGGAGTGCTTATAGAATATATTGCTGATATCTGAGTAGTGCTTTAATTTTGCATGCATTCTTCAAGATAATATATGTAATAGTTTCTGAAGTAATATTTTGCAAAAAATAGGTTTAATTCACCATTGAGTATGTGACTAATAAATGCTTTTTATATGAATAAATTAATCAAAATGAATGCATTAAGGAATTAATCAATCAATCAAGCACCTCATCAATGCTTGAATATAGAAACTGGATTAAGCTACAAACTCATGTTAGTTTCACACTGTGGCCAAGAGACCTGACAGTTACTACCCAAATATGACTCTGTGACAGGTATTCTGTGACTCTGTGATGGTAAGCTCTAACGCATACTGAATCATATAATCCTCATAATAGCCTTGTAAATATGTTTTCATTCCCATCTCAGATATCTGTAAAGGCTCAGAGACCTTACATTTGATGCGTTAAGAAGCCAAGCATGTATGAAGCAGCAGAACTCAGATTCAAATCATATCATTCTGATTCTCTATCGCCTGCACTTTTCTTTGTACGTGGACTACAGAATGCCTTTGAAAGTTATATAAATTTGGTTCGCAGTGTTTAAAACAATTATACCCACTTTCCTAATGACACTGAGGTTTACTGGTCAGATATATTACTATAGTTACCAACCTTCATCCTGAAAAAGATAATTAAAACTATGAGAAAAGCTGAATACTCAATTACAGATAACATTCTTCATCACACTGGCCTCAGCTGCCTTCTGAGGAGCTGCGTAAAAGAGAGCCTAGTACTTCCCCTATATAACTCAGTACGATCTATCTTCTGATCCTTTCCTCCCCCTGCCTTCTCCATACATAGAAAGATAATCATGTATTTATGTAAGGCCTTTTATGGCTCAACGTATTTTTCAAAAGGTGATTCATTCTGGAGAAGCTTTCTTGTGAGTACTGACTTGGCATATTCTCCAAAATAAAACTGCACCTGGAGTACATACATTTTCCCAGGACAATGCTATACACCTGTTTTATCCCAAACTGAGAACTCATTGATTTTATTTTTTCTTTTAATAGCTAATTTTTTCCCCAGCTTTACTGAATTATAATTCACACAAAAAAATTGTATATGGGGCTTCCCTGGTGACGCAGTGGTTGAGTGTCCGCCTGCCGATGCAGGGGATATGGGTTCGTGCCCCAGTCCGGGAAGATCCCACGTGCCGCAGAGCAGCTGGGCCCGTGAGCCATGGCCGCTGAGCCTGAGCGTCAAAAAGAAAATGCACTAAAGGCAAATAGAAATGGCTTTTTTGATATACTTGGAAAAAATTATAAACTTAATAAACTTCTCCTGATTTCTTGTTGTATTCCCCCTTACCAGATAGTAGTTTGGGGATCTTTTTCTGATCTGTTTTTTTTTTTCCTTTGTTTTTTTTAAACATCTTTATTGGAGTATAATTGCTTTACAATGGTGTGTTAGTTTCTGCTTTATAACAAAGTGAATCAGTTATACAGATATACTCTTTTAGCGAATTTACAATATACAGTATTATTAACTATAGTCACCATGCTGTAACTAGACCTCCAGAACTTTTCATCCTGAATAACTGAAATTTATACCTTTTGACCAACACCTCCCCACTTCTCCCAACCCCTGGGCTCTGGCAATCACTCTTCCAACTGCTTTTATGAGTTCAACTATTTTAGATTCCATATGTAAGTGAGATCACACAGTATGTGTCTTTCTGTGTTGGGTTTATTTCACTTAGCATAATGTCCTTCAGTTTTATCCATGTTGTCACGAATGATACGATTTTTTTTTGACTCAAAAATATTCTATTGTGTATGTTCTCATTGTATACGTATACCATATTTTCTTTATCCATTCATCCATCAACAGATATGTAGGTTGTTTCCATATCTTGGCTATTGTGAATAATGTTGCAGTGAACTTGGAGATGTAGATATCTCTTCAAGATACTGATTCTACTTCCTTTTGGATATATACCCAGAAGTGGGATTACTAGATCATATGGTAGTTCTATTTCAAACTTTTTGATGAACTGTTTTCTATAATGACTGTACCAATTTACATTTCCACCAAGAGTGTCCAAGGATTTCCTTTTCTCTATATCCTCATCAACACTTGTTATCTTTTGTCTTGTTGATAATAGCCATTTTAACAGATGTAAGATGCTATCTCATTGTAGTTTCAATTTTCATTTCTCTGATGATTAGTGATGTTGAATACCTTTCATATACCTTTCAACCATTTGTATGTCTTCTTTGGAGAAATGTCTATTCAAGTCCTTTGCCTATTTCTTAATTGGGTTATTTGGCTTTTTATGCTATTGAGTTTTTTGAGTTCCTTATATATTTTGAATATTAAGCCCTTAATAGATGTATCATTTGCAAATATTTTCTCCCATTTCATAGATTTTCTCTTCAATCTGTTGACTGTTTCCTTTACATGAAAACTCATCAGTTTTAGGACCATGATAACCTCAAAGGGTTAGGAAATGAGAAAAAAGAAGAAAAAAAAAAAAAAAAACTAACAGATTCTTCCTTAAAGGCAATAATTTAGATCTTTAAAGAAAATGTAATGGTTCTAAATTATATATTTTCTTATGAAAAGCTACTTATTCACTATTCATAAGAAAATCTTTTAGATTATTTATAATATGAGACTATATGAAATAGGATTGCTTCAATGAATTAATTTTAAAGGTGAGTGAGAAATCAGAAATCATTACAAGAAAGAAAATATATGGACTAAGTGTTTAAGATAAGTTAATTACTGTAGTTGAACATGTACATTAGAGTAAACTTTCTGGCAGCTAAGTTAATGAAGGAAGACACTTGGTGGTTCATAGCGTTCACGGATACGAGAAAATAAGATGATTATCAGGAGAGGCAATTTCTTCCTGGGCACTGCACTAGGAGGATTTCATCTTGAGCAGAGCCAAAACTGAAACGGGTGAGCATGGACTCTGGATTACACAGTCCTGAATGGGGACTTCTCTGTGCATAAACTTGGATAGGTTAAATAACTCTTCTAAGATTTACCTCAGTAAACATAATTTATGTTTAACATTTAATTAATTCAAAAAATATATATATATATACTCATTTGAATTGAAAAAGAAAAATGACAAATTAAATCTATGTATACCCATGTTTAGGAACAAAGTATGACCAATACCTCTGGAGATCCCTGGATGGCCCTTCCGGGACCCATCCCTTTCTCTCCACCCACTCTCAGAAATAATCAAGCTCATGAATTTTTAGAGTAGCCAATCCCTTAGGGTACTTTAAAGTTCTTCCCTTATGTCTGTGTATCTCTAAACAAGATATTGTTTAATTGTTTGTGTTTTTGAAATTCATATACATGTAATGATAGTGAATAATTTTTTTCCGCAAATTGCTGTTTTCACCGAAATGTATGTTTGAGATTCATCTCTTTGGATACATTTAGCTGTAGCTCAGTGATTTTCATTACTGGTCAAAAGGATATAGAGCCTATCACCACCATTCTGGCCTAATGGGCATCAGGTGCTCATATGTGATTAATCACAATACTTGATTAATGAAACACTAATAAAAAAAGTTCCACGCAAGCATTCACATTTTTTACTTATTTAGTTAATTTCAAATTGTTTTCCAGAGTGGTTACATTTTTACTAGCAGAACCTGTTGCTTCACATTACAGCCAATAGTTAGATGTTTTAATTTCTCCAAATCTGGTGGATGAGATACTATGTTATCTCATTGTCATGGTAATGTGACTTCATTTTATTTCTAGTGAAGTTGAGTATATTTTTATATGTTTATTGCCTAGTCATCTCTCTTAACTTTATCTTTAAAGCTCAGTGAAATATTTTATACATATTTATTAAAATGATGAAAAGAGATACATACCAAAATACCCAGCAAAAATCCTGGTACAGAGCTGGTATTTAACATTTATCAATAACCACCCTTAGCCTTCACCCTTTACACAACTAAGAGCTACTTGATAAAATGACAAGTAACAATTTCCTCTAAGGTTTTTAAAACATACCAAAATATTGTTCATATTGTTCAAATAAATGCTCCTTTAGCGCACATGTATATACACTCTCACACACATGCGTACTCACCTAATTCACTGAAGGCATTTCTGTAAAAAGCTGAATTTAAATTGTCTTATTATATCCATGTTTGCATTCAAACTTAACAAAGAGAAAGAGCCTAGAATTAAATGACCTGGCTAATGAGGAATTTATTCCAAAGACAAACCACTATATATAAAATAGGTAACCAACAAGGACCTACTATATAGCACAGAGAACTATACTCAATATCTTGTGATAACCTATAATGGAAGAGAATGTAAAAAAAAGAATATATATATATATATATATATCTTAAGCACTTTACACCTGAAACTAACACAGCATTGTTAATCAATATTTTAACAAAAGTAAAAAAATAATAAGTGTGTGGGAAATCAAGGAAGTTTTGTTTGTCTGTTTGTGTTGTGTTTTTAGCCGCCTCGTTGGGGCAGCCCCTGAGCCCAAATCACAATGGGGATGTTCTCCAAACTACAGTAAGTGTGATAAAAGTCCAATTTTATGTAAATTTCAAAAGTTACAAATATTTATGTGGTAGCAAACTCATATATTTTAATAAAAGACAGCAATATTGTACAACTTTCTATATTTTGCGGGCACAAAAACTTTTATAATGACTAATACATACAAAATAAGCTTCCAGGAAAGCGGCAGGGACTCTTGTCAGCTCCTAAAGTTTTGGAGGGATTCCAAGTACAACTTAGTCATTTTTAGAGATTTGAAACTAAATTTAAATAGTAGAGATGATAACGCCTTCTTTGAGGATTATTTTTAAAATTAGAGGGTATGTGTAGAAATCGACCAAAAGATAGCACTCAATAATAATTAGTAATAATTTAATAAATAATTTTTTTTAAATTTAACAAATATTTATTGAGGGCCTTGTATGTGTTGGGTGGGCACTATGCTAGGCACTTGGATATACATATTATAAGAGAAAAATAATCTAACAAATAAAACAAACTAAAACAGAATTTATCTATTATATATATAATATATATATATATATATTTTTTTTTTTTTCCTCCTAAATCTTCCAGCAGATGTGCTGATTTGAATATTGGTATAATGTTCTAGTTATCATAAAGTATACATTAACAAGACAGAACTTGCTTTTCACTAACCACATATTTTGGGCTGATAAATCTTTATTGTCAGGGCTGCCCTGTGCATTGCAGCATGTTTGCTGGCATCCCTAGCTTCTGTTCCCTACGTGCCAATGCCACCACCAGCCATGTCATGACAATCAAAATATGTCACCAGACATTGCCGAATTTCCTTAAAGGGCAAAACTACCTACAGTTGAGGGTCACTGGGTTCGAAGAAATAGTAGAATTAAAAGAGCTGGGTCTTATGCTATTTCTATTTTTAGTTTTTTAAGGAAGCTCTATGCTGTTCTCCATAGTGGCTGTATCCATGTACATTCCCACCAACAATTCAGGTGGGTTCCCTTTTCTCCACACCCTCTCCAGGATTTATTTGTAGATTTTTTGATGATGGCCATTCTGACCGGTGTGAGGTGAAACCAGTGGTTTTGATTTGCATTTCTCTAATGATTAGTGATGTTGAGCATCTTTTCAACATGTACCCCAAAGTTCATTGCAGCACTACTTACAATAGCCAGGACATGGAAGTAACCTAAATGTCCATCGACAGATGAATGGATAAAGAAGATGTGGTACCTATACACAATGGAATATATCCTCAGCCATAAAAAGAAACTAAATTGAGTTATTTGTAGTGATGTGGATAGACCTAGAGTCTGTCATACAGAGTGAAATAAGTCAGAAAGAAAAAAACAAATACCGTATATTAACACATATATATGGAATCTAGAAAAATGTTACTGACGAACCTATTGTCAGGGCAGGAATAGAGACTCAGATGTAGAGAACAGACTTATGGACATGGGAGGGAAGGGGAGGCTGGGACGAAATGAGAGAGTAGCATTGACATATATACACTACCATGTGTAAAATAGATAGCTAGTGGGAAGCTGCTGTATAGAACAGGAAGATCAGCTCAGTGTTTTGTAATGACCTAGATGGGTGGGATGGGGAGGGTGGGAGGGAGGCTCAAGAGGGAGGGGTTATATGTATACGTACAGCTGATTCACTTTGTTGTACAGCAGAAACTAACACTACATTGTAAAGCAATTATACTCCAATAAAGATATTAAAAAATAATAATAAAGCAGTGGACTGGGAGAAAAAAGACCTAGGATTGAAATCTGGCTTTTTCCACTGACTGTTTTCTGCATTTATTTAACCAGGAACAGAATTTAGAGAATGATGCATATAGTTATAGAGCTCTTCTAACGGGATTTATAAGAAATTTTAGATAATTCCCTGTGTTTATAAAGCAAGACCTGATCTTTCAGGCACCAGAGAAAAAAGTGAAAATCCTAGTTCCCAGAATTAACATCTACATAGCTCACAGTTGAGTAAAATAAATACTAGACATCTTATGCTATTGGTAAGCTCACTAACTCTCTGTGTCCTTCTCTAAAGCCCAGTTTCCTTACCTGTAAAAGGAGGGGTGACTCCTTACTTCTCAAGTTTGTGTTGAATATCCAGTTAAGGATTTCCACTAGTCCATATATTGACTTTGTCATCCTTTAATATACAGTATTATAATGAGTTGTTTGTTCACAAGTTTCTAGCCCAGTATCTGATATATAGTAACAAGTGATAAATAATTGTCATGTGAACGACTTATTTGGTGAATCTATGTTGTCCAATGTATTGGTTAATTTTCCTTCCTTTCTTCCTCCCTTCCTTTTTTTTTTTTTTTTTTTTTTGCAATACACGGGCCTCTCACTGTTATGGCCTCTCCCTTTGCAGAGCACAGGCTCCGGACGCGCAGGCTCAGCGGCCATGGCTCACAGGCCTAGCCACTCTGCGGCATGTGGGATCTTCCCGGACCGGGACACGAACCTGTGTTCCCTGCATCGGCAGGCAGACTCTCAACAACTGCGCCACCAGGGAAGCCCCTCCCTTCCTTTTCATTGCTTTCCTTTTCTTTTCTCTCCTCTAAAAAAAATTTATACTACCAATATAACCAGAAGACACAATTTTAGGCAGGTTATGTAAGCAGCCATAATTTCTTATCTTTTTAGGGCCATCCACACTAAACAAAATTCTTCCTACAGGTGCTCACCAATTAATCGAATTCATATAACAGAACACAGAAACTTTTATCTGAACATTAGGAAGTTTATTTCAAGTGAAAATATCTTTATAAAGATTCAAGGGATGAATGCTGCTTAAATTTTTAATCAAGTGCAAGTGAGTAATATAAATTCTTTTGCAATGAACAATTTGGCCCAGGAAATCAAGGAATCTCCCTCTGGCCTCTCTCTGAGGAAAAAAAAATACCCCCTTTGAACATTCTTGGCCAATGGTCATTTAATTTCCATTATTAACCATCCTTATGTCACGTTAAAGAAAAGTCTAAGGTCCATGAGTGGAGCAGCAGGGATATCCCAAGACCAAATCTGGCCTCCTCACTCTTGTCTCAGCTTGTAATAATATAAAAATTTAGAAAGATCAAGGCTTCTAAATAAGATGAGCTCAAGATAGACACAGGATCAGGGGAGAGCTTGGAACTGAGAATCAGAGGAACTTGTTGGAAACCCAACACTGCTACTTGCTAGCTATGGGATTCTGAACAGACAGAGCAGCTCTCTGAATCTCACTTTCCTCATCTGTAAAATGGGCATGATAATATATATGTTGCTTATGTGGGACAAAGCTAATGTAAATAAAAATCAAAGTGACCAGAAAATTGGGAGAAGAAATTCCATCACAGAAAACAAATGAATCAAGAGTTAACATTTGGAAGTATTTTGACTTGAGGTGGTTTATTTGGTCTGTTGGCTTGATTTTTTTGAGAATTTTTCCTTCAGGATAAAAAGAAAAACTTTAAGATTGACTCAATTCCTATACTTCTATTTAATGAGAGAGAAGGGGAGAAGAGAGAACAGGAGAGGAGAGATCCCAGGCTGATATCAAGTCTCGTGGCTTAGCAAACAGCCTAGGGAAGGAAGAGTTTCTCCCAGCAGAAAAGAAAAAAAAAGTTTCCTAAAAATAATTTTGCCTATCTTTAAATAATTACAACCCTAGAGAAATAAAAGCATTAAGATGTATATACAGCGATACACAAACCTACAGGGTATGAGTCTTCTCTAACTCCATCCATCTTGGTTATGCCTGGTTAATTACAAACTTCTGGTTTGCATGCCTGGTTAATGACATGTCTGGTTAATTAGGAACTTTCCTAGCCTAGAAAAACCTGGTTAATTACAAACTTTCCTATCCTAGAAAAAACACTGTGAAGTGAACACAGGTAGAGGTATGGGAAATTAATTTTCATTATTTTCTTTTAGAGAATAGAATATTTGTTGAAGAGGGTCTCTGTCTTTCAAATACCTACAGCAAAGTGAAGAGGTTGGTGGTTTTCTGTTACAAAATCAAATAAATGAATCATTTACAAGATAGTGTGCTCTATGGAAATAGAAATGTCTAGTCTCAGCTCTACCATCAAAAAACCAAGTGACTAGAGAAAACGTTTAGCCCTCTGTAATGGGTTTAATAGTGTCCCCCAAACTTCACATACACACAGAACCCCAGGATGTGATCTCATTTGGAAATAAGGTCTTTGCTGATGTACTTAGTTAAGGATCTTGAGATGAAGTCATCCTGAATTCAGGGTGGACCATACATCCAATTACTGGTATTCTTATAAGAAGAGGAGGGGACACAGAGAGACCCTGAGAGAAGAAGTCCATATAAACACAGAGGCAGAAATTGGAGTTTTGCACGTAGAAGTCAAGGAATACCAAAGATTGCTGGTAACCACCAGAAATTAAGAAAGAGGTATGGGACAGTTTCTCTTTCAGAGCCACCGGAAGAAAAGAACCTTGTTGACATCTTGATTTCAGGCTTCTGGTTTCCTGAACTGTGAGAAAATAAATATCTGTTGTTTTAAGCAATGGAATTTGTGTTATTTTGTTACAGAAGCCCTAGAGGAAACATACACCTTCCCTGTACTTTTATTATTTCATTTCTGTATGCTATGATAGAGCTAGACATGTATCTTAGATGCCCAACTACACTGTATTTGGGTTGGGATAACAATGGTTAAAAAGATAGACATATATGCATTAGGAATTGAGCCATGCAATTTTTAGAAACTAAAAACAGCCTGAAAATTGTTATGCCGGTGGCCAATACAAGGTGTTATGGGGAAATATGGCAACCTGGGAGGTGGATGGACGTGAGGTCCTGGGGCAGACAAGGAAAGCCTCCAAAGAGAGAAAACTAGACTGAGTTCTGGGAAAGTGGAGAAAGAATCAGCTTGGAGAAAAAGGCTATGTGAAAAGAGGACTTTATGCAGTTTAATATTTCAGAAGAGTTAAATGGTAGGAATGAGAACATGGGGAGATGACACTAGAACTGTAGGCAGAGTCAGGTCATGAGTGAAATACTGAAGTGTCTAAAGCTTTTCCTGAAAGAGTGTGCTTCAGTTTCCTCACTGTCAAATGTGCTGATTGGACAAAGTCATCATTTTGCTTTCAGCTCTGGGCTTCTGAGAATCTAGGAATGTTAAAGTCCTTGCAAGTTGCCTCTGACACCTGGGTAAGTAAGATCTGTTCTGTTGATCAGCAATAATCATCAAGTAAGTTAGTGATACTGAAAAGTATATATAGTTAAGTGGTTGCTTAACCAAATTTAAAATGCGTTGCTGGGAAGTTCTGTACCAAAAATATTAGTTTAAGAAAACCAAGATCTGCGTTCTATCCCTATACTTAAGTTTATCCTTACACTAAGTTTATGTCTTAGTGAAAGTTACTTGTGATAATGGATCATCCAACTAAGAAGCAGGTTTTCTTTCTGTTTATGGATATATATCAGGCTTCAATCACTTTCTGACAGGATGGCATGAGAGTAGTGACCATATGATCAATTTGAAGTGAGAGATTTAAAAGATCATTAAGGAAACTGAAGTGACATCTAACCCTGCTCCCCCAGCTCCCAACACACACACACACACACACACACACACACACACACACACACACACACACACACACATTATGTGAGAGAAATGCCTTCAATTGGTCATTTTGGACTGTGTTCATCAAGTTCAAATTCTGTTATTGTAAAGGAAGATATTACAAATCTTGCTGTGGTGCAGACGAGTCTTTGGAACTGAAAAACCTGAGTCTGATCCATGCTATGCCATTTAGGAGTATGTCTCCTTGGAAAAAGTACTTAATGTCTCTGAACATCAGTTTCTCAGCTACAAAATGGGAATAATACATACCACATTAAACAGTGAGAATGATTTATAAAATTACATATCTCATCCATCTACTATAGTATTATTTAATGCATTTAAATGTTTAATGGTACCTTTTAATTAGCCTCATCAGTTAGATTTTAATGGAAATTCTAATGGAATTTTTAAAAAAATTCCTGGATCTTGGGTAACTTTTAATAAAGTATATTAAAGAAAATGTTTTATGGTCCTGAGTACACTCTTAGACCACTTCACACACTGAAATGATTCAATTTATGCTAGATTCTACGGAAACTTGTACAAAATTATTTATAATTCATTTCTACACAGTAGTGTATGCGGGTCATGCTGATTTTTTTCCAGTAATTTGGAGCCATATAAAACATCAGACCTACTAATACTAATGTAACCAATTGCAACTAATAGTACATTTTCATCTGAAAAGGTCTAACCTTCCATGATTTAGAATAATTCATGCACATTTCACATCAGTATTCATTTATGTGGCAATGAGGACTGTTTTGAATGGCATCTGAAAGTGTAGTGCAGAAGACTGGTCTTTGATAGAATTGGTTCCCATTCTAACTCTGCCACAATGCATTGGAAGAGTAAGTTAATCTCTGGTAATGTGAGGGTAACAAAGATCACTTCATACAGTTAATATGAGCATCAAATGAGATAATACATGTGACAACACCAAGTTAAATGCCTTAGACAAAGGAAGTAACAGAGAGTGACCATTGTTTTAAATAGTACATGCACCATATACAAGCCACTTTCAATCTTTTTGTGGACATAGGCTGTGTAATATGTAGGTAAAGGAAATAATACATTTGGACACCACATCACTGACCTATTTACACAGTCAAAATGCCTAGAACAACTGCTTATTCTTGGCTTCCACATTTTTTTGTGTAAACCTGGACAGTTTGTTCCAATATTATGTTCTTTACAGAGTAGAGTACTCTGTTGATGGTAAACGCTAAACACAATAGAACACATCTTATGTTATTTCTAGGTCTAAAACTATCTTATGACTCCTCAAATCAACTAGTCAAACAGAATGTGCAATCTATAGCGACATATGTTATTATCTATATCCTGAGTTTCAGAACATTCTTTTTTTTTTTCTCTTGACAAAGTAGCACTTTATTTATTTTTGCCACCCATCCACTGTTTATCTGAGTTTTGTAAATTCCACAAAAAGCCAAATGCCGGGCATCTAACGCACAGCAAGAATGTCTATCAGTATTAAACACATACACACACAGATACATACATCTTACCATGTCCTTGAAAAATTGACATAGTAGCATTGCTTATCTGAGAAAAGAAAACCTATGGCGCTTCGTATAACTTATGTGTAATGGATAGGATTATATAAAACGCATGTGGCTTTTTTTCATTCCTCATACATTATAAAGAAATGGCATTATTACGGCTGCCCAAGGATTTTGCCTTAGTCCCACTCAGCCTCGTCCTTAAAAATTGAGAAGCCATAGATAAAATGTAATCTCTTCAGATACAGGAGTCCAAATTCTAGACCCCAAATATTCCCTTGTTAGTTCAGTACAGGTGCATTGTAACAATGAATGATACCCTCTCTCATCTCATTATTGCTTCTATGGCACTAAGTACTAATTAGTCAGAGAAAATCTCCTTCATCTCTGATGCACTTTGGGCATGTTCTATGAACTCTGATCTCAGATCCTTATTCTGGAAAATGAGTATCATAATACTTTGAATGTTATTATCAGGACAGTGACATTGGATAAGTGAATTTTGAAGCTCCTAGTACAGAACCTTTCACTCTTTCCCTTGAGCTTTTCTGGAACAATCCTAAACTTAACTGTGCCAGTTACTAGCAGAGTGGAAGGTGCTGGGCCTAGGACCAGGGAGATCTAGGTAAACGTTTTTTTTCCTTATCACTTAATGCTTGTCAGACATGAACAAGTCACTTAATCTCTCTGAATTGTAGTTTACTCATTATAAGAATGAAAAAGAAACAATATCTGGTATAACTACTTCAGGGGCTTATTGAAGCTGAATTAGAAACTAGATATTGAAATGATTTGTTAACTATGGAAAAGTATTCAAAGAAAATAGCTGGGCAGTTTACTTGGAGGGATTTCCAGGCTGTTAAACGAGAAGAAGCAAGATGTGGGGAAGTATGTAAAAGATAATCACATTTTAAACAAATGATGACAAAATCATATGTGTGTAGATATGTTTTCTGTGTGTGGGTATGTCAGAGAGAGAGAGAGAGAGAGAGAGAGAGAGAGAGAGAGATTTGTGTGATTACATCAGCATGGATAAATATTATCACATTGCTTACATGGGCTACTTAGTGTTGGGGTGGTGAAGGAAGAAGAATGTTGGCAGTGGATCAGCAAACAAACCAATAAACTGACAAAAATATTTTAGAAAAATAAAGAAGTTTATATCCAAAATAAATATATGTGTATGATAGAGTCTGTGTAAATTTATAGTGTATAAATATGTGTGTGCATGTTGTAGACATACAGTGAACTACATAAGGATGATCACCAAAACATTAATGGTAAACATCTCAGAGTAAAGCACAGTGTTTCTACTTTTTTCCTAAACATTTTCTGTATTGTTTTATTTTTGCTAAATGAGCACATATTATTTATAAAATCTAAAATATACACATATTTTTATTGTAAAAAACAAAACAAAATCACTAACTAAATCCAGTGGAATGTTATCCATCACTCCAGGTATCTCTGACCTATGTGCAGTCATTTCCTATCCTCTTCTTATTGCAGACATTACTAGTTGATCTCACCACTCTTATTTATCAAGGTTGGACACAGCCTCATGATCCTTCATACAGTGCAACAGAAGCCTTTTCTAAATGATGAAAGGTGATCACACTGGATGAAATCAATTTGCCATCATGGCTTAACTTCATTTCCTTGAAGGTATTGCCCTGGATTTTTATCTCTGCATCTGTATTGCATTAGCAAAATTTTACCCAAATGTTTACAAAATAAATGAATATTATATTAAGATTATAATGTGAACAATGTTTTCATAAGATTACAAAATAGTGTTATTAGGGAATAATTAAATAAAAATTTAATTGTTCACATATGCCAATGATTCTGTCAGGGAAATAAGACAGTGAAAGTATATTTTAAGCTTCTAAAGTAGAGAGAAAGATCGGACATGGACACATATCTGAAACTTGTGTGGCCATGATATCATTACCACAAAAGAAACAATGGGATATGTACTTATTGGCAAAAATAGATTATGACCTCAGCAAGACAATTTAAAAACAGATTTACAGCCTGCCTTTGCCCTTTAACTTTACGGTGGTTTTCTTGAAATAAATTGACCTCAGACTCATCTTCCTCATCTACGAAATGGAGCTAGAGAAATTGCTTACCTCCTTTCAAAGACTGAACACACATGGAAGTGCTCTGCTAACAACTAAGAAGGATACAAACATGAATAACTGTGACATTAGAGAAATATTACAGCATATTATTTATATGAGAAAATGATATGCTAGTCATGATAAAACTTAATAAAGCAGTAGGTTATGTTTTGGAGAAGAAAATAATTTCTGTATTGATAAACTGTTTACTTTTGTTATTTTAGGTTAAGCATCCCCTAATTCTTTAAAATCATACTTCATTATGGATGACGGCAACTGCCTCCTGTCACTGCAATGAATGATTGTTGTATTGAATTGTGTGTTATGGGGGTGGGGGGAAGAATTTGAAAGTTTTAAATTATTGTTTTATCACAATCCTTTTGAGGAAAAATTTCAACCTTTTGGAGTCTTCTATTACTATTTGTAAAATGGAAAAACATTCAGAGACATGGCATAAAATGATTAATAATGAAATCGGTTTAGGTAGTTTTATAAATAGACTAATTTCATGATAGCTCCTTAGATTCCTTTCCATCAGGAAACACTGTCTGGTAGCCACTGTCTACAAACCTTTGGTAAGTACTGCAGGGAATACTGTGGGAGGGACAAGATACTAAAAGAGGTTGAATCTGACGTAGTCTGTAAATGCCTCTCTAACGATAAAATCCACCGCGGGAGCTTAGATTTTAATTGTGTGGCATCTGTTCACTAAGTGGTTACCTTTCTCTAAGAATTGTGCTACACATTTAAAACACATCCCCCAACCATAAGTAAGACAGAGAGAATTGGGAGAAAATAAATGATGTGCCATTAGGACTGCACAAAATGCTAGTACAGAAGGAATCACAAGGTCTATGGGAGTACAGAGGAAACCCTTCTCCTCCCAACACACACACACACACACACACACACACACACACACACACACACACACACACACACACACACACACACACACACCCCATCCCTATCTGTCCATATAGGAAAGGCTTTTTTGAAGAAGGTGATCCTTGAGCTGCGTCTCAAAGAAGGAGAAGGCAACTAAATCACAGGGAAAAGGAAACAAAGAATCAAGAGGTGATTCAAAGGAAAGACAGATATTTATTAGGTCAAATTTTGACTGCTCACTGCTCTACTAACGCCTTTTGAATACAATAGCTTTTGTAAATGATGATCATTACAAATATAATATACATCTTTTATTATTTTGTCCCCCTATTCTTTTAGTTTTCTTTTCTTAATGAATGACTCCACAGAAACTCAAAAGCACTAAATGGTGCTGTCAGGATTGGAGCTCTATTCCACTTTAATCTCTCTTTCTTCTATTTTTTTTAAAGTTAATGCTCCCTTTCCGTCTCTGCTACTTCCTTCTTCTCCCAGACATGTAATAAGAAACAAGTATAAAAATCTTAATTTTTTTATAGCATTAAGAATGGAATTGTAGTTTCCCATACTTATTTCCGTTTCTCTTTAAGAACCAAGGAAAACACTTATATAAGAATTAATCATGGGAGTTGAGGAAGATGGCAGAAGAGTAAGACACGGAGATCACCTTCCTCCCCACAGATACACCAGAAATAAATCTACATGTGGAACAACTCCTACAGAACACCCACTGAACGCTGGCAGAAGACCTCAGACCTCCCAAAAGGCAAGAAACTTCCCACGTACCTGGGTAGGGCAAAAGAAAAAACAGAGACAAAGAATAGGGACAAGACCCGCACCAGTGGGAGGGAGCTGTGAAGGAAGAAACGTTTCCACACAGTAGGAAGCCCCTTCGCGGGCGGAGACTGCGGGTGGCGGAGCGGGGAAGCTTCAAAGCCGCGGAGCAGAGCGCAGCAACAGGGGTGCGGAGAGCAAAGCGGAGAGATTCCCGCACAGAGGAGCGGTGCCGACCAGCACTCACCAGGCCGAGAGGCTTGTCTGCTCACCTGCCAGGGCGGGCGGGGCTGGGAGCTGAGGCTCGGGCTTCGGTCAGAGCGCAGGGAGAGGGCTGGCGGCGTGAACACAGCCTGAAGGGGCTAGTGCGCCACAGCTAGCCAGGAGGGAGTCCGGGAAAAGGTCTGGAGCTGCCGAAGAGGCAAGAGACTTTTTCTTCCCTCTTTGTTTCCTGGTGTGCGAGGAGAGGGGATTAACAGCGCTGCATAAAGGAGCTCCAGAGACGGGCACGAGCCGCGGCTATCAACGCGGACCCCAGAGACGGGCATGAGACGCTAAGGCTGCTGCTGCCGCCACTAAGAAGCCTGTGTGCGAGCACAGGTCACTCTCTACACCTCCCCTCCAGGGAGCCTGTGCAGCCCGCCACTGCCAGGGTCCCGGGATCCAGAAACAACTCCCCCTGGAGAACGCACGGCGCGCCTCAGGCTCGTGCAACGTCACGCCGGCGTCTGCCGCCGCAGGCACGCCCCGCACTCCGTGACCCTCCCTCCCCCGGCCTGAGGGAGCCAGAGCCCTCGAATCAGCTGCTCCTTTAACCCTGTCCTGTCTGAGCGAAGCAGAGACGCCCTCAGGCGACCTACACGCAGAGGCGGGGCCAAATCCAAAGCTGAGCCCCGGGAGCTGTGCGAACAAAGAGGGAAATTTCTCCCAGCAGCCTCAAGAGCAGCAGATTAAATCTCCACATTCAACTTGATGCACCCTGCATCTGTGTAAAACCTGAATAGACAACGAATCATCCCAAATTGAGGAGGTGGACTTTGGGAGCAAAATATATTATTTTTTTCCCCTTTTCCTCTTTTTGTGAGTGTGTATGCTTCTGTGTGAGATTTTGTCTGTATAGCTATGCTTTCACCATCTGTCCCACGATTCTGTCCGTCCATTTTTTTCTTCTTAAAAAAACTTTTTTCATAATAATTATTTTTTTATTTTTATTTTAATAACTTTATTTAATTTTATTTTATCCTCTTTCTTCCTTCCTTCCTTCCTTCCTTCCTTCCTCCCTTCCTTCCTTTCTCTCTCTCTCCCTCCCTCCCTCCCCCCCTCTCTCTTTCTTTCTTTCTTTCTTTCTTTCTTTCTTTCTTTCTTTCTTTCTTTCTTTCTTTCTACTTTTTCTCCCTTTTATTCTGAGCCATGTGGATGACAGGCTCTTGGTGCTCCAGCCGGGAGTCAGAGCTGTGCCTCTGAGGTGGGAGAGCCAACTTCAGGACACTGGTCCACAGGAGACCTCCCAGCTCCACGTAATATCAAACGGCAAAAATCTCCCAGAGATCTACATCTCAACACCAAGACCCAGCTTCACTCAACGACCAGCAAGCTACAGTGCTGGACACCCTATACCAAACGACTAGCAAGACAGGAACACAACACCACCCATTAGCAGAGAGGCTGCCTAAATCATAATAAGTCCACAGACACCCCAAAACACACCACCAGACGTGGACCTGCCCACCAGAAAAACAAGATGCAGCCTCATCCAGCAGAACACAGGCATTAGTCCCTTCCACCAGGAAGCCTACACAACCCACTGAACCAACTTGAGCCACTGGGGACAGACACTAAAAACAACGGAAACTACGAACCTGCAGGCTGCAAAAAGGAGACCCCAAACACAGATAAGCAAAATGAGAAGACAGAAAAACACACAGCAGATGAAGGAGTAAGGTAAAAACTTACCAGACCTAACAAATGAAGAGGAAATAGGCAGTCTACCTGAAAAAGAATTCAGAATAATGATAGTAAAGATGATCCACAATCTTGGAAACAGAATAGAGAAAATGCAAGAAACATTTAACAAGGACCTAGAAAAACTAAAGAGGAAACAAGCAACAATCAACAACACAATAAATGAAATTAAAAATTCTCTAGAAGGGATCAATAGCAGAATAACTGAGGCAGAAGAACGGATAAGTGACCTGGAAGATAAAATAGTGGAAACAACTACTGCAGAGCAGAATAAAGAAAAAAGAATGAAAAGAACTGAGGACAGTCTCAGAGACCTCTGGGACAACACTAAATGCACCAACATTCCACTTATAGGGGTCCCAGAAGAAGAAGAGAAAAAGAAAGGGACTGAGAAAATATTTGAAGAGATTATAGTTGAAAACTTCCCTAAGGAAAGGAAATAGTTAATCAAGTCCAGAAAGCACAGAGAGTCCCATACAGGATAGGAAATAGTTAATCAAGTCCAGAAAGCACAGAGAGTCCCATAGTTAATCAAGTCCAGAAAGCACAGAGAGTCCTTTAAAGGAAAGGAAATAGTTAATCAAGTCCAGAAAGCACAGAGAGTCCCATACAGGATAAATCCAAGAAGAAACACGCCTAGACACATATTAATCAACTTACAAAAATTAAATACAAAGAAAACATACTAAAAGCAGCAAGGGAAAAACAACAAATAACACACAAGGGAATCCCCATAAGGTTAACAGCTGATCTTTCACCAGAAACTCTGCAAGCCAGAAAGGAGTGGCAGGACATATTTAAACTGATGAAGGAGAAAAACCCACAACCAAGGTTACCCAGCAAGTATCTCATTCAGATTTGATGGAGAAATTAAAATCTTACAGACAAGCAAAACCTGAGAGAGTTCAGCACCACCAAACCAGCTTTACGACAAATGCTAAAGGAACTTCTCTAGGCAAGAAACACAGAGAAGGAAAAGACCTACAGCAACAAACCCAAAACAATTAAGAAAATGGGAATAGGAACATACATATCGATAATTACCTTAAATGTAAATGGATTAAATGCTCCCACCAAAAGACACAGATACGCTGAATGGATACAAAAACAAGACCTAGGGCTTCCCTGGTGGCGCAGTGGTTGAGAGTCTGCCTGCCGATGCAGGGGACATGGGTTCGTGCCCTGGTCCGGGAAGATCCCACATGCCGCGGAGCAGCTGGGCCCTTGGGCCATGGCCACTGAGCCTGTGTGTCCGGAATCTGTGCTCCGCAACGGGAGAGGCCACAATAGTGAGAGGGCCACGTACCGCAAAAAAAAAAAATAACAAAAACCTGACCCATATATATGCTGTCTACAGGAGACCCACATCAGACCTAGGGACACATACAGACAAACTAAGGGGATGGATAAAGATATTCCATGCAAATGGAAATCAGAAGAAAGCTGGAGTAGCAATTCTCATATAAGACGAAATAGACTTTAAAATAAAGACTATTACAAGAGACAAAGAAGGACACTACATAATGATCAAGGGATCGATCCAAGAAGAAGATATAACAATTGTAAATATTTACACACCCAACATAGCTGCACCTCAATACATAAGGCAAATACTAACAGCCATAAAAGGGGAAATCGACAGTAACACAATCATAGTAGGGGACTTTAACACCCCACTTTCACCAATGGACAGAGCATCCAAAATGAAAATAAATAAGGAAACACAAGCTTTAAATGATACGTTAAACAAGATGGACTTAATTGATATTTATAGGACATTCCATCCAAAAACAAGAGAATATATATTTTTCTCAAGTGCTCAAGGAACATTATCTAGGATAGATCATATCTTGGGTCACAAATCAAGCCTTGGTAAATTTAAGAAAATTGAAATCGTATCAAGTACCTTTTCCAACCACAACACTATGAGACTAGATATCAATTACAGGAAAAGATCTGTAAAAAATACAAACATGGAGGCTAAACAATACACTACTTAATAACGAAGTGATCACTGAAGAAATCAAAGAGGAAATCAAAAAATACCTAGAAAATAATGACAATGGAGACATGATGACCCAAAATCTATGGGATGCAGCAAAAGCAGTTCTAAGAGGGAAGTTTATATCAATATAATCCTACCCTAAGAAACAGGAAACATCTCAAATAAACAACCTAACCTTGCACCTAAAGCAATTAGAGAAAGAAGAACAAAAAAACCCCAAAGTTAGCAGAAGGAAAGAAATCATAAAGATCAGATCAGAAATAAATGAAAAAGAAATGAAGGAAATGACAGCAAAGATCAATAAAACTAAAAGCTGGTTCTTTGAGAAGATAAACAAAATTGATAAACCATTAGCCAGACTCATCAAGAAAAAAAGGGAGAAGACTCAAATCAATAGAATTAGAAATGAAAAAGGAGAAGTAACAACTGACACTGCAGAAATACAAAGGATCATGAGAGATTACTACAAGCAACTCTGTGCCAATGAAATGGACAACCTGGAATGAATGGACAAATACTTAGAAATGCACAAGCTGCCACGACTGAAACAGGAAGAAAATAGAAAATGTGAACAGACCAATCACAAGCACTGAAATTGAAAGGATGGTTAAAAATCTTCCAACAAGGGTTTCCTCGTTGGTGCAGTGGTTGAGAGTCTGCCTGCAGATGCAAGGGACACGGGTTCGTGACCCGGTCTGGGAAGATCCCACATGCCGCAAAGCGGCTAGGCCCGTGAGCCATGGCTGCTGAGCCTGTGCGTCCAGAGCCTGTGCTCCACAATGCTAGATGCCACAACAGTGAGAGGCCCGCGTACCACAAAAAAAAAAAATCTTCCAACAAACAAAAGCCTAGGACCAGATGGCTTCACAGGCGAATTCTATCAAACATTTAGAGAACAGATAACATCTATCCTCCTCAAACTCTTCCAAAATATAGCAGAGGGAGGAACACTCCCAAACTCATTCTACAAGGCCACCATCACCCTGATACCAAAACCAGACAAAGATGTCACAAAGAAAGAAAACTACAGGCCAATATCACTGATGAACGTAGATGCAAAAATCCTCAACAAAATACTAGCAAAAAGAATCCAACAGCACATTAGAAGGATCATACACCATGATCAAGTGGGGTTTTTCCAGGAATGCAAGGATTCTTCAATATATGTAAATCAATCAATGTGATACACCATATTAACAAATTGAAGAATAAAAACCATATGATCACCTCAATAGATGCAGAGAAAGCTTTCGACAAAATTCAGCACACATCTATGATAAAAACCCTGCAGAAAGTAGGCATAAAGGGAACTTTCCTCAACATAATAAAGGCCATATATGACAAACCCACAGCCAACATGATCCTCAATGGTGAAAAACTGAAACCATTTCCACTAAGGTAAGGAACAAGACAAAGTTGCCCACTTTCACCACTATTATTCAACATAGTTTTGGAAGTTTTCGCCACAGCAATCAGAGAAGAAAAGAAATAAAAGGAATCCAAATTGGAAAAGAAGAAGTAAAGCTGTCACTGTTTGCAGATGACATGATAGTATACATAGAGAATCCTAAAGATGCTACCAGAAAACTAGTAGAGCTAATCAATGAATTTGGTTAAGTAGCAGGATACAAAATTAATGCACAGAAACCTCTGGCATTCCTATACACTAGTGATGAAAAATCTGAAAGTGAAATCAAGATAACACTCCCACTTACCATTGCAACAAAAAGAATAAAATATCTAGGAATAAACCTACCTAAGGAGACAAAAGACCAGTATGTAGAAAATTATAAGACACTGATGAAAGAAATTAAAGATGATACAAATAGATGGAGAGATATACCATGTTCTTAGATTGGAAGAATCAACATTGTGAAAATGACTCTACTACCCAAAGCAATCTACAGATTCAATGCAATCCCTATCAAACTACCACTGGCATTTTTCACAGAACTAGAACAAAAAAATTCACAATTTGTATGGAAACACAGAAGACCCCGAATAGCCAAAGCAATCTTGAGAACGAAAAATGGAGCTGGAGGAATCAGGCTCCCTGACTTCAGAGTATACTACAAAGCTACAGTATTCAAGACAGTATGGTACTGGCACAAAAACAGAAATATAGATAAATGGAACAGGATAGAAACCCCAGAGATAAACCCACACACATATGGTCACCTTATCTTTGATAAAGGAGGAAAGAGTATACAGTGGAGAAAAGACAGCCTCTTCAACAACTGGTGCTGGGAAGACTGGACAGCTACATGTAAAAGTATGAGATTAGAACACTCCCTAACATCATACACAAAAATAAGCTCAAGGATTAAAGACGTAAATGTAAAGCCAGAAACTATCAAACCCTTAGAGGAAAACATAGGCAGAACACTCTATGACATAAATCACAGCAAGATCCTTTTTTGACCCACCTCCTAGAGAAATAGAAATACAAGCCAAAATAAACAAATGGGACCTAATGAAACTTAAAAGCTTTTGCACAGCAAAGGAAACCATAAACACAAGCAAAAGACCACCCTCAGAATGGGAGAAGATATTTGCAAATGAAGCAACTGACAAAGGATTAATCTCCAAAACATACAAGCAACTCATGCAGCTCAATAACAAAAAAACAAACAGCCCAATCCAAAAATGGGCAGAAGACCTAAATAGACATTTCTCCAAAGAAGATATACAGATTGCCAACAAACACATGAAAGAATGCTCAACATCATTAATCATTAGAGAAATGCAAATCAAAACTACAATGAGATATTATCTCACACCCGTCAGAATGGCCATCATCAAAAAATCTAGAAACAGTAAATGCTGGAGAAGGTGTGGAGAAAAGGGAACACTCCTCACTGTTGGTGGTAACGTAAATTGATACAGCCACTATGGAGAACAGTATGGAGGTTCCTTAAGATACTAAAAATAGAACTACTATACGACCCAGCAATCCCACTACTGGGCATATACCCTGAGAAAACCATAATTCAAAATGAGTCATGTACCAATATGTTCATTGTGCTCTATTTACAATAGCCAGGACATGGGAGCAACCTAAATGTCCATCAACAGATGAATGGATAAAGAACATGTGGCACATATATACAATGGAATATTACTCAGCCATAAAAAGAAACGAAATTGAGTTATTTGTAGTGAGGTGGATGGACCGAGAGTCTGTCATACAGAGTGAAGTCAGTCAGAAAGAGAAAAACAAATACCGTATGCTAATACATATATATGGAATCTAAGAAAAAAAAAAATCATGAAGAACCTATGGGTAAGATGGAAATAAAGACATAGACCTACTAGAGAATGGACTTGAGGATATGGGGAGGGGGAAGGGTAAGCTGTGACAAAATGAGAGAGTGGCATGGACATATATACACTACCAAACGTGAAACAGATAGCTAGTGGGAAGCAGCTGCATAGCACAGGGAGATCAGCTCGGTGGTCTGTGACCACCTAGAAGGGGGGGATAGGGAGGGTGGGCAGGAGGGAGACGCAGGAGGGTGGAGATATGGGAACGTGTGTGTGTTTGTGTGTGTGTGTGTATGTGTGTGTGTGTGTGTGTTTGTGTATAGCTGATTCGCTTTGTTATAAAGCAGAAACTGACACACCATTGTAAAGCAATTATACTCCAATAAAGATGTTTAAAAAAAAAAAAAAGAATCATGCCTGAGGACAAAGGTAATGAAATGCTGACAACCAACCGTTCCTTATCTGGTCCAGAACCTAGCCAGTCCTTTCATTTTTGCAAAAATAAACATTACTAAGGAGAAAAAAAAATATTCTCAGACTTCATAGCAGGATATCATATAGTAAGAGGGATGAAGAAGGAAATATTCTCAGAGAATTTAAACAGTGATACAATGACGACTTGAAACAACACTCTGTATGAGTGTTAGAGACAGCATCATGGAGAAGGTTCTATTTAAGACGGGTTTCGAAGGATAAGTAGGCATTTTTCCAGTTGGAGGGGGAAAGAGACACATTCTAGGCTGAGTGAACCTCATAAATAAAGAGAGCTGGCTGTTTTGAGTAAGAGGCCCTCTATGTTTGGAATGTAGAGCATGCATGGTAGGAAGTAGCATATGTGACAGCAGAGGAAGACAGCAGGATTGAGAATGTCCTAAATGTTATGTCAGGTGGGTTTTAATCAAAATATTGCTATGATCAGACCTGTATTTGGGTGAATGTGTTGGAGGAGAGGTCAGAGGCCAGTTAGGAATCTAATTAAAAGGAACAATAACGAGTGCTGTGAGTCCAAGAAAACGCAGAGGAAGAAAGAGAAAGACGATTATTTCATTCAGACAGGTCAGCCATGATCTTGTTGCTGCGCAGCTTACAGTCTAATTGGGAGGTAAGACATTATTATAGGAATGACTTCACTGCTATGTAGCATCTGATTCTTTCCTCCCTGGTATTACAGAAGTTGAGCAGAGGGAGATTACTTCAAAGAATATTCAGAAAGACAGACATGATGAAGGCTTCATTTCTCTTCTAGCCCAGTGGATCAGTATTAGTAATGGGATGTACTGGGTGACCGGCTCCCAGGGGAACAGAATCACGTGAAGGACCTTCACAAAGGATAGCTGTACCTCCTCTCTCTCTCTGCACATACACAGACACACACACACACACATACAGACACACACATAGACATTCACTCTACGTTGCATCTATAACTGTTTTAGCGAAGTCTGAAAAGAACTTGTGATCTGTATCTTGATTCTACATTTACAAACTCTATAAACTTAAAATACCAACAGCAAGTTAACCCCATCTTTTGAGCCCTTATTTTTTCTCACTTATAAAAGGGGGTGATAGTACCTTTCTATCAAGGTTGCTGTGAGGATTTTTAAAAACTATTTATTTGATAACCTCTGGTGCAATCTAACAGACAGTAGGTACTCAGTATGTTTCTGTTTCTGTTTTCTTTCACCTTCCTGGGGAAAATCTTACAGATTTTTGGTCACCAATTCCAAGAAAATATTTTTTTCCTACCTATGACAGGAAGGGGTAGAAATACAGCTGTTGGGTACAGTATTCTTGGATTTCATAGTTAGGGCTAATGCTTAGTGAGTCCCTCCTACGTGCCAGGCACTGTGGTTAACCTCAGAGACAAAGGAACAGCTGAAAAAAGGGCCCCATCCTCAGACAACGCACAACCAACTAAAAGGAAATAAATAATCACAGAGCATGAGGTACCAAAATACAATAAAAATTCAGAATAAGAGTTTCTTACAAAATCTCCACTGGGTGTACAACCTCCATTAATGCATCCAGGAAACCTGTTGCTAGAGGATACTTAATAGTGGATGAATTCAGACTAAATATTGGATGCAGTTCAGCACCACCGAGAAATTCAGCCTGTGTGGAAGAAGTATTTTCAGACCAGAGAGCATGAATAAATTCCATTAACACCAAGTAAAAGCTGCATTTGAAAAACATGAAAGTACTGTGATCTGAGAGACAGTTATTATTTTTTCAAACTTAATTTTTTTCTTATTTTGTCTGTCTTTTCCCAGGATTAAGACTGACTTCTTTTTTTTATCCCCACTTAGCTTTGATGGGGGGAGCTGCAGATTTTATAAAAATATTATTTTCAATAATATATGCTCTCTCATATAGACAGAACTCTCAGTAAAATATATATGAGAACATTCCTTCCAGCCACTAGCTATGATTCATTTATTACCTAGTTGGTCAGGGTTCTTGGAAAAGAGAATGGTCATTTCTCTCAATACCCACTCCCACAATTCCTCAACTTTTACCTCTTTTGCTGGTTATAATGCCAATCAGAACTTATAAGACATTTTATCTTTCTACTCTCTCTCCTCCTACTCTCCAGTGATTTTATTCCTCCTCTGTCTACTATCCTGACTCTGTAGTTATGTTCTGGTATTAAAAGCAGAACAAATTTTGCTTGGAAATTTTGAAGTAAAATTCTTAGAAAGGAATTGAATGTTGGTGCTTATTTATAGCTACTATCAAGTCTTCTCAAGTAATTCTCTTTGATGTGACAGATATAATTCCAAAGGATTTTAAGAACATTCAAATTTTCAACTGCCCTTACATATTGATACAATACTATCAAGAATCTCACTGTGAACCTTCTATTCTGCCATAAATAATAAGCATGCACTCAAGAGAGGACAGAAGAGAAGGAAAGAAAATCTTGGAGGGGGTCTGTAGTACTTTCTAAGGTCACAGTGTGATTTCTGATGCTATCAAAAGCTAAACCAAGGCAATTTTAAGATAAGAATTAGGAATCTGACAGTAAGATTTAGGAATTGACAGTAAGTCAGTTTGTTTTAATTTAACTAGAATTAGAACTAATGACAGAGGAAGAAAAAATAAGTAGGGGTTTGGGAATAAAGATCTCTATACTCTGGCTTTAGAAAGATACCATTCAATAATTATTATCAGAAATACGCTAATGACATTTAAGGGTAAATACAAATGGGATGAATATTTTGAATGTCACTACCACTTTGGATTAATAGTATAACTATTATGAAAAAATATGCAATCTATAGTTTCAAGTAGGGAAAAGCTCTGTGTTTTGATTGAAAAATGTTAGAAATTAGGAAGGTGTTTTTTTTTTTTTTTTTCTCCTTATTGTTAAGTGTGTGCTTTTTTTATCAGATTCTTTTCTAAACCAACTTTCTGAGATATTTGTGTAAGCCTCAAGTAAAATATGATAAATTAAAGTTATATAGCATAAACCTGAAAGGAGAGTTTTTAATTTTATAGATAAGGGGAGTGAGATTTAGAGAAATGAGGTAACATTACTAAGGTCATGGAGAAAGTTGGTGGCAAAACCAGAAGAGAAATGGACCTAATTTCATTACCGCAAAAAGACATTAAAGGCTTGGAATGCTCTTTTGTCTACTCATCCAGCCTGCTCCTGTGATATATACCCCATCCTCCTCCTTCCTCCATCACCACAGTAAATTGCAGTAGGATGTATTCACTGAGAAATAAGAGTAAGGAAGCTAAATTAAAAGTCAAATATTCCTGTTACTTTTTGATGCCCAGTTTTACTTAACTCATTCCTCAAGTGAAAGATTAAGGGAAAAAAAAATCTTTATAGTTAACATAAAACAGTTGTTCGAAATCTGAATACACAGCAAAATATGACGTTTACAAAACAGGTTTTATATGTCAATGAAAAAATAAGCCTCTAAGGAGCCTTGGCCAGTAGACATATTTTTCTTATTTTTGTTTCTTTCCTAAACTTTACAGATTGCATAAATTATTTCTAAGATGGTCTCAAAAGAAACATTTTAGTTGAATCTGAACCCTTAGGCATGAAATGTTTTAAACCTCATAAAAGGATTTTTCCATTGAATTTTTTCTCTTTTTTCTTTTTTGAGTGAGGAGTTATGTGATGTAGTAACTCTTTTTCCTTTTGAGGCTTTGGAAGGAGAGGTAGGTGAGTTTGATAAAGTGCATGTACAAAGGACCAGCTGGAGACACTACGTATGTCCTGAATGCCCAACACATAACAAGGCAGACCCTTAATCAGAACCCACTTTTTGCAAACTCATAAAGTAGCTTGGTTTCTTGCCTTTATAGCTCTGGAAAGTATCACCTATTGCCATATTTTTCACTCGGAAGAGTCCATAGGCACCGTGACAGGATAACCTACTACACATTCGTACCCAAGGTTCCTCAAATCCAATGTGTCCAAATGCACACATTCCCCCTACCCCCAATTTTCCATCTGGTCCTTCTATAGTTTCTAATATATAGTCTAACCCTACCAGACATTCTGGAAATCAACAGCCTCTTTAGGTATTATCCTTTCTTCCAACCACCACTACTTTAGTGCAGGACTTCCTTGAACTTTATCTGGACTAATATATAGATTCTTCTACTTCTCTCCAACCCACACATTTTTTTTCATACAATTATTCTGCTACTGATGTAAACTATTTTTAAGTTAAATCTGTTCACAAACTACCCCAGTCTATAATCATTAAACAACTTTCCATCAGCTGAAGTTAGTTTAATTTCCAAAGCATGTCCCATGAAATACCGGTCACTGCTCTACAACAAAAAAAGTAAACTCAAAACAAAGCAGGTTTCCATTGTCCAATACATTTGGAAATGCTGTAGATTTATCTCTTTTAAAAACTGGTATGTCAAAAGCATTGAAAAACTGAGCCATACAGAAACCTACTTAATTCTGTTTGGTATAAGTTTCTTATGACCAGGTCTACATACACATGTTTAGCTTATTTTTGTGTTGCCTCACCATTGTGTTTTTGACTATACTTTCTGTATCTCTTTATCCCCATAACCTATAATGCCTGGTATACACTATTCCCAATAAATGTGTGGTGACAGAATGGATGAATGGATTAATGAATGATACACTGCTTGACAGACTGTCATCTTGTTTTACTTTAGATAATGGGGCAGAAAAGCTCTACAGCCTAACTTTGCTTAAAAGAACAGTCCATGCAGAGATACAATAGCAAGTGTCCGTGGCTTTCTGTTCTGTTTTCATTATACCCAAGGGAATAGTGACTCTTCACATCTGAGGTTTCTAGTAGCGAAGGGATTCAGAAGCCATGAGGAGGCCATATTTGGAGCCTTTCCTTTGTAGAAAAAGAGGGAGATAGCAATTTAGCTTTGGTCTTAAAAACTTTACTCTCTGGAGAATTTGCCTCTGCTGACTCCTCCTCCTTTTTTTATTGCAAAGATGTGAATTCCTCATTTGAGAAGACTTCATATTTCACAGTATTCAGAATAATTCCTTAAGCTCAAGGGATTTTTTTTTCTTTTTTCACATAGCTGTTTGGCTCTTTTAAGATTACTTATCCCTTGTGGGATAAAAATGGCAAAGATGACTATGGGTCAGTGAGAATCTGTAGAACAGACCTTCATGGAAAGAGGTCTCTGAAGTCTGGGCAAGGTTGTTCCAAATTTCTTTTTATAATACTCATTTGATAAGTTGGTTGCTTAACTAATATAATAGGGCCCAGGTATTGAGACTCTTAACACAAATAAGTTGTGTTTTTTTTCCCCATTATTCCCATTATTATAATATTCACTTTTTAAAGCTTTGGGGAATAGAACATACACTAGATGCCATAGGAAATAAAACTGACTGCTACTGAGGCTTCAAGGAGACCACATGGAGAATACTGTCTCCATATAAGGAAACAATGATTCTGATAAACAGGAGATAAGACATTAGACATAAGCTTCAAACACTGATGAAAAACAAACGCTAAAAAATAAATTAAGGACTTCCCTGGTGGTGCAGTGGTTGGGAGTCCGCCTGCCGACGCGGGGGGCATGGATTCGTGCCCCGGTCCGGGAGGATCCCGCGTGCCGTGGAGCGGCTGGGCCTGTGGGCCGTGGCCGCTGGGCCTAGCGCGTCCGGAGCCTGTGCTCCGTGGCAGGAGAAGCCGCAGCGTGAGAGGCCCGCGTACCGCAAAAAAAAAAAAAATTAATTAATTAATCAAAATGTATGAATAAACTGCCAAAGTCTAGAACAGCAGAATAGCTAAATTGGGTCAGGGCGGAGCCTGAGTTGGCTATTAAGTATATTTGCTAGGCCTTGACAGTAAAAGGAGGAGTGATTACATGAGTTATAAGAGAACTGTAATATGATTATTGAATGAAGACTTTTTCAATATATGATGAATACCCACCTAACATGACCATGATGATTAGAGCAAAAAATACTCCTTGAGAACTGGAGTGAGAGAAGCCTATAACGTTGTTGTCCTTGTTGTTGTTTTAAGTAAATTAATATTTAGTACAAATGATTTTTTATAAAAGAAGGTTATTCTTGGAGAAAAAAAATTACTCATTTTCACCCTTGACTCAATGATTCTTTGTTTATTTGTCTGTTTCCCTCATATTCAGGGTTACAAATATAGATTTTAAAGGAATACTACTACTACTACTAGTAATAATATTTATATTACAAATATTATTTATATTTTGATTTCAGACAAGACGATCCCAGAGTTAGTGATTTTTCGAATGGCCCAACTCAGTGTAGAAATTTCTTTTTAAATAACAAATACCACCACTATCTCTTACTCTCTCCACAACGTGTCACTCATTGCCTAAGTACCTCACAGATGTTTCTATTCCTTATAATAATCCTCTATGGGAGGTATTATGAGTCAGCTTCGTTTATAACAAACCTAAAACTCAAAGTGATTAAGTGACTTTCACAATGTCATAGAACTAGTATGTTTCAGTCTTGCTAAAGGTCAACGTTCTGCTTTCTAACCAAGATGTCTACATTTTTACACTGAGAGATTATCATCCTACCTCTACCTATATATTTCCAGGATTAGAAAACTTTCTGTGTACTTAGTCTGATTAATTGTCAGATAATCTGATCAGCAGTTTCTTTATTGCTAATTAAAATTTCAGCCTCACGTTAGTTAGATTCAATGATTTTTTCCAAAGATTCCCCCTTCCATAGACAGTCTATCATTCTATGAGGAGAATTAAAGCACTACAGTATTAAATACACTAAGTAAGAAGGTAACTATTGTTGTTTGCATTGTGGACTTGAACCAGGCCATAATGTGTCATGGCCCTAACCCACTGGCTCTTCAGTCATAGGTATATGACAGTAGTGTTATTCACAATGTGAAAACTCTGGCAAGTTCAACCCCACATGTTGCTCTCATACTTAGCATATTTGTATGGGCTAATTAAGGGCCAATTAGGCCCTTGAGCTTGCAAGTGATTTTAATAGGTCATTTCATCAGACATCCCATCTGATTCTTGAGAAGTTTCTAGAAATGCCTTACAAGTGAATGTAAATATCTACACTACAGAATGTACCCACAGGGATGGAAACCCTGATTCTGACTACCCTCTGTTGGATTGGGAAGACAGGGAACTTAATACATATACCAAAACCATATGGTATTGATTTTCTAATTTGATACGTTAACAGAGTCGAAACAAATTGATGCAAGTTGCACATCTCCGTAGGTTTTGTGCAAGTGTTTGAACCTAGATCTAACTGGCTCTTTCTTGTACAACACATTATCTAACAAAACAAAACATAAGCAAATCATTTTGCTGATTACTTCTGTCACACAGACTCCGAATGAGGGAAGGCTTTTGTTTTTTAAGTTGTTGGTTTTGTTTTTTATCTCTATGTATTGGTAAGCTGGAATGAATCAGTGGCTGAGTAAAGCCTGAGTGTCTCCAGAGAACTCTGAATGTTTGACTGATAAAGCCAACATATAATGGATGGGTTTAGAAATATAAATAGCCTTGTAAAGGAGAATGAATTGTTCCTAAGCTAGAACAAGACTTGACTCATTGGTATTAGCTAAGCTAAAGAAGAAGGAAAAAAAATTGTCAAGAGAAAATAAGTTGTCAGCAATGGCAGCTCAGAAAAATGCAGAGAGAGGAAAACCAATGTTAGTGGTGTGTATCTGGACAGTGTCCAAGGAAAGAAAAATTGAATCTGGATCATGTGAGTCTTGTCTTGGGGAAACTCAGTGCTCCTCTGCAGTCCAAGACCCTCTTGTTAGATATAGCCCTTCCTAGTAAGAGGATTATTACTAAGAGTGGTCAAGTTTGAAGACTGATTTGACCAGATTTTCTAGGAGATAAGAGTTTGGTTTAAGAATAAGTCTTTATCAGGGTAAATGCCTCTTCTATACTTCTTTGAAATAGTTTTCTTTGTAAAAAGCTAGCAAGACAGTCCTGGGTCATGGGACTACTGATTTACCTCAATGGGCACCAAAGTCCAGCTATCTCTAGGCTTTAGGAAAAACTGTCTCCTTCACTATGGATAGTATATCCAAAATTATCTGTACTTTGAAATTGAAGTAATATGACCTGAGATTTGGTAGAGATTTAATTAAAAGGCCAGAATAGACCACTCTACCTACTTTGATGCTAGGCTCTACATTGCTGCTAGCCTATTACATTAACTAGGGTGACAAGATTATGGTGACAAATAAACCTATAGCTGTTGTTAGCGCAACAAAACAGACGTTTGTTGCTCATATTACAGTAAAGACTGTTTACAGTTTGGTAGAAGCAGGTGGTGGTAGTGTCTGTATATGATGGCAGTGTGTGGTCTCTTCCCTACATAGTCATTCATGAACCAAGACTATGGCAGCTCTGACATCTTTAATTCATAGCTCCCAACATTGCCCTTGGAACCATCTTCTTCCCCAGGTTGAAAGGAAAAATAACTCATAAAGGAACATGTGGAAGGATTTTACAATTATGGTTATAATTGGTACATATTATTTTCATTCATAGTCTAATTAGCTATAACTCGGTCACATGACCAATCTAACTGCAAAGGACAATGGGAAATGTAGTCTGGCTCTATGCCCAAGGAGAAGAGGAGAAAAGATTTTGCCAACACCATTCACTGACAACTAGGCAAAAGGATTTCTACTCGTGGAACAGCTAAGATCACAGAAGGACTAAACTGGAGTTGAGTAAATAATTTTCTCAGTTACTCCTAAATTGTTGCGTGTGCGTGCGTGCGTGCGTGTGTGTGTGTGTGTGTGTGTGTGTGTGTGTGTGTGGTGTCTGTTGCTGTTCCAGCATTTTCCCCTTTATCACCCTGTTCTTTCCTCTCTGGTAAAACTTATCAGAAAAGACAAAAGTTTTAGAGTGAGATGATCTGAGATTGAAAGCCAGCTCTTTTGCTTTCCAGCTACATAACCTCATCAAGTTTTAGTTTCCTCATCAGCAAAATGAGGATAATGTCTAGGCTACTGGAAGACCAAACTGGGATGAGATCTGATGTTGGGTGCTTCTGTGTTTTGGACACATCAGCTCATGTTAGAACAATCTGGTCACTAGAAAAGTGGGGAATAATGTCTTTGGTTTTGATTGAATAGAATCACTTGAAATTTCCAATCTTTTGTTTTTTCTTCTTGATTTTTTTCCTTTCATCAACTGTATTAAGATATACTTTATATAAAATAAAATTTACCAATTTTAAGCATGCAATTTGATACATTTTGACAAATACATACAGCAGTATAACAGCAGTCATAATAGAAAATATTTACAACTATTTCAATTAACCCAAATCTTCCCTCATGCTCTTTTGCCGTCAGTACCTACCCTTCCACCTCTGATCCCTGACAACTATTGATCTGATTCCTGTCACTTTTCCTTTTCTAGAATGTCATATTAATAAAATCGTAAAGTTTGTTTTTATGCCTGGCCTCTTTAACTTGACAAAATGCTTTTGAGATTTGTCTATGTTTTGTGCATATCAATAGTTCATCCTTTTGTTGCTTATTCTCTTGTAGAGATATACCAAATTTATTTATGAACACTATTCACAAGTTGATGAAAATGTGTGTTATTTTGGCTTTGGCTAATATGAATACATCTGCCCTGAACACTTGAGTGTAAGTCTTTGTGTGGACATATGTCTTAATTTCTCTTAGGTAAGTACCTAGGAATAGAACTGCAGTACCAGCCTTGCTTTGTATTGTTGCTGGCTAATTTATATGTGTCTGTTAATCTGACTTCCTTTATGATTCCACACTGGGGAGTAAAGTGCTTTGCACAAAAGGAAATAAATGTTGATTACTGAAATGGGATAAACCCCTCTTTAATATTTCAGTTGCTTTTATACATAAAGCAATCTCTCAAGTTTGGTCAATGTGGACTTGACAGAGAAATAGCAATATAAAAGCTATGCTCAGCTAAGTTTCTTCCATGTATTAAGCACTAAGCTACAGTTGTAACAACAGCAGTGACAAGTATTTAAGCCTCAGTAACCACAGAGATATTTTCATATCATTTTTTAACATGTGGCAACTAAGATATAGAAATGATTAGATTTGCCCAAGGTCAGCAGTTAAGAAGGGATGCAGACTGGCATTCAAACCCAAATCTACCTGATTTCCAATCCCATACATTTCCCATTTGTCTTAGTGGGCGGCTATAACAGAATACCATGGACTAGGTGGCTTATCAAAACAGAAATTTATTCCTCATAGTTCTGGAAGCTGGGTAGTCCAAGATCAAAATCAACAGATTTGGTGAACGACTTCCTGGTTCATAGACAGTCTTCTTTTTACTGTGTCCTCACATGTAGGAAATGGGTAAAGGATCTCTCTGGAGTCTTTTTTATAGGGGCATTAATCCCTAATTATCTCCTATAGGCCTTACTTCCAAATATCTTAACATCGGGGTTGATTTTCAAATATGAATCTGTGGGAGACACAGACACAGACACATTCAGCCCATAGCATCACTGATCTATGTTTTTGAGTCTGTAAAAGTAAGGACAATTTTCTAGCAATGGGCATCCATTTATAGTTCTGTCTATAAGAAGGACCATCTGGCTGCCTGGTGGCTCTTCTCTTCTTAACAGGCATCCTTCTACTTATGACAGATCACACAGGACAAGTATTGCCCAGAAATACTTTCTGTATTACATAAAGCCCATTTGGACCTTTGAGAGTTATTTTCATAAGACTCTTTTTCAATACAAGATAAAAAAAACCAGATATACTTGGTGTTTTAAATAAATATTATTATAGTAGTCCTGACATTAGAGAAGTTTCCTAAAAGTTAATCACCACCCCAACAAGGCAAGAGAATCTCTTCCAGTGGACAAACCCCTTCACCAAAATCAAGCCCTAAAACTGCTCCTAACATGTTTTTCCCCTTCTTTGTATGTGTACCAAGCTGACTCTAGAACATTGAGCCTCGACAGCATTTGGGGTCTAGGCAATGACAAAAAGACAATAATGGGAGTACTGTGTATATTTTAAAGTGCCTGATCTTTATAAACAACATTAAAATCTCTTAGCTATTTTATCTATGTCTTGAATACGAGCCAAGAATAGTGTTTTGCTCATAAAAAGTAATTTGAATGACACCATCTCAGACTTATTCAATTATGTTCTGTCAATAAGAACCTTTTGTTGCTGCAATGGCCAAGGGAGAGATTACACACATAGCATTATCGGGTTATTTCATAAAATAAATTCAAATTTTGAAAAAATTCCATTAAGTTATTCAATGTATGATTTTTTACTAAGCAGGGTGAGTGGTCTAAGGAAGCAAGATTAGGTTCATCTGACTAGTATTTGAGGCAATAGTTGGAGGATATTATAATTTCCTTATTAGTTAATAAGTCAATATTTTTTTGCTTCTTCCTCCCTATTCTTATAAAATAGTCTTAAAAATTCTTGTAAAACTTATCAGAAGAGACACAGTCTTTGGAGTAGGATGATCTGGGATTGCAGGCCAGCTCTTTCACTTTCCATCTACATGATTTCTTCAAATTTAGTTTTCTCATCAGCCCAATAAGGGCAATAATATTTACTTACAAGGCAGTCGTGAGAATTAACTTGCTGTTTATGCCATTGCTGTGGTTGTCAGTATAGAAGGAAAACAAGTTTAGGTGGGGAATAGAAACTCATCCTTGTGGTAAGCTCTGGTGCCTGTGGGAGAGTCATGAAATACTTAAAGATAGTGGGTATGTGGGGCAGAGCTGAACAGCCAGATCAGAGGCATAGAGATTTGAGAGCCATCAGATATGGATGACTTCTGAAGTGCAGAAAAGTGATAGATTTGCCCAAGAAGCAGATGTAGAGCCACAAGGCTCTGGGTGGATAGGGCAGGAACCTGGAGAACACCAGCATGTTCAGGAATGAGCAGTAGTGCCTCAAAGGCAAAATATAGAAGATTTCAGAGAGAAAATACATACCATGGTCTCCTGCATTTTGGAGAGGTGGAGATGCTGTACTATGCTATTTTTATGAGGCTTTTGTTCAGATGATTAAAAAAAAAAAGAATACTTGAAAAGAGCATTGGAGAACACCATGG
This sequence comes from Pseudorca crassidens, assembly GCF_039906515.1. Lineage (NCBI taxonomy): Eukaryota > Metazoa > Chordata > Mammalia > Artiodactyla > Delphinidae > Pseudorca > Pseudorca crassidens. The sequence continues at coordinate 58,966,699 of NC_090304.1, forward strand.
GAAACCTGTAATTGCCCAAACATCCAAGTTTTTGAAGATATTGGTGGCAGCTGGTGGAGCAGCCTTTTCTTCTACTCTCCAGTTTAGGGGAAAATGCTGCCAACAATGTCTTGCTGGCAGAGGGACTGATCTGAATGTTCTCCTTTTAGGAGAGGCTGCTTTGGGAGCAAAGTGGGAAAGAGAACACCAGGACTGTCTGACAATAAAGGCTTCATCCCTGGATTGATCCAGCTTCTCTCCTGGCTCCATTCAACAAGGATCCTACTTACTGAGCACCTATCATATAATGCATGGGCTGGGCAATTAGGATAAAAATATAAGTGAGAAGCAATCTTTTCCAATGAAATTGTACAGTCTTGTGCAAGATGGAGCCATGCCAATTTATGAGGATAAATGCAAAAGCGAATGCCCAACTCCAGGCCTCATCCTATATTTCTTTATATTTTCTTGCACTTTTCATTCTGTTTCAGGCAATATTTTGTTTGCATCTATATTGTGACAAAGGTATTATTATCTCCATTTAGAGATGAGCAAATTAAGCAAAGTTAGTTTAATTTTCCTGGGACCAAAAAAGTCAAAAACACATAAAGGTGAAATATTAGCTGGCTCCTTTCCGTTGCAAAGTCCAGTTTTTCATATGACATCTCGTGCTCACACTGGAATTATAAATGCAGAAAATTCATCACAAAGTGTTAAATGCGAATGCACTGTTCACCTTTGAAATTCAAGAGAGATAGAGAGAGGGTAGGGAGAGAAAAGGGAAGAAGTCAGGAGGGAAGGATAAAAGAGACACTGAGAGTAAAATGTAGAAGGAAAGAGAATGAGAACAAGCAGAAGGAGTGAGGGAAGGAAGAAAAAGGAACTAAGAGATACAGAAGATAATGCTTACCTGAGCTAAACATCCCTTCCCAGACAATAATACTTTTAAGAATATTAAAAAATTCAGCCTCCAGAAGGTGAAAGAAGATTATTACACATTAGGGCTTCTTCAAAGGGTGACTAAAAGCTGCATAGTTAATAATCAAGGAAAGCAGGAGAAATAAAACTCAAATGGAAAATAGAACCAAAGATAAAAAGCAGATTATATTACTAACACAAGGACTTTGAAGCAAAAGCAGAATATATATAGACCTGCAGGCTGGGAAATGAAGAGAGTTTTTTCCATGGTGTGCAGATGTATATGAATGTAGCTGCACATGGATTGAATAATTTGCCTACCCTACCTCTATCTCAGCACCTGCAAAATGGGGTCGAAAGATGTGGAACCTGGAAACTTCACTTGAGCCTTGTCCTCACCTCTTATCCCATTATTTGGGGAAAAATATATATATATATATATTTTTTTTCTTTTTTCTTTTTTTTTTTTTTTTTTTTTTTTGTGGTACGCGGGCCTCTCACTGTTGTGGCCTCTCCCATTGCGGAGTGCAGGCTCAGCGTCCATGGCTCATGGGCCCAGCCACTCCGCGGCATGTGGGATCTTCCCAGACCGGGGCACGAACCCCTGTCCCCTGCATCGGCAGGTGGACTCTCAACCACTGCGCCACCAGGGAAGCCCTTGGGAAAATATTTTAATATGAACCTCGGGGTCCTCAACCTTAAAACTGAAACAATTAACTTATCTTCCATATCTATAAAGATTGTTCTGATCCTTTATCTTAAAATGAATTGAGATAGTAGTGGCATAATGGTTAAGAACATGAGCTTTGGGATAAGTGCTCACGGTTGAACTCAGGCCCTGCTATTTAATACTAAGCAAGCTATTTCACTTCTTTAAGAATCATTCCCTTACCTGTAAAATGGGGTAATAATAGTACCCAACGTACGAGGAAGTTATGGGGATAGTCTGAGAGAATGCATATTATGTGCCTTGCATAGTACCTGGTAAGCAGCAAGTTTGCAATCAACGCTATTTGATGGTTGTAATGATGACGGCAACAGTGCTCTAGAGACAATGGCAGCGATAAGAATGTTGCCTAAGGTGGTGAAGATGTAATACGCTTTGGGAAGCCTTCCCTTCCCCTTTCCTGATCCCTGGAGATAGGAATGCCCTCCTCGATGTCACTATACGACTTTGGACATACTCCACTGTGGATCTTATTATTTACATGATCCTGTTGTCACCAAATTTTCTGCCTTTCTTTCCCGCTAATCTATGAGCACCAAGAAGTTCTAAATTAGTCTTTCCTGTTACCTCATTGCCTTGGACACAGTAGACTCTCAAAGGATACCTGCAGAACAGCTTAATCAACTGAGAAAAATCCAAATAGCACACTGTAAACTCTAAAGCAGTAGAAGAATGCTCACAAGTATTAGTATAGGTGTTTATATAGATTTTTGCTCCTGTTCAATTATTCTTCCAAATAATAAGCACTCTGTGTGTTAGGAAGGTGTCCAATATCGCCATACCTGTGACTATGAAAACAGCTGCTCTTTGTTTGCTACAAAAGCAAAGTAGGAAGAAATCAACGTGAAGGCATTTAACACACCACAGAAGAATAAAAATTCAAGCAATATAAAACTTGCTGACAAAAGAGTGGTCATAGAAGAATGGCATTAGCATCTCCTGGGATCTTATGAGACAGGCAAAACCTCAGGTCCCACCCCAGACCTACAGAATCAGACTCTGCATTTTAACCAAATCCTCAGGTGATTCCTACACATACTGCATTTGAGAAGACCTGCTCTACATCCTTGGGCACACTAAATGGAGCAGGCAGCAAGCCCTTTTTTCTGAACCCTCTTTAGGAAAAGGCATGTGATGAAGAAGAAGGAAACAGATGTTTACAGATCACCTATTATGTACCCAGCTCAGAATCGGTGTTTTGATATGAAATTTACTTTAATCCCCCCAGGAGTTTCGTAAAGTTTGTGTTGTTATCATTCTTTCTGTTGCTGCTCAAAGATGATAAATAGCGTAGCCAACACAATGAGCAAGTGGCAAAGTGTGAATTTGACTTGATGACTCTACTTCAAAGCCAGTTTTTATAGAAAGCTGGTAGCCAGCTCATCAAGCCCTACTTTGGTAAACTTGCTCTCAAGTCTCCAAAACTCCTTTCTAGCACCATTATAGACACACTTTTACCTCTATCTGAAGTCCTGGAACACAACTTTCTTAATGTTCAGACTTTGAATTTAGGCATAAACGGGTTAAAATTCCTTCTTCCCTTCTTCATTTCTATGGAACACTGGGCATCACCTAGCACTCATCTACCTAAACAGAAATAACACTGTTCAGGAGGAAAATTTTTTCCTCTACCTTTTAGGTTCTTCTAAGAATTAAATTAACATGAGACAGATTAAAAGGACAGAATCAAACAAAAGTCTAATAATGTGTATACTTGGGAGAGACCCAGGAGAACTGAGTAACTCACCAAAATGGCCCAAACTCTCACCTTCAATACCATCTTCAGCTAAAGAAAAAACAGGATGTTGGGGTCAGTGGTTTGGGACCTTAAAGGGGGAGAAGGCAATTCACATGAAGATCGAAAAGCAAATATGTAGTAAACAAATGTTTGTGGGGCCATGCAGAGACCATGCGACACAGACTGGACTCTGATCTCTAGGCCTTGCTGAGTTTGCCCACCACACCTGGCCATTATTCTTTGCAGAAGTCTCTAGTGATAGCTCTATTCCTGGAACAGGTCCTTTATCTAAAGGGAGGTGAAAAGAAAGACCTCCTGAGTCTCTTTGGCCTTGGTTGTTTTCAGCTCGAAATATAATCCTCACACCAGAGGCTTTTTCTTTTTTTAAATATATTTATTTATTTATTTTTGGCTGCGTTGGGTCTTCATTGCTGCGTGCTGTCTTTCTCTAGTTGCGGTGAGCGGGGGCTACTCTTCGTTGCAGTGCGCGGGCTTCTCATTGCGGTGGCTTCTCTTGTGGAGCACGGGCTCTAGGCACACGGGCTTCAGTAGTTGCGGCACGAAGGCTCAGTAGTTGTGACTCATGGGCTCTAGAGCACAGGCTCAGTAGTTCTGGCACACGGGCTTAGTTGCTCCGCGGCATGTGTGATCTACCCGGACCAGGGCTCAAACCCGTGTCCCCTGCGTTGGCAGGTGGATTCTTAACCACTGCGCCACCAGGGAAGCCCTCTCAGAGACATTTTGAGGTGGAAAATTTTACTGCCCTACAACCCCTACACCAAAAGACTGCTACCAAGTCTTAATACTGTGTACATAAAGCACTTGACACAGTCCCTGTGAATTGCTCAACAAATGCTAGGTGCTACTCCAAATAAATAGTTTACTTCTCAACACACTAGTCAATATAAATAATACCCCAAAAAAGTCTTGAAGTATTGCTTATGCCTATGTTCTTTTGGTCAACAGTTAGCTGTTTCATGTACCTGTATATTTCAAAAGGGCCTCATGACAAAGACCGTATATCTAATTCCAAACTCATGATTTTCCCCTGCCTTCTCCCACTACAGCTTGAGACGTCTTCGTCAAATCAATTATTACACTTATTGTAGTTAATTTTTACTCTCATTGCACTCTGACTTCTTTAATATTAAGGGCTGTATTTTATTCATCTTTTGAATCTCCAGTCCCTAGCACAGTGCCTTGCAGGTTGAAAATATTACATGATTTTTATGATATTTGTCTAGACATGTTTTGTGGCTCAATTTTAGTGAGTTCAGAGAAACACCATTGTTCGTTGTCCCAGAGGGAACTGCCATATTTACTTTAAATCTTGCATTCGGTAACTTTACAAACTATTCTGTTTGAGAAACTAGACTGTCCACCTCAGAGTCTGGATTTATTATTAAAATGGTGCTATATTTATAGAATCCTTTTTTATTTTAAGACTGAAAAAGAAAAATCCCACTTGTGAAATAATACTGGTTTGCCAGGCCACAGGTAAATAAAAAGATCCTCTGTAAATCTTGCTCTTTGGTAGGAGAAGAGTAAGTATAAGGAATAGAAGGAGTTGCCATTATGCTAACTGAAACCTCAGCTCTTTTGCAAGAAAGTCATATCTAATGATTATTTGACAAGGATTATAGTTTCCCCTATCTGTTGCCATCAGTTGATTAATAATATAGTATGAAGGCTATTAGTTTGGTTAGTCTCCGAGTAGAACTTATGTTGTAAATCCTGTAGAGATGGATCTCTGCTCTGAGTCCATGATCTAACCCAGAGTCTTCTATTCCACAGGGAGGTTACATGCAAAATGTGTGAAGGTTCAGCATATCTTAATATCAAACAGAAATGAAGACTCTTTGGACTACAGTGTTCAAACTGAGGACCTCAACACTTAATGGTTTGTGTTTTCTAAGAGGTGGAGTATCGTAAATGTTCCCAGGCATTACAATTCAACTGTCCTAGGGTTTGAATCCCAGATCAAATACTCTGTGATTGTGTGAAGTTAAAAAATTCCGAAACTTCACTTAACTTCATTCTTTAATCTGTAAACTTGAAATAACAATCTAAGTTTCAGGGCTATTGAGAAGATTAAAATGAGGTGGCATGCTTAGTAGGCAGGAGGTGTTCATAAATGGTAGCTATTCTACTTTTTTCCAAAGTGAATCTCTAGATTCTGGTCAAATTTGATACACTATAAAAGAACATCAATATACAGCATAAGTTCACACTGGGGAGCTCTACTTTTCGATGCATTTCTCTCTGAGACTTAGGTCTGTAAAATCTATACATAATGTTTTAGATTAGCAGAAGTTGCTTAAGGCACAGAATTCCACCCAAATTAAATCAGAAAAGCAGAACTTGGAAAGTTAATAAAGATATGTCTAAAATTAGAGTAAAGCTTTTACATGATGATGATGATGACGACAATGGTGGTGATAGCCGTCCTTTATTGAATACCTATTATGTGCTAGGCTATGTAGTAAATATTTTATACACATTATCTCTAAGTTTTGGCAATGCCTATATAGGAGATGCCCGTTCTATGGAAACTGAAGCTCAGGGGGCTTAAATGACTTGCTGGGAGTCAAACAACTAATAACTGTCAGAACACGGACTACAACTCAGATATTCTCTGACTCCACAGCCAGTAGATGGAATAGACTACAACTCTACTCAATTGGGAAAAAATGTAACAAAAGTATTCTACCAAGAAATTACTAAAAGGAAAGCCAAATACTAAAAAAAAAAAAAAAAAAAATGCCAGCACATCTCCAACATTACTCAGAGGAAATTTCAGTGCCCTGACAAACTAGCACAAGTATTCTGGTCACTTTGCAGGTGATCCCTATGTGGATCCAGGTACAGCTGGCAAACATGAATTTTTCATTATCAAAAATAAACTTGGTTACTGTGACTTAAATATTCATGAATTTAATCATCATTGGATATACTGGCCAAGTCTCTGATTCCACAAAGTTGAATCTTGCCTCAAAATCATGTTGCCTCCATGAGGCTTGTACTGTATTGAGCCCATCTATCATAAAACCCATGTTAGAACACTTAGCCAATCTTCTGCTGTGACATTACTATCTTTTTTTATGAAATATCGTCTTAAAATCAAATGACCAAAGGGGAAAGGTGGCAGAGGGAAGGATAGATTGAGAGTTTGGGATTGACATATACATACTACTATACTTAAAACAGATAACCAACAAAGACCCACTGTATAGCATAGGGAACTCTGCTGAATATTCTGTAATAACCTAAAAGGGAAAATAATTTGAAAAAGAATAAATATATGTATATGTATAACTGAATCACTTTGCTGTATACCTGAAACTAACACAACATTGTAAATCAACTATAGTCCAATATAAAATAAAATATTTTATAAAATGGCTTTTAAATGGGCATTTTAAAACAGATTTTATGACATTTGGTATGTGGGTAAAGTATCCAAAATAAATATCTAGCCACAGAGAGTATCCACATTCCCTTTTCATTTTCTTTTTCCTCTCTCTCTATTTCAGAAAAAAAAAAAAGTTTGCTAAATCATGAATATCATCTGCATAAAAATTAAGTAAGTGGAGTCTTTAAACCATTCCTGTATGCCAGTATTTTATGGACATATTTGGAGAAAATACAGTCACTTCTCCAGAAGTGACTCAACTTCCAAATGCTAAGGCCATCTACTTCCTGACAGGCGCTACCAAGCAGCTGCTACCAAAAAGAGATTGGCCCTTGGATATCTAAACTGGTTGCCAGTCTATTTGTTCATTGAAATTAAGGGTCACAGTGTTATGAGATGAATCTGTCAAGACCCATATGCAAACCCTCGCCCAATTACCAAGTGCAGGAGGCACCTGGAATGGCAACAGGGGTGGAATGACTCCACACATCACACAGCCCAACTTTATGATTGCTTTGAAGGAACTCAAAGGGAGTTTAAAAGCAACAGAATGAATTAGCCTGCTAGGGCTTTGGCCTGGTGATATACAATGCTCCCTATACTCTATTCCTGTCCATTAGTTTAATGAAAGCAAATTAAGTTAATTATTTAATAAAACATTTTCTTTTTAATGAAATCTGTTGCTGATCCCATTAGATAAAAGACACAAAGACAGTCTGAAAAGAATAATGCACAGTGCACACTGTAATTTTGAAGCCTTGGATTAGGCCCTTCTCTGGGATTGTACAGGTGCCCTTGACAGTTTTCATCAAGATATAGGCTATTTTCTGCAGATGGTCGTGGAGTCTTGGCAAGAGTTCATGATAAGTTACCCTGGATTTATGCACCAGGCAGCAGACACCTCGGTAGTAAAAAGAGCCAGAGTTCTAGCAGGAGCTGAATCTGACCTCAGAAAAGTCAATTACCACTCTATAATCTTTGCCAAATCACTTCTTTCTCTGAACGTCAGATTCCTCATCTACATAATGGGTAAAAAGGTCTATCTCACACAGTTATAGAAGAAACCACATTTAAGTCTGGTGCTTAAAAACTGTTCAGTATATGCTCCTCAATTCCACAAATCCTACCCTATTCTGCCAGTGTTCTAAGCCCTTAGATAATTTCAGGCAAGTGGGATCAGAGCAGCAATAAAGGTCACAGCTGTAAAAGCTTAGAGACCTCCTACTACAACTTTTTAGAAAGTGTCCATAAAATGTATGTATCCTATTCTTTGCTCATTTACCCCTTTCATAAAAATAATTCTTAACATGCAAAATATCAAAATAAATGTGAGGTTTCTATTGATGTATCAGTATAAAGCCTACTAAAGCACACCTGTTTTACCATCCATGTATCTTTTTCTTATATATAAATTTATTTATTTATTCGTTTTTATTTTTGGCTGTGTTGGGTCTTTGTTCTGTGCGCCAGCTTTCTTTAGTTGCAGCGAGTGGTGCACGGGCTTCTCATTGTCGTGGCTTCTCTTGTTGCAGAGCACAGGTTCTAGAACGTAGGCTCAGTAGTTGTGGCACATGGGCTTAGGTGCTCCGCGGCATGTGGCAATCTTCCCAGGCCAGGGATCAAACCCGTGCCCCCTGCATTGGCAGGCAGATTCCCACCCACTGCGCGACCAGGGAAGCCCCCATGCATGTATCTTATTCAGGACTTTTCTTCTTTCTGAATGCATTTCAAGAGAGAGACAGGAAGACATCCCTGAGCTTTGTCTCTTCCTTAGCACCTTGCTCATATTAGGCTTTTTTTTTTTTTTTTTTTTGCAGTACGCGGGCCTCTCACCGTTGTGGCCTCTCCCTTTGCGGAGTACAGGCTCCGGACGCGCAGGCTCAGCGGCCATGGCTCATGGGCCCAGCCGCTCCGCCGCATGTGCCCCGGATCTTCCCGGACCGGGGCACGAACCCGTGTCCCCTGCATTGGCAGGCGGACTCTCAACCACTGCGCCACCAGGGAAGTCCCATATTAGGCTTTTGAAGGAAGGGTTAAAATAGAAAATACTGCGCTTCCAAATGGGGAGGCTCGTGCTTTATGTTTAAGCCACAGTTTTATTCTTAACTTTTTAATCCCAAACATAACTCATCTTCTTGGAGAAATGAGCTGAAAGACAGATGTGATTGTTATTTTGCTATTTATCTATTGAGATTATAGATGTGATCCTCAACCCATATTGAAATATCAATAGTATCATATTAAGTTAGCCATAACAGTCTAAAGGTCATATATTTTAATTGATCTTTAATAAAAATACAGTATAACAGTACATTATTTTCTAGAACTCTTATATGTGTACTTCCCTAGAATATGAACTCTTTGAAAGCACAATCTCCAGCACAAAGTCACTTCCTGACACATATTACACATGAATTAACATAATACTGAGCTAATTAACAGGTGAATGAAGAAATTAGCTTGTGAACTGATCAGGTCTTTTTTTTTTTTTTTAAAGGTTGGAAGTTAGCTTTTGTTTTATTTATTTATTTATGGCCACAGCTGCACAGCCTATGGGATCCTAGCTCCCTGACCAGGGTTCAAACTTGGGCCCCCTGCAGTGGGAGCGTGGAGTCCTAACAACTGGACCACCAAGGAATTCCCTGATCAGGTCTTTCTTGTAAAGGGAAAAGTAAGCTCTGTCCATTTTCAAAAATAAATCAGCAACTTGGTATAAATGAAAAATATAATATAGACTTTGGAAGGAGATAGCTCTTAATTTCATATCCATTTTAGATAGCTAGCTTGTAGGTAGATCATAGATAGGTGAAGAGGTAGATAAAGGGAGAAGGGAAGATTTTTGCTCCCAGTGGAATGCGGAATGCCAACAGGTAAATGCAGGTGGAATGCTGGAGTTCGAAAATCAGCATTTTGTATCCATCATAGGAAAAAAGAAATCTATCTATCTGTCTATCTATCTATCTATCTCTCCATGATCTCGGGTGGCCTTGGCCTGTAGCCCCTTGAAGCAGAGTTTCTGTTTCCAGCCAGTGACTGAGGTCAGGCCGCAGTGGTAAGAGCACTGAATCCTAGCCACTAGATCAGTGGTCAATGACAAGGCCCTGGTCCTATGGCTTTGCAGGAAAATAATTCCCACAAAGACAGAAAGTACTGAAACAAAGTATTTACTACGAGAAAAAAGAAGTAGAGTACGTGTGGATAGACACACAGGCGGGCTCAGAAAGAGAGTCGCACCCTTGTGGCAGTTTAAATCACTTATATGGGGCATTTCTTCCGGGTTTCCTTTGGCCAATCATTTTGATTTACCTGGTTCAAAGTCCGTATTTGGTATATCTCAGGATTTTCCCATGTGTGCTCGCGCATCTCTTACCCAAGATGGATTCTACCGAACAGGCCTGTGGGTAGTGAGCATCAGTTGGCATCAGTTAGCATCATTCCCCTTTTGACCACCAAGGAGCCTTTCTGTGCATGTGTAGTTGGGGAGGTCTCCTGACTTTGAGAATGAGGAATATGTGGTCTTTTATCTTCTATCTGGGCAGGGCCCGGCCTACTCTCTCAATTGTCCTGTTATTCTTGTCTGGGAGTATCAGTTCACAGGAACGAACTCAAATCGTTTGCTCCAGGGGCCCATCTATTTCCTGCTTCATCCAGAAAGACTCATCAAAGGATGCTAAATCTAGAGGAAAATTCTGATGAGCAGCAGGGGATTTTCATGGTCTTAAGAAATCTCCCCCATAGACCATGTATTAGTTGCAAGAGAAAAAAATAGTAATCAACAATGGGGGAAATTCGACGACACCTGGACTAAGTGATCAAAATTAATATCACCAGTAAGAAGTAAGCCTCCAGATGTGATACTCTGAGAAGAAGAAAACATTGAACAACCTGAATCTAATCATGAGGAAACACCAAATAAACCATAAATAGGGAACACTCTATTTTTCTTAAAAGGGGGGGTGTATTTTTAAAAATGTAAATGTCAAAGAAAACAAAAGTATAGTGGAAATATTCTAGATTAAGGTAAGCTAAAGAGGCTTGATAATTAAATATAATACCAACTCAACTGACTATTGTATTGAGGGGGGAAAACACTAGCAAGGACATATTTGAGTCAACTGACAAAGTCGGAGAACAGATAGTAGATTGAATAAAATATTGTACCATTATTAAATGTACTTCAGTTATCTCAGAGAATCTTCCTATTTTTAGGAAATATGATGTCATTACATTTAAATGTCCATAAATTATCTAATTTATCCTTAAATGACCCATAAAGGGTGCAGAAATTATAAATTAGAGTAAAATGTTAATAATAGGTAAACCTAGATTATTGAGTGTTGTACTATTTTTTTTGCAACATTTCTATAAGTTTAAAATTATTTCCAAATTAAAAGGTAAAGATTCTTTTTTAAAAAAAAATGACTCTAGACCACAGACAAGTGATTTTTTTATATGGCCTTTTTGGGTCAACCTGCTATATGGAGAATAAGATGGGGGCAGGATGGAAATACCGGGTGTTGAATTCTTTGTAAAACTTTCTAAGTGGTAATATTCTTGTCTGCCTAAAATCTTGCTTCGTATTCTCAGAACTTAAGTATTTTTACTTCTCCTTCTTCTTTGAGAGTTGAAACCATAGCTCCCCAACCTCAGAACCCATGCTTTTTGCCTAACGCCATGCTGTTTCATACAGCATGTCTCCTGTCAGAACCTCTTTTGAGACCAGCCAGCAACACAGCAGGCGTTTTGCCAGTTCAGAACGGAGCCCCTCCAGGACTTCCAGAACACCTGGCCCTGGTGATGTGAAGGAGGGAACCCAGGACAAATTTACAGGATCTGATGAAGAAAATTTTGGAGTCTGGGATACACGACTCCACCTTAAAGATTATAGGCATTTTATGCAAAACTGCATCACAAAATTTGTGGCTGCAACTTAAAAATAACAGACTTTGTTCCTTTCTGGTATATAATAGGAGCAGATTGTTCAATAGGATGAGCAGAGGAGGAAATTTTGTTTGTTTCTCTTTTTTTTTTTTTGTTCCTATTTTGGGAATACCGAATAGAGTTATTATAAATCACTCAGGCATGAAACAAATGACTGCATTAAAATTGTGAAATGACTTCAATTAAATAAATAACAAAACCTGTGTACTACTGGGCACTAGTCTATTATAAGAATCACTCTGCAATTGTGTGTTTAGCATTCAGACCCTCAGTCAGGTGACATGTGTAATTGCTCAAGAACTTGACCTCATAATAATGTCTACCTTTACTGTATAATATAGAATGTCTACAAAGGAAGCCACCAAAAATATGGTCCTTTCTTTAGTTGAATAGGAAGAGAGTGGAATTGAGAAAAATTAGTAATCAAGCTAGAACAGGTAAACTAATCACCTGGTTCTAATTTCATAGCTCTGTCCTTTATGCCACATAGACTGGATTGTGATATCTATAACAATACTAACTCTATGAGGAAACACAGCTACAAAAGAGGGGGGCAATACCTATCTGCTCATCTTCGGTTGATTTGACTGAAGAAGCATTGTGACTGTTAAGGACGGGTCATTGATGAGTTGCTTTCTCTCCTGTACTTATCATGCTGCCCAGAAATGAGGTGATGTTTATTACTTGTGTGTTGAATGAAGCATTAAGGGAATGCAATGTTATCACCCCACCGCGCACCTACTATATACTTATTGTGTGTTAGGCACTGCCACAGGTGCTACATGATTTATAAAACACAGTGCCATTCAAGGAGTTCACAGTCTACCTGGGAAAATATGCAGATAGTTGCAACACTACATGATGAGTTCAACTGTGAAGAGGTTTTAAGTACATGTGAGACCCAAGGGGTGTCTTTCAGAAATAACTGGGAAATACCCTGGAGGGGAGAGGATCTAATTTCTAGCAGACTATAGGGTCTTCTTAAATTTGAATTAAATATGATATTTTCTATGACAATTTAATAAATTCTGATGTGTGCAATTGACATGAGGAAAATGAGAGACATAAGGTAGTTTGAGTCCACAAAGAATGATATTTAGAAAGACAAGTATGGGTTTGGTATTCAAAATGCTTCATTAAGTGTCTGTGAGACACAGAGATGGTAAAGTCTAGAAGCTCTCCTTTTAAATCTCTATGGGGTTGTACAGTCTGAAACTCCTTACATATGTTTTCAAATTATTTCCCTCAAATCCTCTTTCAAAATAGGCATGGTGCTTCTCACATGTACTTTTTGACATATCACTTTCAAATGGACAGAGATTTTACCATCTCTATTTTACAGATAAACTGTAAACTCAACGTTCTCAAAGTCACACAGCGGAAGAGAAGGGACTCCTGGCCTAGTGCTCTTTTCCCAAAGCCAAAGTGTTCTCCCTAAGAAAAGCCTCTAGCATCAAGAAAAGTTGAATTCATTTCAGGAAATAAATATTCCAATACCATATTCTGTAGTCCAACTTCAGAAAGCTAATTTTGTTTTGCCTAGTAGTAATTTTCCTTCTGTCAACCACTAATGAATTACTAAATAGTATTTACTGTTTGTTTCAATACAATTATTCCCACTGTAACTCTCTTTTAAAAATTAGATTTAGTTTTAAAATTGCTTTAGATTTAAAGAAAAGATGCAAAGACAGTACAGAATCTTCCTATATACCCCCCCCACAGTCTCCCTTATTATTAAAATTTTAGATCAGTACGGTACATTTCCTACAACTAATGGACCAACATTTATACATTAATAATAGCTAAAAATCTATATTTTATTCAGAGTTCCTAAATTTTTATCCAATTTTTTTTGCTTTGTTTGCTTGTTTTTTGGATGTTTTGTTTTTTTGTTTTTTTCTGTTCCAGGATCTCATCCAGAACACCAAATTACATTTAATTGTCATGTCTCCTTAGGTTCCTCTTGGCCATGCCAATTTCTCAGTGTCTGCTAGTTTTTGATGACCTGGACATTTTTAAGGAGTACTGTCAGTTACTTTATAGAAGGTCCTTTGATTTGGATTTTTCTGCTGTTTTCACAGGTAGGCATGAATTATGCGTTTGGTGAAGGAAGACCACAGAGGTAAAGCGCCATGCTCACCACATCATATCAAAGGTACATGCTTATCAACACAGTTCATCACTGTTGATGTTAACCTTGATCACCCTGCTGAGGTAGTTTTGCCAGCTTTTTCCACTGTAAAATAACACTTCCCTTCATGCCATAATTCCCATACTATTGCAGAGGTACTGAACTAGACTCCCCAATACATGTCACCGTTGCATGAGGATTATTTTGAGCTAAAGGTAATCGAGACCCTGTGGGTTCAATAGAAACGACTACTCCTCCCTAACTACCTAGAATAATTTATATTGTGGATTTTTCCCAAAAAAGAGTTATTACTGGAGATAAATTTTATCTAAGTGGCCCCATCTATTTGGCAAGGCAAACATCTAATAATCAAATACCTATCGCTTATATGTGGAATCTAAAAAAAAGGGATACAAATGCACTTGTTTACAAAACAGAAATAGACCCACAGACATAGAAACAAACTTATGGTTACCAAAGGGGAAAGCAGGGGAGGGATAAATTAGGAGTTTGGGATTAACATATACCCAGTACTCTGTATAAAACAGATAACCAACAAGGACCTACTGTATAACACAAAGAACTCTACTCAATATTTTGTAATAACCAATAAGGAAAAAGAATCTTAAAAAGTATGTATAGGGCTTCCCTGGTGGCGCAGTGGTTGGGAGTCCGCTTGCCGATGCAGGGGTTGCGGCTTCGTGTCCCGGTCCGGGAGGATCCCGTGTGCCGCGGAGCGGCTGGGGCCGCGGGCTATGGCCGCTAGGCCTGCGCGTCCGGAGCCTGTGCTCCGCGGCAGGAGAGGCCACGGCGGTGAGAGGACCGTGTACCGCAAAAAAAAAAAAAAAAAAAGTATATATATATATATATATATATATATACACACACACACACATAACTGAATCACTTTGCTGTACACCTGAAACTAACACATTATAAATCAACTATACTTTAATAAAAAATAAATACATAAACTACAAATTATCGTGCTCAAAAAATAATAATCAAACATCTGCTCTTCTTATTATCATCCTGTGAATGACCCTCCTGTCCTTGGAAGCCCCAGGCCCTTATCTCACTCCTTAGCTCAGGATGACATATATACCCTTTCTGTCTCTGAACCTCTCATGTATGTGGGGATCCAGTATACACAGAATTAACTTCGCTTTTCTCCTGTTAATCTGTGTCATGTCCATTTAATTCTTAGACCAGCCAGAACTTAGAAGGGCTGAGGAAAGTTTTCTTCCTCCCAACACTGTAATCATTAGAAAGACGTCACTATGCATAGGCTACACTTTAGGGTTGAGGAATGATGTACTGCTTCCTTGAGCACAGAGTATCTATATAAAATAATTGGAATTCTTCTGGGTGGGATATTTGTGTAACTCTCTTTTGATTCCTAAATATTAATATAAATGAATTTTTAACACGAATGTTAAAAATACAAAAAAAATAATTATTTGTAAGACCACAAATATGCCTTTTTATCTATTAATGGAGAAAAATGACCTTTATGGAATAGATACACCAGTTTCTTCTTGTGTAGTTTTAGTTTTGAAAATCATATTTTGTTACTTTTCTACCTAAAATCCTTTACTATCTTTATCATCATCAAGATAGAGCCCAATATCTTTGGCCATGCAAAGGGCTTAAAAGTTCCTTTATAATCTAACTTCATCTTCTGTTTTACTCTCATGCTATTCCATAATTCCCATGCCTTGTAGTGTTTTGAAAAGTAAAAATATTTTATGCAAAATTTCCGGTGTATAGTAGGTATACACTGTAATATGTATACCTACTTAATCCTTATAACTTAATAAAAGACAATAATTCTTAACTGCTAAAAAGAAAAGAAGAAAAAAATCTATCTTTCCTGGCATATATTAGGTGAGAATAAAATCCACTTACCAAATAAATGCAGAAGCAGAAGGTTCAGAAAATGGGAGGAAACAAAGTTATTTTATAGTATAGACAGTATTTTATAGTTATTTTTAGTGGTATATAGCACTAGGAGCGCCATCTTTTCCTTACAAAAGTAATAATATCAGTATACTGCTGAATATAGTATGGTCCCTGTTCCCAAGGAATTTAAAATTTATTCTATCTTGTTTCCTTATAACTAACCAAATATATAATCTAGTATAAGATGAGAAACCTTATAACTGTTGAGTTACTTCCAATCATTAGAACCATGGTTGGGATATGTCACTTTAATATTTATTGGGTACTTTCTATGGAACAGGCAATGTACCAGGCACTGGGGGATACAAGAGAAGACAATGTCGTTGATTTGGAAAGGTTCATCAATTAATAAAAATTATAGACCTGTAAGTAATTATAGTAAAATGAGATGGGTGCAAAAATAGCAGAAGTACTGTCTGAGAATAGAAGGGAAACTTCACAGAGAATGTGTGCCCTGAGGAATAAGTGAGATGGCAGTTAGCCAAGATGTTGGAGGCAAGGAGGGCATCTTTGACATGCTGAACTGCTTTTATGTGCAGATGTGTACAAAAGAGAACTCACAGCCATATTCAGCCCTTGTCCCCAATGCCATTCCTCTCTTCTTTGTGTAGTTTTAGCTCCAGAGCTGGAAGCATTTTTTGGCATTTGACTAGCTCTGCTACTTTTCAAGCCCAACTCAGGATACATTCATGTTCTTGTTAAATAAAATATAATTTAGTGGAATAGGGAAATATTTTCTGTAAAAATGTCATTCCACCAAGGAAGCCTACTCAATAAAGGACCAAGCATTTTGGCTCTTTTAGTTGAGTTTTTCTGTTTAGATTTTATAATATACAGGTGTTTATTAAAGTAATAACAATTATCGTCACTTAATAGCATTCCCTCCCCCTATTTCCTAGGTAAGGCAATTTATTTTCAAATGCATAATCTGCAAATGGAGAGATATTATTATGGTAATGGGCTAAAATGCAAAATAAATGTGGTCATGACACATGGAAAAACTTTCTCACAATGCTACCAAGGAAAGATTTGTACCTCTATGGATATTAAAAAGATAAGCTTCTTTATCAACATGTCTAGCCATTTATTCCACATATATTTCCCAGGGTTTCCAGTGTGCTAGGCATTGTGATACAAGGGTGGAGATGCATGGTTCCTGACCTCAAGACTCTGGTTAAGGGAAGAAAAGTAAACACTCTATCATGGGACTAATTTTTAATCGGGGTTCTGCACAGAGGGCAAGCTATGCTCACAGGACCCATCTACATTTGCCTGGTGATGTTAGGTAAGGTCTCAGGTGAGGCTGAAGGGATGAGTAGGAGTCTGCCAGATTTACAGCTGGGAAAAGGGCAGTAACAGTACATACATGTTACTTCCATCCTTTTTTTTTTTCATTCTTTTACTCGCATGTATAAATCCCAAATATCCGATTAAACAATAGAACTGAGGAAGCAATAAAAACAGCAGTCAAGCCCACTTTGCTACCCTGCTTCTCCCTCAAGCTTCAGCCACCTTGGTTTATCACTCTTCAACATTTCACTGTTGAACATCTGGTAAAAATAAGTTAAGTTCATGATGAACTTCTTAAATGCCACACTTCAAATCTTATCCTTCAGGTCTTTATCTCCAAAATTCTACTTACAATTTTTTTTTTTTTTTAATTATGACAGGTCTCCTAATGTCTTAATCCATTCACCTCTTATCAGAAGTCTCAGCAAGAACTTCTTTCTCTCTTTGTATTTACATTTTATTTTTTAAGGCACTTTATCCTCCTGGTCTCTTTCTAGTTCTTGAAAAACTGGAAGCTTAGTGTTCCCTCCTCTTCTGTCCGTCCCTTAAATATACACACTTCTTAAAGCAGCATCCTTTTCCCTCCCTTCTCTTCTCATGACTCTACATAGTCTTGGTTTCACAGCTTTGTTCTAATCCCCTAATAGTCACTGACAACTAGCCCTAGCACTACCTGCCCAGCTGCCAGTAGGACATCTGTATATTGGGGCTAGAACATTCTCCTGTATCACAGTGGCTAACATAGATCCTCTTTCTGTCCATCTTTTCCAATTTGGTCTTTCTCCTGTATGTATAAGAAATGCCATTACCTTCCTGTTTGAAATTTGAATCATTTTATTGTTCCAAATACTTTTTAACTCTACAATTCCTGGAATTTTAACTTTACACTACAGTAGAAACACTCTACCACATCCTTACTTGAAAGACCACTGCCTCACTCTAGCCTCATTTCCCCTCTCTTCGATAATTGCAAGTTTCCTCACTGCTTTCAATCTCTATCTTCGCCAGCTCATGTTACATTCTATAGCTACAGTGGCTCTGTATAAAGCACAGATCTATTCATGTCATTATTCACTTGCGCCACTTTTAATTATTCCTGTGAAAGAAAAAAGAAAGAAAGAAAGGAAGAAAGGAAGGAAGGAAGGAAGAAAGGAAGGAAGGAAGGAAGGGAAAGAAAGGGAAAGAAAGAAAGAAAGAAAGAAAGGAATACAACGCAAGGCATTTCAGCCCTGGAGCCAAATCTGTGACTTACCTCAGGCAACCTGTTAAAAGTAGAGAGTGAGAAGGCTTGCCTTCTCTTCCATCAATCTCCACTTCAAATATTTGAATCACATAGAACTCATTGCTATTCCCAGGTGGTTTCCTTGACTGACTTGGCTTCTGCTGTCTCCTCTACGTGGAATGCCATGAGTCTCAGCCTGCTAAAGTTCTATCATTTACCTCAGCTCAAATCCTAACTCTTCCAGGTTGCTCTGGTGCCTTGAGTGATATTTCTAACAGCCGAAACATAAAACAAAGTCTCTTTCCCCAACCCTGAATAGAGAGTCTTCCTCATAAATGTGTGTTAGACTCATGCCCAGAAATAACTTAGAGTAACGGTTATCTTTCATTCAGTCTGTTATTTTAGGCTTCCACATTATCATCATCGTTAGAGGGGGACAGTTGACTTTAGGTGTAAGATTAGCTAGAAGGTTTATTACTCCAAATTAGACCTTCTGATGAGATCCTAAATTCTCCCATATAATTATTCCTGGCAAAAAATGATCCAGCATCATACATTTAATTGCAGGTTTTTTTGTTTTTTTTTTTTTTTGAGGGGAGGGGGTAGTTAGATGGGGAGGTTGATTCACTGAAGTGAATCAGGTAAACAGCATTTAGTGCCAGGGCATTTAAAGGTTCATCCATTTCTATTTATTCCTGTAACTTAAAGGGCCCAATTAAATATAATGGGTTAAAGTATTAAAAATCTGTTTGAGTATCACTACTTACTCAGTGAGACACTGATTACAGCCTAGGGAAAAGACAATTCTATTCACAGAGCTGAGATGGGGCGAAAGATCAGAAATGGTTTATAGGCACTTTTCACCTTATACTCTTCAAGGCCTTTAATGTGGGGAAAATTGGAAATTTTGTTCTACAAAGGCTGACTTAAAAAGTGGAAGATGTGGCAAAGTATGCTGTGTTACTTTTGAGATGTGACAGCATATATTTTCCAGTTGCCATATATATGCCCCATTCCAGCTTGCCCGATCTAGGTTCCCTGAGAGATATTATCTCCTACAAAAATTTTTAAAAAGCACTATACTTTCTTTTCTTTGTTTCCTCCCCCCATCCACCGAGTTGTACCATTTGAAATCATTTTAAACAATAACATCTTCTGTGGAATTAATTTAAGCAAGATGTCTGTGGAGTGACAGAACAGTCTATTGAAAAGAGCACTGATTATGCAGTTATAGAGACTTGGTCTCGAGTCTTAATTGTACCTCATTCTTTCCTTGCTTCTTTCATTCAAGAAACATTGCACAAGCTAGCTACGGGACCTTGGCCCAGTTAATCAACCACACTAAGATTCAGTTTCCTCTCTGTGTCATATAGATATAATCATTATGGCTTGCTTCACAGGGTTGCTGTGAAGATCGAAGAAAATTATTAAAGTGAAATCACTTGTAAACTTTAAAACATGATGTAAATCCACACATTTTGATCCTGACAGAACAGTGAGATGGGGAAGCCTCAAAGGTCTTAAAAAACTTCCTTGATCGCGCAGTGCTTCACACAGTCCCATCCAGGGAACATTTACTCTGTGGGGTAGGTACACTGGGAGCCACAGGGGTGCACAGAAGGATTCTGTCATAATTGCTCTCCTAAGGGAAAGGGAGAAGAGAGGGAGACTTGGGTACTGGGGGATAGCAATCTAAGGCAGCACAAGCCAAGAGTCAAATAATTGATGCAGGCAGTAATATATGAACTTAGAGGGAGGATAATGTGGGGAAGGCTGCAATACTGCTTTCCTGGCCTCTCGTTACTGAAGGGGACATGGTCTCCGCAGGGCACTCATGGGTAGGTGGCACAGGCAGCCCTTGCCTTGGCCTGGGCTGCTCTCCCTGATAAGTACCCCCAAGGTAAGATACAGGAAATAACCATAGTTCAGAAGCCTCTGAACTAAAGGGGTCATGAAAACACAGTCCGCTAAGAGGTCAGGATCAGAAGGAGACTCTGTTTCCCCTGCATCTATAATACTCATTCCTCCTCTCTACCCTAAGTCACCCTCTGCCCGTGCCCCCCATCATTCTCCTTCTTTGCTCTCATGTATTCTCTGGCTTCTGATTAAAAAGCAGTGTTAGGTAGAGAAAAACGTACGTAGTTGTGGGTTCTACTGTTAGACTTAGCTTACTTTATAGCTTACCCTTCTAAACTTACTACAACATACTGAGCAATCCTCTTAAACCACTTACACCTCTGTTTTTGCATAAGGGGGATAACATTTACCAGGCTGTAAAAGGCAGGGAATGCTTAACAAATTGACATACTCCTTCAGCTTATAATAGGTACTCAATAGATACCTCAATAAATATTACTAATTATTGGTAGCTCTACTACACAGACCCTGCTGGGTGCCAGGGAGACATTCCTCAAATGCTTTACAGTAACATTCTTTTTACATACAAAACTATAGTAAAACCTTCTCCTCACTCACTTCAAATTTTATATTTTGTATAGAAGATCTAAAGCTGACCAGAATATTTCACACTTTTTAAACAAAATCAATAGCAAGTCTATTTAATAACCTGCTTAATTGGATAATTTCTAGATTCCTAGAGTTTTCTTCTTATTATTTTAGAGGACGAGAAAAGGAAAAACAGTTTGATTAGAGCATACAGAATAGTGACCCAATTTTTTAAATATTTTTTTTTCCTACCTTAACTTCTAGGAAACTCAGAAGCAAAGCCACCAACTTCATTAACTATTACCAAATTCACAGCTCCCTTTTCCTTGTACAATTTTACAGACATTACTGAAACTTATTCTTTGTATAAGTTGCCACACACACTAGCCTGATATCCTTATAGGGATCTCATATAGATCCTTGGTTATTACTCTCCATCGACACATGACCTCTGAAACCCTGAAAAGTCCATTTTATGACTGAGAAGCAGTATGCTGTCACTGTAGAAATAGTCCAAGCAGATAACCAGTCTAAATCCAAATAACATGCATGTATGTAAAAGATGCATTGTTTGCATAGAAAAAGATGATTCTGAAATGATTTAACTTGAATACCATTTAGCCATGTAAACTGAGATTTTTTTACCCTTTGACTAACCTTACCAAGTGCCTCTTTAGCTCATAATAGTTCACAATGCTAAAACTATAGATCTATATCAGAATGTACTTATATTCTTATGCATACCAGTTCACTGATAGAAAGCATCATAATTTACAAGTGCACTGCCACACACTGGTAAATTTCATCTTGTGAACCATACTGTGGCAGCTAATTTAAGAATTTTGGAGTGAACTTTCCCTTTCTCCCTGGGAAAATTGCTTAAACTTGCTGTGTTTCTCCTTAATTCAGTCTTAGCATTTGTGAAATGGGCTTTGGCATAAGATTAACCTACAGTTACATCCTGGCTCCAGCAATGATTACTGAGAGGTTTAAGAGATGTAGCCTTTTTAAATCATGTCCACCAAATTCATTGACACGGTTTATATCAAACAGTCGGGACCTATGTCTCTCTCCTTGAGTCTGGGCTCCACGGCTACTTGACAAATAGAATACGGCGGAAGTGGTGCTGTGCCAGTTTCTGGCTCAGGCTATAACTAACTGATAGTCTCCATTTTTCTGTCTTTCGGGTTATTCACTAATGGAATCCAGCCACCATGCTCTGAAGAAGTCGAAGCAGCCCTTGGAGAGGCCCACATGGTGAGAAACATCGTGTACGTCCTTGGCCATGTGAGTGAACCATGTTCAAAGAAGACCCTCCAAGTTCCAGGTAAACCATCTCATCTGAGGTCTAGTGGATCAGAGACAAGCTGTCTCTACCCTATTTGTGAGCAAATAAATGACTGGTGTTGTCTTCAGCCATTAGGATTTAAGGTGGTTTGCTACACAACAATAGGTGAATGGAACAGTAGAATAGACTCTTGTTTATTGAGCAGAAAGAGCTACCTTGAGGTTGTTGGGCAATATCAGAAGAAAATCTATGGAGAGACCTTCAAGATGGTGGAGGAGTAAGACGTGGAGATCACCTTCCTCCCCACAAATACATCAGAAATACATCTACATGTGGAACAACTCCTACAGAACACCTACTGAACGCTGACAGAAGACCTCAGACCTCCCAAAAGGCAAGAAACTCCCCACGTACCCGGGACAAAAGAAAAAACAGAGACAGAAAATAGGGACGGGACCTGCACCAGTGGGAGGGAGCTGTGAAGGAGGAAAAGTTTCCACACACTAGGAAGACCCTTCACTGGCAGAGACTAGGGGTGGTGGAGGGGGAGAAGCTCTGGAGCCACGGAGGAGAGTGCAGTAACAGAGGTGTGGAGGGCAAAGTGGAGAGATTCCCGCACAGAGGATCAGTGCCACCAGAACTCACCAGCCTGAGAGGCTTTTCTGCTCACCTGCCGGGACGGGTGGGGGCTGGGAGCTGAGGCTTGGGCTTCCGTCGGATCCCAGGGAGAGGACTGGGGTTGGCTGCGTGAACACAGCCTGAAGGGGGCTAGTGCACCACAGCTAGCCGGGAGGGAGTCCTGGAAAAAGTCTGGAACTTCCTAAGAGGCAAGAGACCATTGTTTCAGAGTGCACGAAGAGAGGATATTCAGAGCACTGCCTAAAAGAGCTCCAGAGATGGGCGCGAGCAGCGGCTATCATTGCAGACACCAGAAAAGGGCATGAGACACTAAGGCTGCTGCTGCAGCCACCAAGAAGCCTGTGTGCGAACACAGGTCACTATCCACACCTCCCCTCCCGGGAGCCTGTGCAGCCCGCCACTGCCAGGGTCCTGTGATCCAGGCACAACTTCCCCAGGAAAATGCACGGCGCTTCTCAGGTTGGTGCAACGTCACACCAGGCTCTCCCACCGCAGGCTCACCCCGCATTCCATACCCCTCCCTCCCCCCTGGCCTGAGCAAGCCAGAGCCACCTAATCAATTTCTCCTTTAACCCCATCCTGTCTGAGGGAAGAACAGAAGCCATGAGGTGACCTACACACAGAGGAGGGGCCAAATTCAAAGCTGAACTCTGGGAGCTGTGTGAACAAAGAAAAGAAAGGGAAATCTCTCCCAGCAGCTTCAGAAGCAGCAGATTAAGACTTCACAATCAATTTGATGTACCCTGCATCTCTGGAATACCTGAATAGACAACCAATCATCCCAAAATTCAGGCTGTGGACTTTGGGAGCAACTGTACACTTGAGGTTTGCTTTCTGCATCTAATTTGTTCCTGGTTTTACGTTTATCTTAGTTTAGCATTTAGAGTTTATTATCATTGGTAGCTTTGTTTATTGCTTTGGTTTCTCTCATCCTTTTTTTTATATATAGATATATATATATATAGTATTTTCCTTTTTCTCTTTTTGTGAGTGTGTATGTGTATGATTCTTTGTGTGATTTAGTCTGTATAGCTTTGCTTTTACCATTTGTCCTAGAATTCTGTCTGGCCTTTTTTTTTTTTCTTTAGTATAGTTTTTAGTACTTGTTATCATTGGTGGATTTGTTTTCTGGTTTGGCTGATCTCTTTTTCCTTTTTTAATACTTTAATTTTTTTTTATTTTTAATTTTTTTTTTAATTTTTTATTTTAATAACTTTATTTTATTTTATTTTTTTCTTTCTTTCTTTCCATTTTTCTCTCTTCTGAGCCGTGTGGCTGACAGGTTCTTCATGCTCCGGCCGTGTGTTAGGCATCTGCCTCTGAGGTGAGAGAGCCGAGTTCAGGACTTTGGCCCACCAGAGACCGGCCGGCTCCATGTAAAATCAAAGGGCAAAAGCTCTCCCAGCAATCTCCATCTCAATGCTAAGACCCAGTTCCACCCAATGACCAGCAAGCTACAATGCTGGACACCCTATGCCAAACGACTAGCAAAACAGGAACACAACCCCACCCATTAGCAGATAGGCTGCCTAAAATCATAATAATGTCAAAGACATCCCAAAACACACCACCAGATGTGGTCCTGCCCACCGGAAAGACAAGATTCAGCCTCTTCCAACAGAACAAAGGCACCAGTCCCCTCCACCAGGAAGCTTACATAACCCACTGAATCAACTTTAGCCACTGGCAAACAGCAAAAACAATGGGAACTACGAACATGAAGCCTGGAAAAAGTAGACCAGTAAGTTAAGCAAACACAGTAAGTTAAGCAAAATGAGAAGACAGAGAAACACACAGCAGAAGAAGGAGCAAGGTAAAATCCCACCAGACCTAACAAATGAAGAGGAAATAGGCAGTCTACCTGAAAAAGAATTCAGAGTAATGATAGTAAAGATGATCCAAAATCTTGGAAACAGAATGGAGAAAATACAAGAAACGTTGAACAAGGACCTAGAAGAAATAACAAACAAACAAACAATGATGAACTACACAATAAATGAAATTAAAAATTCTCTAGAAGGAATCAACAGCAGAATAACTGAGGCAGAACGGATAAGTGACCTGGAAGATAAAATAAGGAAATAACTACTGCAGAGCAGAATAAAGAAAAAAGAATGAAAAGAATTGAGGACAGTCTCAGAGACCTCTGAGACAACATTAAAAACACCAACATTCAAATTATAGGGATCCCAGAAGAAGAAGAGAAAAAGAAAGGGACTGAGAAAATATTTGAAGAGATTATAGTTGAAAACTTCCCTAATATGGGAAAGGAAATAGTCAGTCAAGTCCAGGAAGCACAGAGAATCCCATACAGGATAAATCCAAGGAGAAACATGCCAAGACACATATCAATCAAACTATCAAAAATTAAATACAAAGAAAAAATATTAAAAGCAGCAAGGGAAAAGCAACAAATAGCACACAAGGGAATCCCCATAAGGTTAACAGCTGATCATTCATCAGAAACTCTGCAAGCCAGAGGGGAGTGGCAGGACATATTTAAAGTGATGAAAGAGAAAAACCTACAACCAAGATTACTCTACCCAGCAAGGATCTCATTCAGATTCAACAGAGAAATTAAAACCTTTATAGACAAGGAAAATCTAAGAGAAAGAAACTTCTCTAGGCAGGAAACACAAGAGGAGGAAAAGACCTACAAAAACAAACCCCCCCCAAATTAAGAAAATGGTAATAAGAACAAAGATATCGATAACTACCTTAAATGTAACTGGATTAAATGCTCCAAACAAAGGACATACTCTGGGTGAATGGATACATAAACAAGACCTGTATATTTGCTGTCTACAAAAGAGCCACTTCAGACCTAGGGCCACATACAGACTGAAAGTGAGGGGATGGAAAAAGGTATTCCATGCAAATTGAAATCAAAAGAAAGCTGAAGTAGCAATTCTCATATGAGACAAAATAGACTTTAAAAAAAAAGACTATTACAAGAGACAAAGAAGGACACTACATAATGATCCAGGGATCAATCCAAGAAAAAGATATAACAATTGTAAATATATATGCACCCAACATAGGAGCACCTCAATACCTAAGGCAAATGCTAATGGCCATAAAAGGAGAAATCAATACTAACACAATAATAGTAGGGGACTTTAACACCCCACTTTCACCAATGGACAGATCAACCAAAATGAAAATAAATAGGAAACACAAGCTTTAAATGATACTTTAAACAAGATGGACTTAACTGATATTTACAGGACATTCCATCCAAAAACAACAGAATAAACTTTCCTCTCAAGTGCTCATGGAACATTCTCTAGGATAGATCATATCTTGGGTCACAAATCAAGCCTTGGTAAATTTAAGAAAATTGAAAAAGTATCAATTATCTTTTCCGACACCAATGATATGACACTAGATATCATTTACAGGAAAAAATCTGTAAAATATACAAACACATGGAGGCTAAACAACACGTTACTAAATAACCAAGAGATCACTGAAGAAATCAAAGAGGAAATCAAAACATACTTAGAAAAACATGACAATGAAAACATGACAACCCCAAACCTATGTGATACAGAAAAAGCAGTAATAAGAGGGGAGTTTATAGCAATACAACCCTACCTCAAGAAAAAAAGAAACATCTCAAATGAACAACCTAACATTACACCTAAAGCAATTAGAGAAAGAAGAATAAAAAAAGCCCCAAAGATAGCAGAAGGAAAGAAATCATAAAGGTCAGATCAGGGCTTCCCTGGCTGCAAAGTGGTTGAGAGTCCGCCTGCCAATGCAGGAGACACGGGTTCGTGCCCCGGTCTGGGAAGATCCCACATGCCGCAGAGTGGCTGGGCCCGTGAGCCATGGCCGCTGAGCCTGCATGTCTGGAGCCTGTGCTCCGCAATGGGAGAGGCCACAACAGTGAGAGGCCCGTGTACCGCAAAAAAATAAAAGGTCAGATCAGAAATAAATGAAAAAGAAATGAAGGAAACGATAGCAAAGATCAATAAAACTAAAAGTTGTTTCTTTGAGAAGATAAACAAAATTGATAAAACATTAGCCAGACTCATCAGGAATAAAAGGGAGAAGACTCAGATCAATAGAATTAGAAATGAAAAGGAGAAGTAACAACTGACACTGCAGAAATAAATACAAAGGATCATGAGAGATTGTTACAAGTAACTATATGCCAGTAAAATGGACAACCTGGAAGAAATTGACAAATTCTTAGAAAAGCACAACCTTCTGGAACTGAATCAGGAATAAATAGAAAATATAAACAGACCAATGACAAGCACTGATATTGAGACTGTGATTAAAGATTTTCCAACAAAAGTCCACCACCAGACAGCTTCACAGGCGAATTCTGTCAAACATTTAGAGAAGAGTAACACCTATCCTTCTCAAACTCTTCCAAAATATAGCAGAGGGAGGAAAACTCCTAAACTAATTCTACAAGGCCACCATCACCCTGATACCAAAACCAGACAAACATGTTGCAAAGAAAGAAAACTACAGGCAAATATCACTGATGAACATAGATGCAAAAATTCTCAACAAAATACTAGCAAACAGAATCCAACAGCACATTAAAAGGATCATACACCATGATCAAGTAGGGTTTACCCCAGGAAAGCAAGCATTCTTCAATATATGCAAACTAATCAATGTGATATACCATATTAACAAATTGAAAGAGAAAAACCATATGATCATCTCAATAGACCCAGAAAAATATTTCAACAAAATTCAACACCCATTTATGATAAAAACCCTCAAGAAAGTAGGCATAGAGGGAACCTACCTCAACATAATAAAGGCCATATATGACAAACCCACAGCCAACATTGTTCAAATGGTGAAAAACTGAAACCATTTCCTCTAAGATCAGTAATGATACAAGGTTATCCACTCTCACCACTATTATTAAACATACTTTTGGAAGTTTTAGCCACAGCAATCAGAAAAGAAAAATAAATAAAAGGAATCCAAATTGGAAAAGAAGTAAAGCTGTCACTGTTTGCAGATGACATGATACTATATATACAGAATCCTAAAG
Organism: Pseudorca crassidens; assembly: GCF_039906515.1. Lineage (NCBI taxonomy): Eukaryota > Metazoa > Chordata > Mammalia > Artiodactyla > Delphinidae > Pseudorca > Pseudorca crassidens. The sequence continues at coordinate 58,994,420 of NC_090304.1, forward strand.
ATGCTACGAGAAAACTACTAGAGCTAATCAATGAATTTGGTTAAGTAGCAGGATACAAAATTAATGCACAGAAATCTCTTGCATTCCTATGCACTAATGATGAAAAATCTGAAAGAGAAATTAAGGAAACACTCCCATTTACCATTGTTACAAAAAGAATAAAATACCTAGGAATAAAACTACCTGGGGATATAAAAGACCTCTATGCAGAAAACTATAAGACATTGATGAAAGAAATTAAAGATGATACCAACAAATGGAGAGATATACCATGTTCTTGGATTGGAAGAATCAATATTGTGAAAATGACTATACTACTCAAAACAATCTACAGATTCAATACAATCCCTATCAAACTACCACTGTCATTTTTCACAGAACTAGAACAAAAAAATTCACAATTTGTATGGAAATACAAAAGACCCTGAATACTCTAAGCAATCTTGACAAAGAAAAACGGCACTGGAGGAATCAGCCTCCCAGGCTTCAGGCTATACTACAAAGCTACAGTAATCAAGACAATATGGTACTGGCAAAAAAACAGAAATATAGATCAATGGAACAGGACAGAAAGTCCAGAGATAAACCCACGCACATATGGTTACCTTATTTTTGTTAAAGGAGGCAAGAATATACAATGGAGAAAAGACATCCTCTTCAAAAGTGGTGCTGGGAAAACTGGACAGCTACATGTAAAAGAATGAAATTAGAAAACTCCCTAACACCATACCAAAAATAAACTCAAAATGGATTAGAGACCTAAAAGTAAGGCCAGACACTATAAAACTCTTAGAGGAAAATATAGGCAGAAAACTCTATGGCATAAATCACAACAAGGTCCTTTTTGACCCACCTCCTAGAGAAATGGAAATAAAAACAAAAATAAACAAATGGGACCTAATGAAACTTAATAGCTTTTGCACAGCAAAGGAAACCATAAACAAGACAAAAAGACAACCCTTAGAATGGGAGAAAATATTTGCAAATGAAGCAACTGACAAAGGATTAATCTCCAAAATTTACAAGCAGCTCATGCAGCTCAATAACAAAAAAACAAACAACCCAATCCAAAAATGGGCAGAAGGCCTAAATAGATATTCCTCCAAAGAAGATATACAGATTGCCAACACAGACATGAAAGGATGCTCAACATCAGTAATCATTAGAGAAATTCAAATCAAAATTACAATGAGGTATCACCTCACACCAGTCAGAATGGCCATCATCAAAAAATGAACAAACAATAAATGCTGGGAATGTAAATTGATACAGCCACTATGGAGAACAGTATGGAGGTTCCTTAAAAACTAAAAATATAATTACCTTACGACCCAGCAATCCCACTACTGGGCATATACCCTAAGAAAACCATAATTCAAAAAGAGTCATGTACCACAATGTTCATTGCAGCTCTATTTACAATAGCCATGACATGGAAGTAACCTAAGTGTCCACCGACAGATGAATGGATAAAGAAGATGTGGCACATATATACAATGGAATATTACTCAGGCATAAAAAGAAATAAAACTGAGTTATTTGTAGTGAGGTGGATGGACCTAGTGTCTGTGATACAGAGTGAAGAAAGTCAGAAAGAGAGAAACAAATACTGTATGCTAACACATATATATGGAATCTAAAAGAAAAAAAGAAAGGTTCTGATGAACCTAGGGGCATAACAGGAATAAAGATGCAGACATACAGAATGTACCTGAGGACATGGGGAGAGGGAAGGGTAAACTGGGACGAAGTGAGAGAGTGGTATGGACATATATACACTACTATATGTAAAACAGATAGCTAGTAGGAAGCAGCCACATAGCACAGGGAGATTAGCTCGGTGCTTCGTGACCACCTAAAGGGGTGGGATAGGGAGGATGGGAGGGAGACACAAGAGGGAGGAGATATGGGGATATATGTTTATGTATAGCTGCTTCACTTTGTTATAAAGCAGAAACTAATACACCATTGTAAAGCAATTATACTCCAATAAAGATGTTTTTAAAAAAAAGAAAATCTGTGCCTTATACGAATGTTACCAAATTATTTTCTTTAAATTTAGCCAATTCAAATATTTGTGAATTCTAAACAGATTCCCCATCACTCTCCATTAATAAGATAAATTATAATACTGCTGTTGTTTATTGAATAACTCTGTACTAGACATTGAATGGGCACATTACAGGTTTTTTAATTTGATTTCATATTAATACTGTAATTGCATTATTATTGTATGCATTTTACTGATGAGAAAATTTAGGTTTAGGGAACCTATATAATAATAAGTAGCATGATCTGGATATGAACACTGATGGATTAATGTCAAAGCCATGTTACCTTTTATGTGTATAATTCATTAAAGGGTGCATTTTCAAATCAATATGAGAGCAAATACTGAATGGGCTTAGGAAAAAAAGACTTTAATAAGACTTTATTTGATCAAGTTATTTAAGTAGTGGAGTAGACAGTGCCTTTTAGACAGAGGCAACAGCAGCAGCAAAGGCTCTGAAGCATGATGTACCTTTGCTAGGGAACTGCATATGTTTTGGTATTGCTGGGGTTTTGAGTTAGGGGCAGGGATTGGTTGAAAAAGAGATTGAAAAGGTAAGCTAAAGAGTGCTCAGTCAACCATGTGTGCCTTTTGGAGGAGACTGGCCTCATCTTGCTAGAGAACCACTGAGAGTTCTCAAGCGGAGACATGGTATGGTAAAATTGTATAACCAACCTCTTAGGTATCTCCATCATATGTCTGACAACGTAATTCAAAGTCCAATATTAAATTGGATTCTCTGAATTCTGATTATTGGTACTTCTACTACTAAGGTTTTCACCTAAATGGTCTTGAGCCCCTTGGGGATCATGAAATTATTGCACGGGGTCTAAGAATTCTTGTGCTTGTATACTTCAACGTATGAGAGTTATACATCATATTCTCCATGTTGAAATTCCTTTATATTAGTGAAGCTGTTAAATAAAGTAGCTTTGTATAATCTGTGCTTTAGAGAATCAAGAGAAAGCCTAGATTCATGCCTTGGGGTTAGATGAACAGGAGGGAGAAATACAGTGACACAAAGGGACAGTTTCAATCAGCCAAAGGTAACTGAAGAAGAAGCAAGGGGCAGTGCTCTGAAGAAAAATGTAGTAAGTTGCAATGGATAGGAATTTGTGGGAAATGTGCATCTTTCTCAGGCTCCTCAGAAACTACATGAGGGGTTGAATGGACTTCGTAAGATGACTGGGAATACTTCGGGACAATTAAGGAAAGGGTATCTGAGAAGCTGGAGGGTTTGAAGCCTTTCAGGTGATCTGCATTTATTTTTTTATATGCTCTTCTTCTCTTCCAACTATGAACTCCTCACTGGTAACAAACCCAATTGATGTTTATCCGTACAGGTCCCATTTCTATTAATGTGTTACATATTCAAAGGTCTTCAAAAAGTGTTCTATAAATGAGTGAATTTTCATTTAAAGTCCTAATTTTAATAAAGGTTCTCCAAAAGACTACCTTAATATCTATCTCCCTATCCATCAAGTATTTGTGAGAAAATGGATTGTTTTAGAAACTGCCTAATTTAATAGTTTTATTGTACTTTGACCAGGTTTCCACTAGTAAATATTTTGTAATTATCTACGTAATTTATATTAAATGGGGGGTAATCCATGTATAGATGATTTGGTTTTTGTTCATTTGTTTGTATTTTTACTTGCTTCTTATCTTGAAACTACCTGTAGGCACTTTGCCTTTCACTTTTTGAGTTTTTTTTTAATTGAAGTATAGTTGATTTACCATATTGTGTTAGTTTCAGGTATACAGCAAAGTGATTCAGTTATATATTTTTTCAGATTATTTTCCATTATAGGTTATTATAAGATATTGAATATAGTCCCCTGTACTATACAGTAAATCCTTGTTGCTTATCTATTTAATGTATAATAGTCTGTAACTGTTAATCCCATACTCCTAATTTATCCCTCCCCCACACTCCCCTTTGGTAACCATAAGTTTGTTTTCTATGTCCGTGAGTCTGTTTCTGTTTTGTATATAGATTCATTTGTATTATTTTTTAGATTCCACATATAAGTGATATCATAAAATATTTGTCTCCCTCTGACTTATTTCACTAAGCATAATATTCTCTAGGTCCATCCATGTTGCTGCCAATGGCAGTATTACATTCCTTTATATGGCTGAGTAATATTCAATTGTATAGATATATACCATGTCTTCTTAAACCAATTATCTGTTGATGGGCAACTGGGTGTTTCAGTGTCATAGCAATTATAAATACTGCTGCTATGAATATTGGGGTGCATGTATCTTTTCAAATTAGAGTTTTCATCTTCTCCAGATATATGTCCAGGAGTGGGATTGCTAGATCATGCACTTTGGCATGAGGTTTGGTTTATGTCTGGATTCAAGTGTGACAGGGAAGCTATGCATATGCAGGCCAAGAAACCTCAACATGGAAGGGAGTTAGTAATAATCTTCTAACAACTATTTATCCTTTGTAAACATAATTTTAAGCAATAGGAAATTAAAGCTCAGCTTTTAGCCTAGTGCCTAGAATTTGGCAGAAATCTCATAGAACTTCTTTGAATTAATGAAATAGCCTGATCTCTCATACTAAGTTTAGTAGACACTACATCATACTTTTGCACCACCAATTTAGATATGAATATGTCACTATTTCTGCTTTATTTATACCTTATGGTTTTCATAAAAAAAGTAACAAAATCTTTCAAAAGTCATTTTCAATAAACCCAAGAACATGTTAAAAGGAAAAGAGAAACCATGAATGAGGAAAAGGGAGAACTCAAATATACTAATTCTAGGGGTTGACATCTTAATGAGTTTAAAAATCACATTTGATATCTTTCTATATTTCTGTCTACAATGAGTATGTGTTATATCAACACTGTATGTCTTCCTTCATATGTATATCACTGTATCACACACATTTAGTCATACTACTAAAACTGCTCAATAAAATACCATTTTGATGGCTTTATAATAAGTGAAAATATTTTAGGACTAAGCCAAGCCATGTGACTTTCCCTAGGCCTTAGTTTCCTCAGATGGCCAACAGGCAAATAAAAAGATGCTCAACATCACTAAATATCAGAAAAATGCAAATCAAAACCATATCGAGATACCACCTCACACCTGTCAGATGGGTAGCATCAAAAAGTCTGCAAATAAATGTTGGCAAGGATTTGGAGAAAAGGGAACCTTAGTACACTGTTGGTGGAAATGTAAACTGGTGCAGCCACTACGGAAAAAAATTGTGGAGTTTCCTCAAAAAACTAGAAATAGATTTACCAAATGATCCAGAAATTCCACCCTGGGGAATATATATCTGAAGAATGAAAACACTAACTCAAAAAGACACATGCACCCAATGTTCATAGCAGCATTATTTACAATTGCTGAGATAAGGAAGCAACCTAAGTGTCCACCAACAGATTGATAGATAAAGAAGATGTGGTATATATATATACACACACACACACACACACACACACACACACACACACACACACACACACACACATATATATATTCCATTAGGTATATATAATGGACTATTACTCAGCCATTAAAAAAATGAAATTTTGCCGTTTGCAACAATATGGATTGACCTGGAGCGTATTACAATTCATGAAATAAGTCAGACAGAGAAAGACAAATACTGTATGTTATCACATATATAGAATCTAAAAAATAAAACAAAGAAATACAACAAAATAGAAAAAGACTCACAGATATAGAGAATAAACTAGAGTTACAAATGGGGGGAGGAGGGGCATAACAGAGGTAGGGGATTAGGAGGTACAAACTACTCTGCATAAAATAAACTTCAGAGGTGTATTGTGCAACACAGGGATTATGCCCAATGGTTTATAATAACTTTGAATGGAGTATAACCTATAAAAATATTGAATCACTACGCTGTGCACCCGAAGTTAATATAATATTGTAAATCAACTATAGTTCAATTAAAAAAAATAGAAAAAGTACAACAGGAAAATGAGGCTAGGAGAAAATATAACTTTCAATTCAAATAAAGTGGTTTAAATAATTTATCATCTGTGTCTTTGACCTCTCTCATGCCAAAACAAGACTAGGTAACACTCTTTTGTACTCCAACTAGAGCTCCCAGATTTAGCAAATAAAAATGCAGGGTGTCCAGTTAAATTTAAATTTCTGATAAACAATGAATCTTTTTTAGTATATCTACCAAATATTGCATTGGACACCTTTATGCTAAAAATTATGTATGACTTATCTGAGGTCAAATTTAATTGGATATCCTGTATTTTATATGGCAACCCTATTTCTAACATCTTAGGGTTGTGGCACATTTAAAATGTTAAAGTACCAACTTTGAAGCCAGGGTCAAATCCCAGCTCTGACAGGAGATTTTTTTTTTTTTTTTTAACAAAATAAAAATTTATTTTTGTATTTAAGCTAAATTGCCTTTTAAATTCCTTCAAGCTTGTTTCATTGAAGTGGTTAAGTATAAATGTTATTGACTAGTAATTTAGCTGTAGAGTTAAGTTACACCTGTGCGAAGAAGAGGCTCAAATACTGTCCCAGGCAGCTTTCCTGAGGGACTAGAGCTCCTTCTGGAAACACAAAATGTAATTCTTATTTTATAAATAATGTGATGTAGAGGTAACTAGTCTCCCTCCCCTTTGTGAATGAGGGTGAATGTTTTGTGGCAGGAGACTGCGCGTCCCCACCCACAAGGAGAGCCCTGTTAATACTTAACTGTTGTGTGTGGAGCTGAGGAGGGACCTGAGCCTCAAATACCTGCTAGGATTGGAGGAGGGGGCGGGGCATGGGGCTAGAAATCAAGCTTCTACCTATACCTTACGTAAGGTAGCCCCTCTCAGCTTAGTACTCGCAGCTAGTTTACCTCAGTTCCACAGGCAGGACAGTTGGTCCAGGAGCCCCCTGAAGTGGGCGTCCTGATGCAGCCTGAGTGTGAGCACATGAGTGCGGGTGTGGACGTGGATGTGCACTGGACAGGGATGGGAGGCTGGGACTTTCCATTACAAATAAAGACTGGATTCCTGTGAGTCTATTTGGAATTTTTAGTACGAACGTGAGATTGTTCTCCTTGCTTATGTCATTATAAAAAAGCTGGCTCCCCTCTGTTTGAGTTTCACTTCTAATAAACTAGGGCTAACAATAATACCTATCTGATAAACTTCTGGAGAAGAGTAAATGAGTTAAAAACTATAACTCACTAGCATAGGACTTCTAGCATCAAATTGTAATTGTTTATTCATCTTTCCCACAGACTAAGAGATATTTGAGAAAAGGATAAGTCGTTTTTAAAGCTATATCTAAATTTATAGCATTATTCTTGACACATAGTATATATTCAGCAAATATATGTTGAATAAATGAACCCTTAATAGATTTCTAAGTCACCTATGAAATATGATTTATATTATTCTGTTCCACAGCATACCCTTCATTAAAAAAAAAAAAAGTAAACTTATTATTGCCCCTATCAGAAATCATCTAACAAATTTCCTATTAGCAGAGATTAGATAAATTTACCATTCTATTTTCTTCTTGGGCTCGGTTAACTTGCTTTTGAAATTTGGGAGGCAGAACACAGGAATACCTGCTTTCATAGACTATACCAAAATCAGTCAACTGCCAAGATAAGACTCAGAGTGGATGGCTTCTCTGTGATGGCCTATTCTGAATATTGTTTTCTGTTCTAGTTGCTGCATTGTTTTTGATGGTGACAGTCTCTGCAGCTTTTCCTTCGTAAGCTGGCCACTTAACAGGTAACGACATGCATCCAAAAAACAATTCACATGGGCTCCACTCTCACATTCTGTTCTAGGTGAAGCTTTTTTGACTTTATTTTCTCACCCATACTCCATCTACCAAATAGCTAGAGTCTAATTGGAATGAAAATGAAGTAGGGATTTTTAGCCTTGGCTCTATCCTAAAACTGGCTCACTCTCCTTCCAATATGCCCAGAGTGCTTTCTAAGGTTGCTGAAGCCTCACAGAAGACTTGACAGTTACTCTAGTTAGGAGCAATTCTGTTTATTCCCTCGTAGTTTCTCACCTCATTTCAATGCCTACTTGAAAAAAAAAATCACTGGAAACAGCTTGTGGTTCCGATTTCTTATATTTTTGTATAATAGAAAGGGCCCTACTGAATAAAACGTTCATTTATTACGAGCATATAAGGGGCCAAACATGTGCTAAATGCTTTACAAATGGTTCCCATTTTAATTCTCATAACGTATCTACTATATAGGTATTTTTCCTCATTTTATGTGTAAGGAGAGTGAGGTAGTTGAAGTAACTTACCACAAAGACACAGTCCTGCTAAGTAAGTGTCTAAAACATAGAATCAAAATCCACATCTGTTTTCTGAGAGTCTATTTTCTTTAACTCTATAAGGTTTTAAGGACAGTATGGTTTAATGAAAAACCTGAGTCCAACCCCAGGTGCTGCTGTTGGATCCCTGAGGGCAATGGGTCAATGCAATTGATTTAATTCATTTTAGTTCAGTTCTACATTTACTAAATACCTGCTTGGCATAAGACTCTGTGTAAGGCACCATTAAAAGGAAAAGTTGAAAAGGAAATGGTTTAAGTTCTTATTGAATTGAGAAGTTGGTAGAGGAGATTAGATATATACACAAAGACCTTCACTACACAATAAGATAGGACAGGTCCTGTAAAACAGGCATAGATAATTGGTGACATAAATAGAAGAGAGAGAAAAATTTTGACACGGAGGATGAGGAAGAAAGATAATTTGGGCAGGGCATTCGAAAACAGGCAGTTTACCTTAGAGTTTATGAGACAGAGCTCTTGAATTAGAAGCGTAGAACTTGAATTAGTTCTACCAACAAACACAACGATACGATGACCCTTGGCAAAGTGCTGGACCACTGGCAGCCTTGGTTTCCTCATCTTCAGGAGGGGATAATAACACCTCCACCTAATAGGAGGGTTCTGTCATTGCGAGAAGCAGATATTCTAGATAGTATATATCAAAGTACCTAGCACACCTCCTGTGTGCCCTCAATAGTATAAGCAATCAATAAAGACTAAAATTTAAAACAAAAGAATTAGTATTTTGGATAAACAGCATATAGGATGAGAAGTCTCCAGGGATAAGATGAGTAAATACACAGAGGGGGAGACAATATGGGAGGGATACATCTGTAGAAAAGAATGTAACTGACAAGAGGATGCAAACTGATCAGAAAGGAAGGGGTTATGATTCTGATTCTCAGCTTGGTGCTATGAGAAGAATCCAAGCGAGGAGTGACAAGGCAGACCTGATATGGGAATAGCACACCTAGGCTGGAGGTGAGCTGGCCCAAGGCAGGCAGCAGATCCTGGCAGACTACTAAGCTATGGTCTGGAAGGGATGAGTTTAAATACAGTCTCATCCATGCTTTCGCCACCTGTGTAACAGAGAGCTTGATAATGCCTTGCACGGAAAAAGAGAAAAATAAACCAAAAAAGAGGTGAAGGTTTTCGAAAAGAATATCTTCAGTTTGGGGCAAAGGAAACCTTAGTTGATGAATGTGGAGTGAGGGAAGGAAGTAGACCACATCGATAATCACTACAGCAACTCTAACAGCGAAGTGAGTGTTCACACTGGTCTAAATTCTATACTTATGCTTTCTTAAACAATCCTCACCACATGCACTGACATGAAAATAATTATAATTTTCATCTTCCAAGTGAGAAAATCAAGGTTATGGAAGTTTAAGTAACCTCTCCTGAGTCATGAAGCTACTCTGTGAACAAGGAAGAATTCAAGCCTGGGCCTCATTTCAACACCCATGATTTTATCTGCTACACAATACTGTCTCCAAAACAGTCAATCTGAATAAATGGCATCTGCTGTAACCAGCTTAGTGTGTGATGGTAAGTAACAAACTAGATAAGGATGCATAGTGATGCCCTCAGTAAACTGTAAATTGGTGTAAGAATGTTTAGTTACTGTTTTACTAGTGGGAGTTTTGCTGATAATAGAGATTAATCTCTACTGAACAGCCCACATTTCCGCATCCAGTCCATGTGAGGATCAGTTCATCTTTTCAACAATTAAGTCCCCAAATAGTTATGACTTGGCTCTGCAAGGATCTGAACTAGGAGAGAAGCATTTGTAAAGCTGTGGATCATAAAACAAGAGAAGATTATAGAATAAAAAATGCTTGACGTCCCCACATAAGGATGGGAAGTATGGTATCAACCTGGTTAGGCCTGTCTTCTCATACACTGGGAAAGCCAGGTTTATACATCAGATGATACACTTATGAAGGCCATGGTCAGGCTCCCTTAATCTGAAAAAACTAGAAATTCCGCTTTTCTAAAGGGTACGTACTGTGACAACTCTTTTTTTTTTTTTTTTTAATGTTATTGTTTATTTATTTTTGGCTGAGTTGGGTCTTCGCTGCTGCATGTGGGCCTTCTCTAGTTGTGGCAAGTGGGGGCTACTCTTCGTTGCAGTGCGCAGACCTCTCATTGCAGTCGCTTCTCTTGTTGCAGAGTACAGGCTCTAGGCATGCAGGCTCAGTAGTTGTGGCTTGTGGGCTTAGTTGCTCCTCAGCATGTGGGATCTTCCCGGACCAGGGCTCGAACCCATGTCCCCCGTATTGGCAGGCGGATTCCCAACCACTGCGCCACCAGGGAAGTCCCGTGACAACTCTTTTAGTCATTCAGAACTACTTCTCTCTAGACAGATGTGAGATATATATATATATATATATATACATACACATGGCATAGAGAGGAGTTCATACACAACTCCTTTCATACACAACTCCTTGATTCATACACAATGAATCAAACCAAATACAGATAAATATTCAGTGTAGACTTCAAACGGAAATGAAGCTTCTCTGGGGAAAATAATAAGCAAACAAAATATTGTCAGTGAGTTAAAATGAACATCTAATTCATTTACCCACAATTATTTACCAAGAGTTAATTGGATGTTTACTATGTTTCGGACATTGCACTAAGTTCTGTTACAAATATCATGATGAATTCTAACAAAACCCGGGCAAGTTGAATGTTATCTCAGTTTTACAGGTGAGAAGACAGGTTCTGTAGGCTTTTCCAAAATCACATAGAGTAAGTATTAGAATGAGATTTAAATCTGGGACTATTTGACTTCCACCCTAGAGCTAAGTACTGATAATGAAAAATGAAAAAGACATGATCTTTATGTTTAAATAAAACACAGTCCTAGGTGAAGAGTCCGATTCATAAAAAGATGTATTGCAATGAAATGAAAATGAAATAGAAGATGCAACAATTGAGTTCACTTGGACGTGACTTGAAGAAGACTTTACACAAAAGCTCAATTGTGACAGTTTGGTAGGATTTTGTCAGGCAGAAGGAAGGAGAATGTACATCAGACAAAAATATCAGAGATGCTAAGGCACGCTATCCCGAAGGGTGTGCATTGACAATATGGAGAATTCCATTTGTCTCTAGTATGGGATAGACAGAGAGATTGAGAGCGGGAGAGGGGCTACAAATAAGCTGGGATGCCAAACTAAAGGTTTCGGATTCTGTCTTGGTGATGAGTAGGGAAAATAAGGAGGTTGAAGCATATGAATTCTAAAATTCTTAAACTTTATGGGTATAAAAGGAGGCTTAAAAGTTGACAGACGTAGAGGAAATACAGAAATCTGCTGATTCTCCTTTTTAGTTTCCAAGATTGACACAAGTAAATGTAAAGCCATGACACAACGATGCATTAGTAAAAATGTCACTGCCTATCTGATCAATTAGGGCAAGGAAGGGAGAGATATTTTTAGTTTCTGACTGTACTAGAATAGTTATGAAATAATTTGGTTTTCTAGTCTCACAACTTCATGAAGCCACAGTAATTCCCATTTTTATCTATCCCATCAAATATGATGCACTTTCAATGCTCCAACTATGGCTAAGAACTTGGTCTCTCTCCAAGTCAACAAACAGAATGAATGGATTTCAATCTCTAGTGTCTTTGTCTCAGGAAAGCTTCCAAGGTGAAGTGATCTTCATTAAAAAGGAAACTATGGTAACTAAACACAGAAAAATGAAAATATGTAGGCAGGAATCTAAGAGGTACTTATCATTGATAATGGTTTGTATATAGATGCAGAATTCTTGTAGTAGCTCCTGGAACATATTCAAACACCGAAAAAAAAAAAAAAAAAAAAGAAGTGTGTCCTCTGGTTTGAAAGAACTTTTGTCCACATTGTAGTATCATCACATGAGATCTAACAGAATTGGAAATGTGCTTAGTATGTCCTTGGAAGACTGTCTGCTAATTCAGTGACTTTTAGTTGAAAGCATGAAGGTGAACAAAAGAAAAAACAAAATCAAAGAACAAATCTGAGAAATTAGAAGAAACTAGAGAACCAATAAATAGTAATTAAACAGACAATAGTTTTCCATGGTCAAATACTGTATAGACTAGAACACCCTAATTCTCAAGCTAGTAACCAACACATAAGAAAGATAAAATATTGATTTTAGTGTGTAATACTGTAAAAATGTTTATTGTCTATATAAAGCCATCATTATTTCTCTTTGCTGTATCAAACTCCCTTCTTTTTTTTCAAAAACATAAAGCATAAATAATTAATAACATTCAAAGTCATCTCCCTGGCATAAAGTCTTATTTTTAATGCCATCCAACCTAAGTGAGCAAAAAAAAAAAAAACTGTGGCTGGGTTAGAAGAAAGAGACTATTGGGGAGGAATGGACCAGAGATTCCTGCCATCCTTTATGTAAGCTGGTATTTCTTTGGCAATGACACCTTAGAGTCATGGAATCTGGTGTTCTCACTGTTCTTTATTAAAACACATTTTAATTATCTGAGTGTCTTTTCTACAACTACACTTTTCTACCAACCACACTGAGTTCTGCAATAATAGCAACACTGGCATATCCATCTCAGCACCTCGGGTGCTGAATAAGCCTGTCTCGTCCTGAAGCTGGAGGATACAGCCAAGGCATGGTCTGCACCAAGAAGCCCTCCAGAAACATACTACCTTTCAAACTGGATGAGATTTTCATCTCTACTCTCTATGGTACTATGGTATATAGCTCTGAATGTTACGTATCTCTGAATGTGACATTCAGCTCTGGAGTATTCCAGTATCTGCTATTAAAAAAATCTATGCAAGATACAAGGAACATGACATCACAAAATTCATAGACTTTCTGGATGCAGTGAGTTCAACACAAGTTCACTCACAATCCACTACTCCAGCAAACAAAAACTCTCTATTTCTTGAAAAACATATTTACAAATTTATATTCAAGTTCGTAAAATTAGCCTTCAAGACCTTGGAAATATGGACTCTACCTATTGTCGTGACCTTACTTAGACCTGTTAATTCCTTCTTTTCCAGCTCAAGATTCTTTCTTTTCATTCTTTTTCTAAATATGTCACAAGAATATTAGAAAGAACATAGATTCTAGGGACAGACAAATTACCATTTAGCAGCAAAGTAAACACTATCAGTTAGCTTGATATCTTGTGCCTCATTTTCCCCATCTATAGCCTAAAGAAAGGAATAACGTCCACAGTTATTGTTATGTATGTGAAGTTTCCGGGCACCTAATCACTGCTTAATCAATGTCAGTTTTCCTTTCAGTGCTAAAATTTTCATTTATGCTTTTTCTACTATCTGAACCTCAATTTGCTAAGGTCTCTTACAGAAATTAAGAATGTTAGGAGCTTGTCTATAGAGCTTGCCAGTAAAGCCAAATAATGTGAAATAGTAGGAAAAAACATAGGATGCACAATCAGACAAATATAGATTAGAACTCTGCCCCCTCTCCACTTCTTAACTATGTGACTATAAACAAGCTTTTTAACCTTTCAAAAGTTTAGCTTCCAGGGCTTCCCTGGTGGCACAGCGGTTAAGAATCCGCCTGTCAATGCAGGGGACACGGGTTCAAGCCCTGGTCCAGGAAGATCCCACATGCCGCGGTGCAACTAAGCCCATGCGCCACAACTACTGACTCTGTGCTTTAGAGCTCACGAGCTACAACTACTGAGCCCGTGTGCCACAACTACTGAGTCCACACACCCTAGAGCCCATGCTCCACAACAAGAGAAGCCACCACAATGAGAAGCCTGCGCACTGCAATGAAGAGTAGCCCCCCCTTTGCCGCAACCAGAGAAAGCCTGTGTGCAGCATCGAAGACCCAACACAGCCAAAAACAAAAAAAAAGTTTAGCTTCCTTATCTCGAAAATAGGTGGTATAACACCTACCATGTACTTATACTGAAGGCATTCAATGAAATAGCAAAGAAATGTCTAGTATTGTGCTACCTTAATCTCTAACATTTCTTATAGCTTTCAACAACAGCATCATTTTATAACAAGAGTAGAGGCTGGATAAAAAATATTTAAGTTTAATGCTAGAGATTAAATGTAAGGAAATTTGCAGGAGTGTCCCAGAAGTTGATGAGATTTACGAGAAATGATTTTAGTCCTGCCATGTGGATTTGGGCAGTGTCACAGAGTCAGAAGCCATTAAAGAGCTTGCAAACAGAAAGAGACAAAACATTCCAGGCTTGCAGGGTTCATGCAACCCAACCATCAAACTCATATTCCCAGAGTACAGCTGCTCATCCCTGTTGAGCTTGGCAGAGGAACAGAGAATTCGTGAGATATCGATGCCATAGAATTAGAGCCTAAAACCTGGAATTAAATCAAAGATGGTATTTAGCCCTCTCCCTTTGTACTGAAACTCTGTACTTGCACTGAAGATGAGATTATTGTGATGTCTGGTTTGTTCCAAATCCCAGAATAGATTTTTGGGAGAAAATCCATTTCAGGGACATGGACAGAAACTTCTCATTCAATGACTGGGTCACTGCAACTGATGTGGAAGCTTTCTCCTTGATGCTAAGACCCTGCTTCTTCAATCCATCCAGTGTGTACCTTGCCAGATTTCCCTTCTTCATTTTCCTTTACTGTGACGTTCAAGAACTGATTTCCATTAGAATAGTACTGGTAGGTGGATCTAGATTCTAACAACCCATCTAATGGCTCTAATCTTTTTATTAGCACACATCTTAATCCCCAAACTTCTCAATTACCTCAGCATTCAGAAAGACTGAAAGTTGCTCCAGTACTAAAGAATTTCTATTCTAAAAATAATAAAAGAGCTTACTAATACTGCGAGAAACTGCTGTGAGTAAACACAACTGGGACACAGTGCTGTATAATTTATTACTTTCTAATACCTCATTTTTTGTAGTGGCTTCATTGGGGTACAGTTAACATATTAAACAATTCACTCCCTTAAAGAGTGCAATTAAATAGTGTTAGTATATTCAGAGTTGTTCAACCACCACCACCGTCAACTTTAGAACATTTACATCACCCTCCCCCGCAAAGGAAGAAAACACATGCCTATTAGCGGTTACTCTACCTTCCAACTACCCACTAGACAATGACTAATCTACTTTCTGTCTATGAACTGGACTTTTCATATAAATGAAATCATACAATATATGGTGTTTTTTAAGTGACTTATTTCACTTAGCATAATATTGTCAAGGTACATCCGTTTTGTATCATGTACCCACACTATATTATTTTTTGTTGCCAAGTATTCCCATTGTATGGATAGACCACATGTCATTTATCCCTTAATCAGTTGATGGACATTTGGGGTTGTTTCCATTTTTTTTGGGGGGGAGATATAATGAATAATGTGTCCAAGTTTTTGAGCGGACATATGTTTTTTTATTTCTCTTGGGTACATACCTTGGAGTTTAATTGCCTAGTAACTCTATGTTTAACATTTTGAGGAACAGCAAAACTATTTTTGAATTGGCTTTTGCAAGCCAATACCTTATTTTCAATAGGAAAAGAAGTTAGTTTTGTGATCTCAGTTAATTATATTTCCTATTATTATTAGGGAAAAAAATGATTCAAAGGGATAGAGTGACAGCAAAGTCTTAGAGTGAGTTAGTGAGAAAAAAATGTCCAAAGTTAGAATCCATTCTGTGACCTCTAGTCCTACATTCCTCCCCCATACCGTTCTGGACAAGGTACACTGCACTATATGACATTGTGGCTTATGTCATTTCATCTTCTCTTGTCCTGAGCCTCACCTAAACTATTTGAATAAAAGGAATCAGTCTGATATACAGAGCAATTATGCAGGAGAGAGGACAGGCTAGAGAACTTCCAAGTTATGAATAAATAAACTGAAATGGTAGTTCTCTCATTTCTGAAGGAAAAGCAAAACAGAACTTCTGAGATACAGTGAATAAAAGCCAAATTAGTAACTCTTTGTGATGAATTTAAACACCTGCAGGGTGTCTTATAGAATTTCAAGAGAAAGAAGGAATAGTCAAGGCGAGGTGCAGTTGATATCAGACTTCTGTGTGCATGAATACAACCTGGAATTGACTGTTAAAACTGTACATCCTTGGGACCTACCTCACTCACCAGGGATTCTTACTGAGTATGTGTGGGGGTGAGGCCTGGGAAGCTGAGCCGTAAACAGGTAAAGAAAGGAAGGCCTAAAGCAGGAGGTCTGTAGACAGTATTTTGGCAACACTGGGACAGACTAACCTTTAAGATTAATCAAACAAAATTAGAATCCTACCACTGCCTGTGTAATGCTGGGTAATTTCCTAGTGTCAGTGTGTTCATCTATTACATGGGGCTAACAACAGCCCCTTCACAGTGCTTCCATGAAAATGCAATAATAAAATGCTCTACACATATGAAAAAGATCCAGCTCTAGCTAATGTGGGCTTCCTCTTTGCTTCCCTCAATCAAGTCATAAGGGACTGGTAAACATAATGACCTATACAACTGATGTAAAATGAGGGTTGCTTTGTTTCACTGTCTCTCCTTGAGGCCAACCCTTCCCTCCTTCAATAATGTCTCCATTGTGAGCATCCTGCCTCAAAACATGAGAAATATGAAAACACTCTCATTTGAGTGAACTAGTTGCAGCTGCAAACATGAGGGCAGGAACAAGGTACTATATATGCTGAATGTTGATTAGTATCACCACAACTCATTATTCTGATCAGCCAGAAGCAATTTACAATCATCTTTAAGCAAGTGCACATCATTTTCATAATTGACTTGCGAGAACTTTAACACAACAATTTGTTGTAGCTGTCAATCACTGTCAAAGGGAGAGAAGGAGGAAGCCCTTCTGGAGAGAATAGGAAAAGTACAGTGCCTGTCCATAGTGGGCAGCGAAAAGAGTGGCTATGCATCCTTTTCCATGTTGCTGTTTTCGAGGCCTTAGGACAGAATCTCTTCCAGATGGAGAAAAGGACCTAAATGTCATTGTATGAAACACAATGATGTTATTGCCCTTTTAAAGATACCTGGAAGGAAACTAACAGTTTTGAGCCATGTTTAAGCCCTCTCAGAGCCCAGTCTTTTAATTTTTTTTTGTAACTGCTTATATCATCGCTAGCTATAGTGAAAACAGTTGACTTGCAAACTCATTCTTTTTCTCAAAGAATGCAATTTTTGGGCGACCCCAGAGATACTGAACAGCATATATACAATAGATAGATCTGGATGGCTAAGTAGATAGATAGATAGATAGATGTTTCCATCTTTTCTCAAACAAATAGGTAAAAAATATTTATTTATAATTTGCATACTTAATATAATACTTATTTAAATAATTATGAATGGGAACATTATCTAATTTTTATCTCCATAATACCCAAGAAAGTGAAGAGTACAAGAACTAAAGTAAATGGCCTTGAAAAAAATTAAACAACAAAAACAAAAGAAAAAATCAAAATAGTAAACAACTGGTATTAAAGGCTAATTCTCAACTTTATTACTTTGGTAAAATGAAATTAATAACATTTCCATGCCTATTATTAGACATTGAGTGTAAAAGATCTTCAAAAAGTGCAAAGTTGGGAACACAGTAGAATGTATATAAAAACAGGAATCTTGATGACCAAGTTGGATTAGATTCTAGCTCTGCCAAAATTGAGTAGTGATGATTGAATCACATATTAATGTATATAATATGCAATATAACACATATGCATATGACTCAATACATATGATGTACAGATGGTGTTATTTGTATGCAACGGATGCTCAAAAATAGTATTTGTTATATTTATGAAAGATCAACACCAGTATAAACAGATGTATGCTTTTTGTTGTCTAGAAGGTAAACTTCTGTAATGTCAAAGTTCTTTGAAAGAAACAACATAAATGAACCACTCAATGCATCTGTGTTTTCAGTTATGTAATTTGAGCTGAAAACTACTTACTGAATAATTTTGGGGTAATGTATTGTGGTAGGCTCACGTAAATATTGCACACAACTGGCACAACCACTGAGATGGCCACACCACATCTGGGAGGGTGACTTTCACATAAGTTTTCAGGAAAATGAATCAAGGATGCTTAGAACGCAGTCGACCAATCTCCAAGTCTAAGTGTTCAAAGATGGCAGTGATCCAAGCTGAGTCATTTTCCCATTTTCTCCTTTACCTGGCTTATAAACATTGAATGGTGGCTTAATTTTCTACACATCAAAGTCATTAACTATGTTTTTACAGACATCCTATAGCTTGCCGGGTACTGTACAATAAAAACATGCTAGACTATATTTTCGTGAGGGCAGAAAGCATCATTCTTCATTCTTGTCATTTACCCTGGAGGGTCACATGCAATATTTTGAACATGAGAAGCCCTCAGTAACCATTTATGAATGTGTGAAAACAACTTTCTACAATTTAGAGCACTGTGTAAATTATACTTCCATATCCTTGGCTTGTATCTTTTGGCCATCACTTATCACAGTTTAATGCATTGTTCTTTTTTATGAATTTGTCAGTATCTCCTATATCTCGTAAAGGCTAAGAGGACAGGAGCTTCATTTGCTTCCTTCTTTTTCTCAGAATCAAGCTTAGGGATAGATGATTATAATTCGTATTCTTTTGTTGATAATCTCTCTGGTAGTTTTTTACAATTTACTAAGTGACCTTAATATTTCAAAATTTCATTGTGAAGTGTGTGTGTACTTGTTCAGCACTATTTGAAATACTGGGATCTTTCAGTCCATAGACTCATGTCTTTCATAAGTTCTTGAAAATTCCCAGCCATTGTTTCTTCAAATACTGATTCTCCTCCATTTTTTCTATCCTCTATATTTGAAATTCCATATAGATGTGAAGAAATTCTGGATCTATCCTCCATAGCTCCTAATTTTTCTTCCATACTTTCCACTTTTTTCCTTTGTACTGCTTTCTGGGAGAATCCTTAACTCCATCTTTCAGACCATTAATTCACTACTTAGTTGAATCAAGTCCACTTTTCAGACATTTATTATTTTATAGCTGCGATGTTTTTCATTTCCAAGATCTCCATTTGTTTTTGTTCCATCACTACCTATTTTTAGGTCTAAAACTTATTCTGACATAGAGTTTACTTCTTCATTATATTATATATCTGATGATACTTCTATTTCAGATATTGTCACATTTGCCTTCTATGAATTTTATGTTACCAATTTTTCTGTATATTCAACCCTTTTCTCTTTCCCTATGTTCTTCTCATTCACATTTAAAGATGCTAAAGTTTTTTTCATCTTCAAAAATAATTCTCCCTCAACCACACTCTTCATCCAATCCTGATTTCTTCCTTTTATAGCCAAAGCCATTAAACACATTTCCTGTATTTATAGTCTACATATTCTCACCCTTCATTCATTTCAATCTGATTTCTGTCCCATTATCAATTACATAATATTGTTAAATAGAATTTATTTATTTGTTTATTTATTTATCTTTTTGCTTGGCTCTGGTGCACACTAATCGCTGTTGACAATTCTCTTTTCTTTGCCTCGATGATGCTACTGCCGGTTTTTCTGCTACACCTCCGAATTCCTTTTTAGTCTTATTTGCATGCTTTATTTATTTACTCAGCTACCTTATGTTGGAACTCCTCAGGGTTTTGTCCTTGTCTCACTCTCTAATTTTGTCCTAGGGTATCTAAGTTATGCACCTGGATTTGATGACTTCCCGCATACAGATGGATTCTGAACTTTTATATCCAACCCAGAGCTCTCATTGGAGCTTCAGGTCTCTATCCAGAACTAACTTCCTATCATCTCACTTGGATATTTCAAAAGCACTTCAAATTCAACAATATCTAAAAGTCAACATCTGACCTCCTCTAAACCCAGGCTGGTCCTTCTTGACACAACCATACTTTTGGATCAGCCAACCAGGCACTTAAGGACATTTCTGGGCACCTACCTTTTTCTTACTGTTCCAGATCCAATCCTTCATTACTACATACCAGCTTTACTTCTAAATACCTCTCAAATCTATCATTTTCACTTTGCTCTTTATCTTTTTCATCTTTTTTTTTCTTGTTTAAGCTGTCATCATTTCTCACCTGGACTATTGCATTAGGTTCCTAATTCCAGTTGCTCTCCACATTTTATCCAGAGATCTTTTCAAGACATATTTAAACATGGCTTTCCATTGTTCTCTGGATATAAACCAAAATCCTCAATATGATTCCCGAGGTCCTCTATGGTTTGTCCCTAACTACCCTATTAGTCTCGTTCAACACAAGGGATGATCTCACTTGCCTTCCTAACTCTGGCTTCACTAGCCTTAGTCCTTAGGCTGTGTCCTATTACCCTCTGTTATAAGATCTTTGCACATCTTTTCCCTGCCAGATATTTTCTTCCCAGACCTCCACACCTAGTTAATATCTACAGTCCCATTGTATCTCCATAAAAATAAGTTATGTGCAGGCTAAACTTCCGTCACTCAGAGAGTGCCAAGAACCTCTCTTACACATTTTCATACTACAGCATGCCTTTTCCACATGGCATTTACCACAGTTTAAATCATATATTTTTGTATGGTTAATTGATTGATGACTACCTACACATCTAGACGGTGAAATGCTTGCACAGACTCTAGTTTGCCTCAGTCTTTTGAGCAGTGAGGAGGCACTCAATTTTTTTTTAAGAAATAAGAGAAAATATTTCAATGGGATGTTTGTAGGGTTCAATATTAGCTATAGCAGGTGATTCCCTTATTTCTGTCTGTTGCCACAAATTATTTTTAGTTTTGGATAGACCATAAGATATTTTAGGATCTCTATGCATATCAGCAGAAAAGAGATGGCATGTTAAAATTAAGTAATTTGAAGAATGTTTAGTAAGAAATGATTTGCCAAGGTGTGAGATGGGTATTGGGAAATCACAAGAGATACTGGAGGGCCTCCAGGTTAGTATTAGCAGGGGGAGTGGAAGCAGGGACAGTCACTCTCCTCCCTCCCTTCAGTTTCCTGCTTGTCTTTCTCTGGCTAAACCGACCTGGAAGCCAGAGGAAAAGGGAATCTATTGTTATAGTTTGTACGGACTACCTTCCTTCTGCAAAAAAAGGGTAGAGAACGGACCTAAAGGAACAAACAAAAATATCCAGTACATTATGCAAAGTGTTTTATACCAAAAAGAACACAATTTTATTTATTTTACTTATTTCTGTAGTAAGAGGCTGAAGTTGACATCTGTCTGTTATTTAATAATGTTTTCCTGTGTG
Organism: Pseudorca crassidens; assembly: GCF_039906515.1. NCBI lineage: Eukaryota > Metazoa > Chordata > Mammalia > Artiodactyla > Delphinidae > Pseudorca > Pseudorca crassidens. The sequence continues at coordinate 59,016,023 of NC_090304.1, forward strand.
AACTCAGGCTTTCAAAAGCAAATGTAAGAAACAGTAAAAAATGCTAAGGAATCTATTCACCCAAATGCCTTAAAGTAGGCATGGCCATGCTAATAAGACATCCATCTGGCCCTGTTTTCTGCATTCTTCCATATTCATTATGGGGTTGAATGATTCAGATGTTTCTTCGTAATTGCCTTGTTTGTCAGGGAAATCTCCCTCTTCTCATCTCAGCAGTGGGGAGCTGTCTCTAAAGAGGATGAAGAGGGGGACTTGTTTTTCTGCTCTATTTCTCTTTCTCACATTTTAGGTAAAGTTGTTCTCTCAAGTACCAGATATTTTCCAAAACGTTTCTCTGCTTTATCTTTTAATCCAAATGATGGTGGAACAAACTGTATAGAGAGTATCCTCTCTTATTCTCTCTGGAAATTTATAATGGAAAATAGGTAATACAAACCAAAGGAGCTCAGCACAACACTTTATTATTTTTAAAGGCCGAATGTCTCACAATTAGCTTCAGATTAAGTTCATAATTGTTCCCCATTATCATATTATAAACTTAATTTAAAAACCAGCAACACAACTGATATGTATTTCTTCATACATATCATGAAGTTCGCCTTAAACTGTACCCCACTGATAATGATCATACAGTGAACGGAAGAGAAATTCAATTAAGAATTTCAAAGATTGAATGAATCTTGGATGCCCCCTTATCTAGCTACACATCCAGTATTGTTCTGTCTTCTTTAATCCATCCAGTTTCATACTTGCCATGATGACAAAGGCACTCCACCCTGAGGTAGCTCATTCTGACCAGAGACAACTCTGACTCTGTGTTCTTCCTTCCCCTCTTCATCTAAAAATCTATCTGATCCAGAATGATAAAGCTACCATTTATTAAGCAACTACTATGGGTTGGGGGCTATGCTTAGTGCTTTACGAATGTTACCTTGTTTACCCTTCACAATACCCCCTTAAGCAGGCATGGTAGATTGTTCAATGGCCACATTTAATAACCAATCCCTATGACGACACCCCTTGCAATCTGACTTTTCTGCCCTTTCCATGCAGAGGTAGAGACTTTTTCCTCACCATCTTAAATCTGGCATAGTCTCATATCTCACACTGAAAGGTATAACGCAGTGGGAGTGACACTGTGGATGTTTTGTATTCTAGGTCTCAAAAATCCCTGAAGGATCTTCCTTTGTTCTCTTGGAATGCTGCCCTGAGGCTATCAAACGAGGAAGCCAATCGGGATTTCCTGGAGGACCAGAGGCCATATGAAGATCCCAGGCACCTCAGCTCATCATCAACACCAATTATCAGACATGTCAGTAAGTCCATTTGAGACCTTCCAGCCCAGCTGATGCTTTGGCTAAATGCAGCCATGTGAATGAGCCCAGGAGAAAACAGCAGAGGAATTGCCAGGTTTACCCACAGACTTGAGAGGAATAATAAAATGTTGCAGGTTGAAGCCACCAAGTTTTGGAGTAGTTTTAACATAACAAGTTCTAATTCAGTCAGTAGGTATTATAAATTATTTTATAAGTAGGCAAATGAGACAGGGCATTATTTATGATATTGTTCAAAAATAGCATACATGTAATATGGCAGAGCTAGAACTTGAATCTAAGCCTTTATGAATCTCAAATCCATACCTGAAGATGCAATGATACACTACCTCTCCAAATCCATTTCATATTTTTCTATAATTTACTTCCAAATATTGGAAGGTAGCAACCATGCTGTCCAATGCCCTTTTGCAGACTAAGCATCCCATTTTCATTTTGCTTTTCTTCATGCAACAATGCTTTTCAGTCTTATCTGCATGGTATTCATTCCCGTTAGAAGGCCTAACAATGTATCCACCTCTGTCTAAAAGGGAGGTACCAGAACTAACCTCTTAGTGGGGTGGGACAACAACAGAATAGAGCAGAGTTTGCCAAACTTTGGCCTGTGGACCAGCTTTGGCAAACCACCTCTTTATGTATGGCTCATGATCAAGAATGGTTTTTACATTCTCAGTGGTTGAAAAAAAATCAAGAAAATAATATTTTATGAAAATTATATAAAATTAAAATTTCAGTGTCCATAAAAATGTTTATTAGAACACAGTCACTCATTTTTAAAAATATTCCTTATGACAACTATCTTACTACAATAGCAGAATTAAGTAGTTGTAACGAGTTTATGGCCCACAAAGTTGAGAATATTTACTATCTGGCTCTTCTCAGAAAAGTTTACTGAGCCTTGAAATAAGGCAACTACAACCTTCTTCATCTTGGATGTTCCTCTTCTCTATTTCATCCTTAACTTCTATAATTTTATGGGTAGTAATGTCACTCTTTTGAATGATATTGAACCAAGTATAACTGTCTTTTCGTTTATTTTCCTTAAGCCACAACTCCATTTCTTTCACTGACCTTTTGAACCCAAAGACATGTTATTATATTTAGTTTCATTAAATTTCATTTTATGATATTCAAAGCACATTCTGGGCTTTTTTTAAATTTAATTTTATATAGTTGATTTACAATGTTGTATTAATTTCGGGTATACAGCAAATTGATTCAGTTATACATATATATTTATCCATTCTTTTTCAGATTATTTTCCCATACAGGTTATTACACAATATTGTCTAGAGTTCCCCGTGCTATTCAGTTGGTCTTTGTTGATTATCTGTTTTATATGTAGTAGTGTGTATATGTTAATCTCAAACTCCTAATTTATTTCTCCCCTGCACCTTTCCCCTTTGGTAACCAAAAATTTGTTTTCAAAGTCTGTAGTGTGCTTCTGTTTTGTAAATACGTTCATTTGTATCATTTTTTAGATTTCACATATAAGTGATACCATATGCTATTTGTCTTCTTCTGTCTAACTTACTTCACTTAGAATGATAATCTCTAGGTCCATCCAGGTTGCTGCAAAAGACATTATTTCATTCTTTTTTATGGCTGAGTAATATTCCATTGTATATATACCCCACCTCCTTTTTAATCCATTCCTCTGTCAATGGACATTTAGGCTGCTTCCATGTCTTGGCCATTGTAAATAGTGCTACAATGAACATCGGGGTGCATGTATCTTTTTGAAGTATGGTTTTCTGTGGATATATGCCCAGGATTGGGATTGCTGGATCATATGGTAGTTTTACTTATATTTTTTTAAGAAACCTCCATAATGTTCTCCATAGTGGTTGTACCAATTTACATTCCCAACAACAGTGTAGGAGGGTTTGCTTTTCTCCACACCCTCTCCAACATTTATTGTTTGAAGACTTTTGATGATGGCCATTCTGACTGGTGTGAGGTGATACCTCATTGTAATTCTGATTTGCATTGATCTAATAATTAGTGATGTTGAGCATCTTTTCATGTGCTTTTTGGCCATCTGTATGTCTTCTTTGGAAAAATGTCTATTTAGATCTTCTGCCCATTTTTTTTTTTTTTTTGATTGGATTGGGTTGTTTGTTTTTTTGATATTGAGCTGCAAGACCTGTTTGTATATTTTGGAGTTTAATCCTTTGTCAGTTGCTTCATTTGCAAATATTTTCTCCCATTCTGCATGTTGTCTTTTTGTTTTGTTTATAGTTTCCTTGCTGTGCAAAAACTTTTAAGTTTCATTAGGTCCCATTTGTTTATTTTTGTTTTTATTTTCATTACTCTAGGAGGTGGATCCAAAAAGATATTGCTGTAATTTATGTCAAAGAGTGTTCTGCCTATGTTTTCCTCTATGAGTTTTATAGTATCTGGTGCTACATTTAGGTCTTTAATCCATTTTGGGGTTTATTTTTGGGTATGGTGTTAGAGAATATTCTAGTTTTCATTCTTTTACATGTAGTTGTCCAGTTTTTCCAGCACCACATATTGAAGAGACTGCATTTTCTCCATTGTATATTCTTGCCTCCTTGGTCATAGATTAATTAACCATAGGTGTGTGGGTTTATTTCCAGGCTTTCTAACCTGTTTCATTGATCTGTATTTCTGTTTTTGTGCCAGTACCATACTGTTTTGATTACTGTAACTTTGTAGTATAGTCTGAAGTCAGGGAGCATGTTTCCTCCAGCTCTGTTTTTCTTTCTCAGGATTGCTTTGGCTAGTCAGGGTCTTTTTTGTTTCCATAAAAATTTTAAAACTTTTTGTTCTAGTTCTGTTAAAAATGGCACTGGTAATTTGATAGGGATTGGACTGAACCTGTAGATTGCCTTGGGTACTACAGCCATTTTGACAATATTGATTCTCCCAATCCAAGAACATGGTGTATCTTCCCATCTGTTTGTGTCATCTTCAATTTCTTTCATCAGCATCTTACAGTTTTCAGAGTACAAGTCTTTTGTCTCCTTAGGTAGGTTTGTTCCCAGGTATTTTATTCTTTTTGATTCCAGTATTTAAATATCTTATTGGGTATTTATTCTGTCATCCAACATGTTCAACCTTTCCCCAGGTTAGACTTATCCACAAACTTAAAAAAACATGACTGCAATGTCTTCAATGAAGTGATCACATAAATGTAGACAGAGGCCTATAACACAGCACTAGAATCCCTGTTTTGAATTCTCATCCCTTAATTAAAATATTCTTATCAGTAACCCCCATATTTTGACCAACTTTTGTTCCCAGGGTCATTAGTCAATAATGCATTCATTTATTTAGCACATGTATATTGAATCTCTATTACATCCTGGGCTTGGTGCTGGGGAGACAATGGTGAAGAGGGCACACAGGGATCCTGCCTGTTAGAACATTTAGCCTAGTTCAGCCACCTAGTAGTAAACAAGTAACCATTCTCAAAACACGTGATTACAAGCTGTGATGATTGTTTTGAATAAAAATGCCTTGAATTATTAGAGTATGTCGTGACATATGTATACAATTCAACACTAGAATCTCCTCTGCCTCCTTAAACAATCTCTTTGATAATCCCATAAAAGAAGGAGCTGAGGGTAGAGTAATGTGACTTGTTCTTCTTGGTAAATCAATGCTGGTGCATAGTGATCAGTGTTTCTCTGATGTATGAGTCTGAACCTTCAATGTGTTTACAAAGCACTTGAGGGATCTTGTTAAAATGTAGATTCTGATTCAGTAGGTTTCAGTTGGAGCCTGGGATTCAGCATAGCTAACAAGCTCTAAGGAATGGTATGTTGTTGCTCTACCCACTTCACTCCTAATAATAAGACCTCACCAGACGCTCACAGCCTAGACAGTTAATGATTAGTTCCTGTCCTAGAAGGGCATGTAGTTTTAAAGAAGCATTACAGAAATTTTTGAGCAGAGAATGGCAAGTAGCCTAGTGGAAACCACAGCCTCAGAATCAGACAGATGTGAATTTATACACAGACCTGCACCTTGACAGCTATGTGAGCTCAGCCCATGTCCTCCCCTCACTGCACTTCAATTTCCTCATCAATGAAAATGGAAATACTATTTTGCGGGGCATAATGTTTTCCATTTTGCTGTGGGGTTATTGGGAAAAATAACCATGAAACATAGTAGACATTAAACAAAGCACAGCTTTTACTGTGTTTATCAAAAGAATAACATGGAGAGACCTTCAAGATGGCACAGGAGTAAGACGTGGAGATCACCTTCCTCCCCACAAATACATCAGAAGTACATCTACATGTGGAACAACTCCTACAGAACACCTAGTGAACGCTGGCAAAAGACCTCAGACTTCCCAAAAGGCAAGAAACTCCCTGCATACCTGGGTAGGGCAAAAGCAAAAAGGAAAAACAGAGACAAAAGAATAAGGATGGATGTGCACCTCTGGGAGGGAGCTGTGAAGGAGGGAAAGTTTCCACACACTAGGAAGCCCCTTCACTGGCGGAGACTGGGGGTGGCAAGGGGGAAGCTTTGGAGCCACAGAGGAGAGCACAGCAACAGGGGTGCTGAGGGCAAAGCAGAGAGATTCCCGCACAGAGGATAGGTGCTGACCAGCATTCACCAGCCTGAGAGGCTTGTCTACTCGCCTGCCTGGGGGGATGGGGGCTGGGAGCTGAGGCTCGGGCTTCGGGAGGTCAGATCCCAGGGAGAGGACTGGGGTGGGTTGCGTAAACACAGCCTGAAGGGGCTAGTGCATCACAGCTGGCTGGGAGGGAGTCCAGGAAAAAGTCTCGATCTGTCTAAGAGGCAAGAGACCATTGTTTCAGGGTGTGAGAGGAGAGGGGATTCCGAGCACCACCTAAACGAGCTCCCGAGACAGGTGTGAGCCACGGTTATCAGCGCAGACACCAGTGATGGGCATGAGATGCTAAGGCTGCTGCTGCAGCCACCAAGAATCCTGTGTGCAAGTATGGGTCACTCTCCACACCTCCCCTCCCAGGAGCCTGTGCAGCCCACCAGTGCCAGGGTCCTGTGATCCAGGGACAACTTCACCAGGAGAACACACCATGCATCTCAGGCTGTTGCAATGTCACGCCAGCCTCTCCCACCACAGGCTCGCCCCGCATTACGTACCACCCCCTCTCCTCGGCCTGAGTGAGCCAGAGCCCCCTAATCAGCTGTTGCTTTAACCCCATCCTGTCTGAGCAAAGAAGAGATGCCCTCAGGCGACCTACACGCAGAGGCAGAGCCAAATCCAAAGCTGAATGCCAGGAACTGTGTGAATAAAGAGAAAGGGAAATTTCTCCCAGCAGCCTCAGGAGCAGCAGATTAAATCTCCACAATCAACTTGATGTACCCTGCATCTCTGGAATACCTGAATAGACAATGAATCATCCCAAAATTCAGGTGGTAGACTTTGGGAGCAACTGTAGACTTGGGGTTTGCTTTCTGCATCAAATTTGTTTCTGGTCTTATGTTTATCTTAGTTTAGTATTTAGAGTTTATTATCATTGGTAGCTTTGTTTATTGATTTGGTTGCTCTCTTCCACATATATATATATATATATATATATATATATATATATATATATATACTTTTTTTCTTTTTCTCTTTTTGTGAGTGTGTATGTGTACATTTCTTTGTGTGATTTTGTCTGTATAGCTTTGCTTTTACCATTTGTCCTAGGGTTCTGTCTGTTATTTTTTCCTATTTTTTTTAGTATAGTTTTTAGTGCTTCTTATCATTGGCGGACTTGTTTTTTGCTTTGGTTTCCCTTGTCTTTCTTTCATTCTTCTTTTTATTTTCTTTTTTTAATTACTTTTAATTTTTTCATTTTTAATATTTTTTTATTTTTTTATCATAATAACTTTTCATTCCTTTCTTTTCTTCCTTCTTTTCTTCCTTCCTTCCTTCCTTCCTTCCTTCTCCCTTTTCTTATGAGCCGTGTGGCTGACAGCGTATTTGTGATCCGGCTGGGTGTCAGGCCTCTGCCTCTGAGGTGTGTGAGCCGAGTTCAGGATACTGGTCCACCAGAGATCTCATGGCTCCACGTAAATTCAAATGGTGAAAGCTCTCCCAGAGATCTCCATCTCAACGCTAAGACCCAGCTCCACCCAACGACTAGCAAGCTACAGTGCTGGATACCCTATGCCAAACAACTAGCAAGACAGGAACACAACCCTACCCATTAGCAGAGAGGCTGCCTAAAATCATCATAAGGTCACAGACACCCTAAAACACACCAATGGATGTGGTCCTGCCAACCAGAAAGACAAGATCCAGCCTCTTCCACCAGAACAAAGGCACCAGTCGCCTCCACCAAGAAGCCTACACAACCCACTGAACCAACCTTATCCACTGGGGCTGACACCACAAACAACGGGAACTATGAACCTGCAGTCTGCAAACAGGAGATCCCCAAAACAGTAAGTTAAGCAAAAGGAGAAAACAGAGAAAGACACAGCAGATGAACGAGCAAGGTAAAAAGCCACCAGACCAAACAAATGAGGAGGAAATTGTCTACATAAAAAATAATTCAGAGTAATGATAGTAAAGATGATCCAAAATCTTGGAAATAGAAAGGAGAAAATATAAGAAATGCTTAACAAGGGCCTAGAACTACTAAAGAGCAAACAAACAATGATGAACAACACAATAAATGAAATTAAAAATTCTCTAGAAGTAATCAACAGCAGAATACCTGAGGCAGAAGAATGGATAAGTGGCCTGGAGGATAAAATAGTAGAAATAAATATTGCAGATCAGAATAAAAGGAAAAGAATGAAAACAATTGAGGACAGTCTCAGAGACCTCTGGGACAACGTTAAACACACCAACATTTGAATTATAGAGGTCTCAGAAGAAGGGAAAAAGAAAGGAACTGAGAAAATATTTGAAGAGATTATAGTTGAAAATTTCCCTAATATAGGAAAGGAAATAGTCAATCCAGTCCAGGAAGCGCAGAGAGTCCCATACAAGATAAATCCAAAGAGAAACAAGCCAAGACACATATTAATCAAACTGTCAAAAATTAAATACAAAGAAAACATATTAAAAGCAGCAAGGGAAAAACAACAAAAAACATACAAGGGAATCCCCATAAGGATAACAGCTGATCTTTCAGCAGAAATTCTGCAAGCCAGAAGGGAGTGGCAGGACATATTTAAAGTGATGAAAGGGAAAACCCTACAACCACGATTACTCTACCCAACAAGGATCTTATTCAGATTTGATGGAGAAATTAAAACCTTTACAGACAAGCAAAAGCTAAGAGAATTCAGCACTACCAGGCCAGCTTTACAAAAAATGCTAAAAGAATTTCTCTAGACAGGAGACACAATAGAATGAAAAGACCTAAAATAACAAACCCAAAACAATTAAGAAAATGGTAATAGGAACACACATATCAATAACTACCTTAAATGTAAATGGATTAAATGCTTCAACCAAAAGACATAGACTGGCTGAATGGATACAGAACAAGACCCATATATATACTGTCTACAAAAGACCCACTTCAGATCTAGGGACACATACAGACTGAAAGTGAGGAGAGGGAAAAAGATATTCCATGCAAATGGAAATCAAAAGAAAGCTGGAGTAGCAATTCTCAAATCAGACAAAATCGACTTTAAAATAAAGACTATTACAAGAGACAAAGAGGGACACTACATAATGATCAAGGGATCAATCCAAGAAGAAGATAAAACAATTGTAAATATTTATACGCTGAACATAGCAGCACCTCAATACATAAGGCAAATGCTAACAGCCATAAAAGGGAAATTCTACAGTTGACACAGTAATAGTAGGGGACTTTAACACCCCACTTGCATCAATGGACAGATCATCCAAAATGAAAATAAATAAGGAAACACAAGCTTTAAATGATAAATTAAACAAGATGGACTTAATTGATATGTATAGGACATTCCATCTAAAAACAACAGAATACACTTTCTTCTCAAGTTCTCAAGGAACATTCTCCAGGATAGATCGTATCTTGGGTCACAAGGCAAGCCTTGGTAGATTTAAGAAAATTGAAATTGTATCAAGTATCTTTTCCAACCACAATGCTATGAGACTATATATCAATCACAGGGAAAAAACTGTGAAAAAAAGAGATACATGGAGGCTAAAAAACAGACTATTAAATAACCAGGAGACCACTGAAGAAATCAAAGAGGAAATCAAAAAATACTTAGAAACAAATGACAATGAAAACACAATGACCCCAAACATATGGGATGTAGCAAAAGCAGTTCTAAGAGGGAATTTTATAGCAATACAATCTTACCTCAATAAAAAAGAAACACCTCAAAGAAACAACTTAACCTTACACCTAAAGCAATTAGAGAAAGAAGAATTTAAAAAACCTCAAAGTTAGCAGAAGGAAAGAAATCATAAAAATTAGATCAGAAATAAATGAAAAAGAAATGAAGGAAACAATAGCAAAGATCCATAAAACTAAAAGTTGGTCCTTTGAGAAGATAAATGAAATTGATAAACAATTAGCCAGACTCATCAAGAAAAAAAGGGAAAAGACTCAAATCAACAGAATTAGAAATGAAAAAGGAGAAGTAACAACTTACACTGCAGAAATACAAAGGATCATGAGAGTTTACTACAAGCAACTATATGTCAATAAAATGGACAACCTGGAAGAAACAGACACATTCTTAGAAAAGCAAAACCTTCCGAGACTGAACCAGGAAGAAAGAGAAAATATAAACAGACCAATCACAAGCACTGAAATTGAGACTGTGATTAAAAATCATCCAACAAATAAAAGCCCAGGACTGGATGGCTTCAGAAGCAAATTCTATCAAACGTTTAGAGAACAGCTAACACCTATCCTTCTCAAACTCTTCCAAAATATAGCAGAGGGAGAAACACTCCAAAACTCATTCTACGAGGCCACCATCACCCTGATACCAAAACCAGACAAAGATGTTGCAAAGAAACAAAACTACACGCCAATATCACTGATGAACATAGATGAAAAAATCCTCAACAAAATACTAGCGAAAAGAATCCAACAGCACATTAAAGGGTCATACACCATGATAAAGTAAGGTTTATTCCAGGAATGCAAGGATTCTTCAACATATACAAATCAATCAATGTGATTAAACATATTAACAAACTGAAGGAGAAAAACCATATGATCATCTCAATAGATCCAGAAAAAGCTTTCAAAAAATTCAACATCCATTTATGATAAAAACCCTCCAGAGGGTTTTAGGGAGAACTTACCTCAACATAATAAAAGCCATATATGACAAACCCACAGCCAACATTCTTCTCAATGGTGAAAAACTGAAACCATTTCCACTAAGATCAGGAACAAGACTAGGTTCCCCACTCTCACCACTATTAATCAACATAGTTTTGGAAGTTTTAGCCACAGTAATCAGAGAAGAAAAAGAAATAAAAGGAATATAAATCGGAAAAGAAGAAATAAAGCTGTCACTGTTTGCAGATGACGTGATACTATAGAGAATCCTAAAGATGCTACCAGAAAACTACTAGAGCTAATCAATGAATCTGGCAAAGTAGCAGGATACAAAATTAATGTACAGAAATCTCCTGCATTCCTATACACTAATGATGAAAATTCTGAAAGAGAAATTAAGAAAACACTTCCATTTACCACTGCAACAAAAAGAATAAACTACCCAGGAATAAACCTGCCTAAGGAGACTAAATATCTTTTTGCAGAAACCTATAAGACACTGATGAAAAAATTAAAGATGATACAAACAGATGGAGACATATACCATGTTTCTGGATTGGAAGAATCAACATTGTGAAAATGAGTATATGACCCAAAGCAATCTACAGATTCAATGCAATCCGTATCTAACTACCAATGGCATTTTGCACAGAACTAGAACAAAAAAATTCACAATTTGTATGGAATCACAAAAGACCCTGAATAACCAAAGCAATATTGAGAAAGAAAAATGGAGCTGGAGCAGTCAGGCTCCCAGACTTCAGACTACACTACAACGCTACAGTAATCAAGACAGCATGCTACTGGCACAAAATTAGAAATATAGATTAATGGAACAGGATAAAAAGCCCAGAGATAAGCCCATGAACATATGGTCACCTTATTTTTGATAAAGGAGGCAAGAATATACAATGGAGAAAAGACAGCCTCTTCAATAAGTGGTGCTGGGAAAACTGGACAGGTACATGTAAAAGAATGAAGTTAGAACACTCCCTAACAGCATACCAAAAATAAACTCAAAATGGATTAGAGACCTAAATTAAGGCCAGACACTAAAAAACTCTTAGAGGAAAACATAGGCAGAACACTCTATGACATAAATCACAGCAAGATCTTTTTTGACCCACCTCCTAGAGAAATGGAAATAAAAACAGAAATAAACAAATGGGATCTAATGAAAATTAAATGCTTTTGCAGGGCAAGGGAAATATAAACAAGATGAAAAGACAACCCTCAGAATGGGAGAAAATATTTGCAAATGAAGCAACTGACAAAGGATCAATCTCCAAAATTTACAAGCAGCTCAATATCAAAAAACAAACAACCCAATCCAAAAATGGGCCGAAGACCTAAACAGACATTTCTCCAAAGAAGATATACAGATTGCCAACAAACACATGAAAGGATGCTCAACATCACTCATCATTAGAGAAATGCAAATCAAAACTACAATGAGGTATCACCTCACACCAGTCAGAATGGCCACCATCAAAAAATCCACAAAGAATAAATGCTGGAGAGGGTGTGGTGAAAAGGGAACCCTCTTGCACTGTTGGAGGGAATGTAAATTGATACAGCCATTATGGAGAACAGTATGGAGGTTCCTTAAAAAACTCAAAATAGAACTACCATATGACATAGCAATCCCACTACTGGGCATATACCCTGAGAAAACCATAAGTCAAAAAGGGTCATGTACCACAATGTTCATTGCAGGTCTATTTACAATAGCCCAGACATGGAAGCAACCTAAGTGTCCATCAATAGATGAATGGATAAGGAAGATGTGGCACATATATACAATGGAATATTACTCAGCCATAAAAAGAAAAAAAATTGAGTTATTTGGAATGAGGTGGGTGGACCTAGAGTCTGTCATACAGAGTGAAGTAAGTCAGAAAGAGAAAAACAAATACCGTATGCGAATACATATATATGGAATCTAAAAAAGGAAAAAAAATTGTTCTGAAGAACCTAGGGGCAGGACAGGAATAAAGATACAGATATAGAGAATGGACCTGAGGACATGGGGAGGGGGAAGGGTAAGCTGGGACGAAATGAGCGAATGGCTTGGACATATATACACTACCAAATGTAAAATTGATAGCTAGTGAGAAGCAGCTGCATAGCACAGGGAGATCAGCTCGGTGCTTTGTGACCACCTAGAGGGGTGGGATAGGGAGGTTGGGAGAGAGACGCAACAGGGAGAAGATATGGGGATATATCTATATGTATAGCTGCTTCACTCTGTTATAAAACAGAGACTAACACACTATTGTAAAGCAATTATACTACAATAAAGATGTTTAAAAAAAAGAATAACATGAATGAGATGTTCTTTGATGGAATTAATTAAACAACAAGATCTAGTTTGATTTTTTAATGGGGAGAGACTGGGGTACTTGGATAAAGCAGATGTTGTTTCAGTTTAACAAATATTTAATGAGCATATACTCTGTGTTTGAAACTCTGCTAAAAGCTGGGGACATAAAGCTTAGTCAGGCACAGTTTTCAAAGAGGTCAGTCAGGGAGAGAGATGAGCAAAGAGACATCAGACTCAGAGGCATTTGATATAAACCTGCATCCATGGACAATATACATGCCAGGAAAGTAGCACTCATGATGAGGAAATGGAAATAGCTTTTTTATATATAGTATAGTGGTTAAGGTGATAAGATATTATTATAAGAAAAAGAAAAGTGTTAATGATAATTCTGTGACCTCAAAACCTAGAATAGAGGTTTCTTTAACAGAAATAAGCAATGTGAAAGAAAAATCAGGTAACAGAGGCACAAACTTGTTTTTTCTTTTGCACATATTGAGTTGAAGAGTTCTTGGGTCATCTCAGTGTAGATGAATTCAAAGACATTTTGAAATAGACTCACCATGGGTAGTAATACATGTAATTGAAGCTCATTTACAGAATTCAGAGAAAACTAACCTGCATTTTCTGGGTATTTTTGTAACAATGTAATTTGGATCACATGTTTGTGTATCAGCTGTGTGTTTGCAGATACAGAGAAAGGTGTGCATGTTTATGCTCAATGTTTACCCTACGTCAGCAGTTTTAAAAATTACTATGCTGTTTGTATTCTATTAATGACAGTCTGAATTTGGAAGGCTTGATAAGTTGTTTACAAGGAAGTTCAGAAGGATAAATCAGTGCATGTTTGCAGAATAGTGTGAAAACATTTTTCTCAGGATGTGTCCCCTGGAAATGGCAATTAGTCAATGTAGGGAAACTGATACATGTTTAGACATTAAGTTACACTGAAACAAACATCCAGGCCAATGCAGTTAAGCTTCTGAGAGAAAAAAAATGAAATTATGTTGATGTATAAAGAGTTTCACACAATTCATATTTGTTACCTGTGAATTCTCATAAGGGTTCTCAGAATAAGATAAGATTTCATACTTACATTTTATAAATAGATATAGTAAGGAATGGGGAAATGTGGGACTTTGACACTCATCGACTAGAAGAATGAAAGTGTGCCTGAAAAGTTTTATAGAGATGCCTGTGGTAACTGTGCTAGGAACTTTTGCTCTTGCTTTTTTTGTTTCCGCTTCACGATAAGCCTGTACGTTGATTACAATGTTATTCTTATCATCTCGCAGATGAGATATTGCAATAACAGAGTTGAAACAATTTGATCAAGATTATGCAGGTGCCAGGTGGAGCATTTATGAATTGTCTTCACATCAAACACTTCTCCCCTTCCCTCTCATAATAGTTACAATTTCTATTTAGTGATTGACGTGGTTTCAGAAAAAAACAAAACTGAATTCATTCCTGCCTTCATAGGTGAAACATAAACGAAACTAAGCCCATTAGGGTGTTATGTTACCCACAGAGTTTGGTTTAGGGACGGGCATGCCATCTATGCTCCTCCAACCAGAGAATCTACTATAAGAACTTGGGCTGAGAATGCTGAGGCAAACATCACTCTCTCATGTTGGTTGTAGGAATGGAATGATGCTGGAAGCCATTTTAGGATCAATTAGCTTCAAAATGAAGTGAGCAGGTAGAAAGATGGAGGCAAGTGGGGTCCTTGGTTAAGCTGCTGGACCAATCCTTGTAGATTTTGGGAGGTTGGAGGGATTCTGAACTTTTCAAGTCCTTGTGTCCATAATTAATCCCCAGTATCTAACCAAGTTGAGGATTCCACTTGTAACAACAAACATTCTAAAAGCTACAGACATCACCTAGACCAACTCCCTTTTGCTAGAGATAGGTGATTAAGCTGAAAGAAAGAATGCAGTTGTCCAAAGTGGCACAGCTGACTCACGATAAAGTTAAGCCTAGAGTTCAGGATTCTGCATGTCCAATCTAGTGATCTTTCCAATGCAACAAGCTGACATACCAAGGTCACACAGAGATTAAGTAAAGGCTAAGATTTCTAGAATACTTAGAATGTATCATTTCTCAAAGAGCTGTGGTTAAATACAAATCACTTTAATTATTCAAGGAGAAAAATTGCAAATGAGAAAAAATACACTGTGTAACAAATGTTTTCACTTTTTGTTAGGAAATGGATTTGACTACTTTGAAAATTCTTTGAAGCTGGATGCTTTGACTTATATACTTCTTCATACCCCTCACTGTAACAAGTGCCACATTGGTATATTAGGTATTCAAATAATTCTTTCTTTGATATGTGTCTTCTTCACCAAGTTATATATTATGGCAGCAGGGACCATGACTGCCTACTTCAAACCTGCATTTCCAATGCTTTTCACAGTGTTTGGTGTATGGAGAATTCTAAATAAACGTGTGTTAGTGATGTTAAATACTGTCACCCTCTGTGCTTGCACTCAAGTTTCAATTCAACATGGAGTCATAACTTGGCTCATATACATAGTCTATCTAGAACAACCCTGTCCAAGAGAAATATAAGTCACACTTGTGAGGCATGCATGTAATTTTAAATATTCTAGTAGTCAAGTTAAAAAAACAGTGAATTTAATTTTAATTTAACCCAATATGCCCTAAATATTATCATTTAACATATAATCAATAAAAAAATGATAATATGTATTTTACATTTTTGTACCAAGTCTTCAAAATCTTGTATATAGCTCACCCTTACAACACTTCTTAGTTCAGACTACATTTCAAGTCATTAGTAACCACGTATTGATATATATGGACCTATACCGGACAGCTCAGATTTACACATTATCTATGTCTAATGACATTATATAAAAATAAGGTTCCAAGAGATAAATTGTGATAGAATTTCATATGAAAAACAGTCAGAAATTTATATTAAAAATTCACATTACCATTCCTATATATATAAAAGTGCTAGCGTTACTTTAGAGTCTCCAAAAGTAGTTCTTGACACCACAAGCTGTGCCTTCACAATGCCGAAACATTAAGATGTTAGTACCATTATGGAACAAGCATCTAGTTAGTACTCAATATTATTGTTTTTCCTGTTTTGTGGGATTTTGTTGTTTGTTTTAATCATGTAATCCTAACTCAAGAAGACAATTTTGTGGCATATATGACTCTAGTTAGGAACAGTCTCAATTAATTATCTTACATAAATTTGAATGGCCCGTAAGAAAGCTCCTACACATGATTTCTAATAGTGGGATTGAGGACTCCTAATAAACCCTTTTTAATCCATGTTAGAGAGCCAGTTAATTATTGCATAACTTAACACTATAGCTTAACTCAAGTTTCTGTTAGTGTCTGGTCATTCAATAGCCATGTTCTGAATATGTCAGGCAGAGATGAGTCATTATTCCTTGCCTTCAAGTAGGTCATAATCTAGTAGAGCAAATAACTAAATGGATTTGTGATGTGAGAGAGCTTTCTTTGACTGAAGTTAGCACAGGACACATTGGGGACACACAGGAGTCAGTGGTAATTTTACCTGGTGGTGGGGAAAGAAACTAGAAAAGACTTCTCATTAAGGAGAAGAGCTTAAAATGATTCTAAGGCATGACTGGAGAGCCACTAGGACCTAGAGAGCTAAGTTCACTCTATTCTACTGCTCAGAGCTGGAATGCAGGATTGCAGGGAGGGATGGGGCTGGCCTATGTCCTGGTGGGGGCAGCAGCATGGGAAAGCACACTGTAAAAGGCACAGAGGGAAGCTTGGGGGAGACTCAGACAAATGCAAAAGGCCAAAGTTGCTGCAATTTACATATTTCCATTTTGAGACTCCCTTCAACCCTTTAACCCATATGTGTTTGTTTTTTTTTTTTTCGGTACGCGGGCCCCTCACTGTTGTGGCCTCTCCCGTTGCAGAGCACAGGGTCCGGACGTGCAGGCTCAGCGGCCATGGCTCACGGGCCCAGCCGCTCCATGGCATGTGGGATCTTCCCGGACCGGGGCACGATCCCGTGTCCCCTGCATCGGCAGGTGGACTCTCAACCACTGCACCACCAGGGAAGCCCAAACCCATATGGTTTTGATAATTATATTTAAATGGAAATTCAGACCACAGCAGGCAATAAGTATTTGAAATAGGACTTTATATTCGGAGGCTTGGCAAGTTTTATTTCCTCCTCCCAATAAACCAGAGGGGAAAGCTAGTATTTCTAATTCTAATTGTAGGAGCTCCACTCTCTCACCCGGACCATCCATTCTTAAAGAAAAGAAGTCTGGCTCCACACTCCCACCTCCATGACTCCTCCCACCCCCACAAGAAATAAACACTAGTTAGAAATAGAGTTGGCCTATATGTAAACAAGCACAGAGCATCACAACACAGCCCCCAACCCCAGGAGTCAGCCATTTGTGCTAGCACATGAGCACCCTCTGAGTGGTGGCTCTCCCCAAAAGAAAGGATGTATATTAAATAGCATAGTACCTGGCTAATTGTCCCAAGTCAATTATTAGTCTACTGTAGTGGTTTCCAAATGCTGATCCACAAATAAGTTTTCACAAATCTGAAGAAAATAAATTTTACAATAATATAATGTGTCTGTGTATGTATGTATATATATATGTGAGATAGAGATTTCCAACTCTACTTTCTTGGAAAGGACTATATTTTTGTTCTCTATGAATGTTTGTGCTATTTTTTTATTCAAAGTCCTTTTTATTAAGTGGGTTTTTAATAGATAATAGATATTTTAGAAACATCATTACTTTTTAAAATAAAATGTTGGAAGTCCGATGATAAATGTCCATTAAAAAAAAGTGGGTTTGAGAATCAAACCTGTTAAAAAACCAAATTCAGCTGAGTAAACTTTAGAGTGCTTATTGGCTTTTTCAATAAGCCATAAATTGGACAGCATCCAATCTATTGCACAGAAAGGAACCTCAAGGAGCTGTACAAAATGAAAGACGTTTATAGGGCAGATGGGAGCAGAAACAAGGAAGCTACATGGGGCAAAAAGAGGGTTGATTACTGCAAGTTTACTTTCCTTTAGGGGATGCCAGAGGTCTACCAGGCAGATTACCTAACTAATGCTGATCAGATGATTCTTGATTGACTGGTTAAAGGTTGCATTTCTGGGGGAGACAAAACTGTAATTAAGTCAAGTCTCAGGTTGGTGACATGAAGCTTAGCATAGGCAACTCCATTTTGGGCCTATTGTCTTGTTTTAATTTTTTTTTTTTTTTTTTTTTTTTGCGGTATGCGGGCCTCTCACTATTGTGGCCTCTCCCATTGCAGAGCACAGGCTCCGGACACGCAGGCTCAGCGGCCATGGCTCATGGGCCCAGCCGCTCTGCGGCATGTGGGATCTTCCCGGACCGGGACACGAACCCGTGTCCCCTGCCATCGGCAGGCGGACTCTCAACCACTGTGCCACCAGGGATGCCCTTGTTTTAAAATTTTCATTTCATATTGGAGTATAGTTGATTAACAATGTTGTGTTAGTGATTCAGTTATACCTATACATGTATCTATTCTTTTTCAAATTCTTGTCTTGTTTAGGTTGTTACATAATATTGAGCAGAGTTCCCTGTGCTATACAGTAGGTCCTTGTTGGTTATCTATTTTAAATATAGCAGTGTGTACATGTCAGTCCTAATCTTTCCCTGCCCCCCACCCTTCCCTGCTGGTAATCATAAATTCGTTCTCTCAGTCTGTGAGTCTGTTTCTGTTCTGTAAATAAGTTCATTTGTATCATTTTTTTAGATTCTGCACATAAGCAATATTGTATGATATTTGTCTTCCTCTGACTTACTTCACTTAGTATGGTAATCTCCAGGTCCCTCCATGTTGCTGCAAATTGGGCCTCTTATCTTGTTTTTAACAAACCAATACAGCATTAAATTATTGCTTGACCATTTACTAACTGACAACTGTGGGCAAATTACTTAGCTTCTTTGACCCTTGGTTTTTGGTTTCAAGTTGTAATAACTGATGTCTATTTAATAGGGTCAGTGTGAAAATTAAATAATATCACATATATAAAATGCTCTAGAATTAATTTTCCTTCCTCTCTTTCCCTTTTCTACCTGGTTAATGACTGTATCCTTTAAGAATCAGAAAGGATCTAAAAATTTGGCTTATTAGCCTCCTAAACCCTCCCATATGCATCACACTCGGTAAACTGACCAAGTAAATTAGCCCTCACTTGACATCTGTCTTTATAAAACAACTCATTTGAATGGTTTCAGTGCTGGTTACACTATAATGAAGTACTGTTTATGTATCTGTCATACTCTCTGTGATAGCATTCTCTGTTTCTTCTGCACAGAGGACAGTGCCTAAGTCAGAACCGTTGGCATCTAAGTAACTGTAAACGGTACAGGAAGAAGTAACGCAAGCATTCATTCCAGTTACATCACCCTTTCCTTCTCTTTCACAGAGAAGGCTCAAGACTGAACATACAGCTTGGTCATGCTGTAAATCTGACAGAATACAAATGCATATGAAGACCCTATTAAGTAATAATGTGGACTCCACGTGAAGGAAAGTAAGAGTCTCTCAAAGTCAGGTGCAGTAAAAGTAGAGGAAAAGGAATAAACTGAAGAAATATGGAGGGTATAGGAAAAAGAGAGTTCTTGTTAAACCTCATCTTGCATGCACGTTAGAAGCAGCTGGGAATTCCTTAGTCTAGGATTAAATTGTTTCTAGTGCCTCTCACCATGAGATTACTGTCAGTTTATTTCTCCTACTGGCATTATACAAAAGGTGACAGCTGATTAAAGGGAAGATGAGTCACTTAAAAAATCTTGCTTTAGGTAAACAGAGAAAATTCAAGATAAATGGTCATGAGATTGCATTTATCAAGACATTAGACAATAGTCACACAAGGAACAGTAATTAGAATCAATACGTGGCTTTAAAAGAGGGTTAGGAAGACCTAAATAATTAGGACAATAAATGACATTGTCTAAAAAGAACCCCAAAAGGTCAACTAATTAATTTATCTTAATGTGCACAATAATGAATAAAGCTCCAGATTTCAAATAGATTGGATTAAGTGCAGGCAATCTGCAAGGAGGGTGTTATTCAATAAGCAACCTGAACGGCACTCTCACAACAGAAATTGATATTAGCTCAAGCAATTAATGAAAGAAGGAAACAAACAAAACAGACCTAAACAAAGAAAATTGTCAATAACATGAAAATAGAAGCATTAGTTGGCCGCTGAGCAAAGGACATTTTACATCATCTCATAAAAGAGTATGACTAAATTCTTCCTAAAGGTACATGTACTATTGTCCCCAAAGTCCGGGGTAAAAAGAAGAGGTTTAGAATATTGCACTATGAATTTGAATCCTGATTCTGGCTCTTATCAGCTGATTTTCTTTGGACAAGTAACTTAATTTCTTTAAATCTCCATTTTCTGAACTGTAAAATAAAGATAATGCATAATTTACAAGTTTGCTTTGATAATATAAAGAGATACAAATGAAAAGATCACACTGTTTCTTGTACCTGTTAAGTCTTACTGGATATCCTGATTCCTCTTGTCTATGAGGTAGTAAGATGCAGTAGGAAAGCAGGGTTTCAACCAGAAAACCGCACCACGCCATGTATAATAACTTTACTTCTCTTAGCTTCAGTCCACTTATTAGTAAGATGTAAATAATACCATTCATACAGTGTTGTTATAAAGACAGAGTTCATAAGTGTTTAGCAAATATTATGTATCCTCTTGTTTGCTTTCTATTCCCTTTTCTCTCTAAGGAAAGACTGAAGAGTTTTCATTTGCAGCATCCTAAAGCCACAGTCAACTCACTTCTTAGCCCAGTCCAATACTGTAAGAAAAGAGGAGTTTCCTTACTCACGCCTCAACCCTCCCCCGGCCTGTAGACTCGTCAGCTTTATTCATCGTTCTCTCCTATTCCCAGAGATGAATGTATTTCAAGCAATCTGCAACTTAACTCATGTGAAAATAATAGAGTGCCAGCAGGACTGTTTTAATGGATTTGGTATGGATAGACTTTGCCTGTTTTATAAATCCAGCAAACCTCACAGCATGTTTTACAGCCAAGAAGGATGCTAAGCTTGAAACTTGCCCCGTCGGCCCCTCCCCCGATCCCGTGTTCCATAATGCTCTCACACAGGGCTTATGAATCAAGGCCAACATTTACATTATTTCCTTATGCATAAGCACCTAAATGATTACCACAATCACATGCTGATTCATTTGCAAAACATACGTTTTAAAAATTTAATCTTTTAGATGGTGATATTAACAATGCATAGATGGCACTGAGAATGAGATGATGGTGGTAGTTAGGGTGGGGGGGTGATGATGGTGGCAGTAATGATGGTGATATTGGTGATAGTAGTAGTGGTGGTTGTGGGGATTCTTGGTGTGCTAGAAGACAAACATCACTGGTTTGCAGTATTCACTAAATTTCATGGGATAAATACCCCTACCATGGTCTACTTTGAGCTACCACTGTGATATCAGTGAATGCAGAGTTAAGAAGAGAGGATAACAGTCATATTTCAAGTCATACTTCATGAGCCAGTTCCAATATACCACTAGAGATAATGGTAGTAGTAACATTAGTGGTACTAGGACTCATGGTACCAGCAGTGTTACTAGTAGTGGTCACGATAATGATAGCAGTGGTGAGAGTGATGATGGAGCTGGTGGTAATGGTGGTAATAGTCATTGTGGAGACAATGGTGATGATAGCGATGATGGTGATGATAGTGACGATGGTGATGGTAGTGATGATGATAAGGAAGTGTTATTAATGACAGTGGTGGTGGTAGCAGTGATGGTGGCATTGGTGGTGATCATGAAGGTAATCATGGTCACTTTAGCATAAAGTTTTATAATTTATGCTAAAGAGTCCTTTTATCTGACTTACTTCATTTAACATTTCAAGTAATATATGGTTAACGATACGTTTATCTCTTGTAACAAAGTAGCAAACTAAATCACAAGGGATAGTAAAGCTTAGTTATAAAACAAGGCCTTGGAGTCAGGTAGCAATGCTTTAGAAGTCTAGGTCTGACCTTTCCTAGCTGTACCACCTTGCACAGTCACCTGATCTTTCTGAGGCCAGTACCTCATCTTTAAAATAGTGAAACTAATACTTCATTCAGAATTGTCATGAGAATATTAAGATACTGCAATTATTTTTAAATTGTCATGAGTTTCTAAGAGATAATGTAAGTAAAATAATACAATTCTTTTGTCATAATAGAAAAATAACTTGGTGGAGATCATGGTTTCTGTTAAATAGGTTTTTGTTTATTATTCTTGTTTGGTTTTGTTTTCATATGAACTTTTTGATAAGTATTCAACAGATGGGTTTTTGACACTAAGGATAGAGGAGAGTTCACTTGTTTTGTATAACAGAAGGAGAAGAATTCAGCTTTCCTCAGACAGTCCTTGGAAGAGGTTGCTAAGAAGAGAGAAGTGGAGGGAAAAGAGACAAGGGCAGCCAACAAAATAGAGATAGGCTGGAATTAAGTGAGAACAGTACAATAGCCTGAATGATGGCCACTCGAAGATATCTGGTCCAAATCCCTGGAACCTACAAATTACCTTATAAGAAAAAAGGTCCTTCCACTCATTGTGACTAAGGATCTTGGCATGGAGTGACTATCCTGGATTATATGAATGGGTCCTAATATTATCACTAGTGTCCTTATTACAGAGAGGCAGAGAGAGATTAAACTCACACAGATGGGAAGGTGATGCAAAGATGGGAGCAGGGACTGGGATGGGATGGGAGCAGATTTGGTTCTGGGTTACGGCTCTCTTCTTGACTTTCAGATGTCTGCCTTCCTGCCATGTCCACATACGACAGAGAGAAAGCTCTGGTGTCTCTTCCTTTTTTCAGAAGGGAGCTAATCTCATCATGGGGACTCTAACTTCATGACCTCATCTAAACCTAATTGCCTCCCAAAGGTCCCACCTCCTCATATCATCACATTGGGATGGTTCCAGTCCTCTTACATGCTCAGAATACTCTAGAAACAAGCATAAAGAACCTGGGCAGTTCACTAGCTCCCTCTATTGGGAATGTTTAGAGATAGAAGAAAAGAAGCACGGACTCCCTCTGACTAAGTGAAAGGCAAGGAGCACGCGCGGGTCCTCAGAAGAGCATGGGCCTTGGACATGAACAATTATGGATTCTAGTCACTTTTCAAAATTTGAGTGACATGACTTCCTGATGACTCTCACAGAAGGCAGCCATCACATTCAGAGGAAACTTGAACTGCAATCCCTCGTTTTCTTTTCATTTCCATGAACAAAGTCAGCATAACGGGAACTGATAAGAGAGCCAAATCACTGAAATATGAAAATCACAGGATTAGCATTTACCCAAGTTCCTCAGCTGAGTCTATCATGGAAAGACCTTGTTTTAATCGCATCAAGTTGTTGCTTCATGATTGTGGAGTTTCTTATGAGATAAAATACCCCTTATTCTTATCGGCAAAATTAATGGCTCGACCAAAGAATTAGATTAATGAAGGAAAGAGCCTTTGAAGATCTCCAGGAAAGACATCCTCAACATTTTCAAGTCGTCACCCCATGAAACAGAAGCTTCAGGGCTAGATCGTTTGGAATTCATCAGTCTAATGATCACCTCCTCCATGTTTCCTGTCCTCAGCCTCAAAGTTTTGCTCTGTTCAAAAGTTAGTTTTAAGGGCTGGGGCAGTTTGTATGGCCACTGCTTTCTCTCCCAATAACATTAAAGATAAAATGAGGCCCAATGGCTTTGTAAGATCATTATAAGTCAAGTGGATTATATCCGTGGTCCTTATCTTCAAAGGCTACAGTTATTGTGGGTTTGGCTTTTCCACAGTGAAGTCCAGGCATTATCTCTCAGAAGTTAGTCTGTCCTATTTAAGGGTTGTTTCATTTTAATCCTTAATTACATACCTAAATATATAATGTCTTCATGAAAAAAAAAAAGCCTTACTGCAGTGACTAGCTGTTTTATTCTCTACTGTTTATTGACTGCTAAGCAATTTCTGAATTATCACGTAAATTCTCTTGGTCCCATTGAAAATTACTTGTTCACTCTGATCCGCGAAATAAAAGCTTAGACAGTCAACTTGGTGAAAGCTTTGAACAGTCTTTAGGAAATACTAGTTTGGCAGAACTGAAGGAGCAATTTCAGTGTGCAAGCCGCAGGCATACACAGTAATAACTCTGCTGTGATGAATACATGCGAGGGCAGGTCAGGACATAGCCACATAGCAGAGTTCTGTGCTCTCCTCCACCACATCACGCTCCAGACATCCCAGCTCCCTCCTCATCAACAGACTCAGGGATGCCACTTAAAAATTCCAGATGTGTTTATCTCAACCTACTTTATTTCCGTCAGTGCTCAGTTTTGAAAGATTATCTATTGTCATTCTGCCATGTACTTTTCCCCTACTTTGCCCCCTAAGTTCCTTAATCTATTATTTATTATTATTCTCTAAGGTTATTTTTTAAGTTCTAAATGGATATCTATATATAAATGTATGTAAAATCAATCTTCATTATTCAAGGATTCCATTTTTGCAAATTTGCCTGCTTACTAAAGTGTATTTGCAACCCCAAAATCAATAATTTGGGGCTTTCACGTACATGTGCGGAACGGTGAAACATTTGAGTTGTATGACACGTGAGTTCCCAGCTAAGGTCAAACAAGGTGGTGCTCTTCCTTCTCGTTTCAGCTCTCACACTGTACACAAGTGTCCTTTGCCTGGCACATTTAGTGCTACATTTTTGACCTTTATGTGGTTTTCTGTAGGTGATTTCACTGTCTAAAATGGGTCCCAAGGGCAGTGCTGAAGTGCTAGCTAGTGTCCCTAAGGGCAAGAAAGCTGAGATGTGCCTTCTGGAGAAAATACATGTAGCAGAGAAGCTTTATTCAGGCATGAATTATAGTGCTCCTGGCCATGAGGTAAATGTTAGTTAATCAACACATCTGTATATTAGATAAGATGTCTTTAAACAGAAACACACATAAAACAAGGTTAGGTGTTGATCACTTAGCAAAAAATGTTGTGACCAGAGGTTTGCAGGAAACTAATCCTGTATTTCCTTTAGGAACAATGGTTCAGTGTTCACTAATTCAGTGTTCATGGCTACTTTACAAAATGTAACTATTACAAATAGTGTGTTTTCCACTGTACAGTGGGAAATTGATCAGTTCCTAAAATGTAAGTGTTAGAGTGAAATAGGGAAGAGACTGACCTGAGTGTCACAAAGTAAGTACTTTTGCTCTAGGCTCATAACTGACCTAACCATTTGACTGCTCTGGGATTCAGGTACCATGTCCCATTTTTAAAAATTATAAAACAGAAAGAAAAAAAACATATATATACACATTATAAGAAAATATATATTTAAGCAATTATACCCCAATAAAGATGTTAAAAAAAAGAAAATAGAGATTTATTACTTATGATCATCTTCTGCTCTTACTTTCTCCTCTAGTGGGCAGAACTGGGTTTGCATCTGATTGGCTCAACTGCCAATAAATCATTACTAATTGGATGTGATAATATTATTTGAGTTGTTTTTATATAAAGAAGACATTGTTCAGAGACATACTTAAAGATTTACAGATAAATTGTTATGATGTTTGGGATTTGCTTCAAAATAATTCTAAATGAGTAGGGGACAAAATGACTTGACTCTTGTTGAAGCTGGATGATGGACACATGGGGGTCATTATTCTCTTAGGTCTCTTTTGTATACTTTTGAAATGTTCCTTAATAAAAAGTTGCAGAGATAAAGAATAAAGTAAGAAGTACCATTCTTCTGTGCCAAAACCAACGCTTGGAGCTTTATATGTGCTGTTTCATTCAACCCCTACAATCATTTCATGTAGAAGAGATTTTCTTTCTTAATTTAAAGCAGAACAAACTAAACAAAAATAATTTCCCCAATTAATTGGTGATAGTAACTATATTTTAAAACTTTAGCTTTCATTTAATTTTTTTTTTTATAATTTATTATGTATGTAGCTTGTAACAATAATAAATGTATCTTCTTTTTCCAATTTTGAAAATGTTCCTTTTAGTTATATAATGTGTTGCACATACATTTTGGAGATATATATATATATATATATTTTTTTTTTTTTCAGGGTTCCCTAATATTTTGTACCTACTCATCATCAAAAGTCCCAACTCACACTTCTAGAGTTCGTAGTGCCTGGAAAGGCAAATGACCAAGATAAAGTTTGTTCAAGAGTTCTAGAACGCAGATCTAGATATGGAAGACATAAATAGTCAAGAATGTAACAATAATTTTCCTTCTGAAATAAATTTCACCATTATTAAATTTAGAATTATAGTATATTGGAATTTGAAGTGGTCCTAGGTATCTAACATATCTACATTTCAAGAAAATGAATCCCAGAAAGAGAGAGTAGATGAAGTGGAGAACAGGTCTCAATTTCCAGACCCAATCTCTTTCTATTACCTCACATAGATTTCTTTACCCCATCTCAAAAAATATTTCATCCCAAAAAATATTTCAGGTGTTCTAGGTAACTTGAAAGAAAGAATAAATAAGTGTGCAAAAACACATACATGAACACAGACACACTACACAAACAAATGCAGATCAATATAAGACATTTAAATTAACTAAAATGTCACTTACCTTAAACCTAAAATAGGGATAGGTAAGCTGGAGATGATGTATCTAAATCTGTTTGCAAATCCATAATTAAATCCATGCACACTGGCAGATACACAAAGTATCACGGTGTGGTATTATACTTGGTTAAGGATTAATTAAATTAGAAGCTTCTAAGACTAATTCACAGAGATAAGAAATGATAATTTGTGAGTCTATAAAATAGAATTCTTTTCAACATATTGCTTTTTTAAAGAAAGTTTTAATTATCTCTCTTTAGCCAAATATAAAAGTATATTTTTAGCTTAAAATATCTACTGAGGGAAGAAAAGAAATAAAACTCTATTGAGATGAAATATCTACTTTACACAGAAAATATTCTACCATGCAATTAAAACATTAAATATATGAATAACATAAGTTAGAAGCATATCATCACAGATGTTGTGAGTCAA
Organism: Pseudorca crassidens; assembly: GCF_039906515.1. Lineage (NCBI taxonomy): Eukaryota > Metazoa > Chordata > Mammalia > Artiodactyla > Delphinidae > Pseudorca > Pseudorca crassidens. The sequence goes on from NC_090304.1 coordinate 59,043,001, forward strand.
TGCCCCTATTTTCCAAAACTCAATCGTAATTTGCGAACTTAGATGGATATTTATTTTCAGGGGGAAAAAATAAGACCAAAATCAAAGCAATGGCAAAAATAAAACCAAAAACGCCTCAAAAACCATATGCCGGGCTTCCCTGGTGGCGCAGTGGTTGAGAATCTGCCTGTCAATGCAGGGGACACAGATTCGAGCCCTGGTCTGGGAGGATCCCACATGCCGCGGAGCAACTAGGCCCGTGAGCCACAGCTACTGAGCCTGCGCGTCCGGAGCCTGTGCTCCGCAACAAGAGAGGCCGCGACAGTGAGAGGCCCGCACACCGCGATGAAGAGTGGCCCCCGCTCGCCGCAACTAGAGAATGCCCACGTACAGAAGCGAAGACCCAACACAGCCAAAAATAAATAAATAAATAAAATTAAAAAAACAAAACAAAACAAAAAAACATGCCACCTCACAATTAAGTGAAGAGCTTTTAAAAGTTATAGTGAGACCATGCTAGCCAGTCATTGCACTTCAGCCTTTAGAGTTAGCACGTACCGCTCTGTACGTAAGTTACAAGAGCTTTGAAAACAGAACAAAGGTAAGGAGAACAAGCATTGCACTGGCATAGTAATAAAACTCAACAGAGAGTTAAAAAGAAAATTATATTTAGAGGTCTAATATGTGATAAAGGTAACATTTTAAATCAAGCAGGAAAGAATAGGATTGTCAATGTATGGATTTATAAAAATTTGAAAGAAAATCGAAAGTTGAATTTCATACATCATAAAAATTTTTGGATAAAAATATGTGAAAAATAAAGCCCTCAAATATTTTAGAATATAAAGAAGTTATAGTTCTATAATATCAAGAGTGATAAGGTCAGTTATAAAGATAATACCAAAGGAAGAAACAAATAAAGGAAATATTGGTTGATCTGACTGTTTAATATGTATACTTTTTTTCACATTCAAAATTTCTATAAATAAAACTGAAACTCAAAAATCGAAACACCTCATCATACATAATAATTAAACTTTTGATGTGAATAACACAGGAAAATCTTTGGAAAATCTTTATACTCCCATAGGAAAATGGGCAGACATGGAACATCAATTTATAAATGAAAAATCATTTTATCAGTGGTCAATACATTAAATATATCAACTTGATAAAAAATAAAAAAACTGTAGTTTAAAATAATTAATTATGATTTTCATTTATAAAGTTGAGATAAAAAGACAATATAGGATATTAAAGAGACTGTCACTTATTAAACATTCTCAATTGCACCTAATGGAATTAATACAACCTTTCTGGAAAGAATGTTGTTAAAATATATGGAAAATACAACATACAACAATTTCATTCTGGGATTTTTTTTCTAAGAAAATAATCAAAATTATAGTAATCACCACAAACACTAATTTCCTTCTAACATTCTTTTTGTCATACACCATCCTTAGCACTTTACCTACACAGACCCATTCATTCATTTCCGCCTGCCTGTGAAGTAAGTACTATTATTATCAGCCCATTTTACAGATAAGGAAATGGAAACACTGAGAAAGTATAAGAAACCATATCCTGGTCTGCTCTTCATTTTACCTTTACTTTCTATTTCTAGCCTCAATCTCCATATTGTTCTAACTATCCACAATGGAGGATATTTAACTATATTCATAAATAACTTTGTAAAATTTTAGAAAAATACATACTTACCTGTATATGTATAAAGGTCTGTGTGTATACGTATATACACACAAACATACATTATATTTATGTATGTATATGTGTGTGTGTTTGAATTTTATATGAGCAGAGTTCAGAGTTGGTGACAGATTAATGTACTTAGGTTATCTTCTACCATATGTATATACACTAATTTTTTGAATATCTCTGGTTTTCACAACATTCATATAACCAAGGAAACTAAAATGCAGACTAGTTGCAAAATTTGCCTAATTTCTGTCTCCTATGCTTATATGTTTTTTTTCTCCTGGATAATAGTGTGCTGGAGCTAGCTAGTACCAAGTTGTGAGAGTCAGGTTTTTTTTTTAATTGTTAGCTATTATTCAACGTTGAGTATATGCACTTCAAATTAAATATGATGGTAAGTACTCAAAACTCATCATTTTATAAGAATTTGACTGCAATTCACTATTATCTATAGCCTGGAGGTTATTTACATCTATCATATCTATACATGCACACCTTTTCCTAATTACAAGTTTGGTATTATTGCGGTAGTAGCTTGAAAACCAATGGGAATATTTTCACCAAGGACATCAGCAAACTCTACAAATCAGGGTGTGGTTTATTATTTTGATAATTGTACAGACTTAAGAAAGTGCTGAAGAAAATGTTAATAAAGCAGATTAAATTTAAAACTGTATCATGTCTGTAGCCCTTACATCATGAAGAGCACAAATAAATGGAGGAAATATTCTTCCAGTACTTGAAATTTATTATTAAATTAGCAAAGAAGTTCCTCACTGTTACCAATAAATGAAGTTCCCACATAGGTCTTCATTGTTTCACTTTTTCATTACTCATTCTTGCAGTGAATTTGAAAAATATGGAACAGTGCAAGCACAATAAAAATTATTTGTAATAGTTCAGTATTTGGGGTGTTTCCTTTTACACACAAATTACTTCAAAATTAAGATGAACTGTGAATAGAGTTTTGAATTTCAACAATGTATCATGGAAGGTTTCCTATGTTACCAAATATGCCTTTAAAACATGCTTTAATGGAGGACCATAATATAGATGTATTCTTATTTGACCTTCCATAATATAGCTTTATTCATAATATATTTGACCCACTCCAAATCCATGTTGTTGGACAGATAACAGATATATTTTAAGTGTATATTTTACGGCAACATTTATAATCTCTTTTATTAACCAAGGACATGATATTCACATCAAAGATGTTTGAAGTCCATATATAAAGGCTCAATAGTTGCTCAAAATCACAATAATTATGAGCTATTTTAAGAGCTTAACTGCTTTGGTGATATTGCAGTATTTTGCACTTTATCCTGTAATTTTTGTACTTATGATTCATTTTAGTGTTTTCTCACTTAAAACTACCAAAAGACAACACATTTTAGCTTGGCACAGTTATCAATAACAGTGAAAGTGCAAATGATGTCGATACTTTCAACATAGAAAGCTTCTTCATTATTAGCGTGGTGCAAACATTACCATTTCTGATTCTCAGAACTTGAGACAGTACCAAGGGCTTCTCACTGGGACAGGAGGTTTTTGAAAGTTGATGCCCAAGCATTACCATAAATCTTACATACAGATTGCTAGATACGAAAAAATAGACATATATATGTGAAAAATATACATATATATATAATTATGGATAAGAAGATCAGCTGAAACAATAAAGAATAAAAGCAAAGTATAGCTTACACATTTTCACACAGTGGTGACTTCTTGGGCTGAGGCTCAGGAGCCACAATTATGTTTTTAGATACTTACAGCTTCTTAGGTGCTTTTCTCTACCAGCAATGCCTGCCTCATCTCCCACCATTTCCTGGGAAAACCTTATTTTTTCAAATGTCACCTAAGCTTCATCTTTTCTAAGAAGTCATCCCTCGCCCTCCCCTATACACACACACACACACACATACTGTGAGCTCTTGTCCTCTATGCCACTTTGTCATAACCTCCTGTTATGGATTGAATCATCTGCCCCCCCGCCCCAAGATATGTTCAAGTCCTAAAGCCTGATATCTGTGAATGTGACCTCATTTGGAAATAGAGTCTTTGCAGATATAATGAAGTTAAGAGGAAGCCATACTGATTAGAATGTGCCCTAATTCGATGACTAGTGTCCACTTAGACACACAGGGGGCTTACTACATGATAACAGAGGAAGAGGCAGAAGTGCTGCATCTGCATTCCAGCGAATACCAAGGACTACTGGCAACTACCAGAAGCTAGAATGAGGCAAGGGACGATACTCAAATAGAGCCTTCAGATGGAGCACAGCCTTGCCTGCACCTTGATTTCAAGATTCTAGCCTCCAGAACTGGAGAAAATAAATGTCTATTGTTTTAAGTTAACCAGTTTGTGGTACTTTGATAAGACAGCCCTAAGAAACCCATATACCCCCTAACACTTTCTTCCTCATTCATTTAGCCAGCAAATTTTAGTAAATGCTGACTATATGCCAGACAGTAAACTTGCTTGCTTTCTTCTTCCCCCTCTACTAATCAATACAGCCCTTCAGGAGAGAAACTTTATCATTCCTTTTTCCAGAGCCTATACAATTATATACACAGAAGAGGTTGCTAATAAATAATTGCTGATTAAATGATTAAATGCCAGTCTTGATCTTTCATAGTGAGCTTTTTTTAAGGTTGCTTTTATCTCCTAGCAAAGAGTCAGATTCAAAGAGAATAGAAGCCTGAAAAGAAAAAAAGGGAGCAGTCTTTTAATGACAATCAAGAATCTATCTAAAGTAAACAACAGAATATGTGCATTTTAAACAAACAGATCTTAGGTTTTTGTTGCTGCTGTTCTCATCGACTATGCAAATAAAATGTCATTTCTCTTTGATTGTCTGAATGTTCTTTTATTCATCAACAAAAAAACAAGCCAAATGGACTTTCACTGAACTTGAAGGATATGCTTGGGAAGGCCTGAGAAACAGTATAGCATAATGGATAAACTCTGAAGGCAAAATGATTGAGTTTGAATTTCTACTTAGCCACAGCTTAGGTGTAATCTTAAGGAGGCATTCAATCTCTCAAGGTCTGTAGTCCCTCATCTACAAAATGCAATTAATAAATATATATTACATATGAAGCAGGTGTGAGGATTCAGAAAGATACTGTATGTCTAATACAGGGTCTTAGATATAGTAAACACTCAATAAAGGTTAATTTTATTTACACTGTATTACTCTCATTTTTAGTATGACATCTATAACAGATATGGTCATGAAATCTTGGTACAAGTTCATTAGAAATTCTTATTAACTCAGTAGGATAAAATATACACAATTTTAGAAAAGAGATGAGATCACCCTTTTACAAATATCTACTAGTTACATGGCAGTTTCAAAACTAAGGACCAAAAGAAAGATTTCATTTGCTGTCAAGAGCTGCCAATCTGATTAATCATCTTGATCATTCAAAGACCCATTTAATTTTAAGTCTATAGGAGCACTGAAGCACATCACCACAGGATGCCCGTGTTGACACATAGATGCATCAGAAAGAATTGTCTATAAAATAACTTACGGTCATACAGGGAGATAGAGATAAAATTGCAGGTTTCACTAACTCCCTACTTTCCATGGAAAACTCAGCTAAGGACACAAGACCTTTTATGTTCTCACTTCTGTTTATTTGTGTATATGGCATTATACTTCCCATGTTATATTTTTTTTAATTAATTCTGCTTTCTTTATGTTTCCTTTTTCTCTTTTGCTGCTTTCTTTGAACCTATTCTGTTTATAAAACACCATTTCTCCCTTTTAGTTGGGAAACTATAAATTTTATTTCTATTCTCTTTGAGGTCAACTTATATATGCTTTAATATGCATTTCTGAACTTTAAAATTGGTAGCTGCAATCCCCTGGAAACATTGAAGGATGTTATAATACTTTAATCTAATTATTACTACATCCCCCATTTCAGATATTCTTCACTTCCTGTATGTTTGTTCTAACTTTTTGTTACCATCCAATGAAATATTTTTTAATAATTTTATATAATCAGTTAATTTCAATTAACTCACTTATCTACATTTTTTTTTTTTTTTTTTTTTTTTTGCGGTACACGGGCCTCTCACTGTTGTGGCCTCTCCCGTTGCGGAGCACAGGCTCCGGACACGCAGGCTCAGCGGCCATGACTCACGGGCCCAGCCGCTCCGTGGCATGTGGGATCCTCCCGGACCGGGGCACGAACCCATGTCCCCTGCATCGGCAGGCGGACTCTCAACCACTGCACCACCAGGGAAGCCCTTACTTATCTACTTTCTTTGATCACTATTTCTACCTGCACCTCATATCGTTTCCTGGGCTTATTCACCTAGAATTCTTTCATTAAATCACGTTTAAAAATACATCCTTTAGAAATGCATTTATTGAAGTGCTGTAGGTGGGACATATTCTGTTTGTCAAAAATTATTTTGATTTTACTCTTATTCTTGAATAATAGTTTAGCTCGAGAACATATTTTCTTGGAGCACTTTAGAGATCCCACTTTCTTGTTTTAGCTTCCTTGGTTGTTAATGAGAAGTCAAATTTAAGACTATCATTTTATCCTAAGTTATTTGACTTTTCTCTTGAGTACTTTTCAGGTATTCTATTGATGTTTGGTATACTGCAGTTTTCTTATGATCTGCCTATTGTGCATTTCTTTTGGTTCTGCTTGTGACTTACTGGGTTTCCTGGAAGTCAGAATTCATGTCTTTAATCTATAGAAAAAATGATCCACCATCATCATTTTAGTTATTGCCTTTCCCCTATTCTCTCTATCCTTGACTTCTAGAACTACAACAAAATATATTAGACCTTTGCTTGTCCTCCACATCTGTTAATCATTCTTTCTTAGTTTCTATACATTTGTTCATTGTGTTGCATTCTGTGTAGTTCTTTTCAATCTATCTTCTATATTTCATTTTTTTAAGGTTTTTTTTTTGATGTGGACCATTTTTAAAGTCTTTATTAGTTACAATAGTGCTTCTGTTTTATGTTTTGGATTTTTGGCCGTGAGGCATGTGGGATCTTAGCTCCCCAGCCAGGGTTCGAACCTGCACCCTCTGCACTGGAAGGTGAAGTCTTAACCACTGGACTGCCAGGGAAGTCCCAATCTTCTATATTTCTTAATTCTCAGGTTAGCCTTTTCTATTCTGTTATTTTACCCATCCATTCAACTGGGTGATCTCTTCTTCTGTTTATTATTTATGCTGACTTTTGTTCACAGTTTTGTTTGTTTTTTTTAATTTCCAGTGTGTTCTGTAATTTGTATTGTGAGTTTATATTGACATCTGTGTTTCATTTGTAAAAAAAAATCTGTAGAAATAATAAGAAAATTATTTCCCTCTGGGTAAATTTTACTTTTGATTCATCAATTGCCCTCATATGCTTCCAGTATGGACAACTCTTATTTGATTAGCCAGCTTATAATCTGGGGGCTTCAGAAGGAGTGTAAATTTGAACCTAAATCTGAATCAGATCACAGTTTCTCATGGGAATTAATTTTTTTTTAATCTAAAGCCCATGCTAAGACATACACAAAATATTTCTTTCATTTTCCCTTTGCTGATTTAACATATATTTACCTGCTTCACCAATATATGGGACCGTTGGGAAGATTAAATAATATAATGATAAAAAATCTTGGTAATACAAATAGTAGTTGTAGTAACAGCAGCAATAATAGTTATGGACTTTGTTGTTTACAATTAAATCAGAAGAGTGTGTAATTTTTATTATTTGTATAGTTAAATACAAGGTCTGACATATTTGACATTCAGCAAATTTTTATTGAAACAATTAGAAAATAGATGTATAAATTTAAAATATTTTAAAGCCTTAATGTAGTGGTTTTAAACAATATATTTTTAGCTGCATAAGTGGTGTATGTGTGTGTGTTTAAAAACTGCTCATTGGTACAACTGTGTAACTGACAGGGAATACATAATCTTAGACTAGATGTCGATGTTTTACAGAAAGAATTAGCAATCAGTCCCAAAGTTTTCCTTAACTTTTCTGAAAGATTTTAAACTTTACTACTTTCCTAGTACAATACTTTTTATAACTTAGATAATTATCTTTTAACTCCTCTATGTTTAAATACATATAAATGAGCTGAATGAATGTAGTAGTAATTGGCATGATGTTTTCCTCTTTTGCTTTTTTCTTGTTTATCACACCAGAGAAGAAAATATCATTAACCCCAACTACATTTAGCAGACAGGTTCAAATCTGTTTCTGCCTCTCTTTGTTCCTGTTCTTTCCTTATGTACGCAGTAACATATCCCTTGCCATGAGTTTAAAATTAACTTCCTCTCTTCTTGCATCAATCCTGTATGAATCTGCAGAAAGCAGTCCTTTCCACACTAGCAGTCCTGCACTTTTAGTGTATTGCCACTAGGTATCTGTAAAAGAGAAAGAAATTCCCCTGCAGAGTGAGCCCTGGGGCTTCCTATTTTTAGGCTAGAGATTCTCTAAATATGTCATGACTGAATAAGTGATTAGTTAGATAGCATATACTTGAATTTTACCTTGCATTAAATATTTATGGGTTTCCATTAACCTGGTCTAACTTGATGGAGACACACTTGAGGAGGCTAACTCCAATACCATTCCCCCATCTGATTTTAATGCTGTTATTAATTTCTCTTTTGAAAATACAGTTCTGATCCCAATACTTACATGCTCCCAAACCTCTCATGGTTCCCCGTTACTGAGAGAACCAGATGCTTACAGCACACTCCATGATCCCCAAACCTCCCAGCAAATGGTCAACAAAATTCCACACAGGAAATCTGAGGGTGAAACTTTTTTAACAATTCATCAAGATATGAATCTATATTTTCCCTCACATCTGTATATAATCTATCAAATAATTCTAGAAACACAGAAATTGTGTTGATTCTAAATATCTCACTTTTCTCTCCTGTCTCTATTACCACTTCCATTGTCTTCATCTGGGACCTTATCATACCTCATTTGGGCCCTTTCAGGACCATCCTAACTCACTTACCTGGATCTTACTGTTCTAGCTCCAGTCCACCTCTCGCTCTATAGCCAGCAGGATCTTTTTAGCAGAAAAATTGATCATGCCCTTCCTCTCCTGGCTATTAGCCTAAGACCTGGCACTTACCCTTCTGTGTGTCTTGCCTCTTACACTGCTTCTCCTCCACTCCCCATGCTCACGGTCTGCCAAATCCCATCAGATAACCTGTTAACTGACCTCACTGCTCCTTCATGTGGGTAGAATAATCTCCTCTGCTTGTTCATCATAAAAACATCTACTGAGTGTTCAAAGTCCTCTGATCATTACATCATCTTTGAAGTTTTCACTATTGCCTTTGTCCAGCCTGAATTAGCCATCTCTTCCTCTGAACTATTTCTATATCCTGAATGTAATTTTCTCTTTGTCCATATCTCACAGTAACTCATGGCATTCAAATTATTTGTAATTATTTGTCTAATTTTTCCATCTTATAACTCTTCAAGGCAAGCAAAATCAAAAGATTGTTCTGAGTACAATATACCAGTTATTGTAATGGGGAGATAGAGTAACTAGACCGTTAAAAGTCCCACCTTTCTTGGCATGATAGGCTAGTGATGGTTTCATTCATCTTTGTTGTTGTGAGACAGATAAAGTACCAAGATATATTTGTTAAATGAATAAACAGGTAAATCATCGTATTAAATAAATGGATATGGTATCAACCATCAAGAGAATTTACTCTCATTTTTTAAAAACCAATTTAATTAGTTTTTATTTGATTTGGCCAGTATTTTCAGAAGCCAAATAGCAAAGGAAGTCAATGCCACCTCCAGGCCAAACTACTTGAAGAAGAGATAATCACCCATCTGAAGACTGTAATGTGCACTTAGATATGAAAGGCAGACAGGCAGACACGCCTCAGAGTATGTTACCCATCCCACATGGAGCTCTCAGAGGTGAGTTCACATAATTCTACTGTCTATATTATAGCCATGTCTAGACTTGCCTTGAATAACTCCAATAATATCGAATCCCTCACCTCCCATCACAAGTTGTTCCATTAACAATTGTAATTTTTTTAGCAACTGAAACAAAATATTGTGTGTATATGGAAGCTCAGCAACAACTTGCTGTTGCACTTTTATTGACAAAATTAAGACTATTTTTTAAAGTGGATCTCCAATATTCTAGATGACAAGGAAAGAAGGCATTTCTTTTGATCTGACAGAATAACAAGACTGTGGAGGAACTAAAAGTTCATTTAGTCCAACGTCATTATTTTACAGATGGGGTATGTGAAGTCCAGGGAAGAAAATAACCTATCCAAGCTGAGCTGGCTGTTCAGGGGATAAGCCAGAACTCGAATCTAGATCTCCTCGGTCTCTCAGACCCCCTGTCCACTGTATCAGCTCTCTAAGAGCTTTATCTGGACAAGATTTCATCTACTTTTTTGTCTCTTCTATGTTGTATGGTCTCCATATTTTAAAAGTAGATAGAGAGATAGATAGATAGATATAGATATATATAGATAGGTACAGATAAAATACTTTATAATTTCTTTTGTGGCAAAATAAAATTCAACAGTGTTATGTATTCACCACATTTCCCATGTCTCCTGCCCCATTCCCTCTCTTGCCTTACCAGGCATGCTGCGATCCCCAATTTAGCCTTTCCCACTACCCTGAGAAGAACTTTTCTCTTTCTGCCAGGTTCTTGGGGAACTCCATGGTGTACATTTACACAATGGATTTGGAAGGACAGACTCTGAGAAACAGAGGTGAAAAGAAATATGAAGGGGACATAATTACCCAATCTATAAGAATCTGGAGAGAGGGGAAGAGAAGAGGCTATGAGATGCTTTTTGACAGATAGAAGAGAGACTTTTGGTGGTGGAGGGCGGGGATGGAGAGATGTCAAGTGAGGCTCCAAATGGTGCTTGCTGAATACAAGAGGTTTAAAAAGGCAGAGACATCTGGGGTTATGGCTTAAACCTCCTTTATAATCTACTAAAAGAGGTGATAATCACAAGTGAAATTTTGTTATTGTCATCATTGTTGTTAGACCTGTTTGAACTGTTTCAATAAATGTGGCCTTGAGATTAAACTTGTGACTTTATTTGGGCTAAGGTAGATAAACAACTTAAAATTCTTGCACAAGTAGGCTTAAATGCATTTAAGAATATTAAGTTCTAGACCAGCATTTGCCAAACTATGACTCAGTTTTATATGACCCATGATCTTAGAATAGATTTATACATTTTTATAAGGATTGTAAAAACAACAACAACAAAAGAATAGCTGGCAGGCAAATCTTAAAGTATTTATTATCTGGCTCTTTAAAGAAAATGTTTCCTGACTCCTGTTCTAAACAAAGGGCAAAGAAGGCTCTTTTAAATTCTTCTAAGTATTTGAATTTCAAGCTATCCCTTGAAAATGAGACAGAACATTTGCCAGATGTAGGAGCTGGGATTGAGTAGTCAACCTGCGACTATATCTGAAGTGAGACAATCAAAAGTGGTTAGAACTGCTAGGAGACTGGGATGCAGAGATTACAGGGACCCTGTGACAATCACAAGAGGCTTACAGGCTAAGGAGAGAAGATCCAACATGAAATATTTCCTTAATTTAGGAGACATTTCTACAATAAGGGTTGTATTACGATTCTGTTAATATTAGTATAAGGACTACCAAAACTTTGGAGTTAATATCTTTGAACAAGTCATATGACTTCAATAAACATTACCTTCTTCATTCATAAGATCGAAATCAAATTGATAGCTCTTTGCTGGTATTATTAGGAGAATTAAATTAGGTAATTTATACTAAGTACCAATATTTCATATTACCTGGCACAGATAAAGTGATAAGTAGAAAGGATTCAATTATAGAAATTTAATTTTTTGTGTGAATTTTAAAAATGTGGTCATTTCTGACATCTTTCAGAGAGCTCAGTAAGATAGCTGTGAAACAAATGCAGAGCTATTACAATGTACTGGATACACGGGACACTTAGTTTCCTCCCAAGGTAGGTTCAGATGCCCAGATGGAATAGAAGGGCAATCTCTGTCCACTTATTTATTTTCTACTGAAAAAAAAAAAAAAAAAAAAAAAAAGAGTTCTTCAATCCTTGCCTGACAGCCTGGCTTCTTCCCAAGGTCACTTCTAAATAATTACACAATTTCACACTTGGTTCTGTCACTGAGTCATAGAATTATCTGTCTACAGGTAAATCCAAATGGCATTTCCTTACACTCCTCTGGGACCAATTACTGTGCCACTCATGGATGGTTTATCACTCCTGGAGAATAGATGCTATGGTTATTCTGGCATTTGGCTGGGGAAGGAGAGTACACCTCCTAACAGGAACCAGGGACAATATTAATTATAAAAAATAATTATTACTTCCATTATCATCAGTGTAAGTAGTGAAAGGATATTTATATAATCCTTTATATAAAACAAATATACATAATTGTTTTAAACACCCTGCTCTTCATTTCTGACCCACAGCTGCATCTCAATGTTAATTAGTATCTCAACTGCAGGGAGTCCCCCAAAGGACAAGGGGTCAGTATGGGGTCAGTATGTCTGGTATTTACTATTTGGTTAAAGCAAGCAAATAAAACACACATAGCACAACAAACACAAAGCTAAAAGAGTAATAGTTTACATTAAAAGCTTTATCAAAACCTCCCTCTGCCCTTCAAAATGTCTAGGTACCATATTCAGGGGTGACTTAATATACAGTAATATTCTTTTTAATCAGTGACTAAATTAACCTTATACTAGGCCTGTGGGAGAGACGATCTGGATATCTTACTGTCTTTTTATTTTATTAATACCTGTATCTGAGGAAAAGCTGAAATAGGATTTGTTACGCCAAACTCTCTGACAGAATAACATTATTTATACTGGTAGGTATGGGTAAGTAAGTGAGTTAATATTGCAGTATTTTGAAAATCCAGCTGTTCCCCAAGCAGGAAAATCCAGCTGTTCCCCAAACAGGCTGTCATAAATGATCAGTTGTAGAAAAAGGTCCAAGCTTTGCAAATTTCTACACAAGAAATTCACTGAAGTTCTCCACCTACCTAAGTAAGCTCACTCCAGCAACCAAATTGTGGGACTGAGAGCTTCAGTTTCATGCTAAGAGATATGTTTTCCTTACCCTTGAGTGTCACAAAATTGGAAATGTCACAACACTTGGGGGCACATGAAAAATTCATATTATATCACATCTGTTTTTAACTTGATCCCAATGGACCTGATATTTCTCCAAATTGCTATGTGGAAAAACCAATTTAATTTGACTGAGGTATGAACAGAAACTTACAAGCAAAGTAGAATACTTGCTTTAAGGTTAAAATGGGAAACTTTTCTTTGTATCGTGATTGCTAAGAAATGCTTCTAGGAGTATTGTTCTCTTTTTAAAAACCTATCTTCTTTACTTGTACTGATGCAACTCTGACTCCTTTAAGATATAGTTCAAGGAACATCTCAAGATTGCATCTAAAATATATGTGTTTCCCCTTTCTGAAAACCTAGTGTAGGTATAATCTGTAAAAGTAAATAATGGAAAGATGAAAATTAGGTGAATAACTGAGTTGAAGGTACAACTCTATTTCTTAATAGCTGTGTGGCCTTGATTAAGTGATTTAACCATTCTGGGACTCAATTTCTTCACAGGCAAAATGGAAATAATGAGTGGTCAGGAAGATAAAATTAAGCCTTGGATGATGAAAAAGTGACTGCTTTTGGTCCCTGTTTGATAACGATGTGATTCAACGTTTGTAAACATTTTCTATGTATCATTTCTCTTCGCGTATCCTAAAGTTTAAAGAATCTGAAAAGCAAGGTTTTCATTATCAGGACATCAAAATTCATTCCAAGTGCAAGGAACGTAAAGCATACCAGGGCTATGTTGAAGGGAAATGTTGTCATTCTGAAGGAAGATGGAATATATCCCAATCCATTAACCCTCTGATCATCTCCACATTCTCCCCATCTCCCCAGGGGGAGGCATCAGATTAGATGTAACGCAGTCCATTCTGCAGAAGGGCTGTGTGTGCACTGATAAGCACACTGAGCAGCGGAAGAGCATTGTCTGTGGCCTTTCTCTAGAGCACTGGTTATTTATTTCACTTTTACCCCAATCAAGCAAAGACATTTACTAAATTTCTCTTGATGCTGTCACAGGATCTCTTTCAAAAGCACCGTCTGCAGCAGGCTGAAAAGGTTGGCAAAGGAAGAGGCCTTGTGACTAGCTCATACGACTGCACTGGCATGTGTGGGATTTCTTGGGAAAAATTATGCCTTCACTGGGCAATTAAGATACATCTGGTTATTCTGTCAGCTGAAGAATTCACTGAATTCAGTGCCAGCTACTATCAGATATGGATGTCTCAAATTTCCTTTGAATGAGATGTTGGGAACATTCATCCCCCAATGATATGTCCCTTGGAAATGTAGTTGAAAATACAGAATAGGATAAGAGTGTCATACAATCACAGATTAATTTATCAGGGGTTCTTTACTGTTTGTACCATTAGCCTCTTTGACTGTCTGATAAAGTCCACGGACTCCTTGCTCAAAATAATACTTTAAGTGCATAAGATAAATACATACGGTTGCAAAAAACCAATTATACTGAAAATTGGTTTATAAATTATAAATATTTATTAATGTTTTAATAATAAGTCCAAGCAGCAGGTCTGTTAACTAGTGCAATTTGAAAGTGGTAGTGAGCATAAATGACATCTCAAGGTATATGTTAAAACTTTAATAGGATATAAAATTATTTTTATTTATACTGGTGATAAATTCAGAGGAATAGCTAACACTAATGATTTGTTGCCCATATTCATAAATCAAGGAAATGCTTAAATTCAATTAGAGATGAATGAATTTCTCCTTTCAAATATATAGCCCTCAGCTTATAAACATCTAGTAGTGGGAAAAACTTTGATATCAGAGTGAAAAAAACCTGAGTTGGCAATATAGTGTTGCCACATTCTAAATGTGTGATCCAGGCAAGTCCTTTTAATAACTGCGAGTCATCGTTTCCTCAATTTTATTTACAGGGAGTTCAGTGAAAATAAAATGACCTAATACTAATGGTCAACATTTATTGAGCACTTACCAGTGTCAGGTACTGTGCCAGTTGCTTTATAGACATTAACTCACATCATGTAGAAGAGAATTGGTATAATTCAAAACTGTATCCAAATATATATGTAAGGTTCCCAGATAAGACTGGAAACTTTAGAAAATTCATTTTAGCTCAGATTTTGCATGGGGAAAACTTTAGAACCTACAGAAATTCCTTCCAGTCACCAGTAGACATTATACTGACCATTATATTAGTATTATTTTAGCAGGGGAAACGAACTTTAGGAGGCCTATACCAAGCTCCTCGTTTTTTGGGTGCCACTCTGAGGAGTGAAGCGATTCTCCACCAAAAATGCCCCCCTGACACTCTCAGATTCTGGCCTATACTCCTGGCTCCTTCCCAAAATTCTTCTTAGTACAGCTTTATGGAGATGGTGGATGGGATAATCATTAAAATATATAACCACAGAAGATGGTGGTGTAGAAAGATCCTGAACTCATCTCTTCCCAAAGACACAAAAAATATACAATTAAATATGGAACAATTTCCTCTGAAACAAACCTGAGAAACTAGATGAAGACTTGCTCCATAACAAAAGTTAAAAGGGCTGCATTGAGATGGGTAGGAAAGGCAGAAACATGATTTTGCCAAAAAACCCACATGCAGCATAGTGACCCACAAAGAAGAGGGATTTAAAATACATATATATACATTATCAATCTCATACATAAATGGAGCTTCTCCCTGAGAAGCAAGATGTTTATACCCCACACTAGGTACACCAAATCTGGGGGTCTGAACCAGAGAAAAGAGCACCCAAAATGCTTGGCTTTGAAAATTAACAGGGTTTATGTTTAGGAGAAGCACAGGGTTATAGGGAACAAATATTCCACTCTTAAAGGCTCACACACAGACACACTTGTTCCAGGACCTAGTAAAAAAGCAGCAGTTTGAAAAAAAGCCTGGACCATATGTGAAGGAGAATCACTGCTAATCTTAAAGCATCTGCCAGAGGGGCAGAAGTCTTTTGGGTCTCTCTCTGGGGGTGGAACACTTGTGGATGCCATTTTCACAGGGTCCCTCTACATTGCTGGTGGCAGTGCTGGAAAGTACCATTTTTGCAGCCTCAATATAACCTGCTAACAGCAGCAACCAAGCAGCCCCATCCCTCCATGCCACTCAGTCAGCCCCACAAGCCCCAAGCCACTGTCTCAGTCCCCTTCGTCCAAGACCAATAGGCATGTGCAGCCTACACAGGGGATGCCCATACAGCACTAGGCTCAAGTCACTAGGGAGGGTTGCATTTCAGGATCCCATCCATCTTAAACACTCAGAGATGAACAAGAAGAACTAGGGCAAGATTAAATGATAAGGTTCAATTCCTACACAGACCCACTCATTCAAGAAAGGGAGAGATAGCTGTTTCATATAAAATACACACAAACACTGAGCGTCAACTAAAATGATGAAACAGAGAACGATTTTCCAAATAAAGAAACAGAAAAAAATCTTAAAGAAATGGAGATAGTATCTTACCTGATAAACAGTTCAAAGAAATGGTGCTAAAGATGCTCACTGAACTCAAAAGAAGAATCAATGAACACAGTAAGAACTTCAAAAAAGAGACTGAAAATATGAAAAGTACTAAACACAGCTCATTCCTCTGAAAATACAATAACTTAACTGAAAAATATACTAGCAGGAAGAAACAGCAAATTAGATGACACAGAAGAATGAATCAGTGACCTGAAAGACAGGGTAGCAGAAATCACACAATAGAACAGCAAAAATAAAAAGAAATTTAAAAAATGAGGATAGCTTAAGGGACCTGTGAGACAACATCAAGTGTACTTCTCTCTATATTATAGGGGTACCAGAAGGAGTGAAAAGCAAAAAAAGAGGTATAAAACTTATTTGAAGAATTGATAGATAAAAGTCTTCCCTAACCTATGGGAGAAAAGTGACATCCAGGTCCAGGCAGCGAAGAGAGTCTCAATCAAGATGAACCCAAAGAGATCTACTGCAAGACACATTGTAATTAAAATATCATAAGGAAAAATAAGGAAACTTAAAGCAGCAAACATACAAGGGAACCCTGATAAGAATATCAGCTGATTTTTCGGCAGGAACTTTGCAGGCAAGAAGGGACTAGCATGATATATTCAAAGTGCTAAAAGAAAAACAAACAAACAAACAAAAATTCCCAATCAAGAATAATCTACCCAGCAAGGTTATTCAGATTGAAGCAAAGAGTGTTTATCAGACAAGAAAAAGTTAAGTAGTTCATCACCACTAAACTGGCCTTATACAAGAAATGTTAAAGGAACTTCTTTAACCTGAAAAAAAAAAAGGCCATAATTAGAAAAAAGAAAAGGAAAATTGTAAAAGAAAAAAAATAAATACAATTTCACTGGTAAGGGAAAATATGTAGTAAAGGTAATGAATCAACTACTTATAAAGTTGGTAAAAAGGTTAAAAGACAAAAGTAGTAAAATCAACTATAACTACAATAATTATTTCAAAAATACATAAAATAAAAAGATGCAAAATGTGAAGTAAAAAAGACATAAAATATGGGGGAAGGAAGTGAATGTTATTGAAATTAAGTTACTTTTAACTTAAAATAGACTGCTACTATATAGGTTGTTATTATGAACCTCATGGTAACCACACACCAAAAACCTGTAATAGATATACAAAAAATAATGAGAAAGGAATCTAAACAACATTAAAGAGAGTAATAAAACCACTAGGGAGGAGACCAGAAAAGAAGAAAGGAATGAAATGAACTGCAAGATACCCCCAGAGAACACAATTAATAAAATGGCAAAAAACACATACCTATCAGTAATTATTTTAAATGTAAATAGACTAAATTCTCTAATCAAAAGACACAGGGTGGTTAATTGAATAAAAATACAGGACTCATCTATATGCTGTCTACGAGACTCACTTCAGATCTAAAGACACACACAGACTCAAAGTGAAAGTTTGAAAAAGATATTCCATGCTAATGGAAATGAAAAGAAAGCTGGAAATGAAAAGAAAGAATAATAAGACAGCAACACTTATATTAGACAAAACAGACTTTAAAACAAAGACTATAACAAAAGACAAAGAAGGACATTACAAAAGAAAGGGGTCAAGTCAACAAGAGGATGTAACATTTGTAAATATTTATGCACCTAACATGGGGCACTCAAATACATAAAACAAATATTAACAGACAGAAAGGGAGAAATTGACAGCAACACAATAATAGTAAGGGACTTTAATACCTCACTTACATTAATGGATAGATTATCCAGACAGAATATCAATAAGGAAGTATTGGCCTTAAATTATACATACTTTGTACCTCAACATAATAAAGACCATATATGACAAACCCACAGCTAATATCATACTCAATGGTGAAAAGCTTAAAGCTTTTCCTCTAAGATCAGGAAGAGGACAAGGATGTCCACTCTTGCTACTCTTATTCAACATAGTATTGGAAGTGTTAGCTAGAGTAATCAGGCAAGAAAAAGAAATAAAAAGCATCCAAATTGGAAATGAAGAAATAAAACTATCACTATTTGCAGATGACATTATGTATACAAAACCTTTATGATTCCATCCAAAAACTGTTAGATTAAATGAATACTGTAAAATGCAGGATAGAAAATTAATGTACTAAAATCTGTTGTACTTCTATAAACTAATTTAGAAATAAAAACTATCAGAAAGAGAAAATTTTTTTTTAAAGTCCTATTCATGATTGCATCAAAAAGAATAAATTTCTAGAATAAACTTAGCTAAGAAAGTGAAAGTTCTGTACTCTGAAAACTATAAGAAATAAGACATTGGTGAGAGAAATTGATGACAACAGAAATAAATAGGAAGATACACCGTGTTCATAGATTGGGAAAATTATATTGTTAAAGTGTCCATACTACCCAAAGCAATCTACAGAGTCAACACAATCCGTATGAAAATACCAAGGTATTTTTAACAGAAATAGAAAAAAACAATACTAAAAGAACCCCAATACTAACAATATGGAAACACAAATGACCCCAAACAGCCAAAAAATCTTAAGAAAGAATAATGAAGCTGGAGGTATCATGTGCCCTGAGTTCACACTAGACTACGAAGTTATAGTAATCAAAACAGTATGGTACTGGCACAAAAACAGACACATAGATCAACGGAACAGAAATAGAGAGTCCAGAAATAAACACACATATATATGGTCAATAATCTTTGACAAAGGAGACAAAAATATACAATGGGGGAAAGACAGTATCTTTAATAAATGGTGTTGGAAAAACTGGACAGCTACATGCAAAAGAATGAAATTGAACCACTTTCTTACACCACATACAAAACTGAAGTCAAAATGGATTAAAGACTTAAATATAAGTTCTGAAACCACAAAACTCCTAGAAGAACACATAGGCAGTAAGCTCTGAAATTGGTCTTAGCAATGTTTCTTGGACATGTCTCCTTAGTCAATGGTGACAAAAGCAAAAATAAACAAATAGGACTATATCAAACCAGGAAGCTTTGCACAGTGAATACAGTCATCAAAAAAATGAAAAAGTAAACTACTGATTATAAGAAGGTATTTGTAAATCATATATCTGATATGATTAATATTAAAAATATACAAAGAACACATACAACTCAATATCAAAACAAAACAATATGATTAAAAAATGGTCAGAGGACCTGAATACACATTTTTCCAAAGAAGATATACAGATAGCCAATACATACATGAAAAGATTCTCAACATCACTAATTATCATGGAAATTCTACTCAAAATCACAATGAGATATCACCATACATCTGTCAGAATGGCTATTATAAAAAAGACAAGAAATAAGAAGCGGTGGTGCGGATTTGGATAAAAGAGAACCTTCGTGAACTGTTGGTGGAAATGTAAACTGGTGCAGCAACAATGGAAAATGATATGGGGGGGGCTCCTCAAAAAATTAAAAATAGAACTACCATTATAATCCAGCAATTCCACTTCTAGGTATTTATCTGAAGAAAACAAAAATACTATGAAAATTATATATGCACTTCTGTGTTTCTTGCAACATTATTTACATTAACAAAGATAATGGAAGCAAACTAAGTGTTTATGATAAATGAATGGACAAAGAATTAGTGGTATATATACACAATGGAATATTACTCAGCCATAAAAAGAATGAAATCTTGCCTTTTGTGACAACATGGGTGGACCTTGCAGGAGTTATGCTAAGTGAAGTAAATCAGACAAAGACAAATACCATACAATTTCACTTACATGTGAAATAAGAAAAACAAAACAAATGTACAAACAAACAAAACAAACCCAGATTCATAGTTACAGGGTATTAAACTGGTAGTTGCAAAATGAGAGGGGTTGGGGGGAGGGGAGAAATAGGTGAAGGGGATCAAAAGTACAAACTTTTAGTTAAAAAATAAGTCAATGGGATGGAATGTACAGCATGTAGAATATAGCCAATGATATTTATTTATTAATTTTGTATGGTGACAGATGATAACTTGATTTATTGCAGTGATCATGTCATAACATACATAAACATCAAGTCACTGTGTTGTGCACTTGAAACTAATGCAGTTTTGTAGTTCAATTTTACGTCAATTAAAAAAAAAATCTAACCACATAGGCAGAAATTAGTTAGGAAGGACTCCTGACCATTCTAAAGGATGCTAAGAGTAAGCAAAGGGTTCACTATGTTTACACAATCATTCCAATGACATTTACAAAGTTTTAAAAAATGGAAAAAGAAGGAAATGCCCCACACCAAACCCAACAATGACTGGCTTAAAAGATTTTATTCCAGAAATATAGGTATGTGTCAATACTAAGAAATATGTGATTTACCATATTAATCAAATAAAGAGAAAAACAATATGTGGACATTTCACTCAATTCTAAAAAAGGACTTGAAGTTTTAAAATTAAAAATAGTATGAAATACAAAAATTTTACTGACTTTATAAAGCGTACCTATATTCAAAGAATATTATACGTAAAAGAAAAAAATTAGACAAATAATACTAAGAGTCAAACAATGATATATATAATCACAATTACTATTTAGTATTTTTGGATATATCAGCCAACAAATTAGAGAACTAAAAAAAATGATCTATAATGGAAAATTTGGAAGGAGCTAATAATAAATATGATTGTAAACTTGGAAATTTAGAAAATAATCTTGAAAGACTATTACCAATAATAAAAGAACTTTTGTAAGGGTCTAAGCACAAAAATTGTATGCATAAAATAACAGTTTGCATACATGCAAATAGCATTCAGTTAAAGGACATAAAAAAAGGGGAAAACACTCAATTTACAACAGCAAAAAATAGATAAAATACTTAGGAATAAATCTAACAAGTAGTGTCAAGATCCATACAAATAAAAATTTTAAATGCTCCTGAGGTACCCAAAGATGATCCGAACAGATAAAAAGGCACACAGAGAGATTGGATGGGAATATTCTATATCATAATGATGCCTGCTCTCCCTAAATTACTCCATCAAATTCATCATGAGACAAATACCATACAAACCCAACTTTTTCTCGAGTGGGAAGTAAACAATCTGATTACACATTTATATGAAAAAAGAAATAAGCAAGAATCACTTGGAAAATTGAAAAAATAGATTGACGTTTAGGTGTTTAATAATGCTACCAAATATTAAAACATATTCCATAGCTTCAAAAAACAAAGCAGTGTGATACTTGCAAATAAACAAAAAGTCAATGACCCAGACTAGAAAATCTAGAAATAGACTCAAATGTGTGTTGGAGTCTAGGTTATGAAAAAGATAACATTTCGAGTAAGTAAAGAAAAGATGAATTTTAGAGCAAAAAATGCTGTAATATTGTGATAATCCATTGAAGGATATTGTTATATCTATGCCTCACTCATAATACCAGAACAAATTCCAAAAGTATCACATATTTAAAAACATTTTTTCAAGAATGAAACCACAAACGTGTTGATAGAAAATCTGGATGTTTAAATATATCAGGTTGGAGCCTCATCCACCAGGTGGCAGACAGCAGAAGCAAGAACTACAATCCTGCAGCCTGTGGCATGAAAACCGCATTCACAGAAAGACAGACAAAATGAAAAGGCAGAGGACTATGTACCAGATGAAGGAACAAGATAAAACCCTAGGAAAACAACGAAATGAAGTGGATATAGGAAAACTTCCAGAAAAAGAATTCAGAATAATGATAGTAAAGATGATCTAGGACCTCGGAAAAAGAATGCAGGCAAAGATCGAGAAAATGCAAGAAATGTTTAATAAAGACCTAGAAGAATTAAAGAACAAAAAAACAGATTTGAAAAATACAATAACTGAAATGAAAAATACACTAGAAGGAATCAATAGCAGAATAATTGAGGCAAAATAATGGATAAGTGACTTGGAAGACAGAATGGTGTAATTCACTGCCATGGAACAAAATAAAGAAAAAAGAATGAAAAGAAATAAAGACAACCTAAGAGACCTCTGGGACAATATTAAACACAACAACATTTGCATTATAGGCATCCCAGAAGGAAAAGAGAGAAAGAAAGGACCCGAGAAAATATTTGAAGAGATTATAGTTGAAAACTTCCCTAACATGGGAAAGGAAATAGCCACCCAAGTCCAGGAAGCACAGAGAGTCTCAGGCAGGAAAACCCAAGGAGAAACACACCAAGACACATAGTAATCAAACTGACAAAAATTAAAGACAAAGGAAAATCATTAAAAGCAACAAGGGAAAAATGACAAATAACATACAAGGGAACTCCCATAAGGCTAACAGCTGATTTCTCAGCAGAAACACTACAAGCCAGAAGGAAGTGACATGATATATTTAAAGTGATGAAAGGGAAGAAACTACAGCCAAGATTACTCTATCTGGCAAGGATCTGCTTCAAGTCCGATGGAGAAATCAAAAGCTTTACAGACAAGCAAAAGCTAAGAGAATTCAGCACTACCAAACCAGCTCTACAACAAGTGTTAAAGGAACTTCTCTAAGTGGGAAACGCAAGAGAAAAAAAAGGACCTACAGAAATAAATGCAAAACAATTAAGAAAATGGGAATAGGAACATACATATCAATAATTATGTTAAATGTGATCAGATTAAATGCTCCAACCAAATGACACAGGCTTGCTAAATGGATACAAAAACAAGACCCATACATATGCTGTCTACAAGAGACCCACTTCAGACCTAGGGACACATACAGACTGAAAGTGAGGGGATGCAAAAAGATTTTCCATATAAATGGAAATCATGGAAAGCTGGAGTAGCAATTCTAATATCAGATAAAATAGACTTTAAAATAAAGTTACAAGAAACAAGGAAGGAGGGCTTCCCTGGTGGCGCAGTGGTTGAGAGTCCACCTGCCAATGCAGGGGACATGGGTTCATGCCCCGGTCCGGGAAGATCCCACGTGCCGCGGAGCAGCTGGGCCCGTGAGCCATGGCCGCTGAGCCTGCGCGTCCAGAACCTGTGCTCCGCAACGGGAGAGGCCGCAACAGTGAGAGGCCCGCGTACCGCAAAAAAAAGAAACAAGGAAGGACACTACATAATGATCAAGGGATCAGTCCAAGAAGAAGATATAACAATTATAAATATATATGCATCCAAGATAGGAAAACCTCAATACATAAGGCAAATGCTAACAGCTATAAAAGAGGAAATTGACAGTAACACAATAATGCTGGGGGACTTTAACACCTCACCCACACCAGTGGACAGATCATCCAGACAGAAACTTAATAAGGAAACAAGCTTTAAATGACACAACAGACCAGATAGATTTAATTGATATTTATAGGACATTCCATCTGAAAACAGTGGATTACACATTCTTCTCAAGTGCACATGGAACATTCTCCAGGATAGATCACATTTTGGGTCACAAATCAAGCCTCAGTAAATTTAAGAAAATTGAAATCGTATCAAGCTTCTTTTCTGACCACAACACTATGAGATTAGAAATCAATTACAGGGAAAAAACCATAAAAAAAAAAACAGAAAACACATGGAAGTTAAACAATACATTACTAAATAACCAAGAGATCATTGAAGAGATCAAAGAGGAAATCAAAAATACCTAGAGACAAATAATGATGAAAACACGATGATCCAAAACCTGTGGGATGCAGCAAAAGCAGTTCTAAGAGGGAAGTTTATAGCTATACAAGCCTACCTCAAGAAACAAGAAAAATGTCAAATAAACAATCTAACCTTACACCTAAAGGAACTAGAGAAAGAAGAACAAACAAAACCCAAAGTGAGCAGAAGGAAAGAAATCATAAAGATCCAAGCAGAAATAAATGAAATAGAAACAAAGAAAACAATAGCAAAGATCAATAAAACTAAAAGTTGGTTCTTTGAGAAGATAAACAAAACTGATAAACCTTTAGCCATACTCATCAAGAAAAAGAGGGAGAGGATTCAAAAATCAATAAAATTATAAATGAAAAGGAGAAGTTACAACAAACAGAGAAGAAATACAAAGCATCATAAGAGACTACTACAAGCAACTCTATGCCAATAAAATGGACAGCCTGGAGGAAAGGACCAATTCTTAGAAAGTTATAAGCTTCCAAGACTAACCAGGAAGAAATAGAAAACATGAACAGACCAATCACAAGTAATCAAATTGAAACTGTGGTTAAAAATCTTCCAACAAACGAAAGTCCAGGATAAGATGGCTTCACAGGTGAATTCTATCAAACATTTAGAGAAGAGCTAACACCATCTTTCTCAAACTCTTCCAAAAATTTGCAGAGCAAGGAACACTCCTAAGCTCATTCTATGAGGCCACCTTCACCCTGATACCAAAAGCAGACAAAGATACTACAAAAAAAAACATTACAGAACAATATCACTGACAAATATAGACGCAAAAATCCTCAAGAAAATACTAGCAAACGGAATCCAACAAGACACTAAAAGGATCATATGCCATTATCAAGTGGGATTTATCTCAGGCATGAAAGGATTCTTTAATATATGCAAATCAATCAATGTGATACACCATATTAACAAATTGAAGCATAAAAAACATATGATCATCTCAATAGATTCAGAAAAGGCTTTTGACAAAATTCAACGCCCATTTATGATAAAAATTCTCCAGCAAGTGGGCTTAGAGGAAACCTACCTCTACATAATAAGGACCATATGTGACAAACCCACAGAAAACATCATTCTCAATGTTGAAAAACTGAAACCATTTCCTCTAAGATCAGGAACAAGACAAGGATGTCCACTCTCACCACTATTATTCAACATAGGTTTGGAAGTCCTAGCCACGGCCATCAGAGAAAAAGAAATAAAAGGAATCCAAATCATAAAAGAAGAAGTAAAGCTGTCACTGTTTGCAGATGACAAAATACTATACATAGATAATACTAAAGATGCCACCAGAAAACTTCTAGAGCTAATCAATGAATTTGGTAAAGTTGCAGGATACAAAATTAATGCACAGAAATTTCTTGCATTCCTATACACTAACAACGAAAGATCAGAAAGAGAAACTAAGGAAACAATTCCATTCACCATTGCAACAAAAAGAATAAAATACCTAGGAATAAACCTACCTAACAAGACAAAAGACCTGTATGCAGCAAACTATAAGACACTGCTGAAAGAAATTAAAGATTATACAAACAGATGGAGAGATATACCATGTTCTTAGATTGGAAGAATCAACATTGTGAAAATGACTATACTACCTAAAGCAATCTACGGATTCAATGCAATCCCTATCCAACTACTAATGGCATATTTTACAGAACTAGAACAAAAAAATCTTAAAGTTTGTATGGAGACACAACAGACCCCAAATAGCCAAAGCAATCTTGAGGGAAAGAAATGGAGCTGGAGGAAATAGACTCCCTGACTTCAGACTATACTACAAAGCTACAGTAATCAAGACAATACGGTAGTGACACAAAACCAGTAATACAGATCAATGGAACAGGATAGAAAGCCCAGAGATAAACCCATGAACATATGGTCAACTAATCTATGACAAAGGAGGCAAGGATATACAATGGAGAAAAGACAGTCTCTTCAGTAAGCGGTGCTGGGAAAACTGGACAGCTACATGTAAAAGAATGAAATTAGAACACTCCCTAACACCATACTTAAAAATAAACTCAAAATGGATTAAAGACCTAAATGTAAGACTGGATACTCTAAAACTCTTAGAGGAAAACACAGGAAGAACATTCTTTGACATAAATCACAGCAAGATCTTTTTTGACCCACCTCTTAGAGTAACAGAAATAAAAACAAAAATAAACAAATGGGACCTAAGGAAACGTAAAAGCTTTTACACAGCAAAAGAAAGTATAAACAACATGAAAAGACAACCCTCAGAATGGGAGAAAATATTTGCAAACGAATCAATGGACAAAAGATTAATCTCCAAAATATGTAAACTGCACATGCAGCTCAACATTAAAAAAACAAACAACCCAATCCCAAAATGGGCAGAAGACCTAATAGACATCTCTCCAAAGAAGACATACAGATGGCTAAGAGGCACAAGAAAAGCTGCTCTACATCACTAATTATTAGAGAAATACAAATCAAAACTACAATGAGGTATCACCTTTGGCATCATCAGAAAATCTACAAACAACAAATGCTGGAGAGGGTGTGGAGAGAAGGGAACCTTCTCGCACTGTTGGTGGGAATGTAAATTGATACAGCCGCTATGGAGAACAGTATGGAGGTTCCTTAGAAAACTAAAAATGGAATTGCCATATGTCCCAGCAACCCTGCTACTGGGCATATACCCAGAGAAATAATTCAAAAAGACACATGTACCCCAATGTTCATTGCAGCACTATTTCTAATAGCCAGGTCATGGAAGCAACCTAAATGTCCATCGACAGAAGAATGGATAAAGATGTGGTACCTATATACAGTCGAATATTAGCCATAAAAAGGAACGAAACTGGGTCACTTGTAGAGATATGGATGGACCTAGAGACTGTCATACAGAGTGAATGAAGTAAGTCAGAGAGAGTAAAACAAATATTAACAAGTATATTAACGCATATATGTGGAATCTAGAAAAATGGTACAGATGCAAGGCAGAAATAGAGACACAGTTGTAGAGAACAAATGTATGGATACCAAGGGGGGAAAGCGGGGTGGGGGGTGGTGGGATGAGTGGGAGATTGGGGTTGACATATGTATACTAATATGTATAAAATAGATAAGTAAGAAGAACCTGCTGTGTAAAAAAACAAAAAGATTGGAAGACAAGTTAACTACTTAATAAGTAACTTCTTAGGTTCACTTTGTGCTCACTTTGCTCACAGAGGTAAACAAGCTACTGTGAAAACACATCAATCTCAATTGTTATTCGGGTAGAAAAATAAGTTGTTCTTTACACAGCCTGTATTGATTTTCTGAAATAATATATGAGGCATATGTTTTTCAAACTAAAAAAAAAAAAAAGATTCTCTATATTTCCCCCCTTCATGTTATCATCACTGTTCTTCTGTGTATCAGCCCCCACCCCTCTCAGTTATTTTTATTTTCAGCACAAGTCAGCAAACAGTGCATGAGACAAGAAGTGATAATGAAAATGACTGATGTATCATAATAAATTTATAAGTTCAGGAAAAAAAAAATATATCAATTTGGAAAAGGTATTTTTAAGAATAAGTCAGACACAGAAGTCATTAAAACAATGTTCAATTCAAACATAGCTGTATGGTAAAAATAACGAGAAGCAAAATAAATAAATGAATAGAAAAATATTTTCAACTCATCATAGAAAAAAATAGAAAAATTGGCTTCAGTAAGGTTTTAATTTATTTTCAATAAAAAATAAGTAAAAAATACCAAAAGCCAATAGCTTAGTGGGAAAGCATAGTAAGAGAGTTCACACAGACAAAAAAATGCCAATGATTCTTAAGGATATGGAAAGATGTTCAGTCTCATTCAAAAACAGAAAAATATCAAATTTAATTATATTGATATGCCATTTTTTGAACTATTCAATTGCCCAAAATAGAAAATTTTGATAATTCACAGTGCTGAGCAGCAAATAGGGAAGCAGGCATTCTTACTGAGAATAAAATTCACACAACCTCTATAGAGAACAATTTGTCAACATTTAGCAAAAACAATACACATTACTTATATGAAATATTTAACAAAAGAATACACATTACTTACATGAAATTGAAATAACTGATATATAAAGTTATTCATTGCAGTATGATTTATAACATAAAAAAGATTGGAAAAACCTAAATGTCCATCAACAGAAGGCTCTTTATATAAATTACGGTACTTTCATAAAATGTTTCTCTTCTATGATTTAGAGCTTTATACATATTTTAGCTCTTTTTACATATTTTCACATTTTTGTATGTTTGATTAAGAAATAAATCCCAATATTTATGAAGTTATTTAAGTTAAATGATCAGTAACATATAAAACTCATAAACATTTTACTCTGTTTTATTCAATTTAAAATAGGTGACACATTTAATCTAACAGATTGTAGAAGATTACAAACTCAATTTTTTTAATAGTGACCTATAGATTGTAACTATTCACTTACTGTCACTGTCAGCATTTATATGTTAACAGATGAGCTTTTCTTCTCATTAGAACTCTGTATGGCCAGTGACTGCTGGGAACTCATGGAAACCATTCTAAGATGAATCTTAAAGAAACATACATGAGCATTATACTCATTTATTTATAGAGTTATTTGTAGATAAGTAGTAGGTAGGTAGGTGCATTTAGTTAAATGGAGGTGGATGGACAGATTGAAGGGTAGGTGGATATACAGACAGGCAGATATACAGAGTTATAAACTAAATGTCTGCATCCCCCCTAAAATTCTTATGTTGAGATCCTAAGCCACAATACAATGGTATTGGGAAGTGGGGTCTTTCAGAGGTGATAAGGCCATAAAGATAGCACCCTCATGAATGGAATTAATTAGTATCCTTATAAAGGAGACCCTAGAGAGCTTTCTCAACCCTTTTGCCATGTGGAGACTTTGAGAGGATGGCAGCCTATCAACCAGGAAGTGAACCGTCACCAGACACTAAATCTTCTGGTGCCTTCATCTTGACCTTCCCAGCCTACAGAACTGTAAGAAATAAATGTTTGTTATTTAAGCCCCTCATTCTATGGTTTTGTTATAGCAGCCTGGACAAACTAAGATACATACATAGATGACAGACAGAGTATCCCATTAGTTCTGCTTCTACATCATTGTCACCCGCAACCGCAAGCACACATAGAAACATGTGCTTCTGCCCCACCTTCAGACCCTGACACCATCCTTTTAGTCAAAGAGTCTTACAGCATAAAAGAGTTCAAGTCAGAGTGATACTTTCCCCTAACACAGTATGTTTCAAAAAGTGGCTTTCAAATATAAAGTGGATCCCAAAATCAATTTAGTGAATTGTAGAGATTTTATTTGAATAGGATAAAACAGAAGAGCACAGAGAACACAGACATGCCTAATATAATTTAAATATTGTTTCATGGCAATTTTGCTTCCATTTTAATTATAATTTCATATATGTATGGGCTGAAATTTGACATAAAATATATTTCTTAAAGTGCGGCAAGATAAAAAGTCACGTGAAAATTATTGCCAGATTTTAGGCACCGAGGAGCAGATGGAAGGATTTAATCTCAGATTTAGATAAGAAATCATTTTTTTCCAGGGCTTTGCAAATTACAACCCTAGCAATTAATATTTATACTGAGTTTACTAACTGTTTTTACATTCATCTTTCAATTGATCATCTAAACCATTCTCTTTATGCTGATGAGACAACTGGGATTTAGTAGAGTTGAGTGTCTTTTCCAAGTTCATTCAGTTAAGAAGCTATGGAGCAGAATTGGGAATCTGGCCCAGGTTCAGTCCTACACCTTCTCAATCAACAGATATGGCAAGCTAATTTATTCCTTTATTTATTCATTCATTCAAAAAATAAATGTGCACTGTATAGTCACTGGGCTCCGGGCATGGTGCTGAATAAAAGAAATATATTGAAGGGCAATATAGTCATATCCCTGCTTTAATGGAGCTCACGCTCTAACCTCCATAGGCTTAGCAAGTGGCAAAATGAAACTGGACCTCAATGAAGTTTAACTTCTTTCACTGATGTTTAAGAAGAATTATGATGCAGATATAAAAGCAGAGATTTGTCATTACATAGACCCAAGCCTGTATCCACACTTCTTTTCTCACCTGGCATGTCTTTGATATTGGTGAAGGTACTTCTCATATTCAGCTTCCTCATCCTAAAATGGAAATCATAACACCTAGCTTTCAGGATCGTTGTAAGGATTAGAAATAACACAGCAAAAATGCAGGGTCCTATGTCTGGCACTTCACTGCCATTATTATGAGCTATTACTGTCAATGAATCCAAACAAATGCTGGATAATACTTGCTTAAAGCACAAGGACTCAGAGAACCTTACGGAAATGTTACAGTAATAGATATGAAGACTCCCTACCAAAGGCCTATCAAGTGTCTTACATGTATAAATGCCAATTTGTTGTCCTTGGCAAATATAAATATAAAAGCCGACTACTAATAACGTTGTTTAATGAGGACAATAACAACACAATACAGAGAAATGAGAGCTCAACCTTCCCATCAGTGCCAAAGCATTTCATTTGTTTCACCTATGGAAGGATGTAAAGCCAAGCTTGCCTACTATCGAGAATTCTCTTGACTCAGTAGGAACTGCTTCTATTTAAGGCATCAGTGCTTAAAACAGTCCCTCGAGGGAGTTGATAAATCACAGTTTCCAAGACTAGCTATTTGGCAACAGTCTTTCTGAAATTTCCTATAAACATTTACCCTGACTCTTGATACCTTTCCATTCTTCACAGTTTGGTATCCCCAGGGTAAAGACGGAAAATTATGCAGAATTAGGTGGTAGTTGGAGGATGTAGCTTCACTGAAAAGAGAGAGTTTTCACTTTTCAGTAATAAAAATTCTATGAATTTGTCTAGGGCAAAAATCTACAGTTACTTTGGGAAAGGTTTATGTAAGGTCTGACATTTCAAAATGAGGCATCAAATATTCTTGGCTGCTTAATTTTTTTTTTTTTTTTTGCAGTACGCAGGTCTCTCACTGTTGTGGCCTCTCCAGTTGCGGAGCACAGGCTCCCGACGCACAGGCTCAGCGGCCATGGCTCACGGTCCTAGCCGCTCCGCGGCATGTGGGATCTTCCTCGACCGGGGCACGAACCCATGTCCCCGGCATCGGCAGGCGGACTCTCAACCACTGTGCCACCAGGGAAGCCCTGGCCGCTTAATTTTTATAGGCTGCGACACTTGTGCTTTTGAAAGGGTAAAGAAAAAAGGAAGAACATTTAGAGGCTCTTCTCCCCCATCTATTCTGTCAGTGAAATTCAGGCTGAAAAGTGTTCCCTGAGAAAAGGCTTTTCATGAGGTTAAAGTAAAGGACCTAAAAAAGCAAAGAGAAAAGGTTATTTTATCCATGTTAAACGTACCAGCCTTGAGAGAAACGTACACATTTCACATTGGGAAAAGACATGTATATTTCCAATCTACTTCGATGGAAGTGTTAATTTATTAGATGCTACACAAATGGCCTCAAAATTGCATTTCATATATATTCATGTGTTCTCACCTGCTCTCCCCACTCTGCTCCCTGTTCCCATCCCAACCCAAACCATTCAAAAAGACTGAACTAAGGGGCTTCCCTGGTGGCGCAGTGGTTGACAGTCCACCTGCCGATGCAGGGGGCGCGGGCTCGTGCCCCGGTCCGGGAAGATCCCACATGCCACGGAGGGGCTGGGCCCGTGAGCCATGGCCGCTGAGCCTGCGCGTCCAGAGCCTGTGCTCCGCAGCGGGAGAGGCCACAACAGTGAGAGGCCCGCGTACTGCAAAAAAAAAAAAAAAAAAAGACTGAACTAAGAAATGTTCAGGAATCCAGGCTTCTGACTCATCGATAGTTCAATAACCCTAAAGTTAACTCTAAGCTAGAGCCTTCCTTCTCTTCTCTCCTACAGAATCTTACTTCTCTTCATACAGAAGGCTTCCTCCAGACTCTAACCCTTCATGATCCAAAGACACCCCCCCCATCCAATGCATTGCAAGGAAAAAGATAATTTAAACATTGGAAAAGAGAAAACGGTCCCATAATACATCATAAATATGGTAGTAGAATAGATTTAAGGAGAGAGACATTCTTTGGTAAAATAATATCTAAAAGTTTTGTCTGCAGAGGGAATATAAAGTACTATGCACAGATAGGCCTGCTTATTTGTAGTTGGTTGATCTTTGCACAATTAATTATCTATCGTCTCTGAGAAAGAGCACAAAATTCAGAAAGAAGAACACTAAGTGACTTCCCACCAAGGCCTCCCTGACCTAATGATGCCCTGTTTTAAGAAAAAATCCTCCTTTCCCCTGCCAACCCCAATATTTCCTGATTAAACAGGGAAAGGAATTCCTCACATGCACCCCTCACCTCACCACTCCACGATGCACCTCTACTACCTTGGCGTATCATCTGCTTCTCAGAGCTCGGTTGGATTTCAGCTCCCACCTGACCCAGATCTATTGGAAGTGCTCAACTATTCAAGGCTACCTTACTTCCATCCAGAGCCAAGACCACTATTAGGTCCTTGTTACATCTTCCAACCTTAAAATCAAAGTTTCTCCCTTTGTTTTCCAAGCGACTTAAGCAGTTAAAGGAGAATATAGTTGTGACCCATAGCAATGGTCTATTCTAGAGAACTGAGGAGTTCCAAGATGCAAAAGGAAGGGGAGGTCAAAGGGAAATCAAAAACTTGGGAGTTGACCAGAGAGTGGAGGAAAGAGAGCAGTTAAAATGATCCAGGTCTTCATGAGGGAAGGGAGTAGCGTGGGGTCACATGGAAAGTCTCTGGAAAGCTGAGAAATTAAGCCCCACTTTGGCAGCGGCTTTAAAGACCTGAGTTAGCTGGACATGGGCTCTTTGCATGACATTTTTCATATCCCCTTCCCTCTGCCCGTATCTCCTCTGCATAGCTAAATAGATGATAGCTAGCTACCTAATTAGCTAGTTTACCTTATTTGGGAGTTTCCAGGGTTGTATTTGCTGGTGATGACTATACTGTATTTCATAGTCACCAGCAGGCATCCAACATCCACTCAACATCAGTGACTATGAAGATAAACTGATCAGTTAATCATTTTATCTAAAATCCCTGACCCATTTCTATACCTCCTAACCCCACCTCCCAAGATAAGAAGCCTAGTGCCTGGCTTCATAGGTAGCAATCATAGAAACTATGGGAAAAATTATTAACTTTGGTAGAGCAGTGCTTTTCAACCTTAGCTGTTCACACCAAGTGATCTTGTTTAAAACAAAACAAAAAGAAATCCTATACCCCACCAATAAGATCAGGAACTCTAGGGCCAGAATCCAGGCATCAATACTTATTTACATTTTCCAGCTGATTCCAGTATGTAGTCAAGAATGAGAACTACTGCTGTAGATCATTGGTTCCAAAACAAATGCTACATGAGAATTACCTGGAGGATGTACTAAACAGTATGATGGGGCCCTACCATCAGAATTTCTCATTTGGTAGGTTTGGGGGTGAGACTTACTGTTTGCATTTCTTAAGAATACACCAGTGGTGCTAATGCTACTGGTCTGGGACATACCATGGTATTAGAGAAATAGCTCAGTGATTAGGGGCAACCCAATCACAGGCTGTGGAACAGATAAGAGATATACCCCAAGGGTTGGAGACTGAAGGTCTTAGTCTCAGACAAAGGAAGGTAGAATGACTTCAGAATATAATTTACAGAATTGCAGTGAAAGGTTTCCCTCAGAGTAAAACCGTGTAAGAATGATGGTGCTACTCTGAATTTAAGGTATACCCCAGACTCTATAAAATGTGCCTGATAAGGAATATTGATAGAGTTATTAATTGGAAGTCTGTGCTGTACCATATTGATCCTTTAGTATATAGCTGCATCCTATATAACACAAAACTATTTAATTTGGAGATTTTAAGTGAGCTTTGGGGGAATTGCAAAGGGGAAGATTTTACTTTTAAATCAAAGGAGAAGTAAATGCTGGTTATGGGAAATAAAAAAATATATATTATTAGGGTAAAAACCATTTACTTAAAAGTCTTCCACCATTCAAACAAAGGTTATATGATAATAATGGGCTGAGACTTTTAAAATTGCCAATACTTAAATGTTTTTGACCTACAAAAATGACAGTTATTATAGGTCAACCTACTGGTAATTTCAGTAACAATGTATGGTATATTTCATTGCAATCAGGTGAATCATTAATTTGAAACTCCATGAGCAAAGAAGATACCTCATTCATTTTCCTTCCTGTTGTCCCTAAAGAGTTCCTATGCCTGGTGCATGGTAAGTATTTAATAAATGTTGGTTATGTGAATAAATGATCTGAAAATAAAGTGTTTTCAGAGCATTGGAACACCATGGATATGTACACCTGGAAGCTGCATTTGTTTGATCTTTACTTTTATGTTCTGGGTTGTTAATTTTAAAACTCTTTTGTCTATTTTCATCAATTCTTTTTTTTTTTAACTCCTGTGAGGTCACCCATCGGACCATGGACTATACATAACTGTTGTCTAGACACGAAGCAGGATGCACTTTGCCCTTTCAACCCCTTCCATCCTGCAGAACCGAATCATTATTTTGCTGTTACACTTGCAATCACTGTTCAATAAAGCTTCCAGTGGACCCCCATTCACCTTTGGCAGATTTCTAGTTTCTTGTTTGAATGTCCTTCATCTTTTCATATTGTCCTTTGGCTGTATTCAATACTTAAGTGACTATTACTTTGCAATATACACACTGTAACCCCAATTTTCCATTTGTTGGAGTTTACTTTCTGAGCAAAATTGTACTTCATTATCTATTCATCCGTGAGTTGGGGTGAATATAGTATTATATCCCAATCTTAAATGGGGCACTTTTTTTTCCCTTATGCTTGAGTAGGGAATGGGAAAATAAGTTTGGGGGCTCTTTTGTAGAGATTTCGAAAGGATACTTAATCAGAACTATTAGGGTCATGGCAATTCCTCAGTGACAAGACAGGATATATACTACTTATGAAATGTAAACAAAAGGGTTATAGTCGAAAATGCCAGTGCACTATAAACTCATAGCAGGTAAAAATCATATGTGATTCAAAGAACTCATAGTTATGCATAACAATGCTGTCTAGCTCGGTATTCTAGTCCCTTATTTACCACAACACATGTGCTCAGAAGAAATAGTTTGTATAATAAATAAATTTATATGAACTGAATCATATTTTAGTGTTACAGAAAAGCATAGCTAAAAATTAAAGAATGCATTTAAATAGCATTTTAGCGTTTATGAGGGGCTTTACTATATATGCCATTGGATTCTCACTTTAAAAAAAAAAAAAAAAACTGTGAGGGAGATAAACCAAATGGCAGTAAGTCCACATATTACGGCCAGGTTAAACTATATGACTTGCCTAAGTTCACACAGTAAGTTCCAGAGGTCAGTTATTAACACAAGATTTGAAACTAAAATTAAATGTTTTATATTTCTCTGTTTCAGGTTGCAAGCATCCACAGTTTAACTTTTTACTTTACATAATCATGCCGGTTTTGACCCAGTATCCTTTTATTTAAGTATCTCTACTACAGATTTGGTTATATTTCCTACAAATTATGCCTAAATGATCTACATCAAGACTGAATTAGCGACTGGCATAATTCTGTCTCAGAGATTTTAGATTTACAGAATGGATTCACATGGCATTTTACTCAATTGTAAAAAAAGCTGCCTATATATTTTTGGTATGTAACTCTCAGGGAGCAACATGGAGACAGGGCCTTCTAGGGCCCTGTGATGTGACCCTGGCCTTATAACTCTGAAATTCTAATGAAAATTGTCTACTCTAGAGACCATATGTTTATAATGGGGAATCTTCTACTCCATTATTCGTTCTTTAATGTGAACATCTTTAGCTGGAGCTGAGCATAGCTTGAATGCCTCATAACAAATTCAAGTAGAATGGAGAATTAACAGCAAAAGCAATTGATCACTTCTCAGTGTTTATCATGGCACACAACTTTCTCTGTGATCTGGCCCTTGCCTACATTTCCAACTTGGTTATAGACACAAAGACAGTGCAAATGATAGGTAAGGAAACTTAGGTAATCTTAAAAGCTGCTTGTCAATGTCCTAATGGACTTCAGATCTCTTGCCATTCACCGGTAGGGAATCAGAAATTTTCACAATTCCACATTTCTTAAAAAATAAGAACAGCGGTAGTCCCTCTTAGTCTGCAAATATTCAAGGAAATAGTATCATAGGAAGACATAAAAAAGTAGAATGCAAGAACTGTAATAAATTTTAAAAATAATCTCACCCCAAAGCTCATTTTAGATGTGGAAAACCTGAGAATTGAAGAGTGAAATAGAATTGTCCAAGGAATAGACGTTCTAATATTAAATGCAATTAATATTGAAATATTTCCAACTAAACAACAGGTACTGTGTTAGGCAAGGTCATAGTTGTTATTTCATTTAATCTTCAGCATGACTGTAAAAGTGGGAATTTGTATCTTCACCTGATAGATTCAGCAGTGTTAATTAGTTTTCTTCAAATTGTACAGTTAGTGAGTGACAGAATGCCCCAGATTCATACTTTCACTTAGGTGAAAGCAGAGCCAATAGTATTGATCAAATTAATCAAGGGTTTTTCAGACCTGGCAATAAGCACAGTTTAGGTCATATCTTTTCTAAAATTCTTAAATGACCATGTATATTAATATAAACAACATTTCATTATCCAATTTTGAAATGTATTTTTCCTATTACTAAGGTAAATAATTTTTCTCTTCCAAGAAGGTTTCCTTCCTTCTTTTGTGCTGAGGTTTCATCCACATCTAGCTAGGGCTCTGGCCATTGGAATAAAATCTACTACTATATTGGCTCACAATATTGTGCAGTGACTGGAAATGCAGTAAAAGAAGCATCTTCAACTCAGGAATCTTAATATCCATCTTTCTGCCCTCCTCATTCATTGACCAGAGAGAGAGGTCTGTCAAGAATATTGATGCTATCAAATTTAAGAGGATAGAAATTATTTCAAGCATCTTTTCTGACCACAATGCCATGAAACTAGAAATCAACCACAGAAACAGAAATGAGAAAAAATGATTACATGGAGACGAAACAACATGCTAATAAAAAAGACAATGGGTCAATGATGAAACCAAGGGAAATTTAAAAAGACCCTGAGACAAATTACAGTGAAAATACAACTATATAAAAATCTATGGGATACAGCAAAAGTAGTCCTAAGAGGGAAGTTCATAGTGATATGGGCCTTCTTCAAAAAATAAGAAAATTCACAACTAACAAACTAACCTACCATCTAAAAGAATTACAAAAAGAAGAACAAATAAAATCTAAAGTCAGCAGAAGTAAGGACATAATAAAGATCAGAGAGGAAATAAATAAAATAGAGATTAAAAAAATAGAAAAAAATTAATAAAACCAAGAGGGTTCTTTGAAAAGGTAAACAAAATCGACAGACCTCTGGCCAGCCTCACCAAGAAGAGAGAGGACCCAAATAAACAAAATAAGAAATGAAAGAGGAGAAATATCAATCGATACTGCAGAAATACAAGAAAAACCATAACAGAATACTATGAACAATTATATGCCAACAAATTGGACAAACTAGAAGAAATGGACAAGTTTCTAGAAACATACAGCTCACCAAAACTGAATCAAGAAGACATGGATAATTTGAACAGAACAATCAAAGTGGTATAGAGTTGCCATATCTCAACATAATAAAAGCTATTTATGACACACCCACTGCCAAAATAATACTCAAAGGCATCCCACTAAAATCTGGAGCAAGACAAGGATGCCCACTCTCACTACTTCTATTCAACACAGTATTGGAATTTCCAGCCACAGCAATCAGAGAAGAAAAAGAAACAAATTGTATCCATATTGGAAGGGATGAGGTAAAATTTTGTTCTATACAGATGACATAATATTATATATGGAAAATCCTAAAGATTCCACACAAAAACTACTAGAACTGATAAATGAATTCAGCAAGGTAGCAGGACAGAAGATTAACATACATAAATCTGTTGCATTTCTTTACACTAGTAATTAAATATTAGAAAGGAGAAGTAAAAAATAATCCCTTTTAAAATTACATCAAAGAGTGAAATACTTAGGAATAAACCTGATCAAGGAGGTGAAAGACTTATATGCTGAGAGCTATAAAACATTAATAAAGGAAACTGAAGATGATTCAGATAAACAGAAAGATATACCATGCTCTTGGATTGGAAGAATTAATACTGTTAAAATGGCTATACTACCCAGAGCAATCTACAGATTTAATATGATCCCTATCAAATTACCTACAGCATTTTTCACAGAACTAAAACAAGTAATCCTAAAAGTTATATGGAACCATAAAAGACCCAGAATTGCCAAAGCAATCCTGAGGAAAAAGAACAAAGGTACAGGCATAACACTCCCAGATATCAGACAATACTACAAAGCTACAGTAATCAAAACAGTATGGTATTGGCACAAAAACAAACATATGGATCAATGGAACAGAATAGAGATCCCAAAAATATACACACACACCTACAGTCAATTAATTTTTGACAAAGGTGGCAAGAACGTACAATGGAGAAAATGCAATCTCTTCAGTGAGTGATGTTGAGAAAGCTGGACAGCTGCATGGAAATCAACAGTTAGTACACTACCTCACACCATAGATGGAAATGAACTCAAGATGGCTTAAATGCTTAAATATAAGACATGACACCATAAAACTCCTAGAAAAGGATACAGGCAAAACATCCTCTGACATAAATTATAGCAATGCTTTTTTTTTTTTAATGTCAGTCTCCCAAATAAAAGCAAAAATAAAGAAATGGGATCTAATCAAACATAAGTTTTTGCACAGCAAAGAAAACCATAAACAAAATGAAAAGTCAACCTACAGACTGAGAGAAAATATTTGCACATGATGCATTGGCGAGGGCTAAATTTCCAAAATATACAAAAAGCTCATACAATTAAATAACAACAAAAAAAAAAAACCCGATGAAAAAATGGGCAGAAGATCTAAACAGAGATTTCTCCAAAGGAGACATACAGGTGGCCAATAGGCACATGAAAAAATGTTTAACATTACTAATTATTAGAGAAATGCAAATCAAAACTACAATGAGGGATCACCTCACACCAATCAGAATGACCGTCATTAAAACGTCTACAAATAATAAATTCTGGAGAGGGTGTGGAGAAAAGGGAACCCACCTACACTGTTGGTAAGAATGTAAGTTGGTACAGCCACTGTGGAAAACATTATGGAGGCTCCTTAAAAAACTAAAAATAAGAGTTGCCATATAATCCTGCAATCCCACTCCTGGGCATATATCTGGAGAAACTCTAATTTGACAAGATACATGCACCCCAATGTTCATGCAGAATTATTTACAATAGCCAAGACATGGAAGCAACCTAAATGTGTGTGTGTGTGTGTGTGTGTGTGTGTGTGTGTATATATATATATGTTATCAAGTATAGTTTGCTACTTCTATCTTCTTCTATTGAGCTTTTTTTCCCCTCAGTGCTTAACATAATATTCCATCTTCAGACTAACTCATCTGCCCATTACTGAAGCTCAGCCACTTGTGGAGTAAAATGTATTAGTCCTATAGGAGAGTATCCACAAAGCATAGCCAGAAAATGACATGTATCTCTGGAGGCTGATAAGGACCCCAATAAGGTGAATAAAAACTAGCATTATGTAGTTTATATACTAAATTTAGCTTATTCATATCTCATCCACAACCCTATCAAGAAGATAATTTTTTATTTGCATCGTACTATGTACCAAGCACCGTTATAAATGCTAAACAGGCATTGACTTTTTTCATTTTAAATAGTACTAAAAGCTTTATAAACAACTACAATTAGGGCAGTGATCTTCAAAACTGTCTACATTTTAAAGTCGTTTAGCTTGTAGTAGCAGCATATAACATTTTTTTTTTTTCTTGAACTGTTTCCAAGTGAAAGCACACCTCAAAATCTTGTTTAACTATAGTTTGGGTTTTATATTACTTGGGATTAGTGTTGGCTGGATTATCTTCTAAAAGACAACAGGCAAGAGTTGTCAGTGGTAATCACAAGGAATCATAGAAGGTGAACAGTATAAGGAGATTTAATGTTATTTATTCCAGCAGTGTTTCCCCTCCTGCACTGCAGATAGGGAGGCTGAAACCTAAGAGAAGTGATATGGTTTAAGCTACATAGCTGGTTAATGGCTATGTCAGTCTTCAAATTCAGTCCTTTTATTTCCCATTCCCATAATCCTTCCACAATAATGCAAGATAAAGTTTCCTTTGTCAATTACAGAAAACAATAAAACAAAACAGAAACCCAGGCATGCAAAATCTATGAAAGAGACCTGGTTTTACTCTGCAAAGTACTACTTTGATACAGCCAAACTATTCAATGACAGCATCCTAGATGACAAACTCTACAACACTTCACTCTTGCCTATAGTGAAATATCGAAACCCCATATTATGTGTTAGAAAGCTCTTAACTATCTGATCCGTGCTTACCTTTCAGCCATATACTACTGTGGCTCTTCATCTCCAAATAAATATTCTGGTAGCAGAATTATTCAACTCAACCCCTAATTGCCATTCTTCTTTCATTTTTTATCCTCATCCATATACATACACACTGAACCCAGAAATTGCACTTTTACATTCAAATGATTTATATTGTCTTACTTATTTAAATATATATATTTTTAGAATTTACATATATTAAATTGTATATTTATAATTAACTTATTTATAAATATATTTATATTCTTATAAAGAAATACATTTCTTTTAAAATATGTGTATATTCTAGGAAACCTATTTATCTTCTATAAGACCTGTTTTAGAGTAGTGCTGATAAATGTTCACTCAGTGAACTGATGAATTTGGCATTGTGACACACAATACACAAAATTCAGTTAAGTTCTTCCATCCAACTACAATTCCATTTCCCATTATGTACCACCTTGTCTCTACA
The DNA here is from genome assembly GCF_039906515.1 of Pseudorca crassidens. NCBI lineage: Eukaryota > Metazoa > Chordata > Mammalia > Artiodactyla > Delphinidae > Pseudorca > Pseudorca crassidens. The sequence continues at coordinate 59,083,979 of NC_090304.1, forward strand.
TAGAAATTTCTTCTCCTTGACAGACTCTGGAAAAATTCTCTATGTTAGAGATATACATCTAATGAAAAATAATCTCTATATACTTTCAATTTCTTTGTATCCTAAACGATACTAAAGTATCAGGAAATATATGCGGCAGGCTCCTAAAGTGAATGCAGGTTTCTGAGAAAGCTCTGTTTCTTGGGAGTACTCACTATCCATTTTTTATATAAGCAAAGAAAAACTGTGGTTCTCGCCACTAAAATTAAAAATGCTATACACATTGCAGAGTGCAACCTAGGAAGAATCAGAGAGAATCTAATCTAGTGTGCAGTGCCAGCAGTAGACAATGTTATTTCCAACAAATTAATTTAATTGGTTCTACAATAGCAAGAGGAAGTAGCCGGGTGCAGTTAGATGTCCCCTTGGGAGCATAGCTGAGAGTGGCTCAGAGAATACACAGGAAATCTACTGTAGATCAAATGTTCTTATAGAACTCAGCCCTTACTGTGTTACCTAATTTCAATAAAATTTTACATCCAAATGACTTATGTTGTTTTATTACTTCTTTAAAAAAATACTTACACAATGCATTTAGTCAAATACACTCTTTTAGAATACTTTAGGAAAATTTGTTAATAGGACACAATATCAACTGGCTAATATGATAAAAAAAAGTCCTGCCTACATAATTTGGAACTGCCAGATAAATTTATCTAAACTATAGCAATTTTTGAAATTTAAAGGATATGTAAGAGTTTGAAAGGTTATGTAATCATGAAAGCTAATGATTAACAGTAGGAACTAAGGTTTTCGTTTCACTTAAAAGTATTTTAAAATTTTTTCTATAATGAACCTATGTTACTTTTGAAATAAAAAAAAGCACTTATTATTTTTCAATGTTGTAAGTGCTTTGAAAGAGAAAAGTTTAAGGTAAACCAGAAGCTAGAAGGAGAAAACTGTCAGATGTAATCAGTAAAGGCTATAAGAATGTGCACCAGCTAGTACTACAGATGGAGGGGAAAATATTCCAAGCAGAAGCAATAGTGTTAGCAAATATTCAATATTATATATATGAGCGAGTTCATATGAATTAATGAACAATGTTGTGAATAATAATTGTCTATTTTAGTAAAAAGAAAGTTTAGACATAATTGAGAAAATAATGAAAAGTGCTTTCAAAATATGAATACCTTTTAAAGTAGGCATTCTGATTTCTACTTTTATATATATTGATGAATGTGAAGTAACCTGAGAGAGAGGTAGTATTTTGTCTCTTTTACAAATAAAGAAATGGATAATATAGGATTTACAATGATTTATTCTTTCATTCATTTAAAACGTTTTCATTGGGAACTTACAGTGTGCCAGGCAGTGTTTTGTTTGCTGGAGAACCAGAAACAAAACTGATAGTTTCGGGGCTTCCCTGGTGGTGCAGTGGTTGAGAGTCCGCCTGCCGATGCAGGGGACGCGGGTTCCTGCCCCCGTCCGGGAAGATCCCACATGCCGCGGAGCGGCTGGGCCCATGAGCCATGGCCGCTGAGTCTGCGCGTCCGGAGCCTGTGCTCCGCAAGGGGAGAGGCCACAACAGTGAGAGGCCCTCATACCACAAAAAAAAACAAACAAAAAAAAAAAACTGATAGTTCCTGCCTTTATAGGAGAGTCTCTGTCCTATAGGAGAGAGTTTCAGTAGTGGGTTCTGAGATTTTGTATTTCTAACCCATCTCCATGTGATACATTTATGCTGGCCTGGGGATCACACTTAGCCAAAGGAAAAGTCCATGTAAATAAAGCCTAATGAACAATGGGAATGGAGAAGGAGATGAAGTGAGAGAGATAGGCAGGAGCTCCCCAGGTGTTTAAAGGGTTATATTAATAATTTGGTACTTTATCTCTGAGGACAGCCATCGAAAGCTGTTAAGGGAGTTTTAGGTAATGATGATAGGAGAGATTAGTGTTTTTAAAAAATATTACTTTGGAGTCCCAATCAAGATGGTGGAGTAGGAAGATTCTAAGCTCACCTCCTCCCATTGACACATCCAAACTACAAATATACATAGAACAACTATCTCTGAGAATGACCTGATGACTAGCAGAACAGATTTTCCACAATTAAAAATATAAAGTAAAGGCCACATTATGACAGGTAGGAGCAGCAGAGGTGCATTCTAGTCAGAACCCACACCCACAGTGTGGAGACCCATCAGCAGGAGGAATATCACAATAACAGAGGTCCCTGCTGAGGAGCAAGGAGTTCAAACCCTATGTTGGGCTAACAAGCCCAGGGGAACTGCACCAGGCAGATGAGCCCCGCTAATAATGCATGGCTTTGAAAACCAGAAGGTCTTATGTCTGGGAGAGGTGGAGGGCTGTGGGAAACACACTGCTCTTGAAGGACTCATGCACAAACTCACTAGTTTCCAGTCCCAGCACAGAGGCAGCAGCTTGAAAAGTGTCTCAGTTATACAAGAAGATCCATGGACTAACTTGAGAGCGTGTGCCAGAGAGGCAGGGGTCTGGTGGAACCTTCTCCTGGGAGAGAAGTGCTGGTGGCCCATTTTAACTAGCTGGTCCAGTGCTGGCTGATGCCATTTCTGTCACTCTCCATCAAAGTAGCTAAAATCATGTGTCCCAACCCAGAATTCCCCTGAGAAACTTCCCAGCCCAACCTGCCCCTACTGGCTGGCCCCTAAAAAGTGGCTCCCACCCCGTTCTACACAGCAGATGACACCAGCCAATAACAGTGCCCCTCCAAAGAGGGTCCCCCTCAGAGGAACCAAACCTGTGTGCCAGTGTATCTGAAGCAGTGGTGGCTGGGCCTCACAGCCAGCTGGCCTGGGGGCAAACTTGACCCACCCATTCAGCAATCAAGGTCCAGCCACAACAGGAGGGCAAATGCAACCCCCACAGGAGACAGCCCTGGAGCATCTGGCTCTGGGGACTAGGGAGCATTGCCACACTGGGCTCAAAAGGACACCTTCTACATAAGGCCATTTTTTCAAGACCAGAAAACATAGCTGATATGTTGGATTGGTCAAAAAGCTCCTTCGGGTTTTTCTGTAACATCTAACAGAAAAGCTTGAAGGAAGTTTTTGGCCAAACCAATACCTAATACATACAAATAAGGACAGAGAGTTAGGCAAAATGAGGAGACAAAGGAATACCTTCTGAACTAAAGAACAAGACAAAAACTCAGGAAAAGGACAAAACAAAATGGAAATAAACAATTTATTCTGGAAAGAGTTCAAAGTGATAGTCATAAAGATGCTCACCAAACTCAGGAGAAGAAAGAATGAACTAAGTGAGAACTACAAAAAATGAAACAGAAAATATAAAATAAGAACCAGTCAGATTGTAAGAATATACTAACTGAAATGAAGACTACACTAGAGGCAATCAACAGCAGACAGCAAATTAGAGGATGCAGAAGAATGGATCAGCAACCTGAAAGGCAGGGCAGTGGAAATCACCCACATGGAATGGCAAAAAGAAACAAGAATTTTTAAAAATGAAGACAGTTTAAGAGACCTCTGGAACAATACCAAGCTCACTAACATTCACATTATATGGGTCCCTAAAAGAGAAGAAAGAATAAAAGGGACAGAAAACCTATTTGAAGAAATAAGAGCTGAAAACTTCCATAACCTGGGGAAGGAAATATACATCCAAGTCTAGGAAGCACAAAGAATTCCAAAGAAGATGAACCCAAAGAGACCCACACCAAGATACATTAAGAGTAAAACATCAAAAGTGAAAGAGAAAGAGAGCATCTCTTGCTTAAAAGCAGCAAGAGAAAAACCAGTTATGTACAAGGGAACCACATAAAACTATAAGCTGATTACTCAACAGAAACTTTATAGTCCAGAAGGAAGTGGCACATCTATGTTCAAAGTGCTGAAAGAAAAAACAAACCAAAAAAACTTACAACCAGGATACTCTGCTCAGAAAGGTTATCATTCAGAACTGGAGAAACAAAGAGTTTCCCCAAATAACTATTAGAATTAATAAATTCAGTAAAGTTTCAGAATAGAAAATTAGTGTACAGAAATAGGTTGTGCTTTTATACAGTAACAATGAACTATCAAAAAATGAAATTGGGGCTTCCCTGGTGGCGCAGTGGTTGAGAGTCCGCCTGCTGATTCAGGGGACACGGGTTCATGCCCTGGTCCGTGAGGATCCCACATGCCACGGAGCGGCTGGGCCTGTGAGCCATGGCCACTGAGCCTGCGCGTCCGGAGCCACAACAGTGAGAGGCCCATGTACCGCAAAAAAAAAAAAAAAAAAAAGAAATTATGAAAACAATCCCATTGACAACTGCATCAAAAAGAATAAAATACCTTGCAATAAATTTAACAAAGGAAATAAAAGTCATGTACTCTGAAAACAATAAGACATTGATGAAAAAAATTGAAGATGACACAAATAAGTGGAAAGATAAACTGTGCTAATGGATAAGAAGAATTAATATTGTTAAAAGGCCCATATTAACCAAAACAATCTAAAGATTCAATGCAATGTTATCAAATACCAGTGACATTTTTCACAGAACTGAAACAAATAATTCTAAGATTTGTTTGCAACCAGAACAAAACATGAACATCCATAGCAATATTAAGAAAGATAAACAAAGCTGGTGGTGTGATGCTCCCTGATTTCAAACTATAGTAGAAAGCTACAGTAATCAAAGCTATATAGTATTGGCACAAAAGCAGACAAATAGATCAATGAAACAGAATAGAGTCCAGAAATAAACCCACACTTAATAGTGAATTAATTTATAACAAAGGAGCTAAGAATATACAGTGGGGATGACTGTCTCTTCAATAAATGGTGTTGAGAAAACTGGATAGGTACATGAAAAAGGATGAAAGTGGACCATGTTTTTATACCATATAAAAAATAAACTTAAAATGAATTAAATACATACATGTAAGACCTGAAACCATAAAACTTCTAGAAGAAAACATAAGCAGTAGGCTCTTTGACATTGTCTTAGAGATATTTTTTGGTCTGTTTCCTCAGACGAGGGTGACAAAAGCAAAAATAAACAAATGGACTACCATCAAACTGAAAGTTTTTCACACATCAAAGAAAATCATCAACAAAAAGAAAAGACAACCTGCTGAATGGCAACACAAGTCTATATTGAAAAAAAAAAAAACAAGAAAAACTACAAACAATTCAATTAAAAATGGGCAGAGGACCTGAATAGACATTTTTACAAGGAAAACATAGAGATGGTGAACAGACATATAAAAAGGTGATCAACATCACTAATTATCAGGGAAATGCAAATCAAAACCATAAGATATCACTCTACATCTGTCAGAATGGCTATCATAAAAAAGACAACATATAACAAGTGTTGACGAGGATGTGGAGAAAAGGGAACACTCATGCACTGTTGGTGGGAATGTAAATTGGTACAGCCACTATGGAAAATAATGTGGAGATTTTTCAAAAAATTTACTTATATGTGTAATCTAACAAACAAACATTCAAAACAAAACAAAAACAGATTTATAGATACAGAGAACAACCTAGTAGTCTCTAGAGGGGAGAGGGGTAGGAAGTTGGGTGAAATAGATGAAGTGGATCAAGAGGTACAAACTTCCAGTTATAAAATACATAAGTTATGGGAATATAAAGTACAGCATAGGAAAATAAATAATATTGTAACTATTTGTATGGTGACAGAAGGTTATTAGACTTACTGTGGTGATCAATGCATAATGTATATAAATGTTGGATAGCTGTGTTGTACACCTGAAACTAATACAATGTTTTATGCCAATGGTACTTCAATAAAAAATAAATAGAAAAAAAATTTTTAATAAAGCTAATTACTTTTATTGTAATGTAGTGAGTGGACTGGAGAGAGGCAAGTTCAGACGCTGAGAAAACAATGAAGAGGTTACACAGCAGTTGAGAAATGATGGCATCTTGGACTAGAGTAAAAACAATAGAGTTGGAAATTGGATGGTTGTGACATCTCAGTTTCTAAAGCTAGAAAATTATAGATGTATTGTTTGAAGCCAATTTCCTGACTGTATTTTTGAAGCCCTATTGAGTTGCTATTAAGGTATAGTCCACCTCATTGCTAGCAAGAGCAACAGCACCTAAGAACTTGCTAGAAATGCAGACTCTCAGGCTTCACCTCAGACCTAATAAATTAGAATCTGTACTCAAAAATGATTCCCACTGCTATATTTAAAATAGATAACCAACAAGGACCTACTGTATAGTACAGAGAACTCTGCTCAATGTTATGTGGCAGCCTGGACGGGAGGGGAATTTGGGGTAGAATGGATACATATATATGTATGGCTGATCCGCTTTGCTGTGTACCTGAAACTATCACAACATTGTTAATCGGCTATACTACAATATAAAATAAAAAGCTTAAAAAAAACGATTCCTAGGTGATTCACATTAAAATATGTAAAACACTACTGTACCATAAAACAGCTATCTCCCATCTTACAAATTTAGATAATATATGCTTTTGAGTGGCAAAATTTATAAATGAAATCCAAAGTCTTCCCTTCCAAAGACTGTCTAGAATTCTTTGTTAGGATATGCATATTAGTAAAAAAATGATGCTGCAGAAATACATAGATACCGAATTCATTGATAATAATTATATATCTTAAAAGGCAAATGACATTTGAGTTAAGGATTATAATCTCTGTTAAATTAAATTTTCTGGGTTTTATTTTTCTATCCATAACGAAGATACACTTAGAACAGAGGAAAATGGTTTATGAAACAATTTTACTAACTCTAAAAATTTCTTTATAGAATTGGTAAAGCTGACAGTGTTGGAATAATAACATGAGGGGGAGTAAAATTTGAGGATTCAAGGTATTCTTTATACCTTTAAATATTGGCAATTTAAAATTTACAGCAATTCTGTTGTTTTAAAAAAGGAATAAAATACTAGGCAATCTTCAACTTTCATATTATGATAAATGTTCACAAGCCAAACAAAAGATTTATAGATTCTAATAGGTGTTCCATTTCCAATTTGCTAAAACCAATTACAAAATCCCAAGTGGCAGCTCATCTTTTAGGAATGTTGTTTAATGTTATATTTCTAACACTTTGCACTTTAATCCACTTCCTTTGTAATTGAACACATAATTGATTAGGCTTAAGGCCAGTGAGCTCCTGATAGAAACTAAAGTTGAGGCAAGCCTAATTATCTCCATCTTGCCTTAATTGTATTGAGTTTATGAAACCTATGCTTACCCTCACCAGACTTAGAAATTTCATTTTTATCTGTTCCATCCATTTGTGAAAAATAGTAAAGGGAGAGTGAATAAAATGTTAAAGTATTTCCACAAATGGATAATGCTTTACAAGCAGAGGTGGTTGCTGGATGGATTGAAGTATTCTTCCTAAACTGATGTAGTTTGAAGTTGGTACAGAAAAATGGTTTAGAGGGTCTTGATGTATAATGCATGAAAATGCAGAATGTGCAAAATTTGAATGAACAAAACTCGGTAACTGTCTGCCTAAGCCTTAATTTATTCCAACAAATTAGTATTGAGGGTCCATTTTCCAACTAGTATTTTGTATTGAGGCACTACACTGAGTAATAAGACCTACCTGGTCCTCAATAGATACTGTTTTGGGAAAGAAAAAATGGAACATAGTCCCAAGTGACCGTATTACATAAATACATTTGAAAGAAATCGGGAAGGCATTGAAGAGGAGGTAACGTTTTAAGACTTCGGATTTCAATAGAAATAAGGAAGTACATGCATTTCAAACAAGCAAAACATAATAAACAATAATTTAAAAGTGGAGAAACAGTATATTTATGATAAAATACAAAGCATAAAAATTGTCGACCATAAGAAAATTATAGCTAACAATTATTAAATATTTGTTATTGTCATTACCTCTTATAGGAATCACTGCATTTAATCTTTATAACAACCCTAAGGGGTGTTTCACTTTCTCTATTGAACAGGTTAAAAAAAACTGTAGCTAAGAAAAGTACAATAACTTGCCCAAGGACGCATATCTAGAGCACGGGAGTGGGGAACTGGACCATTGTCTGTGTAAGGGTACACTTTCTCACCTCCTTACTAAACAATGCTTGTGGTATATTGTTTAATAAAACTAGATGTGTATGGGTAAATAAGACTAGAAAGATTAGGTCCTGATTTTTAAATTCTCTGATTTTTCTGAGTTATTTATATAAATAATGTTGCAAGACTTAAGACCTCACCATCTCTATCCTACCTGACTCCATATTGTACAGCCCACTGTTTCCTTTCTCTATTGCTTTTTTTTCCCAGTGTTGTATATTTATCAAATAAGTGATTCTTCCAAATTATGCTGTGGGTATAAACAGTTTAATTTATGTCCATATCTTCAACATGGCTAGGCTAGGCGTCATGTGGCCTAGGTCATGTAGTCAGTCAATAAATAAATAAATGTAAACAGGAATTAAAATTCCTCTTTGAAATATGTGTCATTATGCCATAAAGATTACTTCCTTGGTGTTTAAAAAGCCCTATGCATTCTAGGATACCACATCTCTGTTAACAGTTATATTTTCTGAGCAGCAGCATAACATGGAGATCATCAACAATACATTTATGAGGAGGTGTTAGGTAACAGCCTAAATTCTCATTTGAAAAATCAATTCCCAGTTGTCTTTTAAAATTCATATCAGAGGGCTTCCCTGGTGGCGCAGTGGTTGAGAGTCCGCCTGCTGATGCAGGGGACGCAGGTTCGTGCCCCGGTCTGGGAAGATCCCACATGCCGTGGAGTGGCTGGGCCCGTGAGCCATGGCCACTGAGCCTGTGCGTCCGGAGCCTGTGCTCCGCAACGGGAAAGGCCACAACAGTGAGAGGCCCGCGTAATGAATAAAAAAAAAAAAAAAAAAAAAAAAAAAAAATCATATTGGAATACAAAGTTTGAGGATTACATAGAAAATCAAACCAAAATGTACAACCCTTTATGCTCAGGAGACAAAATTAGCAAATAACTACCATTCATCAAAGTGATTTACATACTTTACTAGTCCGGAGGTGGTTAACATTACAAACATTCTGACAATTTATTTTCTTTAGGGATGGTGACACAGGTACCTGTGGATGAGTTGAAGCTAGACTATTAATAGCTTTGTTCTTCCCCTTTTAGGAGTTCACACAAACTCTGTAGGCCTCATGTTGTTGGACCACATTTTAGAGAAGATCTTTTTATAATCATGGCTATTTGGTGTACTGAGAACTAATTACTTTGGCTAGAATCTGAAATACCAAACCTTCCTTCAAGTAAAGACTATCTGAGCCAGATCTAATTACCAGAGAACAACTGCACCTTCAACTGAGCCATCCTAATATACCTTTGGTGAGAAAGTGACTGGTTAGCTGCTCTACTGTGGAGCCAGCAGGACAAGAGCAACTGAGACTAAAATGGCTCAAAATTTTAGAAGTGAGAGTCAAGTGATCCTTTCCTATCCTTTCTCCACTGAATTTCCAGGCCTCTCTAAACCTGATTCACTCTGAGCATTTATATCTACTTTTTACAACAAACTATTAAGGTATGCACTATTATTGTCTTCATTTTACATAAGGAAACTGAAGCATAGGGAGGATAAAGAACTGGCCCAAATAACATAGCTAGGACATGGTGGCATTGGAATTCCAGCTCAGGCAGTATACCTGGCACTACTGGCAGCATCTTAAACACCTAACTTGCTGCTTCTCCTACGTGTATCACAACCATCACCAGCACTGCTTTTTTCACGATTACTACTATCATCACTATTGACTGCAATAGCTACCTTTTTTTTCCCTTCACACCAATATGCATTTTTACTAACACACATTTGTCCAAGTCTGTACAAATTAGCTACCCTTTAAATGAGCATTTCTTCCATACCAAACATTATAAAACCTTTAGCAACATTAATTTATTAACCTCCAAGAAGACACTATTATCCCCGTCTTGCAGATAAAACTGAGGCTCAGAGAGGTTAAATGACCAAGATTATGGAGCTAATTATTGCATGTGGCCAAGGGTCAAATCCAGATCCTTCAGATTCCCAAAACTGGCTCTAAGTGTCCGATTGACCCCCTATTTGTTTTATCCAGTAGTTCTCAACAAGGACCTTAACAACCCCTATGTAGCATTTAGAAATGAGGGGGATATTTTATAGTTGTCCCAAAGCATCAAAGGCAGGTATGCTAAACATCCTTCAGTGTGCTGGGATGTCCTTCAGCAAAGAATTGTCTCACCTCCAGAATGTCAATAGTGCTCTCTTTGAGATACACTAAATTATCGTTTCTTTTCTCATCAGAGAGATGTTTCTCATGTTGTACCTCAGCTAAAGTATTTTCACACAACTGTAACATCTTTCATATCTTGAAGGGCTCAGGGAAATGTTCACCTTTAAGATGGAGTTACACACGCACAAGGTAGTGACTTTTTTCTAAGGCAGTTCTCATTTATGTTCCTCTAAGAATAATTTATAACTTTAAATAGCAAATGAGGGCACCTGACATGTAAATAATACAACTCAGCCCCTTTAATTCCATTTGAGTAATGCAAATTAATTCTGCTAACTGTTTAAATCAAATATTCAGTGAGAGCTATGAGACTGTCATGGCAGATGATACAGGAATTATTTGCTGTTGTTAGTGGTGGGGATGGTGGTTTGTTTGTTCACTTACAGATATTCTAATTGGCAATCTATTTGTCCATCTGTATCTAATGCAGGGACCTGAGGTGTTCACAGAAGACAACAGTTTGAGTCCTTGACTATATCTCCTTTAACTTTATATACCTTCCCCCACAATGATGGGTGGTGTAACGATTCTCTCAAAGGTTATTACTAAATGCTAACGAGCAATGGTTTGGGAAAGGCAGTAACGTCATGATGTCAATTGAGAAGCCAGGACCTGGTGAATTGGTCTTTGCTTTCAAAGGACAATCTGCCTACTTCATAAAGTGAGAAATATGCTTAAATTTCTTGAGGTCGGTTATTGCTGTAAGCCGACGGCTGGATATGCTTTGCTTCTGCTTGAAAAAAATAGAATGAAAGAGAAGAAGTGACAGTAGTTTGCCTTTGGGTAACTTACAGAGAGATTTTCTTTCAGTCACCGTGTTAATCAACCTCAGGGGATTGGAACCTATTTCTCACCAGGCATCATTCTCACAATGGTCCTGTCAGGTCAAAGTAGCCATTTCACAGATGAAGTAAATGAGGCTTAGAAAATGAAATGCCTTCCCAAGGACACAGATCTAGGGAATGTCAAAGCAAGAATTCTAACCCAGGATGATCTATTTCTAAGGCCTATGTTAACCTCAGTAGTCAACAGTGAGTTACTGAGCTCAGTGAAACAAAGGAGTGCTAAGGACGCCTTGTGTCCTATCTGTTGTGTGAATATTGTCAGCAAACATTCATGTGCCATGTTTATTTGTGCTTTACAACCCTGTCAGGAAGTAGTTAGGGAATAAAGTAGTTAGGGAATGAAGAATCCCTCTTTTTAGAGAAGGACAATGAGGGTCAGAGACACTAAGGGGAGTTTCCAATGTGATGCAGCCAATTAGTGGTAGAGCCATGATTCGAGAATGAGGGCTTAACATCAAATGATGCTTTCCAGCACAACAAATACCGCCTCTTTGAGAGATAAAGCTGATAGCTTCAAAATGCATATGCATTTATGAAACAGACTAATCAAAGAACAAAACGTTTTTGTTTGGCAAAATAAATCTTGTGAATATCTACAAAATGGTGCTTGGTCAAGTCAACTGTTGATTAATTCATCAATAAGTTTTTCAACAGATGTGATAGATATAGGAGAAGTGGCATTCTTTGCCTGCCCAAAACTTATCACCAAGAAAACCACATCAATGCTCAAGACCTTAGCTTTCTCATCTGTAAAGATAGAGACTATAAGGCGTTTGTGTTCACAACATAAGATTAAGAAAGAACTAAAAATAGTCACAAAATATTTGATGAATTTTAGATGATCATATTTATATGGCTTATTTAGACTCTTGTTTTCTGCCAAAACTTTTAAAATAGTAGACTAGCACATAAATTGCATGCACACACATACACACAAACACGCACTACACTTGTTAGTGTTTCTGTTTATAAAATATACAAATACCATGTTTTCCCAAATTGATATTCAAATGCATCATTAAAGTTACAATGAATAATATTTTAGTGAATATTTCATAAATTTTAGTTATTAACTTTTTTTTTTTTTTTTTTTTGCTGTACGCGGGCCTCTCACTGCTGTGGCCTCTCCCGTTGCGGAGCATAGGCTCCGGACGCGCAGGCCCAGCCGCTCCGCGGCACGTGGGATCCTCCTAGACCAGGGCACGAACCCGTGTCCCCTGCATCGGCAGGCGGACTCTCAACCACTGCGCCACCAGGGAAACCCTATTAACTAACTTTTGAGAGAAGATCAGGTAGTGTATGAAAATCTTACTCTGATTTGGTTTTCCCTTTGGGAAATCAAAGGCAGAATGTAAATATTGCTATGTTTTGGATCCATAACTACAATACATAGAACAGTAGTTTTGCATCTGTCATACTACCCATTGAGGATAATTTTCTTTTTTTAAAAAATTTATTTATGTATATTTTTATTTTTTTGGCTGTGTTGGGCCTTCGTTTCTGTGCAGGGGCTTTCTCCAGGTGTGGCGAGCGGGGGCCACTCTTCATCGCGGTGCACGGGCCTCTCACTATCGCGGCCTCTCTTGTTGTGGAGCGCAGGCTCCAGACGCGCAGGCTCAGTAGTTGTGGCTCACGGGCCCAGTTGCTCCGCAGCATGTGGGATCGTCCCAGACCAGGGCTCGAACCCGTGTCCCCTGCACTGGCAGGCAGATTCTCAACTACTGCGCCACCAGGGAAGCCCCCGAGGATAATTTTCTGATTGTTTTTTATGCCTCTTTAAGAAAGGAACATTGTTGAGATAATTCTATTTGGAATTCTTCACCCCACCTCTGAGTGGGAATAAGTTGTTTGGGGATAAAGACCTGATTCCAACATAACAGCTTTGGGGAGGGAGGTAGTAAATAGGTGGTCCTTCTCAGATAAGTAGAAATGGGAGATACTATAAAGACTATCCTAGGTTTTGAACACAGAGCTGCTGCTTCAGTAGGCATGAGACACATACTGTTCAGGAGGAAACTTCCAGAAGTTTCCATGAGTCTCCAGCAATTTCAGGAAATGAAATTGACCTAAGACCAGGTCAAAGTATGAGAGGACCTGTAAGAAATCCTTTCCACCAAAGGAGAAGGAACACAGTGGGTGGCAGGTCTATAGTTTCCTTTTATTCTAGTTGACAGTATATGGGTCTTCCTTTTTTTTTTTTAAGAGCTCAATACTACCAAGTGCTAAATTCATCTGTAAGTGAGCTAATAGGAAATCTAAAAGGTTATCAATTATTCCAGTTAGCCCACAGAGCTCATTCTGCAGGAAACACCAATGTATCAACATGTATCAATATGTATGAGACCATACCATATTAAGTAACTTATTCAAGGAATCATAACTAGTAAGTGGCAAAGCAGAGTTTTACGGAATGCTCACTCTAAAACTGAAATTATTGATTCCCATGAAGTCCTGAGTCACAGAGAATATTACCCCTGTACAGAAGAAATGACAGTGGGCATGTTTATATCTTTAATGAATAAGGCCTAAAGTTTCCCTGTCTGGGATAGTTTATCATTAGTTCTAACTAGAATTATCCAGATCTGTGCTGTCCCATAAGGTTGTTTCCAGCACCCCAATGGCTCTGATCACTTGAAATGTAGTGAGTCCAGATATGCTACAAGTACAAAATGTGTATCAGATTCTAAACATTTACTATGAAACAATGTATATTAACAATTTTTATATTGTTTATATGTTGAAATGATATTTGGATATACTTATTGAGTTAAAATACGTTACTAGAATTTTACCTATTTCTTTTTACTTTTTAAAAATATAACTACTAGAAAAAGTTTTTACATACATGGGTCACCTAATTGGAAGCACTGGTCTAGGTCCTGAAAGAATAGAGATAGATGACTTTTGCCTTTGAAGATGCCTTTTTTTTAGGATATGGCTGTTGCTGTGCTTGTGTTTTCTTTATTTCCTGAGCCATGGTAAAGCCATCACCCTGGGCTTTGGGGCTGGGAAACACCTAGTTACAATTCCATTCCCCTTCGTCCTAACTAAGAATCCTTTAAAAAAGTTAGCTGTCATCTCCATGCTTCAGTATTTCATTTGAAAAATGAGAATAGTAATATCAACCCCAAATAATTGTTATGGAAATTAAATGAGATAATTCATGCAAAGTACCCAGCTCAGGGACCTGCTCCTGATAAATGCTCAACAAATGTAAATGTGCTTCCTCTGTTCCTTTTTTCCCTTTCCGTGTCTGTCACTAAAGGGCACCAGAGAAGTCACCTTAATAATGCTATTTTTTTTTTTTTTGCACCATGGACTTTTTTCTCCCTAATCTCAAATTTTCTCCTGTATCTGATCAACCCTCAAAATGATAAGAATATTGTTTTTTTTAAGGTCAGCAGCTTGGGGATGAATTTGCATCAAAGATGAAAAATATCTCCAAGTAAATTCAATTTGTAAATATTTAGTTGTCTATGTAAACTCTGTTTTTCAATTTAGTGAACCAAATGGTAAAATTTTATGAGCAAACCAAGTTACGCATGGTATTTCTTGTTTTTAAAATAGCACAAGCTTGAAAAAAAAATGTTGCTTTTTTATTCATTTCTCTCTTCATTTCCTTCATTGCAACATCTTCCAAAGCTTGCTCAGTTTTAGAATTTGAAGAATTTTTTTAATTTCTAAAGTTATCATAGAAAGTCTATGACTTCCTTCTGGTTGTGAGCTTGATTCTTAACTAAATGTTCATACATGTAATGATTCATTCATTCACTTGATAAATATTTACTGAATACCCATTATATGCCAGGAACTGCCTGAAATGAAGAGGACATAGCATTTAATAAATCAGATTCAGTACCTGTACTTTCAGAGCTTACATATTAGAGAGACAGACACATGTTCAATATGTAACAAAGACAAAACAATAGACAATAAGTGAGAAGACATTGGGAACTAAGGGAATATAAAAAAGGGATCTGTCCTTAGGGCCAAGAAAATAATTCCTGAAGCAGTAATGTTTAAAGCAAGACTACTGTCGACTGAAAGAAAAAAAAAAAGCACAACCTGAAAGTTGAGAGTAATGTTTTATTCAGCAGACAAAACTGAGGACTTAAGCCTGGGACACAGCATCCCAGAGGCTGCTCCTAAGAGGTAAGAGGGAGAGCCAGAATATATAGGGGGTTTTGCAACAAAGACCAGGTAGTTGGAATATGAAAAGATTACTATTAAAAAAAAAAAAAAAAGCAGATATCTCAAGTTAAGGAATTTAGCGCTTTTCTATATATGGGAAGATGCAAGAGGAGTCTGGGCCCACTGAAATCATTCCTTTGATAAGCACCTCAGCTATCTGGGGCCATTACTCTGTGTCTGCTCATCCTGAGTTTCCTCAGGGTGCACGGTCTGGGGAGTGGCTGCAGTGTCTGAGTTCCCTTCAGGGCTCACCATGGCAGGGGGCGTGGTGACTGTAGTGGCTGACAGCTGCAACATCCTCTGTTTCCTGACATGGCAGGCACCATTTTTAGTTCACACTATCACAAGGAAATAGGAGTTGGTGAGACAGATATTAATCTCAAACCACATCCACCACTCCATATTCCATTGTTGTACCTTTAAAAACAAAATAAAATTGGGTATTCTGGAAATTCACTTTTGACCTTGACAGATCAATATGAAGATCAGGGTGATGTGGAGTGTTCATATGCAATGAATTTCTGAAAAACACCAAGATGAAGCTCCCTATGAATAGCATCTTGCAGAAGTTATGATCCCAATCTTTTTAAAAAGAGGTGGATCGTCTTAGAATACTAAGTAAATATTGGAGTATTCTAAGAAAGGATATAAAATAAGCTTTCAGTGACCTGTTAAAATTACTCTTTCAATGGAATTCCAAGCATTATTCAATTTTTTATTAAGTAAATTAATTCAAAGAGACATTCCACATTTAGGAAAAAAAAAATCCTCTGAGGGTCATTCTCCAAAGATTGCCTCATTGAGAACATCAGACAGTAACTCATTATAAAATAGTGGAACTTTTAAAAATGTGTATCAGGCTGAAACTTACTGAACACCTACTTTATGCTGGGCACTTCTATCCTAGATTATTTTAGTGGATCCTCCTGTTCTCAAACCACCCTATAAAGAAGGAATTTGTATCCCCATTGTAAACATAAGTAAACTGAAGGTTACGGGATAGAAATGATTTGTCAAGCTCACAGAGCAAATAAAATAGTAGGAAATGTATACACTGGCCTGTGATTTCTGACTCTCTCAATATAACAAACATTAAGGTAGCAGTGACTAAATGTAGAAGGAACTGTAAGTGGCCTAGGTTGTGTTGGTATTTAGAATGGAATCTCAGATACCATTTCCCGCAGTGAGGAGTCTTCTTTCACTAAGTGCCCCTGCATTGTAAAACTGCTCCTTGAAAACTGCCTCTTAAGAATTAAGGACATCTGCCTTAGAGGAAAGAAACAGTTCTGGAAGACACATCATCAAATACGGTCTCTGCCTAAGGTCTTGGGATTTCCTCACTTAGGCACCTCAGGAATAACTGTAAAATGCATGCAAATCTGATCTTGTGCCAACCACCCACCTATTTTAAAACTCTGTATGTCAAAGGGTAAAGTCAAACCCCCTTGATCACCCTCCTGTCTTTCTCCCCTAACCCCACATGCAGATGCACAGACACTCAGATGCACAGGCATATACATCTTTGCTTGGCCAGCACCCCCTACCTATCCACTATATCTCAGCTTTAACAGCACTTCCTCCAAGAAGTCTATTCTAGCCGCCCAAGTAAGAATTAGATTCCTGTCCTATACACTCCTTGAGGTTCTCTTAGTTAGCCTTTATAACCTTGTATCGGAATTATATGTTTCCTGGCCTGTCTCCTCCACTGAACTGTAATGTGTAAACAGTAATAAATCCTAGTTTTATGGAGACTCAAGTACGTATACATGGGGAAGGGGCCTTTAATCAAAATAATTCAAAATTACAAATGGAAAATTAGGTGCACATGTGAATATTTAGTATGAGAAAATAAATCACATACAATTGGAAATTTTAAAAGTTGATAAATATTATAAATATCCCATACATAGAAAAATAACATGATAATTGTACTAATTAATAGCCTAACATGCCTCTATATACCTTCCTATAGACAAACTCCTCAGTCTGACCATTTCAAACCTAGTTTTTCCTCCACCATGCACATCCTTCCTGTGGCCAGCACTAATGGAAATATTTCTATTGGATAACACTAATGGACGCGCACCTTCAGATCACGTAGCCTAGTGAATTGGTACAGTGAGCAATAGGACTTCTAGATATCATTTCCAACCTGGAGTGGCGAGTCCTAAGTTAATACACACAGAAGTGACTGTGAACCACATACATCTGTCCTCCTAAATCCAAATATGTAGTATGTATGTATGTATCTTCTCTCTCTCTCTCCCTTTCATATCTCCCTCTCTCTCTCTGACACCCATTTCCCTTAACTGGATCTCCAAAATGTCCCTGTCAACTTCAGTGCCACTCTTCTTGGGAAAAGGTGTGTAGTAGGAAACCTAGAGTGTAAAGGGACACAGGTTATTATCAATGAACTTAAAATATATTAGTTTTGCAAATTTGACAAAATATGCAACCACATGACCCAACTGCTAAAGCCAGGGTCTTGGAAGGGCCTGTGAAGATGCTTAATCTTCCTATTAGCGTACAATAAATTCACATTTGGATATGAAAGCACAAGTTCTGTGTCTTTTTTCATTTTTGAATCCCTATTCCTAGTCCTATGCCTGACATGCAGGAGGCTCTCAAAATATATTAAATGTATGATTTAAATTCAGTCATATTAGTTCTTAGTCACATCTTCATAATCCGTGAATTGCTTTGTGAAATAATTAAAAATAAAATTGTGAGGTGGAAGCAGGGAACAACCCCACATTATTAATTAAGTTATGTCCAGCTTAAAAAGTAACAACAAACTTCATCTGGTGTCACGCGTGTCATCGGCATATAACAGGCATACCTCGGAGATACTGTGGGTTTGGTTCCAGACTACCACAATAAAGCAAATATCGCAATGAAGTGAGCCACATGAATTCACTGGCTTCCCAGAGCATAAAAGTTATGTTTATACTGTATTCTATTAAGTGTGCAATAGCATTATGCCTAAATACAACGTACATACCTTAATTAAAAAATGCAAAATAAAACAAAACAAAAATCAATTACAATAGTAACATCAAAGATTACTGATCACAGATCGCCATAACATATATGATAGCAATGAAAAGCTTAGAACATTGTGAAAATTATGAAAATGTGACACAGAGACATGAAGTGAGCAAATGCTATTGGAAAGACTTGCCTTAAGCAGGGTTGCCACATGTTTTCAATCTGTAAAACAGGCAATTTCTGCAAAGTGCAATAAAGCAAAGTGCAATAAAAAAGAAATGCCAGTAGCATTATTGTCATAAATATAGTAATTCTACCACTAGGTATTCTTAAGGTACTGCTTTCCTCTCTATGATTAAGAGACGAGAGAACTTAGGTTTTGAAATACTTTTTTTTTTTTTTACAAAGAATTTATTAATTATCAGAGACATGAGACAAAAGGTCATGAAAGGTAAATTAAGTTTGAGGGACCTATGCCTACCAAAAGGAGAATAGATAACAAGCTGTGATATATCCAGACAAGGCAATAACTACTCCAGAAATAAAAAGGAATAAACTACTGAGGTATGTGACAAATACAAACGAATCTTCCAATAATTATGGTGAGTGAAGTAAGGCAGACAACAGGCTATATGATTCTCTTTATCTAAAATTATAGAAAATGCAAAATATTTATGACAAAGCAGATCAGCAGTTGTGAGGAGGGGGCACCAAAGGATGGAAAGAAGAGATGACAAAGGGACAACAGGGAACTTTGGGGGGTGATGGACGCATTCAGAATCTTGATTGTAGCGATGGTTTCATGGGTATATATCTATGTCAAAACTACCACATTACACACTTTACATAGGTACAGTTTATTGTATATTAGCTAAATGCAAATAGGGGTGTTAAAAACATCAAAGGAGCATGCATTTATGGTTGCATTACCAAAATAAAACAAATATATCAGCATTATACAGCACAGGTCCTTGACAGGGTAGAGCCATATACATCCCAGATGTGTCCTCATTTACCCAGATTTGTACATCTGCTTATGTAAATCCTTATAGTGCTATGCCAATTCCTGAACTTCCTCAAAGATTTATAAAGGGTAATATTTAGTAGAACATCCTTATCAGCATTCTTAAAGAATCCCTTTTTCTACAGTGTACTCAAGGCCAAGAGGGACTTGACAAAGCAAATAATAGCCTATGTAATGAAAGAGCAATCCTTATTCTAAAACAAATGCACAGCATTCTAAGACAAATTGATGGGATAAAGTCCCATTGTATTAGATCAACCTTTTGACACATATGACACAAGGTCATTTTAAGTGAAGGAATACTTGTTTTTTCAGAGGAAGATCAAACTTACTATTGGATTAGTCTAAAGGACGTTCCAGCTACTTATTAAATACCAGGATATTTGCATTCGAAAGCTCAGCAAAATTGACTCCACTACTTAATGTTTGGAGAGGGCTTTTCTGTAGATAATCTGCACCAGATACTGGGGTTTCCTTTGCCTCATTTTTACTCCATGTGGAATATTAGTACATAAGCAGCTTGGTTTCTTTTAACTAATTTTCTTTTGAATAAAGGAGTTTAAATAAAATTTCAGGATGATAGAAAAGACAGTCACATCTAAGTCAAGGTGCTTATTCTAATAACTGTTTCATCTGTATAAGTTTGTCTCAGTGTTACAATGATCCCAGGTGTTGGGTAAGACAGGTATGTCTTCGCATTTTATTTTAAAAATAAAAGTCTCTCATAAATTCACTACATTTTCACGATCTTCAATTTAGATTAAGTAAAAAGCCCTTCCGTCTCTCCTGTTCCATCTCCCTCTTATAGCCACAGCCTGGTGTTTCCACACCTTTATTTTTTCTTAGGCTTATACAGACAGGTTTAGACACTGGAACGTTTCCATTTTTACGCCACCCTTGACTTTTTAACGGTTCCCTAACACACTGTGTGTTTTCGAGGCTCACTCTGAGCCTCTGCTTAAACAGTGGTCCCACTTATTGTAGCATTGCGCTTCCACAGATAAATTACCTCTTCTCTATGGATTTTCTGACCTCTCCTCTGTAGATTTAATTACTTCCCCCAAAGATAGGTATAAATAGGTCTTAGTGCATACTGCTTCTCTTGCCTTGGAAATGCACATGTTTTTTTTAATGAAAAACATTATTGTATAATAAGTATTCTTTACATATATTTTTTCTCCCCATCTAGACCATGGATTCCTACATGTTGGACTTTTAAAGATGATTTGCAGTTGTTTGGGATTTCCTGGAGTCAGGCAGACCAGAGTTTGAATGCTGCCTCTAACACACCTAGGAATCTGGTTTTGGACAGGTTACTTAATCTCTCAGTGTGATCTTGGTTTTTTCATATACTGTATAAAATAGAAACCATGATACCTGGCTTACCAGGATATGGTAAAAACGATATCATAAAATAGTATATGTAAGGCATGGCTGGTACATAATGCATGTTCAGTAAATGATAACTAATGTTGCTGATGCTGTTTTGTTGCTGTTACTACTTCCACTGTGACAGCTGATTATAAGGAAATCAAAATGTGTTTTTGAAGAGCTTTCATTTACTCCCCAGGTGGTAATGCCTTGTAGATTTTCAGGCAGAAGTATATTACAGAGATCATGGAACAATATTCCTCAAAGCAAACTGACCCTTGCAAACATATTGGCTTGATCTGACAGACCTTGCTATAGTGCAAATGAAGGGAACTGCAGCCAGAATAAGCCATCTGGGGTCTTCGGAGGCATCAAGCCCATAGGAGATAATGAAAACATACATCACCCATAACCTTTGGGCCAACCAGGCTATTGAACATAACAGGAGCATAATGGCTTTCCTGATGTATCAGAAATTCTCCACTCCTGCCTCCAGGTAGTTCCTCAAATTGCTCCATGCTTATTGCTTCAATCTGCATTCATCTTCAATATACTCTCTATGCCTGAATCCTTTCTCTCAAAACCTTCAAGGCCCCGGGAAATTGTTGTGCCCAAATGCCATACTCACTAAGAGACAGAGACCCTGAAAGCTGAAAATCAAGCCTGCTAACACTATAGAAATAAAAAGGAAAGAAGTCATGTTAAAAATAAACAGTTTCAAAAATTTCATGGAAAAAAAGTTGATGGAATTTGCAACTTCATTTGTTCTAGTGACAAGCTGATAAAATGGTGGGTACAACAGCATCAGAAAATCTGACACAAATTGAAAGTGACTACACATTCCATTATCCCAAACTCCCTTGGTAATGGAAAATGATGGTTAAAGACAGTTTCTAATATGTCTTAGAAGCATGAGGCTGTCTATTGGAAATAATACCCTAGATTATCAGGAAAGATAGCATTCAAAAGGAGGCAAGGGCTGAAGTGATTCTGTGATCCAAGCCTCATGATCCTGACTACTAGCTGTACAAACAATTTCATTATGAGATTATAAAACATACAAAGAAAATTTTTATCAGTGGAACACATTTAAAAATTTGGGTATAGAAGTGACTCATTGGATAGTGAGTCATTAACAGAAAAGTCAATGTGGTCAATCAATAATTAAAGCTTGCAAAGGTATTAATTGAAATTTTTCCAAAAGAATGTTTATATATTTAAATATATTTAAATAGCATTCTATTCATGGAAAATCATTATTTAAAAGAAACTTTAAAATATGACACATAAAATTAAATTTTCTCTAGAAAATTTTGAAATAAAAGTATAATTAGAATCGAATACATGGTCTTTATATTAACTTCATTTTTTTACATAATGCAGCTTTGTAATATTAGTATGTTGTGTCTTATGTAAAAATGGTCATACAGTCAAAGAACCTAGACTCTAAGGGTTAAAGAAGGTACAAGGATACTAAATGTTTATGCTAATACTTACAATAACATCATATGAGGGTACTTATCTTCTTTATTTTACAGGGAAAATTTACCTCAGAAAAAGTAAGGGCTTTTCCCAAATAAAGCCACCCAACTAACAAATGATAAAGTCGGGATTTGAATTTCGGTCTACCTTACTTGAAAGACTTGACTATTTCCTCTATGCCATCTCTTCCAAGAGACTCTGATCCTGTACTTTCTTCAATTCTGAATATATCTACTTTATAGCAGCCTTCAAAATCATATAGTAATTCAGAAAACATGTTCAGACTCATCAATCTGAAAAATGCATTCATTCAAATCATTCAAAAATACTCAGTGAGAACTAAATGCTTGGCGACCATTTGTTAATGGCCATAATAGCAACAGTAATAGTCAGAACAATTGTAATTGCAAGTAGGAGAAACCGAATCCAAACAAACTTAAGCAGCACAAGCGATTTACTGGCAGGACACTGGAGATGTTTCCCAAAAGTGAGGGAAGGGCTGCGGAAGCCAGAGCAGCTTTGGAGCTTTAAGAGATTGGACTCGCTTTTTCTCACCAGGACTCTCTCTCTCCCTCTCCCACTTCTGTTAGGGAGTTGGCTTCATTTACTTAGGCTCTACCATGTTAGATACATATGGCTCCTATAGCTCTGAAGCCACGTCACTATAACCTGAAAGGAAAAAAAGCTCCCTGCAGCTCAGCATGTAAAAACACCAGGGAAGGATTCTAAATGGCCAGCTAGGTTCATACGACCACCCCAGACCAATCGTTGGTCAGGGTGATGAAACATTATGATTATCCAGGCTTGGGTTACATGCCTACCTCTATGGTCTAGAGGATGTGTACTTCGGTTGGGAGCTCCATCAGAAATACAGAATTACATGAGAATTCACAAAGAAAGAGGCAGAGGAGTGTTATAACTAGAAGCTTAGGAAAACATATTGAGTAGTCATAACTAGTAGATATCAGATATACCAGCTAACACTTGTTGAACATCTACTACATTAAGGGTATTATTTTGAACATATTACATGTGTTATTTAATCGTCTCAATACAAAATAGGTTATATTTTTATCTCTAATAAAGATTAGAAAATTAAGGCTTAGAGAGATTAAATAAATTGCTCAGTGGGTTATAGCCAGTAACTGGGAAGGGCTGAATTGAGCATAATATATGTCCGGCTGTTCTACTACATACAACTATTCTATGCCACCTCCAGGCTTGGAACCATTTTTCTTTTGTTACTCATTGCTACACAGGATATGATTTGTAGGTCTTGGCTGTACTTCTTTGTGAATATTTTAGTTTGTTAATGTTCTTAAAATATAATGTTTAGAAGCGAAATTGCATGTATCGGATATATCTGTAAAACAGGAAAATGAGTAGGAATATCATACTCATAATTTAGGTCTTTGTTATTAGCGAAGCCACTGAGTTAATTTAAAACAAACAGCAAAATCAACTTGGGTAGTCCTGTTTATACTTTGGGCCAAATATAATGTTTCAAAGATTTTCTTATAGCTTGCTGCCAAAGCAGATGTCTGTCTTTTATTGAAATTAAATACTTATGTTTCTACCTTTATCTTCTATGCTGATTTTTGTATGTATTCATTCCTTGGTTGATTTTATTTTTCATGGCCTTATTCACCAATCCCACCAAACAGGCTGAAACATCTCTCTTTCACACATTGTATTAGATATTTTCAAACTACTTATTGCATTAGAGACCATACATGATTTATTTGATTTTGTTTTTGTTACTTAATGCTTGTTTCTCCATTAGACAATAGACTTTCTGAGTGCAGGGATTGTGTCTACTTTATTCACCATTAAACACCTAGTTAAGTGTTTGGTAGAATAGTCAAACAATAGGTAATCTTGAATGAATAAATGGATGAATCTACTGATATTTTAATATATATCAATAAATCATATATTTCATCTAATCCAAAATCAAATTTTGCTGTTATTGTTGTTTTGTTTGATATTTAAGGATAAGATAAAACCTCATAGCAGAACTAATTTGGTATTTTCCCACTTTTAGCTCCTGTGTCAGGTGGAAACATGTTAGGATTTGTTTATACCGAACTGTGTTTGCTCACAGTTTCCTTGGTTTACATTGCCCAGCTTCTGCTTTTCTACGAGGTAAACTCCTGGTCTCCATTCTAGAATTTTTCTGTCACTGTAACATCCGTAAATCTGTAGTGACATCCCCAAGGTAGTTGCTTCTCTACTCGTGTTTCTACACTGGAATTCTATTACTACCATTTTTCACTGATATTACATCTTTAAATGCTGTGCCTTGGAGGAACGAATCTGTTTCTAAATCTGTCTTCATATTCCTGGAAACTACTGGAATACTTGGAACATAGTGCTATTATTACGTTAATCATTATTATGATCAATAGAACCTCATATCTCATGGAATTTACCTAAACCTTCTTTACCGGTGGTCCTACCACAGAACCATGTTCTGAGGATGGCAATGACAGATGCTGATGGGAGTTTAATTGCTTGAAAGCTGAAAACACAGAACTCCTGAGACAAATACATTTTACTGAAGCAAAGGCAGAATTGTACAAGAATGAAAGGACGTTTTGAGGAGTGAGCGCAAATTATTAAAGGAAAGAAAAAGGAAGTGAAAATTTGAGATAGGAGTATATATTTTTCAGTATTGTGCAAGTGTTCCCAACCTAAGCTTATATTCTAGGTATGAATTTCCCTGGCAGATAAACTGCCCATCTTATATTTTACTTCTGTCTTTTCCATTTTCTCTCCTAGATTTTGAACACCATCTATCTGTCCCTCTACCTGTTCACATTCTTATTTAACATTTAGTATATGACGTTAATTCCATAGCAAATGACTTTGTAAAACAGGAGATGTATTTTACTAAAAGAAAGACCACAGGGGCTTCCCTGGCGGCGCAGTGGTTGAGAGTCCGCCTGCCGATGCAGGGGACACGGGTTCGTGCCCCGGTCCGGGAAGATCCCACATGCCGTGGAGCGGCTGGGCCCGTGAGCCATGGCCACTGAGCCTGCGCGTCCGGAGCCTGTGCTCCGCAACGGGAGAGGCCACAACAGTGAGAGGCCCGTGTACCGCAAAAAAAAGAAAGACCACAGTTGAAATGAGTAATAAAATAATCTATAAAAACAATGACTCATTCTTGGGGAGGCAGCTCGGGCTCTGGAATCTCATGGACTTGGGTTCAAATTCTGATTGTCATTCACTGGTTGTGAAAATTGTTTAAGTATTAACTCTCTGAGTTCGAGTTTCCTCCTCTGTATGACTGGATAATACCTACTTCATATGGTGATTAATAAGAATGAAATAAAATAACAGAGTTTTTGGCAAATAGGTGTGCAATAAGTGTGTATTGAATACAGTTGAATTAAAAGAAAATTGTATATTTATCTCATGCTGTTCAAATAATACTCCATTTTAAAATTTGAGAGAACTTAAATTTTAATAAGTGAATTAACCTATCCAGGGTTGCCAAGTTAATAATTGGCACAATCAGGATTAGAATGTAGAAAAAGCAAAGGAAAAAGTGTTTAGAAGGATGTATCACAACAAATAGCATGTCAGAAATATTCCTGAGAATATAGACAATATTATAATATGGCATATAAAGAAAAATTATATTTTTGTGTTCAGTAAGTAGCGATGAATAATAAATTAATAAAAATATGCCAAATAATGAGTCATGCTTGATTTCAAGCAGGGAATGACCAACTCATCTGCTTAATCAAATTTATTAAAACAAACATCACTTTGCTCAAGTGACATCATCACTGATATAAATATTTGAAGATATCTGAGAGCTATTGCTTATTGTGTGCAAGGAATTAGTACATCTCTTTAGAACCTCAGTGGGCATTTTTTGGAAGAGAAAATTGACGGAGCTTTGTACTAATCCTAGACCTTAGAGAAAATATTAATAATAATAAAGATGATTTCAAACAAATGAGACAGTGGCTTCATGATTCCACTCCACTCGACAGCAGCCTTTCCCTAGACTCATTAACAGTCTGAAGTTTCCAGAGCAGTTTAAACTTTCTTCTTGAAAATTATACCCGTCTGTGGCAGGTATCCAGTGGAGAAGTATTATCGTGAACCTGGATGTTTTTGGTGCCATGCTCCTGGAAGCCCGTGCAGATGGGAGCTTTCCTCCCCTTCCTTTCTGCAGTAAGGGGAAACTGAGGCATTTTGCAATGAAGCTGCTCTGGGCAAACCCTAAGGGTCTGTCTTCCTGCCATGTGTACCCAGCCAAGGGATTTGAGTAGGAGGTGGGGAATCTGGAGAAGATGAAAAGTGTCACCCCTGCAGGCCCACTTTAACCCTTGTTCAAGCATGGAGCATCTAGTAAACAATAGTCAGAACCACAGGCCCTCTTATCAGCCCCTAGGATCAGCTGGTCAAGCACTGGGGACCCCAGACTGTAATTAGCAGCCTAGAAAAATCACACCTGAGGCCGAGTCAGCTCAACTTTGTCAAAGGAGAAAAGACTTTCCTGTTCTGGGGCCTACGGGAATGTTTTCCTTCAGGACACTGTGATAATCATGGCATGGATTTACAGAGTTGATCTGGAAAGGTTTGGGGGCATTATCTGCGCTCTCTGCCTCCTGTGCTCATGGGGGTGACCTTGTGAGTGTCCAAGTTAGAGCTGTCCAGGGTTAGGGCTACAAGCACATCTCCAAATATTTGATGTGCACTGCTGTCTCTCAGAACAACATAAAATAGATGTCATTTGAGAAAAGTTGTTCATCTCCAACTACCCATACTTTTCAGTACCTCTTATAGATAAAGCCAAACGCCAGTTTTCACGAATAGCTGACTCAGTACTTGTCTGGACAAATGGAGTAACCAGAAAAACAAAGGATCGCGGGACACTGTGCTCAAAGTGGCTATGCTAATCTGAGGAGGAGAATACCTTACTAGTACAGAGTAAAAGATAACATGAGAAGTATCTAGCTAATACGGTAATAATACATCACTGGCATAATAATAATAATAGAATGTATAAGGCATTCCTTTTGCACCGGTTAGTTCCTTTGCTTATTTCTATGCTTTGTCCTTTCACTGTCCATGCTGAGAGGCCTGGATCTCTCCTTTCATATGTAACTTTTGAAACGTGTCTTTGATTCAGCTCCTTCCCAGATATTTGGCTGTCTAGAAACCTAGATTTTGGGGTGTCCCTTCTCCTCCAGTATTGTTCATCTTCCCCTTACCCTGGCTCTTCCACTTCTCTATGGATGCAGGCACATGTTTCTCTGCATCCTATTTTCCAACTCTGTGGCCTTTTAGTTTTTGGAACCTGAAGATGCTCCAACAGAAACAATTACCACTAACTTATAAGGTGAGATGATTTCTGTTTGACCACCAAATATGTTCATTTTTAATTAAAGCCTAAAGCTTGACAAGCTCTAAAAATATGCATTGCAAGACAAGAAAAAGAGTACATTATCAAGACTGGCAAATGAAAAAAAAAAAAAATCTCTATGGTTGAAAAAAAAAGTTACCAAAATTTATGTCAAAAGAAGGAATGTTTTTCATGAAAGCCTTGAATTAGAGGCCTAACTCTTCCATTTTCTAGTTAAGAGACCGAGTGGGCAGGGCAGGCCAATTCATTTCTCCCAGCTGATGTTTTCTCCCATGTAAGATGAGAATAATGTGTGTTCCCCTCACAGGACTGGGGTGAAGTGATTAATAAAGATATATCAATGAAAAACATTCACATACGTTGAACCCTTAATACTTGATTTAAGTCTCAACACCTCATGTGAGAGAGACTACTTATATTCCCATTTTATATAGGAGAAACCGAGCTGTGAAACCATTAGCTGTGACGCTGTATGTATCGATTACTTTTTAACCAAAGAACGCCCTGGAAAGTCATTTATCGTTTATTATTATTACCAATTCCAAATGTAAGAGAACATAAAATTTTCAAAGGGTCATATTTGGTTGCTAGCAAGGAAATGAAGCTGTCATTCTATGCCCACCCTTTCCTTTCCCTGCCAGGCTTTGCAGATGTACTGTCTACACTTGCAGACTCCACTTGTTTAAGCTTCTTTCCCTCCTTATGCTCCCACAATCTTCATCTCATCCCCACAACTTTCCTCAACAGAATGATAAGGGATATAATGTTTCCATTAAAACACTAAAGGGGTCAGAAGTTGCATCATTTCTTAATTAATTAGAAGATACTTCTCTCTTCCCCCCCTAATTAGATGTTTCTCTTTCATTTCCTACTTGTGATGAGAATCTGCAGTCTTGAAAGGAATCAGTATAGCATTTGAGTTGAATGGGTATCAACTTCTCTCTGGGGAGGGGGTGTGGAAATGACATTAGTCCACTATACCAACTCAAAAAAGAACTTCACGAGGATTAAGACAGACCATTCTTGATTTACTCCACACGACTTTATTGAGCAATGCTAAGTACTGGGCATAAATCAATCAACAAGAGATGTGCTTTCTGTTCTCCTGGGGTCACATTAGCAGAGGAGACAGACCTTGTCTATAGCACTTAAGGGTGGGAGTGGAATGTGTGTATCTGTACCTTGTTTCACTTACTGGTTAGTAGTGATGTAGTAGTAGCTGTGTTATAGCAATGGCTCACCTTAATTGACACTGTATGCCAAGCATTGTTCTATACATGTTGCAGGTATGAACTCATTTAAAAACTGCTCTAAACTGCAAGACTGGTTATATCACTTTCCTATTTCAGTGCTTCTTTGCAGATCCACATTGATGGGTAAATCAGCTGAGTATATGAAGGATATTAGACTATCATAGGGCAGTAAAACATCACTGGAAATAAAAAGTTGATGGAGAAGACCATATTTAACAAAATGTTTTTCAGGGAGAAGAAAAAAAAGTTCTTGGAAAAATTAGTTTATATAGCTGCTGGGCATGACGTTTGAGAATCCTCTGTAGGATGCTTGAGTCACAAGACTTTCTCTTAAAATGCCTTCAAAAGAAGATGGATCCTGTTAATGTTCACCTATGTTTGTCTTTGTCATACGGGATGGGGCTGATGGAACCAAAAATGGGTTGTTCTCCATAACTGGTAAGAGACTAAGCATCGCCATCGATGTTCCCTGCCGGTCCCTCATGCCATCCACAGAGCTTCCTCTAAATAAACGTATGCTGGAGAAGCAATCCCACTACTGGGCATATACCCTGAGAAAACCATAATTCAAAAAGAGTCATGTACCAAAATGTTCATTGCAGCTCTATTTACAATAGCCAGGACATGGAAGCAACCTAAGTGTCCATCAACAGATGAATGGATAAAGAAGATGTGGCACATATATACAATGGAATATTACTCAGCCATAAAAAGAAACGAAATGGAGTTATTTGTAGTGAGGTGGACCTAGAGTCTGTCATACAGAGTGAAGTAAGTCAGAAAGAGAAAAACAAATACCGTATGCTAACACATATATATGGAATCTAAGAAAAAAAAATGTCATGAAGATCCTAGGGGTAAGACAGGAATAAAGACACAGACCTACTAGAGAATGGACTTGAGGATATGGGGAGGGGGAAGGGTAAGCTGTGACAAAGCGAGAGAGTGGCATGAACATGTATACACTACCAAACGTAAAATAGACAGCTAGTTGGAAGCAGCCGCATAGCACAGGGAGATCAGCTAGGTGGTTTGTGACCACCTAGAGGGGAGGGATAGGGAGGGTGGGAGGGAGGGAGACGCAAGAGGGAAGAGATATGGGAACATATGTATATGTATACCTGATTCACTTTGTTATAAAGCAGAAACTAACACACCATTGTAAAGCAATTATACTCCAATAAAGATGTTTAAAAAAAAAACAAAAACGTATGCTGGAGAGGACTCAAAAACTATGATTCAAGCAAACACAAATCATTATCCCCCTAAGTCATCTTCATTCTTTAGACACGTCCTGAACTTCAGAATTATGTCAAACTGTATCCTAGTTTACAAGTCATTTCTCTTCTGGCATTTAACTATCTTTTTATCCTTAACTGTTACCATTCTGCCTCTGTATAGGCATGCAAGCCACAGCTGTTGCCTCTCCGATTCCTTTCCTAAATATTTACTTATCTGACTTCTCTATCAAGTATGAATTCCATAAAGACAGTAATCTGTCTTATTCATCTCTGTACTCCGTTGCTGATATCCTGAATAATGCATATAGGTGTAATAAATATTTGCTAAATAATACTTTTCTACTGAAGAAAAAATCCTAGTGACTTGTTTAGTAAGTCACACCTTCTACATCCAAGAAATCATACACACAGATCAGACCCCAATTCTGTTACATATCTATATGATCATCTGATCCATTGTTCCTCTAAATAATTTTCATCTCCTTTAACAAGAACAAATCATTTTCTTTTACTTTCTTTGGGTAGTCTTTTTTTCTATTCTTGTATTTAAGAACATGCAGAAGTCGTTTAGTTTTTCAGAACTCTGAAGTGTGTGAAAAATGTGTTATTTATAGACTAACTGGCAAAGCCTTATAAATGCAATGATGGCAGCTCAATTTCTGGGTGCAGTCTTGTTTGGTTCATAATTTGACAAGCTAGCATGCTTAAGGTTAATGAGAAAATTCATTTTTGGTGACGTACGAGGCATTCAGCAGAGAAACAGTCACACCAATAAGGAATTGCATGTTACACATACTGCGTAGTCTTTGCAATTTTTCTTAAAAATGTATATAAAACAAATGGCTTGCTTTGCTGAAATCTAGATAAGAAGAGAAAGAAAGGGCAGCACCTAGAATTTTAAGGAGAAACAGGATGTCTTAATAACTTAACGTGGGTGGTAGAAGTTCAAGGTAATAGCCCAGGTGGGCAAATACAGACCTTACTTCCTGTCTGGTGCAGAAGCACACAGCAAAATTGAATTATTTGTGTACTTTATTACAAAAATAATTGTTTATAATCATACTAGGAAAATGTCACTTGTTCTCATAAATGTCCTTTTAAAATGAGCTATCAACTCAGAATATCAAAAAGCATCTCTTTCCCTAAAGGCAGTGAATAGAGAGCCAAGTAGCACTCAAGTGAGGCCCATGGGGAAGAAACATCTAACAAACTAGCATTTACTAAATCAATATTTGTCAGCACCTTCTATATGACAAGCACTCTGCAAGGTGTGAGAGAAACAAACGTGAATGGCAGATCTGCTATCACTAGCCTCAAGTAGTGCACAGTCTAGTGGGAAGAGCTTGTCCTTCTTGTAGGTTCAAAGTTATGTTCCTGGATGAGAAACTCTGGAGACAAGACTGCAGCAAGTGAATGTTGTCAAAAAGAGATGTATCTAGTTCTTTCTGAGTAAACTAGATCCCAGTTTTAGGTCTATGAAGGTCTTTGTGCTAATATAGGTTCTTCCATAAGACACAGAAGAACAGAGAGATAACATCTATTTTAAGCACAAGGTCTAGTCATTTTCCTAACTTGTCAAAGGCTTTATTATAAGTCCAACTTCTTGTGCTTGGCCTCAATGGTCTTGTTTGCCATTTCTACCACTTGTGGGTCATGATACCAGGCAAAAAAAAAAAAAAAGAAAGAAAAATTAAGCAGTTTTGAGATCATTGTATTTAAGCATTTATTAAGCAGTAATAACAATATCTAGTGTTTGTTCTGAGATTTGCTGTTATGCTTTCAACGTACGTTTCTTAGTGGATCTCAACCCTGCCTGTGACTCAGAATTATGTCTATAGGTTGCACGCCAATACCTAGATCTCAGACCAGCAGATTCTGATTCAGTAGATCTGGGATGGTATTTTTAAGCAGATTCATGGATGACTTTCAACTGGAGTCAGAACTGAGAAGCATGGTTTTATGCAATTTGCTTTTCCACAGTATCCCAGGGAAATAGGCTTTAGTAATACTCCATGAGCTTCTATGTGTAGAATGTGTTTCCTCTATGTGTAGAATGTGTTTCCTGAGGCACCTCCTGGGGAAATCTTCCCTATCACGTCTCCCTCTCACACTGTCACCACCCAGGCAGATCCAAATCACAAACCTTGAACACACCTCTGATTTGTCATCCTATTGTGCTGCACTTTTTTTTTTTTTTTTACATCACTGTTGCTTATTTGTCTCTCTCTCCTACTTGCTTGTGAGCTCCTTAAGGGCATGGGCTTATCTATTCACCCTTGTCTCCTTAGAATGCATCACATTACTTGGACATGGTAGGATTAAAATTAATAATGACAATAATAACACATCGTGTTTAACTATATGCAGGCACTATCACCAGCGCTGTATATGCATGAATTGATTTAATTTCCATGACAGCTATGTGAGGTAGGTAAGATAGTACTATTATTATCCTCATTTTACAGATGAGAAAACTGGGGCACAAAGAAGGTAAGCAACTTAAGGTCACACTGTCTGTTTAATGAAAATGTTAATAGTGTCCCCATATCATGGGAAGAAGAAAACTATTTTCATTTTATAGATGAGAAAATGGAAACTCTTTCAATCACATCAGTCCTTTAAGTGTGGACCACTTATACTGTAGTTTAGATACTTGCTCGTTATTACAATAATATCTGGAGTTTGGGGGATTCTTTGGGTTCCACACATCCTCTGTATGATACTACTTCTACACTGTGCAATCATCTCTCTTAAATGGGGCAGGCAGAAGACACCAGCTGAACCACTGCAGTGGATGGGCTTCCAGTTGAAAATAAACGATGTCAAGGAGCAGTGCCAGCCATCTGTTGACATATTGATTTGCCACTGAAAAAAATGGAGTGCATTTGTTCACGCTTCCAGATTATTTAAAAATAAGGAGCAATGGGAGTTATTAAGTTGGGCAATCTGAGTTCTACGTAGCACTTATACACTTTGTTTTTCCTGGATGCCTTCTTTAAAATTAAATTTTTAATAACGTTTAAGCCTTGCAGCCTTGAGGGAATAATTTCTTTCACAGTAGTTCAAAGGTTTAATTTCACAGTAAAGCTTTTGAAATATGGTATTATCCCTTTTGTTCTAGAAAATTACTGTTTAAAAAATCGTATTTCAAAGTAATGATTGTAATGAGAAAAAGATATGAGCCCCAACTTCAAACGGAAAAAATGATAAACTCGCCTGTGATGTCTTCTAGTGAGCCTTTCCCTCGTGGATCCTAATTTGTAACAGTTAGAAAAGTCTCCAAAATTGTGCACTCTCTGCCTGGTAATACAGCCTGGACTGCCATCTAGGAGTGAGAGGGAGGGGCTGATATAGACATAATGGAAGCCATTAGCTTTCTTATATAAGTAAAATGCAGTATGTCTTCAGTCCTGCCGTGTGTGTGTTTTCTATAATGTTATTTCCAAACAACATTATCTTTGGAGTTCTACAGCCATTTTCATGGACATTTAACTCATGTGTGGAGTTGTAGAGCTGACAGTGGGTGATTGTCAAGTGTAGCAGAGCCTGACAGGGAAAGGGGAGGAGACCCACCCCATACAGCACACCCAGCATGTACTGGACACTGTATTCTGGGCTTTACATATGTTTTATCTTTTTTCACTTTCTGTAGCTCTCTTTAAAAAGTACCATTAGCCCCATTTTACTGATGCTAAGTCCTCATTCTACAAAAGATGATACTTACCTGGTCTTATTACTCTAAGAATCAAAATCCTCACTGTAACTTCCATTTAAACCTCCCCTGGCCCATTTATCACTTTATAAGAGTACTTAAAAGGACTTGTTAAATTGTAAATTCATAAAGACATGAAATGGATTCAAGAAGAAAGACTAATGGAATGAGAACTATATACGTAGGGTAGAATTAGAGCCATATACATTTAGGAGAAAAAATTACTATTGTTAGTTACTAAAGGACTGAAATGAAGGGGAGTGCTGTGTACCAGTCAGAGACACCAGATGAGATCTCTAAATGCATGCATGTCATCTGGGGGCTGTATAATCTTGGACAAATCACTGTAATTCTATTAGCCTCAATTTCTGCATCTGAGAAATGGATCCAAAAGGTGAATAAGATTCCCGTCAAATGATAAAAAGGATAAGGATGTGAAAGAGCCTTCTGAACTGTCAACTGCCACGCTCACTATATCCACGGCCATTCGCTCTATGGCCGTGTGTATGTATATGTGTGTTTATTGACTTTTAGATTTTTCTAACACAGTATTTATCATACACCATCGCAATAACCTATTCAGATATTTTATCCACATACTGTAATAGCCTTAATGCAGAGATTGTATTTTGTTCTTTTATCACATTTTATATACTCAGCCACCTGTTTGCTGAAATTTAATGCTACATTCCTATTTATGCATTCATACATTCATTCAATTAGCATGAATATACACTAAGTTCAAGATACTCATTAAAGTAGAGTCATTTTAATCCAGGACCTTACATGAAATAACATCATGAATGGCTTATGGAAATGTGGGTCATAGTTCCTAATATCATAAACATTATTCCTATTTTTTCCCTCTCTGTCCTTTAAACTTTGGTAAACATAATAATCATAGAGAACTTTTATTGAATGCATACTATTTGTCATGCTGCATGATAAGTACCCTCCATGCGGTATCTCACTAAAATCTCCAAATAAATAAATAAAAAGCTAGTACTATCACTCAAATATTTAGGAAAGTGAGGCTTGGAGAGATTAAGTAATTATCAAGGTCACATTAGATATTGAAGGACAAGATTCAAGACTAGGTCTCTCTAACTCATTCGACAAATCTTTATTTTGTTTTTATTATGTGTCAGATGTTCTGCTACTTATTGGGAATACAGTGGTAAATATAGACACAGTGCTCACACTTGCAGATACTTTTCCTAGCAGTAAAAGAAAGATGTTAAGTGTAAAAATATATGATTAATTAATTATGATTCTTATGAGTTTTCTTTAGATGTTTAAACTGATAGCTAAGCTCAGAACGTTCTTGTTACATTCTAAACATACAGAGAAATTGTCTCCTTTCTGATGGGTACTTTATGGCCATGGGGTGGGTGGTAGACTTTTATCCTCTTTATGTTCAAGGAGTCATTTATCACAACTAATATCCTGCTTAGTTCTGATATTTCCAGCCAATAATTTGGATTTTCATGATTGCATTAATTTTAAACACCATGGAAATTCATAGGCTAAAAAAAACAGAGCCATTGCATATGTATTCTCTCAAGCAGCTAAATGGCCCTTAAGTTGGTCCCACAGGTACTTGTCAGGAATGGATGTTTTTGCTGGTACAAGAACTGGGTCATGTATTAGACTGATACATTTCAACCTTGGAGCACCTTAACTTAGTTTTACATAATTTATTTTCTATGAACCAAGAGGCCCTGCTTGATAAATTTAAACATATTAGTGGGAAACTATGACCCGTACAAAAAGAATGGGTGGTTGTATAATAAAAAATATTTCTTCGGTCTTTGTCCCTGGTTCCTGGTACAGAGTTCCTAAACTTCTTGGAATTTCATGAGTGATGAGTGCCTTTTACTATTCATAACAAGCCCCTAACCTTTTTTAAAATTTTTATTTTATATTGGAGTATAGTTGATTTACAATGTTCTGTTAGTTTCAGGTGTACAACCAAGTGATTTAGTTATATACATACATATATCTATTCTTTTTCAGATTCTTTTCCCATATAGGTTATTAGAGAATATTGAGTAAAGTTCCCTGTGCTGTACAGTAGGTCCCTGTTGATTATCTATTTTATACAGTAGTGTGTATACATTAATCCCAAGCTCCTAATTTATCCCTCCTTCCCCACCTTTCCCCTTTGGCAACCGTAAGTTTGTTTTCTAAGTCTGTGAGTCTGTTTCTGTTTTGTAAATAAGTTCATTTGTATCATATTCGTTAGATTCTACACATAAGTGATATCATATGATATTTGTTTTTCTCTGTCTGACTCACTTCACTTAGTATGATAATCTCTTGGTCCATCCATATTGCTGCAAATGGCAGTATTTCATTTTTTTATGGCCGAGTAATATTCCATTGTATACATGTACCACATCTTCTTTATCCATTCATCTGCTGATGGACATTTAGGTTGCTTCCATGTCGGCTATTGTAAATAGTGCTGCAATGAACACTGGGGTGCATGTATCTTTTCAAATTATGGTTTTCTCCTTTTGACCATATCTGAGTTTATGTTATTGAGGTGACTCTTGGTGGGACCCTAGATAGCTTCAACATGGGAGTGGTTAGAGAGATACAAATCACGTAATATAGGGTCAGAACTAACAGCTCAACCTCCTTGACCTACGGGGAGGTGAGAGGGGCTGGAGATTGAATTCAATTATCAATAGTCAGTGATTTAATCAACAATGGCTATGTAATAAAATTCTGATAAAAAACTCTGAAGCAAAGAGGTTTGAGGGAGCTAACAAGTTGATGAACATATAGATGTGCTGAGTGAGGGGTGTGCCCAGAGAGGCTTTGGAAGATCTGTACACAATAACCCACCCTCCCAACCCTTACGAGATCATGCCCTATGCATCTCTTCCATTTGGCTGGACTGATTTGCATCCTTTATTAAAAAAAAAAAAACTGTAATAGTTAAAATAGCACTTTCCTAAGTTCTGTGAGTCATACTAGAAAATTATCCAATCTGAGGGCGGATTGTGGGAACCCCTTAATTTGAAGTCAGCCAGGTAGAGTGTGGGTAGCTTAGAAACTTCATTTTCTGCTGACATCTAAAGTTGAGGCAGCTTTGTGGGACTGAGCCCTTAACCGATGGTGTCTGTACTAACTCTGTGTCGTAAGTGTCAGAATTAAGTTGAATTGTAGGACAATCAGTTCGTGTTGGGAAATGGGAGAAATGGTCAGTGTTGGAATGATATATCTGAATTGTTTGGAAAAAACATTGAGTAGTACTAGGAGTTTAACTTGGTTTTACCAAAGGGCCATGACCTGGCTCAAATTCTGATTCTGCCATTTAAAATTTGTGTGACCTTACAAGTTACTTAATTTTTTGGAGCTTCTGTTTCCCATCCATAAAACTAAAACTAAAACATTCATAATAAGATTGTTAAAAGGACTGAATTAGTTACTGTAAATACAGGCTTTTTCTCAATAGCTGACACCAAGTAAGTGTTTAATCATTTTTTATTTCAGCCTCTCCTCTTCTTTTCCTTTCCCTCAATATAAGTTCTAGAGCACCTTACTTAGTAATAGCTCAGAAATTCAGTACTGTTCTAATTATACATATTATACTACAGAAATTCCAGTATTTCTCCTACAGTTGATGTCTCTCAGAATGTCTTGCACATCCACAAGTGAATAAAAAAGTCTTATAAAATTTGCATATTTTATGTCTATTTTCCTGATTTTCTAGATGAACATATTGTCTAAGAAATGAAGAGGCTCAGTTGATGTCATAGGGCTATTTAGTGGTTGTCACAGGCTGTGGTTTTAGTCTGTGACTCTGCCTGCCTATTTCTCCTGGCACAGTTTATAGCCCAGGGTGAAACCATGTGCCAGGCAGTATGTCCCAGTTAAGGGTTTGGGAAATATAGTCACCACTTTAAACTATATTAACAATTAAAATGCAGGAGATAGTGCAAGAAATGCTACTGAATTCATTAACATTTACGACATATTAGCTATGTGATTTTTTTCTAGGGGAAAGAGGCAGGAAAGAAGAGTTAGAGCATTTGCTTCTAATAGGAGGTAGAGGTACCTTTAAGGTTTAACCACTAAAGTTCTAACAAAACCAGCTTTTTGATAAGGCAGACCAGCCAGCTGCTGTGTGTTTTGCAATTTTCAATACACAGTTCCACTTTCACACTTCAATAATTTATTTTCTAGCACTTAGAATCCAGGAACCTGCTTTCACTGATGTAGCTAAAATGCAAGGAACAGAATTTAATAACAAACATCTCCACTTATCTCATCTCATTCCCCAGTAAACTGTGTTGGAAAACATGTGTAAATAGTACCAAGCAAACAAGGCATTTATGGTTTCCTTTAGAGGGTGTTCTATTTGAATTCCAGATTTAGTGGCTTTTATAGAGTATACGTACCACTTTCCATAAGAAAAATGCAAAACTTTCTGAGACAAAAATTCTAATACTATTACCAAACTGTAGAATTTTCAGACTTAGATTTAAATAGAACTAACATATAGGAAGCATCCAGTTTGTCCTTGTAGTATTCTGAATGGTTTCACTCTCTGTGTGGTGGATATTATAAATTTCATTTTATAGACAGAGTACCTTAGACTAGTAGAGGTTAAATTATTTTCCTAAGGTTGGAGTTGAAATAGAGCTTGGAGAAATTCCAAATAGGTTTGCATGCTTTACATATGAGGGATTAATTACTAACTTAACTCTTTAGGAAATAAGCATAAAGGTTAAAATTACCATTATGCATTCCAGAAGTTATTTCTACTACTGGGAGATACAGTTTTAGCACATAGTCACAATACACATTTCACATACTTTCTTATGTTCAAATATTGAGCAATGACTGGATATGCCAATTAAACAAAAGAATCCTGTAAAGAGGGCTTCTTTCCAATGATCTTAAATATAAGAAAAATAAAACAAATATCTGAGAATGTACGAGGTACTCTTCAAGGCCATGTGTACTAGAAACATGATCAAAGATATTTTGTTTTTCAGAGAAACTGAAGATGATTTACTGAGTAATTTATTTAGTAATACTTAGATATCATAAGCAACAATGATAATTCAGCTTGATTGGTTGCCAACATAGTTTTAACATAGTCCAGTTAAAACTACTGCTGAGTGAAGAAATAGGCCATCATCTATATAAGCTTGAACATGGAAGGCCACCAATATTTAACAGGCCTATGACAGACCCTTCATCACTGTGTCCCCAATGATTTAAAGGTGATGTTAAGGTACATGGGCTATCTTATGAACATGAAGAATGTTATTCATGATTCAGTCTTTGCAAATCACTACTTTCTTGGTATTAATGCAAATAATTAATGCAAATAATGACTGAAATAACAGCTAACAATTATTAAGTACCTTTTTTGTTCTAAATACTCTGAAAACTAATTTCCATATTTTACCACCAGATCTCATATAGACATTGGCATGGTCTTCTGCATGCTCACAATTTCACAGCTAAGGAAACCAGAGCTCAGAAAATCAAGATACTCAGCTATTAAGGACCTGAGCTAGGACTCAAACCCGAGTCTTTTGATAGCAAAGGCAGGGCTTAATTCCTCACTGCCACTTTTAAATGTTTCAGAAGATCAGAGCAAACTTCAGTATAGTAAAGGAGCGCCATTCACCTCTAGCTAAACAGAGCTCTTCACCAGATGTTCAGCAGACTAAAATCTAAAATATGTTTTGTGGTATCAATGGCAATCTGATCATCAGAAATCTATGCTTCCTTTTCATGGTGTGGAGTTGTTAGCCAGCCACAGAGTATATTTGTGAGCTCCCTTGAATCTACGTAGAATAGCGTGTCTGGGTTCTGACCACATAATATGGATGGAAGAGATGTACAACACTTCTAGGCATAGTCCATAAGAAACCTCCTGAGTGATGTTTCTCTTTTCTTTGTGCCAGCTGACTGTCAAAATCCAGGGTGATCTCTGAAGCCAAATGCTGAAGGGGCATAATCTCTATCAGCTGGGTCTCTGAAGCACAGTAACCCTCCTCTATGCCTACTTTCTGCTGACCGATCTCTAGGTGAATGAAAAATAACTACTATTATGTCAGGCCTTTGAGACTTGGGAGTTTATCTCTTAGTTAGTGATAACGAATACGGTTATGAGATATGCGTAATATTTCCAATAATGTGGTCATTTGAATCTATATGGGTCAAGCCAATCCTGTAGAAGAGCAAAATATTATAATATCACAAATTCCATTTCTCTTTTAGAAAAACAAAAAAATGTAACTAACTCTGGTCAACAGTTCAAAGAAAGAAGTATTACTTCCGAATGCTAAATGACTCTTCCTTGGGCTAATGTTTCACAGAACCATTAAAAAGAAAGCCACTACTTTTCAAAGAGCTTGAGGACAGAAAGCAGAAGTAGAGTCTGTTTTAGGGATTAGAGATTAAGTAGAATGTCAAAAGGAAAGGATATTACACCATAATGAGACTATGGTGTCTTCAGCAGCATAAAAGAGGACAGATTTTAAGTAAGACTTAAGAAGTCAAAGTGAACTATACAGTTGAACCTTTCTGTCTCTGTCTCTATCTCGCTTTTTCTTTTTCTCTTTCTCACCATCTTAAATATAGACTAAAAATGTTGACCCCGATAAGAATAATACCTACGATCTTTTGAGAACCTTTTATGTCATAAAAAAAATATTGCTACATACATTACATATTATTATCACAGTAACAGTCAAAACAGTTCCACAAAGTAAGCATTATCTTAGCTATTTTATAGTTAGGGAAACAGATTCATAAAGATTAGACACTATGTTCACGGACATATGGCATATATGAATGGGAAATGGGACATACCTGCCTAGTTATCCTCCTCTACCTAGGATACTTCAGGCTTCCATCTCCAACAACCTGATGACTCTATTCTCTGTACTTCCACTGTGCCAGTCTAAATGGTAAAACAAGTAATATTTATCAAGCTGCCCACTGCTTAGCCACTCTGCAGAACTTGCCTCTGCTAGTCATCCCTTCTTTTGGCTTGCCCAGCATCACCATCTTGTTCTCTTCCTGACTGTAGCTCTTTCTGGGTGACCTTCACTCTGACCTTCCCTGAAACACTTGATCCACTGCTCTTTTTACAGGGAAAATTTCAGTTTTTCAGTTCCTCATGTGGTTTCTAAACACTTGGAAATGTTTTCCCAGTGGAGCGTGATTATTGGATTTATGTTCAGGGCTCATATATTCCTAGAGAAGAAATGCGTTTTATTCTTTATTTAAGCCTGTATTTTAGCTCAGTGCTTTGTGACCACCTAGAGGAGTGGGATAGGGAGGGTGGGAGGGAGATGCAAGAGGGAGGAGATATGGGGATATATGTATAGGTATAGCTGATTCACTTTGTTATACAGCAGAAACTAACACACCATTGTAAAGCAATTATACTCCAATAAAGATGTTTAAAAAAAAAGTCTGTATTTTATGTTGCACACTTAGGCAAAGGACATGTTCTGTATAAATCTTACAAATGAAAATGTGAATGTGAACATGTAAATCTGGTAACAACTGTGAACTGAGATATAAATAGAGGAGTCAAATACATGGAACATTTCTTCAAGGCAGGAAAAATAGATCAAAGGAGACAGGAAAGATTTGCTTCAGTGCTTGGGACCTTGTTTTCTACCAAACTCAACAATATCGACTTTGTAAGGTCAAAATTACTGAGTTTTAAACAAAATGACTGCAATGGAAGGGATATTTTTTGATGTGCATCAAAAAAGGAAAAATATATCCCTCAGAAGAAAGCTGGAGCTTGCTAGTCATTAGCATTTTAATCCTTAGATACATAAGGATATTTATGAGTAAAA
This sequence comes from Pseudorca crassidens, assembly GCF_039906515.1. Lineage (NCBI taxonomy): Eukaryota > Metazoa > Chordata > Mammalia > Artiodactyla > Delphinidae > Pseudorca > Pseudorca crassidens. The sequence goes on from NC_090304.1 coordinate 59,125,608, forward strand.
GCATTCTGCAGGGTTACAAGAAAAGGTGACTAGCACTTATCAAGAGCCTTCAATGTTTCAGGAATTTTACTAAATTAATTTATTTAATCATCACAAAATTTACCTTGGAAAACAGTTTAGCAATTTCTGAAATCATTAAACACAGTCACCACAGCAATTTCATCCTAGTTTTATATCCAAAAGGAATAAAAACACAATCATACAAAAGCTTGTATATGAATATTCACAGTAGCATTATTCATAATGACCAAAAAGTGGAAACAACCGAAATGTTCATCAACTGATAAATGGATAAATTAAATGTGGCACAATTTATACAGTGAAATCTTATTCTACAATAAAAAGTAGTGAAATACTGAGGTATGCTAGAACATGTATGAACCTTAAAAATGCTGTACTAAATGAAAGAAGTCAGTCCAAAGACCATATATTACATTTATATGAAGTGTCCAGAATAGAAAAATCTATAGACAGAAATGCAGATTAGGGCTTGCCAGGGAATACGGCAGGGGAAATGGGGAATGAATGCTAATTATGTAGGGCTTCTAATTGGTGTAATGAAAAAATTCTAAACTTAGATTATGGGAATGGTTACACAGTTCTGTGAATATATTAACACTATCAATCGTATTAATTAAAAAGGATGAATTTTATGGTATGTGAAGTATATTGAAATAAAACTTACTTTAAATGAAAAAAAGAAACAAACACACACCAAAGCCCTTCAAGGAGAATATACATACATATATATATATATATTTTCATGATTTGAAATTGTCTAATATGGTCGTTATAATTTTTTTTTTTTTTGCTGTACACGGGCCTCTCACTGTTGTGGCCCCTCCCACCGCGGAGCACAGGCTCCAGACGCACAAGCTCAGCAGGGCCATGGCACACGGGCCCAGCCTCATTATAATTTTAAATAAAATCAGTCTTCAACATTCACCCTCCAAAGCCTGTATTTATGAAATTGTTCAACTACAAATTTTATAGAATACAACCTTGCATTCCTGCTGATGGACACTACAAATGCCTGGATTTAAGTTGTGTTGAATTTATCATTCTTCCCTATGACATTTCTGTTCACAAACCAACCTCTGAGACCTTCTCCATCCGTGGATCTCATATGACTAAATAATTTAGATTTTATTATCAATTTGCATCCAATATGAATTATGATTCCCAATGGCATTATAGCATCTTCAAAATAATGAGACAGGAGAGCATGGGATTAGAACATGGCATATGGGGCCAAACTGCCTGGCTTAAATTTCTGGCTTAGTTATTTGTTCTAAATGTGACCTTGGACAAGTTACTCCGTCTTTTGGTGCTTCCATTTCAAGACCTGTAAAATGGGGATAATCACAGTTCCTAACTCATAGCTGTTGTGAAAATCTAATAACAGTATAAGCAATATGCTTGAAACACTGGTCTGTTTATAATAGGTGTTAATAAGTAAAGGTTAATTATTCTTACTACCTCTTCCAGCCCTTTCCATTGCCTCCCCCATGCACAAACAGTATACCCCTGACTTACAAAATTACTTGTGGATTACTGCACACTCTGAATTCTATACTACACACTTGCATGAGTTGTTTCTTCTGCCTTAAAATTCTCTCCACACTTTGGAGGCCTTGGAAGAGTCTTAAATGTTCATCAGAACCAAGATCTGTTCTTATCTCATCTCAGAAGATTTCCTTGATTGTTCCTGGTTAATGCCTGTTTCCCAATGTAATTAATAGTGCCCCCTTTAATACTCAAAATTATCCTAATTTGAACAACAAATCATATTGTTACCTTACCTTTAAATCATGTTTCCTGGCCATCACAGATCTGGAGAAAAGTGCGGATACAAAGGAAGAGGGATATTCCAACACAAAAGGAAGAAAAGGTTGAGATCTAACCTCTTCAAATGGTGGGAAAGTATATGGAAGAAAAAAGACAGTAGAAGGTCAAAGAGGAGTGTGTCCTTACTTTCTCCCTCTCAGTGTGGAACATAAGGGTGCAGAGAGTAACGGAAATATACAGAGGGGCATGGGGTCTGCAGATGCCTGAGAATATCAGAAGTACAGAGACCCACTTCCCTAGATAGCTTATAACATCAAGTTTCTTGGCTTCAAGTCTCTAGAAGAAGCTCTGTGCCCGGCATCATCAAGATGGCAGAAGGCCAAAGCATGAAACAACAGCAATGTGAGGTGCGTCTAGATATATGGGCTGTGGCAGCCCTATTGAATCCCACAGCCTGAAGTGTGCAGAAAAATGGCATCCTTACATGCCCTGGTATGGGGATACCAGAATGCTGATAGACCTATGAAGATTCCTGTAGGAACGGGGGACTTCACAGGCTCCCACTACAGCAGTGGGATCATCACATCATCAGGCCAGATAAGTCACTCCATAGCAGAGACCAAGGAGGATGCAGAAAATTAGAGTCAGGGATCTCTTTCCCCCACCCCACCAAGAACAATATTAAGTATGTCTCACTATCCATATACCATTATTGTGGGGCAGTGATTCTTCCCTATCCCTGTTGGATGGATATTCTCCCATGTTTGATGGAGTTGTGTTATTTTAATATTCCTGACTCTAACCACACCCTCAATTATACTTATTGTGGTTTAACTGATTTGAAAGAAGAAACTGGTTTGTGTATCACTGCACTTTCCTCTTTTTATTGGCAGTGAGCTACTCGTTGTGAGCATGCGTGGCCAGACCAGAGCTTCTGTATGAATAGGTCAGTTCATCTCATTATTACAAAGATCACTTGTGTATAGATATTAATCACATTCTTAAAAAATCCACTTTATCAGTAATAAAGACAATACTATATTTCAGTGACTCTAAGATTCACATTTTTTTCTGCACTTTAACATTTCTGAAACTGGAGTGCATCTTACAATCAACAGCATTTGATGGTCACTGTTGGCCAGGTGGCAGTCACGACAGTGGTCATTGCCTACACACTTGCTAATATCAAATGTGCCAATGTCAAAACTTGCTGAATGGTACCAGAAACACTGAAGAAAATCCTGAAGATTGTTTTTAAGCCTTAGAAAACAAATAGTAAGGAGTTAGATCAGATATGTTTAGGAAAAAAGCAGGAGTCAAAATTAGGCTAGTTCTACTTCACAGCGAAGCCAAATTAAAAATCCAGCAGCAATGGCTTCCAGACATTTTTTTTTCCAGATATTTTTTATTGGACTATTTTAAGAACACAGTATCACCAAGACCTCTGATAGGACATAGGGCAATATTGTGTGTAAAAGGTTCACAAATTGACCCATGTGAGTGAAAAAAATCAATCTTAGAATAAAAAGAAGCTTTAGGAAAACCTTTACCAATTTGGTTGGTCCACATTTTCCTTTTTATGTTTGCAAAAGACTGATGCATGATAAAAATATATGATCAATTAAGTCTAAGTTTCTTTCTCTCCGTCTAAAATAGAAATTATAAAGAATAAGAAAGTATATAATCAAATATTAATTAGCAGTGTCTTTATCTTTCTAAAATATATAAAAATAATAATATGTCTTAAAATAATGGTACATTTCCTTGGATTAAAAAAAGTGTGGTATTTTGGCCATTATCTACTCCTTTCCTATATTTTTCAACTGGTTCAAACACTGAGGGGTGAAGAAGAGTACTACTTATAGAACCTTGTCAAAAACTTCAGTGCCATTGTAGAGGAGGGAAAAAGAGAGACAGGACTCTAAAAGACTGGACTTTTACAAATAGTGAAGGCGACTTTTTAAAATGAAAAGAGACTCTTTAAATCTCAAGAGACTCGGGTATGTTTAATCAACAAACTTAAGTTGTCATACTACCCTAAAGTGTCTGTTTGAGTAAAATGCCCAAGATCACACAGGTACTGTGATGAAGCTAAGTGATGAACTTCCACCTCATTCCATTCCAAAGCCCTTTCTTGTCACAAAGTTCATCTCTTAGCTTGATCTTTATCTCCAACTATTACTGGTGCATCAGTGTCTTCCCTTTCTACATAGTGTGCTACTATTTACTGTGTGGAGTTTTACTCTGTCTCAACTCGGCAATCTATTTTGGGGCTACCTGAAGTAGGTAAGGACAGAGAAAGGACCAATGGAACCAAAATGTCCTAGAAGGCATTTGTTTTCTGATTTAATAATTTAAACTTTTGGGGTATAAGTGAGTATGTACATCTGAAACTATAAAGAGATTGTAAAAAGGGAAGGTCCCTCAATACATGCTTGAAATAAATTCATGGTTAACAAGGCTCAGGTTTGAAACTAATGAATATTTAATTAAATGTCTGACTTCATCAAGGAGACTTAGTAAATGACTGTCAAAAGTGCTACGTCTGTTAACATCCTTTCCGGTTCGTGAATGTACCTGGAGCTAAAGTGCAGACAAGATGATCAAGAGTCAAAGGATGTTGGGCTTCCCTGGTGGCGCAGTGGCTGAGAGTCCACCTGCCGATGCAGGGACCACGGGTTCGTGGCCCGGTCCGGGAGGATCCCACACATGCCACGGAGCGGCTGGGCCCGTGAGCCATGGCCGCTGAGCCTGCGTGTCTGGAGCCTGTGCTCCGCAACGGGAGAGGCCACAACAGTGAGAGGTCTGCGTACCGCAAAAAAAAAAAAAAAAAAGAGTCAAAGGATGTTGAGCTGTCCAGGTCTTTAGAGATCACCTCATCTGCTGCTTTCCAACATGGGTTCTGTCTAACACAGTTCCCAGATATTTTCTAAGAACAGGGGATCCTTTCATCAAACGAGCTGATAGGGTAATTACCTGGGAGATTCACATGACCCATCAGCCTGGAAAAGACTCCAAGAAATTCTACAACTAGAAGATAAAAAAATTAAATCCATTTGATTCCCAGACTTTCCTAAAACAGAACTATTAAAAATGGTCTCTGTATTTTAACACAGATTAAGAGCCCAACAAACAAGTAGTCCTTGTAATACATTTCGGGAAATGCTGAGTAAATACAAATAACATATTTTGGTTAAAAAAGGAAAATGAGGCCCAAAGAAGTCAAGTGACCTAGTCCGGGCCATCTAGCAAACTAATGATAAAACTGCTGGGCCCACTGACTCAGCCCCATGTTTTTGTTTTTTTTTTCTTCCCCATTACAGACCTCAGAACCTAATATCTGAGCAGGCTTCTCATGTGCACCATCAGATTGAATGGTCTGTAGTGAGCTCACAGGTTTTATAGTTTTCCTTCTTGTTTTAAAATATACCTAAGGGACCAGGTTCCTCTTCTACAATTATGGAAAGCCTCAGCTTCACTTCACTTCAAAATTTAATCAAGTCTTTCTTAGTATCCCTCCCACCCCATCCATTCCCCAGAGCTGCTAATTGCTTTATATGAATCTATACCATGAATATTCTTAATTGTGCAAGAGTCTGAATGGATACGGGGTTTAAATTTGATTTATAAAAATCTCTTAAGTGGTCTTCACTGCCTTCAGTGGAAAGTATCCTTATTATTTTTTTTTTTTCTGTTTGAAGAGGTGTTAATTAAATACTTTGAGTTAATTTAAAATTAACAGGGGATATAATTTGATATCTTTCTATCGAATCAGCAAGTTCTAAATGAAAACTCTTGGGTCAAGAAGATTTCGGTTTTAGGTGTGGTTAATCTAAGTGAATAGACTGTTTCTGAGAATGAATCATCTGTGCTCATCTACAATTATATTTTGTGGAAAGCGAGGAATTTCAATACACAATCCAGTCCACTTTGAAATGGAAAGAAAACTGGGTGTCTAAACTTATGGAACCTATGTACAAATACAGAGGGGCCACTGACTTTCATGGAGATTGTCATCTGATAGTACATCTGAGAATTTCATAAAAGTGTCTGAGCTGGAAAATCCTTGGAGATCAAGTTATCCCATCCTCTCACTGTGAAGACAAGAACACTGAAACCCATAGAAGAGAGTGATGAACCCAGGGTAACCCAGTAAACTGGCACCAGTATTTGAAATTAGAACAGTTGCCCTGACATTATATCTCACAGAGACAATTAAAAGTGTCACAGACTTGTAGGTCAAGCCATTTTTGGTTGTAATCGTTTTATCATATCCATCAATCATGACAGTGCTATGAATTTCAAAGTGTGGCATACCTAACTCTTTTTGTTTTCGTTTTCCTGATGTATTTAGTTTTCTATCGATGGATAACAAATTATCACAAAGCTAACAGCTTAAAATAATATATATTTATTATTTCAAAGTTTCTATGGGCCAGGAGTTCAGGCATGGCGTCTCTGGGTCCTTTGTGCAGGGTCTCACAAAGCGACAACAAAGATGTCAGCCAGGCTATGCTCCTTTCTGGAGCTTGAAGTCCCATTCCAAGCTCACATCGTTGTTGGAGAAATCCAACATCTTGCATTGTACGGCTGAGGTCCCCGTTTTTATGGTGGCTGTCAGCTCTGAATTCCTAGAAGCCATTCATAGCTCCTCGCTCTATGGCCCTCTCACAGTACATGGCAGCTTACTTCTTCAAGGCCGGATGGAAGGGAAACCCTTTCCATACCTCTTTTAAGTGTTCCTCTGGTTAAGTCAGGCTATATAAACGTTTCTTCTTTTTTTTCAACAGGAATATAATTCTTATTTTATCTTGTCTCATCATTTAGGCATTAAAGTACAATGTTCGTATTCTGTACATATAATTTTTTTATGTAAATGTCTTTATTTTAACATCTTTATTGGAGTATAATTGCTTTACAATGTTGTGTTAGTTTCTGCTTTATAACAAAGTGAAGCAGCTATATGCATACATATGTCCCCATATCCCCTCCCTCTTGCGTCTCCCTCCCACCCTCCCTATCCCACCCCTCTAGGTGGTCACAAAGCACTGATCTGATCTCCCTGTGCTATATAGCTGCTTCCCACTAGATATCTATTTTACATTTGGTAGTGTATATATGTCCATGCCACTCTCTCACTTCGTGCCAGCTTACCCTTCCCCCTCGCCTTGTCCTCAACTCCATTCTCTACATCTGTGTCTTTATTCCTGTCCTGCCCCTAGGTTCATTAGAACCTTTTTTTTTTTTTTTTTTAGATTCCATATATATGTGTTAGCATACGGAATTTATTTTTCTCTTTCTGACTTACTTCACTCTGTATGACAGACTCTAGGTCCATCCACCTCACTATGAATAACTCAATTTCATTGCTTTTGTGGTGAAGAACAGTATGGAGATTCCTTAAAAAACTACAAATAGAACTACCATATGACCCAGCAATCCCACTCCTGGGCATACATCCTGAGAAATCCATCATTCAAAAAGAGTCATGTACCACAATATTCATTGCAGCTCTATTTACAATAGGCAGGACATGGAAGCAACCTAGGTGTCCATTGACAGACGAATGGATAAAGATGTGGCACATATATAAGCATTTCTGATTCAGGAAGAAAGGGGCTTGAATCTCCCAAGATCCAGTTGTTTTTGTGTGATTTCTTTTCTCGTTCTAAAGAAATATACACTATGTTAACCTGACTGTGTGTGTTTTCCTGAAGGAGTGTTCCTCACTTGTGTAAGCTTCAGGTCTCGAAACACATGGTTCTGCCACTGCCTTGCCACTCACCATCATATCAGTACAAATACTTGGAACAGTTGCCTGTCTTAGAACTCATCAGGATTTGTCAGGTTTTCAGTTTTTACATAAGTTATTTCCACCCCCTAGACACCCTAATTCCCTTCTCTGCTTGGCTGTCTCCTAACATCTTCAAGAATCAACAAATGGGGATTCACCTCCTACCTGGTTTGGGGGCTCCACTTTAGTGCTTATCCCTGTCACACCACATGGTCTTTAACTATATTTCCTTTTCTATGCTGTCTCCCCACTTCCACCAGTTCAACCTTCACTCTCCCCCTAACCCAAGCTTGTCCTTAAGGAGGGAATAGTAGGTTTCCCTTCCTAGTTCCTTAGTGCTCAGTCCCATTAGGAAGTTAACTGATATTTCTTTGAATAAATAAAGAATAAGTGATTGAAGTGAATGGTTTAATTTCAAATTATGATAAAAAAGAAAAATAAAGAAGTTAATGACATTGGTTTTTGTCACAAAGCATTTAATTTTGTTCAAAATTCAGTTTCTCCTCTATACTATTGTTTAAATGATTACTTTTTACCTTAACATATTTTTATTCTCTGAAACATAAAATGTGAGGTCCCTGAGCTTAGTGAGTAGATTCTATTTGATGCAGTAAGATAAAACTGGGCTTGGATTCTAGCTGGATAGGTTTGAGAAAATGACTGGGTCTGTTTGAGACTTAGTTTCCTTGTCTGTAAAATGGATTTAATTTCAATCTTGGGTTGTTATGAGGATGATTTATGAGATGATATATTTGAAAGTGGTTAGCGGATGGCCTGGCATATAGTGGGTCCCCAGTAAATATTAAAATTAAACAAAAGTACAACCATGACAAACAGATAAAAACCACCCTATACGCCAGATAAAATATTACAATTATTTCCATTTTATAGCTGAGGCTCAGAGACATTAAAGTAATAGAGGAAAAATGACACAGGTATATGAACTTAAACAAACTACTTAATCTCTCCAAGCCTTAATTTCCCCTTAGAAAAGTGGGGATAGAAACAGATAATGTTTACTGTGAGGATAAAACTAACATAGCATATATATGAGTGGCTAAAGAGTACATAGTACAGAGTATTTACAAAAAAAAAAAAAACAAAGAAAAGAAAAAGAAGCAAAACTAAAAGAAAAAAAAGGAAAGGAAAGAATACTACTACACTTTGGGAATCAGAGAAGTAATTATTTTTTCCATTTTTACAACTGCAAAACCTGAGGCTCAGAACATGCAAATGACATGTCCAGCATTACACAACTTGATGTTGACAAAATGGAACTAGATTTAAGTCTCCTCTCATCAAGTTGAGGCTCACCTATTGCCAGCCTCATCAGTGGCTCCTCCCTAAATACCTATCCCACAAGGCATTCATTCCTAGCTGCTCTGCAGAGGGTGTATAGGTGTTATGAGCAAATTTGTATTCTAGGCACACAGAGTAACGTGGTTCACAAATTCCCTTTTGGAATTCCGGATTGAGGGGCGGCTAAGTTGTGCAGAGAGGCCCATAGGTCACTGCCAGCCAATATTCGCCCTTTAAAATATTCTCCTGTAGAGAAAGGAATTCAATTTAATAAAGAAAGTAAAAAATAAAGACTACAGCGTGATAGCTAACAGGTCAAGTTCTGAAGTCAGGCTGACAAGCTTATGAGTCTGAGTTGACTGCTCCTTTAGGCAAATCAAGTAAATTTCCCTTCTGTAAAATGTAGGCAATAATTTCTACCTCTTGATATTGTTGTGCAGATTAAATGACATAAAGCATGACAAATTCTCAGGACAGTGTCTGGAATACCTCCCCTTAATGTTAACTTCAGAGTAGCCCAAGCACACCTGGGTAAAGACTTTATTTTTATGCAACTTCATACAGGTGCTCCCTGGATTATGCAATACTCTATACCTCAGCCTGGACCTAAAATGGAAAAGAATTGGTATTGCAGCCTTTTTTTGGGTAAATGTTTTAATTGGAATTATTTGCTTATATATCACAAGTGTACAGTCATACATTTTTATAACTAAACACACACACGTAATTAGCACTCAAATGAAGGCACAGAACATTACCAGCACCCCAGACACTCCTTGTGCTCCCAGCCACTCATTATTCTGCCCTTTACCCCTGGTTAACTTCGTTTCTGAATTCCAACAACATATATTAAGTTTGCCTGCTTTGAATTTCTTGTAAAATGAATTATTACCATGTATACTCTATTTTGTCTCAATTTCCCCTCAGTGTTAAGTTTGTGAGAGGCATCTATATTTGTGAATGTACCAGTTTTATATCACCCAATTCTCATTGCTTTATATCATTCCATTGAGTGAGTATACCACAACTAATTTTTCCTTTTTACTGTTGACTGACATTTGTGTAGTTTCCAATTAGAGGCTGTTATGAACAGAGTTGTGATAAACATTCTAATATGTGGATTTTGGTAAACATGTATGCTTTCTGTTGAGTAGACATGGGAGTGGACTGCCAAGGTTATACATATGTTCAGTTTCAGTATGCAATGTCAAATAGTTTCCAAATGGCTGTATCGAATTACACTCCCACCAGCAATGTAGGAGAGTCCTGGTTCATCCACATCCTTGCTAATCTTGGATATCTTCCCTCTCGTTCATCTCAGCTATTTTGGTGGGTATATAGTAATATAGTACTATGTTTTTAATTTACATTCCCTGATGACTAATGAAATTGAGCATTTTTTCATATATTTCAATAGCCATTTGGATACCCGCTTTTGTGAAGTACCCATTCCTTTGCCCACTTTTCCGTTGGGTTGTCCACATTTTCCTGTTGATTTAGGTAAGTTCTTTATATATTCTGGGTACAGGTGGTTTGTCAGATATATGTACTGCAAACATGTTTTTCACTGTGAGTTTCCTTTTTTATTCTCCTGATAAATAAATGTTCGTAATTTATAATATATTGTGATTTTTATCAAATTTAGAAACATATTATTCCTATTAGTTCTATTAAAAGCAACCTCCTCTTGCCATCTAAATAACAGGAGTGCAACAAAGTTCAAACAGTATAGTTACCCGGAGTAACTTCAACCATCCATCCCAGGCCTGTGCTCCCCTTAGATTTACTGAAGGAAGGTCTGAGCTGATCTGTCTTTTCTTCAGGTTGCCTAAGGCTCCTCTTATTTTCTCATTTTGCCAAAATGAGTTCTAGCCATTAACATTTATAATAAAGTCATCAGCATTAGAAGGGCAAAATAACATCGTTCAATAATTTAGGAAGAGTGTAGGGCAAATAACCAGGCATATTGTAGGGTGAACAGTTATATTTGGCAAGAGATGTAATTGGAACTTAACCTACGCATATGTAAGGGATGACATTATTGTGGTCATTCAGTCAGTCATTTGTTAACTACCTACTGTTTTACATTGTCCTGATAGTTTTCCTGTCTTTATTTGACTCTGCATTGGATTTGTGTTTGTTTAAAGCAAGGATTGGCACCTAGGTCAGTCACAAAAATTATTTCTCACATCTTGCTACCATAGGAAAGACATAGGATCTCAAAACTGAGTGAGCGAGACATACCACTACCATACTAACAAGAGTACGTTGCAATATTGTTGGGGACAGTGTTTTCCAACCAGTGTTCTGGGAGCACAGAGATATTTAAAGTTGGGATGAGGAAAATCTTGATAATAAGAGGTGCCTGAAGCTAGGTCCTGAAGAATGAAGACTTCTCCAGGTAGAAAATGGAAGTTTGTCCTTTTTTTTTTTTAATTGCCAGGTATCACTCAGAAGGCAGCATGTATAAAATCAGTGCTCTTTTACTCACGTAAAGCACCGTTTATTTATTTCAGGCAATGGGGGTTTGTAAGTTTGGGATATAGTCACATATTTTTCACGGGAAGGGCACCTATAGTTTTAGATAAAATGGGGGAAAGAATGTGTCTCTACTTTGCCTTTGTTGTATACTGATCATGCAGTATCTCATAGAATCCTTGGGGGAAAATAATGCACAAAGCAATCCCAAATGCACAGCAGATGCGACCTGCAGGCAACATCTGAGGTGAGAAGGTCGACTACAAGACCACCCATCAACCTGCATAGGATCTACTCTAGTCTTAGGTACTGTTCAGATAAGCAAATAACTATATGTAAAAATCTGCCCCAAAGGCTGAAAATTTTAATTTGAATTTCTTCCTCGAGTGCTTGGGTTATCATCCATTAAAAAATTACAGTAACAACAAAAATAAAATGATATGGAAAATCCACATATATACAAACACTTAAGTAAACACAAAGAACACACACCCTGTTCTCCTAAAACACCCAAACATGCTCTTGTTAATAGTTTAGAATAGTGCTGTCCAACAGAAACAATGTGTTACAGAATAAATTTTAAATGTTTTAGTAGTCACATTAAGAAAAGTAAATATAAATGGATGAAATTAAATAATATACTTTATTTAACCCAATATACCCAAAATATCATTTCAATATGTAATAGATAAGAAAAAGTATTAATAAGGGCATTTTGCATTCTTTTTCTCTACAGACTAAGTCTTCCAAATCAGGTGTGTATTTTACACTTAAAGCACATCTCATTTTATTCTTAGTTATTTATGTACTGTAATATTTTTTATTGAAGTATAGTTGATTTACAATGTTATGTTAGTTTCAGGTGTGCTGTATACACACACACACACACACACACACACATATATTCTTTTTAAGATTATTTTCCTTTAGAGGTTATTAAAAAATATTGAGTATAGTTCCCTGTCCTATACAATAGGTCTTTGTTGGTTATCTGTTTTACATATAGTAGTGAAAGCACATCTCATTTCACACTAGCCACATTTCAAGTGCCCAAGTGGCTAACAGCTACCATATTGGACAGTAAGAATAATTTTAAAAGAAAGCATTAGAAGTTGAGTAGGACTATCTTTCATATTATCTGTTTTATTTTAGAATAGTTTTAGGTTTATAGAAAAGTTGGAAAGATAGAACAGTTTCTGTATACCCTGCAACTAGTTTCTCCCATTGTTAATATCTTATGTTAATATGGCACATTTGTCCCAATCAATGAAACAATACCGATACATTCTTATTAACTAAACTTCATACTTTATTCATAGTTTATTAGGTTTGGGGTTTCTTAATGTCCCTTTTCTGTTTCATTCAGGACACCACATTACATTAAGTTGTCATGTCTCCTTAGGCTCCTATGGGCTGTGACAGTTTCTCATTTTCCTTGATAACCATGACAGTTTTGAAGACTACTGGTCAGGTGTGTTATAGAATGTTCCTCAGCTTAGGTTTGTGTGATGTATTTTCTTCTGGTTAGACTGGGGTTATGGGTTTGGGGAAGGAAGACCACTACAGGTCAAGTACCATTATCAGCACTTACCAAGGGTACAGGCGATCAATATATAACTTATCACTGATGATGTTAAACTTAATCTACTAGTTAAGGGAGTACTTGTCAGGACTCCCCACTGTAAAGTTATTTCCCCTAGCCCTTCCACACTATACTCTTTATAAGCAAGTCACTAAGCATAGTCCATAAGTAAGGAGTAGAAGATCAAGTATTTCATAAATTACTTGAAATTCTTCTTATGGAGATTTATCTACCCATCTCCCCTCCGCCCCCGCCTTTTCATTTTTCATTCTATCAATTATTTGTATCGGTGAGGACTTCATATTGTACTCAGGGGTATAGGTCTATATACTACACTGTTAATTTTGTTGTTCGAATTGTTCCAGCTTTGGCCATTGGGAGCTCTTTCAGCTGGCTTCTCTGTTTTTTGGCATACCCTCCTCATTTTGTTTTGAGAATTCCTTAGTTTCTGGCACTATGAGATACTCTAGGTTTATCTTGTATATCCCATGCCTCAGCTCTAAAATCAGCCATTTATCCAAGGGGTTGGGTACCTTCCGTTGGAGAATAGTATTAGAAACCAATAGCTAGGCTCTGGGTCGTATGGTCTTTTGATGGAAGAGTTCTGTCCTCCACTATACATGTACAGACTACTGTACAATTTAATGAATCCAACATTTCAGTTTGAGCTTTCTGGTACCCCGAAGGCCTGCACCTTTCAAATCCCACCTCTCACTCCTGCAGTAGCTGTGGGCTGAGAGATACTAGCTATATGTTAGTTCTTCACACTAAGCCCTCTTTGTACAAATGAAGATTGCTAGGCGTTTTCATGTGTGCACTAACTCTTAATTGAAGACTTCTCTATAGCAACAGGAAGAACTGAAAGAGAATTGAAAATGGAGAGCTTTCTAGGGAACATTTTCCATCAAAACATCATCTTCGAGATTTATCTATCCTTGTGGATTTCCTATCTGTAAGAATGCTTCCCTTGAAGTTGAAAAGAACTGATGGTGGAGACCTACACAACCACATCCTACAACCCCATCCAGTTTATTCAATGCTCCTTCTCAGGCACTGGGCTAATTAATTAATCTGCACCATGATCTCCTTTAATTCTCAAAACAGCACCATGCATAGGCACTATTTTCTATCACTATTATTTCTACTCTACAATTGAGGAAACTGAACTTGAAAGATGAACTTGCCCATGGCCATGCAGCTAGACTGACCGAGGTGGAGCTCTGAATGCTAATCTCTCTGACCTCCATTAGCCTGGTTTATCCAACCTCACTTAACCACTGTACAATATGGCCTGTAATAGAGTCGGTCTTCTCAAACTATACTGCTCCATAGACTTATAAAAGGGATAGTAACTATTTGTGCTTAATATATACGGCTTTACATGCAATTTTAAGAAGTGATACTTGTATTCAGAACACTCTCTTAAATTTTGGTTCAGCATGTGCAATCACCATAAACATGGCTGGAAAATTGAACCAAAACTCATCTAAATAAAAACTTATGAGAAGAGAGGGCATATTCATTGGGGAATTCCTTGCACAAAGCGTATCGTTCAATAAGAAAATTTACATTTGCTTTTACAATTCAATTTTACATGTGGATACTGATATAAATATGCAGATTTGGTTAGTAATAAAACTGTACAAAAGGATTTTTCACTAATAAATATTTATTGTGTTATTCTTTTCTTTTTTATTTTAACGTAGAAAGCAGCAGTACTGCAGAGTAGAACACAGCTTTGACAACTGAAAGAACTTGACTTAAGTCTTGACTCTGCCACTATTAACCGAATGTTTTAAGGAAGTTTCATAAATGTTCTGTTTCTCAGTCTCCTTATTGGTAAAATGAAAATAATAGAGATTTTTTATGAAGCACATGCAAACTATGTGATCCACAGTTAATCCCACTGCTCTGCGATGACAGGTCCAAGAACACCACGATAATATGTAATGTATAATGATAATACGCACAGTACAGACTGCTGAGTTCAAAGTGGGTTAGATTCACAATGTCATGTGATCCTCACTGAAACCCTCAGAGGTGTGCATCACTGTTAGAGTTAATTACAAATAAGAATAAAAGACTTAGAAATGTAAAGAAGTTTATCAGAGACAGTGTGGGGAAAGTCAAAATTTGAACCCAGTCTTGTCAAAAGCCAAGACATGCATTTAATCCTTCTACTAATTTCCACTATGAGCTCCACAAACACAGAGTCTAAACTGTCCCCACTATCTTTACTATTCTGCTTAATGCATGGTGATGCACATTAGGGTCAATAAATAACAGAATGAGAACTAATCTCATTTTCCTCTCTCTAGGACTAAAGAAAATTTAGCCAAATTAGGAAGGAATTCCTTGATCCATTAGACCCAATTTTATTCCATTTTCTTTCTTGCCTGGAAAAATGACTTTGTAACAAGCCTGAAACACACATTGTTCATTCTTTTGTGTGAAAACTGTACAGTCTCCAGACCCACCCAACTTATAATGAAAAGGATAAATGACAAGTCTATTATTCAAGTTTTGATTAGTACTATTTGCCAAGGTCCAAAGAGAGTTTCTGTTCAACAGTTTTGAAAAACCAAATAGGCAAATTTCATGTAGGTTTCTATGCACTTGCCACAGAATGAGTGACTGACACTTCAGATTGTCAAAATGTCGAATACCTTCAAAGACTTCCAAACAAAATGGAATGGGGTAACTGCCTCTCATGTTTCCAGAGAGACTGATAATCTTAAAATTTAACCTCTCCTTTGCCAAATTAATTGAAGTTTGACATTCTTGCTTTCTACTCTCTTTATTTAGAGCTTTCCTGAGAAACAATCTTATCTAGACTAGGTTAGAGATGCTGTCCTTGAACCAATATGGAGCACTGTGCCCAAATGTAGCATCGAGACCCATTGAATTCACTGACCTTAAGCAAGACAGTGAATTGCCATTCTAATCACTTTTAATCTGTGCAGTTTGGGGGATGACCTTGGAATGTGACTCATACTCTCAAAATAGGGGTATAGGGGCTTCCCTGGTGGCACAGTGGTTGAGAGTCCGCCTGCCGATGCAGGGGACACGGGTTCGTGCCCCGGTCCGGGAAGATCCCACATGCCGCGGAGCAACTGGGCCCATGAGCCATGGCCGCTGAGCCTGCGTGTCCGGAGCCTGTGCTCCGCAGTGGGAGAGGCCACAACAGCAGTAAGAGGCCACAGCAGTAAGAGGCCTGCGTACCGCAAAAAATAATAATAATAATAATAATAATAAAATAAAATAAAAAAATAGGGGTATAGATGTAACCCATAAGGGATACAGCATGCTTCAGAGGTATGAAAGTACTGCCTGTTCAGCTCCCATTAAGAACTAGGCCCTGGCATTAAGTAATGTCTGGTCCACATTCTGATTTGAGGGAAATCCTGAAAATTCTCATTTGATTACATGACACTTCATCACCACTAGGTTTTGGAATGAGATTTGCATGCAGGTGGGGGAGGGCGTGTGTAGCAGAAAGAGAAATTGGCATTGAAATCAGTTAGGCTTGGTTTGAAGTCATTGCTCAGCCACGTATTAGCTTGTATGCCAATGTGGACCAATTTGTTTTAATGGCTACAGAATAAATCCCAAACCCCCACCAGCACTTTTTCAAATGTATGCTAATTGATTTCACTGGAAATCCTGCAGAGATTATTTGGAACATTTGTTGCAATTCTATTACCGTGCTAAAAATGTGTATTGCCAGTCCTCTCCCTTCACTCTTACAGTCATGTTGCTAAAATGCAAATCATGTCATTGCCCCACTAAAGCCTTTGAGGGCTCTACACTGCCTGAAGAATATGGTCCGAGGTCTTGAGCAGAATGGGGATAAAATCTGTGTCTACCACCCTTGCTCTGTCTCAATCTCTGTTTTTCAGTTCTTTCAAACCTATGTGCTTTAAGTGTACAACCAGATAATCCTTGACGTATGTATATACTCCTGAAACCATCACCAGTATTAAGGTAACGAATATATCCATCACCACAAAATTTCCTCTTGCCCCTTTTAATTCCCTTTTCCTGCCTTTTTCCCAATCCCCAGGTAAATACTGATTCACCTTCTGTCACTACCGATTAGTTTGCACTTTCTAGAATTTTATATAAATGTAGATCAAACAGTACGTGCTCTTTTTTTTTAATCTGGCTTCTTTATCTCTGAATCATATTATGAGAGTCTTTCACATTGCTGCATGTGTCAGAGGTTCATTCCTTTTCATTGTCTCTCATTGTATGTTTCTATTGTATGGCCATACAATAGTTGATATATCCATTCATCTGTTGATAGATATTTGGGTTGTTTCCAGTTTAGGGGTATTACAAATAATGTTGCTATAAACATTCATCTGTAAGTCTTCATAGAGGTATATACTTTTATTTTTCTTGGGTAAATACCTAAAATGTAATGGCTGTGTCAGTGGGAGGTGTGTTTAACTTTGAATAGGCAAAATGTTTTCCCAAGGGCTTATGCCTTTTTTTTTTTTTTTTTTTTTTTTTTTTTGTGGTACGCGGGCCTCTCACTGTTTTGGCCTCTCCCGTATGCGGAGCACAGGCTCCAGACGCGCAGGCTCCGCGGCATGTGGGATCTTCCCGGACCGGGGCACGAACCCGCGTCCCCTGCATCGGCAGGCGGACTCTCAACCATTGCGCCACCAGGGAAGCCCGGGGTCGTGCCGTTTTACATGCCAACTTGAAGTACATGAGACTTCCAATTGCTCCACCTCCTCGTCCACAAATAGTGTCATTGTTTTTAATTTTAGACATTCTAATAATAAGTGTGTAGTGGCACGGTTTGTGGTTTTAATTTACATTTCTTTAATGGTTAATGACAAATGCTTATTTCCAATCCATATGTTTTCTTTGGTGAAGTATCTATAAAATTTGTTTTGTTTATAATTGGTTTGTGTGACTTATAATGATATTTGGAGAGTTCTTAATATATCCTAGAATAAAATAAGATATTTGATTTGCAAACATTTTTTCTAAGTCTGTGTCTTTTTAGATATTCTCTTAGCATCTTTCAAAGAGAAAAATATTTAATTGGGATGAAATCCGATTTCTGAATAGTTCCTTTCATAGATCTTGCTTTCAGTGGTGGATTTAAGAAAACTGCCTAACCAAGGCCACAATGATTTTTTCCTGTTTTCTTCTAGAAGCTTTATAGTTTCATATTTTAAATTTAGATCTATGACCCATTATGTTAGTTTTTGTATACAATAAGAGGTATGAATACAAGTTCACATGTTTGCATATGAATATCCAATTGTTCCAAAACCATTTGTTGAAAAGACTAGCTTTTCCCCACTGAATTGTTTTTGTCCAAAATCAATTGTTCATGAATGTATGGATCTATTTCTGTGGGTCTCCATTCTATTCCATTGATCCATATGCCTATCTTTATGCCCCACCACACTCTCTTGTTCCTGCAGCATTATAATAAATCCTGAAGTGAGGTAGTGTAATTTCTCCAAGTTCACACTTGTTTTTCAATGTTTTTGAAACTAGGTACTTAGTATTGTCATATGTACTTTAGAATCAGCTTTTACCAAGAACATCCGATGGGATTGTTATTGGCATTACATTGAATCTACAGACAAATTTAGGGAGAATTAAAATCTCAATATAGAGTCTTTTAATTTATAAATACAGATTATCTCTCCACTTATTTAGAACTTATTTAAAACTTTCAGCAATGTATTTTTGTTGTTGTTTTGCTTTTTTTTCTTTCAGGATAGAAGTTTTATACATGTTCCGTCAGATTTATCCTTAAGCATGTCACATTTTTGATACTGTTTTAACAGTCTGCTAAAAATTAAATTCAATTTTCAATTGTATCCTGCAGCTTTGCTAAACTTGCTTAAGTTTAGTAACCTTGTTTGTAGCTTCCATTGGATTCTCCACATAGACAACCGCATCATCTACAAATAGCGTTTTAATTTTTTCATTCCAATTAGGATCTTTCTTTCTCTCTTTCTTTTCCTTCTTTCCCTTCTTTCTTTCGTTCTTTCTTTCTTCCTTTCTTTCCTTCCTCCCCCCTCCCTCCCTCCCCCTTCCTTCCTCCATTCCTTCTTTCCTTCCCTCCTTCCTTCCTTCCTTTTCTCACTGCATATCCTAAAACCTTCTGCAATATGTTGAATACAAGTGGTGAGGGCAGGCATTATCACCTTGTTCCTAATCTTAGGGGGAGGCATTCAGTCTTTCACCATCTCTGCCCCTTAACAGGTTGAGGAAGTTCTGTTCTAGCCTGAGTTTAATAAGAGTTTTTATTAGAAGTATATGTTGAAGTTTTTAAAATGCTTTTTCTGACTCAATTGAGATGATCCTGTGGTTTACTACTAGGTCAAACTTGCATTCCTATAATAAACCCCAAGTACATAGCATGTATTATCTATTTTATATATTTTTAAATTACATTTGCTAAAATTTTGTGAAGAAGTTTTGCATCTATGTTCACAAGGGATGTTAGTCTGTAGTAGTGTTCTTGTATGGTTTAGGTATTAAGGTAATGTGGGCCTCAAATAATTACTTGAGGAACATAGCTCTTAAATTTTCTGTAAAAATTTGTATAGAATTGATACTATTTCTCCTTAAGTATTTGGTGGAATTTACAAGTAAGGCTCTCTCAGCCTGGAAATATTTTGTGGGAAGGTTATTAACTACAAATTCTATTTCCTTAATAGTTATAGCGTCTCTTACCTATTTTTTTGTTGAGTGAGAATATTAGTTTCCTAGGGCTACTGCAACAAAATTGCCACGAACTGGGTGGCTTAAAACAATAGCCATTTATCTTCTCATACTTCTGGTGGCCAGAAGTCTGAAATCAAGATTTCAGTAGAGCCAAACTTTATCTGAGAGCTCTAGAGAGGACCCTTCCTCATCTCTTGCAACTTCTGTGGCTCCAGGTGTTCCTTGGCTTGTGGCAGCATCTCTCTAATCTCTGCCTCAGACTTCACATGGCCTTCTTCCCTGTGTCTCTCTGTGTGTAAATCTCTCTCCTTCTCTTGTAAAGACACCAGTCATTAGATTTAGGGTCCAGCCTAAATCAAGGAAGATTTTGTCTCAACATCTTTAACTAAATACATCTCCAAAGATTCTGATTTGAAGGACATTATTTAACCCACTATAGTGAGTTTTGGTACTTAGTGTCTTTCAAGAAATTTGTCCATTTCATCTAAACTGTCAAATTTATTGGTATGAAGTTATTCATAATATATATCTCACATTCTTGATATTGGTAATGTGTGTCTATTCCGTGTTTATTCTAGATCAGTCTGGCTAGAAGTTTATCAATTTTATTTATTTGTACAAAAAATAAGCTTTTGGTTTCATTAATTTTCTCAATTGTTTTTCTGTCTTCTATTTCATTGAGGGAGATTGTGTTGAATCTTTAATATTTCCTGTCTTTTGCTTAACTTGCATTTAATTTACTCTTTTTTTTTATTAGTTTCTTAAGGTGGAAGCTGAAATCATTCATTTAACTTTTTATATTTTCTAAAATATGCACTTAGTGCTATAAAATTTTCTTTAAGTTTTGTCAAAATCCCACAGATTTTGATATGTTGTATTTTCATTTTCATCCAGTTCACAGTTCTATGCATTTATCTCCTTAGATTATTTTCCTTCTGACAGTCATTGGTACAACTTGTCCAATCAAGTTCAATCTTCCAGAACTTTACCAGGTACTAGAATATGTGGCTGACATTTGTACAGTCAGCAACCTAGAATGTGGAGTGAGCAAGGGGAATTTTTCTCCCTGGACGTTGAAAACCAATCTCAAATAGAGATCAGTAAGGCCTATAATTGACACATAATTTAGCAGCTCTGGAACTGAGATGCTTCCACAGTAGAAACATCCTCCAAGTTCACAATACATCCTCATTCTCCATTTCTCTAATCAGACCACCCATTCACCACACACTCTGCAGAACACAATGAGATATTTAACATCTCTTTCAGATATAAAAATTGATGAATTTCTTCCTAGATGTTGAAGCTTCAGAGTACATGATATATAATTACCCTCTCCTATAATTTCCTATATTACAGCTCTGAAGTTTGCAATGCATATCCCTCTAATTACTTCTATATGTAATTACATTTACATAATACTTACATGATTTTATTTACATAATATCTAAAGTTATGATTCATATTTCAGAAACTTTCTAGTTGCCCCAAAACAGGGTGCAATGAGGCTATATTTATTTCTTATATTAAATGCTAAAGAAAAAAATTAGTATATACATATATATTAGCTTGTCATAGGCAGGTATATAGAAATTTGGGGTGTGATATTGAAAAAGATGTAATTATCAATAGAATGAAAAAGAATAGAAAAGGCATATTTATATCAGAGTGATAAGTCATTATTTCCAGGTAACATCAAGAGAAAGAAATATACACCAAGAATAATCAACATCAAAGCACTTCGTAATTACAAGGAAAATCTAATGCATAAATTTTCCCCTGGAGTTGTAGATAGTCCATGCCAGGTGTGTGTGAAACCCAGTATGTTTCAATTCACAATGGGAAGACTTAAAGCTTTGGAGTCAACAACATCTGGGTTCAAATCCTAGCTCTGCAACTTCCAGCTGAATGATCTTAGACAAGTTATTTAGTTTTTTTGAGTTGAATTTTCCCATCAAAATTCAGATAATAAGATATACTTCATAGTGTTGCTATAGGGATCAAATAAGATAACTACTAAAAATCAAAGAGTGGTATTATGGTATATGGCAGGTGATCAGTGAATTTTAGTTACATTATTCCCTCTCAATCGTTTTCTTTACAGAATTTTGCATATCTTCATAGTGTTTTTTGCCATTGGTAGGTAAGCCATGCAATTAAAATTATTTTGCAGATAGAGCTAATTTCCAAAGAAATTATTTAATACAGAGGTTTTTAAGCTTTAATGAATACCGGAATCCCCTGGAGAGTTTGGTAATACTTAAATTGCTGGGCCACACCACCAAAGTTTTTGATTCAGGAAGGCTAGATAGGTCCAGGAATTTATATTTCTAGAAAAGGTATGCTAATGCTGCTGACTGGTGCCCACACTTTGAGAACTGCTTCTGTCATACATACGCAACCACCAAAACAATATGATTGGCAAAAAGAAAGGGAAGGTCACACTTCTCACAGCCATATTTGCTGTCCTAAGCTTTAAATATATTCTGCAGAAGAGCCAACATGATCCAGTAGAGGAAAGTCAGCATACCCAAACTGCTCTCTCCCTTAGTGTGCCACCTGAGGCATGTGACTTCACTATTCTTGGCTTCAGTTTCTCCATCTTAAAATTTAAAGGACTAGAGTAGATCAGTCTGTTTTAAATTGTGTACTCTAAGCATTAGGGGGGTCTTCAGAGCAAACTCAGGGATGATGCTGGTGGTGGAGTTGAACAGACAAGAATCTGAACCTCTTCCATTCCCAGAGAGATCAGCTCTCCTTGTATAACTTTTACATATAGTGAAGTTCCACACAAGGAAGCAAACCAAATCAAACAAAACAAACTTAAACAAAAAATCCAGTCTGAAAAAATCTTCGGGCTAGAGGATATCCATCGTCACTTTCACACTGGGTTTCTCAGATACTGAACTCCACACATACAGAACATTCTGTACTCCCAGCTTTCTGTGCTTACAATGATAATCAATAGTGATAACAACCCAAGGCACTGCAAATCTCAAACTCCAAGCTATTGTCAGTATACTTTTGATGTGAAGATTTTCTTGTATTCCAATTGTTTGAAAACAGATACACTTTGTTCTTTATGATTATTCTATTAATCTATATATTTACCACTCACATTCCATGATACAGTTAGCATTTTTGAGTGCTTGCTCTGTGCTACCCAGTATACCAAGAGCTTGAATGTATTACCTCCCTCAATCCTCAGAAAAACCCTTTTGGATAATATCATTGTTCCCCACCTACCACGTAGCAACTGTAGCAAAGAGAGGTTAACTTACTTTTTCATGAGTCACAGCAAGTGAAAGATGACGGTGGAACATGATTCTGTATGCTTATCTCTAAAGTTTATATTCTATTTATGCTTTTAAAAGATCAAATGATCAGGTAGTTATCAAATGGGACAACCAAAATATATTCAGATAGATCTCTTTGTCTGATACCAAAAAAAAAGATAAATTTAAAAGGAAAGAACAAAGATATTATATCCCTATAATGAGAGGAGTTAGACTTCCTCCAGCAGAGCCCTTTCATCAAGTGAGTAGCAAGGAGGAGGGTTTAAATGATTTGCCCAGAATCATGGAGGCAGTCTTATGAAGTATGAAACACTACTACTTATTTTATTATTTATTTGATTTTTCAAATGTGAGCTTGGCTGAAGAGCTTTAGGCTAAGTTAATGAAGTTAAAACCAAGGCATATATTACAAAAGTCCATGGTCAAAAAATTAACCAGTGTGTGTGTATGGGGGCATAAGATATGAAGTAAGGAAGGCATCATGAAAGACAGAAATCCCACTGTAGTGCCACCTTCTTGACCACAAAGACTAATAGCCTCTTAACCGTAGGAATTCACTCCAATAAGGCTTCATTTGGAACCTCTTAATTCTATGTGAGTGAAGCTTTAATGGTGTAGATTAGACCCATGGCCCATGATCTGAAGAAACACAGACAATGATTTTGTATGAACCTTGAGCAGGTCAGTAGCCAGAGGAATCATTCTAACCCAGACACTCATTCATCTTGTTAAAACTGCTTAAGCAATTTAGATCAAAACAAAACAAAACAAGGAGCCACCACAAATCAGCCTGAGAACTAAGACACTTGTAGATGGAAAATCATATGTTATCACTCCTGAGGTGATAGTAACTTGCATCGTAAATTGGGGTTTTAAGATTGAACCTGTTGTTCTTCCTTGGGACATTATCTAACTAGGTACACATCCCAGTCTGGCCAGCTCATCTGTATTCTTCAGCTTTATTCATTACCTATTCAGCAAGTTGTTTGTGAAGGTTGAAAAGAAGGAATTGCTAAAAAAATTTCGTTAAATAAATGGTATGAATTACCATACTCTTTTTACAAACAAAAAAAAATGAAAATCACTTTGGCCTCAATTATTTCCTCAACTATGAAGTTAATAGTTCATTGACATATATGTTATATTTTAAAAATGTCTCATAACCTTATCAATTAGAAATTCCAATGAAAAATAATAACTAAGGTATATATGTAGAAACAAGAGATAAATATGAGACAAATCAGTTAGCTATTATAAAATCTTTCTATTTTGACAACTAAATGTCATAAACTGATCTTTACAGCATTTTCAGCCAACAAGCAGAGAAGTGTCTAATATTAATAAGAACAGTAATCTACTAATTAATAATAATAGTCAATTCATAGGCTCTTCCAATCCTTCTGTTAATTTACTGATGCACTGATGCAAATGGCATGAAACTCTGATTGTTCTTTTTTCTCTTTCTGGTTCTCCTATTCTCTTTGTCAAAATCACCATCCATAAAGGCAAATGATATTTCATTGTACCAACACACTGCAGTTTGGTGCTTATTCTCCAGAGTGGAGAGTAGAGGCATTTCCAAATGCCATTTATTTTTCAGGTCACAGATCTTTACAACTTTGACTAGTACCTGATTTCCACTTCGCAAAAAATTTGTTTCCCACAATCTTGAAACATGCAAAGACTGTGCATAGTCAGTTTAATTTGTGGTTTTAACCCCTACATTTTCACATTCAAGGGAAACACCTGTCCTACTAACCATTGTTACTTTCATTTCAACAGACAATGCATTCAAATACTGATTAGAAGAAGATGCTGCGAGCTTCCAGTGCATAATCAAACAGAAGAACAATGAACACCCAGATTACATTAGAAGGACTGTGACTAAAGACATTTAGACAGAATGTGTGTTGATAGAGTAATTATTAGGTGGAGTAAATTGCAATGTAGAAGCTCTAACAAGTACTTGTATAAATAGTTTCTTTTCCACAAAAGAGATCTTGTAGTAGAGAAAAGAACGGTCTCTTCTAGTAATTTCCAAAATCAATTGCCTCAAGTTCTATTGTAAGAGTATTTTTAAAGTTTCACTCTATCTGTATTACATGTATTTAATTTTGAGTGGGTGCGTCTTGGTACTGGAAGCCATACCTTAGCCGGTGGTTTCTTCTTCACCTCGTGCAGGGAGAATCGATAGATGGACGCTGTGAGACGGCTACCTGGGGTGATCTAAAATGAAAAAGGCATTTTGAAATTAGGAAAAGAAACCTGCAAAACTTCAATAATGACAGCATCATTAAAGGATGTTTCTCAATCAACAACAGTTACAGTGGATGCACTGTGTATTAAGCCCAGTTATGTGTGGGCCTGGCCTGGAAGTGCAAAAGAGAGACTAAAACGAATGGATGAGCAAATGAAAATGGAAAAACAAACAAGAAAAGAAAACTAATCCTTTCTTTGGATGTGTTTATAAATTACTTGGGAAGTTGTAGCATTATAATTGGAGGAAACATCACTTTGTCAACTATAGCTACAGCCATTTCAACAGACACAGAAACTTCTTCAGTGAAGGCCCCTTGCTCTGAAATGCTTTGGTGTAGTTTTTCAAGTGTGATAACTGAAGTTGTTAAAAAATGGCCTGTTCTGAATAATAGAGAAGAATTTAGAGATCCCAGGATATCTGAGTGGTAGAGGAACAAGAAGAGAGATGGGGAAGGTAAGTGTGAAAACAGGAAAGAAGGGATCAATAAGATAAATGCTCATCCCCACAAACTTGCAAATTTTTGCAAAATAGGCAAACTTTCAATAAATGTGATGATATATTTTGTGGAAATCAGTAAAAGAAATTCATTTCAGATGGGATTGACACAGAGTAGGAGAGTATAAACTCCCTGTAACTTAGCATACACCTTAAAGAGGGCTTTTAAATTTCTTAGGCTGCGAAATCCAGAGAAGTGTTCAAGAATATTTTCTAGAGGTGAAGGACCTCATTGAACATAAAATACACTACAAGAGTATTATTCATGTAATATAACATATTAATACGAATCTCAGTGTGGCAGGCTGAATGACAACACCATCCCCTAAATATGTCCACATTCTAATCCCCAGAACCCATAAATGGTCCTGTACACAGTAGAAGGGACTTTGTAGATGTGATTAAGTTAAGGATCTTGAGATGAAGAGGTTACTTAGATTATCTGGGTGACCCCAAATGTAACCATAAGGATCTTTATAAGTGAAAGATGGAGGTAAAAGGAACAGAGTCAAAGAGAGAGATTGGAAGATGCTATGTTTCTGATTTTGAAGATAAAGAAAGGGGCCATGAGCAAAGGATGCAAGTGACCAGTAGAAATTGGAAAAGGCAAGGAAATCGATCATCCCTAAAGCCTCCAAAAGAAATGTAGCCCTGCTAACACTTTGAGTTTACCTTAGTAAGACTTCCAAAACTGCAAATACTAAATGTTTATTCTTTTAAACCACTAAATTTGTTGTAATTTGTTGCACCAACAGTAAGAAACTAACATGCTCAGATTGGTGAATCTTGATAAACTAAGAGTCAGATCTACAACTTTTCAAGACTTGACCAAATATTAAGAAAACAATCAGATTGCTAAGGCATGGTGTGGATGGGAGGATAAAAACCACTGAATTGTACACTTTGAAATGGTGAATTTTATGTTATGTGAAATTTTATGTTATATGAATTATATCTCAACAAAAATCAATCAATAACTGACAGAATAAAGATTATACACTAATAACCAAGTTTTGCTTTAACCTATTGTTTGACTGTTTAAATGTAACCCTGACCTATTTTCTTATTTTTCTGAAAACATAATTGATGACGATGATGATGATGATGATAGCGGTGATAATGATGAAAACAATTTTGATGAAGACACCAGGCTGCTTATTGTTCAGCCTAACTCTGTTTCCACCCTAAAAAAATACAATTAGTAAATA
Organism: Pseudorca crassidens; assembly: GCF_039906515.1. NCBI lineage: Eukaryota > Metazoa > Chordata > Mammalia > Artiodactyla > Delphinidae > Pseudorca > Pseudorca crassidens. Next base: position 59,152,513 of record NC_090304.1, read on the forward strand.
AAACGAATATAAGATCCTCCCTTTACTTACACCTTTGTAAACTATACCCTTTCTGACTGATTTCTACCCACCTAAAATTCAGTTCCAGATTTTTTTTTTTATCAACTACCCTGAATAATGCTTTCACCTCTGTTCCAAAGTGACCCTGTGATCTGCATTCCAGGAGGGATCCAGCCCCTGGACTTTGTCTTTCTCTACACGGAGATATGGCTGACCAGTCCACCCCCACATTCAGAGCAGGACTTTGATAGTATCTGCTTCTGCATATGATGGTTCATATGACGGGAAGATGGGAGGTCAGATTTAGGGAAAGAGAGCTAATGAAGATGGTCCAGAAAATGCAGCTAGACCTTGCTATGTCCTACAGATAAGACTATTGTCCCAACTCTTAGAGAAGATGGTAAAACCTGGTTGAACATAGTACTTTCTTGTTTAATAATTTTGAAAGCAGTATACCAACAAATAGTCACCCATGCATACATTAAGAGGATGCATCACAATGAAACAAAAGCTGTGAAGATTATACTTATTTTCTTTAACATCTTTATTAGAGTACAATTGCTTTACAATGGTGTGTTAGCTTCTGCTTCATAACAAAGTGAATCAGTTATGCCTATACATATGTCCCTGTATCTCTTCCCTCTTGCATCTCCCTCTCTCACACCCTCCCTTTCCCACCCCTCTAGGTGGTCACAAAGCACCGAGCTAATCTCCCTGTGCTATGCGGCTGCTTCCCACTAGCTATCTATTTTACATTTGGTAGTGTATATATGTCCATGACTCTCTCTCACTTTGTCCCAGCTTACCCTTCCCCCTCCCCATATTCTCAAGTCTATTCTCTAGTACGTCTGCATCTTTATTGCCGTCTTGCCCCTAGGTTCTTCAGACCATACACTTTCTTTTTTTAGATTCCATATATATGTGTTAGCATATGGTATTTGTTTTTCTCTTTCTGACTTACTTCACTCTGTATGACAGTCTTTAGGTCCATCCACCAAACTATAAATACCTCGGTTTCATTCCTTTTTATGGGTGAGCAATACTCCATTGTATATATGTGCCATATCTTCTTTATTCATTCCTCTGTTGATGGACACTTAGGTTGCTTCCATGTCCTGGATATTGTAAATAGAACTGCAATGAACATTTGGTACATGACTCTTTTTGAATTATGGTTTTCTCAGGGTATATGCCCAGTAGTGGGATTGCTGGGTCGTATGGTAGTTCTATTTTTAGTTTTTAAAGTAAACTCCATACTGTTCTCCGTAGTGGCTGTATCAATTTACATTCCCACCAACAGTGCAAGAGGGTTCCCTTTTCTCCACACCCTCTCCAGCATTTATTCTTTGTGGATTTTTGGATGATGGCCATTCTGACCAGTATGAGATGATATCTCATTGTAGTTTTGATTTGCATTTCTCTAATGATTAATGGTGTTGAGCATTCTTTCATGTGTTTGCTGGCAATCTGTATATCTTCTTTGGAGAAATGTCTATTTAGGTCTTCTGCCCATTTTTGGATTGGGCTGTTTGTTTTATTTGATATTGAGCTGCATGAGTTGCTTGTATGTTTTGGACATTAATCCTTTGTCAGTTGCTTCATTTGCAAATATTTTCTCCCATTCTGAGGGTTGTCTTTTGCTCTCGTTTATGGTTTCCTTTGCTGTGCAAAAGCTTTGAAGTTTCATTAGGTCCCATTTGTTTATTTTTGTTTTTATTTCCATTTCTCTAGGAGGTGGGTCAAAAACAATCTTGCTGTGATGTATGTCATAGAGTGTTCTGCCTATGTTTTCCTCTAACAATTTGATGGTGTCTGGCCTTACAGTTAGGTCTTTAATCCATTTTGAGTTTACTTTTGTGTATGGCATTAGGGAGCGTTCTAATTTCATTATTTTACATGTAGCTGTCCAGTTTTCCCAGACCACTTATTGAAGAGGCTGTCTTTTCTCCATTGTATATTCTTGCCACCTTTATCAAAGATAAGGCGACCATATGTGCGTGGGTTTATCTCTGGGCTTTCTATCCTGTTCCATTGATCTATATTTCTGTTTTTGTGCCAGTACCATACTGTCTTGATTACTGTAGATTTGTAGTATAGTCTGAAGTCAGGGAGCCTGATTCCTCCAGCTGTGTTTTTCTTTCTGAAGATTACTTTGGCTATTAGGGATCTTTTGTGTTTCCATACAAATTGTGAATTTTTTTCTTCTAGTTCTGTGAAAAATGCCATTAGTAGTTTGATAGGGATTGCATTGAATCTGTAGATTTCTTTGGGTAGTAGAGTCATTTTCACAATGTTGATTCTTCCAATACAAGAACATGGTATATCTCTCCATATCTTTGTATCATCTTTAATTTCCTTCATCAGTGTCTTATAATTTTCTGCATACAGGTCTTCTGTCCCCTTACGTAGGTTTATTCCTAGATATTTTATTCATTTTGTTGCAATTGTAAATGGGAGTGTTTTCTTAATTTCACTTTCAGATTTTTCATCATTACTGTATAGGAATGCAAGAGATTTCTGTGCATTAATTTTGTATCCTGCTAGTTTACCAAATTCATTGATTAACTCTAATAGTTTTCTGGTAGCATCTTTAGGATTCTCCATGTATAGTATCATGTCATTGGCAGACAGTGACAGCTATAGTTCTTCTTTTCCAATTTGTATTCCTTTTATTTCTTCTTCTCTGATTACTGTGGCTAAAACTTACAAAACTATGTTGAATAATAGTGGTGAGAGTAGGCAACCTTGTCTTCTTCCTGATCTTAGTGGAAATGTTTTCAGTTTTTCACCATTGAGGATGACGTTGGCTGTGGGTTTGCCATATATGGCCTTTAATATTTTGAGGAAAGTTTCCTCTATGCCTACTTTCTGGAGGGTTTTTATCATAAATGTGTGTTGAATTTTGTTGAGAGCCTTCTCTGAATCTATTGAGATGATCATACGGTTTTTCTCCTTCAATTTGTTAATATGGTGTATCACGCTGATTGATTCGCATATATTAAAGAATCCTTGCATTCCTGGAATAAACCCCACTTGATCATAGTGTATGATCCTTTTAATGTGCTATTGGATTCTGTTTTCTAGTATTTTGTTGAGGATTTTTGCATCTAAGTTCATCAGCGATATTGGCCTGTAGTTTTCTTTCTTTGCGACATCTTTGTCTGGTTTTGGTATCAGGGTGATGGTGGCCTCGTAGCATGAGTTTGGGAGTATTCCTCCCTCTGCTATATTTTGGAAGAGTTTGAGAAGGATAGCTGTTAGCTCTTCTCTAAATGTTTGATAGAATTTGCCTGTGAAGCTATCGGGTCCTGGGCTTTTGTTTGTTGGAAGATTTTTAATCACAGTTTCAATTTCAGTGCTTGTGATTGGTCTGTTCATAGTTTCTATTTCTTCCTGTTTCAGTCTCAGAAAGTTGTACATTTCTAAGAATTTGTCCATTTCTTCCAGGTTGCCCATTTTAATGGCATATATTTGCTTGTAGTAATCTCTCATGATCCTTTGTATTTCTGCAGTGTCAGTTGTTACTTCTCCTTTTTCATTTCTAATTCTATTGATTTCAGTCTTCTCCCTTTTTTTCTTGATGAGTCTGGCTAATGGTTTATCAATTTTCTTTAATCTTCTCAAAGAACCAGCTTTTAGTTTTATTGATCTTTGCTATTGTTTCCTTCATTTATTTCTGATTTAATCTTTATGATTTCTTTCCTTCTGCTAACTTTTGGGTTATTTGTTCTTCTTTCTCTAATTGCTTTAGGTGTAAGGTTAGATTGTTTATTTGAGATGTTTCTTGTTTCTTAAGGTAGGCTTGTACAGCTATAAACTTCCCTCTTAGAACTGCTTTTGCTGCATCCCATGTTTTGTGTCATTGTGTTTTCATTGTCATTTTTTTCTAGGTATTTTTTGATTTCCTCTTTGATTTCTTCAGTGATCTCTTGGTTATTAAGTAGTGTGTTGTTTAGCCTCCATGGGTTTGTATTCCTTACAGATTTTTTTCCTGTAATTGATATATATTCTCATAGTGTTGTGGTCAGAAAAGATACTTGATATGATTTCAATTTTCTTAAATTTACCAAGGCTTGATTTGTGAACCAAGATATGATCTATCCTGGAGAATGTTCCATGAGCACTTGAGAAGAATGTGCATTCTGTTGTTTTTCGATGGAATGTCCTATAAGTATCAATTAAGTCCATCTTGTTTAATGTATCATTTAAAGCTTATGTTGCCTTATTTATTTTCATTTTGGATGATCTGTCCACTGCTGAAAGTGGGGTGTTAAAGTCCCTTACTATGATTGTGTTACTGTCGATTTCCCCTTTTATGGCTGTTAGTATTTTCCTTATGTAGTGAGGTGCTCCTATGTTGGGTGCATAAATATTACAATTATTATGTTCTTTTTGGCTTCATCCCTTGATCATTATGTAGTTTCCTTCTTTGTCTCTTGTAATAGTCTTTGTTTTAAAGTCTATTGCGTCTGATATGAGAATTGCTACTCCAGCTTTCTTTTGATTTCCATTTGCATGGAATATCTTTTTCCATCCCCTCACTTTCAGTCTGTATGTGTCCCTAGGTCTGAAGTGGGTCTCTTGTAGACAGCATATATACGGGACTTGTTTTTGTATCCATTCAGCCAGTCTATGTCTTTTGGTTGGAGCATTTAGTCCATTTACATTTAAGGTCATTATTGATATGTATGTTCCTATTTCCATTTTCTTAATTGTTTTGGGTTTATTATTGTAGGTCTTTTCCTTCTCTTGTGTTTCCTGCCTAGAGAAGTTCCTTTAGAATTTTTTGTAAAGCTGGTTTGGTGGTGCTGAATTCTGTTAGCTTTTGCTTCTCTGTAAAGCTTTTAATTTCTTCGTCAAATCTGAATGAGATCCTTGCTGCGTAATCTTGGTTGCAGGTTTTTCTCCTTCATCACTTTAAATATGTCTACTCCCTTCTGGCTTGCAGAGTTTCTGCTGAAAGATCAGCTCTTAACCTTATGGGGATTCCCTTATGTGTTCTTTGTTGCTTTTCCCGTGCTGCTTTTAATATTTTTCTTTGTATTTAATTTTTGATAGTTTGATTAATATGTGTCTTGGCATGTTTCTCCTTGGATTTATCCTGTATGGGACTCTCTGTGCTTGCTGGACTTGACTATGTATTTCCTTTCCCATACTAGGCAAGTTTTCAACTGTAATCTCTTCAAATATTTTCTCAGTCCCTTTCTTTTACTATTCTTCTTCTGGGACCCCCATAATTCAAATGTGGGTGTGTTTAATGTTGTTCCAGAGGTCTCTGAGACTGTCCTCAATTCTTTTCATTCTTTTTTCTTTATTCTGCTCTGCAGTAGTTATTTCCACTATTTTATCTTCCACGTCACTTATCCGTTTTTCTGCCTCAGTTATTCTGCTATTGATCCCTTCTAGAGAATTTTTAATTTAATTTATTGTGTTGTTCATCACTGTTTGCTTGCTCTTTAGTTCTTCTAGGTCCTTGGTAAACGTTTCTTGTTATCTTCTCCATTGTATTCCCAAGATTTTGGACCAGTTTTACTATCATTATTCTCAATTCTTTTTCAGGTAGGCTGCCTATTTCCTCTTCATTTGTTAGGTCTGGTGGGTTTTTGCCTTGCTCCTTCATCTGCTGTGTGTTTCTCTGTCTTCTCATTTTGCTTAAATTTCTGTGTTTGGGGTCTCCTTTTTTGCAGGCTGCAGGTTCGTAGTTTCTATTGTTTTTGGTGTCTGTCCCCAGTGGCTAAGGTTGGTTCAATGGGTTGTGTAGTTTTCCTGGTGGATGGGACTAGTGCCTGTGTTCTGGTGGAGGAGGCTGGATCTTGTCTTTCTGGTGGGCAAGTCCACGTCTGGTGTCGTGATTTGGGGTGTTTGTGGCCTTATTATGATTTTAGGCAGCCTCTCTGCTAATGGGTGGGGTTGTGTTCCTGTCTTGCTAGTTGTTTGGCATAGGTTGTCCTGCACTGTAACTTGCTGGTCGTTGAGTGAAGCTGGGTGTTGGTGTTGAGATGGAGATCTCTGGGAGATTTTTGCCGTTTGATATTACATGGAGCTGGGAGGTCTCTTGTGGACCAGTGTCCTGAACTTGGCTCTCCCACCTCAGTGGCAGAGTCCTGACGCCTGCCTGGAGCACCAAGAGCCTGTCCTCCACACAGCTCAGAATAAAAGGGAGGAAAAAGAAAGAAAGAAAGTAGAAGATTAAAAAAAATCAAATAAAGTTATTAAAATAAAAAAATAATTATTAGGAAAAAAAATTTTAAGTTAAAAAAAAGAAAAAAAAAGGACAGACAGAACCCTAGGACAAATGGTAAAAGCAAAGCTATTCAGAGAAAATCACACACAGAAGCATACATATACACACTCACAAAAAGAGAAAAAGGGAAAAAAAAATATATATAGCCTTGTTCCCTAAGTCCACCTCCTCAATTTGGGATGATTCACTGTATATTCAGGTATTGCACAGATGCAGGTACATGAAGTTGATTGTGGAGCTTTAATCCGCTGCTCCTGAGGCTGCTAGGAGAGATTTCCCTTTCTCTTCTTTGTTCACACAGCTCCTGGGGTTCAGCTTTCGATTCGGACCACATCTGCGTGTAGGTCGCCTGAGGGCATCTGTTCTTCACTCAGACAGGACGGGGTTAAAGGAGCAGCTGATTTGGGGCTCACTCAAGCTGGGGGGAGGGAGGGGTATGGAATGTGGCGCGAGCCTGTGGCGGCAGAGGCCAGCATGACGTTGCACCAGCCTGAGGTGTGCTGTGCGTTCTCCCGGGGAAGCTGTCCTTGGATCTCGGCACCCTGACAGTGGCGGGCTGCACAGGCTCCCAGGAGGGGAGGTATGGGTAGTGACCTGTGCTTGCTGCTGCAGCAGCAGCCTTAGCGTCTCATGCCCGTCTCTGGGGTCCACACTGATAGCCGCGTCTCATGCCTGTCTCTGGAGCTCCTTTAAGCGGTGCTCTGAATCCCCTCTCCTGGCAAACCAGGAAACAAAGAGGCAAGAAAAAGTCTCTTGCCTCTTCAGCAGCTCCAGACTTTTTCCCAGACTCCCTCCCAGCTAGCTGTGGTGCACTAACCCCCTTCAGGCTGTGTTCACGCCGCCAACCCCAGTCTTCTCCCTGGGATCTGACCGAAGCCCCAACCTCAGCTCCCAGCCCCGGCCCGCCCCAGCGGGTGAGCAGATAAGCCTCTAGGGCTGATGAGTGCTGGTCAGCACTGATCCTCTGTGTGGGAATCTCTCCGCTGTGCCCTCCGAACCCCTGTGGCTGCACTCTCCTCCATGGCTCCGAAGCTTCCCCACCACCACCCGCAGTCTCCGCCAGTGAAGGGGCTTCCTAGTGTGTGGAAACTTTTCCTCCTTCACGGCTCCCTCCCAGATGTGCAGGTCTCATCCCTATTCTTTTATCTCTGTTTTTCCTTTTTTCTTTTGCCCTACCCAGGTACGTGGGGATTTTTTTGCCTTTTGGGAGGTCTGAGGTCTCCTGCCAGCGTTCAGTAGGTGTTCTGTAGGAGTTGTTCCACATGTAGATGTATTTCTGATGTATTTGTGGGGAGGAAGCTGATCTCCGTTTCTTACTCTTTCGCCATCTTGAAGCCACTCCCTCTATACTTATTTTTCAGCTGATATTTAGTGATTGTAATGAGCGCAGCATTGTGACAATCACCTTCTTTATCATATTGTAAACATCATAACAAATCTAAAAAGTTACAATTATGTTTTTCCATTTTATAAATGAGGAAACTAAAGATGAAAAATTTTTTTAAAATAACTTTACCCAATTGATATCCTATTCAGTTTTGTCTCACTATAAACTTGAGCTTTAAACTTCTTTGAGATATAACCTCTTTTTTTTAATACAAATAATGTGTTGGGTTTGATAAAGACATCATTTCAACTTAAAAAAAATTATTTGGGTCTGTCATTGTTTCTTTTCCTCCTCTCTCTCTTCTTTTCTTTCTTGGAAGATTATTTGATTCACTAGGAAAAATATCTTGTAATATTTTTTACTGTGTTTACTGCCTTGTCCTTTCATTTGAAGATATACACCCTAGAGAAAATGGCTGCACTTTCTCATGGAGAGAGCTCTTGCATTCCTTCAGAGTTTTGTTACTAAGGCCAAGGGATTATCCTGATTTCAATGGACAAATGCAAGGAATAATGGCAAATCACCAATGAAAACTTTTAAGTTATCGAGAGAAAACATACTGCAAGGTGTCACTCTGGAATTGAGATTATACAAAGCCACACCTAATATTTCAGCTTGACTGCAGACTAGTAAAGTGATACAAGATATTAAGAAAACACATCAGGTTCAGAGGTCTATAATTAATCTTGTCAGCAGATGCGGCAGGACAGATTCCTGTTTAAACTTGCATCTTGATGAGACTTTTTCCTCTTTTTACTCTATCGGTACACAGCACACTGGGGACCCAAGGGATCTAAACCCATTACAGTGGTTTTACAGTCACGTTCATGCTCACTGCATGCCCTGCTTGTGCTTGGTGGCATTAACTATTTAACTGTGACCATGATGTTGTGGAGACAGTGGCAGCTATTAGTGCATTTTTTATACATGCTGTTGAAGAACAAATATAAAATTAAAAAGTCTGTGTCCCAGGCTTCAGGTAGAATAAATGGTCAGGGGACAATGCATTCTGTATTTAGTTTCTGTAATTGAATTATATCACAAAGCTTTCTAAACATATGTATGCATCATATTCTATAATAGAGTGAAATGTGCAGAATCATAAGCAATAATTCTATCATTAAGTTTTAATGTGCAAGTGTTGGATAAAAATGCATGCATCTAAACCTTGAAACAATACTAGTGAAGGTAACTTATTTTGAAACCCAAGAGATCGATTAAATTATTATCTTTTAGTAACATTAAAAACAGAGGAAATGATTGCAGGTTGAGGAAAATGGGTATCTCTTTAGTGAACAAGTGAGTGAATAGTGGAGTTTCATTTTGATCAGACTTATTCCTCATTATTTAATTTGCCTTTAGAAAAAATTAAAGGAAAAAGAATAAAAGAAAAGTTATTTTTTAGTTTTTCTTATATGCTCTCTATTTGTCATAGTTCTTATTTTAGAAGTTTCTGTTATTAATTATAATACAGCAACATGCCACATTACATTGGGATATGACACATATTTTATACACTTATATAACTAATGTACAGTAAATTCATGTAAAATGGGAAGTATTTCTTAGAAAAATACAAATGACTCAAAGAGCTGTGTGTTTTCTTTCTCACTCTCAACCTCTTAAATCCAAGTAATTTATAATCTGCATGGTGTCAGGGAGATGGAATATGATCTACTCTGCAACATGAATTAGGATAGTGGATAGTAAAGCAAATTTTATATATATATATATATATATATATATATATATACACACACACACACGTATTATATATATGTATACAGATTATATATATATATATATATATGTATGTATGTATGTATGTATGTATTTGTATCATTAGCAGGTAATCATCTAGGCTTTGCTGGATCTAGTTAGAATGATTCTAGTATTCTATGTAGAAATCTTCCTGGTTTAAAGTAAGTGAGAGTAATTGTGGATAACTTTTATTCTAAGGACCCATTTTAAATCATTTCCATTTAAGTTAACAAGCATTAATTTTCTTCATATTTATTGATATCTAACACTATATTTTATATGTATTTGTCTATTTACTGATTATCTTCTCCACTAGAATGGAAGTTTCATGGTGGCAGAATTTTTGTCGATGTCTTTTAACCTCTTTATACAAAGGCTTTTGAAGATTTCTTCACTTTGATGGTTTGTGAAAAATGGCTGAAGACATCCCAGTCCTACTATGCAAAAAACAGGCCGTAATTGTGTTCTTCTAGGTGCATCAATCCAAGTCTTCTCTTGGGTCTCTGGACCCATGCGGAACAAAGGAACAAGTGAGTGTTTATCACAAAGGTGAAAGAAGTCTTCACAGAGTAGCCAGGTGTACAATTCTACGTCTTTTTTCATGCAAAGCTACTCTGGGATCTGTTCCTTTCTCTTTCATTATTTCTTTGTAATTTTTCATCCACTTGTTAATTTACACCCCAATTGTATTGAATTTCTTCCACTTTTCAGAATACATCGTATGTCTCACTGTCTCTAGTCCTTGGCATATATACTCCAACCCCCACTGTTCATCTGGTTAACTTTTACTTATCCTTAACATCAGTCTGGGTGTCACAGGTGTCACTATTTTTGAAAAATCTTTCCTGATCTCTGAATCTTGGTTTGATATCCCTACTATATGATCTCATATTATCATGGGTTTTCCCCAATCACAAATTTACCACTCCCACCACTACCCCAAATGTAATTCTACTTCAGTAGAGTAGAAGCTCACTGAAGGCAGAGCCCAGGACATGTTTGTTCATTATTGTGTCTCCACATACTTATTAGTCTGTAATATAAATATGTTTATGTGCATATGTATATGTACAGTGGTAAGGAATTTGGACTCTATCCAGTGATAAATGGGAATATCACTTATTGAAAAATATCATCACTGATAATTTATAACAAACTGGAAAATGTCAACTTCTATTAAAAATATTTTGCTTATAAAGAAAGGTGATCTATTCATAAAAAATTTCCATTTAATACTCATGGGATATATATCCCAGGTTCTGGCATTGAGAGGCTGGGTTTTGGTCATGTAGAGAACTCAGGTTTTCAGTCTAGTATTCTTCACTGACCATATTAGATTCATAGGCAGACCTGATGCTACAGGTTTTCATGACACTGGCTCTATGGTTTGAGCGTGGGAAGGTGTACAGATTTTCACTGAAAGGAGCCAAGATGTGCACCATGATTGGAATAATCTGCAATATTAATAGCAATATTGTAACATGTATTTTGTAGTAGTGTTGATAATGACTCAGATCCCCTTACTCCCAAAGGGCTGCTTGTTCCCAAAAGCTCCTCCAGTCACAGGATTGGCCCTTACTGGTCCAAATTGGGTCATGTGCCCATATCTGAACCAATCATGGGTGGTCAGGGATGGGCTGAGGCTCTGATTGGCCAGGCATGGAACATGTGTCTATTCCTGAACCAATCACATTGGTCAGGGATGGGGTAAGGCTCTGATTGGCTAGGATTGGAACCTGTGCCCATCCCTTTAAATGGCACTAATATGGCCCTGTCAGCTTCATCCAAACTATGTGGATGGAGAATGGAGGTGGAGTTCTCTAGAGGAAAGTCAGGATTCTGTAAGAGAAGATGAGATGAATGCTAGGCAGGTATGAACAACAGATGTCAACTAGACCCTTGAAGAAGACAGTTCATTTCAGTCTTATTGCATAGCCTGAATGAGAGTTCAAAAGATCAGATTTTTAAATTTAGTCTAGGGGAGATTGGTTCAAGATGGCAGAGTAGAAGGACGTGCTCTCACTCCCTCCTGTGAGAGCACCAGAATCACAACTAACTGCTGAACAATCATTGAAAGGAAGACACTGGAACTCACCAAAAAAGATACCTCACATCCAAAGACAAAGGAGAAGCCACAATGAGATGGTGGGAGGGGCACAATCACAATAAAATCAAATCTCATAACTGCTGGGGGGGGTGACTCACAAACTGAAGAAAAATTATACCACACAAGTCCACCCACTGGAGTGAATATTCTGAGCCCCATATCAGGCTTGCGAATCAGGGGGCCTGGAAATGGGAGGAGGAATTCCCAGAGAATCAGACTTTGAAGGGTAGTGGGATTTCATTGCAGGACTTCGAAAGGACTGGGAGAAACAGAGACTCCACTCTTGGAGGGCATACACAAAGTAGTGTGCGCATCAGGACCAAGGGGGAAGGTGCAGTGACCCCAAAGGAGACTGAACCAGACACACGTGCTGGTGTTGGAGGGTATCCTGCAGAGGCAGGGTGTGGCTGTGGCTCACCACAGGGACAAGGAAACTGGCAGCAGAAGTTCTGGGAAGCACTCCTTGGCATGACCGTCCCAGAGTCCACCATTAGCCCAACCAAAGAGCCTGTAGCCTCCAGTGCTGGGTCGTCTCAGGCCAAACAACCAACAGGGAGGGAACTCAGCCACATCCATCAGCAGACAAGTGAATTAAAGTTTTACTGAGTTCTGCCCACCAGAGCAACACCCAACTATACCCACCACCAGTCCCTCCCATCAGGAAGCTTCCACAAGCCTCTTAGATAGCCTCATCCACCAGAGGGCAGACGGCAGAAACAAGAAGAACTACAATCCTGCAGCCTAAGGAATGAAAACCGCATTCACAGACAGACAAAATGAAAAGGCAGAGGGCTATGTACCAGATGAAGGAACAAGATAAAACACCAGAAAAACAACTAAATGAAGTGGAGATAGGCAACATTCGAGAAAAAGAATTCAGAGCAATGATAGTGAAGATGATCCAGGACCCCAGAAGAAGAATGCAGGAAAAGATTGAGAAAATGCAAGAAATGTTTAACAAAGACCTAGAAGAATTAAAGAACAAACAAGCAGAGATGAACAATACAATAACTGAAATGAAAAATACACTACAAGGAATCAATAGCAGAATAACTGAGGCAGAAGAACGGATAAGTGACCTGGAAGACAGAATGGTGGAATTCATTGCTGTGGAACAGAAAAAAGAATGAAAAGACATGAAGAGCAGCCTAAGAGACCTCTGGGACATTAAACACACCAACATTCGCATTATAGGGGTCCCAGAAGGAGAAGAGAAAAATAAAGGACCTGAGAAAATATTTGAAGAGATTTTAGCTGACGATTTCCCTAACATGGGAAAGGAAACAGCCACCCAACTCCAAAAAGTACAGAGAGTCCCACGCAGGATAAACACAAGGACAAACATGCCAAGACACATAGTAATAAAACTGACAAAAATTAAAGAAAAACTATTAAAAGCAATAAGGGACAAATGACAAATAACATACAAGGGAACTCCCATAAGGTTAACAGCTGATTTCTCAGCAGAAACTCTACAAGCCAGAAGGAAGTGACATGATATATTTAAAGTGATGAAAGGGAAGAACTTACAACCAAGATTACTCTATCCAGCAAGGATCTCCTTCAGGTTCGACAGAGAACTCAAAAGCTTTACAGATAAGCTAAAGCTAAGAGAATTCAGCACCATGAAACCAGATTACAACAAATGCTAAAGTAACTTCTCTTAGTGGAAACACAAGAGAAGAAAAGAACCTACAAAAACAAATCCAAAACAATGAAGAAAATGTAATAGGAACATACATATCAATAATTACCTTAAATGTAAATGGATTAAATGCTCCAACCAAAAAACACAGGCTCACTGAATGGACATAAAAACAAGAGCCATATATATATGCTGTCTACAAGAGACCCACTTCAGACCTAGGGACACATACAGACTGAAAGTGAGGGGATGGAAAAAGATTTTCCATGCAAATGGAAATCCAAAGAAACATGCAGTAGCAATACTCATATCAGATAAAATAGACTTTAAAATAAAGAATATTGGGCTTCCCTGGTGGCACAGTGGTTGAGAGTCCGCCTGCCGATGCAGGGGACATGGGTTCGTGCCCCGGTCTGGGAATATCCCACATGCCGCGGAGCGGCTGGGCCCATAAGCCATGGCTGCTGAGCCTGAGCGTCCAAAGCCTGTGCTCCGCAGCGGGAGAGGCCACAACAGTGAGAGGCCCGCGTACCACAAAAATAAATAAATAAATAAATAAAAAATAAAGAATATTACAAGAGACAAGGAAGGACACTACATAATGATCAAGAGATCAATCCAATAAGAAGATATAATAATTCTAAATATCTATGCACCCAAGATAGGAGAACCTCAATACATAAGGCAAATGCTAACAGTTAAAAAAGACGAAATCGACAGTAACACAATAATAGTGGGGGATTTTAACACCTCACTTACACCAATGGACAGATCATACAGACAGAAAATTGGTAAGGAAACACAAGCTTTAAATGACACAATAGACCAGATAGATTTAATTGATATTTATAGGACATTCCACTCAAAAACAGCAGAATAAACTTTGTTTTCAAGTGCACATGGAACATTCTCCAGGATACATCACACCTTGGGTCACAAAGCAAGCCTGAGTGAATTTAAGAAAACTGAAATCATATCAAGCATCTTTTCTGACCACAACACTATGGGATTAGAAATCAAATACAGGGAAAAAAACGTAAAAAACACAAACACATGGAGGCTAAACAATACATTACTAAATAACCAAGAGATCACTGAAGAAATCAAAAAATACCTAGAGACAAATGACAATGAAAACGCGACAATCCAAAACCTATGGGATGCAGCAAAAGCAGTTCTAAGAGGGAAGTTTATAGCAATACAAGCTTACCTCAGGAAACAAGAAAATTTTCAAATGAACAATCTAACCTGACACCTAAAGGAACTACTGAAAGAAGAACAAACAAAACCCAAAGTCAGTAGAAGGAAATAAATCATAAAAATCAAAACAGAAATAAATGAAATAAAAACAAGGAATAAAATGGCAAATATCAATAAAACTAAAAGCTGTTCTTTGAGAAGATAAACAAAATTGATAAATATTTAGCCAGACTCATCAAGAATATGAGGGAGAGGACACAAATCAATAAAATTAGGAATGTAAAAGGAGAAGTTACAGTGGACACCACAGAAATACAAAGCATCATAAGAGACTACTACAAACAACTCTATGCCAATAAAATGGACAACCTGGAAGAAATGGACAAATTCTTACAAAGGTATAACCTTCCAAGACTGAACCAGGAAGAAATAGAAAATATGAATAGAATAATCACAAGTAATGAAATTGAAACTGTGATTAAAATTCTTCCAACAAACAGAAGTCCAGGACCAGATGGCTTCATAGGTGAAGTCTGTCATTTAGAGAAGAGCTAACACGCATCATTCTTAATCTCTTCCAAAAAACTGCAGAGGATCAGAATGGGCATCATCGGAAAACCTACAAACAACAAACTCATTCTACAAGGCCACTGCCACCCTGATACCAATACCAGACAAAGATACTACCAAAAAAGAAAATTACAGACCAATATCACTGATGAATATAGGTGCAAAAATCCTCAACCAAATACTAGCAAATAGATTCCAACAGCACATTAAAAGGATCATATATCATGATCAAGTACAATTTATCCCAGGGATGCAAGGATTCTTCAATATGCACAAATCAATCAATGTGATATACCATACTAACAAACTGAAAAATAAAAACCATATGATCAAATCAATAGATGCAGAAAAAGCTTTTGACAAAATTCAACACCCATTTATGATAAAAACTCTCCAGAGAGTGGGCATAGAGGGAACCTACCTCAACATGATAAAGGCCATATATGACAAACCCACAGCAAACATCATTCTCAAAGGTGAAAACCTGAAAGCATTTCCTCTAAGATCAGGAACAAGCAAGGACGTCCGCTCTCCCCACTGTCATTCAACATAGTTATGGAAATCCTAGCCTCGGCAGTCAGAGAAGAAAAAGAAATAAAAGGAATACAAATCGGAAAGAAGTAAAACTGTCACTGTTTGCAGATGACATTATACTATACATAGATAATTCTAAAGATACCACCAGAAAACTACTAGAGCTAATCAATGAATTTGGTAATACTGCAGGCTACAAAATTAATGCACAGAAATATCTTGCATTCCTATACACTAACAATGAAAGATCAGAAAGAGAAATTAAGGAAACAATTCCATTCACCATTGCAACAAAAATAATATAATAACTCGGAACAAACCTACCTAAGGAGGCAAAAACCAATACTCACAAAACTATAAGACACTGATGAAAGAAATCAAAGATGACACAGACAGATGGAGAGATGTACCATGTCCTTGGATTGGAAAAATCAATATTGTGAAAAATGACTATACTACCCAAAGTAATCTATAGATTCAGTACAATCGCTATCAAATTACCAATGGCATGTTTTACATAACTAGAATAAAAAAATCTTAAAATTTATATGGAGACATAAAAGACCCCAAACAGCCAAAGCAATCTTGAGGGGAAAATATGGTGCTGGAGGAATCAGACTCTCTGACTTCAGACTATACTTCAAATCCACAGTAATCAAGACAGTATGGTACTGGCACAAAAACAGAAATGCAGATCAATGGAACAGGATAGAAAGCCCAGAGATAAACCCATGTACCTATGGTCAACTAATGTACGACAAGGGAGGTACGGATATACAATGGAGAAAAGACAGTCTCTTCAGTAAGCGGTGCTGGGAAAACTGGACAGCTACATGTAAAAGAATGAAATTAGAATACTCCCTAACACCGTACACAAAAATAAACTCAAAATGGATTAAAGACCTAAATGTAAGACCAGACACTATAAAACTCTTAGAGGAAAACATAGGAAGAACACTCTTTGACATAAATCACAGCAAGATCTTTTTTGACCCACCTCCTAGAGTAATGGAAATAAAAACAAAAATAAACAAATGGGACTTAATGAAACTTAAAAGCTTTTGCACAGCAAAGGAAACTATAAACAAGACAAAAAGACAACCCTCAGGATGTGAGAAAATATTTGCAAACAAATCAACGGACAAAGGATTAATCTACAAAATATATAAACAGCCATGCAGCTCAATATTAAAAAAAAAAAAAAAACCCAATCTAAATATGGGCAGAAGACCTAAATAGAAATTTCTCTAAAGAAGACATACTAGATGGCCAAGAGGCACATGAAAAGCTGCTCAACATCACTAATTATTAGAGAAATGCAAATCAAAACTACAGTGAGGTATCACCTCACACCTGTTAGAATGGGCATCATCAGAAAACCTACAAACAACAAATGCTGGAGAGGGTGTGGAGAAAAGGGAACCCTCCTGCACTGTTGGTGGGAATGTAAATTGATACAGCCACTATGGAAAACAGTATAGAGGTTCCTTAAAAAACTAAAAATAGAACTACCATATGACCCAGCAATCCCACTACTGGGCATATACCCAGAGAAACATAATTCAAAAAGACGCATGCACCCCAATGTTCATTGAAGCACTGTTTGCAATAGCCAGGTCATGGAAGCAACCTAAATGCCCATCGACAGACGAATGGATAAAGACAATGTGGTACATATATACAATGCAATATTACTCAGACTTAAAAATGAATGAAACTGTGTCATTTGTAGAGACATGGACGGATCTAGAGACAGTCATACAGAGTGAAGTAAGTCAGAAAGAGGAAAACAAATATCATATATTTACACATATATGTGGAATCTACAAAAATGGTACGGTGAACTGGTTTGCAAGGCAGAAAGAGAGACACAGTTGTAGAGAACAAACGTATGGACACCAAGGGGGGAAAGCGGGGGGGGGGATTGGGGGGGTGGGATGAAGTGGGAGGTTGGGATTGACATATATACACTAATATGTATAAAATAGATAACATAAGAAACTGCTGTATTAAAAAAATAAATAAATAAATAAATTTAGTCTAGGGTCCAGTCTAGGATCCTGCATTGTAAAAAAAATACTAAAAAACAAAAAAAAAATGACTTAATATTTTCTCAAGTGATTACTGTATTGTGTTGCAGTGACATTCAGTTATTCTATAAAACACCCTTACCACATTGTTTTTACATATCAGCATTTGTATACCATTCTGTGGCTCTCAGAAGACTCTGTTCTTCCCACAATGTATTATTCGTTTGTGCTGCTGTGGAACTCAAAGCTCTACAGGCTCCTCTTGTTGTGAGAAACATCTGAGAGATAAATGTGTACTTGTGTTCCATCTAACATCTCATGCACACGGGAAGCTAGTTTCTATAATGCCTGGGGAGATCTGAATCACAATGTCACACAATTAAATTGTGACAGGGATTATGTCTAAAGCTCCTGGAGGTCACCACAGGTACAATATGAGATGTGTGAGCTGATACATATGGATTATGACATGTGCCAAAGTTTTCTGCTTCGATGATCACTAATTGTGTTCATGTTTTGACCCTTTATATCATTTTATTTAGACTAGTCTTTGAAAGCACAGGATTCTGATCAGAGATAATAAATCAAAAAGCTGTGATTGAGCTTCTTTGATGAGGAAGGCATGCTGCTGGTCTCTGAGGCAGCCAGTGAAGTGGGGAGAAGCTCTAATTTGGAATATCTATAAAGTGTCAGATACTGTGAGATGTTTTTTTGGTTTGCATTATTGAGACAAGCCTGAGAGGTGGGTATCTTTAGACATGTATAATTTGAGGTGCAAGTTAAGGCACAAATCACCCAGGGAAAGCATCTGGAATTTGAACCCAGTTATATCCAAGTTCAAGGTCCAGCCAGCTGAGGATCGGTAGTGTTTCGAAAGCAATAAATAAGAATCAGAGTCCACCCATTTCTCTGTATTGAGGACTCCTAGGTGTGCTCTCAAGAGGCTGATAAAAGTGACAGATGCTATGCCTGGAAAATAAAGATACTCATTTGTGCCTATTCTTTCAGGGAATTTGTGGACCTTGAAATTTATCCACAGACACTTGGATCTCAGAATAAAGACAATCTACAGGGAAGAAACCCAGTCTTATTAAACTTTGCTTTCCCTTTGGTGTATAGAATCCCTGCCAGGCACAGAACTGGTGATAAATAAAGCTTGTTGAATGGAATAAATGAATTAAAGAGTGAATTAATTGGGATAGACATATATACACTAATATGTATAAAATAAATAATAAAAAAGAGTGAATTAATAGAAGATGTCTCTCTCCACTCTGCACTATTAACCCAAATTATGTGTGGGTATTTGGCTTACTTCTGTATCACTGTACTGCATGGTCTAAAATTTACTGAGCACCTACTAAATGCTAGGTCTGTGTTCCTCATTCTATATGTGCTATTAAATTTAATCCTCACCATGGTCAGTCTTCAATTATATAAATCTTACATTCAGGCACTAGAATAGTGCCTGATACAGAGTGAGAAAAATGTAAGTGATAGGAAAAACGCCCTATGTGTGATCAGTAAAGCTAACATTTATTAAGTGCTTGTTATGTTCAACGCACACATCCAAATGCTTTACATGTATTATCCTAGTTTAATCCTCACAACACTATGAAGCAAGTATTCATACTAACTTTTTTTACTAACGATATAACTGACAGAGCAAATAATCTGTCTTACCTAAGGTCAAGGAGCTATAAAGGAACAGAGCCAAGATTTGAATCTGAGGCTTTCTGATCTTACAGCTCATGGAAACTGAGACACAGAGAGAAAGCAACTTGTCTGGAATCATAAAAGTACTACGTGATAAAGCAGAGACATAACACTAGTATTCTTTTCACTACTCAATTTTAATTCTACATGCCATCATTTAATACCACAAAATTGACAGACATCACTCTCTGGCTAGCCCTGATTTATAATTTGTTGGCACTAACTAGCTGTGGTATCTGTAGGTACAAGACAGGAAACAAACAAACAAAAAAGATAGAGACTAACTTGTCTCACAAAACTTGGTAGCTTCATTGAGCTTGTGATGCTCCCAACATTTTGGAAACAGGATGATCAAATATGCTACAAATACTCAACCCTGACCTAAAGCTTATTTAGGCTAGAGAAATTCCTGTACCTTTCCCATTCTTAGCTTGGTTCTACACTGAAACTACAGCAACTGCATCCTATACTAACCATTTAGAGGTATTATCAACAGAGGCAGAATATGGCTGTTGGCAGTTTATTTTATGATATTTGATTAATATCACTATAATAGTATATATTAGAATATTAATTTTGTAGCTACTTCTAGGCTCCTGATACATTAATATCTAATTATACCACTTTAGTCTATGTGTTCTTTCCCTGTAAACCAGCACCCATATAGCAAATACTAGGTTATACATCTCACTTAACAAATAAGGGTAAATTAAGAAATACAATATGAAGTATAGGTTACAGTTGTGGTTTTGAAAAGTCAGAAAGTCATGGATCTAAATCTTGTCTCCATTCACTGAGAGTTGTGGGACTTTTGTCAAAATACCTATTTAATCTAAATCTCAGTTCTATCCTCAGTAAAGCAGAGATAATAAGATTCATGTCTCATAGGATTATGAACATTAACATAAAATAATATAGATAAAGCACTCGGAATAGGCCCTGCATATAAGAACTGCTTAATAAATGTTAACTTTATTAAATACACATCTGTATTTTCCTTAGAATTACACTTTACTTAGTATTGCTTACAGTTCTATCTATCTATCTATCTGTCTGTCTGTCTAAATCATTGACTCATTTAATCTTCATCACAACCCTATGATATTGGACTATTATCCCCATTTTATGAAAGAGAAAACCAAAGCTCAGAAAGGTTAACTAACTTGCAAAAAAATCACACATTTAGTAAAATTTAACTTTCTTCAGTACATTGTTTCCTGTCTTTATCTATCTGTAGTACCATAATCATAAAAGGGCACAGACAGCCCCAGTAAAAATAGAATACAAAGTAAACACAATGACCTCTACCGTAATGCTATAAAAGCTTCAATAGCAGTCTTTATACAAGGAATGTAGGCTCAGAAAGATGCATCTAGCTATGAGAACAAAGAAGAAAGGCTACCAGCTTGGATACATTAAAAATAAATATTTATTTCCCATAAAATGCATACCCACTGTTACTCAACCCAATTATTTTTATGCAATCCCATATTTAAAACCCTTCAACATTATGACTTTATAGCATTTCTTTAATGTTTAAAACACTGTTTGGGATAAAACCAGTTATACAGAAAAGAATTAAGAATGAGAAAGATACAGATTGTATCAAACAGCTCTGTTTAAAAGAAAAAACAAAATTGTTCACTCTGTGATAAGCAAAGGAATGAGACAGTAATATAATGGAAAGGGAAAAGAACATAGTGTCTATCAGCCTAAGTTCAAATCCTGGTGACCTTGGTCAATTAATTCACTTAACCTCTCAAAGACTCAGGGTTTTTTTTTTTTCCTCATCTATAAAATGGAAATAAAATGAGGATTCTTGCTTCAGTCATATTTTTGTGATAGTTACTTTAGTATACTATAAATGACATAACTGCTATGAAGAGATGGCTTTGTACTCTTGTTGAAAAGCCTACCACAGAAGTATGCATTTTAAGTTATCAAAAGTCGCTGTAAGCAGCAAGTACAAAATAGATATTTGTTGAGTGGTTTAAGAAAGCACTTTGGAAACAACTTACAGAATAGTGTGTACATAGATTTGGATCTTTAAAGCTCAAGGTCTAATATGTATGTGGCTCCTGCCTTGCAATGATTTTCTCTTTCATCACCTTGCAGCCTCAGGTCCAGTACTTTGTTCATTTAACTCTACTCAGCCAAATGCCTTCTCCTGAGTAAGGTTATAATGATGGACTTTTATGGTCAATTTATGTAGTTTGGCAACAGCTGGAAATTACCGCAGAGATTCAATAAGCACCACTATTTGAGTTTATTAACATTTATGAGAAAATAATGCCAAATAAATTTTATGAAAAGTGAGAGACATTTAATCAGCATTATAAATCATGTTTTTTGTGATTTTTTTCACTGTTTTTACACTTCAGTGAAGATATGATTTAGAAGGCAGCTGTGATCTTTTATCATGCTACATGTAAAAATCATTATTGACTATGATTACATTTTTGAATTTATCAAATTATTAAATTTAAGTTCTAGTTACATTTTTTAAAAGTAGGACTGAAGTATAGAGAATAGAAAAAATAGCTTCATGAATCACGTTGCTGTTTACATTTCTACTGATGAGTCTAATCATCTGTTTAAATACAAAATCCTATTCTTATTGAATAAGTTAGGGCTAAGTTAAGAAACTCAAATAACAGTTCCTTTTGATTCCACTTTATCATGCCATCTGTCACTAAAGTATACAAATTATCTGCTTCATCCACTTCCCGTGTATTCAATGTCCACCAAGTTCCTGAAGCTGCTTTCAAATGTTTCTAAAATATGCATACCCCTCTTCCATTATCAGTATTGCTGTCCTAGTAAAGGAACTTGTCATCTGGGCAGTTATCCTAGGCTCATACTCAGTCCCTTCAGCCTCTCTCCCTCCTGCCTGTCTATGAACCACATGATCAGTGATTACCAAATACTCACTCTGGGTATTTGCCTTTTGTAGATAGAATTCAAGTTGGCCCTTCTGTGACCCCTGGTTATAGACTGTCAATAAGCCTCAAGGTTCTACAGCTCTGCAGGTAACCATTAAGCCTAATGAACCTTCAACTTCTGAAGTTTAACTGAGACAGCTACACCCTACTCCATCCTCAGAAGTGGAATGGAATATTTGCAATCTACCTTCCACACCATCACCAGTTATCTTTCTGAAAATAGATGACTCTGTCACATAGCTCGCTAATGATGCTATTCCACTGCATAATGTAGCAATGTTACCATGTGGCAGCCAAAACATATTTTCATCTCCTATCACATGCATCACTCTATGGATTTGCACATGCTGTCCCTTCTCTGTAGGTTAATCTTTTGCCTGTCCCCTGCCGAGGAAACACTTGATCATACTTCAGAGTCCATGGGAACTCACAGACAGAGAGAAGAGACTGGTGGTTGCCAAGGGAAAGGGGAGGTGGTGGAGGGATGGAGTGGGAGTTTGGGATTAGCAGATGAAACTGTTATATATAGAATGGATAAACAACAAGGTCCTACTGTATAGCCCAGAGAACTATATTTAATATCCTGTGATAAGACATAATGGAAAAGAATATGAAAAAGAATATATATATATGTATAACTGAATCACTCTGCTGTGCAGCAGGAATTAACACAACATTGTAAATCAACTACACTTCAATTTAAAAAAAAAAACCAGTGAAAAGAACACTGCTTCTCTGAATCCTTCATTAACACAATTCATCTGCTTCTTAACACGGGGAGTTGACTACTCCATCCTCAGTGCCCATACAGTACTTTGACATTAAGAATTTCTCTCATCCAAAATTTCTTGTGCTGTGTTTGAGTTTCACATGTAAATCTCTGTCTCCCTGACAAGGCTTCAAATTCCCTGAGGGAAAGGGTCATCATACTGTACTCATTTCTGTATCTCCAATGCATGTTATAGTACTTGCTTCATAAGTAAGATATAATACAAATTTTGTTTGTGCTCTTGAATCCCTATTTAAAGATGTCCTTTAGCTAAAATGAAACAAATGGAAGAGATAATGGAGTTGAGAGTCATAGAGGGAAATAAGAGAGAAAATAGGACTTGTCACATTCTAAATTAATAATGTTAAGGTTAAAGATTGGAAGCAAGATACTAGTCATGAGTGGACCAAGTAGTTCCTATAGTTTCTATACACACTAAGCAGCAAGAGAAGAACACTATAATTTTTTAAGCATTTAGTGTATGCCAGTCAGAATACCAGGTTCTTTAATAGTTTTAATCATTTAACCGGTACAACCTTATGAGTTATATATAATTCACATAGTATTGGTGAGGAAACAGACGTCTGGTGAGATGAAACAGTTTGCCTGTGATACCATAGCTGTTAGTATAAAAGCTAACATTTCTACCCAAGTGTGTGCAACTTGAGAGTTAAACTTTTTCTTCTTTAAATGCTCATTTCAGAGACTCATACATAATAGGAACTAGATGAATGTTAATAATATTCATAATGAAAATTCCTAACACTTACTGAGCAGTTATTATCTGTCAGGTACAAGGCTGAGCACTGGGGACAATGTGGTGAATTAGACACATCTTCTCAAAGGTTTTGAAATGTATCTGAAACAAATTGAATTGAACCTAAAGCTTAGTGTATCCAACCTTAAAGTAATTCTGAGGTTTATCAAACAAACAGAAAGTGCTTAGTTTTGTTTGGCTCTGTTTTGCTTCTGTGACTATAGAAGGAGGAAAAGGAGTCTCTTTATCAAACAGTGTGGAGGCAAGAGGCTCTCTTCCACGCCGGGAGAGTGCCTTCGATAATTACCAAAGGAGCTGGATGTCTCCAGCTCCTTCCAATTAATTTCTGTTACGGAGTGCTGTTGACTGCTTGCCTGACAGCCACACGCAGATGGGGGAGAGGAGTGCGCACAAGATCTCCTTGCATTTCCTAGTTCACAGATTAAAGGCAGTGTCAAGAGCAAATCAGAGTCGAGGAATTGATTTATTTGGCACTGAGTGTGTGGGAAAGAGCCATTTGGAGTCATTACAAAAAAGGTTGAGCTGCTTTCATATTATGCTCTACCTCTTCGTACACAAATCAAACAGTTTTTGCCTTTCAGATGCATTTGCTCTGAGGGTTTCACTGCCAGAAAATGTGGCTAGATTCAGCTTTCTTAAATCTCAGCACTCGTAACCGTAATGGTAACTGTTACAACCACTCTGGCCCGAGATCAATGCTTGCTGGGCACTGCTGACAGAGAGTGGGAGCAAGTGGCTGCTAGACAGGTTAGAGAAGATTCTGGAGGACCTGATCTAGGCCAAGGTCTAGACTGTCAGACACAAGAAGCTATCATAATAACACGTTAATTATCGTAATAGTTATGCCATAATGGCAATCACTCAAACAGCATCTACATGTGTTAGGCCTTTCTAGGGTGTGTGTGTGTGTGTGTGTGTGTGTGTGTGACAGAGAGATAAGCAAACTGTACAGACATCCTATACCTCTCCAAAATTTCTCCCTGGATTAGTGTTAGCTGATGACTCTTTTCTGATCCAGTCTTTAATGATGCAAAATATTAATTTCCCAACTTATACACTTCTTTCACATTAGACAATGAGCCCTTGGCCTTTTATTGTAAGCAAGAGCCCTCCCTTCTCCTCTATTAATTGATTGATTGATTTGATCTATTTATTATTGTCAAATTAATACAAAATTTCTCTCTTTTCAATGCTTTATAGTTCTTTATTGTACTTACTTATTTTCATGTTCAAATTGTTCCAGATTTGTCGAATGGAAGCCCCGTCATGCTATTTTCTGTGTTCTTGTGACATGCTCCCATTTTTTTTTTAAAGCACTCCCTGGCTTCCTAGCATAACAAGATTTTTTTCAGGCTCATCTTGTACCTACCCTGCCCAGTCCCAAAATCAGTCACTTTGCTGAGAATCTCTGCTTCATGATAGTGATGAATGGTGTTATATATCAACATCCGGGAACCAGGTTTACTTATTGCTGTGGGGATATCTTTGATTCTTGGCCCTGTCAGCTGACAGAGCTAGGAAACATATGCGTGCAAATATACATAAAAATATGCATGCATATACTATACAGAGAAATATATATACACATACAAATTCATGAATAAAAATACAATGCACAGATACAGTCATACAAAGACACACACACACATATATAATATATATATTCGAAATCATAAATCCACAATGATACCTCAATTCCAGTCCCTAAGGGATTTTTGTGTTTTTGCCATATACTATTTTACATTTGTATTATACTTCAATCACAGTGAAAACCCTATCTTCCTTTAATATCAACATATTTATTCATTAGCTCAATCCTATAATACACCTAAAAGAATTTCAGAATGACTTTACCCATGCTACAGACAAAAAAAAAAAAAAAAAGAAAAACTCAAATCTACTAAAAAGAGTTTGGTGTTTGTTGGCATTTCTTCCTCCTCCTCACATTGCCTGTGACTGAGGGTACACAGTCCGATACTATGAAAATGTTACCTTGGATTAATCCTTCCTTCCTTTTCCTTCAGTTTTTATTTTCTCACTCATTAATTTTATTTTTTGAAAATGTAGAACATTAACATACTTTCACAGACTAAAACTGTACAAAAAGGTATGCTCAAAGAATTGTCATTTCTTGCTGTATCCCTTCCACCCCATTTTCTGCCCATCTTATCCCTTAGAGATAACCAATCCTCATTATTTTTTGGCTTATCCTGCTTATGTTTCTTTTTGCACTTAACAAAGATATATTTATGTTTTATTCTTTTCACTTCCTTCTTATGCAAAATGTAGCACGCCATATGTGGTTTTATTTACTCTTTTTTTTTTTTTTTTCACTTATGCTATCTCCGTAAATCACTCCATATCAGTTCAGAGGTCTTCCTCATGCTTTTGTACAGTTGCATAGTACTCAGTCATATATATCTACCATAGTTTATTTAACAAAACCTCTCTGGTGAGAGATTTGAGTAGTTTTCCATATTTTACAGTATAATGGTATAATACATACATTTGTGCATATGCAATTTTATATTCTTGGTGGTATATCATTATGGTAAAGCCCTAGAAGTGTTGTGGGTCAAAAGGTAAGAATACATGTAGAACGTGCATAAGGGTTATACTATTTAGCATTCTCACCAGCAATGTATGCAAGTGTCTATTTCCCCATAGTGTCCCCAATACACTGTATTATCAAGTTTTTTCGATTTTTGACAACATACTGCATGCTAAACAGTTCCTTGGTCTAGTATTAACTTTTATTATTTTTATCCTGAGTGAAGTTGAGCATATTTTCATGTGTTTAAGGTCTACTTTTATTTCACTTTTTTGTGAAATGTCTGCTGATGGCTTTTTCCCAATATTCTATAAAACAAATTTTCTCTTTAATTTTTAAAGTCCATTAATAATTAAGGATATTAGCCTTTTCTCTCTGATATGCTTTGCCAATTTTACTCCCACTTGGTCATTCTTATTTTGAATTTTTGCTATTTAAATTTTTTTTATGTAGTCATATTTATTGATTTTTAAAATTGCATATGGGTTTTCACTCAGAGTTAAAAAGATTTTCCTATAACTATATTTATGGAAGAATTCACTGATGTTTTCTCCTTCTTCTAGCACTTGTGTGTTTTTATAGTTAGAACTCCCCTGTTACTCTGGATTGTCTATAACTGTGGTTTCCAAACAGTTCTACAGAACCTTACGTCTCCCCAGAAGTGATTCATAAGGACTGAAAATGACCAATTTAAAAAATATTTTGTCAGTTAAAATCTTGAATTAAAAGCAACTCATCTACTTAAATATGTCAAATAAAGTTTTTAACACATTGAAGATCATTAAGACACCAAACTTTGCTGCCAACAAAATCTTTCTCTAAAGTGATCACAATATAGTTTCTCCTTCCATATCTGGACATGTATTGAACCTTTGGGAATATATTATTGATAAGCTAGGTTCTTCTCTGATTTATTTTTAAACTCAGGCCTATGCATGTCTCCTAAAATCAAAACAAAGCGAAACCTCTATAAACCAGAACATCAGAGGTGGCATGCTTAATTAAGATGACACAAAGTCCAGGTACATCTGCTTGGTGCATGTCTTGTATATACTGCTACAGTGAGTTGTGTGCAGGAGCAAGTACACTCCTAAAACGTTACAGTGTGAGATGTCAGAGTGTTGGTATTCGTGGAAATGAATGGGCGTTTTAAGTCCTTTTTGTCTTATTCTTATATTAATGCATTCCAAAATCATTTGTTAAAAACCTATTATGTGGCAGGCACTGTACTGGGTCTCAGATATAAAACATGAACATGATCCTTGCCACTTCAGAAACCTGTAATTCTAAAATGTCCCTTAATTTATAAAAGTTAATTTATATATCCAGGCAAGACATATTAAATAATTAATTATAGTAAAAATGATGAGAGTTATAATAGAAAAAGTACTAGATGTCACAGGGTTATTTAACAGAATATATGACTCATGAGGTATGGAAGGTCTCTCTGAAAAAATATTGCTTAAACTAAGACCTGAAAATTGAGAATGAGTAAGTAAAATGCCCTTTAAATTGTTTTTTTTTTTCTTATATTGGAGTTTCTCGTGAGTCCAAAATATAAAAGGAAAATACATTCTACTGTTAGCAAATCACATATTTTAAGTATAGAAACCAAGTTTCCTTAAGATAACAGATATCTGTATGTCTTTTTAAGGAAAAACATCTATTAAGGTCATCTGCCCATTTTTTAATCAGAGTATTTGTTCTTTTGCTATTGAGTTATATGTGTTCCTTATATATTTTGGATATTAACCCCTTATCTGATATATGGTTTGCAAACATTTTCTCTCATTTTGTAAGTAATCTCTTCATTCTGTTCATGGTTTGTTTTGTTGTGTAGAAGATTTTTAGTTTGGTGTTCTACTTATCTTTGCTTTAGCTGCTTGTGCTTTTGGTGTCCATATCCAAAGAAATCACTGGAAAGACCAGTGTCAAGAAGCTTTTTCCCTGTTTTTTTTTCTTTTCTTCCCTTAGGAGTTTTACAGATACCAGTCTTACATTTAAGTCTCTAATCTATTTCAAGTTATTTTTTTGAACGGTATAAGATAGGGGTCCAGGTTCATTCTTTTGCATGTGAATATCCAGTTTTACAAATACCATTTATTGAAAGGATTTCCCCATTGGGTACTCTTGACTTCCTTCTCAAATATTTGTTGATCTTGTGTAAACGGGTTCATTTCTGAGCTCTCTGTTCTATTCCATTGATCTATGTGTCTGTTTTATGCCAGTACCATACTGTTTTGATTACTTCAGTTTTCTAGAATAGTTTGAAATCAAGATGCCTCCAGATTTGTTCTTCTTTCTCAAGATTGCTTTGGTTATTTGGGGTTCTTCATGGTTTCATACAAATTTTAGGATTGCTTTTTCTATTTATTTGAAAAATTTTGATAGCAATTGCATTGAATCTATTGAAGGCTTTGGGTAATATGGACATTTTAACAATACCAATTCTTCTGATGCACAAACATGAGATATCTTTTCATGTAATATATGTCTTCTTCAATTTCTTTCAACAGTATACAGATCTTTTATCATCTTGGTTAAATTTATTCTTAAGTATTTTATTGTTTTTGATGCTACTGTAAATATGATTGTTTTCTTCATTTTTAATTCAGATGTTTTGTTGTTAGTGTACAGAAATGTATCAAATCATCATGTTGTACACCTTAAACTTATAAAATGTTATATGTAAATTATATCACAATAAAACTGGAAAAAAATAAACAGAACCACATAATTTTGAAGCCCTCCATATCAGCCTCCACTATCCATCATTATCACCTACTCCTACATCTGGCTAACTTGTTGCCTATGACTTTTATTGCTTAAGATTGATCCAGGATTGCCTTAAGGTATCTTTAGAGGATAATGTCTCTGTTTGCCTTCCCTTTCCATGGTCTTCCTTTGTGTTCTTATAGCATCATATGTATTTATCTCTCTACTGTATCATTTATCATATTTTTTTCTCTATTCCTCTGCCCTCTCCACTAAGTGCTCAAGTCCTTAGCTAAGGACCAAAGCCTTATTAATTCAGCACAATTGCTAATACTTTGTAGTCACTCCATATATGTTAAATAAATAAAGGCTTTCTAAGATAAAAGAGGAAAACATATTGTAGATGAGGACAGCATGTTACAAAAGAGGACGAAGTATAAAAGAGTGGCCTTCTTTCAGGAAATGGGAGAAAAAGGTGTATTTGAAAACAAAACATTATTGGGAATACAGAAAACCATCATGGAAGATCTGAACAGAAAAGAAAATAGAGGTCAGAATCTTAGGGATCGGTATTTCCTGATAATAAATGTGTACCTTATTTTACAGGCAATGGCAAACCAATGTAAGCTCTGTGGCAGACTGATAACAGCCCCCAAAGACATCAGGTCCTAACCCCCGGAACCTGAAAATGTTACTTTATAAGAGAAAGAGTTTTTGCAGATGTGATTATGGATCTTTAGAAAAAGAAATTATCCTGGATCATCCAGGTAGACACACACAGGAGAGACGGTGATGTGAAGACAGAGCAGAAAACGATTTGAAGATGCTTGCCTTGAAAATTGGTGTGATGTGACTACAAGCCAATGAATGCTAGTAACCACCACAAATTGGAAGAGGCAAAGCACAGTTCCCCTGTAGAGCCTCAGGAAGTTGTGTGGCCCTGCTGTAACAGTGTATCAGCCCAGTGATACTGATTTAGGACTCCTGGTCTCCAGAACTGTAACAGAATCAATTTCTATTGTTTTAAGCCACCGGGTTTGTGGTACTTTGCTACAGCAGCCACAGGAAACTAATACAGCTTGAATCAGGGAAAGTTAGAAAATTATTTATTTGTAACAGGAGAAGTCTGGAATTAGTGAGTAAGGAAGCCTGGGGAGGGAACTGCAGGAGCAGGACAGGAAACCAGTTGGGAGATGATGACATTAATGCTGGTGAATCATCAGCGGAGCCTACAATAATGTGGTAGCTCTGGGAATGGTGAAAAGGAATAAAATTCATTTGTAAAATATCCCTAGCTACAACTATTGTATATGATAAGGAAAAAACTTTTGAAAATTTGTCTTATGGTGGTTTAAAAAAATCTGAAATACATATCTTTTAATCCTGGTAAATAGGATAATTATTGCTACAATACTATGTACTGGGCTGCATCAGGATTAAAGGTTTCTTCCAGATAGGAAATAAAGGGTATTTCTTGCATATAGAAACAACCCCAATTTCTTTGGATCATGGAAAACCAGGGCTAGAAGGGAAGTCAGAGGGTCTGACATAGCCTCTGCAGCCTTTTCTCTAGCATTCTAGATGAATGATCATTTGACTTCTGCCTAGCAAGCAACTCACTAGGACCACAGGGAACAGGCAGCCCAGGCATGCAGCTCTGCCTAGTATGCACTCATATAACAAATATTTATCAAATTCTCCTCTATATGTATTGTGTGCTTTTCTAGTCCTGGAAATTCAGCAGTCCATAAGAAAGACTCACAGAGCTTCCATTCTAGCAGGAGACAGATAAGAACTAAGGGACCAAATATATTAACAAAATAATAATCAGATACTGACAATTAGGGCTAGGAAGAAGATAAAATATAGTAATAGGATATTGGGTGTTAAAATTTTGTAGTCAAGGAAGACATCTCAGAGGAGGCAACATCTGAGCTGAGACCTTAATGGCAGGTAGGAGCTGGCTGTACAATTCTGTGTTGCCCCTGACATACAACTCAGAGCATGGGTAAGGTGGCTTTGTGTTAGCACGAGAAAAGCCTTGGGTAGGAATTCAATGACCTGAGTTTTAATTCTTGCTCTTCATTTGATCAGGTGTGTGCCCTAAGATTTTTCTTTGCCTCACTAGATTTCCATCTTTTGATGTTTCTGATAAGTGATAGGGCCAGACTAGGTCACTGATATTCAAACTGTACTCCATGAGGCCCACTAAGGGGCTTGGATGATGAGGCTCAGATCTCACCACCAGCTTCAACCAGAGGAAGCCTGTACCTGTTGTTTGCGTTTTCCAAAACAATTTTATTTAAAAAAAAGGATTCTTCAGGTCAAAAAAGCTTATACCCATTAGCCAAAACAATCAATTTAATTATTAAAAATTTCCAAATCCAGTGATTCTAAGCTATAGACAATTTTGAATCAATAAAATGGAAAAAAAATGCAGTCTAAATAGGAAAAGGATTGCATGGCAAAATAATAAGCTCCCCATCATAGGAGTTTTTTCAAAAACAAAAACAACCAACCAAAAAAGTCCTACATTTAGGAAATGCAGGTGTCTATATTAGGAAAGGAGCTATTAAGAAGTAGTATCCTTTGGCCTATGACTTAGTGACTTAAAGGAAGGAAGGAGGGAAACAGAGCAAAACCAGATGATGCTCCTCTGCCCCTCATGCTGCATCCTTAGCCAATCTAACAGTTCACCGTTATTACCAGTGGTTCTAATCAACAGTGTCCTCGGGTGCACCTCTGTGAATTCTGGTAGAGCTTGGGGAAGATGAGAAGCTGCCTTTTATTGGTGAAACTGATGTGTGAGGAGAAGTAAGGAGATCCGCATTCTCATTCCACTTCTTCCCACACTGTGAAACTTTAAGCAAGTGCTCTCATTCCTCTGAGTTTCAGTCTCCTCACTTATAAGATGGAATATGGGCATATTCCCTATGGAAGACCTAGAGAGGGAACATGTAGCCTATACCCTGTAATACTCTGCTTAATATTTGCACCATAATTGCAATTTATCAAATGTCTTTTACATTCAGTGTCTGATACAACAGCTGCTCATGACAAATAGTGTTGAATGATCTAAAGTGACCGTGCCTTTAGTAAATGGTTTAGGAATACAGTAAGTCCTCTACATATGAACGAGTCCCATTCCAAGAGTGCGTTCATAAGTCCAACTTGCCCGTAAGTCCAACAAAATTAGCCTAGGTACTCAACTAACACAATCAGCTATATAGTACTGTACTGTAATAGGTTTACGATACTTTTCACACAAATAATATATAAAAAACAAACAAATACAAAAAATATAGAAAATGTTTTTAATCTTACAGTACAATACCTTGGAAAGTACAGCAGTACAGTACAACAGCTGGCATACAGGGGCTGGCATCGAGTGAACAGGCAAGAAGAGTTACTGACTGGAGGAGGGAGAGGAGGTGGGCAATGGTAGAGCTGAAGGAGGGTCAGCAACAGGAGACGGAGGGCAAGCTGCAATTTCATTCGCACCTGATATTGACG
This sequence comes from Pseudorca crassidens, assembly GCF_039906515.1. Taxonomy (NCBI): domain Eukaryota; kingdom Metazoa; phylum Chordata; class Mammalia; order Artiodactyla; family Delphinidae; genus Pseudorca; species Pseudorca crassidens. The sequence continues at coordinate 59,184,975 of NC_090304.1, forward strand.
GCACAGGTTCTGGTTCCTTGCTGGATTCAATTCTATCTACCCTCTTCAAAAAATGGGCCTCCAATGCCATCAGGTCTTCATTAGTAAGCTCCTCGTGTTGCACAGCAAGGAGTTCAGTGAAGTCGTCCTCTTGTAGATCTAGCGCCAGCTTCTCACTAAGGGTCACTAAGTTGCTGAAGACCTCTTTGAACTCCTCATCCACCTTCTCAAATTCATGAAAATCATGAACAAACTGCAGGAAAATGTTCTTCCAAACCCCATTCATCGTGACAGCCATAATCTCACACCAAGCAAAGTCCATGTTTTTTATGGCCTTGTAGATGTCATAGTCCTTCCAAAATTGTCACAAGGTTGTTCCTGATTTGTCATTCGCCTTTACTGCCTGATAAAAAGTGTGACATAAATAATATTTCTTGAAAGCCATTGTAACTCCCCAGTTCACAGGTTGGATGAGCAATATAGTATTCAGTGGCAGATACACTATTTTGGCTTTGGGATGAAAGTCATCCATGAATGGGGGGTGGCCCGGAGCACTGTCAAGCAGCAAAAGAATATTGAACGGGACATCCTTCTCCAAGCAATACTTCTCTACCTCCGGGATAAAGTGATGGAAAAACCAATCCTGGAAAATGGCTTGTGTAACCCAGGCTTTGGAGTTATTCTTCCACACAACAGGAAGAGAGCCCTTGGCTATGTTTTTAAGGGCTCTTGGGTTCTCTGAATGATAAACTAAAAGAGGCTCCAGCTTCATATCGCCAGAAGCATTGCTACCAAATGGCAGAGTTAGCCTATCCTCATAAAATTGCTGCTTTATAGCCTGACATCAACTTTTCCTCCTTACTGATGTTAACTTCCGTCTGGCATCCTCTTCCAGTACAGTCCTCTCTCATCCATATTAAAAACCTGCTCGGGTAAATACACACCTTCATCAATGATTTCTTGACGTGTTGCAGGAAATTCCTGGGCAGCTACCATATCTGCACTCGCTGCCTCACCACTTACGTTTATGGTGTGAAGGTTGGCTCTAGCCTTGAACCGATGAAACCAGCCATGGCTGGTATTAAAAATGCACCCTCTGATTATTCACCGTGTTTCTTCAAGTCTTCATAAAAGGCTCTTAGCTTCCTCTTGAATCAGCATTAAGCTGAGGGGGACTCGATGCTAATGCTGATCTTGCATCCGCACACTGAGAAGTTTCTCCATCTCATCCATCACTTTTCCATGCTTTTTCTATATTATTGTCGACATCATCAGCACAGCAGACTTCACATGTTCCATGATCTTGTCCTTGTTCTTTAGAATAGTGCTGATGGTTGGACAATTCATGTTATAAGAACAAGTGACGTCTACCATATTTTCGCCTCGCTCCACTCTCTCAATTATTTTCACTTCAGTTTCCATCGTTACCGATTGGCGCTTCTTAGCAGTACCAGCTACATCACCACTGCTTTTACGCTTGCTTCCAGACATCCTGGGCTTGAAATAAAGACACTGTACTACTGTACTCTATACAGTACTGTACAGTACAATACACAAAAGCACAACCACTTGTAGAGGATGCACGCATGTGACAATGTACACCAGACTCGTGAACTAACTTACGTGACTGGACATGCAAATGCATGTTTGCATCTTTGAAAGTTTGCAATTTGAACATTTGTATGTAGGGGATTTACTGTACTTGATGCCTTCTTTAAAAAATAGAAGTTGTTTTTGTGAATACAAGTCCTCAGATAGACAATTTCAGGATGCTTAAGGGTAACAAATACCACCTCTTTCTTTTCTCAACCACTAGAAGAAATCATTGTATCCACAGTGAAATGGAATTAATCACTAACCATTGAATAACGTTTCTGAGAGGCAGATAAACCAAATGTTGATAGTTTGGATGCCCTCAATCAACTAAATGGAAGTGTTACATGAGAGGAAAGAGGTATCACTTGATTAGGGATGAATCTTAGCCTTTAAATTAAATTTGAGACACCCTGGTCCACTTGGCTAACATTTTAAAATTTAAGCAAAATACCACTGGCTTGGGAGTGCAATTCTAAGCTCTCCACCTAACCATGGGGCTTTCATTCTTTGCCAGACCAGAGTGACCACAGAGCTTCTAGACGAGCCCTCTGAAATCCTTTTGTGGATTACTATCACATTTTCCAGACAGCAGGAGCTTGGCTGTATGACCAAATCTTCTCAGATTTCATGGGGCTCCAAGACTGTTTTGTTCATAAAAGAAAGTCTGGATAGAAATTTACTTTTCTATTTGGTATACTGGTCCCATTAAACAGGAAATTATTTTGAGATTATCAGACACATACAGTGGTTCCCTTAGCCAGCTTTATCTTCCATAAGGATAAAGTATATATCACTATTTTCTTCTATTTATTTGTCCATTCTTATAACACATTTAGTATGCCAAGTTCTTTGTTAGACAGCAGATGTATGAGGAAGGATCCCCCAATAAAATAAATGACAGGATCTTAGAAGGAAATCGGATTTTCACATCTCAAGAAGGGTTTAATAAAGAGACTATTTACAAGGTGTGACCAGGGTGGAGGAAAACTCAAGGGATAGTGTAGATTCCGCTCCACAACACCTGGGGGCTAGTAAGAAAGGAGCTGTTACAATTTCCAGGATTGAAGGAATAAGAAAAGGAGAGAGTACTCCACATTCATTCACTCTCTTCCCCCTGCCCCAATCTCCTGCCAGGGCTCCCCATTAGTTGAATCCAATGAAAAGTCAGAAGGCAAGACAGTCTCTTGGTATACCCTTGCAGGTCAGCCTCTCCCCACAGAAAGCAGGGTGGAGCAGGGTAGAGAGTGGATCTAGAGGGGCAAACAGAAGATAATTAGCATCCTGGGTGTACAAAGATAATTTGAAGGGTATGTTTCTACTGTGATTTTCATCTAAAGCATAATTGCAAGGAAAGTCACTGATGAAGTAGAAGTCTGAATTTTTCTGACTATGTATGTGGCAAATAAAACAAAAAAATCAAAATGAATTGGGTTCTATCAACATGAAACGGTGTTCCTTTCTTAAATCGTTAAGCTGTATTTCTTCTCAGAGGCAATGCATTGAAGTGGAAAGAACAATAGTTTCATTGTTGGGTAAATCCAGCTCAAATATTGACTTTGACTTCGCACTAACTCTCTATGTGACTTTGGGTAAATTATTTCACCTTTCCTTAGTTTCCTGACCAGTAAATATGAGATTCATTACGTCTACTTAGTACTATGCATGACACATGGTAACAGCTCAGAAAAATATATCTTTCATAGTGTTTAATAATATTAAGATTATATAAATATCAATCCTAAAATATCAGTTATTCTGTGTTTCATCTAATATGTAGGTATCTATTGCAGAAAGGAGATATTTAAGAAGCAGTATCCTTTGGCCTATGACTAGTGATTTTTAAACTATCTGTTTTCTATTATCGGTTTATTCTGACCCTTAATCAGAAGCACAGAGATAACAGCTCTGTGCATTACAGGCTATAACTCCATTTTGCCAAAGGTTGAGCAGTTAGGAAATTTTCTTAGGATCATATCATTTGTAAGTCAGGTAATTCTGTGTGGCTCCAAAGTTCGTATTATACCACAGTATATTATGTGACCTACCATGGCCTAGAACTCCATCATACAGAAGCTATGCTTGCATGTGTAAGGGAAAGATGACAATTGTCAAAAAAAAATCATGAGTGTGAAGGAAAATACATTTTAAAGATGGTAATGCCTTACTGTGAATGGGTATGCAAGAAGATGGGAGAGTCAGAAAAAAAATGAAAATCAGATCTGAAATTATTCACTAATTAGCCAGTGTTATCCTAGGAAAGGGAACACTTAAGAGGAAAAAAGAATAAAAACTAAAATGCAAAAAGCCATCATATGAGAAACACCCTGTTCGCTGGAGGTGAGCAAAAAGAGAATGAATGAAAATTAGTAATACTGTTATGCTGCACATGTTATGAAGAAAAAATTGGCCTCAAAGTCTCCTAAAATGTTCCCTGACCTTCAAGTTCAGTCTTTCTCTGTAATTATGAATCCAAAATGTGAGTCGTATATAAATCAAGTACAGATTATTTAGTGACTATTAGATATTGTCTTAACCTGGAATCTTTCAAATGCACTAAAAATAGAACTCACTCAAACTAGTTTCAGGGAAAAGGGGAATTGATTGAAAATACAGATATGTCATGGAAAAGGTTCACAAAGCCTGGTATCAGGAACTGGAAAACAAGGGCTGAGGTTACTCCTGCTGTGTATCATCTCTGCTTCTCCCCAAGCATTTCAATCACTCTCTCTCTCTCTGGCTGCACACCCCTCCTCCACTTTGGCATGTGCACCTCCACCATAGCTCTGGCTTCACATGGCTTCCTGTTCAATCCATCATGCACAGACTGGAGACCCAATTAGCAGGAAAGAGAACCTGGCAGGCTGAACTCATTTCAGGTGCTTTCTCCAGCCCCGTTGTGTATTTGGAGGAGGTGTCATTAAATTGCAGTCCAGAGGACTATGGAAACAAGCTGTGTAAGATGGAATCATGAACAGATCCTATTAGAGAGGGTAGAGCAAAAAGGAAAAGATTGTTCAGAAAAGGAATGAAGTATAACACATGTATGCAGAGTTATATGTAAACAAGATGGAAATTGTTTTAAAAGGCATTACTGTGCTCTGAATTTACTCCAAGATTTTAATATTCCTATTCAAATTTCATTAAAACATTTTTTAGACTATATACCATATAATTACTTTATCAGTTGCCATCTAGCCCCTCTGTACTAAGCAGGATTTCCAACCAAGAACTATTTTAGTTTGCATTTTGTATTTTTGTATTGATAATAAAAAAGAAAAATGAATGTGATGTGCAGAAAATTGGGGGTGGGGGAGTCTAAAGAAGCAAGTCAAAAGCAAACAATATGCCACCCAGCAACACCCAAAGTAAACATTTTTGGTATATAGCCTTCAAATTTAACTCTACACACAAACCTATTCATACACGTGACCTTAAACTCTATATACTATTTTAAAGTGCTTTTTGTAAATTAATTTTTTATCATTTTCTCTTTATTATAGATATTCCTTTATGGTATATTTTATAATGGCTATATGGCTTTTCATAAATTTCTGAACAAAAAACATTTGATTACTCCAATCTGTCACTATAAGAATGTTGGGATATTTCTATATCCATAAATATATATAGACATATAGACATCGATGTATGCATATGCAGATATTGACACATATATAATCTAATTTTCTCTATATATGGCTCACTATTTAGATTAAATTTCTGGGAACAGATTACTTGGTGAATGACTGAGATGAGTTATATGACTCTTGATACATATAGCAATATAAAAATACCGTGCTAACGTACATTCTCCTCAGTGTTTAAAATGTCAGTGTTTAGGTGGTCAAAACACCACCAACAACAACAAAACCTGCCAACTGGAAAGGGTAAATCCCCTCATTATTTTATGTTTTTCGCCATTATAGAAGTTAAACAATTTAAAATTCTTATACTTGGCCATATTCTAATTCGTACATTGTTGTATCGGCTCTTTTGAAAGTTTTCCCCCAACATTTCACAATTATTAACTTGTATATCCTATGTTTTACTTTCCTATAATCTTTCTTAAAAGAAAACAGACTCTGCTATGATATTCAATTTTGATGGCAACGCAGGCTTTGATATTTAACCTCAGTTAGACTCCATGTAATCGCTTACAAAATGGAGACAAGAAACCCTGCCTTCCATAATGTAAATAATTTCTTGTCAGTCTGAAAACATGTGTTGTACAGGGCCATCTCTCTATCATGATTTACACTTTCTTGTTTCCTATACTGAAAAATACTGGATTTGTTGAATACTTTTGAATTTGCCTTGCTCTTCCCATTCTCAGGAATTTCAGTATGATATTTCCTCTGCCTAAAATAATTGTCTCCCCCATCTTCCTGGCTCCTACACATCTTTATTATTTAAAATTTTACATCCACATAAAAACCTTTCTTTAACTCTACTCATTTTACTTGAGGTGTACCTGGGTATATGCTCTAAAGTGTCCTTTATCATCATTACTATTATGTGATATTTCTAACTTTAATACATTTTAATAGTGTTTCTTTCTAAACAGTTAAATTCCTTGAAAGCATGACCCATTTGTATCTTGTTCACTATTCCATTTTCAGAGTTCTTAAGAGTAGTACTTAACCGCCAATAAATATATATGTAAATTTATGAGCAAATGAACCATTTTTTTCTTCTGAACAATAATTCCTCTTCAAGTTTCATTATTCTTTTATCAATTATTGAAAATATTGTGTTTTTTTAGTTTGAGGTAACTAGAATAAAAGTCATTAAGTGGACTACTTTTCTCAAGCGTAAAATAATATTTCACTAAAGGCAGCACACACACTTCTGGTTGAAATGATTTTAGGTAGCAAAAAATTATTTTGAATAGTTATATGAATATTTTTCATTATAATCTTAAAGAAATAATACAACAGTTCAACTAAGTACATGATCTGGAAATTCTGCTTCTGGTTATACACCCAAAATACATGAAATCAGGGACTTGAACAGATATTTGTAAAACCTTATTCACAATCACCAAAAGGTGGTAACATATGTCCATCAACAGCTGAATGGATAAACAAAATTACAATGGAATATTATTAAACTTACGTTGATTGGCTTGGTTTTGGTAAATATTTCACAATATCTACCTGTATCAGGTCATCAGTTTGTACACCTTAAACGTATACAACATTTGACTGGAAAGTATACCTTAATAAAGCCAGAGGGGGAAAAAAAGAATAAAATTTTGATACAAGCTACAACATGGATGAACCTTGAAAACATCATGCTAAGTGAAATAAGCCAGCCACAAAAGCACAAATCATATTATGTGATTTCACTTACATGAGTTAGCTAGATCAGTCAAATTCATAGGGACAGAAAATACAACAGTGGGTCCCAGGGGCTGAGGGGAGGGGAGTTAGTGTTTAACAGGTAGTAAGTTTAAGTTTGGAATGATGAAAAAGTTCTGGAGATGGATGGCGGTAATGGTGGCACAGCAGTGTGGTATACTTAACACCACCAAACTGAATATTTAAAAGGTTAAAATGGTAAATTCTATGTCACATGTATTTTACCACAATAAAAAAGAGTCCAGGTAATATTCAGATATCTTAAAAGGCATTCAGATGATAAATAATTACAGTTTGGGAAATACTGACATAGGCAATGCACATGAGCTTTTCACATCAGAGAAACCTTGGATTTCAGGTAGGGCTGCTTCATACCTGCTGAGAACCTTGAGCATTTGCTGACCTTTGCTTCATTTTCATTGTGTGTGAGACCGGGGCATTGTAAAGATAAGCAAGGAAACATGCAAAGCACTTAGAACAAAGTAGGCACCGTGTAGAAACACAATTAGTGGTTCCAGTTGTTATATCACCATTGTTTTTGTTATGTTTTAAAATGAAGTAGGAGACTGAAGTGTTTTCTATGCAGTGTTTTGGGTTTTTTTTCCATATAACATAAATTTGGTTAGAAATAAAGTTATGAGAAATAAGATTTTGTTCCAGTAGAGTTATTGAATATTTTATCATTTTGGAAGTCCAATTTTCTTCACTCATTCTCAGTGTCTTCTGCCTTTATAAGATAAGGGACAGATTCAATTTATGCTGTCAAACACTAGCTACCTAGCTACGCAAGAGACCATTCCTTTTAACCTTCTTTTATGTTTACCTTGCTGAAATATAGTTAAATGCTTTCAATAAAACATAAAACCACCAATAGTCAAAACCTACCAAAGATTTCTATCCCTCCAGGTATAAACAGATCTTTTGAGACAAATGGAATATTTAGCTTAATGAAATTTTACACTCTTGACTTAGTAGGCAACTTGTAAGTAAGAATGGTCACTTCTATTTTGATGAATGAATTTTTGTTGAAGGCCCATTATGTGACCATACTACATTTGGGGTTACGGGAGAGCAGAAATAAGGACATCTCCATAGACTCTAATCACAAGGCACTATAAATCTTATGGATGAATTGATGATATGAATGATCTCTGGACAAAGTTTCCATTGGTAGGGTTTAAAGCAGGAAGTAATGAGTCAAGCCTCATTTATATCTCCTAAAATAAAATGTATGCTATATCATGAAGTCCCCATATAATATTAGTATCTAACATGTTATTTCTTAACTCCTTGCTTCTGTTCATACCGTGCCACTGTCTAAGGGTCCTTTTGTCTTATACATCCCTACTTATTTCCTATTCTATTTCTATTGTCCCCCTCTCTGAATTCAGCCCCACCTACTGCTCTCTACAATAGTGCACACAAATCGGTATGAACTTGAACATAAAATTCTAACACCAGATTGCATATTTTCTAACAATGCCTAGAGAGAAGATATTCCTTTTGATTTAAATGTGAAACATCTTAAAGAAGAGAAATCCATTCCCTTATGCATTTATATTCTTCATGGTTCTCAGAAAATTATTATAATTTAGGCATTCAATAAATACTTGCTAATATGACTTGGCTAAGATAACTGGTTACAAGGAGCTGTGCTCAGTCTTTGTAGTTACAAAGTACAGTGATCATGCACTCTTTTTATTATAGACATTGCAAACATTCCACAAGTGTTTAAGTTGTATTGGTATCCCTTACAGGAAATCAGTTCCCATTATGTCTTATGTTCCTTGGGCGTTTCTGCCTTATTGTTCTCATGATTCCATGTTAAGAGGATACTGTGAAATTTATGCAACCTCGTGTGCAATGTTAAGACAAAGAAATCCACCAAATCAGCTTTGTGACCACCTAGAGGGGTGGGATAGGGAGGATGGGAGGGAGGGAGACGAAAGAGGGAAGAGATATGGGGACATATGTATATGTATAACTGATTCACTTTGTTATAAAGCAGAAACTAACACACAAGTGTAAAGCAATTATACTCCAATAAAGATGTTTAAAAAAAAAGAAGAAAAAAATAAGAAATCAACCAAATCAGTCAAACTAATCATATATTTATAGAGAGGGATAACTATATTACAATGTTAAATTAACATTATAATTTAGGGAGATGTCCTCATGCAATGAGAAATAAACCATACATTTTTAATGTAGCAGCCAGGCCATTAGAAGTTTTCAGTTCCCTAAGTATTTAATTTGATCACTTTGCTATAGAATGCTACTGTTAGATAATCCTTTGTCCACATTATTATACTCCTTTTTAAAACCTCTAGGTAATGACTGTGTGTAGTTCGGTGTAATGAATAAAGTAAATTAAAAGGTAAATTTACACCTATTACCAGCAAAGAGAAAATAAACGACCAGTCTCCCCAAATCCACTCTTTTCAAAAATCTATAATAAGGATTATCAAAAAGTAAAAATCCAGGAGGAAAACAATCTAAATTGTTTTTCTTTGCTTTTCTTTTTTCCTTTCTTTATACCATTAGGGAAAGACCTCATTTAAATTGATAACTCAACTACATATAAGATTTTTCATGTTTTGTTGACTGTGTTTGAAATGACACAAGAAAAAAAAAGGATTATATTTAAACTACATCTAACATACAATCAAAAGGCTACAAATACAAGACCTGCCCAAAATCAACTCAGATCCTGGTGAGGGAGATAAGACACGTATTGGCTTATGATGAGGCATTCCAATGCAAGTGACATACAAATAGCATCAGAGAAGGACTGAAGTAAACTGTGAAAGTTCCACTAAAGTGGGGACATTTTAGCTGTAACAATGACTACCATTTGTATAGCACCTTCTGTACTAGGTTCTTAATGTGCATTACTAAATCCCCACAAAAATCTTATGATAAAACAGATACTCAGGGATGTTAAATAACTCAGTCTTAAAGGTGAGTAGATTGAGATTGGGTTCCTTCTTTGAGGAGAGAATGGCATGAACGGAAGTCTGGAAGTAGTTGGATAGAAGGCACAGAATAAGTTCAGAGAATTAGATTCTTATTAAGAGTTTATCTACATAATACTGTAATTGATCTAAAATATAGTTATCTGTTAAATAAAATGTTAACTGTTAGTCTCTTTGGTTGCTGGGATTTGGGATAATTTTATTTTCATGTATGTGAATATTTTCTAAATTTTCTTCAAGAAAGGTGTACTGATTATATAACTGGCAGCAATAAACATTATTTCACATGATTAAAAGAAAAAAGGCTACAAATACAGACCTGAGTTTGTCATTGCTACACCTTGGGTCTCCTTTTAATCTCTCATTAGGGAAAGTTAATTACTCCAGTATCTATGATATCCTAAGTGTCATTCACATATCTATATTTCATTGTACTGTAATTTATTTATCTACCTTATTTGATCATTACACCCTTATATAACATATATACATATCTATATCTATACATGCTTCCTACCAATAACCTGGAACTGTTTACATCATGGTTTGAGTTAAACAGTTAGGTAACTTTATGGCAAATTAACTAAACTAAGTAAGTCAACTATTAGCTATACAAGGAAGATATATCAAGTGATGCTGATAGTGATGTTCTGCTCTTACTATATTATTACTAATAACAATATAACAACAAATATAATAATAAACTATAATAGTCAGCATGTGATGAATACCTAGCATACTAAGTATTTTACATGTCATTTTGTTGAACTCTCAAATAAGTCTGAAATTAGGTACCATTCTCCCACTTTCAAAGGTGAAGCCACCACAGCTTAGACTAAGTAAGTAACCAGCTTGCCTAAGGCTGTACAACTAGTAAGTGGCAAAGCTGAAGTCCAGCCTCAGGTTTTTCTGGCTGCCTCGTGAGCACAGCCCTGTCAGAGTGCGCCCTGATCAAGGCTTATTTCTGGTCACCAGTCACTTCATGAGTGACTCTGCTGAGTGGCCCCAATATTGGACTGTCGTCACTTCTCTTTCTATTTGGCACCTTTATTTCATTGTTGGGCAATGCTTCTATGCATACAGCTGCCTGTCCCACTGTACCCCATGGTCAGATCTGGCTCTGTTTAGCTAAATACAAACATATGCTTGAAAAGAATGACTCAACATATAGGCAATTGACTGGACTTAAAAACTCTCATTCGATAGTCTTATACGGCACAAGTTTTAGATAGTCCTTTATACACTCTCTTCATTAGAACAGATGTGAATCAGGGAAGATGGAACATGGGGAATCAATTAATACAAAGACCACCTGGCATATTTTGCAAATGGAGACAGTGATGGCCATATATAGTAACCATTCACAAAGCTAGCACTTGGGACCATACTGCTGTCCCACGTCTATGCATTTGTGGTAAGTCAGTAACTCTTCCTGTCTGGGGATTACCCAGCTACCCTCTTTGGAATGGATGAAGTATTTAAAGAAAAACAGAGAAAACCTTTTTATCTCTCTGGCCTGGGAAAACTGAAATAAGTCCTGTCAATAAACGTCTTTGGACTTCACAAATTTCCGTGTCCTCAAATATTCATGTCTTTCCAAACCTCAAACATACTCCATGGGGATTTGATAGTATACAATTTTCAGTCAAATTGCCACAAATACCCATGGAGAATTCAGTTTGACTTGGGGATTACCTCTTATTTTTCTTTGATCAAAGGTGCAGCTTGTGTATGTTTTTGGACCACTTCAAACAATTGCTTTGGAAAGAGTTCATGTGTGTGTTTCTGTGTGCTCCAATCTCTGATCAGGTAGGTTCCCCTTGGTTAGACTAGACAGGATCTTGGACTCTTTTCACAGACTCTCTTAATTAAAGGAAATGAAATTGACACACCCATGGGAAAACTAGAACTCTCTAGTTTAGAGAAGCAGTTCAATTTGTAGGAGGTAAATATTAATCCCGTGTTATGATTTAACTTTAAAGATTTTGTGACATCTATGCCACTTGGGAGATTTTCATATGCAATATTACCTTTCAGGGAAAACCCAGGGGTGCTTCTATGTGGCACACAGTTTTCTTTCCAAAGAATATTTCAGCAGAAAAGTATGGGTATCTCAAAAAAACTGCATGATAAAAATAACTCCCTATATTCAACAATTACTCAGTATCTGCTATGTGTCAGTATTTAGGTATTGGCTAATGATATAAAGTCATTAACACTGATTTCAAGGCCCTTTTCATCTCACAGACTTTGTTTTCCCACCACTCTACCACCACCTTTAATCCCCACCATGATTTTCTTCCAGTTTCCTGAACATGGAATGCTTGTTCTTGCCTCCAGGACTTTATATATGCTGATTCTTCTACTAGGAATTCTCCTCTACTCTTACTTTCACCTTTTGACTGACTGAATTCTACTTGTGCTTGGGTCTTCTTAAACATCTTTTCCCCAGTAAGACTTCCCTGATTTCCCAATTCTAGGTTCAATGACGCTTCTATATATTCCCAAAGCACCTTGTTTTTACCCTGTCAAAGCCTTTTTTCACTGTAGGTATTGCCTCTTTGTCTATATTCCCCATTACACTGTAAGCTTCTGGAAGGCAGGGATTGTCTGTCTATTTATTATATGCCTCAGCATCTAGCATAGTGACCAACACATAATAGATGCTTAATAGACATTTCTTGATTTAATAACAATGACCACAATTTACTGTATCTATTGTTTGCCAGGGGCTAGGTTGGACACCTGACACTTGTTATATCTACTGCTTCCATCAATCATGGAGTGAACATGTTATTAGTTTTCATTTTAGATATGAGAAAATTGAAGTTTAAGTAGGTTAAACTCTCCACAGTCTGTGAGTCCTCAGCAACAAAGCCTGTGCTTGCTCTCATTTCACCACAACACCTCTAAGAAGATAGTATTCCAGCACATTTTTCAACCTCAGTTAACACAAACAAAACTAATTTCATGTGAAGCACACAGAGATTTTGAACTGTTTTTTGGGGGAAATATTTTATATTAGATAATAAGATAGTTATGAGACATAGCAGTACTTATCTATAGGCCCCTCTTAAGCATAATTATTTTTACCCTTTCATTCTCGCTCTGTGAAGGAGTATTTTCTTCCTCAGGACTTACATTCTAGAGTAAACCACCTTGAAAGAAATAGGCAAAAAGGAGTCAGAGGTAAGTTCAGTAAAAAGTCCTCCTGTTAGCCTCACATGCAGATAAATGCCTAAATGTAGATGCTACACTGTGGAGATTGCTTTATTCTCAGTCCCTTTCATTATGAGTGATATATATATATATATATATAGGAATCACTTTGCTGTATACCTGAAACATTGCTGTAAATCAACTATACTTCAATAAAAAATAAATTTAAAAAAAAACAGTAGTAGGAACAGCAATCCTGTTAGACTGGTATAGTTTTGATATTTACAAGGTGCTTTCATCTACATGATTGTATTTCTCAAATATATCTATGAGGAGAAAAGGGCAGTGTGATTAGATTTGTTTGATAGTGGTGACATGATGTTCAAAAAGGATGCTGCTAAAGGAGTAGTTAAATGTGCCCAGAAGACTTTGTAGTACAGGGAGTTTCATTGCCATAGCCCTCATGCTGTTCCCAGTCAAGGAATGGGAATACAGCAGAGCTACTATGGCAGATCTATTTCTGGGAAATACAGTCCCATCTGATAGCCACCTTTGGCTCAAGGACTATCCAATGGCTTTTCTGACCCTCCTTTAGTCTGTATTGCAGTCTAAAACATTTTCACCCAACCTTCACTCCCTCTCTCCCTCACTCAACGTCAGATTTGCATCTCAGTTGATGGTACATCCAGCTTCTTCCAAATTTCTCCCTATTTCCAATTATACAATCATTTCCCTTAATACTATCTTTCCATATTTAATCCTGCTGTAGCACCTGCTTCTTGAAGAACTTGACTAACACAGCTGGCCCTGTGTTGTGTATGGCACGTAGCACAAACTAGATCTCAGGCTACATGGCTGGAGAGGGAAAATCATTTATAACAACCACAGTAACGATTGGACCAGGCACAAATCATTAATTGATGCTAAATTTAGAAGGAAATTTGGATTAGGAGCAGGCTATTTACAACATAGAGTATTTCCCCAATTACGGCTTATTGGTAATAAAGGGGGAAAAAATAGAAACTATATCATAGAGAAACCAATGCCTTGATGGACTGATCAATGTAGCAGATGAATACACCTCCAGATGTGATACTCTCAGAAGTTCACAATATCACCTATATAGTATTCCAGTTGGGAATGCACAACCTGAATCTCATCAGGAAGAAATATCAGAAAAATCAAAGAAATGAGGAATGTTCTACTTATAAAAGAGAAAGATGCTATTATTTTTTTAATTGACATAGAAGACCAAGAAAAAAAAAAGCTATGAAAATTGTCCATATTAAAGACTAAAGAGGCATGATAATTAAATACAATACTAATCTTGGACTTGATCCTGTACGAGAGGTGAAAAAAAGTCAAAAAGGATATTATTGGGTTAATTGACAACACTGGAATATGAATCGTAGATTAGGTAAAAGTGTTGTATCACATTTAATGTAATTGACAACTGTTTTGGTCTACACAAAATAATATCCCAGTTCTTAGGAAAGATACACTGAAGAATTTTGAAGTAAAGAGCCTGGATACAGGTAATTTACTATCAAATGATTCAGAAAGTAAAAGTAAACAAGAACAACAACAAAAACATATAGATAAGTAGATGGATAGGTAGGTGGGTAGGTAGATAGATACATAGATAGATATATAGATAGACAGAAAATATGTGCGTGAGAGAGACAGTGCAAACTCTATTAAAGCAAATAGAGTAAAATATCAACAAAAGGTTACTCTAGGTAAAGAGTATTGGGTGTTCTTCGTATTATTTTTATTCTTTAAACCTTTATGTAAATTTGAAGTTACTCAAATGAAATGTAAAATATGTGATTTACCAAGGCTTTGGGATAAGAAAAAAAATACATGCAGAGAAGAACTGGCAAGTATGTTTTCCAGCTGTGAAGATGCAACTTGCCTTCCAGGGCTAACCCAGCCATACCTGTATGCATAGCATCCCAAGAAGGACTTATCTGGATCCTTTCCTTCCAGCCCCCTTTTGGCCTGCATGCTCTAGAGACCATCTTTAATATCACCATTCAGAATGGTCATAGGCTGATCAATAAGGACAGACTTGGCTTTGTGATATATTTGCTGAGGAAAATCTGACTTCACCTTGCAGTCAGAGAGACACAGTAACTTTGGCAAACCCTTCCTTCCTTCTTTCCTTTCTTCCTTCCTTCCTTCGCATTGAAACTTAGTTTCTTCATTTAATTTATGTACAAGTGATTATCAAGTTTCTACTACGTGGTGAATAAAATGATCCATACTCCTTAGTTCTTATCGGTCTAGCATTGTAATCAGGGATACAGGCTCTAGAACTAGATTGCTGTGCTCAAATTCCGGCTCTTTGGCAAGTATAACCTTGGGCGAGTTACTTAATATCTTTGGCACCAGTTTCCTTCTCTATAAATGGAAATCAAAAAGAACAGCACCTGTAGCAATCGGAGTGTTTTGAGGGTTAAAAAAAACATGGTCACTACTTAATAAGTTTTCAATACATAATAACTATTTCTATTATCAACATCATTATCATTATTCAGAGCTTCCTCTGACTCAGAGCTTCCTCATCTCATCTTCTAAGATTGTTGGCAAGATTTGATAGAATATATGCAAAGCATCCAATAGTTCCTAGAACATAAAAATCTTTCAACGAATGTAATTATTATTCTTTAAATGAAGAGAGAGAGCTCGTTGAGTTGGGTGGTCTAATACAAATCTCAAATTTCCACCCTCAGAGCCAAGCTCTCAGTATCCTCTAAAAGCCGTCCTCCTTCTTGTGTGCTCTAAATTTCACTGCAAAGGTAATTTTCAAAACAGTTAATCAGATCAGGCTTACGCATATAGCTTGGGATTCACATGTGGCCAATGGTTTCCCTAATTTAGATCCAACTCTCTTATATTTCCATCTGGTCTAGAAGCATTTATCTTCTTTAATGATCTTGCTGGAGACAATGATTCCCCATAAATGACTTTGCTCTTTGGCCATATGAGTCAGGCAATGCACTATCTGTAGAAAGTAACACCCATTTCCCACCACTTTGCCTTTTTTTTTAATGTCTTTTACATTGCAAGCAAAATAGTTGCAATAATTGTCCCTAGACACTAGCACGTTTCTTCCTGCTTCTTTGATTATTGTCTAAAAGTGAACTGGGAAAAATATAATAAAGTTCTCTTCAATAATTAGTTCATTGGCCAAGGAAAAACTGGCTAAGGAAAAAGAATTAGTGGTTCTGTTCTGTCATTAAAGCCTCATTATTTGGGGGTCCCGTTAACACAGTTTTATAAATGAGGCCTCATTATTTGGGGGTCCAGTTAACACAGTTTTATAAATGAGAACTAAGAACAGCTGGTGGATAAGATGAAAGAAGTCAAGTGCATTTGATTTTCTCTACACTCTGCCTCTCCCATTATTAAAAAAAAAAAAAAAAGATGAAATTTTATTGTTGTAAATGTAGTGACCAAGTTAGAATTTGGATGTATATGTTGATGTCATATAATAAAATAATACTAAATTAGGGGATTGTACATGAGCTCTGTTATCACTTCTGTTATTGATTAACTTTGACATTGGACAAATTACTTAACCTTTCATGCTTTCCACTTCCTCACCACTCACATAGGAATAATAGCACATCACCTAACTATATCATGAAGCAATAATAACAACTAAATGTATAAATTTCTGTGAAGGTATTTTGAAAAGTATAAAAAACTCTA
The DNA here is from genome assembly GCF_039906515.1 of Pseudorca crassidens. NCBI lineage: Eukaryota > Metazoa > Chordata > Mammalia > Artiodactyla > Delphinidae > Pseudorca > Pseudorca crassidens. The sequence goes on from NC_090304.1 coordinate 59,201,761, forward strand.
CAAATTTTTACTTTTTGTGTTCATCATCCCTACTATTTGTAAAATCTTCTGAACGTAGCATTTACATTAGTCATCTAGAAAGTCTCTGGAGACATTAGGCCATTATTTTATTCCAGTGAATTTATATTTTCTTTACAAATCCTAATAAGCATTTTCTGTATAATTAGTGATTGAAAGGTAGAAAATAAAAACACCCACATCAATCAGATAAACCTAGAAAGTATTATCAAATAGGTAGATTTGAATAAACAGAAAAGGGTCCTTGCTTGACTTAGAATGATGAAAATGATGATGATGACAATGAAGGTGACGAGATTATGGTAATGACAATGATAATAATAAAAGTCATGTATACATAGCACAGAAGATATTTTTATAATGCACTAGTATATCTTATAGTACTTGGGTTTTTATGAAACCTCTGAAAAGAAACAAAAGTGGATACACATTACCCTTATGTTACAATGAGGAAGCTGACAGTCAGACAAGTGAAATGCCTTGACCAAGGTAAAAGAAACAAGTGGGAAACTCAAGAATCTCCATTCATTCATTACCTTATTCATTCAGTCATTTGGCCAACAAACATTATCTGCCACCCACCCTGAAGTGTGATAAGCACTACTGATTCAAGAATGAACACAATGCAGTGGATCAAGGTATTAGTAGGAAAAGGAGATATAAATAATTCAATCAATGATTATAATGTAAAAGTGTGAGGGCAATAATAGCAACATTCATAAGGTATTATGGATGCAAAAGAGAGCCACTCTGCTATCACAACTTTTCCAATATAATTTTTAATAACACGACTATTGACTCCAGTTGCTTCCTTACCATTGTAGATGCACATGATTTATAAAATTAGTACTGTCCTGTTGTTATTATTTAACGTTTTCACCTATTATCTCCTATTTAATATAGCGTCTCTAGGTCAGTCAGCAGAGCTACAAGCCTACAGAATATTTCCAAGTATGAGGTCTGTGGCAGTACTCTTTAAAAAGACTGAGTCTTAAAGCTGGAAATCCAGGAATAATCTTGACTACAAATTTTTCTTTCAGAATTTCCAGTTGACTAACCTAGTACTTACCTGACAATGAACTGTTCCTTTTAAAAATATGTCTGGGGCTTCCCTCATGGCACAGCTGTTAAGAATCCCCCTGCCAATGCAGGGGACATGGGTTCGAGCCTTGGTCCAGGAAGATCCCACATGCCGTGGAGCAACTAAGCCCGTGCGCCACAACTACTAAGCCTGCACTCTAGAGTCTATGAGCCTCAACTACTGAAGCCTACACGCCTAGAGCCCATGCTCCACAATAAGAGAAGCCACCACAATGAGAAGCCCATGCACTGCAGTGAAGAATAGCCCCAGCTCTCCACAACTAGAGAAAGCCTGCACACAGCAACAAAGACCCAACTCAGCCAAAAATAAATAAATTAATTTAAAAAAATAAAAATATGTCTGTGGAAGTCATAAACAAACTGAGTCTTAAAAGATCAATGTAGCTGGAAAATAGCCTTAACCATCTAAAAGTAATGGAAACCCACACAATTAAATGTGAATAGAGTACCACAAATCACAATGTTTATGAGAATAATTAGTACCATAGAAAATGACCAAAAAGTCTAAAACAGAAATATTTACCCTGAGAAAAAAAAATGGATAATTCAGACAACATAAAAGAACTTAAAAGAGCTCTTTAATTAACATATCCACAGGGATTTGAGAAGATATTTTACCCATAAAGTGAGGACTACTATGATGGAGAGAAAAAAACAAAGTGTAAGAAATCATTCTTAAGAGTTTAAAGATATGATTACAGGCATTTAAAAAATAATCAATAGAAGGTCTAAAATATAAAGATGAAAAAACACCTCAGAATATTTGATAATAGCAATAAAAATAGATAGAAACAAAATAAGAGGAAAGGGAAGAGACAATGAGGCTCAAACCAAAAGATCCAAAACACTATCAGGAGGATTCCTTGAAAGAAGTAACAATATAACTAGAGGAGAAATCACCAAACAAGTATAGAACAAGTATTTCCTTGTGACTGAAGAAAGACATAAGTTATCAGACTGATAGAACTCCTAAGTATCCTGTGCATGGATAATAAAAATACTGGGAAAAAAAACATCCTTGTGAATTTCAAAACTGAGATACTAAACACTTCTAGAGAGAGGAAAGAAAGTGACATTGAAAGGAAGGAGAATAGACACTCATCAGCTTCTAATTAGTGACATGAGAAGTCAGAAAACAATGGGGGTCGAGGCCGTTAATATTTTTAGGAAAAATAATTTTCAACTAGTGTTTGAAACAATGTTGAAAGATCAATAAAGTATAATGAGAAATCAAGGTATTTTAAAATCATTTAAAATCACTGAAAATGCTAACTTGATTCTTTGCATCTTATTCACTAAACCAAGTCTTCTACTTTTAAGCATATTGTTTGATTTCCTTTCTCTAACCCCAAAACAGTATTTTAAAATGTAAATAAAGGCACAAATCTGTCAAGTTTTGCTGCGTTAAAAGTATAACCCCAAACTTCTGCTAAATCCTACAGTCCTTCTGAGGACATTACCTTGTTAATGTCTATCTTTCTTTACTCATATTATTTCTACATTTATTTTCTTCCCACAACACTGAAATAGCTAGGAGTAACTTCCATGACTATATTAATACCAAAATAATCTTAGAAACATGTATTTAAGAGGAATACTAATCATCTTTCAATGCCTGCCTATAAGACAGCATGAGAGGCAAAACCCTTGCCTATCTGAGAACAAATCCTCTTTACACACTCATTTACCATATTCTTCCTATGGATGTTCTCCTCCAGTAACAGGGAACCACTATCTAGGATGAAGAATAAGGCTTCAAATGTATTGTTCAATATACATCCCACCCTTTCACACACCCATTTCACTGCATCCACCAAGCAAACTCCTACTCTTTCTTCTAAGACCCAGAGCAAACGCCCCCTTTTCTGAGAAGGTAGCAAACCTTTTTTAAAGCGTGGTTAGTCATAACCACACTTTAAAATAGGTATTACCGTCATCATATTTCAGACAACCAACTGAGACTTAAAGGAGCTAAACAAATTGTACAGTCACCTACTTTGTAGATGGCTGAATGGAAATTCTACCTGACTTCAAAGCCCATTCATTTTCTGTTTCTCCATTTCATTCAAAATTTCTACTTCTCTGTGTTCATGACTCTTTTTGCACATATTATACATAGCTTTCATCATACCATACTACAATTATTTGCTTACATATATATGTTTCCTATTGGGATCCCCATATTCTAATGGCCAGGAATCCTAACCTTATGTCTGTATTGCCAGAATCCAGTAAACAGTGTGACTTATAGAAGACATTTAGTAAATTCTTACTGAATGAATGAATGAATGAATAAATTAGTATAAAAACAAGCGAACTGCAGAATCAGAAAACAGTCTTATTCATTAAAATCTTCTAACTTTCCTACTTACTTGATAAATGGTTATCGCATACTAAAGACCACAGAAACACAGCAGCATTTACATTTGGCTCTCATTTGGTTTGACTCCTGGAATTACAGGCATGGATTAATCCACACAAAAGTTTAGAGCTTCCAGGAGCCTGATAGATTATCTAAGATAACATATTATATTATTGAAATAAGGTCCAGAAAGGGGAAACAATATTTTAGTCACAGAGCTAGTGAGACAGAAGGCCAGGACTCGAACTCAAGTACTTATTCTGCCACAGTTACTTTCTTGATACTTTGAAGAAAGGATTTCATAATAATTTGAGAATTTCGTCTACTTTGAATATAGAAAGAGGTTCAACCAGAATCCAGCACAGCTCAGACCAAATGGAAATATTTACGGCTATGTGGAAGAAGGTTACAAACCAGAAGGAATCCATTCTTACCTTAGGATCTTTTCATTGGCCGGCTCCCCCAGATTTCCTTTTTTTAATGTCCGTGTAGCATTCCATACCTGGCTGATAGCCCTCTTTACACGTTAAGTCAGCACAATTGGTGGTAGGTAGGAGAGGGCGAATAAGGTTTAGATTTAGAGAACAACTGAGCTAACGTTTATTGTTTATTAAGCGCCTAGCCTAGCACTTTACACATGTTAAATCACCTGCAGCTCCTCAACCCCCTATAACATCAGTACGATCATTGTATATATTTTACAGATAGAAAGAGGCAAGGATCAGCAAAGTTAAGTAACCTGCCTAAGCCTCACAACATGTGGGTGGTGGGCTCTACAATCAATCCAGGTAGTGAGACTGAAGGACCTTCTCTCATAACCAGGACTCTCTCTTGAAATAGTCGCCCTTCTCTCTTCATCTCTAATAAACCTTGTTTCTACATGGCTGTCCTCAAAATGTAACATGCTGCTGCTGTACTAGAGTTTGTTGGCTAATGCAGTCATTCACAATGTGTCCTCTAGACCAGGCCTCTGAGAGCAGCCTCAGGGCTGCAAGGGAGGAAATTCACTGGAAGCAGATGAAATTTGGGAGCCATCTGAGCTCTACTCTCTCATCCCCGAGAAGATAGTTTTATTGTAGAAAAGATAAAGCTGGCTGTTATGCTCACATAAAATTAATTCCACAGTTGTTCTTTACCAACAAGTGCATTTGAAGTCTAAACATAACCATTGTGAATGAAAACAGTTGGTTTATTAGAGGAGTAGGATTCTGGATTTTCCCTGCTTCCTCCTTTATTTTTTTCTCCTATTTTCTGTTACCCTTGCAACAATATTGTTTATTAGATGCTTTTCCATAAAATTTGTTGTAAACATTAATAATACTAAAGAAATGTGTTTCTACTTTGTCCCCCCAAAATTCCAAGATGAGAAAATTACTAAAATAGGAGAATGATGGTTAATAGAGTTTTACTAGAGTCTTAAAATGCAAATAAAACATGTACATGGGGGAAAGCAATGCCTTTTTAGTGCACTAAGCAATTTGCATTACAACTTCGAGCAACTCATCTTCTCCATGGTCTTGCTTATGAAAACTGAGTACATGTATAGCGATGGTAGGGACCTAGTTTTCATTATGAAAACTATAAAAAATAAATGTGAGAATATAAATGACCTATTTGTAACCAGACTTCAGGAGCCCTGAAATAAAAGCCAAAAAGCAAGATGCTGTACAATAATATTGCTTTTGAGCATTGATTTACATGATAAGTCTGGTGCTGGCAGGAGTTCCTAGCTATTATTGCAGCTTAACAAACATACAGCAAGGAGAGAATTTGACAGTTACTGTTCACTTAGAAGAAAGTTCGTTTCTTAATTTTACTATATGCAGCAGCTGGAAAACCTGTATTGTCATTTGTACATTCTTCTAATAAACAGCAATCAGGTGACTACTATGTGAAAGACATTGAACTGAGGGTTGGGATTAACACGGGGAGTTAGTTGAAAGAATTGTTTGGAGATATATTTGTGTGTGTGTGTTTTATGTTTAGCTTTCAACTGATCTTCAAAATGTTAAAAAAGACAGAGAGACACATGCTCTCAGCAGACCTCCTAAGCTCTGCTCACCATGGCTCTCTGCTATGGTTTTGTACTTCATTCACTCCATTAGTTCAATCTCTTTTTCTCAATAACATAGGGAGCACACCTTCCTTCTGATGCTTTGTCTTGATAATCTTCAAGTAGATATTGTCATTCTCTCCTTTATATGTCTTTTTACTCAATAGATGGCCATGATATATTCAATCGTTTATTATATTTATTTGCCAATATCTCAGCGTGTCACCATTGCATTACAAAATCCTTGAGAGCACTTTTGCACCCCCAGAACTCAACAAAATGTCAAACTCATGGTGGGTGCTCAATAGTACTTGATGTATACATGAATGAAATATTTATAATCCATGGCTGATGGTAATGCTGATTAAAGTAAGAACTAGCACAGTGAGAGTATGGGGAGGGGAATGAATTCTAAAGAAGTTGACATGAGAGAAATGCGTTTGAGCTTATCCCCAACAGTGATTACGGCAGGACAGAGAAATCATTCTTTAGGTAGAAAGAATTACAGTTTGTGGTTAAATTCAGTTACTGGTGAAATACAGTTACTGGTGAAAGATGACCATAACCTCATGATAAATTTTTACTGATAGGACGAAAAAGGGAGAAGAGGGGGCTGCTTTACTAACTTGCATATTGTTCTTCTCCTCTTTCCAGAACTGAATAATTCTGACTTATTTATATGTCTGATTCTTCAATCTTTCAATTGATCCTTCAACCTTCTTTTAATGAGTATTCACTGCTCCTTCTCACATCGTTGCATCTTTTTAAGAACCTCTTTTTAATTTTCCTGTCTTTATTCTCTCTTTTTGGTCTTACCAAGAAAATCTAAATTCTGCCTTTACCTTCATCTCCGTCTACATTAATAACCCACAAGTGGAACTCTCCACCTGCATCCTTCCCTCTCTTCTGTACTTGCTTATCTCCAGCTGTCTCCATTATCTTTTTCTCTGTGTCACTTTAACTGAAGAAATGAAAAATCATCATCATTTTATTCTTTGATTCTTCTTTCTCTTCTCTATCACTGTAAGTGATTATATCTCCTTCATTTCCGGCACTTATAATTTGTGTCACATTTGACCCTTAGCTCTCATTTTTATTACATTTAGGTTTTAATTCCATAATGTGTATAAATGAATTTAGAGGACAGTAAACAAATTCTCTTCTGAAATGTCATAGGTGAGTATATACTAAGCATCTTCTGTTTTATAAACATCATAGTAGATTGCACGTATTTTAATAGCTGATATTTATTCACTGCACATTTTGTTCCAGGCCCTCCATAAGTTATATGTGTGTATATGTATATATGCATATATATACATACACATGTTATAGGTATAAGTTATATATATATATATATACATGTATAAATTATTTCCATACATATACACATATACACATAATACATATACATAATACATATAATACCATTATGTGTGTGTATATATATGTTTGTGTGTGTATATATATATATAAAACCAAGCTCAACCTTCATTATAAGGTCATTATTTTGGCAGCAAGAAAAGCCCAATTTGGAAGTAGCAGACAACTGTCACAAAAACCCATGCACATTCTTCCACAGTAGGAAATGATCTTCTTTCAAGTAAGTGAATATGAAATATACTTATTATAAATTATAGATCTGTGATTTTTATTGTTTATTTGTTTGATAGTCTGGTTTTGTTGTTATTTTCTACAGCAAAATCTCAAAAGTGCTTCAGGGTGTTACTACAAAATGGCATAAGTTATATTCCGAGTATTAGAATGGACATATTTATTTTAGGGAGCTATTTCCTAGGCAAAAAACAGTAATGCTTATTTCCAAATCTTTATGATATAGAAGAAGAGAGCCATTGACATGTGCAGTTGCTTGTCTTTTTTTTTGGTTTTTTGAGCAGAATAAGGTAGTGTGCAGATAATTGTGAGCTTACTTGGATTAGCTACTAAGGGAAGGATTGGTAATTGTCATGGTTTTGGGCCAGTTCTGCACTAGAAGTAAGACTTACAGAATAAAAAAAAAATGGCACTTTGACCTGCTGCCAACAAAACTAAGTATTTCACATACCACAGTCAGGGCATAAAAAAACAGCAACAACAGACAGACAAAATAACACTTTGCACCCTGAGATAAACTAAAAATAACAGCATCAAACTGATTAATTCTGGTCCCCAAGATAATAAAACCTCAGAGATTTCTCATAAACCTGAACTACCTAAAAAACAATTTTATCTCTGAGTTTTGCTATGTTGATGCCTGAATGTATGGCATGGCCTTTACGAATATGATAATCATGAGAGAAAGTTTCTGAATGGCTGCCATGAACAGGCTAATAGATACTCAGTAAGCTTATTTATTTTGCAGTGCTACCTTTAAATACTTACAGATTTTATTTGACCAATAAGCCATTCTGACCCCCTCATACCTGTTTCAGGCCACCTCTTTCATTCCTTTTCTGAATCTGCTTTGTTTTTTAGATTCTTTTGACAGATTCTGCAACCTGGATAAGGCAGCAGCCCACACCAATTGTTCTGCCTCTGAAATTTTAAATTCAAGTATCCTACTCTTTGACCACAAACTGATAAGACTTCCCCTTTCTCACTAACTTCTTCCAGGTCTCTGGATCATCACTTGTGTTTAGACATCTGGTCTCTACCGTCTTAGGATTAGTTCTCAGTGTACTTCTTAGTTTTGTTTTGTATCGTTTCCCCCTTAGGTGCTAGACAGGAAGGCTAGAGCAAACTAGAGCTGGGCATTTCCCTTCCCCCAGGTCAGTTAGACTCTGGTAAAATAGTTTCCCTTGGGGGCAAGGCTTGTCAGGAATAGAATACTCTGGGCATATTTGAAATGGCTATTCTGTCCCCTGACCCACCCACCCAGCCCCCTACCTTCACAGAAGCTCCAGGGAATTTCTGTTGGATCTTCACTGAGAACGTGGTAGGGCAACTGGAAGTAAAACTCACTAGAGTGTGGAGGTCCCTCTATGTCCAGGCCCCCTGGAGTTTTTAACTATGAAACTTGCCCACAGGGAACCTCCAGCAATTCACCCCTCACAGTTCAAGTTGTCTTAGCAGGTACTGTGGAGGTTTCCAATCCCCAAGTGCTGTTCTGGTAATCTGTATTTCTCTGTATTCACCTGTCTCTCCTTTCGGGGGGCAACCATTTGCCCTGTGACCTCACTTCTCTGATAGACCTAATAAGAGTGGCTGATTTTCAGTTTGTTAGGCTTCTTTTCAGTTGTATGGACCACAGGAATATCAACTTCCAAGCTCCAAACTCATCACATGCCCAGTGGAACCCAAAAGTCTGCTATCTAGTTTCTAGCAGTCGCCATGTTTGTTTCCTATTCAACTTCTCTTAGACTTCATGGGATTCCATTTCAATCACTCACCTGCATAATGAAACCCCAATTCTGGGCATATAGAATACTCTGGGCATATCTGAAATGGCTATTTTGTCCCCTGACCCACTTGCCATGCCCCCACCTTCACAGAAGCAATAATGAAACCTCAATCAATCCAGCTGCCTGGCTTCTCTTTCTCTGGACTAATGAGAATTTTTTGAAGACAAATACAAGTCCTTCAAGACATGATGTACCTGTCCCTCCCTCAGTATTTCCTTCCAGCATACCTGTCTCCCCAAATCACTTGACACCTTAAAGTAGAAATCTTTCTTAGCCCTTTCCACCAGGGGAACCTGTTGATTCTGCCTCCTTAATTTTTTCTTCCCTGTCCACTTAGGCTCGCCATTAGTGAAGCTATATGAGGCACATCATCTTCTGCCTCCTTCTACTGATAGCCTTTTATCTGTTCTCATTGACTTCAGCCTTGATCTTTCCAATCTATGTTTCCACATTGTGGCTAGGCAGATGATTCTAACATGAACATTTAACTGTGGTGCTCCCTCCAAAATCTGCTTGTTCCTCCCTGTTATCAGGAAACAGTCTATACTCAATATGGCCTCAGCATGGTTTCCAAAGGCCCTCACGACTTGATCTTCCTAGCTCTCCAACAATGGCCCTTGTCATTTATCCCTTTATATTATTGAACCGAATTTTCACAATGTCCAGTTTCCAGAAGGGATGATGGTCTCTTAAGTCTTGGTGAGTCTGTGTAAACTGAACTCTTTTCTATTTCAAACTGGATATCAATTATTCCTCTAAGAATGACCCTTTAAGACTTGGTTACTCCTTTGCCCTCCCTTAGAACCTTGCCCCCTCTTTATTATAGAATCCAAACTGTACAAAATTTTATTGCTTCGGGCTTCCCTGGTGAAGCAGTGGTGGAGAGTCCACCTGCCGATGCAGGGGACGTGGGTTCGTGCCCCGGTCTGGGAAGATACCACATGCCGCGGAGCGGCTGGGCCTGTGAGCCATGGCCGCTGAGCCTGCGCGTCCGGAGCCTGTGCTCCACAACGGGAGATGCTACAACAGTGAGAGGCCCGTGAACCGCAAAAAAAAAAAAAAAAAAAAAAATTATTGCCTCTTATTTTGTCTCGTTCTTATGAGAAATAGAGATTGTATCTCTTATTTATCACTGAATCCTCAGTATCCAGCATCGTGCCAGTCACATAAAATGCGTACGATGAATATTTATAATGAACTACAAGAGAATGCCATATGGGATTACATAAAACATGAAACCAAGCTCTATCTCTATATTCTTAACCTGCTTGCTGAACTTACACGTTTATGCTCTTAGTGTAAACTGTAAGCTATTAGACTCAGCAGAAGTTGCAAACAGCCAGCATGCAGGCTAAATGCTACCCACAAAATGTTTGTTTGCTCCCACATTCAGTGCTTGGGAGGAAATGGAGCCAATATTTAAACACAGAGAAATTAAAAATCTTAATTTCCAATTGATCTTAAAAGTCAGAAAACCTAGATACACATCCCGCCAAACAGGCTTTGTGGTCAGTCAGATGTGGACATTCATGGATATGTAGGGTTTTTTTTTTAATAAACTCAGTGTTCTTCCACAAGTTTCTCAATGTCTCAAATCCTTAATGTACTTCTCTATAAAACAAATATAATGCCTAGAATTATTGTGATCCTTAAGTTAATTAGATAATACATGCAAATATATTATCTGGCACATGTAAGCATTCAGTCGATAACTTATCAATTTATTCTTATTTAATATGACTGAAATCAGCTATGGGCTTCTTTAGTCCAGCTTGAATACACGTGTTACTCCCACTAACTGGTGAGCTGGTTCACATGGTCATAACTTTAATGAGTTTGATATTATAACAGGGGACTTGTAAGCCAGTGGGTGGTTCACTCCTTCCACTGCTAAGAGCTACTGCTTTTCCCTCTATGTATTAGTCACCAGGTCCATCCAATAAAACTCAGAATTCTCACATCCCTTATCTCCCATTGGTTTACCTGTTGAACCAGAAAAAGCTTCAGCTCTTCTGCCTACATCTGCACCCACACTCCACTTCTCCTCAAAGTAAAAGGAAATTCCAAACTCAATTTTCAGAGTCCAGGGCATTAACTGGCTGAACTTCATTATTGGGTGTGATCAAGCACCCATTCAAAGTTCCTGCATACTTCCTGTCTTACTAGGGTTAATCGATCCCAGCAAACTATGACCGTATTGCACATTGTCATATCTCTTTCCTGATTCTCTCTTCCTCCCTAAGCAGATGGACAGATGTACAAATTGATTAAGAGCCTGCCCCTAAGGGCAGGCGGAGATTTTTCCAGCTCTCCTGCTTTCTTTTCCTTTTTTTTTTTTTTTTTCCCTTAAACAACTAAGTAGCCTTGCTTGCCTTAAGCTACTGGCCTGATGTGGGATCATATCCCATGCCAGTTCACCCCTAAGCATGAAAGACAAACATACCCTTCCTTACTATTCATCTCTTTCTATGACCAGAGGTCCTTCCTCCCATTTCAGTGGTCTTGATGTGTAGGAAGATGGAGTAGACAGAAGCTTACCGATACATACCTAAAATATAGGTATAGCTTCCAGAGGCATTCAGAAAAAAACTATGGCACTGAGAAACTAGGTTGCTATATTTAGCAAACTTGGACAGAATTGGTAGTCAGAGGAACAAGGAAAAAAGAAGCAGGTTCCCTTACAGACTCTGGACCAAGGGCAGCTGTCCTTGTTGCAGAGGTAAATTAGATGTCCACGGAGAAAACAGACATCTCATACAGAAGCACTGGGCACAGACTTGTCAAACACTGATTCTTGGAAGAGTTTTATTACCCCAGATGGTCATTCCCCTGTCTATCCTGTTTCCAGTCCACTGATGCAGGCTAGGCCTTCAGGCTATATACAGCAGCAAACTACTAGGTATGTGAGAATTATGGCCCATGGGTTGTTTCTGCTGGACAAGGGGAGGTTCCACAGACTGATTGCTCGTTGTGGGTATTTTTGTTTTCTTGCTTGTTTTCCTTTCAGGATTTCTCTCACTCCATCCCCCTTCCATCTTGTTTCTCAACTGGAATTGATGGAGACAGGAATTGTCTAGGGCAAGTAGGACCCAAGATTAACAGAAATCACACAATTTTTTATGCTACTATTGAAGTATAAAGGCTAGGGGGAATTAAACAAAAACATAAACTAATAAGCGGCAAGGATCTGGGTGGTGGGAACGTGCAGCAAATAACATATTCATTATGGAATCTTTGAAGGTAAAGACTTGTAGAAATACTATAGGGCTTAAAGGGGCTTCCGAACTATTTGAGAGAAGCGTGTGTCATTGCAATGGAAGATTGTGCAACACTGTAGCCTTTGAAAATCTGCATGTATTCAGTGACATCTAGGTAAAGCAAAACCAAAAATAACTATCTTTTTCCTCTTGCTTTCTTTTTTTTGACTTTGCTAGATAACTAAAAATTTAGATAAAAAACGGGAAGGAAACATTACCTTTGCTTAGGAACGTCTATTGCTGCAGGAGCTACGTACCTCACTAAATTTGGGGGTTATGAGGCTGGTGTTGCTCTACGCTTATTGTTGAATTACTAAACTTTGGAACGATGAACACATGAGAAACTAGGGGTTTTCGTTGTTCAATATTAGAGTGTGCAGCAATATGCCTGTTTTAGGGGAAAATGACCCTTGATGAGCAGCTACTGAAGACAGAGCCCAGGCTGGCCAGAAATAAAAGGGCTTCTAGAGAAAATAAGGGGAGTAATCAAAGAGAAAATTTGAAGCTTAAATACCTCAGGGGTGAGGGGTGAGGTGAATTTTATATCTATATTACTTTTTTTGATAATTTATTACAGGAGGCCAAGGATAGTTCATATTAGAGAGCATTGTAATATTGAGGCTGTTCCGGCACACTAGTCTAGAGGATATGGCAAGACGTAATTTAAGAAGTAGATTTAGAAGGAGGGGATGTGAAGTTTTAGCTTAATTTCTAATGTGGCTTTGAAGTTAATTATTGTCTTGACTCATTAAAGGGATTTCTGAGATCTTTGGTGAAACTCTCTATCACACTATCAAGGAAAGGTGGGGGACAATGACTAGACCTTACAGGTAGTCACGTGGATATGGGGACAGGTTTTCCTGGAAACTCCAACAGTATCCACATCTGGGGAAAATAGCACTATCTCTAAGTGACGCATCAGTCACCGCCACACTGAGCTGGGTTAACAGACTAAGCACATGGGGGGAAGAGAGGCAGTAGGGTTTTGCCCACACTCTGTGTGCTGCCTCTTTGCTCTTTCACTCCTTCATCTTCTCCAGGAAGGGAGAAGTTGCTAACCAAGAGTCCAGCATATTGACTTGGAGTCACTGGGTCAATATAGTTTAAAAGGTCATGCATCAGTCTATGGCTGACTTTAGCTCTGTTCCATTTCCTGTACTCATTATGTACCTAAGTTGATAAGCAGGTCCAAGGCCCCTCCTCCCTCATTATACAAGTCTAAGTGTGCTGGTCATTGCTCTGGGATCCTAAACCAAACAGGTCAAAGAAGACTAGACCCAGTCCTTTTTTTCTTTAAGAGGAGTTAAGAGGTTCCACTTAGATCTTAGATCCTAAGTCACATATGTCCACGCAGCTTCACCAGAGTTTTACAGGAAGGTATTGGGAACTAGCTTAATAGGTTATCATGTGGGACTTGGTTTTTTTTTTTTTTTCCATTTAGCTGCTTTTCCATGTATGCCCAGCTCCTTTCAGGGATATTTTTCAGGGAGGTCAACAGGCAGGGCAATATTACTACATCTTAGTCAAATACTATCAATACCCCTAATATACTACAGACTGCATGTGCTCTTCATACATTTATTTTCTACAGCCTAAATTCTGTGCTTTATCTAATGTCAAAAATCTTTTCCCAACTAACTAAAGTAAAGCTTAATGGACAAAAGGACTGCTTGTAAATATGCATGTAAATAGTTCTGTTAATAACCCACTGTTTTACATTTGGTACATCTTTGTCTGCTAATACAGGTAGCTCCCTCACTTTTCCACTTGTTTGTTCAGTTTGGATTAAAATTTGACTTTGAAAACAGAAAACAGCCTCAACAGAAAAAAATGACAATTATGTGACTACAAGATATAGCCAATTCATTTTAATAAACTATATTTTAATTTACTTATTACTGATTAAAATTGATTCAGCAGGAGAGAGAAGAAATCAGGCTTTATAATTAAGCAGCCTGGGTTTGAATCCCAAGTGTCCATTTACTGCTGTGTGTCCTTGGACAAGTTGTTTACACTACTTTGAGATTCACTTTCCTCATCAGTAGAAAAACATGAAAAAACAAAACAAAAAAAATCCTACCTCATGGGTTTAATGTGAGAATTATTATTGTGTGTAACGTTACAATGTATGCTCAATAAATGTCGTATTTTTTTAGGTATAACCCTCCACCCACGTTTTGTTGTTGTTGTTCTTGTGCATAATATACCTCTAGCTCTCTGCCTTGGTTCCCAGGAGCAGGTCTGCTCTAGTTTGAGAAGCATGAATCTGGGTGATGAGAGCCACTTCTTGAAGATGCATTCTCTCTTCTAGGCCCTTGTTTCTCATGGACAGAAACATTGATACACTCTACATTTGCTTTGAGAATTAGGCAGAAAGATACTTTCCCAAGTTGCCTAACCCTAGGGAAATGGATTCCCAGTTTGCTTTTGGTTTAACTAATCCCTTCTTTCTCTGGGCTGCTCAATTTTTGTTTCTCTTTTGAAAAATCTTCCAAATTGGTCCATGCCTTCCAGCTATTCCTGCTGTCCAGGACACAATGATGGATTCCAATACAGCAGCAACAGCTGGAGAGTTCCATATTTTCCTTTGGGAGATCCTATTGGTTGGTGAAGCTGAAAATGAAGACATTTGTAGGCATTTCCCTAAAATGCCTCTCTACCATCCTTATGGCTAGTTTGCCCACACTGCTCTAGCAGAGGTCCGTTAACACAGTGATTGCAAAACATCTGGGGGGGATATTTAGCTGTAAGGGGTTGCAGGAGTAGTTTTTATGGTTATTAATGAAACCAGCCCACCATTTGGCACAACATCGTATGCCTGCCGAGTGCCATATAAGGTAATGCCTGATTGCCTAAGCCATGCTTCATCCCCAGGATTCACTGTCAATTAAAATAGTAAATAAGCAGCACAAGCTACAGAGATTAGAGGGAAGGATAAGTGTCCTTCCTTGTCAAATAAAAATGAGGCGCTGACTGGGAACCAGAGAGGGGAACTAAAGAGGTATATATTTTATTCTTCCATGGTGTCATTTTCATTGTTATTTTATGCACTTGACAATAGATAAAAAGAAAGGCTAAGTCACAATGCGGTAATAGTAACAAACTGAAGTGTTCCTATCGTCACAAGCCAGAGACAGGCAGTTTCTTTTCAGTACTTCTAAAATCGCATCTCAAGATCCCCTCACTGCTCCTGTAGGAAGCTTTGGGTGCATTCACTTCGCTGTGAGGGAGAAGAGTACATCAGCTTCATCTTATGGGAGAAACCAAGAAAGGCTGAATGAATTTTATAAATAAATCATACATACATACCCACATACTAAGGATAGTCCATCTCAGGCTGAGAACAACAGAAATCAATTTTGTCAGTCTAATGATAACAACAACAATAATGACTATCCTCTATTAAGTGTTTATCGTGTGCCATTCACCGTGCTAAGAAATACTGATAACACGTATCATCTGATTTAATTTCTTAAAATGGTTCTCTGAAGTAGGTGCTATTATTTCCATGGGGATTAGAGAATTTAGATAATTTGCCTATGGTCACAAAACTCAGTGAACATAAGTCAGTTCAAAACAACATGTTTCATGTCATTTATTCGTTTAATTACTCTGATGTGGCAGAGTTTGATAAGTGAATGTGTCATAGTTTATAAAGAAAACAATCAAAAGAATGACCTCAAAGTGTTAACACTTTTTGAATGTCTGCTTTGTAACACCCTGAGTTAATTACAAGGCTCAGGAGACCATGAATGTGTAGGAAACTGAACTAACACATATAGTTTTGTGTTGCTTTGTATTTCATTATTTATTTTTATGCTTCTCCCTCCCATACATATACACACACTTAACACTGAGTTGCTAAACCAAGGACCTAATTATATTCATCTCCATATGTCTACATTTTTCTTCCTTATTACAAGATCAAATAAGATGATTTTTTAAAAAAATTATAGAAGAGAAAGAAGGGGAGATATGAGGGATAACATATTTCTTTGTGAACATATACAGTGCTAACAGAAGTTTAGATCCATCTATCAATTCACATTTATGTTGTCATTTTGAAGAAGGTAGTTACAGCGGTAAGAGAACAAAAGTTCTGCAGTTATGTAATTGTAGTTCGCTTAGTACTTCGTAGAACTGGGATAGGAATCTGCTTTTGACAACTGTATAATCCATCCTTTTTCTACAAGATAATGTTGAGCATGTAAGTTTTTTACCACTATTAGTCTTACATAATTATGGTTAACTTAGATCCAACTCTGCTGAGGAATTAGCAGACAAATCTCAGGACGGGGTGACTGGTGACTGTTCATTGGGAAAGAAAATAGAAGAAGAGAAACAATGTTCAGGTATATTAGGTGCTCAGACTGTTGAGTTTGAGGCATCTGTAGGATATGCAAAAGGAGATTTTCCATAGGAGCTGAAAATATGAATTCAAAATTCAGGAGGTAAATGTATGCCAGAGATGGAGGTTTGGAGAATGTTCTGTAAAGGTGGTAGCTGAAGTAATGGTAGTCAAAGAGGTCCCTGAAGGAGAATATATAAACTGAGGAGAGTGCTAAAGTTTAGCTTTATGGAATTGAGTGGAAAAACGAGTCCAGAAAGAAGATTTTGATAACGGCCATCTAGAGAAGAGAAGAACCAAGACATAAATATACAAGAAGGTAAGAAAAGAAAGAGTTTCAAAAAGGAGAAACTGTAATACATTAAATTGAGGTAAGGTATGTCCATAGGATGTATCAACTAGGAGTTCTGATCTATCAACCATTTGGAAATTTTGAAGTTTTAGGGTTATTTCAGAATAGCTAAGGGACGTTTGAGTTGAGAGAATGTTTAAGTACATCAATAAAGGAAACTCCAGGGTGTACTTCTAAGCAATATGAATGGAGTATAATTGATATCATAAAAGAAGTGTCATTCCCTACCCTCTTACTCTGACTTGTTTTGCTTTCATGTATTTATTATCACCTACAATATAACTTGTGTTATTTGTCATCTTCCTGCTTATGGCAGAATACAAGCTCATAAAAGGAGGCATTTTATTTCATTACTACTGTGTCCTCAATGTCTAGAACAGGAATTTGCCAAATACATTCCACCTCTTGTATGCGTAAATAAAGTTTTACTGGAACACAATTCCTGTTCGTATTATCTGTAGTTACTTTGGCTGAGTTGAGTCAATGTGACAAACTCTCAAACTAAAAATATTTACTATCCAACCCTTAATGGAAAAAAGTTTGCTAACCCCATTCTAGGACAATATTTGCACATAGTAGATGCCCAGTAAATGTAACTGCTAATCAAATAAACTAATTAATAAATTAAAGGCATTTTTTCATATTTAATGCTGCTGGCCAAATTAACCTTTCTGAGCTTTGTTTCCCCATTTGTAGGAATGGGGTGATAATAATATATATCTTAAAGGACAGAAGTAAGCATTAAATGAGATATATATAATTGGCAAATGGTCAAATCAAAACAACAAAAATGCTCATTCCTTTCCCTCTTTCTCCTTGAAAAGCTGTCTATGAAGATGATTTCACTGCCTTCTGACTGGCTTCTCCAGGACTGCCTCCTATCACTCTGGTCGGAAGTATCAACAATGTGAGGCCAATGAAATGAAATAATATTGATTCAGCCACAAAAGATGTCCTGGAAGTTATGAGGCCTAATCTTCACAGTCATGATGAATAAGATAGCGACAGGAAAATCACAAGCCCCCAACTTCCAAATCATCCCAGGCCTTTAATGTCACTGTCATTATTAACATTATTTTCACTGTAGCAAAAGGGGCAGTAGATAAGAAACAGAAACATTTGAGCCTGATAAAAACACTTGGAATAATTTCCAAGGCACTGTCCTTCACCTTTCTAATGGTTCCAGAAGAGTTCTTCATTATTCATGTCTTTCCCTGCAGAATAGTGCATTTTTCAAGGCAGTTGTCAAGACCATTCAGCTTCTGAATTTTTTTTTCTGTATTTTTTGCTAGTTATTTTTTTTTCTTATGGTTGAGTATCCGATGTCGAAGTTTTATTTTTTTAAGACACTTAGCTTTTTAAAAAGTACTAGTACTAAAGATATTCTAAGTTTTTGTTCTTCAAGACACAAACACTCAACCAAGGGTGATATTTTCAATTTTATTTTGAAAAGGGACTTGAACATTAAAATTGAAGCCTTTGGAATTGGCAGGTGCTAAGTAGGAGAAAGGAGAAAAGACAGATATTTCCATTTTCAAAAGGATTTTAACAGTTTAGAAAAAAAAAATAGAACAGAGTATAAGAACAGACAAAAGTTAGAAAAAATAATGCTATTAAAAATATACATGTCTAACTCTTTATCTCTCAGGTCCCAAATACCCCCATATTCTCTGCTGAAACCTCAAATCACATCATTAATTCCATAATTCCTATCTTTCCTGGATATCAAGATCTTCATTAATTCATTAAGCAAATATATAGTGAGTTTCTGAACTTTATGACACAGTATGTGAAGCACAGAGAATGGAATGCCCAGGCCTGACTTCAGGCTACTGTCTATCAGGGAACACTGACTCATAAACATATTACATGCAAGTTACTAATGCCCCAAAACGGGAACACTAATTTTTCTTACAAAGAAAGAAGAATAAATGCAAACAACATGTGTAAAAACATCGTGGGATGAACATCATGGAAGATTTCATTCATTCATTTGCTTGACATATATTTATCTACCACGCGTTAGACAATGCAAGAGGAGCAAGGAAGACCATAATGTCACCTTGAACAAAGTGCATCATGATACACATTTCTTAGGAATACATAATAGCTAGGAATGTTTCTAATGTTTGGCTTTCGCCCAGTTAATAATAAATACATTTTAATAAAATTTAAATGAGATGTTAAAAAAGAATGGTTTGCCCACAACGTTGAAAGATGATATATTTTACTTACTTTTGTCTCATCTAAAGTTCGAAATCTTTGAAATTTGTGATTTTAAAAATCCGATGTAATTTTGATCATTCTCCTGTTTCGTTTCTAAATGGCAAAATAAGATTGGTACCAGGGTGCTATTTGTTAACACTTTTCTCCAAATAAAACATTTAGGGTGCAGATAGTGTTTGTTCACAGTAAATAAGAGCAAATTATATATAAAATCACTATTTTTTAAAAAAAATTTCTAACAGTGGCTTTGAAAGGTTAGAGGCATCTTGATATATTACTTAGTTTTGATCAAATGACCATGATTTACAGAACTAGTAAATGTTGCCTCACTGTGAATTTGCAGTTGTAATATTTTCATATTTGTGGTTATCATGGCCTGGTTTTTAACTTGTTTACATCAAGTGCAGATGCTAGGAAACTGTCTCTTCAGTCAGACACCCTGCGTTCAAATCTGGCTTCTACCTTACTTTGGGAAAGAATCTCATGTCTCTGAGCCACAGTTTTTTGATCTGTAAAATGACCATATGAGCACCAACTACCTCCCAGAGTAGCTAACAAAATTACCTGAATTAGTTCATGTAAAATAGGGCATTTTAATACTTATTTAGTACTAAACCAAGGTATTGTGGAAAAATCACTGTAAATTACCTAGAGAGAATTTGGAATTTCAACCTTTCAAATTCTACGTATGGCCCTACATAAATCACTAAACTTACCAGAATCTCAGTTTCTATTTTTAATGTTGAAAATACCTACCACAGAGGTTATTCATGATGTTTGAATTTGTGAAAACACAAGGAAACCTCATTTAAAATGGAGTCAGGAAGCCCTAAAGGGAGAGCCCTCAGGCACCACCCCTCAGACCCCAGTAGTGAGAAGGAAGAATTTCTCCTTGCCCAGCAACAGCCAAGCCAATGAGAAGCTGTCACCACCCTGGACTCTTCAAAGCAGCCCCTCCCAACTTCCTTTTTTTCCTCTATAAAAGCAAGCCCTTCTCTCTCTTCTTTGAACTTACCTATGGTTCCCATAGTTCGCCTGTCCTGAATTGCACTTCTCTGCTTTTTTCAATAAATTTATTTTGCTGGTAAAATAACTGGCTTTTTTTTTTTTTTTTTTAAATGATGGTATTGTCCTTCCTGGGGAGTACTCTTCTGTTTTCTTGTAACGGGATCTCACTCTGCTAACATCTCTCAAGACATTCCTCCTTCTGGAACTCTGGCTCGTTTTCATGTTTAAAAACAATGGTCTCTCCTCATGCCCATTTTTAACTAATTGGTCCAACTTAACCAAAAATAATTTAGAACTCCAGTGACCATATGGGGAACTTTCAATCTCCTCAGACTTGCTTTTCTTAGAACCAATTTAGAGTACCAGTGCTCTAATATGAAACAAATTGAATGGGATGCCTATTTCAATTGACATCTTGAGGCTTCCAAAAGTATTCAGGACTCTAAAATTGCCTCTTTCCAAAATACCATTTCTGAATTGACCAAGGTTAATAAGCAGTTGAAAGCCGATTTAAAAAAAAAAAAGCACTGGAGGCTTCTTCATACCTTTCACCCTCTGCACTAACTTCCTCTTCTCCTATGGCACCTCTTTGTACCCTCTACTTCTTTATTCCAACCCTCTCGCTGAACTTTTCCTTACTTCTTCCTTTTTCAAACCTGACAGAAACTGCCCTTTTAAAACCAGACCCTCTGAGGATTCTGATGCTAAGCTCCTAATTTCTTATGTTCCCTGAACTAAGGCCAAACTATGAACCATGGTCAAAGATTTTCCTAAAGCTACTGAAGACCCTCATAGATTTGTTGAGGCATTTAATATAGTCTTCCAGACTTACCAGCCAGCTTTCTCAGATTTATAACAGCCAGTTCACATGCTTACTGGTGAAGGCCAAGCCCAACAATGGATGAAAACAGCTAATTGGGATGATCCTGAAAAATATCTAGGACTGCAAATAGGAAACCAACCCCCTGAGTTGTTATAGGATCAGGCGGGGCAACTTGCTAAATAACTTTGGCTAGAAAGCCCTGCTTTCCCCAAACCTATTGATTGACATGAAATTCAGGCTTGTACCCAAGAGTTCAGTGAGCCCGTGAATAATTATTATAGGCTGCTCCAAATTATTTTTAAGGAAAATCCGGATCTTCCTATAGATGTTGAATCTACTTGGGTAGCCTTTAACTCCGTGTTTATTGCTGGGCTGAACCAGGGTCTTTCTCTTCTAGATAAAAGGACCAGGAAGGAAGGAATGGGAAACCATGTCCACTCCAGCTTTAGTTAATTTAGTAAATCAGCTTGTCCACACCCTAGATGATTTAATAAAAGGAAGACCGCTGAAATCCTTAATTTGTAGGTCCAACAAATTGAGATCCCTAAACAAAAGCAACCCCCTCCTGGTATTGTCATTATTGCAAAAGCCAGGACACTGGAAGAAAGAATGTTATAAACCTTAGTGCTCCAGGCACAGTCAGTTTTCTAACTAGCCTTTCCAAAGCCCTACTAACTCCCAATTATGGGACTCAGGAATAGCAGTGGCTTTTCCCAATCCTTCCTCTTAACCAGCTTGGAGAAATAGCTCTTCAGATTGGGAATGACTCTGTCCTTATAGACACTGTAGCTACCCTCTCAGTGCTCAAACTCACTGTTATTAAACAGCCAGTGCCTCGAAGTACTAAAATGGTTCAAGTAGTAGAGGTCTCTAAGAAGCCTCAACAGGTTCCTATCTCTAAACCTATTCCCTTTTGTTTAGGCCCTCTAAAAGATACTCATCCTTTTCTCCTAAATTCCTCTGTCCCTATTTATTTATTGGGCTGAGATTTCTTAGAGAAATATCATGCTGGAATTTTTCTCCTAAAAGGGGGAGATAATTCTAGAATTTCATAGCAGTAACCAAAATACCCAACAAAGTGAATTAAATGACCCTTCAGTGTCCTTTATTTGCTTCTTCTGTGGCAACACTAGAGCTAATTTTAAGGATGTTAACCATTTGTCCTTATTGGATCAGCTGCAAGCCATCAAGCTCATAATAGAGGGTTATAAAGATTAGGGCCTCCTTATCCCCTGTACTGGTCCTTGCAATATTCCTATTTTGCCTGTGAGGAGACCATCTTATGACTTGCTTCTTTGCTCCCCCAGGCCTCTTATTGGGGAGACAGAATTGACCAGTTAAAACATAAAATTTTAATTAAAAATATTCTAAGTGACAAGGAAAAAAAAACCAAAACTTTTAGCCTTGAAAGGACACAAAGTCTCCAAGAAAAATTGCAGTTCTCTCACTCAGGTTTGATATTTAGGACACATGATCTCAGAACAAAGGCTACATTTAGATCCAAATAGGCTTCATGGCATTATGATCTTCTCCAAACCCCAAATTAAGCATCAATTAGAGTTTTCTTAGGCCAGCTGGCTGCTGCCAAAATTGGATTTCAAATTTCTTATGACCCAAGTTCTATGTCCTTTACTAAAACCAATAGACCTGACCCTATTATGTGGGAAGATCAGGATGACTTAGCTGTTCAAACCCTGATGGAAAATGTGATAAATTTTTCTGCCCTTAACATCTCAGTTGTCAACTTTCCTCTTTATATGTGAAAAGGAAGGAAATGCCCTTGATGTACTCACCCAAAAGCATGGGGACCACCATTGAGTATTATAGCCAACAGCTAGATCCTGTGGCACAAGGATAAACTCCTTCCCTCAGAGCCATTCCTGCCACTGCCCTTTTAGCCAAGGCCATGGAAGAAAGTCATGAGATTCCCTCTATCTTTGTACCTCACGCAGTAGAAGCCAGTTGTCTACAGATCACCTCCTGAATCACTGGTGACTACAGGAAACGCCCTTGAATAATGCTGATTTTATTGTTGTTTACTGGTTGTTCTTACTTAAAAGATAAAAATGGTAGATATTAGGCTGGATATGCTATTGCAACTCCTTTGAAGTCAATAAGGCAATACCTTTGATCTCAGCTACGTCAGCTCAACAGGACACTCTTATTCAGGCCTACATTTTAGCCAAAGGTAAAACTGCAAATATCTATACTAACAGTAGTTATGCCCTTGGAGTAGCTCATGACTTTGGAATGCTATGGAAACAGTGAGGCTTCCTCACTTCCTGTGGAAAACATTATGTCCAGGAATTATTAGATTGTATACTCTTGCCAGCTGCTGTGGCCATTATCAAGGTTCCTGGGAATTCCAAACTTGATTCCCTATAGGCTAAAGGAAATTATCTCACTAATATTTCTGCCAAATGCTATTCTTAAGGAACCAACAATTCAACCTCTGTTATGATCCAAAGTGATGCTCCCACAAATGATAATTTAGAACTAAAGATGTCCAGCAGTTGGCCCCAGAAAAGGAAAAACAATACTGGAAATCTAATAACTATTGTTTTGATAAAACGAACTCTGGCTTGGGCCAAATAACAATCCAGTCTTGCCAGAGACTAAAATTTTCACCATTGACTACTGTACATTAAACCACTGCTCTTCAATACTAGTGTGTAGATGTTCAAGGTCACAAAGAGTGCCTAGTTTGTTTGCCCTACCTTCCTGAAGTACAGTTCAGGAATGGACCATTTGAGGTTTGGCAGATGGACTTTATATAGCTACCCCCATCTCACTCATATAAATATATCTTGGTAATGATTTACATATTTTCTCACTGGACTGAAGTCTTTCCTTGTGGACAGCCTACTGCTACTACTGTGGCTAAAATCCTACTAGAAAATGTTGTCTCTACCTGGGAAACCCCCCTTAAACTTCATACTGACTGGGGAATTCACTTCAGCAGTCAAGTGATTCCACAGATCTGTGCTGTTTGGCTGGTTTTTCAACACTTTCACTATGCTTACCACCTTCAGTCCTCAGGGCTAATTGAAAGCACTAACAGTATCAACCATTCAAATACCCTGTCCAAAGTTACTGCCATTAGTCCTTCTAAATCTCAGGTCTACCCCTTTTGGAACTCATAAGCTCCCCAATTTTGAGATAATCACAGGATGCCCTATGCATCTAGTTCCTGCCTCTTTTGATCCACAGCTGATAAAAGGAGATATACGTCAATATTGTAGAGGCCTAATTGCTTCTGTTGAAAATAAGCATGCTTTAATAGAGCAATCTTTTCACTGTGGACTCCTGGGAGATGAAGACCTTAAACATCACACCTTGAAACCTGGGAGATTTCAGCTATTGGAAAAGGTATTTCCAGAAAGACACTCTTCAAGCTCATTGGAAAGGGCTCTATCAGGTACAATTAACTAACTCTTGTGCTCCAATACTTCAAGGAATAGACTCCTGGATTCATATATCACATCTAAGAAAACAACAAGCCCTGACTGGACTCACACACTATCTGGCAACCTGAAAGAAAGATTTCCAGGAATTTAAGCAGACAGCATCCAACAGACAGCTTTCCCAAGATGACCAAACCAGGTTTGCATACCTTTTTCTTGCTGTCATCTCCTCCCTCTCTTTCTTGGTCCAATCTATTGAAAAAGGGGAAAAACTTTCTGACTGTTGGAGCTGTTGCCAAAATGTCAGTCTGTTCATGATGTCAGAGAACCCTTGGTCTCTTCTTTGACCCCAAATGCTAACTCTCAAGCCTATGGATGTTACCTATCAGATTAGGCTGATATGAAGAGGTATTCTCATATGTTGTTACACATTTGCCAATCATTACCTGACAGTTCATGGTCCTTTGACCTCTTTAGCTCGTTGCCTTCAGGTTTGGCTCCTGCTTTTTTGTTATTATAAAAACTAGGGTCATTATTCTGCTAAATTTTGTGCCCGCTGGCTTTCAAATCTTTGCAGAGGTAATATGCTCAAAGGAATGATAATCTCCAATGCTTATCTCAGATGGAAAATGCCTGAGAGTTCTCCCTCCTACCCCTTCTTGTTATGCAAATATGGCCTCACAGGTTTCAAGTCTGTGTACTCTCCCTCAGATGTGGGGATGTGGGACATGAAAACCAGAAAAGTTTCCTTCTGGCATCAAAGGATGAAACCATTAAATCTGAGAAACCTGACTCTTGATCAGCAATGCTATTGAGAAAAACATCTTGATCAAAAGAGGAAAATGTGAAAATAAAGGAAAGTTAATTTAAAATGGAGTTTGGAAGCCCTGAAGGGGGAGTTTTCATGCACCACCACTCAGACCCCAGTAGTAGGAAGGAAGAATTTCTCCTTGCCCAGCAACAGTACAGCCAATGAGACAATGTCACCATCCTGGACTCTTTGAAACAGCCCCTCACAACTTTCTTTTTCTCTTTAAAAAAGCAAGCCCCTCTCCTATGTTCTCCAGACTTGCTTATGATTTGCCTTAGTTTGCTTGTCCTGAACTGCAATTCTCTACTCTTCCCAAATTAATGTACTTTAAAAAAATAACTGGCTCTTTGTGTGTGTGTGTGTTTTGTGAACAAACTAAATAATGAATGTGAATTAGTATACTCATTGTCCTGTTCTTGTACTGAATTCATATTTTTTAAAAATTTAGTCAAATTATGGAAAAATATCAAATAAACATACCTAAAAAGCACATGACAAAGGGGAGAACATCTTTGCTATAAATATAGTAGACAAGGTTTATAATTCTTGATATACAAAAAGCTCTTAGAAATCAATTTAACAAACCACAAAGGTTTCCATAGAAAAATGGGCAAAGAACCCAAGAAGGTAATTGTCAAGACAAAAACTAAATGTCAAATAAATATATGAAAAATGTCAACCTTTTTAATTTTAAAAAATGAGTTTTTTGTTTTGTTTTGTTTTCACTTATTACAGAGTGATTTCCATGATGTGGCGGCTCTCTCATATATGGCTGCTGGAACCTCCTATTACTATAACTTAATGAGACCTCTAATTATTATAACCTTTACAGAGAGCAGGTTGTCAATATGTACCTAGATCTTTAACAATGGTCACAGCTTTGGGTCTACTAATTCATGCAAAGGATATAACCAGAGATGCTGAATAATTGTTATGCATGAAGTTGTTCAAGCATTCCTTAATTTTTAATAGCAAAAAATTGTAAAAATTTCAGTGTGCAACAGGAGTGGAATTGATTTTAAAAACAAAGAATATTTAGTGAGATAAAATGCTTCTGATGTTATGTGAAAACAGCAATTTGAGTTATGTGGTGTATATGTGTGTTACTGATTATAAAACCAGGTTATTAATGAGTTAGACTCCTTAAGGCTCAATTTAAAAGGGCTTTACTTTCCCCCAACACTACATTCAATTTGCTATGTCACCCCTTTTTTCCACACCAACTGGATAGCATCTTTGGCATGTAACATAGCTGTCCGGTCATAGAATACTCTTATTATTTTCAGGAATTGAGAAGTCTGCTTCACAATGGCTGGGTTTGGAGAAACATTACAGTGCCTTCTACTCCTATGAAATCCATTCAAGACATCCTCTTCTCTTTTTCATTACAATGAAACTTCAGTCATTTTGTATGTAGCTTGGAAATATGTTATGGATGGGCTAGCTAGAGATTCTGGATTGATTTTGGTCACCGCTCAGCAAGTTTAGAGTAGATATAGCAAGCACTTCTCAGAATATGTGGGTGTTTATCACCTATCATCCTGAACTGTACTGATGAATCCAGCTCCTCTTTTTAGGGTATGTGAGCATTTAACACATATAGTACTCAGTTTGGGGGCATTTCTTAAAAATAAGGAAAAATGTCTTCCAACTTTGCAAAATGCCTTCACAATTTTGGAATTGCAGATTATTTCTGCTTTATTTTTGATATTGTATCTTACAAGTTTTCTAGTGATCTGGTCTTTATAAGAACAAAATAAGAACTACTAAGTAATTCCATTTTGTTAGTACCAAGGTACATTATTCACATCACGTAAAGTACGTTATAATCTACTCGAGGGCAATAATCATTTGTATTTTTTATATAAATCATGGGTACTGAATAAAATCATTTTATTTATTTAGAAAAAGGTCCAGAAAAGTAAATAGATTACTCAGTACTGATCTTTGAGAGGGAAGAAGAAAATCGGACTTGGGATGGAATTTTATTTACCCAAATAATAATGTGATATAACCATAACTTTATTACTACTACTGCTTCTGCATGATAGAACTGCACTGCAGCTGCTCACTATGGCATAAACACTTTGTTAAATGTGATATATGAAGTTTTCTAGTTTTATCCCATGATATCTGAAAATAACTGGTTGTTTCAAACAGAGGCTTAGAGAAGTGGTGTATTTTTACCATGTTTACTCAACTAGTTGGCACAATTTTGCTATTCAAACTCTGCTTGAAATAACTAGAAGTTCATGTGCTTTCCACTGCCTCACACTAGAGGAAAAAAATTTATTAGGAGAACAATGGAGCATGGTGTCATCATTATATTCAAAATGCCTTCTCTTGCCAAGGTGAAAAATCACCATGGATAATTGGCCCTGGATAATCAAGGTACATTAGATTATTGGTATCTGGTATTTTTGGATAAAGAAGATGGTCAATGTAAGTAGGAATATATAATATGTAAGATATAATGTAGTGTAGCATAACATGTTCCCATGCAGAACTTATTTTGTCTTGTAAAGGGTGATTTAATTATTACAGCTTGCAAAGTCCTCCTTTTATTGAGATTAACGGGGTAGAATGCTGTAGCCACACACTGAATCCCATGGCTGGCGTGAATCTAACAAAAACCAGTCACTTCATTCAATTTCTTTCTTCCTCCAAAATGCAATTAACAGACTGTGATTAGTTGAACAAATTCCAAATCGTATTCAAATGAAAGCAATTTACCCAGAGTCTGGGTCCAACAGGTGATCATTTCAAAGCTCCTGGAAGAATTGGATGGTTTTATCTAATTGTTCTCAGGAAGAAATGGATTTAAATGCATGGTTCCAACAGGCCCCTCCATGCACAGTGCATATGGTGGTTCAGTGCTAGCCCTTCAGCTTCATTAGCCCAAAGGGCAGCCTGGGTAATTACATCTTGCTTCCAAAATATTTTTATGGTGAACAAAAATGTTTCAATCTAGCACAAAATAACAACTGAAACTTCCTAACAACGAGGCAAAGAGAGTTCTAGGTGTATGTGTTTATAGGGGTGTTTGTATTGGGGAGAGGGGGAAGAGTAGCAAAAGACTAATAAATAAAAACTGTTTGTGTGCTAGATGTGAAGCACTTAAAAAGACTTCACTTACTTTGTACTGTGATAATAGAAGTGTGAGGTGTGCATTACTTCCTCCATTCTTCCAAGGAAGAAACTAAAGCTTAGAAGGTAGTGCTAAAATTTGCATAAATCACACATGGTTTGAATATGAAGAAGCAGGATTTTCAAAACCACATATAAATATGTAACACTAAAGGCCTTTTTTTTTTCCTCTCTACCAGGTTGCCTTATATTTCAAGCACCATATAAATTTGGTCGAAACATTCTGTCTTCATTTCACACAAGAAAGTTAATTTTAAAATTACATAAATTTTTGGTTTTGTTTCCAGTTCTGCATATAAGGAAGGAACTTGAAAGTCACCAATCCATCGTAACAAGTAAAATACTAAACAGACTGAAAAATCACAACTCTTTTTGGATCTGTAAGAGAGGTGAGGACATAGGACAATTTGCTGCCCCCATGACTGGAGAGAAAGACAGGTGAATACAGAGAGTTGTGACGTATCAGAGCAGGGACTCATGAGTGGAAAACACCTTGAGAACACATGCCCAGGTAGAAAAGCCTAACTGTAATTGATGAACTGCTGAAGATCCAGTATGGACAAGTCTGAGAATTAAAAATGTCAGGGGGACCCAGTTATAAGAGGGGCTACACACTATTGTGAGTTTTACCTCCAGGAGCTTGACCAAGTTCCCACACTAAATATCAAAGAAAAATCCTGGCATGCTTCTAGAAGGCAGAGGGGAAAAGGAACCATTGTAGAATATACCAGTGTACTGTTCTTCTTGACAAATCCTGCCCTCAGAAGAAACTAGTCAACTAGAGGCTTACCTGCTAAAGGATTATCAGAGTCTCACTGAGCTGGGTGAAGAGAGACTCTAATAGTAATTCTTTCCCACTTGTAGGGGAAGAAGGAAAAACAAACAAACTGAGAAACACTTGTGAAATTCAGAGTCCATAGACATAGGCCCATTAAAAAACTGATACCTTATGATAGGACTATAGAGTGTTTCCCCTCCTTCACACCTTGCCACCACATTACCAAAGACCTATTTACAGTAGTTCCTTTTACCTGGTACATCATCTATGGCTATAAAAAAAAAATGTAAGGCATACTAAAAGGAAACACACACATGCGCACACACACACACGCACACACACACACATACACAACTGGAAGAGACAGAGCAATCATCAGAACCAGAAATATTATAGATGATGGAATCATCACACTAGTGATTTCAAACAGCCATGGTTAATGTGCTAAAAGTTCTAATGGATAAGGTAGACATCATTCAAGAACAGATGGGCAGGGACTTCCCTGGAGGTCCAGTGGTTAAGACTTCGCCTTCCAATGCAGGGGGGTGAGGGTTCAATCCCTGGTTGGGGAGCCTCGTGGCCAAAAAGCCAAAACATAAAAAAGAAGCAATATTGAAACAAATTCAATAAAGACTTTAAAAATGGTCCACATCAAAAACAAACAAAAAACAGATAGGCAATATAAGCAGAGAGACAGAAATCCTAAGAGGTAACAAAAAAGAAATGCTAGAGATCAAAACGCTGTAATAGAAATAAAGAATGCTTTTTGTGAGCTTAGTAGTAGGCTATACACAATGTGGAAAGAATCTCTCAGCTTGAAAATATATGAAGAGAAACAACAAAAAATGAAAAGCAAAGAGAACAAAAAATAAAAAGAGAATAGAATATTCAAGGCCATTGGGATGTCAACCAAAAGCATAAAATATGCATAGAATACCATAAAGAGAAGAAAGGAGCAGAAGAAATATTTGAAACAATAGTGATTGAGAATTTCTCCCAAATTAAAAGCAGACAGAGATTTAAAAAGCTCAGAGAACACCAAACAGGAAAAATGCTAAAACACAAAGAACAACGAAAAAAGTCCTACATCTAGACATATTGTTTCAAACTACAGAAAATCAAAAATAAAAAATTGTGAAAGAATCCATAAGGAAAAAATACATATAAAGGAACAAAGATAAGAATTACATCCAGTTTCTCCTCAGAAAACACACAAGCAAGATGAGAGTGGAATGCAATATTTAAAGCATTAAAAGAAAACAAGCACAAACCTAGAATACTGTACCCTAAAAAATTATCTTTCAAATGTAAAGGATAAATAAAGACTTTCTCAGAAAAACAAAAGGGAATTTGTTACCAGTAGATCCACCTTGCAAGAAATGTTAAAAGTAATTCTTTAGAGAGAAGGAATAATGTAAGTCACAAACTTGGATCAACATAAAGGAAGAAAATCAAAGAAGGAATAAATAAAAGTAAAATAAATAATTTCTTCTTATTCTTAATTGATCTAACAGATAAGTCTGTTCAAAATCATAATGTATTCAATAATGTGTTATATATGTATATAAAACATATATATATACATGTGAAATAAATGACAGCAATGATACATGGGATGAGGGGGGAATTGGGATTACTTTATTATTATAAAGTATTTAGACTACTTGTGAAGCATTACATGTTACTTTAAAAAATGTATTTATCAAGCACATAAAATGTTAAAGTCATGATGTAGATACTGTGGGAAATGCAAATACTACTTTATCTCTTAGGTACTTATACTGTGAAAGTTAAAAAAGTCCTTCCTTCTCAAAACCCTATAATAATATAATCTTAGGTATTTAGACTAATATATTTCCATCTTTAAGTAAAGTGAAACAATCACTATTTGTCCAACATTGAATCTGACAGGACATCCTCTTGATTCTGCCTTCAAAACATATTTATAATTAGCATAGTTTAATTTAAGCATTTCCAGGAAGTCAGGTCTAGTGGTGATAAATTTTCTTACCTTTTGTTTCTCTGAGAGAGGTTCTATCTCTCCTGCATTTCTGAAGGACAACTTTGCCAGGTAAAGTATTCTTTGTTGGTACTTCTTTTATTTCAACACTGTGAATATACCACCCTACTCTCTCTTAGTCTGCAAGGTTCCTGCTAAGAAATCTGCTAATAGTCTTGTAGGAATCCTCTTGTATGTGAGGAGTTTTTTTTTTTTTTTTTCTCTCTTACACGTTTAATTTTCTCTTTGTTTTTGTTTTTATTGTTCTATTACAATGTGTCTTGGAGAAGATCTCTTTTGAGTTGAATATTTTAGGGGACCTATGAGCTTCATAAACTTGGATGTCCAAATCTCTCCCCAGCTTTGGGATGTTCTCAGCCATTATTTCTTTAAATAAGCTCTCTACCTCTTTCTCCTTATCTTCTCCCCGGGACTGCAATAATGTGTAGATTGTTTCACTTTGTGGTATCCCATAATTCCTGTAGGCTTTCTTCACTCGTTTTCATTCATTTTTCTCTGTTCTCCTTTGACTGGAAAATTTAAATGACATGTCTTAGACGTCACAGATTCTTTGTTCTGTTTGATCAAGTCTGCTGTTAATGCTATCTATTGCATTTTTCATTTAATTCATTGTACTCTAAAGCTCCAAAATTCTATTTGGTTCGCTATTATTATTCCTATTTCTCTGTTACACTAGTTTTATTCATGTAGTGTTTTCCTGATTTCATGGGATTGTTTTTCTCTTTATTCTCGTAGTTCACTTAGCTTCCTTAAAACAACTATTTTTTTTCAAGGTAAAGTGTCATATTTATTGTAGTCTATGTGTACTTCTTAACCATTTAACATGTATAGAACTGCGCTACTGTGTTTATTAGGTTTCCACTTTTTTTAATGTCTCACTGATAAAGTTTTTGAACGATGTGCTCCAACACAGTTCTACTGTGCAATTCTGTACAACACAGTGACTTTTAGGAGCACACGTCACATGACAGCAGAACTGACTGCATCATCTTCCAGTTATCACTTCTGCATCTCTTAGCATCTTGTCAGCTAAGTCATCTCTTCTACCAAAGTATTTCCAAGTATTTGTAACCAGTAAATGTGACTTTAACAAATAGAACCATCTACAAGATACATTTCCTACACCTATTAACTTATCTAAATTCTGATACAGTAAAATTTCCTTCTGATCAGTATTACCCATCAGACCGTGGTTATGGGGGTAACCATAAGTAAACCAGGTTACCAGCAGAGAGGGCAGAGTTCACCCCAGAATGGTCGAATGGTCAAGCTCAGAGAATGTGACAATGAGTAGAGATATTAGGGGCTGGAAAGATGGGGCTCCCAGCTCTCCGAAACACTGATTGCATTCCAGTTCCTTCTCAACAATTTCTCCATTTGCTTATGGCCACTTCAGGGACAACCCATCCAAGACATGCAGACAGAGGAGAAAGCAAATACATTCAAATTCATCCTCAAATGCTGCGTTCATCCAAGACCATCTCTCTTTTCAGGAGAGGATCTACATATCACTGCTTTGTGACCAGCACAGAGCTATTTCAGGATCATGTTAAATGAAATCACCCTTGATTTGCTATCAATAAGAGACAATTTTAAGAAACAGCAAAGAGAAGATGTACAATGTGGAGGGCATTTCATCTGGCAGAAGCACCCATGTGGCCCCTCCATCTTCTTCCTGGCTGATTCTCACTTGATCCCTGAGAAAACAACTATTTTAAATTCTTTATCAGGTAAAATAAAGGTCTCTATTTCTTTGGGGTCAGTTACTGGGAAATTATTGTGTTCCTTTGATGGTGTCATGTTTCCTTGATTTTTCATGTTCCTTAAAGTCTTCTGCTTCTGTCTTTGAATTTAAAGAAGGAGCCACATGCTCTAGTCTTTACTGAATTCAGGAGAGAAATCCTTCTGTCACCCCTGTTAGGGATTCTGAGGCTTTCTCCGACCTTTTCTATGGGCACACTTGCTCCATACTTCTTGTTCCATCCTTGGGGGAGTTCTTAAGATTGCATGTCTTCTCTTGATGCTACAAAGCTAGGGCAGGTGCTGACAATGTCCTGTTTGTTTTCCCTAGGGTAGTGCTAAATGCTCAAGTTCGCGTGGTTTCTCCCATTCTTGTAGACTTGAGCTAGCTTTCTGAGTGTGCTCACTAGTCATCTAAAAAAACTCAAACTACCCAAAGGTGTGTACGGAGGAAGCTGGCTGGCTAAGGGGTTGGTGTGTGTATGCCATGCAGAGCACTGGTGGTGTCTATGGCCAGTGTGGGGATCTTCAGATGAGGTGTCCCCAGAGGGTTGTGGTTCAAATGCCTGACTGAGTACATAAGGCAGTTAGTAAGGTTCACATTCTTGTGGTAACTTCAGAGTCCTGGCTGCTGTTCTGTGGGTCCTTCACTGCCCCTCAGTTGTATAGCACACTCCAGTATTCTGAATGCGGTGAGAAAGAAGTGAGCCTCTTTGGCTCTCTTGCATAGCTGGGGAATCCAGGCACTTACTCATAAACTTTCAGTTTCTCCCTTTGGGGAAACTACAGGCCAAGGAGATAAAACTGTGCCATCTTGGGGAAGGAGTGTTGCAGGTAAAGTAAAATTTTCTGTTTCCCTCTTCAGTGAGTTCAACATCAGGTTTTGGTTTTTGGTTTTTGTCTTCCTTCCTTCCTTCCTTCCTTATTTTTCTTTCTTTGTTTCTTTCTTCCTTTTATTCCAGTGGTGTGCTAGACATTTTTGCTAATCTACCAGAATTGTACAAAGACATTCTTGTTCATGGGTGATTGTCAAAATCACTGTTCTTTGGAAAGAAGATGATATTAAACTCCTATTCCACCATTATCCTGAGATCCACCTACAATAGTGTTATTTGAAAATGGACTTGGATTAGTTGTAATTGTATATTGAAAATTCTAGGACATCCACTAATAAAAGTAAAAAAAAAAAAGAATTTTAGATGCTATGCTATGCTATGCAAGGGGAGAAAATGAAATGATATAAAATGTTCAATTAAAATCACAAAAGGCAGAAAAAGAGTGGAAGTAAAAAAACAGAAACAAAGAACAACAAACAGAAAAGAGTAACAAATTTGGTAGCTGTTATTCCAACTATATCAATAATCATTTTGAATGTTAAAAGTCTAAATATACCAATTAAAAGAAAATGTAGATCAAAAAATAAGACCCAATTATATGTTGTCTACAAGAAACCCATTTTAAATATAAACATATATATTAAAAGCCAATTGATGGAGAAAATTACAGCATGCTAACACTAATCAAAAGAAAGCAGGAATAGTTACGTTAATTGCAAATAGGGCCTACTTTATTTTTCTTTCTGTTTTTGTTTAATTTTGTTTTTGTTTAATTTTAGTTATATTTTTTTAAATTTTATTTTATTTACATGTTTATACAGCAGGTTCTTATTAGCTAATATCTATTTTATACATACTAGTGTGTATATCGCAATCCCAATCTCCCAATTCATCACACCACAACCACCCCCACCCCTGCTTTTCCCCCTTGGTGTCCATACTTCTGTTCTCTATATCTATATAGAGATCTCTATCTCTATATCTGGGAATTCCTCCTCCCATTACTGAACCCCCAGGCTGGGAAGCCTGATGTGTGGCTCAGAACCTTTACTCCAGTGGGTGGACTTCTGTGGCATAATTGTTCTCCAGTTTGTGAGTCACCCCCCTCAGCGGTTATGGGATTTGATTTTATTGTGATTATGCCCTGCCTACCGTCTCATTGTGGCTTTTCCTTTGTCTTTGGATGTGGGGTATCTTTTTTGGTGAATTCCAGCGTCTTCCTGTTGACGGTTTTGCAGCAGTTAGTTGTGATTCCGGTGCAAGAAGGAGTGAGCGCACATCCTTCTACTCCCCCATCTTGAACTAACCTCCCACAAATTCAATGTTATTAACATTAGAAACTGACAAGCATCTGGCCCATGGTCCTAAGGACTGTCACGGCTTCAGCCATTGGGGCCCCTCCAGCGCCAGCAGTCTCAGCGAGGCCACCATCCCCGTGGGCTCCAGGGCAGCTCAGTGATGATGGAGGGAAGCGATCCTGAGCCAGGAGTTCAGATAGGGCCTACTTTAAATCATGGAAATTTATTCATGATAAAGGAGGCACTAAAACATAGTAATAAAGTGGTAAATTCTTCAAGAATAAATAGTTTTTAATGTGTGTTCACCTACAAACAGAGTATAAAACTACATGAAGCAAAAATGATAGATTTGCAAGGAAAAGCAGATGGATCCACTATATACTTGGAGACTTCAATGCCCCTACAATCAGAAATGGACAAATCCATAAGGCTAAAAATCTGTCAGGGCACAACTCAACACTACCATCAATCAACTGGATGTACCTGACATCTATAGACTACATAATCCTGCAACAGAATACATGGTTTTTCTCAAGTTTATACGGAACATTCACCAAGAAATATCTTATTCTGGGTCATAAAACACATCTTGACATGTTTAAAAGAATAGAAAGCATACAATGTCTCCTGCCAGACCACAATAAAATTTAACTAGAAATCAATACCATAAAGAGAACTGGAAAATTCTAAAATGCATATAGGTTAAACAACACACTTTTAAACAATACATGAGTCAAAGAAGAAATCTCCAGAGAAATTTTAAAATGTTTTGAACTTAATAAAAAAGAAAACACAGTTTATCAATATTTGTGGGATACAACAAACACAGTGCTTGGAAGGAAATTTATAGTATTGAATCCATATATTAGAAAAGAGGAAAAATCTAAAATAAATTATATAAATTTCCATCTTAGGAAATTAGAAAAAGAATAGCAAATTAAATTGAAATTATGGAGAAGAAAAGAAATATAAGAATTAGAGCTGAAATTGATGAAATTGTAAACAGGAAGTCAATAGGAAACATCAACAAAGCCAAGGGCTGGTTCTTTGAAAAAAATCAATAAAATTGATTATTCTCATGCCAGGTTAACTTAGAGAGAGAGAGAGAAAGGGAAAGGAGATACATATTACTAATATAAGAAATGAAAGAAGGGGCATTACTATAAGTACAATGAATATTATATTAAAAGGATAATAAAGGAATATTATGAACAACTCTATGTCCACAAACTTGACAAGTTAAATGGACCTATTTCTTGAAAGACACAATTTGCCATATCTTATAAAGAAGGAATAGACAACCAGAAGAGGTCTATATTTATATAGGAAATTTAATTAATAATTAATAAATTTCCAAAACAGAGAGCACCAGATCTAGGTAGGTTCATTGGTGAATTCTACCAAATATTATAGAAGAAATTTCAGTTCTTGACAATCTCTTTCAGGGCACAGAAGCAGAGGGAATACTTCCTAACTGATCCTGTGAAGCAAGCATTACCCTAATGCCAAAACCAGACAAAAACATCACCAGAAACAGGAACTACAGGCCTCTATCTTTCATGAATATAGATGTAAAAATCCTCAACAAAATTATAGCAAAACCAATCCATTAATAGATAAAAATAATTATATGCCACAACCCTGCAGGATTTATCGTGGGTATGCAAGGCAGGTCCAATATGCAAAAATTAATTAATGTAATTCATCATATCAACAGGCTAAGAAAGAAAAATCATATGATTATATCAATAGATGAAAAAAAACATTTAACAAAATCCATTACCCATTCATGATAAAAACTCTCAGTAAACTTGGACTAGAGGGGAACTTCTTTAGCTTCATAAAGAATATCTACAGAAACCTATAACTAGCATCACACTTAATGGTGGGAAGCTAAGCTTCCCACTAAGATCAGGAACAAGACAAGATGTCCCCTCTCACCACTACTTTTCAACACTGTAATGGAAGTACTAGCTAATGCAATAGGAGAAGTAAAGGAAATAAAATGTATACAGTTTGGGAAAAAAGAAGTAAAACTGTCTTTGCTTATAAATGATACGATTGTGATGTAAAAAATCTGACAGATTGACCAAAACAATAATAAAAACAATACAAAAAGATTACAAAATACCTCAAGTACAAAGGTCAATCATTTTATATGCATATCAGAAATGAGCAAGGAGAACTTAAAATTAAAAATACAATACCATTTGCATTAGCTCCCCCCCAAATAAAATACATAGGTATGAATCTAACAAAATATGTATAAGATCTATATGAAGAAACTACAGAAGTTTGATGAATGAAATAAGAACTAAATAAATGGAGAGATTCCATATCCATGGACAGAAAGACTCAAATTGTCAAGATGTCAGTTTTTTCTAAATTGATCTATATTTTCAGTGTAACCCCAATCAAAATTCCAGCAAGTTATTTCATAGATAGCAACAAACTGATTCTGAGTTTACATGGAAAGGCAAAAGATCCAGAAAAAGCAATACAATATTGGAGGAGAAGAATAAAGTTGGAGGACTAACACTACTCAACTTCAAGACTTACTATAAAGCTACAGTAATCAAGAAAATTTGATATTGGAGAAAGAGTACACAAATAAATTAAAGGAAGAGAATAGAGAGTCCAGAGATAGCCACCCCCCCCCCCCAATAAATAAGGTCAACTGATATTTGACAAGGGAAAGATGGCAATACAATGGAGTGAAGATAGTTTTTCCAACAAATGGTGCTGGAGCAACTGGACATCCACATGTAAAACAATAAACCTGGACACACACTTTATACCCTTCACAAAAATTAACTCAAGATGGATCATAGACTTAAAAGTAAAATGCAAACCTATACAACACTTAGAAGATAATATAGGAGGAAACCTGTATGTCCTCGAGTATGGTGATGTCATTTTAGATACAGCACCCAAGATAAGGTTCATGAAAGAAATAATTAATAAGCTAGACTTCATTAAAATTTAAAAAAATGTCTGCTCTGTGAAAGACAATGCCAAGAGAAATGAAAAGACAAGTCACTGACAGGGAGAAAATATTTGCAAAAGACACATCTGATAAAGGACTGCTTTCAAATTATCCAAATAACACTTATAACTCAACAGTAACAAAACAACCTGATTTAAAAATTAGTCCAAAGACTTTAACAGGTAGCTCACCAAAGAAGATGGCAAATAAGCATATGAAAAGATACTCCACATCATGTGTCACCAGGGAAATGCAAATTAAAACAACTATAAGATACCACTTCGGGCTTCCCTGGTGGCGCAGTGGTTGAGAGTCCACCTGCCGATGCAGGGGACACGGGTTCGTGCCCCGGTCCGGGAGGATACCACATGCCGTGGAGCGGCTGGGCCCATGAGCCATGGCCACTGAGCCTGTGCAAGATACCACTTCATAACTACCAGAATGGTCAAACTCCAAAACATCAACAACACTAAATACTGGTGAGAATGTGGAGCAAGAGGAAACCTCATTCGTTGCTGGTGGGAATGCAAAACTGTATAGCCCCTTTGGAAGACAGTCTGGCAGTTTCTTATGAAACTAAACCTAGTCTTACCATACGATCCAGGAATCGTACTCCTTGGTGCTTAGCCAAGGAAGTTGAAAACTTATGTGCACATAAAAACCTACACCAGAATGTTTATAGCAGCTATATTCATAACTGCTAAAATGTGGAATTAACCAAGATCTCTCCCTGTAGATGAATGAATAAACTGTGATGCATTCAGACAATGGAATATTATTCAGTGCTTAAAAAAAAGAGCTATCAAGCCATGAAAAGATATGAAAGAACTTTAAATTCATATTAGTAAGTGAAGCTAACGTGAAAAAGCTACATGCTGTATCATTCTAAGCATACGGCATTATGGAAAAGGTAAACTATGGAAACAGTACAAAGATCAGTGGTTGCCAGGAGTTGATAGGGTGAGAAAGAGGAAAGAATAGGCAAAGAACAGAGGATTTTTAAAACAGTGAAAATACTCTGTATAATACTATAATGAGGGATACATATCATTACACATTTGTCCAAACCCATAGAATGTACAACACTGAGAGAACTATAATGTAAACAATGGACTTTGGGTATTAATGATGTTTAATGTAGGTTCATCAGTTGTAAAAACTGTACTATTCTGGTGGGGGATACTGATAATGGTGGATATGCATGCGTAGGAGTCAGGCGAATATGGGAAATTGCTGCACCTTTATCTAAACTTTGCTGTGAACCCAAAAGTACTCTAAATATATACAAAAATATATATGTCTATATATACACATAAATAAATAAACATAAATATATGTGTGAATTATTTCCACAAATGTATCAAAATCATTAGATATGATATTCACCATGAAGTATCATATTGAAACAGTATTCTAACACCAGAATTAAAGGTTATCTTGTGTAACTGATCTGAATTTCACTCACATATTACAAAAACCTGTGTTTACATTCTTTGCGGGTGCGAGCCTTGACAATGACATAGAATAGAAAGTCACATAGACCTAAAAACACATCCAGTTACACCACTTAGTGATCATGCAGGCATAGACATTTATGTCAATTTTATAGATTTTTAATAGAAAGATAATTTTAGGAAGATATCCTTAACATGAAATACCTATGGTGATAAACTATCATTTCATAGATTTCTAATGACTATGTGAATGACTTTGCTGGGAAATCATTGTATTTTGGCCCGTAGTTTGTCATTATCATTGTCATTATCTCTTGGTGAATCTCCATCACTACACCCTGAGATCCTCAAAGTGCCAGGTCTATCTTCTTGCAGTTGTCAATGCCTAGTATAAATTAGCTTCTCAATGACTGTTTACTGCTATAATCAACTCACTGAAGCCTTTTCATACTCATAACCCACATGTCAGCTCTCCCTCCAGGCTCTTTACCACATCAGGGCAGTCCCTATTTTTCTCCATCAACATGGAGACCAGAGAACTTTTTATTTTTTCTGGGAAAAAAAAAAATCTACCACCAATAAACCACTAGTGAGTATTACAAGCTGAATTATGTCCACCAAAATTCATATGTTAATGTCAGAATATACTCTTCTTTGGAAATAGAGTCATTATGGATATAATTAGTTAAGATGAAGTCATACACTGGAATTGAATGGGCCCTAACTAGATGAAATAACTAGTGTCCTCAGACAAAGGGGAAATGTGGACACAGGCACACACACACACACGGAGAACTCCACATCAGGATTGGAATTGTGCTGCCACAAGCCAAGGAAACTAGGAGAGAGTTCTGGAACAGATTCTTCCCTAGCACCTTCAGAAAAAGTTTGTCCCTAGACAACCTGATGTAGGATTTCTAGTCTTCAGAACTGTGAGTCAATAAATTTGTGTTGTTCACCTAGTTTGTGGCACCCTGTTACAGCAGCCTTAGCAAACTAATAGAGTGAGTCATGAAAACTGTGTATCACATCACTTCCCTCACTCAAGCAAACACCTTAAATCTCCTTAATAGATGCGTTATTTCTTGAGTCCTTTCTTGGTACCACAAGACATTTGCATTTCTTCCCAAAAGTAAGTTCCTCCTCTTCTATGCAACAATTTCAAATGTTTATCCCATTATTATGCAGAGCAATTCAATACTACCCCCAAATTCTACTCCAAGTAATAGCATAATGTTCTGTATTTACATATATTTTTCTTTCCATTTTTATAAACTCTTATGCAATAAGTGCTATTATATTTAGTTGAAAATTAAAGACTATGGAGCCCCAAATATTGAAGTGGCTTAAAAACACAGCAAACAAGTGGGACAGCCAGCGTTCCAACTCAGGTTAGTGTTTTTATAGACAAAACATATACTTTTATGTGGCTATGTCCACACATACAGGTAGTTTGACTGAAAGGATTGTGAATTTAGTTTAAAAATTGGTCAGATTGAAAAGAAAAATTAACTGAATCGAAGACCAGTTTGACTTATGGCTCCATTCAATCTAGTCAAGCTAAGTGAAATGGCCATGTGTGCAAACAGTCTGCACTTCCTTTACTCTTGTTGAGTAAATTACTTGCTCATTTCCCTGAGGACCTATACTCAGGATTCCTCTCTATAGAAGACTTTGCCTGGCTTTAACGTATGTTCAACACTGCACAGATTTCACCAAGACATTCATGCCAGATAATCATTTGGCTGATTCTTTTTGTGAAAACCACTGGAGAGTCATCTCCCCACCAACTCACATTCCCCTCAC
Source organism: Pseudorca crassidens (assembly GCF_039906515.1). NCBI lineage: Eukaryota > Metazoa > Chordata > Mammalia > Artiodactyla > Delphinidae > Pseudorca > Pseudorca crassidens. The sequence goes on from NC_090304.1 coordinate 59,242,990, forward strand.
AAAAAACTTTAATGTATTACTCTTCGCATATCAAACTTAACTCTTCCCTTTTTCTCCACTCCTACTCTTTGTCATGTTGCATATTTTGTAACTCACACAGACATTATCTGATAAAGGCCCATCAAAACCGCTGAAATTCATTCTTTGTCTTTCCAGTTCTCATCACTCATTAGTGACACATACAGATAAGTCTTTGACTATTTTGCTCTCTCTCTTTTTAATTCCTCATATTTTACTGTGCACAAAGAGCTGAGAGACAAAGGCTCATCAAAGCCATCATTAGGCTACGTTTATATGCTTCAAACTGCCTTTGTCTTCTATTAGTTTGGATTCTCTCACTACATTTGCTCCTTTTTTAAGTCTTACTGAAATGGCAGTGCTACTTGGTGAATTTTTGGTCTTGCATTTCCAGCGAAGAGAGTATCTCTAAGCAATCTTCTAGAGGTTTGAATTCAAAAAAGAAAAGGGTTTTTTTAATTAAAAAATTAAGTGCTGCCTGTATTGATGTTTATCATCTGTGAAACATTCACTTTTTGTATTCATTCTCTTGCAGTGTGAGAGCACTGTTATGCAATGATTATTCCCAATGGCAAGCTATCAACAGGAGTATTTTGAGATAAACAATGTGTTTTCAATAGAAACTGTAGTGGTGTCTTTTGTTCTGGAAGATGTTGGCATTTATATCATTATTCTGCTCAGGAATGAGCCTGTCTTTCTAAGCCTGGAGAAGGCTTATATTGGAGAACTGCGGCATTTTTCTCAGTGACTGCACACAGAATTGGCCTTCTCCTCTGTGTCATCACCAAGTGAGGTGAGGTTCTCTAGTTTTTTTTGGTGGCCCTAGTTAACTTTATTTACTCATTTGTCCATTTATTTATTCATTCACTCATTTAGCAATCATGAACAATACAGCTTTAAATAATGCCTAAGAAATAGCCAGCCCCTAGCAACATCCTGTCTCGTCAAACTATTAATTTATGAATTTGCAGAGGAAAAGTTTACAATAATATGAAAACTAAAACCAACAGATAAATCTGGAGAGATTTCCACTAATTTCCAGGCTGAGTGGTTTAGATTATGAAATATAAGTAGTAACCTACTAAGACTTGCCCTCAGAAAGTAAGCAGATATTGATCTCTTCTATTTCATTTGATACCTGAAGTAGGATGAGTCCAACTTTAAAAGAAACAAGCAAGCAAACAAAAGACAAATGCTATATTCACTTGGCAAGAGCATCTCAGAAAAATAGGTAAAAAATGAGGGCAATTATGTGAAGAGAAAGGGAAGGGAGTTTGGGAGAAAATGATGGTACTTCATTGGATGATTACAGGCATATTTCTCATATATATTTCCTCAAATAAGAACTAGGTGGGGTGGAAACATGACTATTGTTTGTAGAAATATATCCTGGCAACAGGAGCTATTTATTCCTGTACTAACCCCTCATTATCCTGGATCTTAGGAAACAGCAATAAAGGTAGGGGACAATTCTGTCTCAGAATAGTGGTTGCATCAAAGAAGGACCTGGTCAACCAAGGAAATACAGAGAGCTGTACCTATTAATTTACCTCTCAGCCCCGAGGAGCGTTTACTCAACTGGCAAATGTACAGTGGGTAGAGTCTAATATAATACTATACTGTATATTCTGTTACCAAATAGCAAAGCAAATAAAAAAATTTAACAGCCCATGATTAACTCTTTAGGAGTTTTGTGGCTGTATCACGGATTTCTAATAAATGCTCTATTCCATATATGCTTTATTCTGGAAGATGTTATTCAGAACTGGTAACGATTATCAGTTCCAACTCTGCCTTCTGTGGTCTATAAGTCTTTGAATATCTAAATAAAAAAGCTTATGGAGCTTCAAGATACCTCTTAATATTCAAGTTTATATTCTCTTTCCTTTAATATATATAGCATTAGGTTTTCTTTAATTTTTCCATGTTTCAAATAAGGAGACTTAGCAAACATGACTATGGAGATACAGGGAGATAGAGAGGATAATGATGATCTGAAGTTTCCTTGAATCTATTTACAAAAAATTTAAGGTCCTCATTCTAAGTTGAGTCCTTAAGGACAGTTACACCATAAGTCCTTGTGCTATTATACTTTTAATAAATGGGCGTTTTTGTAAATATGTTGTTTGAGGGTCTAATGCAAGATGTAAGAGTTTGCTTAAGTAGTTAAGGTCAAACAGGTGTTAAATACCCAGATACCAAAGCATTCTGATATTGTTTCTGCTGTAAATTAATTTATTTTCTTTAAGACTTTTCATAGAATCTGCTTGGTATGATAGAAAGGACATAAACTTTACACAGAATGATCTGGATTTCAATCAGATTAATTACTATCTTTGTGACACATGTACACACACATACACATACATACACACACACACACACACACACACACACACACACATAGTTTTTTAGCTGAAAGGCTTTTGGAGGCAAGTTGATTATCATGTTAAAAATATTTTCTAAAGGTATTTTCCTTTCTTGCTCTGAATGCTCTGTGAAGATAGCCCTAATAGAAGATTGGCTATTACAAAAGTAACAAGTATTACTGTTTTGGACCTTCTTCTAGAGAGGGTAATTTTATTGACATTAAATAGGTAGCTTCATGGCATCCATACTTCCAATTTGTTTGTTTGTTTGTTCATAGTCTTACCTGGGTTCATTGCTGGACTACATTTCCCAGCTTCCCTTGCAATTAGGTATTTCCATGTAAATAAGTTCTAGCCAGTGAAATGCAAGGTTCCTCTCAAGCCTGGTCCATAATAGTGTCTCGCATATAATCCTCCTGCTCTTTTCCCATTTTTTTGCCGGCTGAAACAGAGGCTTCCAGGGAAATCTTGGGAATCACAAATTGAAGATGACAGAGACCCAAGGTGCAAGGAGTCTAGGTCCCCCGATACTGCTTGGAGGAGAACTGCCCAGCTAAGAACACCCTCTTCCCTGAGCAAGAAACAGACAACCTTTTTATTAAGCCTGCATTACCTTAATTAATATAAGTTTTTAGCACAATTTTCAGCACAGAGTATGCACTCAATAACTGTTCTCCTTCTTCCCCTTGTCAGCACATATTAATTCAATTCATGGACTAAAACCTGGGCAGACTCTGGAAATAATCTCTGAAACTGCCCAACTGTAATTGTAGCTTTCTAGTCTATCCATTTGTTTACATGTTTGTTTTTCACTACCGTCTCTGCTAACCTTTGAGCAGCTTAAAAATAGATAGCTTTATTTATTATTCTAACTCTATTGCTTTGCTCTAGATGCCTAGTCAATGTTTCGTGAATGAAAGAAAAAAAATATTGGGCACACCAGACCAGGACCAGACAAGAAAGTACAACTAAGTCCTGGGTATGTAAAACATAGTGGTTCAAAATTCAGATTCTTTTAGTCAAAAAGCCCAAATTTTGTTGCTAGAGTCCTGAGTCAACTCATTAGCTGAGGTTCCTGTACCTCTCGGAATTTCATTTCCTCATCCGTAAACTAAGGATAATAACAGTACTCATAAAACTAGCTATGGCTACTGTGTTATTACTGTTATCATTACTGGGCAGGTAATTTGTGGCATTAAGTCATTAAGATATCAGAGAAGGTACACCATTCTTCAGAAGTTCCTTGAAGTGATAAGGCTCTGTCTCGCAGATAATACCACTTCCTTTAAAAGAACAAAATTCTCAGTCAAACAGGGCATCACTAAGCAAGTACTCATCCCTAGCCCAAAACAGTGTTTGTTAATATCACAGTGACTCTTATATATCTAGGAAACATCTTTACTTTTTGAAATTTCAAGCAAATCAAACTCATGCCTGAACTTAAAAGAACAGTAACCAAAAAGAAAGGAAAAAAAATTAAAAGCAAGTGAAATAAGTGAGAAGCAATTTTTAACTGAATTGGACTGCAGAAGAATAAAACAGGTATATGTGACATAATCACTGCTTGCTGCGGAATTAACATTGGCAATGCTAGCACAATTTGACATCTAAATAAAGATACTGGAAGAAGAAAAAAAGGTGACATTTCAAAAGATTGAACTATGTGATTAGGCCGTGTAAGAGTTGTTTAAATATTAACTTTACAAATCATTTAGAAAGCATTTAACACAAAAAACAGTTGGAGATTGAAAAAATAACATGCTTAGATGAAGACAAACTAGGTGATTTTTAAAAGAGTATAAATCCTTAGAGATAATGGAAAAGACAATTCTGTAGATATTACCTCTGCTTGTTACTCTTTTTTTAGTTCTTAAAAAAAACACAAAAACTAGTTAAAATGAGCATGCAGCCCCAAAGCCCTTGTATGCAGTCTCCACTCAGTGTGCATTTTTATTTCCTCTATTCTACAAATTAGAAAAGCTGTTCAGGATAAAAAAGAAATGATAGACGCTTGATTAGGAGTAAGTCATCCTATAGAGCAAGTAGAAAAGAATGGAGTTTCAAGATTCCCGAATATCAGAGCTGGAAGAGAACTTACTCCAAACACAGGTGATTTCAAATCCTAGCTCTACCACATACTGATCATAGATTATTTCATCTCACAAAGCCTCAGTTTCCTCATCCATAAAAGTGTGTTACTAATATATAACAGATTTGGTATACAGAAATTTCCATAAGTATTCTTGTCTTTTTTACTCCAATTCTGAAAGGCCTCCCTTGTCCTTGTCCAAGATCAAACAGCAAGTTAGTGGCAGACACAAGATTAAAAGCCCCATATCTCAAAGATCAGCCCAGTGCTATTTTCTCTTTACCAAGTGTCAACTGGACTCAACTTTCTCTAATTATTTCCCGAATGCACTGTGTTAAATGTTGACAGATAACCCCCAATACATTCTAATCTCTTATGAATTCATTTAGTAACAAGTAATTATAAAGCATCTGCTATGTGTCAGGCACATTCTAATTACTGGCGATAGACTGGATATCAGTGGAGACACGGCCTGACCTTGCAGAACCCATGGCCTGTCCCAGGGCAGGAGTGAGAGGACAGAAGACAGATAATAAACAAATAAATAAGACAATATTGGATGGTGATAAGTTCTAGTTAGACAATTAAAATAGAATGCTTTAATAGAAAGTTGGCTCTGTTAGATAGGGATTTTAAGAAAGGCCTCTCTGGGGAGATCATATTTAATCTGTGATCTGAACTACATGATGAAGTTAGCCATGCAGACGAAACTAGTATGGAGCTGATAGAGCAGGAATAAGTTTGGCATGTTCAAGAAACAGGGAGAGGTCGAGCAGAGTGAACAGAGAAGGGAGGATAGTACCACATAATGTCAAATTGGGGGCCAAATACCACTCTTCAGAATCCAGGTGTTTCTAATCCAAGGCAAGAGTTTGGATTTCATTCTATGTGCTGTAAGAAACCATTGGAAGATCTTAGCTGGGAGAACTATCCTAATCAGATATAGATATACATTAAAAAGAGAAAGAAAGCCTGAAGGAGTGGTTCCTGGGCAGCAAGAAGAGGAAGATGAGAGAAAGTGAGAGAGAGAGAGAGAGAGCACGGGGTATCCAACAACCTCTTTTTCTTCTTTTTTTTTAACTGGGGTATAGCTGTTTTACAATGTTGTGTTAGTTTCTACTGTACAGTGAGATGAAGTAGAGTTTCCTGTGCTATACAGCAGGTTCTTATTAGTTATCTATTTTATACATAGTGTACAGCCTCTTAGCTTGTCATAATATATCTTTTACAGTGTCAAACTTTTAGCAAATTTTAGACATTTTCTCAAAAATCAAAGCAAAATAACAACAAATAAATCCTGGACATTAGTCCAATTCTAAAACAAGGACAAACAGAGCAAAATTTTACTGAAGGCACTGGGAGGCAGAGAAGCAGGAGTAACTGCTTTTTTTTTTTTTTTTTTTTTTGCGGTACGTGGGCCTCTCACTGTTGTGGCCTCTCCCGTTGCGGAGCACAGGCCCCGGACGTGCAGGCTCAGCGGCCAGGGCTCACGGGCCCAGCCGCTCCGCGGCATGTGGGATCTTCCTGGACCGGGGCACGAACCCGTGTCCCCTGCATCGGCAGGCGGACTCTCAACCGTTGCGCCACCAGGGAAGCCCTAGGAGTAGCTACTTTTTGAAACACAAAATCCAAGCAGCTTTGAAAATCTCCTTTCAACATGCCAACTCTTCCAAAGCTTCTCATCCTCCATGGCTGTCTCACGTGTTCCCTTTCTCTCTGTCTCTGGGCATACCTCTCGATCTTGCCCCTGCTCACAGCACTGCAGAAATGTTTTCTTCCTCTCCCTGCCCTTGGACCTCTCCTTAGGGCCTTCTCTCTCTTTCTTACGCAGATCACTTTGGTCCTAACTGAGATCCCAAACTGAGCTTCAACCAAGTTTGAACCCAGGGACACAAAGTTTCTTCTTTGGGATTCCCCTGTTTTAGTAAGTTCAAAGATGGAACTGCTACGGCCTCCCTGGTGGCGCAGTGGTTGAGAGTCCGCCTGCCGATGCAGGGGACGTGGGTTCGTGCCCCGGTCCGGGAAGATCCCACATGCCGCGGAGCGGCTAGGCCCGTGAGCCATGGCCGCTGAGCCTGCACGTCTGGAGCCTGTGCTCCGCAACGGGAGAGGCCACAACAGTGGGAGGCCCACGTACCGCAAAAAAAAAAAAAAAAAAAAAAAAAAAAATGGAACTGCTAGATCTGGGCAAGTTGTGATTGACTAGTAATAGTAATTTAAAAAAATGGAGGAGGGATCATACATGCATGAACTCAATGTACCCTTATGCTTGGCAGCGTTATAAGTTTGCCCCCAGGAGTCCTGTACCCTATATAATTCTCTTCCCCTGAGTGTGGATGGGACTTGTGATTATGATGGGATGTCTCTTTTGTGATTAGGTTACATTATATGGCAAAAGTGAAGGGATTTTGCAGATGTAATTACAGTCATTTGAGTTCATCAAAAGGAGATTATCCTGGGTGGGCCTGACCTAACCAGGTGAACTGTGTAATAGAGAATTTAGGCCTTATATGAAGGGATAAATTTAGAACAAGAGAGATCGTCCTGTTTGACTTGAAGAAGTGAGCTTCCCTTGAGGTGTGTGGCCCGGATGTTGGGACTGAGCGCAGCCCCAGGCTGACAGCAAGCAAGAAAATGGGGTCCTCAGTCCTACAAACTCAAGCAGCTAAAGTTGCCAACAGCCACATGATCTTGGAAGGGAACTCTGAGCTCCAGAGAGGAATGCAACCCAGCCAAACCTTGTTTGCAGCCTTGTGAGATCCTGGCCCAAGGACTCAGCCTCAATCTCTGCCTGGGCTCCTGACCCATGGAAACTGTGGGATAATAAATGTATGCTGTTTTTAAATTGCTCAATCTGTGGTAATTTGTTGTGCAGCAGTAGAAAACTGATACAATCGTGGATAACATTCCTAGATCCATTTCATTAGCTTATTCTGTTGCTATTTTACTTTCATCTCTATCTTAGCATTTTTTACACTTACTATTATTGGTTTAGTCTATCCACCTGATGGCCTATTACAATCATTTTTTTAACTGGGTTTTCTAAGCATTATCGAACATTCATTCATTTCCCAAAGCCATGTCTTTTCATCCAGATTTTTCTTTACTTTATATCCTTCTTTTAAAATTCTACTTATCCTTCTATGTATAGATTAAAGGCCACTTTCACTATGAAGTCTCATCTGATTACAGTTATGCCCACTTATTCCAAACTCCTTGAACACTTTCTTTGTGCATCTTTATGTTTGCTTTGTCTTATAGTTATTTGATTGTTTCCCATCTTCTTGGATAACAGAAGCCATATTTTTTCACTAGCACCAAACACAGTCAAGCTTCATTATTTGCATATTCCACATTTTCAAATTAATTTGTAACTTCAAAACCAATACTCATAGCACTTTCACAGGCATTCAGGGACATGCACGTATGCAGGACAACAAAAAAATTGCATTGCCTGACGCACATGTTGCCAGCCAAGGTGGAATAAGGCAATCCTTTACTTTCCTGTTTCAGCTCTCATATTGGAAAAAAGTGATTATTTTGCAGGCTATTTAGTGTCACATTTTTTGCATTGTTGTGTTTTTTTGGTGATTTTGCTGTTTAAAATGGCTCCCAAGCATAGTGCTGAAGTGTTCTTTAGTGCTCGTAAGTGCAAGAAGGCTGTTATGTGCCTTATGGAGAAAATACATGTTGTAGGTAAGTTTCACTCAGGCATTAGTTATAGTGTTGTTAGCCATGAGCTTGATGTTAATAAATCAACAATATACGCTTAATAAGGTCTTTAAACAGAGACACACATAATATAAAGTTACATATTGATCAGTGGACAAAAATGTGGTGACCAGATGCTCATAGGAACCTATCCTTATGTCTCTCCTAGGAGCAATGATTCTGTATTCACTAATTCAGTGTGGCGGCAACTTCTCAAAACAAAAACACTGCAAATGATGAGAATCGACTGTGCTTACAACATTTTTTTCACTGCTCCCTAAGAATTCCCAAATGTGCCCTGTTTTCTCATATAACTGTTTCACCTATCCATCCATTCATCAATCTGACTATCCATTAAATATTTATTTATTCCTTTCTTTCTGCCAGACACTTCTTGAGACTGAAGATGCAAGGACAAACGAGAGATAATACCCTTGTTTTCAGGAATCTAAAAGTTGAGCAGAGAGTAATACAGAATGCTAAATTGTATAGTACAGAAGATACAGCACTTATGGAAGTTCACAAGTGGAAAAACAAACTTAGACTAGGACATCAGGGTCTTCTGGAAAAATAATGAATTAAAAAAATAATTTAGTAAAGAATGGTGGCAGAAGGAAGGGTGGGTAAAAGTTCCTGAAGTGTGAGTGAACTTGGCACAAGTTAAGAATTGAAAGAACTCTGGTATAGCTCGAGAGTGGTAATTCAGAAAGAGAGAGTGATATGGGATACTTATTACTTATATTTAAAGAACATGGTATACTTTGTAACATACTTCTCCTCTGCATAGAAAATGCTCATTAGAAGTGATTGTAAAAAATAAAAAATAAACAATGGCATGAAGAATGAAATGAATTTTATACAACAATCTGAGAGGTACAATTTTCAAATATATTTGTTCAAAATCAGTAGCAGTTAGTTTTTAAGGTATATATTTATATGCCATTAGTTAAATGAGATATTCCTATGGTAAATGTAAAACTCTTGAAAGGTTAAAAATCAAAACAAAACAAATAAGCCACCCAACAACCTGACAAAACATTTATATAGTATTTTATGTAATAGGATAACTCAATTTAAGGAGTGTCTTGCCAATACTCATTAATTTTTCATCATTGAGGTAAATTAATTCACTATCAATATAGCTTTTCAAAGCACATAATCCTCTGGTGGTCTATAAAACATTAATATATATGGACAGGGTTATCGTATCATGAAACAATCATTTTCATTTAAAATTCCAGAGTTGATGAGCTTTGATTCCTGCTGCTTCCACCAAAATGATCATAATAGGCCATTTCTTTTTCCCTGGAATTCTCATAAAATAGTTGTGTTTATCCAGTGTTAAGACTGTTGTCTTAAGTTTTTTTTCAATTTTAATTTTTTCATATGCTAATACATTTCAGCCAGGTTAAATATCTTTCAAAGTGGATAGATTAGTCTTGTTTCTAAACATGTGGGATATTAACTCTTTGCATCCATATTTTTTTAAGCCCATGTGTATCAAGAGACCTTCCTGTGACACTCATATCATCTAGCCTATGACCACAGCTCTTTGTGAAATTAAATTACTATTACAATTTTCATCACTGACATTAAAACTGCTATAAACTAAACATGTGTAGTTATTTCACTGAGTATATTGAAGCATGTATCCTACCTGAGAAGATATATGAATATCTATAATGAAGGATATGGATGGAAGGAAGGAAAGAAGGAAGGAAGAAAGGGAGGGAGGGAGGGAGGGAGGGAGAAAGGAAGGTACGAAGTTAGGAAGATACCTTATTCAAAGACTACTACTTCTTGATTTTTCCTGAATCTCCAAGGAAATTTAATTCATGTTTTGTAATTTAAGTAGATATGAAAGAAAGCATACATAATTAAATAAATTATTGAATGTATGTTATATCACACTGCTTTACTTGGCAGAGAATGAGGAAGATTAGTATTTTCTACTGTGTTCCATGGCATAGTAATTTTATAGGGAGTGAATGGATCTTGCTGGAAAAAAGAGGGAAAGCGCCCTTTAAAGGACAGGAAGATCATTCATATAAGTGCTGAGCTGGGGAAGAAAGATTGGCCTTTGCAAGCCGTTGACCACAACCTAAAATATGAATGATCCTCCCTCAGTGCCATTTTGTGGCAGCGAGACCTGCAAATAAAGGGGAGAGGCGGGGCTGTGGCGGGAGGAGGAGCGCGGGGGCCGGCGGCAGCGGGGTCGGCCGGCCCGGGCAGCGAGCGGGTAGCGCGGGGTCAGCCTATGTGACTGGGCGGCGCCGGCGCGGCCTCCGTCAGGAGAGGATTCAAGATGACCAACGAGGAACCTCTTCCTAAAAAGGTTCGACTGAGTGAAACAGACTCCAAAGTATGGCACGAGATGAATTAATTCTCAGGTGGAAACAATATGAAGCACATGTGCAAGCTTTGGAGGGCAGGTACGCAGATCTTAACTCTAATGATGTAACTGGCTTAAGGGAATCTGAAGAAAAACGAAAGCAGCAACAGCAAGAGTCTGCACGCAGGGAAAACACTCTTGTAATGCGACTAGCAACCAAGGAGCAAGAGCTGCAAGAGTGTACTTCTCAAATCCAGTACCTCAAGCAAGTCCAGTGCCTAGCGTTGCCCAACTGAGATCAACAATAGTAGACCCAGCGATCAACTTGTTTTTCCTAAAAATGAAAGGTGAACTGGAACAGACTAAAGGCAAACTGGAACAAGCCCAAAATGAACTGAGGGCCTGGAAGTTTACGCCTGATAGGTAAACAAGTCATACTCCCCAGTCAAGACTCCCCTGACAGTCCCACTACAAGAAAGCTGTGGTGGGACAGCCAAGTACTCGTTTCCACACCAAGACTCAGACTTTTTGAGCCAAAAAGCCACATTCTTATACTATCCAGCTTGTAATGGTTAATGTAAAACTTACCAGATGAACCTTGTGTTTCAGCTTTTTTCTCTTCCCCCTCCCCTTGCTTCAGAGGCCTGATGGCGTCGGACTATTCCGAAGAAGGGGCCACCTCCGAAAAATTCCCCTTCTGGGACATGTAGACACTTGAGAAGTGTTTCTGTTTGAAGAAAATAGAGGGAGAAACAGAAGTCTTAAGTCTGTGGCACACTGTGTCTTCAGACAGTTTGGAAGAATGAAAACCTAGAGATTTAAAATCATGAACTGAACATGTAAAATTCCAGTAAATGTAAAGATGGAATATGCATCGCTCTTAACCTTGAGCATAGTGACTTAGAGACACTGTGTATCAGTTTTGCCAATAAGACTGTGGACTTCGTGATTGTTGTTGAACTTCTGGGTCAAACTCAAATGAGGTGAATTTTGCGTTTATAGGGTTTATTTGCTAAGAACCAACTTAATAGTCATGAGAGAATCAAATAATAGATGTCAGTACAAGTAGTTCATACATTTAACCATTTAGTTTGGGGCTCCATATTACTTGATTGAGCCTTAAATCAATGTGGTTTTACTCAATGGTTTGTTCTTTGAATGGTTGCTAATACTGTAGATAATCTTATTGAGGAATGTACAAATAATGAAGGTGTGGTATCAAACTTCAGGTCTAAACTGTTTGAAGCATTATAAACATTCATTTCACAACTAGATTGTATAAGGATATTAGCTGTGATGAGACTTACTGCTTTATTTTTTTCAGTAGTGCAATTTATTAAATCCCCATTCCATTCAACAGGCAAAAATAATAATAATAATAAAAATAAAATATGAGTGAAAACAATAAGGAAAAAAGAGTTAGTTTCCACCTATTATGACAAGAGTCAAAAAGAATGATACTATTCAGAATTGCATGAGGGAGAAGTGATTTGAAGAAATAATTAGTGAATTACGTAAAAAACAATGGGCCTTAATGTTTACCACTGCATTTTTATAATAATGTATTTTATAATACAGCAAGTTAAGAAATAACCTAACATGAAATACTTGAATGCCAGTTCCATACATTGTGATATGTTAAAATGGAAAAACATGAAGGTGATAAAAAGATTATGGAAGAATAGGCATTATAGAATACATTATTAAATGTGAAAAAGTATATTACAGTATTAAATATATGACTATTTTAGGAATATATTAATAAGTTGAGAAAGATAAGGATAAAATACTAACAGTATTATTTCTGGATGGATAAATGGCTTACTAATACTAATGACTCTATTCTCACCTCCTCAAATGACTTTTTTTTTTTTTTTTTTTTTTTTGCTGGGAAGTGTCTGGAATAGAGAGGTGTTCCCTTATTATAGTTAAGGATGAGCTTCCATAGGTTTTTCCAGCAGGAGAGGAAATTTATAAGGACTGCTACAAATTCAACCTTCAAAATCAGCTTCTAAACTATTTGTGGAAGGGTTCACTTAGGCATGCAATTACCCATCGCAGGTCTAATTGTCCATTTGCATGCACAATTTAGAAAGGCACAGTTGAAATTTAGTCCCAGGCTCTCCAACACTAATTTTCTCCCTTGAAATTGACATTTCAAAGAACATCAGGTAGCTAAAACCCCAGATTTGTTATTTATTTCAACAGGAAGGGAAAATTTTTTCTTTCCAAGTTGAAGGATTGGTTTAAAAAAATTAAATTAAAAGATGAAAGGGAAAAGACAAGCATACAAAGGAATGTGCCCTCCCTCCACCTACGCTACCAAGAACAGACTCTTGTTTGCCTTGAAAGGAGTTATAATGTGATCAGTTATCCGATTAGCAAGACTTGTCCTTACTTCTTCATAGAGGGGAAAGCATATCTGACCATCTTATAGTTGTATATCTCCATGTATAAATACCTCTATCTTCCTCTGTAAAAGTGGGGGTAATAATATGCATCTCATTGAATAGTTTTGAGAATTAGAGCTGATAATACATATAAAAAAATTACATAGAAGGCCCTCAATATTAGTCCTCTTCTTGGTTCCCCTGTTTTTATTTCCTTCACCTTCATAGGTAATACTATATAGAATTGATTCATACCAATTTATGGCTGAAAGGATTAACAAGTAGTGAAACAGACCCCTCTACTTTGCCAAGTCAGTTTTGTGGCTCTTAATTTTAAAGATTGGAGACAGATGTATTTATGAATTTGCTAGTGAGGCTCACTGTGCTGTTTAAAATAGTTATCAACAGCTGTTATTAATGGGAAAGAAAAACGTGAATCCCTACTAATTGGCAGGGCTTGTGAAAATCTAGCCATCCATCTTTCCTCTATTATAACACATTCAAAACAAACAAGCAAAATGACAACTGTGGAGGCCTTTGGGAGTGTAGTGTACATATCACCGGCATCTGACTTCTGGGTGAATCATGACACAGCAAGGGGTGGTCTGGCTTGCTGCTTCGGCAGTAAAGCACAGAAGAGTTGTGCTGCACTGTGGTTGGCCTGGGCCACATCAGTGCAAAGAATGCGAGTTTCCATGAAGCAGCCTTAGGCACACAAGAGAGAGCTAGGGTAGGATGATCTTAGACTTGTCTAAGAAGGCCAACCGGAGAGATGAACAAAACTTGGCAGAGAGAACTGATACAAGTTCCTCTGTCACTTGCGTCACAGCTCAAGTGCTATACCCTCAATGAGATCCTATCACTGCCATTGCTCAAGTACCCATGTCGTCCCCCCCCCCCCCCGCTTTTCTTCATTGTGTTTCCCTACAAGCATGAAAGCATCATTGCTGGGCTTGGCGTACAGTAGATACTTATTTATATGAAGTTAGGAAATCATGTCTGTATATTGTGGCCCCAGCATACTGGCCATTCCTATAGGTTATCTCAAGAACTGAGAAACATTGCTGCAAAAGCTCTACTTGAGTACCAGTACTTAATGGGAGCTAAAAGTACTTATCACACATTGACTCTTCAACCATTCTATGGGATAGACACCATTATATAGGTAAGGAAGCTGAGGAACAGAAATTTAAATCAGTTGCCCAAGGTCAAATGTCCAGTACTCAGTAAAGCTGGGCTTTGAAACAGGCTATCTGGCTCCAGAGTGTGTACATGCTCAGCTGGTGGCAGGAAGTATCCTTATTAGCTAGACCACTCAGAAATTCTCTCTGAGAATATGAACTGAGCAGGCAGAAAGTCAGTCATTGTTAGAAACAGGCAGGCAGCAGAGACAGAAACAGTAGATACTATGATATACACTTGGTAAAGAAGACACAACAAAGCACAAACCAAAAAAATACAACCTGAGATCAGGTAGTTGGTTGGCAGCTCAGAGAAGCAGAGACACAGAACTTTGTCACCTTTTCTGCAGAGGCCACAATAAATACCTGATCACTTGCTTCCTGGATCCAAAATGACAGTTTAAGTGGCAGTGAGGCTCCATTTTAAGGTACAAGGCTATTCTTGTTTCCCCATGATATTCCTGTAGCTGTTGTTATTATTTTTATTGTTAATTCTGTTTATCTCTATAATAAATCTCTAGTAATTGAGATGATCTGAGTGAATCTCTGTTCCTTGAAAACAAAATTGCCCAGTGTAGCCAGAAGTTACTACCTTCACAACTCTTATTCCATGACCTCTTTCCTTTCTCAATTAAGTGTCGATGAATTTCTGCAGTGGTGTCACTTGCTAATTATGAGTCTGGCTCACAGTGGCTTACAGCAGGCTTTTCCACTGAAGTGTTCTTGAGGACAGGAGAGTTGAATGGGTGCCCTTGGGATTTCAGGGCAGATAACCCACAGTGATTACTGCAGGAGAGAAAGAACTTTGAAGTCTTGTATATTATCTTACAAATCCATATGACCTTTGTAGTCTTTCATAATGTGACTATGCTTGTTTTACTTAAAATTTGTTTTTTCCGTGGTTTTGAGGACTACCTAACACACTGTCATGTACCTTATTTTGACAGGCACAACATCAAAGTGTAAGTCCTTTCAAAAAATCTATGCAGTTTTAAAGTAGTCATCACAAGATGGAAAAAAGAAGGAAAGCCTTCAATATCTGAAATCACTTAGCTATAATGGTAGAAATCTAAATAATGAAATTTGCTATTTGCTGGCATGAAGTCCTGACTTGGACATCTCTCAAAGAAACTGACAGATCACAGGAGCTGCAGAGGCTCCACAAGATGATACTATTGGTTATTTCTAGACTTGTGTTTAGACCAGTGACTTTTAAGCATTTTGCCATTGACTCACAATGAGAAATACATTTTACATCTCAATCTACCACACATATACACACACCTAAAGCCAAGGTTCCATGAAATAATAAGGCATCTTATTATACATGATACTCTCTGTTCCATCCTAGTTTTATTTTCTAAGACATGCTGGACAAGACCCACTACACTGATTCTACAACCCAGGAATATGTCACAACTCACAGTGTGAAAGACAACATATTAGACAAGGTCTCCTCATGCATCATACAAAGGCAACAAAGTTTACATGTGGGAATGACACAGAGGTGAATTGGACAATAGGGAAATGAACCTTAAAAGAGGTGAAGCTTCCAAATGAAGCTTAAGCGCTACCAGGACAATATTTAAAGGAGGAGACTTGTATTGCCTCATAAGAAACACAATATCCAGAGTTCTACTTGAAGACATACTTCTCCCTGGAACAGACTGTATTTATTGCATCTCCTCTAACTGACCCTCACAGCTTGGGTCTCATCTCCTTATTATAACACTTAAGCTCCATGACTTGTTTTGAAAATATTTCATCTAATTTGAAAACTGTAGAAAATCACGACAGAGAAGTATTTTAAAAACCACGTGCTATTCCATCACTTTTTCTGGAAATATATAAAGTCCAAAGTGAAAAATCCGTCCCCCTCTACCCATCTCTCCTATCACAACCTTCAGAAATAATTATTGTTAGCAGTTTGATACATAAATTTGCAGCTTTGATGATTTACACATATATTAGCCTATGTGTGTTATATAGACAAAATTTCACACACATATGTATATACTTTTAAAGGGAATTTTGTCATATACCACCTTGATTTTTTTCATGACAAAACATAATATATATCTTTTGAGTTTAGTGCATATACATGCACCCATTGCCATTTGTCAATTGATTGGCATTTAAGTTTCCCACTGTTTTCAACATTACCATAATGCTGCAATGACTCTCTTACCAGTATATATTTTTAAGCCCAAAATATCATTGTGGTAAATTCCTAAGAATGGGGATGACGTTTCAAATTTCAATCGAGGCTTCAAAGTATCCTCCAAAATATTCTTACCAATCTATACTTTTCACTAATACCATCTGATGATGACCTTTTCCCAGATCCCTGTCAACACTGATATTATCAACATTTTAAATTTTATGGACAAAATATGCATGTATTTCCCTGAATTTTATGAGTTTAAGGATCTTTTCATGTCATGTGTATTTCATTTTATTTTTCCTTTTTTGAATTACTGGTTCATATATGCTATCCAGTTTTCTATTTGGCTGTTTACCTTTCTAAAAAATTTATTTGTAGAAAATACATGTGGTAAAGTCCTATGTCTATTATATGTGCTCCATTTTCTCCATAGCATGTCATTGTCCCTTAACTTTATGTATGGTGTTTGGCCACAGAAAAGTGTTTTATGTTTAAATTTGCTTATTAATATACCTACATCTAAATGTGTTGCTGATGACCACTATGTGCTGTCACAGTAAAATAGGCATCTCCACTTTAAAGTTAAAAATAGCCTTGTGGATTTTTTAAAACTACTTTTACAGCCCTGTATTTTTAAAATATAACACTCTTGATATTTATGTTTTATGTAATTGGGCCAATTTCAATAATTTATGTTTTGCTAGAGAATCATCCATTTTATATACTTCAAATTTATTTGCATATTTATAGAAATAAAATTCTCTTATAATTTTGTTAATCTCACTTGTATCTATAGTTATATATCACAATTTTTATTCCTAATATTGTATATTTTTGCTTTTTAAAATTTTCTATGTCTGACTTACTGAGGGCGTCTTTATTTTTCTGTTTTTTTAAATAGAAATATATTTTACTTTTATCATTCTTTTCATTTTAGTTTTAAATATATTAATTTTTTACCTTTATTAACACTTTTCCCTTTCTTTCTTAGTTTATTTTGTTTGTTTCCTAGTTTCTCAAGTTGAATTTTAGTTTGTAATAATTTTATTAAAGCATATAAAAAGGCACATAAAACTATACATTTTACTCTGAGTACAGTTATTGTTGTATTCCATAATTTTATAAACTTTCCTTATTTCTGTTCATTTCTAAATGTATTTAAAATTTTGATTTCCCTTTTGAAATATCTATCTGAATAAACAGTGAACATTTGAATTTAGTTAGGAAATTAGATATGTCTAGGCATATCTACTAAACTAGTAAGAGCAATATGACTAAATTCTCTCTTTTTTCTCTACATACAGAGAATTCCAGTGGTGTTGGGAGAGAGAAAGCAGCAGTTCCAGAATGGAAGGTGAAAGGAAAGAATAGCAATGCTTTTCTCAGACATTGGCCTAAAGCCCACTGAAAGGAATAGGATATTTGCCTTCAGTCTTTTTGAAAAAAGATTTGCCTGCAGAAGCTGAGGGTGCTGTTTTCACAAGGGGCTCTCTCCCTGACATGGTAGCAAAAGCCAGCCAGAGTTTTGAAAGTGAGACAGTGAAGGGAGAACAGAGCCAACCTCCGTCCTTCTGCACTGACCACAATGTGGCTCCAGTATGTTCAGATTTCCAGGAAAGCCTTTGGTATCTCTTATTCATTCTCTGCATAAATGTTTTTAAGCGCCGGCTTCATGCCAAGCACTGGGTTCTGCCCTGGAGAAGCAGTAAGGGACAGCACTGACTGTGGCATAGACACCTGCCCCGACGTACTGGACATTGGTAGCCAAGGGCAGTGGAAGGTTAGCCTGGGCATCTGAAACCTCCTTCCCACAGACCTTCAGAAGTAGAATACCACAGAAGAGAGGGGCAGAAGAACATGAGAGGGTTATGTATGAGCATACATGAAACTTCTTCCCAGAATACCTGCGAATACTTGG
Source organism: Pseudorca crassidens (assembly GCF_039906515.1). NCBI lineage: Eukaryota > Metazoa > Chordata > Mammalia > Artiodactyla > Delphinidae > Pseudorca > Pseudorca crassidens. Next base: position 59,261,162 of record NC_090304.1, read on the forward strand.
GTAAAACTTTAGTTTTGAAAAAGTTCTACATTCATAGGTTGGAGTGAGACCTAGAATTATATGGGTCATTACAATTTATGTGTCCCTACTTTGTTTCCAAAGATCAGTGAGGCCATCACATATGCATTTGCTTATTATCGACACTAGACCAACACTTGGGAAAACAGGGCAACTTCATCTTAGTTATTCTTGTATACTTATTTATCCCCTGTGTCTTCTCCAATATAATGAGAGAATTACAACTTTTTCCAAATAACATATGTGCCAGACTCACATGTTCCTGGGACTTGTGTACTTACTCGGGAAAACAGCTCTGTGCAGAAATGATCATAATTATCCTATCCCTGCTACAGGGTAAGAAATTGAGACTGAAGGAGATTAGACCACTGACTGAAGTCACATAACTCAAAAACGGTACAGTCTTTTCTCAGAATCGTTGAGCCAATGTCTGTTGAACCAAGGATGGTGTGAGCCATAGATTCATTACTTGTTCAGCTGCAACAATTTAAATTGAGATCAGTTGAGTGATATCCACTGAGTAATAGGAAAGAACTTATGATTACAACCAACTTCAGAGTAGCTTACAATAAAACAAGTTTTAAAAGTTCTCACTTCTCACTACAGATGGTTTTGTAGAGGTATGAAAAGACATTATAATATGTAATTATCTGGAGTGAAGATTTACAGTGGGCACAAATAAATATGGAAGAAGTGAATGTTAGTTTATTATAATTGTTCATTAGATTTAATCACTTATTTATTCAAATGTATGCCTTGAGCACCTCCATATTACCAGATATTATGCTAGACAGTGTGAGAGAAATAAAATAGACTTTTTTTTCTAAAAGGAATTTATAGTTTGGGAAGGTAGATAAGATTTGTACTCTAGATAGAAAGGGCTGTCTATCATCTGAGACATACAACAGCACCCGATAGAAAGAACACTAGAACCATATTTCTGCCTTTATCATAGATCAGATGTGGTGCTTCTTGCCCTCCTGCTTTCTCTCTGGAGTTCATTTTTCTCATCAGTAAAATGAAAGGAGTGGTCTAGGGGATTGCAAAGATCTCCAGTATTTTTTGACTCTAAGAATTTTATAAATTATTAAGAGGAGACTAATTCTACCTGGATTGGGAAAACACTAAAAAGGAGAAACTGCATTTGAACTTACCATGAAAGAATTAATTTGAAAACCATCATAACAAACAAGGAAGGGACAAATTCAGCTTTCAGGGAAAAATGTGTTTATTGCTAGAATATTCTATTAAATCACGATATTGGTTTAGCCACAAAATGTTGCTTGGTCCTCAAAACATGTGGAGAGTTTTTTGGGAAGTGGCAGCAAGAGTTTGGAAATTCTCAGAAAAAAATGGTTTCGATTAGAATTTAAATTCTCATCTCTGTGTGCGCTACACCTTTTCAATTTTCTAAAACGTGTGTCTTTACTGTTATTTGAAAATTGCATCCTAGCAAGTATTCTTTTAAATTTAATAGCAAACTCTTAGTTATGCAATTTGCCCACGTTTCAACACCTTCCCTCTCATCCTATAAAATTGATATATCTTGTTCAAGATTTCCTAGTTATACTGAAATCATAGCATTATCAATCTTCATCTTGCACACATTTCTGCAAATATGTCTTTACTGCCTACCCAACACTGAAATATTCTCATGAAAATGAAAATAAAATCAATCAATCACCTTAGTATCGAGCAGTTGGTTGACTGAATTGTTCAGCTTTCATCCAGATGTTACGTTATGGTAATCAACCAAAGACAGCATGTGTGTGTGTGAGGGTATGTGTGTGTGTGGATGTATTTCGATTTTTTTTTTTGATATACACATCTTAAAATTGCCCTGGTTTTATCTGTGGATTAAATGAAAATCACTGCTAATAGTGCCACCTTGTGTCTGAAATTTAAAATCAAGACTATATGTTCAGATATTGCAGAATTTTCAAGCTAAAAATAAGCATATATATTAATCTACTCCAAACTTCTCTTTTCAGAGTTAAGCAGTTGAAGGTCTAAGGAGGTTAAGTGATTTATTAAAGCCTCTCACTCAGTGAATGGTACAGCTGGAATTACAACTCAAAATTCCTGATTTTTGGTTTGGTCCCTTTTAAATATATCACATGCTAGGGTGCTGGGAAGATGGCGGAAGAGTAAGACGCGGAGATCACCTTCCTGCCCACAGATACACCAGAAATACATCTACACGTGGAACAACTCTTACAGAACATCTACTTAATGCTGGCAGAAGACCTCAGACCTTCCAAAAGGCAAGAAACTCCCCACGTACCTGGGTAGGGCAAAAGAAAAAACAGAGACAAAAGAATAGGGACGGCACCTGCACCAGTGGGAGGGAGCTGTGAAGGAGGAAAGCTTTCCACACACTAGGAAGCCCCTTCGCGGGCGGAGACTGCGGGTGGCGGAGGGGGGAAGCTTCAAAGCCGCGGAGGAGTGCACAGCAACGGGTGCGGAGGGCAAAGCGGAGAGATTCCCGCACAGAGGATTGGCACCGACCAGCACTCAGCAGGCCGAGAGGCTTGTCTGCTCACCTGCCAGGGCGAGCGGGGGCTGGGAGCTGAGGCTCGGGCTTCGGTCGGAGCACAGGGAGAGGACTGGGGCTGGCGGCGTGAACACAGCCTGAAGGGGGCTAGTGCGCCACAGCTAGCCAGGAGGGAGTCCGGGAAAAGTCTGGAGCTGCCGAAGAGGCAAGAGACTTTTTCTTACCTCTTTGTTTCCTGGTGCGCGAGGAGAGGGGTTTAAGAGCGCTGCTTAAAGGAGCTCCAGAGACGGACGCGAGCCGCGGCTAAAAGCACGGACCCCAGAGACGGGCATGAGACACTAAAGCTGCTGCTGTCGCCACCAAGAAGCCTGTGTGCGAGCACAGGTCACTATCCACACCTCTCTTCCGGGGAGCCTGTGCAGCCCGCCACTGCCAGGTTCCCGGGATCCACGGACAACTTCCCCGGGAGAACGCACGGCGGGCCTCAGGCTGGTGCAACGTCACGCCGGCCTCTGCCGCCGCAGGCCCGCCCCGCACGACGTGCCCCTCCCTCCCCCCCGGCCTGAGCGCGCCAAAGCCCCCGAATCAGCGGCTCCTTTAACCCCGTCCTGTCTGAGAAAAAACAGACGCCCTCCAGCGACCTACACGCAGAGGCAGTGCCAAATCCAAAGCTGAGCCCCTGGGAGCTGTGAGAACAAAGAAGAGACAGGGAAATCTCTCCCAGCAGCCTCAGAAGCAGCGGATTAAAGCTCCATAATCAACTTGATGTACCCTGCATCTGTGGACTACATGAATAGACAACGAATCATCCCCAATCGAGGAGGTGGACTTCGAGAGCAAGAGCTATGATTTTTTCCCCTTTTCTGCTTTTTGTGAGTGTGTATGTGTATGCTTCTGTGTGAGATCTTGTCTGTATAGCTTTGCGTCCACCATTTGTCCTAGGGTTCTATCTGTCCATTTTTTTTAATTTTTTTTTAATAATTAATTTTAATAATTTTATTATACTTTACCTTCTTTCTTTCTTTTCTTTTCTTTCTTTCTTCCTTTCCTTCCTTCCTTCCTTCCTTCCTTCCCTCCTTTAGACAATGAATCATCCCAAATTGAGGAGGTGGCCTTTGAGAGCAAGATTTATGATTTTTTCCCCTTTACCTCTTTTTGTGAGGGTGTATCTGTATGCTACTGTGTAAGATTTTGTCTGTATAGCTTTGCTTCCACCATTTGTCCTAAGGTTCTATCCGTCCTTTTTTTTTTCCTAAATAATTATTTTTTAACTCAATAACTTTCTTATACTTTATTTTATTTTACTGTATCTTCTTTCTTTCTGTCTTTTTTCCTTCCTTCCCTCCTTCCTTCCTTCCATCCTTCCTCCCTCCCTCCATCCCTCCCTTTCTTTCCTTCTTGCATTCTTTCCTTCTTTTCTTCTTTCTTTCTTTCTTTCTTCCTTCCTTCCTTCCCTGCTTTCTTTCTTTCTTTCTTTCTTTCTTTCTTCCTACTTCTAATAATTCTCTCTACTTTTTCTCCCTTTTATTCTAAGCTGTGTGGAAGAAAGGCTCTTTGTGCTCCAGCCAGGAGTCAGGGCTCTACCTCTGAGGTGGGAGAGCCAACTTCAGGACACTGGTCAACAAGAGACCTCCCAGCTCCAAATACTATCAAACAGCGAAACTCTCCCAGAGACCTCCATCTTAACACCAGCACCCAGCTTCACTCAACGACCAGTAAGCTACAGTGCTGGACAACCTATGCCAAACAACTAGCAAAACAGGAACACAACCCCACCCTTTAGCAGAGAGGATGCCTAAAATCATAATAAGTCCACAGACACCCCAAAACACACCACCAGACATGGACCTGGCAACTAGAAAGACAAGATCCAGCCTCATCCACCACAACACAGGCACTAGTCCCCTCCACCAGGAAGCCTACACAACCCACTGAACCAACCTTAGCCACTGGAGACAGACATCAAAAACAACGGGAACTACGAACATGCAGCCTGCAAAAAGGAGACCCAAAACAAAGTAAGATAAGCAAAATGAGAAGACAGAAAAACACACAGCAGATGAAGGAGCAAGATAAAAATGCACCAGACCTAACAAATGAAGAGGAAATAGGCAGTCTACCTGAAAAAGATTCAGAATAATGATAGTAAAGATGATCCAAAATCATGGAAATAGAATAGACAAAATACAAGAAACATTTAACCAGAACCTAGAAGAAATAAAGATGAAACAAGCAACGATGAACAACACAATAAATGAAATGAAAAATACTCTAGATGGGATCAATAGCAGAATAACTGAGGCAGAAGAACGGATAAGTGATCTGGAAGATAAAATAGTGGAAATAACTACTGCAGAGAAGAATAAAGAAAAAAGAATGAAAAGAACTGAGGACAGTATCAGAGACCTCTGGGACAACATTAAACACACCAACATTCGAATTATAGGGGTTCCAGAAAAAGAAGAGAAAAAGAAAGAGACTGAGAAAATATTTGAAGAGATTATAGTTGAAAACGTCCCTAATATGGGAAAGGAAATAGTTAATCAAGTCCAGGAAGCACAGAGAGTCCCATATAGGATAAATCCAAGGAAAAATACGCCAAGACACATATTAATCAAACTGTCAAAAATTAAATACAAAGAAAGCATATTAAAAGCAGCAAGGGAAAAAAAACAAATAACACACAAGGGAATTCCCATAAGGTTAACAGCTGATCTCTCAGCAGAGACTCTGCAAGCCAGAAGGGAGTGGCAGGACATACTGAAAGTGATGAAGGAGAAAAACCTGCAACCAAGATTACTCTACCCAGCAAGGATCTCATTCAGATTTGATGGAGAAATTACAACCTTTACAGACAAGCAAAGGCTGAGAGAGTTCAGCACCACCAAACCAGCTTTACAACAAATGCTAAAGGAACTTCTCTAGACAAGAAACACAAAAGAAGGAAAAGACCTATACTAACGAACCCAAAACAATTTAGAAAATGGGAATAGGAACATACATATCGATAATTTCCTTAAATGTAAATGGACTAAATGCTCCCACCAAAAGACACAGATTGGCTGAATGGGTACAAAAACAAGACCCATATATATGCTCTCTACAAGAGACCCACTTCAGACCTAGAGACAAATACAGACTGAAAGTAAGGGGATGGAAAAAGATATTCCAAGCAAATGGAAACCAAAAGAAAGCTGGAGTAGCAATTCTCATATCAGACAAAATAGACTTTAAAATAAAGACTATTACAAGAGACAAAGAAGGACACTACATAACGATCAAGGGATCGATTCAAGAAGAAGATAGAAAAATTGTAAATATGTATGCACCCAACATAGGAGCACCTCAATACATAAGGCAAAAAGTAACAGCCATAAAAGGGGAAATCGACTGTAACACATTCATAGTAGGGGACTTTAACACCCCACTTTCACCCATGGACAGATCATCCAAAATGAAAACAAATAAGGAAACACAAGCTTTAAATGATACATTAAACAAGATGGACTTAATTGATATTTATAGGACACTCCATCCAAAAACAACAAAATACACATTTTTCTCAAGTGCTCATGGAACATTCTCCAGGATAGATCATATCTTGGGTCACAAATCAAGCCTTGGTAAATTTAAGAAAATTGAAATTGTATCAAGTATCTTATCCGACCACAACGCCATGAGACTAGATATCAATTACAGGAAAAGATCTGTAAAAAATACAAACACATGGAGGATAAACCCATGCACATATGGACACCTTACCTTTGGTAAAGGAGGCAGGAATGTACAGTGGAGAAAGGACAGCCTCTTCAATAAGTGGTGCTGGGAAAACTGGACAGGTACGTGTGAAAGTATGAGATTAGATCACTCCCTAACAGCATACACAAAAATAAGCTCAAAATGGATTGAAGACCTAAATGTAAGGCCAGAAACTATCAAACTCTTAGAGGAAAACATAGGCAGAACACTCTATGGCATAAATCACAGCAAGATCCTTTTTGACCCACCTCCTAGAGAAATGGAAATAAAAATAAACAAATGGGACCTAATGAAACTCCAAAGTTTTTGCACAGCAAAGGAAACCATAAACAAACCCAAAAGACAACCCTCAGAATGGGAGAACATATTTGCAAATGAAGCAACTGACAAAGGATTTATTTCCAAAATTTACAAGCAGCTCATGCAGCTCAATAAGAAAAAACAAAAAACCCAATCCAAAAATGGGCAGAAGACCTAATAGACATTTTTCCAAAGAAGATATACAGACTGCCAACAAACACATGAAAGAATGCTCAACATCATTAATCATTAGAGAAATGCAAATCAAAACTACAATGAGATATCACCTCACACCAGTCAGAATGGCCATCATCAAAAAATCTAGAAACAATAAATGCTGGAGAGGGTGTGGAGAAAAGGGAACACTCTTGCACTGCTGGTGGGAATGTGAATTGGTTCAGCCACTATGGAGAACAGTATGGAGGTTCCTTAAAAAAACTACAAATAGAACTACCATATGACCCAGTAATCCCACTACTGGGCATATACCCTGAGAAAACCAAAATTCAAAAAGAGTCATGTACCAAAATGTTCATTGCAGCTCTATTTACAATAGCCCGGAGATGGAAACAACCTAAGTGCCCATCATTGGATGAATGGATAAAGAAGATGTGGCACATATATACAATGGAATATTACTCAGCCATAAAAAGAAACGAAATTGAGCTATTTATAATGAGGTGGATAGACCTAGAGTCTGTCATACAGAGTGAAGTAAGTCAGAAGGAGAAAAACAAATACCGTATGCTAACACATATATATGGAATTTAAGAAAAAAGAAATGTCATGAAGAACCTAGAGGTAAGACAGGAATAAAGGCACAGACGTACTGGAGAACGGACTTGAGGATATAGGGAGGGGGAAGGGTGAGCTGTGACAGGGCGAGAGAGAGGCATGGACATATATACACTAACAAACGTAAGGTAGATAGCTAGTGGGAAGCAGCTGCATGGCACAGGGATATCAGCTCGGTGCTTTGTGACAGCCTGGAGGGGTGGGATAGGGAGGGTGGGAGGGAGGGAGACGCAAGAGGGAAGAGATATGGGAACATATGTATATGTATAACTGATTCACTTTGTTATAAAGCAGAAACTAACACACCATTGTAAAACAATTATACCCCAATAAAGATGTTAAAAAATAAAAATAAAAAATAAATATATCACTTGCTTTAGAGAACTGACTTGATGACAAAGAAAAGTAATCAATTTTAGTTTTATTAAAGGCAGGTGTAAATATACTAATTTTGCTTTAATTTATAGCTGTAGTAGGATTCAGTTTTGATAAATACTTTAAAATACTAATAGTTAATGAATGTGTATAGCAATAATGTAGGCTCGTATTATTAATAGGTGTCAGGGACAATTAACTTCAAGAATATTATCCTTTTAATTGTTTTTTGACATTAATTTAAGAGTAGTCACCCAAGATGTCGTCTCCTACATTATCTAATTTTATGTTGCATTGAAGTCATGAACTGACCTTAGTTTTCAGAAGAAATTTTTTTTAAATGTTGAGAGTAAATGGCACATAGTAGTGCAGCAATGAACAATGCAAAATAACAGCTTTGATGGTTCTATCAATTAGAAAACTGGGGGATCATATACTTTCATATAATATTTAGAAATTGAGGCCTCTTTTCTTAGACTTTTAAATAAGACTTTTTCATTAACAAAGATGAGTTGAGCACAGCATCAGCCATAATAAAATGTCAAAATAGGTAGAGGACATGGTCTCCACCCTGAGAGTTCACAAGTATTCTGCAGTTATCTTTCAAAATTAAGGATGATTTACTAATACCCATCAGAAAATTCACATAACTCCTATTTTTCTGGTAGTGGGAAGTGGCAAGCATTTGGAGTAATGGGAAAGGGAAGGAAAACCAAGAGAATATTTCTTAGCCACCTGTGTTATGTTAGGAACATCACAAACACTCTGATCCGGTAAATTGAGATTATCTACCCCAGCTCCCACTGAATGCCCAGCTTCCTAATTGCCTTTCTGGTGTGCCAACCTTCCTTGAACAACATGGGTTTGAATCCACACTTATATGTGGATTTTTTTTCTAATAAATATGGACAGTACTAAGCTATCTGCAGTTGGCTGAATTTGTGGATGTGGAACTACAAGGATACAGGGGACAGACTATGGGACTAGAACATCCTCAGATGTTGGTATAGGTGGGGGCTCCTGGAACCAATTCCTGGCAGATACCAAGGGATGAATGTATATCTATATCTACATGTATCATATCTATATTGAAAGAGAGAGAGTAGAATGCTAAAAATTCACCTCCTTAAAATGGGGTTCAGGCTCTGTCATACAGGTATAATATAGAACAAAACCTACCTTCATTCCCTCCATTTCTAGACTTTGGAATTAATGAATGAATTCATTTCATTTGATGTTTGTTTGCTTATTTGTTTACTAAAAGTCTGGAATGATCTTAAAAGATGAACTATGTTTCCTGGTCATTAATTCTAAACAGAAACAAGCTAAGCTAATAAGACTCTTCTAATATTAAGATATAAAGATTTTCAAATGCATCCAGTTGTCTGATAGAAATTATCCCACATAAGCCAAAGCTACTGCAAACTAGCAACTAGGAACCATTTTCTTAGGTTCCTCCATCATAGGTACAGAGTCCCGTCTTCTGAATCAAAAATGTGGCTAAAGAGTATTCAAACAAAAAATTTTGAGTAGCCCCATTTTTCCTTAATGAATACACGTAAGTTCAGTTATATCCACCTGGTTGCCATGACAGTAGTGATGTGAGTGCCGAGGACAATGCTTTAAAAAGGTTTGGAATAAAAAACTAAAGTGTGACAAACATGGCAAAAAAAGAATAAGGAAGAGGGGAATCCTCAAAGCCAAGGCTAGGTTTACATGATGCCAGGCAAAACAACTGTTTTTTGAACTCAAAAGGAAAATGAATGAATAACAAAAATAGTGCTATGTCCAGAATCGGATGACTTGATGCAGCATTCAAACTGGCACATTTAGTTAAGAAAAAATATTGCAACAGGTTGCTTCGCTTCTGTTAACTGCCTAATTATAGAGGAGGTCAGAGTACTAACCTTCAATAAGAAAAAAATGTAAACCTAAAAGCCAATGAAATACTTAGCTTAGCTGATTGGCTTCTTTCTTAGCACTCTTCTCTAGTTATCAGGTGATTTTATGAGTTCTGAAAGATTTGGCTTTCTGAAGTATGCAAAATTTCCCATAGTGACTGTTAAAACTTCTTTGCAAAACACTGTAGTTTTGAAGAAATCATAGCTCACAGTGTTTCAGGTGAAATTTAAATATCATCTGCAAATGTGACATCTTCTGGGGTTAAGAACAAAATAAAGACTGTGTCAAGAACCAGAGAGATTAGTTTAATGCTGTCTCAGCACTGTTAACTAACTCCTGGCATTTATGAAATATTAAGAGAAGGATTTATCTACTGACCTGGAAGGGAAATGAGAAAGCTACGTACTGAGTGAAACTAAAATATTTGTCCCAGCTTAGAGACTCAATAAATTAACATGCCTCAGAATCAGGCCTCAAATCAATTTTTAAAAATTTGAAAATACTGGTGTCCAGAAATATAAAGTAGGTAAAGAAAAAAGAGGTGTCTGAGTTTCCCAGTATAATGTCTATCATTGGGTTAGAGAAGGAAAGAGAAATTGCATAGGCGTTCCTCCCAATCCAGTCTGGTGTGATCGGTTCAAGGGAAATGAGATGCAGACAAACACACACAGTTATAATTGGCTTTACAAATCACAATGTAGGTGGGAAATTAAATCATACTTGGATACTATCTTTTAACTAACTGGAGTATTTTAGCATCATCAGTAGATATTAATATTGGGGAAAGATAATCAAATCTGCAAAAACAAGGAAAGGAGTAGGAAATGGATGGAGTGAGAAAGGAGAAAGAAAGGAAAGCTGGGGAGGGAGAAAAACATAAAGAAAAGTAAGGAGTGAGAAAAAAAGAAATGTGTATAGATGTAATAAATCACACAATTTACTTATTAAATCTCATACTCTGTACTTCACCCTTCCGACATACAATACTATTTAGTTTCACTGAAACCATTTTAAAAATAGGTATATTAATACTTTCTTCATGTAACGATTAAATTTTAAAAATTATAGACGAGACTAGCAGACTGTCTGGCATACAGTTGATATACGTTGCATAGACTGGGTATTTTAATGAGCTTAGTGCCTTACTCTATAGCATATTGAAATTTCAAATGATGACTTGGGTAATTATGAAAACGTTATATTATGTCCAACATCCTTTGCTTAAGAAATAGACATTCAACCTATTCAACTAAAGAATTTAAACAAACAAATACAAATGTTAATTAAAATGTGAACCAGGACAGATGAACAGTAAAACATTCACGTATTATTGATGGTCAAGTACATTGTATATTATTTGAGAGAAGTAATTTATCATTATTTATCAGTCATAAAAAATTTAAAATCATTTAGTACAGTAAGCCCTAGGCATTCAAATATGAAAAAGTGTATATGAATACATGCATATGAATATATATTTATGCTTATTATAGACATTTATCATGATGTTTGACATTATGATAATTTTAACTAAACGCTCAACAATATGGCAATGGTTAAGTAAATTATAGTATATCTACTTTGTGGAATGTAATGAATGCATTAAAAATATTGCTCTGTGCCACATCATAAAAATAGCTATGATATAAAGTTAAGGAAGTCAGAATGCAGAAAGAGTGAAAACTTTGATTACAGCTATATGAAATCTATATGAAATACATATCAAATGTGGATTGGAGGGTAAGAATCTAAAAATCGATATTGGTTGAACTAGAATGGTGACGTATGCACATTTATTTTCTGTTATTTCTTTTCTAGATTATTTTGTATCATTATCTTAAGTTTTATATATACAGTAGAATAATTGGTTTGTTAGCTAAAATACCTGGGTATAAATGTGTGTATGCTAATGTGCACATAGGCAAATAAATTCATTTGGAATTTATGCAAATAAAATAATTTGGAGAGTTTCCATAAATGTTTAAAATATTTAAAGCAGTAGGGTCTTTTAAGCAAACACTTTCTGACAATAGGACTTGTCATGTATAATCACATGGAAGGTTTTAATTCTGTTTTCTGTTACTTATGCATTTACCTTTTTTTTTTTTTTTTTTTTTTGCGGTACGCGGGCCTCTCACTGTTGTGGCCTCTCCCGCTGCGGAGCACAGGCTCCGGATGCGCAGGCTCAGCGGCCTAGGCTCATGGGCCCAGTCGCTCTGCGGCATGTGGGATCCTCCCGGACCGGGGCATGAACCCGTGTCCCCTGCATCGGCAGGCGGACTCTCAACCACTGCGCCACCAGGAAAGCCCTATGCATTTACTTTTTAATTTGAGTGAGTAATTTGTTTGCTGATGTGCGGGTTATGTGTCCAGAGGACAGCGACTCCGTGTGTGTGGGCTGATGCTGAGTGAATGTACTGGGAGGCAGGAAATGAAGCCCGTGGGCTGAGTTTGCCCTTCACCTTGTGTGTGATGCGGAAACATGGATGTTCTTTACCCAGAAGCATAACGTGCTTGTATTTGCATTTGTAGAAGTTTTTTCTCACATGAAGTCCTGATCCTATCTTAATATAGGCTAGAGGGAGTGTTTGCATGTCGCTGTTTTCTGCTTCTTGGGAGCTTGTCTTCAGTAGGGGTTGGCCTGGCACATCCCACCTCAGGCTACAGCTGCCGCTGCCTCTGCCCTCTGTGCTGGGGTTCCGGGAATGTGTTCACAGAGACATGGATGGAACTTGAAGGCGCAGAGACAGAAAAGAGTATTTAAGGAGGCTGTTGTGATAAAGCAGGTGGAAAACAACCCTAGTGTGAGGAGAAGGTGGGGCTTGAGATGGCAAGGCAGATTTGAGAAATATTTAAGAGGCAAACTGGCAATCGTAACAGTTTCAACTTATAGTATTTCCTTCGTGGAAATGGAGGCATCATTTGTATGTACATTTGATCTACCTAAGAAGATTTTAACCTTCTTGTATATAAACCCTGTTTTTTGGTCTGTTGGTGCCCCCCTTTCCTGTTAGATGTGAATGTTTAATGGTTTTATTTTGTTTGTAATGGCACATAGGATTGTGTTGCTAGAACAACTGAAATAATAAGAATGAGCAGCATCAATCCCTTAGTTTCTTGTTAAATGCCTGTCTCAAGAAAATTAAAAATGTAAAATTTTAAAAATGCATTAAAAATACCTGGAATGATTGAGTCAATTATGGCACAGTACCAGAATTATGGAGGTTTAATAGAGGTAATTCAAAGAAGCAATCTTCTTTGGAGTTTGATCTGTCCAGGTAATTATACTAAACAAAAGAAAATTACCTGCACAGTAACAGAAACCATCAACAAAATGAAACAGCAACCTATCAAATGGAAGAAAATATTTGCAAATCATATGTCTGATAAGGAGTTAGTATGTAAAATATATAGTGAAAAATATATAGCAATAGCAAAAAATTAATAAACAATCCAATTAAAAAATGGGCAGAGGTTCTGAATAGACATTTTTTTTCCACAGAAGACATACAGATAGCCAACAGGTACAGGAAAAGCTGCTCAATATCACTAACCATCAGGAAAATGCAAATCAAAACCACAGTGAGATATCACCTCCCACCTGTCAGAATGGCTATCTTCAAAAAGACAAGAAATAAATGTTGGCAAGGATGTAGAGAAAAGAGAACCGTCGTGCACTGTGGGTGAGAATGTAAATTGATGCAGCCACTATGGAAAACATTATGGAGGTTCCTCAAAAAATTAAAAATACAACCAACACGTGATTCAGCAATTCCACTTCTTGGTATTTATTTGAAGAAAACTGAAACACTAATTCAAAAAGATATAAGCATCCCTGTGTTCACTTCAGTATTATTTACAATAGCCAAAATATGGAAGCAACCTAAGTGCCCATTAATAGATGAATGGATAAAGAAGATATGATTACACACACACACACACACACACACACACACACACACACACCGGAATATTACTCAGCCATAAAAAGAAATGAAATTGAGTTATTTGTAGTGAGGTGGATGGACTTAGGGTCTATCATACAGAGTGAAGTAAGTCAGAAAGAGAAAAATACCATATGCTAACACATATATATGGAATCTAAAAAAAAAAAAAAAGGTTCTGAAGAACCTAGGGGCAGGACAGGAATAAAGATGCAGATGTAGAGAATGGACTTGAGCACACAGGGAGGGGGAAAGGTAAGCTGGGATGAAGTGAGAGAGTGGCATGGACATATATACACTACCAAATGTAAAATAGCTAGCTAGTGGGAAGCAGCCACATAGCACAGGGAGATCAGCTCAGTGCTTTGTGACCACCTAGAGGGGTGGGATAGGGAGGGTGGGAGGGAGACACAAGAGAGAGGAGATATGGGGATATATGTATATGTATACCTGATTCACTTTGTTATAAAGCAGAAACTAACACACCATTGTAAAGCAAATATACTCCAATAAAGATGTTAAAAAAAAAAAGAAGGGAATCTTGCCATTTGCACAAAGATGGATAGATCTTGAGGACATAGGCCAAGTGAAATGTCAGACAGAGAAAGACAAATACTGCATGATCTAACCTATAGATGGAATCTAAAACAACATCAAAAACAAAATAAATAAACTCATAGATACAGACAACAGATTTTTATTTGCAAGAAGTAGGGGGTAGGGGGTGGGCAAAATGGGTGAAAGGGATCCAAGGGTACAAACTTCCAGTTATAAACTAAATAAGTCCTGGGGATTTAATATACAGCATGGTGACTATAGGCTCTATTAATTCCTTCTCTTTTTAAATTGTTTATACTTTTTAAGTAAAAATAATTTTATCTACTATTAAGCATATGTCATTATGCTGTTATATTCTTTCTAACAAGTAAATTTGGTGATATTACTATCCTGCCCTCACACGTTACTAATCCCAAACTGAGAATTAGGTAACGAATTCTTCATAAAAGTCATATGATAACACTCTGTGGTCTGATTCAAAATAAACACACACTTTCAACATTAATTATCTCTCCAATTCTCTGTTTGAGAGTTCAATAAGATATTATCATATCTTTTTCTTCAGTATATGCCATACTTCCAAGTTTTTTTACAACCTGTTTTTCAAAGAATTACCACATATTATTAAGAAAATGCCTTATCTTTTCTTATTTGTAAATTTTCTCAAATAGAATGAGAAAGTGAAACTTTGCCCCGAATTTATTTCCATTGTATTATTCTTATTCTACATCTAAGCAGACATGGCATATTTTGATTCTATACTTTGAAACTGAAAACTCTCTTACTGTGTATTAAGATTTATCTCAAGCTTAGTCATATGAAAATGAATCCTACTGGTTAAGGAAAGAGTTAAATATTAGTTTACATGTTGAGAGGTTTCATAATTTACTTGAGGGTCTGAAATACTAAGATTTATGTCATGAAGCTATACAGCTAACTTCACAGCTTGGACATCACTGCTCTAGGACATGCAATAGTCTGGTTAATAATGAACTACGTCTGGTCATATTAGTCTAAATCCATTTAGGCCTTTGTCCCTTGGTTCCATCCTCCCCTCCTTAGGTCTCTACTTGAATGTCACCTTATGAAAGATAATGTCCCTGATTACTCTCACTACCATACACTATCTCCCCTTTTTAAAATTTATTTTAACCAAACCCCTTACGTTATATGTCTAACATGTCATATATTTTACTTATCTATTATTTCATATCTATAATGATCTATTACATAATATCTATCTTCCTTCACAAGAATACAACCTCCACAAGTGAAGATGTTTGACAATTTTGCTCATGAGTATTCCAGTGTCTGGCACATAGTAGACACCTTACGTTTATTGAATCAGTGAAAAGGAGATGTGGACCCTACCAAACTTAAGTTATAGTCCTGGGTCTGCTTCTAATCCATAGGTAACTATTGGCAAACATTGTGTTACGTATTAGGGATATCTCAGCCAGAGGAAATCTTCAAAAAGGGAGTTTTTGAAGCCTGAAGGCTGGAAGAGATTTGGAAGAGAAAGAATAGAAGGGAAAACACGGCATCTGGATGCCCTTCCCAGCCGATGAATGAAATCTGAGCCTCAGAATGGTGGCGGGACACAAAGTAGACTCAGGGCCTGAGAACTTAAAATGTTAAGTACTCAGCAGTACAGAGGGTCAGTTGCTATCTATCTATCTATCTATCTCCACCTATCTACCATCTATCTAGTTAGAAATAAAGAAGGGAATGGAGTCAGTATCTGCAGCCACCCTCTGCAAGAAAAAAAATAACAAAAACGGGAAGAGTGAATGTGGCAACTGCCAAGCAGACGTCTAGCACATGAGGACAACAACATCGAGCAGTATCTGGTGAGAAACCCACTGGGATCTTCCAGAAATAAATGGTAGTGGGCAACTTTGCAGGGGTTTGAAAGCTTGTATGAGGCATAAATGTGAGGTCATAGTGACAATTTGTGTAAAAAACGCAAGCCTTTTAACTCATAGGCTAATAAGGCCCAGGATAAATGGGATATATATATAGAGAGAGAAACATATAGATATCTATATATCTATAGATATAGATATATAGAGAGAAACAACTGGCACAAGAGTGAAAATCACTCAAAATTATTTATTAACCACATCAGATTATTAACCCCTCATATACATCAAGATGAACACAAAGTATTTTCATTTCGCCAGATATTTAATGAACACCTGCTATAAGCCAGGCAGTGTACAAGGCATCAGGCACATGAAGATGAATAAAACAAATTTCTGCCCTCAACAAATTTAGGATCTCATTGGAGTTGGAGGTTATAAACAAATACTTACCTCAGGGTGGCAAGCTCTATAGTACACAGAGATAAATGGAAGTCTCTTCAATTACATAAATGAGGATGAATACAAATATTGGTTAATAGTTTTAGTTTATATGCCAATGGGGGAAAATAACTTTTACACTTAGATAAACAACTGGCTCGGAAATGAATTATTAAAGATAATTTGTGAAATATGGCCACTCATTAATGGCTTAGTCACAATCCCTAAACTAATGAAACTTGCTTATTCATTTATCTACAAAATTAGTTTCCACGTGCCACCAGTAGAAATGTACAGAAGACTTCTATTGCATGGCGTGATTGAATTAATTGGAATTTAACTCAATATTTACAAGGTCAAGCAAACATTGATGTTAGGTGGAGGCACTTTGTATAATTCAACCACAATATTAAATTAAAAAAATCAATTTTAAAATGCCTGGTTAAGCCACCTCTAATACTAGACAAGAAAGATATCCAGGTGCAAGCAGAGGCCAATGCTATTATTTGTAGAATTTCAAAAGAACAGAAAATTCTTCTCTAACCTAGCAGCTATGGTATTTGCAAGAGTTTTCTTTCTAATCCAGATAATTCAGAGCATTGTGTCACAAAGCCTGGACTTTGTATCTCTACAACCACAGTAATACAAGGTCTGGTTATAAGAAAGTCCTCAACTTTTATTATTATTTTCTGCTGCTAATTGTTAAGGCTTCTCTTTATGACAACTGAATCATTCTGATAGAACAAGACAGGGAAAAATGATCTTTACCCTTCCGTGAAAGTACCAGAGGAAAGAAAAGCAAAATAAGTTACAGAAAAAGTAATAGAGGAAGTAAAGGAGGAAGATACACCACCAGGTAATGAAGCCTGAAGTTTCTATTAATTCAGAGTGCATGGTGGTCAAGACCACCTAAAGTAATAGACTTGAGCCATCTGACAGGAAGTTTACTAAAGCAAGGGCTATTCTCTCCTCAGAACTTTCTTAAGCTTTCTCCTTCCTTCTTGATAGCTGACCATTTAACTTTCTCAAGGATCTACCTTCCTATATACCAAAATATCCCCTTATATCCTGATGATGATACAATCTCTCACTGTCAACTCTTCCCTTTCCAGTGACTCTGAAAAGCCCCACTCCATTACTTTTCCACCCCCAGACCAACTGAGTCAGAAATTGCTGATGGGGAGTCTAACAATTGGTATGTTAACCAACTACCTAAGGAGATATTTTTATCCCTGGGCAATGTGCTGGAATGAATGTCTGTGACCCCCAAAATTCATATGTTCACCCTAACCCCTAACATCATGGTATTTGGAGATGGAACCAAGTTGGTAATTAGGGTTAGAGAGTTCATGAGGGTGGGGCCCTCATGATGGGATCAGTGCCCTTATTAGAAGAGATACAAGAGCTTGCTTGGCCTCTCTTTCCCAGTGAGTGCACAAAAAGGTCATATGAGCACATAGTGAGATGATGGCTGTCTAAAAGCCAAAAGAAGAGATTTCAGAATAAAAGCTACCTTGTTTGCACCTTGATCTTGGACTTTCTAGACTCTAGAATTGTGAGAAATAAATTTCTGTTGCTTAAGCCACCCAGTTGATGGTATTTTGTTATGGAAGCCTGAACTGACTAAGATGGGTTAGTTCAAGAAACACAGTTTTACTCTCTGGGCTGGAAGGTCTCCTTGCAAGTCATCTGGAAACTCCCATTAAGTTTTAGCACTTGAGTGTCACCTTGAGAGATAATTTCCACAAACTTTACTGTGAGGAGAGCTCTCATTTGCAAACATCTAAATGATCGAATGACTAATGGAGGCTTGAAGGGCAGGAAACAACTGTTGAATTTGTCCTCACAGCAATTCTCTACAAAGGAATCTTCTATTCTCTCCTTGAAGAAAATGACTGTTTGCATAGTGGTTTTCAGAAGGTTACTGAATTTCTTGCTGGAGACATTTGTTGGGACCATTTATAGTATCTTTTGAGAATGGATATGAATAAGAAAAAGGGCAAGTTCACCTTTCACACTATATTTCCATTTGAGCTGTGTGGCTCAGAGGAGGAATTCAAACAACAAAACATATGAGAAAAATGGGACCTTCTATGACTATGGGCCTTGTCACCTTAAGATAAATACAAAGAGAAAATATGACAAGTACATATATTTTGATTGGTTTTTCACTAATGTGTCCCAATGCTAAGAGCAGTTAGTTCCTCACCATTGTAGTAGTTCAATAAATATTTGTTGAGGGGATGAAGGAACAAATGGGTGGATCAAGAGGCCCCACGCAAGACAAACTTCTCTCGTTTACATGGGAAGATCACAGTGACAAGCTTTTCCATCTCTCATAAGTGAGAGGTAAAGCAAATGTGGCAACATGTTAGCTACTGCTAACTCTAAATAATGAGTATACAGGTGTTTGTTCTTCCAAAATTTTTGAAGCTTTAACAGGTTACAAAAATAAAGAGCTGGGGAAAAACATAATGACAGAATAATTCATTAGATTGTCTCACTAAGGCCAAATCAAATCATCATCACCAACATCATTATCATCATAGAAACAAAGCATTACATATATGACATTGAATAAGTATTCTAACATATGATTTCATTAGTCAACATAAGTATTATTATATTATTTTTACAGATGAGTAAACTGAGGCTTAGAGAATTTAAGCAACTTGCCCAACATTCTAGAATTGGTTAGGGGCAGGAACAGCATTCAAATCCAAATCTGCTTGGTTTCAAACTCAAGTTCTTTCTGCTGAGCTGATTTTCATGAAGGTGGCCATGTACTCTACTCATGTCTAAAACCAGTTTTGCATTCAAGGGTATATCCTTGAAATTTCCAGTTTTCATCCAACTAAGATAGATCTATAACAAGTTAGCAGGTCAAAGAAAAAATAGTGCCCTCTCCTAGTTGGTAAAGCATTCAGTGTCATTGTCTATTTATTTTTAACTAAATGGCCCTTGTAGTTTTTTAGTATTTCCTCTCTGTGAACATATATTTGCATATCTTGTAGCTGAAAAAGGCAATTAGTGATTCATGAGTAATTTAGGAAACACTGACTATAAAGTTGTAGATATTTACATAGTTCCCATAAATTATATTCAGAAACTATAAATTGTTCAATTGGAATTCTGCTAAAAGCTTGCATTTACATAGAATACCCAAATGCCAAATGTTGACATGCATTTTTAAAACCAGCATATCGGGGCTATTTCCACACATAAATTAAATTAATATTCCATACCAGAAGTAATAAGGTTTGTTTTCTTCCATCAAGGGGAAAGAAGACAAAACTATTTATGTACAATTAGAGGCAAGCACATGGAAAAAATATCTGCAAACCTACCAAACATGACAGTAGCAAGAATAGTTTAGCAAACATGAATAAGCTGTCTGAGTAACATATACAATGCAAAGATCTATTACAGAAATGGAATGTATAGTGTCCTTTACAGACTTAGCTATTAGAATAAAATTATAAACAAAAATTGAAAAACTAAAGTGAAGGTGTGGTAGTCAGGAAAAGACATTTTCTGGGTGGAGAATGCTGTGGTAAGAGGAGTTTTATATTTGGGGATCAAGGGATGAGCTGTTGATAGTTAGAGACCCTAGTAGATATTCAAATAGAGATATTTGGGTAAGTCATTAGATGTAGGACTCTGGAATGCAGGGAGACATTGGGCTGTAGATATAAGTGGGAAATCATTACCATATAATGATATTTAAAACAATTAATAAACAAACATGATGCTAAATGAGACTTCCTGGAGAATGATGTACACAGAGAAGATATATCCAAGAATAAAACCCTAACGTTTAGATGGAATCAATGAGGAAGAACCAACCAAGTACACTGCAAAGGAGTTTCAAGTCAGGTAGGAAGTGGGACAACAGAGAACGGCGCCTCAAAGCCAAGTGAAGAAATAATCTGAAGAGGAAGGATTGGTTAATTATATGAAACCCTGAAAAAAGCAAAGTAAGAAGAAGACCAAACATTGTCCATTGCATTGAGCATCAAAGAGCTCATTGATGATGATGATAAAAGTGTTTCAGTAGAGTCATGTGTGGAAGCCTCATTGAAATGCGCTCAGAAGAAACTGGGCAGAGAAGATAGGATATAAGGGGAGTCAGCTCTGTGAGGAGTTTGGTTGTAAAGTGGAGCAGGGAAGTGACATCATAGCAGAGGAAACGTGGATTTGAGTTTTGTTTTTGGGTTTTTTTTGATGAGAAACAAAAATACCCATTTGTATGTAATAGAAATGATCAAATAAAGACAGGAATATTAATGACACAGAAGAGAAAGGGAACACTTGCTGAATTGAAGTCTGAGAATAGGTGAGAGGAGGTCAGATTCAGTACACAGATCAAGGAGTTGGCCTGAGGGAGAAGCAAGGTCTGTTGGCCAAATAAAGACTTTTCCAGCCTGACTCAGTGATAATAATTATTCTTGTCAGATTTACTAGGACCTCATATGATCTTACAAAATGAAATATTAATCTCTAATATCATGGTGACCTTTGCTATGTGTTGAGTAGACCTAACATGCCATCACTTTAAAGAGTGAGCCCAGTGAAAACAAATGCAATATTAAGTAGCAGGAACTTGTCCTCCTAATAAAATATTAAACCCTAGTTTTCATTCACAGATTATTTTGAGAACGTTTTTGAGCTGAACTGAATATATGACGGAAATGTTCCTTTCTTAATTTATTCAACAAACTTCTATTGAAAGTTTACAAAGAAAGATAAAATAGAGTCCTTGCTTTCAAGGTGGCAGTAAAGAGAGAACAGCAAAGAATTAGCAATTATAGTACAGTGTGGTTAGTGTAATGATAAAAAAATAAATGCACATGGAACTTGGGACAGAGAATAGAACTAAATCATTAGCGAGATAGAGCGGGATGAAGGAAGATGTCCTCTATACAGATGCTTAACTGAAGTTCTGAAGGATGGTTTGATACCAAGATGAAGTATGAAGAGTAGCAGGAGAAAGTCCAGAAAGTGGAAGCGACACAAAGATGAGAAATAGCTCAGGGTATCAGGCCAAGGGATCCAAATGCTGATGCATGCCACCACCCCTGGCATGTGAGTTAGTACAATTATAATTACCATTGCACAGCACTACCAAATCTCCCATATAAAGGCTTAATGCCAGCTGTGACTTTATTGTAAATATATGTGGGAATTGTGAATTAACATTCATATTCCATTAACTTATCACTGTATTACAATCCGGAACATATGCTATGAACCAGAAAACCTGTTTGAAAAAAATCCCCTTCATTTCAAAATAATTCTTATGTATCAGTAGGAATACTTCAATGTCTGTTGCTGGTTTTCTTTCATAAAATGATTTCTTATTTTAGTGGCTCCAGATAGGATCTATTCAGTTTGACACGTATTTTAACTGCTAAATGTTATTTTTCTATTAAAATTCATAAAGTCAAGGAAAACTTCAATTCAAGTTAAATGTCTTACCTCCCACCTGTCATCTGCACAAAGCATATAATTTCCCTAAAATTACGCAAAAATTAGCTAATTAAGATTTAATTTGCTAATCCTTGCTCAGTTAAACTGGTGACATATGCAAATTGCCTGCTGAGCCCTTTAAAATTTTTGAAGCAAATGATAAACACGATTTCTTTTGAGTTTAAAAAAAATGTAAAGAATCTGGTGATTGACACAACATAGCAGTAGATAGTTGGATAAATACTTACTACAGTTTTATTAGAAGCACAAAGTGGCATATTCATAAAAAGCTGATGAAATGCACATATAGGCATATTAATCACAATGTCTCAAGGACCATAAAGACGTTAGAACAAGAGGAAATAAACAATGCGAAGCTCTAACGAGAGAATATATTCCATCTCCTATTTATAAAATTATGATAATTTCTACAGGTTTTCTAAAATTTTGATTCATTGCTTTTTACCTTTGAAAAAATTCCTGTTCAGTGTGAAACAGAATAATATCTACTATATTTTCGGAGGGGGGAATACTTGGAACTATTTAGCATTGAATTTCACTAAGAAAGGGTCAGGAAATTTCAACACACTTTTTTAGGTCAATATGGTTTGTGAGTATTTTTCAGATCCAAAAACTCTAGGTGTTTTATTGAATTATCCAGTGTTAAGGAAGCTGTGTTGTTGTTGTGTAGAAATGGATTGACCAAGAGGAAAGATACATTGTGTGTTTGTGTGTGTCTGTGTGCATGTGCACCTGTGTGTGTGTGTACAGATATCCCATATAGAAGTCAATATGAATGTAACGATAGCTGACTTTTCAAATAGTTAAAATACTCAGGAGGACTAAAGAGATCCATGTTAAGTACATCCTAAAATATTTTTTAAAAGGCATTTATCTGTTGATAAATATTCTTTCTACTTATTACTGTTTTAAACAGGTGAATATTATATTTGATGATCACAAAAATGATATGGAAAATTCTCATTTGTTTAGTGTGTAATATAGAACAAACACTCTGCTAGGTCTTTTACATACATTGTTTAGGAACCAGTTTGTATTTCTGATGTCTGAAACTATAAGGTAATACATTGGTTCTATTTTAATCAGCTTTGTGACAGTTAGTTACAGCAGCAATAGGGAATTAATATAGCTACTTCTTATTATCATTACTGATATTATTTATAGAGAACAGAGTTATTTTATAGCCGGACTGGGGCTTATCTCTGAGGATGTCTGCATACCTGGTTTTGACTATTGGCTAAATAAAGGGCACTAAGATTAAATCAAGTGCTTGTTAAAGTTTGAAACTTCCTTGGGGACCAGCAGGGTCAGTCTGTCTACTGATGGCTTCACTTGGCACGAATGGTTAGAAATCCTGACTTGGTTATGTGACCTGAAGGGGAAAAAAGACACTGCTGGAAATTCTACCTTGAAGTCAAGATTCATAGCACAGTTCTTGGTGGTTTAGTCTAGAGACAAAGTGTTTCCATTAGGGACTAAGAATCCTGGGAAACAAGTCTGGCTGTCTCTTCCTCCACTATCTTCTCTTACTATACATAGCCTTTGCCTTTAAATGAAAACCTTATGTGTGTATGCTTGATAATGTCTTGTAATTTCTTTAAAATACTCAAAGTTGATAAATTTTAACACTGCTATGATAAAATACTTTGAATGTTTCTGGTTTCTAAATTACATTCTAGAAATTGCACAAGCTCCCTAAGATATCCAAGAATCCCTATAGCCTCTTGTTATAGGGATTCTTGGATATTTAAAAGAAATTTATTGTATGATGTCTTACTACTTACACCAGGCTATCACTCTGCAATTTTCTTTCCTAAATGTGTATATTCCTCAAAAGATTAGTGTGAATGCACCATACACTAAACATTGTTTTAAGCAACCTGCAAGGGAATTGATTAATCTTGTAAACATGCACGCGTGTGCACACACACATACACACACACACACAACTACATACAGTCTCATGAGATAGGGCTTTTAGGATCATTTGCATCATTGGCTTACATTTCATAAGTAAGGGGATACTTCTTATAACTGTTCATTAGAATGCTTCAGAGTACACACGAAATAATTGCCAATGTGGCAGATAAGCAAACATACAAAAAGTCCACTTGCTATGAAGTGCATTTCATGTTATAGCAGCAGAGAGTAATCAACATGAAATTAATCGTTTTCATGTTATGACCCATATAACTGTGAAGTGAAATGTGATCTTGACATTGGGAATTAGAGTTGCTTGCAATCAGGCAGGAGTAAAGATATACAAATGACACCATTTAGTGAGGTCTCAATTAGTTCACACAATAGGGGGCTTTATGATGACAGGAACATGAGCCAAAGCAATATTAAGGGGTTATCAAAATGGACTTGCTTCAACAAAGCCATCAACTATTCTCTCTTTTGGTAGGAATGTAAACTGATGCAGCCACCTAGGGAAAATAGTATGGAGATTCCTCAAAAAATTGAAAATAGAACTACCGTATAATCCAGCAATTCCACTTCTGGGTATTTATTCAAAAAAATAAAAATACTAATTCAAAAAGATACAAGCACCCCTATGTTCACTGCAGCATTATTTACAATAGCCAAGACATGGAAACAACCTAAGTGTCCATCAGTGGATGAATAAAGATGTAAGATGTGTGTGTGTGTGTGTGTGTGTGTATGTGTGTGTATACATACACACACATATACATACGATGGAACACTACTCAGCCATAAAAAAACATGAAATCTTGCAATTTGTGACACCATGGATGGATTTTGTAGATATTATGCTAAATGAAATGAGTCAGAGAAAGACAAACACCTTATGATTTCACTTACATGTTGAATCTAAAAACAAAACAAAAAAACGAACCAATAAAACACAACACAACCAAACTTATAGTTACAGAGAACGGATCTGTGTTTGCCAGAGGGGAGGGGAGTTGTGGAGGTAGGCCAAATGGATGAAAGGGATCAAGAGGTATAAACTTTCAGATAAAACATGAACAAGTCATGGGACTGTAGTCAATAATATTGTATTACAAATTTCAAAGTTACTCTCATCACAAGAAAAAAAACTCTGAAACTTTGTATGGTGACAGATGGTAACTAGACTTATTGTAGTGATCATTTCACAATGTATGCAAATATCAAATCATTACATTGTATACTGGAAACTAATGGAGCGTTAGATGTCAATTATACTTCAGTTAAAACAAAACTAAACTAAAAGTACCTGTGTAGATCAGGGTCTTGAACTACATAAATTCTGAGGACTGTAATGCTAATCCCTCTTTATCATGAAGTCCTTGACACATACTATACATAGGGCTAAGTGTAACTCAGTCAAGGCTCCAGCATGAATTCAGTCAGAGTTTCAGCCTAGTTCTTTGATCCTCATGCAACCTCTACCTGCTGAGAAGTTTGTCCATCAACTAGGATAATATAATTGCTTTATAAGTGAATAAAAATTACTTTTTAAATAAGAAAATTAAACCTATACATTAAATATTTGGAGTTTAAGAAAGAATAGATGGCTATTTTTCATTTTAAAGGTTTGTAATGTTTAAGAGAATTTGGCCTATTAGAGATGTTCAGTTTTTAGAAGCCAAATTAGCATATATAATTAAATAATTAACTTAGCTGTGATTTTTAGTGGAAGTCTTTCTAAGTTTGTATAAAACCTTGGAACATGAGATTTCTCATATTTGTGAATTTAACTTAGTACATATAAGTACTTTGGAAGTTTTCTTTATTAATGTAGAAAATGGTAGCATTTCAAAATGGAAATCAAATGCATGATTTGTAATTGCAGTACAGAATAATTGAAGGAACTTGAGAATCTTTGTAACTGGTTCAAATATTACCAAAGACACTTTATAAATAATTTTTTTAAATATGCCAGATTATAAATTTCTTAAATGTTGGAAAAATAAATTTAAAACAATGGACAGCTAGGTTTCTAATCATAACTTAGTAGCAATTAGTAATTTTAAAAAATGTACCTCTGAATGATCATCTTTTCTAGGCCCCTATATCTGCTATAGAGGATGTTAAACAGCTTACATTAACAAAATGACATGCATACAAATAACAATTCTGAAAGAAAATATACCAAAACATTTACAGTATTAATCTCCATCCCATGAAATGGAGATTAATACTGTAAATGTTTTGGTATATTTTCTTTCAGAATTTTTATTATAGTTTCTCAATTTTCTACAGTCAACACATATCATGTTATATCTGAAAAATATCAGAGATTAATCTTTTTATGATATTACATTGTGATTCACCACTTTCTCCTAAAAACAAGCATAGCTCTAAAAATATATTTTTTAATTAAAATGTAATCTCTTTGGAATTTTGAAATTAAATTGTATCAAGTATTTCACTGGTTCAAAAAATATATTGCAATTAAGCATCTGCCTAAAAATAACAACAAAATATGCTGTGATTGAAATAAATTTATACAAAGATGTAAAGCCATTTGGTTATTGACTTTCTGGCATTTTCAATAAGTATCTTATTGAACAAATAATTATTTGTTCACAAGAGGTAGGCCCTTACCTGGTTTCAGGAAACCTAATCTCAAGTTACCAATACTGTGACCACTTTATAATTTGACCGCAGTACAACTCTGGATAAATAACCAAGCTCTCTTTGCTTCCTCCCAAGCAAACTGGAGATATCACCACCATTTCACTGGATTATTATAAACATTTAAGAGAAAATAAAAATGAATATACTACTTAAACTATTAAATGCTATACCAATGGAAGGTTATTTTTTCTCAAAGAGTCCTTGTGGAACTATCATAGTGATAGAAAACATATTTCTAGTTTTCACGAAACTTAAAATTTATCCAGAGAAGCAAAGTATAAATAAAAAATATAAAAGTGTGAATGAATACATAGTATAGATAGAATATAAAAATATTGAATTCATTTTGAGGAAATAAAAGATAATTCTTTTGTTTAAAATACAGTAGGCTAAATACTGTGATAAACACATGAAATACGACATTAACCTTAGCACGTAATATAGCGTGAAAAGTGCCACCACAGAGATGAGTCTATACTGACTGCCAGTGTGTTTTGTAGTGCTTCAGAGGGGTTACAGAGAACTTCACAGTGCTGTTTTTTGAAGGTTTTAAAGAATGAACAGAAGTTTCATCCGGCAGTAAAGAGAAGAAACGTTATTTTAGGTAAAGGAAACAACACTTTTAAAGGCAGTGCAGTAAGACAGTATGTGGCATATTTGAAGATGGTTGTAATATACTTCCCCAGTACTGGATGTTGGGCAAAGTTCAAAATGTACCTGCCACATTGGAGGAGATACATTTCAAAGAACATAGAGAAGTTTTGGATTGGTGCTGTACACCTCAATATTTCCACTTTATGGTTATGCTTGTTTTGTTTTTTTTCTTTTGAATAGCAACGTGTTTCTCTATATATCGAAATGTTAATTATCATCAGTACACATAAGCAGGGAGGCTATAACGGTTTGTTCGTTTTTAGGCAAATATTTTTCACCTTAAGTATATGCTACTTGAAGGGAAGATAATGCTTTTAATAAAATAACTACTTTAAGTTAAGGCCTCCATGGTGAAGTATCTCAAAGTGACAGCAAAATTTTCCATATCAAAAAGGAAAAGTCCTCCGCCAACACCATCCATTGCCCTTCCCAACCACTAGTCAAATCCGGGTTCAATAGCAAGAAAAGCTGATGTTTGTTCAACAGCAACTATGAAGACCAGCCAGCAGAAGCTCCTCCATAGCAGCTGCCATTTTGAAACTGGAGGCAAATCATGGTCCCAGATAACAAATTCCCAGGTTACACTGCTTCATTTGTCTTTTGTAGTAGTTCTCTTTGGTGTTTTCCTTAACATCTTATAGTACAGGCTGACTAGTGCTTAGAATTCACTGTAAATCAAGTAGAATAAATAGAATCCTAGTTCCTGACAGGTGTATAATTGTACTGACACTTAAAATCACTAACTCATCTAAAAAATATCTCCAAAACTAACCTTTGGGAAGAAGTCAACCAAGATTTGTTGTTTTAATTCTGTTGCCAACAGCAGCAATTTCATTTCTTTTTGCATAACGAAATAATTATTTTTTCACAGATTCTTACATTTCCCTGGGGAATATCAACAGAAAGAAAAGAAGTGCAAATTATGTGACTAAGATTTTAAAATATAAATGTTTCAGAAGGATCAAGTAATGCCAAATAATTTCACCTCAAAGAAAAAGGACAGTTTTGGAAAGGGGCAGAGAGAGAGAATATTCAGACAATTAAGAGTATCAATGTTCAGTCTGCACAGGAGTTCTCAGGTGATATTTTATGTGTGTGTGCTTGGTTTTTGTGCCCACGTTTACTGCGATATAATGTGATACCATAAAATTGACCTATTTAAAATGTACAATTCAATGTTTTTTAAAACATAGTCAAGTGTTGTTGTAATCATCACTAATATCTAATTCTAGAACGTTTTTATTCCCCCTAAAATAAACCCATGCCCATTAGCAGTCACTCCCCATTTCCTCCTTCCCTCTACAACCCTAAACAACAACTAACCTACTTCCTATAGACTATTAGAAATCATTTTAATTATATTATTAATTGTTTTGACTATACAGATTACTCTGTAGATTTTTTGGAAGTGTGAAAAAATGTTTGAAAAAATGTTAATTTTTGTAAAGACTTTGCAGTATAAGCCTAACTTCACTCTTTTGCATATGGTAATCCAGGTGTTTCTGTACCATTTATTGTAAAGATAATTCTTTCTCTACTGAATAATCTTGTCCCTCTTGTTGCAAAACAATAAAGGTATATGGATTTATTACAGACTCTCAATTTCATTCTATTTGTCTATCTATCTACCTTTATACCAGTATCACACTATCATTATTCCTGTAGCTTTGTAATAAGTGTTGAAATCAGAAAGTGTGAGCCCAGCAGCTGTTTTCCTTTGCCAAAATTGTTTGGACTATTTGGACTCCTTTGCATTTCCAAATAAATTTGGGGATTAACTTGTCACTTTCTGTAAAAAAAAAAAAAAGCCAGCTGGGATTCAAATAGGGATTACATTAATCTGTAACTCAATTTGGGAAGTATTTTCCCCTTAACAATATTAAATCTCCTGATCCATGAACATGGGGTATTTTCCCATTTATTCCAATCTCCTTTACTTTCTTTCAAAAATGTTTTATAGTTTTCAGTATATAAGTCTTTGTGCTTATTTTGTTAAATTTATACATAAATATTTTTATTATTTTTGATATAATTATAAGTGAAATTTTTTCTTAATTTCATTTCCAAAATATTCATTGCTAATGTATAGAAATACAATTTATTTCTGTATGTTGATCTTGTATCACCTAACTTTGCTAAGATTGTTTTATAGCTCTTATCATTTTGTAGTCAATTACTTAGGATTTTCTCTGTTTATAATCATGTCACCTTTAAACAGAGATAATTTTACTTCTTTCTTTGAAATCTGGATTTCTTTCTTTCTTTCTTTCTTTTCTTTCTCTCTCTCTTTCTTTTTTTTTCTCTCTTTCTTCCTCTCTCTCCCTTCCTCCCTCCTTCTTCTCTTTCCTTTTCTTCTCTTTTCTTCTTCTCTTTTCTTTTCTTTTCCCCTGGCTAGAATCTCCATTAAAATGGTCAATACAAATACTCAGAATGGACATTGTAGTTTTATTCCTAATGTCAGAGAGGAAAGTATGTAGTCGTTTAACACTAAATCAGATGTTAACTGTGTGTTTGTTGTAGATGCCTTTTATCAAGTTAAGGAAATTCTCTTCTACTCCTACTGAATTATGTTAAATGATTTTACTTTGTTTATGGAGATAATTATGATTTTTGTCCTTTACTGTATTGATATGATGTATTACATTAATTGATTTTCGTTGTTAAAACAACTTTGTAGACTGGAATAAATTTTACTTGGTCATGGTATACAATTCTTAGATATTGCTAGATTCTCTTTGCTAGTACTTTATTGACTTTTTTGCATCTGTATTTATAGGGAATATTAGTCTGCATTTTTCTTTTCTTGTGATGTCTTTGTCTGGTGCCAAGGTAACACCGGATTCACAGCCACCCATTTAGGAGGTGTTCCCTCCTCTTCTACTCTATGGAAGAATTTGAAAAATTGGTGTAGAAGAATTGATATTTATATTGAAGTTTTTTTGAAGATTGGTTATTAACTCTTCTTTAAATGTTCTGTAAATTTTACCAGTGAAGCTATCTGGGCCTGGGATTTTCTTTGGGGGATTTTTAATTTTTTTTTTTTTTTTTTTTGCCTGAGAATTCAATATCTTTACTTGTTATAAGTCTGTTTGGATTTTCTATTTTCTGCTAATATTTTTTCAGTAGTTTGTGCCTTTCTAGGATTTTTTCCATTTTTATCTAAGTTGTCTAATTTGTTGACCTGTTGTGAATAGTATTCCTTATAACTTAAATAGAGAAATATTTATTTTTTCTATGGTATGTAGTAATGTATCCTATTTCATTCCCAATTTTAGTAATTTGAGGCTTCTCTCTTTTCTTCTTGGGCAGTCTAGCTAAAGGTTTGTCAATTTTGTTGATCTCAAAGAACCAAATTTTTGTTTTATTTATTTGTTGTTACCATTTTCCTTTCACTGTTGCATTTATTTGCACTCAAATCCTCCCTTCTGCTTGATTTTAGTTTAGTTTGTTGTTCAGTTTAGTTAAGTTTCTAGTGTTTTAAGGGGAAAATCAGGTTATTGATTTGAAATCTTTCTTTTTAGGCATTTGCCCCTAAAAATTTTCCCCTAACCATTGCATTTAACTGCATGTCATAGGTTGTGTTATTATGCGTCTTCATTTTCATTCAATATATATATGTATAAACTTATATATGTAAATAAAAGTTTCACCAGTTAAATTTGTTATTTTCCTGGAAAGAGGATTTGCTGAGCTCATTATCCACTTCTCATAGATGATTTCTTTTTAAAAGAATCAGCTTATATGTACCTCCTGGTACATTAGTAATGGAATTTATTTGACCTCTAGAAATACTTAATTTTCAATGTTAGGAGACAGGGATGATATTTATTTATTATACTGTAGCAGATATTGAGTTAAATAACTTACTGCAAGTGATCATATTTAATCTCTGGAACAATGTTTACTTTACTACACCCTCACCCCTTTAGCAGTTACTGAGCTCTAAATGGGGGCTTCACCAACTCAGATAGTTAACACTGTCATTGTCTAAATTCTGTGCTAGGCACTGCGGTCATAAAGGTCTCTTGAAGCATTAGAAAGGATTTCATTTATCACTTTAGCAGCCATACCAGACATTGATAGATGAGTATTACAAGCTATCTCGTTGAGAGTGAACAGAGTCTCAGAATTCTCAACGTAATTATACAGACATTCTCTTCTCATAAATACTATTCTTCTGTGTAGAGAGCTTATCGGATCTAATCCACGACAGAGATGGCCAGAGGGAATGCTGCTTACGCATGACCGTTGACTTGAATTTCAAAATTATATGTACATTTTGAAAATTTTATTAGGATATTGTACCATTTTTATAATTATATCATAGAGTAAAGTCATATGGTTTAAATTCCAGCTTTAGAATCAAATTAATCTGTATTTAAATTTTGTTTTCTTTCCTTTCTAGCTGTAGAATCTGGGAGACTTCCTGGCTTTCTGAACTCCTTTCCTTATAATTTTTCACTATCTGTCACCTACTTACCTTTCTATTCTCAGGTAACATCACTCTTCCCCCAGCACCTAAGTTTCTCTTGCAGTCCTTTTAATGAATACATTGTTTCACATATTTATTTATTTAAACATCTCCCTGTTCTTATTTCATAGGCTGTCTTTCCTTTTTGCTAGAACTTGGATAATATCCTTCTACATTTATCTCAAGCATCAACTTCTCTGCAACTGAGAAAAGATAATAACTCCTTTCATTATCTCACCATGACACCTAATATAAAATTATTGTCACATATACTCATTTACGAATCCATTTACTTGCAATATAAGGATTTTGTTGAAAAAGGAACTTGCCTCTTTGCCTAACTCCATGTTTGCTGCACTGGAAAGAAATGCATCAAGAGTTACAGAAACACATTTTAGAGCAAAGGTCAAACAAAGCTGTTCTCCTTCATAATCAGTATATAATAATGCTCATATGAGAAAATATGGACATAGTTTGGCAAGCCAGAATGATTGTGTTTTTCACAGGTCATTGGATCAGGATGGAAAAGAACATAGGTTTTGCACTGGGAGGGCATTTGCAATCTTTAGCAAGTGTTTTTATTGTTTCTAAATCAAATACACTGCCTCTGAGCCTCAGTTTATGCTGATCTTCTACCTTAAAAAACTGTCATGATCTGTTTCACCTGCCCAGTCTCATCCTTCACTCCTCTTTCATTTCATGTTGTAGCAACACCAAATTCTCTCTCATAAATTCTCACACTTCCTTGAATGTTGTACATACTGTTACCTCTGCCTAGGACATCCTCAACCTCCATTCTCAGCTTATTCATCTGGCAAACCTGCAATTTATTCTTTGAAGCTCAGCTGAAGCTACATAAACTGTGAAATAGTTCCTGACTTCCACAATCAGGTTTGGGAATTTCTTTCCCTGTGCTTTCACTGGAATGTGTAGAAATAATGTGATGATGCTGCAATTAGCTGTGCATTTATGTAAGTTTTTTGAGAGTATATAATGGTTATTTCACTTTTGAATTCTCATAACATAACATGGTTTCTAGCATACATTGGAGGTTCAATAAATATTTGTTAAATTAATGAATTGTAAATTCATTAACAGTAAGATTTTCTTATCCATGCTTTCCCTACAAAATAAATATTAACCTAAACATAAAAATTACCTCATTTTTCTGGCAAAAGTTAAATGTTTGGCAGTATAAAAAATGCAAAATGTGCCTGAATACATTTATTTGAAAGTTAAGTTATAGCATTAGGAAAGCCCTTCTAATTTGACTGAGGAATGTCATTGAAAAACTCAAATTGTAGAATGTCTATGACAAATGGCTTGGGAAGTGTTTTTAATTACTTAGTGGTTCCTTCATTGGTATATAGAAAAGGGAAATGCTGTAGTGTTAAGGAGAGCTTTATGAGTCCATGTTAATAACCATTCCACAAACATACACTGAATGCAAAGTACTCGTATTAGATTACCAATAAGTCATGTTGGACACTAACTGGGTGTGACTGGGGTGAGGTTGAGTAATGAGGAGGGTGGCTTATTGACTAAAAAATGTGGAACATTAATTTTTGATCTGTTTTTATAACATTTTTAAAAATCCTATTTTTAAAATGTATTTTTAAATTAATTTTTTTTTTTTTTAATTTTTAAATCCTATTTTAAAATTCCAGGCTGATATTACTTAACATAGTAATTTATCATGGCAGCCTAATGGGGTGGCAGACCACTATTTCATACTGAATATGGATTCACTATATTTAATTAAACATCTCTTTATGGTTGGGTACTTAGGTATTTCATCTTTGTGTATAATGCTTTTTTATACTTATTATTTTGAATGTTATGAATACATTAAAAATTTAAAAGTCTTATTTGAGATATATAAATAAATATTTTACAATAATGAAACATTATCAAGAAAGTGAAAAGACAACCTATAGAATGGAAGAAAATATTTGAAAATATTACCTATGATAAGAATATAGTAACAAAAACATATAAATTAGTCTTACAATTCAACAACAAAAAGACACAAACTCAAAAATGGACAAAGGTCTTGAGTAGATATTTCTCCAAATAAGATATACAAATGGCCAATATAAGAAGCTGAACATCATCAGTCGTTAGAGAAATAGAAATCAAAACCATGAGACACCATTTCACATTTACCAGGACAGCTATAATGAAGAAAAGATGAAAATAAGAAGTATTGGTGAGGAGGTGGAGAAATTGGAACCCTCATGCAGTCCTTGTGGAAATGTAAAATGATTCAGCCACTGTAGAAAATAGTTTGGCTGCTCCTTAAAAAGCTAAACATAGGATTACCATACCAATTCCAGTTTTAGCTATATATCCAAAATAATTGAAAACAAGTACTCAAACAAATACATACATACATGTTTATAACAGCTCCATTAACAATAGCCAAAGTGTGAAAAGCACCGAATGTCCATAAAGAGATGAATGGATAAACAAATTGTAGTATTTACATACAATGTAATATTATCTAGCTGAAAAAGGATACATGCTGCGATCTGGATGAACCCTAAAAACATTATGTTAAGTGAAAGAAGTCAGACATGAAAAGTCACATATCATGTGATTCCATTTAAATGAAATATCCAGAATAGGTAAATCCACAGAGACAGAAAGCAGATTGGTGTTTTGTTGAAACAGGCTGGGGAGGGATAAAAGGGAGATAATTGCATAATGGGTAGATGGTTTCCTTTTGGGACAAGACAAATGTTTTGGTGGTGGCTGCATTGAGAAAATACTTAATGCTACTGAGTTGTTCACTTTAAAATGGTTAATTTTATTGAAATTTTATTGAAATGGTTAATTTCACCTCAATAAAAAAATAATGAAAATGATTATTGTGTCATTATAATTCCAAATCAGGATAAAAATAAAATTTGCATTTCTATACAAAATTTCAAATCTTTGCTCTAGTTCTGTGAAACATGCCATTGGTATTTTGATAGTGATTGCACTGAATATGTAGATTGCCTTGGGTATTATGGTAATTTTAATAATATTAATTTTTCCAATCTAAGAATATGGTATATCTTTCCATCTGTTTGTGTTGTCTTCAACTTCTTTCATCAGGGTCTTATAGTTTTCCTAGGATAGGTCTTTTACAGAGGACAGATTTACTCCTAGGTATTTTATTCTTTCTGATGTGAAGGTAAAATGGGATTGTTTCCTTCATTTCTCTTTCTGATAGTTTGTTGTTAGTGTGTAGAATCAAAAAAGACCCTGACTAGCCAAAACAATCCTGAGAAGAACAGAGCTGAAGGAATCACACTCCCTGACTTCAGACTATACTACAAAGCTAAAGTAGTCAAAATAGTATAGTACTGGCATGAAAACAGACACATAGATTAGTGGAACACAATGGAGAGCCCAGAAATAAACCCATGCACTTGTGGTCAATTAATCAATAACAAAGGAGGAAAGAATATAAAATGGAGAAAAGACAGTCTCTACAATAATTGGTGCTGGGAAAACTAAAGAGCTACATGTAAAAGAATGAAATTAGAACATTCTCTAACACCATACACAAAAATAAACTCAGAATGGATTAAAGACCTAAATGTAAGACTAGATATTATAAAATGCCTAGAGAAAAACATAGACGGACACTCTTTGACATAAATTGTATCAACATTTTTTTTTTTGGATCCATCTCCTAAAACAAAGTAAATGAAAGCAAAAATAAACAAATGGGACCTAATTAAACTTAAAAGCTTTTTTACAATAAAGGAAACCATTGACAAAATGAAAAGACAACCTACTGAATGGGTGAATACATCTGCAAATGATATGACCAATAAGGGGTTAAAATTCAACATCTATAAACAGCTCATACAACTCAACATAAAGAAAAAGAAAAAACTTGATTAAACATGGGCAGGAGAACCTAATAGACATTTTTCCAGAGGAAATGCAGATGGCTAACAGGAACATGAAACGATGCTCAACACTGCTAATCATCAGGGAAATTCAAATCAAAATCACAATGAGATATTAACCTCACACCTGTCAGAATGGCTATCATCAAAAAGAACACAAATAACAAATGTTGGCAAGGATGAGGAGAAAAGGGAACCTTCTTACACTGTTAGTGGCATGTAAATTAGTGAAACCAGTATAAAAAACAATATGGAGACTTCTCAAAAAACTAAGAGTAAAACTACCATATGACCCAGCATTCAACTCCAGGGTATATATCCGAAAAAAACAAAAATACTAATTTGAAAAGATACATACATCTCAATGCTCACAGCAGCATTATTTATAATTGCCAAGACATGGAAACAACCTAAGTGTCCATCAACAGATAAATGGATAAAGAAGGAATAGGATATATATACAGTGGAATACTATTTAGCCATAAGAAAGAATGAAATTTTTGCCATTTGCAGCAACATGGATGGACTTGGAGGACATTATGCTAAGTGAAATAAATCAGACAGAGAAAGACAAATACTGTATTATATCATGTATATGCGGAATCTAAAAACTACAACAAATAAGTGAATAGAACAAAAAAGCAGCAGACTCACGGGTATAAAGAACAAACTAGTAGTTACCAGTGGGGGAGGGAGGGGCAATATAGGGGTAGGGGATTCATAGGTACAAACTATTAAGTATAAAATAAGCTACATGGATATATTGTACAACATGCAGAATACAACCAATATTTTATAATAACTATAAGTGGAGCATAACCTTTAAAAATTGTGAATCACTATATCATACACCTGTAACATATAATATTGTACAGCAATTATACTTTAATAGAAAATAAAATAAAACACAGAATTATTTAAGTAATGTAAAATATAAGCATATAAGAGAATAAAAGACATTCAGAAGAAGATATGTTAATATGTTAAGAGTGGTAGGCTGTGGATTAGATAATGGATATATTTTTCTTCATATTTATTTAGAGTAGCCAATTCTATTATTGATGACCTATTATTTCCTTAGCACCATGCTGGGTATTTTTCTTACATTATCTAATTTAATACTTGTAATGTCTCAGTGAGATAGCTATTATTATATTCACTTTATAGGTAGAAAACTGAAGCTTAGAGAGGTGTGTAAATAAACCAACAAAGCAAAAAGTCAAAATGCCCATATTTTAACCTAGGTTAGATCTGAAACCAAAGATTTGCTATTTAATTTACAGTTACTTTCAGCTATTTTCGCCTACTTTAATTCTGCTCAACAGAATTGCTTTTTTGTCATCATAGGTTTAAAAATACGTCTTATTTATTCAGATCTTCCTAATGTTAAGATCAAAATTCAAGTTTTGCTATCAATGGGTATGTTTGCTTTAAGTGATGCTTTGTCTTTGAACATATAGACCATTTTTAATATCTATTTGTTTCAAGAGTAGAGGAAGCTGATTTTCAAAGTCATGCCCCTTTTCTCGATCACATTAGTTGGGATTGTTAACAATTAACCTCATAACACAGTACTTTTTCAGTTGGCCCATAAGCTCCTGTCAATGTGACAGCCAACCAACAAAACAAAGCTGGTTCCATTCACACAGTGATAATGTTCCTCACCTCTTTTAATTTATACCATCTTTTCAACTTTTGGTTTCATAACCACTGCCAATGTCATAAAACAAGCCTCCCCGCATTTCTAATAGGTAGCTTGCTACTGAACAGCCATATATGGATTTTCAAAGAGATTGGATGATAAGTAGGGCTTGTAGTGGTAAATTTGGGCACAAAATAAGTTCACATGTAATAAGTACCCAGATAATTTTGATCAGAAAACCATGAATTATTGACTGAACCAGGGGTCGCCATTATCAATAAAAAAAATCTGCAGGCATGTGTCTTTTTATTTTATTCTTGTCTTACAAGTAGAAAGAGCATGGGCTTCAGAGTTAGACAGGATTGAGAGCAATTGCTGGCTCCACTATTTATAAAATGTATTATTTGGGACAAATTAGTTAATCTCACTAACCTCTGTTTCCTCGTCTAAGATATGAAGATAACAACACTGACATGGTAGGGCTGCCGTCAGGGTTGCCACCAGTACTCTGTGTAAAGTGTCTAGCAAGGTGCCTGACATCATCATTGCTAAATAATGTTACTTCTTATTACATTATCATTTAATTATTATGGCCTATTCACAAGGCCTTTGAGGCTTGAGACGTGTAGTCTGGGTACCAGAGCCGAGTCTCAGCTAAGACACAAGTGAGATCCAACACAGACAGCAGTGGGACTCAAGGACTGAGCCTGCTGTCAGCTCCACCTGCAAATCGACTCTCAGAGAACTGGCAACCAGGGTTCAATCATTTCAGGAAGGAGACTGCAGGATTTCCTTTTGGGTAAATAGACCATACAACACACACACACACACACGCTGATGTTTAGAGATGGCTCAAACACATTGTTGAGACCACCAGCCCAGACATAGGGAATTTTAATAAGCTTTTTAAAATGTGAAAATATATTAGATTTATTATGAACAAGTTTAAAATACCCTGTAAAGAAAATAAAATTATGTGTAGTCAATATTAATAATTATTTGTCTAATTTAACTATAACCCCCTTTACAGGTCTCTTGTGGAAACCTCTATTATTACGAAAGCAAAAACCTCCTTTTTCTCTACTTAAGAGGTGACTATGTTTTCCACTAAGATCTTTCTTATATTGGTGTGAGATTTTCTGATAGATTTTTTTCAAATGATTTACACATTTTAGTAAATCTAATTATATGCCCTGAGACTTTTAAGAGTTTATTACACTGCACATAACACACCTGTACAATTTAAACAATCACTTGTGTCCTCTACTAGCATTTAGTGAGACTACTTTGAAGTTTGTTTCAAATGTTTTTAGGCATTAACTTCTTAATTACTTGTATTAATGCCAATTATTTTTCATGAAAATATCAAGATAATACACTTGAGTTTGTAGTTCAAATATCACTGTGCTCTAATACAAAAGAGACAATAATAAAACGCTTCAGATTCAATATACATTAGTATTAACTTTGGCAAGGTGCTTCCACAATCAGCATGTAACAGTACTGGACAACAGACAGGGCCATGTGATGTATAAAA
Source organism: Pseudorca crassidens (assembly GCF_039906515.1). Classification (NCBI taxonomy): domain Eukaryota; kingdom Metazoa; phylum Chordata; class Mammalia; order Artiodactyla; family Delphinidae; genus Pseudorca; species Pseudorca crassidens. The sequence goes on from NC_090304.1 coordinate 59,299,902, forward strand.
TGATCTTATTGAGAGGATGGATGGATGGTTTAACGCCATGGTGAGATGTCAGTAGTATTATTCTCATTTTATAGTAATGAAAAGACACTTAACCAATTTATGGATATGTAAAGACTGTTCTTACATGTTTAAATTTAAGATTGTCTTTCATTAAAGAAGAGCTTTTGTTATGTGCATCACAGTATTTAAGATAAGCTACATTTTAATGTCCATAAGAGGAACATGGTACAAAGGAACACTGACTTCACTTGCCGAGAACATATGAAATTAATCTTGTCTCAGGAACTGAGTCACTACATTGCCTTTCTGAGCCCTATGAGAAAAAGGTGAGTAGGGAAAAATGGTAACATTATGCAAGCACTTTGACTCTGGAAAATGGTTGTGCAAAGATATCTCTGATTGTATGGTTATCAAGTGGAGACCAGTCATGGTCCACTTGGGTCCACCTTGTGGTCACTCTTAACTTTTCATCATGGTAAGGAATAGGCCTACAACAATGGGAGCAGGGAAAAGGGCTTACGCTTGTAAACCAAAAATATCTGCTCCTGAATCCCAGTTTTATCACTTAGAAATTATGCAAGTTTAGTACTTTTAATGACAACACTCTGAACTTCAGCTTTCTTAGCTTTAAAGTGGGGATAATGTTACCTCTTTATGTAATAGCTATAAAGACTGAACAGGATTAGATTTTGAATCTAACAAATCTAATACAGTTGTCCACAGCACATATGTACTCATAATATTACAAACATTAGTCCCCTTTCCATGGAGGAAAATACATAAGAAAGGGTTTGAACCCTGGAGAAACGTTTAAAGTACAACCTTCGTCTCAAATGGGTTGGATTGGTGATGATAAACTTATTTCTATATAAGAAAAGTATTAAGATCCTGAAGGGGAAGCTTTTGTAAGGAAATCTATTAAGAGTTAAATTATTATTGATACAGGTACTGAAGAGGAAAGCATGGGATTAAAGGTGAAACAGGGTGGGGTGAAGGCATCTTGAGGCAGACTGGTTCCCTAATACCGTTATCTCACAGATTAGAAAACTGAGGTTCAGAGTTACTAAGTAGCATTTCCAAGGTCATAAGGAGCAAGTGTTAGAATCAGGACTGGAGACCAAGATGACTGAGAGCATACTCAGTGCTCTCTCTCACCAGGCCGCTTACTATTTCTGGGCTTTTCTTTCCTTATCCATGAAGTGAATGGGTTGGTCTTTACAGACACATCACTCTGTGAATGTGTCATGTGACAGTCAATATCTGGGCCAAGGCAGACATATTGGATAGTGTAATAGGTTTGAGTTAGAAAGACAAGTTCAGGACTTCCCTGGAGGCACAGTGGTTAGGAATCTGCCTGCCAACGCAGGGGACCCAGGTTTGATCCCTGGTCTGGGAAGATCCCACATACCACGGATCAACTAAACCCATGTGCCACAACTACTGAGCCTGCACTCTAGAGCTCGCGAGCCACAGCTACTGAGCCCACATACCACAACTACTGAAGTCCGTGTGCCACAACTACTGAAGCCCACACGCCTAGAGCCCGTGCTCCACAAGAGAAGCCACCGCAATGAGAAGCCCGTGCACTGCAACGGAGGGCAGCCCCAGCTTGCCGCAACTAGAGAAAGCCCACGCGCAGCAATGAAGACCCAACACAGCCAAAAATAAATAAATAATTTTAAAAAATTAAATTAGAAAGCCAAGTTCAAACCCTGGCTATTTCTCTGTGACCCTGGGAAAGTTAGTTAACTTTAAAAAAAAAAAAAAGGTTCAGTTATATAAAAAACAAAAACAGAAACAAATGTGGTAGATATATCAGCCAACTCTCAGGGTTTTGTGGTAACTATATCTGTAAAGTGTATAATACTGTGCCAGGTTATATATAGTAAGCACTGAAAAATAGTAGATGCGATTTTTTACAACTATATTTTACAATATTCTCATCGATCCTTTATATCTTTTAATTTAGAAGCAAAAATATGGAGTTAGTTGCTTAGAAAAGCGCTAAGTGAAGCTTTTGCTTCCAGTCAATAAAAGCAGCTCTGGGCCATTTTATAAGCACTTCATACTTAACTTTGAATCTCCTGTGTTCCAGAGAGCCTTTAAGTGTGATGCTGGGGGCTGGCATAGTGGGAGGAGGGCCTTTCACACTCCACTCTTCCTATTTATATACATGGGGGAGGCAAGAATCTGGTGGCTTGAGAAAATTACAGTGAAATTCCTCACCTCAACATCATCAAAAGTCCTTGACACAGACACCCAGGAGCATCAAAAAAGAAATGAAAAAGGTTGCCCATGTCTGTCTGAAATAATTCAGTACAGGGACCTTGGAGGATTTCTGTGAGCTGCTGAAATAGATTTTAGAGAGTTAAATTTGTATTTGTCTTTACATTTTATTGCATTTCCATCTGACCACAGTCCCTACAGATGCTGCTTCATGCTCCAAGTAGTTCAGCTAGTGAATCTGAAGAAGGCTCCTAGGATAGACCTCTTTTAACACTCAACTGCTTTTTTTCACACTCTTTTTCTCTGGCTTCTCAAGGAATCATTTTCCTTTGCACTTGAAGGGGCTTTTGTGAAGTGGCCTGGAAGTGAGATTGTGCATCCATCTTGGCAAAATTAATCCAGGAGTGAAAACGCCCAAAGGGAACCGCTTGTTTCTATTTTGAACACTTCCTTCAGTGGTCTGAACACAAAAGCAAAGTGCTTCCTGCCAGCCTCTCTGTAACTCCACAGAGGGTTATCAACCCCTCCTTCTTCCAATCAAGGTCTTCATCAAAGCTGATGGAGTCAAGTTCTTAACAAGCAGGGGACTTGATCTTACAATTTAAAAGAAAACCCAGAAAACAAAACAAGACAAAAAGACTGGTAGCCGAACTCATCAGTCAGTGGCGAAACTGCAGTTGAAGTCTTTAGAAATCATGCAAGGGAATCCACGATGCAGAAGAAAACAAATTCATAAGGTGCTCAAAATGCATACACTCACAAAGCTTGCATGGGAGATAAAAGCATTGGCTTTGGGGTCAGACTATGGGGTCTCACAGGCCACTTTCCTAATTTACTTTCATGAGGCATTGGGTAACTCAGTCTATGAGCTTCAGTTTCCTCACAGGTAAATAGAAATAACAGCAAGGTGACATATGTACAAAGCATGCAGGAAGAGTGAAGAATAGTGGGGAAGGTTTAGCTTTCATGGGAACAGGTTAAAGACAAGGATGGTGCATGGAGGAGAACTTTTTTCCAGAAGGCCTTGTGCTATAACAAATTTTGACGTGGATACAAGGCCCCCTGTGTGTCCCTCTGTGTCCTCTCCTTTGTGCTCCAGCATCACACTTGTACTGCGCTGAGAGCTTACTTTCCTTGCCTGCCTCCCTGCCATGTCTGTGAGGTCACAGAGGGCAAGGACTATGGCTGATCATGCCTTCTCCAGCTTTCAATTCTTGGCATCTGCACAGGGCCTGGAACTGAGTAGCCACTTATCCAAAACTAATTTGGTAGATACACTAAGCATTATATGAATGAATGGATTCTGTTTTGTTAAGTAACAGACTATTAGAACTGTAAGAGAGGTCTGTCATCATCCACCTGACCCTTCTTTTTTTACATAGGGTTCCTTGAAGCCCAGGGGGTCTGACTGGCCCACATTCACACAGTAATTTAGAGGTAGATCCAGAATTAGAACGCTCATCTCTAGCCTTCTGAACACTGGGTCTTCTCTGCTGCATTACACTGTCTCCCTTCATTATGCTTCTCTTGTATTCAGATGTCAGAAAATGAGGAATCAGGGTCTGCATGGTTTTTTATAAAGAGCTGCTATGACTGATTTTCTCCTTTTACTTTTTTTGAAGGAATCTTTATAAAGAAACCACAACCTTTGCAGATAACTTTTATTAGGTGAAGTGGGTTCTGGGAATGTTTAAATTCGTTTTGACAGGATATTTTCTGACAAAGCACATGGACCAAGTACCTGACAAAACGCTGATTCCAGACAAAGAAAAGCTAGCGTTTTCTAATAAAACCTATAAGAGCATAAAGAAAAGCACAGTGTTATATTTAGGAATTGGCTGAATTAGCTTCTGATGAATGCATGTTAGAAATCTTCACTGGTTGGTAAAAAATAATTTCATAGCTGATCTTAAAATATGTATGCAGTTGAAATAGTATGAGCTCCCATTTTCATACTACGGCATATAAATCAATAACTTAGACCTCACTGATTCAGGATTTGTGATAAGTATGACTGAGAAAAGTTGATGTTTACTCTTAAATTATCCTAGAAAAAAAAGGCTATTAAGCAAGTTTTCATATAGATTATACTGTCAGAGCAGTGATTAAATTCCTTAGGTGAAAGTTTGTTTTGTCCAGTTAGATATAATATTAGTTTTGAGGGCAGAGCTCCTCCTGTTTGAGTTCAGGTCTGTCACTTAGTCACTGTAACTTGGGATGACTCAGTGGGTTTAATTTAGCATTAACTTACTTCTCTGTAAAATGGGGATAATGTTAATGATTTTGCATGCCTCATGGGATGGCTGTGAAAAATGAATGGGAAAATGTACCTGCATTGTAAAATGAAAATATGCTCAGCCTCAGCTATGATTATCAGCAGTAGTAATATGATAATAATCACAAATTATTATCTCTCATCAAACAAATCTAGCTGTGACATATGTTTTTTGCTTATTTTATGCTTCTGGATTTACTTGAGAATATCAAAACTGTAATTTACAGCGTATTGTTAATTCAAAGCTGTCTCTAATTTATTCTAGCCTATCTCCTAATTATTTATTAGTGAGATTTCCTCACATCTAAAATGCTCAAATGTCATCTTCCGCAGTGGACTGAATCACTGCTCAAAATATTTGCTGTCCTCCCCTCCCCCACTCCACTGGCCAGGGCTATTTTCCCTGAGGAAGGATTATGTGTGTGTTCTCATATACCTAAGAGTGGCCGTGTGATTTACTTTGCCAATGAAATATGGATAACTGTTATAAATGCTATTGGTAGGAGAAGTTTTATGTACAAGCTCATGGTTTTGATGTCTCTTTTCCCCTCTCTGCCACCAAACTGCCCAAGACAGAGGCAGTTATGTGAGTTTGGGATTCAGAGAAAGAATGGAATAGAACAGGGCTGCATGTGACCCGTAATGAACATATGACATATACTAGAAATATAGTTTGAAATATTAAGTCATTCAGATTTTTCATGTTGTGTGCACCTTAACTTCCTCTGATCCTAGAAGATTCATATTTTCCTGAAATATCCAGCTCAAATCATTCTTTCTCCATATAGTTGGACCTTGTACTCCTTGATCCTGAAAGACATAAATAATCCATCCCCAAAGCCCTTTCTGCCTCTGTGTTTTCTTCTATAAATACACTTAGCACAAGATATCAAGTGTAATGCTTTCACTTCAGGAGAGCAGTCCAGCATCATATTTACTTCTATCTTCCTGAGGATGCCTAGTACAATGCAATAAATGTTGATTTACATTTCCTTCATTTATTTTAAAATGAGAGGAATGAAGACACAAACAATATGTTGGAAATGGAGGGATCACGTTTTGTGGCCTGAGGAGATTCACACTTCTTAAGTGTCAGTTTCTCTCTCAGGAATGGCAGGTTTTTTTAGTATCAGAAAGTGCTCTGAAATTATCATGTGAAGCATTAAAAGTAGAAATTGTTAATCTTATTTAATGTGATTTACAAACATATTTCATTAGCTCTCCCTAAGTCCCAGTTGGGCAAATATGAATAGGGATTTTTATTGACAGAAATCTTTTAAAAAGGGAGTTGTCTCATCAACGTGTCAGAATGTAGTTGAAATGTTCTAACCTTTTCTATTTTATCTATTTTCGTTCAGTGACATACTCCTACCCTTATAATACTCTCCTGGACCCTGTACATTCACAAGCAACTCTCTAGAGTTAAATTAGTCATATCCTGGGGGCTGGGAGAGGCAACAGTTGTCCAAGTCACAGGCTTGTTGGAAACTTGCAGACAAGGATCACTTTTCAAACTCCACTGAGAGGCCCCACCTAAAATAAAACTGCTACTGCTACACATTCTTAAAACACTTCTATGAAAGACTGGCATTGTACTGCTCACTTTAGAGATGAGGAAATTGAGGCCCAGCTTTCTAATCAGGTACTCAATACAGTGAGATGGGCAACATCACAAGGTAGGTGCCCGACACGTGAGATTAAAAGAATGACACTGGGCTCGGAGCTCTGCCTTCAGAAGCTTCCAGTCCAGTGGGGAGAGTACCTCATAGACTAAGAAAAGAAATGTTTTGCTCAGATTTATAACAGAGGTAAGAATCAAGTGGTAGAGGGACACAGCAGAGAGCAAGTTATTCTGCCTGCAGCTGGGGTAGGAAAAGGTAGAGGAGTGGATGGGGTAAAGCTAAAGGAAGGTGATATTGGACTGGACTTTGAAGGATGACTAGTACCATATGGAAATGGCAGAAGACACAGCATGTGCAATGGCATGGGGATATAAAAACACACAGTGCTTTTGGGAACAATGAATGCCTTATTTCTGAATCATACAGAAAGAAGGTAGAATATATATTGATGAGTGATCGAAAATATGGTCCCTGGTCCCACATTGTTATCTTTTTTCACCAGTCTTTTTTGTGCATGAATGGTGAGAATGTTTAAGATCTATTTTCTCAGCAACTTTCAAGTATACAATACACTATTGTTAACTATAGCCACCACGCTATAACATTATATCTCCAGAAGTTTTATTCATCTCATAACTGATCTTTTGTACTCTTTGACCGATCTCCCCATTTCCCCCACACCCCAGCCCCTGCTAACCACCATTCTACTCTCTGTTTCTATGAATCCAGGTTTTTAGATTCCACATATAAGTGAGATAATATAGTATTTGTCTTTCTCTGTCTGACTTATTTCACTTTTAGCATGATGCCCTCAAAGTTCTCCATGTTGTTGCAAATGGCAGGATTCCCTTCTGTTTTATGATCAAATGATACTATATTTGACATCATATATATATATGTCACATTTTCGTTATCCATTCATCTGTTGACTGCATGCCATGGCTATGGTGAATAATGCTACAGTGAACATGGAGGTGAAAATAGTGATTTCGCATTGCTAATATTTGAATCCTGTCAGTGTAACCCCTCTAAACGATAGCTCCATCATGATGGATGGCTTTCAGACTTGGCCAGGAGGTACAGACTTGAGAAAAGGACATTCTCAACCTTGGAAGGAGAAGGGCAGTCAAGTGCAAAGCACTCTAAAATTCTGTGGAACCAGGCCTCTTTGTCCATACCAGCCAGTTACCACGGTATCCAAAAAATTGCCTCACCCTCCAGGCATCTTAGTCATACAAACATCCAGACACCACAGACCACAGTGTTTCCAAGTAAAGACTGGCTAATTCAGTGACCATAGCCCAAGGATGAGCTATCATGTGACCTGCTAAATTTCATTTACAAAAAATTTTAATGACATGGAAAATATTTACAATATAATCTTTTTAAAATATGGAAATAAAGTTATAAATAGTGTGATTCCAGCCTACGAAAACCAGGCATAAACATAAATGGTTTTAAAAATTAAAAGGAAATATATTAACATTGCAGCAGTGGATTTCTCTGTGTAGTAGTTCTCTGAGTGATGATTTTTTATTTCCTCATAAGCTTCTGTGCTCAATAATTTTTTCTAGAATGGGTATGTATGTTTAGAATCACACACATAGGAAATACACATTGCTAAAAATAAACCTATAAAATACAAGGATGAGTATCACAGTTTGTCCTTGGTAAGATTAGTTTGGTTTATAATAGGCAAGGCAGTCCACTCACCAGATTTAGACATACTCATTGGAAATAATTGAATCTTATTATCAAGAGTGCTTCATGAAACTCATGATTTACCTTGATCAACCGTTCAAATGTGTTTCTACTTCAAGAATTGTCCTAATGCCTTACATAATGTAGGACTTGGTTGACCTTTTACATAGGATTAAAGCACCGTATAATTAACCTTTTTATATACAGAGTTAAAACTTAATGAAAACGTGAGATGAAATGCCAAGAGTCAATTTGCAGACTCCTTTCTTATTTCACATCATGAGCTGCTAAGGCTTAGTTTACTGCTCTCTCTCTCTCAGGTACTTTGCTTCTGACCAGGACAAGATTTGCTAATTGCATCCAGGTAGCCCACTCAGAAAGAGAACACAGAAAAAGAACTCAGAGATGTGGAGCCACAAAAGAAAGGGGGAAGGTCAAGCTCCTGGGCCCCGCAGGCTCCTTGGTATTCTGCCTCAGGAGTCAGGCCAATCTAAACTCTAATCTGAGCTCTTCACTTACTAGCAGTGTAATTGTAGGCACGCTACTTAATCTTTAAACCCCAGTTTTATTATCTTAAAATGAGAATAATAATAATTGCACCTTATAGAATTATCTGGAAGATTGAATAAGAGTACACATAAATTGTAACTGGCACATTTTTAAAGGCACAGTAAAGATTTATTGCTGTTCACTGAAGACTCTTCATGTGTGGCCCATGACTATGCCTCTAACTTTAGGTCACACCATTTTCAGTATCCTCTCTCTCCTCTCCCACTTCTAGTACCTTCAGTCTAAGTCACCAAGAAATACTTGCTATTCCTTGAACATCTTACTGTTTTCCACCTACAGCCAAAGCTATTGTTTTCCTCAAAATCCAATCTCCTCTTCTTCCACAATAGTGTAATTTTCACCTGACACATGGCCTTGAGGAACATACACTACAAAGCACAGCCTCCTTTGCAGCTAGATGCCACTAGGTTTTGGGAAATTAGATATGGAGTGATCCCCCAGAATCTTCTTTAAGAGAGAGTTCAGACACATCCTTTGCCCCATATTTTTCTTCTTTCCTTTATCCTGCTATCAAAATAAAGATGTGAACTTGGACCAAGAGATGAGGGTCACACCCACAGAGAGTAGAGAAGTGACTTAGAAAAAGCCTGGATCCTCAAGGACTGTGCCAGTCCTGGAACTATATTTGAGACAGAAATAAACATCTCTCTTGCTTAAACCAGTACTATTTGATACATACATACAGGCAATGTATGTATGCCTGATAAATACAGGCAAACTTTTTCAGTTTGCCTGATACATACAGGCAAACTTAATCCTACCTGAGAATGCCAAGCTTGTCACATATGAAAATGCTACATAAACACTATTTCCTGGACCTATTTCTCATAGACGTTTTCAACTACTTTCCATAAAAATGCAGCCCGAGTAGTGCCTCCTCCACGATTCCTTCCCAGATTCCATAGGCCTGTCAAGTCTTGGCATGTACAGCATCCCTACCATGGCAATTCTCACTGTGTATTTTAATGATTACTTTCTTTGTCTGTTTCCCCCTCTATACTGTGAGATCCTTGGGGGCTAGTCGTCGTATCTTATCTATTTCTTGATTACACATGCCCTGTAGAAAGCTCGATCCACACAGGCACTTGAAACTTGTTGAATGAATGAATAAGTAGGTGAATGAATGAATGGAATGATTGATTGGAAAAAAAATCATCCATGAGAATTTCTCCATTACCAGTCAGCCAACGTCCTCACATCACTCAATTTACTTCTCATCTACTCACCCCTTCCCCCAGCAAGAGAAAGGAGCTGCTTCAACATTGAGTAACAATTGTCTTCAGAGTTCCTTAGTCACATCAGAATGCCCTCTTTCAAGGTTCACTGTAAATTCCTATTGATTCTTCTACCCAGAAATCTCAGATTCACTGATGTGACTGCAAAGGAAAGTAGGAGGAACAGTGTGAAATCCATTCCCTACCTAAATCTTCATTACCTTCCGCTGTTCTTGTTCCAAGATGATTCAATTACATATTGTGCTCTCAAGTTCTTTTTTTTTTTTAACCTTAGGGCTGTTTATGAAAAATTAAGCTGGTTACATAAAAGAGATTATATTGCCGTTCTTCCACATCTCAGGGAAAAAAAAAAAAAGAATCATCAGAAACTAAAATAGACCTATACAAGTTATTTTGATTTAAACCTCAGATTAGTTCACTGGTGGGGTTTATGTGCTAGCATATTGCTACTACAAATTTTCCTAAAATATCAATACAAAAATGTGCTTAGATCTTCTTTCAAGGTTTTATTTCCTCCAATCTACAGAATATAAATTGCTTTCTAAAGATGCTCTTTACCTTAGCAAATAATCCATATTGCTTAAAATTTTATATGTGGTAAACACAGCCCTGACTATATTATCACAACTCAGACACATTTAAATTCAGATTCATTTGGATCCAATTATGGTGGCTTCAGCCAATTGAAAAGGGATTTTAATCTGAAATATATGCTTTCAGTGGTTCAGAGGATTTTAGAATTTGAACTCCCCTTTCTCAGTTAGCTTCTTTAAGTGATATGGGAATGGATAAGAGAACAGAGGCTCCCCTTGATGACAGCATAATTCAAACTGAACTATTGGTAACAATGATTCAGAAAGCCTTTAAGCAATTTGAACTGGTTAGTGTTAACTCTTTATAGACCAGGGCCCAATCTATTTATACAGTTTTATATTTGGGGGAGCATCCTAGAGTCATTCAGTTCAATTTAACAACTTTTTGAGCACCTACTAGGTGCCAGTCGCGGCCAGGTAGTGGGCAGAATTCCCTCAGATAAACACACTGCAGCTCAGTAGATACTTACAGTACAGTCTGACAACTTATAAAAGGAAAAGCACGGAACTTAATGAGCAACATGAAAGAGGCAACTGGCTCAGTCGTGGCTGAATAGATGCATCCTTTCCAGAAGACCTGATATCTACGTTGAAATTGTAAAGACATGCTGTGATTATTCAAGTAAAATGGTGAAGGGAGAAAGTCCTTCACACAGAGGAGGAGTTGAGCGGAAAGAGATAAGGCAGGAGAGATAAGGACAGGCTACGTTACCCACCGTCTCTTCCATTTCATAATTTTGGATCTGGTTTAACTTAGTATAACTCAGTACTCCTGTTGACTGGGGAGCAGGACTCTTTCTCCATCCCACCCTGAGAGGGAACGTGCTATAGTATAGTGAGTACGTATGTAGATGCTAGAGTCAGGCCACCAGGGTTTGAAAGCCAGCTCAACTACTCCAGTCATCTATCCATGTGTTTATTATTTAATCAAGAATCATCTATTGAATGTTCATTGTGTGCCAGGAATTGTTCAAGTACTTGGAATACCGCCCTGAACAACAGTGACAAAATCCCTGCTCTCATGAAGTTTATATTCTACTAGGGGTAGATAAACAACATAAACAAGCAGATTATTTGGTACCTGAGGGAAGCATATAACTGGGAATGCTATGGGGTATCTAGTGATGTAATTTTAAGTAGAGTGGTTAGAGTGGGCTTCAAAGGGAAGGTGACATATGAGCAAAGACCTAGAAGGAGGTGAAGGAATTAGTTATATAAAGGTCTTAAGATGAAACTGTGTCCTGTTGTATAACCTTTGGCAAGTTTACATCTCTCTCCCTCAGTTTCTCTATCTGCAAAATGGGAAGGATAGTAAAAATGAAGTCATAGGGTTATCATAATAATTAAATGAGTTAATATACATAACTTTGCTTAGAGTAGTGTTTGGCACAGATAAGCATTTATCTAAGGACTCGCTACTATAATTGTTGTTATTGTTTAAATTGGGTCCCTTATGTCCACCCACTCCCTTTCAGAAAGTCTGCAAGAAGTCATTCCTGCTTTCTCTCTTTCCCTCACTCTCATTGACCTAATACAACAGCAAGTGTTATTATTCGGTTATTCAGTGTCCAAAGTATGTCCTCAATCTCTCCGCTTCCCACCTTCTCCACTGCCAGGATCCTAATCTAAGGTGATGGAGATTACACAAAAGCCTCCTAGGTTGTCACCTTTCTTGTTCTATTACAGTACATTCTTCATTCAGTACTCTTTTTTTAAACATAAATCAGATCATGTTACTTTCCTGCTTAAACCACCAATAGCTTCCCATTGCACTAATAATAAAATTTGAATGTTTTCCTCCAATCTACAAAGGAATAGACCACAGAGGTGGTTTGGATCTGTCCTCCCTCTGCTCTTCGGCATTCGTCTAACTGACTTTCTCACGGTTTCCTGAAGAAGCTGAGCTTGTTCCCTCCCTTGGGAATTTCTTCTTGCTCTTCCCACAGCCTGCAGTGGCCTCCCTACTTGCCCTTGCTTAGATGGTTCTTTCTTGTGATTCAAGTGTCAGCTTCGAAGTCATCTCCTCAGAGAGACTTTTAGTAGCCACTCAATCTAGGGTTGACCTCCAGTCACTCTCCAACATGTTACCCTGCATTGTTTCTTCATGGGGTTATTTTTCTATTTGTTTAGTATCTGTATCTGTCTCTTGGCTACCACAGAGCAAAAGCACACATCTTGTTTGCCTTGCTCACCCGCTGCCCCAGGGCCCAGTACTGCAACTGATCATTTTAAGTCAATGGGTGAAAGGATGAGCAACATTTTCTTGACTGAAGGTTCGGAGATGAATAAGACACTGAATCTTCTCTAGATCAGAGTCTACACATAAACGAATGCTGATAATTACTACCAAGATGAGGAGGGAACCCTAATACATCAGTTCTCTAAGCTTCACAGTCTCTTCAGACTCCTTTGGGTTCTGCTGTTCTATGAACTGCTGAGGACTGTTTTCTATATTGAACAACTTACAGTTTCCTGATCACGTTCTGTTGATAACACCTCATTATTTTTGCACATGTTTAGAATACATTTTCCTACCTTATCCAAGTGGAAAATTCCAAGTATCTCTTAAGAACCAACTTAAACAGCATCTGTTATAAAATTATTTTTCTGAACTACCTGTTCTATGCCAGCTTTGGAATTCCTGCAAACCTTAATTTTGGTATTTGTCATGTTGTGTTGCAACTGTTCATCTACAGACATTTCTTCCCTTATATCTGTGAATTCTTTGAGAGCAAGGGAAATATATTAATAACCTTTGTAGCAAAATGCTTCATGCATAGTAGGTGCTCAATGCTCGGTGGATGAGTTAATGAGGGACAGGTTATCTGTTGTTCATCCCGTATATTATGACGGTATTGTAAAAATTGTGCTGATGTGATCAGTAATCTAAAACCAGAATCTGAAGTTTCGACAGTCACACTCTTTTTTAAAACAGAGGATCCATGTATTCATATTTGCGGTAGATTGGCTCTAAATAGCACTTTGATGCAGAAATGGGTGCGATAGTATGAGCTGTAAAAATTGAACTCATGTTTAATCTTAAAATGGAGTACTGTTCATTCAATTATCTAATCAATAAATGAACTCAATTGCCTTAGGAAAATTAAAATTTATCCTAAAGCTAAAATTAAATATTATAGAACAAAACATAGCTTCATAGCTTTGTGTCACAAACGTCTATATCTGATGTAGATAAAGACACATAAATCTCTCTCTCAATCATTTAAACGTGTCATAAAATATGCAGTTCAAACCCAGCTAACACAAATGGGCCAAAATGTATAAATGGTTTGTAATATAATGTTAAAAATTGTTTTTTAAGGGTTTTTATGGGCAAGGATGAAGTCAGTTTTGCAGAAGACAAAGCAAAGCATAGATGATGCCAGTAATCATCAATTTTAATCATGTTGTAAACACTTTCATTCAATTAAACCAAAGGTCTTTTCAAAAAGAATTTAAGGTAATTTACAAAAGTCATAATAGCAAAAAGAAACATAACAGATATAATTAGAAAAGTTAGAATTAAGGATTTTTTAAAAGAAGCAATTTTAGTCATCTTGGGATGATCACTGGAGCTGTGAGCTAAAATTAAAATTTGGTTTGCATTTCCTGTCAGCAATGACAAAAATAAAAACACAGTATTATACATATCTCTATCAGTAAAGAGGGTGTTTGCTTCAAGAAAATAAATGGTTTTCCTAATGTTAATTCTAAGATAAACTTATCACCTGCAGAATTTGATATAAGAGAGATCATATGCCCTAGTGTACAATGTTTCTGGAATCAATGAATAAAATTTGAATAGTTGCAATAATACTAAAACTACTACTAATAATAATAATGGAAGCAAGAATACAGATTCTAGGATATTCATGGGATACCCAACATATACCATACTGTATTTTAGGGAGTTTATGGAAATCACCTGTATTTTTTCCCTACAATTTCAAGGTCACTGTTTTATAAATAAGAAGTTTTCAAGATGACACCATAAATAACACTTCCAACACTTTTCTGTTTTACTCCAAGATTCATACCTTTCCCACCATAATGTTTCTATAATAAATGCAGAAGTGGTTAATAGTCCAGGTTGTAAGATTAACACAAAAGTCATTTGTTAAAAAGCATATTGCTTTCTGCTGGTTTAAGCTGATATATGAATAAAACTGAACAACCACTCTGCTAGGCTCTTACATCTCATTTAACCTTACTATGAAGGGTCATGTTACTACTCATTATTCACTAATACTTAGTGAATATCTACTATACTATGGGCATTGTACGGAGTATGTAACTCTACTTTGATTACAAAAACGCAAGTGGAAGAGTCAACATTTATTATGAGTTGAAAATCCCACCCAATAATCTGGCCACAAATCTCTATAACTTGTATGAGCAGTGGGAGGCTTAGCATCTATCAGAAACATTCAACAGAGCTTTTATAATTTACAAACTTTTGCATAAGCACACAGAAATGGATACATAAATGAATCTATAACTTAATTCAAACTTCCATCACTAATGCTCCCCAAACCTTGAAGTATTATTATACAATTGCCAAATCAAAGCCAACTGTTCTCATAAACACTGGGAAAAGAGAAGTAACAACTACCATTTATCTGGGGAAGACAACTTGGTGCCATTTAATGCAACAATTAACATGCTCCCTAGAAATAAAACGGTATGTGAGAGCACAGATAATTCTCTGGTTTATTTCCTTGTCCATCTACAACAATCTACAATCAATGCCCATCTACAATAGAAGCTCAAAAATTCTCTAGCCAGAAAAGAAATCTTCAATTGCATGGAAATTGTACTTCAAACATCAGCTACTCTAGAATGTTACAATTTGTGAAAATTGCTTTGGAGTTTTTACCTCTGCATGTGCAAAGGAAACGTCTCATTATAATCAGTCACAGGAATGTACTTCTATGTAGCATTATGGAACTTACTCTCTGAGGGAGATCTTGGAACAGGTAAGGCAAGCGTCCTGAATGCAATTATCCAGCATTAAAAAGCATCATTATTGATATCTTATACTTCACCTGACTAACCGCAGTAGGTAAGAATCATGCTACCGGGACTTCCCTGGTGAGGCAGTGGTTAAGAATCTTCCTGCCAATGCAGGGGACACGGGTTCGAGCCTTGGTCCGGGAAGATCCCACATGCCGCGGAGCAACTAAGCCCGTGAGCCACAACTACTGAGCCTGTGCTCTAGAGCCCGCAAGCCACAACTACTGAAGCCTGCACGCCTACAGCCCATGCTCCGCAACGAGAAGTCACCACGATGAAAAGCCCGCGCACCACAACGAAGAGTAGCCCCCGCTCACCGCAACTAGAGAAAGCCCGAGCACAGCAACGAAGACCCAACACAGCCAAAAATAAATAAATAAATAAACTTATATATATATATATATATATATATATATATATATAAGAATCATGCTACTTAAATTACCAGAGTCAGTCCTCCTCTACTCTTCTCTTTCACTTACCTAATGTGTGGCTTTGGAATTTAAGTCTAATTGTCCTGAGCTGGAAGTAAATAGCAAATTCTTCCAAGCAGGCAGTAACACTCAGAGTGATAAATGCCTAGAGCTTGCACTCACCATCACCTGCTCCTCCCCACAGTAACTCTGCTGAGTCTGTATTAGGTATTTCCTTCAGAGGACTGGTATGCTGGTTTTATTCTCGAAACAGAGTATTTTTTAATTTATTTATCCAAAAAGGACTAGGTGGTACTGAGTTACCATCATACATAGATCAGCACAGTTTATTTCATAACAGGGATTTATTTTATGCTGTCAGAAAGAGAATAATCTAAATAAATTGAAACCAGACTTTATTGGTTTCTCTCCTCCAAGAAGAGGAAATTATTTTGCTGGGGTGAGGTAGGATCATGAAGACAGCATTATTACTCCTCTGGATGCTTTGTTTAGTAGGCAGGGAGAGGAATGAAAATGAACATTTATTGAGTTCCTGTAGAGAAGCCAGGTACTATATTTGGCATCTATGTGGATGATATTTCATTGCAATTCTGTAAAAACACCAAGAGGTAGGTGTCACAATTCTAATTTTCCAGAATAAAATAATAGTAGCATCTGACATTTATTGAGAGCCTACTATGTGCAGGCCAGTCATATCAGTCAATATGCTAGATTCTTCTCATGCACAACAGCAGTTAATCCTTATAACAATTTTCTGTTGAGAGTCGGTGGTAACAACAGTCAAATGTCCATGAAGAATATAAAGCTAAATGAAATAAACCTACCAACTTAAATTATCTAGTAAAATTCATATGCTTTTTATAATTAACTTTCTGCGTAAGGAAACGAGGAGACGGGTCACACAATTACAAATAAAATAATTTAGGAATAATTTCTGAGACCTAGGTAAGTGACAGTTTTAATTCAGTAGGTAGAAACCAGATCAATTTCAGTATTAACTGTCTAACTAAAATCTGTATGAACAACCACAAATTAGTTAATCCAGTGTAGAACCAAAATGTAAAGAACAGATACAATTTTGCTACTTGGCAGAATGATCTATGGTTTTAGAAATTCTGATATGTCTCCCGGACAGTAAGTTACAAGAGCAGATGTGAAAATCACTGAACTTGAGATTTAAAAAAAAAGAGTGTCAAAGGCTTTCACTATTCAAGGAATATGGATACAAACATCTCTACTTCCATGACAAGTCTACTTGTCAAAGGTTTAGGCATCCTCAAGCCTATCCTCAACTCACATTCAGGGGAGAAAAGAAGCAATTTCCTTAAGTTTAAATAAGACTTCTGAGTCCTGAGTTCTAGTTTTCCAAACAACATTCTGACGATAAAATCCTTGGGTCAGAGTCAGAACAATGCCAAAAACAGCAGCATTTCTGTCTACAGGACAGTTTACAATTTTCATCACAAATTAATAATTTATTATCTCTTCTCTCTCTCTTTCTCTCTCTCTCTCACACACACACTCCTCACAGACCTCTATCTCCTAGAGAAATGAAAATACTATGAATGTGTCAAACAATTTGAATTCTGGGTCAGTAATAACACTGTCACCAGACCTCAGATGATGACAAATTCCCTAGAAGTCAATGTCTCCTTGGTTTCCTACCAAATGGCCTGCTTCATCCTTGCTAAGAGGACCATGATATTTTTCTCGTAAGGGTGTGTGTGTTGAAAGGGATGAGAGGTGCTTCCCCAGGTCCATATGGTGAATCTTGATTAGGTGAAATCAATCTTAGTAACTCCATTCCCCTTGCCTAGTGATTGCCTTAGCCCTGGCAGTGAGATGCAAATCCGGTCCTTTTGGCCAGATTTTGTGAGAGCAAGTCTGGTAGGGGTTTTGTGGAAGCTCTGCCTACTTTCCTCAAAAGGTACACAAAACAGTCTTTTATTTTCTACCTCTGGTCAATGTCCCATGATTATTGTGTGAGGAACAATCCCTACCATCTACCCCTTGTTACGTGAGCTAATAAATTTACAATTGCTTATTTTAGGTGGGCTAATCTGTCGCCTTGAGCTAAACTAAATACATGAGAACTAAACAACAGAAGTCCCAGTCATCCTTCCTCCCTCTGCAAAGGATATATGAAGCAGTCCACAATTGATATTAGTATCTTCTTTTCTCAGATGAGTAAACTGAAGAATCAATACATAGGAATGTTGTTAACATTTCCCAAGAGAGGTGGTAGAGCTAATATTCTGACATGTCTCTGGTTTAGAACAAGATCTTTCTACTACGTAGTGCTTTGGTGAACAGTGAAAGGGCCATTCACTATTTGAGGAAGTTGTAGATATAAGGAAGTCTGGGAATTCATAAAATGGACATAAGTTGGATATAAATGTATATATCTTTTGAAACCAAATAATGAAACAGTTAAAAGAAATCCCAGGGGTCTCCAAATACTCGGGAGATAGAGTGAATATATGAAGCTCTTAAAAATTGTGTTGCAGTAAAGATGCAGTGTCCCACTAACAGTGCTAATATCAACATTAGGGTGCATCTATCTTTCTGAATTAGTGTGTTTGTTTTTTCTGGATATATACCCAGGGGTGGAATTGCTTTTCATTTTCATTTAGTTTAAAAAAACCATTTTTCTTTGTGATTCATTCTTTGACCCATGCATTAAATATACATATTTTGTTTAATTTCCAAATATTTGGGATTATGCTCACATGATTATAATACTAACTGCTGATCTAAATTAGTTGTAATCAAAGACCAAAATCTATATAGAATTGGTCCTCTGTATCTGCAACTTTCACATCCAAAGATTCAACCAATTGCTGATTGAAATTTCCACCATGGATACTGAAGGCCACTGTAATTTTAATATTTTAAATACATTAAAAAAATTATGACCAAGTATGGCTTATTTTGATATACATTCTGTGTGTACTTTAAAATAATGTGTATTATTTTGTTGTTGAGTAGCATGTTCAATAAATGATAATGAAGATGAATTAGTTGATAGTATTCATGGAATCTCCTCTATATTTTCTGTCTACTGGTTTTTTTCAATTACTGTGAAAGGACTAAAAACATTTCCAACTATAAATATGGATTTCTCTGTGCCTGTTTTCAGTTGTTTGTTTTTTCCATGTATTTTGAATTTTGTTTTTAGGGGCATACACATTTAGAATAACTATGGCTTCTTGATTCACAGAAAGATAGACAAGATGAAAAGGCAGAGGGCTATGGACAAGATGAAGGAACAAGAAAAAACCTCAGAAAAACAATTAAATGAAGTGGAGATAGGCAAACTTCCAGAAAAATAATTCAGAATAATAACAGTGAAAATGATCCAGGACCTCAGAAATAGAATGGAGGCAAAGATCGAGAAGATATAAGAAATGTTTAACAAAGACCTAGAGGAATTAAAGAACAAACAGAGATGAACAATACAATAACTGAAATGAAAAATACACTAGAAGGAATCAATAGCAGAATCACTGAGGCAGAAGAAGGGATAAGTGACCTGGAAGACAGAATGGTGGAATTCACTGCCATGGAACACAATAAAGAAAAAAGAATGAAAACAAATGAAGACAGCCTAAGAGACCTCTGGGACAACATTAAACACAACAACATTCACATTATAGGGGTCCCAGAAGGGGCAAAGAGAGAGAAAAGACCCAAGAAAATATTTGAATTTTATAGTAGAAAACTTCCCTAACATGGGAAAGGAAATAGCCACCCAAGTCCAGGAAGCGCAGCGAGTCCCATATAGGATAAACCCAAGGAGAAACAAACCGAGACACACAGTAATCAAATTGGCAAAAATTAAAAACAAAGAAAATTTATTGAAAGCAGCAAGGGAAAAATGAGAAATAACATACAAGGGAACTCCCCTAAGGTTAACAGCTGATTTCTCAGCAGAAACTCTACAAGCCAGAAGGAAGTGGCATGACAAACTTAAACTAATGAAAGGGAAGAACCTACAAACAAGATTACTCTACCCGGCAAGGTTCTCATTCAGATTCAATGGAAAAATCAAAAGCTTTACAAACACAAAAGCTACGAGAATTCAGCACCACTAAACCAGCTCTACAACAAATGCTAAAGGAACTTCTCAAAGTGGGAAACAAAAGAGAAGAAAAGGACCTACAAAAACAAACAGAAAACAATTAAGAAAATGGTCATAGGAACATACATACCGATAATTACCTTAAACGTGAATGGATTAAATGCTCCAACCAAAAGACACAGGCTTGATGAATGGATACAAAAACAAGACCCATATATGCTATCTACAAGAGACCCCCTTCAGACCTAGGGACACATACAGACTGAAAGTGAGGGGATGGAAAAAGATATTCCATGCAAATGGAAATCAAAAGAAAGCTGGAGTAGCAATACTCATCAGATAAAATAGATTTTAAAATAAAGAATGTTACAAGAGACAAGGAAGGACACTACATAATGATCAAGGGATCAATCCAAGAAGAAGATATAATAATTCTAAATATATATGCACCCAAGATAGGAGAACCTCAATATATAAGGCAAATGCTAACAGCTATAAAAGAGGAAATTGACAGTAAAACAATAATAGTGGGAGACTTTAACACCTCACTTACACCAATGGACAGATCATACAGACAGAAAATTAATAAGGAAACACAAGCTTTAATTGACACAATAGACCAGATAGATTTAATTGATATTTATAGGGCATTCCATCCCAAAACAGCAGATTATACTTTCTTCTCAAGTGTGCACAGAATATTCTACAGGATAGATCACATCTTGGGTCACAAATCAAGCCTCAGTAAATTTAAGAAAACTGAAATCATATCAAGCATCTTTTCTGACCACAAAACTATGAGATTAGAAATGAATTACAGGGAAAAAACCATAAAAAACACAAACACACGGAGGTTAAATAATACGTTACTAAATAACCAATAGATCACTGAAGAAATCAAAGAGGAAATTCAAACATACCTAGAGACAAATGACAATGAAAACAGGACAATCCAAAACCTATGGGATGCAGCAAAAGCAGTTCTAAGAGGGAAGTTTATAGCTATCAAGCCTACCTCAAGAAACAAGAAAAATGTCAAATAAACAATCTAACCTTACACCTAAAGGAACTAGAGAAAGAAGAACAAACAAAACCCAAAGTTAGCAGAAGGAAGAAATCATAAAGATCTGAGCAGAAATAAATGAAATAGAAACAAAGAAAACAATAGCAAAGATCAATAAAACTAAAAGCTGGTTCTTTGAGAAGATAAACAAAATTGGTAACCGTTAGCCAGACTCATCAAGAAAAGTAGGGAGAGGACTCAAATCAATAATATTAGAAATGAAAAAGGAGAAGTTACAACAGACACTGCAGAAATACAAAGCATCCTAAGAGACTACTACAAGCAACTCTATGCCAATAAAATGGACAACCCGGAAGAAATGGACAAATTCTTAGAAAGGTATAACCTTCCAAGACTGAACCAGGAAGAAACAGAAAATATGAACAGACCAATCACAAGTAATTAAATTGAAACTGTGATTAAAAATCTTCCAACAAACAAAAGACCAGGACCAGCTGGCTTCACAGGTGAATTCTATCAAACATTTAGATAAGAGCTAACACCCAACCTTCTCAAACTCTTCCAAAAAATTACAAAGGAAGGAACACTCTCAAACTCATTCTATAAGGCCACCATCATCCTGATACCAAAACCAGACAAAGATACTACAAAAAAAGAAAATTACAGACCAATATCACTGATGAATATAGATGCAAAAGTCCTCAACAAAATACTAGCAAATAGAATCCAACAACATAGTAAAAGGATCATACACCATGATCAAGCGGGGTTTATCCCAGAAATGCAAGGATTCTTCAATATACTCAGATCATTCAGTGTGATACACCATATTAACAACCTGAAGGAGAAAAAACATATGATCATCTCAATAGATACAGAAAAAGCTTTTGACAAACTTCAACACCCATTTATGATTAAAAAAACTCTCCAGAAAGTGGGCCTAGAGGAAACCTACCTCAATATAATAAAGGTCGTATATGACAAACCCACAGCAAACATCATCCTCAATGATGAAAAACTGAAAGCATTTCATCTAAGATCAGGAACATGACAAGGATGTCCACTCTCACCACTATTATTCTACATAGTTTTGGAAGTGCTAGCCATGGCAATCAGAGAAGAAAAAGAAACAAAAGGAATACAAATTGGAAAAGAAGACGTAAAACTGTCACTGTTTGCAGATGACCTGATACTATACATAGAGAATCCTAAAGATGCCACCAGAAAACTACTAGAGCTAATCAAAGAATTTGGTAAAGTTGTAGGATACAAAATTAATGCACAGAAATCCTTGCATTCCTATACACTAATGCTGAAAAATCTGAAAGAGAAATTAAATAAACACTCTCATTTACCACTGCAACAAAAATAATAAAATACCTAAGAATAAACCTACCTAGGGAGACAAAAGACCTGTATGAAGAAAACTCTAAGACACTGATGAAAGAAATTAAACATGATATGAACAGATGGAGAGACACACCATGTTCTTGGATTGGAAGAATCAATATTGTGAACATGACTATACTACCCAAAGCAATCTACAGATTCAATGCAATCCTTATCAAATTACCAATGGAATTTTTTATGGAACTAGAACAAAAAATCTTAAAATTTGCATGGATGCACAAAAGACCCTGAATAGCCAAAGCAGTCTTGAGGGAAAGAAATGGAGCTGGAGGAATCAGACTCCCTGACTTCAGACTATACTACCAAGCTAAAATAATCAAGACGGTATGGTAATGGCACAAAAAACAGAAATATAGATCAACGGAACAGAATAGAAAGCCCAGAGATCAACCTAACCATATATGGTCAACTTATCTTTGATAAAGGAGGCAAGAATATACAGTGGAGAAAAGACAGCCTCTTCAAGAAGTGGTGCTGGGAAAGCTGGACAGCTACATATAAAAGAATGAAATTAGAACACTCCCTAACAGCATACACAAAAATAAATTCAAAATGGATTAAAGACCTAAATGTAAGGTCAGACACTATAAGACTCTTAGAGGAAAACATAGGCAGAACACTCTATGACATAAATCACAGCAAGATCCTTTTTGAACCACCTCCTAGAGAAATGGAAATAAAAACAAAAATAAACAAATGGGACCTAATGAAACTTAAAAGTTTTTGCACAGCAGAAGAAACTATAAACAAGATAAAAAGATAACCCTCAGAATGGGAGAAAATATTTGCAAATGAAGCAAGTGACAAAGGATTAATCTCCAAAATTTGCAATCAGCTCATGTAGCGCAATATAAAAAAAACAAACAACCCAATCCAAAAATGGGCAGAAGACCTGAATAGACATTTCTCCAAGGAAGATATACAGATTGCCAACAAACACATGAAAGAATGCTCAACGTCACTAATCATTAGAGAAATGCAAATCAAAACTACAATGAGGTATGACCTCACAGCAGTCAGAATGGCTATCATAAAAAAATCTACAAACAGTAAATGCTGGACAGGGTGTGGGGAAATGGGAACTCTCTTGCACTGTTGGTGGGAATGTAAACTGATACAGCCACTATGGAGCACAGTATGGCGGTTCCTTTAAAAACTGAAAATACAACTACCATATGACCCAGCAAGCAATCCCAGTACTGAGCATATACCCTGAGAAAACCATAATTCAAAAAGGGTCATATACCACAATGTTCATTGAAGATCTATTTACAATAGCCAGGACATGGAAGCAACCTAAGTGTCCACTGACAGATGAATGGATAAGGAAGATGTGGCACATATATACAATGGAATATTACTCAGCCATAAAAAGGAATGAAACTGGGTTATCTGTAGACATGGATGGACCTAGAGACTGTCATACAGAGTGAAGTAAGTCAGAAAGAGAAAAACAATTATCGTTTGCTAATGCATACATGTGGAATCTAAAAAATGGTAGAGATGATCTTATTTGCAAAGCAGAAATAGAGACACATGTAAAGAACAAACATATGGATACCAAGGGGGAAGGGTGTGTGGGATGAATTGGGATTTTGGGGCTGACATATATACACTATTGATACTATGTATAAAATGGATAACTAATGATAACCTACTGTATAGCACAGGGAACTCTACTCAATGCTCTGTGGTGACCTAAATGAGAAGGAAATCCAAAAAACAGGGGATATGTGTATATGTATAGCCGATTCACTTTGTTGCACAGTATAAACTAACACAATATTGTAAAGCAACTATACTTCAATAAAATTTTTTTAAAAACAATGTAGACAAAACATCCTTCTATTGAAATAAGATGTCATAAAAGTCTTTAATAGCTAGAGAGGAGACAATGACTGGCTTAAAAGTTTCAAAGGATAGGGTAACTCTCTTGTTGTGGGCGAATGCAGCTGGTGACTTTAAGTTGAAGCAAATGCTCTTTTACCATTTTGAAAATTCTTGTACCCTTAAGAATTATGCTAAATTTACTCTGCCTGTACTCAATAAATAGAACAACAAAGCCTGGATGACAGCACATCTTTTGACAACACGGGTTACTGACTTTTTTAAGACCATTGTTGAGACCTACTGCTCAGTCAAAAAGATCCCTTTCAAAATATTACTACTCCTTGACAATGCACACAGTCACCCAAGAGTTCTGATGGTGATTTAGATTAACCATATTTTCATGCCTGCTAATACAACATCCATTCTGTAACCTGTGGATTAAAGAGTAATTTTTATTTTCAAGTATTATTATTTAAGAAGTATATTTCATAAGGCTATAGCTGCCATAGACTGTGATTCCTCTGATGGATCTAGACAAAGTACATTGAATTGGCTTCACCATTCTAGATAACATTAAGAATATTAATGATTCATGGGGAGAAGTCAAAATATCAACATTAACAGGAGTTTGGAAAGTTGATTCCAACCCTCATGGATAACTTTGAGCTGTTCAAGACTTAGGTAGAGGAAGTAACTACAGGTATGGTGGAAATAGCAAGATAAGTAGAATTAGAAATGGAGCCGCAGATGTGACTGAATTTCTGCAATGTCATGAGGTAACTTTAACAGATCAGGAGTTGATTCTTAGGGATGAGCAAAGAAAGTGTTTTCCTGAGATGGAAACAGCTCCTGGTGAAGATGTTGTGAAGACTGTTGAAATGACAACAAAGTTGATAAAGCAGTGGCAAGGTTTGAGAGAACGGACTTCAATTTTGCAAGAAATTCTACTGTGGGTAAAATGCTACCAAACAGCATTGCATGCTGCAGAGAAATCATTCATAAAAGGAAGAGTCAATTGATGTGGCAAACTTCACTGTTATCTTATTTTAAGAAATTGCCACAGTCATCCCAGTCTTCAGTAACCACTACCCTGATCAGTCAGAAGCCATCAACACTGAGGCATGACCCTCCACCAGCAAAAAATTACCGGCTGAAAAAAAAACTGGCTGAAAGCTCACATGGTAGTTAACATTTTTCAGCAATAAAGTATTTTTAATTAAGATATGTACATTGTTTTATTAGACATAACGTTATTGTATACTTAGACTACAGTATAGTGTCAACATAACTTTTGTATACATTGGGAAAACAAACAAAATATTATATATATATATATATATATACATACACACACACACACATATACACACATACACATATGCTTAAATTTGGATAGTTTCCATTGCTATGACTTCAAGTTTACTGATCTTTCTTCTGCAGTGTCTAATTTGATATTAATCCCAGCAGCACTTCCCTCTCCCCCCACCAACTCTTTGGATATTTCATTTCTGTAACTAGAAATTCTATTTGGGTCTATTTTATATCTTTTTTTTTTTTTTTTTGCGGTACGCGGGCCTCCCACTGTTGTGGCCTCTCCCATTGCGGAGCACAGGCTCCAGACGCACAGATTCAGCGGCCATGGCTCACGGGCCCAGCCGCTCCGCGGCATGTGGGATCTTCCCAGACTGGGGCATGAACCCATGTCCCCTGCAGCGGCAGGTAGACTCTCAACCACTGCGCCACCAGGGAAGCCCTATTTTATATCTTTTGAGTAAAGACATGGAGGAAATGTAGGCGCTAACTATGTAGATATCTGGAGAATGAGATTTCTGGGAATAGTACTAGAAACTAGTGCAATGGATCTAAGGTATGTGTGTGCCTGAGAAGTTTAAGGAACAAGAAAGGAAGAGAAAGTGAGAGAGGAGAGCATCAAGAGCTTGAATTGGGGTGAAAGCATGGAGAAATTTAAAGATTATAATAAGAACTTTGATTTTACCTTCAGTCAGATGAAAAAACTAAAGGAGGTCAAGGGCAAAAGCAGGGACCTAAGTCAGGAGGTCACTGCAATTACCCAGGAAATGCATAATGATGGTGAGGGCCGGGGTACTTAACTGTCACTTACTAGTTATGAGAATTGGCATGCTTTAAGAGATTTAGAAAAATTTTGAGATGTATGTGTTACACATGTACACATACATGTGTAACATGTATGTATTCTCTGCCCTTCCAAACAAAACAAGGCAAAGAAAAAAATGTTTTTGTTCCTCTATAATTGGAAGGCCTTAATTCTCTACTTAACTATAAAATTAAAAACAAAACAACAACAACAAAAAAACAAGCTCATCTAGAGAGTACTACATATAGCATCTTCTCTCATTGGCTCATTTGTACTCTCTTGCACTATCAAACCAGTGTTGCTCTGGGGGTAAAGTTTTTCTGTTAAAAGTTTTCCTACCCAATTTCCATTTGGAGTATACATATTCTTTCTAAATCTACATGATTAAAGATTAAAACAATTTGTTTTCAAACTTGCCTATTCCTTTGATCTTGTAGAGTTAAACCACCAGTCAAAGAGCCACTATTGTAACCTGGGTTCTAAGAGGGCGGAACTAGAAAAGGGACTTCTTCCATAGGTAGCAAGGACTGTAGTAAAACAGAAGAGTGAGACAAGTGGCAATCTATTAAGGAGAATTGAGGATCAAATGCCGGCATGAACAAATACAAAAACAATGTCCAAGGAGCCAATGTCAGATGCTTAATTTCAGAGAAGAGATTGAGTTGGGAGGAAATCCTAGTGAAAGAAAGAGGAGGTACTAGCTAATAATCAAGTTCAATCTGAGGTAATGGAAGCAGTTGTTGAGAATAACTGTTGGGCAGTCACTGTTTCAGTGACTATATGTATGCTTGTGTGTGTGTGTGTGTGTGTGTGTGTGTGTGTGTGTGTGCACGTGTGTATGACTATGAGGGTATAAGTTGCTCTGGCTGAAACTGCCAGAAGCAGGACTCATAGTAGACATAAAAGAGATAAAACTACATGCCTGGTGGATAATGTATTTATGAATATTTAAATAGAATGCACTCCAAGGAGCAAAATCATACACCTTTCAGAATGCATAATGTAGCTAGACGTGTTTCCATATCAGAGTTATACATATCCAATATAACACACAGACAAAACTCAGTTTAAATGGGTAGTTCACTCATGCAAACAACTAAAACAGACTTTTTTATGGAACCAAGGTGAGAGTGGGGGTTGGAATCCACTCCCTGCTGTTTTTCTGATTTGTTCCTAAGCTCATTAGATGCTCAGTACCTCCTCCAGGGGATGAATCTCATCTTCAGACAATGTTAAACTAATTCTCTTGAGCAGAGGTGAAAAAGCTATTTCCCCACTGGAGTTTTCAAAGGCAAACATTACCTGCAGAAAATCAAACAATTCTAGGACTTGACAAGGTAGCTAAGTATATTCAGTTTAGCAGGTAGCGGCCAGTGGAAACCTCTGTACACCTCCACACGCAGCCTCAGGCCCCTCCTGGGGATGACAAGGCCATTAGCTTTTAAAAAAAGGAAAAATCTTGACAAACTATCTTGCAGCAAACTCAGGTACAGCCAAAATAGAAATGAATAACCTCAAATGATAGAGATTGGATCCCTGAGCAGCTTAATTTCATGACTAGCATATACATGAATATGTATATTTTGCCTTCTGATACTAACATATACGAGAACATAGTCTTTGAATTCTGGGTTCTTAAAATTAGCTGTGTGTAACTTATGATTACTGTTTCTGCTTTTCTTCAAATTTCACTTCTCTAACAGTATTATTTGAATACTAAGTGTCTTCCAGGCATTTTGATGGGGGCTGGCTACACCCAATGGACAAGGAGGCACAGTCCCTGCCACGATGGCCTCATAACCTACTGCTGAAGACTGAAAATATATCAGTCAACAAATGCATCACACACTGTGATAAGAGCTAGGAAGGAAATGAGCAGAGATGAAAGTAAAACTAGGGAAGCATCTTTTACGTAGAAAGGTCAAGAACAGTATTTCTGAGGGTGTGACACCTAAACTGAAATCTAGAGGCTGAGAAGGTGGCAACTTTGAATGGAAGCAGGGAGATGGTTTCAGACAAGGGAACAAGACCAAAGACTCTCAGGCCAGAACGTCTGCATGGCAGTATCAGAGCAAGGAAGGGGAAGCCTAGATTAAGAGAAGGCTGGACAAATTTCAGGTCCAGATCCCATTAGACCTTTTAGACAGTGATATGTCATTAGGGTATTATATACAGAGGACAATAAACAAACAACTAGGAGTAGTAGTCAAGCAGGACATTTTGTTCATTTATATGATGCTCTGTTTTGCCAAAGATCCTTTCTCTATTATTCCACTTTCTTCTTTAGCCCAACCAGTCTCTCCATCCTCTCATTAGAATTGTACCTCTTCAGTGTGGTACATGTACACAGAGGAATACTACTCGGCCATGAAAAAAGAATGAAATGATGCCTTTTGCAGCAACGTGGATAGACCTAGAGATTATCATACTAAGTGAAGTAAGTCAGAAAGAGAAAGACAAATACCATATGATATCACTTATATGTGGATCTAAAATATGACACAGATGAACTTATCTATGAAACAGAAACAGACTCACAGACATAGAGAACAGACTTGTGATTACCAAGGGGCAGAGGGGAGGGGGAGGGATGGATTGGGAGTTTAGGGTTAGCAAAGGCAAACAATTATATATAGAATGGATAAACAACAAGGTCCTACTGTATACCAGGGAATTATATCCATAATCCTGTGATAAACCATAATGGATAAGAATATAAAAAAGAATGTATACATATGTATAACAAAATCACTTTGCTGTATAGCAGAAATTAACACAACATTGTAAATCAACTATACTTCAATAAAATAAAGTAAAACAAACAAAAAAAAAGAATTGTACCTCTTCAGAGAGAGAGAGATACATTCTAAATAAATCTGAACTAAAATGAAAATACTCATTCCAGAAATGATGACTAGAAAAGTGAACAAGGAAATAAGAATTGGTAAAGGTATCATCCAAACCTGTATGATTTTCAGAAAGTTAAAAATAGGTTCTCTAGGGCTTCCCTGGTGGCGCAGTGGTTGAGAGTCCACCTGCTGATGCAGGGGACACGGGTTCGTGCCCCGGTCCGGGAAGATCCCACATGCCACGGAGCGGCTGGGCCCGTAAGCCATGGCCGCTGAGCCTGCGCATCCGGAGCCTGTGCTCCGCAATGGGAGAGGCCACAACAGTGAGGAGCCTGCGTACCACAAAAAAAAAAAAAAAAAAAAGGTTCTCTTTCTAAAAAGACTCTCCTAATGTAATTTCTCTCCACTATACATTTCTCACTCTGCCCCTTTCTTTTTATTCTTGAGCTCTCCAAAGATTATTTGGATCGTTGTACATATTTTCCTTGCTCAGAGATCCTCACACTTAGCTGATCACCAGAGTCTTGTGGGTATTTTAAAAATATTTATTACATGTGCATGTGTATACACAAAACACACACAGAGAAAGAAATCATTCCTGGTCTCTCTTGGAAAATCGAACTACTGGGGTGAGGCTTAGTAATCAACCTTTTACCCCTATCTCACTTTTTCTGAGGTGTTCTCAAGGAAGATTCACTGTCCTAACTGGTCTTTCTGCCTCCAAACTGTTCTATCATAGTCCTCCCTCCAATCTGACAACAGATCAGCTCATGTCTAAATCTAATCATATTACTTCTCCATTCCAAAAAATTATTTTATTCCACACAGAATGAATGCAAAACCACTTGTGATGGCTATCTGCAAAGCTCTATGGGTTTATGATGATGATCCCATTGTCATCATCATCATAGTTAATTACTGTAATGTTAAGGTCTAGGAGGAAGCCTAATACACAGGTATGTCTATTAAAAAAAAATGGTTGCATGTTTGTTTAAACAGCAAAGTGAAGTAGCTAATGACAGTAGATTTAGCAGTGATTAGGTAACCTGAAATTCACAAAGAAAGGAATTATCTTGATGTAATATATGTTTACCTGAATCTATATTTGTTTACCTGAAAAATATACTGGCACCAGAGTTCCAAGTATAATAATTACACATTACTTATATAGATAAGGGTACTTTACATATTTTTATTATACAAGTAATATTTGAGTATATTTTCATTATTAAAAATGCAAACAACAAGAAAGTGCATAGAGCCAAGAGTGAAAGGCTACTTGTAGCCTTGCCAATCATTCCACTCTTAGAAGAAATAAGAATTAAGAGTTTTCCTTACATATTTCCAGATTTTTAAAAATTTATGTGAGTAAATATATATAATAAAAATATATTTGGCTTACTAGGGATTTATTTTTCTTTTTAAATGTTTTCAAATATGGGAGATCATGTTATTTTGCTATTTTCTTTTTTCAGTTAATCTAATAATGTGTGTGTGTTTGTGTGTGTGTGTGTCTCTGTGTGTTATGTATTCTGGAAGGTAATATAAATGTATATATGTATGTAAATGTATATATTTATATCTATCTCAACCTTTTTAACTCTTGTATAATATTTCACAGTGTGAAATACCAAAAGCTATTTAACTACTCTCTTCCTAGCTGGATAGTAAGATTGTCTCTAGTCACTCAGTATTACACAGGATAATGCAATAAAAATCCTTTTACACCTATTTTTATATACATTAAACTTTCAAAAATATTTAAATGTTTTCTATATCTGTAGTTATGCCCCCTTTCTTATTCCCAATTTTATTTATTTGAATTCTCTCTTATACACTTTCTCTCTCCTTCTCTTCTTTGCTCGTTTTCTTTTGATAATTTAACTTAACAAAGATTCTCTATTTCATCATTTATTTCGAAACACTCATTCAAAAAATTATTTTATAAATCAAATCCACTTCTATTTTCTTTCTCTAATACTTCTGAGTTTGGAACTTAGGTAAAACTTACTCATTTTGCTTTCTAATAATTTCATTTAAGTCTATATGTTTATATTTGACTGTTACCAAAAGCATGTGTAGTGAACTGATTGGTTTTCATTTCTAAATAGTTGGTAATTTCAGTTGTGGTTTTCTTTTAAAGTTTGTTTTGTCCCCAATTATTGTGAAGGGTTTTGAAAGAAAAAGTAAAATTTGATTGACTTTTGTTTTTTCTGGGCATTTTCTTGTTGATTTCTAATTTTACAAGCAAAAAACAATTCTTACACTAGATAACATGGTAGAGAGTTCCAATTTGTGGCTTCCCTTCCAGAAAAACAAACAAACAGCTCTACTAAAGAATGTGTACTTTACTAAGACCTAACTCACCCTGTAGGGCACTGATAAACCAGACCTCCACCTTGAGATCAGTTTTTTATGCTAGATTATAAGCACTTTATATTTCATTTTGAGCTAACCTATGAATTAGAATTAACCTAAAATCTGGGCAGGATGATGTGAATGTAGGTGTGCACTTGTGGAATATTACATATGAGAAAATGTTGTCACTCTTTCAACAAACACTTATTGAGAGGCTACGACATGCAGGGTGTGTTCCTAAACACTTGAGACTCATTAGTGAAAATAGAAAAGTAATCCCTGCCCATGTAGAGATTGTGTATTATTAGGAAATCCAGACAATAAATAATAGAATACATAAATTATAAAATATTTTTGAAAGCCATAATTGCTATGGATAAAATAAATAGAGTAAATAAAAGGGCTGGGTTTCTTAACTGTGATTTAGAAATAAGAGTGTCAGTCAGAGTGGCATTGAGCATTGAGGAGGCAGATATCTGGCGAAAGGAATTTGAGACAGAAAGGAAAAAAGATCCAAAGGCCCTGTGGTAGAGAGCGTTTTGAAGGCCTGAGTAGCAAACCAGAGGGATGGGAGAACTGAGCAAGGCAGGCAGGCAGGCAGCTGTGGAAGGTGAGATCAGGGCTTAAGGGGAGGTGATGAAATCATGGAAAGCCTTTGTAGGTCATGAAAACTTGTGATCCACTGAAGTTTAAAAATTAAAATTTTCCCTGAAGGTATTTTGGCCCAGGCCTCCCTTCCTTGGATTTAAATTGTAAAAATGTCTTCATCTTTAATTAATAGATGAAGAAAGTCCAGGACTTGTCACAATCCACCCTTGCAGTCTGGGTTGTACTCCCTTCCCTTCAGCACTTTGGAAGGAGAAAAATATGAACTTCTGCATATTCACAAATATAAGTATACTGTTGTACCAACAATGCCCAGGTGATTAGAGAATGGGCTGATTTTGACCCTAAATGTAGGCCAGGGCTCTGGGTACCATTTCACCTTCTCTGTTTCCCCATCACTGCAACTTCTCCTATAATGTAACCATCTGAAGCTGTCATAGACTTCTGATGTGGTGTCAGATGTCAGTCTGGCATTTTAATTAAGCACAGACAATGACTTGTTTCCGGAAGTCCCACGGTAGACAACTATTGATTTGCTTTTCAGTTTAGCATTTGGACAACGTACCAGATTGACAGCCACACCAACTTGAGTTTTTCTTTTTTTTTTAAACTTTCTGTCCTGGATCCTACCTAGCTCAAACCTCAGCCAATACTTTCATCTTTCCTGAATCCAGAACAGATGTGATCTATGCTAAATGAAACAAGGTATTCACAATTACAAAAATAAAAAATGAAACAACCAATTCATATCAGATGACAGGGACAGTATAAATGAGAGACTGACAGCCCCATGTTTTCAGGAACTGTGACTGTTTTGTTTACTACAAAATAAAAGTGCTTCCACAGAAACTGATTAAATATTTGGGGAAATAAATGAATAGATGGAAAGTAGATATGTTTTCGCAATAAGAGAAGTGACCATTAGTAAGAAATACTGTTTCCTACTTACTAATTACGTGTCCTTGGCCACTACATATAACTTTTCTGTGCCTCAGTCTCTAGCTGTAAAATGGGTATAATAATGGCCATTCGTGTATTCTGATAGCAAAACAAATAATTTAGTGCAAGTAGAAGCCACCTAGCACACATTCGACCCTTACATTTTACTTGTATCACTTCTCATACTCCACCATTGTTTCCTTGAACACACACCCATATATGACTGTCAGCACAATTCTGTGTCTGAAATATTTTACTAAGATCCTCGGATTTGCCTGTTGACATCTCATTTATTGTTCACGACCTGCCTGCTTGAGCAGCCTCCCCAGTTACCCCATCATCTGAATATGTCTAGAACTTCATTTTCAGCAGCCTGTGCTATTGCTTGTCTCCTGTTGCCTTCTGATTATGAAAATCTGCATAGGCAAGCATTCCAGAAGGCTTCCCATGGGGAAGTCAGCACTGAATTTTAAATAAAAATGTTGAATTAAATTAATTATGTAAAACTACTTGTGTGCGTTCAGCTTTCAGACTGCTAGGATTACTGTACACTGCACATTGATAGCCCAGCCTTCCTAGTCCAGAATCAGACTTCCATGAATCAGCTGACAAACAAGGATAGCTAGAACTTGGGAGAGTGCAACTTGAACCTTTACTTTTGGAAGTGTCACTCCTGGGCAAGGTATTTTAACTTGCTATTCCTCAATTTCTTCTCCTTTAAAATGAGACAAAAATTATACCTAATTCATAGAGTTGCTGTGGGACTGTATGTGTTAATACATGTAAAGTACATTGAACTATTTCTGGCCCATAGTGAATACTTGTGTATTATCGTTGTGTTATTATATTTATTTGCTATTATATTCACATTGGGGACAACATTAATTTTAAGTATTTGATTGCACCATATCCTTATCATTAAAATAAAGTGATCCTAACTTGTGGTTCTCCATAAATAGAAATTACCAGTACTTGACCAAGATGGAGTAATCAGGAAATATTTCTTGAAGAGGTGAATGCCAAACCTAACATTGTCTGGTGTCCTACCCATTTCCTGCCTTTCTCCTTATGTGCCCTACTCTTCAGGCATGGTATTTTCTCAAGAAGACTGTCCTCACTTCCATCATCCATTTTTTTGACTTGGTCCATTCCTAATTCCACTACAAAATCTAAGTCAAAGCACTTTCGTAGTGAGCCTTTCTCAGCCAACTGTATTTATCCAATGCCATCTTAGTGTAGTATATGGGTCCAAGCCCAGGCTCTGGCATTAAGCAGCCCAAGGCCTCCATCCTGGCTCTGCCACGTATCATCCATGTGCAGTAGTGTAAGTGACTTACCATCTCCAAGTCTCACATCTCAGTTCCTTCTTATATTAAATACACCTACTTCTTGGGGTTGATATAAAGATCTAGTGAAAGAATACAGCTATGGGCTCAACACAGTGTTTGCAGACACTGAGAATACACCTTTATAAATACTGGCCATTTTGTGGTCATTTTAAATTTCTTGACTTTCACAATATTTTTCACCTTGCACTATAATCATCTATATCAATATGCACATGCATCTCAGACAGTAGGCCCTCTGTAAACATTTACTGGCTAAAGAAAAAATAAATGCATTCCCAGAGGGTGGAGTATGTCCCAGCTCTGCAAAATCAGGTTGGCAATGCTAAGCACATGGACCCCTGAAGTAGAGTTGCCAGATTTAGCAAATGAAACTACAGGGCATCCATCTAAATTTGAACTTTAGTCAAAAAACAAATCATTTTTAGTAAAAGTATGTTCTATGCAATATTTGAGATATACTTAGAGTAGAAATTTGTTTATCAGAAATTCAAATGTAACTGAGTGCTCTGCATTTTATCTGGAAACCCTGCCCTGAAGCCACTTTCAAATCCATAAATCTTTCTCTTCCCGTGCCAAGATTGAGAATGGGGACTCAAGTCCATCCATGGGACACCCAGTCAAAGTCATGATAAAGGTAAATGGAATTTAATCCTGTATTATTCTTCTATTCAATCTAAGTATAGGTAAAACTCATTTATCTTGAAGTAGCCACTACTATTAAATTAACTTTCATTCCTCAAAAGAATATAATAGACAATGGTATCTTTGTTTTTTTCTATTGAGGTAGCAATAAAGACTTTCATAAAATCTTCCAAAATTACAGGAATCTCAGGTCTTTATTTGCCTCTTTTATTTGATCAAATCTAGGGAAGAAGAAGAGTTTGTTGGGTGGTCTTGGTCACCCCAAGTTATCTTATTTGGGAAACTACTTAGTTAACTTAATAGTTCACTGCTCACATCCCTGGCATCAGTGACACTTTTCTTTAATATAATTTAGTACTTAGACATTTTCAATCTGTAATGGTTATTATTTAGCACAGGTTGTTGCTACATGCAGTATATAGGTTCCATATGTGTCTTGTTCAATTCTTTATCCCTAGCTCCTAGCAAAGTTCTTGACACAGAGTTGAAGGTCAGTACACAGTTGGTGAGTAAACAAGTGGTTAAAAGCTCAGACTGTGGAGACAGACAAAACCAGATCCAGATTTAGACCCTGTCACTAGCTGGATGACCTTGAAAAATTCCTTATTCTCTCAAGACTTAATTTGTTGTCTATAAAATGGGGCTACAAATAGTAGCTAGGACATAGGGATGCTTTGAAGATGAAATGAAATCTTGCATTTAAGCTATTTAGCAAAGGGCCTGGCACTGTGGCAAGTGCTTCAGAATGGAGTTGATATCACATTACATTTCTGATGCTACTGTAGGCACAGGGACAACGAAATACCACCCCTGCTGCATGATAACCACCTTGAGTTAATTCCCTAGCTCAGCTACCCTGAAAAAACTGATAAGAGTAAGAAAGTCAACATGTTTCTAGGCAACATCGCTAATGTTAAAAAATAACCCTGGGGGCTTCCCTGGTGGCGCAGTGGTTGAGAGTCCGCCTGCCAATGCAGGGGACACGGGTTCGTGCCCCAGTCAGGGAAGATCCCACATGCCGCGGAGCGGCTGGGCCCATGAGCCATGGCCGCTGAGCCTGTGCGTCCGGAGCCTGTGCTCCACAATGGGAGAGGCCACAACAGTGAGAGCCCCGCATACCACAAAAAATAAATAAATAAAATAACCCTGAGTATTAAAGTACATCTGGATTGGGAAAAACTATAAACAAACTATAAATACACCATGCTTTGGGATTCTCTGAGTGCTGTGTAACATGTGTATTGTATGAATATGTGGTGGTCACCCTGGAAGCTATTCATGTGGGGTGTTAAGACAGATATCAACTCTTCCGGAATATGAAGCTTCTAAGCCAGAGCAGCCCTATACCCACCAACCTTGTCTCCTTGGACCTGAAGTTGTCATCTGGAAAGAAGACAGTTTTCAGATGGCTGTGTGACCTGCTACCTGGACTGCCACAAAAGGAAGAGTTGACATGTCCTGTGGGCAAGCTGCATCTCCTCTCCTCTTGTCATCCTGGTAGATTCCCAGTGGGGCCCCTTGTAGTCTCAAGATTCTAATGCTCACTTAAGCCTGAGAAAATGCCTGGGTGTTCTAGCGCTGTTCAGTGGAAGGGACATCCTCAATAAATTGCTCAGTGATCTTAGAATCTTAGGACTAGAAGCAGTCTCACATGCCATCCCCTTTGACAATTTATCCAGTGTTGGAAGCTCTTCTGCAATATTTTCAATAACTGGGCAGCTGATCTCTTTGACATTTTTTCAACCACAAGTACAGATATACCTCTTAGGAATCCATTTCATTGCCACGCAGTCCTCATTATACAGGGCTTTGTTCTATATCGAAATCTGCCTACCTGAAATATCTAACCATTAGTTTTATATCTTTCCTGTCATGAGAGCTACACATAAGTTTAGATTCTTCCCCAGGACTAATATTTACGTATTTTCAGGCATCAATTTTATCCTCCATTAATCTCTTATTTTCAGCAAAAATATGCCAAGTTTCCTCAACTTTTCCCTATTGTCTTTGACATCTTTCTGCCCTTCTTCCTAGACTGAGCCATCACATTAATCTTTCAGTGTAGTTTCTAGAGAAAGTGGCACTATCCCTAACTCAGGGTAAAGGTATACTTCTGGAAGTAGGGCAATTTATTTTAAATTATGGGAATAAGAAATAATTATGATTTTAAAAATTAAGGCAGAAATTGCAGAGAAGAAAACAAAACCACTAAAACACATGACAAAAATACATATGTATTCATGATATGAATGACCATAATTGATAAAAGAAAACAGCAACATAGTGCTATGCTTGATTTCATGTTTTGGAGAAATACCACCTGTATTCAAATTCTGGCATGCACATTTGGAAAAGCTATTTAATGTCTCTAACCCCTAGTTGTCCCATCTGCAAAACAGCAAAAGTAATGGTATAGATTGCACTGGGTTCTTGATGACAGAAATAAATAATCAATGTAAAATATTCCATATACACTTGGTTGAGAGTAAACTGTATGGAAACCAGTATTGCATTCTGATAAATACTGCTACCTCTCAGCTTAAATCTCTGTTCTATCATTTACTAAGAAATCTTAGGCAAGTTATTAATCCTTCCTCCATCTCTATTTTCTTAGATGAAAAATGGAGATTGTAGCAGATTATATTCTATAAAGATCAGTGGAAAAATATTTCCAGTCTGACACCTCGTCTCAAAACGTGTCAATTCCCTTATCAAGAAGTGGAGTCTCTGCTTCTCGCTTTCAACCTGGGTAGGCTTTTGTGACCGCCTGGCAAGTAGGCATGGAGAAATGATGTCACGTGACTTGCCAGGCTCGGTCATAAAAGGTGATACAACTCCTGCTTCCCTTTCTCTCTCTCACTCTTTCCCCTTGGATTTTTGCTTTTGAAGCTGTCCTCTAAGAAGTCTGGCTACCCAGAAGCTACCAGGATGAAGAGGTTAGAGAGAATTAGAAAGAGATATCTCAAGAGTTGCAGCTATTCCTGCCCCCCAGCCACTAAGTCTCCATGGAACAGGCCACAGACATATGTGCAAATGAGCCCTCAGATCATTCTAGCCCCATCATCTGACTGCAATCATATGAGAGACCCTGAATGAGTGAAAGCATACTGTGAGGTTACTTAACCTCAGAATCATGAGACAATGACACAACGATTGCTGTTGTTTAAATTATTTATTTATTTATTTAAAGGAACATTTATTTATTTATTTTTTGGCTATGTTGGGTCTTTGTTGCTGTGTGCGGGCTTCCTCTAGTTGCGGCGAGCAGGGGCTACTCTTCATTGTGGTGCACAGGCTTCTCATTGCAGTGCCTTCTTGTTGAGGAGCACAGGCTCTAGGCACACAGGCTTCAATAGTTGTGGCACGCAGGCTCAGTAGTTGTGGCTCACGGGGTCTATAGCACAGGCTCAGTAATTGTGGCACATGGGCTTAGATGCTCCACAGCATGTGGGATTTTCCTGTACCAGGGATCAAACCCATGTCCCCTGCATTAGCAGGTGGATTGTTTTTTTTTTTAATACATCTGCTTTTTTTTTTTTTTAAAGGGAACTTTATTATTTTATTTATTTATTTTTGGCTGTGTTGGGTCTTTGTTGCTGTGTGGGCTTTCTCTAGTTGTGGTGAGCAGGGCCTACTCTTCATTGCAGTGTGTGGACTTCTCATTGCTTTGGCTTCTCTTGTGGAGCACAGGCTCTAGGCTCATGGGTTTCAGTAGTTGTGGCACATGGGCTCAGTAGTTGTGGCTCATGGGCTCTTTAGCTCAGGCTCAGCAGTTGTGGCACACGAGCTTAGCTGCTCCATGACATGTGGGATCTTCCCAGAACAGCGATCGAACCCATGTCCCCTGCATTGGCAGGTGGATTCTTAACCACTGCACCACCAGGGAAGTCCCCGATTGCTTTCGTTTTAAGTCACCACATTTTGGGATGACTGGTTAGGCAGCAATATATAATATATAATGCAAAGCTAGAATAGTATCTGACTCATAAGGCTTATGAGGATTATATGAGATGACTCATGTAAACTACTGAATATAGAGAAGTGGTTCTCAAACTTTAGTGTCCAATTCTATCACCTGGGGGCTTATTACAAAACAGATTCCAGGGCCCACCCCAGAATTTCTGATTTACTCAGCCTAGAGGGAAACCTGAGTGCTTAATTTCTTTTTTGTTTGTTTGTTTTTAATTTTTTATTTTGTATTGGAGCATAGTTGATTAACAATGTCATGTTACTTTCAGGTGTACAGCAAAGTGATTCAGTTATACATATACATGTATCTATTCTTTTTCAAATTCTTTCCCATTTAGGTTGTTACAGAATATTGAGCAGCGTTACCTGTGCTATACAGTAGGTCCTTGTTGGTTATCTATTTTAAATATAGCAGTGTGTACATGTCATTCCCAAAGCCCTTATCTATTCCTCCCCACCCCCTTACCCCCTGGTAACCACAAATTCGTTCTCTAAGTATGCGAGTCTGTTTCTGTTTTGTACATTAGTTCATTTGTATCTTTTTTTTTTTTAGATTTCATATATAAACAATATCATACGATATTTATCTTTCTCTGTCTGGTTTACTTCACTTAGTATGATAATCTCTGGGTCCATCCATGTTGCTGCAAATGGTGTTATTTCATTCTTTTTTATGGTTGAGTAACATTCCATTTTATATATATATATATATATATATATATATATATATATATATATATAATGTGATATATATATATGACATCTTCTTTATTCATTCATCTCTCGATGGACATTTAGGTTGCTTCCATGTCTTGGCTATTGTAAATAGTGCTGCAATGAACACTGGAGTGCATGTATCTTTTCGAATTAGAGTTTTCTCCAGATATATGCAGTGGAGTGGGATAACAGGATCATATGGTAACTCTTTTTTTATTTTTCTAAGGAACCTCCATACTGTTCTCCATAATGGCTGTACCAATTTACATTCTCACTAAAAGTGTAAGAGAGTTCTTTTTTCTCCATATCTTCTCCAGCATTTATTATTTGTAGACTTTTTGATGATGGGCATTCTGACCAGTGTGAGGTGATAACCTCATTGTAGCTTAGCTGATGCTGATGCTGATGCTGTTGGTTTAGGGACCACATTTTAAAACCATGTCATACAGCAAACACTCAATTATTAATTTTATTCTTACTACTGTTTTTAGTACTCACTGTTTTTATTTTATGAAACTTAATTAAGCATTGCCAGTTTTTTGGGGTACAAAGGAGAGTTACACCCAGTTTCTCTCCATGACTCACAGTCTAATTTATCATTTTTATCCCTAGTTTTGATCACAATGACTATCACATAATAAGTGCTTAAGAATTGCTTGTAATAGGAATATGAAGGGTCCCCACATCAACTTATGGGTATATGATGTAATGAAGTGAGACAGCATAAGAAAGAGTAAGATACAGAGAAAGGAGAGGAAAGGGAGAGAGAAGGAGGGAGAGAGAGATAGGAAGGAAAGTGTGGGAGGAGAATTTTACTCTCCTTGCTCTAAAACCTTTTTCTTCACACTATGACAAGTTTTCACATTGTCCTTTTCTAATTTTAAGATGTGCATTTCATGACAGGAGCATCTTGTCTCCAAACCCCCTTTCATTTCTTCAGTTTCTTTAAAATAGAATGGTAAAATCATTGAATGATTGTGTAACAGAAATAGTAAAAAAGAAACCAAAAAACTGTTATCAGATTCTTGTTTGATTTTATTTTATGGCTATTGTCTAGCCTGATAAAAAATGCATCAATTATTTGGATGTTTGAGCTCTGCCTTTAGCTCAGGATGCTGGTACATCAGCATTCATCTTATTGACAAGATCTTGTGGATATGAAAGTATAAAAATATGACTGGACAGAACAAGACTCAAGGATTCCCTGGAGGCCTCTGGTTTCCATATAGCCCAAATTTTAAATGTACTTACAAGATCAGCCATGTCTGTGAGCCCTGTCGATTTCAAAGCACGTATTTAATATTTGGCTCTCTCCTTTCCCATCCCATCAAGAGGAAGATCATGAGAACACATCACACAGTCTATATAAAAGCTCTCCAAGCCTGTAGAGCCCTACTTATATACACTTAAATCAATTAATACCTTGTTCCTTTATTTGTAACAGCTTGTAAGTCTTCTTGAGAATTCAAATGTTAGTTTGCATACTATATAACTTAATGTATGATGCGTTGAGGATTATTCTGCACCTATTAATTTTTAAATGCTTAGGGAAATGCACAAAAGGAGAAAATGTGGCCCCTGCCTTACTGGAAGACATGATTTTGAGAGAAAGACAATATTTTTAAGTGAGACAAGATTTGCCTTTGTTAAACAGTCATGACATCATGTTGTTTTCCTGCTAAAAGCCTTTTAACACCATATTGCTTTTAGGAAACAAATAAACAAACTTTATGGAATGACTGGCAAAGCCTCTATGATCTAGCTCTATTTTCCATCTAATCAGTTTCAACTTTCTCATCTCTTCCATATATCTACCACCCCTTA
Source organism: Pseudorca crassidens (assembly GCF_039906515.1). Lineage (NCBI taxonomy): Eukaryota > Metazoa > Chordata > Mammalia > Artiodactyla > Delphinidae > Pseudorca > Pseudorca crassidens. Next base: position 59,341,285 of record NC_090304.1, read on the forward strand.
GACTTGGCAGTCATTCCAACACCCACCATCTCCTCTCATATTAACATGGCTTTGCACTTACATTTTTCTTTCCTAGAAGCTATCATCATTGATGTTTACACAGTGTATGATACATAGTAACCATACCATACAAAAGATTTCTAGAATTGCTTATTAATATTGCCCTGTTACTGTGTTATTTTAACCTTTGCCTATGCCAACAGACTGCAAGATAAATGGTAGAGTTGTTTCCAACCTCACTTTTGTATCACCCCGTAAAATCTAGTGGGGTTCCTGGTTAATTGAGCAAAAGAAGGAAAATACACATATTCAAAACAATTAGGATAAAATGAAAAATAGAATTTAAAAAATACCATGTGGTAGGAAGAAAAGAGACTATGGACCGTGATTAAACTAGCAATACATTTTAGCTAAGGATGACCTCCAGGAGGAGGTAAAATGTTTTATCTTAATGAACCTATGTCAAATTGCACATCCAGAAGCCAGTTCATGCTCTGGTGGCAGTACCTGCACCAACAACTCAAAAGCTTGCATAACCATCAACCTTATTTGTAAGAAGAAAAACACAGGTATAGAATTAGGAAACTCACAATTGCTAATTGCATATGATGTATCAATATGTCATTAAGATTTGGAACAATCCTATAAGATATGAACTTATATACACTTTAATAGAGGAGTAATCAGAGTCTTCAAGAAGTAAATAAATTATACAATGCCATACTTTGAGTGTCAAAGCTAGGATTCAGACCCAAGAGTATGCAGAAGCTCATGGTCTTTTCAATATATAACAATGTTATTCAGTTACTAAGAGAAAGAGAAGGAACATAGTTTTCCCATGGTAGTGTGTTTTCTAGGAAAGGAAGAAAAACTGATTGAAACTACTATTCATTCACTTAAGCTTTTAGTAAAGCTACATCTTGGGGATGCAATGGTAAGGATCAAAATAACACAAATATATAGCCTCTGTTCTTGTGGAGTTTGTGAGAAGCAGGCATAAATAAAACTCTACATAAATAAATGCAAAATTACAACTGTGTTCAATGTGATTAAAAAAATAAAAGAGCTGTATAGTACTTTGAATTTCCTAGAACGGAGAGAACAGATCTTATCTTGTCTTTCCTTCTGATGTGTTGAAAGAATGGTGATCTAAAAGAAAAGCTGGGATCCACAGGAATGTGTGTGTTGGCAGAAGAGAGTACTCAGAAGGAAGAAATATTTCAGGCATAGGAAATAGCACAAACAAAAGCCTGGGAATGGGAAGGATGGTCTTATGTTTAGGAAACTGAGGGAAGAATATTGTACTCTACTTTTTGACCTAAGAGAACATTATATAGAAGTCTTCTTACATTAAAATCTGGGAAAATAGGAAGATTTTGTGTCTACGAAAGATCACCTCTGACTTGAAATAAAGCCTCAACCCGGGCTTATCAAATGTCTTTCCTTCTTTAACCGTCATGCTTCTCACCCCATGGTAGAGATTTTAAACACTTAAGCCACAAATGCCCAAGCTGCAGCATAGGATGGATTTGTTTCAGGATAATCACTAGAAGGATTGTTATCAATTTCCTTAATAGACAAGTAGAGATTGTTCAGAAATCTGGGACATATAACAAGATTAAGCTGAGTCTGGATTGTGCCTGATTTGGGCTCAAACCTATAACTTTACCAGTTAGGTCAGCTTGGGCAGTCAACAATTGATCTGAGCTTCAAGTTCTTTGTCTGTAAAATATTGTAATGAGTAAATAGGAGAAGAAACCTAAAGGTCTAAGCACATATTCAATACTTCACCCTTTCTTCCCCTTTTCCTTCCTTTATTCAATTCCATTTCATCTTCTTAGACTATGTGTACTGCTTTCAGTCTTCTGACAAAATGCCGTCTACCCACCTTCCCTTCATCTTTTTGGTTTAGTATCTTTTCTCTTTTATTCCTGGTGATGAATTTAAAAAGATCTTGTTTTTATTACCTTCATGCTATATTGAATCCCAGAGAATGTTATTCTATCATAAACCAGGACTAATCTCTTCCTTATTGAAATGATACTGTATAACATGCTGTATAATTACACTGTTTTCCATAGCACCAAAAGAGAATCATGAAAGAAAATGACATTTTTGTCCATTTCAAAGACAAAAGGTTTCCAGAAAACTGTGTTGAATCAGTGATACTCACTTGAGAATGTGAAGTCCTTTGTATGGGGATGGGGTGAGTAAAAGGAATGGGCTACATTTGCATTTGTCACACACAGTTTTGCTTATGTTTGGGGTAATAGTTCATAAAGATATGTCTTTTCCCCCTCAATTTACAATAATCTCTATTTCATCAAAGTCACCACTTAGATCCATGTTTTCTTTTAATTGTTTATCCATTATTAGCAGCACTACAAAGACAGGTGTCAGGCTTGGAAAGGCCAGGTGTCTTAGGGAATGTGCTTGGTGGTTAGTTAGAGATACTTGGCAATTCTTTGCTGAGCCTTTGTATTTGTGCTGGAAATAGCATCCCTGTTCTGGAAGCAAGTCCCTCATGTCTACAGTCAACACTGCCTTCATGTTAATCCAAAGGCAGCAACCTAGCTCTTCCTCTGTATGTTGTTTTTAAGAAACACAGCTATGAAAAAAGAAAGACGGTCCCATCTCATTCTTTCTATATATGCAGTCAACACTCCACTTTCTCCCACAGTTTTATTTTCTTATCTATAACTCCCTCACTATTTGGTAAGCTCCTTGAATCAAGAGACTTTATCTTGTCTACAATTGTATACCTAGCACTTAAGTGTCCAATAAATAGGAGTTTAATTACAAAATAGGAAAAGATTGCTCCCTACTTCAATGCATCCACCATTTACTTGCAGTGGGTCTTAGGGTCTTTTAATTCATACAGACTTTCACAGTATTTCTCACAGGAAGAAACACAGGAAAAAAAATTGCTTAGTACTTGGTATGTGCTAGGTACCATGGTCTGCATTTTCATACATTAACTCAATGTACACCACAACTATGGTAGTTAAGTATTTTCCACCTGCCTCGCCTTACAGAAAAGAAAACTAAGGCTCAGAGAAATTAAGAGACCTTATCAAGGCCACATAGCAAGAAAGTGTCAGAACATGAATTTGAAGACATGGCTAAGATGGAAGAACCTGTATTTTGCCTTAAGGGGTGGGTGGAGGGGCTGATACTGGGAGGGGAAAAGAAAAGAGAACAATGAGAAATAAAGAAAAGTGGTTTCAAGAATTCTAACAGAAAATGGTTATGAAGAACCTAGGGGCAGGACAGGAATAAAGATGCAGATGTAGAGAACGGACTTGAGGACATGGGGAAGGGGAAGGGTAAGCTGAGACGAAGTGAGGGAGTGGCATGGACTAATATATACTACCAAATATAAAATAGGTAGCTAGTGGGAAGCAGCTGCACAGCACAGGGAGATCAGCTGGGTGCTTTGTGACCACCTAGAGGGGTGGGATAGGGAGGGTGCGAGGGAGACCCAAGAGGGAGGGGATATAGGGATATATATATAGCTGATTCACTTCGTTATAAAGCAGAAACTAACACACCATTGTAAAGCAATTATACTCCAATAAAGACGTTTAAAAAAAAAAAAGAATTCTAACAGAAGGTATAAGTGAATGGGATGATGTACTATTTGAATAGTACAGCTTCTTGAAAAAAGTCTCAGCAATTTGAATTTTAAATTATTGGATCTCTAAGTATACTTCGATTATCTGTATATCTAGTCTTGATCCTAGTCTACATTTTCAATAGAATGATCTATAATGAGGCTAATGATAAAACAGTTGTTTTAAGAGGTGTTTATTATTAAATTCTTATATACCTTACACAATTAGAGTGGGAAAAATTAGCCTCATATGGTCCTATGCTACAATTGCTAGGTCTGTGATTTTGTGAGCCAAATAGCTTGGCATAGAGGACCTGGGTTCCCTCTTGGGGCTGTTTTGAGGAAAATCAATCAGGCAGTGATGCAATTATAGCACCTGCAAATATTATTGTAACCTTTTCTACCCACTCTCTACCTCAGTTTGGGTTCCCAAGGAAGCAAAGTCTGAAATGGAATTTAGCACGCAGGGTTTTTATTTAGATATGCCCTTGGGAGCAACACCTGTGGAAGGGATGGGTAGGAAGTGTTATTTGGCACAGGGAGAAGGCAAGCAGCCATATGGCCAACTACAGCCTCTGCACCTACACAGAGAGTTCTGGAGCTAGACTGTCCCCTCTGAATTGTCCCAAGGTGGGTAATGTACAGGTCTTTATACTCCTCAACTGATTATTCACTCAGTGTGGGCCATGCCAGGAAAGGGTTTGACCTTGGGCGGGGCAGCTCTCTGCAGCCAAGGCAGTCTCTGAAGGAGCTGATAGCTGAAGGCTCTAATAACTTTGCCCGACATCAGCAGCTGGGGAAACATGTTCCTCATGGAAGAGGAATCTGAGTGGTACTGGAAGATACAGTGTCCACCACAGAGTCTAAATGATAAAATCCCCTACCAAGATGTCTTTCTTTACCAATGTAGCGATATCCAACCACAGGAAGCCATCTCTTCCTGTGAACAAGAACAGTGGCTACACAGTATTTCGAGTTCGCTTGCATTTATTTATGAACCTTATATCCCGTTTACAGTTTTAATTTAGGTAGAACAAAGAGGGATTTTTTGTGAGCTTTAGGTTTTATTTTAGATGAGCTTACAGACAGACTTTACATGGTATATTAGTCAGCTCAGGCTACCATAATAACATAAAACAGACTGGGTGGCTTAAACAACAAATGTATTTTCTCATAGTTTTGGGGGCTAGAAGTCCTAGATCAAGATTTGATTTCTGATGAAGCCTCTCTTCCTAGCTTTCAGATGGTTACCTTCTTTCTGTGTTCTCACATAGCCTTTCCTCTGTGCATGCATGGAGAGATAAAGACATCTCTGGTATCTCTTCCTCCTCTTATAAGACTACCGCCTTATCAGGATAGGGCCCATCCTTATGACATCATTTAACATTAATTATCTCCAAATATCTCCAAATATAGTCAGATTGGGGGGTTAGGGCTTCAGCATATGATTTGTGGGGTTCACAATTCAGTTCATAAGACAAGATAATTGAGAATTATATCTAATTCCAAGTGTTATACAAAATGAATGTTTCTTTGGTTATTTTCTTTCTTTGTAGAGACCTAGTAAATATTCTCTAAGGCTAATGGATAGTACCTTAATTGCTGAGTTTAATTGGTTTTCTTTTTTATTTAAATTTAGGCTTACTCTAAATTTATTCTATCGTTATGTATCAGGGCTTTACGCGCCTAACTTCAAGAACCTTTCTTCTATAACTGCTCATTTAACCTGTATGCTGTTCTGCATATCCCTCAAATATCTGATCATTCTTTGGTATACAAATTGCATTAGAACTGAGATGTATACACCTATTTTCTCACACATAAGTTGGGAAGAAAAACTGATGATGACTTAGGGAGAAAATTCTGCCATTTTAGATGTAATGAGTGAGCATTCAAATTATTTCATTACAGAAAGATTTCATTCACTAGGAAGCCTTCCCTTTGACTTCGTAATTCTGTTCCTAAGTTTTTGCCTGTAAGAAATCACTATATATACATACACACATATATAGAGAGAGATAGAGGTATATGTACACACAAACACAGACACAGACACATATAGACACAAAAGGATGTTTGTTACAGCATTATTAATCAAATTGAAAAATTAGAAGCCATGTAATTGTCTAATAATAAAATTCTAGTAAAACAATTTATGATATAGCTGCTCAAACATAATATACAGACACAAATTGCCTAGTAAATAATATTTATGACAAGGACTACTTATCATAAAACTTATTTAGGTTTCAAAATAGTTTATATAAATATCTCTATATGAATATGAGTATTTGTACATAGGAAAATATAGAATGGTATACAGCTAAATATTAATAGATGCTATCTCTGAGGGGTAGGAAGATAGATTATTTTTTCAAGTTGATACATGATGAAGAATGACTAAAGGAAATAGAAATTGACATGAGAGAGCACATGACAGACTCTTAGGTCTGGAAGTCCATCCTTGAAGGATTAATCTAATTTCCTTGTTTACAGATGAGGACAATCTTTTTCAGAGGGGAAAAAATTATATGTAAAGTCTCCCAGATTTAGAACTAGAACCCAAATCTCTACTCTCAGTTTACAGCTTGTCCACTCTAACAAATTATTTTCCGTAATAGACCTCATTCCTTTATGATTATTTATATTTGAGGCAGAATTAGCCCATTTGAATTTTAAGATTTCTCCTACAGTACAAAATTCCTGAAGTGTTTAATCATACTAGGCAGGGCCAGAATATATTCTACATGAGAAAGTACTGGTAAAGCATTTGAATTTTATTCAACTCTACAAAGGAAACAGCAATATGAATGATTCTTAAAAACATTATGCTAAAAAAAATGCCTTACACAAAAGAATATATGTTACTCTGATGTGCTAGAACAGGCAAAAACAAAACAAAACAAACAAACAAAAAGAGAAAAAACAAATGAGAAGGAAAATCAGACCCATAGTTATGTCAGTTTGAAGGGGGGTGGGGGGGAGGTGGGGGGGTGGACTTTTGGGAAGAGGAATAAGGAGAATCTTTAAAGTGATGTTCTGTTTCTTGATTGAGGATTGGGTTATACAGGAGTATGCATGTCTAACTCATTGAATGCATGCTTAAGATTTGTTTATTCCTAACATGTAAAATTTACCTAAAAGATTAAAAAAAAAATCATGGAGAAAAGTTGTACTCTTATGGATATGCATGCTCAAGTACTTCAGAAGACATGTATGGCTGTCTACAATTTATTCTGAAATATAAAAGGAAAAAAAAAAGTCCATGGACTTCCCAGAACGTCTGCTGCCAGTGTCTTTGTCCCCCTGCGGAGCCACAACCACCCCCTACCTCTGAAAGACTTGCCCAAGCACATGGCCAACAAGGATCTGCTCTGATGAGACGTGACTTAATGGCCAATGCAGCTTCCTCTGCTATTTTAGTCTAGCGTAATCCGAATGGAGCTCTTGGGGGCAGCCATGTGGATGAAAGGCTCTTGGTGCTGCAGCCAGGAGTCAGTCCTGTGCCTCTCAGGTGGGAGGGCTAACTTCAGGACACTGGTCCACAAGAGACGTCCCAGATCCACGTAGTATCAAACAGCGAAAATCTCCCAGGGATCTCCATCTCAACACCAACACCCATCTTCATTCAACTACCAGCAAACTGCAGTGCTGGACAACCTATACCAAAAAACTAGCAACACAGGAACACAACCCCACCCATTAGCAGAGAGGCTGCCTAAAATCATAATAAGTCCACAGACACCCCAAAACACACCACCAGACGTGGACCTGCCCACCAGAAAGAAAAGATCCAGCCTCATCCACCAGAACACAGGCACTAGTCCCCTCCACCAGGAACCCTACACAACCCACTGAACCAAATTTAGCCACTGGGGACAGACACCAAAAACAACGGAAACTACGAACCTGCAGCCTGCAAAAAGGAGACCCCAAACACAGATAAGCAAAATGAGAAGACAGAAAAACACACAGCAGATGAAGGAGCAAAGTAAAAACTCACCAGACCAAACAAATGAAGAGGAAATAGGCAGTCTACCTGAAAAAGAATTCAGAATAATGATAGTAAAGATGATCCACAATCTTGGAAATAGAATAGAGAAAATGCAAGAAATATTTAACAAGGACCTAGAAGAACTAAAGATGAAACAAACAACGATGAACAACACAATAAATGAAATTAAAAATACTCTAGAAGGGATCAATAGCAGAATAACTGAGGCAGAAGAACGGAAAAGTGACCTGGAAGATAAAAGAGTGGAAATAACTACTGCAGAGCAGAATAAACAAAAAAGAATGAAAAGAATTAAGGACAGTCACAAAGACCTCTGGGACAACATTACATGCACCAACATTCGAATCATAGGGGTTCCAGAAGAAGAAGAGAAAAAGAAAGGGACTGAGAAAATATTTGAAGAGATTATAGTTGAAAACTTCCCTAATACAGGAAAGGAAATAGTTAATCAAGTCCAGGAAGCACAGAGAGTCCCACACAGGGTAAATCCAAGGAGAAACATGCCAAGACACATATTAATCAAACTATCAAAAATTAAACACAGAGAAAACATATTAAAAGCAGCAAGGGAAAAACAACAAATAACACACAAGGGAATCCCCATAAGGTTAACAGCTGATCTTTCAGAAGAAACTCTGCAAGCCAGAAGAGACTGGCAGGACATATTTAAAGTGATGAAGGAGAAAAACCTACAACCAAGATTACTCAACCCAGCAAGGATCTCATTCAGATTTGATGGAGAAATTAAACCTTTACAGACAAGCAAAATCTGAAAGAGTTCAGCACCACCAAACCAGCTTTACAACAAATGCTAAAGGAACTTCTCTAGGCAAGAAACACGAGAGAAGGAAAAGACCTACACTAACAAAACCAAAACAATTAGGAAAATGGGAATAGGAACATACATATCGATAATTACCTTATATGTAAATGGATTAAATGCTCCCACCAAAAGACACAGACTGGCTAAATGGATACAAAAACAAGACCCATGTACATGCTGTCTACAAGAGACCCACTTCAGACCTACAGACACATACAGACTGAAAGTGAGGGAATGGAAAAAGATATTCCATGCAAACGGAAACCAAAAGAAAGCTGCAGTAGCAATTCTCATATCAGACAAAATAGACTTTAAAATAAAGACTATTACAAGAGACAAAGGACACTACATAATGATCAAGGGATCAATCCAAGAAGAAGATAGAACAATTGTAAATATTTATGCACCCAATATAGGAGCACCTCAAAACATAAGGCAAAAACTAACAGCCATAAAAGGGGAAATCGACAGTAACACATTCATAGTAGGGGACTTTAACACCCCACTTTCACCAATGGACAGATCATACAAAGTGAAAATAAATAAGGAAACACAAGCTTTAAATGATATATTAAACAAGATGGATACAATTAATATTTATAGAACATTCCATCCAAAAACAACAGAATACACATTTTTCTCAAGTGCTCATGGAACATTCTCCAGGATAGATCGTATCTTCGGTCACAAATCAAGCCTTGGTAAATTTAAGAAAACTGAAATTGTATCAAGTATCTTATCCGACCACAACGCTATGAGACTAGACATCAATTACAGGAAAAGATTTCTAAAAAATACAAACACATGGAGGCTAAACAATACACTACTTCATAATGAAGTGATCAAAAAGGTATTCAAAAAGTACCTAGAAACAAATGACAATAGAGACATGATGACCCAAAACCTATGGGATGCAGCAAAAGCAGTTCTAAGAGGGAAGTTTATAGCAATACAATCCTACCTAAAGAAACAGGAAACATCTCGAATAAACAACCTAACCTTGCACTTAAAGCAAATAGAGAAAGAAGAACAAAAAAAAAACCCAAAGTTAGCAGAAGGAAAGAAATCATAAAGATCAGGTCAGAAATAAATGAAAAAGAAATGAAGGAAACAATAGCAAAGATCAATAAAATTAAAAGCTGGTTCTTTGAGAAGATAAACAAAATTGATAAACCATCAGCCAGACTCATCAGGAAAAAAAAGGGAAAAGACTCTAATCAACAGAATTAGAAATGAAACAGGATAAGTAACAACTGACACTGCAGAAATACAAAAGATCATGAGAGATTACTACAAGCAACTCTATGCTAATAAAATGGACAACCTGGAAGAAATGGACAAATTTTTAGAAACGCACAACCTGCCAAGACTGAATCAGGAAGAAATAGAAAATATGAACAGACCAATCACAAGCACTGAAATTGAAACTCTGATTAAAAATCTTCAACAATCAAAAGCCCAGGTCCAGATGACTTCACAGGTGAATTCTATCAAACATTTAGAGAAGAGCTAACACCTATCCTTCTCAGACTCTTCCAAAATATAGCAGAGGGAGGAACACTCCCAAACTCATTCTATGAGGCCACCATCACCCTGATACCAAAACCAGACAAGGATGTCACAAAGAAAGAAAACTACAGGCCAATATCACTGATGAACATAGATGCAAAGATCCTCAACAAAATACTAGCAAACAGAATCCAACAGCACATTAAACGGATCATACACCATGATCAAGTGGGGTTTATTCCAGGAATGCAAGGATTCTTCAATATACGCAAATCAATCAACGTGATACACCATATTAACAAATTGAAGGAGAAAAACCATATGATCATCTCAATAGATGCAGAGAAAGCTTTTGACAAAATTCAACACCCATTTATGATAAAAACCCTGCAGAAAGTAGGCATAGAGGGAACTTTCCTCAACATAATAAAGGCCATATATGACAAACCCACAGCCAACATCATTCTCAATGGTGAAAAACTGAAACCATTTCCTTTAAATCAGGAACAAGACAAGGTAGCCCACTCTCACCACTCTTATTCAACATAGTTTTGGAAGTTTAGCCACAGCAATCAGAGAAGAAAAGGAAATAAAAGGAATCCAAATCGGAAAAGAAGAAGTAAAGCTGTCACTGTTTGCAGATGACATGATACTATACATACAGAACCCTAAAGATGCTACCAGAAAACTACTAGAGCTAATCAATGAATTTGGTAAAGTAGCAGGATACAAAATTAATGCACAGAAATCTCTGGCATTCCTATACACTAAGGATGAAAAATCTGAAAGTGAAATCAAGAAAACACTCCCATTTACCATTGCAACAAAAAGAATAAAATATCTAGGAATAAACCTACCTAAGGAGACAAAAGACCTGTATGCAGAAAATTATAAGACACTGATGAAAGAAATTAAAGATGATACAAATAGATGGAGAGATATACCATGTTCTTGGATTGGAAGAATTGACATTGTGAAAATGACTCTACTACCCAAAGCAATCTACAGATTCAATGCAATCCCTATCAAACTACCACTGGCATTTTTCACAGAACTAGAACAAAAAATTTCACAATTTGTATGGAAACACAAAAGACCCCGAATAGCCAAAGCAATCTTGAGAACGAAAAATGGAGCTGGAGGAATCAGGCTTCCTGACTTCAGACTATACTACAAAGCTACAGTAATCAAGACAGTATGGTACTGGCACAAAAACAGAAATACAGATCAATGGAACAGGATAGAAAGCCCAGAGATAAACCCACGCACATATGGTCACCTTATCTTTGACAAAGGAGGCAGGAATGTACAGTGGAGAAAGGACAGCCTATTCAATAAGTGGTGCTGGGAAAACTGGACAGCTACATGTAAAATTATGAGATTAGATCACTCCCTAACACCATACACAAAAATAAGCTCAAAATGGATTAAAGACCTAAATGTAAGGCCACAAACTATCAAACTCTTAGAGGAAAACATAGGCAGAACACTCTATGACATAAATCACAGCAAGGTCCTTTTTGACTCACTTCCTAGAGAAATGGAAATAAAAGCAAAAGTAAACAAATGGGACCTAATGAAACTTCAAAGCTTTTGCGCAGCAAAGGAAACCATAAAGAAGACCAAAAGACAACCCTCAGAATGGGAGAAAATATTTGCAAATGAAGCAACTGACAAAGGATTAATCTCCAAAATTTATAAGCAGCTCATGCAGCTCAATAACAAAAAAACAAACAACCCAATCCAAAAATGGGCAGAAGACCTAATAGACATTTCTCCAAAGAAGATATACAGACTGCCAACAAACACATGAAAGAATGCTCAACATCACTAATCATTAGAGAAATGCAAATCAACACTACAATGAGATATCATCTCACACCAGTCAGAATGGCCATCATCAAAAAATCTAAAAACAATAAATGCTGGAGAGGGTGTGGAGAAAAGGGAACCCTCTTACACTGTTGGTGGGAATGTAAATTGATACAGCCACTGTGGAGAACAGTATGGAGGTTCCTTAAAAAGCTACAAATAGAACTACCATATGACCCAGCAATCCCACTACTGGGCATATACCCTGAGAAAACCATAATTCAAAAAGAGTCATGTACCAAAATGTTCATTGCAGCTCTATTTACAATAGCCCAGAGATGGAAACAACCTAAGTGTCCATCATCGGATGAATGGATAAAGAAGATGTGGCACATATATACAATGGAATATTACTCAGCCATAAAAAGAAACGAAATTGAGCTATTTGTAATGAGATGGATAGACCTAGAGTCTGTCTTACAGAGTGAAGTAAGTCAGAAAGAGAGAGACAAATACCGTATGCTAACACATATATATGGAAGTTAAGAAAAAAAAATGTCATGAAAAACCTAGGGGTGAAACAGGAATAAAGACACAGACTTACTAGAGAATGGACTTGAGGCTATGGGGAAGGGGAAGGGTAAACGGTGACAAAGCGATAAAGAGGCATGGACATATATACACTACCAAACGTAAGGTAGATAGCTAGTGGGAAGCAGCCGCATAGCACAGGGAGATCAGCTCGGTGCTCTGTGACCGCCTGGAGGGGTGGGATAGGGAGGGTGGGAGGGAGGGAGACGCAAGCGGGAAGAGATATGGGAATATATGTATATATATAACTGATTCATTTTGTGGTGAAGCTGAAACTAACATACCATTGTAAAGCAATTATACTCCAATAAAATTGAAAAAAAAAAAAAACATAGATGCAAAAATCCTCAACAAAATACTAGCAAACAGAATCCAACAGCACATTAAAAGGATCATACACCATGATCAGGTGGGGTTTATTCCAGGAATGCAAGGATTCTTCAATATACGCAAATCAATCAATGTGATACACCATATTAACAAATTGAAGGAGAAAAACCATATGGTCTTCTCAATAGATGCAGAGAAAGCTTTTGACAAAATTCAACACCCATTTATGATAAAAACCCTGCAGAAAGTAGGCATAGAGGGAACTTTCCTCAACATAATAAAGGCCATATATGACAAACCCACAGCCAACATCATCCTCAATGGTGAAAAACTGAAAGCATTTCCACTAAGATCAGGAACAAGACAAGGTAGCCCACTCTCACCACTCTTATTCAACATAGTTTTGGAAGTTTTAGCCACAGCAATCAGAGATGAAAAGGAAATAAAAGGAATCCAAATCGGAAAAGAAGAAGTAAAGCTGTCACTGTTTGCAGATGACATGATACTATACATAGAGAATCCTAAAGATGCTACCAGAAAACTACTAGAGCTAATCAATGAATTTGGTAAAGTAGCAGGATACAAAATTAATGCACAGAAATCTCTGGCATTCCTATACACTAATGGTGAAAATTCTGAAAGTGAAATCAAGAAAACACTCCCATTTACCATTGCAACAAATAGAAAAAAATATCTAGGAATAAACCTACCTAAGGAGACAAAAGACCTGTATGCAGAAAATTATAAGACACTGATGAAAGAAATTAAAGATGATACAAATAGAAGGAGAGATATACCATGTTCTTGGATTGGAAGAATCAACATTGTGAAAATAACTCTACTACCCAAAGCAATCTACAGATTCAATGCAATCCCTATCAAACTACCATTGGCATTTTTCACAGAACTAGAACAAAAAATTTCACAATTTGTATGGAAACACAAAAGACCCCAAATAGCTAAAGTAATCTTGAGAACGAAAAACGGAGCTGGAGGAATCAGGCTCCCTGACTTCAGACTATGCTACAAAGCTACAGTAATCAAGACAGTATGGTACTGCACAAAAACAGAAATATAGATCAATGGAACAGGATAGAAAGATAAAGCCAGGCACATATGGTCACCTTATCTTTGATAAAGGAGGCAGGAATGTACAGTGGAGAAAGGACAACCTCTTCAATAAGTGGTGCTGGGAAAACTGGACAGGTACATGTGAAAGTATGAGATTAGAACACTCTCTAACACCATACACAAGAATAAGCTCAAAATGGATTAAAGACCTAAATGTAAGGCCAGAAACTATCAAACTCTTAGAGGAAAACATAGGCAGAACATTCTATGACATCAATCACAGCAAGATCCTTTTTGATCCACCTCCTAGAGAAATGGAAATAAAAACAAAAATAAGCAAATGGGACCTAATGAAACTTCAAAGCTTTTGCGCAGCAAAGGAAACCATAAACAAGACCAAAAGACAACCCTCAGAATGGGAGAAAATATTTGCAAATGAAGCAACTGACAAAGGATTAATCTCCAAAATTTACAAGCAGCTAATGCAGCTCAATAACACAAAAACAAACAGCCCAATCCAAAAATGGGCCGAAGACCTAAATCGACATTTCTCCAAAGAAGATATACAGATTGCCAACAAACACATGAAAGAATGCTCAACGTCATTAATCATTAGAGAAATGCAAAACAAAACTACATGAGATGTCATCTCACACCGGTCAGAATGGCCATCATCAAAAAAATCTAAAAACAATAAATGCTGGAGAGGGTGTGGAGGAAAGGGAACACTCTCGCACTGCTGGTGGGAATGTGAATTGGTACAGCCACTATGGAGAACAGTATGGAGGTTCCTTAAAAAACTACAAATAGAACTACCATATGACCCAGCAATCCCACTACTGGGCATATACCCTGAGAAAACCATAATTCAAAAAGAGTCATGTACCAAAATGTTCATTGCAGCTCTATTTACAATAGCCAGAAAATGGAAACAACCTAAGTGTCCATTATCGGATGAATCGATAAAGAAGATGTGGCACATATATACAATGGAATATTACTCAGCCATAAAAAGAAACGAAATTGAGTTATTTGTAGTGAGATGAATGGAACCAGAGTCTGTCATACAGAGTGAAGTAAGTCAGAAAGAGAAAGACAAATACCGTATGCTAACACATATATATGGAATCTAAGAAAAAAAAATGTCATGAAGAACCTAGAGGTAAGACAGGAATAAAGACACAGACCTACTAGAGAATGGACTTGAGGATATGAGGAGGGGGAAGCGCAAGCTGTGACAAAGTTAGAGAGTGGCATGGACATATATACACTACCAAACGTAAAATAGATGGCTCTTGGGAA
Source organism: Pseudorca crassidens (assembly GCF_039906515.1). Lineage (NCBI taxonomy): Eukaryota > Metazoa > Chordata > Mammalia > Artiodactyla > Delphinidae > Pseudorca > Pseudorca crassidens. The sequence goes on from NC_090304.1 coordinate 59,356,351, forward strand.
GCAGCTGCATAGCACAGGGAGATCAACTTGGTGCTGTGTAACCACCTAGAGGGGTGGGATACGGAAGGTGGGAAGGAGGGAGATGCAAGAGGGAAGAGATATGGGAACATATGTATATGTATAACTGATTCACTTTGTTATAATGAAGAAACTAACACACCATTGTAAAGCAATCATACTCCAATAAAGATGTAAAAAAAAAAAATGTCCATGGAATGATGGGTGGACAGAGGGATGGCTAGACATTTAATAAAGCAAGCATAATAAAATGTTATTTGTAGAATATAGATGGTAGTTCTTCGTAAAATTACATCAACTTTTCTGTGTGCTTAACATTTTTCATTAGAAATCTTGGAGAGCAGGACATGCAGAGTTCAGTAGAAATTCATTGAAGATAAAGGTTTCTACATTGGAGGACTGCCAGTGCTCTTTATAATTAAATGTGAATTTTATGTCTCCCATAGAGGATAGAGACACAGTCACCTAGTTACTATATATTTATTGGGTGTTTTTTTGAGACATATCAGTATCTGACAGTTATTGGGAAGGAGAGTGGTAAGCAAAGCAGCCATGATCTCTGTTATCAAGGCGCTCAACATACACTGAGTAAGTATTTACAAGAGCGATGGGCATGATTATGGAGAAGGATAGGGTGCTATTTATTATGGCATATAACACTTTACACATTTATTGACCATATTACACCATGGGATATACTGGGATACAGGAATAGTGCTCCAGTGGTGGTAATATAAGTAGCCACCAACCTTTAAAGGAAGACGTGATGATTTTATCTGCTCCTGCCCATATGTCAGACATCCCTGTGGGGGATATTTCCTTGTTTCTCCAAAGTTGCAATAAAATAATATCTTCAAAGAATGAATCCCCAAAGGTAAACTAAGTACCAATAAAGGTTATTCAGATCAAGACAGAGGTATGTGAAATGAAAAGCAATCTGTCTTTAAAGGGGAATTGATGAAGGTTAATGTCAATGTTAGTGACAGAGCTGCTCAGGAAGGTTACCCCACAGCCTACAGCTGAGAAGCCACAGTGAGGATCTGAAAACTAGAAATTACATGACATGTCAGAGAATTTTAAAGTAATGATTACAGGAATTAGATATAGTTGTGAAAGTCCAAATCCTTGAAATTTATATCCAGAATATTCTACCTTATAAACACAGTACGTGAAATGTTTGGCATTAATATGAGGGCAGCAAGTGAAAGGTAGTCAGTCAACCTTATTTCATTTGAGATGCATATATATATTTTTCACAGAAATTTGTCTAATATGTATAAAACTTTGGGACTTAAAAATCCTAAACCTCAGTTACCTCATCAGACAATTCAGGTTAATACTGTCTCACCTCCTATAGTTGATTTGAGTATCAAATTGATGAACACATGTGAGTAATTGCTAACTACATTCAAAATGCAAGATACTATTTTCAGTAAAATGTATTGGTTCTATAGAAGCCTTTCTTATTAGGTGTCAAAAAAAACCGTTTTGAATTTCTGCCTCTTTACCACCATGTATATAGCTTCTACATGTTCTTTTCACATCTTCATTAGGGAAGTAAAAGGTTACTTCTTTTTCACATTCAGTAAGAACTATTACTATGTTCTCCTTCAACGTACAGATGTGTCATTGTGGGTGAAAGTCATTTTGAACTGTTTCCACCCTTTTCCTAAAAGTTACTTTAAATGTCTTCCAAGCCCTTTACTGCCTCCCCTGGTTTTGTATGAGCAACCAACAGGGTAAAAAAGGCACTACCAGTTCACTTGCAGATATGGAAATGCAGTGTCCTTAGATATTGTGATGTGGTTAGGCGGAGAGAGAGGGGGGTTAAGAATTGCTCCAGCTCTTCATTTGAGACCTGAGTCCCTGCTATCTTAATAGGAGTCAGTCTCCAGATGGAGAATGGCATTTATTCATACATTTATTCATTCAGTTATTCACTCCTTCAATGACTTCTAGAAGGTGCCTCCTATAGGCCAGACCCTGTGATACAGGCTGTGGATACGAAGACACATTTGTAGAATCCACTACACTTTTTTAGAGTTTGGAAAACATAGCTCAGATTTAATTCTTTCCTAGAAAAATATCACAGAGAGATAAAAATAACAGAGGAGTGTGGAGATAAAATATTTATTGTTATTAACATAAATAATAATACATATTGATGGATTTTTGTCCTCTGCCATTTGGTCACTAGGTGTACTCATGTTCGATTGTATATAATGTTCAATAATAAAATGCCAAATAAAAACATGTGAATAAAAGATCCATCAGGCATGCATTTTCTATTGTGTAATGCTTATTTTGTCAGACTCTGGGAATGCAGACATGAATAAAACATAGCCCTTGTCATCCATGAGATTGTGATTTGATAGAGAAGAGTGACATATGCTAATATTTTTAATACAAGATTTTTAGGGCCTGTAGAGATTTTTACTAGTTACAAAGTTGGGCAAATGAGAATGAACTATGTTGAGGTGTGGATAGTCAGGAAAGGTTTTGCTTAGAAGGCCACATTCTAACTAGATCTTGAAGGGTGATGATGATCATGATGATAGTAGCAATGAGAACTTACTATTTGCCAGGGACAGTTCCAAATGTTTTGCCAGAAATAAATAATTGAATCTTTTTAGAATCCTATGAGGTAAGTACTATTTATAATTCTATTTTATAGAGGAGGTAACCAAGGCAAAGGAAGGTTAAGTAACTTGACCAAAAGCACACAGTAAGTGCTGGAGTCAGCATGGCAACACAGGCAGATAGCTTCCAAACCCAAGAGGAGGGAGAACATAATGGAGACTTTATTTAGAGTTCAAGGGGCAAATAAACATACCCATAGGGACCAGGCTAGAAACCTAAATGAGAGAAGGTTAACTAGATAACACACGCCCAGGCTGAATTGGCTAAATTACTCACGTGTCATTGACTATTGCCAGGTGACAATGAAGACCTAGTGTTGCCAGAGTTCAGATCTCATAACTTTTTAAAAATGTTAGCAACTGAATTCTATTATTTCAAAGATATTTGGGTACCAAAGAAAGTACTTCTGTGTATAGAATCAGGCCTATTGATGATCTCTTCATTTAGAGGATGGACTGAAGGAAAACCAAACTTTTACACCCGACAATGAGGAAATAAGGCCTGAATGTTGGTGGGGTCTAACTGTCCGGTCATGGTCACAGATACATGCGTTGACATGCAGTTTATGTATAGAGAGCATGACTTTGCTTACCCAGTGGTCTCTTCATTTACTCTAGAATACACAGACTTTTCCCACTGGTTCTGTGTCATGTCTCATAAATCATTTAGCATCTATTCATTCATATTGTTTTTATCATTCTCTCCCTCTCCTGTCAATTCTTATATTTTCTTTATTCTAAGGCACAGTTTGTCAAAATAATATTCAGGACAGGATATGTATTAGAACTAGTGTGCTCACCTAAATAATGACAGTCGTTGTTTTCTCCCAATGAAAAGTCGTTATTAAATTGACTGTCCATCTTATGTGCATGGCTTCTTAGAATGGAGGAATTACAGTACCTTTTCAGATGTATAGGTTTTATTCCCATGTAGATTATGACTTGTATTTGATTACTGCCCCCATAGCATCTGGATCATTCATTTTCAGTGTACACTTACTGTTTTGAGTTGTTTTGAAGTGAAAGTCAAAATTTCTGGTGGAACTAAGGCCATTTTTGTTTCTGTTATGTGAAATGGGTAAAACATTCCATGTACAGGAAGAATGAGCTTTACTTCCTGGAAATTACAGCAAAGAGAATAAGAAAATTGTAGCAAAGAGAATAAGAAAATTCATTTATTCAATTAACAAGAAGTACCTTGAGGAAAGGTAATGGAAAGCAAAGGAAGAGAGAACAATGGAAGTAAAATATTGATTATAATGTCAGTGGAAGTCTGAAGAGATTGCATTGCATGAAAACCTGAATAAAATTATGACGGAAGACTCTTCCGTCATAAGGTATATTATATAATGACTAAGATACTGCAACAGCCTAATAAGCCTTTCTGTTCTTGTCCATCTTTAATCATATCTGTATCATAAATGACCAAAGCAGCAACTTTTAAGTTAATATTCTCCAAGGCTTCCCATCACACTTAGAATACATTCAAAATTCTATCTCTGACTTACAAGACTCCCCATAATTAACTCCCGAATCCTCTCACCTGCGATTCTCTCCGTTCAGCTACCCTGGCTTCCTTGTTGATGCCTAGTAACACCAAGCTCAGACCTTGCCACGGGCTTTTTCCGTTGGCCTGGAATGAATTTTTTTTTTTCTCTAGTATATATTTACATTTCTTCCTCATAATTTTTTTCTTCCGTCATAATGTTTTTATTTTTTTTTTGTGGTACGGGCCTCTCACCATCGTGGCCTCTCCCGTTGCGGAGCACAGGCTCTGGACGCGCAGGCTCAGCGGCCATGGCTCACGGGCCCAGCTGCTCCACGGCATGTGGGATCTTCCCGGACCGGGGCACGAACCCGTGTCCCCTGCATCGGCAGGCGGACTCTCAACCACTGCGCCACCAGGGAAGCCCCTGCCTTTTTAGAAATTATTTTAAGAGGGTTTAATATGCATTATATACCCAATGGCTTTTTAGTTTTTCTCACTACAAGTTTAGAGTTGGGCTTCCCTGGATATGCTCACTTAACAGTTGTCTATCTACTTCACAGCTCCCAACATTTATTGCTTTTATCTCTTCTCCTTTCCCTTTTCCTCTGTGGGTTTGTATAATTTAGGACATCCTTTATTTTCATTTAGGGAATAAAGATAAATGTGGTTTTCATGCCACTATATCTACCTAGAGTCCATTAGTATGAATTATCACAAGGGCCACGTAAAAGTAGAATACCTCCTATTTTACAGGGGCAAAAATTAAGCTCAGAGAATTTAAGTAGTCCTTTTATACTCTCAAGGTTAATAATTGGTTGAATGAGGATTCTTATCCAGTTCAGGAAAACTCCAAATCTGTGGCTCTTCCTGTCACACACTGCTGCCTCAGTTATCACCCTTGTTTACAGTGGACCAAATGCAAACATACTGTTCATCTGCCAGGAATGGTTGTGGCTTATCACATTACCATGTGTCCTGAGCACACATCCTATTGACTTTGTCTCCTCACCCCTACAAGCTGACAAGTCTGCAGATCTCCACTTTCTAATTAGTCAAGTTAATGAAGCTCCTTAAAGAAATCCATAAAGCCTGCCTCCATGGTCCTGACATTTAGCAACTTCTGGATGATGCTTTCTGGGCCCCTTCTCCATTAAAATATTGCATTGAGTCCTGAAGTGCTGACTCTGAGACTTTATTAGAACGGAACGAGGAGGGGCTCCCTTTGAGCCTTCCCAAACTCCAGGATAAATACAGAAATGGCACTTTTAATAGTCAAGCCCACTGAGAGACCGCCCTTCATGAAGTTGGCTCCTGTCAGGAAAGCTATAGTTTTCTGAGTGAAGCAGAGCAGCTGGACACTGAAAGAAAGGGGGAAGAAAAATAAGCCTGGAGTCATGTCTTAGGATATTGACACAAGGCCCACAGATAAAAAGATGACTCAATTAGTAAAAAGACCACAGGACATGAGCTGGACTCCTCAGCACCCAGGGCAATGTAACCCCTTGATGCCTCAGTTTTCTCCTCCGAGCAGGAGGAATAATAATGCCTTGTCTTACTTCAGTCTTTTGGTGAAGATCCAATGAGAGCACGAGTGGGGATACATTACTCATATGGAAGGAATTAAGTTAAAAATTGACTCTGTAACATTCACATTCAGTGTGGACAGTGTGGATAGGCAATTCAAGTCACACATTTCTAATATTTCATCCACAAATGTTGGAGACATTGCGTCCCCTTTGTCAATAGCCCCTTTTAGTCACATACCCTTATAGCTTGCTGGAAGCTTGCTTTGACTTTTCACTTCAGTCTCTCATTTTGATCACTTATTTGCACCTATCTGTCCGGCTTGCCCTCATTGTATTCATCTAAATCTAATTAAATAGTATATTAAACATAAACTATTCTCAGGTGTTTTTGACTACATGTATGTTTTGCTTTCCTCTTTTAGATCAGAAGCTAAGACAAGTCAGTTAATATGTCACCTCTGGTCATTTAACACCTATGCTGAGGCTGCATATTACCATTTGCTCCTTCACTTAATATTTATTGGTACCCTGCAACGCGCCAGACACTGGGTTAGATGCTGGGGACAGAAAGAAAACATGATTCTTGATTGACGTATTATTGAGAGGGAAAGAGCCTTTTAAATTCCTTTTGTACTCCACATCCTGTGTAGTACAGGATTAGAGATAAAAGGGATTGCTACCCTCAGGAACATCCCTCCTACAGACCAGAAGCAGACATATAAGTTAACATTCCCAACACAATGTGATTTGTTGGAGGTTGAAGGTGGTCTTTGAAGGCTGATGGGCACAGAGGAGGAGTTTCTGTGTGTGTTGGTCTCCAGGAGTAAATCACCTTGAGCCAAGGGCTAAGCAGTGGTGTCGAGACATCTAGTCAATGTTCCCAGCTTCTATCATCCCTTTTCCTTTACTGATACTGGTGTTAAACCAATCCCTTCTGCATTTGCCACGTGTTGAGTAACATCTATGGCCTTTAGAAATCTACCCTAAGAGGTTAATTCTTTACCTATCTCTTGCTACATACAAGTACAGTGGAGCAAAGACATAGCTGAGGCTACAAGAGCTGCACCTAGCACTTTGTCATTTCTGATGACCTATGTGACTCCAAAAACCTCTTGCTCTCTCTTGCTCATATGATAAGTTTACTCTTTACTTTTTCCATCTGGTTAAGTATTATTGTACAACAAGACTCAGATGGAGGGGAAAATTTCTTCATGTCTCAGGGCAGAGGAAATAGTTACTTTGGTATATGTCTATAGCAATGTGTTTAGCAACCCTATTAAGTTTAGCAACCCTAAACTTAATTATTAAACTTAATTATCTTTATTCCACAAACTAGGAGCTACTTGAGAGCAGAAATAATGTCTAATCCATCTTTGATCCTTCTCACCATCACTTAACCCAGTACTTGGCCCATAGTCGGCACTCAGTAACTATTTGTGTCATGAAGACAAGTCTGCCATCAGCCATTCCCATATAAAACTGACATTACAGTTCTACCCAAAAGCACCGTTTTCCTTGTTAAATGTAATCCATATTTTCAATACATCATGACTTACATGATTTGATCCCAAACTACTTCTGTCATTTGATTTCCTATCTCTCTTCCTCTCATTCATTGCTCTCCAATAACCCTGTGAGGTAGGTAACATATTTCCTGCATTTTATAAATAAGAAATTGAACCTCAGAAAAGTCATTTATTTGTTTGTGTTTATCCCTCTGGGCAGCAGCAGAACAAGCACTTGCTTTCTCATGTTTTGCCTTTCAATCTGGTGCACTTTCCACTACACTATAGCTACCCTTGACTCGGGCTTTCATCTGTTCAAAGGTGGGGCATTTTGGTGTTAGTTAAGATCCCTCTTAAATCATGAAGTCTTAAATTTACTTATTTATTTATTTTTGGCTGTGTTGGGTCTTTTTTGCTGCGCACGGGCTTTCTCTAGTTGCGGCGAGTGGGGGTTACTCTTCGTTGTGGTGAGTGGGCTTCTCATTGCAGTGGCTTCTCATTGCAGTGGCGGAGCACGGGCTCTAGGTGTGCAGGCTTCAGTAGTTGTGGCCCATGGGCTCAGTAGTTGTGGCTTCCAGGCTGTAAAGCACATGCTCAGTAGTTGTGGCGCACAGGCTTAGTTGCTCTGCAGCATGTGGGATCTTCCTGGACCAGGGTTCGAACCCGTGTCCCCTGCATTCGCAGGCGGATTCTTAACCACTGTGCCACCAGGGAAGTCCCTTAAATCATGAAGTCTTATAAAAGCACTCTAATCCACAGAGACTACACTACATTCTAAAGTAAGTAATGAGCATCTAGGTCACTGGAAATCACTTACTTTTCCTAAAGTCTCCCCTAGGTTTGCATTTATTTTTACAGAAATTTATTCTTTTTTTTTTTTTTTTTTTTTTTTGCGGTACACGGGCCTCTCACTGTTGTGGCCTCTCCCGTTGCGGAGCACAGGCTCCGGACGCGCAGGCTCAGCGGCCATGGCTCACGGGCCCAGCCGCTCCGCGGCATGTGGGATCTTCCTGGACCGGGGCACGAACCCGTGTCCCCTGCATCGGCAGGCGGACTCTCAACCACTGCGCCACCAGGGAAGCCCCAGAAATTTATTCTTAAATAATCTTCCATATGCTTATACTGTCTCTCTCATACAGTGTGAGAAACAAAGGGTGTATATGTGTAGGGTTTAGCACATTGTTTGGAATTTAGTAGGTGCTAGTCTGAGATTATCTCCTCAAGTACCAACCCTCATTTACAATTGGCCTATGAGTCATGTTTGGAACCCTGAAGACTTAGAATGGTGTGACATGCAACTGATGGATAAACAATGAGATTAGGGCAGGAAGTGGGATGAGGTAGAAAGGTCCAAAAGATATTGATGTCAAATTTCCACTTTCTTTATAATAAATCTATTTTCTGCACCATTAAACCTGTATGCCAGAGGTTAAGGAGAAAATATTTTCTTTTATGGCAGAATCCTGAAGTGATAAATATGACCTACACTTGACTTTGGGAAATTCCTCCCTTTGTTTCTAATCTCTAGTATCAAGCTACACATATAGTGACAATTAGAAGACCCTCCCACCCTGATTCTTATATACAAATTATAAAAATATATCTTGATTTAAAGAAAGGTTTTCATTATAAAAGATTAATGTTCACTGTAGAAAATTTAAAAACAAAGAGAGGCTGTAAGAGCAAAATGAAAACTGACCCACAGTCACAACACCCAGAAACAATCACTGTTGGCATTTGGTGCTAGTATTGGTACTAAGCAAATGTACAAATTTTTTTTCTTTTTTTATGGGATCATAAAGTTTATACTATTGGGAAACTAGCTTGTTTCAGTTAACAGTGTACCATGAACATTTTTCCATGTCATTAACTATTCTACAATATCATTTTAATGACTACATGAATACCTTTCTATGTATTGCAGGAATATAATAAACAAAACCACTATTATTAAATAGTTAGGCTTTATCTAATATTTTTTTATTACAAACAATGTGTAAACTTTAACAGGTTTTATGGCTTCTCTGGCCCTCAGTTTTCTCATTTATCAAATGGAGATAATAATAGTACCTGTTCAGTGGGTTATATAAGGGATTAAATGAGCTAATTTATGGAAAATCACAAGAGGTCAGTGATTATTAACCATCATTCTTATGTTGTCATAAACAATGTGCAGTAATTTCTTTGTACAAATTTTTTTGTGCACTCTGATTTCTTTGGAATTTCTAAGTTAATGGTATTATAGTTTTATGCCTTTTGATACATAATGGAAAACTCACTTTCCCAAAAATGTGATGTACATACCCATCAGCAAGTGTGAAAGTATCTATTTCTCTATGTTTTCACTAACCTGGTTCTTGGAATTATTTACTCTTCTCTGGCATGATGGATGTAAAACAATTATCTCTCTGCTATTTTAATGCACATTCCTCTGTGGAAGAACATTCTTACATTGGTTTACATATCATTTCTAATTCTTCATTTATGAATTCTCAGTTACTGTCCTTTAGCCAGTTTTCTAAAGAGCTTTTTATCATTGCTTTTATTGAGTTGCAAAATATGTTTATATATTCAAGGAACAACCTGTAATTTTTTATATAATAATTTTATTTGTTTTTGAAATCTTACAATTTTATTTGTTTTTGAAATTTGATTATATACACCCTTTCACATCCATGCAGGAGGCATACATTTTTATGTAACTATATTCATAAATCTTCCTTCTTTTGGAGTCATGTTTATAAAGTTCTTTCCCATTCTAAGACTATGTAAGTATTCAACTATATATTTTCTTCTAGAACTTGCATTGATTCAGTTTCTATTTATTATTTTAATCAAAGTTTATGGTGCAACATAGACATATGTCTTTTTTTCACAAATAGTAAGCTGATGAGTTTAATATTCAAGAATTTTGCAGTTATTTGAAATGATACTTTTTATTATCTTTTTCTGTCTGGATTTTTTTTTAACTAATAATATACTCTGTATTGTTTTAGACCTGGTAATATGTTAATAAAATGTTTCTTGGCAATTTTTAGTTTTTCAAAATTATTCTTTTAGCTGTACTTTTAACTCTGAAATGGTGTTAAGTATTATTGAACTGCATTAAATTTTAAATTAATAATAAAATGTGAAGTCTTTTCAGTGTTGTTTTCTAATTCAAAAATGTCAAAATCTCTAAGTTAATATATGTCAATATATAGTATATATCTTAATATATAAAATATTCCAATAATATTCTGTGGTGCACTTGATATTGACACTATGTATTTCTTAAGTTTAGTCATAGATATTTTATAAATTTTATCATAAACAAATGTTTTCTTATATTGATGTAAGCAATAACTAGTTACAAACACAAAAAGAAAACCATTTCTCATGTATAATTTTTCCTTCACTATTTTCCAAATTATTGTCATTTCATATTTTTTCAGAAATGTTTGGAAAGTTTTATTTACATGTTTTATTTTCACTTTTAACCAACAGCAAAAAACAAATTATTTTATCTTGCTGTTCCAGTCATGGAAATCACTTCAGAAAGGATATGGCCTATGCATTTGCAGCTGAGATGTGTATGCCCTGCCAGGCATTTCTTTTTGTTTCTTAGAACATTTTAGTTGAATTTCTTGGCCATTGCAGGAAGAAGATCACATAACCTAAAAAGATTTATTGTATTCCAATTTACAATTTATACACATTATATAGTTTTCTTAGTTTATTGCATTGGATAGAAAGTCCAATCTTTTTATTCATTAAAAGCTCATGTCACCCTATACACTGAAAAATATTTATATAGTTAGAAAGTCTGTAGAACCTCAGTACTACCACCTTACACTTAGCTCCTTTCAGTTTTCAAAAATCCTTTAACATCTTTTATCTCTTTTTACTTAACAAGTATGTGATATGGGAAGGTCTTATATTTTTCTCATCTAGAATATGGAAAAAAAACCTTGGATTTTATATAACTTATCCAAGGGACTACAGTCATTAATTTTAAAAAAGAGGAATAACATTCAAGTTTCCCAGTTTCTAGGCTAGGGCTCTTTTCAAAATAACAATTCTGCTAGCTGCCTCCTCTTGTGTAAATCATTTGGGAAATCTTCCAATTTTGGATGTAATAAAAATATTTTTGAATATATAGACATTTGCTTTATATGACATCTTATTTGTTATTTAGTAAATAACATGCATTTGTATTTCACTGAACAACATGTAAAACAGCTGAATTACCATGAGTTAACATCAATTCAGAAAGTACTGTTATGGACCAATCCCTTAGGTACTGGGATATAAGAACTGAGATGACACAACCAATGTATTAGTCAGAATAGACTAGGTTTTGCTGTGATTAATAAAATAATAGAAAAATATTTCTATTTATTTGAGATTTATTAAAAAATCTCAAATCTTTGTGGCTTAAAATTTTATTTCTCTCAAACTCCATGACCCATTTTGGGTGAGCAGAAGTGTGTTGTGTTCCTATAGTAACCTAGAAAACCCCACTGCTTTATTTTTTATTTATTTTACCATAAATCTGTGTCAGGGGAAGAGAATATAGCACATGGCTCTCTGGTTATTGAAGTTTTGGTACAAAAGTGGCCTAGATCACAAGGCTATGCCTAACTTGAAAAGAGGTAAGGAGGTACAATCCTATCACATGCTTGGAAGGAGGAGCCAGAGTATTTATGAACAGTCCTAATAATTCTCTAAACCTCAGTACTGGAGCTATTCCAAGCATTTTGAGAAGAGAGAAACTAAACACATAATTATAGTAATTACAATATAATAAGATAAACTGGACAAACTATAGTAGGGGACAAAGTAATCTGTACAAGCGGAAGGCAACAATTCAACGTGCTTGGAGAAGATAGAAAATACTTCTTAGGGAAATCGGCACGTAACTTGAACTATAAAGATAAATTTACCAGATTGATCAAGAAAGAGAGCATTTACTCATAATTTATACTTAAGTGCAATAGAGAAATAGCCACTTAGAGAAAGAGGCATAAAGACAGACCAAGTTTCAGAGGTCTATTCGCAATAAGTTACAACAGTCTAGATAAATTACTTTGCCTCTCTAGACTCCAAGCTTCACGATAATATAAGGAAGTTTAATAATATTTTTTCAGCTCTAACATTCTATGTTGGAATTTTTTTTTTTTTTTTTTTTTTTTGTGGTACGCGGGCCTCTCACTGTTGTGGCCTCTCCCGTTGTGGAGCACAGACTCCGGCCATGGCTCACGGGCCCAGCCACTCCGCGGCATGTGGGATCTTCCCGGACCGGGGCACGAACCCGTGTCCCCTGCATCGGCAGGCGGACTCTCAACCACTGCGCCACCAGGGAAGCCCTATGTTGGAATTGTTTATGTTGGAAACTTACTGGTAATTTTCAAGTCCTTATATGTTGGTAATCATCCCACATTAAAGAAAAGTCAGATAGAAGAGAGAGCAAATGATTTTGCACTATGTATGTCAATCCTAATTACTTAGAGGGGGCTAGAATACTTGATTGTGTAAGATGCAGCCTGAGAAAGAATGGTGTGGAAGATTGTCAATGACTTTCATGGACCCAGGACTGGGTAGTACAGAAGTAAAGGTGAGAGTGAGTAGGGATGTAGAAGGAGTGGTTATTTCCATGGGTTCTTGTTATAGAAGTGGTGCCATTTCAGCAGTTGTTAGGCCTGTGATAAAAAATATATATATATATTTTTATCACAGGCCTAACAACTGCTGAAATGGTACCACTTCTATAGTGACATATGTACCACATTTTACAGTGATATATATATATATATATATATATATATATATATATATATATGTATGCATATATATATGTGTGTGTGTGTGTTTGTATATCCAGTGTGATACATGAAATTTTAACATCAGTGATCAGACAAGTCAACTAGACAAGCCAAAAATTCTCCTCTCCTTTATTTAACCTTCATGCTTACAAGCACTCATAAATGCAGAAGACTAATTTACCCAGAGCCCAGCACTCAGGTTTAACCAGCCCCACCCAGTCCCAGGGATTCTCTTCCCTGTACTGACAAACTTGTCCATAGCTGTAGGATCATGCACAAAAAATTGATGGAGAAAAAGAAACAGAAAAATTATACTGTATATGAAGAGAATAAAGTAGAAAATACAGGTCAAAGTAGAGAATGCCTTTTAAAAAGTGGATACAGTATTTTAGTTCCTTCCATCCTTTAAATTAACTATTATTGTTTTTATGATTTTTTTTTTTTTTCCCTAGAGAAAGTAAAGTCTAAAATCTATTCTCAGAACATCTCCATACTTTCCAAGTCCTTCCCTTAGAGACATAGGTAGTAATATAGCATTATGTAAGGGCTAGCAAATGAGAATTTATCATCATATAAATAATTATTAAAACAGTCGGCCATTGACTTTACTTTCAGCCAAGCACAATGACTGAATGAAAAATACTTGTCAGGAAATGTACTGTCTTTTTATTAAATAGAATAATATAGGTTTAAGTTTCCCCCTTCTAGTAAATAGACTACTTCCTGTGCAACTCTGTCATAAAATGTGCATTTGAGATTAAAATATATAAATAGAATAAGTCCCACTGTACATTTTTCCCACTTCACATCAGTGGAAAACTCCTTTTCAGAAGTCAGCAACTGTGTGTAATTTTCCAGTGTATCTTTTTCTAAAACATTTCTTAGTTTAAGTTTTATAACAGTTTATTTACTTTTATCCAGTCCTTGGAGATTCAAGACTTGTTCTGTTGAGTACAACTAAACCAAGTATAAGGAAAATAAGTGTAGAAAACACTGGGAATTGATATGAAATACATGGGTGAAAATGGTATATAAAAACATAAGTTCTAGTTTCAATTGCCCCCAAGTAATACAAATTATTTCAATCTAGTTTACAATAGAAATCTAATAGAGAATATAGAAATATTTCAATTAACCCATCGGAGTATAAACTTGCTTAAATTATTATTCAATTACTGCTCGTAAATGGATAACTTTTAGTTATGTTGACATGGGTAAAATAGCTATAACTAGAAAAAATAATTATATACCATAATTACACCTATGTTTATTTTTTAATATTTTCTAAGGCTTTGGATTCTTTTATACTCTACCTTTCCAAACATATTTACCATGCCCACACCTTAGAAAAATATATCAGCATGCAAACACCATAATTTTTTTATATGATAGCAAATTGTATCTGGATGCTAGCTGTTGTTATATTTGTTTATTATATATTGGGTTCATTTGTTTTTGTTTTTTTTTCTTGGCAGCTTCATGATATCTAGCAATACTTCCATACAGATAGCCACTTACAATTTAAGCATAACCCTTTGACACCAATGTATTTTGATCTATACAACGAATCGCCATGATGTATCATTTATGAATATTATTTCTCTAATTCTACCAATGGTTTCTGTGCTCTTAATCTTTGAGGAGGACGAGTGATTTTTATTATTATTATTATTGTTATAAAAATGAGAAAAACTGAAGCTTAGATAAATTAAATGAATTGTCCAGTGTTAGCAGTTAATGTAGTTTACTCAGATAAGGTCTACCAACTTATATAATGTTTTTTTCTTTATGCAGGAGAAAGTTATCACAAATATTTTTTTACAGAGATAGTTGTATAAATAGCAAACAAACGAACAGACTAAGGCCATGGGAAAATGTAAAAATCTTAAGCAGCTATTGGAGGAGTTTGCCATTAAGTTAGGAATTCTAACAATCTAACTATAATAATTAATTACCCTTAATTACCTGACTAGAAAACTCCATGTTCCTACTACTTGCAAACTGTACTTCCAGACCAGTACCATCCACTATGATAGCCACCAGGCACATTTGGTCATTTAAACATAAGCGTAAGAATTGACAGAAAGTAAACGTAAAAATTTAATATCTCATTTGTATTAACTACATTGCAAGTGCTCAACAATCACTTGTGTTAAGTGGCTACCATAAAGGGCAGTGCTGACAGAAATTTCCATTATCACCAAGTATTATTAGTGTGTCTCTAGATAAACATGCTAAAGAATATTATTGCTCATTGTGTCTGTATTTTTATGAGGTAAATTGTGTAAGCTCTATCTACATTTTATACTTCCCACACATGCAATTGTAGTTGAACATGCTACATTAGTCACAGGTTGTAATATTACAGAGTAGGAAACACACGAGGCCTTTGATAAACTTTGGTGTTGCATAATCAGTTAAGACAACAAAAATTAGTTAAGAACTTCTAAAAAATTATTTATTCATAAGACCCAAATTTAAATCAACTAATTTACTTAATACCACACAACCTTTGACAGTTCAATGATATACACTGTACGTGTAGTGAGTGTGTGTGTGTGTGTGTGTGTGTGTAAATGTGATCCAGTCATACCTGGATCAAGAGTACAATGATGGGGCTTCCCTGGTGGCGCAGTGGTTGACAGTCCACCTGCCGATGCAGGGGACACGGGTTCGTGCCCCGGTCCGGGAAGATCCCACGTGCCGCGGAGCGGCTGGGCCCGTGAGCCATGGCCGCTGAGCCTGCGCGTCTGGAGCCTGTGCTCCGCAACGGGAGAGGCCACAACAGTGAGAGGCCCGCGTACCGCAAAAAAAAAAAAAAAAAAAAAAAAAGTACAATGATGGCCTTTCTTTTAAGCTACATAACTAATAACCCTCAATGGCTTAATGAAGGGCATCTGAAACATAAATTTAATGTATTTCAAGTCAAATGGAGAGGAATGTGAAGTTAAGAAAAAAATATTATTTACTAATATGTTCACTACTATCTTTGCTAACAATTGCTTTTTTTTTATTGAATGCCTTCCTTCTGGTTCAATATTCTTTTTCCTTAAAAATATTATTCTTTGGATCTTTTAAGGTCAGTCAGGATTAATTTACTCTCTCAAACTTGGCTAGTCCAGAAATGGCTTTAAGTATTAAGTTACTAATAATTTAGCTTAGTGTCAAATTCTAGGTTAATAATTATCTTCTTCCAGTACCTTGAAGATATCAATCAATGGTCTTATGCTATTCACTATTCCTGAAGAAAAGTCTATCTTCAATTGATTATATCTTTGTTATTACTCTGTAGTAATCTTTGTCTCAAAATATTTAACATTATTTTCTCTGTTTTTTGTTCTGATGTTACACATTTTCATTATGAGGTGTCTGGTGTAAATATCTATTTTTCCTGCTCAGGATTCATTGTTCTCCTTCTATATCAAGAGTCAAATCTTTCTCCAATTCCGGGAAATTGTTAGTCATTATATATTCAAATATATAGGGATTTTTCTTTGGATCTTTAGTGTCTCATAAGTTCACTCATATTTTTTATTTCTCTGAACTACGTCTTGAGCTATTTCTTGAGTTGTATCATTTAGTTCAATAAATATCTATAGAATTTTATGTCTGTTCTACCCTTTAAGTCATCAGTTTAGGTTATTGCTATTTTTTTCAATAGCTATGTATATATTTGGTCTAGAAGTTCTACTTGATTATCTTTCATATCCCCTGATTTTACCATTATATTTTGTTACTGTTTAAATTTCTATTTTGTCTTTATTTACTCACTTAAAAATATCTCTTTCAGTTGTACTGATATCAGTTGTATTGATATCATAAATTCTTCACTGTGTAGTATTGACTGATTCTCCCCATTGTGGATTGTGTCATGTCACGTTTGCAATTTTTGACTGTGGGCTCAACTACAGGAATTTTTATTTTATTGGTGTGTGTGTGTATGTGTGGGTTATGTGAATCCTCTCTATCCTGAGTTACCGAAGGTGAGTTTCTGATTTGCTTCAGTGCAGGCCCTAAGTCTCCATCAGTTCTTGATCAATTTCTGCATTAATTTCTCAATTTGTAGCTATAAATAGGATGATATTATAATTTATTATCCAAACAGGACACTTATGAAAGTGAATGGGAACTTTATACCAGACATGTACCAGGATTGTCCAGGACCAACTAGGATATATGGCCATTTTATTCATGCACCATGAGAATACTGAGAATGAGGCTATTATAACCATGGATAGAATATGCATAGTGTAGATTTTTTTTTCTTAGCTGTAAGCCTTGTGGCAATGGAAAATTTCTATCAAGGTACCTGTAGCTACTGAGAAGAGGTTTTACATTCTCATTTTAGGGACTAGACAAGCTCAAGTTCATAAATAAGTTATATTTGAGCCTTATCCTAATAGTTCAGTTTCTGTGGCCTCTCCATGTGGGCTTTCTAACTCCAGCTTCTAGTTCTTGAAGGGCTTATATCTAGTTCTGTTCTGAAACTGAATGATTCTACTTCAGATTCAACTCATGTTTACTGCTCCTGGGCATTATCCTGATTTGGTTTAAACTCATAGTTATATTTTAATTTTTACAGTTATTTGTTATTCAGCATTATATGTATCTGCTTGGAGTAAAATTTGGATTTTTTATATCAACTTAGTCTACTGTACTTGTAAGTACAATTTTAGATAAATTATTTTAATATATTTTAAAAGAACATAATATAACCATAGGTTTTGTTCTATTTCTTTTCCTATACATTTATGTTTATTTTTCTCTTCATTAAAGGACTGATAATTTTGTCATTTCTTTACTAGTTCACTGGCTGTATTCTCCACATTCTTCCTATTATTTCCCTTTTTTTTTCTGATTTATGGTTTCTCCAAATATAGTAACAATTCACATACAAATCAAGATTCTCTACATAAATGTAGAATTATGATATTGATAAACCTCTGAAAAAGGGGAGAGCCAGTATCAAGGGTCAGTATACAAAGTCCTATGAGCCAAATACAGCCCACTGACTCATTTGGAGCCTGTGAGCTAGGGGTCATTTTTATAGTTTTAAAAAATTGAAAAAAAGAGTCAAAAGAATAATATTTTTAAACAATGAATATGATACAAAATTCAATTTTTGGTCTATTTATGAAATTTTACTGAATTCACATGCATTCATTTATGTATTGTCTTCAGCTGCTTTCACATTATAAGGGCAGAATTGACCAGTTACAAAAAATGCCATATGACTCACAAGTCTAAAATATTTACTATTTTGTGCTTTACAGGAAAAGCTTTCTGACCCTTGGCCTATATAATTAAATAAACAAGGTAATGACATATTCTTTTTAACAAATCTAGAATTTCTGTGATTAATATCAATGAATGCATTTTAATTGAATCTGTGGGGTAAAAATAAGCTTACGTGACATTGTGCTTTAGAGACTGGAATGAAAGAGGTAGTAGGAGTGATATTTTATAATTTATCATAGTAGAAGTTCTGATAGTTCCAAAATCAATAAGAAAAACAGGAAATGACATATAATGAAAATAAAGAGTAGAAATATTCATGTATATTTCTAAAATAGTTTTCTAATAAGTATCAGTATTTTAGAGCACGGGTATAAATAACAAGTCTAGCATTGGTTTAAAAAGAATTCATCATGCAAGAGCTTGATGTTTTGAATCTTATGACTTCATGAAAAACGGAAGGATGAAAAAATTTGACTATATTAAGTATAGATCAACAACAATCATACTAAGAGAAATAAGAGTCTCATGCTCTTCTGGGGAAAAGCTCAAAGCAGCATAAAAAAAAAGAGAAAACTGATTTTGGCAAAAGGTTTGAAGGTTTCCTCTCCTGAAGGCCAGATGAGTTTTTTGTTTGTTTTTTGTTTTTAAAATCTTTATTGCAGTATAATTGCTTTACACTGGTGTGTTAGTTTCTGCTGTATAACAAAGTGAATCAGCTATACATATACATACATCCCCATATCCCCTCCCTCTTGAGTCTCCCTGCCACCCTCCCTATCCCACCCCTCTGGGTGGACACAAAGCACCAAGCTGATCTCCCTGTGCTATGCAGCTGCTTCCCACTAGCTATCTATTTCACATTTGGTAGTGTATATATGTCCATGCCACTCTCTCACTTTGTCCCAGCTTACCCTTCCCCCCTCCCCGTGTCCTCAAGTCCATTCTCTATGTCTGTGTCTTTATTCCTGTCCTGCCCCTAGGTTCTTCAGAACCAATTTTTTTGTTTTGTTTTGTATTTTAGATTTCATATATCATTAACATATCAAGGGAACTGATGTATTGAGAAACAACTGGTTTCAACAAAAAAATAAAGTATAATATAAAACTAAAAACTATTTCTATGTCATTAATAGACATCATTTCTTCTGTATTCATTATTTAGTAGGAGACAATCAAGGAGTGCTAACCTCTTTAAATAATGAAGGGCTTATAATTGCTAAGGTAGCCTTTGGAAACAAATTTTATTTTAAAATCTGAACAACTAAACCAAATTAAAAATATACTCTTACTTTATGTGCTCTTCAATTTAGAAAGATATTTTTTATAAGTTAACATTTTATTTAATTATATTTAAACTGTATTTTATTTTATTTTATTCTTGGCTGTGTTGGGTCTTTGTTGCTGCCTGTGGGCTTTCTCTAGTTGCAGTGAGCAGGGGCTACTCTTCGTTGCAGTGTGCAGGCTTCTTATTGCAGTGGCTTCTCTTGTTGCAGAGCACGGGCTCTAGGCACGTGGGCTTCAGCAGTTGTGGCACGCGAGCTCAGTAGTTGTGGCTCACGGGCTCTAGAGCACAGGCTCAGTAGCTGTGGCACACAGGCTTAGTTGCTCCAAGGCATGTGGGATCTTCCTGGACCAGGGCTCGAACCTGTGTCCCCTGAATTGGCAGGTGGATTCTCAACCACTGTGCCACCAGGCAAGTCCCCAGAAAAATATTTTTAAAATGTGTTTTTAATCTATTTTTCAACTCCTGAGGAACTGTACTTCTCTAAAGGATTATGGAATTTGAGGAGAAAACGACCTTCATTGATAAATGTTCATTAAGTGTCCAATGAGAAATATGTATCATAATTGGATTCACAGTTCTAGGGCTGGATTGAGGGGAGTAAAGGAGCCTGTAGGGAGTGATCACTTTGTTATGGGCATTGTACTAAGTGATTTACATGGATTATTTAATTTAATATTCACAAGACATTGACAAGTTGTTCTACTTTATACATGAGAAAATTGAGACTCACAGAAAATAAATTACGTATCTGTTGTCCAGTTAGCAGCAAGTAGTAGAGCTGAAGTTAGCAATCTAAAGCACACTATTCTCAAGACACTGCTCTGTATTTATGGCAGGATTTTCCCAGAACAAGCTATAACTCATAAAATACAGCCAAAAGGTAAAAAGCACAGGCTTTAGACTCAGATAGGCCCAGATTTAACGTTCAAGCCAGATAATACCAAGTCCTAACTGGGAAATTATTTAACCTCTTGAACTTTAGTTTCCTTCTTAGTAAAATGGGTATAATATTATCCATTACACAGAATTTTTTTTTTTTTTTTTTTTTGCGGTACACGGGCCTCTCACTGCTGTGGCATCTCCCATTGCGGAGCACAGGCTCCGGCCACGCAGGCTCAGCGGCCATGGCTCATGGGCCCAGCCGCTCCGCGGCATGTGGGATCTTCCCTGACCGGGGCACAAACCCACGTCCCCTGCATCGGCAGGCGGACTCCCAACAACTGCACCACCAGGGAAGCCCCTATTATATAGAATTTTGAAGGTCAAATAAGCTCATGTAGGTAAGACACCTAGTATAGTGCCTGGCACATAGAACCTGTCAACTACATGACAACTATCATTATCAATGTCAACTCTGTCATCATCACCGTGGTTTCTATGAAGTTCCTCATTCTTTCCCCAAGTAGTTTGACTCTTTTTACTTGATGAACTTATCATCATTTCACTGACCTTTAGTATTGTACTCAGCATAACATGGAACAATGTAGCAGGTCTTAACTCATTATTAAAATAGTATTTCATTTCATAATTAGTTTATTAACTCATCCAACAATAAATTAATAGCTTTGGTTAAAACTGAAAGTTTTTTTTCTCCCTCATAAAGCACACAGATAGTAAATAATTAACAAACCAAAAAACCAAACAATTACAGGTAATTACAAATGTTACAAAGAAAAATCAAATAGGGTAAAGGGATGAAGAGCACATGTTTCAGAAAGGCCACTCAAAGGTTGCTCTTCTGAGCAGAAAGACTTCAATGAAGACAAAGAATGAGCCAAGCCTACATCCAGGAAAAGACTACACCAGGCAGTGGGAACAGGAGGTGTAAGAGTCTGTGTGACCCAATGTAGTAAGCTAGAGATAGGAAAGTAGGAGAGGAAATCCAGAAGACAGTAGGGTTCCAACTTAATTGTCTGGACTGTAATCTAAATGTTACGGGACTCCACTGGAGAATTTTAAGGAGTGAGGCACATGATTTAATTTGTGATTTTTAATAGATCCTTCTGGTTGTTCTTTGGAGGAGGAGGGGAAGAAAGAGGTCAGTAATGAATCTACACTGGTCTTGTTGAGGACAGTTGGAATTGTGGCTTGGACTGGGACTACCAATAGGGTGGTGAGAAGTGCCCTGATATGGGGAATATTTTGTAGGTGGAGATAAGGACTTATTGCTAGATTGGACATGGGATCTCAAACGTGTTCTATATTGCTTTGTAATGAGAGCTGTCGATCTCATTGCTTGTGTATACAGTGACAAATATGAAAGTACAAGTCCATGAGAAATAAAGTTTTTGTTAAAATCTGACCCCGTGATAGCTTCAGAACCACATAAACTGCTTATAAATAGCTTTTAAAAAGTTTTAAAGTTAAAATGCTTAACATTTATAAATTCAATGCCAGAAGGGAACTGGCAAGATGCATCGGGGGTGTTTGGTCACCCACTTTCTACATCCCCAGGCACCAACTTCCATCTCTGCTCCTTTTTGTGATATGATCAATGAACATTTTCTCTGTTTTCTGTGAAGTGCTGCACTAACGCTGTTTCAAGCCCCTTTCCCATTTCCAATCATATTGCTATGCAGTCTAAGCACTTCCTAAATATGAACTCAAATATTCATCAGCTAACCAGAGTGTTGATTTTTTTTTTCTGTTACATGCCACATACTTGCTTGATATTGACTAATGTGATCATATGACATCTCTGTTCACCACTATCTTGAGAAAATAAGTCTTAAAAATTAATTAATTAGAAAGGATGGAAGACGACCATGTGATGGAGCTCACCTCCCTTCCTAGGTGACTAGGGCTGCACTCCTGGTATATTGGGACTGTCAGTGTGTTTGAGCCTGTTAGTCTGGTAGAATAGAGAGGGCTGCCCAAGATAATGGGTCTGGATTGATGTGCCTGAAATAGAAACTCTGGAGCTCTCTTTGGGTCCCAAGTAGTTGGTTTATACTTTTTATCCCTTTCAATATGTCTGATCAACTTATGGTAACCTTGTTCATCCCAAGTGATCAGTTTGATCACTTTAGGTCATTGCTATATCGGGACTGGTTAGTCTAGGCAGGTAGAATGTCTTTGAATGTGTTCTACACCTGGGCCTGTGTAAAGTGGTCCAAAGGTTTCCATGGCAGCATGGAAATAAAAGTTGGGGTGGAGGGATTGTAGGCTTTTTGTAGGATTTGGGGTTTCCTGATACCAGAAGTGTCCCTCTGGTTTTATGGATCCTGTCTTTTAAAAGGATAGCCTCTAGGACCTGAGAGTGGGAGAACAAATACCTACCCCTCCCCATCCGATCCATCTGTTCCCTTCAGACCTAGATACCACATAGCTAGGGTATTGCAGGTGGTCTGACCTGATGGGCAAGAACTGTCCATCTGCTCCAATCACAGCTTGACTAATAGGATACCCATCTTTCTCACCATGGCTCTCTCCCAAGCTTCTCACAGAGTGTACAGTCTTGTCCATGATCAAGAGTCTCTTGAGAGACTGTATTTTCCCAAAAAACATATTTTCTTTGCTTCAAAAACAGTGCATTGTCAGAAGCAGCACATGAGCAAGAAGTCTGGAGTCAGCCATCCTGGATGATTTAATTTACCTTAGGTAAGTGACTTAACTCCTGTGATGCTCAATTTCCTAATTTTTGAAACAAGGATATCATTATTTCTGACCTCACGGAACTCTTGTAAAGGGTGGATCCACTTAGCTCATGCCTGGCATAGTGTTAGTGCCCAACAAATGATGAATATTATCTTCTTTTTTCTGTATTAAAAAATGAATGATTCAGTGTACTTTTCCGAAGTACACTATGTGATTTTCATGCTATCACTATATTTGTCTGTTTCTGTTGGTGGAGTAAACAAATGAAAACCAAGCCTTGGGAACTTGGAGGAAACAGTTGATAACAACATTTGGTTTCAGGAAACACACCTCAGAAAATTTAAAAGACAGATTTACACTAACACTTGTCCTTTCGATGATGAGTTTTATGAGCATACCTATATTTGACCACAGCAGTCTCCTCTTACCTACAGGAACACCTTCCAAGATGCCTAGTGGGTGCCTGCAACCATGGATAGTGCCGAATCCTATATATACTATGTTTTTTCCTATACATACATGACTATGATAAAGTTTAATTTATAAACTAGGCACAGTAATGAGATTAACAATTACAGCTAATAACAATATAATGTAATAAAGTTATGTGAATGAGATCTCTCTCTCTCTCTCTCAAAATATCTTATTGTACAAATTTAATGCCTTTCCAATCTTAACTAAGCACTTACACACCATGGCTATAACTTTTGCAGTTTGAGGTACAACAGCAAAGCTCACATGAATTTCTTTTTATTTTTCTTTCTTCACAATTTCATGGATAGGAGATTTGTTCCTACCATAGTTCTTTGCAACTTTAACATACAATTTTTTTTTTCTTTCCTTAAGTCAAGGACTTTCAACTTTTCACTTAAAAGAAGCACTTTACAGCTTCTCTTTGGCATATCTGAATTGCCAGCATCACTACTCTTGTACTTTGGGGTCATTATTAAGTAGAGTAAGGGTGACTTGAATACAAGCACTTTGATACTGTGAGAGTCGATCTGATAACCTAAATGGCTACTAAGTGACTAATGGGTGTGATAAGCTGGACAAAAGGATGCTTCATGTCCTGAGCAGGATGTTGAGAGATGTCATTATGCCACTCAGAGGGCACGTAATTTAAAACTTATGAGTTGTTTATTTCTGGAATTTTCCATTTAAAATTTTGTAACAAGGTTGACCATGAGTAACTGAAACTACGAAAAGTGAAACCTCAATTAAGGGGAGCTTACTCAAAACTTACTCATAATCCACACTTTAAATATCCTTCTAGGATTGTATGAGGAACTGAATAAGTGCATTTTTGTTCTTTAAATGAAATACAGATCCTAAATAGCAGGAAGAGTCTTTTATCAGACAATCAGAATTAATGCATATATTTTACTTATTTTTAATTGAGGTACAATTGTCATATAACATTACATTACTTTAAGGTGTACTAGATAACTATTTTATATGTTTATATATTGCAAAATGATCACCACGATAAGTCTAGTTAACACCTGTCCCCATATGTAGTTACAGAATTTATTTTGTGTGTGTGTGATGTGAACTTTTAGGATCTATACTCTCTTAGAAACTATCAAATGTGCAATACAGTCATTCCTCAGTATCTGCCGGTGATGGGTTCCAGGACCCTCACCCCAAAAAATACCAAAATCCATGGATGCTCATGTCCCTCACTTAAAATGATGTAGTATAGTCAGCCTTCTGTATCTGTAAGTTCCACATTTACAGATATGGAGGGCTGACTGTACAGTATTAACAACTATAGTCATCATGCTCTGTATTACATCCCCATCAGTTATTTATTTTATAACTTGAAGTTTGTGCCTTTTCACTCCCTTCACCCATTTCACCCACTCCCACCACCCACCACTGACAGCCAACAATCTGCTTTCTGTATCTGTAAGTATGAGCTTGTTTTCTTTCTTTCTTTTTTGGGGGGAGGGGGGAATTCCACATGTAAGTGAGATCATACAGTATTTGTCTTTCTCTGTCTGACTTATTTCACTTAGTAAAAAGCCCTCAAGGTCCATCCATGTTGTCACAGATGGCAGGATTTCATACTTTTATGTGTGGATATTATTCCATTATCTATACACACCACATTTTTTATACATTCATCCATAATGCATATACTTAAAAATTCTATTTGGAAGTGCTGACTGACACATAGAAGCTCTCAAGAGATGCCTTGCCTAATGCTGCAAGAGTGAGGTAACCCAGCTCTCTTTACAAACCATCTGTTGATTGTGTGGTCATTGACAGAGAGCAATTTAACTAAATGTCAAAATCTGTCTAAAAACTGTTTCTAAATGTCTATTTTGGAAGAATCAATGTTCTTCTAAAAACTACTGTATTCGTTTGATACACTATAATTTAAAAAACTCTGCTTGCCCTATGCTCAACAGTGTTCTCAATAGGCAGCACGAAATAGTACATAACTCTCCCATAACTCTAGAAGGAGTCAGGGAAGAGTTGAACCATTCAGATTTCCTGGTAGTAAAGAGACAGTGAATAGTCAGTGGTAATGGCTACACACAATTGGTCAAAAACAGTCATGGGGAAACAGAATGGCTCAGAGGACAGCAAGGGCCTGTGGCTACACTAAAAAGAATATTTATTTAAGAAAAGACAAAGATTACTTCTCGCCCAATGAAATACTTTTGAGCAAATTAGAACAAGGCATCTTTTCATCAGGTGAATTTTTTAAAAACTGCACTTTTCAGCTCCTCCACAGCTCTGCTCAAGAAAACTTTTCAGAATCAGGTAGTAGCACACTGGCTGTCTGCGCACACATGCCCCAAATGTAGCCTTTTCCACACACACCCCAGACATTACAAGCACACGCATACCATTACTACAGAACACATGCTGTTCCCTGTTATTCCCCCACTCAGGTAAGATGACTGTGTCAAATTCAGAATAGAAAGAAGAGAATCAGGCCTCAGAGTAAGTGTAGGTAAGAGAAAGCAACCTCAAGGTACAAGTGGAACACAGTTGGGACAAAAGCACGGCTGAACGTGAATGGCTGCAAGGTAGGTTCTCTCTTGCTGCTCTACAACTTGGCCTGATAGCCCTGAATCTCCACATGTAAGATGTGAATATCATTCCCTTGAAGTGTGCCTTCTTTGTATAGTACACAACCTGAACACCCAGAAGTAACAGACATACCTGTAAGAAACCATAAGACATTTGCACACTTACATCTAATATTCCAGAGGAAAAACTATGCCCAGACACAGAGCATGGTTTAAGAAAGAAAGGAAGATAATATAAGTCTGATCGATCAACACGAGTTAACGTATTTGAAAAATACATGCTGTTATATAAGGGTTATGTATTACTTCTGAAATTTTTTCACATATGTTTCCATTTCTATGTAATTTATGTTACTTGGTTGTACTTTATGTTATTTGGTTTGTCACATGGAATGTTAAAACTACACTGGGATTTAGAGATAACTGCATTTTAATTGCTTAATTTAATAGGTGAAGAAGTTGACATCAGAAAGATTAAGGTGCTCAGGGTGACATAGCACCAAGCGGGAAAACAGAACCAAACTCCTCGTTGCCTGATTTTTGGCCTCGTTTTCAGGAGTATGCATATTTATTAGTCATTTTATGAAAAGATAATTGTTTATTAATTTTACACATGAGTTAAATAATGATTTTGTATTTTGCTAGTCATGCTTTTTGTCTCTCCCCTTCACTTTACCTCTCACACTGTTATTGCTATGATCATTCCAAAGCACAAATAACAGAAATGGAATCATGCACATCTCTTGCATGTGCTCCTGTTCTATAGGTATCAATGTATTCATTCTTTCAAAATAATATCTATCATGTATATGAAAGATGCTGGTTATACAATAATGAAGATACATGATCTCTGACCTCATGGTATATTTAAAGAGAGACATATACTTTGGCAAAAAAAAAAAAAAAACACCATACAAATAAATACATAATTATAAATTTTTCTTAATGATAATAAGAAAAACAGGGGTCCTACAATTGACGTTGCAGAACAAAGAAAGGTTCACCTCCCAGTCTTATCTCTATCCTTTCTCCTACTTGCTCCACAAAATCTTCACGTACCCCTCCTTGAAGTATACTTCCCTTTCTGTTGCTGACAATATAATTCAGCCTCTAAGACCCAGTTGAAAAAATACCTATTGTTTCAACAAACCTGTAGGCAGAACTCATTTTGCTCTATCCAGTGCTCTCACATGCTTTGCAGAGATTTCATTTACCACCGTGTACTTTGCTGATTTATTTGCATTTATTTTTACCATTAGACTGTGAACTCAATGAGAATAGGAACTATGCTTTATTCATTTTTACATTCTTTTCAGGGTACTTAATACACATTTGTCTAAATGAATGAATAATGAGTTATATTCCTCAAGTCACAAAGTCGCAAGAGAATTAGTTACAAAGTCAGGATTAGAACCCAGAGCTCTATAATCTCCCAGCTCAGATTCACCTGGCATTCTAAACACACGAATTGAATGTAACTTTACAACATGGCATGGTATCAAGAAGACAAACGCAATTTATACAGAGTTTGAAGAGGGAGATAATATTGGTTCTCTCCATGCAAATCTAAGAAAATGCGTTTGGAGAATGACATTCAATTTAGAGCACTGCTGAACTGCATAAACATGAGGTCACAGAAAAGAAAAACAGAACGTGTTAAGCAAACGAACAAGTTGACTTAGCAAAGAATCACGCAGATTCACACCTGAATTGGCCACTTGACATGAAGGAGAAGAACAGTGCAGCATATAAGCAAGAGAATGAAATACTTGATGTTTTATCAAAGGAGAAAATAAAATCAAATCTTAAGCCAAGGTTTATTAAAATTAATTATTGTAATAAATAAGTAACATATAGTATAGTTCTTAAAGCGTATCTATATTCACTGTATGAAAACTGCAGAATAAGGTAAGCTTAACCTGTATTCTGATCTCCATTAAACAGCTTGTGAAAAGGGGTCTGACTTGCTAAAACTCATACCCCTGGAGTATGGGGTATGAATTCTAGCAGTATGATTCTGCTAGAATTATATGTGAATCATCTACCTCCTAGGAGAGTGTGCTAACTATTATACCACGATGGAATCAACTGTCTGTAAGTGCAGCCAAGGTGAATTAAACATGAGAAAAATAGCCAGGAGTGACAGGCTCTGCCTTTGGATTTTGATCATTTTTCTGAGACATGTTCAGGCATGTCCTGGTGCATCTTACTTTAGACAAGAGATTTGTTTCTCAGCATCTCTACATAAATCAGTGTTCTTTTTTGTAAATTATATTACATTATAAATGCATTAAGAAATCTTCCAATTAAAATATCCTAAAATAAAACCTGCAACATAATCATATAATTTTTTAACATCTTTATTGGAGTATAATTGCTTTACCATGGTGTGTTAATTTCTGTTTTATAACAAAGTGAATCAGCTATACATATACATACATTCCCATATCTCCTTCCTCTTGTGTCTCCCTCCCACCCTCCCTATCCCACCCCTCTAGGTGGTCACAAAGCCCCGAGCTGACCTCCCTGTGCTATGTGAATCATATAATTAAAATTAATTTTTTAGTCAATTTTATAATACAGGCACCTCGTAACTTGCACATTTTAAAAAGCAGAGGCAACTTTGATTTGTGTTATTTTCATACTGCTTTTGTATCCCACCATTCAGGAAAACATTTTCTTCCTTCCCTCTGTTGCCCTCTCACTTGTACCTTCATGTTTTTGTTTTCTGTATCTTTCCCTGGATTTCCCCATCTCAGAAATCATATGATGCTTATTCTTCTATCATGAGCATATTTTAAAATTCTGCTTCTTTTCCAGAAAATAACTTTGATGATTTGAACAAAAGAGAGAATGACATAGTGTACATCCCTGGTTTTGATATTCTACTCTGATTCAGAATGAAGACTACAGTCATTACTAGTGCAGCACGCTGGGAACAGAGTTGTGGGGCCAATGTCCATGTCAACTAGTGACACGACCATGAGCAAATTCAATCATGTTTTGTATCTCCCTGGAGGTGTTTTTTTTTACAATCTTCCAGAGCTTGAGAAGGTTGAGGGGCTTGATGTGAATATACTTGGGTCAGGAGGCATTTTTCTGATTGATATTCATATACCGAATCCGACCTTCAGGATGGGACCAGCCTTTTTTGGCACTCGGTTGAAGTGATGAAAAGGAGATAACAAAGTTGTCATTATTTGAATTTCTATTATCAGACATAATCTTATCTGAACCATGTGGGCACTGCTGAAATGAAGAGGGTTCTGCTCATCGGGGCATTTGATTGGCAATGACAGCTCTCAGATGATTCTGCTAGGGCCTAGATTTTGGACTTCAAGGTTGGAGAACAGCTTCTCCCTTCCTTGTTTTCTTCCATTTTTTGCCTTTTATTTTTTCCTGATTTTAATTCAAAAGAGCAAATTCTAAATTGCATTTCATGGTTCAGAGAAGATGGAAACAGAGCTCAATTATTCTAAGTTTATTTATCATTTGTACCAATTGGATAAACTATCATATTTTACACTACTAAAGCTCAAAACAGAGATTTTAGTTTATTTTGCAATGTTTAGCAGATTCCACCCAAGCCAATTAACTTCAGGTCAGAGGAATCTGTTGTTTTAGAGATAGCTTGTTTTCTTAAATTCCTTAGCACTTGACACAGTTAGAAGAAAACTTACAGAGATGCAATGGTGAGCGAAAAGAAATGCACTACTCATGATCCTGAAGCTTATAATTGAGGAAGAGAGTCGAATATAAATGAACAAACACGATTATATTTACAGTTATACACTGAATTAATTGATCTGAAGAAAAATATCTGGGGCTAGGTAAGAGTAAAACAAGGGCATCTAATTAGGTTAGAATTTTCGAGAAGGCTTTGCAGGTGAATAATTGATTCATTTAATCTTAGTAACACTGTCAAATAGCTTAATATCATGCCCACTTGATAGATAAGGAAAGATGGCTGAGAAGGCTTGAAATAACTGTCAGAACTGATCATCTAAATTTTCCTTGATCTCCAAGGCAGTGTTGCTTCTAAAGTCTATGCAGATTCCACTTCACTTCAACATTGTGATGGTCTTTTGGATGAGTCACTCTGGCCAGGCTATGGGTTCCCAGGCATTAATCAACACGAAGCTAGGTGTTAGCTATAAAGATATTTTGTAGATGTAATTAAATTCCATAATCAGTTGAATTTAGATAAGGGATATTATCCTTGGTAATCTTGATGGGCTTGATTCAACCAATTAAAAGGACTTAAAAGCTGAACTGTCCCTGAAAGAGGAAGAAATCCCACCTGTGGACAGCAGCTTCCACTCATGCCCTCGAGTTCCAGGTTGCCCTTCCCAATAGTCTGTTCTAAGGGTTTCTGGTTTGCTTGCAAGGTCCTCCAATCACATCAGCCAATTCCTTTCAAAAATCTGTCTATCTACATCTCTTACTGGTTCTTCTCTTCTTGAATTCTGATTCAAACATCCAAATTCATACCTGATACAAAGAACATGTAGATAGCTCTTCAAGAATCAGTGGTATATTTTGGAAAGAAGTGAGTTAAAATAAATATTTAAACCATTTTTAGAAGGATTTTAGAAAATTATTTTGAGGTGTTACCATTTGTTCCTTGTTTTAAACGCAGTTCTCCAAACTTACATGGTGCCAAGCTAAAGAAAGGAGTGAAACAACGGATACACCTTTCTTGGTTTGGGGAAAGTACATTAAAGTAATATAGAGAAGATTTGGTTGTAGATCTCAATCCTGCTACTTTCTAGTTTGTTACCTCAAACAGAACACATAACTTCTGCGAACTTCACTTTTCTCAATGTCAAATGAAGTTCATAATTTCTGTCTTGCTTACGTCTGGGTCTGTTGTGAGCGTTAACAGAGACTATGGATGTGAAGGTACTTTGCTTAGCATTAATGCTTTTAACAAAATACTGATCAGAGCAACATGGCAGATCCAATTCTGATTTTGTGTCATATGCTTGATCTGCAGCAACGCCTCAGCAGATTTGCACAGCATCAGGGCACAGATGCTTTCTTCTTATTATGACTTACACGGATGCAAATTATAGGCAACAGAATAATGTTGGTATTATATGTCAAAGCACAATAGGAGATAGAATGAAAAGGTTATAATCAAGCCACACAATCTATTCAGACATCTTTTTCTCTAAATTATGTCAAATGTTATTTCCTGGAAATTGAGGCACATGATGACTGAGATCATTAGAAAGTACATCTACTTCAAGTGGTTCCTACTTATAAAGACTTAGTAATAAGAAACAAACACACAAATACACACACAAACACAACACACTCACATCCACTGATTATTATGAATCATTTTCCAGATTTCTACTTGCCACTATCTCATTAGACATATAAAGAATATTTTGTATGTCTCTTTACCCTGGCACTGAGAACCTTGTTGTATTGAGGTTTTATTTTACTTTATGGTCAGGAAAAGCAAAGGGCTATGTAAGAAAGGGCAATGAACTATTTTAGACAACAGATTCACTAGGTCTTTCCTCTAATTTCATCAGGGAAATAGGAAAAAAAAGATGTAGAGATGTTACATATAATTTTCAGAAATTACTGTTACAGAGTTAATGGCTGAAACTTTTAAAATTTCTTAAAACCAACAAACAAGCACAAGAAAATAAAGTCTTCCCTACACCCATGTCTTTTGTTGATGTAATGATTTTATATTAATTAATTTTAATAGTCATATGTGTAAGTAAAGAAAGTCAGAGATGCTTTTGCTAACGAAAGAAAAGAGAGGGAAAAATACTATGTGCCATGTTCTTTACTTTCATTATTTTATTTGATTTTTAATAATCCTAACTGAGGTAACATAAATTAGAAGTTAAGTGGCTTGCCCAAGGTCCAGGTTACCAAAAGATCTATTCCAGATTCAAATATTTGATCCAAAGAACACATCACCTGAAACATTTTAATGAAAATATTACAGAGCTGGTATAAAATGAAACTATTCCAAGATGGAGAGGCAAAGGGTTCAGGGCCATTCTTGGTGAGATGCAGAGTGAAACTTTTCTTGTTTTGCGACAGTATTGTAAAACGGCATTTTGTTTTACATAACATTTTCACTATGTCTTCCTAAATTAAATTGTTGAGAACTATACTCATACTTAAGCTCTCGGTATAAAATATTTATTCCTTTTCTACCATGGGTTTGTTAATTTTTTTTTAATTTATTTTCATATTAACATTTATTATTTTTGATTATAAAGTTAATGTAAGCAACGTGCCAGAACTCTAGAGTAAAAAGTATTTGTTCTTTACAGGTCAGGAACAAGGTAAAAATGTTTACTATCACTGTTATTGTTCAAAATTGTACAAAGAGCCCTAGTTAATGCATCCAGACAAGAAAAAAGAATATAGATGCAAAGTGAGGAAGAACCACAATAATTATTTGAAGATACATGATCATCTATAACAGAACAATTATTTGAAATCATAGAATTTCAGAAAGGTGCCAGATATAAAACTAATGTTTAAAAATCATTTACTGGCTCCTTTTAATAAGTAAATCCAAGTTAAAAATGAAAGTAAAAATAGGACCATTTACTTTCACAACAAAACTATAAAGTATCTAGAAATTAATCTAACAAGACCTCTGTGGAGGAATTTATGAGATACTATAAAGGACATAATACAAAATGCAAACATATTGAGAATTATATCACAACAAGTATAGTAACTTAGTATTGTAAAGATTTCAATTCTCTTTAAGTGATAATTTCAAAATGATTTTATTTAATAAAATACCAACATGATTTTTTAAAATTAATAAGATAATTAAATTTTATGGAAGAATAATAGTGTTCCAATATTCCAATAGCTAAGACAATTTGAAAAGTAATATAAATTGAGGGCTCTCATTTACCAGCTATTAAGATGTATAGAGCCACCGTAAATTAAATTATCTGATACACTGAAGCAAAAGAGAAATAAACCAGTGGGTCAGAATATGGGTCCAGCAAGTGACCTATGTATATTTGGGAATTTAGTTCATAATGGATTGACATCAAAAATCAGTGTATTGGGCTTTCCTGGTGGCGCAGTGGTTGAGAGTCCATCTGTCGATGCAGGGGACACGGGTTCGTGCCCAGGTACGGGAAGATCCCACATGCTGCGGAGCGGCTGGGCCCATGAGCCATGACCGCTGAGCCTGCGCGTCCGGAGCCTGTGCTCCCCAATGGGAGAAGCCCGCGTACCGCAAAAAAAAAAAAATCAGTGTATTAATGTGGAAAGAGTGAGTTATTTTGTAAAAAGTGTTGAAAATATTGGTCCATTGTTTAATAATAATGATGATGATGATGATATTAACAATAACAGTACCTATATGGTAAAAGGTGAAAGATTTATGCATTCTGAAGAGAAACCAGAATATGACAGTACCTATATGGTGTTCAAAATGTGTCAGGCAGTGATCCAAACACTTTAAATGTACTAAGCTTTTTGATAAAACAGTCCATTAAGACAGGCTTGAATTTTACAGATGAGGAAACTGAGGCATAGAAAGTTTTGGGGTTTTATTTATGGAAAATAATCTGAAAGACAGTATATATATAATTAATATTATATATATATATATATATATATATCATGTTGCTGTATACCTGAAACT
This sequence comes from Pseudorca crassidens, assembly GCF_039906515.1. Lineage (NCBI taxonomy): Eukaryota > Metazoa > Chordata > Mammalia > Artiodactyla > Delphinidae > Pseudorca > Pseudorca crassidens. The sequence continues at coordinate 59,390,150 of NC_090304.1, forward strand.
AACACAACAGTGTAAAGCAACTATACTTCAATAAAAAATGATAATAATATCCCCTTATTTAACTTTGCAAACCTATTGTTCTAATTAAATACAACGAAGTGTATGAGTCTGCTCAGTCAGTGAGAAACTGCCATATAAATATAAGTTGTTAAGAGTGTTACTGCCAAGACTCACTCTTTTCAAAACTGTTGAAGTGAAATTTTATTCATACTCTCAAGACCACCCTAAGGATTATCTCCTCAGGGGCATGGTCCCTAATCATCCTACATAGAATTGACGCTTTTCTTGTCAAAACTCCCTATATACTTGGTAGCAGAGTAAGGATAAAAACTCAATGGTTTAGCTACAGAGTTTTCTCTTATCCATTGCACTTTTCTGCCTCTACAGGTGAAAAAATTAGTTAGATCCCCTTCTCTTGCCATACACACAAATTAACTCCAGACGATTAAGGATTTACATATGAAATGTAAATCTAATAGAATTAAATTTAGTGGAATATACAGAGTAAAGAGGTGGATTATTTATTGTGAATTGATATCTGTATTTTCAGTAACCAATTATATTAATATCTAGAACATATAAGAAATATCTGCAAATTAGGAAGGAAAGGTCAATATAAAAATAGTCAAATAACTAAAAACAGGCAATTTATCAAAGGGAAAGACTGTACTCCTAATAAGAACATTAAGAAATGCTCAACCTCATTATAAATTAGCAAATATTTTAAAGATGAGATATTTACATATATCATATGCAGGTCACAGTAAAAATTATAGTATTTGCACGTTTAAATATATATTCAAGCATACATATTTAATATTATATATATTTAAACATGCAAAAATACTATAATTTTTCCCAGATGCTCATAAGTCCTTCATTCTACAGGGAAGACAGACATTGAACAGATAATCGTAAGAGTAATATATCTTAGAAAGAAAAATAGGTGCTACAGAAGTGACCAGCAAAGGAAAACAGAGGCCTGGTTGCACATCTTTGATACTTCTGTATTGTCCATACACGGCACTCCGTAGCTCATCTGCAAATGTTTGTTGAAACAAATTAAATTCTCATAACCAGCATCCTTCAGTTTTCTATGCTTTTTAGATCCTTTTCTTCCCCCCACCCGAACAACCTAGTTATTTGCTTATTATGTGTGTGTGTGTATGTGTGTGTGTGTTGAACTTATTAAGTCAGAAATAAACTTAATTTTGTCACATGTATTTTTCAAATTAGAGAAGACATGAGGGAGTAAGAATATTTCTTCTATAGAGACTTAATTAGAAAGTTATTAAAATTATATTTCTATATAATGTTTTACTAACATAATTTGGAAATCACACTTTTACATTCCAACAGTGCTTCTTTGACTCATGTAGAAAGAATTAATAAAATCAAATCCATTAAACCATCTTCTTAAAGAATGAAAGATAATAAACTTTAAGTTTAACCCTTATATTCTAATCAAATATATTTTATAGAAATATAAATTAGGAATCTTTTTGATAATTGTTAAATGACAATTCATAAGCAAATAACCTTTAAAGTAGAAATTCTAATACCTATGTGTGTGTGTTTTAAACCAAATTATCTGAATTGCTACACGCATGTATCACGGGGCGAGTTCAAGAATAGTACTCTAAAACAAACAAAAAACAACAAATAAGTCAACCTTCTCCCCCAAAGTGCATTTAATTCCTTTCTCTATTCAATTGGGATAACAAAGCAGATAGTACCTTGTAGAATTTTATGTCCTGATACACCTTTATGTCTGCTCCTAAATCTTTTTGATAAAATGTTCTGTTCCTTAAGAGAGGAAAAAAAAAAAAAAAACTATAAAAAAAAAAAAGAAGCACATTTCTGAGGATGAAGCTTCTATTGTTTACAATTTAATGTTTGGATAATCTGATTATGGACATGAAGTCTCCTAATATTTCTCACTAGCATTTTCTTCCAGCAGATAATATTTTGCTGGAATGATACTGGGCACTGGAATCCAAGATATCTGGATTGAAAACCATGCAAGATGTTTGGTATTTGGCAAATGTCTTAGCCACTGAACTTCATAGATATTTTTCTTAGGATTAAATTAGACGGTGATTTCTTAACTAATAGTATAGTTCCTAGCCATAGAATATAATCAGAAAATGATGATTATTAGTAATGGATAGGATTGTAATGTCGGAGTTGGAATTGATGATGATGATGATGATAGAATGGAAGCTTGATCATATCTTTTTACTAAAGAGTTTTTCACTCATAAATATGAGCCAAATAAACTGCACTGTAGAGAAAATGGCATACAGCTCCTACATGAGAGAACTTTCATCACATCTATCAATCAAAGAAGACATGCATTCTTAGGTATATAACAACTTGGTTTCAAGCCCTGTAGGGGAAGGCCGGAGCTGGCTTCATGAATATATGATCTGTGCAATTGTACTAGGCACCGAGCTCATAATGTCTCCACTCTTACTTGAATGCTCTGTTGTCTCTATCTTGAAATTCTTAATAATTTGTGAACAAGGGTCTCTGCATTTTCATTTTGTGCTGGGCCCAGCCAGTTAGGTAGCTTGTCCTGGGAAAGACTACACATAGGAAAAAACCCACGGTTTTAAAATTCAAAAGTTCTTTCCTTTGCATCAGGGCAGATACTTTACACATAATAGTGACAGGCTGTGTAACACTCAAAAGAAGCAGAAATCTTGGTTCCTGTCCTAGAAGAGCTTATAATCTTGTTAAATAGAATAGAATACATAAATACTAATATACATGAAACAAATAGAGATTATGACAGTTTAAAAAGAAATTCTCCATTTCGTGATCTGGGGGTTACAGTAGATTTGAAATATTCACCAAGTATATTACTTCAAGGCATGTTAAAGTTTTATCCTAAAGAATTATTGAACCCTCTCAATCCTGTGTTACTAAAATACTCTCTGGCATTGGGAACTTTAATCTGTCTTAATCTACCTGCCCCCCAGATGCATCTCTCAGACATACTATTGTATCTGGGGGGATTAAATAACTGAGCTTGACACTTTCACACTTCTTTTCCTAAATTTTGATCAATACGTAAAATTTATTGTTGCCACCACTAAATATAATTCTTAGCATCATGGCCTAAAGAAGACATAAAATCATCATGGTCTCCTAAATAAGACTGCCTATATTCAAATCGTAGCTCCACTACTTACTGGCTCGTGACCTTGGACACATTGTCTAACGACACTAAAACTTGTTATTCTTATTCATAATATGAAGTTAATAATAGAACCCTCATAAGGATGGTGATGAGGAATTAATAAGGCAATTCATATAAGACATTTAGTAAAGGGGCTGGCAGATGGTAAATACGCAATACATGTTAGAAATGATGATAAGGAGGAGAAGAATGATAATAACCGTGATGATGATAAATGGGATGATGATATTTGAGTATTGAACTGAGTAGATTACAGACATTTTAGAGCTAAGCACCTTCTAGTTAGAAGTATAACATATTATACAGCGTCAGTCTGGCAACAAAAAAGACATTCACAAACTTACATTCTGAGTAAGAGATATGTTTACGGAGTTAACAGTTCTACACAGATAATGAATGATGTAATAATTTCATATACTTTATATAGAGACACAGTAATGGTGGTTGTGTTTAATTATTCCTGATACACTATTATTTTGAGAGTTTTAATTACTTAAAGTGTGCCACCAATAGTTTTTTAACAAAAAAGCCTGAACAGTGTGGAATCATCATGAATAAGGGGACAGGAAAGTGAGACATAACATTTATTAAAAATCTATTCTAGGTACAGGGTGTGGCCTTTCCACATGTTTCAGATGATCATCGTCATAGTCTTTTATAGTCTTTGAGGCAAAAGTGTTTAATAAACTCTCATAGGTGAGGAAATTAGACTGGAAAAAAAGGTTGTGTAACTTCTCCAATGTCATATATATATGATAAAATGATTCAGTATCAGAACTCAATGATAAAGGCAGAATTCACCTCCTTCTTTCCATTAACTCTCTTTATTCTTACCCCATAGGAATGATCACCTTCCTCCACAAAAGACAGAATTATGAGAGATAACTGCAGACAGATCTTCTACAGACAGACTGCTTTTAAGTGACGTTATAATTCCCTAGCGAAAATGGCATCTATCTTAGAAGAAAGGGGTACAAATCAAGTGAATTTTTAAAGGTTGTCATGGGGTTCAAAAGTATTCTTGTAGAGTCAGATTATAAAATCTACAGTTGCCACCTATGCCACAGTAGAAAAATATATCTACTCAAGGGCCAAGAGAAAACTTAATTAAATTTTGAATCTATGCTTGACTTGGGCAATTTACCTCATCTTTCTTAGTCACGATGTCTCTGTTTACAAAATAAAGAAAATATATAATTTAACAAATGATTATCTGGCTTTAAATAAGTAACAGAGTAGAAAGTACTGATAAACTCTTAAAACATTATACAAATGAGAATTATGATGATCGTGTTAGCTCAAAATTGAACTAGAGGTTGGACAAATTCTTGTGAAGACTAAGAACTATTAATTAGATTTATCAATCTGATGGATTGTTAAAAAATTTTTTATTTGTAAGTTTTATTCAAAAATTTCTTCAAGCCCACTGTTTTTGTTTGATAATGTTATACAGTATCTATATACTCTAAGGGCACAAACGTGTTTTAAATTTTGTCCCCACATTCATCTGAAACATTAATAATTACTTATTCATGATTATACAATCGATCACAGTACTGGTAAGTTATAATATCTTCCTAAACCCTACACAAATGCATAATCTCATCTCAAGGCAGACTTATTTGTAAACTATACTTCCCACCGTGACACTGGAGCCGATAACACAAAGCAACTCACAGTGGGCAGTGGGGAATGGGTTTGGTTAGAAGGAATTAGAAAGAGTTACTTGGGTTAGGGAGAGAAAAGAGAGGCTGGATGGCAGAGAAAGACTGTATTTTGGAGAGAAGCATTGGAAGGGGGAAAAAAAAAAACCAGGAATAAAATGCCCCAGAGTCTTGGGAGCACATCCTTGAATATATTCAGAATCAAGAAGCTGAGATATACATGAGGGACTGGTGAGAATAGAGGCCAGAATGGCTTGCTCCACCCCCTTGTCCTTTGGCATCATACATGCATGTGATCATAGGTGCAATGAAAACTGGAAACAACCTTACAATCCTTTCTCACTTAGGTGAGAAAGTAAAGTTTATCCTAAATTGTTTCATACAATCCGCAAGATACTTAGGATTCATAGAATTTCAACAATACTCCAATATTTAACAGTCCACTCTGCAGTTTAAAAGTATAAAAATGTCTTCATCTGACCTTGAACTTGGTTTTAAAGACCAATAGAATTAACATTTTAATAGATGAATTCATTAAAAATCTGAATACATATTAAAAGTGACCAAATAGGTAGGCTTTTCATTACGTCAGGGTATGTAGGGGCCATTTGGGGAGGGGTATGAAGGTATGAATCAAATATGAAAGCAGAAGACACGTTTTAGAATTCCAGGAAAATGCACCTGGATAGTCACTCAGGATGGGCACATTTTACTAAAATTTTACTGTGCTTATAGTTCCAAATGGTTATTTATGTGATTTAGTCTAGTGCTGCCCAAATGAAAAAAAAAATTCTCTTAATAATCATGAGTCGGAGGTGATCTTAAATCTAAAGAAGCCACTAACCAAATGCAATTCTTTAATTAGTCCTCGAAAGACTGTATATTATTTCAATGTAGTTCACCCAGGTCCTTGCATAATGCCTTTCACATAACAGAAATTTAGTAGGTGCAAGCTCTAGAAAGCCTTTCCCTGGTAAACAGAAAGGCTATACACAATCAAGCACTCGCAAAACCTGCTTTTTTAGGAGACTCTTACATGATGTTAAACATTTTTAAAGTTACAATTTGAATCCTTTTATCCCATAAGATGTATTCAAAAAGTCTCCATGTTAGGTATATAAAGTAAAAGATAGGTGGGCAAATACTGCTCAGGTGCAATGCAGGATCGAAGGCAGAATATAGATGACTTGACATTGTCTTCTTTTTCTGTAGTGACTTTTTATCCTCCTAAAATTATTTGTGTCCACATGTATAAACCACATCACCATGCAATCTATTTCTATATGGTATCGTCTTTACAACCTATTGCTCAGTTTGAAATGCAAGAGAAGTTATAATTGATGTATATAAAAGAGAATGAATTCAGGTGTTAGAAAAGTGTAAAGAAAATTTACCAAACTATCTGAAACGCAATCACATGATTCCCGCTGGAAGTTACAGAGGTGCTACGTTCTGGAATCATTCTCCAAACCTCAGACTCCCTATCTCCAGAGTTAGAGACTTAACAAAACCACAGGACTTTCCTTTTAAAACTAAGTTAGGGCACTTTGCTTCTCTTCTTTGTAAACATACTCTAGTGGAGGTTTGGTATAGCTTTTCTATATTAATAACTCATTACAATGATTCTGTTCATTAAAAATATAAGTTGCATTATCACTTAATCTCAAACAAGTTTAAGTTCTATCTAGTGAAGAATATAGAATATAAGCCCTTTTCCAAACATTTGTTTGATTTTATTTTTTTTTAATGGGACACTAAATTAAATAGAGATTGCATGGTGGTCTTTTTTTGTTTTTTGTTTTGTTTCTTGCTCACTAACAGTATTTAGCTAATTTGGTCAAAATGAAAATATCTGTTTATAAAAATGCTAACAATGCTACTGCCACCACCATATAGTATTTACGTATTACTTTTTTTATGTACTATTTTATGCTTTAAAAATTTAATTCCTATAATACACAGGTGACCTCATAAAAATATACAAGGATAGCATCATCTTCATTTTATATGTGAAGAAACCAAGCTCTTAAAATTTCTGGTGACATAATCAAGATCCCATACCTAATAAATGATACAGTCTACACTAGAATTTATGTCTTCTTTATCCTGATCCAGTGTTTATTCTGCCACATGAAGTTACCTCTGAATGTTTTTATAAAGCTAATAGTTTTATAAAAGAGGCAAAATTGAAATGAAATACAATAGCATATTTCACCATGTCACCTCAAGGATGAACCTCTAGTAAGAAGAACTTTTGGGAAGGAACATAAATTCCATATATATTCCCTATATTAATTAAGCAGAAGGTAGAGGGATTTTCCCATATATCCCCCACTCTACACATTCATAACTTCCCTCCTATTATCAACATCCCCCAGTAGAGTGGTGCATTTGTTACAACTGGTGAACCTACACTGACACATCATAATCACCCGAAGTCCACAGTCAACATTCGGGTTCACTCTTGGTATTGTACATTCTATGGGTTTGGACAAATGTATAATGGCATTATTCATCATTATAGTATCATACAGAGTATTTTCTCTGCCCTCCAAAATCTTGGTACTCTGATAACATGCTAATTTTTAATATTATAAGTCAAATTACAAATGGTGCTATACACGCTCCTGTAAGTTAGCCTTTCTGAGTAGTTACAGTCTTAAAGAGACACCTTGCACTATACTGTTCATTTAGGGTCAGAAAAAGAATCCCTTAAAAACATGGGATCACATAATGCAACAATACATGCTTGCTTAAAAAATACTTTATAAGAATAGAACACACAGCTCAGAAAAACTTCTATAAGAGTGGGGCAGATCAGGAACCATACTGAAATGTAAAAGAGAAAACCTTCTATAGGAAATTTCAGTAATATAAGTAATGTATAAATGTGCTTTTCACAGATGAATGGCAACAGGAAGAAAGATTGTGGACCTACTCCATTGTGGGATATGCTCATTTTAGGGCAAGAAAATTTAGGTTGAAATGAGATAGGTTTACTTATTTAACTTTTTCAGGTAGACATTGCATTTCATGTAGGTTTATAAAAATGTTAGTTTAGGATTTATATACCTAAATGCCTGTACATTACTCAAATGAGCTAATGTTCATTATTTTAGATGGTTTGTTAGTACCTGTATTTTAAGCACATATGCACATTTTCTCTTATATTTAAAAGTTCTATAAATTTAAAAAGTTACAAAACTAGATAAAAGTTTGTTTAAACATAATGTCAAATTAATGACTTATTGTTACTGTTGCCAATTTCATTTTTCTGGTAATTGGACAATTTCCATATTCAAATACAGCTTTACTAAATCAAATATGATTATTGGATTTGATGTACTTATTCCAAATTCAGGATGTCATCTAGTTTTTCTTTAAATACATAATATCCAAATTTCTTCATTTTGTTTTGCCTTTTTTTGCTCAAGTGCAGGATATAGAAAGACGACAACTAAACATCTAACCTTACTCAGCTGAGATTTGGTTTAACCGTGGTTTATGATTATGATCTTGTCATGGGATCATATTGCAGCCATTCAGGAACTGAATAGTCGGTATTTTTTGATTTAAATACTAATTTCTCAATTTATTCATTCAGATGTTAGTAGTCATCTAAACTATGGAATTCTTATTATATGGAAACATATTTGTTTATTTCACTCTATAATATTTATTTTTCATAGTTTTCAAATTTCCCAATTTTGAAACCATCTATACAAAGCATATTTACTAGAATTTAACACAAAACTGAGCTGTAAACATCATGGCAGTCAAGAAAAAACGGAAAACTCAGTGGGTTTTTTTTGTTGTTGTTTTTGATTTTTTTTGGCTGCATTGGGTCTTCATTACTGCTCGTGGGCTTTCTCTAGTTGCGGTGAGGGGGGCTACTCTTTGTTTCGGTGTGGGAGCTTCTCATTGAGGTGGCTTCTCTTGTTGCGGAGCATGGGCTCTAGGTGCACGGGCTTCAGTAGTTGTGGTGCGCAGCCTCAGTAGTTGTGGCTCACAGGCTTAGTTGCTCTACGGCATGTGGGATCTACCTGGACCAGGGATTGAACCTGTGTCCCTTGCATTGGCAGGCGGATACTTAACCGCTGTGCCACCAGGGAAGTCCCTCAGTGGTTTTTATAGCTTATAAGATGCTAATGTATAAAAATGTGTATAGGGCTTCCCTGGTGGCGCAGTGGTTGAGAGTCCGCCTGCCGATGCAGGGGACGTGGGTTCGTGCCCCGGTCCGGGAGGATCCCACATGCTGCGGAGCGGCTGGGCCCGTGAGCCATGGTCGCTGAGCCTGCGCGTCCGGAGCCTGTGCTCCGCAATGGGACAGGCCACAACAGTGAGAGGCCCGCGTACCGCAAAAAAATAAAAAATAAAAATAAATAAATAAAAATGTGTATAGAAATGTCTTCTTGATGCAAGGATTTAATGTTATATAAGAAGAAAGAATTAGTATACTCAACGGTTTCCAATAAAACTCAGGAATAGATTCAGAACAAGTTTGTGAAGCAAACTGTTATTAGGATATGGAAGGAAGAAAACTGTCTCAGGGCAACCCAAGGAAGGCGCCCAGAGGAGGTGCGATTTAGGTTTGACTTAAAGAATGAGTAAGAGACAGCCAGCATAAAGAAAATGTTATGCAATGGAAGCAACAATAATTATTGGATCAAAGGATACGTGACGCTTTATAAAAATATAAACACCCTTCTCTGTCTTCATAGCAGATGCACCATGTGATGGTACTGACAAATGTAATTATTTAATTCTTCCAAAGCACATATAAAAAATAAGGCAGAGATATCCTTCTTATAATAATGAGAACTGATGACATATTACGGCTGCCACTTTCCAAATTACAGAAATGTAATCGCACATACATACAGTCACACACAACCAGGTATACATGCATCCCCCACTTCCTGGTCTTTCTTGTAAATGTATTCATCATTATTCTTCAGCCTGATAAAAGACTCTCAGAACTTCTACCTTTACTCATTCATAGAGTCACCAAGAAATCCAAAACTTAGGAGACTCACAAGTAATTCTTCCTGTCCATTACTTATTGATTATTGTTCCCATTACCCACTTCTGTGCAAAAAGTAGCCCAAAACTTAGTGACTTATAACAATAACTTTTCTGTTTTGCTCATGATTTTGTGGGTTAGGAATTTGGGCTTGGCTCCATGACATTGATTGTGTCATTAGGTAGTATTAAACGGGTAGTTGGGCTGATATGAAAGGTCCAAGATAGATTTATTTACATTTCTGATGCTTGGCAGTACTGGCTGGAAGGCTAGACTCAGCTGGGGCTGTCAACAGGAGTGCTTACATGTGGTCTCTTCAGCATAGTGGACTCAGGGTAATTGGACTTTTTACAAGGTAGGTCAGGGTTCTAAGCAAGTGTTCTGTGAATAAGTCAGAAGCTTCCAAGTCTTATATGACCTAGCATCAGAAGTCATTTGGTGTCAGTTCTACTATATACTATTAGTCAAAGCAGTTGTAAGCCTGCCCAGATCCAAGGGGTAAGGGCACATAGACCTCACCTCTCCCTGGAAAGAGTGTCAAAGAAAGTGTGGCCATGTTTTAAAACCACCACAGTGGGCTCCATTTAGATCAAAGTGAGACTTGAATGAATGTCTTAGATATGTACTCAATAATCTTTGTCTTTGTTTGCAAGAACCAGGCAAACCCATTTTCCTTGTTTCCCCTGATTAACCATCACAAAATTCACCACTTTTAGACAATTAAAAAAATTGCAGCATGTCATGCAGATATACCTGTCTTTTATATGCATCTATTCTCATAAACATGACTTGAAATAATCATGTCTTTTTAACACAGATGTCTATATCATCATCTGTACCACACTTTGGACAATGTGCTTGAAGTCCTCAAATTTCACTGATTATTTGGAGAGTCCATGGACATACTGAGAACACAGGTCATCTGCCACATGTTGGCAGCTAATAACAGCAGGAAGAACATTCTTAGCTTCCAAAAATCTGGTCCAACGGTTTTCATACCGTGACATCAATTATTCACTTCATGAGACTATCCCTTTGATCTTAAAATCAAAGGCGGGGGGGAGGTGGCGGGTGGGCATATTCTCTGTTAATCGTTAAATGCAAAGGAAATATAACAAATAATTTCCAGACACCAGGACATTCTGGAACACAAACAGGGGGAGGACTGTACATAGGTGAGTTGTCATAGTGAAGCTATTTTAGGCAGTCCGGAGATGGTTGGCATTGACAAAATAGAAGAGGGCACAAAAGGAGCGGTCATGGTATGAGAATACTAAGAAGAGTTGGAAAAAGAGGAGTTTAAGGGAGATAGAAGTTTTCCTAGTAAGAATATTAAAAAGGAGAAGAAAAGGGGGGGAAAATCCCTATCTAATAGAGGATTATTCAGTAAGCATTCATCATGTGCCAACACTCATGCTTAGGTTTTTTAGAAGAGAAAATGAACTTGTTCCAGGTCTTAAAGGTGGAGATGAAAGTACCAGGATTCAACCTCAGGTTTATCTGATGCTTTAACCATGCCACCTAATTCAAAAATCCTATGCCACTTAAACTCTCAGTTTTAATAAATAGTTAATTTATTAATAAACAGTTTGAGTAACATATTTGGGTATTATGACTGGGCAGAGTTTCCAGAAGATAACAATTTAACTATTGTTTATAGGATACTCAAGATTTTCTAAACAATTTAACTATCGTTTACAGGATACTCAAGATTTTCTAAACAATTTAACTATCGTTTACAGGATACTCAAGATTTTCTAAGTGAACAAGGAAGGGCACCATGTAGAAAGGAACCATTGTGAGCAAACATCCAGAGGTGTAAAGTTCCATCTTACAGCATATGATGTGTGACTAAATAGAATAATAAGAAATGAGTCTGGAAGAGGCACAAGATAGTTTGGAAGGTTCTCAGGCTTTGGAATCAAATAGAATGAGTTAAAGTCATAACCTTATATACTTTACACAATCTAAAGTTATTTTTTCTCATTTATGCATGTATGCATTGATTATTATTTCAACAAATATTTATTTGGATGCCTATTATGTACCAGACAATACCCTAGATACTAGGCATGCACTTGTGAACAGAATAGACACACTCTCTGTTTGTATGGAGCTTAGAGTCTGATGAAGGAGGCTCATGCCTGATTGCCAGCATTGAGCTTCTAGCTTGCATGTGTGAGAGTCAGTTGTGAAAGCAGCTAGTGTAGGCCACCGCAGCTTCTTGTGCTTTGGATCTCAGCTGCAGTGGAGTGTCTTTCAATTCAATAGTCCAGGGTCAGTCCCCTGACTTCTGCTGCCCCAGCTCTTCCAATGATTTTGTAAGTACTTTTTCTTTTTCTATATTAAATCTCTTTCTGATTAAAATACATAGAATCTTTTTTTCTGTTTCCTGAAATAAATCATGACCATAATAGTGAGTCAGACCTATAAATAGACAAGTTACACAATATGTTAAGTGCTATGCTAGCCAAAAACGTAGTGATAAGACAACCAAGATTTACTTTTAATTGACCCATGGATTGTAGCACTGAGCACCACTGAAGAGTTTGTGAAGAGGCTTCCAGGGAAAAAGGCATGGCAATACGAAGAGAGAGGACATGAAATATCATCCTGCCATCAGATGTCACTCTGACCACCCTTGCCAAGATTGTGGACTTTTCTGAGCTTGCGTTTCCATAGATGCAAAAGCTTGAGATTAAACTGAGCTCCCTTCCTGTTCTAAAATTCCACAAATCTACTAGAACAACTCATTTTACTCGTAAGAAAACATTTTCAAACACATCAATATTTAGTAAGATAGTTTCTTTCCTAAGGAATATCATTAGGCTTTACTTGACTCTTACAAGGATGAATGTCAAATTAGTTATTATAATCGGAGGAAGTCATTTGGCTATGGGCAGTTTTCAGGTTCTAATGAAATTAGGGTAAAATTGATATGTCTTCCATGTGAACAATGGTGCCCAGGTGTGAGAGAGCTTTACCACTGGAGCCTGTGGAGTGAGATAACTACATTTTAAGCTTTTCATCATAACACAAGTTACCTGTTCTCACTGCCAATTTATTATTTAAACCTGAGAAAATGAGCATCTCCAGTTCAGGAACAACTTATATCTGTCTTATGAGAAAGGGAGACTGGGAGCAAAAGAGATACTTCTGTATCTTCCAGGCACCATAATTTCTAAGCAAGTTTGAAGATAAGTCAACACGTCAGTTGTCATCATCCTCTACCCTCAATTATAAAAGATTCATGAATAGAAATTATTATTTAATAACAACTCTTACAAGCACCAAAACACTGTAGCTCCTCAGTTCAAACTCGCATGGGCTAAAAGTAATCGTACAACCAAAAGACATTCTTTTCCTATGCAAAAGGTATCTCTAAAACTACTGCTGATACTGTTGAACTCCAATACTTGGTGTTTTTATTCTTTACTATCCTTCAGTCTGCAGGCATAACAATCTCTGAAATAAATGTAATCTTTTGTCAAGAAGGAAGAAGGAAGATCTTTGTACTTTCTGCAATAGGTTTTTTTGGAAAAGAATCAGTGACCTATGGATTGGGTAGTATGGCTGGGAAACGTGTGTGTGTGTGTGTGTGTGTGTGTGTGTGTGTGTGTGTGTGTGTGTGTGTGTGTGTGTATATTGTTTTGTTTTGTTTCCTCCCATAGAATAGGCAGGTCACCACATTCTGTTTAGAAAAGAGTGACGGTCCCTCTAACAGAAATCCTTTTCACACCCTGAATGCTTTGTTTTTTGTTAAGCTATTGGACTCTACAGTATAGTTCTCTAATAGCAGCAGAAGGAAAAAGAGTTCCTTGATAGCAGAGGAAGTGTCTTCTTTTTCTCACTCTCTCCAGCACCTACCCTAATGCTTGGCAATTTGACACAACTCAATAAATTTGACTAATCATCTTGAAATACATACAAATGCCAATTAAAAAGATCTGACCAATTTAGTCAGGCCTAACAAACCTAAAGGGAAAAAAAAAAAACATTTTTCCATAAAGTTTTACATAGGAAATGAGTAGGAAGCTAAGTAGTCACAGAAGGATGATGCAATTCCAAAAGAGAGCTTGGTCAGATGTGTAAGCAACTGAGATGATCCGGAATAAGAGAATGAAACTAGTTAAAATGACCAGGTTTATAGCAACTGTGATGTTAAAAAGTGAAGGTGAAGCAAAATCCAAATGTTTTAGTATAATAAACTTGGACTTAAGGACACACAAAATTGTGTCAACTTCAAATCAAGGCTGAGTCCTTAAGGAGATGTGATGGTTAATTTTATGTGTTAACATGGCTAGACGATGATGACAAGTTGTTTGGTCAAAAATTAGTCTAGATTCCATATATATGCATTAACATACGATACTTGTTCTTCTCTTTCTGACTTACTTCACTCTGTATGACAGACTCTAGGTCCATCCACCTCACTACAAATAACACAATTTCATTTCTTTGTATGGCTGAGTAATATTCCATTGTATACATGTGCCACATATTCTTTATCCATTCATCTGTCGATCGACACTTAGGTTGCTTCCATGTCCTGGCTATTGTAAATAGAACTGCAATGACCACTGTGGTACATGACTCTTTGAATTATGGTTTTCTCAGGGTATATGTCCAGTAGTGGGATTGCTGGGTCATATGGTAGTTCTATTTTTAGTTTTTTAAGGAACTGGCATACTGTTCTCCATAGTGGCTGTACCAATTTACATTCCCACCAACAGTGCAAGAGGGTTCCCTCTTCTCCACACCCTCTCCAGCATTTATTGTTTGTAGATTTTTTGATGATGGTCATTCTGACCGGTGTGAGGTGATACCTTATTGTAGTTTTGATTTGCATTTCTCTAATGTTTAGTGATGTTGAACATCCTTTCATGTGTTTGTTGTCAATCTATACATCTTCTAAGGGTAAACTGGGATGAAGTGAGAGAGTGGCATGGACATGTATACATTACCAAAAGTAAAACAGATAGCTAGTGGGAAGCAGCCGCATAGCGCAGGGAGATCAGCTCGGTGCTCTGTGACCACCTAGAGGGGTGGGATAGGGAGAGTGGGAGGGAGATGCAAGAGGGAGGAGATATGGGGTTATATGTATATGTATAGCTGATTCACTTTGTTATAGAGCAGAAACTAACAGAGCATTGTAAAGCAATTTTACTCCAATAAGGATGTTAAAAAAAATTAGTCTAGATGTTGCTGTGAAAATATTTTTTAGATACAATTAACTTTTATAATCAGTTGACTTTAAGCAGATTGCTGTGCATAATTTAGGTATGCCTCACCCAATCAGTTGAAGGCCTTAAAAGTTTCCCAAAGAAGGAATCTGGACTCCAAACCACAACATAAAGATTCTGCCTAAGTTTCTAGCTTTCAGAATCAAAAATGTGAAATCAACTCTTACTTGAATCTCCAGACTGCTAGCTTGCCTCACAGATTTTGGACTTTCCATCTCCCAATCATGTGATCTAATTCCTTAAAATCTATCTTTCTTTCTGTCTGTCTATCTATCTGTCTAGCTAGCTACCTATCTATCTACCTGTCTGCTTTCTATCTATCTGCCTATTAGCTCTGTTTCTCTGGAGAACTCCAACTAATAAAGGTGATAACATAAACCAGGAACAGAGAGACTTAGGTTACAGACAGGCCCAAGCAGCCTATAGACCTAAAAGTCCACCATTTTCTAATGATAACTGATGGTTGTCATTAACATATGTGTCTTAGGTGACTTCTAAAGCATTCCTTCTTTGGATACTGAGAACATTTTTGAAGTACATCCTTCAGAGGGTTTGAGCAATAAACATTCTTTCTAGCATTCCCAGTTCGTGATTCCCTCCCCATCTTTTCTATTCATACTTCTTTGCCTTGGTGGGAGTATATAAGTTTCAACAGAACAATAGAGGCAGCCTCCTATAACTCGTTCTCCTCTGCATCACAGCCCCTCGGAGCCTAACCTCACAAGACAGACTTCTGAAAAGCAAATTTGGTTTATTTCTCTCCTGTTTAAAAGCTCTCAGTTATTCCCCAGATCCTTCAGCAAGAAGACTAAACTGTAATATGACATCCACAGTCCGCTGTAATTATGGCTGACCTCTCTCTCTCTATCAAGCCTCAGTGGACTTGCTGGTTCGGTGACCTGCTTTATCACCAAACCGTGTCTTTGAAATGCTTAAACCTCATACACTTTTCAACCTCACACACTTCAGGGTTGGGAGTAAAACTATCCCCCATGTGAAGCCTTTTTCACTCCCAGGCAGAATTAGTTCTATCTTCTCCCGTGGACCCACTGCTTTTTGAGAGCAGTCACCTTCACTAAAGCAATTGTCAAAAGCCCACGATGGTTAACTTCCATAGCTACTTCCCTACTAGACTTTGTCCTTCTTGAAGGTAGTCTCCATGGATCCAGAGTTGCATTTGAAGTGCACGTCCTAGTGTGTGGCACACAGACACTTCATGAATTACTACTGAGTGGATAATGATAGAAATGTAAAGAGGTTTTTCTAGTAATTGGCTTTAGTGTAATTCAGAGCATTAGGTGTTAGTTGTTTCTTCCTCGTCCAAAACCATTTCCTTTATTTCCATTTTACAATATGGACTGTGAAAACCTAACAAGTTTACTTTTCAATAGCTGAATTGCATCAATTTGGTGAACTTATAATGGGTTTGTTTTACTCATCACCTTGTTTTTTTCACCATCTTCATTTGTAAATTCTTTTCATGGGGTTTCTATGGTTTAATGATAACCAGAAATGACTCAAGCAGTTAAAGAATTCACTTCATTAGCGCAGAGTGTACTAATTTGCATCACAAAACAATTCATTTAAATACAGAACGCTGCTCTGCATGTCTCTTCTTCATGCCTAATATAATTGTACCTTTATTAATGCAAACTCTCAAGGTATCCATCTTAACTTGCTTGTTCTCCAGCTGTCAGGGAGAATGAAGACCAACATTTTGTCTCGTGTTTTTAAGATGTGAAGAGAGGTCAATGCTATATGGTAAAAATCTGTGCTAATTAAGTATAGTGCATTCACTTTTGCAGTAAAATAGCATGAATGACCTCTGTCTTACAGTGGCAGAATCATGGCAGGGACCTGAGTTCAAATCCTGAGTTCAATGTTTCCATCAAATCAATTTATAAATGCATTTAATTATCCCAATTCTCTCTCTCTCTCTCTCTCTCTCTCTCTCTCTCTCTCTCTCCTTATGTAAGTTGTTTCAAACCAAGAAAACCTCTGTTCAGGTGTCTACAATGATACTACTGAAGTGTAATATTATGATATTGTAGAAAAAGCATGTGTTTGGAGTCAGCAGACCTAGGATAAAGTTCTTCTGTAGTATGCGTTATCTGCATAATTTAAACTCAGTCTTTATTGTGTGGTTGTGAGGATAGAATGAGAGGGTGAATACAAAGTGCATAGCAGAGTGCTAGGTGCTCAGGAGATGATGGATAACTGTTAGGGGACCCATCCAGTGATGAATTAGGCAGTATATGCTGTATTTCTCTCTCTCTCTCTCTCTCTCTCTTCCTTCCTCCTTTCTGTATATATCCATTAATTATCTTGGGTACAAACCCTCATAAATGGAGGTTCATGTTCAAAACTGTAAAGTAACTTCTGTACCCATAGTCTTCATTGCTGATGTCCCTCCCTTTTCTCTTCAGAATGAGTAGACACTTTTCTGATATACAATCTTCTAACACTGAACAGAAAATTATCTGCTAAAATCATTTATGACTTGATTGATAGTCATTCAAATTAGACTCCTCTCCGTGTTCTGAGTGCTTCTGGAAAGGCATCTGATACAATCAAAGCTGTTGGAGGTGATTGCTAAGCGGATGGAAAGCATTGGGAGCAGCTGCCATTTTTTGAACACCTACGACATGGACAGCTCTGTGATAGACATTGAACACAATCTCGGTCTACGTTTCATAGCCACTGTGAAGGCAAGTGTTTCTATATGTAATTCAGAGATGAGAAACTAAGGGTCAGAGAAAGAAATCATCACTTGATCAAAGACACATAATTAGGGGAAAAAATTCTTATTTTTTCCTCTGTTTTATGAGCAGCATATTTTCTAGTGAATCATATTTGCCTGTCATACCTGAACTTCTCCTATGATGAAGAGGGAATCTGATGCTTTTAGGAAAAATGAAAGCTGTCTACTGGACTTAGACATCTGCTTCATAGAGCTGCTGGATAAATGTTCAAACATCACAGGCTTCATGTGTGGGCCTTCTCTCTCCTGTTCTTTAATGTTTACTCAATCTCTTTCTGAGGCCCAGGGAACTACAGATGGAGGACCACATACTGTCTCTCTAAACATTTAATAGCTATAAATCAAATAATGACATGGTTAAACGTATTCCATCTTCTAACCTGAAAGATCAAATTGAATTTAGAACTACTGCACTTCTTGGGATTCTGTGGTGGTGCTAGCAAATACGTTTCCTAAGCCACAATCCCCAGTCCCATATTTGCAGCCCCATGCCTTTTCTGCTACCACTGGCTCATCCCACAATAAGGAGGGCCTTGGGGACATCTATGTGGATCACCCGCCCACACATCCAAGCTCCATCCTTATCCCCACGCGCATCCATCCTGTGGCCATGTGGCCCTAAGATGAGCCCCCATACAAGTACAGCAGCGGGAGGTCATGGAAAAATTTAGACAATAGATGTTGAGACCCCAAGAGTCCAGAGCACACGTATCCATTCATGGGCTCCAGGTGGTTATGTCTCTGACTCCACTGGCTCTTCATCACATAAGGAAGTGTGTGTTGAGAAGAGGCCAAATGCCCAGGGCAGGGACCAACCATTCTTGACCTAGTCTAAAGCCGGCTGGCTGTGTGTTTTGCCCTTAAAGGCCAAGAATCCAGGGCCAGTTCTCATTACACAGTCTCTGAATTCCATGAGCCACCATTCCTATTGGAAGTTCCATCCACTGCTGTAACTTGTGAATCATGCTGATTTTATCCTTTCTGCTTTCTCCGCTCTCTCTCTCCCCTTTGTCCTCCTTTCCTCTCTCTTTTCAGAAGCATTACCTCAGGAATCAGGTAGCTTGAGTTCAAATACTGGCTCCCTCACATGTTACTCATATGGTCTTGGGTTACTACTTGGTGCCTCTGTGCTGCAGTTTCTTTAGCCTGTGTACTAAGAGCTCTGATCTTATTTGACTGTGGTGGGGATTGTAGAAGGCCATGTATGTGAAGCACTTAGTGTGGTTCCTGCCACAGTTTAATGACTTAATAAATGTTAGCTTCCTTTCTCTCCTTCCTTGCCTCCCTCCCTCTTTACCTCCTTCCTTTCATTTTTTTGCTCAACTTTTTCTCCCTTGCTTCCTACTTCTGTTATTGTTCTCTCTGTTCCTTATTTAACCACAGACTCCTCTCTAACTGCCACAGTTCTAGGTCAAGAACCATAGGGATTCTCAGCTGAGGATGGTTTCCATCCCCAGAGGATGTCTAGCAATGTCTGGAGACAATTTTCTTTGTCACTACTAAAAAGGTGACAATGCATCTGGTGGGTGGAATGAGGGATGCTACTAAATGTCTTATAATCCATAAGGACAGCCCCCCACCCCAAACAAAGAATTATCCATCCCAACATGTCAGTGGTGCTGAGTTTGAGACACCTGTTCTAGAGGAAGGTATCATTTTCAGAGTCTCCAGGTCTCACAGGAGAGACAGATAAAAAGCTAACAATGTCTTAAGTAGCAAGTACAGACTCTATAGAAATAGAAAGGGGATGCTGTTGAATTCCACATAATACCCCAAAGTCTTACAAAACAAATGATATTTAATAAATAGTAAACAAATGAATTTATTAAATTAAATATTAAATAAATTTCTACTTTCTGAGTGCCTTCTACATACTAGCTATTGGGCTAAATCCTTTCCATGTACTATGAGAGAACCTGTTGTTGGTGAGCTTCATGTGGGGAGGAATAAAATAGTCTTAGCATCTGTACCAAAGAAAGGTATATATTAAGCACTCGATAAATATATGTTGAATGAATAGATGGATGTAAATATCTTAGTTCTGAGCTTAGAATATAATAAGCACCCAGTAAATAATACTTATTATTTACTGTATCTTTTAGTATTACATAATATATGTTTTATTAACTTAACTAGGTCATATACTAGTAAATTTTAATATAAATTGTTTTGTGACTTCAAGGTTCAAGCTCTCAGCAGTTGAGCCCCAGAAATTGTACAGGAATACAAGCTAAGAACAGGAGAAGGATAACACATTACAAATGGAAAAACATATGCTCAGTCATGGAGATAAGGGCTATCAGCAGGTAATGGTGATTAGACTACATAAGGACAGCAGAATTTGTGAGGCAAAACAGACATGAGCCTGGAAAGATTGGCTGTGATCAGATTGTAGAGGCCCTTGTATGTCATGCTAGGAGCCTGAGATGTAGGCTACTGACAGCTTCATGGGTAAGTACTTCTTCTGCATTTACCCCTTCAGTCCATAGACATGGGGTAAGGTTCAGGAGGCATTCATATCCCTGCTCAAGTCACAATGAGAAGTTGGTAAAAGAAAGGTAATTGGGAAAAAAGATGGCTTTAGGAGCACTGGCAGGATAGAATATCATAAGGAACAGGGAAGAGTAAGCCAGTGTATAAAATAATTGTACCCAGGAAACTGATTGTACACAAATCCAAAATTATATGATGCCAACCTCATTGTCTAACATCTTTCGTGAAATTAAGATTTCAGTATTAAGATTTCTCTAAGTTTCCTGTCATTATCACCCTTTGTGCTAACAGTGTTTTTCCATCACACAGGTGCGACAGGTGCAGACATTTTGGTACCAAATACTTAAGATTGTTGCCAGAAAGTTTTGCCACACAGCAAGACTCCCAAGTTCAATCAGGGCCTAATTTTGATTCTTAGCAAGTCTCTTCTCTGTGAGACTCCTCAACTCAGTTTCAGAGACGAGACCCTAAAATAAATTATTCCTGCTTCATTGAATAAGGCCAATGACCAGAGAATATCAGTCAGTAAGTTGCCCTCAGACTTGTCAGTCTTAATTCTACTTATTCTTTAAGGACCAACTTAGAATATTAAGTACTCTTATGTATTATATAGTTATCATATAATAAGAACTTGCTAAGTGACATATATAGATACAGACATAGATATTGATATAGATATATCTCATGTAATCCTCCCAACAACTCTGTGAATAGATAATCTTCATTTTGCAAGTGAAGAGAGCCTTAGAAATTCAATAATAATAACTAATATTTATTGACCAGGAAATAGATGGCAACATTTTTGATGCTTTTTCATGCATTATCTCATTTTATTCTTATGAAATCTTTTCTGTAGACTCATTCTGGCCATCTTTTAATACACTTGCACCAGAGTAATGCACAGAACTCTTGATCTTCTACCTCTATACAACCTGACCCTGACTGCCACATAGCTGCTCAAGCAATGTATAATGAAGAAAAGAAGGAAATAAGAAAAGGAAGGAGATGGTAGATTTTTTAAAAAAGAAGATAGGGGGTAATGAACTTCATAACACTGTAGTGAAAAATAAAAATTAGTAAAAGAATATGTAACACTCAATATAGTCAGCTCTACAGTGGAGGTATACACAAGATAACAATACAGCACAGGGAAAGGTATTACATCAGTCTGGGGATTCATGAAACACTTCCATGAGGATGCTTTGCTTGGCTAAGTCCTACACAATGAAGAGGAATTGCCTGGACAACAAAGAGGGACAAAGTCAGTGGCCCATATGTGGTTGAACAAAGATGTAGGCATGGAAAGGCACTCACTAAATATTATAGAATCCCAACAACCATTCCTTTTGGTCAACTACAGACGCCAGTTGTACATACATTGGACCTACTCCTTAACCCTAGTTAAGGACATTTGCTCTAGCTTGAGGGATATTTGACAAGGACCTTTAGGTGTACATATGCAAAAAATCCTCATCAATTAAAGATTTGGCTTCACCTACATGTGAGCACTATACCACTTGGCCCCTTAATTGCTTCAGCACCTTGGATCACAGCCTGAAGTGCTGAGTGTTAGCTACAGCATGGTCCCCAACACAAATCTCCCCAGCTGACCTGTGGTTGTCTTTGCAGTGCTGGTCAAGGAGACTGCCTTATAAAGACACTGATTTAGAACCACCAGGAAACTGCGATTCTTACCAATAGTCTAACATTTAATCATTTATTGGAGTTATTTACGAACAGATGCTAACTCCTCAAAAAAACAATAGAGACCCTGAGGTTTGGACCATAATTAACACATTTTGTTCCCCCATGGTATACGATTTAGTGCCATGTCCTTAGGAAAATCTTACTGAATATATGCTGAATTAATTAATTAAAGAACAAAGAGGTTAATTCTTCAACTCTGCAGAGTTTTCTACAAGGGAAAAATCTGCCTTCCAGTCACTGATTACAAAAGTTGAATAAAAGATAATGTAGCAGAAAAAACAAAAAAAAAATACCATGAACAACTGGAGAAAATACATAAAGTTCAGAGAATCACAACATTAATGGTAGAGGCAGATGTTTATGTAATATGCTAATCACAGAAATAGGCAATATTGGAACATAAAACAGGTTAGAATTCGAGACAAAGAAGAAACAAGGAAAGTCGGCTTGTAAGAGTCAGAAAAAGATTATAGTAATAATTGGACATTGAAATATTTACTGTGGTAATCACCACCTTGCCCCTATGCTACAGACACATTATACGCTCAGGACAAAACAAGAGACCATAGTCATATGGGAGCCTTAAGAAAAGTGCAATGGATCAAAATTTAATTTAGCAATTCAGCAAACATGTATTATGTATCTACTCTGGACCGAGAATTGTGTTAGGCTGTAAAAATGCAAAGATGAATGGGACAAAGACAGATGAGCTCATGATTTACTGGGGCTAAATAACATACATTATAACGTTTTGTTAACAATGTGTTAAGTGTTATAATAGACGTGTATGTGCAGTGCATTGGAAACAAAGAGGAGAGAACAGTTTAATCTATCTGAGGCAGTCCAGGAAAAAAAAAAGCCTATGGGAAACAAAGACATTAGCAATTGCCATTTAGTGTTGATAAAAAGTTTCCCAAATGGACAAAGGGGAGGAAAGAACAAATGTTCTATGTCAGATCAAGACCATGAGCAAAGGCAATGAGGCATACACATTTTTGGGTGTGCTGGAAAAACCTTTCCTAAAGTAGCAGAATGTTGCTGAAGTATTAGCTACACCTTTATGGAAAAGGCAAGTAGTAGTTGGGTTATAAAAGTCCCTGAATGATATGCTAACAAATCTGAACTTATTGATTTTTTTCTCTGGACAAAATATTAGAAGTTTTGTAATGAGAAGTGTTCAGAGAATGCTTTAGAAAGTCAGTCTTGTGCCATGGTCAAAATAAAGAGAGCTTGGTGAGGTCTTAAGGAGATTGAGGTAGGGAGGTCAACTAAGGGGTGATTTTTAGGAGATTCAAACTGAGAAAGAAAGGGGGAAATAAATGTAGATGTCCACAGAGCCAAATATGGCATAAACTCTTGCTAGTGCCCTTTTTAAGAAGAGTCTAGGTATCTAACTGTGTGGGTATTTGTAGATGACATTATATTGGGTGGGCCAAAAAGTGCCTTTGGTTTTTTAAGTAAAAATAAAAGACACATTTTTCATTTTCACCAAGAACTTTATTGAACAATGTATTCACCATTTTGTTCCACTACCTTCTGCCATTTTTCAGGCAACTTCATAATTCCATCTTCCCAAAACTTTTTATCACTTTGAGCAGAGAACTGTTCCAGGTGCCATTTACAGTCTTCCAGAGAATTGAAATTTTTTCCATTAAGAGAAGTTTGTAAAGACCGAAATTAATGGAAATCCGAAGGTGCAACGTCTGGTGAGTACGACGGATGAATCAGAACTTCCCAGCTAAGCTGTAACAGTTTTTGCCTGGTGGTCATCAAAGAAACATGCAGCCTTGCGTTATCCCGATGGAAGATTATGCATTTTCTGTTGACTAATTCTGGACACTTTCAGCGAGTGCCGCTTTCAGTTGGTCTCATTGGGAGCAGTACTTGTTGGAATTAATCGTTTGGTTTTCTGGAAGGAGCTCATAATAGAGGACTCCCTTCCAATCCCACCATATACACATCACTTTCTTTGGATAAAGACTGGCCTTTTGTGTGGTTGGTGGTGGTTCATTTCACTTGCCCCAGAATCTCCCCTGTTCCACATTGTTGTACAGTATCCACTTTTCACCGCCCATCTTAATTTGTTTTAAAAACAGACATTTTCATTATGTTTCAGTAGAGAATCACATGCGGAAATATGATCAAGAAGGTTTTTTTTCACTTAACTTATGTGAAACCCAAACATCAAAGCGATTCACATAACCAAGCTGGTGCAAATGATTTTCAACACTTGATTTGGATAATTTGAGTATGTCGGCTACCTCCTACGTGGTATAACGTTGATTGTTCTGTTATTGTTTTGATTTGACTGCTATCAACTTCAAGTGGTCTACTCAACCATGGAACATCATCCAGTGAGAAATCTCCAGCACGATACTTCGCAAACCACTTTTGACACATTCGATCAGTCACAGCACCTTCTCCATACACGGTACAAATCTTTTTGTGCATTTCAGTTGCATTTTTACCTTTCTTGAAATAGTAAAGCACAAGATGCCAAAAATGTTGCTTTTTTTCTTCCATCTTCAATATGAAAATTGTAATTTTCTACACAAAAAACTATCAATTTTGATTAAGTCTTTTTTTAAATGCACCCTGATATGACAGCTGTCACATATAATCCAACAAAACTGTTTCAGATGAAGTTAAAGACTACTAAGTGCTACTAGAGCCATCTTATGGAAAAAAACGAACGAACATTTTGGCCCACCCAGTATAAAAACACTTGTGGCCAACGTTATATAAAAGACCTTTGATTTAAATGTTCTATAAAATGGTTGTGCTTGCATCCTATGGTTCTTATCCAGCACATAAATATACAATAGATATCTGATGTATGAATGAATGAAAGTGTCATATAAATTTATGTTCAAAGCTTTTTCTCTGTGAGCAACAGATTTAGATCCTTATAAGGGGGTTATTTATATCAGAGACACCTGCGTCTAGTGGACATTGAGCACGTGGGGCACCCGCAATACAAGTGGCGACTGATTTCATCAATAATATACTTTCTGAGTATGAAATTAATTTTCACCCATTTATGAAAGACTGGGTGAATGTAGTGCTAAGCATTAAAAAAACACAAAGCCTATAAACTCAACTATTTCTACGAACCAAAAATCCCGGGGTTATGAATAGTATTGGCTTAACTGAAGGATACACAGGGTTACAGACATCACTCTTTGGTGCATTTTAGCAGAGCATGCGGACATACTTCTTTAAAATAGAAAAACACTTTAGTTAGTTTCATTTTAATATATAAGTTAGTATGATTTTTTGGTGTACACCATTTTTTAAAAAGTGTTTTTGCTACACAATTTTTAAAAATAATTTCCCTATTTATCGGTATTAGAAAGAATGTTTTATTCAAAGGCGGATTCACATCCTAGGGCTGTTCTGCAACAGTTAATCTCTGGAAAGAAAATGAATTTCGTTGACTCTCAGATCTTTATCAATAAAGTAGGACTGATGACACACCATTTTTGGAAAGAACAAATAAGACAATGTATGGAAAATGGCTAACTCTCTTCTTGAGCACATGTAGTTTCAAAATTCTGTTTTACCCTCTTTCCCTCTCTCATTGCTCTCACTTCCTTTCCTTTCTCCCCGGATGCACATATTTTCTCAAACAAACAAAAATTGCCACAGAGTTCAGAGAAAGTTCAAGTATTGATAATTAGATCGTACTCATATTTGATCTCAAATTTGAAACTCTGACTCCTTCAGAAGAATTCCAGATATTTTGGCAATAATTCAAACACCCAGAGCTTTCCTATCTCAGGTAATAGTCTGTTCAAAACAATTTTAAGGAACAAAGTACTAAGATTCCTTGCATATGAGTGTGAGCAACATAGTTAGGCTAGGACTTTGAATTTCAGAGACAAAATAAACTTTAGAAATCTTAGCTCAGGGGGCTTCCCTGGTGGTGCAGTGGTTGAGAGTCCGCCTGCCGATGCAGGGGACACGGGTTCGTGCCCCGGTCCAGGAAAATCTCACATGCTGCGGAGCAGCTGGGCCCGTGAGCCATGGCCGCAGAGCCTGCGTGTCCAGAGCCTGTGCTCCGCAATGAGAGAGGCCACAACAGTGAGAGGCCCGCATACCGCAAACAAACAAAAAAAAAGAAATCTTAGCTCAGACAATGACGACACTATCAAACTACCCACTGCCCAACAAATTTGCTTTGCCAGGTTCTAAACAGGAGATCAAATATGTGTTCTGCTTAGCTATGAGATAACCTTCCCCCTGACCTAGAGATAGCAGTGTAATTACAGTCTAGATCCATGTTAAATATCTCCCAATCCCTCAATGCATTTGCCACGGCATGTTTGTTTAATTTGATGTTATCCCAGTGTTAATGGTTTTGTATTCATCCTGGTGGATCAAATTCTTTAGTCTGAACTTGTTTACTATAATATGTCTGTGCCCAATTTTGTAGAGAACCACTATTTAAAGTAAGCAAGAGCTGGATCCCATAACGGTATTACTAATCTACTATTTTAAACTCTCCTTCAGGAGGATCTAATTGGCACTTTCCTGCTATCACACTGACAGTAAGTCCTATATCATCACTGGAGATTAAAAAGCCCTTGAAGGCACATTATGTAACCTTTATTTCTAGAAACATTTCTGTTCCTGTCTGGGGGAAAGAGTAGAATTATTTAAAGAAAAAGTTATAGCTGAGTCAGGGAGTGGAGGAAAATCTGGCTGAGATGTATTAGTAATAGTTACTAAAAGAAACTGAGGATTGGAAGGAAGGAAAGGTGGGAAA
Source organism: Pseudorca crassidens (assembly GCF_039906515.1). Taxonomy (NCBI): domain Eukaryota; kingdom Metazoa; phylum Chordata; class Mammalia; order Artiodactyla; family Delphinidae; genus Pseudorca; species Pseudorca crassidens. The sequence continues at coordinate 59,417,014 of NC_090304.1, forward strand.
GGGATGGAAGAATAAAAATCATTGAATTGTTTGTAGTTCAGCCTGAGTTGAGGGAGGAAGCTGAGATATACGACCCCTCTCTGGAAGACAGCTGTCTGCAGGAGGAAAGGAGCTGACTGTGATAGTGCAGAATGTCCTTGCTCAATTTTGCCCAGAATGGATTTACCAGGAATACTGTTAAAGCTGATTATAAACTGAGCTTCTTTTTCTCCATCTCCACTCCCTACACACATGGTCTTCCTCCTATGTTACTCATAAGGGTGAGTGGCACTTGTATCCCAATATGTGCTCAAACCAGAAATCTGGACACATCACTAAACTGTCTACCTCTTCCTCTGCATCCTTCCATCATCAAAATTTGTTGGTCCTACCTCCTAGAATATTCACACAGTCCACCTGCTCTCTAAGCAGCTCTACTATAACTACCCAGGACCTGGATACCACTACTTTGTGATCAAATTATTGCAAAAGCCTCTGCCTCTATTCCAACCAGCTCTGATACAGATCCTACAGATGGAGTAGCCCTACTTAGTACAAATATAATCATACCATTACCCTATTTAAAACTCTTCAATATCTTCCAACTTATCTGAATAAAATCTAACATCCTCAAAATAATTCCATATTATCTGGCTAAGAGTATCTACCCTCATCAGCTTTCACAGTTGTCATTCACATTATTAAATTTCTTTCTGATCTTTGATTTCACTATGAACTTTATTTTCTTTATGCCTTTTTACATGCTTTTCTCTTTACCTGAAAAAAATTCCTCCTTCCCCATATCCCTTAAATCTTAGCTCCGCCATCAATTTCTCAGGAAAACGTTCTTGACCACACTAATTCTGGTCAGTCATTCCTCTGAGGTGTTCTTACATTATCCTATACGTCCCTTAATTAGTGCTTAACAGACTTTATTTACTGCATTACAGGTTTACCCATCTGTGTCTTTCATTTGTCTAGTAAGCTCTTCAAGAAAAGAAGCTAAGTCTGTTTTCTATCACATCCTCAACAATTAAAACTGTGCCTGGAATTTAAAAAAAGGGTCAATAATTATTAGTGAAATGAATGACTAAGCAAATCCTGTACTAGGCTCATGATATGAGAAACTGTGCTTGGATTCATATGGGAATTTGTTTTTATTTTTCATGGCCTAAGTAAATTATAAATAGGTAATTTAATTTTTTTTTTTATCTCAAACTTTTAGATCACTCTGTCCCTGCCCCTATATAAGGATCTAAGGTAACAAAATAATCTTCTGTGATCCTTAGAAGATATACAGGCATATGTTTAAATATTCTATATTTTTTTCTGTTAATTGCCGTAAGATCACCCCTGTCTCTTTCACGTATTAGTCTACAACCTGGTTAACTGTGAACTGTCACCCTAAGATGGCCAGGGAGCTATACGACATAGTCCACTTACCATTGAGATGGAATTCATTCATCTTGGCCTTGCCTATTTTCTAAAAGACCAAAGTTTATTCTAGGTAAATGTACCGAGGTCAGGGCCAAGGGATTCTTGTGCCTAGATAGAGGAAATGTTTGTGACCTGAAGTTCATTGATAGGTGAATAAAATTATGTCAAAAGTTAGATATTTAAGAAGTAAGAAAAACAAATGTAAAAGATACTTGAGCTTGGAGTCTAAGGCTAAGCTATTCATGTGACGGAAGCAATCGTGTTACCTTGATCAAGACATTTAAAAAAAAAAAGAGACATTTTAGCTTTCGGTTTATCTCCTCTGTAAAATGAGGCTATCTGCCGCACCTTTCCTGCCACATAGAGTTTTTGTAAAGCTCAAACAGTGACAATGTTAGCTCTGTAAAATGTCCAAGTACTGAAGACTTGTAGTACCTAATAGAACTCTTAGAGGAGAGCTCCACAATAGAACTCAGTGGTCCCCATACTGTGAAGGTCATGCTGTCTCCCTGCACTATCTCCTCCCAGAAGGAAATGCATTTCAGGATATTGGAAGCAGTAACTTTCTTCTATTTCTGGTGGCTTTTAAAATGTTTAGAAAATAATGTGTGCTTAATAAATGTTCACTGGACAAAAATAAGAGTTTATGTGTACATATTTCCTGATGCAGAAATATGAACAAAAATTTTGAGAGGAAAGAATACACATCTAAATTAAGCAGAGTACATTTCAAGGAAGAGGGAAAAGGGGCTGCTTTGTCAGAGCTACCCACTCTATTTCAGCTTCTGTGCTAATAACTTTAGATATTTTAATCCATTTGAACCCCTTTGACACAAAATGATATTTTACTGATGAGGCAACTGAGGCTCAGAGAGGTCAAAGAGACTTTTCCACAACTATTGAGGGGTATAATAGGATTGAAAACCAAGTTTGCTGCTTCTAAATTCCGTTTCCCATTACTGATGGACATAGGATTCCCAGGTAAGAAGGAAGATTTTCTATAACTTCCTTTTAAACATTCTGTACCAACTTACATTTCCAAAAAGCTATAGCTAAGGACCATTTTAATCACATCCCACTAGAAAGAATGGTGAATCACACTGTCTGGTCAGAAATCAGAGGATAAATTGGGTTCCTTGCCATAGCACATTTCCTTGATGCATATGTAATATCAATCAAAATCTCTCTTGATGACTCAGTGGGAAAGAACAGCAGGAAAATCTTCAACAGCCAGCAGGAAGCCTGGTCTGTAGCCTGATGCTAGCATTATTTGAGAAAGAAAAGTTTGCAGGAGGGCACAAGATTGGTCCTGCTAACTCACTACCAACCAGCTCTAGCTGGGCTGAGCTCAAACTTCCCCAACTTGTTCTGATGCCTTGTATTCCCAGGCCACTAATGTAAATTCAGGTAAATCCATTTCAAAACATACAAAATGCATGATCAATATTCACATGCTGCAAAAACATCGTGTTAATCGTGAAGAACATTTTTTGTTTCCAGCCAAATGGAGTAGCAGAAGGCAGAAGATAACCCTAAAAGTACTTTCTCCCTCTAAATGATATGCAGAAGTTAGTTCAAAGGCTAAATGTGTCAAAGGACTCAAGTGATCCAGGGGCAGCACAGCTCAATCCCCTCCCCCTTGTGGTCTCTAATCACAGTGGAGTGAGGTGAGAAGATACTGCAAGATTATTTGACTTGCATCCAATATTTGCCCAGTCCTGATATTTCTTTGCAGGGAGCCCTTGGCAAGTAATTAGTCCACCTAAGAAAACAATATAAAGAAACCATCAGGTTCTGTACTTTCATCTGAACTCTACATATACTTCAATACTCTAATACTGTCTTCTTTTGAATATAAATTCTACGTGGGAGTTTTCTTGTCTATTTTTCTATTCCCCAGCGACTATATAGAATAGGACCTAACTTATACTAGGCACTTTATCCATATTTGTTAAATACATGAATGTGAGGACCAGCCCTGTTTTCCAACGATAATAACTTCCTCCCTGTGGCCCTGACTTTATTTTACATGTACCTATATTAGAGCATTGATAACATTGAACAACCTATATTTACTTAGATAACTGAGAGTAACTTTTCTTCACACCGACGGGTTAGTATTATTTCTATTTCCACTCTCTAAATGAGAAAACTGAGGCACGTAGAGGTTAAGAAACTCACCTGAAGTCTCACAGTAAGGGCCAGAACCAAGGTTATAAAGTCAGGTAATCTAGTTCCAAAAGCTATGCCTTTAATCATTACTTCATACTGCCTCTCTTTGGACTAGATATTTATGTGTATGTTTTCCAATTATCCCCTACAATAATTCTACAATATGGTTACTACTATGTCTTTTTAGCCAATGAGAAAATAGAGACTCAGAGAAGTCAGGTAATTCACTGTCAAATCTCACATCTATACACTGTCAGAATTTGCCTAACTACCTTTTAACTCCATACCCAATACTTAGTCTATGCTATAGCATATAATGTAATTGCCATTTGTTTCAAAAAGTTTGGTTTGTTTCCTCCAAGTGGACTTTAAAATTCTTGTCAAAAAATCATACGTGTAATATTAGTATATCTTCCTGAGCATTGATCACAATTACTGACATGTAAAATTAGCATTAATTGTTGTCCTATTAATATTAAATGGGACCTACAGAAGTAATCAAGAGCCTGTGTATGCCAAAAACTGGAATATGAGTAAGTTACAGATATAAAGATATGGGCTATACAAAGAGAATCTTAAATAAAACGTAACTAGAGATTTAAAGAAAATTTATGGCTTTGGGTTATTATTCACACAGCATGAAACTGAGAAGTAATTTGGTCTTGTGGGTAAAACACAAGAAGTCGAGAATTGTGGGTTCTTTTTAAAATATTACTTTATACGACTTTCTTCACATAGCTTCTCAGTGTATGAATGGGGATAATTTAAATGTCAAAAAGAAGAAGCAAATTTTCCACTGAGAAACTCATACAAAGAAAGCGTGAGACAAATACCCATTATTCATAAGCCATCTAACTCTTTCCTACCTGAACACCTTTTGCATCTATAATCCAGCAGCATCAGTAGTACTTTAGAGAATTTTAAGAAATGCAGAATCTCTGGCCCCATCCCAGACCTATGAAATCAGAATCCGCAATTTGAACAAAATACCCAGGTAATTCACATGCACATTAAAGATGGAGAAGCACTGGTCTAACATTCAAGATATTTTACATCCCTGTTTGTTTGTTTGTTTGCGGTATGCGGGCCTCTCACTGTTGTGGCCTCTCCCGTTGCAGAGCACAGGCTCCGGATGCACAGGCTCTGCGGCCATGGCTCACGGGCCCAGCCGCTCCGTGACATGTGGGATCTTCCCGGACCGGGGCACGAACCCGTGTCCCCTGCATCAGCAGGCGGACTCTCAACCACTGTGCCACCAGGGAAGCCCTACATCCCAGTTTTGATTGACTTTTCCAACCTTCCAAAAACTCTACAAAGCTCCACTGATTTGTTCGATCTTTCTTTTGTTCTTTAGCATATGTTTGGTCTTATCAACCGTTTCTTTCTCTTATTGGGGCAAGAACACTTAACATGAGTACCTTGAGGCTGAGGCTATGCAGTGTTCTTATTTTATATCCCCCTACTATCATTCACAAAGTTCTTTAATGAGTTTTTACAAATTAATTTCTGGTTTAACTCATTAACTTTTACTATGTTACCTTGGACATCATAATTCATGTCTTGAACTCAATTTGAAAACTCAATGAAGAGAGTGAACTAGATGATTTTTTAGGTCTCTTCTGGTCTCTAATTGTGTGGTTATCCTATTTCCTATTATAAAAACCAAGGTACAAGATAAATACAATAACATTCTCAAAATCAAAACCATCCTGGAATACCCAATCATGTCATATAATATCACAAGTCATAGAATGGAACAGAAAATTAGAGTATGTGCCCAAGGCTGGTCTGAAAACTTGACCATGATTTATTTCTACAAATAGGAATCCCTAACTGGTATGAGTAGTGGTTATATAAGCAGGAGTACAGGCATCATGAAGTCTTTCTTTCCTTTTTTTTTTTTTTAAACCATGCTCTTGGCATTTGTGTTTGTTTTCTATCCTATCTTAATCTAATGTAACAAGGCAATTTAGTCTTCATATAAAACTACAAATTTAAAGAATCTTTAGAACCACTGAAATGTTCATTAGCCCACTGCATTTATGGTCAACCACACAGCAGGTTTTGAGTGCCTACCATAAGCCAAGCACAATCACAGGCTCTGTGTGAGAGAGAACATCCAGCATAAGACACAGCTCGTATCCAAGAATGATTCCTTTTCCAATGTCCCCATCCCAAACATCATTTCTTTGTGTCCCTCAATGTCAAGTAAGTGTCTCAAACTTAACTTTCTAAAATCAAACTTCTTGCTACCTTTCCCCCAAACCCATGCTACTACAAAATAATGACAAACCAACCCAAATTCTGAATTTATCTTGCATTGTTTTAATTGAAAAATTACTTCATGATCTATCCAGAAGGCTAAGCCAGAAGCATCAGAGTTTATAATAGTGATGACTGGGGAAGGCCTGGCATTCTGCAGAGAAGACGGTCATTGAGTGAAGCCATACACAAGCCTCCATCTCTCCTATGATGTTGGCTATAATAAAATACATATGCAAGCAAAGAAAAAAATTGATTTCCTTCAGATGACAAGAGAAAGTGCTTTATATTTTCGCTTGAAAAGTTTTTAATGTTGTTTTTACAATTAGCTTTTAATTAAAAACAGAGGAAGATTAGGGCTGCAGTGCCCACAAGATGATTGAAATAAAAGGTTTAGGAGGCATTTTAATATAATGGAATAAATTCATATTCGGGTAATGGGTTTGAGACTCATCTCCAAATATTACTAGCTGTGTGACTTCTACAAGTTACTTGATGTCTCTCAAACTTCTTCCGTTTCCTTATCTGTAAAACTGGTATGACAAGACAGCACTTATTCTATAGAATTAAATGTCATCATTGGTATGAACCGTTTAGCAGAAAGTGTAGTACACATAGTGTGGATGCTTGATAAATGGCACATGATATTCATATGATCATCGTGATTATCAACAGTGATGCTTCTGGTTGGCAGCAGCAGACGCCTATATGACTGGATTGCATTGGAAGAAATGGCATTTGCAAATCTCCTATCCTTTAGTTGAAGCCAAAGCACTCTATCCAGAAGATCTTATTTGCTTCTCTGTGTAACTCTCCTTGGCCTCTCAATCTTGTTTTCTTCCTCCTTTCATCTTTACCCACTGCTGCCGGGCCAAGACATGCCTTCTCTCCCATACTTATATTGAGAGATCTTTGAAAGAGACAACCTGGGATATTTGTTGAAGTGAACCCACTGATCATCTGATCTAGTCACAGTCAGTCCTGGCTTGAGGATATCAAATATTTCCTCCATTTCAATTGAAATTAATAGGACTCCAATGCCACACATAGATAGCATGTGTAACAGATGTTTGAATTAAATATACAAATTAAACATACAAATGGATAGGACTCTAACTTAGAGAGGTTTTCAGAGTCAGGTGGGGGTGGGAGTAGATGAATTGCTAATTCTTGCCAGAGATGGATTTTATCTTAATTATAAAAGTATCCTTGAATCATGAATATATAGTATCTAGAGAGACTGTGTATTGTTTCAATGTAATATGGGTTTGAAATTGGAGAAGACATAACGAGTATTACTTTCAATAAAAGAGCGCAGTGAGGTAACCAAAGAGATGTATAGATTTAAGCACATCATACATCTCTCAGTGATGTTTTAAAAGTCAAAATAAATCTTGACAAATAGTAGCAACAGAGAAAAAAAGAGAAATCCAAAGAAGCACGTCTGTGAAGAGTGTGAGCAGCTCTCACAGAAAGCATTTTCTAAGATGCTGCTCTTTGCTCTACGGCAAAGGCAAATAATTTACATTAAAAAAAAACACTCAATTAAAACAGTCACAAATATTCAAGCAAAAATTTATCCTGATTCAGTATATGACCTTCAATAGAGGTAGCTATTGGTTGACGATGGAAATGTCGACTGAAAACAAATGCACAACCTAAATGTTGCAAGTTATGTTTTCTTTGGTGGCCCTATTGAGGACTATAGCCCCAGAGACAGGTCCTCAGATCACTCTGCTCTAAGGAACTGTTCCAAAGAGGTAAAGCAGGAGCCAGGATAATAGGATATTTTGCTGAAAAAATAAACAAAAACATGTTGTTGAACATCAAAAGGTTATTGCTAATCACTAAAACAAATATCTCAAGTTAATGATTTTAGTGATTTTCTATGTGTGGGAAGATGCAAGAGGCTGTACTCATTGAAATTATTCCTTTGATATGCATCTTAACTATCTAGGGCCACTAGCCTGTTTTTCTCCATCCTGAATTCTTCTCAGGGTATGCCATCTGATTCTGGGGTGGCTACAGTGGCTGAGACAGGCAACGTTTGTCATTTACGAAAATGACAGATAGCATTTTTTTTGGTCCACAGCAAGAAGTAAAAAATACTGCCATTTTTGTTCCTAAGCTGAACAGTGACCATCTTTATCTTCATAGAGGCTATCCTGTGATCTCTCTCAGGGCCATTTCTCATGTGTGGACCAAGTATCAAATCATCTTTCATTTCTCTTTCTTAAGACCAAAGGACTGCTTTCTTCCCCCCTCTTTTACTGAAACTTCCCATTTATCTTAAAGTGGGAATATGGGCAATTGTAGGAGTTCCCAGTAATTAAGCATAAGTTGGGTGTCAAGCATTATGCTTGATGTATATTCATTTATTCTTAAATCCACCCCAGAAAGTCATATATTCCCATCAGCTATTCATAGGTTTAGATTAGGTAATACATGCAACATGATTAATGTGGTCCTGGGGACAGAGTAAGTACTCAATTATTTTTTAATTATCATTATTTCTCTTTCGGTATAGAGATGAGAATATCTCACACAGAGGTGACTCTAGATTGGAACTAAAATCTGCCTTTCCCTTTGGTCAAGATTTTCCTAATATAACAAAGCTAATTGTTTTGAGTGTTCTGCCCTCAGTTTTTCCAAATAGTCATAATTAGAAGATGTTACAAATTTCACAAATTAAACATAAAACAAAATTTGCAACAGAGTCATCTGAAAAAAGTATAGAATGTAGTAAGTAATGGAAAGTGGTTTGATTTTTTTTAAAGAATCTCATACATTGGTGAAAGGTACACTTAATTTGTATAATCGTGTGTTTTCTCTAATTTGACCACACAATTACTACACACACAATTACTACAACTATAATTAGCCAATAGAGACATGTTGAATGAATTGCAAATGAAGGCTAAAGTGTTACTGTGTTGTATTCATTTCCTATTGCTGCAGTAATAAATTAGCACAAATTTAGTGGCTTAATACAACATAAATTTATTCTATGAAATATATGGAGGTCAAAGCCTAAAATCAAAATTTTAGCTTTCCTTCTGGAGGTTTCGGGGAGAATGTTTCCTTATCTCCTCTAGTTTCTAGAAGCTACCTTTATTCCCTGGCTTAGAGCCCTTTCCCCCAACTTTGAGGCACATCACTTTGATCTCTGTGACCACTGTCCCAACTCCTTCTGCCTTCAACCTTCTGCCTCCCTATTATAAGGACCTTTGTGATTACATTGAGCTTACCTAGAATGATCCAAGATAATCTTTCCATTTTAAGACTCTTAACGTAATTACATCAGCCAAGTCCCTTTTGTCCTATAAGATAACATATTTGTGGGTTCTGGGGATTAGGGTGTAGATAGACATTTTTGAGAGAGAGTCATTATCCTGTATATCACACATACTAAGTTATAATCTCTGAGATTTCTGTGCTTGAAGATTATTGGGATGTACTCTTGAAAATGCTATTTGTAAAGGGGTGGAGGAAAGCAGGACTAGGGAGCCATTAAACTGGGATGCAGTTGCAGCAGAGGGCTCAGCTGATCCTAGAGGAGCTTGGGAGTTGGGCTGGCCCTTCAGATTAGGCCTAAATCGAAGCAAGGAGGCTGGATCTTTGTATACCCCATATTAACCAGTCATTGGATTCAGGCTGCCCCAGGAGAGGTGAGGTGAATTTGGACCAAGCATCACCCTGCAGCAAACAGAAATTCCCAGACTACCGGCCATCAGCCACCAACAATCCAGGAAGATGGGAAAATGAGTGTCTTAGTCAGAAAGGGAGAACTGGGTGGTGGACCACAGTGTCCACTATAGTCCACTTGACTCAGATCTACTTTCTTTATATAGTAAGTTCATCCCATATGGGAATAGTTCCTCCAGGATTCTTGTCAGTACTTCTTCCTGGGATCTACCTTAGAACTTTTTGTTTTTATCTTCTAACTCTTCTTCCAAACACCTGAACAACTAATAAAGTCATTTTCTATTGCTCAAGTTTCCATACATATTCTTATCTTGGGGCACTAGTCCTTCCAACCAGAGTGAATGACTAGGTATATCACAAGCAGCTCTTCCTGTAAGGACACTCGTTGCTATCTTTCTTTGTGAGCTGGTCCTAAGATACCACTCCCATGCCCTAAGCAGCCATAGATGTAACATGAGATAACTGAATATACCTGCTTTTGACTAAGTACCATCACCTGGCCTCTACTCATTGGGAATCCTGTTATCCCTAATACTATCAGGAAGTCCAGATCTGTGAAAGAATTTCCCATCATTACCCTGCTTCTCAGTAGTGCTGGTTCCTCTTTAATTAAGACACCCCTCATAGCTTTGGTAAATGGATTGCCCTCCAGGCCCTCCTTTGCTGTCTTCTGGCCTTATGTACTCTATTCATGCTAACATGTCCATGGCTCTGAGCCATTTGATCCATTTTTCCACCATCTTCTGCAGTATTTCTGGCTTTCTTACTGTCTTGTTTTTTCTCCAAGTTTCTAAGAGCATGCATAACTTCCTAGACCTATGACTATCTCTCCCAGGGTCCTTGCCAAGGTGTTAAATTTGTATCTTGGGGGATGCACCTGTATCAATAAATATTTGTAGACAAGCTTTTCCTTATCTAATGTTTCACCCTCGCCAGGGCATCACATCCTCAGAATCCACATAGTCTCCTAGCTTATGTTAGTTAGGCATTCGGACTCTTTAGGTGTGTAATCACTTTCTTCCCATAGAAACAGCACCTCACTAGCCAAATTATATTGTAATCCGATCCTGCTGTTGGCTTGGTAGCCAGAAGGGGAGGTAGAGGTAAATCCTGAAGGGCATGCCTGTTGTCTTGCAAGGCAAAGATTTCTGCTTCATCCTCAAGCAATGAGAGAGCACCACCTTTAGCAGAAAGGGCTGAGCCACTTCTGCAAGCCGGGAAGTTTCAGTGGAATGTAAAGGCACAAAGTTTGCAAGTGGATCAACCCAGATATTCTCATTCCAAACTTTAATATCTCACTTCTCCCTATTCAAGGTCCTGACTTGGGCTTGCAGACTTGCTGTGTATGAGAATTTAGTAATTTTTGTAGTTCTATGACCCATTTAATTGAGTACTGGACCTGAGCCTTAACTGTGTCTGCCCTCCAGGTGTAGCAGATGAGGATCTTTTTATATGCTGCCAAGGAGGCCCTCTGGCTTTGACAGTTTGGCTTTAATTGGTGATTAAAATTTTCTAGTCTTTCATTATCTTTTCCAATCCATCAATAGCACCCAGCAAGAGCCATTAAATTGCATATTCCTTATAATTGCTACTTCTTCAAACCTTCCAAAGGCCTGAGCTATTGGGCCAGTCAGTGCATTACCTTCCCTGGTATCCCACCCCAGTTTACTACCAGAGAATTTTAACAATGCCAGGGGCTATAAGTACTCCATCTATCACTGTACTGCCAAGTGCCTGGAGGGTGATCAGCTCCAAAATCCCATTTTAAAGTCTGATTCCAGGACCATTTCAAATACCAATCGTCCACAATTACATTTCCCAGGAAATCGACTCTTAGGCAGATATTTGTGTACAAGAGGTTTATTGGAGAGTGTTTTGGAAAATACACCTGGATGGGAGTTGCAGAAGTAGGTTTGGGCAGAGGGAGAAGTTGAACTAAGATGTAATTTTAACAGAGCCTTCAGCATATTCTATGGGAACTCTTGAGCTAGGATAGCTCTTCAAAGTTATCTTGAATTAAAGCAAGGAGTTCAGACCTTTGTATTTCCCTTATCGACCAGGGATGTGGGCTTCTCCCAGGAAAGAGACATAACCTTAGCTGATACAACACACTTCAACTGAAGGCAATTCCTGGAGAAGGACTCAGATGTGAGATTTTAGCACCCAATACTCATGGCAGCCTACAATTATGAAGGTGGGATAATGCCTCAGTAAATGCCTCCATTCTTAAGGGGGGATCTGGGCAGCATACCATAGCATCTACTACAGGAATCAATAAGATAGAAATCCTCTTCAGTACTTCAAAGTAGGTTACACGGTATGGTAGAAAAATCATAGACTGTAGCTGCACAAACATAGGTAGAAACACAATTTTCATCACTAAATTAACACTTTTAAACTTTATCATCAAAGTAAGGAGTTTATGTTTAAAAATACCTTCAATTCCATTTCTTTATACTGTTATTACATTCTTCTAAATTTATTTATCAAACATGTAATGAGCATCTACTAGGTACTCTGCTAGGTCAGGAAGATTAAAATGACCAAGCCCTAAACTTTGTTCTGAGAGAATTCGTAGTTTCATATCATATTTTCACATGATGAACCTCATTATGTAAATGCTGTAGATCAAAAAACACATCCCTTTTCCTGAACCTTAAAGACTTACGTTACTGGAAATATATTCCAACATAAATATCTTCTTTCACAAGACAGAAATAAAATAGCCCTACTATTTATTTTCAAGAAATAACAAAATACATGTAGGCATTGGAAAATCAGGAACTTTTAAAACTCTGAAATATTAAAACAAAATAACAGAACAAGAAATAAATAAGTTATGTCTTCTGTGTCCTAGGTTTATTGCAAAGATTAGAAAGATAAGGCAGAGAGGGCTTCCCTGGTAGCGCAGTGGTTAAGAATCCACCTGCCAATACAGGGGACACGGGTTCAAGCCCTGGTCCGGGAAGATCCCACATGCCGTGGAACAACTAAGCCCGTGCGCCACAACTACTGAGCCTGTGCTCTAGAGCCCGTGAGCCACAACTACTGAGCCCGTGTGCCACAACTACTGAAGCCCACACGCCTAGAGCCGGTACTCCGCAACAAGAGAAGCCACCACAACCAGAAGCCTACGCACCACAATGAAGAGTAGCCCCCACTCGCTGCAACTAAAGAAAGCCTGCGTGCAGCAACGAAGACCCAATGCAGCCATAAATAAATAAATAAATAAATAAATTTATTTTAAAAAAGAAGGATAAGGCAGAGAACAGCCCCAGAGAAGCAGACAACAGCAACGCTCACACCATGTGCTGGTAATGATATGTATAAACTCTCACTGACAATCACAGTTTCAAAGTATTAGAATAAGTAGTAGACTATATTTTACGTACAAGATTCCTATTTTGTAAGTGAAACGCTCATTCAGTCATTCCCTGATAGATTTTAAGCTCATTAAGGCAGCGATCACGTTCTCTTGTTCACTACTGTCTCCAACATAGTACCTCTCACATAATAGGCATCCACTATGCACTATTGAATAAAGGATTTACAGTATATCAAAATCAAAGGAAACTATGAACCTTATGTTCTAATATAGACCCTATTTTTGTTAACCTTTTATGTCCCCACAAATCTGTCTCATATATGGCATGCCAAGTGTTACTTTCTAGAGTACATATTAAAATTATTGTAAACCCATAATAAGATAAAATAGGATATTTATGTCTTAGGCTCTGGTAAAGGATTCTTGAATATTTATTAATTTTTCTAAAATACATTAGAATAATAAGTTAATTGAAGCATACCACTTGTCAGACTGACCAAAATGCTAAGCCTTTAGTCTTATGTTAAATTAATACTTTGATATTTTGAATGATTCCTCTAGATAAAGAGGCAAGGAAAATTAAGACAATTGCATAGAATAAAAAGGCAAAAGCTAATGGAAAAGAAATCCATATCAAGCTCCATAAGTATCATACTGAGACCCACCCTCATCAAATAGACACCCCAGTCTAAGGAAGAGGCTTTGGGCAAGATATTCTGCCCTAAATGTGGTTATATTTTTATCAACAAGAAAAAAAAGGTAACCAGGCTTTTGATAAAACGTTAAAGCACAATACCACATCTAAATAGTTTAGGGAGAAACTCTAGGAACACACTTATTCTTTACAAAATGTGAATATTCCCAGAATATTCAGATTTTCACACTGCCTGCATCAAATAGTCATAGAAAGCCAAAAACCAAAATGTGCTCTATAAATAGAGCCAGATTAAACACAGGGTACCAATTTGGACAAGGTACAAACATATGAATCCAAAGATATGAAGCCAGAAGATCTTAATTTAAAAGCTGACCCCACGTTGGCTGGCTTGTAATTTGGGGCAGGAAGAACAGCATCTCTGCCTCAACTTCCTCATTTCTGAAATGTAATGAACCACACCATCAAAGGCAGAAGATTATTGCAAAGAGCCAAGGGGATAATGGATTCAAAAGCACTTTGAAAATTGTGTATCTCCAACCTACATTTATAATTATTGTTATGGCTGGTATTTCAAATTTACTCTGGGCTGGTGAGGTCACAACTTGATGGCAAGGGCTCAGAATTAAATATAAGCCTGGCAAAGGGAAATCTAATATTTCAAGCAGAATGGTATCTATATAGAAAAGGAGAAAAAAGCTCTCATATACTTTAATCTACCATGTGATCTGGACATTCTTTTTGCAGGGCTCCTTTTCTCTATATTTGGTATATTTCTGGTGATTTCAAAATACTTAATAATTACAAAGCTTTGTATAAAGAGGAGTCCTATCGCACTGTTACATCAAAACAGATATGCTTTAGACCAAAGTAACTGAAAGCTTTAATGCAATAAAATACAATTATGCAACTAAATTACTCCTTGAATTATTGATGCAATATTGACTCATTTAGCATCTCTCATAACAAATAGGCAGAATATACACTCACAGGTTAATATGCCCTACCAAAGGAAGAAATGCACAGCAGCCTAGGCTATAAATTCAGTAATTTTATAACCCTATGTTTCATTAAAATCCATTAGGTCCCTTCAGAGTCACAAGGTCAAGGAAGAACCAAAAAAAGGTGTTCCACACTAGTTTAAACAAGTTTAAATAAATACAGAAACAATGCTAATTATGTAACATTTGTCATTTTAACTTCCAACATCCATTTTCTGTTAATTCTCTGTAATGCAGAGATGTGGTTAAACAACAGAAACTGTTAATAGCTCATGGACATTTTGGCCCCAATTATCTATCTGCAAGGACTGGCTTTGTTTTTGCTGGAAAATTTGCTACATTTACTATATATCTGAGACATGCAGACAGCCCAGAGACACACTTAAATACTAATGATCCCAAGGATTGTGTTGTATATACAGTATTTGATAAATACATGTTTGTTGTATTTAAACTACAGAAGACTCAAGTTCTTCATTTGTAAAGTGCGTATATTATTTGCTTTTGCATATTTCTTCTTTCTGCCTAGCTATTTAGCACCTTGAGAACAGAGCCTGTCTCAAGTTATTTGTGAATGCCTTGGAGATTCTGAAAATGCACTAAATCCAGAGAAATAGTAGTATGTACAGAAAACTACTTAAAGCATTCAAATTACCAGTTGGCAATGAAGTCAAAGAAGATACTACTGTCAGCTTAATAGTAGCCTAAATATCAAGTTAAATTCAACCTTTACATCATATTTAAATATGATAAATATTTCCACAAAGAGTAGCAGTGAATATCCTCAAACAAGGTCTTTTTTTTTTTTTTTTTTTTTTTTTCCGTACTCGGGTCTCTCACTGTTGTGGCCTCTCCCGCTGCGGAGCACAGGCTCCGGACACGCAGGCTCAGTGGCCATGGCTCACGGGCCCAGCCGCTCCGCGGCACGTGGGATCTTCCCGGACCGGGGCACGAACCCATGTCCCCTGAAACGGCAGGCGGACTCTCAACCACTGCACCACCAGGGAAGCCCAAACAAGGTCTTTTTGACCAAATATCTTTCTTTGGATAACTTGTCGTATAATGAGGTTCTGAGTATTGGTAGAATTCAGCTAAAAATGTTGAACTCTACCGAGTTTTCAGATAATTACTTTGAGTAAATAAGAGCCTTCTGTGTTCTTAGATGGACAGGCGAGTGTTTGGCATTTCTGACATTTCGAAGTGAATGCCTCAAACTTTCATAGAATTTTTAGGACTTGCTCTTCTTCTTTACCTTTACTTTTTACTTTTTCTTGAAGCACAGTTTGGCCACATATTACTGTATAAATTAGTCTATAAAGGGGAAGAGTCAGAAAAAAAATGTTTTTTCCTTTAAAGTATGTGTTCTGCATTCCATTGAATGGTTCTTTAAAATAGCAGAGTTGAGGTACAAATAAAGTGGGAACAAGTGTGGATTAGTTAAGGGAAAATAACAAAAAATATAATTGCTTAAATCATTTCACCATCCATTAAGCCTCTGCCTATGTAAAAAGGGGTCTTCGATCATGGCTGCGAGGGTAGACTGAAAATTCTGTATTGCTCTGAGTATGTGGTATGCAGTCTGGTGGAATAAACCTCTGACTTCCTTCATAGTCTTGAGATCTTCGAGGCAATATAAATAGCATCTCTTGAGCGTGATGGCTAATGCACAGTTTTGCATAGTTTAAACATCTACGCTACGTATGGAATGCATTCTGACTTCTACTCTGGGGGATTAAACCTAATTAATCATAAAGTAAGAGACTGAGACACTGTTTGTAAGTTATGAAAGTCCTATTCCCCTAATCTGTCTTGTACCCCCTTCCCACGCGCAATCAAAACCCAGTTTATTTAGATACCTCGACCATCACCATTATCCCCAGAGAATAAATTACTTCTTTATCTGTGCTACCTCTGTATCTGATCCATGCTTCCACTTTTGTACTTATAACACAAGAATGTAACGTACAGGCGGAGGGGAAGATGGCGGAAGAGTAAGACGCGGAGATCACCTTCCTCCCCACAGATACACCAGAAATACATCTACATGTGGAGCAACTCCTCCAGAACACCTACTGAATGCTGGCAGAAGACCTCAGACCTCCCAAAAGGCAAGAAACTCCCCACGTACCTGGAGAGGTTTAAGAGCACTGCTTAAAGGAACTCCAGAGACGGGCGCGAGCCGCGGCTAAAAACGTGGACCCCAGAGACGGGGGCGAGCCGCGGCTAAAAGCGCGGACCCCAGAGATGGGCGGGAGACGCTAAGGCTGCTGCTGCCGCCACCAAGGGGCCTGTGTGCGAGCACAGGTCACTATCCACACCCCTCTTCCGGGAAGCCTGTGCAGCCCGCCACTGCCAGGTTCCCGGGATCCAGGGACAACTTTCCCAGGAGAACGCACGGCGGGCCTCAGGCTGGTGCTCAGCCCGCACTCCGCGCCCCTCCCTCCTGTAAGGCCAACTGGCCCGAGGCAGGGGAACACAATCAGATTCACAGGTTGCATCAGACCGAAATTCTCCGGACCACCCAGTTCCAGAAACTGCCCTGGAGACATTCCGGACCACCCAGTTCCAGGAACTGACCTGGGGACTTTGAACCCAGCCCAGCCTTCCCGCCTTTCGAGGGGCGGGACCAACGGTCCCCCCGGATACCCGAAAAGACCACCAAATAAGGAATACCCTGCACCCTCCCAGATTCACCACACCCATTTCCCTTCTTCCCCTATAAAATCTTGCCCAACCCTCGCCCGGGTGCAACTTCTCTGGCCCCTTTCTCTCGGACCAGTGAACCTCGCCCGGGAGCGCTCCCTAATAAAGCTCACTTGAAGCTTTCCTCTGTTTCGCGGTGCCGTTTGTTAAGACCCGACCTTACACCTCCCCCCGGCCTGAGTGAGCCAGAGCCCCCAAATCAGCGGCTCCTTTAACCCCGTCCTGTCTGAGCAAAACACAGACGCCCTCCAGCGACCTACACACAGAGGCGGGGCCAAATCCAAAGCTGAGCCCCTGGGAGCTGTGAGAACAAAGAAGAGAAAGGGAAATCTCTCCCAGTAGCCTCAGAAGCAGCGGATTAAAGCTCCACATTCAACTTGATGTACCCTGCATCTATGGAATACATGAATAGACAAGGAATCATCCCCAATCGAGGAGGTGGACTTCGAGAGCAAGATCTAGGAGTTTTTCCCCTTTTCCTCTTTTTGTGAGTGTGTATGTGTATGCTTCTGTGTGAGATTTTGTCTGTATAGCTTTGCTTCCACCATTTGTCCTAGGGTTCTATCCGTCCGTTGTTTTTTTTTTTTTTTTCATTTTTTTCTTAATTAATTTTAATAAATTTATTATACTTTACCTTTTTCTTTCTTTCTTTCTTTCTTTCCTTCTTTCTTTCCTTCCTTCCTCCCTTCCTTCCTCCCTCCCTCCTTTACACAACGAATCATCCCAAATTGAGGAGGTGGACTCTAAGAGCAAGATTTATGACTTTTTCCCCTTTACCTCTTCCCCTTTTCCTCTTTTTGTGAGTGTGTATGTGTATGCTTCTGTGCTTTTGTGTGAGATTTTGTCTGTGTAGCTTTGCTTCCACCATTTGTCCTAAGGTTCTATCCGTCCCTTTTTTTTTTTCCTAAATAATTATTTTTTAATGTAATAACTTTCTTATACTTTATTTTATTTTACTGTATCTTCTTTCTTTCTTTCTTTTTTCCTTCCTTCCCACTTTCCTTCCTTCCTTCCTCACTCCCTCCCTCCCTCCTTTCTTTCCTTCTTTGCTTCTTTCCTTTTCTTCTTTCTCTTGCTTCCTTCCTTCCTTCTTTCCTTCCCTCCTTTCTTTCTTTCTTTCTTTCTCTCTCTCTTTCTTTCTTCCTACTTCTACTAATTTTATCTCTCTACTTTTTCTCCCTTTTATTCTGAGCCATGTGGATGAAAGGCTCTTGGTGCTCCAGCCAGGAGTCACTGCTGTGCCACTGAGGTGGGAGAGCCAACTTCAGGACACTGTTCAACAAGAGACCTCCCAGCTCCACATAATATCAAATGGCGAAAATCTCCCAGAGATCTCCATCTCAACACCAGCACCCAGCTTCACTCAACGACCAACAAGCTACAGTGCTGGACAACCTATGCCAAACAACTAGCAAAACAGGAACACAACCCCACCCAGTAGCTTCCTAAAATAATAATAAATCCACAGACACCCCAAAACACACCACCAGACGTGGACTTGCCCACTAGAGAGACAAGATCCAACCTCATCAACCAGAACACAGCACAATCCACTGAACCAACCTTAGCAACTGGGGACAGACATCAAAAACAACGGGAACTACGAACCAGCAGCATGCAAAAAGGAGACCCCAAACACAGTAAGATAAGCAAAATGAGAAGACAGAAAAGCACACAGCAGATGAAGAAGCAAGATAAAAACTCACCAGACCTAACAAATGAAGAGGAAACAGGCAGTTTACCTGAAAAAGAATTCAGAATAATGATAGTAAAGAAGATTCAAAATCTTGGAAATACAATGGACAAAATGCAAGAAACATTTAACAACGACCTAGAAGAACTAAATATGAAACAAGCAATGATGAACAACAAAATAAATGAAACGAAAAAGACTCTAGATGGGATCAATACCAGAATAACTGAGGCAGAAGAACGGATAAGTGACCTGGAAGATAAAATAGTGGAAATAACTACTGCAGAGAAGAATAAAGAAAAAAGAATGAAAAGAACTGAGGACAGTCTCAGAGACCTCTGGGACAACATTAAACACATCAACATTCGAATTATAGGGGTCCCAGAAGAAGAAGAGAAAAAGAAAGGGACTGAGAAAATATTTGAAGAGATTATAGTTGAAAACTTCCCGAATATGGGAAAGGAAATACTTAATCAAGTCCAAAAAGCACAGAGTCCCATACAGGATAAATCCAAGGAGAAATACGCCAAGACACATTAATCAACCTGACAAAAATTAAATACAAAGAAAGCTTATTAAAAGCAGCAAGGGAAAAACAACAAATAACACACAAGGGAATCCCCATAACGTTAACAGCTGATCTCTCAGCAGAAACTCTGCAAGCCAGAAGGAAGTGGCAGGACATACTGAAAGTGATGAAGGAGAAAAACCTGCAACCAAGATTACTCTACCCAGCAAGGATCTCATTCAGATTTGATGGAGAAATTAAAACCTTTAAAGACAAGCAAAAGCTGAGAGAGTTCAGCACCAAGAAACCAGCTTTACAACAAATGCTAAAGGAACTACTCTAGGCAGGAAAACACCTACAATAACGAACCCAAAACAATTTAGAAAATGGGAATAGGAACATACATATCGATAAATACCTTAAATGGAAATGGACTAAATGCTCCCAACAAAAGACACAGATTGGCTGAATGGATACAAAAACAAGATCCATATATATGCTGTCTACAAGAGACCCACTTCAGACCTAGAGACACATACAGACTGAAAGTAAGGGGATGGAAAAAGATATTCCATGCAAATAGAAACCAAAAGAAAGCTGGAGTAGCAATTCTCATATCAGACAAACTAGACCTTAAAATAAAGACTATTACAAGAGACAAAGAAGGACACTACATAATGATCAAGAGATCAATCCAAGAAGAAGATAGAACAATTGTAAATATTTATGCACCCAACATAGGAGCACCTCAATACATAAGGCAAATACTAACAGCCATAAAAGGGGAAATCGACAGTAACACATTCAGAGTAGGGGACTTTAACACCCCACTTTCACCCATGGACAGATCATCCAAAATGAAAATAAATAAGGAAACACAAGCTTTAAATGATACATTAAACAAGATGGACTTAATTGATATTTATAGGACACTCCATCCAAAAACAACAGAATACACATTTTTCTCAAGTGCTCATGGAACATTCTCCAGGATAGATCATATCTTGGGTCACAAATCAAGCCTTGGTAAATTTAAGAACACTGAAATTGTATCAAGTACCTTTTCCGACCACAACGCCATGAGACTAGATATCAATTACTGGAATAGATCTGTAAAAAATACAAATACATGGAGGCTAAACAATACACTACTTAATAACGAACTGATCACTGAAGAAATCAAAGAGGAAATAAAAAAATACCTAGAAACAAATGACAATGGAGACACAACGACCCAAAACCTATGGGATGCAGCAGAAGCAGTTCTAAGAGGGAAGTTTATAGCAATACAAGCCCACCTTAAGAAGCAGAAAACATCTCGAATAAACAACCTAACCTTACACCTAAAGCAATTAGAGAAAGAAGAACCAAAAAACCCAAAGTTAGCAGAAGGAAAGAAATCATAAAAATCAGATCAGAAATAAATGAAAAAGAAATGAAGGAAACAATAGCAAAGATCAGTAAAACTAAAAGCTGGTTCTTTGAGAAGATAAACACAATAGATAAACCATTAGCCAGACTCATCAAGAAAAAAAGGGAGAAGACTCAACTCAATAGAATTAGAAATGAAAAAGGAGAGGTAACAACTGACACTGCAGAAATAAAAAAGATCATGAGAGATTACTACAAGCAACTCTATGACAATAAAATGGACAACCTGGAAGAAATGGACAAATTCTTAGAAATGCAGAACCTGCCAAGACTGAATCAGGAAGAAATAGAAAATATGAACAGACCAATCACAAGCACTGAAATAGAAATTGTGATTAAAAATCTTCCAACAAACAAAAGCCCAGGACCAGATGGCTTCACAGGCGAATTCTATCAAACATTTAGGGAAGAGCTAACTAACACCTATCCTTCTCAAACTCTTCCAAAATATAGCAGAGGGAGGAACACTTCCAAATTCCTTTTACAAGGCCACCATCACCTTGATACCAAAACCAGACAAGGATGTTACAAAGAAAGAAAACTACAGGCCAATATCACTGATGAACATAGATGCAAAAATCCTCAACAAAATACTAGCAAACAGAATCCAACAGCACATTAAAAGGATCATACACCATGATCAAGTGGGGTTTATCCCAGGAATGCAAGGATTCTTCAATATATGCAAATCTATCAATGTGATAAACCATATTAACAAATTGAAGGAGAAAAACCATATGATCATCTCAATAGATGCAGAGAAAGCTTTTGACAAAATTCAACACCCATTTATGATAAAAAAAAAAAAAACCCTGCAGAAAGTAGGCATAGAGGGAAGTTTCCTCAACATAATAAAGGCCATATATGACAAGCCCACAGCCAACATCATCCTCAATGGTGAAAAACTGAAAGCATTTCCACTAAGATCAGGAACAAGACAAGGTTGCCCACTCTCACCACTATTATTCAACATAGTTTTGGAAGTTTTAGCCACAGCAATCAGAGATGAAAAGGAAATAAAAGGAATCCAAATCGGAAAAGAAGAAGTAAAGTTGTCACTGTTTGCAGATGACATGATACTATACATAGAGAATCCTAAAGATGCTACCAGAAAACTACTAGAGCTAATCAATGAATTTGGTAAAGTTGCAGGATAAAAAATTAATGCACAGAAATCTCTGGCATTCCTATACACTAATGATGAAAAATCTGAAAGTGAAATCAAGAAAACACACCCATTTACCACTGCAACAAAAAGAATAAAATATCTAGGAATAAACCTACCTAAGGAAACAAAAGACCTGTATGCAGAAAATTATAAGACACTGATGAAAGAAATTAAACATGATACAAATAGATGGAGAGATATACCATGTTCTTGGATTGGAAGAATCAACATTGTGAAAATGACTCTACTACCCAAAGCAATCTACAGATTCAATGCAATCCCTATCAAACTACCACTGGCATTTTTCACAGAACTAGAACAAAAAATTTCACAATTTGTATGGAAACACAAATGACCCCGAACAGCCAAAGCAATTTTGAGAACGAAAAATGGAGCTGGAGGAATCAGGCTCCCTGACGTCAGACTATACTACAAAGCTACAGTAATCAAGACAGTATGGTACTGGCACAAAAACAGATCAATGGAACAGGATAGGAAGCCCAGAGATAAACCCACGCACATATGATCACCTTATCTTTGATAAAGGAGGCAGGAATGTACAGTGGAGAAAGGACAGCCTCTTCAATAAGTGGTGCTGGGAAAACTGGACAGGTACATGTAAAAGTATGAGATTAGAACACTCCCTAACACCATACACAAAAATAAACTCAAAATGGATTAAAGACCTAAATGTAAGGCCACAAACTATCAAACTCTTAGAGGAAAACATAGGCAGAACACTCTATGACATAAATCACAGCTAGTTCCTTTTTGACCCACCTCCTAGCGAAATGGAAATAAAAAAAAATATATATATACAAATGGGACCTAATGAAACTTAAAAGCTTTTGCACAGCAAAGGAAACCATAAACAAAACCAAAAGACAACCCTCAGAATGGGAGAAAATATTTGCAAATGAAGCAAGTGACAAAGGATTAATTTCCAAAATTTACATGCAGCTCAATAACAAAAAAACAAAGAACCTAATCCAAAAATGGGCAGAAGACCTAAATAGACATTTCTCCAAAGAAGATATACAGATTGCCAACAAACACATGGAAGAATGCTCAACATCATTAATCATTAGAGAAATGCAAATCAAAACTACAATGAGATATCATCTCACACCCGTCAGAATGGCCATCATCAAAAAATCTAGAAACAATAAATGCTGGAGAGGGTGTGGAGGAAAGGGAACCCTCTTGCACTGCTGGTGGGTATGTGAATTGGTTCAGCCACTATGGAGTACAGTATGGAGGTTCCTTAAAAAACTACAAATAGAACTACCATATGACCCAGCAATCCCACTACTGGGCATATACCCTGAGAAAACCAAAATTCAAAAAGAGTCATGTACCAAAATGTTCATTGCAGCTCTATTTACAATAGCCCAGAGATGAAAACAACCTAAGTGCCCATCATCGGATGAATGGATAAAGAAGATGTGGCACATATATACAATGGAATATTACTCAGCCATAAAAAGAAACGAAATTGAGCTATTTGTAATGAGGTGGATAGACCTAGAGTCTGTCATACAGAGTGAAGTAAATCAGAAAAAGAGAGACAAATACCGTATGGTAACACATATATATGGAATTTAAGAAAAAAACACGTCATGAAGAACCTAGGAGTAAGACAGGAATAAAGACACAGACCTACTGGAGAATGGACTTGAGGATATGGGGAGGGGGAAGGGTGAGCTGTGACAAGGCGAGAGAGAGGAATGGACATATATACACTAACAAACGTAAGGTAGGTAGCTAGTGGGAAGCAGCCACATAGCACTGGGTTATCGGCTCGGTGCTTTGTGACCGCCTGGAGGGGTGGGATAGGGAGGGTGGGAGGGAGGGAGACGCAAGAGGGAAGAGATATGGGAACATATGTATATGTATAACTGATTCACTTTGTTATAAAGCAGAAACTAACACACCATTGTAAAGCAATTATACCCCAATAAGGATGTTAAAAAAAAAAAAAAAATGAATGAAATGTATTTGTGGCACATGTCACCTTCAATAGACTGTGAATTTTGAAGATAGGAAATCTGTCTTATATGTCCTTGTATCACCAGCAACAAGCACGATCCTTGTCATTTAGTAAATTCTTAATAATTAATTGCTATTATTATCAAAGCCTCAATAAATATTTGTTATTAAAAATTTTCTGTCACACAGCCGCTCATGTGAATTCTAATTCTTCAGCTGAGTAAACAAAAGGAATAAGGTTAATCATTTTTCTAGGCTAAGTCTATAAGTCTAGTGTAATTGAAAAGGCAAGGGAACTGTGAGAAGAACATCTCTAAAGAGAAAGAATTAAAGGAGGAAATTCCCCTTAGGAACTTTGGGCTAGAGAGTCCTTCTGTCTAGAAGGTTTTTTCTGTGATCTTGACATATCTGGATATATTGTGTCATTTATATCTCATTTATCTCTTAAGAGAGGTCTCTCCCTTAAGTACCCAATATATAAACTAATCACTTTATTATGTCACCTTATTTTAATTCCCTGCACTATATTAATCATGGTCTGGTTATTTCTTTCACTTATTATTTTTATGTATATATTTATTTACTGCCTGTCTACTCTCCCACCATAATGTAGGATACATAAAACAAAGCTGCTGTTCACCGTTCTTATGTCTAAAACACCTCTTGGCTCAGAGTCAGAGCTTAGTAAATATTTATTGAATGACTGATTTAAAAATTAAATTGCTTGCAAAAGTTGGTATTTTTTTGCTAATAGCAAATTGCTTTTATATACCTAACATTGAAATGCTCCCTAAGAGTATGTTTCAAGACTCTCAGGTAAAAATAGAAGAATTAGGAAGTCAAGGAAAATAGAATTTGTTGGTCTCAGAGAGTCATCCACCTGAGTGAGAAAGGAGGGACAAAAGTAATGGAATTCAAAAACACCTTCAGGGTAGAGAATTGCAATGCTTTGAGGGACAATCAGGGAAAACCTATGAGGAAATAAGGATAATGTAAATGTCTCCCTTGAGAGCTGACTGAACACAATTATACATATGTGAGGAGACTATTTTGGCCAAATTAGATGAACATCAAGGTTGTTATTAATCAAACAGGGAAGCCATTAGATTGAGGTGGCTTTAATGTCTTACTACCCTACTAAGCAAACCGAAACCTGAGTCTAAAATGCCTCAAGGTTAAGAAATCAAAACATAAGAGCAACCCATCAAAACAGCCTGGTAGATTTTCCCAAATAATGCAACTAATTAAGCTATACTCAAATACTTTCCTCGCTTTTTTTTTTTTTTCATCTTTTTTGGAGTATAATTGCTTTACAATGTTGTGTTAATGTCTGCTGTATAACAAAGTGAATCAGCTATACATATACCTATATCCCTGTACCCCTCCCTCTTGAGCCTCCTCCCATCCTCTCTATCCCACCCCTCTCCTTGCTTTGTCTCTACCTTTTCTCTATAAAAATCTTTCTTCTAGCTTCTGTCAGTGGAACACTTCTAAACACTTGTGGTTGCCACTGCCCTATATGAATCAATTTCTGCTCAAATAAACTCTTAAAATGTTAATATGTTCAGTTTATCTTTTAACAAGGTCAATTTAAATTTGCTCAGAAGTATAGTACTCATATGGATTTGTTTTTATCTATACGGCAGAGAAAACAGTATCAGTCCACCAATCCTGATTCCTTTTCTCGTTGTGCCCACAGTCTACACTAGGCATAGTCCTGTGGTCTGGAGAGCGGGATGTGGATGGAAATGTTTACCACTTCCAGGCTTGTTCCTTAAAAAATTCTCAAGTGATCTGATACTTTCTCTCCTGAAGCAAACTCAGTGGAGGTTCTGAGGTGCCACTGTATAGAAGGCTACCTACCAAACAGCCCGTGGGACTGGGAAGTAAAGGAGAAATAAACTCTGTCATTAAGCCACTGAAATGTTGCTACAGTACATGCTGACATGTACTGATTTTTTTTCCCCAACTTGCTTCTCCTCTCTTCCTCTCTGAACTTTCTTCTTCATCATTCTATGGAGACTAGTGATCAAGGTGCTCTGTCTCAGGGTTGATTTGTCCAACTGTGGAAATAAGGCTCAGGTCAAGGCAACTGAAATCCTACTCTAGGATTTTTTTTTTTTTTTTTTTTTTTTTTTTTTTTTTTTTTTTTTTGAGGTACGCGGGCCTCTCACTGTTGTGGCCTCTCCCGTTGCAGAGCACAGGCTCCGGACGCGCAGGCTCAGCGGCCATGGCTCACGGGCCCAGCTGCTCCGCGGCATCTGGGATCTTCCCAGACCGGGGCACGAACCCCTGTCCCCTGCAACGGCAGGCGGACTCTCAACCACTGCGCCACCAGGGAAGCCCCTACCTTAGGATTTTTTGATCTGGAATCTAAGGAAGAGTTTCAGACCCTCCACAATGGTGAGGTTGGAATATATGCAGGTATGTAGTCTCTCTGAGAGACTGAAGCAGAAAGACAGAGGAATGCAAAGATGAGCATTCTGGAAGCATTTGAATTACTGGCTTCATGCATTCCAGAGGTCCAGCTAAAAACCTTACTTTTCTACAATTTTCAGAGATTCCCCATTATTTTTCTAGTAAGTTCTCTTTTTGCCTAACATGTTTAGATTTCTGTTACTTAAAACCAAGAATTCTGTTACTTAAAAAATAAGAATTCATGTATAATACAGAGATTGAGTAGCATTGTATTTTAGCAAATCGAATTATATTGGATTTGTCAAAACCATTCACACTGTTCTTTCCCTCCCTCATTACATGAGTAAACTTGAGCCATAAAGCACCACTACACATTTTAGGATGTAGTTTCTAAAATAGGTGAAGACAGGGTCCACCTGCTATAGAACAGAAAGGAGAGGAGAAATAACTGCAATTCACCAATTAGGCTATTTCATGCTAAAGTAGTATGTCTCAACCTCTAATGTGTATATGAACTACCTAGAGATTTTCCTGAAATGCAGATTTATGTTCAGGTCTAGGTCAGGGCCTGAGAGTGTGTATTTCTAAAATGCTCCCACATGATGCTAAACTGGCCCACTACCAAAATTTGAGCAGCAAATTCTAGATTGGATTGTGTGCCCTGTTGTTGCTCCTTCGCTGTATATGACTCTGAGTAGGGACAACTGGAAGAGCTACATATTACTCCTCAAAAACTCTTGTGGGACTCACTGTGTGGTCCTCAGACCAGAATCACTGACATCATCTTGGAGCTAATGAGAATTGCACATTTCTGGTCTACTTCAATCTACTGAATCAGAAGCTCTAGGCATGGGCTCTGGAAACTGTATTTGTAAACACCGTAGACAAATATTATGTTCTTTAAAGGTTAAAAGTTTTATAGAAACCATGGGCTGGGAGCTGACAAACTACCTTCAAATAAACATCACTTTCATTGGCCTTAGAAGCTATGGTAAGACTAAGAAAAACAGACAGAGGCCAATCAAAGACTTTGATAAAGCCTAGTCAGCCAATGAAACATTAGCCCTTTAAATGTTTATATCAGGAGCAAGGCTCATGAATGCATCAATGCCATGACCCAGCATGAGGGTCTGGGCAATGTGAAAGAGACCATCAGAAAAGCACTTTCCTGATAGACAAATGGGGATTATTACCACTTTTCCCTACCCAACTGTCAGAGAAAATGGGGAGCACCAACTTTGATGCTTCATATATTGCATCAAAATTCTAACTGCTTGGGTACCTGGTAGTAGTTAATATTTATGTAAAAAGATATTTCAATCAATTCTAACGGGGTCATTATATATCATGGGGGAAAAGGGGAGAATTTATGAGATGAAGGGAAATAAAAATAATTCAAAAAGAAAAAAAATAGTTTAGAAGAAGACGGCAATTGACCATAAGTGATCTCAAAAATGGCTTTATGCAACAGACAGAGAAGAGCTGAGCCCAGAGACATTGGCAAAACCTTTAATCATTGTCTCCTTTTGTACCTTTCTTCCACCAACCCATGATTAACATGAATGGCTGTATTTTGACTTTAACTATGAAAGATATGTATTTATTTTCATCTCCAACATAAGGCTGTGAGGTCCTTGAGAAATGATATTTTATTTATTTTGATGCAATTTATTCTGATGGGTTTATTTGAATTGGGTCTATATAGGGGAAAGGAATGTCATCTTGAGAGGAGAGTGCAGTATAAGGAAAGCTATTTTGCACAGGGAATATACCTGCCTGCCAATTACTACCCTTTTATGCCCAGACCCAGCCCAAGGAAGCTGAGAAGCTGAGTGGATAAAATCATAAAACAAAGACACCAAGGGAAATAATCCATCATCAGGAGCCTTTGACCTAACCTGGACAACGCCTCAATGAACACAACTAAAAGGAAATGAAGATTAAATAACTAAGTAGGAAAAATGATGTTTTGTACCTTATGTTTCTGAGTAATGATACACAGCATCCCTGAGATTTCAGTTAAATTAAGCTTAATATGTTTTTTCTTCTCCCAGCTCACATCTCTCACAGTTCCCCTTCCCCACTCCCAGCCCCTTTTCTTGTCCACTCCAATTTAGTTTGTACAGGGTAAGTGACTAATACGCAATTTGTGTCCTTCTCTGAAATGTTCATGAAGACAGAGATGGTCCCTCCAATGACCTTTGTTGAATCCCTTGATACCTGCCCCCGCCCCCGCAGCGGATGTTTTAGCATTTACAAATCACTTTCATTTTCTCCTCGCCTGCCAAATGGGTTTGAATCTCTGTGGTGGCTTTCTTTTCCAAACACCATGGTTTTTTAAAGGATCAAAGAAAGTTCTTGGTGGCTTATCTCAATTTCCCCGGGATAACTCACATTTCAAAATGAAAAAGTCAGAATAAATCAACAGCAGTAGCGAGCAGTTATAGAGGTCTCTATCCAGGGCAGTCGCTTTCTCTTCTCTACCTACTATGAGGTACGTTTGAAGCTTGGCCTCAAGGAGATAGCAGGGGTGGGTCGGCAGTCAGAAAGCATGATGTAGGAGATTAACAGGTGAGTGGGTACAAACACAGCATCCAAGAAAGGCAAATATGGAAAGGGCCTATAAGCTTATTACGCTTCTGCCTGTGAAGCAGTTGCTACAGATTAGCAAATCAGGATGGGGGAGGTAGGGAAGAGCACAAAGTAAGAAATGAATACTCTGCCTAAAGACTGTCTGGCAAGCAAATGACTTTCTAAGTAGAAAGGACAGAGACACTCTGACTATTTTGGGTTATTGTTACTTGTAACAAAATATTTTTTTCATCATTTATTGAGTGCCTACTATTGTACTATTTACTTTAAATGTATTTTTCATAATCCATGCAATCCATAAAGTATGTTATGATTATGCTCATTTTAAAGACATAAAAGCTATGGCTCCAAGAGATTTCAGATGTCTTTTTTGCCTCACCTTGTAGCTTGCCATATCTTAGTTCTCCCACCAGGGACTGGACCTGCCCCCTTGGCAGTGAAAGCACTGAGTCCTAACCACTGGACCACCAGGGAATTCACTCAGATATCTTTCGATACCATACAGAACCAGGTTTCAAAGTACATCTCTAATGTTAAGACAGTTATTTAATATATTTTAAATAATTATAGCTTGCTATATCATTTTTCTCCCTCCAATTCCTTATGTATTATATATACTAGTATTATAGTATATAATACTATATATAATAGTATATATATATACTATATATATTACATTTATATATATGTATATATTATATATGTGTATATACATATATGTATATGTAATATATAATATATATAATACTTGTAATATATATATTATATATCTATAGTTTTAAACTTACCTGTGAACTGTGGAATAAGATTATGGAAATAAATCATTTACCACTGATTATGGTAATATGTAAAAAATTAAATAATGGTAGGATTGTAAGTAATTTTACTATATGCCTTTAATTTTATTGTTATATAAATTTTCTAATTCAGAACAAGAACCATGCTCATCACGCATGAATATGTAACTTCCTTCTGTTTTTCTGTCTTGACAACAGGCGAGAGTATATGCAAAGGGGAACAAAAGTCCCCAGCTGGGGCCTGCCACATGATGGGCAATACTCACTGGGTAACAAGGGAAGCAGAGTAAACAGAGCTGAGAAAATTATCTCCATGCAGGACAGCCCCAGGGAGCCTCTCTTGTACCACGCTCAGTGAAGAGCATTTACTGGAGCCATACCTTGAGAATGGGGCCTTAGGTTTGTGCAACACTGTGGCCCTGGACAAAAGGAAGACACTTGCAAATGATCTTGAAGCAAAACAGCACTGATATGTCGTCCTCAGTTGTTATAACAAAGGGATTTTAACTCCAAGACTCACTTGCACAGAAAATACTGCAGGAAATTCTCTACACTTATTCAAGAACTAGTTGAAATGTCACCTCTCTAAGGGGCCTTTCCTGACACTTTCAGTTAGCCTCAATGTCTTTGTCATCTATGATTCTAATCCAATTTGTTTATAACTGTAGCTAAGCATGTCAACATTGAATTATATGGCCTTCTACTCTACAGGACCATGAATTATTTGAAACTAGCAACTATGAGGAACTGGTACACCTCAAAGCCATAGATGTGGGTTCAAAACCTGAACGAATCATCAGCTCTTATATTTTCTGAATTCTATGTCCCTCCACCTTTAAAGGGGGGTAATTTATGATACCTGATTTCATAAAACTGTTCTAGGATTATGTAAATGGAAAGGTATGAAAATAAGGTATGAAAATACCTAAGCTGTGTATTAATAAGATTCCTTACCTAAAACTAAAGGGTACTACTGGTATGGTGGAATTTCATTACAGTCTGGAATTGGTTTTCTATTATCTCTTAAATCATGTCACCCAAGGAGTTGCCCATAACTGAAATTATTGGTGGTGTTATAAGTAAAGTCTTCTACATATTATTTTTTCATATTGTCTTACTTTTTCAAAACTTAAATTGGCCTAAAACCCTTTAAATACTACTTCTAATACAAATTCCCAAACAAATCATTTTAACAAAATTTCCACATAGACACTCATCCTGTCTTCTTAAGGGCATATTGTAACCTCTAAAGATGCATATGTAGACATGCTTAAATAACACCTGTGCCCAAAGATGAATAGATGATAGAGAACAGGTTAACAGAGCTGATACACAAAAAAGACTAATTTTGATTGTTCTCTCCCGATACTTGATTCCTCAGTAGTATGGAATTGCATGCCCTTTTCTGTCCTGACAAAGTCTCAAGTAATATCAGAACTTTCAAGTGAAGCCTCTTGTCTCTTCTAGGAGCATGTAAGGACATTTCCTTCTAAGGGATCACTTCATAAAAAGCTTTAAAGAATAATAATCTTTTTGACTCAAGTTCACTGAGGGTACAGATCTTGCCTGTCATCTCTAGGTGGACATTTTTGAGCTCAGGTCTGATATGAAGGATGTACTCATTGTGCTTGCAAAGTGAATGCATGAATAAATGGCCAACCAGTCACATCACAGCTACCCATAATCTTACCCCCAGCAGCAAAGCAGTAGCAGAAATGATGCCTAAAAGCACAGTAGCTTCCACTATTATCTCATCTTTTCTGCCTCATGAACTAATAGGTAGATAAGATCAACTTGAAATTCCCTTTTCTAGATCTGCACTCTACCATAGTAAATAATCCTTGCAGGTAGGCATGCCTTGAACTAGTAAGGGGGCTGGTGAGCTACTAGACCAGAGTACATCTAGGCCTAGGGTAAACAAATGTCTTTGTGAAGGAGAGCCATAGCATCAGAAGTGAAATAAATGAAAACTCCTTCAAGACACTGTAAACAATAAGCAAACTCATTGCACAACTATACATAAGAAAATGTCCTTTTTAAAAACTTCCCTTTAATGAAACTAGCATTCTGTTCAAATATAAAGTAGTCTTGATTTCTGATGACACTGATGGAAAAAATTCAAGATGACAAACAGATGAAAAGATATTCTGTATTCATGGATTAGAAACAGTAATATTGTTAAAATGACCATGCTACCCAAGGCAATCTACAGATTCAATGCAATCCCTATCAAAATACCAAGGGTATTTTCCACAGAACTAGAAAAAAAAATTAAAAATTTGTCTGGAAATACAAAAGACCCCAAATAGCCAAAACAATATTGAGAAAGAAGAACATAACTGGAGGGATCATACTCCCTGACTTCAGACCATACTACAAAGCTCCAGTAAGCAAAACAGTATGGTACTGGGACAAAAACAGACACACAGATCAATGGACCAGACTAGAGAGCCCCAAAATAAAAACATGCACTTATGGTCAATTAATCTACAAAAAAGGAGGCTAGGATACACAATGGAGAAAAGACAGTCTCTTCAATAAGTGGTGCTAGGAAAACTTGACAGCTACATGTAAAAGAATGCAATTAGAACATTCTCTAACACCATATACAAAAATAAACTCACAATGGATTAAAGACCTAAATGTGAGATTTGAAACCATAAAATTCTTAGAAGAAAACATTAGCAGAACAGTTTCTGACATAAATTACAGCAATTTTTTTTTTGTATCTCTCTCCCTAAAGTAGAGGAAATGAAAGCAAAAATAAACAAATGGGACCTAACTAAACTTAAAAGCTTTTGCACAGAAAAAGGAAACCATCAACAAAACAAAAAGACGACCACTGAATGGGAGAAAATATTTGCAAATGATATGACCCAAAGGGGTTAATATCCAAAATACATAAACAGTTCACACAACTCAACCTCAAAAAATCAAACAACCCAATTAAAAAATGAACAGAAGACCTGAATAGGTATTATCCAGAGAAGAATTAAAGATGACAAACAGGCACATGAAAAGTTGCTCAACACTGCTAATCAGAAATGCAAATTAAAACCACAATGAAATATCACCTCACACTTGTCAGAATGCATATCATCAAAAATAACACAAATAACAAATGTTGGAGAGGATGTGGAGAAAGAGGAATCATCGTACATTGTTGGTTGGAATGTAAATTAAGGCAGCCACTGTGGAAAACAGTATGGAGGTTTCTCAAAAAACTGAAAATAGAACTACCATAGGACCCAAAAATTCCACTCCTGGTTATTTATCTGAAAAAAATGAAAACACTAATTTGAAAAGATACATGCACCCCAATGTTCATAGAAGCAATTATTTATAATTGTCAAGTTATGGAAGCAACCTAATTGTCCATCAACAGATGAATGGATAAAGAAGAAGTGGTATATATACATATATATATATATATATATATATACACACACACACACACACACATACACAAAGGAACACCACTCAGCCATACAAAAAATATGAAATTTTGCCATTTGCAACAACATGGATGGAATTGGAGGGTATTATTCTAAGTGAAATAAGTTAGACAGAGAAAGACAAATACTATATAATACAACTTATATGTGAGATCTAAAAATAAATAAATAAAACCAACTAGCAAATATAACAAAAAAGAAGCAGACATAGATAAAGAGAACAAATTAGTGGTTACCAGTGGGGAGAGGGAAGGGGGAGGGAGAAGAGAGGGCTAGGGGATTAAGGGGTTCAAACTACTAGGTACAAAATAAATATTGTGAATTACATAGTTTAAGGCTTAAAACCTTATTAATAGAAAATAAATGTTATTTAAAAAATAGTCTGCATTTCAATCAAATTCCTATAATCCTACCACCATGTTTTACAATTATAATAAAATATTTTGTATTTAGACGTACTTAGTTCTTTTTGACCTTTTCACATCATGTTTTGTTTTGTTTTGTTTTGTTTTTTGCTGTACACGGGCCTCTCACTGTTGTGGCCTCTTCCGTTGCAGAGCACAGGCTCTGAACGAGCAGGCTCAGTGGCCATGGCTCACGGGCCCAGCCGCTCCATGGCATGTGGGATCTTCCCGGACTGGGGCATGAACCCGCGTCCCCTGCATCAGCAGGTGGACTCTCAACCACTGCGCCACCAGGAAGCCCCACATCATGTTTTTATTGTAATAAAATATACATAACATAAAATATACCATTTTAACCATTTTTGAGCGTTCAGTTCAGTGGCATTAAATTTATCCACATTGTTGTGCAGCTATCACCGCCAGTCATCTCCAGAACTTTATTCATATTCCCAAAATGAAACTCTGTACCCATTAGACAGCAATTCCCCATTTACTCTTCTGTGTAGCCCCTGTTAACCTCTACTCTGATATCTGTCTCTATGAATTTAATGACTAGAAAAAGCAAAAATAGCGAGGCAGTAAAAAAGATGAGTGATTCCAAGGAGTTAGAGGGGAGAGATGTTAAATAGGCAGAACAAAAAAGGATTTTTAGGACAGTGGAACTGTTGTATATGATACTATTATGGCAGAAATGTGTCATTGTACAGTTGTTCAAACCCATAGAATGTACAAATACCAAGTGTGAACCCTAATGTA
The DNA here is from genome assembly GCF_039906515.1 of Pseudorca crassidens. Taxonomy (NCBI): domain Eukaryota; kingdom Metazoa; phylum Chordata; class Mammalia; order Artiodactyla; family Delphinidae; genus Pseudorca; species Pseudorca crassidens. Next base: position 59,451,464 of record NC_090304.1, read on the forward strand.
AGCTATGGATTCTAGGTGGTGGTGTGTCAAGGTAGGTTCATCATTTATAACAAATGTAGCACTCTGGTGGGGGATGTTTAAAATAGCGGAGACTATGAATGTGTGGGGGGCAGCAGGTATATGAGAAATCTCTGTATCTTCTGTTCATTTTTGCTGTGAACTTAAAACTACTCCAAAAAATTAAGTCTATTAAGAAAAAGAAAGGAAATTCTGACATATGCTACAACATGAATGAACCTGGAAGTTATTATGCTAAGTGATATAAGCCAGTCACAAAAGGACAAATATTATATGATTCCACTTATATGAGGTATGTAGAGTAGTCAAAATCATAGAGATGGAAAGTTCTTCTGGATTTTTAAATAATTTCTAAGAATTAAATTCAATTTTTAATTTTTGTACAAGTAATGTAAGGAACATTAAAGAATAATTTATAATGCAATGTTTTAATTCTAATATAGCTATTGCTATGTATATATTTTTGAATATTGACAATTTATACTTTGCATATATAAACTGAAAGTGCTGTAGTCCTCTAGTTGTTTTGTGTCTTCTTCATTTCATAATGATTTACTTATATATCAGAATTAATTCTGTATCTAATGTTACATAATTTTATTTTCAATTGATATAGTTAATAATTTAATCATTCACTTATTAGAGTCTTTTTTTCTATATATTTGTATTGAGAGCAAAGACCAATTCAAGGATCATCTTTATGCTGACACACTTCTCCCTCCTTTCGGAATCATTGTTTTAAAGACACCTCTATACATTTTTATCTATTACATTATCTTGTTTTAATTCATAGCATTTATCCCATGTGAAGTTTGTGTGTGTGTGTGTGTGTGTGTGTGTGTGTGAGCACCTTTATGCATGTGTGCTAGCTTTCTCCCCTGACTATAATGCTTGTTTATTGAGGACTTTCCCTACATTTTCACTATTATATCCTCAACCACTGTAACACTGCCAGATACATGTTATGTATTCGTAAGTGTGCAGGAAATTAACAAAGTAATAATTGAATGAATATATAAATGAAAAGCTTTGGACAAACAATATTTATTTCTTCACATTTCAGAGCAATATTTGGCATCGGTATTTAGAAATTTTTTATAAACTGAAATCTGTAAGAAATTTTAAAGTAAAATTTATTATATAATCTCTAAACCTCTCATAAAATGACATAATATCTAGAAAAATAGAGAGACAAGGAAAAACGCTCCAAATTCCCATTATTCAAAATAAATACTGAGGTTTTCATCAACTTTATTTCCGTTTTTTTTGTTCATGCAAATTTACATGAAATTATGAGTTAATTAGCTTATACTATATACACAAATTGAATTTCTAAGCATATTTCTCTTCATGTGTTGGATATATTCACAAAGAAACATTTTGAAGACTGCTCTTATGTAAGGTATAAATAACATTATATACATCTTATTGAATCTATGATTTATGCTGTATTCAGGAAAATATGCAGAATGCATCATGTTACCAACAAAGGAAGGTTAAAATGCTAAACATGGAGAATGTCATTTATAGACATTTTAACTGTTGTAGAAAAGTATAACCATAAATCCGCATGCTACACTAAAAGCTTTATGAAATGAAAAGGCTTTTAAATGCCTATTTCAACGTTGACAGTGTCATGCTATTTCAACCAAAATATCTTTTTTTGTTCAGGGCACAAGGCAAAGATGCCAGTAAAATCACCCACAAAAAATCAGGAGGAAAGAGAACATATGAGCTCTTAGAAATCTAGCCTCTCTAACATTATGAACAAACAAAAATATCCCCCCAATGTCAATATTCTCTGTTTGCTAGGGAAGTAGTTTTAGAAGTTAAAGAAAAATTGTTTTAAGTTATTGTTTACACAGTAGAGTAATTTGGTGGTGTAGAAAGAGTGAGGCTTGAAGTCAGATGTTCAAACTCTAGCTTGGTAATCAAAGCAAGTTACTTATTTTTCCAGGCCCCAGATACCTTATTCCTAAAATTAAAAATAATATCACTTTCCTCATGAGCTAATTGTGAGGATTAAATAGAAAGTACACATTAGGTGCCTACAAGGCTACCGGCACATAATAAGCATTCTGTAACTGGCAGTCCCTTAATGATATCGGATGCTGGAGTCTATTCATGAGGTGAGGGGGGACTCATTCATCCCATGTGGTTCACTTTATCCTGGGGTTATCAAGAGAAGCCAAGTCATCACACCAACATTTCTTTGGGAAGCTGTATATTTTCAAGGCACTAACTTTTTTGTATTAGTAACACTGTTGTTAAAAATAACAATGAGGAAAAAATGTCCAAACCAAACAAGTTTAAAACTAAAAACAAACTATTTTATTAATTCAACTAGTTAAATTTCAGAGGCAGTTCTTTCTCTAAACATAGCTTAATTAGAGCATCAAAATCTGGCATTCAGAGAGAAAATGTCTTTGCCCTCCTTCTCCAAAACTCAGCAATTTAAGATCAGATTTGTTGTTTTGTTTTCTGACTGGCTTGAACTGGAATCATATACCCATTCCTGAAGTGCTCACTGTGGCCTGTGACATGGTCAACTCTGACTGGCCCATCTCAACCCACATGTCTCAATTCTAATTTGAACTGAGCAACAAAAAAGGATGATACCACAAATATACCACAAAGGTACCATGCTTCCTTATATCTGTCAAACCTGACTGCTACTCTCAGGAGCAGGAAACTTAAATATTTTTGTGGGAAAAGAATAGATTTCTACCCAAATGACCCAAAGCAATCTAATGCAGATGAAGTAGGGACTGTGGAAATGTATTATGAGGTTCAGATCCATAATGAATCATACTTCTGTTTTGTTGAATACTCAGTAATCCTGTCAGAAACCCATCTGCAGCATTTAGCAAGACTAGCGAGCATTACAATCCCAGAAAAGACAAACAATAGTAAGCATTTCTTACTATAACACTAACCATTCACTTGTTCCTTTTCCCTTTTCCTACCTCTGTTCTTTCTATCCTTCATTCCCTTCTTCCTTCTTTTTCTTTCTATCCAACCATTCTTTTCTTTTTCAGACATGCATTGATCACCTCCTATACACAATCCTCATATAAATTGACACAAGACTTTGCTGTCCCCAATGAAATTTATGATCTAGGTGGAAAGGTACTACAAAAGTAAGTATGCTATATTGTAAACAAATGAAAAACAAAACAAAAAACATTCCTGGATAAGATCATACAGGTATAATTTTGGAGTGTAGCTATAATGTTATAATGGAATTAAAATATAGCTTGGGGTCAAAATCCCTAGATTGTATTTCTAGTTCTGCCTCTCATCAGCCATGTGAATTTTGGAAAGTCACATAAGCAATCAGAACCTCCAGCTTTTCAATCCTGTAGTAGAGATGATGATGCCTGCCTCACAGCAATGTTGTGAGGATCAAATGAATGACATATGCGAAAGTGCCAATAGCATTCTCTGACACATAACTGATATCACAGCATTTCTAGATAAAGTGTTGTGGATTTTCACAAGAAAGAGAAATATTTCAAGTTGCAGGAATCAGCAGAGACTTCTTTGGGGTGGCTTTAAAATTGACAGATGCATAGCACATATGGAAGGAAAAGACCACTCTGGTATCAGGAGAAAAGTAAGCAACACAATGGAAACAAGAAAAAATATATATAGAGAGAGAGAGAGAGAGAATTACATGTTAGCGAAAATAGTGATGTTTTATTTGTTTGTTTTATTTTTGTTACAGAACTCCTTCCACAGTGAATCTTTTGCAGGCACTTAATACATAAAACAGTTAGAGGGCCTGCTCTTATTGAAGCAGGTGTGAGAAGACTCCTTAGCCCATAATCCCAGATACCCGCCCCTAAGGAAATCTAGGGTTTTAAAATCCACAGCTTTAAAACCAATGCAGTGTTAACAGAAAACAAGAAAACTTTTCTGGGGATCAAAGACAACATTCAGCAACTGACGACAGACATAACTTGTAGTTTTGCAAACCACACTCTCTCATCTCCCAGACCTCTCTTACTGGAACACATCCCTCCTGAATTCACCTGCTTCTTGTCCTTTAAGATTCATTTCAGCAAAGCTTTCCTTTATCTTCCTCGTCCATCCTTTAAGCCTCCTGCTGAACTAGGTGCTAATTCTCTAAGCCACTTGCCAAACCCAGCTTATAATTTTTTAAAAGATTCTTTATGGACATTAACTGAATTGCTCCTTATTAGGCAACTTTTCTCTTTTTTTTCCTCAAATTTCTAACAGCTTTATTGAGGTATAATAGGCATATAATAAACTGCACATATTTAAAGTGTACAATTTGATAAGTTTTGATACATATATGCAAACATGAAAACACCACCATAGTCAAGTTAATGAAGATTGCATTCAAAGTTTCCTCATGCCAATTTGTAATTCCAACCCCAGTCAACCACTGGTCTGCTTTCTGTCATCAGACTGTTTTGTATTTTCTAAAATTCTGTATAAATGGAATAATCTTTTTGGGCTTGTTTCTCTCAATCAGCACAATTTTTTTGAGATTCATCCATGTTTTATAGTGTCTGGCCTTACATTTAGGTCTTTAAACCAGTTTCAGTTTATTTTTGTGTATGGTGTTAGGGAGTGTTCTAAACTCATACTTTTACATGTACCTGTCCAGTTCTCCCAGCACCACTTATTGAAGAGGCTGTCTTTTCTCCATTGTATATTCTTGCCTCCTTTATCAAAGATAAGGTGACCATACGTGAGTGGGTTGATCTCTGGGCTTTCTATCCTGTTCCATTGATCTATATTTCTGTTTTTGTGCCAGTATCAAATTGTCTTGATTATTGTAGCTTTGTAGTATAGTCTGCAGTCCAGAAGCCTGATGCCCCCAGCTCCGTTTTTCTTTCTCAAGATTGCTTTGGCTATTCGGGGTCTTCTGTGTTTCCATACAAATTGTGAATTTTTTTGTTCTACTTCTGTGAAAAATGCCATCGGTGGTTTGATAAGGATTGCATTGAATCTGTAGATTACTTTGGGGAGTACAGTCATTTACACAACGTTGATTCTTCCAATCCAAGAACATGGTATATCTCTCCATCTGTTTGTATCATCTTTAATTTATTTTGTCAGTGTCTTATAGCTTTCTGCATACAAGTCTTCTGTCTCCTTATGTAGGTTTATTCCTAGGTATTTTATTCATCTTGTTGCAATGGTAAATGGAAGTGTTTCCTTAATTTCTCTTTCATATATTTTATCATTAGTGTATAGGAATGCAAGAGATTCCTGTGCACTAATTTTGTATCCTGCTACTTTACCAAATTCATTGATTAGCTTTAGTAGTTTTCTGGTAGCATCTTTAGGATTCTCTATGTATAGTACCATGTCATCTGCAAACAGTGACAGCTTTACTTCTTCTTTTCTGATTCAGATTCCTTTTATTTCTTTTTCTTCTCTGATTGCTGTGGCTAAAACTTCCAAAACTATGTTGAATAATAGTGGTGAGAGTGGGCAACCTTGTCTTGTTCCTGACTTAAAGGAAATGGTTTCAGTTTTTCACCATTGAGAATGATGTTGGCTGTGGGTTTGTCATATATGTCCTTTATTATGTTGAGGTAAGTTCCTTTTATGCTTACTTTCTGGAGGGTTTTTTATCATAAATGGGTGTTGAATTTTGTCAAAAGCTTTTTCTGCATCTATTGAGATCATCATATGGTTTTTATCCTTCAGTTTGTTAATATGGCATATCACATTGACTAATTTGCGTATACTGAAGAATCCTTGCATTCCTGGGATAAACCCCACTTGATCATGGTGTATGATCCTTTTAATGTGCTGTTGGATTCTGTTTGCTAGTATGTTGTTGAGGATTTCTGCATCTATGTTCATCAGTGATATTGGCCTGTAGTTTTCTTTCTTTGTGACATCTTGTCTGGTTTTGGTATCAGGGTAATGGTGATCTTGTAGAATGAGTTTGGGAGTGTTCCTCCCTCTCTACATTTTGGAAGAGTTTGAGAAGGATAGGTGTTAGCTCTTCTCTAAATGTTTGATAATATTTGCCTGTGAAGCCATCTGGTCCCGGGCTTTTGTTTGTTGGAAGATTTTAAATCACAATCTCAATTTCAGTGCTTGTGATTGGTCTGTTCATATTTTCTATTTCTTCCTGGTTCAGTCTCAGAATGTTTTGCTTTTCTAAGAATGTGTCCATTTCTTCCAGGTTGCCCATTTTATTGGCATATAGTAACTTGTAGTAATCTCTCATGATGCTTTGTATTTCTGCTGTGTTGGTTGTTACTTCTCCTTTTTCATTTCTAATTCTATTGAGTTGAGTCTTCTCCCTTTTTTTCTTGATGAGTCTAATGTTTTATCAATTTTGTTTATCTTCTAAAAGAATCAGCTTTCAGTTTTATTGATCTTTGCTATGTTTCCTTCATTTCATTTTCATTTATTTCTGATCTGATCTTTATGATTTCTTTCCTTCTGCTAACGTTGGGTTTTTTTTTTTTTTTTTTTTTTTTTTTTTTGGTCTCTCTCTAATTGCTTTTGTTGTAAGGTTAGGTTGTTTATTTGAGATGTTTCTTGTTTCTTGAGGTAGGACTGTATTGCTATAAACTTCCCTCTTAGAATTGCTGTTGCTGCATCCCATTGGTTTTGGTCATCATGTTTTCATTGTCATTTGTTTCTAGGAATTTTTTAATTTCCTCTTTGATTTCTCCAGTGATCTCTTGGTTATTTAGTAGTGTATTGTTTAGCCTCCATGTGTTTGTATTTTTTACAGATTTTTTCCTGTAATTGATATCTAGTCTCATAGTGTTGTGGTCGGAAAAGACACTTGATACAATTTCAGTTTTCTTAAATTTACCAAGGCTTGATCTGTAACCCAAGATATAATCTATCCTGGAGAATGTTCCATGAGCACTTGAGAAGGAAGTGTATTCTGTTATTTTTGGATGGAATGTCCTATAAATATCAATTAAGTCCATCTTGTTTAATGTATCATTTAAAGCTTGTGTTTCCTTATTTATTTTCATTTTGGATGATCTGTCCATTGGTGAAAGTGGGGTGTTAAAGTCCCCTACTATTATTGTGTTAGTGTTGATTTCCCTTTTTATGGCTGTTAGCATTTGCCTTATTTATTGAGGTGCTCCTATCTTGGGTGCATAAATATTTACAATTGTTATATCTTCTTCTTGGATTGATCCCTTGATCATTATATAGTGTCCTTCTTTGTCTCTTGTAGTAGTCTTTATTTTAAAGTCTATTTTGTCTGATATGAGAATTGCTACTCCAGCTTTCTTTGATTTCCATTTGCATGGAATATCTGTTTCCATCCTGTCACCTTCCATCTGCATGTGCCCCTAGGTCTGAAGTGGGTCTCTTGTAGACAGTGTATATATGGGTCTTGTTTTTGGATCCATTCATCCAGTCTCTGTCTTTTGGTTGGAGCATTTAGTCCATTTCCATTTAAGGTCGTTATCAATATGTATGGTACCATTTTCTTAATTGATTTCTATTTGTATTTGTAGGTCTTTTCTTTCCCTTGTGGTTCCTTCCTAGAGAAGTTCCTTTAGCATTTGTTGTAAGGCTGGTTTGTTGGTGCTGAATTCTCTTAGCTTTTTCTTGTCTGTAAAGGTTTTAATTTCTCTGTCAAATCTGATTGAGATCCTTGCTGGGTAGAGTAATCTTGGTTGTAGGTTTTTCCCTTTCATCACTTTAAATATGTCCTGGCACTACCTTCTGCCTTGCAGAGTTTCTGCTGAAAGATGAGCTGTTAACCTTATGGGGATTCCCTTGTATGTTATTTGTGTTTTTCCCTTGCTGCTTTTAATATTTTTTCTTTGTATTTAATTTTGATAGTTTGATTAATATGTGTCCTGGTGATTCTCCTTGGATTTATCCTGTGTGGGACTCTGTGCTTCCTGGACTTGATTGACTATTTCCTTTCCCATATTAGGGAAGTTTTCAACTATAATCTCTTCAAATATTTTCTGAGACCCTTTCTTTTTCTCTTCTTCTTCTGGGACCCCTATAATTCAAATGTTGGTACGTTTAATGTTGTCCCAGAGGTCTCGGAGACTGTCATCAGTTCTTTCATTCTTTTTTCTTTATTCTGCTCTGTGGTAGTTATTTCCACTATTTTATCTTCCAGGTCACTTATCCGTTCTTCTGTCTCAGTTATTATGCTATTGATTCTATCTAGAGAATTTTTAATTTCATTTATTGTGTGGTCCATCATTGTTTGTTTGCTCTTTAGTTCTTCTCGGTCCTTATTAAACATTTCTTCTATTTTCTCCATTCTATTTCCAAGATTTTGGATCATCTTCACTATCATTACTCTGAATTCTTTTTCAGGTAGACTGCCTATTTCCTCTTCATTTGTTTGGTCTTTTGGGGTTTTACCTTGCTCCTTCATCTTCTCTGTGTTTCTCCGTCTTCTCATTTTGCTTAAACTTACTGTGTTTGGGGTCTCCTTTTTGCAGGCTGCAGGTTCGTAGTTCCCGTTATTTTTGGTGTCTGCTCCCAGTGGCTAAGGTTGGTTCAGTGGGTTCTGTAGGCTTCCTGGTGGAGCTCACTGGTGACTGTGTTCTGGTGGATGTGTCTGGGTCTTGTCTTTCTGGTGGGCAGGTCCACGTCCGGTGGTGTGTTTTGGGGTGTCTGTGACCTTATTATGATTTTAGGCAGCCTCTTTGCTAATGTGTGGGGTTATGTTCCTGTCTTGCTAGCTGTTTGGCTTAGGGTGTCTAGCAATGTAGCTTGCTGGTCATTGAGTGGAGCTGGGTCTTCATGCTGAGATGTAGATCTCTGGGAGAGCTTTCACCATTTGATATTACATGGAGCCAGGAGGTCTCTGGTGGACCCATGTCCTGAGCTCGGCTCTCCCACCTCAGAGGCACAGGCCTGACACCTGGGCAGAGCACCAAGAGCCTGTCAGCCACATGGCTCAGAGGAAAAGGAAGAAAAAGAAAGAAAGAAAGAAAATAAATAAAATAAAATAAAGTTATTAAAATAAAAAATTATTTAGGGCCTCCTTGGTGGCACAGTGATTGGGAGTCCACCTGCCGATGTAGGGGATGCGGGTTTGTGCCCCAGTCCGGGAGGATCCTGCATGCCACGGAGTGGCTGGGCCCGTGAGCCATGGCCGCTGAGCCTGCGCATCCAGAGGCTGTGCTCCGCAGCAGGAGAGGCCACAGCAGTGAGAGGCCCGTGTACCACGAAGAAAAAAAATTATTAAAACAAATTCAATAGTAAAAGAATATGGACAGACAGAACCCTAGGACAAATGGTAAAAGCAAAGCTATACAGACAAAATCACACAAAGAGTCATACACATACACACTCACAAAAAGAAAAAAGGAAAAAACATATGTATTTTTTTTTTTTTTTTTTTTTTTTGGGAAATCTGAGGTCTTCTGCCAGTATTCAGTAGGTGTTCTGTAGGAGTTGTTCCACATGTAGAGGTATTTCTGATGTATTTGTGAGGAAGAAGTTGATCTCCATGTCTTACTCCTCTGCCATCTTGAAAGTCTCCTTCCTGGATGTTTTTATTATTATTTTTTTGATCATTGCTTTAAACATTTTATAATGATGTGCCTTGGTTTATTTTTCATCTTCCTTGTACTTGAGTATTTGTTGAGCTTCTCATATATATCACTTTATAGTTTCCCTCAAATTTAAAATTTTTCAACCATCGTTTCTTCAAATTTTTTTTGACACCTTCTATTTATAGGACTCCAGTTACACATATATTAGGCCAACTGAAAATGTCTCACAGTTCACTGGAACCTTTTCTACCTCCTCCTCCCCTATTCTTTTACACTTTGGATAGTTTTTATTGATACTTTTTATTTTCAAATTTTCTAATCTTTTCTTCTGCAAGACTAATTTGTTAGGAATTCTATCTAATGCAATTTTTACCTAAAACATTCCAGTTTTGATCTCTAGAAATTCAATTTGATCATTTTCTTACTTCTTCCATATCTTCTAAATTTTTAAATGTGTTCATGGCTGCTAATTACATCTTTTTCAGTTCTGGCTTGGTTTCAAATTATTGAGTTTTCTCTTCATTATTGGTTGTGTGCTCCTAATTTTTTCATGCTTGATGATTTTTGATTGTATGCTAAATAAAATGATTATTACCTTGTTTGGTGATGGATATATTTATATTATAATATATAGTCTTGAGCTTCATTCTGGACTGCATTGAAATTACTTAGAAACAGTTTGATCTTTTTAGGTGTGGGTTTTATATACATTATCCAGGATCAGGGGAGTGCTCAGTCTAGGGTTATTTATCCCCCACTAATGAAGTAAAACCCTTAAGTATATTCTACCCAGTATCCCATGAATCATGAGTTATTCTCATATGGCTGATGGAAACATACATTATTCCTGGCCCTGTAGAAATGCTGGGTACTGTAAGTGTGTGTGTGTGTGTGTGTGTGTGTGTGTGTGTTTCTTTCTGTAGCCTCAGGTAGTTTTCTCATATGTATGCACTGACCAGTACTCAGTTAAGCACTCAAAGTGGATCCTTTGCTAATCTCTGAAGTTCTCTCTCTGTGCAGCATTCTTCTCTATGGTATCTGTTCTGTGAACTCTAGTCATTTTGGTCTCCCAGACTGTCAGCTCCAACTCTTCAACTCTAAGAATGCACCACGTGTGGTGAGCAATTATCTTACGTGGCCTAGAACCAAGGGACAGTCTAGGGCAAATCGGACCATATTTGTCACCTTATCACTATGTTCTTCTTCGAGAGTAAACAGAAAGGCTACATTTCTCAACATCTTTTATAGTTATTTTGTAAAACATGTGACTGAGTGTGGCCAATGCAATGTGAGGAGTGGGGTTTCAATCTACTTTCAAACTTGGTTGTTAAAAATATCATGTTTCTTTGTCTTACTTCTCTACAACAGTGACAAATGGTAGTGTCACAAAGTTCAAGGAGCTAAAAACTCTGAGTCACTGTTTGGGGGGAAAGCCTCAAATGAGACACTCAATCTGCACTAAATTTTGCATGAGCAAGAAATAAATCTTTACATATTTAAGTCACTGAGACTTAAGAGTTTGTTACTGCAGCAGAGACTATCCTATCCTAATACACTAAAGAAATCCAGTTTAAAACAATTCTCTTTGTTAGTATCTATTAGGTTTTTAGCATTTTGTGGAGATTAGAGAAACTGAAATGAAGAAGAGCCTCAAATGGCTCAAAGAAACAAAATTATATTGCCAGGATAGTTAAGCTGTTAGATTCTAGATCTAACTAGATCTGGATCTGCCAAAGTTCCAAAAACATGAAATTCGAACTTTGCTTTAATTTTAGTGTTTCAAAAAAGAAACTGAAATTGGTAGAGAAATCCACTGAGTCACTCAATACACATACTACTATTAGTATTTAAATTTTGTAGATGAGTGTTCTGAGATTCAGAGATATTAAACAACATACCCAAGGTTACATAGCTCATAAATGGAAGACACTGAATTTGAACTCAGATCTGTCTGACTGCAAATAATGTCTTAAGTTACTGTAGTCTAGTGAGCATAATTATCAATATTATTTTATATATTATTATTAAATGATAATATTATTATTAAGTGAGCAATATTATTATTAAAATTACAAAATAGTAAGTCCAAAAATCTAATCTTTTTTATACAAATGCATAGCTAAGCTACCTAGTTTTCCTCACTTTCTTAGTTCATGCCTTTAACTCTAAAAATTCAGTGTGTTCCCCAACACTGAGATGCTGACACAGGAGAAATTCCTAGGTATAAAAACACTCTATCAAGTTATAGAAACTTCATTTTCTTAAATAAAACAATCATAACCTTAAAAACATGTAATTCATTTTAGTATGAAAAGTCTCTTCCATATACTTATTTTCTCATCCTACTCATGGAGGTACATACATTTAATAGCAGAAGAATGAAACTTATTATTGCCTTAATTGAATTCACTTTTTAAATCTAAATTTACAGAAAAATCCATTTAACAAATGTTAGTGTTATATGCAATAACTATTTATGTACTATCCTTGACCCCTCTATCAATCTTTAATTTCTCTTATTGAAATATTCCATGTTTTCAGATTACTTTAAAAAATGAGGAAAGACATCAATGTATCATGGTTCTTACTTTTTTAGTTATAAGTTTTCCCATAAGACAATTCAGTCATTTTCAGTCTTTAAGTTTTGTTTGATTTTTTGTTTTTAAAGACATCAGCCTTTGTTCTATTTTACTTTCATTTGGTAATGCTGAAACACTGTTATTTGTTACTGTGATGAATCCCAAGATAAGCCCCTCAGGAAAAGTGATAGCACATGGAAGACCTAGAAAAATGTTGCCTTAAAGCACAGTTCTGTTCATGTTGCAAAGGTTCTTTTTGTTTGTCTTTCTTGGATTCTTTCCTTATAACCCAGGGCATTTGCATAAAATACACGTCTTGTTGAGAATGCAGCCTATCTTTCATGAGAAGTCAAAAAATGATATCAATATACTTTCAAAAGATGAAAAACTCTGCAGGTACAAATATTAGAATAAGAATATAGAAAGATAAAAAAAAGAATATAGAAAGTTAGAGATTGAAAAACCCATCTTGGGCTACATCTTAATTTTAATTATTACTGAATCTAGAATTAAGCTATACAGATCTAGACTTTGTTGTTCTGTAACTCCAAGGATCTGGAATTCCAGATATATCTTTAAACATGGTCTACATTCTTACAAAAATATAATACATATATACATAACAAATGTGTATATATATATAATTTTTGCTATATGATATATATAATTGAATATTTCTATATGTTCATATATATGTGTGTGTATATACATATATGTATATGTGTATGCATGTGTGTATACATACATATGCATAGACACACACACACACACACACACACACACACATATATAACCCTTGGTTGAGTGCCACAGCATGGATAAAATAGTGCTAAAATCATATACTATATAAAAAGGCTCCTCAGAAAATTACTCCATTTAGAAATATAAAAGCTCATAGGAGTACATTTAAAATCTTAGAAATGAAAGAATACTTTATCAAAATAGCTAATGAAATTTTAAACAAAGGTTCTACTTTCACACCAACACCTTTGATGATAGAGAACTAAAAAGAGCAGGAAAACTACCTACAATAGCAAGAAGCAGCAACACTGATAAGCAAATCCATTCAGCCTAGAGTCAGGATTGAACAGAGAGAAATACTGCACTGCGCAGTACAAGAGAACTAATTTCAAACTGCTCTGATGTTAATTTCTATGATTCTGTCAACAATGGTAACAATATTTTTTGCTTGAGGTGTAATGGATGGCCTTCCTTTTCAGAACTGTCTCCAGCTTCTGCAATTGGACCAGGTACAGCTAGGCAAAGGAATAAATACACTCTTTACAAATTTGAAGATCCTTTAGCGTTTCACCACCTCAGATATCAAGGTCAACCTCCTTACTATGGCCAGCAGAGCATTTACATTGTATCCCCTTTGACCTCAATCAAACTTCTTGGTCTCATGTCCCACCTCTTTCCTCATATTGTTCCTGTGTCCAGCCACTATACATGTGTCATGCGCTGATCACATGGAGCTACTTCAGGTCTCAGTGCCTTTGCACATACAGCTTCCCAAACTTGGAACAATGACCTAACAGGCTCTCCCTCTGCATTTAAGACCCAAAGCAAAAGCCATTTCCTCTGTGAATCCTTTATGAGAAAATCCTCCTCATTTCCCTAAATTTTCTCTCCCCATTTTGACTCAATATTCCCAAGGAGAAAGTAGAGTATGTGTTTAGGGATCTAAAACCAAATATTTAAATATGGATTTACTACTTATTGCAACAGTGACCATACTCAAATTATTTATTTAAAGTTTCAGTCTATCCACAAATAAATCAGGCATGATAAAATCAAAATTATAGGTTTTTCATTAAGACTTAAGGAAATATACAAATTAAAGTCCCTAGAAGAGGCCTAACACACAATAGATGGTCAAGAAATACTCTCTTCATTCACTCTTTTCCCTACATCCCTGTGAACTTTTCACAAACCAAAGTAATTTATCCTACTTTCCACATACATATATACGGGACCTCCCGGTCATTAACAGCTTGATGGAACAGCTATAACTGATGGAAAGCTATTCCTCTTTGCACCCTCAAACCCGGCAAAACAGTGTAGATCTTCAAGGATCCTTATTAAGTGTATCAAATAAATAGCTCCCTTTTACTATGTTTTGTTTTTTTTCCCATATGAATGCATATACTTAATATAAAATAATGAAACCACAGATATCTTCAAACCATGCTTTCATTTTATCTTACTATTGTAATTGTCCATTTTGTTCCATAATGCTCTTAATTATTATAAGAAGAGTACTTATTATTTTCATGCTGAGTGATATACCATAAATTCATAGCCTCCCAAATGTTGTTAAGTACCCAGTCTCTTATTTTTTACTATTAAACTGACATTTTAATAAGCATCTTAATGGATACATGTTTTTTCCTTCAAAATATAATTCATAGTGTGCATTATCAGAATGCAGTGATAGGTCAAAGAAGGAGTGAATATTCCTTTGGCTCTTGAAATGATTTGCTAAATTACTTTCAAAAAGATTTGTGCCAGTTGTTCACTCTATCGCCAGTCAGGCATGTGTATGTCAACTGCACCAAAATCTAGTGAGATCTACATTTAATCTTTCAGCAGACACCTACTATTTCATCTGCCCTTCACTTCCCCCCTTCCTATGGGAACTCCTACCATACACCAACCATGTCCTTCTATTGGAAGTTATTTGCTAACTTAAACCCTGTCTTATTAGACAGAATTAATTGCTCTAATAATAAGTAACTGGGCCAATATTCCTCACTGAGAATTTTCAAGTTGGTAATGAAATAGGGAGTCAATCTCTTTCTTAGGCTAGGAGGTAAAGGTTGTAAAGTTGAAGCCTTTTCATTTCACTCCCCAATGCTTGAAACTTAATATGGTTACCTCCTCCCATTATGCTCCATCACTTTCTAGTTACTTTCTATAGTACTACCTGTATTTTTTATAGAACATGTATAAAATGATTTATGGCTCAATTGTTTATTTTCTTTCTCCATATCCCCTCATCTTTCTGTAGTAGTAGATAATCTTCATGAGGGCCCATAGTTTCAATCTTATTTGTTAATGCATCCCTAACACCTGGAAAAGTACCTGGTGTACAGTAGGTTCTCAAGAAGTATTTTTTGAATAAATATTGCATTAACATGTGACATATCCAGTATTCTGTCAAGAAGTTGGAACTGAAGTTGATTCACAAAAGAATTTTGGTTAACAAAGACCAAAGTTTTGAGTCTTGCTCAAAGACAGTATCTGCTTTCATTTCCTTAGTTTTCATTGCTTAAAAAGTAAAATTCAGGGCATGCAAGAATATAACTTCTTCCAATGAAGAATTTGTGGAAATACGTACAGAAATAAACTCTCTTGTAATCAAGGCCTCTTGTCAAGTTCCACCAGCCATTTGTCATGTCGTTAATTCTCTGTCCAATTTCATATGGAGGAAAGGAGTTTTACAACAAGAGCTCATTGCAGAAATTAAAACTCAAACTGGATGTCCCCTGTTCATTTGCCACACGACACAGGTTTCTGGTGACATTCAGCTAATGAATTTTCTTCATGATTAACTACCCATTATAGGTGGCCACTATAATGGAAACATATTCAGCCTGAGCTGCACCCCTTACAAGCAAGATAGTTGTGTAAAGGGTCATTAATATGAGTGAGCTGGGACAGTCTTCTTTTATGAAGTCAGAGAAAAATGGAGCTTGAAAAATATTGCTCACAATCAAACAAATTGCTGAAACAAAAAATATGCTCTGCTGGACTGTAACATCTATTCTTTTTTATTAGGATAGAAGACAAAAGTTATGCAAAATTAGATAGTATATGCAACAGGAACAATTTTTCTTAATTTAATTCTTCAAGATACATTGGAGAAAAGGCAAAAAGAAAGAAAAAAAAGTCAAAGCAACTGCCCGATTATTTTTCTTTAAATATTAACATCCTCTTGTATTTGCCTACCTTGTCAAAAGCCTCTGTAGAATTTACACTGTGGGAAGACTTTCACCGTCGCTTAATCTGTAGTGACATCTGGTGGCCCAAATTACTCAAGTGGTTGGAGAAAACTCTCACATCTTCATTATACATCTTTTAAGACTCCTTAGTGTATATGCCTCTTTACGTGGTCACCACTAAGAATGAGTTAACCCTTTCTTGGATTCTAAAGCCAAGTGTGCATGTGTGATGTGTGAGAGAATGGAGGGATAGCAAAACTAAATTTATAAAGACTATAATCATGACTTATTCTGGGATTAAAGTGAAATCTCACTTTGTTTATGATTCTTTCTCATTTACAAATTATTTGTTTTTGTATATTATTTTGAACTAAATTAATAAATAAAATACTGAATTCTTACTAATCATCAAATACTATGGATACTTTGCCTCTTTGAACTATCACTGATTCATTCAACAAATATTATATTGAGCATCTACTATGGACCACATTATTATAAAAGTTTACTCGTAAATAGACTTAATCATCCCAACTTTATCAGTGGAAAAATCAACATGTGATTTTCAACATGTGATCAACATATGATTTTTTTAGTATGTTTTTTACTTTTTCTCAATCCTCACAATATTGTGTGTTTTGGCGCATTTAGCAATTATCCAAGATATGCTTGATAATTGAATGCCTTTGATTACTGGTATACTGTGCATTTCTCATATATTCGTCCATCATTAATAGAATAATGAAGCAACACATTCTTATTCTATTCTCCTGTTCTCAATAAATTGGTACACTTTTCATCCACTCACGCAAATAAAGAACCTAGGAGACATCCTTGATCTCTCTTCTTTCTACAAGCTTAAATCCGATCCATCACCAATTGCTGTTGATTTACTTCCTGAACAGATTTTATGCCTATTGAAATCTCTCCATATATCATAACCTTAGTGTGAATTCTCACGATCTCTCAACAGGACCACAAACAGGACTAACTAATCTCTTCACATTTACTTTTATCCTCCTCCCAATCTCCTCTACTCTGCAGCCAGAGGCATCTTTTCTAAACAGAATCTTTTTGTCATCTCCCTGCTTAGAATCCTTCACTGACTTTCCACTGCACTGGCAAAATGATACAAATATTTAACCATGCACGGTCTTACTGAGTCTTACACCTTCAGCCTCAACCTACAAAGGGGTCTTCTTTGAACACCTTAAACAATTCATACTCTTTCAAGTCCCACAACCTTTGTGAACCATGATTTCTCTTAGAATACTCTTCTTATCCCACCTTACCTAGGAAACTCCTATTCATTTTTCATGTATACACTTACAAGTTACTTCTTCATAAAAACCTAAGCTGGACTTCCTGTCCGTATTACCTCCCGCCCCCAACACACACACAAATTATATACAAGCATTTACCTTTCTTTTCACACTTATCACAATGGTAATTTAACACTTCTTTGATAAGTGGATTAATATTTGCCTCTATTCCTAGACTGCAAGTTCCTTAAGAAATGGAAATGTGTTTACTTTTGTTAAGCATTGTATCCTTAGAACTAGACCAAGATCTGGCATACTCATTGCACTTGTTCATTAAATATCAACTAAAAGGATCTCTGTCCATATTTTTTATGTATACACACACTCACACGCACACATACACACACACATATATATGGTATATGTATGAATGGTATTGGACCATTCATACAGAATGGTATTGGACCGCGAAACCCTTCAGCTCAAAATCTGGTGCTGTTGCTTTCTAGTTCTCTACATTGATACCTTACTTCCATTTTGTAGGAAAGTGTGTAAGCAGGACCCAAGCTGAGCTCCTCTGGAAAACTCTGCATCACACAGCAAATTTATCTTAGGGGATGAAAGGATGGAAGACAGGTGGTGGAGGAACCAAGTGGTGACCAGCAATTCTACTGAGAAGTAAGAGTGTAGGAAGAAGGAAGTGCAGTAAGCAGGGGAATTACGATTTTACACATATACACGCACACAGACACATGTGTGTGCTTCTGTGTGTGTGTGTGTTCACTTTTAACAACCATAAAAGCTTTAAGAGACATCAACTATGGATAGAGGATTTGCTAAGGAAGTACAGATGGTGCCCTTGTAAGGCTGAAGGGCTTTAGGACTACTAAGAAGTATACCCTGGAGAGGCACACTAAGAAAGAGGTCAGAGAGTTTCCCAAGACAGAGGTGGGTGATAAGGGAGCAAGTTACACTCTTAGCTTTGAATGACAAGGTTAGAGACCTGGGTCAGGGAAACCCCTACCTGTTTTCTAATGATTCTTTATTTGTGTATAGATATATGTAGACAAAAGTAGTACATTATGCATGATTTATATTTCTAGTTTTACTTTGAGATTATTTTCCTTGTCCTCTGCATTGTGTGATAAAGAACATAGTTTAGTGAAACACATAATTGGGTATTTAGAAATACATAGCAAAGATATGAAAGGGTAAGACCTAGGATATATCTTTTTAAAGTGCTGACTGTAACAACCACAATTGTTTGTAATAAATCTATTTAAGCCTGTATACTTCTTCTCATCCTTCATTTCTGAGGAATTATTTCTGGTATGTCTCAAAAGTGTATTATGAAAGCAGAAATGGAGAAAAAACTGGGAAGCTCCAAAGATATGCCAGAGGAGAGAGGAAGCATACACATTGACTTGACAATTAACAAATAGCTGTGGCTTTTAATTAAGTGGGCACAACAAAAATACATGTCCAAACTCTAACCTTTGTCACTTGAAATAGACTCTCTAGGATGTGGAGCCAAGATGTATCTGCTTTGAAGAAGCTCCCCAGTGATTTTTCTGAGCATCCTTGTTTATAAGAACTCAGAAATATAGACTAGAAGCAAAGAGTCGGGGGAAGGGATTATTACCCTGCTAGTTTATTCAGTACATTCCAAGCAACATTATGGGTTCCAACATTCCAAACCCAACATTATGGGTTTTCATTTTTCCATGTGTTTTCCTTGATGTTTCATCAGTCTCAGTAGCCATTCTGTTTTCCTATTACCAGGGCTTTAAAGCATCCTTCCATGTAAAGTTTTCCTATGTTCTTTAGTCAGAATGAATCCCCACCTTCCTTCAAGTTCCCATGGCTCTTTCAGTTTGATTACAATCATCATTTTGCTTAGCCTCACAATACTTAAGCTTGTGTTCTCTCTTTAGGTAAAAAGCTTATTTAGGTCTACAGCCCACCAGGCCCTTTGCATAGAACTTTGTGCACACGAAGTGCTCAATTAATGTTACTTGAAAGAAATAAAGGATGACTAAGTTAATGAGTGATTTTTGCTTTCAATTTTAAATTCATATTCAAGAAAGTATACCATAGTGGTTTAGATGTTAGACTCCAGAGTCCAAGTGTCTGGGGGCTTATGCCAGTTTGGCCATTTATTTAATAACTTAGTACTTCAGCTTTCATATCTGGTAAACAAATATTGTAATAATGTCTACCTAAAGGGCTGTTAGAAATATTAAACATTAGCATATATTAAATGCTGAGCATCTGGCATGTAGAAAGTGTTCGGTAGATGTTGGCTGCCTTGATGGTACCGCCAGTATACAAAGACATTGTTCTCAGTCATAATCAGAACAGTTGGAGAGTGTTTGCTGTATCTCTTCTTTTTATCTCAGTTTAAATTACGTTATAATAAAGTGAAATCTCATACTGAATTGATAGAGCTTCTTCTCAAGGAGTCCAACCACTTTCTGGAGATACATTAATCTTAATAAATTCTGTGAAGCATTATCATAATTAATATTTATCAAGCACCCAGTGAGGAATGTACAGCATACAGAAGACAGATAACTTGAATTTGTAGGATACAAGTCTAATATTTTTCTACCCCTGCAATGGCGTTTTAATCAAGGATTCCAGTAGACAGCCCAGAGAGCCTTTGCAGAATCCACACAGCTTCTGTGACTGACAAAAGTCCCTCATGTGCCCCATCTAAAATAATTTGAGAGGAGACTAGATATAACAGAAAAAGCCTGAGTGGCACGAAGATGTTCCTGGGTTTGAGATCAAGATCTAAATTTGGCTTTATGGTTTTGAGCAAGATATTTCACCACTCTGGGCTCCAGCTATTTTTACCTTTAAAACTAGAATTATAAAAATTACATGGTAGAATTGGTACATGGCAGGCATTAAATGTCATGGTTATTATTATTTTCAGTCAGTTAAAAATGATTTGTTTGAAATGTCATTGTGTTTCTAAGATCCAATGTTCTAGGAACTCATCCTAGGTCATCAGACTTACTTAAATATTTGCATGAAGAATTTCAGTTGCTCAGAGTCACAAAATTTCATATTGGCCATAAGAATTGTCAGCAGCTGCACAAAAACCAACTTCAAAGCCCTCTGCATTAATAGCACATAGTCTGGTTATGGGGTGATGTTTCTCTCACCCATAATAAATGACCTGCAGGGCAAAGAAGAGTAATCGTCCTTGCAGTCACTGGCTTTGTAAGGTGACTCACCTTTCTGCTTCAGAGATTTCTCTACCAATGCATATTTAGAGAAATGAGAACTGTAAAGAAGATGAAAGCACATCAAACATTTATCTCAAGAGTTTCATTTTCTAAGGAATAGCAGGTGTGTCACACAATTTCTCAGAGGGGCAAAGACCCCGAAGCCTCTCCTGGTACTCATGGAGATGGATGGCATAGTGTATGTAGCGTGGGATGGATAGCCAGGGATAAATTCTCCACTTGGAGACACTGGGTCCAAGCACTACAAGACTCACAAGTCTTCTCACAAGATTTAAAGTCTCAGAAACAATTAAATTGCTGTGAACAAAACAAAATAGAAAACTCCTATAGGAGACGGTATTAAAAATGGACATAAACTCAATTTGGACTACCTTTAAATCACACTGCTAAAAACTCACCAATGATGGCCTCTGAGTCATACTTCTCTATCTGTCCTCTATGCCTCCAACCCACCACTGGTACCTGCACTTCTACACACTCATAAAACCCAGAAGCCAGATTTAGCACCCTGCCACTGCTGCTACAGTTTATTTCTTTTTGCTATTAAACCAGGCCAGTACCCAAATATCTAAAAAGGATAATTAGTGTATATAAAAGTGTCTCAAGTGCAGCGTGCTTTGTAATTATTATTTAACCAAGAAAATATCCTTTCACAGAGATAGTCTTTCAAACATATTTTTACCTGGAGGTTTTCTTCAAATAATGATTTTTAATAGGTAGCATTCCCTGAACACTTAACCGCTTACCAGACACTACTCTAATTGCTTTCTATTTACTAATTTATTTAACCACCAGAATTTTATGAGGTTGGACTATCATTAGTCTATTGTTATCATTATTGCTGGTGCTGTTGTTATTGATGAAGAAACTGAGGCTAAGATGAAGTAACCCAGAGTTAAATAGCTAGTGAGTACTGAAACTAAGTTTTGAACCCAGTCTGTTTCTAGAAACTTCACTCCTAACATTACCCAACATATAACAAAACATAAAAGCAGAGAGGCTCTGGTAAATCCACTTATTCAACAAATATTTAGTACCTGCTGTGAGCCTCGCTGTATGGAAATCGTTAGAAGTAGGGCGATGTCCTTGTTTATATGAAGTAGGGCAATGTCCTTGTTTGTATTAAACTCGTTTTATAGTGGGAAGACAGACAATAAAACTAACCATACACAGGAGAAAGCAAATAGAGAGTAATGGTGATACTCAACTCTGGATTCCTATTCTACACCCCAGTGATCCCTAACATAACATAAGACCCCACGACTCACCAAGTTGTTCATTTCTCAAGTTTATGACTCAACTCCAATCAACATTCTGTCAGCTTTACCTTCAAAATATACTTCCAATTTGACTTCTATCAGTGCATCTCTAATACCATCCTAAGGCAAGCCACACCATCTCTTACCCAGGCTACTGCTCCAACGTCCTCTCATTCTTCCCTTGGAACAATTCTCAATCTGCATCTTCATTATTATTGTCCTGATTCAGTTGCACACCTATCAAACTCTATCAGTGCTAAGTCATCACTCTTCAAATCACTGAGGAGCCCCAGAGTTATTGTAAGAGGTCTCTGGAGGCATATGTGCACATGAAACTTAACGTAGTTTCCATAAGGGCAAGTACAGCTGCCACCAAGTGGGAATATGGGGGAAAAAATACATTTAGAATGGACTTCCACCTTGAAGAGTTAGGAACCACTGACTTAGACCTCTTGACCAATGGCCTTTGGCTCTTGTTTTGGCTACGCTTTTATACATTATACACTTTCTTCATTCCTGGCACTGTTTCTCTCAAGTATATAGATCTGAGCATGTCACTATCATGCTAAAACATAGATAACTTCCTATTGTCTAAGAGAAAATATCTTAACTCCTTAGTCTGTGGTTTGGGATCTCTTCTGCACCACTCTCTCATTCTTGCACCCTTGCACCTTCACTACTATACCTGTTTATTTGCTGTTCATTAGATATTAAAAACTATTCATGACTTCATGTTTTAGTTCATGTCTTATTCATGTTTTGGTTCTAAAATCTTTTTGTATTCTTTATCTTCTAGACAAAATATTTCAAGATGAAGCTCAATTGCCTTTTCTGTGGAGTTTTCCCATTCCTTCTATGCAGGATAAGTTAATCATTCTATCAGAAATGCTTCTATAGTCTTATGAAGTAGTAATTTTATCATAATTTTATTCCCTTGTTAGGATGACATAAGAGCAGGAACTTTAAACATCTTAAGTACCACCAGACCCTAGCATGTATTCTGGTTCATGGTATGCATGTCTGTATTTGGTATTTAAGTAATATCTTTATCCATTACTTAATTTCAAACTGATAAAATATGCAAACTGGGTGCCTTCAAGTATCATCTTATTAATTCTTGCTTACAAATTTTGAAAGCAAATATACCTGTATTTATTAGTCTTGATTCATAACCATACTTAATTAGGTTGGAGAGCCTACTATTTGAACTCCCTTTCTTTTTTTTTTTTTTTTTTTTTGTTATTTATTTTTTTATTGTTTTGGATGCTGGAGACAAACATCTTTATTAAAGATACCACCAAAATTTTGGCAAACATTTCAAAACATATTTGTAAACATAATGCTTCCCTTTTAAACTGGCAGCACTTTGAAAAACAATACGATAAGACAACACAACTTGAATCAACATTAGTTCAAAATCCTTATATTTTTGACCACATAACTTATGTTCCCACATGATAAAACAAATGATAGTTTAAATCAACGTCAACAGATAAACTCCATGAAATGAAAGTTTGTGCTGTTTGATGAATCACAGTATGTTATGGTTAAATATATCCACTCTTTTTTATATTCCTGGCACCCAGGATGAAAAAAAAAAAATCTTTAAATATACATTTCATGTAGGTAATAGCTTCTTTGCATATCTCTCTTCAAAAAATACTTTATAGCAGTATATAAATAGGTTACCTACACGTTTAATTTTATAATTTTGCCCCAAACTATAGATCTGTTTCATTTTCATAACATATCAATTTTGCCCAACATTAATAAAGTTGACAAACTGTTGAAATGGAAATGCTTTTGTCTTCCACGATAGAAGTAGCAATTTGATAGAAAAAAAAAACCTACAGTAACACTCATCAGTTGTTTCACCTGAGCGTTTGGCCTACTGAGAGTAGCAGCTTTTTTCCTTCACGCACGCTCACATCCACACCACCTCTGCACACATACAGGTCGAGCACACGCTTTCAGACGCTGGTAGGCCACAATGTGCTTCCCATTGCTCGAATCAAGTGGGAAGCAGTGTAGCTAATGATTAACCACACTAGGTACACAACTAGCAAACACCTTAAGGCAACCATTGCAATGGGGGGTTAATTTGCAGGGCAGATTTACTGTTCTAGATCAAGTCAGACTATATATACACATGTGTATATAGATCTATACACATACACACCTTTCTATTTCTTAACCCTCCAAAACAATGTTTTAAGTTTTTTTGTATTTTGTGCAAATTTCTAAATGTTCTACCATTTAAGGCAAAGAGTTCATATTAAGAAAGGTCAGAAAATAGGCTTATGTTTATCCAAAAGCATTTCACCTTGTACATTA
Source organism: Pseudorca crassidens (assembly GCF_039906515.1). NCBI lineage: Eukaryota > Metazoa > Chordata > Mammalia > Artiodactyla > Delphinidae > Pseudorca > Pseudorca crassidens. The sequence goes on from NC_090304.1 coordinate 59,475,617, forward strand.
CTGTTTTTTTTAAACACACATAACTTTGAAGTGTGGACACTAGATCCCCAATATCTAAAAAAAATCATTTCTAATGACAAACACAGTTTTTTAAGGAAAAAAATTGATTTGAAGTACAGACACTGGATCCCCAATATCTACAAAAAAAATTATTTCTATTGACAAACACAAGTCTTAAGTAGGAAAAAAGGACCAGAAAAAAGCAGCTTCAAAAATGCAAGGAAACAAAGTAAAATGTGGCGGGGGGCGGGGGGGGAAGGTAACTCAAGTTTACTAATACTGAAACTTCCAACAGGCAAAGTTTCATTTTTTAGAATTTGAGAGCAATTCATTTGGAATTTTAAATAAATAAGCTTAAGTTTATTCACATCTTCTGGTCCAAGCAGAGCTCTAGTGCCATGACTCTGCTTGCTGTTGGTCAAATTCACCTATTAGTCTTTTGATGTGAGCCAGCTTGTTATGAAGATACTCGCATCTGTATTTTTCTTCATGGTAATTGGGACTAGACTGTTTTATCTTCTGATATTCTTGTAAGACTTCTTCATGAACACTCTGATACTCTTTTGAGCCTGGAGAAAGGCGCTTTCGCTGTGCATCCAGTTTGATAAATCTTCTAGCCACCGTCTCCATCCTGGCATGCAAGGCCCTATACTCATCGTACTCAGCATTGAAGTCATCCTTGTAATTCTGGCGTTGCTCATAGGAGACAATAGCAATATATTTTATCAAATAATCTGGGAGTTCAACTGTTGAAGAAGCTTCCGTGGAGGCAGTGCAATCCTCTTTAACTCCTTCATTGGAATCCAGACTGGAGTTGTTCAGCTTGGCAATTTCCTCTTCTCTTTTAAGGTCCTCTTCCTTTTCCTCAATCATCTCAATGTCGTGCTTTTTTATTTGGTCCTTTTCCTTGTGTCTTTTAGACTTCTTCTTGGACTTTTTGTGAGACGAATGGTTTTCTTCCATAAGCTTTGGACATTTTAGTAGAACTGAACCAGGTGGTAAGGTTTCCAGAGAAGTCCTAGAGGTATATTTGTCTTGCTGGTCCTCATAGATACTACCGTTTTGACTAAAACTGTCAACAGGTAGGTCTTGAGTCCCCCGGCCTTCTGGAGTGCTAGGGGAATTGGAGTGAGAATTTACAGTCTGAGGAGGATTGGAGACAGGCAGGTGGGTTGAAGGCAGCGGTGGAGGCGTGGGGATGGCAGCGGCTGCAGGGGGCAGCGGGGGGCCTGCAGCAGATTTTTCACTGGTGGGATTCAAATGACCATTTAATGTTGGCGGCACTCTATTTGTCAGGTGAGATATTCGAGCTTTTTTATTCATTAAAGGATCAATGAAATCTGAATCTAAAAGCCGTTTCTGAGGAGAAGATGCAGCATCTCTACTAGAACATACAGGAGATTCTGAACGGCTGGTGCTGGCAGCATTCTGAGATGGATTTAGTTTTCTCGAGAGCACTGACTCTAATGACCGTCTGTCTATTTCATTATATCCAGGCCAATCTCTTTGGAGCTCTTTAAAAACATAATCCTTTAAGGTGTATGAGAGGTCCTTAGGATTCAGATTGGCTACCTGTTGCAGAATTGCTCCGAGGGAGTTCTTGTCTTTCTGATTGACACCGTCTTTCTGCAGTCGAGCTAGCAGCTCAGGTTTCTTATAGGCCTTCAGTGCCAGTAAGTGAATCACCCTGTCCCGATATGGCCGCTGGGAAACACTGCTGCTGCTATGTGTCTTTCGAATGGTATTTGCAGGGTTCATGGGGGTTGATCTTTTCCTCTCAGGCACTGCATCTGAAACAGCTTGAGGTGCTTTCCGAATTTGCACTCTTTTCCCTACATATGGTCCACCAGGTTTGATAACTTTTGTGCTTCGGTTGCGGGATTCCTCCTCTGCCTGGGTCATTCTTTCTCGTGTCATCTGATACGAGTCATTTGTTGCACACACTGTAATTTTATCTTGTATAAATCCCAGGCAATTGAGCTGGGATGCTCCAGAGCTGGAGAAGGTTTGCTGGATGCAGTCAAAGCTGCCTTGAGGGTTGTCTTTACCCACATTTGACAAATAGAAGTTAAAGGTATGCACTTCGTTGGGGGGATCATTTTTAGGGATTTTGACAAGCCCTTGGAGCCCTTGGAACTGAATTGAAGGTCGAAAAGGAATTAAATTCTCGTGGCTCTGGTAGGTCTCGAGCGCGCGGATCGCCGTCTCGGTGAGCTTCACATGCAGTACGGTGGTGTTGTCCTGTCCCAGCCTCCCGCACGACAGCCCATAGCGCTGCTCCTCCCGCAGGCCCGCCGCCCCCCCTGCCGCCATCTTAAACTCCCCGGGGTGCCGCCGCCGACGCCGCTCGGGCTCTAGCCTCCACTGCGGCCGCGGCTGCTCGGGCTTCTGCAGCCGCCGCCACAGCTACGGCCATCCCGCTGCTGACGTACTGTCATATCTGAACTCCCTTTCTTAGGCTCACCTTTCTCCAAATTCAGTGACTACTTTATAGACGGAGACCTATTTTCAAAATCAGAAGTTTTATTGTGTTCCCCTTTGCAATGCAAATCCTTGCATGTCCCAAATAAAGTACAAACTCCTTTCCACGCTTTTCCAGATCCTTCCTTCCTGGCCCCTATTTATCTCTTCAGTCTTTCCACTCTCCACTATATCTACCCTAAACCCTTCAAATGCCACTTTATGCTTCAGACATGTCAAACTTGCTTTAGCTTCCCTTTTATCACATGCCTTTGTGAATATTGCTATTCTAGGTCTCTGTTTATGGCTCCTCCTCCTATCATCTCTCCAATTCCTTGACGTCTTTTAGGCCTATTTCTTGACTTAAAAAAATAACCAAAAAACTATCCCATTGTCTTTACTGACCAACTCTATACCTTCCCTTCCAGCAACACCCAGTAGCGGTCCTTGCTCTGTCTCCCATCGTACCGTGCTCTTGCCTCTATCATAGCATTTACCAGGGTTTAATTTTACTTCCTGTTTACTTGTCTGTATAGCTCTTCAGAATCTTTGAGTCCTTGAACTAGCTTATCCATCACAGTGTCTCCCTAACCTTGCCCAGTCTCCGGCCATAGTAGATATTAAGGAAATATTTGTTGCATGGATGAATTTGAATTATTGTTTAGACTTTGGACTCAGCCAAAATTTCAAAAGCAATGTGGGCTGAGAAAACCATAATTCAAAAAGAGTCATGTACCAAAATGTTTATTGCAGCTCTATTTACTATAGCCAGGACATGGAAGCAACCTAACTGTCCATCATCGGATGAATGGATAAAGAAGATGTGGCATATATATAAAATGGAATATTACTCAGCCATAAAAAGAAACGAAATTGTGTTATTTGTAGTGAGGTGGATGGACGTAGAGTCTGTCATACAGAGTGAAGTAAGTCAGAAAGAGAAAAACAAATACCGTATGCTAACATTATATATATGGAATCTAAGGGGAAAAAAAGGTCATCAAGAATCTAGGGGCAAGACGGGAATAAAGACACAGACCTACTAGAGAATGGACTTGAGGATATGGGGAGGGGGAAGGGTAAGCTGCGACAAAGTGAGAGAGTGGTATGGACATATACACTACCAAATGTAAAATAGATAGCTAGCGGGAAGCAGCCACATAGCACAGGGAGATCAGCTCGGTGCTTTGTGACCACCTAGAGGGGTGGGATAGGGAGGGTGGGAGGGAGGGAGACGCAAGAGGGAAGAGATATGGGAACATATGTATATGTATAACTGATTCACTTTGTTATAAAGCAGAAACTAACACACCATTGTAAATCAATTACACTCCAATAAAGATGTTAAAAAAAAAAAAGCAATGTGGGATCTTAGACAAAAATAAATAAAATCATCTCAAGCTGGTTTCAAAGTTTCTAAGTGAGTAACACTCTCAAGCCAAAGGTGATTCTGAGCCTTTGGCTGGGACAAAGGGGTTTTACCCATAGAAAAATGGATACCCATGGTGAATTAGACCTTAAGGAACAAATCTGGTTTGATAAGTCCTAATCATTTAAAACTGAAAACCTGCTTCCCCCCAGAAAAACTGAGCAGGTACGTGTTGGTTTCCTTAATAATATATAAAGGAGAGAAGACATATTTGCAAGGCAGGAAACAAAGATTGTATGTCTGAATTGGATATGTGACCTTGAACAATTCATTTCTCCTCTTCTGTCCTGTTTCAACCATAAAGTAAGGAAATAAATTCTGGATTTTTCTCCAGGATCCCTGATGACTGATTTCTGTTTAATGAGTCTAGAAGACAGCCCTTGTCCTCTGTTACCTACTATTGCAAAACCTCCTTATTGGTGTGCCATATTCTCTCTTGATACATCCTCTACACAACCAAAAAATTTTATTTCTGAAACGAAGAAAAATCATATCATCAATGGTTTATACATTTCAACCATTCCTTGATGTTCCAGCTCGAGCATGGACCCATGTCTAAATCAATCAAGTAATTCACCTCCTCCTCAGATTTGTGCATGACGGACCCATCAGCTTAAGGCTTGGGCCAGAACAATTAAAAAAGAGTGGTCTTCTTGCCATGGGTGTTGCCAGGCTGGTAGGATATCAGCCTCAAAGTGCAGCTGTGAACATGTGGTTAGAGCCAACCTGTAAAGACAGGTTATATAAAGGAGAGCAAGGCAGAGGTGGGATGAGGGTAAGACCTGTTCCTGATGCCCAGTTTGAGTCCTAGAGTCCAGCCAAGTGCTAGTGCTGCCTTGTGGTTTTCGATTGCTGTGAGTCGGTTTACTATCATTTCAACAGTCATATTAAATTTAGGTTTTCAGGTAAATCACAACATCTGTGTTTAACAATGGGGAAAATGTCACCTCTTTTAAGGTTGTTTTTAAAATAATGTATGAGAAATTTAATAGCATAATATGTTGACTTGCTAGAACATAAAATAAAATTGTACTGGTAGATGGAGAATGTTGGAAAATAAAATTGGAGAGGTGGGTTGGACCTTGACGTTAAAGGCCCTTGAAAGTCTAGTTAAAGAGGTATACAGACAAGTAAACAGGAAGTAAAATTAAACCCTGGTAAATGCTATGATAGGGGCAAGAGCAGGGTATGATGGGAGACAGATAAATGCCACCTTCTTTCCTCTCTTCCCTTCTACCTTCTCTCTCTCTCTCTCTCTCTCTCTCTCTCTCTCTCTCTCTCTCTCTCTCCCCCCCCATTCCTGGTTGTTCTACTATTCTTCCCATGGTAAGTAAAATTACTCTTTACATTATGAAATAAGTAAGTTCAATTTACAAGGCAAAATGCTTAGTTAAAGTGTAGACTGAAAAGCTAAATTATGTGAACAAGGAAAAGTCTCAAGCACTGGAGGCATGCTTGGTCTCTACATTCTTTGAATCCTATAGTCTATATTGCTTAATGCTCTTTTATGTTAACTATCACAGTATAACCCTATTAGGGAGGTCTCTATTATGCCTATTTTTAGATGACTAAACTACAGGAGTTTCCTTGCATTTTCCATCTTCTAGAGGTTGCCTGCATCCCTTGGGCTCCCAGTCCTGCATCACTCCTACCCCTGCTTCTGTAATGTCATCTCCATATCTGACTTGGACCTCTTATAAGGACTCTTGTAATTACATTGGGCCCATCCAGATAATGCAGAATAACCTCCCGAAGACCCTTAACATAATCACAACTGCAAAGTCCATTTTAGCATCTCAGGCAATGTATTTACAGCTTTCAGGGATTAGTATATGGACATCTTGTCAGGGAGGGTTGGGCATTATTCAACCTACTATACAAACCAATTCTTATAAAAATTAAAAGACACGCTGAAAAGTTACACAGATGGTTACTATGAAGGTGAATGTCAACTCCAGCCAGGACTGTCTAATTCCAAAGTGTGTGCTCTCATCTATTATGTCTATGATACGGAGATACCATTTCATGGCACCCTTTATGATCTACAAAAATGTATCAAATAGTGTGGATTTGCACTATTGTCAGTCTCAAGAACTGTTTGGTCCTGCCTGAAGCCTTTTTCTCAGCCATAAGCTGTAGAAAAGTGGATCTGTTGCTTGGAAAAGTGCATCTGTGTGCTTCTTCTGGTCAGTTGCTAGACCTTCATGTCCTTATGATTTACAATGCATACAAATCCTGGCACCCAGTTAGTTTTCTGTTGGCAAAATGACTTCACTACATACATCATTCTTATCTTAAATGTTTGTGAAATTCAGTCAGTCAACAAGCATTTATCAAGTGCCTAAAAAAGCATTTCACATAAATCAATGTGCTATAAGTCAATTAAGATAATCACTCAAACGTCACTAATAAAAGTGGCATTCCTCAAAGGAAAGTTTTCCAGAAACATGTGCAGATTGTGAAAACACACACAAAAAAACATGACCACATGGCCAAATTATTTTTAGTGATCTGAAGCCTTAGAAGATGCCTAAATGCCTCTACATCTTTGTCTCTGTCTCTCTTTCTCTCTTTCTCTCTCTCGCCCCTTAGCTACCTACCTATCCCTCTAATACACACATACACACACACTCAGGGCACATATGCGTCTAAGTAAAATATTGTAAGTGAATCAAGACGTTCATTTTTTAGATGTAACACCCAATGCAGTGATATGACCACAATAAGTAATTCATCAAAAAAAAAAAAATTGCAGGGCTTCCCTGGTGGCGCAGTGGTTGAGAGTCCGCCTGCCGATGGAGGGGACGCGGGTTCGTGCCCCGGTCCGGGAAGATCCCACATGCCGCGGAGCGGCTGGGCCCGTGAGCCATGGTCGCTGAGCCTGCGCGTCCGGAGCCTGTTGCTCCGCAACGGGAGAGGCCACAACAGTGAGAGGCCCGCATACCGCAAAAAAAAAAAAAAAAAAAAAAAAAAAAAATTGCAGAACTAGGGGATACTATAAGTTGGACCCTAAAGCGCAAAAATGCACTGTACCATTGACGTCCTCTTAGTCAGACAGAGACCAGAATGCTGAATTATATGCCGTTCCCTGGATATATAGTACTCATATTTAAGGGCTCTTTAAAATGGTATTCTATCTGATTGGAATGTTCTTTCCAACCTCTTTACCTAGTTAACTCATATCAACATCTCAAGTGTCACCTTCTCCAAGGTACCTCTCATTTCTCTACAATGAATTAGATGTCCTATTTACATACTCTCATAGTACTCAGTACTTGCCCCTGTGGTGACACAGATTATCATTCAAATTAGCTGGTTTCTTTGTTTTTGTTTTTAAAAATACTTTTCTTTATTTTTTATTTTATTTAAGACAGGTTTTTTTTAGAGCGGTTTTAGTTTCACAGCAAAATTGAGAAAAAGCAAAGATAGCCGTTATACCCTCTACCCACACACTGCACAGACTCTCACATTATCTACATCCCCCACCAGAGTGGAATATTTACTTTACCACTGATGAACCTACACTGACACATCATAATCACTCAAAGTCCACAGTTTACATTAGGGTTCACTCTTGCTTGAACATTCTATGGTTTGGAAAAATGTATTCATCATATGGTATCAGACAGAGTATTTTCATTCCGCTAAAAATCCTCTGTGCTCTTCCTATGCACCCTGCCCCTGCCCCATCCCTGGCAACCACTGATCTTTTTACTGTCTCCATAGTTTTGCCTTTTCCACAATGTTATATATTGAAATCATATAGTATGTATTCTTTCAACATTGACTTTTTTCACTTAGTAATGTGCATTTAAGGTTTCTCCATGTCTTTTCATGGCTTGATAGCTCATTTTATCTTAGCAGTAAATAATATTCCATTGCCCAGGTATACCACAGTTTTGTTATTCTTTCACCTAACAAAGGACACCTAGGTTACTGCCAAGTTTATCAAATTAGCTGGCTATTGCTCTGTGTTGTCTACTGTACCATGACTCCATGAAGACCAGACTGTATCTCATCTACTGGTTTGCAGTCCCCAGCCTACAGCCTGGCTCATAGTAGAAAGAAAATGTTATGGGAGCTAGAAGATGAAAAATCTAATATTGTGTAGAGACATTTTTTAAAAGTTTTCTGCAGTGTTGGCACCCTCAATGCAGCTACTCAGAACCATATTCCCACTTTCCCTAGTTGATGAAACCCCTTCACTGTCACTGAGATTAGTTCAAAAGGCAGGAATCAATTTTTCCCTTAAATGGAAGCATATAGATTGTATGTATAATTCTTCATGGATTGTAATGAAAACATCGATTAAGTAAGGACCATAGCCCAGTAAGAAATTAAGCTTCTCCAATCAGCAAGACAAGACTCTACTGTACGTGGACAGTATCACTGGCAGAGGCATGCCAGCCCCCACTCCTTAGGGATTTGGGAGCCAAGGGAATACTACTGAAATAGACTGCATCTGTTCCAGTTCTGGGTGGCCAAACTCATTTCTCATAAGATTCTCTATCCTTGATTAAATAAATTGAGAATTTAATCTACCACTCTGCATTGTGGGGTGTGTATGTGTGTGTATTTGGTCTGCCTGCTAAACTTGAAATTACACAGGAAGTCAGGAAAAGCTTTATAAAGGAAACAACATTTGGAAAAAGGAACTTTATAGAAGGCTAGAATTTTGTCCTGTGCAGGAGTAGTTATAAGAGCCTTTGAGGTAGAGGTAAAATGTACAAAAATACAGTGGTGTTCAGGAAAAAAGAGAAAAAAGGATGGCTGGGACATAAAACTGGACTGGTAGGTAAAGAATGCTGGAAGATAAGGTTGGAGAGGTGTATTGGGCCTTGACATTGAATGCCCTTGAAAGCCAAGTTAAAGAGTAAATGATAGTAAGAAATGACATAAAATGATTATTTTTTGACAACAGGATATTTAGTTAGTAAATTAATTAATATTTAAAAGCCATTTAGGGTTAAGGCCGTTTTGCTGATTGTTCAAGCCTCTTTAGTTTAACTACTCTCCACTGTTCATCTTCCCCAGAATGCCGCCCTTGCTATTTTCTGATGCTGACCTATGCATAAGAAATTTCACAATAATGTGACATCATTCAGGGCCAGGCATGAAACAATTCCAAATTCTCACTCATTACGTATTCTTTCCATTTCAAGTTTCTGAAATGTATCATACTTTATAGCATTAGAGTTAGTTTTGTTTATGTATTTTTCCTACTACAATATGAACCCATGAAGCCTAGAAGACGTCTGACTTCTAACAATAGCCACAATAAAAACAGTAATAATAATCACTAATAAGTACACAATGCTTACTGTGTGATAGGAACATCTTTAAGCACAGTACAAGGATTCATTCATTCAGTACTTGGAGATGACGAAAATGTAACATAGAGATGCACAGGTTATATACTTTGTATAAGCCAGAATTATCAACCGGAAATTCTAGATCCAGGGTCCTTGCTTTTAATCATAGGCAATACTGTTCCTTTACCAAATCCAAGGATGCTGTTTTGCACATACTATAACTAAAACAATAATAATAATAAAATTCTCTATTTACCCAGAGTCTTACCCTCAAAAATATTACTGATTAATTTATTAAATCAACAGATACTTATTAAGGTCCATTATATTCCAAGTACTTTCTGTTCAAGTACTTTCTGTTCAATAGTAAACCAGAGTCTCTACCCTCATAGACCTTACAGCCATGAGACATTATATAGCTACAACATTTCACTTACAAGTAAACTTTTACTCATTTACAGTAGGTATCAACATCTAAATTATGCTTTCAGTCATAATTTTTAATGACAAATGTCAACCTGAAACAGTGCTGATTATTTTAGTGAATCCATATATATTTTTGGACTTTTAATTGATATGTGACATTATCAAGAAAACAAATTTTAGTAAGAGTTGTGTGCTTGGGAAATGCTAACAAACTACTTTAGACAAATGATTTTCTTGTTCATCAGGGTTTATATATCAGAAAGAATATCCAAGCCAGTTAGAAATTCTTACATTGCAAGAGGGAGTCATTTCAGACTTGAGAGTAAGACTTTGATACAACCATTCTTCACATCTGAATTCATCATGTTATAATTGTTTGGGAAATAGATGCTTACTTATAAAAGTTAGACATACTCTTTCATCCATATGAAGTATTTGAATCATATGTGTCAGTTTCTCATGTTTCGAGTTCAGTACCACAAATAAACCATTATTTTTGTCCTGATTTAACACATAGATTTATATATTCCTTATGAATGCTTTATTGTGGTGTTAAATAAAATATGAAAATACCAGTACTAAATATGGTTGTCCTTTTGAGAGGTGAGAAGTGAAGGAATCAAAACCCAAGGCTGCTTCTTTGGACCCATTAAATGGCTGTTCAACTTCACCAACACGGCTAGTTAATGACTAGTTCTTCCCAGACTAAATTTCAAGAGACCCTTTATAGCATTTTTCTGCAGTCTCCTATACTATGATTCCCTCTAATATAACTGCCAATTAGATAGTTCCTAGTTAAGATGACGAATTCATGTGGCACATTTTCAAGAAAGATGCATCAACACATATCATATATTTTATTTAAATACATTAATATTAAAATATACTAAACAACCAAACATATCACCAGATACCCTAAACTTCTACTTTATGGATAGCATTTTCACATCAAAATACTCTACTCTGTAAATAATAATGTGGTCTCTCACTTTGCAACTCCTATATTTTATATTTATTGATTTAATTTATTTGCATTCTCCTTTTATTCATTCTAATTTTTCTAGGTTTTCATGGGCCACTTTTAAAAATTCATAATGCTTTTATTTCAGCATGTTCTCAACTGATACATATAATGTGGGTTGTAATTCCACATTTTCATATTTGCCTGTGGTCATATCAGACAGCACTGTCTCACTTACAAAATAAATATGTAAAAGAGAAATGTTATGGGAGCAAATCAACTATTATAAAATGATAACGAGCAGGTTAGGTGGTATAGAATAAGCAGTATTATATTTTGACTCCTATAATAATATTTCCTCTTATATCCTCAAAAGAGATGATTAAAAATGTATTGTTAAGCTGTCTGTCCAAAAGAAAAATACCATATATAGATGTTATATAAATTCCAATTTCTAAATCATAAATAAAATTATATGTAATTGTATTTCCAATGACTCTCACAAGATATCTTACATTATTCAATGAAGTAATAGAGAGATGCAAACACCAACAATTCCCAGTTGAAAAACCCACCTGATTTATTATACACTTAAGTCAAGAATAAAATTCTTCCTGTTGTACTGCTTCTCAGCTAAGTTACTTAGATACATAAGGAGTGTAGATCCACAGACCATCTGAATTATTTACCAAGAAAGAAACTAGATTTACCCCGGTTCATCATAAAACCTGTGGCTTCACAATTATTGTTATTTCAACTTGAACGCTATATGAGTAACAACAGAAAATACCATCTGTCATTAAAATTATTAAATTAACTCTCAAAAAATACTCAGTTTGAAATTGAACCCCAGATAAAATTAGCAAGTTCTTGTAAACTTGATTATTAAATGTGCACGCTACAATATCTGAAAACCTAACATTTTCTGACAAGAGTTTATTACTTTGATGCATAAAAGAAACAATACTTCATCCCATTCATATTCTAGAGCAAAAATGGATCATTCATTTCCATATTTCTAAGCCATATATGAGAAGAATTTCAGAGACATTCCATATTTTTCACTCAGTGCTAAAAAGTTTAAAAAATATAAAATCCATGCAAATTACATTGTTTATAGAAATTAACAATCCACAGTTCCTCTCAAGTTAGTTTCCCTATTTTTCTTCTTTCCCGTTATTCATATGAACCCTTATTTTCCTTTAAAATATAATTTGTGTCATGATGACACAAACATTAAATGTTCTATAAATCATTAATTCAATTATTTTTGCCACTTTTCAGACTGAACTCTTTTACATTTCATATTATTCAGTGAGGGATGAAAAAACAAACAATAAAAAAAGTATTTCTGTAGATACCTTATCTGCACATCTACAGGAAGAGAACAGAATATTCCAATCCCCATAAATCATGGCTCTTGGTTTAAAGCTTTGAGGGTCAGGGTACCAGAATATCTATTTCTATTTAAAAAAAATGCATCATATTAAGAAACGTGATGTCACTTACCAGTCAGTTTACATCTTAGCACCCAACTCCAAACAAAATCGACACTGAAAGAATAAAAACATAATTAAAATATGAAAGTAAACATATAAAAACTGAGTATTCCATAGTAAACTTAGAAGTCATATTGTTAGAGCTACATTAACACAACTACATGTTAAACGCATTTTTTTAGACAAAATACATTTCAATGACAATAATGACCATTGATAGACAAATCTGTACAAACTGATCTCAAAAGTTTACGGCAAAGAAGTAAATTCAGGAAATTTTTTAAAGGCATCAACTAGGATTACAATGCATTAAGGATACAAATAGTTCCAGTGAGAGTCTATGCCCACTTAGATGTTGTCTAACCACGTATAATAAAAATAGAGATTGTCATATTTATTGTAGCCTTTTTCATAACATGGGGATTGACAGACTTCTTCTGTAAAGAGACAATAAATATTTTAGGCTTTATAAGCCTGCAGTCTCTTCTTCAACTACTCAACTCTATGTATGTAAATGAATAGGTATGGCTGTGTTCCAATTAAACTTTATTGACAAAATCACGCAGCTGACAAAAATTTGGTTCCAGGACATGGTTTACTAACTCCTGGCAAAAAAAAAAAAGAAAAACAACCCACTGAGAGTTCCCACTCAGAAATATCAATACTCACATGTGGCAGACAATGAAATATGGAGAATCATGGGGACTGAATAATTAGAGCCCTTAGCTTCAGAGTAAACTATGTGATGTAAAATGACCCTATAAAAACCTGTGGAGTTCTCAGCCCCAGAATGATGATATATGAGACTCAGAGTAATTGTTTTGAATGTTTACAGTAAATATCAAAAACATATTGTTCATACAAGGTAGATATCTAAGAATGTGATAGTAAATAGAAAATATTATATTTTTAAAAGAAGGAAGACAATTGATTTTTATTTATGCTTTAAAAATTATGCTAAGTAATAACAAGATTCCTGGGACCTAGAGATCAAGGAGGTCAAATACTAAATGAGAAGGAATAACAGATTGAAATCAGCCAGAGAGATTCATCAGGCTGGCTTTACAATCCTTGGGAGATGCACTGAAAAGATGAGTCTGGAAAGTGTTCTAGAGAAGGGTCTGATGTCAGTCTGGAAGGCTGCAGTGATAGGCTCCCTGTGACAGTATAATTACTTGATCCTTAGTTATCCAGTATGTGATACTGTTAAAAGCAAGAGGACAGACTGAATTGTCAACACACTCAGCTATTCAGTGAAATATTAATTTTACTCTTTTTGGCAACATGGGATGAACTCAAAACTGGCAAACAGATTATATGAGAGAAACAATTCTATTTGTGACAGAAAAGGGGTTAGTAAAAAGAAATCTTGCCATTATTTCACAGTTACAACTATTCTTTATTCATTTTTGAATTTTTGAAAGTGGTTCTGTATACCTCAAAGTATATTTCAATATTTAGTGAACACCCACCCACCCACTTACACTCCAAATGAGTATTTTCCATTCTGCATGGCTCGCTTGTCCTAGTAACTTTACCTCTATACTCAAAGAATGGCTCTACTTATGAGAGCAGAGAAGTATTGAGACGGCATCTTGAACAAACATAAATAATGGATTTCTTGTTGTCTTCATTCATATGGCTCCCAGGTATGGGCTAAATGTGTCCCCTCAAGATTCTTATATTGGAGTCCTAACCTAGTTCCCCAGCATGTGACTATGTTTGGAGATAGGGACTTTACAGAAGTAATTAAGTTTAAATGAAGCCATTAGAGTTGCCCCTCATCCATTACGACTGGTGTCCTTATAAGAAAAAGGAACTCAGAGACAGACATGAGCACATGTGTCCTTATAAGAAAAAGGAACTCAGAGACAGACATGAGCACACACAGAAGAAAGACTATGTGAAGACACAGGGAAAAGACAGCTACCTACAAGCCAAGGTGCAAGGCCTCAGAAGAGATCAACTCTGTCAACACCTCGATCTCAGACTGCTCACCCCAGGACAGAGAAAATAAATGTCTGTTGTTTAAGACAACAGGTCTGTGGTACTTTGTTATGGCAGCCGTAGCTAAGCTAAACTAATACACTTCCTCTCTCCCATGCCCAACTGTAATGCCAATCAAGCAATGGCAGCAGCAAAACAGACTTTCCCTGCTGCCTTAAACCTAGCTAAAAGCCAACTTACCCCACCCGCTTCCTCCAGCAGCTACAGTGACTGCTTGCAATTAGAGAAGTGATGGTGTTACACGCTTGGCCTGAAGGAAGAATAACTGGCTGCTGGTGGAAGGGGCAAGGAAGAAGGCTCATTGTTAACGGCAGTTCTCCATTTTAAGAGAAGCTATAAATGAATCTTGAATATGTAGTTGGAATCCACATGGTCAGAAATAACACTGTCCCTCCTTTGGTAAACTCCCAGTTCTTGGCTAAACTCCAGAGGCCAGATGCTGGAATTCCAATTACCATGAAACTGTCAAAATGAAAGTTGTTTCATGAGACCTTGACAGTCTGCTTATCATTTCAGAGAAAATTGGGGCTCTTAATTAATTTGCTCAAAGTCACAAAGGTAGTGATTTGTAGATCCCACATTCATTACAAAAATCACATTGGTCTTTTTCCAAACTTTATATACTATGGAAACCCTGCCTCTGTGAGCAGTTCATTCATTGGTTCAACAAACGTTTACCAAGTTATGTTACAGACACACTTCTTACTATTTAGGATACAATAGTAAACAGCACAGTCTAAGAACTTACCTCCTTGAGTTTATATTCTAACAATGGGTGATGGGCAGTAGATAATATGTCTTTACATTACATGATTTGTTATAAGATTAAAAGTGTTAGCAGAAAGGAAAAAGTATAGTAGAATAAAGGTATTGGGGGGTTGTAGGGTAGAAATTGACATGAAGTAAGGGAGGAGGGAGTTTTCAGTCTTAAATTGGGGGTCAAGGAAGGCTCATTGACATTTCAGCAAACAACTGAAAGAGATGAGGGAGGTAAATAGATGGCTATTTCCATAAAGATTGACTCCAGGAGAGAATTCCAGTACAAAAGCCAGGCCTTAGGCTTTAGGACTGGAACCTACCTGACTTTTTTGAGAAATGGCAAAGTGACCAGTGTGACTGGAGTAGAATCAATGAAAGGGGAAATGGTAGGAGATGGAGCCAAATCAGGAAAGGGGTGGAGAGATCTTGTTAGGGAGAGCCTTGCAGTCCATTGGAAAGAGATTGAATTTTTTTTTTTTTTTTTTGCGGTACGTGGGCCTCTCACTGCTGTGGCCTCTCCCATTGCGGAGCATAGACTCCGGACGCGCAGGCTCAGCGGCCATGGCTCACGGGCCCAGCAACTCCGCGGCATGTGGGATCTTCCCGGACTGGGGCACGAACCCGTGTCCCCTGCATCGGCAGGCGGACTCTCAACCACTGTGCCACCAGGGAAGCCCTGAATTTTTCTATAAGTATGATGGGGAGCTGTAGCAGGGGTTTGTCTAAAAATTAATCCTTATTAAAAGGTTCACCTTGGCTGCTCTCTTGAATATTAGATCCAGGTTTTAGGCAAGGTGTAAGCAGGGAAATGAGTAAAGTTACTGCAGTCATCCTGATGAAAGATGGTGCTGGCTTGGACCATGGTAACAGTGATGGAAATAGTGAGAAATGATTATTAATTTGAAAGATATTATAAATTTGAGAATAAATGACACATCAGATATGGGTTTTGAGAGAAAGAGGGGAGAGAAATCAGTTATTTTAGTATAAGAGCTCGTTCCGTTAAGGTTTCTTTTGTATATAAAAGATGCTGTATGGTGTGGTAGAGCATCAGTTCTGAAGGAAGAAAAGTCTGGGGATGATTTCTGGTTCTATTATATACTAGGCATCCCCCGTTTCCACAAAACAGTGCTGTAGTTAAGAGCTCAGGTCTGAAGTCTTGTGACCTTTCCTGTGAATTCTAGCTCTTCCATTTACTAACTTTAAGCAACTGACTTCGACCCTCTAACCCCCACTGTATAATTGGGATAATAAACATATTTATCAGAGAAGGACAGAGAAAGAGGCGGAGGAGGGAAAAGAGAGAATGTATTACATCTGCTAAGGCGTGTGAAGCAGTTATCAGCTCAGCGCCAAACATACGGCAGGTGTGGTAAATTGAATCAATTACTCCATTCCTCCCCCAACCCTATAGCCACATTCCTTGCTCTGTTAACTTTGCAGTTACTTCTTCTAAAGAGGAAGATTATACTTTCCCACTCCTGAGTTCAGGTTGAACCCTGTAACTTACTTTGGCTGTAGAAAAAGGTAGAGATGACAGCATGATGATTCCAAGCCTAGTCCGTAAGAGGCTTCAGGTATTTCTGCTTTTATTTATCTTTTTGGAGGGGGGTACGCGGGCTTCTCACTGTTATGGCCTCTCCCGTTGCGGAGCACAGGCTCCGGATGCGCAGGCTCAGTGGCCATGGTTCACGGGCCCAGCCGCTCGGCGGCATGTGGGATCTTCCTGGACCGGGGCACGAACCCGTGTCCCCTGCATCGGTAGGCAGACTCTCAACCACTGCGCCACCAGGGAAGCCCCGTATTTCTGCTTTTGCCTTGTCTCCATCCTAGCCCTGGATTGCCCAGAGGATGAGCTATGTGGGCAGAGCCACTTCCGTTGACCCTTTACCTGCGGCTGGAAGCAGAATTGCCCAGCCAAGCTCAGAGGAACCGCAACCAACCCAAAGACACGTAAGTGAGAATAGTTCATGTTTTCAGTCACTGAATTTGAGGATGTTCCCTTGCATAGCAATAGCTCAGTGATGTGGCAGGCATTAAATAATCGCAGCCTATTTCCTTGGGATTTTGGTTAGAACAAAATTTAAAACAAATAACACTTCCCAACACCCCCCCCCCAAAAAAAACCTATCTGTCTATTGAATCACATCTTTTTGCTTTATCGTTTTTGAATAATTTAGTGCTGAGAGCAGATTGGAAGTTAAGACACAGGTCAAATTCTTCAACACAAAATATCAAATTTTACATTAAGCCTCTGGAGAGTCACTTAACTTCCCCCTCTTTAAGTTACAGAGTACCTTGGAGAGATTGATAAGTGCTAGAAAGCTTTATATGGGATCAGAAGCCAAAGACAATGAGTTTGAGCAATATCCTTGACTATGTCAGAACACTCTTTCTTATTCATTGTAAATCCAATGGGGAAATGAGCTGCTTTAAGCTAATTCTTTCCAAATAAAATATGCCTTAAAAATAAAACATTCTATGCTGGGGAGGGTATATTGCTGTCACTGAGGATATTACTATATTTTAAATAAATTTTAAGTGATATGAATAGATTGTGTCTATCTTCATTATTTGTGGATTCTGTATTTAAAAATTTATGTACTAGCTAAAATATATCAGGAACCCCAAAAATCTATACTTATGGCACTTTTGCAGTCATTTGATATGCACAGAGTGGCAGAAAGTTGGGGTCACCTGGCGCGCCTATTTCCAGGTGAGATCAAACAAGGCAATGCTCTGCTTTCTTGTTTGAGCTCATACTGAAAACAAGTGTGTTCTCTCCGTGGTCTATTTAGTGCCACATTCTTCTCATGTTTGTGCTTTGTATTGGTGATGTCACTGTTTAAAATGGCCCCCAGTGCCACTGTGCTGTCAAGCGTTCTAAGCTCCAGAAGGCTGTGATGTGCCTTATGGAGAAAATACAGGAGTTAGACAAGTTTTGTTCAGCACTGAGTTATAGTGCTGTTGACTGTGAGTTCAAGGTTAAGGAATCAACGATATATAATCAATAAGATATCTTCACACAGCAAAGAAGGTTATATACTGATCATCCAAAAAAAAAAAAAATGTGGGCTTCCCTGGTGGCGCAGAGGTTGAGAGTCTGCCTGCCGATGCAGGGGACACGGGTTTGTGCCCCAGTCCGGGAGGATCCCACATGCCGCGGAGCGGCTGGGCCCATGAGCCGTGGCCGCTGAGCCTGCGTGTCCGGAGCCTGTGCTCCACAGCGGGAGAGGCCACAACAGTGAGAGGCCCGCGTACCGCAAAAAAACAAAAAACAAACAAACAAAAAAACAAAAAAATATGACCAGAGGTTCACAGGAGCCTAACCCTATGTTTCTCCTAGGAGTAATAGTTTAGTTTTTGCTAGTTTAATATTTGTGGTAACTTTATAGAATATAAAAACTGCTGATAGTGAGAATGGGCTATATGTATACATGTATTTTGTACTTCTATACACGTATCTATATATTTCTCTGTATATATGATATGTCTCCCTTAGAATAGCATTTTAACTATATCCCCCAATAGCTCCAGTCACCAAACAATTCTGTACAGAATTTCTCTAAGGAATGCCAAGGACCTTTCGTGAAAAGATGATGATGAATAATATTCCTAACTGTATTAGTCATTCAGATCTTCATCTTTTTATACTTCTTGGGTTATTACATTTAAATGAGTAAGATTGTTACCATGAGATTCAGTAGGAGAAGAAAAACGTGAATAAGTGCCCCAAACTTCGTCGGAAAGCAGCATTTTGAAAAGAATATTTCTAACAGTAAAACATCTCATTAAAATGAAGATTTCATGAAAAGTACTAGGGGCAACTGTTTAGCCCCAAAATAACCATTTCTCACTGAATCCCCCTTTCTTTTACAGTATCCTCTATCTATCTCATTATTGTACCTAAACTCCATCGCAGTGATCATTCTACCTTTCTCTTGCCTGTGACCTCTCCTCAGCCTGTAGCCCAGTGTCTGCCACACAGCAGGTTCTCAATGCAGGTAGTAAACTATGATTATGGAATATTCAATTGTCATCACACTACACAGGGGCCTCCTACACCTTTTATATGCATGTATATGCATAATTTGTAATATTTAAAGTGTAATATTTACCTCTGCATAAACGATCCCAAAGTCACATATCTTACCTCACACTCCCTAGGAATTTCTTTAAAATTGCCAACCATCACCTCAGTCTAAGCCAAGACTAGTTGTAGGAGGAGGTCACAGGGAGGACATTGACCCATGAGCTGGACCCAGGCAGTCAGAGGCTCCTCACTCCCTCCTGTATTCTTGGAATATGTGTTCCGCCCATTGTTCACATAGCCAGGGAGGCATTTCAAGGACACAGCATTGAGAGAGTAAGGTGCTGTTGAAACCATCTGGACTGAATACATAAGTGAACCCTGTTAAGGCCTCCATATAAACTTGTAAGAGTCTGGCAGGTGCAGAGATCTAGTCCTCTTGGGGCTGCCTAGGATAAGCCTTGTATGTAAGTTCCCTTGCTTATTAAAACCGCCACCTGACAATCTGGAATGTTCTGCCTCTTTGGCCTCTCGATGCCCTCTGTATGTAGGGATCAGTTTGCAAACC
Source organism: Pseudorca crassidens (assembly GCF_039906515.1). Lineage (NCBI taxonomy): Eukaryota > Metazoa > Chordata > Mammalia > Artiodactyla > Delphinidae > Pseudorca > Pseudorca crassidens. The sequence continues at coordinate 59,495,068 of NC_090304.1, forward strand.
AACACCGGTATAGCGGAAAGCACTTGATATTTGGTTAAAAAGGGGTTTACATTCTGGCTCTATCACTTAATGGTTGTGGAACATCCAAAAAGCTACACAACTTTTCTGATCTTCAACTTCTTTATATGTAAAATGGGTGGCAGAATCAGACCCATCAGACCACTTACGGGATAGCTGTGAGGATTGTGCGAGATCTTACAGGAGAACATGTCTAGTATAGAGTGTCCATTCACACATGTTAGTTTTCTTTCCTCCAAGATCTTACATGCATATCTTCAAATAGTTTAATGATAAATTTGCTTCTCATAGAGATGATCCTTGTCGTTGTTTTAATTTTCAGAAATGTAGGAATATGGTTGCAGCTGGAGGGCTGTGAATTATTTTTAAAAAGCCTCAAATTATTGCCTATTGCTATAGGCAATAATTTTAATGTTAATTAACTCCATCTGGAAGGAAAAGAAGGTGTGGAAGTTGATGGCTTAAGTACAGAAAGCAAGGACTGTTTACCAAACTCTCCCTAAATTAATTTGGCTGAGCTTGTGGTTCAATTGCTTTCAAGCCACTTTTCTATAAATTCCTTATACCAAATGCTGAAATTGGAAAAAGAAGTAGACCAAGCATATTTTAATGAAATGCAACAAATCAGACTGAAAGGTTACCTAAAAATAAAAATTACATTTTAAAAATGAAAAAAATGCAATAGTTCGTTTTGCTTCAATAGCAGATGGAACTTGAACAAAAATCTAAAGCATTTCCCACATGTTATTCACAAATCACCTGAATCAAAGCAGAATGACTGCATGAGAAAAGGCAGAATCCTGGGCTCTCTGTCAAACCTTAGTGCATCAGATATGCCTGTGAGGAGGAGGGATCTGCATTTAACAACTGCTCAGCTAATTTCTTTTTTATATTGGAGTATAGCCAATTAACAATGTTGTGACAGTTTCAGGTGCACAGCAAAGTGACTCAGCCATACATATACATGTATCCATTCTCTCCCAAACTCCCCTCCCATCCAGGCCGCCACATAACATTGAGCAGAGTTCCCTGTGCAGTAGGTCCTTGTTGTTATCCATTTTATTTTATTAAAAAAATTTTTTTTTGATGTGGACCATTTTTAAAGTCTTTATTGAATTTGTTACAATATTGCTTCTGTTTTATGTTTTGGCTTTCTGGCCGTGAGGCATGTGGGATCTTAGCTCCCCGACCAGGGATGGAACCCACACTCCCTGCACTGGCAGGCAAAGTCCTAACCACTGGACCGCCAGGGAAGTCCCTCCATTTTAAATACAGCAGTGTGTGCATGTCAATCCCTAACTCCCTAACTATCCCTTCCCCCCACCCTTCCCCTGATAACCATAAGTTCATCGTTCTCAGCTGATTTTTATTCTCACTACAACTTAAGATAATTGTCCTAAGGACAGAGAAATACCAAATCATACAATAGTGATACAGGGTCCTAGAAAGATGACAAATTAGGACAATGGTTGTCTCAGAAGGTAAAAGATAACAGAGAAGCTTGGAAAATATTATTAAGAATCTGGACACCAAAATCAAATCTGTACCATTTAAGAACATTCTGATATATCGGTGGTGTTCATTTGATTTCTTTACTTTCTGTCATTACCTAAATTCTCAATAGAAAGCCCAGATTCCTTAAGCTTCTTTTCAAGACCTTCCATGATCTGATCTGATTGTCCATTCCACTTCAAAGTGTGGAACATCACAGCAACATCAACTCACCCAGACTTAGAGAATCAGACATTCTGGGGGTGGAGCCCAGCAACCTGTGTTTTAGCAAGACCTCCAGGTGATTCTGATGCACATAAGTTTGAAGATTACTGTGCATCCTTCATGATTCACCATGATTCACCAGACTTTAGTCAACTGCCATGAACAAGGCATTAGAGTTGAGACTTTTAAGGTAGGAAACCTAACTGGGTCTCTTTTTTTCCCTTTCAGATGGAACAGAGATTGCCAGACCCTGCTAATGTGCCCAACCATGAAAGAACCAACACTTACTGAATATTTACTACATGTCAGTTACTCTTCTGAGTGGTTTACATTTATTACCCAGTTAATCCTCACTACAACCTAAGGGTATAAGTTTATTATCACTGTTTTACAGTGTGATACTGAGGTACAGAGCGCTGAAGCAACAACCCCAAGGCCACACAGCTGTCAAGGGATAGAATAAGAAATTGAACATATCCTGTCTCTCCAGCTCACATCCTTCACTACTCTACACACCACTTTCAGGAAATGTTAGCAACTCCCAAACACAACCTGAAGAATTCTTAACCCTGATCAGGAAAAGACAATGCCCAAACTTGAAAAAGGAGTAGGACTAAATAGCCTTGAATATTTCCAAGATCATCACTGTAGATAGTTGGACAGTTGGGGTAACTTTGTCCCCAATATGCCTCCATTCATAAATCACCTCAAAGCCTCCTTATCTTTAGGTTCCTATTAAAACATGACTTTATTAGAAAGACCTTTCAGCTGTGTGAACTTGAAGCAAAACAGTGTCAGAGACTAGGTTTCCTCATCAAAAGACTGAAGATAATATTATTTAACCATGGAGAAATAATGAAAGGAGGGGGTATGTGTGAAAGTTCATTTGAAACTTTAAACATTAACTATTTGCTTGTAATGTGGTGTCATAATATTTTTTATACCGAGGATTTTAGGCATTTATTGATTGAGGAGTGTTTCCTTTGACCTTTTATACCACCATCAGCATCATCTTTATAGACAGGTTGCACAAAGTGCTTTTGTTTTAGCAACTCATTCATCAAATCTCAACCTTCACCCTCCCACCCCATAGTAGCACAATTTTTCAAACTTTCCTTACTATAACTAACCTGAGATGCTTTTCATTAAGCTATATTCTCTAGCATCTCCCCTGGAAATTGTATTTATTTAGGTCTGGCATAGGATCCAGGATACTATACATTTTAAGAAATATCCCAAGTGATTATGATGAGCTGAGTGTGGGAAATACTACAGTAAATTCTAAAATTCTCCTGGAGATTTAAAAACACAGACCAAAGAAAGTCCTCTCACTTTCTATCTATTAATAGCATAAAGATTATTTGGGGGCATAGGTCTGTTCATTTGTTCATGTAGTTATCAAAATATTTATTTTTCAACAAATACTAGGTTATTAGTGCTTTACCCCAATACATCTGTCAGAAAGGGTAGAGAGTACTTTTTTTTTTTTTTCCTGAAAAGGTATGCTTTAGGAAGGCATTCATTTGGATAGACCAAATTATGACAGCAGTAAATTAGACCCTAATTAATGCTCACTACAAATCCTGTGGTATATTATAATAACTAAATCCGGATCATTCATAGTACATGTCCATTGAGGGTTAGTAGGGTTTAGAACAAGGAGAATGGAAGACTTGCTCCATGTGGCCACTAAGGGAACCATACTGAGTTGCGGCCACCTCGTAGTTATACCATCTGGGTTGTCAAGAGAGGGGAAGGGGGCTTCCCTGGTGGCGCAGTGGTTGAGAATCTGCCTGCTAATGCAGGGGGCACGGGTTCAAGCCCTGGTCTGGGAAGATTCCACATGCCACAGAGCAACTAGGCTCATGAGCCACAACTACTGAGCCTGTGCGTCTGGAGCTTGTGCTCCGCAGCAAGAGAGGCCTCGATAGTGAGAGGCCCGCGCACCGCGATGAAGAGTGGCCCCGCTTGCCACAACTAGAGAAAGCCCTCACACAGAAACGAAGACCCAACACAGCAAAAATAAATTAATTAATTAATAAACTCCTACCCCAACATCTTCTTAAAAAAAAAAGAGAGGGGAAGGGAGACACTGCGAAACCAAACTTGGGTGTCAGTGCCTCAAGCCAGAAGTGACACAACACTCAGTCCTTAAGTTCATTACCCTAAACAGTCAAGCGGTCTAGTCTAAACGAAAGGGGGCTTGGAAATGCAGAGTGGCAAATGGAGTATTTTGCAATCTTTACTATTTCTACCGCAGTCTACTTTAAGTATAATGAGTACTCTAAATAAATAATCACCTAACTTTAAGCAATTTAAAGTTACCAAGCCATGTGGGAAGAAGAGAAACTTTAAGTAATTTGGTCTCTCACCCCCAAAATTTTAAACTTACTTAAGCCTGTAGGAGAGTAAATCATTTAATTACAAGGAGCATGCATTAAAGAAATAACTTGTGTGACACACGCTTTGACTGCAAAAAGTGGACACCTTTGTAAAGTAGAGCTTCATGAAAGTGGGTAAATTAGAGCCATAGATTTAGAAAAAATCTGGGATTATATAGGTATATCCTAAACTTTGAGGGAATCATCATTAGAAAAACACAAGGCATGCTTATGTAACAACACATGGAAAAATCATGGAATTGAGTACATGACTCAAGCAACTATAGTATGACTGTTATAGGAAGGGAAGAAAAAAAGAACAATATTTTTAAGAACCTTCCATATACAAGGACACTGCTAATGCTTTGCCTATGTTATTTCTATTTTATCATCACCAAAAAACCTCAGAAGCAAGAATTATTTCCATTTTACAGATTAAATCACAAATATGAAGCAACTAAACTAATACCACACAACTTGTAAATAGCAGAAATAAGATTCAAACCCATGACTGTGGGTCCAAGGTTGTATATGGAGATGTGTATATTTTTCCCATTATATTAAGTGATGCTATGCTAGCCTATAACCTTCTTCACTAATATCCTGCCTTTATAAAAAAGAAAGAATACACATCTCCCTTGCTTTATGACGGCGTTACATACCAATAAACCCATTGCCTGTTGAAAATATCCTAAGTCAAAAATGAATTTTTTGACCTACATCACAGCTTAGTATCTCCTACCTTCAACTTGCTCAGAACACTTACATCAGCCTACAGTTAGTTGGGCAAAATCATCTACACAAAGCCTATTTTATGATGGTGTTGAATATCTCGTGTAATGTATTGACTATTGTACTGAACATGAAAAACAGAATGATTGTACGGAGACAGAACAGTTACGAGTGTATTGGTTGTGATCACCTTGCTAACGGGCAGCTGAGAGCTCGCTGCCACTGCCCAGCATCATGAAAGAGCAATGTGCTGCATATCGCTTAGCCAAGCAAAGGATCAAAATTCAAAATTTGAAGTATGATTTCTACAAAATGCATATTGCTTTTGCATCATTGTAAATTCAAAGAAGTCCCACCAGCATAACTCAGGGACTGTCTGTACTTCTAGGACACTACATTAGTAATTTTTAATGAAGTCATAATCTGTTCACAGCCATACTCAGTGAGCCTCTGATAACTTTATGTATAAAATATCTGTATTATAGGACTGTGGACTTGTGAAACAAATAGACGAGATCATTGAGGCATATTCCTTTGAACAGTCCGTCTAAACTGCACAAGAATTGACAGCTAATTAGCAGCTCATTAGCAGCATTGACAAACCATGTGACAAAAACAAATGCTGTGCAAACAGAAGGAACAGGGCTTTCCAATGAATATGAAATAGAATATAGGTTAAAAGCAAATTGCTGAAATGAATTTCCTATAGATTTCTAAATGATTCTTATTTTATGTTTTCTTAGTCATTCATACATTCAAATATTTATAAATAACCATTTCAAAGCAATGTGGTAGTTTTTGGAGATGAAAAATATGTGTCAAACAATTCTTGCCTTCGAGAAGCTCACGATATAGTGAGATGATTATGGAATCAACACATTTCCTTTTTTTGCACACAACCTTCATCAAGCCTGAAAATAATCTTTTTAGGTAAAACTTGGCATTACATGGATGTATCCACACAGGTACATCTAACCACATATCTGCTGGGTAGACAGACTGCTGTTAAAGTAAGCATAAGTTTAGGCTAAGAAATCCATGGCTCCCAGATTAGTAACAGTTTTTGATGCATACAAGAATTAGATCTATGAGATTAAAGTGTTTTGAATGACCAGACTTAGTTTTCAGGACAATCTACTGTTCCAATCGAAATCATCCAGTTATTCTCCATTTCTGTTAAAAGGAAGTTCTAACTCCTTAAGTTCTAACTCCTTAAAATGGTACACAAGGTCCTGACTTATCCTTCCACTCTTCCTGTGTTCTGTCCTAAACTATCTGGGTTTCAGAATATGCAATACTATATCCCATCTGTGTTACTCCCTTTACTTTGAATGACTTTCTCCCACCCTACCAATTCACTTTATCTTTACAGTTCCTCCTCACACTTCAAGATGCAGGTAACATCATTAAAAACAGAAAGAGCTAGATTTGCCACCCTTTCTATCTACCTACATTGAATTTGCCAGGCCAAATAATATATATCTCATTTGTCTTCTGTTTCTCCCTTTGGACTTATTGAAAGCAGAGTTTGGGTCCTTTCATCTTTGAATCTTTGCTGGCTAGTACTGGGCTGGGATATAGTGTGAATTTAATGAATATTTGAATGATTAAGTGAATCAATAACTGTGTGCTATTGCAATTCACATCTATAATAAAAGTGTATGAATGCTGGACCAGTAGGTATCATGGTCACAGGAGACTCTAAGCTATAGATATGGTTAAAAGAAAAAGTCACATATAAATATTTCCCTCTTAAAAGAACTAATCCAGCTATTTTAATAAACTAAACATCTAATCCTATAGAACAAAGATTTAAAGAAATAAATGAAGTTTTTTATGGTTCCTCTCAACAAAATTTATAATTATTATGATCATAGCTAATAAAATGATTCTACCTAGAAGACTTGATTAGAATTACAGAACACTTACAATTCTCTCCTTCAACAGATAGCAGCTTTTAACAATGCATGAGTTTTCTTTACAACGTGCCTTTACAAAAGATCAAACACTTAAAATGAGTATATCTTTCTTTCTTTCTGAACTTTCCTTAACTGCAAATAGAAAAGAAAACAATCTTACATTCATACAGCTATAATGAATGCAACTTAAAAATTGAGCTCAACGTACCTGTGAAGCAAATAAAGAAATTGAGGAATGAAAATGAGATGACTTGTGAAAAGTCAACCTGTGAACACCACAATAAGAATCCGTTATCTTACTTCCCACTTTAGTATTCTGCCCACTAAATCACCTTTCTCATTCCCTTTACCTATCCTGTGAGTAAATTTCTTCCCAGAACTGGTAGATACCTGTAACTAAGGGATTCAGGCCAATGGATATAAAAGCAATTGATTTACACCTAATTTAAAATGGCAACTAATTAGCAGCCTTTGACACATCCTTAAATTTCAACTTTCCACCAATTTTTATGATGATACATTAAAAAAAAGAAATCGAGAAAAGATGGACAATTATTGGCAAAATGAAGAAAGCTGTGATATCAATTTGAGAGTGTGGTGGTCAGCTTGTGCTTTGACTCATGAAAGAGATTAACACATCTTGCAAAAAAGAAGGAGGAAATATACTTCATTTTAGTATTCCATCAGGGTACATTAAAATCAGAAAACTGTTGGTGGTTGTGGTGGTATTCCTGAATGACAGGAAGAAAAAGCAGTAGGAAGTAAGACTTCCACCTTGGTCTAGTAAAGCCACACCAGATGAATTTATATGATAGCTACACATATAGATTGCCTTCCAGATGTTAAAATGAGACAGGGTTCCATAAGAATTAAAATATTTGGATATAAGATTTAACAGTAAATCCTCAGACCCTGTCTTCTGGAAAGCTTCAAGTCTGTATACTTCTATCATTGGCTTTATGTGGGTGAAAAAAAAAACAACTTTTAGAATAAATTCTAAAAAGTAAAAGGATATGTGTTCTTAGAAAATCAACATAGACTTTAAGAAAAATTAGAATTTTCAATAGAAGGCAAAATTACATTGCCTTGTTGAAACAGGATAAGAAAACCAAAAATTAAAATGAGGTTAAAAAGAGAGGACAATATTTTTCTTCTTTTAAAAATCTCCTAGAAAAATAGGCCAGAGCATCAAACTTATTTGAATAAGAGTGCATAAAATATAAAATCATATTACCTGTGTCAAGAAAGCCAATGTAAAGCTACAAGAAGTCTAGTCAATAACGCAAAGAACAGACTGAGAAGTCTCTTGAGAATGCAGGAAAAAAAGTGTGACGAAGATTAAAATAATGAGAAAGATAAGAGATACAGAAAGCAAAAGAATAATATCAGATGTTGAGATCTTAGGATTTCAGGATAAATAAAATTGTATGATATAATAAATAGTGACAAAGTTGAAGAAGTTTCTCAGGAAGTAAAAATATGATTGTCTTTAAACTTTTCAGACAAAACTGAAGAGAGATGTCCCATGCCAAGATTAATTTTGAAAACTAAAAAAGTTTGAATTTCAATGATAAAGATTTAAAAAGACACAAACATTAAAATAGTATCCAAAAATATATGGAATTACTCTGATTCAACCATCCCCTGTGACAATAAATGCCCCAAAACAATGGATCAAAATTTAAAGAATTTTGAGTCTGTGTATATAAGATGTTTCAAAGGCCAATAAATATAGAGCAAAGATATACTAACCTATATCAGATAGTTAAATATACTCAGAAAATGTTATTTTTTGAAACAATAACAAAGGTATTTTCCATAATAGTTGAAATAAAAATCAAAAAGAAAAGGAAATTACACTATACAAGGGTCAGTAAAAAGAAAGATATAAGTTTAACATTAAATTAAATCTATATTTAGTAAACACAGGTAAATTTGTTTCTAAAACAGATGTAATATTACAAATGCTTGAAAAGCTATTTTTATAAAAACACTAACATTGAAAATCAGGTATTTGTCAAAAACTAGGAATGTGCTCTCATTAGGACAGTTTACTTCACATAGTTATCTAATTATTAATATGCATCTTTATTGTAGAAAACACTTAGAAGTAGAAAGAAACATATGCATATGTACATGTGTATGTGTGTGTACGTGTGTGTATACACTCACGCACATGCACAAACACACACATACATTTAAATCCAACTCCCCAGTGTTAACCTTGCATACTTTGTAGCGCGAGGTACCTAAGTCAAGGTTATGTTCCCTGTGTGTGTGTGTATGTGCGTGTGTATGTGTGTCATTGAATCTAATGACTCGTTGATGAGATGTAAAAAGCCCAGGTCTCTTTCCTCAATTTTGGTCTATTCTTAAAGGCTAGACTAGCTCCGGAGCTCCCCATGGGAATTCCTAAGGCATCTGTTGCAACTTCCTCATTCAACCAGTTCTGCTTCCCTTACTCCAGATATGTGGTATTCATGAGACACCTTCACCCCCACTTCCACCCAAAAACAAACCAACAAACCTACCTCAAGCAAATCTCTGGCTCATAATGTATCCTAAGGGAACCAAAGCTAAAGCAGGAAGTAGGCATCCTACCTGTGCTACTGATGAGACTGCTATTGCAAGGTATAGACGGGATGCAGCATGTTCACAACCCTGCTTGAAAATAAAACTCAAATTGAATATAGCTCATAAGATGTTGTTTATTAATGTCTTTGGCCATCACAGTAGTTTTACCTTCTTCAATAGGCTTCAAAGAAAGATAAATCTAATTTAAACATACTTAAATTCTGATGTGAATATAAATACATATGTGTATACATTCAACAAGAAAGAGAAGTGGATAGGAGGTTTTAAGTTTCAAAGACCAACTCTTACTCCTGTTTCATAATGATGCATGTGGAAACTGCTAGCCCAAAATAAACCCCTTTCAACTTCCAAATGAGTGGACTTGAAGTCCTTTCATAAGCATTTTTAGGTATTTTCTCATCTTCAAACAAAATTCAGAGAGGTATCCATATTCACAGAAGGAGAAAATGAAGCTTGAGGAACTTAAACAACTGAATTGAAGCCACAAAGCATCAAGTGGCGAGGCTGGGATTTGAACTAGTACAGTTGACTTCAAAGACTTAATTATTTGATCCCTTTTATGATGTCACTGCTCCAAAATGTGATTTAGAGACCTCTTAATTTATTGGGAGAATGGAGGAATCCAAATCCCATTAGTATCTGCACTCATAAATGATTACTTTCCCTGAGGAATCAAGAACGTATAGTATAGCATGAGAGCTCTGTATTGAGACACCTGGGTTCAAACTTGGACTTGGCCACTAAATGGCTGGGTGACTGGCTAAGTTACTTGACCTCTCCAAGTTCCATCTGATTTTCTTCATCTGAAAATCAGGGCAATTATAAGCTCCTAGAGTTTTTGTGAGGTTAAAACATGCTGATGAATTAAAGTGCTTAGCACAGTACTTGGCACATAATAAGCACTCAATAAATGTGAACTATTACCACTATAACTAGTCTAGATAAAAAATATGAAAGAACAATATTGAAAGATTATTTGATTTTCTGTTTTTGATATATGGTAATATGACATTAGAAATCTCAACAACGGACAAGGTGTTTCAAGGTCACACATTTAACAATAACTAATTATATTTTCCTATTAGTAAATCATTATCAGAAGGAATCATTAGGTGACCTTTTTTGGTTACAGCAATCCAATAAAAACTACATTAGCCAGTGTTTCAGGAACATTAGTCTAATGTGCTTTTAGAGATCACCTTCTCTGAGCAGTATAATAAGTTTGTGTGAAAAGCATAAAGCATGTAATATATAATAAGATTTGGACTTTAATGAACCATCCTGGCAAACTGACTGGTACTATAATTCAAAGGTGAGCTTTCCTTAATTAATGAATTTAAAAAGCCAAGAGTATTCCCTAAATGCTACACTTGATTATGCTTTTACTTATTTTCCATTTTTAACAATATACCCCTGATTTGTTGAGTAATATGAAATAAATCCTAAGTGACCTTGGCTATGAAAATAATAGGGAAGAATAGTAGCAACTTACAAAGAGATGGTACAAGTAGCAAGTTGTGTAGCTTCCACAGCATACATTTTCCCCTAAAAATATTAGCAAATTTGACTTATATTGAACTTGAATTGCCTCAGGTGTTTTTCTGAAACTACTCCCTACCAGGCATTTACCACAAAATGGATGTTACTAAGCCACTGGGTCAGACTTAGGTAAACATCCACATTGAAAGATTTCAAGATCATAGACTAGTAGATAATTTCAAAGAATAACTTCATCTCTCTTAATCCTATAGCCTTTTAAAAGAGTTATGACAGTTTATTGTATTGTGTATCTAACTCGTCTATAAGGTAGTAAGCTCCCAAGAGTAGGAACTTCTCAGAACTGCATGGTATTTATGACATTAAACAAATGCCTAAGAAATTGTCTTAGAATGCAGTGAATGTAGGATTGCTGAAGAAATGAATATATGAATGAGAAAGTGATAAACAGCAAGTATACATCTTCATTTGGGTTAAAATCTTTTCCTATTAACATACAGAAATTAGCTATTACATAAATATAATATTTCAACAAGTTTAAGGTGTTATGAATTATAAGAATCATTAATTTATGTGAATTTGAGAAAGAAAAACAAAACACTGACAATTTAACTGGGATGTGCCCTCATTACTAAGATATATCCCATTTTCAGGGATGTAAAATTTGTATAAAAAACCTTAGAATTAATATTATGTTCTTCTTTTAAATACTTTTATGGGAATAAGCTTTAAACTTTTGTTAAAGACAAAAGTAGGAAGAATGAAATAAAAAATTACCACCACTTGGTGACAAAAAAATGTGTTGAATGAGGCCAGTAAAGCTCTCTTCAAATAAATAAATCTATGCTCTTTAAAGATTTTTTTCTGGAGCTAATTCTGCCAAGCTGAAGATCTACTAGACCTTTTGTGGAGGGAATGGAGCTTTCTACTGTACTTGGACTCAGCAACTGTTAGAACTGTAATATTTTTCCAAGGTTCTTCTAAGGAGCTACACCATGGAAACAACAATTGTAACAGCTATTGCAACCACCCAGATGTTGTACTTAGTTTGTAATAGAAAGGATTTAGCTCTAGAAAAAAAGATTATAAATTTAGGAAAGTTTATTTACATCTGGTGTAACTAATGATAGCTACAACTTTTAAACTACCACTTTTTCCTGTGCTAACAATACTGCATTGCTTTCTGTAACTATATAAATCATATAAACATAGATAGTCATAGAGATTTACAGCTTATGATTTCTATTTTAAAGTAAATAAAGAGAGAGCCACACATATTAGAAAGAGTCATCTTTTTGGACCTGTGGTGTCAGGAAACCAATTAATGGTGAATTTCGAGAGGACAAAACAGGCTTTGGAAAAATTGAATGTGCCTTGTGACTTTAGGCTTTAGCGTAACAAAACCAGATGACAACATGATAAGCCACCAGCTATTTTAGATATTATGGAGGTAATTTAGTGCATTATATTGAAATAAATAAACTTCTAAGGCATTGCCTTATTTTCTTTCATATAAAATGGGGCTTCTAAAGGGAGGCATTCTGGTTTCATCTATTTTCTTCTTGAAGAGGGAGTTATTTCATCTCTATGCTCTTTCATGATAAACCTTAGACAACCAGGGATTGAGTTAATAGTTGTGCAGACTTCTAGAATCTTCATGCTCCTTATCTGTAATAAAAGGACACCTGCCCACTGCACGTGATATGCTGAAAACGAAACAAATTTGTAAGATCTGTCAGGCATGGGCTCCTGCTTCTCTCTAGCCTCCCTGCTAACTGAAGGTAACAATGGTAGCAGTCATAACTGAACCCTCACAACTTCAGATTGTGATATGGTTCTTCCTAGAAGTATCAACTAAACTGCCTAATTATAAAAATCATAAGATTTTAATGGAGGAATGTATTTTTTTTATCTTTGTACCCTCCAAAGTCCTTTGGAGTAGGGCTCTCCTGATTCTTGCCATGCTAGTTCACACCTGCCCAGCAACCATGGGACAAAACGCTGCTATCCTTATCGGTCAGAGGCTGAGATATTCATGGGTCACCTCTTATTGGTGGATCTGGAAAAACTGACTTACAAAGACTTGGCGATACTCATCTTCCCTCATTCTGTACATTCAGAGACAGTAGGCTTTCTTATACCTCCTCTGCCCCGGGGATAAACACACCCAAGACAGTGCTTGCCAAGATCTTGCTTGCCAATTTCTTCCACTTGAACATAGGTTAGCTTAGTAGCCTGGCAATGCTTGCTAGTGACGGCCTGGTAGAATTATCGTGAAGATTAAATGAGTTAATACACACAATGTGGTTTGAAAAGTGCCTAGCCCATATGATGCTGTCAGTAAATGTTGGCTAATGTCATTATCATCATTATCATTGTTGATAAGCAGAGCTTGAGTCTACACCATATCTCAGGCTTTTTAGATTCAATGGAGCAGGAAGAAAAAGTCCTATTTAGCCTTCTAAATACAAGCTTATCTACTAACAAACTTTAGTGACATCACTAGCACTTTATTTCTTTCTCATCTGGCTATTGCCCTTATGAAGACGATTTTTTGGGCTGGAACCTAAGGATAGGTTGGGTGGTAAAATATTCAGACATCAGAAACCCTAAGAACTCTTAACCATAGTGACTATTGTCGAATTCCTAACAAATACTTGAAAAAAGTATCCCTAGATTTTATTAGCAACTAACGATCTCTACTGTGCAAAACAAACAATAAATACTCTGAGATTGCAATCTTATATTCTATGGATTACATATTTGTGTGTATAGCAATAGATATCTACATATATGTAATATCTAAAGTTGGGGGCATGAGGAAAGAAATTTTCATTTGAAAGAATACTCTAAGATAAATTTCTACTTTACTACTCTACTAGTGGTGTTGCTTAAGCAAACTAATGTTGCAAAGTCCCAGTTTACTTATATGCAACATGGAATTATTATCAGCTACTCTCCTTACTGTTAAATTGTACTTTCAATTTGATATCTCAAATGAAGTAATGCATAAGAAAGTTTTTTTATACTGAAAAGTAGTATGCAAATATAGGGGCTTATTAACTGTAATATAATATGATAAACACTGAAGTTAAATTTTATCGATTGTGTTGCACTGAGGGTAAAGGCATCTGTCTTTCCCCAAACACTAATCCCATTTGTAGTACATAATTGCACAACTTGGAAAGAAAAATGTTATGAAAATCCCAGATGGTTCCTATTCACATTCATTAGTTATTTCTACACTTGCCCCAGAAAATGAATTGTTAATATGTGTATGGAAAATAATTTCAGAAACTTGCACAAGCCTCTTTGATAGCCTCATCCACCAGAGGGCAGGCAGCAGGAGCAAGAAGAACTACAATCCTGCAGCCTGTGGAACAAAAACCACATTCACAGAAAGACAGACAAGATGAAAATGCAGAGGGCTATGTACCAGATGAAGGAACAAGATAAAACCCCAGAAAAACAACTAAATGAAGTGGAGACAGGCAACCTTCCAGAAAAAGAATTCAGAATAATGATAGTGAAGATGATCCAGGACCTTGATCCAGGAAAAACAATGGAGGCAAAGATCAAGAAGATGCAAGATATGTTTAACAAAGATCTAGAAGAATTAAAGAACGAACAAACAGAGATGAACAACACAATAATTGAAAAGAAAAATACACTAGAAGGAATCAATTGCAGAATAACTGAGGCAGAAGAACGGATAAGTGACCTGGAAGACAGATGGTGGAATTCACTGCTGCGGAACAGAAGAAAAAAGAATGAAAAGAAATGAAGACAGCCTAAGAGATCTCTGAGACAACAATAAACGCACCAACATTCGCATTATAGGAGTCCCAGAAGGAGGAGAGAGAAAGGTCCTGAGAAAATATTTGAAGAGATTATAGTTGAAAACTCCCCTAACATGGGAAAGGAAATAGCCACCCAAGTCCAGGAAGTGCAGAGAGTCCCAAACAGGATAAACCCAAGGAGACAAACGCTGAGACACACAGTAATCAAATTGGCAAAAATTAAAGACAAAGAAAAATTATTGAAAGCGGTAAGGGAAAAATGACAAATAACATACAAGTGAACTCCCATAAGGTTAACAGCTGATTTCTCAGCAGAAACTCTACAAGCCAGAAGGGAGTAGCATGATATACGTAAAGTGATGAAAGGGAAGAACCTACAACCAAGATTACTCCACCTGGCAAGGATCTCATTCAGATTCGATGGAGAAATCAAAAGCTTTACAGACAAGCAAAAGCTAAGAGATTCAGCACCACTAAACCAGCTCTACAACAAATGCTAAAGGAACTTCTTTAAGTGGGAAACACAAGAGAAGAAAAAGACCTACAAAAACAAACCCAAAACAATTAAGAAAATGGTCATAGGAACATGCATATTGATAATTACCATAAAAGTGAATGGATTAAATACTCCAACCAAAAGACACAGGCTCGCTGAATGGATGCAAAAACAAGACCCATATATATGCTGTCTACAAGAGACCCACTTCAGGGCTTCCCTGGTGGCGCAGTGGTTGAGAGTCCGCCTGCCGATGCAGGGGAAATGGGTTCGTGCCCCGGTCCGGGAAGATCCCACATGCCACGGAGCGGCTAGGCCGGTGAGCCATGGCCGCTGAGCCTGCGCGTCCAGAGCCTGTGCTCCGCAACGGGAGAGGCCACAACAGTGAGAGGCCCACATACCACAAAAAAAAAAAAAAAAAAAGTGACCCACTTAAGACCTAGGGTCACATACAGACTGAAAGTGAGGATGGAAAAAGATATTCCATGCAAGTGGAAATTAAAAGAAAGCTGGAGTAGCAATGCTCATATCAGATAAAATAGACTTTAAAATAAAGAATGTTACAAAAAACAAGGAAGGACACTACATAATGATCAAGTGATCAATCAAAGAAGATATAAAAATTATAAATATATATGCACCCAACATAGGAGCACTTCAATACATAAGACAACTGCTAACAGCTATAAAATGGGAAATCGACAGTAACACAATAATAGTGGGGGACTTTAACATCTCACTTACACCAATGGAAAGGTCATCCAGACAGAAAATTAATAAGGAAACACAAGCTTTAAATGACACAATAGACCAGAGAGTTTAAATACATATTTATAGGACATTCCACCCAAAAACAGCAGATTAAACTTTCTTCTCAAGTGTGCACGGAACATTCTCCAGGACAGATCACATCTTGGATCACAAATCAAGCCACACTAAATTTAAGAAAATTGAAATCATATCAAGCATCTTTTCTGACCACAACGCTATGAGGTTAGAAATCAATTACAGGGAAAAAAACATAAAAAACACAAACACATGGAAGCTAAACAATACGTTACTAAATAACCAAGAGATCACTGAAGAAATCAAAGAGGAAATCAAAAAATACCTAGAGACAAATGATAATGAAAACACGACAATCGAAAAACCTATGGGATGCAGCAAAAGCAGTTCTAAGAGGGAAGTTTATACCTATAGAAGCCTACCTCAAAAAACAAGAAAAATCTCAAATAAACAATCTAACATTACACCTAAAGGAACTAGAGAAAGAAGAAGAAACAAAACGCAAAGTTAGCAGAAGGAAAGAAATCATAAAGATCAGAGCAGAAATAAATGAAATACAAACAAAGAAAACAATAACAAAGATCAATAAAACTTAAAGCTGGTTCTTTGAAAAGATAAACAAAATTGATAAACCATAAGCCAGACTCATCAAGAAAAAGAGGGAGAGGACTCCAATCAATATAATTAGAAATGAAAATGGAGAAGTTACAACAGAGAAGAAATACAATGCATCCTAAGAGACTACTACAAGCAATTCTATGCCAATAAAATGGAAATGGACAAATTCTTAGAAAGGTATAACCTTGCAAGACTGAACCAGGAAGAAATCCAAAATATGAACAGACCACTCACAAGTAATGAAATTGAAACCGTGATTAAAAATCTTCCAATAAACAGAAGTCCAGGATCAGATGGCTTCACAGGTGAATTCTATCAAACATTTAGAGAAGAGCTAACACCCATCCTTCTCAAACTCTTCCAAAAATTGCAGAGGAAGGAACACTCCCAAGCTCATTCTATAAGGCCACCATAACCCTGATACCAAAAGCAGACAAAGATACTACGATAAAAGAAAAGTACAGACCAACATCACTGATGAATATAGATGCAAAAATCCTCAACAAAATACTAGCAAACAGAATTGAACAACACATTAAAAGGATCATACACCATGATCAACTGGGATTTATTCCAGGAATGCAAGGATTCTTCAACATATGCAAATCAATCAATGTGATACACCATATTAACAAACTGAAGAATAAAAACCATATGATCATCTCAATAGATGCAGAAAAAGCTTTTGACAAAATTCAACACCCACTTATGATAAAAACTCTCCAGAAAGTGGGCATAGAGGGAACCTACCTCAACATAATAAAGGCCATATATGACCAACCCACAACAAACATCATTCTCAATGGTAAAAAACTAAAAGCATTTCCTCTAAGATCAGGAAAAGACAAGGATGTCCACTCTCGCCACTATAATTCAACATAGTTTTGGAAGTCCTAGCCATGGCAATCAGAGAAGAAAAAGAAATAAAAGGAATACAAATCGGAAAAGAAGTAAAACTGTCACTGTTTGCAGATGACATGATACTACACATAGAGAATCCTAAAGATGCCACCAGAAAACTACCAGAACTAAGCAATGAATTTGGTAAAGTTGCAGGATACAAAATTCATGCACAGAAATCTCTTGCATTCCTATACATTAATGATGAAAAATCTGAAAGAGAAATTAAGGAAACACTCCCATTTACCACTGCAGCAAAAAGAATACAGTACATAGGAATAAACCTACCTAGGGAGACAACAGACCTGTATGCAGAAAACTATAAGACACTGTTGAAAGAAATTAAAGATGATACCAACAGATGGAGAGATATACCATGTTCTTGGATTGGAAGAATCAATATTGTGAAAATGACTATACTACCCAACGCAATCTACAGATTCAATGCAATCCCTATCAAATTATCAATGGCATTTTTTACAGAACTAGAACAAAATGTCTTAAAATTTGTATGGAGACACAAAAGACCTCGAATAGCCAAAGCAGTCTTGAGGGAAGAAAACGGACCTGGAGGAATCAGACTCCCTGACTTCAGACTATACTACAAATCTACAGTAATTAAGATAGTATGGTACTGGCACAAAAACAGAAATATATGTCAAAGGAACAGGATAGAAAGTCCAGAGACAAACCCACACACCTATGGTCAACTAACCCATGACAAAGGAGGCAAGGATATACAATGGAGAAAAGATAGTCTCTTCAGTAACTGGTGCTGGGAAAACTGGACAGCTACATGTAAAAGAATGAAATTAGAACACTCCCTAACGCTATACAGAAAAATAAACTCAAAATGGATTCGAGACCTAAATGTAAGACCAGACACTATAAAACTCTTAGAGGAAAACACAGGAAGAACATTCTTTGACATAAACCACAGCAAGATCTTTTTTGATCCACCTCCAAGAGTAATGGAAATAAAAACAAAAATAAACAAATGGGACCTAATGAAACTTAAAATCTTTTTCAAAGCAAAGGAAACTACAAACAAGACGAAAAGACAACCCTCAGAATGTGAAAAAATATTTGGAAACAAATCAACGGACAAAGGATTAATCTCCAAAATATATAAGCAGCTCATGCAGCTCAATATTAAAAAAACAAAGAATCCATTCAAAAAATGGCCAGAAGACCTAAATAGACATTTCTCCAAAAAGGACATACAGATGGCCAAGAAGCACATGAAAGGATGCTCAACATCTCTAATCATTAGAGAAATGCAATTCAAAACTACCATAAGGTATCACCTCACACCAGTCAGAATGGCCATCATCAAAAAATCTACAAACAATAAATTCTGGAGAGGGTGTGGAGAAAAGGGAACACTTTTGCACTGTTAGTGGGAATGTAAATTGATACACTGGAGAACAGTATGGAGGGTCCTTAAAAAACTAAATTTGTGGGCTTCCCTGGTGGCACAGTGGTTGAGAGTCCGCCTGCCGATGCAGGGGACGTGGGTTCGTGCCCCGGTCCAGGAGGATCCCACGTGCCGCAGAGCAGCTGGGCCCGTGAGCCATGGCCGCTGAGCCTGTGCGTCCGCGGCCTGTGCTCCACAACCGGAGAGGCCACAGCAGTGAGAGGCCCGCGTACCTCAAAAAAAAAAAACTAAAAAAAAACCTAAATTTGTGCCTATCACAAATTCTTACAGGAAAGTAATAATTAAAAGTGCGCAACCTAAAGAATGATTTATCTATGAAAGAGAGAGGTACCCACAGGCCAAGGGCCTGCAATTTACTCCCTCTGACATCTCTGCAGTCCTGTATAACCAAAACACATACAATACCTACACTTAATCCTGGGTTCTGCCACCTGTTAGCTAGGTGACTTCAGGCAAGGCACTCAATGGTCCTAAGTCTCAGTTTTCTGGTCCATATAATGGCATGATAATTTTGATCCCTTGAAATACATCATGAAAACTGTATGTGAAAATATTGCAAAATCATGAGTCTGAAATTCTGCTTGCTGCACACTAAGTACTCAGTAAATGGTAGCAGTAGCTATAATTATTTTATGAGATATCCACATTTACAAATTAAATGCTGTCATGATTTGTTACATTTTGGAACAGAAAACACACTAATTATATAGCAACATTTTTTTACATGTAAACAAAAATAGAAAGTGACAAGTAACTGCTGGAAACTGTGCAGGTAAGTTTCACAGACTCTTCAGAATGATTGCCTCTTTCTTTCCAACTTGCAAACAAAGGTAATCCGTTTTCCAACTGTTTTGCCACTTTCCCCCCATCTTTAGCAGTGCCTTATTTACTTGTTTTCTAATGACTTCCTGCTGCTTTTTTCATCAGGTTGTCTCATCTGGAACAGAACATAAGTACTGCAGGCCCTAATTAAGGCTAACTAAAGTACCTCTCGCTTCCTGTTTAATCCAATCTGCCAGCAATCAAGAGAAATAACCCTGCAATGGCAAGGTCGGCCGCAGCTCGGCTGCCTTGCTGACATGGGACGTGGTACCCACATCAAGTGTGAGCCCAAAATGGTACCGGATGAGAATGAAAAGTGACACAGTCTCTTACATGACAAATTGCACTTCCTAATAGCAAAAGACAGTAAGCAAGCGTTTAGTAAAGCCACAGAAAAAGTATTCGGTAGAAATTGGAAAAATAGAGTCCTTTGAAAGTAAGAAAACGGGTAACTTCCTGTTAGGTCATTTTCCACTTCTCAGTCCTCCATATCGCTTGAAGGGAGATTATTTAATTTTGGTTGACTGATGTCCTGTTTTACCAAGAAACTAGTTAAAATGTTTAATATGGCTTTTCTGACCCTGAAAGCTCTAAGAGATTTTGAGTCAGTGCTTGGACACGCTCTGAGTGTTGTCTTTTTTTAACTCATGAGGACTGTTCAATCAATTGCGTGCCCCTCAGAACCAACATTGAGACTCAGATAAAACTAGTTACTTGGTCTATACCACTTTGCTCCCCTCAAATCCGGCTATCATAGGCTCATCTGTCCTTGGTAGGTCCCTGCAATGGCACCTGCCAGGCAACCATTGCAACAGAGGCAGTGATTCCTGAAGAGGTGCTGCAGTGACAGTTTCGACCTCGCCACGGGCATGTGTTCTTGTCCTTATGTCTCAGTCATACTCACGCTATTTTATTCTTTTTAGTCTTTTGTAACCCTCCTCCCTAAAATCAGAGGAGTTCCCTGTGGCAGGATAACCGGGGTCTTTTCCTGGATGGTTCGTTCTCTTTGTTACCGAGGGTGGAGGGAAAGAGGATGGGTGTTGGATCCAGACAGGCCTGGACTCACCTCTGGATTCCTTTATTCTTGTCTACGTTTTCCTGGGAAACTCCCATTTTTTCATTCTCCACGCTATTATATGAGCTTTTGCTTTGGTTTAAAACATTATATAACACTAGAATGGTTGGTGATTAACTGATAAAATAAGTTTATAATACCTATAATGCCTGATACATAGTAGGCACATAATATACAATTTTTCTTCATTTTTTTCAAATTATATATAATTATGTGATATGGAAACCATATCATTCAGCTATCTTCCAACTTTACCACTAATCACAACCTCCTAAAGGGCAAGGGACCTAATTCCTAATTTCTGTTCAGCTACCCATGACACTTGGGTCCAACAGACTCAGGCTCTACTGCTCTATCAAATATTGTGAATCTACTGCCTGGGTCACATCCTTTCATGCTGAAGAAAAGGCAGGGTTGTAGCTCCTCAGAACAATGTCAGAGCACATTTATTTGAAGTCAGAAAATTCCTAAGTCATTGAGCATCTTTGAGGAGCTCTACTCTTTTATTGGTAGAGTTAATATACAATGTTATATTAGTCTCAGGTATACAACACAGTTTTTTTGATATTTTTATACATTATAAAATGATCACTATCACAGTAAGACCAGTTACCACCCATCACCATAGAAAGTTGTTACCATATTATTGACCATATTTCCTAGGTGTACCTGATTTATTTATCTTATAACTGGAAGTTTGTGCCTCCTCATAATCCCCTCCACCTATTTTGTCCATCCCCCCCATCCACTCTGGCAACCACTAGTTTGTTCTCTGTATCTATTGTTCTCTGTATCTGTTGTTTTATGGCTCTTATCCAAAAAACAAGAAACAATAAGTGTTGGCAAGGATATGAAGGAAAGGGAACCCTCCTGCACTGTTAGTGGGAATGCAAATTGGGGCAGTCACTACGAAAAACAGTATGAAGTTTCCTCAAAAAACTAAAAATAGAACTACCATATAATCCGGCCATTCCACTACTGGATATTTATCCAAAGAAAACAAACACACTAATTCGAAAAGATATATGCATCTCTACGTTCATTGCAGCCCTATTTACAATAGCTAAGATACGGAGGCAACCTAAGTGCACAGCGATAGATGAATGGATCAAGAAGATGTGGTGTATATATATATACAATGCAATAACTCTCAACCATAAAACAAGATACTGTAATGAAATCTTGCCATTTGTGGCAATGTCAATGGACCTGGTAGGTATTATGCTAAGTTAATTGTCAGACAGAGAAAAACAAATACTCTATATGATTTTACTTATATGTGGAATCTGAAAAACAAACGACCAAACCAGAGGTGGTCTACTTTTTGCTTAGAATAAAGCTCATCCTCCCAGGCATCTTATGATGGCCTCTTAATTACCTGGTTCTCACGGACCTCTTTCTGCTCATCTTCAGCAAGTCCCACTGCCCTGAGCCACTCACATCCACCACAACCTTTCATCTGCCTCTGTATTTTTTTCTCACTGCATCACCCTTCCCACCCTCTTTACAGCCTATTCATTTCTCAAGACTCAAATCAAAGATTCATTAAAAATTATTCTTTAGAAATCCCTTAAGAATAGAAGGTGATGTTCTAGCCTAGCACCAGCCTTGTCACACGATGGGCAATCAGTATCTGTATACAGAGCAAACTAGGTAGATAGTGACACAGCTATTTAAATTTCTCTTATACACAGTTGTACTGCTAGGTAGGTAAAAAAGATGGAGCCACATGAGATGATACACACATGAACTGGGTTATCTTTATAGGAAAGGCAACAACTTTTGATTTTATTCATAATAACATATTTAATATTTATTATTTGCAAGGCAATGTGCTAAGAGCTATATATGCATTATCTTATGTAATCAGTATTACAACTCTGTAAGGTAAGTATTGTTATACTTAGAGGGGCTGCTGGGCTGTCAATGCACAACTCTAGAGGCTGATGAAGGTGGGAAAAGAATCTGGTCTCTATGAAGCCCAAGCCCAAGCTATCAATGATCTGCTATACTGTCCAACACTGTCTCTATGGATGATACCCTCCTTCCAGATTGTCACTTGTAGAGTAACAATATTAATGCTCTAAAAGGGATACCCAAACAGCTTATAGAAATGCCAATAGCAAATGACTGAACCATTTCTGGGAGGAACTGTAAGCTTCAGGAGACTTGAGGTCATTAATTGGAGTTTGATGAACATGCCAAACATCTGGTACACTGAACACAAACACAGTGGGGCAAGGGTTGCAGCATGGTCATATTGTTCACAATCAGAAAGCTGTGCATTGTGATGCCTTGAGAAGGGGAGAATAGAGGATGCCTATTGTATTTACTCATCATGATAACTTTATGTTGTGGGGCATTAAATTTCACTGATTAACAAATTAGCTCATTCAATCATGGTACGATGATTTTTCAAAATTTAATTTCTGCTTTGTTCTACTTGCTGTTGGAATAAGAACTAAAGTTTTCCCTCATTTCCCCCTCTTGCTCCAGTTCTGTTATCAAGGTAGGGGTGGAATAGGGATTAATATCTTGTATTTCATAGAGCACTTCAAAGGCCACTATTGCCATGCCCGCCATGGCCCAGACCTTTGATTAGTTAGTATGGTGGCTGGAAATTTGAGAAGGACAGAGTTGCCACTCAACCAGTGGGAAGAGGGTTGGCTCCCTGTAACCTGGGAACACTGAGTGTTATGAGTTCTTAGAGGTGCTCTCTGAGCATCACTCTCTAACAGCAGCCCAAGAAAGTAGAAACTTGGGGCACGTTGATTCCACAGGTGTTTCTGGAGACTGGGACTCAATAAGTATTTCTGTGTCTAGCACAGGAGAGTGGAACAGAACATCTTTCAATGGCCCATGTGAGCCCGAATAGTGGCACCTATGATTAATTTAAAACCAGTTGGGGGCTTCCCTGGTGGCGCAGTGGTTGGGAGTCCTCCTGCCAATGCGGGGGACGCGGGTTCATGGGAGGGATCCGGTCTGGGAGGATCCCTCATGCCGCGGAGCGGCTGGGCCCGTGAGCCGTGGCCGCTGGGCCTGCGCGTCCGGAGCCTGTGCTCCGCGATGGGAGAGGCCACAGCAGTGAGAGGCCCACGTACCGCAAAAAAATAATAATAATAAATAAATAAATAAATAAAATAAATAAAACCAGTGGGTACTTCTTTAGTTATTCTGAACTGTCAGAGCCCAAGGTTTCCTGAATGATCTCAGGGAAAAATTTCTTGATCCTTCCCTCATCTTGAATAACTGAGGTTAGATTTCTAGGCAACTCTAGAATGTGGAAATGACTCTTTGCATAATTGGATACAGGGCATAAATAAAGAAATTAGTCATTTCCTGCAACCTGAGTATCTTGATATATAGTTATGTTCATTATATACTTATTTAACAAACCTACATTAATCACCAAAATGTTTGAGGAATTCTGCAAACACACAAGGGTAAAATAATGATCAAGGCATAGCTTCCAATTTTAAAGGGCCAAGTACTGGGAAGAGAAAGATAACTGGCAACTATAACACAGCACAGAATACTCAAGACTAAATAAGTATAAGCAATTAGTTTTAAAGAATAATAAAAGACAGACCGCTGATTTCATCTCTCAAGATCAGGCAAGGCTTCCTGGAAAGGAAAAAGAAAAACTAAAACAAAACAAAAAAGAAGAGCTAAGCAGAGATCTGAAAGGAAATGCAAAGTTGGGCAGGTCAACAAAGGTCGAGGAGTATGGGCTAAGAATGATTAAACAACTTGCACATCTTAAAAATGGCAGTGCTTCAGTCCAAAGTCTATGCAATCTCTACTAACACACACTGTTAGGAGAAGGCCTTCATCTAATGAAAACAGGAGTAGATCAACCAAACAAAAAGAAAAGAAAACCAGACATCAGCTACTGAGGCCAACATAGAACTCCTTGTTGAGGCCCCATCCGAGGTCCAATCTCCAGAAGCAGATGAGCAGGCCAGATGTACACAGTTAGTCTGCTACCTTACTGGTTCAATAATTCTCATTATAGTGACTGCAGTCAAATGTTGGTAAGATCCAAGGCTCAGTCTCTCTTTCTCCCTTTAATTCCATGACAAGAAACAGAACTGCAACTGAATCTCCAGACTAGAGAGGAAATGCTACTTCCTCTCTGGATGGACCCCTGCTGATACATTGACTAGAAAATGGTAAAACAAAAAAGGAAGTGTTCTAAGTCCCTAGACTTACCATATGTATTATACGAAGCACACAGGAATAGCATACGCAAGAGGATAATACATGCTGTGTGGCAGCCAGGGCAGCAGCCAGAGCAGCAGCTGTAGACAGCTGGGGTAGAGCCACTATGAATTTGCATGAGATGTAATTTTATTAGATGGATGGCCCGATTTGATTAATTACAGCAACTGGTGGGAAACAATATTTGCATAGAGCATCTCTTTTCCATCCTAGCATCCATTGGTATGTGAGACATTCAACAAAAAGCTGTTACGAAATGGGCGGCAGGCGCATAAAAGGTTTATGTTGTTTTTAGGAACAAAATTGCTGTTTACTAATACCACACAGCAGGTTCTCTGTTTTATGGACAGAAATAATTCACTCTGAAGCTATAAAGGTCCCAGAGAAATGGGTTTGCTAATATCCATCCCATTTTAAATTATGAGAAACCCATGCCACCATCCTAGAGACTTCCTTGCACCTTCCTGGCCATGCTTTGAACATTCACGAACACTAGTGTCAAACGATGAATCAGAGCTGGGGAGCCTTAACGGTCACAGTCCATTTATAGCACGTTAGCTAAACGTCATTATTCTTTGCAAAGTGCAGGCAAACACAGAGATTTCTTCAGCAAAAAAAGCCTTACTCTTCATTTTTCCAAAAGGGGTATGTTTCAGGTGATTTCAAGAGCACAGGAGAATAGAGATTGCAAGCAAATAAAAAGTAATTCCCGTTGTGAAGCACTTTTGAAACAATCTTCCCAGTTTAATTTTGTTTTTTCCCAAAAAGAATCTAAAGTGTAAACATTTGCTTTGGCCTATTTTAAGTGTTCTTTATTCTCTTTCACTTGAAACACTCAACTACTTCATTTGAAAACTGGGATTGGCTTTCAAACTTATTATTTATATTACTAATTTAGTAGGAGAGGGAGGATCTCCCTCTTCTGCCCAACTATTAAAGGCATTTATAGGACTCCTGGTTCAAAATGGCAACTAAGCACACATTTGGCCTTCCTTCTATAGTAACATCTTATTGACCACCAGAAAATATTATTACAACAATAACAACAAAGAATAAAATCCTAACAGGGCTAAAAAAGAAACAACAATCTTTATTGATTTTACAAATTTTAGAATTAATGAATAACTGCAAATAAAACCTAATAATAATTATGGAATAGAATATAAACATCATATCATAAAATTTTAAAAATGAAGAAGAATGAAGAATTCTTCTTCACATTCTTCATTCCAAAAGAATGTGGCCTTTTGGAAGAAAAGAGAAATGGTAGAAAAGAAGGTAAATGTTAAATTTTTAAAATTGCACCATCAAAAACTAGACTATGTTATTTCAAGTTATAATATTAATAGTTTAAAAAAAAAACTAAATACAGGGAAGAGTTTGTTTTTCATATCATATTCATTTATATTGTCTTAAAGGTTTAGTTCCATATGCATGTATTTCCACTATAAATCAAAGCAGGAGCTATCTGGCTAGATAACCTTTGGTAATTACATAAAATTGCATGCTCTGTTATAGCATAAAAAATTATATATGTCAATCTACACGAAGACTTCCACAATATATTAAATAATAGAAATTACTAAATAGCATATATATATACACACACTATGATTCCAACTATGTCAAAAAGGAAAATATAATTTAATATACATAAAATACAGTTGCTCAGATGTAAAAAAAATGAAATAAGTCATTTGCAGCAACATGGATGGACCTAGAGATTATCATGTTAAGTGAAGTAAGTCAGAAAAAGACAAATATCATAGATATCACTTATATGTGGAATCTAAAAAAAAAAAAAATGATACAAATGAACTTATTTACAAAAGAGAAATAGACTCACAGACCTAGAAACCAAACTTATGGTTACCGAAGGGGATAGCAGGGGAGGGGGAAGAGATAAATTAGAAGTTTAGGATTAATAGATATACACTACTATAGATAAAATAGATAAACAACAAGGACCTACTGTATAGCAAAGGGAACTATACTCAGTATTTTATAGTCACCTATAATGGAAGAGAATCTGAAAAAGAATGTATGTATATAAGTGAATCACTTTGCTGTGATCACTTGAAACTAACACAACAGTGTAAATTAACTGAACTTCAATTAAAAATTACATTATAAAGCTGGAGTTCTATAAAACTTCAAGGTAATTAATTTGTACTGACTTATTTTACTTCCCTTTTTAATGTCCTGTGAATGTTCTAAATGTTGTAGACATGAAACATATAGTTAAAATGTCTTCTACTTTACTAATTAAAAATGATACAGTTGAACTGAGGGCAATAGCCATAATGGGAAGAGGGGCTGATAGGGCCAGGAGTGCAGCAGAGGGAAGGCAGAAGCACCGTCACTTGGTGTATTGTATTGTCTCAGTTTCCAAGACAATGCTGGGTGAGAATTTTTCCCTCTGTGGTAAGTGAACAAATTTGGCTCTCCTGAGTAAAGTGTGTATAAGAATTTTGAAAGTGGCTGTGGGGCCTACATAGGACAGTTGTATGACATGAGGGATCCACTTCTCACATCCTAGTGTCCCCACTGGCAGTCCACCCTGGAGGGGACCACACCTTCGCTCAGCGTCTACTAGAATGAAGAGAAGCTCACCTCTTCTTCATCCTCATCAGATCAAATGGTGGGAGTCCAGTATGCTTCACTGATGCCTTCTGTCTCTGCCCTGCCATGTCATTCTGGTTTCCTATGCTCATTCTATCTCTGCACAAACATCCATCTCAGATGAGCAAACACACAGGCTAAGCAGGGACTCATCCTGGAACTGTGCTATCAGAGTGCTGGTTGTAGACGTCTCAATCTCATGATTGATTCTCTTAGAGGCCACTTCACTTGGATTTAGGGAGTGGAAATCCTCTCAAGAGAAAAACTGCATTTTGTACACCACCTCTCCCCTATAGAATCTTCTTTCAAAGTCTTTTTCTTATAATTTAGTAAAGGAAATTATGCTTTGTAATAGAAATGGTTCTGCCCTACCTTCTCTCAAAAAGCTAGGATCGGTAGATGGCCTTAACTGCAGGTGACTCCTTGACTTTGGAATGGAGAATGCCTTTGTGACTCAGCCCAGGCCTGAGACAACAAGATCCCTCTCTATACACCTGGTTACAAGGAGAGATCAGTCCAGCAGCTATTACAGTGTTCTCATTAAGGGATGATAAAACTGAGTTAGGGCAATGACTATTAGCATGGAGGTTACAGAGGAAATCCTAGTGACATTTATAAGTAGGGCCATGTGAATAATTCAAATGCAGGCGAGCCAGAGGGACTGAGAAAGGATCAAGAGAGTATACCAAGGATACTGACTCAAGTAGCTCCGTAGGCCACCAACCCAGAAGGCAAATATGGTAGGACAGGTTGAAGGGAACATAGATTATGACCACACTATGTGGGAAATTTCAGTTTGACATATCTGTAGCACACCCTGAAGAAAATGCTCATCAGATAGTTGGTCTGAAACTCGAGGTGAACAATCAGAGCTGGAGTCCTATTTGGAAAGTCTCATGTATACCTTTGGTGAATAGGACCACAGGGAAAGATGAGGAAAACTTTTTTCAGAGAAAGGAGAAAAAAAAAAAAAAAAGTCTCTGTTATTCCATAACTTTTTTAAAAGTAAAGGAGTAAATAAAGGATGGGGTTTCTTTTTGAAGTATTAAACTCAAACTAATGTTGCCAGTTATCCAACGGTCCCAGTACTTCTACCAGAAGTACTGAATTAGCTGGTAAATAAAGCTCTTTGAAGGCAGCTGCTGCAGGGTTGCCAGACACCCTTCTTTGGCATTTTTCTAGAACAGCAAGCAAGGTATATAATAGGGAAGAACAAACCTGACTCCATATTGATCTTTTTCTTATACTTTAACCTTTTATTCTATTGCTTTGGCTACAAGTTAAGAATGTTGCCTATCACCTGAAATATACAGGATAGCCCATTCCCAAGGCTCTGACCTTTAAAGGTGTAACAATTTTCCATTCATATGGAGATAAAAAGTTTTAAGAGCAGAGAATAACATTTGTCTTATTGGAGGATTACAGGAACATCATGACCTGACCTACGTGGACACCTGCAAAAACAAAGGATTCTGACACCAAGAAGTTTGCAACAACCAATCATGCCCCCTCCCCTTTTAGTATAAAAGAAGCCCAAATTCTAACTCAGGTAAGATGGTTCTTTGGGACACTAGTCCACCATCTTCTCGGTCTGCTGACTTTCTGAGTAAAGTCTCTATTCCTTGCTCTCACAACTCGTCTCTCAGTTTATTGGCCTATCATGCAGCTAGCAGTATGATCTTGGACTTGGTAACAGGTAGGATGGTATGGAAAATATGACTCCTGACTTTGGATGAATAAAAACTTTCTATATGTTGTTTTAAATGTTATTAAGAACACTTCTAACTTGAAACCTAGAAAATGCTACTTTCTTGCTCTCTTTAGTTGGATCATTGAAATGCATCCTAATCATACCAAGAGAAACTTAGCGACAGAGTTAAGCCATGGTTTTGTTCTAATAAATTATTATAGGCAGGACATTTCATTAGAAAATGAGAATTTCATTGCCATCCATGCAACAACCTCCAGGGCCAAAATAACTGGATGAGGCTTGTAATATCTCAGGCATAATATTTTAGTGGCTGAAAAAGCTGATGTCATCACACACCTTTAATCCATAGATCAATAAATTATCCTGTCATCTTGCATCACGGGGGATACACAGAATATAAATTGATTTTATGATTACTCAGTTTAGTCATTAGAAAATATCGAACACAGGCGCTATGTGATTCTTATTGCTAATTCAGATGCTATGCAGATTTTTTTTGGAGTGTGGAGAATCAATCAATAAATATCTGTTTGTTTGCCAACATTTTCCCCATTCCCTCCTTCATCCTGCCCTCCATAGCCCTCTGTACAGCAACTAGAATGTTCCAGAATCACAGTGAGACAGATAAAGAAATCAAAGATAGGAGGTTCACAACTTAGCTGGGAAGCAAGATTAAAACAGTTAAAGAAGAGGAGGTATGGGTATCAAATTCTACAATCCAGACCGTAAATGTGCTAGAGAATCTGTTCAGGGAATCAAGAGAACAAGAGGGGTATAAGAAGTAATAATGCCCTTCATGGACCCTGAGCTACATCCTGAAGGGTAGAAATGATTTGAATAGTCAGAGAGGAGTACAAAGACAATCTCCGGCTCAGAGAAAACAGGATGAATTAATGTTAAGGAGTTTTTTTTTTTTTTAATAATTATCTGAGCTTAGAACTTTATTTCACTTTACATAGCAATGAAAGTATTGTTGTAGTGTTCATACAAAATAATAATAGTTTTTTCAAGAATGTAAATCAAGAGAAAACTCATACTTTTTGTTGTTATTCAGAAATTTACAAAAAGTTGTTTATAATTTCAGAAAATTATATAATTTGGCAATACTGCTCTGAGTCTCTGGAACCAGTAACACATTTCTATGTATATACATTTGTAGCACTCTCATCCAAATAATGCTACATTTCATGTTTGACTGCTCATTAGGGAAGCTGATTTGACCAGATGAGAAATTTCCTAATTATTGACTACTTGTATATTCTTTGAGAGTTTGCTCTTCCTTTGCCTGTGTTGTAAAGCTTGGTTTCTCAGAATGTATTGGAAGGCTCTTTTGATTTATTATACTTAACTTCTTGCAGGATCTTATCTACTCCCACAACTTCAACTACCATATTTATTCTTATTATTCCCAAATCTGTACCACAAAGATGGACTTGTTGTGATGCTCCAGACCCGTATTTCCAACTGCCTATCTCTACATGGCTACTCCATTCTGTGTCTCGGTCAACTGTATAAAATGTAACTCATTGTCTTCTCCTCCACTATCTTGTTCCCCATAAATTTATAAATGACCATACCACCTACCCAAATGCCTAAGTGAATAACCTGAAAGTGATTCTTGACAACTCCTGCTTTTTCACACTGTACATTCAATCACTGTGTCCTAATAAGTATATTTCATGTTAGCTCAAACTTATTACCACTTCTGCATTCCCACAGACAGTAACCTATTGAGTTTACAATCTAGTAGCAATCTATAGTTGTAAAATGTTATGTATTGATATTACATAAAACAAAAAAGAGCACTTTTTCATAGGACAAAAATATAGATAAGACAGCTATTTTTGTTTATTTTTTACCCTGGGATTAGTATGAAAATGATGGTGCCAATAACTATTAATATTTAAACAATAACAATCCTTATTAATGATAACTACAATTAATTCAGCAATGAGTACTGAGTTCTGTTCCAAATATATCATGTCTGAGTTTGCAAAGCAAAAAGTAGCAGTGGGAATGAGTTAGAAGGCGTTTGTGCAGCAGACCTTAAACGGAAAATTTTCAAGCTTTAACTAACAACTAGAAGGATGAAGAAAAAATAATTTAGATACATTTTTAAGGAATTCAACCCATGCTCTAAGCTGGTAGAACTGAAACTACTTATCTTGAAAGAAGATTAGTCTATCTCTGAAATGGAGTCCTGAAACATTGGAATGATTCTAAGATGGATGGAAACAAATGTTCACCATAAGGAAGGGATTTAGCGGTCAAAGCTCTCTGAAAATGGAATTGCTTTAGGTTGTAGTTCTCTTCCACTGGAGGAACTGATCCAGAAGCTGAGCAATCACAAAGCAAGAAGACACTCAGGGGATTCAAGCATGGATGGGTAGATCTTGACGATCATCCAGTCCAACTCTGCTATCTCTGACAAACATGACCCAGAGGTTCTCACTTTCTTACTTTATAAGGCTTTTAACAATTTTGAACCTTGTGTGAATAAATAGTACTCTAGTTCTCTCCAAACCACCTAGAAGCTGCACTCAAGTACAGATCTGTGTCCTGCTGAGATGCAAGGAGAACCATTCCCAATTGGAAGCTTCAAGGATAAATGCATATTCTTTGTGGTGTTAATTGGTCACTTGTTGATACCTCTTCCCCATATGCAATATTAAAACAGCTCAATGTACTATTCTTACTATTGAAGAGGATATTTTTACTGTGTGTTTTCAGGAGAACACATGGCTGGTAAGAACCAGCACTCTCTATTTCAGTAGAGTGAACAAGCAAATAGCTGAACTGAATTATGACTCACTTGATAGCATCCAGTGTGAAAAGATCAATTAATCTCCTCCTCTGGGGCAATATTAGGATTTCATAAACCATTTGTGGACATAAAAAATGAGAAGGACACAGTCCAATCAGTCATTTATTTTAAAAAAGACATACTAAGCATCTACTATGGGCTAGCAAACCTGACATTGAATAGATGAAGAAAACAAGGTCACTTCAGAGAAACTCACAGCATAGTGAGCTTAATAGATACATGAAAAATTCAGTGGCAGCCTGACTTGTAGATTGCATAGGCTTATGCAAATCTAGGAGGAGTGATTAACTTGATCTGAAGAAACTGAGAAAGATTTCACAGAGATTACATTTCAACTAGGCTTTACCAAAATATATTCATTTGTTCATTCATATATTCATTCATTCATTTACTCATCCACTCATTGATCTATATTTTTATTCAGCATTTTCTATACTCCAGGCATGCCCTTGGATAAGGAAGATAAAGACTTTAAAAAACAGTCTTGATTCTGAAGAGCTCACAGAAATAAAAAGAAAATTCAAATACCAAACAAGTGCTCTAATGATACAGAAGAAGATAGATAGATCATAGTAAAGTGAGAAGCATGAGTTTCAGAGGAAAAAATTGGCATCTGGTTAGTGGTAAAGGACCAGTGGTGGTGTTTATCAGGTCTGGGGTGTTGGGAGAGATAAGGGAAAGGATAAGGATGTTCTTCTTTATATGGATAAGAACATGTAGTTAGGAAAGATGACATAAAAGGATAACTGGGTAGAAACAGCCAGGTGTGATGAGGCAGGATGGAAGATGGGCTAGAAAGGAAACTTTGGCTTAATTCTAGAAGTCCTTTAATGTCATGTCAAGGACTTCAAATTGAAAAGAATGACATAAGCAAGTTTTTGTTTGTTCTTCTGGGTTTTTTGTCTTTTTGCTTTTCAGATAGACTTGGTGGCAGCTTGGAGAATGAATTGCATTCCATGGCAAGGAAGAAACTAAAGATTTTCAGGTACCCCTATGTGGACTGACTAGGACAAGTATCTATTCTCTGTCTGCATCATATTGTTGGACCTTTCCTCATGGGAACTAATAGCTTTGGGTCAAATTTTAAAAACCTTGCAAATTCAGTAAAAGAAAGGGCATAATGTAGATAAGATTTTAAAGGAAATTCATAGCGTCCTGAAAGAAAAAATGTTTTCAAAAATGTAAGCAGCAAATTCCAAGCAAGCAATAAATGTACTGATTTGACAGGTATTATCTGTATATGTAAATATTAAATATAGCCATTTCCCTACCCATTGAAATATATGTTTTTAGACACGATAAAAATTAATTTCCTTAACAAGACACTTGCCATTTAAGACCTTTGTAATTTCTCATTTTCCCTTTAATTCTAATGACTGAGAATAATATGTAATAATGGCCAAAGGTGCACTCAGGTGGAAAGCCATCAGTTCATCAGAAGATTGACAATGACTAGCTGCTCAGGTTCACAGATAAGATTAACTAATGTATCATGGAGAAACCTTAAACCTTTAATTAAAAGATCATAGTAAACATGGGATACTTTAGATGAACATCTCCAGAAAACAGAGACTTTCAAAAGTATAGGATTATTAGAAATAATGCCAAATATCATTAAAGGTTTTGATAAAGGCCAACACCCAGAATCATTAGATGCAATGTACCTATGATATAGAACATACAGCCAAAAATGGTGGCATGTAGTGACTTGACTTAGAGATTTTTGCAGAATGATGTCATATCAAGGGATCAAGTTTTTGAATAAGAAACATAGTTTCAAATATAATTGCTGATCTTACTGTTTTTAATGTAGACATCAACATTACGTAGAAACCATCACCACTTTGCAAATGAAAAAAAACTGAGGCTCCAATATAAATAGTATGCTCAAGGTCAACATCACATAGCACATTAAAATCTACAATTTAAGGGCTTCCCTGGTGGCGCAGTGGTTGAGAGTCCGCCTGCCGATGCAGGGGACACGGGTTCGTGCCCCGGTCTGGGAGGATCCCACATGCCGCGGAGCGGCTGGGCCCGTGAGCCATGGCTGCTGAGCCTGTGCGTCCGGAGCCTGTGCTCCGCAACGGGAGAGGCCACAGCAGTGAGAGGCCCGCATACCGCAAAAAAAAAAAAAAAAAAAAAAAAGACTACAATTAAAAAAAAAAACATATATTGTTCTTTTTACATATCAGATGCTGTCCTTAGGGCTTTATAATTATATAACCCTTACAACAACTCCATGAGATACATACTAATGATGCCCATTTTAAAGATGAAGAAATTGAAGCACAGAAAAGTTACATGCATTAACTCATTTAATTCACACACACACACACACACCACCGATATCCTAAGAATCTTTGTTATCCTCCTTTTTCTGATGAGACAATTGTGGCACAGGGAAAGCGAAACTATCTCCCCAATACAACTGGACTAGTAGATTACAAAGCAAGGATTAGTGTGCAGTCTCATCCCAGGGCCAGGCGCACCCCCAGACAACCAGTGGTGTCCAACTAGTAGTGTCTCAGTACCTTTCAGTAGCATCTGCATATAACATCTTCTGGGACTGCCATTATTTTTTAAACCAATTTTTATATAATGGTGAGAAATTTATGTTTTTAGAATTCATATGATTTGTTTATAGTGCTTTCCTTTGTCAGCAAGGCTTCCCTAGATGATATTGCAATGCTGCTGGGCTAGTTAGTTTGTTATATCATATTTCTGAATTTTAAGTAGATTTTACTTTGCATCTCCCATACTTTGTCCAGAGGGTCTACCTCTTCTCCTCATGAAGCCTTCTTCAGTCAAGTCTTGTCTTTGACTTGAATCCAAATATAACAAGGTCCTCTTGGAGCTTATCAGACTGCCTTCTAAATGGAATCTTGGGTGTTAGTTATGTTGCTGCCTAAGGATGTTAGGTATAGAAGGATTTACATAGCATGGGATGGTGTGAGGTGGAGAGTAATTACTAAAGCAGGGTTAAGCTTGATGGTAAAATTGAAAGTAGACTGGATGACTAGATATTTGGTTGAAATACCAGCCTCATCCCTCATGTCTCCAACCATAAGTAAGTCACTTACTTCTCCGAGATTCAAAATCTTCATCTGTATATGGAAGGTTACTTAAGTCTATCTTATACAATGTTATAAGGATTAGAGATAATATACGTGAGATGTCTCTCAAGTCGAATAGCAAAGACTTCAGGGCTTTTTGGTCCCTCGTGGTCTGTGGATGTAATTCAGAGTGCTTGTAAACTTGCACAGAAAAAAACTGCATCCTTATTTTTACTATTACCAACTGAAATTTAGCATTTTTTTCAACAATAAATATGGATAGTATAGGTAACAAACAATATTCTTAGCAGTACCTGTGACTTTGTTACTAATAGAGATCAACACAGGTATTTTTATATCACATTACAAGTATTGTGGATATATTAAAATATCAGTTGCAATAATTACTATTTTGAAGTTATAGTATAACTGTCATATTTTGCTATTTAATGAACTTAAAAGGAAAAACACATTATTAATAATTCTTTAGAAAATATTACTATATGAATTACATTTTAGAAAATGTACCAGAATGTAATCAATTGATATGTACATTTTATTTTATGAACTTGAAGACATTTACGAAATTCTTCTGAGGAGACAGCCCATAAACTTCTCAAGATTGCCAAAGGGGTCCACGACATAGAAAGTATTAAGGACTCAAGTTTTGGTTGTCTTTTCATAGTCTGTTAAGTACTTAGAAATCTTAGTTCCCAACAGCTATAGACTTTGGAACCAGGCTGAGAGTGTAAGCAGGAGGGAAGCAAGGTTTCCTAGCATTAGGGGGGCTCTGAATGTTTGATGCTAGAAATTTAATATGAAGTTGGAATTGTTTACTTCACACCTGTTTTTATTATCTCAGTGCCAAGAATCAGAAAACCTGCCAATCTTCAAACAAACAGGTTTTCTCATATTCAGGTACTGAGTTCTCAGCTGAGTCCAGCTGCTACCTTCATGAGTTGGTGATTCAATATGAATCTTTCCTTTGTCTTTATCACATGTCCTATGATTTAGAGTGGGGACACATATCATTACATAAACTTACATTTGTCTCATCTCCCATTCAATCATATCGTGAAGCACCTTCACTTAAATTGGGAGAATAGGAAGGCATTTGAGGCACCTACTGTTCTAACAAGACACTATCATAGTGAATAGCAGATGAGATCAGACATATCACACAGCTCTGAGTATAACTCTCCACTCTACCATTTACTGGATGCATGTCTAAAGAAGCTGCCTAAACCTCTGAGCCTCAGTATACTCATCTGCAAAGTGAGAATACCAAAACCCATTTCACAGGGTAAAGAATGAATAGATACTCAATGATTGTTAGTTCCTTTCCCTTTAAGCAGGGCACTATCTCAAGTACAGCTAAGGTTTACTTCCAAACCCAATTATGTTATTTCTGGAAAATCCATTTTTTTCCTTCAGGTTTGTTTTCTTTTTTGGAATTATTACTCCCTGAACACCTTCTGGATCAATGACTGTATTAAGTTTTTCTTTTAAACAATGTTGGGAAAAGCTGATGCACTTTAGAGTTAGTAAGCCCTGCACTTAAATTCCAAAACCAATGTTTGCTGGTTTTGTGGCTTTGGATATTCATTTACCTTCTTTGAATCTCTCTTTCCTTATTAGTAAAATAGTTCTAAAAATGCCCAAGCCAGGCAGCTGTTGTGAAGGTTAATTCACATATGTGAAATACCTGACACACAGCAATTTTTAAAAGCTAATTTCCTGGTTTTAGAGTAGCATTTATCAGGGAACAGTTTTATGTGTGAGAGGGAGATAGATTAGTTTTCTCTGATAAAAGAGATAGAGAGATATAGACATATGATATATTACATCATAAAGGAGTCTATGATAAAACTCTCAAGGGATATATTATGTTACTCAAAGTATTATCTGGTTATATACATATGTATATATATAAAATACTTCTGTGGGACCAAAAAAGGAATATTTTTACCATTAATATTTAATATTTTGTATGGCATGTGTATGTATGTATTTTATAAATACACACACACACACACACACACGCACACATACGTGGCATCTCAGGGAATTCTGTGGGTATTCTGTGGGAGTCCCAAAGGAGGATAAGAGGATAATATATATATATATATTCCTAACCTAATATATTCCTAACCTAATGAGTATATATATATATATTCCTAATGTAATATATATATATTCCTAACCTAACCTATATATTTATATATATATATTCCTAACCTAACATATATATATATATTCCTAACCTAATATATATATATATATTCCTAACATATATATATTCCTAACCTAATATATATATATTCCTAACCTAATATATATATATTCCTAACCTAATATATATTCCTAACCTAATACACTGTTTCAATCCTAAACTTATTTTAATAGAAAGCACCTTAGCATAAAAATTTTGGAACAATCCTAACTTCTTGAGACACGTTTTACATGCAGCACTGCAATTATGGAGAAGAGCTTCAAATCTAATGAGGGCGGAGAAAAAATACATAGGTCAATGGGAGAATTATTTGACAAGAGGGTCAAGTGTTTGAAACAGATCGATATTTAGAAAATTCAAAGGGAGAGAAAAGTTCTTGTTAGGATGTGCATTAGCCAGAAGAAACATCCAGTGATATCCAGTGTGAAGATGAATTTTGACTCACAAAGAAACAGACGAAACACTTCCCAGAAAGTATGAGGGAAGAAGAGGTAATGCTATTCATAAAATTTCCAATATTAGATGTCCTATCACTATATTTAAAAATGCCTAGGGCTTCCCTGGTGGCGCAGTGGTTGAGAGTCCGCCTGCCGATGCAGGGGACACGGGTTTGTGCCCCGGTCCGGGAGGATCCCACATGCCGCGGAGCGGCTGGGCCTGTGAGCCATGGCCGCTGAGCCTGCATGAACGGAGCATGTGCTCCGCAACGGGAGAGGCCAAAACAGTGAGAGGGGCCCGCGTACCACAAAAAATAAAATAAAATAAAATAAAATAAATAAATAAAATAAAAATGCCTAAAAAGATGTTTAAGGTTGCCTAAAAAGATGTTTAAGGTTGCCTAAATTCTTGTATTTATTAGATCTGTGAACCAGCTTTGCAGCCAGTATGATAGTGTCCTTACCATGGGTACTGTTATGGTTCCCATTGTGACAGATAATCATAAGTGATCTGATTATCACTGCTAGTTGGGGAAGAGAGGAACATTTGCTATTTTGTCATTAATATAAAACTGTAAAGGAAGAAAAATTTCCAAAAAAAAAAGAAACTATTGCATTAACTATTTTTGAAGTATCACAGTGGCAATTATTAACCTAGATTCTGTGTCCCTATCAAACTCAGAAAACTGAACAACATCCTTAGTGTGACTAATGCAACCAAGTCCGGATCTGCTCTGCCAAATCTCAACAGGGGATGAGACTAATACTTAGGAGGCTTACAGTACAAGTTTCCCTTTTGTCACAACCCATGTGGGGTGAGCTTTATTACACTCATTTTATAGAAGGATAACAGGCTCAGAGAGGCTAAGTTATTCATCTAAGGTTAAAAAAACTAGTGGAACTAAATTCAAATTGTATCTGCAGACACTAAAATATATCTCCTTCCTTACTTTACAGCAGTGCCTGGGCAGCACGGATATGTTGTGATTTCTTACTATGCAGATGAGCAGTTCTTATATTCATTTCATAGACTCTTCTTTTCCTCCTGTTCATTCTCTTCTAACTATCTTTGGTTCAATTGCTTACATGAGGTCCTCTATAAAATAGTCTCAACATAAGGGAAATATTTGATCTAATGTTTTGGCTATTTCTGTGAGACTGAAAAAGGAATATATCTTACCACTAATATTTAATATTTTGTACAGTCAAAAATAGGGTTCAACCTGGTATTGGGACCTAGGACAGTCTTCCAATGGGAGCAAACCCAAAAGGCCTTTGCCCTAGTTTGCACCTGATTAACTACTCCAGTAATGATCTCAGAGTACAATTACGTTTAAGTACTTCCTCAGGTGCTTTGCAAAAGCTGATTCTGGTGTAGTTAAACTCATCCAGGCAGGCAGGGGTAAATTGAATCATGTGAAAATAGTGTCTTTGTTTTGTATAAAGTTGATCTGCCCCTGCTGTTTATTACCCACCTGAAGTCATATGCTTGTGCTTGTGCTACCTTAATGCTTGTTGTATAAATGATGATTAATGTAGAAAATAAGAAGTGCAAGCACCTTTTTTTTTCCCCACACAGGTGTTACTAGCAAGTGAGGAGGAGCTTCTAACAGGGAGAGAGATGAGAATGGGACTCAGATTTTTAATGACATATTTCCTCACACAGGCTCTGTAGTTTAAATGAAATGGAAACCTTGAGACCTCTCTGCCATAGATTATTGGTAATTCCCTGGTGCCCCAGAAGAGCCTCATAAAGAGACAATTTGGCAATCAGAAATGTCCTCTGACAATGTGCTAGAAGGAACCTCATCTATTTAGTTTTTTTTAATCTCATTCTCCATATGATGGTAATTTTAATAGGCAGTGAGATTCAAAGCATTTGCCTCATCACTAATTATTCAAACCCAGAGTACATTCCCGAAAGTCCAATTACAGCAATGCCTCAGAGAGTTAATACTGATTTAAGTATATGGATCAGTCAGTGTATCAACTCCTGGCTTTATCTCCAGTTTGGAGAGGTTTGATTATTTCACTGGATATTTACCTGTTATCTCTACTTGTCTGGCCAACTTTTCTTGCAATATTCACTCATTCATTCAAAATACTGATTAAATTCCTACCGCATGTGAGGCATTGTGCTGGGGCAATATAGATGGAAGAAAACATTTTTTGTCACAAGGAAATTAATATCTAGTCTAAAGACATTAAATGTAATCTCATATTGAAGTGATTGAGAGATATGGGACAGTGTGACATAAGAGGGAGGCAAGGTGGTGAGAAGGTTCACTTCCATCTAAGCAGAGAGAGTTAGAAAAAGCATCTTAGAGAAGGTGACTAAACTTTTACGCTGAACACTGAAGATGGCTGTCTGTTCAAGACATAAACTGGAATGAGAAGTGCCTATGAGAGTCCTTTCTTGACAGAGGAAAGAGAAAAATCAGAGGTGTGAAGGTGGAAATTTACATGGTTTATTTAAGAAAATAGGGCTGGGTACATGGCTAGAAATTACAATAGCTAACATTTATCTGTGTATTCCAGACACAGTAGTAAGTACTTTATATGTATCCATTCATTGAAAATTCACATGCTTCTTATGATGTAGATATTATTATTATCCTATTTTTACAGATGAGTAAAGCAAAAGTTGGGTGACTTGCCCAAGATCATACAGCGAGTGAGAAAAAGTAGCAGAATTCAAGCCAGGTTGTCTTATTTCAGAGCAGTGGTCTCCACCTCGATGCTGAGTATTCAGGGTGAAGCTAACAAGTCATGTCAAGGACTTTGCCACAATCCCATTTGTTGTTTTAATCAGAAAGATGCCACCACCCTATTTTCATTTTAAGGGTAAAAATCACCAAGACTGCAGTGTAGTACATGAAACACTAGTCAAGAAAAAGGTTATTTCAGTAATCTAGACAAGAGCTGATAAGGTCTACAATTATAATAATGGTAGGAAGAATGGAGCAGGACAGATCTGTGTTGTGGTAAAGGGATCAGATTGAGGGTAGATTGTAGAGAATGAGGGTAAATGAGAAATGGAAGTTGGTACAAAAGTTTCTGGCATGGATCACTAAGCATAAATGAATTCCCTACTTAATTTTCAGAATTGATGAGGAAACAGTCAACAGCTCACCTTACATCTTAACTCAGCAATATCCCTTTATATCTATGGTATAAGATTTAAGTACTTTGCACATCTGGAGACCATTCCCTATGCATTAAGTTTCTTTCACCACACTGCACTGAACAGTCTTTTTTTCTTCTCATAATATATACAGAAAATAATTCTCCCTCATCAATCTCACAAAACCTGCTCATCATGCTTTCAGCTCTACAATGACCTTTTCTTATTGCCTTAGTAATGCCCGCCTAGCCCATTTTGTAACAAATACAGACTGCTTTCCTTCTTTTTCTGTCTGGTGATGAGCTGATTAATAACAGCACAAGTGGCTGCTCCTTGAGACTAATTAATCGCCTGTCATAATTGTTCAGCAGCTAAATAACTATTAATCTGGACGCCAGTCAGAGTGAAGGTTGACAGGGTTAGGAAACAGGAATGTTCTTGCCATGAAATTAAGGCTAAGCTTTTGCTAAGATGCTGCTTCTAAAAATCAGAAGATTGTGCTGTGTTCGGGGAAGAGACTCTTAAGGGCTTTGCACACATGGAAGCTTAAAGGATTGCAGGTCACTGCATGCTTATTATTTAACTACTATAGTGTGTCACATGAACTAGTATTATAATTAGCACCGTGTGAATAAGCAGGTGGCAGTGATCTGAGAGCTGTGGGTCAAAGTTTTATCTGGAAAGGGAGGCAGCCCTTAAGACACAGAAAGTATCAAAGAAAGGAGCTTCACTGAATGCATGGAGACTAGGGGAAAAATAAAATACTTTGCCTTCCAAAACACAAAAAAGCAATAGAAAAGGGAAATGTGATGTAGGAAGACACATTTTTGCATTATTTTC
The DNA here is from genome assembly GCF_039906515.1 of Pseudorca crassidens. Classification (NCBI taxonomy): domain Eukaryota; kingdom Metazoa; phylum Chordata; class Mammalia; order Artiodactyla; family Delphinidae; genus Pseudorca; species Pseudorca crassidens. Next base: position 59,536,926 of record NC_090304.1, read on the forward strand.
TGTTTCTCCTGCCCATATATAAGACTGGAGTACGTGTAGTAACAATCATTCAGGAAGCTCAGCACACAGATGTAATTTGCTTCTGGGTTCCAAAGAGGCTGCTGCTCCCCACCCAGAGATCTAGCCTCCAGAACTGTGAGACAATAAACTTCCATTGTTCTAAGTCACCTAGTTTGTAGTACTTTATTATGGTAACCCTAGGGAACTAATACAATATTATATTATTTTCTTTCTACATATTTTTACCTCTTTCTCAAATATTATTCTCTTTTTCTATCTGCAGAATTTTTTTTCTTGCAAATACATCACAAACATCTCTTCAGAGAACTCCCAGGTAGGACTGTTTAGGCTTCTCTTTATTATATATTGAGTTGGCCAAAAAGTTTGTTGGGGTTCTTCCATAACACCTTACAGAAAAACCTGAATGAACTTTTTGGCCAACCCAATAGCATATGGCAAAGTCAAGACTGAAGTGAGAGGATTCAGGATATTAGTAAAGTTTGCTAGTATCCAGATCTCCTTTTTATAGACTATTAATGCATATTATTTGAAAGCATTGGTCTGTTTTAAAGCCATAGGTTCTAATTTCATTATTTTACACATAGCTGTCCAGTTTTCCCAGCACCACTTATTGAAGAGATTGTCTTTTCTCCATTGTATATTCTTTCCTCCTTTGTTGTGGATAGTTGACCATAAGTGTGTGGGTTTATTTCTGGGCTCTCTGTTTTTTTCCATTGATCTATGTGTCTGTTTTTGTGCCAGTACCATATGGTTTTGATAATTGTAGTTTTGTAGTAAGTCTGAAGTCAGAGAGTGTGATTTTTCCAGTTCTGTTCTTCTTTCTCAAGATTCTTTTGGCTATTCAGTGTCTTTTGTGTTTCCATACACATTTTAAAATTATTTATTCTAGTTCTGTGAAAAATGTCGTTGGTAGTTTGAAGTGATTTCATTGAATCTGTATATTTCCTTGGATAGTATGGTCATTTTAACAATATTAAATCTTCCAAATCCAAGAACACAGTATATCTTTCAATCTGTTTGTGTCATTTTCAATTTCTTTCATCAGTGTCTTATAGTCTTCTGAGTAGAGGTCTTTTGCCTCCATAGATAGGTTTATTCCTAGGTATTTTATTCTTTCTGATGCGATGGTAAATTGAATTTTTCTTTAATTTCTCTTTCTGATAGTTCACTGTTAGCATATAGAAATGCAATAGATTGCCGTGTGTTAATTTTTTTACTCTGCAACTTTACCGAATTCATTGATGAACTCTAGTAGTTTTCTGGTGGTGTCTTTAGGGTTTTCTATGTATAGTATTATGTAATCTGCAAACAGTGAAAATTTTACATTTTCCTTTCCAATTTGGGTTCCTTTTATTTCTTTTTCTTGTGTGATTGCTGTGGCTAGGACTTCCAAAATTATGTTGAAGAAAAGTGATGAGAATGTGCATCCTTGTCTTGCTCCTGATCATAGAGGAAATGTGTTCAGCTTTTCACCATTGAGTATGATGTTAGCTGTGGGTTTGTCATATATGGCCTTCATTATGTTGAGGTACATTCCCTCTATGCTTACTTTCTCAAGAGTTTTTATCATGTATGGATGCTGAACTTTGTCAAAAGATTTTTCTGCATCTATTGGGATGGTCATATGATTTTGTTATTCAATTTGTTAATGTGGTATATGGCATTGATTGATCTGTGGATACTGAAAAATTCTTGCATCCCTGGGATAAATCCCACTTGATCATGGTATATGATCCTTTTAATGTATTATTGGATTCAGTTTGCTAATATTTTGTTGAGGATTTTTGCATCTATGTTCATCAGTGATATTGGCCTATAATTTTAACACCACATACAAGAATAAATTCAAAATGTATTAAAGCCCAAACGTATGACTGTAAACCATAAAACTCCTAGAGGAAAACATAGGCAGAACACTCTTTGACATAAATTGTAGAAATATTTTTTGGATCTGCCACCTAACACAAAGGAAATAAATGCAAAAATAAACAAACGGGACCTAATTAAACTTAAAAGCTTTTGCACGGCAAAGGAAACCATTGACAAAGTGAAAAAACAACCTGCTGAATGGGAAAAAAATACTTTCAAATGACATGACCCATAAGGGGTTAATATCCAACATATATAAACAGCTAATACAACTCAGCATGAGAAAAACAAACAACACAATTTAAAAATGAGCAAAAGACCTGAATATACATTTTTCCAAAGAGGACACGCAGATGGCGGACAGGCACATGAAGAGGTGCTCAACATCACTAATCATCAGGGAAATGCAAATCACAATTTGCATGAGATATCACTTGAGATATCACTTCACACCCGTCAGGATGCCTATCATTCAAAAACACACAAATAACAAATATTGGAAAGGATGTGGAGAAAAGGGAACACCTGTAATTGCTGGTGGGAATGTAAATTGGTGCATCCACTGTGGAAAACAGTCTGAAGGTTTCTCAAAAAACTAAAACTTGGGCTCCCCTGGTGGCGCAGTGGTTGAGAGTCCGCCTGCCGATGCAGGGGACACGGGTTTGTGCCCCGGTCCGAGAAGATCCCACATGCCGCGGAGCGGCTAGGCCCGTGAGCCATGGCCACTGAGCCTGCACGTCCGGAGCCTGTGCTCCACAACGGGAGAGGCCACAGCAGTGAGAGGCCTGTGTACCGCAAAAACAAAACCAAACAAACAAAAACACTAAAACTAGAACTACCACATAACCCAGCAATTCCACTCCTGGGTATCTATCTGAAAAACAAGCAAACAAACAAAAAACACCAATTTGGAAAGATACATGTACTTCAATGTTCATAGCAGTATTATTTTCAACTGTCAAATATGGAAGCAACCTAAGTTTTCATCAACAGAGGAATGGATATTGAAGATGTGGTATAAAAACACACACAATGGAGTATTACTCAGCTATAAAAAAGAATGAACTTTTGCCATTTGCAACAACATAGATGGACGTGGAGAGTATTATGCTAAGTGAAATAAATCAGACAGAGGAAGAAAAACACTGTATGATATCACTTATAAGTGGAATCTAAAAAAAACAACAAACTAGTGAATACAACAAAAAAGAAGCAGACTCACAGATATAGAGAACAAACTAGTGGTTACCAGTGGGTAGAGGGAAGGGGAGAGGGGGAATATAGGGGTAGGAGAGTAAGAGTTATAAACTCTTAGGTATCAAATATTACAAGGATATATTGTACAACACTGGAAATATAGCCAAAATTTTTAAATAACTATAAATGGAGTATAAACTTTAAAAACTTCAAATTGTATTGTACTTCAAACTGTATTGTACACCTGTAACTTATATAAGATTGTACATCAACTATGCTTCAATAAAAAACAAAAAGCCATAAGTTGTTGGAGGTTTCTGGTCTCTCTACATTGAATTTCTTCCCCTCTCTGCTTTCTTACCTTGACCCCAAACTATCTCATGCTATACAACATTTAAGCATTTATAGATTCCCAAAGGCCAGCATCTAGGTATATAAGAAGAAAAAAACTCAATCTGCCTCTGTATAGCTTTTTGCTTATGTGAACTGGCCAGAGTTGAAATACACTTGAATTATGACAGATGTCTCCTCATCATATTTAAGCTTATTAGTGAACTGCAGATATAAGAAATGCATTTTTCATCAATGCCTCAGTTATTCTGAACCAAGCATTTGTGAGACTTGACCTATAAATTACCCTTTCAAGAACACCAGGATTTAACAAAAGAATGTATTATGATTAATGGTCTGGTGCCAACAGAAGTAATGATTTTCTGTTAAGAAATACTACACTCATGAGTCTTGGTCATGAATGTATGAGATTCCCTTAAACCATTTACCCTTAATAAATTACTGTTTTATATGCAAGTGTGGGTACTTCTAACATGTGAGCTGAACCTGGATGTAGAAAAACCTTCTAAAACTCCCTAACATGCTTTAACAGATATCAAGCAGGGATGATTGACAACTTTTGTATACTTTCAGTTGCCTTCAATATAAAGTCAAAATTCCTTAAAATGTCTTGATGTTCTGTCCTCCACCTATTTCACCAACCTCATGTCTTTTGGTCTTTCTACTGTATAATACTACAGGTATTAAGAACTTGCTCATTTTAGTAAATATGCCATTCTGTTTCACATTCCTGTCCCCCCAAAACTGCTGCTCTCCTGCCCTGGAATATTCTCTTGCTACTTGTGTGCTAAGGCTCCTCAGTTCACAAGCTATCTTTTCCAGAATATCTGAACTGATTACCCTGGCAAGTCAATGTGCTCTTTCTCTTTTGCTCTCATCTTACATACACATTCATTCTAGTGCTGTAATTATTCTTTATCCATCTACTTCTACAGTAGCCTGAAAACTTCCTGTGAACAGGGATTTTGTTTTGACCATCTTCCTGTGCTAAACACCTCACATGATAATTTGCATAGAATGATCTTTCACTATGATTGTCTTTGAAAGTTTGGACTGCTATAACAAATTACCATAGTCAGGGTGGCTTAGACACAGGCATTTATTTCTCAGAATTTTGAAATCTGTGAAGCTCAAGATCAAGGAGCTAACAGATTTGGTATCAGGTTAGGGCCTGCTTCCTGGTTCATAGACAGCAGTCTTCTTGATGTGTCTTCATATAGCAGAGAAAAGGAGCTCTACACTCTTTATCCTCTTACAATGGTACCAATCTTATCATGGGGGTTCCATCCTCATTACCAAATCCAAACCTAATCATCTCCCCAAAGGTCCTGTCTCCAAATACCATCACAATGGGGATTAGACTTCCAAATATGAATCTTCTAGGGAGACACAAACATTTGGTCCATATCAATGGGTGAATGAGTGAATAGGTGAGTTAATGAATGAGTGAATGGAGGAGTAACTTAGTGGGAAAGATGAATGGATAAATTGCAGAGATAATTTCCTCTAAAATTTTGTTTTTGTTTTTTCCTTTTTTTATTTTTACAACATCCAACTGTGGTTATATTGATTGGACTGTCAGAATGGCTCCAATACTACGTGCACAGGAAATTTTGTTGAAGCTGTAGGGCAAGATTTTGCCTAGAGCCAATTCTTTAAGCAAATGGTGGTCTCTGTGACTGGAAAGAACCAAAGGGGAGGGCCTGAGTAAAAACAGAGTCTCCCTCTCCCTCTCCCTTTTAGACAGGACTATGAAAGAGCCAAAATGATTGATCAGAACACTTGAGGGTATGTTCTATGCTGATTAGTGTCACCACATTTCTGGGAAATAATCTCATGCTAGAAAGTGAGGGAACTTGAAATGGAGTCTGTCTCCTGTTTGGAGTTGCGGTAGAAGCGAAGGTCTAATGGGCACTGGAAACAATCTTAGATATGGTAGGAAACACAAAGATATACTTGTATGATAGACTGTTATTATCTCTTAATTTTTTGCCTATGATTCTATATTTATCCTTGATTTTTTTGGATAATGATTTTTGAAGGATATAGATTATCTCAGCTGTGCAAGCCGATCTAAGTGGATCTTTGGCCTATATGACTTCAACATAGAAGGGCTTTAGCTCCATGAAGAGAGCCCAAGAGCTGGACTAAATTCATGAAAATAGAATTAGATATTCTTGGTCTAGCTGACTTTCTTCAGTGTAGCTGTCTCCGTTCAGAGCTGTATATCTGGGTTTTACAGCTTAAGAAAAGTTGTATCTACTAACATATGCCTTCAGGATTATCACTGACACAGTGCCTGACACAATGTATGCACTCATTAATATATGTGAATGATAACTGTGGTTATGAAATTCTGGAGAATTTTCTTAATTAGTTAAAACTAACAAACATTTCTTAAAAAAAACTCCACCTTTTAAAATAATTGTAATTGCCACTCTCCACAGGATGTCAAGGACAAAAGAAAAGCATTAACATCATTAAATCATTGTTAAGAGTTCTGACCCCAATATTTTCCATGTTACTATGGTTAATAACTTAATATTTCTAACCTCCATTTGATTAAATAGGGGAGGTAAAATTTATTATGCCTACATTAAAGTTTATTGTGAGAATTAAATGGTATAAATTAGCACCTTAAGCTAACAATAAACCTAATTGTTAAATTAACATTTGGAGCAGGGATGACTAACTGACCCCAAAGATTTATGCTCCTTTTCTATAAGGTAGAGACATTCTGAGATTTAACTGTCCAAACAAGAACTATAGGTCTCAGTCCCCTTACATCAAGGTAGGATTAAACGAAAATTATAATTATTGCCAGCAGAATGTGAATGGAAGTGATGTGTGTCACTTTCAGGCCTAAGGGTTTAAGAAGCAGATACAATTTTCTCTACATCTCATCCCTCTGCCTCTGTCAGCCTGATATCAATGTCATTGTCAACCTTCAAAACCACCATCTGAAAGATATTACAGCTTCCATCATTCTGGATCACTGAATGATTGCCTACCACAGAGCCCTATAGCTTTCCAGGAGCATTCAAATTAGATAAGTGAGAAAAAATTTTTATTGTGTTAAGCCCCTGAAACTTGGTGATTATAATAGCAGTTTCATTACTCTACCTAGCCTGTCACTTGAGATGTAGTGCTATTCGACAACCTACATGATGTTGGCTTATTGATTAACCAGCGGGCATCAAGGAAGTAGACAAAGCAGTTTGGAAAGAAAAAGAGTTCTGTTTTACTGTGACAAAATATTTGGTGCAACAATTTGCCTACAGGTCCTATAGTTCTAGAGGAAATGGTTAGATTGAGTCAGAATCTTAGTATGTGTGGCCACTACTGGCTGTCCAGAGTATTCTAAAAAGAAATGAACTCAAGCAAAGACTGCAAGATTTTCAAGCAGAGATCAAAGGAATTACAGAAAGTCTAGAGATTAAGGGCATTACAGATGGGAAAAGTTTCCTGCTTTGGGGCTCACAAATAGCAAGATAACATGTTGTCAAAGACTTTGTGCATCAAAGAATCACTAAATCTCCTCAAACTAAATAGAGTGCTTCAGCTCTGTTGCAAATACCACATTAAGAATGGTACATTCCACTTAAGTCCAGTGTTTTAGGTGGTTTCAAGCTAGAATGTGGATGAGAAAGTCAAGAAATAAAGCAAATTTAAGAAACAAAACTAGGAAACTATGTTAGATATAATTACTTGCCCATGGAATTGACTACAAACACATAGTTGAAAATATTCTAAATTTCTGAGGGGATTGTATTGCTAAAGGAATCAAAGCACAAATTAAAAATTATAAAAATAACCCTTGACCATTTAAACTTTCATGGTCATAGAGTAGGCTGTGAAAATTTTAGATATGTCATGAAAGAAAAGAGGAAGAAACTTCAAGACAGTGAACCCAGGAACAATTAAGGACAATAGGTAATGTAATTCCTCCCAAGGATCAGTATCACTATCTAATCAAGGAAATCTCCCAACCACAGGATAGGGGTCCTTACAATGCCAGTCCTGGAGGATCTCATTATTGCCATAGACTAGTGACTGCTATGTGTCTCTTATTCTTTTATCTCCAGAAGGGAGTTTTCAGTTTTGTATTCTGTCCCTGTTTTCTGCATTGTACATTATATCTGATTTTATGGAACGTATTGTGATGATCCAGAGATTCAGTCTATAAGATGAGTAAAGTATCTGTATGGAATCTGAGATTTTCTCCTTTGTGGAGGGAGCAAGATAGAAGTAGGGAATATGTTCTATGCTTGGGAAGAAGGGTGCACAAGGAAATTTGATGACCATAGGATAGATCTTAGTAGAGATGGGAAGCTGTAGAGTAGTAGAGAACATCCACCAAAGATCTACATTCTCTTCCATAAAGTACAGATTTTTTTTTTTTGAGAAGCAGCTGTTCAGTCAAGAACTATATTTTCTAGAAGATGCAGGAACTGGAGCCGAAATCTTGATGACCCTTTGATTGCTTACAATCAAAGGATTTTATACAATTTTCCCAGATAGGCCATGGATTTGTTTAGGTTATTGTGTATCTATTCTTAAGATAGAGTAAAGCTTTTCTTTTTTGAAAATCCACAGCTTTAACAGTACAACAAAGAAAAAGAATTGCCTGACTTTTTTTCCTACCTAGGCTCAAGCTATTTAATGATGGAAGCACTCATTTTATTAATATTGTTATTAGGTTGCTTTGTAAGGTACTTCCTCCTGTTTAAAACTGTACTGTCCATATCACATTCAATAGTCAATAAGGTAAAAGGGAAAAAAATAATTATCAAGCTTAAATTAATAGGTATACACCGCAAATAATTGAAAACAGGCATTCATATAAATGCTTGCATATGAATGTTCATAGCAGCATTATTTTCAATAGCCAAAAGGTAGAAACAACCCAATGTCCATCAACGGATGAATGATCAACAAAATGCGGAAAATCATTCAACCACAAAAGGAATTAAATTCTTACACTTGCTACCATGTGAATGAACCTCAAAACAATTATGCAGAGTGAAAGAAGCAAGACATAAAAGATAATGTATTGTACGATTCCATTTATATGAAATATCTAGAATAGCTGAATCCATAGAGACAGAAAGCTTATTTAGTGGTTGCCAGGGGCTGAGGAAAGGGGGGAAGGAGAAGTGACTGCTTAAGGCTTAATGGGTATAAGGTCTCTTTTGGAGGTAGTGAAAATATTTTGAAACTAGGCAAGAGTGATAGTTGCAAAACATTGTCAACATATTAAGAACCACTGAACTGTTCACTTTAAAATGGTTTTGTTCTGTGAATTCCACCTGAAAAAGCACAAAAACATAAATGAGCCCAAGTTTCAGAAACTCTCGAACTTCCTTGGCCTAATGTTTCACCTCTGACCTTAATGACCACAAGGCCAACTCTCCTGGAAGTCTATCTACTCTCCATATGAACTGAGAATCTTAGCTCTCTGGAAGTACTCCAACCATTCCTGGACACTCCCTTATCACAGGGTGATATAAGTTATCATTACAAAGGATTCTCCCAGTGCACTCAGCCTTAAAACCAACACATACAGCTTTTTTTCAACATACTAAATAAATTTAAAAAAAAACAGAAAAACAAATAAACAAAAAAACAACTCTTCACAATTTTAAACTCAAAGATTTCATCTGTTGTGAAAAACCTCAGAGAAAAATTAATCTGGAGCTTCGATGGAAAGGACTTTCTAGGTACTGTTTTTATCCTATTCAGTTTTGGAACCCAGAGTACTTACTCTTGGATCTATGTATTGCAATTATAAAGAGATGTAAGTCAACCTTTAATCACCAAAAGACTGTTCCAAATTATGACCTCAAATTAAGGATTCTTAGGAATGCTTAAAACTGCATTAAGTTTATAAAGAAACTATACTCCAGTAAAAATTTAAAAAGAAAAAGAAATCCCAAATAAACTGAAGAAACAAACAAAAAAAAAAACTGCATTAAGTAGACAGCACTCTGCCTGCCAGTTCTAAATATCAGAGAAATGCAAATCAAAAGCACATTGAGCTATCACCTCACACCTGTTAGGAAATCTGCTATCCAAAAGACAAAATATAATAGTGTTGGCAAGGATGTGGAGAAAAGGGAATGCTTATACACTGTTGGGGGGAAGGTAAATTAGCACAGCCATTATAGAAATCGGTATGGAGGTGCTTAAAAATTTAAAAGTAGAACGAGTCTATGATCTAGCAATCTCATTTGTGGGTATATATCCACAGGAATGGAGATCAGGATTGTAAAGAGATATCTACATCGCCATGTTCATGGACGCATTATTTACAATAGACAAGATATGAAAACAATCTAAATACAATCTAAATGTTCTTTGACAGATGACTGATTTTTAAAATGTGATATATATATATATATATACACACAAAAATGAAATAATCAGTCTTAAAAAAGAAAGAAATCCTGATTTTTAAAATGTGATATATATATATATATATACACACACAAAAATGAAATAATCAGTCTTAAAAAAGAAAGAAATCCTGCCATTTCTTTCTTAAAAAAGAAAGAAATCCTGTGTGTGTATATATATATATATATATATATATATATATATATATATATATACACAAAAATGAAATAATCAGTCTTAAAAAAGAAAGAAATCCTGCCATTTACCACAACATAGATGGAGCGGGAGAATATTATGTTAAGGGAAATAAGCAAGACATGGAAAGAGAAATACTGCACAATCTCATATATGGAAGCTAAAATAGTCAAATTCCTGAAAGCAGAGAGTAAGATAGAGGCTGCCAGGAACTTATGGGAAAAGGTAATGACAATTCATTGTTGGTCAAAGCGTACAAAGTTTCAGTTATGGGAGATGAATTAATTCTGGAGATTTAATGTACAGCATTGTGATGATAATTAAAAATATTGTATTGTATAATGGAAATTTGCTAAAGTCAGGTCTTAAATCTTCTCACCACACACACACATAACACACACACAGGGAAATGCTAACTTTGTGAGATGATGAATATGTTAATTAAGTTTATTGTGGTGATCATTTCACAATGTATATGTATTTCAAAACATCAAGTTATATACCTTAAATATAGATAATGTTTGTATGCCAGTAAGACCATAATAAAGCTGTTAAAATGAATGCACATTATATTTTTGTATACTTTTGAAATGTAGCCAAACTGAACAAATAAATGAGGATTTTATTTCACAAAGTGTGAAAATTATTCATCCGATAACCCACTACACCAAAATGTGGTTCCAAACAAAATATCACAAGATTAGTAGTACTTGATAAAATCTTAAAACCAAAAAATAAAATTAAATAAGTATATTAACTTGGCCCATTCCCAACTACTAACCCTCTTAAAATAATTTACCTTAAACCATTCAAGTCTAAACTTAAAGATCCTATAAATGCCCTTCCTCATGTCCCCATTTTAAGACAGTAGTAGGATCTTGTCCAAGTGCTGTGCTCACTTCCTACAGTATTGTTTAAAGTAACTCAACTTTGCTTGATAAACAGATTTCACTGGTGAGTCTTCTGTCATAGCCTACCTATGTGACAGCTACACTTAGATATCCAACAGACATTTTATATTTAACATGCCTACAAAATTCTATTTCACACCCACCTGTCTTCCTCCACCTCTTCATTTCCCATCTGAGTCAAGAACTACTTCATTCTTTCAGTTACTCAGGCTCCGAATCATGGAATCATTGTTGGTTCCTTTATTTCCATTATGCTCTACAGCCAATTACTTCATCAATCCTCTCAGGATTGATGCCTATCAAAACATGTCTGGCCTTTCCTGATGCAACACTGGAGGTGCATTTTCTAGATCTGAAGAATCATGTACTGTACTGTAACATGTATAGTAGTACTATTATGAATCTGACCACTTCTTCCCGCCTCTACTGTTAACATCCAGCTCCAAGCAACCATTTCTCTTACTTGGATTATTATAATAATCTTGCTGGATCTCCTTGCCTCTGCCTTTGACCCCACTCCCAATGGCCTGTGTTAAGTACAGCGATCAGAGCTCTCCTGTCAAGTCATGTCAAGTCTCTGCTAGGAACACTCTAGTGACTTCTCAGCTTGTTCAGAGTTACAGCCAGATTTCTATGAGGGACTTGCTTTATCCGCTCCACCCCTTTTACTCTCAGGCTTTATTTCTGGTAGCCCTTCTCCTTGATCATTCTGCTATAACCACATCAAACAACTTGTTGATCAAAAACAACAGGCTGACTCCTTTTTGAAGAATCTGTGCTTCCTGTCTCTGTAATTGAAATGTTTCCTGAAATATTTACATGACTTCCTCACCTCCTTCAGCTTTTTACTCAAATGCCAACTCTTTAGTAAATTCTTCAAAGGCTACCATGTTCAAATGGGGGACCCACCCCTACTCACCCTTCGACTGCTTTGTATTTCTCTTTATCGCATATAGTTATCTAGTATTTTTTGTACATGATGGGAAGGAATTTGTCTCTCTCTAGTTTTATTTTTTTTTTAACATTGCTGTCTCCCCAGCATATAAAACAGTGTCTTAATAAACAATTGTTATTGTTTATTAATCTATAACACTATGCTATATTAACTTATGTTATACATCATGGAGGCCTGATTGGGGGCATTTCGCCTCAACCTGTAAGTTCTGATTTAGACTATCCATTGCTGGTGCTGTTTAATAAAGCACCTCTTGATTTTGTTTTAGAAAGTAATGTTAGCTCATCTACTTAAATTTATTATCACCCTCAAATTATCATCAGTGTGTTCCTTGTGCTTTGCTTGAACATTCCATTGTTAGTGATCATGACTCAAAGATACCCAGCACTGTTCCATGACCTAATATATCAGCCTATGTACTATCTAGGCAATATTTACTGTACACTGCCTTGTAACATGATCAGCTTCTTTCCCCTCCTTGCCCATCCCCATTTTGCCCCTTCATATGTTGAACCTGTTTCCCCCAAAGTGGGTAGCACTCTGGAAGCCTGACTAAATGCCTGGGGCATGGTGGTTTCTTAGGAGGTGTTTGAAAGTGTGGAGGAATAGTGCTATAATTTCCTGCCTTCCCTCTTGTCGAGGCAAGCCCTATGTTATCATTGTGGAAGCATTTACCCTAATATTCCCTAGCTCAACACCTAATAGGTCCCAAGAAAATTTATATACCCTTCATATTTATAATTCCTAAATCAAGTATTCAAAGTGAAATCTCTTCAATCAACAAGTGTTAATTTCCCTGTCTCCCATAATGTACACATTATGTTATCTGAGATACCTTGGTATTCTTCCCATATATCTCCATGTCTTGTCCGAAGTCAAGTATGTTCTGTAGGAAACACACGTGGCAATACCCTCATCTCTTAGACCCTGCTGTTCTTGCTTTGATCTGTTTGCTATTATATGTGTAGAGGTATGTCCTTTTATCTTTGTACCTCAATTCTACTTCAAACTAAAACCTTCCTTAAACTGTCTGCTTAGCTTTCAGTATCACTCTGTACATGGAGATGCACAGTACATTGTTCTGCTCTTAACCTAGTGCCTTAGGCTTCCCTTTGTTAGGGAAGAGGTTTAGATAAATACTGAGGGTTATTTGCAAACATAAATTACCTTTGGGAAATATTCACCTTGATATTGTACATGAGGGTATAAAGGCTACTAGGAGACAAGATACCCGCATACAATGTATTAATATTTCATTCTACTACCAAAATGATGCTCCTGACCTTTCTAGACTTTTTATATACTATTATCACTCACAAATGGTATTCTGACTAATACTAATATAAATAGGGGCTCCTATAACCCATATCAGATAAAGGACATTGACTTTGTAATAGAATGCAATTATTTTCTACTTTCTCATTACTTTGTAAATATATCTATTTCATAGGGGGAGAGAAAAGAGCTTCTGGCCAATTTTCATAATAATGAATTCCAACACATCCCCAACCTCATCCAACTTGCGAATGTGACTATATGGCCCCGTAACAACATTCAGAATTAACAATATTATCCAACTCTGTCCCACATGGGGAACTCAAAGCAAAGTTTCATGGCCCAGAAGTACAATATAATTGCAGCCCACACCACCCAGAAACCTGAATATTGAGGTATGAGCCTATTTTGGATCCCAGACAGAACCAGAAGCAGCCACTTGCCCAAAAATAATTAATTAAATAGCTAATTATTTCCCCACTGATGCATAATCTGAGTAAATCACAAACAAAAGACATATCTAAGAATTCACATATAATCCCAATATGATTAATTCGTTTTTTTTTTTTTTAATCCATGGAAGAATACCAGGGATTCAATTAGAAATGTTATCCCCCATGTATCCCTGGTATTAAAGTTGGGTGAGCCTCTGCAATGACTATAAGATAAAAGAGAGGGTATTCTTAGAGAGAAGCTGTCAACATCAAACAAAAGAGCAGAATGGCCTCAATGTAACATTATTATGCTCAGCAGCCCCTTTTGTAATAAATACACTAAGAGAAGAAATATCTCAGGGAAATGTAGCTTCATGGTAACCCCAGTGGTCTTATGGACATGGAAAAAGAAGGGCTTTCAAATCTGGAAATCTCAAAACCTCTGAGAACCTGGTGAGCACTGCCTTAGACAGAGGACTTACATCTTGTCAGTGTATAGATCTGTTGGGTACAGCAGTACAAATTTGTGTATATAGAAGGTAATTGTGAGCATAAATTTCCAAAAAAAGTGTTTCAATTTTTCCATGACTTATTTTCACATTACAGACTGTCCCCATCTTCTACAATATTTTTACAACTCTCTATATTCCAGCCAAATTAAACCATTCACCATTTCCTAAAAGTATTTATAACTTTCATATTTTTATGCTATTCCTGTCTTTAATGTTCCTTTTCACTCATTCTATCAAAATTATGCTCGTTCTCCCTAGAGTCCAATTTCAATGTGACATATTTCATGAAAAATTCGTAATTACCCTAGGCGTAATTAATGGATCCTTTTTTCTACATTTTCACAGCAATGATATTATACTTCTGTTTATCATTTATTTTTATGTCTTACATTATACTAAGTTATGTTTATCACCACCAACTTAATTCTGAGGTCCGTTGAGAGAGATTTTTCTAGTTCATTGCTGAACCTTAAGCAGTATGTAGCACACTACCTATTATATAGTATGTATTTAAATATTTGTATCACAGGCAAATAAATGAGGTTTATAGAAGTAGAAGTAGTTAAACAAGTGGATAAGAAAAGGGAAAAAACATATTTCAGTTGTCCAGTGTATACTAGGTGCTGTAAAAACATTCCCAGTTAATATTGGGAACTCCGTGAGTATGTATCATGTCATCAGTTATTTAGAAATAGGAAAAAAACATAAGAGGAAGATATAATTTGTCCAAGGTCATATGTGTAGGACACAGTTGAGCCAAGATTCAACTTGAATATCTCTCACTCCAAGGCATGCCTTCCTTCTTGGGTATCACACCAAATCTTTGCTCCCAGCCTCTCTGTCCTGTATTAAAAGAGTGGAGTAATAACAACTCCTGTTCAAAACATTATAAATTAAATCATCTAAGAGTGTAGATTGGAAAGCTATTTGAGTTATCCACTTATGGAATTTTCCAAGGAAGCACTCACAGTCATAAAACAAAGGATAATTCAATACTAGATGGCATTGGGCAGACAAACTCTGTAAGATCTCAGAGAAGAGATAGAGCCATGTGGACTTGAATGATCTGAAAGACTGAAATTAGGATTGAAATTAGGAAAATAAGGAGGCCGTATGGAGTCTATGTGTCAGGCACAAGGCTACGTCTTGTACCAAACTGAGTAAATGATATATTCAACCCCATCTGAGCATTTAGTCAAGTGTTGAAGAGTCTTGCATGGATCCTGCACCTTCTAATTTGGGGTAAACGTTGCCAAAGGTTGTCTTTTATTACCTTCACAATGCTGCCATAAAGGTAATAGGGGAGATATTCATTTATTAATCTCTTCATCCATTAATTAATTAATTCATACTTTGACTCATTATTTTATTCACAAAGAAAATTACTGGAGATTTACTTTGTGATAGGCATAGTTCTAGGAGCTTTAAGGTACAAATAGAAAATAGTCCTTGGTGTTTAGTATCACTATTCTTATTTCAGACTGACAATTTGAGTCCATGATTAGTGAATTGACTTATCCGACCATACAGAATTATTGAAGAGCAGGGAAGGAATTGCAATCATATTGTCTGATTCCCTTTTAGGTCAAAGAATATCCTAGTCTTGCCTAAAAAGTGCAACAAAATTAAATAGATAAGTATAATGACTACAAGATTGGTAGATATCTGGACACTGTTCCAATCTCATCAACTATTTTATCCTCTCTTATTCAACTTTCCCCTCAGGACTCCTGGTTAAAGCTCTTCAGTCTTTCTGGGCTATTTTATCCATACTACTCACTAGACTGAACAAAATAATTAGGTTTTTGTTAATACAAAGGTGGGCACTCAGAGGCAAAAGCTGAGTGCTGCAGAGTTGGAATTTGCTACCTATCACATAAATTAAGCTGCTGATAGATTCAATATTAGGGACTAGAGCTTTCTTTCTAAATTCAATTCTCTCTTAACTATACCCAAGAGCCATTTCAGTTCAATGAAAAGACACTCCTAAAAAGACACAGTGTTATCACATATGCAAAGGACACTTGGCAGATCTCCTTCATAAAAATATTCCATTTAAATAGAAATATACCAACAACATAAGGTTTGTCCTTATACAGGGATAATGTAAGGCATTATAACATCTCTTTGAAGAGTTTCAGGATAATGACTTGTTCAGATTGTGACTCCATCAAGCCTATCTTTGATGTTTGAAATTCACATTTCATTATGCTGAGAAGTAGGAGAAAACATGTATTGACCATATACCAGACACATATATTATCCAATTTTTAAAAATCTCAGAACAATACTATTAATATTATTAATAGTAGTAGTAGTAGTAGTAGTAGTAGTAGTAGTCATCCAGGGTTTCAGGGTCATATATATTATACATAGAGTAACCATAATTTAACTTGACTATTGGGTCACCTTCCTCATCCATATAAAGGGGCCTATTAGTGAGTTTTCCAACCAAAAGGATTGTGAAGAGGATCAAGGGAGAAATAAGCTTTGTAAATTGATATACAATTGAAGGTAAGGTTTATTAGAAATGCTACCTGATTCCAACAGCAAATGGGCCTGCCTCAAGTGGTGGATCAAGGGTATTACAATCACATCCTAAGGCCCACTTTCATCTAAGTAGTCACTCTGACTACCTTTTCAAGGATAAGTTGGCATTGAAACATTTATTTCATATTGTCTTTATCAGTAGGATAGGTTTTCCATGCCTATATTCACAATATTAAGTAAAGAATCAGTCCTGACAAGAGCTATTAAATAGTCTAACATTTTAAAGTTCTGACAAATACAAAAATCCATTGGTGTCTGTCTGAATGGTTTTCCCAAATGTTAGTGATATATAATGCACCTGGCACAGAAATCTCTAACTGCATCAGTTAGAGCATTACACCTCAGTGTCTCTTTCATCTAGCCCAAGGTACTTGGTGATATTTTAACAGTTGAGGCAGAATCATAAAGACATAAAACATTATGTCTTTTTTTTTTTCTTTTCTGTTGAATGAACATAGGATAACAAGGTAAAAAACCCAAATTTATTTACTTGGATTGATATTGATCAGGGTAAAGGGAATATGTTCCAACCCATTTGTTAAGTAGTTACTACATGCTATCACAGTGCTAGTTGTTATAAATATATGTGATTTATTCCTCACATATCATTTGCTCAGACAGAGAAATCAAGGTGAAGAGATATTGAATAAATGTCAAAGACCACACAGAGAACAGAATGGAGCTATGATGAAAACCTAGGTCTATCTGACTCCACTCAGCTAATAATACCTTTTCCTAATCTCCCTTATTATTTCATGGACCACAGAATATGAAAGCTTTTGTCATACAGAGAAACTGGATGAAAATTAAAAATTCATTATGCAACTATTTTTTCATTTATTAATAAATCAAAATATAATAACACCAGTCGGTACTCTGACCAGCTTAGGATAACCAGCTCTACCACAATGATTTGGCAAAATAATAGTTAAGAAATAATCTTAATGTATGTTTAGTTATTCAGCCTTATAACAGAATTAAATTTCTGTGATGCATCAAAAATTACAAAATGTCAAAAACTAAAGTTCATACCTTTTCAGAACCAGAGGTTTTGGAGTTGGCAACCAGTAACTTAAGGACAGTATGCTAAGTTAAGTATACCCAGAGGTAACTGCGATGAATGACTCTTCTACTCAGTACTGGATGGGGTGAACTGGAGATGAAGGAGGCATACACTACCTAAAATCAGCTCTTGGCTTTCCACGTTTTCAAGGGTCCCGAGACTGGGCTAGACTAAGAAGTAGGTTCCTAGAGATTCAGGTTCAAGGATCATCTTCCATTCTACATCCAGGTAGAGTTCCCTTCCTAATCCACCCCCACCCCACTATTCCTCTCAAGTGTGCCTGAGCAGTTAAGGCTCTGCCCAAACTTGTATAAAGCCTTCCTTAAAGGTGAGTTTCCACACTGAATTTTTCTTTCTCTCTGAATATCTATAGCATTTGTCATTTAGAAATCCCACATTTCACCCCGCTATCTATGAATCACATTTACAGTCATTGTCCTAATCTCATGTACCCAACTTATACCTTCTGATCAGTAAGAAGTCCTGTATTTTCAATAAGCCTTTTAAAAATATCCAACTCTTTTTGAGATTCCCAAACACAGCAAATCTTCGTATCTCAAATATTCCTTAAACCCTTTCAGTAAGACAACTTACCTCTTGGTGTAGTCCCTCTGTAATATGTTATCCATACTTAGACTCTTTTGAGAGCAATCAGGGGCTCTTACCCAATGAGGCAGCAATAACACCTGTGAAAACTCAGGCTGTATGAGCAAGCCGGTAATTAAGGTCACCGTCCCTCCCAGGGATCCCTTAGAAGCAGACAGTGTCACACTACTCTCATCTGTCCCTTAGAAGCAGAGAGTGTCACATCTACTTCAGATTCCACATTGACTTTCAACACACAGCAATGTTTCAAGGGCCCTTGGTGGCTTTTCTGAATCTATAGAATTTGATTGCTGGGGCAGAGAGTTATTCCTCAGTAGAGAGGGTAGAGGAGCAGTATCCAGATGGAGATATGCCCATCACCTTTTTTTTTTTTTTTTTAACATCTTTACTGGAGTATAGTTGCTTTACAATGGTGTGTTAGTTTCTGCTGTATAACAAAGTGAATCAGCTATACATATACATATATCCCCATATCTCCCCCCTCTTGCATCTCCCTCCCACCCTCCCTATCCCACCCCTCTAGGTGGTCACACAGCACCAAGCTGATCCCCCTGTGCGATGCAGCTGCTTCCCACTAGCTATTTATTTTACATTTGGTAGTGTATATATGTCCATGCCACTCTCTCACTTCATCCCAACTGACCCTTCCCCCTCCCCATGTCCTCAAGTCCACTCTCTACATCTTCGTCTTTATTCCTGTCCTGCCCCTAGGTTCTTCAGAACCATTTTTTTTTATATTCCATATACATGTGTTAGCATACGGTATTTGTTTTTCTCTTTCTGACTTACTTCACTCTGTATGACAGACACTAGGTCCATCCACCTCACTACAAATAACTCAATTTTGTTTCTTTTTATGGTTGAGTAATATTCCATTGTATATATGTACCACATCTTTATTCATTCATTCATCTGTCGATGGACATTTAGGTTGCTTCCATGTCCTGGCTATTGTAAATAGTGCTGCAGTGAACATTGTGGTACATGACTCTTTTTGAATTATGGTTTTCTCAGGGTATATGCCCAGTAGTAGGATTGCTGGGTCATATGGTAGTTCTCTTTTTAGTTTTTTTAAGGAACCTCCATACTGTTCTCCATAGTCAGCCTCACCTTTTATCTGACTCCCAGATCCTATTACTTGGGCCATGCAATTCAGCATGAGTTTCTACCTTTCCTGAGGTGATTTTCTTTAGAGCCCTGCAGCCATGTGCCTCCTTCATCCCACCAACTCCACAGTTTGTCAGACATAGCAGTACTTATCTGAACGACTTTCAGACGTGGTTCAAATACTTCCCCTATTAGCCACCTAGAACCCATTCAGGTGCCACCTACAATTTTATGACTTAACTTTCTGGAATATTCTTTGACTATTAGGAGGGTGGTCAGTCAAGGGTTAAATCCACATTTAAGAGAATTCTACCTCAAGCTCAGTCGATATGGCCTGTTATAGCATTATTACCTACACCACACAACCTTAGTTCATAGCCATTTCTTCATCAGCCCTTGGTGTGTTTCAGAAAAAAGATTTGGTGTTGTCAGTCTCACAAATAATTTTTTAAAGTTTTGTTCTATTTGAATATTTTGTCAGAGCTCTTTTCTGTTCTTCCTATTCCCCAGTTATCACATCATTTTAGTGGCATCACTGATACTGTCAGTAACAATAGAGGGTAAATTTAAGAAAACAATTGTATAAGATTACATACTCTGATTCATTTTAGATGCAGAATTTTAAAAAGTCAGTAAGCATTATTTATTACTCCATTTTACTGCAGAGAAAACTGAGCTTCAGAGAATTTTAAAATATTTCCCAGGGTCTAACAATTAAAAAGTTACTAAGCCATAATACAAAGTCTGTCTTGCGGAGCCATATTTTGTGCCCTCCAAACACTGAAAAGAGTTCCTCGTTGCAGCAGCTTTCTTCAATGGCCTTCACCAATACCAATCACAGGAAGTTGAAAGACATGGATAAAACACCAAGGTGAATGCCAGTCACTAGCCAACAGCCCCTCTTCGTAAAATGTCCCTTTATTTTTCTGCTTGATGGATCTCTGTTATGGAGTCAGCTCTCTTTTCCTGGCAGTATATCTGGTTTGAATACTTCAGCTTTGACCTTAAGTTTATGCCCCTTTATATCCTCTTCGATAAATGGCATCCCTTGGGACACAAAAATGGTTGTCTGGTACCTTTTTAATCATTAGTATTGCCTTTTGAATATCTTGCTGGTGCTAGAAACATCAGGGCCTCATTTTACACAGATCAGCAATGCTGTGAATACCGTTTAAGTTACTTTGCAATTGTGGCAGAGTAGTATTGCACTCATTTCCCTGTAGATAAATTCAGTTGCATTTTAAACTGATTCTTCACATCTAGAAAATGCACCTCCACTGTTGCATCAGGAAAGGCCAGACATGTTTTGATAGGCATCTGCAATATCTCTGATCAGTATTAGAATATGTATTATATTGTGTAGAATAAGGTTTTGGATTTGGGTTGAAGGTCTAACTCTATCACTAATTCATCTGATGATGGGCAAGTTACGAAACTGCCCTGAGGCTCATTTTTCTCATCTATCCAATGGTCATTATGATTTCATGCCATGTTTATTAAAATGTCTGAGACAGTTTAAGTGCTGAATAAATAGTAGCTCTCACTAAAATTAATAGTAATGACCTCTATTGAATCAGTAAGTAATTAATACATTTGTTTTGTTTTGTTTAAAGAAGGTAGACAATAATGGATTAGAAGCTGTAATGGGTAACAAGTTGAGATGGTACCTCAAATACTGTCCTTAGACACATGCAGTGTCAAAAAGTAAATTAGCTCAAGGACTTGTGGGCTTTGGCTGCAAAAGTCCTGCACAGATTAAAACCACTTTACCATAAGACTCAATTCAGAAAAAAATAACTCTTTCCTAAAACTTTTTACTGTTTCCATTCAGGTGATTAACAGAGTTGTTTTCATTAGATAATTGATCCTTCACATACTTGCTCATGCATTTCTTTTTGTTCCAGACTATTTTTTCAATCATACTCTCATAACTGAATCCTCTGCAGTGCAATGAAAGAATCATTTAACTCAGATAAATGGTGGGTGGCATTTTATTTAACGAAGTTGGAAATGTAAATTCGTTGAGGGCACCAAAGGATGGCACTTTTATGGTAAGAGCATTCCTCAAGCAGAAAGGTCACACAGGACAGAAAAGAGAGCACAACTGCGAACTGGAAGACCAATCATTAACGATGTGTGAACTTGACAACTGAGTGAATCCCTCTGGGGCTAAATCTTCTCATCTATTAAACAAGAGGATGGTGTATTTGATGAGCTGTGATGTTTCTTGTTGAGTTTTAATCACGAAACATTGAGGGAAAGTTCCTAGGAATTTTTGTTTTTCTTTGTCTTTATTCGAAACTCAGATGCAGTGAATTAGGTTAATCGTGAAACAATGTTGAGCTCTTTATCATCTCCATTTACAGAAGTTTATTATTTTTATAGCATCTTGGTTTGTTTCTTTTCCTATCATCTCTGATACCTCCATTCCTATCCTCTTCACCATAGGTACCTGCTCTAATAAATTTAATATACGTTTTCAGATGATTTTTTAGACATATATTTTTCATTACATAAAGAACTTTATGCTATATGTTTCATTCTATTACTTATGTTTGCCCCAACACTATGTTACTGTTCGTCTCTCTAGTTCATTGTTTCTCAATGCCAGCATAGTATTACACAGCAAATGTCTTCCATAATTAGCTATTCTTCTAGCACAAGACAACTAGATTATCTCCATCTAATTATTGCCCCAAATATACAGACTTTGCCAGGCTAATTCTTAGGTAATTTGTAGTTTTATTGGTTTTTGAGCAGTATCCTTTTTTGCCCCTCTAAATTTTTTTATTTTTTCAACTTTTTATATTTGGTAAGGATAAACACATTGATTTTTTAATATCTTGTATTTGAACATCTTGCTTAATTTTCTTATTGGTTTTAATGGTGTATAAGTAGATTCTGTTTGATTTTTGATGGATAACATGTGAAATAGAGGTTTTGTCTCTGTTTCCTATTCTTATGCCTTTTATATCTTTTACTTTTCTTATTAAAGTTGTAAAAACTTCTGGTGGCAGTCATAGCAGGTTTCTCTCCTTCATAATCTTAAAGGGAATGAGTCAAAGTTTGTCCAATGAATTCGATACCTACTCTATGTTTTCATATATAGCCTTGATTGAGTTAAGGAAGCTATAATCCATTATTAGCAGTAAAAACATTTCAATATAAATAGGTAATAAACTTGATCAAATACTTTTGCTACATCTGTTGGTACTGTCATATGATTTTTCTCTTTTAGTTAATTAAAATGGTATTCATTTTGACAGATTTTGCGATTTTAAAAAATCTTGCATTTCTGGGGAAAATGTATTTTTCATACACAGATGTAGTAGTATAATATTTAAATGAAATAAGACTATACTTTTCTTTTATATACTGCCTTTATTTTATTATGGAACTCAAGGCTATTCCAGCCTCATGAAAAACTTAATAGATTTTCCTTAATTTTTATATTATGAAACAGATTGTATAAAGTTATCTCCTTAAAAATATTTCTTAGAACTCTCATATGACATTACTGAAACTATATCATTTATCTTCTTTTACGGTGTGGATTGTTGAGATGGTTGATGATGTTTTCAAAAAATTGAATGGTTATTAGTCTATTCAAATTTTGAATTTCTATTTGTGCCAGGTTTAGAATTATATGTATTTTGAGAATGTATTCATTTTGTCTAGGCTTTTCAAAGTCAAATTTCAAATATCAAACATATTTGGCATATATGTTTACATCATTATTATTGAATTATATTTAAATTTCTATTTTGTCTTTATGAGTTTCCCCTTTTTATTCTATATTTTACTTATTTGAGTATTCTTTTCTCATGATCTCACTTCCACTTACCAAAAATAGAAAAGCATTTACCAAAAAAAAACCTGTATGTATATCCATGTAAACTACACATCCATGCATCACACTGTCAGGTTTATGGGAGACCATAAATATTTACTGAAAGAGTAGATAACAGAGTTATTTCTTCCACGTTAGTAAGGTCTTGGAAATCGTCACGAATTTGGTGGAAACAGCATGCTATTCGTAGTTAAGAGACTCAGATCCAAGAAGAGATTACAATAATTCTTATCAGTATGATTCTGATCTAGTTACTTAAAATCAGGAAGATTCAGTTTTCTTAGTATAAAATTTACTCACACAGTGTCATCATGGGGATTAAATATGCTGCATATTAGAGTACTTTGTAAATATCAATTAATTATAAATATTTAGAGGAAGGAAGGAAAGAAGGAATAAAAAAAACGAAGGAAGGAGCATGGTTTTACATAAAAATGGCACAAGGAGAGAATTCTAAGGATAATAGCAATGTTTATTCTAAGTAGAACAAAACCAGGATTTGATGCAAAAGATGGAGATTTTGGCCCCTACTGATTCTATTTGTTTGATTTTAGATAATTCTCTAAACCTCCCATATATAAAATTGGAAATTACATTTAACTCATAGGATTCTTGGAGTCTCAAACAAGAGAATAGATTTTTTTAAACTATGTAAACTGAATAATGTTTCTTATGGCAAGTCATTTAAATAGAAATACTCCAGAAATGTGTCCAAATATTGTTAGAAAACCAGTTTTCTAACAAGATTTTTTATATGCCATTAAAAACCTTCCTATTTTTAAGTTTTTGAGGGACCTCCATACTGCTTTCCATAGTGGCTATACCAATTTAAATTCCCACCAGCAGTGTAGAAGTGTTTCCTTTTCTTCATAATCTCACCAATGCTTATCTCTTATCTTTTTCTTATACTCAGAGTGTTATTTGTACATTAGTTTGACATTTAGCTATTCAGATTTATGTTTTTTTTAATTGGAGTATAATTACTTTACAATGTTGTGTTAGTTTCTTCTGTACAATGAAGTGAATCAGCTATATGATACATATATCCCCTCCCTCTTGAACCTCCCTCCCTACACATCCCACCTATCTAGGTAGCCATGTGGACAGGTGTGAGGTGATTATTCATTATGGCTTTGATTTGCATTTTTTCTGATACTAGTGATTTTAAGCCTTCTCATATACCTGTTGGCCAGTGTACGTCTTCTTTGGAAAAATGTCTATTCAAGTTCTTTGCCCATTTTTTAATCAGGTTATTTAATTTGTTGTCGTTGTTGTTATTCATTTTGTTTTATTTTTGGTATTGAGTTGTAGAAGTTCCATGTATATTCTGGATATTAATCTGTTATGAGATATATGGTTTGTAATTATTTTCTCACATTCCATAGGTTGCCTTCTATTTTGTTGATTGTTTTCTTTGCTGTGCAAAAGCTTTTTAGTTTGATGTGGTCCCACTTGTTTATTTCTGGTTTTGTTTCCTGTGCTTTTGGTGTTATATACAAAAAAAAAAAAAAAATACTGCCAAGACCCATGTCAGTGAGCTTTGTCTCCATATTTTGTTCTAAGAGTTTTCCAGTTTCAGGTCTTACAATTAAGTCTTTGATCCATTTTGAGTTAATTTGTGTGTGTGGCTTAAGATAATGGTCTAACTTCATTCTTTAGCATGTGAATATATATTCTGCCCAACACCATTTATTAAAGAGACTATCCCTTCCACATTGTGTATTCTTGGCACTCTTGTCAAAGATTAGTTGACTGTATATGTGTGGGTTTATTTTAAGGCTTTCTATTTGTTCATTTGTCTCTGTCTGTTTTTATGCCAAGACTATGCATTTTTTATTACAATAGCTTTGTAGAGTGATTTGAAATCAGGGAGTGTGATTCCTATCACTTTGCTTTCTGTCACAAGATTCTTTGGCTACTTAGGGTCTTTTGTGGTTCCATACAAATTTTAGGATTTTTTTTTCTATTTCTGTGAAAAATGCCTCTGAAATATTCAGTGAATCTGTAGATTGCTTTGGGTAGTATGAATATTTTAATATTATTAGCTCTCCCAAAGCATGAACACAGGATACTTTCCATTTATGTGTGTGTTCTTCAATTTTTTTCTTCAGTGTCTTATAGTTTTCTTATAAACCAACAATCTCATTTCTGGGTATATATCCAGAGGAAATGAAATCAGTATCTCTAAGACATATGTGTACTCTCATGTTTGTGGAAGCACTATTCACTATATCTATCTACACACACACACACACACACACACACACTATGGAATGTTATTCAACCTTAAAAAAAGAAAGAAATCCTGCCATTTTCCACAAAATGGATGAATCTAGAGGACATATGCTAAGTAAAATCCAGACACAGCATGACAAATACTGTATTGTCTCACTGATATGTGGAATCTAAAAAAGTCAAATTCATAGAAGCAGAGAGTAGAACAGTGGTTGCCAGGGACTGGGGGTGGGGTAGAAAATAAGGAGATATTGGTCAAAGGGTACAAATTTTCGATTATAAGATAAATAAGTTCAGGGACCTAATGTACAGCACAGTAATTACAGTTAATAATAGTACATTGTATACATGAAATTTGCTAAGTCATTAGATCTTAAGTATTCTCATCACACACACACACACACACACACACACACACACAAAGAGGTAAATATGTGAGGTGATGGATGTATTAACAAGCTCGATTGGGTAATCATTTCACAATGTCAACATACATTAAATCATAATGTTTTACATCCTAAATATATACCATTATTTTTTGTCAATTTTACTTGAATAAAGTTGAGGGGGAAAAGCCCAAACTTTGTCTGTTATACCAATAAAGCGGGGGGAACAAAAAGCCCCTTTCTATTGCATCTAAGGAAGATACCATTTTTTTTTTTTTTTTGCTGATTTCAACACTAAATTTTTATATACATGCAACTAACTGCTTAAGTAGTATGTGTTTCCTTCAAAGACAATTGCTGGGCATCTATAATTAGCAAAAAACTAAGCAATGCAATGATTACAAACCTCACCACAGAGAAATTAAAAATCCAAGAAGGGAAACTAACTATGAATGCAAGTAAGAATAATAAACCTCAAAACATGCCAAAACTTATAAGCAAACGTGAGGAAAAAAGCTATGGGAGTTGAAAGGAGAGGAAGCCACTTCTTAATATAGGGGTGTGGGAAGTCGAGGGGATAGTACATAGAGGGATTTATTTAAAATGGGTCACTTTCATATGTGTTTGGGAGTGTAGGTGAAGAAGGACATGTGCAGAAGAGGAAATGGAACACAGCTATGAACTTGGGAGAACTCTGACTATATTGAGAAATTAAAAGTTTCCTGGAGGGCTTAAATGGGAGAGTTCATGGTGTGGGCTCAGAGATCACGAGGAAATTTAAGTTCATATAATCTGAAGTCTGACATGCCACACTAAAGGATGTTGACTGTAACTAGAAGGCAATTTGAAATCACGGAAGGATTTTCAACAGAAAAGTGATGTGATCAGAATCAAACTTAAAACAAACAAAAAATTAATGGCTGGGAGTCCCATTAGTAGGTCACTGAAATAATCCACATGTGAGCAAATGAGCTATGGACATGAGGTAGTGGTTTGGGGAAAGAAAAGGTATAGATGTGAAAACTTCTTAGTGGGTATAATTGTGAGCTTGGCATATGATTCATAAATTTAAAATATCACTCTAATAGAAGGAGCTTCAAGATGGCTAAAGAGTAAGAGGCGAGATCACCTTCCTCACCACAAATACATCAGAAATACATCTACATGTGGAACAATTCCTACAGAACACCCACTGAACGCTGGCAGAAGACCTCAGACCTCCCCAAAGGCAAGAAACTCCCCACAGACCTAGGTAGGGAAAAAGAATAACAGAGACAAAAGAATAGGGATGGGACCTGCACCAGTGGGAGGGAGCTGTGAAGGAGGAACGGTTTCCACACACTAGAAGCCCCTTCGCAGGCGGAGGCTGCGGGTGGGGGGGGGGGAGCTTTGGCGCCGCGGAGGAGAGCGCAGCCACAGGGGTGCAGAGGGCAAAGCGGAGAGATTCCCGCACAGAGGAGCGGTGCCGACCAGCACTCACCAGCCCGAGAGGCTTGTCTACTCACCTGACGGGGCGGGCGGGGGCTGGGAGCTGAGGCTCGAGCTTCGAAGGTCGATCCCAGGGAGAGGACTGGCAGCGTGAACACAGCCTGAAGGGGCTAGTGTGCCACAGCCAGCCAGGAGGGAGTCCGGGAAAAAGTCTGGAGCTGCCGGAGACGCAAGAGAATTTTTACTGCCTCTTTGTTTCCTGGTGCGTGAGGAGAGGGGATTAAGAGCGCCGCTTAAAGGAGCTCCAGAGACGGGCGCGAGCCGCAGCTGCGCGCGAACCCCAGAGACGGGCATGAGACGCTAAGGCTGCTGCTGCCGCCACCAAGGAGCCTGTGTGCAAACACAGGTCACTCTCCCCACCTCCCCTCCCGTGAGCGTACGCAGCCCGCCACTGCCAGGGTCCAGTTAACCAGGGACAACTTCCGCGGGAGAACGCACGGCACGCCTCAGACGGGTGCAACGACACGTAGGCCTTTCCACCGCAGCCTCGCTCCGCATTCGTACCCCTCCCTCCCCCGCGGCCTGAGCGAGCCGGGGCAGCGAAACAGCTGCTCTTTTAACCGTGTCCTGTCTGAGCGAAGAACAGATGCCCTCAGGCGACCTACATGCAGAGGTGGGGCCAAATCCAAAGCTGAGCCCCAGGAGCTGTGTGAACAAAGAGAAAGGGAAATCTCTCCTAGCAGCCTCAGGAGTAGCATATTAAATCTCCACAATCAACTTCGTGTACCTGCATCTGTGCAATACCTGAATAGACAACGAATCATCCCAAATTGAGGATGTGGACTTTGGGTGCAACGATATATTTTTTTTTTCCCTTTTTGTCTTTTTGTGAGTGTGTATGTGTATGCTTCTGTGTGTGATTTTGTCTGTATAGCTTTACTTTTACCATTTGTCCTAGGGTTCTGTCTGTCCGTTTTTTTTTTTTTTACTTAAAAAATTTTTTTCTTAATAATTATTTTTTATTTTAATAACTTTTATTTTATCTTCTTCTTTCTTTATTTATTTTTTCTACCTTTTATTCTGAGCCGTGTGGATGACAGGCTCTTTGTGCTCCAGCCAGGCGTCAGGGCTGTGCCTCTGAGGTGGGGGAGCCAAGTTCAGCACACTGGTCCACAAGAGACCTCCCAAGTCCACGTAATATGAAACGGCAAAAATCTATCAGAGATCTCCATCTCAACGCCAAGACCCAACTCCACTCAACGACCAGCAAGCTACAGCGCTAGACACCCTATGCCAAACAACTAGCAAAACAGGAACACAACCCCACCCATTAGCAGAGAGGCTGCCTAAAATCATAATAAGGCCACAGACACTCCAAAACACACAACCAGACATGGACCTTCCCAGCAGAAAGACAAGATCCGGCCTCATCCACCAGAACACAGGCACTGGTCCCCTTCACCAGGAAGCCTACACAACCCACCGAACCAAGCTTAGCCACTGGGGACAGACACCAAAAACAACAGGAACTACGAACCTGCAGCCTGTGAAAAGGACACCCCAAAACATAGTAAGTTAAGCAAAATGAGAAGACAGAGAAACACACAGCAGATGAAGCAGCAAGGCAAAAAGCCACCAGAACTAAGAAATGAAGAGGAAATAGGCAGTCTACCTGAAAAAGAATTCAGAATAATGATAGTAAAGATGATCCAAAACCTTGGAAATACAATGATGAAATACAAGAAACATTTAACAAGGACCTAGAAAAACTGAAGAGCAAACAAACAGTGATTAACAGCACAATAAATGAAATTAAAAATTCTCTAAAAGGGATCAATAGCAGAATAACTGAGGCACAAGAACGGATAAGTGAACTGGAAGATAAAATAGTGGAAATAACTACTGCAGACCAGAATAAAGAAAAAAGAATGAAGAGAATTGAGGACAGTCTAGGGAACTCTGGGACAATATTAAATGTACCAACATTTGAATTATAGGGGTCCCAGAAGAAGAAGAGAAAAAGAAAGGGACTGAGAAAATAAATGAAGAGATTATAGTTGAAAACTTCCCTAATATGGGAAAGGAAATAGGTAATCAACTCCAGGAAGCACAGAGAGTCCCATACAGGATAAATCCAAGGAAAAACAAGCCAAGACACATATTAATCAAACTATCAAATATTAAATACACAGAAAAATATTAAAAGCAACAAGGGAAAAACAACAACTGACACAAAAGGGAAACCCCATAGCTTAACAGCTGATCTTTCAGCAGAAACTCTGCAAGCCAGAAGGGAGTGGCAGGACATATTTAAAGTGATGAAGGAGAAAAACCTAAAACCAAGATTACTCTACCAGCAAGGATCTCATTCAGATTTGACAGAGAAATTAAAACCTTTACTGACAAGCAAAAGCTACGAGAACACAGCACCACCAAACCAGCTTTACAACGAAGGCTAAAGGAACTTCTCTAGGCAGGAAATGAAAGAGAAGGAAAAGACCTACAATAACAAATGCAAAACAATTAAGAAAATGGTAATAGGAACATACATATAGACAACTACCTTAAATGTAAATGGATTAAATGCTCCCACCAAAAGACATACTCTGGCTGAATGGATACAAAAACAAGACCCGTATATATGCTGTCTACAAGAGACCCACTTCAGGGTCTCTCTCTCAGGGGGCATACAGAATGAAAGTGAGGGCATGGAAAAAGATATTCCATGCAAATGGAAATCAAAAGAAAGCTGGAATAGCAATTCTTATATCAGACAAAATAGACTTTAAAGCAAAGACTATTACAAGAGACAAAGAAGGACACTACATAATGATCACGGCATCAATCCAAGAAGAACATATAACAATTGTAAATATTTATGCAGCCAACAGAGGAGCACCTCAATACATAAGACAAATGATAACAGCCACAAAAGGGGAAATCGACAGTAACACAATCATAGTAGGGGACTTTAACACCCCACTTTCACCAATGCACAGATCATCCAAAATGAAAATAAATAAGGAAACACAAGCTTTAAATGATCGATTAAACAAGATGGATTTAATATTTATAGGACATTCCATCCAAAAACAACAGAATATACATTCTTCTCAAGGGCTCATGGAATATTCTCCAGGATAGATCTACCTTGGGTCACAAATCAAGCCTTGGTAAATTTAAGAACATTGAAAACGTATCAATTATCTTTTCCAACTACAATGCTATGAGACTAGATATCAATTACAGGAAAAAATCTGTAAAAAATACAAACACATGGAGGCTAAACAATAAACTACTTAATAACCAAGAGATCACTGAAGAAATCAAAGACAAAATTAAAAAATATGCAGAAACAAATGACAATGAAAATATGAGAAACCAAAACCTATGGGATGCAGCAAAAGCAGTTCTAAGAGGGAAGTTTACAGCAACACAATCCTACCTTAAGGAAAAAGAAAGATCTCAAATAAGCAACCTAACCTTACACCTAAAGCAATTAGAGAAAGAAGAAAAAAATACCCCCAAAGTTATCAGAAAGAAAGAAATCATAAAGATCAGCTAAGAAATAGATGAAAAGGAAATGAAGGAACCGATAGTAAAGACCAATAAAAGTAAAAGCTGGTTCTTTGAGAAGATAAACAAAATTGATAAACCATTAGCCAGACACATCAAGAAAAAAAGGGAGAAGACTCAAATCAATAGAATTAGAAATGAAAAAGGAGAAGTAACAACTGACACTGTAGCAATACAAAGGATAATGAGAGATTACTACAAGCAACTATATGCCAATAAAATGGACAACCTGGAAGAAATGGACAAATTCTAAGAAAAGCACAACCTTCCGGAACTGAACCAGGAAGAAACAGAAAATATAAACAGACCAATCACAAGCACTGAAATTGAAACAGTGATGAAAAATCTTCCAACAGACAAAAGCCGAGGACCAGATGGCTTCACAGGAACATTCTAGGAAACATTTACAGAAAAGCTAACACCTATCCTTCTCAAACTCTTCAAAATATAGCAGAGGGAGGAACACTCCCAAACTCTTTCTATGGGCACCATCACACTGATACCAAAACCAGGCAAAGATGTGAAAAAGAAAGAAAACTACAGGCCAGTATCACTGATGAACATAGATGCAAAAATCCTCAACAAAATACTAGCAAACAGAATCCAAAAGCACGTTAAAAGGTTCATACACCATGATCAAGTGGGGTTTATCCCAGGAATGCAAGGATTCTTCAATATATGCAAATCAATCAAAGTGATACACCATATTAACAAATTGAAGGAGAAAAACCATATGATCATCTCAATA
The DNA here is from genome assembly GCF_039906515.1 of Pseudorca crassidens. NCBI lineage: Eukaryota > Metazoa > Chordata > Mammalia > Artiodactyla > Delphinidae > Pseudorca > Pseudorca crassidens. Next base: position 59,568,591 of record NC_090304.1, read on the forward strand.
GATGCAGAGAAAGCTTTTGACAAAATTCAACACCCATTTATGATAAAAACCCTCCAGAAAGCAAAGTAGGCATAGAGCGAACTTAACTCAACATAATAAAGGCAATATATGACAAACCTACACATCATCATTCTCTATAGTGAAAAACTGAAAGCATTTCCAGTAAGTTCAGGAACAAGACAAGGTTGCCCACCGTCACTGCTATTTTCCAACATAGTTTTGGAAGTTTTAGCCACAGGAATCAGAGAAGAAAAAGAAGTAAAAAGAATCCAAATCAGAAAAGAAGAAGTAAAATTGCCACTGTTTGCAGGTGACATGATACTATACAAAGGGAATCCTAAAGATATTACCAGAAAACTACTAGAGCTAATCAATGAATTTGGTAAAGTAGGAAGATGCAAAAGTAATGCCCAGAAATCTCTTGCAGTCCTATACACTAATGATGAAAAATCTGAAAAGAAATTAAGGAAACACTGCCATTTACCACTGCAACAAAAAGAATAAAATACCTAGGAATAAACCTACCTAAGGAGACAAAAGACCTGTATGCAGAAAACTATGACACTGATGAAAGAAATTAAAGATGATATAAACAGATGCAGAGATATACCATGTTCTTGGACTGGAAGAATTAATATTGTGAATATTACTATACTACCCAAAGCAATCTGCAGATTCAACACAATCCCTATCAAACTACCAATGACATTTTTCACAGAACTAGAACAAAAAATTACACAATTTTTATGGAAACACAAAAGACCCCGTATAGTCAAAGCAATTTTGAGAAAGGAAAACGCAGCTGGAGGAATCACACTCCCTGACTTCAGATTATACTACAAAGCTACAGTAATCAAGACATTATGGTACTGGCACAAAAACAGAAAAATAGATCAATGGAACAGGTAGAACGCCCAGAGATAAACCCACGCACATATGGGCACCTTGTCTTTGATAAAGGATGCAAGAATATCCCGTGGAGAAAAGACAGCCTCTTCAATAAGTGGTGCTGGGAAAACTGGATAGCTACATGTAAAAGAATGAAGCTAGAACACACCCTAGCACCATACACAAAAATAAACTCAAAATGGATTAAAGACCTAAATGTAAGGCCAGACACTATTAAACTGTTAGAGGAAAACATAGGCCGAACACTCTATGACATCAATCACAGCAAGATCCTTTTTGACCCATCTCCTAGAGAAATGGAAATAAAACCAAAGATAAACAAATGGGACCTAAGGAAACCATAAGACGAAAAGACAACCCTCAGAATGGGAGAAAACATTTGCAAATGAAGCAACTGACAAAGGATTAATCTCCAAAATTTACAAGCAGCTCAGTATCAAAAAAACAAACAACCCAATCCACAACTGGGCAGAAGACCTAAATAGACATTTCTCCAAAGAAGGTATGCAGATTGCCAACAAACACATGGAAGAATGCTCAACATCATTAATCATTAGATAAATGCAAATCAAAACTACAATGAGATATCATCTCACATCTGTCAGAATGGCCATCATCAAAAAATCTACAAACAACAAATGCTGGAGAGGGTTTGGAGAAAAGGGAACACTCTTGCACTGTTGGTGGGAATGTAAATTGATACAGCCAGTATGGAGAACAGTATGGAGGTTCCTTAAAAAACTAAAAATAGAACTACCATATGACCCAGCAATCCCACTACTAGGCATATACCCTGAGAAAACCATAATTAAAAAAGAGTCATGTACCAGACTGTTCATTGCTGCTGTATTTACAATACCCAGGACATTGAAGCAACCTAAGTGTCCATCGACAGACGAATGGATAAAGAAGATGTGGCACATATATACAATGGAATATTACTTAGCCATAAAAAGAAACGAAATTGAGTTATTTGTAATGAGGTGAATAGACCTAGAGTCCGTCATACAGAGTAAATTAATTAAGAAAGAGAAAAACAAATACTGTATGATAACACATATATATGGAAAGTAAAAAAAAAAAGTCATGAAGAATCTAGGGGCAAGATGGGAATAAAGATGCAGACCTACTAGAGAATGGACTTGAGGATACAGGGAGGGGGGAAGGGTAAGTTGGGACAAAGTGAGAGCGTGGCATGGACATATATACACTACCAAACGTAAAATAGATAGCTAGTGGAAAGCAGCCGCATAGCACAGGGAGATCAGCTCAGTGGTTTGTGACCACCTAGAGGGGTGGGATAGGGAGGGTGGGAGGGAGGGATATGCAAGAGGGAAGAGATATGGGGACATATGTATAACTGATTCACTTTGTTATAAAGCAGAAACTAACACACCATTGTAAAGCAATTATACTCCAATAAAGATGTTCAAAAAAAATCAAACATAACAAAGTGACAAATGTATATATGAATTATTATTATCAGAATTATTGTGTGCAGAAGCAAAAGAAAGAATGAAACAAGATGATTTGTATATGGTGGACTTGTACAAAAATAGGAATATCTGAGTTGCAGATGTGTAGCCAACCAGGACTAAGGATTAGAGAGATCAATACTGCGACTTTTTAAACGCTATTACAAAACAAAATTGACACACAAAACAAAACAAACAAAAAAACTAAATATAAAGAACCATCATTTTACAATACAGATGGATCCAGTTTTATAGGGCCTAACACTTAGGCAGTGCTTGAGATCTGGCCCTCTTTAAGAAAGAGCATAAAACTAATTAGGATAAAATAGTCCTGAAAATGATATTTATTTAGATTTTTGAAAGAAATAACACATTTGATAACAAATTAAGTTTTGTGGTGAATACCACAAATATCACAAAATCCAGAAAAAGGGGCTCTAGAATACTTTCTTATTGTTTTCTAGATTTTTTTAATCAACTCTTTATATAACACCAATTATAATATCCTTTTCCTTAGGAAATAAATCATTCAGTCATTCTTTTATTTTTATTTTATTAACGATAGTTTAGCTTTTTAAATTTTTCATTTTACAAATTGTTACAGGAGGTGTGATGTAAATTTTCAAGATTGCTGTCAAATTAGAAAAGTGTCAACTTCTTTATCATATATGATTTTTAATACCTGAAAAAATTTTTCACAGCCTAGTTTCTAGCTCTGTAATTTCTGTCTCCTCCCCTACCCACATATTTCTGCTCCTATGTTGCCTAGAGCAATTTGAGAATATGACTTTGATCTCTTTGCCTTTGAGTCAGCCCAGCAGACAGTAGGAGCATTCATGGGAGCTCTTCTGACACTGGGATGGATCTGAATAATTTTACCTCTACATGGATGTGACTGTGAACAATATAAGTATATCCCACTATACACAAACTAAATGTATCCCTTCCTCTACCTTAGTCAGATCCCCAAATTGTTCTTGGAGACTTCAATACCATCTGCCAAGAAAGGAAGTATGACAGAAAGACATGTGGAGTGGAAAGAGAAAGCTGACCCAAGAGGAGATTGTAATTATATTTAAAATTGTAAATTATATATATATATATATACATATTATATATATATTATATATATATATATGATATACACATATATGACTATAAGAAAACCAAGGCCTTGAAAGGGACCCATGCAAGTGCGGAGCCTGGAAAAATACACTTCGTTGGCTAAAATCATCTCTGAAGATATAATAAAACCATATTTTGTGATATTTTTCCATAAAATAGGAATTCTGCTCTAAATGGGCTGAGGATGAGAGGCCAGCAGCACATCTAGGGAGAAATATCCAGTGCACAATAATTATAAATTGGAGGCACTGGAGGGGAAGTAGACAGAAAGGCAACCATCCTTGGCAAGGTGGTCGCTGGGGGATACTAAATAATTGACTATTAAAATAACACAACCTCTTTAAGAGAGATAGATTTGAAGGACTGGCACACTAATGAACTGTGTCCAAAAGTATACAAACAGCAATGGAAATGTGGCATGGGGCTAATTTCCTCTCCACTGTGACCATATGCTTGCTGAAGGCATCAACGGCACTGATTTTTCAGGGACAGCTCTGTGAAGTGCATTTTATCTGCGTTGCTGACAAATATCCGAGAACACAATAAAATCTCAAGATTGCTGTTTGCGGCCCTTTCACAAATCAGCTACAATTTATTTCAGCAGGAGTTGATATTAAGAGAAAAGCCTACTCTCCCATCTGCATGGACCAAATAAATCTCCCTTCAACCCAGGAGCAAAGGTCCTTCAGATTAACTCTTCATGGATGGGTTGCTTGTCGCCATTTCTGAGTCAACACAGATGGGTGTGTGTGCTGTAATTCTGTTCCTGAGCACAGTCCTCTGATTACTCTAAAATAGCAAACAGTGGAAATAAGATGACAGGCAGAAAATGAAAGGCTTTAGATACTTAGGGAGTCCCTGAACAAAAGTAAATCAGTGTTGTTCCATTTCTAAGTAATTGGCTATTAAGAAACTTGGGCTTGGCACAATTAAATTATCCAACTAAACTAGAAGTTGTGTTTACCCACAAAACACATGTAACATCATGGTAATTAGGCATGGCCTAGAGAGCTGACAGCTAAGCCGAGGACCCCATATGATTCTGAAGTAGCACAGAAAAGAAGATACATGGATTGATGGGAAAGAATGCCCTTCTCCCTAACCCCTGAAGTCAGAATTAGCTGTCACCATTGCAAAATGTCTCTAGAGAAAAGGGAAGTCAGTGGCAAGCCTGCAATGAAAATGTGAAGGCAAGAGGAGAAAAACTGAACTGAGTTTGTTTGTTTGTTTTCCTGTCTTCTTTTTCAATTGCCAATGACTTTCCCTGTATTTTGCAGGATTCAGGATAGGTAAATGTGGCTACACTGGACATTATAGAATTTTGAGCATTTTATTGCATTCTATTGTGGCTGCAGTGACAAGTGAAGCATGTTGTAGAGGTTGAATGGTTTAAAAAAATCCCCATGCTCTCAACCACTGTGATCAAGATGGAAGATTTACCATTACCATCTTTACAGCCGGCTCATGACATTATGATACTATGTATCAGTATGACACTTTGCAAAGAGAATGTACAGGAGGTCATCCTCAGGGGAAATGAAAACACTTCCTGGGTTAGCATATTAGGCATTTCTACAATATGCTACCTACAGAACAAAGTTGGATATTCTTCTACTAGAAGTCATCAGCTGAAACTTCCATGACTGTAGCTGTCAGATAGGAGGTATACACTGTTTAGTGGTCCTACCAACTATCAGTGGTAAAATTTACATGAGCATAAACAACTGAGGGCAGACTTAGAATTGATATACCTAACAGTGATCTCCCCAAGGGCTGTCACACATGGATGTTCAGGTAGTGCTCTACCCAAAAGTGCCCCAGCAGAGGTGGGCAAATGGAGATGGGAATCTTGCCAGGCAGACTGCCCAGTGTATCAGCCTCCAAGGGGGTACTTCTGCAAATTTGCTCAAAGACCTATGCATTGCATAGTCATCTCACAGGTTGTATATGAACAAGTCGTTTCATCCTAAATCACCCAGATCAGCAATTTTTCATGATGGGGCAAACCCAAAAGGGCAACATGGTATCTATGAGACTTTCCCCTCCAAACAGCTCCCCCTCTTCTTAGTACCTTATGATCAGTAGAACGGTGGGAGAGAGTAACAGACTTTTAAATAATATAAGTAGACTTGGTTCCAATTACAACCACTACTGCCATTCAGGGATGTGTAATCTGAGACAAAGCATTTGACTTCTCAGAGCACAAGTTTCTGCTTCCTCACCTCACCTTTCAGAATTGGAGTCTTCTCTAAGGAATCAAAATATGGGAAGTAGGAGCAGTGAATTTTTGGACTCAATAACTGTGTACATTGGTGATGTTATTTGTCTCAACTATCCCTCCTGCATTTTAAAGTAATTTTGTTTTTGGCATAACTGGTACGCTTATGCTTTCTAATTGAGCAGCACTTCTGATTGGCATACTTTGTTCAAAACCTTTTACTTGTAAATTGCAGTTTTCTAAAACTAGTGAAAAAAATCCTGGCAATATCCTTTCGCCTAGCTAAGGGAACAGTTGGGGGAAGAGGCAGTTCCACCACTTGGCAGCTTCTCAAGAGATAAAGAAAGAGCATACAAAATAATTGCTAATGTTTCCTTTTTTAAAAAATCCAGGATTTGTCATTCAAACTCCTTCAAAATCCACACGCACTTAAATATGTGTATATTCCTCTATAGAAAGATCTTCCAAGCAATACCAAAATGACACCTCCTCTCAAGATGCTTTCACTCCAATGAGGGAAATAGCCGTATAACCAAGGGACTATAAAGCAAGTCATTCATTTATTGGTGAATCGATTCATTCATTTAAATATTTATTAATATTTATTGAGCATTTGACATGCCTTAGAAACTGTACCAGATGCTAGTGACAGTGAGATGCAGTGTATCTCCTGCATTAAAGGAGTTCACAGTCTAAAGGGAGAGAGACATAGCTATGTCAATCATTACACTCCTGTGTGACAAGTGTTAAGTTGTGGAGATTTGTGGAACAGGGCTAAGACCTTTATATATAAAAGTATGGAACTGTGTTTCTACCAAGACTCTAGTATGAAACCACTTTTGAATCTTTGCCCAATGTTAATGATTCTCACAGCTCCTTGTCTTTCCTGTTCCATTTGGCCTGAATGGTCATTTAAGATCTCTCCTTGAAAATTCTTCCCATTCTCAAGGCCTTTTTTTCAACTGAGATTGAATTGACATATAACATATTAGTTGCAGATGTACAACATAGTCAGTCAATATTTGCCTCTATTGCGAAACGATCACAACAATAAGTCTAGTTAATGTCTGTTAACGTACATAGCTACAAATTTTTTGTGTGTGATGAGAACTTTTAAGATCTACTCGCTTGGCAACTTTCAAATATGCCGTACAGTATTATTAACTATAGTCACCATGCTATACATTCTATCCCATAACTTATTTATTTACAACTGGAAGTTTGTGTCTTTTGATCTCCTTTACCCTTCTTGCCCCCCTGGCTCTGGCAACCACCAATCTGTTCTCTGCATCTGTGAGTTCATTATTTTATGGGTTTTGTTTTTAGAGTCAACATATAAGTGAGATCATATGGTATCTGTCTTTCTCTGTCTGACTTACTCACTTACAGTCAAGGCCTGCTTCTGTCACAACTTCTGCTATGAAACTTCCTCTTAATCTTTCAGGCAGCATTTCTTGCTCTGCCCAACATAAATCCATATTCAGTTACAAAGATAGCAGTTAAGTCGATTTTATTATAGTCGTTAAGTGAAGTCTTATTTGTTCATATTACTATTTTCCCCATTAAGCTGGGGGCCTCTCAAGGCTGCCTTCCCCTTCCTTCTGGAGACTACAAATGTCTAGCATGGTACCCAGTGCGTGAAAGTCTCAGTGAAGGCCTACAGAACAAATAAAGAGTTTTACTGATACTTTTGTGGAAAGATGTAGAGTTCAAGTGTAGAGTCTTCTTTAAATACTTTGAAGATAACTTCAGTTGCTCACATTTATACATAAATGATTGGAAGTAATTAGATAGGCTCTCATTCCTAAGTGTAAATGCAGTTTTAACAATGCTCTCCTAGAGAAAATAGCATGGGCTCTGGGGGGTCACCAATAGAGTTCAAATCTCAGTTTTTCATTTATCCTTATTATGAGTTTGTCCAAAAATCTGAACCATTATGAACTTTAGTCTACCTGATAATATTTCTTGACAATTAAATATTAATCTACTTCATTCAACTGAAAAGATTGGCTTCGTTGAGGCATGTGTATTTGGAGATTATAACAAACTCAGGCAACACATTATTGTAACATTGCAATGCAATCCTCATCTATTTGGATTGTCCCTTCCATGACATTCACCAAACCTTGTATATTTTTTGATGCAAGTGAATTTCCTAAGAAATGACTTTTAGATCTATGACAAGCTGGCACTCTATATGCTGCCAGTATTAAAGGAGATGCCACCTTGAAGGCCGATTGACCAGGGAGGGAATAGCATCATAGAACCCACTACCAAGAGGCCTAGGAAAAACGATTATTTCTCAGTTTTATTTCAGCATTTTAAATCTGCATTTATGAAATATGACTTTGCAGAATGACTGTAGTTCATACCAAATAGAATATTTAGTGAACAGCCTCCTGAAGCCCAGGGAAAGCTGGTGGGGCAGTGATGTAACAGGCTTAGTATGGACTGCAGAGACCTTTTCATACCTCAATTTCTATTATTATACAAAGAATGCGTTGTACTGCACTGATTTACCCTGGCCCCGGACTTCTTATTGCATGTCAGCTACATTTCCCATCATAGCACCATTCAGTCTCTTCCACCAAGAAACTTGTATCTCACTGCCCTCCATCTTCCTTGTGTTTGGGTATTTATCCTTCAAGACTTAAACACGATCTCCTCCTGGAATATCCCTACTAGGTTTCCAGACTGAGTGAGGTGGACCTCCCTTGTATATCTCTTTCATCACACTTAGGTCACATTTTATTTGTTGAATTACAGGTTAGTATTTCTCTCATTCACAATAATGGCTTTGCTTCACTCATCTCTTAATCATCTGAATCTAGGAAAATGACTGGTAATAATAGATGCCTATTTACATCTGATCTAAGAGCCCAGGAAGAAAGGAATGAGATTGTAACTCAGTAAGATTTGGTGAATTTGTAACTCTGTATCCATGTGCTAGATTACTTGTCATCACCTGGTATGTGGGTCCCTATCCCTTACATTTTATAGTCCAGCAGATAGCTTGAAATTCTCATTACTGTTATTCTTTCCAAAAAGTAATGAATGAGAGAAAGAAAAGAAAGAAAGAAAGAAAGAAAAAGAGAGAAAAGAAAGAGAAAGAAAGAAAGGAAGGAAGGAAGAAAGAAAGAAAGAAAGAAAGAAAGAAAGAAAGAAAGAAAGAAAGAAAGAAAGAAAGAAAGAAGAAAGGAGGAAGTGAGGAAGGAAGGGCAGGAAGAAGAAAGGAAAGAAAGCAGGCTAAAAATGATAAAATTGTCTTCTGAAATTCTGGAATAGATTCTGTTTTGGTCTCTGATTCCTTATGGAGTCATGCTGAAGCCTTGCTTAAGTGTGTCCCTGTATTGATAATTGACTGAATTGGAGTTAACTAAGGATTTTTGTTTTATTTTGGTTTTCCCCCAGAGCCAATATAACCAATATTTTTTTTTTTTTGCATTCTCAGTAGAACTAATTCAATCCACCAAGCATTTATTGAGCACATAATATACACTAAACAAGGCAAGAACAAAAATTTGAGCAAGTCATGTTCTCTGTATGCACAGGAAGAAAATGAGTGAACAGATTTGTAACTGCTTATGTGCCATGCAAACTTTTGGTGTGAACATGTAATTAAATACGGGGGCATGTGTTCCCACATATTTAATTTTCTAGTCTGTGTCCCAGCGTCACACAGCCTGCCATGTGGAGGAGAAAAGGATAGCATATGGGCAGGCTGCATTTCCACAATCTACTCTGGACAGTAGGCAGGTCACCTTGAAGGATGAGTCCTCCCTTGCTCCTGATTTTCCAAAGTATCCAGGAGAATAACACAGGTTTGTTTTTAAATGCAATTGGTTGGATTTTATTTTTTAGGAGGAAGATTTTTGTGTGTGTTTGGGTGAGATATTTTAGATAAACATCTTCATCCTCTAAAAAGAGGGAAAACTAACAATGTACCTCTGAGATTAGGTGGGTAATTTAGAACATCAAGTCATTTCACGTCCCTGGGGTGCACAAAGGCACAGAGCCTGGCGCTCAGAATCAATAATCAAAACAAATCCTACCCCAGTAGGACATATGGAATCTGTCCAGTTAATAAAAGCTTGAGCTCCTATTTTTATATTTATCCTCACACTAGGGAGACAGTAGTACCATAAAGGAGTTTTGTTCAAAAGCCACTAGCCCTTTTCAGAAGCGAGTTTTCCTTTAAATAGGCTTCTTTCCTTCTCTTTCTTTCCTTTCTCTCCTGTTTTAATTAAAGCAGATTGAAAGGAAGGGTTCATGTTTTCGAAGCCAGATTTTCTGTTTTCAGGTTTGGCTCTGAGCTCTCTATTTGATGACTAAACCAGGCACTTCACATGCTTGCTAAACAAAGTATTTTTTGTTTGTTTGTTTTCCAGAAACCTCAGGGAACATAGGGATTTTGGAATCAACCTCTATGGATTCCTTGCCAAACCCCTGAAAGTCCCACTGTTGTTTTGGGGAGAAAAGATAGGGTGTCTGTGGTTAAAAATCTAGTCGGCTTCCAGGGTTTGGGTAAAATAACTACTTCTTGTACAACTGAGGTCAAAGGTGGCAGACAGTTAAAGTGCAAGAGAATGAGACTGGGCCGGGGGTGAAGCAGCACAGAGAAAATTATAGAACCAGGAAGGAGTGCATTTCCAGTACAGGTCTCTCATCAATCCAGAACTCTGCTGGGCTGTCCATGGCTTCTGGGGTTTGAGAGGAACCCAGATAGTCCTCTCTTTAGTTCACAATGAAGCTCCCACTATGAGACATCAAAGAAAAAAAAAGTCTTCCAAAAATCACACTTGCAATTTAATCCATTTGGGGAAAGGACAGAACATAAAATTGAATACTCTCTAGTGAGACCAGCTTCCTAGTCACAGAATTGATCCTAAAAGGGAGTCAGAGGAGATAGAACATGGTCTGACTTCAGACAACATGGACTTTAGTCTTCATTTCGGCTACTCTCTGGGTAAAAATAAGGAAAATTATTTCATCTCTTTGAGGCTTAGTTGGCTCATTTTAAAAATAATGCATATGTTTTATTCACCATGCTTCTCCTATGCCAGGGCTTGTACTAATATCTTGACTAGTATTACCTCATTTGATCCTCTAAACAACTCTAAGGGGTAGAAAATATTGTTATATCTAATTTCAAATGAGGAAACTGAAGCTTAGAGAGATCAACCCACTAAAACGTCAAGTGGGACTATCTTGCAAGGGAGTAGTTAAAATAGTAAAAATAAAATATTTTGGTGTGCAGCAGCCAGAGTGATGCTAGTCATGCTGGGGGAGCTAGTGGCAGTGGTGGAGGTGCTGGTGGTTGGAACCATGATCTGGTAACTAGCACACAAGCAAAGGAGTGAGGACCCAGGTGGAGGCACATACAACTTAGCTTAGTGCCTTGCATGGAGTAGCTATGCAACAAATAGGCATTGATTGACATTGCCAGGATTATGGGATGTTGACATGGCCAGAACTAGGTGTCGGCCATCAGGACTTTGGAGACTGGATGGCATTTTTATGGAGCACACACCTCAAGCCTTGCTTATCTAAACTGTACCCTATCAGAGAAGATGTGCACAACGTTTGGTAAAGGCAAATCTGTGATGAAGAGCTATGGAACTCCATGGATGGTTCAGTGTGGGTAGCATACTAACACTTTCGGAAACGGGTTCTGCACTTTTCTAAAATTTTTCCTTAAGCAGCTAGGCTGTTTAAAACTCAGGTTTCAATAAAACTCAAACCATCTGGACCTTTTCAAACTCAGGCTTCAATATTGCCCAAACTACCTATAAAAATGCAAGTCCAGTATTAATATTAAGATTTTACGCTTGTGAGGAATAAATGAATTGAATATGCACACTTCGTAAATGTACTCACACTGATTATAAGCTTATGTAATTGAAAAAAATGGGCCCTTAAATGGCATTAATTGTAAAAATGAAGTTGCATGTATTTTAAAATACAAATTGCTTCAGGCAAAGACTTTCAGGTGATGTTTGATGTTGGAGTTAAATATCTGGGGAAAAGGAGATGGGGAGTCTCTTCCCAGGTTATATTTTCTCTTTTGATGATCAGCTGTCAATACAATATAAAGTATTAAATACCTATTATGATCTTTGCTAATGTCATTTAGTTTAACCTCACAAAAACTCTGCAAAGCAAGTATCTATCTTCCCTTTTGAGATGCTGAAGTTGGGGAACAGGGACTTGAAAGCATTGAGAGGTTCTGCAGGTCTGCAGAAGGGTTGTGATGGGAGTGCAGGTTTGACCACAAAACCGATGTTCTCACTTAAAGCGAACAAACCACGGCGATACATCTCCTTGCTCTAGGTACTTTTTACAGTATGTTTGCCTTGTTCTCCTAGGCTAATTTTAGGCAAAATGTCTCTCCAACTAGAATCTTTCTTTCCAAGCCTGACTCCCTTGAGGAGTGTGGTGTCTTCTCCAACCCTCACTTTTGCCATGTATCTGGAATGGCATCTAGAGAAAGTTGGGACACCCCCTGAAAGCTATATTGTAAATGGCCTTTCCTGTATAAGAAAATACCAATTAGAATCCATCAATATCAAGTTTGAAGATTCCCAGAAGGCACATCTAACTGGGAAAGACAAATGCCATCTAACTGGAGGAGTTCTGATCCTTCCCCTTCAAACATTCATGGTCTACTGAGAGAAGCAGACAATAAGCAGACGATCATTAAACAATGCAGGAAGTGAACATGAGGGCACGATAGGAAGAAAGAGAAGAGGCACCTAATCCAATCTGGGATTAGAGGGTGGTGATTTCTGGAAACGGGGTGCCTGAAATTGATCTTGAAGCTGGTTGTGGGATAGACATGAGAAATGGTGAGTGGTAGGCTAGGGGGAGACAGTGGCAGAGAGTACAGAATAAACAATCATTAAGGAGACAAAAATCACAGGAACTTCAAGTGTTTCTGTGTTGTTGGGACAGAAAGTATGATGTGGGCAGTGACAGGGCATGAGTCTGAAGCGATAAGGCATGGCCTGGACATTAAGGGACCTGCACTCATGAAACGGAGCTTGGACCTTCACCTCTGCAGGACAGAAAGCCACTGAGAGGTCCAGCAGGAAAGCTGATTCTCAGATCTGTATTTTAGATTAAATACCATGTAATACTAATGTTAATACTACTAATAATAATTCTGTTGTTTCGAGGACTGAGGTTCTTTTCAGATTTTTTTATCCCAGGCTGGATGCCTTGCTTGTGTTTGCCTGGCTGGCTCACCACTGTGAACATAGTGCCTCAATATTCCAGATGTCTCTTTGGAGCTAAGCTAGTTCCTTTAGCCCTTTTCTTATTTCACTAGGACCTTATTGCACACCCTAGCCTGTCTTAGGCTACCTCAAATCCAAATGTGCTTTGCTTCCCGGGCATAAGTTACCATGACCTCCTTTGAGTGTATACCATTGTAATCCCCCAAAGTCCTGTTCTCACTTAAATGTGAGAGGTATGGGAAAGAAAACACAGTCATCCAAGTTCGTTTTCATGGATTACCTCACTAATTCATACAAAACAATGCATAGGTATTATTAATACCAACCACATTTTACAGATGGGGAAAGGAGGCACAGAGGCTGTTAAGTGGCAGAGCTGGGCTTTTTGGAGATCCTGGACTCGCACACACTATGCAACAGGTATATTAAGTCACTTTCAACTCTAACTTTAAGCAGTAATACTGGGACTGGCAGAACCCAGATCTTGGGTTTGTCTGCCAATTCTATGACAGATTTTTATCCAATTTTTATTTCATTTTTAAAGCTATTTTAATTATTAATAGAAACACCACTTTAGATTGTTTTCCTGCTCTGCAGCTTTCAAGCAGGTACATACATCCCCTCTCTTCTCCTGAATGAAGGTACATTGCCAGGATCTAAGAATCATTACATACAATGCAACAGCGACCCTACAGAATAGTTGCCATTTTAGAAATTCCCCAGCCATCGACAGGAGTGACAGCAGTCACAGAAATCAGATGCAGTGCCCAGGAGGTAGGTTGTTTGTAAAATGTATCTTTCCTGCCATTTCTAAACTTCTCTCCTTCTAGTTGAGAGAGTAAGACATTTCTTCTCTTTAGTCAGTTAACTGTAACTAAACAGAGGACATTACCACAAGGAGAATAGCTCTGTGCTACTGAAAAAGCCAAGGCCCCCATGCTAGAAAAATATCTTCTAAAATAGAAATCCTATAAAGGCCTTTTCTAAAGCAGTATAGCAATATGTGATGGGGCTGAGGGGTTTTGTTACTATGAGTCTTTGTGATTCATAAAGATGGATGCAGTGGCAATGGAGATAGAATTCTCTGGTTTCCAATTTCAGGGAGAGAGGCCACTGAGAGGAACAACAAATTATATCTTCATATCCAATCCTTCTGATAACTCTGTGGGCAAAAATAATAGCTGGTAGGAAATACAGACATCTATTCCCATGAAGAGACACCAAATCTGTGTCTCCTGGTGTGGAAGAAAGTGAGGAAAAACAAAACAAAGTACAAAAACAAAAATAAATCTGATTGAATGGACAAATTCATTTGCCATCAGTACTATCAGACTTTCCTGAACAACCTCTTAGCCTGAGGAGCTTCCCAATGATGCTGGAATTATTTCTTTGGACTTCTGCTTTAACCTTGGTACTTCTTTTAATTACTCTAAATTAGTTTCATTTTCTAAGAAGAAATTAATGTGAATCATCATCAGTTCTAGCTGTTATTGATTCTAACTGGACTTCATAAAAGCTAAGTGTCCCCAGGGAATTTTCTTGACCTTTACAATCTTCCTTTCTCTTATCTGCATAGTGGGGATGATACCTTTCTCCTACCCCATGGTAATATGGTGAGGGTTTGATAAGAAGGAAAACCACACAATTTATTGCTGACAAACATCACATTTAATACATTGTACACTGTACAATTATCTTCTTAGTCCATGGAATGTAAAGAATTGCTAATTATATTTTATTATGATCACTCAGTGGTTGGGGTATTCTCCAATCTAGTGGTTCACAAACATTTCTCTCTCCTCTATCTTCTATAAATTGAAGACCCCAAAAAGCAGTTTTTTAAAATGTGGGTTATATATACCAATATTTACCATTTAGAAATTAAAACTGATTTTTTGAAGTTTATTTCTTCATCTAAAAATTACAGTATTATACTCAGGCATTGACATACGTTATTTTTATAAAAAATAATACTTTCTAAAACAGAAACAGATTTAATAAAGAGAGTGGCATGTATATTTTTCACAAATCTCTAACGTCTGGCTTAGTTGAAGGCATCTATGTTCATATATCTGCTTCTGTATCTAATATGTTATGATACATACATATATATGTGTACATACACGTATATATGTGTATAAACATAAATATATATATTTTTGGTTGAAGTATATGAGGAAATCTGTCTGCTTAAAGATATGTAGTGAGAAAAACATAGGTTCTTACAGATCCTCTGAAAGGTCTCAAGGATCTCCGAAGATGGAACTCAGTTTTATTCAAACACTAATTTCTACTACCCTCTATATCTCATGTATCTTGCTGATAGCCCTATAGAAAGAGTACTAATCTGAAGGGTCAAGTGCCCAGTTATTGATTATGCCTTGACCATGGGTTAAAGAATTAGACACTTGGACATTTCTCTCTTTCCCAACCACATGATGGAAGTGGTAAGCTGACTCTCTGTACCATCTAGTTTATCACTTTGTATGCCAGGCCTGGTTCCCTTTCTTCCCCTAATTTGTACTTTGAGCCTGAAGTGAAGGCTATGGACACATTATATATATATATATATATATAAATATATATAAAATTTAATTTAATTTAATTTAAATCAAATTTTAAAAGTCAAAAGTGGCTAGCAGTTACTATACTGAACAGTGCAGATTTAAACGAAAAACAGCATATCTTCACATGAGAAGTGTTCATTAAATTTTATTTTATTCAAAAATTGGAATTCAATGTTGTTGTTGAAAAGAATGAGGTAAGTATATTAACCAACAGACAAAGATGTTTACCATGTGATTTTTTTTTTTTTTTTTTTTTGCGGTACACGGGCCTCTCACTGCCGTGGCCTCCCCGTTGTAGAGCACAGGCTCTGGACGCGCAGGCTCAGCAGCCATCACTCACGGGCCCAGCCGCTCCGCGGCATGTGGGATCTTCCCGGACCGGGGCACGAACCCGTGTCCCCTGCATCGGCAGGCGGACTCTCAACCACTGCACCACCAGGGAAGGCCCATGTGATGTATTTTGTATGAAAAAAATAGTTGAAAAATGTTAGAGACAGTATAGTGTATATTCATAGAAAATTTCTGAAAGCAGATATAGTCCCTTTTTGGGAAGTGTTGGACTTTCACTCCTATATATTTTTAGTGCTCTGAAACAAAGATTGTGTAGTATACAGAAAAGAATAAACATGAAAAATTAGTCATGATTGTGTACCTACAGATAATTACTGTTAAGAGTTAAAGATATTTTCTTCACTTACCAAATACATTCAAATAGATTGTTTAAAAGTTAGATATGAAAATTGAGAAATTTAAAATAGAAAAAAATTAATTTACCTCCTCTTGATATTAGAGAGTCATTTTTAAGTTTAAAAAGAGTGGAAAAAAAAACAAATTCCAAAGAAATGGTTCAATATATTTGAAATAAAAAATGTTATATTTTATGATACATGGCAAGGAAAATTAAATTCAAATAAACTGAGTAAAAATATCTGCCTTGGGCTTCCCTCGTGGCACAGTGGTTGAGAGTCTGCCTGCCGATGCAGGGGACACGGGTTCGTGCCCCGGTCCGGGAAGATCCCACATGTCATGGAGCAGCTGGGCCTGTGAGCCATGGCCGCTGAGCCTGCGTGTCCGGAGCCTGTGCTCCGCCATATGAGAGGCCACAAGACCAAGAGGCCCACGTACCACAAAAAAAAAAAAAAAAAAAATCTGCCTTCACAGTGGTAAACAGGACAATGTGGTGGTACGTAGGGATCCTGCTGGTCTCATTCATCATTGTATGCCCAGATCACTAAACAGAGTGCCCAACAGAAAGCTGTCCCTGTATAGATAGGTGTAAAATAAGAAGACATTTTTAGATACTAGAAAAGAACATGAATGAGCAATTCACACAAGAGGAAATGGAAGCAACTAATATAAATATGAAAAAGTTAAACTTTACTAATAAACAGTATGTGCAAATGGAAATAACATTTATACACAAACTTTTATTTTCAGAAGAGCTATACCTCCAATAATGCTAGAGAGACTAATATAATATAAAGTCTTATCTGTCAGAGGTGGTCATGAAATTAGTAAATCTCTCTGGAAAACAGTTCAGTTAAATGACTTATGACATTTAAGAATAATGATGTTCAACCAAAGCATTCTTTATAGTAGCAAAAATAGAGGGCAAATTAAATAGGGAACAATTTCAATATTGGTTATCTATATGATGGTAATTATATATGATGGCATAAGATATAATCACAAATATTTTAAGGAATTTTACATGGCATGGAAACTTTTTTTTTAAATTCATTTTACTTCATGTCTGTAGGTTTTAACATTTCTTGGAACAGATCATTTTCCACTGAAAATTTATATACAAACGTAATATGTAATATACAAATGGTATAAATTTAAGTTAATATTTATACATTTTTTGTGTTAAAATCTAACATTTATAGTACTACTACTTTTCAGTGAACTCAGGCGTGATAGATGGCACTGGCAACCATATGTAAGCTTCTACATCAAAACCATTCATTAGGGCTCTTTGATGAGCTAATGGTGGACTCTGGGAGGGCTGAAACCAAGAAGTACTTCCCAGAACTTTGGCTGCCAGCGTCCTTGTCCTCACAGAGAGCCACAGCCACCCCGTGCTTCTGCAGGAGACCCACCAACACTAGCAGCCGTGTGGCTGACAGGGTCTGGATGATCTAGCCGGGTGTCAGGCCTGTGTCTCTGAGGTGGAAGAGCTGAGTTCAGGACACTGGTCCACTAGAGACCTCCTGGCTGCACATAATATCAAACAGCGAAAGCTCTCCCAGAGATATCTATCTCAATGCTAAGACACAGCTCCTCTCAATGACAAGCAAGCTACAGTGCTGGACAGCCTATGCAAAACAACTAGCAAGACAGGATCACAAACCCCCCCATTAGCAGAGAGGCTGGCTAAAATCATAATCAGGTCACAGACACCCCAAAACACACCACCAGACATGGTCCTGCCCACCAGAAACACAAGATCCAGTCTCATCCACCAGAACACAGGCATCAGTCTGCTCCACCAGGAAGCCTACGCAACCCACTGAACCAACCTTAGACACTGGGGACAGACACCAAAAACAATGGGAACTACGAAACTGCAGCCTTCAAAAAGGAGATCCTAAACACAGTAAGTTAAGCAAAATGAGAAGACAGAGAAACACACGGCAGATGAAGGAGCAACATAAAACCCCACAAGACCAAACAAATGAAGAGGAAATAGGCAGTCTTCCTGAAAAAGAATTCAGAGTAATGATAGTAAAGATGATCCAAAATCTTGGAAATAGAATAGAGAAAATACAATAAACATTTAACAAGGACCTAGAAGAACTAAACAGCAAACAAACAATGATGAACAGCACAAAAGTTGAAATTAAAAATTTTCTAGAAGAATAACTAACAGATAACTGAGGCAGAAGAACAGATAAGTGACTTGGAAGATAAAAAGTGGAAATAACTACTGCAGAGCATAATAAAGAAAAAAAAAAAGAAAACAACTGAGGACAGTCTCAGAGACTTCTGGGACAACACTAAATGCACCAAAATGCAAATTATCAGGATCTAAGAAGAAGAAGAGAAAAAGAAAGTGACTGAGAAAATATTTCAAGGGATTATACTTGAAAACTTCCCTAATATGGGAAAGGAAATAGTCAAACAAGTCCAGGAAGCACAGAGAGTCCCATACAGGATAAATCCAAGGACAAATATGCCAAGAAACATATTAATCAAACTATCAAAAATTAAATACAAAGAAAAAATATTAAAAGCAGCCAGGAAAAAGCAACAAATAACATACAATAGAATCCCCATAAGTTTAACAGCTGATCTTTCAGCAGAAACTCTGAAAGCCAAAAGGGAGTGGCAGAACATACTTAAAGTGATGAAAAGGAAAAGCCTACAACAAAGATTACTCTACCCAGCAAGGATCTCATTCAGATTCGAAGAAGAAATTAAAACCTTTACAGACAAGCAAATGTTAAGAGAATTCAGCACCACCAAACTAGCTTTACAACAAATGCTAAAGGAACTTCTCTAGGCAGGAAACACAAGAGAAGGGAAAGACCTGCAATAACAAACCCAAATCAATTAAGAAAATGATAATAGGAACATACATATTCATAACTACCTTAAATGTACATGGATTAAATGCTCCAACCAAAAGACATAGACTGTCTGAATGGATACAGAAACAAGACCCATATATTTGCTGTCTACAAGAGACCCACTTCAGACCTAGGGACACATACAGAGTGAAAGTGATGGGATGAAAAAAAATATTCCAAGCAAATGGAAATCAAAAGAAAGCTGGAGTAGCAATCCTCATATCAGACAAAATAGACTTTAAAGAAAGACTATTGTAAGAGACAAAGAGGATACTACATAATGATCAAGGGATCAATCCAAGAAGAAGATATAACAATAGGAAATATGTATGCACCCACATAGGAGCACCTCAAAATATAAGGCAAATTTTAACAGCCATAAAAGGGGAAATTGACAGTGGCACAATCATAGTAGGGGACTTTCACACCCCACTTTCACCAATGGACAGGTCATGCAAAATGAAAATAAATAAGGAAACACAAGCTTTAAATGATACATTAAACAAGATGGACTTAACTGACATTTATAGGAAATTCCATCCAAAAGCAACACAATACCCTTTCTTCTCCAGTGCTCATGGAACATTCTCCAGGATAGATCATATCTTGGGTCACAAATCAAGCCTTGGTAAATTTAAGAAAACTGAAATTGTATCAAGTATCTTTTCCAACCACAGTGCTATGAGACTAGATATCAATTACAGGAAAGAATCTGTAAAAAATACAAACACATGGAGGCTAAAGAATACACTACCAAATAACCAAGATATCAGTGAAGAACTCAAAGACAAAATAAAAAAATACCTAGAAACAAATGACAGTGAAAGCACGGTGACCTAAAACCTATGGGATGCAGCAAAAGCAGTTCTGTGAGGAAAGATAAAAATACAATCCTACCTCAAGAAACAAGAAACATCTGAAATAAACAGCCTAGCCTTATACCTAAAGCAATTAGGGAAAGAAGAACAAAAAAACCCCAAAGTTACAAAAGGAAAGAAATCATAAAGATCAGATCAGAAATAAATGAAAAAGAAATGAAGGAAACAATAGCAAAGATCAGTAAAAATAAAATCCTGTTCTGTGAGAAGATAAACAAAATTGATAAACCATTAGCCTGACTCATCAAGAAAAAAAGGAAGAAAAATCAATAGACTTAGAAATGAAAAAGGAGAAGTAACAACTGACACTGCAGAAATACAACGGCTCATGAGAGATTACTACAAGCAACTATATGCCAATAAAATGGAAAACCTGGAAGAAATGGACAAATTCTTAGAAAAGTACAACCTTCCAGAACTGAACCAGGAAGAAATAAAAAATATAAACAGACCAATTACAAGCACTGAAATTGAAACTGTGAGGAAAAATCTTCCAACAAACAAAAGCCCAGGATCAGATGGCTTCATAGGCAAATTTTATCAAATACTTAGAGAAGAGCCAACACCTAAACTTCTCAAACTCTTCCAAAATATAGCAGAGGGAGGAACACTCCCAAACTCATTCTACAAGGCCACCATCACCCTGATACCAAAACCAGCCAAAGATGTCACAAAGAAAGAAAATTACAGGCAAATATCACTGATGAACATAGATGCAAAAATCCTCAGCAAAATACTAGCAAACAGAATCCAAAAGCACATTGAAAGGATCATACACCATGCTCAAGTGGGGTTTATTCCAGGAATGCAAGGATTCTTCAATATACGCAAATCAATCAACGAGATACACCATATTAACAAACTGAAGGAGAAAAACCATATGATCATCTCAATAGATGCAGAAAAAGCTTTCGACAAAATTCAACACCCATTTATGATAAAAACCCTCCAAAAAGTAGGCATAGAGAGAACTTACCTCAACATAATAAAGGCAATATATGACAAACCCACAGCCAACATCGTTCTCAATAGTGAAAAACTGAAAACATTTCCAGTAAGTTCAGGAACAAGACAAGGTTGCCCACTGCTATTTTCCAACATAGTTTTGGAAGTTTTAGCCACAGCAATCAGAGAATAAAAAGAAGTAAAAGGAATCCAAATCAGAAAAGAAGAAGTAAAACTGTCACTGTTTGCAGATGACATGATATTATACATAGAGAATCCTAAAGATGCTATCAGAAAACTACTAGAGCTAATCAATGAATTTGGTAAAGTAGGAGGATGCAAAAGTAATGCCCAGAAATCTCTTGCAGTCCTATACACTAATGATGAAAAATCTGAAAAGAAATTAAGGAAACACTGTCATTTACCACTGCAACAAAAAGAATAAAATACCTAGGAATAAACCTACCTAAGGAGACAAAAGACCTGTATGCAGAAAACTATGACACTGATGAAAGAAATTAAAGATGATACAAACAGATGGAGAGATATACCATGTTCTTGGACTAGAAGAGTTAATATTGTGAAAATTAGTATACTACCCAAAGCAATCTACAGATTCAATGCAATCCCTATCAAACTACCAATGACATTTTTCACAGAACTAGAACAAGAAATTACACAATTTGTATGGAAACACAAAAGACCCCAAATAGCCCAAGCAATCTTGAGAAAGAAAAAAGGAGCTGGAGGAATCAGGCTCCCTGCCTTCAGACTATACTATGAAGCTACAGTAATCCAGACAGTACGGTACAGGCACAAAAACAGAAATATAGTTCAATGGGACAGGATAGAAAGTCCAGAGATAAACCCATGCACAAATGACCACCTTATTTTTGATAAAGGAGGCAAGAATATACCGTGCAGAAAAGACAGCCTCTTCAATAAGTGGTGCTGGAAAACTGGACAGCTACATATAAAAGAATGAACCTAGAACACTCCCTAACACCATACATAAAAATAAACTCAAAATGGATTAAAGACCTAAATGTAAGGCCAAACAGTGTAAAACTCTTAGAGGTAAACATAGGCAGAACACTCTATGACATAAATCACAGCAAGATCCTTTTTGGCCCACCTCCTAGAGAAATGGAATTAAAACCAAAAATAAACAAATGGGACCTAATGTAACTTAAAAGCCTTTGCACAGCAAAGGAAAACATAAACAAAAGAAAAGACAACCCTCAGAATGGGAGATAATATTTGCAAATGAAGCAACTGACAAAGGATTAATCTCCAAAATTTACAAGCAGCTCAGTATCAAAAAAACAAAAAACCCAATCCAAAAATGGGCAGAAGACCTAAATAGATATTTCTCCAAAGAAGATATACAGATTGCCAACAAACTCAGGAAAGGATGCGCAACATCACTAAAATTAGAGAAATGCAAATCAAAACTACAATGAGGTATCACCTCACACTGGTCTGAATGGCCATCATCAAAAAATCTACAAGCAATAAATGCTGGAGAGGGTGTGGAGAAAAGGGAACCCTCTTGGACTGTTGGTGGGAATGTAAATTGATACATCCATTATGGAGAACAGTATGGAGATTCCTTAAAAAACTAAAAACAGAACTACCATATGACCCAGCAATCCCACTACTGAGCATACACCATGAGAAAACCATAATTCAAAAAGAGTCATGTACCACAATGTTCATTGCAGCACTATTCACAATAGCCAGGACATGGAAGCAAAACTAAGTGTCCATCAACAGATGAATGGATAAAGAAGATGTGGCACATGTATACAATGGAATATTACTCAGCCATAAAAAGAAATGAAATTGAGTTATCTGTAGGGAGGTGGATGGACCTAGAGTCTGTCATACAGAGTGAAGTAAGTCAGAAAGAGAAAAACAAATACTGTATGCTAACACATATATATGGAATCTAAAGAAAATAAAATGGTTCTGAACAACCTAGGGGTAGGACAGGAATAAAGATGCAGATGTAGAGAATGGACTTGAGGATGTGGGAGGTGGACGGATAAGCTGGGATGAAGTGAGAGATTGTTATGGATATATATACACTACCAAATGTATAATAGTTAGCTAGTGGGAAGCAGCTACATAGCACAGGGAAATCAGCTTGGTGCTCTTTGACCACCTAGAGGGGTGGGATAGGGAGGGTGGGAGGGAGATGCAATTTGGAGGGTATATGGATTGTACGTATATGCATTGCTGACTCACTTTGTTATAAAGCAGAAACTAACACACCAGTAAAGCTATTATACTCCAATAAAGATGTTAAAAAAATTGTTTTTTAGATTATTTTATGAAATTGTTATTTTTCTACAATTTTGAATGGTAAAAGAATTTTTAGTAAACTGTTAATAAAACAAGTCATCTTATAAATTAAATTAACCTTATTCAAAACCTTAAATGTAGAGTAGTAAAACTGTGATTTTAAGTAGAAATGATATAGCTTGTATAGCTTATAGATATTAAAGTTAGAAAAAAAATAACCAAAATTTATACCTAATACTGGAACTCTATACAATATGATATAATCATATAAGATATACATTTTTTCACTGCAAAACATTATTTTATTCTGAAGAGAGGGTGTTCCTTGTTGAAAATTTGACCTGAGATATTGGGGTGATGTATAGGTGCTATAATAATGACCCCTTCTTGCACTCTGTGTAGCAGGCCACATTCAGGCTCCATTTATATAGGACGTTCATGTATATCTTTAAAGTTTCCAATTAGTTGCACATGAAAGAATATCAGTTATATCTTGAGAGTAGAAAAAATAATTTCCAAGGTCTTCCTAAGATAGTCTGACACATTTGAATATGGTGGCATTTTTGTATGCTAATTTTAAAAATGGATAAAATGTATTTTTAAATAAAATTTTAATTAGCTACCCTAGAGCACTTTCACAGAACACTGCAATACAGAAATATAATAATTCTGCAGAATAGTTAATATTGCTATCACTTTAAATGTAGATATAAATGTATACAGAGATACAATACAGATAAAGCTATGCACAGGAGAAAAAAACCAAAGCACCAAAATATTGATAATATTATACATAGATTGTTATATGAAGATGTGTTTTCACTTTCAATTTTCTTTATTTTTTAAGATGTCTATTATGAACAATTTCATGTTACCAAAATTTGGTGTTATAGATGAAAAGATTTCTTTTCTCAAAGCTGTTTATTTTTTCATCATTTAGATGAGCCATGATATAATTTGAAAAGAAAAACTATGAGTTAGTAGTATTGATAGATATTATTTCCGTAGAAGATCTTCTTAATTGCCATGAGCCTTTTATTCCATCTAATTATCGTGCTTTCATTTATTCATCATTATGCAAATCGTTTTTTGAGAACACACTATATTCCAGGAACTGGTTTATTGCTGAGGAAATTTTTTTATCTAGGCCTTAGGGCTGGCAAATAATTTTGCAGCACATTAATGATGATACTTGTTTTTGTACTATTATAGTCAAGATATGCCTAAAAGCATCTTGCATAGAAAACCAGCTACTGAACTTTATGCAAATAAAAACATGCATAAAGTGTGTATGTATGCATGTACACGTCCAATCCTGTGTGTGTCAGTGTGAAGCAAATTATTTGTATTAAAATAATCCTATTTTAAAAATTTGGACAAACATTTACATGTTAAGCTCTAATTTCAAAGTTACTAATTCATTATTATTGTTGTTGCTTTTAACATGCCATATGCCAAATATTACTGAACACATTAAAACAACTGATAATTTTAGCAAGACAAATGATATTACCTTATTTCCACATGGATAAAAATACAAGTTTTTCCAAATGTAGAGCTAAATTAAGTGAATTTTGCACTGAAAACCACGCATAAAATACCTCTTCTCTTCTAGGGTCAAGATGTGCTTGAATGAAGAAATACCATTTGTAAAAGTCTAATGCATAATAAAGAAGAATTTAAAGTTTTAGAGAGAACTGTCTCCTGAGCATGCTTGAGATAACGAGGCAATTCACAGCAATACTGATGGACCAAACCATGAAATAGTTTGCATGTGTTTATTTCTGAGCCACTCAGAAGCTTTCTAAGTTACAAGCATGGTCTGCAGCCATTCATTCCGGCAGTAGATTTTAATGTCTCTAGATGCACTATCACAGCTGAACATAAGAATGAACCCTAGAATTCTGGGAAAGATATGTCAGAAGCTATTAGTGAGCTGAATCTATAGCATAATATTCACTGAAGCATAATATTCACTGAGCTTCATTCACTGAAGCTCTAAGGCATCATTTTGTCCCCAGGAGCCCAATGAATGTATTCCTCCTTCTCTCCATATGTGTTAATTCCACCTTTGGGCCTTACTAGGATATCATAAAATTTGGATTATATTTCAGCTAAATCCATGTACAATATGTGTATATACATATATACTACATTTCTTTGGATTGTCTTAACAATTATTTTTCCAGCTGATATCAAATCTTCAGCTGACAGACATATTTTACAGCTAAAAATATAGCTTCTTTATAAAATGGTAGTAATATTGTAACATTGATTCCACCTATCTCCTTAGAGTTTTGAAGCATTATAAATAATTTATTGTTATTTTTCTTAAACAAATCTATTATTTTATATTTTTGATAAATATATCTATAAGATACTGGGTCCTTGGATTTATGATTTTTAAAGTTATAAAATATGAGTTAGATGCAAATCTGAGCATGTTACTCCTTTACTGTAACTCTTTAATAACTCCTCATCATCTATAGAATAAATTTCTAATTCTTCCATGTAGCTCACTAGAAGGTCCATGATGAAGTGTTTCTCCCTATCCTCCTAGTACATCCTCCGTCACTTCTCCACATCCAGCCATTCCCAGCTGCCTGGGCACTCAACTTTCCATACCTTTCCTCATTGTTCACTGTGTCTAGAATGTCGTCCCCTGTTTCAGTTGCAAAACTCATACTCTACCTTCAAGATGTTGTTCGAGTTCGGTCTCCTTTGGCTTGTCAGAAACTTATAGCAAATCACATTCTTCCTTTTATATATTATGACATGATCTTATTAGTATTTTTTGTGTATCTACTTCCTACAGTAGAGTCAGAGATCCTCAAGATTAGGGATAATACTTTACTACTGCCTAGAACAGGCCTGAAGAATTTAGGTATTTAGTTCATGTTTATAAAAATACATGGGTGAGCAAATAGAGGCAAGAATTTTAAAAAGTGGCAAAACACTAATAAAATAAAGAAGAGAAACTAATTTGCCTAATCGAGGAATGCTACATTTAAAAATTACTAAATGCAGGTACTGATCTCTTGCATACATAATGTAGAAGAGCCAAATGAAGCAAAGTTGATCTGTTGATATTTACAAAAGATGTGTGCCCCAAAATTTACAATATGGTGCTAATATTATATATGTGTGTATATATATATGTGTGTGTGTGTGTGTGTATATAAAATAGTATCACCATATTATAAAGTGGATAATATAAAATGTATATATATTGATATATGTATATATGTGTGTGTATATACATGAATCCTGCCATTTTGTGCTATCTGATTTAGGCTCTTTCACTAAGTAAGTATTTGGAATATTATATATATTCATTCTCACTTTATACAGAATTCAAATTTATTTCTTTGGGGAAAAAAAGGAGTCCATTTTGTGAAATTTTTAATATACCCTATCGAATGGATGAATTTGAGGTGGTCATTTTATGAATGGCAAGATTTGCTCTACAATCTCAGACACCCCATATTTCCCTGTCTTGGTGGCCATACCTGGTGGGTTATGTTTTCTCTTGTCCCTCTACTATGTCTACATGTTTAAATTTTACCCATCTTTTAATAACTATCTCAAATTCGTTCTTCTATTTTCCTTGACAAGATAAGAGTAACATATTTTAATTTCCATTATTATTCCATCTACCTCTCTCTGTTTCTATGCCTGATCAAATTATACATATTCATATTATATTTTATATACCACACTGGATATTAAGCTTACTCCCTGTTTCCAGTAAAGAACTAGTCTCCATGTTTTTCACATATTTACTTTTTGTGCTAAGTTTGCTATCATAGGTTTTATATTTGTTGAAGAGCTAGTGCTTAATTTTAGTGTAAAAATGCAGAAATCTTCCATGCTATAAAAATGACCTTTAAATAAAGCACTTACAGGTAAAAATTACCAAATTTTATTTAGTTTGCCCTATTATCCAAATGGCTGTTGTCAGATGAATAATTTCAATGTAAAGAAAGTTCAGATAAGTCTACGGAGTTTGAGTTAACTGTATTTTTTACTAAGTTATATAGTTGATGTAAAACACTAGCATTATTAGTAATGACATTCTGATAGTATTCCTTAATTTTTTTTTTTAACTTTTAAGCAAGTTTCTAGTCTCTTTGGAAATGGGTTAGAATGTTTCCTGATTTTTAAAGAAGTAAGTGATCACATGCTAAACCAACAAAATGGAGAAGGACATGCAATTGAAATGCAGAACAGAAACCTATAAAAACTGACATTTTTCAAGAGATTAGAGATATTAGGTAAAGTGTTCAGGTAATTAGGAAATACATTTCCCATTTCTGATTAAAAGGCAAATAGTTTCAGAACTAGATATAGGCTCCAATAGAGGATGGGGAAATACACAGGATTTGGAGTCAGAACATATAAGTTAAAGCTAATCAAGTTTTGTAGTCTTAGAAAAGTTAATCTCTTTATTTCCCTTTTTTTTCACATAGAAAGTTAATAAAGTCATGGTAAAAAAAGTATTAAAATTTTTTTAAAAAGACTCCAGTGAAAGTAAACTAATATTGTTCTTGTAAGAATTAAATAAGATAATATGTAAATATGGTCCTATACTGTAAGCACTATGCAGCTCTATGCTGTGTCATGTTATGGTATCTTTCCTTAAATTAATCTATTGTATTTTGAAAGGGAGATCTTCAGTAGCCAAGACCACTAGAGGGATGAAACTTGGCAGGAATTTAGCCTAACACTTGTGTTTGGCATATTAACTGGCTTTCAATATTATTTATACAAGAAAGAGAGAATAGGATTATATAAGCCCCACATTCTCTTACAACAAAAGTAGAACGAAACAGAGAAACATAGGACCACATATGTTCAAGTTGTAGGCTTCTATTTGACCTGAAAATAAATACACAGTTGGCTTTTATGTAATATACTTACCTTCCTGGTGGCAAATGACTTCTGTCATAGCAACACTAACATAAAGTTTTTACAGGTATTTTTTAAAATAACTTAAAAATATGGACTTTGTTTAAAATGAAGGGCTAGCATGTTTTGAAAGCTTCTGCAGAGCAGAATACTTTAAAATGTTTTAAACATATTTTTACCACTTTAATTGGTTTCTTGACAGTTCTATTGTACTTTTTCTATAAAAAAGTACGGAGTCAGATTATCAACAGCTCTTCACAAAATTTGGACCATTTAATATTCACTAAGGAGAAGTTGAAAGCTTTAATAATTTGAAGCAATTAATTTACTTTGAAGTTATTATTCTCTTTGGAAATTGCAATAAATGAGAACATTTGCTTTTGAATAAATTAGTGAATCATTATCTCAAATGTGTAAGAAACTCTTATGAAGACAATTTTTGCTATGATAAAGGAATAAAACCAAAACAAAACCAAGAAATCACTTAATGTCATCTTTTTGTATGTTTGTTTAAGGAAGAGAGATTATCCCATTTATAATAAAAGGAAAATAGCTTGAAGTGGTGGAAAGGAAAAAAAAGAAAAGAAGGAAACTGTCAACTCTGGTATCACCAGGGAGGAGAGTTTGAGTTATTCTGCAAAAGTATCCCAGGCCTCAACTACCCCTCGGGTTATGTTTCATTTCCCAGAGATTGTGGTCAAGGTAATTCCATTATTTAGGTGATTGTAAAATTTAAATGCTGACTCTAATTTGGATTGCCCAAGATCCTGGCTACACACCTTTTGTGCTAATTTTCACAAAACAGATATTGAAATTGAAAAAAAAAAAAAAAAAAGGGATTACCTAAATCGGATTTTCTGTGGACACTGGGCCAATTTCTTCTTGAAAGTAAAGAATACCCATGATCTATATATTTTTCCTATTAACATCTTTACTGGAGTATAATTGCTTTAAAATGATGTGTTAGTTTCTGCTGTATAACAAACTGAGTCAGCTATGCATATACATACAATCCTATGTCCCTTTCCTCTTGCGTCTCCCTCCCACCCTCTCTATCCCACCCCTCTAAGTGGTCACAAAGCACCAAGCTGACCTCCCTGTTCTATGTGGCTGCTTCCCACTAGCTATCTATTTTACGTTTCGTAGTGTATATATGTCCATGCCACTCTCTCACTTCATCCCAGCTTAACCGTCCCCCTCCCCACATCCTCAAGTCCAGTCTCTACTTCTGCATCTTTATTCCTGTCCTACCCCTAGGTTCTTCAGAACCATTTTATTTTTTTTTAGATTCCACATATATGTGTTAGCATACGGTATTTGTTTTTCTCTTTCTGACTTACTTCACTCTGTATGACAGACTCTAGGTCCATCCACCTCACTACAAATAACTCAATTTCACTTCTTTTTATAGCTGAGTAATATTCCATTGTATACATGTGCCACATCTTCTTTATCCATTCATCTGTCGATGGACACTTAGTTTGCTTCCCTGTCCTGGCTATTGTAAATAGTGCTGCAATGAACATTGTGGTACATGACTCTTTTCGAATATGGTTTTCTCATAGTATATGCTCAGTAGTGGGATTGCTGGGTCATACAGTAGTTCTACTTTTAGTTTTTTAAGGAACCTCCATACTGTTCTCCATGGTGGCTGTATAAATTTACATTCCAACCAACAGTGCAAGAGGATTCCCTTTTTCCACACCCTCTCCAGCGTTTATTGTTTGTAGATTATTTGACGATGGCCATTCTGATCTATATTTATGTTTTTGTGCCAGTACCATACTGTCTTGATTACTTCTTGATCACTGTAGCTTTGTAGTATAGTCTGAAGTCTGGGAGCCTGATTCCTCTGGCTCCGTTTTTCTTTCTCAAGATTGCTTTGGTAATTTGGGTCCTTTTGTGTTTCCATACAAATTGTGAAATTTTTTGTTCTAGTTCTGTGAAAAATGCCATTGGTAATTTGATAGAGGTTGCATTGAATATGTAGATTGCTTTGGGTAGTACAGTCATTTTCACAATGTTGATTTTTCCAATCCAAGAACATGGTATATCTCTTGATCAGTTTGTATCATCTTCAATTTATTTCATCAGTGTCTTATAGTTTTCTGCATACAGATTTTTTGTCTCCTTAGGTAAGTTTATTTCTAGGTATTTTATTCTTTTTGTTGCAGTGGTAAATGGGAGTGTTTCCTTAATTTATTTTCAGATTTTTCATCATTAGCATATAAGAATGCAAGAGATTTCTGTGTGTTAATTTTGTATCTTGCTGCTTTACCAAATTCATTGATTAGCTCTAGTAGTTTCCTGGTAGCATCTTTAGGATTCTCTATGTATAGGATCATGTCATCTGCAAACAGTGACAATTTTACTTCTTCTTTTCCAATTTGGATTCCTTTTATTTCTTTTTCTTCTCTTACTGCTGTGGCTAAATGTTCCAAAACTATGTTGAATAATATTGGTGAGATTGGGCAACCTTGTCTTCTTCCTGATCTTAGTGGAAAGGCTTTCAGTTTGTCATCATTGAGGATGATGCTGGCTGTGGGTTTGTCATATATGGTCCTTATTATGTTGAGGTAAGTTCCCTCTATGCCTGCTTTCTGGAGGGTATTTATCATAAATGGGTGTTGAATTTTGTTGAAAGCTTTTTCTGCATCTATTGAGATGATCATATGGTTTTCCTGCTTCAGTTTGGTAATATGGTGTATCACATTGATTGATTTGCATATATTGAAGAATCCTTGCATTCCTGGCATAAACCCCTCAATCATGGTGTATGATCCTTTTAATGTGCTATTGGATCCTGTTTGCTAGTAGCTTGTTGAGGATTTTGCATCTATGTTCAGCAGTGATATTTGCCTGTAGTTTTCTTTTTTTGTGACATCTTTGTCTGGTTTTGGTATCAGGGTGATGGTGGCCTTGTAGAATGAGTTTGGGAGTGTTCTTCTTTCTGCTATAGTTTGGAAAAGTTCAAGAAGGATAGGTGTTAACTCTTCTCTAAATGTTTGATAGAATTAGCCTGTGAAGCCATCTGATCCTGGGATTTTGTTTGCTGGAAGATTTTTCCTCACAGTTTCAATTTCAGTGCTTGTGATTGGTCTGTTTATATTTTCTATTTCTCCCTGGTTCAGTTTCAGGAGGTTGTGCTTTTCTAAGAATTTGTCCATTTCTTCTAGGTTTCCATTTTATTGGAATATAGTTGGCTTGCAGTAGTCTCTCATAATCCTTTGTATTTCTTTGCAGTGTCAGTTGTTACTTCTCCTTTTTCATTACTAAGTCTATTGATTTGAGTCTTCTCCCTTTTTTTCTTGACACGTTGGGCTAATGGTTTATCAATTTTGTTTATCTTCTCAAAGAACCAGCTTTTAGTTTTATTGATCTTTGCGATTGTTTCCTTCATTCCTTTTTCATTTATTTCTGATCTGATCTTTATGATTTCTTTCCTTCTGTTAATGTGGGGTGTTTTTTTTGTTCTTCTTTCTCTAATTGCTTTAGGTTTAAGGTTAGGTTGTTTATTTGAGATGTTTCTTGTTTCTTGAGGTAGGATTGTATCTCTATAAACTTTCCTCTTAGAACTGGTTTTGCTGCATCCTATTGGTTTTGGGTCATCGTGTTTTCATTGTCATTTGTTTCTAGGTTTTTTTTAAATTTCGTCTTTGATTACTTCAGTGATCTCTTGGTTATTTAGTAGTGTATTGTTCAGCCTCCATGTGTTTGTATTTTTTACAGACTTTTTCCTGTAATTGACATCTAGTCTCATAGTGTTGTGGTCAGAAAAGATACTTGATATGATTTCAATTTTCTTAAATTTACCAAGGCTTGATTTGTGACCCAAGATATGATCTATCCTGGAGAATGTTCCATGAGCACTGCAGAAGAAAGTGTATTCTGTTGTTTTTGGATGGAATGTCTTATAAATATCAATTAAGTCCATCTTGTTTAATGTATCATTTAAAGCTTGTGTTTCCTTATTTATTTTCATTTTGGATGATCTGTCCATTGGTGAAAGTGGTTGTTAAAATCCCCTGCTATGATTATTTTACTGTTGATTTCACCTTTTATGGCTGTTAGCATTTGCCTTATGTATTGAAGTGCTCCTATATTGGGTGCATAAATATTTACAATTGTTATATGTTCTTGTTGGATTGATCCCTTGATCATTATGTAGTGTCCTTCTTTGTCTCTTGTAATAGTCTTTGCTTTAAAGTCTATTTTGTCTGATATAAGAATTGCTACTCCAGCTTTCTTTTGATTTGCATTTGCATAGAATATCTTTTTCCATCCCCTCACTTTCAGTCTGTATGTGTCTCTAGGTCTGAAGTGGGTCTCTTGTAGATAGCATATATATGGGTCTTGTTTTTGTATCCATTCAGCCAGTCTATGTATTTTGGTTGGAGCATTTAATCCATTTACATTTAAGGTAGTTATGAATATGTATGTTCCTATTACCATTTTCTTATTCGTTTTGGGTTTATTATTGTAGGTCTTTTCCTTCTCTTGTGTTTCCTGCTTAGAGAAGTTCCCTTAGTATTTGTTGTAAAGCTGATTTTTTTGGTGCTGAATTCTCTTAGCTTTTTCTTGTCTGTAAAGTTTTAAATTTCTCCAGTGAATCTGAATGAGATCCTTGCTGGTGCTTGGTAGAGTAATCTTGGTTGTAGGTTTTTCCCTTTCATCATTTTAAATATGTCCTGCAACTCCCTTCTGGCTTGCAGAGTTTCTGCTGAAAGATCAGCTGTTAATCTTATGGGGATTCCATTGTATGTTATTTGTTGCTTTTCCCTTGCTGCTTTTAATATTTTTTCTTTGTATTTATTTTTTTATAGTTTGATTAATACATGTCTTGGTGTGTTTATCATTGGATTTATCCTGTATGGGACTCTTTGTCCTTCCTGGACTTGATTGACTATTCCCTTTTCCATAACAGGAAAGTTTTCAACTGTAATCTCTTCAATTATTTTCTCAGTCCCTTTCTTTTTCTCTTCTTCTGGGACCCCTATAATTCAAACGTTTGTGCAGTTAATGTTGTCCCATAGGTCTCTGAGACTGTCCTCAGTTCTTTTCATTCTTTTTTCTTTTTCTGCTCTGCCATAGTTATTTCCAGTATTTTCTCTTCCAGGTCACTTATCCATTCTTCTGCCTCAGTCATTCTGCTATTGATTCCTTCTAGAGAATTTTTAATTTTATTTATTGTGTTGTTCATCTTTGTTTGTTTGCTCATTAGTTCTTCTAGGTCCTTGTTAAACGTTTCTTGTATTTTCTCCATTTTATTTCCAAGATTTTGGATCATCTTTACTATCATTACTCTGAATTCTTCTTCAGGAAGACTGCCTATTTCCTCTTCATTTGTTTGGTCTTGTGGGTTTTTATGCTGCTCCTTCTTCTGCTGTGTATTTCTCTGTCTTCTCATTTTGCTTAACTTACTGTGTTTGGGCTCTCATTTTCTCAGGCTGCAGGTTCATAGTTCCCATTGTTTTTGTTTCTGCCCCCAGCGGGTAAGGTTGGTTCAGTGGGTTGTGTAGGCTTCCTGGTGGTGCGGACTGATGCCTGTGTTCTGGTGGATGAGGCTGGATCTTGTCTTTCTGGTGGGCAGGACTGTGTCCAGTGGTGTCTTTTGGGGTGTCTGTGAACTTATTATGTGTTTAGGCAGCTTCTCTGCTAATGGGTGGGGTTCTGTTCCTGTCTTGCTAGTTGTTTGACATGGGGTGTCCATCACTGGAGCTTGCTGGTTGTTGAGTGGAGCTGGTTCTTAACACTGAGATGGAGATCTCTGGGAGATTTCTCACCGACTGATATCACAAGAGCCTGGGAAGTCTCTAGTGAACGAATGTCCTGAACTTGGTTCTCCCACCTCAGAGGCTCAGGCCTGATACCTGGCCTGATACTTGTGGCTGCAGCCGTGTGGCCAGGTACATGGGTAGTTTCTTGCCTTTTGGGAAGTCTGAGGTCTTCTGCCAGTGTTCAGTAGGTGTTCTGTAGGAGTCGTTCCACATGTAGATGTATTTTTGATGTGTTTGTGGTGAGGAAGGTCATCTCCATGTCTTACTGCTCTGCCATCTTGAAGGTCCTCTCGCCCCATGATCTATCTTAACACAAGTGAAGACCTTGATATCTGACAAAGCCTGCAATCTCAGGAGCTCACTGACCTTTGAAATCATTGCACTGAAAGGAAAAGGAAGACTTCCAAATGACAGAAGTGTGACCTTTTCCCTGCCATATTTTTAGTTATAAAGCAATATGCTGGATACAGGCTACTGTGCCTCTACCTCTTCTAGGCTTCATCAATGATGACTTGCCTTTGTGGTCTAAGCACCCAGGTAAGAAATTACTTAGTGTGTCCATGTTACAATCTAGACTCAGTCAAGGAATTGCTGAGTCATCAGCTATTAGGATCTAAAATTAGTCCTGCTTTCATCAACATAATATTCATAATGACATAATATTCATGATGACAGCTGCATTCCTTTCCTCACCTCACATTTTCTGTGTTGCCATACTCTTTACAGTAACAGTAATTACAACAACTACAGAAGTATTACTTTTTATTTCACCCATGTGAAGTACCAGGCATTAGCCTGGCACTTGGCATGCAAAGTTAATTATTCCTATCTCCAATATCAATGTTACCTTCTCCATACTACCTAGATTGAATTGAGGTTCAGTAAGGTTAGGTGACTTGTTGAAGTTACATTGCTAGGGAATGGATTTATCTCTCATTTTCTCTATTTACCAATTGCCAATCTCAGCATTTTTATGCTAACTTACCTCATAATTTGAGCTTTTCCCAGTAAATATGAATGAAATAATCTTATGATGTCTTGATATCACCATCTCATTGTTCCCTGAAAATATAATACAATTTCTAACTCTGCTTCTGCTGTTTTCACAGACTGGAACAACCTCCAGTTAGAGAACTCTTCCCTAAAGCACAGTCATTCAAAACACAGCTCATATCCATCCTATCCAAAAGGTGTTGTGTATTTTATTGGTTTCAATTCTGACCTGACAACTTTGAGATCTTGGCTCTGCTGACTTCATCTCTTAAAGTTCTTGGCTTTTACTTTATGTTCCAGCAACATGAAGCCACTGGGCACAAAATGTACTTCCTTATATTTTGGTGTTTCTGCTTATGCTCTGCCTCAGACATTTTATTCAAAATCTTTATTCAGTGGGCACCTATTATCATCTTTTATAAATCATATTAGCTATTACGTCTTCTAGTGAGCCTATTCTGATTCTTAAGTTCTCAGTTTCTATAATAATAATCTATGCTTGCTCTTTAACTTGCTGAGCCCCCTGCTGTAGTAAAATTATTCATTTATCTGTCTTTCTCCCTCATAAGCCAATGTCTTGTTGCCTCCATGGCAGCTTGTCTAAAGCCTGATACATTTGTAAATAAGTACATGGAAAGAATATATCAAAATATTCCTCATAAATTAGTTACTTCTGTATTTTTCTATTCCAGTCTAAGTTGTCTGTCAATTAATCTATTCAATCAATAATGTACATGCCCTAGGCCAGTGGTCAAGAATGGAACTCTCTAAAGATTGTCTGAATCAAATCCTGGCTTGGCCAAATACTAGCGGTATGATCTTGGACAAGTTATTTAAAAAACAGAGAAAATTATAGTTCCTGTTCTTACCAAAAACCAGCACCAACTTGCCAATCATGTGAGGGAGTCACCTGGGAAGTGGCTCCTCCAACCCTAATCAAACCTTCAAATGACTCAACCTTGGAGTATAACCAGAACCATTCAAACTGCCTCGTGAAAACTGTAATTGATAACAAATATGATTTTAGTTTTATTCCACTATGGTTTGGGTATTTTATTGATGAGCAGTGAATCTATAAACTCCTTTTTTGACAACGTTTTACTTCGTTTCATTTCTCTTTTTTTAGGACTTGAAAACTTTATTCCCATATGTTGTATTTCCTTCTCATGTACCTCCCTGGAAAGAGATTCTTTGTCCTGTTATTTTTTCCTTTATTCTCATTATCATCAGCATCTTTATCAACCATACTTCTTTGGAAGTCCTGATACCCTATTGACCATTCCACTGGCTTCTTCAGTGAAATCTCTCCTTCTCTGCAATTTTCCCCCTCTTTAATGGTTATTTTCTCTTTTTCTACATTTTGAATTTTCCCCTACTATAAATAAACACACAAAAATTCCTTTTGTTCTGTAATCCTGCCACACTGTCACAGTACTATTTACTCATTCATTTAGCCATTTATTCAACAACTGTAAAATACCACTAAACAGTATCTGATAGGTGGTTGGAAGATAAAAATAGTTTTCAAAGGACCATCACTACTTGCATGACCTTACCAACAATTCAGTAAGAAATTATAATTTAGGCTGGCAAATGCCATGATGAGAGCCAGAATGTTAAAAAGACCATGCACAAGGAGAAGGAAGACACAAAATGATGGCAGGAATTAGTCTATAGAGGAGAAGCAAGGATCTTAACTTACTCATGGCCAGAAGTTATCAACAAGGGTGTGATGGATGGTGGTGTAGCCAGAGACTCAATGAAGACAAACTTTTCAGAGAGCTAGGAAGGAATGGTTATTTGGAATAGCAATGAAAGCTGTGGAGGACATGGTACTCATTTCTGAACACCAAAGTATTTAAGATATGAAAAAATAAGGAGGTTCCATTTGAAAGGACTGCAGGGTAAGTTGGATTCACAGAAGAAAACAATGTTAAGGTACGGGAAATATTCAGTGAAAAATTTGAGGAAGTAGAGGATTGTGGTAGTTATGAAATGGATTATCCATACAGCATAATAGAGGGATAGAGGGGTCCATTAGTTATAGGAAGAGAAGGAAGTTAGATGAGGGTATAAGAATTAGAGAAAAATATAAGGGTGAATTTATAGTAGAGGACAGATGACCAGAGACATTCATCTCTTAAGTAGTGACCAATGGTAGTGCGATGTGAGCCATGACAAATATAAATAACCAGAATTTTTTACTGAAGTATTAGAAGCTCCAAACACTTCACACAATGTCTGAAACATAGAAGGCACTTAATTCAGTTGGCCCTTGAACAACATGGGTTTGAACTGTGAGGGTCCAACTTATACACTAATTCTTTTTCAATAGTAAATACTAAAGTACTGTATGATCTGTGGTTGGTTGAATCAGTGGATGTGGAACTGCAGATATGGAGGAACCACAGATACAGAGGGCTAGCTATAAATGATACGGGATTTTCCACTGTACGGAGGGTCAGTGCTCCTAACCCCTGCAGTTCTTCAAGGGTCAACTGTATATCTATGGTGAATGAGAAATCTCTGTGTGGGAGAAAGAGATTTGTAATTTTATTAAGCTACAGATGGTAATTCAAACAATGAGTATAACTGCCCAAGGGGACCATTGTGAAATTCACAGAGTCAAAAACCTCCTGGGGGAGGTAAGTAACATAAATGTTTATTTCAACATAGGAGTAAATTACTAGTATACTTACTTAAGTATAGTGGCATGCAGCACACCTCATCTAAAGATATTCAAATATATATATATGCAACCATTGATGTAGAAAAATGGAAAGATGATAGTTATAATGAAGAAATATGATTAGCTTATTTAATTAACTTACTTAAATTATTCAGCACACTTTCACTCTAAACTTGCCATGCTGTATCTGAGAGCAGTAGTTTGGACCTGCGATGTCAGAATCACCTGGGGACTTATAAGAAATACCAATGCTTCGACCCAACCTCAGAGCTACTGAGTCAGAAATTGGAAGTGGATCCCAGGTATTGACTCCTAAATATATAATCTAAATGTTGCCTTACACCTTGTCTAATAAGCAATTCTATATGTGTACCTTAGACTCATGCTCAGTTCCATTGGGAAAGTAATTGGTGTACTCTAGTACAACCCCTTCCTCCTCCTTCTCACCCTGCTGCAGGAAAATATCTACACCACTTCTGACAAATGATTATTGTAATTTTAAAAACACTTAAGTGGTACGGACCTGACTCTTACATATGGACCATCCTATATTTTAATATTCTTGATTTTACAAAGTTTTTCCATTTTTTGAACTTATATTTGACTCTGAGGAACTCTTGCTTTTACATACTTCTAAGTGTAACCTTGTAAATGTATTTAACTTCTCAGAGTCACTCAGGATGCTATAATAAATCAGAGGAGAGATTTCTAGTCAACTGTGGGGAATGATTTGTGATTCTAAATTCCTCAGCACAAGATACTTTTTTTTAATCCCATGTGGAACTGAACTTTTAAATGCAACATTCACACACACACACACACACACACACACACACACTTGGAGTAGGAAACCGTATATCAATAAATGTGTCATGTATTTACCATGTAAACATATCATCTTTAATTCTTTATCTTTTATCCTCTTAATTTAATTCATGTGAACTCTTTAAAAATGATTGTGCAAAAGCTCTTTCTATGTACATATGCATTTATAAATATGGATCTATGCTAAAAATTTTAATCTTTCCTAATTAACTGCATTTAAATATTTCTGTACCATATTTCATATTTACAGTCAGTTTACATGAAAACAACAGCTGCCTTAGAAAAATAATTGCTGGGAAAGAACCAGGGTATAACTAAGCAACTATGGGCATTTCCTGGTGAAATAAATGTATTTGATTGAAAGCAACTCTGCATGTTGAAATGGGAATAGAAAAACATCTACAGGTATGTTGCTCTCCCTCAAGGAAAACTGGATTTCAGATTTAATTAGATATCTATATTCTCCATCTGTATTTAATAAAAATACAGTAATAAACTTGTAAACCACCAGGATTCCATATTCTCATGGTGCACATGGAAAGAACTGATATATATTAGTATGGAAACATGAGAGACTGAACCTAAATTGTACCTATAGACTAACTTGATCAATCAACAAGAGCATTAAATGATTACTTATTAATTGTAGCTTCATTGAACCTCACGTTTGCTTCATATATTTTATTGGCTTTAAATCAGTCTTGATAAACCTGTTATTTGCAAGTTAGTGGACTATAAAGTGATATGTCCTGCTAATTAAAAAAAATGGAATTGAGCCTAATACAGGGAATGTACATAGCATAATTTCAATACATATTTGTGTTAAATTGGTCAATAGTAGGATGAGTTTTGATGTTAGAAACTAATGCAGTTCTACTTGTTGAATCTTGCTTTGATTTTCTTAATTCATTTGTCTCTAAAATGGATGTCTTAAAACTGTTTATTAAATGACCTTTTAAAATGTATATGATAAAAAAGATAAATTTCAAATGGTATGCAGTGAAAATTAAGTATTCCTTCCCCTTTAGATTGTCTGCCTCAATCTTCTGTTAATAGTATTCTTCAAAGTATTTTCTGTTTCCGTCCTTTTTCCCCTTTGTAGCACATAGTAGACAATTAATATTTGAATAAATATACAAATATATATGCATGTGTGCATATATACATCTATCTATCTACATATGGTATTACAAAAATAAGGGGTATATTCCATTCTGAACGTTATCTTTGTTTTGTTTTGTGGTTTGGTATGTATGCTCACTTTAGCTTAGAGGTGCTTACAGCATATATAGATCCACTTTTACTCTAAAAGGGCATCCAAGTATTGCTGGTAGACCATTCCAAAATTCAAAATCTCCATTATACACCCCCACCTCTAATTTACTCCAAATAAACACAGACTATCAGTTAAAAAAAAAATAAGTCTGCTGTTCAAACAGTTACTAGACAAGTCCTTTTTTCTCCAGTGTCCCCCACGTCCTCACATAAACACATAATCTAAGTAAAAATGTCATGTCTGTCAGGCAGGCATGGCTTCAACACATAGCCTTAGGCCCCTTTCCAATCAGATTGTCACACCTTTTCCCCTGCTCCAAAGGTGTTGAACCAAATCACAATCCTGCCAGCAGTGATTCTGTGCTTATTTATCCACAACCTTGTCAGCATTGCCTTTTCTCAAATGTGTTAATATTTGCCAATGTGTCAAGAAGCATCAAGGTTTCTCATTATTATTTTATCTGGCATTTATTTCATTATAAAAGTGACTGAGTATCCCACCCATTTCATTAAAACTCGAGATTAATTTATAAACTTATCTACATTCTTCATCAAGAGTTAGACTAATTTTCTCATTATTGATCCAATATTACTACATGATATCTTAAGTCAGCACCGCAGGCCAAGTGATTTGTAAGCAAGTTTTATATTTAGAAGGTTAGAGGCAAGATCCTATGTGGATGGTAGAAGTGTCCCTGTGCACAGGTGAAAAGGCAGAGAAGTCACTAGAATGGCAACATGTAGGAAAACAACC
The DNA here is from genome assembly GCF_039906515.1 of Pseudorca crassidens. Taxonomy (NCBI): domain Eukaryota; kingdom Metazoa; phylum Chordata; class Mammalia; order Artiodactyla; family Delphinidae; genus Pseudorca; species Pseudorca crassidens. The sequence continues at coordinate 59,609,043 of NC_090304.1, forward strand.
AAACACAGGGAAGGTATGGTCCAAGCCTTGAAGAAGGGAAAATATAGCAAAAAATACTATTCATTGACCTGATGCAAAGAATTAGACACTGTATTAGATGATTTCCCTGCCTAGACATTTAAGGTAGAAGTTAGTGCTATAGTTTTATAGTTTATAGTTTTATAGTTTTATAGTTTTTATAGTTTAGAGGAGGAAATGGAAGCTCAGAAATATTACTCACCCAGTTAATGATGGAGTGAAAACTCAAACCCCAAGTCTGTCTATTTCCACATCTGATATTCTTTTCACAGTACCATATTTTTTTTATCAACATGCAGATCTGATGAGAATCATACAAATATTTCAGAAATAATTATAACTATAGAGATTGATAGAACTCCAAGAAGGAATATAGAGGGGGATGGGGGGGCAGAGGGGAAGGAGAGAGAGAGCGAGAAAAGGAGAGACAGAGAGAGCTGTCTTTTGCATTTTACATGTGAGAAAAGGCTCCTCTACACATGAGTAGAGAAGGTCATTGACTTTGAATTGGACACCTTGACTTCATAAACTGTGCTCCAAACTTTCCCTTTTTTGCCAGATTTCAACATCTGCCCCTCTTATTCATTCTCAACAATTTCAATGTACTTGTTCCTCATATAGCTGTAGGTCATACAATAGTTTATATTCTCCCTGAAACTGAGTTCATTGTAAGTGATTTAATGTGACAGGAGACAGAAAATTGTATTGGTAGACTGTTACTAAACTTAATTACTCACCAGATCCAACTCCAATCAATTAACCACAGCATTAGACAACATAAATTCTGGATTAGCCACTATGAGAAAGGTTGCTGCTCCTGTTTCTTCTCAATTAACAACTTCATTCCTTTCATTTACTATGCAGAGCCAGAGCCAGTAAAGCTGTGTTAATTTATAATAACCATGCTTGATATTTATATGGCAATTGCCATTTTCAAAGCACTTTCATATCTACTAACTCAATTCAGCTCCATCATTCAATAACTCATTAATCAAAGCAGGTAACATTATTCCCACTTCTCAGTTCAGTAAAATGAAACTTGAAGAGGTCAATGGCTCACCCAATATGACATGCTTAAGACATTTCAGACATCAGACAAGTCATATAATCCTTGGAGGTCTGAAACCTTTGATATAATTTTCAGAAAACTCCTATATATAACACATGAGGAAGCCAAGGCTAGGAAAACAATTTGTCCAAAGTCACACACCTAGAAACTGGCAGAACTGGGAAATGAATACCATTCTTGTCTCTTGGCACAGGACGGGCAATACTCAAATGATACTCAGACTCCTAACATTTAGAAAGAATACAAAAATCAAAGACATATAGGAGAAATTACGTTTCAACATCATCTACCAGGTCTATTACAACTCGTCTTGCCCTTGTGATACCTAAAAGTTTTAGGTCATATTTACAAAATGGCAAGAGTAATGGCAAAATTAAAAATTTTAACCAACCATTTGTTTCATCAACATGCCACAAAACAAAATATATTTTAGTTTGTTTCTCTCTGAACATATGCTCCTTAAATTCTTAATTCTAAGCCACTTCCTTTTTAACGTTAGTCTACACACCCACCACTATTACTTCATCTCATTATCTCCCTCCCCTCGCCTACCACTGCCAGCAGCCTGGACTTGTGTGTATCAGTCACTCTGCCACCCTTCTCAGCCAGGCAGCCTTATATACTTTCAATTCAACATTATATCCTTTTACCCCACATGTGTTTTTCTGTGCCTCCAAGGTTCTCACTCGACACTCATTCTTACTCTGTGAACTTTGCCCATCTTCATTTGTCCCACTTCTGTCTAACTTTGGAAACCACTCATGTCTCACTTATTTCAATATGTCTGCACAGACTGACCAGTTCATTTTGATATTTCCTATTTCAAAACACCCAAATCACATCCTTGTTGGAGAAAATGAAAAGTGTGACTAAAATATAAGATAGCACCCGCTGTCTGCCAGGCACCATTCAGAGACTTCTGCAAGTGTTATTCTCACTGATCATCCTAAACAGTCCATTTTATTTTTGGTAGAACGAGAAATGTTAAATGAATTGGCTATCTCCATTAATTTAGAGAGCTAGCATTAGAAACTAGATTAAAATATTACTACTACTGAAAGTAACAATAATAACATTAACAAAATTGCCATTAAAGTTTTCTCATATACCCGAGAGTGCTAAGTGACTTACACATATTATGGAATTTTATAATCACAATAACAATCATCATAAATACCGCTAACCCCACTTTACACATAAATAAAGCACAAAGTAGTTAATCATGCTATTCAAAGTTTTATAACTTATATGTAGTGAAGCTTGAACTGGAACCAAACCAGATGATTTTATAGCTCTTGAACTTTTTATCATGCATCTATACTTCAAAGAACATATATGCGGCAATATACCATGATTTATTATCAAATTTATTATCTGCTTGACTAATACATTCTGTCACTCTTTCTTGAAGATGGAATAGGCTTGACTCTTTACACTTTAAAATTGTGTTGGAAGTCAGAGTGTTCCTAAAATAACACTAATTTATGGATCACTTGTAAGTGCTAAGCCTTATATATGTTATATCAAATCACCAATCTTGTGATATAATTATGAGTATCCACATTTTATAAACAAGGAAACCAAGGTCTGTAATTATGCAACAATAAGTGGTTAAACAAGAATCTAAATCTTGTGCTACTACTTTCAAAGGCTCTGTTGTCCACTATTCTTCACTATCTCTCTTGCATTAATACATTGTTATAACATTGTTGGCAATTGATATATACTTCATAGTGGAACTTCAGTCTGATTTTGCTGAAACTGAAGAATCCTTTCTGTATGATAACATTTTCCTAAGCATAAATCAGAGAAAGTTGTGGAAAAAGCCTTTCCTCCACCCATGATCATATTTAATTATGTATTTAGAGACTTACTTATTTTGAAAATAAATTATACAACATTAAGACTCTCTAATCAATGTGGGGACTATGGCCATCATATGCTCAGCAGCACAAGTTTGATATAATAGAAATGATTAATGAAAACATTTTATAAGCTTAAGATGGGAAGCAAGTTCTTACTAAACTTTTGTTAAATAAGAAGTTAAAAAAATTCTTATGCACTCAGGTTTACATTCCATGCTAAGACTAATTAACAGTCCTGCCACTATCTCACCACCTTTAAAAAATAAAATTCTACAAGCATTTCACATGTTTTTTCAAGGTGATTTTCTCTTTTTCCTTTAGGAGGTTATTAGCAGAAAAATGACCAGGCAAATCCAACTATTTGTCTCTCTCAGTATAAAAGGCATCTACATTATGGAGAAGAGAAACAGACGGAAATAATGCAAGATACTCTTTGTATCATTGTATTTAATATTAATAAAAATCCTGCAAAGTAACTATTATTACAATAAGTCCCCTACATACGGACATTCAAGTAGTGAACTTTCAAAGATGCGAACATGTGTTTGCATGTCCAATCACGTAACTTAGTTCATGTGTCTGGCATACATTGTCACGTGTGTGCATCCTCTACAAGTGGTTGTGCTTTTGTGTACTTTACTGTACAGTATTGCATAGAGTACAGTAGTACAGTATCTTTATTCCTAGGATGTCTGGAAGCAAGCATAAAAGCAGTGGTGATCCAAACATCACTGGATCGTTTTTTCAAGAGGGTAGATAGAATTAAATCCAGCAAGGAACCAGAACCTGTGCCATCAACGTCAGGCATCAGTGAAACTGCAGCTTGCCCTCCGTCTCCTATTGCCGATGGTCCTTCAGCTCTACCATCTCCCACCTCCTCTCCCTCCTCCAGTCAGTAACTCTTCTTGCCTGTTCACTGGATGCCAGACCCTGGATGCCAGCTGTTGTACTGTACTACTATACTTTTCAAGGCACTGTCCGATTAAAAATGTTTTCATTATTTTTGTGTTGTGTTTTTATGTATTTGTGTGAAAAGTATTATAAACCTATTACAGTACCATGCTATATAGCCAATTGTGTTAGTTGGGTACCTAGGCTAACTTCGTTGGACTTACGAACAAATTGGCCTTAATGAACATGCTCTCGGAATGGAACTCATTCATATGTAGTGGTCTTACTGTATAATAAATTAACATTTAATGAAATTGAGCCTTAAAAGTGTAGTAACTTGTCAGACAACAAAGTGGGTTGGGAATCCAGGGACATCTGGTATTGGAGACAGGGTTGGATCCTCTATTTTAAAGTCTTTACTGTGTGCCACCAATTTTAATTTTCCTTTCACTTTTGATACAATGTAAATGTGTCAGTTAACTGTGTCTGCAAAATGCTGTGTAACAAATCACTCCAAAACTCAGTGGCTTAAAACAACAATCAATTATCTTTAGAGATCTGCGGAGTGCCTGGTGTCAGCTGCTCTGACCTAAGCTTTTCTGTGGAAAATGCCCTCCACAAGCCTCTTATCCTCCTGGAAGGAGCAGGCTAGCACAGGCATTTCTGGTGATGGCAGAGGCACATGTGTTAGCAAACTCAATTTTACCAGTGATTTGTCTGTACCATATTTCTAACATCCATTAGTTAAAGAAAATCACAGGGGTGAGACATTGCACTGCACAAATCACTTATCCAATGGTGGAGATATGGAGAGGGATGGAGAATCATGGTCAGGAATGCAATTTACCACAGAAGGGGAAAAACACATCCACATTAACGGTTCTCTAACAGGAGTATGAATCAAGAACACCTGAGAAGTTTGCTAAAATTACAAAGTTTGTGCTACCTCCAGAGTTTAAATTCCTTTAAATATGTATTTTAACAAGTAGCCCAGTGATTCTAAAGCAGGGGGGGGTCTATACCTCTTGATAGTTCTCACAGAAATGTTTTATTCAATGTACCAACCCAAGACCCATTAACCTTAAAATGTCACGTCTGTGACTCAGCAATCAGAAACTCAGTTTTCTGCTTCAGCTCCAGAGAAATGCCATTATTAAAATACTTTAATAACAGAGTTGTTGTTAATACTTTAACGATATTTTGATACCATGCCAAATACAACAGTTGGTCATAAGTGATGAGGTAATAGCCAACATCAAAAGAACTAGCAAGTGCAACCCAACTTTGGAGATTGCAAGACAAGATGAAGGGAAGAGACACATATATGAAGTAATCTATTGAGAAATAGATTTCCCTTTCTTCCTTGTTCTGAAGCGTTCCTTGTATAAAACCCCATAAGTTCTCTATTATATTAATAATGAAAACAATAACTGGACAAAGTAGAATTTGATGATAATATAAGACATTTGGTGCTCAAATTTCTTCAAAATTATTTCTGAAACTCTCTCTTAATCCTATGATTTTATGAGAAGGTGTGCACTATAAGGTGCTAGTCTTTCTTTAATGCTTTGTATCTGTTAGACTTTCCTACAAAGAAAGGCTGATTTTTTTTTCTTTACAGGGACAGGAGTCAACAGAGGTGGCATGAATTGGTGATGAGCACTGAGGCTGAAGTAGTTCCAGAAAGATGAAGCAGAGGATACTATGATGTGTTAGAAGTCTCTTCTTCAAAAATAGTCAAAACCAAACATTTTGATCTGACCTGAACTGAGAGAGGTAAATTAAGTCTTCTATTTTTAGAATGTTGTCTATTTTGTTTTGTATCTCCTGTTTTTCCCATTTGCTGAAAGCTGTTGCTAAGATATTATGGAGAAATGGGTGACTATCATATCTTCATTGCCAATTGTGATGTGTGCTTTAGAACTATAAAATATCCTGTTTTCCTCCTTATATACTTTTTATTCTGACCTAACTGGTCTAATATTAATTAGTGGGAAAAACAGGCAAAAATATTACTGGATGTCCTGTCTAGTATATTCTTCTCTGTTATTCATGCCATTCATTGCCTCTGAGCTATTTTACAACTCTATAATTTAAAAAAACTGATCACAAGGCAAATGATTCTTATACATAGAAAACAAAAGAAAATCATGATCAGTGAAGATGGAATGTATTATTTTCTTGTAGATACTGACCAGTTTTACACTTATATATAAATTCATTTCAATATTCCTGATTGCTTATGTGTGTGTGTATTTTTGAAATCTACTTTGAAAGAATTATAACATATTATTTGCTCTGATTAGTTAATGAGTTAAATAAAATATTTGCTATATGTTTATCTTATATGCACAGGTATATCATAAACAATTTTCATTAATCATTTTTATTTCCAAACTTTCTGAATCATGTTGTCTCAACTGTATCTCTTTGATACAGCATTTATTTGGGTTTTGTTTTTTGATCCAGTCTGTCTTTTCTTTTGAGTTTACATTTAGTTTTTTAATACAAATGATAAATTTTATCTTTGCTGAATTACATGTATATTATTATTTTTACTTTAACATATACCTATTAGTGTATTATAAAAGCTTTTATAGTGTTGTCTTTTCCTAGAGATTTCTCATCTTTCCCTTGTTTGGGTGGAATTTAAGTAATTTCCTTAAGAACAGCTAATATGAATAATAGACCTTGAGAAACAGAGGAAAGACAACAGTCCTTAAGTATATTAAAAACAAAAAATCCTCACTTATTTTGAGAGAAATGCTAAGTACAGTCACACCGAGAAATCATTTTTCACCTATCATGCTGAAAATCTAAGTTCCACAAAAATTTCCAAACACTGGAAAAATTGGCTCTCCATACATTGTTGGTGTGAGTTCAAAATAATGAAACTTAAAAAAGGCAAGTTGTAAATATCTGTAAAAATTACAAATGCCTTTAATATTTGATCTAGCAATCTCACCTCTTGGTATCTTAAAAAATACCCACATACATTTGACATATGTACAAACTGTGTATTGCAGCATTGTTTTCAAATAACAAAATAATAGGTACAAAACAAATACTCATCAATAGAGGTCTAGTTAAATAAACCAAGGGGCAGTCATACAATGCACTACTGAGCTTATCTTAAAAAATGAAAAATCTTTCTATATATTGATGGGGGAGGGGAACCCAAAACTCAAGGATGAATTGTCAACTAAAAAAAGAAAATTATAGTATGGGATATACAATGTGCTACCTTTTATAATTAAAAGGGTCAATGATACTAATATATACTCATATTTACTTTTACCTACTTAAGGAAATATTGAAAGGATATACAAGGAAAAACATAAAAATGATTACTTACAGAGACTGAGAGAAGCATTAGTGGGCAGGATAGAGGTGATGGAACACAACTGGAGTGATACTTAAATATATATCAAGTAGTACAGCACTATTCAGATGGGGACATTAACCAGCCTATTGGTGTATGGAAAATCAGATTAGATCCTGACCAGAAACAACCCAGATGACTACAGTGGATAGTATAAACTGAATAAAAGCTCTAGTTTTGAATGTTGAAACTTAAAAATACATTATCTTCCAAAGCAATATAATTGTTTTAAGTTTAAATACAACTAAGACAAAACAAAACACATAATCAGGTAACAAATTCTCATAGCTAGAGCACATGCAATAAAATGAATGATTTTACACTTTAAGGAATAACATAGGCTTAGCTATGAAAATATAGTAATGTTATATTCTTCAAATACTATCTCAGTTTACACAGTACTCTAGATTTTTCTAAGGCATAATTTCTAAGAACGTATACCAAGTTCTTACTCCTTATATAAGACTGCTCACAAAAATTTCCCAAATCAAATATATTTTTAAGTACTATATACTATGTCCTCAGAGAAAATAAAGACTATTGGCATCTTGAAGGCTCTAAGGATTATTGAACTAAAGAAATCAACTAAGTTTGTTTGAGATGTCTCCTTAATAAATTATATAACCATAGAATTATTTATTCTTTTGACAGTATTTCATTAAAAAATATATTTGATACTATTTGCTAACTTTTCTAACTGAACTTACAGATATAATCAGGACTATGCAGTCAAGTTGGCACTGCTTATGACCTGGAGCAAGGGTGTCCATCATTTTCCCCAATAACAGTACTTCTAAATGCTTCCATGTTTATCAAATTTAAAATAATTCAGTCATTTTAAATTTAAATTTTCGGAAAGGGTTTGCTAGATAATTGCCTAAATGACATAGCCTTAAAAGTATCCATTTTACAGCTGTCTGCTGCCTCAACTTTATTTTCAAAAGAGGTTATGAATAAACATACAATATGAAGGCAAAATTTTCTAGAATTAAAGGCAATATATTATAGCAGAAAATGCTTAGAGTTTGGTTCTAGACATATTTGGTTTGCAATCTTGCATCTGCTACTTATAAGCTACCTGAAAATTAAAATTCTCTTTTCTGCATTTTGATTTTCTCATTCATAAACATGTGCACATGTAACTTCCATGACTGTTGTTGGAATTGTACAAAATGTGTGTTAATTGCTTGACACAATGACTGTCAAAACATGAGAATCAAGTGAGATTTCTTCCTCCCTCTCAGGAAATGTAAGCAAAAATGAGTTATTCCTTATTAATTTATGATTCATTATAGAACATATACGAAGTTGTTAGGACATACTCTCGTGAAAAGTAGAAGCAAACTGGCTTGAATTTAAAGGGGGGAGAAAAACAATTAAAAAGGAAAAGGTGACTCGAAGTCTAAATATTTCTATGGGCAGAGAACAGGATAACAAAACTTTGCAGCTACAAATATGGACGATTTCTTACAGAAAAGGAAGCATGACTCACAAGGCAGAGCTAAGACCCCCAGAGAACTACCCAAGGGGGAAAACTGGGTTCCTAATAAACATACCTTCACTGCCCTGGAAACAGTAGGATTTGGAGCATGCGTGTTTTATACCCCTTTTTGACTGTCTATTGCAGTTATTTTATCACTATCTCCAAATGATTTTTGTTTATTGGAGAAGATAAATTGTCTTTTTAGATCACAAATCTCTGCATTTGAAAAAAATAAAAATGAAAAACAAACAAAAAATGCCTGTGAAGCCAACACTGTTGTGCCTCATCCACACCTGGACATGATTTGGATACTGAAATGTTGTACTTTAAGCCTGAACTTGATGCTATAACAAGATAAAACTTTTGGTGGTCTTGAAAGAGGGGGTATATATTTATATTTCTGGAGAAATGTGAATAATTTATGACCAGAGGGCAGACTGTGGTGGACTCAAGTTGGACCAAATTTGTTGCCATTCCTTCTTTTTAATCTAGTCTGCCTGGAATTTGCTAGACTTGACAGAAAGAGACAAAAGAGACTCTGTGTAAATTCTTAGAGTGAACTTCAAATGGGCTTTTAAGAAATCTGTAGCTTACCTTTTTGATTCACTATTCCATGATCAGTATCCAGTATCTAAAAAGTTCAAACCGATAAACCTCTTAGATAGCCTCATCCAACAGAGGGCTGACAGCAGAAGCAAGAAGAACTACAGTCCTGCATCTGTGGAACAAAAAACGCATTCACAGAAAGATAGACAAGATGAAAAGCAGAGGGCTATGTACCAGATGAAGGAACAAGATAAACCATAGAAAAACAACTAAATGAAGTAGAGATAGGCAACCTTCCAGAAAAAGAATTCAGAATAATGATAGTGAAGATGATTCAGGACCTCAGAAAAAGAATGGAGGCAAAGATTGAGAAGATGCAAGAAATGTTTAACAAAGAACTAGAAGAATTAAAGAAAAAAACAGAGATGAACAATACAATAACTGAAATGAAAATTACACTAGAAGGAATCAATAGCAGAATAACTGAGGCAGAAGAACGGATAAGTGACCAGGAAGACAGAATGGTGGAATTCACTGCCATGGAACAGAATAAAGAAAAAAGAATGAAAAGAAATTAAGACAGCCTAAGAGACCTCTGGGACAACATTAAATGAAACAACATTCACATTATAGGGGTCCCAGAAGGAGAAGAGAGAGAGAAGGACCCAGGAAAATTTTTGAAGAGATTATAGTCGAAAACTTCCCTAACATGGGAAAGGAAATAGCCACCCAAGTCCAGGAAGCACAGCAAGTCCCATACAGGATAAACCCAAGGAGAAGCACGCTGAGACACATGGTAATCAAATTGGCAAAAATTAAAGACAAAGAAAAATTACTGAAAGCATCAAGCAAAAAATGACACATACAAGGGAACTCCCATAAGGTTAACAGCTGATTTCTCAGCAGAAACTCTACAAGCCAGAAGGGAATGGCATGACATATTTAAAGTGATGAAAGGGAAGAACCTACAACCAAGATTACTCTACCAGGCAAGGATCTCACTCACATTCAGTGGAGATACCTAAAGCTAAACAAGCAAAGCTAAGAGAATTCAGCACCACCAAACCAGCTCTACAACAAATGCTAAAGGAACTTCTCTAAGTGGGAAACACAAGAGGAGAAAAGGACCTACAAAAACAAACCCAAAACAATTAACAAAAATTGTCATAGGAACATACATATCGATAATTATCTTAAACATGAATGGATTAAATGCTCCAACCAAAAGACACGGGCTTGCTGAATGGATACAAAAATAAGACCCATATATATGCCGGCTACAAGAGACCCACTTCAAACCTAGGGACACATACAGACTGAAAGTGAGGGGATGGAAAAAGATATTCTATGCAAATGGAAATCAAAAGAAAGCTGGTGTAGCAATACTCATATCAGATAAAATAGACTTTAAAATAAAGAATGTTACAATAGACAAAGAAGGACACTACATAATGATCAAGGGATCAATCCAAGAAGAAAATATAACAATTATAAATATATATGCATCCAACATAGGAGCACTTCAATACATAAGGCAACTGCTAACAGCTATAAAGGAGGAAATCAAAAGTAATAGAATAATAGTGGGGGATTTTAACACCTCACTTACAGCAATGGACAGGTCATCCAAAATGAAAATAAATAAGGAAACAAGTTTTAAATGGCACAATAAACCAGATAGATTTAATTGACATTTATAGGACATTCCATCCAAAAACAGCATATTACAGTTTCCTCTCAAGTGCGCACAGAACATTCTACAGGATAGATCGCATCTTGGGTCACAAATCAAGCCTCAGTAAATTTAAGAAAACTGAAATCGTATCAAGCATCTTTTCTGACCACAACGCTGTGAGATTAGAAATCAATTAGAGGGAAAAAAACATAAAAAACACAACTACATGGAGGCTAAACAATACATTACTAAATAACCAAGAGATCACTGAAGAAATCAAAGAGGAAATCAAAAAATACCTAGAGACAAATGACAATGAAAGCACGATGATCCAAAACCTATGGGATGCAGCAAAAGCAGATCTAAGAGGGAAGTTTACAGCTATACAAGCCTACCTCAAGAAAAAAGAAAAATCTCAAATAAACAATCTAACTTTACACCTAAATGAACTACAGAAACAAGAACAAAGAAAACCCAAAGTTAGCAGAAGGAAGGAAATCATGAAGATCAGAGCAGAAATAAATGAAATAGAAACAAGGAAAACAATAGCAAAGATCAATAACACTAAAAGCTCGTTCTTTGAGAAGATAAACAAAATTGATAAACCATTAGCCAGACTCATCAAGTAAAAGAGGGAGAGGACTCAAATCAATAAAATTAGAAATGAAAAAGGAAAAGTTACAACAGACACCACAGAAATACAAAGCATCCTAAGAGACTACTACAAGCAACTATATGCCAATAAAGTGGACAACCTGGAAGAAATGGACAAATTCTTAGAAATGTATAACCTTCCAAGACTGAACCAGGAAGAAATAGAAAATATGAACAGACCAATCACAAGTAATGAAATCGAAACTGTGATTAAATATCTTCCAAGAAACAAAAGACCAGGACCAGATGGCTTCACAGGTGTATTCTACCAAACATTTAGAGAAGAGCTTCCACCCCTCCTTCTGAAACACTTCCAAAAAATTGCAGAGGAAGGAACACTCCCAAACTCATTCTATAAGGGCACCATCACCCTGATACCAAAACCAGACAAAGATACTATAAAAAAAGAAAATTACAGACCAATATGACTGATGAATATAGATGCAAAAATCCTTAACAGAATATTAGCAAAAAAAATTGAACAACACATTAAAAGGATCATACACCATTATCAAGTGGGATTTATCCCAGGGATGCAAGGATTCTTCAATATACACCAATCAATCAATCACAATATTAACAAATTGAAGAATAAAAACCATATGATCATCTCAGTAGATGCAGAAGAAGCTTTTGACAAAATTCAACACCCATTTATGATAAACTCTCGAGAAAGTGGGCATAGAGGGAACCTACCTCAACATAATAAAGGCCATATACGACAAACCCACAGCAAGCATCATTCTCAATGGTGAAAAACTGAAAGCATTACCTCTAAGATCAGGAGCAAGACAAGGTTGTCCACTCTCGCCACTATTATTCAACATAGTTTTGGAAGTCCTAGCCATGGCAAGCAGAGAAGAAAAAGAAATAAAAGGAATACAAATTGGAAAAGAAGAAGTAAAACTGTCACTGTTTGCAGATGACATGATACTATACATAGAGAATCCTAAGGATGCTACCAGAAAACTACTAGAGCTAATCAATGAATTTGGTAAAGTTGCAGGATACAAAATTAATGTGCAGAAATCTCTTGCATTCCTGTACACTAATGATGTAAAATCTGAAAGAGAACTTAAGGAAACACTCCCATTTACCATTGCAACAAAAAGAATAAAATACCTGGGAATAAACCTACCTAGTGAGACAAAAGATCTGTATTCAGAAAACTATAAGACATTGATGAAAGAAAATAAAGATGATACCAACAGATAGAGAGATATACCATGTTCTTGGATTGGAAGACTCAACATTGTGAAAATGACTATACTACCCAAAGCAATCTACAGATTCAATGCAATCCCTATCAAATTACCAATGGCATTTTTTATGGAAATAGAACAAAAAATCTTAAAATTTGTATGCAGACACAAAAGATCCTGAAGAGCCAAAGCATTCTTGAGGGAAAAAAATGGAGCTGCAGGAATCAGACTCCCTGACTTCCGACTATACTATAAAACTACAGTAATCAAGACAATATGGTACTGGCACCAAAACAGAAACATAGATCAATGAAACAGGATAGAAAGCCCAGAGATAAACCCACTCACCTATGGTCAACTAATCTATGACAAAGGAGGCACGGATATACAATGGAGAAAAGACAGTCTCTTCAATAAGTGGTGCCAGGAAAACTGGACAGCTACACGTAAAAGAATGAAATTAGAACACTCCCTAACACCATACAGAAAAATAAACTCAAAATGGATTAGAGACCTAAATGTAAGACCAGACACTATAAAACTCTTGGAGGAAAACATAGGAAGAACACTCATTGACATAAATCACAGCAAGATCTTTTTTGATCCATCTCCTAGAGTATTATAAATAAAAACAAAAATAAACAAATGGGACGTAATGAAACTTCAAAGCTTTTGCACAGCAAAGGAAACCATGAACAAGATGGAAAGACAACCATCAGAATGGGAGAAAATATTTGCAAACAAATCAACGGACAAAGGATTAATCTCCAAAATATATAAACAGCTCATGCAGCTCAATAACAAAAAAACAAACAACCTAATCCAAAAATGGGCAGAAGACCTAAATCGACATTTCTCCAAAGAAGATATGCAGATGGCCAAGAAGCATATGAAAAGCTGCTCAACATCACTAATTATTAGAGAAATGCAAATCAAAACTACAATGAGGTATCACCTCACACCAGTAAGTATGGGCATCATCAGAAAATCTACAAACAACAAATGCTGGAGAGGGTGTGGAGAAAAGGGAACCCTCTTGCACTGTTGGTGGGAATGTAAATTGATACAGCCACTACGGAGAACAGTATGGAGCTTCCTTAAAAAAGTAAAAATAGAGCTACCATATGACCCAGCAAATCCACACCTAGGCATATATCCGGAGAAAACCATAATGCGAAAAGACACATGCACCCCAATATTCATTGCAGCACTATTTACAATAGCCAGGTCATGGAAGTAACCTGAATGCCCATTGACAGACGAATGAATAAAGAAGATGTGGTACATGTATATAATGGAATATCACTCAGCCATAAAAAGGAACGAAACTGGGTCATTTGTAGAGACGTGGATGGATCTAGAGACTGTCATACAGAGTGAAGTAAGTCAGAAAGCGAAAAACAAACATCGCATATTAACGCATATATTTGTTACCTAGAAAAATGGTACAGATGAACCGGTTTGCAGGGCAGAAATTGAGACACAGATGTAGAGAACAAACATAAGGACACCAAGGGGGGAAGTGGCGGTGGGGGAGCTGGTGGTTGTGGGATGAATTGGCAGATTGGGATTGACATGTATACACTAATGTATAACATGGATAAGTAAAAAAATTTTTAAATAAATAAATAAAAAGCTCCAACCATGTAGGGAGGTCACGTGGAGGGGAACTGAGGCACTCTAGTTAACTGGCCCACGTGACAGCCAGCACCAATTGTCAGCTCTGTGAGGGCGTCTCCCAGGTGACTACAGCTCCAGCCAACAGCATGGAAAACAGAACTTCCCAGCCAAGCCCAGTCAAACCTTAGTCATGAGAGATAACAAATGGCTGGGGTTTTTTTGGTTTTTTTTTAAGCTACTGAGTTTGGTCGTATATATATATATATATATATTTTTTTTTTTTAATCTAGAGATGTAGCTATATACTCATAATATTTGTTTAATGAATCCTAAGGATAGAAAACAATATTTTTCATACCCTAATATACCTGTGAATTTTCAAAAGCTAAAGATTTCTCCACGTGCTATGAACTCTCCTTTTGTGGACTTTCTCATGAAAAGTAGCAGAACTAGTTTTCAAAGTAACATGATTTGGTTAAGAGAGAGTTATCTGAAGTGAAAAATACCTGAGCTTGGAACTTAGCCAAACCATTTCTTAATTGTGAAAACTGATTAAGCTATTTAACATTTTGGAGACTCAATTGTCACCTTTTAAAATGAAGATAATAAAACCCACTCTACAGAGTGTGAGTATTACATGAAATAAGACATAAAAATCATCCATCAAGAATTCCATAAGCACAGGACTTTATTTTTTTCAGTAATGTTAACTGATACTATTATTATCTGACGAGAGAAAATGGCTCCTTGTGTTGGGTCCATAAAGTGATTCTTTGTCTTTCACAGGAGAAGGAGGAGGATGACAGAAGGCACAAATTGTTAAGGTAATATTTTTTTTTTTTTTTTTTTTTTTTTTGCGGTATGCGGGCCTCTCACTGCTGTGGCCTCTCCCGTTGCGGAGCACAGGCTCCGGACGCGCAGGCTCAGCGGCCATGGCTCACGGGCGCAGCCGCTCCGCAGCATGTGGGATCTTCCCCGATCGGGGCACGAACCCGTGTCCCCTGCATCGGCAGGCGGACTCCCAACCACTGCGCCACCAGGGAAGCCCTGTTATGGTAATTTAAATGAAGAATTTTAAGGGTTATTTTCCTGGGGAGGGATTTTACTTTCCTACAACTAGTAAACACTCGGGGAAAATTTACCAAACAGTTTCTTGGGACCTGGAATTAGGGAAGTCATTTTATAAAGCCACAAGTACATATTTCCTCCATCCCAGCATGGGATGTGTTTGTGGGTAGATGACTGCAGAAAGGGTGCATCTGGGTCCTCTAAACCTAGACAGATGGGTTCCTTGTCTTAGTAGCCAGATGCTTATTCAGTCAATACGAATCCCGACTACTTCACCTGCATGCGCTGTGTGGGAGGAGCCATGATGATTAGCAATCAAAGTACTGAGCAATAGACAGCTTTTCACAGTTTTTCCCCTCAACTAAATACAAATCATAATGTAACTCAAAAACATTCCAGAAGAGGGAAATATCAAGAGCTAGAAACCTGATAAAATTGTAAAAACGTGAATTCAGTTGCGAATTTTGTCAGTGCTAAGTCTACTTGTCTCTACAAGCAGCAAACGTTAATAAAATGACAGGAGGCATCTTTTTAGAATCAGTCTCCTTGGGCAGGTGTCCTATGGCACTTCCCATATCCCTATCTGAGTGTTTTATGCCTCTGTGAAACATGGATTCAGATCCACTGTTGTCTAGTGCTTCTCCTGCGGGCACTGCTTTGGAATCTATTTCAGACAGAGTGGGAATGAAAAGTACACACGGACATATGGAGAGTTAGGAAGGTTTATTGCCTGCAGTGGTTTTCAAAGTGTGGTCCCCAGGCCAGCAGTAGCTGCAGCATCTCCTGAAGCTTGTTAGAAGTGAAAATTATCAGGCTCCACCACAGACCTGCTAACTCAGAAACCCTGGGGATAGGGCCCAGTAATCAGTGTTTTAACAAGTCTCCCAGGTTATTCTTAACGCTTAAAGTTTGAGAACTGTCAATGTAATGGACTGAGGTAAGGAAAAATTCAATAACAAAAACAAAAAAACCACAATCTCTCAAGATTGATTCCATCAAATAGCAAGGAAAAGCACAGGTATCAATATTGAATAGTTGCAAGAATGCTACTTCTAGAATCAGAAAGAACTGGAATTAAAGCATGACTCGACTCGTCTGACTTGACTTTTCTGAATTCAGCCTTATTGTTTGTGAAATGGAGATAATAACGTCTCCCTTAGTATGTATTAAATCAAATAACATGAAATACCTAGTATAAAGCTGTATATCTAGTATTCATTCAATTCATTTTAGCATTTGCTGAAGTTGCAGTCAGTAACTTCAACTCAAGACAACTAGAGGCTGCCTGCTTCAGGGTGGATAGAAGGTTGTGAGGAACAGAGATGGTAAAATGAAAGAAAAATATAGGCATTGATGAGTTTGCTGATTTCTTATCACTCAGGCAGCTTCTTCACAGACTAGCGTGGAGATGTAGTGGTAGGTTTACCGGTGGCAGTGAAGACAATGCGTCCATTTGCTGAATTTAGGGCCTCATTCATTTTCAATTATTGAATGCCTGCCCATAAAGAGCCAGGAACAGTGCCAGTAAATGAAGGTCAAATAGGCTATTGAAAAAGAGGCAGCACAGGATAATAGTTAAAAACGAGGGCTTAGAGCCAACCTGCCTGTTTTTGAATCCAAGCCTATTATCCATCTATTGTGTGACCTTAGGGAAGTCACTTAACCTCCGGGGGGGTCTCAGCTTTTTCATTAAAAGGTGGTAATAATATCAAATACCTTGTAGGATTGTGTTCAGAATAAAATGAATTAATATACATAAAAATTAGTTGAGAATTCATGCAGTATACTCCCTTAATAAATGTGGATTATGGTCACCTCCTGCTGGGCTGGCAGAATTCACTCTTTTACAGGCTTTTCCTGACATCCCACTGTCTGCTAGATTGAGTCCAGAATTTTATCCTTGCAGACCTCTAGACTGGTACTTCCCAATCTTTAATATGAATAGGATCACTGGGAGTTCATGTTAAAATGCAAATTCGGATTCAGTAAGCAGAGGATAAGGCCTGAGTTTCTGCATTTCTAACAAGCTCCCAGGTGATGTCCATGCTGCTTTTCCACAAACCACAAATTCAATGCAAAACCACATTATAATTCCAACTTTAGAATGTAGCCCATTGATAGTTGGAACATCATTTTAATAGAGGTCCCAAAATATGCTGTGGGAAGAATGACTAATTTTGCTCACTTGGAAATCAGGCAAACTTGTTAGTAGGTCTTGGTGATAAGGAAAGATAAACTGTAAGATAAGAGAAAAATGTAAGAGTTTTCTGTGTTCTGACATTGATGTCAAGGGCACAGAGTTTGAATCTGATCTCAACAGCGGCAGGAGACCAGAGCAAGGACTGAGACACAGAATTGATAGGGTTGCAGGGCAGGGAAGGAGGCTTTTACTAACTGCTGTGCTGAGAGCTCTACCACAGAAATGTGGGGAATACAATTCATGGGCATGGAGTTATAGTAGCAGGAAGTAATTTTTACAGATTCTTACACATCTTACATTGAATTGTGGTGGAACATTATTGCAATACATGTTGGCTGAGCAGAATTCAATTTATTTTATTATATCATTTTATTTTATTTTTTAAAATAGTATTTGCCTCATGGAGTTATTATAAAGATGAAATGAATTAATAGATATAGAGTAATAAAGTTTTTAGAATAGAATTATCCCTGGCATGCAGTGTTAGTTAATATTAGCCATTATTATTACTAAAGGATATTATCTTAGAGAAAATAATGTATATTACAAGAAATAAATAAAAGACAAGTTCTAAGTGTTATTTATTTTAATATTACAGAAACTTTAATAAATTAAGATGAAACAGGTAAAATGCATTGTTCAAAGCCACATTATTTGTATGAGGCGTGGCTGGATTAGAACTCCATCTGTACAGACTCACCGACATAGAGAACAGACTTGTAGTTGCCAAGGGGGAAGGGAGGGATGGAAGGGATGGAGTACAGAGTTTGGGATTAGCAGATACAAACTATTATATATAGAAAGGATAAACAACAAGGTCCTACTGTATAGCACAGGGAACTGTATTCAATATCCTGTGATAAACCATAATAGAAAATAATATGAAAAAGAATGTATATATATACACACACATATATATGTATAACTGAATCACTTTGCTGTACAGCAGAAATTAACACAACATTGTAAATCAGCTATACTTCAGTAAAATAAATTTTAAAAAAATACTCCATCTGTCCTGATTTAGAAGTCTACATGCTTCCCCAACTGCATGCTGACTGGTTGAAGCCAAATGATTAAATTTTAGGTTATAGTTTCTTCATTTATAAAATGAAGATATCCTTTAGCAACCAGGTGATCATTTACGTATTAAGGTGTAAATGTATATTAAAAATTTTACAGATATAAATTATGATTGAGTTAACAGATCAGATACACTTGTGTCCAGCTACATACCCATTCTCAACAACTACAATAAGGGTTGTTTTTAATTAGATATATTCTCATAAATTAAGTGTATTATGTATTCTAGTCACATCAATAAGCCAAAAAGAGGAAAAAACACAGTTAACTTCTACATTTTTCAGCTCACACAACAATTATTCCAAGAATAAAGCTACCACAAACAGTAAACGCCAGCCATATTAACCTTCTTTCAGTTTCTCTAAGATGCCATACAAGTTCCCAACTTAGGATCTTTTTTGGTGTTTCCTTGCCTGGAAGACTCTATCCCTGGGTCTTGACATGGCTAACTCCTGTTTATCACTCAGGTCCCAACTACAATGTTGTTTTAAAATGTTCAGAGACCTTCTTGATCATTCATCTTACTTCTCACTATCTCCATTCCCACATCTACACGTTCCATAACTGTGTATGATATACACCGTTTTAATCATTTGAATACTCATCACTATGTTAAATCTTGTCCCTGTGTTTGTTTTTCTGCTCATTGAATGTCTTCTTCCAAGGAGAGTGTCAGAGTGTAACCATCTTGAGAGCAAGGACTTCCCTTCCCTGTCAAGTCTAGACTGTGGTCCCTGAGCATGGACTTGGCACACAGTAGACCCTCAATAACTATCTCTTTAATAAGTAAATAAAGATAAATAAGACATGACCCCTGACATCATGAATCTCAAAACATCAAAACTTTAACAATTCCTAGACAGGTTTAGAATAGTTTAAAATGCAATTCTTTGCAAGTCTAGGCAATGCCCTTGATCCAAAATTAGCAGCAGTTAAACATTTATTTTATAGTACTTTTAGATTTGCAATGACATTTCTGCTATATAGCTTTTGGCTTGTAAGCAAAAGGTGAGGCAAGGACCTACAATCAATGGCTATAAACAGATCAAACTTGCACAGGTTTTACTGAGTATAAGTCCATTATTCTGAACACAGAAGCTCTGTTTTTAATTTTAGACACCCCTCTTAGCTATGAGTGAACTTGGGAGTAATGTTAAACCAGTATTTTATCACTTAAATTGTGAGTGAAATAGAATCTTAAATTGAGTACAATGGATATATATTTTTATGTGTTCTTATATATATTAAGCAATACCACTGTATATTATATCAACTTTGGTTAACTATAGAATTTTGAAATGTTGTAACCAAGTTATTTAATATGTCATATGCATAAACCTAATGCTTTCTCTAAGTTATCAGCAGAAGAGAGGTACTTGTCAGGAATGGAGAAGGGTTTTATCGGGGGAAAAAGTCCCAATATGGTATTACTATGACCCTATATACTGTGGTTATAGTTACTCAAATTTATACCTATGAAATACTCAAGAAAGTCAAAGGATATATAGCATTTATTTTCAATTTTGTGTATGAAAGGGAAAAAAAATGTTTTGTCAGAGTCCAATTCTCAGCGTTGCCTTTTCACACCAAAGTATTTCATTTTTTGAAAGGAATGTTCAATTGTATCAAGCCTCTATATATAATAATAAACTGTGAAAACAGAACTGCAGAGGTGATGTGGTATAAGAATGGTCTTTCTACAAATAATCTTTGACTGAAAGTAAAAATGTTAAAGCAGGTTTAATGTTAATACCCATAAAATGGCATATACTGTGCAATTAAATAATGCCCATGAAATTAACAGAATGCAATTTTGTGTTTCAGTGTTCAGTTTTAATTTTCACATTTATTGTTAATATTTAAATCAAAATCATCCCTCTTCTTGTTCCTTCCAAATGTGTCTTTGGATTGATGGTTCCATCTTTCCTTTGAGGTTATCTTATGCTCATGTTTTTGTCAGTTATCATCAAAGATATACGGTGCCCTATATATTATTCATCTCAATTTCCAAACATTTCCTGAACACCAAATCTGTTCAGATAAAGATTTGTATAAGGTTCTAGGAAGGGTACAGAAATGAATGAAATATGGTCCTCTGCTATGAAAGACATACACATTGCTATGAGAGTAATGGGAAGAGATGAAAGAATAATTCACCTAAAAAGTAATATTTGAGATATGTTTCTTGACGAGTGGGAGGAATTTTGATAGATGGAAGGGAATTTAGAGATAATGGTAGATAAGCTAAGTCACAGGCAGAAAAATTCATAATGAAACTAAGAAATTTTGAGAAAGTGATATGGGAATGGGATGTAGAATACAAGGCTGAATGTTAAGTTTGAGGAACGATAACAAGTAAGCACTAAGATTTTTTTTTTTTAAACAATGACCATTAAAACTTTTGAGCTGGGGAATGACAGGATTAAATATTTTCTGGATATTATCTCTTTTTTTCCTTTTCTTGTAAATCAATCTCTTCTAAATTGCCTCATCTTAATATTTCTTCCATCTTAGACAGCCTTAGTATATTTTGAATCCTTTCTTCTCTGATACATACCAGTTTCCTAATGCCTTAACTGGATTTACAAAAATGCCTTCTATAGCCATTCTTTCTTACTTCAAATCAATTTTCTACACCACAGCCAATAATCTTTGTAAAATGCAAACTTCCAGGTCACTTCCCTGCTTTAAAAATCTTTACTAGTTTCCCAATTCCCTCCACACTCCTGAGCATGATTTAGGAGCCCTCGAGTTCAACTCTTTATCCTCCCCAGCATCTCTTCTGCAGAGATCCCGCTGCCACTCACCTCTAAGTTTTGCCTATGCTCTTCTGTCTGAAATTCATTTCCTTCACCCCCTTCATCTTTAGACCTCAGTCCTCCAGGAAGAATTTCTGACTAATCATCCCCTCCTCTGTGCTCCCAATACCCTGTTTATCATATTGAATTATAACAGGATATTTACATGGTGAATTCACTCACAGAAAGCTGTATACTCTATGAGGCTGGACCACGATTACCTTGCTCATTCTTAAATTTCCAGGACTCAGTACACTCCCTGGCAAATAGGAGGTTGTAAACATACATACCTGAGCTATATGCATACAGAAAAGAATAAATAATGTGGAAACTGAATGAATGAGAAATGAACAAAATAAGAGATAAGGAAGGTATGCTTTTCTAATTTGTGTATTACTCAAAAGTTTTAGATCTTGTAAATTAATGAACAAATTACATAAACAATAATCATAATAACTGCTATTTATTGAGCCACAAACAAGTGCCAAATCAATGCATGTAGTATTTTATCCATCATATATATATATATATATATATATATCTTGATTGACTGTTATCCTCATAATATCCCAGAAAACTATTATGTTTTCCCATTTTATAAACAAGGAAACCAATATTCAATGAAAATAAGTAATTTCCCTCAGATCACACAATAGCACTGCTTGTATCTAAATGTGAGTTTTTACTTATGTCAAAGTTTTCTAACATTTCTAAATATTCAAATCCTTTTCTCCCTCCCACAATAAAGCTTATCTATAACTCCAATATATGAGGCTTTTGAAGATGAACCTACTGTGGGATGGGGCAATCCATTCCCACTGTCCCTTATACACAATCTGGTCTCTGAGTAATCTCCAGGGATGCCAACAAGTTTATAAAGAGCATTTAATACTTCACTGGCCCACTCGTTGCTGCCTGCCATTACATGAATAAGGTCTCAGAGCAGCAATATTAAATATCTCAACTATATCTTCTTTTGACTTCCCTGCCAAAATATTTGCAATATAATGCAATATATTTGCATTGGTCTAATAGGGGGCCTTGTTATTAAATCAAAAAGATGAATACATGGAGATATACTGTCCTGGAGCATAGCCCAGCATTTCTGAAGTTTGCCCTTTAATATTCTCTAGGCATGGGAAAGTTAGAATTTAGGAGCAGAAGTTAGAACTAACGTTGAGGATCTCTGGAAGTTAATGATATGGTAAAGTTGGGGCTCTAAATCCAAAAAGGTATTAAATTAGGATTATGCAGATACAAGTTACATATCTGAGACCAACTTACTTTCTTCTTACTCTAGTCAGTGCTTTCCACTTGACACTATGGTCAAAAAAAAAAACAGCTTTGGGGCTTCCCTGGTGGCGCAGTGGTTGAGAGTCCGCCTGCCGATTCAGGGGACACGGGTTCGTGCCCTGGACCGGGAGGATCCCACATGCTGCGGAGCGGCTGGTCCCGTCAGCCATGGCTGCTGAGCCTGCGCATCCGGAGCCTGTGCTCCGCAACGGAAGAGGCCACAACAGTGAGAGGCCCACGTACCGCAAAAAAAAACAAAAAACAAACAAAAAAAAAAAACAGCTTTGGAAATTGATAGATCTGAATTTATGACTTAGCCTTGATAGCCTGCAAAAGTAGAGCTTACTTAAGACTATGTCTCTAATGTAGGTGTTAATCTTGGTAAGTGACCTCAAGAACAGGAATGAAGGACTGAAAGAAGGAATGAGGGCAAATCCATCAAAATGTACATTATCACTGGGGATCAATTTGCCCAGGGTATCTCTAAGAGATTAAGTAGCACGCTAAGTAGCACATATTTTGAATAGTATTTGTCTGCATTTTATTCATGGCAGTGTTGTTTGTTTGAATTAATCTCTGGAAAGAAACGCCACCTTGAAACTTCTTTATAGATCCTAGGTCACAGCATTTATTAGAGTTCAAGTAATACTCGATTCAAAAGTATTTAAATAATAAGTAGTGTCTTCTTTTGATTTCTAATGAGAAAGAGAGACACAAACAGGAAGAGAGAGAGACAGAGAGAAATTAGGTAAAATAAAATACCTGGATTTCAGTTCTTTTCTTTGAAAGACTTCACAGTCACCTGAACTCAACCATTTTCAAGAATTAAATCTAGAGAAAATTCAATAACAAAAGTGGACATAATTCTGGTCTTTGTGCATATGGGGATACTGTGAATAGACATGTCCATTCACAGAAAGGTTTGTGCCCACATGTTCCATTATTGCACATGGGAGTTGATTCCATTTTTCTTGACCATAGGAATCCTCCCGTGAAACAGGACAAAAGGCTTAGATTGGGGAAATTATCTTTTGCCTGTTTCTCTACCCAGCAAAAATGCAGAAAGTAACAATTCTATGTAATGTACTTTAAACACTTAAGGCTGCCCTTTGGAAAACCATGAGTCTAATGAGCATTTGCAAATCTCTGTTAAAACCAAACGGATAAATTATATCCTCTGCTGCACATAATGAACCAAGCAGTTTGGTGTGAGGTTTTAGGAGAATCTCCCAGTGAATACAATGCTTTGGCCAATTTGAGAGAGATTTAGAAAAGCTCCAGGCATATCTTTGGAGATTTTAATTAAATGAAGAATTATGAAGGAAACTGGGAGAGTGAGGGTTGCAGCATCATGCAATCTTTCTTCTTGGAGGACAGACCCAGGTAATGAAGCACAAATCCCACACTTACAGCTTGGCCCTGCCTCAACCTCTTCTCGGATAAGATTCAGACCCCTCCGCTGTGAACCAAGGGGTGCGTATCCTTGTCAGAGAACATTGGGATCCTCTAGTACCAGAAGTCTCCTTGCAGGCAATCCAATGTAGGGATTCCAAATTCAAATGTCTTTAGAAGCCAGACAGATAGAATAAATGAATAAACAGGATAAGCATATGACCAAATATTCAGGATTCTAGTATCTATAGACCAAATTTTCTTTCTGGATTTGCAGTTTGAGTCCTATAATTCTCACATTTTCCTCTAGTGAAAATAATACAAAAGTTGAGATATATAAGGTTTGAGAGTCGATCTCATTTGGATTTTAATACAGTTAAACCATCTACTAGCTATAGAAGATGAAACAACTTGCTTAATATTTCTGTCTCCCTTTGTTCATCTGTGACACATAGAAAATGATACCTAATCTGGATTGTTGTTTGGAAGGTCATAATGTATCCATATCTCTAGCATCTGGCAAGTGGTAGAACTGAGCTTATAAACAAAAACCATGCTAATTTCAAGATGAGCAGTGCTTGTGTCACAATGATCCTAGGCCAGGAGATAATTCATTAATTGAAGATGAGTTGTGATAAGTTCAGGCTTTGGACTCAAGAGTGTTGACTTTCCAAACTATTTCTGCCCCTTCCTAGCTGGGATGCTATTTAATGTTTGTAAGCTCCAGTTTCTAAATTTATAAAGTGGAGATCTAACTCACTAACTTCAAGGTGCCAAATCCATTTCTCAGTCTTTATTTGACCTATCAGAAGCATTTGATACAGTTGATCCCTTGCTCCTTGCTGAAGCCCTTTCTTCACCTGTCATCTGGGCAAGATTTCTTGTGGTCTCTCTCTGACTCTTGTGAGCGTTAAATAAAGCAATGTATATAAAGTGCTTAGCAGAATCCCTGAAACTTAATAAATGATCAGTAAAATCAGCCTCTAACATCATCATCATCATCATCGCTATCAACATCATCATTTATAATCATGGTATCATGAATCTCCAGATTCCTTCTGTAGGCAAAATTATGTCCTCCATATTATGTGCTGTATTTTATGAGCTAAGGACACAGCAATAGAGAAAAAAAGGAACAATTCTTGCCTTCACAGAACTCATATTCTAGTGGGAGAAATAGGATGCTAAACAATAAATACATACAATACATACATACATAAAAGAAGATTATATGGAGGGTGAAATTTTAATTGGGATCTCTCAAAAAACTAATATTTTATTAAAGCTTCAAAAGATATGAGAGTATAAGTCACTTGGGTATCTGGGAGAAGCACTTTCTAGACAGAGCAAATAACAAGTATGAAAGCCCTGAGACAAGGATGTCCCAGGAAGAGATAGGAGCACTTTGACCTAAGGGGAGGGTAGTAAGAAATGATATACAAGAGAGCTTGTCAGTAGTTGTCAAGAACCTGGCTCAGCTCTTGTATGTGAGATAGGAAGTCATTAGAAGGTTTTGTGCAGAAGTCTAACAAAATCTCTCTGGATGCTGTGTAGAAAACAGACTGTGGGCAGCCAATGATGAAAGCAAAGAAGCCAGTTAGAATGCTATTAAAATAATTCATGGGAAATGCTAGTTGTCTTGGACCATAGAAGTAGCTATGAAAGTACTTAGAATAGGTTACATTTTTTAATATGAGGATAAAATTGATAGAATTTACTGAAGAAATAAATGTGGTATTTAAGAAAAAGATAATAGTCAGGAATGGCCTCAAGATTTTTGACCTGAGCAACTGGTAGAATGGAGAGTTGCTTACTGATTGTATGGGACAAACAGACTTTTGAGGGAATAGTGGGGTCTATTTTGGAGCATGTTAAAGCTGAATATATTAAAGATCAAGGTGGAAAAGACAACTAGGCAGTTGGATGCGTGTGTCTGAAGATTAAGAAGGAGGTCCAGGCTGGAAATACACATTTGGGATTTGTCATTGAATAGACGGTATATATACCCATAGGACTAGGTTAGGTCACAGACAATGAGGGCAGAAAGAAAAGGAAAAAGTCCAGGGACTGAGTTCTGAGATATTCTAATATCTTAAGTGCAAGCAAATTGAGGAGCGACCAGCAAAAGAGATTGTAACAGAGCATCCAACAGTAGGAAAAATGAAGAGAAAACTTTCCCAGAAGTGAAGAAAGTGTTTTGGTAAGAAGAAAGGGACCAGCGATATCAAATTCTCCTGATGGGTTGAATAAACTGAAGACTAAAGAATGAATTTGGTACTTTGAAGTTAGATGTTACCCCTGTTCTGTTATTTTATTTTAAAATTATCTTAGTGGTAGTCAAATGTTTTTTATATAAACTTAAGATAATTTTGTTCAGTTCCCTTAAAAATCCTGCGGAGGCTCTTGAATCACAATGGGTTGTAAAATAATTAACATAGTGTATAATACTGAGTATTCCCACTGAGGGGCATAGCTTATATACACATTTGATCAAATTTTATTGCTTTGTGTTCCCCATATATTTTACAGCTTTATTCACATAGGTCCCATTTCTGTTTTTTACATTCATTCCCAAGTATTTTATAGAGTTTTCCACAATTGTATATAGAGTTTTTTTTTTTTTATTTATAGCCAGTATTGTTGGCATAAGGAAGTGTACTAATTTTTGCATGTGTATTTTTATTGTCAGTAGTTAGTGCATTGTCTTATTTACTAATATTTGAGTTGATACTGGGCATTGAAAAACAAAAACAGATCAAAGCTAGGGTCCCCACTAGCTAAATCAGTTTATACAAAGCATGCTATAATCTCTAAATTTTAATTTCTTCTACTGTAAAATAGGGATAATACAATCTACTTTTCCCAAGTAGTGCTTAGTAAATTTATTCAGTGTGAATTTCTTCCTCTCTTTTGTCCTCCCATTTTCTTAGGGATTTCTATAGCTTCATTATCACCAACATTTTGATGTCAAATCTCTTAACTGAGGTCTTTTCAATGTAATGTTGGAAAGTTGTAGAAAAGTGAGTAATGAATACTTCAGAAACTTAAACTCAAATCCCTTAGTATGATGTTCACAGTTTTTTTTTTCCTTTTTATTATTTTTTCCCAAAGTATTTCTCTGACTCAGTGTTCTATCATTACCATTGAAGGTGTTCTAAAACTGAATATAATTTCCACACCACAAAACTCCTTTTCACTGAGATGTCCTACTTTCCCTTTCCTCCCCTTCCTGACTAAACCACTTTTACTCCTTCCACTGTTGTTAAAAAATATTTCATCTAAATGCAAAGATAAGAGATGTTCCTGGAATAATATAGGGACTAAAAAAAATGTTTACAGAAGAAGGATCTGCCTTTCCTTGTTAAATAGGTAACTGATACAGTTTTCATTTTTCTACTTGCTTAAAAAAATATAATCCCCCAGAAGTGTTTTCCACCCTCACAAATAAAATTTCTAAAATAGCCAAATACCAAAGAAATCAACTGAATAAAGTTAGAATTTCAAGATTTGAATTCCAACTCACTTTGAATTTTTAGTAAATTTTTGCTATGTTTATTTTTCTAATTCTCTATTCTGCCACTTAGTGAGTATACAGATTAATTTTGTTCTATAGCCACATTCATATAAATTTACTGGGGTAACTGGGAATATTCTTACTTAGAGGTCACAGTCATTCATTTTGCTTGAGTGAGGTCACCAGTGTCAATGAAACTGATGTAAGGCAATTCCACTGAGCATTGTTTAATTTTGTTCTATGAACACAATGACTTTCATTGAGAAAAATAATTTCATAATCAATCATGTGAGGAATGGTTTTCTTGTAAACATAAGACCCCTAAGAACATTCTGGATTTTTTCAATTGTACCTAATCATTTAAGCTCAGTTCATTTTATATCATTTCTTGGCACTAATTCTATGAATGGAATAAAGATATAGGATTTCATACTGCATTTTAGAATTTGGTATGACGTGTGTCATTTGTTTACATTTTTGCAAATTTCTTTAATACGTAGCTTCAATAAATACAGCTGAATTCTCATAACTGCTGCCATATTTAATCTTTTGCAATATCACATGTCATATAACCTCTGGAAAATGTCCACCTTACAATCATGAGAGAACAAGTGTGAAAAAGGCAAATATCACCTTAGTATTACTATGAAAATAGTTCTGAAACTGACAAATCCCCTGAAAGGGTCGTGGAGACCTACCATGCTCTCTGGACTACACTTTCAGAAAAGCTTTAAAAATCAACAGCTTATCCTGCTCATTCTATTGTACCCCTATAAGTGAGTTTAATTGCCCTCTGATAGGACTGCAGTATTCCATATCTGACATCTAAGATGCATAATAAACAACTGATGAAACACAAATGGGGCTAACTAGAGGTGTCTGAAATTTGAATTATTTTGCATTATGTCAGAAAGAAGTTTTAGTAAGGCAAAGAGTATCTCATTTTAAATAATTATAGGCTACGAAATATATGACAGGGACTAGAAAGGATAGACTTTGGAGACTTAAAGATGTGTCAAGACCTAGAGAAATTACTGGAAAAAAAAGTTTTGTTTTCTGTTTCAGATTTTTTTTTTTTTTTGGCAAGACTTCAAATGACATAGTCAATCCTGTGTGTCAATCAGCACAATGAAAACATTTTTCTAAGGTGCTTGAAACAAGAATGTACTCTATAGAGCTAACTTAAGAATCTGTGAAACTGAGGAGAATGTTAGAGCCTGTAAGAGTTATATAGAAATTGTACATTGGACATGGGCCCAAATTGCTGGCTGAAGTTGAATACAAGTACACATCCACATACATTTTTCATTCCTCTTTCTCCAGTGGTTATAAGGGTATATGCTGACACAATGCTGCCTGCTGGCATCACTCCCATAAAAAGAAATACAGTATCAAAGTAATAATACATTTGACCTCCTTGGTTAATATTCAAAGTGATGGTCAAGAAGGTTATAAGCAAACATCAGCTTTCTTTCACACCTCTTAGCTCATTCTGCAAATTAACAACATCATCTTGGGAGCATTCAAGACCCTGGATAATGAATGTTAACAGCAGTTCCTGTTGGCTGCATCTGAGGGTGCATTTATTTTTCTCATTATCTTACACACAATCTTAAAGCTATTGTCTGCTACTGCTGCTCACTCAGGAAGCCAAAGAAAGTGCTAAAGATGTCAAGAGGCAATAAGCCTCATTTATTTTTATGGCCTTCATCAGCATTTTTTTCCTTTTCTCCCTCTCACTTTTTTTTTTTTTTTTTGACTTAAAGGCCTATAATAGAATCTGCTGATTAGGATCAGAGCCGTATCTAAGTATAGATATGAGAGACCTTTTCTGAAAGTGATGGGCTATGGAAGGGCACTTTGGCGATATGATACCTCTGGCAGATACTGATTCTAAGGTCAGTTATTAGGTATTTCTTCTTCCCTTCTTGGCTACATTCTAGACACTTTACAATTGATTAACACTATTAACATTACGAAAGTGAGTAAATAAAAGACTTGGATGAATGAAAAATAATAGGTGGATTAAAATATTGCCAGCAGGGAGATTCAGGAAAATATTATATGCAAATAACTACAAAGCACATATACTATATCCCTGTTATTTTTAATTTCTTTCCATGTATCATTAGAAAATAAAATGAAAGCAAATGATTACCATAATGAAAGATACAATGAGATTAGAAATACAATTTTATATTGGAATGGAAACCTCTCTGAATTAGTTGTGGACATACCTGGGCATGTAGGCTATAGGACTGGGATGGATTTATAGCTCATGGAAACTCTTTTCTGTAATAACTGAACATGCAACCAGGGACACACATTGGAAGTCAATTTCTGAAGGAGAAACAAGTCCAGATGTAGACAAAAAGTCTGAACTTGCTTGTCAATCTGAGAAGATAAATGGACAGAAGGTAAGATACTAACCTCAAATTGATAGAGGGTAACAAAAAATCAAATCCTTTGGATCATCAATGTAGGTAGAAAAATGACAAGACTTGATGAATTCCAGGTAGGATGGAAGTTTAGGATCAACCATCTTTCAGGAAGGGATGATGATGAAGGTGGATTTGAAGTATTTATATAGCACTTTATTTAGAACTGAGAAAACATTAACTGTCTATATCAAAGCAAGTAGGTACTGGTGAATATTATTAACTACCAATTACATTCACTTTCTTGTCATGATCACTCTTCCT
The DNA here is from genome assembly GCF_039906515.1 of Pseudorca crassidens. Lineage (NCBI taxonomy): Eukaryota > Metazoa > Chordata > Mammalia > Artiodactyla > Delphinidae > Pseudorca > Pseudorca crassidens. Next base: position 59,639,498 of record NC_090304.1, read on the forward strand.
ATCATGAGTCCAGAATAAGTCAGAAACTGAGTAGGCATGATGCTAATGGTTTTGGGGTATTAGATATTTCTGATGGAGATGAGGTGGCAGTTGCTGAGGGGATAGGAGACAGTTGTTACTGAGAAAGAAAAGAACTGACCAAATAAGAGTATTAATGACTTCTGTCAAGAATACATATCCCCACCCTTTGTTGGGGACATTTTCAAAACTCGATCTATACTACCACCATCTTTCTACTTCTGTACTGTGATTTGGCTACTTGATTCCAGCTGTTGTTAGCTGGTTTTTATCCATTATCAAACTATCCCAGGATGTTCTTAGTACCCATGGTCAGCTGCAGCTGAATTGTACTGCAGTTTGATTCTTTCTGTTCTAAACTAAGTTGTTGATGATCTAAGAGTCCCAGATATAAGGGATGGGAAACGAGAGTTGGTCCAGGAATGTGAGGAACTCAACAGGGTTTACAGGCTTTCAAAATCAAAGGGGAAATCTTAAAGCTGAAGGCTTCAAATGACCATCTGTATAAAAACCTACAGAAAATAAAAAAAAAAAAAAAACTCAAAAAAGAATTACAGTGGGGTTTATTCCAGGATTGCAAGGATTCTTCAATATATGCAAATCAATCAACATGATAAACCATATTAACAAACTGAAGGAGAAAAACCATATGATCATCTCCATAGATGCAGAGAAAGCTTTTGACAAAATTCAACACACATTTATGATAAAAACCCTGCAGAAAGTAGGCATAGAGGGAACTTTCCTCAACATAATAAAAGCCATATATGACAAACCCACAGCCAACATCATCCTCAATGGTGAAAAACTGAAAGCATTTCCACTAACATCAGGTACAAGACAAGGTTGCCCACTCTCACCACTCTTATTCAACATAGTTTTGGAAGTTTTAGCCACAGCAATCAGAGAAGAAAAGGAAATAAAAGAAATCCAAATCGGAAAAGAAGAAGTAAAGCTGTCACTGTTTGCAGATGACATGATACTATACATAGAGAATCCTAAAGATGCTACCAGAAAACTACTAGAGCTAATCAATGAATTTGGTAAAGTTGCAGGATACAAAATTAATGCACAGAAATCTCTGGCATTCCTATACACTAATGATGAAAAATCTGAAAGTGAAATCAAGAAAACACTCCCATTTACCATTGCAACATAAAGAATAAAATACCTAGGAATAAACCTACCTAAGGAAACAAAAGACCTGTACGGAGAAAATTATAAGACACTGATGAAAGAAATTAAAGATGATACAAATAGATGGAGAGATATACCATGTTCTTGGATTGGAAGAATCAACATTGTGAAAATGACTATACTACCCAAAGCAATCTACAGATTCAATGCAATCCCTATCAAACTACCACTGGCATTTCTCACAGAACTAGAACAAAAAATTTTACAATTTGTATGGAAACACAAAAGACCCCGAATAGCCAAAGCAATCTAGAGAACGAAAAATGGAGCTGGAGGAATGAGGCTCCCTGACTTCAGACTATACTACAAAGCTACAGTAATCAAGACAGTATGGTACTGGCACAAAAACAGAAAGATAGATCAATGGAACAGGATAGGAAGCCCAGAGATAAACCCACGCACATATGGACACCTTATCTTTGATAAAGGAGGCAGGAATGTACAGTGGAGAAAGGACAGCCTCTTCAATAAGTGGTGCTGGGAAAACTGGACAGGTACATGTAAAAGTATGAGATTAGATCACTCCCTAATACCATACACAAAAATAAGCTCAAAATGGATTAAAGACTTAAATGTAAGGCCAGAAACTATCAAACTCTTAGAGGAAAACATAGGCAGAACACTCTATGACATAAATCACAGCAAGATCCTTTTTGACCCACCTCCTAGAGAAATGGAAATAAAACCAAAAATAAACAAATGGGACCTAATGAAACTTCAAAGCTTTTGCACAGCAAAGGAAACCATAAACAAGACCAAAAGACAACCCTCAGAATGGGAGAAAATATTTGCAAATGAAGCAACTGACAAAGGATTAATTTCCAAAATTTACAAGCAGCTCATGCAGCTCAATAACAAAAAAACAAACAACCCAATCCAAAAATGGGCAGAAGACCTAAATCGACATTTCTCCAAAGAAGATATACAGACTGCCAACAAACACATGAAAGAATGCTCAACATCACTAATCATTAGAGAAATGCAAATCAAAACTACAATGAGATATCATCTCACACCAGTCAGAATGGCCATCATCAAAAAAATCTAGAAACAATGAATGCTGGAGAGGGTGTGGAGAAAAGGGAACACTCTTGCACTGCTGGTGGGAATGTGAATTGGTACAGCCACTATGGAGAACAGTATGGAGGTTCCTTAAAAAACTACAAATAGAACTACCATATGACCCAGCAATCCCACTACTGGGCATATACCCTGAGAAAACCATAATTCAAAAAGAGTCATGTACCAAAATGTTCATTGCATCTCTATTTACAATAGCCCAGAGATGGAAACAACCTAAGTGCCCATCATCAGATGAATGGATAAAGAAGATGTGGCACATATATACAATGGAATATTACTCAGCCATAAAAAGAAACGAAATTGAGCTATTTGTAATGAGGTGGATAGACCTAGAGTCTGTTATACAGAGTGAAGTAAGTCAGAAAGAGAGAGACAAATACCGTATGCTAACACATATATATGGAATTTAAGGGAAAAAAATGTCATGAAGAACCTAGGGGTAAGATAGGAATAAAGACACAGACCTACTAGAGAATGGACTTGAGGATATGGGGAGGGGGAAGGGTGAGCTGTGACAAAGTGAGAGAGAGGCATGGACATATATACACTACAAAACGTAAGGTAGATAGCTAGTGGGAAGCAGCGCATAGCACAGGGAGATCAGCTTGGGGCTTTGTGACCACCTGGAGGGGTGGGATAGGGAGGGTGGGAGGGAGGGAGACGCAAGAAGGAAGAGATATGGGAACATATGTATATGTATAACTGATTCACTTTGTTATAAAGCAGAAACTAACACACTATTGTAAAGCAATTTTACCCCAATAAAGATGTTAAAAAAAAAAAGAATTTCAGTAGGATAATTACAGAAGCTTTTACAATACAGTTTCCATTCTAGTTCTTACTTAGACCCTTTCTCTGTACTAGTACAGTCAGAACGTGCTTGCAGATTACAACTCCGATGTCTTTATGACTGAAAGGCAAATGCAGAAAGTCAAGAGAAAGACAATGGGAAAGGTATGTCTTCAAAACAAAATTAATTATAAAACTCTTCAAACATACTTTTTAAGGCCTAGGTGTATAACATAAAGAAGTACATTAGGGAGAAGTCACTGTCTTCTAACTCAGTTTATAGTCCTCAATGAGCTTTAAAATCCATAGGAATACAGAATTTTCATGCTGGTTTTTTATAATAATATAGCAGAATAGTAAATGTTAAGAACTTTTTTATGGCTTCAGAAGCATATTGCTTGTATTATAATCAATTATTCACTGTGATAGATAAGAAAAATAAACTAAGCGAAAAGAACTAGAAGTATTACCAGCCTACTATGTTTTACAAAGTATACAACTGCATATATATATATATATGTATATGTATATACACACACACACACACACACACACACAAAGTATACGACTGGCCTATGAGGGAAGTATTGTAACATTAATCTTGGGAAAACAGATGTTACAGAGGAGTTGGACCATTTGAATGAGACATTACCTGAATTGGAACAAGAACTCATTTTTTCTAATACTTTATCCACTGCCCTCGACATTTTCCTGTTTACATGTTTTTATTACTGTGATTATTGAAAGAAAAGTTGTGTCTAATTTTTCTTTCTGCTCATATTTAAATCCTTGTTATATTTGGGTCAATTTTCTTTCTCCTCACAGTTTGAAATCTGCACACTTTGTAATCCTGTAAATTTAGTGTCATTTGGCATTTCTATTAATATGCCATTTATTCCATCATTCTAGATCTTTAATAAAAATATTAAATAAGACCAGACCTAGCATTTGTTACTTTTTGTTTATAAGCCTTTCCTCGATTCTAATCTGACTGATTTTCTTGTCGTCTAAGCTCATTTAAAACAAATTTGCAAGTAAAATATCATCAGACATAGTATCAGATGTTTTGCTAATGCCTAAATATATCACACTTTCCCTCCTATCCACTAATTTTGAGAATTTATCAAAGGAAGGAACTCAGCTTGTCTACCATGAATTTTCATTCATAAATTCCTGCTGTGCTAGGTCTATAAGCCCCTTTTAGTTGTTCTGAATTGTTCAACTAGTTTATAAAATAATTCTATCCACTCTTTTAATATGGAGAATTTCCTTCTAACATCATAGAAAAAAAAACTGGGATTGGGGGTGGAAGTAGCACCATATCAGTATGTGAAATTTCTAAATAAAATATTAGACATCAAAAAGAGAGGCCTTCTTAATCAAATACAGTGTAAGTTCTTGGTAGAACTCTGGTCTTTCAGTTCAAGTTACTGACTCTGTTATTATGGATTATGAAAGATCGTGGTCTGCGTAAATATTTATAAATCATATCTCCTATCAAGTCTGTATCAGTAATAGTCTTCCAGCCTGAGTTCTCTCTGTGTTATTACTCTTGCCTGGGTTTAGACCTTTACCCTCGCTTAACTGGACTTTTCTGGTAATTTCTAAGCCGTCTCTTCGAAACTCTGATCATACCTCCTCAGCATTACCAGCTATCCTTCCAAAAAACATTGGTCACTTATGTCCCATTATTTCTCATTTTCTATAGTGTCAAGTTTAAACTCCTTAACAAGGCATACAAGGCCCTTTAAATATGTCTCAGATTCTCTCCTTGCACATGGAGCTCCTCATTCTTTTCTAAGCTCGTTCTTTATTATTTGATGCCTCTATGTGAACCCAGAATACCCTTTCTTTCCTTCTTCACCTGCTGAACTACACTTCATCCTCCATGACCCTACTCTTTGGCATCTCTATGAAGTCTTTTGCAACCCCCTCAGGCAGTCAGGAACATCTTTTGCATGTCACAGTATGTCACTAATTTTACTCCCACTTACTCCTCTCATTGTGCCGTAATTGTTCCTAACAGAGCTCTGAGCTCCTTTAAGACAGACAGTTCTTCCTTATCATGCTTGCCCTATTTGCCAACAGAGAGTATTAAAGATGTGAATTATTATGAAAATGCTCTAAAATGTTTGAACATATAGTAGATTGCATTTAGAAAATGGACACTTCCCAGTACTGATGCCTTTTGTTCTCACAGTTCATTTTTACATTTGCTACCGCAAGAGATACCAAATTGTCATCTCTATAAACACAGCACTGCTTACTTTGAATAGTGAAAACATTCTTACATAGCTTACAAAATCAAGACCCAAAACTTTTGTGAGAGAAATTCTGTGCAATTTTTTTTTTACCCTCTCTTCATCAGTAAAGGTGCTAGGATGCTTTACTCTTTTAAATTTGAATTTATTATAATTTCCCTAATGAGAATCTAGCATATATTCCAAAGCTAATAGCTTTCCCTGGTACATCAGTGATCACTACCAAGTTTTCAAAATATTTTATTCTTTTTTTGTTCTAAACAGTCTCTTTTTGCTAGGATGTTAAATTGATTTGTGTGACCTTCTTTATCTATCCAATCCTTCTTGACTCTAATGTCCTGCAGAAACTTAAGACTTCAGCCTGCAGGATCAGCGTTACTTAATATATAAGTTATTCCTGAGCGTGCCCTGTCCCACTAGTCACTGGTGTCTGAAATTGATTTTGCTGCTCATAACTCAATACCTATTAGGGCTGATGTGAACATTTCTGATCCCCCCACACCCACAAATTTACAAAGAAACAGCTATTTCAAGTACACGGCATGGTCTTATCTGGAACCAGAGTCAAATTCTGAGCCAATTTCCAGTTCTTATTTCTTGGGTGTTAACATAGACTGGATGTTTGCACCCTCCACCCAAATTCATATGTTGAAATCTAACCCTCAAGGAGATGGTATTTAGGGCCTTTGGGAAGTGACTGGACATAAGGGTAGGGCCCTTATATGTGGGATTAGTGTCCTTATAAAAAGGCCCCTAGAGAGTTCCCTAGTCCCTTCCACCATGTGAGGACACAAGGAGAAGGAGGCTATTATGAACAAGGAAGCAGGCTCTCATGAGATACTGAATCTGTCAGCACCTTGATCTTGAACTTCCCAGTCTTCAGAGCTGTGAGAAATAGATTTCTATTGCTTATAAGTCACCCAGTTTGTGAAATTTGTTATAACATCCCAAAATAATTAAGACAGGGGGGGACTCAGTTTTCATATTTCTACTCACCAGACGGGTCTGATCCAAACAAAAGGGATCCTCCCCAACTGTCTGCTACTAATAATGACTTCCACTTAGGAATGGTATAACATCCATAAGGCCTCTCGTATATATTATTGCATTCAGTTCATACAATTCAGTGAGAAAGGCAGAGTATCAAAAAGAAGCACCTAATTTTTCAATCATTTTCTAACTCAGTGGGAAATCGTCTATACTTAGTGCATTAGTGGTGGTTTCTGGAATTAGTCTTACTGCCTAAACCTGATAAGCACTGTACTCTGGTTAAACTAGTCAGATCCCTGGAAGTCATTCTTTTTTTTTTTTTTTTGCGGTACGCGGGCCTCTCACTGTTGTGGCCTCTCCCGTTGCGGAGCACAGGCTCCGGACGCGCAGGCTCAGCGGCCATGGCTCACGGGCCCAGCTGCTGCGCGGCATGTGGGATCTTCCTGGACCGGGGCACGAACCCCGTGTCCCCTGCATCGGCAGGCGGACTCTCAACCACTGCGCCACCAGGGAAGCCCTGGAAGTCATTCTTGACTTCTCCCTTTCCCTATACGTTCAATTAGTCACAAGATCATCAATTCTACCTCTAAAATATCCTTCACATCTGTCTGTCTTTCTCCTTTCTGATTCAAGCCACCAACATCTCTCCCCAGCCTCTACAAAATATGTCTCATCTCAGTCCTCCTTCACATCTCATCCTCTACAATTCTTTCTACACACTGCGATAGCCAGATTAATTTTTCTGAAATGCAAATCTGATATTTTACATCCCCCTTTAAAACCATTCATTGGGTCCCCTTGTCCTTGGGATCAAACCCAATCTCCTTAACCAGGTATCATAGAATTTTTCCTCAGTTTTACTTCTTTAACATATCTTGAGACAATCTGTCTTTCTCTTACTTCAATCCTATTCCAGACATTCCAAAAACTATTTCAGTCTTTCACTTGTGCTTGTTTTCTCTCATCACTGGGTCTTCGTACATTATTTTCCCTTTATCTGAAATGTGCCTCTCTACATTCTTCTCCTTCTGGATATGTGCATACTTCTTGCTTTTCAGGGCTTATCTTAAAGAATCTCCTTCCTCTGAAGCCAGCCCCGACCTCCTAGATTAGGTTTACTTACCACAGCAGTCTGCAGTGTCTCACATTTCACTGTATTTATCATTTAATGGTTTATTCCCCACTAGACTGTACATGCTGGCAAGACAACAGACTTTTGTCTTATTCACTATTTGCTCCCCCATGCCTAACACATAGTTGGTGCTCCCTAAATACAGGTTGTTATTGAAAGACTTCTGTCTTCATCTCCTTGGACCTCAGGTTCCCACATGACTCATAGCTACCTCTCTTATATTCCAGAGTCTCGCATCTTCTCTGTTCTAGCTCCAAACAAAAGAAATATTAGTAATTCTCTTCACTGTCCTGTAAAAGGGGAGAAGAATTTGGACAAAATGTTCATAAAATGCCTCTAACACTTTTTCCTTACAAGAATGATAGGCCAATTTCTGGGTAGTTGTGACTCATTCTGCAATTTTGTTTATCTGTCTTTATCTAAACTCTACAGAAAGATCTGTAGATCTTTCTGATAAATTACCCTGTCAAACCTGAATGCAAAAGCTCTCTATCTATATATACTTTTTCCCCTTTATTTAAGTAATAGTTGTTTTTTTCCTAACCTTGTAAGAGAAAAAAAGTGAAAAACATATCAGGATTCTATTTTTCTTTTCCATGGGTACACTTCTCTCTCTGTTTCATTGTTATCATCAAATTTGCTATCAAATGAATAGTAAGGTGGGTTAGTGATTGGATAAATGAATATAAAGTGATTTTAGGTTTCTGAATTACAATTAAAGTTAAAGTGCCATTTAGCCACACTGAACAGTTCTTGAAAGAGAACAAGGTATTTGAGTGTGAGGTAGAAATGAAATTACTCAACTGGTACCTAATTCTCAGACATTTTGCCTTAACTCTCTTGATAATAGCCCCATGCTTGCTGATCCCAACTCAGTCACTTTGAGTTGAAGTTTCAGCTACTTCTTTACTTTCATAGGCATATTATTCTTAGAAATTCAGTGTGAGGAGATTCCTTAGAGATTCCTTAGCTGTCCTTAGCTGTCCTTAGCTGAGATTTCCTTAGCTGTCATTTGTGAGAAGAACCTCTGTTTTCTTTTTCCACCTTGGGACATCTGGGAAATCATTTTTAAGAAAATGAATCTTTGAATCATGACCTATAGTGGAACCACCAGGGAAGTCTTTTTAGTTGTGTTCTATGCATGTAGGTGTGGTCTAGCAGAAAATACTTCCAGAGCTAAGGAATGTTCTCATTGCAATACTGTCAATAGCAGGGTTATGCTTTGAAGAGCTAATGCTTAGAAGCATCACACAGGTTAACTAATTGCAGTCTCTCAACAGCCTTGTGAAGGATGTCAATATTTAACTCAGTGGTTCCCAACCTTGGCTGCACTGGGAATCACTTGGGGAAATTCAAAGATACAAATACCTGTACTCCAATTTCAGGGGTTACGATGTAATTGGTTTTAGGTAAGGCCTGGGCATCTGGATTTTTAAAAGCTTTCCAGGGAATTCTAACGAACTGTCCAGGTTGAGAAATATTGCTTTAACTTTTTTAACTTAGAGCTGGAGACAATGATGCCTTCTAGGTGCAGGATTAATCCCATCTATCCAGTGAGTCAAGCACAACCAGGGCAGGAAATAAAAGTTACAGTCCACCAGCAGCTTTGTTGCTGTTGTGGTTTAAATGTTTATGTCTCCCTGCCTCCACCAAATTGGTATGCTATAACCAAACCCCAAAGATAATGGTATTAGGTGATTAGGTCATGAGGGCAGAGCTCTCCTGAAACAGGATTAATGCCTGATGTCTGAGAGAGCTCCCTTGCCTGCTTCCACCACGTGAGAATACAGGAAGAATTCTGCAACCAGAGGAGAGCCATCACCAGACAATGCAGGCACCCTGATCTCAGACTTCCAGCCACCAGAATTGTCAGAAATAAATTTCTGTTTTTATAAGCCACCCAGACTGTGGTATTTTGTTAGAGCAGCTCGAATGAACTAAGACAGTTGCCGTATTACTTTACATTATGCACAGATTAAAATACAGACTTCTTACTAGGCATAAAAGACCAGGCACAAGCTGCTTATATTTTAAAATACATCTCATATCATCTTCTCCTTCACTCATTATGCATCAACCACACTGCTTTCTATCTGCTTTTTAGAGTTTGCACTTTCTCACGCTTTATTGCTTACGATTTTCTTTACTGGGAATACTGGTTCATTCTCATGCTTTGGATAATAGTTCAGATGTCATCTCCTCAAAGTAGTCTTTGTCAACTGGGCTTATCCAATTACCCTTTATCTCACCACTTTATCTTGATTTTTAACAGCATAAATAATGTGACTTTCTTGTCTGTTTATTTACTATTTTATTGTATGCCTTTCCCACACTGCAAGGTTTATGAGAATAGATTTCTGTCTGTTTTGTTCATCACTCATCCCGGGACCATGCCTGTCACATAGTAGAGACAATAAAATATTTGATTAATTTACAGATTCATTTATTAAATGAATGAAGGAATGAATAAATGAATGAAAAGTGGAATGAATAGACCAGTTTCAAAAATTCCTAAAGTATCTGAGTCATAGCCTCTTCCCTGATAGTGTCTGTGCAATCCACTCATCTTTTATTTCCTTATCTATGGATCAGATATAATATCATGGACTAGGAAAAACAAATATATGTGTGTGTGTGTGTATACATGTATAATCAGTTTTTCAAGAGTACCTCTGTATCCCCTTGCTAGTCAAAACCCACAGCCAAAGATGACCACACTTCCAACATTTGCTTAACCATATATTAGTTTCTCTTGCGTTTGAATTTTGTGAAAATTAATCATACTGAATGCATTATTTATGTTTCACTTCATTGTTCAGCATTACATTTGTAACATTCATTCTTACTGAATTTAAAAATTCTTTGTTCATTTTTACTGCTTGCCTTCAAATAATATATAAATCTACTGTAACTAAATTATCCATTCCACTACTGATGGACATTGGGTTGGTTCAGTATTTGGCTGTTAAGAAAGGTCCTGCTATGATCATATTTATACATGCTCTTGGCATCTGTATACATTTCAGTTGGATATAGAGATCTATCTGGAAGTGAAATTGTTGGTCAAAAAAGTATGCATAGACTCAGTTTTAATAAGCAGTGCCAAACAATTTTCCAAATTGACTGCACCATTTTACACTGAGAGAAAAGTAGAGTTACATTTGCTCTACATCTTTACCAATACTTGGTTATGTCAAATATGTATATTTAAACATTATTATATTTTATTTTATAGTATACATAATATATATAGTATATAAAATATAGTATATATACTTTTTCTTAATGATATGTCGTTCTTACATATTCTAGACATGAATTTTTTGTTAGATGAATACAGAAGAAATATTCTCTTAGTCTATGGCTTGTTATGTTACTCTTTTAAGTGTCTTTTGATGAACTTAACTTTAGTGAAGCCAACTTCATTATGTTTTTTTCTGAGGTATTTGATATTTTTATATGGTTTTAAATAATAATTTAAAATTTTTATTTCCTAGTTGTTGCTGATAAATAGAAATATAATTTTATGCAGCAGCCTTGTTAGATTTACATTTTAATTTTACATGTTTATTTATACTCTTCAATTTTCAATATATACAGTTGTCTGCATATAATAATATTTTTATTTCTTCCTTTGCAATCCTAATACCTTTTATTTATTTGTTTACATTTATTTATTGCCCTATTGTTTGCACTAGAGATGCAGTACAATATTATAAAGAAATAGTAACAGTGGACCTCTTTGTCTTATTTTTTTTCTCTCAGGGAAAGAACTATTTTACAGTTAAGCAGAATGTTGGCTTTTGATGTACATTACAGAAGTTTACTTTTACTCCTACTTTGCTGACAATTTTTATCTTGAATGTGTGTTGAATTTTATCAAGTACTTTTCCTGCTTCTTACAAAGGGATATGATTTCTTATATTTTACTGTGTTAATGCTGTGAATTGCATTAATTATTTTATTATTAATCTTTACCTTGAATTCCTGGAATAAACTCATTTTGGTTCTGTTATTATTTCACATATCATTGGGTTGAATTTGTTAATACTTTATTTAAGATTTTTTTTATTGGTTATGAGAGAGGATGGCCTATAATTTTCCTTACTTTAACTTCTGGATATGGCATAAGATTTTTTTAAAATTAATTAATTAATTAATTTTATTTTTGGCTGTGTTAGGTCTTCGTTGCTGCATGTGGGCTTTCTCTGGGTGTGGCAAGCGGGGGCTACTCTGTTGTGGTGTTCAGGCTTCTCACTGTGGTGGCTTCTCTTGTTGCAGAGCACAGGCTCTAGGATCATGGGCTTCAGTAGTTGCAGCATGCAGGCTCAGTAGTTGTGGCTCATGGGCTCTAGAGCGCAGGCTCAGTAGTTGTGGTACACGGGCTTAGTTGCTCCATAGCATGTGGGATCTTCCTGGACCAGGGCTCGAACCCGTGTCCCCTGCATTGGCAGGCGGATTCTTAACCATTGCACCACCAGGGAAGTCCTGGCACAAGCTTTTGCCGCTTCATAAAATTAACTGAGAAATATTTTCTCTTTTCCTACTCTCTGGAAGATTTTGTTAAGTTTCGTACCATTTCTTCTTTCAATTTTAGAGTATTTAGTCAATGAAGACATCAGGATCTGGAATTTTCTTTGTATGAAAAATTTAAATTGTGGATTAAATTTATTTAATTGATGTAGGGCTACCTATATTGTCTATTTCATTTTTTATCAGTTTGGTAAGTTGTATTTTCCTAGAAATTCTTCCATTTCATCTAACATTTCAGATTTATATACCTAAAGGTTTAATACATCATCTTCTTGTATTTGTAGTATATACTTAGGATCTGTAACACTGTATGCTTTTCTCAGATCTGACATTGATAATTTATGACATCTATCATCTTTTTATTTTTACCTTTCTATGGCTTGCTAGAAGTTCAAATTTTATTAACCTTGTTAAAGAATTAATTTTTGACTTTGTTAATATTACTCATTTGCATATTTTGTTATTTCATGTATTTCATTCTTTATTATTTCTCTCCTCTCCACATTTTATCCTCCTACATATTTCGTTTTACTGAGATGGATACTTAAGCCATTGTTTTTCAACTTTTCTCTATTATATACTTTAAAGTCATGAACTTCTGCTTTAATACTGTTTTGTCTTTAACTGAGGAGGTTTGATATGTATTTTTATTATGATTTAATTAAAGACCTTTTCTAATTTTTATTGTGATTCTTTTGGTCCATAATTAAGAAGTGTGTTCTTAGTGTGCAGATAGTTTGGGGTTTTCTGACTATGTTTGTACGGATGTTTAGAATAAATTTACTGTAGTAGGAGAATACAGTTTGTCTAATTGTATTTCTTTGACATTTGTTGAGACTTGCCTTATAGCCCATTCATTAATTATTCTGGGTAAATGTTTCATCTGAACTTTGAAAAAATATTTGCTCTATGTTTTTTACGTGGCATTTTAGATATATATAAGTAAGGTCAAATATATTAGTCATGTTTTCCAGGTTTTTCATATCTGTGTTTTTTGTATGTCCATCTTGTCAGAATAATATTAAAATTTCTCACTGTGATTATTGACTCATGTATTTACATTTTTAGTTTTATCCTAAATATGTAAATTACATTTACATATTTTCATCCTATGGCATTAGGCACATGCACATTTAGAACTGATTATACCTTTTCTTGTAGAATGACACTTCTGTCAGTTAGAAATGCCCCTCTTCATCTCTAATAATACTTCTTGCCCCTCTTCATCTCTAATAATACTTCTTGCCTTAAAATCTGATTAGTCTAAAAATATAATAGCTAAAACAAGTTTTCTTTGTTTAGGGTTTTAATGGTATATAATTTCAAGCTTTATTTTCTCTGTCCTTAAATTTAAGGTGGTCTCTGTGAGCAATATATAATTGCATTTTGTATTTTTTTTTGTCAGTCTGACAATGGTGATCTTATTGTGAAGTATTTATTCCACTTTTAAAAATGTAGTTACAGTTATAATGAGTTTAAATAAACTCATTGTTTGCTTCCTTTTTTTTTCTACTTTTTGGTGTGTGTGTATATATTTTGTTTGTTTGTTGTTATTGCTATTTCTATTCTTCGTTGAATACTTTAAAATTATCTATTTAACTAGAAATAATTCCCCTTTAATGAATTGCTACTTACACAGTTAATTTTTATTATTTTAGTGAGTGACATAGAGTTACAACATGTATCCTTTCTCTATCACAAACTGTTTGTATTTAGAACTTTATCTCTTCATGGATAGTTAAAGGACATTAGGTCACTTTAACTTCATTTATTTCCTCAAACTTTTTGCATCTTTGTTGACACAAATTTAAACTCTATCATTTTTAAAACTAATGCATAAATACCATTCTTTTGTACAGTCACTATTGATGTAGATTTACTCATATGTTTATCTTTCTTTTTTTCTTAACTCTCATTAGAATTTTTTAATGCTGCTCTCTTGGCAACAAATTCTGTCAGTTTTTATTTGTCTGAAAATATGATTATGAAATTTTCTTTCCATATTTCAAATACAACATTATTTTTTTGTATATAAACAGTTCCATCGTTTCTGTAGAGAAATTAGCTGTCAGGTTTGTTTATAGTCCTTTGTGGGCAATGTGTCTTAGTGCTCTGCCTGCTTTCAAGAGTTCTATTTATTTTATTTCTTTGATTTTTAATGTTCTTATTATGGTGTGTCTAGGTGTTAATTTCTTTTTATGCATTCTGACTAAGGGTTGTAGAGGGTTTTTATGTTTTAATCTTAAAACCATGGATGAATATTTCAATGTTTCATCAGTTTGGGAAAATTATTGACCAGTATCTCTACAAATATTGCTTTTAGACTTTGTTTTTAATCTCTCAAGGCACACAAACTATAGTTTTGTTAGACATTTTCACCATGCTCCAGCCTTGGTATTTTTTATAGACCTGCCTTTTAGTTCACTAATTTTCTTTTTTGCTGTATCTATTCTGCTGTTAATTCAATCTATTATGTTCTTGAGTTCCCTTATTGGCCTTTTCAGCTATAGTGATACCACCTGATTATTTTAAAAATAGATGTCTATTTCTCTGGTGAGATTCTCCCTTTTGTCATCTATTTTTTTATACAATTAATTGTATATATTCTAAAGACTGTGCATGATATTTCTAGTATTTGGATCACCTGTAGACTTGTTTCTGTACTTTTCTCCTATTGGCTTTAGGCCACTGGGTTTTATCTTAGCATTCCTGTATTTTTAAAATTGATAACTGGACATCATGTAAAAAATTATTCTCCCAGAGACACTTTATTTTTCTCCTTCCAATGGCTTAAACATAACTGGGACCCATAACCTTCATTGAAACAAAAATTGAAATAATGGTACTGAAAGCCCAGTGTATTTATTAGAGCCTCTGGTCTTTGACAAACTTCGAACACGTTTTTGTCTCTCCAGGAATGAGAGATCAAAATCATACTCAGTTTCTTAGCATCTTATCTAATACTTTTTAGTTGTCTCCTCATCCTCCAGCTGCATGTCAAATCAGAAAATAGGATTCAGAAAATGTCTGAGTAGGAAATTTATAAAGAATGTAAAGTTCACTTCCCAGTTGTTGCTTTTACAAAAGGAAAGTTGACTTTTCCTTTTGAGATCTCACCAAACCCCAGCTTTTGTCTTTCCTGCCCATAGACCACTGAAAGTTCTGAACCACCACTTTCTTCTCTTTCTTTAAGCTATGTACTGCTTTTTCTTTTTTTTTTTTTTTTTTTTTTTTTGCGGTATGCGGGCCTCTCACTGTTGTGGCCTCTCCCGTTGCGAAGCACAGGCTCCGGACGTGCAGGCTCAGCAGCCATGGCTCACGGGCCCAGCCACTCCGCGCCATGTGGGATCTTCCCAGACCGGGGCACGAACCCGTGTCCCCTGCATCGGCAGGCAGACTCTCAACCACTGCGCCACCAGGGAAGCCCTGTACTGCTTTTTAAGGAGTAGATTTGTCAAGGCCATACAAAGACAAAGAGTATCCAACCAACCTCTATATATTTCCTTTCTCCCTGCAGTTTAGAAGCGTCAAGTCCTATGCCCTGTGTTTTGCATTTTGTCAAGCTATTCTAGTTTTTTTCTCAAGAAGGCTTGTCTGATACAAGCTACTCCATTATAGCTAGAAGTGAAAATTTTGGTTTTGCTTTGTTTTAGAATCAAACAAGTTATTGTAAAAGTGACTACTAATCCTGACACCCAGTATTTTTTTTTTTTTAATTTCCTCCTTCCAATTCACTGAATACCTCATACCTAAACCTATGGGGCTGAATCCTTACTACCCTCAGAAAATTAGATCATATTCCTCAAGTTACTGCTGAAGTTTTACTGAGAATTGATATATGGAAGATATGGTCATTCCAAAGGAGGTGCTATCAGAACAACTGTTAAAGGATTAAAATTTTGCTCAAAAAATCTCCAGAGGCATTTATATCATTCTATAAATTTGAATTGGCATTCCCTAGCTTCTTTCTTAAACATTACCAACCCTATCACTGCCCTAGCCACATACCTCACAAAATGAATATTGTTCTCAGTTCTCAGTAGGTCTGAGATATTTAAAATACATATTGTTTAAGTTTAACGTCTCTGCAGCCCATGCATAAATCTCTACGATATCATTATTGACTATTTCATGGGGAAAAAAAGGTTTATTTCAAGATAAAGACCAGTGTGTATATTTTTGCAATGATCTAATTTTCATGGCAAAAGAAAAAAATGGCAAACTAACAACAAAAAGCTTCAACACAGTATCCCTGAAATAAAAAATAAAGCAAAAACAAGCAAACAGAAACAAAGCCATGTAAAAAAGATAAAAGAGGGCTTCTCTCGTGGTGCAGTGGTTGAGAGTCCGCGTGCCGATGCAGGGGATATGGGTTCGTGCCCTGGTTCGGGAGGATCCCACATGGCGCGGAGCTGCTGGGCCCGTGAGCCATGGCTGCTGAGCCTGCGCGTCCGGAGCCTGTGCTTCGCAACGGGAGAGGCCACAACAGTGAGAGGCCCGTGTATCGCAAAAAAAAACCAAACCAAAACAAAAAAAACACAGTATCTGCAAAGTGTAATAAAGTCAAGTGCAATAAAACCCGGTATGCCTGTATTGCCTAAATATTTAACCTTTAAAAAAAATGATAAAAGAAAATGTATAGAAAAACACTCAAGTGATAGGACAGAAATACCACTAAGAATCCCATCATACTCTCAAAAATGAAATCACAAGAACACAGCTGGGAGATATAATAGCCAGAGAGAGGTACAAAGTCTAGGAAGTCTGAAAATAAGGACAAACAGTTTTAGTTCCCCCTGCACCTGAGGACACTTTTTGTCACTGAGAAAGACTCAGATATGTATACTGCCAAAATGCATGCTTTGCACTTTACCCTTAAAAGGTAAGCAATATTTACTACTCAATTTCTACTCCTGTCTTTTTTCTCATCCTCTTGTGACTAATCATAAGCTCTTTAAGCTTCTGAGAGAAAGAGAATATATGTATTTTGCAATACAGGTTTTCACCAAATTTTAGTTAGACAGTTACAAATTATTATTTTCCTAATATGGGCACAATATTTACATTTTCAAAAGTGCTTAAAATGAATCTACCAGGAAGTGGTGGGAAAGTCACTTACCTCATTTTAGTATCAGTTTCTTCTAAACAAATTCCACAAAATAATGCTAGTTATGTCAACTGCACAAAGATGTTAGTGAGGACATTATTATGGGAACAAAATAATATGAATTATAAGCACATTATAAATTAGTGTATTAATTTTTCAAATGCATCTGAATATAATTGCTATACACTTTTTTCACTGATATCTAATGTCATTTTACTTTTATCCCAAACAGATTTCTCAAAAAAAAATTATATTGACGTAAGGATAGAGGGGTTGAATTAATATTATTATTTGTACATAATAATGTTGATTTTTGTGGAGTTAAAATTGTAAAACTCATGCCTTTAAAAGCCTGGTATCATATGGTTGTAAGACAAAGTGAAGTTTGGCCAATTTTAAGCCTCATTTTAGGAGGCCTCAATGTACAATGCCTCATTAGTATGTCCTGCCAGAGTCTTTGACTTGGTTCTTTGGAATAAAAGATGAAAACTAAGTTTTCATTTCTGCTCTTGCCTGTCTGGTGACCTTGATGAAGTCACATTCACTGATTTGCACAAAAGATTAATTACTTAAAAATAGCAGAGCCCTGGAAGCCCCTAAGAGGAAGGAATTCTCCCAACGTGAACCATAGTCTCCTCTTTATTATTGTCACTGTGGTACCCAGTGGAGAACTGTGTACCTTCTCATTCCCATTTCTCCTCCCTGTGCTGGTCTCTTAATGTAGTATTATAAGAAAAAGTCATTATAAAAGCACACATGTTACCACATGTTACTTAGAGTGTTTTCAATATCATTTCACATTGTTTTCATAACATGTCCCACATAAGTACTCACTGAGTTAAGGAGGCAAACAGAATAGAAAGTCAAAAATCATTTGAGCCACTGAAAATTTGTTACAATAAATAGACATCCATTTATATATGTATATATACTCATATATGTATAAATATATTTATATTTTCTTCCTACTTCTTTGACATTATATATATATGTATATAATTATTTTTACATATAAACTATCTATTTATATATAATTATCTGCCAAAGAAGAAGGAAGAAGATTTGGAATTTCATTAAAAGTGATGGTGTCCTACTTAGAAGAAAATGGATTTGGACAGGGAGGCCTGCAGATAAATGATAGATCTACTACTTAGGATGTCAGTCAAGTAACATTTAATTTGACTCTAGTTTCCCTCTTCTGTAGGACAGATACTTGGTATATTGCTTGCAGAAATGGCATGTTTTTCTCCTCTCAGGATCTATATCCCTTTGCAATGTGACTCTTCAGCAGTTCCTGTGTAGAGACGAAGTTTATTTCTCCACCTCTTTTGACTCTGGGTTGGCCTTGTGACTTACTTTGACCAATGAAGAGAATATGGCAGAAGCAATGATTTGCTAGTCCCTAGCGTAGGCCTCAAGAGGTCTTTTTCTCTTTCAGTCTCTCTCTTGACAACCAGCTTAGCCAACACATGAGCAAGCTGAAGTAGCCTCCTGAAGGATGGGGAACCACATGGAACAGAAAATGAGGTGTTCCAACTGAACACCATCCTATTACAGCTAGCACCCAGCCAACTCCCTCAGGTGCCCACAGATACCTGAGTGAGCCACCTGATACCAGAACTTTGCAGTTTAGCTTCACCCAGTGCAAACTGCAAACTTGCAGAATAATAAGCAAAAAATTTGCTGTTGTCTAGGACACTAAATTGTGTGGTGATTTGTTATACAGCAAAACCTAACTAATACAGGTATTATAGTATCTGGTTTTCCTTCATGGAAGAATTTAATTGAAATGAGTTACTATATAAAACAGAATATTATTTTGCCTAGTGAGGTGGTTATAACACAACTCATGTAATTTAACTGGAAAAAAAATTGATTTTCCGAGTATAAACTTAAGAACTTTTAATGTGGTGAGAAGAAAAAGAAAAATATACTGCAAGATTCTCTAGATCATAATAGTTTGAGCTTTTGATATTTTACTTTAAAAATGCTTTTGTTATGATCTGAATTCAGGGAAAAAATACAGTAAGATTGCCTCTCAATTGAGTTTTGCTACTATTTATGCAATGATTAGGGATTGTAAAGTGATTTCACAAAAAGTAGTTGGCGTGATATTATACTGACTTTTTAAAACTAATGCTCAGTGATGGTAAATGATTTGCTTGAATAACCTTATACAGTTTTGATGTGGCAGAGACAAGATTTGAATCCAGATGCTTTTGAATGTACCCTCATGTCATCAATAGGCCACAGTGCTTAAGATAATAGCCAAATTCAAACATACATGGATTTCCATTCTCACTTTTCCTCTTGCTAATTCTGTGGTCTTAGGCTAACTGCTTAACTGTGCAAAACCTGTTTTCTTATCTGACATTTGTTGTGAGGACTGTGAAATAATCCAAACACATTTAGGGGAATGTTCCTGACATATAAAGAATACAAAATGTTTTTCTGAAAAAAATTTCTTAAAAGACCATGGAAAGCACAAACTTCAATCATATAAAATCTCTATATCCTTAAATAATTTAGGATTTAACATAGACATTCTGAACATAAGGTCTACGTAGAATTCAGGAGTCTATAAATTTGTGTAAGATATTGTACTTTATTTTCACTAACTTCTTCCTGAAATTCAGCATTTCTTTCAATTATAAATATAAGCAGAAAACCCCAGTAGTAATAACAGTACCTATAACTTTCTCATCAGTAGAGATTAAAGATATTTTAGAGCACATTATAGTTATTAATCATATCCTAAAATATTGTTAGTGCCCATCACTATTTTGCAATTATTTATATTAGATTTAATACAAATGAATTCAGGAACATTCAATGAAACATGTCATTTGATTATTGTATCACGGGAAAACTGATGCCTTTAGAATCTTTAATACACTCATTGAATTAACACCCTGAATTCCCAGCATTATGTCAATTTTTGAAAACACAAAGATGAAGCTCTATTGTTTGGGAAAGATTTAAACATAGTATGAAAGTTTTGTGATTTTAATATGCACAAGACACAATAAAAGCTCAAAGAAGGAGTAGCTAATATAGATGAGGTGAGGGCAAAGTCTTCTGAAGGGAAGCATACCTGAAATATGTCTTGATGGGCTAGTTGTTGTGTGAAGAAAGGATGAAGTTGATTTAGGGGGAACAAAAGATAATGAGAGAATATAATAGAGTCTGCTAGCTACTTGTAAAATGGTTTACTCTTTTTCCTGGGGCCTTAGCTAGACTATATTTCCCAGCCTCCTTTGCAGTTCTTTTGGTCACGTGGCTGGGTCAAATTTTCATGAGGCTCACAGAAGTACTAAGGCCTGTTATATATAGGCCTGTTTCAAAAACCCTTCCACAGGTAACCCAATAAGATGAATTATAAAATTAATTTAAAAAATTATCTCAATTGTTTCAGTGATTCAGAATTCTTGTCAATTTTTTGGTACTCAAGTACCTTGATTACAAACAGTTAAGCAATCAATAAAATAGGAAATTTGAATAACTCAATGGGTACAAAACATCTAAATCAGGATTCCAAAGTAGTATGAGAAAAATCTCATGATTTCTCATGAAATTGCTTATGAATGACTCATAGAAAAGAACTATGAATGGAGAAGTAGGGGGTCAGACTTGGGCACCTATAGGAAAAATTTGACATTTGAATTGAATTCTCTGTATCCCAGTTTCTTCTTTTATAGAAATAAAGATATTTATATTTTACAGCACTTTAATGATTCCTTACAATATAGAGAACATGTAGCTTAGTACCTGATTTATAGAAGACACTAAATAAAATCACTTCCCTCTGCTAAATATATAGTGCACTCATTATGATGATGAAAATTTTTATGTATTTTTCTGATTGGTATGATTTAAACTGAAACATTTAAACTCATGTTGTTTTTTTTATTTCAACAAGCAAATACTTTCAAAAATGACTGTATTAAATTAAGATTTCAACCTATAAAATATTTTTCCTCTATGGGAAGGCACCGGCTTTACTTGCAATATGCATTAATAAAGCACACTGGATTACTTTACTTTAAAGCTTAAGTGCCTTTTTGCCCAATACTATAAATAGAATTTTAATGAAAAAGTTTGATCAAGTTGAGATGAATTACATTTCACACAGCATGCACTTAATACAATGTGGATTTTAAAAACCCTTGGGCAGAAATTATGTCTCCAGCGTCTTATTTAGCGTTAAGTATATTGTCAATAATCTCAATTGTTGATGATAAATAATAATCCAAAGGCATTTACAATTTTTCAGAATTCAGAGATTCTTTTACTCATTTTACAGTTGTCAGATTAAATAAAATACAGGTGAACCTACAACTCTGCATTTCTTTCCCTTTTTTTTTCTTTTAAAGGTATCTTATGCATGAAAAGATACAGCCTTTCAATTACTTTTATAAAGGTATAGATATGAACAGCATAAACTAAAATATTAGCACTAACATTATTTTCAAATACTTGAGCGAGATAATACATATACTACCTAACAGCCTAATCCTGACTACATACTGATTTCATACTGAAGATCCCTCCAGCTTCTAGCCAGGCACCCTGTCAGTTAGAGTGAATGAATATCACCTCAAAATATCACAGATGTCTCCAAATATAATCCTCCCTTTTATTTTTCCACCCAGCATAGAAATGTCAATCAAGATTTTATGAAAATTTTGGGAGCCTCTATGTTCAACCAGGACAACACTGTAATTTAATGAATTATAGAAAGTACTTCTTACTGTGTGAAATTCAAGTTTTATGTTCTCCAGACTTTCTCTCAAACCCTGAGTTCCAGCTTCTAGTTTCTAGCTCTAGGAGGCAGAATTTTGGCCCCTTGATCTTTGACACTTGTTGGTACTTCCATGGTTATGCTTCCTTTCATGGCAAAAGGGACTGCATACATAGTTAAGATTACTAACCAATTTATTTTAAAATGAAGAGATTATTCTGGATTGTTGGGTGGACGCAATGTAATTATATAAATCCTTAAAAGACAAAGGAGGAAGGTAGGAGAGGAAGTCAGAGAGATTCAAAGTATGAGAAACACTCACCACCACATTGCTGACTTAAGATCGAGAGATCCATGTGAAAAGAATGGAAAAAAATTTGATTTCTGCCAACTAGCAGTGAGCTTGGAAGAGAGTCCCAAGCCTGAGATGAGAACTACAGCCCAGATGATGCCCTGATTTCAGCCTTGTGAGCTTTAAGAATCTAGCCACACTGTGTTGGACTTGGGACCTATAGAACTATGAGATAATAATTAGGAGCCTGTTAAACTGCTAAGTTTGGGGTAATAAAAATAGAAAATAAACACATTTTTGTTGTGTGAGATGGTGGGTATGCCTATACCCTAGTCATATACATAATGGTACTATAGACTTTGAGTACATGTGGGCTTTACCTTGAAAGCTAGCGGAAAATCTTATGATACCTGGAATCTCTTGCATGCCCTCCTTTGGACTCTCTCCAGGGTAGTTTTGACCCTTTGCTGATTGTTTAACCAGAATTTCACGGTACTTTGTACGTGCATATGCACCACTAATGTATACAGCCATCTTGAGGGCTATTTTTAGCATGGAATCACGTTGGACCAATTTCTGTCTATAGAAAACAGCCTATACAATAGCACCAATCTTCAAAACGTAATACTTGGTTTTAAGGAGAGTTTTTTTAAGGCATGAAAGAACAATACTGTGACACATAAATCTACTGAGAATGTGGGTCATGGTAACTGATGTCAGCCAACTAGTTTATATTCAACATCATTAATCTCTTGGACATGACAAATCTTGGTAGCAGAAGGGAATAAGTTCCAGATAATACACTTTTGAAGTAATGGATAACCCTTCCTATGAAGTACCTTCACGACTTTCCTTGTCAAATTTATGATTTTATTATTAACATTAAAAAATGGAAGCCCAAAAAGATACAGTTGCAAATCAATTTCACTGTGTCTTCATAATGAGTTCCTAATTGAACTCAATTTCTGATACAGAAATTTCCTTCCATTCTTAATTTTAATGACATGTATAGAAGGATTTAGTGACTGGAAATTAAAAAAACTATTTTAACTATTTTTTACGCATTTAATAGGTGAAATATAAATCATCACCACATTAATATGATAATAGAGTGTATTCATGCATCTTTACAGGTTAGAGTATGATCGCTTTGTTAGTGTTTCACTTAATTCATTAAAAATAGATGATAAGTAAGAATAGCCCCAAATGCTAATGCTTATTATATAAGGATCTATGGTAGAAGATTTACATTTGGATTTTTAATGTCTAATAAAAACATTACTGCTTTTTTTTTAAAAAAAAGATTATTTGATTGGCTTTTCTTTTTAATCATTTACCTTGGGTAGCTGGCATACAGCATCTCATTTTTTTTCCTAGCATGATTTAGTGGAAATAGGAAAGGCAATGCTATCAAACAAACCTCACTTTTGCTACAGACTCTAAACCTTGCTAGCTGCCAACCTTGAAAAACTAACTTGAACTTCTTGAACATCACTTTCCTCATGTGAAAATGAGAAAGTATTTGTACTTAGAAGAATTATGAAGATAATTTTTGAAAATTACATAAAGAATTGTCTGGTATCTAGTACACATATGAAACTCAAAAAATATAGCTAATATGAAAATGAGGATAAAGATGAGATGATAGTAATGACTGTGATGATGGTGACTATGTCAGCAAATTTTCTTTGTTCTAATCCCCATCCCTCTTTAGAATTTTACTTGTTCATTATACACTTTGAAGATTAAAGCATTTCTTGACTACTGACTTTATGCCAGGTATTGCGTTAGGTATCAAGCATATGAAATCTAATAAAACATCATCTTTGCTAGGAAGAAATACTGCTAGCTATCCATGTACATTTTTTTCAGATTTATATAAAATCTGTAATGAGATTTCTAAGCCCTGCTTCATATTTTTACATTGTAATTGCTATCTTATCATTTCAGAGTTATATATATTATTTCCCTAACTGAAATATCAACTCTCATTGACAAGAAGATTTAATTTGACTTATTGGAACAGATAAGTCATGTTATTACTTAAAAATCCTTCACATGCAATGGTTACTAGATAAATAGTCAATGATTGAGAAAGCAAACAAATTGATGAATAAATTAATGGCTTCAGGTGACAAAATAGAACTTTACACCACTTAACCTTTTTCCATTTTAAATATCTCAAGCTTTAGAACAATAAGCCACTCAGAGATTCTTCCATTGTTTATTGTTTTTTCTTTTTGTTAGCACTCTCCACCTACATTCTCATTCCACTTCATTCAGATTTCTACTCCCTCTGTGCAATCAGAGAATTTTAATCATTCAAATACTTATCACCTTCTCTGTGTCAGGCACTGTCATGTGATGAAAGGCTACAGTAGTGAACAAGTCAGGGTTTTGGCCCTCACTGAGATCATTGACAAAAGGGCTGTGGGAGACTGAGACTCTGCTCTCAAAGGCCTCGCGGTAACACTCACTTACTCCAAGTCCCAGCACAGAGGTAGGAGCTTGAAAAACACCTGGGTCATACAAGAAGGAGATTCATTGACTAAATTTTAGGGTGTTAGCCCAAGAGGCAAGGATCTGGTGGAAATTTCTCCAGGGACTGAAGTACTGGTGGGTGCCAGTTTTGACTCCCCTTCCACCTAGCTCTCTCAGTGCTGGCAAGCCCCATTTCCATCACTCTCCTTTAACTGAGCTACCACTGTACACCCTGCCCTACCATTCCCCTGAGGACTCGACCTGCCTGCCCTGGCCAGGCTAGTCCCACCCCACTTATTGGGCAGCGTGCAAAGTAACCTTTGCTCCACGGGTTCAGCCCCACACAATAACATGCTCGCAACAGTCACAGCTGTGCCTTACAGCCAGTAGGGCCAGGGTACAACGACATCCATTAGCAAACCCACAGAAATTGCAACCCAGTAAAACAGGAGGGCACATGCAGCCCACAAAGAAAATACCCTTTGAGCACCTGACTCTAGTTACCATGCCACTGGGTCCCACAGGACACCTTTTACGTATGGTCATTCTTTCAAGACTGGGAAATGTACCTGATCTACCCAACACATAGAAAGAGAGAGAGTGAGTTAGACAAAATGAGTAGACAAAGGGATGACTTCTAAATGAAAGAACAAGACAAAACATCAGAAAAAGGATGAAATGAAACAGAGATAAGCAATTTACCAGATAAAGAGTTCAAAGTAATGATAATAAAGATACTTCCTGAACTCAGGAGAACAATAAATGAACTCAGTGAGAAATTCAACAAAGATAAAATATAAAAAAGAACCAATTAGAACTGAAGAAAACAATAATTATTGACACGAAAAATACACTAGAAGAAATCAACAGGAGATTAGAGGATGCAGAAGAACAGATCAATGGTCTGGAAAACAGGAGAGCAGAAATCACCCAATCAGAACAGCAAAAAGAAACAAGAAAAAATGAGGATAGTAAGAGACCTCTGAAACATCAAATGTAATAATATTCACCTTATAGGGATCCCAGGGAAAGAGGAGAGAGAAAAGGACAGAAAAATTAATTGAAGAAATAATGGCTGAAAATTTCCCTAATGGGGCAACAGAAACAGATATCCAAGTCCAGGAAGCACAGAGAGTTTCAAATAAGATAAACCCAGAGAACCTCACTGAAACACGTTATAATTAAAATGTCAAAAGTTAGGGATAAAGAGAGAATCTTAAAATCCTCAAGAGAAAAGCAATAGGTTACATACAAGGAAATCCCTTGTATGTGAGACTATCAGCTGACTTTCAGTGGAACTTTATAGACCACAAGGGATGGGCAAGATACATTCAAAGTGCCTGGCAAGGTTCATTCACAATTGTAGAAGAGATTAAGAGTTTCTCAAACAAGCAAAAGCTAAAGGAGTATATCACCAATAAATTAGCCTTACAATAAACAATAAAGAAACTTCTTTAAATGGAAAAGAAAAGGTCATAACTAGAAACAAGAAAATTAGGAAAGAAAAATTCTCATTGATAAAAGCAAATGTATAGTAAAAGTAGTGGATCAACCACATGCGAAGCTAGGACAGAGATTAAAAGAAAAAAAGGGTAGTAAAATCATCTGTATCTAAAATAGTTAAGTGATATGCAAAATGAAAAGATATACAATATGATGCCAAAACATAAAATGT
Source organism: Pseudorca crassidens (assembly GCF_039906515.1). Taxonomy (NCBI): domain Eukaryota; kingdom Metazoa; phylum Chordata; class Mammalia; order Artiodactyla; family Delphinidae; genus Pseudorca; species Pseudorca crassidens. The sequence goes on from NC_090304.1 coordinate 59,665,797, forward strand.
GGGGGCAGGAAAGAAAAATATAGTGCTTTTAGAATGCAATTGAACTTAAGTGACAATCAACTTAAAGTAGACCACTATATACATAGCTTATTTATATAAATCTCATGGTAACCACAAACCAAAAACCTATAACACATACACAAAAAAATTAAAAGAAATAAATACAAACATAACACTAAAGAAAGTCATCAAATCACAGGAGAACAAGCGAAGAAGAAAGGAACAGGGAAGAACTAAAAAAATCAGAAAATAATTAACAAAATGACAATAAGTACATACTCACAAATAATTACTTTAAGTATAAATAAAATAAATGCTCCAATCAAAAGACATAGATGGCTGAATGAATTTAAAAAGAAAATCTCTGTATATGCTGCCTACAAGAGACTCCCTTCAGATCTAAAGTTACACACAGACTGAAAGTGAATGTATGGAAAAAGACATTCCATGCAAATGGAAACAGAAAGAAAACTGGGATGGCAATACTTAGATAAAAATAGACTTTAAATCAAAGACTAACAAGAGACACAAAAGAACAGTACATAATGGTAAAGGGATCAATCCAACAAGAGGATATAAAACTTGTAAATATCTATGCACCCAACATTGGAGGACCTAAATACATAAAGCAAATATTAACAGACATAAAAGGAGATTCTGACAGTAATAGAATAACACTAGGGGAGTTAAACACCCCACTTACATAAATGGATGAATCATCCAGACAGAATATCAATAGGAAAACATTGGTCTTAAACAACAAAGTAGACCAGATAGATTTAAGAGAATATACAGTACATTAAACCTCAAAAGAGCAAAACATTCTTTTTAAGTATACATGGAACATTCCCTAACATAGATCACACGTTAAGCCACAAAAAAGTCTCAATAAATTTAAAAAGATTGAAATCAGACTAAGCATCATTTTCCACCTCAATGGTATAAAACTAGAAAACAGTTGAAAGAAGAAAACTGGGAGAAAAACACAAACACATGGAGACTAAACAACATGCTTCTAAATGACCAATGGGTCAATGAAAAAAATCAAAGAGGAAATAAAAAAAAAAATTCCTTGAAACAAATAAAAAGGAAACTACAACATTCCAAAATCTATGGGACGCAGGAAGAGCAATTTTAAGAGGATGTATATAATCTTATAGGCCTATCTGAGGAAATAAGAAAAATCTCAAATAAACAAACTAACCTTACACCTAAAGGAACTAGAAAAAGAACAAAGCCCAAAGTTAGTAGAAAGACGGAACTAATAAAGATCAGAGTGAAAATAAGTGAAATTGAGACTAAAAAACACAATTGAAAAGATCAATGAAACTAAGAGATGGTTCTTTGAAAAGATAAACAAAATTGATAAGCCTTTAGCCAGACTCATAAAAAAGAGAGAGTGCTCAAATAAGTAAAATCAGAAATGAAAGAGAAGTTACAACTGACAGCACAGAAATACAAAGAATCACGAGATTACTGTGAACAATTATAGTCCCAAAATAAAAGAAATGAATAAATTCCTAAAAACATACAATCTTTCAAGAGTGAATCGGGAAGAAAAAGAAAAAAAAAAAAAAAAAAAGAACAGACTGATCATTAGTAATGAAACTGAATCAGTATTCAAAACACTCCCAGCAAATAAAGGTCCAGTACCAGATGGCTTGACAGGTAAATTCCATCAAACATTTAGGGAAGAGTTAATATCTATCCTTCTCAAAATATTCCAAAATAACTAAAGATGAAAGAACACTCCCAGACTTATTCTATGAGGTCAACTAATGGTACCCTGACACCCAAACCAGACAAAGACACCACAAAAAAGAAAATTACAGGCCAATATGCCTGATGAAAACAGATGCAAAAATTCTCAACAAAATATTACCAAACCAAATTCAACAATACATAAAAAGGATCATAAATCATGATCCAATGGGGTTTATTCCAAGAGGCAATGATGGTTTAATATCCACAAATCAATCAATGTGATATACCACACTAACAAATGAAGGATACAAATAATATGATATTCTCAATAGATGTATAAAAAGCATTTGACAAAATTCAACATTCATTTATGATAAAAATTCTCAACAAGGTGGGTATAGAGGGAACATATTTCAGCATAGTAAAGGCTATATAAGTCAACCTCACAGCTAACATAATAGTCAAAGGTAAAAAGTTGAAAGTTTTACCTCTAAGATCAGAAATAAGAAAAGGATGTGTTCTGTCACCACTTTCACCATTTTTATTCAACATAGTATTAGAAGTTCTAGCCAGAACAATCAGAAAAGAGAAAAAGATAACAGGCATACAATTCAGAATGGAAGAAGTAAACCTGTCACTGTTTGCAGATGGAATAATGTTATATATAGAAAACCTTACAGACTCCAGCATAAAAATAATTAAAACTAATACATAAATTCAGTAAAGTTGCAGGATACAAAATCAAAATGCAGAAATCTGTTGTGTTTCTATACACTGATAATGAACTATCAGAAGGAGAAATTAAGAAAACAATGTTATTTACAACTGCAATAAAAAGAATAAAATACCTAGGAATAAATTTAACCAAGAGGTGAAAGACCTGTATTTAAAACTATAAGACATTAATGAAAGAAATGGAAGATGACACAAATAAATGGAAAGCTATACCATGCTCATGTGAAGAAATAAACTACTTTTATATGACCAATTGATCTTCAACTAAGGAGGCAAGATTACAATGGGGAAAGAGACAGACTTTAGTAAATGGTGCTGAGAAAACTGGACAACTATATGCAAAAGGATGAAACTAGACAATATTTTTACACCATATACAAAAATAAATTCAAAATGGATTAAAGATTTAAATGTAAGATCTGAAACCATAAAGCTCCTAGAAGAAAACATAGGCAGTATTCTCTTTGACATTGGTCTTAGCAATATTTTTTTGACTATCACCTCAGGCAAGGGCAATAAAAGCAAAAATAAACAAATGGGACTACATCAAACTAAAAAGCTTTTGCACAGTGAAGGAAACCATCAACAAAATGAAAAGGCAACCTACTGAATGGAGAAAATATTTGCAAATGATATATCTGATAAGGGGTTAATATCCAAATTTTATAAAGAAATCACATAACTCAATATCAAAAAACAACAACAAGAAAACCAATTAAAAAGTGGGCAGAAGTCTTGAGCAGACATTTTTTTTTTTATCAAAGAAGGCACAGAAATGGCCAACAGACACATGAAAAAATGCTCAACATCACCAATCATCAGGGAAATGCAAATCAAAACCATAATGAGAGATCACCTCACACTTGTCAGAATGGCTATTAGCAAAAAGACAACAAATAACAACTGATGATGAGGATGTAGAGAGAAGGGAACCCCTGTGCACTGTTGGTGGAAATATAAATTGATACAACCCCTAAGAAAAACAGTATGGAGATTCCTCAAAAAATATTTTAAATACCTATCAGATGATCCAACAGTTTCACTTCTGGGTATTTATCCAACAAAAAAAACCTGACTAATTTGAAAAGACATATGCACCCCTGTGTTCACTGCATCATTATTTACAACAGCCAAGATATGGAAGCAACCCAAGTATCCATTGATAGATGAATGCATAAATGGAATTTTACTTAGCCCTAAAAAAGCATGAATCTTGCCATTTGTGACAACATGGATGGACCTACAGGGTAATATGTTAAATAAGTCAGAGAAATAAAAATACTGTATCATTTCACTTAAATATGGAATCTAAAAAACAAATGAACAAACAAAACTAAACGAAACAGACTCACAGATACAGAGAACAAACTTGTGTTTCACAGAGGGGAGAAGGTAGGTGGTCAGGCAAAATAGATGAAAGAGACAAGGAGGTATAAACGTCCAGTTATAAAATAAATAAGTCACAGTGATGTAATGTACAGTATAGTGAATAGAGTCAATAATATTGTAATGACTTTGGTGACAGATTGTTTCTAGACATCATGGTGATCAATTCATAATGAATATGAATACCTAATATGAATATGAAGATAAACCACTACGTTGTACACCTAAAACTAATGCAATGTTGTATTTCCACTATACTTCAACAACAACAAAAAAGAAAATGTAACTCAAAGGTTATAATTTTATTGTCCTGAGCAACATTAACCATTTTTATGTCTAACCTAAAAATCTTAGTCTAACATGCTTTTTTTTTTATCAGAACTAGTTTTTATTTTTTATTTTTAAAAAATTTGTATTGGGGTATAGTTAATTTACAATGTTGTGTTAGTTTCAGGCATAAAGCAAAGTGAATCTGTTTTACATATATTTAAACAAAACTCATGCAAATACATAGTTCTTCAAGTGTTCTTGCTACTAGCTTTATCATCTTCATGGTTTCTGTATTAATGATTTAATATATTCTTACATTTTCTTTCTGTATTTGTAGGAGTCTTTGTTTTTAAATATTTGAAAATATATTTGACAATATTCTTTACCTCAGTAAACCTCCTCAATAACCTATAACATAGTAGTAAGTCCATTTTACAGAGGTGTAAATTGAGGCTTGGGAAGTGCAAGTGACTTCTTTGAGATGAGATAGGTCAGTAATGTTAGCTCTAGTGATTTCTCAGTTCTGGTTCTGGTACCATCTTCCTGTCCCCTCTATGCTGGATTCATGACAATCCCCTGATTTCTGTAATCTTTTCTATCTCACAAGAGCTATGGGAAAGGAAATACTGTAAATATTCCTTTCATACCAGTGTCACTAAAGGGGAGATCCTGCATGTAGATGCTTTTCAGCAAGCATTTTGTGATTTCAGTACAAAATGAGAAAAATCAATTCTGTGTGTTCGATGGAGGTTCCCAGAATCAATTTTTTCCTTGTCAGGAAACACTTTATCATAGTTTCTTAATATAAAACTATCTATCTTCCATGAAGAATGCAAAAGAGAGATGACAAAGTATTAAACTAACACATTTAGAGATGCCTGAGGCTGGAATCTGGACTAAATAGATTTAGCCAACCTTGATGGAACATGAGAAAATCAAATGTAGAAAAAAAAAACAGTCTAGGCATCTGTTATCTTTCCTAGAGACCTTAGGCCTGAATTAATACTGACGGTTATGAATTAAAGTTGGCAATAGACTGGAGACACAAGGAGGCTTATTCATTTTATTTTATTTTATTTATTTTATTTTTAGTATTATTATTAGGGGAACTAGAAGAAATATGAATGTTCTTCTGTGGTAAAGGGTCCTGAGAGAGCAAAGACCTGACACTTTAAAAATGATCGAGCCATTTTAGTGTAACTGCTCTTATCTTTTACAGGAGCAAGTATGAAATGAAGTTTCTGAGCCTTGGTAACCCCTTGTTTTTATCGTTTATTGTGTAATGGAAGAAGATACTGTCATATAGACAGAAGGGAATGGTTGAGAGGAGTCATTTGTGGCATTTTGTAGTGTAGAGTATCAACCTGTGCCTGGAGTTGGTTCACAAACATGGCTATGGATAGAACGACAAAAGGACATTTTTACAAGTACAACTTTTAGGGACTTGTCCTTATTTACTGATCAGAATCTCCTGAGAATAGGATGGGGAACCTGTATTAAAATCAAATGAAAAGTATCCAGTCCACACAAATAATAAAACAAAGAAAAAGCAACCAAGTAACTGACCAAATACAAAGCAAGCCAAACATAACAACAATCTTGCCAAGTCTCATAATAAACCAGGTCTGGGTTTCAAAGTAGCATGACACCCCAGAGTAGTACAATTCTGAGGCCAACTGCAAGGCATATTTTACTAAGTTCCAGTGCTTATAAATAAATAAAATAAACAAGCAAATAAATCCAAAGATATTGAGGATTGCCTTTATAATAATGATGTCACTTTCACTTACTTGCTATTGGAGAAACCATATCAGAAGAGAAAAGGCTGAAGTCACATCAGAAGGTGTGATAAATGCACGTATGTTGCAACCTGGCTTGCGTGTGTCATGGCCCCTGTCTGCAAAACTCAGGAGAATGTGTTGTAATATATAAAACGTGTAAGTCTTAGTTGTTATTCTTGAGTTTCATGAAATACGATTCAGAAAGAGAGAAAGAGACAGAGAAGAAGGAGAGGGAGGGAGGAGGAGGGAGAGAGGGGGAGTGGGGGGAGGGGAGAGGGGGAGAGGGGGAGAGAGAGAGAGAGAGAGAGAGAGAGAGAGAGAGAGAGAGAGAGAGAGAGAGAGAGAGACGGTGCTATCTTTCTTTTCCAAATTGTAGGACTTATTTGAAATCTCTTACTTCTTTGGAGGCTATGGAAAACTAGAAGCATGACATAAGATAAGACCTTATATCTAACATTAACTGTGTGAGGTCAAAAAGTCAATTGCCCCTCAGGGTGTTAGTTTCTTAAATTGCAAAGTGGAAAAAATAGGATTGCTGTAGGGGTTAAAAGAGGTAATAATAAAGCACCTAGAACAGTGTCTGGTTATTTGTAAGTATTAAATAAAGAGTGTTATTACTTGGTATTACACAATTCAGTTTTCATATCAGATGCATAAAAAAGAATCACTTATTCATTAAGCTATTTAGGCATTTTTCACTGAATGTATATATATTCAGACTCATGAATTTGCCATCTATAAATTAAAAATTATAAATTGCTACTATCACAGGCTTGTTGAGAGCTTTTAATAAATGAATACAGGCCAAGTGCTAAGAATATTGACTACCACGGAGTAAATGCTCAAGGGTGCCAGCTATTAGAATCATCAGCTATTGTCATTATCATTCATCAAAGACAATAGTCAAAACATCTAAAGACCCTTTCAGATGATTTTAAAAGCACTATACAGATTCTCTTAATATGAGCAGCACAAAATGTTATAGCCACTGTATTGTCAGACTGAAATGATACAAAACGCTCAGTAAAGTAGTTAACAGCTCTAACCACAGAGAGAGAGAGTCAGCATTTCTGGATCCGATTTCAAATCATAGCATTTTATGTATTTTTAAGTACCTGGTGACACCTACTTCCCTGGAGGTAGACTCCTTGGGGCAAGGGCTGTAGCTTTTATTTGGCTTGAGAAGTGCTACAAAATCTTGATTGTTGGCAAGATCTCATTCTCTAGAAATTGATGGGGTGGCTGAGAAAAGCCTTTAAGTAATTTAGATGGAGCATTTTAAAGTCAATTTAGAAGCTATTTAGGGAAGTCTGAGTCTGAAGTCAAAGTTGAAGCTGAAACAGCCAATGAGGCCTACAGGCAAAGAACCACAATCGATAAAGGCCATTATCCTAAATAAGTCCAGGACACCATAGCCCAGATGAGTGTTTTAATTCCTGTCTGCCAACGAGTTAAGGCAGATAGAATGAGACAAAGGGCCCAGAGGCTCAGAGGCTACAGAAGCAGAGTAAACTGTAATTCTGCCAAGAAGTTTCTCTGTATTTAGCAATTTTCTCCCTTGCCTTTCCTCCTGTTTCTGGCCCCTCCCCCTTGCTGTTCTGTCCCTGTCCTTACCCATCCCCCCAATTGTTCTACCCTAGCAAAGCCTTGACTTATCAAGACTCAACCAGAAAACTCTCTCCTCTATAAAAACTTTCTGGAGAGCTCCCTTTTTCTGACCAGTGGTTCTCAAATGATGGCTGCACATATCAGAATCGTATGGGACAATCACACATGCCTGGCATTTAGCACCCAAGACTTGGATTCAGTTTGTCTAGACTGGGACACTGGCAATGGATTTTTTTTCCAAAGGTTTCTAGTAGATTCTAACATGTGGTTAGACTTGAACACCACTTTGGAATGACACATTTCTTCTTACTCCACTTTTCCTTGTAACACTCTACTGGACTTGGGTATTTCTTGTCTCTTGTCTTTCAAAATTACTCTGCTATGCGGATGGACCTAGAGTCTGTCATACAGAGTGAAGTAAGTCAGAAAGAGAAAAACAAATACCGTTTGCTAACACATATATATGGAATCTAAAAAAAAAAAAAAAAAAAAAAAAAAAATGGTACTGATGAACCTAGTAGCAGGGCAGGAATAAAGAGGTAGACATAGAAAATGGACTTGAGAACATGGGGTGGGAGGGCAAAGCTGGGGCGAAGTGAGAGTGGCATTGACATATATACACTGCCAAATGTAAAACAGATAGCTAGTGGGAAGCTGCTGCATAGCACAGGGAGATCAGCTCGGTGCTTTGCGATGACCTAGAGGGGTGGGATAAGGAGGATGGGAGGGAAGTTCAAGAGGGAGGGGATATGGGGATGTGGGTATGCATATGGCTGATTCACTTTCTTGTGCAACAGAAACTAACACAGTATTGTGAAGCAATTATACTCCAATAAAGATCTATTAAAAATAAAACTATACGGGAAGCCAATTCACACCTACTAGGATGGCTATAATAAGAAAAAATTCAGATATAATAATAAAAAAAATTACTCTACTATGAACTTCATGAATTCAGGGGCCTCTCTCTTTTTTCTTTATTTTGTTTCTGGAAGGACTAAAGTTGATACTCACACATTTCTTGATTTGTGAATTAATTCCTTTATTCACTCTTCACTTAATCATATTTTTAATTCTTATATTCTGGCATTGATGAATTCATTCATTCATTTACTGAGGCATTCCTTTACCAACAATGTATGTCTTACATTATTCAAGCAATGCATGAATGACTGAATAAATGAATGGATTACTATTTAGATTCATCAAAGTCTGATGCCACATTTTAGGAAAAGTACAAAGAAGATGTGCATAGGAGAACTCATTATAATTGTATATGATGTATACACACAGAGTCATACACATACCCAAATGTACATAACCCACATGCATATACATGTATGAGTTTATGTTCTTCAAGTTACAACTTAGTGGTTAAGAACAGAGGCTCTTGAGATCAGACTGCCTAAGTTGATTCCTAGCTCCACCAGGTACCATCTCTTCCCCTTACCTATCTCTCCTTCAGCTTCCTCATGAAGTAGGGGTAATATCATAAGCTACCTCATATGAAGGTTGTGAGGATGAAATGTATTAATCTATGTAAAACAAGAGTAAGTGCTATATAAGTGTTAGCTATTTTTAATTTTTTGCTACTTTCTCCTTCATATTTTGTGCCATTTCATATTTATATATAGCCTTTCAGGACTGGCTAAGTCAGGCTGGGACACACTGATTGTCTCAGAGCTTTCAGATTGCCAACATGGCAGAGTTAGAGTTCTAAATGATGAGCCTGTCATTTTTCCACAGTGAACTGCTTGCATAGTTCCATGGAATAACTGCTGACATAAGAAAAGGAAAGGTAAAAGAAAACAAAGGTGTCTTGTCAACCTGAAGTCTTCCAGCCATTTGAAATAATTGCTATGAATTAATATGCTGTCTTCTCCAAATAGCAGTTAACATCTGTGCTCCCAACAGATGTTCATCACCTCTCATAGAACTGTTCCCCAATTATCCACATAACCTTTATTCTCTTTGTGAATTCTATATAGCAAATTTTCATCCAAGTGAGTTTTTTTCCTTGCTACTACTTCATGGTCAAAAAATCTACATAAAATTGATTTTTTTTAACAGAATAGCAACAACCACAAAATACTGAAGGAAAAATATACATCATGTATTATATGTATTGTAATACATCACATAATATGTGAATTTATTAAACAATGTAAAATATACATATTATGTTTCAATACATGGTTTAGTAAGAAATAAATAATTTCTGTATAAAATATTATTTACATAGTTAGAAGTATTTATTTTACCTAATCTAAGTTTTGAGACTTAAGAGTTGTTTCTTTATGAAGTCTTTCTAATTATGAATCTAAGATTCATTCCTTAAACATCAACACATCTCAAATTTCATACTAGTCTTCATCATACATTCCTAAAATTGTCTAGAAGATGTTATGGCAGTAGCTGACTGCCAACAAATCTCAAAAAAAGAATCTTTTTTTTCTCTCTTAATATAATCTTGATCATCACTGGAAAATGTTCACATTTACAGTAAAGATTTTGCTTACTGATTTTCTGCCTCTGGGTAAATGAAATAATTATTTGGGAAAGAAGATAATGCAATGGAGTACAGAACTCCATTATTTCTTAAATTTAGGTCTTAATTGACAGAAAATTCTTATGCTGAATTCTTTCCACGCACTTACTTTGTGACCCAGGGTTAGTAAAACAATTTCTCTCAGACACAAAGTTTTTGTCATTAAAATAAGGTAATATCTCAAAGACGATTTCCTAGTTTTCTACCCCTGTGTGTTCCATGTCTAGCACAATGCCTGGAACGTGGTTATTACTCAATAACATTTTTCTAAACAAACTAAAAAGGAAACAGTAAACAAAGACTCCTTACTCTGCTTGCTTTGACAGCCTTTAGTCAGGGTCAAGTTAAATAAGAGCTGTGGAAAACCACAAAGTGCTGTGCCAACATAAATGGCAGCTCTACCACAAGTGCACAATGCGAACTCTCCTCCACCACCACCACCCATACTGTGGACTCGATAAGATGCTTCTCCGTGACTGTAAGTGTAAAGATTTCATCATCAAGTAGAATTTGGGTTAGATGATTGTGCAATACTCCAATAGAAGTAATACATACTAGTGGATCTATTTCAAACATTGGTGTATATCACCTAACCATCCATTTATTCAACATGCATTGAATGACCATCATGTTCCCAATCTGTTCCAGGATTACAAAAGTACAGAAAAGAATTAAACATAGTTCTTCTTACTAAAATATTTCACAATCTAGTTTGGAGAAATAAGCATGTCAATAAATCAAGATACTGCAGGGCCGAAAATTATAAATTCCATGAAAGAAATGATGTGGAGATTCAGAGGAAGGAAAGTATTTTCCCAATGGACAAAAATATGAAGGACCTCATGAAAGTGTGGTTTATGGTCTAGATCACACATGATAATTAGTAATAGCTATTTATGAACCCAACATTTTGATAAACATTGACTGTATTCACTGTTTCATGTTAGGCCTTATATTTGGTACTGAAAATTCTGATATGAAAGAATCCCTGCCTTCAGTGAATTTACAAAATAGGAAAGATATGAAAAAATAGTATAAAAATTAAATACAATAACGCAAATATATCCATGAGATACCCAGCTCAACCAAAGGGTCTTTAAGGGAATCATTCCTTAAAGAAATATCACCTAAACTTAAACTTGAAGAAGGAAAAGGGAATTAATGGGGTCAAATTTTTATGAAAAGAAAAATTATGGGAAGCAGATACATATTCTGGATGTAGATAACATGAAGATGTTCAAGCACATATGTCTGATATCATAAAAGATCATTTATTCCTTCAACTATATGTAAAACAACCGAAATATAAAAGGCATGTGATATCCAAGTTAGCAAGATGGACATACTTTTGCATATTGAATATTATCAAGGAATAAGGAATGAAAAAAAGGCAGAACATTTATAGAGTGATTTATATACCATATGGATTTTATTCTAAAGATGGTTAGCAGGATTATTTAACATTCAAAGAGCACTCTATTTATTTATTATCTTTTTAAAAAATTATTTATTTATTTTATTTTTTGGCTGCCTTGGGTCTTCATTACTGCGTGCAGGTTTTCTCTAGTTGCGACGAGCAGGGGCTACTCTTCGTTGCGGTGCGTGGGTTTCTCATTGCGGTGGCTTCTCTTGTCGCTAAGCACAGGCTCTAGGTGTGCAGGCTTCAGTACTTGTGGCACAAGGGCTCAGTAGTTGTGGCTCTCAGGCACTAGAGAACAGGCTCAGTAGTTGTGGCGCACGGGCTTAGTTGCTCCGTGGCATGTGGGATCTTCCCGAACAAGGGCTCGAACCCATGTCCCCTGCATTGGCAGGTGGATTCTTAACCACTGCGCCACCAGGGGAGCCCCACTCCGACTATTTAAATTCCAATAGTCAGAGACAAAGATGACGTCAATATTATTCTAGACAAGGCAAGCAAGGGCACATAAACAGGATTTGTGAATGTGTGAAGAATAGAGTAAGTATCTTAGAGTCTAGGAATGGGTGAATGAAGCTGGATGGGCTGGATCAGGACTAGATTATTGAGGATCTTGCCACCATGCTAAGGAGTTAACACTCTGTCCTGTGCTTGATTAAGATTGATGTGGTAGCCCTGTGTAGGATGGAGTAAAGGACAGAAAGCCCAACAGAGGAAACCAATTAGGAGTTGTAAAAAGAGTGTAAATGGGATTTTAAAAGTCCAGAACTAGGCTAGTTGAACAGAGAGTAGATATGAATCATACTCTGATGGTAAAATCTACAGTTAGAAAGTTTGTCATTTCTTATTAGTCTGTTCTTGGCTGATATGCTGATTACCGAAGGGAGCATAAGCAAGGGCATCCATAAGCATTTATCACAATTACTACAAATTAGAACCAGAAAACAAATCACTTTTGAAAATCTAGTAAGCCAATTGAATTAATATAATATTTTCATGGCAATCCATACACAAATCAAATGTGCAAAGCTTTTACTTTCAACTTAATTAGCCATATACTAGCAGTAATTTTTAGACAATAATAAACTGGTTCCAAATTTCTGGGTGTGATTTCACCCAGGCTGAGGACATTTTGCTTGTCATGTGTTGTTTTAGGGTTTTTTAGGTGCTGAATGGTGAATTCAATAACGTGCAACTCTGAGGAAGGCCTAGAACAAGTAATTTGCTCCAGAGAAAGGAATTTGTTTATTTTGGTCTAGGTTTTGCATCTTTAATTGATCAGTTCAACAACTGGCTTCATTTATGGAAAGTTTGAGTCCTGGTAAAGTTTTTTGGTTGGTGAAAAGATATATTGAAAAAAATGTTGCAAGCTTTATAATATGGAGGAGATGTGGATACTTCTCCATGTCACTTTGCATTTGATTTCTCTTTAGGCCATCTAGAGAGACAGCAAGAATTTTACACAATGATATAACATCCTTGTCAATAAAGCTTAAACTTTACTGACATACATCCCAGTGTAATCTTGTTTCTTCTTATTGGAAAGAATCTTATTTTTTTTTCCCTTGGCAAAAACAATATCTCCCCAGATACATTACTTCCCCAGGAGAAAAAAAAAATAGAAAAAAGGAAAAAATTGGGAAGTTCTTCACAATCTACTTTTGTAGAAACAGTTCATAAGGAAGAAATAACATGTAAAATATATATCCATCTAGAATATAGTAAAACAAACATATAAACCCAGAAAATGCCCTGTCTCTGGAATTCTAGTAGGTCTGATCACTCCAGTAAACTTAGGGTGATTTAATAATATGGAATATATGATTCTGTTTGCACTGAAGAATCTGAGAAGTACAGTCTATAAAAACACTCCATTGGATCCACCAGAGAGAAAGCCACACAGAGATTGGCTGTGGTGAGAGCTTAGTAAATATTTGGTGCTAATGATGATGATCAATTCTTTCCAATGAGCATGAACAAAGAACAGCAGTTACTTCACTGTACTACATTATACAGAAGTGTTATACTGCATTTGTATAAAAGTTTGAAGCTTATCACATTTATGAGTCTCATTTAATCCTACCCCAAAACTCTGAGGGAGGAATAATGTTCTTTACCTCTTGCTTATCAAGGAGAAAACTGAAGTCCACAGAAGAGTGACTCATCAGTGATTATAGTCACTATGATGCACATGTTAAAAACAGCATCAGAAAGCTCATGATTAGTAATTCACTTCTCATTAGCAAAAAAGGAAAGAGCTCCACGTGGACCTCCATGGATGATGTAAGATCCTAGAGGGATGGGTTTTGGTTTGTCCTCCTCATCTTTGGATCTCAAGTGCCTCATATCACACAGTCTCAGATACACTGTAGGAGCTTAGTATATGTTTCTTAGACAGGTGAACAAATAGAAGGTCATTACCAACAGTAGGCATGTGTTGGGGCCCAGGGTGGGCTACCCCAAAATATGCCCCAAGGGAGTATTGATTATTTTGAATTAAAATTACTTAAGAAATGGTGATGCAAAAGGGACACGCTGACCCTCCTTTCTTTCTCCCTGAAAGCAGGAAATAATTCTCTCATGTGAAAGGTGCACCCCTGCATCTGGAGGTAGAAAGACACCCTTACCACCTATAGAAATAAACCTTGTTATTTCTTTAATTTATTACTGCAAGCCTAAATGCTGTTTAGATTCTTTACTAATTGAGCACCCAAAAGCTGAGTTTCCTTGTCCTGTCAATGTCTCACAAATTTGTTGTTTCTTCATCTGTCAAGTATAAAGCCTACCTGATTTGGCCACTTTTTAGGTCCCATTTCTATGAGACCACCATGCATATGCATTAAAATTTGTTTCTTTTTCTCCTGTTAATCTGCCTTGTGTCAATTTCATTATTAGTCCAGCCACAAGAACTCAAGAGGGGTAGAGGGGGAAATTTCCCTCTCCCAAGCATATGCATTGAGCAGTGGAATTGGGGTCAACATTGTGTTAGATTAGACTTAGTAAGACGGAACACATCAACAAGTTTTTATATATTGACAATGTTATCCTTTATCTGTGATACACGTCAGAGAACAGTAGAACCCTATTTCACGGTAATACGACAGAAGAAGGAAAAGATCATTGTAGCTGTGTCAGGTTGCAGGTTTGGTGCTAAGATACAAAGAAGGCTCCCATCTGAAGACTTCTATATATGCCATTTGCAGAGAACACTAGAATTGGTGCAATAAGTTTGAAGAGACGAAAGTACAATACTATATAGCCAGCCCTTCCCCTTATCCTTCAAGATTCAGCTCGCTTGCCATCTCCTGCAAGGCCACCTCGTGCCAGAGGCCTTCCTTAGTCACACTCTCTAAAGCATCTCCTACACACTATTAGCCTCAGCCCCAAGAGTTCAGAGCCCAGCTGGTTTCCTTCATAGCCCTTATCACCATGTGCAATTATTTCATTTATTAGTTTATTTGCTTATAATTGTATTTCCTAGTAGTTGGTTCCATCAGACAGAGGATGTTGACCATCTTGTTCATAGCTATCTCTACAATCTAACAGGACTTCAAGCAATACAGGATAAAACAGTTAATCATTCTAGGCTGAAAGGTAAAAGAATATGGAGCAAGCCTCTCTCTTGATCAAAGGACAGGTATTGGAAGCTAAGGAAAAACATCTTTGGGGAAGAAATATGAAGTTTTCAGTTAAGTGGCACAACGAGGAGGCAGAGAGTAAGGGGAGAAAAAGGCAACTGAAAATAGCACCCAGAATTCCATTTGCATAGCCTAGTCAATGTTACCTGGGGCATGCCACAAGCCCTCTGAGCCTTAGTTTACTCTCAAAAGAGAGGATTTGGGCTTTAGGTGGTCTCTAAGATCTCTCCAACCTTTGAAATAACAAGGCATTTCTCTTTCCTCTGCGTTCCCATTGTTTTATATATATATATATATATATATATATATATATATATATACACACACACACACACATAATGTTATTGCATTTCTTTGCCCTTACCTTATATGCAGAAAATATTTGTCTTTTTCTCTTCACGACTATAATAATTCAAGCACGTGTGAGAGGGCAGTGGGGGTGGGCATGGCTATTGAATTCTAAAATTTTTGTTTGTTAGCAGATTTGAAGTAACATATGGTCCTCTGCAATTATGTAAAGGTACAATACTAGGCAGGTATTTTCATGAACTGCTGGACAAGAGTTTTTCTGGTCCATTTATTCCAAACCACAAGATCAAATTGTTTCCATACTCTTTTTTTTTTCTAAGAGTAATTTTTATGACTTTCTAAATCTTTTCACTTGGCTGCCACAGGTTTGAGACAGATAATACATTTTCTTCTTTTTTTCACTTTCCTGATCTAAATGGCCAGGTTGCAGGAGACAATAAAACAGGTTATGAATTCCTGAGCTGGTTTCCATTCTTGGGAGGCATTAAGCTCCACAAGATTGATCAGATTTCACATCACTGGTCCCAGTACCCCTGGCAGTACTTCAGATAATTGTTTAATTTACAGCTGTAAATCACATTTGGATCATAAAATTCCAGTTGGATGAGTGCATGGAGCAACCATGTAATTAAGATTAGAGTGCCCCAAAGAAGGGGACTATTATTTATGGTCATTATCACCCTGACATTGTAGAACAAATTGAGGATTCAGGATTGTTGAATTGTTTAAAGGTCCTAAGGTAATTGAATCTTCATTAATAAACTCAGCTAAATTATTAACAATTATTGACATTGACCATAAAGCTGCAAATTCAAAAAAATGGTATGCTTGCTTGTAACATTTTTAGAGTTTAAAGTGACAATCTGAATGTAAAATTTATATGAATGCTTGTTAGAGAAGTATGTTTACATTGCTATCCTAATACATGTGATTGGAAATAATTGATGGTATATTTCCTTCTTTTCCCCACACAACACTTTGGGGGGAAGACAACCCTTTTTCATCTCTTTAAGCCTGGTTTCAGCACAGTGCTAGGCACTTTATAAGCACTGAGGAAATAATTATTAATTGAAATTACTGGCATAAAATGTTTTCAGTGGGAGATTAGGCAATCCTATTATGCATATTCACAAACATTTTGAGACTATGCAGGAAACGCTTGTGTTATAAAATTATATATTAAAGTGAAAGAGTGTGATCACTCTTTCATGAAATAAACTCTTCTTAATGTGGTTCTCTCTGCTCTAGGTGATACAATTATAGTAGATTTCAGTGTCCTTCTTAGTCTTTATTTTTTTGTTTCAAATTATACATTGAGTATTTCTAGCTTTAGGACAGTAAAACAAAAAATACTTTTAGAAAATCACCCTTTTTTCTGAATGTATGAACCTACAAATCTGGTTGTGTGAATATTGTGGACTTAATATTATTACATAAATTAATAAAGTACATCAGTTAATTATTGCTTATTTCTTTGTCTACGAAGGCATAATCCTTATGATATGAATACAGTATGTATTACTTTCCACATTTGTTCTGAGAAAATAAATAATACATGTCAAAGTTTTCTAAATCTGACAAAGCATAGCTTTGTAAGGGAGGGAAAAAATAAAGCAGAAAATCAAAAAACCTAAATCATTCATACATCTTTCTGGTTGATTTTATTAGCAAATTTTAGGTGAAATGAACTCTGAGTCACATAGGTCTCCATGTAATGACTGCAACTGGTAATTTTCCATTTGTAATATCTACATGCAGTAGTGTATCTCAGAATGCTGCAGTAGTCAAGACACTGTATTTGTTGCATATGCCCTTATATATTCAATAACCATAAGAACTTGGATTTGTATAGATCTAAAATTGCAAAGTACTTTCATATAAGTTGTCTTCCATGTTGAAGTATGAAGCTGTCTTTTAGAAATCTAATGTATTTTAGGTTAAAATTAAAGAAAATAAAAATTAGTATTTATTGAGCAACTACTACTTGTATTGATATTATGTTAAACAATTTCTCACGTATTATCTCTTGACTCATCATGGTACACTTGAAGGTAATCACTATTTCATGTGGTAGGGAGAATGGCCCCCCAAAGATGTCCATGTGCAAATCCTTAGAATGTGTAATTATCTTATGCTACATGGCGAAAGGACTTTGTAGATTTGGGTCACAGACCTTAAAAGTGAGAAAGTACCCTGGATTATCCAGTTGGGCCCAATATAAACACATGAACCCTTAAAAGCAGAGAACTTTCTCCAACTGAAGGTAGAAGGGATGCAGTGGTAGGGAAACTCAGAGACATTCCAGACCTGATAAGGATTCTATGTGCTATGCTGGTTCTGAGATGTAAGGAGCCATGTGCACAGACCAGAGACAGGTCTCTAGGAGTTAAGGGCAGCCCAGCAAGGAAAAAGTGACCTCAGTCCTACAATCCATGGAACTGAATTCTGACAACAACCTGAATGTGTTTGGAGGCAGATTCTTCCCAGAGCATCCAGAAATTGCCCAGGCCAGCCATACCTTGACTTCTGACATGTGAGATCCTAAGCAGAGGACCCAGTCATGCCAGGCCAGACTTCTGACCTACTGCAACCATGAGGTAATAAACAGGTATTGTTTTCAGTAAGAAAATTTGAGGCAATGTGTTACAACAGCAACAGAAAACTAATAGATTTTATCACTTGATGGATGAGGATAATTCTGCGACTCAGAAAGTGACTTACTTATAATCAAACAACCACGTACAGAAGAACTCTGATTCACAGCAGGACTTGGGTATTTTCTATCACACAATAGTTACATAGGAATGAATCATTATAGAGGACAAATCATTTTCTCTGCCTGCATCTTAGCATACGGCCTAACATGCAAAAGTGACAATAATCATTACAATCATAATAACATAAAACACCACTGTTTCAATGGTTGCCATATGCCAGGCATTTTCCAAGCATTTTGCACTGCCTATCATATTAAATGTCTATAACAATGGGATAAAGCTGATTATGATAGCATTCCCATTTTGCAGAGAAGGAAACAGAAATTTAGAAAGGTTAAGTTACTTGGTAAGGTAGTACAATAGGAATGTGTACCCAGGCTTTCAGCTTCGAAAGCTGAATGTTTAACCACTGCATTGCACTCTAGTGGAAGCCTGAAAGTGATAGGTTAGACATGAAAGTAAGTAACACAATCTCTGACATATAGGAAGAGCTTAAATATTACTTGTTATTGATTTTAATACTGATAAAAATAAGCACTTTTTTGAGCTCTGACTTTTTGCCTAACACCACACATTGATCTAGATATTTTACCTATGTTCAGTCACTTCTCTCCCCAGTCACATGTGATAGATATTGTGTCCATTTAAAACTTAAGGAAATGGGCTTCCCTGGTGGCACAATGGTTGAGAGTCCACCTGCCGATGCAGGGGACACGGGTTGGTGGCCCGGTCCGGGGCGATCCTACATGCCGCGGAGCAGCTGGGCCCGTGAGCCATGGCCACTGGGCCTGCGCGTCCAGAGCCTGTGCTCTGCAACGGGAGAGGCCACAGCAGTTAGAGGCCGGTGTACGGCAAAAAAAAAACAAAAAACAAAACAAAACAAAAAAAACTTAAGGAAATAAAGGTTTACAGAATTTAAATTACTTCTCTAGAGCCACACAGCTAGGAAATGGAAGAACCACATTTAAACTCAGGTCTGTGTGACTCTAATTTTTTTTAAATTTTTAATGTTTTTATGTTGTGTTTTTAAATTTTCAAATCTAAATTTTCAGACATTAATCAGGATAAGTAGAGGAGTGCTGTTCTTCCTTAAGGGTCTATAAAGGTTAATATTGATCTTTGGAAATAAAAACTCAGCCACTCAACCAATCCAACTCTTCCAGGCACTTGAGTTCCAGCTGGAAGGACGTTAGCTCAGTGTAATGCATGAGTGAGCCCACGCAGGAGATCTTGGCCTCATATGGAGGATCCTTGAAGATGTAAACATGTCCTCTGTGTCAAAAACAGGACATCTTCTTGATCCCTTCAAATAAATGACTACATCTTGAAACTCAAGTATGTGGGAGGGGATTTTTGGGACCAATATATCTTTGCGGTGAACCATCTCCTTGTGTTGGAGAAGTGTGTGTTTCCAGTACTGATATCGCTTGGAAACAAAGTACCATACTGCATAGTTAATCAGGAGTCCTTCTGAGAGCTTTTCTGTCCTCTTGATCTTAGAGATAGCCTTTCTCCTTATGAAGGCTCCAAAGGTCTTTCTGTCCTGGAGAAGCTTATGTAAAAGAGTATTGTGATTGAGAGTTTGGAATTAACATATACACACTACTATATATAAAATAGATAACCAACAAGGACCTACTGCATAGCACAGGGAACTCTACTCAATATGTTGTAATAACCTTTAACGGAAAAGTATCTGAAAAAGAATATATATACATATATGTATAACTGAACCACTTTGCTGTACACCTGAAAGTAACACAACACTGTAAATCAACTATACTTTAATAAAATTTTTTAAAAAATAGAAAAGGAAAGTAAGATGGAAATTAAACAATAAAAAAAATAAAAGATTATTGTGATTATTCTAAGGTACTGCTTCTACAGTTAAGTTAGGGTCATATCTCAGAAAACTAGAATGAATTTTGTTCTTAACTCAGGGAAGGTGACGTGGGCAACACCATGAGATTTTCTGAGGATAGACAGAAACTACCAAGTGTTTAACATGCCTGTTCAACTGATGCTGCATTAATCACATTTATGTTGTCATATCCATTCCCCCTAGACACGTACACACATATACATACAATAAGGAATGTATTATTTCCATTTTATTGATGAGCTAACTGAGACTACTAGCATCTAAGCACATTGTCCAGGGTTAAAAAAACAACTAGGACATGATAGACCTGGGGGTCAAACCCAACCCAACCTGATCTCAAACACCTTGTTGCTACCCAAAGAACTCTAGATTTAGATTTGTGTCTTTATTTTGTAAAATAATGAACTGGAAACGAGTCCACAACGATTTCTTGAGGATAAGTTTTGTGCTCTTGTTCAGAGTCTGCTGTGGTGGCAGAGGTAGTGTTTTTATTATTATTTTTATATTTTTAAATTTGTAAATGCACTTTATCAAAGCTCTTTTAGCTAAATCAAGTACGGAATACACCTGTAAAACCATTGCTTTCTTGACTATAGTATTAGAACTGGTTCCTTGGTACCTAATATTTGAATTACACCTTATGACCCACCAAGTATTGACCCATGTATTTAATCCTCACAAATCTGTGGTCCAGGTAAACATGGCAGCATCATCATTTCCTGTGTCAGGAAACTGACACAGAGGAATTTTAAGCTATAAGTCTGAGATCCCACAGAGAGTGAGGGGTTGTACCAGATTCCACATCCTGGCTGCCATGGTCCAAATCTCATGCTATCTCCACAATTCTACAAATAGTAATCAATAAGCAACTAAAAACAAAGTCATGTTCTTCACTGGATTCCCATATTGACTATACTGTCTCTCTTTCTGAATTTTAAGAGCTTAGGCCATGATGCTGTTATTTTTATTTTTGCATTAGACCCACATAATATCTTTGAAGGAATTGTCTCCTTGTTCAACACATCCTTTGCTTGTAGACACCCTGGAGAATTTACACATCAACATGACATCCTTGCAAAACAAAACAAAATACAACAAAAAAACAGAACAAAACTCTGCCCCCTGCCCTAAATTACACATCTTTCCCTGAATATCTGAGAAATGTTTCTGTGATCAGGCAAAAGCCTTTCACTTTCTCAGAGTAATGTATTCTCACTTCTGGGGGAAAATACTCAAAATATATGCTATTTATGGATGATTAATAACATCTGATTTCATGTTGACGGCTTCCTTATTAAAATATGCTTTCATGATTAAAATAGCACATACAAAAACACACATTTATAGAGTAATGTCTCTAAAACAATGATTCCTGGTTCTAGACATTCAAAATAATTGAATGACTTTTATTTATGTAGAACACCCTTATTCACTGTCCATCATCTATATAATTCCTACTTATAATTTATGTTAACTCAAGTTTTACCTCCTTAAGAATTTTCCTGATTCATTAGTCTGGTTTAGATGCCTCTGTTCTGTGCCCCCAAAGCAACTGTTGCGTAAACTTACCAGAATATTTGGTTATTATTATTTTACTGGAATAGAAGTCTCTCATGAAGCATTTCGGTTTTGTTTACTTACTCATATTCCCAAAGCTTAGCAGAATCACAGTATATGTATTCAGCAAATTCTTATTGAATGAAAAATATAGTCGAACATTTAAAAAATGTAAAGTATTTTATTGGTAACTGGGATTTATTAAAATAATTTTGTATGGTTTGATACAGAAGAATGATTTTCAACCAAGAGGATTTCATATGGTTCTTATTCATAAAAGATTTTGATAAGGGCCAAAAAAATTGATCTTTGTAGATAAATATTTAGACTAATTAAGGAATTAAGGAAAGAACTTAATAATTACCTATAGTTAGTGATTGTCCACTATTGTCGATATGGGTACAGATGACTTAATTTGGAATATAAATGATATGTCTGTGATTGTTATGAACTGTCAACCTGGAATTGTAGTTGGTGATGGGGAGGAGGGTGAGCTACAAAGAGGTTAATCAAACATCTCTATCTAGTTCCCTTCTGACCTCACTTTATGGTAATGATGCACAATGATAGGTTTTTAGTTAATATAGGTGGATAAGCCCTTGAGGAACTTACATTATAGTCTCAGAAATGTAGATAGAATGTCAGTTAAGGTTTAGCATAATAGATGCTGCCATATTTACATGGACAGATAGGGGCACAGAAGGAACGTCCAAGTTTTGTGGCACTTGGCATAATCCATTCTCCATCTTTTTTGAGTTACTATTGCACAGTGCCTGGTGAATTACAGGCATTCAATACTGTTTGGTTCTCCATCTTTTCTCTTTTTCTCTCTATTTTTATAGGGTCTGTGTGCATGTGTGTGTGTGTGTGTAATCAAAAATATATCAGTCTTCTTATTTTCTTCCCATTGACCATCATTGATTTGCTTATTCTCAGTGAGACATTAGGGTTAAAAAAGATGGCTCTATGAAAATATCAGAGTAATATCCCTTTATATTATACCTGTTTGCTTCTTTTAATAATAAGTGAACACTTTTTGCAGTTGATTTGGTCAATTTTGACTTAAATATGTTTTGTTAAAAAGATATCTATAGGCAGTTGAGGAAGATGGCGGAAGACTAAGACGCGGAGATCACCTTCCTCCCCACAGATACACCAGAAATACATCTACACGTGAAACAACTCCTACAGAACACCTACTGAACGCTGGCAGAAGACCTCAGACCTCCCCAAAGGCAAGAAACTCCCCACATACCTGGGTAGGGCAAAAGAAAAAAGAAAAAACAGAGACAAAAGAATAGGGATGGGACCTGCACCAGTGGGAGGGAGCTGTGAAGGAGGAAAGGTTTCCACACACTAGGAAGCCCCTTCGCGGGCGGAGACTGCGGGTGGCAGAGGGGGAAGCTTCAGAGCCGCGAAGGAGAGCGCAGCCACAGGGGTGCGGAGGGCAAAGCGGAGAGATTCCCACACAGAGGATCAGTGCCTACCGGCACTCACCAGCCGGAGAGGCTTGTCTGCTCACCCGCGGGGGCGGGCGGGGGCTGGGAGCTGAGGCTCGGGTTTCAGAGGTCGGATCTCAGGGAGAGGACTGGCGGCGTGAACACAGCTTGAAGGGGGCTAGTGAGCCACAGCCAGCCAGGAGGGAGTCCGGGAAAAAGTCTGGAGCTGCCAAAGAGGCAAGAGACTTTTTCTTGCCTCTTTGTTTCCCGGTGCGCGAGGAGAGGGAATTAAGAGCGCTGCTTAAAGGAGCTCCAGAGAAACAGGGGCGAGCCGCGGCTATCAGCGTGGACCCCAGAGATGGGCATGAGACACTAAGGCTGCACCAAGAAGCCTGTGTGCGAACACAGGTCACTCTCCACACCGCCCCTCCCGGGAGCCTGTGCAGCCCACCACTGCCAGGGTCCCGTGATCCACGGAAAACTTCCCCAGAAGAATGCACAGTGTGCCTGAGGTTGGTGCAACGTCATGCTGGCCTCTGCCGAAGGTTCGCCTCGCATTCCGTACCCCTCCCTCCCCCCGGCCTGAGTGAGCCACAGCCCCCAAATCAGCTGCTCCTTTAACCTCGTCCTGTCTGGGCGAAGGACAGACGCCCTCAGGCAACCGACAAGCAGAGGCAGGGCCAAATCCAAAGTTGAACCCCAGTAACTGTGCGAACAAAGAAGAGAAAGGAAAATTTCTCCCAGCAGCCTCAGGAGCAGCGGATTAAATCTCCACAGTCAACTTGATGTATCCTGCAACTCTGGAACACCAGAATAGACAACGAATCATCCCAAATTGAGGGGTGGACTTTGGGAGAAGGATATATTATTTTTTCCCCTTTTCATCTTTTTGTGAGTGTGTATGTGTATACTTCGGTGTGAGATTTTGTCTGTATAGCTTTGCTTTCACCATTTGTCCTAGGGTTCTGTCTGTCCCTTTTTTTTTTTTTAACTTAAAAAAATTTTTTTCTTAATAATTATTGTTTATTTTAATAACTTTATTTTATTTTATCTTACTTTATTTCATCTTATTTTATCTTCTTTCCCTTTCTTTCTTTCTTTCTTTTCTTTCTTTCTTTCCTTTCTTTCTATTTTTTCTCTCTTTTATTCTGAGCTGTGTGGATGCAAGGCTCTTGGTGCTCCAGCCAGAAGTCAGTGCTGTGCCTCTGAGGTGGGAGAGCCAACTTCAGGACACTGGTCAACAAGAGACCTCCCAGCTCCACGTAATATCAAACGGCAAAAATCTCCCAGAGATCTCCAACTCAATGCCAAGACCCAGCTTCACTCAACGACCAAAAAGCTACAGTGCTGGACACCCTATGTCAAAAAACTAACAAGACAGGAACACAACCCCACCCATTAGCAGAGAGGCTGCCTGAAATCATAATAAGGCCACAGACACCCAAAAACGCACCACCATACGTGGACCTGCCTACCAGAAAGACAAGGTCCAGCCTCATCCACCAGAACACAGGCAGTAGTCCCCTACACCAGTAAGCCTACACAACCCACCGAACCAACCTTAGCCACTGGGGACAGACAAAAAATACGGGAACTACGAACCTGCAGTCTGCAAAAAGGAGACCACAAACACAGCAAGATAAGCAAAATGAGAAGACAGAAAAACACACACCAGTTGAAGGAGCAAGGTAAAAACCCACAAGACCTAACAAATGAAGAGGAAATAGGCAGTCTACCTGAAAAAGACTTCAGATTAATGATAGTAAAGATGATCCAAAATCCTGGAAATAGAATAGAGAAAATGCAAGAAACATTTAACAAGGACGTAGAAGAACTAAAGAGGAAACAAGCAACGATGAACAACACAATAAATGAAATTAAAAATACACTGGAATGGATCACTAGCAGAATAACTGAGGCAAAAGAACAGATTAGTGACTGGGAAGAAAAATAGTGGAAATAACTACTGCAGAGTAGATTAAAGAAAAAAGAATGAAAACAACTGAGGACAGTCTCAGAGACCTCTGGGACAACATTAAACACACCATATTAGAATTATAGGGGTCCCAGAAGAAGAAGAGAAAAAGAAAGGGACTGAGAAAGTATTTGAAGAGATTATAGTTGAAAACTTCCCTAATATGGGAAAGGAAATAGTTAATCAAGTCCAGGAAACACAGAGTTCCATACAGGATAAATCCAAGGAGAAACACACCAAGACACATATTAATCAAACTGTCAAAAATTAAATACAAATAAAACATATTAAAAGCAGCAAGGGAAAAACACCAAATAACACACAAGGGAATCCCCATAAGGTTAACAGCTGATCTTTCAGCAGAAACTCTGCAAGCCAGAAGGGAGTGACAGGACACTGTCAGGGACTGATGAAGGAGGAAAACCTACAACCAAGATTACTCTACCCAGCAAGGATCTCATCCAGGTTTGATGGAGAAATTAAAATCTTTACACACAAGCAAAAGCTGAGAGAGTTCAGCACCACCAAACCAGCTTTACAACAAATGCTAAAGGATCTTCTCTAGGGAAGAAACAAAAGAGAAGGAAAAGAGCTACAATAACAAACCCAAAACAATTAAGAAAATGGGAATAGGAACATACATATCAATAATTACCTTAAATGTAAATGGATTAAATGTTCCCACCAAAAGACACAGACTGGCTGAATGGATACAAAAACAAGACCCATATATATGCTGTCTACAAGAGACCCACTTCAGACCTAGGGACACATACAGACTGAAAGTGAGGAGACAGAAACAGATATTCCATGCAAATGGAAATCAAAAGAAACCTGGAGTAGCAATTCTCATATCAGACAAAATAGACTATATAATAAAGACTATTACAAGAGACAAAGAAGGACACTATATAATGATCAAGGGATCGATCCAAGAAGAAGACATAACAATTGTAAATATTTATGCACCCAACAGAGGAGCACCTCAATACATAAGGCAAATACTAACAGCCATAAAAGGGGAAATTGACAGTAACACATTCATAGTAGGGGACTTTAACACCCCACTATCACCAATGACAGATCATACAAAATGAAAATAAATAAGGAAACACAAACTTTAAATGATACATTAAACAAGATGGATTTAATTGATATTTATAGGACATTCCATCCTAAAACAACAGAATACACATTTTTCTCAAGTGCTCATAGAACATTCTCCCAGATAGATCATATCTTGTGTCACAAATCTAGCCTTGGTAAATTTAAGAACATTGAAATTGTATCAAGTATCTTTTCTGACCACAACACTATGAGACTAGATATCAATTATAGGAAAAGATCTGTAAAAAATAAAAACACATGGAGCCTAAACAATGTACTACTTAATAACCAAGTGATCACTGAGGAAATCAAATAGGAAATTAAAAAATACCTAGAAAGAAATGACAATGGAGACATGACAAGCCAAAACCTATGGGATGCAGCAAAAGCAGTTCTAAGAGGGAAGTTTATAGCAATACAATCCTACCCTAAGAAACAGGAAACATTTCGAATAAACAACCTAACCTTGCACCTCAAGCAATTAGAGAAAGAAGAACAAAAAAACCCTAAAGTTAGCAGAAGGAAAGAAATCATAAAAATCAAATCAGAAATAAATGAAAAAGAAATGAAGGAAACGATAGCAAAGATCAATAAAAGTAAAAGCTGGTTCTTTGGGAAGATAAACAAAATTGATAAACCATTAGCTAGACTCATCAAGAAAAAAAGGGAGAACACTCAAATGAATAGAATTAGAAATGAAAAAGGAGAAGTAACAATTGATACTGCAGAAATACAAAGGATCATGAGAGATTACTGCAAGCAACAATATGCCAATAAAATGGACAACCTGGAAGAAATGGACAAATTCTTAGAAATGCGCAACCTGCCGAGACTGAACCAGGAAGAAACAGAAAATATGAACAGACCAATCACAAGCACTGAAATTGAAACAGTGATGAAAAATCTTCCAACAAACAAAAGCCCAGGACCACATGGCCTCACAGGAGAATTTTATCAAACCTGTAGAGAAGAGCTAACAGCTCTCCTTCTCAAACTCTTCCAAAATATAGCAGAAGGAGGAACACTCCCAAACTCATTCTACGAGGTCACCATCACCCTGATACCAAAACCAGACAAAGATGTCACAAAGAAAGAACACTACAGGCCAATATCACTGATGAACATAGATGCAAAAATCCTCAACAAAATACTAGCAAACAGAATCCAACAGCACATTAAAAGGATCATACACCATGATCAAGTGGGGTTTATTCCAGGAATGCAAGGATTCTTCAATATATGCAAATCAATCAATGTGACACACCATATGAACAAACTGAAGGAGAAAAACCATATGATCATCTCAATAGATGCAGAGAAAGCTTTTGACAAAATTCAACACCCATTTATGATAAAAACCCTGCAGAAAGTAGGCATAGAGGGAACTTTCCTCAACATAATAAAGGCCATATATGACAAACCCACAGCCAACATCATCCTTAATGGTGAAAAAGTGAAACCATTTCCACTAACATCAGGTACAAGACAAGGTTGCCCACTCTCACCACTCTTATTCAACATAGTTTTGGAAGTTTTAGCCATAGCAATCAGAGAAGAAAAGGAAATAAAAGGAATCCAAATCGGAAAAGAAGAAGTAAAGCTGTCACTGTTTGCAGATGACATGATCCTATACATAGAGAATCCTAAAGATGCTACCAGAAAACTACTAGAGCTAATCAATGATTTTGGTAGAGTAGCAGGATACAAATTAATGCACAGAAATCTCTGGAATTCCTACACACTAATGATGAGAAATCTGGAAGTGAAATTAAGAAAACACTCCCATTTACTACTGCAACAAAAAGAATAAAATACCTAGGAATAAACCTACCTAGGGAGACAAAAGAACTGTATGTAGAAATCTATAAGACACTGATGAAAGAAATCAAAGATGATATAAACAGATGGAGAGATATACCATTTTCTTGGATTGGAAGAATCAACATTGTGAAAATGACTCTACTACCCAAAGTAATCTACAGATTCAATGCAATCCCTATCAAACTACCACGGTCATTTTTCACAGAACTAGAACAAAAAATTTTACAATTTGTATGGAAACACAAAAGATCCCAAATAGCCAAAGCAATCTTGAGAACAAAAATCGGAGCTGGAGGAATTAGGCGCCCTGACTTCAGACTATACTACAAAGCTACAGTAATCAAGACAGTGGTACTGGCAGAAAAACAGAAATATAGATCAATGGAACAGGATAGGAAGCCCAGAGATAAACCCACGCACATATGGTCACCTTATCTTTGATAAAGGAGGCAAGAATATACAGTTGAGAAAAGACAGCCTCTTCAATTAGTGGTTTTGGGAAAACTGAACAGGTACATGTAAAAGAATGAAGCTAGAACACTCCCTAACACCATACACAAAAATAAACCCAAAATGGATTAAAGACCTAAATGTAAGGCCAAACACTATCAAACTCTTATAGGAAAACATAGGCAAAACACTCTATGACATAAATCACAGCAAGATCCTTTTTGACCCACCTCCTAGAGAAATGGAAATAAAAACAAAAATAAACAAATGGGACCTAATGAAACTTCAAAGCTTTTGCACAGCAAAGGAAACCATAAACAAGACCAAAACACAACCCTTAGAATGGGAGAAAATATTTGCAAACGAATCAACAGATAAAGGATTAATCTCCAAGATTTACAAGCAACTCATGTAGCTCAATAACAAAATAGCAAACAACTCAATCCAAAAATGGGCAGAAGACCTAAATAGACATTTCTCCTAAGAAGATACACAGATTGCCAGCAAACACATGAAAGAATGCTCAACATCATTAATCATTAGAGAAATGCAATTCAAAACTACAATAAGATATTATCTCACACTGGTCTGAATGGCCATCATCAAAAAATCTAGAAACAATAAATCCTGGACAGGGTGTGGAGAAAAGGGAACCCTCTTGCACTGTTGGTGGGAATGTAAATTGATACAGCCACAATGGGAACAATATGGAGGTTCCTTAAAAAACTAAAAATAGAACTACCATATGACCCAGCAATCCCACTACTGGGCATATACCCTGAGAAAACCATAATTCAAAAAGAGTCATGTACCAAAATGTTCATTGCAGCTCTATTTACAATAGGCAGGACATGAAGCAACCTAAGTGTCCATCATCAGATGAATGGATAAAGAAGATGTGGCACATATATACAATGGAATATTACTCAGCCATAGAAAGAAATGAAATTGAGATATTTGTAGTGAGGTGGATGGACCTAGAGTCTGTCATACAGAGTGAACTAAGTCAGAAAGAGAAAAACAAATACCGTATGCTAACACATATATATGGAATCTAAGAGAAAAAAAAAAAGGTTGTGAAGAACCTAGGGGTAAGACGGGAATAAAGACACAGAAGTACTAGAGAATGGACTTGAGGATATGGGGAGGGGGAAGGGTAAGCTGTGACAAAGTGAGAGAGTGGCATGTACATGTATACACTACCAAACGTAAAATAGATAGCTAGTGGGAAGCAGCCGCATAGCACAGGGAGATCAGCTCGGTGCTCTGTGACCACCTAGAGGGGTGGGATAGGGAGGGTGGGAGGGAGGGAGACACAAGAGGGAAGAGATATGGGAACATATGTATATGCATAACTGATTCACTTTGTTATAAAGCAGAAACTAACACACGATTATAAAGCAATTATACTCCAATAAAGATGTTAAACAAACAAACAATAAATAAAATTGCCATTCTGCCACTACAGTTTTGTGGTAGTTATGAGCATTAAATGATATCGTGTGTCTTTAAAATGCAGCATACTGCCAGTTCATTGAGAAGACACTCAATAAATCGTATCAAGTATTACTCAAAAAAAAAAAGGTATCTATAGTCTAATCCCAGTGCATTCTTGTGTATCTGGTAATTAAAGAGATGCTGTACCAAATAGATTGAGGTAAACAGAGATTCTGTTTTGGGAAAAGCCTTGAACATTCTGTGGAGAAACCAAGGGTGAGAAAGGGCAGCCCATGGATTCATACTTGGAACTTGTGTAAAGATGTCCATGCTGTCTTCTTTTTTCAGGATACAAAGGGCATCCAGAATTCTCCCTTTCTCCATCCTGCAAAGAAATCTCTGAAGATCAGAGAGGAGCAGTGAGATACAGGTAGCTTGAATAGAGCTCTCCTCCACACAGAATAGCTGTGTATCTGCTTGCAAAAGTATGTTTCATTTTGTAAATGAAAGTATCCAGAAAAGTTAATTAGTTGTCCCCAGGATTCAACTGGGGGATGTGAGGGAAATAGGCAAAATTTTTTTAAAAAATAAAAAGATATTTTGGATGTTTAGCTTAAGTTCTTAGAGTAAAAGAGAACAGCTATAAAAGAAAGGGAGAATAGCTCATTAGTTGACTGTATTATACAATGGCCCAAAAGACAACTACCCAGAAGCCTTTGTACCTATGATAGCACAAGTTTGATCATATCTCAAGTGTGCCATCGGGCAAGTTGTTTTCATTATTTGTGCCGACATTATCTGATTATCTCCTGCCACGTGGCTATACAAAGACCTCAAGGACTTTTGGTCTATTTGAGAGCACATATGGTGTGACGCTCTGGTTTTCTACCTGTGGTCCACAGAACTCTAAGAACATCCACAGATGTGCAGTAGGAGTCATGTGGAGGTGAAGAATAAGGGTTTGAGAGTTCAGTCACCAGGACCCTCATACCTGCACCAAACAGAGAGGTACAGCTTTAATCTGGTTTATCTATAGGCTTCTGTGAAAGATTTTATTTGGAAAAAAAAGTGTTTTTAAGCTAAAATATATTTGAAAAGCATTAATATAATGTAAAAAATACAAACTACAGAAATAAATGGACTAAAACTTTATATTGAAACTCTGCCATTTGTTAATGATGTGCTCCTGTAAAGATCTTGTAATTTATTTAAACTTAACTTTACTCATCTAAAAAATGGGACTATTATCACTGACTTTACAAAGTGATTCGGAGTATTAGGTGGAAGGGAACTAACATTTCTAGAGGCCATAATAATTACCAAGCTCTGCAGAAAACTATTCAACACATTCTGCATTCCTTCCTGCTCTCCCTACCACCCCACAATGTACACTAAATATGTGATACTCAGATAAACTGCAGCATACTTTTGATCCAGACTGTCATTTATTTATATTATCATGTATTCTACATTATAAGCACCTTGAGCATCAACGTGAAATAGCATATTTTGTGAGAACTTCAACATTTCCATGGAGAGGATTTCACTGTTAATCCCTTGCCATTCATTGCCTTGGTATTTGAACAGTAGTACTCTAAATCCCTGTGGTTACAATCACTACATTTCATCCTAGAGTCACCTCTGCTGCAGTATACAACATCACCCTATAGTCACTTCATCAGTCTCTAGTTTCTATCAATCTTCTCCATCTTTAATGTGATCAACCCTAGCTTTCTCTTAATCACCCAGGATGCTGAGACAAAAAAAAATTAGCTAATCATGCTTTTCTTGGAAAACCACTAAGCCCCAAACCAAATACCCTATAAAATCTCCTAAAAAAAAAAAAAAAAAAAATTGGGTGGGTGGGAAGGATGGATGAATGGATAGGTAGATGATAGATGATAGACAGACAGATAGATACAGATGTTTGTGGCAAAATTTAGTTATTAAAGTCTAAATGTAAAATAAAACTTATTTATGGATAGGAATCAGTGACACCTAAATTAAAGTATCTGTATTAATATTATGTCAATTTAGGTTCTCAAGAAGGACATTGTAAAGAAAATGATTTAAGAAGACAATCATAGCCACCATTTATTGAGAACTCTTTAAGAGTAGGTCTCGGCAATTTCTCTATATAAGCAAGCTTAGCTTTCATAGTTTGTATTTTTTAATTTTTCTTTTATTTATATTTTTTATACAGCAGCTTCTTATTAGTTATCCATTTTATACATATTAGTATATATATGTCAATCCCAATCTCCCAATTTATGACACCACCACCCACCCCCACCATTTTCCCCCCTTGGTGTCCATATGTTTGCTCTCTATATCTGTGTCTCAATTTCTGCCCTGAAAACTGGTTCATCTGTACCATTTTTCTAGGTTCCACATATATGCGCTTAATATACGATATTTGTTTTTCACTTTCTGACTTACTTCATTCTGTATGACAGTCTCTAGATCCATCCACGTCTCTACAAATGACACAGCTTCATTCCTTTTTATGGCTGAGTAATATTCCATTGTACATATGTTCCACACCTTCTTCATCCATTCATCTGTCGATGGGCATTTAGGTTGCTTCAATGACCTGGCTATTGTAAATAGTGTTGCAATGAACATTGGGGTGCATGTGTCCCTCTGAATTATGGTTTTCTCTGGGTATATGCCCAGTAGTGGGATTGCTGGGTCATATGGTAATTCTATTTTGAGTTTTTTAAGGAACCTCCATACTGTTCTCCATAGTGGCTGTATCAATTTACATTCCTACCAACAGCACAAGAGGGTTCCCTTTTCTCCACACCCTCTCCAGCATTTGTTGTTTGTAGATTTTCTGATGATGCCCATTCTAACTGGTGTAAGGTGATACCTCATTGCAGTTTTGATTTGCATTTCTCTAATAATTAGTGCTGTTGAGCAGCTTTTTTTTTTTTTTTTTTTTTTTTGCTGTACGTGGGCCTCTCACTGTTGCGGCCTCTCCCGTTGCGGAGGGCAGGCTCCGGATGTGCAGGCTCAGCGGCCATGGCTCACGGGCCCAGCCGCTCCGCAGCATGTGGGATCCTCCCAGACCGGGGCACAAACCCACATCCCCTGCATCGACAGGCGGACTCTCAACCACTGCACCACCAGGGAAGCCCATTGAGCAGCTTTTGATGTGCTTCTTGGCCATCTGTATGTCTTCTTTGGAGAAATGTCTGTTTAGGGCTTCTGCCCATTTTTGGATTGGGTTGCTTGTTTTTTTTAATATTGAGCTGCATGAGCTGTTTATATATTTTGGAGATTAATCCTTTGTCTGTTGATTTGTTTGCAAATATTTTCTCCCATTCTGAGCGTTGTCTTTTTGTCTTGTTTGTAGTTTCTTTTGCTTTGCAAAAGCTTTTATGTTTCATTAGATGCCATTTGTTTATGATTGTTTTTATTTCCATTACTCTAGGAGGTGGATCAGAAAAGATCTTGCTTTGATTTCTGTCAAAGAGTGTTCTTCCTATGTTTTCCCCTAAGAGTTTTATAGTGTCCAGTCTTAAATTTAGGTCTCTAATCCATTTGGAGTTTATTTTTGTGTATGGTGTTAGGGAGCATTCTAATTTCATTCTTTTACATGTAGCTGTCTAGTTTTCCCAGTACCACTTAATTGAAGAGATTATCTTTACTCCACTGTATATCCTTGCCTCCTTTGTCATAGATTAATTGACCACAGGTGCGTGGGTTTATCTCTGGGCTTTCTATCCTGTTCCATTGATCTATATTTCTGTTTTTCTGCCAGTACCATACTGTCTTGATTACTGTAGCTTTGTAGTACAGTCTGAAGTCAGGGAGTCTGATTCCTCCAGCTCCATTTTTTTTCCCTTAAGGCTGCTTTAGCTATTCGGGGTCTTTTGTGTCTCCATGCAAATCTTAAGAATTTTTGTTCTAGTTCTGTAAAAAAATGCCATTGGTAATTTGATAGGGATTCCATTGAATCTGTAGATTGCTTTGGGTAGTAGAGTCATTTTCACAATATTGATTCTTCGAATCCAAGAAAATGGTATATCTCTCCATCTGTTTATATCACCTTTGATTTCTTTCATCAATGTCTTATAGATTTCTACATACAAGTCTTTTGTCTCCCTAGGTAGGTTTATTCCTAGGTATTTTATTCTTTTTGTTACAATAGTAAATGGGAGTGTTTCCTTAATTTCTCTTTCAGATTTTTCATCATTAGGGTATAGGAATGCAAGAGATTTCTGTGCATTAATTTTGTACCCAGCAACTTTACCAAATTCATTGATTAGCTCTAGGAGTTTTCTGGTAGCATCCTTAGGATTCTCTATGTATAGTATCATGTTATCTGCAAACAGTGACAGTTTTATTTCTTCTTTTCCAATTTGTATTCCTTTTATTTCTTTTTATTCTCTGATTGGCGTGGCTAGGACTTCCAAACCTATATTGAATAATAGTGGCGAGACTGGACATCTTTGTCTTGTTCCTGATCTTAGAGGAAATGGTTTCAGTTTTTCACCATTGAGAATGATGTTTGCTGTGGGTTTGTCATATACGGCCTTTATTATGTTGAGGTAGGTTCCCTCTATGCCCACCTTCTAGAAAGTTTTTATCAAAAATGAGTGTTGAATTATTTCAAAAGCTTTTTCTGCATCTATTGAGATGATCATATGGTTTTTATTCTTCAGTTTGTTAATACGGTGTATCACATTGATTGATTTGCATATATTGAAGAATCCTTGCATCCCTGGAATAAATCCCACTTGATCATGGTGTATGATCCTTTTAATGTGTTGTTGGATTCTGTTTGGTAGTATTTTGTTGAGGATATTTGCATCTATATTCATCAGTGATATTGGTCTGCAATTCTCTTTTTTTGTAGTATCTTTGTCTGGTTTTGGTATGAGAGTTATGGTGCCCTCATAGAATGAGTTTGGGAGTGTTCCTTCCTCTGCAATTTTTTGGAAGAGTTTGAGAAGGACGGGTGTTAGCTCTTCTCTAAATGTTTGATAGAATTCACCTGTGAAGCCATCTGGTCCTGCACTTTTGTTTGTTGGAAGATTTTAAATCACAGTTTCAATTTCATTACTTGTGATCGGTCTGTTCATATTTTCTATTTCTTCCTGGTTCAGTCTTGGAAGGTTAAACCTTTCTAAGAATTTGTCCATTTCTTCCAGGTTGTCCATTTTGTTGGCATAGAGTTGCTTGTAGTAGTCTCTTAGGATGCTTTGTATTTCTGTGGTGTCTGTTGTAACTTTTCCTTTTTCATTTCTAATTTTATTGATTTGAGTTCTCTCCCTCTTTTACTTGATGAGTCTGGCTAATGGTTTATCAATTTTGTTTATTTTCTCCAAGAACCAGCTTTTAGTTTTATTGATCTTCGCTATTGTTTTCTTTGTTTGTATTTCATTTATTTCTGCTCTGATGTTTATGATTTCTTTCCTTCTACTAACTTTGGGTTTTGTTTGTTCTTCTTTCTCTAGTTCCTCTTGGTGTAATGTTAGATTGTTTATTTGAGGTGTTTGTTTTTTTCTTGAAGTAGGATTGTATTCCTATAAACTTCCCTCTTAGAACTGCTTTTGCTGAATCCTGTGGGTTTTGGATCATCGTGTTTTCATTGTCATTATTTCTCTAGGTATATTTTGATTTCCTCTTTGATTTCTTCAGTGATCTCTTGGTTATTTAGTAACGTATTGTTTAGCCTCCATGTGTTTGTAGTTTATACGTTTTTACCCTGTAATTCATTTCTAATCTCATAGCGTTGTGGTCAGAAAAGATGCTTGATATAATTTCAATTTTCTTAAATTTACTTAGGCTTGATTTGTGACCCAAAATGTGATGTATCTTGGAGAATGTTCCGTGCACACTTGAGAAGAAAGTGTAATCTGCTGTTTTCGGATAGAATGTCCTATAAATATCAATTATATGTATCTGTTCTATTCTGTCATTTAAAATTTGTGTTTCCCTGTTAATTTTCTGTCTGGATAATCTGTCCATTGGTTTAAGTGAGGTGATAAAGTCTCTCACTATTATTGTGTTACTGTTGATTTCCTCTTTTATAGTTGTTCGTATTTGAATTGTATTG
The DNA here is from genome assembly GCF_039906515.1 of Pseudorca crassidens. Lineage (NCBI taxonomy): Eukaryota > Metazoa > Chordata > Mammalia > Artiodactyla > Delphinidae > Pseudorca > Pseudorca crassidens. The sequence continues at coordinate 59,701,645 of NC_090304.1, forward strand.
GGGTGCTCCTATGTTGGGTGCATATATTTTTATAATTGTTATATCTTCTTCTTGGATTGATCCCTTGATCATTATGTAGTGTCCTTCCCTGTCTCTTGTAACATTCTTTATTTTAAAGTCTATTTTATCTGATATGAGTATTGCTACACCAGCTTCTTTTGATCTCCGTTTGCATGGAATATCTTTTTCCGTCCCCTCACTTTCAGTCTGTATGTGTCCCTAGGTCTGAAGTCGGTGTCTTGTACACAGCATATATATGGGTCTTGTTTTTGTATCCATTCAGCGAGCCTGTGTCTTTTGGTTGGAGCATTTAATCCATTCACGTTTAAGGTAATTATCGATATGTATGTTCCCATTACCATTTTCTTAATTGTTTTGGGTTTGTTTTTGCAGGTCCTTTTCTTCTCTTGTGTTTCCCACTTAGAGAAGTTCCTTTAGCATTTGTTGTAGAGCTGGTTTGGTGGTGCTGAATTCTCTTAGCTTTTGCTTGTCTGTAAAGCTTTTGATTTCTCCATCGAGTCTGAATGAGATCCTTGCCAGGTAGAGTAATCTTGGTTGTAGGTTCTTCCCTTTCATCACTTTAAATATGTCATGCCACTCCCTTCTGGCTTGTAGAGTTTCTGCTGAGAAATCAGCTGTTAACCTTATGGGAGTTCCCTTGTATGTGTCATCTTTCTCTGGCTGCTTTCAATAATTTTTCTTTTTCTTTATTTTTTGCCAATTTGATTACTATGTGTCTCAGCATGTTTCTCCTTGGGTTTATCCTGTATGGGACTCTCTCCACTTCCTGGGTGGAAGGAAGTGGCTATTTTCTTTCCTTTCAAAAACTTTGAAGTTTTTGACTATAATCTGTTCAATTATTTTCTCTGGTCCTTTCTCTCTCTCCTCTCCTTCTGGGACCCCTATAATGTGAATGTTGTTGCGTTTAATGTTGTTCCAGAGGTCTCTTAGGCTGTCTTCATTTCTTTTCATTCTTTTTTCTTTATGCTGTCCCGCAGCAGTGAATTCCACCATTCTGTCTTCCAGGTCACTTATCTGTTCTTCTGCCTCAGTGATTCTGCTATTTATTCCTTCCTGTGTCTCTTTCATTTCAGTTATTGTATTGTTCATCTCTGTTTGTTTGTTCTTTATTTCTTGTAGGTCTTTGTTAAACATTTCTTGCATCTTCTCGATCTTTGCCTCCATTCTTTTTCCAAGGTCCTGGATCATCTTCACTATCATTATTCTGAATTCTTTTTCTGGAAGATTGCCTATCTCCACTTCATTTAGTTGTTTTTCTGGGGGTTTATCTTGTTCCTTCACCTGGTACATAGACCTTTGCCTTTTCATCTTGTCTACCTTTCTGTGAATGTGGTTTTTGTTCCACAGGCTGCAGGACTGTAGTTCTTCTTGCTTCTGCTGTCTGCCCTCTGGTGGACGAGGCTATCTAAGAGGCTTGTGTAAGTTTCTTGATGGTAGGCACTGGTAGTGGGTAGAGCTGGCTGTTGCTCTGATGGGTAGAGCTCAGTAAAACTTTAATCCACTTATCTGCTGATGGGTGGGGATGGGTTCCCTCCCTGTTGGTTGTTTGGCCTGAGGCAACCCAACACTGGAGCCTACCAGGGCTCTTTGGTGAGGCTAATGGTGGACTCTGGGAGGGCTCATATCGAGGTGTATTTCCCAGAACTTCTGCTGCCAGTGTCCTTGTCCTCAGAGTAAGACACAGCCACACACTGCCACTGCAGGAGACCCTTCAACATTAACAGGTAGGTCTGGTTCAGTCTCCTATGGGGTCACTGCTCCTTCCCCTGGGTCCTGATGCACACACTACTTTGTGTGTGCCTTCCAAGAATGTAGTCTCTGTTTGCCCCAGTCCTGTCAAAGTCCTGCAATCAAATCCCACTAGCCTTCAAAGTCTGATTCTCTAGGAAATCCTCCTCCTTTTGCCGGATCCCCAGGTTGGGAAGCCTGACATGGGGCTCAGGACCTTCACTCCAGTGGGTGGACTTCTGTGGTATAAGTGTTCTCCAGTTTGTGAGTCACCCACTCAGCCATTATGGGATTTGATTTTATTGTGATTGCACTGCTCCTGCCATCTCATTGTGGCCTCTCCTTTGTCTTTGGATGTGGGGTATTTTTTTGGTGAGTTCCAGTGTCTTCCTGTTGATGATTGTTCAGCAGTTAGTTGTGATTCTGGTGCTCTCACAAGAGGGAGTGAGCAGACATCCTTCTACTCCACCATCTTGAACCAATCTCTTCATAGTTTTTAAATTGTAGATATTATTAATTCCATATACATTAAAATACTAAATCTTAAGGTAACTAAATAAGATGAGTTTAAGGTAGCATTCAGGATGAATGAAAGATGTAAAAAAATGGAGGCTCTTTTAACAGAAATTTCCATTTCCTTAGATTAGGCCATCTTTTTAAATGCTTACTTTAAGCAATGTTACTATCACTATGGCAAATGAATTCCCCAATGGAGTTATATAAATTAATAGAGTTAGGACTTCCCTGGTGGCGCAGTGGTTAAGAATCCACCTGCCAGTGCAGGGGACAGGTTCAAGCCCTGGTCCAGAAAGATCCCACACGCCGCAGAGCAACTAAGCCTGTGTGCCACAACCACTGAGCCTGCACTCTAGAGCCCATGAGCCTCAACTACTGAAGCCCAAGTGCCACAACTACTGAAGCCTGCATGCCTAGCGCCTGTGCTCTGCAACAAGAGAAGCCACCGCAGTGAGAAGCCCGTGCACCACAAGGAAGATTAGCCCCCACTCCTCGCAACTAGAGAAAGCCCGTGGGCAGCAATGAAGACCCAATGCAGCCAAAAATAAATAAATTTATCAAATGGGACAGCCTGGTTTTTATAATTAATTAATTAATTAAGTTAGAATTGAATACTGATTAACAGCAAAATCTTTGGTATCAGACAAAAGAATAAATCCTGTCTAACCTTTACTAACTGTGAGATCTGGGATTAATGAAAGGACTTTCCTGGGTCTTGGTTTGTTGTATAAAATGGATTGAACCCTCTCTAACTCACACAATTACGTTGAGGATTATTAAACTAATGTCTGTGCCATTGCTTTGGATGTAAAAAGTGTTCAGTAGTTTGTTGATGGAATTGAAGGTGTTTCCCACTTTCCAAATGACCAAAATTCTCTATTTCCCCTTTGTGACATTCACCTTTCCTCATTCTTCACTGTGAGCACCAGGTAAAATTCTCAAACAGATATAATAGTTATAGATTTTCACATCCAGATATTTGTCCTGTGAAGTAGATCTTTCTGCTTTGGCATCAACTTTTCTCACTAATGTGGGGTTGTTTTGGACTGACAGCTTCCTTACTCCTTAGTATTCTTAAATGCCTGGGACTGAAAGGAAATAAAGAGAAATGTAATTCAGCTACTTTCTATTTTGATCGATCTTTGTGAAACTATTATTTAAGAAAGGATTAAAGAATATAAATATTCAATGAATGAGGAATGTATTATGTAGGAATGTAGGCATTTATTATGTACTTCACAAATATGTCTAGAAGTTATATTGAAAAGTGGATAAAATAAAATAACTAAACAAAAAATAACCCCTGTGTCTGAAAACTTTCAGTTTCAATGTCTACAAAATTACCTTCCCAGATCATTTTAATTTTATGCTTTTGGTTCATTATAAACAAATTGTCCTTGGAAGAACATTCCTGTATATTTCTTAAAGCCACCATCAGGCACACTCTTTATTATAAGATTATACACCCAATATATAATCCCCACATTAAAAAATACTACTTACAAATCTGAACTTAGAAGATGTTTACTTCTTTTGAAACTAGTGTATATCAGCCTGTTTCTATTAATAACAGCTGGCTATGATATCTGCTTTTCTATGTTCACCAAAGCTAGCAACAAGTACAGAATTATATTTAATGGTCACTCATTTATCATCCTATATTAGATATATACATTCCTCTTTGTATCTACAGTATAACTTCTTGAGCTTCTATTCCATGTAATTAAAATATATATGCCCTTTAATCTGCATTGCCTTAAAACCATTTAGAAATTTTTAATTTAGAAAACAAAAATAAAAACTCCCATCCTTCAAAATCAAATGAAAGCAAAAATATTAGCCATTTAGTAGGAGAAAAGGCATCAAAGGCAAGGCCTTATTTCTGATGCTGATGATACCGCCTTACAAGAGTATAAATCTTATTTTCATGACATTAATCAACTCCACATTGACTATTATGGCAACTTCAGGTTCCTCAAAGATAGGTGATATTTAATTGCTGGGCTGCTCCTTCATGGCTTTGTGCTCTGATTTAATTTTCCTCATGTACTTGTTATGGATTTAGAAGTGTACTAGTGTCAGGAGTGAAAAGAGAAGCAAAGAAACCCAGGAGAATTCAATATATCATCATTCATTTTCATTCCCTTCTCTCTTTTCAGGCAGTTCTCGTGGTTGTTGATTTTGTATGAGCTTCTCAGCCCACAGTGACACTCAGTGGTGGTCGAGCAGAGAACAGCAGAGGATTCAGGGAACAGAACCTCAAACAAGGCTCATCTGGTGTGTGAGAAGCTTAGGAATCTTGTTTGAATCAATCAATATGCAATTGTCTTTTCAAGGAGAGTACTCTTAGTTTGTAATGACTATAACTTTTTGAATGCTGGCTCATCATCACGATTACTTTCTCTGGGCATTTTACCAAAGAAGAAAATTGGCCTCTTTATTGTAAATGTATAAAAGATAAACATCTTTTTATCAGAATGTTCCACCCTCTATAAATTCAGAAAAAAGAAAAACATACACTCACACTCCTTTCTCTCCTAATCCTGCAGTCCGATATGGTAGTAGTTAGTCACATGTGGCTACTGAGCCCTTGTAAAGTGGCTAATGAGACTGAGAAAATGAATTTTAAACTTAACTGAAATTAATTTTAATTAAGTTCAAATATAAAAACTGGTACAGGCATACCTTGTTTTATTCACACTGCTTTATTGCGCTTCACAGATTATACTGTTTTTTACAAATTGAGGGTTTGTGGCAGCACTGTGTGGGACAGGCTATCAGGCCATTTATTCCAGCAGCATTTGCTCACTTTGTGTCTCTGTCATGTTTTGGTAATTCTCACAATATTTAGTACTTTTTCATTATTATTATATTTAGCATTGTGATCTGAGATTACTGGGATCTTTGAAGTTACTACTATGACTTGCAGAAGGCTCAGATGATGGTTCGCACTTTTTAGCAATAAAGTCTTTTTTAATTAAAGTATATGCATTGCTTTTTAAGACAATTTTATTGTATACTTAATAGACTCCAATAAAGTGTAAACATAAATTGTATATGCACTGGGAAACCAAAAAATTTCATGTGATTTGCTTTATTGTGCTACTGGCTTTACTGCAGTGGTCTGGAATCCAACCTGCCTCTTCAAGTTAGGCCTGTACTTAATTACTTAATTAAGTTGTTGGAAGACTTGAGTATACTTGGAACAACTTGAACATGTGAATCTACTCTTTCAATTGTGGATGTAGATCAAGTGTTCCCAATGAAAATTTAGCATACAAATTGAGATGCATTTTAAGTGTATAATACACATTGGATTTGAAAGATTTGATAAGAAAAAAATAATGTAAAATATCTCATTAATAATTTTATACTGATTTCATGTTGAAACGATATTTTGTACATCATGAATTAAAATGTGTTATTAACATTAGTTCCTCCTGTTTCATTTTACCTTTATTGGTGTGGGTACAAAATAAATTAAAATTACATATATTGCTGATATTATATTTCTACTAGGCAGCATTGCTCTAGATGGTGCATTATCCAGGTCCTTCTCTCAGATCTTCTTAATAAAAGAACCAGACTTTAGACTTCTTTGATTTCTGGTTTACCCTAAGGTTGAAAATTTTTAAATGGGAATAAGAGAGCAGTAAACGTGGGTGATATAGCAAACAGAGCCCTGTGTTTTCTTGTTTTGCAAAAAGACATACTCATTAAATGATCAATTTTTATGTCATCAATTTAACAGACATTTATTAAGTGCCCACGCTTTTTCTGGCATTGTATTTGGCCTTGGGTAAGAATTGGGGAATAGAAGAGAAAAGGCTCGTGACTTATGAATCTTATAAACTAGTGGTGCAGACACACATTAAACAAGTAGACAAACAAATAAATGAGAATGCATTGGGATGAGTACCATACAAGAAGTAGATGGGGTGTAGGGACAGAGAATAACAGGGCTGAAGGAAGACTTACGTGGGTTAACAAAGGAAGTGTTCTCTGAGCCTGTGACTTTCAACCCAAGGCTTGACAGAGGAGTAGAAACTGGTCAAAGAACCAGGCAGACAGAATTCAATGCAGAAGTAGAGCATGTGAAAAACTTGAGGCAGAAAAGAACTTAATATATCTGAGAAACGACAAAGAGGTCAGGGAGATTGTAGCTCAGGGAGTGAACATTGTCATGACCAGAGCTATGAAGCCAGAAGTAGTTCACAATTCTGAGTATTTTGGTACCAGGCAGGCCAAGGCAGGAATTTGGATTTTTTTTCAAAGTGTTATATAAAGCCATGGAAATATCTTTAAGCATAAGAGAAATATTATAGTTTCATAACTCTAACTGCTATGCAGAGACTAGATTGGTGGGGAGAAAGATGACAAGAAAGGAGATCCAGAAAGAGGGTGTAATAACTGTCTAGATAGGACATGGTAATGTTTTGGAATTAGGGAAGGGGAGAGTACAGATGGAAAGAGGTTGGAATCTTTGCTATGTATGTGTATATACAACACTCCCCACCGCACCTAAGATTATTAGCTCACTGAAGATTGGAATCTTATATAATTCATCTGACATAGATATAGCCCGGCTCAGACCTGACATATTAAATAGATAATCAATAAACATTGAGCTTTTTAAAAAAATAGATTATGAAGAATTTCCTCCCTTCCTTAAAAACTTTCTATGTCTCCCTATTACTTGGAGAATAAAGTTCAAATATCTTACAGTGGCATTTGAGACGCAATAAAGTATGACTCCAAGCTATCTTTTCAACCAGTATTTCTTCCACCATTTCCTGTACTCACTTGAGACTACTGGAATACCCATACCTCTTTCTTTACCCATCCCCAAACGACTCTTATTTAAATCCCAGATTAAGTGTAAGCATTGATCACTTGCCAGTAAGAGCAGAAGCCACAGAGTTCATGCTTTGATTTTGTGCTCTAGCTCTGGCAAGATACATGCAGGCACTTATTAAATATGCCTTGACTAAAAACGGGCTCTAAGACAAGATGGTAAACTAAGATGATGCCAAATGATGTTGTCACCCTCCTTCTTAGTGCTCTCACTCTCTCCATGATGAAATCCTAACAACCATCACTTTACAGTCCTTCATGGAGAAGGAAGGCAAGTTAAAGTCTGCTTTTGAATAACCTTGTAAGATTGGAGTCCATCATATCTTCCAGGAAGCAACAACCAAGGTCAATGAATAAAACTTCATTTGATACATCTGGCCTTGAGCGTAGAAAGCCAGAAGCTGTTCTTATTTGAGTGTTACAACCCTCTGCTTCATGTTAATTAGGCAGAAAGAAAGACTAGTCAAATAAAGGTCAATTCTGAAAACGTAGTCCAAAAAAATCTGAAGAAATGTACGGTTTTCTAGATGGAATTAAGGTCTCTTCAGACCACAATAATATATTTGTTGGAGCATCTTTAGCAATTTTTTTTCACACTTACACATCTGTCAGCATTAATAATGTATTAGATATATATTCAATAAAATGTTGAATCAGAACAAGTTTCTGAAAATTAATTTGACAATGCAGATAGTATGTAAGAATTAGAAGATAGATGACAAACTGGTGAATAATCAATCAGCATTTACAGTTCAATGGCTATATATTTTTTTCTATGACGCTTTCAAGTCATTATTATCCCCTAAGAGCATTATACCGTCTGGGATGTATTTTTGTTGTTTAAAAAAGTTATCTTAAAATTGATTTGCAATTCAAATTTGCAACTTCTTGCAAAATTGCAATGCATCAATCCAGAACAAACAACTCATCAGGACCCATAAACATAATGTGATCCCAATATTGAAAAATGAGCTCTGCCACAGCCAATTAACATGGGAATGTTAAGTTCATTCTAAAACCTTTCTGAACATATGGGTAATTATTGGAGAATGATGACAGCAATGCATCAGCAAGCAAAGCTGATTTTCTCTACTTAGAGAATGGACTCTTTCCTCCAAGATGGTAGTTTATTGCTTAATGATACTATATAAACATAATAATCAGGAGCCCTAAAGTTCTAGGCTAGAAAATGTTTGAGACACATTGACCCAGAACAGAGCTGAGGTAGAAAGTGTCTGTGTCAGTAAGATCATCAAAACATTATTCTACACAGAACTGGATTGTCTGGAGAACTGAGAGATGTACAACTTCATTCCAACATGATCCTGGGTGGTTGAGTCTATGCTTTGGTTGAAGGACCAAGTCTCTTTATCATTAACATGCTACCCACATGCTCAATGCTCTTCATTCTCTCTCAGTGTCACAATCACTGCAGATTCCTTTTTATCCTAGGACTATCTTGATTTTCAAGACCTCAGCAAGAACTTCTTTGCTGACTCCAACGCTGATTAGTCCCTGGTCCCCACCCATGACCCTTTAATTTCAAGAACATTTGTGGTCTAAATTACATAATTTTTCAACTTGCCATGAAATAGTTTATGTTTGATGTCGCATCATGAGCGTCCATTTCAACTCCCCAAATATATTTTAATTTAAAAATTCATATTACACATTGTTACCCCCTCTCCCTACACCCTAGATTTTGTGACGGTTTGGGTATTAATCCCACTAGCTATATGACCTAGGGGAAATGATTTAAATACCCCCCAATATTTTAGTCTCTTTGTCTTTAAAATAGAAATAGTAATGCCTATCTTGTGGGACTCTTTTGAGTACTGAGTGCATAACAAACTCGAATGTATTTAGTATAGCTCTGTTACTCAATGAATATGTCTCTTTTGTCCTTCTTCATTATCATGATCTAGTGCTGTGTTGGGGCTATTGCAGAAACTCAGTAATGAGCTGACTTTTCACTTAATCTTCCTGATCCTTGCTCTGGAATGCTTCTTATTGCATCTTCTTTCAATTTCAGGGCTGCTGAAGATATATTACTGAACTGGTATTAAAAAGGTCAAAGAGCTTTATGTGAAACAGCTCAAACATTTCAATGTCAAAGTACCTCAAAATACAGAACAGCAGTACAGATCTATGTGTTCACTCTTGCAAGAGATGGAAGAGGGAGGATCTGGAGGATATGGAACTGATAGAGTTTCCTAACCTGCTCCACTATATTTTTCCAATATCTCCAGAATACGAGAAAGAAACATACTGTGTTTCTCTTTTTTTAATATTCTCCAGTGATGAGAGAATTGATGTGAGCTGTTCAGGAGATGGAGATGACACTGTATAACAAAACAGGCAATAAACACAGTTTCCATGCACTTTGGAAAAGAGAGAAGGAATACAAAGCAATGAGTAGAACACATACTAAGACACTGAGGAACTAATAAACATGACAACTCAGAGACTAGAAAATACTTGATTATGACTAAGGCACAGTGGCATTTGAGGGAATGGTAAGAACTGAGTGTGGACAGAGGGTAAATCATGAAAGGATTTACTGCTAAGGGGTGCATGTGTGTGTGTGTGTGTATGTTTATTTTACTTATTTTTACATGTACTGGATACAATAGAATTGAGCACCATATTTGCATCAAGGACTTCTGCATTTTTATGAAACCAGTCATACAGTAGTATCTAAAGAGAAGGCAAATTCCTAAAATAAAATTTTTTTAAAAACTCATGTAGAAGCAGAGAAATTTATTGGTTACCTTCGCCTTCAAACATACTGATTTTAATATCAACCACTATTGCTCTACTAAACAGTTGTCGCCTTTTTATCCAAGGTGGGCCCATAAAATGATGGTCATATTGAGAGTTAACAGGTACATACTAATCTATTAAATAACCAATAAGATGCTCATGACTATTAGGTTAGAGAGCTTAAAATAAGAGAAACATTGTGTAGGTGCCTTTCAGGCAGTAAACTAAGGCCCAGAACAGAAAAATCTCGCTAAAATTCATATAACAAAAAAACAATAAAATATTCATTTTCTTCCTGATAAAGAAAATAGAAATCAATATTCTTGGTACCCCTGCATATTCTATAAATTTACTGATTTAATTCTTAGATATTATAAAAAATCTTTTGTTTTCCCCTCTCTTTCCTTTTCTATCATTAGGATCCAGTCGAAACTACCACCACTTTAAAGATGTTCTCTATTCTGAAGCCAGAGTATTCTTTTCTCAGCTTACAACTCTTCTAGAAGCTCCCTGTTGATCTTAAAACAACAACCTAGATTCTCAGCAATGACCTCCAGGCTCTCCAGCCTCTGGCCTCTGCACTTCTGTAGCTTCGGTGCTTCTGGCTCCCCTGACTATGGCTGCTGGCTCTCCTCCTGTTCTCAGCACCTTTGCAAGGACTCTTCCCTTTGTGGAGATGCTCTACCTCAGTCTCCTATTCATTTATTTCTATATATCTCTCAATCTCAACATCAGTTTCCAAGAAGCTTAATAAAGATAATTATTACTATCAATGCATCAATTTGTAATCTTTTTCTCCTGGTATTGTAAAATAACTTTAATTATTTTTAACTGAACTATAAAATATACACAGGAAAATGTACATAAGGCAAGTGTACAACTTGAAAAAATGTACAAAGTAATACTGCCATGCTTTATTGGATTCTCAGTGCAATTAACTGTGATTCTGATTAAGCGTCTGCTCTATAATTTGAAATATGCTTAGTCCATGAAGGATACAAACAAATCAAAGAAGAATTGTTCTTCATCTTCATGGACATTACCCTTTGATGAGATCTACACAATAGGACAATTAGGAGCGGGACAGGCTAGAAATGATTCATTCATCCTTTCATTCATCTAGTACTTATTGAATTATTACTGTGTACAAAACCTGGAACAAAAAAGACAGATTCAGTCCCTGACCTCATTGAATTCAACTAAGTGAATAAGGTATAAACCATGTGACAGTGAGTTCTATATCATATGGATGTTCATGTGAACACACAGTAATTCCAGTTTGGAAAGCATGGGGTCAGGGTGTGGTAATGCCAGGGAAAGTTTTCTAAAGGAAGTCAGAGTGAAACTAAGACCTGAAAGTTAAAGGAGAGCCAATCAGCAAAGAGAGGTGAAGGGTGAAACATCTTTCAGGCAAAGGCCAAAACATCTGACTTTTCATCTGACTTTTTCCCAGAGGGAAAAAAAAGAGCTTGTTGTATTTGGAGAACTGAACACATTTCAGTATGGCTAGAACATTAGCAAGTTGGCGAAAGTGCCTGTCTGATGACTGAGTTAGAAAGGGTAACCGACAAAGCCTATTCTTACAAACATGTTTATTTGTACAGTCCAGTATAGCGTTGCCTCTCAAGATTTCTTTTTTTCAAATCAGGATTTCTTTTTTTCAAATCAAGTTATAAATTCTATATGAAACTGCAAGTCAGATATTCTGAACACCAAAAGGCAAAATTCAGGCATGAGAACCATAAAGTTGGCTTGGACTGGTCTCTAAGGGTCATGTGCAATTATCTAAAGTGAGAGGTATAATGGGAAGATATTGACAAGGCAGGACTTACTAAATCCAGGAGGAACCAGCCAGGCCATGATTATGGCATCAACAAAGCTTGTGTCCAGGGCAGGGTTTATTATATGCAAACAACAGTCTTAATATAGAGATGTTTCTTTTCATTGTAGGCTAAAGAGAAAACTTCTAAGAAAATGAAAGATGATCATATATGTACTGTGCTTTACACATTAGCTTTAGGCTTTGATTTTTCTATCATCTCAGGACAAGTGGTCACAGAGGACAGGGAGCTACTGCTTTACTTGTAAGGATCAAATAGGTATTGTGACCTGTAGGTCTAACATTTCTGATACTTGTTACTCATTCTCCTAGGAAATCATGATTGAACACTTGCTGCTGGCCTGATGTAAGCAGTAGGGCCATAGTGATGAATGGGAGATTTAGAGAGATTTCTCTAATGGAGCCTACGTTGCTAAGATAGAGACAGAAAAGGGTGAGCAAACAAACAAATAAGATGACTTCAACTAGTAACAGACAAGGAAGAAAAGAAACTACTTCAGATGGGAGTCAGGAATGCTCTTGGGAAAAGAGATATTTGACCTGAGATCTGATGAAAAGAGAAACAGACCAGGAGAAAGAACTTGACGGCAGATGAAACATCAAAAGCAAAGACCCTAATGCAGGAATAAGCTTGGCTTTCTGCAACGACACAAAGGGCTCCAATGTCGAGGAGCATCTCTGATCTCTAGAGCATCTAGGACATCTATAGCAGCTCTCTAGAACCTTTCTAGAGCATCTAGCTCTCTGGAGCAATAAAGAGAAGAATGGTAGAAGTTGCATTCACAGAAGCAAGCAGGTGTAAGGTAACTGGGGCCATTATATGTTAACAAGTTTGGATTTTATTCTAAGAAAAACAATGACTTGATTTACATTATTTTTTTCTGGCTGTGTTATAGTTAGACTTTTGTAGAGAAAGGCTTGAATAGAAGCATGGAGACAATGGCAATAATTTCGGCAAGATTTGATAAAAACCTAGACCAGGGACCAATCTTGAAATAGGTTAGTATCAGTGGAGACCGAGAAAGGTGTCAAATTCAGGATATATTTTGTAGGTAGAGCTGACAGAATGTTGTGATGGTTTGTATACAGTGCATGAAGCAAAGAAAGGAATCCAGGAGAATCCTTCATTTCCTAGTTTTAGCAACTTATAGATGGTGATGTTGATTAGACAAGAAAGAAGGTTTCTTTCTTCAGTGAATGTTAAAGGCAATTACTAGGTGATGTTAAGCCTCTATCACATTATATTCCACAATTAATTGTAGGGGAAAATTGCTCATTATTTGAAAGGTAAGACGGGAGAACTGTATGGGATAGTACAAGAACAGTTGAGAATTGGGTTTCCTGTCATGGGCTGATTCCATCTGCCTGGAATTGATCATCTAGCACACTGCTGGGAAAGATTCTGGAGCCCCATCTGGCATATCTGGAAATAATGCTGAGATGTAGCAAAACCAATAGTGGAAATAAGGAGGGCAAGGTTGACACACCTACCATATATCTCTGAAAGTGAAATACAGTGGAATACTATCGCATTTAGAGTTGGATAGAACATGGGTTAAAATCCCTTAGCTAAATTATTTAATTTCCATGTCCCTCTCTCCTAATCTATAAAATGAGGATATAAATTCAAATCTTACATGTGTGTAGGGAAGACTGAATGTAGTAAAATATGTCAAGCATCTGATATTTAAGAGAAAATGAATACTAATATATTTCCTCACTAAGGAAAAATAATTTGCATTTATTACATCTACACCTTTACCTCTATCTATATCTATATCTATCTAATCCGCCAATAGATTAGAGGATTCAATAAACCACAAACACATGAAAATAAGTACCTCCATCTTATTTTCTCTGTCACTCCCAAGTCTCTAAGATTGCTTATCATTACAGATGGAGAGGAATCCAGTTAAGATTGGGTTTACCCCTTACAGAATTTTAACTTCATTGTCTGGTGTACTCTACCCCTTCCCAAATGATCTTAAGCCTTTAGATAAATTAAAACAATTTCATGATGATGATGATGGTGATGATAATGATAAAAATAGTAATAGAGTTTATCCATTCATTTGTCGATGGACATTTAGGTTGCTTCCACGTCTTGGCTATTGTAAATAGTGCTGCTATGAATATTGGGGAGTATGTATCAAGAAGATGTGGATATATATACACAATGGAATACAATTCAGCCATAAAAAGAATGAAATAATGCCATTTGCAGCAACATGGATGGACCTAGAGATTATCACACTAAATGAAGTCAAAGACAAATATTATATGATATCACTTATATGTAGAATCTAAAATATGATACAAATGATCTTATTTACTAAACAGAAACAGACTCACAGACAGGAAATAAACACGGTTACCAAAGGGGAAAGTCGGGTGAGGGATAAATTAGAAGTTTGGGATTAGCAGATACAAACTATTATATATAAAACAGATAAATAACAAGGTCCTACTGTATAGCACAGGGAACTATATTCAAGTCTTGTGATAACCTACAATGAAAAAGAATATATATATATATATATATATATATATATGAATCACTTTGCTGTACACCAGAAACTAACGCAACATTGTAAATCAACTATACTTCAAACTATACTTCAATTTTAAAAAATCAACAACAAATATTATAATAAAAATGCCTTCAAAATAAATAGAAAGAGATTGGCAGGCAGCTGGAAGAACAGATTTCGAACTCTCAGGTAGAGAAACAGGATAGCCAGGACCTACACATGGGTTTTACATGGAAGATGTTCCATTAATTTCATAGAGCTCTGTTTGGTTTGGTTTGGTTTATTTCTTTTTTCTCTTTTTTTTTAGGTTGGAAGTAAATAAGTTGATGGGGAATACTAGCTCAATAAAAGGACTCATTACAAAGCCAACTAATGCCTTTACACTGAGCTTCAATCAGGTGTGGACTGCTTAAAGTCAGATCATATCTTATCTGCTCAGATTCCTTCAGAAAGTTCCTGGCTCATTCAGATTAAATGCCAACGTGCAGGCTGAAGTCTTTACTATGGCCTCAAGACCACAGATGACTTCCTTCCCTTTACCTCTCCACATTGACTCTTTTTATTCCTTACTCACTCTGCTTCAGCCAAGCAGGCTTGTTTTCCCTCCCGTACACTGAGAATGTCCCCCATCCTCTTTGGGCTCCTTGCACTTTCTATTCCCTCCACCTGAAATGGTCTCCATCCAGGTATTCTCAAGGCTCAATCCCTCATTTCCTTCCAGGCTTGATTTAAAAGGCCTCTTCTCAGTGATGTCTCAGCAACTCTATCTGAAATGTACACACCCCCATGGTAACTCATATTACTTTTTCTTGTTGTATTGTTTTCATTAACATTCATATTTATCTAATATAACCTAAATTTTACTTATTTCTCTTATTTATTGTCTTTTTACCTCACGAGAATGTAGGTTTCACAAAAAAATGAATTTTTATATGTTTTGTTCACTGCTATATCCCCAGTATCTAGAATAGTGCCTGGCATACAGTAGGTGCTCCATTAATACTGGTTAAATGAATAAACTGCTACAAGACTTGTATATGCGTTCTTTTTGCATCTAGCACATTCAGTCACATGACTAAAAACATGATATTTGATAATCTATCCTCTTATGGAGTATGATTTTCAAATTAACTGGTGTTTCTGCTTGCCTGAGTATACTATTTTTGTATATTCTGCCCCATTTGTTGAAAACTATTCCAAGACAATTTAGTTCTTATCTTATTTAATAACATCTGATGATTATAGTTGGATCTTTGATTTATAAGTATTTGGGGACCTGGAAAAATTATGTTGACAGCTAACAAAATAAGCATTTTTAAAAATTGTGGCTACTTTGTACTGACCTCTGAGTAGGAAGTAGATATGTAAATAAACCTTCTTGTTAGGATTTCCATCCCATAGTCATGCTGACATTAACCATAAGTTACAGGGGAGAAGAGAGGATACACCATTCTTTAATTTAGATCTAAAATATTAAAGATTTACTATGGACCAACTCCTCTGCACTGTACTTTCACATTAGATATCTTAATTTATTTAAAGTATCACAGGAGATTTTAAAGAGAGACAACAGGAAAGAGGAGAGCATGGGTTCTCTCTTAGTACCATATTACAACACATGCTTCTATTTTTTTTCAACACAACTTACTGCAAGGGTGAGAAAACAGTTGCTGTTTAAATGTGAAAAAGGCAAACGTGGTTATATATGGACTCAATAATGAAAGTTGTGAAAAATCACTTATCTACAACAGTTTGATATAAAAATAACCAAGTATTGGATGAGTATGGAAATTGCCAATCAAGAAATGCTGCAAGTACTGATTTCATGCAAGAAGCACTTGAGAGCATGGTGGGCAGTGCAACCTTTCTCCAGCCATTGCAATCACATTGCATCACACCCCAGAATGTGCCCATTTCACAAAAGAAAGAGGGAGGCATGAGAGAGGTGAAATGATCCACCAATGGTCACAGAGTTAATAAGTGGAGGTGTTGTAAGTAGAACTGAATCTCCTGGTCTCTAAGCTGCCATTCCTTCCATTACACCTCCGCCAGTACTGTGATGTCCCATCCACTCCTACCCCCATGAGAAATTAACTATATGATTATCACCAGCATGACAGGTAAGAAAAATTTAAATATCACATTCTGATTGTAGGTCCAGCTCCTGGCATAACATAGCTGCTCAATAAATGCATGTTTGTTTCCCTTAGCCATTGGAAACATAAGATTCTAACCAAATGTTTAATGATTTTCAGCTCAGAGAGCCTCTGTCCACTTAAACAGATTGTGACTAGCCTACTGGGTACAAATTGAAGACTGTCTAAGCCATCTTTCACACTAATGTGCTGATTAAATTATCCTTACCCTAGCCTTATAGGCCTAAACAGACACGACAAATTGTCACTCACTAATAAAAAGGGTGCGGGGTGGGCAATGGATAGGCTTTCCTGATGTAAGCACAAAGAGAGAAAATAGAGAAACCATCAAAGTTCAGGATGTAATCATTCTCAAAAGTGCATATGAAATACACAACAGAGGAGGAGAAAATGATGAATTTCATACACAGAGCAGTGAAATATTTTTAAGCTTTTTGTCTCTTTGAGGTACATTCAAATAAGAGAGACCATAGTTCCTCAAGCTTGAAAAAATTAAATCAAATAAATTCCATGCACTGAATATTTTCTGCTTTGCTTCTATACTACTGATATGGACCAGATAAATAATTCTGGATTGGTTGTCAGGTCACTTGGATTCTTGTTTTGGTTTGTAAGTTAATTATTATTTTGACCGTGAGCAAGTTCCTTCACCTCTTGACACTGCCCTTTATGGAATATTTTGATACAAAAATAGAATAAGGAGAGAATTTAACTATTACAAGGTTTATTTTAAGTACAAGATAGAGGTTTCATTCTATCTACCTGGAGAAGAGGGTATGGCTTTTTGATTAAGGGTGTGAGCTATGGAATCAGATTGTCTGAGTTTAAATATCCCTCAGTTATTTACCGCTTCTGAGAGCTTGGTTATGTAAGTTATGCCTTTAGGGCTTCAGTTTCTTATTTTTAAAATAAGAATGATAATAATAGTATGTACCTTAGGGTAATTTTTGTAAAAGAGAGAATTCATGTAGAGGGCCAGTACAGCATCTAAATAAAAAGAAAGTTTTCAGAAAGTATTTTCTTTTTCTTATTATACCATTATTAATATTAATATGGCCATTGCTGAAATTAAAATAGGTTTCAGTTCTTATCTGGGCTCTACTGTTGGCTAGCTGTGTAACTTTGGACCCAGTGGTGAACTTGAACTCTCTATCTTGTTCTCATTACTTTAAGGAGTAGTTAATGCCAACTGTGCTTTGTTGCCAGGTGAATCAGGCATCCACAAGTTAAATTCCTAGCATATACAATATGTTCAAAAACTAGAGGTTGATGTGCCCACTTTTGCTCCAGATTTTTATGATTCCAATTTTCTCATTTAATTACCCCAGGGTGTAGGGTTATTTCAACTGAGAATCTATTCCAGGGCTTCTACATGCCATGATTCCTCATTAAGCTTTGCCACTGCTGAGTAAAACTTTGTACAACATAAGATGTAGAGTTAAAGGGACACAGATGTGTTCTCCTTTCCCTCCGCTCGAATCA
Source organism: Pseudorca crassidens (assembly GCF_039906515.1). Lineage (NCBI taxonomy): Eukaryota > Metazoa > Chordata > Mammalia > Artiodactyla > Delphinidae > Pseudorca > Pseudorca crassidens. Next base: position 59,719,536 of record NC_090304.1, read on the forward strand.
CTGAAATTGCCAATGACAAAGGAAGAGAGCTCCAGAAACACCAGCATCAGAGGCTAGCAAAGAAGAGGAATCCATGTTGAGCACACCTGCCAAGGACGTGTCGGTGGAAATGCCTAAAGGTCGGAAGAGTGATATGGTTTACAATTCACTCTAGAGCAACACTTACCCGCCACCAAATCCTCTATTTTAGAGATGCCCAAATATTTTCAGATGAAACTTGTCTGTTCCCATTTCAACTCCTTTAAATTAATCCACCAGGGCCAAGGAAGTGGATGCTGAACCCAGGCCAAAAGACCAAAATTCATCTGTGCGACTGCCCTATACAGCTAAGTCTGCCTGATGCCAAAGCCTATGTTCTTAGTCACCATGTTCTGCTTTCTTCTGCAAGCTCTCATCAGGGACCCTTCATTCCCTCCATGAAAGCATACATTTTCTCAACAACGACTGGAGAACAGAAGTCCCCTTTGACCCCAAGAACTACAGCACATTTCCCACTGAGAGTTCTCGCAGTCCTCTTCCAAGGGAGAGGAGGGGCTTGAAGCAGATTTTTAAACCATTTACAGCTGGATTTCTCAGGTCTCCCACTAAAAGAAACACACAGTCCACATAAAGTCATTCTAAATCCATTAAATGTTAAACTTTCCAAAATTTATCTCCTAATCTAGTAACTCATTTAGTTTTCTAAAAATAATAATACAGAGAACAATAGAAAAACTAAAAGTCCAGAAATCCTCATTTCTTTGCTTCAAGCTTAATTAATGATATTTATGATATTTTCTAAGGAATATACTGACTTATAAACACATTTTCACATATATGAAACAAAATATGGAAATATATTATTTAAAATATATATATGTATTTATATGTATATATATATAGACATCATAATTTGTTTCTACTCCTCCCTCTAATATCATCCAGACTCATTGTCTTGCCTCTCATCAAACAGAATTCATGTTACTTCTATCCTACAATGTTTTCCTCCAGTAATTATGAATTTTTCTACTCCCCCAAGAAAGCCATGATATTCTGCACCTCAGTGCCTTTGTACAGACTCTTTCTTCTTTCTAAAATAGATGTGCCTATACTTTTGTAATAAACAGATGCATATTCATTCTTCACAACCCAGAAGTAGTGTCTCATTTCGTTTTATATTATTTCTTCCCCTTCCCCTGCTCTAAGGGAAGTTTGATTATCACTCCCATTTTTGCTGTCACCTTACCTTCTATTTACTGTTAAAATATTTACCACCATGTCTTATAATTATTTACTCACAAATCTGTCTATAACTGAGTGGAGTTCCTTGAAAATGATTTTACTTAAACATTTGTTATTTGTCTAAGTTTCTCTAGAGTTATTCATAATGTCTGTCCCATAGTGGGTGCTTAATAATTGTTGGTTGAGAAACTGTATGATTACGCACCACAAGGTTAGATGTAGATGACTCTTTTTCTAATGTGAACAGGAAGACGATGAGAAATGAACAACTGTGTAAGCCAATCTCATCATATTTCATATAATTGTTTCATGAACAGCTAACTTCAATCTTAGCACGTTTCTTCTTATGCTAAACTGTAGATGACTTGACAATGAAGTGTGGTAGTTGGACATTCACATACTTATAGTCATGTTTACATGGTTCTAATTTTATCATATTCTCTGTTCAAATTTTCACATTTATAGTGCATTATTTTCCTAAAGGAACAGATACATTTTAATTGTGAGATGAATCCAGATGCATCAATTTGCTTGGGGAAGCCAGCTGGATAGAGATGCACTGCTGCTGGGACTTGGAAGCAGACATTTATGTGGTGATGGATTTTACACTCTGCATAGCCTCTGGCGTGCCCCTGGACCCCAGTTTTCCTGACCACAAAGTCTCGTATGGGCTCTCATCCACCATATACCTCTCCTTGGTAACACCTATCACATTTGCAATTTGACATGTGTTTGTGGGATTGTCTGATTAATTTTATTATCTCCAACTAGAGTATAAATTCCTTAAGGGCAGGAAATGTATCTCTTTTACTCACCATAGGATATATAATATCTACTGCATGGTTAATAAATACTTAATAAATGGATATATAAAAATAATGACCTCTCCCATCATTGAAGTGATGCTTGCTCCAGTAATTGCTTGGGAGGCAATATACAGCATTACAATCCAAACTGAGGTGCTGCATGGTGTTGTTTTGGGTACTTTCTGCAAATGCATCTTTGGTCAGACTTAATAAACAATTATGAAATTAGGAATAAAAACAACAACAACAGCATCAAAAACAAATGTGAATTAGCAGTAGTAATAATGATGATGGCTACAGTGTGAGTGCCCACAAGGTACTAAACCTGATTTCACACAACATTTCAAATCCATGCCACAAACTCCCAAGGTCAGTTATAAGATTCTACTTTATAGAGAGACAACTGTCTTAGGAAAGCAACGCATTTATTGACTTGCTGTCAGAACCCAGACCTATTTGACTTTATTTTATGTCCCTTTATTCTAGGACCCTTATTCAACATTTCATCAATAAGAGCATTTCTAAGCTGGATTTATATACTAAAAGTTAGGCATTATTGATACCTTTGAAAAAGCATCTGTAATGTTATACAATTACATAATGTATTTGTTCATGAGCCTTTTTATTCTCTCAGTATATTTTGTGCTACTTGAAGCAAGGAGAGGGAATGTATTATTAAGCATTTATTTTTGAAATTACAGTGTAGCACACCATTATTGATACAATGGTGCTTGATGTATGTTTGCGAGAGTCAAATTTAAATGTTTCCAAGAGTCAAATTTAAATGTTTCTGCCATCTCCTCCTAAAAATGGATGGGATTCATCCAAGAAGAAGAAATTATTGACTTTGCTTATGATCATGGCAAATGTAGAAGATTCCACTTTACCTGTTTCCTAAAACTCATTTCTTCTCATCACATATCTATAAAGCTCTGAAGATGAAAAGGTCCATCTTGGTAATATTAACTAATTGGTATTTAATTAAATTACTCTGTTAGAGGCCAAAAAGATGAATACTTTTAAGGTCCAATGAAAAGCAAGAAAATGAAGAAAAATGTGGGTTTCAGAGTCTTCCAGGCCTGAGCTCCATGGTTCTGTTACTGGCATGCATTCTTAGTAAGTTACTTCACTTTTATGATTTTTAATTTTCTTATCTGCAAAATGGGAAGAAAATTCTCTGCAGAGGGTATTTGTGAGGATCTAGCAATAAAGTAAAGGTGAAGTTCTGGCAGATTAATAATACACAGCTGTTTTTACAAAGAAACTTTTTTGCTCCATGGTGGCAATTTATACCAAGCACTGTAGAAAACTTACTGGATTCATGATTAATAAGAAATAAAAGTAAAATAAAAACCAAAAGGTAAAAACAAGAAAAACGAAGATAAAAAGGAAAATTCTAAAGATGGTGAACAGTATCTTTACAGTTTGTGTAGGAATAACCTGGACTTGAATTTAATGTGTTTCTATGACAATCAAATATTACTTTACCCTCTGATGAGAACATTAAACAAAAAGCAGATGAAATACAGAGCACATACTGGCATTCCTCTGGGGGAATTTGTGGGCTAGTCTTGTCTTTTGTATAGATGAAGGGCTGAGGGAGATAACTGGCTGACACATTTCATATTTTCAAGAAGATGAGGAAAAACTAGCTTGCCCCTCCCTTTGGAAGTAAAATGTCAAGCAAATAAATGGAAATGTGGCACTGCACCATGTGTGATTTGGGGATGATTCACAGTCTCAGATGCATCCTGAGTTCAGGACAAGAGCTTGGCAATTTTCTTCCCCGAACCACAGTTGGACAAGTGTGCTTTTAAAGATAACTGTAATAAAATCTTACGTTTCAGGTCATAAACTGTTCACTGCAATGAACACTGGAGGAAGACATGGTTTTCCTGGTACTTTTCTTGAAAGATCTCTCTTACGACTACCCCCTCAGGGTGGTCTCTGACCCCAATCCAGGGCCAGGGACCCACTCCCAAGCTGATTTAGGCACCCTCCTCTTCACACCCATCATATGTTCATCACTGCCCAAAACACAAAGTATTGAGGTTCTATGGCTTCTCTTTCCTTCATCAGAACACTAATTTTTTAGGGCATGCACTAAATTCATTTTTATCTTTGTATTTCCAGATCCTAGCAAATAACCAAGCATGGGAGCTTGGTTAGAATTTACTAGATAAATGAATACATAGCTATATCAATGCTATCCTTCTTGGATATGTTGTGACTTCATTACTACCAGAGGCAAATTGTCAGAGAGAGAAACAGACAAGTATTATTAGGGATTGTAATCATGATTTTAAAAAAAATCCCCTTTGAACACCCTTATGTGTAGAGAATTTGGAACATCTTTCTCAGCTCATTGGTAGTGTGGTATTCAAATACTAAAATTATCAGAAAATTAAGATGTGTCTTTCAATAAGCCTAACTTGAACTCTCAACCGGAGAATGCAGCAGGGTAAACAGACTTGAGATGGGAAGAGATGGTTTTTTATTCAGTCACTAGGGGATAGCAAAACTTAAACTCACAGGATATGTTGAGAATACTATGGAGGATTATACGTCAAAGTTACAGTTCAGTGCTGAGCACACAGATTATGCTTGTTTCTGTTATTTCCTTACTCCCATTCCAGCTCATAATTTTTGCTGTATGTTTATTATATACCCTACACTGGAATTTTCAGTAGATAGTCTAAGACATCAAAAGCAGAACTGATTCATGGGCTGGCTCCATAGAAACTTCTGAAGAAACCAAAGATTCCTTTCATGCAGAAAGATAGACCACCTTCTCCAAAGATAAGGCCAAGCTTAGAGAAGGTCTATCTCTGGTATCGTGTGGTAGCCTAGGATTTGGAGATGTGAAGACCTGGGTTCATATTTGGATTCTGCCTTTTAACTAGCTGTTTATTCTCTGGTAGGTTATGCAAACTCTCTCTCAGTTTCTCCATCTCTAAAACAGCGTTAATTAATTATTTCTCTGGGATCATTATAAAGATTAAATTAGAATTAAGCTCTGTGAGTCCTGGAATTATATTAATCTTAGTCACTGCCCATGATCCTAGATCCTGGCACTGGACTCTACATATAGTAAATGCTTAATCCTGATGTCTGGAGTTAATGAACAAATAGGTTTGTTTATATGAACCTCTTTATGCCTAAACAAACTCATATTGAAACCCAAAGAGTCCTTACTGATACAGAAATTACTTCAACTGAGATGAAGCTGATAAGTATTTTTTCTCAGAATATTGCCCGTTGGTTTAATCACCTCCTTTGCCTTGCTCATAAATTGACCTTGCCTCCATGCCAATTCCATATCTAACTTTAAATATTTTCCCATTTTAATGTTCATCTAAAAGGTTATCTACTAAAATAAACTTTTTTTCTCTCCATCATCTTAATGTATCCATGTATAGTAAATCAATCTCTCTTTTGCCTTTCCCAATCCTCCACCAAAAGCTGCTACATAATCACCACTACACTTTGTACAGAGTCCTGTTGTTATACAGACTATAGAGTCTGTACAGACTGTAATTATACAGTCTATACAATATTGCAATTATATGCTTGCTTGCTTATCCCCTACTCCAGGGGTCCCCAACCTCTGCGATCTAATGCCTGATGATCTGAGGTGGAGCTGATGTAATAATAATATAAATAAAGTTCACAATAAATACAATGTGCTTGAATTATCCCAAAACCATCACCCCACCCTCGTCCGTGGAAAAATTGTCTTCCACGAAACCAGTCCCTGGTGCCAAAAAGGTTGAGGACCGCTGCCCCACTCTATACTATTTTATTTTTCTAACGGTCCAGAATTTGTTAATCCCAGTACTCTAGCCTTGACTGTTGATAAAAGTTTAGTGACTGAAGTTTTCCTAGGAGACTACAGTTTTTTTCCAGGACAAAGTCTTGATGTTTTTCATATCTTTAAAGGTCAAAAGTCAGACCCAAAAAACAGTCACTATGGCAAAACCTGCTAGTTGTCCTCAAATATCTGTTCTCTCTTTCTTCCATGGTAATAGAAAACTAATTTTGAACAGAGTAGAAGGGTAGCCAGACTAAAACTACATTTCTTATCTTCCACTGTAAAGTAAGCCCATGTGATTGAGTTCTGTCCAGTAGGTTAGCAAAATTGTCATGTTGTAGTTCCCAAGAAATTCTTTAAAAGACATCTCCAAGTACATTTTATCCATTATTCTTTACCCCTTCCTTAATCTTGCTGCCTGGAACATGAATAAGATGGCTGGAGACCTAGCTGTCATTTTAGCCCATGAGACAATCTTAGGGTGGAGTAGTGAGCTAGATGGAGCTGTAGTCTCTTCCTGAAATAGAGCTGCTATGTCATTCTGGATGGCATATAAAGTATTTTACACTGTGAAAGATAATCTTTTTTTTTTTTTGTCCTTAAGCCACTCTTATCCTCATAACTCAGAAGCAAACTCATAGCCTGTGCTCAAACACTTTTTCCTGCATTGACTTATTTTTAGAGTTGGTTCTTATCCATACATCTTTAATGGTCATATTTCCTGGAAATTTTTAGGAATAAAGTAGAGATTTGGCTTCCAAATAGTCCTTTGGAAGAATGTAGCCACGAAAGTATAGTCCAAGAAATAATCAAAATATTGGAATTAATCAAAAAAATGCTATATTTTCTACTATGTGATCAATAGTATGCCATAGGGATAGAAGACAAAAAGTGAAATCAGTTTTATACTTTCCCACCCCCCCCCAAGGCACAGTCAGTTGAGGAATAAAAATATAGACAGACACAAAATCATCTCTAACTCTGCTATCCTGTGGGATACAGACTAAATATACTGGAATTCAGAGAAGGAAAACAGAATTTGGTCTTTGCTAATCAAGGGAAAGATTTAGTGGGGGATCTTTGGGTGAAGAAAATGCAGGATACAACATGTAGATTACCAATATGGATGTGTATGGTGTCACCCTCTTTTCTGTACACATGCAGATGCTTTTTGATACACCATGGTGTTCTTTGACATATACAGAGTCCACATTCTTCTAACTGTAGCACTCAGGCAGCTTTGACCAACCATTTTAATATTCTATATGAACCTATTTGCCAACTCTGATGTAGATTATTCTGAGAAGTGAAAGAGCATAAGCAAAGATGTGGAGATAGAAATCAAGAAAGCATGTTTAAAGAATATGGTTAGATATGAGTAGGGAATATATTCTAGAAAAGTGAGTGGTGATACTACCTCTAGAGATGGGGTTGTTTATATCCTTGGAATCTATGAGGCATTCCTGGAAACCTTTGTTTTTCCTCAAGATAGGCCATGAACTCTTTCATCCCATTTTTGACTAATGATTTTTAGTAACCTCCTTGTGATCCCTAAGGAGCTTGTAACTTACAATCTAATGTGAAAACACATATACTATCTCTAACAAAGTATAGTAAAAACTATAGTAGAAGTATGTCCAGAATACAGTAGAGAAACAAGAACCTCTGAATCTATCTGAATGAAGAGTAGTTAGGAGGGAGTGAAAAACCAGTGATTATGTCTTGAGGCAAAAGTAGTTCACAAAACAAGAAGGTATTCTAAGAAGAAGGAACAATAGCAGAAAGAAAAAAAAAAAACTCTTGAAAATGTTTGGTATTGTTAAATATCAGGACGTAATCTCAAGTGGATAGAGAGTAAGCCACATGTATGGAGAAGGAAAGAATTAGACCAGATGGGAATTTTTTTTTTAGCACAAGCTTGCTCTCATTATAGAAATTTGTTTTTTTATCTATGGGTGACCAGGCTTGGCTTTGAAAATTGTAAGGGCAAAACACTCCACCTTGCCACTTTTGGGGGCAGTCTGTTTTACTTTCCAATAATTCAAATCAGTATAAAATTAAAATCATCATCTTCATTATCATTATTGGACTTAAATATACCTACTTACAACTTGGTAGAGTACAAATATTTGGACACAGGTGCTAAATAAGCTGATTCATATCTCAGCTCTACTACTTAGCTCTGTACTCCTTTTTTAGTTGCTTGACATCCCAGAACCGCTTACCTCAACTATTAAATATAGAGATATATACAATTATATTCCACATATAGTCCTGTATTTGAGTTAAATAAGATTCTATAAATATTATACAAAGAACCCAGCACACAGTGGGTTCTAAACAGCTGTTAGTTTCCCCTGTTCCATTTTCCTTCAAGTCTCATTGTAGGATCTTTTGATCAGCTACTAATATTACTACATTATCTTTGTCTTTAGTTCATCACACAGTCTATTTTCCAATATAAAGCTGACATGCAAATGAGTTTTCTTTGTGCTTTTGCACAGGGTTGTAAGACGTTTAAATTAAGTCATCGACATCTTGTCATAGCTACTGCTCTTCAAATAATTAAACCTCTGGCTCAGCTGGTGGCTATGCTTTTGAGTAATTATTTTATTCATTGGCACTGTTTTTAATAGCTTGTTACACGTTACAAGGAAAATCCATCCCAATAAATTTAAATGAAATACTTTATGAGAAGACCAATAAATAGAAGCAAGCTGGTTCAAAATGATAATTAACATATTATTGACTCCCTCGGTAAGAGTTGGGTTTTTCATTATAAAGATACTATCTGGATTCTGTTTGGAGTCCTAAATATCTAATTAATCCTTTACTTTGGCTATCAAAATAATGCAGATTTCAAAGCATGCATTTCTTATGTTTAAAAATGAAGGAGCCCTCCCTTGCAATATCTAACTTTTTATTTACTGCCACACTTTGCAGACTTAGGACATAATGTAGGTGTTGATAGAAAAATCATCTCCAATAATTATTACAGTAGAACTTGTCTTCCTAGTGAAGGACATTTTATCTTTCAAGATTCAACTTAAACTTTGTCTCTGTTGTAAAACTTTCCTTGAAACCTCCTCACCTCCTGCCAGGTCAGACCCACATTCTCCATCCTTGGTTACCTCTACCCTGCCCCATTTAGATCTCTCTCACAGTGCCTGTGATGTTATGTTTTGATTTTGATTTACATCCTTGTCACCTACTACTAGACTCTGAAATCCATACGGGAAAAGACAATTTAAAATTCACATCTTATTTCTGACAACTAGAAAAATTGTGGGGCAATGAAAGTGTCTATATTTCACATAAATACATTTTCCTGTTTTCAAGTCAACATGTACTAATTGTTGTTGGCTGCTCCACTATATAGTATTGCTCTAGAATAAGGTTGAAAGATTAAACTAGATACTCAGTCAAATTTGAATGTCAGATAAACAAAGAATAATTGTTTAGTAAAAGGATGTCCAAGGTACTGCATTCAAATTGAACTGGGCATCCAGTATTATTTGCTAAATTTGGCAATCCTTTCTAGAGGCAGAGAAAATTTGTATGATTTAGGTGAAAGAACACTTTTAGATATTTTAGTTATTTAGATGAAAGAACACTTTTAGCAATGTATTTAACTCCATTTTACCAAAGAGAAGTCTCCCTGTTTCATGGAAGATTTCCTAAATCCCTCTGCAATGGAAGGGAATGCTAAAGACAGCTTTGCTTTACTCAGGCAATCGATGCCAATGCACTATTTAGGAGGAATTGTGTAGAATTTAGAACAAATCTGTAATCTGACTGACATAACATAACACGGATACTCTTATTCCAGATTTGAGCAAATAGATAAGAATGGAGATGCAAACTAGGTGAATCTCTCTCTTTCACAGATCTAAATGGCAACTGCTTTCTGTTCTACCACCAATTTTCCTTCTCTCTCTGTCTCCTTTACTACTATATACTAATACCAACAACTGAAATTTTTACATTCAAATAAGTGCCCAAGACACTTTTACAACTTACTTTTGTAATAACTGTGTAATTATTAATGATATTTACCTTTCCCCAATTCATTTGTAAAAAGGAACTCATCACTTCTGGAGCCAGAGCTTCCATCTTGGAGAGGAATCATTGTTTAAAAGGTTTTCCGTTAATATTAGGTAGAATGTTGCTTTCCTATAACCTCTATCTGGAATACCTAGTTATGATTTTTGGAACTACAACGAGTGATGTTTCTCCCCACATGGCATCACTTCAAATAACTCAAGGTATTTATCTTCTGGACCCACATATCCTACAATGTACTTCTCTACAGCTCAAGGTGCTCTCTTCAACTCTTTCTAATATGGCACAAGTTAGAGACACTTTTCCATCTCTGCAGCCATTTCGAAGTATTGGCTCCATGAGGAACAGATCCTGTCTTGGCATTATTTTATCTCCAATATCTAGCAGAGTACCTGATATATTATGGAGGCTCAATAAGTATTTGTAACATACATGAATAAATCTTGCCTCTCTTGGCTTAGATCCTTAAAAGTGAAACGAGGGGCTTCCCTGGTGGCGCAGTGGTTGAGAGTCCACCTGCCAATGCAGGGGACATGGGTTCGTGCCCTGGTCCAGGAAGATCCCACATGCCGCGGAGCAGCTAGGCCTGTGAGCCATGGCCGCTGAGCCTGCGCGTCCGGAGCCTATGCTCCGCAGCGGGAGAGGCCACAGTGGTGAGAGGCCCGCGTACCACACACACACACACACACACAAAAAAAAGTGAAACGAAAACTCCATGAGTCAATAAGTCACATGATCAGATTTAAATGGCATTCATTCATTTACTCATTCACTTAACAAAATTTTTTTCAGCACTTAAACTCTCTTTCTGATGGGGTCTGTCTCCTGGTGAGTATGGTGGAAAATAAGAGAGACAAGGCTTCTACCTCAAAGAGATGATGCCTCCCATCATCAGTCCTCTGTGATTCTCCTAATGCAGTCAAAGTTCACAGTTACTTTTTAAGTCTATTTAAGTACCTTACTCAACTGATCCCATAGCTATTTTTCATGCTGATTGCTCTAAATCCAGGATTCCATACTCCTTATCCAACTAACTTTCTCTAATTCATTCATTTTGTTTTGTTTTGTTTTTTAACCAAGTACTTCACTTTGCATTGCTTTTATGCCTACAGAATATATTTGTTAGAAATTTGTCTCAAATCTTAGCCTGTAAAATTATTTTTGGAGTTTAGCCACAATATACCTATTTTTCCTTAGCAAATATCATCTTTGTCCTCTGTGTTCTTCCACAGAGCTGGAAAGAAACCAAAACCAAAGGAAAAAAAAAAACCCCAAAAAACCATAATATGTCCTTGCTCTCTTTTCCCTGTTGTTCCCATGGTCTCTCTGTTCATCTGAAGGTTTGATAGTCAGACACCCCTTTTGTGTATCTAGTTTCTCTTTATACCACATCATGATGTTATATCTGAAAGTTTACGTCAGACAAATGTGAATTCAAATTCAGGCACAAATGTTACTCTCTTTTGTAACATTAGGGGTTGTATAACCTAGATTTCTCTGTCTCTTTATGTATGTAAAACAGAGGATATTAATACCATTAGCACAGTGATACGTGAAGGTTCAATGAGAAATAATATAGTAAGTACCTGCCAGAGTTTCTTGTATATAGTAGGCATTAAACATCTGCCAGGACTTTCTCTCTTCCTAAGTGCTTTCTATGTCACTCCTCTCCACAATCGCTTGCATTTTAAGCTATTATCAGAGAAAATTTACTCATGGTATGATGTATTATCCAAGTAGATCTTCCCCTGAGCCCCGCTCCCTAATCCTCTCCCATTATGGCTGACATATGCATGACTCTAGAAACTGGAGTGAAAAGTTAATCAAAAGCAATTGTATCTGGAACAGAGCCTTTCAAGAGATTTCAATTCATCTCTATTTGCTCATGGTATATGAGATTTGGATCTGTACAGAATCTGGTGTGGGATATAGTTTGTAAGATATTGTGAATTATAATGAGAAATATATATTTGGTCTTGTCTTGTTTCTGGCACAGAGCTCTTAAAACCCTTGGAATTTCCTAAGTGATAAGAGCCATAAAATGTCTTGATATTTAGAACAAACCCCTTTGAACCACAACTGAGTTTATGTTAATGAAATGACTTTTGAAAAACGTTTAAGGATGGGGGCCCTTTACCAGGAGAACAAATCATGGGATTAGAGGGGTGGAACTTTCAGTCCTACTCCCTCTCCCCACTCCCACCCCCACCTCCTAACCAGGATAAGAGAGGAGCTGGAAATTGAATTCAATCACCAAGGACCAATGATTTAATCAATTATGCCTATGAAATGAATCCTCCATAAAAACCCAAAATGATGCGTTCAGAGAGCTTCCTTGTTGGTGAACACCTGGAGGTGTGGGGAGGGAAGCACATCCAAACTGGCCATGGAAGCTCTGCATCCCTTCCCACATATCTGTTCTATATATATTTTCTACCTGGCTGTTTTTGAGTTGTGTCCTTTTATAATAAACTAATACTCTAGAAAGTAAAATGTTTTCTTAAGTTCTGTGAGCTGCTCTAGAAAATTAATTGAACTCAAGGAAGGGGTCATTGGAACCTCCAGGCTATATCAAGGTGACAACCTGGATTTGCAATAGGCATCTGAAATGGGGGTGGGGAGCTGCCTAATGAGACTGAGCCCGTAGCTTGTGGGTTCTGAGACTATCTCCAGGTAGAGTGTCAAAATTGAATTAAACTGTAGGACATGCAGCTGTTGTCACAGAATTGCTTGATATATGGAAAACCTAATCATCTGGTGTCAGAAGTGGAATAGTGTTGTCATAGAATTTTGAGAGCAGAGGACACACAGGAAGAATGTGTTTTCCCCCTATACTTTGCCATTTATTAGCTATGCATGTCAGTCAAGTGTCTACATCGCTCTTAGTTTTTAATTCTTTTTCTCTTAGAAAAAGAGACTTAATAATATGAAATTTCCACGATGGTTTTGATGGTTAAATTTGATGCCATGTGTAAAGTGTTTGACGGATTTCTTGATCACTGTATGTTTCATAAATGCCTGTTTCCTCCCTAATTCTGGAGTCCCACTCATTTTAATGATTTTACTCATCCAAGGAAAAATTAAAATATCCTTAACTCCTTCCAACAACATCCTGAACTCCAGGAACATCCATTGTTTATACTTCATGATAGTACCTTAACACATTCTTCTTCCTCACCTTCACCCCATCTATTTTTAGTTTTGGCAATGGACTATTTGCTTTTTATCTTTCTCTATTTGTTCCATGTACAGTAATATGCCCTGTAAGATAGTAAGTAGAAACTTTGGTAGAGACAGCGAGCCCACATGCAGTGATTCTTGCTCCCCTCAAGTGTGGAGTTATGGTAGGGAAGTGTCTACTCAATCAGGGGCTACATTTCCTGCCTCCTCCTGTACCTAGACAGGACCCTGTGATTAGTTCTAGCCAACATGATATGAGTTGAAGCAAGGTACATCATTTCTAACCAACACAGTCAAAAAGCAAGTTTGCTTTTGCTATAGTCTCTTCCCCTATTTGCCGGCTGAATAGAGAAAGCCACTAGTGTCTATTGGAGTGTAGAACCAGGAAGACACTTGGGTCCCTGAGTGCCACCTAACTAGGAGCAATACATCAAACTATGATAAGTAAAAAATAAACTTAGATTGTTTCAAGCCACTGGAAATCTAAAGGTTTTCTGTTTGTGCAGCTAGAATTACTTTGATTAATGCAGATATCATGTCTTTTTCATATTATGGACACACGGTAGATGTGCCAGAGCTATCATTTGATGTATTCTTTTTTGGAACATGTGGTTCTTTCTATCCATTAGAGCCTTGATTTAATGATAGGAAGGTAATCTGGTAACTCCTTCATGTTCTTCTCCTGCTGAGAACTCACCCATCTAAAGTGCCTAATTTTCAACAAATTTCCTTTGTTCTTGTATGTCCCAGCCAGGATATCTGATTCCTTCTAAATCTTTTCCCTACACCTTACACCTCAACATAGAATTTTGTTCATCATGGCCCGTGTCTGTGGCAGAGGATCAAAAGAAATCAGCTGGAAGAGTTAAAGCGGTTTCAAAATAGGGCCCAAACATGCATTAAATATGCAGCAGCCCTTGGCAGGCTGTCAGCTACAATGTGAAGGGAGAGGCCTGAGACTTTACATCAGAAGACCAAGTTCTATCCCTGAACCATTCACTTTCAACCTGTGGGACCCAACACAAGTCACTAAACTTCTGCAACTTAGTTTCTTCATGTATAAAATTGGAACAATGCCCATTAAGATTAATGAAAGAATGGAATAGGATATTTCCTTTATAAATCCTAGCAAATAGTAATTTTTCAATGCATCTTGGCCCTTTTTTTCCCTTCACATGGTTACCGAGGGATAAAATGAGAATACATAAGAACAAAGCCTTAGTAGAATAACAGGCACACGGAATCCATGTACATATTTATTCCCTTCCTCTTTGTATCCAAAAGGGGTCAAAGTATAGAGTGTAGGTTTTGCGCTTTATTCAAAATATGTATAGAAGCCTGCAGAGATTCCAGGATTCAAATGACCAGGAGACTGCAGACAGGTTTTATAAAACCTATCTCCCACTGAACTTCAAAATGCATTGTAAAGCTTAATTCTAACTACGTTTTACAGTAATCATTACCTTATGAGAATATGCACTAATATGTCAAAATTTTTAAAAATATAATTATGGTTTAGGAAAATCTCATGATTAAGTCAGTGAGCTAAAATTATTTCAGTTAATGAGGTTGGAAAGAAGTAATCACAGTCCTTAACACCAGTAATTTTGTCGATCCCATATAGAAACTTCAAGTTAGGTCTCATGGTTATACACAGTTGATTTGCTTGTTGTCTACCCATGCTACCCAATATGCTGAGAAATAGATGAAGCTGTCATGGCCAAGTCTACTATTCTAATATATTAGTCCCTGTAAACATCAATAGCTTGCAGTTACGATTAATCATGAATTGGTTTCACAGAGATTGTCAAAATGTACATGGTGAAAAGGCTCTTTTCTCAAAATCACTAAAGAAATCACAATTTCTGATAATCTTTTTTTTTTCTCTCCTGGAGAGAAAAATATAGACATTGATATCAGAAACAAGGGAGGCTTTTGTCACTGGAGTATTTTCTTTGTGCAAAGTATTCTATAGAAATAATTTCTCTGCAGAGAAATATTTTTTTTCAAAAATTTCTATTGGATTTATCAAGACAATTGCTTTCTTTTTTGAAATATGAAACACTAATAGCCATATGCATTTTAACTCTACTGAAAAAAAAATAATGTGCTTTCTGGAGCCCAATTAATGGGGATAATCACTTTAAGATAAATAAAATATCTATATGAAAGCATTATAAAAATCTGAATGACTTTTTTTCACAAACCTTGAAAGAGCTATTTTGTCTCGGGATTGTATGCAATGAGCAATGTCATAAAAAGTGACTGGATGGTTTTCTTGCCCCAGAGTAAAAGAAAGAGAAAAAGAAAGAAAGAGAAAGTTACATCTGAAATTTTCAGTGCCCTTTTATTAATTTCTCAATACCCTCAACTATAAAATGGGATTCTACTACAAGTCATGCTTTGAGCATCAAATGAGGTAGTTAATACTCCAAAAGAATTTGTTATCATCATCATCATATGGTTAATATGTATCCATATTTTAGATTCAGTGTTTTAAAATCACAAACTCAAAATTCTTCTTGGTTACCACGTATAGAAATTGCATCTATAGAATTATTAATAAGTAATTACCTTTCAGAATAGAAATTGGTTACTCATATTGCAAAAAGCCACATCTGCTGTCTAGTCTCCAGCAATAAAACAGCTAATAATCCAGTAAGTAAAAATAAATGATAATTAGTATGAAAAGACGTTTTATTCTTTACAAAGTGGTTTCATTTACAATATTTCACTTGACTCTAACAACTAACATGCAAAATCACTATTATTACCAAGCCCATTTTACTGATAAAGATCATTGACTAATTTGAACACTCAGAGATAACAGATGCCATTACCAAAGCTTCAACTTGAGTTGCCTGACTCCTGAACTCCACATTCCATTTGTGAACACCACTGAAGAAGTATGAAAGGTCCTAATCACGGCTGAATTCTTGAAATGCTCTGTTTTGCAAATATCCTAGAGTCTAGCCCACGTGTAAAAGAGAAAGAAGAAAAGTAGACAAATGGTAGGCTGAATCCTCTCTTTGAGGTGGCCTCAGAGATGCTTGCCATTTTTATTAAAAAACAAAGACACAAAATCCCTGCTGTTTGGTGACTCTGCATACTTCTCCAGTGCATTCTCTGTAATTCTAATCCAGGGTACTCTTTAATTCTGTGCAACCCCTGCAATTGTGTGCATACTTACCAGCTTTTGATCAGTGTGGTAGGCAGTCAGTACAGGGAGATGGGCATCCACCTTGTTTGGTATCTGGCTTATGTACGTGTGTGTCTCTCTGACTGAACTGGTTACCTCACTGGCTTTCAATTACTTGCACAGATTTTGTTTGTTTTTCATCATATTCATTGTTCAGTCTGAATTAACTGCTCCTTTGGCTTATTTGCTTTACTTATAACATAGATGATTTTACTTTAACATCCATGTTGGTAAATGTCCTCAATAATTCCCCCACCCTAGAATAAAAGAAAAGGTAGGCGAGTTTGTGCAAGAGAAGGAAATGTATGTTTACTGAGTGATTTTACCATGCAAAGGACTTTTTTTCTTATCTCATTTAATCCTCACAATGCCTCTGTAAATTGGGTGTCACTATTCCCGTTTTATCTGAAGAAACTTAGAGAAAAAATGACACAGCCAAAAGATATCTATTTAGTTAACACATAATAAGCATCTACTTTGTGTCAGTTGTGGTGTTAGTCAGTGAACATAATGGCATATAGAAGAGATATAGCCGATAAGCAACAGATGGGGCCCTGAACGCGAAGCCTTCTGGTATCAAAGTGCAGACTCCTTCCAAATCAGAAGCATTCATTTTTTAATGCTTGCCATTGCATAGCATGCTGCTATACACATAGTGGATGCTCTATAAAGAGTGAACTTAATGATTATTTTCCAAAATCTGATTATTAAACAAGGAGTGCTTTCTTGAGTTTGCAGAGGATGAGTTCAGACTGAGCTAGCACAGAGAAATGAATTGAACAGACATCCTAATGTTGAAGAAACGCCAGCTGCAATTGTCCCTGGATATCACTGGCTTCAGCACATTGCTAATGAGGGCCCCGTCATCTGTTTGATGTCTGTGTGGTCCCCTTAGTTTTATGCTCTTCTGTGGCCAGAGACTGTACACCTAACCCTAGCCAGCTGTCTCTGCAATTTATTTTGCTGATGATTAGGGGGTCTAAGACAAAAAGTAGGGTTGGATTCACTTAGAATCACAGACCTTCAACACAGAAAAGGCTTTAGAGATTATATAGTTCATCCTGATATTGTAGATGAGGAAACAGACAAAGGTTATGGGAGTTTTTCAAAGACAGTCAAGTAGCAGCAAGCCAAGGTTAGAACATGTATCTCTTCACTACTGTGTAAAGACATACCAGGTCCCTAACCACAAAGACAGGATGTAGTGTCTTCTTTACATCTATTATTGTGCAATTTTTTGATAATACTCTACAATTAGATAATGATTTGTTGTTTAGAAATCTCTTTGATCTTCACAGCAATTTGGGTGTATGGTTAGGGAAGTTACGGTCATTTCAATTTTACAGATGAGGAAACTGAGATTGACTTCCATCTGGTTAGAAGCATCACTAAAATCTATTCTAGGGCTCTAACTCTCACCCTCTGAATTTTTACCTATTGCCCTCTCTTTATACCATGTTCCTTCTCTAGGTGATACTTTTAAGTAATCAACAAGGTTCCAGGAGATTACTTGGAATCTAGTAATCCTTTCTTCCAGATGGTCACTATCACGTAATTGACAGAGATTGAGAAACAAATTAGGAAGAGCTTGGTTCTAAAGCTGATTCCACCAATTATTAGCTGGATGATCTCAGGTAAGTCATTTAACTTCTCTTTTTATAATCGTTAAAATTGGGTATAATACAATTTCTGGGGGGACCTTGAAGATGGCGGAAGAGTAAGACGCGGAGATCACCTTCCTCCCCACAGATACACCAGAAATACATCTACACGTGGAACAACTCCTACAGAACACCTACTGAACGCTGGCAGAAGACCTCAGACCTCCCAAAAGGCAAGAAACTCCCCACGTACCTGGGTAGGGCAAAAGAAAAAACAGAGACAAAAGAATAGGGACGGCACCTGCACCAGTGGGAGGGAGCTGTGAAGGAGGAAAGCTTTCCACACACTAGGAAGCCCCTTCGCGGGCAGAGACTGCGGGAGGCGGAGGGGGGAGCTTCAGAGCCGCGGAAGAGAGCACAGCAACAGAGGTGCGGAGGGCAAAGCGGCGAGATTCCCGCACAGAGGTTTGGTGCCGAACGGCACTCACCAGTCCGAGAGGCTTGTCTGCTCACCCGCCAGGGCAGGCGGGGCTGGGAGTTGAGGCTCGGGCTTCGGTCGGAGCCGGAGCTCAGCGAGAGGACTGGGGTTGGCGGCTTGAACACAGCCTGAAGGGGTTAGTGCACCACGGCTAGCCGGGAGGGAGTCCGGGGAAAAGTCTGCACCTGCCGAAGAGGCAGGAGACTTTTTCTTACCTCTTTGTTTCCTTGTGCGCGAGGAGAGGGTTTTAAGAGCACTGCTTAAAGGAGCTCCAGAGACGGGCGCGAGCTGCGGCTAAAAGCGCGGACCCCAGAGACGGGCGCGAGCCGCGGCTAAAAGCACGGACCCCAGAGATGGGCGGGAGACGCTAAGGCTGCTGCTGCCGCCACCAAGGGGCCTGTATGCGGGAACAGGTCACTATCCACACCCCTCTTCCGGAGAGCCTGTGCAGCCCGCCACTGCCAGGTTCCCGGGATCCACGGACAACTTCCCCGGGAGAACGCACGGCGCGCCTCAGGCTGGTGCAACGTCACGCCGGCGCAACGTCACGCTGGCCTCGGCCGCCGCAGGCCCGCCCCGCATGCCGTGCCCCTCCCTCCCACCGGCCTGAGCGCGCCAAAGCCCCCGAATCAGCGGCTCCTTTAACCCCGTCCTGTCTGAGCAAAAACAGACGCCCTCCAGCGACCAACACGCAGAGGCGGGGCCAAATCCAAAGCTGAGCCCTGGGAGCTGTGAGAACAAAGAAGAGAAAGGGAAATCTCTCCCAGCAGCCTCAGAAGCAGCGGATTAAAGCTCCATAATCAACTTGATGTGCCCTGCATCTGTGGAATACATGAATAGACAACGAATCATCCCCAATCGAGGAGGTGGACTTCGAGAGCAAGAGCTATGATTTTTTTCCCCTTTTCCGCTTTTTGTGAGTGTGTATGTATATGCTTCTGTATGAGATCTTCTCTGTATAGCTTTGCTTCCACCATTTGTCCTAGGGTTCTATCTGTCCATTTTTTAAAAATTTTTTTCTTAATAATTAATTTTAATAATTTTATTATACTTTACCTTCTTTCTTTCTTTTCTTTCTTTCTTTCTTTCCTTCCTTCCTTCCTTCCCTCCTTTAGACAACGAATCATCCCAAATTGAGGAGGTGGCCTTTGAGAGCAAGATTTATGATTTTTTTCCCCTTTACCTCTTTTTGTGAGGGTGTATCTGTATGCTACTGTGTAAGATTTTGTCTGTATAGCTTTGCTTCCACCATTTGTCCTAAGGTTCTATCCGTCCCTTTTTTTCCCTAAATAATTATTTTTTAATTCAATAACTTTATTATACTTTATTTTATTTTACTGTATCTTCTTTCTGTCTTTTTTCCTTCCTTCCCTCCTTCCTTCCTTCCATCCTTCCTCCCTCCCTCCGTCCCTCCCTCCTTTCTTTCCTTCTTGCCTTCTTTCCTTCTTTTCTTCTTTCTTTCTTTCTTCCTTCCCTCCTTTCTTTCTTTCTTTCTTCCTACTTCTACTAATTCTCTCTACTTTTTCTCCCTTTTATTCTGAGCCATGTGGAAGAAAGGCTCTTGGTGCTCCAGCCAGGAGTCAGGGCTCTGCCTCTGAGGTGGGAGAGCCAACTTCAGGACACTGGTCAACAAGAGACCTCCCAGCTCCAAATAATATCAAATGCCGAAACTCTCCCAGAGACCTCCATCTTAACACCAGCACCCAGCTTCACCCAACGACCAGTAAGCTACAGTGCTGGACAACCTATGCCAAACAACTAGCAAAACAGGAACACAACCCCACCCATTAGCAGAGAGGCTGCCTAAAATCATAATAAGTCCACAGACACCCAAAAACACACCACCAGACGTGGACCTGGCAACTAGAAAGACAAGATCCAGCCTCATCCACCACAACACAGGCACTAGTCCCCTCCACCAGGAAGCCTACACAACCCACTGAACTAACCTTAGCCACTGGAGACAGACATCAAAAACAACAGGAGCTACGAACCTGCAGCCTGCAAAAAGGAGACCCCAAACACAGATAAGCAAAATGAGAAGACAGAAAAACACACAGCAGATGAAGGAGCAAGATAAAAATGCACCAGACCTAACAAATGAAGAGGAAATAGGCAGTCTACCTGAAAAAGATTCAGAATAATGATAGTAAAGATGATCCAAAATCTTGGAAATAGAATAGACAAAATGCAAGAAACATTTAACCAGAACCTAGAAGAAATAAAGATGAAACAAGCAACGATGAACAACACAATAAATGAAATGAAAAATACTCTAGATGGGGTCAATAGCATAATAACTGAGGCAGAAGAACGGATAAGTGACCTGGAAGATAAAATAGTGGAAATAACTACTGCAGAGCAGAATAAAGAAAAAAGAATGAAAAGAACTGAGGACAGTATCAGAGACCTCTGGGACAACATTAAACACACCAACATTCGAATTATAGGGGTTCCAAAAGAAGAAGAGAAAAAGAAAGGGACTGAGAAAATATTTGAAGAGATTATAGTTGAAAACTTCCCTAATATGGGAAAGGAAATAGTTAATCAAGTCCAGGAAGCACAAAGAGTCCCATACAGGATAAATACAAGGAGAAATACGCCAAGACACATATTAATCAAACTGTCAAAAATTAAATACAAAGAAAGCATATTAAAAGCAGCAAGGGAAAACAACAAATAACACACATGGGAATCCCCATAAGGTTAACAGCTGATCTCTCAGCAGAGACTCTGCAAGCCAGAAGGGAGTGGCAGGACATACTTAAAGTGAAGAAGGAGAAAAACCTGCAACCAAGATTACTCTACCCAGCAAGTATCTCATTCAGATTTGATGTAAAAACCTTTACAGACAAGCAAAGGCTGAGAGAGTTCAGCACCACCAAACCAGCTTTACAACAAATGCTAAAGGATCTTCTCTAGGCAAGAAACACAAGAGAAGGAAAAGACCTACAATAACGAACCCAAAACAATTTAGAAAATGGGAATAGGAACATACATATCGATAATTACCTTAAATGTAAATGGACTAAATGCTCCCACCAAAAGACACAGGTTAGCTGAATGGATACAAAAACAAGACCCTTATATATGCTGTCTACAAGAGACCCATTTCAGACCTAGAGACACATACAGACTGAAAGTAAGGGGATGGAAAAGGATATTCCATGCAAATGGAAACCAAAAGAAAGCTGGAGTAGCAATTTTCATATCAGACAAAATAGACTTTAAAATAAGGACTATTAAAAGAGACAAAGAAGGACACTACATAATGATCAAGGGATCGATCCAAGAAGAAGATATAACAATTGTAAATATTTATGCACCCAACATAGGAGCACCTCAATACATAAGGCAAATACTAACAGCCATAAAAGGGGAAATCGACTGTAACACATTCATAGTAGGGGACTTCAACACCCCACTTTCACCCATGGACAGATCATCCAAAATGAAAACAAATAAGGAAACACAAGCTTTAAATGATACATTAAACAAGATGGACTTAATTGATATTTATAAGACACTCCATCCAAAAACAACAGAATACACATTTTTCTCAAGTGCTCATGGAACATTCTCCAGGATAGATCATATCTTGGGTCACAAATCAAGCCTTGGTAAATTTAAGAAAACTGAAATTGTATCAAGTATCTTTTCTGACCACAATGCCATGAGACTAGATATCAATTACAGGAAAAGATCTGTAAAAAATACAAACACATGGAGGCTAAACAATACACTACTTAATAATGAAGTGATCACTGAAGAAATCAAAGAGGAAATCAAAAAATACCTAGAAACAAATGACACAATGACCCAAAACCTATGGGATGCAGCAGAAGCAGTTCTAAGGGGGAAGTTTATAGCAATACAAGCCCACCTTAAGAAGTAGGAAACATCTCGAATAAACAACCTAACCTTGCACCTCAAGCAATTAGAGAAAGAAGAACAAAAAAAAAACCCCAAAGCTAGCAGAAGGAAAGAAATCATAAAAATCAGATCAGAAATAAATGAAAACGAAATGAAGGAAACAATAGCAAAGATCAATAAAACTAAAAGCTGGTTCTTCGAGAAGATAAACAAAATAGATAAACCACTAGCCAGACTCATCAAGAAAAAAAGGGAGAAGACTCAAATCAATAGAATTAGAAATGAAAAAGGAGAGGTAACAACTGACACTGCAGAAATAAAAAAGATCATGAGAGATTACTACAAGCAACTCTATGGCAATAAAATGGACAACCTGGAAGAAATGGACAAATTCTTAGAAATGCACAACCTGCCAAGACTGAATCAGGAAGAAATAGAAAATATGAACAGACCAATCACAAGCACTGAAATTGAAACTGTGATTAAAAATCTTCCAACAAACAAAAGCCCAGGACCAGATGGCTTCTCAGGCGAATTCTATCAAACATTTAGAGAAGAGCTAACACCTATCCTTCTCAAACTCTTCCAAAATATAGCAGAGGGAGGAACACTCCCAAACTCCTTCTACGAGGCCACCATCACCTTGATACCAAAACCAGACAAGGATGTCACAAAGAAAGAAAACTACAGGCCAATATCACTGATGAACATAGATGCAAAAATCCTCCACAAAATACTAGCAAACAGAATCCAACAGCACATTAAAAGGATCATACACCATGATCAAGTGGGGTTTATTCCAGGGATGCAAGGATTCTTCAATATACGCAAATCTATCAATGTGATAAACCATATTAACAAATTGAAGGAGAAAAACCATATGATCTCAATCTCGATAGATGCAGAGAAAGCTTTTGACAAAATTCAACACCCATTTATGATAAAAACCCTGCAGAAAGTAGGCATAGAGGGAAGTTTCCTCAACATAATAAAGACCATATATGACAAGCCCACAGCAAACATCATCCTCAATGGTGAAAAACTGAAAGCATTTCCACTAAGATCAGGAAAAAGACAAGGTTGCCCACTCTCACCACTCTTATTCAACATAGTTTTGGAAGTTTTAGCCACAGCAATCAGAGAAGAAAAGGAAATAAAAGGAATCCAAATCGGAAAAGAAGAAGTAAAGCTGTCACTGTTTGCAGATGACATGATCCTATACATAGAGAATCCTAAAGATGCTACCAGAAAACTACTAGAGCTAATCAATGAATTTGGTAAAGTGGCAGGATACAAAATTAATGCACAGAAATCTCTGGCATTCCTATATACTAATGATGAAAAATCTGAAAGTGAAATCAAGAAAACACTCCCATTTACCATTGCAACAAAAAGAATAAAATATCTAGGAATAAACCTACCTAAGGAGACAAAAGACCTGTATGCAGAAAATTATAAGACACTGATGAAAGAAATTAAAGATGATACAAATAGACGGAGAGATATACCATGTTCTTGGATTGGAAGAATCAACATTGTGAAAATGACTATACTACCCAAAGCAGGCTACAGATTCAATGCAATCCCTATCAAACTACCACTGGCATTTTTCACAGAACTAGAACAAAAAATTTTGCAATTTGTATGGAAACACAAAAGACCCCGAATAGCCAAAGCAATCTTGAGAACGAAAAAAGGAACTGGAGGAATCAGGCTCCCTGACTTCAGACTATACTACAAAGCTACAGTTATCAAGACAGTATGGTACTGGCACAAAAACAGAAAGACAGATCAGTGGAACAGAATAGAAAGCCCAGAGATAAACCCATGCACATATGAACACCTTATCTTTGATAAAGGTGGCAGGAATGTACAGTGGAGAAAGGACAGCCTCTTCAATAAGTGGTGCTGGGAAAACTGGACAGGTACATGTAAAAGTATGAGATTAGATCACTCCCTAACACCATACACAAAAATAAGCACAAAATGGATTAAAGACCTAAATGTAAGGCCAGAAACTATCAAACTCTTAGAGGAAAACATAGGCAGAACACTCTATGACATACATCACAGCATGATCCTTTCTGACCCACCTCCCAGAGAAATGGAAATAAAAACAAAAATCAACAAATGGGACCTAATGAAACTTCAAAGCTTTTGCACAGCAAAGGAAACCATAAACAGGACCAAAAGACAACCCTCAGAATGGGAGAAAATATTTGCAAATGAAGCAACTGACAAAGGATTAATCTCCAAAATTTACAAGCAGCTCATGCAGCTCAATAACAAAAAACAAACAACCCAATCCAAAAATGGGCAGAAGACCTAAATCGACATTTCTCCAAAGAAGATATACAGACTGCCAACAAACACATGAAAGAATGCTCAACATCATTAATCATTAGAGAAATGCAAATCAAAACTACAATGAGATATCATCTCACACCACTCAGAATGGCCATCATCAAAAAATCTAGAAACAATAAATGCTGGAGAGGGTGTGGAGAAAAGGGAACCCTCTTGCACTGCTGGTGGGAATGTGAATTGGTTCAGCCACTATGGAGAACAGTATGGAGGTTCCTTAAAAAACTACAAATAGAACTACCATATGACCCAGCAATCCCACTACTGGACATATACCCTGAGAAAACCAAAATTCAAAAAGAGTCATGTACCAAAATGTTCATTGCATCTCTATTTACAATAGCCCGGAGATGGAAACAACCTAAGTGCCCATCATCGGATGAATGGATAAAGAAGATGTGGCACATATATACAATGGAATATTACTCAGCCTTAAAAAGAAACGAAATTGAGCTATTTGTAATGAGGTGGATAGAGCTAGAGTGTGTCATACAGAGTGAAGTAAGTCAGAAAGAAAAAGACAAATACCGTATGCTAACACATATATATGGAATTTAAGAAAAAAAAATGTCATGAAGAACCTAGGGGTAAGGCAGGAATAAAGACGCCGATCTTCTAGAGAACGGACTTGAGGTTATGGGTAGGGGGAAGGGTGAGCTGTGACAGGGCGAGAGAGAGTCATGGACATATACACACTAACAAACGTAGTAAGATAGATAGCTAGTGGGAAGCAGCCGCATGGCACAGGGATATTGGCTTGGTGCTTTGTGACAGCCTGGAGGGGTGGGATAGGGAGGGTGGGAGGGAGGGAGAATCAAGAGGGAAGACATATGGGAACATATGTTTATGTATGACTGATTCACTTTGTTATAAAGCAGAAACTGACACACCATTGTAAAGCAATTATACCCCAATAAAGATGTTAAAAAAATATATATATATATATAATTTCTATATTTAGCCCACAAATAAAATGATCTATATAAATTCTATAAACAGAGTGCTTTGTAAGTGCTGTAGGCTCAGGAATATTTGTAAATTCTCAGACTAGAGAAGTCTAAGTAGCTGATGGAACATTTTTAATACCAAGTTCTTCTGGGCTGATTTCCATATATCTTTTTCTCTCCAAGATGTTCTTTACTGGTCTACACTTAAATACTTTCAAACATTTACTTTCTTGATAGAAGCAAGAAAAAAATGTAAGAGATCAAATTTAATCCTGATTGCCATATAGTTATAGTTATGTACAAATATGAAATGCCTAACTACAATGTCACTTCAATATATAAAAAGAAAGTATCAGGTTTTAAAAATGTTGTTTTAATAATGTTGCTTTAAATTTCTTCTTTCAAATAGTCAAATGGTTTAAACAATGTCATAGAAGAAAAGGAATAAAACTGCGATATGACATGTGACAATGAAAATAATCAAATCAAAAATCGATCCATCTAATGTTTATAGTTAATACTCATTGACCTATGTAAACAATGTGTTAAGTTTTTTAGATTATGTAAAAAATGGATATTAGATGATTAGATATTATGACTACCATTAAGAAGTCAACAATCTAGTCAGGCATGAAAGACTATCATTCAAAATAGATAAAGAAAATATTCATTTATTTTTCCAACGAGTAAAGTTTTGAGGATCTATTGTTTGCCAACAATTCTGCTTGTCCTTGCGGTGCCTCTAGTTTAATGAGGAAAATAAGCAAGAGAAGAGATATTTGCCAAGCAGAATGATGTGACTTAGAGCAGGAGAATGGCATTTGCTGAACAAATGGGAGATTGATTCAATGTGCTTGTGAAGGGCAGGGAAGGTTTCACAAGTAGGAGACATCTGAGCTGATATTTGAAGAATAACTATTTTCACCAGACAGATAAGAACAAAGGTATTCAAGGAAAAAGAAAAAGCATGTGCAAATTCAACGGAAAAAAAATTCAAGGAAAAATAAAGCAGCATATAAGAAACAACATCAGTGGTTTTTGCCTTAGATGTTTTTCTGGAATTCGCTTCTCAGAATTCTCTGCCCATCCTAATTTGTTTGGGGAAGACTTCTTCATTCCTTTTTTTTTTTTTTTTTTTTTTTTTTTTACTCTTTTCTTTGTTTTAATTGAAGTATAGTTGATTTACCATGTTCTGTTAGTTTCTGGTGTACAGCAAAGTGATTCAGATATGTATATATATATATATACACACACACACACACACACACATATATATATATATTCTTTTTCATATTCTTTTCCATTATGGTTTATAACAAGATACTGAATATAGTTTTCTGTGCTATACGGTAGGACCTTGTTGTTCACCTGTTTTTTATATAGTCTGTTTTTTTTATATAGTCTGTTTTTTATATAGTCATCTTTATTCTTTGAGACTCATTTCAATTCAATCTTTGAATCCTTAATTTGTACTTAATGTTTGTTCTTTTGCTTCAATAATATACCTTGTCTCCACCTCTATAACTGGTAGCATTGTATTAAATTTACCTGCCTACTTGTTTGTTCCATTAGTATCTTAGCATCTCATATGTAGGGATTATCTCATTTATTTGATGTCCCAATTACCCAACACTGGCCTTGGAACATGCTGGTACTTAAATCACATGTGAAAAAATTAACTGTAACAATATTTTTTTTTCATACATTAGAGGGAAGAATTTTTTAACTTCAAGTTTAAAACTCCATTCACATCAATTTCAGATCTAGGAGGGAGTATAGAATTTTTCCTCCCAGGTTCTCTATAGAGTCATTTTTAACCAACTACAAAAATAACCAGGGAGGGACAAGAATATATCTCAATGGCCTGTAAGTTTTTCAAAACAATTCTTAATAATTCACCATCCCTCATTTGTTATGTCCTTTAACCAGTATTGCAGATTTCTACTGCCAGCCCCACCTAACAATAATACCATTTTAATTTAAAAATCATTATTATCTTTAGGTTTTACAGTTACCATGGCAATATCTTTTTTTCTCATCTGTATCATTACACACCTCAAAACTCAATAGAATTATTTGTTTTAAAGCCAGAGCTGTAAAAATGGTTTCCATCAATACAAAAGCAGTAATCCAGTAATCCTCTCCTTAAAATTTACAATCAAGGATAAATGCAGCAACACAATGTCTATAAACATCTCCATATCTTTCTCAGAATAAAGTGCTCTTTTACTTCCATCATGCTGAGATCCTCGTTCTTTGATATAATAGTGGGAAGAATATAACATTGAGAAGGTAAAGAATCACTGTTCCACAGCAGTGTTATGGAGCCTCTTGTGATTAGTATGTGACAACACAGACACACCAGTCTTCAAATCCTTAGTTAAATATTTATTGAGCACCCACTATCAAACTCATAGTGAGAACTAAAAGGAAAAATAATGCAGTTTCAATTCTCCAATGTTCCTTACTCTATTAAAAGGCTAAAACAACATTCAAAATTAGCTTTCATATCTATAAACATTCAACAAAGAATAGATGTGATGATTATAGGTGTCTACTGGGTGGGCCTCTTATTCGCTCACGTCTCAGTGATGGTGCCTCTCATACATTATCACATATAATATTTAAAACTAACTATGGGCTGTAATTTTCCCACTTTATGTAGGAATTCAGAAACTCAGGGAGTCTAAGAAAGTTGTTTTATATCAAGTAACTGATAAAGGCAAAGTGATCATTACATCCAGTGCCCAAACTCCTGCTTGCTGCCAGTTTTTCTAAATAATTTTTTTGGAACACAGCCACACTTATTCATTTATTTATTGTCTATGACTCCTTTTGCACTAAAACAAATTTGCATAGCTGTGACAGAGACTACGTGGCTAGACAGGCTTAAGATATTTACTCTCTGGCCATATCGAAAAAACTGTTGAACGCTGCTCTAGAGCATTAAACAATGAACAGAAAAACATTTATTCAGCACTGTTATGCTGCCATGTTATTTTTAGGTCACTATCAATACTCGAAATATAAGATACTGAGTCCTTTCTTGAAGGATATTACAATTTATCCAACTGGTAAAAAATAAAAAGCATTGTAAGATGGCCATATAACCATCTTGTATCAATTATTCACTCTCTTCATCTTCCTACAGAAAGAAAAATGCTTAATACATAAATTATTTTTAGGGACCAGTTTACCTTAACAATGGAGAAATGGTCAAAGGAAACTATGGCAGGCATAGATGGTCACAGACATTTCTTTGTTCTTTTTTTTTTGTACCTAACACACCACATAGACTACATTTCCCAGCGTCTTTTGCAGTATGGTGTAGCCGTATGCCTGAGCTCCAATCAATGGGTTATGAACAGAAGTAATGTATATCATTTTGAGGCCAAGATTTTGAAGAGGTGTGTTTGTGTTCCCTCCATGCCTCCACGCTAGTTCCCGTCAGCAAGGCACAATGACGACAGGGCCATAGAGGATGGTGAACCCAGAACAAGACAAGTCTTTGTAAAAAGAGAACATCTTACAGACCAGAAACCTCCACCTGAGGCTGTTGTTTGAGCCATTACACATTTTGGGTCTATTTTTTATTGCAGAATATCCTATGCCATATGATAAAAGAATCAGTATCTTGAAGTTAGGTGCTTTTGTTAACAAAAATATAAACTACGTGGCATTGGAAAGTGACAAGGAGGTGTGAACTGGAGCCTGGAAAAATGAAGATCCATTTAATTCAGTGGTAAAATGCTTGGTAAAGCTCTTGCCTGCAATAATTTGAAAGGTAGACCAGATGCCTATAAGTCTCTAGCTCAAGTGGAGAAAGGCAGAAAACTCCAAAACACTAGCATGTGTTAGCTATCACATGCCATGTTAAGCAAGATATTAAACAAAATAGATGAGCTCCATCAAGAATTAGTTGAGTTGAGAGCATAAATGGAAGGAAATATAGAATCCTGAAAATCTGATTTTTGCAGAGTTGGAAAAGTTCATTGTTTCTGGATTTAAAATAGTAGGAAATCAGACTAGCAAATACTTTGAGGAATAGAAGCCTATCAACAATTCTAAACTGAGCAAAGGGATTAAATTTTGGGGTAAAAAATCAAATTAAGAATGAGAAAGAAATGGATGAGGGGGGAGAAGGAAAGAGAGAAACAGAGAAGGGGAATGTATGGACTTGAGGAAGCAGCAAAGAAGTAAGTGGATATGAGATCTATGTTTACAAAAGAAAGTTGGTCTTTTTGACTGACTGTATGTTAACAAGATACTTATGGAGACCAATGGATTAAAATTCCCTCAAAAGTTTTCAGGGACGTTTATATTACCCCCAAAGCCCAGGATTGGAAAACAGTTCTCAGGCCTCTAAATATTCACTGACAAGCAGCAGCCCAAAGGGTATACTTTGCAAAACTCACTTCAGATCTCCATTGAGTACACTGGACAAGAAAGAACTTGCCAGAATTGAGGAGCTGGAGCCATGCAGAATAATGACAATGAAATTATCTCAGCACATCCAGTTTTTATTTAAGGGACTTTTTGAACTACAGAGTTTTTCATAATACCAGTCAAGTAAGAGTCCATTGATGTATGGACAGGTGACTGCTATGGTTTCCACAGTCTTCTTTTTCTAAAGAAGAGTTTTTACTGTGGGTTCCCTGTCTTGTGTCTACCATTGCATATTATGCAGTGTGTGTGTGTGTGTGTGTTTATACATTTCTAGAAGACAAAAGCCCTCATCCAAACCTGCACAATGAGTCTGTGCACTACCAAAAGATCCTAGTCTTTGATATGGATACTTTAACTTGATGGGAAAGATGTCTAAGACAGCATCAGTTAGCTTCTGTTTAAGATACATGAAGTACAAGGTCATGGTTTCCCAGAATCCAATTAGCAGAGATGTCACTGCCAAGATGACCCTGATATAATTTATGTCAATGCCTTCATTTCTATACAAATACATTTAATGACATACACCCAATGTGCTTTGTGCATTTACTTAATAGATATTAATGAGTTCCTACTATGTTCAAATTCCCAGGAAAGAAGGAATTACCAGTGAATGAAGATCTATGTGTAAGGAACTGTACTGGAAATGAATCCACTTCTGAACAACTGCCTGATAAATCTTTCTTTCAGCTAACACCCCTTTCCATTTCTTTCTATGAAGTCAACTTCTCTTCTATATTTTCAAACAATCTAAACTCTCCTATTTCCCTCCACATTTCCAAATCCAAATTCTTTTCTGGGCTACTGTTCCACTAGTCTTTTGAAAAATATGTCATTTCTTAAAGCCTTTAGATGGCAAGTCAGTACTTCATTGAAATTACTTTCAGTTCTTTTGCAATATTCAGTGGCAAAGATATGGAAACAAATTTGCGCCTGCTGATTGATGGCTACTAACAATGAAACAAAAGTGGGCCACTACAGAATTATTTTGTGGCATGCAAATTTAAAGCAGTAAAGACTTTTTACATTGATTGCAGGTAATTATTCAAAGTTGTTACATTCCATGTTGTTAAACAGAGCTTAGAAGTGCTTCTACAGACAGATGATTGATTAATTACATTGCAAACATTCCATAGGATTCCTTATAAGTCTTTTGTATTAAAGCTACTTATCCCTCCTACATACACCTCCTCTTAACTAGAGTATTGTTATTTTTTATCACTGGTATATTTTTGAGTGTCACAATTCTTTATACTTCAAATGTTACTTCAAATCAGGAATAGAGATTTGTCAGTATCTAAGGCATATATTAGATACTATATATGGAAACGTTTGCAGACCATTAAACATAGGAGTATTATAGAGTTTGATTCTAACTAGCCACTAAAGAAAACTTCTAAAGCTATGGCTCTAACTAGTAAAACAAAAAACGTTGCTATTCTTCAGTATCACAACATTATTTTTTTGCCATCGGTATCTTTACTTCAGCATTGTTTACCTAAAATAGCGGCTCCGGTCAGTACAATGAGTACTTCTGGGATAGTTAACACACATTAAATATCGAGTTAATGATTCCAGTTGTGGCTGACATTCACAGATTTAAATTTCACCCAAAACAAATGCAAATAGTCACAGGAGACAGAGAAGCAGAGAAGTAGTGCTGGGAACAGATGATTATCATATATACATATAATTCATTGATTAAAATTATAATTAAGAGGCTAATTATATTTATTTAAACTTTGTTGAATCAAGTTTCATTATAGTTTTGAAATGGAATCATCAGTTCCTCTCTGACAAATGGGATGGCATTTTCTTATGATACTTTGATGTCTCTTTGAATTTGTGACCTTGGTGAATACATTTCACATCAATTGTTATCAGTTTCCTCATCTGTAGAATAAAGAACTTAAATTATACATTCTAAACTAAGCTTTTTAGCTCAATGTTAATATATGAGAATGCAGAGTTTTGGTATTTTAAAATATTAGATAATAAACAGAACCATTTTATAAGCACCTTTGGAGTTACACACAGTATGTTCTCTTATACACAGTATGTTCTCTTATACACAGTATGTTTTCTTATATTAAAAGGAGCAGTCCATTCTTCTGTGATAAAATGTATCAGATGAACCCAGTCCCCTAAAACCGTCGAGACAAAAGTCAACAAAGAGCCCCTCCCTGCTCTATGTTTCTATACCACATCTACTAACACAATTATCTTAACTACAAGACAGTAAGATTCTTACCTATACATATCCTATCAGACTACATAACCTATTATAGGTGCTTGATAAATGTTTACCAAATATATATAAATCTAAATTATATACTTATTTCGGCTTTGTTTGAAATCAAAGTATGAAAAACTGCATGTGGCTTTATACACACACATTTGCAGCTACATGTATATGTATTCTGTTAGCAGACTGTAATGTCTATCATCCTGTAAGAAAACCTGATTAATTCCTAATTGAAAGAGAATGAGAAAGAGAGGTTTAATTTGTTTAACTTAAATTGAAACAGTAAGGTGTGAGTGAGGGGAGTTTGGTGTAGTGTAAACTGAAAAGCCACAGAATTGAGTTCCCACCCTATTTGCATGGGCGTATAGGGGTGTGGCCTGAGGTAAGTCACTTAAAATCCCTAAGCCTCAATTCCCTCATGTATAATTTAAATTGTAAAGATTACTATGAAGATCAAAGTGTAAAAATGGTTAAGAAAAATATATTTATTAGTGTAGATTATGTCTGATAATGCAAATGTGTGTGGTGAACATGTTATGAAAGTCAGTTAACAGAATTCTAATGTAAGGGACTACTAATTAACAAATTTGTATAAGCACACATGCAAACACATGCCCATAGATGGATACACACATACCCACATAGCACGCAAATGCATACACTGTAGGTACCACCATAAACACAAATCAAATATTTATGTTCATGGGTGCAACTATTCCTAAGAGAAACTCCTCCCAAAGAAGGAACTCTTAGAAAATTAATTTATCTTCCATCTAATTCTTTATTTAATAAGGTCAAATACCATTCAGTAAGGTTTTCTGCTTTGATCAGACATGCACACAAGTGAATCTTCTTAGAAAAAGATGCAAAATGTATTAAATTAAACCTTTTCATTAGTGATGGCATTGGTGTCATACACATCTCAGTCAGGCAAGTACTCAAGCTGCCTTCCAATGAGGATGTGCCCTTCCAGAGTCTTCCACCTCAACTCCTGCTGGTCTCTGGTATTGACCTACTTCTTCATTCTCATTCAAGATACAAGATTTCTGCTCCGATTAAGCATTTTATTTATCTTTTGACACACTGGCTCTACTCTTTTCAGACCTAACATACTATAACCAGGTTTCATTTATCCAACTTTTGTGAGATAATTGCTTCCGCTTAATTATGTCACACAAAACTCTGTAGCCCAAGGCGGATCATATTAAGTAATAATAGGTAGCATTCATTCTTTGTTCAGAGGGCTTTCTCTTTACTATTTCATTCAATATGCTAAGAACCCTTCCAGTGGGACAGGCACTATTATTTCCATTTAATAGATGAGGGGATTGAGGCTCAGAGTGGGTCAAATTACCCAAAGTAATTTTTAGATAATTTGGTAAAGCCAAAATTCAACTCCCAGAGAGCCTAGAGGTTCATTGTTCTACTGGGAGAATATTCTTGATGCTTGTAACAATATAAGCTTCAATTTCTTCACCTGTAGTGTTTTTGTCAGGGTTAATGGATAATTCGGCTAAGTAAAGCACTCAGAAATGTCAGCATGTAGTAGGAATTCTATAATGTCGAGGGACTCTATAATGTTAAATAGTAGTGTTAGTAATAGCCATAGTACTAGCAGTGTAGTGGTAATAGTAGTAGCAGTAATAGCAGTAGCAGCAGCAGAAGGAGTAACGTAGTACTCGTAGTGAGTAGAAGCTCATAAATGCTTTATTAGATTCTCACAGAGTGTCTTCTGTCCTAAACATGTCTCATTTGTAAGTTATCAAATGAAGAACAAAGATGTAAGTAATTCTGACTAGAGATATGTAATTACCTATTTAAAACAAAGCACTGGAATTGCCTGCATAAAAGGAAGACAATTTAAACAATTCTTCACATCTCTTTCTGCCTTAGGCGTTCAGTGTGATTCTATTAATGGGAGACAAAAAAAAAAAATCTTTCTAGGGATTATATCCCCATCTTAAAGCTCTCTCTAGTACCAATTTCAATGTTTTATGTAATCTTTTGATTTAATAATATCTTGAAAATCTATGTAATATGTGTTCAGAGCAAACATGGGTCCAATGGAAAACAGGAAGTTTCAAATGTTTTTGCGCAACAAAGCTTTCAGTAACAAAGGCAGCTGTGAGCTCTTTTGTGGTACCGTCCAGGTCAGTTTTATACCTTTATATCCCCAAGAGCTTGGAAGGAAGCACATAGCTATTGAATTCATTCTCAATGCTCCCCGCCCACCCTCTACTCCTGCCAATGTTTTTTGAATAGTTTATTCGTCCAACCTGTTTCTTTGGAATCAGCATCAGGAGATGCCATGATACCACTGAAAGACAGAAAGGAGGTATGTCCAAGGTCAGTTTCCTCCTAAAAAGACACTCAGGTGCTTTTTTAAGGTCAAGAAAAAGTTAAAATGCCTACTTCCGTACAATTCTTCCAACTGTGTGAAATGAATTCTTCCAACTGTTCAAAAATGAAAGAGTGCTATTTAAATTCTGACCCCATCACTTCGCAGCCATGTAAGCTTCATCTGGTTAGATGAAGCCTCTGTTTCTTTATCTGCCAAACAAGCATGATACTATCTATCTTTCTCAGTGGCTATGTAGATTAAATACATTAGAAGCGAAGCTCTTAGAATGTTGCTTCATACATATTGGACACTCAAGGGGACTTAGTTCCCTTCTACTTTGCCCGTCTTCCCACTTTCCAGGGACACATTGTGAGAAGCTCCTTTTGACCAAATAGTAGTAGTAGTAATAATAACAACAACAATAATAACAATAACAATAGCTGCTAATACTTGCATAGTCCTCATGTGCCAGACACTTTTCTATGCAACCCATTCAACCCTCACATCAGATAAGGTAATTTTGGCAGAGGATTAAGTAAATTTGCCCAAACCACACAGACAGCAAAGGACAGGTTAGACCTGTGCAATCTGGCTACAGATACTACACTTTTATATGTTAGTATGGAAATGTTGCTTCAGACATATGCCTCGTGTCGGGGGCCTGTAAGGAGTGAGAAACACTGCAATGGAAAGGTAATGAATGTGAGCTTTGTATACTGACCAGCTACAGTTTCCTTAAATGAGCCTTCTCTTCCCCTGCACATGCCCTGTTATCAACATGGAAAAGCCCTGCTGAGGTCTTTTGCCCACTGAAGTATGAAATGATCTAAATGGCCTTCAGCTTCCTTTTCTATCCCTAGCAGGTCTTGCTCTCAATTTCTCTGCCTTTCCTTCCCAAATTTGAACATGCCCTTCTGCAAGCCATTCTTGCCTAAGCATTTTTCCTTTGCAGAATTGCTTGGGGTCACATTTCCAGTTGGAACTCTGGCCTTGTCTTTGAGATGGGACGCTGCTTTCTTCTCTTGCCTGCATATATTTTGAAATTGATAGCTTTGGTGAGAAGCATCCTGGCTTTCTTCCCTAATGTCAAAGTACTCAGCCTGGTCTTTTAGTTTCAGCGTAATCAGAGAATTACCACGTCATCAAAGTTTGACCTTTGATTGGGAAAGTGTCTAGAATTATAAGGTGAAAAAATCCACACTCTTTATTTTGACTTCCTCCTGGGCCACCCCATTGTATCCCATACGACATTTCATTTGTGCCCTTTTGATTTAACAAAAGCAGACACAGGTACATGGCTGAGCAAGGTGGGAGGAAGTTAAGCCTGCTAAAACCAGGTGATCGCTGCTGGCTATGGTGCACCTTCCTAAACTTTCTTTCTAAACTGGGAGAAAACTAACCCAGGAAGGAGTTTAGATACATCATTCTAAGTCAAAGAGAGTAAGTGATCAGTTTGTGCAAGTCAGGTATAATGCCATCTAGTGGACAGTTACAATTAATTCAAAACTTGAAATAGCAGCCCCTTTTACTGAGTCAGGCAGTTTGTCCATAGTTCTGGATAACCTCTCCTGTCCATTATATTCTCCAGGGAGTGACTGAGGGCACAGGAGGATCCGGCTCGGGATGAAATTAACTGAAAAAAGCTGGAACTCAGGAGCCCAGACAAATTAGGATTCAGAGAAATACCTGTTCCAAAGGGAAGGAAGGCCAAGGGAAATGCCCTTGGACAATTAAGTAAAGAAGAATCTGAGTGCTAAAGACAGTGCAACACCAGAAGGTGGTGGATTTTGAGGCTTGGAGAGAACATGCTGCCCAGGTGAACCCCACTGTCACAGAATGCTGGGCTTCTATGGTTGCCAGATTTAGCAAATAAAAAGGCAGGATGCCAGTTAAATTTGTTTTTCGTATAAACAACAAATCCTTTTCCAGTATAACTATATTCCAAACATTGCATGATTCATACTTATACTAAAAAAAATTGCTTTTCATTTGTAATTCACATTTAACTGGCTTCCCTGTGCTTGGACTTTACTCAAAAACCCAATGGAAGGTAGTATTTCCATGTAGAATTTCCTTTGGAGCATTTCTCAGTAAATTAATACATTTCTTCTGAATCCCTAGAAAAATTATGTTAAGATATTGGAAAAATGGGAAAAATCATTAGAATTCTTCTATGAGGATTAAAGTGTGATAAGCAACATGACAACATTATAGATTTGAAAGAATCCCTTAATTCTGGTAAAAAGCAAGAACCGGAAATGCTAACACTCAGCATTTAAAGTCACAGTGAACAGTTATAGGAACAGTACAGCAGTACATAGGAAAGAAGCTGCTGATGTGTTATAAGTGAGTGTAGTCCTGTCTGCTGTTAAAAATGGATCGTTCTTGCAAATAACTCAAATATTAATAACTTTATAGGCATGACATACTTTGTACAAACCCTATGAATTCCAAGAAAACAGTCAGATTTTTGGAAGCAGACTATGCCATTATATTGACTTCTTCATCACATGATTTTGTGTAGTGCTATTTAATAATCTAGGAGATCCAAATGCTATATTTTTTAATCCTACCCAATAGTGCCTGCTAGTGCTTTCTAGTGTTTGTTTGCTATAGGTTACAGTTCTGTGTGAATATTATATCCATAATAATGACTAGCAAGCCTCCAAGTGGGACCCCAATGATTCTCTCCTCTTGGTATACACACCTTTGTATAAGCCCCTCCTACAATGTACTGGAGTTTGTCTCTGTGGCCAAGAGAATATGGCAGAAGGGGTGATATGTCACTTTCAAGATTGGCTATAAAGGGCATTTGACTGCTTTTTCTCTCTTGCTGTCTTGCTCTCTTGCTCTCATTCTCATTCTCTCTCATCACTACTAGCTCTGGGGGAAAGTCGTGGTGTGAACAACCCCAGAAAAAGGCCCATGTGGTACCATGCAGACCATAGGTTCCTAATCCAGTTCTCATCAGGTCAGGAAATACGTGAGCCATGAAAGCCTTCCATTTTCTGGTAGTGGAATCCCTGACAGATAGTAATTACTACCTGGATTAGGAAACTGTGGTCTGCATGGTGCTGAGTGCTCTGATTGGAGGTTAGACAAGTCAAATCTGGAGAGTGGAGTCAAGGTTCTTAAAAGAGGCAGATAAACTGGATGGGTTCTTTCCCTAGACTCTGAATCTTTTCATATCTCCACTGAATACATTGTATTGTCTTCAAATTTCTTAATAATAATTGAACTGCATCTGCTTTATCATTTAGGCTTTAACATTTTCATTTTTATATAATATATCCAGATCCTGTAGTTCTTATTTGTGAATATCCATATTCCAGTCTTCTTCCCAAGAATTCTACAGATCTAGCAGATTCTCCTGATCCCAATGTCATGGAAAGAAACTCAAGGGCTTTGAAGTATGAGCGTTGGTTTAAGTCAAGGTGATCTTTATTAGCTATTCTACTTAACACTGGTTCTTAGCCCCTTCATTTGTTGAGCGATGAGAGAACAGAAAAAAAAATCAGTACAACATCTGTGAAAAAGTAGATTCCAATAATGATAATTTCCAATATTGCTATATCATTTGGTTATTATATCTATTCTCTGTGAAGTTACTACAACAGATTTTTCAAATGTAATATTTAAGCATAACATACATAATTTTCACAAACTAAATAATTTACCCAGTGTCCAGGATAAGAAACAGAACAATACTATCAGCCCAGAGAGTTCCCCCACCCATGTCCTCTCCCCATCATAATTCACATCCTCCACAAGGGTACCCCCATCATGATTTCTAATATATTGATGAGTTTTTGAACTTGATATCTACTTTCTATATCCTCAGATCTGTCAGTATGTTACATGACCAACAGGACTTTGCAGACATGATAAAGTTAGGAACTTTGAGATGTGGTAAGTGACCTAGGTTATTCAGATGGGCCCAAATGGTCACATGAGTCTTTAAAAGCAGAGAAACTTTTCCTGGCTATGATGGGTGAGGGAGAGAGAGAAGGAGAGAGAAGGAGAGAAAAAAACAGAGAGATAGAGAAAAGCAGAGACAGAAAGAGAGACAAGATACAGGCAGAGAAAGAGACAGAGAGATGACAGAAAGACACAAAGAGAGAGAGACAGGCAGAGAGAGAAAGAGAGAAGATACTGAGCGAAGAAGGGTGAGAGAATTTAACATTCCTGGCATTGTCACCTACAAATTGGCACTTGCCATCTGCCTCTACAAGGATCAAATTATGAGCCGCTGCAGCTGCTGACCTTCAACACCCCTTGAAAGGAGTTCAGGACAGAGATCAGGAATGAGGCACTCTGTGCTCTAGGGAAAACTGGCAGAACAAGTCTTCAGATACTTAGATATTTTTAGGAGGAGAGTTTATGAGCCCAATTCTTGCATCACCTCGTATCTAGAAAAGCACTAAAATCCTTCACGGTGACATCTACTCCTCGTGACTAGCAATAACCTTCATGAGACTAGTAGCATTTTCTGCAAAAATGTGTGCTTGGTTGCATGTATCCCCCTTCACCAAAATCACATACATACCAACCTCCCCACCCCCCTACCTCTTTGGAGCAGTTTCTCAGAGCTATCTGAAATGCTGTCTCCCAGACTATAGTCCTCATTTTGCCCCAAATAAAACTTAAGTCACAATTCTCACATTGTGCATTTTTTTCAGTTGACACTGCACACTCTAGGTTAGAGTCCCTTCTGAAGCCATTCCCAGCTTCTAGAGGCTTCCTGCATTCCTCAGGTTATGACTTCTTCCTGCATTTTTTTTTTCAGTCGACATGTTAATAATGGAGAAAGAGGCCATGACCTGAGGAATGCAGGAAGCTTCTAGAAGCTGGGAATGGCTTCAGAAGGGACTCTAACCTAGAGTGTGCAGAAAGGAACATAAGACACCTTTATTTTAGCCCAATGAGACCTGATGAGACTTTCGATTTAAAGAACTGTAAGGTAACAAATTTGTGTCGTTCTAAGCTACTAAGTTTGTGGTGATTTGTTAAAGCAGCGCTAGGAAATTAATACAGGTATATCCCTCGGGCTGGAATTGCTGAGTCATAGGCTAAGCTTACACTTTATTGGAAACTGTCAAACAGCTTCCAACATGGTTTTACCAGTTTATACTTCCACTAAGAGTACGTGGGAATTCTAGTCCCTCCACATCCTCCTCAACGTTTGGAATTTTCTTTTGTCATTTCTACTCTTCTAGTAAAATCATACATACTATTTTGCATTTCTCCAATAATAAATGAAGTCAAATGCCTTTCATGTTTATGGGGCAAGTGGGCATCCTATCTTGTGATGTGACTGGCAAATCTCTCACCTATTTTTTAATGTCTTCTCCTTACTCAGTTCTGAGAGATTTTTAAAAATATTCCAGAAATGAGTCATTTTTCAAACATAGTATCACCAATATCTTCACGTCTTCTTCTAGTCTGTTCATTTGTCTTCCACTGTCTTATTGGTTGATGAAGACAAAACAAAAGATAAATACGTTCTTAATCTCTTTGTGTGCTGTTTAAGGAAGCTTTTCTTATTCCAAGATCATAAAGAATTTCTCCTACGAGTTTTTTCTAAACCCTTTATTTTTTGCCTTTTATGTTTAGATATGCAATCTGTCCTTAAGACAAAAGTTTTAAATCTCCTGTTAGAATGATAAAGGTCAAGTGAGGTATGCAGATTTAAACATCAAATAGAAAATGAGAGAAGATATTAGATTTTGGTCTTCTGCTGCTCTTTTCTACAAATGCTGCTTTATCTACTGACATTGTGAAGTCATCCCTGATATTCCAAAGTCAAATTGAACTTTCCCTTTCGTAGCCCTAGCATTGCTCAACACCACTCATGAAATGCACTTTGTAACAATTGGAGATATTGTATGCATTTGTACTTGTTGCCTTCCCTGCTGGATTGTTAGCTCCTGTGACCAATGTCTGCTTCATTATTCATCTTTATGGGTCTCAGAGAGTTAGCCCAGCATAAAACTGGTGGTGCTCATTACATGGTTGCTAAAAGAAAGAATAACCATTAATTTCTCTGCTTTACGTCTATAAGTTGGCATGGCAACAATAATTGCCATATGACTCAAAAAAGTCAGGAAAAAACTTATTTCAAATAACAGTTTTCTGGCATAAAAAATGATCTGAGAAAACAAAAATCTTAAAGAAAAAGGTGTTTTTAGGTAACCATGAGAATAGGAGTGCTAACATTTTATAGGTTCCTACTCTCAGAAGTTTCATTCTTAGTTACTTGTAGTTAAATTAAAAAGCATATCAAGTTAATGGAGGCTGTTATCTTGAACTGCTTTTTATGTTGTCACCATCTTTAATCCTCAGTCCCTTTACAGACTCAGACTGCCATCAGAGAACCATTTGTGTTGGCTGAAAGTGCCTTCCTATGCATTCTTTCTCATTGGTTCTTTGCCAAGCTCATAAGGTGTGTTTCCCTGTTATCTGGTACATTTACTGTTTTTTTCTCCCTAAATTACTGGTCCCATAACCACATAGTTTTCTATCCTTTTAAAAATACACCGATAACAGTGCTTTTTGGATATGTTATTAATTGTCCATTGTCTTACTTCATTAACTTGTTAAAGTCCACGTGATTGCTATGCAACAAAAAAAATTCAATTTACCACTTAAACTCACTGGATTCTGCACTCACACATTCTTGGTGTCTTAAAACTCCCTACTCCAATTGCTCTTCTACCACGATGGTGGAAAAAAGCAAAAGATTTGAAGTGCGATAGGCACTGATTTAAATTCTAGCTTTTTCGCTTACTAGCTTATATCCTTGGATAAAGTTACTTAAACCCTCTTAACCTCTGTTTCTTTATTTGTTTAGTATTAATTATAAGGACCAAAAAAAAAAAAAAGGATATTAATGTGACATGTTTTAGCACAATGTCTATAAAACACTAGGTCCTCAATAAATGTTAGTTCCTTTCTCCTTCCTGGAAAACGAAGTTTAAAAGTAGATAAAGGATCCTGAATGACATGTCAAAAGGTAT
The DNA here is from genome assembly GCF_039906515.1 of Pseudorca crassidens. Taxonomy (NCBI): domain Eukaryota; kingdom Metazoa; phylum Chordata; class Mammalia; order Artiodactyla; family Delphinidae; genus Pseudorca; species Pseudorca crassidens. The sequence continues at coordinate 59,761,126 of NC_090304.1, forward strand.
AAGAAACTAACAGGGAACCAATTAGGATTCTTGGGAAACATATTAGTTTGATCAAATTTGAGAACAGAGAGAATACTCCAGTGATGGATAGAGATAGTAAATAAATAAATAAAATAAAATCTTTATAGACTAGGAAGCTACCATTAATGAGTAAAGAAATAGGAAATGTTAGAGCAATGATGCTCTGGAGAATGCATGCCCTACTTGTATGTGTTGAAATTCCAGTGATCATTATTAGAATTCTCTCCTGACCAAACAAAACTTGGAGGATTAGATTTGCCCTAGTGGCAGAGGAAGTTCTTTACCCCCAAGAATAGAGAATATATTGGAGACCAGATAAATTCAAGGCAGGGAGTGAAGTTAGACTCTTATCATAGCACTTTAAGTAAGAAATTACCAAGACCCAGAACAGAACAGCTGCTGTCACAGGGATAAAGAGACATCCCTCTAGTGGCAAAAGCACACATACCTGAATAAATTAGTTGCTTTAAAATTTAAATAACGTAAAAAGAATTTCATTGCAAATACTTGCAAGGAGTTAACTATTAAACATATCTTTTTACACAAAATAATTCACCCAAAATACATCTTTTGTTTAAATCCTGATTTACAAGTATTGGAGGCAATTAGGTAACTGTACATATGCATACAGAATTTCAAAAATATATTTAAATGTATATGTATATATTTAAGTGAACATAATTATATATGTTATAAATTATAGACAAATCAAGTACTGTTCATCTTTTTTTTTTTTTTTTTTTACTGTAAAGATTGTTCTCAGCTTTTCCAATAGCATCACAGCATTGCCCTACTAACCCCTCAAAAGAACAAGGCAGATTCATCAATGGACTTTCATGGTAGGTTGGATGATGCCATAATTATGAAGAGATTGCTGTTGACCCATAAAGCAGTTTTAGAGTTGACCTGAGGGATGAAATCCAGGTCCTGGCTACTTAAGGTCATTAAAGAGTTCATTTTACATGCTGAGAGGGGCTGTATTTCTTTGGCTAAAATTCAATTCAGTTCATTGTGCTAATTCCTGAAATTATTCCTGGACTTTATAAAATAACTACCATTTACCTAGAATCAACTTTGTTTAGCTCACTTTGCATACATTATTTATAATCTTTGTAACTCTGCTCAAGATAGTTATAACCTATTCCTTACAGACGGGGAAATAAACATATGAACATTAGTCAACTTGACCATATTCATAGTTAGTATGTATTAAATGCATGGTTTAAAACTTAATGTCTTTTCCTCACAAGCCATGAGTTTTGCTATACAACATGAAAAGTTCTGCTTCATAATCCACAAACATTATTTGAGGTCTATGATACCAAGGTCATAGTTTACCTGTATAGACATGGATGCAAGGAAGCATGAGCAGTAAGTAGACAGACACTGACATCAGCCATTTTCACTGGATGTACAAAAGTTTTCTTTAAAAAATTTTACAATATGCATCAGTACAATTTTAAAATATCCACAACCCCAGAAACTCCACATATTGGAAACAATTTAAGAAAATCATCAAAGATAAATACAGTTAATAATACTGTATTGTATATCTGAAAGTTGCTAAAAGAATACATCTTAAAAGATCTCATCACAAGAAAAAGAACTGTAACTATGTGTGGTTATGGGTGTTAACTAGAGGTTGTTTTGATCACTGTGTAATATATACACATATACAATCATTATGTTGTATACCTAAAACTAATATAATGTTACATGTCAATCGTATCTCTATTAAAAAAAGAGATGAATACAAAGATTAGCATACAAGATTTTTTTCACATACTGTTATGTGTTTCACATACTGTTATATATAAACTCCAACAATTAAAAAACCTATGCAATTGAAAATTAGTTAGGAGAATTGTTCTATCACACATCTGTATGACATGGTATTCTAAACATTAAAGATTATTTACAAATAATATACAAAGAAGTAGTTGTAGAATAATCTTATGCAAAAAGAAACAGAAGGTAAAACTGTATACATAAGCTGGTGAATATTTTATATATCTGTTCATATTTTTTACCTATGTCATTTATTCCCCTTCCTTCCTTCCTTCCTTGCTTCCTTCCTTCCTTCCTTTCTTTCTTTCCATGTCTCCATCCATCCATCTACCTGTCTAACTATTGCAAATGTTAATGATGTTTGAAATACATATACTATTACTAAAGTAGGATTAAGTGTATTGTGTTAGCCCTATGAAAAAGAATAAATGAAACCTATATACTTTGTACTGAGAATCGCTGCCATCAAGTAAATAGTATTTCTTTAAAAAAAATTTTATAAACCTTATTTTTTAATTGAAATATAGTTGATTTAAAATATTAGAAACAATAAATGCTGGAGAGGGTGTGGAGAAAAGGAACCCTCTTGCACTGTTGGTGGGAATGTAAATTGATATGGCCACTATGGAGAACAGTATGGAGGTTTCTTAAAAACTAAAAATAGAACTACCATACGACCCAGCAATCCCACTACTGAGCAGATACCTGAAGAAAGCCATAATTCAAAAAGAGTCATGTACCACAATGTTCATTGCAGCTCTATTTACAATAGCCAGGACATGGAAGCAACCTAAGTGTCCATCAACAGATGAATGGATAAAGAAGATGTGGCACATATATACAATGGAATATTACTCAGCCATAAAAAGAAACGAAATTGAGTTATTTGTAGTGAGGTGGATAGACCTAGAGTCTGTCATACAGAGTGAAGTAAGTCAGAAAGAGAAAAACAAATACCATATGCTAGCACATATATATGGAATCTAAAAAAAAATGGTCATGAAGAACCTAGGGGCAAGACAGGAATAAAGACACAGACCTACTAGGGAATGGACTTGAGGATACAAGGAGGGGGAAGGGTAAGCTGGGACAAAGTGAGAGAGTGGCATAGACATATATACACTACCAAACGTAAAATAGGTAGCTAGTGGCAAGCAGCCCCATAGCACAGGGAGATGAGCTCCGTGCTTTGTGCCACCTGGAGAGGTGGGATAGGGAGGGTGGGAGGGAGGGAAATGCAAGAGGGATGAGATATGGGGTTATATGTATATGTATAACTGATTCACTTTGTTATAAAGCAGAAACTATTACACCATTGTAAAGCAATTATACGCCAATAAAGATGTTAAATTAAAAAAAAAAAGTGATTCATGACCCAAGTCTATCATCAAAGAAGATGAGGTTTCTTCATGGACTCTCCAATGGTTTTCTTTCATTAGGCAAAACAATAAGAAATTTCACTTGGTTGGGAAAGGTGGGTGCAGTGTAAAAAGGAATTTGAATGAGATATTCTAAGTAATGATTTCTATTTGTAGAGTATCCTTGTTTACTTTATCATATTTGGTCCTTATTCTGTCTTTGTATTATCATTCTCTTTTGCTTACACTCCAAAATCCTGTTTCATAACCTAAAGGGTATATGAAGTCACTGAGAATTATGCCAGGAATGAGCCATTATTAAGGTGGAGAGTGTATAGAGTGTCTCAGGCATGGGGAAGCAGAATGAAACTTTGATAACTACATAGGCAGATAGGCAGTAAGCCTGCATAGCATAGTGGCAAGGCATGGACTTTGGAGCCTGTCTATGACTTAATTTATTGAAACCTATTTCCTCATCTGTAAAAAGGGGCTAATAAGTATACCTATTCCAGGCATTTTATGAGGATTAAAAAAGTTAATATCTATAAAAAGCCCATAACTGCCAGAACATTGCCAATGCCATATAATTAATATATGTATATATACATACATATACACACATAGCCAATGACATATGAATTATATATATATTTATATAGCCAATGCCATATAAATTATATATGTATATATAAAAAGTCAATCATCATATATATGTACACATAGGATAGTCATGTAATTTGCAGTAATTATTTAAAATGAAAGTTGGATTTGATCAAATCAATAATTTTGTTTTGGAATTAGTAGGGAAGTAAGAATTTATAATATTTGCTTTATTATTTTTAGTTTGGTATACTGACCTAAGGGTTATAGGCGGCTATAAGCTTTAAATGAGATTTATGAGAACTTTTCAAACAAGGGCATTAGTAATTTTATTAGGCATTAATTATGCATAAAAATTAGCTAAAAACTGTGACTTAAAACAACCGTAGGGCTTCCCTGGTGGCGCAGTGGCTGAGAGTCCGCCTGCCGATGCAGGGGACATGGGTTCGTGCCCCGGTCCAGGAAGATCCCACATGCCGCGGAGCGGCTAGGCCCGTGAGCCATGGCCGCTGAGCCTGCGCGTCCGGAGCCTGTGCTCCGTAATGGGAGAGGCCACAACAGTGAGAGGCCCGCGTACCGAAAGAAAACAAAACAAAACAAAAACAACCGTAATCATTTCTTACCTCTCATGGTTTCTGTGGGTTAGAAATTCAAAATCAACTTGGTTGGGTGGTTCTGACTCAGGATCTCTCATAAGACCACAGTAAGACGTCTGCTCAGGCTGCAGTGATCTGAAAGCTGGGAAAAACAAGCTGGGAGCCCAACAGGTGGTTCACCCAATGCTGGCAAATTGGTACAGGTGTTGGTGGGTTTTAATTCCCCTCCATGCAGGCTTCTCCACAGGCCCACTTAAGGATCCTTAGGCCAAAAGCTAGCTTCTCCTAGACACAGCAAGTTAAGAGCCCCCAAAGAAATATGCAATGCCTTTTAAGGCAATCTCTGAAGACACATTATCACTTCTGTCATATTCTATTACCCATATGGGTCAACTCTAATATAATGGGTGAGAGGGCTACATAAGACCATAAATAACAGGAAGCAAGGGTCCTTGGAGGCTATTTTCTAGGATGGCTATCACAGGAATAGATTATCATCATTTGTCCGGAGGGCTGATTTAGACATGTGGTCCGCCCATCTGGTCTATTTACACTGTAAGACAATATATTCACTTCTGAAACAAACACTTACTGAGAACCTATGTGTCAAGCAAAATATTACATGTTTGGTGACATGAATTGAAGAAAACAAAACATAAGATGCAGGGGTGTAGAGAAGTTGGATGCTTTTATAATAATCCAGGAGAGTTGGTGATGCAAAATAATTGACACTGCCAGTAAAAAGAGGAGATGTCTTCTTCTCTCATGACTTTGGTCAGTTTAAGTTAGTCCCTCAGATTTTGAGTGACTCTAAGTTAATGTATCAATATACAGTTAATATATAAAGTTAGTCCCTGGTCATAGGAAAGAACTACTCCTTGGAATGATGGTGATCCCACCAAGTCAGAGCTACCTTCCGGGGCTTGGGCTAGAAAGTCAGAGAACAACTAATGTGTTCATCACTAACTTAGGGAGAGTAAGAACCATGACTAAATTCATAGGGATGCCATATGCTGGAAGAGAAGGAAAGATCACTTATATTTTTGAAAGCTTTTTATATGGAAGAGAAAATGAAGTACAAGTCACATGGAGATGGATTTCTGTTCAATAATGATAATTTTAAGATGATTTGATTGGCTATAGCTTAAGTGATTGCTTTATTTGGGAAAGCCTAGTTGGCTGTTTGTGATTGGTTGTTCTTAAGTTTTATTTTCTGATTCAAGTGCCTTGACACTGGCTTGGGTTTTGATTTGCTTATGTAGACCACCAAGGTATTAAAGCCAACTCAGTCGAATGGTATCCTTATTTAATTTTTATTTAATTATATAATATATATATAAAAAGATATTGAGAATAGCTGTGTGTTCCTTCCTTCAAAACCCACACTGAAACAATGAAGTATAAGCATACATTATGAAAACTGTAGGAGCTGAGCTTCTTTTGATAATCATGCCAATTCTCAAGTGCATTCAATGATACTGTGTTAGTGAAATAAAAAGCTTCAGAAAACTTAAGTAGCCTAAGTGTCATTTACAATAAAGATTGGACTTCCTGCCAAATATGTCTTTCAAAATCAAGTAAAGGAGACAAAGACTTCTCCAAATTCTCCGACACCAGGCTTCCACGGTATTTCCAAATTCAGAAGGGGGAGAGAGGGTAGAGCCACTCGGATTGCAGCATAGCTGCTAAATGGACTTAAACTGCAATCATCTTCCAGTAAAAATATCAGTAGCACATTTCAAATGGGAAGATACCTAATATCACTTCCCATCTTGTTTTAATTACCTTTTCCTCCTCAAAATTCTAATGAAGCGATTTTGCATTTACATATCTTTAATGATGTTTCAATCATCTGTTATGAATATAGGCAATTTGCAACTTTTATTCAACATACTCAGATGTGCACTGTTTATGAATTCTGATGTTTAATAGATAATTGACTAATTACATCTTGTTTAGAGCTGAATTTGTTAAGCATGCCCCATAGACTTCATTTTTATTCCACTTCAATTCTGAAAGTCTTCCATGTTCTCTACTCTAAAATCCTGAATAAAAAACCCTTATCCTCTAAAAGCTGTGAATTCCCAAGTTTATAAATGCATTTATCCTATCTCACTAAAATTCCATGGATAAATACTAATAGTGGTAAGTCATCATAGGATATTTCAAGTCACCTGGGTGTTATCATTTACTGGCTCCAGGGATTACAATGGTCTGAAATGTTGCTTTCTCCCAGGCCCTCCACCAGAAGATTCTAGTTCATCATTTAGAAATTCTTATACTTAGTTTCTAAGCACACATAACATTATGACAATCACTGAGGTTATGTAAGGTATTTAGAAAGTTAAGAAAGCAAGAGTCTTTGGAGAAATAATCAAGTCTGAAAGTGCCGTGGTTTCTTTGTTTCTGTTTTTACAGTATATAGCGTTCCATATTTCTGTGTGTTACTAAGAATTTGTCAAGCTTGGATAACTAATTCCATATTTAAACAGATTTAATTATCCAATACACAGCTGATTTTCTAAACTGTCCACACTGAATTTGCTGAATAAATGTTACAAATGAACTATATAAGGAATGATTTAAATATTTAAAAATGCAAATGCAAACACTTTCATATCTTGAGAGAAGAAAAAGTGAAACAGGAAACAATAATAGAATTTCTTAAAGGTTTTCTCCTGAATTTTTGCCTGCTGAGTAGACTAATGACATCAGGAGACATCCCCAATGACTCCCTATCACTTAACACCAGTCTTTTCTTACAGACCAGGTGAAACAGCTTTTACACAGAGAAGATGCAGTGTTCTTTGATTACTGCAAGTAACTTCAGGATCACATCAAAGACTTATCTGGGGCTTTGAATTCTCCTTAGACAGTTACATTTTCAAACAGTATCAGACTTTTAACTTTTATTAATTTCTTCTTTTGTACATTCTATTCCCAACAACTATATCAAGCCATAATAATTTCAGTCATTGTAATTTCTTTAGATATATCATCTTCTAGTATTTATATCTACCAGTAGATATTGCAAAGAAATTTTCTGAAGGACTCCATGTGGAATGGGATCACGGGAAAAGACAGGTATATATCCACTTAAGATCATTTTTATGTTAAAATACGAGAAATAAGTGTGTGATAAACCATGGCCCCTCAATAGTCCTTGAGAATACAAGTGAGTGCCTCGACCAGTTTGTAGATTTTTGTTTTTCTTTATTTTTAATTTCATTTATAATTAATATTTTTCCAGTTATCCATTATTACTGGATCTGGACATCTTATGATTAGTTTTAAACACTTAGAATGCTTACCACAACGTAAGCAGAGTTGCTTTTGTTCATTATCTATATTAATTGATTTACTTATATCAACTCTTTTTTTCCCAAATGAGAATTCTTGCTCTGACTCTAGAACGTCAGAAGTGATATGCCATTAAATATCCCTTTACAGGGAACCTTATAAAACTGTAGTTGATTATTTTCAAATAATCTATTTGTATTAATACCTTAACAATATCTCCACTGAAGTTTAGTAAGTCACTTCTACCTTACTTTAAAATGTATGTTAATTTTTTTTTTTTTGATAATCTATAAAATACTTAATAATTACTCCGTATCAGCCCTTCATGAAATATAAAAGTAAACTAAACACACCACCTAATCTCTGTAAGTTCAGAGTCTAAAATGTAAAGGTAAGTATAATAATTCTCAAAAAAGAAAATATGATATACCTTAAGAGGTACATATATAGTCAATGGGAAGCCATAAGACCTAATTATTGTTTCCACTTGAGAAGATTAGGTAAGATTTCTAGAATTTGCAGGTTTTGAGATGTAATGTCTTACAAGTAGATGGTTTAGTCAAGTCACATATGAGGAAAGAGAGCCTTTCAGGCAGAGGGAACATAAATTGTGAATAGACATAGGGGAAGGAAATCACAGGGAAAATTTCTGTAGTATAGTTAGATACTATTAGGCCCAAAATGATGTTATCCCAGAAAAAGCTTACCAGTGTGAATCCAAACTACAATCAACCTTTCCTGTTTGTGTGAACAGAATGGGAACTACTATTTACAAAACTCTTCATGAAAGATGTCCAGATATTGAGAGAAATAATGAATATATAAATATAATATAAAAATATATATTCATAGATACATATTTTCATGTAGTAGATGAATATACACATGTACATGTGATATATGCGCACATATTACATATACAATATGTATATATACTTATGCATATATAATATATATTATGCATGTTTTATAATATATATTATGTATATTTTATTTATATATATATAATTTATAGTAAATCATTCATAGTTCAGCAAAAGCAACTGAGGCAATTAACTCCTAAGTGCATGCAAAAATATCTCTGCAACACTAAAGCATTGTAGAGCCTCCTTTTGAAACAGGTTTGGAGGAAACATACCAGCTTTCTTCCCTTTATAAAGACATCATAACTCGTTATGGCAAGTTTATTTCTGCCCTGTATAACTCTTTGTGCTCATTTATAGATTGGTCCCACAAATTTTTCTTAAGCGTCTACAACATGCACTGCACAGTGGTAAAAGTGGGGATTATTAGACACACACACACACACACACACACACACAACTGAATACAATGCCTATCCTCTTAAAATAGTTTGCAAAACATCTGGGAGAGAGAAAAGCATAGAAAAATACAGATGAAGAACTAACTTTTATATGAGTGCTATCCTGAGTGCCTAAGAGAGTTCAATTTAGGAAGCAGTTTCTTCTGCCAGGAGATTAAAATGAAGTCATGAATGAGAGGTTCTACAGACACTAGTTATTGCCATCATAATTATTGTATATTAATTTAGGCATCAAAAAGACACCTACTGATGCCTATCAAGCATGCATATTCTTTATTTTTATTATCTTGATTTTTTTTTAAATGTTCTTAAGTTATTCCCCCCCATACTTTTCTTATTCCACCTTAAATTTCATATGCCTTACAGCCAGAGTACCCACACAGTTAACTTTCCTAAAGGGATCAACTGAATTAACTTGACAAAAATCAGAACAGATATTTGGACTTATTGAGGCTAAATGAAAACAGCTCTAAATGATTCTTCTCCTTCTAGCCATCATGTACACCCACTGTTACTATAATAAAAGTAAGTGTAACCCTCTTTCTTCAGACCAAAACTCCATTTAAAATCCAATGATTTAGTTATAGTTGGGTCCCCATCTATGGCTCAAGCCTCTCCCAGGAAGCTCCAGAATTCTAAATGTCAATTTCCATGCCACAGAAAAGTAGGTTAGCATCTGCCTGGTGAAATTCTTAGAAAAGCACATTACTCTTCTTTCTTTGGCAAATGGCATGCTAGAGAGGGAACTGAGGACCATCCTGTAAAAAAAAATCTTTCTTCAGGAGAAAGCCAATCTGATGGCCCATTTGATATTCTTAGTAAAATGGGTAGCCTTGCATATTTTGACAACTGGTCAACCCTCTAGGAGTCTCTTCCTGCTGCCAATAGTATCTGTATGGCTATAATTTATTAATGGCCAATGATGTGATGGGCACTGTCACGGGCAGCTCTTAAGTATCACTAACCTACATTTTATAGATGCAGAAATAGATTCAGAGGCTTTGGATGACTAACCTAATTTAGCAGCTGGCAGAGACTAGAGGAGGAGATTCAGCACTAAGCTAAGATTTTCACACTGAGCTAGTCCGTCCATTGGAGTCTCCTAGTGAACCCCCAGGGCACACATCTTTTACTTGTCGTCTTTCCCTTCCTGAGTGGGTTACTGTGAAAAGTCCACTTAACCAGGCCCTGTGGCATAAGACAATCAAAGAGCCCTAGATTTACAATTCAACCACCTGGCCTAGTGTGAAATGTAAACCCTTTGGATTTCATCCCCTTTACAATGAATGGAAGCAGTTCATGGCATTGGCTTTGTGAGGCAGCTTTGTAGCTGCTATGTATTCCATGTTAGGAAACAAAGTGAAAACTGAGACTTTCTCAGGTGTTTTGGAAAATATTCTCTTTACAGAGAGCTTTACCCACATTGCCCACTATTGTGTAGGAAAGGTTTCTGTCATTTCTCCACATGTGGGATGGCAGAAAGGCATTCCACTCAGAGAGAACGGCATGTAAAAAGCCTGAGTGCATGAAAGGCTGATGAAAGAGCTGGTTTGCTGTGTTGAAACATTGGGAATGATAGAGAGCTGGCTGAAAAGGAAGTAGGGTCCATTTTGAAAGGTCTTTTCTACCTGTCTAAAAGGGGGTTGGCTTAAACCTATGATTAATGTGTGTTTATGTGTGTATTCACAGGTGAGAATCACAGGTTTTTAAGAGTAGTATGGCCACATTTGCTTTAGAGAGAATTTTAGAGTAGGGGGTGAATTGGAGAGGTGAACTATTTGTTGCAGTGATTAGGTAGATGGAAATAAAAAGAGGGTTTGGGTATTTTACAGATTAGTATAATTTATACTTCCAACTAGGACTTTACCAGTTTTAAAAAATAACTAATGTATTTCTTTTGTCTGTCAGAAAAGCATGCCATTAACAAACTTTGCTAGAAATTTATTTTCCTTTTTACCTCCTGGAAGTCTTTTTATATCCTACCATCTTTCTTTCCTTTACTGAATGCAGCCAAAAAATCAGCATTAAATGTAGGATGTTTCAGTATTTATTTACGTCATGAACTACCCAGGATACTGAACTGATAAATGGAGGTCTTTATCTGTTTGGGTTAATCACACCTTGTTAATAAGAGTTAGTTGGTAGGAAATCTTTAATTATAGAAGCCAAATCCATATTCTGGAGACTTAATCTCCTTATCTTCTCAAAGAATCTCAACCAATGTATAAGTTTTCTTGGCCACATAATCAGCATACCTGCTTATAGAAAAAATTACGTTCTGCACCATGAAATTGGAGCATAATTGGTAAAATCAACTTCTTGAATAATATCACGGGAGGATAAAGGTCTACCAAGGAAGGTAAAAAGAAACTTAATTCAATAGTCAAACTAGCCATGACATTCCTTAAAAAATTAAGCTTATAGATGAGCTGTCAGTGTTTAATTAAAACACAGTAAAACAGTGAATAACCCTTTTAACAATATAATACTTTTCTCATAGCAATAATTTCCCTTATATAGTCAGTTTTCCATCTTAGGTAAAGTCTCACTCAGAAATTCAATTCTATAACCACAATTTGCCATACTACAGTTTACCGTTTAACAACATAATTTTTCTGTGGAAAATAAGACATTCTTTACTTGTTATGAGTCACTACCTCCATATGGCACATGAAAATCTTATTATGTTGAAATCAGGGCACATAGGATAGAAATAGTGACTCTGGCACTAAAGTTCTGCTTATTCTGAGAATTATACTGCCCCAGATGCACCTTTCACTATTCTCCTATTATCTTATGCTCCAGACATTACAAACCATTTACAAGTCCCAAACACACTCATATTTGGCTTCCTACCTTTGCACTGGCTGTTCCACTTTCCTGACATAATCCTTGCTTCTGTCCTTCCCTTTTAATTAGCTAACTCCTACTCAGAGTTTTCATCAGCAACCAACTGGATGAGGCACGCCTCCTTTCATTTTTAACACTCCATTTTATATCTAATACAATAATTATTCAGTACTGTAATTCATATTACCTTGTTTGTCTCCACTTTCAGATTGAAAGATCCCTAAAGGTAGAGAAAGACTTAATTTTGCTTCATCTCGAATTTTACTTCACAGTAAGAGTCAGTTGACTGAATATGTATAAATAAGCAACTGACAGGAGTGAATGAATGAATAAATAGGTAAATATTAACTTAGAAAAAAAAATCACATTATGTTTATTGGCAACCTCATCTCACATTTAAGTTGTGCTAACTACTGACAAAAATCCTTAATGGTCTTTATTACCAGTCTACCCAAGTGGAAATGTAATAGGCCCTGGTCTGTATTTCAGTTAAATTGCACCTTTTTGGATTTAACTCTTTATCCCAGATTGGTGATAATTAAACTTTAATCTGCATAGGAATCACTTGAGTAAAAATGCTAAAACTTCACATTTGTGGTCCTATCATTATAGATTTTAACTCATTTGGTCTGGGGTATGGTTAAGAATTCTGACTTCTTAAAAAATACTTCAAGTAAATCTCATGTAGGTGAACCAGAAACCTTATTTTAATAAAGATTCTTCCACCAAATCATCTTAATTCACTTGTGTTTTGCATTTACTATCATGTCTAAATTTCTTCCACCCTAAAAAGTCTTACGAGTGCACCCTGCATTCTCTTATACAAGTCACTGATTCTACCCAAGAAACTCAGGAAAGAACGATGCAGCCAGAACAAGGTGATTCCCTCTAAGAAAATTACATTGAGTCATCAACAAGGATAAAGCAGAAGCTACTTAAAAGCTTGTCTTTAAGTCTATCTCTTAGTTCACCAATTTATTCACAAGTATATGTTGACAGAACATGTCAAATGTGAGCCTCAGCCCCATAAACTCTATATTGACTTATTTTCTCTAATCAATGTATAACTTCATAGCATAGAGAAGAAATGTGCCTGATGGGACATGTCCTAGCCTCCATGAAATCATACAAGTTTAAGCTGTGGCTCTTTCTTTGACGTATGTATAAAGCAGCCTTTAAAAAATGGTTGTAGAATTTTCCTAAGGACTAACACCAAACAAAATATTCTTCCCTCTTTTAAGAAATATATATGTCATCTAATTTTAATCCTCACAACAATAAATCCTTAGGTTTAAATCCCCTTTTAAACCTAAGAAGAAAAGCACTGGTATTTTAATTCTTTAAATAAGAAATCAGAGTAACTTAAATTCCAAGAAGTAAGTAGTAAAACTTGACCTGGGGTAGTCTAATGCCTGAGTTTGTGTCCATTCTTCCATTAGATCCCTGGGAAACAGAAGATGATATCTATAACAGAGCTATGTCTAATGACAGTACCCCTGGAAGCCCTGTTATTTGTAATAGTGAGAAATAGACCAAAATGAATCAACTGATGATGAATTTGAGAAGGATCCTTTGAACAAAGCCAGACTCTACACATGTGTCCTGTAACCAATCAAGGCAAAAGCATTTTATGTGTCCAGTGACACATGAAGTAACCACTTGGCACCTACCATGTATCAAACCTTGATCTTACCAACAATGATCTCATCATTGTAGGCAAACAAATGTAATGAGACATTGTACTTGTCTTTAAAGTTTATAGCCTATTAAAGAAAAGAGATGAGTAAACAAGATAGATCATGGTGACTGCAAAAATGCAGATCCCACAAGGACCTTTAGAGAGTCCTGAGACTGATGCCAACAGGATAGCTCAAGAAAACTCCATGAAGAAGATAGTACATAAACACACCAGGATGGTAATAAAGTGGAAACTCCACTTTATTCAATTCCCTACCCTGTGAAGATGTGGGGTTTTCTGTCCAGTGAATTCCCTCAGCAGGATTAAACTAAGGATTCAATTTCATTTTAATTGCATTAAATCCCAGAAGACTAAGAAAATTGCAAATTCAGTCCCTAAAGTGAAAAGACTATACCAGTATCAGTCTTCATATTTAACTGAAGCAGATGCAAGACCCACTAATTAGCAGAGGCAAAAAGAATAATTTAAGATTTTATTTAATTGAAAGCTCATAACTTATAACACAACGATTATTTAATTAGCTCATTCTTATATTAATCTCTCTCCCTCATACTTATAAATTCCATCAAGTTAGCTCACCATACTTAGGTATTTAATAAAGTTTTCTGAACTCATTTTCGTATGGATAAGCATTGTTCTACATATGCAGGAAATGAGTTCTACAGATTCTATCTTGAGTACCCATTATAAAGGGAAAAACTGAAGGGCAATTATATACAAATAAAAGGGTGATTTAAATTTTTTGACTGTTATTTCTTCTTCCCAAACTCCCTATCCTCAAACTCTCAACTTTGGTAGCGGAATTAGAAGTTATTTGAACTCTAACTGTTGAAAACATGAACATGTTTTCCAACAGAGGGAACTTCTCTTTGCCCATAAATACTAGAAATATATATGCAATTATCTTTAGTGACCTTTTGCATAGAAGATGTTCCAAGGAAAAGCAACTTCTCTGTAATACATGATACATATGCCAAGTCCGCAGATATTCAATCAATTGTTGGTGCTCTCCTATATACTGGTGTTGATAATTCTTATTTTTTACCATGTATTAGTGTGAGTTTATGTGTACAAATGAGTAAATGAATAGGTTTGTGCATGTGTGTATGTAGGATGGTGGAAGAATTGGTTAAGGAGTCCTTTTTAATTTTAAATTAGCACTAAATTCAAATTATGTGATATAATTCATATTATAAAGTAATATAACAGCATAATAGAAAACTTGGAAAGTGAAATATGAAAAACAAGTACTCTTACCACTCTAACCCAACCATAGTTATACTTTCTTGATGATTAGTTTTGTATAGTTGTAATATTTTTTCAGTTATTTCTGTCCCATCATTATCACCTTGTAACATAAGCATTTTGCCGTGACTCTGTAGAATTTTTGTCTTCTTTTCACTCACATTCTTTCTCTCTCTCTCTCTCTGTCTCTCTCTCCCCCTCTCTTCCTCTCTCTGTTTCTCTCTCCCTCCTGTGTCTGCAGTCTTTTCCTTGTTAATCTCTACTTTCTTCCCACATCCATTCCTCCTTAGTCTACCACTATTTGGCTTCGGCTTCACTCTTACTGAAATTGTTCTATCTAGGCCAAAAAATGACTTCCTACTTTCATAAATGAAATGGAGAGTCAACTCTTATCCTTATCTTAATTTGTTTTAGGAATGAAATGGGAGATCGGGGTGGGTAGGCAAATTGTTATCAGAATTGGGGGCAGGGTGGGGTATAAGGGAATCTATTAGAAATCTTGAGATGACATAGTTTAAATGTTGCTAAAGTATCTGCATTTTCACACTGAGATTCTTTCCCAGACTGGAGAGTTAAAGGGGTAGCAACAGATAAATGGCCAAGCAGATATGATAGAATAAAGTTGGTCCCCTCTTCACTTTTTTGCCTTTTTTGGACTCGAAAGCTCAGGACCAATAATGCTAATAAACTACAGCTTCATTTTTCTTGCTCAGACTCCAGGTCTCTCCCCTAATTCAGGACCCTTTAGCCTGCTACATTAACAATTATAGTAACTTCTAACCAGCATCCCAGCCTCCAGATAATTCCCTCACTAATCCAACCTCCATAGTCATGAGGATGACCTTTCATATGTGGAAATGCTATATCATAAAATGGCCGAAGTTTCACCACTTTAACCCAACTGTGGTTATAATTTTGTAATGTTTAGCTTGACATAATTGTATTTATATGTATAGTTTCTGTCCTACCAGCATCACTTTGCCATAGCATAAGCATTTCCATATGCCTCCTGGGAATATAGTAGAAAAGATTTTTCATAGAACTTAAACTGAATGAGTATTGCTCCAATGCTGTCAGAAGCCCTTATTTTAGGAACTCAATAATAACAATGTACAGATAACAAATAGTAGTAACCAAACCACCAGGATTCAAATCTTGCCTCAAACTAAATAGTCTGTGACTTTGAACAAGTCATTTGATATTGTTATGACACTATATCTATATTAGAGAAGACACAATAATATTTATATCATATGATTGTTGTGAGATCAAATAAATTAAATATTAATGTAAGTAATATAAGTGTTTAAAACAGCGTCTGGCACATAGTAACACATGCATATGTGTGTGTGTATGTGTATATATATACCTCTCTCTCATATTATTACATCTGGAAAGCATGAGGAAAACATACACACAGATTATATTATATTTTATGGGAGGTAGGTAATTTAGTATAATAGAAAAATCAAAGACTGGACTTCAGAAGACTTTGTATCTAATCTAGCTCTAACACTACTAGTTACTATGCAACTTTGGGCAAATCTCCTTACCTAGCTATTTACTACAATTATTATATCCTATAGGTTTCACAGATGAGGAAACTAAGTGTGAGAGAGTCTCTTGGCCAATGTTTCACAAATGGGAAATGAAACCAAGGACTCAAAAGTAACTCCATACAACACTGCAGCTTCTGTAAAATACATGCATTGAATCAAGAGATCCTGAAAATTCTTTGATGAGTATCAATTACATGATACTCTAAAATAGCAACAAGTTAATAAATATAGACGTCCTACTCAGTTAAAACGTATTAACTGAGACATTATTTAACACTTTTTAATAGACATTCTTACAAAACAAATAAAACCATGTCTGCTGATTACAAACAGAAAATATTATCTCATTCTTTACTGTGAAATTCATTTTTCTTTTTCCATTTCTTGACACAGTACCAAAAATCATAGACATTTAAGGATTGTTCTTTTTTTTCTTCCTGCTTGTTTGACTGTGATGGAAAATAATGAAAACCTCTACTGTCAAGAACTGTTGCAGTGTATTCAGAAGCTCTACTAGTAACAATAGACATCTTTATGTCAAAATTACCTTTATTGAGATATTTCCTCTTCCTTCTTTGATTCAAAAGTATGTTTTACAATAGCAGCATGAAGCCTACGTTAAGTATAAACTTCAGGAAGTACAATTGAATAGTATAATATGTTCAGTACCAAAGTTCACACTGCATGTCTCTTTACTGGGCATATAACAAAGCTTCAAAGATTCCAGAGTCAGGTTCCAGGCTCCTGTAATTGGAGGGTAGATATCTTCTCTCTCAAATTAGTGCCCAAAATAGACTAGAAATAAGCAGATGGTCCTGACTAGAAGCTCAGTGAGAAAGCTTATGTTAATAAGTCCCCAGTTATGAATTAAAGATAAAAATTATTTAATGTAGAAATATCATTACAGTCCAAGGAGACAAATAGAACTAGGTGCAACTATAGAGCTATTTAAGCCAAATGCTCCCTTTTTAATCAAGGAAATTGAAGTTCAGAGAGGTTAGTAAGGTAATGTCTCTCAGTAAGTTCAGGAAAAAGCAGGGACTGGAATTCAAGAGTTAGGACTTTTATTGCAATGTAACTTAAAATGTGTTTTTCAATGTGCCATTTAACGTGTAAGACTGACATCATGCTAGCCTACCAGAGTCTGTCATTCTATTAACTGTAGACACATTGTTTTGCTTTTGTTTTTAATGAACTAAAATGGAGTATTTTCAATGAACACCTTGCTGCATATGAAGTTGTTAAAAATTTACATTCAAGCTAAACCTGAAGTGAAAGAAACTGCCAGGGATGCCATAGGGAAAGTGTTATGTTATTGCAGAAAAGGATGAATTCATTTTCAAACCTAAATATAAGCAAAAAAGGATATTTTTTGCTGCCTAAGAGTTTGGACATCCCCCTTCTCAGTGCAGGTAGTAAAGTAACAAAGTAAAGAAGCAACCACCAGGGGCTTCCCTGGTGGCACAGTGGTTGAGAGTCTGCCTGCCAATGCAGGGGACACGGGTTCGAGCCCTGGTCTGGGACGATCCCACATGCCGCAGAGCAACTAGGCCCATGAGCCACAACTACTGAGCCTGCACGTCTGGAGCCTGTGCTCCCAACAAGAGAGGCTGCGATAGTGAGAGGTCCGCGCACCATGATGAAGAGTGGCCCCCGCCTGCCGCAACTAGAGAAAGCCCTTGCACAGAAAAGAAGACCAAATACAGCCATAAATAAATAAATAAATTTAAAAATTAAAAAAAATAAAAATAAGAAGCAACCACCAGCAAGAGAGAAGTGATTCCACATGGGAAACACAAAGAGCTCTTGAGTCAGGGACAGAGAGCTATGGCATCCTCAGTCACAGCCAAATTTCAAAGATCATGTTAAAAGAAAACAAGGCAAAGCCTCTGTAAAAAGCACATGTTACAGACTAAAAATACAAATATTGTATTTGGAACAAGTGAATAGGAAAAGATACACTGAGTCATAAAGGCTTCATCATGAGAATTAAAAATCCCACTAAAACTCTGATGGTGTGAGGTGGCAGGAATATGACATCATTAGGAAAAGTCAGATTGACCCAACACAAATATTATTCCCCTGGCCAAGTTGGCTACAAATTATTCTCAGCTCCTTTCATATGAGGACCCACTGAATGATATTGATATCATTCCTTAGAGCATTAGCACCATCAAGTATGATTAATATTGCACAGATATGCATAAATATGTTTAATTTTTGTGGGAGTCAACTTCAAATTTTAGTTTTAGTCATTTAAAAATGATTTGTTATCTTTGTAAACACCTGAGTGAAAAATATCTACTTTACCCTCTTGATATTGTTAAAGATAAATAGTTGTCAAAACTCAATAAATCCTCTGTTTGAGATTCAAGATTTTCATACAGGATGTAATGAAAACAGTTAGGGTAGCACAGCTCCCTACTAGACTTCATAACCACAGACAAACACACATGTCCCTTCCCTGAATTCCATGTGGGATTACTCTATATTGCTGTAGAATTATGAAATCAAGAGCAGGAGGCAGAGGTCCAATCCCACAACTCTTAAACCTAACAGTACGTTGCTGCTCAGCCTCTCCTTGACAACTGAAGAAATCTAGTTTTGTTTTCCCTTACTGTGTATTCTATGTAATTGATCTTGAATGTATGTTGGGTTTTGATACTTACAGGTTTCATTTTTCTATGTGATTGTATTTATTTGTTTAGTTTTCTTATAAACATTATCATGTGCCATGTTACTCTTAGGTTCACTGACTGACTTTCTCTATTCAAACCCCTGAAACTTTTATTTGTGTGATACAACTTGATATCATTTAGTGCAAAACATCATTTATCTAATTTATACATTTCAATATTTTTTCATCTTTATTATCAAAAATAATCCAAATAATCACTAAAGTAGATTAGATTACATTAAAATTAAAATTATATATGAATATATACATATATGTATATAAAATGAAAAATATATACATATATTACATATATGTATAATAACTGAGAACTCTATATGTTACAGAAAACACTAATTATGATAGAGTGTGTCCATTCACTTCTAGAGCTTAGTGCCAGCTAGAAAAAAATAGGGAACCTCAGCTAGAGAAAATAGAAACACAATATCTAAAGTTCACTCTAGTTTTCTGTAGAAGTTTTACTGAAAGTTTAAATCAGAGATTACAAATTTGTTCTCTCTTATATGCCAACTCAATTAATTGTCAGAAGCAATTTTGGGACAGAGTCTGAGACTCCGTCTGCTCTCAGCAGGAAAAGATGTTGTATTTGAAAAAAATATGCCTGCTATGGTTGATGAAAGAGGACATCAGGCCATGTGGCTGATGTAATAACAATCTAAGGACTTAGAGAATATCATGCTCACAGTTATGTTGGGTCAGGCACAAAATAGCTTGAGAAACACAAAACATGACTACCATTCTAATGGATCTTGTATTTTATAGAAAAGTCTTATATGTAAGAATGAACAAGAACATGTAGTTGCTTAAATATAGTTGCATGTAATGAAAGGATTACTTCTGCAATATGTGCTAGACATGCTGTAAGAATTCAGAGTCTTATAAAAGCAATAAAAGGCAATAAATTAGCATGGTAATTTGATTAAAGACAGCTATTCATGCCCTTAATAATGACTATGTGCAAATGATAAACACAGTTGCTAATTTTAACAAAAAAATTAGAAAATGAACATTTCAAGTTGACATTTTAAATGAAGTTTACTTTAACATCCCAAACTGTCAAATATTTAGGAAAATCTAATGAAAGTTGTGTAAGCTCAGTATACTGAAAACCAAAAACCATTGCTGAGAAACTTAAATAAGATCCAAATAAACAAAGAAATGTACAATATTCATGAATTGAGAAACTCTATAATTGTAAAGATGTCAATTCTTCTCAAATTGATCTCAATCAGAATGCAAGCAGAGGTATGTGTGTGAAAACTGACAGGCTATTTTTAATGCTATTATATGGAAACAAAAAGCATCAAAATAGTTAAAACAATCTTGAAGAAAAACAAGACTGAAGAACTAATACTACCATATTTCACTTTTACTATAATTAAGAGAGTATAGTATTGGCACAAGAATAGAAATTTAGATCAAAGAAAAGAATAAACAGTTTTGTGTTGTTTAAGATCCATACTTTTAAAGTCATTTACAACAAAGTATCACTGCAATTCAATGAGGAGGGGACAGCACTTTAAATAAATGGTGCTGGTGAAGTTGGGTGTTTTATATGGACAAAAAGTAAATCTTTACTCCTACCTCAGACCATTCCAAGCATTTAATTCAAGATGGACTATAAACCTAAAGGTAAAACCTGAAAAAATAAAGCTCCTAGAATAAAACAAAGACAAATATTGTAGTGACCTTGGACTCAGCAATTTTTGAAACAATAAATAAAATTCACTAACCATAACATAGGAGATTAATGAATAGAACTTATTAAAATTAAAACAAAAAATCTTTTTATAAATACATTAATAACATGAAAATGCAAGCCACTAGCTAAGAGAATATATTTTCAATATATATATCCATATATATAGAAAAGAAAACTCTAGGATATATTTTAAAAAACACTATAAATCAATTAAAAACATGGAAAATATGGGCAAAAGACTAAGTAGGCACTTTAAAATGCCTAATTTATAAGGCACTTTCAAATGCTTTCTACATATGTGACAAAGATGTTAAACATCACTAGTTGTCAAGGAAGTAGAAATTAAAACCATGTCAAGCAGTTGTATACATCCAACAGAATGATAAAAAGTAAAAAGATGGAAAATATTGTATTGGTAAACATATGTAGTAACTAAAAGTCTTACAATGGGATATTACATATGACATATTATATACGACATATCTGTTATCATCTGTGTATCTATCTGTCATCTATCATAGGATTTTAAACTGCCACAATCAATTGGTACAGCCACTATGGAGAACAGTATGGAGGTTCCTTAAAAACTAAAAATAGAGTTACCATATGATCCAGCAATCCCAATCCTGGACATTTATCTGGAGAAAACTATAATTCAAAAAGATACATACATCACAATGTTAATAGCAGCACTATTTACAATAGCCAAGACATGCAAGCAACCTAGGTATCCATCGACAAGTGAATGGGTAAGGAAGATGTGGTACATATACACAATGGAATATTACTCAGGCATAAAAACAAATAAAATAATGCCATTTGCCAGCAACATGCATGGACTTAGAGATTATCATACTAAGTGAAGTAAGTCAGACAGAGAAAGACAAATATCATATGATATTGCTTATATGTGGAATCTAAAAAAACGTACAAATGAACTTATTTACAAAACAGAAACACACAAACTTCAGAAACAAATGTATGGTTACCAAAGGGTAAAGGGGGTCGTGAGGGATAAATTAGGAGTTTGGGATTAAAATATACACACTAATACATGTAAAATAGATAACCAACAAGGACTACTGTATAGCACAGGGAACCATACTCAATATCTTGTAATAACCTATAATGGAAAAAAGTCTTAAAAGTTATATATATATATATATATATATATATATAACTGAATCATTTTGCTGAACACCTGAAACTAATGCAACACTGTAAATCAACTGTATTTCATAAAAATTTAAAAAAATTAAAAGACACTATACATAAAAACACTTATGAGTTTTATAGACATTATGTTGAGTGAAAGAAACCATAAAACAAAGTACACACTGTATGAATCCATTTACATTGCTTATGGGAAAAAGTAATAATAGATGTCAGAAGAGTGGTTACCTTGGGATGAGAGGATAATGGTATTGACAGGGAAGAGGAATCAAGGAATTTTCTGAAGCTCTGGAAGTGCCCTGTAGTTTGGCTTAAGTGGTGATTACATTGATTATGTATCTGTGAATATTCATTGAGCTGCACACTTAAAACTAGTGACTGTTATTGTACATGTGTTGTATCCCCCAAAAAAGTATACGATTTAAGAAGTTGCTCATATTTTATAATTAGATTGTTTACCATTGAAAATATAATAACATGGACTAACATTTTTAAAGTACACATTTATACATGCATGCCTTTTTAGAACCAAAACAGAACTTAGAAATCATTTTATCTAGTATTTACCAAAGCATGATGTATGACCCACCTTTGGGAGTATCCTCCAGAGAACTTGTTCAACATGGGTTCCTAGGACACATACAAGGCATATTGACGCAATTCTCTGAGGATAGGATCTGGAAATCTGTATTTTAAACATACCGCCTAAAAAATATTTATGTCTGCTAAAGGTTGAGAATTACAATTTAAATCCACCTCTTAAGTTTACAGTTAAAACTTGAGTCTGAGTTGGTCCAAGGATATATAATAATCACTGGCACAATCAGGTTAAGATTCAAATAAATTTTGGTCAACTTCATGTATAACAAAGATATCTCATTGTATCTTCATAATTGCACAACATGGTAGCTGTTTTTTATCTTTAGCTTTTACATATAGAAATCAATCCCCAGAAATTTTATCTCACCCAACTTCAGAAAATGATTAAAAGTTAGCTCCAGGGTTCAAATTCATACCTTCTGACTTAGAGTCCATTATCACTCTGTACTTTCCACTATCTTGTAGATAAGTATTAACTGCACAGTCCCCACAATTTTATAACACAGATTAAATGCTTTTGGTATGGATGGAATGGTAAAGCAACTCAAATACAGCAGAGTTATTATTTTTTTTAATATCTTGTAAATAGCAGCACTACAGGGCACTGCTATGTAATGTGACCAGGTGAAAAATTCTACACCATTACCCAAATGTTTCTTGTCATGTCCTCTTAATCTTTCAAATATTCAGCTTCAGCAATTCTTAAAATGGCATTTCTGATATTCAGATAAATAGAACTCTCTGTATTTTACTCACCACAAGTTTCCCTTTTGGAATCTCTAAATCTATTTTTAACAAAGTGACTTATTGTATGAAGGCTTAATTTAGGCAATTAGATAATTGCCTTTGGGTTGAAAATATTAACCTGGTATTGAACCAAAAGGATAAGTATATGCCAGATGGGATGAAGAGAAAGGATTAAGATATTAGAAAAACAAAACAAAGGCTCACTTTTTTAGTCCCATATTTTGAAGAAAAAAGCAGCATTTTCCCTGAGACAATTGTAAGCAGCATTTGTTGCATGTTAGTGATTCTGGAGCCCAGCCAGTCTGTGAGAAACTTCTCAGAGAAAAAGTCTCATAATTATGCAACACTTATGATCTATCAGGCACTTCTTAAAGTGATTTTATGTGTATCACCTCATTTCAGACATAAAAAAAAAAAAGTTGAAAAGAAAGTATTATTACTATCTTTATTTTATTAATCGAGGCACAGATGGGTGAAGTAACTTGTCTAATCTATCACTCTCTCTGTGGTTACACATTACTTTGTGTATTTTCTATTGTTTTACTACCATGTCCTGCCTTATATTTGATAGAAGAAATAATTGTCGAAGAATATCTTGCTTTGGTTAGGTTTCAAGATACAGGTTTCCCTAGACCTCTAAAAATAGAATATTCCTAAGAAAACTTTCACAAGCTGAAATGGTGTAAAGTAAAGAAACAATTACCTTTGTTTTGTCATAAAAGCAAAAATATTCTTTGGATTTCTTTTAGTTAGTGAAAACAGGTACTAATGTAGGTCTTTCATAAAAACAAAGTGACATAAAGCCAGCTTTGGAAAAGTGAGGATACCTGTACCTCAATGCAACTAAAAGGAACAAGGTGAAGTCTTTGAGAGAGGATAACCAGGAAAAGTTGGGCTAACAGCATCATTAACTACAAAAAGAGTAACAATTACTGAAAACCTATGTGATGGGGACTACAGTAAGTGCTTTACTTACATTATATCATTAAATCAACAAACACTATTTACTCTTTTTATCTAGATAAAAATGCGCTTAAGTGGGAATAACTTGACAATTATGACAGCATGAGTTAAATGACAAAGCAAGAATTCAAACTAAAATCTGTTTCCAAAGCCCATTTATTTCTCCCCACTGCACTAAATACCAAATTATCTATGTCCCCATTTATTGTTGTTTGCTTTAACTAAATAATGGCATGGATTCAGACTGTTTTAAATATCATAGAGAAAAGCAGAGTTATTTAACTGTGAAATGCTAACATCAGAGGTGTGAAGAGATATCACTCAGCTTCTTCTCAGGAAGAAATAAATCTATTCTTCATTCGAAAGCCCCTACGCTCAGTGGAAGAAACAGAAAAAAATATGACACAGTAAAGATTTTCTACACTGCCTGGGTCTTCTCAATCTTTCAGGAAACAGTGCCATGAAATGGAATGTCAAGTAATTTTTACTTCAGAGCTTTGGTATCATTTTCACAGTGAGCACAGAAATTGGAAACAAAAGCTTAGGAAGTCTAGCTTCTTAGTACTTGACATGTTAATCTCAGGGAAGACAAAGGGGCAACAGGCAGCACGCTAACTCTTAGATATTTTATATGCATCCGCTAAAGATAAGTTAGTTTACTCAGGTTCAATAGCAAATCTATGGATTGGGTTTATTTTACTGCTTCAACATTACATAACACGAGAAAGTAGCAGCTTGAAAGTGGATACACATTTTTTTTTAAACAAAGTCCATTAACTGTATTCAGTCATTCAACAAATATTTGTCATGATAAGGAAGAACCATCCTACAGTCTGAAAACATTCGTTTTATCAGTCACTCAGTGTTTCAAAACCTACCAATGGCTCTCCATCTCACTTGGAATGAAATGCGAAGTTGTCAGAAGGTCCTACAAAATCCAGCAGTATCTCCACACCATTATACCTTTGATCGAATTTCCTTCTCTTATACATCTATTATGAAGCTCCAGCTTATGTACCTTGATCAATCTCCTACCGCAGTCTTTACATTAGCAGTTCTCTCTGCCAGGACTGCTTTTCTTGCCAATATCAGCATGCCTCACTCTGTCACTTCTTTCAAATCTTTACTCACTTTACCAAGGAGCCCTTTCCTGACACACTATTTAAAATATTCATTTCAGATGGTAAAATGATGAGTACCTCATCTGCAGTTCTCCTTAAACTCCTTTCCTGCTTTATTTTTCCCCGTAGCACTCATCACCTCCTATGTACTGTTTATTTATTTGTTTATTTGTATTGTCAATATTTCCCTACAGACTAAAGCCACACATGAGCAGGGTTTACTGTCTCTTTTGCTTACAGCTGTGTCAACAACTCCTGAAACCATGCCTAACATATAGGAGATACTCAATAAATACTTTTTTTAAATAAATGGGTAAAGGAATGAATGGATAATTGAAATTATGGGCTGATCTAGTAGAGAGAAAGCCAAGTTAACACAAGATCAAAGGACCAAGCAAAACTGGTCTTGTGTTTGAAATCTAGAAACAGGGGCCAATGAACATGAGGATGAGTGATGTGAAATGAGGGCAGGGTGGTAAGCAAATGCCAGGGATTATAGAGCCCTCAGGACTGTGAAAAGCATTTTATATTGTGCTCTAGGGCAATAGGAATTCTTTGGTAGCCCGTAAGGAGGAAAGTGATGACAACTAACTTGTATTTTAAAAGCTCACCCTGGTTATGATGTAGAGAGTTAATTAGATGAAGGCAAGAATGGAACCACTGCAGATGACAAGGTGAGAAAAAGTGATAACATTTAAGAGCAGGAAAATCATGGAGAGATACTGTTATGTTGTTGGGAAGACTTTTTAAGAGTCCCTGAGGACTAAGGGATCTAATTTTGCTGGGGTAAGTTCCTGTTATGATCATTCACTCTTTCAACACATAGTTGAAATTTTCTAGGCACTCTGAAAGATACAGAGGTGGCTTACAATCAATTTTTTTTATATAATTGCATTGGCTTAGTTTTGAAAAAGTTACTTCCTCCTTGGCAATTCAGCTATAATTAGAGTAAACTATTACTAGAGAGAGAGAGAATTAAAATTCATAGATAACCTAAGTTATATCAGAGACAAGTGCTGTATCTCAGTTATTTAATCCTCTTACCAACCCTGACAAATGAGACGATTTTGTTACAGAGGCTGAGCTAATTTTTCCAAGAACAGGCAGATATGTGGTGGTTGAGCAGAAATTCATACTTTCTGGTTCCAAATATCCTGACTTTTCCACACTAGATTCAATATTGCAAAAGTCGTGGCTTCATAAAGTAATCTATATAATTGTTCACTTTGCCTTATTTGAAAAACACACACACACACACACAGGCATTCACACACATACACATGCATACACTCACATGAAAAAACAGAAAAAATCAAACTTTTGATTAAAAAGTATAGCCTTAAAAAGAGTCGCAGGGCTTCCCTGGTGGCGCAGTGGTTGAGAGTCCACCTGCCAATGCAGGGGACACGGGTTCGTGCCCCGGTCTGGGAAGATCCCACATGCCGTGGAGCGGCTGGGCCCGTGAGCCATGGCCGCTGAGCCTGCGCGTCCGGACCCTGTGCTCCGCAATGTGAGAGGCCACAACAGTGAGAGGCCTGCCTACCGCAAAAAAAAAAAAATTGTAGATAGTCCATGAATGCTTTTTTAAAGAACCCGGTGCTTTAGATATAATTTAATATTGTTCTCAGTTTTTAATTATTCTCAATCATTATTTAGTTTAACCTCATCTTTGACCTCAGGCATAAGTAGAATATTTCTTTCAATTCACCATAGCTAGATTTATACTTCAAATTAAAAATGTTTCCTTTGACATGCTTCTAATGATCTAGACGCTAGAATTAAAACAGCTCTTCTTTTTTTTAATCCTGTGAGGAAAAAATGATTCTAGAACTTTACTTAAAGTTTATCAAAGATCTGGGTTTATTTTGCCTTGTAGAATTCTACTTTTAACCTAAGACACACTGAGAAAATATTTCCCCCAAAAGGAAAAATAGTCATTAGTCTCCTCTGTCATCCATTCCTAACTCTTCTGACTTCCCTTCAAAAAGACTATCAAAGTAAGAAATCTTATACACTACTATATATATAGGATGGATAGCTAATATGTACCTACTGTATAGCACAGGAAACTCTACTCAATACTCTGTAATGACCATTATGGGAATAGAATCTAAAAAGAGTGGATACATCTATATGTATAACTGATTCACTTTGCTGTACATCTGAAACTAACACAACACTGTAAATCAACTATACTCCAATAAAAATTAATTAAAATATATATATTTAAAAAAGAAATCCCTTTCCATAATAACACCATGCTATCCATTCAGTTGTGTCCCCCCACCACACACACACACACGTGGGCACGCACACACACACACACACACAAAGATACGTTGAAGTACCTCTGAATGTGCCCCTAATTTGGTAAAAAAGTCATCGCAGATGTAACTAATTAAGATGAGGTCCTACCGAAGTAGGGTGGATCCCTAAAGCAATTTGACATCATTATGAGATGCCATATGAAGACAGAGACACATGGGGAGAACGCAGAGATTGAATTTTTATGCAGCTTCAAACCAAGAATCACCAAAGGTTGCCAGTGAATCACCAGAAGCTAGCAAAGAAAACAAGGATTTCAGAGGGAGTACGGCTATGCTGACACCTTGATTTCAGACTTCTAAGCTCCAAAACTGTGAGAAAATAATTTTTGTTATTTTAAGCCACATAGTTTGTGGTAATTTGTTCCTCAGCCCTAAGAAACCAATACACAATATAAATTTATATATCTATTATAGATTACAACATTTTTTATGCATTGTATTTAACTCAATTTCTCAATGTAATCCTTTCTTATATTTATTTTATCCATTTTAAATACATTGCCAATCCCTTAACCTGGTATTTATTTTTCAATAACTGCTCAGCACTTTCCTCACTTTATTAAAGTCTCGGTTGGAATGTCTCCTCCCAACAGAGGCCTTCTCTCTCCACCCGATTTAAAATAACACCTCACATCATATCTTATCCCCTCACTCTATTTTGTTATTTTTATACCACATAAAAATCCCTGACAGAGCCAGAGACCTTCAAGATGGTGTAGGAATAAGACATGGAGATCACCTTCCTCCCCACAAATACATCAGAAATACACAAACATGTGGAAAAACTCCTACAGAACACCTACTGAATGCTGGCAGAAGACCTCAGACTTCCCAAAAGTCTGGCTGACGTGGGTCTTGGTGTTCCAGCCAGGTGTCAGGCCTGTGCCTCTGAGGTGGGAGAGCCGAGTTCAGGACATTTGTCCACCAGAGACCTCCTGGCTCTACATAATATCAAACGGAAAAAGCTCTCCCAGACATCTCCATCTCAACGCTAAGACCCAGCTCCACTAAACGACCAGAAAGCTACATTGCTGGACACTCTATGCCAAACATCAAAATAAGCTTCAGATGATTGAACAAAACAGCCATCATGTTACAGATGAGGAACTTGTTCTTAGTACTAATTTAAAATTAGAAAGGAAAAATTTCATTCACCCAATGATAGAAACTGTATATCTGAAAGAAACACCATCTAAGTCTAGCTGACCTGAATGCCAAGAATGGTATTGTTGTTTCTAAGGTGCCTTCTTAAAAGATTCCAGCTTTTAAGGCACTAGTTATTCAGATTGTTTTATATACAGCAAAGGTATATTATCTATTATTTATTTCTCAAGACCTCTTCTTTGCAAGGTTAAAATAGAAACTCTGCTTCATTTTCATAAAACAAATTTTCTCTATAGAAGAATGTCGGCAGAGATTACTAAAGAGATTTTCTTATAATAGGAGCTTTTAAAGGGCATCAGACACACTCTGAATTAACTTATTCATTCATTCTTAATTAAATGCTGTGCCCCTGCTATGGGGCAAAACTCAGACTGAGCACTCCGAGGGCTTTAAAGATAAATATCAAAGAGTTCCTGTGTTCCAACCCCTGGGAAGAAATAAAAAAGGTGCATAAATCAATATAATTTTATTTAAGAAGTGATAAATCCATAAGATAGGCATCTAATTGTTAGGGGAAAAAAAGAGAGATTTGAAGCCAGAGCTGGGCAGTTTCAAGTTCTCAGTGAGGTTTGATACTCTATTTATTCTCCTTCTCTTTAATCCTACAAGTGGTAAGCCCTTGCCATCATTTCTAGTCTCTGGCTGACTCACCACGCTCGTTTGTTCCCTTAACTTTGCCAACACATCTGTAAATCCATTAAAGTCCATTCACTAAAGCTGCTTCATCTGAACCTCTGGGGAGAATTCTATTTCCTATGACACAATTGCTGTACTTATATTTCCTGGTTCATGGTAGGCACACCCAATAAATGGCAGCTACTATTATCACACATTGGACCATTCCTAATAATCATGTAGCCAAGTGCAGGCAGACATGAATTACTACTGCAGATATACATTCAACAGTATTAGTCTTGAACTATACCCCTCTGACCTTCCCATTAACTCACATATAGATGGTATCAATAAGTAAATGTACTAGAAATATTTGTTACAAATATATGTGAAATAGCAGTCTGCTTTTAAGAAAATTACCCAGAGTTGCCTGTTTTAATCTTTCCCACAAGTACTATAATATTTTCATCATTTATGATTAATAATAATGCTAACTGAATATTTTTCAATTTGTGTTGTTTCCCTTTCAAATAATAAAGCAAAAATTCTATTTTTTAGTGACATTTTTAATTATGAAAAGTGAAATTAGTAGAAGAAATGAAATCTAAAACAAAACCTGAGCCAGGAGCTTGGGCATGGCCCCATCCAATACTAAGTAAATATCCAGGTTTTTGTTATTGTTGTTCTTTGCTTCTATATCACTCAGATGCTGGAGTTTGCCTGGTGGTGAACAGGATCAACAGGTTGATAGCTCTTTCTTGATTCTGTGGGTGGTGTGCATTCTTAATTAGTGGAAACGTTTGTCTGGTTAATTCCTATACTGAATGAGACTCTGGCATGCTAACTAGTTGTGTGATCCTTGAGGGGTCAGCATCCCCCCCACAACTTCTAAGTGGGACAAGCTGTGTTCAGCAACCCGCTCAGTCCCCATTCATCATAGGAATAGGGGATTGAAATCACTCCTCATGTATGAGAAGTTCCCAAGTGTAGGTCATAAGCTTGCACTTGCAAAACTGTTTCCAAATTATGTTAACAAAGGGGGTACAAATCTTCACTATTAAACAGGAGAGGACTATTGGTAGGAGATAAATTCACACGCCCCTTAAATGTAACGTTTATATTTTTTCCAGTTCTCTGAGGATGATCAAAGAAATTTAGAAAGAAGAAAAGAAAAAGAAAAGCAGGGTATCCTAAGTAACTGCCTTCCCTGTATCCATCTCTCCTGCCCTTCTCTGTGAATAACGAGAAACTGTCACTCGTACTTGAGTTTGGAGGCCTGAAAGTTTCCAACAATAATAGTTGCAGGAAAGGCTATAGCCTGAAAGAGGAGTGGGTAAAGGAAGAGGTAGGAGATTTAAGTTTAAAAGAACCCAGGCTCTAGGAAGAAGGGGAAGTAGAAATTTGATAAAGATATAGTGGCACCTCTCAGGAAATTTGAGGGACAAAATATGATGTCCCACAGTAGAAGGGTTATTGAGGCCTTATCCATGTGTTAAGTGCAATAGAACTAGGCAATTAGGAAAAAAGACTGGCTAGACCAATCATACCAAGACTCTCCAAAATTCCAACTCTCTTAAGATTTAGATAATAATATTGTAAGACAATAATATTGAGAGCTTAGAGTTACTTGTTGAGTAAAAGTCATTTTCTAGGTTTCCAATATTTGTGCTCACTTGGTAAAGGGAAGGGACTAACCAACTCACTTTCTATTCACAGCAAAATCACCACTGATATGGTCATTGATACGGTAAAAAAAAAAAGCCATCTCAATGATCAGCTAGGCTGATTTTTCTCTAGGACTTTTGATTCCACCAGAAAGAAGCTATAGACACCATAATGGGATTAAAGAAAATAGGAGATAAGGGTCCTAGTACCTGGGTTTCATGAATGTATGAAACCCAGGGCTCAGAGAGATTGAGTAACTTACTCAGAATCACTCAGCTAAGAAGTGGTAAGAGCATGACTCTCGCTCCAACTGGGACTATTTCCACACTGCCTCTCCATTTGAAGATGTGAGCCACTAAATATCTGAATGTTATGTTATTATTACTTTCCCCTTTATTAGCATATCATGCATTTAATCATTTAGTGTCTGGTATAGACAAAATTAACACAGGTTAATGTTGGATAAGGCCAATCTTTTATGGCATTCCACTGTTACTTACCAACATGTGCCTTTTATTTTAAGTTTCAAAAGTTAAAAAAAAATACTGCTGGCATATAAAGCAAGTTTCAATTATTTCATTGGTTGAAACTTATCCTAAGAAAACAAATGTTAAAATCAGAAGTACATGTGCAGGAAGAAATATACTTTAAAAATGTTTAGCCTGCAGGATTAAATTTAATGATAATTACATTTTTAGTACAGAAAATAAAATGATTAACATTTTAAGAGCCCTGATAAAAAATTATAGGCCATTGTATTTTAAAATGCTTGTTGGAAATTAATGATTGGCCTCTGGCATTTTCCACTTAATTTTCTGTCTTATAAAGATTTGAAGAAGAAAAGTGTTTTGTCTAAATCAAACATCTCTTGTATCAGACTGCACACTTAAAAAGTGCATGATAGTTATAAAAATGATTTAATGCTCTCCAATTTTGTTTTCAGACCACTCTTCAGGAGTGCCTGTAAAAAACAGACAAAGAAATAAGAGGGTCTGGAAGGGTGATGTTATGGGCTGAATTGTGCCCCACTCCTGAAATTCATATGTTGAAGCCTTAACCAACCCCAGGAACTCAGAATGTGATTGTATTTGAGTTAGGGCCTTAAAGAGGCGGTTCACTTCAAATGAGGCTCTTAGGGTGGGCACTAATCCAGCTTCATAAGGAGAGGAGATATAAAGACATACAGAGAGACACCAGAGGTGCTTGTACCCAGAGGGATAACCATCTGCCAGCCAAGGAGAGAGGCCTCAGAGGAAACCAACCCTGCAGACAACTTGATCTTGGACTCCCAGCCTCCAGAACTGTGAGAAAATAAATTTCTGTTATTTGAGCCACTTGGTATATGATATGTTGTTATGGCAGTCCTAGGAAACTAATCCACTCAGCATTTATTTATTTAATGACTTGTCATAGAATGCATGGAGAATGTGATATTCTGGCTAACTTAAAGGAAAAGCAATACCATTCATAAGATTATTAACTTTTAAAAATTTATAGGTAATATAATAAAAAAATCATTTCAAACATATTAAATTGCTGTTACAACAATGCTCTAAAAGCTTAAAGAATGTATGTCTTCATGAGGAAAGTCAATTATGATCGAACATTTTGGGGGGCACAATATGGTAAAAAAAAGTATGAGTTTCATTGAGGTCTATAAACAAAATATTTCAAGAATGTAACTGACAATAGAACCCAAAATCATGTATGAATAGCATAATGATGGAATAATCCCCCAACGTACTCATGTGTTTATTTGGGACCCATTTAATAAGCAATAGTGATGAGATATCATAACATAGAGCTGTGCTGTCCAAATGGCAGCCCCTAGCTACACATGGCTATTTAAATTTAAATTGATTTAAATTAAATAAAATTTAAAATTCTATTTTTCAGTTGCACTAGCCACATTTCAAGTGCTTAATAACCACATGTGGCTAGTAGCTAAATTATTAGATAGGGCAGATATAGAACATTTCTAAGTCACCAACAATTCTGTTAAGAAGAATTCCTGTGTTCATGCCCTAGATTTTCCATTTACCAGTCATTTAATCTTTCTGTAACTCAATTAGTTTATTTTCAGGTAGGGAACAATGAGTAAGCCATTCTCAAAAGGTTATGATGAGGATTTAATGAGGTTAACACCTGTGAAGGTCAATTGTAAATTGAGAAATGTACATATAAGTTTTGTGCTATGCTGGTGAAAGCAGTGATGAATCAGATATGAATCCTACTTTGAAGGAGAGTATATTGCATAAGGGAGATAAGACTTGTCAGCAAATAACTATCATACAAAATAGAACGAGAGAGATACGTACTTAATAGGGGACTACAGAGATATTGGAAGATTTTCCCCATTGCCTAGGTATCAAGTCAAAACTGTTAACAAGTCCTCCATGATCTGGTCTTCTGATCTCTTATTTGTGTATTTTGTCTCTTGCCAGGCATCACCTTTCTTTATTCTACATTCTATGTAGATTTAGAGATTTTTTTTTCTAATTCAATTCTTCAGATAGGCCAAACCTCACTTCTAGACTTTTTTTTTTTAAACATCTTTATTGGGGTATAATTGCTTTACAATGGTGTGTTAGTTTCTACACACTTTATAACAAAGTGAATCAGCTATACATATACATATATCCCCATATCTCCTCACTCTTGCATCTCCCTCCCACCCTCCATATCCCACCCCTCTAGGTGGTCACAAAGCACAGAGCTGATCTCCTGTGCTATGCAGCTGCTTCCCACTAGATATCTATTTTACATTTGGTAGTGTATATATGTCCATGACACTCTCTTACGTCGTCCCAGCTTACCCTTCCCCCTCACTGTGTCCTCAAGTCCATTCTCTATGTCTGCGTCTTTATTCCTATCCTGCCCCTAGGTTCTTCCCAATCTTTTTTTTTTTTTTTTTAGATTCCATATATATGTGTTAGCATACGGTATTTGTTTTTCTCTTTCTGACTTACTTCACTCTGTATGACAGACTCTAGGTCCATCCACCACACTACAAATAACTCAATTTTGTGTCTTTTTATGGCTGAGTAATATTCCATTGTATATATGTGCTGCATCTTCTTTATCCATTCATCTCTCAATGGACACTTAGGTTGCTTCCATGTCCTGGCTATTGTAAATAGAGCTGCAATGAATATTGTGGTACATGACTCTTTTTGAATTATGGTTTTCTCAGGGTATATGCCCAGTAGTGGGATTGCTGGGTCATATAATAGTTCAATTTTAATTTTCTAAGGAACCTCCATACTGTTCTCCACAGTGGCTGTACCAATTTACTTTCCCACCAACAGTGCAAGAGGGTTCCCTTTTCTCCACACCCTCTCCAGCATTTATTGTTTGTAGATTTTTTGATGATGGCCATTCTGACTGCTCACTTC
The DNA here is from genome assembly GCF_039906515.1 of Pseudorca crassidens. Lineage (NCBI taxonomy): Eukaryota > Metazoa > Chordata > Mammalia > Artiodactyla > Delphinidae > Pseudorca > Pseudorca crassidens. The sequence goes on from NC_090304.1 coordinate 59,795,633, forward strand.
TAGACTTTGCTCATTTTCTTGGACTGTAACATAAGGCTGGGCTGCTCCATTTTGACCCCCAGATCCTTGCATCCTTTCACCTGGCTGAATCAGCCATTATTTCTCATCCCAGGAAACAGTTCTTCTCAGACCTCTCCTCTGAATCCTATTTAACACCACAATTAGCATATTTCATTGAAATGTCTTGTAAACTGAAATCCCCTGTCCCCCTACTGACTGGGTAATTACAAATCATTAATCTCTTGATCACTGTTAAATCCCCAACACCTAACACACTTGCTAGCTCATAGTAAGAGTCCAATATGTTGACTGAATGAAAGCTAAAGGAGAGAGAAGATGTTTTTAGCTGATGAGTTTGTGTACGTAGGTGAATCATCAAGGAGACGGTATTTGAATGACCTCCTTGAAGTGTGACTTTTTTTTCTGTTTCTACTCAACCTTGTTGTGTGCACCATAAACATAGATTTCAGGTCTCTTCCTCATGTCTGATGTAGGATGTAGCTAACATTTTGGTTCCCAAGCTTAGAATTTGGCATAATTTATCTGGATTTTGCCATTTGATTCATTGCAGGATACTCATGCAAAGTTGGGTAGAAAGAAAAAATAGTAATTATTTCTTAGTCATTTATGCCTAGAAACGTTCCAACCATTGTATATGGATTGTCTCAGGTAACCCTTACAACAACCCAGAGAGTTAAGTATTATATTTACTTGGTAGGTAAATGGAAGCTAAGAGAGGACAAGTGACTTGTCAGATGTTATGCAGTTAGTTAGTAGTGAATCTGGAGGTTGAACCCGGTCTGTCTGGTTTTAGAAACTATTCATATTTCACTGGAACACTAAGGGGACTGTGAGATGGTGACCTCATCTCTCAAACTATAAGTAAAATTTATGTACAAATTAGGGGCCATGTTTCCCTTAGGGGCAGGGTAAAAAATTTCTGATTTTTTATATAATTATGTTCCTCATCTATTATTTCTGTTGTCACAACCAGGTATGTTAAAAATATACTTTACTAGGCTTCCCTGGTGGTGCAGTGGTTGAGAATCTGCCTGCCGATGCAGGGGACACGGGTTCGTGCCCCATTCCAGGAAGATCCCACATGCCGCGGAGTGGCTAGGCCCGTGAGCCATGGCCACTGAGCCTGTGCGTCCAGAGCCTGTGCTCCGCAACAGGAGAGGCCGGCCACAACAGTGAGAGGCCCACGTACCACAAAAAAAAAAAAAAAAAAAAATATATATATATATATATATATATATATATACTTTACTTAAGTTCATTCCATTTCTAGTCTCCTTGGGCATAAATATCTGATTGATCCACATAATTTGTTTCAGTTTCTCAGATTCCATCTATCCCAAGATGTTTTAGTTGGCAATTTACTGTATAGAACAGAAATGTTATTTTCTAAATAAAAGAAAATAACAGCTTATATCAATAAGCAGTGTTCACTATTATCTTTTTACTTATTTATATGTCTATGTATGTATATATGTAAGAAATTTGAGATAAATTTTATAAAAATCTCTGGGGAAAGATGATTCTTTCTGAATATTTTGTAACTTGTTTCCATTTATTAAACTTTGAGTTGATTTATTCAGCTTAAGCTAAACTGATACATTATTCATATTTACTGAAGGACATAAATAATGTTGATTTTTATATCCAAAAGCTTTTTACAAATTCACTAGCAAGTAGGCTATAACTCATTGCCAATGCATTATCAACTCATTAAAACAGGAAATTTATAAGAATTTTTGTTCAGCTCAAGGGACAAAGGGTGTAACATTTACTCACAGGTAAGGTGAATGCTAAATATACCACAGACACATCAGAACAGTGACAAATTGTTATGTGCTCAACACTTTTAAAAAACAACTCTTGAAATCTCTTATAGGCAAGTTGTTCCACTGCATTTTAACTCTCTGTAAACTTGCCCCTCAAACATGGAACACTTAATTTAGTTTGCAAAATAAACATATTGAATGATGACTGGAAAAGTACCCATGTTCCTAACATTCTCAGTGATATCTGTCCTGTCAAAGCCTTTTACTTTTCTCACCAAACGTCCAAACTCCAGGCCTTTCCATAGTATCTTTAAAATGGTCACGTTAGAAAAATAGTGAGAAAAGTATCTTCAGTCATTCAGAATGCTGTTCACTGCGTCATTACACAAACTACTGTGGCCAGTTTGGCAGATCAAATCGATCAGGTCCAGGGAGAGGAAAAAAATAAGGCAAATGGAAACTGATAGCATCAGACAAATATAAAGTTCCTATCAACCCTGCATTCACTTTGCAAGCATTTATCTAAAACTTATTCTGTGATAAGCACATCATATCTACTGTAAATACAGCACAGAAAGGAGGAGGATGCAGACCTTGTGCTCATAGACACTTACATAAGTAACTACAAAATGCAATCATGTGGTTGTAGCAGTATGTTACATAATAGCTTGGATAGCACAATGCATGGTATGTGCAATGCCCTCAATAAATATTAGGGCATTATTATATGTCAAGTAATATTAAAATAATAGCTCCAGCATGAATTCATATATACCATGCATACTATATGTCATTTATATGCTATATGCTATATATGTGCTATTATTGTTAAAAGCAAAGGTTTTTTTTTTTCCTTTTGTTAGGTTCTGAAAAGGAAGTAATATGTTATAGTTAGGATAAGGAAGGAGAGTCACAAAAGCTTCCACAAAATGGTTGAGAAATTAGGTGGATCTTGAGAAATAAATTAGATCATATTAGTATGAAAATACGGAGCAGAATTTTGAACCAGGCATATAAGCAGTAGTTTGCTTACACCTGGAAAATAGGAGCTTGTGTCCTAAATCCTGAACTTTAAGGGCCAACCTCCATCCTTTCTGAGGTCATACTACTCCCCTCCCAAAGCCCGTACCACACCTTCTAGACCATGCTCTGGATATCCAGGTCCCTGGAGTTCCCAGGCGTGTACAGTACTTCATTCCACCTTTATTCTTCTGGGTGCAGATTGCACCATATTATCATAACAATATTACTGAAGGGTGGCCAAGGCTTGGTTCTTTGTTAGGAGTGTGGCTGGAGCTTGGAATAATGGGCTGGGTTGTTCAGATATGTGGGCTTCAGAACATGGACCAGTGTGAAGGTTCAGGGTAATTTCCTTTTGTGCTGCCACATTCTGGGGTACAATTCTGAGGGAAGAAGAAAATTCTAAATTTGAATAGAGCCTTCAAGATCATTATCAAGGTATACTTGTCAAAGTAGTAAGATATGACCCATTTATCAATTTGATAGTTGAGTTTTAGTTTTTCACTATTTATACATATGATAGGTAGGCCTCCATTTGGATGCTTGCCCTAGGCTCTGAAAATGTAAAGGATGGGCTTGTGACCTAACCAGAAAAGTAAAGTTGACCAGGTCATGGTATATGGATCTATGTGAGAGAAAAATGGAAAAGAAAAATAAAGAGTGGGGAGGAAAGGATGACTAGGAAAGTGACATTAAAGTCGGATCATAAAACACTGGTGCTAAGGAGTATGAGATTTATCCTACAGGGTAGTTTGGTAGACAGAATAATGGCTTTCAAGGATGTCTACTTCCAAATTTCTAGATCCTGTAAACATGTTACCTTACATGGCAAAAGGGGTTTTGAAGATGTGATCATATTTACAGATTTTGAGATCCTGAATTATCCAACGTGTCCTAATCTAATTATATGAGTTCTTAAATGCTAAACCCCTTTCTTATGTTGAGAAAGATAGAGATATGGGTACAGAAGAAGAATAGAGAGATTCAACATTGCTGGATTTGAAGTTGGAGGAAGGAACCATGAGTCAAGGAAGGCAAGGGGCCTCTAGGAGCTGGAAAGGGCAAGAAAACAAATTCTCCTCCGGAGTCTCTAGAAAGTAATGCAGCCCTGCTGATGCCTTGATTTTAGCCCAGTGAGACTCACATCAGACTTCTTACTTTCAGATAATAAATGTGTGTTATTTTAAGCCTCTAACTATTTCCTAATTTGTTACAGCAGCAATTGAAAAGCAATACAGGCAGCATCACTGAAAGTGTTTCCAGAAAATTTTATTAGGAGTTAAACAGTAATAAATTCCTGTTGTAACCTTTAGCAATTATTTTGTCACGAATAATAAGATAACCTGACAAATAGCAGCTTACATAGGTGGTGTATTTTTCTGCTTTAACCAGAAGTTCAGAGGTAGGAACTCTGGGCTAGAGAAGCTGTGATAGGACCCAGGATCCTCCTATCTTTCTGCTTTCCCATCCCAACAAATCAATTTGCCTGCTCATGGTCACAAGATGCCTCTTATAGGTTTCATGTCTGCGTCCAAGATATGAAGAAGAAAGGGGATGAAAATATAGGGACCATGCTAGCAGAGGGGGTTCTCCTTTCAAAATATTCTTTCCAGGAGCTCCACCCAACAACTATGCTTAAATTTCATTGGCCAGGACTGGCTTACTTAGCCAACTTCTGGGTAAAAGGAACTCACAGAGATTAGTGTTTTATGTGGACACGTTGCCAGAGTTCTGATAGTAAGGAAGAAATAGGAGAGGGATTTTGGGTAGGTAATGCAAGTTTCTTAATTGTGGGACTTCTCAAAGCTTCTAATAAGTTAGTGTATGTTGTGACTCTCCAAGAGGGATATACAGTTTTCCCCAAACTTATGTGAATAAGGACAAATAGGGTTTTTTTGGGGGGGGGGTTGGTTTTGGTTTTTTGTTTTTTTTTCTTCATATGGAGGAAAACTTCACAAGGCTAGTGGACAGAACAGTTTGTAAAACACTATCATAAAGAAGGGTAGCCATCAAAGGATTCTGAACAGGGAAAAGCCTGATCCAATATCTCTCTGATAGCAGTGTGGCCATGGGAGATAGGGAGGTATCTCTTTGCATATCCTATTCTCATGCTGCATTCAAATTACAAGCTCAACCCCAGGTATAGGAGGGGGACTAAATACTCCCTAGCATTAGATTAGGATAGTAAATGCTTTAAAGTTCTCAGAGTCTTAAACTTTTTACAACTGTTCAGCAAAACAACTAATGGGGTGATTGATCCGGTCTCCAAGAATCTAAACTGATTAACCTTTGTCTTAGTTATTTAGATACACTGGAAAGCCTTTAGGAAGCTAATACTCTAATTATGATTTTGCTTTTTAAGTGCAAAATACTGTCGAGAGCTTTGAATGAATCCTTAGTAGTACGAAAGAGAGAACTCACATCAGAGGTTAGAGACACTGTCTATGATTACATAGCTGTCTGTTGGTGATCTTGGGGCTAGAGCCCGATTCTCTTATTTTTCAGAATGGTTTTGTTTCTATCATTCCATGGGACTATTGGGCAGTAAACTTTTACCTGATGTAGGCATTAGGTTTCAGGGGATAGGACTAGAATGCAGTGTATGTGCATGTATAGATTGCTTTCCCTTCTGTAAAATAAAATTATCATCTCCTACTTTCCACTGCTTCTCAGGAGCTTAAATGAATGAGTTTTGCAAATGTCTTTATGATGATAATATGGTTCTACTTTATTTCAAATATTATCCTATTTGGAATTAAACAGAAAATTACCCCACTGCTGCAACTGAGTTAACATGTGTAGACATAGTTGTTGATTCAGTAATATATTTTAACATAACTTGCTAGATTCATCCTCTATTTATTTATTGAGTTACAGACAGAGCCCTCTGCTGGGGAATGAAGATACAGTGTGTGGGACACACAATTATGGTCCTTGAAGAGACAAAAAAGATTCAGAAACTGGCAACTAAACCTGCAAGGCAACCAGGGTTTAGGAAGAGAAATGGGTTCAGGGTTCAGGGTTCAGGGTTTAGGAAGAGAAATGAGATTTAAGCAGAGGCCAAATCATAAAAAGAGCTCTGTTTACTATAGACGACTTGGGAAGCATCAAAGGCTGTCCAGGCCTCAGAATTCCATCACTAGGACTCCAGAGGAATCAGAGTATGAGCTTAGTTTATAAAGAATGAGGCCTTTTCTCCCCCAGCTACACTCAGCTGCCCCTCCTTTGTGTTCTCCTAGTACCATGGGCACATCCCTAGCTTTGCAATTGTTTCAACATTTTGTAATACTCTGTTTATCTGTGTGCATAACCAAATGTTTTCTGATCTCCTATAGGTAATTGACCAATGCTCTTCAATTCTTGCCTCTTCCATGCCAAGCAGGGTGCCAGGCATAAGTACTGGGCGTTAATTAAATGAATTATTAAGGTATGAAACATTTGAGAAGAGGGGAATATTCCTCCTCGTTATTTTTATTCCTTTGAATATAATACATTTAGGCATTCCAACCCTCATGAGCTGTCATAGAAGCACCCTGGAGCTCTGGGAAATATATTGGACATACAGTCAGCAAACTCAAGTACAAATTCCATTTCTGCCACTTGTTATCCTTGGGCTTCTAGGCAAGTGACTACCTTTCTAAACCTCCGTTTCAACAGAAGAAAAAGGGATGTCACTTAACAGATGACCATTTCCCTTATAGATTTTTAAAAGACATAGATTTTGTTGGAAAGAGAAAATTATATCATCATGCACATTGTATCAGACACCCTTTGAACTTGAATCATATCCCCTGGTACCATTTGACGTGGCTATAAGTGAGGCAGAGAGTTCCATGCAAACTCAGGCTCTGCTTGACTTCCGGTGACCCACAACAGGCAGACAGGGTCTATCTCTATGCATCACAAAGACAGAATCCAAGTATGAACTAGTGACTTTAGTTAATAATAATGTAATAATATTGGTTTACCACTGGTAACAAATGTATTACACCTATGTGCGACTTTAATAGGAAAAAATGTAGGGAGGTACTGAATTTTCTGCTCGATTTTCTGTAAACCTAGAAATGCTCTAAAAAGAAAGTTTATTAATTAAAAAATAATCTAGTGTACATGTGCTTATTTCTTATCTAAAACTTCAGCATGTTGAATTTTTTCATGTGTAGGGCTCTTCAAGTGTATGTTTCTTAATCCAGGAATAGATATCTTACCTTTGACTATATAAAGTGTTGTACTTTGTGACACTGACATGTTTTCCTTGTTACTAGGGTGGTTGAAAAACAAGTACAACTAGAAACCATTTACATTAATATATATTTTCATATAAGCTTTACAGCCAAAGGAGGCACTATGGTTCTGCTTTTACAGTTGAGGAGACAGGCTCAGAGATCTGAGGTCAAATGTCACACAACCTGCAAGCAGCCAGTCAGGATTCAAACCCAGTCATTTTTCTAAGCATCCGTGTTACTTCTAGCAATGTAAAGGTAAATATATATATATATATATATATATATATATAGTGACCATTTACAAGGAAACTTGAGCCTAACTCTTTAGTTACTTGACAAACACCATGGCTTGCAACCACTATGTACCAGTGAACCATCTTTGTCTCTAAAATATTAAGTTACTTATTAAACAATATTTTGCCAAAAGATTACCATTAAAATAATGAAAGCAATACACGGGGAGGGGGAAGGGTAAGCTGGGATGAAGTGAGAGAGTGGCATGGACATATATACACTACCAAATGTAAAATAGCTAGTGGGAAGCAGCTGCATAGCACAGGGAGATCAGCTTGGTGCTTTGTGACCACCTAGAGGGGTAGGATAGGGAGGGTGGGAGGGAGACGCAAGAGGGAGGAGATATGGGGATATATGTATATGTATAGCTGATTCAATTTGTTATACAGCAGAAACTAACACACCATTGTAAAGCAGTTATACTCTAATAAAGATGTTACAAAATAATAATAATGAAAGTAATAAAGCAACGGATTCATATCTGGATAAAATACTATATTAATTACACTTGATTTATTCACAGGCATCCCTAACTAATATTTATACCAGAGAGAATGCCCTTTCCAAGCAAGCAGCTAGGATTCTAGGAAAAATTAGCCAGTTGATTACCCTCCGCTCAGCACAGAGCCCTAAATGTTATGGGGCAATTATATAGAGATGGATGATCCAGGTGAGACTGCAACAGAGAGTCCTACAAAGAGGGTAGGACTCTTTTCCTCCTAACTTTGGATATTTTGACATATTGAATCTTTCCTTACTCAGCGCAGTGCCTTGTGTTTTGCAGCCCATAAGTCCCTGTGGCTCATTTGTATTAATTTTTGCATGTGTGCTCTTTAAGGACTGGAAATATATTCTCTAGTTCAAAAGTACTAGTACCTCAAATATTGTTGAAAGAATTGGGCCACTGAATCAGAAAGTGGGAAAATAGTTAAATGCAAAACAAGACAACACCACAATAAGAACAATACGGTGATAGTCCCAAGATAATTAATATTGCATCTGTAGGTAAAAATGTTACAGTCCTAACTTTATGGAAACAGCAGTTTCGTTTTGTCTACTTTATGTTTTTATTTAACTAACCTCTTCCCTATTAAAGACATTACAAACCAATTATATATAGCAATGAAAAGTGCAGATACAATTTCCAGGCAACAGATCTTGGTACCTATTTTGTACTTTTTGTGGTTAATGTTGAGATAGTACATAAATCTTTCTTTTCCCTTTATTAAAGGCAATAAAAGTCTATTATTATTGTTGTTATTACTATAACTGAATATGTTCTATAGTGGAACCTAAGATATAGAGTCGGTTTTGTGATCAACACCACCTCCTCCCACATTCTTAATAAGAATTCCTCAGATAAATCATTTAAACTCTTTGACAAGCTGATCAAATGCAGTTTTCTCACTTTAAAATTTAAGTAATATTGTAACATATCGCCTTGAGAAAATATCCGAGCCTAGTATCACTACAATCAAAACCCATTTCTATTTATCTCCTTCCTCCATATTGACCACACGCCCTAGACTCCTGCTGGGCGGAGCATCACCAGCTGCACTAGCCTTGCTCACACCCGCCGCCCTGCCCTACAGCTTAGCTTCCAAGAAGACTGTCTCCTCTTCCTCACTGTCTTCTTGCCCTAGTTATTCTACCTGCCAGCTGCCATCGTTTTTTCTTAACCATTGACTGACTTAATACTCCTTCATCTTTCAACAGTCCTCTCAGAAATACATTCTCTGTTAACCGTCTCTAGTTTGAGGTTTATACCTAAGAGGACACATGTAGATCCTACTCAGCGTTCATCCTCGACTTTAGGCTTCCTAACACAATACCAGTTTTGTCCTCTTCAAATTGTTTCTTCTGCTTGCTGTGCCTTGTTATTTCAGGATGAAGATCTTTGAGACAGAAGCAGGAGGGAGAGATCTCAGCTGGTAGGTGATATCCTACATCTGAGCCCTGCACTGGTCTGGATTACTGATGTGTCAGGGAGACCTGGGTTCAAATCTCAACTCTGCTGTTTACAGGCTGCGTAGTCTTTAAATTTACTTTTCTGAGTTCCACTTTTGTAGTATTACAATGAAGATTGTAGTATCTCTTTTATAAGATTATTATGGAGATTAATTTATATTAAAGGCCTAGGACAGTTCTTGGTACATTGTAGGTGCTCAAAAAGAGGGGAATTGTATATGGAGGTATAGATAAACACTCTTCTGTGTAGAATACTGGAAGTATTTTCAGTGAAACTTCAGAATCCTTTAGCTATACAATTTAACTTCCCTTGCCAATCTTTACATTGCTATTTAGTCATTTATGTATCTGATATATATATATTATATATATATTATACGCATATATAAATATATACATAATTATACCATATTTAATTATTTATAGAACGATATATAAATATACATTTCCATACATATGGTCTTTTGCTCTCTCTCTCCATATATATATATATATATATATATGCTTCTATTTCCATTTCTGTAACCAGAAGAAGATGTAGACAGTAGGGAGAAGTGCAGTGTAATACAAGACGCTCCAGATCTGGATGACATTGGTTTGAAATCTGACAATCTATTGCATCTGTTAGTGGGATGGCCTCAGGCAAGTTACTTAAGACTTATGAACTTTGCTTTCTTTTTTGAAAAATAAAGAAAATAGAATCTATCAGAATGAGTTATTTCTAGGATTTAAGATGACAATCTATAAATAAAGAAAATAGAATCTATCAGAATGAGTTATTTCTAGGATTTAAGATGATAATCTATGAGCAATGTGCAGTGTGCGTGTGTGTGTGTGTGTGTGTGTGTGTGTGTGTGTGTTTGTGTGTGCGCGTGTTTCCCTAGGAAAAACAGTTGAGTATTTGTTAATTCGGTGTTTGTCATGTCTCTATAGAACTCACACAATAATGAGAATTAACTCTATATATTTGTACTTATATCCCCTTGAGAATGTTATTTACCTCTGTATACAACACTGTACTCTGACAACGCCTACAGTATAATAGGTATTCAATTCATTTTTGCAGAAGGAAGTACAGTAGGAATGCAGAGAAGAGAGAAAGAAGGACAGCAGGGACTGAAGTAGGGATGAGGGCGAGATGGCTTCAAAACTCATCACAAGGTTGACACATGGCTATGGCTAATGACTCTTTTCCCAACAAAATCTGACTGCGAGGTTTGCACAGAAATGTTCCCTTTTAATGCCTTTCATGCTTGGCATCTGGACTCACTGGCACCTCTCCTGAATGCCAAATATATCTCCACGTGCTTTTCATTTTTCTTCTCAAAAGATTTGCCACCATTTATAGCATCAACTTCTTCATCTGGGTCATCTGTTTTTCCAGTTATGCCAAGCTCTTGCTAAATCTGTAAATGAGCTCAGAGATCCCTTCCTTTAGGAGGACTCTTCATCTTTCTCCCTCTTCCCTGCATATCATGCTGGGATTGCTTGTGCCCTGTCTACATGTTATTTTTCTTTTCAAGCAAGCTGAGCCAGAGACCAATGGAGCAATATAACAAGAAGAAGTAAAGCCATTTTTTGATCTACTAGAAATCTTTGGCTAAAAGTGATAGTAATACTCCCATGAATAAAATGAGAGCTACATGCCAGGCAACATACTGGGCCTTTTCTATGCTGTCATGGGCTGAATGAAGTCCCCATGAATTTCATAGGATAAAGTCTTAACCTCTAGTACTTCATAATGGGACCGTATTTGGAGATGGAGCCTTTAAAATGAGGTGATTAATACAAAATGAAATCATAAGGGTAGGTCCTAATTCAATATGACTCATGTCTTTAAGGGAAGAAAAGATTAGGACACAGACATGCACAGAGGAAAGACCATGGGGAGACAGAGGGAGATCATGGCCACCTAAAGGGCAACGAGAGGGGTCCTAGCAGAAATCAACTTTGCTGACACCTTGATCTTAGAATTCTAGCCTCCAGAACTATGAGAAAATAAATTTCTGTTGTTTAAGCAACAGGCTGTTATACTTTCTTGTGGCAGTCCTAGAAAGTTAATATATACATATACCTCATTCTGTTTGTTTCCCATGGTATCCTATGAAGAACAAATAACTATCACTTTCCCCCTTTTTATAGAAGGTGAAGGCAAGGCTCAGAAATAATATTTGAAGAGGAAAGTCAACCCACTGATCAATGTGATTAAATAGAACCTAGAAGCAAATATAATTTGAGGCAATGGGTTTGTAGTCTGATACTCCTATGTTAAATACGTTTTCTAGTCCCCTACGTTATTCAGTAAACTGATTTTAATTGTCTCTTTTGTGCCAGACATTGTAATCTGCGTTGAGGATGCAGAGAGAAATAAAACATGGTTCCTGACCCAGAGAAGCTCTTGGCCTTTTAGAGACAATGCACACAAAATAGATTCATTTCATATGTTGTATTGGACACCCGTCTAATTGTCAGAACTCTACAGACATGACTGACTCTACTGAGGATCAAGAAAGGCCTTATGGATGAAATGATGACTCATCTGAGCCTGGAAAAGCATGAGGTGGTCAGAACAATGGCCAATGGCATCTCAGATGAAAACAATAGCACGTGTCATTATGTAGTCACCGGCTGGGCAAATAAGCAGATGACCAGAGAAACGTGAACTGAGTAACCCCTTAGACGTTTCAGGTTTTCATCCAGACTAGCCATGCTCTGACCTTTGCTCCCCTCAGCACAGCCTGGCTACCTCCAGCTCAGTTACCTGCAAATAGTGGAAACCCCATCAATCCTGATGATAGACTGACAAACTGAACAACTAGCTTCTATTTGCCCATTTATTTTTAATCTGGGCTGATAATACTACCAAGCTCTTCCCTTGGGAATATATATGAAGATAAATGAGGTAATTTATGCCATAAGGTTCTGAACTCCTTAGAATAAAAATGTTAAAATAAATTTACAGTCATATTATATATTCTTTAATAAATATTGTATTGGATGTGCATAGAATATCCATGATCCCTTAAGAGATTGAGAGGAAGATAGCCAAGAAAAGACCTGTCAGCCTTAAACTGCCAAAATCCCAGAAGATGATTTAAGCAATGCAATAAGTAAGTAGGTTGACCTATTTCTCATTTTAAGGGCAGAAATAAAATTACCATTCATATGTAGGAAAAGGCTTCCTTCCATGCTAAGTATGAGCAATATTAAACTAAGCTTTCTCTTTCCTTAGAAATATTTCTAAGCTGAGCTAACTGTGTATGAAAGAAACTCAGACAAATACAAAACTACAACCATGAAAAGTAATCATATTAGCAGGTTCTTGACTAACAAATCCGATCAATCCCTTTAGGCTGCCCCTGAGGAGTTGGGGTACATTGTGGAAAAAGCAAGGGCTTTGAAGTCATAATGACCAGTGTCCCCTTCCCTTTTCTTCCAGTTATAAGCCTTGTGGCCTTGGACAAGTGACTTAAACTCTTTGTGCTTTGCCTTGCTCATCTATAAAAATGGAGATATTAATAAGCAGTGTGAGGATTTGTTGCAAGTATCCATACGAAAACTTTTGAAAACACCTAGTACTCCAGTCAAGATATTACAGGTGGTCACCAACCATAATATATTGTTCTTTCCACAAACTGTGTGGTTTCTAACAGGCATGGCATTAGACTAAACTTTAGGACTTTAATGACAATATATTAAAAGGTAACTATGCTATTATCTTATTTAATCCTCAGTAACCTCCTATAGTAGAGATACTAGTACTATCAGTATTTTACAGGTGAGGAAACGGGGCTTTAGAGAGGTTTATGGACTTAGATTCAGAATGTTAATACATTGCAGACATGGGACTACACACCAAAATCGCTATGGAATGACTGTGCTCTTAAAGTCACCAACAGGTGGCCTCTGTAGAAGAAGCAACAGTTTTGTGTGTGTGTGTGTGTGTGTGTGTGTGTGTGTGTGTGTGTAATTAACTCAATGTAAGCAAAAACTTAGTCATGTTCCTATTGAATAATGATAATGATATTCATTATATCTCACATTTCTACAGCATATTTATATTTTAAAAATGTGTGTGTGTGTACAAAACAACCTTGTGAAGCAGGATTGATGAAATCCCCTTCCCCATCTTTAAGAGGATAAAAGAAATTCTTAGAGAATATAAGTAACTCTACTGTATATATATATATATATATATATAAATATATAAAATACATACTAAAATGGTACAGTTTTGCTTTTGACTAATTAACATCTCAACTCTCTAATATCTCGTAAATTTCAGATCTCTGTGATGAATTAGGAATTGGTGAGAACATGTTATATAATCTCACTCAGAAGAGTTGCCTATATGGGGTAATTGCTGGACTGTGGGGCAAAAGCCTTGCCCAGTAGCCTCATTTGAGTGGCTAATAAATCTTGTGAATTTAGGAAAATCACTTAAATAAGCTCAGTCACCTTCTCAGCTAAAAATGTGTATAAAACTTTTACTTAAGTTTCTTACTTATCAGGGTGGAGATTACTTTGCCCCATCACCAGCAGTGATGCCCCCATGACTCAGGACTCCCTCAGTCTCCTAAACTAATCTAGTTCTCTCTCTTTCCAACCCAATGTCTGTATTTAGAATTTCCTGTCCTACCTATTGTTCAGGATTGATTACGTAGTTAGACTATCTTCACAATTTTTTTTAAGTAAATAAATAATTTTTTTTTTTTTTTTTTTTTTGCGGTACGTGGGCCTCTCACTGTTGTGGCCTCTCCCGTTGCGGAGCACAGGCTCCGGACGCGCAGGCTCAGCGGCCATGGCTCACGGGCCTAGCCGCTCCGTGGCATGTGGGATCTTCCCGGACTGGGGCACGAACCTGTGTCCCCTGCATCGGCAGGCGGACTCTCAACCACTGCGCCACCAGGGAACCCCAATAAATAAATATTTAATAAATAAATAGGAAAAGTGATATATGTGTTTCTTAATATCATTACTATTCCAGTATATTTGAAAGTCCCTCTTGTCTCCCATCTTAGGTGCTATAGGGAAATCACATTCAAAGTCAATCATATTGAGCAGTCGTTCTTGAGTCTGGTTCTGGAAGCAGCAGCAGCAGCATACCCTGGGAACAGTTTGATTTTAATTTCTCCCCAGCTACTTTGTCTTGGATTATTCTTCTCAAGGTCATGTTCTACAGCCTGAAGACACTTCCCATTCCATTCTCAATTAGATCAGTCCTGAGGAAAATATACTACAGCAAATTCAGAAGTCTGGGCTGCTTCTGGTCTGGGAGAATGATCTGGACATAATATAAAAGAGACAAAAGAAGTGAAAGACAGAAAAAAGAGCAAAGTTCAGATGATAGAAACTGAGAAAAATATGGGTGTAGGTTGGCCGTGTACTCTCCTGGGGAGAGGGTAAGAGCAGAATTTTCAGGAGGCAGATGTGCTTTCAAAATTTCATGTGACTCAGACATTTCCCATCCAAACACCCCAAAGATCACCAACAGACTTTGTGGGAGTTCCTGAAATGTAGTTGTCTCCTGTCTTATTCTCTTTGTGTCTGTAGTAAGTGGAAAATATAGTGGTGGTGGGATGGGAATGACATTTGTTTAAAGGGAAACCTACTCTTTCCCCTCCAAAAAAAGTTTCCCAGGTCTGAAAACTCTACTTATTACCAAGACCTAAATATGAATGCTCTAGAAATTCCTATCTTTTTTACTTGAGTGGGCAGAATATAGGCAGATTCTAACAATTTAGATTCAGATAACTCACTAGTAAAAAGAAAAGAGTCAAAACATGAGGTCTGAGATTAATACAAAACTAAGGAAATGGTAATGAATGTAGGTTTCATGCAGTTGTGGTTCAGATTTGATGAGAATAAGCAAGGAAATAGGTTGATGTATCTGTGAAACATCACCTCTTTTGTTCAGTATGATTTTGTGGCAGTCAACTCAACATGTTTTATATATTCTAAGATGTACATTTTTATTTTTTTAACACTTCTGGAATTGGGATGCATTTTGAAATTGGTCATTTGAGTTAAACTGGCATTTTTTTTTTTTCTGACTGCATCTTTTTTTTAATGACACAAAATAGCAGTGCATCTTAAAACTAGTTGCATATTAGCATTAATGGATTATGTTAATAAATGTATGGTGAATAAGCGTTTAAATGGCACAGAAAGAGAAACCCTTACAATTCATTACAAAGTTTCAAAGTTTCAGTCAGTAGTTCTCAAACTTTGATGTACATCAGAATCATCTGGAGGGCTCATTATATCACAGATTGCTACTTCCTCTCCTCCCACCAGTTTCAGATTCAGTACCTCTACATTTGATGCTGATACTGCTGGTCTAAGAACCACTCTATAGGCCATTTGAAAATAATTTTAAAAAAAATTTTAACCTCAGTTTTTACTACCACTAATTTAAAAAATTCAGTTAGACTTTTATGATATCACACCTGGAAAATTAGCACTGCCTTCTAAGTTCTCTCCTTATGATCATTCTCTTCTCATTCACAACCTTCTTTGCCATAAAAAAAGTGTTATCATCTGTTAGTACTTCCCTTCCCAAAATACACACACATACACACACACACACACACACACACACACACACACACACACCCCTTAGTTTATAATTGAAGGCTCTTCATAGTCAGACCATAATCTTTCTTATGTAAGACTACTCCCCTAAATGGTTTGACCCTAGATTCAGCCCAAGAAAATTTTGTCCATTAGTTTCCCAATATGTCAACTTCTTTTACAGCTTTTACACTGACTTTTTGTTGCTTCCCTGGAACATGAAGGCCTACTTTAGTCCAACACAGACAACCTTACAGACTCACCTCTAACACTATATCCTCCTTCAATTTTCCCCTGACTACACTGAAAGAGACATTTACTTATTAATATGAGGTTCATTAACATTATCATACAGTGCATATTACATAATCATCATGTGGGTTTGCTTATTTCCTCCCTCATCTAGACTATGATCATTTCATGCTGAGATCATATTTTATTTTATTTCATTTATTTCTTGAATGATTTACAGAATTCTTGGCACATATTTGAGACTCAATAAATGCTGTTAAATGAAAGCATATTGAAATGAAGCTATATTTTCTATTAAATTAGTGCTTTTGGACTACCATGTATACAAGTGGTCATTGTATATATGTGGTTCTATTTAATTCAGCCAAAGTTTACTAAACATTACGTGGAAATTATCTGAGGCATTGAAAAGAATACAGATGGAAAAATATGCAAGATCAATTAAGGAATACATGTTTTTTTTTTTTTTTTTTTTTTTTTTTTTGTGGTACGCGGGCCTCTCACTGTTGTGGCCTCTCCCGTTGCGGAGCACAGGCTCCGGACGCACAGGCTCAGCGGCCATGGCCCACGGGCCCAGCCGCTCCGCGGCACGTGGGATCCTCCCGGACCGGGGCACGAACTCCTGTCCCCTGCATCGGCAGGCGGACTCCCAACCACCGCGCCACCAGGGAAGCCCAGGAATACATGTGTTTATTGAAGACCTATAACGTTTTAAGTACATCTAAGAACCTTTCAGAGTAAAAGGCTAATGATATTCTACCAAGCAGCAATGTTTTGAAGAAGCCTGTAAAATATTCTATTGAGTTAGAGCTTCAGTATTCCTTCTTGTAGTATTCCACTGGGGTTTAAACAAAGAGCTATCCAAAAAGAATTAAATCACACTCACTGGGGCCAGAGGAAAGATGGTCCCCTCCAAACATGAAAAGAGGCAAGTGCATTTCAGAAATAAATGACTTTACATAGACACACAGGCCTCTTGAGGATGGAGTAGACACTCTAGCTAGAAAGCTCTTAGACTAAATCAGATAGCAAAAGGTCATGACTGACAAAAAGGGAATCTCGTCTAACTTCATTTTTTTTTTTTTACATTTCTCAACCTTAAGAAGAAACTACTTCAAGCCTCTTAATGACTAACTCAGTTTCAAGTGTAAATTGAAAGAAGATAGGCCAAGACAGTGTTATGGTTCAGAAATTTGGTAAACACATACTTGGCTTCAATACCAGCATGCTTAATTAAATAATTTTAAAGTATTTTATTTGAAAACTGCACAGGAAAAAAAAAAGCTTAAGGCTTATCTGTTGCTTCTAACATCTATCAAGATTCCTAGATGAGTTTTACATGGCAGAGATGCTCAAGTAGCAATAACAAAGGGGATATTTCTGGCTATTGAAAACTCTAGACATAGTTTTTCTAATTTATGTTGACCTAATTAACCTAGAAATCACTGTCTACTCTCTCTTGGACAAAACTTTATTTACTAATAAAATTCAAGATTAAGAAAAGTCACACAGAGCTTCCCTGGTGGCGCATTGGTTGGGAGTCCGCCTGCCGATGCAGGGGACACGGGTTCGTGCCCCGGTCCGGGAAGATCCCACATGCCGTGGAGCAGCTGGGTCTGTGAGCCATGGCCGCTGAGCCTGCGCGTCCAGAGCCTGTGCTCCCCAACGGGAGACGCCACAACAGTGAGAGGCCCACGTATTGCAAAAAAAGAAAAAAGAAAAAAAAGAAAAGAAAAGTCACACAGCCAAAAAGTGGAAGTGTGCATATTCAAACTGACTTTTTCCAGCTGCCAATTCTCTTTACCTGCCTGTTACCCCATCTTGAATTTCTAAGCATCATTCTTCTGGATGTCTTTAACATTGCATTACTTATTTTTAAATCTATGTTTCTTTGATTAGGCACACTAAATGTTTCATTTGAAGAAATGTATCTTTACTAGGTTTCCAGAAGACACCCTTCTGAGAATATATGTATGTTATAATTCAGAGGATATCTCAGTCCTGCCTTGAATCATTTAAATTGTTGTTGAAACATCTACTTTACCCTTGTAAATAAATCTCTGCTAAAAATTTAAAGTCAAAGGAATTTGAAGTACGACTGTTAAAGATTCAAAATGAGAAACATATCAGAGTTAGAAAAAATTAAATTTTTATCCACCCCCCACATCTTAGACCTTCATTCAAAATTAAATGCAACTATAAATTGTTCCAGGTAAAGTCAGTGTTTTACTCCTATTCTGAGAAGTATAAACTAAAAATTAATTCAGCTGACAAGTCATCACTTCTATTTAGTTTTCTCACTTAGAAATGACAGATTTTTAGGGGTAAAATGAATTGCCCTATAATCTTTTGATTGAAAAGCAGTATCATTTGAATATTAGACATGGTTTCTAGAACCATTTAGATTTTCCTAAAATTAATAGTGTCTCCCATATTACAACACATAAAAAACTGACCTAAAAAAAGCCCTACATTTTCCTATTTCTATCAAGAGTAGAATGCAACTTGATGGATTTATTTTTGAGTGCTTTAATCTTCCAGGGTAGTAAGCCTTTACTGCACAGTTCTAAACACAGTGAGGACAGAGTGGAGATTAAGAATATGAGCTCTGGTCTCTGATTACTGGGGTTCAAATCCAATTCCACCACTTCCTGGATGTGTGACCTCTGCAGGAAGGGACTTAATCATTCTGTGCCTCGCTTTCCTAATCTGTAAAATGGAGACAGTTCTAATCGTACCTATCAAGATAGGACAAAAATAATTGATTGCCTTTTTAAAATACAATTTTTGAAATATTATATATGATAGAAATTACTTAGAATTATCCCTAACTCAGGATAAGTCCTTAATAAATGGTTTCTATTTTTCCTGAAGTCTGCATTTACCTGGAAGTCTTAGATTCTCATATCAACCAGATCTCTACCCCCCTGTGACAATGAAAAGGTTTTTATTCAGTCAGCAAATGTGAATGAATCCTGTTCTAAGTGGTGAGAATATATAACGTTCAACAAAAATGCAATTCCTGACCTCAGGGAGTGTATAAGTCTTATGGAATGACAGACTAGAGGCAGTAACTCAGTTTGTGAACTTTCATTTCTCCATTTATTAAAAAAAAAAGGTTGACCTATATTTATTTTAGTGCTTTTCTTCTCTAAAGAGCTAGATTTTATGAACTAACTTTATCTGTAAAGAACAGTTTGCTATAACTTTGTCATAAATCTGTACCTCTGAGAATAATGCAAGCATAAGTGTCAAAATGTTTTTACAGATATTGCTTTGGATTAGTAGTAGAAATTTATTATTACTAAAGAATTCTATTGTTCTTTGATGATTTTTAATTAATAATAATAATTACAATTTAATTAGATCTACCATTAAGATAAAGCTTTAAAAAGTTATGCACTTATATAAAATAACATATTCCACATAATTTAAATGGATATATAATACAATATAAAACTACTATACTGGTGGCAATATTGAGGATACACTGGAGCTGGAAATACTAGATTCAACAAGATTATTTATAAGACCATTGCAATAATAAAAATAAAAATAACAAAAAAAATCAATGACATTCATGGCAATAGGGTTAGAATAAGGGGGATGCATTTGAAATATATTAACTAGATAGCATTGACCAAATTCAGAAGTTGGCTGAATGAGAAGGTAAGACAAGGGGGCTTCATAGGATTAACATCCAGTATTTTAACTTAAATAACTGCCTATTTGACAGTGTAATTCATGGATTATGCAATCTTTCAGGAATAGAAACTATTTATTTCAAATACAGGCTGTAGAAGTTTTGCACAAAGTGATATCCTACCGACATTTAGGTTCTACAGCTTAGCAAGAAATATGTAAGTTAAGGCATCAATAAAGGACTATTCTTCAGTCAAGAGAATTTGAGGAGTTGATGACATAGGGTATTTCTAACAAAATAGATACAACCATGGACATAGGACATGCTAGAAGGGCCAAAATAACAAAAAAGCAAATAAAATTTTTGTCTATCCTTATAAAAGCCTAAAAAAAGCTAAGGTGGGTCATTGGACAAGCGTTGAGCTCTACTTTCTGAGGGTTCAACCTCACAGTGGTGAACAGTGGATTTAATGGTTCTAAGCACAAAAGCAAGGCTCAGTATATTTTGTTGAATGAAAGAACACATACTCTAATATGGATCTGAGTCAGACTAGACAGATTGAGCTTAGTTGTCACCACCAATGAAGACAGTAGGGATTTCAGAGGGGAGAGAAAACAGGGGGGAAAATCTACTTGAGGGTCAAAAACCAAGGGGGTTGGGGCTCAAGGCTTGAACGCAAGTCAAGCAAGATATTGGCCTGAGAGAAAGGGTCCGAGAGAAGGGGCTGGGCAGGACGACTGGACGCTGGGAAAATAGCCTTTATGCAAAGATTCTTGGCAGCTTTTTAATCCCTAACACATAGATCTTCTGATGAAAAAAAAGATGTTCTTGTCCCCATCCCAATCTCAAGTAGAAAAGAAATTTCTTCAATACAGCCATGCTTGGATTTTATTGACTCAGGACTTGATATGGAAGGAGACTGTGGTAGAAGGCAAATCTGCTAGAAACTGTTAGGGGCTGAAGTAGGCAGATGCTGACACACATGGGGGTCCTAGAAGTTCACTCTTCTCCAAAGGGCCTTTTGTGGAAAAAAATAGTTTTTTTTTCAAAGCTGAAACAGTGTCTGAAGGGAAAGGAGAATAAAAAAGGAAGAGCTAAGAAAAAAAAAAACCAAAGAACGTTCCTTGAAAATGCTTACTGAAAAGTCAGGTTTCTCGAGGGATTGTGCCTTTCAGCCCTTATGAATGTTCTGCAGTGTGACTGTCTGTGTCAGATCTGTAAATAGTAAAGCAAATAGCATTGCAACAGCTATCAACTTGGAGTGGGAGGGAAGAGAGGCTTCATGCAACATTCAGAGCCTTCTCCAAAATAAAACAGAAGGACAAATAACTCAAGAAATAGAAATTTGCTTTAAGATGATCATTTGTACAGGTGTATAAATTTAATGAATATATTGTATAATTTGTTGTCATTTTTTTTAATTTACAAAATTGTATACATTCATTACAACAATATAATTTAGGAAATATAATACAAAATATAGATGTAAAAATTAAATATACCTACATGTTTCTTATATGGAAACAACAGCTGTTAACATACTGGTTTTGATTCCTTTAGCTATATATTAGAAAACAATATAAATTATAAGTGAAATCATATAGTAGATGTAGTTTGTATTTTTCAAACTAAACATATCATGAATATATTTACACAGTATTATATATTTTCTATATTCCTTTACTGTATTATTTTTGATAATACATAACTTTGTTCTATGAACATATAATTTAACTAGTTTTTTGTTTCAGACATTTAAGTTGGCTCTCATTTCTCCAATGAGAGCTGCAATTAACATTATTATTTCTAAATCTTTGCTCATAACTATGATTATTTCTTAAAAATAAATTGGCATAATTTAGGCTTTTTTATTTTTGCGGTACGTGGGCCTCTCACCGCTGTGGCCTCTCCCGTTGCGGAGCACAGGCTCCGGACGCGCAGCCTCAGCAGCCATGGCTCACGGGACCAGCCGCTCCGCGGCATGTGGGATCTTCCCGGACTGGGGCACGAACCCGTGTCGTTCCCCTGCATCGGCAGGCAGACTCTCAACCACTGCGCCACCAGGGAAGCCCATAATTTAGGCTTTTTGTTTCACCAGCAGTTGTGTTGTATATGCTATCATTTTTTTCAATGATTCAAAATGCATCTTTTTCATATACTAAATTAGAACCTATATATTTATCTATATTTTTTGTAAGAGGCTGTGAGGGTTTAGACTGTATATATCTTATTAAATGTGTGGTATGGTAGCCCATACTCATTGCATATCTAAAATATATCAATCTTCCCAAATACTCATCATCCAAAAGATGTGGTTCAGACTGATATATACATAATTTTGAGGATCAATGATACTTTTATGACTCATTCTTCTGATTCATGTTCTTTATTGAATTCCCAAAAAAGTTTTGAAATTTGTCTTCTTCATTTGAGTTTTACACATTTCTTGTGTGTGAGTTTTGAGATATTTATCTACTATCTTTGAGATTAGGTGTAAATATTTTTACTCTAATGCATTTTCTGATTATTGCTATATTATTAAATACATTTAAAAGTTTTAATAACTTTTAAATGTATTTAACTTAAACTTTTAAAAAACATGTAAAAGTTTTAACTTTAATAACTTTAATAACTTTGATTCAGATTTTTTAAGGAAATACTATCTGAAAAGCATAATTTTATCTTTTCCATTATGTATATCTTTTGATAATTTTTCTTATGTTATTACATGCAGATAATCCATTTTTAACTATAACTAACATTTTTAACTATAAATGTAGTTTTAATTCTTTGATAAGAAAACTTTAATCTCAATTTTGGAGGAGTTATTAAGGTTTGGATAAGGTTTACATTAATCCAACTCTTTAGATGTTGGTGTTATGCAATAATTACCTATAATCACAGTTTCTATTTTTTTCCCTTTTTAAAAAGTGCATTCTTAAACAATTGCAGGTAATCAAAGGTCCATATGAATGCCCCTAAAATATGTTAAAATGCTACAGTAAACATATACAAAAGAAAAGATTGGGAGATATATTTGAGTCCAGGTTTTGATTTTAACTTGCATCATTTCAATATAGTTAATAGCAGTTTATGGTATGGTAGAATGACCACACTTTGAATTAACCCAATGATACTGTGATTCCATATCTGCATTTTTCTAAATGAATGCTATTTGGCATCAACTTTTCCAAATTAATCTGATAAACCCCCAATAAATATTAGCTTCCTCATACGCAATCTACAAGTAATGGAGGACATTATTTTGATTGGAAAGAAGGGTGGGGGAAATAGAGAAGCTGCATGCTATGGAAGTGATCCCTTTGGCAGAGAGTAGAGGAACAATTGGCAAAGGGATAGATATTTGTTGGGCTGCACCCCACAGGGCTACAAGCCTTGTACTTGCTCAGCTTCATGACAGAGAAAGAGCCCAGAGTCAGTGACAGAGACATCAATGATTTAATGGATAAGGAGATCTTACATGTCTAAAGCAAGGTCCTGGAGCGACACCGCACCATGTAGGGGAGGGGGAAGTTACAGTTACAGGGGAAAATAATGTCAGGTTGGCTCATCGGTTACCAGGGAAACTAGCAGGGGGCCTTCCCCTCACTGTCCCTTTGATAAGCTATCATGGTGGCTGTCTGATCTAAAGGTTAGCACAATCACTAGCTGGGGTAGGGGCTAGTATGTAGGAAGGTCAGTCATGTGAGTAGGTATAGGTGAAGCAGGCACTGGTAGAGCAGGGGATGTACAGAGAGCAAGAGAAGAGCCATCTTGGGTGGCCTGGTCATACACTCTACCCCTACATGCTCTGCACAACCATTACAACCTTGATCTGCTCCTCTTCTGCAATATCCCTGGGGTTAGTTGGGGTGCTGTAACCAGACACCACAAATACAAAACAGACACCAGCAGCTAAAGAGTATCAAGAATAAGATACCTAGTATACTAAGAACAGTCATTCACCAGGATGTGGGTAAATTTTGGAGCCAAGTGCTTACAGGGTCAATGGAGAGGAAGTCATGGCTGCATCCTGTCCAATTATAAGGAAGGTCAGGCCACCCTGGTTTTCACAAACCCAGAACCACCCTCATGGGGAAGGGAAGGCCCTGACTCCAAGAGAAACATTCTGATGGCCTAGCCAGATGTCAGCAGTCACATTAAAAGTCTGATTGCATTGTTATTTTAGGTGTCCATCCCATGTTATGTTGGGTGCCATTAGGGGTGGACCCAATAGGTCTTTCCAAACAAAAGCAGTTAATCCCACTAGTTGGACTTGTGTGTCCAGAAGCCAGCCTAGTCTACTCTACACAGCATAGCCCAGGGAGCTCATGGGCAGTCAGTTGTACAGTAACGTTTACTGACGTAGGTCCTTCTGATGTATGGACATGTGGGACAGGAAGATGGTGAGAGTCTTTCTCCCCCAACATCAGTTGTCCCCACAGAGTCACATTAGCAGGGTTGATATTTCATGGAAGTTCAGAGGAGGACGACAATGGCATCCTGCTGTAGACCCAGCTCATTTTGCAGTGAGGCCATGGTTGCTTCCCTGTCCTCAAATAGATCTCCTTCGCTCAGACTAGGGATGAAATGTAAGACATCTAACAGGCACAACACAGGGGGGATCATGACAACTAATCAAAATGCCAGTAGTACCCACATTCTGAGATAATACCACACCCACTGTGGTTTTTGTCCTGGTCTGCAATACAGTTCAGAAAACTCAAGTTTTCAGTAATACAGGAACATGTCCAAAATCACAACTACAGTGGCCACCCAATTTTACCTTTGACGTCTGAACAACAGCTACTCCATTGTAACTTTCAAATGCATTCCCCTCCATAATGGCCAAAGCAGATGTGAAATGCATGTTCCATAGGCTAAAAAAGAGGCCACTGTGGTCAGTAAAGTTTAAGTTAAACCATATATAATCTAGAATGACTTCCCCATACCTCCGCATGTGAAGATTTTTCCACCATTTCCCATTTTGATTGCAAATCTTTTGATCAACCAAAGTATATGACCCTTGAAGTCAGGGTGAATGCTGACTGCCCTGAATCCACAGCATGTCCCTCAGTGCCAGGCCTCTTTTATATTTGCCTAGTTATTCACATTGGGAGAAAACTGATCAGATATTGTGAACAAGCTCAGAGGTATGTTAATGGGGAACTTTTTATAGGCTATACATTTTATCACTTATACTGAATTGTTACACAAACACTGTACATGTGCTTTTAGTTCAGACTTAAAGCAAGCAGTGATACATCATGAGTAGTTATACTCTGTGACAACTTCACTAGATAATTTTCTTTTCTTGCTGAACATCAGGGCAAAAGTGTGGCTAACACAATAACTTCCATAAATACAGACCTCAATTAACAGAACTAGAATTTAATGTCCACTGAAACATAATATTTTTCTCTCTAAAATTACCCTCATCTCCACCAAACACAGACAAATCAAGGCTAATTTCTTTGGAAATAATTCTGGTCAATTGACCACACAGGCTTCTCCAAACTGGTTGTGGTGGAATTCCTTAGAAGGAGTCTCAAACTAAATTTCCAAAAGGCCTCTCAAGGCGAGGAGAGCCATTCCAGAGGCCTGCCATCAGACTCCACCTCAGTGGATTTCTTCCTTCTAGAAGCCCCCAAAATATTGAGATTCCTGCACATGCCAAGAGACAGTCTTTCCCATTTGCCTGATAAGGCTGCTCAGAACCCAAGTGTCTCCAATTTCTGAAGGGACCAGGCAGAGAGAAAAGAAAAATGTTTCAATTCTACACAAAGGTGTAGTTTACCAAATTGTTCTAAATCATAACTAACTTGAGTGGAAGGGCTTCCCTATATCTGGAAAACACAGATCAACACCAGTAATATTCCAGACAAAAACCATAAAAATTATAACCATATTTACCAGTTCATTCAGTAAGCAATCCTTTTGTTTACTTTTTATGAAGCCATCAGGTTTTCCATTAGGATTCTTTAATTTCTTACCCAGTTCAGTGGTATGATCTGAAATTTATTCAGAGACCTGTACTTTTCAGAAGGACCTTCTTGAAGATGAAACACTTTTGCAAAAACATCAGAGTACAACAATAGCTGTCTACAAATGACAAAAGACTTTAAAATGCATGGTTAAACACCTGATCACAATGTAATCTATAAAGAAACTTGGGTACAATAACTAGAATTATGACTAAGTATAACCTTAACCTTTAAAAACCTTAATCTCTGGCAAAAACCAAGTAACAAGTAATTGTGAACTCTTTGTCCTATCAACATTTCCTGATTGGAAATCTTATGCTTTAGTCTTCCTCTCCTAAGAAAGGAAAGGTAGGTAAACTTAGACCTGCCCAGCAATTAATGTTCCAATACTTTATCCTATTTGAAATTGCCCAGATACAATGAATTCTGTTCATTTAACTTAATTTAGTTGCAAGTTACCAAAATCTGGAGAGGCTATTTTAGATAGACATTCCCAAAACATAATTATTCCTATAGAGTTTACCTAAAAGCTCTTATCTCATTTACATTTACTTAAAGTTTCATCATGTCAAGTTATTATTCTTGCTGACAAATTTGCAACAGATATAATAAGGTCTTATTTGACTTCTAATAAACCTAGGTACAACAGAAGTATTATACTTAATATAGATGACTCTAAATACATGTCTATATTAATCAAACCAACAGGCTTAATATCTCCAATACCAGATAGTTATTCTGTACTGAATATTTCTGAGATCGTGTGAAACTGAAATCATTCTATCCAGTTTCTTTTATATTTCTGAGAATTTATATAAGTGCTTAATTTCTTTTAAGCCAATTAAACAGAGATCATCCACAAACCAATCTTGGCAATGGAGGCAGAGACACCTCATATTTATAAGGAACACATAGACATATATAGACACAGAGATCTCACAGTTTTCCTACTAGAGTTTAAGAGGTCTCTTTTTTCTCTTCACTCTTAGGGATTAAGGTTCCTGAGAGCCCAGGTAGATAATTTACATTTCAAAGTCACAGGAAGAGAAATACCAATTCCATCTAGAAAGCTAACTTCTTCTAACGGCATATGCAAAAATCAGTTTTAGAACTTCAAAAGATTAACATCTTGGCCATTTTCAGGGATTCTTTCAGTTTCTAAATAGCCAATTCACAAACAGATGGAAAGATATACGAGGTTCTTGAATTGGAAGAATCAATATTGTTAAAGTGACCATACTACCCAAGGCAATCTACAGATTCAATGCAAGCTGTATCAAATTACCAATGGCATTTTTCACAGAACCGGAACAAAACTTTTTAAAATATGTATGGAAACACAAAAGACCCCAAATAGTCATCTTGAGAAAGAAGCAAGAAACTGGAGGAATCACTCTCCCTGACTTCAGACTATGCTACAAAGCTACAGTAATCAAAACAGTATGGTACCAGCACAAAAACAGACACATAGATCAATGTAACAAGATAGAAAGCCCAGAAATAAATCCACACACCTATGATCAATTAATTTACAACAAAGGAGGCAAGAATATATAATTGAGAAAAGATAGGCTCTTTTCCCAGTGGTACTGGGAGAACTGGACAGCTATAGTGAAAGAATGAAATTAGAACATTCTCTAACAATATATACAAAAATAAACTCAAATAGATTAAAGGACTAAATGTAAGACCAAATACTATAAAGCTCTCTGAGGAAAACATAGAGAGAATGCTCTGATATAATTTGTAGCAATATTTTTTGTATCTGACTCCTAGAGTAATGGAAACAAAAGCAAAACTAAACAAATGGGACCTAATTAAACTTAAAAGCTTTTGCATAGCAAAGGAAACCATAAACAAAACAAAAAGACAGCTTACGGAATGGGAGAAAATATTTGCAAATGATGTGACCGACAAGAGCTTAATTTCTAAAATATACAAATGGCTTATACAGCTCAATATCAAAAAACCCAAAAAACAAAAACCAAACAATCCAGTCAAAAAATGGACAGAAGATTTAAATAGACATTTCTCCAAAGAAGACATATAGATGGCCAATAGGTACATGAAAAGATTCTCAACATTGCTAATCATTAGAGAAATTCAAATCAAAACTACAATTAGGTATAACCTCATACTAGTCATAATGGCCTAGAAACAATAAAGGCAGGAGAGGGTGTGGAGAAAAAGGAATGCTCCTACACTGTTGGTGGGAATGCAAACTGGTACAGCCACTATGGAAAACAGTATGAAGGTTCCTTAGAAAATTAAAAGTAGAGTAACCATATGATCCAGCAATCCCACTTCTGGGCATATATCTGGAAAAGACAAAAACTCTAATTCGAAAAGATAAATGGATAAAAAAGATGTGGTATATATATATAATGGAATACTACTCAGCCATAAAAAATAATGAAATAATGCCATTTGCAGCAACATGTGTGGACTTAGAGATTATCATACTAAGTGAAGTAAGACAGAGAAAGATAAATATTATATCACTTACATGTGGAATCTAAAAAAAATGATACAAATGAATTTATTTACAAAACAGAAACACACTCACAGACGTAGAAAACAAACTTATGTTTGCCAAAGGGGAGAGGGAGGGGGATAAATTCGGATTGGGGGATTAACAGATACAAACTACTATATTAGATGAACAAAAAGGTCCTACCATATAGCACAGGGAACTATATTCAGTATCTTGTAATAACCTATAATGGAAAAGAATCTAAAAATATATATATGTGTAACTGAATCACTTTGTTGTACACCTGAAACATTGTAAATCAACTACACTTCAATAAAAAAATAAATAGCCAATTAGGTTTAAACAAATAAAAGTGACAGACAATAATATCATTCACTCACATTCACATGCCTCACGTTCATTGGAATATGAATCAGCATTCAAGTTAACCTTCACCTCGACTGTTAGCTCAGCCTCTGTGTCCATTCTTAACAAAACACAAAGGCCAGCCCACAGCTGTGGCCACTGCCTTATGGACTAACTTCTTTTTTCCCACTGTAAAGGCAGCCAATATCTCCGCAACACCCATAGGAGTGTCTGTGAATTCTCCATACTCTCTTGGTGGCCCCCATTCATCAAGGACAGCCACCATAGGGTTCCACATACTGGTGAACAGCCACCCCGGGGATCTCCCCACAACTTTGGGGACCACCCCTGCAACTTTCGGGCCCCACATTGATGGCCGGACAATCTAGGGATTACACCCATAACTTCAAGGCCTCACATGTTACTGGATGACCCCGCAACTTTCCACCCCCATCCTTATTTCCCAAGATCTTGGCACTCACGGGAGTTTCCTTGGTCTCTTGGCTTCTCTGCCAATTGCTAGACTGCACCCCACAGGCCTGCAAGCCCTGTACTTGCCCAACTTCAAGACCAAAGAGCCCAGAGTCAGTGACAGAGACATCAGTGGTAAAGGATGAGGGAGCTTACTCCTCTGAAGTAAGATGTGCAACACGTCATTGTGTACACTGGATGCTGGGCACGACATGGCAGCAATCTTCACTCCCGGGGGAAGGGGAAGGTTACCAGTTATGAGGGAATTGACATGGGGTTGGCTCATCAGTTACCAGGGAAACTAGCAGAGGAGCATGTCCCTCACTGCCCCTTTGACAAGCTCTCCAGGTGGAAATGTTCAGATCTAAGGATTAGAACAGTCAGTAGCTGGGGCCAGGGTCAAGTATGTAAGAATGTCAGTCATGTGAGTAGGGTGTAGGTGAAGCAGGCACTGGTCCATCAGGGGATGTACAGAGAGCAAGAGAACAGCCAACTTGGGTGGCCTGATCATATATTTAAAAATAAAGTCCAGTTAGGGTAGTTTCAATATCTAAGGAAGAAATAAGAAGGAACCTAAAGAGAGGTTTACGAAAATCATTTTATACAAACTGCCAATGTAAGATGACTATAGTTTCCAATCAGACATAATAAGAAGTTAGAGCTGGATGTCACTGTGGACTCACTTCTGATTGCACACTTATTAGATTACCTAGCTAATCTGCCGAAATTTGTATCTTCCAAATACAAAGTGACTAAAGTCACAACTAGGAAATACCTTTACTATAGAATTTGTTTGTCTCTTTGTTTTTAGTCTTATTTCCTTTTTTCATGAGATATTAACTTAAAAGTTTTAACAAAAAAAATTCAGAGTGTGACAAAAAAGTGGAAACAATATATAAAGATCAATTATTCTTATTTATTCTTTTAGGCTCTTCATGAACCTGTTTTGCAAAATATGTGAAAACATTAAAGAAAAAAAAACAGTAATT
Organism: Pseudorca crassidens; assembly: GCF_039906515.1. Taxonomy (NCBI): domain Eukaryota; kingdom Metazoa; phylum Chordata; class Mammalia; order Artiodactyla; family Delphinidae; genus Pseudorca; species Pseudorca crassidens. The sequence goes on from NC_090304.1 coordinate 59,825,679, forward strand.
TTCTCCAAACTCAAGCAAATACCTCTGAATGGATAACTATTCTTTAAATTTCTCTATCCTCACTGCTATTTCTAATTTACATATATATGGCTGTTAATAATTTTTCCTAAAGCACAGTTCTGCTAAAGTGATGCATTTGCTCAGAAATCTGCAGTCTCTCCTGTCTACAATGTTAAGTTTAAACTAACCAGCCTATTATTCATCTCCCTCTTTAATCTGTCTGTAACCCAAATTTTCAACCTCATTTCTCCATGTGTCTTTTTTTCTACTCTGTCAGAATCACTAGCTAGGTCTTTCTTGTCTTTCTCACCTCTAAGCCTCTGCTCACACAAGGAATGCTTTTCCCCTCATTTTGCCAGCCCTTGAAGTCCACTCAGCTCATGTTGTCTTCCCGAATCCCTTCCTGATTTGTTTGTTCAGAAGTAAACTTTCCCTCCACTTGTTTATACACATTAATTTCTGTATTTCAACCAAGTAATTTTCATATTTTGGCTTCAGTTTTATTTTACACTTGGGTTATCTACCCTACAAAATGGAAAGGAATAAAAAGAAAACAGCATGTAAATGTTTTTTAGATTCTTTGTATGTGATATACATAAGCTGGGCTTGTTTAATTCTCAAATATAAAAGTAACAAAAGTGTTATAAAACCATTACAACAATTTGTAGATAAGGAAACTTAAGTAAAAATAAGTAAAATGATCTGGCCTGAGTTTTGAATTAGAAATTGGTAAAGCCAATCTGCAATGCTCCAATCTACTATATCATAATACTTTAGCTTTGAGAAAGGGGTGTAAAAGTATTGTAAAACTTAAAGGACTGTTGAGTGCGAACTATTATTTTTTTTGAAATTTTATTATTTTTTATTATTTTTATTGAGGTATACTTGACATTCAATATTATATGTTTCAGTAGTACAGAAAAGTGATTCACAATTTTTAAAAGTTACATTTATAGTTATTATGAAATATTAGCTATATTCCCTGTGTTGTACTATACATCCTTGTAGCTTATTTATTTTATACATGATAGTTTGTACACTTAATCTCCTACCACCATCTTTCCCCTCTCCCCTTCCCTCACCCCTTTGGTAGCCACCTCTTTGTTTCTGTGTCTATGAGTCTTTTCCGTTTTCTGTTTATTTGTTTTGTTATTTTAGATTCCACATATAAGTGAAATCATCTGGTATTTTTCTTCCTCTATCTGACTTATTTTACTTAGTATAATGTCCTCTAGGTCCATCCATGTTGTCACAAATAGCAAAATTTCACGCTTTTTATGGCTAACATTCCATTGTATACATATACCACATCTTCTTTATCTATCCATCTATCAATGGACACTTACATTGCTTCCATACTTTGGCAATTGTAAATAATACTGCTATGAACATTGAGGTGCATGTATCTTTTCAAATTAGTGTTTTGGGTTTTTTTTTGTATAAATACCTAGGAGTGGATTGCTGGGTCATATGGTAGCTCTATTGTTTAGTTTTTTGAGACACCTCCATAATGGCTGTACCAATTTACATTCCCACCCACAATGTAGGAGGGTTTCCTTTTCGCCACATCCTCACCAACACTTGTTATTTGTGGTCTTTTTGATGCTAGCCATTCTAACAGGTGTGAGGTGATATCTCTTTGTGGTTTTAATTCATATTTTTCTGATGATTAACAATGTTGAGCGTCTTTTCATGTGCCTGTTGGCCATCTGTATGTCCTGAAAAACAACTATTCAGGTCTTCTGCCCATTTTTAGTCAGGTTGTTTGTTTTTTTGATGTTGATTTGTATGAGCTGTTTGTATATTTTGGATATTAATCTCTCACAGGCCATGTCATTTGCAAATAGTTTCTCCCACTTTACAGGTTGTCTTTTTGTTTTGTCAATGGTTTCCTTTGCTGTGTAACAGTTTTTAAGTTTAATTAGGTCCCATTTGTTAAGTTTTGCTTTTGTTTTCTTTGCTTTAGGAGATAGATCCAAAAAAGTATTGCTACAAATTATGTAAAAAAGTGTTCTGCTTATGTTTTCTTCTAGAAGTTTTATGGTGTCTCATCTTAAATTTAGCTCTTTAATCCATTTTAAGTTTATTTTTGTATATGGTGTTAAAGAATATTCTAATTTCATTCTTTCACATGTAGCTGTTCAGTTTTCCCAGCACCACTTATTGAAGAGGCTGTCTTTTCTCCACTGTACATTCCTGCCTCCTTTGTCATAAATTAGGTGACCATATGTGTGTGGGTTTATCTCTGGGCTTTCTATCCTGTACCATTGATCTATATTTCTGTTTTTGTACCAGTACCATACTGTCTTGATTACTGTAGCTTTGTAGTATAGTTTGAAATAGGGGAGTCTGATTCCTCCAGCTCCATTTTTCTTTCTCAAGATTGCTTTGGCTATTCGGGGTCTTTTGTGTTTCCATACAAATTGTAAAATTTCTTGTTCTAATTCTGTGAAGAATGCCATTGGTAATATGAAAGGGATTGCATTGAATCTGTAGATTGCTTTGGGTAGTATAGTCATTTTCACAATACTGATTCTTCCAATCCAAGAACATGATATATTTCTCCACCTATTTATGTCATCTTTGATTTCTTTCATCAGTGTTTTACAGTTTTCTGAGTACATGTCTTTTGCATCATTAGGTAGGTCTATTCCTAGGTATTTTATTCTTTTGTTATGATGGTAAATGGGATTGTTTCCTTAATTTCTCTTTCTGATTTTTTGTTGTTAGTGTATAGGAATGCAAGGGATTTCTGTGCATTAATTTTCTATCCTGCAACCTTACCAAATTCACTGATTAGTTCTAGTAAGTTTCTGGTGGCATCTTTAGTATTTTCTATGTATAGTATCATGTCATCTGCAAACCGTGACAGTTTTACTTCTTTTCCAATTTGGATTCCTTTTATCTCTTTTTCTTATCCGATTGCCATGGCTAGGATTTCCAAAACTATATTGAATAAGAATGGTGAGAGTGGACATCCTTGTCTTGTTCCTGATCTTAGTGGAAATGCTTTCAATTTTTCACCATTGAGAATGATGTTTGCTGGGCTTTCTACTCCAAGGTTTCTTAGTAATCCATAGTATGACATTATACTATATATTAGTATATATTATATTAAGATAGAAGCAGAAATAATTAGTATGTGAATTGCACTTCCTTTTCCACTTCTTTTCCTTATAAGGGTTGTCAGACAAATATTGAATCCAAATTAAAAATGAACATTCTAATCATGAACATAAGTGCAGTTTTTCAGATGATCCATGGATTTTCAAAAAAATCTCCCATGAAACAGTACCAGGTATCTTTCTTTTTTATATATCTATATCACTCTTTGTGTTTTAAGTACCTGTTTTGATGCTTTAGATATCTCTCTTTATGTTTTTAGATGTCTCTCTTGATTTTTTACATTGAAAATATGATTCATTGACATATAGTACTGACTCTTGTTTCATATGGATGATACCAGAAAGAGAATAACTCCTCCCAAAATATAATAATGTTCCTTACAAATGCAATGTTGACATCTTAATTTTTCATATAATATGGATAATTACTTTTTGGCTCCTACTATGTGCTGAATCAATTGCTGAAGATACAACAATGAACAAGGCACAAGAATGTGCCATCTAGTAGCTAAGAGAAATAATAAGCAGGGAACTGTAAACTATATAGGACATACAATGATGGAGATATACAATGTGATGGGAGCACATAAAGGAGGAAGTTGTTTACTGCGACAGGGATACCCAGGAAAGGCTACTCTAAAGGAAGAGATATCTAAGCTTAGGCTTGAAGAACTATCCAGGCAAAGAGGACACACAGTACCTTAAAAGCCAATGAACAGTGTGAGTAAAGGTAGACTGTCTGAAGACAGTAGACCTTGACAGAAGTTATATATTGTCCCTAACATTTGGTGTGAATAGTTTGAAAGAAACAGTGGTAAGAGGTAAGACAAGAAAAGTAAGAGTGGTTCTTGTAATATGAGAAATGCTTTGGAATACCCAGTTATGAAACTTAGACTTTTTCCTGATTGTATCAGAAATCTCTTTTTTGGAAAATAACTTTCAGAAGGAAAATAAATGATACAAACCATAACTCACTGGTGCAAATATACGAGTATGTAGAGGACCTAAAATGGTCTAGGGGTAGTCTGAGTTGTGGAATATTTTAAATTTCTTTCCTCTGGTTCAATCTGGTTTCACATAGTTTGCCAGAATATTTCAAGAGTTAAGATTTTTCAGTCATATTTTAATGATATATAATAAATAATGTAATCAAGGGACTGGAAGGTAAGAAGAATGGGCTCTGGTTCCTGTTTTACCACTTAAAAATTCTGCATCCTCGGAGAAGACACATAACCTCTATGGGTATCAGCTTCTATAAAAGGAGATAATTTAGCTTATTAAACACCAAAGTCATTTTCAAAACTGTGATTCTAAGTACTTATATCTTATCAGGTGATCTATGGATTTGGTTTTTTGTTGGTTTGTAATTGGTTCTCCCAAATACCTTAAAATCATTGTTCCTTTAGGTAGGTTTAATATAGTTTACATTATTAATTCACCTTAAAAATACCTGTATTAGATAATATAATTGTAAATGATGCCTTGTTCATAAAATTGCAAATTTTCATGTAGCAGGAGATTTGCATTAAGTAGATCTGCTGCCCATTTAAAACATTTCATACATTAGGTTGGGGATCCTTCAAGGCTACAATGGCACTTTACCTTTGTTTTTATTACATGTGTTTAATCCAACACCTGAACAATAATGGGCACACACAAAAAATGTTGAATTGAAAATTCAATTTCAATTGAAATTGAATACATTTTCTGTAATAGAAATGTTTTCTATGTTTTCTATATGTTTTCTATAATATGTTTTCTATAATATGTTTTCTATGTTTTCTATATATGTTTTCTATAATAGAAATAGCTTTCTTTGCGATCCTTGCATTGCTGCATGTTAACTAAATTTTTTAATGACAATGGGTTAGCATTACTTATTAGCATTTATTGCTGTTATGTGCAAATGGCAACAAAAATGATGAGGTGAAGAGATTTGGATGATTTGATCGAGGCAACTAAGCAGTCAGTTAAAAATAAGTTCTAGATTCCTTGAACTCTTGCTTTGGTCTTAAGACCATACTGACTTTGTTTTCTCTTTTCTAATCTATTTGATTTCTGCTGGCAACCATTACCATTGTCAATAATATTTATTACAAAACAGGGCATTTCTTCTTCACTCACTTACTTATATTATGTATTTTCAGTCTTGAAACAGATTTTAACAAGAGACTGCTGAATCAAACTGAATCATGTGATTTTCACAAATGTCAACATCCATTCTTATAATGGCTTAATGCCAAGATTCTCCACAGTGTACCAGGAAGAAAATAAGATGTCCAGTTCTAAAACTAGCAAAACAAATTTGGCCAGACAATTTTAAGTTAATTTTCACAAAGTAAATCCAATTTCATTTGTAGGCTCATAAATAGACCATAGTTACACTTTTCTGAGAGTTTATATTTGAATGCTAACCTATATTCAGTGATCTAGAATAGGACATCAATTTCAAGTTCTTAATTCTAAGGTCACCTTTGAAGTACCATCTTTTAAACCTTTTTTCTTTCATCATTTTAAATCTTTAAAGTGAATGTCATTCTGTTTTTTTTTTTTCCTCCGTGAGTTTAACATGAATAGACAGGGTATTTTTAATACTCTCTTACATAGTTTTAGTTAGAAAAGACTGATCTTATTGCTGATGGGGTTTATTTGCAAGGTAATTAGTGCATTTAGGATGTTGTCATTAAAAATAGGCTCTTGATGTGAGATGAATAAAAAACAGAGAACAGGTTTAGAGTAGAAAAATATAGGCAAAATTTTTGAATATCTGTGTTAACAAAAATTTCAAATTGAGGGAGTACATCTATACAGATAACAACTCGCACTTAAGAGTATGGAACATACATGCACATTGTTGTAATACTTCATAGAAACCTTCTGTTCAGGTAGTAGTATTAATTATTTTACCTAAATGTAGAATTCCTTCACAATAGGAAGCATAATAATACTAAAAGTAATAAAGGCAGTTATAAATATGTATTGAGATCCTTTAGTCTTCATGCATTAAGCTAGTCACATGCATTATCCCTAATCATTGCAATAACCCCAAGTGGTATATATTTTTAGCCATGTTTTATAGGTGAGTAAACTTAGATAAGACATGATTAAGGAAATTGCCCAGAGTCACACAGATTACCAGGCTTAAAAGATGTGAGATTACCAGGCTTAAAACCCAATTTTATTCATCTCCAAAACCCATCACATTTTACTACCACCCAGATACCCTTTCATAGGTTATATTATAATCTATAAAAACACAAAGCATCATTATTATATTATTATTCTTCAACTTCTCCATTCAACCACACTGCCCAAATTCCCACTAATTGGCCCAGCAGCTCCCACTGTAAATGAGAATCTTTGGTGATTGAATTCTCATAAATTAGACCACTGACCAAGGTTGGTCAGTTTAAAGGTAGCTTCAGATTCAAGAGACACTTAGTATCTTTCATTTTCAAGAGCTTGGTATAGTCACTCATGTATTATTATTTTATTTTTTTCATTTGTAAATCTTGGGCTTCCTCAATAACTTCTGGAGTAAAAATTAACAAAGTTAAGCTCTTCAGCAGAATCCCTAGGCTACGAGGACCCCTTGACCAAATATATGAAGACTATGAGAATTGGAATGGGTAGCAGATTTTACAGCACCTGGCATATAGTTTCCATAGAATAAAAGATATGCAACATTCTGATTTCTCAGAGGTGATTGTAGAGAGGCTGTGACAGTTACCAGCCAGTCTGTGAGCCATGTTTATATACTGAAGATAGTTGACAAGTAACATAAAAATCATAATAGTAGCATGTCAAGAAGCTCTTGTCCCAAATAGGAATTTAAGAAACTGCTAGACCTGTTATGGTAGTGTTGGCCATAACCTCATATGTGCACTTATATATGGCATCACAAACATGACAAATACATGTACACATGCTACACAGATCACACACAGCAACAAATATCAGCAGCTGAGTGTGCAAGACAAAGTAGATGATATTAACATGTGTTTCCTATCCAGGTGAGTATAAAAGTAAATGGGTAATGGAGGCTATTTCTTACCTCTGTCCTTAGCAATCTATATTAATTTAGGCAAACTAAACATCATCTCTGAGCCTGTAGCCTCATTTGTCAAATGGGCATAATACTGGTATTATGGCTGCTGTGGTATGGCTGCTGTGAAGATTTTAGAAGAACATATAGAAAAAGTTTATGACATACATAGAACACAGTCCAGTGGTGAACATGCACTAGTGAATAAGAATAACTGACCAAAATATGTGGTAGAATTAAATTATTGATTGCCTGCTGTACCAGGGCCTGGGCCAGGCACTGAAGTCTAGAGAAGAATAAACTCGGCTTCTTTCCTTGAGTACTTCATAATTGAACAGATCGTTATTTCCACAAAATGAGCATTACTAGAAAAGGTAACAACATGTACACAAAAGTACATAGTATATGTACAGGGAACAGAAATAATTTAAAATTTCAGATTATGAAATGTAAGGTAAGACATACCAGGCACTAAATATAGAAAAAAAGGCAGAACCCTGAGTCTCCAAGGGCGTAGGCCATGCTAAAATAAAATATGCTTACCTCTTGTTTTCTTTTTTATCCTTTACATGCTATATAGCTTATACCTTATCCTTTACATGCTATATAGCTTATACCTCGATTAAGAAGACAAATATTACTGAGATGAAATATTGCTGTCATGGTCTGAAATATAGCTAGAAAACCATTTTTAAACGTAACTGGACATTTTCTTCCATAAAACACTCAGTACATTTAATTAAGAACTAAATATGGATAACCACTATGTGTACAGTATTCTGCAAGCCCTAGAACAGATGATGCGGAGTGAAATGGACAAGAGAATGTTAACTGCTAAAGTCAATCTAAAATGGAAACATACAATGTTTAAAATGTTAAACTGGCAATAACAAAAAAGGAGGTTTTAGTTCTACCTTGGTCACATAATAGGTGACATTGGTTACAGGATTATGAAGAAGTTGCCTTAATTTTGAGCCTTCTTCCTCTTTTTCCAAGTAAAATAAGAATTCTTAAATGTCAAATGCACAAGGTTAATTCATAACTATGGCAGTGGGTGTGAAAGTCCTCAGCATATGGTAAAGGTCATATACTTGGAAAAACAGTGCAGATATTAAAAACCTTCTCCCAGTAGTAGGTATTTTATATGTCTTATCTCACTATGATCCTCATTTTATAGATGAGAAACAGAGGTTCCAAGAGTTTAAACAACATCCTCAAATTCACATGGCTCACAAGTATTAGAATTACGACTCAAACCCATGAAACAATTTGGTGGCTCATCTTAAATCTCATAGTCTGTCTCCTTCTCTACTTTGAAAGTGTTACCAGCCTACTTACCAAAACAGGGTCTGGTGGAAAAAAAAAAAAAAAAGTTGAAATGACAAACGTAGAAGTTCAGCATCATGAAGTATACAGCTGGTTAAGAATTAGAACGTGTTAGAATTTTGGTGATGACTGAGAACATTAGAGAATGTTCACTACTAACCAGATGATGTCCCAGGCCTCCAAAGAGAATTGACATGATGAGAAAGAAATGAAAGGGAAGAGGAGGCAAATAAGCATTCATCAACCAGCGTGGGCTAGAGCATCACCTGGCCTGCAAGCAACCAGAACAAGGGAGGCCAAGAAGAGAGCACCGTCCTGTAAGAAAAGAAAGGCCCCACTGCACCTGGTTAGAGGAAAAGATGCAAAGGCTGAGAGACAAAGGCACCGAAAAGGAGACCAAAAAAGCCCCATGGAGGACTGAGGGATGAAGATGGCTTAAATTATCCCATAAAAGGTCATCGGAAATGCCACCTTCTCTGTGTAAAAGAGAGCTCAAACGCCTGTGGCTGTGAAGAAACATCATGCATTCAAACTGCATGTGTCTCAGGAAAGACGTTTTGTTCTCTGCAGGCCTTTGGACTGTGGGGACTGTGAAAATACATTTTATCAAAATAGGTTTGTAGGACGTATTTGATTTCTTCCGTGACAGCTCCAAAACTAATCCTTAGGGGCAAAAAATAAGTGGAGGAATGTAGGGAAAAATAATGTTACAGGACAATAAAAGTATCCTCACTTATGACAAAGAAAATAGTGAAGCTGAAAACAAGAATAAAGGAAAAAAATTAAAGAGTAAAGCATTTACGTGTGGGGTTGGAAAAGGATGTCAAATCTAGTCTGTGATCTGAGTCGGTGTCAGTGCTTGGCACCCAGTCCTCACCCCTCAGAAACTGCTCCTTCTGCAACAAGGCTTTCATTCTTAGTCCTACGGAAATGTAACAGTAATACGATGAAAGTCAAAAAAACTCTGGGATTTCTCATTCTATTTCTTAAAAGACACTCGAGACACCCTGGAATGAATGACTCATGGAATTTGGCAAAAATGTTAAAATAGAAGTGTTTAAAGTGCCCTCAGACTAACCAAGGAGGAGGGGTTTTCTTGGCTTCAGGAATGTGGGCTACATACTATGGTATAACTTGAGTTCAAACCCTGGTTCTGCTATTTTATAGTTTTGTGAAAGATGGACACATTAGGCATCCTTTCTGAGCATCAGTTTCTTTACCTGGGATGATACCACTCCACGTTTTTGTGAAGGTTAAGTTAAATTTTACGACCTTTTTTTTTTTTTAGGCCACATCGTGCAGCATGCGGGATCTTAGTTCCCAAATCAGGAATCTCGAACTTGTGCCCATGCATTGGAAGTGTGGAGTCTTAACCACTGGACTGCCAGGGAAGTCCCTATGAGCTTTTTTTGTTTGTTTTTTTTTCAACACCTGGCACAACAGGTATTCACTCATCGTTAGTTCTCTCTCGTGTTAGATAAAAATTAAACTTCTGGGTCCTGGTAAGCCTAAAATAACCATTTTATAAGTGGAATTCATAACCATGCCAACTGTAAATATAAAACAATTAAAATTGATTTCATCCTAACTTGAGTAGATTAGTTTCCATGAAGGGCTACCCTTCAGTAGGGTACCCTACTGAAGGGCTACCCTTTACACTGGATTCCAATGGTGTCTCTGTCCAAAATCTTTCCTGGTTCCCCTCTGAGGAATTATTCTCAGAATCCATCTTTTTCTTTAAATTTTAAACTTTATTTTTTAAAGAGTAGTTTTAGGTTCACAGCAAAATTAAAAGGAAGTAAAGAGATTTCCATTATACTCCCTGCATGCATCACCTCTCCCCTAAGCAACATCCTCCACCAGAGAAGTACCTTTGTTACAACTGATGATCCTACACTAACATCATCACCCAAAGTCCAGAGCTTACATTAGTGTTCAGAACTCCTTTTTAATAAATAAATGTTTATGAAATAGATAGGAAATATTACTAAAACAAATCAACAATTCCAAAAATGCCCTTTAATTGTACTGCTTTCTATCATTTTGCCCCTTTTTTCACTACCACACAACAAAATGGGACATGATATTATAAACAGTGAGCCTTAAGTAGCACCTGATTTGAGTAACAAAAGAACTGGACAGGACTTCCCTGGTGGCGCAGTGGTTGAGAGTCTACCTGCCAATGCAGGGTACGCGGGTTCGTGCCCCAGTCCGGGAAGATCCCACATGCCATGGAGCGGCTGGGCCTGTGAGCCATGGCCGCTGAGCCTGCGCGTCCGGAGCCTGTGCTCCGCGACGGGACAGGCCACAACAGTGAGAGGCCCACGTTCTGCAAAAAAGAACTGGACATCAATGTCCACTAGGCCATATTTATAGAGGCAAAGACAGGGACAGCAGGTATTTTAATGGAAAAAAGTAGAAATAAGAAATAAAATTTATTTTGCTAGATTGTTCAATTTCCTAGCAGTCCAGTTAATGCCTTACAGATTTTGCAAAAAGCACTTACCCTGTTTCACTAATACCATAGAATTAGAAACTTGAAATGATCTATGGTGGTGCCTTTGTCATAAACTCAACGTTTAATTTATTCAAAAGCAGACATTGAAATGGGGATTTATTGAGTTTGAGTAAGTTCTTTAAGCCTTTATTTTTATTCCTTTAAAAATAATTTGTGTATATGGACACATAGAGATTCTGTATGACCCCTGAAATTATTTGCAAAATGTTCTGTGAAATCTATGTTTGCATTTTTGGGGGAAAGGACCTGCAGATTTTATAAGATTTTCTAATGGGTGAGTAAACTGATTAAGAAATAAATTGATCAATTCAGTTTAACAAATGTTTATTTATTCCCAGATATTTTTTGGAGTTTGGTATTCAACATTTTTGAGTACCTATTGTGATATAGGTACAGTGTTTTGTTTTGTTTATTAACATGTATATTCACTAAAATACTGACCACACCAGGGCCTATTTAGCAAATGTCATGACATAAAATAGGGGAAAAACAGAATGACACTCTTCTTTTCCTGCTCAGGTAACCTTTGATTTCATTGTATAACATGAATTGCTACAAAGGAATTGCTACAAAGGATGTGTCACTTGGAGAGACATCAAGTTAGGCTGCATCTGGTGTTTGCATTTGGGCAAAATACCCAGAAAACAGAAGAAACAAACAAATATGTCTTCCCTGATACTCAATAAAACAACATCAAGCAAAAGTACCTAATTTGGACAACAGAGACTAAAGTCTTTGCACTAAAATTCACTGCATAAATCCAATCAAATATTCTAGACATGAGCAATGTAAAATCAATTAAAGACAAACTGATGCCCTATAATATGCCTTTGTAGACTCTGCCATTGGAATCAACCCAGGAGAAAATTGTAGTCCTTCTTTCAAAGTTATTCAAATCCAAATGATGTCACCATATACGAGTTTAGTTGATATCCAGCAGCAATTTAATTGGCTATATTCTTTGTTTCTAAAGGGCAATTTTGTGTGTGATATCTAGATGTTCTCTAGGTGTTGCATTGACCTTTAGAGATTTTTAGAAATAGTCTTTGAGGTTTCATACCATTTTTTTCCAGACTGAAAACAGCTTATTCAATTGCTTCCTCTGAGATAATATCACCGTTATAGAGACGTGGATATGAACAGACTAAGGTTGTGTCAGTGATATCCCAAGCACATTCCAATATAACTGAATTTAGGTTATGGACTTTTTAGTTTGTTTACTTAGTTTTAGCTTTTCATTGTGTTTCCTTTTCTTATCTCATAAATATAGGATGATCAATTATGGTAGGAATATTTAATTGGCATACAATGCATAAAATAGTTAATGTAATGAAATTATCTTTGTAAATGGTATAGAAACCTCAGGAAGTAAAAACTGATATTGTTTGAAATCTATGCTGTGCCAGGTCTTTATCTTATTTCTACTTTAAAAATCATTGTTGATTAGGAGAAAAGTAAATCTTATTAAAGGGCTCAAGTAAATTGACCACACAAATATTTAGTAGTAGATCTGATTTAAATCAGAACCATGATATCCAAAAGAGTAGTTTTTTCTTTTTTTCTATTATTTAATAATGCCACCTCAGGAAAATATTATAGCTACTATAATTACTATTATTTATTAATAAGAAGCTATATAATCAGATTGGCTTATGATTGAAAATCATCAGTGCATCTCATATATTAGCCTATTAGTAAACTAAAGCAAAAATAACTGACTCATGGAGAACCTTTAAAGATAAAGTCTCTGATCTTCAATGGATTGGTATATCCCTCCCTGGATTGTCTCAGATGCTAAAAGGTAGCTGATACTCTGCTGACACATGAAATTTAGGGAGAGTGTAAAGTCGTTGCATCTGTGACACGATGATTAGGAAAACAGGATTCTGAGTCAGGTAAAAAGATTTTGAAGTACTGGTTCCCACAGTACTAACTGTATGAACTAGGTCTAATCATTTAACTCGTTTAAATATCCTCATTCACAAATACAAGATAATAATATAATATAAATCGTGGGGGGGTTGTGAGGATTCAATTTGTGAATATACATAAAGTTTGCACGATAGGTATGTGGTGATTACTCAAAATACTAATTATATCAAGCAGAATCCCTTTACTTTAAAAGGACAGAAACTCAAACTATCTTAAGATAAAAGTAAATTTGTGACTTATGTAATGAGGAGTCCAAAGAAGAGAACTAACTTTAGGCAAAGATAGATCCAGGAGCTCAAATGATATAAGCAGAATTCTGTTTTTCTCTCTGTCCCAGCTTTGGGTGCTTCTGCTTCACCTTGTTTTCAGAAAGGCTCTTTCTATGGTGCCTCATACTGCTACTGTCAGGTCCAATCTACCAATAGCTGTACATTTCACATTTCCAGAGAAAATATGGGCATGCCATTTTGGAGATCTGATTAGTCCAGCATAAGTTCCATGTTGTGGAGCTATGGCTCCACTATGGCTGGATGAAGCTCTGATTAGCCAACCTGAACCACGTGCTTGACTCACCAGCCCCCAGTCAAAGCTGGTGAGGCAATGTTACTCGATAATTACTAGATAAAAGAAGGGATGCTGGGTACACACATCACACACACAAACACACAGCAAGATATACCATAGTTATTAATTATTATCACTATTATTCCTTAATGTTACATGCTTGCTTTCCTGGAAAAAAATAACATTTGCAGTTAAATTTTTTTTCTAGGTTGGGAAAATCTTTGCATAGACATTCTTTAGTTAATTCATGCTCATTTATGGAACAGACACATGACCATTCTTCATTTCATAGGAAAATATTAGTGTCATGTAAATTAATACCAGCCTAATGTAAATATTCATCTGACGTAGAACTAATTCTTCCAGAAAAATAAGTAAAATAACACTAGAAAATGATTTTGAAAACACATTTTTCAACTTTTAATTAGTAGCATTATTAGTTTTGGACAAATTATCTAACCTCTTTGTTCACACTTTCCATCTATGAAGTGGATATAGGTTTGTCCATAAGGGTATATAGAGGAATGTACAAAAAGAGCTTAACAGGTCCACTGCACTTAAGGTATCAATAGATATCAGTTTAATTGTTAATAGTACCAAGTGCTAAGGCTCCTTTGATAAGTTACAGATAACTAAAATATTTTTCAGTGTTGATTAAAGAAATATGCTTCAGCTGCATATCGGTATGTCTTGAAACCTTATAAACTCCAGTTTCTTTACTTTGTGATTTGAACTAAAACCATTTTTTTAAATTATTGACATAAAGTTGATGTATAATATTATATGTTTCAGATGTACAACATTACTGATTCACAATTTTTAAAGAGTACACTCAATTTATAGTTATTATAAAATAGTGGTTGTATTCCCTGTGCTGTACAATATATCCTTGTAGCTTATTTATTTCATACATAGTAGTCTGTACCTCTTAATCCACTATCCTAATCTTGCCCCTCCTCCAAGTCCTCTCCCCACTGGTAACCACTAGTTATTTATATCTGTGAGTCTGTTTCTTTTTTTGTTATATTCACTAGATTGTTTTTTTTTTAGCTTTCATATATAAATAATAGCATACAGTATTTGTCTTCCTTCATTATAGATTTTGGTTTGTGGTTACCACAAGGTTTTCATATAACAGAATATATATATATATGTGTGTGTATATATATATATATATATATATATATATATACCCATATATATATATATGATTCTCTTAAGTTGTTAATCTCTTAATTTCAAATGTATTTTAACACCTCTGCATTGGTACTCTCCTCCCCTCAAGATTACTGATTTTGACATAATATTTTAATTGTTTTGTGTATCCCTTAACTGCTTATTGTGGATTTTGATGATTTCACTACTTTTGTCTTTCAACCTTCCTACTAGCTTTGCACATGGTAGATTTCCTTCCTTTACTGTATGTTTGCCTTTACCTATCAGCTTTCTCCTTTCATAGTTTTCATGTTTCTAGTTGTGGATTTTTCTTTTTTTGCTTAGAGAAGTTCCTTTAACATTTCTTGTAAAGTTGGTTTGGTGGTGCTGAACTCTTTTAGCTTTTGCTTATCTGTAAAACTTTTGATCTCTCCATCAAATCTGAGTAACAGCCTTCCTGGGTAGGGTATTCTTGGTTGTAGGTTTTTCCTTTCCATCACTTTAAATATATTGTGCCACTCCCTTCTGGCCTTCAGAGTTTCTGCTGAAGAGTCAGTCAACTGATAGCTTTATGGGAGTTACATGTTGTTTTTCCCTTGCTGTTTTTTAACATTCTATCTTTACCTTTAATTTTAGTCATTTTAATTACAATGTGTCTTGATGTGTTCCTCTTTGGGCTGATCCTGTTTGGGACTCTCTGTGCTATCTGTACTTGGATCTCTGTTTCCTTTCCCAGGTTAAGGAAATTTTCAGCCATTATGTCTTGAAATAAGTTCTCTGCCCATTTCTCTCTTTCTCTTCTCCTTCTGGGGTCCCTATAATGTGAATGTTAGTACACTTGATGTTGTCCCAGAGGTCTCTTAAACTGTCCTTATTTCTCCTTTTTTTTTTTTTTTTTCTGTTCAGCGTCAGTGATTTCCACTACTTGTCTTCCAGCTCACTGATCTATTTCTCTGTATCATTTAGTCTACTGTTGATACTTCTAGTATATTTTTCACTTCTTATTGTATTCTTCATCTCTGTTTGGTTGTTCTTTATATCTTCCAACTCTTTGTTTAAAATCTCTAACCTCTTGCTGTGCATCCATTCTTTTCCTGAATTCTTTGATCATCTTTAAGATCATTACCCCAAACTCTTTCTTGGGCAGATTGCCTAACTCTGCTTCACTTATTTCTTCTGTGATTTATCTTCTTCCTTTGTTTGGAACATGTTCCCCTACCATCTCACCTTGCTGAACTTGCTGTTTTTATTTCTATGTTTCTGGCAGGTTGGAACATTTCTCAACCTTGGAGAAGTCGCCTTTTGTAGAATGTCATATGTATCCCAGTAGCGCACTCTCCTCTGGTCACCAGAGCTATATGCTCTAGAGGTACCCCCTATATGAGCTGCTTAGGCCCTTCTGTTTGGGCAGTCTGGTAGGCTTGGTTGGCCCCCAGTCCAGTGGGTTACCAGGCCCTGCCTTCTGTGGAGGCTGCTGGCAACCACAGTTTGGTGGGATTGGGTCACAAAACAGCTGACTAAGGAACCCCAGGGGGCCCCAGGGCTAGTGCTGGTTCACTGGCGGGTAGAGTCAGAATCCAGGACATCCCAGACTTGATGCCCACCCACCAGTGAATAAAGCCAGATCTGGGGGCTAGTGCCGAACCACTGGTGGTCCTGGAGCTGAATGCCAGTTCCTTCATCTGTGTAACTAGTGACAACAATTTAACCTGCATTACAGTAGAATGAATGTGAAAATGTCCTGTTTGAGCTACAAACAATTATTGAATCCTACAAACGCATTATACACTGGGTTAGAAAACTGATGCACAAATTTTAAAGAGGTCCTTGATCTTGAGGAAATTGCAGAATGACAGGTAAGACAGGAAAAGAATAAATACTTTATTAATTTTATTTTTATTTTTCATTTTGGCTTCAGAGATGGATGCTTCTGGAGGGCACTACCTGTTCTTTGACCCCTAAAATGCTAAAAAAGTCAACAATAAACAAAATAATAAAAATCAGTCATTTGAAAATGAAAAAAAATTAATACACAGGTTAAAAGGAAATCATAAAGAAATATCAGAAATATTGAAACCTAATAAGAATAAAAGATCCATAGAAACATTTGGAGGCACATGTAAACATTAAAGAAAAGATAAAGCCATAAATAAATTTATTAAAAATCCTATATATATATAATACATATAATATATACATATATTATATAAAATATATACATATATGCTCTATTTACCATTCCCCTAACCAGAAAGAAATGCATTAGAAAAAAGAGAAAGAAAATAATGAAAAAATCAGGGCAGAACTTAATGAAGTAATAAAGAAAGCAATACAAAAGATTTTTTTTAATTAGTAGCTACCTTTTTTGTTTATTTATTTTTTATACAGCAGGTTCCTATTAGTAATCTATTTTATACATATTAGTGTATATATGTCAATCCCAATCTCCCAATTCATCCCACCACAATCCCCCCCGCCACCACTTTCCCCCCTTGGTGTCCATGTTTGTTCTCTACATCTGTGTCTCTACTTCTGCCTTGCAAACTGGTTCATCTGTACCATTTTTCTAGATTCCACTTATATTCGTTAATATATGATATTTGTTTTTCTCTTTCTGACTTCCTTCACTCTGTATGACAGTCTCTAGGTCCATCCACATCTCTACAAATGACCCAATTTCATTCCTTTTTATGGCTAAGTAATATTCCATTGTATATATGTACCACATCTGCATTATCCATTCATCTGTTGATGGGCATTTAGGTTGCTTCCACGACCTGGCTATTGTAAATAGTGCTGCAATGAACATTGGGGTGCATGTGTCTTTTTGAATTATGGTTTTCTCTGGGTATATGCCCAGTAGTGGGATTGCTGGGTCATATGGTAATTCTATTTTTAGTTTTTTAAGGAACCTCCATACTATTTTCCATAGTGGCTGTATCAATTTACATTCCCACCAACAGGGCAAGAGGGCTCCCTTTTCTCCACACCCTCTCCAGCATTTGTTGTTTGTAGATTTTCTGATGACGCCCATTCTAACCAGTGTGAGGTGACATCTCATTGTACTTTTCATTTGGATTTCTCTAATAATTAGTGATGTTGAGCAGCTTTTCATATGCCTCTTGGCCATCTGTATGTCTTCTTTGCAGAGATGTCTATTTAGGTCTTCTGCCCATTTTTTGATTGGGTTGTTTTTTTTTTTTAATACTGAGCTGCATGAGCTGTTTATATATTTTGGAGATTAATCCTTTGTCTGTTGATTCATTTGCAAATATTTTCTCCCATTCTGAGAGTTGTCTTTTCATCTTGCTTATAGTTTCTTTTGCTTTGCAAAAGTTTTTAACTTTCATTTGGTCCGATTTGTTTACTTTTGTTTTTATTTCCATTACTCTAGGAGGTGGGCCTTGCTGTGATTTATGTCAAAGAGTATTCTTCCTATGTTTTTCTCTAAGGTTTTATAGTGTCTGGTCTCACATTTAGGTCTTCAATCCATTTTGAGTTTTTCTGTATGGTGTTATGGAATGTTCTAATTTCATTCTTTTACATGTAGCTGTCCAGTTTTCCCAGCACCACTTAATGAAGAGACTGTCTTTTCTCCATTGTATATCGTTGTCTCCTTTGTCATAGATTAGTTGACCGTATGTGCATGGGTTTATCTCTGGGCTTTATATCTTGTTCCATTGATCTATATTTCTGGGTTTGTGCCAGTACCATACTATTTTGATTGCTGTAGCTTTGTAGTATAGTCTGAAGTCAGGGAGTCTGATTCCTCCAGCTACGTTTTTTTTCCTCAAGATTGCTTTGGCTATTTGGGGTCTTTTGTGTCTCCATACAAATTTTAAGATTTTTTTGTTCTAGTTCTGTAAAAAATTCCATGGGTAATTTGATAGGGATCACATTGAATCTGTAGATAGCTTTGGGTAATATACTCATTTTCACAATATTGATTCTTCCAGCCCAAGAACATGGTATATCTATCTGTTTGCACCATCTTTGATTTCTTTCATCAGTGTCTTATAGTTTTCTGAGTACAGGTCTTTTACCTCCTTAGGTAGGTTTATTCCTAGGTATTTTATTCTTTCTGTTGCAATGGTGAATGGGATTGTTTCCTTAATTTCTCTTCTAATCTTTCATTTTTAGTGTACAGGAATGCAAGAAATTTCTGTGCATTAATTTTGTATACTGCAACTTTAGCAAATTCATTGATTAGCTCTAGTAGTTTTCTGGTGGCATCTTTAGGATTATCTATGTATAGTATCATGTCATCTGCAAACAGTGACAGTTTTACTTCTTCTTTTCCAATTTGGATTCCTTTTCTTTCTTTTTCTTCTTTGATTGCCATGGCTAGGACTTCCAAAACTATGTTGAATAGTAGTGGTGAGAGTGGACATCCTTGTCTGGTTCCTGATCTTAGAGGAAATGCTTTCAGTTTTTCACCATTGAGAATAATGTTTGCTGTGGGTCATATATGGCCTTTATTATGTTGAGGTAGGTTCCCTCTATGCACACTTTCTGGATCGTTTTAACCATAAATGGGTGTTGAATTTTGTCAAAAGCTTTTTCTGCATCTATTGAGATGATCAGATAGTTTTTATTCTTCATTTTGTTAATATGGTGTATCACATTGATTGATTTGCGTATATTGAAGAATCCTTGCATCCCTGGGATAAATCCCACCTGATCATGGTGTATGAGCCTTTTAAAGTGTTGTTGGATTCTGTTTGCTAGTATTTTGTTGAGGATTTTTGCATCTATATTCATCAGTGATACTGGTCTGTAATTTTCTCTTTTTGTAGTATCTTTGTCTGGTTTTGGTATCAGGGTGAGGGTGGCCTCGTAGAATGAGTTTGGGAGTGTTCCTCTGCAATTTTTTGGAAGAGTTTGAGAAGGATGGGTGTTAGCTCTGCTCTAAATGCTTGATAGCACTCACTTGTGAAGCCATCTGGTCCTGGACTTTTGTTCGTTGGGATATTTTAAATCACAGTTTCAATTTCATTACTTGCCTTGTTCCCTCAGTGGGCCACAGCCACCCCCTGCCTCTACAGGAGATCCTCCAACACTAGCAGGTAGGTCTGGTTCAGTCTCCTACAGGGTCACCACTCCTTCCCCTGGGTCCTGATGGGCATACTACTTTGTGTATGCCCTCTAAGAGTGGAGTCTCTGTTTCCCCCAGTCCTGTCGAAGTCTTGTCATCAAATCCTGCTAGCCTTCAAAGTCTGATTCTCTGGCAATTCCTCCTCCTGTTGCCATGGGAAGTGTGCCGTGGGGCTCAGAACCTTCACTGCAGTGGGTGCACTTCTGCAATATGTCTTCTCCAGTGTGTGAGTCACCCACCCAGTGGTTATGTGATTTTATTTTATTGTGATTGCGCCCCTACTACAATCTCGCTGCAGCTTCTCCTTTGTCTGTGGATGTGGTGTATCTTTTTCGGTGAGTTCCAGTGTCTTCCTGTCAATGACTGTTCAGCAGTTAGTTGTGATTCCGGTGTTCTCGCAAGAGGGAGTGACCACATGTCACATGTCAATAGGGATATTCTGCCATCTAACTCTGTTTTTCAGTAGCTATGTCTTAAAAATGGATAAAATGGTCAGACCTCTAGCAAAATTAATTAGAGGGAGAAGTGAAAATTATCAGTATTTTTAGGAAGCAACAAAAAAAGCTAATAATACACAATAGGGATAAAAATAATATAAATAATACTGTTAACAACTTTGGCAATGAATATTAAATGGTCTATATTCTAAAAATATGAATGATCAAAGTTGACTTATGAAGGTACAGAAAATATGAAGATGGCTTTATAAAAAATTAGTGAAAGACAAAAATTTTCTAAATGAGTGAGAAAATAGGTATTTCAAAATTATATTTCTAAAAGTCATTCTTCCTAAGTCAATTTTTGAATGTGATGAAATTCCAGTAAATCCTAAGAGAGATTTTGGAAGGCTTGGTTATCTGACACAAAAGTTCATATGGAAAATTACATGTCAAAAAAATGAGAAGAAATAGGAGCAGAGATTCACTTCACCAGACTTTAAGACTTATTGATAATTAAAGGAAATTAAAGATTTTGGTAGTTAGGTGGTAAGATACTTATAGACACATGCACCAGAGAGAGTACAGAAAGAAGTCCAACCATATACAGGCATACCTCATTTTATCACACTCCACTTTACTGAGGTCATGGATGTTATGATTTTAACAAATTGAAGATTTGTGGCAACCCTGCATCAAACAAGCCTATGGGCACCAGTTTTTCAACAGCATTTGCTCACTGGTGGTTAGCATTTTTAGCAATAAAGTATTCTTAATTAAAGTATGTACATTGTTTTTTTAGACATAATGGTATCTTACACTTAATGGACTACAGTATAGCGTAACATAACTTTTATATGCATTGGGAAACCAAAAGACTCACATGACTTGCTTTGATTGCAATATTCACTTTATTGGGGTGGTCTGGAACTGAACCCACAATATCTCCAAGGTATGCCTGTATTAGAATTTGGTTTATAATGGATATGGTGTTAATGCAAAGAAAGATAAAATGTCTAAATCGTGGTGTTAGTGTAATTATTTTAACTTGTGGAACATAATAAAATCATTTATTATACATACGTGATATATACTTATAAGATATATATATATATATATATACACACACAAACCCCATACATAACAAAGGTAAAGTAAAGAACACCTAGGAAATTATAACAAATGTTTAGTTTTCAGGTGATATTAAGCACTCTCAATTTTTAAAAAGGCAAATGAAAAAAATGGACAAAAGTAATTGGCTATTAATGGAGAAAAAAATAGCATTAAATGTATGAAATTGTACTTCACTAGTAATTGGGTTAATGCTGATTTTAACAATATTGAAATACCAGTTTAGATTGTTAAATTTTAAAAATCTGTCAATACCAAGTATTGATGAATAAGTAGGTGTGTGAATTTATGCACCATTTGGAGAGTAATTTGCCTTTAACAAGTGAGGTTGAAAATACACATACCCTATGATCCAACATTCCACTCCTAAATAGGAATCTTGAAAATTTCATGTACATATATACTTGTAGGGATATTTATTGTGGCATTATATGTAATAGTGAAATATTAGAAACAACCTATATGGCCATGAAAAGGGGATTTATAAATAATATTGATTCCTTTATATGGAAGAGTACTCTACAGTAGTAAAAAATAATAATAATGGATGTTTAATGAAAGAAAGGGAAAAGTTGACATATTTTCCTACTCTTTAATTTAAAAAAAACTATAAAAACATATATTTTATAACTATATACATAAAGAAAAATGTTAACATGGACTGAACATGCACACTATTCCCAAATCCTCTGAAGTATTTTCTTTTTGGAACTGAGAGAACAATAGTCAGTGGAAGGGAAAAAAAAAGGAGATATCAACTTTATCTTAAAAGTTCTACTTTATTAATAAAATGAAAACAACAAACAATTGAAGCCAGAATGGAAAATGATAATACTTATTAATTCTGAATGATAGATATATGGAATTTTTGCATTTATTTTCTCTGTGATTATGTATTGTTTTAAATTTTTATCATTCAAAGAGTTCCAATGGGAGTTTTAGAATGGGTCTTTCTAGCTGTATAAGATAAACTCTACATGCTGCAGTTGGTCTTGTCTAACTAAATTGATCTAAAATAAAGATGGCCAGTCACAGAAAACAGAAATCAAAACAATGCCAATAATAGATAGGACTTTTATGGTACCATATGTTTCATATATATCAATAAAAGCATGATGTAGGCATTATTTTATCCTCATTTTATGATTCATAAAACTGAGACCAAGAATCAAAGACAGAGAAAAGAGTGTCTTGAAAACCCTATATGCATTTTCAGAAAGAGACTTATGCAGGCATGGACTTAACCTCTCTTGTCATTTGACCCCATGTGAAGCACATAGTAGGTGCTCAATACAAATGTGTATATGTAGACTGAAGAAGATTACGGATTGTCCTCCCCAAAAAGAAAATGGAATGGAATGTCACCATCCAAAAGCATTTTGAGCTAGGTGAGTCATGTTACACTGTATTGCTTCTAGTCCCTAGACTAAAATGTATAGCATATAACTTCTGAACCAAACTGATTAATGGTGTGAGAGCAGCTACCAGCTATTAAAACATTATCAGATTCTGGACATAGTGGGGCTGCCCCAATGACTAGATGACCACTGTGAGAAAGTGATGGGATGAGGCTAAGACGAAGCGCACAGACCAATAGTAGACAGTAGACGTTAGTTTCCCACCACCACTTACAATCTAATTTTACTTATCCATTGAATTTATTAGTTTCAGTAGTATAGGGAAATAACATATGCCATTTGACTGAATTATGACCTTATATTAAATATGACAGATGGAAAAATGGATCATTAAAAATTATCTGATGCTTTTAGAATAAAAAATGTACTGTTTATGAATAGAAAATTAGGCTACAGATTAGTCATTCACTTGGATTATAGGACTGGATTTATTATTTCAAAGTTTTAACAAATCACAAAAGCTTGTTCAAACTTGTTTCTTTTTTTCTTTCTGTAAAGAGAGATTGGTGAAGCTCATAAATCCCTTGATGCTATAATTTTAAGTCAGAATCTTCCATCTGATTCTGTCTTTTTATAGGGAGAATGGCATTCTCCCACTCATTCACTCATTTATTCATTCATTCTTTCACCAACCAACAATTTATAGCCCTGCTATGACTAGGAACTATGCTAAGAAACAAAGATACAGAGAGGAACTAGAGTAGTACTATTAAAACTAGACTAATTTCCCTTTTGCATTCAGTACCTCCAGATACTGAATAAGACCAATGGAACTAGATCATATAATGGTAGAACTAATAATAATGAGGAATAAGTCAGGAAATAATGGGCCGTTATGGAAAGTATGAACTCAGAGTAAGCCAATCATCTTCTAAATATATGAGAGAGAATTTTTGTATTTGGATGATTGAATAATACCATGATATTTGGAACATAAGAAGTGGAGAAGGGAAGGGATACTTAAATGTATCATGAGACTAAAAGACATGCAAAGGTACATGAGATTTTAAGAAAAATTTAGCTCTAAGTTACATTGATTGTCAAAAGTTTAATACCTTTTACTCAGACTTAGTTGAGGTTTTGATATTTTATTACAGGAAATCTCAACAATCAATATTTTCAGGTGTGTAATAAGCAAATGCAACGTTTAATGTTATAGTTTCAATGACTGAAGTCTTGTAAAACCAACAGTAGTAAACATAAATACAGAACTATTTTAGGAAACATACTTTTGCTTTTAGTAGAACTCTTTAGGCCGAGTTCAACAACTGGAATCATTAATATAATTGGGTACTAATTTAAATTGATCATGAACATTAATACCACATTTGTAAGTTATTGACTTTAAAATGAGTTGGAGGCCTAGTATGTTAAGTGGATTGAAATCTCAAATTGATTTCATCAATCTCAAGTAATAAAAATAAAACCTTATATGTGCAAGACTTAAGGTTGTAAAACTACAATATAAATCTTAAAATAGTTTTTAAATATACATGACAATAACAAAGTCTGTTCTACTAATCCTCACACTTACAATACATATTAAATAATATTTAAAGTAAATATTAAATAATATTTAAAAAATATATATAAATCCACTAAATACAGTCAAGTCTTAATGTATAATTTTGCTAGTTCTGTGATTATTGCTCACTCTATACCTCTTGGTTTCCTAGGATTAATTTTTTAACTGTATCTATTTATGTTTCTAAACCTTCAATTTTCTTTTCGTTTATCTATATTTGCCTACTCATTCCAATCCCTTTTATTTAGAATATAAATCTTATTTTAGGATTTACTATACTTAAAAATTTAGTTCATACTCATTATCTTTTCTTAAAAGCAGGTTGTAAAAATCATTTTAAAATAAAAGCGTTTCGATTAAGTCTTCAGGATGCTTTAGATTCTTCTTCAGTATGGCTTAGGTTCTACAAATATTCTATGAATATTTCCAATATTTAAACTGAAAGAGAAGATTTTTCTTCTGTGAATTTTTAATTTCCCAGTTCTTCCTGAAGATAGAGAGTGAGAGAGATAGGTTACTTGAGTAACCTATCTTGCGTTACTTTTGTTCCATCATTCTATGTGGCCACTTGGTTTCATATTTCTGTTTAAACTCTTTCAATGGTAAAGACATTTGAAGTTTCTGAAGTCTATGTGAAGAAATAAACATACAGATAGTACTGAAGTTCCTGGAATTCATTTTAAACTTGGATCTACTGTGAATTTCTGTCAGACTCTCCTCTCTCTCTCATCCCCCCCCTCCAAGTATGTATATAAAATACGTATACTATAAATGTATATGTATTTTATGTAAAATAAATATATATAATATAAAAGTATATGTATATCATGTTAAAGAAACTTTTCAAAGATTAATAAAAGTATTTTCTGATCAACTATAAGCAGAGGCAGATTGACAGATCAGATTTGGTGATACTGGCAATTGATCATAAATATTGGAGATCGATTTTGATGCACTCTGACAAACTTGCAAAAATTAGGGCTTAAAACAGACATGACAATGTAATTCATTACTATGCTAGTAGTAGGCAGGTATAAGGAGTCTTCTTCCCCTTTTCAAAAAAATACATTATTTTAATTTAAAAGTATAATTCAATTTTCCCTTTTTAAAAATTGCTATTTGTTTGGCAAGACATTATCTATAATAAAAAGTTTAATAAAAATAAATTTTCATTTTCCATGTTTATTTTTTGTCCATTGTCATTATTTACTTCATTACATGATTATTCCTAAAAATAAATGTGTTAAAAATGATCTGTCTAGGATTTTAAATATATGAGGTACACCGCTGCAATAGATACTTTCTGAGTAACACATCTTGATGTTTTGGGTATCAGCAGTCAGAGGGAAATACTGTGCCCAATGAGGAAAAACAAACGTCCATCAAGGAACATCTGCAAATTGCAGTGCCAGATCATTGCCTAATCTCACTCAGCATCTTTAGGAACCTGCAATTCCATTACCTGGTCCTTGATCTAAATCCAATATAATAGATTTCAGTGTGTTTAAAATTTAAATAAATAACATTCCTCACGTTCATTGCAGCAAAAAATTAACAAAATAAATTTTAAAAATAACATTCCTCTGCCCTATTTCAATAGCATGTCCTGTGTGATATCTTATTTTCATTAAATCATTCTGTCTGGATTTTTTTTAATCGCCTGAATGACTCAATCCTGTTTTCACACCAATGTGCAGTAAGTCCAGTGTTTCCTCTTATACTGTTTTTGGGGTAACCAGATGCCTTTTCCCAAGTTAGTATATTTTCTACATTAGCCATATGCATACCTGTATCATGTTATATGGAGATTAAAGGTCAAATGCCCATATCCGAGAGAAAAATAATATTAAATTAATGAATTGTACTTCTGAATAACATTTTCTTTTCAATAATACTTTTAAAAAATTAAATTCTACATCTTTGATTAGAACTACTTATCTGAAAAATATATTCATTAAATCACTCCTGGTTTCAAATAATGAAAAACAAATAGAAAAACACAAAAAATAGACCATGACTAAAGATCTATCTGGTTATAAGACAGATTCTCTTAGTTAAACTAATAGCTGGCTTGACACTATACATGCAAAAGTATCAATTTTAAAATTCCTCTTCTGTTGTTGGTTGTGTATTAAATTGCAAATTAAATAAATATTAATTATAATATTCAATATATTAGTCATTGGATTCTTCAACATTTTTACCCTTATAAAATCTTCATTCTACAGGTAATCAAGATTTGAACAGAATTTCAGCAAAGGCTAATCATTAATTTGCAAGTGTAGGTAGAAAGCATACAGTTTCTTCATTTCAATCTAAATTTAAAAAGAAATTGGTCAACCCCCAATCACTTACACTAATGAAGGGGCCAACCAACAGAATAATCCAAATTAACAAATCTTATAAAAATAATTTTTACAGTTCACATATAGTTTTGTACTTAGGTTTTAAGATAGATCAGTTTCATAGTCTTTTTGTTTAATAAATTGGACAATTATGTAATCCAGTAACAGCTCATCAAAATATAGAAACTCTCCTTGTGTCTAGAACAATGAATGATCATATCATCAGAGTTAATCCGAACACTAAACCTTAGTCCAATTTTTTTTTTAATAAATCAAAAACCATCCTCCTCTCAAAAAGTTTTAGGGAATTGTCTTAGCTTGTGCTGCGATAATGAAATACCACAGACTGGGTGGCTTAAACAACGAAATTTATTTCTCACAGTTCTGAAGGCTGGAAAATCTAAGGTCTAGATGCTGGCAGATATGGTTCCTGGTGGGGTACAACTTCCTGGCTTACAGATGCCATCTTCTCTCTTTGTACTCACGTGATGAAGAGAGAGAGAAAGCTGATCTCTCTTCCTCTCCTTATAAGGACACTAATCCTATCGTGAGGGCCCAATCCTTATAAACATCATCTAAATATCCCCAAGGCCCCACCTCCAAATACCATCATATTGGGATGAGGGCTTCAATATATGAATTTTTGGAGGACACAAACATTCAGTACATAACAGGGGGTTTTATAGTCTGGAAGCAATCTGTTTTGGTTTATTTATATGTATTTTTTCCCCTAAAAATCAAATTAGATGCACAGAACCCACTGGAAGGTTGAGAGTATTTGTTTCAGTGACACAATTATGTTTCCAAACTAGATATAAGACCATCAGATTCACCCCACCCCTCTACGTAGCAGTTTCCAGGGGGCTGCTGGCTCTGCTTTGAAGACAAAAGGGGTAATTATATTATAGTTACACATTCATCACTCCCCTCTTCCAAGCTCATCCCTGCTATTCCTAGATAAATCACGGAGCTTCAGATGTGAGAAGAAACTTGCTCAAATCAAGGGCAAGATAGTAGCAATCCTCCAGATATATATCTGATCTCTAGCACTTTTCCATTACCCCAAACTTTTGATGATCACCCCCAAATTATAGATGCAGGCCAAGTTAGCGCCCGCAGAACTTTTGCCACTGAGCAAACAACATATCTTTGTATACATCTGTTTTGCCTGTACTGGAGAATGAGTTTCCAGGTTTACATAAATGCATTTAGGAATTGCCTTCTACTTAAAGCAACTCTGATGATGTCCTATGGCTTTCTCATCTTGAGGATACTGTTGACACATCATTGATTTCATAACTATGTTGCTATAGGTTCTCTTTAAGTCTTTCTAACTTTGCAGCTACATGCTTTGACCTCTTAGTTATATGAATTTTCCTGTCAATGATTTATTAAACAATCAAATTACATCCTGAGACATGTCCTAAGGAAGAAGGCAGACAAAATAAAGGAAAGTAACTAACAACTACTAGCAAATAAAGATTCGCTTCCTGAAGTAATAAGGCATTTTTCATAGATTTTAGTCCATTTAACTCTCCAGGGACTCTACAAGGGAGGTCCTAGTCTCATCTTACAAATAAGGAAACTAAAGCTCAGAGATACAGAAAAATTTGCCCATGGTCAGACAGTCACAAAATGACTCAGGATCCAGCCCTGGCTAATCAGAATAGCCATTCTCAAACCTTATATGACATTGATTCAGATATATCCCTTTTCATTTTGGATACATGTTAAAGCCAAACCCAACAGATGTTAAGACCTGTGGGTAAGACAGCAGTCACCAAACCAGCACTCATTTTAGAGCTGCCTTGGCCCCATCACCTTCCCACTGCATTGCAGTCCCTGAGTATGAGTTTTTCTACCTTGGAAGGGTTAAGATTGTAACTTTGAGATCAGAATTGTTGAAGAGCTCTGCCTCACTCCACCCCATCCCATTGCTTCACACTCTCCTGAAGGCCATTGAATTCTGGGAAACAACCTCACTGTCAGAAGAAGGCACTACCTGTTCTCTCTCATATTTTGCCCAAGCAGCACACTGGGCAGGGTTGGTCTCACGGGTGCACAGCCAGGGCAGTCACACAGGGCTCCATTGCCCAGAAGGGTACTGTATTTAGGTTTAATGTTCTGTAGTCACTGTTTTGAAATTCTTAATATCTCTGAATTTGTGTTTTGGAACTAAATTCCAGTGGGGCAATGGAGCATGCTCTCGGGGCTTGAAGGCTTGGCTCAAGGATATCCCCTCTCTGACAGCCTACCTTCTCCCTCCCCTGAAATGAGTTTTCCAGTGCCTTTTTCTCTGCTATCTGGCATTTTAGGTCCCATTCTACCTGCCGTCTCCCATGCTACTCAGTAGCCTGGGCACCTATGTAGGGAGAGTCAAGAATAAGTATGTGTGCTCTGCAGCCATACTTAAGTACAAGTTTAAGTACTCCAGCATCCTTCCCTGCTTTCAGTTTACCACATAGTTGAGCAGATGACCCTCTGCCATCTCCCAGTCAGGTGCGTGTCCCAGGGCAGAGGTTGCAATTATATGGGGGTGGGCAACAGACCCATGGAAAGGGGAGATGTCTGGCTCTACTTCTCACTCTGGCTGAGCATGCCTGTGGGAGGGGGAATCTTCCAGCTGGTGGGAAATACACATGACCTGATTTGCAGGATGGAGCCAGGGAGCCTGTGAGGGTCCACACGTGCCCCAGGAATATCCCTTGCCTGAAGGAGGGTGCCATTAATGGCAAATAAAAAACACCACAACAGGTTGAGAAAGAGTCCCTGGAAGAAAGGGCAAGTTTTATATTTTTGAGTAAAGGCCAGTTTTCACATTTTCATTTTGCACTGGGCACTGTAAATAATACAGTCAGCTCTGACACTGGTACAAAGAGATCAGGTTTCTCTGAATATAAAGTAAATCAGTGAGCATATCTGAGCCAATTTGGTATCTTTCTCCTGCTTCTTTGCCCGCTGAAATCCTGGGAAAATATCTGACCCTTCTGTACACCTATAACACATTTGCTTTTTCAACTGTACAACAAATGTGTCCTGTATATTAAAAAAAAATACCTCCTATATTGTACTTTGGGTTCTTGAAACAAAACATCCACATATTTTTGTATCTGCATACTGTTGTTGAAAATAGAAGGTAATAAGTGAATGTTGGGTATTGTGTTTCTGAAACCTGACTAAGGAAATGCTGTCTAGTTCTATCTTCCCTCCAATTTACACATTCAAAAATTAGTCTTCTGAAAACAAGCTAAACAAACTATACCAATTTCTTTTATAGAAATGGATTCAAATGTAGCATTGTTCAGGCTTGAACTCCACTCTCCCCTTTGAGTTTACCTGTGTGGTGGTCAGATAAGTCATTCACTCAACAAGCAGTCACTGAGTGTC
The DNA here is from genome assembly GCF_039906515.1 of Pseudorca crassidens. Taxonomy (NCBI): domain Eukaryota; kingdom Metazoa; phylum Chordata; class Mammalia; order Artiodactyla; family Delphinidae; genus Pseudorca; species Pseudorca crassidens. Next base: position 59,855,682 of record NC_090304.1, read on the forward strand.
TACTGTATATCTTATATTAGTTGCAAGGGAAAGGAGAGTGACTTAAATTCACACTTATTGTGAATCTTCTATGCACTGGACAATCTGTGTACTTTCCATCACTCAATCTCATAACAAATCAAGAGGTAGATAATGTTCCATTTTCCAAACAAAGGAGTGAGGTTCCACTTGTTAAGATGAAATGATTGTTTTTAGCTAGAAAGTGGGAAGTCCATTCAATTATGTCAATGAGAAACGTATCTTTTACAATGACTGTATTTTTTTAATCTGAATATTCTACGTTTTAATTGACCTATCACAACCTCCCATGTATAATCTGAACACCTAGCAGGAAAAAGCAGACTACAGCTCTCAGCACGTTTACATGGTTACCTTTACAATAAATGGTGATGCTGAAAGATCACATCTCAGTGCACAAAGTGTTATTCTCAGCACTCGTAATCGAAGCCCTTCCTATTTCTGTTAGCGTTTGTCAATTGGAGGGCCTCCTAACATTCAGGCGTAACAGTCATTGAGAACACAGTTAGGAAAGAGCTGGCTGTATTTGTCCTAGAGAAGGACAAAGATGTTTTTCATTAACCTAACACCTAGCCACTCCAGCATTCTTCACACTATGCCTTGCCTGGAAAAATCTTTGCCCATGTCCAAGTTTGAGTTCATAGGGGCTATGAATCCCCTTCCTTACCAAGAGTGTCTGATAAATTTTACCTCAGAAATTACTTTACATTTCAGAGTCTTTGAGGAAATAAAATCTGGTAATGCTAATTAGTTACTATACAAACATTAATTAACCAATTCTCAAAAGACAGATGGGTAAAAAAAATGTAGGCTACCCTATGCTAAATCAGCAATGGGAAAGTTCTAGATAAATAACTCAGTCTATTAAGGTCACATTCTATGTCAAAGAACTAGGAAGGATAGATTAAAAAGAAAAAAAACCAAAAAGACCAACCTGGCTGATGGGCCCACTGAGCAAAAATACATCTCCTGCTGGATTCCAAGTAGAGATCTTATTTTTGTGCCCCCCACTTTCCCTTATTCAAATCTATATAACTCCATCCCTGAAGCTGCCCTTTATTTCCAACTCACATGGATAACCCCCTTCTCTAGCAAGACCTCATTTTTATCACTTACATTGGTTTGCAAGTGCTATTTAATTATGAAATGCATAATTTTCCCAGACTGGTCTTTAGGAAGACAGAGAAAATGGTCACCATGTTTTGGGAACACCTCTATATTATATAGATAGTAAGAAAAATATTTAATAATTTCCAAATTAATTTCACAGACTTTGTATTAATTTGTTTTCACTACACATAAGAACTAATTATTGTTATTCCACCTTACACATGTGGAAATTGAGGCTTCGAGTGGCTAAAATGCTTCCTAGGATCAGATAAACAATACATGACAGAGTAGGTGTTCAGTTCTCATCAATCTTATGCAAAAAGTAGAAATTTTATTACAATCCCAACTTTACACATGAGAAAACCTAGGTTCAGAAGGAGATAAGCCCCGCTCAAGATTGTAAATCAGGTTACAGAGGAAGAGTGTGGTATTATAAGAAAGAGAAGACCTGCACAATTAACTGCTAAAGGGAGCACTACCGATAAACTGCTTTACGTGCCAGGTACAGCTGCCTTCTGTTTACAGAGATGAACCTCAGAGGAGCTGACCAAGAGCCCACCTGGACTCTGTGAACTGCTGCCTTTGGAATTCAGCTCAGAGACTTGAGCTAAGGAGCCATAACAATTGTATGAACAATAATGTGGCAGGTGTAACTGAAAAAATTAGTTTCAGGTCCTTGCCCCTTGGTGTCTCTTCCACTTTTCTATACCTGTGAAATTAAACATTCTGATCTCCTCAGTTAGATCCTATCAGTTAAATAACAAGCAGAAGTTTTTGAGAGCCCACCAAGTCCTAATTCCAGATATTCAAATTACTGTGGGGTAAGGATTATTTTCCCCACTTTACAGATGTGGGAGAAGAAGCTCACACATTCACTCATTCACTTGGCAGACATTTAATCTTGACCATGTGCCAAGAACAGTGCTAGGTACTAGCTAAGAGAGGTAAACCCAGTAGACAGGACACCTTTCTTTACAGAGCTTATAATACAATAAAGACAGACAAAAAAGTAAACAGACTTATGATTTTTATTTGAGAAAGGTGTTATAAAAGTAATAGCTTCCTTTACAGAGGAAAAGTGGGACCTTGGGTGGAAAACTATGTGTGAGGGTCTAGAAAAGGTGATCAGGAAAGGGCAGATTTTAACTTGAAGTCTGAAGCATGCAAAGGACTTTTCCTTACCAAGACTGGTGGCAGGGTCATCTAAGCCCAAGGGACAGTAAAGACAAAAGTTTTGACACAGAAGAGATTTCAGTGTTTTAAAAAATTGAATATGTCCAGGGTGGCTAGGTCAGTTTGAACAAAGAGAAAATGATGGGAAAATATGATATTTTAGAACATGGAAGAGAAGATAAATGAGAAACTAGTCAAGAAATTTGGTAAGTTGAGGAAGAATGGAGTAGAGACATGGGAAGGGGCTGATATTGTCTCAAAGCTAGATGAGAAAGAGCCAGAATTTGAAGCCAAGTCTTCCTGCACTCAAACCCATATGCTTGACCATCTCACTCCTACACCTCTAATACTGACTCACACCTGGATAAAGGTGATTAGCCCAGCTTCATGATTATATGGTGGTCAAACACCATGGAGTTTAACCAGGAGAACCTGAAGTCCAGAAAAGTAATATTCCAGAGTCACAAGGCTAGTCCAGGTCTTAGCAAATGGAGTGATGAAGAAAGGGAGGGGTGTGGGGAGGGGGAGAGAGAAAGAGAGAGACAGAGAGAGAGAAGGGAGAAAAGAGAGGAGACAACAGAGAATGATCAAATCACAAGATCTTAGAGCTAAAATACATGTTTGACTTCAATTTGACCAAAACCATCCCATCTCTGAATCTGAGAGTTTCAGTGCTTGGCCAAGATTGTACAAGTAATTTGAACATGACCAGACTAGAATCCAGTTGTCCTTATACTTGGGGATAAATGCGAGCATGTGACAAACAACAAAATATAGCAGATTGTGAAGACGCATAATGGGTTTTGTAATGATCCCTGTTAAAATGTGACTGTGGGGAAGGTGGGAATCCAGAAAATGACTATGTTTGGAATTAAGGTGGGTATAGCTTTAACTATCTCCACTGTGAAATGATTTGCAGGCAATTTGCAAGTGCTTGAAGCACAAAATAAACAAATTCCTTCTGATGCAGGTGATATGTTGTTCCATATGGTAGATTTTCATTGTTTTTAATGACATAACAGTAAAATATTAGATTTACACACTGCTGAAAAGTTAAGAAGTAGTATCTCATTTATGCTTCGTGACAACCACTAATACAAAGGTGATTGATTGCATACATTTTATAGATCAATAAACCGGGCTTCAGGGAGTTTTCCAAATCTATGTAGTTAATGAGTAGTAGAGCTGGGGATAGTTAATTTTGGTCAACTTTCCAAGTCAAATATAAGTTTTCACTGTACCAGAGATATGGTACTAGATTCTAAACGCCTGATGTTGTTGATTTCACCCAATCTTACAAGGAAAAGATATTTTATAATTATTTTCGGGGCATAACTTGTAGCTCGTAAGTCACACTATGAGGGAAATAAAAATAAGGTCATAGTAAGTCACAAATAGCATTTTCTGAATTCTCATTCATTTCATGGAATTTTCAGGTCCTTATGTTTCTTTTAAATGTTGATGATAGCCAGTAGAACAAGATTTCATGTGTGTTCTAGAACAAATTTGTTTATCACTACTTTATACCTCACCAAAATTATCTTCTTTTATTGTTCATGATAGAAAAGTAAATAAATAAACAAGTCCTACATGGTTAAATACTATGGTGTGGAAATTACTGCTAAAGGTCAGGGTTGAGAGGTCTGGTATTTATACGAGAGCCTCTGGCCTAAAGATCTCTGCCATTCTCTTCCTCCTCAGACAAAGTTATTGGCACCAATCCTGCCAGGCTCTTATAGTTCAAAAATCCCATAAGGATTCTACAGAAACAATTCTGTCATTTTCACTATTTTATTTCAGGTTTCAGATGTCAATTCTTGGGACTTAGCTGGGAGGTCCATCTGAGTGGCAGATATTGTACTGTATTTTTGGTCATCCTCCCCTCAGTCCTGTTAATAGATACAAGGGTGAAGCTACCCTGTCTCTTCCAAATGAGCCTGACACATCAGAATGGATTCCCATGAAACTCCCCATAAGTTTGAGTAAAGCATGCCTAGAATAATAACTTATATTCACAATCATTTACAGAGAACCTATTAGTAGCAAGTTATGGTTTTATGCTTTGTAGTGACCATGACAAAGAAGGCAGGAATAGTCTCAAATATTATAAATCTAGAGTCTAATGAGAGAAACATTAAGCAGCTTATCACATAAACAACTGAACTTGAGTTATACTCACAACAGTAAAATTACATAATATATAATTAAAATTGGGATAAGTGCTTTGAAACACCTGATAGGGGAGTTAACCTCATCTTGTAGAGCAAGGGGTAAAGTGGGAGATGGTCAAGGTCAGGTGGAGTTTATCTAAGCAGGGAAACAGTTAAATTAGAATGGCCCAAGACCATTAAAATGAGGCCAGCAAACAAGGAGAGCATTTAAAAATACAGAAGTATTGCTTATGTTACATTAAGTAAATAAATAGATACATTAAATTATATCTATGGTATAGTATCAGTTAAATAAAAATGCTCAGTGAAAGATTAAAATAGATAAAACGAAGATATAACTTGTTTATTTCTGAAGGCTGGTATGGTTATATATTAAATTAGCTTTATATTTAAATGTACAAAATTTACAGCAGAAAAATCCTTAGAAGCAGGGGAATGAACTGGACTCCCTTGGGGAGAAGAGATGGTATTTTTCAACTGTATGTTTTACTTCATTATCTATACCATGTCATGTAGAAAAACAAATTTAACAAGCAAGCAATCATCTCAGATGAAAATCTACTTTAAGAAAATCCCAACACAATATTATGACTATTGACGATTTTATATGTGTGCACATAACTATCATCCATATTTAAACATAATACCCTATGGGCACTATAAGCATACTGAAATTCAGCTTGAGTAGATTCATTCATCAGGTCATCACTACATACAAACTCAGGGTCGATAATGAAGAATACATGAAAGTCATCTTATCTCTATGACTAAAATTTTAATTCTCAGAAATAAAGGCAGAAGTCAATTAGGCAGTGATCAATGGTGGCATTTAGAAGTAATTTCATATATGCCAGCAACTGCTCAATGTTTGTTCCTACACTTTAATTCATTTACTTTTCACAAACCCCTGAGAGTTAGGTTTTATTAACTGATTCACTGAATAAGATCAAACTGAGGTATAGAAAAGTAAATAATTACTTTAATTTTATAAATAAGTGGCATTGGGGCTGTTTTAGGCCTCTAGAAGCCCTAAGCATTAAAATTAGTGTTCTGTTCCTTCATATATATTTTTTCTTAAATAAAAATAATATGAAACTATACTATATATGTAAGAAAATCAACTAATATTCTGACTTTTCCCATAACCAATTTCTTTCTGGAATAACAGACATAATTTCCTAAAAGAATAATAATGTTGCTGGTGCCCAAGCGTGTCCTTAGCATGCCTGTCTATTAGGTAATACAGTACCTAATGGCAAAGCTAGACTGCAACAAGGGCCATGCTTTTTCAATACATGATTCTTTAATATTGAGTGGGACTTGGAGTTTGTAGTAATGATGTCACAGTGTGTGAAGGGGGCATTCATGAAAACCAAATGTTAGAAAAGCTAAGAGTGGCTGCTTACCATAAGAAATATTCTTTATGTTGGATAAGTAGAGGCATTTGCTCCTTTTGAACATGTATGGAGGACTTCCAACGTGCAAGATATTGTGATAGACTCCAGGGACACAGAAATGAGTGAGATGTGGAATTCACATAAGATTGAAAAAGGATTACAGGCAAAGAGAAAATGACAAGGCAATGCTATGCACTATGAAAAAATAAGGAGAGATAATGGTACCTAATCCAGATAAACGTGGTATTCAAAGAATACTTCCAAGAAGTGATGATGCTTGAGCAAGGCTTAAAGGAAAAAGTGGAGCCTAAGGAGGAACATATACCATAGGTTCAGAGGCAGGAGACCATGGCCTTGGGAGAAAATATGGGCAACTTCCTATGGTAGAAACATGGCTGCTCATGGGAAAGTCATTGGATATAAACCTGAAAGACAACACAACCCAGACCAGAGACAGACTGTTGCAATGACATGTCATTGAGGGCATTTTAAATGAAAAGGTCGCATGATCTAATTTATACTATAGAAATTTGAATCCACCGCCAGCTTAGTTCAGATTCTAAAAGTTCTCAGAAGACTTCATAGCAATTGTGTTTTTCTCACAGTGTGACATTATTCTTGTATCTTCTTCCCATGATGTTTAGACTTGAAACATCTTAGAAATAAATAGGTACATAGTCTTTCTGAGTGAGTCCTAGAGCGCTGTTCAGAGGAAGTGTGTGGGTGTGTAATGAGACCAAGTTGCCAATAAAGATGCGCATATTCTATAGTCAAGTAGCTGTGTGGGCAGGCTACAGACATAAAACAGATGTCCTCGAGCTCTGGTGCACACAGGGCTGAGGAGTCCAGCTGAGATCCCATCCTTTGTAAGGAAGGTGATGGTTTTGTAATAAACCTGTGTGGAACTAAATAAATCAATCAATGCTACTTGCTCTGATTTACCATCCAATGTACTTTAAATTAACTAGAAAGGAAAAAAAGAGACAAAAAGGAAACAGTGAAAAGACATTAAGGAACATCTTACCTATACTGTGTTTTATGGAAAAGTTATAATATTCAATAAGGATATCAAGTTCTATCACAGTGTTCCACATTTTCCTTTGATCAAACATACTTTATATTTGTTAGATCATCTATTTAACAGTTAGGACAACCCAAACTCTGGATAGAAGAAGTGCAAGTATGTTTAAGTAACCTAGGATTATGACAAAATAGACTTAATTTTCTCAAAACCTGTGACACACTTTTGGTTAATTATCAAACTTAATTTAAAAATGCAATGATATTTTCTAAATCATAAAGCAAAACACTCATTAGCATTTTAGTGTTTTTATCCATCTTAAGGTGATACCATTATCTCTGTGGGATAAAGTTGAAAAATAAAATAGCTTAATCTTCCGCATTCTTTCCTTTGACTAATGTTAGGAGGACCCAAGATAAAAAGAGACAGATGCCCTTCTGCATTGAGGAGCTATCCTCGCTCTAAACTAGAAAAAAGGGGAAAAAAAAAAAGTATTATCCACACCCTTTTTTACAGATGAGAAAACTGAGATTCTAAGAGATTAAATAATTGTCCATAGCTTATGGCCAGATCAATTGGGAAACATCCATGCATTGGTCTAACTGCCTGCAAAAGTTGCAAACTTTCCATTATCCAGCTCAGCTTGTGCAAATGTTTCAAGAAGAGTTCTCCCTGACTTGACCAAATCCTGGATGCTTTATTTTTCTCTTTCTATCTAGGAAAATGCAGAACTATTTGTCTCCTCCCCATATAGATTTACATATTTAAGCAGAATCCCTGCATCTTTTTTGACTCACTTATAGTTTGTTTTTCCTTTTTGTGCCAGAGCAAGGGCTAGTTTACTGAAAGATAAATAGGAACACACTTGTCCTTGCATAGTTCTATGTCTGCTTAAAAACATCTTATCTTTTGGCATGACACACTAATCATTTTTCAGTCCTCTGACTGATACTGATATTCACACAGTGTCTTGCTTGACTGAAGGTAGGAAGGCCCAGATAGAAAAAACATCTTTGAAAAAAACAACAAAAAATTAATTCCTAAACTGATTGTCCTTCTGCCAAGTAAAGCCCACCTGTGGACAATGATTTTGTACATTAACCAGACATCAGGGCTGTTGGAGAAAAATACACGCTATTGCGTTGAAAACTGAATATTCTTAGTGAAACTAATCAGTTTCAGCAGCTCATGACAATGACTTTAACAATAAGAGAGGAGCTCTGGTGAGGACAACGGATGATAAAAATCAATCTGAAAAGATGTTCAACATCACTAATTATTAGAGAAATGCAAATCAAAACTACAATCACCTCACACCGGTCAGAATGGGCATCATCAAAAAATCTGCAAACCATAAATGCTGGAGAGGGTGTGGACAAAAGGGAACCCTCTTACATTGCTGGTGGGAATGTAAATTGATATAGCCACTATGGAGAACAGTACGGAGGTTCCTTAAAAAACTAAAAATAGAACTACCATATGACCCAGCAATCCCACTACTGGGCATATAACTAGAGAAAACCATAATTCAAAAAGGTACATGCCCCTCAATGTCCATTGCAGCACTATTTACAATAGACAGGTCATGGAAGCAACTTAAATGTCCATCAACAAAGGAATGAATAAAGAAGATGTGGTACCTATATACAATGGAATATTGCTCAGCCATAAAAAGAAAGGAAATTGAGTTATTTGCAGAGATGTGGATGGACCTAGAGACTGTCATACAGAGTGAAGTAAGTCAGAAAGAGTAAAACAAATGTCATATATTAACGCATATATGTGGAATCTAGAAAAATGGTATAGATGAACCTATCTGCAAAGCAGAAACAGAGACACAGACATAGAGAACAAATGTATGGATACCAAGGAGGAAAGGGGGTGAGATGGATTGGGAGATTGGGATTGACATATATACACTACTATGTATATATAAAATAGATAACTAATGAAAACCAACTGTAGAGCACAGGGAACCCTACTCAGTGCTCTGTGGTGACCTAAATGGGAAGGAAATCCAAGGAAGAGGGGATATATGTACACATGTGGCTGATTCACTTTGCTGTACAGCAGAAACTAACACACCATTGTAAAGCAACTATACTCCAATCAAAAATTTAAAAAAATCAATCCGGAGGCATATCATTGGAATGCATTATTAAGCAACTAAACTAAAAAGAAAATTACCTAAGAAAACATTTGTAAAAATTAGCAATGAAAGAGTTGGTAAAGGCTTATTTAATTATAATATTTAAAAGTGAAGAAATGCACATTCTGTTCAAATGTAATTACAAAAAAGTAAATAGCTAATTGTTATTTATTTGAATGTGCATTTCCTATCTGATAAAAGTAATGTTCCACAGACTATCCTATCAGAAACATTGCTCTAATGGAAGAGAACACTGGACTAGGTACAGACATACCTTGTTTTATGGCGTTTAACTTTATTTTGCTTCACAGATATTGCGTTTCTTGCAAATTGGAGGTTTGTGGCAACTCTGCATTGACAAAACCTATTGGTGCCATTTTTTTCCAACAGCATTTGCTCACTTGAGTTTCTGTGTCACATTTTGCTAATTCTCTCAATATCTCAAACTTTTCCACTGTTCTTATATTTGTTATGGTGATCTGTGATCAGTGATCTTTGATGTTACTTTTGTAATTGTTTTTGGTAACCAGGAAGCACACCCATATAAAATGGCGAACCTAATCAATAATTATTGTGTGTATCCCAATTGCTCATCCCCTCATCTCTTTACCTCTCCTTGGGTCTCCCTATTCCCTGAGACATAACAATATTGAAATTAGCCCACTTAATAATACTACAATGGCCTCTAAGTGTTGAAGTAAAAGGAAGGGTCACATGTCTCTCACTTTAAATCAAAAGCTAAAAATGATTAAGCTTAGGGAAGAAGGCATGTCCAAAGCTGAGATAGGCTGATAGCTAGGCATCTTGTGCCAAGCAATTAGCCAAGTTGTTAATGCAAAGGAAAAGTTCTCAAAGGAAATGAAAAGTGCTACTCCAGTGAACACATGGATGATAAGAAAGCAAAACATCCGTATTGCTGACAAGGAGAAAGTTTTAGAGGTCTGGATAGAAGATTAAACAAGCCACAACATTCCCTTAAGCCAAAGTCTAATCCAGAGCAAGGTCCTAACTCTCTTCAATTCTGTGAAGGCTGAGAGAGGTGAGGAAGCTGAAGAAGAAAAGTTTGAAGCTAGCAGAGGTTGGTTCATGAAATTTAATGAAAGAAGCTGTCTCTATACATAATATCGAAGTGCAAGGTGAAGCAACAAGTACTGATGTAGAAGCTGCAGCAAGTTATCCAGAAGATCTAGCTAAGATAATTAATGAAGGTGGCTCCACCAAACAACAGATTTGCAATGTAGACAAAACCACCTTATATTGAAAGAAGATGTCATCTAGGACTCTCATAGCTAGAGAGGAGAAGTCAATGCCTGGCTTCAAAGTCTCAAAGGACAGACTGACTCTCTTGTTAGGGGGTAATGCAGGTGGTGACTTTATGTTGAAGGCAGTGCTCATTTACCATTCTGAAAATCCTAGGGCCCTTAAGAATTACACTAAATCTACTCTGCCTGTATGCTATAAATGGAAAAGCAAAGCCTGGATGGCAGCACATATGTCTACAACATGATTAACTGAATATTTTAAGCCCACTATTGAGACTTATTGCTCAAAAAGAGAAGATTCCTTTCAAAATAGTAGTTTATTTACAATATACCTGGCCATCCAAGGGCTCCAATGGAAATGTACAATGAGATTAATGTTGTTTTCATGTCTGCTAACACAACATCTATTCTGCAGCCCATGGATCAAGGAGTAATTTCAACTTTCAAGACTTATTATTTAAGAAATACATTTTGCAAGGCTACAGCTACAAAACCACAGTGATCCTTCTAATGGAACTGGGGAAAGTAAGTTGAAAACCTTCTGGAAAGTCTTCACCATTCTCAATACCATGAAGAATGTTAGTGATTCAAGGGAAAAGGTTAAAACATCAACATCAATAGAAGTTTGGAAGAAGTTGATTCCAGCCCTCATGGATGACTTTGAGGGGTTCAAGACTTCAGTGGAGGAAGTAACTGCAGATGTGGCAGACATAGCAAGAGAACTAGAATTAGAAGTGGAGCCTGAAGCTATGACTGAGTTGCTGCAATCTCGCGATAAAACTTGAAAGGATAAGGAGTTGCCGAGAGATGAGCAAAGAAAGTGGTTTCTTGAGATGGAAGAATCGACTCCTGGTGAAGATGATGTGAAGACTGTTGAAACAACAACAAAGGATTTAGAACATTACAGAAACTTAGCTGACAAAGCAGTGACAGGGTTTGAGAGGATTGACGCCAATTTTGAAAGAAGTTCTACTGTGGGTAAAATGCTATCAAAGGGCATTGCATGCTACAGAGAAATCATTTGCAAACGGGAGAGTCAATCAATGTGCAAACTTCATTGTTGTCTTATTTTAAGAAATTGTCACAGTCACCCTGACCTTCAGCAACCACCACCCTGATCGGTCAACAGCCATCAACATCCAGGCAACACCCTCCACCAGCAAAAATATTAGGATGCTCTAAAGCCACAAATGATGGTTAATATTTTTAGCAATAAAGTGTTTTTAATTAAGATATTTACTTTTTTTTAGACAAAATGCCATTGCACACTTAATAGACTACAGTATACATAACATAACTTTTATATGCATTGGGAAACCAAAAAATCCATGTGACTCACGTTATTGCCACATTCCCTTTATTGTGGTGGTCTGGAAATAAACCCACGATATCTTTGAGGTATGCCTGTATTGTACCATAACAATATTTTGGGCTTCACTTGGTACTAACCTGCTCTGTAAATGTGTACTGCCACTACCTGGCCCTAGTAAGGGAGTTGACCTAGAGGAGTGGTTCTTAAAGTGTGGCTCCAGACCACTATCATTATCCTCATTTGAGAACTTGTTAAAAATGCAAATTACTGGACCCCACTTAAACCCACTGAATTAGGAAATTTGGGAGCAGGACTGGGCAATCTATACTTGAACAAGACCACTATGTGTATGTGATGCACACTAAAACTTGAGAACCATTGAACTAGATTCTCTGTAAAGTGTCCTTAACATGAATATTCTCTGGTTACACAAGTTATTTTCCAAAATAGCTTAATTCCTGGACCTCTAGCTTCAGGTACCTATGTAGCTCCAAAGACTTCAACCAGAACACTGACATGTGAGAAAGTATTAGGAGCCAAATATTAAGAAGTTGTATATATTAGAGGAGATATTAAGACTTTAGACTTACATTGCTTGGAAGGCATAAAAATGAGAGACCTAGTCTCACAAAAAATTCAAAGGTTAAAAATATAACATTATCAAAGTAATGGAATTAATCACAGACTTAAGATATTCGGATATTAGAGCTAGGAAGAATCTTATCAATTAATTTATTCCAACTGTTTCATTTTGTTGATAAGAAATCTGAAGCACAGATAAGAGAAATAAATGGTCTCAAGAGTCAGCTTGTGAGAAGGTAAAAACATTCTGAATCTTCATGTAGTAGGTGATATAAAAATATTTGTTGAACTGTATCAAATGCATTTATTAAATGGAGGTAAGGCAAACTAGTTTCTATATGTACATGACTCTGTGGTCTTCATTGAGCAATTTGGATATAGCTTTAAAACATTCATGGAAGAATCCATTTACTATGTCACTGCCTAGAGACATTTTTGGAACTTCTAGGATTAACTTTCAACTTAAAATTATCTGGAAATGAGTCATTGTTGATCTATTCCATCGTATCTTGATTTCTCATCATACCATGAAGCAGAAAGTTGGTCTCAAATCTTTATACACGGCTGAATCTTATGTAACCTTAGCTACAGCTGACAGCAGATCTGGCCTCATGCCTGAAAACAATACAAAATGAAACAACAAAAACATAGTTTTCCAATGATTACTATATATAGCTCAATTTAATTTCTCATAAAAATGTTACTGAAAGGGCTTCCCTGGTGGCACAGTGGTTGAGAATCTGCCTGCCAATGCAGGGGACATGGGTTCGAGTCCTGATCTGGGAGGATCCCACATGGCGCGGAGCAACTAGGCCCGTGAGCCCCAACTACTGAGCCTGCGTGTCTGGAGGCTGTGCTCCACAACAAAAGAGGCCGCAATAGCGAGAGGCCTGTGCACTGCGATGAAGAGTGGCCCCCGCTTGCTGCAACTAGAGAAAGCCCTCGCACAGACACGAAGACCCAACACAGACAAAAATAAATAAATAAATAAATAAAAATTAAAAAAAAAATGTTACTGAAAGAGATGACACAGTTAATCTGTATCTATTTGGTATGGTGGTGAAATATGATTTAAAAATAAATTGTATTTTTAAATGTTTAGTCATTGAGGTGAACAGCATGCTTAGATGCTATATGATTTAATAAGGCCAAATAGCTTTTTCTAATGTCGGTTTTTAAAAAAATCATTCAATATACATTTTTCACTTAGGATGAGCCTGGTCAAGGTGCCACACCTTGAGAATATGAAGATGAGTAAGACAATATCTATGTCTCAAGGAGTTCATAGTCCAAGACATCAGGAAAAAATAGTCTTATCATTGAAATAAAACTACTTTTTTAAACCTAAGTATATACAGAATTCATCAATTCATTTTAGTGACCAAGTCTATGATAATTTAATTCAGAATTTCTAAGGTAACATAAATTATGAATAGTTGTAGCATCACTGGATATTTAAGCAAATCATAATTAGGATCCAGGACCAATTAATGTTTGGATATTTCTGATATTTCAGGTAGACAATTAATTATATTAATGTACTATTTCATTTCTTTTTTACAGCAAACTTATGACATAAATATTATCTGTATTTTGAAGGTAAGGAAATGGTAAACCAGGAACTTTTACTAACTTTTTAAAGCCACACATCTAGTCAATGAGGGATCCAGGATTCTCAGCCAGGTCAAATTCTGAGTGAAAAGTTTTTTTCTACTCAATGAGACTATTTTGTTTTTTAGGGCAAAAGAGATAAATAGATGAATGGTGAGGAAAGGAAAATGAGAGAGAATGTGGAGATGAAATCCTTCATATATAGGGGAAAGCAAGTTATTTAGTCAATTTGATAACCCAGTAAATATGTGACATCACCAAATTAAATAAAGTAGATGTCACCAAATTTCCAAGGAACAGGAATTTTAGCCAATCTAGGAAGTAAAAAATGGACTATTTTTTATTCTCTTCTATTACTTTTGCAGCCTCATTCTAGCCATCTAGAATACATTATATTTTTATATTACTTTAATTTTAATAATTGTTTAAAAAATTATGCCGCAGAGAACAGGATAGCCATGGGAAGTAGTGAGCCCCACTATCCACAGAACCAATTTTCAGACTCTGAATAAAGTTGGAATGTTATTAGTTATATAATAATAATAGTTGGAATTACTATTTAAAAAGGGTAGCATAATTTATCACTTGCACACACTGGCACTGAGTAACCATAATGATGAATTTTGTAACACCTCCTTGGAGGAGTCTTACTCTTTGTCAGTTCGAAATTATTCTTCCTTTAAAGTCCCTTTCCCTATAGAGAATCCCTAGGAGCATACATAGAGAATCACAACTGTACCCATAGAAAGAATAATAACCTTTTATTCTTTCCAGTAAGATGAAATCCAATTATTTTTAATTGCAGGAAGATGATACATTTTGGATACATCTCTGCCATCCTTGCAATTAATGTTGCCACAGTCCATTATTGCTTTGAGATACCTTTGAGCACTATGTCCCTCTCTGGCTTAAAAATTCACTAAACCGCTTTTATTATGGGATAGAATTTCTCTGCATTTTGGCACTTGCCCACCTCTTGCAATACCATACCCTTGCTCATATTCATCTTTGTTGTGTATTTATCCTCTACCTATTCTCAAAAACAAAACAAGACCAAAAAAACAAACAAAACAAAACAAAAAAACCTATTTGTTCACATATCTCCATAAATGTTGCATTGGTCCTAGGGCCTGGAACACTCTTCACACACACTTTTGACCTTGTGAATTTCTCCATCAAAACCAAGGTCAATAGTTGCAACTTTTGTGCAACCTTCTTCCAGCAGAACAGATACTTACTGCCATAGTATCTTAGTTAGTTCTAAGACCCGCCACATTTTTTCCAAGTATTTTGTCACTTGTTCAAGCTCCTGAGTTTAGGGACCATGCTGTAGTCTTCTCTATAGCCCTAGCATCCCTTGCAGAATTGGAAAACACACGTCTATGTCATGTGCTCTACAGAATAAAGAATTATATAAAACACAATGGGAAATAAGAAAACACAAAACTCTGGAAGTTATGAGATGTTTTTTAAATTATTGAGATGAAAACAGAAGAAAATTATCCTAACACTTAGAAAGTACTTACTATGTGTCAAGCACCACTCTAAGTGCTTTATATACCCATGTGGACCCATTTAATCTGGAAGACACTATTGTCCCATTTTTACAAATCAGGAAACTGACCCACACACAGAGGTCAGGTAACTTAAAGATCACCCAGTTGGAACATAGAAACATGATATGAACCACATTTTTGAAATCAAACACCACACTCCACTACCTCTCATGGGCCCTAGGAAAAAAGGTCTAGGGGTAGTTTAGAAGTATGCATTCACTTAGCTGCACTTGCTATAGTATAAGCTAAAAAATTGTGTGCTGGGGACAGATCAAAGGATAAAGGAAAATCTAGATTCTGGCTAAATATCTCACCAATTATCAATGAAGCTGAGGTTTCCTGGTTAGAATTTCTGTGACCTTTTCATAACTTCCCAGGGTCTCAATTTCCTCACCTCTGAAAGGGAAATAATCATAGACCTCATCTCCTGGGATTGGTGTGAAGATGAAAATAGACAACACTCATGAAATGTTAAACACAGAACCCACCATAAAAAGGTAAAGTTGAAACCAAACAACCAAAAACACTGGCCCTCCCTCTGTTGATTTCTGCCTGCACTGACACATTTGACTGGTCAGGAGTTCACATGGCAAACCATGGTGACAGAGGAGAGATGCAGTGAACTGGAAAGAAAATGGAAGGTGAGGCATTGTGCTTTTTATTCTTACAGGAATTTTTTAAAGAAAAAGTAACTTGAGTATCAAGATTGTGTGAGGCAGTCCTACGTGTTCCTTGTAGACTCTCTACATTACCTCTCTCGAGGCTGTCTTTCAGATGTCGTATTAGCTCAGTGCTTCACATCTTGTGACTCAGGATGTGTGTGAGCACTTTATTCTGACCATCTGTAATACATCTGAATTCTGACCCTGATCTCAACTTCTTCTGTGCCTGCAGGGAAAACAATTCACGTACTGAGTTCTGAATCACAATCTTAGTTTCATTCTCTAAACTTCGGTTTTGCTTTTTTTTTTTTTTAAACTCTCACTATTTTATTTAATGTTTTTTTCTCTACAAAAGCTTAGCCAAGCAAGAGCTTTAAATTACGCACAACCTAGAGACACGAAAATGAAAGGAAGCGAAAGACATTTCCCTGACACACTCACCCTCTGCTCCTATGAAATAGGCCTTATGTGGGAATCATGCAGAACCGTTTGTGCCTTTTCTCTTTGCCTTCCCTAAATAAAGGCTCCTAATTATGATTCTCTTATAATTTTAGGGGAAACAAATATGTCGGTGGCCACCAAAGTCAGGGTATCAGTGGCCTTTCAACGTTCCCTGAAGAGTGTATTTAATATTAGCCAAATTTACCATACCCTTCCCACAGTTTACGAAAACATGTTAAGCTGATGGTTTTACTATGTTGCTTTGAGTTGTATTTTCCGAGAAGGAAATCCTGATACTAGGAGACAGATTTAGAGAAAACTGTTTTTACACAGGCAAAATAATATTCAAGCTCTTAGTCTATGTAACAGTTACTCATACTCCCTTGATACGTCCCTACCACATTCTCAGTCTTCCCTCCCTACAGCAAACTGAAAGTACAACTGAAAACAAATCAAATATTTATCAACCTAAAGAAGATTTCCTCACCTGTCCCCAAGGAATAGCCACAGGGAGAAATGAAATAATATAATTTTTAGAAACTACTCAATCTACTGGTATTGACCATAAAATTCACCTGCTGTATGTAATTTTTATATTTCTGGAATCCTGTCATTCATAACGTGTTCCTTGGCTGCTTTTTTTTAAACAAATCCAAATACCAGCTACCTCTCACTCAGATGATTTTACTTAAAAAAAAAAAACTCACAAAAATGTTAACTTTTTCCTATTGGCAATATATTGTGATTTTTATTTTTTTGTGAACGATTATGATTTCACCTTTTAACACTTGTTTTTCTGACTAATTCTGATTATGTCTCAAGATGTCTTTGTAAATGCACTCCCGAATGCAAAATGTCAGAGGCAAATAGGAGTTAAGTTTTGAACTTACGCTCTAAGAATGTTACAATGTCCCCAAATTTGCATAAAATAATATTACATTCATCAAACAAAGTATTCATATCAAGGCTTCCTAAAGCTATTTATTCCTTGGTCTTGACTTACTGTCAGAGCAAATGCTTGAAGAACTTATGATAGATGGCATAAGTCCAGGTTTTTAGTACTCATGCAGATCTAGGGATTAAAAAAACATTTAAATAGATAAAATTACCTACGTAAATTTTTTCATCAAGGCTAAAATCTAGACTGCACTGAAATCTCTAAAAAGCTAAAAATAATTTTTTAAAAGCTACTTTAGGCATGTTTATAATATAAACAAGTATATGGAAGGATGAGTTAACTTCCTTTGGCCAATGATGTAATTTTCAATAAAAACTGATAGAAACCAAATTACCCAACACATTTTTGATTTCAAGGAAAAAGAAAGTATCCATTCATACCATAAACAGTAACACAATTGTAGTGCAGCCTGGATATAAACCAGCGGTCCCCAACCTTTTTGGCACCAGGGAATGGTTTCGTGGAAGACAATTTTTCCACAGACAGTGGGTGGGGGATGGTTCAGTGGGTAATGCGGGCAATGGTTCGGGAGGTGATGCCAGTGACTGGGAGCGATGGGGAGCGGCAGATGAAGCTTTGCTTGCTCGTCCACCGCTTACCTCGTTCTGTGTGGCCTGGTTCCTAACAGGCCGTGGACCCCTACTGGTCTGTGGCCCGGGGGTTGGGGACCCCTGATAAACACCAATAAGATGTAGAGATGTAGTTACAGAACACATATTAAGCATGGTGCTCATCAGATGTGACAATAAAACCCTCTTGGTAATTATTCAAAAATCTCAGAGAACAAGAGAGTCTCCTGAAGACTGATGATGAGGAGAAGTGAATTTGTAAGTTTACCACCAACCCTACAACAAAATTCTATAATGGATTATTATGCAGAGTTTGTAAAGATTCCAAAAAAGAGGTAGTGAGCATTAGAAGCCTACATGGGTTTATAAGAAATTGTGTGAACAAAACTTTTTTTTCAGATCACCTTACCTAGGAGTTATTTTAAGAGATAGTAATTTCAGTAATGATTTGACAAAGTCTCAATTGACACAGATCCTTACTAACAGAATGAATGCATGCAGAATAGAGGATGCATTGTTAGATAGCTTTGTAGTTTAAGCACTGACAACAATTAACATGAATTATTGCTTCACTGCCAAACTAGAGGGAGACTCCCAGCAGGCTGTTGAATTCCACCCTGTTCAACATCATAGATAAAAATGCAGATGACATAGAAGACTCACTTATTAAGTTCACTGCTGACACAGGGCAGAGTGGCTAAGCTAATTAGTTTGGATCACTGATTCAAGGTTTAAAAAGATATCATCAGGAAAGATCTAATAAGGTATAATTTAGTTAATTTTTTTAAAGTGCCTACTATGTGCAAGGCACAGTGGAACACACAAAAGCCTCTCTCAATGTTTGCCAATCTTTCATGATTGTGATTATACAAATTACTAGATAAAAATACTAATTCTCGTACACCATTCTGAAACCCTAAATGAGAAAAATTTCCATGGGCAGTTACTGGAAAGCTACTATTTTTTAAAAGCATGTCAGGTAATTTTTATCATTGTAAAGATTTTTGGTAACACTGATCTATGTGAAACAGCTGTTAACCTCAAGAAATTTGCAGAAGGGAAGAGACATAACCTATAGAACACTTGTGAAAGTTTTGTATGCATTAAATGGCTGTACACAGGAGAAAGTTATTCTTATTCTTCTCTAAATTATAAGGCAGAAAATATAGAAAGGACTCTAAATGTTGAAAAGTGATTTTTCTCAGGGATGTTAACAAAGGCAAAATTGCAATTGTTACTTAAATCTTTGTGGTTTGTTTGTTTGTTTTACCTCCATATCTATTTTAAAGGTAAATGAGAGTGGTTGATGTACCACTTTAGGTGTTTTAATCTTTAGGTTCTTTTAATCTTCATCTCAGTAGTTTTTCTTTTTTTACCTAAATCTGTGGTTGAAGGATACACTCATCTGTTGAACAAAAACCAAAAGAAAGGGTAGTCCAGAAGATCTGAGACACGTCGGTCGCACATTTACTACAAATGTGAAATCTGTGGTGAGCATAAGAAAACCTGGATAAGGAGCCCAGGTGGTCAATGAGATCAGATAGAATGATGTGAAATTCTCATCCCTGTGCACAAGATAACTCTCTTCTGGAGTCTTAAAATGGAGACACACCCAAACTTGTGGGTCTGTAAACTGGTATGGCATTTCCTGTTCTCCTTGCTGATTAACTTTATTTCTCAAGACCTGAGCTAAAGGCTTGGTACTTCCTTAGGTACCCTATATTGTCCATGAATCAAGGACGATATCAGTTTACCATTTAGCAGGCGTGACTGAGCCTGCTAAGAGAGCTGTTAACACAAAATCCCCTACCCCTGGAGTCAAGACTGTTATTTGGATTCACCAAGCAACTATTTTCTACCCAATCCCTGTAAAGCAAAAGCCCAAGAATGTGAAGTAGCATTGGGCATATTATTTTCAATTTTATATTGGAAATATTGCTTTTACATTGTTGATACATTCAAAGAGAATAATAAGGGATGCAGAAAACAGTGATAATAGTGGAGGACCAAATTTTTAAAAGTAGTCATTTTGAGGAACAAAATGGATTGGAAATTTTTCGGCCTAAAATTAAGGAAGACCATGAGTTTAGGATATAGTCACTGTTGCTGGGTATTTGAAAAGAAAATAGGAAAAATGATCTGACAGTCTTTTTAGCCACAGTTATAATACAGTTGAGTTGTCCTAAATGACAGATTTTATTTAGAATTATTAAGCACTTTCTTATTACTTGAGTTCTCAGTATGACAATTTACAGTCACTTTAAGAATGCTGCATACGCATTTAAGAATGCATTTTGGATCACTGAATAGATAG
This sequence comes from Pseudorca crassidens, assembly GCF_039906515.1. NCBI lineage: Eukaryota > Metazoa > Chordata > Mammalia > Artiodactyla > Delphinidae > Pseudorca > Pseudorca crassidens. The sequence goes on from NC_090304.1 coordinate 59,875,988, forward strand.
AAGAGTGGGATGGTTTTCTAAATTATTGTTACTAATTAAATAATAATAATACTAGTAAATATTATTATAAAAGCAAATACATAAACCTATTCATAAATAAACATTACCTTGGAAAACCAGCCTAGAGAAGAAGAGAGTTTACATTGCCACACCTGCTCATTCACAGCTTCAACTGACACAGTAGGAATATAATAAGTTTCCTTTAAAGTCAGGAGTAAACAGAACAATATGTTCTCTGAAAAGTGTGCAGGCCGCCTGCCCCTGAGGGCATATACTGGAAGGCAGCAGCACTGAGATGTCCTCAGTCTCTGAAGCAAGTGAGGAAGGTCCAAAAATAGCTTACTGCTAAAACAGGTTGATTTTTTTAACCTGGTGTGATTTATGCAGAGAATCTGTAAAATATTCCAGTTCATCAAAAGTCTAATTTGCATACATTTAAAGGACATTGTGGAAAATAATTAACCAAATGCATCACAATGCAGAGAGTGAATGTTGACTGAGGATTTTTAGATCTTTAAATGGAAAACTAGGAGGTTAAATAAGTATATTGGATTGGTAGGAGAAAATAGAAAAAAGGAAAGAAGAAAGGAGGGAGGGATGGGAGATAAATGGGAGGGAGGGAGAGAGACAGAGAGAGAGAGTGAGTGTTGGGATGGGGGGTGAGGGGAGTTGCTTTCATTGCAATGCTTCATATCCTAAAGTCATGTGAAATAAAGGGTTCTTTATTCCTTTTTTCCCTATGTTTTATGCGTGAATACTCGTGTTGCTTACTATCCATCATCTTGAAATATATTAAAATGATTACAGTACTGTCTGCATGTAGTAACCCACATCACCGAGTTCTAGTTTAGAGACAAGGAGAGGAATGTTGGGTTGAGAAAAATCACACAAATTCCAATCAAGATTGCACTTCCCACAACTGATGCACACGGGAAAAGCCTCAAATGAAAAGTCATAGATAAATCACAAACTTTTAAGTAATTTTCAGGAACACCTAACTTAGTGGAAATTTTCTAAAGGCTGGAATATTCAAGGTTATTACCTGTTATATTGAAACTATTTTAATGTGCTCTTTGTATTTCCTCACAATGACTTAGGAGTTGGCCCCTGATGAATAGAACAATTTTATTCTACCTCATTCTACTTTAAGAACAATAAATGGAATAAGATAAATGAATTTAAGTCTCAAACAAGTGGAGCATTACATAACTTCTTGAAATTAAATCAGGAATCATTCATTTATGTTTGTATTCTTATTTCAAGCTATAGGTAACTTCCTTGGAAGGAAAACTTTCACAACGATGTCTTTCTGCTATTTGTGTTAAAAGAATGCACACAGAGACTTATTAGTTTATTTTGGCTGAGTGCCCCAATAAGTGAGTGAGTCGAAGAACAGCATGGATAAGACGGGGGCTGCCTAGGAGACTGGATTTAAGACCTAGAAAGCAAATTGACACCCTTGATCGCAGCCAGGATGTTCTCTAAATAGCGCCATTGCTAAATTGTGATTGAAAGATTTAGCCCAATTACCTGCCATTGGACTTCTCAAATTTGTTTTTCTTTTTGCTCAGAGTAAAATGCAATTAGAACAAATTCTGGTTTAACAAGATCTCCCCCACCTACTCCCAATTCTTCTAAACTGAAAATAATCACCTAGAATAATCATGTTATTTATTTGCACAGTACCTTCACACTTCTGTATGTATTTGGAGAATTCCATTTCACAAAGGCATACCCTCAGTCACAACCTTTCCAAAGAGTTGTTTCCATCCAACATATAAGCCTCCTATACTAATGCAAGTCCTGATCTGAAGTACAGAGAGAGCTAATCTGAAAAGGAATAAGGAAATAAGGCATGGGCTGTTGTAGACTTGACAACTGATTAGCTAAGTCAGTCTTAAAAAGTAGAAAATGAAGCCTAATAACCCTATTTTGATATAAAACAAAGGCATACATTGATGTGTGTATGTATACATTTTTCCCTTATCCTCTTCATATATTTATTTTCAAAGATATAAGAATATTTTCTCAAGCATAAACATGTAGATATATTAACCTATTTTTATATACAAGCTATTCAAAATGCAGTGTAAATACCCTGGGGAAACATGTCATTTTACTTCTTTCTTTATAAAGTATTTCCTTTATTGAAGTATCTTGATACTTTAATATGTATAACGTATGTATAAAATATGTATTAGTAAAGACATGAAAAACAACAAACATATTTTTTAAATATATGCATACAAGAAGTAAAATTTGAGGTAAAAGAGATAGGTCATATCAGGTTATGAAGCATAAAGTGAAGAAATTTGTATTGTAACCAAGCAATTGATTTGAAAGCAGAAAATACCATTAAAGGAAGTTTTCACAAAACCAACACACTTTTGCAATATAACAGAATTAGCCATGCCCCGTCCATCAACTTGGAAGGCTCCGCTAAGAATATCAAAATTACTTTTCGTCACCACTAGGTGGCTCACTCTCTATATTTATGCCTGAGTAGAGATGTCTCCGTGGTCCCAGAGATTGGAGGCAATGAGATTCTCACCAGAGAGAACAGAAAGGAGAAAAAAGGATCCCTTCAAAGCAAAATTAAAGTCTTGACAAGGTAATTTCTGTGCTAGTCCCCATCAACTCTCATGAGAATTGTCTTTACAGAGACAGGGTAATTAGAAGAGTTGTCCTTAGACTAGAGACATTTAGAAAGCCAGATGGAAACTTAATAACTATTCTACATCCATGTCCAAACATCCTCATATACTTTTCAAATACACTCATAATATGAGAAAGATACCCAGTGTGAAAAAGGAGTGAGAGAGAGAAAGGAAAGTACCACTTTAAAATTAAAAAAACAATCACAGTATTTTTGATTGTATTTGGAATTTGAGCAGAAGAAAAGTTAAGAATTAGGGAAATAAAAATAAGCCAACAAAGATGGGAAATTTAAAATGGAGAGGAAATTCACTTTCCTAGGTTTGCAAGATGGCTCTTTGCAATCAATTTCTCCACCAAACTGCATTTTAGCAGAGAGAATATAATAGGACAGTAGCCACAGAAGCTTGTAACACCATCCAACGTATTGCTATAAAAAGCTTTACCATCTGGATCCTAATTCTCTTCAATATTGAAACTGTAGAGCATTTTCTTCTCTTCATTCTAATTTACAGCTATCACTCAGTGCAGCCCTGAAGGGTGCATACAATATGCCATTGTTAGAGCTAGTGTATAATCCAAGGCAATTTGGGGAAAATCAACTTGTGAGTATAACTACATGGCTTTCTCTCTATTCAGCACCTGTTTGCATTTCATGAAAGCTTATGTTTTGCTTGTATTTTTTTCCTTCTCTTCCTTTTACCTTGGTCAGCATAGGTCTGCAAAGTCATCATGCATGTTTGGAAATGCCTGTGAACGGCACTACCAACCTTACCCCACTGACTGCTGAGAATTGAAATGTATGGGATATGACAGTACTGAACATTAACCCACTTCTTTGAATTAATCTATACTGTTCATCTGGGCTTTACTTTTAAAAATTCCCCAAGACACTAATTCACCAAGCTATCCAGGAAAGACTGTCAGATATAGAGGAGGAAAAAAAAGTGTTTTAAAATTAAGAAGGCTGGTGACCAGGAGCCAACAGTGACGGAGGATCATCACCTCTGGCTTCAAATAAAGTGAAATTGATTCCCTCTCAGCAAAGACAGCTCTGAATGGTGATCCATAATGTGCAAGCAACTGGCTAACCCTTTACCTGCTTCACAAATCTACATGAGAAAGAAGGTGGCCTGAGGGAAACCAAGAATGAAAAAAGTAGCTCAACAACTGAATTAAATTACCTTTCACCTCCTCAGAAGGCCTGGTTAAGATCACATCTTTGGATCTCTCACGTTGCTTGCTGAATTGGGCATCATTGGCAAAAGAAAAACAAAAAGAGAGTGTTCTCTCCCCCACTCCAAGATTCCATTCCAAGTACACACCACCCACCTGACATGAAAAAAGAAAAAAAGAATTATGTGCCCTTAGCCCCCTTGCTGCTTCTGATCTCCTGACTTTACTAGGAGTAATATCAATACCTTGGGTTGAGCCATCAGCTGCCACAAGCAACATGGAAAAAGTAATATGAGCAGGTTTATCCCAAGTTTGAATATGAATCCAAGTGTGAAGTAGCAAAAAGTAAAATTGTGCTTTCTTGGTGTGTTTGTTGCTAGATAGCAGACATAGAATCTATTTTGCCAAATAACTTTAAGAGTAGCCAGTGTAAAAACCATAGATATGGGAGCCAAAAGCAATGACAGAAAATATATGTTAAATATTTGTCAAGGACTGAAAATCTCTATTGAGAACTTCAGAGGGATCAGCTGCATTACACATTAATGACAAGTGAAGGAGGCCACTCTTCTTTCTTTCCTCTACCTTCCAAAGAGGCAGCAGATAGCCTCACACACGTTATTTTGGGGTGTGTGTGTGTGTTTTGTCTGGTTGGTTTTTGTGTGTGTGTGATTTTCTTTTTTTCTCAAAGGGTCCTTATTGTTATCAGAGGAGACAGTATCTGGCTGTCCAAGCTTGAAAATTCCTGAGCCCATGGATTATCTTTACTTTCAAGCATAACTCCTATATCTGCCTAAAATCGTGCCATGCTCCCACATAAGAAGCGAGGTCATCCACATCAAGACAGACATGACATCAAGACATGCGGTAGCTTAGAGGCACTTCCCAGAAGGGTAATGAAAAAAAGACACTAACTTTTACAAGTGCAGCAGAATGCAAAGCTGGCCTGTAAAAACAGTCACAAAAACCCACATCCTCTGATTAATTTGCTGCTTATACACAAACTCCTTTAAAAGCTCACTTTTGAACTCAATGAAAACTCAGAGATACTGTGAGCCTGACATATAGGATGCCTGTCTCCTAAAAAACATTTTCCTTATGATTATTTCAATTCAGATGCCCAAATGATAGCTATTATTCTCTCAAAACTTCCTGTGGGATGATATGCATGGAACAGTTACAATAAAGATTAAGGGATGGAGATGATAAAATGTTGAAAATTTTCTCTATTAAATTTTTTTATTTAGAATTTTGGCTAACAAAACAAGTCAAGAAATGTTAGGGGCAATAACATGCAGATTAACATCACTAAGGTAAGGATACTCAAATCAAGAAACCATACTTTTGTTTGGAGTTTTATGATGATAGATCCGTTAGCTAAGAATGCGATCCTAGAACCTAGCTCATTTTAGAAGAAATCCCCTCCAGCGAATTCTTTACCTTGTCAAATAATTAATTTACCCACCTTATCACAACAGACAGACTTATCTCAATGCAAAACTTCCCTACTTCAAAGCCACATTATACTGATATGTATAAGAGCTCAGAAAGATGAAAAGATATTTGCTTCCTGGCTTTCTCTCACAAATACAGCAATTTGCATGAATATCAAACTTCTGTGATTCAGCAACTTTCACTCCTGTCTACATCACTGAATGTTAAATGCTGAGGAAGAGTTTGAATCACTTGTCTTTTATTTTTGAAGACAGGTATGTTTTTCACCGCTGGAGAAGAAAATATTTAAAGGTCTTTAAATTACACACCCAGAGTTGCATAACAATTGTCAACCAACTCAAAAGCTGAGAAATGCACACGTGCTCAATGTAGAAGCCGAGTTCCATATTTGCAAAAGATTTGTGAAGGTGGGGAGAGAGTAGAGTTACCAACTGCATCTAAACTTTAATCAGAAAAATCATTCCTTAACTATCAAGACCTTATTGTGCTGCTTCCCATAGTGAAAAAGTCTTTGTTAAAGTAAATGCTGTGATTGAGAAGGTTTTCCCTTACCTAAAAACAAGAAATTGCAAGCGCCTACCTGAAAGCGGATGGTGAGGTCACAGGCACCACGTTAGGAGAAAGCGACTAGGAAGCGCTCTCAGCACGGAGGAGCATCTTCCTCGGGCTGCCTGGCTTTTGAAAGAGGATGCCCTCTTGCCAGGGGCTGGGGAAGCAGCGGGGAAGAAGTAGCTGTCTGCGTCTGCCACTAGCTGTGACAGCAGCGTGTCACTGGGTCCCTCAGAAACTGGGCTCCAGCGCTCCTCCAACAAATCAGCCAGTGGCCGCTGGTCGCTCAGCCTAGGATTCTGGGACTGCAGTTACTAACGCCGCCGCCTCACTTGAGGGGAAAGCGCTGCGCTCTGTGTGTGTGTGTTTGTGTGTGTGTGCGCGCGCGCGCGTGCGCGCGTATACGTGTGTGTGTGTGTGTGTGTGTGTGTGCACTAACTGCCAGCTTCAGCCTGAGCTGATGTGTTCTGCATACTTAAAATGCTCGTGCAGGAAGCAGGCTCCTCTATCGGGACCCCATCCTCCCCGCTGAAGAATCAGTCCACTGACCTTGCTGCTGGGGATGCTGGCTGAACAACTCACTCTAGTATTAACAATCAATCTAATAAAGGAGATGGGATCAAGCCTGAGATAGAGACAAGTGCTTTCCTCATAAGCAATGAAATTAATAAACAACAACAAAAATAGATATCTCTACTCAACATTTTATATTTATAATTGATTTTTTTCCCTTTAAGCTCCCATGTCTTGAGCATAAAGTCTAACGGATGAGTCCCTAAGTTAAAAAACTTTTTTAAAAAAAGCAAAAACAAAACAAACAAACAAAAAACTTTCCACGTTATTTTCCTAAGCAGGGTAGGCTCTTACCTAGAAGGCAATTCAGAACATTTATCCCGTAGAAATCTATCAGATGCAGACTTGGATTTATAACAATCAAATTATGATGGTTTAAACTAATGAAGTACTTTCAAAATCAGGGCTTCCATGTCACAAGTGTAAATGTTTGGGACTAGAGGCAGAATCCAACTCAGGTTTTTCTTAATCATTAATCCAATGCCAAGTATGAGGAAAGCCCTGTGCTGTGAGTGAATTATTGAAGTGCACATGAAAATGCTTTGTAAGCTATAAAGGGTTAACCATAAATTACGGATTTAAAAAAAATTGCCAAAAAATTGTGCAAGGCTCTATGAGACACAAAGAAGCCTTTTCAGGGTCTGTACCCTAAATGATATTAGCAAGTTGCACTGCTGAACTTGGAGCTATTCCCTTTTATTTCAGATTCTAGAATCAACACATCTGTAAAGCCAGAACAGAAGTTGTCCTTGAACATATATTGCTTACCATGTCCTATATCTGCCAAAAGGAATTAAAGGCTGGAATTATCTTCCTTCAAATCAGGGTTTGCCACTAGCAATATTAGACCAAACTCAAATCAAGAAATGTCACACAGTAGAAAAGAGCAGAATGAGAATCAAGGTACTAGGCGTCAGTCTGATCTGCATGAAGTCTCTTGATCCCTAAGCTTTGGTCTCTAACAATGATAATGGTAGTAACCATCACTACCACCACCACCACAGCAAGCACACAATGAAAGCTAGTATTTATTGAGTGCTTACTACTTACCAGGCACTTTCTAAGCATCTTCTGCATTTATTAATATTTTTAACCTTCACAACAACGTCATGAGGTGGATAATAATATTATCCCCATTTTTCAGATTAGGACAGCAACATAGAGAACAGGAAAGTCAATGGCTAACAACTTTTTCAGGGCTCAGTTTTATTAATTTATGCAACTATGGAAAGTATTTAATTGAAAAAAACTTTTTAAAATTTGGGAATAACTTCAAACATGCAGGAAAGTCACAAGAAAAAGAATAATACAAAATACCTGTATGTCCTCTGCTTAGATTTATTTATCATTAACATTTAGTCTATCTGCTTTATAATTTGTTCTACAGACAGAAAGAGAGAGAGAGAGAGAGAGAGAAAGAGAGACAGGAGCCATTTGAGGATAATATAGATATATCATGTCCCTTTAGTGGTTATTTCACTATACATTTTATGAGTAGTGATATTTCTCTATATAATCAAGTACTTTTATCAACCTCAGTAAATTTAACACTAATATAGGCTTAATCTAATATATTATTCATTTTCCAATTTGCCACTTGAACTAAGCATGTTCTTTATAGCATTTCTCCCTCTAGGAGAGTATCCAACCTAGGGTCAGCTGTTGCATTTGACTGTCATATCTTTTTGGTTTCCTTTAATCTGGAAATTCCATAGCTGTTCTTTGGCTTTTATGACATTTTTGAAGAATTCACTTCTCTCTTTTTTCTTAATAAACCAATTTCCAACTTTGGAAAAATTTCCCATTTTGCATTTGCCTTATGTTTCCTAATGATTAGGTTCATGTTATATCTTATTGGATTGACCTTTTATGTAATGTCCTTTTTGTCTTTTATTACAGTCTTAATTTTAAAGTCTGCTTTCTGATATAGGTATAGCTACCCCAGCTTTCTTCTGGTTTCTTCTTGCATGCACTACCTTTTTCCATCCCTTCACTTTCAGTCTGTGTGTATCCTTATAACTGAAGTCTCCTATAGGCAGCATACAGATGGGTTTTGCTTTTTAATCCATTCAGCTACTTTATATTTTTTGATTGAATCATTAAGTTCATTTTCATTTAAAGTAATTATAGATAAGTATATACTTACTGCCATTTTGGTAACTGTTTTCTGGCTGTTTTGCAGTTATTCTCTCTTCCTTTCTCCTCTTGTTTTCTTTCCTTGTGGTTTGATGACTTTCTTTAGTGTTATAGTTAGATTCCAGTCTCATTATTTTTGTGTATTTACTATAGATTTTTGCTTTGTGGTTACCATCAGGCTCACTTATATCATTTATTTATACATAAAAAGGTCTATTTTAAGTTGATAGCAAGTTAAGTTTGAACACATTCCAGAACTATATACACTTTTACTCCCCTTCTCCCACATTTTATACTTTGATGTCACATTTTATATCTTTTTTTATTTTGTGTATACCTTTACTAATTGCTGTAGTTATAGTTATTTTTAGTCACTTTTGTCTTTAACCTTCATATTAGCTTTGTAAGTGATTAATAGCTACCATATGACACAGTTATTGAACTCCCGGATATCCCAGAAAAACAAAGACTTATGTACACAGAAAGGCCTGTACATGAGTGTTTACAGAAGCTTCATTTTTAATAATCAAAAGTTGAAACACCTCTGATGTACATTAACAGAAGAATAGTTAAATCGTGGCCTGTTAGTGTATTACTCAGCAATAGAAATGAATAAAATTGATAGATGAAATATTTTAATGGAATACCCATAGAATTATGATTTGTTTGAAGCTTATACTTGGGTATAGTGTGAGAAATGGATCTAATTGTATTTTTTTCCAAATGGCTATTCAGTTGTCCTAACAACGATTAAAATTATATTTTTACCCAGTGATCGAGATATCAGATTTGTCACGTACTATATTTCTAAATATGGTTGTATCTATTTCTGGACTTGCCATTTTATTCCATTAGTCTGACTGTCTAATCAAGTACCCATACTATATAACTTACTTACAAAGGCATTGTAATATGTTTTAATAACTTACATTTTCTTTTTACCCAAGAATTGTTCAGAAGAAGGATTTTAATTTCCAGGTGGGTTTATTTTTTTACATTTTTTAAACATTTTTATAGCCATAATGATTTATAATTCACTTTTAATAAATTACATTTAAAGTATAAAATCTGAAAAAAATTGACATCACTGGTGGAAACCATCACCTCAATCAAGAAAATAAATGTATCACACACCCCTCCCTGCAAAGTTTCTTGTGTCCCTTTGCATCTCCTGCATCCTGCTTTCCTCTGTCCACCATTCCTTCCATCACCAGGCAAACACTAATATGCTTTCTTTCACTATAGATGAGTTTGTATTTTCCAGAATTTTATCTAAATAAATTCATATATTATGTATTCATTTTTCTGACTTCTTTTACTGACCTAAATGATTTTGAGACTTAAGCACATTATTGCATGTATCAACGGTTCATTTATTTTTATTGCTAAGTAGCTTTGTATTATATGAATATACCATAAATTATGTTTCTATTCACTTGTTGGTGAACATTTGGGTTGTTTTGGTTCTCTCTCATCCTTTCTATTTAACATAATATGGAGGGGACAGAAAACAGAAAAAGTAATAAAAGTATATAGATGAGAAAGGACGTGTTAAAACAATCCTTAATCTCAGACATGATTGTTTATGTAGAAAGTCGTAAAAATTAACAAAGAAATTCCTAAAATTAATAAGCAAATTTACAAAGTTCTGGAATAAAAGTTCATTTTTAAAAGATCAATTGTATTCTAGATACCAGAAACAACAAACAGTTGGAAAATATTTTTAAAATTCCATTTAAGATAGCTTCAAAATGTTTAAAGTACAATGAAATAAATTTAACAAAGACTGGGAAAAATTATTACACTGAAAAATACAAAAGATTGCTTAGTTAAATTAGACCCAAGTAAAAGGACAGAGATAAAGTGTTCATGGAGGAAAGCAAAATATCGTTAATATGAAAAATAACACCTAATTAATCTATAGACTTAATGCAATCTCAATAATAATCACTGCTGGATTTTTAATAGGAATTGTTAATCTAAATCTAAAATGAATAGGGAAATGCAAATAACATAGAATTGACCAAAAAGGTGAAAAAGAATGATGAACCTGTAGGACAAACACTACTTGACTTCAGCCCTTTCTATAAAGCTACAGAAATCAACATAGTTTTGTATTTGTACAACAAGTAGAAAATAAAATTGGAACCAAATAGAGAACCCATAAATTGATCCACATTTATAATTTCCTCAAAGGCACCAATCAATTCAAATTGAAAGTAAAATAGTTTTGGTAATTGATGCTAAACAATAGGTTATCAGTATGAAAAGAAAAAACAAAACTCCATACTTTTCTTACAGGTATACAAAATTAATTTAAGATGGATCAGATATCTAAATGAAAATGCTAGAATTATAAAAATTTTAGTAGAAAACATAAGAGAATATCTGCATAACCTGGAGCAAGGCAAAGATGTTCTAGGCAAACCACAGAAAGCAATGACAAACAGAAAGCAAATGGTGTTTTTGTAACTCTAAGAACAAATATCTTTCTTAAGATGGATTCTTAGAAGTGGAATATGGTTCAGAATACAATGCATATTTTAAATGAATATGCTATTTCAGTACCTTGGAAATTCTCCCCATAAATACCCAGGGGGTTAGGAACTTAGGAATTTCCCTTGCCTCATGACTATGAATGAGGGATTTAAAGAAGCAAAATTAATGACGATTATCCCTGGCCAGAGAGCTAGTAGGCATGGCAACAGTGGAATTGATTACAACTACCAAATTTATAATCAAAATATAGTGATCAACTTACATTAAATAATAAAGTGGCACAGGATGGAAATGAGGTGTCTGTAGCATAAGAAAGAATAAGAGTTAAACTAGTGAGATACAAGACAAGTTGAATAGTAGGTGCTTGGGAAAAGAACACCAAAAAAAAAAAAAAAAGGAAAGGGGTGTTGGCTGCGGGCATAAAGGAAAAGAGAAGAATATAAACTTAATAAGTACAGGGTAAAGGGATGTTCTTTGTTTTATTCATTGATGTATCTACAGAAATTAGCTAGAATCTATCACATAGTGGGCACTCAATAAACATTTGCTAAATTAAAAAGAAAATGAATGAATGGAAAGAAAACAGACATTGAGCACCTACTATGTTGAACTCTACTATGTATTCTTTCTAATTAAGAAACAATCATGCATATATGTATAGTTGATTCACTTTGTTATAAAGCAGAACCTAACACATCATTGTAAAGCAATTATACTCCAATAAAGATGTTAAAAAAAAAAAAAACCAATCATGCAAATGGTTAAGAACAAGTCTTTTTGCTTCAAACCTGATAATATTATCATCAATGTGACCTCGATTAAGATAATCTCTGTGAGCTTCTATTTGTAATCTGGAAAACTGAAGACAATAGTTAACTACATGGTAGTGTTACTGCAATGGTTTAAAAGAGTATCTATATAAAGCATATAGCCCAGTTGTTATATAGAATAAGTGATGATAAATAAAACTGGTAACTATTAATATTATTAAAATACTCTACCTCACTTAATTAACCATTTGGTATTTATTGAATATCTACTGCGTGCCAAACACTATGATACAGATGCAAGGAATGAAAAAGTAAGGCTCCCTCTTTATGGATTTGACTCTAGACTAGTAAAATTAGACTCTCTAAGTCAGTGAATGTTTCCCTCTAAGACTTCTGTGTCATGAATATATTCTTTAATTGTTCAGTATCTGTCACATTTTACTTACCCAGCATATATTTACTCTTAAAATACATATATTATTATTTGCTTTTATCTCCTAAGATGTGAACAACTCAAAGTCAACAGCTGTGTCTGATTCAGCACTGTTATTCTCAATGCCCAGTACAGTGTCGGCCACATGGAAAAATCTCAACGTCTGTGAAGGGAGCTGAAATCTCACACATACAAAAGTGTGACCTGGACTTCCAGAGTGTGACTTGACTTCCAGATGAGTTCAACAGAGATCAGAAAATAAAGTTGTCATAGGTGTCCAAGCCAAGGAGAGGTCAGATGTTTGAAGGAGATACAGTAACAGAGGAGTTGAATGTGTGACCTCTGAAGTCAGACTACGTGGGTTTGAACTACAGTTCTACCAGTAACACACTTTGTGACCTGGGCAAGACTCTATATTTCAGTCTTTCTACCTATAAAATGAAGATAATAACTGTATCTATATCATAGAGTTGCTGTAAAGATCAAATTAATTAATATAAATAAAGCATGTAGAAGAATGTCTCACACATACTGTATTATCATTATTATTATCGTCATCAGCCTCCTCTTAAAAATAAGTTCTCCATACTCAGAACTTCGTATTGCTCCAGCATACAGGATCCTAAGTCAAGCATTAGATTGCTGTCTGATTTTCCTATGTGCTACCTGCGTATAAATAAAAGATATAATCAAAACATAGTATTTGAAGAAAATGTGCAATCAAATAAGGCAGGTAGAAATTACTAGGCAGAAAGAGAGAAATTAGACCAAAGTCAACAAGAAAACCAAACAAAAGGGAATTTTCACAGTGAAAGGTAGAGCCTAGAGAGATGAATTCCATGATCTCAAGGATGGTGTATATTTTCCAGTGTTATATTTTCATAGTAAACATTCAAAGAACATTGTGAATGAATTAATTCCCTGCGCAGTAAAAGAGGGCTTCCAGAGAGGTGTGGGAACTTAGAAAGATGTTAGGGACAAGAAATGCGAAAAATAAAGGTGTTAATCTGGTGCTTACAAAGTTTGATCTATTCAGAAAAGCTTTGACTCCATAATTCTAAAACTACAAATTTTATTACCACATTTGGACCCATGAGCTGTGCCCTTTTTCTTACACTATCTCGCACTTGGACTTTGTATCACTTAGTGAACTCTGGCCTAGTTTGATTCACCTGACCCCATTGTCTCCCTTGTTTGGTACCAGAGGACTCTACCCTTCAACCCTCACCACTCAGGACTCTAGCACAATGCGGACCCTCAGCTTCCATCCAGCTGGATCAACCCTGGTGCTTTAAGAGGAGAAAGAAGGATTCAGATTGTTACCAAGTTACAAGGTCAGCTTCCAAATCCTGCTCTTCTAACATCAAATCAGTGTCATTTTCTTAAAGAAAATGCACTGCACACACAGATACACACAGAGTAACATGCAAAAACATATACATTTATATATTAAATGTTATATATATATATATATATATACGCATGTATATATTTGTGTATATATATAAATTAATGGACATATTCATAAAATACTATAAACCCATAAACATTATAAGCCACCAGTCATGGAAAAACCACTATAAGTTAAAAATATTTTTTTCTGTCATTTCCCCCCTCTCATACACACATACACACACAGACATATACAATCTCTTCCCACAAAATTGGAATTTTTCAGTTCATGCAGGTTTGTAACCAGCATTTTCACATAATTTATTATGAATGTCTTTCCATGGCATAAAATATTAATGCATTGCATTTTTATTAGTAGTATTGTATTCTATTATATGGATGTGCCATAGTTAATCCATCTTTTACTTTTATGTAATTGGGTCATGACCAATTTACTCTGTAATATAAATAACTGTGCAGTGAAAATCCTTACATATAAATCATTCTCTTCAACCTATTATTTCCTTAAGATGTGCTGCTGAAACTGAAATTACTAGCAAGAACATAAACATGTTTAGACTCCACATACATGCTGCTAAATTGTTTTCCAAGAGATTACACCCATTTATGTTCTCAGGAGTATCATCTGCTACCACCTCCGATTCTCTTCCCACTGTAACACATCTGCCTCTAGGAGACCCGAAGAAGATAGCAAAGAGATCAGGCACATGGAAAAACTTCTGTCTCTTTCAATAGCAACAGTGTGTAATATAACTAAAAAATGGGAATTGCCAACAGAGATATTAGCATATTTTATTCAGCATAAAATATTTTTTATTTCCTTCAGAAAGGCAGTAGATAGAAGACTCACAGGAAATAATAAAGGCATAACAGAATCCTTGCATGAAAAATGAGATTTTTAACCTTGAACAAATTTTCTTTTTTGTCTCACAGATATGTTGTAGTGAATATACTTGCATGGTAATAAATGTGTCATAATCATTTTTCCTTATTTCCAATAAGATTTTCAACCTCTCCTACTGACCTTTTAAAATAAATATTCAAGCTCAGATATTATCTTACCTAGAAAAGAAGTAGAAATGTGTAAATTACAGTTCTATTATCAACATGACAATTACACAATGTCTTCTCTATCCTGCAGTGACTTCTGTGGTAATATGTATAGCCGACATTGTTAGTTCTACCCTACAGCTATTTTTTCCATCTTCTATTCTAGCACAGTTCAGATTTTGACTGAGTATCCATTCTTCCAAAGGACTAGCTCAAGCCAGTATTGATATTCTCATTCCCTTTCTCAGTGATCTGTTCTGAGCTTGGCATGAGATACAACTCCTGCCAATGAGCTGTGAAGAAAAGTGTGTTGGGTTGTTTCTGGGAAAGATTTTATCAACATGCAAAAGGACTGGATTTTTTCAGGTAAGGAAAGAGGGAAAGACATTTTTAGAAATAAAATTACGATAAGCAGGTGTATAGATTGTGTATTCAGAGTAGTAAATTTGTAGATGAATTTGTAAAAGAAGAGACTCAATATATAAAGGTCTTATCTGCAATGCTAAAATAAGTTTGAATTTTCATTCTCTCAAATATATTTATTAAGCATCTGCTATATGCCAAGATTTTTCTGAGTTGGGGGCAAAAATAAAACTATAAACAACAATAAAATTTTCTATAGTATTAAGTGCTATGAAGACACTAAAATAGGATAAAATATAAAAGATTGACAAGAGGATGATAGTTGTCACATACTGAGATTGGATGACCAAAGTGAGAAACTTTAAAGATATTTGAGTGAGATCTCATTAATAAAATGAAGTTGACCATGAGAAGTTATGAAGGATGGAAATTCAAGGAAGGAAAATATTGCAAGCTCAAAGGCTTGGGGGCATAAGAGTTTTGTTACTAAAAAGTAGAGAGTAATGTGTATATGCACAGGCTGTAACACTGAGGGCATTAGAATTCATGATGAAAAGTTAATATTAATTCTAAGTGAACAGAGAATTTTAAACAGGAGAGTAATACAGTCTAATTAATTCTTAAAAGCTCTCCCTCTGTTGAGTGGAGATTAAACTGTAGAATAGAATAGAAAGCTGGGAGACCAAAGTGGAATAATAGTGACATTGTCCAGATCAGAAATAATGGTATCATGGGCTAGGGGGTGTAGTGAATGAGTGGGAAAACTGGAATTACATTACGAAGAACAATTGACAAAGCTTGCTCATGTTTTTAGTACAAGGTGAAGCACAGGGAAGAATAACTCAGGTTTTTCACCTAAGTAACTGTGAGGGCTGTGATACCAAATAGTGAGATATAAGAAGATTCGGGAAAGAACTATTGGAGATGGATAGTAAACCAATAATTATTTGTTGGACATCCTACATTTGAGATACATTCTTCTTCCAGTTTCTGGTAGCTGCCAGCATCCCTTGGCTTATAGCTGAATCTCTCTACTCTGTCTCCGTGATCACGTTGGCTTCTCCTATTCTGTCTCTGTGTCATCAACTCTCTCTCTTACAAAAACACATATGGTTGTATTTATGACCCACTTGGATAACCCAAGATAATCTCCTCATCTCAATATCCTTTAGTCACTTACATCTGCAAAGACAAGTCCCAGGGATTAGGAGGTGAATATCTTCTAGAAGGCCATTTTCTACCTACCATAAATAGGAATTGAAAAATTAGAGAGACACAGAAAATAATAAACATTTAAAAGGGTTTTGTGGGTTTCTTTAGTGAAATATAACAGAAAAAAAATAGAAGTAGGAGCTGAGAGGCAGGTGGAGGCATGTGGGTTATTTGTTTGTTTGTATGTTTATGTATTAAGACTACAGATGCTAGAAGGTGTTTTGGTGCTGATGGAAAGAGCCAACGGAGAAAGAGAAATGGTAATGTAGGAGGAGAATTTGGCTTACACATGATGAGTCTGTTTTGAAGTTTTAAGCAGGGCTATGATATGGACGTGTTAGTATTTTATACAGACTGCATTGGGAAGAGTGAGGACAGATCAAACATTGTATTGTTATCTATTTTTATTTTCCTTTATAATTTTTGATATAAAATTTTCAATTGGTCCTGTGTTTCTAAAAAGTATATCTCAATAATTGTAGGATAGGATATAAGCCATTAAGATATAATAACTGCTAAGCTCTCCAACTTTACAACCTACTATACTTCCAAAAAATTATGTTAAGTTGTTTAGAACTCCTAAACACATTCAGCTATTTCACACTGTATGATTTTGTACATGTTTTCTCACCTGCGAAAAAATTTGTCTTTTTACAACTTCCTTACTTTTCTGACAAATTAATGTTTAACTATCAAATCCTACCTCAAATATCATAAAATCTATAGTACCTACTTTGTGTAACCACATCTCATGTATTTATCTGTTCTCTTTAGTGTATCAACTCTGAGCCTTTTGCATGACTCCACTGTTGTATTTGTAAAAATATGATATGACTGATTTCCTTAAAGAATCATGAGCCCAATGAAGTCAAGTCCAATGTCTTGACTTATACACACTCTATTGCCTTGTATGGAGCCATGCTCACAGTAGGTGCTCAATAAACATTCAAACATTTGTATGAATAAGCTGGATTTGTTTATTTGTTTCAGTTTAAATATCCTATTTTACTAGGATGCAGAAAATCTTCACTATTCCATTAAATAATTATTTATTTACCCTCTTTCTTATCTATCTATCTAAATTGGGCAAGTTTATTTGGTATGCTGAATATCCTTAAATTTGTATAATTTTTATATTTTGGTAATTTCCCCCAGCCCTTCCTAGGCGAGATATTGCTGAAAATATTCTTCCTTGGCAGAAGGCATCAATTTTGAACAAGTACTGAAGATTTGTCTGGCCCAAGAGAAGGACTATTTGGGGGAAAAGGGAAACCAGCAGAGCTTTTGGTAATCACAAAGGCTAGCACTAAGTATTGGAATCTGGAGAATTCCCAAATATACAGCCAGATTTCTCCATGGGAAATATGCTGAGACTCGGAGCTTCATGTAGGAGATGGTGCAAGTGAAATCTCCTAAAGTCTCACAGTGTTTGGGAGATGATGCTCAGTGAGAAGAAGAGGACTTCTCTCAAGCACAAGACCAGTTTTCCTCTGAAGACAGTTGACATATTTTGAGTCTCTATGGGATGAGACTAAAGAATGAAATGCTTATTATATATAGAATGGATAAACAACAAGGTCCTACTGTATAGCACAAGGAACAATATTCAATATCCTGTGATAAACCATAATGGAAAAGAATATAAAAAAGAATGTATATATATATATATATGTATGTATGTATAACTGAATCACTTTGCTGTACAGCAGAAACTTACACAACATTGTAAAGCAACTATACCTCAATTTAAAAAAATTTAAATTTAAAAAAAGAATGAAATGCCAGAACATTGAAAGGGCAGATCTGAACCCCCACCTCCACCAGTCTTCTAGCTCTGAGAAGACAAATACGCTATGTTCTCAAACGAAAATTTGGGAGATCCTCATCTGAGGATTTAGAGCTATAATCACTCTTTACAAAATTGTAACCCAGCTTAGGTGCAACAAAATCCTCTGTGGGAATCAGACACTTACTTTAATTGATTGAAAAAGCAAAGTGGAATCCTTCCCTGGTGAAAAATACCAACACAACACACACCATAGTCCTGTCATACAAAATATCAGGTATATAATTCTTTCAAAATAAGCTGCACATAAAAGGGAAAGAAAATGTGACCGATTCCAAAGAGAAATACAAAAACAAAACAAGAAGCATAACACCAATTTGTCAGATAATGTAAACATTATGAAAGGACTTTAAACATTAAAACTGTAAAGTAAAAAAGTTAAAAATACAGAGCGTTATGGATTAAAATGTATAAAAATAGACAATGTCAAAAGAAAAACATAAAATAATCTAATGGAACATCTAGAACTGAAACATACAACATTTGAAATTAAGAACTCAATGGACAGAATTTTGCAGGACTGCATTAGAAAACTCAAAGACCATTATTAAAGAATGAGAGAACAGAAAAGACCCTGAGAAATATGTGCTACCCAGTCCAACAGCCTAACATAAAAGAAATTTCATTCCCAAAAGAAGTTAAAATTACACGATATTTTAAATCAATGAATGGCTGAAAATTTCTGAAACTGAAGAAAAATATCAACCACCAGATTCAAGAAACTCAAAAAACTATATAGGTGCATCCTCTTTGCCTCTCAGGCCCGCTCTGTCTTTGCTCTGGCTAATCAGAACCAAAATCAAAGTTAATGCTGCAGTTCTCACAGTATCCTGAGGGCTTGGCTGACACAGAGGGGTCCTGCAGCCATGAGCTTTCTGATTCTAAGAGGGTATCCTTAGTCCAGCTCCTCTCTGATGGTCTGGGAACGAGCTGCTGCCTGCAGAGGCAACTGGCCTCCGAGGTTTCACCTGTGTCCCAGTTTCACCTCCGACCCTTGACTCTCCATTTCTCTTTATTGCCTTCTGGTGGGGTCAGAAATTTTAGACCAGGGGCGAGCCGTCTCAGAGAGCTCCTCTCCCTGCTCTCAGCCCAAACCACCCACCAACTAAACTGGGAAAGAGGCTCAGGGCCTGTCTGAGCACAGGCTCTCCCGCTGCCTCCGAGCAAGACCAGCTGATCTGGGGAGTCCTTACAAGTTAGAAAACCCCTGTGCTATCCAGTCCACCCGGGAGCGCACGGAGCTTACCTTGTATCCCATACATGCGTGAATGTGTGGCACACATGTGCACACAGTCACACACACTATCCCATACACACATACTCTATCATGTACACACGCATACACGCTCTCACACAAAGACCCACTCACAAACACACACAGTCACGCATATATACTCAAATATACTTACACACCACGCTATCACACTCTTACATACACACACTCACTCACAAAAAAAAAAAAAGGACAAGAGATAACATGTGCTGGCAAGGAAACGGAGAAAAGGGAACCCTTGTGCGCTAAAAATCAGTGCAGCCACTCTGGAAAATATTATGGAGGTTCCTCAAAAAATTAAAAATAGTACTGTATGATCCAGCAATCCCACTTCTGGGTATATATTCAAAAGAAATGAAAACTGGATCTCAAAGAGATACCTACATTCCCATATTTATTGCAGCATTATTCACAATTGCCAAGCTGCAGAAACAACCTAAGTGTCTGTCAATGGATGAATGGATACAAGAAGATGTGTGTATATATATGTCTTGGAAATCAACAGGGTGAATTTAAAGCTTATATGAGAATGCAAATGACTTGGAATATTCTAGACTCTCATCTCTTGAAAATAAATGAATTTGAAAAACTTGTTAACACCAAAATTTAAAATGTTCTATAAAGCTACAGTAATTAAGACAGTGAAGCAACAATTAAACCAAAAAGGAAATGCAGAAAACACCCATAATTAAACATTCAGTTGACTTATGGTAAAGATTTCACTGCAATTTAGTGGGGAAATGTAGAGTTTGTCTAATAAATGTGCTGGAAAACTGGATATATTTATGACAAATAGTGAACCGTGTTATCTACCTCATAAATGAAGTTGAAATAGATCATACATCTAAATGTGAAAGATAAAAGACCAAAACTTCTAGGAGAAAACATAAAAAATATTTTCTGACCTTTGAGTACATATCAATTTCAGAAAGAGAACACAAAATTTACTAAATATCAGAAAAGATTTATAAAGTGGCTTTTATTAAAAGTAAGAACATCTGTTTACCATATGGCACCAGTTAGTACATGAAAAATCAAGCCAAAGACTGGGAGAAGGTAGTATCAATGCAAATATCTGACAAAGGACTAAAATTGATAATATACAAAGAATTATTAAATATCAATAAAAAAGACCAACAACTTAACAAAAATATTGGGCACAATAGATGAAAGAAGTCCTTCCTAAAAGAGGATGTATAGGGACTACTGTATGAAAAAGTGTACAACATAATTAAACTTCATGGAAATGTAAAGTAAAGCCAAAATGATATGCAAATACACCACTTTAAGAATGGTTATAAATAAAAAGACTCACACTATCAAGTGTGGGCAAAGATATGAAGCAAATGGAAGTATCATCCATTGAATGTACATTGATACAACTATTTTTGAAATCAGTTTCATTCAAGCTTAACACATGCCTACTCTATGATTCCAATATTTAGGTCTATATTTTAGAAAAATGAGATTGTAAGTCTGCAGTCCACAAAAGACGTTCAGAGCAGATTCATTCATAAAAGCTCCCAAATGGAAACAACCTAAATTCCCATCAACAGGAGAATGGCTAAACAAAATGCATAGTTATACAATGGAATACTACGCATTAACAAAAAGAACCACTGGTATGCTTAATAAAATTGATGAACCTCACAAACAAAATGTTAAGTGAATGAATCCAGACACAGAAGTATATATATTGTATGAATTTATGTGAATATATGCATGTGTGTATGTGTGTGTATGTATGTATATATATTTATATATATAAACATATATATATATATATTATATATATATTTCAAGCAAAACAAATTTGTTTTCAAAGAAGTTAGAACAATGGTTACCCCTGTGCAGTTAAAGAGGGAGTATTGACTGGAAAGTAGCACCTGAGTGTTGTGTCTTGTAAATGTTCCAAATCTTATTTTAGGTCGTGGTTAAATGGCAATAAACATATACAAAAATTCATGTCTTTACACTTAAGACTTATGCACTGTATGTACTGTCTGTATGTTATACATCAACACGAAGTTTACAAAAATAGAGAATTTTGAAATTTACAGAGGTTATGAAATCAGCCTAAATTCACACTGTTCATAGTTGGCAGAGCTTGGCTGCCACACCTGGTTGGCCTGCCTCCAAAACTCATGTTTTTTATATTTATTCTTCCTCTCATACAGACTCTTCCAGATCACTGACCTTCTCTTTTTTCCTTTTTCTCCTCTCAAAGCCTAAAGTAACTTAATTTGAGGCCCCAAATGAAAAGCATAGCCATTGAAATGATAGTGAATATGATTTATAGTTCTTAATAGCTTCTATTTTAACAGCTATTAACAGTTTTCCCTGAAGGGATTTCATGCATAGCCTTTCACCTGAAATACCTAATGACACCAATCACACTGAGAATACTAACCTGGTTTTTAAAAAGTAGAAGCAGGGATCTTTTTGTCCTGATGATTTAATTTGGCCACCTCCATAAATAAAATCATCAACTTAAACATGTGACAGCTTTTTAAAATCAACCAGTTATCAGAAGCACAGTAAGTTTATGCTGCTAAACTTCAAACACACAAACATGCGCATCTTGTTTTTACAAAGAGGTTAGTTAGTAATAAGAAATATATATTAATGGATATAAATATAAAACACACACAGGAGTAGAAAACTGGTGTCCAATAGAGGTAAATGTTAACATGGGCCAACCATAAGGATCAACATAATTTCAGTGATGACCTTTATATTTGTTTTTGAGCTTCCTCATAGCCAAAGCAAAACAGTAAATGAATCAGAAGGAAAATATCTCCATTAGTCAAAGAAATAACACCTTTTATATGTCTGAATTCCGAAAGATTTCTTATCTATGACTTTATAGTGAGAATCTAACAGCTCTTGAAATAGAGAATTTATATTACTCATTTTGGTAGTGACTTTCAATAAAATTCAAGGGCATAATTTTAACATGCAACTTAGTGAAGTAAATACCTTAGTTTAAAAGTAAAACATCTTGAAAAATTAGAATGTTCGATAGATAAAATTCCTGGAAGAGCCACTGGACATATTTTTCCTTAAATATATATTTTGCCTAAATAGCACTCCTAAGAGTATTCCTAAGTGGCCCCTTATAAATGGTTTCTCCAGTGGCCCAAGTCTCTGAATGAGAAGACACATGGAACAGAGATACAACCTTGAGTAAGTTGGATCCTGGAACAGAATCACCACTGACCAACCACCTAGATGTTAAATAAGAGATAAATAAGTCTTTGTTTATATAAGGCCTTAAAATTTGGGGGTTGTTTGCCCTTGAAAAAAACTAACAAATACAGAAATCACATTGAAAAAATGCTTTAGAAAAAGGAAGTGGACATCAGGGGTGGTATTTTATTAAGATTTAGAAATAAAATTATTTTTCTCATCCAGATGAAATACCATCTCATCTCCATAGAAAGATGAGGAACACAAATACTTAAAGAGGAAGAAGACTAGTTTGTTGCAGATTATATGCTACGAATTCTCCCAGACATTTTAAACATATTCTTTGGATTAAAGTGCTAAAGAAATCTCTGAAGGAGTTATCTCTTTTCACAGAAAAGGGATACAGGGAATTCCCTGGCAGTCCAGTGGTTAGGGCTCTGCACTTCCACTACAGGGGGCATGGGTTTGATCCCTAGTCAGGGTTCCCTGGTCAGGGAACTAAGATCCTGCAGCCACCCAGTGCAGCAAAAAAAAAAAAAAAAGGGATACAGACAAAAGTTCATATAGTTCACACAGTGAAGTGGCAGAGATGAAATGTGAACCCACTTCTTCCTCATTTAAACAATTCAAGTTCTATTTATTATTCTGTGTCACTTCTTAAAGGCATGCCTTTTCTCAGTAAACAATATTAGGTTGATGTCAATACACAAACAAGTGATAGACTAAGTTTGAAGATTTCTACTTAAAAAACTTGGCCAAAATAATTTTACCAGAAAAGTGTCTACTACAAAAGATTTAATCACCTGCCATAAATTTACATTTTCTCATTGGACTCAACCTGGAATGACTGAAAAAAATCATGACAAGTATGTGCAAAGTAGATTTACCATGTTGGCATCCTTTTTTCTAATTTAGCCTACTTGTCTAACAGAAAATATAAAGTTACAGTGAGGACATGGAATTTTGTGTTCAGAATACTTGAGCAAAATTCCTCCAGTCTTGATCCTGTTTCTTTATCTCAGGAAACTTGGGCAAATCTCTTGACTTTCAAAACTTTCAGTTTCGTCTTCTCTTAATTAAAAATAATAACTACATGCCAGGTATGTTCTGAGCATTAAATATTTCATTTTTAAAAGTAAAACCAGAAACCAAACAAGTTGCTCTCTTAATATGTTGCTAAATTAAGATTTTTATTAAAGTCTAATGTATTTGCTTTACCGTATTCCAGTATCTGAATTTCATATTAGAATATATAAGGTAAATTATAAGATTAGGCTTTCATGTTATTGAGAAAAAAATTGCTCATTTTAGGTTGAAAATTTAAAGTTAATTTATAGGATGACATTCATTTCATAAATATACATATTTATGAAATGAACGTCATTCCATACAACACATTAATATTAAAAAATCATTACTGGTAAAATTTTAATGTTCTTAGTTGGGGATCATAAATTCCAGAAAATTGGGGTGCAACATTGTTTAGGGGTCAGAAAATCAGGGGCCAACCCTGGAAAACGTCACTGAAAGTTCCTACCTAATATCAGTACCAGCAAAATTAGAGTTCAAACAGTTCAATTCTATTTTATCTGTTAAGATACTCCTCTTTTGCTGCTAAAAGGTCACTTGATCATTTTTTTTCCTTTCCTTTTTTGCCCTTGCATTTGGCCTTTCTTGCCCTTTTCAAATGATCTTAGTTTCCAAACTTGGTCTCAATACTTTCTAATCATTTTGGTTTAGCCTCAGCTCTCTAATTCATGCGTGTTTGTTTCAAGTGGTATATCTCCAACAGAGATCTAACTATCCTTATCCTTAATAATAGTAATAATAATTAATGAAAAAATAGTAATATTAGGTGTCTACTATGTGCCAGGAAGGAAATTAAACACATTGTGCATATTATTTCATGTAAACTTCACACCCTGAAAGATAGGTGTGATTATCTTCCCTACTATGCAAATGATAAAACTAAAATTTAAAATTTTAATAACCATGATCAAATCATGCATAGTAAGTGGTAAAGCTGAGACTGGAAACCAGATACAATATCAAAACTCATTAGTTTTCCACTAAAACATAGTTGCCTCTGGTCTTTGTATGGATAAGTCACTTAAATTCTTTGAGTTTTTACTTGGGTATAGAAAGAGAGAGTGAGAAGGATTATCTATGCACCCTACCCTTTGTAACAGCCTATGAAGTTTAGTTCTGGCATAGCTGAAGCCAAATAGTCACCCAACAGTAAACACCTATTTTCAAAAGTATGTGGATGGAAGCGGATATTTATTGCCAAAGAGAAATCTGAGTCCTGTATAAAAAACTACGCTTACCCACAGAGTGACATCACCCACTCCTCCACTATACATAACTTGTCAGCCAGGGTCTTGAGCTTTTAACTGTGTACGTGTGATGTAACAGAAGCTGGGAAAACCTACACTTTTTCACCTGGGTACATAGACACATTTCCATCAACTTACATGAATGAGTTACATTCTATTTTTTTAATTTTAGGGAACGATCTAATCCCAGTGTAATTAAATAATGATAACTTATCATAGAAACACTATACAATTTTTTTCTCAAAAATAAGCATAAATAAAAATTAAATTAATCAAGCATTCATTGTATCTATCATTGGTAGTAATATATTTCAATCTTCCAATCAAGTCACTGTCCTAGAAAATAAACATGAATCATGTTTATTTACCTTCCCATTCAGCTGATGCAGACATCATCTACAAAGGAAGTAGGGTCAAAACCAGCTACTTTGACTTGCTTGAATTCCTGCATGATTTTCCTATTTGATCATTTTTGATGCAGTGTTGCCCCAGTTTAATGAATTCTCCATATCGAAGTCAAAGAAAATTTTTCAAATGTTTAAGTGCCTCATTTAAAATTCTTCAAATAACTCACTATTGTAATTATAGTAAAGCCAAAACACCTTAATATGCCATTTAAGAGCTGTCAAGATGTCCTCTGATTACTGTGGCAATCCCACCTATCACCAGTTCTCTCCATCATATTCTACACTTCATTCATGGTGAACAACCACCCCTGAAACATGTTAGTGAACATACCCAGGTCTGAGAAAATAACGTTCAGAAAAGTAACAATTTTTGTCAAATGTGAGCTCTCACCCAGTAGATAACCTTAACTTAGAGGCCAGTTACTGTTGATGGCCAACCTGTGTATATTGTTCCCTGATAATTGAAGCAAATATCTCTCTAAAGGTTAAGTGACATATTTCCTTCATGTCAATGAGCAGGCATAGGGCTTGGGAATAATAAAGAATGTGTGTGTGTATCTTGTGTACAAACTACGTAATTTAGAATCTTTGATGTCTTGCATTAGATAATAAAGATTTTAGCCAGTCTATTTGAAATATTAAAAAGTAAGAAAATGCCACTGGATAGTATTAGACATTCCTCATGCTTCATGGGTAATATTATTTAAAATTTTGCACTTCAAAAATTCATGGGCAGAATTCCAGTTTCAGCTCCAACATGAAAGAAGAAGTCATAAGTCCTATCTTTGCAACAAGAAAAATGCTGAGCAAACTGAAAAGCAATGCTTTTTCTTGGGCCTATAAAAGGACACAGATTGCAGAGTACAGCTACCTTAGAACATGGAGAGACAGGTGAATACAGAGAGTCAAAGTCAAGATCTATTTACCTAGAACAGAAAGTGGTAATTTTGATGAATTGTTAGAAACTAAGTGTGGAGCAGTGTGAAAATTAGAAACTCCTCTGGGTTTCAGTCTTGGGAACATTTTCATTAGTTTTTGCATTCAGGAACTCCATCAGGCTCTCACTATGAAGATCTGAGAACCATCCCTTTGTGATTCAGGCAGGGGGCAGGAAACAGGAATCATTGTGAAATAAGCCCAGAATAAACTCCATAGCAAACACCTATTCTCCCTACCAAGGAAAAAGACTTTGCCAGAGTCTTATACAAATTGGCACAAGGATATTCTTCTTACTTCAGCCCCCACTAGCATTCCTGTTTCGAAAGAGAGAGAGAGAGAGAGAAAGAAAGAGTAAAATACAACACTGGGGAAATACTTGGGAATGTCACAGTCCCAAGTCTCAAGGTCACTAAAAGAATGAGAGTTAATCATAAGGTTATAGAATTCTTCCCCTCCTCCAAACCTTCCCACCACACCAACAGGGCTCAAGTATAATAATATAAATCACACCTGAAAGAGCTACATAGGGTAGATTCTATTTAAGGAGGAGTACATAGGGAAGTCCAAAGTGAACAGAGAAGAAAAGAATCAGTGATATTAGGGGAATTTGAAACCTTTGGTATCTACAGCTACAATAAGCATTAAATATAGCCCAGCCTAATGAAATTAACATAAATCTCAGTAAATGTTTATTTACCTCAGTTCCTAGTATCTAATACAACATGTATGGCTTTCAACAAAAGATTATCAACATGCCAAAAGACAAACAACCAACACTGACAACAACAAAAAATCAGTCTAAAGGGACAAAGAAGCAAGAAGCAGCATAACCAGACTCATATATAATGCAGTTGTTGGAATTATCAGACAGGAAATTTCAAATAACTATTGATAAACTGAAATAGCATACTAATATATGTTAATAGCTTTAATGAAAAAAGAAGTAAAAAAACACATAAGAATGAATGGATAATACCATCAGAGTGATGGGAACTCTAAGAAAGAATCAAAATAAAATGCTAGAAATAAAACAGCATTATAACAGAAAGGGAAAATGCCTTTATATGTGCATTGGCAGACTTGACACAGCCAAAGAAGCAATCAGTAAACTTGTACATATCTCAACAGAAACTTCCAAAACAAAAGTATAAAAAAGAATAAAAGAAAAAAGAAAACATAGCAATTATAGACTGTAGAACAGTTTCAGAAGATATAACATATGCATAATTGGAAAATTCCAAATAGAGAAAGAAAAAATGAAACAGAAGACATATTTGAAGAAATAATGGCTAATTCCCAAAATTAATAACAGATAACAAATGACAGATTCAGGAACACACAGAACAAGAAGGACAAACATAAAATATTTTAAAAATATTTATGTTCACAGTAATTTTGATCTCTAAAAGTGAAGGAGAAATAAAGACATTATCTTGCAAACAAAATTTGAAAGAATTCATTAATAGCAGACCTGCTCCGCAAGAGATATATAGAGAAGTTTTTCAATGAGAAGGAAAATAATATAGGTCAGAAACTTCAGTCTACATAAAGGAAGGAAGAGTATAAGAGAAGCAATAAATGAAGGTAAAATAAAATATTTTTATTTTTCTTATTCTAAAGTTACCTAAAAGATAACTTTATAAAGTAATAATAGTAACAAGTATTGATGATTACAACACAGATAGATGAAATAAATGAGAAAATTCATAGAGAGTGGAAAAGAAAAATTGAAAATACTCTGCTATACACATGAAAGTTGTGGTGTTATTTGAACGTAGATTAATTAGTTAAAAGTGTTGGAAACTCTAATGTAACCACTAAAAATAAAGTATAATTAATACATAAGAGAGGGGATAAATTTAACTGTATAAAATGTTCAGTAAAAACCAGAGATGCCAATAAAAGAAGGGAGGCAAACAAAGAAAAAGTACAATGACTAGAAAACAGTTATGCATAAAGTAGGTATTAATTCAACTTGATCAATAATCACTTTAGATGTGAATGGCTTAAATATACCAATTTAAAGACAGAGATTGTCAGAGTGGAAAACAAACGAGCCCCAATACTTTAAATATTCAGATAAGTTTAAAGTAAAGGATTGGAGAAAGATATACAAAATGATACTAATAAAAAAAATTTGGAGTAGGTAAATTAATTTCAAGAAAAGCAGACTTCAAAATGATAAAGATTATTAATGAAAAAGAGGGGAATTACATAATGATAAAGTATTCAATTCTCCAAGAAGATATAACAACTCTAAACATATATGCACCTAGCAATAGAATATTATGAAGCAAACATATAGGAGGCAAAATTGATAGAATTTTAAAAAAACAATAGACAAATGCACTTCTGTAGGTTAGAAAACTTCAACATTCCTCTTTCAATGATTAAACGATCATGTAGTCCCCCAAATCATTAAGGATATAGTTGACCTGAATACCATTATCAATCGGCTTGATCTAATTGACATTTATAGAATTTCCCATCTCACAACAGCAGAATGTATATTCCCTTCACGCTAATACAGAACATTCGTCAAGATGGACCAAATTCTGGGCCATAACATGCCTCAACTAGTTTAAAAGAATAGAAATCCTTCAAGATATGTTTTCAGGTCAAAATTGAATTAAATTAGGAATCAATAACAAGATAAATAGATAGAAAATCACTGAATATTTGGAAACTAAACACCACACTTGCAGATGTATGGTTCAAAAAAGACTCAAGAATTTTAAAATGTTTTAAATCACAATAAAACCACAACTTATCAAAATCATTAGGTACAGCAAAAGCAGAAGTTAGAGGGAAATTTATAGGATAAAATTCATATATTTAAAAAAGGAATGATCTAAAATCAATACCTGAATCTTTCTTGTTAGAAAACTAAAGAAATAAAGAGCAATTTAAGCCTAAAGTAAGCAGAATAAAATGAATAATGAAAATTAGAACAGAAACCAATGACACTGAAGAGAAAAATAGAGAAAGCAATAAAACCAAAAACTGGCCTTTGAAAAGATTACAGAAATTGATAAACCTCTATGTAGTCTTACTAAGAAAAGAAAAAAAAAAAAGACATACTTTACAAATGATAGAAATGAAAGAGGAGTCATCAGTACTGACTAAAGTATATCAAATGTTAATAAATGAATATCACAAACAAGTTTATGCCACACATTTGATAACTTAGATGAAATGGAATGACACTTTGAAATACACAATCTACCTAAATTCATGCAAGAAGAAATAGGTCATCATAATTGACCTGTATCTATCGTAAAAATTGAACTGATAATGAAAAGACCTTCTCATAGTGAAAGCACAATCCCAAATGGCAAAACTAGTAAATTCCACCAAAAATTTACAGAATAAATGTACCATGTCTCCACAATCTCTTTCGGAATATGGAAACAGAAAATATTTCCTAATTCTTTGAGGCAAATATTACCCTAATACCAAAAGTAGATACACATAACCGGAACTGATTTAACAGACTAATATCTCTCATGAATAAAAATGAAACAACCAATAAGATATTAGCAAATCAAAACTGACAAAGAATAAAAATATTTCAGTTTCTTTGTATGTATGTATATGTGTGTTTGTATACAGGAATATAGGAGTGTGTAACACATAAATCATACAACAGAACCATTAAGTAAATAATAGAAGCACCTCCAATATATTTGTAAATAAGACGTGGTTACCCATTGCTCCTAATACATATTATTCTTGTCTCATTATTCAAGAATCCAATGGAAAATGGATAACAAATAGAAATACAGAAAGCTGAAGGTAAAAAGTTGTTCATTATTGCATTGTTTATAATAGAGAATAAGTAGTATCTACATGCATCAATCAAATTTGTTTAATGAAATTGTGCCATATATCCATACAGAATCAACATTCATTTTGATAAAGCATTTGTTTACAAATGTTTCTTTACATCCTGTTCTTACAGTGATGTGCCTGGGTCACCTGTTTTGCTTTCTCCAATGATCTCTTTAGAGGCATAAAGCCTCTAAAGGCATATGTGTAGTTAGGCAAACTCTTGCATTCCTGCTGTGCACATTGAGGACATTCCCCAAGGAGTCTCCTTTCTTTCAGCCTAGGTCACAGAGTAGGAAATACAGAAGCTATCTGACCTCAAAATCAGTGGATCTGTAAACTCAAGGATGAGACCTAAGTAACTGAAATTATAAGCCACTGAATATATTTGTTGTTGTTCTGTGGCACTATCACATCAGTATTTGTTCTGATTGGTCAGACAGTCATTCTGATTAGACATGCTTGTACTGATTATTAACTATTTTTAATAAAAATCCTGCATGTCTACAATAAAATACAACTGAATATCATGGAGGAAGGAGGTCTACATGTACTTAATGAAAATATTCTCAGCATTTATTTTTAGGTGATAAAATAAGATATATGTGTATGCCATTATTTATGATGTGAATTCATATGTACATATATGAGTATGTGTCTTTGCAAAGAAAAATTCTGAAAATGTACATAAGATAATGCTTACAACTACTTCTTCTGAAGTGTTTAACTTGAGTAATTGTTGAAAGAGATGTGTATTGTTTACTCTTTTTTAATACTTTTCAAAACATTTTAAACTTGTGCATATATTATTTCTTCAATAAAATATGTAATGTTTTAATGCTAAAAATAAAGATGTAAGAAGTAATTATTTGGTCTAGCTAAGAACATTACAAAGTATGGTATAATTTTAATAAGATGATTAAAAATAATTTGTGACTGTCTTAGCTATATGATTTAAATTTCAATTTATAAAATAATTTATTCTGAAAGAACTCAGTTGAGATCCTGCCCTGACTTTCCTTCATTATCATGTAATCATAGTTGACATTTATTGAGTCATTAACATAAGCCAGGAAATCTGCAGAGTACTTAACGTGCATTATCTTATTTGATACAATACCTTTTAAAGTAGTTGTATGACTGGTTATGGTTTAGAGATGATTTTTAATATCAAAGTATTTTTTTTCAGAAATGCTCATTAAACTTCAAGGCACCTACTTGCGTTCTGAATCAGAGATACTATGTCTTACCTTAGTGATTATAATAACTGCCATTGTGGTTTATTTTATTTTGAAACAATTTAAAATACACAGAAAGACATAAAAAACAGAGAAAAGAACACCTGTGTATCATTTGCCCAGCAAATGCTTTGCTCACTTTCCAAAAAAATCCTTTAGAGCAAAAGGATCCAATCACGCATTCCAGCCAGTTGTCATGTATTTCTGTTTTCCTATGATTAGACAGAGGTCATGCATTTTGGTCCTGCATATCACAGAAGTGAGGTCGAGCTCTTCACTGCATCTTGCTGAATGACACACATGTGGAAATGTCCCATTAATGGTGCTTTCATCATATTGATGAAATTTCATCATAATGATGCCTTCAAGATTCTCCAAGTAAATGTACATTTTTATCTCATTTGAAATAAATGCATATTTTGTGGAAGTATGCTTTAAGACTATGTAAAATCTTGTTCCTATTCCACATTCACACACAAGTTTTAGCATCATACCATTGTGTTGTTACTATGATGATTATCTAATAGGGATTTTTTTAATGAGAGTGAAATTTACATAACATAAAAATAATTACTTGAAAGGGAACAATTTAGTGGCATTTAGAACTTTCACAATGTTGTGAAAGCAATACCTCTATCTAGTTCCAAAATATTTTAATCACCTCAATATCGAAACTCCACACCCATTAAACAGTTACTGTCCATATTCTCCTCCTCCCAGCCCTTGGCAACCACTGGTGCGTTTTCTGTCTCTGTGGATTTGCCTATTCTGGATATAGATAGAATAGATAGATAGAATAGATAGATAGATAGAATCATACAATATTTAACCTTTTGTGTCTGACTTCTTTCACTTAGTATGTTTTCAAGGTGTATTGACATTGCAGCATTTACCAGTATTTCATTCATTTTTAATGCTGAGTA
Source organism: Pseudorca crassidens (assembly GCF_039906515.1). Classification (NCBI taxonomy): domain Eukaryota; kingdom Metazoa; phylum Chordata; class Mammalia; order Artiodactyla; family Delphinidae; genus Pseudorca; species Pseudorca crassidens. The sequence continues at coordinate 59,908,251 of NC_090304.1, forward strand.
ATATTCCACTACATATATATTCCACATTTTTTTCATCTATTGATGCACATTTCTGTTTTTTTCCTCCTTTTGGCTATTGAGAATATTCCTGCTATGAGTATTCATGTAAAAATATCTGTTTTAGTCTATCTTCAACTCTTTGGGGTATTATTTTCTCATAGTTCTTGAAGATAAAGTCCAAGATTAAGGTGAAATAAAAGCTCCAGATACCAGGAAGAATTAGATGAATGCTGGAAGAAAGAACAATCTTAAACAAAGAAAGGACAATAAGAGAGCATATGGCACACTCAGGGAACTTTTAACAGTGTGGGATGTTTATGGTGGGATTATTAAAGGGTGTGTATAGGAGTTGGAGGAGAAGTACGTGACCTGGTGGGTACCAGTATTGGATGACTGTATGACGCACAAAGTAATTTAGGTTTATCTTCAAGGCAGTGAAGAAACACTGAATAACTTGAAGGAAAAGAGTGAAATCATCCAATTTACATTTAGAAGATTGCTCACAGACAGTGTGGAGGATGAATTAGAGGGCATGAGATTAAAGGCAGAAGGTTAATGCAGTTCCACAGATATAACAGACTCAATCACAGTAATATCAGAGTGGCATATTTTTTAACCTTGTACAACATTTTATATAAATTCACAGTATGGGAAAATATAAGTTGTGCTTATAGAAAAAGGTGACATTTTTAACAAATAAATAATGACTTACACATCCAAATAAATAGATCTTTCCATATAGTAATCTATACAAGCATGCACTTATTTTAACAACACTATCACCACTTAAAAAATATTTCTATCTCTTCTTTTAAACTTGCCTTCAATGGTGGTTTATGTCATACTAAAAATATGTTTATTGCTTTATAACTTATTGTCTTAAAGTTGTTACCAGCAGATATTTGAAAAAATACCATTGCCTTACTAAATCTGATATCTTGTTTACAAGTACCCTTGCCTATTCCCTAAGTTGAAGGGAAGCAATTTAGGTGCATTTAGAAGACAAAAGAAATATGTAGGACTTAAAAAGTCACAAACCATTGTAGGTCCTTTGTAAAAGCTGCCTCTTTTATAAAGAACATATATACTTTCTCTGATTCTGTATATTTTTACTACTCCCTCCTCCACTCATTCAATTTATTTGCCTGAACTGAAATCTTAAAGTATTTGATTTTCTTAGTAGTGCTACTTACAGAACCTCAGTTTCTCTTCTGGCAAAAGGATAATTAAATCTATTTTTCAGATTTGCTGTGAGGATTCTTGTGAGATTAAAAACAAGGTATGCAGAGTACTCAGCTTTGTGTCATTTTAAATATCATTTTTTAAAAGTAATTATTAACTCAAGTGGGAGAAATGAAAAATCTGATTTAATTACCCAGGTTCCTAGATGACCCAGGTTGATAACGTAAAAAAAAATTGCACAGATGGATATTATAACATTAATACTATACCGGACAGAACTTTATATTTGGATGGTTTATTCATAACATAGTTTGGCATGACCATTAGGTCTTTATTATGGGCATAATCATTATTTTATTACGTTTTACTTTATTTATTTGTTTGTTTATTTATTTATTTATTTAGGCTGCATTGGGTCTTCGTTGCCGCTCACGGGCTTTCTCTAATTGCGGTGAGCGGGAGATACTGTTTGTTGCGGTGCACGGGCTTCTCATTGCAGTGGCTTCTCTTGTTGCGGATCATGGGCTCTAGGTGCATGGGCTTCAGTAGCTGTGGCACGCAAGCTCTAGAGCGCAGGCTCAGTAGTCGTGGTGCACAGGCTTAGTTTTTCCACGGCATGTGGCATCTTCCCAGACCAGGGATTGAATCCATGTCCCCTGCACTGGCATGAGGATTCTTAACCACCATGCCACCAGGGAAGCCCTATTTTATTATACTTTACTTTTGATGAGAAATGGAAGTACTAGAATGTGAGACAATGTATCTTTAGTTTGTATGTTTCTACTAAAGAAGAATTCTTTCCAAAAACTGTATAAAATACAAATGAAAGCAAGTTTTATTATCCCAGCTTGTTTAGGACAAACCTTTTTTTAAATTTCACCTTCTACTTGAGAAAAGTCAGATTCATCTTCACAGTTTGTGTTAGAATTAACTGGTGAGTTGTGTTGAACAACTGTCTATCCTCATGACCTTCCCTGTTATCCCATGCTTTTATCCTCTCCTTACAACTCTGAATCTACTATTTTTTCTTAACAGCTGTGGCTTATTCCACAGACGTTTACATAATATGACTTTCAGAATGACTTTAACCCAAGAATACTCTTTCCCCTTCATTGTAGATACTTCATCAACTCACATCAGTATATTCAATTTACATCAATATATTCAATTTGTGAACTAGGGAAACTTCAAATTAGAACAGGCTTACAGAATAGACATGAAATCCAAGTGGTAGAAATATCAAGATATGGAGACTTCTCTATTTTATAAGAATGCCCTTTATACTTTTGTATACTTCAACTCTTAGAAATATTATTTATACTTAAAATTTTCTTCCCTGATTTCCAACTATTAATTTATTCAATTAATAATTCATCTCTTAAATCTTACTAGGCTCTGAAGAGACTGAAATGAACTAGACAGGTTTATTCCTTATCTTCAAAGATTATACAAACTAGAAGGAAAGAAAATGAATAAGTTTATAAGGATAGTGGATATCATGAAGGAAATGAAATGAAGGGCTGTTGGAACACATACAATAATTAACAGACTTAACCTAGTCTGAGTTAACAGAAAATATTTACTTAATATTTTGCCTCTTTCATTCATCTAAAGATTATTTAAGAAGAGGGACTCTCGTATTCATGACTGCATTTTTGTATCAGGATAACATCTGACTCAGTTATATTTTTATTTTTATGCGTTGTTTCCACTGTTCCATTTTGTCTTCATCTTTTAACCATTTTTATCAAAAATCTCATTTAGTTTTGTATTATCTAGAAATGTATCAGACATTTAAATATAACAATGTCATAAAATTCAAACAAAAATAATGAATGGTACCGATTCTACTCAAAAGTCAATTTTAATTCTCGGTGTGAGTCCATTGCTGAGCTAGGCTCTATGGAAGATTTTTATTATATAATATTAGGCATTCTATGTATGTAATACTATGCTTACTAAAAAAAGGGAATTTGATAGCTTGTGGCCACAGCTGGTAGCAGAAGTTTTAATATCTTGTTGCTAAAAGATAGTTTCTCATGAGGCACTTATTTGTTCTCGGGGGAGGAAATCAATCACTTCAAGTATGATTTCCCTCACCTATTTGGAATCTAATTGGGTTTCCAAAATGAGCTAAATTACATGTGAAAATCTGGTAGATAATAGTAAAGAGACTGAACCTTTTACATGTTCTAATCATGAAGACAACAACTCTAAACTTGCGGATCCATTTAGTACATATTTGAAGTATATGTTGCATGTGCAGGGCACTGTACTCAACCCTGGAAATAGAAAGATTAAGAAAGGACTCCCATGCTTATATAGTCTTCAAGAGTACACAGAATCATAAGTAGAAAAAGATACTGAAATGAGCTAAGTGCTATAGAAGTAGTCACAAAGTGTAGTGCAAGCACACAGGTGAGAATTACTGATTTTGCCTTGACTTATTTGAATTATTTTTGACAATGTGGCTCATTTCTTTGATCTAAAATTTTTAAAGCTCTTCACTGAATCATCATACATATAAAAAAGTGAAAAAAGTACAGAGCTTGATGAGTTTTGACCAATAGAACACCCTCATGTATTTGTGGTCTGTATTTTACAACCTCTCAATTACTAACCACACCTTCTCCCTAAAGAAAACAGATAAGCAGAGATTAGTTTTGTATGTTTTTGAACTGTGTGTAAATTGAATCATACACTAATTATTTTTTGCTTATTTTTAGCTTCTAACCCACTCAAAGTGGGACTCATCTGCAGTTTCACATGTACTGATGATTTATTTTCTTTACTATTTTCTACTCTTTATTTATTCAAACCATTTAATTGTTCATTTTACTCATCAACGATATATGGATGTTTCTAAATTTGAGGCTATTAAATAATATGCTGTATAAGTAAGTTATTGACTGAGGGTTTGTATCCTCCAAAATTCATATATTGAAACCCCATCCCCCAAAATAATGATTTTAGGAGGTAGGGCCTTTGGAAGATAATTAGGATTAGCTGAGGCCATGAGGATGTAGCCCTCATGAATAAAACTAGCCCCTTGAAAGGGTCATTAAAAAGTTTGCTTCTTCTCTTCTGCAACCAGGAAGAGTGCCTTTATCAGAACCATGTTGGCACCCTGATATCGGACATGCATCTTTCATAACTACGAGAAATAAATTTGTTTTTTATAAGCCACCTAGTGTATGGTACTTTGTAATGGCAACTCAAACTAAGAGCATATGTGCACATTCCAGTTGGACATGTTTCCTTAAGAATTATATTTCTGGGTCATGGTATATGCATATATTCAATTGTAGCAGATGTTATAAAACTATTTTCCAAAGTGGTTGCACCAATTACACTTTCAAAAAGCCATCTATGAGAATCCCCATGCTCAGCAGCCTTGTAATAACAGCATTTTGAATTTTTGTTTTTCTCTCTTTTTAATAATTTAAATCTTTCTAGACCTAAAATAATTTTAAATTTAGGAATTTTCAGACTTACATAAAAGAAAAAGAACATGTGAAATACTGTTGCCGTATATTTATTAGCTACTTTGATGTACTAATTTCTAAAATTCCTTTTCAAGTTCTTTGTCCATTTATCTATTATGTTTTTTTCTTCTCTTCTTATTTATTAAAAGAAGTTCTTTGTATGTTCTCTCCCTTTCTCTGACTTGGATTTTCATCCCCAAGGATGTTTTGTATTTGCAGAAGTTTTTATGTTTAATTTAATCTAATTTTTCTATCTCTTATGATTGTACTTTTTGTGTCCTAAGAATTTTTTTCCTAATCCTAAAGTCTTGAAGATATTCACATATTTAAAAATTTTAAAGCATTATTATTTCATGTTTCATGTTTACAGCTATAAACTACTAGGAGTTGATATATATTACTAGTTTTTGTTATGGATCAAAATTTTTTTTTCACATGGATAACTTTCTTCCTCCTCAATCTAAAGTCTCACATTTATAATAAGTCAAATGTTCATACACATGAGGTTCTGTATCTACACTGTTTATTTTATTGCATAGGTCTATTTGCTCTTTACACCAATAACACACTTTTTAATTTCTGTAACTTTATAATGAATTAGATATCTGGTGGCACCACTCCTACCTCTTCGTGGTTCTTTAATGTTGTCTTGGCAATATTTGGCCATTTCCATTTTCATATAAATTTTAAAGTCAGCCTGTAAGTTATTGCACAAGAAATCTAGGAGTTTTAATTGATATTGCATTGGATTTTACAGAACAAAATGGAAAATTGACACTTACCAAAATTAAGTAGCCAATACAGGAACATGATTTACCTCTTAATTTATTTAGACCCTCTTATTTTCTCTCCAGTTCGTTATGGCAAAGAGTTTAAAATAAAATTATTTTATTCTACAAATTTTTATTTTGAAAAAATTCCCAACTTACATAACAGTTGAAAATTCAGCAAGGAAGAGCCATATATCCTTTACTTCATATATATATATATATATATATATATATATATATATATATATATATATATATATATACAAACATATATATACACACACACACACATATATATATATACATACATATACTTTTTCTCATATGAAACATTTGAAAGATCGTTCAGCTCTTAATATTTAATATTTTGGCATAGGTCTTCCAAAAGCAGGGGCATTCTCCATCATACCTAGTACAATTTATACATTTAAGAAATTTTACACAATTCAATAATGGCATCTAATGTAGGCACCCCATATTAAAATTCCTCCTTTTTTCCAAAATTTTGCAAAATTATTTATAAAGTTTCCATTATATATTAAATATCTCCCACTCCAATTTTTCTTAAAGATTTCTTAACAAATGAATGTTGAATTTTATCTACATCTATTAAAATTAAACTTTTTTCTCCTCTGTTAATTGAATAAATAACATCAACTTATTTTTGATATTAAACCAAATTTGCATCCTTGAAGAATTAGAGAGAGAAACTGAGAGAACTGGATTTGGTGGTTTGGCAATATTCTCCAATTTGCTATCTATGTTCATGAGAGAAAAGTCTGTCATTTTTATTTCTCATAATGGTCACATCATGCTTTTATTTCAAGTTTATTTTGGCTTTATAAAATGTGTCCTCTCTTTATTCTGAAATAGTTTGTTTAGTATTAATGTTATTTCTTTATTAAATGTTTGGTAAAATTCATTGATGAAGGAATTTGGGCCTGAATGGTCCTCTGTGGGAATACTGAAATACAGATTCTACAGCTTTAAGAGATATATAACAAATTATATTTTCCACTTTTTATTTTGGTAAATTGTGATTTTCTTAAAATTTTATTATTTAGTCTAAATTTAAAATGTTATTTTATGATTATTCAAAATAGTATTTTATTATATATTTAATAACTGTAGGATTTGTTGTGATCATCCATTTGTTATTTCAGATATTGGTAATTTGTGTTTAATCTCTTTTTTACTTGATCATTCTTTCCAGGGTATAATCTAATTTATTACTCTTTTCAAACAAACAATTTTGGCTTTGCTGATCATCTTATTTTACATTTATTATTTTATTCACTTCTGTTCTAACCTTTGTTATTTTATTCCCCTATGTTGCTTCAGTTTGATTTTTTTTGTTTGTTTATAATTTGATATGAATGCTTAGAAGTTTCTCTGTTCTAATTTGTTAAAGTTATACATTTCTTTTTCAACACAGCTATTGACATATATACACTATCGATACTATGTATAAAATAACTAATGAGAACCTACTGTATAGCACAGGGAACTCTACTCAGTGCTCTGTGGTGACTTACATGGGAAGGAAATTCAGAAAAGAGGGGGTATATGTACATGTATAGCTGATTCACTTTGCCGTACAGTAGAAACTAATGCAACATTGTAAAGCAACTATACTCCAATAAAAATTTTAAAAATTAAAAAAGTTAAAAGAAAACACAGCTCTAGTTGCCTCCACAAGTTCAAATTTCTGCTTGTAAATTTTTCTTTAAACATTTATTTTCAAGCAATTTGATATTTTTCTAGTAATCTTTCTGTTATCTATGTCTAGCTTATTTTCACTTTAGTAAGAAAACATATTTTAATTGATTTTAATTTTTTTTAAATTGATTAAAGTGTTCTTTGTGTCATAGCATAGAGCCAGTTTTGGTTACTGTGTCACTTACACTTGAAAAGATGCACATTTCAGTTTGTTGGATGTGGGTTCTGCATATGAAAATCAATTCAGGTTAGTGAACTGTACTATTCAGATCTATATTCTTACTGACTTGTTTGCTTATTTTATCCATTAATGTCAGCACGGTGTTAATATCTTCCACTTTGATTATGGATTTGTCCATTTATCTTTCATGTTCTGTTATGTTCTTTAATGTTGTTTTGCTTTTTATATTTTGTATCTATGTATTTAATTCTTACTTATATTTTTATATCTTTCTTTTTAAGAGAATCTTTTATTATTGACAAAGTCCTTCCTTATTTCTAGTAATGCTTTTTGCTTTAAAGTTTATTTTTTCTGATATTACTATATAACAAATTAAAAATTTTTGCAAATTTCTTTATATATATTTGCATAATTTATTTTCCCATCTTTTAAAATTCAATCTTTCTTTAATCTTATATTGAAATCATGTCTTTTGTATGATGCATATAGTTTTCTTGTTTTATAAAACTTAGTCTTATAATCTTGTCTTTTAATTAGAATATTTATATGCAATATAATATGTGATATATTTAGATTTGCTATCTATATTACTCTTTTTTATATTTGTCCCACCTATTTTATGGTCTGTTTCTTTTTCTTTTTTGGTTTTATTAAATATATTTAATATTTTCTCTCTCTACTAGCTTTACTGTTACAATAACTATTCTTTTAGGCGTTACTCTAAAGTTATTGCATGTATCCTTGAAATTAAATTGTGATATAAATTATTAATTTTACCATCTTCCAGAAACTCCAAGGAACTTAGACTACTCAGTGTTTTGATTTGGAAATTTTCTACTGACCTGTATGCTAGTTTCATAATTTTTTATCTAGCCTTTTCTAACCTACTGTTAAACCTATTCATTGACTCCTTAATTTGTAATTTTATTTTTAAATTCTAAAATTTCTATGTTAGCCCCTTTTATAGTTTTAAGAATTTAACTGAAATTCTTTATCCTGAATTTTTTCTATGTCATTTATTTTTCAGAACTCATCATTTTCTATATATCTACCCCAATTCCTCTGTATTATAAATAAATGTTCATTTAATTTGTCATTACCTAAATATGCTTAGAGTTTTCCCATGTCCGGACCAGTGTGCGTAAGTTTCTGTACTCTATTTACTGAAACCTTGCTTGTTTTTCAAGTTACAGGTCAAACTTAGACTCCTACGATAAGAAAACGGTTTTTCTACTTACAACACTTTTGAAACAAAATGTGTGAATTTTCCACACCAAGTAATTCTCTGATTCTCTGTGGACACCAACTGGGTGTTCTATAATTTAATTTAATTCTGGCTTTAACTATTTGGAATCAGCACAGACCCCACAGGTTAAGGGCTCAATCCAACAAAACCTCTCCCCACTTCAAATGTCAATGGCAAATAGTGTGGCCCCAGGGTACCCACACTTCTGTCTGACTTGGTTATAAATCAGGGGTTCCCACAAACTCCTCCTCAGGTTTAATAAGTTGCTATAATGGCTCACAGAATTCAGGAAATAGGAAACTCTCCTATGTTTTCTGATTTCTTATAAAATATTTTAAAAATATATTTAAATATCCAGATAAAGGGGTGCATAGGGTGAGGTCAAGTAGGGTCCTGACTGCAGGAACTTCTGTCCCCATGGAGTAGGAATGTGCCATCTTCCAAGGTTTCACCAACTGGAAGTTCTCTGAACCCTAGAGTTTAGGGATTTTTATGGAGGCCTCATGTGTAGACATGATTGATTAACTCAGTTTCCAGAGGACAGAGGGGCAGGTCTTAAAATTCCAAGCTTCAAATTATAACTTGGTCTTTCTGGTGACCAGCCCCCATCCTGAAGCTATTCAGGAGCTCAGCAAGAGTCACCTCTTTAGAACAAAAGATGCTCCTTTGAGCCAGGGCATTCCAAAGGATTTAGGAGGTTTATGTAAGATGCTCCTATTATCCCCATCTCTGTGGAAATTATAGGGGTTTTAGGAACTCTGTATCAGGTCCAGGGGCAGAGACCAAACAAATGTATTTTTTATGTCACACCTACCTAAATTTGTCCTGATGCAATATATAAAATATATACTTCATTATGGAAGACATTTTCTGTTATTTATTACACATATCATATATTGTATTTTGGGTGTGTGTATGTGTGTGTGTGTGTGTTTTCTTGTGCATTTCAAAATCTTTGTAAAGACTAGGCAAGCTCATATTTTTTGGTGCCCCCTCTCCCACTGCATGTAGCATGGTATCTTAACTATAATAACTTTACAACAAACACTGGCTAAGAATTATACTATGATATACTATACTATATGATATACTATGAGATAGCATAGCCTAGTGGAAAGAATATAAGGTTGAAATGAGAATAAAACACCGGGTTTAAATCTCAATTCTTCCGCTTATTAGCTGTGTTATATTGATCAATTTACATAAACTATGAGAGAGTAATTCTGGAATACTGTTAATATAAACTATATTTGGGAGACTTAAACTGGAAAATTGCATATGAAAACAGTCATACCAGCACATCATAAATATTCACAATAGTCTATATTTTTATGGACCTCTGCTTCTGTAGTCAAATGGTTAAGTGTGAAAAAAAGGTATAGATTATTTTTTGGTGATCCTACTCAAAGGTTAGGCTGCTCCATGGCATGCTGGTGAAGCAACTCAAGTAAAACTTTATTGAAAATAGAATATAAGCATTAGGAGTATTTTAAACTTCTCCTTTATTCTCCAGAAACAGATTATTTGATTTCATATGAAAGGCTAGCAGCAGGATGCACAGTAAAATAGATTCACAACTCTCAGTAGTCTGATCAGATGCTATTTTTGAGGAATGCAGAACGGTCTCAATCATATCCTACAGCTCTGCCTCGCTTCCCAACCAAGTATCTTTACTGAAGTTGTGCAAACTATTTCATGTGGAAAACAAAAAGACTCAAAAAGTACTCATTTGGCAATTTCTCTCTTGGCTAAAAGATTTCTGACATTTTGATATTTTCTCACTTTCTATAATTTGACAAAAAATAATTTGTATTGATTTTTTGGCTGGCATTTTTTTTTGCTACTACCTAGAGATTTTGAAAAACAATGACAACCATAGATGATTGTTTACCCATGGCTCTATCAGCTCATCTGGAATATTTTGCAAACCTTTAGTAAAAGTTTCTTTGCCCTGACCCTTAGTGGCCTAAGCTTTGTCAATAGATTCCTTGTCTTTTCTTGAGGACAGGAACTGTGTCCTAGCACAAGTCAGCACTGGAAAAACGTCAGGTCAGAATAAATATTGTTGATACAAGATTAAAAACTAAATGAATGAATAATGATAGGTCCCTGATATTTAGAAAGAACTCACTACTTATAAAGTAAATCCTAATTCTTTTCTGGACTTATCTATTAATTTAAGAGAGGAAGACAGTGGGCTTCCCTGGTGGCGTAGCGGTTGAGAGTCCGCCTGCCGATGCAGGGGACACGGGTTCGTGCCCCGGTCCGGGAAGATCCCACATGCCGCGTAGTGGCTGGGCCCGTGAGCCATGGCCGCTGAGCCTGCGCGTCCGGAGCCTGTGCTCCAAAACGGGAGAGGCCACAACAGTGAGAAGCCCACGTACCGCAAAAAAAAAAAAAAAAAAAGAGAGAAGAAGACAGTAAATTAACAATGCATGTACAATGTCTTATATGCTGTAAGGCTTTCTGTCACTTATCTAATGTAAGCTTCTGAGAAACTCTGTGAAATAGGTACTGCTATTATTTAGACTAACATAGAGATGATGAACATGTGTCAAAGAGAGATTTAACTAACTTGATCTGGTTTGTAGGTGGTGGAGGGGTTCATCAATGGACTGGGTCCCTCGTAATACCTTCCTGCACCAGCCATTATAATATTACCTGAATGAAATCTTCTTTCCCATACTATTCCTATGCAACTAAGTCCCATATCTTCTCTGATTTCTACCTTCTCTGATCTCAGAGACCTTGGAGATCTATACCATTTAAATTAATACTTGACCTTGTTTGATTATACACAGTCCTCTATTTTCAAGTTCCATGTTTTTTTTCCCCCCCAAAAGACAGTAATTTCTTCAAGATAACTGAGATGCTTAGTTTAACGCAGAGAAGAAAGGAGCAGTTAATAAGTACATGCAAATGTTTAAATGAAGTGAAATTCAACATCAAGAATATAGAAACAACCTTCAACCAAGTTAGTAAAGAGGAGTTGACAATGCTCTGAATAGCATTCATTAGTATCCGTAAGTAAAACTGGTTTCATGATTTTTTGGGGGGGCAGAAACATCATGGATAAACACATCTATTTTTATTTTATTTTCTATTGAAGTATAGTTGATTTACAATATTGTGTTAGTTTCATGTGTACAGCATAGTTAATTGGAAAAAAAGAGAAATAATTAGAAGGGAATTTCTTTATCTTCCTTTAATCAACTGATAGTTCACTAGTATCTGTAGACTATTCATGCTACTTGTTTTTCTTCTTGTCACTGGAGATTCAGTCTTCGTACTCCACCTGGGCTCTATAATCTATCCAAAATTTTCACCTTCTCACAATCGCCATTATTAGCACCCTGGACCCAGCCACTCTTAACTCTTTCTTGGACTACTGTGAAAGATTTAACTGATAACTCTGTTGCCCCCTAAAATCCATTTCTCCACAGAATCCAAAATAAGCTCATTTAATTCATCTATCATTGACTCACTGATCTATTCATTGATCCACTCAGCAAATATTTATTGAGTGCTTACTCTGTCAGGCACTATTTCAGGTACTGAGGATACAATAATAAACAAAACCTTTACCATGATGGAAGTTATATTTTAGAGGATGAGAAACAGAATCACTAAGTTAAATGTGTTATATATAACATATATGATTTATAGCTATATGTGTCATCTATCTACATTATATACGTAAATCTTCATCTATATCTGTGCATGTATAATATAAGAAAAAGTACAGAAGGGGAAGAGGATTTAGTTAGGGTGCCCAGGAAAAGCTCCACAAAGTGACTTTTGAGTTTAAGGTCTGAGAAAAAAAGGAATCTATTTGGGAGAAGAATATTCTATGATTACTCTGGCTTCAGAAAGGGCAGAGGCAGGAAGAAATTTTAAGGGGCATGGCAATAATAATGACTCTATGGTCCAGACTGGTGGTGATGAGGGTGGCATGAAGTGGTCAAATTCTGGAGATAATTCTGGCAGAAATGATATGAGTTATAAGAGAAAGAAAAAGAAATAAAATAAGATAACCACAATTTTTAATCTGGTTAGCAGGAAGCATGGAGTTGTCTTTAACTAAAGTGAGAAAAGATTACAGGAATAGCTGGTTTGGGAGAAAATATCAGTAACTCAGTTTTGAACAGATTTAAAATATAGTAGGGGCTCAGGCAAATGGATACACAGATTTGGAGTTTAAGGGAGAAAACAGGACTTGTTATGAACTAAATGTTTTGTTCCTTTTCTCCCAGTACATAGATTGAACTAAAATAAAGTATACAAGTGATTGTGTAATGATATATTATAGAAAGAAAATCTGAATAAAATAAATTGTATAAAGAACAGTATTTATCCACTGAGTTGCCTTTCAATAGTAACTGTGCCCTTTGCTTCTGAGACCTGTTGAACACTTCTTTCAATTTTTAAGGATGAATTCAATTTTTAAGGAGAATCACAAAGATTAAGTATATTAATGTTCTTGTCTTTATATTTTATCTAGTGTTTGACAGACTGTATTTATGTATTCCAGATTTAAATTATGGGGTCTTTCTCCCATGGGCATGAAGTATGTACCTGCTATTCACACCTAACTGTTAGAACTGCCTTATACAAGAGTACGATTTTATCTTTCACTGGTTATCTAGAAAATTTTGCCATATGGGTTTTGAAAGATAACACTTACCTAGAATCATTAGTTACATTCTGAAAAAAATGAATTGAAAAATACATTAGTCAAAATGCAGTCAGATAGACAAATATGACTTTTACGTACCAAAATCCAAGCTCAAAAATAAAAATGAAAACTCAACTGCAAAAATGTTTTTATTCACTACCTATTTTCAGATTCTTAGATATTTGGAAAATCTATAAATTAATTTTTATATTGTCCTTTTAGCTGATAATTTATTATTTTGTAAAGCAAAACTAATTTTCTTCGGCTTCATTTTTTTTTTTTGAAAGCTTCAGGCCTCATTCTAGCTGACAATTTTTTGTCATATCTAACTCTATGATGTTAAGGTTCAGAGGCATATCATCCAAGAGTCTGGCTTGATGATGAAGCACAAAATTTCCCCCTACTTAGATCAATGACATCCTTTCTTCCTCCCACTAAAAGAGGCCACCATGTAGCAGAATGATTACCTCACAATGACAGTTGGGTCACTAAAACAGAGCACCCGTGTAAACACTGGTACATGAAAAAATGTGGAAAGCTGGCAAAGTTAGGCATTTTTCACACCACCACTAGAATGAGCATTTGATTTCATAATGAGTGCTAATAAAAAATAAAAATTTGACCCATTTTGGTGCATTTTTTTCATTAAGAATGGAATGTTTCTTGCTTATGATGTGAAAATGTCTTTGATGAAGGACAATCTCTTTGTACATCCCTTGAAATATCTATTTACTCAAAATGTCATTTCTTTCACTAAATTAATAATTTGGTAACCATTGCTTTACCTTAGGCAAGTAACTGTATGTCTGGGTCCAACTCTCCTCTGTGAAATTGTTTGGAGAACTAAGAGAAAAAACTAGACACCCGTGTGTGTGTGTGTGTGTGTGTGTGTGTGTGTGTGTGTGTGTGTGTGTGTGTTTGACAATATTTACCATAGTAAACATACTGTCTAGCATATAGTACAAGGTTAATAAATGCTAATCCCCATAAAGACTCTCTTTAGCAGCTGGTAAAAATCAAATTTATTTCCAAATATTTTTATCTGAACCCAGACATGATCCTAGTTTGGAACATCTGAGCTGTGATACGTAAGACACTTTATATTCCTCAAAATAAATTCCCTGAATCAATTTAAATTTATTATCAAGTTCTTGCCGAAGCTCATAAAATGAGATACTGAGTACTCTGTGCTTTTAATTCAGAGTAATTGACTGAAGATTATTTTTTTTGTAGGAGAATTCTGGTCAGTGCCGATTCCTGGATTCTTTTGCTCTATGTTTCACTACAATTTATGTTGCTGAAGCACAGTTACTGAGCCAGACTACAACCTTTCCATGCGACTCATTAATGGTATCCAATGCTCAGCTTAAACACATGATGAGATTGAATCTGCTAAAAGATGACGGTGAGCTTTCTAAATTGTTTTAGGAAATTGCTTAACAGAAATTATTCCAATAATTCAACCACCAACAGGATGAACTAAACCTAGATTTAGGGTGAGCAAATGGAAAGATTAGCAGAAAATACCTAGATATAAGTGATAAAGTGAGAGAAATCAGACTACACTAAAAAGAACATTGATGATGATTTCAGGTGTAAAAGTAAAATTCTTGGTCTATAAATTCCACTTTGTTGAGACATTATATGTATGTACTTTAGATTTCCAAATTTTCTCCACAAATAATTTATTTTCACTTGTCTGAGAACTTTCTACCAAATCATGTAAGGAATTTTTTGAAGAAAGTATTAGACTAAAGTATTAGGGAAAAAAAATGATCAGGATGACACTCAACATGGCAACATTAATGTTGGTCTAGGTGAATGAGGCTCTAAGAGATCAGCAGAAAATTTGGAAAATACCGTTTGTTACAATAAGTTCTATACCAAGGAAGCATGAGTAACCTAGGGAAATAATATGTATTATACTACTAGAGGAATCCAAGAATAGGTTAGATAACCTGGGCCAGACTCTACCAATCAAGTAGTCTATGATGTCATGTGCAATTCTCCAGATAATGGTAGATTATCAGTAGCAATATTACATAGATAGTTGTATACTGATCCAAATAGAATACTATTGTGAAAGACTCTCTTGATGGGTATTAGCATTTTTAAACTGCTTTATAAGCCTTAGAAAGATCATAAAGTATTCGACAGAATGCATATACCTTACAAAGAATCACATACTATATATTCATCCTTCCTAAGGATTTAAAGAATGCAGATATAAATAAATAAATAAAGCTACCAAGGCTTAGAAGATATTGGAGTTGGCTGCCTAACCCTTCAGAAGAGATATATATGATGATGATTTCTGGACAAAATTAAAAGATGATCCTGTGAAAGACACTATTGTACCCAATTTACCAAATGCTTAAAACCAGAAGGAAATGAAGAATGCAAAGAAAATACCATGCATCTCTAGTACCGCATTTACCCTGAGGCTGCATTTAAATAAGACTCACTTTTATGAGTTTAGGTTCAGTTGTTTAAGGAATGATTAGAGCTCTCTGGAACTATCTCTCAGTAGCCCAGGAGGGGTTACCAGATTAAGGGGCATTAGCCCCCATGTCTTCCCATGGTACTGACAAGCACTGGGTATCACATAAACATATGGTATTTAGAGCAACACATTATCCACAGTTTACAGTAAAAATCACTACTCATTTAACACACAATCAAATTCATTACCCTTTTCCAGTTTTCCTGGTTCATAATTTCTGCCTTGCTGTATTTCTTCCAATTAAATCTCAGTAAAATTTTTCTTTTGAACCTTGATGTTCCACCTCAAGTTTGATTCTCAGATATTTAGCCAGTGACCCCTAAGCAGTGGATTTTTGCTAATTTGGGTAACTTAAATCTTATTAAGGTCTTTGACTTTTTGACTAAAACCAGTTTCTACCGGTCTAGTGAGTAAAATAAGAAAAATATTGGGTAATATGTATCAGCCTTTGGGAAAATACACATATTCTTCAAAGTAAAGAGGCCATTTAAAAATAATAATACTTGACTTTGACATAGGGGTAGCCCACCATGTGAATCTTAATTGTTTTTTAAAAAATCACCAAAAGGCCCACACAGAAAGCCAATTAAAAATATATTTATGAGTGGCCAAATTGTATCATAATTAATTCACTAAACCTCATGAACTTAAGAACCCCTTTGAAGCCTATTTATTCTTGTTATACATGTAATTCTAACCAGCCTTGCTATTTCATTGCTTTCAAAGGGGTAAAGAAGACACAAAAATTCTGATAATCATGGGCAATGGTCAAGAAAAGATGAGACATAATGAGTTTTGGTTTTTTTTTTTCCAAAAAGGGCACAAGAGTCCAAAATGGACTAGTTTGGAGCTACTTAATAACTCTTGCTTAAAATTCTGAAAAAGTTACCCATTGCACTCAAGAATGAAATGCACATATTGCTTTCCTGACTTTAACATAACCTATCTTTGGCCCACATCTTTGAGCTCATTCATATTTTCCTTCTCTTTCTCTCCATCCTGCCCCTTCCTCTTTTTCTCTCTCTCCTTCTTGTCCTATCGTCCTCTCTGTCTTTCCCATTTCTCTCCAGACACACTGCCATTCTTACTCTTTTCAAACATCACAAGCTCATTCCCACCCTAGGGTCTATGCAGCATCTGTTTCTACTCTTTGAAATTACTACTCACCGTAATTTTTACATGGCTGGCTTTTTAAAAAAACAGATATCAGTTCAATGTGTATCAGAGAGAACTTTCATGATCACTTTATCAAGAATAGACACTCAGTCACAGTCTATCATCTCATTGAATTTTAACTTCATTGTAAATTTTGCATTTACATGTTATTTTTGCCACAGTATATGTTACTGTGATTTATGGGTTTTCTCCTTGATCCCTTCTCACTACCCTCCACCAAATAAAATGTTGACTTCATAGGGACATTACCTTCTTTTACCTTGTTTTTCTCTTATTTTTCAGAGCCAAGAATAATTTCTTTACAAATTATTTAAACAGAAAGAAAAATGTCTCAAACGAAATAATGCTCCCAACAAACTTACAAACAGCCTGTCGAATATTTCAGACTATGATAATCTTTAAGTAGGTTGACTTTTGAAAATAAACCTTTTATTTTAGAACAGTTTTAGATTTACCATCAAAACTACAATGAGATATCATCTCACACCGGTCAGAATGCCATCATCAAAAAATCTACAAACAATAAATGCTGCAGAGGGTGTGGAGAAAAGGGAACCCTCTTGCACTGTTGGTGGGAATGTAAATTGATACAGCCACTATGGAGAACAGTATGAAGGTTCCTTAAAAAACTAAAAATAGAACTACCACTCAACCCAGCAATCCCACTACTGGGCATATACCCTGAGAAAACCATAATTCAAAAAGAGTCATGTACCAAAATGTTCATTGCAGCTCTATTTACAATAGCCAGGACATGGAAGCAACCTAAGTGTCCATCAACAGATGAATGGATAAAGAAGATGTGGCACACATATACAATGGGATATTACTCAGCCATAAAAAGGAACGAAACTGAGTTACTTGTTGTGAGGTGGATGAACCTAGAGACTGTCATACAGAGTGAAGTAAGTCAGAAAGAGAAAAACAAATACTGTATGCTAACACATATATATGGAATCTAAAAAAAAAAAAAAAAAGAAAATGGTCAGAAGAACCTAGGGGCAAGATGGGAATAAAGACACAGACCTACTGGAGAATGGACTTGAGGGTACGGGGAGGGGAAGGGGTAAGCTGGGACAAAGTGAGAGAGTAGCATGGACATATATACACTACCAAATGTAAAATAGATAGCTAGTGGGAAGCAACCACATAGCAGAAGGAGATCAGCTCTGTGCTTTGTGACCACCTAGAGGGGTGGGATAGGGAGGGTGGGAGGGAGGGAGATGCAAGAGGGAAGAGATATGGGGACATATGTATATGTATAACTGATTTACTTTGTTATAAAGCAGAAAATGACACACCATTGTAAAGCAATTATACTCTAATAAAGATGTTAAAAAAAGAAAAATTTAAAAAATAAAAATAGAATAGTTTTAGATTTTCCAAAAAAAAAAAAAGAAACCAACGAGAGAATTCTCATGTACTCCAACCTTGTTTCCCCAATTGTTAACATCTTCTATTAGTATAGTACCTTTGTCACAATTAAATAGCAAACATTAATACATTATTATTAACTAAAGTCCATGCTTCATTCACATTTATTTAGTTTGTACCTAATGTCCTTTTTCTGTTTCACATCATATTAAATTTAGTTGCCATGCCTTCTTTGGCTCTCTGTGACAGTTTCTCAGACTTCCCATTTTTTGATGACCTTGAGACTCTTGAAGATTAGCAGTCAGGTATTTTGTAGAATGTCCTTCAAGAAGAATTTTCTGATATTCTTCTCGTGATCAGACTGCAGTCTGCGTTTTTGTGAAGAAAACCACAGAGGTAAAGTGCCATTCTCATAACATCATGTCAAGGGCATATGCTATCAACAGGACTTATCATTATGGATATTGACTTTGAGAGACTGGTTGAACTAGTGTTTTTTAGTTTCTCCACTGTATGGTTACTTTTTTTCCCTATCAATACGGTATTCCTTGGAAGAAGGTCATTATCCACAGCTCATACTTATGAGGTAGGAGTGATGCTCCACCTCGTTGAGGGGTAAGTATGTACGTAAATTATTTGGAACTCTCTATATGGCAGATTTGTCTATTCTCCCCCATTTACGTATTTATTCAATCATTTACTAAATCATTTTTATCATTGATATTTATTTTGTACTTTGTAATATAATTCATACATTATTAATTCTGTAGCTCAAATTTGTGCCAGCTTTGGCCATTGGGAGTTCTTTCAGTAGGCATGCTATTTACTTTTTCTTTTTTTAATTAATTGATTTATTTATGTATTTTTGGCTGGGTTGAGTCTTTGTTGCTGTGCGTAGGCTTTCCTCTAGTTGCGGCAAGTGGGGGCTGGCTACTCTTCGTTGCGGTGCGTGGGCTTCTCATTGCGGTTGCTTCTCTTGTTGTGGAGCACGGGCTCTAGGTGCATGGGCTCAGTAGTTGTGGCTCCCGGGCTCTAGAGTGCAGTCTCAGTAGCTGTGGTGCAGTGGTGCACGGGCTTAGTTGCTCCGCGGCATCTGGAATCTTCCCAGACCAGGGCTTGAACCTGTGTCCCCTGCATTGGCAGGTGGATTCTTAACCACTGCGCCACCAGGGAAGTCCTACTTTTTCTATTAGAGTTCTTAACCTTAATTATAGTTATTGGAAATTCCCTGCCCGATAATTCCAAAATCTTCATCATATCTGAGTCAGATTTGATGATTTTTTATACTTTCAGACTGTTTTTCATTAATTGCTACTGTATGTTTCACCTTATTGTTGGAAGAAGAACACGGTATTTCAAGTAGTAGAAACTGAAATATGTTTATCTGGCTAGTGCTGGGCTAAGTTTAGTTTTTGCTATAGCTGTAGGTGCTAGAGGCTTCAAATTCCTCTAGAATCTTTGTCTTTATTTTTTTTAATTTTCCCCACCTGTTGTCTTTAAAATTGCTTGACAGCTCCTTAAATAGAGTCTGCATTTTGCAGCCCTGTAAGCTTTAATCCTCTGTTTGTATACTGGAGCCCTATTGGTGGCAGGAAGGCCTGGGAGAGGTTCAGTGCTCTATTATCTTATGACTGAATCTCAGTTCTGTAGAGGGACTGTGTACCTGGATAGTGGCCTTAAGGAGTATATCTTAGCTTCTCCTTTTTCTTCTTAGGTGAGACAGGGAGATTAGAGGGGGCTGGAGACTGAGAAATGGTAGTCTCTCAGGTCAGTTAAAGTTCTATTAGAGTACTTTTACCTTGAGAGTTGGTCTTTGTTGTGGAAAATGTTCTGCAAGTATTTAACAGTTTTACTTTTCCCTTCCCCTTGCCTCAGCCTCAAGGGTATCATTTTTGGTTTTTCACACCCTAAGAATCAGGTGAGGTTTCTGGAGGTAAAAGCCAGGAACAGTAAGGGCCAAGTGAGACTGAGACACCACCCGCTCCCCCAAGGGTTTCTCACTCTTACACCAATCCGCACTCGGCCTCCAGCAATTTGTCAAAATGACTATGTAAATATTCCTAACAGTTTGACTATAGCAGCCCTGTTGCCAGAGCTGCTCCAGGTTTTTGCTCACAGTCCTCCAACCCTCACTGTTAGCAGGAGTGTCCTTGCTCAAAACCTGCCAACTCCCCACCTTTAGCTGGAGTTAACATACATCTTTAAGTTAAAAGGTCCAGAGATAAGAAAGGAAGCTACAAACCAACAACAACAAGACCAGTTGGAACGAGCTGGGACCAAGATGGTGTGAACCTGACCTCCAACAGACCCTGAGTCTCCTTATATGCCGATTTTACTACATTAACGTACTAAATGACACACCTACCGATGACCAGGACCAGACATTAAGGACCAAAAAAGGACAAAAAAGGAGATGGCATCCCACTCCCTCACAAAAAGCCCTGGCCCCTCCCAGGCAGAAGAATGCATCTACCTCCTCCTCATTAGTCTCACTCCTCCCTTTGTCTTTACTCTTTAAAAGTAAATCAGTCTCACCAGGTGGGAGAAGTTGATCTGTGAACTTAGTTCCCGCTTTTCCATTCTTTGACCACCAAATAAAGCTTGTGCTGTGCTGACCTCAGCTTCTGGTTTTGTTATTCACCTACCACCTGCAGAGGCAAAGAGCCTTGGAAATCTTGAGCAGGGTCCAAAGGACTTAATCTGGTAACTGCCCTACTCTAGGAAAATTGATCTCAGCTGTGACTCTGTATTTGCCCCTGTCTCCAGATTTTAGGTGTGATTTGCCTTGGTGGTCTTAGTTCTCTGATGGGTCCAAAAAAAAGGCATTAATTTTCGGTGTGTTCACTTTTTTTTAATGGTTGTAAGGACAGGAATGACAACTTCCAAAAACTACATTTTGGAGTTGAAATCAGAAGTCGTGACTATGTTTTATAAGTTTTGTGTATTTCTGTTTTAGTTTTCTCCTCCCTTAAAGGAGACAAGAAGGCTGGTACTGCTGAGTTGGGAGTAATACCCAACCTCCATCTGGGATCTGGTTTCAGAATTGTGTTCTATTCAAACCCTTTCCACTGAATTATAGGGTTTTTGTTTGTTTGTCTGTTTTAATATGTAAGTCTGCAGGTGTTTAACAATGTTTACTCTTTCCTTCCCCTTCCTGGCACCATAAGGAGATCTTTCTCATATTCTCACTATGAGAAACTGGTGGTGTTTCTGTGTGAAAATCTCATGTCAGTGTAGCGGACCCCTAAACTATGGCCTCAGGACTTTCTTACCCTCACACTAGTTCAGTCAGTTTTCAGAAATTCCTTTTCAGAAATTCCTTAAAATTACCATGTATATGTTACTCCAGCAGTTTCTGCTCTAGGAATCTAGAGCAGATCTTTATTATCTACATGGGTGCATCTGTCTCTCCAGATTTCAGGGTGTCAGTTTGCCCTGTGCTTTCAGCTCTCTGTTGCATCCAAGAAGTCATCAATACTAAGTTTTTCTACCTTTTTTCTTGTTGTAATGTTGGGAATGAAAACTTCTTAGCACTTTACATGTTAGAGCTAAAACCAGAATTCCAAGGTTGGCTTTTCAATTGAGTTCTTGGTCACTTAGTATATACTAGCCCAGGGGTGTTGTAGTGCCTTCCATATAGTTAACCTTATGCATGATATGCTGTTTTTTGTACTTTCTGCCCCATTTTTATGTATATCAATGATGCTTTGTGGTTCTTGGCTCAGTTAATTTAGTATTTGCTTACTATCTAACCTTCCCTATGCAAGAGGAAACTTTATAATTGATAATCTGATTTCATCAAAGTCTACAGCAAATTTTATAGATGGGAAAATTTAAGACCTAGAAAGATTTAGTAATTTTCCAAGATTACCTAACTAATTTATGACTTAGAACTAAAAAAAATGCCCCTGATTTTGTTAAAAATCTCACCATGTAAAATATATGTCTCCAAGAATAAACTATAAATCGATTACTCTAAATTACTGGAATCTTTCACAATGTATGCAACTACATTCATTAATATTTGGGTTCATTAAAGCTTGTAGGTAATAATAGAAAACCTGAGCGAAGCAGCTTAAAGAAATATAGGTTTATTATCTCACAAAACAAGAAGTCTGGATGTAGGCAGTACATCCAGTGGCTCACAGGTGCTATCTGGTACCCAGACTCTTAGCTGTACTCTGCCAGTCTTAGCACTTAAGTCTATCCTTGAGTTAGTGAATTCTTAGTCCGTAAGTGGTCTTTGAGTTTTACATCTGAGTTACACAGAATGGAAGGAAATGGTGAAGAAAAAGTGAGACTGCATCTTCTAATTCATGTGATTTTGTCCTCATAGGTCAGAAGTCAGTGAAATGACATCTTACAAATGCAAGGGAAAGTGAAAACCAAGTATTTCGATTTTGAGCAGCTGTAGTGGAGGGGGTGGGCAAGGGAGATAAATATTGAGTCAACAGCTTTCACATCCTATTAAAGGTGTCTAAGAAATGTTTCTTGCATATAGAAATACACTGTCTATTTTAACTTAACATTTGCTATATGATTTCTTCATTAAAGGATGTTATGTTGCTGTCTCTTAGCTTCCAACTCATCTCTATTCTTCTCTCTGTAGTACTAGAGCTGAGATTCTGCAAATCACATTTTCTTTTTGCCAGCTGGTTCCCTGTTTGGCTTTGTCAATGGGGCAGTGCTAGAGGGAGAATGGGAGGTCAGCAGAGGGATTCCCTGCTTTCTGTTTTGTTTGCTATTATCATCAATCAGTTGTCCTTTACTCTGGCAGCAACACCTGGATCCATTCTGCAGAATTTTTTTTCTCCGTATTTCGGAACTAGCTTCATCCCACTGCTGTAAGGACGCCAGCATCATCTGTCTGATGCCCAGCTTGGCAAGGGCTCTTGTACAAGATGCTGTGGCCCTAGCACCAGTAGGACAACAACTCTCCTCTAGATTGGAATCCCAGCTCTGCAGGAACCCTCCTCTAAATTCTAATAATCCTAGTCTTTTCCTTCCATTCCCTGATTCTGAAGACAAAATTGCTTTCTGCAGTTACCACTTCTGCATTAACTTAATGTTCGCTTTTTGCTCTTCCAGTTCTCCAATCTTGGTAAACAATTATTTGTATTAAATTCTCTTTTATATTAAATTTCTATCTCCTAACAGAAATACTAACTGATATAAAAATTGATACCAGGAGGGTCCCAGGACCCAGACAATAAATGATGAGCTTTTTGTGATTGGTTTGATTGTGTCCTTGGACTTAACAGGAATTGAGCTTTGTGAAAATGAGAAAGAGGATGAGAAGGATCCGTGTCATGCAATGGCATCATAATTAATTAAATTATCATCTCTGGTTGATGGTGATAATGTCCTTACTGAAACAAGTTCCTTGAGGGACCAAGAAGCTATTATGCTATTAACTACCTTGTAGGCAGAAATGACTACAAGGACAGCAGAATGAGATATTCTCTTGACTGTACTAAAAATCTAAGGGAGAAAAATAAAAAGAGTAAGCTCAAGTCTTTAAACTCTTATCTTTAGTCTAGTCAGGAAGATAGAAAGTTTCTATGGTGGCCTTAAGAGGATCTCTTAGTTTGGGAGCTTCAAGGCTGATCTCACCAAAATTGTAATTGTGTGTGTTATATAAGTTGATTTCTTTGGTAGATGCTGTGATGTACCACCCAAATCTCCCTTGAGGAATGAAGACCTGAGTCTCCCAGCTGCTCTGAGTGCTTGAGGGACCTCAGCTGTAGCATTCTCTTAGAGAATACCTTGACTGAAGAAAAATGCCTTTCCTAAGGCCTTGCCTCATTCCAGAGACATTCTACATCTCCAGTGACTGATGCTGTTATATAAAGATCAGGTCCTCTGATTTCTACTTGGTATAATACTGAAGGGGTGTTATAGCTTCAAAGCTTCTCATAGGTTAGCTGTGGCCCAGTCTTGCTTCTTCCCACTACTTTCCACAAATGTTGATGCCAAAAGCATTCTCTAATAACTATTGCATGGTGATCTCCATCTGAAACTCTGCTTCCCATGGAATCCAACATGTTACCAATTCACAGCCTCACCAATCCCCTAATGTGAAAAACAGGCAAAAAGAATTGACTGGGAAAGTACTGAAACTATGATATTTGGAATAAGAACATCCAGATGAACTTCGATAAAATTGATAATCTTGAACTTCCAGGCCCCGAGACTCCCTTCTAAGTAGAACCGTACCACCCTCTTGGGTCTGAGTGTATTAGTCTTCTCCTCCTTGGATAACGTGCAGTAACCCAACCTGGGGTGGTTATCTTGTAAGGAAGTGCCTATTCTCTTCAAGACTCAACACAATTAATTCCTGCCACTAGATTCTTATCTGGAGTCAGATTTAAGTATGTTCCAGGGGAAAAAAATATACAAAGTCTGACTCTAGAAGAAGTAGTTCATACTCAAAAAATAATTAAAATATTTCTTCTAAGGTATATTGTCACAAACAAAATATATGGTACAAAGCACACTGACTATATGTGGGGATAGATTCTAAGAGTCCAAGGAAAATAGAATATTTACATCTAATTTGACCAAATTTGCTCATGATTGCACTTAACCAGAGATTCTGGGTTTTGTGTGTTAGATTATAGAGATGGAAGTTTAAAAATGTATACGGTTGACTGACTGAAATTAGAGTTCGATAGTGACTGGCCTACATTTAATGAAGTTGAGATGCTAGAACTCCCTGTCATAATGTAGAGGATAGAATATAACAGCTTCGTAAGATAGGAATATTTGAGTTCATTCATTGTAGATGAACTATATAGCCCCACCCCGCTGCCATTACATGTTCCAAGAGGGTCTAGAGAATATTTCCTTCACTAAGGCATTGACAAATAACTAGCGAGGGAGCATCAATATCCCAGAAAAGGACACTGAGAGCTACCTCTGTAGGCTGTGTAGAACAGCAGGAGATGCCACCATAGAGAAGTTATCCTTGATGCCAGTGGTGCTAATGAGACTGTGAAACAGCAGAGATTGAGTGTCAGTGAGTACATCAGTACCATTGACACAGTTGTCACATTTATCATCATGGGCAGCAGAGACAAAGTGGTAATCAGAATGTCTCGACCCCTGAGATGTTTAGCAATAACTAACCAATTACAGAGTCCCTAGGAATGAAAAATGGGCAGTATTTTTAAGTATTACTTGATGTATGTATTAATTTCTCATTGCTGCTTTATCAAATTACCACAAACTTAGTGACTTTAAGGAACACAAATGTATTACATTACAGTCAAGGAGGTCAGAAGTCCTAAAATCAGGGTTTGGCAGGGCTGCATTTCTTATAGGGGCTCTAGAGAAGAATCTGTTCCTTGGTTTTTCCAATTTCTACAGTCCACCTATAATGTAGCTCATGGCCCCTTTCTCCATCTTCAAGGCCAGTAGCATAGATTCTTTATCTCTCTCCCTCTTCCTTTCTCTCTACCTCTACGTTGACCTCTGCTTCCATCGTCACATCTTATCTCTCTCTGCTTCCATGGTCACATGTCCTTCTCTGACTCTGTTCCATCTCCTTTCCTTATAAGGACCCTGTGATTACACTGGATTTGCCTGGGTAATACAGAATAATTTGCCCATCTCCACAGTCTTAATCTAATCACATATACAAAGTCCCTTTTGCCGTGTAAGGTAGCATATTCACAGGTTCAAGGGATTAGGACACAGAAATTTTGTAGGGAGGGTGTTATTTAGTTAACCAGAGTCAATACACAGACTATGTCTGTCCCACATGCCAAATACATTCATTCACCTCATCCCAATATTTCCACAAGTCTCAACTTCAAGTCTAACAGCATCAACTCAAAGTTCAAAATCTCATCTACATATCATTAACTCAGATGTCTCAAATTTCATCAACTAAATCATTAAAATCAGGTAAGGGTGAGACTCTGAGTATGATCCAACCTCAGGCAAAATTCTTCTCCATCTTCAGAGCTGTAAAACTAGAAAATTTATCTGTTTCAAACAAAAAGGCTAGACAGACATAAGATAAAAATTATAAACATTTCTGTTAAAAAGCGGGAAAGTGGAAGGCCCAAAGTAGTCATTATTCTCAAGCAATTTTGAAATCCAGCTGGGCAAATTTCATTAGGTTTCAAGGTCTGAGAATAATCTTTTTTGGATCAGGGCTCCTCCATCTGAGTCTGTGGCTCCAATTTCAAAGTCGTCATTCCTATTTAACGAAGGATAGTACATGTTTGAAGCTGAGTGGTTTTATCAGCCTGTTTACTACCTGTAAAATTTTGTGAGTCTTGCATCCTTCCGTTTTGTTTTCTCTTTATCCCTTTCAGTTTAAGCTGGCAGTGTTACTGCTGTTAGATGATTCTTAAGAACTCTGCAAGTCTCCCATATATGTCATGGGATTCATTCCATCAGACACAAGGCTCCTCCACAGATCGTTCCTGGATAATTTTATCTCTATTCCTGGCTTCTGCTGAGATAGCTTTGGGGATCCCTGAATCACATGCCTCATCTCTTTAAAAAGCCCTCTCTGTGATAGAATGCTTTGACCTATTGATTCTTCTGAGGCACTAGCAAGGGATTTTTCATCTACACACTTGGCTTTCTCTGTAGAATACACTTTTCTAACAGTGAATCTTTTAATTTTCATATCTTTGGCAATCTGTATAGGCTAAGCATTTCCCAAATCATCAAGTTCTGGTTCTTTATCACTTAACAGTTCTTCCCTCAATTTATCTCTTATTTTACTATAAGCAATGAGAATAATCTAGAACATTTCTTCAGCATTTTACATATAAATCTTCTTAGCTAAATATCCAAGGTAATCACTGACACGTTTTGCTTTTCACATAACTGTAGAATGCAGTTCTGCTAAGCTTCCTGCTACTATATAGCAAGAAACTTCTTTCCTCCAGTTCTAATGACATGGTCTCCATTTACTGCTGAATTTCTATACTTCAACCAACAGTCTATTTATGATGATTTAAACCTACCATAGTATATATAGCAGCAACTATCAGCCTGATGGCCAAAACAGAGATGTCTAGCTTTCAACTCAGATCACAGACCACAATACCTTGCTTGAAGGTTGGATCCACTGAGAAAAGCTCCTCAAAAGTGTTGCAACTTTGTACTTTAAATCTTCCCCCAAGAATTCTCCAAAGGGAACTGCAGCCATTTACTAAGGTGATGTGACAATGCACTGAAGAACTTAAACTGATACTAAATTGACAAATCCTTGCAAACCCAAGATGCCATGATGGTCCACTAGTCAATACGTAGTCTTCTGGCAGCCAGGTGATACAGTTTCATGCCTACATTTAAGTCACAGTGGGTCCACAGATTCATCCTGTAGTTATTTTCTCTGTTGCTAAATGTAATTGAATTTTCATGTACCCTAGACTTTCCTCCCACTACAAGGTGAAAATCTAATAACAGGTCCCAGTTCTACTTGATATAATGAAGTCATAAGTCAGAGAGGTGTTCAACTGCAAGAATAATGATAAAGAATTGATTTTTTCAACACTAACAGTAACTTAATTTGGATATGAAATGAGATAGCTCTTTGAAAAGCACAATGAAAACCATAAATGCTGGTAGGAAGAAACAGAGCTTCTAGATCAAGGGCCTTTTCACCAACCTTCAGTAAAACAAAGAATATCATAGCAATAAAAGACTACAGAGAATCCTCAGGAAAACCTTTCAGTTTTCAACTGAGGCAACTGTTGCTGGGAGAGGAAAAGGAATTTGTCTAAGATAAAATACCACGTACACTGTAAAGCCGGGGTTAAAATATCATATTTTGATCTAACATTATGGAGGGTCTATTTTTCATTATTGTCTCCCCAGCACTCAATTAGTCTGTGGAAGAAAGTAATAAATTAGCTTGAATCAAGTATCCACATCTCAATTCTCTTCCATCATATTATATTGTTCTTTATCTTTATATTGGAATAATTATTCCTGTTTTTTCCCTTTTCCTTTCTTAACAATTCAGCCCCAAAACCATTAGGGGGGCTGAATAAGATAAGTGTTCAAACCAAGGTGGGGATTGAAGAGCTATGGTTGTGCAGAGCAAAGTATTGGAACACGATCAAGTGCAGAGGGTGTCCACAAGTAGGGATGCAGGCATGGGGCAAAGTACTGGTGAACAGGGCAGGTTGAGGAATGCTTTTGTGCAGGAGAAAAACCAGCATGGGATGTTAGAGAAAAAAGTCTGATAAGAAGTAGGATACTTAGCTACTTTAGGAACTCTATCAAAAAATGCTTACTAATTACAAAAAGTAATTTTAAAGTGGAGAAGCCTGGCAGACAGCCCCTTCATCAAGTGATCAAAGTGAAAATCAACTGTAATGAGAAAAAACAAAATCATGTGCAATCTTACAGAATGTAATGAGAATACAGAACATTAGTTAAGAGGTCTTCCTCCAAAAGATGAATAAACTAAAACTTATGAGACAATATCAAACCTAAATTGAGAAATTTTCTATAAAATAAGTGACCTGTAATCACTTAATCACAAAATAAGGAATGAGGAAGTGTCCTGTATTGAAGGAGATGAAGGAGGCATGAAAACTCAATGCAAGGTTACTCAGAACTGGATTATTTTCCTATAAAGGACATAATTTGAACACGTGACAAAAGTTTAATGGAGAGTTACTATGTATCCTACTGCATAATGTTCTAGTAAGGATTAAATGAGAAAATTAGCATTTAGGACAGAGACTAACCCTACTATCAGTGTAAAATATAAAATACATGCAGTCTAGTTTTGTTCACTTGTTTATATGTGGTATAGACTAAATATTTGTGCCCCCCAAATTCATATGTTGAAACATACTCTTCAGTGTGTTGGTATTTGGAGGCAGAGACTTTTGGAGGTAATTAGGTCATAAAAGTGGAGCCTTCATGAATGAGATTAGTGCCCTTATAAGAACAGGCCCCAGAGAGTTTCCTTTCCCCTTCTACCATGTGAGGTAACAGCAAGAAGGAGACCATCTCTGAACCAGGAAGCAGGCTCTCACCAGACACTAAATATGCTGATGCCTTGATCTTGGACCCCTTAACCTTTAGAACTGTGAGAAATAAATTTATTTTGTTTATAAGACACCCAGGTTATGGTAATTTTGTTATAGCAACCTGATATACTAAGTCAGTATGTGTTTTTCTTTTTTTTATTCTGTAAATATTCTTTTATTAACCACGGATTTTTCTTTCTTCACTAGATATATGAAAGAGGGGAGACAGTCTCTACA
Organism: Pseudorca crassidens; assembly: GCF_039906515.1. Lineage (NCBI taxonomy): Eukaryota > Metazoa > Chordata > Mammalia > Artiodactyla > Delphinidae > Pseudorca > Pseudorca crassidens. The sequence continues at coordinate 59,937,811 of NC_090304.1, forward strand.
CTAGTTCCACCACTCTCTAAACCCTCCACGTGGAAGGACTGACTTTAATTGTTGAGATGGGGGCAAAGCTGTAGCTTGGCCCCATACTCCATGTAGAATTCTACCTCTTAGAATTGAGACGTTATGAATCAGAACTCCATGTGGTAGACTGGATATATGTCTAAATTTAGGAAGACGTAGAAAAGTCCCAGCTGGGTCACCAGACCTAGCCACCATCTTAAATCCACCTTTACTATTAATAAAGCAGATATTAACATTTAGTCTCCTTTAGACTCCAATGTATATATTTCAATGAGTTTCATAATGCAGAAGGAAAGAGGGATTTTATTAAAGGTCATTCTGAAAATGCCAAGTTTATGGTCATGAAGCAAAAGTCCCTACAAAAGAGAAGTAGGCACTTGAGTTTCAATAAACAACCAAAAGAGATTGAAGTTTCTGGAGCAGCTCTGATCTCAGTAATCTTAGACTTTCTTATGAAGGCCTTTGAATTTGATGTGTTGTTGCAGATATCACTGTGCTTGGTGTTGGTATCCATGCAACTTTGTTCAATGATGACATACAAGCAAATCTTGTATGCTTTGTACTTGTATTACTTTTCTAGGGCTGCCATAACAAAGTACCACAAACTGGGTGGCTTAAACAACAACATAAATTTATTGTCTCACATTTTTGGAGGTGAGAAATCTGAGGTCAACAGATTGATGAGGTTGGTTCCTTTTGAGGGCTGTGAGGAAGAATCTGTTAATTGCCTCTCCCCTAGCTTCTAGTGGGTTGCTGATAATCTTTGTCATTCTTTGACCTGCAGAAGCATCACCTCAATCTCTGCCTTCATTTTTATATAGAGTTATACATGTTTGTGTGTGTCTGTAACCAAATTTCTTCTTTTTATAAGAACACCAGTCATATTGCATTAGGGGCCCGTCCTACTCCTACATGACTTCATCTTACCTTAACTATTTACATCTGCAATGACCCTATTTCCTAATAAAGTCACATTCTGAGGCACTGGAGCTTAGGACCTCAACATATGAATTGGGGGGTACAACTCAATCCACAACAGCACTATTTTGTCAAGAATTAGAATGTTAAGCAAATCCTGGTCACAACTGGATTTGAGTCCAGACTGTGGCTTCACCCCAGAGTGACAATAGATTTTATTCATGATCAAGAATGGGGTCCTTATTATAAATGAAAAGGATATTTTCTAGCGTTTAGGTAGGGAAAGTTATTAAATTACTACAAAGGCTAAAATTGATATTTTAATCATAGATTTTTTTTAAAAGCTTGTGCCTGAAACATTATTTCTAGTAATGTGGTTTGCTCACATAGTCAGCTCAAAGAGAACCCAAATTGGTTGTGTAAAGTAGTTAATTATTTTTCAACCAGTACAAAAATAGTAGTGGAATAAGGAAAATTAAAAGAAGAGAGGCCTTTGTCACATTCTGAGAGGGCCCACACTCTGTCTGTGGAATGTGTTTCTCTCTAAATAAATCCACTTCTTACCTATCACTTGGTCTCTCATTGAATTCTTTCTGCAATGAGACATCAAGAACCTGAGCTTCATTAAGTCCTGAAACCAGGTAATGCACCCAAGAAAGAGTCATCCACTGAGTTATTTCCCCTCACTCATCTCCCTTCATCCAAGCTGAGGAAAAGAGACAGCCACCTGGCAAAGGTCTAGTCCAAGGTGTCTTTGAAGTGTTCTGCTGAAGCACCTCTGGTTCCCCAGCATTCCTGTTAGAAGATAAGCCGTCTCCAGCCATGTGGATGAAAGGCTCTTGGTGCTGAAGCCAGGAGTCAGTGCTGTGCCTCTGAGGTTGGAGAGCCAACTTCAGGACACTGGTCCACAAGAGGCCTCCCAGCTCCACGTAATATCAAACGGCGAAAATCTCCCAGAGATCTCCAGCTCAACACCAACACCCAGCTTCACTCAACGACCAGCAAGCTACAGTGTTGGACACCCTATACCAAACAACTAGCAAGATAGGAACACAACACCATCCATTAGCAGAGAGGCTGCCTAAAATCCTAATAAGGCCACAGACACCCCCAAACACACCACCAGACGTGGACGTGCCCACCAGAAAGACAAGATCCAGCCTCATCCACCAGAACACAGTCACTAGTCCCCTCCACCAGGAAGCCTACACAACCCACTGAACCAACTTTAGCCACTGGAGACAGACACCAAAAACAACGGGAACTATGAACCTGCAGCCTGGAAAAAGGAGACCCCAAACACAGTAAGATAAGCAAAATGAGAAGACAGAAAAACACACAGCAGATGAAGAAGATAAAAACCCACCAGACCAAACAAATGAAGAGGAAATAGGCAGTATACCTGAAAAAGAATTCAGAATAATGATAGTAAAGATGATCCAATATCTTGGAAATAGAATACAGAAAATGCAAGAAACATTTAACAAGGACCTAGAAGAACTAAAGAGGAAACAAGCAACAATGAACACCACAATAAATGAAATTAAAAATACTCTAAAAGGGATCAATAGCAGAATAACTGAGGCAGAAGAACAGATAAGTGACCTGGAAGATAAAATAGTGGAAACAACTACTGCAGAGCAGAATAAAGAAAAAAGAATGAAAAGAACTGAGGATAGTCTCAGAGACTTCTGGGACAAAATTAGACACACCAACATCCAAATTATAGGGCTCCCAGAAGAAGAAGAGAAAAAGAAAGGGACTGAGAAAATATTTGAGAAATTATAGTTGAAAACTTCCCTAATATGGGAAAGGAAATAGTTAATCAAGTCCAGGAAGCACAGAGAGTCCCATACAGGATAAATCCAAGGAGAAATACGCCAAGACACATATTAATCAAACTATCAAAAATTAAATATAATGAAAACATATTAAAAGCCGCAAGGGAAAAACAACAAATAACACACAAGGGAATCCCCATAAGGTTAACAGCTGATCTTTCAGCAGAAACTCTGCAAGCCAGAAGGGACTGGCAGGACATATTTAAAGTGATGAAGGAGAAAAACCTACAACCAAGATTACTCTACCCAGCAAGGATCTCATTCAGATTTGATGGAGAAATTAAAACCTTTACAGACAAGCAAAAGTTGAGAGAGTTCAGCACCACCAAAGCAGCTTTACAACAAATGCTAAAGGAACTTCTCTACGCAAGAAACACAAGAGAAGGAAAAGACCTACAATAACAAACCCAAAACAGTTAATATGGGAATAGGAACATACATATCGATAATTACCTTAAATGTAAATGGATTAAATGCTCCCACCAAAAGACACAGACTGGCTGAATGGATACAAAAACAAGACCCATATATATGCTATCTACAAGAGACCCACTTCAGAACTAGGGACACATACAGACTGAAAGTGAGGGGATGGAAAAAGATATTCCATGCAAATGGAAAGCAAAAGAAAGTTGAGGGCTTCCCTGGTGGCACAGTGGTTGGAGGTCCGCCAGCCGATGCAGGGGACACTGCTTCGTGCCCCGGTCCAGGAAAATGCCATGGAGCGGCTAGGCCCGTGAGCCATGGCCGCTGAGCCTGCGCGTCCAGAGCCTGTGCTCTGTAAAGGGAGAGGCCACAGCAGTGAGAGGCCTGCCTACCGCAAAAATAAAATAAAATAAAATAAAAAAGAAAGATGGAGTAGCAATTCTCATGTCAGACAAAAGAGACATTAAAATAAAGACTATTACAAGAGATAAAGAAGGACACTACATAATGATCAAGGGATCAATCCAAGAAGAAGATATAACAATTGTAAATATTTATGCACCCAACATAGGAGCACCTCAATACACAAGGCAAATGATAACAGCCATAAAAGGGGAAATCAACAGTAACATGATTATATTAGCACCCCTTAACACCCCACTTTCACCAATGGACAGATCATCCAAAATGAAAAAAAATAAGGAAACAAAGCTTTAAATGATACATTAAATAAGATGGACTTAATTGATATTTATAGGACATTCCATCCTAAAACAACAGAATACACATTTTTCTCAAGTGCTCATGGAACATTCTCCAGGATAGATCATATCTTGGGTCACAAATCAAGCCTTGGTAAATTTAAGAAAATTGAAATTGTATCAAGTATCTTTTCCGACCACAACGCTATGAGACTAGATATCAATTACAGGAAAAGATCTGTAAAAAATACAAACACATGGAGGCTAAACAATATACAGCTTAATAACGAAGTGATCACTGACGAAATCAAAGAGGAAATAAAAAAATACCTAGAAACAAATGACAATGAAAACACAATGACCCAAAACCTATGGGATGCAGCAAAAACAGTTCTAAGAGGGAAGTTTAGAGCAATACAATCCTACCTTAAGAAACAGGAAACATCTCAAATAGACAACCTAACCTTGCCTAAAGCAATTAGAGAAAGAAGAACAAAAAAACCCCAAACTGAGCAGCAGGAAAGAAATCATAAAAATCAGATCAGAAATAAATGAAAAAGAAATGAAGGAAACGATAGCAAAGAACAATAAAACTAAAAGCTGGTTCTTTGAGAAGATAAACAAAATTGATAAACCATTAGCCACACTCATCAAGAAAAAAAGGGAGAAGACTCAAATCAATAGAGTTAGAAATGAAAAAGAAGAAGTAATAACTGACACTGCAGAAATACAAAAGATCATGACAGATTACTACCAGCAACTCTATGCCAATAGAATGGATAACCTGGAAGAAATGGACAAATTCTTAGAAATGCACAACCTGCCAAGACTGAATCAGGAAGAAATAGAAAATAAGAACAGACCAATCACAAGCACTGAAATTGAAACTGTGATTAAAAATCTTCCAACAAACAAAAGCCCAGGACCAGATGGTTTCACAGGAGTTTTCTATCAAACATTTAGAGAAGAGCTAACACCTATCCTTCTCAAACTCTTCCAAAATATAGCAGACGGGGGAACACTCCCAAACTCATTCTACAAGGCCACCATCACCCTGATACCAAAACCAGACAAAGATGTCAAAAGAAAGAAAACTACAGGCTAATATCACTGATGAACACAGATGCAAAAATCCTCAACAAAATACTAGCAAACAGAATCCAACAGCACATTAAAAGGATCATACAGGGGCTTCCCTGGTGGCGCAGTGGTTGAGAGTCCGCCTGACAATGCAGGGGACACGGGTTCATGCCCTGGTCTGGGAAGATCCCATGTGCCGCAGAGCGGGTAGGCCCGTGAGCCATGGCCGATGAGCCTGCGCGTCCGGAGCCTGTGCTCTGCAACGAGAGAGGCTACAACAGTAAGAGGCCCCCGTACTGCAAAAAAAAAAAAAAAAAGAAAAGGATCATACACCATGATGAAGTGGGGTTTATTCCAGGAATGCAAGGATTCTTCAATATACACAAATCAATCAACATGATATACCATATTAACAAATTTAAGGAGAAAAACCATATGATCATCTCAATAGATGCAGAGAAAGCTTTCGACAAATTTAAACACACATTTATGATAAAAACCCTGCAGAAAGTAGGCATAGACAGAACCTTCCTCAACATAATGAAGGCCATATATGACAAACCCACAGCCAACATCATCCTTAATGGTGAAAAACTGAAACCATTTCCAGTAAGATCAGGAACAAGACAAGGTTGCCTACTCTCACCACTCTTATTCAACATAGTATTGGAAGTTTTAGCCACAGCAATCAGAGAAGAAAAGGAAATAAAAGGAATCCAAATTGGAAAAGAAGAAGTAAAGCTGTCACTGTTTGCAGATGACATGATACTATACATACAGAATCCTAAAGATGCTCCCAGAAAACTACTAGAGCTAATCAATGAATTTGGTAAAGTAGCAGGATACAAAATTAATGTACAGAAATCTCTGGCATTCCTATACACTAATGATGAAAATCTGAAAGTGAAATCAAGAAAACACTCCCATTTACCATTGCAACAAAAAGAATAAAATATGTAGGAATAAACCTACCTAAGGAGACAAAAGACCTATATGCAGAAAATTATCAGACACTGATGAAAGAAATTAAAAATGATACAAACAAATGGAGAGATACACCATGTTCTTGGATTAGAAGAATCAACATTGTGAAAATGACTATACTACCTAAAGCAATCTACAGATTCAATGCAATCCCGATCAAACTACCACTGGCGTTTTTCACAGAACTAGAACAAAAAATTTCACTATTTGTATGGAAACACAAAAGACCCCGAATAGCCAAAGCAATCTTGAGAATGAAAAACGGAGCTGGAGGACTCAGGCTCTCTGACTTCAGACTATACTACAAAGCTACAGTAATCAAGACAGTATGGTGCTGGCACAAAAACAGAAATATAGATTAATGGAACAGGATAGAAAGCCCAGAGATAAACCCACGTACCTATGGTCATCTTATCTTTGATAAAGGAGGCAGGAATGTACAGTGGAGAAAGGACAGCCTCTTCAATAAGTGGTGCTGGGAAAACTGGACAGGTACATGTAAAAGTATGAGATTAGAACACTCCCTAACACCATACACAAAAATATGCTCAAAATGGATTAAAGACCTAAATGTAAGGCCAGAAACTATCAAACTCTTAGAGGAAAACATAGGCAGAACACGCTATGACATAAATCACAGCAAGATCCTTTCTGACCCACCTCCTAGAGTAATGGAAATAAAAACAAAAATAAACAAATGGGACCTAATGAAACTTCAAAGCTTTTGCACAGCACAGGAAACCATAAACAAGACCAAAAGACAACCCTCAGAATGGGAGAAAATATTTGCAAATGAAGCAACCGACAAAGGATTAATCTCCAAAATTTATAAGCAGCTCATGCAGCTCAATAACAAAAAAACAAACCCAATCCAAAAATGGGCAGAAGACCTAAACAGACATTTCTCCAAAGAAGATATACAGAATGCCAACAAACACATGAAAGAATGATCAACTTCATTAATCATTAGAGAAATGCAAATCAAAACTACAATGAGATATCATCTCACACCAGTCAGAATGGCCATCATCAAAAAATCTAGAAACAATAAATGCTGGAGAGGGTGTGGAGAAAAGGGAACACTCTTGCACTGCTGGTGGGAATCTGAATTGGTTCAGCCACTATGGAGAACAGTATGGAGGTTCCTTAAAAAACTACAAATAGAATTACCATATGACCCAGCAATCCCACTACTGGGCATATACCCTGAGAAAACCAAATTCAAAAAGATTCATGTACCAAAATGTTCATTGCATCTCTATTTACAATAGCCCGGAGATGGAAACAACCTAAGTGCCCATCATCGGATGAATGGATAAAGAAGATGTGGCACATGTATACAATGGAATATTACTTAGCCTTAAGAAGAAACGAAATTGAGCTATTTGTAATGAGGTGGATAGACCTAAAGTCTGTCATACAGAGTGAAGTAAGTCAGAAAGAAAAAGACAAATACCGTATGCTAACATATATATATGGAATTTAAGAAAAAAAAATGTCATGAAGAACCTAGGGGTAAGACAGGAATAAAGACGCAGACCTACTAGAGAATGGACTTGAGGATATGGGAAGGGGGAAGGGTGAGCTGTGACAGGGTGAGAGAGAGTCATGGACATATATACACTAACAAACATAGTAAGGTAGATAGCTAGTGGGAAGCAGCCGCATGGCACAGGGATATTGGCTCGGTGCTTTGTGACAGCCTGGAGGGGTGGGATAGGGAGGGTGGGAGGGAGGGAGATGCAAGAGGGAAGACATATGGGAACATGTGTATATGTATAACTGATTCACTTTGTTATAAAGCAGAAACTAACACACCGTTGTAAAGCAATTATACCCCAATAAAGATGTTAAAAAAATAAATAAATAAATAAATAAATTTACAATCGCCAGGACATGGAAGCAACCTAAATGTCCATAGACAGATGAATGGATAAAGAAGATGTGGCACATATATACAATGGAATATTGCTCAGCCATAAAAAGAAATGAAATTGAGTTATTTGTAGTGAGGTGTGTGGACCTAGAGTCTGTCATACAGAGTGATGTAAGTCAGAAAGAGAAAAATAGATACCGTATGCTAACACATATATATGGAATCTAAAAAAAAAAAAAAAAAAAAATGGTTCTGAAGAACCTAGGGGCAGGACAGGAATAAAGACGCAGATGTAGAGAATGCACTTGAGGACACGGAAAGGGGGAAGGGTAAGCTGGGACGAAGTGAAAGAGTGGCATGGACATATATACACTACCAAATGTAAAATAGCTAATGGGAAGCAGCCGCATAGCACAGGGAGATCAGCTCAGTGCTTTGTGACCACCTAGAGGGGTGGGATAGGGACGGTGGGAGGGAGACGCAAGAGGGAGGAGATATGGGGATATATGTATGTGTATAGCTGATTCACTTTGTTATAAAGCAGAAGCTAACACACAATTGTAAAGTTATTATACTCCAATAAAGATGTTAAAAAAAAAACAACAACATGTAAAACTAAATAAATAAATAAATAAATTCAAAGTTGAGACAATGAATGTGTTAAGGAGGCAACTTAACACCTGCCAACTTCTTTTTTTCCCTTCAGCTGTACATCTTGGAAAATCAGCAGTATTTGCACAAACGTGTGTTTCACTTGTTAAGCTTTAGTCCACGGGGTCTTGCTTTGGCCTTCAATTAACATTATAACACCCAGTCCCCAAAAACCAGCCTTGAAAAAAAGAGTATGGGCCAGAAGCCCATCAGAACAGCTTCAGTTATCAAACTCTTTAAATTTTGAATTATTTGGTTTGTCTTTGTCTTTCTCTGAGCTTGGCACATAGAGGTAACCAATTTTTATGTATTGAATGAATGACCGCTGAAAATTGGAAATAAACCAACATGGTCACCAACAATGAAAGCTAAGAATAATGTAAATCCCCCTCATCTCCCTCCAACAATATGCACCCAGACCCAGAAACACTTCAATGTTACAGTGGTTTTTACTGCTGCATGGTGAGCTATTTAAAATTGCATCTTTAAAAAGCCCATACTTTTCTCTTTTCATATTCTGGGTGTGAATGAAGCATAAAACAGATTTTTCAGAGCTGTTATTACACTGACACTGAAGCTAAAAAATACATAAAGCATGCCAGTTGGAAACCTTGGAGATTTTGTAGTTATTTTATGTTTTAATTTTCAATCCTCTATATACCCAAGTTATTTTCTAATAACTTGGTGAATGCTACTGCTGCTGTCTGTATAACTACCCACTACTGAATATTTTAAGTAAGTATATAAGCTAATAAGGCATGGTGAACCATCACAGAATACAATAAATATAATCAAGGCTCTATCCAAATATTTTTCTTTTCCTAAATGTGTTTCATCCTTTGTAATATACCCAGTATTAGTGTAAGTAGAGTGGGTGACCAGATGTCCACCATTTCCAACACCTTTTCTTTGTTTAAACTGCAATGAGAAAACATACTTTTCTGCACATTCTCAGTTGCTGCCTTTCACAACCGCTGCCCTCTATCTCCCTTTAACCCAAGAGATGACTGGACTAGCTCCCATCCTGCCATTGCCTTTGGTCGCAATATCCATCATTGGCCTTCAAACCAATTGCATCAGTGAAATAAAATTATTCTTAATATTACTTATAAAGCACCAGAAATATTAAAGTTGCAGTAAGAAAGAAGCAGATAAAAGGGAAGCTAGCACAAAAACTAAAGCCTTAATAAAAAGCAGCAAAGCTTCCGTTGCTACTAAACAAGTAAAAACATGAATTCTGGCCCTCACCTTCTTCAGTGCTCCTGAAAGTAGTTATCACATAACACGGTCATTTGCCACAGTAACCTTTTCCAATTGATCCCATTCTATCAAGTGATTTTCCCCCCAGACAGTTCAGCACCCATTACCCCTTCCTACAGAAACTTCCAGGGAAGTTAACCACATTTACTCTACTCCCAAGGTGCTCTTGAGCAGGTTTAGATGTCCTCTGCCTTCTGAATGGGAGTGTTAATGGGTTGAATTCTGTCCCTCCAAAATGTATATGTTGAAGTTCTAACATCCAGTACTTCAGGACATGAATGTGTTTAGCACTACGGACATTGAAGAGGTCATTAAGCTTCAATGAGGGCATTGGGGTGGAACCTAAGCTAGTATGACTGGTGTCCTTATAAGAAGAGATTAAGACACAGACATGCACAGAAAAATGACAAGGTGAAGACGGAGGGAGAAGATGGCCATCTATAAGCCAAGAAGAGGGGCCTTAGAGGATGTCAACCCTGATCTTAGACTTCTAGCCTTCAGAACTATGAGAAAATAAACTGCTGTTTAAGCCATTCAGTCTGTAGTATTTCATCATGGTAACTCTAACTAATTAATATGAGAATAAATAATTTTTTGTTTATAAAACACTGTTTAAAATTTGTTAGCGCAATGGGTTTTGGCTATTTTATCTGGTTCCTTCTTGGTACAGTTGGCATGCTTTCACAACTCCTACCCCTTTTTAAAATTTACAAACCAATCACAAACGTGTTGCTGATAAATTGTTGGGTGCAATGTAAGAACAAAAACAAGTTCTTCAATCAGAAAATGTCAAGGATCTGCTTTCACCAGGGAAAGTACAAAGAGATGATATGAGTACTTTGTATCAGGGTCAAAATCTAGAAGAGGAGGGAAAAAATAGCAATATATTGTAAAGTTAAAATTGTTATGTGGTTCTTGTCCTGTTTTTGAGATTTGCAGTATGATAGGTGACAGAAGAGAAATGGGAACATAGGCTACTAAATTCTACACAGCCAATACCCTCCCAAATTCATTGCTGTAGAAAGACTTGTGTTTAGAAAACAGCTTAAGACCTTGCTTTAAAATGAGAAAGAAAGAAAAAAAAAAAGAGCAGGGGAGGGGGAGAGAGAGAGAATATATCTCTACATTGCATATAAGGAAATTATAAAATTAGCAGGAAATTCAGGCTGTCTTCCCTTAATGACATTTTGACTTGGGGCCCTGAATGCACTGAATTTCCTATCAGTTCTCATTTGTCAAAATTCTTCTCATTCAACCACAAGATACTGTCCACATGGCCTTGCCTCTACAGAGCTTTCATAAATATATCAGAAGCTTGTCTCATCACCTCCTTTTCCATAGTACTTTGGACATACCTATCCTAGCATCTTCTAAACTACATTGCAATTAGTGGTTCACATGCTTTTCTCTCCCATTAGACTGTAAGCCTAAGGGTACAACTTTAAGTCTGAAATAATAATTCAGCCAATAAATGACAAGAATGACAAGTGAGGAATATAGAAAGTAGATATCTTTAGAGCTCAGGCAGAAGCAAAAGATAATTTTTTGAACACTTCCTGATGGAAGTGCATTTGGACTGAATTTTGAAATAATGTGAATAGACTGACACTTCGGAGCATATATTCATTCAACAAATATTCAGTGGGGGTCTATTATGTCAGTTAAGCATGGGGGATTATTTGGAAGTAAAATTATACAAGGCTGTTAAGAAAATTTTTTAAATTAGGAAACAAAAATAATAGGAAAATATATAAAAATTAATTTCAAGGAAATTTCTTTTATCATCATTGCCTTCAGTGCATAGTTATTGCCTCATTGTTTTCATGCTATGCTTCCAAAACAGGGAAATATTAAAACAATGCCAAACATAACACTTAAGTAATTCAGTGGAAGCTGTAAAACACTGTGGTTTAAACTGAGATATTTAAGATCCTCAATACTACTAAATTAATGTCCTTTAAGTTTTTTTTCTTAAACCTAAGTTATGCGTGTACACATTAAAATTTTATGATATGTGCATGTCCACCATAAATGTTTTATGGCTTATTAGAAAGCATGGTTATAATAACTTTGACCTAATAAATTTCCTAGGGAAGTGTTATATTATTGTTGCATTCTTGTTTTTACATTATGAGTATTATGTTATATAAAATAAAAGAAATGCTGGATTAAAGTGCAGAATATTAAATATGTGCCTTTTTAGGGAGAATGTTACATCTTCAAAGCACAGACTTACACTAATTCTTACATTGTCCCTGTCAAGGAGACACTATTATCTCAGTTTTACAGTTGGAAAAACCAAGACAGAAGTTTGGTGACTTTGACAAATTCGTAGAGCACTTCACCATTGCACTTGTCAGGACTCAGTGTGGTTCAATCTATATGTTTTGTTACTGCATTTTATTAAATGGATGAGTAATAATCCTTCTTTTACTGTTGTACATTCACTTTTTCCCCAGTTGTTCACTATAAGAGCACTGTTATTTTTAAAATACTAATAAATATTAATAACCTCAGTGTGACAGTTGGAGAAAAGTTGTGAAGAATTCGGTGCTTCTGATACATACTTCCCAGTGTGTCCCTCCATTCGTAGTTCTCTGGGGTTTTGGGATTTTTTTTTTTAATTGTCTCTCACACCTCAGTATTATTTTATTTGTAATTCTTCTGAATAAACTTATTTTTAAAAGCATGTCTTGGCATCTAATTTGAATTTCTTTGACTACTAAATATTTTTCAAGTGTATTGACCTTCTGTATTTCTTCTTTAAATGCTTTACTTTCATATGGGCTTTGGAAAATTTTCTCTTTGTGTGTTTAGCTGTCAAAATTTTTTCGGTTTTTCATAAAATTGAAAACAATAATTCTCTGTCATATATTTTATCTAAAAGATTTTCTTAAGAGAAAAATATTGATCTTCTCTATACCTTTGGGTGATATATACAAGCTAAACTCATTTTAATTCTCTGCATTTTAAAAAACAAATTTTTGTTAAAGGCATAGCTAAAATTCAGATATATGGAAGTCAACACAGTATGATGGAATGTGCTATTGGATAATATTCGTTCCTTTATTCTTCTTATTACAAATACTTAAATAAGTCCATGTTAAAAATAAAATTATTTCATATTATTAATTCACATTTTCTCATTTTATTTTTCCTTATATTGCCAGTAATTCCATATTTTGAAAAATTCCTATTGTAAATTATTTTCTTGACATTTCTTAAGACTCAAGCACATTCTTTGGGCTGACCTTTCCTCTCTGGGCTCCCCAATGTATTCTCCAAAGTCCTCAGTTAGTAAATTGAAAAATAATAACAATGTCTGAAGGTGGTTTTAAATAAAGCAAGGGCAAGAACTTTCTTATAACTTGCTCTTTCCAAAGAACTCTGTATGCTGTATATTATGTATTCATTCATTCATTCATTTATTCAGCAATTACTTATTGAACACTCTAGAGCATACACTTTCCCCATCCTTTATCCCATAAACAAGGCTAAGACAGGCTTGCTTTGAGAAGTGTACGATTTAATATAAAGTGAGAATAATGAAACTCTTAAAATGGGATGCTTGTCTTGGTAAACTTCTTCAGCAATTAGCCAAATCCTTCCTACATCTTGGCTTTGAATCTCACAGCATATATTCCTGACCAGAATTACAAATGAGCTTTATTTAAATGCATTTAGAAAAAACTGAACACTGTATCATTGCATACCAAGATTCAACAGCATTCTAATTCATAAAAAATGAATGAAAATATGCATACAACCTAACAAAAATCTTAAGTTTTGAAGTAAAATGAAATAATGGAATAGGTGGCCAAGTATATGGGGTGACATTTCTTCCCCAAGCTAAGACAAATTGCAGGACAAAACAGGATTTTTCTGAGCAATTCTTTCTGTTACTCATAAAATACAAACCCATCATTAAATATTTAAGCCAAAGTTGCCTTTAGCTATATGAGATGTTCATTAGTTGCTAAAATTATATATTTAGCTTTGTCTTGCTAAGGATCTAATATTTTTAGAAAACTCATCCTTAGTTTAAGTGAACAGTAATGTTTTGCCCAGGAGTCTATGTTCAGCAAGGCTACTGAAGCTAAAAGACATTGGCCTAAAGGTTGAAACTATACCATTGTACATAATATGGCTTATATTCAAAGATGACTCTACAGATAGAGAAAGCAGGCTCTATGGGTGTTAGGCTACGGGCAATGCTGAGGTTAGTTCCTAGTTTGTCGTCAGTGCTCTCAGTCTCCTTGGAGACAGCACAAACCACAACATCCTCTGCTTGACTTTAGTGAAGAGCTGTGTTCCTGGATCACAGCTAGACCCTTGACACTGCTCCCTGATACTTTCCATCTCCTGTGGTTGTTTTCATTTAACATTCCTAGAGCCTTAGTCTCTGTGGACTTTTCACTTTCACAAGACCTAACTCCAACCTGTCCTTGTTCATATGTCAGATCAGCCTGATTTTCTCCCAGGAAACAGAATTTTTTCAACATTTATTGAGGCATAATATATACTAAGCACTGCACTAGACACTGGAGAAGCCATCATGAATAAAATGTTGCTCTGCCCTCAAAAAGTGCTGGGTGGAAAAGAGGGAAAAGATCATATATATAGAATGCATTATGTATTAGACATGATGCCCAGGGCTTCATGTAAGTAATTTTATTATCCAAAAATACCTGTTAGGTTGAATTGAAAACCAACTTCACTGATCTCCCTTTTCCCAATCCAGCTATTTGTGAAATTAAACCTCTTGGTCACCCATGAGCCTGTTCATTTCTTTGAAGGTAGTGAGTGGGATAGACTTTCCTGACTTGCTGAAACCTGTTTTAACACACTGGCTTATGACTGAAGCAACGGCAGGCAACAATATCAACAGAAGACGAAGGAAGGAAGGAAGGAAGGGAGGGAGGGACGGAGGGAGGGAGGGAGGGAGGAAGGAAGGAAGGAAGGAAGGAAGGAGGAAGGGAGGGAGGGAGGAAGGGAGGGAGGGAGGAAAGGGAGAAGAAGGAAGGAGAAAGGCAACCCTGATGGAAGTATGTAATATGGCTAAGAGAGTGGACCAATCAGTCAAGGTGCCTCACATGATTTTTAGCATGGTCTTGAGGAATTAAATATTTTTTGAACGGCTACATGCCTATAAATATTATGCACATTATAAACATCTCACAGAAACTTTATAATCAATCTATGACCTAGGCAATATGATTCTCATCTTACAGAGGAAAACACAAAGAACTATAGAGTAACACTTAAGTTCCTTGTACATTAACACATATCAAGTAAGTGCAGACCTATGTCTACCAACTCCAAATCAAAGATTCTTTAGATTTTTAATTGGAGCATTTGTAAACCTTAAAAACTTAAGAGGGTCTAAGGTATCAAAGAACATTTGGAGCTGAAGGGAACTGATAAATCCTAAGAAGAACCTCACAGTATCTAAGGATGCCATCTGGAGCATAAGCATGGATGTACACACCACTGTAGGATTCTTCTTCCACTAAGGTGTTGGGGAGCAGTTATATAAATATTACATGTAACACTATATATATATATACACAATATAACATTATATATAACAATATGTTAGTTATTCAAGTAATGTTTTCTGAGACATTTCTTCATAAAATTCTTTGTCTGTCTCTTCCTCTCTCCTTCCAAGAGTTGTATTCTCTAGGTTAGAAATTTGGGATACCATCACCAACTCTATCCTAAAGCTTTAAGATCAACAGTAATTAAACCCATAGGAAGAGCAACAAACAGCCTGTCCTCTTTTTATACGGCTTAATGGCTCACAAAGTGCCACTACATACATCATCTCCAGTTGGAGACCCTGGTGTATGTAATTTAAATTTATCACTCAGAATCTTTCAGTAAGGGAGACTTGAAAAATGGATAGTAAGTCATATAATAGTGGCTATTTTTAAAAATTTCTTTCAAAACTTCAGTATTTATCTTCTCTAAAATCTGGTACCTCCAGGCTGTTTGAATTTTCTGACACACTTTATCACCTAAACCTTTCATTTTCCCTTTGTTTTATCAATTCAGAGGTTTTTCCAAGCTGTGAAACAAAAACAGGGTAAAGCTTTTAAGAGGGAAAAATTACGTATTTTTTTAAAGGCACTAAAAATCCAAACCGTAAATATCTGAGACTAAAAAATCTTTTAGGTCATCGATTCTGCAATCTTCCAAAGGTGGAGCAGTAACTGAACCAACAGAATCAGTTACTCAAAATAGAATGCCTATTAATATCTATTTAATATCTTTGCCCTGAAAACACAATTTGCTTTTGAGTGCATGATGTGGTTGTTTCCACCGAAAATTAAATAATCTCTCCTCTTTGGAAACATGCATTTAATAAAGAAGAATCCCTCCTGTGGTTGAACAAATGTGTCTCCCCACACATCCACAGTTCTATGGCTAATAAAAAGGATTATCAGGCAAATAGAAATATAGTTTACAGTTGCAATAGCTCACACCATTACTTTTTACCTCAGTAAGTAAATTAAGCATTTATGCCTGAAAACTACTTAAAAGCCAACTTTTCAGATTCTGTATTCCTCTGACAGCATATAATGAATATTTTGTCATAGTAAGTAACAAATTTTATTACAGCTCTGTTGCTTAAAATTCCATCTGTTTCCACAAACAGAACATGAACACAGGAAAGCAACCATTAATCTTAAAATGCACTAAAAAATCCTAATAAAGGGCTTCTAAAAGGCATTTTAAAATATTCAAACCTGTTAATTATGGATGCTGTGTGTCTGACACCTCAGTTTCCATTCACTGGTTGTTCAGAGCCCATCCATGTTAATTCTATAGATTTTTTTAAGGCACTTTTAAAATAGGAAACTGCCTAATTTGGTGGTAGGATAAACAAGATTCATTTGATATTTCATCTATAGTTTTGCAAATGCAGGGCAGTAAATGAGGGAGTTGGGCCATTGAATCATGGAATTTCTTTCATCAAAATGCTTATTCATTCATATATCCTTCATACATTTTGTGAACACCTACTATGTTCGAACGCTCTACCCAGAAAATTTAAAAATGAAAGGCATAGGCTCTGTCCTCAAGTAGTTCATAGTTAACTGGATATTGGCAATGCAATAAATAGGGTACTCTCTAATCAGAAGGAAATCAAGGAATATTTCTTCAAAAGATAGCATGTGGGGAGAGTTTTAAATAATGAGTAGGCTTTAACTAGACAAAAAAGAAGATAAGAATTATGTTCAGGTTCCAGTTTAACTCATATATTCCCTACCATTTAAAAATGAGAATTAAAAATCTGAGAAAAGTTAAGTGACTTAAATTGGGTCATTCTGTGAAACAACCTGCAATAGGTAAGAATTATCCCACTGTCAGCACCTTCTGTGTTTTTCACATATATATACGCACATAGATTACTAATTAATAATGTTATTTGTTTATAAGTTTTTTAACCAAATAATTAAATTATTGGAGTTATGATTCTACATTTTTGGGATTCTTTTTTATTTTATTCTTAATGCTCCATTATAATTAAGAATTCTTAATGCTTCATTATAATTAAGAATCCCACATGGCAGAGACATAACATCTGGAAACATTACTATTTGTGTGTTTATTTCAGAATTAAACAAATAAATAATTAGCCAATGGAATGGGAGAGTATGAACTTTTTAAGGATGGTGTTCATTTGTGCTATATCTCCTAGTTAAATATCAGAGGCATGAAGAGATAAATGCAAGTGAAGGGTAGGGGTTTTTCCAAGTCATAATCATCTCAACTCTCCTGTAGCAGACGAACCCATGGACTACTTACATGCATCTATATCTACTTAGAATTCTCTGAGAAGATACCAATAAGACGTTAGTAGTGAAGATATAAAATATGCATCCAAAGTATACAGGTATATGTTTAACAAGTCGCTCCCAGGGGCAAAATGCTCTGATTTGTAGCATTTCTCAATTTTGTGATATAAATACAGTGATTGATTTTAAGCCACCAACATGACATCACTGAATTCAGAATTGGAAAACGATACACACAATTGGCTTTCTAAAGCCAGTGTAACTCAAATTTAGCCTACCAGTGGAAATATCCAAAGTATATTTTCAGAATTACCCAAAGCAAAAAAGAAGCATCAAATTGAACTTCAACAAAATCAGAGCATATCACAATTCAGAAAGGCTTAAGGTCACTGCTCTAAGATAACAATTCTCAAACTGTGTTCCACCAAAATTTGGGGGTCCCCAGCTCCCTTTCAATGGGTCAATGAGGCAGAACTACTTCAATAATAATTTTGCAATGCTATTTGTTTTACTGTGTAGACATTTGTAGTAATGGCATAATTTTTTTTCTATTTGAGAGTATTTTTTAAATTAAATTACAAACATTACCTCATATACATGAAATGAAACTTTCCATTTGGAAATGGAATTCCACTTGAACACAGGAAAGATTAATGTTATACATCCCAGGCACATTTATCTCTCATGGGCTATTTAATTCAAGGAACTATCCCTCAAGATATGAATTAACTACATGATTCTTTTCAAAGACAATCTTGACAGCAGAGCCAGTGTCCAAACAACAAATCTTTTCTATTCAGGACCAAGTCCTAAGCCAGACACACCCCATTTTGTTATTTTCCTTCCACCTACTCCCACCTCAATTATATCAAAGTTTCAAAACACTAAGTAATTCAGGTTGAAGATCTTTGCACCACTCTCTGATAGGACTTCACTGATATGAAATGGAAAACACTTTGATATTCTGGAACAAGGGAAGCATGGCTGATAGTATATCCTCTGATGGACTTCATAAAGGAGCTAATTTGTCCATTGATTTTCTTTATACATATATTCATAATATGTGGAGTTTTCACTAAGTGGCACTGCTCTTTTCTGGGTACCATATTAGACCACACTCTAGTAAAATTCTTGAACGTCTGCTTGACAAATCTTAAACCTTTCTTAATTTGGACTATAATATCCAGTAACTTCATCACTGCCCAGTCATTTACAGCAAGTAGAACAACTGGTGCTCTAACACCACTCAAGGCACCAGCACCAAACGATCAGTTTGTGTTCTTTAATGCCAGTAATTTCCAGTAATAGCCACTTTTATTCACAGAAACCTTCTTCACCTGAAAGCACAACTTACAAACTATGGTTATTCACACTGGAAAAATTGGCAGAAACTTTCTCAAAAATGTGTGAACTGAGCCTACCATTTCTGTTAAAGCAAGTAACATAATTTGTTGCCAATGATAAAATTTGAGCTTTCAAGAAAAAGTAGAATATTAGAAAATTTGTGTATACCACCATGAACTTGACAGCTTTCCCAATACTCAAAACTTTTCTAATGAGATTGGTGGCAAAATTATTTAATGAAAATTTTATATATTATAATGAAATATGTCAATATTTGGAAGATCAGTATAACTCAGGGAACCACTGTTTTCCAAATGACAGATGAATATTGTTATAAAATAATACATAGGTAAGAGATCCATTCAAAATGTAAGATAGATTAATAAATTTTAATGCAACAGAGAAAAAAAGTTTACTAACGTGGAATCAGATTCCACATTGGAACTAATCTTTAAGAAATTTCTACTGGTTAAGTTTTGGTGTAGTATCTAAAAGAATACCCACAATTATCTGAGTATTTTTATTTTTCGGCCAAAAAGTACAAGCCACAATTTGAATGCAGAACAGCGGTAAGAATTTAACTGTCTTCTATTTTTGTTTCCAGTTTTGAGATGTAATTGACATACAGCACTATACAAGTTTAAGGTGGACAGTATAATTATTTGACTTACCTCATGAAATGATTACCACAATTAGTTTAGTGAACATTCATCACTGTACATAGAAACATTAAAGAAATAGAATTTTTTTTCCTTGTGATGAGAACTCTTAGGATTTACTCTCTTTAACACTTTCATATATAACATAGAGCAGTGTTAGTTACATTTATTATGTTGTGCATTACATCCCTAGTACTTATTTATCTTATAATTGGAAGTTTGTACCTTTTGACTGCCTTCATCCAATCTACCTTCCCACCACCTCCCACGTCTGGTGACCTGATCTCTTTTTCTATGAATCTGTCAGTTTGTTTTTGAAGTATAATAGACTTACAACTTACAACTTATGTTAGTTCCTAGTACATAATTATTCAGTATTCCTGTACATTTCAAAATGATCACCATGATAAGTCTAGTTACCATCTGTCACCATACAAAAGTATTACATAATTATTGACCATATTCCCCACACTGTATGTTTCATACCTGTGATTTCACTTATTTTGTAACTGAAATTTTGACCTCAATCTCCATCATTTATTCCTCCTCTTCCCCTACTCTCCTCCCCTTTGGCAAACACCTGCTTCTTCTCTGTATCCGTGAGTCTTTTTCTGTTTAGTTATGTTTGTTCATTTGTTCTGCTTTTAAAATTACACATACAAGTGAAATCATAAGGTATTTGTCTTTGACCTATTTCACTTAGGTTCATCCATGTTCTTGTATTTGGCAAGATTTCATTCTTTTATATGGCTGAGCAATACTCCATTGTATATATATATATACCACATCTTCTTTAATCATTCATCTTTCGATGGGCACTTAGGTTGCTTCCCTATCTCGGCTATTGTAAATAATGCTGCAATAAACTTAGGGGCGCATATATCTTTTCATATTAGTGTTTTTGCTTTCTTCGGATAAACACTCAGGAGTGGAATTGATGGGTCATACAATAGTTCGATTTTTAATTTTTTTTGAGGAATCTTCACACTGTCTTCTGTAGTGGCTGTATGAATTTACATTCATACCAGTAGTGCACGAGGTTCCTTTTTCTCCACATCCTTGCCAACACTTGTTATTTGCTGTTTTTTTGATAATAGCCATTCTGACAGGTGTGACATGATAGATTATTGTGGCTTTGATTTGCATTTCCCTAATAATTAGTGATGTTGAACATCTTTTCAAGTGCCTGTTGGCCAACTCTATGTCTTCTTTGGAAAAATGCCTATTTTCAGATCCTCTGCTTATTTTTTATTTTGGATATTCAGTTGTATGAGTTCTTTGTATATTTTAGACATTTACCCTCTTATCAAATATATGGTTTGCAAATATTTTCTTCCATTCAGTGGGTAGCCTTTTTGTTTTTGTTTCCTTCACTGCGCAAATGCTTTTTAGTTTGATGTAGCCCCATGTGTTAATTTTTGCTTATGTTGCCCTTGCCTGAGGAGATACATCCAAAAAATTGTTACTAAGACCAATGTCAAAGAGCATACTTCCTATGATATCTTCTAGAAGTTTTATGATTTCAGGTCTTACATTTAAGTCTTTAAGCCATTTTGAGTTTATTTTTATATATGGTATGAGATAGTAACTGTCTTCTATTAAGTCACATATTAGAACAATTTACAAAAATATAAAACAATGCAACTATTTGTAGTATTTTTTTGTTTTGGAAATATAATTTTTTTATTAAAAATGAGTTAACATGTAGTGGGTTTATTTTTACTACTTTCAAATGAAATATTAAATATTTTAAAGTTTTTCAGTGTTAATTTTAACTATATATATACACATATATATAGTATATACATGTATATAACCTATACAAAAGCATTTGTAGCTCTCAATAATTTTTAAAAGTGTAATTGTGCTCTGAGACCAAAATGTTTGAGAACGATTGCTCTAAGTAAATAATACACCAGAAGTATGTTTTATTTTTTTATTTAACATCTTTATTGGAGTATAATTGCTTTACCACTGTTGTGTTAGTTGCTGCTGTATAACAAAGTGAATCAGCTATACGTATACATATATCCCCACATCCCCTCCCTCTTGCGTCTCCCTCCCACCCTCCCTATCCCATCCCTCTAGGTGGTCACAAAGCACTGAGCTGATCTCCCTGTGCTATGCAGCTGCTTCCCACTAGCTCTCTATTTTACATTTGGTAGTGTATATATGTCCATGCCACTCTCTCACTTCATGCCAGCTTACCCTTCCCCCTCCCCGTGTCCTCAAGTGCATTCTCTACAACTGTGTCTTTATTCCTGTCCTGCCCCTAGGTTCTTCAGAAACTTTTTTTTTTTTTTTTTAGATTCCATATATATGTGTTAGCATACGGTATTTGTTTTTCTCTTTCTGACTTACTTCATCCTGTATGACAGTCTCTAGGTCCAGCCACCTCACTACAAATAACTCAATTTTATTTCTTTTTATGGCTGAGTAATATTCCATTGTATATATGTGCCTCATCTTCTTTATCCACTCTTCTGTCGACACTTAGGTTGTTTCCCTGTCCTGGCTATTGTAAATAGTGCTGAAATGAACACTGCGGTACATGTCTCTTTTTGAATTATGGTTCTCCCACGGTATATGTACAGTAGTGGGATTGCTGGGTCATATGGTAGTTCTATTTTTAGTTTTTTAAGGAACCTCCATACAGTTCTCCATAGTGGCTGTATCAATTTACATTCCCACCAACAGTGCAAGAGGGTTCCCTTTTCTCCACACCCTCTCCAGCATTTATTGTTTCTGAAACTTTTGATGATGCCCACTCTGACTGGTGTGAGGTGATACCTCATTGTGGTTTTGATTTGTATGTCTCTAATGATTAGTGACGTTGAGCATCCTTTCATATGTTGGTTGGCAATCTGTATCTTCTTTGGAGAAATGTCTATTTAGGTCTTCTGCCCATTTTTGGATTGGGGTTATTGTTTTTGTGATATTGAGCTGCATGAGCTGCTTGTATATTTTGGAGATTAATCCTTTGTCAGGTGCTTCATTAGCAAATATTTTCTCCCATTCTAAGGATTGTCTTTTTGTCTTGTTTATGGTTTCCTTTGCTGTGCAAAATATTTTAAGTTTCATTAGGTCCCATTTGTTTATTTTTGTATTTATTTCTATTTCTCTAGGAGGTGCTGTGATTTATGTCATAGAGCATTCTGCCTATGTTTTCCTCTAAGAGTTTTATAGTGTCTGGCCTTACATTTAGGTTGTTAATCCATTTTGAGTTTATTTTTGGGTATGGTGTTAGGGAGTGTTCTAATCTCATACTTTTACATGTAGCTGTCCCGTTGTACCAGCACAACTTATTGAAGAGGCTGTCTTTTCTCCACTGTATATTCTTACCTCCTTTACCAAAGATAAGGTGACCACATGTGCATGGCTTTATCTCTGGGCTTTCTATCCTGTTCCATTGATCTATATTTCTGTTTTTGTGCCAGTACCATACTGTCTTGATTACCGTAGCTTTGTAGTATAGTCTGAAGTCAGGGAGCCTGATTCCTCCAACTCCGTTTTTCTTTCTCAAGATTGCTGTGGCTATTTGGGGGTCTTTTGTGTTTCCATACAAATTGTGAAAGTTTTTGTTCTAGTTCTGTGAAAAATGCCATGGGTAGTTTGATAGGGATTGCATTGAATCTGTAGATTGCTTTGGGTAGTAGAGTCATTTTCACAATGTTGATTCTTCCAATCCAAGAACATGGTATATCTCTCCATTTATTTGTATCATCTTTAATTTCTTTCATCAGTGTCTTATAATTTTCTGCATACAGGTCTTTTGTCTCCTTAGGTAGGTTTATTCTTAGATATTTTATTCTTTTTGTTGCAATGGTAAATTGGAGTGTTTTCTTAATTTTACTTTCAGATTTTCATCATTAGTGTATAGGAATGCAAGAAATTTCTGTGCATTAATTTTGTATCCTGCTACTTTACCAAATTCATTGATTAGCTCTAGTAGTTTTCTGGTGGCATCTTTAGGATTCTCTACGTGTAGTATCATGTCATCTGCAAACAGTGACAGCTTTACTTCTTCTTTTCCAATTTGGATTCCTTTTATTACGTTTTTGTCTCTGACTGCTGTGGCTAAAACTTCCAAAACTATGTTGGATAATAGTGGTGAGAGTGGACAGTCTTGTCTTGTTCCTGATCTTAGTGGAAACGGTTTCAGTTTTTCACCATTGAGAATGATGCTGGCTGTGGGTTTGTCATATATGGGCTTTATTATGTTGAGGTAAGTTCCCCCTATGCCTACTTTCTGGAGAGTTTTTATCATAAATTTGTGTTGAATTCTGTCAAAAGCTTTTTCTGCATCTATTGAGATTATCATATGGTTTTTACCCTTCAATTTGTTAATATGGTGTATCATATTGATTGAGTTGCATATACTGAAAAATCCTTGCATTCCTGGGATAAACCCCACTTGGTATGGTGTATGATCCTTTTAATGTGCTGTTGGATTCTGTTTGGATTTTGTTGAGGATTTTCGCATCTATCTTCATCAGTGATATTGACCTGTAGTTTTCTTTTTTTGTGACACCTTTGTCTGTTTTTGGTATCAGGGTGATGGTAACCTCATAGAATGAGTTTGGGAGTGTTCCACCCTCTGCTATATTTTGGAAGAGTTTGAGAAGAATAGGTGTTACCTCTTCTCTAAATATTTGATAGAATTCGCCTGTGAAACCATCTGGTACTAGGCTTTTGCTTGTTAGAAGATTTTTAATCACAGTTTCAATTTCAGTGCTTGTGACTGGTCTGTTTATATTTTCTATTTAGAAGTATGTATTAGTTTTGATTTTATGTGAATACACACACACACACACCCTCGAAATAATTGTAGAGGTCTCACACATGGTTTGAACGACTAAAATGAGCACTCTGGGTAAGAATTATTTTTCTCAAGATATCTGGTATTAAAATTATGTGAACATGAATTTAAATCAGAGTTCCAAAATCTATAGTATACCCACCTTTACCACTTGGCAATAAGTGACTTCCTATTTATCTATTAACTATGTCTTATTTGTAACTTAGGCAAGTTATTAACTATTTTTAAACCTCAGCTTTCTCATGCTTAATATCTCCTGAAGAAACAGATAAAAATTGTATTACCTCCTATTGTTGTTGTAATGATTAAATGAGGAAAGTATTTGTCTTTTAACATACATTAGCTGAACTATTTTTATTATTCTATCTTTTTATTACCTTATTATTTTTTTTTACTGTTGTTACAGCTGTTTCTTTGGTAAGTAGTCCTGTAGCTTCTTCATTTATTCATTACTCATGATGGAGAACCCAAACTTTCAAAGCAACATAGTTTACTACTCTATGGAAATTTTTTTTTGTTGTTTACCGGCATGACTCTTAGCTTTCAATATCCCTTAAAGCCAAAATTATTTTCTGGAAAAAGCATATTAGAGTCATACAGACTTATTCTTGAATATTGTTTTATCACTTACAGTTTATGTTGTCATTGGTAAACCACTAAACGTCAGTTACGTCATCTATGAAATGGGGATAATAATACTTTTTCTTTTCAGGGTTATATTGAAATATAGAAGAAACAATGTAGGTTAACCACATAATGATGCATGCCCATTCATTCAATGTAGGTTAACCACATAATGATGCATGCCCATTCATTCAATTACAATGTCTAGTGCAAGTTTTATATTGAGAACTCCTTAGGAGCTAAATGGGCAATTTTGAAAGAGACATACGCATGCCTGGTGCTCATAGAACTTTGAGTCTAGTGGGGCCACGTAACACATTATATTAGTTGGGAAGAATCCTATGTGCTTTTGCTTACAGTTTTCCAACTGAGTGCAAGTACTGGGAAAAATCATTCATGCATTTTACATTGAGTCACTTGCTGCTTCTCATATTATGATAATACAGTGATAATCCACGTTTCCTTGCTTTTCTTGGTGATTACTTTTAGCAACCACTATTCTCCTCCTGATATTCTTGCTATCAGTCACCTATACTGCAAAAAGTATGACCAACAGAAGAATCTGCTCTTGTATAGAAGAATTCTGCTTCCTGAAAAACCAAATTTTTTTCCTGTTGTAGTATGCACGTCAAAGACATTGCAACTAGAAGTGCCAATCGTCTTTCATTAAACATGCAAGCAATCAATTCAAAGAAAGTTTTTAAATCCTAATCCTATCCCCAAGAGTTTGCTGCCACTGGCATACCCTGATACACAACGGCTTTAAAGAGGTAATTAACATATAATTAAATATTTACACTATGTATAAGCAAGGGCCTAAGTGCTTTGGTGGGAGGGTGGATTCAGGATTTACTGATTTACTTTGCATAGAGATGCAATTGACGTGATGAAAGAGTAGAGAGTAACTAACAGGATCATGTCTCCAGATTTTGGTCCCTAATTCTAAAGAACTACAACTATTTTTACCTTCTCCTCTCCATTTAAGGAAAATAATGTGTTGGCTGCCTGTTTCATGCTTTTGTGGGACATAAAACATGAGTTAATAAATAATCTCACTTTCAGGAGCTTGCACTCTAATGGGGTAAGAGAAACTATTTTTTTATGCAAAAATTATATAAACTTCAATTTAAAGTATCCACTAATTTTATTGAAACAGTCATATTCATTTGTTTATGCACTGTCTATGGCTGCTTTCACACTACAACTACTGAGTTGAATAGTTGCAGTAAATACCATATGGACTGCAAATCCTAAATATAGAAATATTTAGAATCTGGCCCTTTACAGTGAAAGTTTGCTGACCTCTGCTTTAAAGAGATTATGCAAATATTAAATTTTTCTTACAACACTGAGATAATGAGAATTGTGATAATGATGATGCAGAAGAGAAGGAGCAGCAGGATCACGATCATATTACTTTGATTTTTTTTACCTGTCTCCAGGCTTGGACCATTTCTTGGGTGGACCACTTCAGTAAAAGCTACATCCAATCAATTAGATAGCGATTTCTATTCATTCCATTTCTAGAAATGCAACATTTCGTCATTTATAGCCATCTCTAACGTTTTAAGATGCTACGTATTAGTTGGGTAAGTCTGGCAGACATTGTGGCTCACCCAGCCAACACCCTACTTTCCCACCCTTCCTTTGTTTCTTATTATGAGAATACTGATTTTGCTCAAGTTTGAGCATTGTACAACCTCAGGTACAGAATAGGATTACTCTCTCTCTAATTTAAGCTAATCAGCCTACTTCTATTCCTCTTATCAACTGGTAGGCTTAGGTATAGCATGTGACAATCCTGTGCAAACATACATGAAATAATGTCTCCTAGGGAGAGATATTTCCATATTTTTGACTAATGTTTTCAAAACAAAAGGCAACTAACTATAAACACTACAACTGTTTATGAAATATGCTACTGCCCACATTAATGTGCTCTGGGGTGCCACATAGAATCGAGTGGGAGAGAAGATGTTTAAGAAAAAAGGTAAATTGTTTAAAGTGGCAAATCCTTCTCAAATAGTATGAATGTTACAGATTCCTACATTTAAAAAAGTATAATTTCAGAGTAGTGTCAAAGACCCACTTTCTAGTTTTTCCCAAAACTATAAATCAATCAATTTCTATCATCTCTCTGAACTATTTTACTATCTTCAGAATTTTACAAAGATTTTTTTTCTTTTCTTGACAAATACGTGGTGCTACATTATCTTTTCACAGTTAAGGAGGAACGCTTTTGGGGGGGGATTGACAAAAGCAATAAATACTGAATTTCAGATCTTTATGGATTCTGTGAAATCTGTTTTTTAGCTTAAGGTACACCATATATCCTCATCTCTTTTCTAAGTCGGAGAACTCTTTTATCTTCCTAAGAGAAAGTAAAACTCAAAAAGATGAAACCATTTCATCTGGGTTTTGCCCAGATGTGGGATTTGCATCATTCAGAGTTGCACATGCTAGGTGACATCAAAAGTTCAATTTGGAAACTTATCCCCTAGGAATTACTTCTAGAAATCCAGTGCTTGTGCCTCACAAGGCCTTATTCTGGCCAGAGTAATGCCCATAATCATAATAATGAAGTGATATGAAACATTTTCAACAACTTTGTTTCAGGCTCTTTTCAGATATATGCAGAACAATTTAATAAAGAGATTAGTGTATGTATGTCTTTTTTGCTATCTAAGAATAATAAAGAATAAATGAAATGTCTTTCTCTGTCTTCTCTTATTTGTCTACCATCCATCTCCCATTCAAAAGAGTTTGGATCCCAGGCTTAACTTTCCTCCACTGAAAAATAAATACCAATATACTGAAATTCATAACATCAGAACACTAGATGTTTTTATTGGAGGAATGGCTAATGATGGTGAGGAGAGGAAAGAAACAGTATCTTAGACGAGTGGAGAGGCAGAAATGGCTGAGCTAGAGACATTTCTTTTACATGTAAAAACCACATTTCTGAGAGACATTTCAGTAAATAATACTGACCTGTATCCCACTTTCACTGCATTGTAAATGGTGAATAGACCCTCTGCTTGGAGGCAAGTCTGGGTTAAGAGTTCTGTCCCTTCTAGTTACGACCTTGGGAGCTGCTGGACAGTAACAACATTTTTTACCTCCATGAAGAGAGATTTTTACCCTAAATACACACCCATTGAAGAGACTCTCTAACTAATTCTCCTCTTTTGGGGGATTGTACTGCCCTGAGATGAGGTTTTGCTAATTCCCTAGGTGCTCTTTGAGGTGTACAGCGCACTTCATCATCCAGGAGTGCTAACGCCATGTGTTCCTTTCTAGAAATAAAGGTAATATTTTGGTTTCTTTCTAGAAATAAAGGTAATATTTTGGTTTTATCTTTTGTTTTTTTAATGTTATTGCTAAAATTGTGCAGTAATGCTGGCAGAGAAAAGGGCTCTAATTCATTAGCCTCCCTGAAACCACGAACAGTATTCATTCACTTATATAATATTTTTTATTTATTAAGTTACTACTATGTACAAAGGATTTCTCTAAGTGCTAATACTACAGTTTCCGACATGTACCTTTAAGAGGACTATGTGGGATTCTTATCATGATAAATAAGTCAGATTGCAAAGGATAAGGGCTGGTATATATACATTTACAATGTTTTCCTCACCCATTACTTTATTAATTGTATGTTTTTTTGAACCATTAATTGAAGAAGGTATTATAAAAATATGTGGGGGTTTCCCTGGAGGCGCAGTGTTAAGAATCTGCCTGCCAATGCGTGGAACACGGGTTCGATCCCTGGTCCGGGAAGATCCCACATGCCGTGGAGCAACCAGGCCCACACGCCACAACTACTGAGCCTATGCTCTAGAGCCCGTGCGCCACAAATACTGAGCCTGCGCTCTACAGCCTGTGAGCCACAACTACTGAAGCCCACGTGCTTAGAGCCTGTGCCCCGCAACAAGAGAAGCCACTGCCAATAGAAGCCCATGCTCCGCAACGAAGAGTAGCTGTCACTTGCTGCAACTAGAGAAAGCTCGCGCGTAGCAACGAAGACACAACGCAGCCAAAAAAAAAAGTATATATGTGTTGAATGAATGAATAAATTAATAAGTGTTTGGAGTGGACCACAAACATATGACACAGTTATACAGCTTTCCCCACTTATCTGCAGGGTATGTACTCCAAAACCCCTGGTGGATGACTAAAACTACAAATACTATCAAACCCTACATATACTATGCTTTTTCCTGTTTTTTCCTATACAAACAGAAGATTAGGGTATACAGCAAGGATATGCTGGACAGAGGGGTGATTCACGTCCAGGGTGAGATGGAGCTGAGGGCGCAGGCCAGCTGAGATTTCATCACGCTACTCAAAATGGCCACAATTTAAAACTTATGAATTGTTTCTTTCTGGAATTTACCACGTAATATTTTCAGACCACAGTTGACTGAATAACTGAAACCATGGAAAACAAAACCACAGATAAGTAGAGACTACTCTGGTTGTATTTTTTCCATAGGTGAGTCTTGAGTCCTCTCTGTGGAGGCAGACAGACAAAATTCAAAGCCTCAGCTGTGTCACTTACCAGTAATTGGACCTTTGCACAAGTATGCAGCCTCTGTAAGCCTGAGCTGCAATATTTGTAACATGGGGGAAACAGTATGTAGCTGTAGCATTAATTTTTATAAATAACATGAAGGTCTTGGTGCATAGCAGGCACTGGGGCACCAAAACAGAGCTATTTGATAGAAAGCCTATTTCTGAGTTAAGCTCAAACCAAATACATTCATTTGGTTCAATACAACATGCCTCTTATTTGAAACCTCATGCTGTGAAGACACAAGGGAAAGAGAGAGTAAATGTAATATTTATCACTCACATCAGTAGTCTTGGACCGATCAAAGGAAATACATTTACCAGTTGACTAAAAAGCAGAGTTTCATCCCAGTTCCTTGAGAATGCAACCTGAAAGGAGGAAAACATCTTAAGCCTGAATCCAGTCAGAGCTCATTAATTTTGTGACAACTGAACTGTTTACTTTGAAGCGAGAGAAAATGAAAATATTGACACAGGGAGACAAATAGGTATTTGAGAAAGAATTAATTTATCTCAGAAAAGAATAAAGGTGATTTAGCAATTACGCCTCCGTAAAAGTTCAGCAGTCTTTATGCAATGACACCACCAAAATGAACTTGGCTTTCATTTTACTTCTACAGTATAAGCAGTTACAAAAAATGAATAACCATGGGCCAAAAATAATAGTGGGGGTGGGGAGTTTGCAGAAAGATTTTTCAGCTGATGCAATGCATCAGAAAGCATGTAAGCATTTAATCTGGCCCCATTTAATCTAGCTTGCTGGGACAGAGTCAATGGAAAGTGGGGTTGAGATGCATCAATCAACCCTATTTAGAAACAGGAATCCCAGAAGACCTATTAACTATATAGGAATGGGAGGAAAGATTCTCTAAAAGGGGAAGAAAAGTTACAGCAAGCAAAGTAAGCAAAAGAGCAGAGAGCACAAAGAGATGTGGGGTTCACCCAACAGATAACGGAACAGTTAAGAAATTAGGTAAATGAAGCAAAGCTTGGTTACAGGGATTCAAAGAGGAGATGGAAGTATGGATAAATAATATTTCAAGACTAATTTCCCTAACTCATCCTATACTTCTCTATTCTTTTCCTCTGATCTGGATTTTGGCAGGGTTGACTGAGCCAGGGGCATATCTCTAAAGCAGCAGAATAACTTCCAGAACATGGAATCTGAGAAGGAGCTGCTATGGTTTCAAAAGGGTCTGTGGGGAAAGTGGCTGGCTGGCCTAAATCGCCATCTGCTGTTTGTTTTGTCCCCCCTCCCCTTTTTTTGGCTCTTTCCCTGTGCTTCAGAAACTGATTCATTCCTAGTCAACAGCAAGTGTTGTTTGAAATTTAAAAACTTAATGTAAGTTTTTACACAATGTATTGGCTTTAACGCTTTACCATCTAACCTCTTTTTAATGAAATATATGGTTTTTTCCACCAGGGGTTGTTGCAAATACACTATAATCCTAATTCAATTTAATCAATGTTTATTGACTTTATTCCATATGTCAGTTTAATATCATTCCTGTGCTCCAGGCTAGGAATAATATAAGACTCCAGGTCTCTATTAGTCTAGGGGGAAGGATACTGTGCATGTATGTAACCACTGACTTACCTGTTAGAGATGTGTAGGAGAGGATTAACGCATCATATACATTGGTCTAGACTGGTGGTCTTAAACTGGACAGATGCACCTTGTATTGGAGGAACCTGATTTCCAGGCCATCAGTGGATCTGCCTGAGAACTTATCTGTGATTCTCTTTTCTATGTTCTTTTTCATAATTGCCTTTCTCTCACATTACAACAGAGAAGTATATAACACCGAAACACCTAGAATTACCATAGTGCACTGCCAGAAATGACAGAAAACAAACAAGCAAACAAACAAAATCTCTAGAATGTCACAGAAAATTAAAAATAAAAAAAATTTTAAATATTGGTGCTAGAAAAGTCTCCTTTAATCAAAGCTCTATAATTCACCCACCATATCTATACAAGATACATTTCCAATAAAATTTAAATTATTATGTTAATAAGTACCAGAATCTAAGTTGTTTGGTTCAACTGTGTACTATTAACCATAATGCAGTCTAAAATATTTGTTATACAAATTTTCAGGAAATAAAAATATATATTTGATTACATACTTCTGTTGTAAAATATGATAGTGTGACCCATAAAAGATACAAATATTCGGGTGTAAAAATGTATTACATTGGGATAAAATTCTGAGGGACAAGTGAAATGATGATATAATATCAAGGAACAAAAGAAGTTAAAAAACTCGTCCTTACATTTTAAAAATGGATTTTCCTGGTTATCAATTTACTGTCATATTTGGATTGCATTAGATACATTTAAACATCCCATCATTATTTATTGAATGATCCTATTTACTTCTTGTAGTACTTGTTCTCTTAAAGTCTACTTTATCTAATAATGATTGGGTTGCACTGTTATTTGTTTGGTTGGTTTTTATTTATATTGGAGTGTTTATTTCTCCATCCTGTACTTTCAGACTCTATATACACTTATTTTTAGATGTGTTTATTTTTTATATGTGTTTGTTTAAAATCAACTTGGCAAGGATTATCTTTTACTTGGAGCAGATAGGTAGGCAATTATATTTAATGTGATTATTGATATACATTGATTTTAAACTATATTTTAGCATATTTTGTCTATCCTGTCTAGCATTTGACCTTTTTTTCTCTCTTTCCTTGCCTTCTTTTAGATTTTTTTAAAATATTCAATTTTCCTTCTTTGTTTAGAAGATAAACACTCATTTGTTAATCTTTTACTGGTTATCCTGACAGTTTCAACATGCTTCTTTTCTTATCAGGATAGTTTCTTTAAACTTCTTTGTAGGCAATATCAAAGAATTTCTGGCGGGAAATCTCCACTTACCTGGATTCATCAAACTAGCTCCTTTTCCTCACTTTGGCTTTTAGTGCTAACATACTTCCTCAGAGTAGCCTGTCCGAATACACCTTCCCTCCAACCTAAACGTGCAATTAAAAAAAAAAAAGTCAACCCTGCACTAATTTACAATCACACTATATGCTTTTCTCCAAGTATCTTATCATAATAAGTAATATATTTCATTTGGATGACATTTAAGTCCTAGTTCCTCCATTTGAGGGTACACTTCATGAGATTAGGGACATTTTAATTGTGTATGTGTTACATATCTGCACCTGGGACTTTGCAGACAATAAAGTGCTTATTCGCAACATAATATAAGTGCTCCTACCATGAATGATTTTAAACTATGAACCAGATATCACTAAATGCATATTTGGGAACATGTATACAGTTGGCTTCAGCAAATGACTGAAAGTAGGATTTTTGGTCACTTGCATTAGAAATTGCTACAAACTTACTAAACTAACCCAAAATTCCCCTCTTTTTTATGGCCTAAATTCATACTTGAAAAAAAAATGCTTGACACATGGAATATTTTAAGATAAATTATCTTGGAATATATGTAGTTTCGGTTATTACATATGTTTATTTTTTTCCAAACCATTTGAGCATTCTTTTTATGTTAATATCTGTATGTTTGCTAAATACAGACAACTCAAATAACCAATTATTTGTTTCTTGGTCCATTTGAATGAAAGTTGCTTTAACTAATAACCTCAGCCTATTTGGGTTCACCAATTGAATAAAATACATATACTCCATATATACACACACACACACACACACACACACATATATAAGTATATATACATACATACATATACATCCTTTGGTGAAGAGAGCGGTCTGGCTACATTTAGTTAACCATATAGCTCACCCTGCACAAGACTAGATAGACACAAGCTTTCGTAATGCATTTTTATAAGTGCAACCCAACTGCAAATCTCCCGTTTAAAATAAGACAAGGAGAAATAGAAAATAAACACAGATCATTGATACATAACTAAGCTAAAGGATTTCCTGCTAAGAAAGCCAAGGATTGATCTACATTAAAAATGTGATTTATTCCAGAAAGAGAATAATTAAGCATTAGTCAATAGCTAAGGCATTTTAATAGTATCTTTCTAACCGCCGAAAGTGCATTAAAAGACTAAAATCTGAACCTGAGAAAAGCTTCATTAATTAAACAAAAATCCTTTTTCTTCACACTGGGAAATGGTCAAAATGCTTCCTAAAGTGGATATCAGATGAAACAGATACACAGTTACACATAGAAAAACTTTGAGCTCGTATGGGTCCTAGAATCTGAAAGCGTTAGCCATCTGATGAAATCAAACTGGGAGAAGAATTCAGATTATATCACTGACATATATTATCAAAATGAATTAATTAAGCATAGCCTGTGTGGAGGGTTCCCTCTGTACCCAGCTAAGCCCTGTGGACAATATTATCGACTCTTGAAGTATACTCCCTGACCTTAAGGTTCTTCAACCTGGACTTGGGGAACAGAACAAAGACAGGTGAAATAATAAAAATGTAAGTACATCCTGCTTGGATAATATTACATAACTAGTATATAGAAGAAGGAATGAGTGTGGGCTACGATATTCAGAGAATGCTGCCTGGAAAAAACTGTGTGTGTGTGTTTGTGTGTGTGTATTGAGTAGGGTATCCACTATTTTTCAAGATTTTAAGAGTGGATAGAATTGGGAGATATGGGAGGGTCATAGTTTTTTTGGAGGGAAATAGCCTAAACGAGGATTAAGAAAAAACTTATCAGATGTACACTAAGATTAGTGAGATATTTAGAATGCCAGTCTGATTTCCTTGACTCATGTGGGCCAGTGGGGCTGAAAACTCCATCAGTGCCTAATGACCTTTGTAATACTAATAGAAAAATAATGATAAAATAATAATAGGTGATCTAATGTCAAAGCTACACAGATGATTTAATTTTTATAACAGCTTGATGTATGTTTTATTTCACTTTACAGATGGGAAACTGATTCTTAGGAAGGATAAGTAGGCAGCCCAGATCACACACTAACACATGACAGAATTGAGCTTCAAGTGACTCCAAAGCTGATTGTATTAGATACATTTAAACATCCCATGATTATTTATTGAATGATCCTCTGCCACCACTGGCAGAGTTAAAGGGAGGTTACAAAAAATGCTTTAATCCCTGCTCTCTAGGAGGGAGAAGAGGACCAACATTAATTGTACATTTAAAAACTCTTAAGCTGGGAGGAGATCAAGATGAAAGAGTAGGAGGACTTGAAACTCACCTCCCCACCATGAACACATCAAAAATACATCTATGTGAGGAACAATTCTCACTGAAAACAAACTTGAAACTGGCAGAAAGACTCCTGTACAACCAAGGCGGTAATAAAGATCCACACAGAATGAGGTAGTAAAGGAAGAGAAGGGATCAGGTTGGGGCCTGTGCCCCAGGAAGGGGACCAGAGGAAAAGGGAGATTACACACTGGCAAAGATCCTCCCTGGGGAGTGAGAGTTCTAGGCACACATTAGATGCCATATTACTGGGGTCTGATACAAGAAAGACAAACCTCCTTGGCTGGTTGGAGGGCCAGTGGTAATAACAGGAGAGCTGTGGAAAGCCTAGACTCCCCTCCTAAGGAGCATGCATGCGTTACTTGCTTACTCCTGAAACAGGGTGGAGAAGGCAGATTGCACAGGTGGTTGACTGTATCCTGTGACTGCCCTAGCAGGTACCACAGCCTGAGCCGAGTGAACTCTCCAGCCCTGCCTGCTTCACATGGGAGCTCCATGCTGGAGTGAGGGCTACCATGACTGAGGAAAGAACTTGGCCATCAGACACGGAGGTGGCTCCAACTCAGAATGGTGTTTGAGCATGGTGGAGACAGTCATTAGTGGCACTTACCCTGGTGATTATACCCAATCCCTATAAAACACTCATGACATTTTTCCCAGAATTAGAACAAATAATCCTACATTTATATGGGACCACAAAAGACCTCAAATTACCAAAGCAATCTTGAGAAAAAGAAAAAAACAAAGCTGGACATGTTATGCTTCCTGACTTCAGACTATACTACAAATCTATAGTAATCAAAATAATATGGTTCTGTCCCCCAAACAGAAACATAAATCAATGGAACAGAATAGAGAGCCCAAAAATAAACGAACACACCCGTGATCAATTAGTCTATGACAAAGGAGGGAAGAACAGACAGTGGAGAAAAGAGTCTCTTCAATAAGTGGTGCTGGGAAAATTGGACAGCTACATGTAAAAGAATGAAATTAGAACATTTCCTCACACCATATATAAAAATAAACTCAAAATGAACTAAGGACCTAAATGTAAGACCTGAAACCCTGAAACTCCTAGAAAATACATAGGCAGAACACTCTTTGACATAAATTGTAGCAATATTTTTTTGAATCTTTCTCCTAAGGCAAAAGAAATAAAAGCAAAAATAAACAGGTGGGACTTAATTAAACTCAAAAGCTTTTGCACAGCAAAGGAAAAAATTGACAAATCAAAAAGACAACCTAATAAATGGAAGAATCATGCAAATGATATGACTGATAAGGGGTTAATATCCAAAATATATAAACAGCTCTTCCAACTCAATATTAAAAAAACAAACAACCCAATTAAAAAATGGACAGAAGACATGAATCATTTTTCTAAAGAAGAGATACAGATGGCCAACCAGTACATGAAAAAATGCTCAACATCGCTAACAATTAGAGAAATGCATATCAAAACCACAATAAAATATCACCTTACACTTGTCAGAATGGGTATCATCAAAATGTCTACAAATAACAAATATTGGTGAGGATGTGGAGAAAAGGGAACCCTTGTACCCTGTTGGTTGGAATGTAAATTGGTGCAGCCACTGTGGAGAACAGTATGGTGGTTCCTCAAAAACTAAAAATAGAACTACCATAAGATCCAATAATTCCACCCTGGGTATATATCTGAAGAAAATAAAAACACTAGTTTGAAAAGATACATGCACCCCAATGTTCATAGCAGCACTATTTATAGCAGTTAAGATATGGAAGCAACCTAAGTGTCCATCAACAGATGAATGGATAAAAAAGTGTGAGATATATATATACACACACATATATATGTACAATGGAATACTACTCAACCACAAAAAAAGAATGAAATTTTGCCATTTGCAACAACATGATTGGACCTGTAGAGTATTATGCTTAGTGAAATAAAGCAGAGAAAGACAAATATTGTATGTTATCACTTATATGTGGAATCTAAAATATAAAATGAATGTATATAACAAAACAGAAACAGGCTCACAGATATAGAGAACAAACTAGTGGTTACCAGTGGGGAGAGGGAAGGAGGAGGGGCAAGATAGGGATATGGAATAAAGAGATACAAACTACTATGTGTACAATAGATAAGCCAACAAAGACATACTTTACAGCACAAGGAGATACAGCCATTGTTTTGTAATAACTTTGAATGGAGTAAAATCTATAAAGATATTGAATCACTATGTTGCACACTTGAAACTAGTACAGTACTGCAAATAAACTACGCTTCAATTTAAAAATAAATAAAAATAAATAAATAAAACACTTACACATGCAGAGTTGGAAATAGATCCTGACCCATACAATTTCTTATGTGCTCTTTAATTCTTTCATGTGGGTTTGCTTCTAAACCCAGTAGAGTCATGGGTAGGAGTATGACATGGAAGAACAAGTGTGGGTTTGGGAATCAATAGGCTCTCATTCCAGGCCTTGCTCTATACTTTATAACTTTGATCATCTAACTTTCAGTCTCAGCTTCCCGAGACTATGCTCCTCTATAGAAGGTGATGTAAAACCAACCTTGCCTGATTGTTGAGAGGGTGAAGTGTGATGATGTGTGTTTCCTACCTAGCACAGGATATATGGCCCTAATTATTGTAATTCCTTTGTTTACCATACAGACAAAAGTCTACCTCAAATTCAATTATAGGTCCTTAACAAATAGAGCCACTGCCAGAATTTGTTGCATTCTGTTTTGTTTTATAATCATACATGTTGCTTTCATATAAGCATACATGTTGCTTTCATCAAGGGACCTATGTCTCAGAGAACAAAGATGGTTGTTCATTTGCTTCCATACACCTTCCACCTCGTGATATAGAAAGTGTCTAGCATTTTTTCAGACACAATCATGAAGTACTTTCTGTTAAAATTGAGAAAGGCACATCTAGGGAAGGCAGGAAAAAATGCCCAGATGATATTTTTATTATTGTCCCTATTTTGTAGCTATAGAAACTGAGGGACAAAGATGTTACCAGCCAACTTTCACAACTCATAAGAAACCAAAGGGAAGTAAATAAGCAAATAAATAAAGAAATAAATTTAGCTAGACATGATTACTATGTAAAGTATAATATTACAAAGAATTATGAAGGATGTAAGGTGATGGGGATATAATTTCCTAGAGCTTAGTGAGTAAAAAGTGAATAATAAGAGATGAAGTCTGAGTGTTAGATTGGGCTACATCATGTAGTGTCTTGTAGGTCATAGTCAAGTTTTAATTTTTTTCTGGATGTAATTGAGAAGTTTTAGGGAAATGGTATCATCTGATTCAGCTTTTAATAGATTACATTGGATGGGGCAGAAGGAAAGTAGATATATCATCTATTACGTAATTCAGACAACAAGACAGTGACTTGAACTAAGGTAATAGCAGTAGCTATAAATACCTTATAATCCCAGAAGTTTCTTTTTCCTTAGAACTTTCAAGGACAGAAGTTGGCCACTTTCTGGCTCTGACAAAGTCATTCCATCAAAGTCTGTTGCCAACTTCTGATTCATTAGCTGAGCATAAAGGGACATGAGTGTCCCTGGGCAGCCTTTGTTTGGTCTGTTCCCTCCTGACAGCTCTCTTCAATCCCACTCACATGTAGGGAAGATGGGTTTCTCTCTGTGTCCCCCAAGGAAGTTCTTTCACTTTTTTATATCTTTGCCTGCCCTAAGGTATTTACTTTTTTAAAAAAATTAATTAATTAATTTATTTATTTTTGGCTGTGTTGGGTCTCTGTTTCTGTGCGAGGGCTTTCTCTAGTTGCGGCGAGGGGGGGGCCCTCTTCATAGCGGTGCGCAGGCCTCTCACTGTCGCGGCCTCTTTTTTTTTTTTTTTTTTGCGGTATGCGGGCCTCTCACTGTTGTGGCCTCTCCGCTTGCGGAGCACAGGCTCCGGACGCGCAGGCTCAGCAGCCATGGCTGACGGGCCTAGCCGCTCCGTGGCATGTGGGATCCCCCCACACCGGGGCACGAACCCATGTCCCCTGCATCAGCTGGCAGACTCTCAACCACTGCGCCACCAGAGAAGCCCATCGCGGCCTCTCTTGTTGCGGAGCACAGGCTCCAGACGCGCAGGCTCAGTAGCTGTGGCGCACGGGCTTAGTTGCTCCGCAGCACGTGGGATCTTCCCAGACCAGAGCTGGAACCCGTGTCCCCTACATTGGCAGACAGATTCTCAACCACTGCGCTACCAGGGAAGCCCGAGGTATTTACTTTTAAGCTCCGACAGATTCAGAGAGGGAAAGATGAGAGCCACACGTTGTAATGGTAAAAATGAAAGGGAGTTGAAAATGCATAATGCAGTCGTAGATCAGAAGAGAGCTCGGCAGAGTGGTGAAGACTACTCAAGCATTCCTACTGCCTTTTGTTTTCTTTGATTCAAACACAATTTTCTGGCCCTCAAATTGCAGCTGACCAGGACACTGGGGAAAATGCCATACACAGGAGATCTCAACAGTCATCAATGTTTGACCATGGGGTCAACAACTGAGAACAGAATTGCATAACTTCAAATGAAAACAAAGCATGGCTACAGAACCAGAAGAGCCGGAGTGCTGGCAGTTTACTGGGACAAATGCTTAACTTGACATGTAGCTTGACCCTATGTGGAGTGCTGCATGCCCATTAACACACAATTCCAAAATCCAGTGATTATGGATATCATCCCGGACCTACCTAGCTTATTTCAGATCTGCTTCAGTATTTAATGTCTCTATTCTGTTTATATTACTTTGAGTTAATTCCTCAATCCTCTCCAGTGACTCTGGATTTATCATTGGCTTTCCCTACCTTGAAGTATCTCACTTCATATACCTGCCATAGCAGAGTCTCTCTGGATCAAACTCCACATATCTATAGCTGGTCAGCACCCTTGTTTGCCCTTCTAATATTCTATTCAGGGAGAAAGGGGAGATTCCCATATTAGGACATAAGCACACACACAAAAAGAAGCATACCCTGTTTTTTGAACTGACTCTGGGAAGGATTCTTCTCAAGGAGCACATCATGAGTCTAATCATTAAAGCTGAGGCATAGATCAGAAAATGACTCTTCTTCAGGCTAAACTAGTTCTCCAGAGTTATCTGTTTTGTGGACAGAGTGGAGAATTGGTCATAAAACTAAAAGTGGGGCTAAATCTGTTTTAGGAATCACCTGGCAGCAGCTGTGTAGAGTTGAACAATTTAGAAGGCTGTACACACACACACATGTTCACCTGTATCTGTGTGTAGTTGCCTCACATTCTCCACAGGAGGACGTATAGTCTTAGGAAGACAGCACACACCTTCATCAAAGGTACTGGTTTAAGAAAACCTTTCTTTTCATATTTTTATTATCTATACTTTATACTAATGTTTAAATTTACAATAAAGGGACAACAATAATAAATTAATAATTTCAAATAATCATTTTAAAACCCCCAATTCTAGAACTTAAACACATTTTTTTCCTTTCATAGTTGTTTTTCTATATTTTATTTAGTTAGAGAATGGTCTGTGTATAGATCTGTGTATTGTTTTGCTTTTTTTGTGTGTGCATATATGTGAGAGAGAGTGTTTGTGAGTGTTAGTGTTCTGCTCTTTCA
The DNA here is from genome assembly GCF_039906515.1 of Pseudorca crassidens. Classification (NCBI taxonomy): domain Eukaryota; kingdom Metazoa; phylum Chordata; class Mammalia; order Artiodactyla; family Delphinidae; genus Pseudorca; species Pseudorca crassidens. The sequence continues at coordinate 59,978,216 of NC_090304.1, forward strand.
TGAAGCATACTGGCATGATTACTTTATATTTTTCTACATAATCTTCATATTATGTTCGTTTTCTGTATAACCATAACAAATTACTGTAAATTTCGGCTTCACACAACATAAATTTATCATCTTACAGTTCTGTAGGTCAGAAGTCCAAGGCTGGGTTGATTCCTCAGCCCCAGGTCTTATAGGTCTAAATCAAGGTGATGGCAAGGCTTATTCCTTACTGGAGACTGGAAGGATCTGCTTCCAACTTCATTCAGATTGTTAGCTGAATTCAGCACCTTGTGGTTTTAAGACTGTCATATGCATGTCCTTACTGATTGCTACTGGGAGGGCATCCTTAGTTCCTAGAGTATTCTCTCTGGTCCTTGCCTGGAGCCCCATGTATCATAGAACCAGCAATGCCATGTCAAATCCTTCTCACATTTGGAATCTCTCTGATTTCCATTTCTGTCACCTATATTCTACTTCTGCTGCCATCTCTCACTTCAGCTAGAGAGTTTTCTCTGATATTGAAGGCTTACGTGATTAGATTGGACCCACCTAGATAATGCCATCTCCCTTCTTAAGGCTTGTGACCTTACTTATATATGCAAAACCTGTTTTGTCATGTAGAGTAACATATTCACAGGTGTACATCTTTCTTTTGTTTCTTTGGTTGGGACAATTATTCATCCTATCACAGTAGTCATTATCTTTAGCAACTTCATAATTTTTTTTTAAATAGTTGTCTTTTTGTTTTTTATCTTTTGTTTTGGCCGTGCTGTAAGGTTTGCGGGATATTAATTCCCCCTAACCAGGGATCAAACCCATGCCCACTGCGGTGGAAGCGTGGAGTCCTAACCACTGGATCCCCAAGGAATTCCCAGAAACTTCATAATTTTGATATAACATAATATTAAAGAATATTTCTTAGGATATATATTTGTTCTCATTTTTGTGTTTTGCAATTATAAATGATATCTTCTTACCTAGAGCTTTTGAATTATTTCCTTAATCAAATACCAATTTCAGCTTATTGCTATATTGGGTTACAATAGGTTTATACCAGTTAATAAAGTTCAGCCCTAAAAGTTTACTGTTTTATAACTACCTCTCCAGCACTGAGTGTAAATATTTTTAGATGTATATTTCAATTCTAAAATTGCTAGAGTATTAACATTTATTTATTAAATATATAAATCTTATATTATGATTGCTGTGACCTCCTATGTGAAGTACCTTCAGTATTATTTCCTTAATTATCTTTTGGCATCTTGATGCTTTACATAAGCTACTTAAAATTATAGAAATTAGCCACTCATCTGTCATACAAATATTTTTCCATGTAAATTGTTACTCTATCTTAGCTTAATACTTTTCAATGTAGTTTTATCCTTTTAAACTATTCAAATTTATCATCTTTTCCTTTCATCTTGTACTTTTTGATTCAAATCTGGAAAAGTTATTAATTCTTCACAGATCCTATCCATTATTTTTCAGCTCTTCAAATCATCTCTTACTAATGTAGGTGTAATTTTTTGATCTACCTTCCAAGGATTGATTTGCATACTGGGCATTTTTCAACAGAGGGCAGCATCTTGCAGTTGTTCTGCTTTGTGGGTGCACATTTCAACCTCAGAACACCAAATGTTCTGAAATCTTGCTCAAGCACGAACAGTGAACAGCATATACAAGAGCATTTCTATGGAAACAAATGATGTATTTTCTTATCACAGAGCTCTGGAAGGTTCTTAAATCTTCTTTGAAATGCAACAAATGCTCTTTAAATCAATAACTGTGGTGAAAACAATAAAGAAGTAGTGCATGTTAGAAAAAAAATTGAGTCAGCTTTAGAAGGCAGCAATGACAGAAGGTTTTATCCAAAACTTTAATTCAATTGATTATGACTGAATGACTAAGCCAATAAGGCTTGACTCTGCTGCAGATAATGTAACCAATTTGTGCAAGAATTGCAACTAAAGCTTTATTCTCTATACGATTTAATTTTTTAAAATCTGCATTATGTTTTTAATTATCTTCATGATAAATTCAGATTGTTCATGGCTCACGAGGCCCTAGCCCCAGGCCTCAAGATTCAATCAAGTGTTCCCTATTCTAGTTTACAGGCAGAGTCAGTGTTTCCCACCCTTGTGTCCTTATTCTGTTTTCTGTATGTGTGTTACTTTCTTGTTATACCTCAGGCTCTACCAGGACCTATCTTTACCTTATTATCTCTCCACACCAGAATTTGAGCACACTAGAGAGCACATAATAGGCACTCATTAAATAAGGAATGGAAAGATACTGAGATTTAAAATGTTCTGCTTATTAGCTTGGTAATCCTTTATTTCCCCCTAACATTTCTAATACTGCTTAATTTATATATATGTACATAATCCTGACTTTTGTCTCATTTCTATAAAGATTATATTAGTAAATAATGTGCCTTTTCCTTTGGGGGATTTTATGGAACTTAGATGTTTTTGTAAGATATTTTGAAATTGTTGATTACAATAGATTAATGGAACTAGGAACTACAATTCCATTAGATGCCTGGCATTTAAGGTACATCCACTCCTGATTTTTAAATGCATCACAATTTTAGCGCCACTAAGCTTGGAGGCCATGAAAGAGGTTAGGAACTTTATATTTTAGTAAGTCTGATTGTCTGGATTGATATGAAAAGAAAGATAATGTACCTTGCACTTTTGCAAGGTGGCAGAAGCAGAATTCATAATCTTTCTGAAATGGCCCATGGAGTGACAAGAGATCTGACATTTGTCCAGCGTCCATAAAGCAAAGATAAGGAAATTATAGAATCACTCTTGAAGCCCCTATACAGGGCGAACATTCCAACTCTGGTTCCTCAGGACTGAAATACTTCAAGAATGAGCACAAAGTGCTTGAACTCAGCTAATTGAATATTTCTTGAAAGCTTCTCACAAGCCAAGGACTCTGCCAGGTACATGCAATACAATAATAGATGAGATAGTATATCTGTACAGGGGGCCCAGAGTCCTAGAATAAAGTTGTGCATCATAAAGTTCCTTCCTTTTAGATGATTAGAGATCTAAACAAGTTGTGTCTATAAATGCTCTTCCCTCAATTTCATTGTCAAATCTCTACAAATCTCATTTCCAGAATCATCTTCCTTACCTAAATTACCTCTGGTAGACTGCATACTTCAAATATTTCCTCTGGACTCCAGTGTGAACTTGCAGAATTATGGTGCTGTGAACCACCTAGAGGAGACTGCCTAGAGGGGAGACTCTGTCTCTTACTCATCATTTGTGCCTGGCACCAGGCCTGGCACTAAGTGTAGAGTTGTAAAATAAATACATGAGTGGATACATGATTGAATAAATGCATGAATGAATGAAGAGTAATTTGTTAACATATATTTGCTTTTTTATTATAAAATATTTTAAACTGTTGGAGAATAAAAATGTGTTCCCACTTCCCCAGACTAAAAAATGTAAATATTTTCCACATCATCTTTAAATGTTTTTTAAAAGAGAAGTAAATTATTACAGATGGAGCTTCCGTACTGTCTTTCCCTGACCTCATATCTCCTTCTCCATCCTCAAAGGAAAAATCTTCTTGAAGCTGGTGTTTAATCTTCTCTTCCATGTTTTTATATTTCAACTTTGAATGTAGAGCCCCATAAACAACAATGTTATTTTTATTTTATTAAACATAAATGTTAATACTATCTATGAATTTTATTGCAATTTAATTATTTTATCCTACCCTATGCTTTCAAAATGTATGTTAATGACTAAACACTATTCTAAGTGCTATGTAATATTTATGAATAAAACATAAGTTATTCACTCTACTACAAATGGACATTTTAGAAGAATTCGATCTGCTGCTGTGATTAAAAACGCTGAGTGGTCTTTTTGTGTGTCTCCTTGTGCACAAATTCCAGAATGTCTTTAGGACCTGCACCCAGAACTGTAATCTCTGGTTCATTCAATATACACTTCCTCAACTTTCCTATATTTCTACATTGTTCAACAAAGTGTAAAAATTTGCATCCTCATAAGCAGGGTATGAGTTTTCCTTTTTACTTAAATTTTCATCAAACCTCAATTGTATTCCATTCATCCATGTTAATCCTCTAAGCAATTCTATACTTTTAAAATTACTTTAGATTCATACCACATTAATATCATGTTAGTGCATCTCTCACTTCTTAAAATGTCTCTCAAAATTATCTTTGCTATTCCTGTCCCTATACTCAGCAATATTAATTTCAGGATCAACTTATCAAGTTCTATGGGAAATTCTATGGTGAATTGTATCGAGAATTGTACTGAATTTGTAGATTAATCTGGGGACAATTGGTATCTTTATGATATTGACTCATAATCCACTGATATGATTTATAGTATTTTGTAATTATGTCTACAAAGCCCTTGCAAATATTTGATACATTTATTCCTGGATATCTTCATGTTTTCTTACAATTGTAAATGTTATTTTTGGTGGCTTTTTTTTTTTTTTTTGTCTGCCTTGCTATCAAGTTTTACTAGCTTCATAAAATTAGCAGGGTAGCAGTTCTGTTTTCTATTTTCTAAAATAAATCTTTAAACATCACAGAGATTTTCTTTTGGGAGCAGCAGACTCATTACTTATTCAATTCATTAAGAGATCCTTGGGTCAGCTTTTACATTCATTATACAGCAGTTATGATGTTCTTTATATTTTTATGGAAATTAAGAAATTCAACTGAGTTTAAAATGTTTTGTCTTATGATTTTAAATTCTCTTTTAAATATACTTATAGTTTTCTTTTATTTTGATATTATTGACTTTTTTTTCTTACTTACTCATAGCAGGGGTTGCATATTCAACAAAGAATGAGAGAAAGGAGGGACAGCAGAAGCAGTTCTTATATTATATTTTAGTATGACTTCTTTGAAAAAGAACAGGTCCTGTCTTTAAGATATTCTGGCCAAGGAAAACTGAGCCAATCCCTTGCATGGAAATCCACAGGATACCTGCAGTGGCAAACGCACCTCTCCTCTACCACCTCAGCTAGCACAGCCTGGAGGTTGACAGCTCCCACACCCGGGGGGCTCTGTTCTGGAAGCCACTGCCCTCCCCAGAGGGCACTTGCCTCCTTCTTTCAAAGCTACCTGGACTTCCAGAAAATTGGCTTTTCACCTCATCCTTCTATGCAACTGAACTGTCCATCTTCCCCAGGGTTGGTCCTGAGAGCCCGGATGGGTGTTTCTGAAGTCATTTTCCATATGGTGTCAGCCCTTTAAAGGAGCCCATCCTGGGAATCTCTGCACTTTTTACCATAATTTAAAATAATCCTGGAGATTTACGGGCAAACTGATGCTTTCACAGACTCTTTTTGAGCCTCAGGGGCATCTCTGGGCTGATGGCTAGCCTGCCTGTTAACCTAACCCAACTCCAGCCTTTCCAAAGGGGGCCTCCAGGTCTGAAGACTCAGCCTCTAGGATAACTTGGGAAGCAGGAATATGTCTGTCTCTTGAAGACTCATCATCATATGGCAGGAGACTCAGCCCTACAGGGTGCTGGCACCAGTTGGGCCAATTGGACTCTTGCATCCAGGCTCTCTCTTCCCTCAGAGGGCAAAGAAACCCAGAGCATCTCCGGATTTTAACCTGGCTCCCATTTAGGTTAACGTTCCTCCTCATCCAGCCACTAGGCTTGTGGTTTAGGGACAAGGGTTCCCAAAGACCTGAACAGATTCGGTTCTCCCAAAATTCCTTCTGCAGTTCAACAAATCACTCCCAGACCCTATTTCCATCACCATTTTAATTTATTTATTTTTTAGTTTTATCGAGATAATTGTATTTTCTTTCCTCTACTGATTGGAAGGTATAGATTTTAGTTATTTTTCAGTGGTTTTCCTTAAGTTTTGAAGATATAAATTGGCCTCTAAACTTTTCTAACAAAATTAAGAAACGCATTGTCTCTATCACACTACCAAATATGTGAGCTGTTTACATGTTTAATTACACATTTAACAGACCCTCTTCTGTGTCGTTACTGTGATAGAAAGTCTCTTCTCATTCTTCCTGTTAAATATCCCTACTTTTAGGTATCCAGCAGTTGACTTTACTAGCATATTATCAACTTTTGTGCTTATCGTTTTCCCCCACAACTTATTTCTGCATTTATTTTTCTTATCAATGTTACTTACTCTTTTTTTTTTTAAATTCTGGGTCTGCGGCGGTTGGGCCAGGGCCGGCGGCCAGGGGCTGAGGAGACCGGCGTGAGGGTTGCGGCTCCCGGGGGCGCGAAAGAGAGCTGGCAGCGCGCCACCGGAGGCCGCACGGCGCACCAGCGTTTTCACGTAACCCCCTTGGATCTCGCGAGAGTGCAGGAGCTCAGGCCTCCTCCCAGCGCCCAGGCGCTCGCCTAGTTACTCTCTTTAGTGAGGGAGTTGGAGTGCTAAAGTCAGCTAGCTTTGGTAAATAGGAAAACGTTTTCATTTTCTCTCACCCCTATGTGGTAGGTTATAGAATTCTAAGTTGAGTTTATCTACAGCATTTTGGATATTATTCTGTGCTTCTTTTATCTTAGAGATTCACCTAGTTTGTTTATATGTTTACCTCCCTTTTCTATTATCCCTTCCATTGGATGACAAACTCCATCATCTTTCAGGAAGCCACAGAGAATAAAAAAGGTCTGAAGAAACAAATAAAGGTAAGGAAGGTGTTGACGGCGCTGCAGCTCGTCAGTTTATAGTGTCGAGAGAGAAACGGAGAGAGCAGTTTGTTTCCTACTTCGGCGTTTTCAGGCTGGTGTGGCAAAAGGACGAGTCAATTAGTGAGCTGAAGATTCTGCCCGTGAAGGGTTAGATCACCAGATTCTGATTCAGGAGGGACAAAAGTAAACTCCAAAAAGGAGTGATTTTTACAGATGTATGTATTTTACTTATGTAACCGAACTGAACTTGGGTCTGCTTGCCCCTGTGCAGTGAAGTCAGCCTACTGACACCAGGTTTGGTGAAGGAAAGTGCAGTGTTTATTGCAGGGCACCAAGCAAAGAGCCCAGACAGCTAGTGCTTAAAAGGCCTGAATTCCCCGAAGACTTTCAGGGAAAGGTTTTCAAAGACAGGGTAAGGGATGGGGGTTGTGGGGTGCGTGATCAGCTCGTGGACATTCTTCTGATTGGTTGGTGGTGAGGTAATCAGTAGTCAGCGGCATCGACCTGGTTCCAACTGGTGTGGGGTCTACATGCTTGTGGGCAGCATCCAGTTAACTTCTTCCACCTGGTGGGGGTTTCTGTATCTGCAGAGCCTCTCAAAGGACATGGCTCAGAATATTATTTATAGCCCTTGAGGAGGAACTAAAGGTCCTTGACTTTGTTTAATGGCTAAACTATTATTATTTTGTCTTGCTTGACTGTTTTCCTTTCTTTCTGCATTTTCTCACTTCTCTGATTAAATTTACTCTTTGGAACTCAGGGAAGCCCTAGGCAGCTAAAGTTTCTCTTCAGACAAGAGGCAGGAGGAGGACACGGAGGGAGGGGGTGCTCTCCTAGGAAGGCCCCATAGGGTCCTGCTCAGTTACACTTAGAGAAGCTTCTGGTTGACTCCATATTAAGAGAATCCAATGCTGAGGAATTTTGAATCCCTTCAATTATCTGGAAACTTTCATTTTCATCTTTAGCCCTGGCTCAGCACTTTTTTTCCCCGTGTAAACTGCTCACTGCAGGGATGGTCTGACATTCTCTATGGGCTGTCTTGTTTCCCCACCCATTGGATCAAGTTGGAAACACAGACCTTTCTTTTTTTGCGGTACGTGGGCCTCTCACTGTTGTGTCCTCTCCCGTTGCGGAGCACAGGCTCCGGACGCACAGGCTCAGCGGCCATGGCTCACGGGCCCAGCCGCTTCGCGGCATGTGGGATCCTCCCGGACTGGGGCACGAATCCGTGTCCCCTGCATTGAAAGGCGGACTCTCAACCACTGCGCCACCAGGGAAGCCCAACACGGACCTTTTGACTAATTTCCTCAAAGAATCTTGATGTCACTTATGCCAAGGTGAAATAGATGTGACTGGATTGAGGGAAGACAGAGGGCCGCATTCACTACAGTAAAAATTTAAGTTTGATTATTAGATAATTATATTCCTATTTTTAAAAACAAACATATAAAACTGAAAAAAGAAAAGAAATTATTTCTTCAGCTCTGACTCCAATATATCCAGTATCTGAAGTCCTGGGATTTAGTCAGTCTTTCTCCCTCTCTGTCTGTCTGTTTCTATCTATCTCTCAGTTTATTCTCTCCTATTATTTTTTAAATTAATTTTTAATTGCAGTATAGTTGATTTACAATGTTTTGTTAGTTATACATGTACAGCTAAGTGATTCAGTTATACGTATACATATATCCACTCTTTTTTAGACTCTATTCCCATATAGGGCATTACAGAGTATTTAATAGAGTTCCCTGTGCTATACAGTAGGTTCTTATTAGTTATCTATTTTATATGTAGTAGTGTGTATATGTCAATCCCAATCTCCCAATTTATCCCCCGCCTCCTTTCCCCTTGGTAACCATAAGTTTGTTTTCTGTGACTCAATTTCTGTTTTGTAAATAGGTTCATTTGTACCATTTTTTTAGATTACACATATAAGCGATATAATATTTGTCTTTCTCTGTTCTGACTTATTTCACTCCATATGACAAGCTCTAGGTCCATCCATGTCACTGCAAATGGCGTTATTTAGTTCTTTTTTATGGCCAAGTAATATTCCATTGTATATATGTACAACATCTGCTTTATCCATTTCTCTGATGGACATTTAGTTTGCTTCCATGTGCTAGCTATAGTGAATAGTGCTGCAGTGAACATTGGGGTGCATGTATCCTTTCAAATTATGGTTTTCTCCAGATATATGCCCAGGAGTGGGATTGCTGGGTCATATGGTAGCTCTGTTTTTGGTTTTCTAAGGAATCTCCCTACTCTTCTCCATAGTGGCTGTACCAATTTACATTCCCACCAACAGTGTAGGAGGGTTCCCTTTTCTCCATACCCTCTCCAGAATTCATTGTTTGTAGATTTTTTGATGATGGTCTCCTCTCTGTTCTTACCCTTTTCTCTAATCTTTGTGCCTTAGGAAGAAAGAGATAGTTTCATCCATATTCTTTTGCAATGGAATCTCCAGACCCTACTGCCAAATAATTAAAGCCCTCCCTCTAGTTTACCAAGGATGAGGCCAAAGCTTTGCAATTACCCATTGTGAGGTAGCCCTAAATAGTGTCCAACTGAGGCTGCTTTCTCCAGATTCTCTTTACTTGCTAGAGCTGGGAGCAACACATGTAGTTACACTGAAGTTGTTTTTAATTTGTCTACCAGAATTATATTTTCCTTTATAACATGATTAATAAAAATGTAATTGAGTCCCTTTATATCCATTTATAGATAAAACAAACAAACTAACACTAGCCAGGGAGACTGGAGTGCCATGAAATCAATATATTTTACACTCAAAGTACTGATTGATGAGTAACTATGAGAAAGAAGAATAATATCTGACATAAAGCTCAAACCATAGATCAATTTGCACAAATACTGAATTACAATGGATTTATGTAAAGAAAACAGTGAGACATACTTTTATCACATTCATTAACATAAAATAATTACATAGAATAAAAATGTACTCTCTTTTACACCACTGACCTTAGAGAAATTTAACTTTTCAGTGCGTCTGAAGACACATGAGATATGAGAACACAGAGATAACAATTGTCTTAGAAGTTCCTTTGGGCCAGATGAAGGAATTCAGATTCTATCCTTTAATGACTATGATTCTATAAATGACTAAACCTTTTCCAAATCTCACATTTTTCTGTAAAATGGGAACTAATATATAATTTCTAAGGCTATTAGGGAAATGCAAGAAAATGGTATTTGTGAGGGTGTTTCTACAAATATAGAAAAAATAATCAATTCTAGTTCTTAAATGCTATTCTGTCCTTCAAAAGAGTAGCTTATAAATATAATTTACAAATATGAAAAAAAGTTAAAACAAAACTTGAAATATCATATTTAAATAAAATAGTTACAAAGATCGGGATTTATTTTCCCCTAAGACTTTTTGTTTTCCCCCCCCAAAGTTTTTACTGTTTTCATACAACTGCTTTTGGCTCTAAACTAACACCTTTCAAATGATGTAAAGCAATGTGATGTGGAAATTCCTAGAAAGCAAAAGGAGTCAAGCACACAGGAACAATCTTTATTCCTTTGAGAGAAGCAATTGCATAACTACAGATGGAAATTACAAGAAGTCTTATTTACAAAGCCATTTTTTCCTGTTCTTTCAATATTGGAAATGAAATCACTGTTAAGAGAGCTGTGAGACCTTATATATTTCAAATGATCCCATCACTCTCATTCTCTATCTTCTTGCCCAGATATAATGCATTTTCCATTGTTTCTAATTCCATTAATGAGGAAAAAGACATGCAAGTAAATGCCTGTTATAAAAATAATAATCTTATTAGGGTCACAAATGGACTGAAGGTAAAATATGATTCAAAACAAACCATTTTCAGAAGATTTAAAGGACTTCATCTGTAAAGTGGATTACCAGAACAATAACAACTTCATTGTCTGATGAAAATTAACTGAAATTAAATGCACATATATATTATAAGGAACTAATTCAAGTTATATTGTATAATGTGCTTCTTATTTTAAGTTATTACTTTACAGTCTAGGTTTAGATGACTCCAGGCAGGCATGAAGATTAGTTCTTCCCGAGATAATCAGATACTGGCCCCCATAATAATTGCCCAGAAAGGTTTTGGGAATAGCTCATATTATCTACACAGCTGGTGAGAGTGACAGAGATAGTAATACCTGCTGAGTAAGAGCTCATATTCTAGAGCTGAATTGCCTGTGTTCAATCTGTGTGACTCTGGGCAAGTCATTTACATTTCCATGCCTCAGTTTCCTCATCTGTGTAATGGAGAATAACAATTTTCCCTTACTTATAGGATTTTCATAAGGATTAAGTAAGTTACAGATATAAATAACTTAGAATAATGTCTGGCACAAATAAGCACTTAAAATCGTTAGCTATGGTTACTCCTAAGCCATAATGACCTTGTACCTTAAGATCTTCAGTTTATATTTTGCCCCTAGCTATTCCAGATCAGCAGGTTATTTCATAGACATACTGGCTATATGTCTCCCAGAACAGTTAAGAATGACTGTGAGGGCATAAGACCCTCACCCCTGCAACATGACCAGCCTGAGCTTCTGGGCCCTTGGGGAGGAATTGACATGAGTTTCCTCCACTCAACAGCTGGTTGCCATCTATAGTCCTCTTTTCACACAATTAAGTTGTAACTTTTACAGACAAAGGGGACCTGTATCATTTATATCTTTTTTTTTAAATTAGTTCTATCTTTCCATTAATCACAATCATCTCATACTTATTTCAGTTAGGCAAAAACCCAATACAAACTAACAACAAATGTAAACTGTAAAAGACACAACTGGGTCAGAGTTCAAATGATGTCACCTGGACTCTTGAAGTTTCTATTGGCTCTGCTTTGCTTTGGGTTGGCTTCACTCTCAGTTAGGCTCAGGCAAATGTGACCATGCACAACTCCAGGTTTATATCTTCACAGCTAGCAATAGCAAAGATGCCCTTTCTCTCCTGCTCTCCAGGAGAGTCTGAGGCCTGAGCAGCTCTGCATGGGACAAATACTATCCCAGGAACAATCTAAAGGAAGTGCCTGGGAAATGTGTTCTCTGATTTTCAAAGCAGAGGTCACAGTGCCACCACCATGGCAAAGGATGGGTGGCTCTGCTCTATCCAAACCACAGGGAAACAGAGGCTGTGTTGCCCTGGTAATGGAGAAAGATATTGAACAGGGAAAAAGCAGCATATCTGTCACATTCCACCTTTCTCTTGCTAACTTCTTTCAATTGTACTATCCCATCAAACATGGCTTCTCTGAAGTTTGGCATAGCAATTAACTAATTTTTAAAAAATAATTTTTGTATGCCAAATTGAACATATAATAGTGTTAAGTAGAAGGTCAAACTTCTGGATTCATTAATCTTAACTCTGTAAAACATTTAGGACAATGTTTCCTAGCAGTCATAGTAAATATTTGTATTTTGCCCCTCATATGCCTTTAAGTACTATAATTCCTTCACACTTACTTTCAGAGTTTTTAAGTTTCCTAAGTTTTGTTTTGTTTTGTTTTGTTTTTGCGGTACGTGGGCCTCTCACTGTTGTGGCCTCTCCTGTTGCGGAGCACAGGCTCCGGACACGCAGGCTCAGCGGCCATGGCTCACGGGCCTAGCCGCTCCGCGGCATATGGGATCTTCCCGGACCGGGGCACGAACCCGTGTCCCCTGCATCGGCAGGCGGACTCTCAACAACTGCGCCACCAGGGAAGCCCCTTTCCTAAGTTTTTAAAAGATTTTATTGGCTCATTACTAGTAGTTTATTCATGTATTCACTATTTATTGAGCATTTACTCTATGCTTATCACTGTGATCATTATTGGCTCTCTTATATGTATAAATGATATATCTATATATCTACATATATTCCTTAGTCCTTACAACATCCTAAATCATTATCATGCTCTCACATAGAATTAAATATAGATTGCCTTGTATTGTAGCTATTACTGTATGTATTTTATGCATACTTATTAGGAAATACATTTATTAAGAATTGTGTTGTCTTCATTAGATAAATTTTATTTTGGAATAGTTTTAAATTTACTGAAAAATGGCAGAGATACTAGTATATTACTTTTTTCATCTATATATCTACCACATTACTTGTCATAATGCCTTATGCTTAATAAATATTTCTAATATTAAGACCCACCAGTTCTGTTGGTCACTTTCATGAGGTAAAGAATTTAGAACTGTGTTTGGACAATTGTCCTGTTTAATTATATCCTTTTTTATTATTGTGGTATTATTATTAACTGTAATACTAGGAAATACTCATCCATTTTGCCCTTAGAGAAAGGATAGAGGAAATAGAAAATAAACAATCATCACCAAAACATTAGCTTTGGTCTGTTATGGGTGTCTGGATCAGAAACTGACAACAAGAAGGAGAATATTATTGGTTTTATCTAAATGAAAGATACTTATCAGAAACAAAAAATCATCTGGGAATTTGATATGATACAGTCATAAAGTTGGAATGGACCCTAGATATTATTCAGTCCAACTCTCATACTTTGCATATGAGGAAAAAGGTTCAGATGTGTTCAGTGACTTATAAAAAGGGCAGTGCACCTATTAAGAAACAATGTTGGAAATAAACCATGGTCTCTGATTCTAAATCCAGGACTTTTTTGCCTATACCAAAATGAACAGTATATTAATAATCACTTAGGCATTTCTTCTATACTAATTATTCTTTTGATAAGAATGTAGATTTCATCTCTTTTAATGTACCACTGAATGTTATGAGACTCTGCCATTGTGTGTGGCAACATCATGGCCTTTTTTGCCTCCAGGTTTTAGTGCTTGACATTGCTAGATTTGAATTCTGCCTCTGCCACTCCTTTTAGTGATGTGGTAATCATCAAATTAATCTAACAAAGTTTTAGTTTTCCAAGGTATATATAATAACAATCTAAATTTACTCTGAGGATCAAACTGGGTCTTGGCTTAAAGAACTTTCTTTAGAGCCTGGCATATAATAGGCAGTCAATTAGTACTGCTTCCTTTCTCCACCACTCCTGTGGAGAGGGATAATTTTTCTAGGAGACAAGATGGTTTAGAAAAAAGCCTGGATGTATGACTAGGTACTAATCCAAGTCTTCCATTGTTTTATGTGCAACTGATGTCTCTGACATGTGGGTTCTTCATCCGTTAAGCGGGGATAATATCTGTTTCATGTGATGTTATGAGGATTGAATGCCTAGCATACAGTAAGCACTCAGCAATTGTTCTGTAAGTTCTTCCATTTCCTATATTAGCTACCATTTGAAGCAAAATGAGATTTTGCTGATATTTTACATTTTTTTAATGAGTTAAAAATGTTATAAAAATATTGTTAAATTATCAACCTTGTTTATAATTCACTCCAGAGAATAAAGACAATGCAATAGAAAATGTCTATCTATAGCTCTTTATACACCTGTTTCCCAAAAAAAAACTACAATTAAAAAGTCCTAATAAGAATATTCGCCAGAAAAAAATGCTTTATAAGAAATCTAGGTAATGTCTCTTAGAATGTAACAACAATGACCTATGTTCCTATTTATATGTGATATAGCTAATATATTCAGTAGAAGGAGGAAGATAACAATAGCTAAACCTGCATTAGGTGGTTTATATAGTATCTTAAATTTTCAAAATAACTCTCTGTATTATTATATTAACTTCAGTGATGGGGAAGCAAGGTTTCTAGAAAGTTAAATTATAACATGCCCAGCCTGACACCTTAGTAAGGTATTGATTCTAGATCTGAATCCAGATATGGTTGCTATCGAAGACATTTCTCCTTTCAGAAATTTTATTGTTCTTTACTGCTACACTCTATTTTCCTGTGATGAAGATAAGATGTAATAAAAAATTAAGACAGAAAAGTCTAGGAAAATTGAGAATACAAAAAGAGCAATACTGCACCTGGCTCTTCCTTCCCTAATTACTGGCTTCCTATTCAAAAGACAATAACATGTACAAATACCTACACACCCATAGCTGATCATTTTGGTTGGCATCAGTAGAAATTAAAATGGACCATGAGCAACCTCTCCTTTCCTGGATACCAGTCTTGTAATTAATGACCCCACTCTTTCTACTACAACTAATTAGATTTTGTTAATTAGAAATTGAAACAAAAAGTGGTAAGTTAAGAATAATTTGCTTATGCTATGGTAGAATTTATAAACATCACATCAATGGTTACATTCTGCATAACTTTATAATGCATAATTCATCAGGTCACTGGCTACATTCAGCATAATTTTTTAGTGCAAAAACTAAAAATTGTGGATATTTTCTGCAGGCTGAAGTTTTGAATAAAGTATCAATTTCCCTTCACAGTTTATGAAAAGATCAGGCCCACTTTTACATCCTCTATGTCTGGGACACTGTTCTCTTCGAGCCTCTATGCATTTTCCTCCTGTGCAATTTGGAATCATGGCTCCATGGACAGCAGTGTGAGGGTTGAGCCTCAAGGCTGAGTTTGGGTGTAAGTTTCACCTCTTACACAAATTTCAGAAAAACACTCACATCCTAATCTTCAGATTTTCCCTTATTTGTAAAACGAGAATACTCTTTCAGCCCCATTTTGAGATTTGTTGGAAGGTCCAAATGAGAAAACATTTTTGGGAATAGTGCTTGTGTGCAAATTGTAAATGCCAAATGGAAAGACCCTGATATTCAGAGTGTGCAAGTGTGTGTGCACCAAACTTTACCGTTGCTACAAATCCTTACAACCTGCTCTTTCGCTTAAAATCTTTTTTTCTTGAAAGGCTTTGCTTTGCTTTCCTTTCAGTGGTGAATGTTTTCTCTGGAGTTCCTGCCTTGCTCTCCCTCCCTCCTTCCTCCCTTCTCTTTTGCCTTCTTTATACATAACCTTCCACATAACTCTGTCTTTTCTAATCATAATCATAACAAGAACAACAACACTGAAGGTAAAGACAATACCTAGTGTTTACTAAATACTTACTATGTGTCAGGCATTGTTCATAGCACTTTGTGTGCTTTATCTCAGTCAATATTCACAACATCCTCATAAAGAAAATATCACTACCATACTCATCATGGAGACTTCCCCCTCCATCCATCCCATCCACTGCTTGTGGATTTTTCTCAAAATAAATTTATCTCTCTCCCTCCCCTTTTTTTCTTTCTCCTTCACTCTCTGCCTTTTCTCTCCATCCCATCTCTTGTTGCTCCAACAACAAATCTGCTACATCTAAGCATTACTTCTCATGCTGCTATAAAAGTGACACAGATTATAGTAGAGCTGCTGCTCTAAAATTCACTTCATTCCTAATTCCTAATAGCTAGAAACAGCTATTTTTCTTTAGAAGGATCATCATTAATGCAGGTGTGGAATCACTTCCTGCAAAACTCCTCTGTAGGATCAGTTCAGGGAAAAACAAAAACAAAAACAGAAAAAATGACCAAGACACTGCTAAGTTGCTTGACTGATATCAATTCCTTGTGACATGTTAATGCTTTTTTCCAATGGTAAGAGCATGAGAGTTGAATCAGAAAGACCTGAATTCCAGAACTACACAATCATCACTCAGACCTCACCACCGCCACCATGAAACAATTGTCATGTACACATCATTTTATTGTTTAGTGTTTTCTCATGTAAGCTCATCATACTCTGCCTTAGCCAGTTTGGAAATCCAGATGAATAGCTTTTCCCCCATATACTGCGGACTGGAAATGCTAAGGGAAAATATGATCCTACTTGTGATGTTGAGCTACTAGTGTTTGGCAAGAGGTAGAACAAAAAGGAAACTAATATTGGTTGTGTGTTTTGCTTTGCTCCAGGCAAAGTCCTATGTACTTCACATACAGCTCAATAGCAGAAAGCCCATTTTCGGTGAAGTTCGTTAGTCAGGGTTGGTGAGGTTTAGTAATTTGCCCATGGGTCAAGGGCACAGCCAGAATTAGAGCACAGGCCTGTTGGCTTTCAAGACCAACGTGTTCTCTGTTCAGTTAGCTGCTTCACTTCTTTCTGGGAAGGAAGGTTATGCTGTGTATGTTTAAAGTTGTATTCTTATCATTCACAAGTAATTCCTTGGTTTTCTTGGGCAAGTTTGGACATAGTTCTGACTCTTGGAACATTAGTTGCCTGCCATTTAGGATATCAAAAGGGTAATTTATTGAATTATATCTTAGCTATACCAAAGTTAATATAACTTTAAAAACTTTTTCTAAGTTTTAATCAAGAAATGATTTTAGCCTCTGAGAAAATCTTATTCAATAATAACAGTCAAAATGGTAATAATGTATGTAATTTCACCATCTTAGATATGAAGACATTAATGGGACTTTTCAATTGATTCAAGCCTTTTCTCAAAATTTGGGTGCTGTGAAAACATCCCTTAAATCAGTTGAGCCATTTATTTCCTGGTGTTCTCATCTTTCTCTTACACTGGATGATTCTGCCTCTCTTGAATAACTGCAGTTTGCAAATCATTTTAATGTTTATTTCTCCAATTGACTTTCCTCTCAGATGTGAATAATTCATCTACACTTCTTTCCATGAGTCTCAAGTGCCAAATCCAATTGTATGTAATGTAATGTAATCTTGATGATTTTTGTGAGGAAAAGAAGAGAGAGTAAAGTAAATTCATCTTTTGAAAAATATATGGCCTTCATTGAATTTTATATGTAAAAGAGAAAAGAAATTAGTTGAAAAAGACAACTGATTTGTGTTTATTAAATACTACATATAACAATTCTGTGGCATAATATTTGGTATTTACATTGTGTTATGGGCTAAAATGTAAACAGAAATTACTTTTATGTTCCAGACAAAATGGTACCTTTCCAATGATTATATCATGAAATAAAATAGTTTGAGTTAGAAGACATTCAAAGACTTAAGGATAATAATGAAAAAGTCTTGGCTCAGTAAAAGTTGGAAGGTAATGGATTTGTTATTAGTTTTTCTTTTGAAATAGGTCCCCCAATTCTGGTGTTTCTTCATATTTTGAAAAAAATCTGGTTCATAAACCCCAACATTTTGGTAGTGACAAAAGAGAAGAATACCAAAATTAGAATACAACACTAAGGTAGATGATGTATTTCTAAATGGCTGCATGTCATGATTTACGAAGACGGCATGATCCTCTTCCCAAAGCCTAATATATTCTTTCTTTACACCTGATGAAACAGTGGCATTTAGCGGTCATAGTGTAGTTGGACATCAGCAAGACCATTGAAGGAGCCTGTTTCAATCACCCTATATAGGAGAAAAAGAAATATGTGAAACAGAACCTAGAATGATAAGTCTGATTAGGAGCTAAGTGAATCATGAAAACAAGTTTTTATTGGCTAATCAACTTCCTCTACAATGAGATTTCTAGTGATTTAGCTGAGATCTTTGTCCATGGACCACTTTCCTTCATTTAAAAGTTGTATCTATGACTTGGTAACGACACCAAAGAAATACATGCCGGATTGATTAGTTATTATGAAGATGGGACAAACCAAGCATGTGTAGAATAGGTATACTAAGAAGAACTAACACGTATTGAGCACTGTGCTTTGTACTTTATGTCATCTCTCCTAATCTTCATAGCAACCCTACAAAACAGTGTCATTACTAACTTTTACACCTAAGGAAACTGAGCATTAGATAAAGACACACTTGCCTAAGCAGCACCTAATTCAAACAGGGCTAAAATTCAAATCATGAGTCTACATTCCTCACAGCATACTATTTTGATGCCTGAGCTCAGTATTCCCTATGCTTTTGACATCATGGTACAGTTCTAAAAAAGAAAAGAAAGAAAAGACTTAGTTTGGATCCAGAAATTTTCAATTATTAGAAATAAAATATCTTTCAGATATGTCTAAAATTACTCATCTAAAATGATCTTCCTTTCTATGAGCTACCTTTGAAAACCCTACTCATCTTCCTAGACCTAGCTAAAAAGTCACTTCCTCTATGAAGGCCTCTCTGACAACCTAGATGTTATAGATAACCATTTTTTTCCAGCTCTTGTTTTCCATAATGACTTCGGCATTCATACTTTTCATTCATACTTTTTTATGCCTTCCTTGCTTTAATTATTGTAATAATTTAAAAATGTTTAATTATAAACTTATTGTTTTATTCTAATGAATGATGAGTCCCTTGAAGGAAAGTACCAAGTCTGATTTATCTTTTAATTTCCACAAAATATTAAATATAATAGACATTCAACAAGTACTTGAATGAAAATATAAAGCCCATAAAGAGCTAAACTGATCTATTTACATGAATATGCAAAATTATCTATGTAGCTTGGATATCCAATGTGTCTAAAGTTACTAGGAGGAAGTATCTCCAGAGAAGCAGATTTCAAAGAATTGCATAATATTAATATACATATGTTTAAAATCATTTTCAAGGCCTCAGTGGTATCCTTTATCTATAACCTACTTCCAAATCATATCAATTTGTCACAATACTTCTTGTCCCCATGACATTGATGGAAATACCACCTCTCCTTAAAATGACCCAACCCATCTTTTCTTCCACTCATACTTGCAGACCCAGGTCAAACTTCACCTTCTCAAAGCAACCTTTCTTAATACAACTCTAGTCCTCCAGCCCTTTTTTTAGGGGGGATGGGTTAGATGTCAGTTTTTATAAGTGTGTTCTGAGAATGACAACTGCCAATTATCTGGAGATCTGGTAGCTGTGAGAAGCTGAGTTTGGTGTAACTCCTCCTTCTGGAAGAAGGGAGGGAGCCCCAGGTTCCAGCTATTGCTTGTCCAGGAAGCCCAGAGGTTTAGGTGCTCAGTGTTGATTTTGAACAATCTTACTATTGCACCACAGTACCTAAGTGACTGTGGTAAATCAGTGTATAAATTTGATTCTGAAGGGGTGAGTACTGGGTACATTCTTTGCAGGAAGTAATATATACTGGGTAAGATATTATCAAAAATGCATTATACAACTGCAACTCAATAATTTTATTAAAGTACAAATTGCATTTTACTCCCTTCTTAACTCTCCATGATTGTTCCCTGCTCCCTGAATGTTCAACTATCTCACTATCGCGGCCTCTCTTGTTGTGGAGCACAGGCTCCAGACGCGCAGGATCAGTAGTTGTGGCTCGCAGGCCTAGTTGCTCCGCGGCATGTGGGATCTTCCCAGACCAGGGCTCGAACCTGTGTCCCCTGCATTGGCAGGCAGATTCTCAACCACTGCGCCACCAGGGAAGCCCCAAATCTCAACATCTTGATGAGGTCTTTACTCCCTCCTCTGAGCCCCACAGTGCCTGGTACTAGAAACTTCCTTAAAGTGTCACTATAATGATTGTGTTTTATTTCTTTTCCTGTTAGCTCTGGAGGATGAGACACTTCTCTTAGATTTCAAAAAATCCCTAGCTCCTATCACAGCATTCAGATTTCAGTAATTTTTTGTTGAGTGATTGTTAACAACAACAATAACAAAATCCTAACTCATATGTAAAAGCAATAGAAAAATACAATTGTTTCTTTATGGCCAACTATAAAGCATATAATTTTGATTTTTTAATATTTTCAGATATTGAAATATAATGTTATAGGGCAGAACAATATTTTAAAAGGTAATAAATTCATGCCAGGAGGTTTTATGAAAACATTATTCTGGATATGAAGCAAAGACTGTCCAACTCAGAGTATCTTGGCATGCATCTCATAAAAGGCTTACTTCAAAAGCTTAATGTATATACTAGGGTGCCTTTGCTCAGTCATTTTTATTAAAACCTGCTGATAATTAAATAGAAATGCTTTATGTGCTCAAGCTTAGAGACAGAGGTAATTGGTATGGGAAATCAAGGCAGATTAAAATGAGATTGTCTTAGGGAAATAGGTTTGTGCTTTCAGTGCTACCAAATGGGCTAAGAGCACCTGTCCTCAGTCTGGTGGACTGGCTCTTGAAAGGTGATAAGCAGGCTCTGCTACTTTCATGTGTCTGAGCCTTAAGAAAGGATCCCCAGCCTGCAAAGCATTTTTTTGTATAAATTTATTTATTTATCTGTTTATTTTTGGCTGTGTTGGATCTTCTTTGCTGCGCATGGGCTTTTTCTAGTTGCGGCAAGCGGGGGCTACTCTTTGTTGCGGTGCCTTCTCTTGTTGCGGAGCAGAGGCTCTAGGCAAGAGGGCTTCAGTAGTTGTGGCACGTGGGCTCAGTAGTTGTGGCTCACAGGCTCTAGAGCACAGACTCAGTAATTGTGGCGCATGGGCTTGATCTTCCCGGACCAGGGCTCGAATCCGTTTCCCCTGCATTGGCAAGTGGATTCTAGGGAAGTCCCCTGCAAAGCATTTTGAAATAAATATCTAAACCCAGAGTGTTCTAAACTAAAGAAAAAGCTTAAACAGCTTTGAATGAAGATTCATGTTTCTATTTTGTAGGTTTAAAAAATAGTGTTAGAATTGCCACATTAATCACTTAAAAGCTAGACATTAAAACGAAGACCCAATTACAAGGGATGAAAAACCTGGATGAGGTAAGGGAAGAGAAAGATGAAGAGAGAGATAGAAGGAGCTAGGGAGAAAAACAGATAAAATTAATATAGTTTAACTGATATGTAATTTGTTTCAGAAAACTGGACAGTTTAGGATTGTGGGAAGAGCAGTGGCTTAAACCTTGGCTCTGTCCCTTAGTTGCTACATGGCCTTAATTAAATGACTTACGTACCTTGATCTCCAATTAGTCATGCATGAAATTAAATTGATAATAATATCACGTTGGGGGAGATTTTGAGGAGTAAATAAAATAGTATATGCAAAGTGCTTAGCAAATAGACACTTCAATAAATAGCAGATTATTTTAATGAAAATTTTATCCTGTTATTCACTTGCTAAAAGCCCTTCTTTCTGGTTTCCTACTGTGCTCAAAAACAAATCCAGGGCTTCCCTGGTGGCACAGTGGTTGAGAGTCCGCCTGCTGATGCAGGGGACACGGGTTCGTACCCCAGCCTGGGAAGATCCCACATGCCGCAGAGCGGCTGGGCCTGTGAGCCATGGCCGCTGAGCCTGCGCATCTGGAGGCTGTGCTCTGCAACGGGAGAGGCCACAACAGTGAGAGGCCCGTGAACCCAAAACAAACAAACAAACAAACAAAAAACAAATCCAGACTTATACTTGGCGCTC
The DNA here is from genome assembly GCF_039906515.1 of Pseudorca crassidens. NCBI lineage: Eukaryota > Metazoa > Chordata > Mammalia > Artiodactyla > Delphinidae > Pseudorca > Pseudorca crassidens. The sequence continues at coordinate 60,000,010 of NC_090304.1, forward strand.
AGGTTTCCTCGAGTTCCATGTCTCCTGTGATCTCTCCAGCCTCACTCTGTGCCTCTTTTTTCTTGCCCACAGTGTTTCACTCTGACCCACTTTCAGTCCTTCCAACAGGTAATTTCAGAACCTTGTATTTTCTATCTGACAGGGACATTCCTCTTCCAGTAAATTTCATACATAGCTAACCTCTCTTAGTCCTTAGGTCTTTTACTAAATGTTACTTCCACAGAGAGCTTTGCCTGGTCACCCTACTTATGTGCAATCTGCCCTCTTAAATACACAAGCACTCATAATTCTCTATGATTGCACTGTGATTCTTTCCATCAGTGTACTTTCAAAACTTTAATCATATTTGTTCATTTACTTCTGCCTCCTTAGCTACATTTTAATCACCTTGAAAGTAAAGACCAGGCATGCTTCCTTTAGGTGCCCAAAAAATGTTTGTTATATGAAGTAGGGGAGAGGAAGAAAGAATAGTGATATTTTTCTGTGTGCTCAATGGAGAAGCAGAACATTTTTAGGTAACAAGTCAGTCATAGGAATACTATATACCTAACTGAGAAAGACCCTATACTTGAAGTACAAATTTTGAGCAATTATAGCAAAAACACTTAGAATAATTTTCTGTTACTACAAAGCAGTAAAAAAATAGATGGAAGAACTCTGTGGCACATATAAAAAGACAAGGTAGTGACAAATAATGGACACCGAACAGCACCAACTCAAGGAAAATATCCTTATGTAAACTTTGATAAGACCTTCACAAATTTTCTAGTAAAGACAGGAATGAAATTTGTAGAACTCCACTCCATGCTATTTGCAAGTTGTGACAATTTGAAGAGGACTGGTTAATTTAGGTGAACATGTAATTATTTTAGGCAAGATCTCAGTTGCTACTTATGCATTTTTGGTGGGAATACAAAGGTCACAGTCATTTCAAAAACTGTTATTTATTGATAGCTGCAAAATGCCCATGCCATTAAACCTAACAATTCTACCTCTAGGGCTTTGTCCTTAAATAAGAATACAAAATACAAACTAAGCTTTATGCACAAAGACGTTAATGTTATTTACATCAATGAGACAGAATAATCATCCTAAAGGCATTCACATAACTATCATGTAGTACATAACATTCTGTTTTCAGAGAGTTTGTAATATTATGGGACAACGCATATGTTATATTTTTTGTGAAAACAGATGAATTTAAATATTTAAAATGATAATTTCTATCTACCATTTAGAATTTTAGGAAATTTTTGAAAATGAACATATGTTCCTATATCAGGTACAGTTCAACCACGTAAACAAAACCGGTAAAATATATATCTATATATGGCATAAACCAATTATATTAAATATATTTAAAGTCTTATACTGAAAGCCTGAAGCCCTTAGGACAGGGAACAGGAAGGGAAGACCACAAGCAGCCTGTAACGCCACAGGCATGAGCTGAAGCTTGTTATCCACAGGTGTGCAGGCAGGAACAAAAATCCAGGAAGGGGCAAGAGAAGGTTATGGCAGATCCAGCTATTTGACGTCCCATCAGCTCAGGGAAGGCCTATGCACTCTTATAAAGGGTTCCCAACTGATTAAAGCAGACCCACCCCAAACAGTTTCCCTTTTGATTAACTTAAAACCTATTGATTAAGGGCTTTAATTATATCTGCACATCCCTTCACAGCAGCATCTGAATTAGCATTTGATGGAATAACTGGAGAAGGTGTGTGTGTTGGCTACAAAACGGCTGCTGTCTTCCTTTCATCTCCTAGCTCACTGAAAGAATGTTGCTGTAGGCAACACTAAGTGGAAACATGCTAGAAAAGGAATTTTGGGGACTGTAGTTCAGAACAACCAAGTAGACACATCACAAAGCCATCACATTCCTTTTATAAATAGAAAAAGAAAAATAAACTGATTAAAATCTTAATACCTGTATTAGCAATAGAAATAAAAAGGAACATACTATTTATTGAAACCTACTATGTGCCAGTTACTTGACATATGTGATATCATTTATCTAATATTATCAAATATTCATAATTACTTTGTCTCACTCATCAACTAGAATGAAAGTTATACAAAAGAAGAACTTGATTTGTCTTGTAAAGTGCTCTATTTCCAGTGCCTGGAAGAGGTTCTGGAACTTAATAATTACTTTCTAAATAAATAAATAAACCAACCAACAAAGAAATAAGTGTCTACAGCAAGATAATAAAGTAATTATCCCCATTTTACAAATAATAAAATAAAAATTTAAATAACCTTTCCTAGCTATGAAACAGATAAATGATAGAAACAGTTTGCAAATCCCTAAAAATTTGGTTCTAGAGTCTGAGTTCCTTGTGTACTGCTACTGTACCCACTAAACGTACTTATTCTTTCATAAAGGCCCTTTATGAACTGTAAGATGTCATCCAAATTAAGGAATCATCATCACTTATTTTATTGTCTGAGATAAAAAGGAGAGGGGAAGAGAGGGAGGAAAGCATGAGCAGGTACATTCGCATCCACAGAAAAGGGGCTGGGAAAGCAGAGATCCTGGGCTGTGGCAGGTGAGGTCAGTGGAAGGCCATTTGGTCTGGAAAGAGCCCCTGTGGAGGCAACCAGGCTCTAAGACAGACAAGATCAATATGAAAATCAAAAGGATTATCTTTGTTTACATCCCAGGTACTGGAGTGTGAGAGTCTTTGGCAAGTGAAGGAGTAGGCTGTAAGTGATGGATGTCTCACTTAAATGAAGCTTTGCAAAGCCTTCATCATGTACTGGCAGAAAAGTCACAAGAGAATAAATGACTTTCTTTTAAGTTGCAAGAGCAGGACAGAGGAGACAGACAGTGTGAATGTCACAGTCCCCATTCAATTGATTTCTCAGCTGCTCATGCTGAAGAGTAGTGTCCCGAGGGAAGAGAAGGCTCACAAACACAGAAACCCAGACAAGTTTGAATTGTCTGTAATGAAGCCCAATAAATTTCTTTTACTTATTTCTAAAGAAAATTCTTTACCCATTATACAGAAATGTAACAAAATGCCAAAATAAAAAGAAAGAAGAAAAATGAATCATTATTTCACCACTCCTACAGTTTTTTTTTTTTCAAGTTTTCCATTTTAACTTTTAATAGAAATGAGTTTCAGGCTTAAATTTACACACTGCAAACACACTTGCAAATCATATAGTTGAGCTGCACATTAATAAAACCAAATATATTAAAAGGCAAATTAATAAACCACAAAATATAGTGAGAAACTGTTTGGAATTTGCAAGCATTGCTCACTTGCTCATCCTATGCTCTGTGTAAAAGTATATTTTCCTTATGCATACAAGGATTCATTTACTGACTATAACGTTTAGAGAAATGTGTGGAGTGGGGGATAACAGCAGTAACATTTCAACTAAAATATAAAAAGGGATTGGTGATTTTTGAACAATCTGAAATGAAGGTAATTACATCATAGATCTAGGGGAAACTAGAATCCAAATTTAAAAAATTAAAATAAACCTTAACAGGAACACATCTAGACTATAAAATGAGCAGTGCCTGCCCCTATGAGAGTCTATCATTGGTTTACAAAGAGGGTGAGTCCCTTGGTAGGAAGTGGAAAATGTCACCCACAATAGGTAGGGAAAGCCAGTTGCTTAAAATAGGATGTTTTTCTAGAATAGAGTCCTCCATTCATCTTTTCATGTCTTCAAATATTTTCATATTTGTTGAGCATCTGTTCTGAGCCAAATACTGTCCTAGGAGTTGGAGATTGATTGGTTAGAGGATTAAGGTTTCTGGTTTCAAGTTGATAGACTGAAGAAGCCATGTGAATAAGGATTCTCAATTCCACACAAATCACTAGGGTTATAAAATAATTGATAAGACGTGCATGGACCCATTGGAGAGACACCTCAACTCTTCTCAAGATTTTGTATGTTTTTCAGAGGAGGTGATGCCTAAGGTGAGACTTGAACAAAAAAAGCAGGAATTAACAGGATGAAGAGGACGCAGTGGAGGTAGCAAAGAGGGAACAACAAACAGGAAGAGACAGGAGAGAGTATGGCTCAGTGTAAAAAGTAAAAATACTGTGATTAGAACATACCAATGAAGAGGAAATTAGTTTTTGGTGAGGCTTAACAGATAAGCAGGGACTAGATCATGAAGAAATTTGTAATTCAAGATAAGGCATTTCATCTTTTGTCCCAAGAGCAATGGGAAAGTCATTGAATTATTTTAATCAGAGGGATTAGGTCTCTCAATTCTGGAGGGATGTAGTAGTTTCAGAGTGTCAGGCTATCAGCTCAGACATTATCAGGACATGGGAGGGGTGGGTGGGGAAGCTTTCCTAAATAAATGCATTCCTCTCCCTAACCCTGGGGCTCTCCTCTGAGCTCCTACATAAATGAACTCTGATTCACCATTTGAGGAAACCCACTGGAACACAACCAAAAAGCCTCCAGAATATACTCTCATTAAGATTACACAAATACAGATCTATTACCAGCCTGGCAAAAGAAAATTATAGCCGTAGATCAGTGTCCTAAGGATTTCAGTGAAGCTACTTGTAACACCTTTAGCCAATTGGCATTGGAATTCTGGTACAACACAGTCAAATTTTTAAACTGAACTAACAGACTGGACAACATCATGAGGGCATTTGTCTGTATTGTAATAAGAGCCTACTCAGCAACATGTGAAGCCACGTTCTGATGGCATCTCTGTTTTTTGACTCCGATATTGAGGTTGGATGTGCAAGGTCTAAGTAGTCTATATCCAATGAGTCCTTTAGCTGCACTTTGAAATCAAATGTTCCTTAACTCTAAATATTCTTGTCCCTTACAGCAGCTTACCTGATCTATCCCTTTCTGTGACTGATGCTGCCTAAACCCTCCTTCCTCTTTAGACTCAGTCCAGACCTCTACTAGAGATCATTCCGCATTGCACTAAAATCATCACCTCTTTTGACCCCAGCCACCACCACTGGACCATGGGCTAATGGAGGGCAAGGGCTGAGTCTTGTTCAGAGTAGAGGCTCCGTAAGTAGGAATTTAATGTCTCATCAAAGAGCATGAAGAGTGGGAAGTCAGACTATCCAAGTAAGGTGAGACCCATCACTGTGGCAGAGACCCTGTACCCAATTTAGTCTCAACATCTCTGGTGCCCCAAGTCTCTTTATTTCCTGTCCATTCCTCTCTGCAGGCAATTTATGACGCCCCTCACCACTACCCCCAACCCCCAGACAGTTCTCTTTCTGTCCTCCACCCACCTGCCTCTCCCTCTGTTTTGGCTTCTGGTTCAAGAAAGGAACTAAAGCCTCAACAGCCTCCAGGCATTCTTCTGGGACTTTATCATCTGACAACTTCAGATGACATGAACATTGGGCAACTTATAGTTAGGGAAAAGAAATTTGAAAAGAAATATCTGGCAAAGCAGGGTTTTTACAGTTTTATATATAGAACTGCACAGCTCAATTGTAAAAGACAACCCATAAAAAGGGACAGGGGTAAATGACTGAAAGAGGGTATGACTTCTGGGTTGCTGGTGATTTTCTATTTCTTTACTTGGGTGCTTGTTATGACAGGAATATTCCTTTGTGAAAATTAATTGAACTGTTCACATGTAATTTGTGCATTTGGGATTTGTTTGGTTAACTTTGACAGAACGGTATAAAATAAAAGGGAATTGAAAATATTTTCAGATAGAAAATTGCCTTAAGAGTTGCTGGCCTGTAGTAGGCATTTGAAAAACTTTCCGAATGGAAAAGGCAGATAATCGATCAATAATAAGTACTTAATAAATAAGTCCTCTTCAAAGTTCCAAAGATACACCCATGGAAATCACACATCTGTTACGAAGACTTGCACTGAAATTACTCTCTTTACAAGGAATCAGTACACAGAGATGCAAGAAAACATTTATTTCTTTTTGGTTCTAGTTAATTTATAAGCACTATCTTAAATGTTATTTTTTAAGTTGATACTTGTATTGATTGGTTTAATATAGTTGCTGGGCCTAATCTTCAAAATCAGCAAACAGTTATGAACACCATTAATGGGCTAAAGATTTTTCTACTTGAAGCCTTAATTCTACTTAATTCTTGTAAGGTTGGATCTTAACAAACGGCACCGCGAAACAGAGGAAAGCTTCAAGTGAGCTTTATTAGGGAGCGCTCCCGGGCGAGGTTCACTGGTCCGAGAGAAAGGGGCCAGAGAAGTCGCACCGGGGCAAGGGTTGGGCAAGATTTTATAGGGGAAGAAGGGAAAGGGGTGTGGTGAATCTGGGAGGGCGCAGGGTATTCCTTATTTGGTGGTCTTTTCGGGTATCCTGGGGGACCGTTAGTCCCGCCCCTCGAAAGGCGGGAAGGCTGGGCTGGGTTCAAAGTCCCCAGGTCAGTTCCTGGAACTGGGTGGTCCGGAGAATTTCGGTCTGATGCAACCTGTGAATCTGATTGTGTTCCCCTGCCTCGGGCCAGTTGGCCTTACAATTCTAAGAGCACATTTTTAAGGTGTTATTTCTTATCCTTTTAGAATAAGGAAATGGAGGCTAGTGGTATTTAAGAACTCGCTATTAAATTCAGGTTTCCCAATTCCAACAACAGCTAGTCTTAATGCTACTTTAAAAAAATGAGGAAAGGAGTGGTAGTGAAAGATTCCTGTTTATCTGCTCTAGTTTCTAAGTCAGTTTGTTTTTTAAGGGCCCCAAAGAGGGGCTTGTGACCTCTTACCATGGGTGTCCATGACATGTGTGGCTGATCACATTTAAAGAAGCTGACTCAAATTGCCAGAAGAGTGCGAGACCTCTTTTGGGTTCAAGTATGGACCTGTGAGATTCTCTTGACAACAATCTAGCAGCAATCTTCATTCCCCTTTTATTTTGTAAAATCTGCACTCTATAAAATGACTAAGACGACTCTTTATGACCTAACCTCAATTTTTTTTTCTACATCTCTATATTTCACACTAAACACTCTTAAGGTATCTGTAGATCTATTTATTGAGTTGTAGGGGATTGGTGAAAAGGCATGTCAGGTTGACTTTTGGGTACAGGGTTTATGTAAGCAGAAAACAGTGTTATTAGAAGGAGCATAGTTTTAGAAGAAAATAATAAAGGAACATTATTTAAGGAGTTCTTACCAAGTGTCAGGTAATTTAAATACAGTATTGTGTTCTCACAGTATATTGAGTATTTCTGCCTTGCACACTGGTAAATAACTTTAGCAAATGCCTCACCAATTCATGGAATTAAGCCATTCACGCCAAGCAAACCATTTCAGAAAGATTCTACTGACACCTCACCTGTCATATGAAATCTACCCCAGTGGCAAACTTTCTTCACTTCATTCTTCTTGCTTTTCCCTTCTGTTTCAAGGGACCCTGTCACTAGCTTAAGCCTGGGCAAGACTCGATGACTAAGAGAAAATTCTGTCTTATATACAAAGAATATTCTTTCTTCCTTTACTTGAAAACCTCACCTTCTCTTCTTCCTAATCCAGAGCCATCTTTATCCTTCCTCCTCAAGTCTGGGTCACAGATTTTCTTGCTTTGATTTACTTGCTTCATTATACTTTATTTCTACCCTATTGTAGTTAGTAAGGCCATGCAGAAAATTTATCTTTCAGGGAACAGGTGATCTAATTTACAAACAGCTCTCTCTCACACCTGTTTAGTCCAACTCCTGTTGTGACTTCTATCTGTTAACAGTGAGTCTGATGGGTCCTTCTTTTTCTGGCTAGAGCCTCTGCTTCTTTTAGGCTTATTAACATTTCTCTATTTTCATTCAATTTAAATACATATACAGAGAATATAGATCTATACTTTTAGTAAAACTACACTCAACAGTGACAAGGGAACAATACTGAACCTTGACAGAAAACTATAAATTATATATTCCCCATTGTACAAGGGAATTATATGATATTTGAATATGGAAAGGTTAAGAAAACTGAATAAAATCACATAATTACAAGTGGCAGACTCAGATTTCTAAATCAGGTCTCCACAGAGAACTCAAATCCTGGGCTTTCAACCCTGCCACTTTACTGACAAAAAGGTCCTGCCATTGTATGTGGACTTTGCCTTATTAGTGCCATTGAGCTTCAATTGCATCATTTTAAAAATAATCTTAACATTATATATATAACTTGATGATTATGAAAACTAGTCTTAGATTTCTCATAGCAGAGTAACAGATAAAAACAATATCCAAATATTATCTAGTATTGTTATTCTAACTCTTTTTTAACTTTTGTTAATTTTCCTCTATATGATTTAATTATTGTTTTTGCAAGGTCTTTTTTTTGTAATCGATATCAGAGTTTCTGCTCTCAAAGTCTGAACTGTTAGAGCAATTCCCAGAGACAAATATTTAAGAGACATGAAATAGATCTTCAACTGGAATTACAGTCCCTGGGCATTTTACTTTTTTTTTTTTTTTTCCTAAAGGATTTTCCCTCAATTCTGTCATGTTAAAAGATAAATGGATGGTTGATTAGTTAATGTGCTTTTCTTCTAAAAACCTCTTTAAAAATTACAGCCTGAAAAAAAAAATCAATACCTTAAATAATTGTCAGTTATATGTAATATCAAGTAGTAGGTAGCCAGAGTAATTGAAGAAATTATGCATGGATTTCTGTGTCTGTTGGTAAGCCATGTTGGATGTCTTGCAGTCAAAAGAGGCTGAATCTGAGACTATCAGCAGTGGGCCATTATAAATGAAAGGAATTTTGCTTTCTCTATATTGTGTTTAGTATTCTGTCATACTCATGCCTGACAGAATAACTTATTATATTTTAATATCCTACTAAAATCGAAAAGCACATAGAAGTACAAGAAATACATATGAGACAACCCTTTTAGAATGGGCATTTGTATTTAAACATCTTAAAAATTTTAAGATTATTCTCTAATTCAATTTGTAAAGTTTCTTGATGAATACTATGTTGTGAAATAATATTTTATATGTGTGTGTGTGTGTGTGTGTGTGTGTGTGTGTATTTGTCTCTGCCCCTGCTACTAGTATTTGGTCCTTGATCCCTGTTCCTGGCAGAGTTCCTAAAATCCTAATTTCCTGAATGATAGGATTGTCTGACACAGAGATCCTAAATCCCTTGGAATTTCCTGGATGATAGGACCATCTTTTGTTCTAATAGGTGATGACTCTTGGTGGGCTTCTGGATGGGGGCTGGTCACTAGAAAGACCAATCCATGATTAGAAACTTGGAACTTTCAGCCTCCATTCTTCAGAGAGAGGAGGGAACTGGAAAACAGAGTTAATAATTGATTTAATATGATGTTTGTCATATTTCTATTGTTTAAAAATCTCATCATTGAGAGATTTGTTGTCAAGTTGTCAAGTTGTCAAGATGACAACGATGACTACTACTGTCATTATCACTATATTTTCATTTAAAATAACCATTTTTAAACAATAGGAATATGACAAACATCATATTAAACCCTGGAGGCATAATATGAATCGATGTGACATTTGTCATCCAAATGCTTGCTCAGGGTAAAGTTGTGTGTCTGTGACATTGTGACATTTACACGTCTCATTTAACAATTAGAAGATATCTTTAAGGTAGGCATTATTTCTGTATTTCATTTTTTAAAAATAGGAAAACAAAGCTCAAAGAAGTTAATCCACTTATCCATATTCACACAGGTAGAAGGAGCAAGATCTGGAATTCAAATTCTCTTCCCTAATACTAAAAAAAAGCTTGTTTTGTCACATGTCAAGCATTATTATTAGAGGCTTTCAGCAGTTGTGGAGTGTTGAATGGAACAAGAGCTTGAAGTAAAATGATACAGTTGGGAAATAAAGAGAGAAAGAGACATTCTAAACAGCAGAAAAAATTCCTATAGAAAGATACAAAATTATGATATGGCCAGCTATATTGTCCCAGGAAGACATTAAATATTCACATTGCTTGTAATAAAGGGCCATATCGGACCTGTGGCTGAAGAGGTAAGTAAGGGACAAATTATAGGATGTGATTTTATGTTAAGCTGAAAAAACTATTGGATGTTTTCAAGTAGAAGAGAAGCATGGTCTAATTTGTATTTATTAGGAAAAATTTTCTGTTCTTAATAACAATAATAATGGAAAGAAAATTTAGTAGTTTTGTCTTTGAATCTAAAGCTAAACAAAATTTTGTAATCCTATCAATTTGTTCAGTACTCTCAGCATGAGTAAATTTCCCAGTGGAAAAATAAATGTTAATAAAATTTGATTTTATGCCTTCCAGCAATACCTAGTTTGATATTTAAGAAACTTGTCATGTTCTACAATTGAAATGGTTTTTATCAATATATGTTTGCTTTAGGCATTTCATCATTAGTCGGCATTCTTGACTTTGAACAGACATGTCTTATTAGTATGACCCATAGCACTTATTTTATGGTTACTTCTAGTGCCACTATAAATTAATAGAATATTGGTGCCTGCAGCATGGATTCCATATGCAGAAGAGCAAATGGAAGACAATGGATGGCTTCTCTGAAGACAAGATCTTTCAAAGTTTATTCTGTGTTATATGGGATATTTATAAGCTGTAAGTGAATTTACCAAAAACTATTTCAATATCTTTATATGTGTATGTTTCTCACATCTCAAATTGGGGATACTAAAACACATTGGCCCAGGGACACTTATTTTTCCCCCAAGCCCCTTGGGTCCATACATAAGAAAAATTATATCATAATGATGATAATAACAGTGCAACTTATTAGACACCTACTCTGTTACTAGCATTCTGCTAGGGAATTATGTAATTTCATTGAATGTAACCTTTAAAATAGTTCCATATAGTAGGCATGTATGTCTATATTTAACAGTGAGAAACTGAAGCTTAAAGTTAAATGCACACAGTTATTGGCAGATCTGGTATTTGGAAGTTAATATGTATATCTCCTAAACCTATAAACCTATGTTGTCAACAAGTCATGTCATACGTCAGAGAAAAGGAGATGGGACAAAACCTGGAAATAGATTGACCAATTGAAGGAGGGGGTTATACCAAGGGCACAGGCCTGGAGAAAATTCAGTAAGAACAGAATGTCTACCTCTGAGGGTCTGACAGAACAGTAAGGTCTTGCAAGGCAAGATGTCAGAATAGGTGGTATATTTCAAATGATTGGTTTATGTTAGGAGAGAAAAGACCCATCTCTAAGAGGGAAAGAAAGAGAAAAACAGAGTAAGAACCTTTAGGTCCTGAAAAGTTAAGTGAAGAAGGCTGGAGCCTGGGGAGAAACTGGATTCTAGCACCAGAACTAAAGAAATAAGAGGCCTGGTGACCGTTTGTATCTGAAATCATGGTGGTACTCAATTATGGAGGAAGAATTATAAAGAGGGTAGAGTTTTCACTTTGAAGGCCTAGATTCAAACCTGGATCTGTCATTTACCAGCTTTAGTTAACCATGTTGAACCTTAGTTGGTGAATCACAACGTGAGAATAATATTTCCTTAACACCTATGATTGTTGTTAAGAATGGTGATAAGTTTATAAATGCTTTGAATATGGAACCTGGTAGTTAAAAATGGAAGGAAATTATGCAAGTAGCATTGTTTTAAAGAAGCATTTATATGACCAAAAATGTTGCATACAGCCCTATCTGCTAGTTAGTAACACATTTTTCTTTATTTTGGAACCGATCATTTTTCTTTATAAAAACTATAAAAATGTATTTTATATCATTCAGACCATATAGAGTTGTCAATTATTTTTCACAATTAACACAGCTGGTTTATCATACTTGCGGAGGATTTTTTTTTTTTTTTTTTTTTTTTTTTTTTTTTTTTTTGCAGTACGCGGGCCTCTCACCGTTGTGGCCCCTCTGGTTGCGGAGCACAGGCTCCGGACGCACAGGCCCAGCGGCCATGGCTCACGGGCCCAGCCGCTCCGCGGCATGCGGGACCCTCCCGGACCGGGGCACGAACCAGCGTCCCCTGCATCGGCAGGCAGACCCTCAACCACTGCGCCACCAGGGAAGCCCTAGTGGATTTTTTTATACTATCAATCTGTCACATTTCTGATACATGTTTTTCCTCACCTTTGGGATGGCGTCTTGAGATGTTGGGGCGGCGGGGGTGGGGGGGGGAAGCTTCTGTTGGTAGAGACATATCCCCATGTTGCACACTCCAATCTATTATTATTTTTCAGGTTTGTTTTCCTTAAAATTTCTATACAGTAAGATGCATAAGATGTTAAGCACACAGTTTGATTAGATTTGGCAAATGCATTCACAACATCAGTATACTGAATACCTCCATCATCCAAAAAATTTGCCTTGTGCTCTTTTTCAAGCAGATTCCCTCAGATATATCACTGAATTCCATTTTTTCTCACCATATATGAGTTTTACTAGTTTATTCTAGAATATTCTAGAACTAAATGGAATATTCACATACTTTTTTCCTGTAAGATTTCTTTCACTCAACATACATTGATTTCAACCATTTTTGTCTTCCTCCAGCAATGTGTGGGAGTTCTGATGGCTCCACATCCTTTCCAAAATTTAATATTTTCAGTCTTTATTTTTTCATGTAAGTATGTTTGTGTGGTAGCTCCTCGTGGTTTTAATTTTAATCTTCCTAATAATTAGTGATGTTGAATATTTTTATAGTCTTAATGGTTATTCATATATCTTCTTTTGTGAGGTGGCTTGTTCAAGTATTTTTCCTAATTTTTAAAAAATTGAGATATTTTTCTTTGTAATATTGAGTTGTTGAAGTTTTTTTTACATGCTTTTGATGTAATTTTTTGTCAGATATATGATTTCTGACTACTCTACTGAAGAGTTTCATCATGCTTTTTTATACAATCTGCCAATTTCTGCCTTTTAATTTTGGGGTGTTTAGATCATTTGCATTTGATGTTATTTTTTTGCATGGTCAAGTTTAAGTCAATCATCTTCCTATTTTTTTTCTGGTCTTTTCTGTTTGTCTTCTATTTCTATGTATATATATCTACTCTTTGTTCTCCGTTTTCCTTCTTCTTGCCTTTCTTCAGATTAATGAAATTTTTTATAATTATTTTTTTCTCGTTTGTTTTCTTATTAGCTATAACTGTTTAACTCTTTTAGTAATTGCTTTAGGGTTTATTTTATACATCTTTAACTTACCCCAGTGTATCTTCAACGAATATTATAACACTACACATATAAAATAGGAACCATAAAATAGTGTGCTTCCACTTTTTTTTGCCTCAGACTTTGTGCTATTGTTGTAATACATTTTACTTCTATATATGTTCAAAAAGTCATGGAACTTGATTATTATTTTTGTTCTAATTGGTTAAATAGATCAATATTTTGGCTGCTTTTTCTTTTCTCTACATTTCAAGGTTATAACTATGGTTTGATCACTAGACATAATGCCGTTATCTAAATTTCTTAATATATTTTAAAATTACTCAGAAATGTATGTATAGATATTTGTAAACAAACTTTAGTGAATACAAATTCTCTCAAGTGTACATGAACCATTTACAAACAGATAAACACGTATGCTCAGCCATAAAGCAAGCCTCAACAAATAACAGAGCTGGTATCATATAGATCATATTTTCAAACCATAATGTAGTTAAACCAGGGGTTAATTACATTTTTAATTCCTATAATTTATACTTTTAAGAAGGTACTTGAATAGTTTATTGATCAAAGAAAAAAGAGTAATAGAAATTATAAAAATACTTAGAAAAAGATAATTATATATATAAAAAATCAAAGAAAACTTAAAGCTTTAAATAACATAACATAAATGTAAAAACTAGCCAATGTGTCCAACATGACAAGTTACTAAAAACATTTTTAAAAGCGTCAGCAAAAGAAAGACTTAGCATGTTGGTATTTTATATAACTTTAATTCTGAGTTATTAGAGACAGAATTTCTCATTTTTGTTTCATCTTTATGTGTGTACATGTAAGTATGTGTATGTGAATATGTTTGCCTCGACAAGAGACTTCAGTAAGATATTTGATTACCCCTACTGCACCTATCTCTTGCAGTGTCTCCTGCTTTTGTTTTTGATCTTATTTCAGAACTTATTCCAACATTTTCTTCAGTTGGGTAATTGGTAAAATCTTCTTAGGACTTTTTTTATGAAATAATTTTATTAACCTCTAATATTAAAATGGAGTTATATTTTTACATAAACTATACAACAAAGAGTTTCATTCAGTGACTAAGAAACATATATTACTTCCTTGTCTTTTTACAACTAGTATTGCTTTTGAGAAGCTAATGTCAAAATGATACATTTTTTATTTTGTAAGGGAATTGCTCTTTCTTTCTGGAAGCATTTAGAATGCTGTCTTTGTTTTTGATGCTCTTAAATATCACTATAATGTATCTGATATGAGTTTTTTAACTCTCTTCTTTGGCACTTGGCATGATGTCCATTGAGATAATTCATCTTTCTTCATTTCCTGTAAATGTATCTCCATTTCTTCAAACATTTTCTTTTTCCTAATTTTATTTTTCTTCTTTCCTGTGGCTCCTATTATTAGAAGCTTCTAATTATATATTTTATATATCTTAAGTTTCTTTAATATTTTCTGTTTTTTATCATTCTCTGCTTTTTTGGGGGGAACGGGATTTCTCAGTCTCATACTTCAAATCACTAATTTTTTAACTCTATTCTACACTATCAATTCCATCTATTATCTTTCTTACTAAAACTATTTTATATTTTATCTCTAATATTTTCACTTGTCTTCATGATAACTTCTTGCATTTCAAATTGATAATCCAACACCTTGTCTTATATTTTTTGCTTATTTAAATTATTGGTGTTCTTGATCAAATGCTAATCATTCTAATGATACATATTGTGCAGTAGTTGTTTTGTTCTTTGGAGATAGATTACTATGGAATAGTTTCTCCTAAATTTGATTTATGAGCTCATAACCTGCCGGAGAGCTCTCTCATGTTGCACATTGGAGAAGAGACATCAGAAGAACCTGTTCTGGGTTTGCTTGCTTGGGGAAGTTCAAGAAAAGAGAGCAGAATTGTCTTTGTGGTAAGAATTACAGGGATCACAAAACCACAACAAATCACTGCATTTGGGCATAACTTTGGCGATCAGTCATCTAGGTCATGGCCTCACCTTTGGTTTTACAGATGTAAGATGCTGTTAGCATAGAATGGAATCTAACAGTACTGAATATTTGGTGGTACAGAAGTAGAAGAGTGAATGCCAAGAACTAATCAACACTTCCCTCCCATTTTTCCTAACTTTTCATCCCAGCAGACCTTTTCTAGTGCCTTTATCTAATGTTTGTTAACATCAGCATCAGAGGTCTGAACTTTTTAGGAGGTAAATAATGATAGTCTAAAGACAACAGAAACATTTAAGAAAGAGCTGGTTTCCAACTACTCTTCTCTAGTTGATTCTTTCATTCTGTCTCAGGATGTAGCCATTCCTCACCACCCTACAAACTCTTGAGTTCAAACAGCTTTCTATCTTAACAGTGGTTTCTCATATTTATTTTGCTTATTATGCTGCTGTTGATGTTGACATTATTTCCTTAATTCCATGTTTCCCTCTATGATTTCTCTTCAGATTGATCTTACAGGAGGGAAGCCTGCAGCTTGTATTAAATTTGATTCTTTGTAGGCGCCTCAAACAAGCTGTTATATCTGCATCCTTAGCATTTTGTGTAGTGCCTGGGTTATAGGGAAGCCTCAAAAAATATTGCATAATGATCATTTGAACAGCCTCTGGCCTTCAGGAAAGCAAGATATCCCTTAAATAAAGGTGAGATAGTTCATGTCTTAATGACTTAATAAAGACTTTAGTCACAGGTGAAGTATATGTTTTATAACTAACATAGTGGATAATTTTATATATTCATCCTTATTTCCTTTACTGCCACAGTAAGGTAAAATTTGTTCTAATTAGAGATTAGCAAAGAGAAGCAGGGGAACCAGAACCCAGATGGGCCTCCCAGTTCTGTGTTCTACCTTGCTGGAGGCGCTGATTTTAGCCCTCTAAATTTTGCTTATCATTTCAGTATCATTCTATCAAATGAGGAAATTTATTTTGTCACATTAGTTCCCAAATACAAATATTTTCTAGATATCAGCTGACCGTCACCCTAGAAATCAAATCCATAACCAAGGTGTATAATTGGCTTTATTTTATATATCACCTTTTAAAATGCATATGAGCAAGCAAGAATTTTTTTTAAAACTAAGGCTATCTTAACTACTATGCCCATTTATCATAATGACAAAATGTAAGATATTTTAAGGTGAGGAGGGAATAATGGATTGAAAACAAGTATGCAAACCTTAACTTTTGTTAGAATAAATTAAGGAGACCTAACTGCCAAGCTATGAAACCCAATTGAGGGGTGGCCCTGAAAGAAAATATATCACAACTCTTAGAAACCATTAAAACTGGTGTGGTAGTAAATCTGTCCCATAAAAAACAGGAAGCTGGTTATAGTGTCTTCACAAGGCCAACTTTGTGGAAATTATGGTTGAAGGTATTTAAAATAAACACTGTTAGGTAAAGTAACATATTTCCCTGTAATGCCAAAAGGAATAGAAAAACTGAGTTAGCCTTTATCAAACAACATGAATGAGTGGGGTTCTTTCTATATAACCCAAAACTGTGTTAAATTCTACCCAAATAGCTTCAATATGTTGTATATCTTGGACAGAAATTAAAGAGGTTGAATTTCTTTTGTGCTGGGAGTGAGCCCAAATACCGCTGTCTCTGTGTTTGAGGGGTGGGGTATTTGGGAAGATGGCAGCGACAAAACACGACTCTCTCGACTAGACTGTCAGATTGATTTCTTTTGTTTGGAGATCAGAGGTAGTTCGAATAAAAGCAAATGTAGAGATTTTTATTGTACATATTTATGGCATACTCTATAGAAAATAAAAAGCACATATCTTAGGTGTTAATTTCCATGAGTTTTGACAACCACTCACAGAAGATATAGAACATTTACATCACTACTGAATAACAGCTTGTACCCTTTAAGTTAATCCTCACCCACAGGCAGATTTGTTCTAATTTATGTCAAACAGATTAGTTTTGTCATCCATAAGTTTCATGAAAATAGAATCACACAGACTTCTGCTTCTGGTTAAGAAGTAGTAACTAAGATTGGATCTATCCTTCCACTTGAAACAAGTAAAAAAAAAACAGGAAAAATATACAAAAAAAAAGTTTTTATGATATTGGACATCAGGTAATGATCCCTGAGTCATAAGAAACAAATGAAGTGAGCCTTATACTTGTCCCAGCTTACTGTCATAAGTGAAATTCCAGGTAGCTGCATAGAGCTGGTGAACCCAGGCAGAGCTAGAAAGACTCTCCTGAGTAAAAGACATAGTGCTGAGTCCAAGGAGATCAAATTGGCTAGAATGTTCTAGAAAGTAAAGAGCTGCACAGAGCCAGGATTTGGGAGATCTACACAGGATTCCCCTCATGTACTCAGCAGAGTGCTAATCAGAGCAAATGTGTGGGTGAAAAATGTCCAAGAGAAAGTAAACAACCACTATAAATAATTAGAAGAAAGAGAACTCTCCACTTACACAGGCCCACAAAGAGTGCCAGGTATTAGTCAGATTGGAAAACTTCTTAGTTTAAAGGGTATTGGGTAGAGTACTCAGAAAGGTCATGCCTCAGTAGTTAGAGATAATTATCCCTAGACTAACGACTATCCTTATCCCATATAACATATCTTAAGGGCAAGACCTGAAAGGCTCAAAATGTCTCCATGTACCGTAACTGCATCCCAGAAAAACAAAACAAAACAAAACAATATTTTTATAAACACAAAACATAAGGTAGTGTAATAATAATGTATACATTAATGTAAAATCTGCAATATCTAGCATCCAATAAATAAGTTATTAGGCATGCAAAGGAGCAGATGTATATGATGCAAAATCAAGAGAAAATCAAAACCCTCTAAGAACTAGCACAGATGTTAGAAATTTTATATCAGGACATTAAAACAGTAATTTATAACTATCAAATATGCTTTAAAAGGTGAAAAATGGTTTAACATGTAGAGACATAAAATATCTAAAAACTAGAGATGAAAGCTACAGTGCTTGAGGATAAAATACCCATGTCTCTTCTAAAATTCTTATGTATCTGTATATACTTTATTTACCTTATTTTCCACTAGATTCCTTAGAATTTTTGAAAGTGTTTTTTGTTGTTGTTTATTTGTTTGTTTGCTTGGTTGGTTTTGTCCTCTAATCAACTGTAACATTGGGTCATCTCTCTGACTGCTTTGGTTGATTTTTTAATGACTGTGGGTCACATTTTATTTTTTACGTATTATGATTCTTAACTGAGTGTTGGATATTTTTGTAACAACGCAGTATAGATTGAAATAACTGATATCTATCTTAAGAAAGTGACATTTCTATTCTCCTGTCAGTTTGCTAGAGCAGTAGTTGGGTTGATACATGGCAAGGTTGAACTATTTTGGGCTTACTGCAGACTTAATTTGATTCAGTTTCGAAAGTAGGATCAAAAATTGCCTTCCAGCAGAGACTAGGATCTTAGCAGTGTCAAGGTTTTTGAAATCTCTCACATCCAGGTGCCTAGTCTCTAACCTATGGGAGATCTCTGGCTGCTTTATAGCTAGCATGCCGTTTTTTAGAGTCCTTTCTCTCTCTCTTGAGTCCTACCTGCAGTTTTCTGTCTAGTTCCTTTTGCTGCCACTTCCCTGCTTTCTGGATGACTGGAATTACTTTGTAGGAACTTCCCTTAGCTCTTCTTCCCTGCCCTAAGTCATTAATAATTGCAAATGTAAAGTGTGTGTCTGGGGTATTATATATATACATGCACAAATTAATAGTTACATATATACTGTTTTTCCTGAAATAGGTTCAAATTAATTATAATGTTTTCTTCTTAATTACACTATGAAAATATTTCTGTGGCCATACAGAGTATTCTAAGTATCTGGATGTGTTTCGTTTTCTTATTGATTTGAAGTGATTCCTTTTGTTGAACATTTAAATTGCTAGAGTTTTTTTTCTTAATTACTGAAATGTTGTAATAAAATTACATTTTTTGTTTCATTTTCAAATCATGTTATTTTTTTGTTTCCTTAAATTCTCTCTAGAACAATTGAGAGAAAACATTTGAGATTACAGACTTCCTTACAGAAAGCATGTTATAATTGTTTATTTGCTTCTATATGTTTCATTATTCCATAAACTCATCAAGAAGAGAGGTTGTGAAATACTTTCATTTCTGTATTCTTTATTTCCAGGATGATGTCTTCTGTATAAAGGGTGTACAGTAAAAGTTTAATGAATACATGGCCACATTCTAATTTCTATAAGTAAAATGGGCATCCACTTGTGCTATCTGCCCTAGTAACATACACACACACACACACACACACACACACACACACACAGAGAAATGTATATATATAATGCTATTACTCTGCTCTGGTATAGAACTGGTACAATGGGACTTACTGTTTTATTGGATCCTATCGATATTTGACTCATTAACCTAAAATGCTTTGGGCTTTTGGGGTATAAAGTCAAATTCTATTACAAGTCATAATTATTCAAATATAATATATTATGGCGTGTTTCACTTTAAGTCCCTGTCCCAAGGAAGATCTTTTCTGAAAATATTTTTCTTTTTTCCTTATAATGAAAATTGTATTTGCTTTCCACTTACTTTTTAATATCTCTTTTTCTTCAGACATCTTTTCTTAACTTTCAAAGAATCATATTAATGCAATTTCTTTCAGTACAACTACAAAGTCTAAGTAACCTAGTCCAGCCACAATTGCATGGCTAATGATCAATATCTAAGCAAAAGCAGCCATTCATCTTCAAAAGTCTGAAATTACACCTTTTTTAGGACAAAATGGGAATTTGTTTTAACCTTGAACCAAATTATTGTCAGGAGAAATTTATTGCATTTTAAAACGATAAGATAAACATATTTCAGTACAGGCTCCCATTTCTTTTTTGTAAGCCAGTATTTATTTAAGACTATTTTTTTTTCCTCTGTGCATATTTCTGGCTTTTCCATTCCAAGCTGTTTGCTGTTTTATAGCAAATGAAAATATGTTTGCAGAAATTGCATGTAAAACTGTTTATTGAGACTTAAATCTTCTGTGGCTGTTTGTGGTGTTAATTTTTCCCCAAGCCTCACAGTTGTAGTTCTCTCTCTCTCTCTCTCCCCCTCCCCCTCTCCCCCTCTTCCTTCCTCTCTCCCTCTCTCTGTCTCTTCCTCTCTCTCTGTCTCTCTCCCTTTCTCCACCTCTCTCTGCTTCTCTCCACTCCCTCTCTCAACCTCAACTCTTTCACTCTCTCTCTCTCCAAAGAGCCTTTGTGTAATTAAAATCCTGTATCTTCTATACCCTTGGTCTGTCCTTCAATCCAGTCATTTGGCTAGGACACTGTAAGGTAAAGTTCACCTATTTAATGCCACTGAGCAGATGAGTAAAGAAAGGATAGTCACATGCCCAGGATCCCAAATATTTGTATTTTGCATGTAAATATAAGAAGGTAATTTGCATACTATATTGGTTAGAATTTTGGTTTGGCCACATAAAGAAACTCAACAGTAGCTTAAAAACAGAGTATTATTATTTTCTGAAGGTAAGTCCAAGTGTAAACAGATTGGGACTAATACTGCAGGGCCATTGTGGTCCGTAAACAGGCTGCTTCCAATTTGCTACTATGCCACACCTGGGATGCAGTCCAAGGAGCTGGATAGAGAAAAAGAGCTTTGACCCCACCATTTAAACAATAACTCCAAAAGATAGCATGTATCTCTTTTCCCTCTTTTATTTATTTGACGGGAGTTAGTTAAAGGAGGTTACCTGACTGCTAGGGAGGCATAAAAATATGATACCTATATTTGATGGCCACAAGCCTACCTAAAATTTAGAGATTCCATTGCTGAAGAGTAGAGGACATAAATTAGCAGTCTCTGGAGATTCATTAGATTATGTTTGTGTCCATGGACAAATGAATGGATTAAAAAATATTTGTATATACATACACTAGAATGTTATTCAGCCTTAAAAAGGAAGGCATCTTGCAATACATGACAACATTGATGAATCTTGAGAACATTATGTTAAAGGAAATAAGCCAGTCACAGAAGAACAAATACTGCACAATTCCACTTATTATATGAGGTATCTAAAATAATCAAACTCATTGAAGCAAAGAATAAAATGGTGGTACCAGGGGCAGAGGGGAGGGGAAAAAAGTCCCTGTTCAGTGAGCATAAAGTTTCAGTTATGCAAAATGAATAAATTCTAGAGATTTGCTATATAACACTGTGCCCATAACAGTACTGTATGGCACACTTTAAAACCTATGTGGATAAATCTCATGTTAAGTGTTCTTACCACAATAAAATAAAAATTTAAAAAACTCTGTGGCTATCTGAGAAAACTAGAAAATTGCATGGGAAGGCATCAAATGCCTAAATAAATAAATGAATAATCTTTACTCTTAAAAAAATTATGTTTAAAAGAGAATAGAAAGACAGTTTCTATAAAGGGCAGAGAAATAGTATAATAACAAAAGAAGATGTGGAGTGAAAAATGTTTTTTAAGTGAGGCTAATATTCAACATTTTTCTGCTGATGGAACTAAGTTATTAGAAAGGGGAAATCTGTTGATTTAAGATAGAGGACAACCACAGGAGTAGAGTTCTTGAATGTGTGATATGAAATGGAATGAAATAAGTCAGAAGAAAAAGACAAATCCCATATGATCTCACCTATATGTGGAATCTAAAAAAAAAAAAACTCACAGAAATAGAGAACAGATTTGTGGTGCTAAGGGGTGGAGGTGGGAGGGGTAGGGCAAAAGAATGAAGGTGGTCAATGTGTACAAACTGCCAATTATAAGATTAATAAGTTCTGGAGATGTACAATATGGTAACTATAGTTAACAATACTGTATTGTATACTTGAAAATTGCTAAGAGAATAGATCAAAAGCTCTCATCACACACAAAAATATGTGAGATGATGGATGTGTTAACAAGCCTTATTGTGATAATCATTTTACAATATATATGTATATCAAATCATTATGTTGTACACCTTAAACTTTTACACAATGTTATACATAAATTACATTTCAATAAAGATGGAAAAAATAAATGGTGCAGACCTTAAATAAGAACAGAGTCAATTCAGTAGTTGCAATAGGAGAGAAGAAAGCTAAAAAAATTTTGGTCCACTTGGTGGCTAAGGGACATGGCAATTTTCTTCATTTACTCAGTCAAATAAGAAGCTAGAGCATTAGGTAAGATGGAAAAATGAAGAGAATGTTGGGTGTTGGAATTTTAAAGTGGGAGGAGAAGATATTAAAATAGTTTTTCAGAGAATTGGATGGAGGACCAAATGACTGAGAAGCTATAAGATAACTTTTTAAAAACCCTAACAATATAAGGTCATAAATTTAACATAGCATGTCAGTGGTAGCATATTTCCTGGAAATATATTCAGCTGTTCAGAGGTAGACATGGGATAGTCACAGAGTTGAAAATTATGATAGTTCAAGTCTTACAGACAAGTCTTCGAAGGGAAAAAAGAAACAGTAAGAGGTTGGTAATGTTTAGAATCAAAACCATGTGATGCTTGCTTGGTATGAAAAGAAGTAAAGATGTGAGGGGAGTGATAGATAGAAAAATGGTCAAGTCAATGCATTGAAGATTATGACAGAGCTGAAGAATCAGTGGGGTGAGGATATGGCTGGTGTGAGATGAAAAGCTAGAAGGTGGTGATCAAAATGATTTGTATGAGTATGGCTATGGAAATGCATGGCTGAAGTGAGTAAAATCATTGAAAGAAGGGGGTCAAGAGAAAGTTGTTGATGTTAGTCCATGAGTTACAGAGAGCAGAGTGGAAGGAGTTGTGCCTAGGATATCTGAGTCAGATTAAGGAATACATGAAGGATTGTAGGGATCAGTGATGACCTGAAAGGCTGAGATTCCTTGTGGTAACATAATCAAAAGAATTGCAGGGCATTATGCAATCAGTCTTAATGGTCACTCGAGGCAAGATGGTAATAAGTTCTAATTATAATCATTAGGGGGTAGGAGGTTGAACTCCTAAGCAGTTTGCTGTGATACAACAGGGATTTTTGTATATGGGATGTGTGGCAATCTCAACAGAAACAAGTATAATTCTGTAGATACCTGTTTAGATTTCTTAGTGCAAAGCAAAGGCCGGGTAAGGAGTAGGCTTATTGGGAGAACATAGATGAGCTGACACTTTTAAGATGTAGAAACATCTACTACTATGGTAAGACCTTAGCTAGGTGGTCCTGGAGATGTTACCAAGCAGGACCTTGGGGAGCCTTCATGGAACAGACCTCCCCCCAACCTCACTCCATGTCCTCTACATGCCTCTTGTCTGTAGAGAAACTTTAGCCTCCTAGGCCTTCCCTGAGTTCCAAAGAGTAAATTTAATCGGAGAAGTGAGAAAATGCAGAAAGAAAGGAAAACAGTCAAGTAAGACAAAATTATAATAGTAAGCCATTAAACAGAGTCGAGGAACTTTAGTTCCTCCTCAAGAGCTATAGATAATACTCTGACCCATGTCCTTTGAGCTGTTTCGTAGATATGGAAATCCCCATCAGGTGGAAGAAGTTAACTGTATACTGCCCACAAGCACGTAGATCCTACACGGCTTGGAAACGGAAGGTTGATGATGTTGACTCCGGATTACCTCACCACCAACCAATCAGAAGAATATCCATGAGCTTTTCCCATACCCTACAACTCCCTTCCCTCACCCTGTCTTTAAAAACCTTTCCCTGAAAGCCTTTGGGGAGTTTGGGCCTTTTAAGCACTAGCTACCTGAACTCCTTGTTTAGCGCTCTGCAATAAATGCTGCAATTCCCTTCACCAAAACATGGTGTCAAAAAGACATAAGTGGCTTTACTGCATGTGGGCAAGTGGACCCAAGTTTAGTTCGGTAACAGAAATACAGATGAATCTTAAAGATCCTCTTAAGATATGCATTCTTGGAGCTCTGTCATTTTGCTCACTGACTGATGCAGAGTTACTTAATAGGTACTAACTGTATAAATCTCTGAAAGCCACCATTTACTCTTCCCTAGGCTACACCTCATTTAATCCTCACAATAACTACATAAGAGAGTAATGTAATTAGCTTTATCTACATTTTATAGATAAAGGAACTGACATTTGAAAAGAAAAAAGAAATCTTTCTCAGGTCATGTAGCTAATAAGTGACAAAGCCTGAATTCAAACTCAGAACACCTGATTTAAAGCCTGTATTCTTATAATGAAAAGAAAATGATACAGCCCACCTCTTAGGGCGAAATTCATGTTATATCTGGAAGAAAGGGTGGTGAACTGCCAAATGTAGCACAGTGTGATACCCAAGTGCGCAAGAAGCATAGAAGAGATAACATTTGAAACATATATTGAAGAAACAGTAAAAAATATTCAGATAAGAAGAAGAAGAAGATGTCATTCTAAGCAAGGATATTAACAAAGGGATGGCTCAATGGTGTGAATGAACACAATGGGGTTTTGGAACAATGAGCAGGTTTTGTGATAAGTGATTAAAATGTAGGAGTGTGTGTGTGTGTGTATGTCTGTGTCTGAGTCTAAATTCTGGGGGTTTAGAAGGGCTGGATATAAATAATAATGAGTCTTGCATTTAGTTCTAAAAAATTTGGACTTTATCCTGAAGGCATTAATAAAGTATTAAACCCTTTTTTCAAAAAGTAAGCAACGTATTTAAATTTCTCGGGTTTTATTTGGGGGGCCGCATGCCACATGGCATGCCAGATCTTAGTTCATTGACCAGGGATCGAACCTCTACCCCCTGACGTGGAAGCACAGAGTCTTAACCACTTCACCACCAGGGAAGTCCCAGATTTGTGTTTTAGAATTATCGCTTTGCAAAGAGTGTGGATGATTGATTAAAAAGTGTTAACCGTTGAAGGGAGGAGGTGATTGCAATATGTAAAATTGCCTGTGTTGTACATTATTGCTCAGTAAATATTAAGTCTGAAGCCAAAACAACTATTTTTTTCTCATTGCCCAGACATCTGGTTTGATTAACATTTCTTTCAACGTACCAGCTAAAATTGACTAGTTGTGGGGTATCATAGTAACATAACTATACATAGATAAAGATAATCCCAAAATAAGACTCAGAAAGACAGAAGTGGCACATAAGAGGTTAGGAATGCTGTATAATGCAACTGGCATTCTGTGTGTGTGTGTGTATGTGAATGTTAGTGTGTGTGTGTGTGGGAGAGAGAGGTGTGAAGGGGCTCAGCAGATGCCAGTTTGAGAAAAGGAAGATTTAAGCCACATGCAGCTTTGTAGCTAATCTGTGAGGTTGCTGAGGAACAAGCCTATGATTCTCCTGTCACTTCAGTAGAAGACAAATGCCATGTATCACCAAATATTACACCCCAAATGGCAAGACACTGTGAAACAATTGCTCTCACTTTTCTTTTTCTAGATTCACATACCAGTTCATGTGAAAGAGCCTTAGTGATTGGAAATGTCAAAGAGTTAAACGTGGCATGAAGAGGGATACAAACTCTAGGGGAACGGAAAGCATATTTTTATTTTTTAACATCTTTATTGAAGTATAATTGCTTTACAGTGGTGTGTTAGTTTCTGCTTTATAACAAAGTGAATCAGCTATACGTGTACATATATCCCCATATCCCCTCCCTCTTGCGTCTCCCTCCCACCCTCCCGATCCCACCACTCTAGGTGGTCACAAAGCACCAAGCTGATCTCCCTGTGCTATGCAGCTGCTTCCAACTAGGTATCTATTTTACATTTGGTAGTGTATATATGTCAGTGCCACTCTATCACTTCGTCCCAGCTTATCCTTCCCTCTCTTCATGTCCTCAAGTCCATTCTCTACATCTGCATCTTTATTCCTGTGCTGCCCCTACATTCTTCAGAACCTTTTGTTTGTTTCCTTGTTTGTTTAGATCGTGTATATATGTGTTAGCATATGGTATTTGTTTTTCTCTTTCTGACTTCACTCTGTATGACAGACTCTAAGTCCAACCACCTCACTACAGATAACTCAATTTCATTTCTTTTTATGCCTGAGTAATATTCCATTGTATATATGTACCACATCTTCTTTATCCATTCATCTGTCAGTGGACACTTAGGTTGCTTCCATGTCCTGGCTATTGTAAATAGAGCTGCAGTGAACATTGTGGTACATGACTTTTTTTGAATTATGGTTTTCACAGTGTATTTGCCCAGTAGTGGGATTGCTGGGTCATATGGAAGTTCTATTTTCAGTTTTTTAAGGAACCTCCATACTGTGCTCCATAGTGGCTGTATCAGCTCACATTCCCACCAACACTGCAAGAGGGTTCCCTTTTCTCTACACCCTCTCCAGCATTTATTGTTCATAGATTATTTGACGATGGCCATTCTGACTGGTGTGAGGTGATACCTCATAGTAGTTTTGATTTGCATTTTTCTAATGATTAGTGATGTTGAGCATTCTTTCATGTGTTTGTTGGCAATCTTTATATCTTCTTTGGAGAAATGTCTGTTTAGGTCTTCTGCCCATTTTTGGATTGAGTTGTTTGTTTTTTTGATGTTGAGCTGCCTGAGCTACTTATAATTTTGGAGATTAATCCTTTGTCAGTTGCTTCATTTGCAAATACTTTCTCCCATTCTGAGGGTTGTCTTTTTGTCTTGTTTATGGTTTCCTTTGCTGTGCAAAAGCTTTTAAGTTTCATTATATCCCATTTGTTTATTTCTGTTTTTCTTTCCATTTCTCTAGGAGGTGGGTCAAAAAGGATTTTACTGTGATTTATGTCATAGAGTGTTCTACCTATGTTTTTCTCTGAGAGTCTTATAGTGTCTGGCCTTACATTTAGATATTCAATCCATTTTGAGTTTATTTTTGTGTATGGTGTTAGGGAGTGTTCTAATTTCATTCTTTTATATGTAGCTCTCCAGTTTTCCCAGAACCACTTATTGAAGAGGCTATCTTTTCTCCATTGTATATTCTTGCCTCCTTTATCAAAGAAAAGGTAACCATATGTGCGTGGCTTTCTCTCTGGGCTTTTTACCCTGTTCCATTAATCTATATTTCTGTTTTTGTGCCAGTACCATACTGTCTTGATTACTTTAGCTTTGTAGTATAGTCTGAAGTCAGGGAGTCTGATTCCTCCAGCTCCATTGTTGTTCTCAAGATTCTTTGGCTATTTGGAGTCTTCTGTTTTTCCATACAAATTGAGAAATTTTTTGTTCTAGTTCTGTGAAAAATGCCATGGGTAGTTTGATAGGGATTGCATTGAATATGTAGGTTGCTTTGGGTAGTATAGTCATTTTCACAATGTTGATTCTTCCAATCCAAGAACATGGTATATCTCTCATCTCTTTGTATCGTCTTTAATTTCTTTCATCAGCGCCTTATAATTTTCTGCATACAGGTCTTTTGTCTCCCCAGGTAGGTTTATTCCTAGGTATCTTATTCTTTTTGTTGCAATGGTAAATGGGAGTGTTTCCTTAATTTCTCTTTCAGATTTTTCGTCATTAGTGTGTCGGAATGCAAGAGATTTCTGTGCATTAATTTTGTATCCTGCTACTTTAGAAAATTCATTGATTAGCTCTAGTAGTTTTCTGGTAGAGTCTTTAGGATGCTTTATGTATAGTATCATGTTATCTGCAATTAGTGACAGCTTTACTTCTTCTTTTCCAGTTTGGATTCCTTTTATTTCTTTTTCCTCTCTGATTGCTGTGCCTTAAACTTCCAAAACTATGTTGAATAATAGTGGTGAGAGTCGGCAACCTTTTCTTGTTCCTCATCTTAGTGGAAGTGGTTTCAGTTTTTCACCATTAAGAAGGATGTTGGCTGTGGGTTTGTCATGTATGGCCTTTAATATGTTGAGGTAAGTTCCCTCTATGCCTACTTTCTGGAGGGTTTTTATCATAAATGGGTGTTGAATTTTGTTGAGATTATCATATGGTTTTTCTCCTTCAGTTTGTTAATATGGTGTATCACATTGATTGATCTGCGTATATTGAAGAATCCTTGCATTCCTGGGATAAACCCCACTTGATCATGGTGTATGATCCTTTTAATGTGCTGTTGGAATTTGTTTGCTAGTATTTTGTTGAAAATTTTTGCATCTATGTTCATCAGTGTTATTGGTCTGTAGTTTTCTTTCTTTGTGACATCTTTGTCTGGTTTTGGTATCAAGGTGATGGTGGCCTCGTAGAAGGAATTTGGGAGTGCTCCTCCCTCTGCTGTATTTTGGAAGAGTTTGAGAAGGATAGGTGTTAGCTCTTCTCTAAATGTTTGATAGGATTCGCCTGTGTAGCCATCTGGTCCTGGGCTTTTGTTTGTTGGAAGATTTTTAATCACAGTCTCAATTTCAGGGCTTGAGTTTGGTCTGTTTATATTTTCTATTTCTTCCTGGTTCAGTCTTGAAGGTTGTGCATTTCTAAGAATTTCTCCATTTCTTCCAGGTTGTCCATTTTATTGGCATATAGTTGTTTGTAGTAATCTCTCATGATCCTTTGTATTTCTGCAGTGTCATTTGTTACTTTTCATTTTTCATTTCTAATTCTATTGATTTGAGTCTTCTCCCTTTTTTCTTGATGTGTCTGGCTAATGGTATATCAATTTTGTTTATCTTCTTGAAGAACCAGCTTTTAGTTTTATTGATCTTTCCTATTGTTTCCTTCATTTCTTTTTCATTTATTTCTGATCTGATCTTTATGATTTCTTTCCTTCTGCTAACTTTGGAGTTTTTTGTTCTTCTTTCTCTGATTGCTTTAGGTGTAACGTTAGGTTGTTTATTTGAGATGTTTCTTGTTTCTTGAGGTAGGATTATATTGCTATAAACTTCCTTCTTAGAACTGCTTTTGCTGCATCCCATAGGTTTTGGGTCATCGTGTTTTCATTGTCATTTGTTTCTAGGTATTTTTTTATCTCGTCTTCGATTTCTTCAGTGATCTCCTGGTTGTTAAGTAGTGTATTGTTTAGCCTCCATGTGTTTGTATTTTTTATAGATTTTTCCTGTAACTGATATCTAGTTTCATAGCATTGTGGTCAGAAAAGATACTTGATATGATTTCAATTTTCTTAAATTTACCAAGACTTGATTTGTGACCCAAGATATGATCTATCCTGGAGAATGTTCCATGAGCACTTGAGAAGAAAGTTTATTCTGTTGTTTTTGGATGGAATGTCCTATAAATATCAATTAAGTCCATCTTGTTTAATGTATCATTTAAAGCTTGTGTTTCCTTATTTATTTTCATTTTGGATGATCTGTCCATTGGTGAAAGTGGGGTGTTAACATCCCCTACTATGATTGTGTTACTGTTGATTTCCCCTTTTATGGTTGTTAGCATTTGCCTTATGTATTGAGGTGCTCCTATGTTGGGTGCATAAATATTTACAATTGTTATATCTTCTTCTTGGTTTGAGCCCTTGATCATTATGTAGTGTCCTTGTTTGTCTCTTGTAATAGTCTCTATTTTAAAGTCGATTTTGTCTGATATGAGAATTGTTACTCCATCTTTCTTTCGATTTCTATTTGCATGGAATATCTTTTTCCATCCCCTCACCTTCAGTCTGTATGTGTCCCTAGGTCTGAAGTGGGTCTCTTGTAGACAGCATATATATGGGTCTTGTTTTTGTATCCATTCAGCCAGTCTATGTCTTTTGGTTGGAGCATTTAATCCATTTACATTTAAGGTAATTATAGATACGGGTGTTCCTATTACCATTTTCTTATTTGTTTTGGGTTTGTTAATGTAGGTCTTTTCCTTCTCTGTGTTTCCTGCCTAGAGAAGTTCCTTTAGCATTTGTTGTAAAGCTAGTTTGGTGGTGCTGAATTCTTTTAGCTTTTGCTTGTCTGTAAAGGTTTTAATTTCTCCATCAAATCTGAATGAGATCCTTGCTGGGTAGGGTAATCTTGGTTGTAGGTTTTTCCCTTTCATCACTTTAAATATGTCCTGCTACTCCCTTCTGGTTTGCAGAATTTCTGCTGAAAGATCAACTGTTAACCTTATGGGGATTCCCTTGTATGTTATTTGTTGTTTTTTCCTTGCTGCTTTTAATATTTTTTCTTTGTATTTAATTTTTGATTGTTTGATTAATATGTGTCTTGGAGTGTTTCTCCTTGGATTTATCCTGTATGGGACTCTCTGCACTTCCTGGAACTGATTTTCTATTTCCTTTCCCATATTTTCTCAGTCCCTTTCTTTTTCTCTTCTTCTTCTGGGACCCCTATAATTCGAATGTTGGTGCATTTAATGTTGTTCCAGAGGTCTCTGAGACTGTCCTCAATTCTTTTCATTCTTCTTTCTTCATTCTGCTCTGCAGTAGTTATTTCTACTATTTTATCTTCTAGGTCACTTATCCGTTCTTCTGCCTCAGTTATTCTGCTATTGAGTCCTTCTAGAGGATTTTAAATTTCATTTCTTGTGTTGTTCACCATTGTTTGTTTGCTCTTTAGTTCTTGTAGGTCCTTGTTCAATGTTCTTCTGTCTTCTCCATTCTATTTCCAAATTTTGGATCCTCTTTACTATCATTACTCTGAATATTTTTTCAGGTAAACTGCCTATTTCCTCTTCGTTTGTTTGGTCCGGTGGGTTTTTACCTTTCTCCTTCATCTGCTATGTGTTTCTTTGTCTTCTCTTTTTGCTTAACTTACTGTGTTTGGGGTCTCCTTTTTGCAGGCTGCAGGTTGGTAGTTCCTGTTGTTTTTGGTGTCTGCCCCCAGTGGCTAATGTTGGTTCAGTGCATTGTGTAGGCTTCCTGGTGGAGGGGACTAGTGCCTGTGTTCTGGTGGATGAGGCTGGATCTTGTGTTTCTGGTGGGCAGGAGGACGTCCAGTGTTGTGTTTTGGGGTGTCTGTGACCTTATTATGATTTTAGGCAGCCTCTCTGCTAATGGGTGTGGTTGTGTTCTTGTCTTTCTTGTTGTTTGGCATAGGGTGTCCAGCACTATAGCTTACTGGTCGTTGAGTGGAGCTGGGGCTTAGCGTTGAGATGGAGATCTCTGGGAGCACTTTCACCATTTGATATTACCTGGAGTTGTGAGGTCTCTGGTGTACCAATGTCCTGAACTCAGCTCTCCCAACTCAGAGGCGCAGGCCTAACACCTGGCTGGAGCACCAAGACCCTGTCAGCCACATGGCTCAGAGAAAAGGGAGAAAAATAGAAATAAAGAAAGAAAAACAATAAATAAATAAAATAAAATAAAGTTATTAAGATAAGAAATAAAAATAATTATTAAAAATAAAAAAAATTTTAAAGTAATTAAAAAAAAGAAAGAAAGAAGAGAGCAACCAAACCATAAAACAAATCCACCAATGAGAACAAGCACTAAAAACTATACTAAAAAAAAAAAAAAGTGGACAGACGGAACCTTTGGACAAATGGTAAAAACAAAGCTATATAGACAAAATCACACAAGGATGCATACATATTCACACTCACAAAAAGGGAAAAAAGAAAAAAAATTATATCGTTGCTCCTAAGGTCCACTGCCTCAATTTTGGGATGATTCGTTGTCTATTCAGTTATTCCAGAGATGCAGGGTACATCAAGTTGATTGTGGAGATTTAATCTGCTGCTCCTGAGGCTGCTGGGAGAGATTTCCCTTTCTCTTCTTTGTTCGCACAGCTCCTGGAGTTCAGCTTTGGATTTGGCCGCGCGTCTGCCTGTAGGTCACCTGAGGGCATCTGTTCTTCGCTCAGACAGGACGGGGTTAAAGTAGCAGCTGATTAGGGGGTTCTGGGTCACATCAGGCCTGGGGGAGGGAGGGGTATGGACTGCGGGGCGAGCCTGCGGTGGTAGAGGCCTACATGACGTTGAAATAGCCTGAGGCGTGTGGTGTGTTCTCCCAGGGAAGTTGTCCCTGGATCACGGCACCCTGGCAGTGGCAGGCTGCACAGACTCCCGGGAGGGGAGGTGTGGATAGTGACCTGTGCTTACACACAGGCTTCTTCGTGGCTGCAGCAGCAGCCTTAACGTCTCATGCCCGTCTCTGGGGTCCGCGCTTATAGCCACGGCTTGCGCCTGTCTCTGGAGCTCGTTTAGGCGGTGCTCTGAATCCCCTCTCCTCGTGCACCCCAAAACAATGGTCTCTTGCCTCTTAGGCAGTTCCAGACTTTTTCCCGGACTCCCTCCCAGCTAGTTGTGGCAGCACTAGTCCCCTTCAGGCTGTGTTCATGCAGCCAACCCAAGTCCTCTCCCTGGGATGTGAACTCTGAAGCTCAAGCCTCAGCTCCCAGCCCACACCCGTCCCAGCGGATGAGCAGACAAGCCTCTCAGGCTGGTGAGTGCTGGTTGGCACTGATCCTCCGTGCAGGATTCTCTCCGCTTTGCCCCCTGCACACCTGTTGCTGCGCTCTCCTCTGTGGCTCCGAAGCTTCCACCCCACCACTCCCCATCTCTGCCAGTGAAGAGTCTTCCTAGTGTGTGGAAACTTTTCCTCCTTCACAGCTCCTTCCCAGTGGTGCAGGTGCCATCCCTATTCTTTTGTCTCTGTTTTTTCTTTTGCCCTACCCAGGTATGTGGGGAGTTTCTTGCCTTTTGGGAAGTCTGAGGTCTTCTGCCAGTGTTCAGTAGGTGTTCTGTAGGAGTTGTTCCATATATAGATGTATTTCTGATGTATTTGTTGGGAGGAAGGTGATCTCCATGTCTAATTCTTCAGCCATCTTGAAGGTCCTCTGAAAGCATCTATTTTTGCTGCTCTGAGGTGACTATATAACATCTACTACAAGAAGTGATACCTTTAGTCACATTATTTTTTCAACAAATATTAAAGGTATGCTGGGTGCCAAGTACTGTAGATACAGGGATGAAACATTATGGTGACTGTGTTCCAGGCACTAAAGTTGGAAATTTGCATATGTTAAATATAAAGCTCCAGGTCAAAGAGCTCTTGTTTAGATCTGGATTTCAAACACAGCCTCCCACCCTGTGCTACTTCATTATACCACACTGGTTCTGATGACTATGGGATGTTGAGTTATAGGATTTTACATGGGAAGAGATTAACCCTAAATAAGAGAAACCCCAGAAGCCCGCAACTTCCAACTTCTAATCTGTGAAGAGCCTTCAGGTTGGTAGAGTAGGTGTAGAACTGATGGTTGGAATTATACCTGGATCCCTATGAGAAAATACTTTCCAATAGTTAGAAGTATCCACAAATTAAAACATCTTTCTCATGTGGGAGAAAGTATTCCTGCTACTGAAAATATTCAGAGAGGATGACTGGTGAGTCAAAGATGCAGATAGCTTCTAAACTCCCTTCAGATGCTGTTATACTGTTAGTCCATGAAACATGCAAAGGTATATTTGAGAAATATGAAGGCAAGCTCCAAAACAGTATTATAGAAAGAAGCATGGCAATATCTAAATGAAAGAAGCCTTAGAAATCACTAAGTTCAACTCCATCTTTCATTGTACAGATAAAAGAGCAAGAAGTAAATAGGCTGAAGAATGTGCCAGCGGACAACGCTATCAGCACTATCACAAGTAAAGTCTGGATATATGGGACAAAAAGCTTTCAGGAATTCAAATGGGAAAAAAAAGAATCCAGAGCTAGAGGTATCTTCTGTAAGAAGACCTGGAATAGGATGTGGGTATCAGTGACAGTGAGGATTCTGGACCGATAGGTTTAATGGGAGGGCACTTGATACTTAAGAATAATTAAAGAAAAGAAGGAAAAGAAAAATAAAGTGATACCATATTCTAAATTAACATCTTTAAAAATCAGGTACTCCTCACCAAGCCATTCTGACCAAATAGTGTTTGTATTTAGAACTCAGTGTAC
Source organism: Pseudorca crassidens (assembly GCF_039906515.1). Classification (NCBI taxonomy): domain Eukaryota; kingdom Metazoa; phylum Chordata; class Mammalia; order Artiodactyla; family Delphinidae; genus Pseudorca; species Pseudorca crassidens. The sequence continues at coordinate 60,033,800 of NC_090304.1, forward strand.
CATTGTGAAGGCAGACAAAAGTGATGCTTTGATTTACATTCCATGAAAAGCTGTCTATTAAAGTGGTCATGGGATATTCATATATTAAACAAATGCTTGGGCAATTCTGCCCAAAAGTAATGAATTTCATAGATTTTCTTTAATGTGAAAATGCTGCTGGTCCAAAGCCAGGGATTTCTGTAGATATAATAGGTCATGTGCAGCATTTTATATAAACTCAAGATATATATTTGGATACAAAGCCAAGTTCTAGAATATTTTCATATATTTTTATTTCATTCACTACTTGGATTATGCATTGATTAGGAAAATTCTATTGTAAGTAGAAATAATGCACCAAATCCAAACAATCTGAACAGTATCTTAGCAAACAATTTATTAGATTGATTTAATATAATACCACTTTATCATTGACTGCTATCTTTTTAACCATGAGCATATTAACTCTGTGAATTTTTGTGTTTTTTCTCAGTAACAAAATTTACTTGCCTAATATTGTTGCTGAAATCAATCAATAAGACACATTTTTATATTCTTTAATATATTTGTTTACTATTTATTGAGCCACTAAATTTACCACTTTTTGGAATAGACATTTGGGACATAAAAATGAATAATGCACATCTTACCTGAATGACCCCAACACAATGCAAAGGAGCTATTGAGTCCTCACAAGATTTTAGCTATGCGAATCATATAACAATTTTTGAGTAAATATTTGCTAGTTGGGTTTTGAATTTACAATGGCAATCATCTTATTGTAAGAATATTATAAAATATTAACGATCAAGAGGGTGAGAGGTTAGTAACTGATGATTAAATTTTGTATACTAGTTTACCATTCATTGAATATTATCACTTACATTTGCTACTCACAGCCATCTTGTGGGGTTAATGTGATTGGGTATTATTACAATACCTATTGCTTAAGCAAAGAAACTGAAGCTCACAGAAACTGAGTGTTTACACTAATTGGGTCAACATCACTTAGCTAATAAGATGCAGATTTTGGTTATCTGAATTCAAAAGCCAATTGCTTCTTGCTAACTCAGGCTGTCGCTGTGTAAGCAGTGCTATGCTCAAATAAAGCTTGGTGCAGGAAATGGGACTTAAATGTTGTCTATGATTTGACAAGAGATTGCGGGAGAGAATAAAAAGGATTATTCTAGCTTGTATAATAACCAGAAACAATAACTGAATAGTAACTGTTTCTGATCTGAAGTTATTTTCATTGTGAGTTTTCCATTTGCCTTGAGAACCAAGTAAAGCTTTGTCATTAGTGTCTTCTACCCATTTGTCTTAATTATGCTCAAGGGAGTAACTGTGTAACTGGAGATGATAAAATGTTTGCTTTAATTTTACTCATTTGAGGTAATCAAATCTGGCACCAAATGCATTTGTATGTCTGTCTTTAATTATTCCCACCACTGAAGATCTCCATTTCGCTCTATCTCTTTTTGTTAAGACCATTAAGGTGTTAAGTGCAAAGTTACCTCTTGATGGAACAAGGCTCCAGACAGTCTGAGTTGAGAAAAACCAGCACTGTGACTTAATTGTCACAAGACACTGTTGATCAAACATTAGGTAACCTGGGATGGTATTAGATTAAAGAGAAAAAGTCAATGAAGGAAGAACAGTGAGTACTTCAGAAACAATATTCCAGTACAAAGTTTCAACAAAGTTGTTGATATTTTCTTCAAGGTCTTAGAATGCCATAATTTTGAAAAAGTTTATAATTTATAAGATAAAGAAAAAAGGAGAAGAAATATTTTTTAGGTCATACGAATGAAACAGTTTGTTATCTCTATGCCCTTTTAGAAAGATGTCTCATTTAAAGGCACACATGTAAGAAGAGTTTGTACATTTCAACACACTGACTTGATATTAAAAATTTAATCTGTCACTAAAAACTTTCAAAATGTTGATGGAAAATATCTTGTTAGAAGTAGTATTTAATATTAAATGTAAATTTATATTAACCTTTTAAAGTCCATATTTGATAAATGTTATTTTCCATATTTCTCTTTTGGAATTCAGAGGTCTTCATGTTTTCAGTAGAAAACCTCTTTTACTTAATTTGTAATTCTTTTAGAAAATCAATTGAGTTTATCTGTTTCCTTGTTATTTGCATTTCAGAGGAAACACTTCCATTTTACCTGGAAGGTTGCTGAGGACTCTATTTGGGTTTTTTTCTTGGGCAGATATAAAGCTTCAGGTTTTCACACCCTTACTCTTTCCACCCAAAGGAAAAGCCATCCTAGACAAGAGCTCTGAAGATAATTTTGAGATGAGCTGGACAGAACAACTTTTAAATTCCTCCCAAAGTGTTTGCTTTCATTAAGAAAATCCTATAATTTGGAAAAACAAGCCTTTTACTCTTAGACAGCTCCTTGTGGCTGGGAATAATATTGGTATCAAGAGCTTATTACAAAAAGGCTACATCATTTGGGGATAAATCAGCTGTTGAGATGAAGTTCAGCCTTTTTTCCTTGGGCTTAGCTCTAAAAGCTGAGTTTACAGGGGCTTCCCTGGTGGCGCAGTGGTTGAGAGTCCGCCTGCCGATGCAGGGGACACGGGTTCATGCCCCGGTCCGGGAAGACCCCACATGCCACGGAGTGGCTGGGCCCGTGAGCCATGGCCGCTGAGCCTGCGCGTCTGGAGCCTGTGCTCCACAACGGGAGAGGCCACAACAGTGAGAGGCCCGTGTACCACAAAAAAAAAAAAAAAGCTGAGTTTACAAAAAAATGAAGAGAAGTACAACCCAGATCTAGGTTGATTAAGACTGAACTTCCGATTCCACAATCTGTAGAACTCCCAAACTCTGTCATTTCTTAAAAGTTCTCATATTTACTGTCCCATGGCTCTTCTTCAGAACTGCATGTTTTGTAAGTGTTAAACATGCTCCTCCACAACAAACCTGGCACATAATTAAGCCTATTACCCTATTTATACCACAGATTCTTTCAGACCATGCACATCATGAGAATTATACTTCATAGATGTCTGAAAGGATCATGGGGAGGCACCAAATCAACCTTGTACAGCCTCTGTGACCTTGCTGGATACCCTCTCATCACAATTCTTCATTTCGTTCTTTGATTGGTCCCCTGATAAGCAAAAAACTCCTGCTTTTCTATTTAGTCAAGGAATTAAGATCCTTGCCAATTTAGGACTTGAACCAGAAATCCATACTGAAGCACAAAGGTCTTTCAATTAAATAGTTTTTACCAGTGCTTCCCTAATATTTTCTTATTTTGGAGTTCATAGAGAATCATAATATTTATTCAGTATTATGAGATCAACCAGCAAGGTGCACTGGGAGCCTGATTTGAATGGCTTGGAGCCTCCAACCACCAGAACATTGAAAGAACCAGCATTCCAGCATGCCCATAAGTAAGTCTTTTGAGGTTCAGCAGTGGGCACAGACATGTTGCTCATTCAGATCTGGGCTACGGTCTCCACAGGAGACTGGTGTGGTTATGGAAGAAGAAGGAGAAAGAGAAAAACAATGGTTTCATCTGCATGGTGGAAAAAAATGTTAGAAATTATTAGGGCATATCTCCAGATATCACTTCTCCAAAAAAATTAGCGATTACAGAATTTTGGAGTGGAAATAGGACATATTACATTTGCATCTTCAATTCAGCCCTCTCTTCTGGACTCCAACTTCCTACTAAATTGCTCCACTTCTTCGTGTTTTTCAAACTCAACCTATACTACACTGATGCCACTTTCTCCACAAAAGTACTTTTTCTACAGTGTTTCCTGACCTCAGAGAATGGTGACAGCAACCATCCGGCTGCATAGACCAGAAATCAGGGCTGCCCTTTCTCCCTCCTCACTCTAAAACTTCCAGTAAGTATTAAGCTCATTCTATTTTTCTATGATTTTCTTTAATTCCTACCCTTGTATCCATCCCTTTCCCAGAAACCAGTACAAGCTATAATTGGCCATCACCCCAACTACTAATACAGCTCTTCTTTGCTCTCTCTCTATATACCCTCCTTATACCATTTTCCACAATACAGCCCTAGTTATCCCTATAAAAAAGAAATGTGATCATGCCATGCATGGATTGAACATTTTTCTGTGACCTTCCATTGCTCTAAGATGAAGTCCAACATCACTTGCATGGCTTACAAAGCCCTCCGCAATCCTGTTGTTGACTAACCCCTCTGCCAATTTTCCCTACGTTTATAACCATCAAGCTCTGCTGGACTTTCATCCACTTCCTCAAATATGCCACACTTTCACTTATGACAAAGGATGATAGACCATTATTCAATATCTGGGGGAATAAAAAACTAGATGTTTTGCTTTCTTTAGTGAGGGAGAGCTATGCTGCTAGGCATAATTTCTCTCAGCAGAACAGATCACTGATATTGTATAGGGTTTTAGGAATATGTAGAGTTCAGTAATTGGTGGATTTTCAGGGACCTGTATTAGACCGAATTGGCTAATTGGATTTTCAGAGAATTATAAATATTTAAATACTTGAATGGAGGTTTTTTTTTTTTTTTTAACGTCTTTATTGGGGTATAATTGCTTTACAATGGTGTGTTAGTTTCTGCTTTATAACAAAGTGAATCAGTTATACATATACATATGTTCCCATATGTCTTCCCTCTTGCGTCTCCCTCCCTCCCACCCTCCCTATCCCACCCCTCCAGGCTGTCACAAAGCACCGAGCCAATATCCCTGTGCCATGCGGCTGCTTCCCACTAGCTATCTACCTTACTACGTTTGTTAGTGTGTATATGCCCATGACTCTCTCTCGCCCTGTCACAGCTCACCCTTCCCCCTCCCCATAACCTCAAGTCCGTTCTCTAGTAGGTCTGCATCTTTATTCCTGCCTTACCCCTAGGTTCTTCATGACATTTTTTTTTCTTAAATTCCATATATATGTGTTAGCATACGGTATTCGTCTTTTTCTTTCTGACTTACTTCACTCTGTATGACAGACTCTAGGTCTATCCACCTCATTACAAATAGCTCAATTTCGTTTCTTTTGATGGCTGAGTAATATTCCATTGTATATATGTGCCACATCTTCTTTATCGAATGGAGGTATTTTTGATTGGTTGGAACTTAAAAGAGTTTTTACTGGAATATTTCCATTCCTGATTGACTGACTTAAATGTGAGGGACTGTCACAGATTCATCAACTTGTAAGAACATGTTCACTGAGGTGTGAGTTGCCCTTGTTGACTTATTGAAAGAGTTTAAAACATGTTTTGGGTGGCTACTTGTTACCAGGGCTATAGAAAAATGAGTCTTTTTTTCTAGGAGTGTGAGGACGAGTTTTATTCTCATCTGCCCACTACTTTTCCTTATTTGCTTAGCATCTGCTTATGTTCAGTATTCAGCTTATTTGTCACTTCCTCAGGGATGGCTTTCATGACATACGCCCCACTAAACATCACTGTTTCATCCTACCCTTCCTGTTCCTGACACACAAGTACTACTTCTCTTTCTATCTTGCCTGCTAGACTCTTTCTCCATAAGGAGAGGAGCCTTATCTTTCTTGTTTACCAATGTATATTTCTTCCTACCCATAGGAAATTAAGGTTGGAAAAAGACTACAGTTAGCCTACAATTATGCTCCAGGTCACATAGACTGTATGAGACAGAACCCTCATTCAATCTTAGATTTTCTGGCACTAAAACCAATGCTTCTTCCACCATCCTCCAGGTGCCTCCCACAAGCAATAATAAGAAAATGACAGGAGTCCCTAAAACCTTATTTAAAAAGTCACCCTCATTTTTATACTGTGGCTTGGGTAATTTTTCTTAATTCTGTAACAAACCTTCTTCAGAGCTGAACAAAAGCACCCCTTGTAAAACTTTCAGCACGGAGTAGCCACTATATCTCTCTAATACACTGTGCCATTAAATTATTATCACATTATTATAGCAACAATGAGATATGCCAGGGAGTGATGGAATGTCAACCAGTTTCTACAAACAAGAGATATATTCTGTAAAAGAAGTCAGTCAAGCAGAGACTTTCCAAATAACTGGCAGTGTACCAACTCTCACAGAAAGCCAACTGATAGAATTGTGATATAATTTAGAGGGTAGCGTGTATGTATTTTCACCTTTATTATTTTCGTTTTGGGTAAGGAAATTTAGGTCTAAAAGATGTAAATACATTGTGTGTTATTTGAACATCTATTAAGCATCTTCATCTACTATGGCTAACACTGATAATGAAGTCAAGGCTCTGTCCATGGTGGGTTTGTTTTTATCAAATACAACTTTGTTTTCCTTTTTTTAAATGCAGGGCTCCATTTTACTTCATTTTAGGATAGCTAAATACTTCATCCAGAACTGCTCAAAACCCCCTTATCTGAATATTTCTGGTCTCAAGATGCAGGCTTCAGTTCCTACACAATACAGGTTTTCATATGCTAAAGCTCAAGTTGAAGTACATAGACATAAATTGCAAAACAGCCCAAGAAGCCTCATAAAAAAAAAAAAAAAAAAAAAAAATCAATCCTTGCAGAATAGTGGACCAAGAAAATAAGCTTAGAATAAAAGTAGGTTTTGCTATGAAGAGAGAAAAGAGATTTTATTTTTTTGAGATGGAATTTTTGGTGATGACTGTGCAAAAACTGCAAAATTATATGATAAGAATGTTTTATTATGTTTCAGGTTTTTGTTCCCAGAGCCCTAATTTCATCCAATGGTAGGTAATTTTAGGGAAATTATTTTTGTATTAAAACAACATAATCATGTTGAAGAGCATGAGATATCTGGGTAAGGTGTGCTTTCACACTTCTCTGCTATATTACCTGGCTGTAGCTCTTTGAAAAGCAGTGAAGTACAGGTTGGTGTTTGCTCTTCTTCTTTTCCTATTCTTCTTTGTTTTTCCCTCCAGCCTATCTTCTCTATGATCTTGAATTTTAAGTGGAAAGATCTATATTTCTAAAGTCTCAAAGAGACCAGGGACACAAGAAAACATTTTGTTAGACTGGAAATAGATAGAATTTTTGGCATTAAGGACTGTTAGAATCTGTTGAAACGCTTTTTGAAAATACCTGGTACTGAACAATAAAATGATACTTTCACAGAAACCGGAAATGAAAGAAAGCAATTTACCAATGGTTGTTAAAATGACAGGTGTCAATAATAGCCAGAAACATTTTGGGCCACAGTGAAGGAGAAACTCCATAACGATTTTCTGAGCTAACTATGGAAGGATTTGAGTTTCTCTAAATCTGTAGTTGAGAATCACGTCAGAGCAAACTTCTTTTTCGTTCAGCTTTATTGAGATATAATTGACATATAAAATTGTAAGACATTTAATGCACATTGTAGCAATTTGATATATGTATACATTGTGAAGGGATTCCCCCCACTGAGTAAATTAACAAATCCCATCACCTCACATATTTATCTCTTTTTTTGTTTTTTTTTTGGTGAGAACATTTAACTTCTACTCTCTTAGCAAATTTCTATTGTACCATACAGTGTTATCAACTATAGTCACCATGTTTTACATTTAATTCTAAGTCCTTTCAAGAACCTTATTTCCCCCACCCCCTAGCCCCTAGCAACCACTTTTCTACTCTTTGTTTCTGAGTTTGTTTTTTTTCTAGAGCAAAGCTTCTCTGTTAAGTTTTTCTTAGGATAGTATGTCTGGGGGGGGAGGGGTGAAGGAAATGTTATACATATAGATTGAAGAATATGAAATACTATCTGTTTTGTAGAAAACTATGAACATAACAATGTGACTAGTGCTAAGCTAGATACAGGCACCTGGTTCTATGGAAACATGAATGATTATGGGTATTTAACTCAGATTAGTGGGAACATGGAATTCTTAAAAAGGAACAACAGTTCAAAAGAGAGAGTGTGTGTTAAGATACTTTAAAGAAGAAGGATGCTGCATACCAGAAGCATGACATTTAAGAAATTATGGATGACCACAAGAATGGGAAATATTTGGGGGATTACAGATAGTTTAGTATGATGACCAGTGCTTTTGAAAGATTAGTAAACAGGACGTATTAGCTATTTATTACTGCATAACAAATTACCCCAAACTTAGTGGTTTAAAACAACAGATATTTATTATCTCATGGTTTCTGAGGATCAGAAGTTTGGGAGCAGTTTAGCTGAGTGATTCTGGCTCAGTGTCTCTCATAAGATTGTAATGAAGCTGCATCATTTAAAGCTTGGACTGGGGCTGGAGAATTCCCATGGAGACTCGCTCACATGGCTGTTATCTGGAGTCCTCTCTTCCTTACTAGCTGTAGGCTGGAAACCTAAGTTTTTCACTATGTAGTCCTTTCCAAAGGAGTAAAAGTAGGAGAGAGAAAACTCAGGATGGAAGCTTAGAAACCTCAGGCTTTATACTCTAATTTCAGAAGTGAATTTCCATTACTTCTGCCATATTCACACAGATTACTTATGCCAGATTCACAAATCTGCTAATCTGTGCAAGGAGATAAAAGGAGGGTGTGAATTGCAGGAATTGGGGATTACTGGAAGTCATTTTGGAGGTTGCTATTACAGAAGGTAACAGACAATAAAGGGAAGGCAATAAAAGACAATTACAAAGTCAGGTATACATAAATTACTATTTTGAAAATAAACAGCTTTCACCAAGTGTACACATTTGCCTTCCCTTTCTCAACCTGCACAAAACACACATTCTTGACTTTCATATCTCAAATTCACACTTAGAGTAATTTTATAAGAAGAATAGAGGAATTCATAATAAGAATTAATGAAACAAGGAAAATAAGCCATTTTCTTTTTTTTAATATAAATTTATTTATTTATTTTATTTATTTTTGGCTGCATTGGGTCTTGGTTGCTGCGCGCAGGCTTTGTCTAGTTGTGGCGAGCCGGGCTACTCTTCGTTATGGTGCGTGGGCTTCCCATTGTGGTGGCTTCTCTTGCTGTGGAGCACGGGCTCTGGAGCATAGGCCCTAGAGCATGCAGGCTTCAGTAGTTGTGGCTCATGGGCTCTAGAGTGCAGGCTCAGTAGCTGTGGTGCACGGTCTTAGCTGCTCCGTGGCATGTGGGATCTTCCCAGACCAGGGATTGAACCTGTGTCTCCTGCATTGGCAGGCGGATTCTTAACCACTGCACCACCAGGGAAGTCCCAAGCCATTTTCTTAAATGCTATGTTATTTAGTCGAATTGTGACAGATTGCTTTTATTTCTATAGAAACATGACGCCTAAGTGGCTAATCACTTGCAAGTATGTGTGAAGATACCAACGTCTGTGTGTGAACTGATTTCTCCAAGTTGTCACAGCTTACTAACCAGTTGTGTTGAGAATAAATTTCATCCCCAGTCTCCACCCTCTTCTTCCCCTGCTGCCTCTCGCTGCCTTCTCCACACTAGACATTACAGTATTGTCCTACTGAACCTGCACATTTCTCACGGTCTGTAGCTCTGCTCTCCAATATGGTAACCACTAGCTTCATGTGATTATTTAAATTTGTATTTAAATTAATTACTATTAAGTAAAAATATTAAAAGTTCAGTTCCTTAGTTATACGAGGTCCATTTCAAATGCTCATTAGCCATATACGAGTAGAAGTGAGTATATTAGACAGCATCTATATAGAAACTTTTCATCATCACCGAAAGTTTTATTGAAAAACACTTGTCTGTAATATATCACTGATTGCTTTTTGTTTTCCCTATGAGATACGAATATAGGCTAGACACTATGATTCACCCAAATCCAAACATTATTTTTCCCTTATGTCTAAATATCTGTGATATAGGTTAGTCTGTGACATTTAACTGTTAATTAATTTTGAAAGGCCACAATGAAAATTTTAATTGGTTGTTCCACATCCTTTACAAAGATCACTACAACTATTTAATTAAATATCTATCAGAGAACAATTAATTAATTAGGCGACAGATGTAGGGAAACACCTCATCAGTCACAGAACTCTGTTTTTTTTCTGTATTCGTTTTTTTTTTCTTTTTTAGGTGAAAAACCTAATTACTAAGAGAAATTATATACTATGTTTTCTTCAGTCTAGACTTTTATATCTGTCACCTAAGCTTTTATAAAAGCCACTTATTTGTTTTCCCTGCTTTCATACCATCTCACTACCAATCACCCTCACCCTTATCAGATTCTTCTTTCTAAACACTGATTTAATCAAGTTCTTCCCCTTCTTAAAGATATTTTTAATCCTTGACAAATCCCAACTCCTTAACATGCTACACTAAGGCCTGTGTATTCTGTGATCAACCCACCTCCCTATATTTGTCTCCTGCCATATCTTCTCCATTTCCTAAACTTATAAAGCCCTTTCTTTCTTTTAAGGCTTTGCACATGTTATTTTTTTCCTCCCTTTTCTTCTTGAAGCTCCTATGTATCCTTTAAGGCTCAGCTCAACTATTACCCCTTACAGATTTTATTGGTCAAAGTTAATAAGCTGTCCTTTGTGCTCTGACAGCTCGAAGACATATACCAAGAAATTATTATAGCACTTTCTAACTTGTACCAAAATGTTTATACCCCCCTGCCAGTCTGTATTCTTTTAAATGACCAAGGTTATGTCTTGATGATTATAGATAGCATTCATGACAGTTTCAGCATTCATACAGTTTCAAACATAGTTTGAGAGTGAATAAATGAATGAATAGATGATTGGCTGTATGAGTGAATGAATGAATGGATACATAAATGTTTACAAAAAAGCAATCCAAGAGAAATCTGGGGTTTTTCATGCCTCTGTCTGAGTGTAGCAGTGAACATCAATTGGAATTACTTCTGCCCACATTTTTCTGTGAACAGCATCTATCTCAAACTTCATGGTGACAGCTGTGAATTCTTAAAAGCAATGTTCTAAAAACATGATTGAACCTCCTTGGTCCAGCTAAATAAGTGTAAGTGGACATCTGGTTTATGTTGGCTAAATTGGCTCTTCCCAATAAATTTGGATCTGAAATTAAGAGAGCTCATCCTTGATCAGGCTGTTCTTTAAAAACAAAAAAGGAAGATAGATACATTATCAAATGAAGCTAGAATTGGTTTTATTAGAAGTAATCAAAATAGTCCCAAGTAACATGGCTTCCATTTAAATCGATCCATTTAAAGAGATGAAGCACTACCATAAAAAGCTTCTGCTGGTACTTTAAAAGATCCTCAAGAACATTCTACAAAATATCTCCTCTCTACTGTTTTACATCAGCAATCTCAAATTCAATCTCCTATCTTACATTTTCTTCCTTTAAAGCAACATTATTTCTTTCTAATTATTTTCCTACATTATTTCTGTCCCATCTTCCACCTCTTAGTGCCTTTCTTATCCCCAGCCTTATCTGTAAGTGGTCTGTAACTCTATTTAAGAAACTTATCTGCTCAATCTTGTATTAATGTAACAATTTGTGCTCTTTATTTATATCCTTGCATGTATCTGACAAACCATTATAATATTAACCACCCAAAAGTGCTGAATTATTATAATTACATGTATTTAACAAAAATCATATATTGCCCGATTGAACATGGTTTGCAACAAATTTCTTTCAACCTACTGATATACTGGTCAATATTCAGTTTATAACATATATTGCTTAGATTTTCTCTGTGTGTGTGAGCTCATCTTGGCCTGTCAACTCTCCCAAAATATCAGTATAGTTCATTTTAGTTTAATGAGCACTTATTGAGAGATTATTATTTTCTAGCCCTTCTGTTAGTTGTCTTTTCTCAAGTGGTCAAAACTTGCAAAGAGAGCTGTATATACAAATAGGCAATTACAATAAGGTGTATCACAGAGGTATGCATTATAGGCAGATCAATCAGCATGAACGAAAACATCAGTCGAAAGATATGATTAATGGGAACTACAATCATTCTCTATAACTTGAGAATTTGTGGCAATATGGATAATGATAGAAGATACCGGACAGGTAGGGAAGTATATAGTTTATGAAGGTCTTGGCCTTTACCCTGTAAGTAATGAGTATTAGTTAAAAGGTTGTCACTAGTACTATAAACTACATGTTTGTGTCCCCCTTCCCATCCCCACCAAAATTCATATGTTTAATTCTAACATTCAACATGTTGATATTTGGATGGGTGGTCTTTTGGAGGTGATTAGGTCATGAAGGTGGAAAGCTCATGAAAGGGATTAGTGCCCTTATAAAAGAGACCCCAGAGAGATCCCTCTTCTCTCCAGTCATGTGAGGACAGAACAAAAAGACATTCATCTATGAACCAGGAAGCAGGACATTGAATCGGCCAGTGCCTTGATCTTGGACTTCCTGGCCTCCAGAACTGTGAAAAATAAATTTCTGTTGTTTATAAGCCACCCAATCTATGTTATTTTATTTTAACAGCCTGTATGGACTAAGACAAATAGAAATACTATATATTATCAGATATGTATTTATTGACATTTTTGCTACATAAGTAATATTTTTGTTTAAAAAATTACAGAAATCTGATACTTATAAAGGGAAATGTTCTGTAATTCCACTCTTCAGTATAATCACTGGTTAATAGTTTAGGATCAGTATTCAATATTTCCCTATATGCTTACTATATAATAAAAATGTTAAATCTTGATGCATATACACTTCTGCAATTTGCTTTTGTCAGTTAACATATTATAGTATGTATAGAATGTTGGTACAGATATTTCTGCATTCTTTTATAACAGCTGCAGAGTATGTATTTCTTTGTATGCTACATAATTTATTTAAGCATCTTTTTTTTAGTAAACATTTAAATTGCTTCTGTTCATTTATTCAAATTATTCTTACACACACAACTCCCTATACATCTCTGGTCTGTTTGCACTTTTTCTCTTTGGGATACATTCTTGAAATTCTGGTTAAAGCCAGGGCTACCACACTGAATGATTCCAGAAGACACCATTCTCATCGTGATCTGTGGGTTGGAGGTCCCTGAAATTGTGTAGTGCATAGCCTCCAACTTCACAACCCACACTTTGAATGCTATTTTACATTGCCCCTTGCTATGTACCAGATGATGTTCTAAGTACTTCACATGCAAAAACTCATTTATTTCTAACAACAACCTCATGAAGTAGATATTTTATCCCCATTTTACAGGTGAGAAAATGGATGCTTACAGAGGTCCAATGATTTGTCCATGGTCTTGTAAACCTTCAGTGAATGACGTGTGAACTTAGGTAGATAAATACAGTGGAATTCCAATTTTGGAAAATCAGGGATTACAAAATGGCCTTCAAAATTCAGAGTTAGAGCACTTCTCTAAAGGCAAAGGAATCAACACTGAGTCTACAAAAATTTATTGTAAAGAAAGAAAAAAAGGCTGATGAAATTCCCTTCTGCAACTCCCCTGAATTCACTGTATCAGAGAAGTGGAATGGAACTCTCTGGCCAACAGTGGAAGCTGTAAATCTCGAGCTTGTGCCATGGCATTAAATTGTAGTGTCAGGAATAAGAATCTAAAGCCCGTCAGTGGTATAAATAACTGAAGAGAGATTACAGTCTAAAACAGGCTGCATACATATTTAAACAGTGCTGTGTATACCACTTGGGAAAATATATGATATTAAATCTAATAGCCCCATCTTACTTCCTAGCTCTTGAGCAGTAATTTAAAGCCCCAGCATTTTGAAGGAAGAAGGACTATGAATATCGTGAACACATGTAAGTTAAAGTGCACTAATGACTGCCATGGTATAAATGAAGGGCTATCAGATCCATGCTATTCTTTATTTTGTAATAAACGCTATTTTTAAATTAAATAAACAAGATGATCCTGCAGTTCTCAGATTTTAAGAATGATGTTTTGTATTGTATGTGTTTCTACCCTCTTCCTACCTTTTTTGGGGGTGTAAGGGGGGATGGAGGAGACACTTAAAGTTCATTTCAGGCTCAGCTGGACAATATAAAAACATATCCACATAGACTTTTTAAAAAATTTTTACAATACATGATAACAGATTAACTTATTGGTAGAATATTAGCCCATAATATCATCGTATTTTATTATGCAGAAAAAAATATGTTTTAATTAGTTGCTTTTGGCATGAAAATGATAAAGATGTCCTTTTCAATATTAAAAAAAAGTCAGAATCATGAAGTATTAATTCCATCTTGTTTATTGGTGTTTGTTAAAAATTTCTGAAAGTATATTTTTAAGAGAAATTGAGAGAAGCCTTATCAGTAAAGAGGATTCATTTTAAAGGTTCTGTATTTCTCATGTGAAATATGACATTTTTATCAGCAGTTGAATTGTAGATACTCTCAGTTGATAAGTTACAAACTTCTAAATGTCACCTTTAAACATTCAAAAATTATTTAGTTACTGTTATCATAAATAGATTTGTTGCTGAGTACTCTGGGGAAAATTACGTTAAATGGAAGGGCTCTGAATCTTCCTAAAACATCACTTCCCTAATATCTTCCCTTTGTTAAGAATTAAAAATACTTCCCTTGTATTTATCAAACTATGCTCAGAATCCTCACTGCATCATTGGAGACTCTCACATCAATATATAAGCCCTATCAAGATGCTAGAAGAAATTGGAATGAATGTGGGCATATACTGGATTTCAGCAAGTAGAGGGAAGTGGATAATTTATGTCAGTCAGGCCAGAAGATATATGTGTAGAACTCTATTCACTTGAAATGTGGTATAAATGGTTAAGAAGGGATATATATTGGGGACCAAATTCTTGGCCCAGGTCTTTTCTTCCCCTATACCATGCTTGCCTTCTCTACTGCCAGTTCTGATTGTATTATTTGTTATTTGTCAGTCCTCTAAAAATGATCCCTGTTGAATCAGGTAGGACCCTGGAAAGAAAAATATGGCACACTCAAAAAATTAATTACAAAGGTTTAAAGATGGAACTGTTTATAAAGATGTGGAGAGAGATAAGGAGGTCAATAAGGGCTGGTTAAGCATTCAAGAACTAGCTACATTAAGGTGCATTGTCACCCAACTGGATGACCAGAAGGATAGTGGAAGGGAACAGATTTTCTCCAGTCTGGTGATATCTGTGGCCATGGGATTATATGCATCTGCTAGGAACTGTGGTCATAGAGAGGAACACATCCACTGTCTGTGTACCCATGGTCAAGCAGGGTATCTGCACCCCTACACTCATTGCAGCGTTATTTACGATAGCCAAGACCTGGAAACAAACTACATGTCCATCCATAGATGACATATGAAAGAAAATGAAAGGAAATGTTTTATATCTAACATATATATTATTAGGCCTTAAAAAAAGAAGAAAATCATGTCATTTGCAAAATGTAGATGGATCTCAAGGACATTATTCTAAGTGAAATAAGTCAGAGAGAGAAAAATAAATGCCGTATGAGCTCACTTACATGTGGAATCTAAAAGGAAAAAAAAAACTCGTAGAAACAGAGATGAGATTGGTGTTTCCCAGAGATGGGGGTGGGAGGTGGAATAATTGGGTAAAGTAGTCAAAAAACACAAACTTGCAGTTATAAGATAAATAACTTCTAGGGATATAACATACATGATAACTAAAGTTAACAATTACTGTATTGTGTATTTGAAAGCTGCTAAGAGAGTACATCTTAAAAGTTCTCATCATAAGGAAAAAACAATTGGTAGCTATGTGAGTTTTTGGTAATCATTTTATAATGTATACATATATCATTAGATTGTACGCCTTAAACTTATGCAGTGTTATATGTCAGTTATATCCCAATAAAACTGGGGAAAAAAGAATTGTGAAAAATGGAACTGGATCAACAAATCCATTTTCCCACTCAGTATCCATTCTTGTCATTCTTTTAGATATGAAAAAACAAGCAAACAACACTGTGTCACTACCAGGGGAATCAGAGAGTCCTATCAGCTACTATATCATTGTAGGGTGATCAGTTCAGTCATACCATTATTGGAATTCCCATTGTAAAACTAGGTACCATCTGTGCTCTACATATAGGGAAGCAGGAGAGGAGATTGTGTGTGGGAATGGGGTGGGAGTGGGGACAATAAACCCACGTGTGGTCTCTGCTTTTGTAGCTGGTTACAAAAATTAGACTGATAATCATAGAGCCTTATTCCACTTATTTTTCTCTGTTCTTTTTACATTTTGCTAGATCTTAGCTGGTAGAGGTTTTTAACCTGATAGGATAAACTTCATTGCTTGCAGCTCAAAGTCCTCTATGGTGTTCTCTTTTTTGTATTGTAGTTTTTCATGTACCATTATTTTTGGTTATGGAAGTACTGAGCTGTGAACCAGTGATCCTATGGATTCCAGGCATAGCTTTCATTCCTCTATTGAAGAACAATCGTTAGCTTTCCCTCGGACAAGAGGATTCGTTTCTCCCTTGGGCACTAGGACCTATAAAGTCATCAAGTCCAAGATTTTAAGAATTGGAAGCAAAACTTCCTTATGTGAGTCTTTAGAAAATACTGGTAAATGCATTGTTGAAAGGCCTCTGGGTCTCAGTGGTTCTGGGTAACATCCCAACATCCCCTGACTACCTGGGTGACATTAGCAAGTTGCAGTGTGTCTCTGAACCTCAGGTTTTCCATCTATAAACAAGAATATAATCTTGAAGATCCTTTTAATCTCTGATTTTTTCAATATATGATTATATAATGCTAATTCATTTTAATCAGACATCTAAATTTATTAGGTCTTTCAACAGAGACGGTAAAGAAAGATGAAATAGTAAAAATAATATTGATATCAGCCAATACTCAGAGAGAACTTATTTTGTGCACTGTACCATGTCAAATCATTCGCATGTGTTATCTGAATCCTCAAAAATCCCTTGCATAAGTACTACTTTTATCATATTTCACTTGGGTTAACCAGCCTAAAGTGCCCAGTTAATAATTTAAATTCAGACAATGGAATCTAGTAATCAACCACAAAATGTTTTGGCATTAAAATAAATTGTCTACTGTGGACAAAAAGGTAGGAAAGGATTAACAACTCAGCAATCTTTATGTCCATTAAGATATCCAAAATATTATTATAAATGGTAAACTATTCAGCCACACGTAACCAAATGAGAAATGAGCCTGGATTCTTTTTTTTAACTGATCCAGGTTCCTCTTTCCTAGATACTATAAAGCAAATGATAGTTAACCAAAATTTCAGAAGTGGAGACCTGATTGAAATAAAAGGTGTTTATTTGGGGTTTGTTAGGACTGAAGCCCAGGTGACACAGATTCAAAAAGCACCTGAATTGTGTTCTGCCTGACTGCAAAATGAGGGAGACATAAAGCAAACAATGTAAGGTCACTCACTGTTAGTTGCATGGATTGTCTATCAAGAATTATAATTGGAGCTGGCAAAAAGTAAGGGTGCTAGTTAAGTAAGGTTGGGGTTTGAAATGGGGTTTGAAATGGTTGTGTAGTTACATGGTGAAATCTTGAGACCATTATTGCCTTTGGCAAGTGTTATTCTGAATACAGCTGGTGGTGTCCTTGGATCTGGTACAGTTCAAAGAAAGTTCAAGTTCTCAGTGGTACAGAGACATGACTGGGACAAGATCCTAAATGGCTGCCTAACTACAATTTTGTATGCCTTGTTTCTGATTATTTCATTATAATTTCAATGTGTCATATCATAATATATATTAGGGAATTTCCTTGTAGTGTCGCTCATATCACGTATGGCAGTTCTATGGAATAGCGATCATCAGCTCCATTTTACACACAAACTACTCAGACTTGTAGGAGATTAATAACTTGCCATAGTTCCCACATCTAGTAAGATTCAGAGTTGTCCCTGAAGTCTAATTTAACCTGAAAGCCTATGTTGGTCAGCACTGGACTTTCCTCCATTCTCATATAGTCTCTACCATTGAGCTATCACTGGAAGGAAAGTAAGCTCTGCCTTTGTAAATTCAAGGTTTACCTTCAAGCAGGATTGGAGTGACTCCTGCAAACAACTCCATCCTGGACTAATAATGTCCAACCCCTTCCTTATCCACATCTAGGTTTAAGTATTATACAGTCATGGTGGTGATTTCATCACTACCTCTAAAACATCCCTAAATGCCTTTATGTTTCAGTGATCTAAAAGGGTGACAATCCAGACTGGAGGTTGTACAAAATAGTCTTTATATTGTTGGCACTTAGCCACAGAAGCATCCTCATGCTTTTGAAGTAAATATGGCTACTGTCTTTTCAGTGGAATGCCACTTACAAATCTTGTAGATTTTGACATAATAGCTTAGTTGTTGTGTGCAAGGTCTGGGGTCATAGATCTTGGTCATTCACTGGTTACAGTAACTTAGTCAAGTTACTCAAACTCTCTGTGCCTCATTTTCTCCTCTCCATGTGTAACATGTGGGCAATGACTGTACCTACCCGACAAAATGTTTTAATATCAAATACATCCATTTATGTGCATTGCTTAGCACAGTGCCTGGCATGTAGTAGATGCTATGTACATGATGATTCTTGCTAAGGGTAAGCAGTTTGTCTTGCCTTTGGAGAACAATCTGTTCTCTTCATGGCAAGGTTAACATGTATGACTTCATTTAATCCTAACCATCCTGTAAAGCATTTCATATTTCATATGTGGAAACTGAAGCACAAAGAGACTAAACAACTTCTACAAGGTCACAACTCTTAACTACCAAGTCTTCTATTAGCGGAGTCTTATTTCATCCATCCTTATTTCTAAAACTTTAAGGAATTTCATGCAAATGTGGCTTCAGAGCGCAACATAGTACTTCACTCAGAAAAGAGCTTGTAGATTTACTCACTCACAGGGCCCACAGATCACACAAAGAGTTCTCAGCCTTCAGCATGTTTAAGGAACTTCCAATAATTAGTAGTCTACATCTTTGTTTCCTAGTTGAGGTATCTAAGCAATTTCCCCTCCCCAGGTCTTTTGATATGGTAATGCATCAGGAGATTTCCAGCTGAATTTTCATGGATAGAATTACCTGCAAACACAGGTGAAGTACTTTCCGCTTTCCTACCTGATTTACAAATCAAAGCTTTGGCTCAACTTGGACATCAAAGATGTAATTTAGGGGCTTCCCTGGTGGGGCAGTGGTTGGGAGTCCGCCTGCCGATGTAGGGGACACGGGTTCCCGCCCCGGTACGGGAGGATCCCGCATGCCGCGGAGCGGCTGGGCCCGCAAAAAAAAAAAAAAAAAGATGTAATTTAGCCTTTCAAATATTATCTTTTATTCTTAGAAAACCTCATAGAAATCAGTTTTTAAATTACCTCATTATTAAATTTCATTAAGCTTTTGCAACAGAATTTTTTTTGAATTCAGTCACTTGGCTGAACAGTTTAATGAGCAAGCCTTACCTGCAGATGTTTGCGAAATTAGTGAGAACACAGTATTATGTGAATCCATCTAAAAATGCAGCCGAGCGTTTTGAGTGTGGTAACACCTAGATCTACTCTTCCAACTGACCTGTCTCCTCTCTGATTCCCATGGAAACGACCAAAGGATTATAAGTACCAAAGACAACTTGAATTCACTTGAGAAATGTGGTTTATTCAATAAATAGTGCTATGACAGCCAGTTAATCATTATTCAATAAAAAAGGTTGATCCCTACCTCATTCCATAAAACAATAAATTCCGAGTGAAGTTAAGAATTAAATCATTTAATAAAACAATAAAGAAGACAATAAAAGTAAATGTGTATTGGTATGGCCTAGAGGGAAACATTTCTGAGCTTTAAAGGAAAAGATTAAATCAAGAAGAAAAAGTGAAAAAAAATGTAAAGCTTCTGAGCCAAAAATATACTGTAAATAAAATTTAAAGAACAATATAAACACACACAATTCTAAATATATAACAAAATTCAGTATCTTAAAACAAACAAAATGAAACAAAATGCCTCCAATAAAAACATGTAAAGACAGCAATAAAAAGTGGACAGAGGAAGAAAAGAAATACAAATGTTCAAAAAGTTATGAAAAAGTTCAACTTTATTAGTACCAAATGAATACATTTAAAGCAATATTGAGAAATATTTTCACCTATTGTGATAGTAAGTGGAATGAAGGCAGCATAAAAATGGAACTACTCTGTTATTATATTTGGAAAATGATAAGAGTGTGATCTCGGGTTAGTGATATTGATTTTAATTTTTCATACAAGTTTGTGTTTTAAAATAACTGACAGATATTTTAATAATCAAACAACACATGTGTTATTATAAAATTTCATACAGATAACACTTGAGTATTTTCACTAAGGCCAAATGCATATTTTATTTATTTATTCATTTATTTATTTATTTATTTATGGCTGCGTTGGGTCTTTGTTGCTGCGCGCAGGGTTTCTCTAGTTGCGGCAAGCAGGAGCTACTCTTCGTGTGGTGCACGGGCTTCTCATCGTGGTGGCTTCTCTTGTTGCGGAGCACGGGCTCTAGGCACACGGGCTCCAGTAGTTGTGGCTCACAGGCTCTAGAGTGCAGGCTCAGTAGTCGCGGCTCGGGGGCTTAGTTGCTCTGCGGCATGTGGTATCTTCCCGGACCAGGGCTCAAACTCATGTCCCCTGCATTGGCATGCACATTCTTAACCACTGCACCACCAGGAAAGTCCCCAAATGCATGTTTTCTTGATGATCTCAGTGATCAGCAAGATGCAGATTCGTGTGAAACCAACAGTTGATGAGACATTGGTAGGCACATGCAACAGCTCTGACATCAGGGTTTTATCAACAGCATCATACAGAAGAGAACAAGAAATGGAAAGTGAGAAAGGGGTGGATCTGGCTTCAGGGCTATGTTAGCTCTCTCCAGAGGAAATACTTTAATGTGGCTGCTGAAAGCTTACCTGCTACACCTGAGACCCTCTGGCTGAATTTAGCTCTAGAACTCACATTTGGCCAGCTGGTTTTCTATAAACATATTAGTATAAGCTGTATGAGTTCAGAACTAGCTCAAGGCCACAACTTTTTCATTAAACTCTCCTGGCTACCCCATCCCACTGTTGATTTAGGTGAACCTCTCCTAGGCTCACAGGGCCCACTGTTTCTCCCTCTACCCTAACACATATAGAATCATCTCATTCATCATTTATCTTTTTTCTTATGAGATGGTTATGACTTTGAGTATAAGGTTATGTTTTATTGTCTTAATTATCTTTGTATACTTAACATATATTAGAGCATGACATCTGTAGTAGTTGAATTATTATTTGTTCTCCCAAGAATGTCTTATCACTAAAGAAAGTTAAAAAAGCTTCTGTCTAGAGACCAGGACTGCCTTAAAAGGGCATAATATATATTTGAGTAAATATTCAGCCAGATTCTCTCCTTAGAGCTCTCGACTTTTTTTTAACTCGTTCAAACATATATTCTTGAATGAAATTTAAAATCTCAAAGACTTAATATTTACTGATATGACTAATATGTTGTCAGTTATGGGATAGTCTAGTCAAGAGCATTGTGTGTATAGGGGCTGGAAAAACTGTGTGATAAGAATACTGTACAATGGAAACTAATAAATAAGCAAATCTGTGCTATATTAAATGGACATATACGTGGGCATATATTAAATAAAGCAGGCAAGGAGGTGAGCAGGTTTAAAAGTGGAGGGTGGCTTGTTTATTTAGGTTTATTTGGGTTTTCTTAGGTTTATTATGATGAGGTATATCAGGTAAGGCCTACTGATACTTCACATTTGAACAGAGGACAGAGGGAGTAAAATAATAATCACAAAGATATTACGTAAATGTTCCAAGATGAAGGTCCTTACACCCGATGCACTTGAATAGTCTTCTGTCTTTCTAAGAATAGGGACATTTCAATAAAAGTCTCCTAGGAATGAAAGGCTATTTTTGCTCCTTTCATCAAGGCCTAGATTCATCATAGGCCCTATATCAGTAACAAGCCTTAAACCCTCAGCAGCACATTGTTATTTTTTCTTAGTCACTTATTTTGGCTCTGAGCTACATGTACCGTCGTCCTAGTACATCAGCCCTAAGTATCATCTCTGAGAAGCCTCGTGGGGCTAGGGCCAGAGTACCTTACTGTTAAGACCACCTAAGAGCCATTTGCAGGAAATAGGACCTCAGATTCTAGTTTGTACTCCACTCCTGGCCTGAACTTGGCCTGTACCAAGTGTCCTATTTTTGGACTTTGCCTCTGGAGGCAGCTTGTCAGAGAGGAAAAATTGAGAGTTGTGGAACCAGGCAGACCTGAGACTGGATCCCATTTTCATCCTTGGTTGTATGCTATTTCAGACGGTGACTAAGCCTCTCTGGACCCTGATTTTCTTCAGCTGATAATAATGATGGTGATATTTACTTTTAGAGCCTCAGAATCATCTGGAGTGCTGGTTCAAATGCAGATTGCTTGACCCATTCCCCGGAGTTTCTAGTTAGGTAGATCTGAGGGTGGAGTGCAAAATTCACATTTATAACAATCTGCTAGATTGTACTGCTGCTGCTCAGGAGGCCGCACTTTGAAAATCACTGATAAAAGACCGTGAATATTAAACTAGGTCATATATTTATTTCCACAGACTCTATACAGAGACAGTGCCTGTTGAAGTGGCTTTCCTCCTATGACCAGTACTAGGCCATGATGACTCAGCACCCAAGTCTGTGAACTCAGCTTGGGACCTGTGTCTAGCTTCCTTACACCTTTGTTAGAGCTCACAGCTTAAAGGAACCACTGAGCACTAAATTGGGAGGCAGATTGGTTATGTGAGCCTCTGGGCTATAACAGCCTCGCTCTCAACATTCTTATTAATGCTTTTATATTCTTTGACCTTCAGTTGTCATATTTGTTTTCCTTATAATATAGATGTTTTTATAAACAGACTTGGCTCTTAATGAAACTACCTTTTCTAAAGGACAGCAAGCCGCAAACCTATGCACAGTTTTCAAGCTGTTGGCATCATTTTATATTAAATTGCTAATTGTTATTAATCACCTTGGCATTTCTGGGAAGAACATTAATCTTGGCAGAGTCATTTTGTATTTCGATAGGGGCATCGTTGCCTCCCATCAGAAGGAATTTCTTTCTTGAGGGCTATTCATAAATGTGTCATTTATTGTAAATCACCACTTATGGGAACGAAATCTAACATCTGGAGGAACATTGGTAAGGTCAGAGATGTCAGGGCTAATATCAGCCCCGTTATGTTTAGATCAATTACACTGTTCCCTTGCAGCACCATTAGAGGAAGGAATGCTGTTAGAAGAAGGGAGTAAAGTATTCCAATACTGGAAAAGTAAACAGGCATTAATGCCATCAACAACAATAGTAATAACAATTGCTAAAGGCATTGATTCTTAACATATGCCTGACAATATGATTAGTGCTTTACGTGCATGATCACTTTTAATCTTTACAGTACAATGAAGTGGGTATTATTATTAATCCGATTTTATAGATGAGGAAATTGAAGTTTAGAGTAAATAATTTGTTCAGGATGGATCACCTGGTAAAGGAAAAGGCTGGGACTTAAATTCAGGTCAGATTTGAATTTGTCCATTTTGGTGACTGAACCTGAGTTATTAACTGCAAATATGACATGGTCCCTGCCTTTGAAAACTTAGTTTCAGTAGAGGAGATGATAGACACACATGGTAAAGTGCAAGGTTGATTGTAAAATTGATATGGTATTCAAAAAATAAGTAACAGCTGAAACCAGGGGAAAAAGATTACATGAGAAAAATCTGAGAAAATCTAGGATTTAAGCAGACGCAGTTGAGTGTAATTTTCCAGCACAACCTTATTTAGCCCTTACTTGGTAATTGCCTTAGAAGTGGCACTTCACTGTGCCTTGCTTTGTCTAAAAATGTGCATTGATTATATATTTTGTACACTGTGTGGTGAGGCTGTATGACCAGGCCACCCAAGATGGCTGTTCTCTTGCTCTCTGTACATTCCCTGCTCAACCAGCGTCTGCTTTACCTAAACACTACTCACATGACTAACCTTCCTACACATTTGCCCCTGCTTCAGCTAGTGATTGTTCTAACCTTTAGATCAGAACATTTCCACCTGGAGAGCTTATCAAAGGGGCGGTGAGGGGCGTGCCCCTCTGCTGGTTTCCCTGGTAACCAATGAGCCAACCTGATGTCAATTCCCTCTATAAGTGGTAACCTCCCCCTGACGCTGGGAGCCAAGACTGCTACTGTGTCCTGCCTGCTGTCTGCTCTACACGATGGGGTGTTGCTCCAGGACCTTGCTTTAGACATGTAAGCTCCCCCATCCGTTAACCATTGACATCTCTGTTGCTGACTCCGGGCTCTTTCTTTGGTCTTGAAGCTGGGCAAGTACAGGGTTTGCAGGCCTGAGGGGTGCCGCCCAGCGATGTGACAGAGCAGCCAGGAGACCAAGGAAACTCCCGTGAGTGCCAAGCTGTCGGGAAATAAGGACGGGGGTGGAAAATTGTGGGGCCATCCACTAACATGTGGGGCCTGAAAATTACAAGTGTAATCTCAGGGTGGCCGTCCACTAAAGCAGGGCCTGAAAGTTGCAGGGGTGATCCTGAAAGTTGCAGAGGAAATGCCGGGGTGGCTATCCACTAGTATGTGGGTCTCTGTGGTGGCAGTCCTTGATGAATGGGGGCTGCCAAGAGAGTACAGAGAACTTACAGTCACACCTAAGGCTGTTGAGGAGAAGTTGGCTGCCACTGCAATGGGAAGAAAGAAATTAGTAAGGCAGTGGCCACAGCTGTGGGCTGGCCAGTTTTATGTTAAAGGCCACAGAGGCTGAGCTAACAGCTGAGGCAAAGGTTAACTTGAATGCTGATTCATGTTCCTATGAAAGGGAGGCATGTGAATGTGAGTGAAATGTATTACTGCCTATCATTGTTATTTGTTTAAACTGAATTGGCTATTTAGTTTTTATTGAAGTATAGTTGATTTACAGTTTTTCAGGTGTACAACAAAGTGATTGTTTTATGTTTCTGTATATATATATATATATATTCTTTTCAGATTCTTTCCCATTATAGGTTATTACAAGATATAGAATATATTCAATAGTTCCCTGCACTGTATAGTTAAGTCCTTGTTGGTTATCTATTTTATATATAGTAGTATGTATCTGTTAATCCCAAATTCCTAATTTATCCCTCCTTCCCCTTCCCCTTGGTACCTTCCCCTTTTCTATGTTTGTGAGCTTATTTCTGTGGTGTAAATAAGTTCATTTGTATCATTTTTTAGATTCCACATATAAGTGATATCATATGATATTTGTCTTTCTCTGACTTACTTTACTTAATATGATAATCTCTAGGTCCATCCATGTTGCTATAAATGGCATTATTTCATTTTTTATGGCTGGCTAATATTACATTGTATATATATACCAATTCTTCTTTATCCATCCGTTGATGGACATTTAGGTTGCTTCTTTGTCTTGGCTGTGGTAAGTAGTGCTGCTGTGAACACTGGGTGCATGTATCTTTTCGAATTAGAATTTTCTTCTTTCCCAGATATATCCCCAGGAGTGGGATTGCTGGATCATATGGAAACTCTATTTTTAGATTTTTAAGGTACCTCCATACTGTTTTCCATAGTGGCTGCACCAACTTATATTCCCACCAACAGTGTAGGAGGGTTACCTTTTCTCTACAACCTCTCCAGCATTTATTATCTGTAGACTTTTTGGTGATGGCTATTCTGACCAGTGTGAGGTGATACCTCATTGTAGTTTTATTTTGCATTTCTCTAATCATTAGCAATGTTGAGCATCTTTTCATGGGCCTATTGGCCATCTGTATGTTTTCTTTGGAGAAATATCTATTTAGGTCTTCTGCCCATTTTTTTGATTTGGTTGGTTGTTTTTTGGTACTGAGCTGTATGAGCTGTTTGTATATTTTGGAAATTAATCCCTTGTCAGTCATATCATTAGCAAATATTTTCTTCCATTCTGTAGGTTGCCTTTTCATTTTGTTGATGATTTTCTTTGCTGTGCCAGAGCTTTTAAGTTTAATCAGGTTCCTTTTTTTTAAATTTTTTTTTTATTTTCATTACTCTGGATGTGGATCAAAGAAGATACTGCTGCGATTTATGTCAGAGTGTTCTGCCTATGTTTTCCTCTAGGAGTCTTATACTGTCTGGCCTTAGATTTAAGTCTTTGATCCATTTTGAGTTTATTTTTGTGTATGGTGTTAGAGAATGTTCTAATTTCATTCTTTTACATGTAGCTGTCCTAATTTCATTCTTTTACATGTAGCTGTCCAGTTTTCCCAGCACCAGAGTGTGATTCCTCCAACTCCATTCTTCTTTCTCAAGATTGTTTTGGCTCTGAGGGGTTTTTTGTGTTGCCACACAAATTTCAAAAAATTTTGTCCCAGTTTTGTGAAAAATGCCACTGGTAATTTGATAGGGACTGTATTGAATCTGTAGATTGCCTTGGGTAGTATGGTCACTTTAACAATATTGCTTCTTCCAATCCAAGAACATGGTATATCTTTCTATCTGTTTCTGAACTGGCTATTTAGAAACTGGAAAAAAATCCCTGAAAATGGCCAACATGGGAATCTTTTGACATTCTAAAACTGCTCTTTGCATATGCCATTAGAGGAGCTTAGCTTTCTAGAAGAAATTGGTATTTCTTTTATTGTGCCTTTGAGATGTAAATGATCTACCTGGGATCTCAGGAACTTAAACCCCTGAGAGTGAAGGAAAAAAAAGAATTTTTTAATAACTCTATCAGGAAAACTACGAGATCTCTGTGTCTAAATAGATGTATGTATGTCTCTGTGTACCTTATAAGTATGAGGTGTCTCTGCTTCCAAATGGCATTGCCAAGATTGGTTTGTGGGTGAGTGCTGTTTAATTGACTTAAAAGAAATTAAGCGTTCATATGAATTCTTATAAATTTAAAAGAAACTGGCCCAAATGACTTTCAGGTTTAGGTGATCTGGGAAAAATATTCAGTACTGAATAGATATCTGGTATTGAAGCTACTTAAGATTGTTGGTTTGATTAATATAAACCTGACTTTAGAGTCATCAGTGTTAAATATAACACTTCTGTTGTACCTAGGATTATTAGAGGTCAAATACAACCTCATTATATCTGCTGCAAATTTGTCAGCAAGGAAAATAACTTGATATAGATGAAACTTTAAATGTGAGATAAAAGCTTTTAGGTAAACTCTATAGGAATAATTGTTTTGGGAATGTCTATCTAAAGCAGTCTCACCAGATTTTGGCAACTTGAAACTAAACTAAGTTAAATGAAGAGAATTCATTGAATATCTGGGTCATTTCAAATAAGAATAAATTGGAACATTAATTGCTGGGAAGGTCTAAGTTTACCTACCTTTGCCTTCTTAGGGGAGGAAGACTAAAGCATAAGTTTTCCAATCAGGAAATGCTGATATGACAAACGGTTCACAATTACTTACTTCTTGGTTTTTGCCAGAGATTAAAGTTTTAAGGGCTAAGATTATAATCAGTCATAATTCTAGCTATTGTACCCAAGTTTATTTATAGATTACATTGTGATCAGGTGTTTAACTGTGCCTTTTTAAGCCTTTTGTTATTTATGTAGACAGTTATTGTTGTACACTGATTCTTTTTCAAAAGTGCTTCATCTTCAAGAAGATTCATAGGAAGGTCCTTTTGAAAAGTACAGATCTCTGATAAATTTCAGATCATACTGCTTCTGAACAGGGTAAGAAATTAAAGAATCCTAATGGAAAGCCTGATGGCTTCACAAAAAGTTAACAAAAGAATTGGTTACTGAGTAAACTGGTGAATATGGTTATAATTTTTATGGTTTTTTTCTGGAGTAGTACTGGCTTGCTCTGTGTTTTCCAGACATAGGGAAGCCCTTCCCCTTAAGTTAGTTATGACTCACAGCAATTTGGGGTAGAATTGAGACATTTTTCTTTCTGTCTGATCCCTCCAGAAATGGGAGACTCTTGGCTTCTGAGCAGCCTTATCAGGCAAATAGGAAAAACTTTCTCTTGGCATGTACAGGAATCTCGATATTTTAGGGACCTCTAGAAGAGAGAAATCCATTGAAGCAGAGCCTGATAGCAGGTCTTTGGCATGGCTTTCCTGGCTTTGAGAAGCCTTTTGGGAATTCAGTCTGAGACTCCTTCTGAGGAATTCCATCTCAGACAGTTTGGAAGAACCTATGTGGTCAATTGACCAGACATTTTGCATACAAATTAGCCTTGATCTGGCTATGTTTGGTGGAGATGCAGGTATTTTAGGGAGAAAAATATTATATTTCAGTGGATATTAATTTCTAGATCTGTTAACTGAGGTCTGTATTTATGAAAGTTATTGTGTTAGCCATACTTTTGCTCTGATGTTCAGGTGGAAAAGAAAATGAGCGAAATCACAGAGTGTAACTACTCATGATGTATTACTGCTTTCTTTAAGTCTGAGGCTAAAAGTACAATGTTTGTGTAACAATTCAGTATAAGTGATAAAATGTATAGCCTATAAAATGTTTCCCCTTAACATACCTCTGAGCTTGTTCACAATATCTGATCAGGTTTCCCCCAACATGGGTATCTAGGCAAATATAAAGGAAGCCTAGTACCAAGGGACATGATCTTGACCCAGGGCAGGCCACATTCACTCTGGCTTCAAGGTACATACACTTTGGTCTATCAAAAGATTTGCAATCAAAATGGGAAATGATGGAAAAAAATCTTCACATGTGGAGGTATGGTGTAAGTTGTTCTGGCCTATACATGGTGTAACTTAAACTTTACTGACCACAGTGGCCTGTTTTGTGGACTATGGAACATATATTGTATATCTGCTTTGGCCATTGTGGAGGGGAATGCATTTAAAAGTCAAAATGGAGTAGCTGTCAGAGGGCTGGTGTGATGGGGAACTGTCACTGCACATGCAGTCAGCCAGTCCAATGGAATTACCCCATTACCTGATCAAGCACTGGATTTTCAAAATATGGTTGTTGGTACAGTTCCCTCTTCCTGGAATGTCCCTGCCTCCCCTGTCTTATCCTCCTGAAATCCTCCCCATCCTTCATGACTTCAGCCTTCTCTGACTTTCCTCCCACACTCATTCCCCACAGATGAACCTCTCGAATCCATCTCACTTCCCTCATCACATGCCAGTGCATCCTGGCTTGTCCCAGGTTTGCTCATACACTTATGTCAACCAGACTGTAGGCTCCACGAAAGCAGCCTTAATCATTCTTTAGATTCCCAGACCTAGTGCACTACCTAGCCCATCAAAAGTGCTCAATAAAGACTTATTTAATTGTACTGATTGAAAAAAATGCAGTAGCTGTGGTTCAGATATCCAGGGTAAAACTAGGTGGTCATTGTAGATGTGATTTTGTACAATTCCTGTATTACTGAAAATTTGAGTTTTCTGAACTGTATTGCAGACCAGGACAAAAGCCATAGGCAGGTGTGGTATCATCTCTGAATGTCGATACTGCTTGTAATTTGCTTAATTGTCATGCTCTCCCCTGTGTTGTGCCTGTTAAATGTCTTACATTTCATCCCTAGCTTGAGTAAAGAAATCTATTTGAGGACTGGGCAGCAACAATGGCCTCACTGTGAAATGAGTCTAATTGCTGGGTCTACAGCGAGATGCCATTGTCATCTTCCTCTGGACTTCCATGATAAATAGACCTGGCTAATGTGACCATGCGGGGACAACTGACAATGGGAGGGGGTGAAGGAAGAATCTTACCATCTTCCTGTTCCGAATGCCAGTACATAAGAAGGATCCCATCGGTAAACATTACCGTACAACACGTCATACACTTTGCCAGGGTAACTGCCAGTGAGCCCCCTGGGCTATGCTGTGTGGAGTGGAATAGGCTGGCTTCTGGACACACAAGTCCACCTAGGGGGATTAACTGTTTCTGTTTAGAAAGACCTAATGAGTCCACCCCTACTGGCACTCAACGTAACATGAGGTAGCAGACCTGTGTGGTGACTGCTGACTCCTGGCTAGGCCATCAGAATGTTTCATTTAGAGCCAGGACCTTCACCTCCCCATGGGGGTGGCTCTGGGTTTGTGAAAACTAGGGATGGCCTTACCTTCCTTATAACTGTACAGGAGGCTGCTGCCACTGACTCCCTCTCCATTGACCTGGTAAGCACTTGGCTCCAAAATGTGCCCATTTCCTGGCAAATGACTGTTCTTAGTATACTAAGTATCTTATTCTTGTTGCTCTTTGGTTGCTGCTGTCTGTATTGTATTTGTGGTATCTGGTTGCAGTGCCCTCCTACATACCTGACCCCAGGGATATCGTGGAAGAAGGGCAGGCCAAGATCATAAGGGTTGTGCAGGGTACATAGGGGTGGAATATATGATCAGGCCACCCAAGATAGCTGTTCTCTTGTTCTCTGCTTGACCAGTGCCTGCTTCACCTAAACCCTACTCACCTGACTGACCTTCCTACATACTTGGCTCTGGTTCCAGCTAGTGATTGTTCTAATCTTTAGATCAGAACCTCTCCACCATGAGAGCTTATCAAAGGAGTGGTGAGGGCCATGACCCTCTGCTAGCTTCCCTGGTAACCAATGAGCCAAACTGACATCAGTTCCTCATATTACTGATAAGCCCCTGCCAACCGGCAGCAAAGGCTGCTGCCACGTCCTGCCCCACCCTCTGCCGTACAAGTTGGGTTGTCACTTCAGGACTTTGCTTCAGATGTGTAAGCTCCCCCTATCCATTAAACCATTGATGTCTCTATTGCTGACTCTGGGCTCTTTCTTAGGTCTTGAAGCTGGACGTGTACAGGGCTTGTAGGCCTGTGGGGTGCAACCCAACAATATCAGATAAAATAATATTTTGAGAATAATGGTTGATACATCATGAAAATTATATAAATGGTAGCTGTTGTTTGAGGAGGCTTACGGGCAATGGGATAAATTTGATAGATAGATAGTAGTGAGAAAATTCCAGAAGATTATAGCTTGAACAATAAGGTCAAGGTAAAGGCTACCATGCATGTTTGGAAGGATTGCCCAGAATGAATGGAGTCTAGAGTGCATTGGGGTATGAGGGAGGAGGTAGGTGGAAAGAAAGACAGTGACCATCCTGGAAGGAACCTGTATGCCAAGTAAGAGAACTTGCAGTTTATTTTGTATTTAAAATTGAACAATTAAAGGGTTCTAAAAGTGATGTGTCATGATTAGGGCTATTCTATCAGAATGTGGGCTCAAATTTAATGCATAAATTGGTGCAGAGAAAACTCAGGGAGAGAAATTCGTTAGGCTGCTGCTCTAGTATTACACAGGAGAGAGGAAATGGTCATCAATGAATTTGAAATGAAGATAGGGGCAGTTGGAGTAGAAAGCCTGGATGAGGTGCTGGAATTTTGTGAAATGATTGGAAGTGAAGCACTGGGGATAGGAAAGGGGCAAAAATGACTGAGGTTTGGTATCTGAGTACTGAGCTTTGATTAAAAAAGAATATATTCCTTTTGAATGGAACTGGGTCCACATAGCCTCTTTAATGGAATTGTGACAGCATTCTAGAATAACTTCTATTGGATGCTTACAATGAACCATTTCATACATATTATAGCATTTTCTCCTTATAAAAACCTGACAAAGTTGATATTACTCTTCTCATTTTAGATATTAGAAAACTGAGTTGTATAATAACTTCCTCAAGAACACACAACAGCAAAGTCTGAGTGTAGTCTAGAATTACTTGATATTAGAGCCTAATATTCTTTCTAATACTCCATTGTGCATCTCAAAGAATAAAGTGTAGCATTTTACGGGTAAGTGGTTCCCTACAGGTCTGAGTGAATATGTCAAGGAGATCATCCTCAGGACAAAAAAGTGAGCCATAATTTTTTTTATGGTATTTCAAGTTTAAGTTCCCCCAAAGCATAATTGACATAATTTTAATAACTCCTATATTGGTATAATACTTGGTAATTTAAACTATTATTTATATTTATAATCTCAGTGTATTCTTATATTAGTCCTCTAAGGTAAGCAAGGCGGGTGCTATTATCAACATTTTGCAGGGGGATGACACTGGGACTTGTAGGCAGATTACAACATCCAAGCTCATGCATTCAGAAAATGGTAATGTTGAATTCAGAAGCCAGTCTCCAAACCACTCTGAGTGTTGCTTTCTGTACTTCAAATAGTTGTAAGTAAAAGACAGTAACTTACCCAGTCACAAAAAAATTGGCTATAAAAGATAGAATGAATATCAGAAAGCATAGCTATTCTTTATACATAGCATTTTAACAGTAGATTGAAGGAGGGGATATGGTGTGAGACATTTTTCCTTTCTGTATTGCAGTAGTCAGACCCCAAAACAAAGTGTTCTTGGCATCACTGGTTACTCCCACTATGTAAACAGCTACATGGGGAGATTTCTCCTTCCAGTCAAAACGGGGTAACAAAATTGGATTTATATTTCTTCTTGAAACAACAAAGACATTTTCAAAACACTGGAAATAAGACAAAGAAGGATAGTGATATCTGAAAAATAGAAATAAATGATATGAGTTCTATGATTGCCTCAGCTTAAAACCTTGAGATAATTGTCAAGCTTCTGAGTAGGGGAAGGAAACTGAGGCACAACCCAGGAGACTCCCTGAGTTGAGGAGATTGGAATGAGAGTGTAAATTCACAAGGTAGAGTATGAAAGAGGAGAAAACTGCAGATAGAGAAATATAGATATCTCACAGGGTAACTCTCAAGTCAGTTGAGTACTGATTAGTGCAAAAGTTGTGAGAAAATACACAAAACTGGGAAAAAAATTATCCAAAAATCCCAGTACCTGGCGCTGACAGAGGACCAGAAATAATGCTAGTTTCTACCAGATTCATTTGGTATTGGGCAGAGTACACAAGAGACTTGGCTCAGTAGTAGGGAAAAATTCGCCATAAGATTGGCACTGTTTCAGTCCTACCTAAAAAATTGTAACAGCAAGATGTAAAAGGATAAAACTACTTACAGTCTAATTAGATGTGTTCCAGAACAAAGCTCAAGAATACTCATGTGAATATAAAAATTATCCAACACCAAAAAGGTAAAATGTTTGGCATCCAATTAAAAATCATCAGTTATGCAAAAAAGCAAGAAAATAGAATCTTTCATGAATAACTAAATCGTAACTTACATAGCTATTAGAATTAAGAGAGAAGGGCATTCGAAGGGTTTTATAATCATGTTGCATATGTTTGAAAAGTTAGGAGACATGAAAGATAAAAATTACCAATATTGAATTTCTGGTCATGAAAACTTCAATGTCTGAGATGGAAAATTTTATGTGTAAGATTAATGGCAGATTAAATATTGAAGAAAAGATTAGTGAACTTGAAGACATAAAATAAACTATCCAAAATAAAGCAGAGAAAAAGGAATAATGAAAGCAAATGAGCAGACCATCAGTTAGCTGTGGGATGATATGAAGTAGCCTAATGTATGTGTAATTAGAATTCCTTATGGAAATGCAAAAAAAATTTGAAAATATAATGGCCAAAAATTATACTCCCATAAATGCAAAAAGCTCAATGAACCCCAAACACAAGAATATTAGGAAAAATTACACCAATATATATCATAACCAAATTAACCAAAACCACTGATAGAAAGAAAAAGCTTAAAAGCTTAAAATATATTTAAGTATAGAGAACCAAGATAAGGATTACAACATATTTTCTTGTCAGAAACAATGGAAGTGAGAGAGAGTGGAGCAACATCTTTATAAAATACTAAAAGAAAAAAAATAAAACACAAACTAACAATAACTTTTGGAAATTCTAGCCATTTAATAAGGATATTTTAAAAGGCATACAAATTGAAGCAGAAGAATTAAAAACTGTCTTTATTCACAGATGACATCAGTGTCTATGTAAGGAATCCAATAAAAGCCACAAAAATCTAGTAGACTTAAAAAATCAATTTACCAAGGTTGTAGAATAGAAGATCAATATTAAAAACTCAGGTATATTCCTATATAGTAGCAAAAACAATCAGTAACAGAAAATTTTTAAAATACAATTTACAGTAGCATTGGAAATTTGGACCACTTACAGATAAAAAGAAAAAAGATATGGAAAACCTTTTCAAATGGACTCTCTAAAACTTTGCTAAGAGAAGCTGAATAAAATATAAGTTGAAGGAGAGCTATATCATCTTCATGGGCTTAAAGACTCAATATTGTTAAGATGTCAGTTCCCCCCAAATTGACCTAAAGTTTCCGTGCAAGCCCAATCAAAATTCTGGTACTGTTTTAGAAATTTATAAACTAATTTTTAAATTCATATGAAAATTCAGAGGACCTAGATTAGTGAAAACAACTCTACAGTCAAAACAGTAGAGTCCAGAAACAGTCTCATCTATATATATAACTTATTCTCAAGAAAGTTTTTGGTTGTGGTGGTGTGTATGTTCACCACACTGGTTGTCATGACAGTTTTTCAGTGTCAGATTTATCAAATTAAGCACGTTAGTTATGCACAACGTACTTGGTGTCAATTATACCTCAATAAAGCTGTTAAAAGTCTATTTCTCTCTGTACATAAGGGAGATAACATAAACGTTAATTTCATGGCTGCATCCTTATTTTTCTATGCTTCTCCTTTTATGCTTCCTTCACTCCTTTCTTCTTTTGAATCCTTCACCCTCCACGTATTTCCTCCTTCCTCCCTGAAACTTCTTTTTCTTATTCTATAAAATAGCTTCTGAAAAAGTTGAAGGGAATTTTTCATTTGATTCCTGCACGTTGCTACTATAGGTGGTTGTTCCCAGAGTTAACATGGCCAAATGGAATGAGCACAGGCTTTGGGATTAGATGGCAGTAAATTCAAACCCCTGCTTTATCTTTTTCCATCTGTGTGATTTGAACTAAGTCACTTATTCTCAATTAACCTCAATTTCCTCATCTGCAAAAGAAGAATAATTACAGCTATTCTGTAAGGATAATATATGGTTTAAAATTAGATAATATGTCAGTTGAAGAAAGATTCTTTATCTCCTTGCTCCTCAATTTCCTAATCTGAAAATAAAAATTAGGGAAAATTGCAGCTATTCTCTTAAAGATAATATAGGGATTAAATACAGATAATGTATGCTAATGTTTCTGGCCCTTAATTCTAAATATCATAATTTATCTTCCTCTTTATAAAGAAAGGTCTCCCCGTTGTCTCCCTCCAAGAAGATATAGCACTAGTGTTCTCTTTTGTGCAAGGGTAGAATTATACTTCTAATAATGTTAGAGTTGAAAGATACCTTAAAGATAATTTGGTTTCAAAACTCGTATTTCCATGATGGTAGAAGGCTGCAGTACAAAAACTCAAAAAGGAAATTTGGCAATTCAAGCCTGCCTAGAAATTTGTGTGGCTCTCAAACTACTATTTTTTGTGCCATGAATTGTGTACGATTGAGTAGAAACCTCCTTGGGTCTCCAGCAGTGCAACTGTCCTGATTCTTCACGAAAGTTGGTGACGACTGTTCCTAGGCTTAGTTCATTATCGTTGCTTGCCTTGAGAAGCCAATTCTGTCTCCCCTGCTGCTCTTTTCCAGTCTGACTGCTCAGAGTAATGAGGTCCAACTGGAAGCCCCAAGTTTTTCCTCATTCATTGTAACTTTTTATTTATGCCCTTGCCTGCACTACCTTCTGTCAATAGAAACTAAGTTGAGAGCCATAGTTTCCAAGCAGCCCAGCCAGGCTCTGCATTTTTAACATCATTTCACCAGGAATTGAACAGATCTCTGGTTGGGCTGAATAAATTGTCAAAATAGAGTTGAAATATGTCACAAGCTGATGAAACCAGCTGGGGCACTCACGAGGGGAGAACAGGAAATGTGCTTCCTACAGGGATCCAGAGTTGGGTGTAGAGAATGGCAAGCCTTGGTCTCCCTTCTCCTGGAGTTAGGATCTGCACAACCCCCTGGGGCCTCTCACCAACTGGAATTACATAGGCATCTTCAGCTTTGCACAACCTAGAGAAAGCATATTATCTTCCCCTTCAAACTTGTTTTACGACATCTCATTACCACTATCTCGGTCCAATAACGTGGAAAGAAGAGATGCTGAAGTCTGCCTGGGCAAATGTAAGGGGAAGAAGCCATGTAAGGGAGAAGTGAAAGTGTCTTCTCTGAATTAAGACTGGCCTGGAGACTTAACAATTAAGATCTCCTTTAATCATCAAACAATACTTGGAGATATCGTTATCCCTATTCCTCAGATAAGGAAACTGAGTTTTAGAGAACTTCGTGACTCACTGAAAGGCACAGACCACATGAAAGTGGAAATAATTGAATTTTCGACTCATGAATGACAATATAAATATACATTCATTGCCAAATACATGTTTATCAAAATGTACATTAGGAAACATTGTTAAATACTGTGAAGGACAAATGTTAGCATGAAGTTATTCTATATTTAAATTGTCTTTCTAGATATGATCATTGTAATATATTTAACACCTTAACAACTTGACTGTTTTTCACCAATTTAGTATTCCGCTAGTTTTGTTTAAGGGTTTTCATGTCCCTTTACTCTACCAAGCTTTAGATTTCCAGTTGCTTCAAAAGATCAAAACAATATCAAACAAAGCTGAGTTCAAGGATTAACAGGGGGGACTGAAATAAAAACTCTTATTAATTGAAATAACCAACATTTATGTAGCACATTACAGATTAGCAGACCTGTCCTTCTGGATAACGTCATTCATCCTTACAAAAGAAATGGTATGAAAGAATATATTTAGTCTTTTTTATAGTTGAAACTGCAGCATTAAAAAAGGAAAAGCGCCTTGTAATGTTTCTAACCCTTATTTTTAACAAATTGGGAATGTATGCTTACAGAACTTAAGCAGTCTTAGTCACTCAGCCAATAGATAACTGGATAAGACACCTACCAGCTTTATCTGTCTCTATCCATGTCCTTTCTGCTAAAAACATTTTACCTCTTTTAAAGTAATCAGTTGACTCATACACAACTATTAACCTCTAAGCTCTCTACAGACTTTACAAAACATGGACTACATCCCCTTTGGATTCCTTTCATCATTGGAATCGTTCTTGCCTCTTAAATTTATCTAGCATTGGTAGCTGATGTATTTCAATTATGATCAACACTTGTGATAAGGATTAATAAGACTGCAGAACTGACCACAAATTATCCCTCACCTTCCATGGCCTTTGGAAGCGCTCTCACATTGATTCTGGGCTGGCCTTGTCACCTGCTTTGTCTGGTGAGACATTAGCAAAGTGAGCAAACAAAGACTTAAAAAGCTCTTACGTGAGGCTTACTGCTGTTGGGACTCTGCCACGACCACAATACGAAGAAGGCTGGTTAGCCTGTGAATTATGAAATATGATGTGTCCCAGGAGCCTCTTTCATCCTGGCTGAGTGTCTGAGTTCCAGACTGAAGCGAGGTCATCCTTGATCATCTAGCCACCAGCCAACCGCCAGTTGGCTTGAAATAGATGAGCAAGCCCAGAAGAGATCTGCCAAGCCAGACCAGACCAGAAGAACTGCCCACATGTCTCACAGATCCACTTGAAAACAAGTGGAACTTGTTTTCAGCCACTAAATTTCAGAGTGTTTGTTACACATCAAGAGTGAACTAATGTGAAAGGTCTCTACTTACATCCCAGCAGATATTTGCTACTAAAGGGCGCTGTATTTTGAAGCCCTCTCAAGTGTGAAGCACAGGCTAAACGGGTCACTGGTCTCCTCCTTCTAACAAATTCTTCTTATAATTCTTCAGATAGAATATAAATTTGTTGATTCTAGCCTCATCTAGTTTCATTGTCATGGAAACCTAGACTGTGCTACGTTGATCTAAACCTTGCCACAGTGCCCTTAATCGTTGACTTTGCTGTTGTATGGTGTTTCTTTTTGTGTCACCTCAAAGCCTTTGACTTCAAATAATATGCACTCATACCACTATATAAACTGCTCTTTGTTTATATATCATGTGAAAATATATGAGCATGTTTTGTGAGGTTTGAGATGTTGTCTCAAAAGTTAGTGGTTTTGGTCTATCATTGATTTATTTGCATGGGCACTGAGGGGTACCTCGAACAAACCAGAGTTCATCTCTTAGAAAAATTGCTATTAAGCTACTTCTTACTTAGGCTACCCTATATAGTTTGCTCCACGATGATTTTTAGCACTTATTTATGTTTTGGGCAGGCTAGCTAATATAGTCAGTGTCTTCTTTCAACTCTAGACTAAGGTCTTTATTCTCAAAACTCCAAAAGCAGCATGAAATGTCATCGGTAGCCTAGCATTGTGGTTAAGGATGTGACAGTTTTAAGTCTGCCTAGGATCAAGCTAGTACCACCACCTCCCTGGAGATTTACTTAATATTTATAACTACCCCCTAGAGTTGTTGTGAGTGTTAAATCAGACAGTGATTATAAGGTGCTTTGTCTGCATCTAGTATAAAATAAATTCTCAATGATGCGTTAGTTGTATTCATTTATCTATTCTAGTAGAGGACATTGGAAGAAAGTAAATCAGTGGAAATGATGATCTGAAGCACTCTTTCACTAGCAATCTCAATTCCCTTTCATCCCACCTATCAGACAAAAGTCCAGATTTGGCCTATATTTAGTCTGTAGTCTCTGACCAGTATCCAGCCCTTGATGTGGACTGAGCAGTATAGGGTAGAGATTAACACCACAGGCTCTGAAGTCAGACCACTTAGGTTTAAATACTTACTCAAGCACTTATTCATTATACATTCTGGAAAAATTAAACTATCTATCATAATTTCTTTATCCACAAAATGGAGGTATAATAGTATGTTCATGTTATTCTTGTAAAAATTAAATAAAAATATAAATGTGAAGTATTAAAATCAGTGCTTGACACACAGTAAGCACTAAGTTGCTATGAATATGATTAGACCCAGGTTGCTGAGTGGTACTGATGAAATTAACTAATGTATATATTGGAACTGCTGCAAAGCCACGCCTTCCAAATTCAACTGGATAGAAAGATTCTTCTAGGTTTACTTAACTTTCTCTAATTTTCTAAGGATTAATCCAATAGCATCATGAAAAATTATGGATTAGTCAGCTATCCATGGGTTTACATCCAAGCTCTCTCATTTGCTGGATGTGTAAATTTGAACAATGTAACCTCCGTGTGTCCTAGTTTATTCATCTGTAAAACTGAGTAATAAAATATAAGTCCTTGGATTGTCATTAAGGATTAAATTAAAAAGCACATATAAAATGTCTGGGACAGATATTCTCAACAAATATGACGCCTTCAATTTTAGTTAGAGCGTTTTTGATACTCAACAATTTAAAAAATTTAATAAAGTGATAAACTGATAAAGCTTTATTTTATTAATAAGACTCTTCACAAGTTTGTGGAAAATGGCCTTCTATTAGTGGGAATCAGATTGGTAGCATTAGTGACTATTGTCATGTAACCATAGCCTAGCAAAAGAAAAAGAGACGAGAATACCTGTCGTGCCATCATGATGCCGCTACATTTACATTTTCACCCAGTAATATTTCAGGATCTCTACTGACTAGATCAAAGTGGTGATTGGAATTAAGACGATACTGCTTGTTAGCCATAGTGAATTGTTCTAGTGATTACAATTCTCTGTTCACCCTGATTTTATTTTAGTAGTGGCTATTCCCTAGTACTTCTATAGTACTAGTGCTCAACAGCCCCTTTCCAGAAGCACCTGAATATTCTATGTCACATTCAGAGTGCTGAGCTCTGGGGACAGGTAGCAATTTCTTTAAATATAAATATCAGAGCAATGAAGGCCAAAGGTAACTGAAAAGTCTGTGAGGTCTTTTGATCAGCAAGGGAAAAAAAGAATGTTGCTATCTAAAAATTATAAAGAGGTATAAACGGCATGCTTTTCCTGCTTGGAATATATCCATTTTCATCCTTGTCACCCTTAGTACATGGGCTCCAGTATCAAACAGAGTCTTTGGTCTTAGTCATTAATCTCTTCATTCTACCCAGAATCTACTACTTTGCAGACAGTTACCTGGACTTTTGTTAAAAAGAGATTGATAAGAATATTCAAATTATAATTCTGTCATTCTTTAAAAATTAATCAAGAAACTCAGAAGTATAATGTTTTCAATTATAAAAGAGCATGTATCACTATGAAGATTCAAATACACATATAATAGTTAATATCATTGTGTGCACATATGAAAACTACTCTTCTAAACACCTCATGAATTAACTCATTAATCCTCCTAAAGATTACAAGATGGGTACTATTTAAGCCTACTTTATAGAATAATGAGTATTATAACTATCCCCATTTTATAGGTGAGAAAACCAGAGAGATTAGATAACTTACCTAGAGTCACACATCTAGTAAAATAGTAAAAACGGGGTAATAACCCAGGTGGTCTCACCACAGGGCTCACATGCTTTTTGTTAGTCAATATAAATCCTAGAATATAGGAGTTATTCAATCAGTGGCCCTCATCCCCTAGTTTAATGCCCAATCTCTAGTTACATAGGAGCATTTAATTTTCAAACTGTAAAAAGCCCAGAGAACACCTAGTCTTACCAATTTATTTTACACATGAAGAAACAGACACCAACAAATGTGTTTTGTTCAAAGTCACAACAGGGTAGCAAAGCTATAGCCCCAATTCTGGTCTCCAGACCTCCAGGCTGTACTGTTTCCATTATATGATACCCCACTGCTACACTCAGTCATATCCATTGATTTCTTATGTAAAATTCAGCAAAAGTCATGAGCCCAGAAGAAAGGCTAAAACATCATCTTTCTTATTTTCAACATATGTTTATCCTAGCAAATGCATCAAATGATCTATTTCAACTGCCAAGTACATTGCTTTTAAGTGGTGACAATTTCAACCTGAATCAAATTTTAATGGCATTATTTTCAAACCAAGAAAATGAATTATATAGAAGGGAATGACCATGGGATCCTTAACTACCACACAGCCTCCAAGTATCCCTGTATGTCAGCCTTCTGAGCACACCCTTAATTTAATTTATCCATCAGTGGAGAACAAACTGGTCACAAGTGTTATTCTGTGGTTCTTTACTATACCACTGCTTTTTCATTTTCGTTTTTGTTTTGTTTTGTTTTCATTTTAATTTGAGAGGATACTTTATTCTTCTGTCATTCTGCCTTTACAAGATCTTCACCTTCTGTGCAACCAACTCAAAACTGGAAATCCCTATGGTCTTTATTTACCCTCCCTCCTAGGGTACCAATAAATTCTCCATCTGTGTTTTTAAAAATTAATATTGGTGTGCAGATTGAGTATAAAAATGTTCCTAGGCAAGTTTCAAATAAGTCTTAGTGATTCCATTAAGTCTTTTTAACACCCCCTGTCAAGCCAAACCCCATGTTCTCAGAGAAAGTGATTTGCAATAGTTTTTCCAAATAAGTATTTGATTTTTTTAGGAAATAGCCTAAAGCTAAAACAATAGAAAATTAGTTTGCTTAAGACCAAATTAATTAAAACTCACTGGCTAAGTTTCTTTGTGTAACATTTAATAAATGTGAATGTTTTAACACAGAACAAGGAATCTAACTTTGGAGACTTGTGCAAATCATTGGTCCACAAGAGAATCCTGTTTCCTGGCTCAAGGGTGATTTTAAAAGTTACAAGTCTGGAAAGAAGTGATAACCTGGCATTGGAACTCTGCTGTCTTGTGATTGTAATTGGAATCCTCTAGCAGATCTGTCAGTAATCTATAGATATCTGGACTGCTAAGAATATTCATGGGTTATTCACAGTTTTTCCACAATGCGTGCATCTAATCAACGGATGAATTGAGCCTTCCTTATCTAGGTTTTAGTGTGTGAAATATTTTAAATATACTTTCGTAAAAGGTTTTAGTGTGTGAAATATGTTAAACATACTCTTGTAAAAAGTTATCAATAATTCACCCAAATAAGGTTAGGTAGTAAGTGTCAAGGTAGTTTTGCCCAGTTAATATTTTAGACTAAAATGTGAAGATGGGCCCAAAGGGAAGTGATGACAACTGGAAAAAGATTTAAAATTCACTCTAAAAGTTTCTGGCTCTCCTTCCATGAGGATATGAAAGATTTTTTTTTTAAGTAGAAGCAAAATCATTGAAATAATGTATGTAAAAAATGGAGAAAAGATGAAATAAAGAAAAACAAACTAGAGTGGAGAAGGGTGAGTGCAGATCAGTTCAAGAAAAATTTACGTGGCATTTATTTTGCATCTGGTACAATTCTCTGTGTTAGGCATAGAGAATATACAAGTAGTGAGGGCAATAGACGTGAATAATTATGATCGATGTGATAGGTACTATGATGAGGAAGATGTATATAAAGTGCTGAGGGAACACATAAAGAAGGGAACTCACTCTACCATGATAGACCTCAAGAGAAGAAGTAACATTTCAGATCCTCTTTTAAAACATTTTTACTTTTAGCAAGTCCTTTAGTTACCATCCTTACTTTGAAGTTGTTTCCTAGGGGCTTTCAAATCTTTCAACTGTTTCCTGTTACTGATGTCATTGTTCTAAATTCTGTTAATACCATTTTGTGTGTGCTTTTTATTTTTGATATCAGTTGAAAGGTTTCTGTTCACACCTCTCTCCCTATTTTATTTTTCCCAATATAGTTAAAACAAATTTTTATGGTTCTAAATGTCTGAAAGATACTGAGGAATCAAACTGAAAGCTGTGTTTACATTTCTTTTGTTTATTTTGGGGGGTTCAATTTTCATCAACAAATACTATTCTAGATTTTGCATTTCTTTTTTGTTTATTTTGCACTTATCAACTTATTGTGAAATTCTTTGAAATGCCCCCTAAGAACTGTAAAACATTTGTTAATATTATTTTCTAGATGCTCAATTCTTCAGATATGCAACCAGTTTATTTTTGGTCGCTGTTTTTGTTGGGTTGTGTTTGTTTGTTGCCTACAACTCTCCCAGAATTCTCTATCTTCATCCTCCATTGTAGACTTCCTGTTGTGTAGACAGCCATCCTTCTGATTTTCTCTGTATCTTCACCCTAAGACTTTACTTCTCTGCTTTCTACTAGTTCCCATGTGTAGTGAAAATTTGTGTTTCTCCTGGGTGCCCAGTATCTAAACCCTTCCTATGTAGGTAAAATCTTATGTTTACTTCATGAGCCAGACTCCCATTACAGAAGTTGAAATTGTTAGATAAATGATTTTTTAGCCTCCCTTGCAATAAGGATATGAACACTTCATCTGTTTTCCATGAATCAGTTCCATCTCCTCTGGACTTTGGATCACAAGCTTTGACACAAATAAACAGGGACCAGGCAGCTCAATCCAGTTGTGGCAGCAGTGGCAGGAGTTG
This sequence comes from Pseudorca crassidens, assembly GCF_039906515.1. Lineage (NCBI taxonomy): Eukaryota > Metazoa > Chordata > Mammalia > Artiodactyla > Delphinidae > Pseudorca > Pseudorca crassidens. Next base: position 60,076,957 of record NC_090304.1, read on the forward strand.
TAGCTATAACAAATCCTGTCTATGCTGATGGTCTTGGCATTACAATCTGTAGTTTTTTTTATGCCCAACTAGCAGTAGCATCATGTCTTCGCAGATCAGCTTGGATGACTGGTCATAGGTGTTATTTTTGGCTTCGGCTTACCTTTCTGGAACTTCTATTAGTATAAGGGTGGATCACCTAATTTTCTTCTTTCTGTCCAATTTTTAAATTTTTTTTCAGTGTTGTGGGGGAGGTTCTACTTTCACAGAGATTTTCTCAGCTTCATCTTTTAACCCTTCTATGATTTCTTCTTTAAATCTCACCATTTATATTTTTATTTTCAAACGATGCTTTCTTGGTCTCCCATTTTCCCTTTATTATCTTGGTATTGGTACCATGGTATTGGTTTATGGATATGACATCTTCCCTTAACTCTCTAATAAGCATTTTATTTATAGATTGTTTTCATTAAAAGTTTTTCTGCTCCCCTACATTGTGGGTGAGTAGGCCTGGTACCAAGATCCATGGGTGGGCTCAGTGCTAGGGTCTACAAGCTCGCAGGTCCAGGTCCACAGACCCTGGCAGGCCTGGTATGAGAGTCTATAGCAAAGTCTGACAGTCACTTGGCTCTCTTTCCTCCACAGGAGAACTTCTGGGTTGAGGGGATCTGTCTTAGCACTGCACTGCACAGGCTTGGAGGAAGCATGATGCAGATTAAGTGAAACTGGCCTTCCTACTCTCTTTAACATGTCTTTTCTCATTTCTGTGCTACTCTTGAATGCTGTAATCTCTTATCTGGATTCCTGTGCTCTCGTGAAGGTATATTCCTCTATGGGTGGTTGTCAAATTTGTGTTCCTTAGGGGTAGTGAAGGCTGGAGCATCCTATTCCGCCATCTTGCCAACATCACTAGCTGATCCATTTCTATAGTGATATCTTATTTAAGTAAATATTTCATACCTTATCTTTCAGTTTTCTTCCCATCTTTCTCATCTTCAGATATCATATCTCATTATTTAAATAGAAAAGTATATAAACAAAACATAAATGTGTGTGTGTATATATATGTATGATACATATGCATGTATATATTTTGTCTTTGCCATCCTTTCTTTACTATAAACCTTCTAAATATTATGTTTCTAAATGCTAAGTGCTCTCTTTTCTTTCTTACACTAGCTAGATTTCCTGTTTAGTATGGTAGTCAATAGCTACATGAGGTTATTTAAATTTTAATTAAAGTTAAAAATGGGACTTCCCTGGTGGCACAGTGGTTAAGAATCAGCCTGCCAATGTAGGGGACACAGGTTCGATCCCTGGTCTGCGAAGATCCCACGTGCTGCAGAGCAACTAAACCTGTGCGCCACAACTACTGAGCCTGCACTCTAGAGCCTGTGAGCCACAACTACTGAAGCCCGTGTGCCTAGAGCCCATGCTCCACAACAAGAGAAACCACCGCAACGAGAAGCCCATGCACCGCAACAGAGTAGCCCCCACTCACCGCAACCAGAGAAAGCCCGCACACAGCAATGGAGACCCAATGCAGCCAAAAATAAATAAATAAATTTATGAAAAAAAGAAAAGAAAGTTAAAAATTAAGTCCCTCAGTCACATTAGGTATATTTCAAGGACTCAACAGCCACATGTGGCCAGTAGCTACTGTATTAAACAGCAGAGAAATAGAACAATTTAATAATTGCAGAAGGGTGTATTCAAAAGCACTGATCTAGATTAATGGATCTCATTCACTCCCATAATTTTAAATATCATATGCTGAAGATGCCCAAATCTATTTCTTCAGTTATGGAGATCATATGGGTGGATTCACTCAACTCAAAATTCCATTTCCTTTCTGTCCTGTCTAGCTCTATTTTAGAGGCTAGAGAAGTAAATATTTACTTTCCAACCTCCCATGTGACTACAGTAATGGGGAAGGCATTGTGTTCTGGTTTTGGCCAATGAGAAAAACCTAATGTGTACTTTCACTCTTCCCTTTTTTATCCCCTGCTTTGTCAGTAGGTCATGGTTGGAGCTGGGGCCACCATCTTGTATTCATGAAGAAAGATAATAAATCACATAGATGCAGACTCTGAACCAAAGTTGAAAGTTAGCTACTTACATAATTTTGTTACATGAGAAATAAGCCACTATTTAAGCACGTTATTTTGTTGTCTGAAGCCAAAGAAAATTTCCAGTGAATACTCCAACTAAATCTGTTATAGAATAATAGGTATTAATCAGAAAAAAAACCTATCATCTTCCTCAATCCTACTACCTAAAAAGCATTTTTGTACACCACCTCAGTGATTACCAGTGACAGAACTGGCACTGTCTCTGTCCTCTCTAGAATGTAGGCTGCATGAGGTCACAAACCTGATCTGTTTTCTCCATCACTGTATATGCAATGTCTAGAATAATACCTGCAGTATAGTTAGTACTCAATAAATATATGCTTAATAAAAGCTAAACAAGATGCATATTCTACTTAGGAGACAAAATAAATCCAGACATAAAGACCCTGAGGAACATAGACTGTAAGATGAACTCAGATGATGAGTCACCCAGCTAAAACCATTTAAAGAAAATAGAAATGTCCTATCTCGTTTAGACTGGGAGATGATGGTTGTACCTATGAAGGAGAGTGGTGAGACAGAGATTTCTTTCATGCCTTTGTAAATTCCAGGAGATGTGCTTTTATTTATTTATTTTTAATTTGTTTGACTTAACTGTATGGTGTAAATAATAGAGGTTGTTCTAATAATGATAATGTCTAATGGAATCTCTGCCATATAAATGCCCCAGCTCTACCTTCCATAACATTTTGACTATGATTAAAACAGTAATTTTCCTCATTTCATAAGCACATTGAAGTGTTGAGAATTTGCACTATTTTTGTAATATTTACAGCCCTCTAGAGGCTGTGCCAATCCTGGGACAAATCATTGCCCATAGGATGCAGTTTTATTAGTCTCATGACATCAAAATATGCATTATAAATTGTTCTTTATGACTACAATAAATTTCACATCTTTCCTCAGAGGCTGAAATTTTTTTGAAGATCAGTGTTCTAGAGAGATACACAGTTGGAAATGTTTGTCCTGTTGTACTCTGATTCATAGTAAATTATTTATAGTTTGCCAGGTAGTCATAATTTTGCAATTTGTATGATATAGTGAAACTATTTAGTTCTCTGTGATGGGGAAGTGATCTACTGCTAAATGTTAGCTGTCACCCGAGTTTCTCAGTTTATCAGTCATTATTAGTCATCCTGTTTGTGCTGGCACATGGCTCAAAATCTAGTACACACAAAAATTTAAAATATTTCTTAGACAGTAATCTTATATTGTATTTAAATGTATTATATGTACCTTTTTATCTACCTATCAAGATAGGAAGAAATATAATTCAATGAAAATACAATTAATTCGGTACTTACCATGTGAAAGACACTCCACGAAGTATTGCAACAGGAAATCAAAATTTAAGAGGTGCTCACTACCCACAAAAGCCTCTTAATCCAGCAGAAGGAATTATTTAGCAAAAAGTAAAACTATGCTACAATGTAGAATTCTACACTCAAATAAGTATAATAATTTATTTCTGTTGTATTATAGTAATATATATGATTTTTCTTCCATGAAAACTTTTGATGGTTTATTTCAAAGTTTTTGTGGAAGAGAAACTATAAAAGTAGGCATTAAAAGATATGATATATCCAATTGTAAGAGGTAGAAAGGATGGGGAAAGGTATAGCCCTGTAGTTAAACAACTCTGGATTTAAAGGTAAGATGTGCCTCTTACTGGTTGAGTGATCTTGGGTACAATACTTGATCCCTGTGATGCTGTTTCTTTACCTTGCAAAATGAGAGATAGTACTTATCAAACAAAGTAGTAAATATGCTAAGTTGTGAGAAATTTATAACACAGGTCATAATACTGTTGTTTTCAGTAAACGGTAAAAAGGCTGTTTCCAGAGAAATATTGGGCAGAGATATAAAAGTTTGCAAAACATGAGATGTCATTTTATTCAAGTTAAACTTATGTGAAAAAGTACATATTTCATTGTATAAGTAAAATTCAAATTATTTATCTATTCCCACTTGGGTTGCTTTCACCGTTTTGCTCTGGCAAACACTGATGCTCTGAACATCCATGGACATGACTTCTGGTGCACACATCCCAGTGTTTTGCTAAGAGGGGAATAGTAAAGTTACTGGAAATGCATGTCTTCAACTTCACAAGATAATGTTAAATTGATTTCAAAGTGGTTTAATGATTTGTATTTCTGTCATTAGTATCTAAAGTTTATATTTGTTTCTTAGTTTTACAAGTATTTCGTTTTTGTCTTGATTTTTAATTTTGGCCACTCAGGTGGGTATAAAGTGCTATTATATTTGGTTTTCACTTTTATTTTCTTGATTACAGTTTCATTAAAATGTTATATTTATTGGATATTAAGGCTTCTCCTTCTGTGGAAAACACTGTGCATGACCTTTGGCCATTTTTCTGTGAGGTTATTTTGCCTTTTTTTGAAAATTGACATGTAGAAGATAGATATATATCTAGATACTAATCCTTTGACAGTTCTGTTTCTATAGACTGAATGTTTGTGTCCCCTTAAAATTTATATTTGAAACCTAATCCCCAATGCAATGTTGATTGGAGATGGGGCCTTTGTGAGGTGATTAGATAGCATGGGTGGAGCCCTCATGAATGAGATTAGTGCCCTTATAAAAGAGACCCAGAGAGCTCTCTCATCCCTTCTGCCATGTGAGGATACAGTGAAAAGACAGTCATCTATGAAACAGGAAGCATGCTGGCACCAGACAGTGAATCTGTCAGTGCCTTGATCTTGGATTTTCCAGTCTCCAGAGCTGTGAGGAATAAATTTCTGTTGTTTTAAGCCATTCAGTCTATGGTATTTTGTTATAGCAGCACAAATGGACTGAGACACATGTATTGCAAATATCTAACTAGAAAGTAAACTCTACAAGGGGAAAAAAAAATGTTTGTTTTGTTCACTGATGTATCCATAGCCCCTAGCACAATGCCTGGAATGCAGAGTACTCAATGAAAATTTGTTGAATTAATAAACAGAATTTTACATTTACTGCATCCCTTTATGGGTTGCACATTTGAAATCTTAGAATGAGAAGTCCTTCATTAGCCTGAGGTCATATAAATAGTTTCATATATTCTCTTCTAAAAAGTTCACTTTTCTTCATCACATAAGGTTTTTTTCTTTAATCCACCTAGAATTGAATCTTGCATGTGATGTGATAATTGTCCAAGCATACTTAATTCATAAGCCTATCTTTCCCCAGTGATTGGCAAAACAGACTTTTTTTATATATCAAGTTTTTATATAACAGTGAAAATATTCCTGTGTTCTCTACTGTTTTATATGGCTCTTTTCTATTCCCAAGCCAATTATTTCTAATTCTTAGCTAATATTTTAGTTATTGTAATCTTTGATTTATTCTTGATACCATGCAAGATATATATCCTTCCACTTTCCTCTTCATTTCCTTCAGAAGTGGTTTGGTGTTTCTTGTGTCATTCTTATTATATAATTCTTAAATGACCCTCAAGTTTCTTTAAAAAAAAAAAAGAAACTTTGGGGGATTTTATTAGAATTTTATTGACACTGATGGTTCTGAATGTAAAGAAAAAATTATCTCTGGAATATTGAGACTTTTTATCCAAGAGCAAAGTATATTTCCACACTTATTTTGGTCTCTTCATAAATATCCTTCAATATTTATTTTTCAATTTTGTGGTTCAATCTTGTACTTCCTTGATTAGTTATATTGATATGAATCTCACATTTTGTTACTATTTTGTAAATTGTATCATTTTACAACTATAATTCGCATTTGTGGCTGTGTAAAATTTCCACTGATTTTTTGGTATATTGGTTATACCTCTAGTTTCCTTGGTAAACATTCTTCTTCATTCCAATAACTTGTAGAGTCTTTGAAGTATTTTTTATTTTAGATAATTTTATCTGCAAATATTGGTGGTTTTGTTTCTTCCTGATCTGTAAACATTTAAGTAAGTTTTTTTCCCTTGTGTTTACTCTAATGACAAGAATTTCTGGCAAATTGTCCAATAGAAACTGTTCATGAGCATCTTCTTTATTTTAGTAACCAACTTTGCTGTAAGTTTCTGTTAGATAATATCTAGAAGACTAAGGAAATCGTTTTTATTTTTATTAACTAAGACATCTTGAATGTATGTTTCCTATTACCAGATAATTTTCTCTGCATCTATGGAGATAAATCCTTTTTTTCCTCTTTCAGTCAGTTAGTGTGATAATCTTCACCATCAGATTTTTCAGTGTTAAACCCACCTTGCTTGCCACAGATAAGCTTTACTTGCTCATGAGTTATGATCTCTTTTCTATATGTTGCTGAATTTAGCTGGCTCATATTTTTACTGAGGGCTTTACAAATTTATTTAGGAGATGATTTACTTGTAACATTCCTCTTTTATACTACTCTGACAAGGTTTGGTTATCAAGATTATATTAGCTTCATAGATTTAATTGAAGAGAGTCCTTCTTTTTTCTATACCTTAGGAGATTTGTATAAAATTGCAATGATCCATTTTGTTAATGTTTTGTCATATAGTCCTTTAAATCATAAAGCCTGGTGTTTCTCTTTGAAGAATATTTTGAACATCTGAATTAAACTTAATTTCATTAATAGAATTTTGGTTTTCTCCTTTTTTAAGAGTGTTTCTAGGAATTTGTCATGTATACATCAAATGTGTATATATACATATTTACACACACATATATATAATATATGGTATTATATAAATATGTAAAATATTGGCACATGTTTCTTAAAGGTATGCTCTTATTTTTTTAAATTTCTCTCATATGTATGATAATGTTACTACCATTTTCATTTTCTAATGTACTTTTATTTGAGCATCTCTCTATTTTCTTCAATTTGTCTTGCCAGAACTTGGCATACTTAACTCTCTTTTAAAGAAAAATTTCCATTTATTTTTCGTCTTTACTTTCATTTCTATTCTTACCACTATTATTTCCTACTTTTTCATTCTTAAATTTGATTATTGGCTTGTTAATTTTCAGTAGTTTATTTCCTTCTTAATATAATGATTTAAGGCTATATATTTATCTTGAATTATTGTCTCATCTTCATGCTAAAAAATAAGTTTAAATGTTAGTCAATTTCAGTACTAAGCATTTAAAATTTTATTATGATTTCTCCTATGAGCTATAACTATTAATAAATTAGAAGTGTTTGTGGTAATTTTCAGATTGATTGGGGGGTAAAGGTATCCCATACCTGCTGATTTTTGATTTAACTGCATATTGTGTTCTTAAAAAGTGGAATATGTAATAAAAATGTTTTGCTCTGTTGAGACGTGACTTTATGGCTGGGAACACAAATTGCTTTGTATATGTTTTATTGTACTTCATAAGAATGTATTTTCTCTAATTTGTTATACAGCATTCATATATTTCCATTAAATTATGTTAATTGTTACTAAATTTTTAATAACTTCACTAGTATTTCATCTGTTTTATCAATAATTAAGAAAATTATGTTGCACATGGTTTGTATAATTCTCCCTCTGCCTTCAATGTATACATATTAGATTATATACATATATGCACATATCTATAAAATATACATTATAAGTGTATTAGATGTGTATATTTTATATATACTAGCAGTAGTTCTATCATACATATATGAATATATTTATAAATATATAAATAAATTTATCTATATATTTGAGTATTTTATTAGGTTCATAAAATGAATACTTGCTATTCATCCTGGCGATTGAATTTGCTTTTTTTCATACTAAATTTCTTAGTCCCTAGTGATGTTTCTTCTTTTAATAAGCATCATTTTAGAATAATTTTAGATGTCCAGAAAAATTTTGAAGATGATATAAGAGTTCCTGTATTCGATACCCACTTTCTCCTATTAGTAACATCTTGCATTAGTATGGTATATTTTTTTATAATTAATGATCCAGTATTTATACAGTATTATTACCTGAAGTCCATTCATTTTTCAGATTTCCTTGTAGTTTGCCTAATGTCTTTTTTTCCCTGTTCCATGATTCCATCCAATATACCACATAATATTTTGATGGCACATCTCCTTAGGCTACTCTTGGCTGTGATAGTTTCTTGATTTTCCTTGTTTGTGATGACCTTGAGAGATTTGAGGAATACTTGTCAGATATTTTGGGTCTATTGGCATTTGATAATGATTTTCTATCAACATGATTAGACTGGGGTTATGAGTGATTGGGAGGAAGACCAGAGATAGAAAGTGCCACTTTCATCATATAATTTCATGGGTAGATACTATCAACACAGCTCATCATTGTTGACCTTGATTATCTGGATGAGGTAGTATTTGTCAGTTTTCTCCATTCTAAAGGTACTGTCCTCTGCCTTTTCCATAGTGTCCTCTTTGAAAGGAATTCACTTTGTGCAGCCCAGAGAGGAGATATGCTCCACCTCTTTAAGGACAGAGTATCTGTGTAAATTTTTTGGAATTTTTCTGCACAGATTTGTGCCTACTCCCCCCACTTCTTTAGTCACTCATGTGACTGGATATTGAGTATGAACTCTGGATATTTATTTTTTACATTGGGTTATAATTCAATACTGCTTTATTAGAAATATTTGCTCAATTTTTTTCAGCCTTGACCTTTACAAGCTCTTTCAGTTATCTTCTGTGTCTTTTGGACATACCTCCATCATTGTGGATATTTTTTTGATTGATTAATTATATTTTTGAATACTTCCCTACTTTATTACATTACAAGATGTCCCAGGCTCATATTATATATTTCTTGCCCCAGTCCTAGAATCAGCCTTTTCTGCAAGCAGCCCTCTTTCCTTTTATTGAAGAATGATATTAAATGTCATTTTCATTGCTTCTTAGTGTCACTGCTCTAGGCCTTCTGAACTGACAGGGCAAGGGAACCCATGTTTTTACTAACCAATGACTATATATCAGCACATATCTATACATATTTCTATATATAACTATTAAGCTAAATGTGAGTTTATACTGATATCTCTAACTCTAATCCACTACCACATTGATCACTGTAGCCTCTTCTCTTGCTTATTTGTAACATCCTGCTCCAACAATGAGAATCCTGGCTCACACCATTAGTTATCCATTTATTTAATTGTTCAATCCCAGGATACATGAATAGTAATATTAAAATAGTTAATCCATACCCCAACCTCAATACAGTGCTATCTGTGTACAGTTTCTTTTACTTCTACTTTTATAGACTCCACTCACTGCCCAGTTTGCTTAGTTCAGCATTTCTCCCCAGCCCCTTCTGTGAAATACTAAGTATATTTCTAATACAGTTCAGTTCTTTGGTCATAGTCTGCACTCCATGCTGGTATCCACTGACCTCCTAAATAATACTTATAAAATTGTATAACTAAGGTTCACACTTTTTACTAGAAAGTTCTATGAATTTTGGAAAATATTTAGTGTGATATATCCACCAGTATAATATCATACATAATAGTTTCACTGCCCCCAAATCCCCTGTGCATCACCCATTCAATCCTCCCCCCAAGAGGAGATGTGTGCAAGTGAGTGATTTCAGTGACTACAAATGGAATTTAAGTCTGTTTCTAGCTTCTCACACATATTTTAAATTTTATTTTATTTTTTAGCATTTGAAACTTCATTATTTTATATTCTGTGTCTGATAATTTCAATGCCTGTAATCTTTGGTGATCTAAAACTGTTGTTCGCTATTTCTATTTACTCTTACTCAGAATAGTTTATTTCCTCATGAATAAAGTAATTATTATTATTTTGTATTGTTATAGCTGGTTGAAATTTATCTATGGGATCGTGAGGAGCTTGAGTTGCAGATACTTTCCTCCTGAGAAGTTCTGCATTTGTTTGTTTTGCCAGCAGATGCTACATAACTGGGACTATTTTAATACAATGAATTTGTTGGAGATTTCCCTGAATGCATGGGCAATGCATGTTTGGCTTCCGTATCCATTTTAGACCAGGTCAATGATTACAATTCTCAACAGGTGATAATTATTATTATATCATGTACTATTCACTGCTCTCATTTTATTAAGATTCCTTTTGGAGGGAACACTTGGGTTTTTTCTTATTTTGTTCACCACAGGTAAATGATTTTAGAGTTGGGGTGTTTTTCCATTTGTTTTGTTTGTTTTTGCATTTACCTAGGATCGAATTATATTAAATTAGGGGAGATATTTAGAATATGTTTAATGACACATTTCCAGAAGATATCCCATTAGTTCAGTTTTAGCCATGCAGATGATAATGAATCCATAGAACATTTAAGCTGTCATGTCTAGCAGGCACAGAGAAATAAGAATCACCCTCAAGCTCTAGTTTTGAGAGTCATCAGCACACAGATGAGAAATGGAACTATAGAGTTAAAAGTGATCATTCGAGGACCCTTCAAACTATAGAAAAGTGCAGAGACTATTACAATTCAGTGTCACACATACAACTAAACATATGTGTTAGGTAAAATGGGGACATAAAAAGGTTTGTTTACCCTTTTTTCCAGGGAGAGGAAAGCTTTTGTTTTTTATAGATGACAACAAACCTCTATCAGTATATGTCAGTTAATAATGCTCAAAAGGGCATGTTGTGATAATGCTCATATGTCAGTTAATAATGCTCATTTTCAAAAGGGCAGGTTGTGATAATAGTCCTCAAACTGACATAAAACTATGTGCATCTTTTCAAGTTTTGTATGACTTTTAACATTACTTCTAAGAATTAATTTTACTGTTGAAAAAATCCACGTTGTCTTCCGTATTAAGTTCTTTGTTATTTGATCCCACTATATGTTTCCAGCCTTATTTTTTTTACAAGCTTTCCCTTTACCAGAATACTTCATGCATTCATTTGTCCCTGGAGATTTGGGATTGTTCTTCTTAACTATTTATGTGGATATTCCAACTCATCTTCCAGAAATAAACCCTTCAGTATCCTCTCAGGTAGTGAGCTTCCACATTTCCTTTGCTTAATTCCGTTGTATTCTACATGAGTAAATTCTGCTTCTATTCTCTTTGTATATTTTCTACTCTGTGAACTTATTCTCCAGTGGCCAGGACAGTATATAGGAACAATACTAAGCAATAAATACTTGTGGGTTTGAATGAATGTATGAATGGATATGTATATGATTAAATTTTGATCATACCACTTACCTGTAGTGCTAAAGAAGCTCAGGATAAAACCAAGGCAGTTAATGTAGGGTTGAACTATACAAATTGAGTGACATCAAGTACTTGGTGGTCAGAAAGTAACAGTAGCTGAACGCCAAATGTGGTTCCAGTAACAATAGGAAATAGATATGTTCAGGAGGTCTAAGCCAAAATCTCAGAGGGTTTAATTAGGGACTGCTTTCAGGAAAGTAACCTTGGAAAGAAGCTAATGTCCTGAAACTGGGAAAACAGATTATGCAATAACACTTGGAGCCATATGTAGCAAATGTTTGTTAGCAATTTAGGTGGACACAGTTTATCTGCCCATGAGGTGTTTTTATTTACTTATTCTTTTTTTAATAAATTTATTTATTTTTGGTTGTGTTGGGTCTTCACTGCTGCGTATGGGCTTTCTCTAGTTGCGGTGAGCAGGGGCTACTCTTCATTGAGGTGAGCGGGCTTCTCATTGCGGTGGCTTCTTGCTGTGGATCATGGGCTGTAGGCATGTGGGCTTTAGTAGTTGTGGCATGCAGGCTCAGTAGTTGTGGCTCATAGGCTCTAGGGCACAGGCTCAGTAGTTGTGGCGCACGGGCTGAGTTGCTCCGTGGCATGTGGGATCTTTCCGGACCAGGGCGCGAACCTGTGTCCCATGCATTGGCAGGCAGATTCTTCATCACAGTGCCACCTGGGAAGTCCCTCTTTTTTTTTTTTTTTTTTTTAGTATTTATTTGGTTGTGCCCTGTCTTAGTTGTGGCAGGTGGCCTCCTTAGTTGAAGCATGCTAACTCTTAGTTGCGGCATGCATGTGGGATCTAGTTCCCTGGCCAGGGATCGAACCCCGGCCCCCTGCGTTGGGAGCGTGGATTCTTAACCACTGCACCACCAGGGAAGTCCCGAGGTGTTTTTAAAGGGCTGTGCTTTCTTGCTAGTTTGAGCTACATTTCATCTAAAAAGTGCACATAGTGCCTAACATAACCTTACTGGCAAAGTTTCCCCTGTGGTAAAATAAAAACTTAACTTCTCCCAAAGGAGAAAGAACTTAATATTCAGTTTGCACTCTACAAATGTTGAGTTATATTACACACTTCTTGAGCAGCCAGCCTTAATGAATGAATCCACATTATAAAAGCATTTGAAAAAGGAAAAACTATCCTTATTACTTTGTGTGAGTCACTATAATGCTCATACCAGTATAGCAGATATTTGAATAAAAGTAAAGCAAGGTGTTTAACTTATTAACAGACCAAGATGGATTGAGAGATGCTATCACCCTGTGCAATCCTACCCTGGGAAACATATCTAACATTCATTTAATTCTCAACGCTACACTACAAGATGGTTCAAAAAACCATTTTCATCGACTAGAAAATAAACCTTAGACAGTTTGGTTACATACCCAAGGATACACAGCTTGCAAGTACCTTAAATTAGAACCAATTTTCGGACTTTTTTCCAAAGCCCATGATCGTTCCTGCAAATGTTGACAAAGCCAGTTGCTGCTGAGAGATAAAGATGGGAACTAAAAAGAGATCAATGCATTCAATGATCAGAAGCCCTCTAGCCACCTTGGAGAGCCTAATTAGACTACAGAAGAAAGGATAGTAAAACATATTTCAAAAGATCATAGAGGGCTTCCCTGGTGGCGCAGTGGTTGAGAGTCCGCCTGCTGATGCAGGAGACACGGGTTCGTTCCCTGGTCTGGTGAAGGTCCCACATGCCGCGGAGCGGCTGGGCCCGTGAGCTATGGTCGCTGAGCCTGCACGTCCGGAGCCTGTGCTCCTCAACGGGGGAGAGGTCACAACAGTGAGAGGTCTGTGTACCGAAAAAAAAAAAAAAAAAAAAAAGATTATAGACCGTTTTGCAGAAAGAAATTGTCCCTGGCCCAAATATATAATAATGATGAGTCAATTCTTCCAGCATTTGAAATCCTTTTTATTTTTTGAGAAAATATTTTATTGTTTTAAAAACCAGTAGATCACTGTCCTGAAACCAAGGGATTTGTTTAACACTTTTAGACATCCAGAAGAAGCATGAAAATGTTAAAAGTGTTTAGTGAGGGGATCCTGGCCCCCAAATCTGGCCTTGGGTCTAAGGTTTGAACTCTGAAGTTGTTAAGCATGAAACAAACCAGCCTGATAAATGGTAAAACAGGCAACTTGAGTTATGAAGACAGCCGGGTCTTGAAAAGTTTGTAGAACCAAGAATAAGGCAAAGGAGTCAAGGGATATTGTCTACAAAAGGAGCAAGCCATCAAATGAGGAAGACAATCATAGACCAGGGCATTAAAAATGGTAGCCCTGGAGACCAAATGGGAAAGGATTCATGTGTCATCTCTGCACAATCAGATGGACTCTGACAAGTGGAAGATAGATGTCTTAAACTTTTATTCATCCATAGATGTGAGTTTTGCTTCCATCTTCTAAGCCAGAAATGTAGCCTGCTCTCTAGATAAACTGTTTTACCTATATCGATTACAGTTGTAAGCTGCTTTTTCAGCATGTTTTATGAATCTTATTTCTGCCATAGCTGTCCAGGGTCACTGGACTCTGAAAGTACTACAGTACTGTTAGACTCTGCAAGGTATGTGACCTATGACAAGTTCCTTCCCTTTTTGTCATCTATCAAATGGAGGTCATGACAGGTACTGTGCTCAACATGTAATAAATGCTTGATAAATATTTTTGAATGGATACTTTCATAAGTGATTTTATGAAACCCTGTATGTAAATTGAATAGCACAATGTCTTGTGCTTACTAAGTGGTCAAAAATGATAGCTGTTAGAGTTAATACTTTAAATATCATAATGCAGTAAGATAAATGGCATTATGACAACAGAAAACTGCCTCGTTAGGCAGTTTTTAAAATTATAAAAAGATGAAATATTTATGTACGTATGAAAGTAGAAAGGAAGCAGTTATATCAACATCTGATTTTGCATCCAAAATAGGCCGTTCTTCCTTCTGTAATTTATATAGACCTGACTGTAGGCACATACTCTTCTCTGACTCTCCCGTAGATACGGGAAACTTGCAGATCAAAGGAAACTAGGAAATGGCTAATCAGGTATATTATCCTTCATATTGCCCAAGAAGAAATGCACACCCGAAGATACTGAATAATGGTCCTCATGTGACACGGCCAGTTAGAGTTTTCTTCTAAATAAGTCCAGTGCACCTTACCACTGCTCTCTAAGCTTGCACAGTTGATAACATCTTTCAGCTTCCAAATATTCCAATCCAGTGAAACTGCCATTAATTCAGTGGTCTTAAAATCAGCTGAAAATATCTCTGGCCTATCCTTTGATGATGCATGCAGCATTTTCAAAGTGATTCTTCTCCTTGATTATGTTTTTGGAGATTATTTTGGATATATAAATCCATTCTCTCAAAGAGAGGGAGATTGCATTGTGCATTTGACTGACAAGAAGTGATTTTAAATTGTTTCATAACAAGCAGTTTATAAGGAGTATTTTGAATGCAAAAGCTTTTCAATAAGCGTTCAGTGGTATATGAATGAAAAGAGAAGCCATGAATAGATTACATATAGGATAAAGAAAAATCAGGTATGAAAAACATACCTGATGTCCTTGAAAGAATGATCTTATTTTAAAAATACTCACTATTTTGTTGATATTTTTAATATGAAAGTCACTCAACTATCTGTCATGTTAGTGGTCTACATAAACAACTCCAAGGGGCACCTTGTTAATATTTTTACTGTTGTCTCTCTTACCAGCTCCCACCACCAATCCTGTAGTATGTATTTTCCCTGGATTTCTTAAGAAAATGCAGTACAGTTCAATGACTAGAGTCTTATATGTAATAAATAAATTAAAAAAAACAAGGATTCTAGATTGAGATAATCTGTGTTTGTGCCCCAGAATCGCCATTTTTCTTTACTCTTTTTTTAATGAGGTATAATTGACATATAACATTGTTAGTTTCAGGTGTACAGTATAATGATTTGATATTTGTATATATTGCAAAATGATCACCACAATAAATTGCTATTAACTAAGTCAAAGTGAAAAGTAAAACAGAAGTGGGGGAAAAATGAATGAATTTGGAAGCATTTTCTATTGGAAGAGCTTTGGGACATTAGGGTGACATATAAAATGGAAAACTTAAAATTATGAGTGCAGCATAAATTTGTGACTACTAAAATCACTGAACAAAGGGAATCCATGATTAGACTTCCATCTTAATTCCTGTGTACTTGGGAGAGACTAAACTGGCAGCAGAATTCAGGAGGCAAAGTGATGGTTGGCATCATCCAGATTACTGATGCAAATGGCTTCAGTGTGGTAGTGGCAGTGGAGACGGAGATGGAGAGAAAAATTAGGAGTTATTAAGATGTCAATATTAAAGTAAAGTCTTACACATTAAGATGTTACAGTCACCGTTTCACTAACAAAGGTGAACAAAAGAACGCTGAACGGCCTGTCTCCAAATTGCTACTTTAGAAACCTGGGCAGGGATGGTACTATAGAAGAAAGCAAAATAGGAGAGGGAGAATCAACTAGTCAGAATATTTAGTTGCACGTACAGAAATCTCCCTTCAAATTAGCTTACACACATGAACAAAATAATGCACTGGAAATGTACTGAAGTCTTTCACAAAACCAAAGGAAAAGCTATGGGAAACATGGAATCTCGAGATACTTCAAAGATTAGATCTGGGGGGATTCAGACACTTGTCTCAACTTGATTCCTGCTGTATTTGTTCCTACTGAACATTTTTTTTTAATGTGATTAAAAACATAACTCCTGGCATCTCAGGTGCAAATATATCTCCTTCAATGATTCAAAGGGCAAGGAATTTTCCTTTCCCAGTTTCTGGTTGAACCAGCCTTTGAACACGTTTCTGGAACTAAAGATAATTACAAATAATGCTGCATGGGTTGAATGGCCAAACCTCTAGTGGGGGTGAAGGGTGTGTGGTACAGAGTGAGTGAGTGTTGGGCAGACAAAACAAAGATTGTCAACTGTAAGGTTTGTGAAATAGAATCATGAATTCTGATTGAGAAATACTGAAACTGAAGTAATAGTGAGATAATTGAATAGAATTGTCTAGTGATAGTGGAAAGAGGAAGTAAATGCTAGCCTTGCACTCAGGGGAAAAAATGGCTTAAGATAGAGTCCCCTGAATGCACCAATAACATCCTTGATGATTTCTATGTAGTGGACAGCCTGACAAAACTGTGCCTTAAGAACATGGATCCCTCTGTTAGGTATTAGAAGGGTTATATGAGGCAGTGAATGGAGGCAATTGAGGAAGAATTAGGAGGCTGTCCATGGTGCTTTTTAGCAGGCAGTATGCTGATCTAGCAAATTCATGTCTTCAAAGCACATCATCAAGAGTCCTTTCCCCAAATGGAAAGGCACATGCAGGTCACCTCTGAAATCTGCTTGCAAGAAACCTCTATTGTTTCCACATAACATGAAACAAGGAATCGCAGACCTGTTCTTTGTGAAGGTGTTCTAAAGGAGTGTATAAAGTGCTAAATTTTGCTTGAAATTTGACGAGTTTATTTTCTTCCACTTTCATTTTCAAGACCCTCAATTCATCATTTTTGACAGGTGTCTTTTACTCTTTATTTTGCCCCCTTAAAAAAAAAAATAAGCTCTAGGCTGGGGTTGTAAATTCATTGTCTGTTTCACACTTTGCTAGGAATGTTATTTCTACACAACTGCTACTCTCTCAATAGTGTCTTCTTTAAGGCATCTTTTGAACACTGTGGTCTGATACAGTGGAATTTCTAGCTCCATCACTGACCACTTTCATATGGCAGTACTGAACAGGAGGACTTGTCAACTAACTCTTTCTGTCCAGTGTGGATAAAATGTCAATTTTTCTTATAGATGTTGTGTGAGAAACATCCCACAAATATGTGAGAAGATTGACTTGCCCTGTGTGAAAATCCTTCTAATACTATTTCAGCCTGCTAACCAAAATCTAGCTAGCTTCCCATCATAGACAAATATCTCGGTACTCAGTATACAAGGAAAAATTACCACAGTAATATTTTTCTGCACTTCTATATTTTCCATATATCAGTCCGCTGGAAAACTCTGGAGACCAGCACACACTAGTTCAACTTGAAAACGCAGCATAGAGTTTGAAATTTAAGGAAAGACTCTTGCATCAAAATTACAGAACAACAACAACAAAAGGAATGTGGGAAGGAGAGAGATAGTCAAGCAAAGAATTACTCAGACCTAAGGAAAGAGGTAAAGAATGAGACCCACACTTTAAAAGAGATATGGGAAATTCAGAGTGAGCCCAGAATTTTTAAGCCTTTTATAAAAGTGGAGTTATAAAGTATAGCAAACCAAAATCACAATAAATTAAATAGTGATACAATTCTAAAACTGAAATCTCTATGAAATGAATAGTACTAATAGATTTCCTACACTATTGTCTTTCCAAATACTGATAAATGATTTTTATTCAGTATTCATGGATTCATTTTATAGGCTTCATGTGATTGAAGCAAAATCTCCTGAGATGTGATGTTCAAATAATAATTATAACATTCTAAAGCAAGGAAAGGAAATGGTGATAGTTTCCGAAAACACCATTATTGGAAAACAACTGACTTCTTTCTAGGCATGCAAGAATATGAAAAACCCAACAGTAATTTTCCAAATGCTGACTGCAATCTAAAAACTAAAAAAGTTATTTTACTAAAATGATACATATTCTTATTTCTTTGCAGACCTAAATATTCAAACCAATAGTTACTACCACATTTATAATTAACTTGAAAGTAATACAAATGTATACTTATGTAAAGGAGATACCATTTTATGACAGAAGAGCTATTTTAGAGCATCCAGGTACTACATGACTCTCTTTAATCACAATAAAAAAATAAAATATCAATAAATCATGTTGTCATTTCTAATTATATTAATTATATGAGTAATAAGTCTTCTTTAAATTCTGAGAAAATTAATATTTTCTTACATCTTAACTTATATTATGTTAAATTTTGTTCTTTACTAAGTTCTTGTTTGAAAGTGTATTTGTTTACTTAAATTGAAGACCAATTAAATTGGTGTTAGATTTTTACCCAAAGAGAAAAGATTTAAAGAGGATAGTGCAGGATATACCAATGTCAAAATTATCTCAGATTTGAAAGAGCTCTGGAATTTTAAAAAATTATAATAAAACTTTTAGTATTTGAACATTGATGTTTCCAGAAAATTTTATTTTTTATTGAAGTATAGTTGATTTACAATGTTGTGTCAGTTTCAAGTATACAGCAAAGTGAATCAATTTATATATATACAGACTTTTATATATATATATAAATATATATATACTCTTTCAGATTCTTTTCCCTTATAGATTATTACAAGATATTGAGTATAGTTCCCAGTGCTATACAGTAGGTCCTTGTTGTTTATCTATTTTATATATAGTAGTGTGTATATGTATAATCTCAAATTCCTAAATTTATCCCTCCCCACTGTTTCCCCTTTGGTAACCATAAGTTTGTTTTCTATGTCTGTGAGTCTATTTCTGTTTTGTAAATAAGTTTGTTTGTATCATTTTTTTAGATTCCACATATAAGTGATATCAGATGATATTTGGCTTTATCTGGCTTACTTCACTTAGTATGATAATCTCTAGGTCCATCCATATTGCTGCAAATGGCATTATTTTATTGTTTTTTATGGCCGAGTAATATTTCATTGTATATATATACCACATCTCCTTTATCCATTCATCTGTCAATGGACATTTAGGTTACTTCCATGTCTTGTCTATGGTAAAGAGTGCTGCTATGAACATTGGGGTGCAGGTATCTTTTCAAATTACAGTTTTCTCCAGGTATATGCCCGAGTGGGATCACTGGATCATATGGTAACTCTAGTTTTAGTTTTTTAAGGAACTTCCATACTGTTCTCCATAGTGGCTGTATCAATTTGCATTCCCACCAACAGTGTAGGAGGATTCCTTTTTCTCCACACCCTCTCCAGCATTTATTATTTGTAGACTTTTTGATGATGGCCATTCTGACCAGTTTAAGGTGATACCTCATTGTAGTTTTGATGTGTATTTCCCTAATCATTAGCAATGTTGAGCATGTTTTCATGTGCCTGTTGGCCATCTGTAAATCTTCGTTGGAGAAATGTCTTTCTAGATTTTCTGCCCATTTTTTGGATTGGGTTGTTTGTTTTTTTGACATTGGATTGGGTTGTTTGTTTTTTTGACATTGAGCTGTATAAGCTGTTTGTATATTTTGGAAATGAATCCCTTGTCAGTAGCATAGTTTCTCCCATTCTGTAGGTTGTCTTTTTGTTTTGTTTACATTTTCCTTTGCTGCACAAAGCTTTTAAGTTTAATTAGGTCCCATTTTTGAAATTTTTGTTTTTATTTCCATTACTCTAGGAGACAAATGCAAAATATTGCTGTGATTTATGTCAAAGAGTGTTCCGCCTATGCTTCCCTCTAAGAGTTTTATAGTATCTGGTCTTACATTAATCCATTTTGAGTTTATTTTGTATATGGTGTTAGAGAATATTCTAGTTTAATTCTTTTACATGTAGCTGTCCAGTTTTCCCAGCATCACTTATTGAAGAGAACATCCTTTCTCCATTTGTATATTCTTGCCTTCTTTGACGTAGACCAATTGACTATAAGTGTGTGGGTTTATTTCTGGGCTTTCTATCCTGTTCCATCAATCGGTATGTCTGGTTTTGTGCCAGTACCATACGATTTTGATTAATGTATCTTTGTAGTATAGTCTGAAGACAGGGAGCCTGATTCCTCCCACTCTGTTTTTCTTTCTCAAGATTGCTTTGGCTATTCAGGGTCTTTTGTGTTTCCATAAAAATTAAAAATTGTTTTGTTCTAGTTCTGTGAAAAATGCCATTGGTAATTTAATAGGGATTGCATTGAATCTGTTGATTACTTTGGGTAGTATGGTCATTTTAACAATATTGATTCTTCCAATCCAAGACCACAGTATATCTTTTCATCCATTTGTGATGTCTTCAGTTTCTTTCATCAGTGTCTTACAGTTTTCCAAATACAAGTCTTTTGCCTCCTTAGGTAGGTTTATTCCTGGGTATTTTATTCTTTTTGATGGAAGATAAATTAATTTTAAGTGTGCAAAATTTTTTTAAATTGTAGGAATTATGATCATCACACATTAAATTTGCAAAGCGCTTTAGGCTTTTCAAAGGAATGAGGAATGTTTTTCAGTGTACTCAGGAACATTAGTTATTTAGAAATGTTCTTAGATTATGCAAGAGTTAACATTTTTCAGGTGAAGAAATAGCTTGTATTGGTTAGCTGAAAAACCAAAGATGCTGACAAGTTCTGCAACTCTGAATTAGTATTTCCTTCTACTGTATGTTTATATATAACTCTTGGTTTCTTTTAAGATTTTTAAAGTTTGATCTGAATTATATTACTACTAAAGATACAATGTACTCTTTGTTATTCCTGAACATTCTTATTTTCAAAAAAATTGCAAAATATTTCCTGTCTCAAAAATGTGGTCAATTCCCTCTTTTGTCTTCCACCATAATCTGTGCTTTACTTTGTGGCCACATTCAAACTGGATAACGATTAGTTGTTTACACAATATCTCTCTTGATAAAAAGTAAGATATAAAAGACTGCAGCCAAATCCCCACCAAAATCATGGGATATGTGAAAAACAGGAAAATGTCATGTATACTTAAAAAATATCAGTCAATAGTAATCAAACCCAAGACGACCTTGATATTATAACAATAGACATGGATTTAAAAACAGGTATTATAAATATAGTCATAAACTTAAAAAAATAAGCATAATGAGTTAATGGATAGGGAATTTCAGCATAGAAATAGAAACCATAAAAAGGGCAACTGAAAAATCTAGAACTGGGAGGTACAACAACTGAAAAGTAAATCACTAGATAAGGATTAATGGAAGATAGAAGACAGAAGAAATTCAGTATACTTGAAGATAGACCCATAGAAAATTATAAATCTGAGGAAAACAAAGAGAAAAAGACTAAACAGTGAACATAATCTCAGAAACATGGGGCATGATATCAAGTAAATTAACATAAATACCATCAGAGTCTCAGAAGGAGACAGGAAAAAGAATAGGGAAGAAAAAAATAGGAAAAATAAAGGCCCTAAATTTTCTGAATTTCGAGAAGGAAATCAACTTCCAGATTCAGAAACCTAGATGATACCCAAGCAGGAGAGAGAGAAAGAAAAAAACCACACTCAGGCACATCATATACAAATCATGGTTTTGATGGGCTATTGTAATTGATATCTAGGTAAGGTCATTATAGAACTGCAAGACAGTAGAATGGTACTTAAAAATCTGTTATTGACCCAATGTAAAGGTAACATAAATTCAGTGTTAGAATCTGAAAATAAATGTATCAAGAAAAGAGATGAGTTTTACATTTGGTAGTGTATATACGTCCATGCCACTTTCTCACTTTGTCACAGCTTACCCTTCCCCCTCCCAGTGTCCTCAAGTCTGTTCTCTAGTAGGTCTGCATCTTTATTGCCGTCTTACCCCTAGGTTCTTCATGACCTTTTTTTTTTTTTTTTTTTAGATTCCATATATATGTGTTAGCATACGGTATTTGTTTTTCTCTTTCTGACTTACTTCACTCTGTATGACAGACTCTAGGTCCATCCACCTCACTACAAATAGCTAGTGGGAAGCAGCCGCATAGCACAGGGAGATCAGCTCGGTGCTTGTGACCACCTAGAGGGGTGGGACAGGGAGGGTGGGAGGGAGATGCAAGAGGGAGGAGATATGGGGATATATGTATACGTATAGCTGATTCACTTTGTTATAAAGCAGAAACTAACACACCAATGTAAAGCAATTATACTCCCATAAGGATGTTAAAAAAAAAAAGAAAGGAGAGATGAGGACATATCAGACATCACTATTTTAAGAAGAAAGAAATGTTAACACAGGGAATTAGGCCCTTAAAAATCACTCCAAGGCTTGGAGGAGTAGACACAAGGAAAACCCAGTGGATGTCACAAAGCATCAAAAGAGTTAACATATAGTGGAAACAGTCTTCTGAGATCAGATCTAAAGAGAATCCGGGTTATACAAAAAAATACATTTAACAAAGTTAGTCAACTGTTCCCTATGGTAGGAAGCTAATTCACTTTAGAGCAAATTATGCCATTCTCACTACTGTGATGGAAAAATAAATTCAACTTCATTTATCGGTATGTTAATTGCTACCCATGAAAAGAAGATGCTGATCTGGGAGGCAATATAGTGTTAGGTTAAAGTACAGGTTTTGGTTACAGACATAGATTTAAACCTCTGCAATATCACTTTCCAGCCCAGTGATGTGGTACAACAAAAACATCATAACACTATAGAAAATAATAATCATTTCTTGAGTAAGGCACTGTTCTAAGTATTTATGTATATTAGTTTATTTCGTTTTGTCAGGGAAGGGGAAATTCCCCACCTCTACCAATCTTGTGGTTAGACTGATAATTAAATTGATACAAAACAGATTAACATTAGGAAAAAAAGTTTATAGGAAGGTCTCATGGAAGTAGGACCTAAGAAGTGGCCAAAGCTGGCAGCTTTTACATTTTTTAGACAAAGAAACAATAAATTTGAGAGGAATTGACAAGACAAAGAAACTTATGTTTGGGCGTTTAGTTAGTAAGGAACTTAGGCAAAGTTTGGGCTTGGGTAGTAAATTAATATAGAAGTAACAAGGTTTGTTTATATAGGCCTCTCAGCCCTGACTTTCCTCTCTCTGGTGATGTCTTTCTACCTCCCAATACAGGAAGGGCACCTTTCACATGGGAGATTTATTTCCTGCTTTCAGGGAGATAGAGAGGAGAGTCAAAATGTCCCTCTTTCATCAGCCATTTCTTAAGTAATTTTAATCCAAAATAATATGTATTGAAGCATATTTTGAGGTGGCTGCCCTTGGCCCCATTAGTTGTCATGAAAACCCTATGAGATTTTATTTTGTTCTCAGAGTATTCTTGTTATTTCCATTTTGCTGTTGAGAAACAGATACAATTTAAAATTAATTCTGTTAAATTTAGGGCCCTTTATCCATCATTTCTACAACAAGGTTAATATTAGGGAAACATGAGGTGTTACCACCAATGCACCAATATTACTACCGCCATCCTACCTATATCCTTTAATAATATTCCTCTACTACTATTTTTGCTCTAACTGTAACAACTACTACAGCAATCACTATGCTTACCATGTGCTAGGCACTGTGACACACACTTTTATAATTTCAATCATTTAGTCTTTATAAAAACTCAATACGTAAGTTCTATTGTTATTCTCATAATTGAAGACCTGACTTTGTAACTGCTCAATGTTTTGCAGATAATAAGTTCTAGAGTCAAGGTTAAACCTAGATATAAATTCACCTAGGATCTTATTAATGACAGGTATCTGTGGTGATTATAATGATAATAATGAAGATGATGATGAAGATTCTGACAATTCTTTAGTCATGACAGAATTTTCCTACAACAATCACTTACTGACCATAAAGTCAGGAATCTAACAATCTCACCCGTCCAGTATGGAATTAATAGTTGAGACATTAATTTTAAAAAGTAATGAAATCCATGCCATAACTTTAAAAAAATATTAACAGATTTTTATTAATTATGTGAGCAATCAGATTGTGGTAAATGTATCAGGAGGACATACTATAGATGGGGTTGTCAGAAGAGGAGGTAACTTTTGGATTGAGATCTGGAAAATAAGGTGGAATCAGTTATGCAAATAGTTGAGGAGAGGGATGTTCCACAACTAGGGTACAGCAGATGCAAAGTACTTACTTACAAAGTCACACACTTGGCATGTTCTTGAAAGTGTAGAAGGCTTATGAAATAAAGCGTAAGGGAAAAGAGGAAAAAGGGCATTAGGTAAGATGGCAAAGTTGTGCAGAGATCAAATTGATCAGGCTATGATAATGAGCAGATTTTATTCTAAGTCATTCCATAACTTATTTTTTTCTTTTAACGTCTTTATTGGGGTATAATTGCTTCTCAATGGTGTGTTAGTTTCTGCTTTCTAACAAAGTGAATCAGCTATACATATACATATATCCCCATATCTCCTCCCTCTTGCGTCTTCCTCCCACGCTCCCTATCCCACATAACTTTTAAACACTATTATCAAACTGTATTCAATGCTTATTCACTACATATTATTCTAACAAACTGAACTATAACATTTCCCTATACACATAATGGGTTAAATTAGTACTTTGTTGTAAGCATTTGTATTGGAGCAATTATCCTAACAGCAACAGAAAAAGAAGATGACAACCTCACAGAAATAAAAATATGTAGTTGCCAAAATTTATGAAACATCACAATGTATAAAGCAAATATCTTCAATTAATTCAAACATCAATTAGGTCATCACAATAAACCAATGAACATGCATAGTGTCCATGGTGAGTTTTCCCAGTCTAAAATATGTTTTGAACACATTTTTTAACAGTAAGATTCATGTAAAACACTCAAAGATTTATCTTTCAATTGGTTATGTTAACATTAAATCTTAACACAGTTTTAACACAGACAGAATGCTATATTGGGCAAAGAGTGAAAAACTGAGTCTCGGGCTATACTTGCCTCTTTGCCAACAGCTATTACTATAACTTTGGCCAAAAATACTTTAACAATCTTGGGCCTAGATTAAACTCGCTTTAAAGTGTCTTCTATCTCTTATATTTTATATTTCTATTGTACTTTTAGAAAATATGTTGAGATAGTATACTTTAGTTAGATAAACCAGGAATCCATGTCATGGACAGTAAGATAATGGGTATACTCTAATGCATTACTATTGTGGATACAATAAAATAACCCCATATACTTTGAGTTATTCATCCATAAAAATTTACACATACAGGAAATAACAGTTTACTAATCACCCCAGAAGTAGGGGTTAAAAATACATTTCTTCAACCTTGTCTTGTAACATTATGTTTTAATGTCAAGGTTATTATGATTATCCACCTATTTATTTACTTATTTATCTGCTGTTTTCTTTGTAAATATAGGCCTGTTGTATAGCCTCCATACTCATTTATAGAAAAGATTAAAACTATAAATCATCACAACTCATAAGCTGCCTACTTGGAGCTGAACAGCCAGCACAGCACCAAAACTGATGGAGATTTATGATTCTCCAACAGCTCCTCTCACCCAACTTCATGAAGATAAAGGGAAAGGAAAGCTATCCAATTAATTTGGTGTGCATAAATGACACTTATGTAAAGAGATGGGACCTGCTATGAGGAAAAATCCTCTAGGAACACAAGGAGGGTACATGAGGAGAGTGTGTATTGACCCTTGTCTCTTCTACATGTTGAAATCCCAGCTAGGTATGAGGCCTAATTGAAGACACCTGCTTTTTTGAGCTTTATCCAGCCAATCATGATTGTCTACTCTTCTAATCTCTAGTAGGTCTTATGCCTTATGCCACGTTCAGGTACATATAACTGCTGTTGCAGTCAAATCATATCTTATTTGATGTATAAATAAAATTTCAAGGTTTTTAGTAAGAATTATGGTTTTCACTTTATTTGTATAGCACACACTATCTTGTTTCTCCATTTTCTAGTCTTGATGAGTCTTGCAGAGATGAGATGACTGTTAGAAACAAGTCACTCAATTATTTTCTATTGCCTAGAAAAGTGATTTGTAAAATTTTCCTCATGTAGTAAACTTTTCTCTGAAAAAAGCCCTTAGAAAACACCCATTATGTGAAGTAGATAAAATTATACTAAGCTAAATAAACTTGAAATTTTAAAACACTCAATAGCTACAATTTCTATTCATGCAATTTGTAAAGAGACTTAGAAAACAGAGACAGTCTCCATCAGCAGTTGATCAGAGCTTCTTTAGTTTATGTGAAACAAAGAATTTAGCTCAAGAAAGAAGAAAAAAAAGGAAATAACAAGTTGATTTAAGTTGAAAAAGAAATAACAAGTTAGTGTTAAGTCATAAAATAGGCATAAATTATGAACTATACTATTTACCATATTTGTTAATTTATTACCAAGCATATCTTGTGCTTACCTATGTGCTTATACATATATATATATTTTTTTTTTTTTTTAATTTCAGGGTAGAAAATAGATGTTCAGTTTCATAACAACTTGAAAACAGAAGAATTCTTATCAATTCATGATAGATATTGAGACAGAAAATACAAGGCCTGTTAATTATTATAGAGTAAATTTATTATAATTTAATAATTTTGCTTCAACTTGATGAAGCAGCTTTGTCTGTCTTACTGGGTTGTAAGTATTCTGCAGTTTTCAACATTGTTAACAACAGAGAACAAATGTATAACAAAGTATTTGAATAAACAAAATATATCTAAGGTCATGGATAGTGTAGATGGGATTAGATACTTTAGAGAAAAATTTATGACATCCGGTTATCCTGATTAAAAAAAAAAAGATGGCAAAATAACCTGCTTATTATTTCTAAAGGTGCATGAAATTGGCTTCCCTGCTGAAAGTGACATTTAAAAGTTGTCAGATTTTAGTAAAGACGTGATTAGGGAAACAAATGTTCTTCCTCAGGCCAGAGTAAGAGAATGCCACAGACTCCTACTGTAAATGGTATGCTTTCTCAGATGTAAAAATGAAGTATGAGGTAAACTTTCATGGAAGAATCTTGGCATAACATGATATAAAATGTGGCACTGTAAAATGTTAATCCATAGTACAGAATTTGTCTCATGTCATAGTCACAGTGTTGTTCAATAGTGTCTCCTGATACAATATAATATGTACAAACAATCATCTATGTGGCATTCTTGCCAAAATATTTTTGCTGAATCTATTCAGAAGTAAACATCAGACAGAGCCAGAATGTGCCAAGATAACCAATATGACTTCATTAGAACTTAGAGACATAATAGCTAAACACAAATGGGTAAACACTAATTAGGTTCTATCGATAGATTTTTTTTTTAAGGCTATAGACGACACATTTGAGAGAACTGGCAAAAAGTGAAGGTTTCAAAAATGGATTGCACTTAGATAATATTATCAAATTGTTAATTTTCTTACGTCTGATTATGATATTGTGGCTGTGCAGGAGAATGCCTTTACTGTTAGAAAGTGAATTTTGAAGTATTTAGTGATGAAGTGTTATGAAATTTGAAATTTTGAATGGTTCTGAGGGAAAAATGAGAGAGAGAGAATGAGAGAGAGGGGAAAAGGGAGGGAGGAAAGGATGGATGGGGGAGGGAGACATGTGGCAATATGGAATTATGCTCATTGGTAAATCTAAGTAAAGGTAAAGAATATATAGATGTTCATTTAACTTTTCTGTCTAATTTTACTAGGTTTGAAAAATTTGCCAAATAATATCGAGGAAAATAATGAAATGAGACATTAAAATTTTTCCCCTTAGTTTTCTCTATCCCTAGTAAAAGGTGGGGTAAATGTGGTGTGAAAATTTATGAAATTATTGTTTCACTAATCAGAAAGGAGTGATTATTTTGTTTCTAAGTGAATTTCTCAGTTCAGTAGTATTAAATATGCTTCTCTTTTGGAGGGGCAGAACTGGGTGGAGTAGAGGAACTTGGAATTAAATACTTCAGCTGTGACCTTAATAATCAAAATTAATATTTACTATGTACTTATTAGGAACTTATTGGTTCTGGGTTTTTTGTTTGTTTTAAAAACTCTTACCTGTACAGATTTGGTACCAAGAGTGGCTCTCAAGGAACAGAGTTTTAAGATGAGTTTCCCGAATTTGTTCTGGGGGCTCTGGAATTGACTCTCAAATCTGACTAGAGTTAAAGATGCTAATGATTCTATTTCCAGTAGTAAAGAGAGCACTGGTAGTCCATGGAGTGATCTGGCTATAGAGATATAAATATCACCATCAGTTACTCCTAATCAACCACTTATAAGAGGCAAGTAGCAGGGTGACTGTGAATATAATATTTTTGAACATTTTGTCATACTGATGAAAATGAGATTGGATGGTTGCTCCTAAAGTTGCTGAACAATGTGGGAAAAGTAAAGGATGAGCTCAAGGATTTGAATTCCCAGCTCAAGCACTGCACATGTGACCTAAAAGCTTCTGTGTGTCTAGAAGGAGAACTCATCTCCTGTAGCCAAAGCACCAAGATTGCCGAAAATCAAACTGAGAATCTCATCCTGTGACTGGCTGAATTTCAATGCAATTTGAACTCCCAGCCTTTCATGGTGTCTACTGTTCAAGTGAGGCCACTGATTAGAAAGCAATGGGATCCTGAAAGTTGTAATGAGATGTGTGGGAAGACCCTAATGAAGCTGGGGACATTGATCCCCTGATTTCTGGAGCCTTCTTTGCCAGTGGAAGCTGCCTCTCCACCCCCAGTGGAAGCCTGGTTCTATTTCTCTGAAGAACCCTGACTAATACAGTATCAAAACTTTTTATTGAATTCAATGGAATATACATTTCTTAACTTCTGTAGAAATGATGAAACAGTTTTCCACATATAACCCAGATGTTAGGTAGGTTTCCTTGACTTTGGGAGATGTGGTTAAAATTGGCCAATGACCCAACTCTGTGCTTTCACGGTTTATTTCTCTTTACTTCTATCTCCCTCCTTCAGTTTTTTCTCACAGTATCTTAATTTACATCTGTGATAACCCAAATGCAAAATACAGTACATTTGCTTTTTTCCGTGAGAAATTTTACTCACACCTAGTAATTAAAGAGTGGTAAGATTACGGGGAGAGGAAACAGCTTTTCTAACATTTCTACCTTTTTCATGTGTGTGCTTTCTTCACATTCCTTTACATTTATTTCTTATTCTGTTCCTCCCCAGTTGGTCCTAAGGAATACACAAATAAAAAGTCTCCTCTATGATTAAATGTGGCTTCTTCCTTCTTTAGAAGCCTTGGCATCAGTGTCCTTCCAGGCACCAGGGGAATCACTTGCCAGCCAAAGCATCTTTTAACAAAAGCAGCCTTCTCCCTAAAAAGAATTCTGCTACCAGGGATTAAAGTATAATAATGGTAGTGGCAGTGCATAGTTTGTTTGTGATGTGTTAATATGAGCCATTATGTTAATAGAGAGCCTCATATTCACTATTCATTCTTTGCTGGGATAAGCTCTTCTTTTTCCCTGTTAATCTTTCAACTTAAGGCTGAACTATATTCAGTGATATTTGACTGAAGACTTTTTGTGCTATCTTTCTTGGGGTTTTACGTCAATTATGATAATTTTATATAATGAATTGGATAGCTATTCTCAGTTCTCCATGTTGTTCAACAGTTTATATAACATCTTCTTTTCAAGAGATTAAAATACCATAAAATTACTGCTTGGAGATATTGCGACTGTTTTATATATATATAACAAAAACTGCATATGACTATAGTACTATATAAATATAACTTCAATATCAAGTTTAGCATTGCTATATTCAGATATAATATTTCTTCTAAGATAAATAATTTTTCTAGGAAATAATTCATTTCACCTAAGTTTAATGCAATTATATGCATTATATGCAATCATATGCAGTATTCTTTAAGAAAGTCTCATTGTGTTCATTACTATGCCTTTTATATTTACTTCTCTCCTTTTAAAAATGTTGTAATACTTTTGTAAAACAAATCATTTAATGTCTCTAAATATTTGCTTGCAGATATATACAATTTGACACAAATACAAAATGTGATCCTATACATGTAGCTTTTTGTGCCCTTTTTGTACTTAGCTTCTTCCTCTCCCCTACTCCATTTTTTTTTTTTACATCTTTATTGGAGTATAATTGCTTTACAATTGTGTGTTATTTTCTGCTTTATAACAAAGTGAATCAGTTATACATATACATATGTTCCCATATCTCTTCCCTCTTGCGTCTCCCTCCCTGCCACCCTCCCTATCCCACCCCTCTAGGTGGTCACAAAGCACTGAGCTGATCTCCCTGTGCTATGCAGCTACTTCCCACTAGCTATCTATTTTATGTTTGGTAGTGTATATATGTCCATGCCACTTTCTCGCTTTGTCACAGCTTACCCTTACCCCTCCCCGTATCCTCAAGTCCATTCTCTAGTAGGTCTGTGTCTTTATTCCTGTCTTACCCCTAGGTTCTTCATGACATTTTTTTTCCCTTAAATTCCATATACATGTGTTAGCATACGGTATTTGTCTTTCTCTTTCTGACTTACTTCACTCTATATGACAGACTCTAGGTCCATCCACCTCATTACAAATAGCTCAATTTCGTGTCTTTTTATGCTGATTAATATTCCATTGCATATATGTGCCACATCTTCTTTATCCATTCATCTGATGATGGACACTTAGGTTGTTTCCATCTCTGGGCTATTGTAAATAGAGCTGCAATGAACATTTTGGTACATGACTCTTTGAATTATCCCCTACTCCATTTATGTACTTTGATCAACTCCTCACTAAGAAAATAAAGAACAATTCATTTGCTTTTATAAAATATCACAATAATCCTCCATTATTGTTATAAGCATATGCACATATTTATAGAGTCATTTAGCACAGCTCTGATTATTAATGGCTACATATTTTATAATATACCATAATTTTGAAATCTTCTAATTATTAATGGGCATCCACTGTGTTTCCAGTATTTTGCCACTGCAAATAAACCTGAAATAAGCATCCTTTCACACATGTTTTTATTTACTGGTGTATTTTCTTTAGGAGTCAAGTTTAGGAAAGGAATTTCTGGGTAAAACAATGTTTATATGTTTAATTTTGGTAAATATTGCCAGATTACATTATCAAAAATGTGTAACATTTTATATACTAATCCAAACTGTAATCTATCTTCCTATTTGTTCTGGTCTTGTTTTGTGTGCTTCAATACTATTTTCTAGTCTTATTCACATTTGTTTTATGACTTTCTTGTTAAATATATCTTCCTAATAAGTATTGCAAATTTTTGTCACTATTTATTTGAAATATTTTTCTTATCTCTTTATGTGGTTACTCTTGGAGTAGGAAAAGATATATATATATATATATATATACACATATACACACACACATACATATATATATTTAATTAATTATATGTCAGTAATTCTAGACTTTATTTCTCTTTGCTCTATTTCCTAGTTTGTTGTTTTGTGTTGTTTTACTTTTTCTCTATGTCTCTTTCACTAATTTCTTACAAAGTGTACTTAGGTTTTTTCTTTTTTCTTTTTTTTTTTGCAGTACGCGGGCCTCTCACTGTGTGGCCGCTCCCGTTGCGGAGCACAGGCTCCGGACACACAGGCTCAGTGGCCATGGCTCACGGGCCCAGCCGCTCCGCGGCATGTGGGATCTTCCCGGACCGGGGCACGAACCCGTGTCCCCTGCATCGGCAGGCGGACTCTCAACCACTGCACCACCAGGGAAGCCCCGGTTTTTTCTTTTTTTAATATTTACTTTTTATTAGTGAAGGCATTTGGGGGCAAAACATTTTCCTCTCAGAATAGCTTTTTCTGCACCCTGAAGGTTTTTATATTAAGCACTCTGATTTTTGTTTTGTTTTGTTTTTAACATAATATATGACATTCTCTTTGAAACAAGCATTATCAAGAATTATTGATGTAATTTTAAAGTAGTTCTCTTATTTTTCTCCACTTTTTATAATGTGTTTCTTATTTTATTGAACAATTCTAGTATGAACCCCCCACAGTTTGTAGATAACGTGTTCCCTTTTGCCTAAGTTCAGGAATAGTCCCCAGATGCACTAAATGTATATTTTTGTTCCTCTTGTCTTCCTAGAAATAGGCCAATGTTTTCAATCTGCAAAATGAAGCATTTCCTCAACTGATAGGAATAATCCTTTTTATGAGTTAATTTTCTTTCTTTCATGCATTACTATGATTCACAGATTGTATCTTCTGAATATATTCTCAAAACCTCCTATATTTGGTTTTACGACTTTTTTCCCTCTGTGTGTTTTCTCTGTGCATTGAAATATGCCTTACACCTGATTTTCCTGGTCACTAACTTGGTTTTTTTTTTTTTGCGGTACACGGGCGTCTCACTGTTGTGGCCTCCCCTGTTGCGGAGCACAGGCTCCGGCCGCGCAGGCTCAGCGGCCATGGCTCACGGGCCCAGCCACTCCGTGGCCTGTGGGATCTTCCCAGACCGGGGCATGAACCCGTGTCCCCTGCATCGGCAGGCAGACTCTCAACCACTGTGCCACCAGGGAAGCCCCTAACTTGGTTTTTAATAGTGATCATTCTCTCTTTCATCTACTGAATTTCCTAATCAGTGTGACAGAAACTTCTGCCTCTTCAATGTGTTTTCTCCTCTGTCTTGCTTACAGAATTAGTGTTCTTTAGAGTTTGGCAATCTAACCAACTGAAATATTCACCTGCCCAGACTCTTGCATTTAATGGTGGCCAATGGGCTCAGTTCTTTTCCAATAAAGTAGAAATAAATATTGTTGTATGTGAGTGGTGTCCAGAAACTTTTTAAAAATGAACAAACTTATCTGCCATGCCCTTTTACTCTTTGTCCTTCCTAACTTGTTCTAGCTGACAATGGATGGGATGCTTATTGGTATAGAAATCATGTTAGGACCATAAGGACAAGTGTTTTAAACTAAAAAGCATGGATCAGGCAAAGGGGGAAAACTCGGGACATTGATGAAATCCTATAATCACTTGTACCAGTCATTGTCTATTTAATTCATGACTTCTCAAATTGTAAAAAAAATTACATATTATTTCTTGATATGCCACTGTATGCCAAATTTTATGTTAATTTCAGCTGAATCCATTTGTAATTGATACAACTGGAAGTCTGGCTTTTGGTTTTAGTTTCCATTTCAGTAAAGTGTGTGTGTGTGTGTGTGTGTATGTGTGTGTGTGTGTGTGTGTGTGTGTAAGGGGAGGGGATGTCCCATTGTTATTTTATTAATCTCTTTGATCTTTTTTTAAAATTTAACTTTATATATCTCTACTGCAGTAGTTCTATTATACAGAACATACATTCTGGTTGACCTATCATCTTTCTCCTTCTGCATCTGGATGTCTTCCATTGGATGCAGTTTTTCTTTGTTGGCTCATGGCTGGTAGGGTCAAGTGAAAGGAATGCCATTAGGATTGGGATCTCTTAGAAAATGGCAGCTGGTGGGCTTCCCTGGTGGAGCAGTGGTTGAGAGTCTGCCTGCTGATGCAGGGGACACGGGTTCGTGCCCCGGTCCGGGAAGATCCCACATGCCGTGGAGCGGCTGGGCCCGTGAGCCATGGCCGCTGAGCCTGCGTGTCCGGAGCCTGTGCTCCGCAATGGGAAAGGCCACAACAGTGAGAGGCCCGCGTAGCGCAAAAAAAAAAAAAGAAAAAAGAAAATGGCAGCTGGAATGTGTGCTAAAGCCCTGCAGTTATGGTACAGGAGCAGCAAAGTTGCCAGGCTCCCGGGTAGCTCCCCTGATCTCTGCTCTCCAGGCTTCTTGCATTCTCTTTCTCTCAAGGCCGATGAGATTCAGTGCGCTCATTCAGCAGTTTCTTTTCTTCTGAGAGTCAGGATGACCTAGCAAAGTCAATCAACTTTGATGATGAATTGTAATACTTTAGGATTTCAGAGATTTTTGAAGTGCAATTTTATGTTTTTATTTGTTGCCATGGTGCTAACTTTCCATCTCTTGCCTGGCCCTCAGGATTAAAAATCCTAGATTATTTCTTTTTTACCAAGAGCCCAACAAAGCCTCATTTCATATACATATAAACTGTTTATCTGTCTATGGCTGCCAAGCACCCCTTCACATATGGAGGGAAATAATTTGAGATTGGCTTGAAAGGTAACAAAGGCATTAAATTTGTCTGTTTTTTTATGTTTTGTTTTTGGTTCACTGATTATCTTTAGAATCAATTTTCAGATTTTTATAACATTCATACCATTTTCCTTTTGATGACTTTTCTTCCACCTTTATTTGAATTACCTGATTCTTCATACTTTCTCTAGGACATCTTTGTTTATTAAAGAAAATTGTTTTGAGCATGATATTTAGTTTACTTTTTAAAATTATTTTTCAATAAAAATAAAAACTTTATCAAACTGTTGGCAGAATCTGTTACAATATTTTGTTTATTAACACTATTTATAGTCACTTTGTATTTTGCTTTAAATTTTAATGTTGTTATATTTCTGTATAAATATTGCTAGTGATTCCCAGCTTTTAGGAAAGGATGTAGCTAGAATAATTGTCATGTTTTAGAATCTGTGGATCATTTTAACTAAGCAGGGATAATTTTTCCTCCCAAATATTGTTTGCCTATTTAAAATGAAGTGATAATCCCTGTGAAAGCTTTGATTGATACATATTAATTAAAATATTAATGTACTTATACATTATAAATATCTGTATATTTATGTGTTTTATCAGTATAATTACCTATTATGAATTTATTGTTTTATTTCTTAGCTTTTATTTTATATATTTTGGTATTACATGTTTAATACACAAGGATTTAATACCATTTAGTTTGCACCATTGAGTGCCAGTTTTAGAATTATTAAATGATCCTATTCATTTTAGCTAATGCTCTTTGTCTTAAATTCTTCCTTGTTTTCTATTAGCATTTCCATGCTCAATTGCTTTCTTTTTGTCCATGTGTGATAAATTTTATGTATCCTTTTACTTGAAATCTGTCTATGTCATATTTTAGGTGTTTTAAAATTACATTTAGTTTTGTGATTCTTCCTGAAAATATTTCCTTCCTAATAACAAAATAGGTTAAGGCAATTTCCTTTACTGTTATCACTGTTATGTGTAGCTTTAATTCTGTCACTTTTTTTTATGTTCTCAGTTTTGCTTTTTATATTTCTTTTTTGTTGCCTTTGCTTCTTGTCATTTGTCAAGTAGAATCTATATTTGCTTTTTACCTTCTGTAGTGATGTGAAAGGTAATTATCATTTTTAATTCTACTGGTGGATTTTTATGCTTTTCAAAATGACATGTGACTTATTTCCTAACATAAAAATCAAGACCAATAACACTTTTTAAAAATTATCTTGTTCCAAGTCCAACCTTTGCAAAAATTAATTCCTGTTTATGGAATGCTCTTTCTTAATAGCATTGTAGGGGAGGAAGAGATTTTCCTCTACCCTTTTAAGTTCTTCTGGCTGGTCTAATAATTTAATTGACATAAGACATATTAACAGGAGAAAATCAAAAGTTTAATAACATGTATATGTGGGAGAGACCCAGGAAAACTGAGTAACTCACTAAAATGGTTGAAGTTCTCACCTTCAATACCATCTTCAGCTAAAGACAAAAGTAATGTTGGAGGTAGTGGTTTGGGACTTTAAACTGGAGGATTCACATGGAGATAGAAAAGCAAATGTTTAGTAAACAAATGTTTGCTGGGTTATGCAGAGACCATGGGACTCAGAGTTCACTCTTATCTCTAAAGTTCCCCCCACCACAACTAGCCCATATTCTTCACAGATACCTCTGATAATAGCTCTATTCTGAGAACAGGCTCTTTATATAAATTATTTTAGGCAGTTAAGGGGGAGGTAGCAAGACAAACTTAGATTTTCTGTTTCTTAAAAATATTCAGCCTAAATTAATCCTCATGCCAAAGAGACATTTTGGGGTGGCAACTGTTTCTTCCCCACAGTATCAATATTGGATTTTATGTATTTACTACATTTATATTCAATTTTACGATAATTATTTACATTATTGGTTTCCCTTTAGTGCTTTATGTTTCATGTGTTCATAATCCAATAGTCTTTCATACAGAGATACAGCTAGGCTATGTTTTCTATTAATTTTGATTTATATAATAGGCTCAAATTTGTATCAATGTGTTTTTTCCCATAAGTGTATATTGGTGACACATTTTTTGAAATTTTACATGTTAGAAAGTATCTTTTAGTGTCACATATGAAAGAATTTAGTTCTAAATAGAATTTTGGAGAAACCACATTTTTCTTCCAAAATTCACTAACAACTTCTCTATTATTTTTTTCACACACTACCTTTGAAAAAAATTCTTTGCTGGTAAGAACACTTAAAATGATATCTACCCTTTTAACAAATTTTGAAGTGCAAAATACTGCATTGTTAAAGGGAGTATGTCGTATAGCATATCTATTTCTAGTTTATTTAGCAGAAACTTTATGTCCATTGAATAATAACTCCTCCTTTCTTCACCCACCAGTCCCTGGCACCATCTTTCTAGTCTCTTGATTCTATGCATTTGACCCTTTCAGATATCTCATATAGTTAGACTCAGGCAGTATTTGGCCTCCTGTGACTGGCTTATTTCATCTAGCATAAGGTCCTTCAAGTCCCTTGTGTTGTCACAAATGGCAGGATTTTCTTTTTTAAAGCTGAGTGACATTTTAATGTTTGTATATATGCCACATATCTTTATCCATTCATCTGTTGATGGACACTTGGGTTGTTTTCTTATCTTGCTTATTGTGAATGATGCTGCAGTGAACACAGGAGTGCATATATTTCTTTGAGATCCTGATTTCAATTATTTTGGATATATACTGAGAAATTGAATTGTTGGATCATATAGTAGTTCTATTTTTTT
The DNA here is from genome assembly GCF_039906515.1 of Pseudorca crassidens. Taxonomy (NCBI): domain Eukaryota; kingdom Metazoa; phylum Chordata; class Mammalia; order Artiodactyla; family Delphinidae; genus Pseudorca; species Pseudorca crassidens. Next base: position 60,113,744 of record NC_090304.1, read on the forward strand.
TTTTTTTTTTTTGAGAAATCTCCATGATGTGCTTCATAGTTGCTGCATTATTTTACATTTCCACCAACAGTGCACAGGGGCAGAAATTTCTCCACATCCTCTCTAACAGTTACTGTCTTTTGGGTTTTTTTGGTTTATTTATTTATTTATTTGTTTTGCTTTGTTTTTTTGGTAATAGCTATCCTTACAGGTTTGAAGTTATATCTCATTGTTTTGATTTGAATTTTCCTGATGATTAGTTGAGCAACTTTTCATATACTTGTTGCCCATTTTTATATCTTCTTTAGAAAAATGTCTATTCAGTGTTCTTTCCCCATTTTTCAATATGGTTATTGGTTTCTTGCTATTGAGTTGTAGTTCAACCAAAATAATTGAACTACAACAAAATTGAATCAAAATTGGATTGTAAAGACAGCATGTAGAATTGGAAAAAATATTTGCAAATCCTATATCTGATAAGGAATTAATCGCCTTCAGTGTTAAAAAAAATTTCCTTCCTCAATTTCCACCATTTGCTAGTATTTAGTGGGAGAGAAATACAGGGGATGTTAAAAGTTATCATGACTTTAAGCTCCTGGATATGAATTTATAATGTCATTATTTCCTCCTATTATGAGCTGCTACTAATTCCTTGTCTCTGTTCTTCCTTGCAGTACTTCCCACTATAACAACTTTCCTCTACCTATCTCTTTCCTGCTACTGTAATCCCAAATCTAACCCTAATTCGAATATAACTGCTTTTCAGGGAAGGCAACAGCTTCCTGGTACATTATAGCCTAAGGGTGTTCCTTTTCTGGGTATTTTTTTTTTTTTTTTAAGGAGAAGGGTACACCATCAATCAGAGACAAATGTAGAGAATATTCCAACTGCTAGGATGTTGTCCTATTTCAGGTGAGCTTATGGGGTAAGGGATAGAATCTTTCTTTTTTTTTTTTCTTTTTTTTTTTATTAAGTTGACTACCTTAAATGTTAAATTTCTTACATACATAAATGCAACTATAGAAAAAGATGTTAAAACAATCAATAAATACATTCATAAAACATATTTAGAAATGTCTGATTTTCCTGGAACTAACAATATGAGAAGCTATAAGTCAAAAAAAAAAGCTAACTCATAATGTTTTTTTGTTTTTTTTTTTGATGAACATATCATATATATTTATTCTTTTTTTTTAATTTTTTTTAACATCTTTATTGGGGTACAATTGCTTTACAATGTTGTGTTAGTTTCTGCTTTATAACAAAGTGAATCAGTTATACATATACATATATTCCCATATGTCTTCCCTCTTGCGTCTCCCTCCCTCCCACCCTCCCTATCCCACCCCTCCAGGCTGTCACAAAGCACCGAGCAAATATCCCTGTGCCATGCAGCTGCTTCCCACTAGCTATCTACCTTACTACGTTTGTTAGTGTGTATATGTCCATGACTCTCTCTCGCCCTGTCACAGCTCACCCTTCCCCCTCCCCATAACCTCAAGTCCATTCTCTAGGAGGTCTGCGTCTTTATTCCTGCCTTACCCCTAGGTTCTTCATGACATTTTTTTTTTCTTAAATTCCATATATATGTGTTAGCATACGGTATTTGTCTTTTTCTTTCTGACTTACTTCACTCTGTATGACAGACTCTAGGTCTATCCACCTCATTACAAATAGCTCAATTTCGTCTCTTTTTATGGCTGAGTAATATTCCATTGTATATATGTGCCACATCTTCTTTATCCATTCATCCGATGATGGACACTTAGGTTGTTTCCATCTCCGGGCTATTGTAAATAGAGCTGCAATGAACAATTTGGTACATGACTCTTTTTGAATTTCGGTTTTCTCAGGATATATGCCCAGTAGTGGGATTGCTGGGTCATACGGTAGTTCTATTTGTAGTTTTTTAAGGAACCTCCATACTGTTCTCCATAGTGGCTGAACCAATTCAGATTCCCACCAGCAGTGCAAGAGTGTTCCCTTTTCTCCACACCCTCTCCAGCATTTATTGTTTCTAGATTTTTTGATGATGGCCATTCTGACTGGTGTGAGATGATATCTCATTGTAGTTTTGATTTGCATTTCTCTAATGATTAATGATGTTGAGCATTCTTTCATGTGTTTGTTGGCAGTCTGTATATCTTCTTTGGAGAAATGTCTATTTAGGTCTTCTGCCCATTTTTGGATTGGGTTGTTTGTTTTCTTGTTATTGAGCTGCATGAGCTGCTTGTAAATTTTGGAGATTAATCTTTTGTTGGTTGCTTCATTTGCAAATATTTTCTCCCATTCTGAGGGTTGTCTTTTGGTCTTGTTTATGGTTTCCTTTGCTGTGCAAAAGCTTTGAAGTTTCATTAGGTCCCATTTGTTTATTTTTGTTTTTATTTCCATTACTCTAGGAGGTGGGTCAAAAAGGATCTTGCTGTGATTTATGTCATAGAGTGTTCTGCCTATGTTTTCCTCTAAGAGTTTGATAGTTTCTGGCCTTACATTTAGGTCTTTAATCCATTTTGAGCTTGTTTTTGTGTATGGTGTTAGGGAGTGATCTAATCTCATACTTTTACATGTACCTGTCCAGTTTTCCCAGCACCACTTATTGAAGAGGCTGTCCTTTCTCCACTGTACATTCCTGCCACCTTTATCAAAGATAAGGTGTTCATATGTGCGTGGGTTTATCTCTGGGCTTTCTATCCTGTTCCATTGATCTATCTTTCTATTTTTGTGCCAGTACCATACCGTCTTGATAACTGTAGCTTTGTAGTATAGTCTAAAGTCAGGGAGCCTGATTCCTCCAGTTCCTTCTTTCGTTCTCAAGATTGCTTTGGCTATTCGGGGTCTTTTTTGTTTCCATACAAATTGCAAAATATTTGTTCTAGTTCTGTGAAAAATGCCAGTGGTAGTTTGATAGGGATTGCATTGAATCTATAGATTGCTTTGGTAGTATAGTCATTTTCACAATGTTGATTCTTCCAATCCAAGAACATGGTATATCTCTCCATCTATTTGTATCATCTTTAATTTCTTTCATCAGTGTCTTATAATTTTCTGCATATTGGTCTTTTGTCTCCTTAGGTAGGTTTATTCCTAGATATTTTATTCTTTTTGTTGCAAAGGTAAATGGGAGTGTTTTCTTGATTTCACTTTCAGATTTTTCATCATTAGTATATAGGAATGCCAGAGATTTCTGTGCATTAATTTTGTATCCTGCCACTTTACCAAATTCATTGATTAGCTCTAGTAGTTTTCTGGTAGCATCTTTAGGGTTCTCTATGTATAGGATCATGTCATCTGCAAACAGTGACAGCTTTACTTCTTCTTTTCCGATTTGGATTCCTTTTATTTCCTTTTCTTCTCTGATTGCTGTGGCTAAAACTTCCAAAACTATGTTGAATAAGAGTGGTGAGAGTGGGCAACCTTGTCTTGTTCCTGATCTTAGTGGAAATGATTTCAGTTTTTCACCATTGAGGATGATGTTTGCTGTTGGCTTGTCATATATGGCTTTTATTATGTTGAGGAAAGTTCCCTCTATGCCTACTTTCTGCAGGGTTTTTATCATAAATGGGTGTTGAATTTTGTCAAAAGCTTTCTCTGCATCTATTGAGATGATCATATGGTTTTTCTCCTTCAGTTTGTTAATATGGTTTATCACATTGATAGATTTGCGTATATTGAAGAATCCTTGCATTCCTGGAATAAACCCCACTTGATCATGGTGTATGACCCTTTTAATGTGCTGTTGGATTCTGTTTGCTAGTATTTTGTTGAGGATTTTTGCATCTATGTTCATCAGTGATATTGGCCTGTAGTTTTCTTTCTTTGTGACATCCTTGTCTGGTTTTGGTATCAAGGTGATGGTGGCCTCGTAGAAGGAGTTTGGGAGTGTTCCTCCCTCTGCTATATTTTGGAAGAGTTTGAGAAGGATAGGTGTTAGCTCTTCTCTAAATGTTTGATAGAATTCGCCTGTGAAGCCATCTGGTCCTGGGCTTTTCTTTGTTGGAAGATTTTTTTTTTTTTTTTTGCGGTATGCGGGCCTCTCACTGTTGCGGCCTCTCCCGCTGCGGAGCACAGGCTCCAGACACGCAGGCTCAGCGGCCATGGCGCATGGGCCCAGCCGCTCCGCGGCATGTGGGATCTTACCGGACCGGGGCACGAACCCGCGCCCCCTGCATCGGCAGGCGGACTCTCAACCACTGTGCCACCAGGGAAGCCCTGTTGGAAGATTTTTAATCACAGTTTCAATTTCAGTGCTTGTGATTGGTCTGTTCATATTTTCTATTTCTTCCTGATTCAGTCTTGGCAGGTTGTGCATTTCTAAGAATTTGTCCATTTCTTCCAGATTGTCCATTTTATTGGCATAGAGTTGCTTGTGGTAATCTCTCATGATCTCTTTTATTTCTGCAGTATCAGTTGTTACCTCTCGTTTTTCATTTCTAATTCTATTGATTTGAGTCTTCTCCCTTTTTTTCTTGATGAGTCTGGCTAGTGGTTTATCTATTTTGTTTATCTTCTCAAAGAACCAGCTTTTAGTTTTATTGATCTTTGCTATTGTTTCCTTCATTTCGTTTTCATTTATTTCTGATCTGATTTTTATGATTTCTTTCCTTCTGCTAGCTTTGGGGTTTTTTTGTTCTTCTTTCTCTAATTGCTTGAGGTGCAAGGTTAGGTTGTTTATTCGAGATGTTTCCTGCTTCTTAAGGTGGGCTTGTATTGCTATAAACTTCCCCCTTAGAACTGCTTTTGCTGCATCCCACAGGTTTTGGGTCGTTGTGTCTCCATTGTCATTTGTTTCTAGGTATTTTTTGATTTCCTCTTTGATTTCTTCAGTGATCACTTCATTATTAAGTAGTGTATTGTTTAGCCTCCATGTGTTTGTATTTTTTACAGATCTTTTCCTGTAATTGATATCTAGTCTCATGGCGTTGTGGTCAGAAAAGATACTTGATACAGTTTCAATTTTCTTAAATTTACCAAGGCTTGATTTGTGACCTAAGATATGATCTATCCTGGAGAATGTTCCATGAGCACTTGAGAAAAATGTGTATTCTGTTGTTTTTGGATGGAGTGTCCTATAAATATCAATTAAGTCCATCTTGTTTAATGTATCATTTAAAGCTTGTGTTTCCTTATTTATTTTCATTTTGGATGATCTGTCCATGGGTGAAAGTGGGGTGTTTAAGTCCCCTACTATGAATGTGTTACTGTCGATTTCCCCTTTTATGGCTGTTAGTATTTGCCTTATGTATTGAGGTGCTCCTATGTTGGGTGCATAAATATTTACAATTGTTATATCTTCTTCTTGGATCGATCCCTTGATCATTATGTAGTGTCCTTCTTTGTCTCTTTTAATAGTCCTTATTTTAAAGTCTATTTTGTCTGATATGAGAATTGCTACTCCAGCTTTCTTTTGGTTTCCATTTGCATGGAATATCTTTTTCCATCCCCTTACTTTCAGTCTGTATGTGTCTCTAGGTCTGAAGTGGGTCTCTTGTAGACAGCATATATAAGGGTCTTGTTTTTGTATCCATTCAGCTAACCTGTGTCTTTTGGTGGGAGCATTTAGTCCATTTACATTTAAGGTAATTATCGATATGTGTGTTCCTATTCCCATTTTCTTAATTGTTTTGGGTTCGTTATTGTAGGTCCTTTCCTTCTTTTGTGTTTCTTGCCTAGAAAAGTTCCTTTAGGAGTTGTTGTAGAGCTGGTTTGGTGGTGCTGAACTCTCTCAGCTTTTGCTTGTCTGTAAAGGTTTTAATTTCTCCATCAAATCTGAATGAGATCCTTGCTGGGTAGAGTAGTCTTGGCTGCAGGTTTTTCTCCTTTATCACTTTCAGTATGTCCTGCCACTCCCTTCTGGCTTGTAGGGTTTCTGCTGAGAGATCAGCTGTTAACCTTATGGGGATTCCCTTGTGTGTTATTTGTTGTTTTTCCCTTGCTACTTTTAATATGCTTTCTTTGCATTTAATTTTTGACAGTTTGATTAATATGTGTCTTGGCATATTTCTCCTTGTATTTATCCTGTATGGGACTCTCTGTGCTTCCTGGACTTGATTAACTATTTCCTTTCCCATATTAGGGAAGTTTTCAACTATAATCTCTTCAAATATTTTCTCAGTCCCTTTCTTTTTCTCTTCTTCTTCTGGAACCCCTATAATTCGAATGTTGGTGCGTTTAATGTTGTCCCAGAGGTCTCTGAGACTGTCCTCAGTTCTTTTCATTCTTTTTTCTTTATTCTACTCTGCAGTAGTTATTTCCAGTATTTTATCTTCCAGGTCACTTATCCGTTCTTCTGCCTCAGTTATTCTGCTATTGATCCCATCTAGAGTACTTTTAATTTCATTTATTGTGTTGTTCATCGTTGCTTGTTTCATCTTTAGTTCTTCTAGGTCCTTGTTAACTGATTCTTGCATTTTCTCCATTCTATTGTCCATTCTATCTCCAAGATTTCGGATCAACCTTACTATCATTATTCTGAATTCTTTTTCAGGTAGACTGCCTATTTCCTCTTCATTTGTTAGGTCTGGTGCATTTTTATCTTGCTCCTTTATCTGCTGTGTGTTTTTCTGTCGTCTCATTTTGGTTATATTACTGTGTTTGGGGTCTCCTTTTTGCAGGCTGCAGGTTCGCAGTTCCTCCTGTTTTTGATGTCTGTCTCCAGTGGCTAAGGTTGGTTCAGTGGGTTGTGTAGGCTTCCTGGTGGAGGGTACTAGTGCCTGTGTTGTGGTGGATGAGGCTGGATCTTGTCTCTCTAGTGGGCAGGTTCACATCTGGTGGTGTGTTTTGGGGTGTCTGTGGCCTTATTATGATTTTAGGCAGCCTCTCTGCTAATGGGTGGGGTTGTGTTCCTGTTTTGCTAGTTGTTTGGTATAGGTTTTCCAGCACTGTGGCTTGCTGGTCGTTGAGTGAAGCTGGGTGCTGGTGTTAAGATGGAGGTCTCTGGGAGTTTTTCGCCGTTTGATATTATGAGGAGCTGGGAGGTCTCTTGTTGACCAGTGTCCTGAAGTTGGCTCTCCTACCTCAGAGGCAGAGCCCTGCCTCCTGGCTGGAGTACCAAGAGCTTTTCATCCACACGGCTCAGGATAAAAGGGAGAAAAAGTAGAGGGAATTAGTAGAAGTATGAGGAAAGAAAGAAGGAAAGGAGGGTAGGAAGGAAGGAAGAAAGAAAGAAAGAAAGAAGCAAAGAAGGAAAGAAGGCAAGAAGGAAAGAAAGGAGGGAGGGAGGAAGGAAGGAAGGAGGGAAAGAAGGAAAAAAGACAGAAAGAAAGAAGATACAGTAAAAATAAAATAAAGTAATAAAGTTGTTGAATTAAAAAATTTAGAAAAAAAAAGGGACGGATAGAACCTTAGGACAAATGTTGGAAGCAAAGCTATACTGACAAAATCTTACACAGAAGCATACACATACACCCTCACTAAAAGAGGTAAATGGGGAAAAATCATAAATCTTGCTGTCAGAGACCACCTCCTCAATTTGGGATGATTCGTTGTCTAAAGGAGGGAAGGAAGGAAGGAAAGAAAGAAAGAAAGAAAGAAAGAAAGAACGAAGGTAAAGTATAATAACGTTATTAAAATTAATTATTAAGAAAAAAAATTAAAAACAAACAAACAAACAAAAAACATGGACGGATAGAACCCTAGGACAAATGGTGGAAGCAAGACTATACAGACAAGATCTCACACAGAAGCATACACATACACATTCACAAAAAGAGGAAAAGGGAAAAAATCATAGATCTTGCTCCTAAAGTCCACTTCCTTAATGTGGGATGATTGGTTGTCTATTCAGGTATTCCTCAGATGCAGGGTATATCAAGTTGATTGTGGAGCTTTAATCCGCTGCTTCTGAGGCTGCTGGGAGAGATTTCCCTTTCTCTTCTTTGTTCTCACAGCTCCCAGGGCTCAGCTTTGGATTTGGCCCTGCCACTGCGTGTAGGTCGCTGGAGGGCGTCTGTTTTTTGCTCAGACAGGATGGGGTTAAAAGAGCCGCTGATTCGGGGGCTCTGGCGCACTCAGGCCGGCGGGGAGGGAGGGGCACGGAGTGCGGGGCGGGACTGCGGTGGCAAAGGCCGGCGTGACTTTGCACCAGCCTGAGGCGCGCTGTGCGTTCTCCCGGGGAAGTTGTCCCTGGATCCCGGGAACCTGGCAGTGGCGGGCTGCACAGGCTCCGCGGAAGAGGGGTGTGGAGAGTGACCTGTGCTCGTACACAGGCCCCTTGGTGGCGGCAGCAGCAGCCTTAACGTCTCCCGCCCGCCTCTGGGGTCCGCGCTTTCAGCCGCGGCTCGCGCCCGTCTCTGGATTCCGCGCTTTCAGCCGCGGCTCGCGCCCATCTCTGGAGCTCCTTTAAGCAGCGCTCTTAAACCCCTCTCCTCGCGCACCAGGAAACAAAGAGGTAAGAAAAAGTCTCCTGCCTCTTCGGCAGGTGCAGACTTTTCCCCGGACTCCCTCCCGGCCAGCTGTGGTGCACTAACCCCTTCAGGCTATGTTCAAGCCGCCAACCCCAGTCCTCTTCCTGCGCTCGGTCCGAAACCGAAACCCGAGCCTCAGAGCCTCAGCTCGCAGCCCCGCCCTCCCCGGTGGGTGAGCAGACAAGCCTCTCGGGCTGGTGAGTGCCGGTCGGCACCGATCCTCTGTGCGGGAATCTCCCCGCTTTGCCCTCCGCACCCGTTGCTGTGCACTCCTCCGCGGCTTCGAAGCTTCCCCCCTCTGCCTCCCGCAGTCTCCGCCCGCGAAGGGGCTTCCTAGTGTGTGGAAACTTTTCCTCCTTCTCAGCTCCCTCTCACTGGTGCAGGTGCCGTCCCTATTCTTTTGTCTCTGTTTTTTCTTTTTTTGTTTTGCCCTACCCAGGTATGTGGGGAGTTTCTTGCCTTTTGGGAGGTCTGAGGTCTTCTGCCAGCCTTCAGTAGGTGTTCTGTAGGAGCTGTTCCACGTGTAGATGTATTTCTAGTGTATCTGTGGGGAGGAAGGTGATCTCCGCGTCTTACTCTTCCGCCATCTTCCGCCTTCTCTCTAGAATCTTTCTTAAAAGGGTGGATGAGTGAATAGCAGGAGCCAATTTTACTTAGATGTAAGTGTGGAGGAATAAATGGATATATTGGGAAAGGCATAATGCTAGAGTTGGGGTGTTAGCCAAAGGGCTTGAAGGAAGGAGTTTTGTTCTTTAAATGTCTAAGATCCTTTCCTGATGACAATTCAGTTCTTAGTACTGGCAGTCAAATAACAATAAAGATAGAATCTACGGTATAAGCACTTGGTCATGTGCCCCCAAAGGAAAGCCAAGTATAATATGCTATTTTACAGGAGGTCCTAAGGTGGTGTGTGTATGTGTGTGTGTGTGTGTGTGTGTGTGTGTGTGTGTGTGTGAAGTTTCTTAATTGCTCATGAATTCCAAGACGCTTGGAGCAATTTACCTTATCCTCTAGTGTGGTTCTGACTTGTGAGTTATTCTGTCTTTTAGCAATAATATTGAATAGCAATGATTTATGAACTATGCATTTTGTGCATGGTTGTATATGTGGCATATGTGTTATTTTACAGGAAGAATATTCATCAGACACTAGCTGAGATAGAACATAGAGGCTACCAATTGTAACTGATAGATCATCATGACTGATTATTAGAAATAAGAAAACATGAAAGTCACATGTGTTTCTATGTTCCTGATTGGGTTCCCGAAAGGATAATGCACAGTTAAATACAGTATAATGAGTCAGGAAAGAAAGCAGGTTTATGGAAAATGACAGAGTCTAGACTTGGAGCATTTCTAGTCACCATGTATAATTATGTCAATTATTACCTCAAAAGAAGTTCTCTTGGTCAATCTCCTTTTAACACATCCATCAGAATAACTGTTGTCTCCATAAAGCATTGAACATATACCCAAACTACCACTGAATGTGTGTAACAACAGGTTACTCTCCAGTTCACCCCTATACTTCTCCCAACACATAAACCAAACAAGGATTCTCAGGTGAGAGTAAGTTGCATTTGTTTCCAACCTCACTCTTGCCACTTGTACTCACCATTGAGTAAGTAATACATTAAAATACGGGTGCAGAAATAGACACATTATTTCTATATCAATGGATGACTTAGATTAAATTAAATTAAGCAACTAAAAATGCTGTGGAATATGTTGTGGAAATGTTAATTAAAATCTTGAAATATTCTGCATTTAGATTTATTTTATGCTTTAGTATCATTTTAAAGAATTAAAATGAAACTAGACAGGATTCACAGACAAAAAAACAAACCACAGTCCAATTGTGTGACCCATATTTCATGAAAAGTCCTTGGCCTTATAGAAAAAAGAGTGTGAATAAAGGTGCATTTATATATTTGAAGTTAAAAGGTTTGTGTTCTGTATATGATTCCTCATTTATTCAGTCTTTTCAATTAATGGGCCAACTACTGTACTTGATCATAGTGATTAGGTCTTCCATGTAATTAAATCATCTTTGTTTGAGGAAATTGCTGCCCGGAGTCATTATGCCTCAGAAAAGACTTATTCTCTTCCTGTCAGCTCCATATTTGTTATTCATGTGGAAAAGGTTTCTAACCTATGAATTGTTTTTCTTAAGTCGTAGTCCATTGTGGAAAATGTTTGCAAAAAGAAAGCCGTATTTCTACTCCTAACTTCCCTCCCCCATGTCTCCCAGTCTGCTGTGTTGTTTTCAACAGCTTTGGTACAAGAGTACAAGAAATAACATTAAAATCAAAAACATCTCTCTGAATCATATCAATGTTGAGATTGGCTAGCAATATTGAAAGCTGCTGGTGAATTGTCATGTGTAGGTTGAAATCTAATTTCTTGATCTGAACTGTTCTTGATACTATTTCTCACATTTGGAAAGGGTATTTTTGTCCCCCAAACATTCACTAATTGTCATCTTGGTTACTAAAAGGATGGAACTAAAGAAAAACTCAAAAATTCTTTACAGGGGCTTCCCTGGTGGCGCAGTGGTTGAGAGTCTGCCTGCCGATGCAGGGGACGCGGGTTCGTGCCCCGGTCCAGGAGGATCCCACATGCCACGGAGCGGCTGGGCCCGTGAGCCATGGCCGCTGAGCCTGTGCGTCTGGAGCCTGTGCTCCGCAGCGGGAGAGGCCACAGCGGTGAAAGGCCCGCGTACCGCAAAAAAAAAAAAAAAAAAAAAAAAAAATTCTTTACAGTGTTTGGACATTAAATTAACATTTGGTCATCTTGCTTGAAAAAGATAATGCTTTCTAAACATCTAAGAAAATTTAAAAACTGAATATATTTTATTTTAAAATCTCCACTTCATTTTTAGAAAGGACAAGTAAAAGTAATATGTATCCTTTGTAGAATCAGAGCATCTTAGAATTTGAGAGTTTTTTTTTTAGGTATCTTTTACATACACAAAGCTCAGATCTTAAGTGTATTCTTTAATCAGTTTTGATGAATGATGTGAGGACACATCAATTTCATTTTGATGAATAATATGAAGACACATAACATTTCACATGCCTCTTCCTAGATAATCCTCCTCCTAGAAAGACCAATAATATGATTTCATTCACCATAAACTAATTTTGCCTATTCTTCAATTTAATATTAATGGGGAAATATAGCATGTATATTTTGTGTCCTATTTCACTCAGTATAGTATTTTGAATCTTCATTCATGTTTTGTCATTAATCAGAAGTCTGTTCCTTTTTATAAATTCACACACACCATTTCTTTTCTTCATTCTCATACTGATGGACATTGGGATCTTTCAACTTTAAGGCTAGTATGAACAACATTTTGTGAACTTTTTTTGTATAAGGTTTTTTGTGGACATGGGTTTTTCTTCGGTTATATACTTAGAAGCAGAATTTCTAGGTAATAAGGCAGATGTGTATGTAACTTTTTCAGAAAATAAATGAATTTTTGAAGTGTGTGGTAGGGTAGGATAAAGCCTGCTCAAAGAGATCTAGAACCTAACCCTGAGAACTGGTGAATAAGTACCTTATATGGCAAATATGACTTTGCCAATGTGATTAGGTTAAGTATATTGAGATGGGGAGATTATTCAGTGTTATCCTGGTGGTCCAAACATAATCATATAAAATCTTAAAAGTGGAAGAGGAAGGCAGAGTCGGTCAGAAATGTGGCAATGGAAATAGAGGCAGGAAAGATTACAAGCATGAGAGAAACTTGATCTACTTTTGCTGGATTTGAGATGGAAGAAGCGGTTCACAAGGCAAGGAGTATGAGCTGCTTCGAGAAACTGAGGATAGCTCTCAATTCATAGCCAGCACGGAAATAGTGACCTCATTCATAAGCAACAAGGAGTTGAATTCTTCCAACAACCTAAATAAGAAATGAAATGGATTCTCACCCAGGTCCTCTAGAAAGTAATACAGTCCTCTAACCACATCAGACCTCTGACCTACAAAACTGTAAAATAATAAATTTGTGGGGTTATTTTGGTTTTTTTTTTTTTGCGGTACGCGGGCCTCTCACTGTTGTGGCCTCTCCCGTTGCGGAGCACAGGCTCCGGACGCACAGGCTCAGCGGCCATGGCTCACGGGCCCAGCCGCTCTGCGGCATGTGGGATCCTCCCGAACCGGGGAACGAACCTGTGTCCCCTGCACCGGCAGATGGACTCTCAACCACTGAGCCACCAGGGAAGCCCAAATTTGTGTTATTTTAATCCCAAAGTGTATAGTAATTTGTTACACAAACAATAGAAAAACATCAGACTATTTTCAAAATCCCACCAATAATGTACAGTTGCTACAGATTTTCTCCAGCATTTGGTGGTTTCCTTCTATTTCATTTTAGCTATTCTAGTGAATGTATATTGGCATCTCATCTGATTTTAATTTGCATTTTCCTGATGGCTAATAATATTAATAATATTTTCATGTGCTTATTTCACATGTATCTTTTTTTGTGAGATGTGCTCAAGCTCAAAACATTTCTTATTTTTATTGCATGTTCATATTTTTATTATTGAGGTATATTTCTGTAAATATTGTGGATTCAAGTTCTTTATCAGATATGTTTTACAAAAGTTTTTCCCAGGCTGTGAGTTATCTTTCATTTCCACAACAGAATCTTTAGAAGAGTAGTGGCACATAAAAACAAATCTGGATTTAAAGAAAGACCCACTTTACTCAGGATAGAGACTATTGCAATAGGGAAAACTCTGATCTTAGAGATCTGCAAGGAACTCAAAATCAAAAAAAAAAAAAAAAAAGGCTTTTCTTTTATAGAGTGGGGTTAAGTAGTGAGGGAGGAGAAATGAGGCAAAGGAGAGAAAATGATCAGCAGTACCTGACAGGGAACTTATCTTGCTTCAATAAGCCACTTCTTGGGATTAGTTAATAAGGGGCTATGTTGTCTGTTAATATTTTCTCAGACTTGGGATAAGCAGAGTTCAGGGGCCTATCGGGAGGAGAAAGTCTGACTAAAGTTTGGTTATAGCAAAGCAAAAGGTAAGAAATGGTCAATTGTGAACACTTGACCAGTAGAAGATTTTTAAATATTAAGAGGTCCAGTTTATTCATTTTCCTTCTGTCAATAGTGTATCTTCTGTTTTCTCTAAGAAATCTTTGTCTACCCTAACTTAGTGAGAAATCCTTCTAAAATTTCTTCTAACATCGTTTTATATTTTACACTTAGGTCTATGATCTGTCTCATATTGATGTCATAAATGGTTAGTTAGGGGTCAAGTTTTCTTTAATCCATATAAACAGCCAGTTTTGCTGCCACCAGTTGTTGAAGAAAGTTCTCCTCTTTGAATAGCTTTGGCAACCTTGTCAAAAATTCTGACTATATTTGTGCAGATTAATTCTGGACTCCTTATTCTGTTCCATTGATTTTTTTCCCCCTGCTTTCACCAATATCACATAGCATTACTGTAGCTTTAAAGTAAGTCTTGATATCAGTAAGTGGTTAGTGTAACTCTTATAAATGTTTCTTTCTTTTTATTTTTAAGATTATTTTAGCTAGTCTAGGTTCTTTGCCTCTCCAAATAAGTTTTCAAATGAGCTTGTAAATTTCTACAAAATACTTGCTGATATTTTTATTGAGATTGTACCAAATCTATAGATGAATTTGAGAAAATTTGACCATTCATCACACTGAATATTCTGATCAGTGGTTTATTGTATAACTCACAGTTTTCTTACATCTTGTTTTGATCTTGTCCACAATGTAGGAAGAAATTTAATATTTCATGATAGTCTATGATATCAGCTTTAGGTTTTTCCACTATTTATCAGATTGAGGAAACTTCTTTCCATTCAGGTTTACTGAAAGTTTTATATCATGAGTTTGTGTTGTTTCTTGCAGAAAGCTTTCTCTGCAAAATTTTTTATTGACATATAGTTGATTTATAATGTTGTATTAATTACTACCGTACAGCAAAGTGATTCAGTTATATATATATACATATACTTTTTTTAATATTCTTTTTCATTATGGCTTCTCATAGGATATTGACTATAGTTCTCTGTTCTATATAGTAGGACCTTGTTGTTTATCCAGTCTATATATAAAAACTTACATCTGTTAACCCCAAACTCCCACTCCATCCCTCCCCCAAGCCCCTCCCTCTTCACAACCACCAGTCTGTTCTCTATGTCCCTGATTCTCTTTCTGTTTCATAGATAGGTTCATTTGTGTCATATTTTAGAGTCCATATATAAGTGAAATAATATGGTATTTGTCTTTCTCTTTCTGACTTCACTTAGCATGATAATATCTAGTTACATCCATGTTGCTACAAATGGAATTATTTCATTCTTTTTTATGGCTAAATAGTATTCCATTGTATTTAGGTACCACATCTTTATCCATTCATCTGTCAATGGAAATTTAGGTTGTTTCCACGTCTTGGCTATTGTGAACAGTGCTGCTATGAACATAGGGGTGCATGTTTCTTTTTGAATTATAGTTTTGTCAGGATATATGCCCAGGAGTGGTATTGCTGGATCATATGGGTATTTTATTTTTAGTTTTCTGAGGAATCTCCATACTGTTTTCCACAGTGACTGCACCAATTTGCATTCCCACCAACAGTGTAGGAAGGTACCCTTTTCTCCACACACGCTCCGCATTTATTATTTGTAGACTTTGTAAATGATGGCCATTCTGACTGGTGATGTGAGGTGGTACCTCATTGTAGTTTTGATTTGCATTTCTCTAATAATTAGTGATGTTGAGCATCTTTTCATGTGCCTATTGGCCATCTGAATGTCTTCTTTGGAGAAATGTCTATTTAGGTTTTCTGCCCATTTTTGGATTGGGTTGTTTGTTTTTTTCATTGTTGAGTTGTGTGAGCTGTTTGTACATTTTGAAAATTAATCCCTTGTCAGTTGCATCATTTGCAAATATTTTATCCAATTCTGTAGGTTGTCTTTTCATTTTACTTATGTTTACCTTTGCTGTGCAAAAGCTTGTAAGTGTGAGTAGGTCCCATTTGTTTATTTTATTTTTTTAATTTCTATTGCTTTGGGAGACTGACCTAAGAAAACATTGGTACGATTTATAAAAAGATTATTTTGCCTATGTTCTCTTCTAGGAGTTTTATGGTGTCATGTCTTATGTTTAAGTCTTTAAGGCATTTTGAGTTTATTTTTCTGTAGGGTGTGAGGGTGTGTTCTAACTTCATTGATTTACGTGCAGCTGTCCAACTTTCCCAACACCACTTGCTGAAGAGACTGTCTTTTTCCCATTGTATATTCTTGCCTCTTTTGTCATAGATTAATTGACTGCATGTGTTTGGGTTTATTTCTGGACTCTATTCTGTTCCATTGATCCATATGTCTGTTTTTGTGCCAATACCATGCTGTTTTGATTACTGTAGCTTTGTAGTGTTGTCTGAAGTCTGGGAGGGTTATGCCTCCTGCTCTGTTCTTTTTCTTCAGGATTGCTTTGGCAATTCTGGCCTTTTATGGTTGCATATGAGTTTTAGGGTTATTTGTTCTAGTTCTGTGAAAAATGTCATGGGTGATTTTATAGGGAGTGCATTAAATCTGTAGACTGCTTTGGGCAGTATGGTCATTTTTAATGATATTAATTCTTCCAATCCAAGAGCATGGGATATCTTTCTATCTCTTTCAGTCATCTTCAGTATCCTTTAAGTCTTTCACCTCCTTGGTCAGGTTTATTCCTAAATATTTTTTTTACATTCCCTTTCTAATATTTCATTGTTGGTGTAAAGAAATGCAACCAATAGTATATGTTAATCTTGGATCTGCTACCTTACTGAATTTATCAGTCTAGTAGTTTATGTGTGGTGTCTTTAGGGATTTCTATATAAAGTAGCATATCATCTGCAGATAATGACAATTTTACCTCTTCCCTTCCAATTTGGATAACTTTTATTTCTTTTTCTTGTCTGACTGTTGTGGCTAAGACTTCCAATACTCTGTTGAATAGAAGAGGTGAGAGTGGTCATTTTGTCTTCTTCCAGATTTTAACAGGAAGCTTTTCAGCTTTTCACCATTGAGTATTATATTGGCTGGGGGGTTGTCATAAATAGCTTTTATTATCTTGAGATATGTTCCCTCTATACTCACTTTGGTAAGAGTTTTTATCATGAATGGATGTTGAATTTTGTCAAATACTCTTTTTGGACCTATTGAGATGATCATGTGGTTTTTGCTTTTCTTTTGTTTATGTGGTATATCACATTGTTTGATTTGTGTATGTTGAACCATCCTTATGAACTTGAGATGAATTGCACTTGGTCGTGGTGTATGATCTTTTTTTATGTGCTGTTGGATTTCATTTGCTAATATTTGTTGAGGATCCTTGTATCTATATTCATCAAAGACACCAGCCTGTAATTATCTTTTTTGGTGGTGTCTTTGTCTGGTTTTGATTTCAGGGTGATTATGGCTTCATAGATTGTCTTTGGAAGTGTTCCCTCCTCTTCAATCTTTTGGAAGAGTTTGAGAAGAATCAGTATAACTTCTTTGTATGTTTGGTAGAATTTGCCTGTGAAGACATCTGGTCCTGTTATTTTGTTTATAGGGAGTTTTTATTTATTTATTTTATTTATTTATTTATTTTTGCAGTACGCGGGCCTTTCACTGTTGTGGCCTCTCCCATTGCGGAGCACAGGCTCCGGACACACAGGCTCAGCGGCCATGGCTCACGGGCCCAGCCACTCCGCAGCAGGTGGGATCTTCCCGGACCAGGGCATGAACCCGTGTCCCCTGCATCGTCAGGCAGACTCTCAACCACTGCGCCACCGGGGAAGCCCAAGGGGAGTTTTAAAATTACAGATTCTATTTCATTTCTAGTGATTGGTCTGTTCAAATTATCTATTTCTTCTTGATTCAATTTTGGTGAGCTGTATATTTCTAGAAACTTGTTCATTTCTTCTAGATTGTCAAATTTGTTGACATATAATTGTTCATAGTATTTCATTTTTTTTGGTATTTCTGCAGTATCAGTTGTTATGTTTCCT
Organism: Pseudorca crassidens; assembly: GCF_039906515.1. Classification (NCBI taxonomy): domain Eukaryota; kingdom Metazoa; phylum Chordata; class Mammalia; order Artiodactyla; family Delphinidae; genus Pseudorca; species Pseudorca crassidens. The sequence goes on from NC_090304.1 coordinate 60,131,147, forward strand.
TTTTCACTTCTTATTTTGTTTATTTGGGTTCTCTCTCTTTTCTTCTTGGTGAGCTGGCCAGAGGTTTGTCAATTTGTTTATCCTTTCAAAGAACCTGCTCTTGGTTTTATTGATTTTTGTCTATTGTTTTTTAATTTCTATTTTATTTCCTTTGTAATCTTTATTATTTCTCTCCTTATGCTGACTTTAGGTTTTGTTTGTTCTTCTTTTTCTAATTATTTTAAGTGGTAGGTTACGTTGTTTATTTTAGATTTTTCTTACTTTTCGAGGAAAGCCGGTATTGATATGAATTTCCCTCTAAGAATTGCTTTTGCTGCATCTCAAAGATTTTGTATGGTTGTGTTTTCATTGTCATTAGTCTCAAGGTATTTTTTAATTTCCTCTTTGATTTCATCATTAACCCATTGGGTTTTTAGTAGCATGTTGTTTAGTTTCTATGTAATCATTTTTTTCTCATTTTTTTTTTTCCTATGGTTAATTTCTAGTTTCATGCCATTGTGGTCAGAAAAGACACTTGAGATGATTTCTACACTCTTAAATTGTTGAGGTTTGTTTTGTGCCCTAGTATGTGGTCAATCCGAGAGTATGTTCCATGTGAACTTGAAAAGAATGTGTATTATGGCTTTTTGGATATAATGTCCTGAAAATATTAAGTCTAACTGTTCCAATGTATCATTTAGGATCTCTGTTGCCTTATTGCTTCTCTGTCTGGAAGATCTGTCCATTGTTGTGAGTGGGGTGTTAAAGTCTCCTACTATTATTTTCCTTGCAATTTCTCCCTTTATGTCTGTTAGTAATTGTTTTATGTATTTGGGTGCTTCTATATTAGGCACATATTTGTTGATGTGTGTAAAATCCTCTTGTATTGATCCTTTTATCATTATATAGTGCACTTTTTTATCTTTCTTTATGGCCTTTGTTTTAAAGTGTATTTTGTCTGATATGAGTATTGCAATCCCTGCTTTCTTGTCATTTCCATTTCCATGAAATACACTTTTCCATCCCCTCACTTTCAATCTATGTGTGTCCTTTGACCTAAAGTAGGTCTCTTGTAGGCAGCATATTGTAGGCTCTTGTTTCTTTATCCGATCTGCCACTCTCTGTCTTTAGATTGGGGCATTTAGCCCATTGACATTTAAGGTATTTATTGATATATACGTATTTATTGCCATTTTAAATCTTGTTTTCCTGCTGAGTTTATATTTCTTCCTTGTGCCTTTATTTTTCTTTTTGTTTTTCCTTTTGTGGTCTGATGATTTTCTTTTGTATTATACTTATTTTCTCTTCTTTTTGGTTTTTATGAGTCTATTGTATGTTTTTGATTTGTGGTTACCCTGTTTTTCAACTATGTTAACCCCTTCCTATATCTGCTTGCCTTAGATTGGTAGTCATATAGGATGACACACATTCCAAGAAAATAATCTTACTCTCCTTCCCCACATTTTATGATTTTGATGTCCTCATATACATCTTTAAACTCATCCTTTTGCTGTTCATTTTGGTTTTCATTTCTTTCACAGAAATTGATTTTTTTTTAAATCTGTGTACTGGCTTATTTAAGTGAGTTACTTTCCAATTGTGATTTTCTCCTTCCTATAGATTCTTCTTTTCTATTTAGAGAAGGCCTTTCACTATTTCCTTTAGGGTAGATTTAGTATTGCTATATTCTTTTAATTTTTTGCTTGTGTGAGAAATTCTTTCTGTCTCCTTCTATTCTAAATGATGATCTTGCTGAGTAGAGTATCCTAGGTTGCAGATTTTTCCCTTTCAGGACTTTAAATATTTCTTGCCACTCCCTTCTGGCCTGCAACTTTTCTATAGAGAAATCAGCTTATAGCCTTATGTGGGTTCCCTTGTAGTTAACTCTTTGTTTTTCCTCTAGATGCCTTTAGAATCCTCTCTTTATCTTTAATTTTGCCATATTTATTATATGTCTTGGTATAGGTCTATTTGGGGATATCTTGTTTGGGACCCTCTGTGCTTCCTGTACCTTTATATCTGTTTCCTTCTTTAGGTTTGGGAAGTTTTCAGCCTAATTTTTTCAAATACACTTTCGATCCCCTTTTCTCTTTCTTCCCCTTCTGGAATCCCTATTATGCATAGGTTGGCACACTTTATATTATCCCATAATATAAAAGTCTCTTATATTGCTTTCTTTCTTTTTTTTTTTTTAATTTGGCTTTCTGTCTGCTGTCCTGATTGGGTGATTTCCATTATTCTCTCTTCCAGGTCCCTTATTCTTTCTTCTGTATTATTCATTTTGCTATTCAATGCCTTTAGCTCAGCTTTCATCTCTGCAAAGGAGTTTTCTAATTTTTCTTGGTTCCTCTTTATAGTTTCAAGTTTCTTTTTACAGTACTGTGCATTTCTATTGATAGGATTTCTTAATTCCTTCAGTATTTTTATTATCTCCATTCTGAAATTGGTGTCTATTAGAGTGAACAGATTTGTCTCACTGTTTGCTCTTTCAGGGGAATTCTCTTGGCCTTTTAACTGGGAATGTTTCCTCTCCTTCTTCATTTTACTTCTATTTCTCTTACTCTGTGAGTTTAGGAGAAACAATTATGTACTGTGGTCTTGGAGGGCTATTTATATGTCAGAGTGTCCCTGTGTAGCTTGTTTGCATTTAATATATTTGGTGTGAGGGCAGTTTTTAGTATAGATGCCCGTCGCCTCTTTCCTCAGTGTGTGCTGGTCATTACCCCCTTGATAGAGGGTGTACAGGTGTGATGACTGGTGCCTGGTCCTGGGGTTTGTGGCAATGGTAGCAGCTCAGGAGCAACCCAAAGCACATGATGGGAGTGGAGGCAGCTTGCGACCACTCCTGAAGTCCAGGTGGGGGATGGCAGGGGCTCGTGACCATTTCCCAGTGTCAGGGAGGGAGGCAGTGGTGGCTCATGAACTCTCTGGGAGGGAGGTGGCGGAGGCTCACAACCATTCCTAGGGTCCGAGAGGGAGGTGGCAGGGGCTCATGACCACTCCTGGGGTCTAGGAGGGATGCAACGGGGGCTCATGACTGCTCCTGGGGTCTGGAAGGGATGCAGCAGTAGCTCCTGACTGCTACTGGTCTCTGGGCAGGTGGGGGTTTTCTGAAAATTTTACAAGTATATGTGTTCTTCTCGTTTATCTCTTAATGTGGTAAATAAAATGGATTTTCTTTCATACATAAACCAACCTTGAATTCCTGGAGTAAAACCCACTTGATCACCTTATTCATTCTTTCTATACATTGGTGGATTTGATTTGCTAATACTACATGAAAACTTCTGGCTTTGTAATCTTCTCTTAATGTAATGTTCTTATTCGTTTTGACATCCAGATAAGTGACTCAGTAAAATGAGTTGAAGTGTATTCTTTTCTCAGTTTGCATTGTATTCTCCTTATATGCTTGATGGAATTAATCAGTGAAGCCATTTGGGCTTGGAGTTATCTTTGTGGAAATTGGTTAAACTAAAATTTCATTTTCTTTCCTGGCTATTTCTATTGACTGTTTTATTTCTTGATGGTAGATCACATCTAACTTTTTTGTGCATGGAGTTTTGTGGGGTTTTTTGTAAATGATGCTGACTGTGGCAATTAATATTCAAGTCCTGAAATAAGCACGCTGCCAGACCTTTCTTTTGTGAGGCCATGGGGAATGGGAGTTGAGTCCATTTATTTTACACTAAACCTGTGTTTGATCTTTGTTATTGCTTTAGTTACATTCAGTGCTTCAATGTGATAGACTACTTAGTATAAGCCCTGCAGTGCTGAAGAGTTTCTTATGGTTCTGCTTTATCTTAAGATTTCAACAGGCCCTCCCTATCTGTGCCACAGAAAGGATCTCTTGGTGCTGATACACCTTTCTCCACTGGGAGTTATCTCCTGCCTGGTATTTGATGCAAGAATATGAAGTCTTAGGTAGCAAAAATTTTTATTTAAATATAGTTGATTTACAATGTTGTGTTATTTTCAGGTGTACAGTAAAGTGATTCAGGTTTATACATATATATTTGGAGTGAGGTTCTTAACTTCCTGCTCTGGCCTTTAATTTAAGCATGTTCTATGTCCCTTTGCCTCAGGGTAGGGCTCTGTCAGCATTCCTGCCTGCTCACTAGTAGCAGATGATCCCAGACTCATACTCAGTGGAGGGTTCAGGGAGCAGGCAGTTGTTCTTTTTCCCCTTCCAGAAGCAAACTCCCTCTGTCTTCCACTCAGTGCAGCGTCCAGATGAGGATTACTTTTCTGGTGTTTTTGCAGATGCAGATGGTCAATATATTGCATATATGCAGTGCCCTGACTATAGACAAGTTTCTATTGATTTTCCTGCTTCACCCTCAAAGTTTGGAAGTACTGCCATGGTTATAACAAATAAGCATGTCTAATAATCTGCCCCACTCTTTCTCATGCCAGGTTGCAATAGATTTTTATTGTGTTTGGGAATCCAAAGAATTCCAAATTGTCACACCAACTACACTTGCTCTTTAGGAATTTGCTGAAGTTTTAGCTGCTTTTTTTCTTATGCACTTCTATGTTAGCTACCACCGTTCTGTCAAAGAGGAATCAGTTCATGTGTACCACTCTCTATTGGAGGGACTTAAAACTCTGGATGTATGTTATTATCTTGCCACCTCAGGCTTCTAGTGGACTCAAAAGATACCATTTTGTGGGCTATTTGCCATTTTCTTGTTGGAAAGGGAGCAATGTGCTCCTGAGACTCTTAATATTTTAAACTGGAACCTCTTGATGATCATAAACTTTTATATAGTTCAAATCTATTTTATAGTGCAAGACATGAAGCCAAAAGAGTATGTGACCTCCTCCTGGTCACACAGTATGTCCCTAAGAGCTTATTTCAATACCCAGATCAACTCGGTGTTCTTTTTCTTAAATGCGACTTACCTAAAGATACTGTTTTTGGTTTTGTTTTCTGTTTTTCCTCCAAGCCTTTTGTCTTTGTATGCAAAAACCATTTCACTTCCTGGGCATTCATAGATACAGAGAAATTACAGCACAGAAACCTAGTTTTAAATCCTCACTTGCCACCCAGCCACATAGTGTCCATATGGGAAAAAGTTTCAAGTAACAAGAAACAAGGAGAATCATGTTTCTTCCATGAATAGAGGACATACTTGCATTTTTCAAAGAATGCTACTTTAAATCTGAAACATCTGATAATAAATTGCTTATATGATCATGTTCTCTCAGTGATATAGTGGATCTTTCTTGTGCTAAATATAATTAAACCAGTTTAAACGCTGTCAGTGATATTTTTTACTTCCCTACAAAGCTATTTCAGTTTTCCTTTTAATATTGCCTTAAAATTAGAAATAGGAAAATATAATATGTAAAAGCGATAGTAATCTCCTAAAAGAGACATAATTTTTATTTAAGACAAAAATATATATAACGTTTAGCTTATAAGATAGAATAACACATTTAATTATTCTATACTGAATAGATTTTTTTAAATTTTCTACATCTTGCATAATCTTCCTCACAGGCTTACAACTCACTTGGTAGCATAGATAACTTAGACTTGCCAAATGAAAATGCTTGTTTCCAGTTTAATCACTGTCCCTTTGAATTAAAGTACTTTTTCACTTCAAATTTCATCTGCTTATTAGTCTTATGTTAAATCTTTGGTATGAGTCAGTCTCTTAATTAAAGTGTAAGTCTTTAAAATTGTCCTCATCTTGTCATTTTTCTCCTCAAGTTTGCTTTAGTATAGAAGAAGTAGAATTTTTCTTTCTCTATGACAGTGGGGAAGAAGGATTTGTTAGATTTACCTGGTAGAGAAAAAGAGATCTACCTGGTAGAGAATGAAAGTAAGGAAGGAAGAAAAAAACTGCATGAAAGAAAGTGCAAAATATAGGATGAGCAATATAAATGAATACAGATAGATCTATTTAACTCAGAGTCATACAGAGGGCATTAACATGATATAAGGCCCTTAAATTTTGTTGCTGGAAATCATCAAGAATACGTACTAACCTGATGCTATCGAATGGACAAAAGTATATAAACAGTGGAAATGTTACTATTAATGGAAAACATTTATAAAATGCTTGTTTTTAATGTGAACAGGCAATGAGATTTCCAGTTTCACCTCTACCATGTAAAGGGCTTGAGAGCCAACATTACATTCTCACAACAGTAAAAGCAGAAGAAACTGAAAATCAATGACTTTTTGAGAACCCATCAAAATACTGAGATTGCAGGGAAAACTGTAACGTGAAAATCTAGAGAAGTCACTGGAGACAAAATGGGAGGAACACTTAAATGGCAAATTTGACAAATGGATGTTATCTGCGTATGGACTACATGAGAAACTCTTGGAGGCTTTAGTCTTAAAGGGACCCTACATTGTCATGGCTTTTATTTCCAGGAATCTCACCAGATACTCACAATAAATATCACCTTGTGAAGGAGAGGGAAAGAATCCTTACGAATTATGTCCAAGGCATTCTCCATTAAAAAAAAAAAAGGTTTATTTTCAAGGGGAAAATGCTTTACCATAGACTTTTCCCAAAGCCATAGTACAAGGGCATTTATTTTATTCCAGTCATTCTAGCAAGTCTGGCTCACCTAAGGAGAGGAGGGATAATTGAGAAACACTTACAAAGATCACAGTCCTGCTCCACAGGACAACTAAAAGACTGAGATTGAACCCTAAGATTATAGAACATTTTCCCTTTCCCATATTTTGAAACCACCATTCAGTAGCAGTAGATGACAGCTAAAAGAGCTACAAGGTGCAGAATCTATCTCAGGAGTAGTTCTTAGGGAAATCCAATGACAACAGCAAAGATAAAAATTGACATTAGAGGAATTTGAGGCCTTTGGCACCTAGAGTTATAGAAAATATAAAATAAAACTCAATGCATGGCCAGATTTCATATAATCTGACACTAGAGACCCATTAGCTCAGTTCTTATTATTCAATACACCATGCATGGCTTTCAACAAAAAGTTGCAAAGCATGCTAGAAGGCAAAAAAAAAAAAAAAAAAATCACTTTCTGAAGAGAAAAAGCCTCACAACCAGACTCAGATGTAACAAGACTGACAGAGAGCTTAAAACAACTATGAGTTATATGTTAAGGGATATAATGGTAAGAACTATAAACGCAATACCAGTCAGATGGGTAATATAATCAGGGAGATGGAAATGTACTAGAGAATCAAAAGGAAATGATAGAAATCCAAAGCATATTAACATAAATGAAGACAGAATTTCTTCTCTTATTCATAATTGAACTATAGATAATTGATGTTTAAAGTTTTAATAGGAACAATGTATTTGGTGGTTTTAGCATATGGATAAATGAATAACAGATTTCACAGGGAGGAATGGAGGAACTGGAAATGTTCTGTCATAAGGTACCTCCGTTACCTCCACTATGCTACATATATAATATTATTAGGTAGTGGGCACAGGTTTATCAAAGATTTATATTATAAATTTTAGGACAACCACAAAATAATGTAAAATAAGCATAATTGATATGCTAAGAGAGTAGATAAAATATAATTATATAAAATGTTAATTTAAAACTAGAGAAGGCATAAATGAAAAGAAACAAGAAAAAATACAATGAATAGAACATACTTAAAAATACGGTAGTATTAATCCAACTACATCAAAAATCAGTTTAATGTGACTGATCTAAAAATGACAGTCAAAAGACAGAGATTGTCAAAGTGGATAAGAAAGAGCAAAACCTCATTATAGGTTCACTATAAGAAATTCAATTTAAATATATAGACTCATAGGTTAAAAGTAAAGTGATAGAGCAAGAATAGACTATGTTAACAATAATAGAAAGCTGCAGGAGCTCTATTAAATTCAGATAAAGCAGGCTTCAAAACAAGAAATCAGGGGGAAAAAATGCATTACATAATGGTAAAGGGTTCAATTTTCCATGAAGGCATAACCATCCTAAATGTCTATGCACCTAAGAACAGAGCATAAAATTATATGTGACAGGATCTGATAGAACTGAAAAGAGAAACAGACAAATCCACTATCATTGTCAAAAATGTCAAGCCTCCTTTGTCATTAATTGATAGGTCAAGCTAGCTGAAAACCACTAAGGATGTAATTGACTTGAACAGCTTTATCAATCAACTTGACTAATCGACATTCATAGAATAATCTATCCACAAGAGCAGAATATATATTCTTCCTAAGCTCTGTGAAATATTCACCAACACAGACCACATTCTGGGTCTTAAAAACTTCTTAGGTTCATAAGAATAGAAATCAGACAAATTATGTTCTCAGACCACAATGAAATTAAACAAAAAACCAATAAATAGAGCGGAAAAATCTCCAAATATTTGGTGATTAAACAGCACACTTCTAAGTAACAATTGACAAGATGTGGCAAGAGAACTTAAAAACTTTAAATAAATGAAAATAAAATACAACTTATGAAAATTTGAGGGATGCAACCTAAACAGTGTTTAGAGGGAAATTTATAGCTTGAATGTATACCTTAGATAAAAAGAAAAATCAAAAATCAGTAATATAAGATTCCACCATAATAAACCACAGAAAGAATAATAATATAAGCTTGAAGTAGAAGAAAAGAAATAGTAAAAATTATAGCAGATAGCAATGATTTTGAAAATGAAAAAAATTCACAAACCAATAGCTGCATCTTTGGAAAAATGTCAATAAATTTTATAAACATCTAGTCAAGCTAATAAAAAGAAAAAAGAAATATCAGTATCAGGAATGAAATCAGGATCATGATTACTGTTCATGTGGACATTAAAATGATAATTAAGAAATACTATGAATAATGCTATACTGATAAATTGATAACTTAAAAGAAATGAACTAAAGCATTGAAAGATACAAACTACCACAACTCACACAAAGAGAAATATATAACATAAATAGGTCTATATCTATTAAATAAAATGAATCAATAATTTTTTACATGTGTATATATTCTTTTTCAGATTATTTTCCATTGTAGGTTATTACAAGATAATACAATTCCCTGTGTTATACTGTAGGTCCTTGTTGTTTACGTATTTTATATATAGGGTGTATATGTTAATCGCAAACTCCTAATTTATTCCCCACTCCCCCACCTCTATCCCCTTTGGTAATCATAAGCTTGTTTTCTATGTCTGTGGGCCTATTTCTGTTTTGTAAATAGGTTCATTTGTATCATTTTTTTAGATTCTGCATATAAGTGATATTGTATGATATTTGTCTTTCTCTGACATACTCCACTTAATATGATAATCTTTAGGTCCATTCATGTTGCTGCAAACAGCATTATTTCATTTTTTATGGCTGAGTAGTATTCCATTGTGTCTATATACCACATCTTCTTTATCTGTCCATCAGTTGATGGACATTTAGGTTGCTTCCATGTCTTGGCTATTGTAAGTAGTGCTGCTGTGAATATTGGGGTGCATGTACCTTTTTGAATTATAGTTTTCTCTGGATATATGCCCAGGAATGGGATTGAAGGATCATATGATAGCTCTATTTTTTAGTTTTTTTAGATGTGAAATATAAAATGATTCAATAACTAATAATCTAAAAAAGAAAGCACCAGGACCACTGGTGAATTCTACCAAATATTTAGGAAGAAATGATATCAATTCTGCACAAATCCTTCTAGAAAATAACAGCAGGAAAATACTTTCTATTTCATTCTATGAAGGCTATATTACCCCCAAATCATATAAACACATTAGAAAAAGGAAAGCTACAGACCAGTATTTCTCATTAACATTGATGCAAAAATGCTCAAGAAAATAATAACATATCATATCCAAATAGGTATAAAAGGAACTATGCACCAACAGCAAGTGAGATTTATTAAAGGTAGGCAAAGCTTGTTCAATATTTGTAAAATCATCAGGGAAATCCACGTAAAGAAGAAAAGTCATATGAACATATCAATTAATATAGAAAAAGGATTTGATATAATCCAATACCATTAATGATTTTTTAAAGAAACCTCAGAAACTAGGACTTAAAGCAAATTTACTTTGGTAAAGAACATCTGAAAAACCTGCAGCTAACATCAGATTTCATAGAAGAAACTGGAGGCTTTGCCCCTGGGATCAAGAAAACGGTAATGCCCTCTCTCATCCCTATTCAGCATCCGGTTAATAATTTTAGTTAGTGCAATAATACAATTTTTTAAAAAAAATATAGACTGGAAAGGAAGAAAAAAACCTGTCTCTATTCATAAATGTCATAATTATCTATGTAGAAATGGTCAAATAATTGAAAATAAAAGTTTCTGGAACTAATAAGCAAAGCCAAGTGCTACAAGGTTAATTACTTCCCTATATACTAGCAATGAACAATTGGAAATTGAAATTAAAAGAAATACCACTTGAATAGCACAAAAAATAAAATGCATAGGTAAAAATTTATCAAAATATATGAGTTTTATATGAAGAAAACTAAACTTGATGCAAGAAATAAAAGACCTAAATAAATGGGAACATATATTCCAGGTTTATAAATTAGAAGACTCAATATTGCTAAGATGAAAATTCTCCAAAACTTGATCTACAGATTTGATGCATTCCTAAATATCCCAGATAGCTATTTTACAAATATTGGCTATCAAGTAATATAAAGGAAAAGGAGAGGGAAAAAACTCAGAATAGCCAGAACAAATATGAAAAAAACATTAAAGAAATCATATTATTAGATTCCAAGATTTACTAAAAAACTACAATAATCAACATAGTAAGGTATTGGTGAATGAGTAGACATGTAAATCAATGAAACAGAATACCAAGTACAGAAACAGATCCACACAAATATAGCAGCTACTTTATAAAAAGAAGGCAATTCAATGGAAAAGCAGTTTTTTCAACAAATTATTCTGGAAGAATAGGATATCCATATGCCAAAAAGAAAAAAAAATCAATGTAAAATGCCTGATGGACCTATACATAAAATAGATTAGGAACCAAGATTTACTGTATAGCACAAGGACTTATGCCTAGTATTTTGTAATAACCTATAATGGAATATAATCTGCAAAAAAAAGACTGAATGACCATGATGTACATCTGAAACTAATTCAATATTGTAAATCAACTATACTTCAATAAAAAATAAGCATAAAATAAAAAATTAAACTTTTTGAAGAAAACACAGGAGAAAATCTAGGTGATCTTAGATTGGTGATGAGTTTTTAGATACAACACTAAAAGCATGATGCATGAAAGACAAACATTAAGTTGGACTTCATTAAAAAACAAACATTATGTTCAGTAAAAGACACTGTGAAGAGAATCAAAAGACAAGCCACAGACTGGGAAAACAATTTGTAAGACACATATATGATAAAGGACTTGTATCTAAAATATGCAAAGAACTCTTAAAATTCAACCATAAGAAAACTCAGAACTCAATTTATATAAAGTCATTTCACCAAAGAAGATATACAGATGGCAAGTAAGCATGTGGAAAAATGTTCAACATAATTCAATGTTACAAATCAAAATAACATTGAGAGCCATTGTATATCTATTAGAATTACTAAAATCCGAAACCTGAGCACACCAAATGCTGGTGAGGGTGAGGAGCAACAGGAGCTCTCATTCGTTGCTGGTGTGAATGCAAAAAGTTTTAGCCAATTTGGAAGGCAGTCTGGCAGTTGTTTACAAAGCTAAAGATAGTCTTACCATATGATTCAGAAATCATGCTCCTAGGTATTTATCCAAATGCATTGGAAACTACATTCACACAATGTTTATTGTAGCTTTATTCATAATTGCTGAAAACTGGAGGCAAACAAAATGTACTTCACAGGTGAATGGGTAAACAAACTGTGGTATATTTGTACAATGGAATACTATTCAGTGATTAAAATAAATGATCTAACAAGCCACAAAAGACATGGAGGAAACTTAAATGCATATTGCTGAGTGAAAGAAGCCAGTCTGAAAAGGCTACTTACTGCAAAGTTGAATTCACACTACCATTCATATTTTGTTTTTGTTTTTGTTTTTTGGGTTTTTTTTTGCAGTATGCGGGCCTCTCACTGTTGTGGCCTCTCCTGTTGAGGAGCACAGGCTCCGGGCACACAGGCTCAGCGGCTATGGCTCACGGACCCAGCCGCTCCGCGGCATGTGGGATCTTCCCGGACCGGGGCACGAACCCGTGTCCCCTGCATTGGCAGGCAGACTCTCAACCACTGCACCACCAGGGAAGCCCCACCATTCATTTTTAATACCTATGAACTTTTACAGCACAAAGGAAAGGCCTTAACTTAGGCAAATTTTTAAAAAATCATTTAGGAGGTCAAAATATCCCAGGATGAAATTAAAAATGTGAAAAAATATCTAAATGAGTGTTTTTAAATTGTGAAACAACCTCACTGAAGGAGATGAGGTAAAAAATTGCTGTCTCAACTAGCTTTGGAGAAGAATCTGTAAGACTAAAGGCAAAAAGTACTGTTGATAACCAGTGTACCCTAGTGGATAAAGTTATTTTCCATGCAGATATTGATTAATAATTCTGATATCACTAGACAAGTACACTGGAATTGGACAATTAAATAATATGATAGCAGATGTTAGGAGCCTAGATTTTCATTGTTGAAGTGGAAGTTTATAGATAAGGAAGGAGTGGAGGCTAGAATGAACCATGTAGTAATGACTTGGAGGTTTCTGTGCGATATACTGAATCAATACTTATACAGATGGTTACACATAGAAATATTTATAGGTAAGTGAAGATACACCGGTTAATATACATACAAATATTCCTTTGCTTTCCTTGCTCTGTCAGCTAAGAGGGTCTAGAAATAATGGCACCGAGTAGCAATGAGTATATACAGTGCTCAGATCTTGTCTTTTTTTAAAGTCCACGTGACCCCATCTACATAGTAAATACCAAAATATTTTCAAAGATCAACTAGAACAAATTTATATCAATGTTGCAGAACACAATTTTATTTTTATACTAATAATCAATAATTGGAAATTAATTTTAAAAACACAACCATTTACCTAAGTGCAGGTAATGGCTTCCTAACTAAGATTCAAAATCCAGATGCAATACAATTAAATATTGATACATTTGACATAATAATTAAAAAATAAAACTTTGTGGTTAAAAACAAAATTAAATCACAAGACAGTTGACAGGAAATATTTCTAACACATATCACATGTAAAAGTCTAATATCATGAGTATGTAAATTAAGGAAATATTATAGAAATGATAGAAAACACATAGTTCATTCTAGCTTCCTCTCCTTGCTTATCTATAAAAACTCTCACTCTCAAAATGAAAAATTTGGCTGCCAACATCCACCATTTTCTTACTTAAATGTTCATTTTTAGTATAATAGTTTCAAATTGTTAATGTACTACCCCCATGAGGTAAATTTATTAACTGGAGTACAGTGCTGATGTACAGTTCCTTTTGCCTTTAGTTTAACAAATTCCATTAATTTTCAAATGTGATTGGACAACACCTTTTCCTCCATCCACTTAAGTTCTTCATGCATTTGCAATTCATTTAGATTGTTCTGTCACATTCTGCATCACATTATGTGATCTCTCAGTCTTCTAATTTTTTTTTCTTTTTACTTTGCAAATATTAAGGTCCATACTTTGTGCAGTAATTTTCTATGGGTTTTGAGAAATTTATAAAGTCTTATATCCACCATTACAAGATCAAAATTCACAACCCTAAAAAATGCCCTGTGCTTCAACACTTCCTCTTTCACTCCCCCCACCCAGCCTCGATCTTCTAGCAATCATTCATCTATTTACTGTCTCTGGACTTTTGCCTGTTCCATTTTGTCACATAAATGGAATCATACAGTATATAGCTTTTTAAGACATGCTTTTTTCCCCATGTGTTTAAGATTCATTGATATTCGTATGCCTAGATGGCTCATTCCATTATTCAGTGAATGTAATTTCATTGAATGTATATACCACAGATTGTTTTTCCATTCAGCTATTGAAGGACATTTTGGTTGCTTTATTCCTGGCCATTATGAATAAGGATGCTGTAAGTAAAAGATTGCATATTTTTGTAAGGAAATAAGCTTTCCAATCATTTGAATAAATACTTAGAATGTAACTGTGGGATCATTGGTAAGATTATGTTTAGCTTTGTAAGAAAGCTGTTTTCATGGGTGTTCCCAACAAAATGAAGAAGACATCCTCCTGCTTTACATTTTTGCCAGTAACTGGCATTGTCAAGGTGTTTTTTTTTTTTTTTAACATCCTTATTGGAGTATAATTGCTTTACAATGGTGTGTTAGTTTCTGCTTTATAACAAAGTGAATCAGTTATACATATACATATGTTCCCATATCTCTTCCCCCTTGCATCTCCCTCCCTCCCACCCTCCATATCCTACCCCTCTAGGTGCTCACAAAGCACCGAGCTGATCTCCCTGTGCTCTGCGGCTGCTTCCCACTAGCTATCTATTTTATGTTTGGTAGTGTATATATGTCCATGCCACTCTCTCACTTTGTCACAGCTTATGCTTCCCCCTCCCCACATCCTCAAGTCCATTCTCTAGTAGGTCTGTGTCTTTATTTCTGTCTTACCCCTAGGTTCTTCATAACCTTTTTTTTTTTTCTTAGATTCCATATATACGTGTTAGCATACGGTATTTGTTTTTCTCTTTCTGACTTACTTCACTCTGTATGACAGACACTAGGTCCATCCACCTCACTACAAATATCTCAATTTCATTTCTTTTTATGGCTGAGTAATATTCCATTGTATATATGTGCCATATCTTCTTTATCCATTCATCAGATGATGGACATTTAGGTTGCTTATATTTCCTGGCTATTGTAAATAAAGCTGCAATGAATATTTTGGTACATGACTCTTTTTGAATTATGGTTTTCTCAGGGTATATGCCCAGTAGTGGGATTGCTGGGTCATATGGTAGTTCTATTTTTAGTTTTTTAAGGAACGTCTGTACTGTTCTCCATAGTGGCTGTATCAATTCACAATCCACCAACAGTGCAAGAGTGTTCCCTTTTCTCCACACCCGCTCCAGCATTTGTTTCCACAGTTTTTGATGATGGCCATTCTGACCGGTGTGAGATGATATCTCATTGTAGTTTTGATTTACATTTCTCTAATGATTCATGATGTTGAGCATTCTTTCATGTGTTCGTTGGCAATCTGTATATCTTCTTTGGAGAAATGTCTATTTAGGTCTTCTGCCCATTTTTGGATTGGGTTGTTTGTTTTTTGTTACTGAGCTGCATGAGCTGCTTATAAATCTTGCAGATTAATCCTTTGTCAGTGGCTTCATTTGCAAATATTTTTTTCCCATTCTGAGGTTGTCTTTTTGTCTTGTTTATGGTTTCCTTTGCTGTGCAAAAGCTTTGAAGTTACATTAGGTCCCATTTGTTTATTTTTGGTTTTATTTCCATTTCTTTAGGAGGTGGGTCAAAAAGGTTCTTGCTGTGATGTATGTCATGGAGTGTTCTGCCTATGATTTCTTCTAAGAGATTGATAGTGTCTGGCCTTACATTTAGGTATTTAATCCATTTTGAGTTTATTTTTGTGTATGGTGTTAGGGAGTGTTCTAATCTTACACTTTTACATGTACCTGTCCAGTTTTCCAAGCACCACTTATTGAAGAGACTGTCTTTTCTCCACTGTATATTATTGCCTCCTTTATCAAAGATAAGGTGACCATATGTGCGTGGGTCTATCTCTGAGCTTTCTATCCTGTTCCATTGATCTATCTTTCTGTTTTTGTGCCAGTACCATACTGTCTTGATTACTGTAGCTTTGTAGTACAGTCTGAAGTCAGGGAGCCAGATTCCTCCAGCTCCGTTTTTCATTCTCAAGATTGCTTTGGCTATTCAGGGTCTTTTGTGTTTCCATACAAATTGTGAAATTTTTTGTTCTAGTTCTGTGAAAAATGCCAGTGGTAGTTTGATAGGGATTGCATTGAATCTGTAGATTGTTTTGGGTAGTATAGTCATTTTCACAATGTTAATTCTTCCAATCCAAGAACATGGTATATCTCTCCATCTATTTGTATCATCTTTAATTTTTTTATCAGTGTCTTATAATTTTCTGCATACAGGTCTTTTGTCTCCTTAAGTAGGTTTATTCCTAGATATTTTGTTCTATTTGTTGCAGTGGTAAATGGGAGTGTTTTCTTAATTTCACTTTCAGATTTTTCATCATTAATGTATAAGAATGCCAGAGATTTCTGTACATTAATTTTGTATCCTGCTAATATACCAAATTCATTGATTAGTTCTAGTAGTTTTCTGGTAGCATCTTTAGGATTCTCTATGTATAGTATCATGTCATCTGCAAACAGTGACAGCTTTACTTCTTCTTTTCCAATTTGGATTCCTTTTATTTCTTTTTCCTCTCTGATTGCTGTGGCTAAAACTTCCAAAACTATGTTGAATAATAGTGGTGAGAGTGGGCAACCTTGTTTTCTTCCTGATCTTAGTGGAAATGGTTTCAGTTTTTCACCATTGAGGACAATGTTGGCTGTGGGTTTATAATATATGGCCATTATTATGTGGAGGAAAGTTCCCTCTAGGCCTAGTTTCTGCAGGGTTTTTATCATAAATGGGTGTTGAATTTTGTCAAAAGATTTCACTGCATCTATTGAGATGATCATATGGTTTTATCCTTCAGTTTGTTAATATGGTGTATCACGTTGATTGATTTGCGTTTACTGAAGAATCCTTACATTCCTGGAATAAACCCCACTTGATCATGGTGTATGATCCTTTTAATGTGCAGTTGGATTCTGTTTGCTAGTATTTTGTTGAGGATTTCCGCATCTATGTTCATCAGTGATATTAGCCTGTAGTTTTCTTTTTTTGTGACACCTTTGTCTGTTTTTGGTATCAGGGTGATGGTGACCTCATAGAATGAGTTTGGGAGTGCTCCTCCCTCTGCTATATTTTGGAAGAGTTTGAGAAGGATAGGTGTTAGCTCTTCTCTAAATGTTTGATAGAATTTGCCTGTGAAGCCATCTGATCCTGGGCTTTTGTTTGTTGGAAGATTTTTAATCACAGTTTCAATTTGAGTGCTTGTGATTGGTCTGTTCATATTTTCTATTTCTTCCTGATTCAGTCTCGGCAGGTTGTGCATTTCTAAGAATTTGTCCATTTCTTCCAGGTTGTCCATTTTATTGGCATATAGTTGCTTGTAGTAATCTCTCATGATCCTTTGTATTTCTGCTGTATCAATTGTTACTTCTCCTTTTTCATTTATAATTCTATTGATTTGAGTCTTCTCCTTTTTTTTCTTGCTGAGTCTGGCTAATGGTTTATCAATTTTGTTTATCTTCTCGAAGAACCAACTTTTAGTTTTATTGATCTATGCTATCATTTCCTTCATTTCTTTTTCATTTATTTCTGCTCTGATCTTTATGATTTCTTTCCTTCTGCTAACTTTGGGGGCTTTTTGTTCTTCTTTCTCTAATTGTTTTAGGTGCAAGGTTAGGTTGTTAATTTGTGATGTTTCCTGTTTTGTAAAGTGGGACTGTATTGCTATAAACTTCCCTCTTGCTGCATCCCATAGGTTTTGGGTCGTTGTGTCTCAGTGTCATTTTTGTCTAGGTATTTTTTATTTCCTCTTTGATTTCTTCAGTGATCACTTGGTTATTAAGTAGTGTATAGTTTAGCCTCCATGTGTTTGTATTTTTTTACAGATCTTTTCCTATAATTGATATCTAGTCTCATAGCGTTGTTGTCGGAAAAGATACTTGATACGATTTGTTTTCTTAAATTTACCAAGGCTTGATTTGTGACCCAAGATATGATCTATCCTGGAGAATGTTCCATGAGCACTTGAGAAAAATGTGTATTCTGTTGTTTTTGGATGGAATGTCCTATAAATATCAATTAAGTCTATCTTGTTTAATGTATCATTTAACGCTTGTGTTTCCTTATTTTTTTTCATTTTGGATGATCTGTCCATTGGTGAAAGTGGGGTGTTAAAGTCCCCTAGTATGATTGTGTTACTGTCAATTTCCCCTTTTATGGCTGTTAGTGTTTGCCTTATGTATTGAGGTGCTCCTATGTTGGGTGCATAAATATTTTCAATTGTTATATTTTCTTCTTGGATCGATCCCTTGATCATTATGTAGTGTCCTTCTTTGTCTCTTGTAATAATCTTTGTTTTAAAGTCTATTTTGTCTGATATGAGCATTGCTACTCCATCTTTCTTTCTTTCTTTTTTTTTTTTGGTACGTGGGCCTCTCACTGTTGTGGCCTCTCCCATTGCAGAGCACAGGCTCCAGACGCGCAGCCTCAGCGGCCATGGCTCATGGGCCCAGGCACTCCGTGGCACTTGGGATCTTCCCGGACCAGGGCACAAACCCGTGTCCCCTGCATCGGCAGGCGGACTCTCAATCGATGAGCCACCAGGGAAGCCCCTCCATCTTTCTTTTGATTTCCACTTGCATTGAATATCTTTTTCCATCATACACATACACTTTCAGTCTGTATGTGTTCCTAGGGCTGAAGTGGGTCTCTTGTAGATAGCATATATATGGGTCTTGTTTTTGTATCCATTCAGCCAGTCTGTGTCTTTTGGTAGGAGCATTTAATCCATTTACATTTAAGGTAATTATCGATATGTATGTTCCTTTTCCCATTTTCTTAATTGTTTTGGGTTTGTTATTGTAGGTCTTTTCCTTCTCTTGTGTTTCTTGCCTAGAGAAGTTCCTTTAGCATTTGTTGTAAAACTGGTTTGGTGGTGCTGAGCTCCTCAGCTTTTGCTTGTCTGTAAAGGTTTTAATTTCTCCATCAAATCTGAATGAGATCCTTGCTGGGTAGAGTAATCTTGGTTGTAGGTTTTTCTCCTTCATCACTTTAAATATGTCCTGCCACTCCCTTCTGGCTTGCAGAGTTTCTGCTGAAAGATCAGCTGTTAACCTTATGGGGATTCCCTTGTGTGTTATTTGTTGTTTTTCCCTTGCTGCTCTTAATATGTTTTCTTTGTATTTAATTTTTGATAGTTTGATTAATATGTGTCTTGGCATGTTTCTCCTTGGATTTACCCTGTATGGGACTCTCTGTGCTTCCTGGACTTGATTACCTATTTCTTTTCCCATATTAGGGAAGTTTTCAACTATAATCTCCTCAAATATTTTCTCAGTCCCTTTTTCTCTTCTTCTTCTGGGACCCCTATAATTCGAATGTTGGTGTGTTTAATGTTGTCCCAGAGGTCTCTGAGACTGTCCTCAGTTCTTTTCATTCTTTTTTCTTTATTCTACTCTGCAGTAGTTATTTCCAGTATTTTATCTTCCAGGTCACTTATCCATTCTTCTGCCTCAGTTATTCTGCTATTGATCCCTTCTAGAGTATTTTTAATTTAATTTATTGTGTTGTTCATCATTGCTTGTTTCCTCTTTAGTTCTTCCAGGTCCTTGTTAAATGTTTCTTGCATTTTCCCTATTCTATTTCCAAGATTTTAGATCATCTTTACTATCATTATTCTGAATTCTTTTTCAAGTAGACTGACTATTTCCTCTTCATTTGTTAGGTCTGGTGGGTTTTTACCTTGCTCCTTCATCTGCTGTGTGCTTCTCTGTCTTCTCATTTTGCTTATCTTACTGTGTTTGAGGTCTCCTTTTTGCAGGCTGCAGGTTCGTAGTTCCTGTTGTTTTTGTTGTCTGTCCCCAGTGGCTAAGGTTGGTTCGGTGGGTTGTGTAGGCTTCCTGGTGGAGGGGACTAGTGAGGCTGGATCTTGTCTTTCTGGTGGGCAGGTCCACATCTGGTAGTGTGTTTTGGGTTGTCTGTGGCCTTATTATGATTTTAGGCAGCCTCTCTGCTAATCGGTGGGGTTGTGTTCCTGTCTTGCTAGTTGGTTGGCATAGGGTATCCAGCACTGTAGCTTGCTGGTCATTGAGTAAATCTGGGTCTTGGTGTTGAGATGGAGATCTCTGGGAGATTTTTGCCATTTGATATTACGTGGAGCTGGGAGGTCTCTTGTGGACCAGTGTCCTGATGTTGGCTCTCCCACCTCAGCGGCACAGCATTGACTCCTGGCAGGAGCACCAAGAACCTTTCATCCACATGGCTCAGAATAAAAGGAGGAAAAAATAGAAAGCAGGAAAGAAAGAGGATAAAATAAAATAAAGCAAGATCAAATAAAATGTTATTAAAATAAAAAATAATTATTAAGAAAAAAATTTTTGAAAAGTAAAAATGAAAACAATAAAAAAAACCAGATGGACAGAACCCTAGGACAAATGGTGAATGCAAAGCTATACAGAAAAAATCTCACACAGAAGCATGCATATACACACTCACAAAAAGAGGAAAAGGGGATAAAAATAATATATCTTGCTCCCAAAGTCCACCTCCTCAATTTGGGATGATTCGTTGTCTATTCAGGTATTCCACAGATGCAGGGTACATCAAGTTGATTTTGGAGGTTTTATCTGCTGCTCCTGAGGCTGCTGGGAGGGATTTCCCTTTCTCTTCTTTGTTCTCACAGCTCCAGGTGTTCAACTTTGGATTTGGCCCCACCTCTGCGTGTAGGTCACCTGAGGGCGTCTGTTCTTCACTCAGACAGGACGGGGTTAAAGGAGTAGCTGCTTTGGGGGCTCTGGTTCACTAAGGCCGGGGGGAAGGAGGGTTACAGACGTGGGACGAGCCTGCAGCGGCAGAGGCAGACATGACGTTGCAGTAGCCTGAGGTGCGCCGTGCATTCTCCCAGAGAAGTTGTCCCCGATCACGGCACCCTGGCAGTGGTGGGCTGCACAGGCTCCCGGGAAGGGAGGTGTGGAGAGTGACCTGTGTTTGCACACAGGCATCTTGGTGCCGCAGCCCTAACGTCTCATGCCTGTCTCTGGGGTCCACGCTGATAGCCGCGGCCCGCTGTAATGCTCATTTAACATTTGTGTATCTTCTTTGGTGAGGTGCCTGTTCAAATCTTTAGCTCATTTAAATAATTGTATTGTTTTCTTTTTTCTCCAGTTTTGTGGAAATATGGTTGATGAATAAGAATTGGATATATTGAGGTTGTGCAATGTAATTTTTAAAGTGTATATTGTGATGATTTAATATATATGTATATTGTAAAATGATTACAAAAATCATGTTAATTAAGATATCCATCAACTCACCTAGTTACCATTTCTTTGCATATACTGAGAGCAGTTATCATCTATTGTCCTTGAGAATTTGAAGTATACAATATGTTACTAACTATAATGATTATGATGTACATTAGATCTGTAGCACTTATTCATCTTATAATTGAAAGTTTGTACCTTTGACCAACATCTTCCCAATTTCTCCAACTCCAATCCCTGGTAACCATGTTCTGTTCTTTAGTTCTATGAGTTTTATAGGTGTAACATACAAGTGATATCATACAATATTTGTCTTGTTGTGTATCACTCTTCCACTTAGCATAATGCCCTCCATGTTCATCCATGTTGTTGCAAATTACAGAATTTCCTTCTTTTTTATGGATGAAAAATATTCCATTGTATGTGTACACCACATTTTCTTTATCCATTTATCTGTCCATGAAATCTTAGGTTGTTTCCCTAACTTGCCTATTATAAATAGTGCTGAGATGAATATGGGATTGCATATATCTCCAGGAGTTGCTGATTTCATTTCATTCAGTTCAGAAGTTGGATTGTTGAATCATAGAGTAATTCTATTTCTAATATTTTAAGGAAACTCCATACTGTCTTCCATAATGAGTGTACTAATTTATATTCCCAACAGTAGTGTACTAAATACACTTTTCTCCTTACCCTCACCAACACTTATTACCCCTTGCATTTTTAATAATACCCATTCTAGCAGGTGTGAGGTGATGTTTCATTATGCCTTTAATTTGCATTTCCCTGGTGATTAGTGGTCTTGAGCACCTTTTCATATACCCATTAGACATATGTATGTCTTTTGTGGAAAAATGTCTACTCAAGTCCTTTGTCTGTTTTTTTAAATCAGATTATTTGGGGTTTTTCCTATTAAGTTGTATGAATTTTTACATATTTTGGATTTTAACCATTCATCATATATAGTGTTTGCAAATATTTTCCAATTCCATAGATTGCTTTTTCATTTTGTTGATTGTTTCTTTTGGTGTGCAGAAGCCCTTTAGTTTGATGTAGTCCCACTTGTTTATTTTTGCTTTTGTTGCTATACTTTTTGCTGTCATATTGAAAAATAAACATAGTCAAGGCCAATATGAAGAAGTTTTCCCCCTGTTTACTTCTAGGAGTTTTACAGTTTCAGGTGTTATATTTAAGTCTTTAATCCATTTTTAGTTAATTTTTATGTGTGTTATAAGATAAAGGTCCAATTTCATTCTTTTGCCTGTATATATCCAGTTTTTCCAGCACCATTTATTAAAGAGACTATACTTTCCTCATTGTGTATCCTTGGCATTCTTCTCAAAAATTAGTTGGCTGAATATGCATGGATTTATTTCTGGGCTCTAAATTTTGTTCCATTGATCTATGTGTCTGTTTTTATGCCAGTAACATACTGTTTTGATTATTATAGCTTTGGAATATAATTTGAAATCAAGTAGTGTGATGCATTCAGATTTGTTCTTCTCAATATTTGTTTTTTGGTTATTCAGGGTTGTTTTGTGGTTCTAATGAACTTTAGGATTGCTTTTACTATTTCTTTGAAAATGCCATGGAATTTTATTAGGGATTGTATTGAATTTATAGATTGGTTTGGGTAATATGGACATTCTAACAGTATTAATTCTTCCAGTTCATGAATACATAAATCTTTGCATTTATCTGTGTTGTTTTCAATTTCTTTCATCAATGTCTTATAGTTTTAATGTACAGATCTTATACCTTGTTTAAATTTATCACTAAGTATTTTATTATTTTTAATGTTATTGTAAATAGGATTGCTTTCTTAATATATTTTTCAGAAAGTTAGTATGTAGATATGAACAAAGTTTCTGTATATTTTGTATCCTGCAACTTTACTGAATCCGTTTATTAGGTGACAATTTTTGGTGAAGACTTTAAGGGTTTCTATATATAAGATCATAAACAGAATCAATTTAACTTTTTCTTTTCCAATTTGGATGGGTTTTATTTCTTTTCCTTGCCTAGTTGCTCTGGCTAGGACTTCCTGTACTGTTTTGAATAAAAGTAGAAAAATTGAGCACCCTCATCTTATTCCTGATCTCAAAGTAAACATTTTCCCCTTTTCAGTTTTAAATATAATGTTAGCTGTGGACTTGACATATATGGTCTTTATCATATTGAAATACATTCCTTCTATACCTAAATTGTTGCAAGTTCTTATCATGAAAGTATATTGAATTTTGTCAAATCATTTTCCTGCATCTTTTGAAATGATCATATGTTTTTTGACTTTCATTCTGTTAAAGTGGTATACTGAAGTCCCCCACTTTTATTGTATTGCCGTCTATTTATCTTTCAGTTTTGTTAATATTTGCTTTATATATTTAGGTGCTCTGATGTTTTAAGTGCCTATATATTTACAATTTTTATATCCTTTGGTGAATTGACTCCTTTATAATTATTTAGTGGCCTTCTTTGTCCTTTGTGAGAGATTTTCACTGAAAGTTTATTTTGCCTAATATAAGTACAGCTACCCTGCTTTCTTTTGGTTACCAAAAACAGTATCTTTTTCCATTCCTTCACTTTTAGCCTATATGTGTCTTTAAGACCAAAGTGAGTCTCTTGTTTGATTCTTTTATTTTTTTCCAGTTCAACCACTGTGTGGATTTTTTTTGGTGAATTTAATCCATTTACATTTAATTTAATTGGTAGATAAGGACTTACTACTCTCATTTTGTTAAATGTTTTCTGACTGTTTTGTTATTCCCTTGTTCATTTTTTCTTCTTTTTCTGTCTTTATGATTTTTTGGTCAGGGTATACTTTGATTCATTTCTGTATTTTTTTTAAACCAATTTTACCTTAAGTATGATGTTAGATTTACATTTTATTTATATTTTTTGGAAGTTTTTTCCTATGAGTGCATATTTAGTTTTCTTAAATGCTTTTTTTTTTTTTTTTTTTGCGGTACGCGGGCCTCTCACTGTTGTGGCCTCCCCCATTGCGGAGCACAGGCTCCGGACGCGCAGGCTCAGCGGCCATGGCTTACGAGCCCAGCCGCTCCGTGGCATGTGGGATCTTCCCAGAACGGGGCACGAACCCATGTCCCCTGCATCGGCAGGCGGACTCTCAACCACTGCGCCACCAGGGAAGCCCTAAATGCTTTTTTTATATCTATTGAAATAGTCATGTGGTTTTTCTTATTCAATATGCTAATAGGATAATTACACTGATGGACTTAATGTTGAACTTGTTTTCCATTCATGGAATGAGCACCATTTTATAATGAAATATGATTTATTTTTATATATCACTTCGAATTTCCAATATTTTGTCAAGGAGTATTTTCTCTCTGTTTACAAGAGATTTATTGGTCTGTATTATTCTAGTTATCTCTTTATCTGGTTTTGGTATTCAAGTAATACTTGGCACATAGAATGAGTTATTAAGTTACCCCTGTGCTTCTATTTTCTGGAAAATATTGTGAAATTTTCCATCATTTCTTACTTAAATGTTTGGTAAAATTCAATGGTAAAACCATCTGGGGCTGTAGCTTTACAAAGTTATTAGTCTTTTATTCATTGTCCTTAATAGATTTAAGGCTATTTAGGTTATCTGTTTTTCCTCATGTAAATTCTAGTAGTTTGTATCTTTCAAGGGTTTGATACTTTTTATTCTAATTTATGAAATTTGATGGGATAGAGTTGTTCCAAGTATTTATTTATAATCCTATTAATGGCCATGGGATCAGTAGAAATCCTCTCATTCATTTATGATATTGGTATTTTTCATCTTCTCTCTTTAAATCTTAATTAACCTGTCTAGTGTTTTATCAATTTTATTGCTCTGTTTAAGAAGCACTTTTGCTTTTGTTGATTTTCTCCATTGTTTTTTGGGTTTTAGCTTCATTAATTTCTGCTATAATTTGTATTATTTTTCTTTCTTGCTTTAGACCTAAATTGATCTTCTGTTTCTAGTTTTCCTATAGACTGTATTTGTCTTTTCTTGAGTCTTTGCATGCATACACATTTTTTTCTGATGTTTAGAACAATAATTTACATAATAAGAGACTTTATTTCCCAAACAGTCCCTTTAGGTAGTTATCATCTACATTTTACTAGTGACAAAATTGATAGAGAAGTTATTACTTCTTCCAGGCCACAGAGCCAGTGATTGAGAATACTTGATTATAGTTCTAAACATTTCTAAAGGCATTGTTTGTAAATATACTACTATTTCCGTGTGAAAATATGTGGAGTTACTTAAGCTTGTGCACAAGTTTATCATCCTTCATAGTCTCTCATATCTTGAAAATGGGATAGCAATACTTACTTGTTTATATCCTTCAAGGAAATGCAATTTTAATATATATTTAATTGCTTTTATAAAATGAAATGAAAAATAGCATTTCTAATTTTTGTAAATATCTTTGGATATGTTTTAGGCAGCAAGTTTTATGGGAAATGACTGTCAAAATTATCAGGTTTTCAATTCTGCTTCTCATTTACTAATTAGACAAGTTTTTAAAATTCTCTCAATCTTAATTTTATTTTTTGAACAATGTGGATAACACCATCAACCTCTCAGTGCTCTTGGGAATATCAAATAATGAATGGATCTAGAAATGTATTATAAATTGTAAAAAACTCTACACAATAGCAAAAATTGTTATTTTTTATTAGGAAGAGTCTCTTCTATTTCAGCATTTCAAAGAGACACTTATAAATTTTGCTCACATTTTAAAATGCTATCTTAATTTTCATTCAAGAAGTGTTTAGTTTCAGGGCTATGGGATTCACTAGGGAAAAACTGGCAAAGCAGTTATTCTATAACATGAATAAATTTAGTCATAAAGTGAATTTGACAGTTGGTGATAATCTGTATTTCAATGATTAATAATATTAATAAAAAACAGAAAGAATTTTTAAATCCATCTCCAGTTTCCTCTGTGTTTGTCTCCCTCTTTTTCATGTTTAATTTTTTGCTATTCATGAGAAAATGAAAACGCCATTGTGTGGAATGATTCTGATAAAGTGAGGAATGGATAGGATAGATTTGAGGGATGGTATAAAAGGATGTTTCAAAAGAACTTTATCAACTTTGTAGGCATTCAACAAATCAGTGCCAAACCCAAGATAATTTGTATGTATATTTTTTATTGAATGAAATATTATTTAAATTCCATAGTGCTTTATAATTTTCAAAAGTTTCACACAGATGATTTCACATAGTCCCATAATAACTCTTTTTTTCTGCCTACCCCTATATTGCTTCTCCCACCTGGTAATCTCTAGTTCATTCTCTATATGTGTGAGAACTTTTTTGTTGTATTCACTAGTTTGTCATATTTTTTAAATTCCACATATAAGTGCAATACTTTGTAGGTATTCAACAAATCAACATGCCAAGACCAAGAAATTTTATAGTTTTAATCTAAATGAGACAACAAGAGAGAATGATGAAGAATTCTGATTACTCTAGAAAATTAGAGGATGTTTTTAAAATTTGGTAGGCATTGAGAGCAAAGCACTTTTATTTGACAACTTCAATTTTGTTTTGTTTTGTTTTTAGAGATATTTATTCAGGGCCTACTGGTTGTCATAAATAATGGTAGCATCTTTGAGTAATATACATATATGAGTAAAGGGCAATGAATATATAACTACCCTGTACCAGACAGTGTTTTAATCATTTTATGTGGGCCTTTCATTTACTCCTCAGAAAATTCCAAATTTAACAGTAGTGAAAAATAAAGGACAGAACAGTGAAATAATATTTTTTTAAGTTCTGGTAGATAATGAATGGAAGAGCTTGGGTTCTAATTCATATCTTTCTGCTTTCAAATCTTTACTATTTCTAATGACTTTCTAATGATGTTTCAATCAATTAGAGAAGAAATAATAAACCAAAATTTATTATATTTATGGCAATATGAATGTAACATAAGATACTGATGAGACTCAGGTTGGATCTCAAGGAGAACCCAAATTTGGTTGAAAACTTACAGGAAAAAAAATCTTTAGGGAGGAGATGACATTGAGATATTTAACAGGAACTTAGGAAAGACAGGAAATCTAGGAAGTGTAAAATAACTGAATTTGACCTCAATATCAGAAATGGGGCTTTAGTTATCAATGACAGTAATTTTAATAGTCACATCATCAGAGAGAAGGAAAAAAAGATAATGTGTACAAACTCTTCATCGAAATAAGGATGGTGTACTGAGCATCTTGCATTTGGCTCTCAAGATATGCTCTCCTCTCTTCTCATATTGTCACCTACTCCATGTTTCTTTGCCTTCCAGCTGGATTTGTCTAAGCAGATGACTTTACAGGGCGCTCTTTCTGGATATTGGTACCAATACCTTCCACTTATCCCTTTAGGCCTCGAGTTGGTAAGTCCTTTGTAGTACAATATTTTTACAGTACTCCAACACTCACATCCTGTAAATAACCCCCTTTTAAATAAACACTCCTCAAATAATCCAATTTCAAGTAGGCCACCTGTTTCTTATTGGAACCCTTCCTGACACAGATGGCTTTATGGAAAAAGTATTCAAATTGAAGAAAGTACAGAATTCAATAAATTGGGGTAAGAAGAGGAAAGTCTATATATGAATGCATAACCAGGACCAGAATAAATGTGACTTAGTGAAAGCACTTTGAAAACTAAAATTACTGTGCAAACAATGAAGATGGTCATGACAACAGTGATGACAGGGACTATCTTGAGTTACCAGAAGCTGTGATCAGGGAAGGAAATGGTAAATCTAAAATCAAGTTTGGAACCAGAAAAGGAGCAGGATTTAAAACAGGGACTTTGACAAAGCTAATACAAGGTTACTGATAAAACATGTATCACTGAACCAAGAGGGAATGTTGTTAGAGATGATATAGGGGGGACATTTCTGGGTAGGAGATGTGAAATAAAATTCATATTTTGTGGCAAGGCAAGAAAAATTTAAACATAAAAATTTTTCGGTGCCCTTTGGCCTCCTTTCCCCATTCTACTTTGTATTGCATAGCTGCATTATGCATCAGCCAAACCTCCCTATCAGCAAAAATACCTGCTCATCCATGATGAGCGACATTCTACTAGCACCAGTAAGACAACTCCTTAAAAGATAACATTCCTTCTTGATCTTGTAAGAGGCCACAATGATGCTTAGATCTGGATTGTGTAAACTGTTAATAATACATCATCTAATGTACAGCCCTCAGTCTCAAAAAACTTATATAACTGTGTTGACTTTTAATGGCTGGAACAGTTCTTGGTGCTTTCGGAGATGCTGTTCCTGAGTTTTAATACTGAATAAAATTTTCCATTTCTTTCTTAGATTGACTGATTAATTTTTTTGTCAACAGATGTTAATATTTCATACTGGCTTTTTAGAAATACTTTATGAGACTGGGCTTCCTGTTAGCTGAGGCCTGCTGTCACCTTAGTCATGCACCTATTTTATGACACAGAATTGTGATGGTAAAAGCTGATTGGTAGAAAATAAATGTGACACTGTGGTGGTGATGGGGTGATAGTGGTGGTATGATTCAGAATGATGGTTAAGAAAGCTGTAGTGTCAGGGATGAAAGATGTGGCAAGACTGGATTAAAACTTTAGTGAGAGAGAATTAGGAGAGATATTCAGATAGTTGATGTGGAACCAGGTTACAGAACCAAAAAAAGTGCTTGAGTCATTTCTATTTCTTTATAATTATAGAATGATAGAAATACAAGTTGAGCATTCAGTTGAGAATGTACAACTGATGAGCACAGTGACACTGAACTAAGATTACAGCCATCACTAAAGTGAGTAAACGAATTTGATAAAATTGCCAACACCTTATCATGTTATCTGGGTCTGTAATTTCCTGCCTCTTCACTCGATAGTGATAAGACACATCACACACTGCATTAATGCTACTAAATGTGCTCTTTTTCATTTTGCTGATTCAGTAGCTCAGAAAACTATTACTCTCCCTAGCTATGTCTTGCTCAGAGAAACTAAGCCCTCCTTGGAAGAATTCGTTTTTGAACATAAAATTCACAATCTGATATAAGAATACTCAGAGTTATGACTAGGTTTTATCTGTAATATTTTTTATAAGGTGGTAGTTTAGAGTTTGAACACACAATTTTCTCCAAGAAAGAGAAATAAAATTAGCATTCATTAAGCACTTATAATATGCATTGTTCTGGGCTAGGTACACTACTTGTACTATTTTAATCCTTCTAATACTTTAATCATGTAATATTCATCAATGGGGCAGCCATTCAGATTGCATAATGCCCATACTGTACTGGCCATTAAATAATTTGACTGTTAACTCAAGCCTTTGGAGATAGATATTAGCTTTATCTCATTCTAATAATAGTGAAGTACAGAGAAGTTTAAAAATATATACTTGTCATACAGAGAGAAATTGATGATTGAAGGAATCATTAAACATTGAGGCCAGCCCACAAAACTTACCTATCCTATAGTGTGGCTGAAATTAGTTGAAACATTAGGCATTTACTCCGTTTCAGACACAGTGCTAGGTGGGATAAACATAAGAGAGAGAGAAACTCTGGCCATAGAAAAATATAAATTCCTTAAGACCAAAAGCAATTATATAATTTTCAGGTGTAGAACAGATTAAATAGGCTTTGGAGTCTATCCTGGAATAGTTATCCAACATCTCAGGTTTTATTTTCTTCAAATCTCAGGCAGCACTTCAGGAGAGGAAAGGACTAGGAAAATAACATTTACTAACTGTGGCAAACAGTTTTATAATTTTATAATCATGAATTGAAAGGATAGTTTATGACAGTGCTTCCCATACATGTTCACATTGTGGCACATAGAAAAAAAAAACAATATTTGTACAGCATATTTGAGAAAACTGGAAGGCATGTGAGGGCATTACATGAGGCTTGATTTTTTAATTAATAAATTTATATTACATTAATAGGAACAGAAAATAAAATATTATAAAATATTAGATATTAAACCTCAACATTTTTCACATTTTGACAAGAAACTTGAATTTATTACTGGGAATATAACTGTAGCAAGTATTTTTATATATAAAATTTTATAACTTTTAAAAATAATTTATGCTTTAAATGGTTACATAAAATTCCAGATCAAGTTATTTTAACATTAATTTAAAAAGCTAAAGAATGTACTTGGTTTAGTTAATCAAATGATGCAAAAGTGTTATAAAAATATACAGTTGTTTTCTAACCCATATATTCCTAATACATTGATTAGCTCTCCCAAAGGCAAGCTCTTTCAACTCTTTTAAAATAATGTGTTTACAGTGCTTTATTTTCATTCACAAACTTTAGAAATTATCTTTTGGATTCCTATTGAAGTACATGTGAATTTATCTCTCTTAAAACTGAATCCTTTTCGTTTCCCATCTCCCATTGTTCCAATAACATTATTAATTTCTTATTTATATCATAGAGGTAGTATTTACAATATTATCCTTATGAAAGATTATTCATAAACTGAGCATTTAGTATATTTGATTATATTTCCTTTCTTTTTGTTTTTTTGAAAGCAAATATTTGTCTTCTTATTTACTTGGTTATTTTGTTTGTCCTCTTCCTATATGTTCTAAAGCCTCTCACTACAATTTTCCACAAAGTCAATCTTATGTAATCCATCATCTCCTGTTTTTTCTTGGAAACTTTCCTCTTAGAGATTCTCTTCTCAGGACCAAGTGCTCACTAGTCCTGCCACACAGCTTGGCTGTCTTTGATCACGTTGAGGTTGTCTGCACTGGCCTCAGTTTGCACTGAGCTTATGTTTGTCTCTTGTCTTATACAATTAGTATCAAGTAGGATTCAAATATGTATTTTTTATTGGGATAAAAAACACATAACATAAAATTTAACATCTTAATAATTTTGAGTGTACAGTACGGTAGTGCTAACTATGTGCACACTGTTGTGCAACAGATCTCTAGAATTTTTCATCTTGCAGAACTGAAATTCTATACCCATAGAACAACAACTTCCCTTTTTATCTTCCCCCAGCCTCTGGAAACCATTATACTTTTCATTTCTAAGAGTTTGATTTTTCTAAAACCCTCATATAAGTGGAATCATGCAGTATTTGTCTTTTTGTGACTGGCTTACTTCACTTAGCGTAATGTACTCAAGCTTCATCCATGCTGTAGCGTATGACAGGATTTCCTTGTTTGTAAGGATAAATAATATGCCATTGTATGAATATACCACATATTCTTTATCCTTTTATCCATGGATGGACAATTATTTTGCTTCCACATCATGTTTATTGTGAATCATCTGTTACTGAGTCCAAGCTCCTACTGTTTGCTGCACAACAGGTCAATAAATCAAGAAACAAATTGTTGGGGCAAGGAATAGCAACTTTATTTGGAAAGCCAGCAGACTGAGAGAATGGTGGACTAGTGTCCCTAAGAACCATCCTGTTGCTGTTTGGATGCTAATTTCTTTTCTAGAACAAAGAAGGGGTAGATGAGGAGAAGAAGTAAAAAAGACCATAAATTGCTGCATATTTTTGCTGGTTCTAGCTAGTCTCCTGAGGGGATATGTTAATGTCTTCTTTCCTGCAGCCATTCACAGGTGGGCTTAGTCATGATGTTTCCTGTGAGCTTAAACAAAGGTATTTTAGTTTAACACTCAGGCATGGGAGGCAGGGTTCCTGGAGATAGGCCGTTATGTATACTTTAAGGTATAGGCAACATCCATTTAGTGATTAACTTGTAGCAAAAGCAATAGAATACATGGGTTAAAGTAAAAGAAATAGATCCAGTGTGGAGTCAGTTTTATTCTTCTCTATTACGCATGCTACAGTGAACATGGGTGTGCAAATATCTTTTCAAGATCATGTTTTCAATTCTTCTGGATGTATACTGAGAAGTGGGGTTGTTTTATCATATGGTAATTTTATTTTTAGTTTTCTGAGGAACCTACATATTGTTTTCCATAATGGTTGCACCATTTTAAAATCCCACTGACATTGCACAAGGGTTCTAATTTCTCCACATCCTTGTCAACACTTGTTATTTTATTTCATCGTGGCCATCTTCAGGGTATAAGCTTATGTCTCATTGTGGTTTTGATTTGCATTTCCCTAATGATTAATAATGTTGAGTATCTTTTCATATATTTGTTGGCCATTTGCATATCTTCTTTGGAGAAGTGTCTAATCAAGTCCTTTGCCCATTTTTTCAATCAGATTATCTTGTTTTTGTTTAGTTATAGGTGTTCTTTTTGTATTCTGGATATAAATCCCTTATCAGATAAACAACTTACAAATATTTCCTACAATCTCATAGGTTGCCTTTTTACTCTGCTGATTGTTTCCTTTTTTTTACATAATTATTTTTTTAAAATTAATTTATTAATTTATTTTTTGGCTGCATTGGGTCTTCATTGCTATGTGTGGGCTTTCTCTAGTTGCGGTGAACGGGGTCTACTCTTCATTGCAGTGCGTGGGCTTCTTATTGCAGTGGCTTCTCATTGCAGAGCACTGGCTCTAGGCACGTGGGCTTCAGTAGTTGCAGCATGCAGGCTCAGTAGTTGTGGCTCATGGGCTTGAGAGCACAGGCTCAGTAGTTGTGGCTCACAGGCTTAGTTGCTCCACAGCATGTGGGATCTTCCGGACCAGGGATCAAACCCTTGTCCCCTGTATTGACAGGTGGATTCTTAACCACTGCACCACTAGGGAAGTCCTGATTGTTTCCTTTGCTATGCAGTTTTTAATTTGGTATAATCCAATTAGTCTACTTTCTTTTGTGGCCTGTGCTTTAGGTATTGTATCCAAGAAATCAATGTCAAATCTAATGTTAGGAAGCCTCTCCCCTATGTTATCTTCTAAGAGTTGTATAGTTTCAGGTATTACATTTAGGGCGCATACATTTTGAGGGAATTTTTGTTTATGGTGTAAGGTAAAGATCCAATTTCATTCTTTTGCAATTAGATACCTGGATTTCCCACTTCATTTGTTAAAGAGACTGTTCTTTCCCCACTGTGTAGCTTTGGCACCCTTTATAAAGATCATTTGAACACTTGATTGTTTGAGGGCTTATTTCTGGGCCCTCTATTCTGTTCCATTAATCTATATGTTTGTCTTTATGCCAGTACCATACTGTTATTTTTTATTGAAGTATAGTTGATTTAAAATTTTGTGTCAGTTACTGGTGTACAGCAAAGTACACCATATATATATTCATTTTTATATATAGAAGTTTATATCTGCTAATCTCAAA
Source organism: Pseudorca crassidens (assembly GCF_039906515.1). Lineage (NCBI taxonomy): Eukaryota > Metazoa > Chordata > Mammalia > Artiodactyla > Delphinidae > Pseudorca > Pseudorca crassidens. Next base: position 60,164,430 of record NC_090304.1, read on the forward strand.
CTTCTCACTTATCCCTCCCCTGCTTTCCCATTTGGTAACCATAAGTTTTTTTTCTCTGTCTGTGAGTCTGTTTCTGTTCAGTAAATAAGATCATTTGTATCATTTTTTTGGATTCCACATATAAGCAATATCATATGATATTTGTCATTCTCTGTCTGACTTACTTCACTTAGTATGATAATCTCTAGGACCATCCAAGTTGCTACAAATGGCATTATTTCATTCTTTTTTATGGCTGAGTAGTATTCCATTGTATAGATGTACCACATCTTGTTTACCCACTCATCTGTCAACGGACACTTAGGTTGCTTCCATGTCTTGACAATTGTAAATAGTGCTGCACTGAACACTGGGGTGCAGTATCTTTTTGAATTATAGTTTTCTCTTGATATATACACAGGAGTGGGATTGCTAGATAATATGGTAGCTCTATTTTAGTTTTTGAAGGAACCTCCATACTGTTTTCCATAGGGGCTGTATGAATTTACATTCCCACCAACAATGGAGGAGGGTTCCCTTTTCTCCACACCCTTTCCAACATTTATTGTTTGTAGACTTTTTGATGATGGTCATTTTGACCAGTTTAAGGTGACATCTCTTTGTAGTTTTGATTTGCATTTGTCTAATAAGTAGCAATGTTGAGCATCTTCTCATGTGCCTCTTGGCCATCAGTATGTCTTCTTTGGAGAAATGTCTATTTAGGTCTTCTGACCATTTTTTGATTGAGTTGGTTTTTTTGTTTGTTTGTGATATTGAACTGTATGAGCTGTTTGTATATTTTGGAAATTAAGCCCTTGTCAGTCACATCGTTTGCAAATATTTTCTCTCATTCCATAGGTTGTCTTTTCATTTTATTTTTGATTTCCTTTGCTGTGTAGAAGCTTATAAGTTTGATAAGGTCCCGTTTGTTTATTTTTGCTTTTATTTCTATTGGCTTGGGAGACTGACCTAAGAAAACATTGCTACATCGCAATTTATGCCAGAGAATGTTTTGTCTATGTTTTCTTACAGGAATTTTATGATGTTATGTCTTATATCTAAGTTTTTAAGCCATTTTGAGTTTATTTTTGTGTATTGGGTGAGTGTTCTAATTTCACTGATTTACATGCAGCTGTGCAGCTTTCCCAACACCACTTGCTGAAGAGACTGTCTTTTCTCCATTGTATATTCTTGCCTCCTTTGTTGAAGATTGATTGATCCTAAGTGTGTGAGTTTATTTCTGGGCTCTCTATTATTTTTCATTGATCCATATGTCTCTTTTTATGCCAATACCACACTGTTTTGATTACTGTAGCTTTTTAGTATTGTCTGAAGTCTGGGAGGATTATGCCTCCTGCTTTGTTCTTTTTTCTCAGGATTGCTTTGGCAATTTTGGGTCTTTTGTGGTTCCATATAAATTTTAGGATTATTTGTCCCAATTCTGTGGAAACTGTTATGGGTAATTTGATAGGGATTGCATTAAATCTGTAGATTGCTTTGGGTAGTATGGCCATTTTAACAATATTAATTTTTCCAATCCAAGAGCATGGGATATCTTTCCATTTCTTTGAATCATCTTCAATTTCCTTTATCAGTGTTTTATAGTCTTAAGCACTTAAGTCTTTTACTTCCTTGGTTAGGTTTATTCCTAAGTGTTTTATTTTTGATGTGATTTTAAAGGAATTTTTTTCTTTCCTTTTCTGATATGTCATCATTAGTGTAAAGAAATGCAACTGATTTCTGTATGTTAATCTTGTATCCTGCTGCCTTGCTGAGTTTATCAGTTCTAGTAGTTTTTGTGTGGAGTCTTTAGGATTTTCTATATATAGTATCATGTCATCTGCATATAATGACAATTTTACCTCTTCTCTTCCAATTTGGATATGTTTTATTTCTTTGTCTTGTCTGAATGTTGTGGCTAGGACTTCCAATATTGTGTTGAATAGAAATGGCAAAATGGGCATCTTTGTCTTGTTCCAGATTTTAGTGAAAAGTCTTTCAGCTTTTCACCATTGAGTAGTATGTTAGCTGTGGGTTTGTCATAAATAGCTTTTATCATGTTGAGATATGTCCCCTCTATACCCACTTTGGTAAGAGTTTTTATCATGAATGGATGTTGAATTTTATCAAATGCTTTTTTCTGCATCTATTGAGATGATCGTGTGGTTTTTGTCTTTTGTTGATGTGGTGTATCACATGGATTTGCACATGTTGAATCATCCTTGTGACTCTGGGATGAATTCAACTTGATCACGGTGTATGATCCTATTTATGTGTTGTTGCATTTGGTTTGCTAATATTTTGTTGAGGATTTTTGCATCTATATTCATCAAAGATATTGGCTTGTAACTTTCTTTTTTGGTAGTGTCTTTGTCTGGTTTTAGTATCAAGGTGATGGTGGCTTCACAGAGTGACTTTGGGAGTGTTCCCTCCTCTTCAATCTTTTGGAAGAGTTCTTCATTGTATGTTTGGTAGAACTCCCCAGTGAAGCCATTTGGTCCTGGACTTCTGTTTGCTGGGAGTTTTTTCTTTCTTTCTTTTTTTTTTTTTTAATTACAGATTCTATTTCACTTCTGGTGATCAGTCTGCAAATTATCAATTTCTTCTTGATTCAGTTTTGGTGGGCTGTATATTTCTAGATACTTGTGCATTTCTTCTAGGTTGTCCAATTTTTGGCCTATAATTGTTCATAGTATTCTCTTATGGTATTTGTGTATTTCTGTGGTATCAGTTGTTATTCTACTCTTTAATTTCTTGCTTTGTTTATTTGGGTCTTCTCTTTTCTTCTTGGTGAGCCTGGCCAGAGGTTTGCCAATTTTGTTTATCCTTTCAAAACATCAGCTCTTGGTTTTATTGATTTTTTCCTATTGTTTGTTAATCTCTATTTTATTTATTTCCTCTCCAATCCTTATTATTTTCTTCCTTCTGCTGACATTAGATTTTGTTTGTTCTTCTTTTTCTAATTCTTTTAGATAGTAGTTTAGGTTATTTATCTGAGATTTTTCTTGTTTTTTGAGGAAGGCCTATACAGGCATTTTAGATGTGAAATTTTTTATGGTAATTCTGGGACAAAAACTACTTCTGTCTTACAGTTCTACCATTCTTTAAATCGGGGTCAGAGGACAAATCATAGCCACCACCTGTTTTTAGATGACTTATGAGTTAATAATGGGTTTTATTGGGAATTCCCTGATGGTCCAGTGGTTAGGACTCAGCACGTTCACTGTCAGGGCCTGGGTTTAATCCCTGGTTGGGGAACTAAGATCCCACAAGCTACACAGCATGGCCAAAAAAAAGAGTGATTAAAAATGTGTTTTACCTAAGTAGTTGAAAAAATTCAAAATAAGAATAACATTTTGATGAAATTATGACATTTTTTAATGTCAATAAATAAAGCTTTATTAGATAACCAATTTGTTACATATTTTCTATGGCTTCTTACACTAAAATGAGAGTTTAGTCATTATGACAGAGATTTTCTGACCCTCAAATGCTAAAATATTTCTCTTTGGTCTTTTACAGAAAATATTTATTAGTCATTCAGAGGTTTAGAGATTCAGAAGCTAGCCTAGAACAGCTCAATTTCAGATTGAATTGGGATGATCAAGCCCTCACAATATCTGCCTAATAAAGGAAAAAGAAAAATCTTTTGGCGAATAGATGGTTGATCTTTCACTTCCCAGAAAACCTTGGCCTCTTTAAGCAAATTAATGTATTTCCTTCTAAATGACAATATTTTCATAACAGGGATTTTAGGCAACAGAAACTTGCATTGTCAAAAAGTACATTTTATCCCTAATCAAGGCCAGTCAGCTTATTTATCTAAGGGACTTATTTTCTGAGGTGTGAGATCTGCATTAGTAGGAAATATGCTTTATGCAGATGTGTTATTCTCCCTGGGTAGGTCAAGTTTACTGTTAAATATTGATGAAGATATGTTTGATAGTATTGAGCAGTCCTTTGAAGAATGTAAGGGAGATTATATATATATATATATATATATATATATATATATATATATATATATATATATATATATATACTTTCTTAAATAAGAATACAAATGCTTATGAAGACCAAACTATTGTGTCTAACCAAATAACAAATCAAGTAAACTGAGAGGCTGTAAGACATAACCTCAGTAGGTTTTCGACATTGCTGGTTTGTATCAAAATTACTTGTGGAGCTTGGGGAAAATGCAGAAACCATACCCCATAGAAGCTGAGAACAACTAATGCATTCAAAAACTTTAGACACTGGATTCAGATGAGTCTGAATTCCAACCTTGCCTGTGATTAAATATATGGCTTTGGACCAATTTCTTAAAATCTCTGAACTTTATTTGTCAAAAGAACAAAGTTCTTGGCTTCCTTTGGAGCTACTGTGAGGGTTAAATAAAATTATATAAATGTATACTATAACACAGTACTTAGCACTTAATATATGTTTAATTTTTTTTTTTTACTTCCCCTTCCATGAACTAGAACCTATTTCCACCTACCTTTAGCCCTATTATTATTTTAGTGAACCCTAGCAGAAGTCTTGAATTGGTCAAGTCCCTGAATTAGCCACACAATTGGAAGCATAATGGAACGTCACAAAATGGATCTCAGATGCTAAAAAGAAAATTTCTGGGTTTGGACTCATCCAGGATGAAAAAAGACTCAGGACACAAGGGTACTCAAATGTACACAAATGTACTCAAAATTAGGGCCAAGACAAGACCAGCACCTTGGTTCATAAGTTCTAAAAGTCTGAATAGCTGCCTGGGGGAACCAGAGTAATTGGAAGTAAATTTGACAGGGAGCTTGTGAAACAAGCTTTTTTTAGACAGCTGTGTTAAAGAATCCCCTGTGAGAAGCAACTACCTCTATACTTACAGATTTCAGAATTTAACCAACACCTCTGACAGGTTCTGTGACTTGCAAAATCTATCCAGACCAAGAAAAGTTGCTGGACTTTTTCCTTTTCTTAATTGTACATTCTCATATTTTTACTCTTAAATGATAGCAATATTTTTATAAAATTCAACCAAATAGCCTATAGCTCTAGGAAAATTATGGAAGACAAAAAAGATCATAAAATAAAATATAAAAATACAATGTATTATTATTTGTGCAGAGAAATAATTCACAAAGCACTTTGCATATTTAGAATCTATCTCTTGGAAAGTATACAATAGACCCATCATTGTCATAATTTATATTTTAAGTAAGGAGACAAACATAGAGAAGTTGAGGAAATTGACAAACTAGTAAGTGACAACTAGAATTCAAATGAAATCTAATTAATTCAGACTTTGGGCTCTTTGTCCATTTAACAATTAATTCAAGAAATTTTTATTGATATTTTACTATGTGCCAGGTTTTATGCTGGGTGCTTGGTATATACAAATAAAAAAGACATAGTCCTGCTTTTCAAAGAATTCATATTTTAATATGGGGATAGAGTTGAAAACAAAGAATTCCAATAATGTATGACAGTTTAAATGAAAGATTAGATAATTGAGAAATGATATAAATTAAATGAAAAAAAGATTAACTTTACTTAGAATATCAGGCAAAAGCAAGAATATTTTTTATAAAGGATGTTTAATATGGTATAGAGTTTTTCATAGGTATTATCGCATGTAATCCTAATTATATCCTACAAATTAGGGACTCTTATCCCATTTTTATAAATGATCAAACTAAGGTTCAGAGCAGTGATAGCAAGCCCATGTTTATACAGCTAGTAAGTAATAGGGACCAAATCTGTTGGTCTCCAAGCTCCATCTCATAACCATTATATACATTATCTCTGAGATAGCCTCCCAGGAAGAGATGTTTCATCTTGGTGCTCAAGACTATAGGTGTTCATCCATTAGACAACTTGGGGAAGGTATTTCTGAAGAAGAGAGTAGCAAAGCCTAAAGGGACAAGATGTTGAGCCTGGAGAACCATGTGTAATTCAGTGTTAGTGATGCAGTGCCAGCTTTGGAGAGGGCTAAGCTGTGAGGCTGGAGAGAGAGCCACTGAGCAGAGCCCAGTCTATCCTAGGTACCTTGCTAGGGAGGATGGGAGTGATTCATAATCACTAAAGAAGGTTCAGCCACAAAACTACATAGTAAGATTACCATTTTGGAAGAATGAAATTATAACACTGTGATCCATTGTGCCATTCTGTAGCTAACCAGTAATTCATCTAATTAAGTATGCCCTCCTACCTTTCTTAAAACATGTCCTTGGGGAGTACAGAGATGAGCAGAACAGGAATTTAGTGTAAAGAGGAGAAGCCAGGCTTAGATTTCAGATAGGTAAGCCTTTTTACCTCCTCTAATCTGTTTCCTCCAGTGTGCAACCTGGGTAATGAATACAACCTGCACTGCTTACAATCAACTGTGAGGATCACATACGGCTTCATTTTTTTATGACAACTTTATTGAAATATAGTTCACATACAATATAATTTGCCCATTTAAAGTATACAATTCAGTGGATTTTAGTATATTCACAGAGTAGTGCAACCATCACTATAATCAATTTTAGAATATTTTCATGACCCCAAAAAGAAACTCCACACCCTTTGGCCTTCAGTCCCCATTACCCTCCCCCTCCCTGGGCCCTGGCAACCACTAATCCATTTTCTGTCTCTATGGATTAGCCTATTCTGAACATTTCATGTAAATGAAATCATACTGCACGTAGCCTTTGTGACTTAGCTTGTTTTATTAAATGAAATCAGCCATTATCTGAACTACTACCCTGGCCATTAGGCAATATAGATACTATCACTAATAATAATAGCATAATAAAATAATACAATAAATCCCTCCAATGAAAGTGTATGTGTTCTAATAACCTCTATGTCCTCAGAGTTTAGCCCTATTCTGGGAATATACTAATTAGTCACTCATTTGTTGACTACTGAATGAGTATTAATAAAAAATAATCACACATTTGCACAATACTTTGTTTTCAAAGCTGTTTTATTTGATTCTCACAAAATGCTTGGAAAAATGAGTACTATTATTATAATTACTTTACCAAGCAAGCAGAGTCCAGAGAAGTTAAATGACTTACATAAGAACAGAAGCCATTCAGTAGTAGAGCCAGAATTTAATTATAGATTTTCACGTCTCAAAAGCTTTGTCTTGTGGACCACAAATTCTGAATATGATTGATTTGGAGACTCATAAGAGTGATACTATCTTAAAATCTTGCCCAGACTGGTTTTCAAAGGGATATATCATTCATACCATTTATAGCCACTTATTATGGCCTATCAGTTTTATCATACATGGAGCTCCTGTTGACTGGTGAATCCTTGAGCCCTGGGTTGCAGTGGATTCAGAGGCTCTATCTGGGTATGGCAGAAATGAGTGTCAGAATTAGTGATGTCTGTGAGAGTAAGAAGTGAGTGTAGGCTCTGACATGTACTTGTCACCCCTGTGATAAGACACTGTCCCTGGAAGAAGACATAAAAATATATTGTAGTTTTTAACTTACCTATAGTACATTATCACCCATGCCCATATGAGTGTGGCATTTGATGAATGATTAAAAGATCACAGAATAATTGTTGTTGGCTTTTTAGGGAGATATGGAGTACACACTAAAACAATCCACAAAGAGGAATTTTCTGTCCTATAAAACCTTATTCAGAAAAATATTGATTGAGCACAGATGATCCAATAATGTTATTTTTCTAATTTCAATGATTATAAATAATATTTTATTGAACATTTTTGTATATAAAACCTTTTTGGCATTTTAGAATTTTTCCTTTTGGATAAATTATTGTCTAGTAGCAACCTGATGCATAGGAAAATGCTTTCCAAAAGCTTTTATGTTAAACTAGAGACATCATTAGAAGATGATAATATAATTGAAAGAACTAATTTAACAGAAAAAAGTAAAAAGTATAAAGCTTCTTTGTGGCAGAAATATGGAAATGTATCTGTATAGAGAGTGCTGTAAAAAGTAGGAAGCAGTGCTATATGCTCTTTTTAAAAATTTATTTATTGAGGTATAGTCGATGTACAATATTATGTTTCAGGTGTACAACACAGTGATTAACAATTTTTAAGGTTATACTCAATTTATAGTTATTATAAGCTATTGGCTGTATTCCCTGTGTTGTACAACATATCCTGTTAGCTTCTTTTTTTATTGAAGTGTGGTTGATTTACAGTGTTTTAGGTATAATGAAAAGTCATTCAGATATATATATAGATATATATGTATTTTTTTCAGATTGTTTTCCATTATAGGTTATTACAAGATACTGAATATAGTTCCTGCTGCTATACAGTAGGTCCTTGTTGTTTATCTATTTTATGTATAGTAGTGTGTATCTGTTAATCCCAAACCCCTAATTTATCCCTACCCCCTTTTCCTCTTTGGTAATGATAAGTTTCATTTCTAGATGTGTGTCTCTATTTTGTAAATAAGTTCATTTGTCTCATTTTTTTAGATTCCACATATGAGTAATTTCATATGATATTTCTCTTTGACCCATTTCATTTAGTATGATAATCTCTAGGTCCATCCATGTTGCTGCAAATGTCATCGTTTCATTCTTTTTTATGGCTGAGTAGTATTCCATTGTGTATATATAACACATCTTTATCCATTCATCTGTTGATGGACATTTAGCTTGCATCCATGTCTTGGCTATTGTAAATAGTGCTGCTATGAAGACTAGGGTGTATGTACCTTTTCAAATCAGGGTTTTCAACTTTCTGGATATATGCCCAGGAGTGGGATTGCCATATCATATGGTAACTCTATTTTGCTTTTTTTAAGGAAACTTCATACTGTTTTCCATAGTGGCTGCACCAATTTACATTCCCACCAACAGTGTAGGAGGCTTCCCTTTTCTCCACAATTTATTATTTGTAGACTTTTTTTTTAGCATCTTCATTGGAATATAATTGTTTACAATGGTGTGTTAGTTTCTGTTGTATAACAAGGTGAATCAGCTATACCTATACATATATCCCCATATCTCCTCCCTCTTGCATCTCCCTCATACCCTCCCTACCCCACTCCTCTAGGTGAACACAAAAACACTGAGCTGATCCCCCTGTGCTTCACAGCTGCTTCCCACTAGCTATCTCTTCTACATTTGGTATTGTATATATGTCCATATCACTCTCTCACTTCTTCCAGCTTACCCTTCCCCCTCCCTGTGTACTCAAGTCCATTCTCTACGTCTGCATTTTTATTCCTGTCCTGCCCCTAGGTTCCTCAGAACCTTTTTCTTTTTTTTAGATCCATATATATGTGTGTGTGTGTGTGTGTGTGTGTGTGTGTGTGTGTGTGTGTGTTAGCATATGGTATTTGTTTTTATCGTTCTGACTTACTTCACTCTGTACGACACCCCCTAGGTCCATCCACCTCACTACAAATAACTCAATTTTGTTTCCTTTTATGGTCGAGTAATATTCCATTGTATATATGTGCCACATCTTCTTTATCCATTCATCTGTCGATGGACACTCAGGTTGCTTCCATGTCCTGGCTATTGTAAATAGTGCTGCAATGAATATTGTGGTACATGACTCTTTTTGAATTATGGTTTTCTCAGGGTATATGCTGAGTAGTAGGATTGCTGGATCATATGGTAGTTCTATTTTTAGTTTTTTAAGGAAACTCCATACTGTTCTCCATAGTGGCTGTATCAATTTACATTCCCACCAACAGTGCAAGAAGGTTCCCTTTTCTCCAGACCCTCTCCAGCATTTATTTTTTGTAGATTTTTTGATGATGGCCATTCTGACCAGTGTGGGGTGATACCTCATTGTAGTTTTGATTTGCATTTCTCTAATGATTAGTGATGTTGAGCATCCTTTCATGTGCTTGTTGCCAATCTATATATCTTCTTTGGAGAAATGTCTAATTAGATCTTCTGCCCATTCTTGAATTGGGGTGTTTGTGTTTTTGATATTGAGCTGCATGAGCTGCTTGTATATACTGGCGATTAACCCTTTGCCAGTTGCTTTGCTTGCAAATATTTTCTCTGATTCTGAGGGTTGTCTTTTCATCTTGCTTATGGTTTCCTTTGCTGTGCAAAAGCTTTGAAGTTTCATTAGGTCCCATTTGTTTATTTTTGGTTTTATTTCCATTTGTCTAGGAGGAGGGTCAAAAAGGATCTTGCTGTGATTTATGTCATAAATAAATAAATATAGTGTTCTGCCTATATTTTCCTCTAAGAGTTATATAGTATGTGGCCTTATATTTAGATCTTTAATCCATTTTTAGTTTATATTTGTGTATGGTGTTAGGGAGTGTTCTAGTTTTATTCATTTAAATGTAGCTGTCCAGTTTTCCCAGCACCACTTATTGAAGAGGCTGTCTTTTCCCCATTGTATATTCTTGCCTCCTTTATCAAAGATAAGGTGACCATACGTGCATGGGTTTATCTCTGGGCTTTCTATCCTGTTCCATTGATTTATATTTCTGTTTTTGTGCCAGTACCGTACTGTCTTGATGACTGTCGCCTTGTGGTAAAGTCTGAAGTCCGGAAGCCTGATTCTTCCAGCTCTGTTTTTCCTTCTCAAGATTGCTTTGGCTATTCGGGGTCTTCTGTGTTTCCATAAAAATTGTGAAATTTTTTGTTCTAATTCTGTGAAAAATGCCAGTAGTAGTTTGATAGGGATTGCATTGAATCTGTAGATTGCTTTGGGGTGTATAGTCACTTTCACAATATTGATTCTTCCAATCCAAGGACATAGTATTTTTATCCATGTTTGTATCATCTTTAATTTTTTTCACCAGTGTCTTATAGTTTTCTGCATATAGGTCTTTTGTCTCCTTAGGTAGGTTTATTCCTAGGTATTTTATTATTTCTGTTGCAATGGTAAATGGGAGTGTTTCCTTAATTTCAGTTTCAGACTTTTCATCATTAGTGTATAGGAATGCATGAGATATCTGTGCATTAATTTTGTATCCTGCTACTTTACCAAATTCATTGATTAGCTCCAAAAGTTTTCTGGTGGCATCTTTAGGATTCTCTATGTATAGTGTCATGTCATCTGCAAACAGTGACAGCTTTACTTCTTCTTTTACGATTTGGATTCCTTTTATTTCTTTTTCTTCTCTGATTGCTGTTGCTAAAACTTCCAAAACTATGTTGAATAATAGTGGTGAGCATGGGCAACCTTGTTTTGTTCCTGATCTCAGTGGAAATGCTTTCAGTTTTTCACCATTGAGAACGATGTTGGCTGTGGGTTTGTTATATACGGCCTTTATTATGTTGAGGTAAGTTCCCTCTATGCCTACTTTCTGGAGAGTTTTTATCTTAAATGGGTTTTGAAATATATCAAAGGCTTTTTCTGGGGCTTCCCTGGTGGTGCAGTGGTTGGCGGTCTGCCTGCTGATGCAGGGGACATGGGTTCGTGCCCCGGTCCGGGAAGATCCCACATGCCGCAGAGCAGCTGGGCCCGTGGGCCATGGCCACTGAGCCTGCACGTCCGGAGCCTATGCTCTGCAGCGGGAGAGGGCACGGGCAGTGAGATGCCCGCGTACCACAAAAAAAAAAAAAAAAAAGCTTTTTCTGCGTGTACTGAGATGATCATATGATTTTTACCCTTTAATTTGTTAATATGGTGTATCACATTGATTGATTTGCATATATTGAAGAATCCTTGCATTCTTTGGATAAACCCATCTTGATCATGGTGTGTGATCCTTTTAATGTGCCGTTGGATTCTGTTTGCTAGTATTTTGTTGAGGATTTTTGCATCTATGTTCATCAGTGATATTGGCCTGTAGTTTTCTTTTTTTGTGACATCTTAGTCTGGTTTTGGTATCAGAGTGATGGTGGCCTCACAGAATGAGTTTGGGAGTGTTTCTCCCTCTGCTATATTTTGGAAGAGTTTGAGGATAGGTGTTAGCTCTTCTGTAAATGTTTGCTAGAATGCGCCTTTTAAGCCATCTGGTCCTGGGCTTTTGTGTGTTGGAAGATTTTTAATCAGTGTTTCAATTTCAGTCCTTGTGATTGGTCTGTTTATGTTTTCTATTGCTTCCTGATTCAGTCTCGGAAGGTGGTGCTTTTCTAAGAATTTGTCCATTTCTTTCAGGTTGTCCATTTTATTGGCATATAGTTGCTTGTAGAAGTCTCTCATGATCATTTGTATTTCTGCAGTGTCCATTGTTACTTCTCCTTTTTCATTTCTAATTCTGTTGATTTCAGTCATTTCCCTTTTTTTCTTGATGAGTCTGGCTAATAATTTATTAATTTTGTTTATCTCCTCAAAGAAGCAACTTCTTTTTATTGATCTTTGCTATTGTTTCCTTCATTTTTTTCATTTATTTATGATCTGATTATTATGATTTCTTTCCTTCTGCTAACATTGTTTTTTTTTTTTTTTTTCCGGTATGTGGGCCTCTCACTGTTGTGGCCTCTCCTGTTGCGGAGCACAGGCTCCGGAAGCGCAGGCGCAGCAGCCATGGCTCATGGGCCCAGCCGCTCCGCGGCATGTGGGATCCTCCTGGACTGGAGCACGAACCTGTGTGCCCTGCATTGGCAGGCGGACTCTCAACCACTGCGCCACCAGGGAGGCCCAACGTTGGTTTTTTATTTGTTCTACTTTCTCTAATTGCTTTAGGTGTAAGGTTAGGTTGTTTATTTGAGATTTTTCTTGTTTCTTGAGATAGGACTGAATTGCTATAAACTTCCCTCTTAGAACTTCTTTTGGTGCATTCCATAGGTTTTGGGTCATCGTGTTTTCATTGTCATTTGTTTCTAGGTATTTTTTGATTTCCCCTTGGATTTCTTCAGTGATCTCTTGGTTATTTAGTAGTGTATTGTTTAGCCTCCATGTGTTTGTATTTTTTACCGTTTTTCTTCCTGTAATTGATACCTAGTCTCATAGTGTTGTGGTCATAAAAGATACATGATCTGATTTCAATTTCCTTAAATTTACCAAGGCTTGATTTCTGACCCAAGATATGATCTATCCTGGAGAATGTTCCATGAGCACTTGAGAAGAAAGTATATTCTGTTGTTTTTGGATGGAATTTCCTATAAATATCAATTAAGTCTATCTTGCTAATGTGTCATTTAAAGCTTGCATGTCCTTATTTTCATTTTGGATGATCTGTGCATTGGTGAAAGTGGGGTGTTAACGTCCCCTATTATTATTGTGTTACTGTCAATTTCCTCTTTTATGGCTGTTAACATTTGCCTTATATATTGAGGTGCTCCTATGCTGGGTGCATAAATATTTACAATTGTTGTATCTTCTTCTTGGATTGATCCCTTAGTCATTATGTAGTGTCCTTCTGTCTCTTGTAATAGTCTTTCTTTTAAAGTCTACTTTGTCTGCTATGAGAATTGCTACTCCAGCTTTCTTTTGATTCCCATTTGCATGAAATATCTTCTTCAATCCCCTCACTTACAGTCTGTATGTGTCCCTAGGTCTGAAATGGGTCTCTTGTAGCCAGTATATATATGAGTCTTGTTTTTGTATCCATTCAGTCAGTCTATGTTTTTGGTTGGAGCATTTAATCCATTTACATTTAAGGTAATTATTGATATGTACCTGTTACTATTTTCTTAATTGTTTTGTCTTTTTAGAGGTTTTCCTTCTCATGTTTTTCCCGCCTAGAGAAGTTTCTTTTGCATAAAGCCAGTTTGGTGGTGCTGAATTCTCTTAGCTTTTGCTTGTCTGTAAAGGTTTTAATTTCTCCATCAAATCTGAATGAAATCCTTACTGGGTAGAGTAATCTTGGTTGTAGGTTTTTTCCTTTCATCACTTTAAATATGTCCTGCCACACCCTTCAGGCTTGCAGAGTTTCTGCTGTGAAATCAGGTGTTAACCTTATGGGGATTCCCTTGTATGTTATTTGTTGTTTTTCCCTTGCTGCTTTTAATATTTTTTCTTTGTATTTATTTTTTGATAGTTTAAAATGTTTCACGGCGTGTATCTCCTGGATTTATACTGTATGGGACTCTCTGTGCTTCCTGGACTTGATTAACTATTTCCTTTCTCATATTAGGGAAGTTTTCAACTATAATCTCTTCAAATATTTTCTCAGTCCCTTTCTCTCTCTTCTTCTTCTGGGACCCCTGTAATTTGAATATTGGTGTGTTTATTGTTTTCCCAGAGGTCTCTGAGACTGTCCTCAATTCTTTTCATTCTTTTTTCTTTATTCTGCTCTATGGTAGTTATTTCCACTATTTTATCTTCCAGGTCACTTATCCGTTCTTCTGCCTCAGTTATTCTGCTATTGATTCCTTCTAGAGAAATTTTAATTTCATTTATTGTGTTGTTCATCATTGTGTGTTCGCTCTTTAATTCTTCTAGGTCCTTGTTAAGCATTTCTTGTGTTTTCTCCATTCTGCTTCCAAGATTTTGGATCATCTTTACTATCATTACTCTGAATTCTTTTTCAGGAAAACTGCCTATTTCCTCTTCGTTTGGTCTCGTGGGTTTTTACCTTGCTCCTTCATCTGCTGTGTATTTCTCTGTCTTCTCATTTTAGTTAACTTACTGCATTTGAGGTCTCCTGTTCTCAGGCTGCACGTTCATAGTTCCCGTTGCTTTTGGTGTCTGCCCCCAGTGGGTAAGGTTGGTTCAGTGGGTTGTGTAGGCTTCTTGGTGGAGTGGACTGGTGCCTGTGTTCTGGTGGATGAGTTTGGATCTTGTCTTTCTGATGGGCAGGACCGCGTCTGGTGGTGTGTTTGGCTTATCTTTGAATATATTATGATTTTTGGCAGCCTCTCTGCTAATGGGTGGGATTGTGTTCCTGTCTTGCTAGTTGTTTGGCATGTGGTGTCCAGCAGTGTAGTTTGCTGGTCGTTGAGTGGAGCTGGGTCTTAGCATTGAGATGGAGATCTCTGGGAGAGTTTTCGCCAATTAATATTACGTGGGGGTGGGAGATCTCTGGTGGACCAATGTCCTGGACTGGCTCTCCCATCTAACAGGCTCAGTCCTGACAACCAGCCAGAGCCCCAAGACCCTATCAGCCACACAGCTCAGAGGAAAAAGGAGAAAAAAGAAAGGAAGAAAAAGAAATAAAGTAAAAGAAATAAAGTTATTAAAATAACAAGTTAAAAAATTATTATTAAAAATAAAAAATAATAAAAAAAAAGGAAGAAAGAGAGAGCAACGAAACCAATAAACAAATCTACCATGATAACAAGCACTAAAAACTATACTAAAAAAAAAAAAAAAGACAGAACCCTAGGATAAAAGGTAAAGCAAAGCTATACGGACAAAAGCACACAAAGAAGCATGCACATACACACTCACAAAAAGAGATAAAGGGAAAAAAAAAAATATATATATATATATATAAAAAGGAAGAGAGCAACCAAATCAATAAACAAATCTACCAATGATAATAAGCTCTAAATAATAAGATAAACATATAACCAGAAACAAAGTAGATGTAGAAAGCAAACCCCAAGTCTATAGTTGCTCCCAAAGTCCACCACCTCAATTTTGGGATGATTTGTCGTCTATTTAGGTATTCCACAGATGCAGGGTACATCAAGTTGATTGTGGAGATTTAATCTGCTGTTCCTGAGGCTGCTGGGAGGAATTTCAATTTCTGTTCTTTGTTCACACAGCTCCTGTGGTTCAGCTTTGGAATTGGCCTCGCCTCTGAGTGTAGGTTGCCTGAGGGCATCTGTTCCCTACCCAGACAGGACGGGGTTAAAGTAGCATCTGATTAGAGGCTATGGCTCACTCAGGTAGGCGTATGGAAAACGGGGCGAGCTGAGGGAGCAGAAACGGGGATGACATTGCAACAGCTTGAGGCACGCTCTGTGTTCTCCCAGGGAAGTTGTCCCTGGATCCTGGCACCCTGGCCATGGCGGGCTGCACAGCCTCCCAGGAGGGGAGGTGTGGATAGTGACCTGTGCTTGCACACAGGCTTCTTGGTGGCTGCAGCAGCAGCCTTAGCATTTCATGCCCATCTCTGGTGTCTGCGCTGATAGCTTCACTCACGCCTATCTCTGGAGCTTGTTTAGGCCATGCTCTGAATCCCCTTTCCTCATGCACCCCGAAACAATGGTCTCTTGCCTCTTTGGCAGTTCCAGAATTTTTCCCGGATTCCCTCCTAGCTAGCTGTGGCACACTAGCCCCCTTCAGTCTGTCTCCACGCAGCCAACCCCAATCCTCTCCCTGGGATCTGAACTCCAACGCCTGAGTCTCAGCTCCCAGCCCCCACCTGCCAGGCGTGTGTGCAGACAAGCGTCTCAGGCTGGTGAGTGCTGGTCGACACCGATCTTCTGTGCGGGAATCTCTCTGCTTTGCCCTGTGCACCCCTGTTGCTGCGCTGTCTTCTGTGGCTCCGAAGCTTCCACCCCACCCAACCCCTGTCTCCACCAGTGAAGGGGCTTCCTAGTGTGTGGAAACTTTTCCTACTTCACAGCTCCCTCCCAGAGGTGCAGGTCCCATCCCTATTCTTTTGTCTCTGTTTTTCATTTTTTCTTTTGCCCTACCCAGGTACATGGGGAGTTTCTTGCCTTTTGGGAAGTCTCAGGTCTTCTACCAGCATTCGGTAGGTGTTCTTTAGGAGTTGTTCCACATGTAGATGTATTTTTGATGTATCTGTGGGGAGGAAGGTGATCTCCACGTCTTACTGCTCTGCCATCTTGAAGGTCCTCCTGTAGACTTTTTAAATGATGGCAATTCTGACTGGTGCTGTGAGGTGGTACCTCATTGTAGTTTTGATCTACATTTTTCTAATAATTAGCATTCTTGAGCATCTTTTCATGTGTTTATTAGCCATATTTAAGTCTTCTTTGGAGAAATGTCTGTTTAGGTCTTCTGCCCATTTTTTGATTGGGTTTTTTTTTTTTTTTCGCGGTACGCGGGCCTCTTACTGTTGTGGCCTCTCCCGCTGCGGAGCACAGGCTCTGGACACGCAGGCTCAGCGGCCATGGCTCACGGGCCCCGCCGCTCTGCGGCACGTGGGATCTTCCCGGACCGGGGCACGAACCCATGTCCCCTGCATTGGCAGGCGGACTCTCAACCACTGTGCCACCAGGGAAGCCCCTGGGTTGTTGTTTATAATGGTTGTTGTTTTGAGCTGTATAACCTGTTTGTATATTTTTGGAAACTAATTGCTGTTGGTAGCATTGTTCCCAAGTAGTTTGTCCAATTCCATAGGTTATCTTTTCTTTTTGTTGATTTCCTTTGCTGTGCAAAAACTGTTAAGTTTAATTAGGTCACATTTTTTTATTTTTGCTTTTGTTTCCATTACTCTAGGAGGTAGAATTTTGTATATTAATTTTGTATCCTGCAACTTTACTGAATTCACTGATGAACTCTAGTAGTTTTCTTTTGGCCTCTTTAGGGTTTTCTATGTATAGTATCATGTCATCTGCAAATGGTGACAGTTATACTTCTTCATTTCCAATTCTGATTCCTTTTATATTCTTTTCTTCTCTGATTGCTGTAGCTAGGACTTCCAAAACTGTGATGAATAAAAGCGGCAAGAGTGGGCATCTTTTTATTCCTGATCTTAGAGGGAATGCTTTCAGCTTTTCACCACTGAGTATGAAGTTAGCTGTCATATATGGCCTTTTATGTTGAGATATGTTCCTTCTTTGCCCATTTTCTGTAGAGTTTTTAATCATAAATCCACATTGAATTTTATCAAATGCTTTTTCTGCATCTATTGAGTTGATCATATGGTTTTTATTCTTCAATTTGTTAATGTGGTGTCTCACATTGATTGGTTTGCAGATATTGAAAAATCCTTGCATCCCTGGGATAAATCCCACTTGATCATGGTGTATGATCCTTTTAATGTATTGTTGGAGTTTGCTAGTATTTTGTTGAGGATTTTTGCATCTATAATCATCAGTGATACTGAGCTGTAAGTTTCTTGTTATGTGCTATCTTTGTTTGGTTTTAGTAACAAAGTTACTGTGCCCTCGTAGAATGATTTTAAAAGTATTCCTTTCTCTTGAATTTTTTTGCATATTTTGAGTAGGATAGGTGTTAACTCTTCTCTAAATGTTTGGTAGAATTTAACCTGTGAAGCCATCTGATCCTGGACTTTTGTTTGTAGGGTGTTTTTTAACTACTGATTCAATTTTGGTACTGGTAATGTGTCTGTTCATATTTCCTTCTGGTTCAGTCTTAGTAGATTGTAGCTTTCTAAGAATTTGTCCATTTATTCTTAGCTGTTTGTTTTATTGGTCATATATTGGTGTATATTTGGTGTGTAGTTCTCATAGTAGTCTTTTATTTTCCTTTGTATTTCTATGGTGTTAATTGTAATTTCTCCTTTTTCATTTCTGATTTTATTGATTTGGGCACTCTCCCTTTTTTTCTTAATGAGTCTGACTAAAGGTTTTTCAATGTTGTTTACCTTTTCAAAGAACCAGCTTTTAGTTTTATCAACCTTTTCTATTTTTTTTCTGTCTCTGTTTCATTTATTTCTGCTCTGATCTTTATGATTACTTTCCTTCTACTAACTTTGGATTTTGTTTGTTCTTCTTTCTCTAGTTGCTTTAGGTGTATGGTTAGTTTGTTTATTTGAGATTTTTCTTGTTTCCTGATGTAGTCTTGTATCATTATAAACTTCCCTGTTGGGACCGCTTTTGCTACATCCCATAGGCTTTGGATCATCGTGTTTTTGTTTTCATTTGTCTCTAGGTATTTTTTTATTTCCCCTTAGATTTCTTCAGTGATCCACTGGTTGTTTAGTAGCATGTTTAGCCTCCATGTGTTTGTGTTTTTTGCATTTTTTTCTTGTAATTGGTAGACTCATAGCATTGTGGTCAGAAAAGATGCTTGATATGATTTCAATTTTCTTAAATTTACCAAGGTGTGGTTTTTGGCCTAGCATGTGATCTGTCCTAGAGAATGTTCCATGTGCACTTGGAAAGAATGTGGATTTTGCTGCTTTTGGGTGGAATGCTCTATAAATATCAATGAAGTCCATTTGTTTTAATGTGTTGTTTAAGACCTGTGTTTCCTTATTGGTTTTCTGTCTGGATTATCTGTCCATTGATGTAAGTGGGGTGTTAAAGTCCACTACCATTATTGTGTTACTGTTGACTTCTCCTTTTATGTCTGTTTATATTTGCCTTATATATTGAGTTGCTCTTATGTTGGGTGGATATATATTTACAACTGCTATATATTTTTCTTGGATTGATTCCTTGACCATGACATAGTATCCTTCTTCTCTTGTAACAGTCTTTATTTTAAAGTCTGTTTTGTCTGATATAAGTATTGCTCTTCTGGCTTTCTTTTGATTTCCATTTGGTGAAATATCTTTTTCCATCCCCTCACTTTCAGTCTGTATTTGTCTCTAGATCTGAAGTGAGTCTCTTATAGGCAGCATATATATGGGTCATGTTTTGTATCCATTCAGCTAGTCTGTGTCTTTTGGTTGAAGCATTTAGTCCATAAATATTTAAGGTAGTTGTCAATATGTATGTTCTTATTGGCATTTGTTAATTGTTTTGGATTTGTTTTTGTATGTCTTTTTCTTTTTTCCATTTCTTCTTTTGTTCTCTTGTGATTTGATGACTATCTTTAGTGTTATGTTTGGATTCCTTTTTTGTGTGTGTATATATATTATAGATTTTTGGTTTGTGGTTACCTTGAGGTTTTTGTATAGCAGTCTACATATATATATGATTGTTTTAAGTTGCTGATCCCTTCATTTCAAATACATTTTAAATACCCTGCATTGGTACTCTTCTTACCTCACAATTACTGTTTTTTGATGTCATATTTTACAACTGTTTTCTGTATCCCTTAACTGCTTATTGTGGATACAGACGATTTTACTCCTTTTTTCTTTTAACCTCCCTACCAGCTTTGTGTGTGGATAATTTCCTACCATTTCTGTATGGTTGCCTTTACCAGTGAGCTTTTTCATTCTGTAATTTTCTTGTCTCTAGTTGTGGCCTTTTCTTTTTTATCCAGAGAAGTTCCTTTAATATTTGGTGTTAACGCTGGTTTGGTGGTTTGAAGTCTTTTAGCTTTTGCGTGTCTGTAAAGCTTTTGATTTCGCCATCAAATCTGAATGAGCGACTTGCTGGGTAGAGTATTCTTGGTTGTAGGTTTTTCCCTTTCATTTCTTTAAATATATCATGCCACTCACTTCTGGACTAGAGTTTTTGCTGAAAAATCAACTGATAGTCTTATGGGAGTTCCCTTGTATGCTATTTGTTGATTTTCCCTTGATGCTTTTAGTATCTTTATCTTTAATTTTTGTCATTTTGATTACAGTGTGTCCCTCTTTGGGTTAATCCTGTATGGGACTCTGTACTTCCTGAACCTGGGTGACTCTTTCCTTTTCCAGGTTAGGGAAATTTTCAGCTATGATCTCTTCAAATATTTTCTTAGGCCCTTTTTCTCTTCTCCTTCTGTGCCGCCTCTAATGCAAATATTAGTGTGCTTGATGTTGTCCCAGAGGCCTCCAGAGTTGTGAGAAATAAGTTCTGTTGTTTATAAGCTACCCAGTCTATGGTACTGCTATGTTATAGCAGCCTGATGGACTAAGACACCATATGTGCCAAAGTTACCCATTGGGACATAGGTGACATAAATATGGTCTAACTAGAGTAAATATTCAGCCAAATATGAGACACTCAAATCCACTTTCTCAGTCTCCTTGCTGCTTCCAGCTGTGCCAGCTTAGTCAGAAGGTTTAAGTATCTAAGATGACAAAAAAGACATGTTTTGCAGATTCCTGAGTTACCTGTGAGAAAAGATGAAATGAAGCTTACCAAAGGTCCATTTCTAAGCTACACTTGTACTGTTGTAAAGCTATGTCATAGACACACACACGTAAACAATAAACAACTAGTTGTTTGATGAGTTACAGGTAACTCAAATAGACAATAACTGCTGTACATGCAGAAGGGCAAGTCAGAGAGAGGCTTAATCCTGGAATGTTACAACCAGATGGCTGATTGTACTAAAAGAAAATGGGGAGCAATAAGGGTAAAATTCACACCTAAATCAGCAAAATTTAAGCTCTAAAATAAACTTTTTATTATTTTTAAAAAAATTTTATTGGAGTATAGTTGATTCACAATGTTGTGTTAGTTTCAGGTGTACAGCAAAGTGATTCAGTTATACATATATGTATTATTTTTTAGATTCTTTTCCATTATAGGTTACTACAAGATATTGAGTGAAGTTCCCTGTGCTCTACAGTAGGTCCTTGATGGTTATCTATCTTATATACAGTAGTGTGTGTGTGTTAATCCCAAGCTTCTGATTTATCCCTCCTCCCACCCACACATTTCCCCTTTGGTAACCATAAGTTTGTTTTTGATATCTGTAAGTCTGTTTCTGTTTTGTAAATAAGTTCATTTATCTCATTTTAAAGAAAATTAGATTCCACATATGAGTGATATCATATGATATTTGTCTTTCTCTGACTTGCTTCATTTAGTATGATAATCTCTAGGTCCATCCATGTTGCTGTAAATGGCATTATTTCATTCTTTTTTATGGCTGAGTGGTATTCCATTGTATGTATGTACCACATCTTTATCCATTCCTCTGTTGATGTACATTTTAGGTTGCTTCCATGTCTTGGCTATTGTAAACAGTGCTGCAATGAACACTGAGGTGCATGCGTCTTTTCAAATTATGTTTTTCTCTTGATATATACCCAGGGGTGGGATTGCTGGATCATATGGTAGCTCTATTTTTAGTTTAAGGAAGCTCCATACTGTTCTCCATAGTGGCTGTATCAATTTACATTCCCACCAGCAGTGTAGCAGGGTTCCCTTTTCTCCACACCCTCTCCAGCATTTATTGTTTGTAGGCTTTTTGATGATGGCTTTTCTGACTGGTGTGAGCTGATTACCTCATTGTGGTTTTGATTTGCCTTTCTCTAATAACTAGCTATGTTGAGCATCTTTTCATGTGCCTATTGGCCAGCTGCATGTTTTCTTTGGAAAAAAATCTATTTAGATCTTCTGCCCACTTTTTGATTGGGTTGTTTGTTTGTTTTTGATACAGAGCTGCATGAGCAGTTTGTATATTTTGGAGATTACTCCCTTGTTGGTCACTTCATTTGCAAATATTCTATCCCATTCTGTGGGTTGTAGTTTTTCTTTTTCAGGACTGCTTTGGCTATTTGAGGTCTTTTGTGTTTCCGTACAAATTTTTAAATTTTTAGTTCTAATTCTGTAAAAAATGCCATTGGTAATTTGATAGGGATTGCAAGGCAATCTACAGATTCTGTGCAATCCCTACCAAATTATCAATGGCATTTTTCAAAGAACTCGAACCAAAAATTTAAAAAATTTTATGTTTCCACACAAATTTTAAAATTCTCAAGAGCCTACAGATGGTGGTAGTGGGTATACTAAAGTGGTGGCAGTACTAGGATCTATTGTCAGATGATCTAAACAATTTTCATGGGTCACCCTCTCACCACATGAAGTTGAATACCTCACTTGAATCTGGGCAACAATCGCTTCATCTAACAGATTAAACAATTCTCTACCTTCCCCCAAGTCATGACATTTTATTAGGAACTTAAATTATGTTAAAGCTCTCTGTCAACTATGAGGTGAACATTGTGTAAATATTTAGGATTGTTGTCTTTTCTCTATCTATCTAATCACTGGAAAGTTTAGAAGTTTGGATAATTTTTATTTTAACTGTTGATCATCAGTACACTTTGCTAAGTCTTCAAACCCTTACTCCTGTCTTCCTCTGCAGCTTCCTCTCCCTCTTGTCCTTTCTGTACACAGAACTACCCATTCAAATCACAACTTACATACACTCAACCATGCCATAGTTTGTTTCCATACCTGGAATTCCCCTTGCTTTTTGCTATATTGGCTAACTCCTAATTTTCTTTCAAGTTACAATTCAAATATCCACTATTCCGTGAAACCTGCTCTGACTCATTTTACCAATTTTAGTAATTTCTTCTTTGTGCCTCTCTCCTACCTTGTAAAAACATATACCTATTATCCAACCTATGATGGAGCATTCATCATTGAATAGATTATTCATGCTTCCTAGCTTGTGAGCTCATTAAAGAAATGCCCCATGCCTTATTTATACAAGTGAATAAATGCCAACAAACAAATGAAGAAGTGATAATACTTTAGTTAATTATTGAATAAATAAGTAAAAATCATATTCAGCTGGCCTGTCTACTTTCTTGGTCACAGGTTAGCAAGCACCCTTCATACCTTCCAGTTATCCACTATATGTTAATTTTACTGTTGTGATAACCTCATGCATCTGAAATGAAAAAAAAAAAAAAACCATTAACAATGGGACGTTGTAACAAATGAGACTTGTCCAGAAAATTCCTGTTTTTATTCTCTCTGGATTTTTAAAGTGGGTTGCATGCTTTCAGCCAAATATGATAAACTCCAAGATCTTTAAGATTCCATTCACATATATCCCATAACCAGAAGATTTCTTCTTGATCATGCAATCAATATTGCAGACTCATTTAAGGATCCTTTCCCTAAGTGCTAAGATAAGGAAGTTTCTTGTGTTGGGGCCAGGTTGTAGAAGAATTGTTGAATCACATTTTTGTTTTCCTGTCGATCTCTTCCTTTTTCTTAAGTGAAGTATAGGTGAGATTGTGATAGTTTCAGGTGTACAGCAAAGTGATTCAGGTATACAAACATATATATGTATTTTTTGGGTATTCTTTTCCCTTATTGGTTGTTACAAAATATTGAGTATAGTCCCCTGTGCTATATAGTAGGTCCTTGTTGGTTATCTGTCTTTCTTTTTGAGTTATACTATTTTACTTTTTTTTCTTTTTGCACATTTGTCATTATTGACATTATCAAGTATATTATCAGTTCCTCTTGGCTATTGATTCTTGATCCCTCTGCTAATTTTGGCAGTGGCCATTCTAGATATGTCTAAAAGTTTGTAGTCTTTCTTTTATCTATGGTCCTTCTATTGGCAAGAACAACTCTGCTGTGGGCCTAGATTAATGAATATATGTCATCCTGAAATATCTAACAGAACTAATTATGCTCATTTTGATTCCATACTCACCAAACAGATTGCTGGTTTTGACCTGGCTTCCGTTCTATGTCTGTCTGCGTGGGCAAGTGCCCATCCATATTGACCTCTTTATATTAGAATTTTTTTATTAGCATTATGAGCTTAGTGACTGGGAATCAGTCCCAGTGAGATGGCTTTGTTCACACTGTGCTGGCAAAAGAAGGGTTCTGAGCCTAGAAGATAATGGAGAGAACACAGTGACTTTTCACCTAGGTATGTTGAAGTGTATATTCATGTTAGAATAAGTTTTTGAAAAATAACACTAATTTTGTGGTTAAACTAGAAAATCAATATGAACTCATGACCTTAATGATCATTATTTTCTAGATCTCTCAATAATGTCTGGCATATGTAGAACAGTATGGTAACTTTTCATAGTATCCTGAAGTTGGTCTTTAAAAATATTTTCCTTTCAAAGGAATTGAGACTTTCTGGAGACGATCTCATGCATTGAAATAGGAAAAAAATCAAGATGAAATAGCTTGCTGCTGCCAGAAATCAAAGATGTTTTTAAAATTTTCTGAGTGGTATCTTAAAAGGCAAAGTTTTTAACTAAATGAGGTTTCCAGTATATGTTGTAATAATTTAATTTATGCATCCAAAAGATAATTATAATAATAAAATTGAGTTGAATATGTGAAAAAAACATGAAATTGTACTTATATCAAATATGTAAAATTTTAAATAAAATTTGGTATGAAAATTTTAAAGTAGGGCAAGTACATCAAACCGTGGTAAGTAATTAGTTTTAATAATTCAGGAATGCTGATTTCATTTAAATACACGTAATATTTAAAAATTGTAGTATGTATTTTTTATATGTTTTAACAAAAAGGGTGATTTCAGAGAACAGTAAGTCATATAGAATCCAACAACCTGTGACGCAATGATAAGATTATCTGCATAACCTTAATAGAAAATTGTCTATATAAACTCATTCCTTAATCTCCTGAGGCATGAAACTTCTGGATATCCTACTAATTATGCAGTGATAATAGGGCACAGTCAAGTAAACCGTGAACTGAGGTGGATCACTCTGTAACCAATATATCAGTGACTTGGAGGAAAAGCTGGGTCAGCACCACATTCTAACGCATAGTCTTGGAACATACCACTTATTTAACAAAGTTTTGTTTGAGAAGAGTCCCAACCCAATAAACACTGACTCAGGTTTCAATCTACTTAGAAGATGTAACCAAATCCCTTGACAAATGAGGAATGAATAGGTTAATAAAATCTGCAATACCAGCTAGTTTATATTGCTTGACTTTCAGATTGATAAAATTATTGTCCATAAATGAATAAAACCATAACCAGGAATATATCAAGTAAGTTTATATCAAATAAATTTGTATAGAGATAATAATGTGACAAAACCATGGGATTGATGTTTTGAGGTAGGTTCGCTAATTTTTTATTTTTTTAAAAGAGAGCTCAACACAGACTCCAGCCTGTGACTTTTTTTTTTTTTTTTTTTTTTTTTTTGCAGTACACGGGCCTCTCACTGTTGTGGCCTCTCCCGTTGCGGAGCGCAGGCTCAGTGGCCATGGCTCACGGGCCCAGCCACTCCGCGGCATGTGGGATACTCCCGGACCGGGGCACGAACCCGTGTCCCCTGCACCGGCAGGCGGACTTTCTACCACCGCGCCACCAGGGAAGCCCCTAATAAATTTTAATAACTATAATGTTTTGTGTATATAAGGCATTTGGAGCATTTAAAATAATTTTTTATGCTAGATTTATGACTTTATTGAACTGTTATGAAATGACTAATTTTATATTTACTATCTAAATGTTTAAGGGATTTTGATTTAATGCAGTTTATATTTAAATTTATGAATTATATGAGCAATGACAACAATGTTCACTAGATATACTATCTATCTTAAAAAAGGATGTACCAAAGAGTGACCTTCTTAAGCCACAGAGCCCCTTAAGCTTCTAAGATTCTACCCTGAGGTCACTGACCCTGATAAACCAAGCATGAGAGATCTTTATAACACATGGAGCTGCTTTTAGACCATCCAGCCTCTCTGGATGATGAGGTAGCTGGGATGAGGAATTGTAATTTGGTCTGACTATTAAATAATGGAAATTTACCTCTCAAACATAAAGATTTCCCCCATGTAGTCCTTTCAATGAACTTTTTGTTTGGATTTTTATCCAACTCAAAGTGATAATCAATCATTTATTTCCAGGCTTCCCTGGTGGCGCAGTGGTTGAGGATCTGCCTGCTAATGCAGGGGACACGGGTTTGAGCCCTGATCTGGGAGGATCCCACATGCCACGGAGCAGCTAGGCCCATGAGCAACAACTGCTGAGCCTGCACTTCTGGAGCCTGAGCTCCGCAACAAGAGGCCACGATAGTGAGAGGCCCACGCACCGTGATGAAGAGTGGCCCCCACTTGCCATAACTAGAGAAAGCCCTTGCACAGAAACGAAGACCCAACACAGCAAAAATAAATTAATAAACTCCTACCCCCAATATCTTCTAAAAAAATAAATAAAATAAAAATTAAATCATTTATTTCCTAGCCAAAAGGAGACTACTAAATTATGAAACTTTATACTTGTGTCCTCAGTGACTCAGATAAAAGATAAAGCAAAATTTGAAATCCCCTAAACCTGAATTTCTTGTGACACACTACAGGTGCTTCCCAGAGAATGGCAAATCTAGTCTTTTGTACAGCTCATCAAAACAATTTCCTGTGACCCTGTGTCCACTTGAACCAAACTGATTAGTTAAGTCCATAAATCCAGTAAAAATAGGCCATGTAAGTTATCTAGAACAAGCATATTCCCGCTTTGATATCTCCTGTAGTCCATGGACCCCAGGATGTGAAAGATATTGGGGTTTCCAAACCTTTCCTAGTTTGTTTCCGCTCAGTTAACTCAATCTCATTTCAGTCATCTCCATTTCTTCTACTTCCATCTCCGTCACATCATGCTCACTCTGAGTCCCATGGTTTTGCTGTCATTTGTCCTTTCACTTGTCCACCCTTGTTTCTTTCTTTATGTTTGTTTCCCCACTTGAAGTTCTTCCTCCTTTGTGAAATTTTCCATGCCTGCCCCAACTCTTGCTCTTGTTTAACTTTCTAAAAAGTAACACAGGAGTTTTCACAAAATAATTCTATCGAGGGTAAGCAGGCTATTTTCAAATCCTTAAAGACCAATGACTAGGAAGCACTCCCTCCTCAGAAATATGTGTCATAAGCTTTTAAGTCCCAATAATCCTAAACTTTTCCCATTGTTTCACAAGCCTTAGAGCTGGTAGTTGCCTCATTCAGTGATTACCTCTATGTTATCTCTATGAAAAGGCATTTAGAAAAAGAGAAAAGTGGAAGCTGATTCAAAAAGGTAATGGATATAGGCTGAGATTTATGACCTGTACAAAGTAAGAGGTATTCATGTGTGGACTCCCCTGAACATAAATAAAGGTTTCAGAGACTTAATACACAGGGGGCCAATGAGCAGCCTTCCAGCCTGGCAGCCCTCCAATGGGCACACAGTAGCTATTACTATTTTCTTTTCAAAGATGAGAAAACTGGGGCTTGGAGAGACCTCAGTTTTCCCTAGTCAGTGTTTCATTTTTGCCTTTTCAGTTTTCCATACTTGTTTATCCAATTGTCTATGTTAAATTCTCTCTGCTAAAATAACCTGTATGGTTTCTATAACCTGCCTGGACCCTAACTAATATACACAGTATTTGGAATATTGGATGAAACCAATATACATGTTGTCCCTATCTTGTAACTTCAAGGGCTTCATGTTTGTGGAATCAACTTTCAACTTAATTCTGGAGACTTTAACCATACAAAGTCCTGAGGAAGAATAAAAGCTTACCAGGAATTGTTTTCATCAGGAATTTACGTGCATCTAAGGAAGATGTTTTTAAAGTTTCAAAATTCAAGCTTAACTCTTCAGTACAAGACTGAAATAACACATGTCAAATGCATGCTCAGTAGTATAAATGACCAGGACATAGCCATGATCATCTTGTCCATGAGCCAAGCAGCAGTCTTACGTGTAGCCATCCAAAGTTCTTGCAGGACCAAGTGACTCAATTGTGGGAGGAAAGAATTCAAATCCCACAATTTTTTTATGCTTAAACAAGGGCATGTTCTCACACCTCGGTGTGTTCCCATTTGGGCACATTTCCACCATCACTAATATGTATTTTTATATATATGTGCAGGCTAGACAATTTATGTACATTAACTCATTTAATATTGGTGAAAACTCTTGCAAGCTAAATACTGTCAGAAGTTTATAGAAAAGAAAACTGCCTATCAGATTGATTGAGCCAGGTGACCCCAAAATTCACAATTAGTAAGTACCAGAACCAGAAGT
Organism: Pseudorca crassidens; assembly: GCF_039906515.1. Taxonomy (NCBI): domain Eukaryota; kingdom Metazoa; phylum Chordata; class Mammalia; order Artiodactyla; family Delphinidae; genus Pseudorca; species Pseudorca crassidens. The sequence goes on from NC_090304.1 coordinate 60,192,733, forward strand.
CCAACTGAGGTCTGTCTTATTGCTAGTATTTTACACTATATCATTCTGATGAACCACAGTCTTGGGAGTAGGAATAAAGAAGGAATGGTTCATTCGGATCTAGAGAAGAGACTAGCAGTCTAGTTGATTATACCCTGAGGAATAAAAGAGTATAAAGCCATAAGCAGTAAAGGTTATAATTACAAAAGATCATGAAATTGCCATTCCCACTGGGCAAAATGGTATAATATAATACACATGGTCTTTGCCTTCAGAAAAACTTGAATTCAAATTCCATCTTTCCACTGTATATGTCTTACTTTAGACAAGTCACCTAACTCTTATTCCTCTGTTTTTCCAAAACCATCTCATAGAATTACTGTAAAGAGTAAAAGGAGGTACAAATACAGTAGACGCTCAATAAATATCAAATCTCTTCTGACTTTATAAACTCTTTCATATTTACTATTTCCTTCATTTATCACCGCTTGTACCTCTGTCATAACTAATAACAGAATATCTTTAAAATTAAATGAACCTATCTAAACTAAGACTAAAGAGAGAGGCTTCCAGCATTCTTTGGAACACTTTCTGAACAATTATGGATAAAGAAACACTCAAAAGGATAGAAAGTTAAAAGCAGATTCAAAATTATAATAAATATAGGCTACGTACTTAGTCCTATCCAAAGGAAGAAGTATTCTTAGGCTTCCTTGAGCCTAAAGACTGTTTTCAGAGTCTTGATACAAAAGAATCAATGAGCAGTGATGTAGCAATTCTTCCATTGGGTAAAAGGTGACTCTTACTTTTTTTTTTCCCCATAGGTGAGAAAACAGGCTCAGGCAGGCCAGAATTTCCCATAGCTAATAAAGGTTAGAAAGCTAATCTGAACCCAGTTTTTCTAATTCCAAGCCAATACTGTTTCCCATATGGTGCAACATTATAAATCAATCTAATTCCCTATATTTCTATTCCTGCTTGTGGAGTTGTAAGTTTTCCCATTTTAATAAAAGAAAAATAGCCATCTTTTATTAGGGAAATTAAGAAGCAGTAAGGAGACATGTACACTACCTCTATATCTCTTCCACATAATCTCTTCTAGAGGTTTGCCAGTTAGAAAAAAAAGAAAAAAGAAATCAAATGGTCAGAGCATCATTGCTTGCCTAGAGTACAAGTGATCTCCAAATGCAAACGCCATCTAATAGGCATTTTAGATGCTCTTTGTCAAGCAGTCTTATTTTCCGGAACATAATTGCTTTATTCAATCAAAGTGTCTCCAACTGCTGTGGACTAGAGACCTCATGATTTAGTTCTATCAAAATAATCCTGCCCCAAGTGGAGAAACTTGCCTGATTTAAATGAATATCAACAAAAATGATGATTTTACACTTTTCAGAGAAACAACAGTCCCTAAAGTTCTTGTGTATTTCCAGGGACCTTAACGGAGGCTAACAGATTTATGGTTTCATTATTGCCTGAAGCAATGTCTCCCAATAGGTAATTTTTATGCTGTGGGACAGCAGAACATATAAGAATAAATGTTCTTGAATAAAGGAACTGGCTGTCAGGGTTTTCAAATACAGCCGTTACTAAAACAATAGATTTTTCACAAAGAAATGAGCTTCTTTTCTCCTTAGCGTCTCACCTGTGTTTCACCATTAATCCCATCAGAAACACTTGTCTCTTTAAATAGTGGAAAATATCATTTAAAGAATTGGGAAACAATAATAAAAACCTGTAATACTATATCCAATTAGTATTTTAATAACATTATATAATATTTTGTATTCATAATATAGTATAAATTCTAATAATGTGTATTAATAATCTATCCTACTTCAATTAATGATTCTAATCCATATTATGCCTATCCTATTCCCATTCTCAAACAAGACACAATGGACTGAATAGAAGTTATAAGAAATGTGTTTTCTCTTATCAGTGAATATATTAAAACAGAGATTGAATGGCCATGAGTAAGCATGGCTTTGGAATTGAAATAAATGGAAGATTTTAGAATGGATTCGTGTATTAGATAGGAGATGGTACTATATATCATAGAATGTTAGGGACCCGTGAAAACTAAGGAATAAAAAAATTTAGGGACCCATGAAATTTAAGGACATAAAATGAAGGAAACAAACCTTTGTCAAATATTGGTTTCATGCTAGGCATTTTGCAAGTTAAAGTTTTCCCAAATGTATAAATAAAAAATCTGAGAGTTTGAATAGGAATAGAACAGAACTGGGAATGAGACTACCTAATTTTAAAGAATTTTTTAAAGTGCACTTTCCTAATCCTGCATAAGAAATATCAAAAAACAACCAAATTAAAAAGAAAATTACACTATGCCTACATTCAATTTTAATAAATGAAAGGGAATAAAAGTTTTAGTTTACAACAACGAAAACTTATCCAAAAATTAACTTCAAGTTACACTACACGGTTATCAATATCTCAGGGTAGTATTCTAACTCTTCTTCCTTCTAGGCCCTCTCTGTCACATCACCCTGTTGCAATGACCTCATAGCACTTATCACTACATGAAATTATCTTTTTCTTTATTTTGCTACACATTCAGTGTTGTTTCTTCACCTCTACTTTGTTGCTTCAAGTGTTAAAGATAACTGGCCCAATATGGAGTTACTTATGCTAAAACCCATGTCACCAAACCAAGACTTGACTTAATTAGTTTCAGCTATCCCGCAAATGGAATCTTAAACTAGTCAGCCAGGAATCTCTTGATTAGCATTAGTTAGGTAATCTGCCTGATAAATCTGCCCCATTCCCTATAAGGAAAGTTACTGTACAATAACCAATCTGCTTTTCACCCTAGTACTCTTCCTTGTTCCTGCTCCCTTCTGCCTGTAAAATGTCTTGCCTTGTACAGCTCTTTTGGGCTCCTTTCTATCAGCTAGATTGTATGCTGCCTAATTCATGAATCACTGAATAAAGCCAATATGATCTTTAAAATTTACTCAGTTGAAATTTGTTTTTTAACAGAAGCAAAGCAAACTTTTCTGTTTGTTCACTACTATATCCCCAACACCTAAATTAGCACCTGGCACAGAACAGAGCCCCAGTGAATATTTGCTGAATCAAAGGTAGTTTTACCACAATAGCGTTAATACAGGCTTCCCACATAAAAATGTGATAATCTATGAAAGAGGCAGGACTGCACAGTGGAAGGAAGGCATGTTTGAAGTCACACAGTTCACTCACCAACACCAGTCCATTGCCTGATTTAATCTTCACAACTTCAGTGTGAGGTGGACAGAGTTGTCATTCTGAATGTATGGACGATGATAAGACACCTAGAGAATCAGAGTGAATTTTACAAAAATAGGTAAAAAGCAGAAATGAAACTAAGACACTTATCCTAAGTTTGAGGGTCAGGACATTTTCTTTTACTGTTTTCCTGTATTAAACCAAACAAAATTGCATAGGAAGGGGATTAAAAATATAACAAGCAAACACAAAAATTAGAAAGGAAATCATGAGAGTGGTCAGGCTATAGTGGAGAGGAGGTTTCAAGAAACATTAAAAAGTGAGGATAAGTGGAAAAGCAGTGGTGGCTACTGGAGAACTACATATGTTATGTATATAGGGATAAAATAATTACATTTGATATTATACAAATATATAAATAGCCATGTTTACATATGGCTAATAAGAGTTTTCGAGTTGGAAATCTTGGCCTCTGTCTTACCTTGAACCTTTATAGGGCAAATTTAATCTGCTAAAAAATGGGAACTGAGACAATCAACTTTTTTTCTGCTTTATTAAACTTGGTATGGTGTGGTATATTGTGTGTGTGTTGTACATGTGTGTGTGCACGTGCATATGTTGAAAAGCACTGACTGATTTTGTACCTTCAGCTCAAGCTACAAATTCCCAAATATAGGACATACTTCTGAAAGTCCTCCCTACAGTACTTAGCAAAAAAAGAGCTTATGATCAAATAAAATATGAAGGAAAGAAATGGAGAAGAAAAATAACGAATACAAGAAGGAAATTGGGCAAAATGAAAAAAATGGGAAAATATAGAGAATTATTTGCAATCAAGAAGGAAATACTGTCTTTCTTTAGTATATATATATATATATATATATAAAATGTGGACATAAAGTGTGCTATGGTTAAACATAATGTGATAAACATGAGCTAAACCACCATAAAGGATGTGGCAGACTCCTAATGGGAAACTGGCATGTAAAATTAGAAATGAAATAAAGTGTTGAAATTTCCATAACAAAAGACTGTACAAACACAGTAGGGGCACAAAAGCAAGAGTGATTTATTTTGTCTATTTTGTCAATATGTAAATTGCCAGTTAGAACTATCATTATATCAGCTTTGAGGAGGACAATTATACTTTTAAAAAAATGTTATAGTGGTCCAATGCACATAACAAAAAATTCACTGATTCTAAGTATATAATTCAGTGAGTTTTGACAAACGTATAGAGTGTATAGTGTTATAACCACCAATACAATCATGATAGAGAATATTTCTATTGCCCCATAACATACCCTCATGCTCTCCCATTTTTTATTGCGATATAATTGATATATATTAGTTTCAGGTGTACGACATAATAATTCAATAGGACAATTATACTTTGATATTGGATGTTTAAAATATACGTTTGAATGTGGTCCAGATCAGAGTTTATCAGCTCTCTGACAGTACAGAATGTGGTGTTCTCCATCAAACAGAGCAATTCAAGCAACAGAGTTTGCAAACCTGTGTTATTAGTAACTTTCTGGAAGCAAAATTCAAATTACAATGCTGATAGAATCTATGAGGAAGCCAATTGCTAAAAATTAATTCCAAAACACACACACACACACACACACACACACACACACACACATTCAAAATTGCATCACTGTAATCTAATTATTTTAATAGAAGCTAAACCAATTACACATACTTACAACCTTGAGGTTAACAATATTGATGAAAAAGCTCTGCAGTTATGTAAATGTACTAATATAATGTTTTAATTATATCCACATCTATTTAAATCAGCTAATTCCATTTTATACACAAAGCAGTTAGTTATCTTTGTATTTGAGCCCCCCAAGTCACATGGCCTCGTTTATTGAAAAATTTTTAAATAAGAGCATCTATTGACAAAATAAGGTTGTGAATGAAAACCACTCCAATGTATTCAAATTTATTTAAATTCAATTTATTCAATTCAATGGGGGAAAAAAGTCCAGCTGGTTATTTGATATAATAGAGAAAAACAAAAACAAACCTTTAGATTGACAGAATTTTTTTGAGATAAAAATAGCTATATTCTGGTGAAAATTTGTAAAGATTCTGACTTTTACATCTAATGCCTACCTTAGTATAGAGGAAGAGCATTGATTATATTAGGTATCTAGGTTCAAAGTCAACAATTATACTAGACTTTTCTGAAAATACGAATATTTATCTAATTCCAGCATTTGACAACTTATTGAAAAATAGTAGTTACTAGATGGTAGGCATGGGTCTAGGTAGAAGACATGTCCATTAATTTTCCAGATTCATAGGATTATAAACAGATCCCGCTCTGTATATTGTAAAGCACTTCAAACAATGTATTATTGCAATATTTTGCTACTGCCATGTGTCAGTCTCTGGAGTGACACATACCATCTCCAAATTTTTCCCCCTTTAATGTGCTGAGCCTTGATTTCCTCACCTAAATGATCAGGCATTCCAGAGACTTTTCCACAAATCTCCCAAGGACTTAGCACCTGTTAGATTCACCAAGGAGATTGTGTTAGGAGAGTACCGGGGATTCCAGGATGTACCCTCAGCCTTCCAATTTCATGATCTTTCCTTGTCAGGGTCTCAAAAATCCTTCCACCCGCTCACCCCAAGTTAGGAATGACTCCAAACATTTGAAAACAGGATTGACCCAAGGACAGGAGCCAGTTGCCAAAAACAATATATCCAAATCTCATTCCTGTGCAATAGCATATTACAGTACTGGGTGTGTTATTGTTTGAAATAGAATGCCATCTTCTCCCTGTCCCTTTGATTTCTATCAACAAGTCCTATAATAAGATTAGAGGACATATAAACAAGGTCCTACTTTATAGCACAGGGAACTATTGATGTATTCAATATCTTATAATAACCTATAATGGAAAAGAGTCTGAACAAGAATATATATATATATATAACTGAATCACTTTGCTGTATACCTGAAACTAACACAACATTGTAAAATCAACTATACTTCAATGTAAAAAAAAGATTAGAGGACAGATTCCATATGAGATAATTGTAGGTTTATTGAAAAATTGTTCCAGCCTCGACTATCTAAATTGTGAGAACAACAAATGTTTAGTGAGAAATGAGGAAGATTTCTATAAATATAAGTGAAATATTTTAAAAAAACATATTTTAGCCTCAGCGAAAAAATCCCCAAATTTTCAGAAAGTGTGAAATTTTCACTTCAAATTACATGAAGCTATCATAAAATATCCCAGAATATGCTGAAATCTTTGCCTCAATTCCTAAGCACATTCTGTTTCCTACATGTAGCATAACCCTGTAATCTACCTCCCAAACCAAGATATTTTTTAAGAGGTGTGATACAATTTCATATTCGATTTATAACCTATTTTCATAACTAACTTTTTCTAAAAAATAAATAATAAATTCATATAAATTAAAGCAAATATATATTTTAAACACCTATATACTGCTTATCTAAATAATAGTAATAGCAGAGGAATAATTATTTTGGTATATATTCATATACTTTAATCATTTTCATAATCATATCTATTTCTAATACTCTGCAGTAGATATGCTTCTGGGGTAAAATAGAACACTTTTTAATAAGACAGTCTTATTAATTGATCATCTGTCATAAGCTTTCCTACAATCTTCTTTAACACTGCATTTTATAGTTATAATCTTTCCACTTATTTATATTAAGATTTTTGTTTAAATATTAATATAACATGTTTATTTATCATTTATATAGTTATATAATATGAATATAACAATTTTCATTGAAAAATATTTTCTGTGGGTGCTGAGTTACACAGTCAACTGAAAGAAAATTCTGCTAAACAGATGTTCGAGTTTTAAAATTTTGCTAATTGGAAGGTATTAATATATTTGCTCAAATATATTAACAGCTATTGTCTTTTTGCCTTCACTTAAAAACTCTTTGTACTATCATATTTACAAGAAAAACATCATCATATAAGTATTTGTTTATAATTGTTTTTAATGTTTTGTCAAATTTAAAGCATTAATATTGTAGGCTTTTTAATCTTTCTTACATTCTGGCCAAAGTATAAGCATACACAATTAAAATATAATATCCAATTAAAAAAAAAAACTTCCTCTCAAGTTCATATATTCCCAACTTAATATAAAATTATCATTGTTGATTTATAATTGTTCAACAACTAGTTCAAATTTTCAGTCCCTCCCTTGTTTTTGTACAGATCAACTTCATGTTTTCCCCTTTTCAAATTTTGTCTTCAATAAATGCAATTCCACAAAAGGTTAAAAAGTGGAAAACTTAGAATCTCTACTCACTGAATATTTTGATTAAAGATCCCCAACCGATTTTGTTCAAAATACAAGCAAAATTAAGACCTCTAATTTATTTTATTTATTTATTTATTAAACATCTTTATTGGAGTATAATTCCTTTACAATATTGTGTTAGTTTCTGCTGTACAACAAAGTGAATCAGCCGTATACATACATATATCCCCAATTCCTCTCTCTCTTGTGTCTCCCTCCCACCCTCCCTATCCCACCCCTCTAGGCAGTCACAAAGCACCGAGCTGATCTCCCTGTGCTATACAGCTGCTTCCCACTAGCTATCTATTTTACATTTGGTAGTGTACATATGTCAGTGCTACTCTCTCACTTCGTCCCAGCTTACCCGTCCCCCTCCCCACATCCTTAAGTCTGTGTGTCTTTATTCCTGTCCTGCCCCTAGGTTCATCAGAACCATATAATTTTTTTTTTTAGATTCTATATATATGTGTTAGCATATGGTATTTGTTTTTCACTTTCTGACTTACTTCACTCTGTATGACAGACTCTAGGTCCATCCGCCTCACTACAAATAACTCAATTTTGTTTCCTTTTATGGTTGAGTAATATTCCATTGCATATATGTGCTACATCTCCTTTATCCATTCATCTGTCGATGGACACTTAGGTTGCTTCCATGTCCTGGCTATTGTAAATAGTGCTGCAATGAATATTGTGGTACATGACTCTTTTTGAATTATGGTTTTCTCAGGGTATATGCCCACTAGTGGGATTGCTGGGTTGTATGGTAGTTCTATTTTTAGTTTTTTAAGGAACCTCCATACTGTTCTCCATAGTGGCTATATCAATTTACATTCCCACCAACAGTGCAAGAGGGTTCCCTTTTCTCCTCACCCTCTTTAGCACTTATTTTTTGTAGAATTTTGATGATGGCCATTCTGACTGGTGTGAGGTGATACCTCATTGTAGTTTTGATTTGCATTTCTCTAATGATTAGTGATGTTGAGCATCCTTTCACGTGTTTGTTGCCAATCTGTATGTCTTATTTGGAGAAATGTGTATTTAGGTCTTCTGCCCATTTTTGGATTGGGTTGTTTGTTTTTTTGATATTGAGCTGCATGAACTACTTGTATATTTTTGAGATTAATCCTTTGTCAGTTGCTTCGTTTGCAAATATTTTCTCCCATTCTGAGGGTTGTTTTTTTGTCTTGTTTATGGTTTCCTGTGCTGTGCAAAAGCTTTGAAGTTTCATTAGGTCCCATTTGTTTATTTTTATTTCCATTTCTCTAGGAGGTGGGTCAAAAAGGATCTTCCTGTGATTTATGTCATAGAGTGGTGTTCTGCCTATGTTTTCCTCTAAGAGTTTCATAGTGTCTGGCCTTACATTTAGAACACCTCTAATTTAAAAAATACTTTGTATTTGTTGATAAATATCAGGAAAGAGAAATTATGTACATCACAATCAACGTTGAAGCTTTTTTTAGTCAATATAAGTTTGTCATTAAAATTTTGAAGTTACTGTTTACATGTAAACATATTTTAAGTTTTGACATCCCCAGTTTATGCTTTTGTAAATATGGCAGCTTGATTGGATAAATTAATAAATTATTTGTGCACCAACACCAGTGATAAGTACATATCTCTTCCTTAAGTTTTTAAATTTAATAGTTTAGTGACCTATGGAATCTAGTGCCCAGGTTTTCAAACTTAGTAGTTTAGTGATGTTCAAAGGAATTTTTATACGAAATATCAATGCAGAAACAATTTTATCTTCATGTTTAACTTTTTAACCGAATTTACAGAAGAATTCAAAATAGTATCAGTTACTTCCCTTTTAACAGAATGAATTTCCAAAACTTTGTGTTAATTCTATAACTGGATAAAAACCATGATTGGAAACAAATTCATTGATTTTCTATTTGAAGCTTTGGACACAAGTGATATAAAACTGACATCACATTTAATTATGTATGAGGTTCTTCTGCAAGTAGAACCAATGGATTACTAGCTCTTACTACACTTTATATACATCTACAAGAATACTGAAAAGTGAGCAAAATTTAGAAAAACAATTGTCTGAGGTCATCGATAGTTATGCTTCATATTGTGATGTATAAAGGCACCTTCTGCCATTGTGTGTATTCAACTGATGTTATCAAGCTTAATCTTCTAAAATAAAAACAAACTGCTAAAGTAAATGCTGATGCTTCTTCAGCAGTGCTATTGTCTTCTGGCTTTTATGTGGCCATTGGTATTATTACAACCCCCATGACAGTTATTTAGGGCCTCAAAATATTTTGTCCTAATTATATTTCATTATCAGCTTTTTTGAGAAATTATAAATTCTTACACAAATTATTTTGCCTTCTTAAGCTCATTACTGCTGAAAAGATTTATTTAAAATTGTGATGTTATCAAGTTATCAAGTTATAAATGTATGTCATTCAGTGAACAACAAAATCACTGTGATAGGAACATCTAGACAAATCTCTACTTTCTCTATGGCAGCAATGACTCAGCCTCAATTTCCTGTGCATACTTAACATTTATTACCCAGTATTTCCTCATATTTCTCACTTAAGCTACTAACTGACAGCCTGGCAGCCTTGACACTTTCACAATCCATGGTCCAGGCCACTATGTGCCCATCAAAGGCAGTACCATCAAATATCACTAACTGAGACCAGAAGGAGCTAGCAGTCTACTGAACAAATTTGAATAAGCATGGGCTACTTCTTTCATAGCACTTAACCTATTGTGTTATAGCTGATTTGTTTAACTTTTGTACCCCACTACGTGGTGAATACCATGATGAAAGTGTTCTTGTTCGTCTTTCTTATACACCTATTGCTCTGTATATATCAGGGGCTCAATTAACATTTAGTGAAGATGAAAGAGTTCTAGCTTCCTGTCTTCCAGCTGAATAATGTTTGGAACATCATTTCTATTTTTGCATCTCATTTTCAAAACATTACTTCTGTGGGGGATGGTTTGGAATGGGAGGAGAAAAAAAAAACACTGGAGTCTATTTTAATAGAGTCGGACAGCAGGTTCCTAAGTGTATACCACAGAATGGTGACTTTTCCTGTGTGAAGCCAAGAGCTTTCTAGAATGATGAAAAGCTAATGGTAGAGACAGTGTTCAAAGACACCTGTCCCTGACATTGCTTTATTCCGCTGGAGGAGGATGTGATCTTGCTGATACCTGGATTTCTTATGAACTAGGACAGTCTGAGGTTTGTACACATTCCTATACACTGAAGTTTGTAAATTAATGGGTTAAGTTCTTCAAGAACAGTAACACTGATTTAGAGAATTAAAAATTGCGGCCCAGCAAGGAGTAAGCTTTCTGACCTGAGAAGGCCCTGCCTTGCTTGGGTGGTGTCACACCCAAGCCTCCCATGGGAGGCTACAGCTCTCCCACCCCAGGCCTGCCCTTTCCTTCTCCCCTCTACCTTCTTAAGGACCAAGAGAAGTTATGCTGAGGTACGCAAACTGGCTGATGTTATGTGTGCACATCAAGTTTCTGATAAATGTCTGTATTATTGGTAAAATTCAGGAAGTTAAGAGTGCAGAATGTTCATACCTAATATATATATTTTTAAGTTTCCATAGTCAAATACAGTTTGGAAACCCAGGCTTTGGCAAGGGTAAAGGTGCATGTGTATGTTTAACTGCAGGAAAATGCAAAACCTTTATTATGCTAATATGTTCTGTGAATCTCCAATAAGGAAACAGAATTTGCAGGATTTGCCAAATTTATCTGATCACAGAAAATTCCGTAGGCCTAGTATAATGTGAAATGCACTCTGGGAAAAACTGAACTAATCAAGAGATACCCAGAGCCTGAACCATAGTGTTTGCAGCATTTAAGTTAAAATTTAGAGCTAAATTTTCTCCCCTTATTGTGAGACTTCATTTTGTCAAAGACAGATTCAGATCTTTTAAAATTCATTTAAAAACTTCATTTGTAGTTTCTTTTTGGACAGTTACCCACAGAAACATACATATACATATGCATACATATATATAAATGATACATATATATAAATAAATAAGAAATTTGGAAAAATAATAGAGTTAACTGGTGAAAAATTATTTCATATTCACCTGTTTAAATATAATTCCTGTTACACATCTTTGAACCTCATTTTAGTGCTTTAATTTTTTTTACATATTGGAGAATTTAAATATTTGATTTTAGTGGTTATATAATATCCCGATCCTGCAATTAACATGTTTGAGCAAGATGCTTTTAGATGTGTCAGATTATTTCCTTGGGATATGTTACAGCAATGGAATTGTTGGGACAAAAAATTTGAAAATATTATGGCTTTTGTTATATATAATTTATATAGAGAGGGATGGGGAGAGGTTAGAAGGGTGCAAGTACTTCTCAGTACTTGTTAAGGAAATCAACTTGCAGCATTCATAGCTGCAAAGCCTGTCATGGATGAAGAATGGCTTATTATGTAAAATAATAATTAATGTGTTATTATCATTAATTAGCAACACTTACTGTATTCTTAACATGTACTGGAAACTATTCTAAGTACTTTACATTTATTATCTCTTAATCTTCAAGAAACTCTGAGGTACTTACTCTCATTATTCTCATTTTAAAGATTAGGATTTGAGGCACAGAGCTATTAAGTAATTTACCCAAAGTCACTCAGCTAGCCAGGAGCAGAGCTCACATACAAATTCAGGCAGTCAAACTTCAGAGCTCCCTTTCTTAATCATTGCTCTTTAGCAATTAACAAAAAATATATACATATACACAGCCCAACCAAATGCGAGTACCTACATTACAGCTCTGAATTTAACCATCCACATTGCATTACCAGAGTATGAAAGAGCCTCAGAACTGTTGGGAATGGTTATATGCCTTTTTCTGTTTCTTCTTCAGTTGTATTTATTCTGATCATTCATTTTCCAATCTACATTAATTACTTCAGCATTAAATCCTTGGCTAGATAGACATTTTCTTTCCTGGGATCTCTGTTAATATTGGCAAATTAAAAGCCAACGTTATTTCTATAAATATGAGATCTCAGGGTAGATATCTTAGGTCAAATATGAGTTACAGGGGAAATATACTTTCAATGGACATATTAATCGGAAAACACACACAGAGTCACATACACAGATGTACATACCTTCCTGTGTACGGCTCTCATGATCCAATCAAAGTGGCAACACTCACAGGCAAACAGAAGCTTTCATGGTTGTTCGAATGGAAAATCTCTCAAAAGTTCCAATTCTGTGTCTCTTTTATCCAGCATTCTAGCAGCCTGCCTAGCTGACAGTTATATTTCCTAGACCTACATAATCCATTTTCCCAATCGGTGTTTGGCTAGAACCTGTGTATATTTCATCTTAGTGAGAAGAAGCCACTTTGAAATTGTAATTTGGACTTCCTTAAATATCCTGTCTTATTCCCATCAGATTCATTTTCTAGTAAACATATATAAATTCAGATTTGCCTATAATGTCCTTGTAAAACATTTATTCTTTTCTTTAGTTTTCTTTCCATCTTGAAATATTAGAATGGGTTCAGCATTCCATTAAGTACCAAATATATACTGCTAATTTTTTTCCTGGCAATATTTAGGAATATAGTTATTCTTAATTTACTTTAAGAACTGGTCAGTGTAGGATAGGATCTGGCACATTGTAGTATTCTTATTTATAAATATATAAATTATTTATAAATATATAAATTATAAATATATAATTATATTTATATATAATTGTAAAACAAATTATAAATATTACTTTTGTACCCATAATGCCTTCATAACTTCATAATTCAAGGAGAGCTCTCACTTCCTGAAATAGATCCTGTAAATTCCTGTCTCAGCTATGCAAAACTTCCCTTTTTTTTACTTTGAGTTTTTAATTTTGCCTAAATCTTCAGAATTAAAGAACTTAAAACATAAGCTTTATTGTCACTTATTTTATAATTCCTTGTAGCATTTAGTATAATAACACAGTGTCTGGCACATAGTAGTGCTTCAATAATTTTGCCCTGGAATACAGTATCAGTGAAGGAAGGAATTACATATTATTCCATAAGAAATTACATATGGGCCTGAAAAACTACATCAACTGTTGCCTTTTTTGTGTGTCATACTTGATACTTTCCCAAATTCATTCCTCCCCAGTTTTTTTGGTCACTCACTGGAGTCACAATTCAAAGATTAATATAACACTTTCACTTTTGTTCACTTACTTATTCAAAGGGCTAGCAGTGCAAAGCTCATTTAGAGTGAGATAACTTGTCTTGACGTTTAGAACATTCTAGTTTTGGTCCCAGTTTACCAACTACTTTAGAGAATTTGTTTAACCTCTTAGAGTCTTGGTTTCCTCATCTATTCAATCTATTCAATTGGAAGAATAGTGTAATCTATTTTTGAGATACCTAATGAAATAAGTTAAAGGAAAGTTTTAAAATTTGTAAGGTGCTAGGAAAATGTATAATTATTATGGCAAAAAGCTGAAACAAAAGCTCAACATTTTGCCTGGATCTTTCCTAAATCACCCTGCTTTCCAGCTGTGTTTTTTTATTTGTTTGTTTTTGCTTTTAGAACTAATAATCCAAATTTCTAACAGCCATATATGACAGTAGTAGTGGCTAGCACAGTAGTGGCTAGCATACCATTTAATGGGCATTGGTTTAGGTACTTTACTTACCTTTAATTCTTACAATTATGTGAGGTAAATACTATTACTATCTACATAAAAGAGAGGGGGAAACTGAAGCTTAGAAAGGCTCAGCAACTCCAAAGACAAATAAATATTACGCGTGGGAATCCATATTCAAAGCTAGGAATGACTGACCCTGAAGTTCATTTGATTAACCACTTTGCTACCACGGCCCCTTCCTTCCCCTCTAAATGCACATCTTTCTTTACTCCTTTCTCTGCATCTGCCAATATGAAAGTGCCAGGTGTGAAAGCTTCTGAGACCTCTTCATCTGAGAAATTGAGAAGTCAGAGAGAAATGAAAATTAGGCCACAAATTCAATGTAACAGAGGTCAGACTTGAGAGGTCTTATCTACTGAATAGCAGCAGCAGTTTAAATAGCTTGAAAGTCCCTTCTCACACAGAATAATCTCTGCAAATTCAATTCAGTTACATCAATATGATTATGAACTATGTAATGGCTTATGGAAATTTAAATTTAGGAGCAAACAGATTGATTTGTGCTTTGCTGACCAGAGCCTATTCAGTAGAGATGGGCACAAATTTTATTTTTATGTAAATCACCTCAAATGCAGTTCTTTCTTCTAAATTCTATGAAACTGGCATTTGCCCATGTGCATTATTTCGCGGGCAGCAGGAACCTTGTCTGGCATCGAAAAGCTCAATGTAAATCCAAATGTGGATGTGAGGAAAAGTATCAGGGATAGAAGCAGTTTTCATTGTCAATATCAGAAATTGACAAATGCATTGAGGTTTGATGTCCATTTAGTGTGATTTAGTAGAAAAGTCTGGAATTAGAAAGAGCTGGGTTCTCATTTGATAAGGATGATTTTTGCCCTCCATGAAGCTGGTCTCTCTTACTTCCTGTGTCTATATCTTTTTCATTCTTTCAGCAGACATTTACTGAGAACTTCCTACATGTCAGTCACCTGGATAAGACTCTGGAGATGAACTATATAGAATTCCTTCCTAGCATAGTTCCCAGTCTAAAGACAGGATAATATAAACCTAAGTAAGGGTCATAAGCTCTGCAATACTGGAGTAAGATGGTGTGGAGGTGCAGGGAGAGGAACCATTAGAAAGAGAGTTATCGGGGCTTCCCTGGTGGCGCGGTGGTTGAGAGTGGTTGGCGCAGCCTGCCGACGCAGGGGACACGGGTTAGTGCCGCGGTCCGGAAAGATCCCACATGCCGCGGAGCGGCTGGGCCCGTGAGCCATGGCCGCTGAGCCTGCGCGTCCGGAGCCTGTGCTCCGCAGCGGGAGAGGCCACAACAGTGAGAGGCCCTCGTACCGCAAAAAAAAAAAGTTATCAACTTTATTTCAATAGGATAGGCTTCCAAGGAAAGATAATGCTTGAGAAATACATCTTTATAGATGGTAAATAAAGATAATTATATGAATTTAGCAGGGCCATTATTAGGAATAAATACAACAATATATGGGAGGACTGGTCCTAATGGTCTACATCTAAATGCTAGTTTTTTATATTACTGCACAAGTGTACAACCAGGAATTAGCTCATACTTTTCAAAACCTCTTCTTCTGCTGTGTTTAAACAAACAAATGTGTTAATATCAGAGTCAGTCTTATTTTGTGCCCATAACTAATTCTCACCAGCCTGGAACTCCCATAAAAGGCACGGGAGCATTCAGGACATTATATCCCAATCCAAAATGTGCTTTCTATCTCTAGCAACATACAAACAGTTGAGCCAGTCATTTCTACCTGCCACACACACAAAAAAGCAAGTACCGGAGTTAGATCAGGGCACAAGAAATTGCCCATATACTCTTGGATCAATTATACTCATCCTCCTCTCCCCCTGCCCCCTAATCTCCCCAAGCCCCAATCCACAGGCTCTTGCCTCTGTGCTCAGTTTGAGTTTTGTTTTTGTCTCTTTGTTTTGCATAATATCTGAATCATTGCATCTAAAGCCGTTTGCTCTGAACTCCACAGAACATAAAGGATTTACCAGACATATTTTCAATTTAAATGACTCTGAATATTACTAAAGCTTGAGAGAAATAGCTTCCGGACTGTGCTTCTGACTTTAGATGTTGTCTTCCCACCCATTTCCCAGGGATGTATGCACTTCAACCTTTTAAGACTATAATTAATACAAAAAAAAACAAGGAAAAACAATCATAAATGTAGAACTTGATGAATTCTCACAAAATGAACACATCCATGTAAACTTTATACACATCAAAAATAGAATGTCGAAAGCACCTCAAGAGCACCTCTCCCTCCTTTTCAAAAGTAATCACTATTCTAATATCTAACACCACAGATAAATTGTGCTGGTATTTAAATTTATAAAAATGAGATTATATAACATATATACTCTCATTTCTGGTCTCTAATACTCAATATTATGAGATTCACCCCTTTTGTTAAATTAGGCAGTTTATTCATTCCCATCACTGCACATCACGCATTGTAAGAATGCACCAATGTTTTATTTATGAGTTCCACTGTTAGTAGATACGTTATTTCCAGATTTTGTCTGTTACAAATAATGCCACCATGAATATTTTGTACATATATTTGGTGCACATATGTGCAGTATGGGAAATGTAACTAGAATTTGAATTGGTGGACTCTTGGATAGACATATGTTCACCTTAAGTAAATACAGACAAATAGTGTTCCAAAATGGTTCTACAATTTTACATACAAAGAGTGGATCAGAGCTTCAGTTGTTCCTTATTCTCAGCAACATGATACTTTTGGTCTTTTTAATATTAGTCATTCTGATGAGTGTACAGTAGCATTGATTTATGGTTTTAATTTGCATTTTCCTTATCACTAATGAGAACGATTCATTTTTCATACATTAAATAGCTATTGGGATATCCTCATTTGTGATGTTCCTGTTCAACTCACTGGCTCATTTTTCAAACTAGGTTGACTGTTGTGATAGGCGGAAATAAGGGACCCCAAAATGTCCACACCTTAAGCTCCAGAACTTGTAAATATGTTAACTTACATGGAAAAAATAGCTTTATAGATGTGCATATGGTGAAGGACCTTGAAATGGGAAAATAATCCTGGTTATCTAGGTGGGTCCAGTTTAAGTTCTCAAATGAAATCTTAAAAGTGGAAGTGGAAGGTAGATAAGTAAGGTCAGAGTGATGACAGTGTGAGAATGATTTGACACACCCTGTTGCCACTTCTGAGATGTGCACCTAAAAGAACTGGAGAGATCCCTCTAGGAGCTGAGAGTAGTGTCCAATTGACAGCAATGATATGGAGACCTCAGCCCTACAACTGCACAGAACTGAATTCCAAATCTGAATGAACGAGGAAATGGATTGGTCACCTAGGGCCCGTGGAAAGGAACACAACACTGCCAACACTTTGATTTTAGCCCCCTCACAGCTATAACAGATTTCTGACCTGCAGTACTGGAGGATATTATGTTAATATTGTTTTAAGCCCTTAAGTTTGTCGTAAGTTTTTAGGCTCATGAAATAAAATTAACACAGCTGTCTTCTTATTGATTTGCATAACTTTTTATATATTTTGAATACAAATTAAACATTGCAAAGAACATGTCCCAATCTGTATTTTTTTCTTTACTTTTCTTAGTGGAATATTTTGATAAAAAGTTCTTAATTCTAATATAGTTCAATTTATCAATCTTTCCTATATAGTTCATTAATTGTGTGTCTTTTATGACATTTATCTGGCTACCCCAAGCTAATTAAGATATTCTCTCAATCCACTTAGATATATTTTTGCATATGGCATGACACGAGTCCAGTTTCATTTATTTTCATATGGATATCCAAATGGGCACTTCACCAGTTATTTAAAAGATTACTTCCCCCACCCCACTCTCTTCCAGTTCACCTTTGTCATATATCAAATATTTCTATATATGTGTCTCTTTTTGAACTCTTTTTAATTTTTTCTTTCCTTGTGCCATTCCTATACAATTTAAATCAACAGTACTTTTTAAAGTCTTGATAATAAAATTCACCCAAATTTGTTCATTTCCAAGACTGTGGGTATTTCTTCTTTGGCCCTCTGCATTTTCATATACATGTTAGAATTATCCTCTATACCCCTACACACACACACACACACACACACACACACACATACAGACTCCTACTGGAATTTTAACTAGGATTTCATCAAATACATAAATAAATTTGGACAGATTGGCATTTTTATGGTATTACCTGCCAATCCATCAACATGGAATACCATTCCTTTTAGGTCTTCTCTGTTTTCTTTCAATTATATGATGTAGTTCTCTATGAAACTATTTTACACATCATTCACTAGATTTATTACTGTACGTATGATATATTATTAAAACTTGTATCTTTACATTTTATTTTCTAATTGTTCATTGCATACAGAAATTGAATGATATTTTATAAGAAGATAGAAATCTTTCTAAATCACTTAGATGTCTACAAACTATATTGTATTTTCTACATATACAATAGTGGCATTTTTGATTGATAGGAATTTTATTTATTTCTCCCTTTGCAATTATTTTGCCTTTTAGTTATTTTTTTATCTTACTTCTGGATAGAATATCCTGTATCATATTGAATAGAAATGGCAATAGTGGGCTTCCATGCCTTATTACTGACTCAAAGGAGAAAATGTCAGTATTTTATTATTAAGTGCGACATTTACTGTTATATTTTTTTCTATAGATACCTGATATAACAATAAGAAAGTTTCTGCTTATTTCTAGTTTCCTAATAATTTCTATTATGACTGTGAGTTAAATTTTAGCAACTGCTTTTCCTCTATCTATTGAGGTACACTAATCATAGCCTCTTCTCCTTTATTCTGGTAATGTGGTAAACTGCATTGATTGACTTTCAACTGTTAAACTAATGTTGTATTCCTGGGAAAAGAACAAACTTTGTCATAATTTTGGGGCATTATTCTTTTACTTATTGATGAATTTGGCTAATACTAATATATTTAGAATTTTTGTATATATGTTAATGGGCTAGATTAGGCAACTAATAACACAGCTTTGAAATACATGAAAAACACCTGACAGAACTGCAAGGAGAAACAATATGATCTCAATAGATGCAGAAAAGTATTTGCAAAATCAGTCATCCACTCCTGATAAAACCTCATTGAACTATGAACAGAACGGAGCTTCCTTAACTTTATAAAAGGGATCTATAAAAAAATCTATAGTCAAAGATTGAGTTAACCCCCTCCCCAAAGTCAATGATGTTTGTCCTCACCACTTTTATTCATTCAACTTTGAACTAAAGGTTAGCCAATGCTAATATGCAAGGAAATAAATACAAATAGTGTTCAGATTGCAAAGAAAGATGGCATAATCATCTGGTAGAAAAGCCTATGAAATTTACAGAAAAACCTGATAGATTTTACAGAGTTGCAAGTTACAAGAACAATATATAGCAATTATATTTCTGTATACTAGCAGCAAACAATCAAAATTACAATTTAAAAACAATGCCAGCTATAATATCACATTATGAAATATTTTGGGATAATTCTATCAAAAGATATATAAAGTATATAAGACTCTGTACTCTGGGTGGTAATGTGTCTTATCTGTTATCTATTAAGCATTGGAAAATATTTGTTATGAGCTTACGTTTCCACATCAGTAAACATGGAGTGAATTTTTCACACTCTCAGTGATAATGTAAAGATTGAGGTATTGTATGTGAGAGTCAATAGCATGATACCACAGAGAAGGAATTCAATAAATGACAATTGTTATTTGAGACTTAGTCTCAAACTTAATTTCACTTAAATTTTCTCCAAAGAAATTATTTTAATGGAGAAACAATTTATAGAGGAGTGTTCAGGGTTTAGAGAGCCTAATCTTGTGAAAAGGGGTACGATGTTGAATGGGCAAGGGAAGGAAGCAGTGTTTCTGGAGCTCAGTGAATGCTGAGCAGTAGTTGGCCAACAAGAGCAGCAGTCATGGAGTGACTTAGCCACTGCTTGCCACAATTGTGGAGATGATTCGGGCAAGGAATGGGGGAAGAAATGCTGTGACCTCTGTTTTCTCTTACCCTGTGCTGACCTGCTGATAAGTCCCACTGAGTGAATCCAATCAGAAGACAGGGAGATATGGGTGACACACTTCTAGAGGTCAGCTCCTCCACACACACAGCAGAGAAGACAAGGACAGAGAGGACAAAGAATGAATCTAGGGGTATTGAGTGGAGATTAATCTGTATCATTCCTTTCTTCTCTTTCCAGAAAATATATATTTTAAAAAGAAATACTAACGGTGCCAAAGGTTTTCATCTGCATTTGTCTTTAAGCCACCTGGCCGTGTGGAAGTCCAATACCCTTCAATAATTTGGCCATGACTGTTAAACAAGAGAGGCTGCAGCCTGACTTAATGATACTAGTAGTAAGTTATCATCTAAATGGGTACTCATTTTTCAACATTTGACACAAAGTAATTAAAATACAATGGAGTAACAGGATCTGTCCTAATTGTCTCATTTATTGTGGAGTATTATGAGACAAAAGCAAGTATATCACAGTAACTCATCAATACAGGCAAGTGTTTTAATAGAAAAATTCCTGATGAATAAAACATAACCCATTTTGCATGATGATACCTGATTGGAACATGTGGCTGAACCAACCAAACAGTGATCCAAATAACTCTTTCCTACATGTGCCCCTTCAAATGGGTGCTTTTGCACATACAGGGTTCCTCTACTTAAAGCACTGTTTGCTCCCATTATTGCCTATTAAAACCTTTCCCATCCATCCATCCATCCTTCACAGGCTGGCTCAAATGAGACCTAGGTGTAGACATCTCTGATTTCCCACCAAATGACACCTTGTCCCTTAGGGGTGCCCTTTATACTGTTCCTCTTTTACATCCTTTTCCATCTTATCAGTAACCCCATCCTATCCACCATACTTCTTTATTTCATATATTCTTTCATATTCCTTCCCACAGTCTATACTTTAAATCTGCCCACACAATCTCTACCCTGGACTTTGCAATATCAGACAGTCCTCAACTTAACATGATTTGACTTACGATTTTTCGATTTTATGATGGTGTGAAAACCAGTAGATTCAGTAGAAACCATACTTCAAATTTTGAATTTTGACCTTTTTCCAGGCTAGCGATATGCAGTACGATACTCTCTCAGGAGGCTGGGCCACAGTAGCAGCCACAGCTCCCAGTCAGCCACACAATCACGCCAGTAAACAGCAGATACACCTATAACCATTCTGTACCCATATTATGATTCTGTTTTTCACTTTCAGTACAGTAGTCAATAAATTACATGACATATGCAACCCTTTCTTATAACATAGGCTTTGTGTTAGATAATTTTGCCCAACTGCAGGTTATTGTGTTCTGAGCATGTTTACTGCAGGCCAGGCTAAGTTATGATATTTGGCTGGTTAGGTGTATTAAATGAATTTTCGACTTACTATGTTTTCAACTTGTGGTGGGTTTATTAGGACATGACCCCATCTTAAGTTGAGGAAGATCTGTGTTCCTAACTGGTCCTGCTCTCCTCATTCACACCTATTTTCAACAGCAGACTGACTCTCCTAAAAAACAACAACAATAAAACAAAATCCAAAATTTCCCTACTGCAAATCCTTTATTTATTTGTCATTGTCATAAAGGCCTATTTCATTAGAAAGAGACTCAAAGCCTTTCAAGAGTCATCCCTAACGTCCCAGCCTTATCGCCTGCCACTTCCCAGAAGCTCTTGAGCTCCACTACTGAAGCTACAGTATTTAGTTTCCTCAGTTGGTCAGGTTGTCTCATAGCCCCAGGCCTTTGCCTATGGTGTCTTCCTGACCTGGAAATCTGCACCCACAACCACTCTAACACCTGGCTTGTTATCTTCCCCAATCCCTTTGCATTCTTCTAACTCAGTTCAAATGTTATCTGCTCCATGAATCTTCCTCCTCCACATTTTCCAGATCTATGTATACCTTCAGAATTTCCCATTCTAAATTGCAGAAAGCTGCTAGACATTGAGACCGTCCAAGGTCAGAATTGTTTTCTACTCTTTGTATCTGCAGCATTTATCACATTGCCTGGCATATATAGATGTTCAAAAATGCTTACTGGGGAAAAAAAATGAAATAAAATTCTAACTGAATTTTTATTTGCCCTGTTAAGTTTGTGATTTACAGTGTTAATTCTCTAAAAATGATATTATTTGGTTATATAAGCATATCTTCAATTTGGCTTAATTCACTGTTATAATCTGCTATAAGCATTAAAAAAATTAAGATTGTAAAAATTATTCTGGTCAGTCAGTATATCTCTATAACAAATATTCTACTTTTATAACAAAACAATGCCTTTATTAGTGATGTTGTCTCTTGCTAAATCATCAAATCATTTATTTTGGCTCATCAGTTTAGTCTAAAAACCAGTATGTCATGGCAGTAGGGAGAGCCTAAGTTGCCTGAGACTTACTCATGCAAATGATATTTATTGGTTGGTTCTTGACCTCCTGTGTGCCCACAGTGCTCCTAGTTAAATTAGGATATAATATTAAATAAGGCAGACAAAGCTCGTAGCCTCAAGGGTACAGATGAGGAAATAGATAATATTGTAAGGAAACAAACAATAATAATAATTTCAGATTGCAGTATGTTTATGGATAAATACTAAATTAAGGTGGTATTATAGAAAATAATGGGCAGGACTACTTTAGGGGCTTATCAAAATAGTTAGTGAATGTATTCAACTAACAATAAAAAAGGACTAATGATTGTCCTGAAATTAAGGTGCATTCAGTTGAACTGTTTTCTTGTTAAACTCGCATTGCCTTGTACAGTGTCCTAAAATGATTAAATCAATTTTAAGATGGAATTCAAAGTGGAATTTCTTGATTCATTCAAAACATGTTAACATTTACTAAGTAATTTAGGCATGGTTCTCCCCTCATGGAACTTAACTACTGGAAGAGATAAGATAAAAATAATTGCATAAATAATCATTATTTGCAATTGAAACTTTATTATACACCTATGTTTAAAATTGATGAGATCTTTACTACTATCTCTGATTTGAGAATTATAATAAACCTAATGGTCTAAACCACAGCCATACTAAAACAAGGAGAAGAAAAACACAAGGTAGATAAAAATAGTGCTGTATCTGTTAAAATAGTATGTATCTGATAATATAGAATGTATCTATATGTAGTCACTATACCACATGCTAACTCATTTGTTTTCACAATAGTCCCCTGTGTTTGGCAGTTATTCAAACAACTTTTCTTTAAAGGAACCATTACTCAGAGAGGATAAGCAACCTGCCCGCCCTGGATCACAGCTGCATAGCAGAGGCAGGATTCAAACTCAGCTGTTGTAATTCAAGACCCTTCTTATTCACCTAATATGTTCTACTGCAAATAATAAAAAAAGAAACAATTTTTTAAAAGCCATAATGTATTTGTTTGAATAAAAGAGACATTTGGAATTCAAAATTTTCATTTTAGTTTCATCTAGCTTCCACTGAGAGATTCAAATATAATAGAATTTACAATTCCTTATATATTGAAAAAACCCTACAAACTAAACATGATTTAGATATAACCTAAACTGTTCCTATCACAATCAAGAAAAGTAGATATTATTGTCATCATCCCCATTTAATTGTAAGGGAAACAAACAAGAGAAAATGAAATGACTTTCCCAGGATCACACAGCCAGTATATGACACAAGCATCTAGACTCTAAAGGCACTCTTCTTTCTCCAATATGTTCTATAATAGTTCCTTTTTTTATTGTAATATATAAATGTCTATCCTTTTCAATTCATATTTAGCAAAAAACATTTTAAAAAACACATTTTTCAGCTATATAGTTAGGTATAAAATAATTTTTGCTTTATCTTTCTACTGGAAAGCAAAAGATCTTCAAGCTCATATAACAGTTGTTAGCCTTAAAATATGAAATGACTTCCAAATTATCCAGCCAAATGAGTTCAGCAACAAACGCCCTGATGGTCATAACATTAATATAATCATAAAAGTACCATTACATTAATTAGAACTTTGTAAACGCTGTAATTAAGATATTCCGTGACAGCTGTCTTTCCTGTCCCTGAGCGTTCCCAAGAACTCTCCCAACACCACTTATTTCTGAACCATCATCTGCCTAGAGTTGGGAGAAGCCATCTGTTAGTATATTTGAAATGTTAAGTGACAAAGGGGTTTCAAACCATTATATCCCTTAGAATCCTTTTGGGGGGAGAAAAAAAAGAAGAACCACTCAGCAAGCATTTCTAAGTGATTTTTAGCTAGACCTGGAAGGGAGGCTAACTGAATCTATTTATTTTTAATCTTGCATCAGGATTAAATAATAGAAACAGTCTGGAGTTCTGAGTCAGGTAGATCTGACCTGATTGCTAAGGCAAGTTACTTAAACACTCTGAGCCTCAGTTTCCTCATATTTACGATGGGGAAACATCACAAATGAGGGCAGTCATGCCTATTTTTTTATTACTGTTGAGAAAATAAAAGAACAAATGTCATGTCTAGTGCCTTATAAAATTGTCACTGAAGGCTAATTTTATTTCAAAATATCATTAGAATGACTTTAACGATGATACACTGCTAGTCTTTTTCCAGCTATTTTATGCAGTTTTGGAAAATGGGATTATTTTAGTCCTGAAACTATTTCTCAGGTCAGTTATATTTATTTGTATTAAATCTAAGAGGTAGCATAGTCTTAAAATGTGATTAAGAAGAATTCAATTTCTGCTATAATCCATTACTCATTTGATTTTAAGCAAATCACTTCACTGGACCACTGTGTAGAAAATGATGTAAAAATTAGGGATAACATATATTTTTACCGTTAAGAAAATAAATTAGGAATAATAATAGATGACATTTTTCCCTTTTTAAATCTCATTCTTGATAGTGTTTTTATTATTATTCTCATTATTATGAGTTTCAACAGGTCAGCACTGCCCACACCAGGTTAACTTCGTTGTATACTTTAATCTTCACAGCAGTTCTATGGAGTGAGTACTGTCATTTTTGGAAACAAGGAGACTGAGTCTGATGTTAAGCAACGTGCTCAAAATGTCATACAGTTAGTTAATGACAGAACCTAGACAATATTCCAAAACTAACTCACACCAAAGTGCATGCTTTTCATCTTTTCTGCTAGTGATTGGCAATTTGCAAAACACTACCTAAGTGGAAAATATTAGTTTTACAGGATAAGAAACCAATGATCTGATTGGTACTTTTTATCTCTGCCTGGTACAGAAAGGCATTTCTCACTGTTAGGAAAAATAGTAAAAATTTAAGTAAGACTTACTACGTGTTTTACAGAAAATTACTCCATCTTCCCGATGCAATGAGGTAGTTATTGTGATTTGCCTCATTTTTATAGAAGAGAAAACTGAGGCAGAAAGTTGAGTATCTTGTCCAAGGTCACACTATTAAGTGGGAAAGTAAGATTCAGATTCAAGTGGTCTGAATTGCTCCATTATGTTGCCTTAAGAATCATAGAGAAAGACGTGGCTTATTTGTCCTTCTTTGAAATACTAGAAGTTGCTTTAATAAAATAAGAGCCTACTATGTGCCAATCTCTTTACACATACAATTTCCAGTGATCACTATCCTGAAATTTGAATTATTTCTCTTTCTCTTTCCCTCCTACCTCCTCCTTCCTCCTCTTTCTCACTTTCTTTCTCCTTTTTCTCTCCCTCTTTTTCCTTCTCCTTGTCCTCCTTCTTATATGAGACAAAGTAACTGAGTCTCAGAGATGTTCCATCATTTGACCAAGACATCAGAGCTAATAAATAGCAGAAGTGTTATATGAACCTATTTTAACATAGTCTGATTGGTTCGAAAGTCTGAGGTCTTTCTACTATATCACACTACATATAATTCAGAGATTTCCTAGATTTTTAAAGTAGCTAGGAAAAAAATGGCCATTTCTCAAGACTGTGACTGATTAAGCTCTAACTGACAAAAAGATGAATGTTTTGTGATAAGACTTAGGTAATAAAGACTGTTGAAATCTACATCTAGGAGGATTTAAAAAAAAACTTATCTCTGCTTCCTCTTTTGCACAAGAGAGCATAAGAGATTGGAACTATAGGATATAAATATAGATTTGATATCAAAGGATTCTTGCCAAGTATCTCTCTTAAGGATCTTAAGGGAATAGGCACTATAGTTTAAGGTGGACTAATTATATGAGTTTAGGCATTACTGAGAGCTATGTCTCATCTGTGTGTCTGCAACTTAGCCATGAGGACAAAGGCCATAGTCAATTAACTTGTGTACATTTCAATTGCTATTATCTCTGAAACATATGGTACAGCATTCTGCTTGAGGGAAAACAACTTTAGATAAGTCTTGTCAACACTATTTACATTATTTTTGAAGGGTAATCTACTTATTTATAATAATCATAAAGGAAGACAATTATAATTGAAAAAGCAACAAAGATAGCAATGAAAGTCTAAATTTTTACTGTTTACATATTCATAGAAGAGTTATCTTCCAGAACTAACTTTCAAAGAGATAACTGATTGTTAAATCTTTTCCACACCTCTGCCCTCAACTTAGTAGAGAAATCTCAGATTGAGAGTTAATGCTAGAGGCATCACACTAGAGGTTATTGTTAATTATTTCTTTCAACTCACACTACTTGACAACTTAAAGCTCTTCCATATAGAAGGCATTACACTTGTGCTAGAAGCCCTATGTCTTAACCTATCATTCATCTTTATACTTGAGAATGGGATGTGATCAAGACAAACATGGGGGCAAGGGCAACTTAAAAGGTTCATGATTTGCCAAATCTAGATCTATAGGGGTATCTACTTGGGACTGTACGTATTTGCTTGCTCTTGAGTTACATGTAACTAATGGGGGAAAAAAGGAAATAAAGAGAAAGCAAATATCCCACAAGTGCAGATGAAAAACAAATCATTGAAAGTTATTTATTACAACAACTAGAACATGTACAAATTCATAAGCAAATAAAAGGCTGAATAAAAAAAAGTCAGCAGCTTGAAGTGAAAGGGAAGATGAAGAGATTAAAAGGATGAATAGGAAATTTTTAAAAGTCAAATTCAAATATCAAAATGAAAATCTGCATTAAAGGTAGTAAATATCAAAGGTAATTGAGTTGGAAATTAAATCAGAATGTGGAGGACAGATTTAATCAGTTTCTGAGTTTATTATAAATATTAAGAGTATGAAAATAAAAAGAACAATGTAGCTGTCCAGTTGTCCCAGCACCACTTATTGAAGAGACTGTCCTTCCTCCATTGTATATTCTTACCTCCTTTATTATAGTTTACGTGACCATAGGTGTGTGGGTTTATCTCTGGACTTTCTATCCTATTCCTTTGATCTATATTTCTGTTTTTATGCCAGTACCATACTGTTTTGATTAGAACACTCCCTAACACCATACACAAAAATAAACTCAAAATGGATTAAAGGCCTAAATGTAAGGCCAGATTGAATTACAGAAATTAGACTTCTTAAGTCAGAGAAAATCAAATATCATATGATATCACTTATATGTGGAATCTAAAAAAATGGTACAAATGAACTTATTTACAAAACAGAAATAGTCACAGATGTAGAAAACAAACTTATGGTTACTGGGGGTAAAGGGGGGGATAAATTGGAAGATTGGGATTGACATATACACACTACTATATATAAAATAGATAACTAATAAGGACCTACTGTATAGCACAGGGAACTCTACTCAATACTATGTAACAGCCTATATGGGAAAAGAATCTAAAAAAGAGTGGATATATGTATATGTATAACTGATTCCCTTTGCTCTACAGCAGAAACTAACACAACACTGTACATCAACTATACTCCAATAAAAATTTTTAAAAAAGAACAATGAAAAATTTGAAAATGAAAATCCAACATAAGATTTATTTTTTTTTCTCAAGTAGAAACCAGAATAATTATAACAGAAACAAAAGTTAAAAACATAATAAAATAAAACTTGTCTTAACAAAGATCCATGCACATAAAATGAAAGGGCTCTCCAAAATCCAGATAAATCTAATTGCTCTTTTTATTAAATACAGACATAGGTGGCGGCTATATTGGCCAAATTCAAGAGAGTATAAATACCTCAGGACTATATTGGAACAATCTCTAATCTAAAATGAGTGAATGTAGGAAAAGGAAGAGAAAAGGTATGATCCAGAAAATTAGACCACTGCTCATTTCTAACCAGAGTTGTAATGATAATTATTTGTTTAGCTTAAAAAATATAACTATCCTGAATACACTCCACAGAGATTCTGAGTCTGTCAATCAGGTATCATCTGGGCAAGTGCCCAGTCACTACAGGTGATTTTTTCATACACACCCCTGGTTGGGGACTGACAATTGAGAATATGACAATAATATCATAATTGGAGGCCTCTTATGTATTAGGTGTTGTATATTAATTATCACTTTAAACCTTTACAGTTGCCTATTATACAGTAATCACTCTTATTTTATGGATGAGAGAGCTGATCCTCAGTGAAGTTAAAAATTTTAGATAGTATGTCCAAAGACTTGAATTACTGAATGTACCCAATACCTGTTTTGATATATTTCCCCCCTCACTTCACAGATAAGAGGTTAAGCAATACCTCCCAGATCATCAAGTAGGTATTGGAGCCAGTATGCAGAGATTTTTGATATTTAATTACATCTGTAGAGTCAAGACAGGAATTAAGCTGTAGTTCATCTAACTAAAGAACTTTACCCTTTTCAAGAAACTATTTAGGAAGTAAGAAGGAGATCTTGGGAAGTTTGGCCAAGCATGGATAGCCCAAAAGACTGTGGTTAACATTGCCATATGACAAAGAATGAGGTTACAAACTGATTTTTTATGAGATTCAGATTTCTTTTTGTGTTTATAGATAGAGGAACCATATACTGTCCCTTATTCCTCAAAATGCAAGTCACTTTTTATAATTTTCTCTCATTTATTTATTACCTCCTCAATGACCATCAGAGAAATAGATGTGGGAAATATTTTTTTAAGATTCTCTTTAGATTATAAAGTAACTATAAGGAATGACTTTATCAGTATACTTCAGTGAACTAATAAGTATTTTAATTCTGAAGTGGTTAGAATATGCCAGGAAGCTCTTTAAATATTTAAAAGATAATAGAAATAGTAGATAAAGGTACAGTATAGTATATTAGAAAAAGGTACTGGAATTGGTTTCAGAAGACTAAGTCTTTGTCTCAAGAGTTACAAGCTGCCAAAATATAACTGAATCTCTGACCATTGGGGTCTTTATTTATAAAGTGGAGTAATAAAAATCTACCGTGCATCGTTGGTGTGCAATATGGAACCGTCCAATTGTTTCTCTCTTTCAATGGATTGTTCTGGGAATACCCAGAATGTGATATAATTAACTGACTTCATTCGCTATTCATTTATTCAGTTCAATTTGCATTCATTATGTCTCTCCTGTCATAAAGGGGATCTCCCATTATGTACAATATGTTTGGCTAAACAATTTAAGCTTTCAAAGTGTTCCTCATAGTAGACTAATTTAAGGTCTACTTAACATTGAGCCCAGTTCTACCCTGGACATCATAGGATGTACTTTTCTGGAAACAAGAGATGAAAGTTCGTTTCCAACATTCCTACCAGAGTTGAAAGAATTTCAGACTTTGCTACAGATAAAGGATCCTGAATATCCAGACAATAACCTCACTCTTCAGAAAGGACTAGTATCTAGAAAAGCAAATTAACTTGCCCAAAGTCACGGACATATAGGTAGGTCATAAAATTAAACCAATATCTCCTCTCTTTTAGACTAGTGCTCATGTGTTTATCCATGCCCCAAGAGTTGAATTCAATCAGTAAAAAATGACAAGCCATGATTTAACTTGTTTGAAAGTCCTGCTCTACTTGGGTTTCACAATTGATTTGAGAGTTTCTGAGTTACTCAAGTGCAAAAAATGCAAACTCCTTGAATAAATTCTGGAATATTTCTGAGATCCCTCAAACTCACATGTTTGTAAACCTTTATAGGCTTACCCTAATCCTTAACACGTCCTTTAACACTCCTCCCAAGAACTTAAGGAATTACTTCAAGTCAATGCAATTGCATTTATAATTCAGATATCTTAAGTGTAAATTGTATTTGCCCTTGCTGCCACCAGTCATTGCTCAATTTTTAATAACTCATTGGACATTGATCAATTTCAATGTCATCCACCTTGACTAATCAGTCAGGTGTCATCAGAAATCTGAATTCTGTAAACAAAAACAGCTTATGTTTCCGCATGTAAAATGTGGTTGAAAAGAAGGACAAATGATTCTATGCCTCAAAACATCCAGACATGAATATTCCCAAACCGATGGACTAGATATTTCAATGCAAGGTGTTTTCTACCTGAGATTTTGGGCTTTGAGTCACTAGACTCACTAAGAATTCAGGCATTTTTGGTAGAGTCAGCCAAAACCTCTGTAACCTCTGATTTCACTCCAGTATCTTTATAATGACATCATTCTTCATCCATGCATCTCACCAATTGATGAAAAAAGTTCATATGAGATAGTGGATTTTTTACTAAAAAGACATAAGTAGTGGCTATGGCTAAAGGGAAGGCCAGATAGTGCCTGTTTCATTTTCAGCAGCTATAAATGTATAATAATAACACTGGGCATCATTTTTTGATAGTCTACAATGTAGTTTATCCACATGACATGTTGGTCAGAGCTACCAATTATGAAGCCACACAGCCCTAAGCTCTCATCCTGACTCCGCCACGTACTTGCAGTTCACATCTGGGTAAGTCACTTAACCATTCTAAATCTCTTTATTTATCTTTAAAATGTGAATAATACCAAATTCATGAGATTGTTGTGAAGATTAAAATCATGTAAGAAATGTTGCCCAGTCTCTGACAAATTATAAGAGCATAAAAATGCTAGATATTATTTTCTTAATTGTTCTTTATTTTTATTTGCAAATTGGCCTGAAGATTATCATTCTCATCCCCTCAGAGAGACTCATTTATTGTCTCCAGATTGCACAGCTAGTGAGTAGCCAAATCATGATTTGAAACCAGACATCTCATTTTACAAGCTACAGTTTAGAGCTGTGAGACTACAGCCTATGCTCTTTCTAATATGATTGTTTTTACCTACTTTCTATATTAAATTATTATATTGAAATGTCTTCTAACTTCAGCTCTACCCTTTAATTCAGTTTACAGAAAAATCCAGTCATATTGTAGGAACTTCCTATTTATTTTTTTAAAAACAACTTTGTGTTTTTGTCTATTGATATTGACACAAAAGCAATATGACATAAAATGTAACTTCTTCAAAAGATAAGCATCAACTTGGAAAGATGATTAAGTCTGGATTGAGTCTATTTTAATAATCAATGTATCATTTATCTGTCAAATAATGTTGGCAGGAAGTAGACAATTAGATGTGTTTTGTTTAGATTTTGTAGGGTCCCTCGAATGATACTCTGCTTCTGTATCACTCTCCATGCCCCAAATCTTGAGACTTTCACTGAGCAAACATCATTTATTATTCATAAATAAACTGAATAAAGATACACTGTCTACCCTCAAGGAACTAACGTTCTAGTGATAAAGAGTGGCAGCTAAATAAATAATTCCACAAATGCAGCAAGCCTTATGGTAACAAAGTGCACAGGGTAAATGAAAGGACAGAGAAAGACTCTTAAATCAGTCTTAGGTAGAAAGTTTACAAGAGGAAGGGAGTTACTAAGAAAGGATCCTAAGAACAGGTATTGGCTTTAAAAAGTAAAAAAAAAAAAAAAAGGGAAGGAAAACACTAAAGCTTCCCTCACCTGTATTGCCCTGTTAGCAAAAGAAATGCTTAAACATTTAGAATGGTTTACAAATGACTGAATGCCAAACAGTTCTGGACATTGAAAATAGCTGCAGTTCATTTAATGCCAGCACAATAACAGTGTAGTAATATTGTCCTTGTATATTTCAGCAGTTTAATCATTCTCCTCAATTTTCTTAACTTGATCTTTATTGGCGTAGGGCAGCTGGCTTAGCATGTGGTGGTAGGTGCTATTAATTTGTAAAATACATTACACAGCAACAGCTTAAAAGAATCAAAGTTATTGTATGTCCTGACTCATCATGTCCTTGTTTAGATTAGCAGTGTATATTTTTACATATATTACATATATTAGAGGAATATTGGGGAAATTAAAACCATCAGAATGAAGAGACAGTATGGATATGGATGAAAACAGCAGTTTAAAATCAACAGTGATGACTACATGAACAAATTCTGTGGGTCACATTTTAGTCATATTTCTAACATATCATATGAGTAATCATAATTAACAATAATTTTAATAACGCCTTAATACTTTAGAGCCCTTGAATGTTAACGTACTTTCACTAATTAACCTTCTCTAAGCTCCCCACTGTCATATGAGGTAAATAAAACATGTCTAATCTCCTGTTGGTATGATAGCAACACACAGATTATGCACCTGAAAGTATCAGTGATTTAAAATAACATGTAATTGAGCCCTGTTATTCTTTCCATGGGTTAAATTCCATTCCAATCACCAACAGAGATATAATAGGGTGGTGGCAGCCTAGGAAATCACTCTAATTCAACACACCTTTGGAGAAGTTCTACCCCCCCCCCTCAAAAAAAAGGGAGGGAAACCCATTGTTGCAATAAGGACTTATTGAGTACCTACTACAGGACAAAAACAGGCTAGCTGTCAGAAATATAACAATAAAAATACAACCATGATCCCTCAGAGAGTCTACATACTATTTGGGGGATGAAACAGTAAAAATAGATGAGGAAATACAGGGTACTCTAACAGCAGATAGAAAAGACATGAAAAAGATTTTAATTCCTATAAAGGAGCTTAGATTTTATTCTAAAGACAAAATACAACTCTTTGAAGGATTTTTGCAGGAAAGTGATAAAAACTTGTTTCTAGAAAGGCCATCGGGCTTCCCTGGTGGCGCAGTGGTTGAGAGTCCGCCTGCCGATGCAGGGAACACGGGTTTGTGCCCCGGTCCGGGAAGATCCCACATGCCGCGGAGCAGCTGGGCCCGTGAGCCCTGGCCGCTGGGCCTGCGCGTCCGGAGCCTGTGCTCCGCAACGGGAGAGGCAATAGCGGTGAGAGGCCTGCGTACCAAAAAAAAAAAAAAAAAAGAAAGGCCATCAAGGCTCCACAAGAAAAATGGAGTAGTGGGAATAGACAGAAAGCAGACAGGTCAGTAAAGAGAATTTTGTGGTAATCCAGGTGAGAGGGAGCACCTGTAGTGTAGACACGGGGTGGAGATAAACTGATATATTTTAAATGATTAAGGAGGAAGACTCAACAGGACTCCTTATTTGACGGTGTGAAAGGTGACAAGGAAGAGGGGATAGTAAGATGACCCTCAAGTTTTCCATCTTTTAGGACAGAATGAATGGTGATGTTATTCCTTAAGAAAGGAGGGACCACTTCTATTTCTTTGTCAGTAAAATTTAAAAAGTGCTTATGCACAGAGAATTGTCTAAACAGTTATTACATTACTGTTACTTGTATTTTTCTCCCCCACTTTGAGATCAGGGGCCTTTGATGAATTTTAGTAGCCCTAGAATTTAGCAAATATTCAATAAATGTGTATAAGATAAATGAAAGAATGAATAAGTGAATGAATGATAAATTGCTGGATATTACTTCATTTGACATTTACATAATTTCTCAGGGGAAGGAAAAGTAGAGGTTTTTATATCTATTTTGCAGGTAAGAAATATTATATAGGATGGGTTGTAGCAGCTGGTCAAGGTTACCTAGCAGGTAAGCACAAAAACATAGGCTGAAATACAGTTCCTTTCACCACATTCCAGTGCTCTTTTCACTGCATTAACATATTTCTTGCTTATTACCTCCTTTTTCATTGTCTCAGTCCTAATGAAGTCCACATGAATTATGTGGTCTCCATTTCCAAATTAACCAAGAAGATGTGCACAGAATTTCCCCTTAATAAATTACTAGGTATCATGGGGCATCTCATAATCTACAAAATTACCATAATTAATGAGGGCATGTAGTTGGTGAGTGGATCCATCAAGCTGTTCCTAAGTTTTGCACAGCAGGTAAAAGATCAGATGCAAAGACTATTAGCATCCCATGGTCAGTTTGAGAGAAAACACACACACACACACACACACACGCACACGCACAGGTACACATATTAGAGGGCAAAATAAAATGCTCTCCTTCAATCTAAAAAGAAAAAACCACTTATGGTCAGTCTGCTGGGTGAATGTGATTGACAGAATAAAGGTGTTGCACCCACATAATCAAACCCAGGAGGCAAATGCAGAGTTGTGAGAATTTTGTACTGAGTTCCTGCAATCTCTGTAAATAGTTTTTACTTGGCTTTTGGAGAAATTAACAAAAGAAAAACAAGCATTCCGATTTTAGAAAACATAATAGGAAAGCAATGGTTTCTAAAATGTTGTAAAGCTAACCACTGTCAGTAGTTTCACCCTCTCATACACCTTAGCCTTCCAGGAGCTTCAGAAACACTGCTCAGTTTGAAACGTTATTAAACACAAACAAGGTTTTGACTATCTAGGAGCTTATAGAATAATACAGAAGATGGAAGGGAAATCGCATAATTGAAATGCAATGTGATCCATGCAGTAATAGAGATGTCCTGATTGGTGTGAAGCCGAATCAGAAAAGAGAAATCAGAAAGGTGACGGTGTGAATCTTGGCCAAGCTATTATAAAGTTTTGTAGACCAAAGAGGTCATAAACTTTTCTGAGTCATACTGCCCACATGTGCTAATAGAAAACAGTAATAGATTTTATCTCACATGTTATTAAAGAAGGACTTATTTACTGCTATGAAGGAATCTGCCACAGTTTGAGATTGTAGATGAGGTCTTAGCAAGTTTTGGGGAGATACATCACAATTTGTCAGGCAGCTGCAAGAAGGGAGCGCTCTGGATAAAGGGAACAGTGATGTACAAATTAGTGACAGTGTAAAACAGCACAGAGTCAAGTAATTCAGCAGACGCTCTGTCAGTACTCACCCTCAACTCCATTCTAGCTCCTTCTTTCCTGCCCTAGGAAACTGAACTAAATGACCTAGGAGGAAATCTATCTGCCCTCTTCCCTGCCTCTTATTTTATACCCCATGTTCATGTCATTCATGCCATCCAAGGATAACGGCAACTGGCAAACAAAGACAAACATCTCAGAAGAAATATCCCTCCTCTCTGAGCCTCAGTTTACTCATTTTAAAAGTCCACACAAGCTTAAAAACATTCTTGGGAAACAAATTCCAGACAAAAAGCCTAAAGCTCTGTCAGTTATCAGTTTATTCTCCCTCCATTCGAATCTTCCTCAAAGTAGTAGGCATTTTGCAGAAGGCAATCAAAGACATCGAGGACATTTGCGAAGAGTAGCCATTCCTAAATTGGGTACATTTTCTGGATTAGTACAATTCCAAATGAGAACAGAAAAAAGTACAATAGAAATACCAGTTTCTGTGATTGAGGCAGATATCTTCTAAACTTTAAAATAGCATTAAAAATTATAATGAGTCAGTAATTCTGAAAGCACTCTGCAATTAATATACACAAGCTCTAATGCCAATCACAGAGAAGTAAAAGCAAACAAAGCAGCTTAGAAAATGAGGCAGAAATAATACAATAAATGAGGGAGAAAGCATACAGATAAGCAAGAATAATCATGACCCCAGCATATATATAATATACACACACATATATATAAAGTGTGCTGATTTGTGAATTAATTATATATTAAGAGCTTATAGCTCAAGAAGAGGTTATGTAAATCACAGTGAATTCACACATGAGCAAAATGCTATACTAATTCTACAGAATCATATGTCCTTAGAGAAGAAAGATCTGGAAATAACAGTGTCAAATGTGCAGTCAAAATGACTTCGACATGTATCTGCTCATTTATAGAAAATAAATACAGAAAAGATAAGCCAGAAACTAATGAGATTGGTTACTTACAGGAGGTATGTTAGGAACAGGATGAAAAGGGTAAGGGATATAGGGCAGAACAGTGACACAGCTCTGAGTATACCTCAATGTATACTTCTGACTTTTGGAACTATGCTAAGATTTCCCATAGTCCAATCAATTATTCAATCAATTAATTAAATCAAAGATGGGATAAATATTAGAATATCTTACAAACATAAGCCTTATATACTTTAAATCAATAACCACATTGAAAAAGGTAAAAAAAGATAAAGAAAAGTAAAGAAAGAAGAAAAGTGATTACTTTTCTGTACCCGGTATTTTGACATTATATCCTCAGGCTGAAGGCAAAAAGAACTGTAAATAAAATTTGAACTCTTCTTAGTGGAATTGGTTTTCTCAGTGGTATGTGTAAGCAATTCCGAAACTACTTTCTGTGTATTCAGGACTCATAAAATAAGTAATTTTCTTGGAGTAATTATAGTTGTAGGTTTCTTACTGCTGGGGAAAGGAGTTACACTGTGAAAGGGGGAAGAGTAGAATGAATTCTGTGGTGTTGGATTGGAATTGGAGGTACCAGTATAGGCATTTTTTTAAAATGCAGATAGAAAGGTAAATAGATATATAGATAGATGCATAGAAATATGTGTGTGTGTGTGTGTGTGTGTACTTATATGCCTATCTCTGTTTGTTGAGAGAGACGGGGAGCAGTGACAACATAACAATGAGACCACCAGGTCCAAAATTATGATTTCTAATCCAAAATCTCTACTAAAAAATTAACTAAAATCAAGGCTTCTGGGCTTCCCTGGTGGCGCAGTGGTTGGGAGCCCACCTGCCGATGCAGGGGACACGGGTTCGTGCCCCGGTCTGAGAGGATCCCACATACTGCCGAGCATCTGGGCCCGTGAGCCATGGCCGCTGAGCCTGCGCGTCCGGAGCCTGTGCTCCGCAACGGGAGAGGCCACAACATTGAGAGGCCCGCGTACCGCAAAAAAGAAAAAAAAAACAAGGCTTCTGGAGAAATAGCTAATTCCAGAACTGAGGTTGAAAAAGTATAAGTCTGGATCATCTTGTAGGAAAAAAAAAAGTCTTCAAACAATTACAGAGACATATCTAAAAGAAATGTTCTGGCTCTAAAAGAGCCAGAACAGAGAAGCCTCACCCTGGCCAAATCTGTGACAGTCTGAGCATCCCAAATCTGAGATTATAGTCTTCGGAATAAAATAAGAATGTAAGAGCACAAACTGATGTAAATAATTGAATAAATATAGATGAGAGAGAAGGAAAATGCCAAATGCTAATTGAGGTAAGAATGATGGAATTAGAAAATGACCAATTAGCAGCATCATAGTAATAACTGATTCCACTATAAATCATCTCTGGATGCTAACACTAGTGAATTAGAGTTTGAGGAATAACAAGATATTGATAGTCTCAAAGGGTCTCCTTATAAGATAACCATTGTCAAAAAGAAGAAAATACAAAATTAAAATTGAGAAATATAACAGACACCACATAAATAGGTGATCAATGTTAATTTCAACAGCAATCATACTAATCAACACAATGTAACTGCTATTATAATGCTAGTAGAAGAGGAAGGAGGAGGAGGAGAAGAAAGAGGGGGAGGAGGGAGGGAAAAACTTCTGTGGTATTCCTGCCAGATAATGTAAAATTAACAGTTAATCACAGGAAACATCAGATAAACACAAACTGAAGGCTACTCTACAAAATAAGTGTCTTGTACTCTTCAAAAATGTCACGGTCAAAAAGGACAAAGATAAAAAAACGATTCCAGGTTAAAGGAAACTAAAAAATTGTGACAAATAATTGCAATGTGTAATCCCAAACTAGATCTTAAACTAGGGAAAAAAATGTACACACACACACACACATATATAGAGGATATTACTGGAGTAATTTTTGACATCTGAATAAAGTCTATGGCATTAATTTTAATTTCTTGATTAGATGATTGTCCTATGGTTATGTAGGAAAATATTCTTGTTTTTAAGAAATACTGAAGAATTCAGGGATAAAGGGGCATCATGTATCTAAGTTGCTCTCAAACAGTCCAGAAAAATGTTATATATATATATATATATGTGTGTGTGTTTATTTGAGAGCATAAATACACAAGATGAGGCAACACTCCTGTGATCTGCAGTGCATGGAGCCCAAGGGGGCCAAATCGAGAGAGTATATTGGCACACACAAACAAAATGACTACTTAGGCAGATTATTCAAACACATTATCATCCCAAAGGAGACAGATCAAGATCAAGTTAGTTAGACCAAGTACAAAACAGTAAGTCAGTGCCTGAGAGACAGCTCCTGAACAAATTTCCTGGAAGAGGGTTTAGACTGCATTCGGTTTCTATGTAGTTCATTTGGCTTCTTTTCTTGACTAGGAAGAAGCCATTTAAAGTACCTCTCCCTGAAAGTTGGACAGCCGCATGTAAATCAGTGAAGTTAGAACAAACCCTCATACCATACACAAAAATAAACTCAAAATGGCTTAAAGACATGACACCATAAAACTCTTAGAGAGAACATAGGCAAAACATTCTCTGACACAAATTGTACCAATGTTTTCTTAGGTCAGGCTCCCGAGCCAATAGAAATAAAAGCAAAAATAAACAAATGGGACCTTATCAAACGTACAAGCTTTTGTATAGCAAAGGAAACCATAAACAACACGATAAGACAACCACAGAATGGGAGTAAATATTTGCAAATGATGCGATGAACAAGGGCTTAATTTCCAAAATATACAAACAGCTCATACAGCTCAATTAAAAAAAAACCAAAAACAAACAACCCAATTGAAAAATGGGCAGAAGACCTAAATAAACATTTCTCCAAAGAAGACATACAGATGGCCAACAGGTACATGAAACGATGCTCAACATCATTAATTATTAGAGAAATGCAAATCAAAACTACAATGAGATACCACCTCACACTGGTCAGAATGGCCATAATTTAAAAGTCTACAGACAATAAATGCTGGAGAGGGTGTGGAGAAAAGGGAATCCTCCTACACTGTTGGTAGGAATGTAAATTGGTGCAGGCACTGTGAAAAACAGTATGGAGGTTTCTCAAAAAACTAGAAATAGAATTGACATATGATACTGCAATCCCACTCCTGGGCATATATCCAGACAAACTATAATTTGAAAAAATACATCCACCCCATGTTCACTGCAGCACTATTTACAATGGCCAAGACATGGAAACAACCTAAATGTCCATCAGCAGATGAATGGATAAAGATGTGGTATGTATATACAATGGAATACTACTCAGGCACACACACACACACAAAACATGAATAACGCCAATTGCAGGAACATGGATGGACCTAGAGATTATCATATAGAGTGAAGTAAGTCAGAAAGAGAAAGACAAACATCATTTGATATCACTTATATGTGGAATCTAAAAAATGGTACAAATGAACTTATTTATAAAACAGAAATAGACCCACAGACATAGAGAACAGACTTGTGGTTGCCAAGGGGGAGGGGAGGTTGGGGAGGGATGGACTGGGAGTTTTGGATTATCAGATGCAAACTATTATATACAGAATGGATAAACAACAAGGTCCTACTGTATAGTACAGGGAACTATATTCAATATCCTGTGATAAACTATAATGGAAAAGAATATGAAAAATAATGTATATGTATGTTGAACTGAATCACTTTTCTGTATAGTAGAAATTAACACAAAATTGTAAGTCAATTATACTTCAATAAAATAAATTTTTAAAACAAATAAATAAATAAAGCACCTCTCCCTGGCCAAAATTTGTAGACTTTTTTTTCCTTTACTGTTTTTTATTTTTAATTTTTTTTACAATAGGTCCTTGTTGGTTATCTATTTTAAATATAGCAGTATGTACATGTCAATCCCAAATTCTCAATCTACCCCTCTCCCCCAGCCTTCCCCCTGGTAACCATAAGTTCATTCTCTAAGCCTGAGTCTGTTTCTGTTTTGTAAATAAGTTCATTTGTATCTTCTGTTTTTTAGATTCCACATATAAGTGATATCATATAATATTTGTCCATCTCTGTCTGACTTACTTCACTTAGTATAATAATTTCCAGGTCCATCCATGTTGCTGCAAATGGCATTATTTCATTCTTTTTCATGGCTGAGTAATATTCCATTGTATATACATACCACATCTTCTTTATCCATTCATTTGTTGATGGACATTTAGGTTGCTTCCATGTCTTGGCTATTATAAACAGTGCTGCAATGAACACTGGAGTGTATGTATCCTTTTCAACCATGTTGTTCTCCAGATATATGCCCAGGATGGAGACTGCTGGATCATATGGTAATTCTATTTTGAGTTTTTTTAAGGAACCTCCACACTGTTCTCCACAGTGGAGAACAATTTACATTCCCAACAATGGTGTAGGAGGGTTCCTTTTTTTTCCACACCCTCTCCATAATTTATTGTTTGTAGATTTTTTGATTATGGCCATTCTGACTGGTGTGAGGTGATATGTCATTGTCATTTGGATTTGCATTTTTCTAATAATTAGTGATATTGAGTATCTTTTCATATGTTTGTTGGCCATCTGCATGTCTTCTTTGGAGAAATGTCTATTTAGATCTTCTGCCTATTTTGTTTTTAATTTATTTATTTTATTTTTTATTTATTTTGGGCTGCATTGGGTCTTCATTGCTGTGCGCGGGCTTTCTCTAGTTGTGGTGAGCAGGGACTACTCTTTGTTGCAGTGCGCGGGCTTCTCATTGAGGTTGCTTTTCTCATTGCGGAAAATGGGCTCTAGGTGTGCAGTCTTCAGTAGTTGCAGCATGCGGGCTCAGGAGTTGTGGTTCATGGGCTCTGGAGCACAGGCTCAGTAGTTGTGGCACATGGGCTTAGTTGCTCTGCAGCATGTGGGATCTTCCCAGACCAGGGATCACACCCGTGTCCCCTGCATTGGCAGGAAGATTCTTAACCAATGCACCGCCAGGGAAGTCTCTGCCCATTTTTTGATTTGTTTTGTTTTGTTTTGTTTTTTGTTTATTTTGTTTTTGGATATTGAGCTGCATGAGCTGTTTGTAAATTTTGGAAACTAATGCCTTGTCAGTCGCAATATTTATGAATATTTTCTCCCATTCTGTGAGCTGTCTTTTCATTTTGTTTGTGGTTTCCTTTGCTGTGATACTATATCTAGAAAATCCTAAGGATGCTACCAGAAAGCTACTAGAGCTCAACAATGAATTTGGTAAAGTTGCAGGATACAAAATTAATACACAGAAATCTGTTGCATTTCTATACACTAATAACTAAAGATTGGAAAGAGAAATTAAAGAAACAATCTCATTTATCATTGCATCAAAAAGAATAAAATACCTAGGAATAAACCTACCTAAGAGACAGAAGACCTGTACTCTGAAAACCATAAGATGCTGATGAAAGAAATCAAAGATGATACAAACAGATGGAAAGATATACCATGTTCTTGGATTGGAAGAATCAATATTGTTAAAATGACTATACTACTCAAGGCAATGTACAGATTCAGTGCAATCCCTATCAAATTACCAATGGCATTTTTCACAGAACTAGATCAAAAAATCTTAAAATTTGAATGGAGACACAAAAGACCCCAAATAGCCAAAGCAATCTTGAGAAAGAAAAGCAGAGCTGGAGGAATCAGGCTCCCTGACTTCAGACTATACTACAAAGCTACAGTTATCAAAACAGTATGGTACTGGCACAAAAACAGAAATATAGCTCAATGGAACAGGATAGAAAGCCCAGAAATAAACGCATACCCTTTTGGTCAATTAATCTATGACAAAGGAGGGAACACTATAAAATGGATCTCTTCAATAAGTGGTACTAGGAAACTAGGACATTCTTTAACACTATACACAAAAATAAACTCAAAATGGATTAAAGACCTAAATGTAAGACCAGATACTATAAAACTCTTAGAGGAAAATATGGGCAGAACACTCTTTGACATAAATCACAGCAATCTTTTTCAATCCATCTCCCAGAGTAGTAGAAATAAAA
This sequence comes from Pseudorca crassidens, assembly GCF_039906515.1. NCBI lineage: Eukaryota > Metazoa > Chordata > Mammalia > Artiodactyla > Delphinidae > Pseudorca > Pseudorca crassidens. The sequence continues at coordinate 60,234,995 of NC_090304.1, forward strand.
ACAAAAATCAACAAATGTAGACTTTTTGATGATAGCTATTCTGATAGGTTGTCAGGTGATATCTCATTATTGTTTTGATTTGCATTTCTCTAATACTTAGTGATGTTGAGCATCTTTTCATGTGCCTGTTAGCTTTTCATGTGCCTGTTAGCCATCTGTGTGTGTATATATATATATTTTTTCTTTTTTATGGAAAAATGTCTATTCCAGTCTTCTGCTCATTTTTTAATTGGGTTATTTGGGTTTTTTTTTATATTGAGTTATATGAGCTGTTTAGATATTTTGGATATTAACCCCTTGTTTGCCACATTATTTGCAAACATATTCTCCCATTCCATAGGTTGTCTTTTCGTTTTGTCAATGTTTGTCTTTGCTGTGCAAAAGCTTTTTTCCATTTGTTAATTTTTGCTTTTATTTCTTTTGCCTTAGGAAACAGATGCAAAAAAAATGTTGTGGAGAAAAGGGACCCCTTGTACACTGTTGTTTGGAATGTAAATTGGTTCAGCCACTACAGAAAACAGTATGGAGGTTCCTCAAAAAACTAAAAATAGAACTACCATATGATCCAACAATTCCACTTCTAGGTATATATCCAGAAAAAACGAAAACACTAATTCAAAAAAATACATAGCAGCACTATTTACAGTAGCCAAGATATGGAAGCAACTCATGTGTCTATCAACAGATGAATGGATAAAGAAGATGTGGTGTGTATGTGTATATGTATATACACACACACATACACATACATACACAATGGAATATTACTCAGCCATAAAAAAGAATGAAATTCTGCCATTTGCTGCAATGTGGATGGACCTAGAGAATATTATAGTGAAATAAGTCAAAGATTAATACTGTGTGCTATCACTTAAATGTGGAATCTAAAAAATATTGATAATACAAACAAATCTATATAGTAGGACAGAAACAGACTCACAGGCATAGAAAACAAACCAGTGGTTACTAGTGGGGAAAAGGAAGGGAGGAGGGGCATGATAGGGGTATGGGATTAAGAGATACTACTACTACTTTTATACTACTATGTATAAAATAGATAAGCAACAAGGATATATTGTGTAGCATGGGGAATTACAGCCATTATCATGTACTAACTTTTAATGAAGTATAAACTGTAAAACACTGAATCAGTATGCTATACACCTGAAACTAATATAATATTGTAAATCAACTATACTTCAATAAATAAATAATAATTTTTTTAAAAAACAAAACAAAAATTATCTCTCCCCAAAATAAATAGGATCTTCTCTGTGAAACATACTAATCTCATTCTGATATGTTCTGAGGTAGATGGCAGGTTTCCACGCCTGTTTCACTAGTTTTTACTTTTCTGGTCCTAGATCAGGTACTAGAGCTGCCCAAGGAACTATGTTAAATATAGCACCAATTTCCCATCTAGAATTGCCAAAGAAGATCACAAAGACACAGGATGGAAAAAGGATTCCCCTGGAGTATGATGAAGCCAAAAATGATGGAAAGAAAACTGGCATAAAATAGGAGAGACAGTTGTTTTTTGGAGATGATGCCTTGACCATTTCAATTATCCTGAAGGAATGCAAGCAGTAGCCCTCAGGCAGCCACATTCTCAGTAGTGGTAGCTAGAAGATCCATGGCTGGAACAAAATATCTGCTTATAATGACAATGCTTCCACATGGGATGGAGTTAGAATTATAGCTATCTACCCAAGAGGAAAAGAAAGGAACGTCTCTGAGAAACTTAGGGGTAGAAAAACCTTTTTTCCTATTTTCTTTCCCAGATAGGCAGAGGTGGGCTGTGAAAACTGATTATTTAGAACTTGGCCTTGTGAGAGAACACTTGTTGTGGATTATATGTAGAATTGTGAGTCTCTGGAAGCTCTCTTGTGGGGCAGGCAAGGAGACATGGCATAGAATAGTATTATCAACATTTGACATTTGTTTTTTGGCCTTACCTTTTGATCAGCCTGTCTGGTGTTCTATCAAGTTCTGATCCTTCTTTCCATGTTGACTTTTTTTTTTTTTTTACACCATTGTGCCTTTATATTAAATGGGACCAAATAAGGGGTCAGTCACCTTGCCAACAAGAAGATTGTAGAGCAATGCAACTTCCTGAAATTTAGGAATTCTGATGTGGCATTTATTCATTGTTTCTTTTTGTCAGTAAAATAGTTAATACATGTTATTATTAGGCCATTAGTGGCCATGAAAGGGTGTTGTAAAAATTTTTTAACCAAGAGATAGAAATTTAGGATGGATATTTATTGAAAATATATAATTCTTAAAAATTTCTAGAAAGCAATGTAAATTACTTTCCTCTGAGATATGTCCTCATTGCTGAAATAGAAGTATAGTGCACTAAAATGAACACTTAAATATGTCTTCCAATTCTCAGCTTCCTTACTAGAATTAAAAAGAGGGAAGAGAAAGAGAAAGACAGAGAAAGAAAGGGAATAAAAATTTCTTGATGTGCATAACAATACCTTATAGAACCAGAAAGGTGAAGCAGCTTACAGCTTGCTTATGATCATAGAACAAGTTAGCAATGTGACTAGGCAGAAAATATGCTCTCCTGGCCCTGATTTGAATAGTCTAAAATATACTCTATTAATAAAACAAGTAATAAAATGTTACTAAAAGTAATTGCTTTGAATCCAATTAGAAGCAGTCTTTGTCACTTAGTAATTTCTGCAAACAAGAAAACCCATAAAACAAAAAAGAATCCTACCCATTTTCAAAGAGACTGAGAAATCCTTATAAAAGGATTCTTCTGTGAAAGTCTTCTGATGGACATGTTTTTAAGAGTCTCAGAAGGAGGATGAAATCAGTGAAATAAATGTTTACAAAGGATTAAGTTCTGCAAATCATGTCCCTTCCTTAGACCAGCTTTCCTGGCAGACTTGGTATCATGGATTGGTGCATGTCTTTACTTCTTTGGATTTATGAGTCTCCTCACACAGAATCAAAGCCATAAAGAGCTTAAGAACTTTACATTCCATATCAACTCCCATTTATTTATTTATTTTTTTTGCGGTACGCGGGCCTCTCACTGTTGTGGCCTCTCCCGTTGCGGAGCACAGGCTCTGGACGCACAGGCTCAGCGGCCATGGCTCACAGGCCCAGCCACTCCGCGGCATGGGGGATCTTCCTGGACCGGGGCATGAACCCGTGTCCCCTGCATCGGCAGGCGGACTCTCAACCACTGCGCCACCAGGGAAGCCCTCAACTCCCATTTATTGACTACAGTCATTGAGCTACCATTCTGGGTACTTTTATATGTATTGCCTGATTAAAAATCTGCATAATGCCTCTGTGTGGAACTCATTCATTCATTTATTCAGCAATAGTTGATTAAGCACTACCATGGGCACTGTCCAAGGTACTGGATACAGAGATTACGTTCTCTCAGCCCTCAGGAAATCTACTCTGGAGGAGGAGGCAGACAAGTAAAAGGCCATTTCAAAACAGCAAAGTAAGACTTTCCAGAAGAAAGCCCAGAAGAATTCTACAAAGGCAAATAGGAGTAGCACTACTTAAGCCAGGTGCGGGAAGATCAGGGGCTGCCAAGGAAGGCTTGCAGAGCTGAATGATAAGATTAATAAAGTAAAAGAGTCCAAGAAGACTTTTTTTTTTTTTTTTTTTTTTTGCTGTACGCCGGCCTCTCACTGTTGTGGCTTCTCCCATTGCGGAGAACAGGCTCCGGACGCGCAGGCTCAGCGGCCATGGCTCACGGGCATAGCCGCTCCGCAGCATGTGGGATCTTCCCAGACTGGGACACGAACCCATATCCCCTGCATCAGCAGGCAGACTCTCAACCACTGCGCCACCAGGGAAGCCCCAAGAAGACATTTTTATATTCATTTTCATTTGATAACCTGAAACTTGGAGGAGTGAATAAATTTCTCAAGGTCATACAGTGGTTATATACATATATGTTAACTGCTAATAAATTTATATGTTTATACAATATCCAAAGTATGGGTTTGCCCCATATTAACTAGGACTAATCCTTCAGCGGTCTTTAATCTTTAATTGAAGCTGTTTTTATATAAGTATGCTATTTTACATTTACTCAATTTTTGAGGGGAGAAATTCTTCAACATTCTTCTGATAATGTGCTTCTACTGCATTAGTCAAGGTTCTCTGGAGAGATAGAATCAATAGGAGTTACATGTGGAATTTATTATAGGAATTTCTCACTCATTAGTGGAGAATGTGAAGTCCCACAGTCTGTCCTCTGCAAGCTGGAGAACCAGGTAAGTCAACGGTATAATTCAGTATGTGTCAGAAAGCCTAAGAACCAGGGGAGGGCTTCCCTGGTGGCGCAGTGGTTGAGAGTCCACCTGCCGATGCAGGGGACACGGGTTCGTGCCCCGGTCCGGGAGGATCCCACATGCTGCGGAGCGGCTGGGCCCGTGAGCCATGGCCGCTAAGCCTGTGCGTCTGGAGCCTGTGCTCTGCAGTGGGAGAGGCCACAACAGTGAGAGGCCCAAAAAAAAACAGGGGAGACAATGGTGTAACTCCCAATCTGAGGCCAAAGACCTGAAAACCAGGAGCTCCAATGTCCAAGGGCAGGAAAACCTAGATGGCTCAGTTCAAGAAAGAGAGAGGGAATCTGCCCTTTCTTTGCCTTTTTGTTCTGTACGGACTCTCAACAGATTTGATGATACCTGCCCACATTGGTGATGGAGATCCTTTACTCAGTCTACTGAATCAAACACTGAATCTCTTCGAAAAACACCCTCAAAGACACACCCAGAAATAATTTTTTTTACCAGCTATATAGGCATCCCTTAACGTAGTCAAGTTGACATTAAATTAGCTATCACAGCTATCTTATTCCTTTCTGTATTCTATGGGAACTGGGAGAAATAAAGATTAAACTAGTGCATTATTCCAGTGGCTGTATTAAAAATAAAGGGGTAGAACATCACTCTCCTCACAGTGGCAATACATATACCAAGAACAAGAGCTGTGTTTAAGATTCCAGGAGTAAATTAAAACACACATGGTTTTAGGAGTAAATATTCAAAAAAGTTGGGTCAAATGCTTCATTTCGAAGAAGAAATCTCATGCTGTTTTCCCAAACAACTCCTCTACTTTTCTGAATTCTCTTTTACAGAGAACATCAACAACTTCCCATACTCAGAATAGCATTAGGGAGTCACTGAGAGTCATAGCAGTGACGTCACACACACACACACACACACACACACCCCTTTCTCTAGTCTCTCAACTCTCTGTGGCATAAAACATTAAATCTGTGCTTTGGACTACAAACCTCTATGTGATCTGGCCCCTACCTCCTTCTCCAAACTCATCTCAGACTCACTTCTTAGTTTCCTGGAAGTGTCAAGCTTTTATCTACCTCAGGGGCTTTTAAACATGCTGGGTTTTTGGTTGTTGTTTGTTTGTTTGTTTTAGCTGCTAATATAACTGACTCCTACTCATTCTTCAAGTGTCAGCTCACATCCTGAGAGAGGCCTTCCTAATTGCCTGGGTCTTAATTAGTTTTGCCCTTTTATTCTATTTCAAATACTACTACTTCCTTTTTAGAATTATGTCTTGCTGGTCTATTATTTTAAATGTATGTGTATCTTATAAGTTTCTTAAAGACAAGATGTGTGTTTTTTTTAGGTTCACCACTCAGGACTCACAACATAATTTGTGGTGTCTGGTGCAAAATGAAAATGTGGTCCCTTATTCAAAACCAATCTCAAGCATTCAACATTGGACCAAGCACAGCACCCTTTTGAGAGCGGAACCCTGTGTAATGGCACAGACCACACACAACATGAAGCTGGCCCTGTGGTCACTTTACATCTAGGGTCTACCACGATAACTGGTAAAAAAGAACTGAACAAACACATTTAATGTAATGAATAAATTACTGGTTGATGAAATATAGTGACACATCTTTATACTAGTATGTGAATAACTTATTCAGAATCTTCCCAAGGAACACATTTTGAGGAGAAAAATGGAGAGAATGTAAGGCACAGTGAATCAATGAGAAAAGGGAATGAAATAGAGGAAGCCAGAGGCACAAAAATTCACCTTCAGAATTTTCCTTGGAGTCATCTTTCCTCTATGAAAAAACCTAGAAAAGGATTCTCAAAAAGTGAAATAAGAATTTGACTTTTTAGGGAAAAAAATGACATTTTGAATACATGAAATGTTCTAGGCACATGGTTCTTTCACATGTACTATTTCATTTTACCTTTCTCAATAACTATTAGAGATATATTTTTTCCTTCCTTACCTCTACTGAAGAAAGCTATAGTTCAGAGAGGTTAGATACTTTACCTAATTTCACAAAGTGGATTATTTTGAGGGCTGGAATAAAGTTTTATACCTAAGATAATATTGCCATTCTATGCCTCAGGTGACCCCACGATGTGGGGTGCCTTCCTTGAAATTCTCTAGATCCTACTATTGCACGTGAGACTGGGTGGGGCTGGCAATGCCATCAGGGTAGAATGCCATGAGCCTGGGACCACCTGGTCCCAAGTTTTTCCCTCTGAACTTCTATGGCCACCTTTGAGCACAGGGTCAACCAGCTCTGAAAAGTCAAAAATTGAAAAAGAGATTCAATATAGTGCCCAAGTCTTCTGATCCAGCAATCCCTTCCCTTGGGATATAGCCAAAGGAGATGACTCAACAGTGGAAAATGAGTCCAGATTTCCTATTCATTGTAATATTTTCTATAAATGTAAGAGAAAATGTTTTATCTATTTCATTGCCACTGATTTAGTGAGAAATTCGGGCAAATGGAAATTACAGAAAGGAAATAAATAAATTCTAATACAATAAGTGCTAAAAGACAGTATTTCCCAAAGTGTGGTCTAAAGACCACCTATTTCAGAAACACCTGTTTATTCATCATGCAGATTCCTGGGCCCCACCTCATGGTCCACACTTGGCCCTTGACCTTGATTGAGCCCCCTGTGTCATACAGGACTCTCACTAGTCTGAATTCTGATCACAGTGTTGCCTCTGGTCTATAGCCAAGGGTGGCAGGAATAGAGGCCAGGATTCCTGTACCCTGTGCATGCCCTGACACAGGCACCCAGTGTGGTCACCTTACTCCCTCTGTAGGATCCAGGCCACATGTCTATCAGGATTCTGGGGGTAGCTCCCCCTATCTTCTCTGCAAAGTCAGTTGGTTCTCCTGATTAATGTTGTCTATTCCTTCTACTTTATTCTGTGGGTACTGCTCTCCAAATTTGATCTTATGCTTTATCAAGTGAGGAGCAAACATTTCTTAATTTGATTAGGACCACTTTTCTCATTCTCCTGTGGACTCTTGCCTATCTGCCCCGCTTGTGTCAGTATGCAGAAAGTAGCATCCTGGTCAACACTGCATGAGAGAGACCACATTCTATATAAGAACCCAGTAAATACGAGTTCAACTGGAGACATGATTGAAAGAATTTTCTCTATACTTACACTATAAAGTACTGAATGATACGCTTAACACGATCAGAAAATTAATTATTAATCATATGCACTGCATAGTCTGGGTATGACTTGCATTTGTGGTCACCATCAATGAGCCACAGTAGCAATTTTTGAGAGAGTCACTGGAAGCCAGTATTCACAGGTGGCACTGTGCATAATGAATGTGCTACATGATGAAGCATCATGAATAATGGTGTAACCAGCATCAAATAAGAGGAATTAGGGAACTGAAAAGGCAGGTAAATCTATGTTGTTTTAAGCAAATAAGTCCTGAAGAGCCATGGCATTTTGACTATTGAGACCACTGCTACATTTTTTTCATGGTAGGAGATGAAATTAGCCAGGAATAGCATATTTGACAATAAATATTTGACCTGAACAGGAAGAAACAGTGCCTGAACACTATGAAGAATCTTCAAATGCATTGAATGGACAATAAACAAATGAGTACCTCTTCTCTACACATTCATTGTATAATCTTCATTGATAAATCACTATATTCTACATGGACCCATGAATTGCGTATTTTTTATATATATATATATATATATATATATACATACTTTTTTTTTTTTTTTTTTTTTTGCGGTATGCAGGCCTCTCACTGTTGTGGCCTCTCCCATTGCAGAGCACAGGCTCCGGACGCGCAGGCTCAGTGGCCATGGCTCACGGGCCCAGCCGCTCCACGGCATGTGGGATCTTCCTGGACCAGGGCATGAACCCGTGTCCCCTGCATCGGCAGGCGGACTCTCAACCACTGTGCCACCAGGGAAGCCCTGCGTATTATATTTTTAAAACAAATTGTTGATATTAACAAAATGAGGCCTCATAAAAATATTTTTGGGCCCATGCATACCCTGGTCCAAGAGGTATAAACCCAGCTCTTTTAGAGAAGCAGCCATACTCCTTACAGTCTATTAAGTAACCAACACAGCAAAGAAGATAATGCATTTGACTTCTGAATGCCTGGGGAAACATGTGTTCTCCAGTGTGAAAGGAGAAAAATAAGCACAATATTTATTGAGCAATAAAAGTTAACTTTTTGTGAGGGAAACTGAATTACCTTTAACCAGAAAACTGTGTTTACTATTACAGAAGATAAATCTTAGGCTTAAGAATAGGAGGCAGGCTGTATAGATGCACCCAACTGTGTAGATAATTACAACAGAGAGTTATAGCTGTTAACCTGGTAGTTTGGACCAGTGCTCCACAGCATCGAAGTTAAAAGGAGGCACAATTCCTGTTCGGAGTTTTGTTCCCTGGGTCAAGTGCTGTTTGATTATTAGGCCCCACTAGTTTTGAGGAGCATTTTCAGAAGCCATTATGCAGTGACTTGGCAGTAAATGTCCTCTCCCACTACCAGCATGTGGCCATGCATAAAGTCATCCAACACCTTGAGCCTCACTTGGCTCATTTGCCAAATGCAGAGAACAGTGGAGACAGCAGAGCTGAATCATTGCCTATGGCCTTGAGCTGGTACCTAGTGGGCACTAACATTCTTTATATCTGGCCTTTCAATACCTATAGTCCAAACTGTTTAAGGTCCTCTTTAACTTTTTTTAAACTTCAGGGCCATATTTCTTAAATACTCTGAAAAATCTGGATATTGGAAAGGTTAGGTGGTAAAATGTCTTGTTAGAGATAGTGTTTTAGATTCTTCTCCCTCCCTAGAATCCAAGAGGAATCAAGAAGCTTATATAATGCCTGCCTGAAAAAAATGGTTCACCATGTATCAACATCCCTTGTGAACGTTTTGGTTTCTATTCCAACAGTATCTGTTTGTTGCTCTGTGCTGGATTTAGCCTGGATATCTTTCAGAGAGACATCCAAGTTATCTATAGCTCTCTCCATCTAAGTTCCTATGGGACTGGAAACTGATCAAATAATACTCCAATCCATTCAACACCTACCCTTTTTCACCTTGAAGAGAAAGATATTTTCCGGCTCAGGAAATATAGGCCTACCTATTATCCAAGTTTCAGAACTACTCCCCTGACACCTCTACTCTTTTCAGAAGATATTGTGAAATGATTGTCAAGATTCAAAGCTTTGCTTGCCCTCAGAAGTGGAAGGTAGAGAAACAGGAAGAAAGAGTGGCTTTACTTTGCGTGTCTTTCTGAAATGGCAAAAATAAGCACAAATTAATACCTTCCTTTAAAGAACTGGAAGCCCAGGATGTAATTTGCAACTCCATCTTCCTCACTTCCAACATTCATTCAAACACCAAATCCTACAGATTCCACTCCTCCAATAAGTCCCAACTCCTCCCACTTCTCCCCAGCCTCCTTGGCAATATCCAAGGTCAGGCAGCCATCAGTCCTCACCTGGGCGACTGCCACAACCTGGTGAATGGTCTCCTACTCCACTGCTGATCTGTTCAGATCACATCTCCACAGAACAATGAAAAGGATTTCTCCAAAATGTGAATCTGTATATGTTGACAGCCCTTTTAAAAAAATCTTTGCTTCTTGTCCTTCAGATGAAATGCAAGCCCCTTACCATGGCCTTTCTTGATCAGACACTACTATTCCATTCAGTGTTTCCTCTTACTACTCAAGTACCTTGAACCAAATAGAAATGATTCCATTCCTTCAGTTACAGTGGACCCTTTCTTCTCTTAGACTCTGTTAAAGTTGTTCTCCAGGCCAACTCACTCTCTGTGTGGATAATTTCTCCCTAGTTCTTCAGGCATTAGCTCATATGTCACTTCATCTGAAAGAACGTTTTGGACTGTGTAGTGGGATGCATGCCATGTCATTTCTTCTGTAGTGCCATATATTCTCTTCACACTTTAGAATTACTTGTTTAGTGCTAATCTTCATTAGATTATCAATCAATGTTACGAAAAAAAGGTACCATTCAGTCTTATTTGTCTAGTCTAGTAGCTAACGTTGTGAGTGTTGCATAAATATCCATTTGATGAATGCATAACGAAACAAGGAGTAGAATTCTTGATATCCTAATTATGGCCTTGGAGGTGTTATAAACAATATTCAACTTGAAGTCTATTGTAATTTGTCCATTTATTTTAATAGTGTTTCAATTCCAGAATTAAACTACCAAAACCAATTCCAGAATTAAACTACCAAAACCAGATGAAAAATCTTTTTCTTAATGTACAACTCATTTTTCTTAACTTGTAATTTTTATGGAAAATATTTGAAACAACTATTTTAGAATAATATGAACAAAGTACTATAGAAACTAAAATAAAGACTGTTGATTCTGGTCTTCACAGATGTATGAATGGAATTAATAAACTGTATCCCTTTTGAATCTTATCTGGAGCAAACCTACAGTGAAATATTCTGAAATTTGGAACCAAAAGACATGAGTTTTAATCAACTCTAAATCACTTAACTTTAAATGTAACCTTAAAGCTTTTACTTCATCTCTGAGCTGCAGAAGCCACAAGTGCAAAATAAAGGAAATAAATTCACTTCACCTTTCATGAGATAATGTAGAAGAAATATGTAGGTAGTGATTGGATGGCAGAATCCATCCAAGGCTCTGCTTGAGTACTAGATCTCATTTAATAGTTATGCTACTTCAACATTTTTCAGTCTACTTAGCTATAAAATAGGTCCAATAATATCTAATTTATAAGCCTACCTGATTAATTACCTGAGATGACATTAGTAAAGCTGCTTGGTAAATATTAGTTATTATCTCTCTGAAAACAGAAGGAATTTCTTTATCCTTAGCCTTGCACACAGAGAATTCAAGGATAGGAAACCAGAGGCTCAGATTCAGTTGACACTAAGGATGCAAGCCTTTCTAATTACATCATATTGGGCATTCATTCTAATGCTTTAGTCTCCAAATATTTACATCGCAAAAGAACAAAATGATCTCCGTTTATTCTCTGATGCCACTTATATTCAAATGCTTTTTTACAGTACTTTGCCCTTTGAAAAGCCTGCATCATGCCTTTCTTTACAACAAAGTATGCCATAAAAAAAAAAAAAACACCTTTTGTAAGATTTTCTTAAGTTGAACTGCTTTAAACTTGTCTAGCTAGAGGTAAGTTGTGCTTTAATTTGTAAATTAGATGATACAAATCATGGATGAAGCACCTTTGGGCAAATCTGCCAAAGAATAATTGTGAACCCTAATTGGTCTGAGTCAAAGTAACATAGGATGTAGACATAATACCACCTGGTTACGCTGACCTTCCTTCAAGCAAAAGCTCTTGGTTTACAAACTTATATTTAGAATGGATAAACAACAAGGTCCTATTGTATGGCACAGGAAAGTATATTCAATATCCTGTAATAAACCATACTGGAAAAGAATTTTTTTAAAAATCTCTTGGTTTTTTCACCGTTCATGGGCAGCTTCAGTAAAACCCAAATCATACAATTAATAAGAGGTTCACTGTAGAGCCTCTCAGTAGGCTGTTACTTATACCCATGATTCTTAAATAAACCATATAAGAAAAGGCCCTACTTGCTCAAAGTGATCCCTGAGAACCTACAAAGAGCAGAACTCCACCTTATATTTAGAAGGAGTCTGATATGTCACCTAAAAATTGAGAATGTCCAGAGAGAGGACAAAATTTGCACAAGATCAAACAAATTTTTTCTATAATGTATGTACACTTCTGGCTATGGGTTTCTATTCCTTCAATGAATTCACTTAAAATATATATTCAGTGCCCATATATCTATCATTGAGCAAGACAGACAGAATCCTTATCAGAGAACTTACATTCTAGTGGACTCTATTTTTACACTTTGATAAGCCCTTCAAAGAAAATGTACAGGGTGACATAGAAAATAAAAGTCACATGAAAGGTAGTATCTCAGGAAGATTGGTCAGGAAAAGCCTCTTGGAAAAGACTGTGTTTGAGCTAACACCTAAATTTGCGAAGAAACTAGCTATGTAAAGATCTAGGGAAAAGAACATCCCAGGCAGCAATGAACTCAAGAGAAAGGAGTCTGAGGCAGGAACACAATGGAGACTAATGTGGAAGGGAAGAGAAATACCAGTGAGGTCAGAAAAATATCACTGATTTTAAAAAATAAATAAATAAAACTCCCATTCATTATTGGTGGGAAGGCAAAATGTTACAATTGCTTTGGAAACCAAACTAAACAATCTTACCATACAGTCCATCAATCACACTTCTTGGTATTAACGCAGAAGAGTTGAAAATTTGTCTGTACAAAAACCTGCACATGGATATTTATAGCAGCTTTATTCATAATTGCTAAAACTTGTAAGCAATCAATATATCCTTCAGTAGATGAATGGATCAGTAAACTGGTGGATGGAACATTATTCAGCACTAAAAAGAAATCAGCTATCAAACCATGAAAAGACATGGGGGAAATTTAAAGCATACTCCAAAGTGAAAGAAGTCGACATGAAAAGGCTATGTATTGCATGAGTACCATTATATGGCATTCTGGAAAAGGCAAAATTATGGACAGCATAAGATCAGGAAGGAGTTAGAGGGGTAATCATTCTGGTGGGAGATGTTGATAGTGGGGGAGATTGTGTGTGTGTGTAGAGGGAGTGTCAGGGGATATAGAAGAACTCATTTTACTTTCTTCCTAATCTTTTTGTGAACCTAAAAATACTCTTAAAGTCTATTAAAAGTGAAAAAAATTATTAAACCATCTGGTTGATAAATCTGGTATTATCCCCACTTGGGGTGATGTGAGCTAACTGAATCATACAGCTAAAGGTGGTTTAGCTGAAATTAGAGCTGAAGTCCTGTAACTTCTGAGCAACTCCTCTTTCTACACACAAATCCATGCCAAAAAAATTAACAGATGTCCTTTCCTATGTAGAGGAAGATCCTCATTCCCTGTTGAACTATTCAAAATATCATGAATAGTAATAGAGTATTAACACTCTGTTGTCACAGAAACATGGAAAACATGGGAGCTAGTTATTTTCTTAAGTGGACAAAGGGATTATGGCAGAGTCATAACCTTCTTTCCATCAAACTTTCTTCCTCATCAAATGAAAAGCCTTCATTTCCCATCCTACTTTGTAGTTCAGTGGGACCATGTGACCAAATACTAGCCAATGGAATGTGGAAGGAAGTGAGGTATTTTACTAATACACCATGACCGTTAAGACCTTTTCTGTGACTCTCCCATTCACTAGCTGCCATTATGTGTAATCAACATTTAATCCAGTGGAGGACTCTGAACACTTGTAGATTAGCAAATCTGCTATATTGAAGATACCTGGGCCTGCAAGTCACTGTGAGGAAAACCACCACCAAACCCCTCACTGAACTGAGACATGAATGAGTATTAAACCTTAATGGGTTAAACTGCAGAGATCAGGGTTTTCTTACAACGTTAGCCTACCATACAGGGATTGTGGGGTAACCATATACGTTGCTGCCTTCAAATTCAAGGATATTGATATTGTCTGTTGGATGGTTAACCATCTGTTTTGTTTTCCACTTTAATCTTCAGAATACTTAAGGTGGCAAAGGAATTTCTTTATATGGATCATCGTACAGTACTTACTACTGTGCTTTCACATAAATGCTCAGTACGTAAAGTGGAATAAAATGGAATTTGTTGAATTAAATATCTGAGAAATTTGCACAAGCAAACGAACCATTTGGAAAATGAAAGCACAAACTTGGTATCTAGTTTGAACATGCCCTCTTTGACTTAGGCTCAATTAGAAATTTCACTGGTTGGGGTTGGACTAATACATCTATGAAGGCACTTCTAGCTCTAGAATATAGGATGGCAATCCAAGGCTGTTTTGTTCTGTTGTGAAAACCTTAATCTCCTTCAGTTTGTCAATACTTCTAAAAATATTTTGTGTTAGAATTTTAAAGCACTCTGAGCACCTGTCATTTCCATCCTGTGTGTGAGCCAAATCATATGCATCATTTTGCCTCTTCAGGTCACGATTAATTCATTATCATGGTGAATGCAGAAGGCTCTTGCTTTCTCACACTAGCTTCTTCTGAGATTTATTATGAGAGATATTTTTTAAAATAAATCCCTTAACATCTGCCTAAATTTAGTACATACCATCGTTAGCAGTCATTATATCTAATCAACATCTAATCCTTATTAAAATAATACATTAATGAGATGAAATGGGAGTAAAAATCCAGGAATGTTAAATGTTCATTTCCTTTGAATAAACCTTAAGCAGCAGAAAATTTGCAGCCTTTTGAAACATGTCTCTAAAAGAATGTGGTCTGCCTGTCAATTTTAAGCCCTGCCTTGAGCTTTTCATTAGTAGCCATTAACTTCCACAATAAATGGGCACATTGAGTCCCAACTACAGCACAATTATATGGTATTCACCTAAGTATTAATGTGTAGAATGAATCTGTCCTAGGTCAAGCAAATTAGTATTATTATTATTATTTTTTGCGGTACGCGGGCCTCTCACTGTTGTGGCCTCTCCCGTTGTGGAGCACAGGCTCCAGACGCACAGGCTCAGCAGCCATGGCTCAAGGGCCTAGCTGCTCCGTGGCATGTGGGATCTTCCCAGACCAGGGCACGAACCCGTGTCCCCTGCATTGGCAGGCGGACTCTCAACCACTGTGCCACCAGGGAAACCCCAAATTAGTATTTTATAAACAATAATATTTAAATATTTCAGCCTTTAAAAGCAGTATTTATACATTATTCTTGATGACTCATATGTGGAGATTAGGTAATTCGTTTCTGTTTAGTCACGATTTTAAAGGATGTAATTTACACCAGTACCTGGGATCTCTATGTTGCTGGGATTGAATGATGTTTTGTTATTTCATGAATAGAAACTCCCAATACCTAAACAACTTCAATACCCTGAAATTTTCAAAAGACACAGAGACTATCTTAACTATGTTTCTAGCATTTATTTAAGTTCTGTCTCATCAATGATCTGGGTAGAATGAATGACATAAAAACATGCAGAAATAATTACAGCCTCCAATTTCTTCTCAATGTTGTATAACGGGTCCCCAACCCCCGGGCCACAGACCGGTACCAGTCCGCGGCCTGTTAGGAACCGGATCGCAGAGCAGGAGGTGAGTGGCAGGCCAGCAAATGAAACTTCATCTGCTCTTCCCCATCACTCACATCACTGCCTGAACCATTCCCCCCACAGCCTACCCCTCAAACCTGGTCCATGGAAAAATTGTCCTCCACAGAACCAGTCCCTGAGGCCAAAAAGTTTGGGGGCCACTCTTACATAACATCTGGCCTTTTGGTTCAAAAGAGGTAGCTCTATCCCTCACCACCAGTTTATGTGTTTGCCCCTTGTCCCAGTTTTCTTTCTCAGGATTTTTCTACAGGCTTCCTGCTACACAACCCTCACTCTGGTTACATCATTTTTTTTTTAACTTTGAACTAAACTTTATTATAATGTTAAGCTAGTATACTATATTTTAAATAACTTTTTTTGTGAAAACATTTTTTTAAACATCTTTATTGGAGTATAATTGCTTTACATTGTTGTGTTAGTTGCTGCTGTATAACAAAGGGAATCAGCTATACGTATACATATATCCCAATATCTCCTCCCTCTTCTATCTCCCTCCCACCTTCCCTGTCCCACCCATCTAGGAAGTCACAAAGCACTGAGCTGATCTCCCTGTGCTATGCGGCTGCTTCCCACTAGCTATCTACTTTACATTTGGTAGTATATATAAGTCCATGCTACTCTCTCACTTCGTCCCAGCTTAACCTCCCCCCCGCCCCGTGTCCTCAAGTCAATTCTCTACATCTGCGTATTTATCCCTGTCCTGCCCCTAGGTTCTTCAGAACCATCTTCTTTTGTCTTTTAGATTCCATATATATGTGTTAGAATTCAGTATTTGTTTTTCACTTTCTGACTTACTTCACTCTGTGTGACAGATTCTAGGTCCATCCACCTCACTACAAATAACTCAATTTCGTTTCTTTTTATGGCTGAGTAATATTCCATTGGATGTATGTACCACATCTTCTTTATCCATTCATCTGTCGATGTGCATTTAGGTTGCTTCCATGTCCTGGCTATTGTAAATAGTGCTGCAATGAACATTGGGGTGCATATCTGTTTTTGAATTATGGTCTTCTCTGGGTATATGCCCAGTAGTGAGATTGCTGGGTCATATGGTAGTTCTGTTTATAGTATTTTAAGGAACCTCCTTACTGTTCTCCATAGTGGCTGTATCAATTGACATTCCCACCAACAGTGCAAGAGGGTTCCCTTTGCTCTACACCCTCTCCAGCATTTGTTGTTTGTAGATTTTTTTGCTGATGGCCTTTCTGACCAGTGTGAGGTGATATCTCATCATAGTTTTAATTTGCATTTCTCTAATGATTAGTGATGTTGAGCATCGTTTCTTGGAAATCTGTATGTTGTCTTTGGAGAAATGTCTATTTAGGTCTTCTGCCCATTTTTGGACTGGGTTGTTTGTTTTTTTGATATTGAGCTGCATGAGCTGCTTGAATATTTTGGAGATTAATCCTTTGTCAGTTGCTTTGTTTGCAAATATTTTCCCCCATCCTGAGGGTTGTTTTTCCATCTTGTTTATGGATTCCTTTGCTGTGCAAACACTTTTTAAGTTTCAATAGGTCCCATTTGTTTATTTTTGTTTTTATTTCCATTTCTCTAGGAGGTGGGTCAAAAAGGATCTTGCTGTGATTTATGTCATAGAGTGTTCTGCTAATGTTTTCCTCTATGAGTTTTATAGTGTCTGGCCTTACATTTAGGTCTGTAATCCATTTTGAGTTTATTTTTGTGTATGGTGTTAAGGAGTACTCTAATTTCATTCTCTTACATGTAGCTGTCCAGTTTTCCCAGCACCACTTACTGAAGAGGCTGTCTTTTCCCACTGTATATTCTTCCCTCCTTTATCAAAGGTAAGGTGACCATAAGTGCGAGGGTTTATCACTGGGCTTTCTGTCATGTTCCATTGATCTATATTTCTGTCTTTGTGCCCGTACCATACTGTCCTGATTACTGTAGCTTTGCAGTATAGACTACAGTCAGGGAGCCTGAGTTCTTCAGCTCCGTTTTTCTTTCTCAAGATTGCTTTGGCTATTCAGGGTCCTTTGTGTTTCCATATAAATTGTGCACGTTTTTGTTCTAGTTCTGTGAAAAATGCCGTTGGTAGTTTGATAGGGATTGCACTAAATCTGTAGATTGCTTTGGATAATATCGTCATTTTCACAATGTTGATTCTTCCAATCCAGAAACATGGTATATCTCTCCATCTGTTTGTAGCATCTTTAATTTCTTTCATCAGTATCTCATAGTTTTCTGCATACAGGTCTTTTGTCTCCTTGGGTAGCTTTACTCTGGTGGGTGGAGCTGAGTCTTTTCCCTCTGATGGGCAGGGCTGCATTAGGTAGCATATTTTGGGGTGTCTGTGAGCTTAATATGACTTTAGGCAGCCTGTCTGCTAATGGGTGGGGCTGTGTTCCTGTCTTACTGGTTGTTTGGAATGAGATGTCCAGCACTGGAGCCTGCCGGCAGTTGGGTGGAGCCAGGTCTTGGTTTCACATGGATACCTCCAGGAGAGCACATGCTGATTAATATTCCCTGGACCTAGGAACTGCCTCATGCTCCACCATTCTGCACTCAACGCTTCCACTCCAGAGACCCAGGGCCAAGCCTTGTCTGGGGAACCAAGAGCCCACAAGCTGTGCTGCACTGCCAGTGAAAAAACAAAATTTTAAAAAGGAAGAGAAAACAGATAAACAAAACCTAAGACAAATAGCAAAAACAAACAAAAAGCAACAACACAATACATATACACATAAAAAGAAAAAAACAAAAGAAGAAAGAAAACAGACACACCAAATGCAAGACAAATGATAAAAACAAAACCAAAGACTCATGCTGGGATTCACAGAGCTGTGGCGCAGATCACACATGCAGTTCTTACTTTGTCATGCCTTCCACAGACCATCTGCTGTGTTCTCCTTTGATCCCCTTAAGGTCCATTTTTGTCCCAGCTGATTTCCCTACTCTAAGGGAGTTTTTCTGAGTGTGGGGACCTCCCCTCCCCTTCAGCTTCCTGCCAGGATTGTTGGTCCCTTTTTTGATTCCTCTTTTCTTTTTTTCTTTCTTTTGTCCTACCCGGTTGCAAGGGTATTTTTTGCGACCCTCTGGGTGTCCATAGTCTTCAGCTAATGTTCAGCACGTCCTCTGAGAAAATTGTTCCATTTGTAGGTGTATTCTTTTTTTTTTTTTTTGCGGTACGTGGGCCTCTCACTGTTGTGGCCTCTCCCATTGCGGAGCACAGGCTCCAGATGCGCAGGCTCAGCAGCCATGGCTCACGGGCCTAGCCACTCTGCGGCATGTGGGATCTTCCCGGACTGGGGCACGAACCTGTGTCCCCTGCATCGGCAGGCGGACTCTCAAGCACTGCGCCACCAGGGAAGCCCTGTAGATGTATTCTTGATATACCTGTGAGGAGTGACGAATTCCACATCCTCCTATTCCACCACCTTGACTCCTCCCTCCTCTTAAAACTTTAAATTCCCAAATGTTGACCATGAGTTTACCTTTCGTTGTTGTTATAGAGATGTCATAAACACAAATTATTGTAATCATACTTGCTTCATTTTAAGCATCCTCTACGTGTGAGATACTACAGAAATAATATATTCAATAATCCTATAAGGTAGCATCATTGTTCTTGATTGTAAGCCAAAGGATTGTTCTGTATACTGCACTGCCACAAGTTATTCACATTCCTCCTACATGCAAAACATATTCACTCCTACTCCAGGACCTCAAAATGTCATTTCCCATTATTGCATCAGAATTGAAATCTAGGATCAATCCTCTAAGTCCAGATGTATAAAGGACTCCAATATCTCAGCCCTGTGATTATAGTTTCTCTGATCCAGAGACCTTGAACTTATAAAGGCAAGTTATATGATATGCAAACAATCAGCAAACTATGGTGAGACAGTGGCAGATAACAATAATGGATGTGCTTATTTAAATGGAGAGGAATAATAAGCATATGGCAATCACTGGTCAACAGAATTTCTGAAATCCACCTGGACACATATTACTGGATCACCCTTTTCCACTAGCAGAAAATATTACTTGATTAGGGCCCAGTTCTGCTGCTTGCCAGTATCCCCCTGTCCATTGTTCTCCAATATTCTTGATTCCACCCTCTAACATATTCTTTATTGACTGTAAGAAATGGCCCATGATTGCCACTAAGTAGCTTTCTCAGCATGTTGCATTCCACAGAAAATTGAGAGTCCAGAGACCCCCATTTAATTTGAGCTATCCCAGTACCTTTTAGTCCAGGCCAATAAAACACCCTTAAATCTTTGTGGGTTTTCTATCTATCAGATTATATACCTCTTCATTAAATAAAATCCAAGCCTATATTATTTTATGAGACAAGCCTCTTTATGCCTAGACTTACTCATAGTTATTTTAGGGATTAGATTTCTAGGATGATGCCCTTAAAATTTTTAAAAGCCCTTTTCCACTGAGAGGATGTTCTAAGTACCATCTGAAAGGCCTCAAAGAGTCTTATAGCCACCCTTGATTTACCTTTACCCTGAGATTATATCATACTTAAAAGTTGAGGAAACCATAGAAGGCACAGAGAAATAAGAAGCTATGTCTCTGATGGGCTTAGGTATAAGAGAAGCTGAGATATCATGCTTACTGAGAAAAGTAATGAACACAGAACTGAGAAATCCTCTATAAGAGAGGATTAATTATGCAAATTATGCAGAATATGCAAAGTTTCCTCAATTTATATGAACAAAATTTTGTGTCATTAATGTTAAGTAGCCTTGGTTTGGGTAAGAAAATTTGTAGAAATAACTGTTTGTCATTCATAAAAAAAAATGACCCTGGAAAAGAGTAGTAAGTCTTTTCCTTCTAGAAAGACTCCTTTAAACACAATAGACTAAGAATGTTATATTTTGTGATTTAAGGACAAGGAGGAGACAGAGCTGTACTTACCTCCTCTGCACACACCCCAATACATATTTACTAATTCTCATTAAATATTTAATCAAGGATCCAAGTGTTCCGTTTAAGCGACACATCCTAAAATATAATAGTGAGGGGCTTCCCTGGTGGCGCAGTGGTTGGGAGTCCGCCTGCCGACGCAGGGGACATGGGATCGTGCCCCGGTCTGGGAGGATCCCACATGCCGTGGAGCAGCTGGGCCCATGAGCCATGGCTGCTGAGCCTGCGCGTCCGGAGCCTGTGCTCCGCAACGGGAGAGGCCGCAACAGTGAGAGGCCCGTGTACCGCAAAAAATATATATAAATAATAGTGAGATTAGTGATAATCTGACAGGCAAAAGAACCAGATTTCTTTATAGTTATTTGCGAAACGCAGCTCGATCCTATATCTCACATTGTGGTTTGTGAACCAGAAGCATCAGTATTACCTGGATGCTTATAAGAAAGACAGAACCTCAGGCCCAAATCCCAACCTACTGAACCCATTTCTACATTTTAACAACACCCCAGGTTATTCTATGCACATGAAAATTTGAGAGGCATTATCCTGGACAATGAAAATGATTTTACAAGATAATTAATACATAACACCTCTGGAAAAGTAGTTCATTGTTCAGAGGAGGTAATAAACAAGTAAGACAATAGTTACTTTACTGCATGATTGGTGAAGGATCAATATTAATTCCTTACCTGAACCCAGGTTTTGATGGAAGTAAAGTGAGGGAGAGGAAAAAGGAAAACTATTACTTAAAATGTCATTCATAGGGATTTAGACCAAGATGGCAGAGTAGAAGGACATGCTCTCACTCCCTCTTGCAAGAACACCAGAATCACAACAAACTGCTGAACAATCACTGACAGGAAGACACTGGAACTCACCAAAAAAGATACCCCACATCCAAACACAAAGGAGAAGCCACAATGAGACAGTAGAAGGGGTGCAATCACAATAAAATCAAATCCCATAACTGCTGGATGGGTGACTCACAAACTGGAGAACGCTTATACCACAGAAGTCCACCCACTGCAGTGAAGGTTCTGAGCCCCACATCAGGCTTCCCAACCTGGGGGTCCGGCAAAGGGAGGAGGAATTCCTAGAGAATCAGACTTTGAAGGCTAGTGGGATTTGATTGCAGGACTCTGACAGGACTGGGGGAAACAGAGACTCCACTCTTGGAGGGCACACACAAAGTAGTGTCCGCATCAGGACCCAGGGAGAAGGAGCAGTGACGCCAGGGGAGATTGAACCAGGCATACCTGATAGTATTGGAGGGTCTCCTGCAGAGGCGGGGGGCAGCTGTGTCTCACTGTGAGGACAAGGACACTGGCAGCAGAAGTTCTGGGAAGTACTCCTTGGTGTGAGCCTTCCCAGAGT
Source organism: Pseudorca crassidens (assembly GCF_039906515.1). Lineage (NCBI taxonomy): Eukaryota > Metazoa > Chordata > Mammalia > Artiodactyla > Delphinidae > Pseudorca > Pseudorca crassidens. The sequence goes on from NC_090304.1 coordinate 60,256,760, forward strand.
CCGCCATTATCCCCACCAAAGAGCCAGCGTAGGCTCCAGTGTTGGGTGGCCTCGGGCCAAACAACCAACAGGGAGGAAACCCAACCCCACCCATCAGCAGTCAAGTGGATGAAGGTTTTACTGAGCTCTGCCAACAAGAGCAACACCCAGCTATACCCACCACTAGTCCCTCCCATCAGGAAACTTGCAAAAGCCTCATAGATAGCCTCATCCATCAGAGGGCAGACAGGAAAAGCAAGAAGAACTACAATCCTGCTGCCTGTGGAACAAAAATCACATTCACAGAAAGATAGACAAGATGAAAAGGCAGAGGGTTATGTACCAGATGAAGGAACAAGATAAAACCCCAGAGAAACAACTAAATGAAGTGGAGATAGGCAACCTTCCAGAAAAAGAATTCAGAATAATGATAGTGAAGATGATCCAGGACCTCGGAAAAAGAATGGAGGCAAAGATCGAGAAGATGCAAGAAATGTTTAACAAAGACCTAGAAGAATTAAAGAACAAACAAAGAGAGATGAACAATACAATAACTGAAATGAAAACTACACTAGAAGGAATCAATAGCAGAATAACTGAGGCAGAAGAACATATAAATGACCTGGAACACAGAATGGTGGAATTCACTGCCGTGGAACAGAATACAGAAAAAACAATGAAAAGAAATGAAGACACCCTAAGAGACCTCTGGGACAACATTAAACACAAGAACATTCGCATTATAGGGGTCCCAGAAGGAGAAAAGAGAGAGAAAGGATGTAAGAAAATATTTGAAGAGATTATAGTCGAAAATTTCCATAATATGGGAAAAGAAATAGCCACCTAAGTCCAGGAAGCGCAGAGAGTCCCATACAGGATAAACCCAAGGAGAAACATGTTGAGACACATAGTAATCAAATTAGCAAAAATTAAAGACAAAGAAAAATTATTGAAAGCAGCAAGGGAAAAACAACAAATAACATACAAGGGAACTCCCATAAGGTTAACAGATGATTTCTCAGCAGAAAATCTACAAGCCAGAAGGGAGTGGCATGATATACTTAAAGTGACGAAAGGGAAGAAACTACAACCAAGATTACTCTACCTGGTAAGAATCTCATTCACACTCGATGGAGAAATCAAAAGCTTTACATACAAGGATAAGCTAAGAGAATTCAGCACCACCAAACCACCTCTACAACAAATGCTAAAGGAACTTCTCTAAGTAGGAAACATAAGAGAAGAAAAGGACCTACAAAAGCAAACCCAAAACAATTAAGAAAATGGTAATAGGAACATACATATTGATAATTACCTTAAACATGAATAGATTAAATCCTCCTACCAAAAGACACAGACTTGCTGAATGGATACAAAAACAAGACCCATATATATGGTATCTACAAGAGACCCATTTCAGACATAGGGACACATACACACTGAAAGTGAGGGGATGGAAAAAGATATTCCATGCAAATGGAAATCAAAACAAAGCTGGAGTAGGAATGCTCATATGAGATACAATAGACTTTAAAATAAAGAATGTTACAAGACACAAGGAAGGACACTACAAAATGACCAAGGGATCAATCTGACAAGAAGATATAACAATTACAAATATATATGCACCCAACAGAGGAGCACTTCAATACATAAGGCAACTGCTAACAACTATAAAAGAGGAAATCGACAGTAACACAATAATAGTGGGGGACTTTAACACCTTGCTTACATCAATGGACAGATCATCCAAACAAAAAATTAATAAGGAAACACAAGCTTTAAATGACACAATACACTCGATAGATTTAATTGATATACATAGGACATTCCATCCAAAAAGAGCACATTGCAGTTTCTCCTCAAGTGCACACGGAACATTCTCCAGGATAGATCACATCTTGGGTCACAAATCAAGCCTTGGTAAATTTAAGAAAACTGAAATCATATCAAGCATGTTTTCTGACCACAACATGATGAGATTAGAAATGAATTACAGTGGAAAAAATGTAAAAAACGCAAACACATGGAGGCTAAAGAATACGTTACGAAATAACCAAGAGATCACTGGAGAAATCAAAGAGGAAATCAAAAAATACCTAGAGACAAAGGACAATGAAAACACGGTAACCCAAAACGTATGGGATGCAGCAAAAGCAGTTCTAAGAGGGAAGTTTATAGCTATACAAGCCTACCTCAAGAAACAAGAAAAATCTCAAGTAAACAATCTAACGCTACACCTAAAGGAGTTAGAGAAAGAAGAACAAACAAAACCCAAAGATAGCAGAAGGAATGAAATCATAAAGATCAGAACAGAAATAAATGAAATAGAAGCAAAGAAAACAATAGCAAAGATCAATAAAACTAAAAGCTGTTTCTTTGAGAAGATAAACAAAATTGATAAACCATTAGCCAGACTCATCAAGAAAAAGAGGGAGAGGACTCATATCAATAAAATTAGAAATGAAAAAGGAGAAGTTACAACAGACACTGCAGAAATACAAAGCATCCTAAGAGACTACTACAAGCAACTCTATACCAATAAAATGGACAACCTGGAAGAAATGGACAAATTCTTAGAAAGGTGTAACCTTCCAAGACTGAACCAGGAAGAAATAGAAAATATGAACAGACCACTCGCAAGTAATGAAATTGAAACTGTGACTAAAAATATTCCAACAAAAGTCCAGGACCAGATGGCTTCACAGGTGAATTCTATCAAACATTTAGAGAAGAGCTAACACCCATCCTTCTCAAACTCTTCCAAAAAATTACAGATGAAGGAACACTCCCAAACTCATTCTATGAGGCCACCATCACCCTGATACCAAAACCAGACTAAGATACTACAAAAAAAGAAAATTACAGACCAATATCACTGATGAATATAGATGCAAAAATCCTCAACAAAATACTAGCAAACAGAATTCTACAACACATTAAAAGGATCATAAACCATGATCAAATGGGATTTATCCCAGGGATGCAAGGATTCTTCAATATACGCAAATCAATCAATGTGATACACCACATTAACAAACTGAAGAAGAAAAACCATATGATCATCTCAAAATATGCAGAAAAAGCTTTTGACAAAATTCAACACCCATTTATGATAAAAACTCTCCAGAAAGTGGGCATACAGGGGACCTACCTTAACATAATACAGGCTATATATGACAAACCCACAGCAAACATCATTCTCAATGGTGAAAAACTGAAAGCATTTCCTCTAAGATCAGGAACAAGACAAGGATGTCCACTCTCACCACTGTTATTCAATGTAATTCTGGAAGTCCTAGCCATGGCAATCAGAGAAGAAAAAGAAAGAAAAGGAATCCAAATTGGGAAAGAAGAAGTAAAACTGTCACTGTTTGCAGATGGCATGATACTATACATAGAGAATCCTAAAGATGCCATCAGAAAACTACTAGAGCCAATCAATGAATTTGGTCAAGTTGCAGGATACAAAATTAACGCAGAGAAATCTCTTGCCTTCCTAAATACTAATGATGAAAAATCTGAAAGAGAAAGTAAGGAAACACTCCCATTTACTATATCAACGAAAAGAATAAAATACCAAGGAATAAACCTACCTAGGAAGACAAAAGGCCTGTATGCAGAAAACTATAAGACACTGATGAAAGAAATTAAAGGTGAAACAAACTGATGGAGAGACATACCATGTTCTTGTATTGGAAGAAGCAATATTGTGAAAATGACTATACTACCCAAAGCAATCTACAGATTCAATGCAATCCCTATCAAATTACCAATGGCATTTTTTACAGAACTAGAACAAAAAAGCTTAAAATTTGTATGAAGACACAAAAGACCCTGAATAACCAAAGCAGTCCTGAGGGAAAAAAACAGAGCTGGAGGAATCAGACTCCCTGACTTCAGACTATACTACAAAGCTACAGTAATCAAGACAATATGGTACTGGCACAAAAACAGAAACATAGATCAATGGAACAGGATAGAAAGCCCAGAGATAAACCCACACACCTATGGTCAACTAATCTATGACAAAGGAGGCAAGGATATACAATGGAGAAAGGACAGTCTCTTCAAGAAGTGGTGCTGGGAAAACTGGACAGCTACATGTAAAAGAATGAAATTAGAACACTCCCTAACACCATACACATTAATAAACTCAAAATGGATTTGAGACCTTAATGTAAGACCAGACACTATAAAACTCTTAGAGGAAAACATAGGAAGAGCACTGTTTAACATAAATCATGGCAAGATCTTTTTTGATCCACCTCCTAGAGCAATGGAAATAAAAACAAAAATAAACAAATGATACCTAATGAAACTTCAAAGCTTTTGCACAGCAAAGAAACCATAAACAAGATGAAAAGACAACCCTCAGAATGGGAGAAAATATTTGGAAACGAATCAACAGACAAAGGATTAATCTCCAAAATATATAAACAGCTCATGCAGCTCAGTAATTAAAAAAACAAACATCCCAGTCCAAAAATGGGCAGAAGACCTAAATAGACATTTCTCCAAAGAAGACATACAGATGGCCAAGAAGCACATGAAAAGCTGCTCAACATCACTAATTATTAGAGAAATGCAAATAAAAATACAATGAGGTAACACCTCACACCAGTTAGAATGGGTATCATCAGAAAATCTACAAACTACAAATGCTGGAGAGGGTGTGGAGAAAAGGGAACCCTCTTGCACTGTTGGTGGGAATGTCAATTGATACAGCCACTATGGAGAACAGTATGGAGGTTCCTTAAAAACTAAAAATAAAATTACCATAAGACCCAGCAATCCCACTACTGGACATATACCCAGAGAAAACCATAATTCAAAAAGACACATGCACCCCAATGTTCATTGCAGCACTATTTACAATAGCCAGGTCATTGAAGCAACCTAAATGCCCGTTGACAGATGAATGGATGAAGAAGGTGTGGAACATATATACAATGGAATATTACTCAGCCATAAAAAGGAACGAAATTGGGTTATTTGTTGAGACATGGATGGATCTAGACACTGTCATACAGAGTGAAGTAAGTCAGAAAGAGAAAAACAAATATCATATATTAATGCATATATGTGGAACCTAGAAAAATGGTATAGATGGACCAGTTTGCAGGGCAGAAATTGAGACACATATGTAGAGAACAAACATATGGACACCAAGGTGGGAAAGCGGCAGGCGGTGGGAGTGGTGGTGTGATGATTTGGGCAATTGGGATTGACATGTATACACTGATGTGTATAAAACTGATGATTAATAAGAACCTGCTGTAGAAAAAAATAAACTTCAAAAAAACCCACAAACAACCAAAAAATAAATGTCATTCATGCTGTCACAATGCTTATTACCTAGTGACAGAGAGAGTAACAAAAAGAAAGAATATATACATGAGTACATAGAGAAGAGTGAGACAGAGATCTGCAGAATCATCCAGCTATTTCCATTAACATGTGGAGATGGAAGTTTGCCTTTTGAGGGCATACTTATGGATGAAAAATCCTAACAGAACAGTGATAAAAGTTTACGGAGCTCTCCCAACTGACTCTGAGATGCATGGAAAGGAATACTTATTTTTGAAATCCACTGAGATTTATAACTTTCTTATGTGCTGACTGCTGACCGATCAAACACACAAATGGAGACAGAATACTAAGGACCATGAAACAAAAGACATTCCAGAGAATAGTTCACAGAACAAGAAGAACATAAAGTGACCAGAAAAAGGTACAGAATGCATCCTCACCCACACTATATGTTCATCAATAGTTAAGAATTCTTAGCTCTTCACAGAGAAGAACATGGGGATTCATTTCAGAACCCACAATTTATGTTATATTTCATTGTATGAACATATGTATAATAAATTGTACTCATTTCTTCAGTCACAGGGAGGGTTCTTTAGTCTATCCTGGTTATCTTCATAAACCCCTAACTTAGGAACTTCTCCAAATTTTATTTATACAACTATACAATGAATGAGCACTTCCTAAATATTAGAGGTAAGATTCTGGTATACAGAGACATCAGGTATACAAGCCCCTCTGAAAGATAGGACCTTCACTGGGATTATCTCATTTTACACCAGACCTTTCTGAATTTTTGGGGAAATCTTCTCTCTATTGTGTCTGAACTCAATGCTACACTTATGGGTATTATAATCACAGTTCCAAAACAGTTGTTTATCATTTACAAAAATTATTTTCCTTATGATTCTCAGGTCATTTTTGCCAACATTACATATCTCTCTTCCTGAAACTTCTTGTTTTATTTTTCCCTATATCTCTCTCCACATCAGCAGGTGTAGGAAATACAGGCATATGCTTGGAACACATAATTCAGTATGCCACCTACCAACACTGATTCTCTAGAGAGGCAAACTCAGTATATTAAAATATAGGTTGGTCTGCTGCCCAAGACGTGTTTTTCTTGCCGTAAAATTATTTTAAGGGCTAGCTATATGTCAGACCTGTTTCTATAGCTGATACATCTGAGTTTGAAACATAGTTTGTGTATTGTGTGTGTGTGTGTTTGTATGCATTAATTTTATTTCCCTGTTTGCCCTAGCATGGATTCTGGTATAAGAGGACTCATCTTGTTTCTTACATAAGATTCTCCATTTCATGTGAGAATCACAGCATCAGCATTCCTCTCCTTTTTAAAATAATAGACACTGAAAATAATCTGTGACAATTATGTATTAGTGAATCCCATGGAAAAATACATATGGTAATGGAGAGCTACTATTTTGTCCATCTTGTATTTCTGGGGTACAGTTCTTCATCTTTATAATAGAAACTACAGTATTGATCTTGCATGATCATTCTGAAAATAAATGAAATTATGTATATAACAAGTGAAGCACATTGTTTTTCTCAGATCATGCATGGAAAAAATATTGGCTCCTTCTGCTTTCCCTTCTTTGACCAAGCAAGGAGGCATTGAAGAGGTAAAAGGAAGCTGAAAGAGGATTTGGAATTCTTTCTGCTGTCACAGACATGGTGACCCATGGAACTCAGGAGATCCAAGTTCCATCTGCTCATTTATTTAAGGTAAAGATTCTATGTGCCACCTATCACTCTAGGTACTAAAAATATAACAGTTTGAACAAGTGTGAATCAATTTATCCTCCCTTAGGATATAGAGAAGTAATTCTATATCTCTCACTATGTTCATCTAGTTAGTGTAAAGCACATCCCTACACACAATCCCCCAAGCATGCCAGACATGAATTTCCTTCTAGAATTGAACTCTTTCCCACTCCTCAGTGTGTTTAGTAGGGATTGTGATACTGTGACCTGACTTTTGCAAGTTACTTCCATTGACATCTGCACATTGCTTACTATTGCATTACAGTTTCTATGATGATGATGATGATAGTGGTGGTGGTGGTGATGACGATAAAGTTGAAAATGGGTACAACAGAATTTGAAACAATCTCATCTCAGGAAGATTATTTTAAATGTGTGTCTGTTTCTCTCATTTCCTCATTGATATATTCAAGGAAAAGTGGTTTTGAGTGGCTAGACAAAATGATTTTTCTCTGATACTTACTTCTTAGCTGATTGAGTTAAAACATCTCTGTTAAATAGGCAAATCTTCAGACCTGTAATTTACAGTAGTCAACAAAACTATCAATATGAAAATTAGGATGTATATTTTCTCCTATCTGAAATATCTATGTTTAGGATTTTTGAGGTTTGGCATTCAGAACCAAACTTATAAATTCCCATTGTGTGCATTCGAGGAAAAAAATGTGTACCTCAGGAAACGTAACAAAGGATGCATGCTACACTCACCTCAAACAACATATAACCATGAAGGATTACAGCTGTAATTGAAAGGAAATTGTTATGGTAGAAAGAGATGAGAATTTATTATAATTTTGAAGCTACCTCAATTAGGATGCCTCTGGCCATGTACCAGATACTATTTTTGGTGTCTCATGCTATTTACATATCTGCAACTGGAAAAATTGCAGCTCATATCTGCAGGCTCTCCAGAACAATACCTTTGAGCTGCAGGTGATGTCTTGCTTGGAGGTACCTGGAAGGTTATGCCTCACAACCTTCCTTAACCAATAATCAATGATCAGTCTAATTGAGGATACTAAAAGAGACCCCCAAATCTTTTTTCTTTCCTCTAAGCAAAACAATATACAACAAAAACAAACACAAAGAAACCTCTGTGGTACAATATATGTTGCAGACCTCACAGCTTCATTTCTTTACTTTCCCTAACTGGTCTCCCTTGCTTCCTTCACAATTTCTATTGAGACATTCCCTGATAAATTCCTGGTACAAGAAAATCCTCTGATTCAACTGCTAGAGACCAAATCTAGGAGTCTTCAATCCCAGGAAGCCAACTCGGAGGAAGAGAACATGGAATTGGATCACTCACTGGCTGAACGGCAATAAAGCCCATTGTTGGGAGTAGGGAAAATATGGGTAAGTCCTGGCATGTTCTAGAAGTGCTATCTTTGAGATTTTCACCTCAGGTGAACTGGAATGGAATACTGTTGGAGGAGATGCTATGATTTATGAAATATAAATGACATTTAAAGGTCATTTAAATGAAAAGAACATTTATAGCAGTATTAATGCATTAGAAGGAGAATATCACAGGCTAAGGAGGAATATTTATGATTTTTAATCAAATATCCCACAGGGTAGAGTAAAAAACCGTACAGTATAATGCTGAGGCCTTGGGACATAGTCAAGGATCTTCCAACATTTTCATGGCTGGATTTTAAAATTGTTTTGAATCAGTGACTCCTTTTTAAGCAGGAATATTCATAATGATTACTCTAGGCCTCCTCTATCATTCCATGTTGAGGAGAGATAGATAACTGGTCTCTTTACTTTCACATCTTCCCTAAAACCAACTCCTAATCCTACATTTTTGATCTCAGTACTACACAGGATATTCTATTCTACAAACCTTAAGTAATCATAGACTTCCAAAACTTTGCCATGGCTCACTTCTAACTGAATACCATACCATCTTGAGCCTCAAATATGTTTCTCAAAACTATTCTGTTCATTAAGTTTAACATCTCATCACAACCATGTTACCTATGAAGTTGAATTGAGCAGAGTTATCCTCACAGATAGAGAAAGTGTACTCCTGGTAGGGCATACATGGAAAACTGTGGTCACCTGCTTGATGAGACCAACATGCTCCTGGAGGCTTTTCATCTTTCTAATTCTAAATTTTTTAAGTTCAGAGTTTTATGAAAACATTTTTATTTTAAGTAAGTTGTTCTCAAGTTGTAATAGGGAAGAGAAAATCTGACTGCACGTCGGATCTGTTTCTTTTCCTTTAACCTTTGTGCTCTGTTACCTGTGCTTAGTCATGCTGGCTCTGCACCTTTTGTAAAAGAATGTTGCCTACAGCCTGAAATACACAGGACAGCTGATTCTTAGGGCTCTGATCTTTAAGAGTCCATTCATAGGGAGATAAAAAGTTGCAGAACAGAGAATAACACTTGTCTTGTTGGAGGTTTATAGGAACATGTGACCTATCCTATGTGGACAGCTACAAGAACAAAGGATTCCTGCCCAAGAACTTTGCAACAACTAATCACCCCCGTTCCCCTTTTTAGTATAAAAGAAGCCTGAACTCTAACTGAGGTAAGATGGTTCTTTGGGACACTAGTCTGCCATCTTCTCGGTCTGTTGGCTTTCCAAATAAAGTCATTATTCCTTGCCCCAGAAACTTGTCTCCCAATTTATTGGCCTGTCGTGAGATGAGCAGAATGAGCAACAAAGGCAGTACCAAAAGTCTGTTCTGCATTTTTTTTTTTTTGTATTCTTTCACAGTACTCAATTTTTTCCCTAGGTAAATCAATCTTTTGTCTTGTTTATCTAAGTCACCCATGAAGGAGGCCATCTTAATGACAAAAGTGCATTCATTTGTAACACTGTTCCCAAGGATTTCTCAACAATCAACTTGCAAAATCAATCTAATCTGATGTTCAAACGCATACTACATTTGTCTGTGAATATCCTTTTCAGGTAAGTTTTCTTGTTAAACTTGGTAAACTTAATGCATTCATTGTATGAATTCTCCAGGTGATTTCATGAAATGCCAAATCACAACATCCAAATCTTCCTTCACTAGCACTTCTGGGAATATCTGAAGTTTAGGATAAGCAACCTCTCTGTGGTAACATTTTAAAATGTTAGTTAACTTCAATAAACCCATATGGACACAAACATACCAAACACTAGTTTAGTTGTCTAAATTTCACAAAGAAATTTAAAAGCCTTGAGTAAACTTTATTCATATACCCATTCATAAACCCACCTGTAAATCCTAATGCTTTATTGTTTTCCTGCACAGAATGAAACTGTATGTTTAACATATAGCCCCTATCACACAATGATTTCAGATTTATCCCATATAATTATAATCTGTTAGCCACCTTCTAACATCTATGGACAGGGTAAGCCTCAGCTGCCCACTCTAGTCACTTGACTTGATTTCAGATCCCTGCATTTCTACTAATTTTAGTAGGTTGGAGTGGAACACAATTCATTTTATTGATAATTGCCTTATCTTTCTTCTTATTCCTTATCTTCTCAAGATTTCTACGTGCTCCCTTTCTTTTTGCTCCTCAGAGAGGCACTTTTACTTTTTCTCCTGCCAGACTTCCAAGGTATTTCTACTAGTAGCTTCTCTTATTGTAACAAAAACATATTACAGAGTTGTTTGGTCAGTCAAGGTGGACAAGGCTGTGTAGAAATAACAAACAACTTCACAATTTCAGAGACTTATTGCAACAAAATTTAATCTTTCATCCCTGTTACCTGCCCAACATAAGCCATTACAGTCACTCAAGGAACAAAGTTGACAGAAGCTTAATTTTAACCTTAATCCAAGATCACTATTAAAATAGGAAGAGTGTGCCCCAAGTAACTGCACAACTTTAAGTTTCTACTGTGAAGTTACACACGCCCCAGCTGCTTGCATTACCTTGGCTAAAGTCACATGTCTGGGCCTAATTTAAATGGGTCACAGCAATTCTGGGCTCCAGAACTGTTTGTGACTGGCTAATGATGATCACTGGGATTAGGTGGTAGACTGATCTCTAACAATGTGGTTTCAAAACTCAGCTGCAGTACTTTTTATTTTTGTGATCTTAAATATATTACCTAAAACTTCCATGCCTCAATTTCTTAATCTAAAAAAAAAAAAGCTAAATAAGAACATCTACCTAACAGGTCATTTAAAACAAAATTCAACTGAGTAAATTTGAGGATCAAATTGGCTTTTTCAACAATTCATGAATCTGGAAGCCTCCCATCTAGCAAATAGAAAGGAGTTCTGAGGAGCCATACAAAATAGAAAGTTTTTATAGACGGAAGGAGACAGGGACAAGGAAAAAGTGTATTACCTCATCCTTCTTTGGAGGATAGAAGGGGTCTATCAGGCAGGTTACCTCACTACTGCTGACCAGGAAATTCCAGACTGACTGTTTAAGCTTACATTCCTGGAAGAAGTTGAAACTGCAGTTAGGTTAGGTATTAAATTTTGCTTCGCTGATGTGGGGTTTAGCACAAGTAACTTCATTTTGGGCCTGTTATTTCTTTGTAAACAGAGCAATTATGAGAATTCAGTGATGAAACACAGTGTCTCACTTAAAATATGCATTTCTGGACATTAATATAACATAGAGTCCCTTTTCATTTTCCCCATTCCAAAATTTCTCCACCCCATTTCCTACTACTCTTTACCTGGAGCTCCTTGCTCACACTATATATTGTACACTGGCATATTTATCACAGAGTTTGTCCTCAATGATGAGAAAAAGAAGCAGATATTTCAATGAACACAGATGAAATGCTGAGCCTGGCTGGCAGATGAGTAAGTAGATAGAGTACAAAGTCTGAGAATTTCTCTTTTACAAGATTTAAAGATCGTTTTGATGGTGGGGCACAACACAGTGACACTCAGATAGATGAAAGGCAGAACTCTTTGTTACTTAGAGCTCCAAACAAGAGAAGGCTTCCAGGCAGGGCCACACAGGGAGTAGTCTCTGAAGCCAGGGTAACAGCATGCTGAGCTGTAGGGCACAGCTTATATATGGCAAATGGGGTGGGGCTAGCGGGGTTTCACAGGCTCCCTGTAGACTGGCCAATTTGAATAATTTCAGGCTCAGGGACATAGGAAACTGTCCTTAGTTATCTGGCCCCTGGTCCTGGGGCAATTAGGGTTAGTACATAGCATTCCTTGATTCTGAGAGCCCCAGCCCTGACAAGAGAGGTGTTGGAGTGTGTACTTAATCCACTACTGCTCAAGAACAGGAACTCTAGCTAGGGCCTCAAAACTGGGGAAAGCAGCATTAAAAAAAATAACAATTTTTACAATTGCCTTAGCCACACTTAGATAATTTCACCCATTCCTTAGTGAGGAATGAGTTGAATTAAAACTAGAACCATGCTATGTTTACATCTTTGTATACAATACATAATCTGATGTTCACTTCACATGCACATGTTTACAATCAAGTAAGTCTGGCTTTGCTTCTTTATTCCACCCCCTAACTCTTTTGCAAAATTATTCCTAAAACTATAGTAATTAATTGCTTTTTATGTATCCAGTCAAACTCCATTTTTTTTTTTTTAGGCCTGAAAAAGAATTCTTCTGGATTTGATTAATGGTGTGCTTCTAAAAAAGGTTAACTTCAAGTGAAACCGCTGTTAGAATTTTGTTGCCAGGGTGGCATGTCAGTACTCCAATCTTGTTATTTATCAAAAGAAAACAATAATAACTAATAATATGTACATGTAAGAATTTTCATGCTTTTTCAAGTTAATGTTATTTAACTGGAATTATTTTATATTTTTTCCTTTAATGAAGCCTATGACAGGAAAAATAAAGAAATGAATCCCTGTTGTAGATTTTATTGACAGGACTAGACAGGTCACAAACAACTAGGCATCATATGTAAGTTTTTAAAGTTTAAAATGGAAAATCAAGAGAAAAATTGTGAGTCCCTGGATATGTGGGTATTCATTAATCATGGCAAATAGAACACATTTGTCCACTTCTTAAAATGAAATGATGGTTATTGTTTCTGGTTTTGAATGAAAGGAGGTTTGAAGTCACCACTCCACCCTAGCAACAAGCTAAACAGATTGAAAAAAGTCAGCAATTCTTCTTAGATCTATAAGAGAGGGGAAGACACAGGGCAGCTGACTGCTCCCAAGATAAGAGAGACAGAAAGGTGAATAAAGGGAATTGTCACTCACCAGAGCAGAGATGCATGAGCAGAAAGTGCCTTAGGAAGCAGTAAAGGGTAGGAAAACCTGAACTGTAGCTGACAAATTGCTGGAGGCTCAGTGCAAACAACTCTGAGAGGGTAAACCTTCAGGGGGACCTCATCAGAGGGGGATTCCCCGCATACTATGACATTTACCTCCGTGAATTTAGCCAGTTGCCCACGCTATAAAACAGAGAAAAATCTCCTCAGTCTTCTGGCAGGAGGAGGGGAAAAGGAATCATTTTGAAATACACCAGAGAACTCTCATCTTCTTAATAAAGTCTGCCTCCAGGAGAAACTAATTAGCTAAACCGAACCTACTTGGGTATTATCAGAGCCTATCTGACGAGGACAAGGAAATATCCAAATATAGAACCCTGGCCTACTCTAGCCACTCTGTCCCATCAAAGAGAGGAAGAAAAAAAAACTGAGAAACACTTGTGATTTTAAAATTCCAGAGGTGTAGGCTCACTAAAACTGAGACCTAATCAAAGTACTATAGACTGCTTCCCCTCCCCACCCCCGCACCTCACCACCACATTATTTAAGGACTACTTACAGCAGTTCCTTCTACCCAGAACAAATATCTGGCTTTCAAGAAAAAAAAAAAAAATCACAAGGCATAACAAAAGGCAAAAAAGAAAAAAAAAAAGGAATTTGAGAAGACAGAACATGAGAACCAGACATGGCAGGGATCTTGGAATCATTAGACAAGAATTTAAAACAACAGTGATTAATATACTAGAGACTCTAAAGGATAATGTAGACAGCATGCAAGAACAGATGGGCAATGTAAGCAGAGAGATGGAAGTCCTAAGGAAAAAAACAAAAAGAAATGTTAGAGATAAAAAAACACTGTAACAGAAATGAGGAATGTTTTTGATGGGCTTATCAGTAAACTGGACATGGCTGAAGAAAGGATCTCTAAGCTAGAGGATATATCAGTAGAATCCTTGAAAACCAAAAAGCAAATAGAATAAAGACTGAAAGAAAAAAAGAACAGAATATCCAAGGACTGTGGTAACATACATGCAATGGGAAGGAGTACAATAGAGAGAAAGGAACAGAAGAAATATTTGAAATATAATGACAGAGAATTCCCTAAATTAATGTCAAACACCAAACCACAATCAAGGAAAGTTTCTCCTCTGTCAGAGTTTCAGCTCCTGCAGTCTGCCATTGCCACAAGTTGCAATCACTACCATGGAACAATAAGAGAACAGAGATAAGAAAGAGAAAAATGGGATAGATTCCAAACTGCCTCTGAGCATGAGGTATTCCCTTGTTCATTCATTAAACCAGAAATAGAGTAAATCTCTTGGAGCATTTTCTGTGCTCTGGTACTTGCAGATCACAGAAAAGTGTCCAATGCATTGAATATCTAGGTTTCCAATGCATTGAGCTCTGACCAGGGGAAGTGGAAGAGGAAAAAGTGGTAAACTCACTGCTGGTTTGGTAGTATTATAAATTCATGTCTTCCCTTATCTGCTTGCTACACTTTACTTTTCAGTTTTCTCAAATAGTTACTCAATGTATGTTTTCAGGATTTATAATCACATTCAATGGGAGAGACAGGGTAGAGTGTCCTTAAAACGTCTTACTAGGAATTTGAAACCTAGACCATTTCCACTTAATGTATTCAATAATAATTAATATGTTCAGATTTAGGTTGACCATTTTTAAATTTATTTTCTGCTTTTCTAGTCAGTTTCTTATTTCTCTGCTCCCCCTTTGCTTTTTGGATTAAGTGAATAATATTTTAGAATTTCATTTTATCTGTTGACGTTTTTGGCTATATCTTTTTGTGTTATTTATAGTACCCACTCCTGGGATTAAAATATACATATCTAATCTTTCACAGTCTACTTAGAGTTAATATTCTACCATTCCAAGTAAAATAGAGAAGTTTTACAAATATACAGGTCTGTATTCCTTCCAACTTTAGGTTGCAATTGTCATAAATATTACATTTACATTTATTAAAAGCCCCACAAGACAATATTACATGTTTTTTGCTTTAAACAGTGATACTTATTTTTAAAAATATAAATGGAGGGGAAAAAAATCTCTTATATTTACTTAGATATTTACCATTTGTTGTTCTTTCTCCAACTCCAAGTTTCTTTTTGATATTTTTCTCTAGTCTAAAGAACATAAGTTACCATTTCTTTCTATATTAGTCTATTGGTGATGAAATCTATTATTTTTTTCTTAATCTGAGAATATCTTTATTTTTCCACCACTTCTGAAGAATATTTTTTCTTGATATAGAATTGTGTGTTGATAGTTCTTCTCTTTGGGCACATGAAAAATAATGTTCCAATGTTTTATGGCCTTTATGGATTCTTAGAAATCTGCAGTCATTCAATTTGTTTTTCTATATGTAATGATCACTTTTCTCTGGTTGCTTTCAAGAGTTTGTTTCTTTTCTTTGGTTTTCAGCAGTTTGATTATAATTGTTTGTCCTTGCATGATTTTCCTTGATTTTACCTGTTTTAGTTTTGACGAAATTTTTAAGCCTGTAAATTCATGTACTTCAACACATTTGAAACAACTTTAGCAACTATTTCTTCAAATATTTGTTTCTTCACTATATTTTTCTCTTCTCCTTCTGGAATTTCAATAACAAATTTTAGATACTTTGATATTGTCTCATAGGCTGTGGAGGCTCTTCAAATTCTATCTTTTTACTCTTTGTTTTTCAAATTGGATAATTTCTATTGACCTCTCTTCAAGCTCTTTCCTTTTCATCTCCATTCTGTTATTGAGTTGAGAAGTAAATGCTTCATTTCAGATATTTTATTTTTCAGTTCTAAAATTTCTATTTGATTTATTTTATAGTTTCTGGGTTTTTGCTGATAACATCTATGTTTGCATTCATTTCAATAGTGCTTTCCTTTACCTCATAAGGATGCTAAAAATATCTGCTTTAACATCTTTGCTTGATAAGTCCGTCACTTGTATACTTTCTTGATTGGCATTTGTTGATTCCCTTTCCCCCTGAGAATTGGTTAGATTTTCCTGGTTCTTTCTATGTGGAGGAATTCTTAATTGTAACCTGAACATTTTGAATAGTATGCTATGAAACTTTGAGCCCTATTAAAATTCTATGTTAAGTGTTGAATTTTTGGGTGTATCAGGCAATCAACTCAGTTAGGTTCATACAAGTTCCATCAACTTTCTGTGGAAGTGATTCCAATGGCAGTTTGGCCTTCCAAGCTTTTGCTATGCTGCTTTGGGTCTATCCCACTTATATCCCTTTCAAGGTATAATCTGGGGCTTGAGCAGTGGTTTATATCATATTTCAGTTCTCAAAGTTGTTGCTATGCTTCTTTGGGCCTGCTTCATGTGTGAGCCTGAGCTTGTGTTGGTTCATGCAAAAGATTAGGGGATCCATTTCTTAAGCCTTCTCACCTCCAGTATTTCCCCCTCATTCTCTCTGAACCAAGGACCCCACTTTCTCAACTGATGAATAAAAAATAGAGTTTCTCCATGATTTGTACCACAGGGTACCTTTTTCCCCTTTTTCATGGACAGAGCTGAAGACGACCCAAAAAAAGGCAGAAAGAAAGAAAATTAAACAGTAATAATGGGATTTTCTTTACAATCTGGCTTAGGGTCCCCTTTTCCTAGATACCCTAGCCAGAAAGGCAGAATTTCTCTAGGGGTATTTGCTGACCTTCTTGCTGCAATGCATTTCTATGCTTGGGCCATCCTCTTGCCAAAGACAGGAGACAAGCAATTTTTTTTAAATAAGGAAACTTACTCCTATAATATGCCATTCTTCAAGATTTAGCATCCCTTCTCAATCTGGCTGATATTGTTAATTTCTCACAGTCTTCGGGCTTTTATGTTTTGTGCAGAGTTTTAGTCATGATCTGTGTGACAGATAAGCTGTTGCAGACTTATTCTACTTAGTTATTTGCCCAACACCAGAAGCTAAGAGGACTACATTTCAATGGATAAATTATTGCATGAACTTTGGAAGAAAGCTTTTTGTCTGTTCGTTTTGTTTTTACCTTTACCTATATCAATCTCGTGTCAATGATTTTTTAAAAAATCACCTAAAATATAATGGGAAAATTGGCCTTTCTCCCTATGCATGTTATATATCTGATTGAAAGAATACAGAATTGTTTCAGAAGAGTCTCTTTAGAGAAAGAAAGCAAACTTTTATGAGTGGGGGATTTTGCTTCCAAGATATTAGATATTTAATCGCACATATCACAACTTTCTTTGATGGGACAAATTTCTGGATAAATGTAAAGGTCTCAGATAGTGGACCCCAGCCTTGATAGTTGGAATGGCTGGGTTAGTAACCAAATTAAGACAAAATTTTAAAGATTTCCTATGTTTTCTCTGAGTATGCTTCTCTGTGAGAATTGGAGGAGAAAATTAACTTTTTCAAAGCAATATTTTCTCTGTAGGTATGTTTTCTTTGGAGAAAGTTCTACTCAAGTTCATTGTCCATTTTTTAACTGGGTTATTTGTGTTTTTATGCTATTGAGTTGTAGAAGCTCTTTATATATTTTGGATATTAACCCCTTTAGCCTGTAGTGTCCTTTGTTCACAGGAACTTGGTAGAAATAGGCATTTGGCTGGGATGTATAGATTTCTAGGTATTGACATTTTTGCTTTTGGATTAGACTTATATTTTTCTGCCAAATAATGCTTCTTTCTCCTTTCTTCATTCTCCTTCTTTCCCTTCTTTTTTTTGGTCTCTCCTTTCTCCTTCCAACCTTTCTTAATTTTTCTCCTTTTTCTGAACCCTTCTATCTTCTGTTCCTGTATATTTGGGGTTTTTTCTTCCTTCCTTCATCCCCTCATCCCTCCCAGCCTTCCTTCTTCTAGTATTTACATAATTTCCCAGGTGATGATCCAATGCCGTGTCTGTTAAGTGCCAGATTATAAGGGACAAGTCTTATTACAATCATTTGCCACAAAAAAGCCCTTAACTATGTAAGATATCTAAAAACAGTGAAAATAAGTAAACCACACTAAGGTGAGGACTCAACTTAGTTGAGACTAAATGATATTATGCTACATATGAAAGAACTAAGTTTTGCTAGTCTTTCCTCCTTTTTAATTAATTAGGAACACAGCTGTTTTCATGACAAGTTAGTCAAAGTGTACACACATACACACACACATTGGAAAGTGTAAGTGTAACTCTAACAGAGCAGGACCCCATGGTGCCTTCCCAGGACAGATCACCCACCTACATGGCCTCTACCTGACTCTTGTTTTAGAAAAACTTTAGCCTTCTAGGCCTTCCCTGAGTTCCAAAGAATAAATGTAACCAAAGAAGTGAGAAAATGCGGAAACAAAAGAAAACAATCAAGACAAAATAATAATAGTTTGGCCATTAAACAAAGTCAAGAACCTTTAATTCCTCCTCAAGGGCTACAGATAATATTCTGAGCCATGTCCTTTGAGCTGTTTGCAGATACTAAAATCCCCACCAGGTGTAAGAAGTTAACTGTATGCTGACCACAGGAATGTAGACCACAGACTGGTTGGAGTCAGAAGGTTGATGATGTTGACTCTGGATTACCTCACCACCAACCAATCAGAAGAATGTCTGTGAGCTGCTCACACCCCCCACAACCCTCTGCCTCACCTGTCTTTATAAACCCTTTCCTGAAAGCCACTGGGGAGTTTGCGTCTTTTAAGCGCTAGCTGCCTAGACTCCTTGCTTGGCACCCTGCAATAAACACTGCACTTTCCTTCACCACAACCTGCTGTTGGTAGGTTAGCTTTCCTGCCTGTGGGTAAGCAGACCCAAGTTTGGTTTGGTAACATAACTAGCTATTAATATAGACATAACAATATTTGCATACTTGCAACCCTTGGTCTAATTATACATTATAAAGTCCTCCAATCTACCCTGAATTCTAAATCTGATTGGTTTAGAAGATTTTGTTTTTACTGTTGCTCTGTTTTGTTCTTGTTTTATATCATGTATCTCATTTTTTAATATGCCTAAGCATGCCATAGGAAAAAGCTTAGTTTGGGCATGAATTTACCCACCTTACTATCTTCACAGAAGTTTTGTGGGTTTTTATTTTTGTTTGTTTTTTGTTACTTTTAAGATATCAGAGCCAAAAAACACTTCAGAAATAATGGCATCTTGGTCCCTCAGTTTTCATATGAGGACAGTGAGGTTCAGAAAGGGGAAAAAAAACCTCTTTTTTTTGCAAGAAAAATGGAAGTGACAGAGCTGGACCTAGCACCTGGAATTCTGATTCTGAGTTTAATGATTTTTCTTATAATATATCAAAGCTTTTTTATGAATGGGTGAGAATCCTGAGATTGGCTAGAAAGATGTGTCCTACTGTAAGTCCAGATATTTGTGTTGATGTCATGAATTGGTCTCTTCATAAAGCCACAGTATATAGAATGAAGGCTGGTAGAATTCCTTGATTTTTCTAGAAATCAAGGGAAATTTTTTTATCATGAGAAAATATTTTGTTATTTTAATAAAAATAATATATTGAAGTTCTTAAAATGTCTCATTTATCTCTGAAAGATCATCTTGTCTATATCAGTTAGAATACTGCTTTTCATAAAAATGTTAGTTGTATTAAATTGTGTTAGCTGAAAAATAATAACACTTGCCAAGAAGTGACCAAGCTCTTCATTGGAAAGAACACAGTCATCCTTGGAAATACTGATCTTAATCATAAACACCACCAATTATAGCACTAATTAAATGAAACATCTATTCTTACAACTAGGTTTATCATATTGTTTATCATAAGGAAAGTAATGTGGGTAGTAGAAGACTCTAGCTTTGGATAAATTTGAATTTGAATCCCAGAGCTACTTAGAAGCAATGTGACCACGAGCAACTATCTAAAATCCCTCTAAGGCTTAGTTTTCTCGTCTGTAAACTGAGATGGTAATTCCTATTTTCTAAACTCAGATGAGATAGTCTATGGAAATCCTTGGATGAAACAGATGCTTGCTCTTGCCCTTCTGAATGAAAGTTCTTGCTCCATAACACATCTGCAGATCATATTTGAGAACAATGAGCCTATTATTATATAATATAGCTGTATAATGGGCACAAAATAAAAGCCATTACTGTAAATCATGACATACTCTGAAGTAAACACATTGTTTCCTTAACTATTCCCTGTATCTGTCCCATGGTCTCTTTTTTCCTCTTACACTTTGATAGGCTCCTATTTTGCTATATTCCATAATTTCCTGAAGTCAATTTACAACAGAACCTCTCTTGTCACCATGGGTACATCTAAATCCTGCCTTGGAGAGATTATGTAGATTTATTAGGCTGCCACATGATTTGATACATTCACTTATCCTTAAAAGAATTTTTATTATTAAAAAACTACTAATTGTTAAAAATCATTCTTTAGAAAGCACACAGAAATATGATGAGATTTAATTAATATGAGCATGAAAGGCTGATTTTTCAATAAAGGAGAATTAGCTATTTCTCTGTTAATTTATTTAACAAGAAAGAAGAAATTTTGCAGAAGATCCCTTTTAACTGTGATTGAATTTTATCAATTAATCTTCTAATAGAACCATCCAAAGAAAAATATGAAAATTGTGTAGCATCACTTTTTATATCTACCTGCTCCTACATTTGGTAGGACCCAGATTAAGCAGTATAGTTATGATTGTGTGTTTGCAGTTTGATTAATAAGTACAAGAATAGAAATAATAATCATTTACATTTTATTAAACTTTTCAGTTTTTAAAGAACTTTTAACTGAATTACTGCATTGAGTAGCATAACAAATCTAAGATGAGTAATACTACCCTCATTTAACAGACAAGAAAATTAGTATCAGAGGCTAAGTGACTTGCCACGATCATACAGTGGCAGAGCTAATAAGAAGTAGAATTAAGCTTCTAATTTGTCTTTCTGCCTCTATGATTTTAAAGTATACATCACATAGTGCATTGTAAACATCTATTTATATTTTTCCTCCCCCAAGAACTTGAGCTTCAAGGGACAAACCTCAGTTTCGTACTCAATTCTGTAAACCCTAGTGCCTAGTTCAATGCCCAATACCCAGAAAATATTTGATCATTTATCCAGGAGATTTAATTGTTGCTCTAGTTCTCATCTTTAGTTACGCCAGTCACTTAGCCTCTTTAAACCTCAGTTTCCTTATTTATAAAATGACGAGATTTAGACAGTATAACCTGAGACGCTTGCCAGCTTAAATACCACACTACTGTCTATCTTGGAGGTAAAGCAACAGTTTCCTTAGTCTCAGAGCAGGGGATAAAATTCCTGCAGTAGAATCATCAGGGCCCATCATCGGTCCAACAAGCACTGTTTTCAGGATTCACTGGAAGGTCTTTCTGTTGGTTCTTAATATTCTGGAGGCTTCTCCTCTCATCAAGGTTCTCCTAACACCTAACTCCCATATAAGTAATGGAAGCATGTTTTATAAATTAGAGAAGAACGATAATGGGAGAGACAAAATGAAGCCAAATGATTCCTTTATGTAAATAAATGTTTAATCCAAATAGGAGAGGCTTTGGTAGAGGGGCATTACAGGTGAGACTGTCAGCTGTCTAGATACAAAATTATTTATTTAAAATGAATTTGTTTGGTAATGAAAAAGTTTGTCCTTTAACATCATATATCAAAATATTTCCATCTCCTTGTCCCTAGTGTTATATCACATTGTTTTCCCTAGAAAGACAGCCTCATCAGAAGGTATGTCTTTGTTTCAAAAAAGATAGATTGGAAATTCAGGAGCTAGGGAAGGTGTTAGGGGGAAGGGAAAAAGCTGAACCACTGCAGGAATGATAGAAACCCTTGTGAAAGCCAAGACTCCAAGACACAGGTCCATTAAAAACTTAAGAGTTAATCAGAACATTGCAGAATGTTCTCCCCTCCCTCCATCCCTACCAATACACCAACAAGCCCTTCAAAAATAATGGGTTACAGCTTAAAGAGGTGAAAGACACAGCTTTCTGGGGAGCAGCATGTAAAAAAAGTCCCAGAGCCAAGAGGGGAAACAAAAACAGACACTAAAGGAATTTGAAGACTCTGGTACTTTAGGTGCAACAAACACAGTCCAACTCCTAACCAGATTAACAAAATCCTCACAGTGAAGCCTATTTACCTCAATTCCTATTAGACAATTCAACATGTCTGCCTGTCAACAAAAATTTCAAGGCAAGTGAAAAGGACAGAAAAAACAAAGTCAGAAAAGACAAAACATGTATTGGAAGATGACTTAGATATGAGACAGACGTTGGAATTATCAAAGAATTTTTAAATAACTATGATTGAATAAGTTAAGGACTCTAATGGAAAAATTAAACTATATGTATGAAAGAACAGATGGATAATATAAGCAAAGAGATGTAATTTCTAAGGGGAAAAAAACAGCTGGCAAAAGTGAAGAATGTTTTTGACAGGTTCACCAGTAGACTGGACACGGCCAAGGAAAAAAATCAGTGAGCTTGAAGACAGGTCAACAGAAACTTCTCAAACTAATATGCAAATAGAAAAGAGAACTTTTATAAATTAACATCCAAGAACTATGGGACAATATCAATTATATTTCATCCATAAGAAACTCACTTTAAATATAAAATTTCTGATAGGTTAAAGTAAAGGCATGAAGAAATGCTAACACTAATCAAAAGAAAGCTGGAGTAGCAATATTAATTTAGCACAAAGCAGAATTCAGAACAAGGAAAATTATCAGGAATAAAAAGGGACATTACACAGTGATAAAGGAGTCCATTTTCCAAAAAGACCAAATTATCCTAAATGTGTTGTATGCATCTAATAATAGAGTGTCAAAATACCTGAGGCAAAATCTGATAGGACTGAAAAGAGAAATAGAAAAATAGGAGTTGTCTTAAACCTGTGAAGACAGAGATTTTTGCCTATTTTACTATCATACCTCCATGTCTATAAAAGCACTTTATACATTCTAGATTTATAATAAACACTTTCAGTTAACAAATATTGTAAATATCCCCTCTTACACTGTCCCCTCAGAATAAGTACGAGTAATACATGAGATTTGAGTGAGAAGGCATTAAAACCTTGGAAAAAGTAATATTTAGCAGTGCTGCACTGGGGGTAGGGTGAGAATTAACTCTTACACCAAGGAGTTTATTAGAGAGAGAAGATTAAAGAATGCATAATTCTGGTTTTACCATCTAAGCTTTGAGCTCAGATGGCTGAAAATGCTGTCTTTTCTACCATTAGCAGTAATAATGCATAGAAGACCTCAGTAAGAAAGCTGGCTATGCCGAGTTGGCTCCTGTGACAAAATCTCATAGTACTATCATATGGCCTGAGAGGCACCACAGCTGGCCCTTGTATCCAGATATATTTCATAGGATTTTTTTTTTAATAAATGACAACTTTTACAGCTATGTAAAAAGCCTAACAACCTATAAATTTTACCATGGCAGGTTTTGATTTTTCCTAAGCCTTCTGAATAAAAATTTTCTATTGCTCATGGCAGTCATTTGTAATTCAGTAAAGGGCTATTTTGGATCAGGAAGAACTTTTGAAAACTAATGATAAAGAGGAAACAAATTGAAACAAAATTCCATATTCTTCAGAGATGTCTGTCTAACAAATGGCACTAATGCAAGAAGAATTAATTATCTCATTTTTTTCTGTATCTATCATAACCTCTTAAAGGAAAGCAAGCTTTTTATTGAATTAGCAAGTTTGATTCAGTGTTTCCTCTGAAAAGACTGTCATTCACAAAATAGATGTGGTTTTAATGATACACTTGATGAAGTTGGAGCCAATATCTGCAACTTATTTTCAAAAGTATTCTAAATTCCAGTTCCATATGAAGAAAAACAAGAACATATAAGCTTATTAAATCTTGCATTACAATGTGCATTTGGAGACTCTCAGAATATTAATAGGTTAATTATATAAACCATCTTAGTCTTTAGGTGAAAAAATAATATTTTGTATTCAACATAAACATAAAAATATGATCCTTTATTATTCAACTTAATAGTTCCATAAGGCAATTCCAAAATGTCGAAAGATTTTTATTAAATATATATTTTATTAAATATATATATTTCCTAGGCACATACCTTTCAAAAGTCCTGAAAACGTGCATAGTCTGTGACAGAGATCTAAAATAAGCCTTTATGAATACACGTATTTTGGAAATAGGATTAAACAACACAAAATAGCTACTTTAATAAATTATTAAACAAGTCAAGGAGATATCCAATAGGTTGAATTGTTCCCCTGAGAACTGACAGATGGTAGTTATTTTTAAAATATATAAAGCCATTCTTTTTTCCTTCAGTATGCATGACAGTATAATTTTTCTTATTTCTCTAAAATATGGCCTTTTCTTATCTTACAAAGACATATGCCTTTTAAGTGCCTAGACATCATTAATTGTATAAAGATGGCTACAAGATATCTGTCACCAAGTGGGAGGCAGACTGTCAGTATATATAATGCAAAATATGTAAAATACAAAAATGAAACAAAAATGAAACTCATATTTGCTTTAAGAAAAGCAAATATGAGTTTGTTGGACACTCAGAGGAGATAATGACTCTTTCCAATTGTCCATGTTGTGAAGGTTACAGGAAGAAGAAAGAGCAGGGTCCTGTCAGGTGAAGGGGAAAATATCTGCAGCAAATACTTCAGTCTGATTGTTGAAGTTGTTAGCATAGCATAAAATGTGGGACAAGGATACAAAGTTAGGCTTTGGTCAAATACGGAGAATGAAAACAGTTACGCTTAGGAATTTGGTCTTCAAATTTCCCAGTGCATAAAGTAAAGGTTAGAGATGGAGAATTTTGAAGACCAATTAGAAAACCATTGCAGTAATCAAGGGGAGAGATGGAAGTCTAAATTAATGGAGCAATAGTGAGAATGTAGAGAAAAAAGGGTTATGTGTATAAGAGAAACAATGGCAGAAGAATTAACAGAATTTGGCAACAAATTTAATATGAAAAATGTGAGGAAAAAGTCAAAATTAATTCACAAGTTTTGATCTTGGATGAGTATTTTGACAATGATATCATTAACTAAGTATAAACTACAACAGGACACTGTAAATAAATCAAAGGCAGAAAAAGATTGAAAAGCATTTATTCTTGATAAATTACTAGAGCTACAGGTGAGTGGAAGTTAATGATAATTTTGCCTGGAGCTACTCCTATCCTTATTCTTTCTCCCCACTCCCTAACTCTCCAACCCTGCACTGGATTCAGTTGATGAGAATTGCATTTTTACCACATGAGTCTGGACACAAAAACCAGTAACTTTGTTGCTGGTGGGAGCAGACTTGATTTGGGGAAGCAAGAGGGGGTGAAACCCTTGCTTTGCTCTAAAACCAATTAATTCCATAGAAAACAAACAAACCCCAAGCATTGCTATCCTGATGTTGCAGGTTTTGTTGGGACAAGCAAGAGATAAACCAGAAATTTAAGAGAGATTCAGGAAATTAAAGAGCCAGAAAAGGGTTGCTGAAGCTCTCCATAAATACTGGCTGACTGGGAAACAAAGTGTATTTCAGAGACACCCAGAAAGAGTTCATTGAGAAGTAAAAGCTAAGGGAGAAACTTAGAAACTGACTGCAACTTTTAATATGTTTTCCAATCAACACAGATCATTTGGCAGAGGGCAGAAGCCTTAAAATCTTTGAATTTTTGAGATGTTTGAAAGCACCTTACTTGGCTTACTGTTAAGTTATATAGACACCAGGGTGATCCCTTGGAAGTAAGGCTAAAAAATAACAACAATTCTGTATAAACATCAGCAGCCACAGTCGATTCTTCAGTATAAGTACAGAGAGGACTGAATAACAAAACAACAACAAAAAAAACAACTTATAAAAATAAAACAGAATCTAGATTTACTACAATACATCTTATCGGTGTCCAATATTTAATTTAAAAAATTATGAAACATACAAAAAACAAAACTGAAGTTAAAAAGAAAAAGGAAAATGTAATCTATACCCAGGGAAAAATGTAGCCAATAAATCTGTCAGTGGGCCAAGAGGTTGGATTCAGCAGACAATGATTTCAAAATAGCTATTCTAATAGGTTCAAAGAACTAAAGGAAATATGACAAGGACTCGATAAAATATTAATGTCAATGGAGAAATTATAAAAAAGTATCAAATAAAAATTTTATGTTAAAAAGTATAAACACCAATATAAAAACTCACCGAATGAGCTCAAAAGAAGATTTCATATAGCAGGAGAAAATATCAATCAACTTGAAGATAGTCCAGTATATTATCCAGTCTAAAGAACAGGAAGAAAAATATATTGAATAAAAATGAACATAGCCTCAGGGATCTGGGAGGCAATGTCAAGTATACCAATAAATATGTAATCACATATCAATAGAAAAGGAAGAAGAAAAAAGTTCAATGTAAACATCTGAAGTATTGTGGCCAAAACATTCCCAAACGTGATTTAAAATATTAATCTATACATCCAAAAAGCTCAACAAATGCCAAACTAAGATAATTACAAACAGATTTACACTTAAAATTATCATAATCAAAAGGCTGGAAAAAGAAAGATGAAGAGAAAAATCTTGAAAATAGCAAAAAGAAAATGATTTATCGTATAAAACATGAATAACAATATAATTAATGGCAGAATTCTCATCAAAATAATGGAAGCCAGAGACAGCAGAATGGCATACAAAATGCTAGGTGGGAAACACTGTCAACCAATCCACTAACAATACTATAATAATTAGAACAGAGAACAGTGGAAATGATAAATATAAAATACATGTAGATACTTTTCTCATTTCTTAAATTCCTTTAAAAATATAATTATAAAATTCTATACTTAGGTTTATAACATATAGATGAAATATATGTGAAGCAGTACAAAGGGAAAAAAGCAAATAGAGCTTATGTGAGCAATGTAGCTATATTTTTATCAGAATCAAGCCAGTATTGAAGTAGAATGTGAAAAGTTATAATATGCATATTTTAATACCTATATCAATGATTATATATTTCATAAGATAGTTAAAAATTCAACAGAAAAATTAAAATGCCATATTAAAAATACTGATTTAAGACAAAAAAGGCAAAAAGAAGACCAAGAAACCCACCTCTTCAAAAAAAATATATATATGAGATATATGGAAAACAGAGCAAAAGGAAGGTGTAAGTCCAAACATAACAGTTATTATGTTATATATGGGTAAAAGGTAGACATTTTTAGATAGAACAAGGAAGTCACAACACTCTAAACAAAACACACTTGACTATGAGACAACCTTCAGGATTAAAGACACAGTAGATTGAAACTATGATGATAAAAAAGATACATCACAAAAGCAGCAATCAAAAGAGAGCTGGAGTAGCTATATAAATATAAAAGATTTTAAGACAGGAAATTTTACTAAAGACAAGAATGTTTCATAATGATGAAAGGTAAATATACCAGGAAGATACAACAAATATAAGTAAGTATGCACCCAACAACAGGGCTCAAAATACACAAAACAAAAATTTAAAGGAAAAATAGACAATTTGCTCATTATAACTGGAGATTTAATACTCCTTTCTTACTAACTGATAGAAAAAGAATATACAGATCAGAAAGAACAGAGAAGATTGGAAATAAAACAAACAGGAAAAAAATAAAAACAGCTAACTTTACCTGAAAAATGTTTATATATAACACTATACCCAACAATAGCAGAATACACATTATTTCTAAGCACACATGTACTATTCTCCAGAATAAACCATATGTTAAGTTATATTCTCAGTACCTTTAAAAAGATTAAAATCAGAAAAGAATAAAAACGTTCTCAAACTACAATAGAATTGACATAGAAATCAATGACAGAAAGAAATGCAGGAAATTCCCAAATATTTGGAAATTGAACAACATGCTTCTAAATAATGCAAGAGTTCAAGAAGATATCACAAGGAAAGTTTTTAAAAAATAAAACTGAACTAAATTAAAAAAAACCACAACAGGGCTTCCCTGGTGGTGCAGTGGTTGAGAGTCCGCCTGCCGATGCAGGGGACGTGGGTTCGTGCCCGGGTCTGGGAAGATCCCACATGCCGCGGAGCGGCTGGGCCCGTGAGCCATGGCCGCTGAGCCTGCGCGTCCGGAGCCTGTGCTCCGCAACGGGAGAGGCCACAACAGGGAGAGGCCCGCGTACCGCAAAAAAAAAAAAAAAAAAACCACAACATTCAGAATGTGTAGGATGCAGCTAAAGCTTTAAGCAAGGCTTAGAGGGAAATGTATAGATTTAAACCAATATTAGAAAAGAATAAAGATCTAAATCAGTATTCTAGACTTTTACTTCAAGAAGCTAGAAAAATAGAGCAAATCAATCTCAAAGTAAGTTGAAGGAAAGAAATAATAAGGGTGGAAATATAATGAGTGGAAATTACTATTAAAAATAATTTAGAAATTATTATTAGACATAATAATAACAACAGGGGATATTAATAAAATATAAACCAGAAAAACATTAGAGAAAATTAATGAAAGCAAAAACTGAGTTT
Organism: Pseudorca crassidens; assembly: GCF_039906515.1. Classification (NCBI taxonomy): domain Eukaryota; kingdom Metazoa; phylum Chordata; class Mammalia; order Artiodactyla; family Delphinidae; genus Pseudorca; species Pseudorca crassidens. The sequence goes on from NC_090304.1 coordinate 60,285,525, forward strand.
TTGAAAAGGTCAAGAACCTACAGCTACTTTCATACTTGATAGTAATTGACTGATTGTTTTCTCTCTAAGATCAGGAACAGGGCAAGGATGTCTGTTTTTACCATTTCAATTAAACATTTTTCCAGAGGGTCTAGTCACTGCAAAAAGCCAATCAAAAACACTAAGATTGGAAAGGGATAAGTAAAATGCCTTCATTCACTGCTGAAATAATCTCATATGCAAAAAATCCTAGGGGATCTACCAAAATTCAAAATCCTACTAAAACAAATAAGCAAGCTTAGTAAGGTCACAGAATATACAATCAATACCCAAGAAAATTGATTTCATTCTAAATGCTACAATGAAAAATCCAAAAGTCAAATTATCATTGATATAGAATAAAAATACCTGATATATCTAACAAAGGAAGTGAAATACCTGCACATTTAATAATTCAAAATATGGATTACAAAATTAAAGGGGCATTAAAAACTGGAGCAAAATACTATATGTGGAGTACAAATTTTCATATGTACTTGTCTCCAAATATATATGTAGATTCAATGTAATCTCTATCTAAATTCCAGTGGCATTTCATTGAAAGTGATAACCTCTTCCTACAATATGAATGCTGAAGAGATTCAAAGAGCTAAAACCTTTGTGAAAAAGAAGACTATAATTATAGGAATCACACTATTATTAGATCTAAATGTAAAATGTAAAAGTATTAATCTTTTTGAAGAAAACATAGAAGAAAATCTCCATTACCTAGAGTTAGATGAAGAGTTTTTAAACATGACACCAAAACCAAAATACATAAAAGAAAATATCAATAAATAGGAATTCATCAAAATTAAAATATATACTAGATAAAAATAGCTTAAGAGAAAGAAAGAACTAGCCACACTTAAAGATCACATGGCCAACAAAGGAATTGTATCCAGATTATATAAAGAAATCTGTAATTGCAACAGTAAGAAAATACACAGTTCAATTAGAAAATGAGCAAAATACTTGAACAGACATTTCACCAAAAAAGGACACATGAATCACAGATAAATACATGAAAATATGATCAACATCATTAAGCACTAAAGACATGCAGATTGAAAGCTTAATGAGATACCACTACATCCCTGTTATTAGAATTGCTGCAATAACAATTCTTACTAAGTGCTGATGAGAATGTGGAGCAACTGGATCTCTGATACACTGCTGAGGAGGATGTAAAATTTAATAGCCACTCTGGAAAACAGTTTGGTTCTTTCTTATAAAATCAAATATGCATATATCACATAATCCAGCAACCCACTCTCAGATGTTTACTCCAGAGCAGAGGTTGGCAAACTTTCTGTAAAGCACCAGACAGTAAATACTTTTAGTTTTATAAGCCAAATTCCATCTCTATCACACATTCTTCATTTTATTTTTTCAACCCTTTAAAAATGTTAAAAGCATTTTTACAATTGTATGAGCATATATTTTCATTTAATGTGGATGAATATCTGGAAGTGGAATTGGTAAATCACATGGTAAATGTATATTTATTTAAGAAACTGTCAGATGGATTCCAAACTAGTTCCACCTGACATTCCCATCAGTAAGTAACACATGGAAAGTATGAGAGTTCTGTTTCTCTTAAACATCTTCAATACTTGGCATTATTGTTGTTTTTCATTACAGATATTCTACTGAGTGTCACTATCACAAACCTTATAGGTTTTACAAAAACAGGTCATGGGTCAGATTTTTCCTGCAGGCCACAGTTTGGTGACTCATGCCCTAGAGAAATAAAAACTTACATTCACATGAAATTTTGTACATAAATATTTATACCAGTTTTATTTATAAGAGCCAAAATCTGAAAGCAGCTCAAAAGCTCTGCAATGTTTTCATGGTTTATTGTGATATATTCATATAATGGACTCAGCAAAAAAAAGAAAAATGTAGAACCACTGATACATGTAACAACCTACATAGGTCTCGAGAGCATCATGTTGAGTGAAAAAGACTGATTAAAAAGGGTACATAGCATATGATTCTATTTACATAACACTTATGGAGTGGCAAAATTATAGTGATGGAGAGCAGATCAATGGTTTCCAAGGGTTAGAGTTATCTGGAAATATAAGAAGGTAACAGGGTAACATGATAGAGCATCTTTGAGGTGATAGAAGAGTTCTGTCTTCTGATTATAATGATGGTTATACTAGTTTCCAGTTGTGATAAAATTTTATAGAACTACATTCCCAAAGAAGAGTGCATATAAACCTGGTGATATCCAAATAACATGAGTAGATTAGTTAATAGTATTGAACCAATGTCAATTTCATGGCCTTCCTAGCTGAGCCATAGTTACGTATGGTGCTTTATTTGAGGAGGATGAGTGCACATTTTTTACAACGTCTATGTTTTCCTAAAATTATTTCAAAATAAAAAACAAATTTAAAGTGAAAAATAAATGAGATACCATTGTACATTCAATGGAATATCTACAATAAAAAAAAATGACAATGCCATTCTAGAGTTATAGCTTGGCATAATTAGAGTTCTACTTAGGAGAAACTAGAACCTTCATATGTTACGTATATTACTCATGAGAATGTAAAATGAGACAACTACTTTGGAATCAATTTGGAATTTTCTTAAGTAAACATACATTTACCATGTGACCTACTAATTCCATTTCTGCATATTTACCCAAATTAAAAGAAAACATGTTTACAGAAAGAATATACGTAAATATTCACAAATATATATATCACCAAAACCTGAAAACAGTAACAATCCAAATGTGAAACAATTGATGAATGAATAAACAATATGACATATCTATATAATGGAATACTATTCTGCAATATAAAGAAACAAACTCCACATGCATGAAGTAATGTAACTGAATACCAAATCATTATGCACAGCGAAAGAAACCAGATACACATATTTTATGATTCCTTTTAAATAAAATATCTGAAAAAGAAAAATCTATAGAACAGAAACTAGATAGTTATTTTGCTGGAAAGAGAGAATTAGCTACAGCTAGAAATGAAGACAAATTTGTAAAAACGGAAGTGTTCTAAAACTGGATTGTGGTAATGGTTACACAGATGTATACATTTACAAAACCACATTAAACTGTACACTCTTAATAGGCATGTTTTATGGTATGTAAATTACATAACAATAATGCTGTAAAAAAATAAAAGCCAGAGGAGCTTCAAGATGGTGGAAGAGCAAGACGTGGAGATCACCTTCCTTCCCACAAATACATCAGAAATACAACTACATGTGGAACAACTCCTACAGAACACCTACGGAACGCTGGCAGAAGACCTCAGACCTCCCCAAAGGCAAGGAATTCCCCACGTACCTGGGTAGGGCAATAGAGAAAAGAAAAACCAGAGACAAAAGAATAGGGACTGGATCTGCACCAGTGGGAGGGAGCTGTGAAGGAGGAAAAGTTTCCACATGTGAGGAAGCCCCTTCGTGGGCGGAGACTGTGGGTGGCGGAAGGGGGAAGCTGCAGAGCCACGGAGGAGAGCGCAGCCACCGGGGTGCGGAGGGCAAAGCGGAGAGATTCCCGCGGAGAGGATCGGTGCCGACCAGCACTCACCAGCCCGAGAGGCTTGTCTGCTCACCCGCCAGGGCGGGTGAGAGCTGGGAGCTGAGGCTCCAGCTTCGAAGTCAGATCCCAGGGAGAGGACTGGGGTTGGCAGCGTGAACACAGCCTGAAGGGGGCTAGTGCGCCACAGCTAGCCAGGAGGGAGTCTGGCAAAAAGTCTGGAGAGATTCTTGGATTCGAAGAATAACATTGTGAAAATGACTATACTACCCAAAGCAATCTACAGATTCAGTGCAATCCCTATCAAATTACCAATGCCATTTTTCACAGAAGTAGAACAAAAAATTTTACAATTTGTATGGAAACACAAAAGACGTCGAATAGCAAAAGCAATCTTGAGAAAGAAAAATGTAACTGGAGGAATCAGGTTCCCTGACTTCACACTATATTACAAAGCTACAGTCATCCAGACAGTACAAAAACAGAAATATAGATCAATGGAACAGTATAGAAAGCCCAGAGATAAACCCATGCACCTATTGTCACCTAGTCAATGACAAAGGAGGCCAGAATATACAATCGAGCAAAGGTAGCCTCTTTAATAAGTGGTACTGGGAAAACTGGACAGCTACATGGAAAAGAATGAAATTAGAAGACTCCCTAACACTTTACACAAAAATAAACTCAAAATGATTAAAGACATAAATGTAAGGCCAGACACTATAAAACTCTTAGAGGAAAACATAGGCAGAGCACTCTTTGACATAAATTGCAGCAAGATCTTTTTTTGACCCACCTCCTTAAGTAATGAGAGTAAAAACAGAAATAAATGGGACCTAATGAAACTTAAAAGCTTTTGCACAGCAAAGGAAACCATAAACAAGATGAAAAGACAAAGCTCAGAATGGGAGACAATAATTGCAAATGAAGCAACTGACAAAGGATTAATCTCCAATATATACAAACAGCTCATGCAGCTCAGTATCAAAAAAAAACAAAACAAAACCCCAATCTAAAGATGGGCAGAAGACCTAAACAGACATTTCTCCAAAGAAGACATACAGATGGCCATCAAATACATGAAAAGATGCTCAACATCACTAATTATTAGAGAAATGCAAATCAGAACTACAGTGAGGTATCATCTCACACAGGTCAGAATAGCCATCCTCAAAAAATCTACAAACAACAAATGCTGGAGAGGGTGTGGAGAAAAGGGAACCCTCTTGCATTGTTGGTGGGAATGTAAATTGATACAGCCACCATGGAGAACAGTATGGAGATTCCCTAAAAACTAAAAACAGAACTACCATATGACCCAGCAATCCCACTAATGGGCACATACCCGGAGAAAACCATAATGCAAAAAGACACATGCACCCCAATGTTCATTGTAGCACTATTTACAATAGCCAGGACATGGAAGCAGCCTAAATGTCCATCAATAGGGGAATGGATAAAGAAAATATAGTACATATATACAACGGAATATTACCCAGCCATGAAAAGGAATGAAACTGGGTCATTCATAGAGACATGGATGGACCTAGAAACTGTCATACAGAGTGAAGTCAGAAGGAGAAAAACAAATATCATATAGTAACACATATATGTGGAATCTGAAAAAATTGGTATAGACCGTCTTACTTACAAAGCAGAAATAGAGACAGACATGGAGAACAAATATATGGATACCAAGAGGGAAAGGAGGGGTGGGATGAATTGGGAGATTGGGATTGACATATATACACTATTGATACTATGTATAAAATACAGAGATAACTAATGAGAACCTACTGTATAGCACAGGGAACTCTACTCAGTGCTCTGTGGTGACCTAAATGAGAAGGAAACCCAAGATAGAGGGGATAGATATATACATATAGTTCATACTGAACAGCAAACTGAATCAGCTAACACAATATTGTAAAGCAACTATACCCCAATAAAAAAATAAATAGGCAAATAATCTCAATATAATTTTTCATTTTGACAAAAGAAAAAAATTGTATCATAGATACAGAGAAAATAATTAATGCCATTCCATACTATTCGTGATTTTAAAAGGTAGTTTTAATAAACCAGGAATAGAAGAAAGTTTCCTTGATATATTTTTCTGTATCTACAAGCTCTTATGAAAACTATTAGAGGCATTCTCTTTAAAATAAAGACACACTACCACCTCTATAAACATCATGCTGAAGGTCTTAGGAAAATACGTATGAGTAAGACAGCAGTAGAGCTCTTTTTTAGTCCATAAACCCAGTTTTCTAAGCAGTAGTCATCCTGTCACCTTTTCTTCCTCAGTTTCTTCTCTTTTTCCTAGTTGTCAAATTTCTGTCTATATTAGGATCTTTGGTTGCAAGTGACAAAAAAAAATCCAACTTTAATTAAATTAGGCCAAAATACTTATATATGTGTGTGTGTATATACATATTTTTATATATAACATATATGTACGTATACACACACATAGATAGAGAAGCGGTCCCCAATCTTTTTGGCACCACGGACCGGTTTCATGGGAGACAATTTTTCCACAGAGGGGGGATGGGAGAGGGGGGAGGGATGGTTCAGGTGATAATGCGATCGATGGGGAGCTCTGGGGAGCGGCAGATGAAGCTTCGCTTGTTCCCCTGCCACTCACCTCCTGCTGTGCGGCCCAGTTCCTAACAGGCCCCAGGTACTGGTCCACAGCCTGAGGGTTGGGGACCCCTGAGATAGAGTACATATTATATATAGTGCTTTATTTCTAATATGTGAATATGTGAATTTTACATGTTTGAAATTCAATTCTATGAACCAGTCAGGTCTCTGATATTTACCTCTTCATTATTAATTATTCAGCAAGAAGCTTTTGCAGCAACCTCAAACGAAAAATGTCAGTCCAAAATGCAGAGTGTCTTAACTGACTGTTTTCACCCCGTTTTACATCTAACAAAACTCAGGCTAGAAATGGATATTAAATAATTTGCCAAGACCACTTGTTGCATTTCCAAGGTCACCCAGGCAGAAACCATGGCCAGGATGAGGCCCAGGATGGCCTACCTTCAACAGCTTTGTTCTGCCCAGTAGAACCAGGCAGGTGCTGCAAGTACCCAACTAGAATCAAAGCTCGTTTTAAACCATCCATATAGATCTGACCTATCTACACTAATACTAGACATAGAAAGATTAATCAACTTTATTTTCATGAACTTTGCTGCCTGTTGGGACATTATATAACTACCCATGGAAGGAGTAAGCCGTCAAACAACCTTTCTATTACCTAGAAGTCAGTATAAATCATGACAGTATGAAATGTCAGAATTTAAATTTACAAAGAGGAAATAGCCTAATTTGCAGTTTCTTCATCTCAGATATCATGATGCATCAGTACACCCATAATTGGTTTGACACTGAATTTCATAACAGAAAGCATCTGGGCTCACTCCCATGGTGACCAGTGAGAGCAATTTCTGAAGCTGGGACAAATTATCCCCTTTAAAAACAACAACAGCTGTCTCAGTGATCTATAAATGTGTCTTCCCCTTTATCCTGGGATAATATTCATGTTGCAGGAAAGCAGGGACAAGGGCATTATGGGAGGTATGGCTCTGGTGGAAAACCAACTGTTCCCTATTTATCTCTTTGGTGGCCAATGAGCCTTTATTCACTATACAGCTGTTTCTTCCCATCCTTCTTATTAGACACACCTGCTTGCTGTATACATGCCTGATCATTAGATATATTTATCAGTATGCAAGAAGTTCCCTTTTCACATTATATCTCTGTAACCTCAAAGGTAAACCCTTTTCAGAGACTCAGTATATGGCCAAACACATCGGTAAATGAACTGAGAGTCAGCAAGAAAAATCCCTGCACCTGGACCTCCTTTTAATATGTAATATACTCTAAGACTAAAAGCTTAAAATGAGAGGGATTATCTGGATGATTTTACCACTAAATTCTCTCCTTTTTTTGTTCCTCTTAATTTTATACTGATAAAAGCAAAGACCATAATAAACTACAATTATTAGAAACATCCCATTATATTTAATAAAAAATTAGAAAAATGTAAATGTCTCTGAGGTGACTCTGGCTCAGATCTCTCATGGAAAATGTAGAACAATTCTCCACATTGCCTATAAGAGCTATGACACTATGCCCTATAACCCCACAAATATACCATAAAATATCTTTCCCCACAAATATTGAGCTTTCAAGTCAGTGTACTTTCACATGTTTTTTGCTAAATTTAACAAATCACCGAATTAAACCACTGCTAATTTTCCGGCACCAAGATGGTTATTTTGGAATAATAATTGGTAATCACCCTCTGCCCTCTTCTTGAATTTACCTTTGAATATCTGAGCTCTTGATAACAAACAAAAATTTCTCCTCCTTCAAATCCCTCCACAACACTATGGCTCTTGTCAACTCGAGTGGATAAGCATAAAATTCACGGTTTTTCTCACCTCTGTGTCCAATAAATTGCTGGGGAATTCAAGATATATTTCAAAAGTCAAAATTTAATCTAAAAGATTATACAGAGTAGGCAGTAGACGTATGACCCTCAAGAGATTACTTTATAATCGACTTATTGAGGTAAATTTACATACAACATTCTCACGAATTGGTACAATTTTGTATATGATTTGATAAATTTGGACAAATATATATAGTAATGTAACTACCACCACGATGAAGATACAGAACATTTCCATCACCCCAACAAGTTTTCTTGTGACCCCTTCTAGTCAATTCCCTACCTCTACCTCCCACCCTTCGAAATTGCTGATCCCCTTCTTTATCTATGGTTCTGACTTTTCTAGAACTTCATATGAATGCATTTTTTGATGTCTGGCATTAAACTTTTAAGATTTATTTATGTTCTTGCCTATGTCAGTAATTCATTCAACTTTATTTCTAAGTAATATTCTATTTATGGATATACCACACTTAGTTTATCCATTCACCGTTTGATGGACATTTGGATTGTTTGGTGATATTACAAATAAAGTTTCTATGAATAACTGAATGCAAGTCTTTGTGTTAAGATATATTTTGATTTATCTTCAGTAAATAACTAGCAGTGGAATTGCCGGGTCATATTATAAGTACATGTTTAACTATAAGGGACTGCCAAACTATTTCCCAAAGAGGCCATACACTTTTGCATTCTTACCAGCAAGTATGAGATCCAATTGCTTTATGAACATGCCAACATTTGGAGTTGTCTTTTTTTTAGCTGTTCTTATGGTATTAAAATATCATATTTTAATTAATATTTTATTTGCCATTCCTATGTCTCCTGTGATGAAATATCTCTTCAAAATACTTGCCAATTTTTTAAAGCAGATATTTGTTTTCTTATTACTGTTTTTCCCCTCAATGTCTGAAAAAAATTTCTGCAGTCATATATAAAAAAGTGCTATTATTGGATGATAGGTACAAGTTCTTCACTTTATAAGATATTGCCAAATTGTCTTATTCACTTGTTTTAATAACAGATGCATAACTGACAATATTAATATCACATATTAAAAATATAGTCTGATAAGTTTTAAAATATGTATATACCCTTAAATTATAACCACAATCCAGTTAATGAACATATCCAAACACATGAAAAGATACCTTGTATACATTTGTAATCTCCTCTCTAATTTCTCCCCAACTATCCACACTCCCCATCCTGAGACAGCCATTGGTTTTCTTTCTGTCACTTAGTTTGCATATACCAGAATTTTATATAAATAGAATAATATATATGCATATATGTGTATATATACACACACACACGCACACACACATACAAACATACATATGGCTGTTGGCATAACTGATACTATCTTTGGCTCTTACAGTTTCTCCTATCCTTCTGCTGACCCTACCCAGTACTGTACTGTGCAGTAAATCACTTCTCTGTATTCAAGGGCATTGTCATTAATAGATATTATTAGACAAATTACTTTGTCTTAAAACTAATAAGCAGTCTGAGGGGAGATATTTTAAGACAATGTAAATGACTTTCCCTTCATCAAAATTTCCCCCTACATTTACCAGTAGGAACTCTGCATTCTAATGTAAACAAGAGACATCCCATCTTTTTCTAATGTATATACTGATGTCTTTATTATTCGTATGAGCTCAAAAATTCCTATTTTCTAATGGTTTATGTTTCATTATGATAATTATTTTGGTACACAAATTGTCTGAGATTTGATCAATGGAAGACATTCAAATTGATTTGTGTTCTTTTGACTCATCTCCCTTCATTTTTAAGCACTTTCTTCTTAGACTAACAATACATTCCCAAATTATCTTTTACCAACCCCGCCACAGCATTAGAAGCAGTCATTTATCCAAGGAGGCTTGGTTCGTTTTAGTGGATATGACTTGAACATCAAGTGCTTATTGCTATTTTGGCTGTCATTATTTCATGGACCTTTCATAGAGAAAAGCTAGGAAATATATGTATGCATATACACAGATACAAATGTGTATATATATACACACATATACATATATAATATTTATCTACATGTATATGTGGCTATATGTTTGTGTATATATATACAGACAGACATACATGTACAAGCATTCATACTTATACATGTGTACATATAAATTTACATAGGAATGCATATATTTTAGAAATGCTGACTTCACATCTATACCTCCATTTTGAGTCTACCCTTATAGGCTTCGTTATTGCTTTTCTTTATTCCATATTCCTCTCTCTCTATTTCCTAAATGAAACCTTAGGTCTGAATTAACACACTGACTCAAGAGTTCAATCCTCCTCTGCTCATTAAGACCAGCAGGTTCTGTTTGGGTTCTTTCTCACATCACTGCAGTCTGAAAATTCATCTTCTGAAATAAGGAAAGACAATCTTAGGGCTCACTTCATATTTATTCCTTCTCTTCTTCTGCAGCCTTTTCTGTTGTTTCATACATTTATTTAAGGTGGTAGAGTAAATTTCACCCCAGTTACCACATAATGAATAAAAGTGAGTGTGTCCTGCAGAAATTAACACTATACTTCAATAAAAAATAAAATAAAATAAAGCTTGTCATTTACACTTGAACAAAAGTGAACGTGTCCATTTGCTTTTTTTAAAGCAAATGCCTATGGGATGGACAAATCTGTGTCTTTATTAATAAACTCATAAACCATGGATCCAAGTTGAAACCTGATCATTATCCTTCCTCATAAGGATATTAACAAGTTCTGTTTGGTTTATTTTGGTCACATTCCTGAATCCAACCTCTTCATCCCTTTTCTTATGGCTAAACTCTTAATCATTGTCTCATAACCCCAACCCTCAGGTTGTAAAAGAGCCTGTTAGCCAGTTTCCCAGCCTCTTATTTATTTTATCCCAAATCAATCTACTACAGTGAACCTGAGACTCAGTTTTGATCATGGTACTTTCACGAGGCAAACATCTTTGGTGGTTTCATCCTGCTAATACAGTGAACTTTACTTTTCTATCAAACTATACATGGGGCACAGAATTTTGTCCTTTCTTTTCCCCTTTCATCCATTCACCCATTACTCAAGCAATACAAAATTAGGAATGTTTACTCATACCTAAGTGTGTAAAATATATTCACAAGTATTCAACAGGACAAAAGTTCACATCAAATAAGCTTTCCTAGTTGATTAAATCTAGACAAGTTTCCAGCATCCCTAGGAGTCAACTTCCTTCTCTGTAACACAAATGTAATCACTGTAATTATCTCACAGTTCTTCCTTGAGAATCAAATAATGTGTTTCTATCTGTAAGTAAACAGTAAAAGTTAGCTGCGATAATGTTGATGATAATGATGATAATGTATATGTTTTTCTAATCACTTTGAATGTTTAACTCTTCTCCAAGCCTAGAAGTCCAATGTATTCTCTAAGACACTTTTCTTCTTCGCTTTAACTTACATATATAATCTAATCATTTTCACCACTTCCAGAATGTGATCTTGCTTGAACAATGGAGATATTATTGGATTTGCTCTTTGTTAACTAGTCAAGGCTTGAGGGAAAGTCTACATTGCACAATATATGGCGGCAATAGTCTGCAGAGCGTCTGAACCACCATTAGTCCATGTTTGCAGAAATATTTGAAGCATTATCACTATTATCTGTATATTCTGGAGTAAAAAAGCTTCCTTTTCTATTTGGATTTGGCTTGTCTCCAAATTAAGTGACTCTTTATCAGGTATTTAGGTTGATAAGATCTATGTTTTAGGATTACTCCATCAACAAGTATAGAAGTTAAACTAGAAGCTAGAATAGAGGACTGCAAGAACAACACTGGTCAGAGCTAATGGGTACCTGAACAAAAGCAGAACAAAAAACTTAAATTCTCTGGGGCTACTAATATGAGCCAAGCATTCTATCAGGCAGACATCAGGAAGAATCTCATTTCACAGATGAGAAAACTGGAGACCAGTCAAAATTTTTTTCCCCAGTATCACAGAGCTTGCTTGTGTTAAGAGGTAGGATCTCTGCTTCCACATCTTGCACTTTTTATCTGTGGGTCCTCAGGGATCCTGATATCACCCCCCAACCACCCCAAACACATTCACAAAAACAAACACAGATACTTATTCCAATGATCCTCTGAAGTTCTACCATCTTTGGGTGAAATATTTCACTCAAAAAGAGGAGTAAAATATTGGGAAGAACAGAAACTGACCTGAAATAGACCTGAGTTTTGCCTCAGGTCCTCCACCTTCTGTTAGGGACAATTTACTGAACATCTCTAAGCCTCAATTTAATCACCTGGAAAAATCATAACCCTTACAGTCTTATGTCAAAGGCTAAGTAAGATCATAAATACATAATCATCGGGTCCTATGTCTCACAAAAAGTTCTGACCTGCCATGCCATATTCAAATGCTTTATCAGGATATTGTGAAGTAGCATCCCCACTGAAAAAGAACTTGGTTATTGGTAAGAGTGAGGTCTATTCTAGATGTCCATGCCCCCCCGCGTAAGAAAGCAAGCAATGTGTTGCTTCCTCACCAAGAGGAGGTCATCATGTCTTTGGGGAGAAGCTAGCAACCAAACCCTGTCTGTTGCTGGGTCCTCCTCAGGAGAGCAGGTCTAAGTCTCTAGAACTTAGATGGCCCCTAGTATAGCGCAGGCAGCAGAGATGCATGGGAGACAGAAGTGCATTATTCAGAAAGGCAAGAATTGTTTATAAATTTGGGAGGGACTGAAGCTGCAGCAGAGGATGCTTAGAACGATGCAGAGATACAGTGAGAGAACAAGACAACTTTCCTCTTTTATTGGCATAGTTTGTCTTAGCATAGAGAGGGAAGGGGAACTAAAATTTGGGGACCACATATATACGTGCAAAGTGGTAGATACCTGACACATGTTTTCGTACTTAACTCTTTCAACAACTCAATGAGAAATGATTATCCCCATTTCTGAGAGGAAAAATTGAGTCTCTTAAGTAACTTTGCTGTGCTATTTAGCAAGGAAATAGCAAAACTCATATTTGAACCAATATGGTTTGCTCTAAAGCCTGTGCTCTTTATATTCCATGTTAGTCCACGGGGAGCTTCTGCCTCTTATTTTCTGTGAGATGAAGGCATATATCCATAGACCTGAAAATTAAAATGAAAAGGAGGTATACTGGCAAAGGTCCCAGTAGGAAGCAGATGGCCTACTTAAATGGTGTAATTTTAGGAGAGTTTAATAAAGGATTATGTACAAGGTATGGATAGGATTACGGGAAACCAATAAGAAATGTAAAGGCAGCATCAAACTAGCAGCAAAGGGGCAACTAATATCCTACATCTGAAGGGATAAAGGGAGGGAGCAGAAACCTGAACCCATAGAGAGAAGTAGAGCTGGAGAAGAGGAAATACCTAGAGGAGCTAAGGCTTCAGCGAACTGCCACTGCCAACCCATCGTCCAGCAGGACAGAGGTCAGGGGAATAAAATACACCGAACTCACTCTACTCCCATCTTTTAGTGCTTCTCACTAGTCAAACCACCTGTAACCCAGAACTCAAGCAAGCTTTTTGATGCAGCCTCAAATTACCTACAATTGGGGATATAGCTTTAGTGGTAGATCACATGCTTTGCATGTATGAGAACCCAGGTTTTATCTCAGGGTACCTCCAATTTAGCTAAACTTTGATAATAGGAGTTCAAATTTATATCTCGTTTATCCTTAGCAGGTCTTTCCTCAAATATTAAAATAAATATATAGGTTGTTGGTACAAAATTGTCTACTTCCTGGAACAAACAGAATGATGGAGAGTAATGGACCCAAATGCGCAAAAAGAAAATATCCATGAGTTTGTTTTCTATGCCTGTGAGTCTCTTTCTGTTATGGTTACTAAAGGGGAAAGGAGTGGAGGGATAAATTAGGAGGTTGGGATTAATATATACACACTACTATATATAAAATAGATAACCAACAAGGACCTACTGTATAGCACAGGGAACTATACTTAATATTTTGTAATAACCTATAAGGGAAAAGAATGTGAAAAAGTATATAAAACTGAATCACGGTGCTATACTCCTAAAACTAACACAACCTTGTAAATCAACTATATTTCCATTTTAAAAAAAGAAAGCAAATAAATATATATGAAACAAAGAGAAAAGAAAGAAAGAAAATATCCAACAGTTGAACTTAAATTATACTCAGGCTGAACATGGGAAATTGAAGCACCTTCACATACCCAGGCCAAAGGTGTGTTAAAAAAGCAGCAACCTGAGTCCTGTTCTCAAGGAAGTTTTAACCATCAAGAACAAAAAGAATAACCAAATAAAATAGGGGCTGAACTGTTATCAGCATCTGTGTGGTCTGCTTTAGAAGAGCAAAGAAAAGTTTCTAGAAGACAATGACTTCAGGTGTCAGATGAAGAATCAATTTAGTATCAGGGAGTTCTAGCAGAAGTAATTAAGTAATACCAAAGGCAAGCACATACTACTCACTTAAACTAGCCCCTTAACTCCAGATTTCATGATCATCTCTTTAGAGAAAATTAGTATCTCCCTTTATAGTGTATTCATTGTATTTTATTTTGCTTTTGTACTTAAATTTTAACTGCTTGGCCTTTTTTTATTTTCCATTTGAAACTAGTAGTTGACCACAAAGAAAATTTGGAAAACAAAGAAAAGTAGAAAGAAGAGATCTATAAGCCATGTTTCTATTTCTCAAAGACAATCACTATTAATACTATATTCTGAACACCTTTTCTTGGCATACTTTTATTTGCTCAATGCTTTTTCCAGATATCATTTTATTTGCTTATTGCACATAATTGTTACCATCCTTTAGATCAGTAGTTCTCAAAATATGGCCTTGGGGCCAGCAGCACAGGCATCACCTAGAAACTTGCTAGAAATGCAAATTATTGGGCACCATTCCAGACCCACTGAATTAGAAACTGGTGTTGAGACTCAAAAATCTATGTTTAACAAGCCCTCCAGGTAACATGATACATGCTGAAGTCTAAGAACCATTTTATATTCTAGAGCTATTTTATATTCTATATTTTTTCACTCAATATTATCACATTAACATTTTCAATATCATGATTAACACAATCATTTCAGTAACTGCTTAGGATTTACAATCCTGGAATTATAATTTATATTTATAATTTATAATCCTAGGATTTATAATCCTGGAGTAGATAATTCATTTTAATCAGCTGTTCATTTATTCATTATTTTGTAATATACACTGTGTACTTCTATGTAACAGATAGTGTTCTAGGTGATATAGATATAATACCAGAATGAAGAATATTCTACTTAATCATTACTAACTTTGATTATTTCCAATTTTTACCATTGTAATTAATGTTGAAACTAAATACCTTTTTTGGTGTAAAGGCTTCCCCCCTCCCCATTTATTTTAGAAGGAAGAAAGGAAAGAATATCTAAATTAGTATGACTTTCAGTTCCCCATATATCCATCAAAAGAATGTCTTTTATTTTCCATGATTCCCTTCTCTTTATTAAGATAAAAAATATTCCATCATCTCAGGTAGCACAATAGTCCAATCCTGTCCTTCCCTGCTTCTCAGAGAGAAACATTAGAAACTCTACCTAATTCTGAGAAAGAATCCATTCTCTGCTATTATTACTGAAAATATGTGGTCCCAACTGTTTGATGCAATTCTTGTCCAGTTCAGTCATGGTTAAAGCATTTCCAAAACTGCTGGTTAGCAATAATCTTTTATTTCTGATTAATAGGGAGAAATATACCATTTCTTTCTCTAGTACTATTCTCTGCTGTGATCCCCAGTGTGTGCCTGGGCTCCCCACATGCCCATTAATTTGTATGTCTTCACACACTGGCCTCATGGCCCAGAGTGGCTGGATATGAAGACATTTTATAAGCCACAGATGGTGGCAGGAGAAAAACGTTCCTCTCAGACCCTTTAGAATGGGGTTGAACATGTCTGACTCTCCCCTCCCTTTTTGTGAATTTCTATCCCTTCTCATCCAGCCGGCTGACCTAAGACAGGACTAACTTGGCCCATCAAAGATATTTAACAATGTTGAATCCTTAAATGGAAGAGATCTGATCTAGTTTACTCTCTTTCTGAAGGTTTGTTGGGCCTTTTGCCATAAATAGAGAAAGGACACAATCTATTAAGCAAAATCAAGTAAATATATGTCTATCTGCTCAAATACTGAGGGTTAATACAGCTACATGACTGAAAAGGGACATCCTAAAACTAACAGCCTGTTATCCAGGATTATTGGATACTTGCTTCAATAAATATAATAGAGACTGAAAACTTTTAACTATTTTCAATGTATTAACATATATTTATTGAGCATCTAGCCACTACAGGATGCATCAAACCAAAGCAGGCAAAAATCCCTGCCCTTAAGGAGCTTACATGTTGATGGAAAACATGGACATAAAACAAACTTCAAATAATTGAAGTAAATTACTGAGGTCTCAAAAAGTAGAGTGATTTAGAGAAAAAGAAGGTAGGGAAGATGAGGGAGCCAGTTGTAACTTTAAATATTATCCTCTGGAAAGGATTTCCTAAGAGGTGACATCTGACCTAAGTCTTAAGGGAGTTGAGGTAGTGAGCCCTGTAGTTATTGGGAGAATATTCTAAGATCACCTTCCACACATACCTGGAACTCTACTGGGGAAATCACTGAGGCTGAAGCAGGAGTGGGAGTGGGCAGACATAAGGAAGGACTTCCTGTGAGGAACTGTGGGGATCTGAGTTTGTGTATCACATGACCTGCTCTCCCATGTGTGCTTGGAGCTTCATGAAGTCCTTGAGATTGGGGGAGAGGGAGGGCCTGGTATGTGAAGGAAGTCTGGGAGAGGAGGGAGGAAGCTGAGGTGGGGTCCCACCCCCAACTCTGTCTCTGTGATCATTCTCTACTGCATCCAGAGTTTGAGGTTTAAGTGATTTCGATGTGTTTAGTAAATCCTAGGATCCTTGGATCTGAGGCAAAGTTGCGCATGGCAAAGTATTAAATTAAGGAATTTCTAACACCCTGGAGGCTCAAAACAATAATTTCAAGTATAAAAATATAAAAAAATAAATGTCTCATCCATAATGTTTTTATTGAATACATGCTGAAATTATATATTTGGAATAAAATATTCAATAAATAAAATTAAAATATTAATAAAAATGTTCATTTAATGTTATTAAAATTAATAAAATTTATTAGTTAGATAAAATATTACAATTATATTGCCCACTATTTTTTACTGTTTTTAATGTGGCTATTAGAAAATTTTAAATTACATCTGTGGATAGAGTTGTTAGCTAATGCCAAGGTGGCAACTATATTGCAATATATAAATGTATGAAATCAACACATACATCTCAAACGTATACATATGTCAAATATATCTCAAAAAATAAATTTTAAATGTTTTGTGGTTCAAATTATACTTCTATTGGATAGTTCTATTTTAAAAGCTTCATAATAGGCCTCTCTCACTTGAGACCATCCCCATTCTGTCTATGGAATCTGTATCTCTCTGAATAAACTTGCTTTCACTTAAAAAGGAAAGTTTAATAATATTTTTTAATATTTACTACTTTTAATATTTTTATTTCAAAATAATTATAGACTTACAGGAAGTTGCAAAAATAGAACAGAGGGGTTCAGTGTACCCTTCACCCAAATCTTCCTTATGTAGCTATAGTAAAATATCAAAACCAGAAAATTGACATTGGTACAATGTTTGTGTGTTTTAGTTCTATGCCGTTTTAGCACATGTGTACACAGATTCATGCAGAGAAGTCACGGTACAAAACCATTCCATAACCACAAAGGTCTCTCTCATGTTACACTTTTTATGGTCATATCCATCCCCTCATCCCATCCCTGTCCCCTGGCAATCACTCATCTGTTCTCCATCTCCATAACTGTGTCATTCTGAAAACATGATATAGATGGAAACACAGAGCATGTGGCCTTTTTAGATTGCTGTACTTCACTCAGCATACCATCATTTTTTATTTCTCTTTTATTTTTGGTTATGTGTTTGCTTGAAATTTTTTCTTTGTTGATATAAAGTAGCTTTGAATTTTTATTTAGTCAACCATATTGATTTTTTCCTTTGAGGGTTCTGCTGCTTTAAAGATTAGAAAGCTCTTGTACCTCCAGAGTTTTGGTAAAAGTACTCTTTTATTTTCTTCAAGCTATATTATGGTTATTTATTTGTTGTTTCATATAACTCTTAGACAATTTGGGACTTATTTTAGTTATTGTAGGTTTTTTTTTTTTCAATAAGGAAACTAATTGTCCCAAAACTTTGCTTAAAAAAAGTTTTCTGTCACTCGTTTGTTTTTGATGCTTCCTGAAATACTAAAGGTGCTCAGTAAATGCCTGCACCATAACCTGGGCTTAGTTTTGGAAACAGAAAGTTGACCACATGGAGGTTGAAATTACAGACCATTGGAAGGAATTTAACAGCACCTTTCATGCACATCAAGTTCTATCACTGTTTGCCTCATTTTGTAATCTTACTAGTCAAGAATCTAGGGCACTGAATGTAACACAGAGCAACCTTGGGTCATAGTCCAGGACAGCAACAGAAACCAAGACACAATATACCTGAGGGCTGAGTCAGAGATATTAACAAATAGTCTTGCAAATTCAGGAGGAATCTTCTTGATGATCACTGCCGGGAAAAATGGAGCAGTAGTCCATGACCACTGGTATTGAGAGGAAAAGTCTATACCTACTGAAACGAGATTATCTTCCCATCTGAAGCATTTCAGATTTGTTACTGAAATAAAATTAAATATTTATAGAAAAATAAAGAAGAAAATAAACTATCCATCTTGTAAGATGTGTGAATTGTCAGGTCAGTCCTATCTCTTAAAATCTTTGATGGGCTGCCTAGGTCAGCAGACAAGAGAAGATACCAGTGGCTGAGGTAGGGAAACTTACTATGAGACAGGGGTAAGTTCAGACACACCAAGACCTAGGATGTAGGAGGAAAGAGTTAACTCTTGGCATAGTTTGTGAGTTATGCAGAAACTTCTCTGATCCTGCAAATTATACAAATGCTTTGGCCCAAGGGAAAGAAAGAAAGGATGTGTGAATAAAGGTGAGCATAGTACTGCAGACTTATAAACGAATGGGACTTAGGTGTGGACCAAATGATCCCTGAGTTCATTCCCAATGTCTAGTTCCATACGTACTATTGATTTTTCTCTGGTGAGTGTCCTGACCATGTGAAAACTATGGACATTCTATATTTGAGTCTTTAGAACAAGAACCAGTAAGTTACTCTATCAGTGAAATGAAAAGGTGAAAGTTTCTCGCACACAACCGCCTTACTTGCCTGGTTGAGCAATGATGAGACAGACATACTTCATGGGGGGTGCAGCAGAACTGACCCACTAAGACAGCAAGAACTAAAGAGTCCATCTCCTCCAGTAAGCCATGAAGAACAACTCTGTTAACAACCCACTGGAATCTCTCTCTTTCACTCTCATATTTTAAGGTAATTTGTTGATATTTCTATAGTAATATTTATCAAACTGTTTTTCCTAAAATTTTATTCATATATCCCTACTTCTCTTCTAGAACTAGACTATGCTCCTAAGCATATGAGCAATAACTTAACTATTTTTGCATCTTCAATGTCTACTGCAGTATCTAAGCCTTAGACAATGCTTAAGGGATCTTAAACTGTATTCAAGCAATCATAAATATAAAAGATTACTAGGAAACATGTATACTGTTACCTCAATACTATCAAATGCAGTAAGAACTTAAGAACAAGGGCTTTGGAATTGTAAAAACCTGGGTCGAGGCTTTGATATACTACTGCTTATCTCTGCAGACGTAAAAATTTTTCTAAGCCTTAATTTCCTCACTTGAACAAAAGGATATAATAATAGTACTTATGCAATAGGGATGTTGGAATTATTTGTCAAGTAATTCATTACATATATTTAAACATAGTGTCTAGCATATAGTATGTATTCGATAAATATTAGTAATTATTTCGGTAAATGAGATAGAAACACCTATTAGTAAGTACAATTCTTAAATGGAGATTCAATTTAATTAGAGGAAGTAGACAATTATCATTATAACCTTAAACTCAGGAAACAACTGAGTAATTTATTCACTTGGAGTTGGAAGAGCAGTATTTAAGTGAATTCTAAAATCGACCTCTGGAGAATTGATTGTGAACTTCACTCTTGATGTGATGGCTAAATAAACAATTACTTATTAACTGCTGCCTGGAGGTTCACATTTTAATCTCCTGAACTAGCAATAAAGTGAAGATTTGATTTGGGGATTTAAAATCAGGCTATAGATAATTTGCAGCTAAGGTGAGAAGGTAACTGGAAACAGGGAGGCTTGGGTCAAATGGCAAAAACACAGTTTAGTTGTTGACCAAGAAGAGGGGCTGAGGAGACATTTTTGAGGCTAAGAACACTTGGGACAATTTACGGATGGATGACTGGGACACTCCTCAATAGCATGTAATGATTTTTCCCTTGAAGGCACTGTCCTTCAGTGCACTGCCTTCCCCTGACTTGTTCTTTCTTTCCACTGTGAGAGCAGCACCTCAATTACTTGTGCTTTTAATGTTGACAACGTGCTACTTACACAATGGATATGTTTCTGAGGGTTGTGGAAAAGGAATGTTTTGAGACCACAACCACTGCACATGTTGATGAAAAGAAAATGCTGGGAATAAAAAAAGAAACTCTCAAATATCACATCAGAGCTGGATATTGGTCACACAGTAAAGCCAGACAGTCTGAGGTCTATATTCTGGGCTTGCAACCAGCTACAGTTGACCCTTGAACAACGTGTGTTTGAATTGCACGTGTATTTTTCAAACCTTTTTCAAAACTAAATGCTATAGTACTACACAGTCTGTGGTTGCTTGAATATCCAGCTGCAGAGGAACCATGGATACAGAGGATCGACTATAAATTATATTTGGATAAACGCCACCTTGTTTACGGGTCAATAGCGGTAGTATGACCTTGGACAACTTCCTTCACCTCTGTGACACCCAACTTCTTTATTTGTAAATTGGGAATAAGAGTATCAACCTCAAGAGGCAGGCAGTTCTCCTATTAAGAACTGGTGGAAATCCCAGAGACATCCTAAAACACTCTGTCACTGTCTTTGCCTCACCTTCCTCAGCTATGAGTTTCTGATCATTCCTTTCCATGAAATCTAAATCTGACAGTCACTGTTTTTGTACACTGCTGCCACCAGGGGGCACTGACCCATAGAGGATCCATGATGACTGTCCAATAAAATATTACTTAACTTTAAAACAACGAAAAGTGTTTTAGAACCTATTCTGAAAACAAATGTCTTTCTGCCAGATAGCCCAGAACATTGTGAATCTTTGTTCATTTGTTCAATGTCAGACAAGGAACATTCATCCTGCCACAATCAGTGATACTTGAGGAATATAAGATTTAAATCTTATACAATAATATTAATTAAGATTTCTGAAGTATCCCTTAATTTTTCTATTTCCAGCAAAGTGGTCCTCCTAGGATGCTCATGAAAAGTCACTGTTTAAGTGGAGAAGGCTCCATACATTTTTTTCAGTGCCGCTTCACTTTTACACGGCCAAAGGCACCACCATGGAGGAATCACACCTTCCTACATATCATACTAAATAGATTAGCTTTCCTTTCCAGTTCTACTCCCCTTGTCTGGGGCTAGGAAATTACTATGGTAAACACAAATGTTTAAGGTCAGCTCCATGCCCATCTGCGTGTGCAATAGAAAGCACTTCCCTATAGGATATTAATGTGCAGACCCCATACTGGTGAGTACCTAAAAGCTGCTCTCCAACCTGTCAGGGCCAGTAAATAAATGACTCAGGGGAAGGACTGGATTTGGTCCCAAATAAAGCATCTATGTCAATTAGCAGCATGCATTTTGCGTCTCATGAAGCTGACTGCAGTACCTAGGACATACCCTTTCTTTCTTACGTCTGGGAACCCCAATATCAACATGAGAGTCCCTTATTATCTTGAGTCACTGAACCCAGGTTTTTGAGGACTAAGGCAGATCACAGCATGAATAAACAATGATTAATGTGAGTTTATATTGGAATTATTCTAATATAATCAAAAAGTTAGAATCATTTCTCTCTTCTCTGTCAATCAAAAAGTTAACTTACTGGTTTTCAGCGTTTTGTAACCTCACGTTATTCAGATTAAAACAAACCTCTAGTAAAATACCAGGACTTCCTCATTCTGTTACTTCAATCAATGTAAGAACTTCAAAACTTGCCCTACATTCCACTTTTGTTTTTTTCTTAATATTTTTGAATTTTATTTTATTTTTTTATACAGCAGGTTCTTATTAGTTATCCATTTTATACACATCAGTGTATACATGTCAATCCCAATTGCCCAATTCATCACACCCCCACCCCCACCCCCACTTCCCCCCTTGGTATCCATACGTTTGTTCTCTGCATCTGTGTCTCAATTTCTGCCCTGAAAACCGGTTCAAATGTACCATTTTTCTAGGTTCCACATATATGCGTTAATATACAATATTTGTTCTTCTCTTTCGGACTTACTTCACTCCATATGACAGTCTCTAGATCCATCCACGTCTCAACAAAAGACCCAGTTTCATTCCTTTTTATGGCTGAGTAATATTGCATTGTATACATGTACCACATCTTCTTTATCCATTCGTCTGCTGATGGGCATTTAGGTTGCTTCAATGACCTGGCTATTGTAAATAGTGCTGCAATGAACATTGGGGTGCATGTGTTTTTTGAATTATGGTTTTCTCTGGGTATATGCCCAGTAGTGGGATTGCTGGGTCATATGGAATTTTATTTTTAGTTTTTAAGGACCTCCATACTGTTCTCCATAGTGGCTATATCAATTTACATTCCCACCAACAGTGCAAGAGTGTTCCCTTTTCTCCACACCCTCTCCATTTGTTGTTTGTAGATTTTCTGATGACGCCCATTCTAACTGGTGTGAGATGGTACCTCACTGTAGTTTTGATTTGCATTTCTCTAATAACTAGTGATGTTGAGCAGTTTTTCATGTGCTTCTTGGCCATCTGTATGTCTTCTTTGGAGAAATGTCTATTTAGGTCTCATGCCCATTTTTGGATTGGGTTGTTTGTTTTTTTAATATTGAGCTGCATGAGCTGTTTATATATTTTGAAGATTAATCCTTTGTTGATTCGTTTGCAAATATTTTCTCCCATTCTGAGAGCTGTCTTTTCATCTTGTTTATGGTTTCCTTTGCTGTGCAAAAGCTTTGAAGTTTCATTAGGTCCCGTTTATTTTTGTTTTTATTTCCATTACTCTAGGAGTTGGATCAAAAAGGATACTGCTGTGATTTATGTCAAACAGTGCTCTTCCTATTTTTTCCTCTAAGAATTTTATAGTGTCTCGTCTTACATTTAGGTCTCAAATCCATTTTGAGTTTGTTTTTGTGTATGGTGTTAAGGAGTACTCTAATTTCATTCGTTTACATGTAGCTGTCCAGTTTTCCCAGCACAACTAATTGAAGTGACTGTCTTTTCTCCATTGTATATCTTTGCCTCCTTTGTCATAGATTAGTTGACCATAGGTGCGTGGGTTTATCTCTGGGCTTTCTATCTTGTTCCATTGATCTATGTTTCTGTTTTTGTGCCAGTACCATATTGTCTTGATTACTGCAGCTTTGTAGTATAGTCTGAAGTCAGGGAGTCTGATTCCTCCAGCTCCGTTTTTTCCCCTCAAGACTGCTTTGGCTATTTGGGGTCTTTTGTGTCTCCGTACAAATTTTAAGATTTTTTGCTCTAGTTCTGTAAAACATTGCATTGGTAATTTGATAGGGATTGCATTCAATCTGTAGATTGTTTTGGGTAGTATAGTCATTTTCACAATACTGATTCTTCCAATCCAAGAACATGGTATATCTCTCCGTCTGTTGGTATCATCATTAATTTCTTTCATCAGTGTCTTATAGTTTTCTGCATACAGGTCTTTTGTCTCCCTAGGTAGCTTTATTCCTGGGTATTTTATTCCTTTTTGTTGCAAAGGTAAATGGGAGTGTTTCCTTAATTTCTCTTTCAGATTTTTCATCATTAGTGCATAGGAATGCAAGAGATTTCTGTACATTAATTTTGTATCCTGCAACTTTACCAAATTCATTGATTAGCTCTAGTAGATTTCTGGTAGCATCTTTAATATTCTCTATGTATAGTATCATGTCATCTGCAAACAGTGACAGTTTAACTTCTTCTTTTCCAATTTGGATTCCTTTTCTTTCTTTTTCTTCTCTGATTGCCATGGCTAGGACTTCCAAATATATGTTGAATAACAATGGTGAGAGTAGACATCCTTGTCTTATTCCTGATCTTAGAGGAAGTGCTTTCAGTTTTTCACCATTGAGAATGATGTTTGCTGTGGGTTTGTTGTATAAGGCCTTTATTATATTGAGGTAGGTTCCCTCTATACCCACTTTCTGGAGGGTTTTTATCATAAATGGTGTTGAATTTTGTCAAAAGCTTTTTCTGCATCTATTGAGATGATCATATGGTTTTTCTTCTTCAATTTGTTAATATGGGGTATCACATTGATTGATTTGCGTATATTGAAGAAGCCTTGCATCCCTAGGCTAAATCCCACTTGATCATGGTGTATGATCCTTTTAATGTGTTGTTGGGTTCTGTTTGCTAGTACTTTGCTGAGGATTTTTGCATCTATATTCATCAGTGATATTGGTCTGTAATTTTCTTTTTTTGTACTATCTTTGTCTGGTTTTGGTATCAGGGTGATGGTGGCCTCATAGAATGAGTTTGGGAGAGTTCCTTCCTCCACAATTTTTTGGAAGAGTTTGAGAAGGATGGGTGTTAGCTCTTCTCCAAATGTTTGATAGAATTCACCTGTGAAGCCATCTGGGCCTGGACTTGTGTTTGTTGGAAGATTTTTCATCACAGGTTCAATTTCATTACTTGTGATTGGTCTGTTCATATTTTCTATTTCTTCCTGGTTCAGTCTTGGAAGGTTATACCTTTCTAAGAATTTGTCCATTTCTTCCAGGTTGTCTATTTTATTGGCATAGAGTTACTTGTAGTAGTCTCTTAGGATGCTTTGTATTTCTACGGTGTGTGTTGTAACTTCTCCTTTTTCATTTCTAATTTTATTGATTTGAGTCCTCTCCCTCTTTTTCTTGATGAGTTTGGCTAATGGTTTATCAATTTTGTTTATCTTATCAAAGAACCAGCTTTTAGTTTTATTGATCTTTGCTTTGTTTTCCTTGTTTCTATTTCATTTATTTCTGCTCTGATCTTTATGATTTCATTCCTTCTGCTATCTTTGGGTTTTGTTTGTTCTTCTTTCTCTAGTTCCTTCAGGTGTAATGTTAGACTCTTTATTTGAGATTTTTCTTGTTTCTTGAGGTAGGCTTGTATAGCTATAAACTTCCCTCTTAGAACTGCTTTTGCTGCATCCCATAGATTTTGGATCATCATGTTTTCATTGTCATTTGTCTCTAGGTATTTTTTGATTTCCTCTTTGATTTCTTCAGTGATCTCTTGGCTATTTAGTAATGTACTGTTCAGCCTCCATGTGTTTGTATTTTTATATGTTTTTTTCCCTGTAATTCATTTCTAATCTCATAGTGTTGTGGTCAGAAAACATGCTTGATATGATTTCAATTTTCTTAAATTTACTGAGGCTTGATTTGTGACCCAACATGTGATCTATCCTGGAGAATGTTCCATGCACACTTGAGAAGAAACTGTAATCTGCTGTTTTTGGATGGAATGTCCTATAAATATCAATTAAATCTATCTGTTCTATTGTGTCATTTAAAGTTTCTGTTTCCTTATTTATTTTCATTCTGGATAATCTGTCCATTGGTGTAAGTGAGATCTTAAAGTCCCCCACTGTTATTGTGTTACTGTTGATTTCCTCTTTTATAGCTGTTACCAATTGCCTTATGTATTGAGGTGCTCCTATGTTGGGTGCATATACATTTATAATTGTTGTATCTTCTCCTTGGATTGATCCCTTGATCATTATGTAGTGTCCTTCCGTGTCTCTTGTAACATTCTTTATTTTAAAGTCTATTTTATCTGATATGAGTATTGCTACTCCAGCTTTCTTTTGATTTCCATTTGCATGGAATATCTTTTTCCATCCCCTCACTTCCAGTCTGTATATGTCCCTAGGTCTGAAGTGGGTCTCTCGTAGACAGCATGTATATGGGTCTTGTTTTTGTATCCATTCAGCAAGCCTGTGTCTTTTGGTTAGAGCATTTAATCCATTCATGTTTAAGGTAATGATCAATATGTATGTTCCTATGACCATTTTCTTAATTGTTTTGTGTTTGTAGGTCCTTTTCTTCTCTTGTGTTTCCCACTTAGAGAAGTTCCTTTCGCATTTGTTGTAGAGCTGGTCTGGTGGTGCTGAATTCTCTTAGCTTTTGCTTGTCTGTAAAGCTTTTGATTTCTCCATCGAATCTGAATGAGATCCTTGCCAGGTAGAGTAATCTTGGTTGTAGGTTCTTACCTTTCATCACTTTAAGTATATCATGCCAGTCCCTTCTGGCTTGTAGAGTTTCTGCTGAGAAATCAGCTGTTAACCTTATGGGAGTCCCCTTGTATGTTATTTGTTGTTTTTCCCTTGCTGCTTTCAATAATTTTTCTTTGTCTTTAATTTTTGCCAATTTGATTACTATGTGTCTCCGTGTGTTTCTCCTTGGGTTTATCCTGTATGGGACTCTCTGCGCTTCCTGGACTTGGGTGGCTATTTCGTTTCCCACATTCGGGAAGTTTTCGACTATAATCTCTTCAAATATTTTCTCTGGTTGTTTCTCTCTGTCTCTCCTTCTGGGACCCCTATAACGCGAATGTTGTTGCGTTTAATGTTGTCCCAGAAGTCTCTTAGGCTGTCTTCATTTCTTTTCATACTTTTTTCTGTATTCTGTTCCATGGCAGTGAATTCCACCATTCTGTCTTCCAGGTCACTTGTCCGTTCTTCTGCCTCAGTTATTCTGCTATTGATTCCTTCTAGTGTAGTTTTTATTTAAGTTATTGTATTGTTCATCTCTGTTTGTTTGTTCTTTAATTCTTCTAGGTCTTTGTTAAACATTTCTTGCATCTACTCGATCTTTGCCTCCATTCTTTTTCTGAGGTCCTGGATCATCTTCACTATCATTATTCTGAATTCTTTTTCTGGAAGGTTGCCTATCTCCACTTCATTTAGTTGTTTCTCTGGGGTTTTATCTTGTTCCTTCATCTGGTACATAGTTCTCTGACTTTTCATCTTGTCTATCTTTCTGTGAATGTGGTTTTTGTTCCACAGGCTTCAGGATTGTAGTTCTTCTTGCTTCTGCTGTCTGTCCTCTCTACATTCCAGTTTTGCAAATATTGAACTTTTTTCACAACTTTTTCCTTCTTGTTCAACCCCTGATTCAATAATTCTCATTTTTCAGTAGTTGGCAATATTAAAAAACGTGGAAGCATATCTTGTCCTATCATTTTTACCAGGGCATCATACAAGAGCCTGGGTCTGAACAGCCCCAAAGATCATGTCCATTTGGGTGCTCCTATACATTTCTCATGAATCTATCTTCCATCCTCAGAAAAAATTCACCTTTCTTTTAAAACTCTTTTACCCACCACCATCCACTGACCACCTAACAGTTGGGTCCTGTAGAAAGTCATGCACCAAAGCTGACAGCAAGCCACACTGTCTCCTTCAAATACTACCCATCTAAAGGCAATTTACATCCTTTAGCTGATTTCCCTTTTTTCCATCTTCAAAGGCAGCAGTGGAGCACCTTCAAATCCCTTTCTCCCTCCCTCTGCTACCATCTTCATCATCACATCATCTTTTGTCTAGTTCTAACTACTCCCTCATTCCTCTTGCAGGATACCCTTGTTATTACATCATGCCCATCTGGAAAATTTATGAGAATCTTTCCATTTCAATATTCTTAACTTGATCACATCTGAAAAGTACTTTTTAAAAAAATTTTTTGCTGTAAAAGGCATAAGAGCATTTATAGGTACTGGGAATTAGGAGGTAGACATCTCTGGCACCGGGCGGCACTATTCAGTCCCTCATAGACATCTATGTCCTTCCCGTGGTTATTTCTCCTAGGTATGAGTATATAATTAGGAGGGGTATCCACAGCAACTTTCAGTATCACCACTTGGACTCCCTATCCCTTCCTACCAAATGAGAAAAACAAAGCAATACTGCACCAAGAAGGAGAAGACCATTACATAATTTGCCAATATCATTAAAAAAAAAAAAAAGGTACAGGGAGTTATTTATTTTTATCATTAACTCATTTAACTTTCCTATTGAACGAGTGCAGGAAAAAAAAAAGATCTGAGAGAATGACAGTAAATATTTTTTTCTGCTTAATCAAGGAGGAACCCCAATTCTTACAACAGTTGAGGTGTGATATTCTTAGTTGAGCAAATAAATTCAACCCCTAATAACTAATTGGCTTATAGCATTACTCCTGGAAAAAAGATATGTTTCCTTATTTGTTCATTCTTTCTTCCTTCCTTCCCTCCTTCCTTCCTTCCTTAAAAATGAAAACAATATGCACTTTTGGTTGAGCAGCCAAATTAAACCAGTGGTGGATGTTTGCTAACGTTGACCATTCTGCATCCACACATAGTCGATCTTTGGGGAAATGTCCCATTGTGTGTCATTTTAGAAAGATACAGTGCCATGTCTCTCTAATTATGACAGTTAGAGTTTGGGACACATAACCCAGTCTCAGCCAGGATGCTTTTTATCTGAGATTTTCAATATTGGTAATGTACTTATTTGTGACTCAAAACTGGGGTTCAGATTCAGGGACAAGACTAACACAAAGGAGATGGTAACATTAAATGAGCAAGTGTGAAATAAATATTAATGAGAAAGCCCCACAATTTTAATAATGTGTGCAGAAGTTTAACCAGGAAACAAGGAGTGGGAGCTAGAGCACACAGTTGACAGGGTGGGCAAATATTCATTGCTAATGGATCTCTTTATATACTTGAAAAAAATCCCCACCCATTTTCCTGTACCCAGTGCCTTCTGACTGTCCTTCAGCCCTTTCCATAGCAACATGACACAATACTCATCTCAGTCATTTAATTGAAAAGACCTTTTAAAGTTTAACAGTTTTGCAGAGAACGGACATTTTTACAATCTGCATATTTTGTGGCATTTAATTTACAGCTCAATGAACTTGTCTCTAACTGTCTGAAACTGACACTCTATATTTACTTCTTTTTCCTCTCGGCTTCCTATTAATGATCTTGAACACTAATAAAGATTTACAAGAGTTGTGACTTCCTGACCAAGCATAACGTTGTTCACCAGTGATAAAGCAGAAGAGAAGAGTTCTCTACCTCAAGACCACACTGAATTTTGTAGATGCAATACGTATTTTAGTTTCAACTTCTTTCCATTATTTTCAATTATTAATATTTTTAATAAGTACTAATAAATAATTTCAACAACATATTCATAACAGTCCAACTGTAGATTCAAGTTCCAAAATCAAGTTACCCTTAGACAGGCCTCGGTATATAACTCACTATGAATCAAATAGCAATGGAAGATAGACAAAGGCAGGGCAAAAATATTTCCTGGATCAGATTTGGGCCAATGATTTAAAAGGAAAAGAGAGATGGGGGGTGGTGATGGGGAGAGAGAGACAGAGACAGTAAGAGAGAATAAGAGAGAGAAAAATAGGACTGTTAGATCACTAAATTTCATTCTGTTGGGACCCTGACAAGTTCTCTAGGTAAGTAATAAAGAAAGTACACCCAGTTGGATGCTTTTCATACTCTAACATTTTGCTGGGGATACAGCTTCAGTCCAATTTCCAGATGAGTTAGTCTAAGCCACTGATTACCTATGAAGACACATTTTATACCCTGTCCTAAGGCTAATATTAAAATCAGCATAGATCACTCAGCAGGAGAGAATGAGAAAAATAAACAGTGCTTAGGACATGCAAGAGAGGGCCAATTCTAAGAGCCTACTGCTCATATGCAAAACCCTTTAATCTTTTCCCCAGTCAGTGAGAGCTTCAATTCTAGCAACCAGGTACAGTGAAGGTGCTTGTCCTTGAATCTAACCCATCCTTGCAGGAAAGGGGTATGTGTGTGTGGTCTTAAGGCTCTTCAGCCTTAATATTCTCTGAGTATTAACTGAGAAAAATCTATACTTTGTAACTGTGATTAGCCAGCTGGGGAAAGAAAGAAGAGATCATCTCTAAGTGAGGGTCTGAGGAGTGCAGGAACACCTAAGACTCCAATCAAGGTGATATGGGTCTAATTTGACAAAGACTGTCCTGGAATGATATTGTCAGTTTGTACACAAAATGGTATCAAATGTATTGTTTTCTGTCCGGAGAAAGAAGGAGAAGAGAAGGGAATGGCAGCCTACAGAAGAGGGACAATAAAAGAGCCTGAAACTGGTGCTGTATCTTCAACACTATGCTGCAGAGAGAGCCATGGAAAAAAATCTGTAGGGACTGTTTTATTTTTGTTTTGTTTTATTGTTATTTTTCTGCTATGAGGGATGAAATTACAGTGTCCTGTGTAGAAGATCTTTCAGAATCAACTACCTTCTTTTTTCCTCTTCCATATCTATTGTCACTTCTGATTATTATAACCCCCTGCTCTGAAATGCAGACACACACACACACACATACACACACACACACACACACTGTACCTCACATCCCAGAACACGGTTTATTAAATTTACATGATTATAGTAAAGAACACAACCTTCTGTGAAAGCAGTGATGTTTTCTCAGAAAGGACTGATATAAATTATTATTAAATTGACCACATGGCTTGGTTCGCTCTGAACATTCCTGGCCACACCAGTGTTATTTAACTAATTGCTCCAAAATTTAGTGGTTTAAAACACAATTCTAATTCTTCTGGTCTCACTTTGGGTTATTCATGCAGTTAAAGTCATCTGGTAGCTTTAGTGTGGCTGAATGTTCTACGATGGTTTCTTTGCTTCTGGCTATCGGCTGGTTGTTCTCAGGGCCAGCTTATTTCAGCTGTTCATGTCCTTTCATCCTCCAGGATCCTACACCTGGCTTCTTCAAATGATGGCCTTAGAATAGCATTCAGAGAAGATGAGAACGGAAGCTGCAAGACCTCTCGAGGCCTAGGCCTGGAATTTCCACATACCCCTTTGTCATACTCTATTGGTCAATGCACGCCATAAAATCAGGTCATATTCAAGAGATAGAAAATAGACTGAAGGCATAGAGAAGTTATTTATGTCCACCTCTTGATGGGAGGAGTAACAATGTCATATTACAAAATGGTGTGCATACAATGATGGAAGGGATAATTTCACTATCTTTGCAAACAATCTGCAACACTGATTACAACTGTTTAATTATTAATGGTTATTCCTTTTGATTTAAAAAGTGTCCCAGTTTGAAAAATACACTACATCATTATGTTCATCATTGTGAAAGAAATGGGCTTAGACAGGAAACCACAAAGGACTTCAGGGAGACAGAAATGGAACTCCTGTTTCTCTTTTTTTCATCCATTCACTTGGATGTAGATGAGAAAAAGGACAGATATCTAGGAATGGTATGTTAGATAGATGTTTCTAAAGTGGCACACATCACATAGAGGCAAGACCCTAAACTGTATAGGATACAGTCTGTGAGGAAATATAAAATCAATAAACAAAAACCTATTACATTTCTATGTACTAACAACAGACAATTTATAAATAAAATTCTAAATAATGCCATTTATAATAGCATCAAAAACCACATCAAATACATAGGAATAATTGAAATGTACAAGATTTCAACATGAAAAATTATAAAATATTGCTAAATGAAACCAAAAAAAGGACCTACGTAAATGAAGAACTATACAATTTTGATGATTTGGATAATTTAATATGATCAAAATTAATTTTTTCCATAAATTAATATATAGGTTTATCAAAATACATATCAAAAGTTCTGCAAAAATTTGAGGACTAATAACTTGATAGTAAATTTAAATGAAAATGCAAAGTATCTCCAGTAGCCAAAACAATCTTAAAAAAGAAAAATATGGGTTGAGTTCTCATGTTACCTGGTTTCAAAATTTACTATAAAGCTGCAATAATCAAAACATAGGAATTGCAAAAGCAATCATGAGGAAAAAGAACAAAGCAGGAGGCATAACCCTCCCAGACTTCAGACAGTACTATAAAACTACAGTAATCACAACAGCATGGTACTGGCAGAAAAATAGACGTGGAACAGAATAGAGAGCCCAGAAGGAAACCCCCACACCTGTGGTCAATTAATCTTCAATAAAGGAGGCAAGAATATACAATGGGGAAAAAACAGTCTCTTCAGCAAGTGGTGTTGGGAAAGTTAGACAACCACATGCAAATCAATGAAATTAGAACACACCCTTACACCATACACAAGAATAAACTCCAAATGGCTTAAAGACTTAAATATAAGACGTGACACCATAAAAATGCTAGAAGAGAACATAGGCAAAACATTCTCTGACATAAATCGGACCAATGTTTTCTTAGTCAGTCTCCCAAAGCAATACAAATAAAAGCAAAAATAAACAAATGGGACCTTATCAAACTTACAAGCTTTTTTTTTTTTTTTTTTTTTTGTGGTACAAGGGCCTCTCACCGTTGTGGCCTCTCCCGTTGCAGAGCACAGGCTCCGGACGCGCAGGCTCAGCGGCCATGGCTCACGGGGCCAGCTGCTCCGCGGCATGTGGGATCTTCCCGGACCGGGGCACGAACCCGTGTCCCCTGCATCGGCAGGCGGACTCTCAACCACTGCGCCACCAGGGAAGCCCTCAAACTTATAAGCTTTTGCATAGCAAGAAAACCATAAACAAAATGCAAAGACAACCTACAGACAGGGAAAAAATATTTGCAAGTTATGTGACTGATGAGGACTTAATTATAAATATACAAAGAGCTCAACACCAAAAAAAACAAACAACCCAATCAAAAAATAGGCAGAAGACCCATTTAGACCTAAATTGACATTTCTCCAAAGAAAACATACAGATGGCTAATAGGCACGTGAAAAGATGCTCATCCTCGCTAATTATTAGAGAAATGCAAATCAAAAATACAATGAGGTATCACCTCACAATGGTCAGAATGGCCGTCATGAAAAAGTCTACAAACAAATTCTGGAGAGGGTATGGAGAAAATGGAACCCTGTTGGGGTATGGAACCCTGTTCCATACTGTTGGTGGGAATGTAAATTGGTGCAGCCACTATGGAGAACAGTACGGAAGTTCCTCAAAAACCTAAAAATAGAGTTGCCATATGATCCAGAAATCCCAGTCCTGGACATATATCCAGACAAAACTATAATTCGAAAAGATACACGCACCCCTATTTCACAGCAACACTATTTATAATAGCCAAGACATGGAACAACCTAAATGTCCATCGACAGATGAATGGATAAAGAAAAAGTGATATGTATGTGTGTGTGTATATATATACACACACATACACAATGGAATATTACTCAGCCAAATGACATCACTTGTATGTGAAATCTAAAATAGGACACAAGTGAACATATCTATGAAACAGAAACAGACTCACAGACATAGAGAACAGACTTTTGGTTGCCAAGGGTGGGGGGAGGGATAGAGTAGGAGTTTTGTATCAGCAGATGCAAACTTATATATAGGATGGATAAACAACAAGGTTCTACTGTATAGCACAGGGAACTATATTCAATATCCTGTGATAAACCATAATGGAAAAGAATACGTAAAAGAATATATATATATGTGTGTGTGTGTGTGTGTAAAAATGAATCACTTTGCTGTACAACAGAAATTAACACAACATTGTAAATCAACTATACTTCAATAAAATTAAAAAACAAACAAAAACCATAATTGTATTAGGATAATAAAAGATAAATATATCAGTAGTCCAGAGAGAGACCCACATTTATATAGTCAATTGATCTGCAGCAATTACACCAAAGGAATTAACTGTGCAAAAGGATAGCTTATTCAATAAATGTTGCTAAGACAAATGGATACATCTATGGGGAAAAAGCAGTTTCCACTTCTGGTCAAGATGGATTAGCAGTACTGGATATAATCTCCAACTGTAAAGAATGAGAACATTAGACTAAATATATGAAACCAGTGCTTTTAGACATTCAACAATAGGAAGCTCAGGACTGTGATCTTCAGAGAAGGAAAATGCACAAAGTAAGCCTACATTTTCCGTGAAATTTACATGGAAACAATATGCAGAGGGCAAGGACGGGGACAGAAGATCCAAACAGTCTGATCACATTGCTGATCTGAGGAGTTGGAAATCACGGTTCAAAAAGGCTTATGTAGCAGGAAAGTGTAAGGAAGATTCATACAAAGTATAGAGAGTTGCATTCATATAAAGTAGAGGGTTACATTGAAAAACAACTCCAGAAATCCACATAGGAATATCAGGGCATGCATGCATAAACTGAAACTCCACATTTTCAGTCAGAGAATGACCAGGGTAACATAAGCAGAACAATATCCCAAGCTTACCCAGGGAAGTAGAGGCTTAGCATTTTATCATTTAGCATGGAGAGGCCTCAGTGATCATATAAGGCCATCAGTGGAAAGCTCAGAGGAGTCACTGGAGGAGTAGGACCAGACTATCATGAGAATGATGTTTCCACTAGATTCAACATAGCAAAAATTAAAAACAGGAATTGAAGGGATCAAACTCTTCTGCAATGCAATGCATACAAGTGTAACATTCTTTAAAAAAGAAGAAAAATATATCGAGAATTTCAGCAATGTAAACTACAATGTCTAGAATGCAATTAAAAATTACTAGACAGGGGCTTCCCTGGTGGCGCAGTGGTTGAGAGTCCGCCTGCCGAAGCAGGAGACACGGGTTCATGCCCTTGTCTGGGAAGATCCCACATGCTGCAGAGCGGCTGGGCCCGTGAGCCATGGCCACTGGGCCTGCGTGTCCGGAGCCTGTGCTCCGCAGCAGGAGAGGCCACAACAGTGAGAGGCCCGTGTACCACAAAAAAAAAAAAAAAAAAAAATTACTAGACAAAACATAAAGCAGAAAATATTATTTATAACTAGTTAAAACCTCTGTCAAAAGAAACAAAACATGAAGGACCAAAATGATGGATATAGTGGCAAGAATGTTAAGGCAACCATTATAGGTAAGTGGATATATTTAAAAGAAAACATGAACATAATGAGAAAAGAAATGGAAAATTAAAGATTAGAGCAGAATAAAAGATTTGTGATCTCTAATACAAAACAACAAAAGCTTAAGCCACCTTAAGCATAGACAGAAAGGGACTGAAATTTTAACAGAGCCTTAATGACTGTGAGGTAATATTAAGTAACATGTTTTTTTTTTTTACTCATTCACTCATTCATTCATTCTTTCTTTCTTTCCACTCAGTATGTAATTACCTAGAAACTGTAATGTACCTGGCACAGAACTAGGCACTGGGGCTGGATAAGGGTGGCCCAGAACAGATATGCCAACTGCTTCAATAGGCTTAGAGTTGTGGGGTGAGGAGCAGACAATAATTAAGTAATCACACAAAGTGATGTTTAGTTACAAATTGAGATGAGTGACACAAAGGAGCCTGTGACAAATAAGCCTGACCCAGATTTGGAGGGTGGGAAGGCTTTCCAAAGAAAGTGGCCCTTGGGATCTAAAAGATGAACAGAAATTAACTAGAAGCAGGAGGTGGGGCAGATGGGAAGGCATCTCAGGCTAAGGGAATGGCTTGTGCGAAGGCTCTGTGGTGGGAAGGAACATGTGTGTGCTGGACCACAGAGTTACATAACATATGTTTAAATGGAGTCCCAGGAAGGGGAACAGGAAAAAATATATGAACAAATACTGCCACCTAAAATTCCAAATTCAAACAAAACCATAAATATAGATGTAGGAATCTCAACACACTCCAAACAGGGTAAACACATATGTGCATTTGCATGTATGTGCACGCACTCACATACGCACACACATACATCACAAGAGGCATCAAAACGGGTTGCTGAAACCCAGTATTAAAGAGAAAAATCCTAAAATAAAGCAAAAAAAAAAAAGGCTTAGTACAAAGAAACAAAGATAAGGATGATGAAGACTGCTTATCAGAAACTGTGCAGGTCAGAAGAAAACGAATCAACATTTTGAATGTACTGAATGGAAAAAAAAACTGTCAAACTAGAAATTTATATCTGGCAAAAATATCATTAAGAAATAACAGGAAAAAATTCAGACAAACAAAATTTGTGAAAATTGATTGTTAATGTGCTTAGCATACAAGAAATGTTAAGGGAAGAAGAAAAAAATTCCAGATGGAAATACATACCTTTGCAAATTAATAAAGAGCAATGGACAGTGTAATTATGTGGGTAAATGAAAGACACTTTTATCTCATTTTAAATTACTTCACACATGACTGACTCATTGAAGCAAAAATAATGACAAGGTATTGAGGGATTTAAAACATATGTAGAAATAAAATGTAAGACTACAATACCACCAATGGTTAGAATGAGAAAATGGAAATATGATTCTAATGTTCATGTATTATATATGAAGTACTATAATATTATTTAAAGATAGACTGTGAAATATTAAGTATTACAAATCCTTGATGAAGTATTTAAATTTTTAAAAAATATGCTGGTGGTTGAGATAAATAAAATAATAAAAAATACTTAATTAGTTTAAAAACAGTCAGAAAACAAGAAAACAGGACCACATAATTTATTTTTATCTTTGTTGGAGTATAATTGCTTTACAATGTTGTGTTAGCTTTTGCTGTACAACAAAGTGAATCAGCTATATGCATACATATATACCCATATCTGCTCCCGCTTGAGCCTCCCTCCCACCCTCCCTATCCCACCCCTCTAGGTGGTCACAAAGCATTGAGCTGATCTCCCTGTGCTATGCAGCTGCTTCCCACTAGCCATCCATTTTACATTTGGTAGTGTACATAGGTCAATGCTACTCTCACTTCATCCCAGCTTACCCGTCCCCCTCCCCGTGTCCTCAAGTCCATTCTCTACATCTGCATCTTTATTCCTGCCTTGCCACTAGGTTCATCAGTACCATTTTTTTAGATTCCATGTATGTGTGTTAGCATACCGTATTTGTTTTTCTCTTTCTGACTTACTTCACTCTCTATGACAGACTCTAGGTCCATCTACCTCATTACAAATAACTCAATTTCATTCCTTTTTTGTGGCTGAGTAATATTTCATTGTCTATATGTGCCACATTTTCTTTATCCATTCATCTGTTGATGGACATTCAGGTTGCTTCCACAGGACCAGATAATTTTAAATAAACAGGTAGAGCAAAGAGAAAACCAATAGAAAGATGATAGATTTAAAAAGAACAATCAGGACTTGCCTGGTGGCACAGTGCTTAAGAATCCACCTGCCAGTGCAGGGCACATGGCCTCAATCCCTGATCTGAGAAGATCCCACATGCTGCGGAGCAGCTAAGCCCATGCGCCGTAACTACTGAGCCTGCGCTCTAGAGCCCGCTAGCCACAACTACTGAGCCCGTGTGCCACAGCTACTTAAGTCCATGCACCTAGAGCCCGTGCTGCACAACAACAGAAGCCACCGCAATGAGAAGCACGCGCACCCCAATGAAGAGTAGCCCCTGCCCACCGCAACTAGAGAAAACCTGCGCGTAGCAATGAAGACCCAATGCAGCCAAAAATAAAATAAATAAAATAAAATAAATAAATTTATTTAAAAAAATAAAAAACAATTAGATAATTACATTAAATGTAAAGTGTCTAAATATGTCAATTAAAAATAGAGATTATCAGTCTGGATAAATAAGTAAAACTCAAGTATATGCTGTGTATAATAAAACCACTTTAAATATAAAGACACAGATATCATAATAGTAAAAGATGGAAAGAAATATACCAGGCAAACACTAACACACTAGCCCATGTCCCTTGACTATATGATTCAATATTGTAAAGATGTTAATTTTCCACAAATTGACATATAGATTCAATGTAATCACATTCAAAATGAGAGCTGGCTTTTGGTAGAACTTGTAAAGTTGATTCTAAAATTTATATGGAAAAGCAAAAGACCTAGGATATCCTAGAATTCAGGGACTGATAATAATAATGATATTAATAATAATAATATCTAGTAATTGCTAAGACATGTAGTACTTGCTAAGTATCAGGCAGTGTTCTAATTGTTTTATGTACATTAACTCATACAATCGTGACAATAACTCTATGATAAAGAGAATATTGTTATCCTTGTTTTATAGAAATGATAACAGACATAAAAAGGTTAAGTATCAAGATAGTGGCAGAACCAGGATTTGATATGTGAGTGTCCTTATTCTGTCATCTTGAGCAAGTGTCAGTGAAGGTCTATGAACTAATTTGTAGAACTATATTTATTTACTTTTGGTAAATTGATTACATTTACAGCTCTAATACTTTCACTAAGTCCACATCAATTGCTGTGGAAGCTTGTAGAGCTCTGCACCTCTGACAAGCCATGTGACTTGCTCTGATCATTGAATTTTAGGTTTGAAAAGTGCTTGTGTGATTGGGTTTACCAGAGCAGCTTCATTGTATCAATTTTGTGCATTGGTGTTCCAGATTTGAGAAAAGGGTTTTCTGGTAAATACATCATTCATAGACAGATGATAGCTAGCTAGCTAGCTAGCTAGCTAGCTAGATTACTTCTTGCTTAATCCCATCATTTCTCTGATGGGTCAGAGTTCAGGTGGTAGGGAAGGGAAATGATATTTACTAAGCACCTATGCTATGTGCTGATTATTTTTAATATATTGTTCCTTTTAACTTTACAGCCCTGGGAGATATAAGCTATTAATATAAATTTTTTTACTCCAAGAAGTTAAGTGATTTGTGTTCCACAGCTAGCAGGAGATAGAACTAGAATTGCTCACTTTTTTTTTGTCCTACCATTTCTACTACACCAAGGGTAAGTGATTTGCTTTGGTTCCCACAGCACGTTGAGCTTAAGAACAAGTACGGAACTGAAGTCTCATGCCTCAATGTATAGAGGTTGTTCTATATCTTACCAAAAAGTAACAAGAGTAATTGTGAAATGAAAGTCCTGCCTGAAAAGACACCAAAGCACGTAACAGAAACAACTGGAAACCAACTAAAAGCATCAATTTCAAAATACCTCTTAATAAATAAGAAGATAAACAGCATCATAAAGACTAATGTATTGCCAGCCTCTTTATGGTAAAGCTAGCCATAGCTACTAGTGAATTGCACTCAATAAGATGTTACAGTCATTAATTCAACCACTGATTTATGCTAACTCACAATGAGGACCCACCGTAGTTCTGTTATAGTCTGGGCTAGCCCTAGCTAGGTAAACATAGATAGAGGAACACAGTAAAAACACATGATCACAAAAAAAGCTTGAAGATGTACTATATGCTAAACACTGGGTTGTTATCTTTATGCATAATTTTATTTAAACTTCACCACAACTCCTTAAGGTAAATTTATTAGCTCTATTTTGTATATATGAGGAATCTTCATCAAGGGCAAAACTATTCAATGCAAATCCATAATTTGGCTCTAGAATATCCTTTTATTAGCTCTGAAATTGGTCAAATCACTTAATTTCTCTGAACCAAATTCCAGATTTTAAACAACTACATATTACTTAAACTTAACTGGTTCTTTGGAGGATTAAATGATACATATCAAGTATATGTTCTAGTCCCCAACAAATAAAAGGAACACTAAATTACAGTAACTTATTAGTAATGATATTGTCATTTTTCACTATTAATAAAATCACTTGAATCCCTGAATAAATTTTATAATTCCTCTAAATTGGTTTATTTTTATCTACTTAATATCACCTGTTTACCTACCACCTCTGCTTCTATCACTTCTATAGCTCTGCCCTGTTTCTGAGTTCCTGTCTGGCCCTTAGTTTGGGGTACTCACTCACTCTGGCCCTGCTTGCCCCTTTCATGGGGGCCTTACCTTGAATTCACTCATCCGTGCTCCATCACCAAGAGCATCTGTCAAGACTCCATTTGTCATTATTATCAAGGCCACGCCTAGTAAGCTGAGATTCACAGAGAAGACTGGAAGCTCTAGAATAAGGGCTTCCAGGGTGCTGACTAGCAAGCACACTAGCAGAACTCCAATTCTCAAGATTATCTGACAGAGGCTGAAGACACAAGGAACAAGAATCAGGCACTAAAGCTAATCTACAAACTAGGAACTAGAGCTTCAGCTAAAAGGTAAGAAGCACTTGATCGTTGGAACTAGTACACAAATTTGAATCAGACTAAGACAAAGGCTGTTTGATATTCACTCCAAGAATACTTTCTTGAAGATTTTTAAATCTCTATTTCTAGGATTAGCCTTAGGTTTTGAGTTGAATCTAAGCTAACAGTGTTTTCAAATACTTCCACATACAAGGAAGAACTTAATACCAGGCAGGAACTAACACCATATTGCCTTTTTGCCCCAATTCTTCATTTGGGAATATATCCCCTGCCTACCTCAAGCTTTGTAGAAAGATCACATGATACTATGTATGTGGAAGGGCTACATAAAGTATAAAGGTTTGCATCTTAATTGGCTTTATTTTTTTCATAGCATTTATTGTCTTCCAATAATCTTTGCATCCTGCTTATACATTATGTTCATTCATTAGTTTCCATGCCTTCTTACCAGATTCCGAGGTTCTGGAGGATAGGAATCTGTATTTGTTTTGTTCACTGATCTGTCCCAAATATGTATCAATAAAGAATGTTCAGTGTATGTTATATAACAAAGAAATATTAATTAAATGAACAAATATGTTAATGTTTATTATTATCTTAATTATATTGGTTAAGATACTATCCATCTCAGGTGACAAGGTTGTTTCTATAGCAGCTTTCTAGAGATATAACTTTAACTCAAGGACTGACTAAAATGGAAAGAATATCAGATCTGATCTGAGGCTGGAAACAGACTTGTTTATGGACAGGTAAGCCCCTTAGAGTTTATCAAATTACATAAAGTAGACAACAACCTGTCTGCCTAAGAGTCTTGTTGGACTCAGCTATAGCAAAAAATCAAGAATTTCCAGGGTCCAAATGGCTTCATCTTTTTTCCTAAATCCAGTGACAGCATGTACACACAATTTCACTTAACTGAAATAATTTTAAGCATGATTAGATTCAGGCAAACAAATGTCTATATTGTACGAATAGATGTTTTTTCAAGAAGATAATAAAGCACGTAATTTGACTGTTTATGGATTAATTAAATGACAGTAACAGAGATCACATACATAAGCACTTCATCTATCCAATATTAGGCTGAGTACACAGAGACATGTGGCAATACATAGCCTGGAGGTAATCACGGATGGCTTCCAGGAAGAAGTGATGCCTCAAAGGTATCTTAAATGATGAAGAGTTAACTTGATAAAGAGAGAACAAGAGTTTTCCAGCAAAGAAAACATTGTGTGCAAAGGCCCAGAGGTGTCAGAAAGCATATTACAAATTCATATTACATATTTCAGGAAATCAGCATGACTGGGGAATAGGGTGCATGTCAACTAAGGTAGGACTTGACTGTCATTGAAAGGCACTCCACAGATATCCTTGGGAGCCTCAGAGTTTCAGAGAACGTGATAAACCCTAAGGCGTTATTGAAAATAAAAATAGCTGACATTTACTGAGGATGGATTCTGCTCTATCAGAAAGGTTAAGTAATTTGCCCCAAGGTCACATAGTAAAGTGATGCAGCCAGGATGGAACCCAGTCAGTCTGGCTAGAGATGCCATGTTCCCAGCAAGTACGTACTGTCAGGGGCCCCAAACCTGAAGCCTATGGAGGATCACAGCCATAGTGGAAAGGCACTCCCCTCTGGGTTATTCTCACTGTTCATCTCTTGCATGGGTGGAAATGCAATGTATTCTCTTCCCCCCAAAGGGCAGAGTGCACTGTCTTCTCTGTGGGCATGTTGCTGTATCCAAAGCCCTCCCAGTGGCTGAGCAGATGTCCTGCCAGATGGTAGCCACTTGGACCTGAACCCTACTGTGGCAAGCAGCCAGGACAGTCGCCTTGTAATGGTTGTAAATGTCACCATTCTCACAGACTGGACAGCTGTACAGAATGTCCAAAGAAAAGCAGGTGCTGACCATACAGTACATGGTTTTGCTGCCCAACAGGAAGAAAAATCACAGTGTTCCTAGGCATATCCAAGACTGAACCTTTGGAATAGTTTTCCTTACTGCACTGAACAAAAGGCTCCATTATACCTGGGAAGTCAAAGAAACATCAAGGAAAAATGTTATTATTCACAAACATTTCTGGTTATGTCAGCCTCATGGTTACCCAAGCTTTCCTGATTGACCTCCTGCTTACCTATTCATCTTTATCCTTCTGTGTTCAACTTGGGTATGTCTTCCTCTGTGAAGGCTTCCCTGACCTTGTCTAAAGTTAACTAATAAACAGCCCTGTCCTCTGGGTACTCAGACTGGTAGGGGAGAAAAAGACATGTAACAAGCTGCGAATACAAGTTAGTATGTGTAAAGTCCTACATGACCCAAAGGAGATAATGACAACTTTCATGGCAAATTCACAGAAATCTTCACTGAGGAAGAAAATGCTTGATTTGGGTCTCAAACTGTAAGTAAGAATTCAGTAGACAGATAAAAATTTGAAGGGAATCAAAGGAAAGAATCATCAGAAGGCTTATGGCTTTGAGTAGCACTGAGCAGTTGAATAGGGCCAGCATGCAGAAAGCTTTACGGAAAATGAACCAGTTTGCTTTTGCTGTGTAACAAAACCCAAAACTCAGAGGCACACAACAATAAGTTGCAGGACTCTGGTTATGTCATCTGGACTTGCTCACTCATTTGCAGAGGACTCTGCTCTTCTCAGAGAGAAGAGCTAAAGCAATTTAGCTGGAAAAGCTCTGTCCCATTTGTTCATCATCCTTTCCCAGGACCAGCAGGATAGACTAGGCATGTCCTCATGGTGATGGCAAAAGTACAAGAGCAAATCAGGCCAGTCATTCAAGCAGTTTTCAAGACACTGCTTACATCATATTTGCTAATATTTCTTTAATCAAAGCATGTCACATGGTTGGACATAGAGTCAAGGAGTAAAGACGTGAGCCCCATGCTCAGTGGCAGGGCACTTTACTGCATGAGTATAGGAAGTATTAAAGCATTGGAGACACCAACATATATGGGAAGTAACCAAGTGACGAGGCTGGGGAGGAAGGTATGAACCAGATTATGGGATACACTGGAATTTTCATGTCATCTCATCTTGTAGACAAGGGATGCATTAAAGCATTTTAAATAAAGAAATGACATGATTATATATGTATTTGAGGATGATCCCTTTCATCTCTATGTGAAACATACTTTGAACAATATCAAAGATAGAGACAGAGAGAAGGCAAGAGTCTTAGTGCTAAGGTTTTAAGTAAGGCAGTAGCAGAGGACATAGTGATAAGGACACTTAGGTGGTATATAAAAAATTCGTACAATATGTGGTATCCAGAGACTGGTATAAAGGCAGTGGTGAGGGAAAGAGGGGAGCTTGAGAGTTCTGTCTTATCTGCCTTGGCTAAGGATAGCCCTATCCAAAATCATCAGAGGAAGCAAGAGGAAAATAAGTTATGGGAGGAAAACAGTAGGGCAATAAGTCAGGCAAGGACATGAGAAGCCTCTGAGACTCCTAGGAGGAAGACATCCTATAGTTATTTGAAGTTGAGTAGAAGAGAATTCTAATATGGAAATACAACTTAAGAGTGGATGGTGCTTACATGCTATTGAACACTATAAGCATGATGGTGACTGCTCAGAGAAAAGACAAAAGTGTAGTGTGAAAACTGTAGAGGTTTAAATTTGTTATTAGAGTGTATCTTTGGGTCCCTTTGAGAATCTGAAGCAAGCCATGAATTCTCTCCCAGAGTACTACACAGGCACACATAAATCAATTTGTGAATACAATTCCAGGGTAGGGTGTGGATTTCATGACGTCTATCTGAAGATCCTTCAAGGACTGTAGAAGTCAGATTACAAACCCCTCATTTAAAGGATGAGTGGAGAGAAAATAACAAATGAAAGAGATGAAAAGGAAGAGCTCTTATCAGAGAATAGAGACAAGATCTCCTGGGTCATGAACTCGAGGTCATTAAATGCTAAAGTCCTAGTCACATTGAAAAGTTTAGAACAGACCTACAGCAAAAAAACAGAGTGGAGGGCAAAGAACCAGAGACAAAAGCAAAAAGATAGTGGAAAACAATATGACTTTTGCAGTCAGCACCCATTTCTCAAGGCCACCTCAGGCACACGGGCCATCATTAATTCCCTCCTCACCAGTATGTGGGTATGAGGGTAACTATACCACTTGACTTGGCAGCCATGGCACGGGGCCCAGCTGTGAAACCAACCAGGAGGAATCACATGTCAGTAACTAAGGGCCATCTTAAGAGACTGGAGTAGGCAAAAGCTAAAAAGAGGGACTTGGTGGAGGGTGTTTAAGACCATCATCAGTAGTCACAATTACCAGGGATTCCTGTGAGTTGGTGGAAGCTGGACTGAGAAGTTGGCATAAAATTCTTATTGGCACTGAAAGAGTCAAGTAATCCCCTGATTTCTTAGAGCGCAAAAATCAGTTCTTGCTTACTGGTACCCAGCACCTGGAACAAGATCTGGCAAACAGTATGAATAAATATGTGTTACGTGCAT
The DNA here is from genome assembly GCF_039906515.1 of Pseudorca crassidens. Lineage (NCBI taxonomy): Eukaryota > Metazoa > Chordata > Mammalia > Artiodactyla > Delphinidae > Pseudorca > Pseudorca crassidens. The sequence goes on from NC_090304.1 coordinate 60,330,305, forward strand.
GAATAAAGGCAACTCTGTTAAGCACCCAAGAGCTCCCTCTCTTCACGCTGACAAATGCCGCCCTTCTCTGAAACGTGTCAGCTGCTCTGATGACCAGACTTCTAGGAAAATACTGAGTCCTCTTTTCTAATTAATTCATCTTATTTTTGGTAATTCACGCCAAGTGTGACACAATTCAAAAACTCAGATACAATGTAAAGTGTTTTATTATTATTTTTCAGTTCTCTCTGGCGCCAAGCAAATTTGGCTATAAACAAAAGTGAATAAACCCTGATTTAAAAGCGATAACGCCTCTAGTGTGTGCACTAGAAGTACAATAATATGATGCAATACCACAAGGCCCTGTTTTAGTTAAAAGTCACATTAATGATTTCATCCTTCATAGTTGCCCAAAGAACCCTGAGAAAGAAACCTTCAACTCTTACATCGTTTTCTGTCTTAAGGGTAATGAACCATATGTGTAGACAGCTGCACTGTCTGTAAACTATGGTCATTAATTAGACAGGAGACAGTACACTTCCAGGGAGAGACGGGTGGAGGGAAAAGAGGGAGACTTTGAAAAGTCACAGTGATTATTAATAACAGAAAGGGCAGGGAAAAGAGTAAAATGCTTATCCTCCATATTTCAAATATATTACATTGCCCATAGCAACAAAGTGGTGGAAAGGTCTGGAAAGCACAGTGAGAGTTTTGGAACTACGCATGAGGCTACAGTTAACCAAAACAGGATACTACAGGCAAAAATACATATAGACTCATCTATAGAATTCCATAGAGTATACCAAATTGGTGAAGCATATGCCCAAGGAGAAAGATGATAATTTTGTCTTAAGGAGATACAATTATAGTGCATAAAGTAAATCAATGAAATTAACAAGAAAGCACCCGGTCTGAGTTTTCCCCCCGAGGATCAGGTATGAATCCCTAAACAAGATGTTGAGAACTTGGATGATTGGGACTATTTCATAAAGCCTGGGGCAAGAGTTCAAGTTGGGTCAAGGCAAGCAAGGACGAAGGTTACGAGGTGAGTCCAGCCTATGGAGACGTGGTGTGTATCTCAGTATCCTTAGTCATTTTAGCAGATACATTAGACATCTCTGAAAACATGTCAGGAAACAGAGAATACCTGGAACATGTGTAAGAACTCCTGTTTCTTGAACCTTTTGTAATCATCACTAATTAGTATACTAATTCTGGCAGAGGCTGAGGTCTGTGATAAGGAACTAATACATAAGCACCCAAGGCCTGAGACTGCATCTGTCTACTCAACACTTTATTCTCAATACCTCATGCAGTTGCTTGATAATATATTTAATGAAATAATGAAATAAATGAAATAAAGCATATATATAATATAAAATGGAAATAACCTATCTATAAAAGAACCCAGAAATATATTAAAGAGAGAATGATAAACTAAAAAGTCCAGTATGTTTGGATAATAATGATGTATCAATGTAGGTTTAAGAATTGTAACAAATGAACCACTCTGGTGAGGGTTGTTGATAGGGGGAGGCTATACATGTCTGGGGAAGGGATCCATGGGAAAATTCTGTACTTCTGCTCAATTTTGCTGTCAACCCAAAAATGCTCTAAAAAATAAAGGCAATTAAAAAAAAGTCAGAGAGATGAGGTTGAGAGTGACAAAGGCATGATTTTTGCTTCTGCCCTATGGAATGGCAATAACGACAAAGCTTATCAGTGCAGAGAAGAATACTAACATAGAAGGGCCAGACACACTAACAAAAAGGAGGGTGATTTAAAGAACCAATGAAGAAGTCTATACAGGAGAGTGGTGTGATCAGATTTACAACAGATGAGGATCTCTCCAGAAGTTGTACGATGGGTGGTTTAGCCGGTAGAGTGACTCAAAGTAGGAAGACCATTAAGGCACTACTGCACTCAGCAAGACATAAGATAGTAAGTACATGACTTAGGATTGTGGGAATAAAGGGGATGGGACAGATACTGACTCAGTAGAACTGATGTGACTTTGTGATACTCTGGTTATTAAGAAGAGAAAAATAAGAAAAAACATCTAGGGTAGCTTCCAATTCACTAATTTCATAACTACAAAACTTAGTTTTTAAATAAAACATTCATAAATGTTTCATGAATGAATAAATAAAACATTCACACTCTTCAAATTCTTATTATCATAAAAACTTCAGTGATACAATAACCAAGACATGGAAACAACCTAAACGTCCATCAACAGATGAGTGGATAAAGATGTGGTGTATATATATATATATATATATATATATACAATGCAATATTACTCAGCCATAAAAAAGAATAATGCCATTTGCAGCAACATGGATGGACCCAGAGTTTATCATACTACGTGAAGTAAGTCAGAAAGAGACAAATATTATATGATATCACTTATATGTGGAATCTAAAATATGATACAAATGAACTTATCTATGAAACAGAAACAGACTCACAGACATAGAGAAGAGACTTGTGGTTGCCAAGGGGGAGGAGAGTTGGGGGGAAGGATTGATTGGGAGTTTGGGATTAGCAGATGCAAACTAGTATATTTAGAATGGATAAACAACAAGGTCCTATTGTATGGCACAGGGAACTATATTCAATATCCTGTGATAAACCATAGTGGAAAACATTATGAAAAATAATGTATATATGTATAACTGAATCGCTCTGCTGTACAGCAGAAATTAACACAACATTGGAAATCAACTATACTTCAATAAAATAAAAATTTTTTAAAAACCGTGGTGACAGCATGTTTATGCTCTTTTTTATTATTATTTAGGCAGCATTTGTGGAGAACCACATAACTACTGAGTAAAATGTTGAACAAGGTTGAAAAATGAATGAAAGAGGGAGGAGAAAGCACTGTGTGGATTATAAACATGTGCTGCATTTGGGGGACTAAATTTAAATTTTCCCATCCCAGTGTTCCCAAGGAGATTAGGACTTGTCAGACATAGTCCTGATTTTGGTTCATAAAACACTGATGCTGTGACGGTGGCCAGCAGTTCTCAACTGTATAATTGAAAAGACCTTTACAGGTTCTTCTGCCAGCAAATCTGGATCACTGCCCCTTCTGATGCACCAAGGAGACAAGTTGGGTTATCAGTGTCAGAAATTCCCCTCACAAACACATGATTTACCTCCAAATCAACCCTCCTTAAGAAATCCCATAGCACAGTGTCTTTTCTCTTTTATGTTACTTACTATTCCTTATTAAGTTTTGATTTGATTATTTGTTCATTTGTGATTATGTCTTATATCCTCTAATAGAATGAAAACTCTAAGGGAACCTTCAAAATCATCAAATTAATATTTCCCTCCCCCTTTCAGTACATGGATTCCTTATACCTCATTTCTCAAACTTAAAAAAGTTTCAGCCATTTGAGATAATTTTGTGCTTATGAAAATAGAGAAATCACCCTAGTATTAAAATTACCCTACTAGATTCTTCAATAATTCTGCTCTTTAATTACACCTTAATTAAAGAGCTTGAACATTAACAACTTTCCTTGTCATTAATAGAATGTGTTCTTGAAAATCCAGTTTAATTAAATGAGCATGTATTTAGCACTTATTATATGGGAGCTCATGTGCTGTGTACTGCAGATATGGGAATGATTAAAGCATAGATTGGCTACCAAATTTTGTCTAAGAAAACAGATGTAAATAAACACTGCATAAATACTGAAAATATAATAAATTAAATATGTGCAATTTACATGCAATGTACGAGTAAAGCAGAAATGAGATGGGAAATGTCATCTGACTTGGATTTTGAAAATGAAATGGAAATCAGTGGCAGGTCATTCCAGGAAGAGAGAAACACTCCTGCAAAGAACCAATGCAGTAAACATAAGATAGGATTAAAAAATAGGGCCTATGTAAAGGAGAAATACTGAAGAAAAGAGTCTTTTAAACATGCAGAAAGCCATCCATATTAATCAGATCAGGATTCAAAGTATCAAATATTTTCCTGTACACTCTGATATGCCAAGACTCCAATACCTGGGTTTGTAGAGAAAGAATTATTCCTTATTTGGTCTTTCCTGGTTGGAAATGATCAGAAGTTACAAAGTATAATAGTCACACTTTAAAAAAGTACCTATTTGAGTGCTAAACCCATACATAATCAGCCAAAGCTAGAATTAGGCCTGAGAGAGGTTAGATTTCAACAACAGTTAGAATAAGAATATTAGGTCAGGCTTATTGAGCATTTACTGGGTGATAAGCTTTGTTCTAAGCACCTTGTTATGTGAATGGATTCACAAAATACAGAAACCAGAGAAAATGCAGAAGATACCTATTGGTATCCCATTTTTCCAAAGGAATGGAGACACAGAGAGATTAAGTAATTTGCCCCAAATCAAAGAAAACATAGCAAAGTCAAAATCTTATAGACAACTATAGTGTAGGGTAGGGGGGTGGTATTGGTACCTGACATGGTATAAGATAATCTACAGAATGGATGGTTTATGTGCAGGTCATTAGTACATACAACATGTTTTCTGGATAGCTATTGGAAATGAACAATTGGATGTCAAAGGGAGGGGTTTGTATGTGGGAGGTTCTGGGACAAAGGGAATGAGTAGGGTTGCCAGGACATATTTTGAAGAGCTTTTAAGCCACAGGGAGGAATACTCGTCTGAAGCACATGTGTTTAACAGTTACTGTACGCCAGCCCCATAGTTCAGTTTAGGGAAATAAGAGTAAATAACACAGAGACATGAAAAACTCTTAAAAAGTCTATCCAGGACAGAAAGTGGTATAAAAGAATGATGAACAAAATTATGGGTGAGTCGGGTGACAATAGTAGAAAATGCTCACATAGTGCTTAATGATGCAACCTGTGCCTTCCTGAGGGCTTTGCAAGTATTAACTCCTCAATCCTCGCAACCCTAGGACACAGGGACTACTGTCATCATCCACATTCTACAGATAAGGAAACTGAGGCATAAAGAGATGGAGAAACTTGCCTATGGTCTTACAACTTGTAAATGGTGGATGTGAGATCCAAAGACAGGCAGGCTAGCTCCTAAGCACTACATTAGGTACTCTCCCTTCCTAAGGTGGGTGAAGGGTAAGAAATGATGTGGAGATTGTAATGGAGAGTATTCATCTATCTTCTTCATTCATTCAACAAAACACTTGTTGAGCACCTATTACGTGCCAGACACTATTCTAGGCAACATGGGTATAGCAGTGAATAAAACAAACAAGACTCTTCCTTGAACTCATGCAATACTTAACATTCATGAAGAATTGCTGTGGTGAATCAAGAAAAGTGCTTAAATGTGACAGGTACTGTATGCAGCCCTTTATATCCCATATCGAATTTAACCCTCACAACCCTTTGAAGCCTGTACATCATCATCCTCATTTTACAGATAAGGAAACTAAGTCTTGGGGGCGTTAAATAAGGTCACACAGATTATAAGTATGGATACAGAAACTCAGACCTAGGTCTGCCAGATTCCAAACTCATAGTTAAACCAGGTTACTCTAGCACTTAAAGATGAAGTAGAATCAAAGGAAGTATTTTTATGATGTAGGGTATTAGAATCATTTTCAGCCTTAAGAATGGGCAAAAGGAACAGAAGCAATAGTTCAAATTAGAGCAATAGTTCAAAGGAAAAGATTAGAGAGTAAAAAAAAAAAAGTTGATAATACAGATGACATTTTAACTGAAGAACAAGAAAGTCGTAAAATATTATCTGCATGTTTTAAGCTGGACTCTCTCAAATGCCTGATCATAAAGGATTCAGTAGAATAAATGGAAACTACCATCATGTTTATATTTTTTCTTCAAATAAAAGTTTTAAAATACTGACGCTGCCCCTGAATCCTCATAGCCCCATAGCCCAGGACTGAAATTGTACAAAATGCGTTTTACCCAATGAAACAACAGCAAACCTCTGGTGACTCAACATATGGAAGATAAATGTCTTTTTCCCTGAAAGAAATGGAATCAGGGTAAGGCTAGGCTGAGCTATCTTTGAAGGGATCTGCCTTTTTTCCTTTTTAGTGATGCTCTCTCTCTCCCCTCCTCTCCGTGTAGGAAGGATGCCTTTGTATCATCTGTTATCAAGAAAGACCATGCTGTTCCAAAGGCACGTGATGTGTCATAAATACCTGCTGGATGTCCTGACTCAGCTCTGAATTCCAGCTGCTGCATAGCCTTTGTCCCAGGCAGAGAGAATGCTCAGTGCCAGATTAATGGTAACGTGATCATTTAAAAATATCATCCATCCCTGTGATAATGCCTTTTGGGCTGTCGCCATGTCAAAGTGATGGGTCAGTGCTATTCCAATCACTAGCACTACCCACGCCCCCACCACTCAAAAGGATTTAAAACTTGGCACTTAAAAATAAGCAGACGAGCTCTGTGAATGCACAGTCTATTGCTATTGTGTGCCTTTTTCTTTGTGAAATGGCTTGGAGTCTTCACTGTTATCTCTTCATACCCAGCAAGGGTACAATTGTTTTTAATAAGTCGGATCTTAATTATAGAATAGTGATCTACCACTTACCCAAGGAATAGAGTTTTCTAACTGAAGAAAAATAAAATCTTATGTTTTTCAAGCTTCTTAAACACTGTCAAATTTTGAAATACTCTTTTATCTATGTCACATTTGATCATCAAAGCAATCCTATATGAAAGGCAAGGAGGATGCTATTATCCACATTTTAACATATGGAAACTGAGGCTTAGAGCAAGGATGGGAATCAGTCTAATCAAAAATAATAAGAAAGTGACAGAGCTAAGGTTTCAATATAATTTTCCCTTTCTTTCCTATTTTTTTTGTTCTGAAGTCAAATTTATTTCTATGTTGACACCATGGAAAAAGTATAACAAAACATGAAAACTTTGGGAGGAAAGTTTAAGAAAATTTACCAACAGTCACAGAATACATATATAACATACATTTTATGTAATGTGCAGGTACATAAAATCTTGACTGTTTGCACATCACAGTCAAGTACACTTCATATCTGAGAGTTAAATCTTAGATAATGATAGGGCTTCAGAGAGAAGTGGCCATGTCACCTGGATCAGCCTGAGGTCGAAGACATTAGGAAAAGTGTGGCTTCATCTCCATGCCTAGGCAATCTCAAACATATCCTTTCCTTGGACTCTTTTATGAAACCATTCCTACTGGTATTTGTTCCCTTTTATTTCTAGAAAATTCTATGGTCCTGCACACATGGATTTTCATCACATCCTGAATGTGATGTTTGTTGTCTTCTGATGGATTCTCCTGATCGTACAGTTTTGAGTAAGACAAATGGATTTCAGACAAATTCAGTAGCCCTTTTCATTTTTCCAGTCACCACTAAGGCACAAAAAAGAAGCTCTCTCCAAGATTTCTTTGCCAATGAAGTCTTTATGAAAGGAACACATTATATCCCATAATCTATCGATTTATCCATATTAGTAGAATTCTTTGTGAAACACAAATTTACAGATTATTTTATCAGGCCAAAACATAACAAAACATTTCATTTGTTGTCAAAATAATGTACATTCAAACAATGATGTATTGTTTTAATCTACTCGATTAGCAATTAAAAAAATAATTAATTTTGCCCGTTATAGCATAAAATGTGCATTATTATTAACAGTTGGAGAGAGTGTAAATCTTTACAACATATGGAGAAGTATCTTGGAATATGTATTTAGATCCTTTAACAAGTTCATGTAATAATTAGCTTGTAATTTCTTCCCTAGAAATAATTCCACACTAATAAAACAGATAAAAATTAGATAAAGATTTATGTGTCCATGTATTTACTGAACAGCTATTTATGTTACAGAATAAATAGGAAATGCTTTAAACTTCCTAAAACAGAAGAATGATTAAAGTAAAATATGGTACATCTATATCAGAATATGGTGCACAGCTCATGTTTTCAAATAATGTTTCAAGACAAAAGAAAACCTCATAATAAACTTTTAGGAGAGAAAACAGCAGGATACAAATCTATCATGTAAAAACACAAATGCAAGTGAGAATGTGAGTTTGGATAAGGAAAAAACAGAAGGGCCCAAGTTCTAAATCTGGGTGGACATGACAGAGACCATGTCCAGAGTGAGGAGATGATGCATAAAGTGAATTGGTTCAAAGAAGGAAGAAACTCAACTCTAGAGTTTGATTACGTAAGAACTTCTGGAATTTGTCAGAACTTTTAGAGTGACCCTTAGTCCATTTCAACAGTATATAAAATCAGAGACTGAGACTGTTCTACCTAGATATAAAGGGAAAGGAAAAGACATCTGGCATCCAAATGTGTTGATGTTATTTGTTTACTTTGGGGTCTTTTTCTTTGTAATAAAAGTAGAAGTAGGAGGGCTTCCCTGGTGGCGCAGTGGTTGAGAGTCCGCCTGCTAATGCAGGAGACACAGGTTCGTGCCCCAGTCTGGGAAGATCCCCCATGCCGCGGACCCATGGCCGCTGAGCCTGAGCGTCCGGAGCCTGTGCTCCGCGACGGGAGAGGCCACAACAGTGAGAGGCCCGCGTACCGCAAAAAAAAAAAAAAAAAGTATAAGTAGGATAATTTTACTACTTGCCATACTTTAGTTTTCTACATTTTTGGATGGTGGCATTTCATAATTTAATTATGACCTGACAGACTGCATTTACCAATTCATTCTTTCATTCAATTCATTTATTAAGCATCCACTCAGCACTGTGCCAGCCATGAAAATTATGATGAAAAACTCAAATAATGAGAGATTATATTATTTAAAGACAGAAAATTAAGATTATTAAAAAAAATCAGAAAGTAAAATTACCTGGAAACTTTCTTGTTTTGCACTATTACTAAATATAAAAGGAAGTTTTGAACATTTTGTAATGGACAGAAAGTTGAGGTTTCTGCTTCAGGTAATTATAGGCTATGTCATTTGGAGCAACCCTTCCACTGAAATGTTGTTCAAAGGTGAATGAAATAAAAATTGCATCTTTTATTAAAGTATCAAGAAGCTAACCAAATACTATACAATTAAGGTCAAGATCCAGGAGATGCCAAGATGTCAAAAGGAGGAGGAGAACACTGAGGATTGCTTTAGTCCTCAGAGCATGTGTTTATTATTGAGACATATCTGGGGGGTTGTTCTCTGCTCTGGGTCTGGCTGGAGTGGCCAGGGGAACAAAAATTGGAATCTCAGTCCTGACAAAGGTAGAGAACCTGGTAAAGAATCTATGCTTTGGGACATATATACACTTCCAAACGTAAAATATATAGCTAGTGGGAACCAGCCACATAGCACAGGGAGATCAGCTTGGTGCTCTGTGACCACCTAGAGGTGTGGGATAGGGAGGGTGGGAGGGAGGGAGACGCAAGAGGGAAGAGATATGGGGACATATGTATATGTATAACTGACTCACTTCGTTATATGTATAGCTGATTCTGCTTTGTTAAAGCAGAAACTAACACACTATTTTAAAGCAATTATACTCCATAAAAGATGTTAAAAAGTTTAAAAAATAGAAAAAAAAGAATCTATGTTTTATGATGGGACCAGAAAAGTCTCAGTGTGTTGCAAGCAGATAAGCCAGAAAACAAACAAGAAAACTCACACACTCTACCCCTTTTTTCACATTGTTTAAATCGTGAAGAAAATCTCAAGTTTGGAATTTGGAAACATTGTTTGCACATTGCCCTTGTCTTCAGGCACCCTGCTAACATAAACATGATAAATCCCCTTTTCTGGAGGAGAACACCAAACTGCTCAAATTAATTTTTCAAGTAAATTTTTAAATACAAGACCAAAGCAAATCAGGCAAGCCAGGTAACAATGTGAGGTAAAACCAGCATGGAGATGTAAACAAATAACAGAAATAGACCCAGATACTGGAATTTGAAGATATATTTTGTGAAACTATTAGGCATGTTATGCTCAAGGAGTTAAAGACAAGCATAAAAATTTCAGAAAATAACTAGAAACTGTAAACAGTGACAGTATATCAGAAAAACAGGACACGTGAGAACCGAAAAAATATGGTAACCAAAACAAAGAACTCAATGGGTAAATTTAAACAGATTAAATGCAACAGGAAAAAAATAAGAATTATTGTACTGATCTATATCTCTTTACATTGTCTTCCTTCTATGCATGTCTATCACTGTGGCCAAATTTTCTCTTTTTATAAGGACTTCAGTCATATTGGATTAGAACCCACCCAAATGACCTTATTATCTTAACTATTATAATCACATCTGCAAAAAACTGATGTCCAAAGAGTTATATTCTTAGGCACTTGGGTTTAGAACTTCAGCATCTGAATTTCTGGAGACACAATTCAACCCATAACAATGCCCTTAACCACTTCTCCATATCTGCCTAACAAAGTGTAGAAAATCACTATTCTCAAGAGTCTTCTATCTTAAACATGATTTTTCTATATAGCTGTCAGACGGCTCTAGTCTAAAAGTTTTATAAGCGTCATGCTCAGGAAAGATTATTCTTTTTTTTTTTTAAATCTTTAATGGAGTATAATTGCTTTACGATGTTGTGTTAACTTCTGCTATATAACAAAGTGAATCAGCTATATGTGTACATATATCCCCATAACCCCTCCCTCTTGCTTCGCCCTCCCACCCCTCTTGGTGGTCACAAAGCACCGAGCTGATTTCCCTGTGCTATGCAGTAGCTTCCCACTAGCTATCTATTTTATATTTGGTAGTGTATATATGTCCATGCCACTCTCTCACTTTGTCGCAGCTTACCCTTCCGTCTCCCCGTGTCCCGAAGTCCATTCTCTATGTCTGCATCTTTATTCCTATCCTGCTCCTAGGTTCATCAGAACCGTTTTTTTTGGTTTGTTTATTTGTTTTTTTTTAAATTCCATATATATATGTTAGCATACTGTATTTGTTTTTCACTTTCTGACTTACTTCACTCTGTATGACAGACCCTAGGTCCATCCACCTCACTACAAATAACTCAATTTCGTTTCCTTTTATGGCTGAGTAATATTCCATTGTATATATGTGCCATATCTTCTTTATCCATTCATCTGTCGATGGACACTTAGATTGCTTCCACATCCTGCTATTGTAAATAGAGCTGCAATGAACATTGTGGTACATGACTCTTTTTGAATTATGGTTTTCTCAGGGTATTTGCCCAGTAGTGGGATTGCTGGGTCGTATGGTAGTTCTACTTCTGGTTTTTTAAGGAACCTCCATACTGTTCTCCATAGTGGCTGTATCAATTTACATTCCCACCAACAGTGCAAGAGGGTTCCCTTTTCTTCACACCCTCTCCACCTTTATTGTTTGTAGATTTTTTGATGATGGCCATTCTGACTGGTGTGAGGTGATACCTCATTGTAGTTTTGATTTGCATTTCTCTAATGATTAGTGAGGTTGAGCATCCTTTCATGCGTTTGTTGGCAATCTGTATATCTTCTTTGGAGAAATGTGTATTTAGGTCTTCTGCCCATTTTTCGATTGGGTTGTTTGTTTTTGTGATATTGAGCTGCATGAGCTGCTTGTATATTTTGGAGATTAATCCTTTGTCAGGTGCCTCGTTAGCAAATATTTTCTCCCATTCTAAGGATTGTCTTTTTGCCTTGTTTATAGTTTCCTTTGCTGTGAAAAAGCTTTTAAGTTTCAGTAGGTTCCATTTGTTTATTTTTGTTTTTATTTCAATGTCTGTAGGAGGTGGGTCAAAAAGGATCTTGCTGTGATTTATGTCATAGAGCGTTCTGCCTATGTTTTCCTCTAAGAGTTTTATAGTGTCTGGCCTTACATGTAGGTCTATAATCCATTTTGAGTGTGTATGGTGTTAGGAAGTGTTCTACTTTCATCCTTTTACATGTAACTGTCCAATTTTCCCATCACCACTTATTGAAGAGGCTGTCTTTTCTCCATTGCATACTCTTGCCTCCTTTATCAAAAATAAGTTGACCATATGTGCATGGGTCTATCTCTGGGCTTTCTATCCTGTTCCATTGATCTATATTTCTGTTTTTGTGCCAGTACCTTACTGTCTTGATTACTGTAGCTTTGTAGTACAGTCTGAAGTCAGGGAGCCTGATTCCTCCAGGCTTTCTTTCTCAAGATTGCTTTGGTTATTTGGGGTGTTTTGTGCTTCCATACAAATTGTGAAATTTTTTGTTCTAGTTCTGTGAAAAATGCCAGTAGTAGTTTGATAGGGATTGCAGTGAATCTGTAGATTGCTTTGGGTAGTATAGTCATTTTCACAATGTTGATTCTTCCAATCCAAGCACATGGTATATCTCTCCATCTGTTTGTATCATCTTTAATTTCTTTCATCAGTGTCGTAAAGTTTTCTGCATATAGGTCTTTTGTCTCCTTATGTAAATTTATTCCTAGGTATTTTATTCTTTTTGTTGCAAGGGTAAATAGGAGTGTTTCCTTAATTTCTCTTTCAGATTTCTCATCTCTTGTATAGGAATGCAAGAGATTTCTGTGCATTAATTTTGTATCCTGCTACTTTACCAAATTCACTGATTAGCTTTAGTAGTTCCCTACTATTACTGTGTTGCTGTCGATTTCCTCGTTTATGGCTGTTAGCATTTGCCTTATGTATTGAGGTGCTTCTATGTTGGGTGCATAAATATTTACAATTGTCATATCTTCTTGGATTGATCCCTTGATCATTATGTAGTGTCCTTCTTTGCCTCTTATAATAGTCTTTCTTTTAAAGTCTATCTTGTCTGATATGAGAATTGTTACTCCAGCTTTCTTTTGATTTCCATTTGCATGGAATATCATTTTCCATCCCTCACTTTCAGTCTATATGTGTCCCTAGGTCTGAATTGGGTCTCTTGTAGACAGCATATATATGGGTCTTGTTTTTTTATCCATTCAGCCAGTATGTGTCGTTTGGTTGGAACACTTAATCCATTTACACTTAAGGTAATTATCATTACGTATGTTCCTATTACCATTTTCTTAATTGTTTTGGGTTTGTTTTTGTAGGTCTTTTCCTTCTTTTGTGTTTCCCGCCTAAAGAAGTTCCCTTAGCATTTATTGTAAAGCTGGTCTGGTGGTGCTGAATTCTCTTAACTTTTGCTTGTCTGTAAAGGTTTTAAGTTATCCATCAAATCTGAATGAGATCCTTGCTGGGTAGAGTAATCTTGGTTGTAGGTTCTTCCCTTTCATCACTTTAAATATGTCCTGCCACTCCCTTCTTGCTTTCAGAGTTTCTGCTGAGAAATCAGCTGTTAACCTTATGAGCATTCCCTTGTATATTATTTGTTACTTTTCCCTTGCTGCTTTCAATATTTTTTTCTTTGTATTTATTTTTTGATAGTTTGATTAATATGTGTCATGGCACGTATCTCCTGGATTTATCCTGTATGGGACTCTCTGTGCTTCCTGGACTTGATTAACTATTTCCTTTCCCATATTAGAGAATTTTTCAAGTATAATCTCGTCAAATATTTTCTCAGTCCCTTTCTTTTTCTCTTCTTCTTCTGGGACCCCTATAATTTGAATGTTGGTGTGTTTAATGTTGTCCCAGAGTTCTCTGAGACTGTCCTCAAGTCTTTTCATTCTTTTTTCTTTATTCTGCTCTGCAGTAGCTGTTTCCACTATTTTATCTTCTAGGTCACTTATCCGTTCTTCTGCCTCAGTTATTCTGCTATTGATTCCTTCTAGAGAATTTTTAATTTCATTTATTTTGTTGTTCATCATTGTTTGCTCTTTAGTTCTTCTAGGTCATTGTTAAATATTTCTTGTATTTTCTCCATACTATTTCCAAGATGTTGGATCATCTTTACTATCATTATTCTGAATTCTTTTTCAGGTAGACTGCCTATTTCCTCTGGTAGTATCCAGTGATGCAGTGAGGGATTTGCTGGGATGCCCCCTCAGAGGCAGCCAGGGGCTGCACATCTCCCCACTCCAGAGGCAGGACACAGATTCCTTCTGCCATCAGATGTCTTTCTGCTTGACTTAACTGCACCTGTGGTCTTTGAAGAATACCTTACACATTGGGGATTCCTCTAAAATGAGAGTAAACGAATTACTATAAAACAGGTATAGAGCACTGGAGCTTGCAGGCTCTTTGGTGGGGCTAATGGCAGACTCTGGGAGGGCTCACGCCAAGAAGTGCTTCCCAGAACATCTGCTGCCAGTGTCCTTGTCCTCACAGTGAGCCACAGCTGCCCCCCGCCTCTTCCGGACACCCTCCAACACTAGCAGCCATGTGGCTGACAGGGTGTTGGTGCTCCGACCTGGTGTCAGGCCTGAGCCTCCAAGGTTGGAGAGCCGAGTTCAGGATACTGGACCACCAGAGACCTCCCAGCCCCATGTAATATGAATTGGCAGGAGATCTCCCAGGGATCTCTGTCTCAACATTAAGACCCAGCTCCAACCAGTGGCCAGCAAGCTACAGTGCTGGATGCCCCATGCCAAACAACTAGCAAGACAGGAATACAACCCCACCCATTAGCAGAGAGGCTTCCTAAAATCATACTAAGTTTGCAGACACCCCAAAACACACCACCAGACACGGCCTTGCCCACCAGCAAGACAAGATCCAGCCCCACCCACCAGAACACAGGCACCAGGCCCCTCCACCAGCAATCCTACACAAGCCACTGAACCAACCTCACCCACTGGGGGCAGACGCCAAAAACAATGGGAACTACAAGCCTGTAGCCTGCAAAAAGGAGACCCCAAACAAAGTAAGTTAAACAAAATGAGAAGACAGAAACAAGCAGCAGATGAAGGAGTAAGGTATCCTTTATTCTTTAAGAACTACATAGCAAAACAGTTCTCTAATGCTCAGCTCCCCTCTCATTCCCTCAGCATACCCCTTAGCTTGCATTTTTATACGCCAATGCTACAGTAGCTAATTCAATGTATGCAAAGTTTTACCACATTCTCCATTACTAAGTCTATTTTTCTTATGTATTCTTGTAATCTTTCTTGAAAAATCTTCCCTGAAACACTTGGGTAGATATGTTTATGTATTTCTTTCTTTCTCAGTTTGTCCATACTTGTTGCAAAGACTGAGCTTTCATGGCTTTTCAAGATGATGATGAAAAGCTGTTTTGAAAAGATAGACCAGCCTTAGATACAAATGTGCCAATGAGATCATAATTTCCCACACTCTCAGATCAAACATTCCTAACGATAAGTCTGGACCACAAAAATCATATAGTATAGTAGGAGTTTCGTCTTTGGAGGCAGACATAGCTGAGTTACTCACTTTGGAAATAGTGCTTACATTCTTTCTTGTTCACAAAATGAGAGTAATGAGATCTACTTCACAAGATTCTTGAATGCATTACATGGAATAGCATAGCATAAGTGAAGGATCTGGCAGACCACAGATATTCAATAGATGATCTTTCCTTCTTTCCCTCTCCTTGGCTGGTCACAATTACACATTTGAATCAATTTCTAATTTGGGGAAAACTAAACTAAAAGTCCATAGAAATGAAAGTCCACTGGCCACACCCGATTATATCTGCTTTAGAACGTACTCCTGTTTATAGAAGCTTGCAGCCCACCTCAAAAACAGACTCTGATCACAACCCACGTCTGTTACCCCTGCTGTAGTTTTCATCAAACTTGATGGGAGTAAGGATATAATCTTCCTAGTTATATAGTTCACCAGGAGTACATCTAAGCATACTCTTTAATCACTATTGCTTATGAATAATTAAAAGTCAAAGCCAGTAGTTCTTTTTCCTTACTTTTTTCATTTAAATATGAGCAGTTTAAGTAATCAAATATATTTTTCAACATGATTTATGATATTCGGGGGTCAACATTGTTTTCTCCTTCCAGGAGAACAAAACTCCAAATTCATAACATCATGGGTAACAAACCAGGATTGTCTACACAACGAGCATTGGTCCCATTTTCCTTCACACTGGAACCCTGAGTTTATTTTCTCTTACAAAGGACATATCCTTCATGGAGGACAAGATTCCTTCTAGCCCCAGGGTGTGAATCTATGTAATTCAAGCCAATCATGCTGAACTCACTCTCCTTGCCAGCTGATCTGTTGAGGCAGAAATGACTGACTTTCATGGGCATATTCAGAAGGGCTTTATGCTTGGTTTAGTGCTCTGTCACATTCATCTTGAAATTCTTAACTTTTAGCAAGGAGCCCTGCACTTTCATTTTCACTTTGGCCTTGCAAATGAATTCGCTGGTCCTGCAGGCACAGGCATGTGACCCAATGCCGGGTAATGAGACACGATGGGAAAACTGCTGGGAAGCTGCAGGGGAGTTTACTTCTCAGCTCATAAATAGAGCAAACATCTCTTTTTTTTGCCTCTGGACATGGCAGTCTGCACATGAAGTCTGGAAATGGAACCATGTGGAGAACTGCCCAAGCAGATATGCCAGCATTGAAGATGACACAGCCATGCTGAACCTTAAACCACCCTATTTATATTTATTTGTTTATTTGTTACCTGAAATAACAAAACAGTCTTTATTGTTGGAGTCACTTTTAGTTAGATTTCCTGCTATTTGCAGACAAAAATATCAATTTATGGTACATTTTTTTCATTTTCATGCAAAATCTATTCTCTCCTTTTTCCTTAGTAGGACAATTCATTTTACTTGAGTCTGGGATACATCTAGTTATTAAATTTATCAGTCTCTTTTACCACTACTGTTGAATGTGACAAGTTCTAGCCAATGATATATGAATTAAAAAGTTGTAAGGAATTTCTAGGAAGATTGTTTCAAGAGAAATGATTCAGCTGTAAGAAATGCCTTTTGCAGTTCTCTCCTTCCTCCTTCATTCTGCCTAATAAGGTTGAAAAGGCTGGAGCTCCAGCAGCCATGTTGAACATGAAGTATTCCTAAGCTTGAAGGTAAACACTAGGACAGCTGAGCAAATAAAACAGAAGGAGTCTGGGCCTCTGATGACTACTGCAGCTGCTGTATCAGCTTTGACCTACATGCCTCTGGGCTTATTTTATGTGAGAGAGAATAAATTCCTATCTTTTTTTGTGTTGACTTTTCTATTATATATTGTCAGAACTCATCCTAAATGATACATTATATACTTTTTCAAAATGCAGATATTGACTTTACTGTCGAAACATATCCACATATCCACCCAATAAGCATAAATTCAGATTTTTTAGGAATGTTTCTATTTTTTAATGGTATATACATGGAAAAAGCATAATGCCGCTCTCTCTGAAACCTCATTGCAGTGTTCTCCAATGCGCACACAGGCACATATTAGGGCATCTTAGATTCTTAACCTTAGTTTGAAGATAGTGTTTGGCTTCTGTACAAAATGGGTGAGAGGAAGAAGAAATATGATCTAGAAAACTGGTTTTCTATAGAGATAGCCAAAGTTCTTTGGATTTTAAACCTCGTCTGGAATTGTATGGAAGACTGGATTCCTTATTTCACACATAAATTTTTCTTCTTGAGAAATCTTTATTGTGCTTTCAAAGTAAATTGAGAAGTTCTGGGTGAACATGCACAAAATGAGGCACATGCTTGAGAAAAGGAAGACAAATTCACATCCACTGTACTACATAATAGTTGATCAAAAAGCACTCTGATACTGGTCCCATGGTTAATTTATCAATCTAACTACTATCTTAACAACCAAATCTAACTGCTAACTCCTCTAGAGCCAAGTGCACACCTACCAACAACCTTCCTTTATATAAAATATGGAATAGAATGCCACGAAAGTTCTATATAATAAAGTACTCCCCCAAATTGTGGATTGGTCCAGGTTACATATATAACTGGCACTATTCAACCTATCTGGCCCCATCTCTTACTAGTTCCATATGTCTAATTTTTTTCCACCTACAATGGGACATTCCTCTGTATTCTTACAGCTTCTATTGCTGACACCAGAGCACTTATCACTCAATACAGAATTGCTGATTTACAACCTTTTCTTGACAATCAGAAAGTGACTTCTATGAGGATAAGGGTGTGCTTTACTTTTCATTTTTGTGTGTTAAGGTGTAGCACAGTGCCTGGCACAAAATAGGCAATGTTTGTTGATGGAAAAATAAATAATTTAAAGAATAACTAAGGTAATCCAATGTGTCATTATATAGGGCTACATATTATCTCTGTTCAACTTGAAACCTGCCAATACATCTTGTACATTGTAGGATGCTAATACTTTAAAACCCTGGGATACCATGCTCAGAAATATTATAAATCAGAATGTTATATGATTGGCAGTTTGGCTCCTCTGCCCAGCTCCCATTCTTAAAGAGTGGTGGGCTAATATTTTAATCTTCAGGGGTAGGGATGGAGGAAATGGATTGAAGAGCAAGGCCAAGCTGGGATGTGGGTCCCAATATTCCCAGTTTTCTCTTGCCTCCACTTCCCTAGATCAGGATGGAGAAACAGGGGCCAACTACCTGTGAAATCCCTGAAGTTCGCTTCCTCCATTCTAGACATACCAGCAGCCAGGAGACCCAGCACCTTCTGAATCACATTTAAGCTTGAATGAACAACTACAGCCTGGCTGAACCATACTATAGATGATTAAGGTGAATTTGGATTACACGGCGATGTCACCAAACTCCTGGTCTAGTAGCATCATGGACCTAGCTTAGTCATTAACCTTGCAATACTATGAGTTCACATTTTATGCAATTCAATTATTTTGACCCTGATTGTCATGTTACAGTAGGTTTACATATTAATTAAATTTAAAAGATGAATATAAAGTAGAATTAGGAAAAATAGAATTAAGGAGTCACATAATTAATTAAACCCACAGATCCATGACTGGTTCTGAAAATGTGCTTCTAGTCCTTGATATAGTTGGAACTATGTAAACAAGTTCAGAAATAACATAAACTCTCCTCACAGGGCTAAATTTTAGAAGACAAATATCTTAGTTTCTACCACCAGGAAAATATAAAAATCTACCTAATCTAGCTAATATAATGTTTTCTAGCTATTTGCTCAGCCATGTGCTTTCTGAATACAAAACGATAATTGTTCATTAAAACATATTTTTAAAGTTCAACAATGGGGGACTAGGAACAGTGCCAACTAACCAGCCACTAATTTATAGCCCATGCATTTTAATAAATCTATCAGTATTCAAAATATCAGAGCTATTCAATGAATCATAAATTACTTATGTGTTGAAGAGAATTTTGCATAAATTTGGAAACATTTTTAAAATGTTCTCTGGTTTTAATTATAGAAATAGTAACCTTTTCTAACTTAACAACATAATTATGAATTTCATAATGACAAGGAGATGAAGATAGATACTGTACTTTTCTTGGTTTCTATGAAGGATGAAAGATGAAAGAATATTTAAAGTATCCCTTTAGGAATGCAACTGAATAAAATCAGGAATTTGATATCTCTAAACAAAATGCAAACCATGCCATGAATGTAATTCAGATACAACACAGTAAAGTCTGGGCATATATACATCTAGAACATAAATTGACTAAAACACTATACTTCTTCTTATTTTAAAAATAATAACATTCATTAATAATAAGGTAAAACTTCAAAAATCCTGAAAAATATAAGGACTCTGAAGAAGAAAACACTTGTAATATGCAAAAGCTATTACTATTACCTTTTGGTGTGTTTTCTTCTAATTATCTATGTATTTTTAACTTAGTTGCAAATATTTTAAATCCATTTTTGACCTAGATTTTCTCTTAATATTACATCAATTATTTTCCATGCTAATGAACTCTTATTGAACTAAGTCACTTTCCAACATCTTTCATTAAAATGCAAGATGCTTGATACCAAAGACTGTTTTATCTTCGTATCGTCACAGTCCGACAGTTTCTGACCCATGTTAGGACCTCAATATATGTTTATCAATTAACCAACTAGACTCATTTTCTACCAAAATATTAATCTGATAAAACTGTCATGGATAAGGTACTTTATCCCATTAATAATTATAACATATAATGATAATCACAACTATTATCATATACTGATCTCTTACTATGCTGCAGGTACTAGACTAGGGGCTTCAGTCTTTCATTCATGCGTGCATTTATCCATGTATGCGTTCAACAAATATTTGTTTATTGATACAAATATTGGAGCAATATCGGTGAGTGAAACCAATGCTGCTTTTGCTCACATGGAGCTTTTTGTTTGGTTATGGGTGCAGGTGAGTTTCACATATATTTGTTGTAATCATAAATCAATACTATAAAATACAACTATTTTGCAGTAGTGATTTATGCAAAATAGGTCATGTTCCTCAAGAAATAGACTTTGAGAGAGAGACTAGCATTAATAGGAAGTTCATTAGGGTAAATCCTTGGGATCAACACCTTTGGAGACTGAAGTAAGTAGGATTGGGCAGAGCGAGAAGCTGAACTACAATGCAGTTACAATTAAGGTCTCAGCTGACCTTATAAAGCATTCTGGAGCTAGCATGGCCCTGCCCTTCAAAATTATTCAGCCTTGAGCAAAAATGACCGGGATTTTATACACTTATGTTAACCAGTCATTGGATGTAGGCTGCTCTTGGAGAGAAAGTGACACTGGGCAAAGCTGCTCCATTCAGCTAAGATCAATTCATGAGATCGACTCAGCTATGAGCTAGCCACAACCATACTCCCTGGAGCAGGGGGAAATAGGCGTCTCTGTCCTGAAGGGTGCCACAACACAATAACATCTACAGCCTAGCCCTTGTGCCATTTGGACACATGTACTTTATATAATAAATTCTGGAAACAATTTTTCCAAGATTCTAGTTGGTCTCTTTCCCTAGAGAAATGCTTAAGAGAAATACTAGGGAGACAAACTGCACCATTGCAGCTGGTCTTGAGGCTGCAATTGACTCTCATCATCTTCTCCCTCTGTTACTCATACTAGTACCTCTACTGGTCTAGATGGCTTACCTGGTACAGAGATGTTTCATCCTTGAGAATTCTTAACCCTCAATTACACATGCCCCTCTTAGACTGTGGGCGCTACCCTTGATTAAAATTGTGTAAGGGATTCCCCAAAGATGCCTCAGTGGATTATCTCGGTGCCAAATATATTATTCCTTGTTCTCATTATATATCAGTAGCCCTAACTATTCCTGATAGGGAAGTCACTACCATGTACACACATCATATTGTTTCAGGATCCTTCCTCCTGGGGGTTCACACATCTCCTGTAGTCAGGGACACTCAAGTCTGAACTAGCTCAGATCCAAAAACGAAGCAAGGGATTACAACTTATTGTTGATGCATCTGCCCTCAGCCTCCTGATCATCCATTCTTGATATATTTTGATCACATAATTTGAGCATAGCTGTTTCAACTTTCCATCTGTCTTGCTCCTAGGGTGCTGTGTTCTATTACCCATCTCCATATCTCTCTAACAGTCAGTGTCCCAAACCCTCCAACTGCCACCACAACCTTAGCATTCATGACAGTAATCACAGCCACTTTGCTATACCCTGCCACCAAGCCTCTATTTTTCAGGATTCTGTCATTGTCATTCTTATCAAGAATCCCAGTTCTGCCAAATCCTACTATTAGCCCTGGCCTACGACAGACGTCCACCTCTGACTTCTGAGCATTGCTGGTGCCCCTCCACTTGTGCATATGCTCTAGTAAGCAGGATGCATCTAGGCTCTCCCAAAGAACATAGAACAATCATGGGTTACATCTGCTCTGACATACTTACTTCTCTTCACCTTTTGATCTCTCTTCCTAGAATAGAATAGAATAAAATAGCATAGAATAGAATAGAATAGAATAGTTGCGGCACTTGTGTTTCACTTTCTCCAAACTTTTAAGAGCCATCCTAGCAATGGGCAAATATCACCTTCCTAGGTCTTGCCCAGTGTTTTAAATAATGTACCATGGAAAAGTGTTCTCATGAGCAATTTTTTTTATAACTCTCCCTTATTCATATTTATTATTCCACCTCCTAACCCAACAGTCTTAGAATACAAGCCCTGGTATACTCCTGGAACCTGCTAATAGAAGTTAATTAGGCTCTGCAACTCCTTGTTCCTTTCCTCCCTTCATAGACCCAGCACTTTTCTGTATGGTTATGTTGTGACTTGACCCTTGTAGTCTTGTAGTCAGGAGGGGAACACATGCAGATTGGCAAGGTGAAGGCATCAACATTGATTTCAAGCA
Source organism: Pseudorca crassidens (assembly GCF_039906515.1). Classification (NCBI taxonomy): domain Eukaryota; kingdom Metazoa; phylum Chordata; class Mammalia; order Artiodactyla; family Delphinidae; genus Pseudorca; species Pseudorca crassidens. The sequence goes on from NC_090304.1 coordinate 60,352,387, forward strand.
AGGGGGAGCTGGGAAGGACTAGCCTCTAACAGGGAATAACTTCCACAGGCATAGGGTTCAGGGTGACGTGGATTTTCAAGTACATCAACCCTGATAACCTCATCCTAAGTCTCAGAGCCCCACCTCTTTTATCCAGGGCTGTGACCTTGACACAGTAAACTTGGTGGGACTAAAAATTCAACCCTCTTGGAGTTCTGTCACTCTCATAAATAATTCCCTAAACTGCTCCTTAGCTTTTTCTGGACTTGAATAGATAAAAGTCTCTTATATGTTACCTAAGAGGCCCTCTGGCTTTCACTGTTGGTCTTCAGTTGGAGATTAATCATCCACACTTTGATTTACTTTCTCCAATGCATCAACATCACTCAGCAGGAACCATATAAGTTCCATTCCCCAAATCTTCTTTCAGCTTTCCAGGGCAATTATATAGCTTCTTCTACCAGAAGGAACTTTGGGTAAATGCTTTCTACTGAGTTTTCACTCTAACTGAAGACTATGGCGGAAGTTTCTCACCAACATCCTTGGAGGCAAGGAGTTTTATATTCTTTACTTTATGTTTTCCTTTCAGGCTTTCCCATCTCTCCCTGGTCAAAGCCCACATCACATTCTCAAGGTGGTTTTCACTTATCTAATTCTTAATAACATGCGGTAATGAAGTAAGAGTTGGGCAGAGAGAGTTTAGGGGTTTATACTTTATCCTCACCAAAACCCTCCTCCCTCTAGGCTCAACTTTCCCTGTATCTCTAACCATTTCCCAATCTAAGTACTTTGCCTATACTTTTATTCTACAACCCAAAATAATGGATAATATCTGATTCCTTGATAGGGAAGACTTTCATGATGAGGGACTCATGACATAATCACTCAGACAGAGAAGAATGAAACATTAATGGTGGAATTCACAAACAAAAAGCAAAAGCATATCTGCATGTGTACGTAAAGTATATACATAAAATTTGTAAAAAGACCAACATGTTAACACAGAAAACTTCCTTGATTTTAAACCTAAGGTGAGACTTATGCATAGCATCAAAAAGTATCTTTAATTAAAGCACAGAGAGAGAGAATGAACCTCCTTTATTTTGTTGAAATTTGTATTAGTAATTTTATAGTAGCTCTCATTTCTAAATTAAAAACACAAGCTAACACTTCAAAGCTCTTGTATAAACAACTGACTTCAAAAAGCCAAATGTGTGTAAGCTCTGCTATAAACCTGATCCTTAATTATGTTCCACTTTGTAGTCAAAACCATACTTGTGTCACTTCACTTTCTTTCACCCCTTCAGGAGTATTATTCCTTAGTTTATGTTCAGTCTTTCTATGACTGATAACATTTTTTGATCAATGAAAAGGTTGGTGTTGTTTCCAAAAGTAATGGTATGTAATAAAATTGTTCTACTCCAACAATTAAAAACATTTTATTATGTAATAAAATAGGTTCCTTTTCTCTAGCTCCAGCCACACAACATTAATTCAGACACTAATTCACACATGATATATTACTGCTAGAGCCGTAAGGGCATTTATTAGTAATACATACACACACACAAATTAAGTTAAATATTTTATATATATATATATATATATATTTTTTTTTTTTTTTTTTTTTTTTTTTTTTTGCGGTACGTGGGCCTCTCACTGTTGTGGCCTCTCCCGTTGCGGAGCACAGGCTCCGGATGCACAGGCTCAGTGGCCATGGCTCACGGGCCCAGCCACTCCGTGGCATGTGGGATCCTCCAGGACCGGGGCATGAACCCGTGTCCCCTGCATCGGCAGGCGGACTCTCAACCACTGTGCCACCAGGGAAGCCCTAAATATTATATTTACATGATAACACATATCCAGTCTAAGTAGGTTTTTATTTTATTTCAATATAAGGAGAATTTTTCCTTTTGCAAGGGTAAGCCTGCAAGTTTAAGTCCAAAATCAGAAAAATCACTTAAGGTAATTTCATAAGGCAAAAGTATTTTGGAAAAAATATATAAATCAAAACTGAATAGGACAATTTGGACAGCATCAGATCTATAGAACTTAGGGCACACAAGTTTTGTTAGTTGAGATATAAACACAAAGTATTATTTATAAATTTCCATGCACAATTCAAAGCACCGAACTAGGAGCTAAAAGACTTAGGTTGAATCCCAGCTCTACCAAAACGTAGCCATTGTTCAACCCTGGGAAAGTCACCTCTTTAAGAAAGTTTCCTTCACTGCTTAATGAGGCGTTTGGGCTCAAAAACTTCTCTTGGCAATGAGATTCAGAGACTCTGAGAGTCAGCTGGATTGTTCTTTATTAGAGTTCTTCCTGGCTATGTGCATCAATGATCAGAGTTGAAAGCTAGTCCTTCTGCCTTGTGGTTATCAGATTGAATTTTTTTGTTTTCTTATGTGAAATCTGTAAGTTGAAATGTAAATGCCTTCTCATGACATGCCAAGTGTTAGTGACGCAGAGGTTGCCTAATTCTGCAGCCTCCTTTCATGCCCTGCTTCATCATTGCAGTCCGGTGTTACTCTGCTCTGTGCGCCAACTGACCAAACCTGCCAGATTAGTTCCTGCTGCTGTGCCTTTGCACTTGTTAACTCTACTTGAATGTCTTTCTTCCCATTTTCTGTCTCCTTAGTATCTATTCTTTAGTCAAGACTTTAATTAATCAAGCAAATATTTGTGTCACCATTTATGGTAATATAGGTAATATAAAGTATAGGGAAATTGAAAACAAAATCACATGAAGAGTTGTTTAAAATGCAGATACATAAATCCATCTTGACTTACCAAAATAAACTCTTAGAACAGGACCTGGGAACCTGTATTTTGCCAGTGTCTTCATTAATCCTAAGACAACTATTCAATTAATGACCCTTTAAGAAACAATGGCTATAAGAAACTCCTACTTGTTCACTGTTTGACCCATAGGAGAGGGGGTACAATGGACCTATTATTCCAGTAGAAGTAAATTTCCTATAAGTTCCTAGGGTAATTTCCATATTTGTTTATTTATTCATTTCTGTAAACTCAGATAATATATGCCAGACTCCATGCTAAATGCTGGAAATATAGAAAGAACAAGGTCAACTCAATCTCTGCTCTTGACGGGGTCTGTTCTACCAGATGAAAGATACATGACAAATCAGTTATATAATTATTCATTTAATTACAATTGTAATTAATATCATGAATGACTCCCTGATAGTCTCTAAGAGTGACTATTGGTGAACGTGACTTAGAATCCTAAGTTACGGATAGTTTCCTTAGATATCTGACAGAAAATAGCACATTGATGCACAGGGATGAAATAGTCCATGGGAATACAATTATATAGATATATTTAAGGCACAGTAAAGAAAAATAAGTTGGCAAAGGAGTCAGAGATGCCACAGACATTGATATTTGCACAACCACTCCAGCTCTCTGATAGTTGATATCTATGCAGTGTATTTTTTACCATCCTTTTCCTTTCAACTATTTGTAACTTGAATCTAAAGTGTGTCTCCTGTAAACAATACACAGTTAGATTTTTAAAATTCAGTCTGACAATCTCTGTCATTTTTTTGCGTTAAGCCATTCACATCAAATGTTTTCATTGATATGTTTGGATTTACACCTGCCATTGTGGTTTTCATTCTCTTTATGTCTCATGACTATTTTGTAACTCTGTGCTTCCTTTACCACATTCTTTTGCATTGAATGAAGATTTTCTTGTATACTACTTTAATTTTTTAAACAAATTTTAGATAAGTTTTAAGTTATTTTCTTAGCAATTGCTCTAGGCCTTACAATATACATCACAACATCAGAATCTACTTCAAATTCTACTTCGAATTCACACTAACTTAACTCCAGCATGATGTAAAAACAGTACTCCTGTAGAGCTCCATTCTCTTCCCCTTTTCTGTGTTATTATTGTTATAATACATATGAAGTTTATGTATGTTAGAAAAAACCCAAATTTGTTGTTATAATTATTGCTTTATATAATCATGTACTTTAAAGAGGCTAAGAGAACAAAGGAGGGCTCAATAATATTTATAGGGTTCTTTTGAAAGAAATATTAACCTTCTTATGCATCATTTGTGGTTCTCTTTATTTACTCCTGTGGATTTACCATGTGTTGTTATTTCCTTGCTCCAGCATAGCTTCATCCCATTCAATCCCCTTTGTGCTGTTATTGTCAAGTATGTTAATATTCCTATATGTTAAATTCCAAACAGTATAATTTTATAGGTATTGTTTTATGAGATTGCTTTGTACATCAGTTAACAGATGAAAGGAAAATGAATAGGTAATTAAGCTTTTTTGGGTCTTTACCTTTACCAGATCTCTTTGTTTATTTATGCAGATTTGAATAGCTGTCCCATGTCACTTCAGATATTTTCCCTTTGCTTTTATCCTTAGCATGGCTTCCTAGGGGTCGCCCGGGGTCAGTATACACCATTTATGTTATACAACAAGGTTGTCCTTAAGCCACCTGAACCAGTAAGATTTTTCAGCCTTTACCATTGGATCTCTGGGTGAATTGGAGATGGCTTTCACAGCTCAGGGAATTTACACTTTTGCCTGCACTCAGCCCGGGACAAATAGCTTGGAAGTTCCCTGGCTGGTTGCTCCTGAGAGGGTACAGCCTTGGGCATATGCATGGCCTTCTAGACCACCAGCAATGAGTGCAGTTTTATTTTTGAACCTGGCTTCCTTGAAGACACCCCTGGGTCAGTGTAGCTTATTATTCATCCTGCCCGTGGTCAAAGGTTGTGCTTAGATCCCTTAAGATGGTAAGACTTCTGCCCTTTGCTCATGAATTTGTTGTATAGCATGGAGAATGCTTTCAACTCTTTCTGCTCTGATTACCCCAGCCTTCCAGATTGCCAGGCATGAATGCAAACCCGGAAGAGTCTTTCTCAGATACCTCTTCCCCTGGCTTAGGCATGAACTTCTCCATGCCCTGCTCCAAGTAAAGCCTATGCTTTCAGGCAGATCTGTGGAGTTAGTAGTCCTTACGTCCTGCCTTTTACCTTGGTTAGAACCTCAGCCCACTGTATGAAGGCTGGGGGCAGGGACAGTAGCCTGCTTCTGCTAGAGTGACACCTCTACTCTACAAGTGAGCACTGGAGTGAATGGTAGCCTCTGGTCTTCTCAGTTTGCCCCTCTTGGCATGAAACCTCAACCCTAAAAGCAACCAAGTGGAGGAAAATTCAGGACCACAATTTTCTTGGTCTTTTGTATCTTAGGGTAGAGCCCTTACCTTAAGACTGAAAGCTGATGGGAGAAGGGACTCCTAGTTGTCTCAGCTACTCTCACCCAGCCCAGAGCATCTGTGACACGGAGATGGGGACAGGAAGAATGAGATATGCAGGTGACCGGCAACTCCCAGGATAAAAATCACATGCCTAGACTGAGAGCTAAAGGAAGATGGAGACCCATTTTCTTGGCCACACTCATCTGTGGTAAAACTTCCATAATATAGAGCTGAGGGTTGGGTTGAGAGGGGTAGGAGCAGGCCACGGTTCAAATGCCACAAACTCACTGTTCTTCCCAAGATTTAGTAGAGTTTCTTGTATTAAGTTTTCTTCATTTGATGTACATTCTTTAGGTCAATTTCCAAAGACTTAAAACAAATTATTAAAAATCATTTTCACCAGTGAAATGGTTGTTTTGATGACTAGAGGGTCTACCAAGATCCTCACACAGCCATTCTGGAAGTTCCACTCACAGAGAAATTAGAAAAAGACAATCAAAAAAGAAAGGAAAAATTCAATAAGCACATGAGGAGAATATAGGGTCTTAAAAGTCATTGGAAGAGAGAATTTAAAGAAGAAGCGTGTGTCAAATAGTGTTAAAATCTTCCCCCAAATCAAGAGCTGTGTATTGAGCACATGCCTTGGATTTAATAGCAAGAATGATGGTGATTTTTGATGTGCAGAGGTAGGTAGGAAAGCCACATTAAAGGGGGTGAGGGGTGTGTAGCTGGTGAGGAAATAGAGAACTGAAGTCATGAACGTGGTCTGTAAAGGGGAAGAGCTATATGGAGTCGTGAACCTAGGGGATTTTTACATTGTTTAAACAGTTGTTTGTAATAATTGGGAGAGAGGTCTATATTTTTAAACATAAGTGGGCAGGATCCTGCAAAGAGAGGATGGGTGATATCAATGGAATATCAAAGAATGGAGGATTAAGTTTTCCAAGAAAGTGGGAGGGAATGGAAGTAGAGTCCAGGTGGGGGGATTAGCACTCTAAAATAGGAAAATTCCTCTGTTACAGAAGGAGGAAGGAGCAAAGAATCCATGTGCAAATAGGATCTCAGGCGGCAGAAGGCAGATGGAGTTCACTGGATCTCCATTGTGGAAGGAATCTCAATCAGGCCTCTCATCTAACTCTGTATTCTCCAGCAGCTATGTTATTACCATCTCCTTTTCTGGAACGAATGCTCATTGGTTTGTCCAAAGGTCAAACACTGGATAAATGATGAAGGGTGTAACATGGGCAGGGAAAGGGACACAGGGTGAAACAGCTGCCCCTGTCTTTAGTACTTTTGAATATTCTCCCCAGTCATCACATACTGGGCTCAGAAGTAGAAACACCCTATGGAGCAATATAAGAGCTGGACAATGGGATGTTGAAGACAGGGAAGGAAGTAAAACCTATCACATCTGAAGGTATATTATGAGCCTCCCTGGGATTAAAAACTCATAAATATAGGTATTTAAATGTCTTGACTAGCTAATCTGGGAAACTCATGACTTTCAGTTGAGAACACTAAGTTGCTTGTTCAAGATACACAATCACTTAGAGGCAAAACTCAAGTCTCCCGACTCCTGTCTGTGACTGTTCTAGTATGGCTATGTTTATTGTTCTATTTTGCAAAGAAAAGTTACCCAGAATCTGGGCATATAATGACACTTGCAATTAGTTTAGAACTCACGGAATTTGGTATGCGTTGTTAGCCTGCTGAGGGTCTTAGTGTTGAAGTATATAATTACCAACAGCTAAAAATTCAGAGGATTTCACAAAAAACCCAGATTTGGAGAACTTCTGAAAAACTGAAAGATCTGGCAAGCCTGCTTCCTTTTAGCATTACTTGGCATAAATTGAGCAGCAATTTCTCCCTTTATAAAGGGTCATATCCTCCAACCCCCCCATAATTAACACTGTTGCAATTTTTCTACATTGGGCTGATTTCACCGATTTACAGTTACATGCCTAGTTCCAATAGGCATTTGAGATGGTGCCTAAAAACTTATCATACAGAAGAAGCTAGGATCAAAAAAAAAAAAAAAAAAGACAAAAAAGTGAAAGACAGCCTGATCCAAGGCACCATCTTACAATCAAAGGCTACTGTTCTAGTCTGCCTGGAACGGTTCTCCTTCTCATCTACCCTTCCTCTACAATCTCCCCATCTTCTCTCTCTGGATAAGTTTCACTCATTTTTCCATCAGCTTAGGAAACATCACATGTAGGAAAGTATCTCTAAATACCCACAAGGTGCTCAAGTTTGGACAGGTGCCCTTCTTGTGCTCCCAGAGCACCCTCTGTTCCCTAGAAGGTCGTACCTCTATCTTACTACATAACCTCTTCATAATTATCTGTGTCTGTGTCCATGTCCTCACTAGATCAGAGACCATAGTTCATCTCAGCATCCGTCAAAACATATAGCTGGCATGTGTTAGGCTGAAGGTAAAGGTTCATCAAACTAAACCGCACTGAACTCAAGAGTTCAAATCTCTGGACTGGAGAAAAGAAAATGGAGCTGAGAGGACATGAAAATATGTTAGTTCTAATCTATGCTCTGTAACTAACCCTTTGAGTGACTTTGGGCAAATCACATTTTCTCTCTGGGCTTCAGTTCCTTACACGGAAAATGAATAAATATACTAGACTTAAACTCTCTTAAGGGTCACAGTGTGTGATTCATCAATGATGCTCAGGAGGTATTTAAGACAATAAACTGACAGGGATTCCTCAAAGGTCTCTAAGATAATTCCAGCCTCAGAACTATATTGTCGAGGATTCCATCAGAAAGAGCACTATACTGAAGCGGATCATGACTGTCTATGGGTGGCTAAAATAATGGAGAAAAGTCAAAAGGGGTTTCTTGTTCTCACTGGTTTTTATATACACACAATCCTTTAAGATGGCAAAGTTAAAGTTAAGCAAAGTTAAACTAACCACAAAGCAGCCCTCTTGCAAATTAGCCCATGGGTGACCTCTAGAGGCCTTTCGATTTTTTACAGCAATATGAGAAATGAAGAAAACATTTAAAATCTATACATTCATTCTAGTGGAAGGTTTCTAATTAAGTTTTCCATTTAGAGAAAGGGAAATTGATAGTCTATACTTACACAATTTCCAGGTCCAGGGTAAAAAAGAATACTTTTGCTGTTGTCGTTTGTGTTTTTAGGTTAGTTTTTTAATCAGCCTTGCCTAGGTTTAAAACAAGGTCAGATATACAACTTCGCTCCATTAGTACAGTAAAAACTCTAAATGGTGCAGGAAGTCTTTCTTGAGGGATTTTCTAAAGTCACTCACCTTTCGCCTCCAACTGCACACCGTCCAGGGTTGTCCTTGTATCACCACATAGTTTTGTAAATGTCTGTGCATGTCATCCCCTCTAGACTTTCAACTATTGAACAGTAGGTATTACCTCCACATCTCCAGTGCCTAGCACAGTCCTTGTCTTAGAGAAGATTTTTAAAAAGGAGTGACAACAATCCCTGTTCCAGAAGTCTGTCATGAGGATAGCACTGAGGCACTGCACATGAGGCAGCTCTGCACGTGAGGCAGCTCAGCACGTGAGGCAGCTCAGCACGTGAGGCAGCTCTGCACGTGAGGCAGCTCAGCACGTGAGGCAGCTCTGCATGTGAGGCAGCTCAGCAGGTGAGGCAGCTCTGCATGTGAGGCAGCTCAGCAGGTGAGGCAGCTCTACATATGAAACAGCTTTGCAAGGTGCTATCCAAGCACCACAGCATGTCACCACATATCCAGCCTGGTGCACTCTGGGAAAGGGGCTCCTCATCCAGGGCACTTGCAGTGGCTGTGGGAGCAGCATGATGCAGAAATGAGAATAATTTTCTGAGATAATAGCAATCTCTTTAGGGATCTAAATATATCCCTGGCTGTACTCAGAGTTTGAATTGGGCAGATAGGATGCCAGTGATACTAGAAAAAAATGGAGAGTGGGAAACCATAAAATTAATTATAAAGGATTTGTTTTCTGTTTGGGTATTAGAAGTTTTTGTAAAAGATGGATCACTCCTTACTATCACAAGTCTTCATGAAGTTAGAATGTCTACGTGAGATTTTGTTATTGTGTTTATAGATTATGAAACTCAAGTAGCTCCTCATTAAATACAGAATGGGGCATTAAGAATCCTCTAATGGAAAAGGGAACCCTCTTGCACTGTTGGTGGGACTGTAAATTGATACAGCCACTATGGAGAACAGTATGGAGGTTCCTTAAAGAACTAAAAATAGAACTACCATACGACCCAGCAATCCCACTATGGGGCATATACCCTGAGAAAAGCATAATTCAAAAAGAGTCATGTACCAAAATGTTCATTGCAGCTCTATTTACTATAGCCAGGACATAGAAGCAACCTAAGTGTCCATCAAAAGATGAATGGATAAAGAAGATGTGGCACATATATACAGTGGAATATTACTCAGCCATAAAAAGAAATGAAATTGCGTTATTTGTAGTGAGGTGGATGGACTTAGAGACTGTCATACAGAGTGAAATAAATCATAAAGAGAAAAACAAATACCGTATGCTAACACATATATATGGAATCTAAAAAAAAAAAAGTGTTTATGAAGAACCTAGGGGCAGGACAGGAATAAAGATGCAGATGTAGAGAATGGACTTGAGGACACAGGGAGGGGGAAGGGTAAGCTGGAACGAAGTGAGGGAGTGGCATGGACTAATATATACTACCAAGTATAAAATAGGTAGCTAGTGGGAAGCAGCCACATAGCACCGGGAGATCAGCTGGGTGCTTTGTGACCACCTAGAGGGGTGGGATAGGGAGGGTGGGAGGGAGACACAAGAGGGAGGAGATATGGGGATATATGTATAACTGATTCACTTTGTTATAAAGCAGAAGCTAACACACCATTGTAAAGCAATTATCCTCCAATAAAGATGTTAAAAAAAAAAGAATCCTCTAATGGATTGATGTGTAAACGGAATTGTTCAGAAAAGGTAAACAAGAACAACCAGATTAGGATCAACTGTAGAGGAATGAGGGAATCAACATTTATTGGCATGCACACTCGTGCCCTACATCTTCACTGACCTCTAGATTTCAGAAACCTTCTGAATATCTCAACTTGAAGGTTCCACACACATTCCACACTGGTCATGTCTAGTATGGAGACATTATTAACCAAATTTGTTCTGGAATGTCCTACCTCAATGACTGATTCTACTCAGTCACCCAAGCCAGAAATATGAGTCATCTCTGTTTCCTCTTTACGTGTCATTAAAAATTCTCTCACCTCTTCTCGTTCACTACCATATTTTTAGTTGAGGTCCTCGTCACTTCTGTTCTGAATTACTGACGTAGTCTCCTAGTTGTTTTTCTTGTTTTCAAAATCTAGTTGCTCTCCCCTTTTAATCCACCTACTCAACTGCTTCCAGAGCAACTGTCCGAGAACCCAAATTTGATCATTTTTGTCTCCTGCTTAATATCTTTCAATGTCTCATTACAGCTTACAGGACTACTCTTAAATGGCTTAGCTTAGCATACAAGCCTTTTGTAGTTTGAACCTTTTCTCATCTCTCACCATGCCCTGACAAGTATCCATTGTTTCCTATCTTCCAAAAAGCTATTCAAAGCAATTATACTCCAGTATCCTCAAGTCCCTTCTCTAGTAGGTCTGCATCTTTATTCCCGTCTTGCCCCTAGGTTCTTCTGACCATTTTTTTTTCTTTTTTTAGATTCCATATATATGTGTTAGCATACGGTATTTGTTTTTCTCTTTCTGACTTGGACATATATACATTACCAAACGTAAAATAGATAGCTAGTGGGAACCAGCCGCATAGCACAGGGAGATCAGCTCGGTGCTTTGTGACCACCTATAGGGGTGGGACAGGGAGGGTGGGAGGGAGGGAGATGCAAGAGGGAAGAGATATGGGGACATATGTATATGTATAACTGATTCACTTTGTTATAAAGCAGGAACTAACGCACCATTGTAAAGCAATTATACTCTAATAAAGATGTTAAAAATAAATAAATAAAAAATAAAAAACAGCAATGAATATGTTCCTGAAAAAAAAAAATTATACTCCAGTATAGATGTTTAAAAAAACAAAAAGATATGCAGTGTTTCCCTTTGCTGTTTCATGGCTCTTTACTTTCAAGCATGTTCTATCCCTTGTTTGGAATGTGCTCCTTCCCTCCTTTTCCTTGAAAATTTCCACTTTCCCTTTAGCACAAAGCATGGGTCACCCCCTCTTCATTGCCATCCTTGACCTCTCACCCCACAGGAGTGTTCTAGACATCCCATCTCTGTGCTATTTTAGCATGTCCTGAAAACCTCTAACACATCACATGTCACACTGTATTGCAACTACTTAATTGTCTGCTACTCATTCTCTTTCAGAAGAGGCTGATTTTTACCAGACACCTTATGGATGGCTCCTTGATGTCCTCAGGATAAAAATTTTAAAGAAATCTTAGCATCACATATGAAGTCCTTTATAATCATTCTCCTAACTTTCTAGCATCATTTCCTCATAAACTTCCCCACTTCACCCCCTATTCTCTAAGCCCAGTGAAACATTTGTAGCTCCCCAAACAGCGTGTGTCTTAACATACTTTCTTAACTCTTCCAGGGACACCATTTTCTGGTCCTCTCCACTTGGTTTTTAAGATTATACACAATGGCCTACCAAGAGTCTTTTCCTCCCCTGTACTCCAAACCAACCCCCTCCCCCAACCATGGTTCTCATTCCACTGTAGAGAAATCATCAGTCTCCCTGTCTGGCGCAGTGAGCTTGAAGGCACTCCTGGGAGGAACCGGCTGTTTTGAGCTCAGGATTCCCAGCACCAATTCCCAGCACTACTGGCCAGAGAGCCCAGTGGTTAAAGCTCTAAGCCATAGGCTTTGGAGTTCAACAACCTCCAAGTTCTTCTACGGCACTTTCTAATCATGCGATCTTAGTAGATAATTGGGATAAAAATGTGTATCACATGCTTTTTTCAAGAATAAAACACATATGGTGTACCAAGCCATGATTCCTGCACCTGGCACATAGTAAGCCCTGACCAAATGATAGAGTGAGTTATGACAGGCATTCAGTTACATCACTGGATGAATGAAAGATTGAGTGAGTTGCAAGGACAGTGAATGGATAGCTGTGTGTGCAAGTCCAGAAAAGAAGGGTGAAAGATATTCCAGGTGAGAAAAACACATGAAAGTGTGACAGCATGTCACACAGAGAGGTAGATACGTCTGGAGAAGATGAATGAAATGTGGAGTAAGAAATGATCATGAATGCAGGATACTGATGACAGCCTCACCTTACTCTTCAATGCAGGCTGGGCGCTGGACCACACTAGGGGTCTGGATGAACCTCCAAGCTTATTGATACTAAGAATTCAAATGCTCATTCACAATTCTACCAGGTTATTTTTTTCTGATCACTCCAGAATTATCTGCTCCTCCATCTTTCTTCTCCTTTTACTTTCTACTGCAGTCCCAGAAGGACAATCTAATGGATTCACTGGGTTCCCATGGTTATAATTACCTCTTGCTCACTCCCCTGACTGCAGTGGTACTTCACATACCCTCCATGGGGTAGACAGACAAAAAGATAGTTAACTGGAAAGATGTTGTTTTGCTGAGGTGGTGTCTAAGGAAGTGACGCTCCTGGCCATCTTACATTTGTACCTTGAATGGCATTTTTGTACTTTTCTTTTTCAAAAGAAGAAGAAAAAAAATCAGCAGGCTTGGAAGATTCTTATTCAGCTACTGGGCATCTCCAGGGCCAATCACTTGGGTATATTTTTCTCTTCCTCCTCTTCCACCAGCGTTTTTTTCTGTCCGTCATGTAGTTTCATCCTTTATAAATTAATAGGATTTGCTTTGCTATCAATCACCTGCTGTTTTTGGAGTTCTGTAGACCTGTCTCTCCTGTTTTTCACTGTTATATCAGAAGTATAGAAGTTAGAAGTGGAGCACAATATCACAACCCAACACACACACACACATTCACACAGAGGTGCACACATGCACGCATAAGGGTGCACAAACCTGTACGCACATCCAGAATCTATTGTTAGTTTGAAGTACTGACCTTAGAGAAAAGCTGGAAATGGACTGAAATAACGCAGTAGCCAATCCAGCCCACACAGAGAGTACATGAAGGAGCTATGAAAAATGAATTGTCTTTTTCCCATTTCTTATACACTGGACCACGTGGAGGATGACAAAGAACTTGTGTCATGATCTCATCCTCCTCTACTGCTTGGGAGATGCCAAGTCAGCTCCTTCCTCAGAGTGGTTTGAATCAGTTGAAGAAAAGAAAGCTATTTTTCCAAGAATAAAGGCATGAAGTTTCCATGTTTCTGGAAAAACATACTTGTCATGGTCCCTGGTACTCTAGAATCCAACTTACATGAATGTCAGGATCTAATATTTTTCATACTATATATAGTTTTTTGTATATTTGTTCATCTCTCCACCCCAGAATTCTCTGCAGACAAGCTGATTTTATCATTATTTTCTTTAATTTATCAAAGAATTGCACTTTATGTACAATGAGACAGGCACTACACCAAGTGCTTTCTAAATATTAAAACTCATTTAATCCTCATAACAGCCCTATGATTTAGTGACTTCTATTATCTCTCTTTTTCAGATTGGGAACCTGAGACTCACAGAGATTAAGTAATTTCCCCAGGGTCATAAGCTAATAAAAGAAGATAGGAATGGAAACTAGATGGTGAGGATCCATGGCCTCTGCTTTGAAGAAATTTCTTTTGCAGCCTTTAATGATTATCACTTATACCCTAAGGCTAGCACAAGGTCTGCACATATTAGGTGCTCAATAAGCATTCATGGAATGAATAATGTATTTGACCTGATTTTTAATTTTCTGATTTAAATGTTTACACGTTTACTGTGTGTCTCCCACTAATCTATGAGCTCTCAGAGGGGAGGAATCTTGTCTGACTTACAGCTGTATCTCAGCTTCTGAAATTGTGCCTGGAAAATCACTCAACAACTATCTGTTCAACAAATGGATGAATGAATGAGTCAGTGATCTTCATATCAAAAAGACAAACTTCCACAGATAGAAACTATGCCATCATATGTTTTTGTATTGGTTTTCTATTGCTGCCATAACAAATTAACAAAAACTTAGTAGCTTAAGAAAAAAAAATATCTTACAGTTCTGAATGTTAGAAGTATGATACGGGTCTCACTGGACTCAAATCAAAAAGCTGGCAGGGCTGTGTAGCTTTCTGGAGGCCTAGGGGAAACCCGTTTCCATGCTCTTCCCAGCTTCTAGAGGCCACCCATTTGCTTGGATCATGGCCCACCGCAATCTTCAAACCTGGCAACACTGTGCCTTTCTGTACCTACTTCTATAGTCACATCTTCCTCTGGCTAATTCTCCTCTTCTGCCTCTCTTTTCCACTTTTAAGGACACTTATGATTACATTGGGCCCATTTGATAATCCAGGATAGTTATTATTATTATTATTATTTTGCAGTACGCAGGCCTCTCACTGTTGTGGCCTCTCCCGTTGTGGAGCACAGGCTCCGGACGTGCAGGCTCAGCGGCCATGGCTCACGGGCCCAGCCGCTCCACGGCATGTGGGATCTTCCTGGACCGGGGCACGAACCCGTGTCCCCTGCATCGGCAGGCGGACTCTCAACCACTGCGCCACCAGGGAAGCCCCAGGATAGTTATTTTAAGATCAGCTCATTAGCAACCATAATTCCATCTGCCACCTAAATTCCTTTTTATCATTCAAACTAACATTTTTATATGTTAGAGGGATTAGGACATGGACATCTTTAGGTGGACATTATTCTGCTTTCCATACCTTTCCTCCTTTACAAATTTCTCTGATCCAAAATGTCTATTCCTACACTTCATCTACAGATAAATCCCTCTCCTTAATTTTTTAACCTCTGCATGGTACTGATCTCTTTCCAACTTGTATTATACACATAGTCATACATATCTTATCCCCCAATAACAAAATAGGGCTTTTGCAGGAAGACACACACAACTCCATATGTCACAGAATTTAACACAGTAAGAACTTTATACACAGACTTACCAGTGTTTATCTATAGAGGAACATCATACAGTTTAGTTCTTTCAGCCACAATTTCTAAAAGATAAAGCTGAGTATGTACTAGGTGCTAAGTGGAAAAAACAGTTGAAGGCAGAGAGACAAGGACACAGAGATAGGGTAAGAGAGATATGTGTAATAGATAAACAGTGTTGTGACAACAACAACAAGAATAATTTGTACAGATGCCACTTCCTGTGCCAAGCTCTGCACTAAGACATTTAATTGCAGTATCTCATTTAAATTACATAAGCAGTGAGGTAGATCAGCCTTAGTATATAGATTATCAAACTGAAGCTCAGAAAACTTAAAGGACCAAGAAGAGTACTTTGTATAAATATATAATTTCTACAAAAAATATTTTATACTCATTTTATTTCTGAATAAACTAAAATTCAGAAAAGTTGAAGGCCACACCCACTTCTAGTGTCAGATCCAGAATTAGAAGGTAGGTATTTCTGGCACAAAAGAGTATTCAATCTCCCTCAGAGCTTTAGAGAATGCTTAGAAAGACTATTCTTGGCATAAAGATGCATAAAAAAATGGGAGACCTTAAATGATTGAACTTATTTAGTTCGTAAATTCTGACAAGTTTATGACAAAAATGAATAACAACAGCTGTATCCTAACTTTATTGGGAAAATTTATTTATTAGTAACAATCTATGAAGAAAATATGTGATCATGCTCTACATGATCCCTGAGGAAACTGGTTTACAAAACAAATTAAGTAACCAATGTATCAATAAATCAGTGTGTATATACATATATATGCACACATATATGTGTATGTGTAAACAAATATATAGGTTTTTTATCTCAATAAAGATGTTATTGAGGTAACAGCTTTATTGAGATATAATTCATATATTATAAAATCCACTGTTTTAAAGTGTACAATTCAATGTTTTTCAGTATGTTCACTAGTTTTGCAACCATCATCGCTAATTTTGAAACACTTTTATTATTCCAAAAGAAACTCCATACTCATTAGCAATCACTCCTCATTGCCTGCCCAAACCATCACTTTCCCCACCCCATCCAAGCCATAAGCATCCACTAATCTAACATCTATCTAGATATGCCTGGCCTGGATATTTCTAATGAATGAAATCCTACAATATGTGGTCTTTGAAGCTGAATTTTTCACATTCAATAATGTTTTCAAGGTCCATCCATGTTGTCTCATGTATCAGTACTTCATTCTCTTTTATGGCCAAAAAATATTATCTGAAAAAGGGAGGGTAAGGGAAGGGAGAATGGAAAATGAGAGAAAGAGAAAGGAGATGAGGGGAGGTAAGAGAAGAAGATGGAGGGAGGGAGGGAAGAAAGGAGGGAGGGAAGGAGGGAGGGGTTAGTTCACGGGAAAGAGGCGATATAAGATGTGGTTATAGATATAGGTGAATGAGGAAAGTGACCAAAATACAGAAGGTTAGCCTTGAATAGGTGCAGAGAGAGAGAGAAAGAGCTCATCTAACTGGAGGAAAAGAGATAAGAATTGCTGTGGAAGCAAGATAAGCTTGGCAGCAGAGGGAATTTAGTGGAATATCAACTGCTTGGTTCTTAATTTTCTTTTTTTTTGCGGCACGCGGGCCTCTCACTGTTGTGGCCTCTCCCGTTGCGGAGCACAGGCTCCAGACGCGCAGGCTCAGCGGCCATGGCTCACAAGCCCAGCCGCTCCACGGCGTGTGGGATCTTCCCGGACCGGGGCACGAACCTGTATCCCCGGCATCGGCAGGCGGACTCTCAACCACTGCGCCACCAGGGAAGCCCGGTTCTTAATTTTCTTAATGAGATACATATAAAAGAATCGAAACTTACTCAATTTGGCAAGTGTGTATTGTTGACTTATGCCATATCTAGGTCTATCTGAAGCATCATGAAGGATCCCTAAGAAGTGAAGGCTCTAGCCCATGACGTTTAACAGCATGCAGAATCATTAAACTTGTTTATTTTTCCCTGAAAAATTAGTACTTTAGGAATTTTATAGAATCAGAAATTTAGGCTTGGAGTCTAACTTTCCCTTATACATGCTTGTGTTCCCTTCTACAACATGCTTAGCAAGTGGGTTTTCAATTTCTGCTTGAATATTCTTGGGGATGAGCAACTCTCTCCCTCATAGGACAACTATTATAAGTGCTAAGGGAACAGGTTTGAAGCCATATATTATCTGAGTTCAAACACTGTTTCAACCACTTGAAAGCTATGCGACCTTGGGAACCTTTCTATGCTTAGTTTTCTCATCTGTGAAGCAGAAATAATGAGTATACTAACTCAGAGGACTGTTGTGAGGATTCAAAAAGTTAATATGTGTGAAGAGTTTAGAACAGCCTGACATATATTGTGTGCTTGGTAAATGACAGCTCTAGCTATACAATAGTATAATCTATCTTCAAATTCTTTCTGATACAGAGCAAAATTTTGATCTTTGTGGCATCTATCCATAGGTTCTAGTTCTAACTCTTCCTTCCTTGTCCCTATAGATCTAAAATTTCTGTTTTACATGCACGTATGAAATCTAAGAATCATGTTGTTTCCTCTAAACTAGAACACCCTACTCCCCAACACTGACTTGGTTAAATTAGTTTATACTATTCATTTTTATACCTTTCAAGTAACACTATAGCATTCTTGAACAAAATATTTTAATAGCTGCAGAGTATTTATATCATGTAGTTTTACTCTAATTTGTGTAGTACTTTTTCTTGTTGGAAACATATTTCTTCACTTTTATTATAAGTAAAGTCATTATTTAAAAGTTTGGCTGCATTTCTGATCATTTTATTAGACTCAATTGCTATGAACAAAATTATTGTCTAGAAAGGATACAAAATGATTTTCTATTCTGCCATCACATTCTCACACACAATGAGTTTTGTTACTTTTCTCTTTACTTGAGGACATTTTTAAATGATATTTTTTAATGTCTTTAACTTATGTATTTAAAAAATTGACCAAATTTCTTAGTAGGGTTCTTCTCAGAGCTTCAATATGTACATTAGAAATATTAAAAGGGAGAGTGTTATAGTCACTGTGTCCCAGTGTAGTTGCCCATGAAACTTTCTTTTCTATATGTGGAACATATTTCAAGTAATGTATTAGAGTACTGAAATAATTCTCCCAGTGCAAACAGCAGAAAAGAAGGATTCCCTTTCTTTGTTCCTTTTTTATTCCTAGGTGTGGCACCATTTCCTAGGGAGCACCCAGATAAAATTTTAAGTTGTAAACCAAAAAATGACACTTCCTGCAAGATAATGAAAACAAAACAATTTAACACTTCAGGAAAAAAAAAAAGGTGGGAGGAATTTAACAGACGATCTACACTAATAAACACTTAAGAAAGTAAAAATTAACATATTCTGGAACAGTTACATCTTCATTAAATGTTTTCCACAGATCCCATGGGAACCTGACAGCCTAAAAATATTAATAACTAGAAAACACAGGAATATCTGACTAGAATATAACAAAATTTTAATGAAGACATTAAGATTACTGCAATTAAATGGTCTCTGTAATCATCTCTCTAGAACTGAAGAAGAAATCTTACATATGAGACTATATTCTGAATAATCACAGACAAATGAAACGGAATTTATGAAAAAATAGAACAGGCCGGGCTAACCTTTCAGTTTAGTCACTATTATTGCAGCTATGATATTGGGCAACACAGATATGGGTCTTTTTCTCCTCCTTCTACATTTATCTTATTTCTAGGGCATCATCCAGCCCTGATCTCTGCCCTTGTCCCCTCAAGCTGATAGGACTGTGGTTTTCTGCTGCCATTATCAAGAGACTGTGTATTACTCGGGTGGAATAAAAGCCACAAACTCATAGTTCTTAACTGTTGCTGAAGTTTTCCAATAGTAAACTCTTTTCTTGGTTCCATCTGCTTTTTGACGTTCCAGTGATTTTAATTTTTTTTTTATTATTGAAGTATAGTTGATTTACAATATTATATTAGTTTCAGGAGTACAGCAAAGAGATTCAGATATATATATATTTTCAGATTATTTTCCATTATAGCTTATTACAAGATGTTGAATATAGTTTCCTGTGCTATATAGTGAATCCTTTTTGTTTACCTATTTTATATACAGTAATATGTATCTGTTAATCCTATACTCCTAATTTATCCCCTTACCTCCCTTTTCTTGCAGCAAATAAATGTATGGACATGCTAGAAAGTGGTGAACTAGCACCATGAGTTGAGAGGGTTTGGTCATCAATTAGTGTGTTTTACAGAGGATATGGAGATAGATGGTTAACTGAGTAAGTTACTTAAGTGGAGGTCCATTAAGAGAGTGCCCATTTTATTACCCCCTCCATTTTTTTCTGAAGAATATGAGACTGAGAAAGAGGGATAATTTCCCCAAGTTCATACAACTGGTGTGTGCCAACATGTCATTGAAACCCATGTCCTCTTTCTGATCCTGAACTTTTTATATATATTATATTTTCTTGATAGACTATTTTGTACTCTGGGGGTACAACATACCTTTTTTCTAAGTCACCAGAGAAAACATGCCTGAGAAAAACTCAAAAGGTATTTTTTTTAATCTCTGGTGTTCAGTTAGTCAGCAAGTTGTTGAAGTTCAATCTATGGCAGATTAGGTAAAAAATGCACCAGGGACCCTTGTAATACAGCTGAAAATTGCATCTACCTGCATGAAGTAGTTGACTGAATGACAATTTTTCAACATAACCTAGTTAAACCAAAATCAAACCTTACAGACATTGCCCTTTCTATTTCTTTTGCTATACTGAAAGCCAGCCAAGTCATTCATTTCTTCTTGCCTACTTCAACATGTTTCTAAATTGCCAAACATACACTGCATTTGGCTAAATAATTATACAAATTTTACTTTGGAAAATGTAATACCAGCAAAATCATTCTCCTGAGTTATAAACTTTACATTCATCTCTAAAATCTATAATACTAGAAGGGTATACACTGCTATCTATCTATCTAAATACCGGTATATTAAAACATTTACATTGTTTTTGTACAATGACTATGGAGACTTGTAATGACACGTAAGATTCATAGCTCTCTTCAACCAAATTTTTGCATTCTGAAAATTTTCACTCCTAGTAAGGACACAAGATTCATAAATTCTTAAACTTAGAAATATTTCAGATACAAATGAGTCCATTGGTTTCCAGTGTTGTAGTCCCATATTTCTAGTGATCCTTTGTTAGTACTAGTATTCTGGAAGTGATTTTCAAATTTTCAAAAGAAATCAGGAAAGTAGTATATTTACTTCATCTAAAGTCCATAAGTTTAAAAAAAAATCAAGGTAAATTTATATTAACTCACAGTGGCAGGACTTCAGGCCAGATATGGCCCATGGGCAACCCCTGATTTAGTCCATTTACATTTAAGATAATTAACAATAAGTTTCCATTTATTTGTTTTCTTTTTGTGCTGTGTGTTCATCTGATCCTAATTTTAGCTTTCTTTTATGTTAATACAATATCTTCAGTTTCTAATTTCAACCTATCTATTGGCTTTTTAGCCACATGCATCATTAACTTATCACGATCAATTTAATGTAGCTTCACTTCACATAGGATGTAAGAATCTTGGTTCCACTGACCCCATGTTATGTGCTGCTGTGAATACACATACATATATGTATATACATATATATCTACATACGTTATAAACTCACAACTTCTGCTTTAAATATGCCTTTCAAATAATTAAGAAAAAAATATTGTTTTTATTTACCCACACAGTTCTTTGTTACTTCTAGTAAAGAAAAAATTCCATGAGGTACCATTACTCTTCATCCTGAAACTTTCTTTAGCATTTCTCACAGTGAAAATCTGCTGGCAACAAAGTCTCTCAAACGTTTTAATTTGAAAATGTTTTATGTCGTTCTCATTTGTGAAGGATATTTTCACTGAATATAGAATTATTGGTTTATAATTTGTTTTCTTTCAGCACTTTAAAAAATGCCATCTATTTTCTTCTGACCCCCATTGTTTCTGAGGGAGAGTACATATCATTTCAATCACTATTTCCCATCTATAACACGATATTGTTCTTGGCAGCTGTCAAGAATTTCTCTTTATTATTGGTTTTCAGCAGTTTGACTACGAAGTGCATAGGTGGGATTTGTTTTGATTTTTCCTGCTTTCATTTTGCTGAGCTTTTTGGCACTGTATGTTTTTACCATATTTGGTCATTTTTAAAATTATTATTTCCTCAAATAGTTTTCTGTTCCACTCTCTATCTCCTCCTCCACAATTTTAATTGTATGTATGTATGATAGACTACTTGGTACTGTCTGATATTTTTTCAATCTTTTTTCTTTATTCTTCATAGTAAATACTTTCTATTCATCTATCATCAAATTCACTGACCCTTCTTTATGCCTTATTCAAGGTGACAGAATAACTATGGCCAGTTGACATCAGCCAGTCTCTATGGACTGACGGTGTCAGGATTAGAGTAAGCATAGTATCAGGGATAAAGACAAGGCATAGATCCAAGACTCTCACTTGCCAAGGCTGATCTTGTAACTAACCCTTGCAAACATCCAAATCTCCATCAACCAACTAATGCTGAATCCCCAACATGGCTACATGTCTCAAGGAGACTGACCACTCTGTCACAAATTTATTATACTGGGCTCCTTCTAAACTGGACTGAGCAGAAATTCACTATAACTAGAACCAAAACATATGAGGGGTATAAGTATGCCTTTCTTGCCTAGAGTGTCTCAGCCAGTACTTCTATTCAAGGGCTCACACGTAATATGTAAGTGATCTAACAACAACAGGATTTTGCATAACATCACATCATACTAAGGATTCACTTTACATCAAAAGAGGCATGGTAGAGGACTCCACTGAGTTCCAATGGATCCACTGGTTCTATCATATGCCATATACCCTGAAGCTGTCTGCCTGGCCAAGCAAGATAACAGCCTTTTGAAGGTGTGGTTGAGGTCACAGCTCTGAAATAATGGGACTCTATCCTTTAGGATGCAGAATATACCCTAAACCAATATTTATTACACAGTGCTATATCCCTAATAAGTAGAATATATAGGTCTAGGAGCCAAAAGATGGGATCAGAAGTGGTCATTCCTAGTAATCTATTGGGAAATGTATACTGACCATTCCTGCACTTCTAGTTTCTGTGGATCTATAGGTCCTGGTTCCAAGAGGAAAATTCACCTCATTAAACTTTATCTATAGCTACCACCCAGTCACATTGGACTCAGGAATCAAGAAAGGGAAACTACCATCCTGGAAGGGATAATTAACACTGATAGTCAGAAGGAAGTAAGTCTGCTGTTAAACAATGTGGGAGAAAATAATACATTGGACACCCAAGTGATCAAGTGAAATTCCCCTTCGTAGTCTTCTGCCCAATTTTGTTAGCACATCAACAAGTGAAGAAGCCATAATCTGAATAAGACATGATAATCAGGAGCTCAAAATTCCTCAGAGATGAAAGTCTGGGAGATACCATCAGCAGAAACGCCAACTGAAGGGTAAGGAAATCTAGAATGATAGTCATGGGGAAAAAATGATGAATATCAGTTGTAGCCTGAAGAGTGTCTGCAGCAGCGGGGGCTATATTTCATTCCACCCACCTTCCTCTAGTAAGGACTTTGTGTACCCCAGGAAGTGACCAAACAGAATCTAGAAAAAGCTGTTTCTAGATGGTGTAAGCTTATTACAGGAAGCAAGTGGATGCAAGTGGTGCAAGGGGTAGAAATATTCAGAACCAAGGCATTCACCCCCTGGCTACCAAACATGTCTGCTTACAGCTCACAGCTGAGTCCTCCCTAGAAATTACACTTGTCTCAAGGGAGCAGCCTTACCCAGAGTTACACCCTCAAAGGCAGTCCAGATCCAGTGACCTGCCGATGCAGTTGAACAAAGACTCAGATCCCTTGCTCCAATGTGAGACACCACTGAAATGCCATCTTTGTGTGACAGCATTTCCTGGGATCAGCTGAGGCATCTGTTGCAACTACACTGCAGATCAGTCTCTTGCTCTGACCAACCCTGCTTCTCTTATGCCTCTACAGGTGGTATACCTAAGACCACTCGCCAGTAAGCCACTTGCACTCAAAGTTCCATCTTAGATTCTGTTTCCAGGACAGTTCTATGTTTCTATAGATGTGTTTAATAATTGCTTTTCAGATGAACAAAAAATACTGAACTATAAATTCATATTAATGGCTATCACTGCAAATAGTTAAAGGAAGAAAAGAAGAATATCTAACTTCTCTCTTAGCCCAATCGACTTCCCTTACTCCACTGTAGCTATTTTCCCCAAAAATATTCCCCAATAAATGACCTGAATATAAATGTCTATCCCAGAGATTTTTTTCCTGGGGAACCTTACCTAAAGCAAGCCTGAAATATACATTATTGCCATTTTACTCATTAGTGAATTGAGATTCAGAGAGGTGAAGGAATTTTCTCAATGAACATACAGCAGTAAGTGACAGGTCCACTAACTCAAAACCAGGTCTGTTTGATTCCAAAGCACTATGCCTTGGACTATAATATACTCCCTACCCTCTCTTCTCCAACTGAATATTACTTTTTCAATAAAAGAATCTGCAGCCCTTTCTGTTTGCTTTAAAGTAAACCATCTCAAACTGACAGGTCTATCAGAACTTGTCACTTACTATTTAATGCCATGCAGCCTGTTTGGGGCTTGTCAGACTGACGGTAAAGCCCGAATGGGTACTGTGCCATTATGCATTTAATGATCTGCCCTCATGCAGCCAAGCACCACATTAAATACTTAATGCCAGTCAAATTTATTTACGGATCAACTCTCTTGCCTTCAGATATTGCCTTTTATCCTTTAGGCTAAAGCCTCTGGAACCCTTTGGGAGCCGCCTGGCACTTCGTCTACCTGGGAGAATCCATCGCCCATGGTGACATTTTCCAGCCTAGGGTGAAAACTATTTTTGAAGAGAAACAGACCCCAAGGAACTTCAGGTTGAGAGAAAAGAGATGAAATACCAGAAAAGATATTGTTATCATGTAGAGCTTGTAGAAATAGATAAAAGAGCTGTTTTGTTCTGTCTCTTTTGTCCTACATCAAAAGGCTATTTATGTTGGCCAAAGTCATTTGAAGACTGATTCTAAATCCATCAGCTTTGCTCCCTTATCACCTTTTAAAATATTATTGATATGAGGAGGGGAAGTAGAGAAGCTTAGGCAATAGCACCTGTCTCACCAGCTCAGCAGGATTTCTGGGGTTACTCCAATAATTCTTGGCTAGCCTGATATTTTTTGTAGGATTTCAACTGTACCTTCCTCCATCCTCAGTTTGGGATTCACAGGCATTGATTTTTCTCCTGACACACTTACATGACTTCTTTGCTGCTGTGTTGTTAGGAACACATGGAAAGGAGACAAAGACAAGCTGGAGCATGGCCAAAGGGGAACAGAAAGGGGGGTGAGAGTTCTGGAGTTCATGTCATGTGAGAAATGGCTCAAGGACCCAACGATGTGTAAACCAAGAAGATTTAAGCGAGGGTAGCAGTGCA
Organism: Pseudorca crassidens; assembly: GCF_039906515.1. Lineage (NCBI taxonomy): Eukaryota > Metazoa > Chordata > Mammalia > Artiodactyla > Delphinidae > Pseudorca > Pseudorca crassidens. Next base: position 60,377,233 of record NC_090304.1, read on the forward strand.
CCATCGTGGGGCAGGGTGATTATCCTAGCCCTAATCTTGTCCTCATCTTGCCCAGTTCAAACTCTTCTCACAGATCATTCCCTGTCCAGAACAGCTCTTCATTATCACTACTCCTACCTCTCTCCTCGTTAAGAACAATTCACTCTTCAATTCCCAATTTAAATATCATGTCTTCCGGAGGTGTCGTGTCCACCTGCACCACCTCAATGACTACTACTTATGCCATAATTGGTCAGTTTGCTCTATTATATGATCTCTTAAAACCCCTGTTGTTGACACCTGGTGGGGAGAGACCTTCAAGATGGCGGAGGAGTAAGACGTGGAGATCACCTTCCTCCCCACAAATACATCAGAAATACATCTACACATGGAACAACTCCTACAGAACGTCTACTGAAAGCTGGCAGAAGACCTCAGACCTCCCAAAAGGCAAGAAACTCCCCACGTACCCGGTTAGGGCAAAAGAAAAAAGAAAAAACAGACAAAAGAATAGGGATGGGACCCGCACCAGTGGGAGGGAGCTGTGAAGGAGGAAAGGTTTCCACACACTGGGAAGGCCTTTTGCAGCAGAGACTGCAGGTGGCAGAGGGGGGAAGCTTCGGAGCCGTGGAGGAGAGCACAGCCACAGGGGTGCGGAGGGCAAAGCGGGGAGATTCCCGCACAGAGGATCGGTGCCAACCAGCACTCACCAACCTGAGAGGCTTGTCTGCTCACCCGCCGGGGCTGGTGGGGGCTGGGAGCTGAGGCTTGGGCTTCGGAGGTCAGATCCCAGGGAGAGGATTGGGGTTGGCTCTGTGAACACAGCCTGAAGGGGGCTAGTGCGCCACGGCTAGCCGGGAGGGAGCCCAGGAAAAAGTCTGGACGTGCCTAAGAGGCAAGAAACCATTGTTTTGGGGTGCGTGAGAAGAGGGGATTAAGAGCACCGCCTAAGTGAGCTTCAGAGACGGGCGTGAGCCGCGGCTGTCAGCGTGGACCACAGAGACGGACATGAGACGCTAAGGCTGCTGCTGCCGCCACCAAGAAGCCTGTGTGTAAGCACAGGTCACTATCCACACCTCCCACCCCGAAGCCTGTGCAGCCCGACACTGCCAGGGCCCCATGATCCAGGGACAACTTCCCCGGGAGAACACACGACGCGCCTCAGGTTGGTGCAACGTCACGCCGGCCTCTGCCGCCGCAGGCTCGCCCCGCATCAGTACCCCTCCCTCCCCACCCCACCCCGGCCTGAGTGAGCCAGAGCGCCCGAATCAGCTGCTCCTTTAACCCTGTCCTATCTGAGCGAAGAACAGACGCCCTCAGGCGACCTACACGCAGAGGTGGGGCCAAATCCAAAGCTGAATCCCAGGAGCTGTGCGAACAAAGAAGAGAAAGGGAAATCTCTCCCAGTAGCCTCAGGAGCAGCGGATTCAATCTCCACAATCGAGTTGATGTACCCTGCATCTGTGGAATACCTGAATAGACAATGAATCATCCCAAAATTGAGACGGTGGACTTTGGGGGCAACTGTAGACTTGGGGTTTGCTTTCTGCATCTAATTTGTTCCTGGCTTTGTGTTTATCTTAGTTCAGTATTTAGAGTTTATTATCATTGGTAGATTTGTTTATTGATTTGGTTGCTCTCTTCCTTCTTTTTATTAATACATATATAGATATATATATTTTTTCCTATTTCTCTTTTTGTCAGTGTGTATGTGTGTGCTCCTTTCTGTGATTTTGTCTGTATAGCTTTGCTTTTACCATTTGTCCTAGGGTTCTGTCTGTCCGTTTTTTGTTTTTTTTTTTTTAGTATAGTTTTTAGCACTTGTTATCATTGGTGGATTTGTTTTTTGGTTTGGTTGCTCTCTTCTTTCTATTTTTTTTTTTTTTACTACTTTTTAACTGTTTTTATTTTTAATAATTACTTTTTATTTTAATAACTTTATTTTATTTTTTCTTTCTTTCTTTTTTTCTCCCTTTTTTTCTGAGTGATGTGACTGACAGGGTCTCGGTGCTCTGGCCGGGTGTCAGGCCTGTGCCGCTGAGGTGGGAGAGCTGAGTTCAGGTCATGGGTCCACCAGAGACTTCCCGGCTCCACATAATATAAAACAGTGAAAGCGCTCCAAGAGATCTCCATTTCAACTCTAAGACACAGCTCCACTCAACAACAAGCAAACTACAGTGCTGGACACCCTATGCCAAACAACTAGCACGACAGGACCACAACACCACCCATTAATAGAGAGGCTGTCTAAAATCATACTAAGCTCACAGACACCCCAAAACACACCACCGGATGCAGCTCTGCCCACCAGAAAGACAAGGTCCAGCCCCACCCACCAGAACACAGGCACCAGTCCCCTCCACCAGGAAGCCTACACAAACCACTGAACCAACATTACATACTGGGGGCAGACATCAAAACAATGGGAACTACGAATGCTCAGCCTGCAAAAGGGAGACCCCCAATACAGTAAGTTAAGCAAGAGAAGACAGAGAAACACACAGCAGATGAAGGAGCAAGGCAAAAACCCACCAGACCTAACAAATGAAGAAGAAATAGGCAGTCTACCTGAAAAAAAATTCAGAGTAATGATAGTAAAGATGATCCAAAATCTTGGAAATACAATGGAGAAAATACAAGAAACGTTTAACAAGGACCTAGAAGAACTAAAGAGCAAACAAACAATGATGAACACCACAATAAATGAAATTAAAAATTCTCTAGAAGGAATCAATAGCAGAATAACTGAGGCAGAAGAACAGATAAGTGACCACGAAGATAAAATAGTGGAAATAACTACTGCAGAGCAGAATAAAGAAAAGAGAATGAAAAGAATTGAGGACAGTCTCAGAGACCTCTGGGACAACATTCAATGCACCAACATTTGAATTATAGGGGTCCCAGGAGAAGAAGAGAAAAAGAAACGGACTGAGAAAATATTTGAAGAGATTATAGTTGAAATCTTTCCTAATATGGGAAAGGAAATAATCAAGTCCAGAAAGCACAGAGAGTCCCATACAGAATAAACCCAAGGAGAAACATGCCAAGACACATATTAATCAAACTATCAAAAATTAAAACCAAAGAAAAAATATTAAAAGCAGCAAGGGAAAAACAACAAAAAACATACAAGGGAAACCCCATAGGGTTAACAGCTGATCTTTCAGGAGAAACTCTGCAAGCCAGAAGGGAGTCACAGGACATATTTAAAGTGATGTAAGGGAAGAACCTACAACCAGGATTACTCTACCTAGCAAGAATCTCATTCAGATTCAATAGAGAAATTAAAACCTTTACAAACAGGCAAAAGCTAAGAGAAATCAGCATCACCAAATCAGCTTTACGACAAATGCTAAAGGAACTTTTCTAGGCAAGAAACACAAGAGAAGAAAAAGACCTATGATAACAAGCCCAAAACAATTAAGAGAATGGTAACAGAATCATACATATTAATAATTACCTTAAATGTAAACAGTTTAAATGCTCCAACCAAAAGACATACACTGGCTGAATGGATACAAAAACAAGATCCGTATATGTGCTGTCTACAAGAGACCCACTTCAAACCTAGGGACACATACAGACTGAAAGTGAGGGGATGGAAAAAGATATACCATGCAAATGGAAATCAAAAGAAAGCTGGAGTAGCAATTCTCATATCAGACAAAATAGACTTTAAAACAAAGACTATTACAAGAGACAAAGAAGGACACTACATAATAATAAAGGGATCAATCCAAGAAGAAGATATAACAATTGTAAATATTTATGCACCCAACACAGGAGCACCTCAATACATAAGGCAAATGCTAACAGCCAAAAAAGGGGAAATCAACAGTAACAAAATCATAGTAGGGGACTTTAACACCCAACTTTCACCAATGGACAGATCAACCAAAATGAAAATAAGGAAATACAAGCTTTAAATGACATATTAAACAAGATGGACTTATTTGATATTTATAAGACATTCCATCCAAAAACAACAGAATACACTTTCTTCTCAAGTGCTCATGGAACATTTTTCAAGATAAATCATATCTTGGTTCACAAATCAAGCCTTGTTAAATTTCAGAAAACTGAAATCGGATCCAGTATCATTTCCGACCACAATGCTATGAGACTAGATACCAATTACAGGAAAAAGTCTGTAAAAAATAAAAACACATGGAGGCTAAACAATATACTACTTAGTAACAAAGAGATCGCTGAAAAATCAAAGAGGTAATTGAAAAATACCTGGAAACAAATGACAATGAAAACACGACGACCCAAAACCTATGGGATGCAGCAAAAGCAGTTCTAAGAGGAAAGTTTATAGCAATACAATGCTACCTCAAGAAACAAGAAACATCTCACATAAACAACCTAACCTTACACCTACAGCAATTAGAGAAAGAAGAACAAAAAAAAAAAAACCCCAAATTAGAAGAAGGAAAGAAATCATAAAGATCAGATCAGAAATAAATGAAAGAAATGAAGGAACAAATAGCAAAGATCAATAAAACTGAAAGCTGGTTCTTTGAGAAAAACAAAATTGATAAACCATTAGCCAGACTCATCAAGAAAAAAAGGGAGAAGACTCAAATCAATAGAATTAGAAATGAAAAAGGAGTAGCAACAACTGACACTACAGAGATACAGAGGATCATGAGAGATTACTACAAGCAACTATATGCCAATAAAATGGACAACCTGGAAGAAATGGACAAATTCTTAGAAAAGCACAATCTTCCGAGACTGAACCAGGAAGAAATAGAAATATAAACAGACCAATCACAAGTTCTTAAATTGAGATTGTGATTAAAAATCTTCCAACAAACAAAAGCCCAGGACCAGATGGCTTCACAGGCAAATTCTATCAAACATTTAGAGAAGAGCTAACACCTATCCTTCTCAAACTCTTCCAAAATATAGTAGAGGGAGAAACACTCCCAAACTCATTCTACGAGTCCACCATCACCCTGATACCAAAACCAGACAGAGATGTCACAAAGAAAGGCCAATATCACTGATGAACCTAGATGCAAAAATCCTCAACAAAATACTAACCAACAGAATCCAATAGCACATTAAAGGGAACATATACCATGATCAAGCGGGGTTTACTGCAGGAATGCAAGGATTCTACAATATATGCAAATCAATCAATGTGATAAACCATATTAACAAATTAAAGGAGAAAAATCATATTATCATCTCAACAGATGCAGAAAACCTTTTGACAATTTTCAACACCCATTTATGATAAAAAAGAACCTCCAAAAAGTAGGCATAGAAGGAACTTATCTGGACATATTAAAGGCCATATATGACAAACCCACAGCCAACATCGTACTCAATGGTGAAAAACTGAAACCACTTCCACTAAGATCAGGAACAAGACAAGGTTGCCCACTCTCACCACTATTATTCTACACAGTTTTGGAAAGTCTTAGCCACAGCAATCAGAGAAGAAAAAGAAATAAAAGAAATCCAAATCGGAAAAGAAGAAGTAACACTGTCACTGTGTGCAGATGACATGACACTATATATAAAGAATCCTAAAGATGCTACCAGAAAACTATTAGAGTTAATCAATGAATTTGGTAGAGTAGCAGGATACAGAATTAAAGCACAGAAATCTGTTGCATTCCTATACACTAATGATGAAAATATGAAAGGGAAATTAAGGAAACACTCCTACTTCCCATGCAACAAAAAGAATAAAATACCTAGGAATAAACCTACCTAAGGAGACAAAAGACCTGTATGCAGAAAACTGATGAAAGAAATTAAACATGATACAAACAGATGGTGAAATATATCATGTGCTTGGATTGGAAGAATCAACATTGTGAAAATGACTATGCTACCCAAAGCAATGTACAGATTCAGTGCAATCCCTATCAAACTACAAAAGGCATTTTTCATAGAACTAGAACAAAAAATTTCACAATTTGTATGGAAACACAAAAGACCCCGAAAAGCCAAAGCAATCTTGAGAAAGAAAAACGAAGCTGGAGGAATCAGGCTCCCTGACTTCAGACTATACTATAAAGCTACGGTAATCAAGACAGTATACTACTGGCACAAAAACAGAAATGTAGATCAGTGCAATAGGATAGAAAGCCCAGAGATAACCAATGCACATACAGTCACCTTATCTTTAATAAAGGAGACAAGAGTATACAATGGAGAAAAGACAGCCTCTTCAATAAGTGGTGCTGGGAAAACTGGACAGCTACATGTAAAAGAATGAAATTAGAACAATCCCTAACACCATACACAAAAATAAACTCAAAATGGATTAAAGACCTAAATGTAAGGCCAGACACTAAAACTCTTAGAGGAAAACATTAGCAGAACACTCTATGACATAAATCACAGCAAGATCCTTTTTGACCCACCTCCTAGAGAAATGGAAATAAAAACAGAAATAAACAAATAGGACCTAATGAAACTTCAAAGCTTTTGCACAGCAGAGGAAACCATAAACAAGACAAAGAGACAACCCTCAGAATGGGAGAAAATATTTGCAAATGAAGCAACTGACAAAGGATTAACCTCCAAATATACAAGCAGCTCACACAGCTCAATGTCACAAAAACCAACAACCCAGACCAAAAATGGGCAGAAGACCTAGACATTTCTCCAAAGAAGATACACAGATTGCCAACAAACACATGAAAGAATGCTCAATATCACTAAACACTGAAGAAATGCAAATCAAAACTTCCATGAGGTATCAGCTCACACCAGTCATAAAGGCCATCATCAAAAATTTACAAACAATAAATGCTGGAGAGGGTGTGGAGGAAAGGGAATCCTCTTGCTGTGTTGGTGTGAATGTAAATTGATACAGCCACTATGGAGAACAGTATGGAGGTTCCTTAAAAAACTAAAAATAGAACTATCATACAACCCAGCAATCCCACTACTGGGCATATACTCTGAAAAAACCATAATTCAAAAAGAGTCATGTACCACAATGTTCACTGCAGCTCTATGTACAATAGCCAGGACATGGAAGCAACCGAAGTGTCCATCAACAGATGAATGGATAAAGAAGATGTGGCACATATATACAATGGAATATTACTCAGCCATAAAAAGAAATGAAATTGAGTTATTTGTAGTGAGGTGGATGGACCTAGAGTTTGTCATAAAGAGTGAAATAAGTCAGAAAGAGAAAAACAAATACCATATGCTAACACATATATAGAATCTAAAAAAAAAAGGTTCTGAAGAACCTAGGGGCAGGACAGGAATAAAGACGCAGATGTAGAGAATGGACTTGAGGACACGGGAATGGGGAAGATTAAGCTGGGACGAAGTGAAGGAGTTGCATGGACTTACATATACTACTAAATGTAAAATAGATAACTAGTGGGAAGCAGCTGCATAGCACAGGGAGATCAGCTCAGCTTGGTGCTTTGTGACCAAATAGAGGGGTGGGATAGGGAGGGTGGGAGGGAGACGCAACAGGGAGGAGATATGGGGATACATGTATATGTATAGCTGATTCACTTTGTTATAAAGCAGAAACTAACACAACATTGTAAAGCAATTATATTACAATAAAGTTGTTTTAAATCAAAAAAACAAAAAGCCCTGTTGTTTTACTTATTAGCACTTATTACAGTTTGAAACTTTATACCTATTAGGTGATTTTGCCATCACTATTAATTTCACCCGATATATTCTAAGTCCTATCTCAGCATAAACCATTGTTATGTTGTTTACTATTGCATCCTTAGGGCTTAGGAGGGGCTTTGGACAGAACAGGAACTTTACAAATACTTTGTTCAAGGAAAAAATTACATAATGCATGAATGAATGAATGTCTTAGTATAAAGAAACAGATCTAAAAACTAGAAAGCAGAGAGAGCTACATGATATTTCAACAAAAGATAAACTTTAGTGTAATGAGAGTTATTCAGCAGTGAATCTACTTACTATGTGAGATTAGTTCCCTGCCAGGGAAAGTATCCAAGAGCAGAGACCAAAACTTGTTTTTAAAGCTTATGTATATATAAATTAAACTTGGACCCCAATAACTGATACCTAATGTAATATTCTAGAGTTTTAAGATTCTATTAATGTTATCCTCCTTCCTTTTGCTTCACTATAAGATCATCCATTTGTATTAGATTTTGATTGACAAGTTCTAACAAATCCCACAGCTCTCATAGTTGTGGCAATACAAACTTGCCAGGTCCCATTAGGAATCAGCAGAGAAGGTGGTTTGCTCGTTGGAAGTCTAATCTCTGGGGATTCATTTATGAAAGAGTAATTCCCTATGTCCTATCCATCAATCCTGTCTCTCCTGGGTATAGCAAATGGCTTTGTATACTGAATATTTAAAACGTAGGTTTTGGTGATTTTTTTCCACTCCCCTGAGAATGGTTCACATAGTTATTAAAGTGAAAAATACAAATAGCAAACTCAACAGGCAATCAAGAGTGATTTCTGGGGGGAACTCTATTTCCAAGCTAGGTTTCATAATGCACATATAATGAACAAAAAGAAGTAAAAAACTAGATGGAAATGAGTTTTTAAAATAAACTAATAAAAACAATATAAATAAAAATAAGAAAAACTTTACAATCAGGGAGGCAGATTTTGACTCAATATGAAAAAATACTTTCCAAATTGCAAGCAATGAGTTTCGTGATGATGGGAGTGTTTCCATGAAGGCTGACAGACATTTGGTAGAGATGCTGAAGCTAGGAGTCATATATTGAAGTGCTTTTGAATTGCAATATTGTTTAAAGGTCTTTCCAATTCTGAGATCTAGGATTGTTACTTTAGTTTGAAAAAGAGATACGTAAACAATTGGGAAATAAGACTGGACCTATATGGTAAACAACCCATAAACTCAATTATTTTATCCAGTGAAGGATATGGTCATTCAGGGAAAATGATCTGCCAGCTGGTCTAGTCTAGAAATATTATTTTTCCACTTAACAGCTGAGGAAGTTGCTACTCAGATAAGACAAAAAATTCTTCCAAGGATATATAAAATAAAATTCTAGAATTTTAACTCAGGTATTTCTGACTACAAAGAATAATGCTCTTTATATTACATCTAATTAACTGATTATACAAAGAAAATCAGAACTGATGACAGAGCAAATGGGTAACAGTGTCTTGTTTATAGGGTATCAGACATTCATAACACAGACTGGGGATTGAAGGGAAATGATTTGAGAGCAGAGTCCAAGGTCCTGAAGGAGGGAGATCTCATGAGGAAGACAGGCATCCTTGACTCTGGGGCTTGGTAGAGAGGGACCCTGTATGGCTGCTCTTCATTTTTGTGAATCAGAGAGTGAGGCTCCATAGACCTGGCCGGGTGGTAATTAGGTCAGGGCACTGCCCTCAGCAGCAAAGCAGAGTCAAGAGACGATCATTACTTCTAAGGGTAACAAATTGCGTCATCATCCCAAATAGGGCAAGCAAACACTGTCAGGACCTAAAGCCACATGAGAGGAGCTTCAAAGTAGATGGTGGGGAGAAAACCAGGGTTGATTCTGAAGCACAGGCAGTTCCAGCTCTGGGGCTCAGCTCTAATTGCCATAACCATAGCCATGCCTCTGTGGGGAAGGCAGGGGACACTCCCAAGGAGTGCTAGGCAGAGCAGCCAAGGCAGAAGGTAACGTGCAGGGGGTGGCAGGATGAGGACTCAACCAACTTTCTTGTCACTCTGATCTTGTCCCTTGAAACTTGTTACCAAAACTCTGGGTAATACCATAACTGCATATTCTATCATAAGAAAGGCCTGAGGCTGCTGAGCAACTAAAAAGCTACCTCCACACTGATCAGGACCAGTTCAAGAACAAGATAAGCTGGCTTTGCAGGGGGGATTATCAATGATTCCAGATGGGGACCACTGGGAAATTCAGCAGCCATTTCCTAACATGGCACAAAGGTAGATTTTTATATATTTAAATTATAATTGCTATTATCAGTCTCAACAATTAAGACATATTTATTACACTATTATAATACTAGGAAATATTGTAAAGTTGTGGGTTTTCATTTTCGGTTTTTTGGTGCTATTGTTTTTTTAACAGAGCAATACAAGGGAGGACAATGCCAGTTCACTCCAGCCCAGGAGAGAAACATTTTCTTCAAATCCTGGTACATGTATAGCAGTGTTTTTATTTGTTTGTCTATCTGTTTGGATTTATTTTGTGAATCTGAATGTAAATTTTCTACTTGATTAACTGTGCTTTGATTCTCCTGCAGCTGGAATGGGGGTTGTAATGCCATGTAACATGCCAAATTCAGAGAAGAAGCAAACAATGAACAAGCAAACAAACTCTGCTCAGAATTTGAAAGGAGGCATTATTAGTCACTAAAGATTGCCTGCTACATTTGTGCTCATTTGTATGAGCAAAGACTGTGTGTCCAGATAGAGATCCCGAACTACTGACTCCAAATCAGTACTGGTTTGGCTTCACTACCAGAATGCAAATTATGTTATTTGCTGCCATTGTATGTCAGTTAAAGATAAAATGTCAATTTCTATTGCAATATGCTCCTACTGGGATAACATCTGGGTTTACCTAAAATTCATGGACCAGTTTCCAAAGATGTTGCATGCTTGGATGCAGGAGGTAGGAAGTGTTGGCCTCTCAGCAAAGCTGTGGAACATCTCTGGCAGCAGTAGAATCATGGCTCCTGATGTGTGTCTCAAACATGCTTTCTAAAAGAGAACTTATCTTAACTTTCTCCCTGTTCTTTCTGTTGAATCTATGCTAATACCACTACTATCTTTCTAATCACCAAGATTCATAGGTTAACACAGAGTATGCTATTTATCCCACTCCCTCTCATGTCAATCTACAGTCTGATATCAAATCACAAAGATTCCATTTTGCTATATCTGTTACCTAAGCTTACTTCATCATTCCCACAGATCCTGCCTGGATTCATATCCCCCATTCCCATTGCCCTAAAGTATCTCAATAAGCTCCAACTGGTTCCCCTTGCTCTGGCTTCTCCGGTGATCGTTTTTCCATAATATATCTGTATTGCCTCTGTAAACAACCTTCCCCCATGAAGGGGAATGAGGGGGCCTTCATGGCACTCTCCTTCCCCCAAACTTCCTATGGCTTCCCAAATTAAAGATGCGATGCCATGAGCAGCCTGTCTAGGATTCAATGTCTCTCCTTGCTGTCTACTCTCTTTGGGATGTTTTGTTCCTCTCCAACCTTATTCTTTCTAGTAGTTGCTACTCATTTTTCAAGACACAGCTCAAGTATTTCATCCTCTCTGAAGCACCCCTTAAACATTCAAACAACCGTGTCTTCTATTTATTTATTTATTCATTTATTTCATTTATACTACCTACTTCCGTTATTTCATTTATCTCCTACTTTTCCACTATTTCTTTACATATTTGGTTACTAATCATTACCACAGTATGTTTTTGAAAATAATTAGTGTTATTCAATTTTAATCTCTATCCTCATGATTTAGTACATAAACAGGTGTCCAGTAAATGTTTTTGTAATGAATGAATGAATGGTGAATCAGTCATTAGGTGTATATTTAAGGAAATATTTGGGGGCTAAAGAAAAACAGTATTGTCTCTAAAATATTTAGTTGACTATAATAATTCTTACAACTCCTATTTGATATTTGATATAAGAAATTCTACTGAGCTGCCTTATCTTATTCATATAGCTGTATCTCTCTGATAAAGAAAATAATGTGAATCTGGAATAATTCTTAAGCTTTCATAGGCTTATGCAAGCAAATAAGCGGTATTATTGTCAATATGTCCCTTAATAGAAAAAGTAAAGTATAAGAGACTTATAAAGTCCCATTCTGCTTTAATGAGGTAGTTTTGTAGTGTTTTGACTCACTCTCTGACCAAGTGATTTTACTTGGATAAACAGAGTAACTGCTATACAAATAAGCTCTTGACCATTTAAAATACTATAGTGGAAGCCTGACCTAATAGCATTCATTCATCAGCATTTATTAGACACCTACTATGGAAACACTGCCTAATCTCTGAAGAAGCAAAAAAGCAAAGTTTTAGTTTTAATGCTTGAGATTACAGTCTACTGAGGTAGACTGACCTCTAATTCAATTCCTACAATACCAGAGAATGAAAGCTCTAACAGAGAGATGAACAGCTTATTCAAGGAACACAAGGATGGTGAGATCAAGTCAAACTGATGGTTCTGGAGTGAAGGCTTAGGACATAGGTTTTAGGGAATAAATAGAAGTTTGACAAACAGAACAGGGGGAATTCACATTTCAGGAACAAATTACCATCTTTGAAGTAAAAGGCATATGCATAAGCCCAACTTGAGCTCCCAGGTAAGAGTCAACATTAATCACCAGACGAGGGTTTAAGCCATCTTGGACATGGAGTCCAGTGCAGCTCACAGTTACACAACTGGCAAATAGCAAAACTAGAATTTGAATACAGGTCTTATGACTCTATAGCCAGAGCTCTATCTTCTACTCCACTGCTGCCTACCAAATGGAACTAGATAATATCTAGCATAGAATTTAAGACCAGTATAACAGAGTGGTTAAGAGCTCATGTTACCAAGTCACCTAAACTTGGATTAAAGTCTCAGCTCTGCCACCCACTAGTTGTGTGAACTTAGATAAGCTATTACTACTCTAGACCTCAGTTTCTTCATTTAAAAACAGAGTTAACAATAGTCTCTACTTACCTCATAGTATTATTATGAAGGATAAATGAGTTAATGAATATAATACTCCTGGCACATAATAAATACTCAATAAATTATAGCTATTATAAAAAGACTACTGTCTTATGATTTTTCAGCCTTTGTGACTCGGTAAACCCGTCTCTAGCTCATTTTTCACCACCATGGTCTCAAAGAACAAAAAGGCCTTCACATATAAACAGACCTAAATGTTTCCTTTGTTCCTTGAACAGACCATCAGCAAGTATCTCACAGCCAAATGCATGAACTTGACTACAGTGAAATCTCCCAATGTTACACAAATTTCAAGAGACTGAAAATTCATCTAGATAACACAAAACCAATGTTCATTATAGCTTTAATTAAATTCCATTGTGGTGTTTTATCTACCCACTTATCTGTCTTTGAAGTCTCCTATAAGGTCAGAAACTTTATCTGGCCATAAAAACTAAATAGATTTGGATGATTCTATCAGAAAACACTAAGGCCATTTCCTTATCTCTGTGAAATAGTTTTTTCTCTATACATACCTCTGATCTACAGGAAGCAACTTTGGTTGTATTGTCCTCAATTTGCTCTAATTTCTTTTTTTTTTCCCCTGCAGTTTTTCTGCTAGAAACTTAATTTTGTCCTTTTTGTAGGTATATGATTTTTTAAAGCATCAGTGCAAATCTTTGTATTTCTTCATCCTTTTGGATATTACATGAAATGTTATTTGTTGTACTGAAAATGCCTCCTCTACTTGTAATATTTATTATTACCATCTGAAAACTTCTTCTGAGAACTAGGTAAAGGTTAACACTATATGTTCAACCATACAACATATTTCATATGCCTGAGGAAAACACCACAAAACAATTATCTTTCCATCCATGACTTGTTTAAATCAAGACTAGCTGCAAAGCATCACATTTTCCATAACTGGAACCTTGATAACGTAAGATCCACTTCATATTTGACTAAACTGACACTCCCACCCAGAGGCTGTACCTCCCCTTTTCATATATCCAAATCCTGTCCTTTCTCCAAGGCCCAGCTAGAGACTTACCATTGCCGAAATCCTTCCCTTCCTCTTTGAGCTACAATGGCACTGCTTAAAGGCAGCACTCCCTGCCATTTGCTGCATTGGACAGTACTTAGCCAGATTTTTGCCAAAAATCAAACTCCTTTAAGAAGATTCCACAATGCTATATGTGTACAAGGAGATTGCTCCTTAGAATTGTTAGAATGGATTTATTTGAAGAGCAGGAGGTACCATGTCATGGTGAAAAGAATATGAACTCTGGCATTGCCTACAACTTCAACTCAAACCTAGCATTAAAAATGTGTGAATCTAAGAAACAATTAACAGATAAGAAAGTGAGTGTGATTTGCTTATGTTCATCCTAGTAATGAGTGATAGGTCTGGGGTCTAGGATCAAGTCTATCTAATTGCAAAGGCTTCTCACCTTCTACATATTACTATGGAATCAGAAGACAATAATATAATAATAACTGAGATTTTCATATCCATATTCCTAGATTTAATACCTTTCCTAAAATCCAGCTACCTCCTCCATACTTTACCTGCATGTCTTGTTGGTCAATCTAAGCATCTCCAATATTAATTTTCATTGATCCTTCAAACTCTTCTTTCTCTTGGGTGTATCATACATCCCAAGACTAATATCTGCCCAGCCACTCCAATTCTAAACATATTTGATATCTCCATTTCCCTTACCACCTTCCACCCAAACCAATCAGTCATCAATTTAACTCTCACACTTACTGCTAAAACGATGCAAAACTATCACAATCTTGTGACTGTTCAGTTCAGCCCTCATCACATGGGAGTCCTGACTATGGTGACAGCCTTCTAACCACCTTTTGGCCTCCATCCAATTCATCCTCCACATGGTGGTCAGCGTTACATTTCTAAAATAATAATTTGGTCACATCTCTTTTCATGTTGCAATTACTCTCTCTATACTGCCTTCAATATAAAATCCAATTTATGCAGAATTCAAGCTTATTCACAAACCTCTTCTCTAATGTCTTTTTCCCTCACACATATATTCACACACTCACATTGAACAACCAGCCGTTTCCTGAAGGTGCCTTATAGTTTCACATATTTGTGCCTTTGCATATGCTATTCCTTCTACCTAGAAGCCCCTGATACTGCATGAAAACCACATAATTATCCTTCAGAATTCATCTCCTATGCCACTTCTACTCAGAAGCTTTGCAGAACTCTTCTCTTCTGGACAGAAAAAAAAATCACTTATTCTATTTACCCAATGCATATTTTTCAAACCATATACAAAAATAAACTCAAGATGGATTCAAGACCTAAATTTAAGACTGGAAACTATAAAGTTCCTAGAAGAAAACATAGGCAGAATACTTTTTGACATAAGTCATAGCAATAATTTTTTGGATCTGTCTCCTGACGCAAAGGAGACAAAAGCAAAAATTGTAAAAAATGGGACCTAATTGAATTTAAAAGTTTGCAAAGCAAAGGAAACCACTGACAAAATGCAAAGACAGCCTACCGAATGGGAGAAAATATCTGCAAATGATGTTACCAATAAGAGTTTAATATCCAAAATACATAAATACTTCATACAACTCAATATCAAAAGAAACAAGCTAATTAAAAAATGAGAAGAGTTTATTTCTGTATATCATGTGAAAAAATGTTCTAATTTCATTTTTACATGTAGCTGTCCAGTTTTCCCAGCACCACTTATTGAAGAGACTCTCTTTTTTCCAGTGTATATTCTTGCCTCCTTTGTCATAGATTAATTGAACATAGGTGCATGGGTTTATGTCTGGGCTCTTTATCCTGTTCAATTGATCTATATTTCCATTTTTGTGCCAGTAGCATACTCTTTTGATGACTGTAGCTTTGTAGTATAGTCTGAAGTCAGGGAGTGTGATTCCTCCAGCTCTGTTCTTCTTTCTCAATATTACTTTGGCTATTTGGGGTCTTTTGTGTTTCCATACAACTTTTAGAATTATTTATTCTGCATTAAGTCCCCTACATACGAACCTTCAAGTTGCGAACTTTCAAAGATGTGAACATGCATCACTGGATCATTTTTTCAAAGGGTAGATAGAATTGAATCCAGTAAGGCACCAGAACATGTGCCATCAATGTCAGGCATGAGTGAAATTGCAGCTTGTCCTCTATCTCCTATTGCTGATTATCCTTCAGCTCTACCATCTCCCACCTCAACTCCCTCCTCCAGTCAGTAACTCTTCTTGCCTGTTCATTTGATGGCAGTCCCTGTATGCCAGCAGTTGTACTGTACTACTGTACTTTTCAATGTACCATACTGTAAGATTAAAAATGTTTTCTTTATTTTTTGTGTTTGTTTTTTTATGTATTATTTGTGTGAAAAGTATTATAAACCTATTACAGTACAGAACTATATAGTCAATTGTGTTAGTTGGGTACCTAGGCTAACTTTGTTGGACTTACAAACAAATTGGACTTATGAATGTGCTCTCAGAACAGAACTCGTCTGTATGTAAGGGACTTACTGTACTTCTGTAAAAAAAAGGTCATTGGTATTTTCCTAGGGATTGCATTGAATCTGTAGATTGCCTTGGGTAGTAAGTCATTTTAACAATATTAATTCTTCCAATACAAGAACATGGTATATCTTTCCATCTGTTTGTATCATCTTCAGTTTCTTTCATCAGTGTCATAGTTTTCCAAGTGAAAGACAAGTCTTTCACTTCCCTAGGTAAGTTTATTCCTAGATATTTTATTCTTTTCAGTGCAATGGTAAATGGGATTGTTTCCTTAATTTCTCTTTCTGGAACATTCTCTAACACCATATACAAAAACAAACTCAAAATGGATTAAAGACCTAAATGTAGGACCAAAAGCCATAAAACTCCTAGAGGAAAACATAGGCAGAGCACTCTGACATAAATCATAGCAATATTTTTTTAGATCTGTCTTCTAAAACAGGAAATAAGAGCAAAAATAAACAAATGAGACCTAATTAAACTTAAAAGCTTTTGCATAGCAAAGGAAACCATGAACAAAATGAAAAGACAATATACTGAATGGGAGAAAATATTTGCAAATGATATGACTGATAAGGGGTTAATATCCAAAATATATAAGCAGTTCATACAACTCAACATCAAAAAAACAACCCAATTAAAAAATGTACAGAATAACTGAATAGACATTTTCCCAAAGAGGAAATGCAGATGGCCGAAAGGCTCATGAAAAGATGATCAACATTGCTAATCATCAGGGAAATGCAAATCGAAACCACGATGAGATATCACCTCACACCTGTCAGAATGGCTACCATGAAAAAAACACAAATAACGAATTTTAGTGAGAATGTGGAGAAAAGGGAACCTTCCTATACTGTTGGTGGAAATGTAAATTGCTGCAGCCACTGTGGAAAACAGTGGAGGTTTCTCAGAAAGCTGAAGATAGAACTATCATATGAGGCAGGACTTCTACTCCTGAGCATATAACCGAAAAAATACAAAAACACTAATTAAAAAAGATACGTGTAACCCAATGTTCATAGCCACATCATTTAGAAATTGCCAAGATATGGAAGCACCCTAAGTGTCCATCAACAGATGAATGGATAAAGATGTGGTATACACACACACACCCATACATAATAGAGTATTACTCAGCCATAAAAAAGAATAAAATTTTGCCATTTTCAACAACATAGATGGACCTGGAGCATACTGTGCTTAGTGAAATAAGTCAGACAAAGACAAATACTGTATGTTATCACTTACATGTGGAATCTAAAAAATAAAACAAATAAATAAAACAAAATGGAAACAGACTCACAGATATAGAGCACAAACTTGTGGTTACCAGAAGGGAAAAGGAAACGGGAAGGGGTGAGATAAAGGTAGGGGATTAAGAGATACCAACTACTATGTAAAAAATAAGTAAGCTACAAGGATATATTTACAGCAAAGGGAATAGAGCCAATATTTTATAACTTTAAATGGAGTATAATTTATAAAAATTTTGAATCACTATGTTTTACACCTGAAACTAATATGATGTTGTAAATCAACTTAGCTCAACTAAATAAAAAATAAATAAAATCTATGTTGAATTTAATTAAAATGAGAGGAGGATGTTTGTGTATCCATGCACACAATCAGGATATTTTTGAGCATCTACTAAGTGCTATGCACTCTATCAGGTGCTGGAGATCCATCACTAAGCAAAAGAAACCAAGGGTAGATAGAGACAGGGATAGATAAAGTGCTCTGGGAGTTAATGGAAATAAAAAATATATCAATTTTATTTACTTAATAGTTTTACTTGGAGTTACTTTCCTATTGCTGTCATAACAAATTAACATAAACTTAGTTACATAAAACAACACACATTCATTATCTTATGGCTCTGGAAGCATGAAGTCCAAAATGGATCCCACTGGGCTAAAATCAATATGTTGACAAGGTTGAATTCCTTCTTGAGGCCCAAGGGGAGAATCCATTTCATTGTCTTTTTCAGCTTTTAAGGGTGGCCCCTTTGCACATCCAGCAGTATAGCATCTTCCACTTTAAAGGATGCCTGTGATGACACTGGGCACAACTAACTTATCCAGGTTAATCACTTTAGTTTAAGGTCAGCTGATTAGCAACCCTAATCCCCACTTGCCATGTAATGTAATATATTCTAAGTTTCAAGGATTACGGTATAGGTATCTTTAGGGAAGGGGCATTATTTTGCCTACTACTGACACCCAACGAATAGGAATTACACTTTGTCCCTTCTTTTCAGGTGTTGGGAAATGTAGAAATGCAGACAGTTAGCCATTGATCAGCTCTCCTTTGATGGTGCATATTAAGATTATCTAGGATATTGCCAGAACAAGCAAGAAAAAATTCCCCCCAAAATGTCTATTATCTTGTTTTCAAATATACAGAGCCAGATACTAGGTGAATGAGGAACACAGATTTCTGCAATATGGAGAGATAGATAAAAATGCAAAATAAACTGTAACCTCTATACAGCCTACACTCTTCACCCCACTCCAGCTTTCCTTCTTGTGATCTGCTGCACCCAATCATGAAAATAATTTAAATTTACATTAACTGTGCAACTGACAAATCTCTTTCAACAGGTATATATTTGATGCTCAAAAAAGCCTGAAAAGAAATTTTATATGAATCTTACATTAACCATAGAACCTTAAGTTGTATAATCAAAAAGCCAGGGCCTGTGTTTTCTGCATGATGGTGTGCTCCCTAGGTAAGCACTGTCATCTTCCTTCCATCTTCTCCTGTGTTCTTTAAAGTGTGAAATTGAATTTCTACTTGTACGAGGATGAAATAGGCTTTTGTATAAATCTCCAGCTTTATCTAAAAATTAACTCAAAATGTAGCATAATCATAAATGGAAAACATAAAAATAAAACTTATAGAAAAAAATACAGGGCTTCCCTGGTGGCGCAGTGGTTGAGAGTCCGCCTGCCGATGCAGGGGACACGGGTTCGTGCCCCTGTCCGGGAAGATCCCACATGCCGCGGAGCGGCTGGGCCCGTGAGCCATGGCCGCTGAGCCTGCGCGCCCGGAGCCTGTGCTCCGCAACGGGAGAGGCCACAACAGTGAGAGGCCCGCGTACAGAGAAAACAAAAACAACAAGAAAATCTTCAAGATTTAGTGCTAGGTACGAAGTGCTAGGCAAAGAATTCTTATACTTGACACCAAAAGTACGATCTATAAAAGGAAATGAAAAACTGAACATCATTAAAATTAAACTCTTTTGCTCTGTGAGAGAGTCTGTTAAGAGGCTTAAAATACAAGTTACTGACTTGGAGAAAATATTTGCAAAGCACCTATTTAAAAAGGATAAAATCTAGAATATATAAAGAACACTCAAAACTTAACAGTAAAAAAAAAGATTAGAAAATGAGCAAATGACATGTACAGACATTTCAAAAAAGAGAACATGTGGATAGCAAATAAGCACATGAAAGATGTTCAATGTGATTAGCCATTAAAAAAATGCAAAGTAAAACCAAAATGAAATGGCACTATGTAAATATCAGAAGAGCTAAAACAAAAAATAGTGACAACAAACACTCGTGGGGATGCAGAGAAACTGGATTATTGAGACACTGCTGATGAGAATATGAAATAGTTTAGCCATCCTAGAATACAGTTTGACAGTTTCTTAAAAACCTAAATATGCAAGTACCATATAAACCAGAAATTACACCCCTGGGAATCTATCCCATAGGAATTAAGAATTATCTTCACACAAAAACCTGTCCATAAATGTTTAAAGTAGCTTTATTTATAATAGCCCCCAAATGGAAATAACTCAGGTGTCCTTCAATAGGTGACTGATTAAACAGTGGTATATCCATACCGTGGAACACTGCTCAGCAGTGAAAAGAAATTAACTATTGATATATACAACCTGGAAGAATTTCCAGTGAATTATGCTGAGCGAAAAAGCCAATCCCAAAAGGTTACATACTGTATTAATCCATTTATATAATTCTTGAAATGACAAAGTTATAGAAATGATGAAAGTGGTTATCAGTGTTTAAAGGGATGGAGGGCTCAAGAGAAGTAAATCTGGCTATAAAACAGCAACATGAGGAATGCTTGTAGTGATGAAAGTATTCTATCTCTTGACCATACCAATGTCAATATACTGGTTGTGATATGATAGTACAGTTTTGCAAGTTGTTACCATTGGGGGAAACTGAGTAAAGGGTACATAGGAACTCTATATTATTGCATACAACTGTGAATTTATAATTATCTTAAAATAAAATGTTAAATTTTTTAAAAGCCTGAAAAATATTGTAGTTCTATTTTTAATGTTTTGAGGAACCTCCTTACTGTTTTCCACCACAACTGGACCATTTCGCTTTTCTACCAGCAATGTACAAGGGTTCCGATTTCTCCAAAACCTCACCAATACTTGTATTTTTTTTGGTTGATAGTAGCCATCCTAACAGGTATGAGGTTATATCTCATTGTGGTCTTGATTTGCATTTCCCTGGTGATTAGTGATGTTGAGCATCTTTCCATAAACCTGCTGACAATACATCTTCTTTGGGTAAATGTATATTCAAGCATTTGGCCCATTTTTAAATCAGGTTATTTTTTTTTTGGATTGAGTTGTAATAGTTCCCTATATTTTTTGGAAATTAATCTCTTATCTTATATATGGTTTGCTAATATTTTCTCCCATTCCATAGGCTGCCCTTTCACTCTATTAATTGTTTTCTTTGCTGTGAAGAAGCTTTTCAGTTTGAAGTAGTCCCACTTGTCTATTTTGGATTTTGTTGCCTATGCTTTTGGTGTTATATCAAATGAAATCATTGCTAAGGCCAGTTGTCATGGGGGGAAGGGAGAAATGAGGAGTTGCTAATCAAAAGCATTAAGTCTCAATTATGGAAGATGAGTAAGTTCTAGAAATCTGCTGTACTACATTGTACCTATAATTAACAGTATTGTATTATACACTTAAAGATTTGTTAAGATGATAGATCTCATGTTAAGCGTTCTGACCAATAATTTTTTTAAGGCTGAAAGCACATGTCACTTTGCTTTCTCTCAACATCCCAAACTTATACAACATAACACATGTCCTATTACAATTGAAATCTTTCCCTGATGAAACTGAAAACCTATTATTTTGTGGTGAGAAGCTTTCTGGAAAATGAAAAAGTCATAATGAAAATTGTTACAAATGACTGTTCCATGGATACATCATCTTAAAAAGTGGGAAGATTTTACTGTCTGAAACTTAATAAGACTGTATTTTCCCATTACAAAGTAATATATTTGAATCAAATTATATTTCATAATAATTATATAATTAGCAACTTGGACATCTGGCTTCATGTAATTTTGATTACCTATGGAGAGTCTATTTCCCAGAATATCTTTCTACTTAACATTTCTTGGTAATAATAGAAATGTCACATCTCCTGTTAAATTATATCAACCCCTGTTAAGGCAAGAACATTAGGAGAGAACAGAAGTTCAAAGATTGAAACCCATAATCAGTTAAAGCCACACACACACACACACACACACACACACACACACACACACACACGCACACGCACACACACTGGTTCCCAGGCCCATGACTTTTGTTCCTTTAACCCCAGAAAGACATATCCAAGAGAATTTGATGGAAATAACCCTCATTACTATTATCTTGCCATTCATTAATTAAGTAGTCACTGATTTCTATGTGCCTAAGAAAGCACTAGAAGTTGAAGAAATTATAAATTTCAAAAGAGAGTCCCTGTGCTGCTTGAGTGTGTACCAGACTGTAGTTTGTCACTGAAATGGCTGTTCTCTGGATATATGTATCTATTTGTACTCAGCACCATTTCTGCCCTTCTAAGCTCTCTCGTCCACAGATTCTGGGAGCCTAGAAAGCTTCTCTTCCCAGATTCTAGAGCCAGCAGGATTGCATGGTTAAATTTTAACCAGGCAGAAGATTCAACTTTATTTTATCTATTGTGGGTTTTTAATCTCAACTATTTTTATTTTACTTCTTTTTTTGATTTATGTTTTATATTGGACTATAGTTGATTTACAATGTTGTGTTAGTTTCAGGTGTACAGCAACGTGATTCAGTTATACATATACATTATGTGCTTTATATTTCATTATTTCTGTTCTTACCTTTATTATTTCCTTCTCCCTACCTATTTGGAGTTTACTTTGCCCTTTTTTTCCTAGCTTAAGGTGGAACTTTAGGTCTTTTATTATAGATCATTTTAAGGCACATAAGCATTTAAAACTATAGATTTCTCTCCAAACTGCTAACATAAGCATTAAAAATTTAAATTCCCTCTAAAGCCTGATTAGTTACATACCACAGAACTTGATATATTGTATTTTTACTATCATTCAGTTCAAACTATTTTCTAATTTCCCTTGTGATTTCTTCTTTAATCCATGAGTTATTTATAAGTACACTGGTTAATATGCCAATACTTAGGGATTTTTGGAATATCTTTTTGTTACTGATGTAATTTATTTTGTGGTATTTATATATTTTTAAACGTATTGAGACTTTTTATGGACTGTCATAAGGTCCATTTTGGTGTATGGACCACTGACTATTTTGGTATAATTATTCCATCAACTGCTGAGGACAGTGTGTTACAATATCTAATAATGATTGTGAAAATTGTCTGTTTTTCTTTTTAATTCTGAAAATGTTTGCTTCATGCATTTCAAAGTTCTGTTGTAAGGCGCATATACTTTTACAACTGTTACATCTTCCTGACAAGAATTCTCTTTTATTATTATGATATACCTCCCTTGATCTCTGGTAATATACTTTATTTCGAGCCTACTGGATGTGATAGTAATATAGCCACTTTAGCCTTCTTAAGCTTACTGTTTTCAAGATATATATCATTTTCCTTCCATTTACTTTAACCTATTGTATGTATCTCTGTGTTTAAAGTGTATTTCTTGTGGATAGCATATAGTTAGGTCTTGCTTTTTTATCTACTCTGATAATCTCTGCCATTTTATTGGCATGTTTAGCCCATTGTTGCACTCAATGTATTTTGGTATGGTTTGATTTAATCATGATTTTCTATTTATTTTCTCTGTTTTCTTTGTTGCTGTTATTTTCCCACTTTTATTGCTTTGCTGCCTTAAATTTTTTTTTAGGATTTTAACTTATCTGTTGACTTTAGTTATACTTATTTGCATTATTCTGTAATGGTTGCTGTAGAGATTATTCATCCTTAACTTTTCACATTGTATTTAGAGTTAATTTTGTGTCATTTTACACCAAATTTAGAAAACTTCTAACATATAGTTTTATTTACAACCTCCTCATCCTTTATGTTATAGCTCTTGTATATATTACATTTATATATTTTATAGGCCGACAGTTCAGCAGAATTCTCCTTTCATAATTCTGAAGACGTTCCTTTAACATTTCTTTTAGTGCTGGACTAATGACAACAAATTCTCTTAGTCTTTTTTTTATCTGAAAATGTATTTATTTGCTTTTATTCATGAAGAATATTATCAGTGATATAGTCTAGGTTGACCTTTATTATTTTGCTTTCTCCCAGTCAGTTAAAGGTAGTCTCCTACTGTCTTATGGCACCCACTCTTTCTGATGGAGAAGTCAGTCATCATTTGATTCATTGTTCCCCTGCATGTAATGTGTAATTTTTCTTCTCCAGTTGTTTTCGAAATGTTTTATTTACATTTTATTTTCATCAGTGTTTTATTTATCATGACAGATTCATTGAGCCTCTCCTATGCCTTTCATCAAATATAAGAAATTATCAACTGTTGTTTCTTCAGATATTGTTTCTGTCCCATCCTCTCTCTCCTCTCTTTCTGGAACTCCTATTTTGAAATCTTTGCTAATCACAACACCTGTGTCATCTCAGAGTACTGACTAGTTTCTTTTCTCTTCAGAATAGATGTCTTACTACCTTTTAAAATGTCAGGTGATTTCAGATTGTATTCTGGAATTATGAATAATATGTTGTAAGACTTTTCTGTTATAGTCTCTGAAGAGTGTTGTTGCGTGTGTGTGTGTGTGCATGCACGTGTGTGTGTTTGTGTCTTAGCAGCCAACTAACTTGGCTGGACTCAAACTGCAAAACTTTGTCTTCTTTTTTTTTGCAGGCCATTGTGCTTTTAGAGTTAATTAGGTTTTTTGGAGTCTGCTTTACACGTATCTGCTTCAGGGGTCAGAGAGAGATTTGTACAGTGTCTATACACCAAACTGTGGTCTCCGCTCTCTGGTTCTCTCCTTTCCAGGATTCTCCCTCACTTCCTAGTAACTGTGATGACCCTGAACTCTGCCTTCTGGTTCCTGAAGCAAGTAAGACTAGGTTTTTGTTGTTCCCACATGACACACAATGAGGCATGTTCTCAGGAAAATAGCCATAAAAAATGTGAAACTCATCCAAGGCTGTCCCTTTCTTCCAAGGGCAGACACTGCTCTGGTATGTGTCTGCTTTGGGTTGTTCTCAAGTTCCTTCATATGTGTCTGCTTTGGGTTGTTCTCAAGTTCCTTCATATCTTTTTCTTTTTCGTGTTTAAAATTTTTTCCAGAGTTAGTACTTGTTATTTGCAGAAGGGTTGATCTAACAGTACTGGCTTTAGCAGAACTTATGTAATATGTGAATAGCAGAATCAGAGCAAGAGTTAATAATTGTACTAAAAATGTATTTCAATTTATTACTGCTTTGTAACAATATCCTCAAAAATTCAATGAATACTATCAGAAGGTACCTGTACCCACTTCTTTGGCTAAATATCCAAATAGCTGGCAAAACTCAGAAAAGAAATCGTCAGGCACTGTAGTATATTTTAGGCCAATACTGCCTGGACACACTCAAGAGTAAAATCCATCAACTTCATTAAAGTTTTTCTACTGTGATCTCATGGGTGACTTGTTTTTAGAAGATAAAAAAGAGTGGCTGTTTATTTGCCTTTCTTACAGTAGACCCTGGACACTGTCTTGGGAGTCATCATACTTATACCGTGGAACCTTTGTGAACTCCTAAACTTATAAATGGATTATTTTTCAGGTTCTCTTCTTTACCTCAAATTATATTTCTGTTGAGAGTAACGAGTTCCCTGGCATAGCTTCAAATTTTAACTACAGTTTTCTACATTTACTAAAGTTCTATCTCTCCCTTTGTCAGCAATATTTCATAAGTAAAACATTTTTACAACCTTAGGAGAATTTATAAGTAGGTAAGGAGAAGGAGAGAACAACCCAGCTGCATTGGGATGTGATAGACTAACATCATTCACTATCTCAGTAATTCACAGCTCAGCATTCAGGTTTGTGCCTCAGCAAGGGAACAAATTGTCATGGTAGCACTTATCAAGCACTGTAATTACATGATTTCTTTTCTGTATCTTCTACTAGATCATAAACTAAATTGTCATTGCATCTCTAGTACCTACCATAGTAGGTTCTCATTAACATTTGTTGAATAATTATTGAAAAGATAAAACTAAGAATACTAAAGCTCCACTGAATTTACATGTTAAAATAAAACCTCTGTTTTTCAACAGTAGTGACTGTTATGAGAATGTGTGTGTGTGTGTTTGTGTGTGTGTGTGTATAAATGGAGGTGTGTGGGTGTGAGTGTGTGGGTATGGATATGATAATTATAAATATACAGGCATATCTTGGAGATATTGGGTGTTCAGTTCCAGACCACTGCAATAAAGTGAGTATCGCAATAAGTAGAGTCACATGAATTCTGTGATTTCCCAGGGCATATAAAATCATGTTTACACTATACTGAAATCTATTAAGTGTGCAATTGCATTATGTCTAAAAAAAGAATGTCTATGCCTTAATCAAAAAATAAGAATTGCTAAAAAATGCTAACCCTCTTCTGAGCCTTCACTGTATTATAATTTTTTGCAATAGTAACATCAAAGATCGCTGATCACACATCACCATAAAAAACTATAGTAATAATTTAAAAGTTAGAAATATGTGAGAATTACCAAAATGCGGTACAAAGACACACAGCGAGCCAATGCTCTTGGAAAAATGGCTCCAATAAGCTTCTTCGACACAAGATTGTAGCAAAATTTCAATATGTAATAAACGCACTATCTGTGAAATGCAATAAAGCAAAGCACAATAAAATGAAGTATGCCTGAATAACATTTTACATGAATAATTTTACAAACATCAATGTCTTGGATGACTACATTTTCTGAGACATGAGTTGTTTGTACCTTAAAAAACACTCCTGCCTATGTGATAATCTACAACATTTTCTTTCTATGCCCACCCTCTAGCTTTTCTTTTGATAAAACCTAGGCAAAGGGAGATACTCCAAGGCTAGGTTTTACAGAGAATTTACTGAACTCTAAAATACTCTGAGGTTTAACCTCAGACATCTGATGAAAGCTATTCCACTGACCAAAGATACATCATCCATCAATCAGGGATACTTTTCTTCAAGTGTAGCTCCCATCATACCACTTTCTTGCTTAGAACATTCATTTCTGCCCCACTGTCTAATGTACACAATCCAAACTTCTTAGATATCCATTCTCCTTTGTCTTGGTCTTCTGCTTTAAACTATTCACTAGCTAAGTGATCTTGGAAAAGGTACTTCTCCAAACTTCAGTCTCCACTTTTATAAGAGTAATACCTATGAGTATCAAATATAAGCAATATGAAAGACAGTAGGTATTTAATCAATGATAGCTATTAATTTAATTATTATAATTTGTCTTATTTTCTTTCTCACTAAGCTAACTGAATTATGAGCCATTCCTCCAAAATGCACCCTCTTCCCCTAGCACAATTATTAAAATTTAATGCTGACAGAATTTTCTGTGATGTTAGAAATGCTCTATATGTACATTGTTCAATATGATAGTCATGTAGATATGGAGTATTTAGAAAGTGGCTTGTGTAACCGAGAAAGTAATTTTTAAATTTAATTTAATATTAATTCATTTAAATTTAAATAACCACATGTGCTTATTGGCCACCATATTGGATAGCAGAGATCTATACTTTCCTTGAAAACCTCTGTGATGCCCTCTAGAGAAACGTGATGCCTTCCTGAGATGTCCTATTTCTTTAACCCTAGTGAACTACTATTTGATCACTTCCACTAAGAAGCCTTGGTTTTGTTTGTTTGTATGTGGGTTTTTTGGTGAGGGATGTTGTTGATCTCTCTTCTTCTCAGATGGATTGAATTATTTTCTCATCCTCAGATATTCTGTACATATCTTTGTCAAAATTTTTGAGCTACGTTGAAATTGTTCATTTACTTAAGCGAAAGGCCTACATATAATAGAAACTCAACAAAGATAGGTGAAAAGGAGGAAAAAAGTGCAGGAGGGAGGAAGGAAGGAAGAGAAGGGGAGAGCTTAACGTAGGCAGGCATAGAAGATGTGTAATGGAAAGTACATTCACTCACAACTACACTGAGTCAACAATGCTACTTAGTTCCCAATTTTGAACAAACACTACCTAATATATTCCCTGAAGGTCTCATTTAAACAATGATAATCAATCAGCAACTGAACATAATGGCACCTTGGTGTGAGTTGTTTGGTGGAATGCTTGATTATAAGGAAACAGAAAATAAGAAACACTTATAATTGCTCTTTCAAAGCTTCTGCTCATAACACAGATAACATTTCATAATTCTCAGGAGGCCCTTAGTCACCTCTGGCTGTCACCAGAAGAATTGCTGAAACAGTAGACCCAGCCTGCGTGGCCCTTTACAATTTCACTTTTTTACATGTGCTTTCTGGAACTAAATTTTTGAGCCATCTCATTCCACCACAGAAGGACCAATCTACAAAGCAGCTCTTCCACCAAAGGAAATGCTAGGGTTAATGGACTTTCTCTTGAAATCTGATCAATAATAGTCATATAACATGTAACTGTCATGTTACTCACTGTTGTTACTCACTGAACCCTAATCCCAAATAATAGCTATAAAGCTTTTCCAGAAATCTCCACATCAATGAGCTCACTTAATGAAGTTTAGGTATAGGTATGAGAAGAGCACCAGTATGCAAAATGAATGAAGGATTTACTGCTTGGCCAATAACTGATTAGATACTTGCACGGAAGACTGGCAGAGTGGTACACTTATCTTTAAAATATCTGTGCTCATCACCTACTATGTTCACGCTTAGAATGGACATGGGACACAAAAAGGAGAACAAGACACAGTTCTTGACCTTAAAGAGCTCACAGGTTAGTATGGAAAATAAAGTGAACCATTGAAAAACAATACGATAAATACAACCATGTGGAGTGAGAGATGGGGGCAGCCATAGGACATTTTTGAAAGTAGGTAAAAGCTGAAATTTAAAGAATATTTAGGGGTTACCCAGAGAAGTATGTGTGTTTGTATTGCTACTGGAATAGGGTAGGAGGTGGCAATGGTAGAGGGTTTTGAATAGAGTGTTCTATTCAGAGGGAAAAATGTGTGCAAAGTTTTAGAAAATGATACTCAACCAGGCATAAGGAAAAAAAATGAGTAAGAAACAAAGATATTGTCCTGAGGAAGCTCCCAGTCTGTGTCTTCCCTATAAGTGGATACCTTAAACTGTGACAAGTTGAGTTCTATAAGAGGGAATGAATCAAGTTCTAGGGGTCTAACATTCCTTGGAAAGTCAAGAAAATTTCTTAAAAGAAGATAATATTTGATCTTCAACCTTCAGATATCCTGTTCCCAAGTTAATTATTTTAGAAGCTTGACAACCCCTTAATGTTTCCAGCACAAGTATCCTAAAAAGGTTTCAGAGTAATATGAAAATGAGCATGTGTTTTAAATGTATGCTGAAAACAGGAAAAAAAAAGTTTACTGTTGAACCAACAGAGTGAGGGTGAAGTATTTCTGTTGATGTCTGGATCAAAAAGGAGAATTTGTGGAATCATGGAAATATTAAATATCATAGGATCAGAAGTCAAATAAGGACTCTGTCCATTTGCTGAGTCATCCAACTGATATTTAATGATATTTAATTCCTCCATCATAGGAATTTTGGACATAGGGATATAGACATAGGTTAAAAAGGCAACACCTTCTCTCAAGGCTAGCAGAGGAAGAGTCATGGAAACATATGAAGTACAATGGATGCATAAGTGCCTTGATAAGGTATGCCAAGAGACGTAAAGGCACTAACCAAGTTTTCTGGAGGGGAGAGGAGCAGAGATGGGTAATTAGGTCAGAGAAGGATACCTGTAGGGGATATTACTATAAAGGAACCTGCAGTCCTGAAGATAATAGGTTGCCAAATCTGAAGCTGTAAAATAAAGAAATTCATTCCTCACCACAGGCAACATTCTGAGCTGGTGTGAATATGGAATTAGGAAGTCAGTGATTAAGGCCCAGGTATGTATTAATATAATCAAGGTGCTGCCTGAAACACATG
Source organism: Pseudorca crassidens (assembly GCF_039906515.1). Classification (NCBI taxonomy): domain Eukaryota; kingdom Metazoa; phylum Chordata; class Mammalia; order Artiodactyla; family Delphinidae; genus Pseudorca; species Pseudorca crassidens. The sequence continues at coordinate 60,406,809 of NC_090304.1, forward strand.
TTTTTTGATGTTCCCTCTCTTGAAGACGATGATGGACAAGTTTATTCTGATAGTCAGTGATAGACAGTGAAAGCAAAGCCTGAGGCAATGGAAATCAGGTCATATTTATATGCCTGAACAACCCCCTCCATATACTGTTTCTAGGGAATCTTGGAGAAATGACAATTCAAAGACATTTCAATTTCCAGTGTTCAGTGTTTTCAGTAGACAAACTGTGAAAGAAGAGACTGCTTAACTGGAGGTGCCTAAGGTATTCATGTAAGTGTAATTGGAAATACAAAATTTTATCTGTGGTATTCCCCTAGAGACCATGCACAAAATGAGAAGATGACTGTAAGTTGGTATTTGCCCAAGATGAGTGTTTCACTACAGGACTGCCCTGGGCTAATAGAAGAATATGAAAAGACTTTGATTTCGTCTAGAACCACAGGCTGAACCTTACTTTTTAACCTACAGAAAATTAATCTGTTCAAAAGACATCTCATCTGAACTGAACGTAATTAAATAAATTTACACTACAACAAAGTAATATTTTCAATTGTAAACTTATGTTCACATATATCTTCAAAAGCATTCTATGACATAGATATTAGATGCCTTTTATAGATGTACAAATGAGAAAAATAAGCCTCTGATAGATTAAATGCAATGTCCAAGAACATGCAAATGTGAAATGACAGAACTGAGATTTAAACTGAGACTTTTCTCTATCCAAAATCCAAATTTCTTCCCTAGTTCAAAAGTCATCCTCCTAGAAAACAAAATCACCACCAATAATGGTTTTTGGAGTAGGGATGGGGAATAGAATCACAATATAAACAGCACCAGCTTATCTTCTTAAGAAGTGATTGGTAGTGATATTAAGGAAAATTAAAGTAGCAAAAATACATTACAATTAAGAATATAAGGTAATGTTATCAGAGCAAATCCACACCAAAAATATTGTTGTCTGGGTCTTGGAAAAATAGGTTGTTTCAATAAAAATAAAAAGAAAATCAAAGCAAAGTCATGGGTCTCATAAAAAAGATAACCCAAAATAATACCCTCAAAATGGATATGACAATATTCAATATAAAGGACCTTTAAAAAATGAAATTACCCAATCCTTTTACAGCATTTGATTCTGTTGAATACTTTCTCTTACTTGAGACTCTCTCGTCCCTATTTGTCTGTGATAACACATTCTTATTCTCCTCTTATGTCCTGAACCATTCTTTTCTAATCTCCTTACTTTGATGCCCTCTCCCTCTTTCTGATCCTAAAGTGCCGGTATTCCCCTTAATTCTTCCTTGGCCTATTGCTCATTTTACTACCTAAGATTTTGTTAGCTAACCTTTTCTACTGTCAACGTTTTAACATAAAATGACATGCTACTGTAATCCAAATTCCTATCTCCAACTCAAGGCTAGAATTTCAGTTCCTCTAACTCATCAGTCTGTACTCTTTCCAGTACAACATTATGGTCTTAGGTAAAATACAGCAGGTTGAGAATTCCAAGTGGGGTTCCTAAAACCACAGTGGATTATTGATAGGTGACTGAAAAGTCAAGAAACCAGATAAGACCAAGTATAAGTGCCTGAGATGAGGGCCACCATTATTAATTCAATGAGTCTAGACAGACTTGGTAGAGTTTGAATGTGTTTCTTTCAACTGCCCTCTTAGGCATTTATCCGTCCTCAGGTGTGGCTTGTCTACTTTAAAAGAAGAGCAATGGTTTCTATTCTAAGTGATCCCATATCTCCCCTTAGATCTGTAAAGACCAAAGCAAAATACAGCTGTTGAACAAATTTCCCTTTCCTTGGCCTATGTCTCTAATTCCCCATTCTCATTTTTCAGCAAACCAATTTTCTCTTTACCGTCTGTCTCCTACAAATACATTCGAGAAATCTTTTCTTGCTGATTGAATTAGGCCCTGCAAATTAATACTGTTTTTTACTTTCTTTCATTTCCACTTGTCTCTTAAAAATTTGTTCAGCTCACTTGCCTTTGAATCTTCCCAATTCTTCCCATTACTGAAGAGCTGCGTTTTTCTTTTAAGGCATCCTATTTTCTAAGGTTTCTTTGTGAGGAGTGGTGGAGAGAAAATCGCCTCTTTAACTGTTTTATCAGAAAATATTAATATATTTTTAACTAAAGCTGATTAATTTTGCACTTTAGTTTCAGTGTCTTCAGCCTTACCATAGTTTAATGCATATCTTACTAATACTTGGTCATTTACTCATTTAAAAACCATTTATTGAACCTATAATGTTCTAGAGACTATATTAGATCTTAGAGATGTTAAAAAGAACTACACATGAAAGCTTCCTCAAGAGGCTTAGAATCTTGAGAAAAAATATGTACATAGGTACCGTATAATAAATATATTTACAATAATAAAATTTTGTAGGTGATCACATGAGTATAACTATGAGAAATAGTCGGACAGAGATGATATCCTAGAAGTAATGACTGATGGGAGCCTTCTGTGCAAATCAAAGGTAAAAGTGAATTTAAGGTAGAGGAAGCAGCATTCTAAGGCCACATACATTTACAGTGGACCCTTTATTGGTGCCTGGAAAGCTCAAAACAATACACCCTTACTTAGGAAAGGCCTCCCTAATCTATGACACTGACACAGGTGTGGACCTCCAGAGACAAGTTTGAACTTCATGACCCACACCACACTCCCGGCCATAGCTTCTTGGGCCAAAAGTGCACATTTAAACTAAGTTAGGCAATACAATTTCTTTTCCAAATAATTTGATGTGGGGCCTTAAGAAAGGCATATCACTCTCCTTATGTAACTGTAACTTAAACACATGAAGGCAGTAGCTCTGTAGTAGCAGCTACTGAGCAGTCTGAGGTTGCAAAGGGAGGAAAAAATGAATTAGACACGGTGAATAAAGTAGAAGAGAGAAGTAGGGGTCCTGACTGCCTTCTAAATATCCATTTCTGTCTTTCAGAGACCTAAGTGTATTCTAGCTCAAAGGTTCTGGGGATGCTCCTATGTCTAACAAATTTCTTTTTTGGCTTAGGCAGGCCTGAGCTGGTTTCATTACTGGTAAAACACCAGTCTTTACTAATCCAGCTATTCGAAAGTCTGAACCAACGATTTCAAGCTCCCAGTGGCCAAAGCTGGAACACACTGAGCAACAAAATAAATAATGTAGTATTGGATTATAATCCAAAGTAGAAGCTGAATATTCATAAGATCATGCTGATATACTTTATTGACTAAGCCAGTAAATAAATAAATAAACAAGCCAATAAATAAATAAATAAGGGAAAGGAGATAAATTGCCTTTACAGAGGAATTCCAAATAATAAATGGTATACTTTTCCCTCCAGGGGGTGGAGCTTAATCTTTCCCTCACCCTTGAGTGTAGGCTGACTTAGTGACTCACTTGCAAAGAACAGAGTATGGAAAGAGGACATTAGTAAATTTACAGTGAAGAAACCTGACAAACACTACGTTAAGCAAGAGGTCCAGGTTAACATCACAGTGATAAGTTATGTTGATAGTATGTTCCCCTTGATATGATGGGATGCGCAGAGCTTGTCACCTCTGTGGTATTCTTTACAAAACCCTATAACTCCAGTCTAACCATGAGGAAAAACATCAAACAAACCCAAATTGACAGACATTCTACAGAATATCAGTACTCCTCAAAATTCTCAAGGTCATAAAAAATGAGAAAAATCTGAGAAATGGTTACATACCAGAGGAGACTAAGGAGATGTTATGATTAAATGCAATGCGGTATCCTTGATGGGACCCTAGAAGAGAAAAAGGACATTAATGGAGAAGCTGCTGCCAATCTATACATGAAGCATAAAGTTTATCAGTAATGTAACAATATTTGTTTCTTGGTTTTGACAGATATACCACAGTAGTGTAAGATGCTAAGTATAGGAAAAGCTGGTGGGGGTATATTTAAATTGTACTCCATCTTCACAAAGTTTCTGTAAATGTAATTTTATTCCAAAGTAAAAACAAAAATATATTCTAAAATAAAAAAGATTTATTCATGGCTAGAATGCAGGATTCATGTAAGGGAACAGCAACAAACATTGAGATCAAAGAAGTGAGTGAAGACCAAATTGTAAAGAATTGTCTTCGGTATACAAGATGATGAAAGTTCAGCAAAGGAGTGAAACTACCAAACCTGTTTTAGAAACAGCATTCTGCATCTGTGAAGAAGCTATACTTTTAGGGAGGCAAGGCTTGGAGAAGAAGCATAGTTGCAGGGCCATTACAAAGTCTAGCAAAAAATTTCAAAGACATACATTAGGATATCTTTGTTGATATGGTACTACCTACTGAGACCAAGACCGTAATAGAAGCCCATTCACTCAACCAGATGTGTAAAGTCATAAAAAGCAACTTTTCAGAGTACTGAACAGAGTTCCCTGTGCTATACAGTAGGTTCTTTTTTTTTTTTTAACATGTTCATTCGAGTATGATTGCCTTAAAATATTGTGTTAGTTTCTGCTGTATAACAAAATGAATCACCTATATGTATAAATATATCCCCATATCCCCTCCCTCTTGCATTTCCCTCCCACCTCCCTATTGCACACCTCTAGTTGGTCACAAAGCACCGAGCTGATCTCCCTGTGCTATGTAGCTGCATCTACTAGCTTTCTGTTTTACATTTGGTAGTGTGTATATATATCAATGCTACTCTCTCACTTCGTTCCAGCTTACACTTTCCCCACCCAGCGTCCTCAAGTCCATTCTACACATCTGCATCTTTATTCCTGTCCTGCCACTAGGTTCATCAGAACCTCTTTTTTAGATTCAATATATATGTGTTAGCATACAGTATTTGTTTTTCTCTTTCTGAATTACTTCACTCTATATGACAGACAATAGGTCTATCCACCTCACTACAAATAACTCAATTTCGTTTCTTTTTATGGCTGAGTAATATTCCATTGTATACATGTGCCACATCTTCTTTATCCATTCATCTTTCAGTGGACACCTAGGTTGCTCCCATGTCCTGGCTATTGTAAATAGAGCTGCAATGAACATACTGGTACAAGACTGTTTTGAACTATGGTTTTCTCAGGGTATATGCCCAATGGTAGGATTGCTGGGTTGTATGGTAGTTCTATTTTTAGTTTTTTAAGGAACCTCCATACTGTTCTCCATAGTGGCTGTATCAATTTACATTCCCACCAACAGTGCAAGAGGGTTCCCTTATAGCCACACCTGCTCCAGCATTAATTGTTTGTAGATTTTTTGATAATGGCCATTCTGACTGGTGTGAGGTGATACCTCATTGTAGTTTTGATTTGCAATTCTCTAATGATCAGCGGTGTTGAGGATCCTTTCATGTGTTTGCTGGCAATCTGTATATCTTCTTTGGAGAAATGTCTAATTAGATCTTCTGCCCATTTTTGGATTGGGTTGTTTGTTTTTTTGATATTGAGCTGCATGAACTGCTTGTATACTTTGCAGATTAATCTTTTGTCAGGTGTTTCATTTTGCAAATATTTTCTCCCATTCTGAGCGTTGTTTTTTAGTCTTATTTATGGTTTCCATGACTGTGCAAAAGCTTTTAAGTTTCATTAGGTCCCATTTGTTTATTTTTGTTTTTATTTCCATTTCTCTAGCAGGTGGGTCAAAAAGGATCTTGCTGTGATTTACGTCATAGACTGTTCTGCCTGTTTTCCTCTAAGAGTTTTATAGCTTAAGGCCTTACATTTCGGTCTTTAATCCATTTTCAGTTTATTTTTGTGTATGGTGTTAGGAAGTATTCTAATTTCATTATTCTACAGGTAGCTGTCCAGTTTTCCCATCAGCACTTATTGAGGAGGCTGTCTTTCCTCCACTGTATATTCTTGCCTCCTTTACCAAAGATAAGGTGACCATATGTGTGTGGTTTTATCTCTGGGCTTTCTATCCTGTACCATTGATCTATATTTTGGTTTTTTTGCCAGTACCATACTGTCTTGATTACTGTAGCTTTGTAGTATAGTCTGAAGTCAGGGATCCTGAGTCCTCCAGCCCCGTTTTTCTTTCTCAAGATTGCTTTGGCTATTCGAGGTCTTTTGTGTTTCCATACGTATTGTGAAATTTTTTGTTCTAGTTCTGTGAAAAATACCAGTGGTAGTTTGATAGGGATTTCATTGAATCTGTATATTGCTTTGGGTAGTATAGTCATTTTTACAATGTTGATTCTTCCAATCCAAGTACATGGTATATCTCTCCATCTGTTTGTATCATCTTTAATTTTTTCATCAGTGTCTTATAATTTTCTGCATACAGGTCTTTTGTCTCCATAGGTAGGTTTATTCCTAGGTATTTTATTCTTTTTGTTGCAATGGTAAATGGGCGTATTTCCTTAATTTCTCTTTCAGATTTTTCATCATTAGTGTATAGGAATGCAAGAGATTTCTAAGCATTAATTTTGTATCCTGGTACTTTACCAAATTGATTGATTAGCTCTAGTAGTTTTCTGGTGCATCTTTAGGATTCTCTATGTATAGTATTACATCATCTGCAAACAGTGACAGTTTTACTTATTCTTTTCCAATTTGGATTCCTTTTACTGCTTTTTCTTCTGATTGCTGAGGGTAAAACTTCCAAAACTATGTTCAATAATAGTGGTGAGAGTGGGCATCCTTGTCTTGTTCCTGATTTTAGAGGAAATGTGTTCAGTTTTTCACCATTGAGAATGATGTTGGCTGTGGGTTTGTCATATATGGCCTTTATTATGTTGAGGTAAGTCCCCTCTGTGCCTACTTTCTGGAGAAATTTTATCATAAATGGGTGTTGAATTTTTTGAAGGCTTTTTCTGCATCTATAGAGATTATCATATGGTTTTAATCCTTCTGCTTGTTAATATGGTGTATCACATTGATTGATTTCCGTATATTGAAGAATCCTTGCATTCCTGGGATAAACCACATATGATCATGGTGTATGATCCTTTTAATGTGCTGTTGGATTCTGTTTGCTAGTATTTGCTGAGGATATTTGCATCAATGTTCATCACTGATATTGGCCTTTCTCTGTGACATCTCTGTCTGGTTTTGGTATCACGGTGATGGTGGGCTTGTAGAATGAGTTTGGGAGTGTTCCTCCCTCTGCTATATTTTGGAAGAGTTTGAGAAGGATAGGTGTTAGCTCTTCTCTAAATGTTTGATAGAATTTGCCTGTGAAGCCGTCTGGTCCTGGGATTTTATTTGCTGAAAGATTTTTAATCACAGTTTCAATTTCAGTGCTTGTGACTGGTCTGTTTATATTTTCTACTTCTTTCTGGTTCAGTCTCAGAAGCTGGTGCTTTTTTAAGAATTTGTCCATTTCTTCCAGGTTGTCCACTTAATTGGCATATAGTTGTAGTAAACCCTCATGGTTCTTTGTATTTCTGCAAGGTCACTTGTTCTTCTTTTTCATTTCTAATTCTATTGATTTGAGTCTTCTCCCTTTTTCCTTGATGAGTCTGGCTAGTGGTTTATCAATTTTGCTTATCTTCTCAAAGAACCAGCTTTTAGTTTTATTGAGCTTTGCTACTGTTTCCTTCATTTCCTTTTCATTTATTTCTGATCTGATCTTTATGATTTCTTTCCTTCTGCTAACTTTGGGGTTTTTTTGATCTTCTTTCTCTAATTGCTTTAGGTGTAAGGTTAGGTTGTTTGAGATGTTTCTTGTTTCTTGAGGTAGGATAGTATTGCTCTAAACTTCCCTCTTAGAAGTGCTTTTGCTGCATCCCATAGGTTTTAGGTCATCGCGTTTTCATTTTCATATGTTTCCAGGTATTTTTTGATTTCCACTTTGATTTCTTCAGCGATCTCTTGGTTATTTAGTAGTGTATTGTTTAGCCTCCACGTATTTGTATTTTTACAGTTTGTTTTCCTGTAATTGATATCTAGTCTCATAGCATTGTGAGGGGAAAAGATACTTGACATGACTTCAATTTTCTTAAGTTTACCAAGGCTTGATTTGTGACCCAAGATATGATCTATCCTGGAGAATGTTCCATGAGCACTTGAGAAGAAAGTGTATTCTGTTGTTTTTGGATGGAATGTCCTATAAAAATCAATTAAGACCATCTTGTTTAATGTGTCATTTAAAGCTTGTGTTTCCTTATTTATTTTCATTTTGGATGACCTGTCCATTGGTGAAAGTGGGGTGTTAAAATCCCCTACTATGATTGTTTTACTGTTGATTTCCCATTTTATGGCTGTTAGCATTTGCCTTACATATTAAGGTGCTGCTATGCTGGGTGCATAAATATTTACAGTTGTTATATCTTCTTCTTGGATTGATCCCTTGATCATTATATAGTGTCCTTCTTTGTCTCTTGTAATAGTCTTTCTTTTAAAGTCTATTTTGTCTGATATGAGAAATGCTACTCCAGCCTTCCTTTTATTTCTATTTGCATGGAATACCTTTTCCCATCCCCTCATTTTCAGTCTGTATGTGTCCCTAGGTCTGAAGTGGGTCTCTTGTAGACAGCATATATATGGGTATCGTTTTTGTATCCATTCAGCCAGTTTGTGACTTTTGGTTGGATTATTTAATACGTTTACATTTAAGGTAATTATCGATATGTATGTTCCTATTACGATTTTCTTCATTGTTTTGGGTTTGGTTTTGTAGGGCTTTTCCCTCTCTTGTGTTGCTTGCCTAGAGTAGTTCCTTTAGCATTTGTTGCAAAGCTGGTTTGGTGCTGCTGAATTCTCAGCTTTTGCTTGTCTGTAAATGTTTTCATTTCTCCATCAAATCTGAATGAGATCCTTGCTGGTAGAGTAATCTTGGTGTAGGTCTTTCCCTTTCATTATTTTAAATATGTCCTGCCACTCTCTTCTGGCTTGCAGAGTTTCTGCTGAAAGATCTGCTATTAACCTTATGGGGATTCCTTGTTCTTTATTTTTTGCTTTTCTCTTGCTACTTTTAATATTTTTTCTTTAAGTTTTGATAGTTTGATTAATATGTGTCTTGGCATTTTCTCCTTGGATTTATCCTGTATGGGTTTCCTGCATTTCCTGGACTTGACTATTTCCTTTCCCACATTTGGGAAGTTTTCAACTATAATCCCTTCAAGTATTTTCTCAGTCCCTTCGTTTTTCTCTTCTTCTTCTGGGACCCCTATAATTTTAATGTTGTCCCAGAGGGCTCTGAGACTGTCCTCAATTCTTTTCATTCTTTTTTCTTTATTCTGTTCTGCAGTAGTTATTTCCACTATTTTATCGTTCAGGTCACTTATCCGTTCTGCCTCAGTTATTCTGCTATTGATTCCTTCTAAAGAATGTTTAATTTCATTCACTGTGTTGTTCATCATTGTTTCTTTGCTCTTTAGTTCTTGTAGGTCGTTGTTAAACATATCCTGTATTTTCTCCAGTCTATTTGGAAGATTTGGGATCATGTTTACTATCATTACTCTGAATTCTTTTTCAGGTAGACTGCCTATTTCCTCTTCATTTGTTTGGTCTGGTGGGTTTTTACCTTGCTCCTTCATCTGCTGCATATTTTCTGTCTCCCCACTTTGCTTAACTTACTGTGTTTGGGGTCTCCTTTTCGCAGGCTGAACGTTCGTAGTTCCCATTGTTTTGATGTCTGCCCCCAGGTGGGTAATGTTGGTTCAGTGGGTTGTGTAGGTTTCCTGGTGGAGGGGACTGGTGCCTGTGTTCTGGTGGGTGGGGCTGGACCTTGTCTTTCTAGTGGGCAGGGCTGTGTCCAGTTGTGTTTTTTGGTGTGTCAGTGAACTTATTATGACTTTAGGCAGCCTCTCTGTTAATGGGTGGGGTTGTGTTCCTGTCTTGCTAGTTGTTTGTCATCGGGCATCCAGCACTGGAGCTTGCTGGCCATTGGGTGGTGCTGGGTTTTAGTGTTGAGACAGAGATCTCTGGGAGAGCTCTCGCTGATTGATATTACTTGGGGCCGGGAGGCCTCTGGTGGTCCAATGTCCTGAACTCGGCTCTCCCACCTCAGAGTCTCAGGCCTGACACCAGGCCAGAGCACCAAGACCCAGTCAGTACACAGGTTGAAGAAAAGGGACAGAAAATGTAAGAAAAATATTAAAATTAAAATTAAAAAGTAAGAAATAATAAAAACAACAAGGAGAGAAACCAAATCAATAAACAAATCCACCAATGATAACAAGCACTAAAAACTATACTAAGATAAACATAAAAATCAGAAACATATCAGCTGCAGACAGCAAACCCCAAGTCTACAGTTGCTCCCAAAGTCTACCACCTCAAACTTTGGTTGATTCATTGTCTATTCACATATTCCACAGATGCAGGGCACCTCAAGTTGACTGTGGGGATTTAATCCGCTTCTTCTGAGGCTGCTGGGAGAAATTTCCCTTTCTCTTCTTTGTTGGCACAACTCCTGGGGTTCAGCCATGGTTTTGGCCCCACCTCTGCATGTAGGTTGCCCTCAGGCTTCTGTTCCCACCCAAACAGGATGGAGTTAAAGCAGCAGCTGATTAGGGGGTTCTGGCTCACTCATACTGGGGGGAGGGAGGGGCACCGTAGTTATAACTGCAATGTGGGGTGAACCTGCAGAGGCCGGCATAATGTTGCAACAGCCTGATGTGTGCCGTGTTTTTTCCCAAGGAAGCTGTCCCTGGAACACGGGACCCTGGCAGTGGCGGGCTACAGGCTCCCAGGAAGGGAGGTGTGGATAGTGACCTGTGCTTGCACACAGGCTTTTTGGTGGCTGCAGGAGCAGCCTTAGCATCTCATGCCCATCTCTGGTCTCCGCACTGATAGCCACGGCTCACACCCATCTCTGGAGCTCGTTTAGGTGGTGCTCTGAATCCCCTCTCCTTGCACACCCTGAAACAATGGTTTCTTGCCTCTTAGACAGGTCCAGACATTTTTCCAGACTCCTTACCGGCTAGCTGTGGCACACTAGCCCCCTTCAGGCTGTTCACGCAGCCAACCCCAGTCCTCTCCCTGGGATCTCACCTCCGAAGCCAGAGCCTCAGCTCCCAGCCACCACCTAACCGGGCAGGTGAGCAGACAAGCTTCTCAGGCTGGTGAGTGCTGGTCGGCACCAATCCTCTGTGTGGGAATCTCTCCGCTTTGCCCTCTGCACCCCTGTTGCTGCGCTCTCCTTCATGGCTCTGAAGATTCCCCCCACACACACACCCCTTCTGCACCAGTGAAGGGTCTTCCTAGTGTGTGGAAACTTTAAAGTATCTTAAAAAAGAATGGATATATGTATAACTGATTCACTTTGCTATACAGCAGAAACTAAGACAACACTATAAAGCAACGATACTCCAATAAAATTTTTTTAAAAAGAAAACAAACAAACAAAAAAAAGCAATTTCTCAAAGGCCAGAGAGACACCTGATATATTTGGCCAGGTCCTGGCTCTGAGACTGTTTTACAGGTCTAAGATCATTAAAGAGTTTTAATTTTCTTTATTGATTTTAAAGAAGCACTTCAATTCACCTTTAAATATTCTTCCCCTCTTCCCCTTTACATTATAAAATTTCCATCAAAAATCCTTAGAGCTTTGCACACATTCCTACAAAAGCAACTTCCTTTAATGCTTCTTTCACTTAACATTTAAAATCTAATAGTACTGCGGTCACTGCCATTCCCCAACGTCTAACCCATTATCATAGTTGGCTTTTTTCCTAGGATGTACTTAGAATAGCAACTGACCAGAGCCCAGGAAGAGCAGCCAGGTCCCCTAGCTTGCATCCAAGAAATCCAGCCCTGTTCTCAAACTCTCCCTTCTGTAGTTGGTTTCTAGGTATTCTGATCAATATCTAAGTAATTAAAATTTCTCATGATCAAAGTTCTGACCTTCACACTGGCTCTGCTTATCAGTAAAAACATGTCTTGATCTCCTTGTTGGTACCGGCCTGGAGGTTCGTACAGAATATCTCTAAGCCCCTGCCTCTCTCCCCTGTCCTTGACTTTGGTTCATGCTGTGTCTGCTGTGTCAGCCAAAATCATGCCCTTCACTCCCTCAGCTAATCCTCAACCAGCACCACTTCCCTTCCCTCTTCTTTAATGCTCCTCACATACTCTCTCAACTGCCATTTTAAATCGTCTGATATTTTGCTGATTCAGCTCTATATCTGGTTAGTTTTCCTTTTATGAAATCTTAAAAACAGGAAATCCAAATCCAATAATCCAATTTTGTATGCTCTGGGTATTTGTAAAGAAAATGTATTCTCTGCTTTGCCAACTGAGACAGTGACAGTCCTCTCTTTTTCAGGAAGCACCATCACTATTCTAAGCCTCTACATTCCCACACATAAATAAATAAAGGCTCCCTTCAAAGCTGAAATCTCTTTGACCCCTGAGTAGGGTTATTAAATATTCTTATTTTACATTTACCCACCAATTGACTACTGAGTGACTGCTATCATCAGGTATTGTGGAAGGTGCCAGGAATAAAGCAAAAAATCAGAGAGATATGGTCTCTGTCATCATGGGTCTTAAATAAGTAAATGGGCAATTGTAAAAAAAGTTGCAGTTAAACAGAGGCTTGTCCACAGCTATGTACTGATATGTAAGAACTATCTACCCAAGACAGAAATTTAGAGCCTAGAGAAAGGCATAGGTTGATCCGAATTCCCATCTATAATGAAGATCAGGAAAGCCACTGCTGTCTTGGGGCCAAACAAACATAGACAGTCACTCAGCAAGTGTCTGAGTGTCCCCCTATCCAGATCTCAGGGACACTGAGATCATCTCTACCTTCTAGTTTACTTTCTACATTGGATTTTTGTGCTCAAAATCCAAAACCACTTCTCTGGCCACTTTCTCAATCCAAGGCATAAAAGAAATATGAAACCCTTTAGCAGATTAAAACTTTCTTAGAGAGCTAAAATCACCATGTGGACTGGATTCCATCAATATTATGCACTGCCAAGTGTCAAGTGCTATGGTAGTGTAACTATAAGATTTCAACCCAAGTTATCGTGATAGATTGGCAAGAGTTGCTCCAGGCAACACTGGTCTGCCCCAATCATCAACTCACTTGGTCTTCCAAAATACTCTTACTGACCATCTATCAAATAGTAAGAGCAATGAGAATAGTTAAATTTCAGAATCTGTCCATATAAAATGGTCAACTTGCAGATTCAGTGCAATCCAAAAATTTTAGTCAAAAAAGAGAACTAATGGATATAGTTTTAAGTAACTGTGGTCCACATCAGAATGTTATAGAAAGAGCAGACCTTAGAGTTTACCAATCTTCCATCTAACCTAGAGAAGAGAAAGCTGAGACCAAAGAATTTAACCAACATGCTCAATGCTGCATAATTGATAAGAAAGCCCAGACTGGAATCATTATATCCTTGAATCTGAGTTTTTAAAGGACAATAAATAATCTTACAAGACTAGCCCATAGTAAACATTTACAGAACGTTTTCTAGGTTCAAGATACTCTCCGAAGGCTGCCCCTCCTTATTTCATTGCACTGTGATAGATATTAAATGTAATAATGGATGTGAAGAGTAGTATAAACTGTTCAGCACTTAACAATTATAATAGTGATTGTAATATTTGCATCATTACACCCTCTCCCATTTCCATCAAGGTGAGATAACACAAAGTTCCCTGAAGATATTTACTAACTGAAGGAACTAGTAAAACAATAAAAATAACACAAAACTTTACCATAGAAATAATTTTCTGAGCTGTTTATTTATATCTCCTAATTTTGTTTGCCTTTTTACTTCAGTGTAATTGCATAGGCATTTTATTCACCTCTACTTTTCATGCAGCACGAAGCAGCATACTGGAGCATAATAAATAATATATAGCAATATAATCATATCAAAGTAGAGTATACATCAAAGCCTAAAGAAAGAACTGTTCAGAACTTGCATAATCGGATGCATCAGAGGAAAAGAATATGGGATAACTATGTTGGGAAAGAAACTATGTTTGTTCATATAATGTTATATTCTATTTGCTAATTATGTATTTCATATGGAATAAAGTCACAGCATATGAGATTTAGAAATATGATGAGAAATCATATAAACTCATCCCATCACTTTTTAAGATGAGTTTTTGGAGAAGTTAAGTTTATTTCTTATCTTCAAACAGATACCAAGTCAGTTATCCAAGAGTAAACTCAAGTCAGACAGACTGGCTCCAAAAACAGCTCAAGGTTACTACCAGTATGGTTGTGTTCATATCTTCACAGTTTTGTACAAGTCAAGAGTGTCCTTGCTATGACATCCAGAAGTGTAAAGGTTAGATTGGGAAATCCATCATAAAAAGGCAAAAATAAATATGCACTTAAAACTGTAACACCTAATAACAATAGCAAACATTTATTGTGCTTCCTCTGTGCAAACACTGCTCCAAGTCTTTTACACTGTAATAACTCAGCTAATATTCACATTAACTCAATAAAATGGGTTAATTAATGTTGGCATGTTGTATTTGATGAAGCTAAATGACACAGTGGTTAAATAACTTGCCTAAAACGAAACCTGCCAGAAACTGGCTAGAGAGCCCACGTTTACTGTATGAATTGCAGTAACTTTAATGCCAGCTTCCTGGCTCCAGAGCCATTCTTAGACTAATAAGGCCTACTGTCTATTGGTAATTAGTCCATGGCATAATTGTCTTATTTCCTCCTTCTACAATTGAACAGCAGAGCCTCTTCATGAAGAAGACGAGCATCTCCTCCTATGCCAAATTCCAAACTCCTCTGCAAATATGTTAGTCTACTCATTCTCTTCTCCCTTTCCTGCCTTGATATTCTCTTTCATAATGGTCTCTTAAATCAACATTTACACATACGCAGTACATTCCCCAAACCCTCCTTCAACTCACATCCTTTTCCAAACATTCTCCCAAATACAGAATCTCCCTGACTCCTTCAGAAGCTAATTATTTAAAGCAGTTCTGTTTATGCAGGCTGTTTTCTCCTTATCAATTACCCATTGATGCTGCAACCCACAAAAATCCACCTTAGTTATATTTATACATTGATTAATCCCCACACTGTAAATCTATACCTAGAATCTCTTTCCTAAGCTCTAAACTTATAGATCTAATCAATTCAACTAGCTACTCCACTAGGGTGACCTCAGGATTCTCCGACTCAGCACATGTAAAACTAAACTTCTCTTTTCCCTCTTAAGTGACCAATCACAGTGAATGATACCACCATCAAGGCAATCTAGGCCTTTCTTATATGCACCTCAAAACCCTTCCAGCCTTTACCCATTACCCAGTTCCAAAGCCACTGTCACATTTTTTGGTATTTGTTACAGTAGCACCCCACTATGAGAAAAATCTTTGAGTACTCTTACCCTTTCTGCCCTCTCTCTACCTCTCACACATTTTCTACCTATCACCAAGTCTTGTCAATTCCACCTCCTAAATATTTTTCCAATCAGCTATTTGAGTGCTAGTAGCCTTGTTTAGGTTGCCATCAATTTATGCCTATGAATTAGTTTCCTATGGCTGCCATGACAAATTACCACACACTTAGTAGCTTAAAATAACACCAATTTTTTTTCTTACGATTCTATAGGTCAGAAGTCTGACATGGGTCCCACTGGGCTCAAATCAAGGGATCAGCAGAACTGTGTTCCTTTCAGTAGGCTCTAGAAAAGAATCCATTTATTTTCCTCTTTCACTTTCTAGCGACCATTCATATTCTTAGGCTTGTTGTCCCCTTCTTCTATCTTCAAAGCCAGTAATCTAGCATCTCTCTGACCCAGCTGCTCTCCTCCAATATCTTTCTCTAACAATAAGCTGGGAAAAGCTCTCTATGTTTAAGGACCCATGTGATTAGATTGGGCCATTTGGATAATCCAGGTTAATCTCCACATTCCAAGGTCCTTAATCACTTCTGCAAAGTCTCTTTTTCCATATAAGGTAACATTCACAGGTTTTGGGTGTTAGGACTTGGATATCTTTGGGGCCATTATTCTGACTACCACTGTCCAGATTACTCAAATAGCCTCCTAACTGATGTTTCCACATTTACCCTTTCTCCCTCCAAAGCATCGCCTATGTGCCACCAAAATAGCCTCCTACGGTACAAATGCCTTTCTTAAAATCTTTCAATAGCTTCCCACTAATCTCCAGATAGAGCACCCAGTTATGTTAGGTGAGCCAGACACAACAAGAGGGAGCCCAGGCAAGAGAGCTATTTGGTCCAGCCACTGTGCACTTTCATATAAGTTCTTAGATTGTTTTTAATCACCAAATGAGATCATTCCCAGTTGTATTTTTATAAGATTATTACTTTATCAGTACAAATATTTTAAATAGAATATAAATTTAAATATAAATGGTCTGAAATCAACACAGCTCCACATCTTGAAGTGAGCACCATGGTGCTAAAAGAGCTCCAGAAAAACCACTCTATCTCTAGGAGGAAGAACTGGAGGGGTGATCTTTAACACAGAGAAAGAGTGCAGAAATCCCACATTTTTTTCTTTTCCCTCCATTTCCTTGTACCCCAACCCACAAGAAATCTTGTGAGGGTGGCGACAGAGATAGAGAACAAGCAGTCTACAATGGAAACTCATAGGAGCCAAAATTTTAAAGGAAGATAATTTTCCTTTCCCTTCAGTAGTGCTGTAGTTCCAACAGGATGGGATCCACCTGTAAAGGAGGGCTCCGGGGAACCACAAAGTACTGGGGATGTTACAGAAACAGAGGAGCTTGAAGAATTGATCCCATGAAGTTATTTATGAACTCTGGGCTCAAATCCATGCCACAGATGCATGAATCTGATACATATTAACAGCATACCTAAGACTTTGAGAACTGAACTAACGACAGACCACTGTTAAGGTCCCACACTGTCCACTGGGTGGTGCACATTGGAAACAGATGCAAAGCTCTCTACAATGGTTTTGAAATCTACACTGACTTTGAAATCTCAGCCCACAGAAGTAGATTTGGAAGTTGCAGCATGACCCTAATCAGGTAAACTGCCTACTAAAACAAAAACATCAAGATTTTCCATTGGGCTTAAATAAGACTCAGAGTCTCAGAACATATATTTAAATGTCCAAAATTCAAGTGAAAATTATTCAGCATTGGAAGACCCTTGAACAGTTGAACTCTCGTGAGAAAAGACAATCTACTCATACCCATGTTAAGATGACACAAACAGGGCTTCCCTGGTGGTGCAGTGGTTGAGAGTCCGCCTGCCGATGCAGAGGACACGGGTTCGTGCCCCGGTCCGGGAAGATCCCACATGCTGCGGAGCGGCTGGGCCCGTGAGCCATGGCCACTGAGCCTGCGTGTCCGGAGCCTGTGCTCCGCAATGGGAGAGGCCACAACAGTGAGAGGCCCGCGTACAGCAAAAAAAAAAAAAAAAAAGAAGATGACACAAACATTGCAATTATCATTCAAAGATTTTAAATCATCTACTAGAAAAATAATCAAATGATTAACTGCACATATATATATATTTTTTAATACAATTTTTTTTTTTTTTTTTTTTTGGCTGTGTTGGCCCTTGGTTACTGTGCAGGGGCTTTCTCTAGTTGCGGCCAGTGGGGGCTACTCTTTGTTGCAGCATGTGGGCTTCTCACTGCGGTGGCTTCTCTTGTTGCGGAGCATGGGCTCAGTAGTTGTGGCTCAGGGGCTTAGTTGCTCCGTGGCATGTGGGATCTTCCCAGACCAGGGCTTGAACCAGTGTCCCCTGCATTGGCAGGCAGATTCCTAACTGCAGTGCCACCAGGGAAGCCCTGCAAACATTCTTGAAACAAATTTTAAAGTAGAAAAATTTACCAAAGAAAAATATACAAAGAAAACCAAAATGGAAATTTGAGAACTGAAAAATGCAATAAGTGAAATTAAAGGAAAAAAACCCACTGAATACACTCAACAGCAAAATGACAATAATAGTAAAAATATTAGGTGAACTTAAATTAATAGATATGATCTAATCTAAAGATTAAAAAAAGATTTTTAAAAACATAAACAGAGTATCAGGAACTTGAGAGACAATAACAAAGATCTAATATCTGTGTCCCTGAAGTTATGGAAAAAGAGAAAGAGTATGGTATAGAAAAAGTATATGAAAAAATAATGACTAAAAACCTCTGGAAAAGTTGAATAAGGTAGAAATCCATGTATCTATACTGATGAAAGAAAAAGGGAAACAGAGAGAGAATCAGACAGACACAAGAAGAGAGAATATGAGAAAGTCATTCTTTACTGTAGAAGGCAAAATATTATACATAGAAGGAATGATGGTTTTCAAAAATCAAGTGCTAAAACCAGCAGGAAAAAGCTTAACAAGGAATCATTACTTACAAAACCTCCTTACAAAATACCTTTTAATTACAAAGAAAATAATGCCAACCTTATAGTGGAGAAATTTGATGGAAGACATTTTAAAAAAGTGATTAATGTAACATCACCATAACTGGCATAATTATGAAAAAGAGAGAGAAAAATGAAGAGAGAAAAACATCATTATCTATGGCAAGTGTGTATCAGATAATTGCAAGACAATAACCCAAACAGGACAACTAGATTTTCTTCTCTTTCACTCTTCTTCACTTGGCAAAAACAAAAACAAAAACAAAACACTCTTATAGAGATAGAAAATGTGTTCCTTTAGGGAACAGCAGAAGTGCCTCTTGACAACAGCTCTTAGATCAAATGCAAAATGAAGCTGAATGGAAAGAATTAGAATCAGGGAGACCAGGTTTATGTTTTAACTCAGCTATGTGGTAGCTTTGTAGTTTGGGGAAAGAAAGTTAACTTCTCAGAACTTCACCGTTTACGTTATGAAATGACTTACAGGGTTATTTTTGAGAAACAAATGAAGTAAAATATGTATAAATGCCAAGCACATTACCTGCCATGAAGTTGATAAGTAATACATTTAATTTAATTAGTTGGAGAGGGATACTGTGAACTATTTCCTCTGTAGGGATGAGCAGAAACTGTCATTTTATAGGACTTGGGAAAGTTTCCATCAGTCACGAAGGAGGTTTTCTCTTGCCTTGGGCAGGATAATTTATTAACTAATTAAAGAGCAAAAGTATGGGGAAAAAATTAAGATTTCTAGGACTTCAAATGAAGTCATTTCTAAAGACTGCAGGTTTAAAGCCTGCATTTAACTCTGTTCCCTCCTAAAACTCTACCAAAATAAGGGTAAAGAATGTTTTTGAAGCCATCCAACCATGAGAAAAAAGAAGATGTGAGGGGACACAAGAGCAATAAAACTATGGAATCTGAAAAGCAAATGAACCAAGTAATATTGACAGCAAACTTGAGAAAGCTAGATCCTGAGTTGAAAGTAGGCCAAACTTAGAAGGAACCTAATTTTCCTTTCAAGACTCCCAGAAGGCTCAAAAATTGGTGGCCCTATTGTCTCTAAAATGGAGACAAAAAAGGGCTGAAATCAGCCAAACTGTCTGAAAATATATTTAATAAGTTCAACCCCAAACCCCATCTTTTTTTCTCCACAGCTAGAAAATGATTTATTCCCATCCCCCCCAAAACTCCTGGGGTTTTTCTGAAAATGTAATACAAAAGGTTTACAAACTGGGGAAAACCAAGCACAATTTAGGCTCGATTTCAGTAAACTGGGGTACCAAGTGAAAATTCCCACACTAGATTTTGATACCCATGCCTTCACCCCTCATTGAGCTTCCAGAATTCTAGCAGCCAAGATTATGTTCTATAGGTAAGAACGAGCCTAACTAGTCCATGGAACATCACCAGGAGATATATTAACATCAGGGTTCTCCCAACTAATCAAGCCTCATTCATTCAAATAGAGCTTTTTAATCACTTCTTTTGGTGTTCCAATTATTCCAAGGAACAACATGCAGCAGACAAAGAATTAAGTTTAACTATGATTAGTAATTTACCAGGTGGCCTGAAAAGACAAGTTAAGGGAGTCAAGAATATTTGTAAGAGAGCACTTATTGTGTTGGACTGTGAAAACGAAATTGCTCAAAATGGAAGTTAGAAAATGAGAGGGTGGTACATGAGGAGATGGGATAGACTCAATAAGGTCTCTAAGCAGCAAAAGCTTATTAGACTGAGTGTATCGGGAGAATGGAGCTTCAAAGACAGGATACAGTAAAGAATAAGATCCTTAAAATTTCGGTTTGAGAAGTATTATTGAAGGTGCTGGCACATATGTTCGTGGCTGTGGCGAAGTAGGATTAGATGGGAAGGAGGAAACTATGGTTGCAGTTGATGAGGTCATGTTGCAAGTGATAGGCATATAACTATCTTAAGCACACCCAAACCATTTTAAACAAAATATAGGCGATATTGCCTCATAACTGAAAAGCCCATGAATGCAACTAATATCTGGGAATTGTACAATAAATATCTTTAAACTCAGACACTCTCTCTTGGCTCCTCTTTCCTCTGAATTCTTTCTCAGGCAGCTGACTCCAGGTTAATATTCATTGATTCAATGGATAAACTATAAATTATATCAAACCTCTTCTGTTTACTACAAAATGTCTTTTCCTTACTGTCCATTGCTTTCTCTATTTATCAAAGAAAAGGTGGCATCCCTTTTTCTTTCTAAGTTTAAGTTCTACATGTTTTGTTTTCTTTAGAGCTTAAGTTCTACATATATATTCTCATTTCTTCCCAGAATCTCTAAAACTACTTTGTATAAATTACCCTCCTACAGTTTAAGCATCATGCTCTCTACTTGATCCTTCCTTGATTGAACTGCAAAGGTTTATATTTTCCTATCCTGAAAACAAAAACAATTTTAAAAGGCTTCTCTCAAGACGGCTACCCCTTCACACTCCCGTTCTCTTTTTCTTCTTCCTTGCCAAATTTCTGTTAAAATGCAGTCTGTATTTTCTGCTTTTCCCTACTTTATAATCAAACTTTCCCCCAAACCTCTTACAGTCCAATTCTTCCTCCAACATAGTCATAAATTTGCTGTTTGAAAAGTCAATTATGATTTTCCATACATATTCCATGGTCCAGGTCTGATTTCAGTTTCCATCTCATGACCCCAACCAGCCTTATTAAGCTCATTTCAAATTTTTATTCTTAACATCCTATCAAATCTACTTCCATTTTAACTCACCTATTTCTGTAAATGGTCTCCCAATTTCCCAAGAAAACAGATGGAAAACACAGAGTCAAATGGCAAGAATCCTTTGTCTTCCTCCCTCTTCACTAGTAACCAATCACTAAGTAGTCTCACTTTTGCCTATGGCAACTGTCCCTTCTTTTCCTTCCTCACTCCCAAATTCTACTTAAAACTCCCTGTGTAGCAAACAGACTATTACACCTACTACAATTTCACAAATCTAGTTGCCTTTTCAATTCATCCTTCACAATGCCACTGGTGTATATTCTTAAGGACAATCAATACCATACCTCTCTTCCCTTTAAAAATGTTCCTTAGCTCCTCACTTCCTACAAACAAACATTTCCAAACTCTGGAGAACAGTATTTGTTTTGTCATGATTTTCCTCAGCCGCTAGAGTGAAATGAAACGATTATAGAAAGTGGAGTCCAGAGACCCAGTCTCAAATCCAGCTCTACCACCTTCTTTTAAATAATACTTTTAACATTGTATACATAGAATATAATATCTATAAAATATGCAGAAGGTTTCAAGAAAAACAAGAGATAAAGTTTAACTTGTCCAAGACTGATCACTTAAAGGTCCACTTGCCAGCAAACGAGTTTGTCTCCTTCAAAGTCCCAGAGAAACTGACATGACCAAGTGCTTAAAATAACTCTTCTTGGTCAATAACAAGCCTTGTCTGCACCTGCACAACTTGTCATGTGAGGCCAGGTGCTAACGCTTTCCCAAACATGAATACTTAGATGACAGGTAAAGGCTGGAGACAAGGTTCCACAGCATCACATTACTATTATATCTCAGCTTCTGTTCACACCAGGGAAAGGATCAAGACTTTCCTAACAATGCAGGTTCAAAGCACCATAGCCAAGGGTCAGGGTCCCTCTCCTGCAATCTGACGTCAGGTCCTGCCAGATGGCTCTGCACTCCCTAAAATGTAATGGAAAACATGGGACTTGCACATTTTCTACTATTCTGTCAGCATCACTGTTCCCCAAAAAACTACATCAGTAAGACTGGTATACACTGCTTATGCATCTTCCCCTGTTGCTTGATAGCCATGCCATAAACACTTATATACTCCCAATTCTGTTCTAATGCTTTACAGCTGGGATACTTCTGAAAGTCACATAACATTTTTGAACTTCAACTTCCTTACCACAGTAGAATACAAATACATTTCTTTCGAGATAGCCTCATCCAAGAGAGGGAAGACAGCAGAAGCAAGAAGAATTATAAACCTGCAGCCTGTGGAACAAAAATCACATTCACATAAAGACAAGATGAAAAGGCAGAGGGCTATGTACTAGATGAAGGAACAAGATAAAACCCCAGAAAAACAACTAAATGAAGTGGAGATAGGCAACCTTCCAGAAAAAGAATTCAGAATAATGATAGTGAAGATGATCCAAGACCTCAGAAAAAGAATGGAAGCAAAGACCAAGAAGATGCAAGAAATGTTTAACAAAGACCTAGAAGAAATAAGAACAAAAAAACAGAGATGAGCAATACAATAACTGAAATGAAAACTACACTAGAAGGAATCAATAGCAGAATAACTGAGGCAGAAGAACGGACAAGTGACCTGGAAGACAGAATGGTGGAATTCACTGCCACAGAACAGAATACAGAAAAAAGAATGAAAAGAAATGAAGACTGCCTACAACATTAAGTGCAAAAATATTTGCACTACAGGGCTCCCAGAAGGAGAAGAGAGAGAGAACGGACCCAAGAAAACATCTGAAGAGATTACAGTCGAAAACCTCCCTAACATGGGAAAGGAAATAGCCACCCAAATCCAGGAAGTGCAGACAGTCCCATACAGGATAAATCCAAGGAGAAACACATCGAGATACCCAGAAAACAAATTGGCAAAAATTAAAGACAAAGAAAAATTATTGAAAGCAGCAAGGGAAAAACAACAAATAACATACAAGGGAACTCCTATAAGGTTAACAGCTGATTTCTCAGCAGTAGCTCTACAAGCCAGAAGGGACTGGCATGATATACTTAAAGTGATGAAAGGGAAAAACCTACAACCAAGATTACTCTACCCAGCAAGGATCTCATTCAGATTTGATGGAGAAATCAAAAGCTTTACAGACAAGCAAAAGCTAAGAGAATTCAGCACCACCAAACCAGCTTTACAACAAATACTAAAGGAACTTCTCTAAGTGAGAAACACAAGAGAAGAAAAGAACCTACAAAACCAAACCCAAAACAATTAAGAAAATGGACATAGGAACATACATATCGATAATTACCTTAAACGTGAATGGATTAAATTTTCCAACTGAAAGACACAGGCTCGCTGAATGGATACAAAAACAAGACCCATCTATATGCTGTTTACAAGAGACCCACTTCAAACCAAGGGACACATACAGACTGAAAGTGAGGGGATAGAAAAAGATATTCTATGCAAATGGAAACCAAAAGAAGCTGGAGTAGCAATACTCATATCAGATAAAATAGACTTTAAAATAAAGAAACTGCTAACAGCTATAAAAGAGGAAATTGACAGTAATGGAATAACAGTGGGGGACTTTAACACCTCACTTACACCAATGGACAGATCATCCAAAATGAAAATAAATAAGCAAACAGAAGCTTTAAATGACACAATAGACCAGATAGATTTAATTGATATTTATATGACATCCCATCCAAAAAAACAGCAGATTACACTCTCTTCTCAAGTGCACACAGAACATTCTCCTGGATAGATCACATGTTGGGTCACAAATCAAGCCTCAGTAAATTTAATAAAATTGAAACCATATCAAGCACCTTTCCTGACAGCAATGCTATGAGATTAGAAATCAATTACAGGAAAAAAAAGTAAAACACACACAAACATGGAGGCTACACAGTACGTCACTAAATAACAAAGAGATCACTGAAGAAATCAAAGAGGAAATCAAAAAATACCTACAGACAAATGACAATGAAAACACGATGATCCAAAATCTATGGGATGCAGCAAAAGCAGTTCTAAGAGGGAAGCTTATAGCTATACAAGCCTACCTCAAGAAACAAGAAAAATCTCAAATAAACAGTCTAACCTTACACCTGAAGGAACTAGAGAAAGAAAAACAAACAAAACCCAAAGTTACCAGAAGGAAAGAAATCATAAAGATCAGAGCAGAAATAAATGAAATAGAAACAAAGAAAACAATAGCAAAGATCAATAAAACTAAAAGCTGGTTCTTTGAGAAGATAAAATTGATAAACCATTAGCCAGACTCATCAAGAAAGAGGGGGAGAGGACTCAAATCAATAAAATTAGAAATGAAAAAGGAGAAGTTACAACAGACACCACAGAAATACAAAGCATCCTAAGAGACTACTACAAGCAACTCTATGCCAATAAAATGGACAACCTGGAAGAAACTGATAAATTCTTAGAAAGGTGTAAGCTTCCAAGACTGAACCAGGAAGAAACAGAAAATATGAACAGACCAATCACAAGTAATGAAATTGAAACTATGATTTAAAATCTTCCAACAAACAAAAGTCCAGGACCAGATGGCTTCACAGGTGAATTCTATCAATCATTTAGAGAAGAGCTAACACCCATCCTTTTCAAGCTCTTCCAAAAAATTTCAGAGGAAGGAACACTCCCAAGCTCATTCTATGAGGACACCATCACCCTGATACCAAAACCAGACAAAGATATTACAAAAAAAGAAAATTACAGACCAGTATCACTGATGAATATAGATGCAAAAATCCTCAACAAAATACTAGCAAACAGAATCCTACAACACATTAAAAGGATCATACACCATGATCAACTGGGATATTTACCCCAGGGATGCAAGGATTCTTCAATATATGCAAATCAATCAATGTGATACACCATATTAACAAATTGAAGAGGAAAAACCATATGATCATCTCAATAGATGCAGAAGAAGCTTTTGACAAACTTCAACACCCATTTATGATAAAAGCTCTCCAGAAAGTGGGAATAGAGAGAACCTACCTCAACATAATAAAGGCAATATACGACAAACCCACAGCAAACATCATTCTCAATGGTGAAAAACTGAAAGCATTTCCTCTAAGATCAGGAACAAGACAAGGATGTCCACTCTCACCACTATTATTCAACATAGTTTTGAAGTCCAAGCCACACCAATCAGAGAAGAAAAAGAAATAAAAGGAATACAAATTTGAAAAGAGAAGTAAAACTGTCACTGTTTGCAGAGGACATGATACTATACATAGAGAATCCTAAAGATGCCACCAGAAAACTACTAGAGCCAATCAATGAATTTGGTAAAGTTTCAGGATACAAAATTAATGCACAGAAATCTCTTGCATTCCTATACACTAATGATGAAAAATCTGAAAGAGAAATTATGGAAACACTCCCATTTACCACTGCAACAAAAATAATAAAATACCTAGGGAGACAAAAGACCCATATGCAGAAATGTATAAGACACTGATGAAAGAAGTTAATGATGACACCAGCAGATGGAGAGATATACTCTGTTCTTGGATTGGAAGAATCAATATTGTGAAAATGACTATACTACCCAAAGCAATCTACAGATTCAATGCAATCCCTATCGAATTACCAATGGCAGTTTTTACAGAACTAGAACAAAAAATCTTAAAATTTGTATGGAGACACAAAAGACCCTGAATAGCCAAAGCAGTCTTGAGAGAAAAAAACGGAGCTGGAAGAATCAGACTCCCTGACTTCAGACTATACTACAAAGCTACAGTAATCAAGACAATATGGTACTGGCACAAAAACAGAAACATACATCAATGGAACAAGATAGAAAGCCAAGAGATAAACCCACGCACCTTTGGTCAACTAATCCATGACAAAGGAGGCAAAGATATACAATGGAGAAAAGACAGTCTCTTCAATAAGTGGTGCTGGGTAAACTGGACAGCTACATGTAAAAGAATGAAATTAGAACACTCCCTAACACCATACACAAAAATTAACTCAAAATGGATTAGAGACCTAAAAGTAAGACTGGACACTATAAAATCTTGGAGGAAAACATAGGAAGAACCCTCTTTGACATAAATCACAGCAAGATATTTTTTGATCCACCTCCTACAGTAATGGAAATAAAAACAAAAATAAACAAATGGGACCTAATGAAACTTCAAAGCTTTTGCACAGCAAAGGAAACCATAAACAAGATGAAAAGACAACCCTCATAATGGGAGAAAATATTTGCAAATGAATCAATGGACAAAGGTTTAATCCCCAAAATATATAAACAGCTCATGCAGCTCAATATTAAAAAAACAAACGACCCAGTCCAAAAACGGACAGAAGACCTAAGTAGACATTTCTCCAAAGAAGACATACAGATGGCCAAGAAGCACATGAAAATCTGCTCAACATCACTAATTATTAGAAAAGTGCAAATCAAAACTACAATGAGGTATCACCTCACACCAGTTAGAATGGGCAACATCAGAAGATCTACAAACAACAAATGGTGGAGAGGGTGTGGAGAAAAGGGAACCCTCTTGCACTGTTGGTGGGAATGTAAATTGATACAGCCACTATGGAGAACAGTATGGAGGTTCCTAAAAAAACTAAAAATAGAATTAGTATATGATCCAGCAATCCCGCTACTGGGCATATACCTGGAGAAAACGATAATTCAAAAAGACACACGCACCCCAATGTTCATTGCAGCACTATTTACAATAGCCAGGTCATAGAAACAACCTAAATGCCCACTGACAGACGAATGGATAAAGAAGATGTGGTACATATATACAATGGAATATTACTCAGCCATAAAATGGAACGAAATTGGGTCATTTGTAGAGACGTGGATGGATCTAGAGACTGTCATACAGAGTGAAGTAAGTCAGAAAGAGAAAAACAAATATCGTATATTAACGCATATATGTGGAACCTAGAAAAATGGTACAGATGAACCAGTTTGCAGGGCAGAAATTGAGACACAGATGTAGAGAAGAAATCTATGGACACCAAGGGGGGGAAAGCAGCGGGGGCATGGGGGTGGTGTTGTGATGAATTGGGCAATTGGGACTGACATGTATACACAGATGTGTATAAAATTGATGATTAATAAGAACCTGCTGTATAAAAAAATAAAATAAAAGTTAAAAAAATACATTTTTTTCTTTTTTTATTATAGTTGATTTACAATGTTTGTGTTAGTTTCAGGTGTACATTATAGTGATTCAGTTATTTTTTTCTCATTATATCCCATTATAGGTTATTACAAGATACTGAATATAATTCTCCATGTGATACAGTAAATCCATGTTGCTTATCTACTTTACATACAGTAGTTTGTATCTGTTAATCCCATACTCCTAATTTATCCCTCCCTCTCTCCCTCTCCTCTTTTGTAACTGTGAGTTTGTTTCCTATGTCTGTGATGTCTGTGAGTATATTTCTGTTTTGGGAATAAGTTCATTTGCATCCGTTTTTCAGATTCCACATAGAAGTGATATTGTATGATATTTGCCTTCTCTCTCCGACTTTCTTCACTTAATATAGTAATCTCTAGGTCCATCCATGTTGCTACAAATAACAATATTTATTCTTTTCTATGGCTGAATAATATTCCATTGTGTGTGTGTGTATAAATATACACCACACCACATACACCACATCTTCTTAGGCCAATCATCTGTTGATGGGCATTTGGGTTATTTCCATGTCTTGGCTAATGTAAATACCGCTGCTATGAACATTGGGATGCATGTATCTTTTCTAATTCGAGTTTTCATTTTTTCTGGATATATATCCAGGAGTGGGATTGATGGATCATATGGTATCTCTATTTTTAGTTTTTAAAAGAAGCCCCATACTTTTCCAAAGTGTGTGCACCAATTTACATTCCCACCAACAGTATATGAGAGTTCCCTATTCTCCACACCTTCTCCAGCATCTATTTTTTGTAGACTTTTTTTTGTGTGTGTGTGGTACGCGGGCCTCTCACTGTTGTGGCCTCTCCGGTTGCGGAGGGCAGGCTCCAGACGCGCAGGCTCAGCGGCCATGGCTCATAGGCCCAGCCGCTCCGTGGCATGTGGGATCTTCCCGGACCGGGGCACGAACCCGCGTCCCCTGCATCGGCAGGCGGACTCAACCACTGTGCCACCAGGGAAGCCCTATTTTTTGTAGACTTTTTGATGATAGCCTTTCTGTCACAATGAGGTATTGCCTTATACTGGTGTGAGGTGATACCTCATTGTGGTTTTGACTTGCATTTCTCTAATAATTAGTGGTTTTGAGCATCTTTTCATGTGCCTGTTGGCCATCTGGATGTCTTGCTTGGAAAAATGTCTCTTTAGATCTTCTGCCCATTTTTTAATTGGGTTGTTGGTTTTCTCAACATTGAGTTGTAAAAATAATGTATTGCTGTGACTAAAAATTATATTATGAAAATGCCAATTCAGTACTTATTACAAAATTAAATTCAAAATGGTGAATTGAATAAAATCCAATTCTATAAAATATTTCAGGTTATCGATCAGGAAAATAGAGTTTAATCAAGAAAATTAATGGATTTCTTAAATATAGGAGGTCAGAACACACCAAATTAATCAAAGGCAAAGAACAGTATTTATCAAGTTACTTACTTTCACTGTCATTAATAGAATACAAAAAAAAATTACGTGCATTTATGAACAAGAGACATTATGAAAAGCATACTTTAAAACATACTAGAGGGTCATAACTAGGCATCTATGTTATATTTTATTGCTACATGTTCAGAGTTCTTATCTCTTATAAGCAGTGTTCCACCAAAGTGTCAAAATCACATACTACTTGAATTAAAGAGCTATTTTTTAAGACATGAACAATTTTTTCATTAAGAACCTACTGTCTGCATTGCCTGGGCAAAGGGTTATGAGGAATACAGATATATAAGAAATGTAAGATGAATCATGCTTATGAAAAAATAGCATGGCTTTCCGACTTGATCAATAGATTCAACATAATCCTAATCAAAATCTCAGCAAGTTATTTTGTGAATATTGACGAGCTGCTTCTAAAGCTTATATGGAGAAGCAAAAGACCCAGAATAGCCAACACAATAATGAAGGTGAAGAACAAAGTTGGAGGACAAACGTTACCCTATTTCAAGACCTACTATAAAGCCGTAGTAATCAAGACAGTGTGATACTGACCAAAGAATAAACAAATAGATCAATGGAAGAGAATAGGGAGCCCACAAATAGACCCCATAAATATAGCCAACTGATATTTTACAAGGAAGCAAAGGCAATACAATGGAGCAAAGGTAGTATTTTCAACAAATGGGGCTAGAACAACTGGACATCCACATGCCAAAAAAAAAAAAAAAATGAATACAGGCAGAGAATTTATACCCTCACAAAAATTAAGTGAAAATGGATCACAGACCTAAATGTAAAATGCAAAACTATAAAACTAAAGGATAAGCACAAGAGAAAACCTAGATGACTATGGACATGGCAAGGTCTTTTTAGATACAACACAAAAGGCACGAGCTATGAAAAAGAATTTTTTAAAGCAGAACTTAATTAAAATTTTAAAATTCTGGGAAAGACAAGGTCAAGAGAACAAGAAAAGCCACATACTGGAAGAAAATATTTACAAAAGACATGTCTGATAAATGACTGTTATCCAAAATATATAAAGAACACTTGAAACTCAACACTAAGAAAAAAATTCAACTAAAAAATGAGCCAAAGACCTTAACATACATCTCACCAAAGAAGTTATATAGATGGCAAATAAGCACATGAGAAGATGTTCCACACCCTATGTCATTTGGGAAATACAAATTAAAACAATGATGAGACATCACTATGCACCTATTGGAATAGCCAAGTCCAGAACGCTAACACCACCAAAGCTGACCCAAGATTCAGGGAAAAGGGTGTGGTCTATTCTTTGATTCCTCTTTCATTCTTTCTTACTGCCCATAATGTCACGGGTGAAAGAGAGGGAAAGAGTTTCTGTTTTTGTTGATTGTTTCTTGTTTCTTCTTCCCTGCTTAACTCACCTCACTAGTTCACACTAACTGGCCATCAGTACCTGGTGTGTGATAGGTATTCAAGTTCACATTCTCTCATAGTCATTATGTGGATTCTTTGCGGGGTCTTTGAGGACCTCTGGCATAGGTATCTATTTTTCAACAGACTATTCTGTCTCATCTGGATTATTTGGAAGGGCACATTCAGGATGTCTCTAGCCTAACTAGCTTTCATGGTATCCACTTGTCCTATGGAAAATGTCCCTCTGTTTACCATTCTGAACTGAACTGTAGTGGTACAGACAGACTCACTATTGCTTACAATTAAGGGCTACTTCCAGTAGTCTCTACCCACAGAATTCTCTAAACTGAATTCTCTAGGTATTTATTTGTGTCTCTTAATCCAAAGAGCACATATCAATCTGTTCCTAGACAATTTTCCAAAGATGTCACACAGAGAAGACCTACAGGGCTCTACTCATTATAATCAAGCTGTGTAGTGAGAGACCAATCATCCACTTTGAAGCCATTCCCAATTTTTCTGAGTAGTAATCTTGAAAGACTCCTTACTTAGCTTTGGAAGAATGTAAATAAATATTAATATATCCATTAATTTCTTCAAATTCCTAATCTCCTCATATATAGCCTAATTGGGATACTGAATATAAAAGTTATAAAACTCTTATGCTATATACTAGTAAATTATGGAAAATATTTCTGAAAAAAATTGTATTATATTTATAATGTGGAGGTACACTAATATTATCTTGTGTTTTGAATTTGAAGTTTCACCTAAAAATCTGAAATCTCAAGAAAATTTCCATGCTATAGTTTGTATTTTGGTTGAGGGATAAGAATATCAAGGAATAGAGACTTCCCTGGTGGCGCAGTGGTTGAGAGTCCACCTGCCGATGCTGGGGACACGGGTTCGTGCCCCAATTCGGGAGGATCCGACATGCCGCGGAGCAGCTGGGCCCGTGAACCATGGCCACTGAGCCTGCGCGTCCGGAGCCTGTGCTTCGCAACGGGAAAAGCCACAACAGTGAGAGGCCCGCGTACCGCAAAAAAAAAAAAAAAAAAAATCAAGGATTAGGTTTAAGGATTGAAACTGTAATGTAGAATGAAAAATGTATACTTTATGATAAGGTTAACTTAAGTAAAATTGCAAAATATACATAATGTACTCCTGGTACTAACTTCCAACTCTTTCACACTGAGAACTAGTACAAGCATTTCCAAGTATAGCTAAAGGAAATGTCTCAATCCAGGTCTTTATCTTCTTTGGTAGCTGCTATTCTATATTCTAATTTGTCACACAATGCATTCTATTCCATCAAAAGAATTGTTTTTACTTAGTAACCAATGATAATGGTAATAAAAAATTATCAGATATATTTATTCTGGAATCAAGCTGTCTCTATATCAAACATAGCTGAGGGCTTCCCTGGTGGCGCAGTGGTTGAGTGTCCGCCTGCCGATGCAGGGGACATGGGTTCGTGCCCCGATCTGGGAAGATCCCACATACCGTGGAGCAGCTGGACCCATGAGCCATGGGCGCTGAGCCTGCGTGCCCGGAGCCTGTGCTCCGCAATGGGAGAGGCCACAACAGTGATAGGGCCGTGTACCACAAAAAAAAAAAAAAAAAAAAAAAC
The DNA here is from genome assembly GCF_039906515.1 of Pseudorca crassidens. Lineage (NCBI taxonomy): Eukaryota > Metazoa > Chordata > Mammalia > Artiodactyla > Delphinidae > Pseudorca > Pseudorca crassidens. The sequence goes on from NC_090304.1 coordinate 60,438,446, forward strand.
TTAGCGGAAATTATGTTGTTTTTCTCTAGTGCACCTAATATATTCCAGATTCAAGTTTTCAAAAAAAAAGGACAAACCACTGCCAATTTGTCTGGCTTTCTTCTTTACCCTGGTCTGAGAGTGCTATATTCTTTCTTGTGTGATTCTTTCTTTTTTTCCCAAAATAATTACTACAGATCTTCTCAGCAGTACATCTTTCTGCACTGTCTGGGATTGAGGCATTGTCTTAGTCCATTTATGCTGCTATAAGAAAAATACCATAGACTGGGTGGTTTATAAACAACAGAAATTTAATTCTCAAAATTCTGAAAGCTGAGAAGTCCAAGATCAAGGCACCAGCAGATTCAGTGTCTGGTGAGAGCATGCTTCCTGATTTACAGATAGTTATCGTCTCGTTTTTTTCCTCACATGACAGAAGGGGTAAGGGAGCTGTCCAGTATCTCTTTTATAAGGGCACTAATCCCATTCATGAGGGCTCTACCCTCATGACCTAATCACCTACCAAAGGGCCCCCACATCCAAATACCATCACATTGAAGGGTTAGGATTTCAACATATGAATTTTAAGGAGACACAAACATCCAGTCTATGGAAGGTATCTTTCACTCTGGTTTTTTATAGAGAAACAACTTCCATTTAGACCTTACATGAAAAAGCTTCCCCCTCTCTGGCAGAAATTACTTCCTTTCTGACACTCTCTAAGGATTTCTTTTCAATACATCCTCCTCATTTCATTCATTTGAGCTTCCTTAATTAGTAAATCCATGCTTGTTGTTTTTTTTAATTACTCAAGAATTTTATAATTCAGTTTATAAGATATGAAAACATGTGGAATCGGTAACAGATTCCATAAACTGTAATAATTTGCCACTCCTTCCTACCTACACAATCTTTCTCAATATGACTTTGAAGTTTGTTTCATCAAAAGATGGTATCCATTTCTTCAATCCTGGAATCTGGTTAGGTTTGTCACTTGTTCTGGCCATTAGAATTCTGCAGAAATGCTGTGCCAGTTCTGAGTCTAGGAACCATGAGGCTGTGCATACATCCACACTCTCTCTTAAAAACCTGCTGTCCCAGTTAGCCTGCTTTGTGATAAGATACGGTAGTCCAGTCAACCCCATATCCCCAGACGACAGCAAGCAATCATGAGAGTGGAAATGAGGTCATCTTAGACCAACAAGTCCAGCAATAGCCTGGCAGTTGACTATTAATGAATGATTGAGACTTGCTGAGACCAGAAGTGCATAAAGCTCAAACTGCCAAATCATAAATCCAGGTCTCAAAATCCTCTTTGCACTCCAACCCAATGCAAATAATTATAATATTTTTGGACAGGATAAATGTAGACCTGATTTTCTACCTAGAAATCCAAGTTAATAAGCTCAAACTAAAATATTTTTAAAAATCTGACTTATTTATGAATTATCCATGCCCAAGCACCCCATCACACTGTCTTTACTCCACATTTCCCCTAGAATAGTTCAAGGAAATATCAACAATTATTGATCAAATATCCAGGAAGTAATTATTAAGCTCCTCCAGGAAGTAGAACTACAAACAAAAAGAAAACGATCAAATTATTTTAGTTCAATTTGATTACTTACTTTACTAAATGAGTAGGAAATAGAAAAATTTAAATATAGATATTTGTGATAACTGTGCAAAGGGAGAAATAAATGGGCATGTCAGAAATGTAAACGCATAGTCATAATTGAATGGCCTTTGATGGTAAACTACATTCAATTGTGAAACAAGAGAAAAGAATTTAAAGCATATACCCAATGTTGTAAATTAATTTCTGAAGAATTTTTCTAAAAGGAGCAATGTGGGCAAGAGGAAATATACAGTGTGATTTGCTCCACGTACTCATGATAGAAACACGGCAAACCTGGTCCAGGAGGGGGGGGGTCTTTGGTTGTTTTGTTCACTGTGTATCCCCAGGGTCCATAATAGTTTCTTCAATGTAGTGGGAATTCAAGAAATAATTGTTGAATAAATGAATCAATTAATATGCTCCTATCTCTTTTATTTTCCAAATTAATTACTAATTTATCCCTGGCCTAGTGTCAGAAAGTCCGGTAATTCACTCCCGAAGTCATGTTCCTCTAAACTGCCCAGGAACTCAAGAAGGCAGGCCTGATTCCAAAGGTCAAGTGGAGAAAGAACAGGATGGTTGGTCCTCCTAGTCACTGCCTCTTGTGGCATGCAGTGCAGCAGTAAAGGACTCAAGTCAATCCTCTATAACTGGCAAACCTTTGCTAAGCCAACTGCCTGTCCATAAATGGGCTCACAGATCACACTCTCCCTTCATATTATGACTTTTTTAGCTCTTGCTCTGTAAGCACAGCCACTTGCCACTTTCTAATTGCAACAGTGGCCTGTATGGGAGCCACTAAAAATAGCAGCAGCAGGACGTGCAGAAACCAGACCTACCCAATAGACCCTTAGACTCTTGGAGTAAGCCCAGTTCAGCCCTGCTCAGGCTCCCTCTGAATTCATTACAATTTATTACACCAGGTTTATTCACCTTCCTTGCCACTGGGTCTTAAACGTAACTCTCTTGATTCACTTATTAAGTGACTTTTGTCTCAGAAAATTGGGGTATTAGTAGCTGGGTCTTACTCTCTTCTTGCTCAAGACAGCATTTTATACAGAAAATCTACTTTTTTACCTAGTGACTGTCTCTGTGCACCAAGGGATGCTTAAGTTTCTGTTCAGCAAATAAAGACTTTGTTCCCCTTATTTCTCCAGGTTAATGGGTGCCTCTTAAACCTACCTAATTAAAAGTGATCATTCAAGAGATTCTCTGCAGGATGAATAATTCAGGTATAATCTGATGAATCTGAGTGTTCACCCTAATGTCTAAGCATAAATGACAGGGGTTGGGGTGATAGGGTGCTGCTAAAACTTTAACAAGCACCTCTCAAAAAAAATATATATATATATGTTCCTGATTTGTGGCATTTACTGATTTCCACAATGTAAATACTTCCATCATGGCCTGCCAACATGACATCACAGAAAGAGAGTTGGTAAGAGATGTGGACAATCAGTTTCTCTCTCCAGTACAAGCCAACTTCAGCACACCTGTTTGGAGGAATGAGCAATGTAGAGAGAAGGAATGCCAGCAGCTTCTCTAAGAAAAATTACCAATGGTACTTGAAATTATAATTTGAGGGGAGGCATGTTAAAAGCATCCCAATTATTTATATGCACATGAAGTTCATATCTTCCTAGAGTAGAACATCTTTCTTTATAAAAAGAAGAAGGCTGGTGGTTCATGTTACCTTTACAAAATTTTTCCAAAGTTGCAAAATACCTTGGAAAATGATGAATAGCACGGCCTTGCTTCCAACATTAAAATCAGAATTTTTCATTGCCTTTTCAAATAAGCTGAGCAAGACAATTTGAAGAAAGAAAAAAATTTTAATTATTTTTCTTGCTTATGTTTAAACATGTGGTTTTTTTGTTTTTTGGGTTTTTTTTGCGGTACGCGGGCCTCTCACTGTTGTGGCCTCTCCCGTTGCGGAGCACAGGCTCCGGACGCGCAGGCTCAGCGGCCATAGCTCACGGGCCCAGCCGCTCCGCAGCATGCGGGATCCTCCCGGACCGGGGCTCGAACCCGTGTCCCCTGCATCGGCAGGCGGACCCTCAACCACCGCACCACCAGGGAAGCCCTAACATGTGTTTTAAATACTTACATATGGGCTTCCCTGGTGGTGCGGTGGTTGAGGGTCCGCCTGCCGATGCAGGGGACACGGGTTCGAGCCCCGGTCCGGGAGGATCCCGCATGCTGCGGAGCGGCTGGGCCCGTGAGCTATGGCCGCTGAGCCTGCGCGTCCGGAGCCTGTGCTCCGCAACGGGAGAGGCCACAACAGTGAGAGGCCCGCGTACCGCAAAAATAAAAAACAACAACAACAACAACAAAAAATACTTACATATGCATTGTATTATACTTCAGCAGTAAAATATAATATTTAAATCATAATTAGGGGAATACCTACCTATATAATGTCTTAGAATGGAAGTCCTACTTAAATCTGTTGCTCTACTTCCTTTTGCATCTGTACCTTTCACACAAATTTCCAGAAGTACATTATTTATGATAGCAAGAGACTTCCTAAATTGGAGTACAAAGGCAGGCTAGTTAGTGGAGGCAGCCTTGATAATGTGAAGATCTGTAAGAACACAGCAAAGTTGAGATGTAAACTGAAGTTTAGGAGAAGGCTCTAGTTTCTAAGTTGGATGGACAAGAGAAAAGGGAAAGAAAGTGGAAAGAAATCAATATTTTTTAACTAAAAATGCTGGGCACTAGTTAAGGTTTTTTAATCTCATTTAATCTTCATTACAGCTCTTTGAGTTAGGTGCAATTGATCTTATTTTACAGGTTAGATAACTCAATTTTATAAAAGATTATCTACGATCACATAGCAGGCAATGATGGAGTAAGGGTGTGAGTGTTTGCAAAGCCAATGTTGTTTCCAATCCACAGTGCTGCTTCAAGAGAGAAGATGAAACCTTATACACAGAGAATGGAGTAACAGAAAGTTATCAAGGTGGTAAACGAGGAAAGACCCTACAATGTGGGAACTTGGTTTGGTTATAAGACAGAAACCCAGAGTTTTAACTGGATCAAAAATGTAGCACTAGTACAGAAACAAGAGGTCTTAATGCTAAGTCACCTGACTTTTAAATGTGATAGAATTCCCTGAAACGCCTCCTTACCTAAAACCAAAACTGTCCCCAGAACCTTGGCAGAACTTTGAAAAGAGATGTAGACAGTGGTCAAGATGTTGTGGGGGTGTAGAGAAGCAAAGTGCTGTATCAGAGCATAGGCAGGTTGTTTGTTGCCCCACATCTTCTTCCAATTCGGTTATTCCATTTTTTTTTTATTATTCCTGATTCCATAGGCATCGGGGAAGTGGCCAGTCCAACATAGAATAAAAATGTAAGACATTCATAGAATAAAATATAGCCTCTGTTCCAAGGAATGCTTAAACCCAATACGAGAAAAAGACTCATGCATACAAAATGATCAGACTTGAAAAATATACTTCCATAATCATACTTTATAATTAGAAAAAAATTTTAAGGTAAACAATAAAATACCATGTATAGCTAACTGAAGTGTAAATAATAAGGTACCAAAGCTTACAAAACAGACTCTAAGTCTCTGGGGAGCCAGATCAACAACCAACCAGATCGTTCTAGGGCTGGATACATTGAAAGGTTTTAAATGAATGACAGAAAATCATATTAATATTCCAAATAATTTAAACCAAATCTAGGGGCTTCCCTGGTGGCACAGTGGTTAAGAATCCACATGCCAATGCAGGGGACATGGGCTCGAGCCCTGGTCCAGGAAGATCCCACACGCCACAGAGCAACTAAGCCCATGGGCCACAACTGCTGAAGCCCACATGCCACAGCTACTGAAGCCCGCACATCTAGATCCCATGCTCTGCAACAAGAGAAGCCACCGCAGTGAGAAGCCCAGGCACCACAACGAAGAGTAGCCCTCGCTCGCTGCAGCTAGAGAAAGCCTGCGCACGGCAATGAAGACCCAACACAGCCAAAAGTAAATTAATTAACTTAAAAAAAACCAAATCTAATAAAAAGTTATGTAGCTTGTTTAAAGCTGAGCTAAAATATTATGATCACATTTTTGGCTTTGGTGTATAATCCCATTTTAAACTAGAAAAAGGGTATAAACCTTTGAAATAAAATTCAAAATTTCTCATTTTTACTACTAAATTTTAGGTGCACCACTGTTCACTTATTTTCTTTGCAATCATTAGCATCTAACATTGCTCAAATAATTTGCTCTTTATTTTTTTATAAAAATGATGTTAATGCTTAATTAGTTTTCAAAATCCTTTTACACATTAACTTGGTGCTTTTTACTAAAAGCCAGAACTTGGGAAAGGTACCCAACCCCTCAGGCTTATGTCCCCTACCCTACTCTGAACAAAAGGGGTAACAACAAAAGGCAGAGATTACTGTGGAGATTAACTACATCATATAGATTAAAGTTCTCACCTTTCACACAGTAGGTAATTAATAAACAGTAGTTGACTCTAAATCTGAATTATCAGGACTCCACTGTTGGAGCTGAGGCCTTAATTGGCTCAGTTTCCCAGCTTCTTTTCCAAAGCCCCTTTCTCTACAGCACACTTGTCTGACACTCATGTACCAAGAAAGCACTGCTCCTCACATAGCTGCTCAGTATAAGGTAGGATCCCCAAATGCAAATGTGAAGAGGGGACAGGCAAATAATCCTTAAAAATCTTCTTAATTTTCCAACTGAAGTGGAATATTAAATTGTTTTAATTTGCATTTATTTGATTTCTAAGATAGTTGGTCATTTTTCAAGAATTCGCTAATCATTTGTACTTCCTACTTGGGGAATTATCAAGGTTAGCTTTTTAATTGTGAAGGAAGTACAATAATTTAATAACAGTACTGAACAGAAGTACTTCAAGGAAAGTCATAAGAATAGATTCTTGAAGGAAGCTTGAGATTTGAATGTGCAGAGAAGATAGTGGAAAATATAGTTTTATTTTTTTTCCTTTCCTGTTCTTTGTTTTCATGGTATCTGCCTTGGTAAGTTTCCTTATTTCCACTTCTCTTTTCTTCCATAGGTAACTAGACTGTCTTCTATTTGTAGGCTAATATTTTTTGGACTTTATTAAGATGCATTGTAATTGCAATCTCTTTAATTGCTTCCTAATTTGTTCCTTCCTCCCTTTGGTGTATTTTTCATGCATTATTAAATTCCAGCTGGCTTTCCGGAACTCATTTCGCATTCCTTCCAGACAGCTCTTCCCAAGTTAAGCTGTGTGTCTCCTGGTCCCTTGGTCACCCAGGAAAGAGAGAGCAGTGGGGGAACTGAGAGGATCACTGGAACCTACGCGCTTCCTGCTATAACAAACAATGACAGCAACAATATCAAGCATTCCAATCCTTCACTGTCATTCACAAGTACCTTAAACCAGGAGCAACTCATTCAGTAAGTTTCTTAAAGCAGGCGTTATTATTCCCATTCATCAGGAGAGGCATCTAAGGATGGAGGAGGTTAAATTTCTTTCCCAGAGTTGAAAAGCTGCTTTGGGACTCACACTTAAGTCTCCTGACTCTAAGTCCTGTGCTTATCCCATCATCACTCGCTGCTTGTGTATAAAACCAAATGGCAGTCTTATACCCAATTAACCTCATTAGCTCTTCTACAAATTGCTCAAGAAATTAATTTTCTTTTCCATCCATGAAGTCCTTTAATAGGGAAAATGGATCATGGAAGGATTAAGTCTTCTGAAGTCAGAAGGTCTGATTTTGGGTCCAACCCCAGCTGTGGAAATTTCCTAATCCATCTGATCTTCAGTTTCCCCATCTGTAAAGCTAATTCTCAGATTTATTAAGTCTCCAATGCATGTGAGTTATTTTTATAAGGATGGTACCGCTAAGAGGTACGAGGTCATCGGGCTATATGACTTTTAAGGTTCAATACCCATCAAAGATTTTATTAATCTCCACATATCTTAAAATGGCATGACAGCAGATGCTTTAATGACTTAACGCCTGAGATATTTTCTGAAAAATAACGTAGAGTTAAAAAACTAATGAGAATCTCAAGCCAGCCAACAAAGCAATCAAGATCCATTCTGGAGCTCTGGGGAATTTCAAATTCTTAGTTCACTTATTTATTGCATTCAAACATATATGAGTACATATTACTATTAATCAGCCAAAAATGCCATTAAACCCTTGTAGCCCAGAATTAACAATAGAATTCTAAGACTAATCCAAAACAACTGTGAATCTATTAGTAATTCTTAATTTTGCCAAGTCATGAATTTGAATTACACATATGCTCACCCTACTGTCAGAGCAAGTTACTTAGGTAGTGTGTTTAATCCCATCCTCATCTAAAATCGACTTTGTTGGGTTTTTTTCATATGTAGATAAGTAGCTTCTTTATAAGGCAAACAATATTCTAAACTGGTATTGAAAAATTTATAATACTCTAAGAAGATAGCTGGTGCAAATGTGAATAGTTCTTTCTGTTTATTGAGTAAATCTTACCACTGCCTTTTGCATTATAAGGAATAGAAAAGAAATGGGAAGCCATGCCTAGACTAACAAATATGGAGGATCCATCTAGAAATGCTACAATGTTTCTTATCAGGAAGGAGGTTAGTGATAGTTATCTATCCCCCTAGAGGAAAGATAAATGTACTGGAAGCTCAACTGTAAATCTGCCTCTTAATCTTAAAATTCACTCAATAATCCCAACTTCCATGCTTCTCCGCGTCTCTCGTTGAAAGATTCTCTCTCTGTACAATTTTCACTTGTTTCTCTTAAAACCATTTCTCCACTGTTTAAAAGAAATGCTCTGAGTTCATCTCTCTTTACAGGCATTATACCCTTAATTAGAAGGCTATGCCTCACCTGAGGACTCAAACTTTGTGTTCCCTAGAGGAAACGACTGAATCACTTCTTATCGAACACACAGGTTTAGGAGGGGTTTGGTACTCTCCTGATTTCCCATTGGCATTTCCAGATCATTGTTATTCCACCTTTCAGTCAAAACTCATCATCCTTTGAAACTAAAGACATCTCACCTCTTCCTTTACTCACTACTATCAACTTCCACCATCTTAAGAATTCTCCTTTACTCAATGAAGTCTCTAGATTCTGTGCTACAGTTTTCCTTTCTATACCAGCTCTTGCTTTCATCCCTGGAGACAAAATGCATGTAACTGGATCATAAAAACTGCAGCCTTAACCTTAAGCCTCCTTCACTCCTATGTCTTCACCTCTTTTGAACTTCAGCCCCTAATGCAGAGGGACATGCAAAAAATAACATCATCTGCAGATCTGTTCCATCTTAGAAGCCAACCTGCTTTGATACTCTACAGTGAGCATGACCCCTCCAATGTCCTTACTTCTCCTTTCCCTATACTTTCAACTCAGAGAGACGTCCAGTCTATTGACTCTGCCCTTTTCTACCCATTGGTCTCCTCGCAGACATCCTTCCTTTCCTGTTGATCCTGGACCCCATAAGATTTTATTTCAACTATCTTCACATGCACCTACATTTTCTTAAACCTCTAACTTTCTGTTATTCAAAAACCTTCACTCTGGATCCCTATTACAACTTATATTTGTGCTGCCATTTGTTTTTTAAAAGTAAATGGATCATTTGTCCTGTATAATATCCCATATTCTTGATTTAGCTAATTGCTTTCCCATGGTTTTTAACTTTTTCCTTTATCTCTCACATTCCACTAATAGTTAGATCTACAAAGTTGGTTGGATTCAGTTTGTTTGCAAGAATACCTCATACCTTATAAATATATTGTACACTTTCTATTGTAAAATGTTAGGAAGAACATCATGTTCTTTTATTTTAGATGTGTTAAAATTGATTATTAGGCTCAGGCATTGTCAGTATGATCTATCCATTATGAAGTTTCCTTCACATACTAGTTTTAATACTCATTGATAATCTTTGCATAGAATTGTTTTTTCCCATTGGGGATTTCAAATGGTAATTTTCTAAATTCAACATTCTTATACATTTATTAGCAACAGTTATTCTAAAAATAAGAATATTCCATCCTCACCTTTTCACTGCCCTAAAATAACACTCACGCAGGTGAACAAGACAAATATTTCCTTTTTTTTATTTTTATTTTTTTACTGATTTTCAGACTAATTTAAGTTGGTGTCAAAATAACCTCTAAATATAAACAATTTTTTTCCTTTGTGAATTTTATTACAGACTCAGAGATTTTTCTAGGATTGATATGTTTTAATACTTTACCATCATTATTCTTTCTGATGTTTAAATTCCCATCTTTAGCCAGTGGGAGCCCCTTTAAATAAATTCTGGATGCCTTTCAAACATCCCTAGGATATTCTGAGAGCTTCTTTATATTCTGGAACAATAAGAGGTTACAGGCTCATTGTGTAGATTTCCTGCCATAGACCCAAATCCTCATTCCTGGTTTCTTGCATGGAATATAGAGTTTAGAGAGTACAAACAGGCACTATAGGTGATCTTTGCTAGCTGAGATTTCTATTAATTGTAAGGCTTTTTTTTTGCAGACAAAGCTAAGAAATAAGCATTTAATAGAAAAACAATGAATTTATGCTGATATTTCCAATTCAGGTGTAAAATTATAGAAACTTTTCCGGAATTATTTTTTATGTTTGTATTTTTTAAAAAATCTTACATTGGAGGTGGAGTCAAGATGGCAGTGTGGGAAAATGCTGAGTGAGCATCTCCCCACAATTAGGGTGCCTGCCAGCGGCTGGCAGAGGACACAGATGCCAATGAGATGGGAGGAACCCCCAAGTGAACCACCACCCCACGTAGCTTGTAGGACCTTGGTTCACAAGCTGGAGATCAGGCCAAAGCTTCTGTCGTGACAGCTCCAAGTCCAAACCACTGGACTAACAGACAACCTCAGACCCCAGGGAGTATTCATCGGAGTGAGGTCACACAGAGGTCCTCATCTCAGCACCAAGACCCAGCTCTACCCAACAGCCTATAAACTCCCGTGTTGGAAGCCTCAAGCCAAACAACCAGTAAGACAGGAACACAATCCCACTCATAAAAAAATTTTTTTTCATTAAAAAATGAGACAGCAAAAAAAATGTCATAGATGAAGGAGCAAGGCAAAAACCTACAAGACCAAATGAATGAAGAGGAAGTAGGAAATCTTGCTGAAAAAGAATTCAGACTAATGATAGTAAAGATGATCCAGAATCTCAGAAATAGAATGAGGCACGGATTGAGAAAATACAGGAAATGTTTAACAAAGATCTAGAAGAACTAAAGAACAAACAAACAGAGATGAACAACACAATAACTGAAATTTAAAATATACTAGAAGGAATCAATAACAGAATAACTGAGACAGAAGAACGAATAAGTGAGCTGGAAGACAAGATGGTGGAAATAACTGCCGAGGAGCAGAATAAAGAAAAAAGAATGAAAAGAATTGAAGATAATCTCAGAGACCTCTGGGACAACACTAAGTGCACCAACATTTGAATTATATGGTCCCAGAAGAAGAAGAGAAAAAGAAAGGGTCTGAGAAAATATCTGAAGAGATTATAGATGAAAACTTCCCTAACATGGGGAAGGAAATAGTCAGCCAAGTCCAGGAAGCACAGAGAGTCCCATACAGGATAAAACCTAGGAAAAACATACCAAGACACATATTAATCAAACTAACAAAAATTAAATTCAAAGAAAAAAATATTAAAAGCAGCAAGGGAAAAACAAAAAATAACATACAAAGGAATTGCCATAAGGTTATCAGCTGATTTTTCAGCAGAAATTCTGGAGGACAGAAGGGAGTGACAGGACATACTTAAAGTGATGAAAAAGAAAAACCTACAACCAAGATTATTCTACCCAGCAAGGATCTCATTCAGATTCAATGGGGAAATCAAAAGATTTTCAGACAAGCAAAAGGGAAGAGAATTCAGCACCACCAAACCAGCGTTACAACAAATGCTAGAGAAACTTCTCTAGGCAAGAAACACAAGACAGGAAAAAGACCCACAAAAACAAACCCAAAACAATTAAGAAAATGGTAATAGGAACAAACATATTGATAATAAGCTTGAATGTAAATGGATTAAATGCACCAACCAAAAGACACAGACTGGCTGAATGGATACAAAAACAAGACACATATATATGTTGTCTACAAGAGACCCAATTCAGACCTAGGAACACATACAGCCTGAAAGTGAAGGGATGGAAAAAGATATTCCACGCAAATGGAAATCAAAAGGAAGCTGGAGTAGCAATACTCGTATCAGATAAAATAGACTTTAAAATAAAGACTGTTAAGGAGAGACATTACATAATGATCAAAGGATCAATCCAAGAAGAAGATATAACAATTATAAATGTTTATGCACCCAACATAGGAGCATCTCAATACATAAGGCAAATTCTAACAACCATGAAAGAAGAAATCAACAGTAACACAATAATAGTAGGGGACTTTAACACCCCACTTACACCAAACAGAAAATAAATCCAAACAGATCATCCAAACAGAAAATAAATAAGGAAACACAAGCTTTAAATGACACAATAGACCATAGAGATTTAATTGACATTTATAGAACATTCCACCCAAAAGTGGCAGAATACACGTTCTTCTCAAGTGCACATGGAATATTCTCCAGGATAGATCACATCTTGGGCCACAGATCAAGCCTCAGAAAATTTAAGAAAATTGAAATTGTATCAAGCATCTTTTCTGACCACAATGCTATGAGACTGGAAATCAATTACAGGGAAAAAACTGTAGAAAAAACAAATACATGGAGGCTAAACAGTGCACTACTAAATAACCAACAGATCACTGAAGAAATCAAAGAAGAAATTTAAAAATACATAGAAACAAATGATAACGAAAACACAATGACCCAAAACCTATAGGACACAGCAAAAGCAGTTCTAAGAGGGAAGTTTATGCCAATTCAATCTCACCTCAAGAAACAAGAAAAATCTCAAATAAACAGTCTAACCCTACACTTAAAACTACTAAGAAAGAAAAACAAAGAAAATGCAAAGTCAGTACAAGGAAAGAAATCATAAAGGTCAGAGCAGAAATAAATGAAATAATAGGAAGGGTGGGAGGGAGACACAACAGGGAGGGGATATGGGGATATATGTATACACATAGCTGATTCACTTTGTTATACAGCAGAAACTAACACACCATTATAAAGCAATTATACTCCAATAAAGATGTTAAAATAAATAAATAAATAAATAAATAAAATGTAACATAAAAGAAAATGTAATAATCATTCTCAGTTCACAGGCAGTACAAAAAGAGGCCAAATGTTGGATCTGGTCCAAGAGTTGTAGCTTACTAACCCCTATGTTACTGTATACCTGTTACAATTCTAAGGATCTATAAATATTAAATCATTCTATCAATCCTAAATAAATAAAATGAAATGGAAACAAAGAAAAATACAGCAAATATCAATAAAACTAAAAGCTGGTTCTTTGAGAAGATAAACAAAATTGATAAACCCTTAGCCAGATTCATCTAGAAAAAAAGGGAGAGGATGCAAACAATAAAATTAGAAATGAAAAAGGAGAAATCACAACTGACACCACAGAATTACAAAGAATTATAAGAGACTACTACAAAAAACTATATGCCAATAAAATGGACAACCTGGAAGAAATGGACAAATTCTTGGAAAGGTACAACTTTCCAGGACTGAACCAGAAAGAATTAGAAAATATAAACAGACCTATCTCAAGTAATGAAATTGAAACTGTAATTAAAAATCTTCCAACAAACATAAGTCCAGGACCAGATGGCTTCACAGGCAAATTCTATCAAATATTTATAGAAGAGCTAACACCCACCTTCTCAAACTCTTCCAAAAAATTGCAGAGGGAGAAACACTGTCAAATTCATTCTACAAAGCCACCATCACCCTGACACACACACATACAAAAAAAGATACCACAAAAAAAGAATATTATAGAACAATACCACCGATTAACATAGATGCAAAAATCCTCAACAAAATACTAGCAAACAGAATCCAACAACACATTAAAAGGATCATACACCATGATCAAGTGGGATTTATCCCAGGGATGCAAGGATTCTTCAATATATGCAAATCAATCAATGTGACACACCACATTAACAAATTAAGGAATAAAAACCATATGATCATCTCAATAGATGCAGAAAAAGCTTTTGACAAACTTCAACACCCATTTACGATAAAAAACTACCAGAAAACGGGCATAGAGGGAACCTACCTCAACATAATAAAGGCCATATATGACAAACCCACAGCAAGCATCATACTCAATGGTGAAAAACTGAAAACACTTCCACTAAGAACAGGAATAAGACAAGGATGTCCACTCTGGCCACTCTTATTCAGTATAGTTTTGGAAGTCCTAGCCATGGCAATCAGAGAAGAAAAAGAAATAAAAGGAATACAAATTGAAAAAATAATAAGTAAAACTGTCACTGTTTGCAGATGACATGATACTATACATAGAAATTCCTAAAGATGTCACCAGAAAACTACTAGAACTAATCAATGAATTTGGTAAGGTTGCAGGATACAAAATTAATGCACAGTAATCTCTGGCATTCCTATACACCAACAATGTAAAATTGGAAACAGAAATTAAGGAAACAATCCCATTTACCATTGCAACAAAAAGAATAAAATATCTAGAAGTAAACCTGCCTAAGGAGGCGAAAGACTTGTACTCAGAAAATTATAAAACACTGAAGAGAGAAATCAGAGATGACATAAAGAGATGGAGAAATATACCATGTTCTTGGATTGGAAGAATCAATATTGTGAAAATAACTATACTACCCAAAGCAATCTACAGATTCACTCCAATCCCTGTCAAACTACCAATGGCATTGTTCACAGAAATAGAACAAAAAATGTTACAATTCATATGAAAACATAAAAGACCCAAATAGCCAAAGCAATCTTGAGAAAGAAAAACGGAGTTAGAGGAATCAGGCTCCCTGACTTCAAACTATACCACAAAGCTACAGTAATCAAGACAGTAAGGTACTGGCACAAAAACAGAAATATAGATCAATGGTACAGGATAGAATGTCCAGAGATAAACCCACGCACATCTGGCCCCCAAATTTATGACAAAGGAGGCAAAAACATACAATGAAGAAAAGACAGGTTCTTCTATAAGTGGTGCTCAGAAAACTTGACAGCTACATGTAGAAGAATGAAATTAGAACAGTACCTAACACCATACACAAAAACAAACTCCAAATGGATTAAAGACGTAAATGTAAGGCCAGACACTATAAAACTCTTAGAGAAAAACATTGGAAAAACACTATTTGACATAAATTACAGCAAGATCTTCTTTGACCCACCTCCTAGAGTAATAGAAATAAAAACAAAAATGAACAAATGGGACTTAATTAAACTTAAAAGCTTTTGCACAGAAAAGGAAATCATAAACAAGACAAAAAGACAACCTCAGAATGGGAGAAAATATTTGCAAATCAAACCACAGACATAGGATTAATCTCCAAAATATACAAACAGCTCATGGAGCTCAATATCAAAAAAAACAAACAATCCAATTAAAAAATGGGCTGAAGACCTAAATAGACATTTCACCAAGGAAGACATACAGATGGCCAAGAGGCACATGAAAAGATTCTCAACATTACTTATTATTAGAGAGATACAAATCAAAAGTACAATGAGGTATCACCTCATGCCAGTCAGAATGGCCATTATCAAAAAATCTAGAACCAATAAATGCTGGAGAGGGTGTGGTGAAAAGGGAACCCTCTTGCACTGTTGGTGGGAATGCAAATTGATACAACCACTATGGAGAACAGTATGGAGGTTCCTTAAAAAACTAAAAATAGAACTACCATATGACCCAGCAATCCCACTACTAGGCATATACCCTGAGAAAACCATAATTCAAAAAGAGTCATGTACCACAATGTTCATTGCAGCACTATTTACAATAGCCAGGACGTGGAACCAACCTAAATGTCCATTGACAGATGAATGGTTAAAGAAGATGTGGTGCATATATACAATGGAATATTACTCAGCCATAAAAAGAAGTGAAATTGAGTTATTTGTAGTGAGGTGGATGGACCTGGAGTCTGTCATACAGAGTGAAGTAAGTCAGAAAGAGAAAAACAAATACCATATGCTAACACACATATATGGAATCTAAAAAAAAAAAAAAAAAATTGTACTGATGAACCTAGTTGCAGGACAGGAATAAAGATGTAGACGTAGAGAATGGACCTGAGGACACTGGTTGGGAGGGGGAGGCTGGGGCGAAGTGAGAGTAGCATCGACATATATACACTACCGAATGTAAAATAATTAGCTAGTGGGAAGCAGCAGCATAGCACAGGGAGATTGGCTCGGTGCTTTGTGATGACCTAGAGGGGTGGGATAAGGAAGGTGGGAGGGAGGCTCAACAGGGAGAGGATATGGGGACATATGTATGCATATGGTTGATTCACTTTGGTGTACAACAGAAACCAACACAGTATTGTGAAGCAATTATACTCCAATAAAGATAAGAAAAAAGATCTTACACTGAAAAACTTTGTTGCTAAGATATTAACAAAATTATTTACCACTTACTGCTTTATTACCAATAATAAAACTGCAGAAAGAGTTTAAAATTTCTTAGCAATTGCTTTCATACTTAGCATATTTCAAAATACATATTTTAGAATTATTTGAAATTACCTTTGTGTAAATAATTATGCAGCCCACTTGATAGATAATTTGGTTTAATTTTTCACCTTTGGAAATTGCTTACATTTTCATCTAATTTACTTTGTTTTAATTATGTAAAATATTTACATGTTTCAATGTGTATATCCACCACCATCCTCATTTCCTTTTTTTATTTTTATTTATTTATTTATTTATTTAAAATAGATCTTTATTGGAGTATAACTGCTTCACAATACTGTGTTAGTTTCTGTTGCACAACAAAGTGAATCAGCCATATGCATACACATGTCCCCATATCCCCTCCCTCTTGAGCCTCCCTTCCATCCTCCCTATCACACCCCTCGAGGTCATCGCAAAGCACCCAGCCAATCTCCCTGTGCTATTCTGCTGCTTCCCACCAGCCAACTATTTTACATTCGCTTGTGTCTGCATGTCGATGCTACTCTCACTTCGCCCCAGCCTCCCCTTCCCACCCCAAGTCCATTCTCTACATCTACATCTTTATTCCTGCCCTGCAACTAGGTTCATCAGTACAATTTTTTGTTTTAGATTCCATATATATGTGTTAGTATATGGTATCTGTTTATCTCTTTCTGACTTATTTCACCCTGTATGACAGACTCTAGGTCCATCCACCTCACTACGAATAACTCAATTTCGTTTCTTTTTATGGCTGAGTAATATTCCATTGTATATATGCACCACATCTTCTTTAACCATTCATCTGTCAATGGACATTTAAGTTAGTTCCACGTCCTGGCTATTGTAAATAGTGCTGCAATGAACATTGTGGTACATGTCCATTTTTGAGTTATATATACCCTGGTTTTCTCAGGGTATATGCCTGGTACTGGGATTGCTGGATCATATGGTAGCTCTATTTTTAGTTTTTAAAGGAACCTCCATACTGTTCTCCATAGTGGCTATAACAATTTACATTCCCACCAACAGTGCAAGAGGGTTCCCTTTTCACCACACCCTCTCCAGCATTTATTGGTTCTAGATTTTTTTGATAATGGCCATTCTGACCAGTGTGAGGTGACACCTCATTGCAGTTTTGGTTTGCATTTCTCTAATAATTAGTGATGTTGAGCATATTTTCATGTGCTTCTTGGTCATCTATATGTCTTCCTTGGTGAAATGTCTATTTAGGTCTTCAGCCCATTTTTTAATTGGATTGTTTGGTTTTTTTGATATTAAGCTCCATGAGCTGTTTGTATATTTTGGAGATTAATCCTTTGTTGTTTTATTTGCAAATATTTTCTCCTCAGAATATATTCTGAGGTTGTCTTTTTGTCTTGTTTATGGTTTCCTTTGCTGTTCAAAAGCTTTTAAGTTCAATTAAATCCCCTTTGTTTATTTTTGTTTTTATTTCTGGTACTCTAGGAGGTAGGTCAAAAAAGATCTTGCTGTTGTTTATGTCAAAGAGTGTTTTTCCTATGCTTTCCTCTAAGAGTTTTATAGTGTCTGGTCTTACATTTAAGTCTTTAATCCATCTGGAGTTTATTTTTGTGTATGGCGTTAAGTAGTACACACTGCTATATTTAAAATGGATAACCAGCAAAGACCTACTGTATAGCACAGGAAACTCTGCTCAATATTATGTAACAACCTAAACAAGAATTTGAAAAAGAATAGATACATGTATATGTATAACTGAATCACTTTGCTGTACCCCTGAAACTTACACAACATTGTTAGTCACCTCTACTCCAATATAAAATAAAAAGTTAAAAAATGAGATATTTCTTCTTTTTAAACAAAACTGCTCCCTTCCTCTAGAACACTACTTTATTGGCTTCTAACGCTGCTTCTTCAGTCTCCAAAGGAATTCTCCCCTTTGAAACTGGATTCTTTCTCTCTGCTTACAAAGGTTTTCAAATCAATTCCAACAGCAACAAAAAAATGATACTCCTTTGACCCTGAAACACTCTGGGCATTTAACAAACTATGCATTACACAATTCATCTGAACTCTGGTCTACAGCACTCTCTGCCTGCATCTCCTCACCTTCTGTGTCTTCACCCAAGTGAAATATGACTTGTCATGGGGCATTTCTTTTAAACAGAGCCTGTAGGGCCTACTCTAGTGAGATAAACTCTACAAAGTTGCCAAAATGTGTTGGATGCACCAAACAAACCTCCACACCCTCCCCTAGATCTCTGAGCACAGATCTGTTCTCGACAAGATATTAACACCTGCTTCATGTCCCTAATGTAACTAAATGCACAGATTCTGACCCCACACTCAACCTGGTCCATGGATGATATTTTAAGAGGCTCTGAAATGCAGAGGCTGCCACTGCAGACAGCCTTTTTCTTTTCTTTAATAGTCTGATTTTTTAAATGAATATATCATAGTATATATTCACAAAATTTACATAGCTACGCCCTATCATAACAAACTGGTACATCACACACATCTGACTGCCTTTTTCTAGGAGAAAAGGTATAGTCATCTCTCTCTTGGTTACATCAACCAGTATTCTCTAAGTCTTCTCTGGTGGCTGCTTCCTCCCTATCTCAGGTATCCAAGCCTCCTCCCAGTCTTACTCCAGAGATTCAGAGAGAATTATGCCTGGGATTATAGACCAAGGAATGACCTACCACACTGTGCACTCCAGAGAGTTTAAAAATAAATAAACAAACCAACCACGAGTTTATCTGTTCAAACGAATCAAGGACTGGGTACAGAAGACAACTGAAGTTGCTCTGTATTCCATCAGAAATAGTTCCTACTACTATTGGATAAGGACCTGCTAAATATAGTTAGGACTGATACCTGGGAAGTACTTGGACTACTTACATGATGGTCCTTCTTAATCTCTCAATTCAAAGAGTAGTACTTATGCTGAAAGGTGAAAATTACAATCAAAGGAACTTCACTGCATTATAAAACCATAACTCCCAGTCCCCTCTTTGTGTCTTTACTCATTCTGGGACCCCTTCCACTGATTTCTGTGTCCAGTTGTCAAGCCTATCAAAATGTGAATATGTTCCCTCAGAGGGGGAGTAAGGTACTCTGTTATTATTATCAGTGATTAATATTTTCCCATTCATTGGCAAGTAAATAGCAAGGCCTAGTTAGTTGACTGAAGCATACAAGATGGTCAAGTTTTGACCAGGAGGAGAGAGACTGTTCTGAATAATTACGGTTATAGTCAGAGTAATCAACGTAATAATTACCTTAAGATAAGATTTACTGAACTATGCCTTTGTTCTAGATTTTGGTGTAAGCACTTTATACATCCATTTATTTAATCACAAAGATCCTATGAAGTAAGTTTGATTATAATCCACAATGAAGGACGAAGAAACAAGCTCCCAGAGCAAGTGGTGGAGCTGAAAAGGTGCAGACAATGGGGAGCTCTGAGCATCCAGGCACAGCATAGGGACCTGGAAGCAGGAAAGATGAAAGTAACTTTTCTCTCAGCAAAATTTAACTTTCTACCAACTTAACAAACCTGCCACCAAAGACTAGACTCTCAGCTAAAAGACGTCTTGGCAGTTTTTCTCCTCAAAAGCCCTCATTTAAACTGAGGCTCAGAGAGGGGAGATCATTTGTCACTGACAACTGGGTCAATGACAGAACCAGGACCAGAACACAGCTGTAGTGACTCCCCAGGCTTTGTACTTTCTACATTCCTGTACCCACTCTCCCAAATTTCAGTGTGCATTTTCCTGTCATCCTTCTGCATTTCTCTTAATTAAGATTTATAATTCCAATGACTGGTGTCGATGGTAGGAAGAATATGCCATTCAGGGCTAAGCAAACTCACAGTTGTATGCCAGATACTCAACCCTTCTGGATGTCCCTTTTCTCATCCAGACATAACTAGTTCCACAGGATGGTTATGAGATATTATCCAATGTATGCAAGTATCTATATGACTAGCATCTAGTTGGAACTGATTTATGCTTTATTCCTTATCCCTTCAAAACTCAAGTTGTTCAACAAAATGAAATTTTTAACAACGTATCCTCCTGATAATTCCTAGAGAGAAAGCGAGAGACCTGGAACATGATACTTATCCTCTCCCGATCCCTGCTTAATATCTTTTGCATCTGGGAAGACGTATGTTCCTGTCATTACCTGTATCTTATTATCCAAACTCATTCTTTGAAACATCTTGGTGTTTATCTACCAGGAGAATTCCTTAACGTGTGATACATTAATTGATGCCAGGCCTGTCGTCCTAGTTTTCATTTCTCAACCATTCTGTTGTTTTCTTTGGAAGAGTTCAAGAACAGGAAAAAAAATATTCCTCCTCCATCTGATTTTGTCATGAAACAAAGTTCCTTGCAAAATTCTAACTTGCCTAGGAAGATGATTTGACTTAGGAAAAGGAACCAAACTAGCTTTCTTTCTGCCCAGTCCTTAGATCTTAAGCAGCCCCCAAACCCTGTGCCAGGCATTCAAAACAGGCGCTGCGTCACAGGCTCACTTGTGAGCCAGTTCATCAGTTTTTTCTAGTCCCTTCAGCCTGTTCTCTTTCTCCAACTTTGGGTTTCTTTGCCTTCCTTACACTCAGCACTATTTCCCCCACTACATACAGCCTTGCTTTCCTCTTGCCCACATTTCATGTTCTGCCTTGAATGGCAGTAGGGACCAACAATTTTAGTGCGTTTGCATGGGACACTTCCACTGAAGCAGGAAAAATAATGTTGAACTTATGTAAAATGAAACATTATGGAACTGAATCTTTTGGAGATCCTTGCCCATGACACCTAGTTTCAGACCTCAATTATTTCATTTATGCTCCTCTCTCAATTTGGAATGCCCCTGCTTTGTTTTCCTTTACCTAACCAAGCCTATTCATCATTGAAGATTAGAATGAGGTGTAACATCTTCTACAAAACTTTCCCAAAGTTTCCCTACCCCTACGGACTGTATCAGGTATCCTACCTTTATACTTCATTAACATCTGGTGTATATTTGTATTATGGAATGCAACATAATTTATTGTAATTATACTTTCATACTGCTAACATAATCATTATCACATTTCTTACACCAGACTGTGAACTCATTCAGGATAGACACTTGTTCTTTTTCATAGCCATATCATTTCTATCACATTACCCAGCACAAAGCAAATACTCAATTTATCAAACTTGACTCAACTCTAATAAAAGGTCAATATGGAGAACTGGGACAGCAGGAAGGAAAAGGTCCACAAACGTACCAAATGGAAACATAGATTTCCAAATCATGCAAAAACCTCCTTCTTGATTGAAAAGTAGAATTAAGAGAATGCTTAACAAGTCTCATTTTCTTCATCTGTAAAATAGGCATAGTGATAAATATCCTATACCCATGTTAATGAGATTAAATGAAACATAAGAAAGCAGAGTACTTGGCACAAAGTAGGTAATTTATAGTAGAAAATAATTGTGAACTGTTGTTCTAGGTAGAATTTCTCCTGTAATTTTTATTAACACTGAAAAAAAGATATGGGAAAAAAGTTGATATTTTCAAACATGTAAAAGCTTTATTAGGCCATTTTATTTCCTTTTTCTGGCTTTACTGAGATATAATTGAGGTATAACATTATATAAATTTAAGATGCACATGACGATTTGATACATGTCTATATTGCAAAATGATTACCACACTAAAGTTACTTAACACCTCCATTACTTCACATAGTTACCAATTTTTGGTGTGTGTGTGGTGAGAACACTAAAGATCTACTCTCTTCTTATGGCTGAATAATATTCTATTGTGTGTATTTGTGTGTGTGTGTGTGTGTGTGTCACATTTTCTTTATCCATTCATCCCTCAATAGACACAGGCTGTTTCCAACTCTTGACTATTGTGAATAATGCTGCAATGTACATGGGCGTGCAGGTATCTCTTCAAGATCCTGATTTCACGTCCTTTGGATATTTACCCAGAAGTGGAATTGCTAGATCATATGGAAGTTCTATTTTTAGCTTCTGAGAAACCCCCATACTGTTTGAAAGTCGATATTTCTTGACCACTAATTTAATTAACATTTTGATCACCTACTTTGTGTCAACCATTTCTATGCATGAAACTATTACCCAAATCCCATGGTCTAATCTATATCACTTCTGTGAATTCCTATCCTGAGCTCCAGAAACATTCATTTATTTCCTTCTGGATATGTAAAGGTAACTTAAGCCCATGACCAAAATATTTTCCTTCTCTAGTAGGTCATCTCAGTGGTAACATCAATAAATCACCTAAACCCAAACTCTTCCTCCTCACGTATATCCTTTGCGTCCAATTATAACTCAGATCTTACCTTTTTAATATTCATTAACTCCAACAAATAATAAATTCTTGTGCAAAGAACGATTCTAGGCATTAAGTCTACAGCAGTGGTCAAAATAAACAAATCTTACTCTAATGGATTTTACCTTCTGGAATCTAGATACTGTCAGGGGGATGAATGGCAATGAAGAAAAATAAATTAAGGTTAAAGGATGGAGAAAACTAGAGAAAGTTGCTGTTTTAGCAAAGTGGCCAGAAAAGGGCCCTCTGATAAAATAACATTTGAGCAGAGACCTAAATGAATTGAGATTGAAAGTCACCATGGCTAGAGCAAGTGGGTTAAAGGGGAATGATATGCAATGAAATCAGAGAGTTAATGGGGAACTAGAATATGGGAGCCTTATGAAGCAGGGTGAAGACTCAGAAGCTTTTGTGAAGTTGTTGGCAAGGAGTATCCTGAACTGACTTAAATTTTAGAAGAATCACTCCTGTTCTAACCTCTTTGTTGAGGTTAACTTCTATATGAAATATCCAACCTGAGAGTTAACATCTTCACTTGAATATCTAATGGGAATAACACATTTAACCCTTGATTTCCTATACTCTAAACTGTTTCCTCCCTCATTATTTTCTATTTCATTTAAAAGCATTCAGTTGCTCAACACTCAACACAGAAGTCATCCTTAATCCCTATATTTTTCTCCCCGCTGCCCCCAGTATCAGCAAATCCTGTTAATGCCACCTCCAAAATAAATCACAAATCTGAACATCTCTACTGCTTCCCTAGGTTAAAAGCCACCATGACTTCTTGCCAAAACTACTGCCCTTACTAATACAACCTCTTGTCTTATTTCCCTGCTCTCTTGTCCACTTACAATTC
The DNA here is from genome assembly GCF_039906515.1 of Pseudorca crassidens. NCBI lineage: Eukaryota > Metazoa > Chordata > Mammalia > Artiodactyla > Delphinidae > Pseudorca > Pseudorca crassidens. The sequence goes on from NC_090304.1 coordinate 60,461,862, forward strand.
ATTCTCCACACAAGAAGACTGACCTTTATAAAATGTATATCATATCACGTCATTTCCTTGCTTAGAGCAATCTGGTGAGGTTTTTTTTGTTGAACTTAAAATAAAACCTGAACTCCTTCTCTTAGACTAACCAGGTCCTATATGACCTAATTTCAAAAACACCTCCATCTCTGCTCCAACCTCACTGGCTTTTTTCTATTCCTTGAACATAACAAGCTCCCACCTTGGGGCATTGCACTTGCTGTTCTGTTTATCAGAATACTCCACCCCCAGTTTTTAGCGTGGCTGACTTCCTCATACCTGTCAGGTCAATTTATACACATTCTCCTCAGAGAATTTTTTTCCAATCACTTAATCTAAAGTAACTGCCTATTATTGCACTCAGTTGCACTGTCCTCACATAACATACCTATGATAGACTGAAAAGTGGTACCATAAAGATGTCCACATCCTAATCCCAAACCTGTAAATATGTTTTCTCATAGGGTAAAAGAGACTTTGAAGATATTAAATTAGAGATCTTGAGATGGGAAGATTATCCTGTTTAATCTGGGTGGGCCCAATATAATCATGCAGGTCCTTAGAAGAGAATAGTAGAAGGATAGGAGTTAAAGGGAGAGACTGGAAGAGGCTATGCTGCTAACTTTGAAGATTGAGGATGGGGCCATGAGCCAAAGAATACAGGTGGTCTCTGGAAGCCAGAAAAGAAAAGGAAAATAATATCCCCTAGAGCCTCCAGAAGAAATGTAGCCCAGCTAACACTCTGATTAGAGGATTTCCAACATTCAGAACGGTAAGATAATAAATTCATGTGCTTGTAAGCCACTAAGTTTGTACAGAAGTAGCAATAAGAAACAACTCAGATTTTGGTAGCTGAAAATAGTGTGCTGCTATAACAAATACCTAACAATTCGGTAGCAGATTTAGAATTGAGCAATGGGCAGATGCTGGAAGAATTTTGAGGAGCATGACAGTATAAGCCTAGATTGCCTTGAACAGACTGTTGGTAGAAATACAGATTTTAAAGACTATGCTAGTGAGGACTCAGAAGGAAATGAGGATAGAATATAAAACCTGTACAGTCTTACAGAATAACTAAGTAGTCATAAATAAACTGTTGGTAGAAATATGAACATTAAAGAAGATACTGCTAAGGACCCAGAAGGAAATCAGGAACATGTTATTGGAAACTGGAGGAATGGGATCCTTGTTATAAATTGGCCAAAAAAAAAAAAATTAGCAGAATGATGTCTACAGTTATGTGGAAAGCAGAACTTACAAGCAAACAAACTGATATTTAGCTGAGGAGATTTCTAAGCAAAGTGATGAAGGTGCAGCAGGAAGTTGCAGCCTGGTTTCTTGCTGCCCAAAGTAAAATGTGAAGTAAAAGATATAAACTGAGAGAAAGAGTGCTGAACAAAAGGAACCAGCTCCTGATGATTTGAAAAATTCTCAGCCTATCCAGATTGCAAGAGATGCCAAAACCAGTAGATTCATTGTCAGGGAAACATGCTCTGGGAGAAAAACAAGAATGTGTCTGGACATTTTGGTAGTACCTTGGAAGGCTCAAAGGTCAGAGTATTCAATCACACAGAGGGCTCCTTAAAGAGATCAGGCATGTGACTCCTGGATCTCCTCAGTAATCTATTAAGAAGCTATGAAAAAATATAGGACCATTCAGGAAATACTTATGGAGGAGACTCTTGTCTAATGAAGTGAATCCCTGAGGCATACATGAGAGACCTGCAAGGCTTTTGAGAGTATTATACCAGCAGAAATACTACCACCTTAGACTAAACAGAAAGAGAAGGATGAAATAAAAGAAGGTTGTTAGACTCCCAAAATTCTACAGGCATGAAGCAAGCTGATGAAACTATTCAAGTGTAAACATTTGCTACCCTTTGTGAAAAAAGGATTACTTAGAAGGCAGAGCCACCAGCCCAGATGGCAAAACTGCCAAGTCCAGAGAGTAGAGCTATGGGCCAAGAGTTTGTGGTAATTTATTACAGCAGCAACAGTAATCTAATACCAAATCAAGAACTGAAATTATTTTATTCATTCATTTGTTTAGTGTCAGATTCCTTCTTCTAGAAAGTACGTTCCATGAGAATCAAAGACCTTGCTTGTCTTGTTCATCGTTATATCTCCAGCACCTAGAACAATAACATACTGTATACACTCAATAATATTTGTCAAATAAATGAATTATATATTGATGAGCAAGATGTATATTAATAGTATAACTATATAAAAGGATAACAGCCTAAAGTTCCATGCAATTCCCAGATCTAATGCTACACATAACTCTTCATCTCTATAAAGTATAGAAAAACGTACCACCAATATAGAAATACATATGAAACTATTCTAAATAATTTATTTTAGGAGAAGTAAGTCATGCTCAGGTGTTAATATTTAACCATGATAGAGGACAAGTTTATTTGTGCTTTACCTCACAATGACCTGACACAGCAGTGTGTCACAAAACCAAATTTTAATGACCTTACATCTAGGATGCTGTCAAAAGTCATGGGCTTTCTGTAATCATTAACCATCTTTGAACCACTTCTCCCAACAGAAATAAAACGGTATTTGGCAGAACTCTTTGGGTTTGCTCAAAAATCCTGAGGCCATTTACTACTGAGCGGCTGCCTTCCTTGCAGATTTTATGTGTCCCATTGTAAGGAACTCGGAGATAATGTGGAAGTTGGATCATTTTAAAACTGTGCATAACTTCCACACAATGCAATTAAAATGGGGTCTCCTAAACCCAATTTGATTTTCCAAACCCAGTAGCTTCATCTGTGGACCATTGTTGAAATCTGCTGATACCGTTTGTGCATTTAAATCATACGAGCTGATGCCAAAATCAGGCCCAAGAGCCATGTATATTTTCCATATATTTTGTTCGTATAAATGGGCTCAAAGTACACCTGAGACAAGGCTAGAGTCTCGAATGGCACTTTCACCCCTTCATTTGGTTGTGAAAAGTAATCTAACTGAATAACCTCAAATTAATTTATGGCATGCATGGGAGAATTTACTAAGTATGTTGAGAAAAGCTGAATTTTAATAAGGAACTGATTTTGATTGTATTTTAGATCACTGAGATTGCTTTAACAGAAACAGAAAAAATGAATAGAAATAAGCATGAGTAGGTATTTAGAAAGGTTATTTACTAGCATTCTTAAGTACTTTCATACTAATTCTTGTGGTTCTTGCTTCTACTCTTTAAAAAGTGCTGCGTACCTATCAGGTGTCTTGGATTTAGCAACTCCTGAATTAAACTCAACAAGGCAAGACATTCTTTATCCTCTGTCTCTCAATGGCATCTCTATATCCAGCAATAAATCCTCACTAAAAACCCAATGGAAAGAAAGAGGAATCCATCTCAGCCATATGTCTAAATTACAGGCAAGGCTATCATGGCTCCTGTATTAGCTGTCTATGTCTATGTGACAAATTACCCCAACATTTAAAACAATAAACATTTATTATCTCATTTCTGCTGTGGTTCAGGGATCCAGATGTGGCTTAAATGAGTGACTCAGTGTTTCTCATAAGATTGCAATCAACTTGTTCGCCACAAGGCCTGTCTGGAGTGAGCACAAGCTCACTCATATTGGTAGGTATAAGGTCCTCGATGGCTGTTGACTGGAGACATCAATTCTGCCCCCAAAACCTCTCCATTAGACAGCTCACAACACAGAAGCTGGCTTCCCTCAGAGTGAACATGCAAGAGAAAAAGAGAAGACACCCAAGATGGAAACCACAATTTTTTGTAACTTAATATCTGAGGTGGCATCCTATCACTTTCACATTATTCTACTTGTTAGAAGTGAATCACTAGATCCAGCCCACACTCAAAGGGAGAGTATTACACAGGTCATGAATAATAAGAAGCAGAAATCATTGGAGAGCACTGTAGAGACAGCCTACCACACATTCCTACTCAGAGATTTGAGACTCTCATATTGTGATGGTTAATTTTATGTGTCAACTTGATTAGGGTACAGTGACCAGTTGTCAAACACTAGTCTAGATGCTGCTGTAAAGGTACTTTTAAAATGTGATTAACATTTACAATCTGTTGACTTTAAGTAAAGCAGATTACCCTCCATAAGGTAGGTGGGCCTCATCCAATCTGTTGAAGGCCTTGACAGCAAAGATTGAGGAAAAAAAGGAATTCTTCTAACAGAGTGCAAAGGAATTCAGGAATTCTGCCTGAATTTCCATCTTTCAGACTCGAGACTGTAGTATCAACTCTCTCCTGAATCATCAACTTGTTGCTTGCCCTACGGATTTCAGACTTACCAGCATCCACGATCGTGTCACCCAATTTATTAAAAATATATTCCTCTTTCTCTCCCTCTCCCTTTCCCCCCTAAGTAGGTACAAAGGTGATACATACATACATACATACATACATGCATACATGCATATATATACACACATACATATATATCCTATTGGTTCTGTTTCTCTAGAGGGCAATGACTCATACATATATGTAGTATAAAAATAATAATACCTGATTCAATTATCACTCAGGATTATTGTGAGGCTAAAATATAGTAGCATATTAAAAGAACATTGATTTTGGAGTCAGCCACACAGACCTGTGTTCAAAACCCAGCTCTCTCCCAAAAACATAAAAGTTTTTTGGCCTTGAGCAAACTATTTAATCTTCCTGAATTTGTATACATGTCCTAAAATAAAGATAATGAGGTAATGGTTTTACACTGTAGAATCAAAATGAAATCATGCAAGAAAAAGGTGGCTTGAATATAATAGTCACTTGATCAAAAGTAGTTATGAATATTTTTGTGTTACCAAATATAAACTACATAATTATTTTTAATATGGCTATTGTTACTACTATCATCACCGTTTGCCATATTCAAATAGTTAAGACTCCATGTGGATAAAGGAAGTTAACACCAGTTCTCTTTTCACTGTTTATGAGTTTCCTACCAACTGGAAACGCAAAACTTAACAGCAAACAGGGCATTTACAGGTGGAAGGAATAAATCACAGTTAAAAACAGTCAATTAATCAGCTCATTTTCCTTGAAATCAATATGTTCTCACATTTGCTAGTATGTTAATTATTGTGGCAGGGTTTTTCAAAGTTGCTTAGTAAATTTAGCCACATTTCAGTGCAGACGTGTGTTTGCCAAAAAGTTTTATATGTAAATATTGACAATATTTCTTTGGGGGCCTTTTGGCTGTGTTATGTTTCTGTTCAGTTTAATGGAGTATTTGTTCACTTTTTCCCAGTTTACACAGTGGATGTAAGCATTAACTTGTAAATCATGACATGGTGTGATAAAAACCATAGACTGGGCAGAGAAGTGAGACTGTGAAAAGTTCTTCACTTAGTCTATTTAATAGGGGTGAACATCCTACTTGGAGAAGATATTTATGATCCTGCCTTAATGAGCATAGGCTCCAAGTCTTCTTTTTGGTGTTTGTTGTTCATTAATATACATGACCCATTAAAAACTGTCCTCAGCATTTCTAGTAGTGTACATGCACGGAAGATCAATGCAGTATTGCATGGTGCAAATTGCAGTGTGCTGAGACTCAAACAAGGATTGTAATGGTTTTCTGCTTGTAATCATTTGATTTTGAAGAAGTCATTTAACCTCTCTGAGTCTTAGTCTTCTTATCTATAGAGTGAATCAGTCAGAATACCATCCTTCTATGAGCCTATCTAAGGGTAATATAAAATGTCAAACTCTTCCCTTGGGGAAAAAATAGGTCATATTATGTTCCAAAACAAATTATACTACTCCTTCATTTATCTGTAAGTCACTGATGACTATAAGTTGAACAATGAATGGCTAATTTTTTTTAACAACTCTCAAGTTGTACTCTTGCAAACCTCCAAGGAAATAAAAAACTAGCCAGTTAAATATAAATCTAAAGGATGAATCAGGAAAAGGCCAGGGCCAAATAAATTGCCAAATAATACAATTTAATCATAAAGTATATATTTCTCAAAAATTATTTTATTATGATCGCTAATAGTTGGTTCATCTCAAGACTAAAGTAATTTCCATCAGGTCTCTTCATTTGCCCTCCCATCTCCCCTTATAGTAGTGAGGTTTTTGTTTGTTTTTTTCCATTGAGGTATAGTTGATGTACAGTATTATATATGTTTCAGGTGTACGACACAGTGATTCACAATTTTTAAAGGCTATACTCCATTTACTGTTATTATAAATATTGGCTATATTCCCTGTGCTGTAGAATATATTCCTTGTAGTTTATTTATTTTATACATAGTAGTCTGTATCTCTTAATCCCAGACCCCTATATTGCACCTACGCCCTTTCCTCTCCCCACTGGATATACGAAATGACTGGATGAAAACAAATAAGTGAGTATTCAGTCCCAAACTCAAGAGCTGGAACTAATTGGAACCCTGTTTTGGGATTGCCTTTCTTCTCCATCAGCTGTCATAGAGATGAGGGCACAGCTAGAGTACAGCTATTGCAGCAACATCAGATGTGCAGGAGACTAAGGGACCTAGCACAAGCATACAGTCTTGAAATGCAAATCTGACAATGTGAAGCACTGGATAAAAATCTATATGAATCTATTAACAAAAATGCTATTTTGGAATGATTTCCAAAACATGTTTCTCAACAAATAACTCTAGTTTTAAGAACTAAAAAAGGATAAAATGTATTAGAATGTCTCAGTCCTACTGAGCCTCTCAGGGAATCTTCTCATTTTAGCACTTGGACATAGTCCACAGCAGCTTAAGATAAAAGACCCTGCATCATTGGGATTTTTCCCACTTTCTTACACACTACGCCCTGATATACCATATTTGTCTTCTTTCCCTAGAGAAAGAAACCATCCTCAATATTCTGATGCACAGTAGTCATCATGAAAAAAGAATAAAGCATCACTTGCTGGGCCACTGCAGGGTTAATGTGCACCTTGAAGATTGCCAAAGGGAAGGAGGGAAGGAAAGGGAAGGGAAGGGGAAAGGAAGGGAAGGGAGGGAGGAAAGAAGGAAAAAGAGAGAGGAAGGAAGGAAGGGAGTGGGGAGGAAGGGAGGGAGGAAGAAAGGGAAAGACAGAACGGGGAAAAAGGAAGAAAATGCAAGTTGTATTTTCTGTGTTTCTTGACTCCCATACAGTAAGCACATCTGGGCAATAAGCCCATAGGACCTTGAATATTCATTCTCTCTGTTTTATTCATTCTCTCTGTTTTAGACACCAGACTGTGTCACTAAGTCAGGTCAGTTCTACTGTTGGCATTCAAACTCATAAATAATGGATGACAAAACAAGAGGAGAGAGCCTTAGACGTCTCCCGGCTTAGAGGTATTCTCTAATAGAATTCACCAGAATCCTGATTTGGGATTGCACTTGTACAGTCATTGATAAAGTGAAACTGTTCTCTATTTGGCTCTAGGTTTTCTGGTATATACTCATTTGGCAGGAAACCAAAATGGGAGGATGTAAGAAGCATAGAATTCAGGCACCAAATCTTTATCCTGTGTCTTTAAAATATCCCTTCCTCAAACTTCCATAGTACTGTCAAGGGACATTTCTATATCTTTTTTATCTTGCATTACAAATATTTATAAAAGATACTTTATGTAAATAGTAACATTGTTTCTTGTTACTACTGGGTTTCAATGAGCCCTACAACTGGATATTGGTATTTAAAAATGAGTTGATTACAATTAAATATATTTATTTTTCCTGAATATGACCAATTCTCTGTGCAACTCATTTACATTATTTATAGTCAACAGTGTCTCTAGGATAAGTTATTCAACCTTGTAGGCAGAATGGTTGATGCTTCTGACTCAATCCTTTTGCTTACATTCTTCAAGATAACAGGTAAATTATTTGTCTCTTAATTTTAAATGTAAAATATAAACAATAATAATTGTACCATAAATTTGTTTAGTGTTTTAGAGAAGTCATTGTCAATCATCAGGCAAAAGACTAATGACTGTCTTTATCAAATTTTCAAATACTGAAAATTGAATTTTCAAATATTCAATTTATTAAATTAAAGGAGAAAAAATAAAAACAGAACAAGGAGTTTTCCATTTTGGGTTAGGATACAGAAGATTAAGAGACCTTTTCTCACATCATAATAAAATATAAGAAAACACTGAACAAGTTAGAAAAAAAACAGTGTTTGTTTCTAATACCATCCGAGAGATGATGATGTTAAAAAGTATAAATGAACTAAATTTCAGAAAAGTACAATCCTTGCTGATATAAGGAGAAACAAACAAAACTTTTAATGGCAATGCATGGGTCAGCATGTTATATATGAATTCTAAGGATTTCCAGATTCAGAAAATCTATACATGCCTACCAATTATTTCCCAAGGGGCCATGACAAAATGTATGGTGGCATATCAAAGACTAAGAAAGATAAGAAGGGAGGGAGAGAGACATCTCCCAAGGCTTAGAAAGCCATGAGCAAAATTAAAGAGCAGAGAGACCTCTTCAGCAGCCCACAGAGCTGGCAGGTGAAAACAGGCATAACCATAATGTTACTGAGGTTTATATCACAAGCCTTGCTAAAATGGGAATCCTGAAAATGCCTCCAAAACATTTATAATCAGTAATGAACTGAAGCTTATTAAAACTGGAACCCAGCCCAGGCTCAGCTCAATATTAGATTAGATCAGAGAAATTAACCCCTTAACCTAGCAACCTCAGAGAGAAAGGAGAATTCCCTTTTGTGGAGGTAAATATTAGTTACTTCCATCTCTATCATTTATTTTTTTTAAATGTCTGGCATACAATTAAAAATAATGAGACATGAAAAGAAGTAGGAAAATGTGACCCAAAATCAACATGAAATACTATCAGTAGAAGCAGAACCACAGATGAACCATACATTGAAATTAGCAGGAAAGGACTTTAAAATCAGTATTAAATATATTAACCGACTTACTGGAAGAGGTGGACCAAAATACATGGACACATTAGGAATTTCATCAGAGAAATACCAGCTTTAAAATAAAACAAATAAAAATTTTGATAAATGCAAGAAAACTAGAATCTGAAGCACCTGGGACCTACAGCTACAGGAAACATTAAAAATAGCCCAAGTCCTAACCAGATTAACATGAAATCCCACACTAAGGGCCTATTTACCTCAGTTCATATTACACAATACATCATGTCTATCTACCAACAAAATATTACACAGCATGCGTAAAGACAAGAAAAACACAGTCTGAAGACACAAAGGAAACATCAGAGCTAGATTCAAATAGGACACACATGTTGGGATAATCAGTCAAGGAATTTTAAATAACTATGATAAATATATTTGGAGGTCAAATGTAAAAAAGCAGAAAACATACAAGTCTGGATGGGTGATGTAATTAGAGAAATGAGAATCATAATAAAGAATCAAGAGGAAATTCAACAAATCAAAACCACTGTAACAGAAGTGAAGAATACCTTTTGTGGGCTCATCAGTATACTGGATATGGCAGAAGAAAGAGTTAGTGAGCCTGAAGATAGGTCAATGGAAACTTCTCAAATTGACAGGCAAAGAGAATGGATAAAAAAATAAAAGACATTCAAAACCCATGAGACAATTTCAAGTAGTTTAACTTATATATAATTGGAATACCATAAGGGCAAGAAAGAGATAAAGGAGAAGTACTTTTTGTAGTAAAAATGACTGATAATTTGTAATGACAAACATTGAGACCTTCAGTGACAGATTCAGGAAGCTCAGGAAACACTAAGCACAAAAAATACCAACAAAAACTACACCTAGACATATCATATTCCAACTGCAGAAAACCAAAAACAATGAGAAAATGTTGAAAGAAAGTAGAGAGAGGACAAAAAAAAAGTTACTTTAGAGGAATAAGAATTACAGCAGACTTCTCACCAGGAACCATGCAAGCAAGAAGAGAGGAGTGAAACAATGAAAGTGCCATAAGAAAAAGAAATCAACTTAGAATTCAATATCTGACAAAATTAATCTTCAAAAGTGAAAGAGAATTAATAACTTTCTCAAAGAAAAACGGTAAATTCATCACCAGCATGCCTGTCATAGAAGAAATGTTAAACAGAGTACTTCAGAGAAAAGGAAAATAAAATAGATCATAATTTTAGGTCTACATAAAGAAAGGAAAAGAATCAGGGAATAAATAAATGTAAAATAATATATTTTACTTTCCCTTTCTTAACTAGTTTTAAAGATAACAAAGCTAATAATAGTAACAATGAACTGGGTAATTACAACACATAAATAAGTGAATTGAATGACAGCAATGTCATAAAGAATGGGAAGGGGGAATTTAGAATTCATTGCTACAAACTACCTTCACTATTATCCACATGATGTGGTATGATGTTATTTAAAGGTAAACTTACATTAGTTAAAAATGTATATTGCAAACTCTATGGAAAACACTAAGAAAATGTTTTTTAAAAGGATAATTTATATACTAAGAGAGGAGACAAAATGAAATTATATAAAATGCCCAATTAAAACCAGAGAAGGAAGGAAAAGAAATGGAAAAGGTTTTTTAAAAAGAATAAGTATAATGAATATAAAACAGCCATACACGTGGTAGATAGTAATTCAACTATATCAGTAATCAAATTAAATTTGAATGGTCTAAATACACCAATTAAAAGACAGAGACTGTCAGAATGGAAAAAAATAGAACAAGATCTACCTGGATTCTGTCTACAAAAACCCTGCTTTAGATAATAAGATTCAGATAGATTCAGGAGATACACTATGCTAAAACTGATTAAAAGAAAGCTGGAATAGCTATATGAATTTTGGATAAAGTAGGATTGAAAGCAAAGAAAATTATTAGGAATAAAGGGACACATTAGGTAATGATAAAAAGATTAATTCACCCAAAAGACATTAGAGTGCTAACCTAACAAGAGAGCATCAAAAATGTGAGGCATACCGTGAGCCATGGCCGCTGAGCCTGTGTGTCCGGAGCCTGTGCTCTGCAACGGGAGAGGCCACAACAGTGAGAGGCCCACGTACTGCAAGAAAAAAAAAAAAAATGTGAGACATAGAACTGAAAGGAAAAATAGACAAATCCACTATTAGAGTTGGATACATCAATATCCTTATCTCTGTAACTGATATATCAAACAGGCAGAAAAGCAGTAAGAATATAGTTGACTTGAACAACAACAGCAATTTGATCTAATTTACATTCATGGAATACTCCATACAACTACAGCAAAATACACATTCTTCTCAAGCTCACATCAAACATTCACACCAAGACAGCCCACATCCTGGACCATGAAATACACCTTAGATTTAAGGAAATACAAATCATGCAAATTATTTTTTTGGATCACAATGGAATTAAAACAGAAATCAACTTAAAAATAGCTGGCAGGGCTTCCCTGGTGGCGCAGTGGTTGAGAATCTCTGCCTGCCAATGCAGGGGACACAGCTTCGAGCCCTAGTCTGGGAAGATCCCACATGCCATGGAGTAACTGGGCCCGTGAGCCACAACTACTGAGCCTGCGCATCTGGAGCCTGTGCTCCACAACAAGAGAGGCTGCGATAGTGAGAGGCCCGCGCACCGCGATGAAGAGTGGCCCCCACTCACCGCAACTAGAGAAAGCCCTCGCGCAGAAACGAAGACCCAACACAGCCAAAAATAAAATTAATTAATTTTTAAAAATAGCTGGCAAATCTGAAATACATAGAAATAAAACACATTTTTGATAACCCAGTCAAAAAGAAGTCTGAAGAGAAATTATTACTATTTTTAAGTAAATTAAAATTAAAAGATAACATCAAAATTTGTGTTTAAAGAGCAATTCATAGCTTTATATAGACATATTAGAAAATAAGAAAAATCTGTAATCAGTTATCTAAGCTTCAACCTGGGAAAAATAGAGAACAAAAAAAAAAATAAGCCTAAAAAGTAAATAAATAAAATTGAAAATAGGAAAACAAACAAAGAGAAACCAAAGCTAGTTCTTTGAAAGATCATGAAAACTGATAAACCTCTAGGTATGCTAACCAGACAGAGAAAGAGAGGGGACACAAATCACCAATATCAGAAATAAAAGAGAGGTATCACTACTAATTCTATAGACATTAAAAGGATTATAAAGTAAGGAATACTAGGTACAAATCTATGACCATAGATTTGATAACTTGGATGAAATGGACAAATTACTTGAAAGACACAAACTACTGAAAATCATTCATGCAGAAATAATCTGAATAGTCTATATTTCTTAAATAAATTGTTGTATATAACCCTCCAGAAAAGAAAATGCCAACCCCCCCACCCCAGAGGGTTCACTGATGAATTCTGCCAGACATTTAAGGAAAAAGATGACATAAATTCTCTACAATATATTCCAGAAAATAGAAGCAGAGAGAATATTTTCTAACATTCTTTGAAGTCAGCATTACTCTAATGCTAAATCAAGGAAAGATAGTGAAAAAAAGAAAACTATAGACTAATATCTCTCACGGATATAGATGTGAAAACCCTCAACAAAATACTAGCAAATCAATTACAACAAAATATAAAAGGAATTATACACTATTAACAAGTGGGATTTTTTTCCAGGTATGCAAGGCTGATTCAAAATTCAAAAATTGATCAATTGTAACCATTCCTTCAACAGACTAAAGACAATATGTATATATATATGTATTCATATCAATTAATGCAAAAATTCAATATGTATTGTTGATAAAATCTCTCAAACTAAAAAAAGAAGGAAACTTCTTTACTCAATAAAGAATATCTACAAAAATCCTACAGCTAACCTTTAGTGGTGAGCAACAGGATCTTTTCCCACTAAAAATGGAAAAAAGACAAGGTTGTACTCTCTCACCATTCTTATTTGACACTGTACTGGAAGTCCTAACTAGTGCAATAAAATAAGAAGACAAAAAGGGAATTAAATATATACAAAATTGAGAAGGAAGAAATGAAACTATCTTTGTTCACAGGTGACACCATTACCTGTATAGAAAATCCCAAAGAACTGACAAAAAAATTCTTGGAACTAAGCAACTATAGCAAGTTTGCAGGATACAAGATAAATATACGTAAGTCATTCGCCTGTCTATACAACAGTAATGAACAAATGGAATTTTAAATTTAAAAAAGGATACTATTTAAAATATCACCAAAAAAGAGAAATACTTAGATATAAATCTAATAAAATGTGTACATATCTATGTGTGAAAAACTAAAAAACACTGATGAAAGAAATCAAAGAAGATCTACATAAATGGAGAAATACTCCATGTTCATGGATTGGAACTCAGTATTGTTAAATGTCAGATCTTCCCAAAATGATCTGTAGAAGCAATGCAATCCCAATTAAACTTCCAGAAAGCTATTTCTGTACATATCTACAAACTAATTCTAAAGTGAATATATAAAAGCAAGAGACCTAGAATAGCCAAAACATTGCTAAAGAACACAAAATTAGGAGGACTCACACTTCCTATTTTTAAGACCATCATAAAGCTACTGTAATCAAGACAGTGTGATATTGGCCAAAGAACAGACACATGGATCAGTGGTACAGAACGGAGAGACTAGAAGTAGATCTACACAACTGTAATTATCTGATCTTTGACAGAGGAGCAAAGGTAATTCAATGTAGGTAATCTTCAACAAATTGTTCTGAAACAATTGGAGGTCCAACAAACAAACAAAATCCTACAAGAACAACAACAAAACTATACACACCTAGACACAAAACTTTCACCTTCCACCTAACTCAAAATGTTCCACCTAACTCAAAGCCTATATGTAAAACTCAAAACTATAAAACTTATAGATGAAAAGACAGGAGAAAATCTAGATACTCTTAGGTTTGGTGATGAGTCTTCAGGTATAACACTAAATGCACAACCCATGAAAAAAAATTACTAAGCTGCAATTTACTAAAATTTAAGAATTCTCTGCAAAATAAACTTAAAATCAAAAGACAAGCCACAGATAAGAAGAAAATATTTGCAAAATGCATATCTCATAAAGAACTGGCATCCAAAATATACAAAGAACTTTTAAAACTCAGCAATAAGTGAGCAAGCAACCCATTTAAAATTGACAAATGACCTGAAAAGTTACCTCAACAAAGAAGATATATAGACGGAAAATAAACACATAAAAAAGTTTTCAGCATCAGCTGTGATTAGGGAATTGCAAATTAAAGCAACAATTAGATATCACTACACACCTATTAAAAGGGGTAAAATTTTTTTTACAAACTGACAGTAACAATGTCTGGTAAGTATGCGGAGGAGTCAGAGCTCTTAGTCATCTTAGTGGGAATTTGAAATTGTTCAGCCACTTTGGAAGACATTTTTCTAGTTTCTTTACAGAGCTAGACATAGTCTTACCTATGATCCAGCCACCATTCTCCTAGATATTTACCTGATTTGAAAACTATGTTCACAAAAAATCCAGCATGCAAATCTTTATAGCTGTTTTATCTATAATAAACAAAAAATGGAAACAATCAAGATGTCTTCAATAGATAAATCGATAAGCAAAGTACAGTATATCTATACAATTGAGTTTTATTCAGCAACAAGAAGAAGTGAACTGCCGAGTCACAAGACATTGAGAAAGCTTAAGTGTATATTGCTAAATAAAAGAAGCCAGTATGAAAAAGCTATATACTAGACTACCCCATTTATATGGTATTACAGAAAAGGCAAAACTCAAAAGATGCTAAAAAGATCGGTGTTTGCCAGGGATTCTGGAAGAGGGTAGGGAGGATTGAATTGGAGAAGCACAATGGAGTTTTTACAGTGGTGAACATATTCTGTGTGATACTGTAATATAGCATACATGACACTATGCATTTATGCATTTACATTTATTGTACAATGCAGAACAAAGAGGGAAACTTAATGTATGCAAATTTTTTAAAAATCATTTAAGAGGTTAGGGGATCCTAACAAAATATGCAAAAATGTGATAAAATAGTCTCACTATATGTATGAAATGTAAGAAATAATATCACTGAAGAGGTTGGAGTAAAAAGGTGCTGACCGGGCTTCCCTGGTGGCGCAGCAGTTGAGAATCTGCCTGCTAATGCAGGGAACACGGGTTCAAGCCCTGGTCTGGGAGGATCCCACATGCCGCAGAGCAACTAGGCCCGTGAGCCACAACTACTGAGCCTGCGCATCTGGAGTCTGTGCTCCGCAACGAGAGGCCGCGATAGTGAGATGCCTGCACACCGCGATGAACAGTGGTCCCTGCTCGCCGCAACTAGAGAAAGGCCTCACACAGAAACGAAGATCCAACACAGCAAAAATAAATAAATTAATTAATAAACTCCTACCCCCAACATCTTCTTAAAAAAAAAAAAAGGTGCTGACCTATGTAACTCTGGAAATGAGTTTATAAGACAACAGTTTAAAAAATGACAAAACCCTGTACATCAGCATTATACTCTGATAAAGTATTTTTCCCACAGGAGTATGGATCAACAATTCTAATACTACTACACGTGAATACTGAATCGCACAATCAAGTGAATGGATGGTAGATGGTAATAGCCAGGTTCCTTACTGTTGCAGTGGGAATTTACAGATAAGCAAAAGAAAAGGCTAGAATGATCCACGTGGTAATAGGTTAGAAATGGAGACATGAGTATGAACTCAGGCTTAGCTTCCTGTAGATACACATGATTCTGTGTATAAAATATTTATAGATACAGTGTTAAAGTGTTATATACATATACATATATGAGTGTGTTACTATACACATTTCCTTTCTATGTCAACTAACTGTATTTATAGATACATGTATAAGGTTATATACATATAGATGTTTGTTATTATACACATATATTTCCTTCCTATGTCAGCTAAGAGAACTAGAAGCAACGACACTCCAGTAGCAGAAGCACATCTAGCAGTCAGCTCTTGGATTGTAATACCATTCTCCAGTAAAAGGTACCAAGGGCCTTAGAGAAACTGTTGATTCTAGAACATGGGCAGAAAACACACAAGATGAACCTGGAGCATCTTGTAGTGCCAGGAAGTTAGTAAGTGCTCAAAAACACACAAAGTCACCTGCATGAGTATGTGGATATGTCAAAGGAACACAGGAATCAATTGAAAGAACTGCTCAGTCTAATCATGAAAAAAAATCAGACCAATTACAATTGATGGATATTCTACAAAATAACAATTATATCTCAAAACTTTCAATGTCATCAAAAGCAAGGGAAGTGTGAGAAACTATCACAGTCAAGAGGAGCATGAGAGACATGATGACAAAATGTAATATGGTATCCTGGATGGAATCCAGGATCATAAAAAGGACATTTAAAAACTAAGGAAATCTGAATAAAGTATAGATTAATTAGTTACAACATATCAATATTGGTTCATTAACTATAACAAATGTGTCATTCTAATGTAAGGTATTAATAATAGAGGAATTTGATTGTGGAGTACCATGGGAATTTTCTGTACAAATTCACAATTATTCTATAAATCTAAAACTGTTATAAAATTAAAAGTATTTTAAGTGGTAAATAAATAAACCATTAACACCATGTAATTTCCTAACTTTTTGCTTCCTTATCTTTTTCTGACCTATGATATAACCAAACCTGGGATTTCTAGTTGAGACCATTTGAAGACTTCATCCAAGCATTAACAACTTTGATGCTTATTATAATTCTCTGGTACAGCTAAAATAACTATTATTGTTATTCTCATTTTACAGGCTAGGAAAATAAAGTCAAGAGATATGTGCATTTCTTATGGACATTAGCAAGGA
Source organism: Pseudorca crassidens (assembly GCF_039906515.1). NCBI lineage: Eukaryota > Metazoa > Chordata > Mammalia > Artiodactyla > Delphinidae > Pseudorca > Pseudorca crassidens. Next base: position 60,478,649 of record NC_090304.1, read on the forward strand.
GGTCATAAGGATAGATTTCTGACTCTATCCATTCTTCCTTCAATTACACCATTCTGTTACACAATTACCCTGACACCAAATTACTGACATTTTCCTATGCATATCATCAGTACCTTACACAGGGTCTGATTAATAACAGACTCAGTAAAGAATGTGTACAATAATCAATGCTTCATGTTTAGGTTTAAAGAAATTTATAACTGGAAGAAGATTCACGGATAATCTTTCCAGCTCAAGCGCTTTCATTTTTAGATGAGGAAAATGAAACCCAGAAAAGTGAACTAATTTGCTCAAGTTCATTGCACAGCTAGTTAGTGTCTGTATCAGAGCTGAAATCCAGTTCTACCTGATTCTAGATCATTGGTTATTACTTCAACAGTATGCTAGTTAACAGACTGTGGTACTGGAAAAGTTTTTTCATCTATGGCAGAACACTTAGGAAGCAAATTGCCATAAGAATTGTAATGTTCTTAAAAGTTCAAGGAAACCTCTAAGCAGATGTTGCCTAAAGAGCAAGAAAATAAAAATTAATATAAACCAAGAGAGAACAGCTGTAGACAAATACTCCAGGGCATTAAGTTGAGCTATATGAAGCTGTTGATTTTAAACCTTTTGATCTGCAAAAATATCAGTTTCACATGGTTTGACTGAAGAGTACCTTGCAACTGGATTAGCATAGAATAATTTCATAAGGTAAATCTGCCTATCATATTGGTCTACATATTAAAATGGTACCAATTAATGAACCTTTATGTATGTATTTAAAATAGCATTTATTCATCCATTCATTTAGTAAATATTTACTGAGCCTATGTGAAGCATTGAGCTTCATGTTTATAGGAATTAAAAGGTATACAAGATAAACTCTAAGCTGAAAAAGAATGTTATTCTAGTCTTAGGACTAAAACATGGACATCACCATCATAAAACAATAGCTCCTCTTCATTAATCAAAATGTAAGAGGAACTATATAATGTCCTTATGCAGATATCTCATTTTAATTTTCTAATAATCTTCAGGTTAGATAAATATTATTTCATTTTCCACATAAGGAAACTGAGGCTTAGAAAGATAAAGACTCAAGTAAATCACAGAGCTCATAAATGCCAGAGCCAGTATCTGGACTTAGGTCTACCTGCCTTCAAAACCAACGTTAATTCTAGTAAATCACATTGAGTTTGTTGATAAGATGTTGTAGAAGGTGAGGCTGTTGACAAATAAAACGCTTCCACACCACAGAGAAGGATGTAAATTAGAAAACTGTTGGTCAATATCTACTCAATCTGAGCATATGCATATCCTATGACCCCAAAGTCCCGTGATACATTTTTCATAACCCAATTTACCATAGGTTTGTCTAAGTTTTTAAAAACCTTTTCAAAGAACCAATTTTTGGCTTTGCTTATCCTCGTTGATTTATCTTTTTTTTTTATTATATTAACTTCTACTTTTGTTTTTATTACTTTTCGGGGGATTAAATTGTTATGCTTTTATAAATGTCTTAATTTGAATGTTTGCTAAAATTTTTCAGTTTTTCTTCCTAGTTAATATAAACATTTATGGATAAAAATTTTCCTCAAAGTAACATTTTTATTGTGCCCACAAGTACTATTTTTGTTAGTATTCAGTTCTAAGTATTTTCTAATTTATTTAGGATTTCTTCCTTGACTTCGGATTAATGTAGAAATGTGTTTTTAAACCTCCAACTGTTTAGGGATGTATTTTTATTTAAATTGTTACTGATTTTTAATTTAATTTCTTTGTGGTCAAAGAATACAGTCTAAGTGGAAAAGTCTGATACAGAAGCAACACATAAGTTCATGTCAGTGACCACCTTTGGCTGGTTGGTATCATGAGGAAAGAATGACCATCTCAAAATAAAACAAAAAAAAGAGGTGTTAAGCTAGGGAGAAACAACCTAAGTGTCCATTGACAGATGAATGGATAAAGAAAATGTAATAGATGATAGACAGATAGATGTAGATATATAAATGAATACTATTCATCCTTTAAAAATAAGGATATCCTGCCATTTGTGACAACATGAATAAACCTGGAGGACATTAGGCTAAGTGAAATAAGCCAAACACAAAAACAAATATGATATGATATAATTTATACGTGGAATCTAAAATGTTGAACTCACTGAACCAGAGAGTAGAATGGTAGTTGCCAAGGGCTGGGGGTGGGGGAAATGGGGAGTTGTAGGTCAAAGAGTATAAACTTTCAGTTACAAGATGAATAAATTCTGGAGATCTAATGTAGAGATCAGTGATTATTTTTAATACTATATTGTATACTTGAAATTTGCTAAGAGAGTAGATCTAAGTGTTCTCACCACACACCCACACATACACAGAAAGTAACTATGTGAGGTGATAGAGGTGTTAATTAACTTGATTGTAGTAACCATTGTGATACATTATATCACAATGTATACACACATTAAATCATATTGTACACCTTTAAAAATTACATTGCACGACCTAAATATACAGAATTTTTATTTGTCAATCATACCTCAGTAAAGCTGAAACAAAACAAATACATAAAAAAACAAACAAAAAAGAATCCTCCCTTGGAAAATTGTTTCAGAGTTGTCTAATTGTCTGTCCCAGCAGACTAATGGGGAAGCATTTATCTATTGCCTATACCCACCTTGGTCAAGGCTAGCCCCAGTGGCATTAGCTTCCCATATTTCCAGTTTGCAGGTACATAGATGCAAAAGAGACCCTAGGCTCTCAGAGAAGGAAGTGAAATACACAGGTTCAGCCCTGAGCCAAGGCACTAACTGGTCCGTTGCACCTGCAAAAGTCTGGTCAAAAAACCTCTAGATACCAGGGTAAGAGGTATGGCTGAGAGGATGCTGAAGTGCCATAAAACAGATGCCTAATATGCTCCTAACGCTAACCAAATTCCACTTTGTTTTCCTCGTCTCTTTTGTGCTTATGATTTCCATGGTATCTCCTGAGGAAAAAAGACTGGTTAGGCCAAGGGATTTAGGAATTCCTAGGTCCTCCTGCTAGCTATCTCTTAGAAATTCAGATGTAATCATGTCATCTCCCCACTTTAAACTACTTAATGGTTTTCCATTTCTCTTGGAATAAAGACCAGAATCATTTAGAGCCTTCCTATCTCAGCCAAGCCTCATTTTGTGTCAGTCTTCCTGTCTCTCTGTGTTCCAGTGACACTGGTCTTCCTTCTCACCCTCAAGAGCCATACTTCTTCCTCCTCAGGGCCTTGATACATGATGTTTTGTCTGCCCCTTCTCCTGGTTAACTTTATTCATCTTTCGAGTCTTATCTCAAATGTCCAAGAATCATCCTCCAAGAATTCACTTGTTTGCACAGACTTTCCTAGGTCCTCCTGTTGTTACATGCCTTCATGATAGTCAACACCATTTAAAACAATGTGTTTATTTGCATGCTTATGTGACCCATGGCTGTCTCATCCATTAAACTGTAAACACCATGAGGGAAGGAAGTGGGTTTATAATTCATCATAATATACCAAGTGCCTGGAACTTACTTGTATATACATCAAAGAAACAGAAATATTCATAGAATCAAAGATTTTTTAGAAAATAAAGTCTTTCACATCCCTACTGGATATTAACTAAAGTTCTTGGCCCTTATCATTCAGTAATCCTTTCTAGGAAATTTAGATTGCTTTCATTTTGGATCCCTGGAACACACTTTGTTAATTGTTTCTACCTTTAAACCTTTCTGTGTTTTCTCCAGAGTTGGAATGTCCCTCTTTTGTCTTCCACATTTTGTGACCCAGCCCATGTTGCTCCTCTCAGACTCATAGTAGTAAATCTTCCCACAGAACTCCTAAAGTTACTTTTCTCTCTTCTGTTTTTCGTTGCACCTCTGGATCATCAGTTCTCAGGTCTATTGGGCACATTTTAGTTTAGGACCTAGGCCAGAGGTCTATAGCCCTCAGCCTGCAGATTGGAGCAAGTCCATATTGTCTTTTCTTGGACCCAGCACAACCACTCTATTGACAAATGCCAATAATGAATAAGAATTGGCAGAAATACCTAATATAGAAAAATGAAGGTAAATCATACATGATTTATCTATCTGAATTATATAAAATAAAATCAGCATAGTTAGGAGACCCAGCAGAAATATAGGGCAGAGTCTCTGACACACAGAGACATATGTAGATTCCCAAAGCCTCGCAGTTGCAGATGATAACATCTGTATGAGCAAGAATCACATCCGAACTCTTGGAAGCATAGCAGTCACCTTTGGCACGTAAACCAATCTGCATGTGTACCCAGGACACCCTCCTCTTGGCCTGGAGCACCCATCAATCTCAAAGCTTTACCATTCATAATATAAACATGAGCTATACAATATAGAGCCAATCTCTCAAACACCAAGCTCATACTCTCCAGGTTAAATCAAGACTGATCTGATAACATTCCAAAACTCAGTGCTGCAGAACAAGAAAAGGAATCAGTTTGCCAGACATCTCTGGGGAACGAAAACAAGCTCTACTCATTCTATGTATGTCCATACATTACTCTTTGTTATTATTATTGTCTTTTTAGTTTCCAATATCTAGAGGTAAGAGATAACATATAAAAATTTAGATTTTCTGTTTCTCTTAGTTTTGAAGGCAAGAGCGGAAACAGATCCCCCCATGGCTACAAAGTAGCAACAGTACTTTTAAAAAGAAAAATGCATACTCCAGTTGATCTTATTTCCCACCATCCACTATTACTTTTCCATGAACAGCTGCATTCATTTCCATTATCTATAAGCCTTTGCATTTTTTAAAATCCTGATCTAAATTGTAAGCTCTCTGTAGGCAGGGGCCTTACTTAGTTCAGCTTTTTCCACATCACTTAACGCATGGCGTTACCTGTAAGCCCTGGAAAAAGTAGACTTGAGGTAAGAGCAGTGGACATGGAGTTCAAATCCTAATTCTTCACCTTGGTAGTTTTAAGGTCAGGGTATCTGTAACACCCATTTGATAGGGTTGCTGTGAATTAGATAACATTAGGCAAAGAATCAGAAATATAATAAGTGCTCAGTAGATGCTCATTTATCATTTTTATTTTTACTTAATTGATCGTGGAAAACATGCAAAGAAAAATGAAAAGTAGATCATCAGGCCAGCAAGAGACACATTAAACAGATGGCATGGCAACAAGGAGACGAGGCACGAGAGAGCAATTTGAAGAAGTCAGGAATGGTGAGGTTTAATCAATATGGAAATGCAAGCACAAAAGGGCCCGGATGATGCTGAATACATTTTCTTCTCCAATAATGAGGACACAAGCCACCCCAGCAGGCTGTGCAGATTTCCCAGTTTATTATACCAGGGCTCGTCTTACCCTGTACTATCCTGTAATTTACGTGGCAAATGAAAGTAGGGTCTGAGATAGGGACACAGAGACTGCTAAGGCTGGCGCAAGCTCGCGGGTCAGGAAGGCCAACCCACCTGCAACATAAAGTAATAATAGACTCACACCCTTTGTATCTGGTGCTTATGAGGACAATAGTGAAAACACAATAATTATTATTATCTTTCTTTAGTTATTATCACTCATTATGTATTACTTATGCTAAATTATACTGAGCGCTTGCTATGAGTTAGGCTTTAATGCTAAATGCTTTACATATTTTGCAACAAATAATTCTCAATACGACTCTATAGAATAAGTTGGAATATGTACTATTATTATCCCCCATTTATAAATAAGGAATCTCAGGTTCATAGGAATTAAATAACGAAAATTCTCCTATGGCTGTTAAGTGTTGGAGCCATGATTTGAACCACCATCTGTGTGATTTTAGATCCCTTGCCCTTAACTTACCAAAAAAAAAAAAAAAAAAGAAAGAAAGATAAAAGAAAATAAATTCTTTACTGCATGGGAGAAAGATCCAGGGCACCAAAGGCTAATTCTTGCTATCTATGGGTCATTTAATTTAATTTACATTTTCCAATTTTCAAGACTAGACATTGTGTATTCATAATTTTTGAAAACCAACAAAATTATTTTTTAAAAAAGCTGTCATCATTGATACCATAGCCTTGGTGTCACAATCATCATTATTGCTCACTTATCAAATTTAGTCACTAAACTGGTTTGTGATCTACTAATAGAGAAAAAGCATGAATATAAATAAATGGCTATATGACTATACTGTCTTCCATCAGTGTTAATAGGTGTATTGTTTTTGGTATCTTTTCGATACCCCTTCCCCTAAAAAGGCTGGTAAAAGGATCAGTTAAAATAAGGCTATCTAAAATAAAAATTCAGTGCTTTTGTCCCACTCTGCAACTCTCCCACCGATGTTCCTCCAACAGTAACATTAACACTGACAGAGAATACACCACCTGCTAAGGCTAGCTCTCCCTGGGAAGCTCCGACTTCTAGAAAGGGTTTTATAAAGTTGAGACAGAATCTTTTCTCCATGCACTGATCCCTGTTCTGTTTTCTAGGGTCCCACAGATCAAATTTCACTGTACTGAAATGGAAAGAAGAGAAAATAAATAAGCAGAATAAACAAAAGGGAAAAAGAAACATGTGGGTGCAGAAACTAGAACAATCCCTACAAAAATAATACCTTTGGCAAATCAACCAAGAGTACTGCTTTATCAGTAACCTTCTGTAGATATTCTGTAGGAGCAAGCAAATAGTTATTTGGATAACCATTTCGAGTTGTTCAATTATGAAGACTTATTTAACCTATCAAAACTGTGTTTACAATTCAATGTCATTCCCTGAGTTTTGCATTTTGTCCCAAGCACAAGCACGAATGCCCTCAGTATACCATTATGTCCCTTTCCTGAGTCAATCTTGTAGTAAGCACAGCAGTAGACATTAATTCAGTTATCAGCAAGTATTTATTGAGCACTGACCGTGTGCCAGGTACTATGATAAGGGCCGACAATGAAGCAGTTAAATAAAATAAAATTCCTGTCAATGTTGGAGTTTACATTCTAGAGGGGCAGACTACAATTAATAAGTATTTAATTTGAGAAGTGCTACAAAGAAAAATAAACCGTGAAAGGAGATTGAGAGTGACTGGACGGGCATGCCTTTTTACATGGTGTAATCATGAACTTCCCTTTAGTGAGACAATATTGGAGCAAAGACTTATAGAAAGTAAGAGAGGAAGGTTCTGTAAGGCAGACAGATGAGTGGTGAAGTACTCAAGAGACAGGAAGGAGAAAGGAGGAAGCCATGAAGAAAGTGGTGAAAGATGAAAGATACTGAAAGATGAAAGATACTGAGGGGGGTGGAAGGGAATGAAAATAAATCATGTAAGGTCTTATAATCCACAGTAAGAATGTTTTATTTTATTCTGGGAAGCCATGAGAAGGTTTTGGTGAACCACTCTGGCTGCTGAATAGAAATAATTTAAAAGGGAAAGAAAGAAAATAGGGTTTTCAGTTGAGAAGGTATTAGAGTAGCCAAATAAAAGTTGTGGTGACTTGGACCATGAGAGGAACACAGGAGGTGGTGGAAAATGATCAGATTTGGGAGATATGTTTTCAATTAGAAACAAGAGAATTTGCTGATGGATTCGATGTTGTATTAGCTTTCTAGGGCTACCACAGACTGGGTGGCTTAAACAACAGAAATTTATTGTCTCACGGTTCTGGAGGCTGGAAGTCCAAGAACAAGGTGTCAGCAGGATTCATTTCTTCTGAGGTCTCTCTTCTTGGCTTGCGGATGGCCATCTTCTCCCTGTGTCTTCACACGGTCTTTCCTATGTGAGTGTCTGTGTCCTAATCTCTCCTTATAAGTATTCCAATCATATTGAATGAGGGTCCACCCACATGACCTCATTTTACCTTAATTACCTCTTTAAAGAAGGTCCTATCTCCAAATAGAGTCACATTTCAAGGTACTGAGGGGTTCAGGCTTCAACAAATGAATTTTGCAGGGACACAGTTCAGCCCATAACAGATGTACAATGTCAGCAAAGAAGAGGATGCCAGAATGACCTTACATTTTTTTCTACTCTGAGCACTAAAGTTACCATTTACTGAAAAAAAGGAGACCAGGGGAATAGCAGGTTTGAAGGTAAACGTCATCCAGGTGGCATGTTGAGCAGGCAGTTGGATATGATACTAGAATTCGAGGAAAGGTCAAGGATAAAGATATATTGGGATGTTTGTCAGCTAATATACGGTATTTAAAAACATAGGATGGTTAGAAAACACGTTTGGTTAGAGAATAAAATAAGTATGCAGATGGAGACCTATGCCATTCCCATTTTTTTTCCAGAAAAAAAAATCCAATATAAGCCACCCCAAAACAGTAAAGGAGACAGAGAAGGAATGGCCATTGAGATAGAAGGAGGACCCTGAAAATATGTACCAGAAAAGCACAGTGAACAAAATGTTTCAAGGAAGGAAGGATCAAATGTATCAAAATATGAAAATAAGACAGTAACACGAGGACTGAGAGATCACTGGCTTCTTCCACCCTAAGGTTATGAATGACCTTGAAAAAGCACTATTGGTGACATGATAGAGATGAAATCTTAATTCCCCACATATAATAAGTGGTTTCTGCAATTACTTCTGCTACTTCACTCCTGGTATCTAGAGCATGTGGAGTGGACAACAATTACCTGCCTGTCTACCTGGACCTAGTTGTCTTCTGACTCCTCTGTGATTGGGCACTCCAGTCCCTTCACTCGACCAAGGACCTTGTAGCTCACCTACCTCTTGCCACCTTATTCTTGCCATGAAATGAAGCTAATTGCTGCTTGGGGTTCTGCTCCAAATCAAATGAACCACCCCAAACCACAATTCGTCCACCCACGCGGAGCAAGAATCCCAGCTGCTTACCTAGAAACACCTATTGCCATTGTAAACACTCTCTGTCAGCCAGTATGTATCATTATCAGAGCTGATACTTCTGGAGAATTACCTAGAAAATGACTCTAGATACAAAAGAAGATTACATATCTAGGGGGCTACCCACTGGAATATTTCAAACTGTAAATTCTTCTAAAAGATATTATTTTCACAATCATCCATTTTATTAACTAAGTCATTTTAAAAAACTAAATCATTATTTGCTGTACTGTATGGTATATGAAAATAGGTAGATCTACCAGGCTGTGAATAACCCATTGGTGATGACGTGGTGGTTACCTATTACATGGATATGATAGTGTGTTTCATAAGAGATCATAGCAATGCTTTCATACTGATAACACACTACTGGTAGCTACGGTTAGTCATTTTGTGTTTTGGCCAGTAAACTCTATTTTAGAAAATAAATTGCCCTCTTTTACTATACACAATATAACTAGACTCAAATGACATGAATTTTGAACAAGATGGGCTTAACGGAATGCAATCAGGAGGAAAACAATAAGTGTTATCCTTTTCTTCCCCACTGCCCATTCAGATATCCTCTGCCAGCCTATTTCATAACTGCTCCTTGTACGCTGTTTCTAAATCATAAAGCAGTCATCACTCAGTAGTTCTATATCCAAAGGTGTAAGAATAAAATAAATAAAATCTAGGCTTCATTTAGAGTTAAAATTTCTGCCCTCTCTCAGCTTAGACCTGCTGCTTTAAAGGTATGTGTCTGGTTTATTTTCTACTTTGTGCTTTTATTCTTCTTTCCCTATTTACCAGGTTGCTTCTGCCATCTCCAGGGCTGAAGACGGGGGAGGTATAAAAGGTTAGTTGACTGGCATGCCATATGCTCACATCTGGGCTCTCTGAACTTAGATTTTTAAGTGGATCTTTTTCTCATGGAATGCTTTCATGGGTTCTGTGGAGAAGCCCCTTCATTCAAGTGTTGCAGTCTTTTCCTACATTCCCTAACATGGATAATACACCCTCATTCAACCTCTGGCTGTACATGAAAATTTGCACGTATAAGCTCTTTTATTGATTGTTGGTGTTCCAGCATCCCTCCAGGCAACCCCCTGGGCAATGTCCCTTTAACATGACCTCAGGTGTTCTCTTTTTCTTTCTTTCTCTCTCCCTCCCTTCTCCCTCCTCACACTACCCCCACCCCACAGCCGATATCACAGATACACACACTTTTGACCCTCAGAAAACATACCTTGCCTCACCATTGGTAAGAGCACAGCACAGGTACTTCTAAAATTTCTAAAATGAAGCTACCACCCAGGCCAGTCCAGCCACACCCTTCACTTTTAGACCTCCTGGGCATAGGTCCAGTACCAGATTTTGCATCTTGACAGACTCCAGGGTCAAAGGATCAAGTTTTCCAAGTGGCCTCCTTGAAGTTTCATTTGGCATGAAGAGAAAGGAGAATTACTGACTCCATTGCTCCACAAGTCCAAAGGACTACCTAACCCCACTCTTGAAAAAGCTGCAGCTCGAATTCCCAACTACCATCTTAGTCTCTCTAATGCCTTTTGGATAACTGAGGTGGCAAGTGAACTAAAAGTGGAAAAATCAGTTCTTGACTGCCTGCTTTGTAAGTTCCATTCAGGTTTGCACCTCACTTTGGAATGTGAGAGTATTTGCCACCTATTTTCTTGAGATTTTAGCCAACAATGACCAAACAATGTATTTTAATATCTTGCTACATTAGCATATAAATATACTGCATAATAAAAACATTTCATTTGGGGAATTAATATATTAAAACTGTATTCAAAAAATGTTCAGCCCCAATGGATCAGGTCATTGACATTCTAGGTAAAGAAACTTCTATTGGGCTTTAAAATGTGGCCTAGTTATACAATGGAATACTAGTCAGCAAAAAAATGAAGAAACTGGAGATAAACACAGCAACATGGATGAGTCTCAGAAGCTCTCTGCTGACCAAAGGTAGCCAGACACAAAACAGTGCATATTTATGATTCCATTTACATGAAACTCTAACAGAAACAAATCTAAATCTTTAGAGATGGAAAAGCATATCAGTGGTGGCTTAGACAGGGTGAGGGAGTCTCACTAGGACAGGACACGGGAATTTTGGAGGTGACAGAAATGCTTGCGGTGACTATATGGATATAGGAGTATATAAAGATGTCAAAACTCATCAAAATGTACCTTTAAATAGCTAGTTTAAAATTTTTTGTAAATTTAAATTTATTGGGTTGGCCAAAAAGTTTGCTCAGGCTTTTCCGTAAGATGCTATGAAAAACCTGAACACACTCTTTGGCTAACCCAATATATATACAAATATGCATATATAGATGTTTATACACACACACACACACACACACACACACATACACATACATATACACACACACACTCCTATATTAGACGTGGGAGCTACACATCTGGACTGCATCGTATTTGCCCTTATAGAATTGTTTTCATTGAAATGTGCTATATTTTTATGTTTTATCATAAAGCCCCCGAAGGGTACTGTAGAAAAGTAGCCTCATTAACACAAGCTGTATTTTCTTGAGGGATGCTTTTGAGTGTGTTGTTCACCATGTTATATAATATTCTTTCTATGAGGAAAAACAAGAGAAATTTCAGTAATATGTGAGTTACTTGCAAACCATGTTTTTTACCGTGTGGACACTAAATCGCATAAAGGATCATTTCTTTCCTCTCTCAGGTTACTTCTACCAAACTCAGAGCTGTGAAACCTCTGGTTTTCATGGCATGCATTCTGTATAGTAACACAACTTTTTAGTTCTCTATGTTTTCTCATTAATATTCAAGTCTCCTGAATTGGCATTGATTTATTATTGCAGAAAGGCATAAAGAAATTAAGTAAAAAGCAAATTCTTGAAAACATCTGTCAACCAAAGAGAAGGACTATAACAGACCATAAAAGCAACCAGACCAATAATTAAACTCCAAACGCTAACGATCTGCCCAATCCCTCTTGATACATGTAAGACATAAAAATTCATCATAGAATCCAGGCTTATGAAAGGTGGAATCTGTTTTATGCCATTATTGCTGAGAAATCTGAGCTGTGGGTCAAAAGGAGACAATCTAAGGAAATAATGCTACTGGGAAGACTCTGAACCTTGTCTTAAAATCAAAGGAAATAATTTTAAGAAAGTAAGTTCAATTCTATTAACTGGAAAAAAAAAGGAGGATTAAAAAGTACTCATTTCACTGTGTTGTTTTAAGTATTAATTAAAACGATGGGTGTAAGAGAGCCTGCTAGTGTTGTTATTTTAAAAAGTTAATAAAAGTTAAATTATACAAACAGCATCTAGGAAAACAATGGTTGTGGCTTATCAATGAAGAAAGAGTGAGGCAAGTAGAGTGTGTGTACCACGTACAGCTGCTTCTCACACAACAGGGGCTTGAGATGAAAAACAATGTACAACTATTTCAGTATTTTCTCCTCTGGCAATTGGTGATCGTTATTGTTCTGTGTTCATTCCTTTCACAGCTGTTCTCAAGTTCACTTGTCATCTTGTGTTTTATCCTGTCAGCACGTTTCTTACATCCTCATCCATTTACCCTTCTCAAGCATTCTCAGTAGAATCCCATAGACACAAGCAACATTCTCTTCACATTTTCCTTTTGTTTCTAGTTTGCTTCCAGCATGTCTTCACAGGGTAGGGGACAGCATTGCTAAGACTCTCTCCAGTGAGGGAGGAAAACTGCAAAACATTCTGTAATTTTTGTCTCTAGGTCCACAGGAGGTAAAGCCTTTCTGTTCATCTACTAGCTCATTTGACAAGGAATAACTGAAAACCTTCTACATGCTAACTGCTATGTAACCAATGGTTGCAAAGTGAGTTCACAAACACTGCCTCGACAACCCTCAGCATCATCTTGGTGCCTTATTCGTGTCTCCATTTCACAAAGGGAAAACTGAGACTAAATGCAGAGGGGTGACATCCCCAGCCTAGAGATTAGGCTCATATCAGCGACTCTCTGCAGTAGGATAATTTCAAAGGGACCTCCCATGACAATATAGCTAATTCCTAGATGCACTGAAAGAAACTTTATAATAAACTGAAAACACATAAGGAAGTAAGGGGAAAAAAGAAAGGAAAGAATAAAAGAAGGAAGAAAGGGAGAACAACAACAGCAACAGAGAGCTAAAACAAGATTTGAGAGTGATGGACTGTAAGAGAACATGGAAATCAGGTTATCTCAGGATAAATGCCTAAATCAAGGCTGTGTTAACTTGAGTCCACATGAAGTTGGACAGGATGAATCTGGGAGTCCCCTACTTTAAGTCCAGACCCTCAAAGAGGACTAATGCGATACTAAATCAGCAATGCCCAGCAGTTCCCAACAGAAACAAATGAAACCCTCTGAAGGAAAGCATCATTAATTCATGCCCCCACGGTGCATTCAGATTCCACTGAACCAATAAAATATTAAGAAACACAAAAGGAAACAAACCACCACAAGATTTGGCACAAACGACAAAGAATAAATTTCTTTAAATGACCCAAGATCTCAGTTACGATATTTAACAGTATTCAATGTTTAAAGAAAAAAAGTTAAGGTGGAATTAAGAACCTAGGAAGTAAAACTAAGCTATTCCAAAGAAAGAAGTAGCAGAACAGGTGGTACTGGAAGGTTATGAAGGTGATGGGTTAGGACATACCCACAGAGGCAGTGGCATGTCCATGGCTCAGGCAGCTGAGCAGGTGGCAGTGAGGTAGCCAGGCAGTGGTTACCACAGATACCTCAGCAAGCCCATTAGCCTTTAGCATGTATTGTACAGATATCCCACTAACAAATTCTTCCAACTTTTGTATATTTGAAAAATCTATAACTCACTTTAATTTTATAAAAAAGTTTTTTCTTAGATATAGAATTTATGTGACCAGTTTTTTCAGCATTGTAATGATGTCATTCCTCTGTCTTTTTTCATTCAGTTTTTCTTATGACAATGCAATTTTGCTTTTCCTTGCGGGTAAAGTTTTTTTCCCCCTCTGGCTATCTTTGAGATATGTTCTTTATCTTTTATTTTAAACTAGTTAGTTATTATATGGTTTTATTTGCACTTACCCTGCTTATTTTTTACTGATTTTGTTAGAGCTCTGTTTGCTTTTGTTTTTGATCAAATTTGGAAAATGTTTGGTGAATGATTTTTCAAGTAAATTGCCCTAGTAACTCTGCTTTTAGGTAATAATACAAGTGAAATAATAACATAGCTCCACCAAAAGAAATTAAACAAGAAGGATTATAATAGCAAAGATGTGGAAATAACCCAGATGTCCATTACCAGGTAAAGGGATAAAGATATTGTTGTTGCACATTCAAACAATGAAATGCTACTCAAAACAAAAAGGAATGAAGTACCAACAAACACAATAATATGCATGAAGCTTAGTATAAGTAGCCAGATATAAAATAATATATACCATTTATATAAAACTTATATAAATTTTATAATACCATTTATATAAAATACATTACAATACCATTTATATAAAATTTGAGAGCAGAAAAGACAAAATTAAACTTTGGTTGTCAATATTAGAACAGTGTGGCCTGGTGACGGGATCACTGAATGGAAAGAGGCACAACAGAATTTAGGATTTACTGGGGTATGGAAAACGCTTTAGATCCTAATTGCAGTGGTGATTACACAAGAGTGTACATCTGTCAAAACTCATTCAACCATACTTAACATCTTTGGTTTATACTCTAAGGTACTTATATGCATCCCCCCCAAATCAATGGGAAAGTTGAACAACTATTTAAACATATCTAAAGACAGACGTTGAGAAATGGAAACTAGATCAGAAATTACACTAAGTGTAATTTTTATAGTTATAAAAGAAAGTTAAGAGACATAGAAAACATTTTCTCTTTCTGTTAATTTGATATGTCACATAATTGATATGTCACATATTTGATATGTCACATATTTGTATCAACCTTCTGCTAACAAATATTTAAAGATTCAGGTTAAAATATTCTATGAATCTTCCTAAAATAATATAGAGCTGACAAGAGACTTAGGAATCACTGTGCCAAAATCTAAGCAAAGGCAGGACTCCAGCCACTTTAGTTCTAAGAGCTTTTGCCGAACCTGTGAAACACTTAGATTTTGAGAGTCTCCCAGAGCTTAGAGTCATAAAAGCTCAGGGGCAATAAAATCTGTGCCTCAAAGGGCAATTCATTCAGGCAGAAATAACCTAAATAAACCCATAAATCCTGTCCCAACCCCTGGCAAATGCAAGGAAACTTGCCTTGACTCTGATGTTGAGGAAGGTGGATGTTGTGTGGAAATGATTCTACAAGAACTTTAGGCCTATGGGTAAATATCAAGCTTATTTATGGCTAAAATTCATATCATCTTTGCAGTTCGAAATCTCAAGTACAGTCAAGGTAAAAATGGTCCTTGATAAGAAGTGCCCCTTGGTACCTGGAATTAGCAAATTCAAAGGCTCAGGAGATAAAAGCAACTCATCCTAAGCCTCAAAGAATGCTCACAAATACTTTTCTATGAATACTAAGCATTTCACAGCCAAAAATGAGCCCAGAAGAAAACAAGGCACTATGAGGAGAATCATCCAAAAAAATAGATAAAAATAAACCAGCAGAAACAAATTCACACAAACTTCAAAAATTTTTGATACTTTCACAATTATCAAATGCAAATTATTTTAAACATGTTTTATAGTGTTTAAGAAAATAAAAGGAAAGCTTTATAATAACTAATAGGGGAAAAAATAAACTGACTAGAAATTCCAAAAAATGAAATTTACATATCCTAAAGAAAAAATTCAATGTACAGGGTTTATAACATATTAGTCACAATTGAAAACAGAAATAGTTCAAAAGAAATTATTCAGAATGCACCACAAAGATTAAAGAAGTGATAGAAAATACAAGAGAGTGAATAAGAGACATGGAGGATAGGAAGGGAAAGTCTAATGGGTATCTATTCCAAGTTACATAATGAAAACATAGAATGGAACACAGGAAATATATGAAGAGACAGTATCTGAGAATTTTCCAAAACAGATAAAAATGTAATTTCTCAGATTCAAGAAGCCCATGGAGTATGAAAGAAGAACTACACAAATCCATTCTTATATGACATAATGACACTGAAACACTAAAGATGAAGAAAAGATATTGACAGCATCTTGGGGAAGGGGGGAAATAGACTGCCTTCAAAGAAGCATCTATTAGTCTGATAGCTGACTTATCAAGAGCCACTTCAGAAGCCAGAAGACAAACTGCTTATATCTTCAACATGCTGGAAGGCTACATTTGCAACCTAGAATTCTATACTCAACAAAAATATCTACCAAAAGGTTAGAAGATTAAAGATATTTCAAACGAACAGGTATATTTTTAAAGTTTGCCACTATATGACCCTCAAAAAGGAAGTTCTTTGGCATGTGGTCCAGATGAAAGGTCTGAGTTACAAGACAGAATGAAAAGCAAAATCAGTTGTAAATATATATAGATAAATCTAAAAGAAGATTGACTATATAAAATAATTTTATAATGTTTTATAGAATAAAATAATTGAATTAAATACACAAATATACAAGCTGGAAGAAGAGAAATGAAGCTAAAGTGTTCTAAGGGCCTATGTTGCACAAAAGGACGGTAGGGTTTTTGATTAAGTTTAGATTTTTTAAGTGAAGGACATATGTTGTAACTTTCATGGAAACCAGTGGAAAACAAGAACAGATTGCATAAATTGTGCACTAGTACAGTTCTAAATAAATGGCCCCCAAAGATACATCTTAATCCCTGGAATATGTGAATGTTACCTCATTTGGCAAAAGGGATTTTGCAGATATGGTTAAATTTAGGATCATGAGGTGGAGAGATTATTCTGGATTATGCAGTTGGGCTCTAAATATAATAATAAATTTCTTTATAAAAGGTAGGATTCAGAGACTTGACTATAGAAAAGGAGAATATTATGTGATAACACAAGAAGAAATTGGAATGATGTGCTTTGAAGATGGAGTAGGGGTCAAATGCAAGGAATACAAGTGAACACTAAAAAGTGAAAAAAGGCAAGAAAACAGATTATCCCCTCATTACCTCCAAAAGTAATCAGTCCTACTGACGTCTTTACTTTAGCCCAATGAAAGTGATTTCAGATATCTGGCTTCCAGAAATGTGAGAGAATAAATTTATTCTTTACTTAAGTCACTAAATTTGCAGTAATTCCTTTCAGCATCAAAGGGAAATAATACATATACAAAACATGAAATGATACAAGTTATTCATCCCAAAAAGAAGCAAAATAACAGGAAAAAGAGAACCATACAAATGGTAGAACAAAGAGAAAGAACAAAAAAATGTAGATATAATCCCACAGATACCTGTTATTATATTAAATATTAATGAGCTATGCTCCTATAGATAAAAGACAAAGAATGTCAGATAATTTTAAAAAATATCCACAACTAAATACAAGAATAGAAAAAGATTGAAAATTAAAGCATCAAGGAAGATATAGCATGCAAATATGAACCAAAGCAAATATTTAGCTGTAGACCAAACAGCAGAAAACCTTACCAGAGATGAAGATGACCACTCCACAATGATAAAATACTCAGTTCATCAGAAAGTTGCACATGAAAAGATACCCAACACTGTTATTCAGGAATATACAGGTCAAAACCCACTATAAGATACTACTTCACACCCAACAGAATGACTATAACAATAATAAAAAAATTAATAAAACTGTTGGTAAAGATGTAGAGAAATTAGAACCCTCATACATTGCTAGCAGGAATGAAAATGGTTAAGCTGCAGTAGAAAAGTTTGGTGGCTCCTCAATAAATTAAACATAGAATTACCAGATGACCCAATAATTCTATAGGTATACCCAAAAGAATTGAAAACAAGGACTCAGATACTTGAATGCCAATGTTCACTGTAACATACTGATAAAATCCAAGGGAGGCGGAGCCTAGTTCAACATGGCAGAGCAGAAGGACATGCGCTCACTCCCTCTTGAGAGAACACCAGAATCACCACTAACTGCTGAACAGTCATCAACAGGAAGACACTGGAACTCACCAAAAAAGATACCCCACATCCAAAGATAAGGGAGAAGCTGCAGTGAGATGGTAGGAGGGGCGCAATCACAATAAAATCAAATCCCATAACCGCTGGGTGGGCGACTCACAAACTGGAGAACAATTATACCACTGAAGTCCACCAACTGCAGTGAAGGTTTTGAGCCCCACATCAGGCTTCCCAACCTGGGGGTCCACCAACAGGAGGAGGAATTCCCAGAGAATCAGACTTTGAAGAGAGAATCAGACTTTGAAGGGTAGTGAGATTTGATTGCAGGACTTTGACAGCACTGGGGGAAACAGAGACTCCACTCTTGGAGGGCACACACAAAGTAGTGTATGCACCAGGGCCCAGGGGTAAGGAACAGTGACCCCACAGGAGACTGAACCAGATCTACCTGCTACTGTTGGAGGGTCTCCTGAAGAGGCGGGGGGTGGGTGGCTACGGCTCACCGTGGGGACAAGGACACTGGCAGCAGAAGTTCTGGGAACTACTCCTTGGCATGAGCCTTCCCAGATCCACCATTAGCACCACCAAAGAGCTTGTAGGCTACAGTGCTGGGTCACCTCAGGTCAAACAACCAACAGGAAGGGAACTCAGACCCACCTATCACAAGACAAGTGGATTAAAGTTTTACTGAGCCCTGCCCACCAGAGCAACACCCAGCTGGACCCACCACCAGTCCCTCCCATCATGAAACTTGCAGAAGCCTATTAGATAGCCTCATCCACCAGAGCGCAGACAGTAGAAGCAAAAAGGACAACAATCCTGCAGCCTGTGAAATGCAAACCATATTCACAGAAAGATAGACAAAATGAAAAGGCAGAGGGCTATGTACTAGATGAAGTAACAAGATAAAACCCCAGAAAAACAACTAAATGAAGTGGAGATAGGCAACCTTCCAGAAAAAGAATTCAGAATAATGATAGTGAAGATGATCCAGGACCTTGGAAAAAGAATGGGAGCAAAGATCGAGAAGATTCAAGAAATGTTTAACAAAGACCTAGAAGAATTAAAGAACAAACAGAGATGAACAATAAAATAACTGAATTGAAAAATACACTAGAAGAAATCAATAGCAGAATAACTGAGGCAGAAGAACGGATAAGTGACCTGGAACACAGAATGGTGGAATTCACTGCCACGGAACAGAATAAAGAAAAAAGAATGAAAAGAAATGAAGACAGCCTAAGAGACCTCTGGGAAAACATTAAATGACCCAACATTCACATTATAGGGGTCCCAGAAGGAGAAGAGAGAGAAAAGGACCTCGAGAAAATATCTGAAGAGATTATAGTTGAAAACTTACCTAACATGGGAAAGGAAATAGCCAATCAAGTCCAGGAAGTGCAGAGAGTACCAGGCAGGATAAATCCAAGGAAAAACATGCCAAGACACATAATAATCAAATTGACAATAATTAAAAACAAAGAAAAATTATTAAAAGCAAAAAGGGAAAAAAGACAAATAATATACAAGGGAACTCCCATAAGGGTAACAGCTGATTTCTCAGCAGAAAGTCTACAAGCAAGAAGGGTGTGGCACAATATATTTAAAGTGATGAAAGGGAAGAAACTACAACCAAGATTACTCTACCCAGCAAAGAACTAATTCACATTTGATGGAGAAATCAAAAGCTTTACAGACAAACAAAAGCTAAGAGAACTCAGCACCACCAAACCAGCTCTACAACAAATGCTAAAGGAACTTTTCTAAGTGGGAAACACAACAGAAGAAAAGGAACTAAAAAAAAACAAACCGAAAACAATTAAGAAAATGGTAATGGGAACATGATATCGATAATTACCTTAAATGTGAATGGATTAAATGCTCCAACCAAAAGACACAGGCTCACAGAATGGATATCAAAACAAGACCTGTATATATGCTGTCTACAAGAGACCTACAGACTGAAAATGAGGGGATGGGAAAAGATATTCCATGTAAATGGAAGTCAAAAGAAAGCTGGAGTAGCAATACTCATATCACATAAAATAGACTTTAAAACAAAGAATATTGCAAGAGACAAGGAAGGACATTACATAATGATCAAGGGATCAATCCAAGAAGAAGATATAACAATTCTAAATATATATGCACCTAACATAGGAGCACCTTAATACATAAGGGAAATGCTAACAGCTATAAAAGAGGAAATCGACAGTAACACAATAATAGTGGCAGACTTTAACACCTCACTTACACCAATAGACAGATCATCCAGACAGAAAATCAATAAGGAAACACAAGCTTTAAATGACAAAACAGACCAGATAGATTTAATGGATATTATAGGGCATTCCATCCAAAAACAACAGAATACCCTTTTTCTCAAGGGCACAAAGAACATTCTCCAGGATAGATCACATCTTGGGTCACAAATCAAGCCTCGGTAAATTTAAGAAAATTCAAATCACTTCAATCATCTTTTCCAACCCCAACGCTATGAGATTAGTAATTAATTACAGGGGGAGGACCTTCAAGATGGTGGAGGAGTAAAGACATGAAGATCACCTTCCTCCCCACAAATACATCAAAAATATATCTACATGTGGAACAACTTCTACAGAACACTTACTGAACACTGGTAGAAGACCTCACACTTCCCAAAAGGCAAGAAAGTCCCCCACGTACCTGGGTAGGGCAAAAGGAAAAACAGAGACAAAAGAATAGGGACGGGATCTGCACCTCAGGGTGGGAGCTGTGAAGGAGGAAAAGTTTCTGTGCACTAGGAAGCCCCTTCACTGGTGGAGATGAGGGGTGGGGGAGCGGGGAAGCTTCAGAGCCACTGAGGAGAGCACAGCAACAGGGGTGCACAGGGCAAAGCGGAGAGATTCCCACACAGAGTATTGGTGCCGACCAGCACTCACCAGCCTGAGAAGCTTGTCTGCTCACCCACCGGGGCAGGTGGAGGCTGGGAGCTGAGGCTCGGGTTTCAGAGGTCAGATGCCAGGGAGAGGACTAGGGTTGGCTTCATGATCCCAGACTGAAGGGGGCTACTGCGCCACAGCTAGCCAGGAAGGAGTCCAGGAAAAAGTTTGGAACTCCCTAAGAGTCAAGAGACCATTGTTTCGGAGTGCTCAAGGACAGGGGATTCAGAACACCGCCTAAATGAGCTCCAGAGATGGACGCAAGCCATGGCCATCAGCGCAGACACAAGAGATGGGCATGAAATTCTAAGGCTGCTGCTGCAGTCACCAAGAAGCCTGTGTGCAAGCACAGGTCACTATCCACACCTCCCCTCCAGGGAGCCTGTGCAGCCTGCCACTGTCAGGGTCCCGTGATCCAGGGACAACTTCCCCGGGAGAACACACGGCATGCCTCAGGCTGTTGCTACATCACTCCAGCCTCTGCCACTGCAGGCTCACCCGGCATTCCGTACCCCTCCCTCCCCCTGGCCTCAGTGAGCCAGAGCCCCCAAATCAGCTGTTCCTTTAACCCGGTCCTGTCTGTGTGAAGAACAGATGCCCTCAGGAGACCTACACGCAGAGGCAGGGTCAAATCCAAAGCTGAACCCCAGGAGCTGTGCGAACAAAGAAGAGAAAGGGAAATCTCTCCCAGCAGCCTCAGGAGCAGTGGATTAAATCTTCACAATCAATTTGATGTACCCTGCATCTGTGGAATACCTGAATCAACAACGAATCATCCCAAAATTCAGGGGGTGGACTTAGGGAGCAACTGTAGACTTGGGGTTTGCTTTCTGGGTCAAATTTCTTTCTAGTTTTATGTTTATCTTAGTTTAGTATTTAGAGCTTATTATCATTGGTAGATTTGTTTATTGATTTGGTTGCTCTCTTCTTTTATATATATATATATATATATACATACACGTTTTTATTTCCTTTTTCTCTTTTTGTGAGTGTGTATGTGTATGTTTCTTTATGTGATTTTGTCTCTATAGGTTTGCTTTTACCATTTGTCCTAAGGTTCTGTCTGTCCGTTTTATTAGTATAGTTTTTAGCCTTCTTATCATTTGTGGATTTGTTTACTGGTTTCCTTACTCTCTTCTTTTTTTTTCAAATTACTTTTTTATTTTAATAACTTTATTTTTTTTCTATCTTTCTATTTTTTTTTCTTTTCTCCCTTTTCTTCTGACACGGGGGCTGATAGGGTCTTGGTACCCACCCAGGTATCAGACCTGAGCCTCTGATGTGGGAGAGCCAAGTTGAGGACATTGTTCCACCAGACACCTCCCGGCCCCTAGTAATATCAGTTGGCGAGAGCTCTCCCAGGGATCTCTGTCTCCATGCTAAGACCCAGCTCCACTCAAAGACCAGCAAGCTACAGTGCTGAACACCCTATTCGAAACAACTAGCAGTACAGGAACACAACCCCACCCATTAGCAGAGAGGATGCCTAAAATTATAATAAGTTCACAGACACTCCAAAACACATAGCCACACACAGGCCTGCCCACAAGAAAGACAAGATCCAGCCTCATCCATCAAAACACAGGCACCAGTACCCTCCACAGGAAGCCTACAAAACCCACTGAACCAAACTTAGCCATGGGGGGCAGACACCAAAAACAACGGGAACTATGAACCTGCAGACTGTGAAAAGGAGACTGCAAACACAGTAAGTTAAGCAAAATGAGAAGACAGAGAAAAACACAGCAGATGAAGGAGCAAGGTAAAAACGCAGCAGACCAAACAAAAGAAGAGGAAATAGGCAGTCTATCTGAAAAATAATTCAGAGTAATAGTGAAGATGATCCAAAATCTTGGAAATAGAATGGAGAAAATATAAGAAACGTTTAATAAGGACCTAGAAGAACTAAAGAGCAAACAAATGATGAACAACACAATAAATGAAATAAAAAATTCTCTAGAAGGAATCAATAGCAGAATAACTGAGGCAGAAGAACGAATACATGACCTGGAAGATAAAATAGTGCAAATAACTACCACAGAGCAGAATAAAGAAAAAAGAATGAAAAGAATTGAGGACCGTCTCAGAGACCTCTGGGACAACATTAAACGCACCAACATTTGAATTATAGGGGTCCCAGAAAAAAGAGAAAAAGAAAGGGACTGAGAAAATATTTGAAGAGATTATAGTTGAAAAGTTCCCTAATATGAAAAAGGAAATAGTCAATCAAGTCCAAGAAGCACAGAGAGTACCAGGCAGGATAAATACAAGGAGAAACATGCCAACACACATATTAATCAAACTATCAAAAAATAAATAAAAAGAAAAAATATTAAAAGCAGCAAGGGAAAAGCAATAAATAACACATGAGTGTATCCCCATAAGGTTAACAGCTGAACTTTCAGCAGAAATTCTGCAAGCCAGAAGAATGTGGCAGGACATATTTAAAGTGATGAAAGGGAAAAACCTATAACCAAGATTACTCTACCAAGCAAAGATCTCATTCAGATTCAATGGAGAAATTAAAAGCTTTACAGATAAATAAAAGCTAGAATTCAGCACCATCAAACCAGCTTTACAACAAATGCTAATGGAACTACTCTGGGCATGAAACACAAGAGAAGGAAAAGACCCACAAGAACAAACCCAAAAAAACTAAGAAAATGGTAATAAGAATATACATATCGATAATTACCTTAAATGTAAAAGGATTAAATGCTCCAGCCAAACAACATAGACTGGCTGAATGGATACAAAATCAAGACCCACATATATGATGTCTACAAGAGATTCACTTCTAACCTAGGGACATATATAGACCAAAAGTGAGGTGATGGAAAAAGATATTCCAGGCAAATGGGAATCAAAAGAAAGCTGGAGTAGAAATTCCCATATTAGACAAAATAGACTTTAAAATAAAGACTATTACAAGAGACAAAGAAGGACACTACAAAATGATCAAGGGTTCAATCCAAGAAGAAGAAATAACAGTTGTAAATATTTATGCACTCAACATAGGAGCACCTTAATATATAAGGCAAGTGCTAACAACCATAAAGGGGGAAACTGACAGTAACACAATAACAGTAGGGGATTTTAACACCCCATTTTCATCAATGGACAGACCATCAAAACTGAAAATAAATAAGCAAACACAGGCTTTAAATGACACATTGAACAAGATGGACTTAATTCATACTGATAGGACATTCCATCCAAAAACAACAGAATACACTATCTTCTGAAGTGCACATGGAACATTCCCCAGGATAGATCATATCTTCGGTCACAAATCAAGCCTTGGTAAATTTAAGAAAACTGAAATAATATCAAGTACCTTTTTCCACCACAACGCTATAAGACTAGATATCAAATATAGGAAAAAACTATTAAAAATACAAACACATGTAAGCTAAATAATACACGACTAAATAACCAAGAGATCACTGAAGAAATCAAACAGGAAATCAAAAAATATCTAGAAACAAATGACAATGAAAACATGACGACCCAAAACCTATGGGATGCAGCAAAAGCAGTTCTAACAGGGAAGTTTATAACAATACAATCCTACCTTAGAAACAAGAAACATCTCAAATAAACAACCTAAACTTACACCTAAAGCACTTCGAGAAAGAAACAAAAAAACCCCAAAGTTAGCAGAAGGAAAGAAATCATAAATATCATATCAGAAATAAAAGAAAAAGAAATGAAGGAAACAACAGCTAAGATCAATAAAACTAAAAGCTGCTTCTTTGAGAAGATAAACAAAATTGATAAAACATTATCCAGACTCATCAAGGAAAAACGGGAAAAGACTCAAATCAATAGAATAAGAAACGAAAAAGGAGAAGTAACAACTGACACTGCAGAAATACAAAGGTTTATGAGAGATTACTACAAGCAACACTATGCCAATAAAATGGACAACGTGGAAGAAATGGATAAATTCTTAGAAAAGCACAACCTTCCAAGATTGAACCAGCAAGAAATAGAAAATATAAACAGATCAACTACAAGCACTGAAATTGAGACTGTGATTAAAAATCTTCCAACAAACAAAAGCCCAGGACAAGATGGCTTCACCGGCGAATTCTATCAAATATTTAGAGAAGAGCTAACACCTATCCTTCTCAAACTCTTCAAAAATATAGCAGAGGAAGGAACACTCCCAAACTCATTCTATGAGGCAACCATCACCCTGATACCAAAACCAGACAAAGACACTACAAAAAAAGAAAATTAAAGACCAATATCACTGATGAAAATAGATGCAAAAATCCTCAACAGAATACTAGCAAACAGAATCCAACAACACATTAAAAGGATCATACACCATGATCAAGTGGGATTTATCTGAGGGATGCAAGAATTCTTCAATATACGCAAATCAAACAACGTGATACACCATATTAACAAACTGAAGAATAAAAAACATATGATCATCTCAATCGATGCAGAAAAAGCTTTTGACAAAATTCAACACCCATTTATGATAAAAACTCTCCAGAAAGTGGGAATAGAGGGAACCTACCTCAACATGATAAAAGCCATATACAACAAACCCACAGCAAACATCACTCTCAATGGTGAAAAACTGAAAGCATTTCCTATAAGATCAGGGAGAAGACAAGGATGGCACTCTTGCCACTATTATTCAACATAGTTTTGGAAGTACTAGCCATGGCAATCAGAGAGGAAAAAGAAATGAAAGGAATACAAATTGTAAAAGAAGAAGTAAAACTGTCACTGTTTGCAGATGACATGATACTCTACATAGAGAATCCTAAAGATTCTACCAGAAAACTACTAGAGCTAATCAATGAATTTGGTAAAGTAGCAGGATACAAAATTAATGTACAGAAATCTCTTGCATTCCGATACACGAATAATTAAAGATCAGAAAGAGAAATTAAGGAAACAATCCCATTCACCATTGAAAAAAAAAAGAATAAAATACCTAGGAATAAACCTACCTAAGGAGGAAAAAGATCTGTACTCAGAAAACTATAAGACACTGACAAAAGAAATCAAAGATGACACAAACAGATGGAGAGATATACCATGTTCTTGGATTGGAAGAATCGATAATGTGAAAATGACTATACTACACAAAGCTATCTAGAGATTAAATGCAATCCCTATCAAATCACCAGTGGCATTTTTTACAGAACTAGAACAAAAAATCTTAAAATTTGTATGGAGACACAAAAGATGCCGAATAGCAAAAGCAATCTTAAGGGATAAAAATGGAGCTGGAGGAATCAGGCTACCTGAATTCAGACTATACTACAAAGCTACAATAATCAAGACAATATGGTACAGGCACAAAAACAGAAATATAGAACAATGAAACATGATAGAAAGGCCAGAGATAAACCCATGCACCTATGGCCAACTAATCTATAACAAAGGAGGCAAGGATATACAATGGGGAAAAGACAGCCTCTTTAATACGTGGTGCTGCAAAAACTGGGCAGCTACATGTTAAAAAATGAAATTAGAACACTCCCTAACACCATACACAGCAATAAACTCAAAGTGGATTAAAGACCTAAATGTAAGACCAGACACTGTAAAACTCTTAGAGGAAAACATAGGAAGACACCCTTTGACATAAATCACAGGAAGATCTTTTTTGACCCACCTGCTAGAGTAATGGAAATACAAACAAAAATAAACAAATGGGACCTAATGAAACTTAAAAGCTTTTTCACAGCAAAGGAAACCATAAACAGTACAAAAAGACAACCCTTAGAATGGGAGAAAATATTTGCAAATGATCAACGGACAAAGGATTAATCTCCAAAATATACAAACAGCTCATGCAGCTCAATATTAAAAGAACAAACAACCCAATCCAAAAATGGGCAGAAGACCTAAATAGGCATTTCTCCAAAAAAGACAGACAGATTGCCAAGAGGCACATGAAAATCAGCTCAACATCACTAATTATTAGAGAAATGCAAATCAAAACTATAGTGAGGTATCTCTTCACACCAGTTAGTATGGGCTTCATCAGAAAATCTACAAACAACAAATGCTGGAGAGGGTGTGAAGAAAAGGGAACCCTCTTGCACTGTTGGTGAGAATGTAAATTGATATAGCCACTATGGAGAACAGTATGGAGGTTCCTTAAAAAACTAAAAGTAGAATTACCATATGACCCAGCAATCCCGCTACTTGGCATATACCCAGATAAAAACCATAATTCAAAAACACACATGCACCCCAATGTTCACTGCAGCACTGTTTACAACAGCCAGGTCATGGAAGCAACCTAAATGCCCATCGACAGACGAATGGATAATTAAGATGTGGTACATATATACAATGGAATTTGACTCAGCCATAAAAATGAATGAAATTGGGTTATTTGCAGAGATGTGGATGGACCTAGAGACTGTCATACAGAGTGAAGTAAGTCAGAAAGAGAAAAAAAATATCATATATTAACGCATATGTGGAATCTAGAAAAATGGTACAGAGGAATCAGTTTACCAGGCAGAAATAGAGACACAGATGCAGAGAACAAATGTATGGACACCAAGGGTGGAAAGTGGTGGTGGTGCAGGAGGTGAATTGGGAGATTGGGATTGACATATATACACTAATATATATCAAATAACTAATAAAAAATTATTTTTGAAAAGAAAAATGAATCCAAGGGAGGCAAGAATATACAATGGAGAAAAGACATAAGTGGTTCTGGGAAAACTGGACAGCTACATGTAAATGAATGAAATTAGAGCACTCCCTCACACCATACATAAAAATAAACTCAAAATGGATTAAAGACCTAAATGTAAGGCCAAATACTATAAAACTCTTAGAGGAAAACATAGGCAGAACACTCTTTGACATAAATCGCAGCAAGATCTTTTTTGATCCACCTCCTAGAGTAATGAAAATAAAAACAAAAATATACAAATAGGACCTAATTAAACTTAAAAGCTTTTGCACAGCAAGGGAAACCATAAACAACAGAAAAAGACAACCCTCAGAATGGGAGAAGATATTTGCAAATGAAACAACCGACAAGGGATTAATCTCCAAAATATACAAACAGCTCATGGAGCTCAATATCAAAATAAGAAACAACCCAGTTAAAAAATGGGTAGAAGATCTAAATAGACATTTCTTCAAGGAAGACATACAGATGGCCAATAAGCATATGAAAAGATGCTCAACATAGCTAATTATGAGAAAAAAGCAAATCAAAACTACGATGAGGCACCACCTCACACTGGTCAGAATGGCCATCTTTAAAAAGTCTACAAATAATAAATGCTGGAGAGGGTATGGAGAAAAGGGGACCCTCCTGCACTGTTGGTGGGAATGTAAGTTGTTACAGACACTATGGAGAACAGTATAGAGGTTCCTTAAAAAACTAAAACTACAGCTACCATATGATCCTGAAATCCAACTCCTGGGCATATATCTGGTGAAAACCATAATTTGAAAAAATACATGCACTATTTACTGCAGCACCGTTTACAATAGCCAGGACATGGAAGCAACCTAAATGTTCAT
This sequence comes from Pseudorca crassidens, assembly GCF_039906515.1. Taxonomy (NCBI): domain Eukaryota; kingdom Metazoa; phylum Chordata; class Mammalia; order Artiodactyla; family Delphinidae; genus Pseudorca; species Pseudorca crassidens. Next base: position 60,506,980 of record NC_090304.1, read on the forward strand.
CAACAGAGGAATGTATAAAGAAGATGTGGTACATATATATAATGGAATATTACTCAGCCATAAAAAAGAAATAAATAATGTCATTTGCAGCAACATGGATGAACCTAGAGACTGTCATACTAAATGAAGTGAGACAGAGAAAGACAAATATCATATGATATTGCTTATACGTGGAATCTAAAAAAAGGGTACAAATGAACTATCTACAAAACAGAAACAGAGTTACAGATGTAGGAAACAAACTTATGGTTACCAGGGGGTAAGTGGGGGATGGTTAAATTGGGAGATTGGGATTAACATATACACACTACTATATATAAAATAGATAACTAATAAGGACCTACTGTATAGCACAGGGAACTCTACTCAATACTCTGTAATGGCCTATAAGGAAAAGAATAAAAAATAGTGGATATATGTATATGTATAACTGATTCACTTTGCTATACACCTGAAACTAACACAACATTTTAATCAACTACACTCCTATAAAAATCAAAAAAAAAAAAAACGCTGGAAACCCAAGTGTCCATAACAGATGAATGAATAAACAAAATGTGGTATATACATGGAATGGAGTATTATACAGTCATAGAAAGGGATGGAGTTTTGACACCTGCCATAACATGTAATAACCTTGAAAATATTATGCTACATGAAATAAGCCAGACACAGAGGACAAATATTATATGATTTTACTATTATACGAAATACCTAGCATAGGCAAATTCATAGTGACAGAATGTAGATTAGGGCTTAGCAGAGGCTGGGGTTGAACAGGGAATGGGAAAGTATTGCTTAATGGATACTGAGTTTCTATTTGTAGTGATGAAAAAGTTTTAAAGATAGTGGTGATGGTTGCACAGAATTGTGAATGTAACTAATGGCCATTGAAATATATATTTTAAATGGTTAAAGTAGCAAATATTATGCTATATATATATTTTTAACCACTATAATATAAAAGCAATTCTGAGGAAAAGCCCAGGCAAGACAATCAAGAAAGTATAGAGTCATAGAAACCACAGGCATTATGAAGGGTTTCCAGAAGAAAGATGTGGTAAATACTGTTAAGATTGACAGGGATTTAAACTAATACACTCTCAAGTAACATGTTGGGATATGAAGAGAAGGTCATGGTGCTTGCCACCGTTGGCTCATGAAGAGAAGAAGTATAGCTCCCCCAAAATACTACAGTCACAGTTACAGCTGTGCTAGTCTAGAGCTGTGGAAAATCCTGTCTTGCCTGCTTGACCAACTCTTCTTTCTTCAAAGTCCACTCCAGCCTACCAAGCTACCATATGTACAGGATATCTTTATCCTCCATGATATCCCAGTGATTGATATGTGACAGTCAAAATAAACACTTTTAATTAAGAAAGATCTAGGATTCAATCCTAGATCCACCACATTTTAGGTTTTGGTTACTGACCCAATCAACTAATTTCTCTTAGGTTCAGTTTTCCAGTCTGTTAAAACTGGATAGTGATAATATCTACCTTGAAGGAATTAGTGATAATTAGGGATAATATACATGCCAGACATCTTCAAAAGCTCTAAGGACCAAGCCTAATATGGTATAGGCACTGAATAAATTATAACATCGAATATATTTTACTTGCTTATGTGTCTGTTTTTCTTGGAGATCATAGAGTGTCTCTATAATTCTATTTCCAGTTTCTAACACAGTATCTGGAATATATTAGGTTTAACTGTAAGTCTGCAACTATCGATAGGGATCTTAATAGTAAAACAAAACTTCTGACTCACAAGTCTACCACAGGCTGTCTTTTGGCATCATCAGGATAGAGAACAGAAACCACCACTTGCCCACTTGCCAGAAAAGCAACATCAAGCATTGCTCTTCAACAGGAATCCTTATAGTGGTCCAGCACATCAGTGTACAGAGTTCTCTGGGAGATACCTACTTCTCAGGTGACTGCTCAGATGCAAGAAGATGAAACTCACATAAGACAGGTTTACTAGTTATCTATTGATATATAACAAATTGCCTCCAAAATTTGCTGGCTTAAAACAACAGACTTATTTTTTAACCTCACAGTTTCTGTAGGTCAGGAATCTGGGTGCAGCTCAGCTGGGTCTTCTGGCTTCAAGGCTGTAATGCACTGATCTCAAAACTTGACTTGAGGAGGATTAATTTATAAGCTCATTGACTCCTAGAACTCAGTAACAGCAACAAAAATAACCTGTTTTTTTAAATGGGCAAAAGACCTGAATAAACATTTTTCCGAAGAAGATATATAAATGTTAAACAGGTGTGTGAAGAGATGCTCAAAATGACTAATTTTAGGGAAATGCAAATCAAAACCGCGATGAGATATCACCTCACACCTATTAGGACGGCTATTATCCAAAAACCAAAGAGCAACAAGTGTTGCCAAAGATATGGAAAAAAGAGAACACTTTTACACTATCGGTGGGAATATAAATTGGTACAGGCATCATGGAAATCAATATGAAGTTTCCTCAGAAAATTGAAACAGAATTACCATTTGATCCAGAAATCCCACTTCTGGGTATATATCCAAAGGAACTAAAACCTGGGTTTAAAAGAGATATCTGATTTCAAGTGTATCCCATACCTTCACACCTATTCCATATCTTGTTTATTTATTTGGATAATAGAAAAGAGTCTAATTTATTATATTGGGATTCATATACCTCCCTCCCTAATCCTCATCTGGAAGTAATAATAAATAAAATACATATAAGAAGTCATTTAATTTGAAGGAATAACAGAAGCATGGGTTTACATAACATTCCCAGAATAATGCAAACCACAATGAATGCTGACTTTTTTTAATATGCCAGCTCTTATATTTAATTTGAAGCTTTTTAATGTCAGCAAAAGGCATATGGAATTTTCAACTCAAATATATCTTGCTGAATTTCTTTAGTCAATAGAATTTAGCAAAATATAGGTCATTTCAGTTGGCGGGGGAAACCTAGGCATTGATCATTACTCACTCTGCACTTATTTGATAAGCTATTCAGTTCTAATTGTGACAACAACTGACCATTTGCAATGTAAGTGCATAGAGATCTAACTGGAATTTAACTGTAACCAAAAAATAAGAGCTAAATAATTTTACTATAAAAATAGAGAGAGATTTGTATCCCCGTGTTTATTGCAGTATTATTCACAATAACCAAGTTATGGAAACAATCTAAATGTCTATCAGTGGCCAAATGGATAAAGAAAATGTGATATATACATGCAGTAGAATATAATTCCTCCTTAAAAAAGAAGGAAAGCCTGCCGTTTGCAACAACGTGGTATGCCATGGACCTAGAAGACATTATGCTAAATGAAATAAGCCAGACACAGAAAGACAAATACTGCATGATCTCACTTATATGTAGAATCTAAAATAGTTCCTTTAGGCACCTCCCTGGTGGTAGAGAGGTTAAGACTCCATGCTTCCACTGCAGGGGGTGCTGTTTCGATCCCTGGTCGGGGATCTAAGATCCCGCATGTTGTGCGGTGTGGCCAAAAAATAACCAGTTCCCTCAATCTTAATTGCAGTGCCTAAACATTTTTATCACAAGCAATGTTACTTAGTAATATCACTGACATTCTACCCTTATCAAATTACCAGGAACAGAAATAGAAATTTGAAGACCAAATTCTCCTTACTCACAATGTGAAGTTACCATTTTTGTAAGTTGAGTGGTCAAATATTAGAAAATTTATATGATTCAATCTAATATTGTGTGCTTAATGAATCAATGGCTATCAAATCTGATTCAACTGAATTGAACTCACAGGTCCAAGGCTGGGATAGTTAGATATCAAACAAACAGTGTGAATCTAGGAAACAGAATAGGATACAAATGTTGACTTTACTGGAGAGGGGGCAAGGAAGATCAAGCCTAAGGATGGTATCTCAACAAGCAGAGTGAACTTGTCATACACCAAAGATGTGTGGAGGAAATACATCAAAATGGAGGACAGGTATCACATTCAGAAAATAAATAAATAAATATCAAATACTTATTGCTGTGGAAGGTCCCATTTCAGTTCAGGTAACTTACACGAAATTGCTTAAACACTCTCAAGATACTAAGTATGGTAAGAGCTAGAAATAGACATGTGTAAGGCATGTTCCCTAACCTCTATCAACCAAGGTGCTCTCACTTATTGAGCTTCTATTATCTGCCAGACATTATGTCTGTAATTAAGGAGAAAAGGATAAATGAGAAATGGTCTCTGTACACAAGGTATTTATGAACATGTGGAAACAGACTTAAAAATTATAATTTAATATACAAGGCTGAGAGTGGCAGAGATGACATTGAAGAGGTAAAAAGGGACAAAATAACAGAGAGCTTTGTAAATCATGCTAAGGAGCTGATGGAAAGCCCTTGAAGGTTTTCATCAGGGCAGTGATATTAGAAATATAATACTTGTTGCTGTGTGCAAGATGGTACAAGAGAAGTGAGGATGGAGACAGAAACATAAGTCTTTGCTGAGAGGAAGAGGATCTGAATTAAAGCAAGGGCAGAAGAATGAATACTTTTTTTACTTCAGCCTCTGCTCACAGAGATATCCAAATCAATCCACCCCCACCTCCAATCACTCACTATAAACAAGCATCACTGCCTTAGCCCTCCCCATGCCACCCCCATCTCTACTTCCCTGTCAATGGCGAAGTCTCATCACATGATTCATTTAGGTAGACTTTTTGCCCAGTGCCGGGTAAACCGTAGATACCCAAGAAATTTGTTTTTGCTTGACTGCATGAATCAAGGAAGCTGCTACAGAGTGGACACATGCTTTGCCTCCTGTTTTGTTGGCTTCCTCCTAACTTGGATCAAGTCTATGGCCTTATAAAGAAGGGACTTGGGCTCAGAAACACTGAGGAGCATCTGTGCTCTGTGTACACAGCACTGTTTTGAAATCTCCTGTCCCTGCTTCAAGAGCTTGACAGCAGGCAGAACCAACTCTTTGGTTAATGAAACCACAAAGGCTAAAGAAAAAAGAAACCAAACAACCTATAACTAACTTCCTTTCAGAATAGTCACAGTGTTCAGAGCAAAATTCATTGCTCAGAAATCCTTTCATTATTCTGTTATTTAAGTACCTACTATGTACCAGATACTGTAAGGCCAAAAAACAAAAAAAAAGAAAATAATCAAGGTCCTACCTTACGTGAGCTCATATTTTAATAAGTAAGAAGGATATGATAAATAGATGATGATGATGATAGGTAGATATCGATAGATAGATAGGCTAGATAGATGAGAAAGAGAGAGAGAGGGAATGAGAGAGAAATTGGTCAACAAAGCAGGTTCTAAAACAAGAATAAAAAGAATTTTGTCAGAGTAGAGGGAGGGGTTAGACCATCACCCTCTTCCTGGGGCACAAGGATGGCCTTCGTGGAAGAGGGGCTGTCAGAGCCGGGTATTCAAAGATGAAGAGGACTGTAACAGAGAAGAGAATGGGAGGAAATCCCAAATTTGTCCACTAAAAGGCCATGTAGCATAAAAATATACAAGAATACACAATTGGAATTAAGGAAACTGCAGGCCAGATTGTGTAAAATGATGTATTAACCAAGGCGATGCCCTCCTGCCCCCAAATCCAGAGGCCTACCCATGTGCTTTTATGATGAAGAGATTAGTTTGGATGTGCACCTTTCATTTATAATCAGCCAGTATCTAAATTGTGAAGTACAATGGCCTTTGTCTTGAGTGTTCCTGTATTTTCATCCCATTTCTGGATGTTCATACTATTTATTGGCTACTCATAGTTCCCAAGAGAGAAGAAGAAAAAAAGTTTTACCCTCTCTATGAAAGGTGACTGAGAAACACGACATCTTTTTCAGAGAAAATAAAGTCTGTTGTTCTAGGTGAAGAGTGCATTCAATGCGGGGGTAACACGGAAGTTTTCATCATAAACTCAAAAAAAACCTTTTGTTTTTCCTGCATGCCATGGTCAACATTTCTTGATCCCTGAGGTAGAAGTTGTAATAAAATCCATGGCACAAACTTGGCAAACACAGCAAGGCCCCTACTGTGTGGGCAGTTCGGGATCTGCAACATAAGCCTCCAAATAGGTCTTTGAGTCAAGCCACAGATGGTGTGACAGCTCCAGCGCCGTCAACTGACCGGCTTTGTGCCCAATGTAAAATGTAAATAACCATCTCTGTGATGACCAGAGAGTCCTTCTTTGGAATTCAAATAGACTGTGGCCCACTAAGCAACATGATCACCAGTGCTTTGTGAATATAACGGAAAAATTTTGTAATTGAAAAGTTCCAAATCAGTAGTCATTATTTTACTACTGTGAAAACAACTGAAAATTGTTCCAGACACTTGGAAAGTAGAAAAAAATTCAAGTGTGCCAAGCACCCCACACTCTAAAGTCAGGTGATAGAACACACTGAGATGATATAAAATCAGTCTGACAGCATTTGCCCCGTGTATCTGCCCCATACAAGATACACGACGGAAGGTGAAGGGAATTATCCTGGAGACTCTGAAGTTCATCTGTCCTTTGGGCATTTTCCCCAGTGGTGACTGTGGGAAATGTTCCTGGGCTGGCTGGCAGAAGGTACCCTGCACTGCCATTGATCATGTTCTCTGATGTATCTGGGGTTATCGCCCACTGGGAGGATCAAATGGGTGATGATTGATTCCTTCAAAGGAAAGTGTAAGGAAAAAGAAAAACCTGAGCTTGTGGTATCATAAGTTAAAAAACGGACAAAACAGAATCACTCCTAAAAACATGAGGGATACGTGTGGGTATCAGAATTTGTGAAGCAATGGGCCCCATCTGGAGATTTGCAAGAAGAAAATAAAAATTGGGGTTTTCAACTACAGCGACGTGAAGGTGGGAACTGTGACAATGGGAGCATGTGGAAATGATATCCTTTCATCAAGTTATTCAAATGTGACTTTTCCTTCATCCCATTATTGCTTAAGACCTCAAAGGTAGAGAAAATTTCAAGGCCAAGTGCCTGCACACACCTTTAGGGAGATGGTAGATCCCACATGCAGGCCGTGCTGTGAGGTCAGGAAATCAGTTTTCTTCTGTCATGCACATCCAAGTTGCATCATGGGAAGATTGATGAGAATGACAGCCAGTAAATAACTGTTTAGAGAACACTGTCAGGGTGCTGCGTGAAGTGGGGGTGGCAGTGGAGGGTGGTTGGGGCACCCTACAAGGATGGAAAGGAGGATGCTTCTCTAAAATGGAGGGAGGGCTTCAGTACAGAGGGCTTGACAGTTCTGAAGTTTGAAGGACCTGACTCCAGCCTGGAAAGTCTGATCGTTGAGAGGTGGTAGCTAAAAGACGATTTTCCCTGAAATGTAGAGTCAGGGATTCCCCTGAAAGTAGGGCCGAGGATCTATATTTCCTCTGAAAGTGGGGCAAAGGTATCAGATGAGAGTCAGGCTTGAGCATCCCCACTGAAGCTGGAGGAGAGAAGGCACACAGCAGAGTGGTAAAATGCTGAAAGGCAGAGGGCCCATGGGCAAGTCATGAACAACTAGCATGAAGAGACAAGAGACAGCAGGCAGGACTCTCCAAAGAATACACAAAACATATCATGACAAAAAAGAAAATCAGCACTTGGCATCTTCTACATCTCATGATCACTGCATCAGTTATCAATTCATTGCCTCTCAGCCCCGAATGCACCCTTCTATATATGCTCTGTGATGAACAATGAAATCCTTTAGGCATTTCTCCTTCAAAATGAGAATGATGTTAACCTTTCTCGGTACAGGGTGCTGGAGGGACATTGCAGGAGGAAGAGGCTGTCCTGCAGTTTCCACCAAGGGTTGAGGTGGGAGGTGTGGGTGTGAGGTCATCTAGTAGCACATTGGCCCCAGCTGTGGGCCCTGAATGCAGTACCTCTTCAGCCTTGCAGCCTTACCAGGAGATAATCTTTCTGCAGCTCTCCAGACCTGCAAACCAGAGCTCCACTCAGCTCACACACTCTAAAGGCCTCCTGCCTATATCTGCACCGGGACTCCCACTACAAGCCCACACCCCCGCCACGGATCTCCTGCCATCCTGCCTGCACTGCACAACGTTGCCTATTTCTTGCCAGCAACTCCCACTCCAGGTCTAAACTGGACAAACAGGAAGATTTTTTGCCATCTGATGGGCTGAACCATTCCTTCTCGTGCAGGAAGGTCTGAAGCATTCCAAGTTTTTCCATTCTTGGGTACTCTCCCTCAGCCTTAGGGTAGCATATAATTTCCTTTTATCTTATAGTTACTCTTTCATCATATTCAAAAATTCTTTCTGTTGAATTTCCTCTGTTTAACCTACTGTATAGTTCCTATCTCCCAGACCCAGATTGCTACTGTCAACAATACAAAGCTATAATTATACAAATCAGGTAAAACCTTCTGCCTCTTACCTCTGTCTTCATCCTAATCCCTTCCCAACTCTGGAGGGTCAAATGAGCCCAATGAGGGGAAGTGGGGACGATGGTGGAAAACAGAAGGAAAGCCGATGAAATAAAAAAACACATGCACTCTGCCCCCACTTCAGGCTTCTGGAATCACTGCAGGCCCGATTCAATTCAATATACCATCAAATTATCTTATTCTGAGATGGGGATTTCACAGAACTGTTAGAATTGTACTCTGCTAACCTATAGGCTACCTTAAATGTGTCATTTTCACCACTACATCTTTTCAACTGTTAGCAAAGGAGATTGTCAATTCTCAGTAACACATATTTTAGTATTTTTGAGAGAACTGTTATGGTCAAGGGCCAAAGAAAGTAGAAAGAAAAGATAACCAATATTTAGTCAGAAAAAAGCAAATATATCCAGAAGTAGGAGTCTTAAAATGAACCAAATTCAAGTGAATTTTTAAAATTCAATCCCAAAGTGAAATTATTATAAATATATATTTTTCAGAGTACAAAGTTTATTAAGCAGAGGGTATCCCCCGACAAAGAATCACAAAATGTTATTAGACTTAGGCTATCCTGTGGTGCCGAACCATTTTCCTGAAATTTCAATTTCCTTTGCAGCATCCCTGCAGCTTCTCTTAAACAATCAGGAACAAAGAGCCCATTCCCTCCCAAAGGGAGCTCAGCCCGGTTTCAGAGAGCATAAATGTTCAGAAAAAGCTTCCTTTAATTGAATCAGGAGAAGCACAAAAAGGTAAAGTCCCTTTTCCTTGGCTTAATTTAGTGTTTTCCCACTGTCCTAGTCACTCTCCTCTAAATTCCCAGCAGTTATAATGACTTTTTCTTATTTTCTTTATATATCTTCCTCTATATGTAATGAGAAACTTATACTATGGTTGGCACACTATATGGGTTACATGGCAGAACAGAGCCAGACTGTCATGTACCAGGCTCAATAAATCTACTTCAATGAGAAAAACTGAATTACTGCTCACACTCTACTCATGTTCCCTGGGCAAACCCATTAGCTGTGGATGGTTTCAACCACCACAGATGTGATCCCCCAGTGCTTGGTCCCTATCACCAGCTCAGGCCTCTTCCCAAGCTCCTGATGCAATTGCCCTATTACCTGCTCATCGTCACTCCTGGATATCCCAGAAATGCCTCAAACTTGATAGGCTAAACAGGAAAATCTCCATTTTTTCCTAGAAATGTGCTCCCACTATATTCTCCATCTCCATTAAGAGATCTACCATTGACCCAGACAAACTAGCTTGAATGCACCATACAAAGGCAAACATTAATCATATGTTTTCTCTTTGTCACTCTCTAAATATCTCTAATAAGTATTCTTTTCCCCCTCCCACACTGTTTCATGATACTCTTCATATTGTTTCCTTTGTCTCTCCTATTCACCCCCCATCTCATTATTTCCTGCTCCTCATTCAGTAATTAACCCAGGTATCATCTCTTCCAGGAAACTGAGAGGAGCACAATGTCAAGACACTGTCAAAGCACAAAATACAAATATGGATAACTTGATGGTTTGTCTACCATATCCCCTTCCAAACCGTCCTCCCCTGAAATAAATGCACAGCACCCACTTCTCTCATCTCACCCTAAAATGCATTTGATTTGATCTTGGACTTATTCTTTTTGTCTTTTCTTTTCCAAGCATTTCCTAAGTCTAGCATTATTGGCTGAGTAATATTCCACTGTGTATGTGTATGTATGCATATGTGTGTGTGTATATATATATATATACACACACACACACACACACATACATACATATACACAAATACATACATACACACACACCAAATCTTCTTTATCCTTTCATCTGTTGATGGACATTTAGGTTTCTTCCATGTCTTGGCTATTGTAAATAGTGCTTCTATGAACATTGGGGTGCATGTATCTTTTCTTTTTTAAAATTAATTTTTATTGGAGTAAGTATAGTTGATTTACAATGTTGTGTCCATTTCTGCTGTACAGCAAAGTGAATCAGTTATACGTATACATATATCCACTCTTGAAGAGATCAACAAGGGATTAATCTCCAAAATATACAAACAGCTCATGCAGCTCAATATCAAAAAACACAAACAGCCCAATCAAAAAATGGGAGAAAGATCTAAATAGACATTTCTCCAAAGAAGACATACAGATGGCCAAGCAGCACATGAAAAGATGCTCCACATCACTAATTATTAGAGAAATGCATTTTTTTTCAAATTAGAGTTTTCTCTGGATATATGCCCAGGAGTGGAATTGCTGGATCATATGGTAACTCTATTTTTAATTTTTTTAAGGAACCTCCATACTGTTTACCATACTGGCTGCACCAATTTACATTCCCACCAACAATATAGGAGGGCTCCCTTTTCTCCATACCCTCTCCCGCATTTATTATTTGTAGACTTTTTGATGATGGCCATTCTGACCAGTGTGAGGTGGTACCTCATCGTAGATTTGATTTGCATTTCTCTAATAATTAGTGAAGTTGAGCATCTGTTCATGTGCCTATTGGGCATCTGTATGTCTTCTTTGGAGAAAACTGTATTTAGGTCTTCTGCCAATTTTTTGATTGGGTTGTGTTTTTTGTTATTGACTTGTATGAGCTATTTGTATATTTTGGAGATTAATCCCTTTCAGTCTCATCATTTGCAATTATTTTCTCCCAGTCCGTAGGTGCTCTTTTTTTTTTTTTTTTTTCAGTACGCGGGCCTCTCACTGTTGTGGCCTCTCCCGTTGCGGGGCACAGGCTCCGGACATGCAGGCTCAGCGGCCATGGCTCACGGGCCCAGCCGCTCCACAGCATGTGGGATCTTCCCGGACCGGGGCACGAACCCGTGTCCCCTGCATCAGCAGGTGGACTCCCAAAAACTGCACCACCAGGGAAGCCCCGTAGGTGGTCTTTTTGTTTTGTTTATGGTTTCCTTTGCTGTGCAAAAGCTTGATTAGGTTCCATTTGTTTATTTTTGCTTTTATTTCTATTGCCTTGGGAGGCTAACCTCAGAAAACATTGGTACAATATATGTCAGAGAATGTATTGTCTGTGTTCTTTTCTAGGAGTTTTATAGTGTTATATCTTATATTGAAGTTTTTATGCCATTTTGAGTTTTTTTGTGTGTGTATAGTGTGAGGGAGTGTTGTAACTTCATTGATTTACATGCAGCTGTCCAACTTTCCCACACCACTTACTGGAGACTGTCTTTTCTCCATTGTATATTCTTGCCTCCTTTGTTGAAGATTAATTGATGGTAGATGTGTGGGTTTATTTCTGGGCTCTCTATTCTGTTCAATTGATCCATATGTCTGTTTTTGTGCTAATACCACGCTGTTTTGATTATGGTAGATTTGCAATTTTGTCTGAATTCTGGGAGGGTTTATGCCTCCAGATTTGTTCTTTTACCTCAGGATTACTTTGGCAATTCTGGGTCTTTTATGGTTCCATATAACTTTTAGGATAATTTGCCCTAGTTCTATGAAAAATGTCATGGGTAATTTGATAGGGATCACATTAAATCTGTAGATTGCTTTGGGTAGTATTAGCCCTGCATTTCTTAAACTTCTCTGACATTTTCAACATTTTTATTTTTTTACAGTTTGAGTTTATGAAACATTTATTTAACACCTAGAATATGCTAGGCACCATCCTAGGTAATGGTTCATGTATATCCTGACCAAACCCTAAAATAAAATATTACACTCTGAAACAGCTACTGTACCATAGTTTTAGTTTAAAAACTGTATACAACTTTTTAAATTAATTTTTATTGGAGTATAGTTGCTTTACAATATTGTGTTAGTTTTTGCTGTACAGCAAAGTGAATCACTTATATGTATACATATATTCCTCTTTTTTGGATTTCCTTCCCATTTAGGTTAAAAGTTGGTATACAACTTTTTAAATGTGCCATCTGATTTATTTCAATTCCACAAACATCTGAATCCCCCATTACGTGCAAGGTACAATGCTAGGTCCTGCACTTCTTCCTTGCGCCTGCATATTTTTTGGTACAAAGACAGGCTGAAAGTATTTCTGTTGATATGATTAACACATAGTAAACCCAAACATAGGTTTAAATAATATGAGAAAGATTCACAGTTTTCACTCAAAAATTTTTCAATCTAATGATGGAGATGAAGACACAAATAACAGCTAAATAAGACAAACTTATACAGGTGCTATATTATGACATATAGAAGTAGCTATGGATAGATCAATGGAACAGGATAGAAAGCCCAGAGATAAAACCACACACATATGGTCACCTTATCTTTGATAAAGGAGGCAGGAATGTACAGTGGAGAAAGGACAGCCTCTTCAATAACTGGTGCTGGGAAAACTGGACAGGTACGTGTAAAAGTATGAAATTAGATCACTCCCTAACACCATACACAAAAATAAGCTCAAAATGGATTAAAGACCTAAATGTAAGGCCAGAAACTAACAAACTCTTAGAGGAAAACATAGGCAGAACACTCTATGACATAAATCACGGCAAGATCCTCTTTGACCTACCTCCTAGAGAAATGGAAATAAAAACAAAAATAAACAAATGGGACCTAATGAAACTTAAAACCTTTTGCACAGCAAAGGAAACCATAAACAAGACAAAAAGACAACCTTCAGAATGGGAGAAAATATTTGCAAATGAAGCAACTGACAAAGGATTAATCTCCAAAATTTATAAGCAGCTCATGCAGCTTAATAACAAAAAACCAAACAACCCAATCCAAAAATGGGCAGAAGATCTAAACAGACATTTCTCCAAAGAAGATATACAGATTGCCAACAAACACATGAAAGAATGCTCAACACCACTAATCATTAGAGAAATGCAAATCAAAACTACAATGAGATATCATCTTACCAGTCAGAGTGGCCATCATCAAAAAATCTAGAAACAATAAATGCTGGAGAGGGTGTGGAGAAAAGAGAACCCTCTTGCACTGTTGGTGGGAATGTAATCGATACAGCCACGTGGAGAACAGTATGGAGGTTCCTTAAAAAACTACAAATAAAACTACCATATGACCCAGCAATCCCACTACTGGGCATATACCCTGAGAAAACCATAATTCAAAAAGAGTCATGTACCAAAATGTTCATTGCAGCTCTATTTACAATAGCCTGGAGATGGAAACAACCTAAGTGTCCATCATCGGATGAATGGATAAAGAAGATGTGGCACATATATACAATGGAATATTACTCAGCCATAAAAAGAAACGAAATTGAGCTATTTATAATGAGGTGGATAGACCTAGAGTCTGTCATACAGAGTGATGTAAGTCAGAAAGAGAAAGACAAATACCGTATGCTAACACATATATATGGAATTTAAGGGAAAAAAATGTCATGAAGAACCTAGGGGTAAGACAGGAATAAAGACACAGACCTACTAGAGAATGGACTTGAGGATGTGGGAGGGGGAAGGGTAAGCTGTGACAAAGCGAGAGAGAGGCATGGACATATATACACTACCAAACGTAAGGTAGATAGCTAGTGGGAAGCAGTCGCATAGCACAGGGAGATCAGCTTGGTGCTTTGTGATCGCCTGGAGGGGTGGGATAGGGAGGGTGGGAGGGAGGGAGACACAAGAGGGAAGAGATATGGGAACATATGTATATATATAACTGATTCATTTTATTGTAAAGCAGAAACTAACACAGCATTGTAAAGCAATTATACTCCAATAAAGATGTGAAAAAAATAAAAATAAAAAAAAGAAGTAGCTATGGAAAGGAAACAGATGAATTTTATTTAAATAATCAAGAAAGTCTTCCTAAAGCAAGTCATATTTGAAATGGGCCTCCAAGGTTGAAAAGGATAAGTTGGTGGAAGTAAAAGCTTCCAGGCAAAATGAATGAAATAAATACAAACTCATGATCTTGTATTTGGGACAAGTGGATAGACTAGTAGGAAGAGACACCCTTATAGTCACCCAAACACCAGCACTTCATATCATAGATCTATATTCTATTCATCTTTGGGTACCTGAAACCTCTCACATATCTAGCACCCTCCCCACAGTAAATGGTGAAGGGAAGTAAGCAGGGGGGGAGGGGGAGGGAAGGAAGTAGAGAGAGAGGGTAAGCATCGATCAGAACAGATATCTTAGAAATGAGGATCTTGTTTGAATGCTGGTTCAAACAAATCAACTTGCAAAAGAAAAAAAGAAAAGAAAAGGGGTACCTAAGAAATATGAACACTGACTATATACAATGATTTAACTGTTAATTTTTATGTTTGATAATACTATTGTGGTTATGTTTTAAAAGTCCTTATTTTAAAGAGGTTCATGTTGAAGTTTCTGTAGATGAAATAATACAATGTTGGGTAGTACTTCAAAATAATCCAGTGGTGGAGGGCAAAAGGGGACTGAGAGAATAAATGGAACTCTCTTGGTCATGTATCAGTGACTGTTGAAAATAGTTGATGAATACATGGAGGTTCACAATCTATTTTCTTTACTTATGTATAAGTTTGAAATTTTATACACAAATGTCAACAAAAATAATGTCTTTAGAAGACCTTTGATTTTAAAAGTTCTACAGTAAGTTCTATAGTAAAATAAGAATTTCACTATGAAAAACTATTTCTTATATAAATGATACCAGCAGACTTTACCTTTACCTGCACTATTTTATAAGAATATTTTAATGTATTTTTTACACAATAAACATTTAATTTTAGAAAATAAAATACCCAATCTGAAGCTGATTATCATATCACCTTTTCTCCAAAATATTCCTCTACCTTCTTTACATATATTTTAAATTCATAACTAAATTATATTTTGGCCATAGTCAATAACATTTACTTAATAAATATTTATTCAACACCTTCTACTTGCCAAGTACCTGCACCATGTATGAATAAGACATAGCTCCTATCATTAAAGAATCCATCATGCAATGGAAGAGCTTAGTGTCTATTGGTCAATTATAGATATACTTATTTTAAGGGCTGGATTGAGCATGCCCTTAGACTCTTACCACTATAACCTGAAAAGATGGTTAATAGAGGTTAGTTATCAGAATCAAATCAATGTCATCTTTTAGTAAAACTCATTGGTAGCGGTCAATCAGTTATCTAGAGAAACTTCTGAAAGCATATAGATGGTAATTTCAACCTATAAAGTATAGTTTAATGACCATTAAAGATATATTTTAGAAACATTTAGGATATTTCTTAGTTTGCTTTTGTGTAAAAAGTGATATTTTAGGTCCAACTAACTCAAATAGACATCTATACAAGGACCAAAAATCAAATAGTGAAGAATGTTACTTTCCTAATTTAATTTTAATGGCTTTGGAAAAGTTCATAGTTTTAGTTCAAGTACAATTGAGGGGAAATTTTTTCACAGTCTTTCTAAAGGAAAGAATAAAAATAAAGCCTATTAAAATTCTATTGTGCTAGTTATTCCAAATTCTATATACAGAACTTAACAGTATGTCCCTGGCTCCCTGTCTGCCTTTCCCCCACTTAGGAAAAAATAGCCAGGGGTATTTTAGGTTAAAAAACATGTCCTTCAGCTTGTTAATCTGCAGGCACCACAATTCAGAGTGATTCATTGCAGCCGTGAATAAGGAATGTCACTGAAATAGTGATATGGCCTGAACCACTTTAGAAATTAATGGACTGACTGTAATATACTGATGCCTCTTTCATGCATCTATAATTGGAGTGCCAATTTATTTCCAATCATTTCAAGCACTGTAATTAGAGAGCATCATCGTTGCCTGTTTAACATTCATACGGGAAGCTGTCACATGAATGCTGGCCAGGGACCAATATTTTGCAACTGAGATACATGAACAAAATATAAGGAAATATAAAAAGGTCTGGTTTGTTCTTTAGGCCTGAGCTTTGGCCAAGGTGGGCAGAATTACATGAGGCAGAAAAGCTGCTGATGGATTTTTAAATCACAAAAGTTTCTTTTAAAAGTATCATCAACATGTGGTGAGAAGAAAAACAAAGAATGACAACAGGCGATTGTTGGTGCACAGATTCAACGATGACATTTCAATAGGCATCCCTTGAGCATGTGCTATGCGCCAGGCAATCTGCTAGACACGGGAGATATTGAGATTAAAATGAAACAACGCCCATACACACACATTCAGAAAGAAGTTAAAAGAGTGAGAGGTGGTTATACACTGCACATCAGGAGGGTACTTTGAAAATGGTATCTGCTGGATACTATTGTTTTCATTTCAAGTCTGCTGATGCAAAGTTGTATTCTGCATAAAATTTTACTAAAGGTCTTCCCTGGTGGCACAGTGGTTGAGAGTCCGCCTGCCGATGCAGGGGACACGGGTTCGTGCCCCGGTCCGGGAGGATCCCACATGCCACGGAGGGGCTGGGCCCGTGAACCATGGCCGCTGGGCCTGCGCGTCCGGAGCTTGCGCTCCGCGACGGGAGAGGCCACAACAGTGAGAGGCCCGCGTACCGAAAAAAAGAATTTTACTAAAATTTTCTCATAATTCTGGAAACCAAAAATAGTTTGAATTTCCGGTTCAAACAAAGTTTTAACAAAAGAAATACTTAGACCTACATATGAGTACTGCTGCCAGCTTAAGTGTCCCCTCATCTGCTCCCATAATCACACCCTGTCTTAACCTCTGTTAAAATACTTATATCATCATATTATCTCCACTTCACATAAAGCAAGGCAAGGAACATGGCTTAATGTCAGTGCCAATCAGAGCACTAGGCTCATACAAGGGACTCAATAATTGTTTTTCCAAAAATGGAATTAATAAGTGCATGGATAAAATTACCTTTCATAACACCAGTCACATTTATCAGCTCCTTTCCATCCCATTTCTACCACTTAGGCAAGATCTTCAGCCTAAATGCCCTCCATTCTCTACCTAGACCATAGTGAAAGATTAAATCTTCCCAAAACACCTTTATGCATGCCACAAAACTTTCGCCATATCTTTTGATTACTCTCCATTGCATGAAAAATAAAATATTTCTTTAGCCTTTTATTCTGAGCCCTCCACCACCTTGTAAATCCACCTCTGTAAACTTATTCCTGATATTATAGAATAAATGTTCTGAAAAAAGAAATGAATGTGTTATTTTTTGAGTTATCATTATTTGCAAAACTTAAACTTCAATTCATCAAATATTTAGTACAAATTTAAGTGCCAGTTTTTATACTCATTATGAAGTTATAATTATGGGAATTTTATGGGTACATAAAAATTATAATAATGATAGCTACTTGAACAGTGAGTTAGAAAATAACTGTATGCTATTAAATCAATAACGAAAGAGAAAGCTTATAGGAGAGGGTATGAAATAGAAGAGTTTGCCAGAGGATAGGCAGAATGGGGAAAAACAGAATTTTAACCATACTGCAGAACCAAAGCCCTCATTTCTCCCTAGGAACAGTAAAATTGACTAAGCACTCTGGGCCCAATCACGGCTACTGAAAAGACAGTACAACCTTTCTTTTGAACTTGCCTGGTAATCATCAATTGTGTGAGCTTTTCAGAGCCAAGCCATTAACATTGACTAGGTAGTGGTAGATTTATATGGGTAATTGAAACAGTGATTGTTGACATCAATGTATATGAGGAATTTTATTATTACTATTAATAAAGCACAATGGTAATTATGAAGTATGATTAATATGAGTACATCTATTATTGAACTAATACTGATAGTCTAATTTGAAAAGCAAGTCTGAAGTTTTACATTTGCTATTTGAAGGGAAGAGAAAGTAAAAATAACAGTTATTTAGCCCACAGTGTGGGTCCCCAGCTCTGTTACATACTTTGTATACATTATTTCACTTCATCTCACAAAAACCCTGAAGTCAGTATTATTATCAGAGATGAATAAAAGAGCTCAGTAAAGTTAAATAATTTGCCCAAGGTCAATCTGCTAGTAGATTCAAAGCTGGGATTTGAACTTAAGTCTCTCAGAAGCCAAAGTTACATGTCTCTCATCTCATTAAAATTGGGAGAAAATGAAAAGCAACTGAGGAAAGAATTATAAAGTAGAATATGAACACTTCACATCTCACGCAATAGTAAGTTTTAGGAGGTGAATATTTTATAGAGAGTAACCTTCATGTGGACCATGTATCCACTGACACCACCACTGAAGCGTTTGACTGTTCTACTGACAACAGCTGGCCACTCTAAATGAATGCTGGTAAAGAAGAACTATCAACGAGGAAAGGGCAATTGTGTGATTAGATGTGGATGTGACTGTGAATGTGCCTGTGGATAAAAGCAAGTAAAAACAAACAAACAAACAAACAACTGTTGAAAATCAGAATTCTAAATACTAAGCCCTCTTCTTCAAGGTTTTGCATTCCTTTAAAAAAATAGATTTTTACTTTTTTTACTTGATGTGTATACATTAGATATTTTAATTTTCCAAAACAGAGACGAATAGAGCACAGAGCATCTTTGACATGAAGACACTGTGTGAAAAAAGAAAAAGAAAAGAAGTTAATAATTACTTATGTTTTGAAAAAGTATTTAAAAGTGGTAGCTCTTGTGTTCACTAGAAAAAATTTTATTTGAAACAATCCTTATTTTGAAAGTTCCATGGACTGGGAGACATGGAATACCCTTAACTGATATCCCACCAAGATGCCTATTATGTCTCTCACGCCATGTTGTTAACATGACATGGTAATATCAGCGAATGAATAAATAAAGATCACATTTAGAGTATTAATTAACATATTTATACCCAAGTGGACTACAAATATGTCTGTTTTGTTCTTTGCTGGTCAAATTTTTTTTTAATTAATCACTGGAAAAAAAAATCCTGAAGACAAGATTATCAAATCAAATTAGGAGAATGCTACTGGGGACAATAGAATTAAACATCTCAGCAGCCTTGTAAAATGGGCCAAATTACCATGATGAAATTTAATGAAGATAAACAATCCACTGAGACTCTAAAAATCAAATACACAAGTACATGATGATTAAAATATTAAGTAATTGCCATTTATGTACAAAAGGCCTAGACAGAAGTTCAGTATGAGTCAATATTGTGATATCAAAACACCTAATTTAATCTCAGACTTTAATACTGGAAGTGTAATATCCAAATAAGAAATGAAAATCCCCCTGTGCTTTGTGCTGATCACATATTAAGTATTGTTTCAGTTACGGACAAAAAAATTAAGTGAGGCACACTGAAAACAACACCTAGAAACATGGTCGAAGGACAAATAATTGAAAATGCCCAAGAAAAATACTAAAACTGTTCTCACATATTAGAAATACTATAACATAGATGCTACATTACCCAAGAGCAGAAAGCAGACCTAAGACTAAAGAAGATATGAAGTGAAATTTGGACACCTCACAATCTCATGCAATAGTAAATTTGAGGAGTAAAATATTTTCTAGACAGGAACTTTGAAAGGAACAACTCCATGTGGACCGTTTATCAACTGACACTAGCAAGACAAGGGAACACATTTCACCAGACCGTATCCGAAGAAGTGAATTCCCAGGCATCAGCACAGCAGGACAACCCCAGGTTTCCTTCACATGGGCAAGAGCTGCTGTAGTAAGCTGACCCCACAGTGGAGAGCAGCCCCAAGTAAACTATTTCTGCAGGTAGGCAGGAGGTCTGTGCATTCTACAGCTTCCTTACCCCATTCTCAGGCCTGTTCTAACACTCCAGCTTCTCAGTACTGCTTCTAATACTACTTTACCAGACCTTAAACTATTTGAGTTTTATCAAAGCCTAACTGATATGAGGAAAGAGAAATACCCAACTCCAGCCAACTCCGGCCATTCTGACCCAACTAAGTGGGGGAAAACAGAACTTTACAACTCAAGAGCACAGGCTCATTAAAAGACTGAGACTTAGGGCTTCCCTGGTGGCGCAGTGGTTGAGAGTTTGCCTGCCAATGCAGGGGACACGGGTTCATGCCCCAGTCTGGGAGGATCCCACATGCCGCGGAGCGGCTAGGCCCGTGAGCCATGGCCGCTGAGCCTGCGCGTCCGGAGCCTGGGCGTCCGGAGCCTGTGCTCCGCAACGGGAGAGGCCACAGCAGTGAGAGGCCCGCGTACCGCAAAAAAAAAAAAAAAAAGACTGAGACTTAATCATAGTACTATAGATTGCTTCTTCTCCCCCACATCTTACCACAATATTATTAAAGGCCAATTTTCTACAGGTCCTTTCACCCAGTACATTATGCTTGGCTTTCCACAAAAAATTACAAAGCCTACTAAAAGGCAAAAAGGCACAGTTTGAAGAGAAAGAGCAAGCATCAGAACCAGATACAGACATGGCAGGGATGCTGGAATTATTAGACCAGGAATTTAAAATAACTATAATTAATATACTAATGGCTTTAATGGATAAAGCAGACAAAGTGCAATGGCAGAAAGGCAATATAAGCAGAGAAACGGAATTTCTAAGATGAATTAAAAAATGCAGGAGATCAACAACACTGTAACAGAAATAAAGAATAACTTTGATGGGCTCATTAGTAGACTGAGCATGGCAGAGAAAGAATCTCTACCTTGAGAATATGTCAATAGAAAACTTCCAAAACAGAAGAGCAAAGAAAAAAGACTGAGAAAAAAAGAACAGAATATTCCAAAACTGTGGGACAAACATAAAAGTTGTAACATACACATAATGGGAAAGAAAGACATAAAATAAATATTTGAAGGAATAATGACTGAGAATTTCCCCCAATCAATGTCAGACACCAAACTAAAGATCAAGGAGATTACAGAACACCAAGTAAGGTAAATGCAAAAAAAAAAAAAAAAAACCACAAACAAACAAAAAACACTACAACTAAGCATATCATATTCAAACTGCAGAAAATCTATGATAAAGAAGAAATCTTGGGAGAAGCCAAAGGGGAAAATCATCTTATCCACAGAGGAGCAAAGATAATAATCATATCCAATTTCTCCTCAGAAACCATGCAACCAAGAAAAGCAAAGTGAAAATTTAAAGTTTTGAGAGAAAAAACAGCCTAGAATTACGTATCCTGTGAAATTATCCTTTAAAAGTGAAAGGTAAATGAAGTCTTTCTCAGATAAACAAAATTTGGAGGAATTTGTTGCCAGTGGAACTGCCTTGCAGAAAAAGTCAAAACAAATCCTTTAGAGAGGAGAAAAGTAATATAGTTCAGAAATTTGGATATACATAAAGGAAGGAAGACCACTGAAGAAGGAATAAGTGAAGATAAAATAAGAATTTTTTATTCTTAATTGATGTAATGGATAACAGTTTGTTCAAAATAATAACGGGAATACATTAGAAAATATATACAAATATATGTTATGTATAAGTGAAATGAATGACACAAGGAAAAGGAGGAAAGGATTAGAAATATTTTGTTATTATAATGTACTACTTGTGAAGCAGTATAGTGTTAGTTAATGAAAGTGAACTTGGATTACTTGTAAATGTATTTTGCAAACTCTAGAGCAACCATTAAAAAAGAAAGTAAAATTGGTGTGAAAAGAAAAGAGAAAATAAAAGTATATAAAATATTCAATTAAAACCTGAAAAGGAACAAAAAGAGTGGAAAACAAAATAGGAACAAAGAACAAGAGCAATGAATAGAGAATAGTAACAAATATGGTTGTAATTAATTCAACTATATCAGTAATCACTTCAAATATCAATGTTCCTAATACACCAATGAAAAAATACAGATTGTCAGAGTGGGTCAAAAAACAAGACCCAACTATATGTTGTCTACAGGAAATCCTCTTTAAACATAAAGAAACATATAGGTTAAAAGGAGAGATGGAGAAAGATATACCATGTGAACACTAATCAAAGGAAACGTAGAGGGCTTCCCTGGTGGCACAGTGGTTGAGAGTACGCCTGCCGATGCAGGGGACACATGTTTGTGCCCCGGTCCGGGAGGATCCCACGTGCTGCGGGGCGGCTGGGCCTGTGAGCCATGGCCGCTGAGGCTGCACGTCCGGAGCCTGTGGTCCACAATGGGAGAGGCCGCAAACAAAACTTCAGAGCAAAGAAAGCTATCAGGGACTAAAAGAAGGGTATTACATAATGATAAAAGGGGTCAATTCTCCAAAAAAGTATAACAATTCTTTATATGTATGTGCCTAACAACAAAGCATCAAAATACATGAGGCAAAAACTAATAGAACTGCAAGGCGAAATAGATGAATTCACTACTATAGCTGGAAATTCACCCTATATCAGAAATGTACAGATCCATTAATCAGAAAATCAGTAAAGATATAGTTGAATTCAAAAGCATCCTCGATCAACTAGATATCATTGACATCTACAGACTATTTCATTTAACAATAGCAAAGTACACATTCTTCTCAAGCTTATATGGGACATCACCAAGATAGACCACATTCTGAGTCATAAAAAGCACTTGGAGATTAAACAACACACTTCTAAACAACATGAGTCAAAGATGAAAGAAAAGAAAAAAAAGAAAAATTAAGAAATATTTTGAACTAAGTGAAAATAAGAATACAATGTGTCAGAATTAGTGAGATGCAGTGAAAGCAGGGTTTAGAGGGAAACTTACGGTATTGAATGTACATATTAGAAAAGAAGAAAGATCTAAAATTAACCATCCAAGCTTCTACCTTAGGAAACTAGAAAAGAAGAACAAATTAAATCCAAAGTAAGCAAAAGAAGTAATGTAAATTAAATCAGAAATCAATGAATTTAAAAACAGGAAGTAAATAGAAAAAAATCAACAAACCCAAATGCTTCATCTTTGTAAAGATCAATAACATTGATAAGCTTCTAGACAGACTAAGAAAAAAAGGGAGAAAGAAAATACAAATTACTAATATCAGAAATGAAAGAAGTAACATCACTACAAATCTCATAGACATTAAAAGAATAATCAATAAATATTACGAACAACTCTTAGCCCACAAAATTGATAACGTAGATAAAATGGACCAACTTCTGAAAAAACACCATCTGTCAAATTCATACAAGAAGAAATAGATAATCTGAATATGTCTATATCCATTAAAGAAACTGTACCAATAATTAACAACCTTCGAAAACAGAAAGCACCCTACGTGTTCACTGGTGAATTCTACCAAATGTTTAAGGAAGAAACTATATCAATTTTCTATAATCTCTCTCAGAAGATAGAGGGAGAGGAAATATTTCCTAACTCATTCTATGAAGCCAGAATTATCCTAAATCAAACCCAAAAAGGTATTACAAAAAAATCTTACAGATCAATATTTCTCATAAATATAGATGCAAAAATCCTCAACAAAATATTATCAAATAAAATCCAACAATGTATAAAAAGAATTATACAACACGACTAAGTAGGATTTATCCCAGTTATGCTAGGTGGGTTCAACATTTGAAAATCAATGTAATCATCACATCAAAAGGCTACAGAAGAAAAATCACTTGGTCATATCAACAGATACAGAAAAACCATCTGACAAAATCCAGCACCCATCCAAAATAAAAACAGTCAATATCTTCCTCAATTTGATAAAGGATATCTACAAAAATCCTACACCTAACATCATACTTAATGTGAGAAACTTGATGATCAGGAATAAGGCAAGGATATCCCCTCATCACTGCTTTTCAACATCATACTGGAAATTCTAGTTAATGTAATTATGCACTGTGCAATTATGGATGGGAAATAAAAGATGTACATATTGGGAAGGATAAAACTATATTTATTCACAGATGATGTAATCATATATATATAGAAAGCTCGAAAGAATCAACAAGAACATTCCTAGAACCAATACGCAATTATTGCAAGGTTGAAGGATTCAAGGTTAATATACAAAAATCAATCACTTAAGTAAGCTATCAATGAACAAGTGGAATTTGAAATTTAAAATAGAATTTGAAATTTAAAATAGAAAGGTAAAAATCTCTACTGAAAAAAGTCCAAGAACTAAATACAGTCAACCCTCCATATCCACATGTTCTACATCCACAGATTCTACCAACTATGGTTCAAAAATATCCAAAAAAAAATTCCAGAAAGTTCCAAAAAGCAAAACTCGAATATGCTACACTGGCAACTATTTACATATCATCTACACTGTATTTACAACTATTTACATAGCATTTATATTGTATTTAGTATAAGTAATCTAGATATGATTTAAAGTAAACAGGAGGATGTGCGTAGCCTATATGCAAATACTACACCTTTTTAATGGACTTGAGTATATCCCAAATCCATGGATTTTGGTATCCTGGAACCAATCCCCAACAGATACAATGGGACAACAGTATACAGAGAGATATTCCATGTTCATGGATAGGAAAATTCAATATTGTAAAGATGTCAGTTCTTCCCAACTTGATCTATAGATTCAATGTAATCAAAATCAAATCTCAGTAAATTACTTTGTGGATATCAACAAACTGTTTCTAAAGTTTATATGGAAAGGCAAAAGACCCAAGGCAATCAACATGATATTGAAGGAGAAGAACATAGTTGAACACGCACAACCCAACATCAAGACTTACTATAAAGCTACAGTAATCAATAAAGTGTGGTAATAGCAAAAGAACAAATAGATCAGAATAGAGACACCCAGAAATAGACCCACATACATATAGTAGACTGACCTTTGACAAAGCAGCAAACTCAGTAAGATGCAGTACAGACAGTCTTCAACAACTGGTATTGGGACATTTGGAAATTCACACTAAAAAAAAAAAACCTAAATTGCTGGCCCTGAACCAAGATGGCAGAGTAGAAGCATGTGCTCTCACTCCCTCTTGCAAGAACTCCAGAATCACAACTAGCTGCTGGACAATCATCAACAGAAGGACACTGGAACTCACCAAAAAAGATACCACACATCCAAAGACAAAGGAGAAGCCACAATGAGATGGTAGGAGCGCAAGCACAGTAAAATCAAATCCTATAACTGCTGGGTGGGTGACTCACAGGATGGAGAATACGTATACCACAGTAGTCCACCCACTGGAGTGAAGGTTCTGAGCCCCACGTCAGGCTTCCCAACCTAGGGGTCCAGTAATAGGAGGAGGAATTCCTAGAGAATCAGACTTTGAAGGCTAGTGGGATTTGATTGCAGGACTTCGACAGGACTGGGGGAAACAGAGAGTCTGCTCTTGGAGGGTACATACAAAGTAGTGTGTGCATCGGGACCCGGGAAAGGAGCAGTGACCCCAAGGGAGCCTGAACCAGACCTACCTGACAGTGTTGGAGGGTCTCCTACAGAGGCGGGGGGTGGCGGTGCCTCACCGTGAGGAAAAGGACACTGGCAGGAGAAGTTCCAGGAAGTACTCCCTGGTGTGAGCCCTCCAAGAATCTGCCATTAGCCCCACCAAAGAGCCCAGGGAGTCTCCAGTGTTGGGTTGGCTCAGGCCAAACAACCAACAGGGTGGGAACCCAGCCCCACCCCTAAGCAGTCAAGCTGATTAAAGTTTTAGTGAGCTCTGCCCACCAGAGCAACAGTCAGCTCTACCCACCACCAGTACCTCCCATCAGGAAACTTGCACAAGCCTCTTAGACAGCCACATCCACCAGAGGGCAGACAGCAGAAGCAAGAAGAACTACAATCCTGCAGCCTGTGGAACAAAAACCACATTCACAGAAAGACAGACAAGATGAAAAGGCAGAGGGTTATGTACCAGATGAAGGAAAAAAGATAAAACCCCAGATAAACAACTAAATGAAGTGGAGATATGCAACCTTCCAGAAAAAGAATTCAAAATAATGATAGTGAAGACGATCCAGGGCCTTGGAAAAAGAATGGAGGCAAAGATTGAGAAGATGCAAGAAATGTTTAACAAACATCTAGAAAAATTAAAGAACAAACAAACAGAGATGAACAACACAATAACTGAAATGAAAACTACACTAGAAGGAATCAATAGCAGAATAACTGAGGCAGAAGAACAGATAAGTGACCTGGAAGACAGAATGGTGGAATTCACTGCTGCGGAACAGAATAAAGAAAAAAACAATGAAAAGAAATGAACACAGTCTATGAGACCTCTGGGACAACATTAAATGCAACAACATTCGCATTATAGGGGTCCCAGAAGGAGAAGAGAGAGAGAAAGGACCCAAGAAAATATTTGAAGAGATTATAGTCGAAAACTTCCCTAACATGGGAAACAAAATAGCCACCCAAGTCCAGGAAGTGCAGTGAGTCCCATACAGGATAAACCCAAGGAAAACACACCGAGACACATAGTAATCAAATTGGCAAAAATTAAAGACAAAGAAAAATTATTGAAAACGGCAGGGAAAAACGAAAAATAACATACAAGGGAACTCCCATAAGGTTAACAGCTGATTTCTCAGCAGAAACTCTACAAGCCAGAAGGGAGTGGCATGATATATTTAAAGTGATGAAAGGGAAGAACATACAACAAAGATTACTCTGTCCAGCAAGGATCTCATTCAGATTCAATGGAGAAATCAAAAGCTTTACAGACAAGCAAAAGCTAAGAGAATACAGGACCACCAGACCAGCTCTACAACAAAAGCTAAAGGAACTTCTCTAAATGGGAAACACAAGAGAAAAAAAGGACCTACAACAACAAACCCGAAACAATTAAGAAAATATCATAGGAGCGTACATATCAATAATTACCTTAAACGTGAATGGATTAAATGTTCCAACCAAAAGACACAGGCTCACTGAATGGATAAAAAAACAAGACCCATATATATGCTGTCTACAAGAGACCCACTTCAGACCTAGGGACACATACGGACTGAAAGTGAGGGGATGGAAAAAGATATTCCATGCAAATGGAAATCAAAAGAAAGCTGGAGTAGGAATACTCATATCAGATAAAATACACTTTAAAGAATGTTACAAGGCAAAAGGAAGGACACTACATAATGATAAAGGGATCAATCCAAGAAGAAGATATAACAATTATAACTATATATAAACCCAACATAGGAGCACCTCAATACATAAGGCAACTGTTAACAGCTATAAAAGAGGAAATCGACAGTAACACAATAATAGTGAGGGACTTTAACACCTCACTTACAACAATGGACAGATCGTCCAAAATGAAAATAAATAAGGAAACAGAAGCTTTAAATGACACAATAGACCAGATAGATTTAACTGATATTTATAGGACATTTCATCCAAAAACAGCAGATTACGCTTTCTTCTCAAGTGTGCACAGAACGTTCTCCAGGATAGATCACATCTTGGGTCACAAATCAAGCCTCAGTAAATTTAAGAAAACTGAAATCATATCAAGCAACTTTTCTGACCACAACACTATGAGATTAGAAATCAATTACAGGGAAAAAGACATAAAAAACACAAACACATGGAGGCTAAACAATACGTTATTAAATAACCAAGAGATGACTGAAGAAATCAAAGAGGAAAACAAAAAATACCTAGAGACAAATGACAATGAAAACACGATGATCAAAAACCTATGGGAGGGCTTCCCTGGTGGCGCAGTGGTTGAGAGTCCGCCTGCCGATGCAGGGGACACGGGTTCGTGCCCCGGTCCGGGGAGATCCCACATGCCACAGAGCGGCTGGGCCCGTGAGCCATGGCCGCTGAGCCTGCGCGTCCAGAGCCTGTGCTCCGCGACGGGAGAGGCCACAACAGTGAGAGGCCCGCCTACCGCAAAAAAAAAAAAAAAAAAAAAACACAAAAACCTATGGGATGCAGCAAAACAGTTGTAAGAGGGAAGTTTACAGCTATACAAGTCTACCTCAAAAAACAAGAAAACTCTCAAATAAACGATCTAACCTTACACCTGAAGGAACCAGAGAAAGAAGAACAAACAAAACCCAAAATTAGCAGAAGGAAAGAAATCATAAAGATCATATCAGAAATAAATGAAATGGAAACAAAGAAAACAATAGCAAAGATCAATAAAACTAAAAGCTGGTTCTTTGAGAAGATAAACAAAATTGGTAAACCATTAGCCAGACTCATCAAGAAAAAGAGGGAGAGGACTGAAATCAATAAAATTAGAAATGAAAAAGGAAAAGTTACAACAGACACCACAGAAATACAAAGCATCCTAAGAGACTACTACAAGCAACTCTATGCCAATAAAATGGACAACCTAGAAGAAATGGACAAATTCTTAGAAAGGTGTAACCTTCCAAGACTGAACTAGGAAGAAATAGAAAATATGAACAGACCAATCACAAGCAATGAAATTGAAACTGTGATTAAAAATCTTCCAACAAACACAAGTCCAGGCCCAGATGGCTTCACAGGTGAAATCTATCAAACATTTAGAGAAGAGCTAACACCCATCCTTCTCAAACTCTTCCAAAAAATTGCTGAGGAAGGAACACTCCCAAACTCATTCTATGAGGCCACCATCACCCTGATACCAAAACCAGACTAAGACACTACAAAAAAAGAAACTTACAGACCAATATCACTGATGAATATAGATGCAAAAATCCTCAGCAAAGTACTAGCAAACAGAATCCAACAACACATTAAAAGGATCATACACCATGATCAAGTGGGATTTATTCCAGGGATGCAAGGATTCTTCAATATATGCAAATCAATCAATGTGATACACTGCATTAACAAATTGAAGAAGAAAAACCATATGATCATCTCAATAGATGCACAAAAACTTTTGACAAAATTCAACACTCATTTATGATAAAAACTCTCCAGAAAGTGGGAATAGAGGGAACCTAACTCAACATAATAAAGGCAATATACGACAAACCCACAGCAAACATCATTCTCAATGGTGAAAAACTGAAAGCATTTCCTATAAGATCAGGAACAAGACAAGGATGTCCACTCTCACTACTGTTATTCAACATAGTTTTGGAAGTCCTAGCCATGACAATCAGAGAAGAAAAAGAAATAAAAAGAATACAAATTGGAAAACAAGAAGTAAAACTGTCACTGTTTGCAGATGACATGATACTATACACAGAGAATCCTAAAGATGCCACCTGAAAAGTACTAGAGCCAACCAATGAATTTGGTAAAGTTTCAGGATACAATATTAATGCACAGAAATCTCTTGCATTCCTATACACTAATGATGAAAAATCTGAAAGAGAAATTAAGGAAACACTCCCATTTACCATTGCAAGAGAAAGAATAAAATACCTAGGAATAAGCTGATGAAAGAAATTAAAGGTGATACCAACAGACATAGAGCTATACCATGTTCTTGGATTGGAAGAATCAATATTGTGAAAATGACTATACTACCCAAAGCAATCTACAGATTCACTGCAATCCCTATCAAGTTACCAATGGCATTTTTTATGGAACTAGAACAAAAAATCTTAAAATATGTATGGAGACACAAAAGATCCCAAATAGCCAAAGCAGTCTTGAGGGAAAAAAACGGAGCTGGAGTAATCAGACTCCCTGACTTCAGACTATACTACAAAGCTACAGTAATCAAGACAATACGGTACTGGCACAAAAACAGAAACATAGATCCATGGAACAAGACAGAAAGTCCAGAGATAAACCCATGCACCTGTGGTCAACTAACCTATGACAAAGGAAACAAGGATATACAATGGAGAAAAGACAGTCTCTTCAATAAGTGGTGCTGGGAAAACTGGACAGCTACATGTAAAAGAATGAAATTAGAACACTCCCTAAGATCATACACAAACATAAATTCAAAATGGATTAGAAACCTAAATGTAAGACCAGACACTGTAAAACTCTTAGAGGAAAACATAGGAAGAACACTCTTTGACATAAATCACAGCAAGATCTTTTTTGATCCACCTCCTACAGTAATGGAAATAAATACAAAAATAAACAAATGGGACCTAATGAAACTTCAAAGCTTTTGCACAGCAAAGGAAACCATAAACAAGACCAAAAGACAACCCTCAGAATGGGAGAAAATATTTGCAAATGAATCAATGGACAAAGGATTAATCCCAGAAATATATAAACAGCTCATGCAGCTCAATATTAAAAAAACAAACAACCCAGTCCAAAAATGAGCAGAAGACCTAAATAGACATTTCTCCAAAGAAGACAAACAGGTGGCCAAGAAGCACATGAAAATCTGCTCAACATCACTAATTATTAGAGAAATGCAAATCAAAACTACAATGAGGTACCACCTCACACCAGTTAGAATGGGCGTCATCAGAAAATCTACAAACAACAAATGCTGGAGAGGGTGTGGAGAAAAAGGGACCCTCTTGCACTGTTGGTGGGAATGTAAATTGATACAGCCACTATGGAGAACAGTATGGAGGTTCCTCAAAAAACTAAAAATAAAATTACCATATGATCCGGCAATCCCACTACTGGGCATATACCCAGAGAAAACCGTAATTCAAAAAGACACATGCACCCCAATGTTCATTGCAACACTATTGCCAGGTCATGGAAGCAACCTAAATGCCCATTGAAAGATGAATGGATAAAGAAGATGTGGTACATATATACAATGGAATATTACTCAGCCATAAAAAGGAACAAAATTGTGTCATTTTTTGAGACGTGGATGGATCTAGAGACTGTCATACAGAGTGAAGTAAGTCAGAAAGAGAAAAACAAATATCGTATATTAACGCATATATGTGGAACCTAGAAAAATGGTACAGATGAACCGGTTTGCAGGGCAGAAATTGAGACACAGATGTAGAGAACAAACATATGGACACCAAGGGGGGAAGCGGCAGGTGGGTCGGGGTGGTGGTGTGATGAATTGGGCGATTGGGATTGACATGTATACACTGATGTGTATAAAATTGATGACTAATAAGAACCTGCTGTATAAAATAATAAAATTAAATTAAAAAAAAAACTAAACTAAAAAGGAATCCAGACACAGACCTTCCACCTTTCACAAAAATTAACTCAAAATGGATCAGAGTCCTAAATATAAAATGCAAAATTTTAAAACTCCTAGGAGACAGCATAAGAGAAAATCTAGATGACATTGGACAAGGCAATGACCTCTTATATACAATATCAAAGGCATTATCCCTAAAAGAAAGAATTGATAAGCTGGGCTTCATTAAAACTAAAAACTTCTGCTCTGTGAAAGACAACATAAAGGGAATGAGAAGTGACACCAGAGACTGGGAGAAAATATTTGCACATGACATGTGATAAAGGACTGTTATCCAAAATATACAAAAAAATCCTTAAAATTCAATAATTAGAAAAGGACAACCCACTTAAAGGTGGGCAAAAGACCTGATACCTCACAAAGATATAGAGATGTCAAGTGTTTTTTTGTTTGTTTGTTTGTTTTGCGGTACGCGGGCCTCTCACTGCCGTGGCCTCTCCCGTTGCGGAGCACAGGCTCCAGACGCGCAGGCTCAGCGGCCATGGCTCACGGGCCCAGCCGCTCCGCGGCATGTGGGATCTTCCCGGACCGGGGCACGAACCCGCGTCCCCTGCATCAGCAGGCGGACTCTCAACCACTGCGCCACCAGGGAAGCCCCAGAGTCGTCAAGTTTTTATATGAGAAGATGTTCAACAGCATATGTCATTAGGAAGTTACAAACTAAACAACAGTGAGATACCATCCTATAAGATTAGAATGGCTAAAATCCAAAACACTGACAATACCAAATGCTGATGAGGATGTGGAGCAGCAGGAACTCTCATTCATTGCTGGTGGGAATGCAAAATGGTATAATCACTTTGGAAGACAGTTTGGCAGTTTTCTACAAAATTAAGCACACTTTTACCATACGATACAGCAACTGTGCTTCTTGGTATTTACCCAAATGAGCTGAAAACTTATGTCAACACAAAAACCTGCACATAAAATATTTATAACAACTTCACTCATAGTTGCCAAAACCGGGAAGCAATCAAGATATCCTTCAATAGGTGAATGGATGAAAAACTGTGGTACCTCCAGACAATGAGATATTATTCGGCACTAAAATGAAATGAATTATCAAGCCATGAAAACACATGGAGGGAGCTTAAACGCATATTACAGAGCGAAAGAACCCAACCTGAAAAGTCTACAAACCATATGATTCCAAATACATGACATTCTGGAAAAGACTGTTAGGGACTAGGGAAGAAGGATGGGTGTGAATAGGCAGAGCACAGAGGATTTTCAGGGCAATGAAACTGCTCTGTATGATATCATAATGGTGGATATATGTCATTCATTTGTCAAGGCCCATAGAATGTACACCACCAAGGTGAACACTGATGTAAACTATGGACTTTGTGTGATAATGATGTATCCGTGTAGGTTCATAGATTGTTAACAAATGTACCTCTGTAGTGCAGGACCTTGACAGTGCGGGAGGCTGTGCATGTAGGGGGACAAAACTCTGTACCTTCTGTTCAGATTTGCTGAGAACCTAAAACTACTCTAAAAAAGAAAGTTTATTTTTAAAAATGAAGCTAAGAGTACTTCTTCTTTAGGTTGTTGTGAGAATTAGGTCTACTATACATAACGTATCAAGTGCAGGGTCTTGCTGGCACATCACAGCTGCCCACTAAATCTGGACATGAAAGGTATTCAGTATTAAATCGGTCTTCAAACACCTTCCTTTTCCCTTCGATTCATGTTTTATAGATAGTCAAATTCCCTTGAGAAAATTTTCTCTAGACTCCAAATTTCCCGATAACTAAGGAATATCCAGTTGAAATGTCCTCATCAAGACATGGTATTGGTTCTTTTCCATCTATATTAATGGATCACAGTGGTAGTAAAAGCCCATAGCTTGACACCTAACTGTGGAAGCTGCTCTTGTCTGTAATCTCTGCTTGAGAATTAGTTGTTGTTTTTTTTTAATAATCCTGGAACCTTAGTTGTCATTGATTAAAACAACTGGATGCATTTTTCAGCAGTCACTCTAAGACCCTTGGCAGGTTATTAAACCTCTCTATATCTCTTTTCCCACCCTTTTGAAATGAGGTCATGATACTACTCTTGGGAATAAAAAAAGATAGCAGTAGGACATTAACTGCCTATGGTACTCTGGAAGAGAGACTGAGAAACTATCAGCCAGGCTTGGTAACCCTAAGAGCTTAGCAGTATCTCTACAATGTCATAACTTTCCCTATAGTATCATTCTAAACCGCCTGTCTCCCTACAGTCTTTAGCAGTACAGTGCAGTGAAAATACAATGTACTTTCAAATTTGACAGGGGTGTCCATTCCTGTGTGACCTTGGGTACATAAATTCTCTGAGCCCTGGTTTCCTTATGTGCAAGCTGATGATAATAATACCTATTCCATTAGGTTTCTATGAATATTAAAGAAAAATAATGTTGCTGAGTTATATTCAATATTTTTTTTCCTGGATAACTAAAATCAGAGAATCCTCAGGTATGTCATTCTTTTTTTTTTCAGACAAATAAAAAAGGAAGGAGCTAAATGATTATCAGTAAGACTGAAGCCGAGTGAAGACAATTAAAAAAAAAAGAGGTGACTCCATTGAATTCCTGAGGTCATAAGATCAGAATAAGAGGGTACAGATAAGAAATGTCCATCTGGTTAGTGACCTGCAATATGGTCTTCCAACACAGTGGTAGCAATTTAAACAAACTTTCAATTCAAGAACTTGGTGATTCTGAGTCACTTCCTATAATAATACCTGAATAATACACTCCTAATCTCTGGAACCTGTGAATTTTATGGTATGTGGCAAGGGGGATTTTTTGGATTCTGGTAAGCCAAAAAAAAAAAAAAAAAAAAAGCAGAGACGGGAGTCATGTGCTTTGAAAATGGAGGATGGAACCCGAAGTACTGATAAAAGAATAAAGCCTAGAAGTTTAAAAAGGCGAGGAAACACATTCTCCCTTCCAGAGCCTCCAGTCCCACCTACACCTTGATTTTTAATCCAGTGAAACTGATTTTAGACTTCTGAACTGAACTGCAAGAGAATACATTTGTGTTGTTTTAAACCACTAAGGATTTGTTACAGTGGCAACAGGAAACTAATATAACTTTCATTTTGGAACATAGTTCAACACAATGAAACATAAAGTCCAACAAGCAAAGCAAAGCAAGATGATTAAGGATATACACTTAGGGCTTTAAAAGATCATGAAGTCTGACTTGATCATGCAGATTTGTCAGAACAGAAGGAATGTTCTCAACCGGCAGTCAAGTGTGGAGTAAGAAACACTGATAGGACCTGTATTACCTAAAGACAGGAGAGGACGCTCTGTAAAGTTAGCCTGTGATATATAATTGATTTCATTTGTTTTAGCTGGAGCTTAATTTGAATTGTCTACATCAATAGAATAGCTCATACTGATTTCTTTAAAATTTAAACGAACCTCCTGGGTACCTTCCAGGTTTTTTAAAGCTGAGATGAATATTGTTCTTTTATGTTTGCAATGAAAGGTACAGACAGTGAATTTGGGACTTTATAGCTTGAGGTTAAAATATGGTTTGCATGTACAAATATTAAAAGCTAGTTAAATCTATTCACTTTTCCTCAACGGAATGCTTATCTTCTAAGTACCAGCTGCTTTGCACCAGCATGAAACATACCTCATCTCCTTTGCTTGGAATCCTACACCCTAACATTTCCAAAAAGTTGCAGTTCCTCAAATGCATCTTACATTCCTCGCTTCCATGTCTTTGCAAATACCATGCTTCCTCCTTGAAAAGTTTTCTGTTCCTTCCCTCAACCCCCCATTATTAGGATAAAGGATGCCTACTCATTCTTTAGGCTCCAAACATAAAGCAGCACCAACTCCATGAAGCTTCTGTGAACTCAAGTTCAATATACCCTCCTTTGGGTCCCACGGTATACCACACACAATGTTGACTTCTGCTTCTCCTCCACTTAGTGCTATGGATTGTCTGAACACCACTAG
This sequence comes from Pseudorca crassidens, assembly GCF_039906515.1. Lineage (NCBI taxonomy): Eukaryota > Metazoa > Chordata > Mammalia > Artiodactyla > Delphinidae > Pseudorca > Pseudorca crassidens. Next base: position 60,542,173 of record NC_090304.1, read on the forward strand.
CCAGTAGGAAGAGGCAGAGAAAGAAGTCTAGGACGAAGGTTGCCACCTGCAGGAGTGATACATGTACGTCTGGGGTTTTATAGAAAAATGCATTTAATGAAGAATCACACTAGTTGGCCCAACGATGCATGCTGTTGATCCCCCTTTTTTTTTTTTTTGTGGTTCGCGGGCCTCTCACTGTTGTGGCCTCTCCCGTTGCGGAGCACAGGCTCCGGACCCGGCGCAGGCTTAGCAGCCATGGCTCACGGGCGCAGCCGCTCCGCGGCATGTGGGATCTTCCTGAACCAGGGCACAGAACCCGCATCCCCTGAATCGGCAGGCGGACTCTCAACCACTGCGCCACCAGGGAAGCCCGCTCTTGATCCCTTAATTTACGTAGTCCACTATTCTTCCAGTATCCTTGTTTGGTCTCTTACTCCACAAAGTTTTACTAACATCTACATTTTTTTTTTAGATTTACTAACTATTCATTTTATTTCGGCCGACTAACACTGACAGCTGCCTCTCCTCCTATAAAATAGAATTCCCCACTGAATTCCTCCTCTGATCAATACCATCCACTCAACATTCTTCTTTTATATATGTTTCAAAGCTTTTCACCTTCCTTGATAAAAATTCTACCTCATTACTTTCCAAATCCATGCACTCTGATCAGAACTTCTCTCATTTCTCATTTGACCATAATTTCTGATTAATAACCTGTTAGTCTAAAATTCAGCTTATAGCTCACAGAATTTAGGTTGGTCCATATATGGCATGTTTATGCACAATATTAGAAAACTCATCTTTAGCTCATCTGTGTTAACTTTCCTATTTTTGCTTTATCATAAATTCATGGATAATTCTTAAGATTCAATTTAACTCTATTGACTGTAATTGTTGTTTCTTGTTTTCGAATTATTATTATTTGGACACGAGGATCACATGGTAACTCTATATTTAGTTTTTTGAGACATCTCCATACCATTTTCCACAGTAGCTGCACCAATTTACATGCCCACAAATAGTATACGAGGATTCCCTTTTCTCCACATCCTCGCCAACATTTGTTATTTGTGTTCTTTTTGATGATAGCCATTCTGACAGGTGTGAGGTGATATCTCATTGTGGTTTTGATTTGCATTTCCCTGATGACTAGCGATGTTGAGCATCTTTTCATGTGCCTGTTGGCCATCTGCATGTCCTCTTTGAAAAAATGTCTATTCAGTTCTTCTGCTCATTTTTTAATTGGGTTGTTCGTTTTTTTGAAGTTGAGTTGTATGAGCTGTTTACATATGTTGGATATTAATCCCTTATCGGTCAGGTCACATCATTTGCAAATATCTTCTCCCATTAAGTAGGCTGTCTTTTCATTTTGTCAATGGTTTCCTTTGCTGTGCAGTCATTTTTAACATGGATTCCCAACATTTTAGAGTAACTGAGAACCACAATATCTAATATCCACAATGTTGCAAAATTATTTCTTTGGTGGAGAGGGTAAATTGTCAGAAAAACTGAGACTACAAAACAAGGGAAATTTTTTAAATGCTGACAGTTTAGACGTTAATGAAGTAGGTTAACAAAGGCTCTGACTTCATTGATTGTTTCACAAAAGATGTTTTTTTTAAAGCTGGTTTCAAGTCAAGATTTAACTGTTAATATTTTGTTATAAAATGTGTCTGTGTTGTCTCTCCTTGCAGGCAACAAGAATCCTTGCATTTCTTATTTGCACAAACACTGGAAACTGTTGGATTAAAAGATACTGTTTAGTGGTTTCATAGTTGAATCAAGTGGGGACGTAGCATTGTCGCTGATAAGTTGTTAAACATCATCTAACCGAACTGTGTTTATAAAAGGTGCATGTGGTCACTGTGGCCTGGCTAGTGGTTGCATGTGTGACATATTTTTAAATTAAGAGATTCATAATTTACAAGAAAGCTCATTCTTCCCTAAAATACTAAACTGAGATGATCTTAGCACAATTTAATGAGAATATTATTATATATTATGCTTTATTTGGTATCACAGTATTTTATGTTTCAGGCATACATTTGTATTATGAATAACAAATTTGCTGAATTAGAGCTAATAGACAGTGGGAGTGGGTAGGCAAGACGAAAATATACCGAGAACAATAATTACCAGGGTTCTTTTTCTCAAAACTAAAATTTTGGAAGGGAAAATATGACCTTCGGAGTCATTTTAGAGTTTACCTGTGAAGCTGTGACTCTGTCTGCCCTGGATCCTCTTACTTTCTTCCTCACACTGAACTCTTTCATGAGGACCAGTAGTCCCAAGTCTGGGAGACAGGGCTCAATGAATCTCCCAGAACATCTACCTCATGGTTTATAGATTACCTTCCTGCTCTTGTGCACGCTGTCTGGGACTCTGCCCCAGCTGGTTTTTCACCCTGGTTTGATGACTACACCCTTCAGAGGAGGTCAGGATGTAACAACGGGGATATACACTTCCTGGCCATCGAAGCTTCCATAAAAATTGTAGTTATTCTCCCTTACAGGGGATGTTCCTTTCCAGTTGGTCCTCCTATGCTTTCTCTTAGATTCAGCATAAGATCCTCTTGAAACTGGTTATGTGGCTACTGGGCTTACAAAGATGCAGTCAGCAGTACAGTCATCCCTGACTTTCTTGTCTTTTTGAATCATTCTGATTATCATCTTGTCCAAACCCTGCAGACAGATCCTATTAATTTACTGCCACCCCTTCCCATATATTGGAGACTCTCCACTTGTTCTAAAGTAATTACAAATCTATTCATTGAAGTAACTCCTTGCAGGTTTCTTTATGGACACGAAAGCTACATGCATTTCCAAAACCAAATCTGTATTAAACCAAACATATATGGCCTGAGAGAGACTACTCCTGTGAGAATTCCAGATGGATTCATTCCTGAAGTATCTACATGCAAGTCAATTGCATCTCTGGCAGCTCCTGTTAGTTGAGCTGGGACAACAGTCTCTCTTCAGTGATCAGCTCATACCCTACTCAAACACCGAGTTACTCATGCCAAGATCTAATCATACATGCTAATCCAGATGATTTCAGGTTTCCAGGACCAAAGTAAGGGACAAAGGGGTCAATAAAAGGCTGCTGAAATCAATGATTTCCCAAATTATATAGGAGTAACATCAAGAACTGTTCAGCCCTTCTGTATTCCCAAGTCCATTCCAGGTACCAACCCCAATGGGAAGAATAGGCAAGAACACATAAATATATATTTTCCCTGACTTACTGACTCTCCATGTAAACAAACCAGCAGGAGGAATTAAAAGGAGGCACTATTTACAGAAGCCCTCCAGTGGTCAGACAAGTTAACCTTTTAGTGTATCATTCACATTATCCACAGCCAACATTCTGTGGCAAGTTTCTCCTAAATCTTTTCTGACTTTTCACCAAAGGAGAGTTTCCTTTATCACATGTTTCCACTCTCTTGTATTCTTCACGGGCACCTCATCTATCTTATTATAATATTATCATCCTAAATTGGAGGGCACAGGGCCAGGGCAATCAGGAATGGTTGTAATAAGGAAGAACAAACCTGACTCCATATTAGATCTGTTTCTTTTACTTAACCTTTGTATTCTATTGCTTTTGTTTAGAGTTAAGAATGTTGCCTATAGCCTGAAATGTACAGGATAGCCCATTCTCACGCTCTGACCTTTAAGGGTATGACACTTTTCCATTCATACAGAGATAAAAAGTTGCAGAACAGAGAGTAACACTTGTCTTGTTGGAGGTTTACAGGAACATCGTGATCTGACCTGCGTGGACAGCTGCAAGAACAAAGGATTCTGACACCAGGAAGTTTGCAACAACGAACCACACCCCTCCCTCACCTTGCTTTTAAAAATGCTTTGCTGAAACCCTTCTGAGAGTTTGGGGTTTTGTGGGGGGGCATGAGCCACCGTCTCTTTGCATGGTTCTACAATAAACCTTTTTCTGCTCCAAACTGACATTTCAATTGGTTTGGCCTCACTGTGCATCAGGCACACGAACCTGCATTCAGTAACATGGTGTATGACAATTCAGAGATTATGGAATTCTTAACTCTAGTTGGTAAAACTTTGTGACCATGTTGCCTTCATTCACACAGTTTATAGAATGTAAGACATCCTGTCAGCTTTGTTTTTATCTGTCTTCCTCCCAGGTCTTATTAACCTGTTCATTTTTCTTAATTTATTACCTTAATTCATTGTATTTCTACTAGATAAATTTAACGCCCTTCTTTCCTACTGCAAAAGAGATTTCCTCTCCAAATTTCCTCACTGATCAATATAGTACAGCCAAATTCTACCCCAATTGAGCATCTGTTACAATTTGTGTGTGTGTGTTACTGGTCTAGGAACAACTTGTAAAGAAGAATCATGCCTTATTCTTTTTTATATAAATAGAATAATGTTCAAAATAGATGTTAAAAATTTTAGTGTATTAATTAATTAAATGACCAATTTTCTAGAACTTCGGGAGTGGATGTAATGGTAGCAAAAGATCCTAATGCGAAATTTATACAAGGTACAATATTTTCACAAATTCAGATGCAAAAAAATTACACTTTACTTTTCTACTTTTGAACTTGATTTTTATCTCAAGTCCCCATGTGACTGAAGATGAAGAATGACTTTGGTCCAGTTCTTCTTGTTTTTCTCCCAATGAATTCAGAATTTGAATGGCAATTCAAGATCTCCTCTACCCAATTTGCTGAGTTGTATCTAAGTTGTGGAGAAAAAAGTGAGGGACTTTCAGAGGCAAACAGTGTCTGGACCTGAAAATATTCTGTCCACATGGATGTTCACTGAGATGTACATAATATGATTTTTTGCCTGCTGTCACCTGCTCACTCTGGCATCTCCAGAGATGTCTGCATTTACATCTGGTCAATGGTTTTTAAGTTCACCCTGGCATTGAACTCTTCCCCTCATCCTGACCAAGAACTCTCTAAGGCCCAGCAAACCATAGCGGCCCATGTCTGCTCTACCCAGAGCTGTACAAGGTGGAGAAGGGTTGGAAGGGACATCAGTGTGCAAGTCCCTTTCATATAGGGACAGACACCAGCCCCTAATGATACTCCTCTCTTTTAGGTGGAAGAGAAAGAATTAGGGGATGACAGTGGATGTTTCAAGGGGAACACCATCTTCTCTGTACAAATCAATTTCTCAGCTTAACCTGTAAACAAAACTGAGCGAAATTTCTTTGTTGTGACATTGCTTAGAAGCTTTCAGATGCTGGTATACATTATGAATCTCCAAGAGGGGGCGTACCAATGCAGCAAGTATCTAGTTTATTTGGGAAGCTCCCCTGGAACAAGCTGTCCCTAGAATTCTATTTGGGAAACATTGTTCCAATATGCCCTGCAATTATTGATGTGTTTTGTTACTTAATCACCAACACAACTCATGGTAGAGATCAGGGTATGAGGTAGCAGGTAGAGCCCCTTCTCCCTGGACCCTTCCTTTTTTTCTTCTTTTTGCACAAAAACAGTCCATTTATTCAAGTGTTCTCCAGCACAAGTACATTAGAAAGGAGCTTTATTATATTCTCCTGGGCACAAAGAAAAAATGTGATGAAGGTGGAACTGACAGACTTTCTACAACTGCTGTACGCACTGACCTCTTTAAAATTATTTAATAACAGCTATGTCACAAGCATCACTTAAACAGAGATATAACAGACATCAGGGCGCAGGGGTGGGGACCTACGCAGGGCCCTCTCACACACGCCCTCCCAGAACCAGACTGTGAAATGTACATTATTATTGTCAATAAATAGAGAAGCAACCCTAAAAATATATAATGGTGAAAGGATGCTGGAACCAGGAAGAAAAAAAAAAGAGTCAGAAGAGGAGCTGAAGAGACAGGAAAGGGCTGCGAAGGGAAGGGTCAGGAGAGGTTGGGTTTAACTTTCCATTCTAATGATACTCTGCCTAGTGACCATCGTCATTGGCTAGTGGATCTACCTAGCAGACTGTCGGGTGAGAAATCATTCCTCATACTGCATCAGTAGCAGGAGGCATTAATATTGACAACTGCATGGGTTTACACTGCACTTTGCAGTTATTTACCCTCTTCACCACCATAACTTCATCTTATTCTTAGAACTGCTAATATAGATAAGGAATTACTGTTCTTACAGACAAGGAAACCAAGTTTCAGATATTTATCCAAGGTCATCCAGCTGTTAAGTGACAGAACTGAGCTTGAACTCTGACCTTCCCACTTAGAGTCCCATGAGTATTTAATGATAACAGTGTTTCCTTTCCATTCTGAAACTCCAGCAGGGAGTAATTTGTTCCACCCTCCACTGCTGCCAGACAGTCACTCTAGGGAGAGCAGTACTCATTATTTTTCTGAAGGGAAAACACAGTGTTAACTCAGACAACATAATTTTATGGTCTGAACGAAAACACAGTTTTTTGCTCCTGTCAAATTCAATTTATATCACAAGACTAAATAAAAATTTTATGTACTGGGTGAAGGAAAAATAGAGAGAAAATGTCCTCAGTGGACAAGCTTAAATTATCTCCCATTTGAATGAGTTTATTTCCCAGATAGTTTCATCAGGCTTTTTAATTAAGAGAAAATTATTCATCTAGAGTCAGTAATTTGCCAGTGGCCTCTTCTTAACACTCCAGTCTAAGGTGACAGAAATGACAATGGGATTTTCAAATTAAAAACATCGAGCTTTTGCAGATACTGGGCCCTTCAGTTCAGTAACTGGGTCAGGGAAAGGAGGTGACCTAGGTGAAACGATGATATTTTAGCCAAATTTCTCCCCTACATTTAAGGCTCAGAGATGTTTAAGAGGTCTTAAGTTTGACAGGAAATGACACTGGAGATTGAAGACACCCGGTAACACATATAAACAAGAATATGTATGCAAATATACCAATATATATGTGTGTATATATATGTATACATGTGTGTTTATATAACATAATATGAGCATGGAAAAAATTCAGAAAGATACTTCCTAAGTTGTTAATATGATGTTATTATATATTATGCAGTAGTTGAAAGTGGGATGGCTGAAAGGTAAGGTGGAAAGGGAGAGGAGAGCAAAAGAAAAAAAAGAATTGAACCCCAAAGGGAATGCATTTTATTCATTTATGTAAGCTTTTATATAAGTGTGTACAAATCAAAATTTAGGGGAAATAATACAACAGGAGATTGTTGAGATACTAAAGCATTTGAGAGCTCTGAAGAACAAACACTGTGTCAGGCGGTTGCAGAAGATGGAGCTGGAGAGCTGGGCAGAGGCCTAAGTAAGGAAGGCTAAAATGCAGAATGTAGAGTCGAAACTTCCTCCTGAGGTCAAGGGAAAGCCACTAGAAGGGTGACTCGTTCAAACTCAGGTTTTAGGCAGGTCATACTCTCAGTGGTGTCATGATTAGACAGGGTAGGGGAGGAGGGAACTAATGGCCTAAGAGGTGATGAGCTCCTACACCAGGGCAGTGGTAATGGGATTGGTTGGAAGTATAGCATTCAGAAAAAAAAGGTGCTACAACAATCATTATGTCCCCTACTACTACTTTACCATTTACTACTATTACTACATTACTACCACTATAACTTAACTGTTACTCTTTAATCAGCACTTACTGTGTACCAGACACTGTGTCAAGAACTGTATTTTTTATTATCTTAATTAACTTTAACAGTAACCCTGTAAGACAGGCACTAGGCTGCCGATTATTATACAAAGCATCACTTGAGGCATGAGAAAATGAACCTCACAAAGAGAAGAATCAAACAGAAACCACAATTTGCAAGACAAACATGGCTTGCAAACCAAGCCATGATGTGCAACAGCAACTATCTACACTCAAAGTATTTTAACACCAACTCATTCATACCCAAATATTCCCCCAGAAGATCACCGTGTCACAGTGATTTCCCAAAGATTCATACATCCCCAAGGTAAGATCCTTAATTCTTCCAGCAAATCACCTAGTTTACAAATTCAAACCCTGCCCAGAACATACATATTAGTTCATACACTGAAACCACTCCATGACTGACTCCAGCCTCTAAAATCCTCTAAGTCCCATCCCTGATCATTAGAGAAATTCAAGTCAAAACCACTATGAGACATCACCTCACACCAATTAGGATGACTATTATTAAAAAACAAAACAAAAACAAAAAAACCATGAAATAACAAGTGCTGGTGAGGATGTGGAGAACATGGAACCCCTGTGCACTGTTTGTAGGAATGGAAAATTGTGCAGCCACTATGGAAAACAGTATGGTGTTTCCTCAAAAAATTAAAAATAGAATTACCATATGATCCAGAAATCCCAGTTCTGGGTATATATCCAGAAACACTGAAAGCAGGATTTTGAAGAGTTATTTGCACACACATGTTCATAGCAGTACTACTCACAATAGCCAAGAAGTAACCCAAATGCCTGTCTATAGATGAATGAATAAACAAACTGTGGAATATACATACAATGGAATATTATTCAGCCTTAAAAAGGAAGAAATCCTGTCACATGCTACAACATGAATGAACCTCAAGGACATTATGCTAAATGAAATAAGCCATTCACAAAAAGACAAATATGATTCCACTTACATGAGCTATCTAGAATAGTCAAATCCATACGGGCAGAAATGAGAATGGTGGTTACCAGGGTCTGGGGGAGAGAAAGGATAGAAAGTTATTGTTTGAGATGTATAGTTTCAACTTGCAAGATGAAGTTCTGGAGATCTGTTGCACAATGTGAGTGTACTTAACACCACTGAACTGTACACTTAAAAATAGGTAAAATGGTACATTTTATGTGTTCTTTACCACAATTAAAAATTCAAAACAAAACAAAACACACTCTAAGCCCCTTTCTGTAACCTCCCTCTTTGGAGACTCTACTGAGACTGTCAAGATGCTGCTCTTCCATTCAAAACAAGTTCATAAACCCAGCTCTTTATGACCAGCAGCCTTCCCTAACAGCCTTGGAGGGACTGTGACAGTATGCCGAGTACATCCTGGGGGTCCCAAGTCCTCGAATGCAGGGGTCAAGAACATGGGCTTTGCAGCCCTAGCTTGCTACTTACTAACTATGAAATTTGGGAAAATTTATGAAACGTCTCTGATCCTCATTTTTTCACCTAGGGACTGGGAATAAGAGTGTTTATTGCATAGGGCCATAAAGAATATTAAATAGGATAAATGAAAGTGTCTGGCATGGTGCCGAGCACCCAATAAGTAGGTGCTTAATCAGTGCAGCTGGTGATATTGCTCCGTGCCCATTAATTCCATGCCTCCCACCACTTCCATCATCCTGAATGAAAAGTGGAAAGGACTCCTGCCCCCCTCCACCTGATGTTTCCTTCCTGGTTATTTCCCTAACCACCATTTATTAATAAGCTCCTGCTAAGTGTCAGGCTCTGAACCATGTGTTGGGAGTCTGATACAGAGGTGCTCCATATAAAGGAGTTTCACCTCTGGTAGAAGAGGCACACATGCACCCAAGCAACACAAAGAAGTAGACTAGAAGCGTGGGGTGGGAGAAGAAATGTTGAGAGTGGAGTGAGCACAAGACCATCCACCTTCAGGGCTCCAAATTAAAACACCAGACTTATGAAACTGCTTTAAACCCCAACTGCAGGAAAAATAATATAATAATATAATAAATTGGTTTAATTCTGGGAGCTTGAAAATAAGCTGGATAAAGAAATCAAAGGCAGAACCCATCAGTTTTGTTTCTTCTTCACAAGACCTTTGTTCTTTTAAAAATAATTCCACAGTGTGTGTGTGTGTGTGTGTATACACACACACACACACACACACACACACACACAATGGAATATTACTCAGCCATATAAAGGAACAAAATAATGCCATTTGCAGCAACATGGATGGACCTAGAGATCATCATACTAAGTGAAGTAAGTCAGACAAAGACAAGTATCATATGATATCACTTATTTGTGGAATCTAAAAAAAATGATACAAATGAACTTATTTACAAAACAGAAACAGACTCATAGACATAGAAAACAAACTTATGGTTACCAAAGGGGAAAGTGGGGGAGGGATAAATTAGGAGTTTGGTATTAACATATACACACTACTATATATAAAACAGATAAACAAAGGGAACTATATTCAATATCTTGTAATAATCTATAATGCAAAAGAATCTGAAAAACTATATATATGTATCACTTTGCTGTATGCCAGAAACTAACTCAAAATTGTAAATCAACTATATGTCAATGAAAGATAATAATAATTCCACCAGTTCAAATCCTTGTTGAGAAGAGAATCCAGAAACAGAGTGTGATTAGTCCCAAAAGAGAGAAGAAGAAAATCAACTAATGGTGTGCACAGTGCTGAATACTTTGATATGATCTCTCATTTCTCTTCATAGCATCTCTGCAAATGGAGTTAGTGTTCTCACTTTTCAGATGATGGCTCAGAGATGTTCTACAACCTGCCACTCAGTGTAAGAGCTCAGGCTAGTATGACCTGGAATCCTGTGTTTGTTCCAATCTCCCATCCTGGTAGGGCTGTGACAGCTCTTCAACTGCAGATGTCTTATTATTCTCAAATTCTTCAGAAAAGAAAAAACAGATCCAAGGGTAACTTTTTCTGGAGACACTTTTATAAACTGGAAAGGTGGGACACTCAGTGACCCAAAGAATCTTGAATTTGCAAGCTTCTCAAGTTGTTGTAACCAAATAGATCACAAAAGAAAAGCTGTTATAAATATTGCAGTAAATTAAACTTTCTTTCAAGACAGTTCTGAATTCCATGCCCATGAATATCTAAGAATTGGGAACTGCAAATGGGTATCCATATAATGGCGTGTTAACATTCACTGCTCATTCTTTCTCCTGCTTCAGTGGTGGAAAAGATTAATACATCATTCAGTTAATACAAAGTGTAATTTATTTCCAAAGTGATGTTTTTCCTTTGCAGCATCAAATTTGGCAGCTCTATGCTATGCTGTTCTGTCAACTGGAATAATGCCTTTAATGAACTTGTCTCTGGAATATCAAATGTGTTATCTGCTGCACAACTTGCAACTCTACTGCTCAGACCCTCGTCATCCGGCCTACTGTCTTCCACAATCAAAAAAAGAAGAATCCATTCCATGGCCCTGACCTCAGTAAGCCACCAAGCAGCCCCCAGAATCTGCAAGCTTACTTCGAGTTTACTCATGGCCCATCTGTAACTCCACTACTCTAACCAGTGAGCACAAATTGGGCAGGAATATCTCACCAGCCCTGAAGTGCTCTGCCCCTGGACAGACAATATTCTTCAGAACCACTGGATTCATATCGCCTCCCCCCAAGAAGTCGAGCATGGTCCCATGGCATCCTAACGCCCTCTGCTGGGGCCCTCACTGGGTAATGCTTGGATGCTCCAAAACCAACACTTTGGCCAGCAACTAGGCTTTGCCATCCTGCCGTATTGTTCCAGTCCTTTATGAGAATTTAATCCGTCTAGCCATTATGCTTCTAAGAACCAACAGAGGCAAGCCAAAAGTATCTGCTCTGCCAACAGCAATAATTCCACATATTCACTGCTGAGATGCTCTCAGTCTGATCCTTTTCTCGCTTGACTACTACCAGACCTCAAGATTTACCTCTGGCTCCCAGGGCTTCAGCTTTGTGTTGCTGTCTGCTCTCCCCCAGTGAAACCTCAGGATGACTAAGGGACTGGGTAAATTTGGTTCATACAATTCATTTAACAAAAAAAAGCTACTGAATACTTGTATGTTCCAGCATTATTCTGGGTGCAAAGAATAACAAAGAACAGAGCAACAACAACAACAAAAAAACACAATATCTGTTTATCTCATGGAGTTTCCATTCTATGGGGTGGAGCAGATAATAAACCTAATAAAATAACTAAGTTATATAAAGTGGTGGATGCCAAAGAGAAAAACTAATGCAGGAAAGTGGACGGGGGAGGATAACTCAACTGCAAAAAGGGCCCTCAAAGTAGGCCTCACTCTGGAAGTGATACTTTAGCAAAGAACTAAATGAACTGAAGGAGAGGCTCCTAGCTGAGCTGCCTCAGGTAGGAGTAACCTGCCAGATCGAAGGGTCATGGAGAGCAGGAGGGTTCGAGGGGCATGGCTCTACCACTGGCTAGGTTAGAGAGGGTCAACATATCACTTATCTCTCTGAGCCTCCATTCTCTCAATGTAACATAGAGACAACAGTAGCTTTCTCAAAGGAATTTTGAGATTGCAATGAGAAAATATACATAAAACATCTGTCACTTCATAGCAGCTCAATCAATGTTATCTAAATAGGCAGATGATATATAAGTAAACAGAGAGATGGGCAGATTTACAATAGGATGTGACACATTAGAATACGATTGACAGAATAGCATAAGATAGAAGAGGGGAAGACAGGACAGGTTAGCTAAAGTTGAGCACATAGGTATATAGAGAGACCACAGATATCTAGGTCCACAGACTCCAACATTATTACTTGGGTCCCCTCAGCTGGGGCACCTAGCTACTGCATCCATAATTAGGTAGATTTCTGATTTGTGCCCTAGACCTAGCTCTAACACTAAATATTAGTGTGACCTTGGACACATCACTCAGTGTCTCTGCATTTTACTTCCCTCATCATTTAAAGTGAGCAAGCTATGCTGAATAATTACTATGCCTTCTCCATATGCCTTCTCTCTTACTATACATTTCAATAAGGTCCAAAATTTGTTTTTATGGGCTTTACCACATCTAAATAAAGAAGCCGTAATTATTTATTCAAAAGGATGAATGTGTCTCCTTTACTTAAAAACAGTGAGCTATTTAATATTTATTGAGCACCAACTATATCCACAACCTCCTTGTAGGATAACAGGAAGAGTTAAAACAAAGAAACATGCAACAGTAAAAACAGCTATATATTTTTTAAACAAAAATACATGGTCCAAGGCCTGAAGATATTATGTATTTAAAATCTACAGTAACCCTGACCTCTTGCACTTGTAAAATTTAGCATTTGAAAATATCTTCTATATCAATTTTCCATACACCTACAAGTATAAAGTTACCTTAATTTCAAGTTTTTAAACTTTACTCCTGGCAATAAAAATTAATTCCATTTGATTCCAATTTATCTAATAATCACAAAAACCTTTTGAATAACCATTCAAAATATGAAACAAACAAACATGAAAAAATATGCCAGCCCATTTCCCAGACCTCCATGAGATGACATGCTGTAATTTATAAATTTATGACCATTCATTCATTCATATTTGGAAGCAATTACTGAGAAACTAACATGGAAGTATCCACACACAGGGAACACAGATATGTCAAGGCCTTTGCCTTGGAAAAGCACAATTTTGTGGGAGAGAGAGAGAAAAAAGATTGCTAGCATATTGAATGATAAATGCATAATCAATGTGAATACATGATACAGGTATACCATAAAAAAAAAGGTTGATAAATCACCCTTTGGGCAATCAAAGATTTCACAGAAACAATACATTCAAGAAGTTTCAAAGAATGAATGTGTCAGGAAGACAATTTTTCAACAAATGTGTATCACACTCAGAATCAGAAAAAAAAAGTGATAGTCATTATTTCAAGGTGATGGGAATACAGGTAATTAGTTTTGCTTTTGGTCCTTTTTTTGGATTGTGTCCAAATCACATTTTATTTCTATCATTAGAAAGTGATGCAATATTAATATTATAAAATGAACTATGTTCTGTTTGTGTTTAAGGTCCTTAAGCTTTACAGAGTTAAAGCTAATTTTTCTCTAATTCATCCAAAGTAATAGCAGTCTGGTGACTAAAAAGGTACAAATATAACTTTTAGTTTCCTGGTAGAGAAGTAATACAGTCAACATGTACTAGGTAGAGAACTGTCCAGAAACCACTGCAGGTTCCAGTAAGCAACAGCACCTGAAGAAGGATCAGACTTCACACAGGTCGGAGTCACTCCTGCCTCTCCACCCCTTATCTTGCATCTTACCCAGTCCATGAACCTCACACTTCCTGTCTCCTCTGAATACACCATGCCTACTGGTGCTCTCTCCTACACTTGCACTTTCTGGACTGTTTGCCAAACTTCTGCACATGCTTCAAGACTTACCTTCTGACATTTCTTTTGTGGTGCCTTCTACTATAAAAAGAGAAGTAAGAATGAGACGTATCTGTTAGTTTTCTTCCCCAGAAGAGAAACAAAAGGTCTTAAGAGAGGGCATTTTGAGTCCTAGTGCTACCTCAGCTCACTGCCTTGCCTTGGTGAGCCCTTTGTACATATTACCCCTGCAGCCCTGCTCCTCAATGATCCCTCCCTAATACATTGTGCTATTCAACTCTTGTCTTCCTCACTTTCAACTGAGGATAAGATACTCTCATCCTCTGGCCTGGCCTCATGGATCCCTTACATACCTAGACTCCCCATGAGAACAGAGTCACTGGGCAACTTTAACACAAGAATATCAATTCTGTACAGTGATACTGATTCCATCATACTGATCAGAAGCTTTGTCTGGAGAGAGAATAATTTAGAGGGATTTTAACTGATGCCTTGTTATATAGGTCTTCAATAAAAATGGAAAAACTATAGCTATGATTTAATAAATACAATTTGTAAAAAAAAAAAACAAAAGCCTTTGAGATGTAGTCAACAAATTTTACTGCATTCTTACTATATGCCAGGCATCATACCTCATGGAGCATGTGTTCTGGTGCAAGAGACAGAGTAAGTATTTCCAAATAAAAAGGGGATAAACAACGGGATAAAGAACAGTCTCTGGCATGAAAAATGAATACTTGGTATAATCTGGAGAAACTCTTCATGGTTTAATCCATAAATGTCAACCTGACAATACCAGACTTGGCTGGGTACCCCTCCTCTATGCTCACAAGGTGCCTTTTCCCTAATAACACATTTCTTATTACTTTGAAATTATCTATTTATATTTCTCTCTCTCCTGTTACTGTGAGCTTCTCACAAACAAGAGTCATATCTCATATCATTTTTTAGGGTGTAACATAAATTAATCATCCAGCAATATGTCATAAAAGCAAATACACAATGGCTATAAACTATCAAAATCATTTACAGTAGTAGAATCATGTTCCAGCCTCTACAAAATCCATAAACCTCTACACATATTGATTAAACATGTAGCCTCAATAGACTGTGAAGAAAGCATTCAACACACAAAAAAAATTTGGCAAATACTGACCTAAATTATCAAAGCTGAGTAGAGATAAAAGCTCTTTGGTGGATTCTCTTTGGGCTTTCTCTTCCATATCAGCTTTTAAACTGGGATAGGCTACCCATAAAAATCTACATGAATGGGCTTCCCTGGTGGCGCAGTGGTTAAGAGTCCGCCTGCCGATGCAGGGGACACGGGTTCGTGCCCCGGTCCGGGAAGATCCCACATGCTGCGGAGCTGCTGGGCCCGTCAGCCATGGCCGCTGAGCCTGCGCGTCCGGAGCCTGTGCTCCGCAGCGGAAGAGGCCACAACAGTGAGAGGCCCGCGTACCGCAAAACAAACAAACAAACAAACAAACAAACAAACAAAAATCTACATGAATATGCACAAAGAATGAAAAAAAATACAAGGTAAACAGATGATTCTTCTTATACCAAGAAAGTCATGTTAATTTCAAACTAGGTATATTATTTGAATAAAATTCAAACTTTGCATATGTTTTGAAGATAAACTGAAGACTTCAAAATAAAGTTATGCTTTCATGGGCTCACACTGAATGAAATCCTCCAAAAACAGGATGAAGGGGCAAGAAATTGGGAAGAGTCACACTATACTCTGCCACTGAAAAACTCTAATGAAAAAGCTTAGAGATCCTCTAGTCAAAACCCATTCCTCATTTGAGAAAGCAGGTGTACCATTTTACTATACCATAAATGATAATTATTTAATAAAAATATGCCAGCTCTAAGTAATATGATTTAAGTTCTTCAATAACAATTTTCTTTTTTAAAACATAGAAAAATCTTTCAAGAGATAATATGATGAAGAACCCAGGGGCAGGTCAGGAATAAAGACACAGACGTAGAGAATGGACTTGAGGACATGGGGAGGGGGAAAGGTAAGCTGGGACAAAGTGAGAGAGTGGCATGGACTTATATACACTACCAAATGTAAAATAGATAGCTAGTGAGAAGCAGCTTCATAGCACAGGGAGATCAGCTTGGTGCTTTGTGACCACCTAGAGGGGTGGGGTAAGGAGGGTGGGAGGGAGATGCAAGAGGGAGGAGATGTGGGGATATATGTATATGTATAGCTGATTTACTTTGTTATAAAGCAGAAACTAACACACCATTGTAAAACAATTATACTCCAATAAAGATGTTTAAAACAAAACAAAAAAACGGTAATATGGGATAGACCAGTTCTATAAAAAGAGAAATAAGAATAAATAAATAATAAAGCCAGTTGGTTTCTTATTTTTGTCTTGATACATTTAAAGGGAAACAGCATTAAGAATCATGTGATCTGGACTTCCCCGGTGGCACAGCAGTTAAGAATCCGTCTGCCAATACAGGGGACACAGGTTCAAGCCCTGGTCCGGGAAGATCCCACATGCCACTGAGCAACTAAGCCCACGAGCCACAACTACTGAGCCCGCATGTCACAACTACTGAAGCCCACGCACCTAGAGCCCGTGCTTCACAACGAGAAACTGCAATGAGAAGCCCGTGCAACACAACGAAGAGTAGCCCCTGTTCACTGCAACTAGAGAAAGCCCACACACAGCAACGAAGACCCAACGCACCCAAAAATAAATAAATACGTTTATTTTAAAAAAATAGAACTGTGATCTGCCCTAAACTGGTATTCAGTATTCAAGAATTTCATATTTTCAAATATTTAAAGATCTAACCAAGAATAAGAATGGTGGGCTTCCCTGGTGGCGCAGTGGTTGAGAGTCCACCCGCCGGTGCAGGGGATATGGGTTCGTGCCCCAGTCCGGGAGGATCCCACATGCCACGGAGTGGCTGGGCCCGTGAGCCACGGCCGCTGAGCCTGCGCGTCCGGGGCCTGTGCTCTGCAGCGGAAGAGGCCACAGCAGTGAGGGGCCCGTGTACCGCAAAAAAAAAAAAAAAAAGAATGGCAAGGTATGTAGGAAAGTCTCAAGTCTTTTCCTTTTTATCATATATACTTTTCCTTCATATTTCACTCTACTTCCCAAACAATATAAAAGAAAACTGATTTTAAAAGTCCCAAAAAAGGTATGTGGAGAGACGTGTGAAAAGAAAACTATTACTGTCTTTGCCTTAGTGACAAAGGTAAAACATGCATGATTTGAATGTACTAGTTTAAACCAACAATTCTCAAAATATTTAAAAATTTTTAATATTTAAAATTTTAGCCTACTTATCCCTATTTTTCAATTGGAAAAGAATTTAGCACTAAAAAATAACATAAGGAAAACAAAATTAAAATGGTGTAACATTTTTAAATGGCATAAGCAACAGCAACTGACCAAAACCATCAGCCTAAAACAACACTGATCATGCTCTAACAGCAAAGTTTTCTTCCCCAAAGTTTCAAAAATACCAGCTGTCTCTCTGAGTGTGCGTGACCAGTCGCGTCTGACAAATTACCCAGCCTAACATGGCAGCCAGAATTCTTAGCAGGCCACTGTGTTAGGGTTGTCAGTTCAAACTAAAGCCTGTCAAGTAAAGTCTAAAACCGTGCCAATTAAAGGATACTGATACTTAGTCTTTAATCATACATTAAAAAATGAAAGTCATTTGTTCACCAGAATTTTAAAAAGGATTTTATTTTTTCAATTTTCAAGCACTAATTCTTAGTTGACCAAGAGACCAAGGCAACACTTCAGGTCTCTCTAATTTAATCAAGAAAGGTCTTTTTAGAATAATTTTGTCAAACTTACTTATTTCCTTACTAGTTCTTCTTCCCAACATTACTGTCTACCTGGAGAACTCAGGAAACACTGTCTATCTGTTCAACCATATCTAGCATCATTTGTGTCATTTATGGAGACTACCAATTAAATCAGCAATGGTGGATTCATCATCTAAGACTACCGTCCTATGATAGAGCTGTAGGATAAAGTAAGTTTCTCATGAAATTTATTTTTCAACAGCATTTTATACCCTTTTTTCCAGGATTTCTTTTTAAATTAATTTTTATTGGAGTATAGTTGATTTACAATGTTGTGTTACTTTCTTCTGTACAGCAAAGTGAATCAGTCATACATATACATATATCCACTCTTTTTAGATTCTTTTCCCATGTAGGTCATTACAGAATATTGAGTAGAGTTGCCTATGCTATACAGTAGGTTCTTATTAGTTATCTATTTTATATATAGTAGTGTATATATGTCAATCCCAGTCTCCCAATTTATCCCTCCCCTCCTTTCCCCCCTTTTGTAGTATTTTATAATCTTCACAATAGCTCAGACCTTAAAGATGAGGAAGTCTTTGGGTAAGGCTTCTTTACACAAGCACAGTGTGATCAAAAAAGAAGTAGGACTTAGCTACCAAAAAATATACCCAAGTAGCTAACAGACTGCTTAGATAACTCTGTCTTGAAGTCTAATTCCAGAGCCCAGCTATCTGTACAAATATTCCTTGCTTATTAACTATAATTTGTTCCTAAAATCCTTATTGCTAAGTGAAAAGCCATTAAATAAGGGAAATAAATCCCACTGATTATAATGTGAAAATTTTGATATTTCAACTCAATCAAAAATTCTGAAACAATTTTCACAGGTAGAATAAATACAACCACTGAACAATAAAAATTAGTTGTTATATGAGGAATTCTGTTTTTGTTTTATTCCATCCCATTTCTGACTTGTTCCTATCATTATTCAGATGCTGACATCTTGATTCTTCTCATGTCCTACTTGACATGAAATTTCAGCAATATCCCTCCTTCCTTGGTTTGCCTCTGTTTTCTAACTGGTTGATCATTTTATCTCTCTCTACTTACCCCTTCACATAGCAGAGCTGATGCTGGTATGAATACTCACTTTTGAATGCCATTCTTCCTTCAAGACAACACAAATAGTACATCTTCTTTGAACGTTTTTATGACCGGTCCTGTCTCAGGCATTTACATCATCCCAGATACGATAAGACACGCACAAACCTTATATCCCCAAAGAATTTTGTGGCTATCCTAGGACTTTCCTCACTTATGTGGCAGCCTCCATACTCTAAGTTAGGATCTCCTTGAACATAAGAACCATGTCTTGTTCATTTTCATATCCTCAAAGCTTTACACACAACTTTGTTATTTATTAAGAACTTACCATATATTCAAACTCTAAACTAGATGCTAGAAATAAAATGGAGAGCAAAAACAGTCATGAGTCTGCTCTTATGAAGCTTACAGTCTGGTAGGAAAGAGATATTAATCATATAATCTCAAAATCATATAATCTCAAAATTAATTGTAAGTTGTAACCATGATGGAGACATACACAGAGCTTTGCACCTACAATTGAAAGATCAGACTTCATCAGGATGGCCTCTCTGAGGAAGTGACATGTGCACAGAGCTCAAAAAGATGCATTAATTAAGTGAATAGGTGAGAAATGAGCATCCCAGGTGGAAAGGGCACAATGAGTAAAGACCTTGTAGCAAGAGAGAGAAGACTGAATACGAGGGACTGAAAGAAGTTCAGTGTGGCTGGAGTGCTGAGGCTGAGGGTATGGGTAGAGCAAACTGAGGCTGGGGATGTAGGTAAGGGTCATATCTTGTAAGGATTTGTAAATGTGGAAAGATATTTGTCAATTTTTAAAGAAAATTGTGAGGTCACTAAGGGCTGGAAGGAGGAGGATAGCATGATTAGATTAGAGATGCGTGTATACAATTGAGAGAGTCTTAGGAAAGCGCAGTAAGAATGGATAGTGGATTGAAGGTGGTGATTGATGCATAAGGGGCTATCAAGGATGAGCCTGGTTCTCTAGCCTCTGCAACTAAAAGGTTATCACTGCCATTAATGACATTGAAAATAACTGAATAGAACAAAGTTTGGAGGAGAATCGTGAGTTTGGCTTTGGACAGGTTGACTTTGAGGTACTTTGGGGATATACAGGAGTTAGAAGTAAATGGTCAATAGATTATGAGAATCTAGAACTCAGATGGGTGGTCTTAGCTATAACTATAAATTTGTCTATCATCTGAAATCAGATAGCAATTGAAACTGTGGCTGTGAACAAGATAAAAAGTATAGAGTGAGGAGAACAACAAGCCTAAGGCTGAGATTTCAGGGACCACAGTACGCTGGAGTGTGGGGACAGGAGTATTTAAAATAATTATTAAGTAGAAAGGCAAGATGACCAGAAAAATATAACATGATTGCCCGTGAATACCAAGGGCCCATTTGTCAAGACTGATGAACTTAAATTTATAAAGAAATAAATCTGTCTCTATTGAGAATTTCTCTAGGAGCATTAGTTGCTCAGATGTAGGCATGGAGAAAAAGAAATGATTGGGTTGATTGAGTTCACCCAGGGCTGGTGTTCTGCCAGGGGGTTGTGATAAAATACAGCAGAACAAGGACATTTAGGTCACTATCAAAAGTGTTACTTAAATAATGACATCATAGAATCAAGACTGAATGAGGAAGAATATGAATAAATTAAAGGTTTTATGGTTGGGTGAAGGAAGAAGGGTCAATGCAATGGAGATCTTTCTGAAGTTGAAGAATGCTCATAGGGTGAGAAGGACAGGCTGGAAGCAGATAAGCTTGTGGTGAAAAAGTGGAAAATTTGAACTAATCATAGTTTTAGGTAAGCAATTACAGGTAATAGCAAGGCCCAAATTATTACCTTGTCATCATTGGAGTGAGTGTCCAAAGAGGAGCAAAGCGGTAGGTCACTGAAGATGAGAAGGTGGGGACAGGTCACCTGCAGATGAAGTGAAGTCATTGAGGATGGTGGTGGGCTTGTGCCAAAGATGTGATAAATGAGGAAGTGGGATGAAGAGCTTTGCTTTCGGCTAAAATTTGAAAGATAAACCAAAGAGCAGTTTTAACACTGAGAAAAGTGAGAATTTTGAAATTTCAAACATTCAATGTATTGATACATCTATCTTGTAACAATAATATAACTTTAAATATTGTTATTAATCTATTTTAAAGATGAGGAAACTGGAATTTTAAGTAACTTGCCCAAGTCACAAATATTCTAAATGGCTGAACTGACAGTCCAAACAAATCTCCTGACTCTGGATCTTATAACCCCAAATTTAATTCAAACTCGATAGCCTCTAGACACTTAATGGTACATGTCTAGCTCATTCAGTTCAACATTAGACTCACACAGAACAACTGATGAATTTGGCTCCTGTATTACGTGTGATACTTAGAAAAAACATACATAGCAAGAATATGAAGTCCTTTCTAAATTTGATATTCCATTTCAATGACTTAACATGTCTTTTGAGATGAGTAAGTTTAATAAGCTTGACCATTCTCCAAGGTCCTAGAAAAACTTAGGCCCAGACATTTCCTGAGGTCCTTAGTAATACAAGTGATAGTTCCTCAATGAAACATCCTCAGAAACCATAAATGTCATAGAAACTTTTGTGCCACTTAATTTTCTGGTTATTCCTTGTCATCACACACTGCAGAGTTTAATTCTTCATTTAACTATTTTCAAAACCATAAGTTGAAAGAGAAGAAGTTTGATCTTGGTCCACTGAAGAAAATGATTCTAAACCCAGAATTAGATTCCTCACTTTGCATAAATCCTATTTTGTAAGAGTGAATTAATTATCCATAAAAAGAAATGAGTAGCTTTAGTCCTATTTTAAAGCTTGATATACCCTCACCAGCACTGGAAATTGAAAAGATCAATCTTGCAACAAATAGGAAATTGTCTTCAAGACATAAAAGAGGTTTTTAGAATGAGTAGCTCAAGGAGGCACAAGAGGAAAAAAATAAGGTGAATGGAATGTTGCAGCAAATTGGCATTTGCCCCATACTTTCTTGGGTCATGGTCTTCTTAGAAAGAAAAGAAATTCTGGGTTTTTTTTACATTAATCTCCAGATTCTAGAGGCTTAAAAGTTATCATGGTTCATTTCATTCAAAGCCTTTCATACTCAGAGAATATAGTATATATTGGTTGCATTTGGGCCACCAAGAATCCGTTCACCCTGACTAGTATTGGGGAATTCCATTCTCCATTATTAGACCACATATTTAAGATGGAGCCTCCAACTCCAAGATCCAAGATCAGATCATGAGGCCTACTCTCCTACCCTGTCCTCAGTCAGTACCTTAGCAATAGTCATGTGACTTGAGCCAAACAAACAGGACCAATCAGAGCTGATCCTGGGGACTCTACTTGAGTGACAGAAAAGGCATTCACTCTTTTAGATTAAATTAGGAAGGATGTAGATTGGTGTATCTTTAAAACTTAAGGGGGGACTTCCCTGTTGGTCCAGTGGTAAAGAATCCACCTTCCAGTGCAGGGGAAACGGGTATGATCCCTGGTGGGGGAACTAAGATCCCACATGCTGTGAGGCAACTAAGCCCGCGTGCCACAACAAAGAGCCTGCACGCCACAACGAAAGATCCTGCTTGTCGCAACTAAGACCAGACACAGCCAAAACTAAATAAATAAATACTTAACATTAAAAAAATAAAACTTAAAGGGAGAGTCTCTCTGAAAATAGTCAACAGAGAGGAAGTCAGAGTCAAAAGATTGAAAGAAAAACAAAGGGGGAAAAAATAAAATAAGTTGCGGTGGCAATTTTGTACATTGAACACAGACATACACAAACTCTTCTGGGATTTTATAATATGCAAGCCAATAAATGTATTTACTGCACTGTCAGTTAAGATTTTCTTGTTACAAGTCAATGAGTATTACCTGACACAGTGACTCAGTACCTACTGCCCAACTAAACATCAACATTCCAGAGACTTATGCTGGATGAGGGAAACACAAGTGTATGTTATTCTAGAATTGTGGTTTCAAGATGCCCAGTTATCCTCAAATTTTAAGCAGGAGTATGCTGTGATTGTGAGGGGCAGCTCCCCTGTATAATATAATTAGGCATGCAACTTAACCTCAGTTTCATCATCTGCAAAATGGGAATAATAATAGTAATATTTCGTGGAATTATTTAGCATAAAATTTGACAGTATATGTTCAGCTTCTAACAGAGTACCTAGAACATAGAGATATTCAATAATTGGTAGCTATTATTCTTTGTTGGTCTGTATATCTCCTCCATGTTGTTTATAAGCTACTCAAAGGTATCTCTATCTCTACAATGGCCCAGAGCCTTGCACTAACTAGGTAGTCAATAATTGTTTGTTGAGTGAATGAGTTAGTGAATAGTCTATACTCTTGTAGACCCAGTTCTTTTAGTCTCAATGGTGTCCTTGTTTGGATGGTAAGTTATTGGGTAACCCTATTTATACTATTCTTATTCTATGTTCCTAAGCCAATTTCTCCAGCTTTTAATCTAAGCAGGCTTCCTCTTACTTGGCCTTCCAAGGACACACAAAAAAACCTTAACTAGGATTATCCTACAAATATTTCTGTCAAATACAAGCTATTTTTTAATAAGTTTGTTAACAGAGGAAGACTTGGTGGTAGAGGACAGAGCACTGGATTTAGACTCTAAAAAGCCCACGTCCCGTAGCTTACTTCCTGTGAGACATTAGGCAGATCATGAAATTTCATTTTCCTCATTTGTAGTGAAATGAGATTAATAATCCCTTGAGAGATATATACCACCACATGATAATTTTAGGTGATTAAATGAAATAATGTAAGTGAAAGAGTGCTTTGAAAACCTTCTAACAGTATGTCAATAAGTATGGATAGTGCTTTGAATTAATGACAAAAGGACTCATTCTCCTCTTCTTTCTACCTTGGATACAGTTTGATTAAAAATTTTCAACTAAATTTATTGTTTCAACAGTTGAAAAAGGGCGTGACTGCGCTTTAAATTTTAGTATGAGTTTTATTATGGAATAGGAAAAAAAAAAAAAACAGAAGGAAAAAGAGGAATGCTTTTCACAAATGCCATTCCCTCAGCCTGGATTTTTCTTCTCTCCAACCCACCAACCCCATTCATCCATCCAGGCCCATCTGATGATTTCCTGAACACCATATAAGACTTAGATCATCTATCATCCACTATAGAAAAACTTCTTCCCCAGGTAGAACTAACCACCAATTCTTTGAAGACCTCACTGTATGTGGTGCTTTATTTCTATTTTTGTACCTGTCACAGAAAATGGCACTTATCTGTTTAGATGCTCATCTCCCCAACTAAGCTATAATCTCCTTGTAAGAGGGGCCTATTTATTACTTTGTCTTTATATTACCAATAATTAGCATAAACACTGACACACAAAAATAGTCTGGATACCTGTTTACTGAATTGAATGGAACTGAGCATTTATAAATCATGTACTGTGGATTAGAAAATATACTAGGTACTTTATGTACATTCTCTCATTTAATCCTCAAAACAGAAAAGAGAACTATCGGTTATCAGATTTTGTGACACTGAAACTCTGATCATTCCAAACTGCGTTGGAGGAGTTATTCCTGAGACATTATAGCAAACAAATGTAAGTATAAAAGCTCTGAAAAATCTAAAATCTAGTCATGTCCTTTATCTACGGGAGAAGAGCAGTAGTTAATCAATTTGAGTTAGGAGCTACAGGACCAAGGCTTACCAATAAAATAACCCACGGTAATCGAGCCAAGAATGAAGCATGGGGTAGGAAAAGATAAGGAAGACATATTCAGATAACAGGACTGTAATTATAAATGACTTATAGCCTCAGAAAAATTAATTGAGAAGCTCTTGATATATGGTTAAGACTGAGCCCTAAATGACACTGACTGTGAGTTATGGTTTTCTGGTGCTAACTCTGAAAAAATTTCCCTGAAATGAGTCAAAGCTAGATCTATTCCAGTGACAATGCAGGAGATGGATAGGAAACGTGTCAAATGATTGATCAGATGCTTGACCACAGGGTTGTTGACTATAATTTTTAGAAACTGAAAGGCAGTTTTTACAAGAAATTGGCCTCTAAACTATATCATGTATAGAGGAAAAAGGAAGGTCACAGAGAATAGATCATCTCAGTGGCAGGTGATGGATTAGTCTCTGAATAATTTTTAAATTCCTCCATGATGACCTATCACTACCTTCTGAACGTCCCATCCAACCATCACATTGTCACAAGCATTATCATTTTCAAACACAGAGCCACTCAAAGTATTTTAGAGCTCCCAGTTTCCCACAGGATGAAGTCCAACCTTCCTTGTATGTCATATATTGTCCTTCACAATGTGGACCAGACTCACATTTGCAGTACTAGTTCCTTTCTCCCTAAAACAGGCTATACTCTTTCAAAAATATAGCACCTTTTGAATGCTATTCCTGTACCTGAGATGCTCTTCCCTTTCCTGCTTTTTGGTGAGTCCTATATATCTCTCAAGACCTAACTCAGATGTTGCCTCCTCTGATAATTCCTCCTGAGTTCTCCTAGGTAGGACAGTGATGCCATCTTAACACTCATCTGTATAGCATTATCCTGTCACCTTATAATTATCCATCTCTCCCTTCCAATGACAGGCAGAAACTCTGACTTATGAACCTTTGCATATACTCCAGGGAATAATACTGGGGATTGTGAGCATCATCATGTACTCTAGGCCCTTGAATACAGTACTAAGAAAAACGTACCCTTGCTTAATTTTACAGAGGTAAGGAAGAAGGAAAAGTATAAAACAATCAAATATATGCAAGATGACAATAACTGCTATAAAAAAATAAAAGAGGGTAAGGGGATAAAAGTGACAGGAGTGGGATTACACAGTCAGGAAAGATCTTCTGAAAAGGTGATATTTGGTATTTATCAGAGATATTTCAGCAGAGACACTGAGAAAGTAAGCTAGAGCACACCAGCATCTGGGTGGTACCCAAACAGGGGAGTATCTTAAGAGAATTATCCAATGTTCAGGAGCAAGAAAAGCTGGATGGAGAAAATAAACAACATCCTAGGAAGGGCTGAAGGTCAAGGCTGAGGAACTGGTACAGCATAGAGAGACTTGACTCTAAAGTCCAACCAATCCAAGTTGGTATCTGCGTGTGTGTGTATGTGTGTGTGAGAGAAGAGAGACTGTAGATACACCTAGAATTCTGAATTTCAAGTAGTCAAACTCAGAATGCAAATAGATTTGGATAACAAGGGACACTTTCATTTTCTTGTGTCCAGTGCCACAGTCAACACCACATGGAGATCTCAGGGCTGGGAATAAATTAGCAGATCAGGATCCCTGGAGTCAAGGGCTTCTCAATAGTGGCAGTACTGACATTTTGGAGCAGATTATTATTTGTTGTGAGGGGCTGTCTTGTGCACTGTGAGATATTTAGTGGCATCCTTGTCCTCCACCCAATCTCTAGACCAAATGTTCCCTTGGGGAAGGGGGACAACATGGCTCCCTATTAAGAAACACTGCTGTACACAAAGGGACAGAGTAGAGAGAGAGGCAATAGTAGTAATGAAGACATAACCACAGACAATTAAAGCAAATAGGCTTAGAGAGTCAAAATCAAATTTTAATTTCAGTTTTCATTTATGAGATAGCTATAGATAACCATAAATGTCTTCAAAACCCTGCTCCTGGACCCTTGAAAATCTTTAACTATCTAAGAGTTAGCCATACCTATTTCACCATACCAAATAAATGAAAATAATTTATTTGAGAAGAATTTTGAACAACCATGTTTGAAAAGGTAACAAGCATCTATCAAATCCTACTTTCTGACATATTACAATTAAGATTGTGTTGACTTATAAAAAATCTCAGGCTTCTTTTTATCTTCCCTAAGGACTGGACTTTTTCTGGAAGGTGTTACTTTTCTTCCTTTTTTAGACAAGCCTATATGAATGATTACAGTGTGTTCATATATGGTAATCAAAAGGGATGAGAGTCTCTGACCTTCAGTATACATAATGAAAAAGATAGCTATATTTGAAGGCATTCTACTTCTGATTAGCTCATAACTTGGGGTGAAATAGCATGGACTGCTGACTCCCTTTCCTGAATCCTGATTAAAGATAACACAGAAGTGATAAGGAAGTTGATGGACCCCAGATACTAATCTAAAATCTATGAAAAACTCCTGGGTAGAGAGAGTGGCTGGGT
Organism: Pseudorca crassidens; assembly: GCF_039906515.1. Classification (NCBI taxonomy): domain Eukaryota; kingdom Metazoa; phylum Chordata; class Mammalia; order Artiodactyla; family Delphinidae; genus Pseudorca; species Pseudorca crassidens. The sequence goes on from NC_090304.1 coordinate 60,569,309, forward strand.
TGTTATGGGTGTGTGCATGGGTGCGTGTGTGCATGCGTGTGTGTATCTTTGGGAGTGGGGGTGGATAAGAGAAAGGACAGTCGAGAACAAAAGTGGATTATGTGTAATAAGATTTCATTCCTCGTTGCAGACAGACATTGCCTAACAAAGTAGCTAATACTTTGAGGGACACAGTCACCTGAAAAGATAGATCATTGGAAATTTACAGAATACAAATATTTTAAAAGAAGAACAGCAATCGGAGATGAAAAAGAAATAAAAGGAATCCAAACTGGAAAAGAAGAAGTAAAGCTGTCACTGTTTGCAGACAACATGATACTATATATAGAGGATCCTAAAGATGCTACAGAAAACTGGTAGAAAACTACTAGAGTTAATCAATGAATTTGGTAAACTAGCAGGATACAAAATTAATGCACAGAAATCTCTTGCATTCCTTACTTTAGTGATGAAAAATCTGAAAGAGAAATTAAGGAAACATTCCCATTTACCACTGCAACAAAAAAAATAAAATCCCTAGAAATAAACCTACCTAAGGAAACAAAAGGCCTGTATGCAGAAAACTATAAGATACTGATGAAAGAAATTAAAGATGATACCAACAGATGGAGTGATATACCATGTTCTTGTATTGAAAGAATCAACATTGTGAAAATGACTATACTACCCAGAGAAATCTACAGATTCGATGCAATCCCTTTCAAACTACCAATGACATTTTTCACAGAATCAGAACAAAAAATTTCACAATTTGCATGGAAACACAAAAGACCCCGAATATCCAAAGCAATCTTGAGAACGAAAAATGGAGCTGGAGGAATCAGGCTCCCAGACTTCAGACTATACTACAAAGCTACAGTAATCAAGACAGTATGGTACTGGCACAAAAACAGAAATACAGGTCAATGAAACAGGATAGAAAGACCAGAGATAAACCCATGCACATATGGTCACCTTATTTTTGATAAAGGAGGCAAGAATATACAATGGAGAAAAGACAGCCTCTTCAATAAGTAGTGCTGGGAAAACTGGACAACTACATGTAAAAGAATGAAATTAGAACACTCCCTAACACCATACACAAAAATAAACTCAAAATGGATTAAAGACCTAAAAGTAAGGCCAGACACTATCAAACTCTTAGAGGAAAACATAGGCAGAACACTCTATGACATAAATCACAGCAATATCCTTTTTGACTCACCTCCTAGAGAAATGGAAATAAAAACAAAAATAAACAAATGGGACCTAATGAAACTTACAAGCTTTTGCACAGCAAAGGAAACCATAAACAAGACAAAAAGACAACCCTCAGAATGGGAGGAAGTATTTGCAAATGAAGCAACTGACAAAGGATTAATCTCCAATATTTACAAGCAGCTCATGCAGCTCAATATCAAAAAGCAACCCAATCCAAAAATGGGCAGAAGACCTAAATAGACATTTCTCCAAAGAAGATATACAGATTGTCAACAAACACATGAAAGAATGCTCAACATCATTAATCATCAGAGAAATGCAAATCAAAACTACAATGAGATATCATCTCCCACCAGTCAGAATGGCCATCCTCAAAAAATCTACAAACAATAATGCTGGAGAGGGTGTGGAGAAAAGGGAACCCTCTTGCACTGTTGGTGGGAATGTAAACTGATACAGCCACTATGGAGAACAGTACGGAGGTTCCTTAAAAAACTAAAAATAGAACTACCATATGACCTAGCAATCCCACTACTGGGCATATACCCTGAGAAAACCATAATTCAAAAAGAGTCATGGGCTTCCCTGGTGGCACAGTGGTTGAGAGTCCGCCTGCCGATGCAGGGGACACGGGTTCGTGCCCCGGTCCGGGAAGATCTCACATGCCGCGAAGCGGCTAGGCCCGTGAGCCATGGCCGCTGAGCCTGCACGTCTAGAGCCTGTGCTCTGCAACAAGAGAGACCACAACAGTGAGAGGCCCGCATACCGCAACAACAACAAAAAAGAGTCATGTACCACAATTGCAGCTCTATTTACAATAGCCAGGACATGGAAGCAACTTAAGTGTCCATCAACAGATGAATGGATAGAGAAGATGTGGCACATATATACAATGGAATATTACTCGGCCATAAAAAGGAAACGAAATTGAGTTATTTGTAGTGAGGTGGATGGACCTAGAGTCTGTCATACAGAGTGAAGTAAATCAGAAAGAGAAAAACAAATACCTTATGCTAAAACATATATATGGAATCTAAGAAAAAAAAAATGGTCATGAAGAACCTAGGGGCAAGACAGGAATAAAGACGCAGACCTACTAGAGAATGGACTTGAGGATATGGGGAGGGGGAAGGGTAAGATGGGACAAAGTGAGAGAGTGGTATGGGCATATATACACTACCAAATGTAAAATAGATAGCTAGTAGGAAGCAGCCGCATAGCACAGGGAGATCAGACTGGTGCTTTGTGACCACCTAGAGGGGTGGGATAGGGAGGGTGGGAGGAAGGGAGACGCAAGAGGGAAGAGATATGGGGACATACGTATATGTATAACTGATTCAGTTTGTTATAAAGCAGAAACTAACACACCATTGTAAAGCAATTATACTCCAATAAAGATGTTAAAAAAAGAAAAAAAAAGACAATAGTAAGAGAATTAGAAGACACCCCACAGACTGGAAGAAAATTGTTTGTAAAAGACACATCCAATATTATCCCAAATATACAAAGAGTATTTAAAAGTCAGCAATAAGAAAAACAGCTCAATTAAAAAATGCACAAAGATTTTAACAGATATCTCATCAAAGAAGATAAACAGATGGCAAGTAAGCATACACCCCACATCATAAACGCAAATTAAAACAACAGTGAGATGTTACTATATACCTATTAGAAGGGTTAAAATCCACAACACTGACATCACTGAGTACTGCTGAGTACGTGGAGCAACAGGAACTCTCAGCCATTGCTGATGGGAATGCAAAATGGTACTTTGGAAACAAATTTGGTGGTTTCTTACAAAACTAAACACACTCGTACCATATGATACTGCTATTGCACTCCTTGTTATTTACCCAACGGAGGTAAAAACTTATGTCCACAAAAATCCTGCACACAAATGTTTATAGCAGCTTTATTTATAACTGCCAAAACTTGGAAGCAACCAAGATGTCCTTCAGTAGGTGTATGGATAAATAAACTGGTACATCCAGACAATGGAATACTATCCAACCCTAAAAAGAAATGAGCTACCAAGCCATGAATAAACATGGAGGAATCAAATGCATATTACTAAGTGAAAAAAGCCAGTCTGAAAAGACTACATACTGTATGATTCCAACTAGATGGCATTCAGGGAAAAGTAAAACTATGGAGACGATAAAAAGATCAGTGGTTGCTACTGGACATGGGAAGGAAGGATATATATATATATATATAGGCAGAGCACAAAGGATTTTTAGGGCAGTGAAAATATTCTGTATGATATTATGATGATGGATATGTCATTATACGTTTTTCTAAACCCACAGATGTACAACACCAAGAGTGAATCCTAAGGTAACTTATGGACTTCGGTGATGTAGGTTCATCCTCTGTAAAAAATGTTCCATTCTAGTGAGTGATATTGTCTAACGGGTTTGACTGTGCAATGTGTTGAGGGACAGGATCTACGTGGGAAATCTCTGTACCTTCCTCTAAATTTTGTTGTGAACCAAAAACTGATTTAAAAAGTAATGTCTAAAAAATATATGTGTTTGTCTTCTCTAGGTCTTAACAGCTTCCTGGACAAAGCAAACTTCCATAGGGAAAAGTAGTCCCCAATGATAAATGATTGGCTCAACCTTCTGGGCTTCACTCCTCTGTAGTTTCTGGTTATTAATTTTCTACAATCTTGTTAGCTCTTCCCTATCTTTAAGCAGATCTATTTTTATATTTTATCTAGATCTTCCAGGTATCCTCAATTGTAGGGTTAGTCCAAATTACCCATTCTGCCATTACTGGGAACTGAAATCATAACCTACTTTTTGTCACCCAATATTTTATCTCAAATATATTCTCATATCAATAGCCCAAAGTTTATTTAACTAATGCACCTTTTGTTGCATATTTATACTGTTTCCTATTTTTTATTATTCTAAATCCTCCAAAATATTAATAGTAACATTGATAAGAACAATAATAATTACAAATATATGTGATTAAAATGATCCATGCTTTATGCTAAATGATTTATGTCTATTCTTTTATATTTACCTCAAAACAACCTTATTCTACAGATGAAATACTGAGGCTCAGGAGAGGTAAACACATAGTTGGAAGGTTATGGGGTCAGATGATTTAGTTGTCACTGGATAAGGTACTTGCTGGAGGGAAATGGAAGGGCCTGACAGCCAGAATACACACTGGTCATATGGTACCTGATTAAGGGGTAACTGCCACACGGAATAATACAGCAGAAATAGACCCTCTAACAAAGGGTCTAGGTCAAAAGAAATGAAATTTTAAGACTAAAATCAATCTAGATATAGATGTAGGTCTAGATATAGATGAATCTATGAATTAGCTAGATATAGTAATAAATGATACAGAGATAGATATAAAAATATAGACCGATCTCTTTCAGAAAAGTTGCACCAAATTTTCTCTGTACTAGTAGAGATATAGTGGCTATTTCGACATGTTCTTTCATCTGTTGAATTACCTTACCTCTTTTTTTTTTCTTCAGTAGGAGTCAGTGTTTTCACACTTCCTTAAAGTAATAAAAACTGCTTTTTCACATAAATTGGCCTTTACAAGAAAGCCAACTGGCAGGAATGATGATGGAAATGAAGAAGCCTAAGAAGTGGATGGATCTCAGCCAGATCATAGACGTTTGAGATAAATCAAACAGCAGATGGCCTCATTTAATGATAAGGAAAAGCACATGAGGTTGGGGGAGAGGGAGAATATCCATCACCAAGGGAGGAAGATAACGAGCTCTATCCTTGAAAACAGAAAAGTGATGGAATGAGTGGGGAGGTGATACCAAGTCATCCAAAAAGGGAGAAAGGAAGGGGGTCTATGAGGAAGTAAAGTTATCCCCAGTCCCACGTTAAAGATTAGGAATAACTATCATTAGCTCAGTTATTGAATATTTTTTCAATTTTTAGCAGCTTGAAAGACCAAGCGTTTGATCACTCATTCTTTATCAGCTTCCAGTCACTAAAAACTTAAATACACAGAAACAGAGAAAAAAAGAGGAAGGCACTGTCTGGAAGACAGTAGGACTAGGCATTCCTATCTTCCTATTCTAAGGGACTTAGAGGTCAAGACACTCGGCTGGAGAGGAATTATACTTATAAAATGTATATTGTAAATGATTGAATTGCATTCAGTGAAAAGTATTCCTCAATAAATCTCATTTAAAAAATAAAAACTTCAGTGGCTTTCTGTCTCATTCAGAGTGAAACCCAAAATTCTTAAATTGTTTTCGAGGTTCTGGAAGATCCTGTGCCAGTCCTTGCCTTTTAAGACCCCTGGTGTTCTCTCCTGCAGTTCTTCCCCAAGTCTGTTCCTGGTATGCCAGCCTTCTCACTAGTTCTTGTACACTTTACACACCTCCCTGCTCAGGACCTTTTCACTTCACCTATTTTCTTCCCCCAACATCCAGAGACTCACTTTCTCACCTATTCAGGCCTTTACTCAACTGTTACCTGCACAGTGAGGCCTCCCCTTGGTTACCATATAAAATTACCTCCTTCTCGTCCCACTCCCAAAAACACTTTCCTTTTTGCTATATTAATTTCCTCCTTTAACCTTAATTATCATTAATATACTATATTTTTATTTATTTTGTTTTTGTCTACACTTCCCTCTAGAATGTAGGTTTTTAAGAGTAGATTTTTTATGGTTCTAAATAACCTAGGGGCAGGACAGGAATAAAGACGCAGTTATAGAGAATGGACTTGAGGACATGGGAAGGGGGAAGGGTAAGCTGGGACGAAGTGAGAGAGTGGCATGGACATATATACACTACCAAATGTAAAACAGATAGCTAGTGGGAAGCAGCTGCAAAGCACAGGGAGATCAGCTTGGTGCTTTGTGACCACCTAGAGGGGTGGGATAGGGAGGGTGCGAGGGAGACCCAAGGGGGGGGGGATATAGGGATATATGTATATGTATAGCTGATTCACTTTGTTATACAGCAGCAACTAACACACCACTGTAAAGCAATTATACTCCAATAAAGATGTTAAATAAATAAAAGGCAAACTTAAGTGAAAAAAAAAAAGAGTAGATTTTTTTTTTTTCTGTTTTATTCAGTGCTGTGTCCCCCATGCCTGAAATAATACCTGGCTCGTAGTAGGCAACAAATAAGTATTTGCTAAACAAATGAAATTAAAATCTTTATTTTTTCTCTTGGATTTTCCATCAACTGAAATGTTTCTAAGAAAATTTCAAGATGCGCTATCAACTCCTTAATCTTGAGAGTCAAGATTCTTTCCACAACACCTCTGACTGCCTTCCTTGGACCACCTCCTAACAGTCAGAGGCCACTTAGAGAAGATCTCCGGAAAGCAGAGCAAAAGGTCGTAATCCTAAAACCACAGCTCATTTTCAGTGTCTCCTATTCTCAACTTTGGCTCTTACTGATTCTGTCTGAGCTCTTAGACTCGGTACTCAACCTTTGAATAGGCCTAACGTAGGTTCACGTTCTCAGTAGCAACTAACTTCTCTCAATCCACTGAATGCCTCCGCTCTGAACCTTCGTACTCCTGCTTCTGGGATGCTTCTCCCTGCTATCTGACCAACAGCAACACCGACAGACTCTAACCTGGTTTTAAGCCCTTCTCATCCCTTATGTAACATACTGAGGGATTCCCTTAAGACAATCCACAGCTCCAAAAGGATGACACTCTTTGTTAAAAAATATTTATATGCATTATACATTTTATGTATATATACATATATATATAATATGGCATAGTACTAAAGTATTACTACAGCAGGAGCATATATATATGGTGGGCATAGGAGTGATTGCTAACGGGTACAGAGTTTTGGGGGGCAGTGATGAAAATGTTCTAAACTTAGATTGTGTTAATGGTTGGATGACCCTAAATATACTAACAATCATAGAATTGTATACTTTAAATGGACGAATTTTATGGTATATGAATTATATCTCAATAAAAATTGGTTTAAACTCACTTATGTATGCTCTGTTTTTGTCTCCTTGAGTATCCATCAACTGTCATTCTGATCTTTAGATCCAAAGCACTTCTTCACTCATTCAGTAAGTAGTGCGCCAGCGCCCGCTACTTGCCAGATACTATGCTAGGCACTAGGGATATAAAGAGAACAAAGAAGCATGGCTCCCTCTACCACAGCTTACAACCTCATAAAAATAGATTGGGCAAGAGATAAGAAAGAGGATGAACTAGGTTTCTGAGAGGCAGTATACAGAGTGCTATGCCTAACCCAACAGTGGTCACTGTAGCATTTACCATGGTGGTTACCATAGTAGTTACTCAGTGAACCCAGAAAAAAATGTTGACTCTGTTTTTCTTCTCTCCTCAGGTCTTGGCAACCTCCATACACACACCTGGACATCTTTGCTGCTGCCAGAGATCTGATATGGTTCACTGTGTGTCCAGAAAAGACCCCCAGGCATAGTCTTTTCTATGGCTGACACATTACCTCCTGGCATTCCACAAAGTCTTAGATTTTTCTGTGCATATCCTCATTATTTAAGAAGAACATGCTTTCAGAAGATAATTCCTTTTCAAAATTACCCCCAAAATTTAAGCTCAAAATATGCCACATTGTTGTACCAGTCAATCCCCATGATTTGGCATGAGCCATTTCCTGCTGGCACTCTGTTTCAAAACATAGCATTGACTTCTTGCTTCAGTGCTGAAAATATATGTTCTCAACACAATCATTATGAAACAGAATCTTTCACTTCAAAGAGGATTGAGAGACCAGAGAATTCAGGAATTGAGTTCTTCTAGAACAATGCTACACTTATGAGATTTGAAGCAGTTTTCAAACACTGGCATCAAGGTACCCTTAAGTGATTTCATTCCACTCCAGTTTGTGAGGGAAACCATAGTGAAGTCTCATGTTGCCTCTCTAGTTGTGTTCAGCTGTGTGCCCTTACTTGTGAACCTTTATAGCTGCAGTTTGAGGCATTTTTTGTTTATTTCCTCTTTATCAGCTCCTTCTCAGCTGGAGGAAATCAATGAAGAGAGGCTTAAGAAAATCCTCAAGAAATTAAACGTAATTCATCTAAGCCACACTTGTAGTCTGATTCACCCAACAAGAGTATATCATTGTTTAGACATTAAAACACGTTAGAAGAGGCAGCTATATCATAGTTGGAAAACACCTGGAATTGAGGTCAAAAGACCTGTGTTTGAGCCCGGCCTTGGCAAAGTACTTTGGGCCTCAGTGAAAGGGTGTAGTAATCTGTAATGCACTTGCAAATGTAAGGTTTTAACCTGAAGATACTTTAATAATTCAAAATGTTTTGATATTATTTCATATTCTCTATGTTCTAGCCTTCCCTGAACTTCACACTTCTCACTAGGATCTAATCTTGAACACTTCCATGCCTTTACTCATGCATTCTTTTTCCCCTTCCTCCTTATCTTCCCCTCAGAAATTACTTTTAAATTATTTCACTCTTCATGTATTCAAGAAAACACTCATCCTTGGTTGGAAATCATTCATGGTCTTTCTCTGTGCTCCCAGGCCACCGTTACAATGCCTGCTGACTTCACAAAACACAATAAATTATAATTATCTTTATTTTACTCTACTGGACTCAATTCCTTGAGGACAAAGACTGGGATTTTCATCCTGCTATCCTCAGCAGCAATTATGATTTCAAGGCACAGAGTTGACAAGTCATAAATATTGAACAAATCAATGAATCAGCAATTGTGTGAGACAGTACTCCCAAAGTGGAAAAGTGGAAAACAAGCCAAAGGCATAAAGTCCCAGATGCTCATATCGCAACCCAGATCCAGGTTCACGCCTGAGTCAGGGCTGGGCCTTCATCAAAGGTAAGAACTCCTGCTGAGACCAACGACTTGAGAGCTGGTGTCTGTCAAACTAAATTTATGAACTCAGTCATACCCTTGATTCTGAAGGAGTAGCCATAGTGCTGAAGCAAGCTTGGCCCACTTGTCACTACTGTGTGGCAGAAATAGCACTGGGCTTATGATCAGAAACCCTCAGTTCATTCCTGATCCTGCCTCTTCCTAGCCTGTACATGAAGCTTAGCATTTCTGTGACTACATTTTTAATTGGAGAGGGTCATCATCCCCACCTTACAGAACTGACATGAAGTTTAAATGAGAGATTTATATAAAGTGCCTACTATAGCGGCTGCCTTTGAATAATAAATGGAAATTATAATAATTATAATTATTACTATTATGTGAGAGTTCCAGGCACAGTAAATACTTTCTACATGTTTGTTTTAAAGGAGTGTGGATGGTTCCAAAAAATTAAATTCTAAATGAACTTGACCCTGCTCCGGCTTAACCCATATTAGAGACTCATCTTGACTGGTTGGTGATCACTGTACAGGATGCAAGACGTGTATAGAGGATAGGAGATTTCAGAAACGGGATGCTGCTCTCACCCATACTAGCCACCAGTTACAGAGCAATGACTATAGCCAGACACATTGCTGCTTTCAATCTTCTCCACAATGATAGAAGGTGGATGTTATTATCCCCATGTTACAGATGAGGAAAGTAATGTTCCAAAAAGTTAAGCAATGTGCCCAAAGTCACCCAAAAGTGGCAAAACCAAGGTATTAAACTGGTCTGTTGTCTCCCAAACCCATGTGCTTTCTACTCATGCTGCTTCTTCACTGAGCTTTGTCCTACAGTTTATGGGGCAAAACATGCATTTCATATACGTCATGTCTTTTGACCTGACAAAACCCCCTATGAAATAACCAAATAAAGAAACTGAGACTCAGGACATTTAAGTTGCCTGTGTAAGGTCACAAAACCAGTAAACAGCAGCCCAAGAAATCAAACTCCTATCTTCGGACTCTTATCCATTGCACTTTCCTACAACGGAGTAACTGCCTTTTGGCCAGACTGAAGAATGTAGAGATAAGGAGAGAACTGCTTCTTCTCAAACTTAGTGTTATAAATTTACGTAAGACCTCCTCCTGGTGGAGTAGTTACACAAGCTATACTTACGTAAGAAAAAGATTATAACATATTACATATAAATTTCTTCCCAACTTCCTCCTCTTAGTAGAAGAAATTAACTAATATATGCAAAGCCATGCATTTACCATGCATTTACCAATGCATGCATTTACCTGGAACTAAAGGAATCTGCTCATAGCTCATGAAGCTGTAATATTTTTAAATGGGGTTTTATTTATTCAGAAGATGAGACTTCACTAAAAACTACAGAGATTTGGATGAAAATGTAAACATGTGTTAAATACAGTTTTAGTAATCCTTGTTGTATTAAGTGAACTGAAAAAAATCTAATATTCAAAAACAGCAGCTATTCCATTTGTCTGAAAAGTTTATCAACCATTTATTGAGCTGCCTCTTCATCTCTGGGACACAAACAAATGAGTATAATAAATTATGTTTTGTTCGCCTCCATTGTCATACTAGAAAGAGGATCACGGTGCATGGAACAGCCAGTTATATGCAAAGATACAAATAGACTTCCAAAAATAAGGGACACTTAAGATGAGTCTTGGAAAGTGATAGGTATTGCCAAGGGAACAAGGGAATACAAGTGGCTGTGTAGGGGTCAAAGGACATTATAGCCTCTTTTATCCTGGGAACTTCAAATAGTGCCATGGAACTCATGCTTAGGGGACAAGAGAAGCAGACATGATAGGACTTAGAATGAAGTCACATTAAGAGCCTGAACTATGGCAGTAGCAGTGAAAATGAACAGGTAATACCTCACAGATGTCAAGGATGTAGGGTTTTAGGCCTGTCTATATGTGAAGGGTAAAAGAAAGAAAGTTTTCTGCTTTTGTGGCTTGAGGATGTCAATAGCTGAGATACAGAATAAGGAGGAGCATATGTATGGAAAAGACAGCAAGTTCTCTCTCTCTGAAGATGGGCTGGGAAGTCTAAGTAACATCTGTATAGAGAAAGAAAATAAGTAGGCAGCCAGCTAAATGAGACAGGATCTCAGAAGAAAGGTCCAGCCTAGAGATACAGAGTAAGGATCAATCATATTTGAGTGGTTGATAAAAATCACATGAATGGATGGTTTTGTTCAGAGAGGGTAGGCAGAGTGAGAAGAGAAAATGGGCTGAGGACAGAGTGTTAGGTGCCAACATTTAAGATATGGCTTAACGGTCAGAAAGAGGAAAATAAACCCCAGAAGAAGATGAAGAGGATTGATCATAAAGATAAAAAGAAACCAAGAGGCTCAGCATCACTAATTACTAGAGAAATGCAAATCAAAACTACAGTTGGGTATCACTTCACACCAGTCAGAATGGCCATCCTCAAAAAGTCTACAAATAATAAATGCTGGAGAGGGTGTGGAGAAAAGACAGCCCTCCTACACTGTTGGTGGGAATGTAAATTGGTACAGCCACTATGGAGAACAGTACGGAGGTTCCTTAAAAAACTAAAAATAGAGTTACCATATGATGCAGAAATGCCACTCCTGGGCATATATCTGGAAAAGAGAAAAACTCTAATTCGAAAAGATTCATGTACTCCAATGTCCATAGCAGCACTATTTACAATAGCCAAGACATGGAAGCAACCTAAATGTCCATGAACAGATGAATGGTTAAAGAAGATGTAATTTTATATAGATAGACAGATACACACACACACACAATAGAACACTACTCAGCCATAAAAAAGAATGAAATAATGCCATGTGCAGCATAATGGATGGACCTAGAGATTATCATACTAAGTGAAGTAAGTTGGACAGAGAAAGACAAATATTATATGATACCACTTACATGTGGAATCTAAAAATAAAAATGATACAAATGAACTTATTTACAAAACAGAAATAGACTCACAGACATAAATAACAAACTTATGGTTCCCAAAGGGGAAAGGGGGGAGGGATAAATTAGGAGTTTGAAATTGACAGATAACACACTACTGTATATAAAACAGATAAACAACAAGGACCTACTGTATAGCACAGGGAACTATACTCAGTATTTTGTAATAACCTATCTGAAAAAGAATCTTAAAAAGAAGATAGATAGATAGGCAGACACATAGATACGTATGTATATATACACACATATATATACGTATGTAAAACTGAATCACTTTGCTGTACACCTGAAACTAACACAACATTGTTTAAAAATAAACAAAAAACAAGAGAAGGTGATTTCTTAAAAGTCAACAGAAGACAGAGTTTAATGGATAAGGAGGGAGCAGTCAGCAGCTCCAATGCCACAGCAAGCTCAAGGAAGGAAAGAGCGAGGAAAAGGAGGCCAGCCTTCTTCAGAAGACAGTGAAAAGTACCATTTAATAGACAAACAAAAGATGATGAGGAACTGCATTACCACAAGCATGAGGGGATAATAAGAATTCAAGGAATGGAAGAAACACTAAGAATTCATGTCTTGAATACTTAATGGGTATGAGGGTTATGAAAAGGAAGAGTGCAAAGATCACCTCACCAAAGTTTCTAGCTTATGTGGCACAACTCACCCAAATAAGGAACACAGAAGGAGTTAAAATACTGTAAGAAAAGGCAAAGGAAAGAAGCCGTAACCCTCACAGAGGGAATGAAGAGCCAGAGGGATAAGAGGGATTATTGTAGTTTAACTTTTCAAGAGTTGAAGTGGTACCTGCAACAACTACCATATGATTGGGGGCATGAAATAGCTGGAATAAAGGAGAAAATTATTGGAGTCCATGAGGTCAGGAAGATTTGAGGCTAAGACGGATCATCCACTTGGTTATGGAAATTATCTAAAATGACAACAGGAGTTGGAAGAAAAGTGAAAATAATGACCAGGATCAAAAAAGTCCTTGATGAATAGGAAGGAGTAACCAGGAGTTCAAGAAATGGGAGCCATCCAGAGCTATAAAAATGATATAACCAAATACTATAAGCCTCATACATAGAGGTGTTTTATAAAAGGCATCAAACAGAACAATAGTTTGTATGTGATAATGGGAAAAGAGAGTAACATTGACAGAACCTCCAGGACCTTTCAGGTACACAATGGAAGACAACAGATAGTCTCGAACTAAGGGGGTTGGAGAAGAAAGTGGTATCCATGCCGAAGGGCCAGAGTTCTGATAAGAGTTTGAGAGTGAAGAACCCATGGAAAGAATGGGGAGGTAGAACCAGAAGAGAGTAAACACTTTGCAGAATGAGGATGGCAATACTTTAAAAAGTAAGCTGAGCATGGAGGCTCTTGCCTTTTACTCACATGTCTACAGAGATAGGATAAAAATAGCCTTAGAAATTATTGGTATCAAGCTTTGAATGGGTATGGGATGTCAGAGGTCTTATGAGGTTGTGGTCTTCATTCTACATGAATTAGCTGTGGAGGTACTGTTTAGGTACTCCTAAAAGGAGTCTGTGGTGACAAAGAGTACACATTCTCTGGTTCCTGCCTCTGAGAAGCCCACAGAGAAGGAAGAAAGACAGCCTCAGAAGCAAACACCTACTTACATGTCATTGCTCTGATAGATTCAGGAATCCTGTCCTCACCTGCTATCTGCTACCCTTCCTCAGCACACGGAAATGTTCCCTATGGCAGCTTTAATAGTCCTCCCTTTTTGAAAGATAAGGTTCATGTGTTTGAGCGATGAGGTAGGAAACAGGGAGGATGGAGCAGCAAGTGACAGTAGCAAGTGACTGGTCATAAAATACAGTTGCTAACACACTGAAGACATTCACCATCTTGGATGTCAAGTCATCCAGAATGACAGCAGGAATTGGAACAGAGATGAAAATCAAGATCAGGTGCCAAAGTCCTTAAGGACCCAAAGTTTAAGAGATTCCAGATTATCTTCCCTCCCTTGAAAAGAGAAATGGCATTTTTTGAGGGTTGCTTTCACAGTAGAGGAGAGGGGGTAGCAGCAGCCATGACGGATTCAGAGGCTCGGTTTCCTTATTGGTAAAATGAAAATTATAAAAAGTACATTGCAGGGCTGTTCTGAGGATTCGATAATACATACAAAAATTCTTAGCATGATGCTGAACATGTTGTAGATTCCTGAATCTGGGAACACAGAACATATTTTTACGTAACTGTTCTCTCTATACTTTTAATCCCATAGATGGCCAATGACTTGAAATAGTTTTGGTGGAGCCTGATATTCTACAAATCATTGCCCACTTAGGTGACTTTTAACCATTCTCAATTAATCCCTATCTCTTTCTCTATTAATTCTAAATCTTTAGTTCTCTCTAGCTAACAGTTGCATCTCTCATTCCCAAAATTAGTATATAAATGCTAATATATATAACATAATCCATATGTATGTATTAAAATATGTGTGCATATCATGGTAGGAATTAATTTTCCCTCTATTACCCTAAACTCGTTTTGTTGCTTGTTTTCAATTTGCTTTGTTCATTGGTTTTTCAAACCAATTTATTGATGTGTTACACCATCATTCTAGAAAGTAAAGTAAAACTTTTTTAAAGTTTTTTTTAAAAAAAAAACTCTAAAATGAGAATTAAACTTGCATCAGAAGAGGTTTTGTGAAGACTCAAAGGGATCATGTAACTTCATAGTTCAGTGCCTATCTCATGGTTGGACCTCCATATTATCATAAATATAATTTCTTTCCCTCTTGACATAGAGGCAGCATAAGACAGAAATAGAGTATGAGTTTTAACCTCTGAAAATCATGAACTAAAATCAGGGCTCTGCCTTTTACCAAGCACATGACTGTGGTCAAGCTTTTCCACATCTCTAAGCCTTCTTCATAGAGTCATTATGGAAATAAAATGAGACAACATCTGGAAAGGGTCTGGAAAAGTGCATAACACACTGTAGTTGCTCAATAAAGCTGTTTTTTATGACTACACAGGTTTCTAACTGCATATTTTTTGGAGATTTTTATTTTTCACTTAAGCCCTATAGAACAGCAAATCAATCTTTTTGTGACTAGGAGAAACTGGCATTTCTGAGTAGTCATTTTCCCAGTGTCAGAGAAATGACAGCCTTGTCAAGGTTCACATTGGTTTGGGGACTTCCACCATTTCTCAATTCACCTCCTAAAGCAAAGGAAACAAAAGCAAAAATAAACAACTGGGATCTAGTTAAACTTAAAAGCTTTGGCACAGCAAAGCAAACCATTGACAAAATAAAAAGATAACCTACTGAACGAAAGAAGGTATTTGCAAATGATGTGACAGGTCATAAGGGGTTAATATCCAACATATATAAACAGCTCATATATCTCAACATGAAAACAAACAAACAACCCAATTTAAAAAGGGGCAGAAGAACTGAATAATATTTTTCCAAAAAGGAAATGCAGATGGCCAAAATGCATATGAAAAGATGCTCAACATCGCTAATCATCAGGGAAATGCAAATCAAAACTACAAAGAGTTATCACCCCACACCTGTAAGAATGACTGTCATCAAAAAGCACACAAATAACAAATGGTGACAAGGATGTAGAGAAAAGGGAACCCTTGTACACTGTTAGTGAGAATTTAAATTGGTGCAGCCACTGTGGAGAACAATATGGAGATTTCTCAAAAAATTAAAAATAGAACTACCATATGACCCAGCATGTCTACTCTTGGATATATATCCAAAAACACACTAATTTGAAAAGATACATACACCCCAATATTCATAGCAGCATTATTTACAATTGCCAAGGTATGGAAGCAACCCTAAGTGTCCGTCAGCAGATGAATGGATAAAGAAGATGTGGTATATCTTCTTTATTCAATGGAATACTACTCAGCCATCAAAAAGAAGGAAATTTTGCCATTTGCAGTAACATGGATGAACCTAGAGGGTATAATGCAAAGTGAAATAAGTCAGACAGAGAAAGACAAATAGTGTTTAATGTCACTTATATGTGGAATCTAAAAAGTACAACAAACTAGTGAATAAAACAAAATAAACAACAACAAAAAAAAACAGACCCACAGATATAGAGAACAAACTAGTGGTGACCAGTAGGGAGAGGGAAGTGGGGAGGTGCAATACAGGGGTAGCGGGAAAAAAAGGGTTATTATGGGATCATATGAAATCATGTGTGTGAAACTTTTGAAAACTGTAAAGTACTATAGAACTGAAAGAATCTTTTATTCAATTAAAAAAAAACAGCCTAAAAGTCTTTATCATTCGTACTGCTTTGCTCCTTTTAATCAATACTAATACCTTACATCAGTATAGTAATTTTCACTTCTACAAAATGCTTTCAAACAATTCACGTTATAATATTCACATCATACCCCTCAGTATGAATCAGGTCATACATTATCATCTTCATTCTAATGATGAGGAACTGAGGATCAGAAATGAATTCATCAAGGCCAAACAGCTGGTAAGTGTCAGAGCTGCGATCTGAATCTGGTCTTTCCAGCTCCAAGGCCTATGTTCTGATCACACAAGGAGTTAGAGTGACAGAGTCCAAATTAAAATTCTATCTCCATATTCTAATTTCACGAATTGTTCTATTATATCATAGCTGCCTCTCACATCAGTTAATAGTATTTCAGAGTGTAAATTTTCCCTGTGTGACACCACTAAATTCAAAAATCTAACGCATTTCTATAACACAGTCATAAAGTCACAGAATGTCAAAAATGGAAGAGTCCGTAAAAAGCATCTAGTTCAATCTTAGGTGAAGAAATCAAGATCAAGAAACCTTTAGAGACTTGTTCAATATCATACTTATTAATATCAAGTCACAGTCAACCATGGGCCTCTGACTTCTGTCCAATGGCCATTTCAACCATTCTATACTGATCTCTCGGGAAAGGAAAAGAATGACATTGCATTCTTTTGTTTCTGTTGAAATACTTGTTTGCTCAGGATTCCTGACATAATTTTGTCTTCTATTAACTCAAAATTAAGTTGTTAGTAGGGAAGCCAGAAATTTCATTTAAATTTGTTGAGCATTCTCTTTAAGAACTGTTCAATATGCAGGGGAGTATTGCTCATTCAAACGTATCACTTTTATTCCGTAAGTTCAGATTAAAGTAAATACCCTATTTTAATTAAAAAGAGAAAAATGAGAGCAATTCCCTGTCATTCCCAAGGTTTCAAAGTATTTGCCTAAAGCAAATTTCACTTTAGAAATGAAATCTGGAGTACTTTGCCTTGATACCACACGTAATGTAAAATTTTTCCAATTATTCTGCCATCACAAATGTGTTAACTAGACACATTTGACATTGTCATGATATAACTAGAACTATTAAAACATCAGAATCTGTTGCAACATTCCCAGCTCAGCATTTATTTTCCTTTCTTTTCACCTTTCTATCAAAGCAATAGAGCATTAACCCAGACATAAAATTCATTCCTTTTCACCTGCATCTTTGAAACACTAGTTCATAGAACTGTCCTTTCTTGTAACGGTTATTTTCTTGTGCTTGGAGAAAGCTTCTGGGACCTGACATATACCTTCTCTCTTCCTTTTGGGCAATTTAAACTTTAGAATTGCCTTAACACAAAACTAAAATAAAGGTACAACTTATAAGTGTATTTCTTGCCTAGGAAGTAGGATATATGAAAAACAGTGTCAGCCTTGAAGTCAGGTACATGGAGGTTTAAGCCCCAGTTCCTCATATATGAACTTTGTGACCTTGAATAAGGCTTAATTTCCACATTTTTAGACTATGGATAATAAAACCTATCTTAGAGATAAGTTGCAATTACTAAAGGAGATAAGGTTTATGAAGAACAAAATATAATATTTAGTACACATTCATAGCATACCTTCACGAAATATTGAAATAAAATAATGGTAATGAAAAACTAAAGTACTCAAGAGAGTCACTAAATTGGAAACAGTTCAGCCAGACTATGCTGCCAATGTGGATTACCTTTTCCTAAGTTTGAGGCAAATCATTCAAAAGAAGGGAGCAAATAATTGGGGATTTTGTCCCTGTTCTTTAACCATTCACTCAGTAGTGATTTAATGAGAGCCTCCTAAGGCCAGGCACTGTGCAAAACACAGAAGCTAGAGCAGTGAGTTCTAACACATCGTCCTCATGAAGTTCATAAGTGCACAGTAAGTAGAAAAAAATAAGGAAAAGAAAAGCATACATGAAGATATCTAGTTGGGCTTCTATCAAAAAGAGACACTGATAAGGATCTGGGCATGTTTGTTATTTTCAGTGTAAGAATCTTTGCTGCAAGCATTTTGTCACACAACTAACTGGCCGCAAGACAATTCTGTCGTAAAAGACATAATAACGAAAATAAACTAAAAGAGGAACACTAGATAGGACATGATGAAACATGAAAAGTTAATAACAAAAATTTAAACTAAAAGACGAGGGATGCTCCTATTTTTTATCAATGTATGTAACATATATAACAGGCAGTACATATCTGGACTACATTTAAATGTTCCATCACATCCCCGGTCCTTATATTTCACCAAATCATTGAAGCCAGGTTCTGTCCCAAATATCAAAATTCTGTCTACATCATGTTCTCCAATAACAAATAGCAAAAAAAATTTACACCAATTTCAAGAAACTTATATTCACTAGGAATCATGTAACCATTTCTTTTGGGGGGGGATAGAAGGAGCCTGATTCTTCTTTTGCCTCCAGCTTCTAATACTGCATGACAAATTTGGTAAAGACAGTTTTTTCAATACAACCTGTTGTATTGAAATTAGCTAAAGAATCAATAATTAGGGCTCTCAAAGACTGTTGTGAATTACTAGCTTCCTGTTTTATATTTGCATAACCTGGCACATTTTGGGGTTTGAAGCATGGGAGTCATGATGCTGCTCACCAAAGGATTTGCAAACCGATCTGTTATTTTCTAGTATAGTTTGCAATCTGGCTTTACACCCTCTTATTTCACACTTCCAGTAAGTTTTCCTATCACCATATTTTCTATCAAGTCGATAAACGTTGAAACCAAACTGTCAGACCAAACTGTCAACCAGTTATTGTATCTTCAATGGCAAATTGCTTTATGGCCAATTAGTTGTGCGGCAAAACTGCTTACAGCAAAGATTCTTATGGTGAAAGAATCTAGAGCCAGATTTGGGTACACATAATTTATTTAGTATATGATCCCAGGAAACAAGGTGAGGGAGCAGGGAAGTGAGAAAAGCCAATAAAGAATGCCTTAAATAATACTGTGTCTTACGTTTGAAATTTGCTGAGAGCGCAGATCTTAAGTGTTTTCAACACACAACACAGACACAAAATGATATGAGATGATGAATAAACTCAAAATGGATTAAAGACCTAAATGTAAGGCCAGAAACTATCAAACTCTTAGAGGAAAACATAGGCAGAACACTCTATGACATAAATCACAGCAAGATCCTTTTTGACCCACCTCCTAGAGAAATGGAAATAAAAACAAACAAATGGGACCTAATGAAACTTACAAGCTTTTGCACAGCAAAGGAAACCATAAACAAGATAAAAAGACAACCCTCAGAATGGGAGGAAATATTTGCAAATGAAGCAATTGACAAAGGATTAATCTCCAAAATTTACAAGCAGCTCATGCAGCTCAATATCAAAAAAACAAACAACCCAATCCAAAAATGGGCAGAAGACCTAAATAGACATTTCTCCAAAGAAGATATACAGACTGCCAACAAACACATGAAAGAATGCTCAACATCATTAATCATTAGAGAAATGCAAATCAAAACTACAATGAGGTATCACCTCACACCAGTCAGAATGGCCATCATCTAAAAATCTACAAACAATAAATGCTGGAGAGGGTGTGGAGAAAAGGGAACACTCTTGTACTGTTGGTGGAATGTAAATTGATATAGCCACTATGGAGAACAGTATGGAGGTTCCTTAAAAACTAAAAATAGAACTACCATATGACCCAGCAATCCCACTACTGGGCATATACCCTGAGAAAACCATAATTCAAAAAGAGTCATGTAGCACAATGTTCATTGCAGCTCTATTTACAATAGCCAGGACATGGAAGCAATCTAAGTGTCCATCGAAAGATGAATGGATAAAGAAGATGTGGCACATATATACAATGGAATATTACTCAGCCATAAAAAGAAGTGAAATTGAGTTATCTGTAGTGAGGTGGATGAACCTACAGTCTGTCATACCGAGTGAGGTAAGTCAGAAAGAGAAAAACAAATACTGTATGGTAGCACATATATATGGAATCTAAAGAAAAAAAAATGGTTCTGAAGAACCTACGGGCAGGACACGAATAAAGACACAGATGTAGAGAATGGACTTGGGGACACAGGGAGGAGGAGGGGTAAGCTGGGACGAGGTGAGAGAGTGGCATGGACTTATATATACTACCAAAATAGATAGCTAGTGGGAGGCAGCCGCGTAGCACAGGGAGATCAGCTTGGTGCTTTGTGACCACCTAGAGGGGTGGGATAGGGAGGGTGGGAGGGAGACACAAGAGGGAGGAGATATGGGGATATATGTATATGTATAGCTGATTCACTTTGTTATAAAGCAGAAACTTACACACCACTGTAAAGCAATTATACTCTAATAAAGATATTTTTAAAAAATGATATGAGATGGTGGATGTGTTAACTAGCTTGACTGTGGTAATCATTTCACAAATCATCACATTGTACATTTTAAATATATACAATTTTTATTTGTCGATTACATTTCAAAAAAGCTGGGGGGTATTCAAGCCCTTCCCACCCCCCAAAAAAAATGCCTAAGTGTGATCCCGCATAAGCTACTGGGGATAAATCCTGCTTTAGACCCTCAGAGAGGCAGTGTAGCACATACCTTGGAATAGTTCCACCAAGAGGAGAGGTAGCTGGGGTGTGTATCCACCAAATCCTGCCCCTAGTTGGTTGAGGGTTGCTCCTTAGGAGAGTAAATCTAGTACTTCCAGCCCACCCCACCTACAAGCCAAGCAAACTCTTGTGGCCTGAGAAAACCTTCCAGCAGAGACACAAATGTTTGAGGGAGCAAGCTATCTCTGCGTATACAGGAAACTGTCCACCAAAGCTGCAGAAGACATCTGATGTAGGCTGAGAATATACGGGTGGGCTCCAACAGCATTTTCTATAGATGGCTTGCCAGTGAAAACAGGGCAGTCAACAAATCCTTTCTAAGCAGTAGAAATGTGATAAAAGATACAAATAAAGGAAGTGAGCCATGCAAACATCTAGGTATAGAGCATTCCAAGCAAAGGGAAAACAAATTAAAAGACCCTGAGGCAGAAGCAAACTTGGCATGTTCAAGAAAGCTTCGATGGTTGGACTAAAATGAGTAAGGGGAGAGTGCCAGGAGGTAGAGATAAGCAATGATTCTCCAAGAGCCAGATCATACCTTGTGAGGGTATAAAGAGCTTGCACTTTATTCTAGATGAGATGGAAATCCACTGGAGGGGTGTTGGGCCAAAGAGGATGTATTATCAACTTACATTTGAAATTTAAATTCTGGCTTCTACTTGGAAAATGGGCTAGAGAGAGGTAAGACTGTAAGGAAGGAGACCCCTTAAGAGGTTAACACAATATTGCAGAAAGAGGAGTTTAGTATCAGTGGAAATGGTGAGAAGGGAACAGATTGGAGATATATTTCATATAGTAGAGCTAACAGATCTTTCCAATAAAAGAGTCAGAGTTCTATGACTGAAAAATAGTCATAGAACTAGAAACATAAAAGAAGAATTTTTTGGTCACTGAGAAATTGAAGAACTAGCTCCCATTTTTGATGGAAGTTCTATAATTACCTGTATCAAGCACTGTTGGGAAAAAACAAGAGAGGAAATACAAAACGGCAGATTCATATCACAGGGAGGTAGCCATCTCTCCAGATCGATGGCAAAGAAGAGAAAGGTTGCCTTAAGCCTAAAGCATGAGAAGCTGGAGATTAAACAGACCACAAAGGAGCTATTCCTAGTAGGTACCAAGGAAGAAATAAGATGGAAGTGGTCTGCCCTGGAAGAGAGGAGCATGGCATCACTGACAGTGATTAGAATTACCAACCCATGGTGATAATAAAGAGCAGGCAACTTTCCATCAGTTTGATTGTTGTCTGTATATTCTTACAATACACGCATTTTTGCCTGCACCAGGGGTGGACCGCTCACACCAATCCTCCTTGGTAGCCACCGCCAGCACCCAGAGAATGGAATGAGTATAATAAGATGATAATAATAGCTAACCTTTATTAAATGCTAAATAGGTGCCAGAGGCTCTAAGCGTTTTACATTTTTATAAACAATATCTAACACACTATTTAATTAATTCTTATAATAACACTAAGTAGTAAATCCTGTATTCCCATTTCACACATGAGAAATCTAAGGTTAGGAGAGCTTAAGAAATTGGATCAAGGTCACACAATTGCTAAATGGCAGGACCAGGGATTCAAACCCAGGTCTGAGCAACTCCAAAACACAAGACCTTAACCAACATTTATTTAACTGAGAATAATACAGCCTATTTTAACCTTCATCGATTGAAAATTCAGTTTCAACTTTCCGCAAGTGAGCCCAATGACGTGGTTACCCTGAATGCTGCTGAGGCAGGAACTGAATCACATGTGCTGAGGGTCTTGTGAGACAACATCACTCTGTTCATGAGACAGCCTGGTCTCAGCCAGCGTCCCATCTCAAGGGCAGGATGGTCAGCTTCGCTCATGGTTAATGAGTAAGTTGTGTGAAGTAACGCCAACTCTTGCTTCTTTGTGGGGGGCAAAAGATGGACCCTCAAAGAAAACAGCTTATGTTGCTGACAAATTTTAAAAGGAGTTGAAAATATCTAAGTAACTAATAGTTTACCAGAAAAGGAAAGTTTTGAGTAGCTTAAAGAATGTACAACGCTGCATCTAGTAGTCTTCACATCTAGGGCAGGAACAACTGTACCCAGCCCTCTGAAATTAAGAGACATAAAGTAACTTATAGAGGGCTAAGGAATGGTTAAGTAGCTAATATAATTGTTCCAGGTTCCAGAAACTATCCAGAGTCACTCTGTGTTAATAGAGCAGCAACCTGGCACCAGGCTGCATTCTACATCTATGTGATAAAACATCACACGCAGGGGCTGGCTTCTCAGAGGGTTCTGGTTCTCTCTCTCATCTCCTCCACACAGTCCGTCGATTAGGTAAGTTTAGCCAAAGTCAACACCCATGCAGACACCCATATGCCCATTCAGCCAGCCAGAGGGGTGCTAAGAGCCTGGCACAAGTCTCATGCTGGAACCAAACTCCCTAACTAATCTTTACCAGAGGTTTATATTAGGAATCAGGCACTCATACAGCTAATGACAAAGTGGTACTTTGCTTCCCAATCTGCCGCTGTCCCCTGTGTATACAGCCCTCTTTGGAGTCTCACAGAAGGAATTACTAGCACTGCAGGATTTACAGCATAATAGCATTAACATCCACCCCAAATGATAAAGCCAAAGTGACAGGCTGTTTTCCAAGTTACTACCAAATGCCATATGTTAGTTAGTGATAATTACTGCTTATGATAACACCAACGGAAACAATGATAATTACATGGTGAGGCAACCGTGTTATCACTCGTGCACCTGGAATATAATACCTGTCATTACAGTGGCAACAAGAAGGATTAGGTTTCCCTCTGCTCCAATGCTCTCATGGTGATGTTTTCATCTACTGGATAAAAAGCTTCCCTGTCATTTTAATAATACAACTTTGTAGGCTTTAACAGTTCTGAAGGAAGATGCTGGGCATTTTTATATCATCCTTTGATTTTAAAAAGGTTAGAGGTATTTTTTCCCAGAGCAAATATGCAGAAACACAAAAGTGATGACACAAGGGGACCCCTTCTGTCCAGTCTCATGACCTGGGCAGAATGGTTGTGCACTCGGGCTCTGGACTTCAGTGGCTGAGCTCAAATCTGGACTCAGTCACTTGCCAGCCAAAAGACCTTGACAGACGGCTAGTGGTCCTTGTCACCTCACCTCTCCAAGTCTCCTCCCTCAGTTATACAGTGGACATGGTAATAACTACCTTACAGAATCGTTATGAAGATTAAATGAGATTAAGCTTCATATAAAGCCCGATACAGAGTGAGTGCTCAAAAAATATTAGTTTACTATTAGACCAGCTTTGCCCTAGATCTTAGGGGTGACCCTCATTTCCCCTTCTTTTCCTCAGCACAGTTTTTTTTAATTTACAGAAAATCTAAATAGCCAAAAAGGTCCATCTGTGGGTTAAGGGGAAAGGGGACTAGAAACTAGCCTAGAAAAGACCTTCGATCTGCCTCAGCTGCCATGAAAGGATTCCTCATGGTTCTGTGTGGTTCAGCTCAGCGCACCAGGAGAAAGGTATATATTGGGACTTCGAACCAAACTTGAGCTAATGATTACAAACATCCCCACCACCAAGCATTCACTTGACCTTGTCCCCTGTGTGGCACCTCATACCTCTGGCATCTCAGGCAACTGACATCTTAAATCACCACCTACCAACATAATCCCTTCATTTAAACCATGTTACAAGACTGACAGTTGAGCATTAGGATCCTCCTTTCACAGGCATGAGGAATCTGAGATTCAGAGAAGTCATTACATACCAAAGGCCATGCCATCCGGAAGCTGAGATCCAGCCCAGGTCTTCCATCTACAGACCCAAGTCTTTCCCTTGCTGCTTATCCACGCGAGACTTAGAGCAATGAGAATGATGCACTGACCAAGTCATCTTCAATAAAAGCAATTACACTGTCCCCTGACAAAGCCACTCTAATTTATCATGTTTGTTTTTAATGATCAGAAAAAAAAAGTTTAAATAAAGGTTTTTAACACCCTCAAGCTAAAACATAAAAACAGCATTAGGCTCAAATATTTACATCTATACTGGTTCTAGAAAGTCTATTTATGAGCCAAATCAGAGCAGCAGGGCTCAGTGACAGAAGCAGCATAATTGGTCTCCTGCTCCCTCTTTATGGGTTTCCACTTCCCCGTCATCCAGCCAGAGCCCATGTCTCCTCCTCCCCAGAGAAGAAGAGAATGATGAGCATTTTAACAAAGACCTTTCACATTTTTGTTGTTTCTCTGGGCATTTCCTGTCACTTTTATATGTTATGCACCACTGGAATCAGTAGCTCCATAAGTCGTAGAAATATCGTCAAGGGAATGCGATGTTTGCTCAAAAGTGGACCAGATTTATCAGGCAAATAGGTGTAAATGGAATTATACAATTCTGGAAATGTCCTTGGTTACGATCTGAATGGTTTTAAAAAGCGATACCATTTTCATTTCCAATCCTTTCCTAAGCTTCTCTCCTCCAAAGCCAGCTCCCTGACACCTGCTTTGTAAAGTCCCTGCTGATCACCGGGTCAAAGGGATCATCCTCCTTCTGGTAGAGAGACTTTCTGCTCATTTGTCTCACCTGGAGTCAGGCATCTCACAGTTTTCCTGCCCATAGTAAATGCCCAATAAATGTATATGAAAAAACATGTATAAGAATAGACATAGTGGGGGGGGAAGATCAGATTGGTGAGTGTGTATCTGGCAAATTTGCTAAAATGCTAAAACTTAAGTATGCAGTTTTTAACAGGCCCTTGGGCAAGGCTCAAGAATACAAAAATGAGGAAATGAAGAACAGTTCCTGACACTGATCTTCACAGTTCACGCATGGTAGTAGGTAGGGTGCAGGAATGGTGAAAAAGAGACGTAAACAAGCATGACAATGTGGTAAATCCTATACAAAACGATCTGTAAGATGCCACAGGATTACAAAGAAAAAGCATTTCACACTCCCTGCGGAGGCCAAGAGAGCCTTCACAGAGGAAGTGAACTGGGCCCCAAAGGCTGAAGAGTGTTTTGTTTTGTTTTTTTTTAATTTTTCAGTTTTTTTTAACATCTTATTGGAGTATAATTGCTTTACAATGGTGTGTTAGTTGCTGCTGTATAACAAAGTGAATCAGCTATACATATACATATATCCCCACATCTCCTCCCTCTTGTGTCTCCCTCCCACACTCCTTATCCCACCCCTCTAGGTGGTCACAAAGCACCAAGCTGATCTCCCTGTGCTATGCAGCTGCTTCCCACTAGCTATTTTACATTTGGTAGTGTATATATGTCCATGCCACTCTCTCACTCCGTCCCAGCTTACCCGTCCCCCTCCCCGTGTCCTCAAGTTCATTCTCTATGTCTGCGTCTTTATTCCTGTCCCGCCCCTCGGTTCATCAGACCTTTTTTTTTTTAGATTCCATATATACGTGTTAGCATACTGTATTTGTTTTTCTCTTTCTGACTTACTTCACTCTGTATGACAGACTCTAGGTCCATCCACCTCACTACAAATAACTCAATTTCGTTTCTTTTTATGGCTGAGTAATATTCCATTGTGTATATGTGCCACATCTTCTTTATCCAT
Source organism: Pseudorca crassidens (assembly GCF_039906515.1). Taxonomy (NCBI): domain Eukaryota; kingdom Metazoa; phylum Chordata; class Mammalia; order Artiodactyla; family Delphinidae; genus Pseudorca; species Pseudorca crassidens. Next base: position 60,595,784 of record NC_090304.1, read on the forward strand.
TTTAAGGCAGACAAGGAGAGGAAAGACCCTCCAGGCATAGGGTACTCCATATGCAAAGAAGGAGTGGTACTTAGATAGAAAAGCACACTGTATTTCAGTGTGACTTGAGCATGAGGCATGAAGAGGATGGGCAAGACCAAAGACTTAGAAAAATAGGTAGGGGACAATCCATGAGAGGGCTTGTGTATCATCCAGAAGTTAGAATGCAATGCAGAGCCACTGAAAAGGTTAAATGGTGCTTACCACTTGTTGGGAGGACAGTCTGTCTTTTGAAGCAAGGAATGGGTTTGGAGTCAGACGCTGGAAATGCGCTACAAACGAAGAGGACCAGAACACTGAGACCCTGGCAGTCATGGAAAGAAGCAGCCTATGAAGATGGAAATGGAGGATGCCCTGGAGCCAAGGATCAAAGCGACAGATTAGACTGCTTCCTTCAAGAGCCTACTTTCAAGGTGTCTCAGTCAAGTCTTCCAAGAACATGACTCACAAGAGGGTGCTGCTATCTACCAGCTGCTAATTGCATGTAAAACAAGAAAAGGGTCTCAGAAACTGGGGAGGGACCATTGTAGTTCATGTCCAGGATCTCTGTGGCACAGTTCATACCCAGATCCTCATAAATCTGAATCCATTTTGTAATTCATGTCTCAGGTCAAATGTCATCTCCTCACTGACTCCTCAATATTTAAAATAGCCCCTACTCATTGCAGCTCTATTTACAATAGCCAGGACATGGAAGCAACCTAAGTGTCCATCGGCAGATGAATGGATAAAGAAGATGTGGCACATATATACAATGGAATATTACTCAGCCATAAAAAGAAACAAAATTGAGTTATTTGTAGTGAGGTGGATGGACCTACAGTCTGTCATACCGAGTGAAGTAAGTCAGAAAGAGAAAAACAAATACCGTATGCTAACACATATATATGGAATCTAAGAGAAAAAAAAAAAAAGGTCATGAAGTACCTAGGGGTAAGACGGGAATAAAGACACAGACCTACTAGAGCATGGACTTGAGGATACGGGGAGGGGGAAAGGTAAGCTGGGACAAAGTGAGAGAGTGGCATGGACATATAAACACTACCAAATGTAAAATAGATAGCTAGTGGGAAGCAGCTGCATAGCACAGGGAGATCAGCAAGGTGGTTTGTGACCACCTAGAGGGGTGGGATAGGGACAGTGGGAGGGAGGGAAATGTAAGAGGGAAGAGATATGGGAACATATGTATATGTATAACTGATTCACTTTGTTATAAAGCAGAAACTAACACACCATTGTAAAGCAATTATACTCCAATAAAGATGTTAAAAAAAAAGAAGTACTAGGGATGTAATGTACAACATGATAAATATAATTAACACTGCTGTATGTTATGAAAGTTGTTAAGAGGGTAAATCCTAAGAGTTCCAGTACAAGAAAAAAAAATTTTTATTCTTTTTTTCTATTTAATTTTGTACCTATATTAGATGACAGATGTTCACTAAAATCATTGTGATAATCAAGAAAAATTAATTAATTAATTAAAAAATTAAAATAGCCCCTACTCAACCTCAAGTCACTCCCTGGGAATTTGTCATCATCTTCCTAGCACTCATCAGTATCTGAGTGTTTCTGATTTACTTATGTACTTCTATATTTTCTGTCTCTCCCCACTAGAATAATAACCACATCTGTTTACTAATATCAGGAACAAGAAAAGTTCTTGGCATGTGAAAAGTACTCAATGAATATGGAATTAAATAATTAAGAGTTCAGAAGCACCTTCATTCTGCAGGGCTAATTCTGATGAAGCAAAATGATAGACAAGCACTTGATAATGTCAAATTGTCTTTCTATTTGCAGGAAAATTACTTCCACTCAATCTTCTCAAGCTGAAGATAAGACAGCCTCTACTTTCCCAGCCTCTGCTGCTTTTATTACTAAGCATCAACTGAAATAAGCATCAGATGAGGAGAACTGCAGCTTTGACCATTTGTTGGAACTGTCAGGGCACTGGACTGTCACAAGATATTTAGCAATGTTCATTCATTCACTGAACTTCAAGAATGATAAGCACCTAGAATGCACTAGCTTCTGGGACATACACAGAATAAAGGATGGGTAAATGATGACTAAGCAAGAACAAAATGTGACAAGTGCCAAGGAGATTCAAAGATGGGAAAGGCCACTTCTAGCCCCTGGGAAGAAGACTTGAAAAGGTAGCATTCTCAAGCTTGACACTGAATGGAAAGAAAGATTTCAGTAGGTACAGATTCAGTCATGTTTGCTCTCTTTAGATGAATATTTATTAATATTTTTCTATATGTCAAACACTGGTTAGGTCCTGGAAAAGAACAAAGATTTTTTTAAAAGCAGTCTTATATTCAGTCGGCTCAAAATGTGATGGAGGAAAAAAATACCAGAGAAAATTAAAACAGGATAAGATAAAAGCTAAAATAAGGAGAAACAGTCTATCATGGTAACACACAAAAGAGGGTAATAGGCAGATGATGCTTGATAAAAGGGCCTTTTAAGTGACTCTGCAAGAATGAGGAGTAGTTCACACGCCAGAGAAGTGATGACGAAGGCTGCATCCAGAAGCTTAATGTGATCCTGTGCATCTGGCATGCTGCAGGGAGTTTAGAACACCTGGAACCAAACTTATCAGAAGGGTCCCAAAGGGTGAGGTTAGAGAGGTAGGTAGGCCAGATCATGAAGGATTTTTAGGCCATAATATGGAGTGAGAAGAGAAAAAAAAAAAATGCACATGTACAGAATCAAAAAGAGGCCAAGGGAGGAGGCCATCAGGAAGAACAGTCGAGCCATCCTGGAAGCAGATCAGAGACTTGATCCTGCAGGGTGCCCGGCTGCAGAGCACAGGGCTTCTTTGCTAAGCAAAGGCAGGGAAGCTACTGCAAGTGCGTTCAGCTTGCTTATTGTCCCTGTAGCTGCCTGATAACATATGCTGGCTTTGTTCATGACATTTGATATCTCAATTATTTGGCTTCTGATATCATTGTGAGAAAAAACATAGTTATATCTTTATAGCCATGTATTTTTTTCATTGAAATCATTTCCTTGGTGTCTTTACTCCAAAGGTGAAATAAGGTAGTTAAAAGGTTTAAACAGTTTTATAGCTCTTCTCATATATAACTATCTTGTGCTCCAGACACGTAGAAACTAGTTTTTGTCCTCAGCAAGGGTATACTTGTTTCTCTAAATCTTAATTAACATTGAGATGTATGTACCATGTACATTTATTTTGTTAAATTAAAAGATGTACTTTAATGATATTTTAACCTATATTTAGATATTGACGGTAAGAGAATACATTTTTTTCAATGTGATGGTATTTTCTATTATACTTATTAAGCGGAAGCGTTTTAGTGCTGAGGCAAGATTATGGACACTTATTTTGGGAAGGGGCTCATGAAGATCAGGCACACAGGGAACTGCTACGTTGTCCCCAGCCCTGGTCAGTACAGGGACACACAGGGCATCCATCAATATGTATCATGTTGATAAATGAATAAACCAGTGAAAGGGATCTGTAGTTAGAAGACCCAGAAATCAAACTTCACTATTTTCTGTGATTCTGTGCTCTTTGATAAATTACTCAAACTTTCGAAGCCTCAGTTTCAATAGGGTATTTAGAATAGCGTTTCTCAAACTTAAATATGTATATGCTTCGCCTGGGGATCCTGTTACAATTCAGATTATGACTCAGTGGGTCTGAGGTTGGGCCTAGGCTTCTGTATTTCTCATAAGCTCCAGATGAGGTCAACACTGCTGGCCTGAGGACCACACTTTGAGGAGGAAGGTTTTAGAAGATCTAGTGAAGTACATAAACACTTTGAAAGCTGTTAGGCATTACATAAAAGTTAGTTGCTGCTATATGTTCAGTTAGTAATTTTTTATCAGTTATGTCTGCCATATATCCAGTTTTCTATCTTTTCAATATTTCTTTTATTAGATCTTGGCTTGCAAAATATATCTTCCATCCAAAGCTAGCATAAATATACTATTTCACTTCCTTCTAGATTTTTGCTGGCTCTAAAAGAAATATTTAACTCTTTTATCCCTCTGAAAGTTCTTAGCATACAGAATAAGGAATTAATTCAAGTTTATATAGTTTGTACTGACATTCAAGTGCCCAATAGTACATTTAATAATCATTTCTTTTCTCATTATTGTAATACTTTCATTAAATCTTGAGGCCCTAGATGTATGAGTCTCTCTTTAATATTTTTAAACATCTACTAAGGTAACAAATCTATTTCTGAATTTATCAAAATTTCAATTCCCTACTATGTAGTTTTGATAACTGTCATTTTCTAAAATGGCTTAAAATCTATCTAGCAATTACACTGTTACTGACTTAAAAATTTTTTTAAAAGCTTTTGGTACTCTTGCCCACTCTTACATAAAACTCACAATTCAAATTTTTTAAAGTCTATGGAATATCCTGCAAAGGTTCTAATATTGCATTAGGTATAAAATTGAACTAGGGGATATTACCATCTTTACAATAATTAGTTTTATCTGCCAGGAAGAAAGCATAGCTCTCCTTTTATTCATATCTTCTTTTGCTTTTCCCATTGAGGCAACATAATTTGTTTCTATGAAAAAAAAACTATTGTGTTTTAGGAAAAAATATAAAGTATCGATATAAATATAAAAGTGAAAGGCAATGTGGTGGCGGGAGAGATGGGCCAGTTTCATAAAAAGTTTTTTTTTCAGTAATTTCCAAGTTCTACATTAATAGAAGATACGTAGGAATGCCACTGATTATTCCATACCTGTTGTATATCTATGTCGTATTGGTATCAGTAATTTTGGTTGAATGTTTAGGGGTATAACCAAGACACCTGCAAAAACAACTCATTCATTTCCTATAGTCCTTTCTTTCAACCACTGAAAACACTTTGTTGAGTGCCAAGTATGTGCCAGACACACTGGACACATGCTATTCTCTGCTACACACGAAGGATGCAGAAACAAACAATGACAACAAAAAGCAGCCCTTTAAATTGTCCAGAACCTGAAGAGGAAATCACACAAGCAAGCCAATGACGGAAAGCACAGGACGGTAAGGAGAGTTCATTGTTAAGTATAGGATGTAATATATTTTCTGCAAGAAAGAGACTACCAGCATCTTGGACCAGCATCTGCAGGAAAAAAAACTAACAGCTGTCTTAATACCAGTTAACTTATTATATCAAGCAAGTGGCTTCTGAGGCACACCGGCAGTAAGCTGCAGTGGACGCCCTGGTAGGCCACCTAGATACTCCTAGTCTGAGGCACTCATCTTCCCAGCTGCCAGGAGTGTTGGTTGCTGCGATCTCACTGGTGAGTCCCTCCACTAAAATGAGCTGTCTCACCCAAGGTTGTACACCCTCTCTGGTTACCCCCCTGTCCATCTGAATGGCTGAATGATGCAGGGTACAAAAGCCACCATGTGACACATCTCTGAAAGGCCACTCCAGCTCTACAGCATCAGGTAGGTTTGACCAAGGCCTCCATTGCAACAGGTCTCCAGGGAACTTCTCCCTCTACTCAATCCTGTGTCCTCAATACCTTAGCTGGTCCTACAGGCAAATCTCCATCCCAGAGTCCCTTTTCCAAGAATCTGACCTATCTCAGTTTTGCATTTGTTGTTGCTTTGCCTTTCTTTCTTTTTTCTCTCCCCTCTGGTTATAGAAGCAGGGGCTCTTTGCTGTCATTACATTGCTGTACCTCCAACACCTAAAATAGTACTTAGCAGGTAGGTGTGCTCAAAAAACATTTCCTGAGTAAACAGAAATGGGATCCTCCTTTTCTCTTTCCAGCTACACCAAAGGCTGGACCCTGCCTCTGAACTTCAGAAGGCAGCTGAGAGCTGCTGCCTGACAGATTTCCTGGGGTCTGAATGCCTACTGGTCTGTGCAGATCTCAGGACATTGCCTGCTCCTGCCTGTGACACTACTTTGCCTGAGGAAATCATTACTTCCTGTTTGATCTCCCTTCTGCAGACATTTGCCTGAACCTGAAGTTCATGCCTTTCTGTCCAATTACCTTCTTTTCCTTCTGCCTGTGCTCCACTCCATCACCTACAGTTGATTTCCTCCAAAATTACACCCACTGCCTGGTAAGTACCTGAGACAAGATTCAAACCCAAAGATATCAGAGTTCAAAATTACATTCTGTCAACACAAATACCATATGATGTCACTTATATGTGGAATCTAAAATATGACACAAATGAACTTATCTATGAAACAGAAAAAAAATTAGGGACATAGAGAATAGACTGGTGGTTGCCAAGGGGGAGGGGGGTGGAAAGGGGAGGAGTGGGAGTCTGGGGTCAGCGGATGAAAACTGGTATAAATAGGATGGATAAACAACGAGGTCCTACTGTGTAGCACAGGGAACTATATTCAATATCCTGTGATACACCATAATGGAGAAGAATATGAAAAAGAATGTATACATATGTATAACTGAGTCACTTTGCTGTACAACAGTAATTAAAACATTGTAATTTAACTTTACTTCAATAAAAAATAAATTAACTGGAGGGGTGGGATAGGGAGGGTGGGAGGGAGGGAGACGCAAGAGGGAAGACATATGGGAACATATGTTTATGTATGACTGATTCACTTTGTTATAAAGCAGAAACTAACACACCATTGTAAAGCAATTATACCCCAATAAAGATGTTAAAAAAAAAAATTAAAAAAAATTACATCTGTCTACGTGAACATGCTCAAGACATGGCAATTACTCAAGACATAGCAATTACGTCTGCTTATAACACCATTTGTATACCACTTTACAGTTTACAAAGTACTATTACTTCACAGCGAGGCCAGTGCTTAGTGACATTAATTGCACAGCGTATGCCCTTTGTTGTCAATGTTGCCACGTCTGTCCCTCCTGGAAACATCCCACATCCTGGAAATCTCTTCTAACTACAAATTTACTTCAAGACAAATATAATTAAAATTCACATATTAAAAATAACAATAATAGGGGCTTCCCTGGTGGCGCAGTGGTTGAGAGTCTGCCTGCTGATGCAGGGGACACGGGTTCGTGCCCCGGTCCGGGAGGATCCCACATGCCGCGGAGCAGCTGGGCCCGTGAGCCATGGCCGCTGAGCCTGCACGTCCGGAGCCTGTGCTCCACAACGGGAGAGGCCACAGCAGTGACAGGCCTGCGTACCGCAAAAAAAAATAATAATAAAATAACAATAATAAAGTTGGTAACATCACACAGACCCCAAAATGCCCCCTGCTGGCTTAACTTCCATCCGTGGCTGCCCTTCCCTGCACTCAGAGGGCTGAGGAGAAAGGCAGCCTCCTGGGACCTTCTCCCAGAGCCTCAGTTTTATTTTTATTTACTTATTATTTTGGCCTTTTTATTTTTTTAACATCTTTATTACAGTATAATTGCTTTACAATGGTGTGTCAGTTTCTGCTCTACAACAAAGCGAATCAGCCATACATACACACACGTCACTATATCACCTCCCTCCCGAATCTCCCTCCCTTCCACCCTCCCCATCCCACCCCTCCAGGCAGTCACAAAGCACAGACCTGATCTCCCTGCGCTATGCAGCGGCTTCCCACTACCTACTTTACATTTGGTAGTGTATATATGTCCATGGTACTCTCTCACTTCGTCCCAGCTTACCCTTCCTCCCCCCTGTATCCTCAAGTCCATTCTCTAGTAGGTCTGTATCTTTATTCCTGTCTTGCCCCTAGGTTCTTGTAACCATTTTCTTTCCTTTTTTTTTTTTTTAGATTCCATATATATGTGTTAGCATACAGTATTTGTTTTTCTCTTTCTGACTTACTTCACTCTGTATGACAGTCTCTAGATCTATCCACCTCACTACAAATAACTCAGTTTCGTTTCTTTTTATGGCTGAGTAATATTCCATTGTTTATATGTGCCACATCTTCTTTATCCATTCATCTGTTGATGGACATTTAGGTTGCTTCCAGATCCCGGCTATCGTAAATAAAGCTGCACTGAACACTGTGGTACATGACTGTTTTTGAATTATGGTTTTCTCAGGGTATATGCCCAGTAGTGGGATTGCTGGCTTGTATGGTAGTTCCATTTTTAGTTTTTAAAGGAACTTCCGTATGTTCTCCATAGTAGCTGTATCAATTCACTTACCAACCAACAGTGCAAGAGGGTTCCCTTTTCTCCACACCCTCTCCAGCATTTATTGTTTCTAGATTTTTTTTAACATCTTTATTGGACTATAATTGCTTTACAATGGTGTGTTAGTTTCTGCTTTATAACAAAGTGAATCAGGTATACATATACATATGTTCCCATATCACTTCCTTCTTGCATCTTCCTCCGTCCCACCCTCCCTATCCCACCCCTCTAGGTGGTCACAAACCACCTTGCTGATCTCCCTGTGCTATGCGGCAACTTCCCACTAGCTATCTATTTTATGTTTGGTAGTGTATATATGTCCATGCCGCTCTCTCACTTTGTCACAGCTTACCTTTCCCCTTCCCCATATCCTCAAGTCCATGCTCTAGTAGGTCTGTTTTTTTATTCCCGTCTTACCCCTAGGTTCTTCATGACCTTTTCTTTTTTTTTCTTAGATTGTATATATATGTGTTAGCATACGGTATTTGTTTTTCTCTTTCTGACTTACTTCACTCGGTATGACAGACTCTAGGTCCATCCACCTCACTACAAATAACTCAATTTCGTTTCTTTTTATGGCTGAGTAATATTCCATTGTATATATGTGCCACATCTTCTCTATCCATTCATCTGTGGATGGACACTTAGGTTGCTTCCATATCCCGGCTATTGTAAATAGAACTGCAATGAACATTTTGGTACATGACTCTCTTTGAATTATGGTTTTCTCAGGGTATATGCCCAGTAGTGGGATTGCTGGGCTGTATGGTCATTCTATTTTTACTTTTTTAAGGAACTTCCATACTGTTCCCCATAGTGGCTGAAGTTACATTCCCACCAACAGTGCAAGAGGGTTCCCTTTTCTCCACACCCTCTCCAGCATTTATTGTTTCTAGATTTTTTGATGATGGCCATTCTGACTGGTGGGAGATGATATCTCATTGCAGTTTTGACTTGCATTTCTCTAATGATTAGAGATGTTGAGCATTCTTTCATGTGTTCGTTGGCAATCTGTATATTTCTTTGGAGAAATGTCTATTTAGGTCTTCTGCCCATTTTTGGATTGGGTTATTTTTTGTTTTTGAGCTGCATGAGCTGCTTGTAAATATTGGAGATTAATCCTTTGTCAGTTGCTTCATTTGCAAATATTTTCTCCCATTCGGAGGGCTGTCTTTTTGTCTTGTTTATGATTTCCTTTGCTGTGCAAAAGCTTTTAATTTTCATTAGGTCCCATTTGTTTATTTCTATTTTTATTTCCATTTCTCTAGGAGGTGGGTCAAAAAGGATCTTGCTGTGATGTATGTCATAGAGTGTTCTGCCTATGTTTTCCTCTAAGACTTTGATAGTGTCTGGCCTTACATTTAGGTCTTTAATCCATTTTGAGTTTATTTTTGTGTATGGTGTTGGGGGTGTTCTAATTTCATACTTTTACATGTAGCTGTCAAGTTTTCCCAGCACCACTTATTGAAGAGGCTGTCTTTTCTGCACTGTATACTCCTGCCTCCTTTATCAATGATAAGGCGACCATTTGTGCGAGGGCTTATCTCTGGGCTTTCTATCCTTTTCCATTGATCTTTATTTCTGTTTTTGTGCCAGTACCATACTGTCTTGATTATTGTAGCTTTGTAGTATAGTCTGAAGTCAGGGAGCCTGATTCCTCCAGCTCCATTTTCTGTTCTCAAGATTGCTTTGGCTATTCGGGGTCTTTTGTGTTTCCATACAAATTGTGAAATTTTTTGTTATACTTCTGTGAAAAATGCTGGTGGTAGTTTGATCGGGATTGCATTGAATCTGTAGATTGCTTTGGGTAGTAGAGTCATTTCACAATATTGATTCTTCCAATCCAAAAACATGGTATATCTCTCCATCTATTTGTATCATCTTTAATTTCTTTCATCAGTGTCTTATAATTTTCTGCATACAGGTCTTTTGTCTCCTTAGGTAGGTTTATTCCTAGATATTTTACTCTTTTTGTTGCAATGGTAAATGGGAGTGTTTTCTTAATTTCACTTTCACATTTCTCATCATTAGTGTATAGGAATGCAAGAGATTTCCGTGCATTAATTTTGTATCCTGCTACTTTACCAAATTCATTGATTAGCTCTGGTAGTCCCTTTAGGATGCTCTATGTATAGTATCATGTCATCTGCAAACAGTGACAGCTTTACTTCTTCTTTTCCGATTTGGATTGCTTTTATTTCTTTTTCTTCTCTGATTGCTGTGGCTAAAACTTCCAAAGCTATGTTGAATAATAGTGGTGAAAGTGGGCAACCTTGTCTTGTTCCTGATCTTAATGGAAATGGTTTCAGTTTTTCACCGTTGAGGACGATGTTGGCTGTGGGTTTTTCATATATGGCCTTTACTACGTTGAGGAAAGTTCCCTCTATGCCTAATTTCTGGAGGGCTTTTATCATAAATGGGTGTTGAATTTTGTTGAAAGCTTTCTCTGCATCTATTCAGAAGATGATATGGTTTTCTCCTTCAATTTGATAATATGGTGTATCACACTGATTGATTTCCATATATTGAAGAATTCTTACATTCCTGGGATAAACCCCACTTGATCATGGTGTATGATCCTTTTAATGTGCTGTTGGATTCTGTTTGCCAGTATTTTGTTGAGAATTTTGGCATCTATGTTCATCAGTGATATTGGCCTGTAGTTTTCTTTTTTTGTGACATCTTTGTCTGGTTTTGGTATCAGGGTGATGGTGGTCTCGTAGAATGAGTTTGGGATTGTTCCTCCCTCTGCTATATTTTGGAAGAGTTTGAGAAGGATGGGTGTTAGCTCTTCTCTAAATGCTTGACAGTATTTGCCTGTGAAGCCATCTGGTCGTGGGCTTTTGTTTTTTGGAAGATTTTTAATTACAGTTTCAATTTCAGTGCTTGTGATCGGTCTGTTTATATTTTCTATTTCTTCGTGGTTCAGTATCGGAAGGTTGTGCATTTCTAAGAATTTGTCCATTTCTTCCAGGTTGTCCATTTTATTGGCATATATTGCTTGTAGTAATCTCTCATGATCCTTTGTATTTCTGCAGTGTCAGTTGCTACTTCTCCTTTTTCATTTCTAATTCTATTGAATTGAGTCTTCCCCCTTTTGGTTTATCAATTTTGTTTATCAATTTTGTTTATCTTCTCAAAGATAAATGGTTTATCAATTTTGTTTATCTTCTCGAAGAACCAGCTTTTAGTTTTATTGATCTTTGCTATCGTTTTCTTCATTTCTTTTTTCATTTATTTCTGATCTGATCTTTATGATTTATTTCCTTCTGCCAACTTTGGGGTTTTTATGTTCTTCTTTCTCTAATGCTTTAGGTGTAAGGTCAGGTTTTTTATTTGAGATGTTTCTTGTTTCTTAAGGTAGGCTTGTATAGCTATAAACTTGCCTCTTAGAACTGCTTTTGCTGCATCCCATACGTTTTGGGTCGTTCTGTGTTCACTGTCATTTGTTTCTAGGTATTTTGTTTGTTTGTTTGCAGTACGCAGGCCTCTCACTGTTGTGGCCTCTCCCGTTGCAGAGCACAGGCTCCGGATGCACAGGCTCAGCGGCCATGGCTCACAGGCCCAGCCGCTCCACGGCATGTGGGATTTTCCCAGACCGGGGCACGAACCTGTGTCCCCTGCATCGGCAAGCGGACTCTCAACCACTACGCCACCAGGGAAGCCCTGCTTCTCGGTATTTTTTTATTTCCTCTTTGATTTCTTCAGTGATCTCTTGGTTATTAAGTAGTGTGTTATTTAGCCTCCATGTGTCTGTATTTCTTACAGATTTTTTCCTGTAATTGATGTCTAGTCTCATAGCCTTGTGGTCAGTAAAGATACTTGATATGATTTCAATTTTCTTAAATTTACCAAGGCTTCATTTGTGACCCAAGATATGATCTATCTTGGAGAATGTTCCATGAGCACTTGAGAAGAATGTGTATTCTGTTCTTTTTGGATTATAAATATCAATTAAGTCCATCCTGTTTAATGTAACATTTAAAGCTTGTGTTTCCTTATTTATTTTCATTTTGGATGATCTGTCCATTAGTGAAAGTGGGGTCTTAAAGTCCCCTAAAATGATTGTGTTACTGTCGATTTCCCCTTTTATGGCTGTTATTATTTGCCTTATGTATTGAGGTGCTCCTATGTTGGGTGCATAAATATTTACAATTGCTATATCTTCTTCTTGAATTGATCCCTTGATTATTATGTAGTGTCCTTCTTTGTCTCTTTTAATAGTCTTTGTTTTAAAGTCTATTTTGTCTGATATGAGAATTGTTACTGCAGCTTTCTTTTGATTTCCATTTGCATGGAATATTTTTTTTCATCCCCTCACTTTCAGTCTGTATGTGTCCCTAGGTCTGAAGTGGGTCTCTTGTAGACATCATGTATACGGGTCTTGTTTTTGTGTCCATTCAGCCAGTCTATGTCTTGTGGTTGGAGCATTTAATCCATTTACATTTAAGGTAATTATCGATATGTATGTTCCTATTAACCATTTTCTTAATTGTTTTGGGTTTATTATTGTAAGTCTTTTCCTTCTCTTGTGTTTCCTGCCTAGCGAAGTTCCTTTAGCATTTGTTTTAAAGCTGGTTTGGTGGTGCTGAATTATCCTAGCTTTTGCTTGTCTCTAAAGGTTTTACTTTCTCCATCAAATCTGAATGAGACCTTTGCTGGGTAGAGCAATCTTGGCTGTAGGTTTTTCTCCTTCATCACTTTAAATATGTCCTGCCACTCCCTTCTGGCTTGCAGAGTTTTTGCTGAAAGATCAGCTGTTAACCTTATGGGGATTCACTTATGTGTTACTGGTTGTTTTTCCCTTGTGCTTTTAGTATTTGTTCTTTGCATTTAATTTTTGATAGTTTGATTAATATGTGTCTTGGCATGTTTCTCCTTGGATTTATTTTGTATGGGACTCTCTGTGCTTCCTGAACTTGATTAACTATTTCCTTTCCCATATTAGGGAAGTTTTCAACTATAATCTCTTCAAATATTTTCTCAGTCCTTTTCTTTTTCTCTTCTTCTTCTGGGACCCCTATAATTCGAATGTTGGTGCATTTGATGTTGTCCCAGAGGTCTCTGAGACTGTCCTCAATTCTTTTCATTCTTTTTTCTTTATTCTGTTCTGCAGTAGTTATTTCCACTATTTTATCTTCCAGGTCATTTAACCATTCCTCTGCCTCAGTTATTCTGCTATTGATCCCTTTTAGAGAATTTTTAATTTCATTTATTGTGCTGGTCATCACTGTTTGTTTGCTCTTTAGTTCTTCTAGGTCCTTGTTAAACGTTTCTTGTATTCTCTCCATTCCATTTCCAAGATTTTGGATCATCTTTACTATCATTATTCTGAATTCTTTTTCAGGTAGACTGCCTATTTCCTCTTCATTTGTTAGGTCTGGTGGGTTTTTACCTTGCTCCTTCATCTGCTGTGTGTTTTTCTGTCTTCTCATTTTGCTTAACTTACTGTGTTTGGGGTCTCCTTTTCGCCGGTTGCACATTCATAGTTCCCGTTGTTTTTGGTGTCTGTCCCCAGTGGCTTAGGTTGGTTCAGTGGGTTGTGTAGGCTTCCTGGTGGAGGGGACTAGTGCCTGTGTTCTGGTGGATGAGGCTGGATCTTGTCTTTCTGTTGGGCAGGTCCATGTCTGGTAGTGTGTTTTGGGGTGTCTGTGGCCTTATGATTTTAGGCAGTCTCTGTGCTAATGGATGGGTTTTTTTTCCTGTCTTGCTAGTTGTTTGGCATAGGGTGTCCAGCACTGTAGCTTGCTGGTCATTGAGTGGAGCTGGGTCTTGGCATTGAGATGGAGATCTCTGGGAGATTTTCGCTGTTTGATATTATGTGGAGCTGGGAGGTCTCTTGTGGACCAGTGTCCTGAGCTTGGCTCTCCCACCTCAGTGGCACAGCCCTGACCCCTGGCTGGAGCACCAAGAGCCTGTCCTCCATATGACTCAGAATATAAGGGAGGAAAAAAAAGAAAGAAAGAAAGAAGATAAAATAAAATTAAAAGTTATTAAAATAGAAAATAATTATTAAGAAGAAAAATTTTTAAGTAATAAAAAAAAAAAGGGCAGACAGAACCCTAGGACAAATGGTAAAAGCAAAGCTATACAGAGAAAATCACACACAGAAGCGTACACATACACACTCATAAAAAGAGAAAAAGGGAAAAATATATATATCTCGTTGCTCCCAAAGTCCACCTCCTCAATTTGGGATGATTCGTTGTCTATTCAGGTATTCCACAGATGCAGGGTACATGAAGTTGATTGTGGAGATTTAATCCGCTGCTTCTGAGGCTACTGGGAGAAATTTCCCTTTCTCTTCCTTGTTCGCACAGCTCATGGGATTCAGCTTTGTATTTGTACCCGCTTCTGCGTGTAGGTCGCCTGAGGGTGTCTGTTCTTCGCTCAGACAGGATGGGGTTAGAGGAGCACCTGCTTCGGGGGCCCAGAGCCTCAATTTTAGACACCATCTAGATTTGTCCTCCCAAGGGTGCCCAGTTGCAACATGGCCTCAAGTGTACACATGGTTCCCTGGGTCCTTTTTTCGGAATCTGCTGCTCTCCCTTCCTATTCTCCTTGTGAAAGAAACACGGAGTAATTGCAGTGCTTTTCCCTTCCGATGCCAGCCTGTTGTTCTCAGCTCATTACCGTCTTCTTCCGCAGCAGCTGTTCCTCCCTCCAGACAGTAACTTCAGGCTTCCCTTGGCCTGGTTTTCCCTAATAAGATTTTCAGTCTTTCCATACACATCTCTGAACGACAGCCACGTTAGACTACATCCAGTACTCAGAAAAGTCCTCCAAGGTCTCTGGCACCGCAATTATTACATGCTAATTAGCATTTGATCAAGGAGAAAACTAAGTCAGTGATTCACCCAAATTCACTTGTCACTAAGGGATGGAAGAGGAAACTGATCCTAGATTTTCTAGCTCCAGATGTTTGACCCAGCCATTGCAACATCCTGACATATAATAGCAATGACATCAACAGCCATAAAAGCTGCTTACTATATGCTAAACACTCACCTGAGCTGCTATCATACACTACACCTCCTTTCACCCTCAAAACAATCCTATTTTCATGGAATAGGTAAATGATATTACCATCTCCATTTCACCTATGAGGAAAATGAGGTTCAGAGAGGGTATATGCACTCTGCAGACTGGTCACATAGTCAGGAAGTGTTGGAGCTGAGACCTGACCCAATGCTAGGCGATTGCTCTATCATGGTTCAAAATGTAGCTGTTATTCTAACAGAAGTCATTCCCATTTGTTGGTTTTATTTATGACATTATGTCCACAGGATGTACTGTCCAGAGCCACCATGACTCATATGGTATTTGTCTCCCATTCTCACCTGTCATATTATAAAACTTCAATTGCTTTATAAAAACACAGTTACTTCCCTATTCTCCCTGTTTTCTCAAGTAATACTGAAACATTTATTTCAGACAAATTCTCACTTGAAAACTCTCTTACAGACACCATAAACATGGGTCATCTGCCATTTCCTCCCGTCCAGCAGCATGTTAAATAGAGGAATGGAACTAGTATTTACTATCATAAATGGGTATCACAAACCCATTTTACAGATGAAGAAATAAGGTTCAGGAAATTTAACTCACCCAGAATCACACAACTTCCAAATGACAAAGAATTCAGATTCACAACTGCCTGAGTCCAAAGCAGAATGCTTTTTCCACCACACACGTCTGCATCCAATACAACAATGTATTGTGGAAAAAGCAGAGAATTTACCTTTTAAGCAACAATACAAAATTTCCAGACTGAGTCTTTTGCATTTCATCAGGATTTCTACTTTTTATTTATCTTCCCCCAGACCTCATAGGACCTCTTGGCCACTTTTCTCTGTGAAGCAGAGGCATTCTGAATATTAGTACTATTTTAAAATCTAAATACACATAATTACTAAGTACCAGAAAACAGACATCTAAAGTCATCAAACTTGTTAGAAAGACAATTTGCTACCCTGTACTGAGAAAATCATGTTTACTGCATATATTGATGGGGGGGGGGGAAGCAAGAAGATTTCAAAGTTAATATCCCCTCATAAATAATACATGGCAAAGCCTAACACACACACACACACACACACACACACAGACACACAGAGGCCTTCTCCTCTGGCTGCATCTTTGGGCCACTGGCGCCATCTATCGGCTGTGTGCCGCCTGCAGCAGTGCCTGGAGGTGGGAGCGGTGGAGGCGGTGAGGGTCCCAGCACATGCCTAGCCTGGTGTGACTGCTGCTCTCCAGACGAGAAAAGATTGAAGCTTAATGTCACACCAGATGTCCTTTAAGGGGATTCATTTCAAAAGACTGCTCTTGTTTTTCTTCAGAAAGGATGTCTTGTTCCGAACAGAGTGGCCATAAGGCGGAGAGATCTCCCCACAGAGGACAAGTACAGTGAAGATGTGATGCTACCACAGAAATATGGGCAGAAAAAAACAGGAGCCGGAAAAGAAGGCTTTGGCCAAGACAGCCTATGAAATGAGTAAGAGAGGAAGGAGAATGCAAAGAATTCTCCACGTGGAGAATGCCACGTGGCCAGCACAACAGTAAATCGTGATGGAAAGAAAGCTTGTTATCTGGTAGACTATATGTGAGGTGTTTGCACATCTTCAGGGCTCTCAACCTGGTCCTAAATGGATTTCAGGGGCCCTGTGAACCCCCTGAAATTTTATGCAAAATGGCTTTCAGGTGCTTTTTTTGTTTCTCAGTGGCAGATTCATAAAGTTCACTAGTTTATCCAAATTCCAACACATCAAAAGGTTAATAACCACCACCACTGTTACCTTGGAAGACTAAACCAAATCAGCAAAGAGCATGGAATTGGGAGTCATACAGGCCAGAGGTGAACCTCCTCTGCCACCCTTAACTGCCTGACCTTGAACATGCACTTATGGACACACAAATTCTCTACCTCTCAGTGTCCCCATTTTAGGAATGCAGATAAACTCCACCTGGGAAAAGGGAACTTGCCAGAGCTTAGACATCAGTGGATGTTGTAGCCAGACATCTAACCATGTGTCCTTCCCAAGCCTAGCAACTGCTTCACTAGTTTCCATTTTCTTCAATGAGAACCCTGCCCTGCCTGGTCCACTGTCAACACTGAAAGACAGTTCCTCGAGCAGGACCAGATTCATGAGCTTGTAACCTGTGCAGCTGTGCAGGGCTCCATGCTCAGAAGGGCCCCTGCACTTGGGGTTTAACGCTCTGTAGTCACCATCTTGAAATTCTTAATAATTGTGTCTTTGAATTTGTGTTTTGTAAGTCATGTCTGATGGGACAATGGAGCGTGGGGGAGGGGAGGGGCTTGGAACCTCAGCTCACACATGGTCCTGCCTCTTGCCACCTCCCCAGCTCCGTGACAGGCTTAGCCCTCCTTCCCAGACCCCTCACTCCCACACCTCACGTCCAGCCCTGCTCCCTCCTTCCCTGCCCCAGCTGGCTGCCAACAGCCCTCCACTCAGGGAAACAAGCCTCCACCGAGGGCAACAGCCACCAGGTCTCAAGGCCCTGTTCTGTCCCCTCCCTCCACCTCCTTTGAGGAGCCTGGGAGCAGGGGACAGGAGGGAAGGTACAAATAGGGGCTGATCTGGGGGTGGAGCAAAGCAGTGGCCATCCCCGCCACAGGCTAACAGCACCATAGTGAGTTTGCTGGGCAATTCAAAGAGGGCCTCTCATCCAACCCCAAAGCCAGCACCAGTCACATCCGTGCACAGAGGATGCAAATCCTTGGGGGATGCTCTTTGCCACAGAGGATTAGGGCAGGGGATCCACGGGAAGAGAAGGTGCACTACTGTACCATGCCAGGGCCTCACATTTTGGTTTTGCATTGAGCACCACAAATTATGTAGTGACCTTGTCCTTAAAGGAAAATATATGTATATTTTAATCCTGAGGAATAAATGCTAATAAGCTGCTATTACTTGAACTCATACCTTAAACTTCTTCCCGTTAAATCCTCTGTCTGCTGCTATTAGCACTCTGGCCTCACATTTATATAATATCAATTATTTGGGGGTGAAAGTGCAAACAAATAAAAAATTCGACTGTATCAGAAAAGAGACTACACATAACACTACATTAAGATGTCCCATCATATGGAACCATATGGTATTTCTATTGTAAAGATTGAGGGGAGAGAAATGGGCCAGTTGGGATAACGCTAACATTCTTTTGTCGTCCTTGCTGTCTCTTCTCCGCAGCGCTGTTCTGGTAGTTAGCACTGACAGGAAGGCCTGTTGGGGATTAGTTCCTTTTACAGACTAAACAGCAGAAAAGCTTGCTTGCTTGCTTGCTTTCCCTATTTTTTCTTGAGGAAATTGGCTGCAAGCTGTATTTTCTGGTCTCAGCCAGAGTGCTCAATCCATGGTACTTAAGAAATAACATGCATCTATTCATATCACAGGGAAAACTCAAAGACTCACCTACTACTTTCTTCCTTTTTCCCAATTCACATCTGAGAGGACTTGTTCAAGCAAAACTAGAAGTAGGGGAAGTTGTTTTCATGGCCCCATTCTCCCAATTCCAAGTCATCCTTTTCCACCTCAGATCTTTATCTACATTACTACCCAAGTGACCAGTTTAAAGACAAATATAGGGCTTTCCTGGTGGCGCAGTGGTTGAGAGCCCGCCTGCCGATGCAGGGGACACAGGTTCGTGTCCCGGTCCGGGAAGATCCCACATGCCGTGGAGCGGCTGGGCCCGTGAGCCATGGCCACTGAGCCTGCGCGTCCGGAGTCTGTGCTCCACAACGGGAGAGGCCACAGCAGTGAGAGGCCCGCGTACCGCCAAAAAAAGAAAAGACAAATATAATTACCTCATTTGTGTGACTACAAACCTAGTGGGGCTCCAGTGCTTCAAGAATCTGCTACCACTAACAGAACCATCCTGCCCCTGCCTTTGGGGTCCTGGAACAACTTACTATGAGGTAAGCAGAATATAGAAGATTTTATTAATTGCATTATAACACACACACACTCCATAGGAGCTAGACAAGGTCACAGTCCAAACCTAATTCGAAGAGAGAGGCTTTCACAAAACAAACAAACAAAGCAACCTGCCAATTCTGTGCCCCTCCCAAACCCATGGAACCAAAGGGTCAAAAGGAAAGCTCTCTGACCCTATCCTTTCAATATCAGAGACATTTAACACCTTGGCTTTATTTTTCAAAGAGAAGGTAAACTAAGTGTCTACGTCAGTGGGACCTAGTCCCTTGGTAGGAATACTAGAGATAACACAGGCTAATTAAAGCAATTAGCTGGGACAGGAGAAGGGCAAAAAGAAGCTTCTGTGCAGAGGCCTGGCAGGTTAGCTATCCAGCCTGTAGTAGGACAAAGAGAGGAGGAGAGCAAAGGTATCAGCAGCAATGACAGCTAGCTAGGGACGCCCCAAGAGAAATCTCTTTAATAGCTCCATTATAGCGCTCATCATACCCTATTATGCTCACATGCTCAACTGTCTATCACCCCTACTAGGCCGTGAATTCCTTCAGGGCAGAGACTCTGCTTGCTTCTTGCTACCCCAATGCTCACGACAATTGTGGGCTCTATTCCCAACTGCCTATGGGGGTGGTAAAGGCTTGAGAATACACATCTTTAATTGAAATCTGGGCCACTGAATTTTCTTAAGACAATTTCACCCTGGAGAATCAAAATCATATTGTTTTTTCCCTTTCATACAATTTCCCAACTGCCAGTCCTAAGAGCAGCAACAGTTTGTTCTTAGCACCCAGATTGGAGCCTGGTTGTGAGCACGTACGCCACACATTTCATTAGGACTAGCCCCAAATTACCGAATTTGAGCACCCTCTGACCAGGAGAGGAAAAGGTTTATGACCTCTAAATGGAACTTAGAAGCGTCAGCCAATTCCGTAGCCCCACCCAAGTGCATCCACTGTCTGTCTGAAGCCTTGATGGACCGGCTGGCATATTTCATTGGCAGCCAGCCTCCAGTAGCCTCACTCCACCTAAGGCAGACTATTCCAAAGAACAGGACGAATAGGGCTTCAGCGTGGAGCTCCCTCCTCCCCCCAGTTTCTGTCGGAAATACCAATATAGACCAACTGTCCGATTTTCTATGATCCACACCACAACTGGTGAATATTCTACCTGCCATCTGTCTCTTTTTTTCCTGTCAGATTTCTCACAAGGCAAAGGAAACTGATTGTGTTTTTACATATAAATTAAATTGATACCAGTAACAAACATCTGACTGAGGTGTACAACTTAATGAATGCAGCCTGTTCAGGATAATCATGTCTGCACAAGATGGAGTGGCAGTCATCTATCAGAAATGGCAGGCCCTGCCGCCTGCCCGCTCCCAGCTTGGAGCTGATCTCAGCAGCCCTTGGAGTGTCTACTGTTCTCTCTGTCCTACACATGTTTCCTCTGGAGTATGGATGTCATGGGGATGCCAAACCTTGTAGAGAGCCTGTCCTCGGACTGGCAGTGAAGTCCAGTGGGAAGAGCACCCACTTTGGGGCTAGGCAGAGCTGGGTGCAGATCCCCACTCTCAACTTAAAGAAAAATGCACGACATGAGAGCTGTGAGTTTAAGTTTTACTCGGGGTCTCACTGAGAAACATAGACCAGAGATGGCTCTGAGGAACTGCTTGCTCTGAAGAGGTAGGGGTGGGGCCACGGTATACACGAATTTTTTGGCTAGGAAATACATGCAGTCAAGCATACATCTTGGTAAAAGATTACTGCTAAGCATAAAGAACAGATATCTCAGGTTAATGATTTTAGTGCTTTTCTACTTATGGGAAGATGCAAGAATCTGGGGTCATTGAAATTCTTCTGGAGATACACATCTAACTATCTAGGGCACCATTTATTCAAAGAACAGAGTGCCTCATCCTGTTTTTCATCCTGAATTCCTCTCAGGGTGCAGTGTAGGTGGGCAACTGCAGTGGGTTGCACCTTAACACTTGTAGAACCAGATGATGAGTGATACTCTTTGTTCTTGTTTTTTTGTTCACACCACTCTGAGTACTAATAGTAGGATGCACTTAGACAAGTCACTGGTCTTCTCTAAGCCTCACCTTCCTTAATATGTAATTCAAGTTTTGCAATACCTACCTTTGAAGATTCTTATGGGATCAGAAATGAGGTCTGTAAAGCACGTGGCTTGCTACTGGCCTTCCATAAGTGGTAGTCAATGGTAGACTGTAAATAGTCATGTGTGTCCTGGTTAGTGCGCATCATCAGAAAATCTTCAAACGATAAATGCTGGAGAGGGTGTGGAGAAAAGGGAACCTTCTTGCACTGTTGGTGGGAATGTAAATTGATACAGCCAGTATGGAGAACAGTATGGACATTCCTTAAAAAACTAAAAATAGAACTACCATAAGACCCAGCAGTCTCACTACTGGGCATATACCCTGAGAAAACCAAAATTCAAAAAGACACATGCACCCCAATGTTCACTGCAGCACTATTTACAATAGCCGGGTCATGGAAGCAACTTAAATGCCCATCGACAGACAAATGGATAAAGATGTGGTACATACATACAATGGAATATTACTCGGCCATGAAAAGGAATGAAATTGGGTCATCTGTAGAGATGTGGATGGACCTAGAGACTGTCATACATAGTGAAGTAAGTCAGAAAAGGGAAAACAAATATTGTATCTTAAGACATACTTGTGTAATCTAGAAAAATGGTATAGATTAACTGGTTTGCAAGGCAGAAATAGAGATACAGATGTAGAGAACAAACATATGGACACCAAGCGGGGAAAGGGAGGGGTGGGATGAATTGGGAGATTGGGACTATCATATATACGCTAATATGTATAAAATAAATAACTGAGAACCTGCTGTATAGCACAGGGAACTCCTCTTCGCTGTACAGTGGAAACTAACACAACATTGTAAAACAACTATTCCCCAATTTAAAAAAAAAAGGCATGTGTGTCAACCTCCATTAAAAAACTACATCTGGGGGCTTCCCTGGTGGCGCAGTGGTTGAGAGTCCGCCTGCCGATGCAGGGGACACGGGTTCGTGCCCCGGTCTGGGAAGATCCCACATGCCACAGAGCGGCTGGGCCCGTGAGCCATGGCCACGGAGTCTGCACGTCCGGAGCCTGTGCTCCACAACGGGAGAGGCCACAACAGTGAGAGGCCTGCGTACTGCAAAAAAAAAAAAAAAAAAAAACTACATCTGTATTGTTATTGCCGTTATTTTTAATCATTTTAGTATATTATTTGGGAGTATAGAAGACTTTTCCAGAATGAGATTAACAGGATTAGAATGGAAGGGTAATATCCACTTGATGGAATGAAATAAAGAATCATCAGTCATGTAATATTCAAGCAGCCTTTTTCCTATGTTAGCTAGGTCCTTTATTTTAGTTCATTTCAATCCCCTTAGCTACAAGCAAAAATAAGGAAAATGGGATTTTAACCATAGAGCCAGACTTCACCTAGAGGAGAACACTGCTAAAAGCCTGGAATGTCATTCAAGATTCAACAGAGCCCTAGCAACCCAGTTTTCCTGTCGCTCCCTCAGCAGCCAGGTTCACTGAGTCCAGTCTTCTGCCACTCAACACTCCCCTTACGGACTCGTCCTGCTCCTCTTGTTCTCACTGACACTGGATCCCCTTTCTGACCTTCTCAAGGTTTCTGCTTATACACAGCTTCTACTCATTCATGGCTCTGACTGCTCACGACTTCTACTGCTTCATGAAGTCCTGTTTATACCTCTCATGGTGCCCTTTTTGTGTTCTCTGCCTCCACAGTCAACTGCCAATTCTACATCTCATATTAAAACTCCCCAGTGGAGAAGAACTTATTGTTCAGTTTATCACTGTCAAAGATAATCACCATCAACCGAGCGGGGAATACCTTATATCAGGCTACCTCAAATCAGATACCTACCAGCCTCAATTCAGATATCAACCCCTGTCCAGTCAATTATGGTCAGGACCTCAGAATCAAACTCTACCTATGCACAGGAACCCCTAGGGCTGCTTCCATCTACAGTAGGCTTGGCAGGCACTCAGCACAATAGATTCCTCTCCAAAACATCTATTTCCTCAGGCATTTTTATTTCAGAGAGGGCTTGTTACATGAAACAGAGAATTGATTACTGCACCAGAGATCATAGTTATTATACAGGATTGCCTGTTTCAGAAATTTCAGAGTAAATCAGAACAACAAAATGCCATTCCTAAACCATGTCCTTTGGAACAGGGAGCTTTTGAATCATAAAAGACTTTGTACTTATTTGCAAATCCAACAAAGTTAATACAAAATCCACTTTCAGAGTTTGGATAGAGGGTTCACAATGTTACCAAGTAAACTGGGAAATGTTCCAGGTGCTGTGTCATAGAAGCAGGGTGTGATACCTGACTTACTCTCATTCTCAATCCTGTAATGGGAACTCCTCCATTCAATAAGTACTTATGGGTCAGATACTAACAAAAAAGCAACTGCTTACTGATTGTTTTGATACCTATGGATGATGAGAGACAATCTCAAAATAGCTTTGGTGGATGCCAGGTGGTGAGCCTTGTGAAAATTGGTAAAACAATTGCATTTCATGCCTGAAATTCACACCTCTAATCGTGATGTTCCACTGCTTTATTTCTTGGCAACACATCCTTAACTGATTGCATTGCAGCACAAAAGACTAACAACTCAACAAAGCCAACTCTCTTTGCTTGTAATCTGGATAAATTTCTGTTTTATTCTGTCAAGAAAGAAGTGTGAGGGAGCGGAAAAAAAGTTGGCCAAACCAGGAGCTTTTTTTTAAATTAATGTTTGGGAGCATCATACTGCGCTTTATGGTAGTTGAAGGCAATTTGCTTGACTTATTAAATGATGAAAAGCAAAGTAACATTGTTTTATGAATGATCACAAGGTCAGAGGACTCAAGGGTGGTATATAGCAACAGGAACAATCTCGCCTGCTAAATGCTGCTGAGAGCCATTACCCAGATGTCATTCTTATAAAAGAAGTAGTCTAACAATTTCATGTCTCACACAGGCTGGACAGACCATATCTGAGCAGCCCCAGTGTGGTGCTTTTGTAATATAGAATTTGTTGAATGAACGGCATGAAGAGGCTTAGTAGGTACCTCCATGATGCCCCAGGCAACAAAGTCCTTTTGCTTAGAAGAATAAATTGAAATGATCTACTTAAGGGGCTGTCTCTCCAGTTAGAAGGAGGGGACCCTTCATCTCTATTGTCTCAGTGCCTAGTAGATAGTCAATGCAAGCTTTTTGAATTACATGGGGTGGGGTTCAGCTCAGATATCTCACATACCTCTTATGAGGGATTACCGATAACATTTGGAAACAAAAGGGTTAGCTAAGGACGACTTACTGGGGTGAGTGTATAGTTCCTTATAAATTCATATATATGTACATATATGATCTATAATATAAATATCACATGTATATTTATATGCATTTATACATACATATATCATAAACTATACAGTGGGTTCTGGTATCACCAGAATGACTGGGTCTATTTGGGGGTCAACCCAAACTGCCTCTCTGCTCATTCACTGCTGATTTTCTTCTTGTTAGAGACTGTTCTACACTTGAATTGCCCCAGATTGGCTTAAAATTTCCATCCTCAGCATTACTAAGGATTGTCCCACCCTCACCCAAAGTGACACTTTTCAACCTAACTTGTTAGCTCAAGAAGAGCTGTCCTGGGCTGGGTCTTTAAGCAGTTCCTCTGCTCTTGGGAGGCTGCTTAAAGAGTTGGGAAGAACACTTGCAAAATACACAGTCAAGGACTTGTGTCCCTAGTTACTTAATTTCTTTAAGTTTCTATTTCTTCTTCTCTACAATGAGCATAATAATGTAGCTATCTAGTAGGGATATTGTAGAGATTAAATTAGATTATATGTAAAGTACTGAATAGAGTTTGGGGCACACAATAAACCCTTTAAAAGCAGTAGTTACTTTTAATCACCATTTTTTCCACATGATTATCTTCTCTGAACATTCTGACTTATAAGTCATAGGACTGAATCCGTTTCTGCTCTTCTAAGAGGGTGAAGTGAACAATGTAGCTACTTTTCATTAGCATGTGAACTAAAAAACCAGAGCCTCTCCCAGGCAGAGACCACCTGGTATTTCTTCTCTAATATTATGAAACACAGTCCCCATTCCTGATTGTGTAACTACTTCAAACTCAGCATGGTATGGGCTACACTTCAAGGTCTCAGCAAACAGGATTATTGATTGTCATATAATCCCTTAATTTATAGATGAGAAGAAAAGGTCTTGAACTCTGAATCTTTGGGACAGTGAGTCTGATTCTCTCCTTGAACCAACCTAAATCCCAAATCTCAGGTATGGACATCCTCAAATATTTCCTTTGGCAGATATTAAATGAGTGCCCATTCTGTGTGAAGTGCTGTGCTGGATCCTTCCCTGATGCCCTAGCTTGGGTCACCTGTCCTTCTCGTGTCCCACAGAAACCAGGATATGACTGAACTGGCCTATCACACACGCTGCATCAAAACTGCCTGTTTACTTGTCTGACACTCTTTATGTAATACCAGCTCTTTTAACCAATCTCTACTTCATCAACTCTCAGATTAAGCATTCACCTCTACAGCCTGCTGACTGAGGACCACTGACGCTTAGGACTGATAGGCTGTTTGCCTATCAGTGTTCACACATTTTCTGCTCCCGACATCTAGGTTGTGAATTTGCCAAGAACCAGTGATGCTTGCTCCCAAATCTTTTTCTGCTTATTATAGCTGATATTGTAATATATAATTTAATTAACTATTAGAAGCCCTTTAAATATGGGTACAAAAAGAGGGCTGTTATATCAATAATACTAAACAGAATGTTTTGAAAAGACTCAATGAAGGTGAGTCATCTTTTAAATGCTATTAAATTAGCAATGAGAGAAAAGGTTTTTAAAAATTGGGAAAAAAATATATAAAATCTTTTAAAGATTGTGCATTTGGTTTGCTTGGCAAGTACCTAACTTTTAGAACTATTTTAAAGAAACAGAATTTGGAAATTGTAAGCAGTGCAATGCGGGTGGGATTTATGCACGTAAAATGGCAAGACCTCCTATCAGCAGACGCAAAGAGAAAAGTGACCCTACATTAAAAGATTGATGATTAAATATGCCCTCCACTGTTATAAGTTAAAATGTTTTAGGTACGTATACATCATTTTAATGGTACTTTAAGCAATTGTTTCAATTAACCAAACAATAACTTATATGAATCACATAGTCTCACATTGCCTTGGTTATACAATGTATCCCAAGTCTAATACAGTGGTTGAAACATCGGTGTGTGGGGGGGACAGTGGAAAAGAGGAAGGGGGGAGGGAGAGAGAGAAGAAGGAAGGAAGGAAGGGAGGAAGGGAGGGAGGGAGGGAGATAGAGAAAGGAGTGACCTTGAGTGATTTAAGTGAAAATTTGGTTCTTAGGCTGCCAAAGTGGCAGGTTAGGAAGATGTAACACTTTTCAAGTCCGTCACAAGGTGAGAAGGGCTTAGTTTGCCCCTATTCTCCCCCTGACCCCAGCCAAAAAAAAAAAAGTTTCAAGTCAAAACTCAAAAAATTTGAAAAGATTCTCTCCGACTACTGCTTCTCCTGCATTTATTATTTATGCTCTTCTTCCAAACTTCTGCAAATTAGTCCATTGTGCATGCAGGAAGAGTTGGATTTTACATATCTCCACAGCCAGAGGAAGGTGAGAGAAGAGTCTAAAACTAGCACAGGAGGAGGTAATTCTGACCTGACAACTTCCAGCTCCAGATGTGTCGAAGGTTAGGAAGTTCCTCTTTTATGCATAATTGTTGGGGTGAACAAGAGAATAGGAAACTAAGGAAAACTAACCCTAATTAAGCCTTACTGCATCCCAAGCCCTGTACCAGTCCTTTGCTTATTTAATCTTACAGTGATCCTGTGAGGGAGGCATTGTTATCCTCACTTTATAGGGGGGAGAACGGACCCACTGAAGTCAAGTCGTTTGCTCAGAATCACACAGCTGGTAAAAGGAAGGAAATACCTGCACCTTCCCTCACCCCACCTTGCTCCCCAGCCTCATCCCTGATATGCTTGGGCCAGTTGGAATTGGTTTGCATTAAGTGCTGAGCCCACGAGAAAATCTAGAGATTTAAAATTTTGTCTAGTCATGACCAAGAGCAGAAACATAAGGAAAGAAACAATGAAGCACACCCACTGTCTCCATTCTCATCACAATGCAAGCATCACTGTCTGGCACTCCAAATTACATGCGGTGTGAAGGATCACCTGAGTACAGTGGAGGGTCCTTGTACATATTTGGGTAATTAGGGATGGGATTCTTCTAACCATTCATTGACCAAAGCAATTCCTATCACAGAAGCTTCTGCTCACACACCTTTTTTTGTTTGTTTTTTTTTCTTTTTGGCGGTACGCGGGCCTCTCTCACTGTTGTGGCCTCTCTCGCTGCGGAGCACAGGCTCCGGACGCGCAGGCTCAGTGGCCATGGCTCACGGGCCTAGCTGCTCCACGGCCTGTGGGATCTTCCCGGACCGGGGCACGAACCCATGTCCCCTGCATCAGCAGGCGGACTCTCAACCACTGCGCCACCAGGGAAGCCCTTGTTTGTCTTTAAATCTGCATGAAAACAATTTCCCAGGGTAAGAATCCCACCTGGAGGATGAGAGCAAATCTGGACCATCCCTCCACAAAATTGTAAAGGAGATAAACTATACAAAGGCATAATGCAGAACAAATGCTCAAAAAATACTTCTAAGTATGAACTTTATGGCATGATTATATTGAATCCTCAATAACAACCCTCTGAGAGAGATGCTATTATTATTCCCATTTTGTTGATAAGGTAACTGAGGTTTCAAAGCCAATCATTTTTCTGAATTCACTCTGCTATTAAGTATTGACGAGGGAATTAAAACTCAAGTTTCCATGAACAAATTTCGGACTTTTAAGGGGTATTATATACTGCATATCTAAGCAATAGAAATACTAAAAGACTGACTAATGGGCTCAGAAGTCAAAACATTATCCTTTGCCTCTAGCCCCAATCCCAAGAAACTCCCAAGCCTGGATGCTTCCTTCACCCCTTTTTGTGCTACTATGCTCTCCCTAGAAACTATGAAACTCCTGTCACAAGCAATCTGACTTAAGCCCATTCACACTCAAGTGTAAATAAAGTTTAATCAATAAGGCTTAAGCTTTATTTATTCATTTAAATTGATTATTTAAGCTTAAAAATAAAACTTAAGTAAAAATTCATTATTTCTTTACCAATGCAATTAATTATTCACATCTAAATTAAGATAAACAAGGCTTAATATATCAACCCTGGATAGAAAGCCCCAGTCAGGTCTGGGTTGGCTTTGGGTTCTCCTTCCTTCTCTCTGCCTCAGTGGTCTACTTTCTCCCTTTCCTCTAGGCTGCCACCACCTATCCCATGCCTCAGGAGTCTTCTCCCCCAAGCCCATCTCCAAAATAGGATACCATCTCCCCAGCAAGCCCAATTCTTATAATTTTTGAGAGAAATTCACAGACCCTTTGTGATTTAAGAATTCCCTTATGCGGTACAAAGGATAAATAAACAGAAGATAACATGGGGTAATGTGGCAGGTTTTATTTTCTAAGATAGCCACAATATCTCCCAGCCACATACTCTTATTAAAATGTGACCCTGGCACCCTTCTCATTAAGTAGCAAAGTCTTGTGTCTACTTCTTTGAACCTGAGTGGATCTTCATGACTGCCTGACAATAGAGGAGGGTGGAGATGATGCTGTGTGACTTCCCATTAAACAAAATGCCATAACCTTTCTCCTTGTTTTCTGACAACAATTGCTTTTAGAACTCAGACATCACGCTATCAATAACCCCAAATCAGCCCATGGGGAATGACCATATTGAAGAAGTCACAGTAGGTATTCTGGTCAACAGATCAGCTAGACTGGTTTTCTGTCCTCCCCAGCCTCACAATCCTTTAACTACTATCCAGTTGACAGTGTAATATTATTGCCTTATTTCTTATCTCCCAACAGGACTGAACTTATTGAAAGTAATCAGATCTAGACCCTAGTTCAATGTACATAGTAGCACTGTTAAAATGGGTTTTT
This sequence comes from Pseudorca crassidens, assembly GCF_039906515.1. Taxonomy (NCBI): domain Eukaryota; kingdom Metazoa; phylum Chordata; class Mammalia; order Artiodactyla; family Delphinidae; genus Pseudorca; species Pseudorca crassidens. The sequence continues at coordinate 60,625,007 of NC_090304.1, forward strand.
TTAATTCAATAACTAAATGAAATATTAATTCTTAGTTGTTGGTCAAAGAAGGTTACCTGAGAAAGGTGACATTTGAGCTGGGTATAGAAGAATGGGTTAAACTGGAACATTCTAAGGAGAGAATTCTATTTGCGTAAAAACAGAGACAGCAAACTGATGGGCATTTATGGAGGACAGCAAAATATGTGAAGTAGGAACACAGATCATATGGGAAGAAACAGTGAGAAGAATGTGGTAAGGTAGGGTGTGATGAGTCATGTATTGATATAAATGAGTCTTTAGAATCTCAACTTCATTTGGTGGCCATTGGGAGATACTGAAAACTTCTAAGAAAGGAAAACATGATACCGATATTCCCTAAGTCACATTTCCAAAGTTTAAATCACTTGTTCACGACTTAAGTGTTGATCTAATTAATCACATCTTACATAAATGTTTGGACACGTTGTTTCCATACTTAATAGTCAACGATGTTAGGATTCCTGGTCAAAATCATGTTCCTGAGCTGAACAAGTGCTAATCCTTGGCTTTCTCTGAGAACCTGGGATGTGCTTAGAAATAACTGGCACCTTTTGACAAGTTTTCCATGTCCCGGTGCAACGGAGCTCCAGATGGAATCACCAGCCAGGCCTTCCCATATGCCCCTCAGCAAAGGTAATGTGATGAAAGAATCATTATCCAGAGAGAAGCAGAATATTAACTCCAGCAGCACCTCAGACAGTGCTTTGCAAAGACTCCTTTCCAAATAGCCTGAAGCTGATGTTTGACAAGTGCAGGCTGGGACCAGCTTCCCTTATTTGTGGCTCTGAAGGAAAACTGTGAGATTTTAACATGATTTCTAAATGACATCCAGCTTTATCGCTAAAAACAGATTCTTCTTGTAGATCCAATTCATGTGTATTCATCAAACACGTAGAGAAAATCTACTATAAGCCAGCCATTTTATACACACTACTTCATTTAATTCTTTCTTCATAAGAGATGGGTCAATTATAATACCTGTTTTAGAGATGATGAAGCCTAAGTTCAAGGACATTAGATAATTAGGCCAAGGTCACACAGTCAGTAAAAGCTAGTTCCAAACACTGGTGGCTATATTTTTTTCCTCCTCTACTCACCAATTCTGTCTCTATGTGACAGGAATCAGATTGGGAGTACAAAATTGAATAAGATGTCATCCTTCCAAAAAAGGGCCTCACAAACTATGCAGAAGACAATAGGTACGCAAAGAAGAAATAATTAAGAGCCAAATAGAAAGACCAATAAATGTAGTAGAAGCATTAAAAAAAAATGACTAATTACTTCCACTCACAAAAGATCTGGGAAGGCCTTACAAAGGAGAAAAACTCAACGTGGATTTTCATGAAAGAACAGGATTTTGATTGATGGTGAACTAGAAGACCACTAAGTGACCACCCTTGGAGTTTTGAGGTGGTACTGAGCTGTCAAACAGACCTGAGTCCAACAGAAATCTCAGGATCAATTCTAGATATTGGAGGTGTCAGATACATATCTAAAGAAACATACTTATTGTGCATAAAATGTAAAACAATATATTGGAAGACTAAGAAAAAGAATAGCATGTATTAATAAATTTAAAATCAAACAAAATTAGCAAACCCAGTGCATCAATTCATAAAGGGGTCTAGGAAAAAACCCAGCCGACATGACTAAGTTTCCTTTCTTCTAGGAATGCAAAAAATCCCTTAATGTAATTCACCAAATAAAATATTCCAGGAGAAAAACCTAAACAGAACACAATTTTAATTAATATTCCTTTTTGGTTAAAACTCTCAGCAAATTAGGAGTTGAATAAAATTTCCTTAAACCGATAAAGGATATCTACCAAAACAAAATACAAACAAAAAAGACATATTCAAAGATAAAATGTTAAATGTATCTCCCTCTAAAATCAAGGAGACACTTTGCTGTAGAGCAGACACTAACACAACATTGTAAATCAACTATACTCCAACAAAAAAATTTTTTTAACTTTATAAAAAATGACAAAACAGGAACTGAAATAATACCATCGATAAATTGCAATTATCATGAAAAAATAAAATAAAATCAAGGAGATAACAAGGGTGCCCATTATCACTGTTAATCTTTAATACTGCACTTAAGGTAACTGTCCAGAATAATTACACAAGAAAGAAAAAAAGATGTGTAAGCACTGCATTGAAATGAAGAAACAAAACTATCACACTTCGTAAAAAAATTAACAACAGAAACCTCAATTAAATAGAGTTGGGAGACCAGAGGGGGAACTCTTACACCCTACCACAATAGCAGAGCCCTACAAGGGGAAGAAAAGCCCCCTTCACTCCTGGCAAGAACTCAGCCAATGAAAAGCCACGGACTCTTTGTTTACTATAGCCCTCCCAACTTCCTTTTCCTCTCTATAAAAGAATTCTACTCTCCTTTTTGGCTTGAGACTTGCACATGACTCTCCATGGTTGCAGACCCCAAGTTGCAATTCCCTGCTTATCCCAAATAAACCCTTTTTTGTTGTCATTGTTGCTGGAGAAATAATTGGCAGTCTATTTGTTTTAGGTCAACAGGTTGATATGAGTATCTACTTAGAAAATTCAAAAGAAACTTCAGACAGATTAGCAGAATGAATATTCTAATTTGAGAAGAACAGAACTTGGCTAAACTTTTAAAATTCGACTCAATATTATAAAGTCAGTTTTCTCCAAAACTACCAAATTTCAATCAAATCTCAACAAGTTTTTCTTGTGACTTTACAAGCTAATTCTAAAATATATTTGGAAGAACAAAAGCTAAGAAAAATTATCCAAGTATGCTATATGGAAACAGAGTTATATTACAGATCAATGGGGAAAGTATAGTCAAGACTTTCTTACAACAAGATGCATGAACTACAAAATCTAACAGGACAGTATTAATAAATTTGATTACATTATATTTAAAACAACTTAATCAAAAGAAGCTATGAAGAAAATTTTTAAATAAACCATGAAATGGCAGAAAATACTTATTCTAAAAAAATTATCCAGAATATATTAGGTTGAACAATATAAAACTGCCATTTTTAGAGGTGAAGAAAGGTCAAACATTGACAGTTAATTTGGTTAAATCTAATATAAAGAATTCCTATAAATCATTAAAAGAAAGCTAAGAAGGGAGTGACATCAGCATCATGGCTGCATAAGGCGTCCCTCACTTTTTGTCCACTTACCCTCCCAACAACAAATACCAGCATCCATCTAGAAACAAAAGCGTGTGAGAGGTGTGGGATTTAGCACCCTACACCGAGGAACCCAGGGGAGTCTCACCCACCTGTGCATCAAGTAATAGGCCAACAGACCACAGTCCCGGCTGTAGACCCTGAAAAGTGACCTGTGAATCAGCTCTAGTCCCTCTGCATCAACGTCCAAATCCCTGGAGAACACTGACTGAGACAATCACCCATGTTAGGGCAGAGACAGCCTTTGTAGAAGTCCAGGTTCCCAGAGAAGAACCAGCAAAACAGTACAAGTTTGGAAGCCCTGGAGTGGGTAATATAATAGGGAAGAACAAATCTGACTCCATATTAGATCTGTTTCTTTTACTTAAACCTTTGTATTCTTTTGCTTTTGCTTAGAGTTAAGAATGTTGCCTATAACCTGAAATATACAGGACAGCTGATTCTCAAGGCTCTGACCTTTAAGAGTATAACACTTTTCCATTCATATGGAGATAAAAAGTTGCAAAACAGAATAACATTTGTCTTATCGGAGGTTTACAGGAACATCGTGACCTGACCTCCATGGACAACTGCAAGAACAAAGGATTCTGACACCAAGAAAATTTTAACACCCAACCATGCCCCAACTCATCTTGCCTTTAAAAATGCTTTGCTGAAACCACGTGCTTGTGTTCAGTAACAGTAAGAACAGTTTGGCTTTACCTGCATCACCCCTTCTTCAATGTGGCGGAGTTCAGGGCCGAGAGATCTTCCTTGGCCCCCGATTTCTCCCTTTGGGGGAAAGAGAGCCGGTGAGTGACACCTGGCTTCCCCAGCTCTGCTGATGCCGCTGAAGAGGATCATTTCTCTCTCAGCCCCACCTTCTAGAGACGGGTTCCAATGAGCCACTGTGGACACCAGAATACAGGGACGCTCAAGTCCCTTATAGGAAATGGCGCAGTACACTTGGCCCTCCATATCGGAGGGTTCTGCATCCACAGTTCCACAAACAACAGAATGAATTTTGATCGGAGGTTGGTTGAATCCCCAGATGCGGAACCAGCTGATACAGAAAACCAGTCCAGTGCATTAAATCAGGAGCTCCAAGACTGTGGGATGCGAAGAGTCTGGGAAAGTACCCAGGACTCTCAGAGGGCACTGAAGGGACACAGAGCTTATTAAGTGTATGGTGGACTCCATCTAGAAGCCTGCCCACCAGCTGCTGGGACAGCCCACCGATGACAGCCCAGCTGACCCACACACACTCCTAGCGCCACTCGTGCTGACTCTGCAGTGGGAAACTGTGTGCCCTCCTGAAGGTGGTGGCGAGGGACGGCTCTGGGAGATGACCAGCGATCACTTGCAGAAAACAGGCTCTAATCTGTGGGCAAGGTTGACACCACAAAGTTGAGCTGTAGCGCCACCTATGAGAAAACAAAAGAGGCTGTCAGCGTGGTGTGTTGTAGGATGGAGAGAAGGCATGCAAGCTTAAAACATTCTGCCACAAGAGGGAGAAAGAAATCTGGAGCAGGTGTGGCCACGGAAGGTCTGAGAAAGCCTCAGAATCTCTAGCAGGGCAGATGGAAGGTATTTCTCCCTAGAAGTCAGTAAAAACTGGAGGAGGTGACTGCCACTTCAACTGTGAAGTCAATGATGCAAAGCTCAAAGGAACATCAAAATCAAGGTAATGTAACACCAAAGGATCACAATAACCACTCGGTAACTGAACCCAGAGACAAGGAGACCTGCAATTTACCCAAAAAAGAATCCAAAATAGCTGTTTTAAGGAAACTCAGTGAGTTACAAGAAAACACAGAAAGGGCTTCCCTGGTGGCGCAGTGGTTGAGAGTCCGCCTGCCGATGCAAGGGACATGGGTTCGTGCCCCGGTCCGGGAAGATCCCACATGCCGCGGAGCGGCTAGGCCTGAGAGCCATGGCCGCTGAGCCTGCACGTCCGGAGCCTGTGCACCGCAATGGGAGAGGCCACAAAAGTAAGAGGCCCACGTACCGCAAAAAAAAAAAAAAAAAGAAAGAAAAGAAAAGAAAACACAGAAAGACAATTCAATGAAATCAGGTATATATGTGTTATATATAGAAAATGGAATATTATTTAGCCATGAGGAAGGAAACCCTGCCATTTGTGACAGATGGATGAACCTTGAAGGCATGATGCTAAGTGAAGTAAGTCAGACAGAAAAAGACAAATATTCCATTTATATGTGGAATCCCAGAAACAGAGAGTAGAGTTGTGGTTACCAGGTGTTAGGGGGTAGGGGAAATGAGGATAATGGTCAAAGAGCACAAACTTCCAGTTATAAGATGAAAAAGTTCTAGGGGTCTAAAGTACAGCATGGTAATTATGGTCATAGTATTGTATTACATATACTTGAAAGTTGCTCAGCGAGTAGATCTTAAATGTTCTCAACACAAAAAGGAAATGTACTTATGCGACGTGCTGGAGGTGTTAGCGAATGCTATGGTGGTAACTATTTTGCAATATGTAAGTATATCAAATAAACACGCTGTACACCTTAAACTTACACAATGTCGCATATCAATTCTATTCAATAAGTTTGAAAAAAAGAAAAAGCTAAGCAGTCTTATAGGAAAATGACTAACAGACATAACCAGCATTTCACAGAAGTGTAAGCAACTGGTCAGTCGATAATTGAACAGGCAACAAACACTAGAATCAGGAAAATAAAAATTAAACCTAGAACTATATGCAACCTCATGTCCTTTAGATTGGCAGAAGTTATAAAATCTGACAATAACAAGAAAAGCAGAGTGGTCCAAGCATTGCAAAAGGAATAGAACAAAGAGACTTTTCATTCAGCACTGGTTTTCCATTTTGGAATCAGCCATTATTGCTCCTTGCCCTTTTAATCCCATCTCTCTCCAGGACAAAAGCAAGAACAGAGGGCATACCTGGGCATTATACTGGAGAGCTAGACTCTTGTAACCTGTGCAACATTCACATTTTTTCAGACATGACAAGAACAGTAGATACAAAATTGTTGTACTCTACTTTAAAACAGGAAGCCTATACTTTAAGGCAGTGGTTCTCAAACTTTGTACCAGAATCACCTGGAGAAATTCAGATTACTTGGTTCCACTCTCAGCATTTTCTGATACAGGTGTTTGTGATAGGGCCAAGAATTTGCATTTCTAACAAGCCCCTAGGTGATGCTGATGCTGTGGTCTGTGATGATGATGATGATGTGTTCTGGGGACCACACTCTGAGAACTCTCGCTCTAGAGAATGAACTTTGGTATATTATAGGCTGAGAAGAAAGGAATGATGCAATGGAAGGGAAGTTAGCATTTATTTGGGGCCCACTATGTGCCAGGCAGTGTGCTTTTAAATAAGTCACTAATAGTCACAGCAAATCTGTAAAGCAGGTGTTGTTAATCCCATTTCACAGACGAGGAAATAAGGCTCTCAAAGGTTATACCTTTTCCAGTATCCCACAGGTAGTATATGACAGAAAAGATTAAAATGTAGGTCTATCTGACTACAGCTCTGATATTCTTTGCCCCACACTCCATGACCCTCAATGAGACAAAACATCCTCTAATATTGGTATCACTGGATAAAATGTGAGCAGGCCACAGTTGCCTGGTATGTGCCAGTGCAGTCAATATACATAAGCTGGAAGTGTAGAACCTAAATAATGAAGGTAGAGGTGGCATTCCAGGAAAACAAAAATACTAGCCCAGCCCTAAGGGCTATCCTCATGCTAATGTGAAGAGTAAAGAACATTGTAGATATTCCCATATATTTTTTCAAGTTTTATAGAGAACTGTGAACACACAATTATGCTTATTTAAGATATAAACAAACTTAATACAATTTATTTCAGTTTATGTTATCTTTTTAGCAAATGCTTATGCTATTTATGTAAAGTCTCAAAATAAAGGATTCCAACAGAGGTTATTGAGAAGACATCACTCAATGGAACGGACCCAATATCTTTCTCCAGTCCTTCTCTGGTTGGAGCACTGATGAAATTAGAAATGTTTAAAAAACAAACTCAACTCTTACTCTTAATGTCTCATGTTTCCATGACCATAGGTGCTATGGAATACAATAAGGAGTGCTTTTTCCTTTTTTTTTTTTTTTTTCAGCCATCCCACATGGTTTGCATGATCTTAGTTCCCGGAACAGGGATTGAACCCAGGCCCCCCGCAGTCAGCACGGAGTCCTAACCACTGGACTGCCAGGGAATTCCCAGGAGTGACTATTTATGCCAGATTCTTCAGACTCCTCTTAAAGCTCAGGTAGAAATCCCTCCTCAGGGATATTTGAAGTGGGAACTGACAGCCAGAGCTCTTTAAGGTGTCTGTGGTTTCTGAATAGGATTACACTACACCTTGTGTGTGTAGTAGTAGAAGAGGCAAGGCATTAAGCAATGCAAACATTTATTACTATTTAAGCTGTATGTTAACATCACATACATCTCTGCAACTCTACAAAAAACTAAAAGGATCAAAATGGCTCACTTGATTTTGTAGTGCTTGCTCGCGTGAATAACACTCTACCTCTGTTATCTCTTTAAAGCAGGGAAAAAAAAAAAAACCCAAACCTTCCTATGTGAACAAAACCCAGACTTAACAATGAAGCATAAAACAGCAAACTGCTACTCAGCAGAATTAGTCTAGCTTGTCATAGGAGTCCAGGTACCGATGCTAAGGTAATCAGCTAATTACACTGTATATTGGTGTTCTGATCATCAATTCCAGTGTGTCTTTTTTGGGGGGGGGGGGGGTGGTCCCCATAAGAATAAGCAATGCTCAGAACACCAGCTGGGTGTCCTATAATTCAAGTCAGTTCTGACACTATCCACCCAGAACTAGCATCAGATTCTACAGGTTGAAGGCTGAGTCCCAGAAGACTTCCCCCTAATGCACGTGCACGCACACACACACACACGTATGCACGCACGCGCACACACACTGCAGGTATCAGTAGCAAGCCCAGGTTATTACCTGTGCTTTTTGACCAACTGGCTATAGATCAGAGGTTCCCACAACCCGCTCCTCGGGTTCAATTAGTTTGCTAGAGCAGCTGACGGAACTCAAGAAACTCATCTACCTACTAGATTACTAGATCACCAAATTATTATAAAAGGATATAACTCGGGAACAGCCAAATAAAAGAGGTGCACAGAGTAAGGTATGCGGAAACGCACAGAGCTTCCATGTCTTCTCTAAGCGCCATTCTCCCCAAATGTCCATACGTTCCCTAACCTAGAAGCTCTCCAAACCCTGTCCGTTGGAGTTTTTAATGGAGGTTTCATTTTATAAGCAGAATTGATTAAATCATTGGCCATTTGGTCAGGGAGATGGGACTGAAAGTTCCAACCCTCTGATCACATGGTTGGTTCTCCATGCAACAAGCCCCCCATCCTTAGGTGACTGAGGGGCATCCAAATAGTCGCCTCATTAACATAACAAAAGACATCTTTATCACTCTCAACACTTTAAAACTTCCAAGGGTTTTTGGAGCTCTGTGCCAGAAACGGGAGGAAGTCCAAATATTTCTTATTATAAATCACAGTATCACACACTATCATAGCATACTAGGATCTAATATGTTGTCCATTGTAAACCACACCATTTTATTACAGCTTTGGGTTGGGGGAAGAATCACAAATATTCACCTTTTTAGATTTAACAATAATCTGTATTCATCCATACTTTTTTCTTCAGTGGCCTAATCAAGTTTGGAGGCTAAGTTTTGGACTTTGCATAAACTATGCTCACAATAGTGGCCTTTTCAAATCTTGAAAATTAATAGTGTTATTTTCAGGCATAAAGAAGAACATCGATGTTTCATTTGCATAGCCCCCATAGCTTTATACTTTTTCTTAACTGAAGGAAGTATCCTGAAAGTTAGCCAGCTTCTCTTGAAATTCAGCCAAAAGCTTTAGAGAGAGCTGCTTGCCACCAAAATTATAGTCCTTCAAACACATAAACTGGTCACCCCAGTTTCTCTAAGATTCTTGTGATCTATTCTGAGAAATTTTGCAGTTTCTATTTGCTTTCATTGCATGCCTGAAATGTGTCAATCATTCTTCTAGAGTCAAAACATATATTTTTTAAATTTTAATGTTGCATCACAAGGCAGTATTTTTGAAGGCATTTAAACCAATAATTAGGATCCAAATTTAAGGTAAAAATGCAGGGCCCCCCTGTAATGACGCTGATATAAAATATTCAACTGAATTAACAATTAAGTGATTAAATAACCTCCATGTATAGACAAGTTCATATAGCTCAGGCAACAGAACAGTCCAATAACTAACTCTTCTGCTTGCCACTGACAGAATTGCTTATCTTAATTTTGAGATGCACCTCAACTGCAGAAATATTAATATATAGGAGGAAGTATCTCATTGTCAAGGGAATATTCATAATAAGGAAGGGCTGCCATTTACTGAGCACTTTTACATGAAAGACACTTTGTAACCCTGTAGTGGTGGTATTAAACCTTTATGACAGGTGATAAAACTGAGGTCCAGAAAGGTTATGGAATTTTCCCAAGATCAACAAATAACAGGTTTTATAATCAGTATGACCAAAAAGTCTATGAACCTCTTTCTACTACAACCGTGTTTCCTAATCTGAGGCTACACATGAGAATCACCAGTGAGTGTGGGTTTTGTCCAGGTGGACAGACCTAGTAATCTTTCCTAATCGTCTGGCAGACAGTCAGCAGATCAGGCTTTAGGACCCACCAGATTGTCCCATACTGGTAATAGCTTGCTTATACCTTCTCCCAAGCTTGCCATAATTCACAGAAGTCTCGTTCTGCCAACTTTGAAAGACTGGTTATTTAAAACCTAGGGTAATAAAGAAAAATGTTGTCACAATCTTACGTATGGTGTGGGTCTATCTAACTTTACAATAACTTTGATCTATTCAATGTATAACATTCATATGAACTTTCAGAACTGAGTGCTTAATCACAGCTAAGCATCATATCCCTTGAGTGCTGTTTTCAAAACCAAATAAAGAGAAAAGGAAAGATAAAAAGAAAGGCTAAGTAATTTAAGTTCATAAAATTAGGAAGTAGATGATCCAAAACCAGATAAGTCCGATAAGACAGGCTGCCTTGGTGTATCCGCTTAAGTCAACCATTTTTATGAATATGGATATAAAAATCCCCAATAAAATTGTGGCAAAGGGAATTCAGAGTCCATCACAACCAAGTAGAATCTATATCAGGAATGTAAGGATGGTTTAAAAATCAGGAAATGCATTAATGTAATTAATATATTACCTGATTAGAAGATATTTCAGTGTAGTAGAAGCTGAAGTTTTAATAAAATTTAATACCATTCACAGCAACAACCTAAATGTTCAATGGCAGGGAAAAAGGTTACAAATTATGATCTATCCACTCAATAAGTATAGGTAATCATTAATAACTCCTTTTGGAAGCTATGTAATAACCTAGAAAATGCTTAAGATATTTTCATTGGAAAATTCAGTGAATGAAATTGTATATAAGATGACAATTATACAAGGGAACAAGCCTAGAAGGAAAAGTTGGAAACACAAAAACCAAAATGCTAGAAGGGATATGATAATGTGCAAGTATTGTAAGTGTTTTTTCTTCTTCAAGGTTTTAGTTCTAATATTTCAAAATGAAAAATATAATCTAATGTAAATAAAAAGCTTTTCATCGTAACTATAAAAATGTGTTGAAGCCACTTTCATCTTTCTTCTAACTACTTATATTTATTTTCTTCCTCATTCTCAGGGCAATTTTGATATAACAAGGATCCACGTTTTTCAAGAATTGCAACTATTTCATTCCGCACATTGCCTGTTTTATACCTCATCGAGGGACTGCATGAAGTGCAGGCACTATTTATGTTTACTGGGCTTTTACTAGTGGTCACGTGGAGAAAAGCATTTTATCTACTGTCATACGTAATCCATTCTGGAAATAAAACTACATTCTGAATGTCAGATTTGCCAACTCTCCTTGGGATGGCACAAGAAGCTTTTTAGTTAAAGAGATTACATTGATTTCGTTTTTCATTCCAAAACTCAAAACTCCCATGGCTTCATGATCTGTAAGAATACAAGGCAATGTATTATATTTTTTCCCATGTGTCAGTTGGCCTGTCTTCCCTCTTGCAGAAACTATACAGTAGTTCTACTTTTAGTTTTAGAAACTTCCATACTGTTTTTTTTACAGTAGCTGCACTGATTTACATTCCCACTAAAAGTGTATGAGGATGCCCTTTTCTCTACATTCTTGCCAACATTTGCTGTGTTCTTTTTGATGATAGCCATTCTGACAGGTGTGGTGATACCTCATTGTGATATTGATTTGCCTTTCCGTGATAATTAGTGATGCTGAGCATTTTTTCTTATGCACAATTTTTTAAATAAATAAATAATAAATTTACTTTAAACCTGAAACAAAGGATGTTGCCCATGGATTATATATCCATGCCATCATTCCAAAGAAGTCCATTGACATATTTGTTCTGGCTGACAGGGAATCCAAAGGCCACCTACAGCCAACACTTTTTCAACTACTTTATTTCAGCCTTCTGCTGTCTAGCCCCATCTGGTTCTTCTCCTTTCTTCCAAATTTTTATTCATAATCCCCATAGATCCAAGAAGCCAATCCTCAGAGGTAGCATCATTATCTTGGAAAGCGTGGGGGATTCTCTAATCAGAGAGAGGGAAGTTGGACCACTTACTAGCTGTGTAACCCTGAGTAAGTTGTGTCACCTCTCACATCATCAAGGGTAACAATGTCTGCTCATAAGATTGTTGTAAGCATTAGAGAAGGTCATGTATATGAGGCTGGCACAGCATGAGGCTTCAAATCATATATGCTGAATAGTGACATATCAATATTACTTACTGCGTCGCAGAAGGAGAAACTAAAATGAAAGAAATAACCAAGAAGGGTGTGATGAAAAACACATTTGCCCCTCTGTCTAAATCTGGGTTCTAAACCCTTCTCAGATACTAACAACCATCTGACTTTGGGGAAAAACCAGTTTCTTTGCCTGTAAGGTATTGAATCAGATTACATGATCTCTTAGACCCCTTTCTGCCTTCATGCTCTGCATTCTTTTGTTTTCTTTCTTTTTTAATCATACCAAGTGCCCAGCTTTCAAACGCCGCTCACCTCCTTGTGAGAAATCCTCGGCTCTTTTCTTTCCGCCTGATATTTTTCGGCAGCTGTCACTTCCCACACAGAGCTACAGAAAGGGCTTGTCATCACCCCAAGCAAGCACGGCTGGTTGGCAGCCAAGGTGCAGAGCTGAGTGAACAGGGCAACTTCTCTAACCTTCCCACCTTGAACAGGGCAGTAACGCACAGTGTTTGATCAGACAAAGCTTTCTCCAGCCCGTTAGTCTGCAACTCCCTCTGTGTTCAACCAGTCACTCACATTCTTGTTACAATCTCCCCACAAGCCAGCAGCAAGTTGGAGCCAAAGGGGCTGAGTGCTTTGTGCATGTGGGAGCCTTCGCCGCCTGGCAATCTCCACCAGCCTGCCACAGTTCATCTGCAGCAATACACTTGCCTGGTCAGGGCTCACATGGGAGGCTGCAGCATGCACTTCATCTGGGGACGAGGGAAGGAAGATCCCTGCTCACTGAAGCAAAGGCTATTTCTACAAATGGTTTAAAGGGGCCCTTCCTCAAGCAGAGGACCCGCCAGAGAGAGCCCAGAGGCACAACTCAAGGGGCAGGGTAAGGGCAGGCATTGGGACCATATAACGTTGACAAGAAGACATGGATCCTGGAATTTTAAAGTATTCAGTTGTACAGAGAGCTAACCCCAACATCAGGTTGAACTGGTCAATCTGGGCTGCCCTCCTGTGTCCTAAAATAAAGTTACCCATGCACTTACTTGCAGAAGGCCTCACTATGTACTTAGAAATAACCGTTAGCATTTACTGAATAACTACTATGATTCCATAACCATGTGTGGTAGACGATACCACCTTCCTTCTCCAGATGAGGAAAATGAGCTTCCTTGTGAGTAACTCACATTACCTAAGGGTATACCATTAAGTTGTCCTAGATGAAGTTCCCTCATCCTGAGATAAGAATTATGTGCAAGTCCTGATGAAGGAGAAACTAGGAGAAACCAGGAACTGAGTTGGGGACAAAAATAATAGGGAAGAGGAAGGAGACAAGCAATGTGAGATTTCAGGCAAAATTCTGATCTAACAGGGAAACTCTGCAGGGTTAATTCTGTCTCAGAGTCACACCACCCACAGCAAGGGAGCTGAGCTGACATACTAGTCGTTGGTTAAGGGCCTCCAGAGGGTTGTACCCTTCCAGCACTTGGCAAAGTGGCAATCCTCTGCACATCACAGATGCAGGCCATTAGCAGCAAAAGCCAACCAAAGCCAGGAGAGGGACAGGGAAATGACAGGAAGGACCCATCCAGTGGGGACCTGGGTGTAGCCCTGACAGTGTACCCTACATAAGGAGACAAAGGAGGGCTCAGACCCAGGTCTGTCTTCATCCTAAGCCCTTTCACCACAGTTTCATTTGTTCTTGACAGCCACTTTGGGGAAAAGACAGATTAGCAAAGATAGGAAAAATGACGCTCAGATTAAGTAACTAATCCAAGGTCATATCGCTGGAAGCACACCAACCAGCACACATACCCTGATTCTCTGACTCCAAATCCCCTTCTCTTTTCTCCACACTGAGCTGCTTTCTGGAGCAGAACAGAGGAATGGCTAGGCAGTGTCACATGAGGAGTACTTGAAGCCATTCTTGCCACCAAGTATTTACCCCCTGAAGCACTTATAAATCCACAATCAGGAATATATTCCTTTGAGCAAGTACTGCCTCTCCACGGGACCTCTGTTGAAATGTCACCGCTGCACTGCAGATGTTTCCTGTATACACACATCATGCCCAAGAAGAAGCAGACAGGAAGGAGACAGGTGCTGGAGGACCTCAAGTCTCTGGGGGGAACACCATTTGTGCGTAGAGCACCGAGGGTTCCCTTAGGCCCTCCCAGTAGGCATATGCAGTAGTTGGGTGAGGAGCTGTATCCTCCTTTTACAGTTGAGAAAATCAAGGCTGACAAAGGTGACTTCTCCAAGTTACACAATACAGAGTAGAAGAACCAGGAGGGGAAGCCCTCAGTGTCGTACCATCTTGAAGACTGTCTTACCTATGAAATTCCTGGGTACAATATAGTAGCTCTGGGTTTTTCCTGTGCAGAATTCTTTATTCATCTCCTATCTCTTGATAACAGCACCTACTTCTCTTTGAGGAACAACATTCCCATCCCATCAGTCACTTCCCCTACCGCAGCATTGGGCCCCTGACCCCAGCTGTCAAACCAGAGTACCCTGTTCAGACTCATTTGCTCACAAGAGGGCACTTGACCCAAGCAAGACCAATCACTGTTTTGGAGAATACTGATATGGATGCTAGGAGATGGCTGCGATTATTGCTGAGATTGTAAATGCTAAAAGCCATGTAAATTTCAAGCTTCCAGAGCTATCTTTACAACCAAAGAAAGAGACTTTGCCTGTAAATAAAAACAATGCAGAATGAAACAGAGATAGAGAAATAAGTGATGGAAGACAGGAAGGATGAAGGGATGACAAGAGGGAGGGAAAGAAGGGAGAAAAAGAAAGAATTTTTGGAATCCCCTGGATCTAGCCAAGGCTAAAGGGAACACAAACTACCTTAGACTATCTAGTTAATGGAACACTGCATGCTCTAGGTTTTTAACGAAGTTTACATTCAGTTTCTGTCACTTCACGCCAAAAGGGTTCTTACAAATATTATACTATATAACTTAGAGTCATATATATATATATATGACTGGGCTGGGCCCGTGAGCCATGGCCGCTGAGCCTGCGCATCCGTAGCCTGTGCTCCGCAACGGGAGAGGCCACAACAGTGAGAGGCCCGCGTACCGGCGCGGGGTGGGGGGGGGGGGGGGGGGAGTTTAGGCAGAAGTCAGGGGCAGAGACATGGATTTTGAGTCATGTGACTCTTATTTACCTTAAAGCCATAGGCCTAGGGAAAGTATGGGGAGAGATAAGGGAAGAACAGGGGGTTTGTGACAGAGCCCTAGGCATTCCATAACAGAGGATGAACTTTTGAGCCAGATGTCCATGTTCTATGTTACACTTTGTAAAGGTCATTTTTCTTTTATTATTGTCCATTTTCAGTTAAATGTTGCTTAAATATTCCTCCTAGTCCCAGTTGAGCTGGGCCATTAAATGGGAAACAGTACCCTGTGAGGCCAGCAGGGAGTGGTAGTTGCCATTAGACAGCAATTGAGAAGGTAAGAGTGATCTGGCAGATTAAGATAGAAGAGGCGTTTTCCAGCTTTCCCTTTACCTCTGGAAATCCTCTCTTTGGGACCAGACTCAAAAGACCTGGATATTATTCTATGAAAGGAGCCCTAAGATTTTCTTTTAGCTATGTTCAAAATAGGTCATGTCTCTTTAATGTCTACCAATGGCTCCCCATTATTCTAAAGTTAAAGCCCCAATTCCTCAACCCCAGTTTAAGGCCTTCTCAATCTCACCACTGCCACCTCCTTCACTCTTATCTATGCTACTTTCCTTCTCATACTTTATGCACCAGTTGTACTGCGTTGTTTCCTTGAAGTCTATGCTTTTCTAAGTCTTCTCTGGACTTGGGTTTTTACATGCTCGTCCATGTATCTGGAATGTTCCTCCCATTCCTTCCTTTGCTTGGCTGGTTCTACTTATCCTTTAGGTTTCAGCTTATGCATGACCGCGTCTGCGTAATCAAGGAAGCCTTTGCTGACCCCCTGGGAGAGGGTCCGGTCTACCTGCTGAATACGCCAAGGTACCCTACAGATCTCTATGAAAACACTCAACATACTTTAACGTTAACTGTTTTTTAAATGCTTGTCTTCCCATGATGTTTTAAGACAAACGATGGGTCTGTGTCTGTCTCCGATTTGTGCCCAGGAACCAAGCACAACTTGCTGAAAATAGAAAGTACTCAATGCATATTTTGAATAAACAGACAAACGAATGAATGAACTTCTCACTATGCCTTTTGGGCACTGTCCTATGTCCCAGGATCAGACTTCCTTCCTGGCTTAGGTTCAAATGTTAGTTCCCAAAGAGAGGACATGCAATACTATTTCAATTAGATGGGGAGACAGACTCAGGAAAGTTAAGTGACATCTTTAAGGTTATATGGCTGGTAAAGACACACTGGAAAGCATGGTCTGGGCTGGGGGGTAGCTCTGAGAACAAACTGCTTCCCCCACTGTGCACTCCATGAGTGTTCTCCTCTTCCACTAGAGGGTGTGGTTCCCATTCCCCAGAACCTGGGGCTGCTCTTTCCACTCCCAGGGGCTGCTCAGCAGGCCCTGAGGGCTGGAATACAGCTGCAGGAGGGCTACAAGTCAAACTTCAGGGAAAATTCAGAAAAGGACTTCTGAAATCTTCCATAATTTCTCAAAATCCTTGCCTTTGTTTTTGTCATTTCTTCTCCCTGAGATGCCTTCCCTCTCTTCTCAGACCCTGCTTTTTTGGGTCCCTATAGCATCCTCTTCTTATCCTCCTCATCCTACCATCCTTACCATGTGGTATTGTATTGGTTACTTTCAGGTTTATCCTTCACGACTGAGAGGTTGACTAAAGGAAGACACATCTTTTTTTTTTTTTTTTTTTTTTTTTTTTTTGTGGTACGCAGGCCTCTCACTGTTGTGGCCTCTCCCATTGCGGAGCACAGGCTCCGGACGCGCAGGCTCAGTGGCCATGGCTCACGGGCCCAGCTGCTCCGTGGCATGTGGGATCTTCCCGGACCAGGGCACAAACCCGTGTCCCCTGCATCGACAGGTGGACTCCCAACCACTGCGCCACCAGGGAAGCCCTGCCTAAACTCTTGACTTGTATATTCAACTTGTAATCTCCTCAGTTCCCTGCCTGACACCTGCAACCAAATATCTAATAAGCATCCTAAAATTAATGTGGTTAAATAGAAATCCTATCTCTTCCCTATACTGTGTTCTTCCCAATCTTCCCCATCCCTACGATCAGCACTTGTTATGATCAGATACTGTCCTTGTTTATCATCCATTTCCCCCCAAAAGATGTAAGTCCAGTGAGAGCAGGGACCTTGCTTGTTGAATCATTACTCTATGTTCTACACCCGCAACTATAGCTGGCACACAGTAAGAAGCTCATAAATAGTTATACGATAAAGGCATGAATCTTCAAATTGGACCTTGATATAGCATACTTCATCTACTAGCCCCTGGTAGCTTCCAAGTGACAGATTTTTGCCATCACTTTGCTATTTTTTTTTAAATGACTCCCTCACAGCAGCCCATTTGGTTGGGATGACCATATGTGCCTACAGACAGTCATCAGGGGCTCAGTGTCTCTTTTCTTCCAGAGATTAATGTGATTCACATTAATACAAGGCTCATTCTTTATCCCATCCATTTCAACAATGAAGGAAGATGCCACCCTTGTACCCCAAAAACCCTCATTCAATTTGGAGAAACACACACATGCCTAGATGCCCCTTACAGAAGACACAGTGGATTATACAGCCTGACTGAGGTACAAACAAACATATATAAAGTATGAGTGCTAATATAAATTGCACCTTGGGAAGAAGTGGGAATCTAAAGGAACATGGAATTGAGCTGGGTATAGGGTGGTGGTGAGGGCAGGGAGGATGGTATTGAAAGTGGAGTTACATATTAAACATGTTTATGAAGGATTATCAGGAGCTTTCAAGGACAGTAAGTAGAGGTCTATGCCTAGAGCTCTGAGTACACAAACTGAGGAAAAGTCAAGACAGTACATAGATAACACGGTGAGCATATACTGTGAACAAAGTCAGGACATGTGGGAATTAATAAATCACAAGAGTCAAGAGCATGAACTTTGCCATCAGAAAATCTGGGTTCCAATTCTGGCCCTATTATTTCCTATACTTGTGACCTTGTGAACATAAATTAATCTCTCTAAACTATATCCAAAATTGATATGGTAGTAGTACCTGTCTCAGAGGACCATGGCAAGAATTAAATGAGATAATAAAGCTTCTGAGACCTATAAGTTCTTTTTTTTTAGATATTTTTAATATCATCACTGTCTCAAAAAATTGCTTTTTCCTGCTTTTAAATTTGTTTCATATCCTTAGAAAAGTAGAAAAGTTCAATTCTTTCTGTGGTCTGTTTAATAAGCCATCTTTATTGAAAGTGTAAAATGAAATCGAATACAGATTCATGTAGAAAATACCGTATTTAGTATGCAAGGAGGGAGAGGGAAATGCATTGAAAGGTAAGAGTGGTGAAAAGCTAACAGCAATGAAAATTTTCTGAGTACTTATGACGCCTTGAACTATATGCCAAACACAGATAATTCCTGCTTCTTAGTTGCCCCATATTCTGTATATCAAGAATGAAGCTGAATCAACTCAAATCACAGATATTTTCCTGTAATGTAGAGAAACTGTTCCTTCTACTGATAATAGCTAGGGAAAGAGCAAGCCAGAACCACAGAGGTGTTTCCTCAAGCCCAAAGCAAAAAGAAAATCCTGCTCCTTCCAGCATAGGAAGAGAGAGTAGAATGTCTGTTTAAAAGGAAGGAGAAGCAGGCAGATACCATGTCAAAAACCATACCTCAGGGGCAGGGTATATGAACTGTGCTCTGCTCTCCATTTGAAATTTGAGGACAATGCCGAGAGGCAACCCACAAGGTAGTCCCTTAGCAACATGGGATAAAAATGGTCACAATCATTTTAGGTGGAGGAGAGCCTGAATCAGCATTTCCAAAATTCCCTCAACCCCAATGTTGTATAAAATCCAGAAGTTTTCCCCTGGACCATGGGACGTACTGTGGCCAGAGAAAGGAACCCTATAGATGAGGGCTACAGAAGGGGCTGCTTCCAGAGTTAGCAAGGGGGCAAGAGGACCACCGGACCCTGCTGGAGGATAGTGAATAGACCCATGAGTTCACCAGTCACAAACTTTGACCTCTGTGCCAACGACCAGGAAAAAAAAAAGAAAAAAGAAACAAAACAATAAAAACCAAAACTATTGCCATGAGCCATCAAGATGAGAAGAGACAGAAGGCAGTAAAGGGGCCTATATGTGGGGAGCTAGGCCCCCTCCAGCTGCTGCAACAGGTGCCTCAGCCCCAGTCTCCCACACTCAGAGAACATCTTGGACAAGAGCAGAGAGGAGGCTGGATTTAAAAGAGGAGCATTTTCCAAAGAGACCCAATCACCCAAAAGCTGTGATTTAAACTGGAGACAACTGAGATAAGAGTCACTGGAAATTTTAGCATCCTCCCCCCGCAACCTTTCTTTCCAGCTTCCTGGTAGCATGGGGTTTTTGAGGAAGATGAAATCAGTTATAAAATAATACTTTTCTATGAGCAATAGTGAGAATAAAATTATGACCCTGGAATACATGCAATATCACATCTATTCTTACAACAGGTTTGTGAGATGGACACAATTACTACTCCTATGTTACAGATGAGTGAACTGAAGCTTAATGAGGTTAAGTAAGTTGCCCAAAGTCAAGGGCCAGGGGCAGAGAGATCAAGATGGTGGAGGAGGAGGACACAAGGCTCACTCACCCTCACAAACACATCAAAACAGCAACTGTGAATAGAGCAACTCTCCCTGAAATCAACCTTGGAACTAGCAAGACTGCTCTTCTGCAACCAAAGCTTGGAAGAAAGAGCTACACGGAGTCTGGCAGGAGGAGAGGAAAAGCGATCTGGTTGAATCTGCACCCCTAGCAGGGGACACAGAAGAAACGGGGATAACACTGTCTTGGGGGTCTTCCCTGGGGAGTGAGGGATTCGAGCCACACATTAGGCACCCCACCCCTGGGATCTAATACTAATAAGTTAAGTCCCCTTAGCTGATTTGAAAACTGGTGGGGCTTACTGGAGGGCTGTAAGACAGCCCTTGAAGGGTGCAAGCACAGTCTGGCTTACTCCCAGTCACAGCACAGAGGCAACGGACTGAAAACTGCCTGGTCTCTGTCTGGCCTGCCAGGACCACCCCAGCGTGCCCCCAGGCCCTCACTGGGCTCCTGCTCCAGCCCCTCTTGCTCTGACACTGCTCCCCACTAAGGTGGAAGCTGCTATTGCCAGCAAGAGTGTACACACTTGGAAGGACTGAAACCTGCTCAGATCCCAGCCTTGCCTCTGACTAGAGTGAAGGCAGCCATCACCAGCTTGTTCATCAGTGCACACACTTGGGGGGAGCCAAACTAGCTCCACGGCGAAGACCGCCATCACCAGAGTGTGCAGTCCCTGTGCACACTTTGAGGGGAGTAAAGCCACCAACCCCTCCAGCCCCAATTCAGCCTCTAACCAAGGAATGCACACCAGGGAAAAAGCGAAACCAGCATGGAAGTGCAGCCGCAAACCCTCAGGCCCTAGCCATGTCCAAAACCAAAGCAGAGACTACCATCACACTCCAGAGAAGCCCATCTCTCACAGGGCTCCTACCCCAGCCCCTTGGGTCATACCCCTGTCCCTGAGAGTGGCAGCCATTGAGCACAAAAGCCCCAGTTCACGCCTGGCTCTGGCTCTAGCTCCTCCAATTATAGCCCTACCTCCCACCAAGGCAGCAGCTGCCAGAACATCCCAGGGGAAGACTCAGGCTGTGCTCACTTCAGATTCAGGTCTCCCACCAAAGCCACTGGGCACATGAAGATTGCACGGGGACACTCCCACACGAGGACACCCCTTCAAGACCAGATAGGTACCTGTTTCACCTCATGAAAATAAGAATTGCAAACAATCATAAGAGAATACTTATGAACAGTTATATACCAACAAATTGAACAACCTAGAAGAAATGGGTAAATTACCAGAAATAAACAATCTTCCAAGACTGAATCATGAAGAAATAGATAATCTGAACAGACCAATTACAAGTACTGAAATTAAATTAGTAACCAAAAAGCTCCCAACAAAGTCCAGGACCAGATGACTTCACAGGGGAATTCTACCAAAGATATAAAGAAGAGTTAACACCTATCCTTCTCAAACTATTACAAAAAATTGAACATGAGGAAACACTCCCAAATTTATTCCGAGGCCACCATTAGCCTGATACCAAAACCAGACAATATCCCTGATGAATATAGTTGCAAAAAAAATATTAGCAAAATATATTCAGCAATATATGAAAAGGATCATACACCATGATCAAGTGGGATTTATTCCAGGGATGGAATTCGCTGAATATCAACAAATCAGTGTGATACAACACATGAATAAAATGAAGGATAAAAGTCACATGACCATCTCAGTAAATGCAGAAAGAGCATTTGACAAAATTTAACACCCATTCATGATAAAAACTCAAAGTTGGTATAGAGGGAACATATCTCAACATAATAAAGACTATTATGACATAATAAAGGTTATTTATGACAAATCCACAGCTAACACCATATTCAATGGTGAAAAGTTGAATGCTTTTCTAAAATCTAAAATCAGGAACAAAATAAGGATGCCCACTCTCACCACTTATATTTAACATAGTATTGGAAGTCCTAGCCACAGCAACCAGACAAGAAAAAGAAATAGAATGTATCCAAACTGGAAGGGAAAAAGTAAAACTGTCACTATTTGCAGAGGACAAAAGACTATATATAGTAAACCCTAAAGTCTCCACCAAAAAACTAATAGAACTAATAAATGAATTCAGTAAAGTTTCAGCATACAAGATTAATATACAGAAACCTGTTGCTTTTCTATATACTCATAATGAACTATCAGGGAGAGAAAGCAAGAAGACAATCTCACTTACAATTACGTTTTTAATTTTTCAGTGCATGAGTAAACGTAACCAAGGAGGTAAAAGACCTATGCTCTGGAAACTATCACACACTGGTAAAAGGAATTGAAGATGGTATGAATAAATGGAAAGATACCCTGTGTTCATGGATCATACGAATTAATATTGTTAAAATGTCCTTACTACTCAAAGCAATCTACAGATTTAATGCAGTCCATTTCAAAATGTCTTTAACATTTTTCACAGAACTGGAACAGATAATTCTAAAATTTATATGGAACCACAAAAGGTCCCAAATAGCCAAAGCAATCTTGAAAAAGAACAAGGCTGGAAGTGCCATGCTCCCTGACTTCAGACTATACCACTAAGCAAAAGAGTCAAGACAGTGTGGTACAGGCACAAAAAGAGACACAGGGGTCAATGAAAGAGAATAAAGAGCCCAGAAATAAGCCCACAAACCTATGTTCAATCTATGAAAAGGAGACCAAAATATACAATGGGAAAAAGACAGTCTCTTCAATACATGGTGTTGGGAAAACTGGACAGCTACATGTAAAAGAATAAAATTAGAACATTTCTCATACCATATACTATATATATATATATTTCAAAGTGGATTAAAGACCTAAAGACCACAAGCCATAAGACTGCTAGAAAAAACATAGGCAGTAGACTCTTTGACCTAAGTGTTAGCAATATTTTTTTGGATCTGCCTCCTCAGGCAAAGGAAACAAAAGCAAAAGTAAACAAGTAGGACCTAATTAAAAGCTTTTGGACGGTGAAGGAAGCCATCAACAAAACTAAAAGACAAACTACTGAATGGGAGAAGATATTTGCAAAAGATATGTCTGATAAGGCGTTAATATCCAAAATATATTAAGAGCTCATATAACTCAACATCAAAAATGCAAACAACCTGGGCTTCCCTGGTGGCGCAGTGGTTGAGAGTCCGCCTGCCAATGCAGGGGACACGGGTTCGTGCCCCGGTAAGGGAAGATCCCACATGCCGCGGAGCGGCTGGGCCCGTAAGCCATGGCCGCTGAGCCTGCGCGTCCAGAGCCTGTGCTTCTCAGCGGGAGAGGCCACAACAGTGAGAGGCCCGCGTACTTAAAAAGAAAAAAAAAAAAAATACAAAACAACCTGATTAAAAAATGGGAAGATCTGAATAGACATTTTTCCAAAGAAGATATACAGATGGCCAACAGTCACATGAAAAGATGTTCAAAATCACTAACCATCAGGGAAATGCAAATCAAAACCACAAAGAGATATCACCTCACACCAGTCATAATGTCTATCAAAAAGACAACAAAAGATAAACATTGGCGAGGATGTGCAGAAAAAGGAACTGTGGAAAACAGTATGGAGTTTCCTCAAAAAGCTAAAAATAGAACTACCGTATGATCCAGCAATTCCACTCCTGGGTATACAGTCGAAGAAACTAAAAACACTAATTCAAAAAGACATATGCACCCCAGTGTTCACAGAAGCATTATTTACAATAGCCTAGATATGGTAGCAGCTTAAGTGTCCATCAGCAGATGAATGGATAAAGATGTGATATATATATATGTGTGTATACACACACACACACACATACACACACACACACACAGGAAATATTACTCAGCCATAAAAAAAGAATGAAATTTTGTGATTTGCAACAACATGGATGGACCTGGAGGATATTACGCTTAGAAAAGTAAGTCAGAGAAAAAAACTGTATGTTTTCACTTATATGTGGAATCTAAAAACAAACAAATGAGTATAACAATACAGAAACAGACTCAGAGAGAGAGAGAACAAATTAGTAGTTACCTGTGAGGAGAGCGATGGGGGAGAGGAAAAACAGTGGAAGTGGAGGAGCTTCAAGATGGTGGAAGAGTAAGACATGGAGATCACCTTCCTCCCCACAAATACATGAGAAATACATCTACAAAACACCTACTGAACGCTGGCAGAAGACCTCATACCTCCCCAAAGGCAAGAAACTCCCCCACGTACCTGGGTAGGGCAAGAGAAAAAAGAAAAACCAGACAAAAGAATAGGGACGGGACCTGCACCAGTGGGAGGGAGCTGTGAAGGAGTAACGGTTTCCACACACTAGGAAGCTCCTTCACGGGCGGAGACTGCGGGTGTTGGAGGGGGGAAGCTTCGGAGCCACGGAGGAGAGCGCAGCAACAGGGGTGAGGAGGTCAAAGCGGAGAGATTCCCGCACGGAGGATCTGTGCCGACCAGCACTCACCAGCCCGAGAGGCTTGCCTGCTCACCCGCCGGGGCGGGTGGGGGCTGGGAGCTGAGGCTCGGGCTTCGGTCGGATCCCAGGGAGAGGACTGGGGTTGGCCGTGAGAACATAGCCTGAAGGGGGCTAGTGCACCACAGCCAACTGGGAGGGAGTCCGGGAAAAAGTCTGGAGCTGCCGGAGAGGCAAGAGAATTTTTATTGCCTCTTTGTTTCCTGGTGCGCGAGGAGAGCTCCACTTAAAGGAGCTCTAGAGACAGCCACGAGCCGCGGCTATCAGCGCGGACCCCAGAGGCGGGCATGAGACGCTAAGGCTGCTGCTGCCGCCGCCACCAAGAAGCCTGAGGGCAAGCACAGGTCACTCTCCACACCTCCCCTCCCGGGAGCCCGTGCAGCCCGCCACTGCCAGGGTGCTGTGATCCAGGGACAACTTACCGGGGAGAACGCACAGCACGCCTCACGCTGGTGCAACGTCATGCCGGCCTCTGCCGCCGCAGGCTCGCCCCGCATCCGTACCCCTCCCTCCCCCCGGCCTGAGCGAACCAAAGCCCCCAGATCAGAGGTTCCTTTAACCCCGTCCTATGTGGGCGGGAACAGACGCCCACAGGGGAACTACATGTAGAGGCGGGGCCAAATCCAAAGCTGAACCTTGGGAACTGTGCGAACAAAGAAGAGAAAGGGAAATTACTCCCAGCAACCTCAGGAGCAGCAGATTAAATCTCCACAATCATCTTGATGTACCCTGCATCTGTGGAATACCTGAATAGACAACGAATCATCCCAAATTGAGGAGGTGGACTTTGGGAGCAACTATATATATATATATATATATATATATATATTTTCCCCCCTTTTTCTCTTTTTGTGAGTGTGTATATGTATGCTTCTGTGTGTGATTTTGTCTGTATAGCTTTGCTTTTACCATGGGTCCTGGGGTTCTGTCTGTCCTTTTTTTTTTTTTTTTTTAGTATAGTTTTTAGCACTTGTTACCATTGGCGTATTTGTTTTTTGGTTTGGTTGATCTCTTTTTTTTTTTTTTATTACTTAAAAATTTTTTTTAATAATTCTTTTTTATTTTAATTATTTTATTTTACTTTTTCTTTCTTTCTCTTTTGTTTCTCCCTGTTATTCTGGGCCGTGTGGAGGACAGGATCTTGGTGCTCCAGCCAGGTGTCAGGTCTGTGCCTCAGAGGTGGGAGAGCCAAGTACAGGACATTGGTCCACAAGAGACCTCCCAGCTCCACATAATATCAAACAGCAAAAATCTCCCAGAGATCTCCATCTCAACGCCAAGACCCAACTGCACTCAAAGACCAGCAAGCTACAGTGCTGGACACCCTATGCCAAACAACTAGCAAGACAGGAACACAACCCCACCCATTAGCAGAGAGGCTGCCTAAAATCATAATAAGGTCACAGACACCCCAAAACACACCACCAGATGTGGACCTGCCCAACAGAAAGACAAGATCCAGCCTCATCCACCAGAACACAGGAACTACTCCCCTCCACCAGGAAGCCTACAGAACCTACTGAACCAACCTTAGCCGCTGGGGGCAGACACCAAAAACAACAGAAACTACAATCTTGCAGCCAGCGAGAAGGAGACCCCAAACACAGTAAGTTAAGCAAAATGAGAAGACAGAGAAATACACAGCACATGAAGGAGCAAGGCAGAAACCCACCAGACCTAACAAATGAAGAGGAAATAGGCAGTCTACCTGAAAAAGAATTCAGAATAATGATAGTAAAGATGATCCAAAATCTTGGAAATGGAATGGAGAGAATACAAAAAACGTTTAACAAGGACCTAGAAGAACTAAAGAGCAAACAAACAGTGATGAACAACACAATAAATGAAATTAAACATTCTCTAGGAGGGATCAATAGCCGAATAACTGAGGCAGAAGAACGGATAAGTGACCTGGAAGATAAAATAGTGGAAATAACTGCTGCAGAGCAGAATAAAGAACAAAGAATGAAAAGAATTGAGGACAGTCTCAGAGACCTCTGGGACAACATTCAATGCACCAACATTTGAATTATAGGGGTCCCAGGAGAAGAAGAGAAAAAGAAAGAGACTGAGAAATTTTTGAAGAGATGATAGCTGAAAATTCCCTAAAATGGGAAAGGAAATAGTTAATCAAGTCCAGGAAGCACAGAGAGTCCCATACAAAATAAATCCAAGGAGAAACATGTCAAGACACATATTATTCAAATTATCAAAAATTAAATACAAAGAACAAATATTAAATGCAGCAAGGGAAAAACAACACATATAA
Organism: Pseudorca crassidens; assembly: GCF_039906515.1. Lineage (NCBI taxonomy): Eukaryota > Metazoa > Chordata > Mammalia > Artiodactyla > Delphinidae > Pseudorca > Pseudorca crassidens. The sequence continues at coordinate 60,651,520 of NC_090304.1, forward strand.
CACAAGGGAATCCCCATAAGGTTAACAGCTAATCTTTCAGCAGAAACTGCAAGCCAAAAGGGAGTGGCAGGACATATTTAAAGTGATGAAGGGGAAAAACCTACAACCAAGATTACTGTACCCAGCAAGGATCTCATTCAGATATGACAGAGAAATTAAAATGTTTACAGACAAGCAAAAGCTAAAAGAATTCAGAACCACCAAAACAGCCTTACAACAAATGCTAAAGGAACTTCTCTAGGCAGGAAACACAAGAGAAGGAAAAGACTTACAATAACAAACCCAAAACAATTAAGAAAATGGTAATAGGAACATACATATCAATAATTACCTTAAATGTAAATGGATTAAATGCTCCAACCAAAAGATATAGACTGGCTGAATGGATAGAAATATAAGACCCATATATATGCTGGCTACAAGAGACCCACTTCAGACCTAGGGACACATACAGACTGAAAGTGAGGGGATGTAAAAAGATTTTCCATGCAAATGGAAATCAAAAGAAAGCTGGAGTGGCAAGCCTCATAACAGACAAAATAGACTTTAAAATAAAGACTATTACAAGAGACAAAGAAGGATTATCACTACATAATGACCAAGGGGTCAACCCAAGAAGAAGAAATAACAATTGTAAATATTTATGCACCCAACATAGGAGCACCTCAATGCATAAGGCAAATGGTAACAGCCATAAAAGGGGAAATCGACAGTAACACAATCATAGTAGGGGACTTTAACACCCCACTTTGACCAATGGACAGATCATACAAAATGAAAATAAATAAGGAAACACAAGCTTTAAATTATACATTAAACAAGATGGAATTAGTTGATATTTATAGGACATTCCATCTAAAAACAACAGAATAGGCATTCTTCTCAAGTGCTCATAGAACATTCTCCAGGACAGATCATATCCTGGGTCACAAATCAAGCCTTGGTAAATTTAAGAAAATTGAAATCATATCAAGTATCTTGTCCGACCACAGCGCTATGAGACTATATTATCAATTAGAGGAAAAAATCTGTAAAAAATACAAACACATGGAGGCTAAACAATACACTACTTAATAACCAAGAGATCACTGAAGAAATCAAAGAGGAAATCAAAAAATACCTAGAAACAAATGACAATGAAAACACGACGACCAAAACCTATGGGATGCAGCAAAAGCAGTTCTAACAGTGAAGTTTATAGCAATACAATCCTACCTTAAGAAACAAGAAAAATCTCAAATAAACAATCTAGCCTTAAACCTAAAGCATTTAGAGAAAGAACAAAAAAACACCAAAGTTAGCAGAAGGAAAGAAATCATAAAGATCAGATCAGAAATAAAAGAAAAGAAATAAAGGAAACTACAGCAAAGATCAATAAAACTAAAAGCTTGTTCTTTGAGAAGATAAACAAAATTGATAAATCATTAGCCAGACTCATCAAGAAAAAAAGGGAGAAGACTCAAATCAATAGAGTTATAAATGAAAAAGGAGAAGTAACAACTGACACTGCAGAAATACAAAGGATCATGAGAGATTACTACAAGCAACTCTATGCCAGTAAAATGGGCAACCTGGAAGAAATGGAAAAATTCTTAGAAATGCACAACCATCTGAGACTGAACCAGGAAGAAATAGAAAATATGAACAGACCAATCACAAGCACTGAAATTGAAACTGTGATTAAAAATCTTCCAACAAACAAAAGCCCAGGACCAGATGGCTTCACAGGCGAGTTCTATCAAATATTTAGAGAAGAGCTAACACCTTTCTTTCTCAAACTCTTCCAAAATATAGCAGAGGGAGGAACACTCCCAAACTCATTCTATGAGGCCACCATTACCCTGATACCAAAACCAGACAAAGATGTCACAAAGAAAGAAAACTACAGACCAATATCACTGATGAACATACATGCAAAAATCCTCAACAAAATACTAGCAAACAGAATCCAACAGCACATTAAAAGGATCATACACCATGATCAAGTGGGGTTTACCCCAGGAATGCCAGGATTCTTCAATATATACAATCAATCAATGTGATACACCATATTAACAAATTGAAGGATATACACCATATGATCATCTAAATAGATGCAGAAAAAGCTTTTGACAAAATTCAACACCCATTTATGATAAAAACCCTCCAGAAAGTAGGCATACACAGAAATTACCTCAACATAATAAAGGCCATATATGACAAACCCACAGCCAACATCGTCCTCAATGGTGAAAAACTGAAACCATTTCCTCTAAGATCAGGAACAAGACAAGGTTGCCCACTCTCACCACTATTATTTAACATAGTTTTGTAAGTTTTAGCCACAGCAAACAGAGAAGAAAAAGAAATAAAAGGAATCCAAATTGGAAAAGAAGAAGTAAAGCTGTCACTGTTTGCAGATGACATGATTCTATACATAGAGAATCCAAAAGATGCTACTAGAAAACTACTACAGCTAATCAATGAATTTGGTAAAGTAGCAGGATAAAAAATTAATGCACAGAAATCCCTTGCATTCCTATACACTAATGAGGAAAAATCTGAAAGAGCAATTAAGAAAACACTCCCATTTACCATTGCAACAAAAAGAATAAAATATCTATGAATAAACCTACCTAAGGAGACAAAGAACTGCATGCAGAAAATAATAAGATACTGATGAAAGGAATTAAACATGATACAAACAGATGGAGAGATATACCATATTCTTGGATTGGAAGAATCAATATTGTGAAAATGACTATACTCCCCAAAGCAATCTACAGATTCAATGCAATCCCTATCAACCTACCACTGGCATTTTTCACAGAACTAGAACAAAAAAATTCACAATTTGTATGGAAACACAAAAGACCCCGAATAGCTAAAGCAATCTTGAGAAAGAAAAACGGAGCTGGAGGAATTAGGCTCCCTGACTTCAGACTATACTACAAAGCTACAATAATAAAGACAGTATTATACTAGCACAAAAACAGAAATATAGATCAATGGAACACGATAGAAAGCCCAGAGATTAAACCCATGTACGTATGGTCACCTTATATTTGATGAAGGAGGCAAGAACATACAGTGGAGAAAAGACAGCCTCTTCAATAAGTGGTGCTGGGAAAACTGGACAGCTACATGTGAAAGAAAGAAATTGGAACACTCCCTAACACCATACACAAAAATAAACTCAAAATGGATTAAGGACCTAAATGTAAGGCCAGACACTATCAAACTCTTAGAGGAAAACATAGGCAGAACACTCTATGACGTAAATCACAGCAAGATCCTTTTTGACCCACCTCCTAGAGAAATGGAAATAAAAACAAAAATAAAGAAATGGGACCTACTGAAACTTAAAAGCTTTTGCACAGCCAAGGAAAACATAAACAAGATGAAAAGACAACCCTCAGAATGGGAGAAAATATTTGCAAAGAAGCAACTGACAAAGGATTAATCTCCAAAATTTACAAGCAGCTCATGCAGCTCAATATCAAAAAAACAAACAACCCAATCCAAAAATGGGCAGAAGGCCTAGACATTTCTCCAAAGAAGTTATACAGATTGCCAACAAACACATGAAAGAATGCTCAACATCATTAATCATTAGAGAAATGCAAGTCAAAACTACAATGAGATATCATCTCACACCAGTCAGAATGGCCATCATCAAAAATCTACAAACAATAAATGCTGGAGAGAGTGTAAAGAAAAGGGAACCCTCTTGCACTGTTGGTGGGAATGTAAATTGATACAACCAGTATGGAGAACAGTATGGACCTTCCTTAAAAAACTAAAAATAGAACTACTATACGACCCAGCAGTCTCACTACTGGGCATATACCCTGAGAAAACCATAATTCAAAGAGTCATGTACCACAATGTTCACTGCAGCTCTATTTACGATAGCCTGGACATGGAAGCAACCTAAGTGTCCATCAACAGATGAATAGATAAAGAAGATGTGGCACATACATACAGTGGAATATTGCTCAGCTATAAAAAGAAACGAAATTGAGTTATTTATAGTGAGGTGAATGGACCTAGAGTCTGTCATACAGAGTGAAGTAAGTCAGAAAGAGAAAAGCAAATACCGTATGCTAACACATATATATGGAATCTAAAAAACAAACAAATAAAAAAGGTCATGAAGAACCTAGGGGTAAGACGGGATAAAGATGCAGACCTACTAGAGAATGGACTTGAGGATATGGGGAGTGGGAAGGGTAAGGTGGGACAAAGTGAGAGAGTGGCATGGACATATATACACTATGAAATGTAAAAGAGATAGCTAGTGGGAAGCAGCTGCATAGTGCAGGGAGATCAGCTTGGTGCTTTGTGACCACATAGAGCAGTGGGATAGGGAGGGTGGGAGGGAGGGAGATGCAAGAAGGAAGTGATATGGGAACATATGTATATGTATAACTGATTCACTTTGTTATAAAGCAGAAACTAACACACCATTGTAAAGCAATTATACTCCAATAAAGATGTTAAAAAAAGAAAAAGACAGTGGAAGGGGATTAAGAGGTACAAACTACTAGGTATAAAATAAGTAAGATACAACGGTGTAATGTACAGGACAGGGAATACACCTATTATTTTATAATAACTTTAATTATAATGTATAAAAATATCAAATCACTATGCTGTACACCTGAAACTAATATAACATTGTAAATTAGCTATACTTCAATTTTTTAAAGTTATTTTTTGATGGATATGCAAAAAAAAAAAAAAAACATCAACAGCCTAGACTCCATCCCATATCTGACTAATGCCAAAGCCTCCTTTTTAACCACTGTGCCAAACTAAAAATTAAAGTCCAATTCTAGAATTACTGAATATCAGTCTCTGAACTCTGAGCTTCACCTTACAGAAGAGGTGAGAAATAAAAAGTTCTGCAACAGGAAAGGAGATTATTATACTTGAGGTTTACGAGAATCCCTCTCATGGCGATGTATGGAAGATATTGATGGGTAGAAACCGCTGCATGAAATCCAGCTGAGACGTTTACAAAAATCAGAATGAGAATTAAAATTCAGGCCCATTTGATGTAAAAGTCAGTGAATTTTCCTTTGGCCCAATCTGCCCCACCAAGATAACCTCCAAATTTGGAGACAGAAGGAATTCAAGTATGGTGTTACCATCTATTTACTGTTGGGGGTTGTGTCAATATAGAAAGAAAATATTAAAATTGGTTTTGGATATGTGCCATCCCAAAATATTAATATCCTGGAAAATAAACAGGATTCCATAAATTCCAAGAAACCATTTCCAAACCTCTTGATACTTAAATAGGGTATCATCATTATTACGGTATATGTCTCCATCAATATTTTCTCAGCATGACTCTTTGTTGGTATTGCCTCGATTACTTTTAAACTTTAAAACATGGGAGTCCTATTTAACACAGCTCATGAATTTAATGAAAATTTTTGTTAAGTTCTTGTAATCACTTCGGAAAGGTAGAAAAATATTTTTAACTGATAGATGACCCGATTTCAGGTAAGTCCTAGGAAAGTAGCCTTTGTCATTATTACTGAAGTCAAGACATCTACAACTAGAATTGTAAACAGGAATGCAAAGGATAGTGATAAATTTATCATTTGGTTCAATTCAATCCAATTAAATAAACTGTTATTGAACAACTACTTCATGCAGGGCACTCTGCTAGGTAATGGGATTACAAGAAGGCTTGAAATAAAGTTGCTCTCCCCTAGGACACAGAAATCTATCTTGCTGCAGAAAGAACGTCGCTTTTACAGTCACAATGTCCTGGCTTTGAATCCTGACCCTGCCTTGCAGTGGTGCATGTCCTGGGGCAAATCACTCAAACTCTCCAAGTCCCTACTTATTCCCCTTTGAAACAGCCAAAGTGATATACTGTATCTAACTTGCATAGTTGCTGTAAGATTTAGTAACAAAGTAGGTAAATCCCAATGCACAATAGCTATTAGCCTTAGTAGATAAGACTAGCTTTTAAACAGCTATAACAAATGACCCTGTAAAAGAAATTTATATTATAGAGAAGCAGAGTGATAACACTTTTATTCTTTCGGAGTTTTTTAAGGAGATAATTTTATGAGAAATGAGTAGACAATGAAAAATTTTCTTCAGTCATTCAATAAATAGCAGACATCCCAACTGAGAAAGGAAACTAGACATTTATCAAACCAACCACATTCTCATATGTTGCATTATTTAATCCTAACCACAGCCCCATAAGGATGTACTATTTTGTCTATCTTCCAGATAAGGAAACAGACTCAGAGAGATGAAATTATGTCCAAGGTCACAAGCTAGCAAGTAGCAGAACCAGAACACAAACCTCTATGCACCCCGTGCCTTGCATCCCTGGGCCACCTCCCAGCCTATTTGGAGATGCCTATACGAAGAATTTTGTAGAAAGTATTCCATGAACGTTTGCTAATCTGAGTGGAGTTACTATCTGGATGTAAAAGGAATACAGAGAGATATCTCACTAGAAGGGCTGGTGAATTCAGCAGGATTTGGGGATCTTTGGGATAAGGAAGGCAGGGAGTTACAAGGTGTTGAGATGGGCATGAATGGAACCCACCCATCTCCAAGTTACTTTCAGAGTGTTGGTGAAATGATGCTTCTGTAAAGCCTCTTTCAAAGACAAAGAAGAGTAAGATTTTTATTAGTATGCAAGAAACTAGTACACTAGTTTCTTCAAATGTTTCTAGATGGCCGCCATCTAAGCCCTCCCACCATTCTGATTTACCTTTTAACATGCTCCTTCAAGAGTGTATTATACCCTTCTTAAAATCATAACTTCTAGAGATGAACGCAATGACCCAAGTTGTGGTCAGTTTAAAAGGGGGTGAAAAGCACAAAACCTCCTTCACTTTGAACACTATCAAAATTAATGTGGCCTAAGGTGGTATAGGTATTCTGTTGTGTTTTTAGCAGCCACGAACCATTTAAGTGACCCTTAGAGTCTACACAATTTCACCTAAGAAACACATGTTTTTAATTGACAAAAAAAAAATTCCATCCTGGTATTTCCCAAAGTCTTTAAGAGATACCCAACAAGAAGACTTCCTATTTCAGACTGTAACTAGGGTTAAAGAGGTTTCAGAATCACAGCACTGTTTCCTAAATAGAGTTGACAGCTAAACCGTTTCTCTTTGGTGAGTCAACAGGAACTGAGCAACCACCTGGAGAACAAACCCATCCTTGGTGGCAGCTCTTCTCTTCCCCATTTGCTTCCATTCTGTCTGCATCACAAATTGGATACAGCTTTTAGGGGCAAGTTCTCTAGGAAAGAAAAGTGATTAAAATAGAAAGGTTTCCCATAAAAAGAAATCTCTGTATTAAAGATCACTTTTTTCCTAAGAAAAATAAATGAATAAATCACTCCATGGATCTGCATTGCTAGTTTAATATTTCTGAATTGAGGCTTTCTGAGGAGACTTTGTCAAGGTTTGTTAGAAGGCTTTGACGTATGAGAAAGATATAGTCTGCCGCGTACTGCAAAAAAAAAAAAAAAGATACACAGTCTGTGGCTCCTTCTTATGATACCGTCTTAGGAATAGAGAAAAGAAGGTGCCCCTTGGCCCCGGTTGGGGTTTCTGCAGAAACACACTATGAACTAGTATTATGCAGAATATAAGCCTCATGATCTGTAAGGTCAAGGACAAATGAAGCATCTAAATGGTTGTGTAAATTCTTAATAGGCAGGAATACGAATAGAGGGAAGAATATGGTTATTACAGTAAGGAAAAACACAGAACCAAAAGAGCAGCTTTTCCCTTTACATTCAGAATAAAAAATAATACTAAAAATATTCTTTAACTCGTTCAGTCATGTGCTAATTTCTCCTCAGATCCCATTTTCAAGAATTAAACATTTATTGAGTACCTACTCATGGCCAGGAAATAAATAAGTATTGAGAATCCAAAGAAAAATAGGACAAGTTTCTTGACCTCTTGTAACTCTCATTTCAGAATGGTATAAAATGACAAATTAGGGGCTTCCCTGGTGGCACAGTGGTTGGGAGTCCGCCTGCCGATGCAGGGGACACGGGTTCGTGCCCCGGTCCGGGAAGATCCCACATGCCGCGGAGCGGCTGGGCCCGTGAGCCATGGCCGCTGAGCCTGCGCGTCCGGAGCCTGTGCTCCGCAACGGGAGAGGCCACGACAGTGAGGAGCCCGCGTACCACAAAAAAATTTAAAAAAATAAAATGACAAATTATAACACAGCATATTTGCCAATAGGTTTGCCTGGTCCCAAAGGCTCTTTCCATGAAAAACCTGTGTAGTTTGTCTTCAGGCTTCTCTGATTTTCCCTTTATGTAATATCTTCCTCTTCTCAACCATCATCTTACCACAGACTCCCAGAGCTCATAATTGCTATCATGGGGGAATTAAACCACCCCATGATGAGCAGATATCAAATCTGCAGTCACAATTCCCAGGCTCTCATCCTGGGTTTATGACTAATAAGCTATGTGATTCTGGGCAAGTCATTTCTTCTCTCTAGACCTTAAATTCCTCACTTATGAAATAGAGAGAGGGTCTGAAGCATCTTCAAGGCCCTTCCAGGTGTGACATTCCATGCTATGCTCTACACCTGCCAGAAGCATTAGAAGAGAAACAGCAATGTTTGACCAAAAAGCAGCAACTCTCTAATAATGAAATTTCAGGTACTATGCTGCCTCTTGGGGAAATAGAGCAGCTTGAGGCTGAGGGTACCAGGTCTATCTGATCCCAATCAATTCAACAGGCATATGAAGAGAGTATACTATGGGCCAGGTGAAGAAAATAGCTTCTGACTTCAAGAAGCTTTGATTTCGGTAGCAGAAGTAGACTTGTAAACAGTGTAGAAGATTAAGAACTCAGAGTGGAAAGCACAAGACATTGGGTAAAGCCAGAATACCTGAAACAATCTAGAGTTTCAGGAAAGGCCTCCCAAAGTCCATGACAATTAAGCTGAAGCAAGAAGGACAAGGAACAAAGTTCTTATAGGAGGGAAAGGGTGGGTGGGACTGTCTTCCAGGCAGAAGCAGCAGGAGGTTGAAAGTCTTAGAAGTTCCAATGAGCAGGATGTCTTCAGAAACTTCGAGGTGCTCAGCGTGGTTAGAGCCCAAGTTTCACATTGCAAAGAAGCAGTGCCTAAGTTGAATATGGAAAAGCGGGCAGGAGCCTGAAACTGGGGGCCTTGGGTTTCACGCTAAGGAGCTTAGACATTATTCTGTGGGTCTCAGGGGAGTTGAAAAGGTTTAAGCAGAGATGGGTGATCCATAAGGAGCTCCTCCCTCATCCACATCTTGGACCAGGTTGTCTGTCTCAGATAAACCTATAATTTAGGATCCATCTGCCTGCCTTTTCCAGTCTTCTTGAAACTCTACCAAGCTGCGCCTTCCACCACCCTACCCCTAAGATTCCCTGCTATGAAGACCCCAGGAGAACCCATTCTGTACGAGCTAAGCATTTCTGCATGGGCTGCTTCCCAAGCAAGACAGCCAAAAGCTGAGCACAAGCTCCGAACAAACTCGGCAGCTCCTGAATTATTCAGGGCACTATTAAAATGAGACTCACAACTCACAGGGCAAATTAATTTTAATTTTTAAACAGGCAACATTTTAAACTGTTCATTTCCTTGAAATGTATCCATCCTGGTATTTTTATCATCAGAAGAGTAAGTAAAGCTCACATCAGAAAGGAAAAAAGAGCTGGCATGCCCTAGATTGGGACTCCCTAATGTCCAGGAAGGAGCCCCCCAGAATGACCAGTCACATCTAGTCTCAAAGGGTATGTATCTTGAAAATCCAGCATCAGTCTAAGAAATTCAGTTCTAGAAAATTCACTATCCCTCTGCTTTTGTTAGAATAGCATGTGGTCAGTAGCCTGAAATTCCAACACCTTCTGCCAGAGTTCTTTAACTCTGCAGTTGATTTCCACACAAAAGCAAGAGGAAAGCTGAGTCAATGGCTTACGGTATTGAGACCTAAGAACATCCCCCTGAACTATGATCTTCTCTCCAGGACAAGGACTGTGTGTTGCCATCCTTTGTTAGGTTCCCAGCACCTAACACACAGTTGTGCAAGTAAGATGTACTCTACTGAACTGAAAATTCACATGGAAAACCCTTTTCAAACACAGGATGTCTTTTATGTTTTTCCATTTCTTCTGAGCTATCTCTGCTCTCTAGGACTAGGAGTTTAAGTGTCCTCAGGATGCAGTGGCCCCAGAAACAAAATGAAATACCATCACTGCTACCTAAACTTTGCCTAAAAATGACCAGATTCTGATTCTTTTGTCCTTCAGACATTCAAGATCAGTGTGGCTGCCACACACGTGTAAACTGAAATGAGGAGGCCATGTTAGGGGGAGGGCAAGACTGATACCCCAGCTTTCTCCCTCAGCTTTCTCCCTCCCAATCCAGGACTTCTACCATTACACTCCATGGTCTGATGGAATCAGGACGTTTCTCAGACACTCAACTGACTTCCTCCCCTACTCTTTCCTTTCCTGACTGCTGGGAATCACAGAATGAAATGTGAACCAAAAAGAAAAAAAAAAAAAAAAGAACAAAGAGCGTTGCAAACCACCTAGTCTTACAAGGGTTTAGTCTCAACCCACTGAAGTTGCCCACCTACACTGCACCCTGAGAGGAATTCAGGATGAAAAACAGCATGAGGCACTCTGTGTTTTGGGTAAACAATCCCCTAGATAGTTAAATGTATATCTCAGGAACAATTTCAATGACCCCAGATTCTTGCATCTTCTCACATATAGAAAAGCACTAAAATCACTAACTCGAGGTACCTGTTCTTTGTGCTCAGCAGTAATCTTTTGCCAAGATGTATGCTTGACTACACATATTTCCCACCCCCAAAAATTATGTATATACTGGTTCCTCCCCTACCTCTTCAGAGCAGCTCCTCAGAGGTGGCTCTGGCCTAGGTCCTCAGGAGACCTTGAATAAAACTTAAACTCACAGCTCTCATGTTGTGTGTCTTTCTTTAAAGACAGAAGAAAATAAGTGAATGTTTTTGAGACCCCTTCACTACAAGTCCAATTTATATACAATATATATACAATTATATACAATATATATTATATACAATTTATATACAATATAACATTATTTAACCTTTTCAATAAGTCTTTGAGGAAGAATATTTTTTAATTGGCATATGACATATAACACTATTAGTTTTAGGTATACAATATAAAGATGATACATGTTTATACTGTGAAATGATCACCACAATTAGTTAATATCCATCAACACAGATAGTTGTTTTTTTTTTTTTCTGGTGGTGAGAACTTTTAAGACCTACTCTCTGATCAATCTTCAAATATATAATACAGTACTGTTAACTACAGTTGCCATGCTGTATGTTACATCCCTAGGACTTATCTTCTAACTGGAAGTTTGTACCTTTTGACTATTTTCCTCCATTTTGCCTATTCCTTAACGCCTGCCTCAGGCAACCACCAATTTGTTCTCTGTATCTATGAGTTTGTGGAGGTCTTTTGTTTTGCTTTGTTTTAGATTCTACATAAAAGCAAGATCATACAGTATTTGCCTTTCTCTCTGACTCATTTCATTTAGCATAATGCCAGGAAGAATTTTTTTTTTTTTTTTTTTTTTGCGGTACGCGGGCCTCTCACTGCTATGGCCTCTCCCGTTGTGGACCACAGGCTCCGGACGCGCAGGCTCAGCGGCCATGGCTCACGGCCCAGCAGCTCCACAGCATGTGGGATCTTTCCGGACCGGGGCACGAACCCATGTCCCCTGCATTGGCAGGTGGACTGTCAACCACAGCGCCACCAGGGAAGCCGAGGAAGAATTTTTTTATACCTATGTTGTATCTGAGAAAAACTGAGGCCCAACAGGATTAATTAGTAAACCTAAGGTCACACAGAAAACCAGTGGTGATACTGAGATTTCAATCCATGTCTGTCTGACTCCAAAGTTCTTGTTCTTTCTACTCTACTGAGGAGGTTCTGGGTGGGTTGGGGTGACCTTTCTGGACAAGCAGGGAGTCCTTCTTTTCACAGCCCCTACTCAGGCTCGCAGCCTACATGAGCAAGGTTTCTTGACACTGGTGTCCCCTCACCCCTAGGCAGTCAGGATGTTTCATGCCCTGCCCATCTGTGTCTCACCACAATTTCTCAGACTCACCAATGCCCTGCCCATGGCACCACAGGAATGATAGTCACTAGCATTTTGGAAAAGGCTCCAGTGTCCAGAAAGGCAGCTCTATTCAGTTCTTTTCTACCCACTCTCAGCTATACTCTCATTTTCAGACCACTGACACTGTTTTAACTAAGGGTCTCATGAGCTCTTCTACTTGACAACTTCCTAATTGGTCTCTCTGCCTCCTGTCCTTCCCTCTTCCAAGCTGTACTCTACACTGATTTCAAAGATGTGGTTCCAAAATGTAAATATGCTTATAAACTCTCTTCTACTTGATCACGTGCAAATCTTAAGCAGGGTATATAAGGCCCTCTGTGTTCTGGCCTCTGACTCTTCTCTTGTCCCTTGCTAATCTCCCTATACCCATTCCTTTTGTTTTGTTATATTATAACTTTATTGAAGTATTACTGAAGAACAATAAACTGCACATATTTAAAGAGTGCAATTTAATGAGTTTTGACATGCATGCACCCATAAACAGCACCAAAATCAACACCACCCTCAAAAGCTTCCTTTGAAATCCATCCTTCATCGGACCTCATTCCCAGTTAATCTCAACTCAGTTTTCTGTTACTATAGATTAATTTATATTTTCTAGAGTTTTACTTGGATAGAGTCATATAGCATGTATTCTTCTTGATAAAACTTTCTTCATTCAGCATAATTATTTTGAAATTTGTAGGTGTGGTTGCTTGTATCAATAGTTTATCTCTGAATTGATACATAGCATTCTGTTGTATGGATACACTATAATTTGTTTATCCATTCATGTATTGATGGACATTTGTGTTATTTCCAATTCTGGCTACAAAAAAGATGCTATGAACATTTGTGTGCAAATATTTGTGAGGATCAATGCTTTCACCACTCTTGGGCAATGACTGGGTTGTATGGTAGGTATATGTTTAAATTGTTAAGAAACTATCACACTGTTTTACAAAGTGGTTGTGCTGTTTTACATTTCCAGTACCACATGATGACAGGTCCAGCTTAATCAACACTTTATATGGTCAATTTTTAGATTTTTGTCATTCTAATACTTGTATATTACTACCTCATTGTGGTATTAATTACCATTTTCCTAATAATTAATATACAGTAATTTCCTTTGTGCTTATTTCCTACATTTATATATATCTGTGAAGTGTATATTCAAATCTTTTGCTTACTTTGTTGGGTCATGTGTCTTATTATTGAACTGAGGAAATTCTTTACCTAACACAGACACACGTTTTTTGCAAATATTTTCTCCCAGCTTTTTCATTTTCTTTATACTGCATTTTGCTTTTTTTTTGTTTTGTATTTTTTTAACATCTTTATTGGAGTATAATTGTTTTACAATGGTATGTTAGTTTCTGCTTTATAACAAAGTGAATCCGTTATACATATCCTGATATCTCTTCTCGCTTGCATCTCCCTCCCTCTCACCCTCCCTATCCCACCGCCTAGGTGGTCACAAAGCACTAAGCTGATCTCCCTGTGCTATGCGGCTGTTTCCCACTAGATATCTATTTTAGGTTTGGTAGTGTATATATATGTCCATGCCACTCTCTCACTTTGTCCCAGCTTACACTTCCCCCTCCCCATATCCTCAGGTCCATTCTATAGTAGGTCTGCATCTTTATTCCCATCTTGCCCCTAGGTTCTTCATGACTTTTTCTTTTTTTCAGATTCCACATATATGTGTTAACATACGGTATTTGTTTTTCTCCTTCTGAGTTACTTCACTTTGTATGACAGTCTCTAGGTCCATCCACCTCACTAAAAAAACTCAGTTTCGTTCCTTTATAGGGCTGAGTAATATTCTGTCGTATATAGGTGCCACATCTTCTTTATCCATTCATCTGTTGATGGACACTTCAGTTGCTTCCATGTCCTGGCTATTGTACATAGAGCTGCAATGAACATTTTGGTACATGACTCTTTTTGAATTAGGTTTTCTCAGGGTATATGCCCAGTAGGGGGATTGCTGGGTCGAATGGTAGTTCTATTTTTAGTTTTTTAAGGAACGTCCATACTGTTCTCCATAGTGGCTGTATCAATTTACATTCCCACCAACAGTGCAAGAGGGTTCCCTTTTCTCCACACCCTCTCCAGCATTTATTGTTTGTAGATTTTTGATGATGGCCATTCTGACTGGTGTGAGATGATATCTCATTGTAGTTTTGATATGCATTTCTCTAATGATTAATGATGTTGAGCATTCTTTCATGTGTTTGTTGGCAATCTGTATAACTTCTTTGGAGAAATGTCTATTTAGGCCTTCTGCCCATTTTCGGACTGGGTTGTTTGTTTTTTTAATGTTGAGCTTCATGAGCTGCTTGTAAATTTTGGAGATTAATCCTTTGTCAGTTGCTTCATTTGCAAATATTTTCTCCCATTCTGAGGGTTGTCTTTTCGTCTTGTTTATCATTTCCTTTGCTGTGCAAAAGCTTTTAAGTTTCATTAGGTCCCATTTCTTTATTTTTGTTTTTATTTCCATTTCTCTAAGAGGTGGGGCAAAAAGAATCTTGCTATGATTTATGTCATAGAGTGTTCTACCTATGTTTTCCTCTAAAAGTTTGATGGAGTCTGGCCTTACATTTCGGTCTTTAATCCACTTTGAGTTTATTTTTGTGTATGGTGTTAGGGAGTGTTCTAATTTCATTCTTTTATATGTAGCTGTCCAGTTTTCCCAGCACCACTTATTGAAGAGGCTGTCTTTTCTCCACTGTATATTTTTGCCTCCTTTATCAAAGATAAGGTGACCATATGTGCATTGGTTTATCTCTGGGCTTTCTATCCTGTTCCATTGATCTATATTTGTTCTTTGTATTTAATTTTTGATAGTTTGATTAATATGTGTCTTGGCGTGTTTCTCCTTGGATTTATCCTGTATGTGACTTTCTGTGCTTCCTGAACTTGATTAACTATTTCCTTTCCCAAATTAGGGAAGTTTTCAACTATAATCTCTTCAAAAATTTCTCAGTCCCTTTCTTTTGCTCTTCTTCTTCTGGGGCCCCTATAATTCGAATGTTGGTGTGTTTAATATTGTCCCAGAGGTCTCTGAGACTGTCCTCAATTCTTTTCATTCTTTGTTCTTTATTCTGCTCTGCAGTAGTTATTTCCACTCTTTTATCTTCCAGGTCACTTATCCGTTCTTCTGCCTCAGTTATTCACCTATTGATCCCTTCTAAAGATTTTTAATTACATTTACTATGTTGTTCATCACTGTTTGTTTGCTCTTTAGTTCTTCTAGGTCCTTGTTAAACGTTTTTTGTATTCTCTCCATTCCATTTCCAAGATTTTGGATCATCTTTACTATCATTATTCTGAGTTCTTTTTCAGGTAGACTGCCTATTTCCTCTTCATTTGTTAGGTCTGGTGGGTTTTTACCTTGCTCCTTCATCTGCTGTGTGTTTCTCTGTCTTCTCATTTTGCTTAACTTACTGTGTTTGGGGTCTCCTTTTTGCCGGCTGCACGTTCGTAGTTCCCGTTGTTTTTGGTGTCTGTCCCTAGTAGCTAAGGTTGGTTCAGTGGGTTGTGTAGGCTTCCTGGTGGAGGGGACTAGTGCCTGTGTTCTGGTGGATGAGGCTGGATCTTGTCTTTCTGTTGGGCAGGTCCACGTCTGGTGGTGTGTTTTGGGGTGTCTGTGACCTTATTATGATTTTAGGCAGCCTCTCTGCTAATGGGTGGGGTTGTGTTCCTGTCTTGCTAGTTGTTTGGCATAGGGTGTCCAGCACTGTAGCTTGCTGGTCATTGAGTGGAGCTGGGTCTTGGCATTGAGATGGAGATCTCTGGGAGATTTTCACCGTTTGATATTACGTGGTGCTGGGAGGTCTCTTGTGGACCAGTGTCCTGAGCTTGGCTCTCCCACCTCAGTGGCACAGCCCTGACCCCTGGCTGGAGCACCAAGATCCTGTCCTCCACACGGCTCAGAATTAAAGGGAGGAAAAAAAGAAAGAAAGAAGGAAGAAGATAAAATAAAATGAAATAAAATAAAGTACGATAAAGTTATTAAAATAAAAATTAAGAAAAAAAATTTTTTTAAAGGACAGACAGAACCCCAGGACAAGTGGTAAAAGCAAAGCTATAGAGACAAAATCACACACAGAAGCATACACATACACACTCACAAAAAGAGAAAAAGGGGGGGAAAAATATATATATATATCGTTGCTCCCAAAGTCCACCTCCTCAATTTGGGATGATTCGTTGTCTATTCAGGTATTCCATAGATGCAGGGTACATCAAGTTGACTGTGGAGATTTAATCCGCTGCTTCTGAGGCTGCTAGGAGAGATTTTCCTTTCTCTTTGTTCGCACAGCTCCTGGGGTTCAGCTTTGGATTTGGCCCCGCCTCTGCCTGTAGGTCACCTGAGGGCATCTGTTCTTCGCTCAGACAGGACGGGGTTAAAGGAGCTGCTGCTTCGGGGGTCTGGCTCACTCAGGCCAGGGAGCGGGAAGGGTAAGGAGCGCGGGGCGAGCCTGCGGCGTCAGAGGCCGGCGTGACGTTGCACCAGCCTGAGGCGAGCCGTGCGTTTTCCCGGGGAAGTTGTCCCTGGATCACGGGACCCTGGCAGTGGCGGGCTGCACAGGCTCCCGGGAGGGGAGGTGTGGATAGTGACCTGTGCTCACACACAGGCTTCTTGGTGGCGGCAGCAGCAGCCTTAGCGTCTCATGCCCGTCTCTGGAGCTCCTTTAAGCGGCACTCTTAATCCCTTCTCCTCGCACACCAGGAAACATAGAGGCAATAAAAATTCTCTTGCCTCTCCGGCAGCTCCAGACCTTTTCCCGGACTCCCTCCCAGCTAGCCGTGGCACACTAGCCCCCTTCAGGCTGTGTTCACGCAGCCCACCCCAATCCTCTCCCTGGGATCTGACCCCCGAAGCCCGAGCCTCAGCTCCCAGCCCCCGCTCGCCCTGGCGGGTGAGCCGACAAGCCTCTCAGGCTAGTGAGTGCTGGTCGGCAGTGATCCTCTGTGCGGGAATCTCTCCGCTTTGCCCTCCGCACCCCTGTTGCTGTGCTCTCCTTCGCGGCTCTGAAGCTTCACCCCTCCAACACCCGCAGTCTCCGCCCACGAAGGGGCTTTTTAGTTGTGGAAACCTTTCCTCCTTCACAGCTCCCTCCCACTGGTGCAGGTCCCGTCCCTATGCTTATGTCTGTTTTTTCTTTTTTCTTTTGCCCTATCCAGGTACGTAGGGAGTTTCTTGCCTTTTTGGAGGTCTGAGGTCTTCTGCCAGCGTTCAGTGGGTGTTCTGTAGGAGTTGTTCCACATGTAGATGTATTTCTGATGTATTTGTGGGGAGGAAGGTGATCTCTGCATCTTACTCTTCCACCATCTTGAAGCTCTCTATCCCTATCCCCATTCTTAATCCCGGTGTTCCAACAATATCAAAATACTGCCATTTCCCATTCTGCAGCCTACCTGTGAGTTTTACACATATTGCAATACACACACACACACACAAATACACACCTCTCCAACTAGTAAACTTCTAATTATTCATCAAAGCCTAGATTAAATGTAGCTCTTTCATGAAGCTTCCCATAATCATTGCAGAAGTTTATCACTCATCTCTGGGCACCCACTGTCCTCTGTACATCCTTAAATTATAAGACCTATCCCATGTCAATCTGTCATTTTAGAACTCTTTTCCTTGTTAGATTTGTGTGTGTGTGTGTGTGTGTGGTTTTTTTGTTTTTTGTTTTTTTTTAGATTGTGTGTTTAAGGAAATAGAAACTGTCTTATTTATCTTTGAATCCCAGGTTGAACGTACCAAACACTCAAACATTTTAGGAATGAATGGGTTGAATCAATGGATAGTTTAATAATTAATATAACAAGGAATAGTACCAGGGTAGCTGAATTCTACCCTTAGTTCTCTTAGTAACTTGCTGTGTCATCAGTCTTCCAATATTTTCATTTTCCAACTAAACCATTTTCTGTATGAAAAAAACATGCTAACCAGCTAATACTCGTAGTTTTTACCATGTGGTAGTTTTATCAATTAATAAATGGGTATTCTGATGATTTATACATCAATCTTCTGTGAATGTGGTTAGCGTAAGCCAATCCTCATGATGCAAACTCCAGCTTCCTTGGGAAGACTATCTTTGGGATCAAAGCAAGTGAAGAACCAGCTTATAGGACTGTGTTAAACTGGCCGGTCCGATTCTATCTTTATGGAATTGCTCTTTAATTGAAATTTAAATTGTTGTCAGATCTTAACCACTGAGTCTCTAATGCTTGTTAATTATAAAGTAGAGGACTAGATTAGATCCTGAAACACAAAACTCAAATGCCTGCTGTTAGCCCAAATGAACAAACTCAGCTGGGTGTTAGACCAAAAGAAGCTTGGTTGCATCTATGACTATCACAATCACGATTTCTTCCTAGTTGCATTGTCCATTAAAACATAAGATACCAAACCAAGCACAGCCATTGACCTCGTATAGCCATCAGTCACCTGGTACAGAGGTCTTGTTACCCTTATGACCATAATATGATTTAAGACTATAATGCTGTGGCCGCCATTTCTATGACCTACATTCTTCATTTATTTCTGTGATAGTTAAGTATTGCATTTCCAGAACTTACGCATCTTCTAACTGGAACTTTGTACTCTGACAACATCGCCCCATTTCACCCAGCCCCCAGCCCCAGAGTTCATTCTACTTTCTGTTTCTGCAAGTTCAGCTTTTTTAGATTCTACATGTAAGTGACACTACACAATATTTGTCTCTGTCTGACTTATTTCACTTAGTGTAGTGCCCTCAAGGTCCATCCGTGATGGACATTTTAGCTAATGCTACAGTGCTAATCACATTACAATATATAATTGTATCAAATCAACATATTGTATACATTAGATGTAGACAGTGTCTTATGTCAATTATATCTCAGTAAAGCTGGGAAAATAAATAATTTAAATTTTTTTAACAAAGAAATGAAAATAATAAGTATTACAGGCATTGAAGTAAGTGCTAATCATACTGGTATCAATAATCCTGACCCTGCCATCAACAGACACCAAGGTCTGCTGGAAGAGATGAACTTTTCTTTAATTAAAGACATTAAGTGGTGTCAAAGAGGGTTACAAGGAGCAGTGGGAACACAAGAAGAGGTATTGTCTATGCACAAGAGAGTGGCCCCAGGAAGGCCAGAAAGGCTTCACAGAGGAGGTGACATGTGAGCTGAATCCAGGAATAGAAAGAGTTTTTCAGGCAAGGAAGGGCATTCCATGCAAGGTGAACAGCACGGGCAAAAGCACTAAAAAGTGAAAAAGCTCAGAGTGGAAGCAGGGAGGATATAAACACTCAATTATCTCCTTAGTCCAGAAACTGCAGGAGGTGAGGAAACAGAAAAGAAAGGAAAAGTACTCTGGTTCCACTGAGGCTTGTCCCCTGCCTCTTAAAGGACAGTAACCCCCCACCACAAGCACCACCATTCTTCATCTGCACCCTTGGTCCAGGTTTTCCAAAGAAGTAAAATGCCTCTCATTACCAAATACAGTGCGTGCTCATGCTGCAGCTTCCTTTCCCATGGGGAGATGTTCAGCCCAGCAAGCAAGACCCTCTTCCTCAGAAGCCCTAGCCGCCCAGAGGGGCTCTTCACTGAAAGCCATTTGATCGATGTTTATTCTTTGTAGCAATAGATAGACACTGAACAGTTGGTTTAACATTTTCCTTAAATAACTGCTTACTATATAGGTTGTTAAACTTTTTATTAACGCTTCGTGTAACCTTCTACACCCTCAAGTGGAAAACTGTAAGTAGGGAGAAGAAAAGGGAATTAACAGTAAGAGCCACAGCTTACATAGCACACACAGTGTTCTGGATATGACTGTGCATCACAAATGTTAATTCACTTAATCCTCACTACAGCCCAATGAGGCAAGTCCTACTATTAACTTATTTTACAGCTGAGGCAACTGAGGCTCAGAGAGCTTTTTTCTCATCTATCAGTACTTGCTGGTAAGTGATGAGAACTGACTTTTGAACTCAGGCAGGAGACTGCAGGCTTTGCTCTTTAAAGCTGTGATATACGCCTTGGGATCAAGTAGATACAATTGCTTCTGCCCAATGCTTTGGATAAAGTGTATCATTTAATCCTCATGACAGTCTATATTATGAATTAAAAACTGAGGCTTACATTTGCAGCAACATGAATGCACCTAGAGATTATGTTATTAAGTAAGTCAGAAAAAGAAAGACAAATACCATATGATATCACTTTATGTGGAATCTAAAATATGATCCAAATAAACTTATTTACAAAACAGAAACAGACTTACAAATGTAGAAAAACTTATGGTTACCAAATGGAAAAGGGGGAATAAATTAGGAGTTTAGGATTAGCAGATACAAACTACTATACATAAAATAGATAAACAACAAGGTGCTCTTATATAGCACAGGGAACTATATTCAATATCTTGTAATAAACCATAATGGAAAAGAATATGAAAAATAATTATATATATATATATATACACACACATATATAAAATCTGAATCACTTTGCTGTATACCAGAAACACAACACTGTAAATCAACTATACTTCAATTAAAAATTTAAACTTTTTTTTTAAAAGCTGAGGCTTAGAGAGCATAACTGGCCCAAAGTTGAACAGCTAGTAAATGAAAGAGGTGGCATTTGATTTCCAGTCTACCTAAATTGAAACTCCTGCCACCGTGTCTGTCTCTGTAAGGGCTAGGGGTTTTCACAGAAGGAAGAGAACAGGTTAACAAAACAGAAGGCCTGACTTCCCCAGATGACATTATCTGCATTTTAATTCCAATATCTGGTAGAATTGAAAATACCTGAAACTGAGACTTCATTAAACAGGAGTTTTGCCCAGATCACTGGCCGTCAAGCAGCGCTCCTTGAAGCCCCAAGGGCTTCTTCAGTGGGGAAGTCCAAGTACTTCACATAATCCCCCGTATTAGTCAGCTTTTGTTGCACTGACATGCAGCTCTCAAACCCTGGGCCTCACAACAACAAAGGTTTATCTCTCACTCACCTTGCACGTGGTCTGGACTATGACACTGCCAGCAATTATATCACCTCTAAAATTATAAATTCAATCTCCTACTCACCAACTATGAACTCCTATCACTCTCCCAGATCATATGCTCTAGCATCCCCGTATCAATTATTATTCAACCTCATTGAGATCACCAATCCACTGACCCTCCACCTGTGATCTAATTGCCAGTTTTCTATCACATAGACCCCAGCTGAGATCCATGGCCCATGGTTATTATCAAGGTCCTATTAGTATCCCTCACTCCTTTGTCTACATCTACCCTCAACTGTGCTCATCCCAACCCCTAATGAACCTAACCTTCTGCCTTCTCACTCATTTCCTCATTCACACAGCTGAGTTTACTGAAGGACATCACATAATTAGAAAAATTGCTTTCACCCTATATTCATGATCAACAACCCCGAACTCAACACTGCCTGTCCGTGAATGTTACTGCATTCTTCTAAGAAGCTCAGCCTCCTACTCTTCGCAAAGTTCTCCAGTTTCCTCAAAGATCCCATACTTCACCCATATTCACAGTAGTGGGTCTTACTTTGTATTTTATGTGGGAAGAAAAAGAGAAGCCACCTGACAGTAGCTCCCACACCTTCAAATCTACCAGAACACCTAATCTGCAGCCATTTCTCCTTCCCTCCTGTTATAACCATGAAACATCCCTTCTACTAACGATGGTCACTGTCTCTACCCTTTACGTATGCTCTGGATTTCACTCTCTCTTGTGTCCCCAGTTATCCTTTTCTACCTTGCATCTTTTGTCTCTCCTTCTCTAATTGATTTTTACATCATCATTAAAACTGTTATCACATCTCCTATATTTTATTTTTATTTTATTTTTTGCGGTATGCGGACCTCTCACTGTTGTGGCCTCTCCCGTTGCGGAGCACAGGCTCCGGACGCGCAGGCTCAGCGGCCATAGCTCACGGGCCCAGCCGCTCTGCGGCATGTGGGATCTTCCCGGACCGGAGCACAAACCCATGTCCCCTGCATCGGCAGGCAGACTCTCAACCACTGTGCCACCAGGGAAGCCCCATCTCCTATATTTTAAAAAAATTCTCTCTAGCTTCTAAATCCCTCTCTAGCTACTGTCCCATTTTTCTGCATAGCAAAACTCAAAAAAGTTACAATGATATATGCCACATTTAAATGAGGAGACGTGAACAAAGCACCTTTAACCATGTCTGATCTATGCCAGCTGCTCAATAAATGATAGAACTGGTAATAAAACAGTAACAAAGATAATGACTGCAACCGACACAAATCTTCTCATATGGGAGCACAGCCCTTAGCATTGTAAGTGGATTACCTCTGTTTGCTCTTACAAAAACCTGTGAAATAGGTATTAATTTTTTCCCAATTTTATAGATTATGTATCTGAAGCTTAGAAAGGTTCATTGGCCCAAGGTCACAGAGCTAGTAGCAGAGATGACTAGGATTTCCTTCCAAATCCGTCTGACTACATAAATAAAAATTATCACCCTCTAAATCACCCTCATCTTCTGTTTCTCTAGCACTCTCTATATACCTCTCCCTCCTAAGAACAGAGACAATTTTTTTTTACCAAGAGCAGAGGGATGACAGTCAGGATGTACCTGTGTGAAGCTGAGTCATGCGGGCATCCCCTCCAGATCCCTTAGAGCGTCCGTCCACGAGCACATCCACCAGGAAGATGCCGAGGAAAGCGTTTTGTCGGGGGAACACCAGGTTTAACTCATAAGCAATGATGGAGGAATCACCTGTGGATAATGACGATGTTAGAAGAGTTTCTAATGCAGAGAATTGAAGTTTGGGGAGGAAGCAAGCTTTGTGAGTCTGGGTTGGGGAGAGACAGCATAGGAGTGGACCGATGATGATAATACCAAACATGCACTAAAGATGGATGCACCTTTTGGGTGGGGATGAAGTGTTAGCTACAATGGGAACGGTGGACCCCAAGTTTATGAAAGGACTTTAGACCATGAGCTATCTGTACCCAGCTAATTATGACCCTGGTTCAGGGTTTTTTGTTTCGTTTTGTTTTTGTGGTATGCGGGCCTCTCACTGCTGTGGCCTCTCCCGTTGCTGAGCACAGGCTCCGGACGCGCAGGCTCAGCGGCCATGGCTCATGGGCCCAGCTGCTCCGCGGCATGTGGGATCCTCCCGGACCAGGGCACGAACCCGTGTTCCCTGCATTGGCAGGCAGACTCTCAACCACTGCGCCACCAGGGAAGCCCCGGTTCAGGGTTTTAAACAGCTCTCTTGAGTTCATTTAGGTAAAGCACCTAGCACAGCCCCTGATAAATTGTAGGAGATCAGCAATGGTGGCTATTACTGTTATTGTTCAGGATCTTCACATGGTGTTTACTGAATAAATGCTGATTCCTCTTTTTACAGTAAATTTTTTAAATTGCTTATTAGTAGAATTCCTCATGCATCCTAGATGAGTAAAAATAGCTAATACTTTTTAAGCACTCACTTTGCCAGGCTGTTAAATTAACTCATTTAACCTTCTCAATAATTCCTTAAAGAACATGCTCTCATTATTTCAATTTTACAGAGAAGCTAAGTAGCTTGTATAAGGTCACACAGTGAGTAGATGTTAGAGACAGAATTGAACCTATTTCCTTAACTACCATCCCATAATGATCAATATAGGTATTATACAATCCATTTGTCTGATGCATATAAGAATACTGTGCTAGAAACACGAAGTGTGTATATATAGATAGATATAGATATAGATATATACGTAACAATAACAAAAGATCTTGTGTCTATTCCCAACAAAAAATAATTTTTGGTTAACGTGCAAAAAAAGAAAGAAAGAAAACAAACAAAAACTCATTAAATCCAGCTCAACACAGAGGGAAGGAACTATGAGAAGCAGAAAGTATTCAGTGGATGAGGTGATAACCTTCTCTACATATTAGACCTGGCAGAGTTGGAATGTCCTCAAAGATGTTCTCAATCAATAAGGAAATGTCAAGACCAGAGGGAAAAGCTGATTGTGAGAATGGATGCATCAGAAGTGCTTACAATTAGGTAACAAAAAGCCAAGTGGGAAACATTGGAGGTTAGGACACATTGATTGCGAAATCAGTGGCAATATGAAATGTGTACCCTTGAATGCCTCAAAGGCCAAACCAAAAATCTGAGGAAAGTATGGGAGACTAAATAAAACTAGAGAAGGACAGAGGAAAACTAAATTTTAAAGGTGGGGGGGAGGGTTGCCTAACCCGGCACTTAATTTTTATATCCACCCTTTGAGACACATGTAATATTCCCATTTTACATGAGAACATTGAGCCTTACAGAAGCAAAGTGAATTTTCCAGGGTTATTCAACTATTATGTAAATTTCAAGCACAAATACTAAAAATCTGAATTGCGCTATCTTGACTTACGAATCTTTCCATTCCTAGGGATTGCCTCTGAAGCAAGAACTGGAATGGTATGGAGAGCATGTCCAACAGGTTTAACTTGGAGAAACAAATGCTGTGGAATCTTAAGCTTTTTCTTTCCTGCCATCCAAATGGGATTCCTCATGCTTCAGAATCACCACTGTATTTTGAAAGCACCAGTTGTGGGACAATCAGCCTGTTACAGCTTTGTATTAGTTACTTGTAGATCCTTGTCATGTTCCTTGTTTTCTTTTTTCCATTTTTATATTTTTCATGGCACCAAGTATAAGGTGAGCTAGTGACTGATAGAATATGAACACAGGGAAACGCGCGCATACACACACACACACACACTCACAATCATTTCCTTATTAATTTAGCAAAGGATGCTGAAGGGAGGCTGCAGAGTAGCAGGAGTTAGAGCTTGTCTCACCACAGCTTTTCTACCGAGGGCTTACGGTCACAGGTTATATTATTCATGCAAAGTACCATCTTTCTCCAGCCAATAAGCTTAATTTTATGCTATACCACATCATTTTATACTTGGAGTTTATATCACTATTCTGGAAGAACTTAATTCCTTTAAGGGGATATTTACAGATATTGGGAATATTACAATTCTCTACCTATCCTTAACAATTCCAAAATTTTAGGATCTGTTCCTTGCAATATCCCATTCCTAGTACCAAATTATTTTTCAGCTAGAGTTCTTTGGGTTGAAAGCAATAGAAAGTTCAACTCAAAAAGACTTAAGCAATAAGGAAAATTTATCATCTCATGGAACCATTAATGTAAATCCTAGGTAAGGTGACTCCAGGAGTGGTTAATTCAGTTACTGAAAATTATTAAGGACCCAGGTTCTTTCCATCCTCAACGTGTCAGCTTTATTCTCAAAGAAGCTCCTCTAATGATTGAAAAATGCTACTGAATTTTCCAGCTTCCCAAATAAGCATGATTACATCCCTCTTGTGTGTTCTTTTTAAAAGGAAGAAAATCTTTCCCAGAAACCCCTCATTAGACACTCTGTTTTACCTAAGTGGCTTGGATTGGCTCACATGCAATTTGAAAAATGTAAGCTCAGTGAGGGACGTTGTTTGTCTTATTTACCTCTGTATCTTCAGAACTCAGAACAATATTTGATACATGGTTTATTTAAACAACCTATAGAAACCTATTTCATTTTGGAATATAATAATAACAATAACAATAGTAAAGTAGTAGCATAGCAGTCTATTGAGACTACAGACTCTAGAGCCAAATGACCTGGGATACTTTTTTCTCTTTTTGGATCTCAAATGAACAAAAATGGATTCATCATATTCCTACATTCATGACACACTCTTATTGCTCCAATGTGTACCTTGTTTATCCACTTATTTTCTAATAATATCATAGAAACTGATGAACTCACTTCTCAAAACAAAAGTTAGGATCTTGACCACAGCCTACATCTAACTTTGACCACCATTCACATTCCCTACCTGCCCCACCCAAGACGACTGTCATAATTCATTGTGTCTCAATATTCCTTTGATTTTCTTTTTCTTAAAGTTTATTACAACTGTATGTATTTCTGAAAATATTTTGTTTTCAAATTTACAAAAAGATAATCAACTTATAGGTAATATTTTGGGATTCACTATTTTACTTAATCTTATATTTGCTAATATTCACTCATCTTTTTATGTCACTCTAGTTCATTCCCTTTGACTGCTCTATAATAGTCCATTCAGGGAACAGACCACCATAAATTCTCCTACTTTCCTGTTGATGATCACTTGAGCCATTTGATTTTTGCTGTTATGTAAAAAGCTGCTGTAAACATTCTTGCAGAGCTACTGTTATACACATGCAAGAGTTTCCCTTAGGTGTTTACATGTCAACATGGATTTGCTGGATCATAAGGTACATGAATATTTAAATCAAGTAGATAAAACCAAACTGTTTTCCAACATGGTTGACCCAATTTACATATATAATAGCAGCATCTAAGAGAGCTTGTGGCTCCACATCCTGTCCAATATGTGTGATTGTCGTTTCCTTGATTCCATTTTTTTCTACTGAGTTATTTGTGCTTTCCTTATTGATTTGTAGAAGATTGCATGCACAGACACACACACACACATATTCTTGATACAACCCCTTTTTTGTCT
Organism: Pseudorca crassidens; assembly: GCF_039906515.1. Lineage (NCBI taxonomy): Eukaryota > Metazoa > Chordata > Mammalia > Artiodactyla > Delphinidae > Pseudorca > Pseudorca crassidens. The sequence continues at coordinate 60,678,242 of NC_090304.1, forward strand.
GTCCCCTGTATCTGGGACAAGTAATTTAATCTATCTGCGCCTTTGTTTTTCACTTTATAAAATAAGGGGAAATAATATTAACTGTGATGGTTAATTTTATGAGTCAACTTGACTGGGCTTAGGGATACCCAGAAAGCTAGTAAACACTATATCTGGGTGTGTCTGTGAGGGTGTATCTGGAGGAGATTAGCATTTGAATCAGTGGACTAAGTAAAGAAAATCAACCTCACCAATGTGGGTTGGCATCATTCAATCCATCAAGGGCCTCAATAAAACAAAATGTGGAGGAAGCGTGAATTTGCTCTCTGCTTGAGATGGGACATTCATCTTCTCCTGCCCTTGGACATTAGCACTCCTGGTTTTCAGGGCTTCAAATTCAGACCAGGACTTATACCATTGGCTCCCCTGGTTCCCAGGCCTTCAGGTTTGGACTAGAATTGCACCACTGGCTTTCCTGGGCCTTGGCTTATAGATAACAGATCATAGGACTTCTCAGCCTCCATAACCACATGAGCCAATTCCTCATAATAAATCTCTTTCTATACATCCCTATCCATCTATCTATCTATCCTATTGGTTCTGTTTCTCTTGAGAACCCTGACTAATACACTACATAGTAAGACTGTTTTGAGGAATATTACTGATATTAGTTAATACATATATAGATAATAGTTGATAGTTGTGGCGAGCGGGGGCTACTCTTTGTTGTGGTGCTCAGGCTTCTCATTGTCGTGGCTTGTCTTGTTGCGGAGCACCGGCTCTAGGTGCACAGGCTTCAGTAGTTGTGGCACATGGGCTCAGTAGTTGTGGCACACGGGCTCAGTAGTTGTGGTGCACAGGCTCAGTAGTTGTGGCGCATGGGCTGTTGCTCCACAGCATGTGGGATCTTCCCTGACCAGGGATCAAACCCATGTCCCCTGCACTGGCAAGTGGATTCTTAACCACTGCGCCACCAGGGCAGTCCATGTTAGCTTTTATTATTTCATGGAACTTGCTACATGCCAGGCACTATAGTACCCCATCTAATTTAATCTCACGAAATCCTATGAGGTATCAATGTTATTATTCTCACTTTACAAATAAGAAAGTTGAAGCTTAGAAAGATTAAATAATTTGACCAGGATTATACAGCTAAGATATGATAGGGCTAGATTGTATACCCAAACTGTCTGAAACAGAGTCTCCATTCTTAACCCCTCTACCATACTGCCTCTTTTTATATCATGAAATTGAAAAACTCTTGTGAAATTCTGCAACAAGGCAAGACAATGGAAAATAACACTTTGACTGCTATGCTCATTACGTACATAGAAAATATAGTTTCTACCTTACAAAGTAATTACTAGAACTCAGACTCATCAATATAATATATATGTATGCATAATAACTAGCACAAAATAGGTGGTTAATAAATGCTAGTTGTGATTATTATTATCTCATAATATCTCACAAATTCAGTGTCACAGATCTTCTCCTCATTTTATAAACAGGAAAAGTAAAGCTCTAAATTAAAAGGGTAAGTTGCCCAAGGTTACATGTTGCAGAGTAGTTACAGACCATTAGCCTGTCTAATTGTAAAGCCTGTGTACCTCTGAAAAAATGCTGTATTTTACTATCAAAAAGTCTGAATTTCTCCAGTTCAAAGGATAAGGATTACATAGCACAGATGAAGAAATGTAAATATGGACAGCTGTTATTATTAAGAAATGACCTAACAGGAAGATGCTCAACATCACTAATTATTAGAGAAATGTAAATCAAAACTACAATGAGGTATCATTTCATACCAGTTAGAATACCCATCATTAAAAAGTCTACAAACAATAAATTGTAGAGAGGGTGTGGAAAAAAGGGAACCCTCCTACACTGTTGGTGGGAATGTAAACTCATGCATTTACTATGGAGAACAGTATGGGGGTTCCTTAAAAAACTAAAAATAGAGCTACCATATGATCCAGCAATCCCCCTCCTGGGCATATATCCAGAAAAGATGAAAACTCTAATTCGAAAAGTTACATGCACCTCAATGTTCATAGCAGCTCTATTTACAATAGCCAAGACATGGAAGCAACCTAAATGCTTGTCGCCAGATGAATGTATAACGAAGATGTGGTACAATATACAATGGAATACTACTCAGCAATAAAAAAGAATGAAACAATGCCATTTACAGCAACTTGGATGGACCTAGAGATTATCATACTAAGTGAAGTAAGTCAGACAGAGAAAAGTGAATATCATATGATATCCCTTATATGTGGAATCTAAAAAATGATACAAATGAACTTATTTACAAAACAGAAATAGACTCACAGACATAGAAAATAAACTAATGGTTACCAAAGGGGAAAGGGCCAGGGGATAAATTAGGAGTTTGGGATTAATAGATACACACTACTATATATAAAATAGATAAACAAGGATCTACTGTATAGCACAGAGAACTATACTCAGTATCTTGTAATAACCTACAATGGAAAAGAATCTGAAAAAGAATATATATGTGAAAAAGAGTATATATATGTATAACTGAATCACTTTGCTGTACAATAGAAAGTAAACACAACATTGCAAATCAACTATACTTCAATAAAATTTTTTAAAAAGAAGACTATAGGGCTTCCCTGGTGGCACAGTGGTTGAGAGTCCGCCTGCGGATGCAGTGGATGCGGGTTCGTGCCCCGGTCCGGGAAGATCCCACATGCCGCAGAGCGGCTGGGCCCGTGAGCCATGGCCACTGAGCCTGCGCATCCGGAGCCTGTGCTCTGCAACGGGAAAGGCCACAACAGTGAGAGGCCCGTGTACTGCAAAAAAAAAAAAAAAAGAAGACTAGATAGATAACTGAATCAGTTTGCTGTACACCTGAAACTAACACAACATTGTCAATCAACTATACACAACCCAATCCAAAAATGGGCAGAAGACCTAAATAGACATTTCTCCAAAGAAGATATACAGACTGCCAACAAACACATGAAAGAATGCTCAACATCATTAATCATTAGAGAAATGCAAATCAAAACTACAATGAGATATCATCTCACACCAGTCAGAATGGCCATCATCAAAAAATCTAGAAACAATAAATGCTGGAGAGGGTGTGGAGAAAAGGGAACACTCTTGCACTGCTGGTGGGAATGTAAATTGATACAGCCACTGGGGAGAACAGTATTGAGGTTCCTTTAATATTACAAAGAGAACTACTATACAACCCAGCAATCCCACTACTGGGCATATACCCTGAGGAAACCATAATTAAAAAAGAGTCATGTACCAAAATGTTCATTGCAGCTCTATTTACAATAGCCCGGAGATGGAAACAACCTAAGTGCCCAACATCGGATGAATGGATAAAGAAGATGTGGCACATATATACAATGGAATATTACTCAGCCATAAAAAGAAACGAAATTGAGCTATTTGTAATGAGGTGGGTAGACCTAGAGTCTGTCATACAGAGTGAAGTAAGTCAGAAAGAAAAAGACAAATACCGTATGCTAACACATATATATGGAATTTAAGAAGAAAAAAACATGTCATGAAGAACCTAGGGGTAAGACAGGAATAAAGACACAGACCTACTGGAGAACGGACTTGAGGATATGGGGAGGGGGAAGGGTGAGCTGTGACAGGGCGAGAGAGAGTCATGGATATATACACACTAACAAATGTAAAGTAGATAGCTAGTGGGAAGCAGCCGCATGGCACAGGGATATCGGCTTGGTGTTTTGTGACCGCCTGGAGGGGTGGGGTAGGGAGGGTGGGAGGGAGGGAGACGCAAGAGGGAAGAGATATGGGAACATATGTATATGTATAACTGATTCACTTTGTTATAAAGCAGAAACTAACACACCATTGTAAAGCAATTATAGTCCAATAAAGATGTTAAAAAAATAAATTAATTAATTAATTAAAAATAAAAACATTTAAAAACAACAAAATGGCCTAACAATAATAGAAAAGAATTAGTTCAAATTTCAGGCAAATCAATCTATCGATACTTAGAACACTTAACTATAAATTTTTACTCTTATTTCAGAATCAGATCACTGTTTCATGATGCAAAAGGGAAAGACATTAATATATATTCAGGGCACTTCAATAAATATATACACACTAGAGTGATTACGATAAATATCGAGTGGGAAATATTGTGTTAAAATATCAAATCCCATTACATAACATTAATGTTTTAAATGATCTACTTCATCTTCTTTACCTCTACCTACTCAAAGAACATAATAATCATCTCCAAATGCTTGAAAGTCTTTTGATGAAAGATGAATTAGATTTGTTCCGTGTGGCTAAGACTAGCAGCAGACTATATAGTGAGAGAATAATTTTCTTAAAAACAATAATAAGCTAACATTTATTAAGCTTTTATTACCCAGCAGGCACTGTACTAAGTACTTTATGTGAACCATCTCATTTAATCCTAACAAGGCAAGTGTAGGGCTCATTCTGCAGCTGAGGAAACAGAGGCTTAGAGAAGTTAAATAATTGGTTAAATAGTTTATGAGTGATGAGCAGTGGATACTAACCTAGGATTGCTGGAGTCCAAAATGCATATTCTCTACCACAATAATATATGCTTAATAGGAAGAAAAGGTTTGAAACAGAACTTTCCAAATACAGTAGGATCCCTATCACTGGAGATATAAAAGAAAGGGCTGAGAAAACTCTCGACCGGTATCTTACTGAAAAGATTCGTGTGTTTATTCATTCAATCGATGTCTATTAAGTGCCTACTACATAGAAGCCATACTATTTTACAAGTTAAGGATTAAATGAAAAGCAAGATTGTTTCAGGAAAGCAGATTTAAGTCTGAGGTAGAAAACTGAAGTGAATAATTTTTTAGTTTCTCCAGCCACACAATTCTGTAACTCTTTATTTCCCTTGTTCAGCAGTTCCTAAAGCAATTAAAACAGAAGGAATTTGTTCCTTCAGCCACCTGATTTTCCTCTCTCCCAATATCTTTATTTCTTTTCCTATTCAACATGCTGATTTGAATTAGCTTCGATGCCACCCAGAATTGAGGCATGAAATACAGGCGTTCCTACCGAGCTCTTTACAACTGATGCTGAAATCGCAAACTGTGATATAGTGTGAACTGCCCGTCTCCCAAGTATATCGTATGCTCTCACTACCATTTCATGGGCAAAAAAGGTTGTCTATTTTTCTGCTTGAAATCATCATTTCATTCCCTGTCTTCAGTTAGATAACTTACCTATTTTAATAACAAAAGATATAGGTATCACTTTTGTTGGTTCTATCTACCAAATATGAGGAGACATTTCATCCACTAATTATGGAAAGGAGTAAGACAAGTACCAACTCAAAATACAGTACTTCTCTTTTTCTTTTTTTTAATTGTGGTAAGAACACTTAACATGAGATCTACCTGTGTAACAAAATTTTAAGTGCACAATACAGGATTGTTAACTATTTTATAGGTAGATCTTTAGAACTTATTCACCCTGCATAACTGAAAGTTTATACCATTTGAACAATAGCTCCCCATTTCTCCCACCCTCCCTTGCCCCTAGAAACCATCATTCTACTTTCTGCTTCTATGAGTTTGACAATTTTAGATAACTCTTGTAAGTTAGGAACATGCAGTAGTTGTCCTTCTGTGACTGGTTTATTTCATTTAGTGTAATGCACTACAACTTCATCCATGTCAGTGCATATTGCAAGATTTCCTTCTTTTTTACATAAATTATGTAATTAGAAAAAAATTTATCTAGATAGTCTGATTTTGTGATGAAGTTTTTATCAACTTTTTCAAAATTGTAATCTGTTGTTAGTCTTTTTCTCACTTCTAAGTAAATATTGGTTTCCATGTCTTAAAAAAAAAAAAAGACAAGCACCAAACTTCAGTACCTGATTCTTTCATAAAAATCTATTGAATTATTCAATTATATACTGTGGGAAGATTTTTATAACTAAAATGGTTTTGAAAAAGAAAATTCATGGTCATTTTCATATTATCAGCTTCTGGCAAGGTTACATCCACAAAGGAGGTTGATTCCACAGTCATCACATTCCATTTATTCTGTGCATTTGATTGGAAAACGGCAACTGATTATTATGAGGTTGGACAGTAAGCATTACAATTCCATTTGTGTTTTTTTGTTTGTTCGTTTTTGTTTTTTTTAAAGGGCTTCAAATGCTTGGCTTTTTATTTATTTTATTTTTTTATTTATTTATTTTTGGCTGTGTTGGGTCTTCATTTCTGTGCGAGGGCTTTCTCTAGTTGTGGCAAGCGGGGGCCACTCTTCACCGCAGTGCACGGGCCTCTCACTATCGCGGCCTCTCTTGTTGCGGAGCACAGGCTCCAGACGCGCAGGCTCAGTAGTTGTGGCTCACGGGCCTACTTGCTCTGCGGCATGTGGGATCTCCTAGACCAGGGCTCGAACCCGTGTCCTGCATTAGCAGGCAGATTCTCAACCACTGCTCCACCAGGGAAGGCCCCATTTGTGTTTTTGAAGACAGGTAGGTGTAGGTCACTCAAACAATAGAAAAGCAAGACAATAATTTGTGTAGCAATGAAAAACGTTTAAACTTTCAATGATTCCTCCATTCCCTAAAGTGCCATTGCATCAGATTGGTCCATAGAGCTTTGAAAATGACCTACACTGAAGGGTCACCTATGGACTTTCTAATACAGGAGACGTAGAGTGAGCCCAGAAATCAGAATTGTATTTGAAGCCTTCAGATCATTCTGATGTGTGCCCCCACTTGAGAACCACTGATTTGCCTGTTAAAGTCCAAAGTTTTTAGCATGATTACTAGAGTCATGATGACTGGCTCCTGCTTAGCCCCATCTCCAAACTGCCTCAACACTTAAGCGTAAGAAATACTGAGCTTGGGGTTTCTTGGAAACAGCGTGCATTTGCTCACAATGTTCTTTTTCCTAGAATAAATGTTTCCCCTTGTACACCTGGAGTATTCTATTCCTATTTCAAGACCCAGCCCAAGAATCATCAGCTTTCTTACACTTTCCTAGTGACCCCGAAGGAAAATTAATCACACCCTGTTCTAAGTCCCAGCCTAACTTATTGTCACTTAAGTGACAATACTTAATAGTATTGTCGCTATTTGTCTCGATTTATGTCTTGCCTACTAAGCTGTGAGCTCCTAGAAGGCTCATAACCTTTCGTCTTTTTAACCATAGTGTTTAAAACAGTGGTCTGTCAATGGCAGGTGTTAAATCAATATTGATTGAATAAAAAAAAATCAGTGAATGAATGGTATCACCAATTATCCAATATTTCAGGGCAAAAACTTAAATCTTAAACTCTTCTCTGTTTTCAGTAGCCGTAGTCACAGATTTCACTGCTATAATATTTATTCTAACCATGGTTTACTCCTCTTCTTCTCCACTGCAAACGTATAAATTTTCTTCTATGGACTAGTGCCACTTTAATGCTCTTCTATGGTACCCCACAGTCTTCAGCAAAAAGTCTTAACACCCTGTCATGCCATACAAGGCCATTTCTGCTCTGTGTCTACTTGCCTCTAAGCCTCAGTTTCTACCATTTCCACAAACAGAGCCTATAGTCCACTTACATGGAACTATATACTCAGGCCTCCAAAATGGGTCACTAATCTCTCTCTTACCTCTGTACTTTTATATATACTTCTTCCCTTCTTCGAAACTGCTCCTTCTTCTTTGATTCTACCCACCATAAAAAAAAATTCAGCTCAACTGTTCACATTCCCTGAAAGGCTCAGCTAATCATCTCCCTCTTAGATTGGGCTAGATGCACAGTCCTACTCAGGCTTCCCATAATTCCCAGTGCAGGCTTTTAGGCTCAAGTCATTACAATTGCTGACTTCTCTGTCTTTCCCAGCAGGCTAAGAAATTTTCTAAGAAAGAGACTTAGGCACCTAGTGCCAGCTTATTTCATGTCTAGAATGTAACTCAAAACTTAACTCACATCAATTTGTTTTAAATGTATTTAGTTTCAAGCATGTAAATATAGTTTTTCTTAAACTAATACCATGTGGAAAACATTGTCATGAGATGCTTACATTGTAATAAGAGAAGTTTGAGAATTAAACACTAAGAACCATTTTATCAAGAAGATGTCTTCTGAGGGACTTGCACAGAATGAAAGGCCTTTCATAAGCTAAGCACAGAGCTCCAAACACAGGAACCACCACAGAAGAGACACAAGCGATCCAAAGATGCCTGAGACATGACTCTTGCCCTCAAGGATTTAGCAAGCTGAACTTAATAGTTCACTAAGAAACAAAATCATCAGTGTTGATCAATATTCTTCAGACATAAATGTGTGACAAGAAGCCATTTTTGCGCTGAGCCATAGAAATTTAAACAAACTTATGTTTTCTCCTTGTTTTTTCTTTTTGTGATTGTGAATCCTGCTTGACTAAAAAGATGCTCTGTCAGATTCTTTACCTCACTCATTAATTCATTCATTTAATAAATAGTTCCTGACCATGTCCCACATCAGACACTTTGCCAAGCACAGATGGTACCAAAAAAACAAGATAAATACTTTTCCTTAGAGGCATTTTTAATGAAAACAGATAAATACATACACATAGTCAACCTAAAAACAAAGCAAACTTAACTATGCATGGGGACCATGAAAGGCTTCTCAGGGAAGGTAACATTTAACTTGAGTCTTCAGGAAGCAGTTGAAGTTTGCCAGAAATTTTATTAGAGTCAATGATAGAATTGAATACGGAATTTGTTTTTACTGTGCATTCTAACTAATAAAAGCCTCTAGCCATGCACACACGATTAACAATCTATAAAGGTGACAACTTTCCTAGAGACATGTGTTCTGCCATTTTCCTGACTGGAATCCCTTAGATTATTTTCCCAGGCACTTGAATTAAAAAAAAGATTTTCCCAATATAGGTCCTCAGGAGTGCTAGGGGCCAAATTACTCATTTATTTATGTTTTACACCTGTTGACTAAATGATTTTCAACAAACCTTTGTATAAGTATATGGGTGGAAAACACTTGAGAAACTATAATATTTTTTAATGCTGTAAAAACTTTGACTTGAGAATAAACTTATTGTCTCCAGAGTTTGCAAACATGGGCATTTCAGTCCCTTCCAAGCATTAAAAAGTGAGGATTCATGGAGAAGAAAAAGTCTCACAATATTTTCAAAAAGTAGAAGATATTTCAGTGAGCAGTCAGTGGATGTATTTCAAATTCCTAGCTGGAACAAATGAAAAGGAAGACATTCAATATACCAATTTTTAAATTTTTTCTTCTTAAATTTGATTTTTCTAATCATAAATGAATAGAGTCACATTGTGGAAAACTGGGAAAATACAGAATGAAATAATAATGATCCTGATTGCTGTCATTTGTTGCACACTTTCTCTGTGCCCACGATTGTGCTTCACATACATTAGGTCACATCATCCTCACCACAACTCTGTGAGGTAAGTATTATAATCGTCGGCTGAAAGAGACCCTAGAGATACCAGGAGGGGTAGCAACAGATGACAATCTTACGATGTCTGATTCCAAAGCCCTCACGCTTAATCATCTTCCACAAGGCCACCACCACCCCCATCTAGTTGCATATTTTCCTTTTTCTTAATTAATTTATTAACCCATTTAAATAATATTTATTACATATTTATACCAATCATAAGTTGCTGATGAAAGAGCTTTTGCACCATAGCCTTGTCGAAGAGACTTTTTCTAAGCATATTCGTACACCTTTTTGCCCTGGACAGAATTATACAACTCTATCATAAGATTCTTACAGACTGTAACTATAGCCCTAAACCGTACTGATTTGGGTTTGCCATACACCACCCAGGATTTCAGATAAAACTCTAACCACTATTCATCTAAACATTGAGTCATTCCACTGAACCCTTCTAGTACCTCAAATATAACCACAACTATAATGTTCAGTCATGTAAAAATTGGACTTGACTGTAAAACATAACAGCAAAAATCCTTCTATAAAAATAATTACAGTGCTGTCAGGAGAAGCCAGAAACACAACAAGCACAGGAACAAATATTGAGGCTATATTTTTGTAGTAGGCTATATTTTTGTAGTAGGCTACTTGTCCTCTTTGGAGATTCTCCAACACCTTTACAGAAGTTCTTTAACTCCATTTAGAGGAACTGTCTTTCCAAAGGAAGAGGTAACTGGCATACTCCTATTATGTTAAACATCTATTCCCACAGCAAAATTTGTGCTTCATTAGGGTACTGTCCTATGAAGTCCTATGTCCACTGTCTATGTGGCCATCAAGTCCTCACTTGTTTACTATAAACAAATTTTACTTTTATATATTGGGTAATTGGTCAAGACTTTCAATATGAAACTACTATATGCTACTCTGAAGAATTACTCAGAATAATCACTGATACACTTTTTACATGCACCATCTGAGCAACAATTTCTACAATAAAGCTTATGAAATTAGAAAAGGTGGTCAGAAATCTATCATTAAACTTAGCCAAAGTTATAAATGATATTCTCCTAGTGCTCAAGCCTGAGAAGGCAGGTCTAAAACTCTTTAGCCCAAGTAGAAATAATTAAAAGGCTTTCACTTTCCATTAGCTAGCCACGGTGGTATTTGTGTCATTTCCAATACTTCATGTTGAATTTAGATAAACACAATTGGTCAGGTAGAACAACTCATCTCTAAACTGAAGGTGATGACCCCATACCTCTCCAAGGTAGACAAAAGGGAGGCTGGGACATGGTTTATTTCATGGACTCTGGTATTTGGGGATCCATGGCTTCAAAATATTCAGGTTTTTATTCTTTATATATTCTACAGTTGTCAAGTGTGGCTTCTCTTGAGTCTTAAATACCTCTGCATAGCCACTGTCATGTAAGATGACACAACCACTGATCATTTGACAAAGGAGCAAGAAAGTCAGACCCTGGCTTGACTCTGAACTGCTGTGACTGAGATAAAGATGTCACCTAGAGATCAGGACAGTGTTGTAGACCTGGAATGAGAATGATTTTGTGGTTGACCCTCTAGCTTAGTCAGAGGATGGCCAAATGATAGAGGTCTGAGAACCTATACAACAAACCCCATCAGTCATGCAAGACTGAGAACCAGAAAAACTGCTCCCATCAATTATTCAACTATACTTTACTCAGAACCTCATGTCACTTAGATTGACTCTACCTTAAAATTCAACAAATCCAAAGACTTCAGAAGTGTCCCCCACTTCTGATGTTCTGGCGTAAGAATTTCCAATCCCATCATATAAGCGATGAAAAGCATGTATTCATTTCTCCTAACAAGATGCTATTGAAGAATTGTATTTAAGAGTACAAGATGTATTTAAGAATTGTTCTCTGTTGCTGCAGTAAGTCAATAAAACTCAGTCTGTATATATTGTAACAGATATTTTTAACTGAGAATGGAGCGTTCTACACCGCAAATAGGCAAAAGAGGATGGAATCTAGTGGACAAGTGTAGGATCTGTTGATCTAAATGTAGAATCACTTCTTCACAGGTAAAAGGAAGGAAAGCAGAATATATTGATATATGGTATAGATACGCTGCCAGGTCATTTCCATGATCTGGCCTCAAGAAGACTGGCAGATGCCCCAGGTTAGACAGGCCTTCTCATTCCTGCACTGACATAACACTGATTAAGCTGGGCTCAGACTCACATAGTATGAAATCAATCCAAAATGATAGACATGTATGGCCATGTGGATTGTAGATGGGGGAAAGAGTGGCCTATATTTAACCTTGATGCTTTAAGCAAGCTACCTGGTTTTCAAAACAACAGGAGAAAAGTAAATTACAGACATACATTTCCCTGTTTAGATGCAAAATCACTAACTTAACAAGGTGATTCTAGAATTTGTCTGATAGGATATGTAAGTGAGAATAACCCCAAAACTTTTTGATATAGATTTGTAATGAGTAATCAACACATAGGCCATTTTTTAAAGATAGCCTAAAAATAACACATATCATTTACATTACAAAGGAGACATCATAAATAAATGAAGAACTCAAAGACTATTCAATACAGAGTACCAAGACAATCACTTTAAAGCCTAGTAAAGTTAGATCTTGATCTACTACCATACACCAACATAAATTCTTGGTGGATTAAAAAGCCAAATGGAAAATGAGAAATCATTTACAATTTTAAAACATATAGTTTAAAATATATCTGATCTTATGTTGAAAAGAACATCGAAGCATAAAACAAAAGAAGAAAATCACAGTGTTAACAATACATTAACCACATAGAAATTTTCAGACTTTGAACATCACAGGTTGTAACAAACTAAAATAAGTGGTAAATAACACACTCAGGAAAAATATTTGAAATATATACTATAAACAAATATTCATAATCTTGTTATATAAAAGTTCATACAAATTAATATAAAGAAAATTAAAACTCTAATAGAGTTACAAACACAGTATATAGAAAAACAATCCACACAAAATTAAAATTTTAAAGGGAATAAAACCAATAACCAAATGAGAATGTCATCATTACTAGTCATTATGAAAATGCAAGTTAATTTTAAAATTGGCACTCTCTAAAAAGCATTTTAATTGCTAATGCTCCAGATGGTGGTGAAGCAAACTTTTAGATCTATCACTGGCAGGCCTATTACCAAAAGCTTTATGGAAATAGTCTACCAGTGCTAAGAATCACAATAAGTCTTCCATACATTATAATTCAACAATTCCCTTTGTAGCACACTCTACCCTCAAGGAATTTAAAGCCCATTTATAAACAGTATTCAGCACAGCATTATTTAAAAGAGCAAAAATTTAGAAACAACTTTAATATCCAGTCATAGGAGAATAGCTACACTAGTTATAGAAGGTTGAACACGTATCATTTGTGGATAACCAACATTTTTTAACAACTTCTTAAATTTTGGCAATTTTTTACATTAGAAATCCTGCCTCCTGATGTAGAAGTAAGAAAACTAACATCCCTAGACTCCCTGTAATAGAATGCAGGCATGTGATTGCGCACTCTTGTAAGACGATGTAAGAAATGAGCAACAAGAAGAGGCTGCAGTACATGGGAAATCAATCCCTTAGCAAACTCAGTTACAGAGTTACTCAGTTCTCCAGTGGTGGCAGTGATGGGGAACACAGGAGGAAGAGAAGCAGCTTTGAAATAAACAGAATTTAATTCAGTTAGGCTTCCCCAAACAACAGATTTCCAGATAATCTGATTACAGACCGGCTGGAAAGAGGCTCTGAATTGCTTTGGAATAATTAGAACCATTTAACCTTAATTCCAAAATTGGTCCATTCCCTTCTTTTTAATCTCCTTGAATTCTCATAATAACTCTTATCCATTGAAATATATTGCTCCCTATATAAGTAACTGGAATATTTCATGAAACACTTTTCATCCAAAGACACTTAACCAACTGAAGAACTTTGACTTAGGTCAGTAATGGGAGGGAAGAAAAAAATCAAGTGGTTGAAAACCAACTATGCTGGAAATAATAAGCATTAGGAGCATTACCTACCTTTGCTCATTAAATCCTCACAATTACAGAAGTGGATGTTAATATCTCCATTTTACAAATAAGGAAGCCAAGGAAGGCTAAATAATCTGCTAACAGTCACTCCTCTAGTAGAAAGATGATTTTCTCATTTAATCTTTACAACAAGAATTATACCCATTTTCCAGATGAAGAAAGAAAGGCAAAATCACGAAGCTAGGATATGATACAGTCAGGATTTCAATCCTGGTTTGGTTGATTCTAAATGAGGGCTTTTAATACTTACTCTATTTTGTCATCACTTAGTACAGTGACACATACATAGTGAGCTGTCGATTCCTGATAGTTTTTATTAAGACTTGAACTACTATCTGTCTGCTCTAAAGTCCACCTACTTAGGTCTCTATCATACTGCCTTCCAAATTTCATTGAGTTTGATAGATACACACATGTATCCAGAAATGAAAATATTCAGTAGATATGATGTCCCTTGGTCATTGATATAGCTTCAGTTCTAGATTTAAGTCATATTTATTCAGGATTACATTGAAATTACACAGGAATGGCAAAATGATACATTGTAAGAGATTTATTCTAAACTACTCTTCACCCTCGTGCTAAGTGAAATGCAAATGATCTCCAGCTGGTAATTTATTATTGTTACTTTATCTTACCAATACTTTATGAATATGTATTGAATAATCCTAAATCAACAATTTGCTGTCAATAAAAGGATGATTGATACTCAGCAAAGCTACACAATCAATTTTTTTATCTCCTGCCTCAAACACAATGTCACCATGTGACAGGTTGATTTGCATTGATGTTAAATGTCAGTTTTGTGAGGTTCCACAGTGATGTGTGCAGGACCAGCACCTGATTGAGTAGTCTGCACTTCAGGGTAGAGCAAGAGAACCAGGTACACCTGTCAATGTCAAAATGTCTCCATTAGCACTGCTTGAGAGGCAGTAAAGTATGATGGTTAAGACCACAGACTATGGAGTCAGACTGCTTGAGTTCAAATCTCAATTTGTAGCTGTGTGACCTTGGGCAAGCTACATTACCTCTCAACTCTAAGATGGGGATCATCGTACCTTCAGCAAAGGTTTATGAGTTTAAAGAGCTAAAATTTCTAAGTCTCTTAGAAGAGGGCCTGGCAGGTAGAAAACACTATGTAAGTGTTACCTAATACAGCTACCACTTGCCATCAGAAACAAAGACTTTGGGAAGGTGGAATTTATACTGTTGCACACACATGCGTGTGTGTTTAGAAAGTTTATTTCAATCGGTGAGAACCCTGATGTGCAGAACCTCGATGGGAGGAATCCTTTCACAATGTATGTGTGTATCAAATCACTGCATTGTACACTTTAAATATATTATGATTTCATTTGTCTATTTTACCTTAATAAAGCTGGGGAGAAAAGAAACAAAACTGGGAAAAGGACAAGTATACAGAGAGAAGCAGAAACTGGAAAGCAATAGTGTTCCCACTATTGGGTTCTGTGAGTTTTCTGTGAATCTTTCTGATTAAGCTCTCTTTTTTGATCTGCTTTCAGTAACTTTTGGTTCCATGCATCCTGAAAATCCCTAACACGGTCACCTTATTAAAGGGAGACAGAAAGAAAAGAGAGAAGAGAGCTGTGAAGGAAGACTTTGCCCCAAGCCAGTGAAGACAAGTTTCTCCATGTCTTAAGCTGGCCCAAAGCTGTCCCTTCCACCCGCTGGTGCCTTACCCCATATTTCCCCAACACTGTTATCCAAAGGTTAACCCAAGTTATTTACCAGGCCCTGAAAACATAGCCCCTGCTGATGTGTAGAAATCTTTAGGAGAACACAAATTAGAAGCTTGAATACGTGTGTATTGAAGTTTTTATTAATAACTGAAGGTTAGAAGATGGTGAGATACCGCATTAGCACTTAATTCAGTTTACTGGAGTGTGGAGGGCTGATTAGAAAATATAGTACATGTGATCTTTACCTCTCCAAGAAGGAGACTAAAAGTCACAGCAAGCCAACCTCCAAGGCCCCAAAGAAGTAATGAATTTCAAGAGTCCATAGATTTTTCTGTGTCTGTTCAAAGATAAATCTTTAGGGGATTTTTTATTTCTTAGATTTCTTCCCTCAGCATCAAGATTTTCTAACTACTATACTGAAGGATTTTTTTCAGTCATATTTAATTAAATTCAGTTTCTCCCTGCCACAGTATTTTCTATGGGCATCCTTATTTAAAAAAAAAAAAAAGGAAGGAGGATTTCAGATGACTTACCACATCCTCCCTTATTACATAATGCAATTCTTCCAAATGTAAACTCCAGAAGAGGATTTATCTATTTGTACCACCTAGAAAAGTACATAGCACATCATAGGCTCTTAATAAACTTTGTTATTGAATCCATAACAATGATAAAAAGAAAAAAGGCAAACGGAGATCTGTGATCACTAAAGCAAAAAGTACAGAGAAAGTTTGCAGGCCTTGGATCCAGATAGACAACCTAGCTGTATTTCCTTAGCTCTAGTACAATAAAGTACATGGCCACACAGTTTATGAACCACAGCCACTTTTTCAATTATTTTTATACAAAATTCTCTTAAATTATACATTGAATCTTTCCCATTGTTTAGGGGATTTTGTTATGCCTCTTGGCATTTTAATTTAATATAAACTTTAAATTTTATTTTCTTAAAAATTGGTGCTCTGAAATATGGATAAATAGGTAGCATCCACTAAGACACACTATCTTAAAGCAGAAAGAAAAAATTGTGTTAGCTGATTCCCTGTGATAAAATCATAAACCCAAAGACTTACAAAATTGGAACTACATCTGCTCCAGTCTTCTAACTTCTAGTATAGAAGAAAAGATCTAAAGATTTGATGACATGAACATTCAAAATTTCTTGAATATCAATGGCAAATTTTAAAAAGATTACAAGGAAAATAAATTGTGGGAAATATTCACAGGAAATATTATTCAGGGAAATAACTATATTATATATAAAAGTCTTATAAAATAAGAAACCACTAAGACTATAATATAATAAATAATAGGGGACATAAACTAAACAATTCAAAAAAGAAAAAGGCAACTAATAAACAAATATATAAAAATTTAGTAATATACCTCCAATTAAAGCAATATAGTAATTAATTCATTGCAGCAACAATAAGGAAATATCTTTCATATTATATGTTTCTTTAATGACTTTACATATTACTTGCCGGTGATCAGTGAATAGTAATTCTTCTATATATTTGGTAGGATTGTGTACTATTTCAAGGCTTTCAGAGACTTTGGAAATCAAGAACTTAAAAACAGTTTTATTGACAGTCAACAATTATATCTCTAGGAATTCAAAATATGGAAAAAATCTAATCCAAGTAGCTAATCACAGAATTATACAGGTGAAAAAAATAGAAATAATTATTCAGCCCTGGGAAATGGTGAAGTAAACACTGATATCAATTCAATGAAATAGTCAATCATTTAAAAATTTGGTTTTGCAGAATCTCGAAGCGATATCTGCACTGTCATATTATTGCAGCATTGTTCACAATAGCCAAGAATGGGAACAACTTAAGTGTCCATCAATGAAGAGTGCAAAAAGAAGATGTCATACATATATAAACAATGGAATATTATTTGGCCATAAGAAAAAAAGGAAATCCTGTTATTTGCGACAACTTGGATGAATCTTGAGGGCCTTATGCTAAGTGAAATTAGTCAAAGAAAGACAAATACTGTATGATATCATTTACACATGGAATCTAAAGAAGTCAAACTCAGGGAAATAGAGAGTAGAGTGGTAGTTACCAGGGGCCAAGCGTGGCCGAAATGGAGAGATACTGGTCAAAGGATACAAACTTCCAGTTATAAGATGAAAAAGTTCTGGATATCTAATGTATAGCATGGTGACTGTAGCTAATAATACTATATTATATGCTTGCAAGTTACTAAGAGAGTAGATCTTAAATGTTCTCACCACAGAAATGGATGGAGGTGTTAGCTGATGCTATGGTGGTGATCATTTGGTAATATCCAAATGTATCAAATCCACACATTGTGTACCTTATACTTACATAATGTTGTATGTCCATTATATCTCAATAAAGCTGGAAAAAATTGATTTTGAGCACTGTTCAAAGCGCAGAACAAAGCAATATACAAAATATTATATGGATTTTTATTATAATAATATAAAAATGTTATGAAAATTTTCTAGAATGAAATCACCAAGTATTAATAGTAATGACTGTGACAAATAACAACATTAAAATCAAGCTAAGCACATACAGATTTCTTCCATTCAAATTAACACAAATCCGCATCCAAAGAGCCATGAAAATATTAGCCACCACAAACAAAATAAAGCAAATAAATCTATCTTTAAATGTGTAACTATTTGAAAACATAATGAAAAGTTGGTTTAATACTTCCACAGGCCTCAGACACTTTCTATGATAAAATCAGAAAGAATGGGAGAGACCTATGAAGAAGGTCCATAAGTCAAGAAAAAAGTGGAAAACAGGCTGTCTTTTAAACATTTGCAAAACTGACATTTCATTACAATTAACTTAAAGTCTGACTCAGTAGGCCCACCCCAGGTTTTAGCAGGCCCCAGTCTCTCATAACAAAGTTAAATTCATCATGCTCTAGTCCATTAAACTTTTAGTATTGGCTCTCAGTAAAGATAAATTTACAGAGGGGGAACCTTCAAGATGGCGGAGAAGTAAGATGTGGAGATCACCTTCCTCCCCACAACTACCTCAAAAACACATCTACATGCAGAACAACTCCTACAGAACACCTACTGAACGCTGGCAGAAGACCTCAGACTTCCCAAAAGGCAAGAAAATCCCCACGTACCTGGGTAGGGCAACAGAAAAAAGAAAATACAGAGACAAAAGAATAGGGATGGGATCTGCACCTCTGGGAGGGAACTGTGAAGGAGGAAAAGTTTTCACACACTAGGAAGCTCCTTCACTGGCGGAGATGGGGGGTGGGGTGGGGCGGGGGGAGCTTCGGAGCCACGGAGGAGAGCACAGCAACAGCAGTGAGGAGGGCAAAGCGGAGGGATTCCCGCACAGAGGATCGGTGCCGACCAGATTCACCAGCCCGAGAGGCTTGTCTGCTCACACGCCAGGGCACGTGAGGGCTGGGAGCTGAGGCTGTGGCTTCGGTCAGATCCCAGGGAGAGGACTGGGGTTGGCGGCGTGAAGGGGGCTGAAGGGGGCTAGTGCACCACAGCTAGCCGGGAGGGAGTCCAGGAAAAACTCTGGACCTGCCTAAGAGGTAAAAGACCATTGTTTTGGGGTGCGTGAGGCAAGGGGATTTCTTCCCCATGTGCCCACAGAAAAGCAGAGCACCACCTAAGCAAGTCCAGAGACGGGCATGAGCCATGGCTAACAGCTCAGACCCAAGAGACAGGCCTGAAACGCTAATGCTGCTGCTGCTGCCACCAAGAATCCTTTGTGCAAGCACAGGTCACTATCCACACACCCCCACCGGGGAAGCCTGTGCAGTCCGCCACTGCCAGCATCCCATGATCCAGGGACAATTTCCCTGGGAGAACACACAGCTCACCTCAAGCTATTGCAATATCACACTGGCCTCTGCCGCCACAGGCTCGCCCCACATTCCAATTATAACTACTGTAACCCTCTCTCCCCCTGGCCTGAGTGAGCAAGAGTGCCCTAATCAGCCTCTGCTTTAACCCCTCCTGTCTGGGTGGGGAACAGATGCCTGAGGGCAACCTACACACAGAGGTGGGGCCAAAACCAAAGCTGAACCCCAGGAGTTGTGCGAACAAAAAAGCAAAAGGGAAATTTCTCCAAGCAGCCTCAGGAGCAGTGGATTAAATCTCCACAATCAACCTGATGTACCCTGCATCTGTGGAATTCCTGAATAGACAATGAATCATCCCAAAAATGAGGCAGTGTATTTCGGGAGCAACTGTAGACTTGGGGTTTGCTGTTTGCGACTGATTTGTTTCTGATTTTTATCTTTAGCTTACTTTAGTTTTTAGCGCTTGTTATCATTAGTGGGCTTGTTTATTGGTTTCCTAGCTCTCTTCTTTTTTTTCTAATTTTAATAATATTTTTCTTTTTCTTTTCTTTATTTTTTTCTCCCTTTTCTTCTGAGCCATGTGGCTGGTATCACGCCTGAGCCTCCGAGCTGCGAGAGCCAAGTTCAGGATATTGGACCATCAGAGACCTCCCAGCCCCACATAATATCAATTGCTGAGAGCTCTCCCAGATCTCCAGCTCAATGCTAAGACACAGCTCTACCCAACAGCCAGCAAGCTCCAGTGCTGGATGTCCCATGCCAAACAACTAGCAAGACAGGAACACAAACACACCCATTAGCAGACAGGCTGCCTAAAATCATACTAAGTTCACAGACACCCCAAAACACATGACTGGACACAGTCCTGCCCACCAGAAAGAAAAGATCGAGCCTCATCCATCAGAACACAGGCACCAGTCCCCCTCAGACCTACTTCTGACCTACTTCAGACCTTCACTGAAAGTGAAGGGATGGAAAAAGATATTCCATGCAAATGGAAATCAAAAGAAAGCTGGAGTAGCAATTCTCATATCAAACAAAATGGACTTTAAAATAAAGACTATTAAAAGAGACAAAGAAGGACACCACCTAATGATAAATGGAGCAATCCAAGCAGAAGATATAACAATTGTAAATATTTAAGCACCCAACATAGGAGCACCTCAATACATAAAGCAAATGCTAACAGCCATAAAGGAGGAAATTGACAGTAACACAGTAACAGTAAGAAATCAAAGAGGAAATTTTAAAATACCTAGAAAAAAATGACAACGAAAACACTCTCACTGCTATTATTCAACCTAGTTTTGGAAGTTTTAGCCACAGCAATCAGAGAAGAAAAGGAAATAAAAGGAATCCAAATCGGAAAAGAAGAAGTAAAGCTGTCACTGTTTGCAGATGACATGATCCTATACATAGAGAATCCTAAAGACTCCACCAGGAAACTACTAGAGCTAATCAATGAATTTGGTAAAGTAGCAGGATACAAAATTAACACACAGAAATCTCTTGTATTCCTAAATACTAATGATGGAAAGATCTGAAAGAGAAATTAAGGAAACACTCCCATTTACCACTGCAACCAAAAGAATAAAATACCTAGGCATAAACCTACCTAAGGAAACAAAAGACCTGTATGCAGAAAACTATAAGACAATGATGAAAGAAATTAAAGACAATACAAACAGATGGAGAGATATACCATGTTCTTAGATTGGAAAAATCAACATTGTGAAAATGACTATTGTACCCAAAGCAATCTAAAGATTCAATGCAATCCCTATCAAACTACCAATGGCATTTTTCACAGAACTAGAAGAAAAAAATTCACAATATGTATGGAAACACAAAAGGCCCCAAATAGCCAAAGCAATCTTGAGAAAGAAAAACAGAGCTGGAGAAATCAGGCTCCCTGACTTTGGACTATACTACAAAGCTACAGTAATCAAGATAGTGTAGTACTGGCACAAAAACAGAAATATAGATCAATGGAACAGGATAGAAAGCCCAGAGATACACCCACGCATATATGGTCACCTTATCTTTGGTGAAGGAGGCCAGAATATACAATGGAGAAAAGACAGCCTCTTCAATAAGTAGTGCTGAACGGAAATCAGCTCAGTGCTTTGTGACCATCTAGAGGGGTGGGATAGGGAGGGTGGGAGGGAAACGCAAGAGGGAGGGGATATGGGGATATATGTATACGTATAGCTAATTCACTTTGTTATACAGCAGAAACTAACACAACACTGTACAGCAATTATACTCCAATAAAGATGTTAAAAAAAATGAAGAAGCATTTTTTGCAACTGTAAAGGGGACCACTTAAAAAATATTATTAGGGCTTCCCTGGTGGCGCAGTGGTTGAGAGTCCGCCTGCCGATGCAGGGGACATGGGTTCGTGCCCCGGTCTGGGAAGATCCCACATGCCGCGGAGCGGCTGGGCCCGTGAGCCATGGCCGCTGAGCCTGCGCGTCCGGAGCCTGTGCTCCACAATGGGAGAGGCCACAACAGTGAGAGGCCCACGTACCGCAAAAAAAAAAAAATTATTAAAATCCTGTTAGTAAACACATGAAAGGATGCTCAACATCAGTAATCATTAGAGAAATGCAAATCAAAACTACAATGAGGTATCACCTCACTCCAGTCAGAATGGCTGTCATCAAAAACTCTGCAAACAATAAATGCTGGAGAGGGTGTGCAGAAAAGGGAACCCTCTTGCACTGTTGGTGGGAATGTAAATTGGTACAGCCACTATGGAGAACAGTATGGACGTTCCTTAAAAAACTACAAATAGAACTACCATACGACTCAGCAATCCCACTACTGGGCGTATACCCTGAGAAAACCATAATTTAAAAAGAGTCATGTACCACTATATTCATTGCAGCTCTGTTTATGATAGACAGGACATGGAAGCAACCTAAATGTCCATCGACAGATGAATGGATAAAGAAGATGTGGCAGGCTTCCCTGGTGGCGCAGTGGTTGAGAGTCCGCCTGCCGATGCAGGGGACATGGGTTCGTGCCCTGGTCCGGGAAGATCCCACATGCCGCGGAGCGGCTGGGCCCGTGAGCCATGGCCGCTGAGCCTACGCGTCCGGAGCCTGTGCTCCGCAACGGGAGAGGCCACAGCAGTGAGGGGCCCGCGTACCACAAAAAAGAAAAAAAAAAAAAAGAAGAAGAAGATGTGGCACATATATACAATGGAATATTAGCTATAAAAAGAAACGAAACTGAGTTATTTGTAGTGAGGTGGATGGACCTAGAGTCTGTCATAGAGAGTGAAGTCAGTCAGAAAGAGAAAAGTAAATACCATATGCTAACACATATATATGGAATCTAAAAAAAACAAAAAATGGTTCTGATGAAACTAGGGGCAGGACAGAAATAAAGATGCAGAGGTAGAGAATCAACTTGAGGAAATGGGGAGGTGGAAGGGTAAGCTGGGATGAAGTGAGAGAATACCATGGACATATATGCACTACCAAATGTAAAATAGATAGCTAGTGGGAAGTAGCTGCATAGCACAGAGAGATCAGCTCTGTGCTTTGTGTCCACCTAGACAGGTGGGATATGGAGGGTGGGAGGGAGATGCAAGAAGGAGGGGATATGAGGATATATGTATACATATAACTGATTCACTTTGCTATACAGCAGAAACTAATACAACATTGTAAAGCAATTATACTCCAATAAAGACGTTAGAAAAAAGAAATGCATATTTTAAAAAATAGATAAAGTTACAACCTTTTAAAAAGTCATAAATGTTATATCAATATATAGCATTATATTATAGCAGAATTTTTAATGTTATTTAAAACAAAACCTGATTGTAGATACTTCTGCCTTCTAAAAGTTTGGATGAGGTACATAAATCATATTAATGGAGGAGAAAATGTCTCCACCCTGGTTCTTTCCACTTGCCATGAATAAGAGAATAAAACCTAAAATTTCTTGTTTTTTATCACTTCTATATTGTTAAAGAGTAAGACCTGGGGCAGATGACAACTTTTCATCAGAGTACCTCAATTAATTTTTGGTTTTAGAATGTATGCCTGTAAGTGAATACAGGAATGGAAAATTTAATTGTTCTGAAAAACTATTGTGAGAAATTATGATACGATTGTGTCTTGAAGATTCAAAGAGATGAATGAGCCTAGCAGAAGGCTGGAATTCACTGAGAAATTTGGTCAATTCCCAGTGGTGGAGTGGTAGAAGAACTTTTAATAAAGGAGATGTATAATCTTGAATTTTATGATATTTTCAATTTCTGAATGTAAAAAGCCTTCTATAAATAAAGACTGCTACCACATAAATGCTTTGGTGAATGGTCTGAGCTGAAATTAAGGAAAAGGGAACTGTGTTTCTTGTTTGAACTGATGGCAAGAAACTGGTAATTAAGACAATAAAGCGATGAGGAGTGTTGACTGAGCCGTAAGCTCTGAGAAGGCAGGGACATGTCTGTCTTATTCATCAATGCCTAGAGATTGAGCCCATGACTGAGCAGATCTCCCATAAACATGTGCTGAATTAATTAACAAATTATGCCATCAACATACAAACATTAAACACAGTAGTGTGAAGATACATGGAAGAAAGTGCTTACTTCTTCCCAGAGATTTTAGGAAAAAACTTCTGAAGGAGTTTAATTGAATGAGGTGCAATTTGAGCAAAATCTTGAGTTCACCAGAACAAGCAGAAGGAGTGGATTCTAGCCACTGGGCACAAGATGTACAGAGGCGTGAAATGACCTCGTGTGTCTGGGGATTTGCAGACTGTTTGGTGTGGCTCCGTCTCCGAGTGCATGTGAGAGAGAGCTGGAGGTAAAACCCAAAAGAAAGCCAAGCCCAGAGCATACAGATGTGGTGTGATACACTGTGATATAAAGTAAAAAAGAAAAATAATGCCACTTTTAGCAACATGGATGGACCTAGAGATTATCATACTAAGTGAAGTAAGCCAGACAGAGAAAGACAAATATCATATATCACTTATATGTGAAATCTAAAAAATGATGCAAATGAATTTATCTACAAAACAGAAATAGACTCACAGACATAGAACACAAACTTATGGTTACCAAAGGGGAAGGAGTATGAGATTAAAATATACAAACTATTACATAAAAAATAGATAACCAACAAGGACCTACGGTATAGCACAGGGAACTATACTCAATATCTTGTAATAAGCTATAATGGAAGAGAATGTAAAAAAAGAATACATGTATTTGTGTATATATATGTATATATAACTGAATCACTTTGCTGTATACATGAAACTAACACAACATTGTAAGTCAACTATATTTCAAAAAAATTCTTTTTAAAAACACATTAAACTTAGTAAAAGAAGTCATAAATAAATAAATATAGTAAAAAAAAAAAGACATTTTATTATACAGGGAGATGACTGTGTGTAGGCAAAGAATAGGACTGTTAAACCTTTTGTTCAGGACACCACACTCCTATGAATACAACTTACTAAAATAACCAGTGTGGTAATTTGGAGATGCACTCTTTTGTCCCTGTTAATTGAGGAAGGCAGCAGTTTGTGCCATCCAAGATGTATTCATTTAGAGGCCCAGAGGTGTGGACGTGTTCCACTATACACAACTTCAGAAACAACACAACACACTGAACACTGAGGCTAGGAGACACTCCCTGCCTGTCATTGATGAATCGACAGACATCAGATGATCCATGAAATGAGATGGCATTCCTTTCTGTTCATAAATTGATACACATATAATCATAATTGAAATCCTAACACATATGGGAGAAAATCTAATTAGGATCATCAGAATGTACTTTGGAAACAACACTGAAATACGAGGAGATTGGGAAAAGAACCTCCAGGTCTTTTGATTATCATATGTCTAAAATCTGCATATTCATGCTCATCTGGAAAGCTACCATGAGCTATGTGGTCCTTATGCTCCAACTGCATCTGCCATCTTCCTTTCCTACCCCCTGATGCTTCCACTAAATAACTGTTTATAAAAAAAATGCAAGATGGGGCTTCCCTGGTGGCACAGTGGTTGAGAGTCCGCCTGCCGATGCAAGGGACACGGGTTCGTGCCCCGGTCCGGGAAGATCCCACATGCCACGGAGCCGCTGGGCCCGTGAGCCATGGCCGCTGAGCCTGTGTGTCCGGAGCCTGTGCTCCGCAACGGGAGAGGCCACAACAGTGAGAGGCCCGTGTACCGCAAAAAAAAAAAAAAAAAAAAAAAAAAAAAATGCAAGAAATGGCAAGGGTAGGAAAGCAAAATTTATCACTGCATTTTGCAGCCCCAAGCCAAACTAACAGCTCAAGCTTCCTTATTCTTACAGATGCAGTTAATTTATTCTGATATTAGTGACAATCCAAGATATTTAGACAAAACTATGTGACAATGAGGAAGGCCCAGAGGGCAGGTCACGTTGACCTAGTAAAGAGAGAGGACAGCTGACAGAAGTCCTAAGACTGAGTCTTCATTTGGGGTCCAGAGACCACCAATAGGACTATTAAGAGATTTCTGGGGTTCGTGGAATTGGATACAAGAACATATTTTTTATTTATTTCTAACTGAAATTTAGCATTTCTTTAAACTGTGGATGTAAGTAATAAAGCATTGTAGTATCAGCCATACGTATGACTCTGTCACCAAGAGAAATAACAGATATTTTCATATCACATTAGAGTTATTGCAAATATATCACTTATACACACCACTAATTTGAAATTACAGTAGTATTGAGGACTCGCCTCTAATCACACTGAGGGGATTCAGGGCGAGAAAGCACGAGATACTGGCCCCAGAGAGCTGAGGTGCATATCAAAGGAATGATTTCAGTGAACCCAGTCTCTTGCATCTTCCCACACATAGAAAAGAGCTAACTTCCTTAACTTGAGATATCTGGTTTTCTTTAATTAACAGTAACCTTTTGATGTTCAGACTACCTGGTCTTTGTTGCAAAAACTCCTATATATACTGGATCCCACTCCCCAACCCCTTGCCTCTTTGGAGCAGTCTCTCAGAGTTATCTGAGATGCTATGTCCCGGGCTTGAAGTCCTCAGAATGTCCGCCGAATAAAATATAATTCTCAACTTTTAGGTTGTGCATTTTTTTCATCAACATTACTAACCCAGTTTTCAGCAAACTGAAACTCAGAGGGATTAATTAATTTATTCAAGTTCATATAAAATAGTCAAGGCTGGTTGACTCCTATTATTCTATATCTACCACACTGTGTTATGTAGGATTGTAGAAAAGAGTTCACATTATGGAACCAAAATGCAAGCATCTGCAATTTTACAACATTGTGATTTTGGTCAGATTTCTTTATCTTTCTTTGCCTCAATTCCTTCACTTACAATGTGGATCATAGTATCTACCTCTCTTAGCCCCATGCACTTGGCACATAATAAGTGGGTGATAAAAGTTAGTTATTTTCGTCATGGCACAAGAAAAAGAACAAAACTCAGAAAGGGAAGGCAGCAAGAAAGTAAAATAGCAAGGACTGACCTACGCCTCACATGATTTGCACAGCATTTTGATCCTCTCAGTTTTAATTCAGGAAATATTAATTGCACATCCAATATCCACAAGGAACTCTGGAAAATACAAAGATGACTTGGAACCGGATTCTATTTTGAAAGATTTATTCTCTAAAAAATTGTTGAGGTGTTACCATGGGCCAGATGAAGGCGACACATACAATTAAATGTAAAACAAGACTTTTATCACATTGTATTGTAATTTGAGACTTGACATGCCAATTTCCATTTATACTGTGAGCCATTTAAAAGCAGAAACTCTTAGTCTCCAATGTCTTCCCTGTGTTTATCCCAGTGCCCTGAACACAGATGTTATGTAATAAATGTTCCAGGGAGGGAGGGAGGGAAAGACGGAAGCTGGGAGGAAGAAGTGAAGGAAAAAGCATGAGGAGCAGAAGTAAGTAAGAAGGGAGAAGGGCTACAAAGAGGCACAATCACAGGACGTGGGGCTTCAGAGGAAGGCAGTATTAACTGAGTGAGAATTCTGTGGCATTTGAGATACATTAGATGACTTGAGGAATGGGTCGGAATGTAGTCTTGTTCATTGTACCTGATACGGAGCAGACTCATTATGCATTTGTTGATTGAATGAGTGAATCAATGAATAGTACAGGGGTGGGAAAGTGTCTTGGGAAACCACTGTAGGAATCTGAGCATGCCATATACCTTTCCTATTCTCAGACTGCTCACCAGACAAAATGAAGGATGAAATCATGCATTTCAGTGTCTTCTACTAACATTTGCAATCCCAAACTAATCTTACCACTTTATCTTTTGAAAAATATAAAATGGAGAAACTTTATTCTCTGCTAGATGGTGGCTAACCCACCTTTTTATAATCCTATGCTAAACTCTGGCTCCGCCTAAATAGTTCCCAACACTGGGGGCATAAGAGTTGTAGGCTCCACAACTTTTTACAATGTCTGAGACTCATTAAGCATGTTAAACCAGAGAAATGTATCTAATGCCTTTTAAATGGCACATTTTTATGTCTCAGGGAACTAGGAAAGCATGTACAGTACAAACCAAGAAGCTGACAAGTTACTTGAACAACTTTCTTTGATATCTTTTCTAGACCAGCAGCTCAGATGTTCTGCCTCATTAAGTAAAACTACTTTCCACTCCCTGTATCACTGAAGAGATAGGTACCTTTGAACTGAACGACATTTAGAGATCATTCTCTCGTCTACAAATGTTGAGCAGTTGGAATGCAGTCTCCAACAAAGTTGGTGAGCAGGGAAAGATAAGATAGGAAGGAAGTTATTTAAACACATCCCTGGCAGAACATCACGGTCCTCTAACAAATGTTAAGATTCCTTGGGAGAGGGCTTCCCTGGTGGCGCAGTGATTGAGAGTCTGCCTGCCGATGCAGGGGACACGGGTTCGTGCCCCGGTCCTGGGGGATCCCACATGCCGCGGAGCGGCTGGGCCCGTGAGCCATGGCCGCTGAGCCTGCACGTCCGGAGCCTGTGCTCCACAACGGGAGAGGCCACAACAGTGAGAGGCCGGCGTACTGCAAAAAAAAAAAAAAAGATTCCTTGGGAGGAACGGAGGAAGGGAGAGAGGGGAAGGAATGGAGGTAGGGAAGAGGAAAAATAAGGAAATAATATGGTAGGTAACAGCTTGCGATTTTCGAAAAGGGGATATTCCATTTATTGAGATGCATTCTGTGTGAATCACTGTGCCAGGCATTGCAGACACTAAGATGAAGGAGACACAATCTCTCTGCTTGAACACCTCACAGTAGAATGTTTGTAAGCGGATGTTTTCAGTGTAATATGAGAACCATATCAGTCATATTTACCATGTGTGAGGACCCCCTTTGAACTCTCAGTATGTCAACAGCATGGAGAAGAAGAGAAACCATGTGAATTCCAGCACTGACTCTTACTACCTGTGTGATTTTTGGACAAGTTACCTAATTTCACTTAGATTCAGCTCCCTGTTTAATAGGCATACCTACCTCTAAGGACTGTTGAGGATATTAACAGTCCATGCATGGCCATAGAAGTTGTAATATGTGTTTGCTCTATTATTTGAGAATATTTTATTTTGCTCTAGACAACAAGAAAAATAAATGGGATGGATGGAAACCCTTTAAAAGTGTCACACTTAGGCAGGAAGTAAGCAAGTAGTTTATAAAACAGAGGCAGAATTCACAAGATATATTAAATATCAATAGTAATTTAGTAACCTATAAGATATGTTAAAGGTGGATAAAATAATAGAATGTATAAGAGAATAAATGAGTGCTCCTAATAAATAGAAAGGGATAAAAAGACAAATTTATTAGGTGTTATAATGTATCCTCTGGGCTGACAGCTATGTCATCCAAAACTCAGCTACCCAATATGGGCCCAGTCTATTCTTTGCCCACGAAACAGAAATAAAATCCCTAACAGTTCATCAGGCTAATGTGTACTTTGCCTACATATCTATAAAAGACAGACTACGTGTTTGGGCACCAGGTACCTTCCGTTCATTGGGTTCCTTTGCTCAAACCTCAGTTCTGGTCCTTGCATGCACAGCATCGGTGAGGAAGGCTGATACAGCAAAAGGAGAGAGACAAAATATACAACATGGTATATTTTGGGTAGTGTGGTCCATACAACTCACTTGCATCTTAACCTAAGTATATTAACCAAATTTCTTCTTTTGTTTCTCTTTCCTTTGCTTCTCATATATGTTTTAAACTGATGTGATAAGCTATGTGATTCAAGCATCTTAATTTGGCCTATGAACTCTTCTGTCCCATGACCTCAGAGATGGCGTGCCTGGTTGTATAAGTGGAGACTCTGCCATTGCTCCCAGGTGGCTTCTTACATGTCAGAAGCTGTGCCTCCAAAACAGAAATATGGATCCATGGAACAGGATGGAAAGCCCAGAGATAAACCCACACACATATGGTCACCTTATCTTTGATAAAGGAGGCAAGAATATACAGTGGAGAAAAGACAGCCTCTTCAATAAGTGGTGGTGGGAAAAATGGACAGGTACATGTAAAAGAATGAAATTAGAACACTGCCTAACACCTTACACAAAAATAAACTCAAA
Source organism: Pseudorca crassidens (assembly GCF_039906515.1). Lineage (NCBI taxonomy): Eukaryota > Metazoa > Chordata > Mammalia > Artiodactyla > Delphinidae > Pseudorca > Pseudorca crassidens. Next base: position 60,707,885 of record NC_090304.1, read on the forward strand.
ATGGATTAAAGGCCTAGATGTAAGGCCAGACACTATCAAACTCTTAGAGGAAAACATACGCAGAACACTCCATGACATAAATCACAGCAAGATCCTTTTTGACCCACCTCCTAGAGAAATGGAAATAAAAACAAAAATAAACAAATGGGACCTAATGAAACTTCAAAGCTTTTGCACAGCAAAGAAAACCATAAATAAGGTTTTCTTTGTTTATTCTTTGTGAGGGAAAAGACAACCCTCAGAATGGGAGAAAATATTTGCAAACGAACCAACTGAAAAAGGATTAATCTCCAAAATTTACAAGCAGCCCATGCAGCTCAATATCAAAAAAACAAAAAACCCAATCCAAAAGTGGGCAGAAGACCTAAATAGACATTTCTCCAAAGAAGATATACAGATTGCCAACAAACACATGAAAGGATGCTCAACATCACTAATCATTAGAGAAATGCAAATCAAAACTACAATGAGGTATCACCTCACACCATTCAGAATGGCCATCATCAAAAAATCTACAAACAATAAATGCTGGAGAGGGTGTGAAGAAAAGGGAACCCTCTTGAACTGTTGGTGGGAATGTAAATTGGCACAACCACTATGGGGAACAGTATGGACGTTCCTTAAAAAACTACAAATAGAACTACCATATGACCCAGCAATCCCACTACTGCGCATATACCCCGAGAAAACCATAATTCAAAAAGAGTCATGTATCACAATGTTCATTGCAGCTCTATTTACAATAGCCCAGACATGGAAGCAACCTAAGTGTCCATCAACAGATGAATGGCTAAAGAAGATGTGGCACATATATACAATGGAATATTACTCAGCCATAAAATGACACGAAACTGAGTTATTTGTAGTGAGGTGGATGGACCTAGAGTCTGTCATACAGAGTGAGGTAAGTCAGAAAGAGAAAAACAAATACCATATGCTAACACATATACATGGAATCTAAAAAAAAAAATGGTTCTGGAGAACGTAGAGGCAGGACAGGAATAAAGACACAGAGGTAGAGAATGGACTTGAGGACATGGGGTGGGGAAGGGTAAGCTGGGACAAAGTGAGAGAGTGGCATGGACATATATACACTACCAAACGTAAAATAGCTAGTGGGAAGCAGCCGCATAGCACAGGGAGATCAGCTCGGTGCTTTGTGACCACCTAGAAGGGTGGGATAGGGAGGATAAGAGGGAGGGGATATGGGGGCATATGTATATGTATAGCTGATTCACTTTGTTATAAACCAGAAACTAACACACTATTGTAAAGCAATTATATTCCAATAAAGATGTTAAAAAATAAAAGAAGTTGTGCCTATTAGTTCCTTTCCTTTTTTTAATTTAATTTTTATTTTATCTTGGATTATAGTTGATTTACAATATTGTGTTAGTTTCAGGTGTGCAGCAAAGTGATTCAATTATACCTATACATATATCTATTCTTTTTCAAATTCTTTTCCCATGTAGGTTATTACAGAATATTGAGTGGAGTTCCCTGTGCTCCTTCTATCGTACTGAAAGATATGAAAGAATGAACCGCAGCTCATTTTGGAATGGGTATGGCTTAATTATATTTTTCTGCTTGACTCTACTTATATAAAATATGTCTATCATTGCATGTCCCACTCAAAATTCCTGCTGTGTAAACATCTCCCCACACAATGCCAGCTCTCTGGCAGTAGTGCATTGGACCAGGGGTGGATTGATTCAATACCAGCCAACCATTGGCTAGCCAGTGACCTGAGACTTATGAGATATTACTCAGAATGATCAGCTCCGAGGCCAGTCAAATAATGATGTTGAGAATTTGGACCTGAGACACTGAAGCTAGCATCAGTTATATAGAGGCCCCTAAAGTGCACGGGCCATGCTGTGGCTGAGGGTTGGTGTTGACTGTGTGTGAAGAGATGAACAGGGATCTATTAACCACATTCAAGATGATAGGAAAGGAGGAGAACACTGGTCTTTGGAAAGTGGCAACACAGTAGATGCCCAGGAAGAAGCAGAGATACCAGTGAAAAGTGACTACAAATTCCCCAGGAGAAAAAAGGATGAGGAAATTTGCCTTAACTGCACCTTTCCATTTCCAGCTTTAGTGGGACCCAACAATTCAGAAGTTCCCAACCTGGGTCCCTCAGATCAGTAGTATATAAGAAACTTCCATTTACCTTGTAGTAGGTTTTTTTTTTTTTTTTTTTTTACCATTTCTGTTTCTTGTAAGCAAATAAATAAAAACTTCCATTAGAATAGTACTTGTTCATTTTAATGTTCACAGATAACCTCATTCAGAAGCCACTTACACGTGTCTGTCTCTAAGAGTGTGTATTGATGGTAAAACTGTATGATTCAATTAATACAGTGTCACTAATATATTTAAGTGCCACGTTCAGTTGGTATGTCATAAAAGACACCATCTGTGCAGACCCTAGTAAATTAGGTTACTTGCTGATGACATTGAAGGAGCCTACAGAACCCCGGTCCCCTTACACCTATCCCATCTAGAAGAATGAATCCCAACAAACTTCAGAGTCTCATAACAAGTTAATGACAGAGAAAAAAGTAGCATATCCCCAAAGTCACCCAATTTATAGAAATGCCAACAAAAATTGTCGTGAATTAGCAAATTGAGTGTGAGAGAGCAATAATGTTGCTTCTCCAGAAAACTTATTCCATTTGATAGTTGGATCACATTTGGCCTAGATGAAATTATTTCTTGGTGAAAAATTAATTAGCAAAAAACTTAATCTGCTTGTCTCCTTTTTTTATGGAAAATGAACTGTCAGGGCTTTACAAGGTCACATAAAAATGTTTGTAAGCATGTCACAGTCAGGGAACCTAAAGATGAATTCCTCAGCCAAAGTTTTATTATATGTATATTAACCATTGAACTGATTTCCAGTTTTAAAAATTATTCCTAACTCAAATATTATTTTAGATGGGGGCATTAATTGCTTTAACTCCATTGCCCCTCTACTACATTCCAAGCACTGCATTCCAATCTGTTGACAGATAGTTATCCCCATGTACAAAAGAATAAATTGAGATTCAGAGAAATTATATTACTTGCTCAAGGATACACAGCAAGTTAATTAGAGCACTCATATTCTGTAATTAGACCATGTCTAGCTCCAAACCTAGATTTTCCATTTCATCATGCTACTTTAACTCAATTAAAATGTGTTAAATTGATGCTATTTAAGCAATAAAATGTCTTTTACTTTAATCATTTTTATGGAAACATGTTTGGCTCTAGTCTTATTTAAACACAATAAACAGTTTGGGCTTTTTCATTGATTTGGAGAGATAATCAGGATCATTATCTAAAGTGTAAAAAGGCACAGGTATGTGTCTCTTCAAAAAAGGTAAAACTTCTTATCGTTTTTCTGGCACGCTGAGCGGCTTGTGGGATCTTAGTTCCCTGACCAGGGATCAAACCTGGGGCCCTCAGCAGTGAAAGCATGGAGTCCTAACAACTGGAGTCCTAACAACTGGACTCAGGGAATTCCTAAAACTTCCTATCTTTAAAAGAAATGGCCTTCAGTCATCACAGCGGGCTGCCACCACAGGTTTGTTAAATGAATAAACGAAAGTCCCTCAAGCACTTGAAACTCAGCATCTCCAAAACTAAACTCATTTTCTCTAAGTTTTTCCCAAAAATATAATAATAAACAAATCTGCCTTGTATTTCCCCATATCACTGGATGGGATCACCATCCACTCTGTTTCCCACACTGGAATTCTTAGAGTCATCCTGACTCCTGTTTCTGATCCCCTGTATTCAGTGTGTCACCATGCTAGATAACTTCCAGATCCCCTCTCCAGATGCCCTTTCTTCTCATCTTTCTTAAGCTGGCTTCAAATGAAGGGTATCAGTGGGCTGACATTCAGCCAATGCAGAGCCCCAGGAAGACATCAAAGAGAGGGAAGAGACTGAGGGCAGTGGGGGGTTGCCCACAGCTGCATTTCTACTAGGACCATGTGAGCTAGCTGTGACCTCTGACCAGCCTTTCTAGAGTTCTTTCTCACCAGGTTCTAGGAAATACTCTCTCCTCTTGCTGTTTGAGGCTAGGGGTGGAAATAACTTCCAGCTGTATCAGTGTTCTTTTTCGCATACCTACATTTTACCCTCACCTTTCTAAATAGTTACTTTACTAAAACTCACCTCTAAATAACTAGTTTGAGTGTGCCCTCTAGTTCCTGTGTTCTGACGAATACTGTAATCCAATTCTGTTTATTCTAGATATTTCTTGAATCTGTCTTCTTCTCTACCCAAACCCTTTGCCTTAATTTGGAACTTCATCTTTTATTTTTGGATTACTGCAATGCCCACTTGGCTAATCTTTAATCCATTCTCCATAGTCTAATTAGTGACATCTTTCTAAAAAATATATCTTATCAGGTCTCTACATCATGGCCCTGTTTAAAACCCTTAAATGACTGACTCCTCATTGTACCATTGTAACTCCAAACTCCTCAGGATGTTCTACAAATTTCTGTATCAGGAGATCAGCTTGGTGCTTTGTGACCACCTAGAGGGGTGGGATAGGGAGGGTGGGAGGGAGATGCAAGAGGGAGGGGATATGGGGGTATATGTATATGTATAGCTGATTCACTTTGTTATAAAGCAGCAACTAACACACCACTGTAAAGCAATTATACTCCAATAAAGATGTTAAGAAATAAATAAATAAATCCTCAGGGGGGAAAAAAAAGTTTCTGTATCACCTGGACCATGTTCACTTCATCAGACTCATTGCTCAACACTCCTCCTTTCTGCTGCCTTGAACTCTTTGTTTTAGCCATGCTGGCTAGTACAATAGTTCAGCAGGTCTCCATAATGCACTGTGCTAGGTCCCCCAACTCCAATTGCATCTTACACAATTCATTTCCTCCATCTACATCAAAATTCCCACTCAACTACCGATGGCTAATTCCTGTTCCCCCTACAGGACACGCTTTGGCTTCATCGTCTCTGGGAAGCCTTTGCTGAGATTTCTTCCCATGTTAGATTAGTGTTCTTTCCCTGTGTTCCTATACGCCTGTCTTGGTCATAATACCGATCACACTTATTGCTCCCACTAGACAACAGTTTCCTTGAAAGCAGTAACCAAATCTATTATCTCTGTATCCTTAGCTTCAGGGAAGTACCTGACATAGAATAGGAACTCAATAAAGATTTGTTGAATGAATTAAGTTAGTCCCCTGAACATTCTTCCCAGCAAAACCCAAACCCTACAAAACATATTTTTTCTATATTTTCTTTATCAAGATGTCTTTGGTACAGAAGTGTTTGTGATGTACATGTTTATCTGAAATATGAGGCGATATTGATTTGTATGTATATTTATATTTCAGGCAGTCAAATTATGCCATGCTTTGGTAATAGCTGTATAATTCTCCCACTGGGAGAGCAGTGTCTATAATCGCAGTTGATGAGTTCTTTTTATAGACTTTATATTTGATGCACTGATTTTTATTGTCAGAAATCAAATTTTAAAAAATGAATTCTTCTGAAATGAGAGTTCTGGCCCTGAAAATTGTAAATTCAAAGGTGGAACTTATCTACCCCAGTGAAATACCAGGTAAATTACCACCAGAGATTGCAAACTGCTTGAGAAAATAAAGTTTCCAATTCACCAACACAGAGTAGGAGAAGATATAAAATCAGAATGAATAGGATGTGGAGAGGAATACTCGCAGAACCTAGGACCTTGAACATTGGGGATTTAATTGCTGATACACTACAAATAAATTACGCCTACTTCTATTATGGATATCAGATTTACAGTTAATTTTTTCCATCTCTACTCTTTTTCTTGATGGGCAGACTCCATAGTTACAAATTGCAAGAAGTTAGGTGTGGTTGTTTATTCCCTCTTTATCTATAATAAAATACTAGTTGTTATGGAATCTCTGGCACACTGTCATTGCCCTTCTCCCATGGAGGCCATGAACTTTCCATTTTGTGGAAATGTATCCTCCCCATTTGTCAGTTATATACTCTGCATAATATACCACCACAACTTAGTGGCTTAAAACTACCGTTTAATTCTATCACAACTCTGTGCATTGGTAATGTGGGCTGGGTTCAGCTGGGTGATTCTTCTGCTGGACTCTCTCATGTGGTGGGTGGTCAGTTGGTGGATCAGCTGGGGCTTGTTCGATTATGAGGGCCACCCTGAGATGCTGGGATGGCTAAAGCCTCACTCCATGTAGAGCCTCACCTTCCAGCAGGCTACCTGCTCTCGTTCACATGGAGGTCAGAGTCCCAAGAACAGAAAGGGAGGGCAAGCACCAAAGCAAAGCACTGTCCAAGCTACAGTTTTGGTCATGTTTGCTACTTTCCCACTTGCCAAAGCAAGGTACATGGCCAAACCCAGAGTCAATGTGAGAGGAGCCTAGTGAAAGTTATGGATACAGAAAGGCATGAACAAATTCATGACCATTACTACGATATTCATGCATGCCATTCCTGACATTTCCTTCTACGTGGTGGAGGCTGAGTTGTGTAACACTCCTGGCCTCTCTTGCTCCTTCACTCACTCACTGCCAGGAAAGGAGCAGTGATTTTTTCTTCTTGGAAATTTGGATGAGAATAAAGCAGACATGCCCAGCTAGCTCTTCTCTTTTTCCTATTTGGGTGGGCCAACTTCTGTACCCTAAGAGTTGCCTGTGTCTATTGAATTTAGGGGCTTAGTAATGAAAACTCCATTTGTCTGCAGATAAAAGTCATATTCTCCAATACCAAGATTTTGTCAATAAAGAAATTTTGGGCCCCATCTATTTACTCTTGTCTTATTTCTCAATTAGTTCAAACTCAGTGAAAGACCCTACCCCTTCCATCCTAATACTCTCCAAGCACACACACACACACACACACACACACACACACAAAATAGCAGTTGAATGGAAAACTTCACTATTGTGCCAAAATGGCCACTCTCTTAAGTGAAGAAAAAGGGAGGAGAGTTGATAAGGGAGAATTCCTAGGAATGACTATAAAAAATGATTATAGAAACTCCATCATTGGGAGTTCCCTGGTGGTCCAGTGGTTAAGACTCTGTACTTCCAATGCAGGGGGCATGAGTTTGATCCCTGGACGGGGAACTAAGATCCCTTATGCCACGTGGAGTGGCCAAAAAAATAAAACTTCATAATTGAACAATGGGCAATTTGATAAAGTCTTTAAGAAAGACTTCAGCGTCAAGCATAGAAAGAACAGAACAAAATTTGAAGAGATCTAATGCCATTACAGAACCCAAATAAAGATAATGAACCAGTGCACTGAGGCAGGAAAAAGGCCAAACCCAAGGTTTCTCAGTGAGGGTGACTAAGACTGAGTTTATCAAAATAATTGGAGTTGGAACCAAAGATAAAATTAACAAGAGTGGGCTGGCAGCACCCACATGTATGTAAATGAAGAGACTTGTAAACTAAAGGAAGAATGGCCCATTTTTCACTTTCTACTTCTGTAATCTTAAGTAGTTTATATATCAATACTTCAGCATTAATCTGTGTAACAACCCTAGCAACTACATGATTAGTCTTGTTCTATAAGTGAGGGAATAGAGATAAAAGGAAATTAAGGGATGTTCCCAAGTGTGTTGTAAAGAATTTAATCTTGCCTAAAAAGAGGTCTGGGCTTTGTCCTAGCCTACTGGGTGGTAAAGTATCTGTGTTTGCTTGAGGGCCTTGGGCTACCCAAAGAGTAACAGTGTGAGTTAAACTGGGGGCTTTGACTCATACTAACCATGTGATTTAGGGTAGGGGCTTTGGATCTCACCTGGGGGGCTAGAGACTAGAGACTGAGATCAATCACACGGACAATCAATCAATCAGTCAATCATGCCAATGTAATGGAATCCAGTATGGACACAAGGCCTGGCTGAGCTTCGTTTGCTGGCCACACTCCATGCGTAGTGCCACGCGCCACTGCCAGAGAGTAACATGATTACCAGGAGACTGATGAGGAAGCTTCACGTTGGGAACACTCCTGGACTCTGCTCTAGGCATCTTTTCCTTTGGCTGATCTTAATCCCTGTAATAAACCATAACTGTGAGTATAACAGCTTTTAATGAGTTCTGTGGGTCTTTACAGCAAATTATTGAACCTGAGGGTAGTTTTGAGAACCCTCCCCTCACCCCAAATTTGCTGCTGGTGTCAGAGGTGAGAGCAGTCTTGTGGAGGACATGTGCTCTCTAATTCTGTAGTTGACCCTAACCTCTCACACCAATATAACCCGTGATCCACCACGTATGGCTCTACAGTTTGCACACAGAAACCTCTAGAATGTGCCATTTACAACTAATACTACCAAGTGAGATGGATAAAACTACTACTCAATAGATCTTTTGAATAACAGATATCTTTACTTTTCTCATTACAGTTGACGATTACAAGAATAATGAAAAATCCAATATTAATTGTTCAGTCCACGTACGAGCCTATTGGTAATAAGCTATAAGCCAATAAAAACCAAATCTAGACAACCAAAACTTGGCACCACAAGATTAAGTACCTTGGGGCAACTGTGCAGTTCTTGACAATTCCTAGACCTGTGTGCATTTCTGTATGTGATGGTCCTGATAACCCAGCTAGGAAGCAGTAAAATCATAATTCAAACCAAGTCCTGGCATAAGATCAAAACTGGTCCTAGAAACCAAGGTGAAAATAAGTCTATATGAGGGGACAAAACAAAATAAAATAAACAGGTGTGGGAACAGTTAAGATTCAAAAGCTTGGAGCTTCGTAGGGCTTAAATCTAAATAATGAAACATTTTAATTTTACCAATAAGAGAAAAGACTATTGTTCCCAAGACAGAATGATGATCTACTATGAAGTCTATCACTGGAAATTTGGGGAGCACCTTGGATTACCACCTGAGCAAATGTCTAGAGTATATCTACCCATTGCACAGAAAAGCTAGTGGAAGCCAATAAGTTAAACATGCAACAAATAAAAAATAAATAAATACCAATGTTTTTAGGTATTGGTACCGGGGGAATGTTTAAAGTATTATTTAAAATAAAAGAATGGTGCCACACAAAGAAGTATCCATTTTAACTTTGGACTTAGAAAAGAGTAAATTTTTCTCGCAAGAGGCTTCTAAACACCATTTCTAAAGAGTAGGACCTGTGTCTTAGTCTTTATTGTTTGCCCAACTTCTAGCATGGGGGTAGAACATAGCACTCAATAAAGGATTGTTGCATTTGTTAAATTAATGAAAACACGTGGGAAGGGATACTCTAATCAGGGTCTTATTGCTTGAGAGACTCTTCTCCTTCTCGACCCTCCACCTTTTAAACTGGGCAGCTCCCTCTCAGTCAGGGAATGGAATGGAATGGAAAATAATAAAAATAATAGTAATCTCTAATATTCCTTCAGCACTAGAAACACGGTGGTTCTGACTCTCTGTCTTCTGCAGTTTATACTATCAAATGAAAAAATATACAATATGTATAAAGCAGACTTCTTAAAATAACTTAGACCCTCATTATTTTTATTACAGCTGTTGATGAAAAGAAGCAATTATGGGACATTGGCTAAACACCACCTTGATATGTTCAACATCAAAATCCAATATTAGTTGTTCTGAACATATAATAGTCTTATTAGTAATAGGCACTAAGTCAAATACAGTCCAGGGCAAGGCAAAGCAAAACTTTGCACTCCATCATCAAGTCTCTCAAGACAGCTGTGCAAAACTTGACATTTAATTTAAGAAGCATAGAGGCATGATGGAAAAGCATCTCTGTGTGGAGAGTGGAAAGCAGTGGTGCATTTTATTTGACATGGTGGATTTGCTTTCCTTTATTTTCATATTTTAATAAGTTCAACTCATGAAAGCATAATGAAAATAGAAAGATCAGCTATAATCAGGATGCATGGACATTTGGGGATCTTGATTTAAAAAGCAGTTGCCTTCCTAAGTCCTTCAACAAAATGTAAATTAAACAGATGAAATTGCCTAAAACAGCACTGATTCCCAAGGGAATGTAATCATGCTTAAATGCCAACACTAAATTAATCAGTGGAACAGAATGCAGAGAGGAGAAATTTCATTTTAAGCAGCTTCATGTTTCATTAAAGTAAGTGGACATGGCAGGTCAGGTTAAGACTTTGCAAAGAATGATTTGAAAAGCAAAAGGCAAAGGTTTCTGTCTCAAAACTGTGCAGCCATAAAGCTTATTCAAATAGAACTGAATGTTAATTCATGTGCATAGTATGCTCCATAGTTGATCATTTTCCCAAGATATTTCTTTTTTCTCAGTGCAGAATTCTGGGGGAAAAATGCATTAATATTTGTGTAACTATGTTGTTTTCCTCAAAATAGCTTAGTTATAGTTTTATATTCTATACTTACATTGCTTATAAATAATCACATTCTTCCACACTGAACCAGTCTACAAAAATAAAATTGAGCTGTCAGTCGAAACATGTATGTATTTAAGTTGAACAAGCAGAAAAAAAGATTTGGACAGGATGGTAAATGGATATAAATTTTGTCAGAAGTCATTTATTTGTTCAACAATTTTTTTTGAGTGCCTATTTTGTACCAGGCACTGTTCCAGATGCTTGGCATTTACATTAAACACACACACACACAAACACGCAGACACAGATCTTTAGATTTTAACAAGTAAATTATGTATAAATTATGTATAGTAGAATATAGCAACCAGAATAGAAAAAATGTAGTTTGGGATAAGGAGAAAAGGAAGTGCATGACTGAGGGAAGGAAACAAGTTGTAGTATCGAAGAGGGTTCTCAGGGCAGGTTTCATTGTAAAGGGGATTTGAAAGAGATGAGAGTTATCCATGGAGATTCCTGTAAGACCGTCCCAGAGGGAAGTGATAGTCAGTTCAAAGGCCCTGAGGCTGAGGTGTGCTTTTTGAATTGAATTGAATGTGAGATGTAAAAAAGAAAGTCCAAGGTGACTTCAAGATTTTTGGCAGGAGCTACTGAGAGAAGTTGTCATCAACTGAGATGAAGAAGATTGTGAGTATGACAAGCTTGGGGATGAGGAAGAGAAGTTCAATTTTGAACATGTTGAGTTTGAGATGTCCAGTAGAAATCCACATGGAGATATGGAGAAAGTGATTAAACATACTAGTTTACAATCCAAGAGAGAGATCTGGCCTGGAGGTATAAATTTGGCAGTTCTTAATGTATAGATGAAAAATTATACTGGTGATCTCAAAAATTAGGACTCACTTATTCAGACTTGCCAAGAAATACAAAATTTCCTAATTTTCAATCCTTGTCTTTGGTCCTTTCTCTTTTGATCTCTTCCCACAACATCATACCCCACCTGTTAATAATTCATCCAGCTCAAGTGAAATCTCCTCTAAAAATCTTTACACTAACATAACAGATTAACTAACATAATAGACTAACATCTATTCTTGCATTTTCATAGCTCTTTGTTGGGCCCTCTATTTCTATCTGTATCATAGTCTATCTTATAGGACAGGCTCTATGCTCACATCTCCCTACTTGACTGTGAGAAGCTTGGAAAGAAAGATTTATTTTAGTCATTGTTATGTTTCTACCCAAAGGCCTAGCCTATTGCCTTACACAGTGCCTAATGTATTAGGTGTTAATTAAATATATTAGGTCAAATTGAATTTAAGTTTTCAGGTCAAAATATAAAATCATTTAAGTAAAGAAAGGAGAGAAAAGTCATGCTTTACCTAGTTTGTGTGCAGCTTGAAATGGAATTAGAGAATTATAGAGAGAAATTTGTATCCTACATGGGTACATTCCTCAAGTGGGGAAACATACAAAGTCATTTTGCACTTACTTTGTGTGAAACACTTTAAATACATTATCCCATTTTACTTATTCAATAAACTTAAGTTGGTAACATTCACCCCATTTGACAAATGAGAAGACTGAGTAGTAAATAGAAGAGCAGGAATTTGAGCCCAGATGTATCTCACTCAAGAGCTCATGTTCCCTCCACTGTCCCACTGCTGGGCCTGGGGTCATCAGAGCTCTGAACATAACAGCAAGAGTTCATGGGCACCCAGTAGCATCTTTAGACTTCTGCCAATATAAGACTGAAGCAGGGCCATCAACTGTTTTCAAATTGAGACATTATCATCCTCCCCACTATCCCACCCTCATTCCCCATCTTAAAAGCTTCATAGTTTAGGAGGACGAAGGAAAATTAAAGTCAAGCAAGGATGAAAGAGGAAACTCAAAGAGCTGGGCCAGCTCTTAGAGCTCTCCCACAGTCGACTATGACCCTTGTTCAGGTCTGTGGCCCAGACCACTACAATGCCTCTTCACCTAGAGCCCAAGGTTCTAGTTTGAGAAATATTATTTTGGATTGTTTATGACCAATCTGGTCTTAACATCAGCCTGAAGCAAGCCAGCCAACTAGAGACAATGTGTGCGGTGAATCAAGAGATGGGTCTACAGTCACAAAACCTGGGTTCAAATCTCAGTCCTACCACTTACATAGTTGTGGGGCCTCACAGAAACCACTTCAATTCTATGAGCCTCAATTTCTACTTCAGGTAAAAGATGTGGGCCCTGCTTATATCATAGGACCATTGTGAGAATGAAAGAAATAATGAAGGACAAAGTGCTTCAGAATCTAAGGATATTATTCTAGTTTACCTACCTAGCTTCATGGTAACTATTTCTGAGGTCTGGTTTTCATAAGTTCTGTGTACAGCGTATGAGAGGCATGAAGAAGGATCTGGGTTCAAGGAATTTAGGTATCTGAGGTAAGACCCAGGAATGATCCAGATATGGATAAGAGGCTTAATATGATAATTCCATAGGAGGGTTCCTTTAAGCACAGAATGATTCAACGGACTTCAAACTGATGGAAGCAAAACCTTAAAACAAAACCACAAAGCACACCAAATGGTCGGTTACAGCTTTTAATTACTTGCAGCTTCTCCGATCAATGGTGGAATATATTTCTCCTCCCTTATATCCATCTGTGCTGGTGATTTTCTTTGAAGAACAGCACACAGTGAACATGATGTTAAGCAAGTTCTGAGCCTAAGTGTCAAGAATCATTGCACACTTCTATCTGTTCCCTTGGATCCTTACCTTGGCCACCATGTACAAGTTTAGGCTTGTCTGATAGATGATTAGAGACTACATGGAATTAAGACAAGCTCTCCCACTTAGCCATTTTGGACCATCCAGCCCCCAACCAACCCTGCTGGCTATATATGTATGTATCAGAGTCCAGCCAAGATCAGACAAACCGCAAACCTGGCCCTATGCAACCAATCCCAGGCCAAGTTGCTGATCCATAAAATCATGAGTTAAGTAACTATTTTTAAGCTCCTAATTTTGGAAGTGATTTATTACATGGAAAGTGATGACTGTTCCAACAACTGAGCTTGTAGGAATGGGAATTTACAGTAGCATCTGAGTTGCTTCCATGTTCTTATACCATGTCCTCCCTTTGGAAAGATTAGATTTGCTCATCATGATAGTTGGCTGGATATGCACAAAGGAGTAGAACTCTCCTTTGCCTCTTAACAAGTAATCTTGACTTGGTAGTGTGAGCAAAGTTGGAAGGGCCATTTTACCTGGTCGTAACTGAATCTCTGAGAAGGAAAATAAATAAACCAGTGTGACAAGAAGCAGGAAGAATGAGTAGTAGACTCTATTTGAGCTGAAAGCCAGTGACTTCCTGGAAAGAAACCCAATAATTCAGACTTCAATGGCTCACTTTGTTCACACTGATGGGGATTCAGCACAAACACAAATCTCACAATGTAATGATGCAGAGTCCATTTTCCGCCTATCCAGTGGAAACTGAAATTGCAATCCGCCTCCATTGTAAATCAAAATGCCTTTCTAACCTCAGTTGTTAATAACAAACGTATATTTCCCATTTCACCACCAACTCTTTAGAGTTCACATATTAAGAGACTTATTTCATACAATACTCTACTTTGTTCAAATTGATTTTCAAGACTTTTTCCAGAGGCACTGAGCCTCTTGTCTAAATAGATTTTTATAAGTTATGAAGTTTAGATTATTAAAAAACAATCTAGAAATGTGATCCTTAAAGTGCCTGACAAATCCCCATTTTAATTTTTCATAAATAATGTTTATCTGAAGAACATATTCCTAGCTTTTATTTTCCTGCAACTCTGATTCCAGTAATGGCATTTGTTTGGAGGCAGTAAAAGAATAGAAAAAAATCAAGAGAGCAACTGAAAATGTCTGTAAGATAGTGTCATTTTATTTCAGAAATTTACAGACATGTTGACCTTGTTCTATTCATTGATCTTGAGGCTTATCATAATTGACCTTCAACCTGGAAGATGAACCATCTTCCACTCCCAAATTTATTAGAACTAACTTGCCCTGTCAGCACGTATTCATCCCACTGTCAGGGATTTTGCTGGGATTTAAGTCCCAGGAGGGGCTGTGTGAAATACATAAGTAGTTGAAGATACTGCCTCTATCCTCAAAGTGCTTAGAATCCTGTCATGGAGATAACAATAACACAAAAACACACTGACAGAATAAATGTTGAATTGAAAGGTATAGATGGAAGTGACACTAGAAGGAGAAATGTCATTTATTAATCGCCTCCTATGTGATACTGTGTTGCAAATATTATCTCATCTAATCCTACCAACAACCCGAAAAGAAAAGTATTATAATTATTAAACAATAGGAAAGCAGAAGATGAGAAGCATTAGTGAACTTCCCCAAGGTGACCCACCAATAAGAATAGAACCAGAATTCATGCTCAATTTTATCTGCCCAAAGATCACATGCCTTTCTTTCTACACTGCATTGCCTCTCAGATTCAAGTGGAAAGGAAGCTGCTTTATGCCTCTCCAAGTCTCCCCTAACACTATACTTATATGCCTCCTTATGAGAGTTACTAATAAGGAGTAGTCAGTATACTGAAATCAGAATCACCTTTGGAGTCAGAAAGATATGATTTCAAAATCTCCACTGTTTCTGATTAGCTAAAAGAATGTAGGCATGTCACTTAACCTCTAATAATACCGACCCTACAGCACTGACATAAGTAATATGCAAAATTAATTCAGTCACTCAACAAATATTGAGTATCTACTATGTCCTAAGCATTATTCTGGATTGTGTTCACAACAGTGAATGAGAGACAAAAATCTCTGTTATCTTGGTGCTTACATTGTCAATGAAAGAGATAGATAATAAGTTAATAAATAGATAGCATAAATTTAAGCAGTGGGGTGTGGGAAGATGTGGAGTTCGTTTCTCCCCACAACTAGGGCACCTGCCAGATGCTGGTGGGGGACCTCGATGCCCAAGGAGATGGGAGGAGCCTCCAAACAAACCAATAGGACATGGGCGGACAGAGATGGAGGATAAGTGGACGCCAGACAGGACCAGGGCCCCTGAGGGTTGGCTGAAAGGGGGGAGGGGTTCACATGCCTGGAGGGACCCTTGGGGACTTGGATCGGTGGGGAGCACGCTGAGCATTTCCCCTGCCCAATCGGCCAGGGAAGTCTGCCTGGATATTGGCTGGGTCCCCCACCCTCCAAGGCCCCCTCCAGGCTGCACTGGTCCTAGAGGCATAGGAGGGAGGCTGGGGGAGAACAGGAGAGGCAGGTGGGAGGGCTCCGCCAGGACTGGAGGAGCAGGAGACAAGCAGGAAAGGAGCAGAGAGTGCCCTGTCCATTCAGGCAGAGGAAGACTGCTGTGCTTCCAGGCGGGGTCCCCTGCCCTCTGAGACCAGAGGCCTGGGCCCCTTCTGTTCCATTGAGCCTAAGCCCCACCCCCACCCCCAGGGCCTTTTCCAGCCCCGTGGGTCCTAAGCATAGGCCCTGCCTGCCACCCAAACCCTGCCCCTGCCTAGGCACTGCCCTCCATAGCCAAGGCCTTTCCCACCTTTTTCTTTCTTTCTTTCTTTCTTTCTTCTTCTCCTCTTTTTTACTATTGTGATTCTGTTTTACCTTCTGGTTTTTGTTTCATCTATATTTTTATATTCTTTCTAACATATCTGTTAGTTTCCTAGTCTAATTTTAGTTTTTACTCTTTGTTATTGTTCTCCTTTTTTTGGCCATCCCGTGCAGCTTGCTGGATTTTGGTTCACCAGCCAGGGGCCAGGCCAAAGCTTCTGTGGTGGGAGCTCTGAGTCTGAACCACTGGACTAACAGAGAACTTCAGACCTCGGGTAGTATTCATTGGAGCAAGGTCTCCCAGAGGTCCTCATCTCGGCACCAAGACCCAGCTCTACCCAACAGCCTACAAACTCCAGTGTTGTAAGCCTCAGGCCAAACAACCAGTAAGGCAGGAACACAATCCCACCCATCAAAAAAAAAAAAAAATGAGACAGCAAAAAATATGTCACAGATGAAGGAGCAAGGTAAAAACCTACAAGGCCAAATAAATGAAGAGGAAATAGGCAATCTACCTGAAAAAGAATTCAGAGTAATGACAGTAAATAGGATCCAGAATCTTGGAAATAGAATGGAGGCACAGATTGTGAAAATACAAGAAATGTTTTAAAAAGATCTAGAAGAACTAAAGAACAAACAGAGATGAACAACACAATAACTGAAATGAAAAATACACTAGAATGAATCAATAACTGAGACACAAGAATGAATAAGTGAGCTGGAAGACAAAATGGTGGGAATGACTGCCAAGTAGCAGAATAAAGAAAAAAGAATGAAAAGAATCGAAGACAATCTTAGAGACTTTTGGGACAACACTAAATGCACCAACATTCGAATTATAGGGGTCCTAGAAGAAAAAAGAGAAAAACAAAGGATCTGAGAAAATATTTGAAGAGATTATAGTGGAAAACTTCCCTAACATGGGAAAGGAAATAGTCACCCAAATCCAGGAAGCACAGAGAGTCCCAAACAGGATAACCCTAGGAGAAACACACCAGGACACATATTAATCAAACTAACAAAAGTGAAATTCAAAGAAAAAAATATTAAAAGGAGTAAGGGAAAAGCAAAAAATACCATACAAAAGAATCCCCATAAGGTTATCAGCTGACTTTTTAGCAGAAACTCTGCAGGCCAGAAGGGAGTGGCAGGATATGTTTAAAGTGATGGAAGAGAAAAACCTACAACCAAAATTACTCTACCCAGCAAGAATCTCATTCAGATTTGACAGAGAAATCAAAAGTTTTTCAGACAAGCAAAAGCTAACAGAATTCAGCACCACCAAACTAGCTTTATAACAAATGCTAAAGAAACTTCTCTAGGTGGGAAACACAAGAAAAGGAAAAGATCTACAAAAACAAACCCAAAACAATTAAGAAAATGGTAATAGGAACATATATATCGATAATAACCTTGAATGTAAATGGATTAAATGCCTCAACCAAAAGACACAGACTGACTGAATGGATACAAAAACAAGACCCATATATATGCTGTCTATACGAGACTCACTTCAGACCAAGAGACACATACAGCCTGAAAGTGAAGGGATAGAAAAAGATATTCTATGCAAATGGAAATAAAAGAAAGCTGGAGTAGCAATACTCACATCAGGTAAAATAGACTTTAAAATAAAGACTGTTACAAGAGATAAGGAAGGACACTACACAATGATCAAGGGATCAATCCAAGAAGAAGATATAACAATTATAAATGTTTATGTACCCAACATAGGAGCACCTCAATACATAAGGCAAATGCTAACAACCATGAAATGGGAAATTGACAGTAAAACAATAATAGTAGGGGACTTTAACACCCCACTAACACCAGTGGAAAGATCATCCGAAAAGAAAATAAATAAGGAAACACAAGCTTTAAATGACATAATAGACCTGATAGACTTAATTGATATTTATAGAATATTCCACCCAAACGTGGCAGAATACATTTTCTTCTCAAGTGCACATGGAACATTCTCCAGGATATATCACATCGTGGGTCACAAATCAAGACTCAGAAAATTGAAGAAAATTGAAATCATGTCAAGCATCTTTTCTGACCACAATGCTATGAGTTTGGAAATCAACTACAGGGAAAAAAAAAAAACAGTAAAAAACACAAATACATGGAGGCTAAACAGTGCACTACTAAATAACTAAGAGATCACTGAAGAAATCAAAGAATAAATTTTAAAAATATGTAGAAACAAATGACAATGAAAACACAATGACCCAAAGTCTATGACACAGCAAAAGCACTTCTAAGAGGGAAGTTTATAGCAATTCAATCTCACCTCAAGGAATAAGAAATATCTCAAGTAAACAATCTAACCCTACACCTAAAGCAACTAGAGAAAGAAGAACAAAAAAACCCTGAAGTCAGTAGAAGGAAAGAAATTATAAAGATCAAAGGAGAAATAAATGAAATAGAAATGAAGAAAACAATAGCAAAGATCAATAAGACTAAAAGCTGGTTCTTTGCGAAGACAAACAAAATTGATAAATCCTTAGCCAGACTCCAAGACAAAAAGGGACAGGATGCAAATCAATAAAATTAGAAATGAAAAAGGAGAAATCACAACTGACCTCAGAAATACAATGGATTATAAGAGACTACTACAAACAACGATATGCAAAAAAAATGGACAACCACAATCAAATGGACAAATTCTTGGAAAGATACAATTTTCCAAGATTGAACCAGGAAGAATTAGAAAATATAAACAGACGTATCACAAGTAATGAAATTGAAAATGTAATTTAAAATCTTCCAACAGGGCTTCCCTGGTGGCGCAGTGGTTGAGAGTCTGCCTGCTGATGCAGGGGACACGGGTTCGTGCCCCAGTCCGGGAAGATCCCACATGCTGCAGAGCGGCTAGGCCCATGAGCCATGGCCGCTTAGCCTGCATGTCCGGAGCCTGTGCTCCACAACGGGAGAGGCCACAACAATGAGAGGCCCGCGTACAGCAAAAAAAAAAAAAAAAAAAATCTTCCAACAAACAAAAGCCCAGGACCAGATGTCTTCACAGGAAATTCTATCAAACATTTAAAGAAGAGTTAACACCAATCCTTCTCAAACTCTTCCAAAAAATTGTAGAGGGAGAAACACTCCCAAACTCATTCTATGAGGCCACCATCACCCTCATACCAAAACTAGAAAAAGTTATCACAAAAAAAGAAAACTATAGACCAATATCACTGATGAACATAGATGCAAAAATCCTGGACAAAATACTAGGAAACAGAATCCAACAACAGATTAAAAGGATCATACAACATGATCAAGTGGGATTAATGGCTGGGATGCAAGGATTCTTCAATATACACAAATCAATCAACATGATACACCATGTTAACAAATTAAGGAATAAAAACCATATGACTACCTCAATAGATGCAGAAAAAGCTTTTGACAGAATTCAACACCGATTTATGATAAAAACTCTCCAGAAAATGGGCATAGAGGGAACCTACCTCAATATAATAAAGGTTATATATGACATACCCACAGCAAACATCATACTCAATGGTGAAAAACTGAAAGCATTTCCACTAAGATCAGGAACAAGATAAAGATGTCCACCCCGCCACACTTATTCAACATGGTTTTGGAAGTCCTAGCCACAGCAATCAGAGAAGAAAAAGAAATACAAGGAACACAATTTGAAAAAAAAAGAAGTAAAACTGTCACGGTTTGCAGATGACATGATACTATACATAGAAAATCCTAAAGATGCCACCAGAAAACTATTAGAAGTAATCAATGAATTTGGTAAGGTTGCAGGATACAAAATTAATGCACAGAAATCTCTGGCATTCTTATACACTAAAAAAGGAAAATCAGAAGGAGAAATTAAAGAAACAATCCCATTTACCATCACAACAAAAAGAATAAAATATCTAGGAATAAACCTACCTAAGGAGGCAAAAGACTTGCACTCAGAAAACTATAAAACACTGATGAAAGAAATCAAAGATGACATAAACACATGGAGAAAAATACCATGTTCTTGGATTGGAAGAATCAATATTGTGAAAATGACTATACTACCCAAAGCAATCTACAGATTCAATGCAATCCCTGTCAAACTACCAATAGCATTCTTCACAGAATTAGAACAAAAAATTTTACAATTCTTGTGGAAACACAAACGACCCTGAATAGCCAAAGCAATCTTGAGAAAGAAAAACAGAGCTGGAGGAATCAGTCTCCCTGACTTCAGACTACACTACAAAGCTACAGTAATCAAGACAGTATGGTACTGGCACAAAAACAGAAACATAGATCAATGGTACAGGATAGAAAACCCACAGAAAAACCCATGCACATATAGTCACCTAATTTACAACAAGGGAAGCAAGAACATACAATGGAGAAAAGACAGCCTCTTCAGTAAGTGGTGCTGGGAAAACTGGACAGCTACATGTAAAAGAATGAAATTAGAACACTCCCTAATACCATACACAAAAATAAACTCCAAATGAATTAAAGACCTAAATATAAGGCCACACAGTATAAAACTCTTAGAGGAAAACATAGGAAAAACACTCTATGACATAAATCACAGCAAGATCTTTTTTGACCCACCTCCTAGAGTAACGAAAATAAAAACAAAAATAAACCATTGGGACCTAATGAAACTTAAAAGCTTTTGCACAGCAAAGGAAACCATAAACAAGACAAAAAGACAACCCTCAGAATGGGAGAAAATATTTGCAAATGAAACAAATGACAAAGGATTAATCTCCAAAATATACAAACAGCTTATGGAGCTCAGTATCAAAAATACAAACAACCCAGTTAAAAAATGGGAGGAAGACCTAAACAGACTTTTCACCAAAGAAGACATACTGTCCTGCTTAAAACCTTCCATGACTTTCAACAGCCGTGACAAAGTCTGAGATCCAGGCCCTCCCCAACCTAAACCCTTAGCACTTCACACTCAAACTTTACACTCTGGCGACACTGCACTTTTAGTCACCCCCTGCTCGTGAATTTCTGTCGCTGCCTTCCCTTCTGTCCCCTCTCCCCGACTGCATTAACCAGCCACCACTCCTACCTTCACTAGTTGAACTCACTCATCTTTTAATGACTCAGTTCAAGAAGCACCTCAGGGGGCTTCCCTGGGCTTCCCTGGTGGCGCAGTGGTTGAGAGTCCCCTGCCGATGAAGGGGACGCAGGATCGTGCCCTGGTCCGGGAGGATCCCACATGCCGCGGAGCAGCTGGGCCCGTGAGCCATGGCCACTGGGCCTGCGTGTCTGGAGCCTGTGCTCCGCGGCGGGAGAGGCCACAACAGTGAGAGGCCCACGTGCCGCAAAAAAAAAAAAAAAAAAAAAAAAAAAGGACATGTACCACAATGTTCATTGCAGCACTATTTACAATAGCCAGGACATGGAAGCAACCTAAATGTCCATCAACAGATGAATGGCTAAAGCAGATGTGGCACATATATACAATGTAATATTACTCAGCCATAAAAAGAAATGAAATTGAGTTATTTGTAATGAGGTGGATGGACCTAGAGTCTGTCATACAGAGTGAAGTAAGTCAGAAAGTGAAAAACAAACACCGTACACTAACACATATATGTGGAATCTTAAAAAAAAAAAAACGGTACTGATGAACCTAGTGGCAGGGCAGGAATAAAGAAGTAGACATAGAGAATGGACTTGAGAACATGGGGTTGGGGGGCAGTGAGGGAAGCTGGGGCGAAGTGAGAGTAGCATCGATATATATACACTACCTAATGTAAAATAGAGAGCTAGTGGGAAGCAGCAGCATAGCACAGGGAGATCAGTTCAGTGCTTTGTGATGACCTAGAGGGGTGGGATAAGGAAGGTGGGAGGGAGCCTCAAGAGGGAGGGGATATGGGGATATATGTATGCATATGGCTGATTCACTTTTTTGTACAACAGAAACTAACACAGCATTGTGAAGCAATTATACTCCAATAAAGATCTATTAAAAATAAATAAATAAATGTAAAAATATATAAGCAGTGGTAAGATCTATGAAGGAAAATAAAGCAATGCAGGGGGCAGAGGGTACAATGGGTGCATTCATTAAGCATGTAAGGGCACAATTCACTGAACTAATAATGTAGAGGTTCATATAAATCCATGCCTGACTTCAAGGAATTTGTGCTGCAGGAGGTGTGGACAATGGGGGCAGGGGGAGGAGAACCACATATACAGAATGTTGGCTATACCACCACCTGGTGAGCATGCCAGGCGGGCAATGTACAGGCACTTGGGACAAAAGATGGGGCAGAGATCAGTTCTACTAGGAGGAGAGAAGGTGAAGACTGGTGATAGTAATAAAAGGAAGAACTCACTGACAAAAAAAGCCCCCACTTTGTGCCAGGCAGTTTCGACACATTGTTCTATTAATCATCTCATTATCTTAAAGATGTGGGCATTCTTATCCCTATTTAACATAAAAATCTTGGTCTGTGAAAACCTCGGTACACATAGATTAGTCATTCTATACTAGACACTGTGCTGGGCTCTGGGGACAAAGATAAGATTTCAGGGAGAGTCTCTGTCCCCAAGCAGAAAACATCATTGAAGGAGGAATAGCAAACACTCTACCACCAACGATACAAGGAAGAGTGAGGCAAGGGCTCTGAGAAGACACCATCCAAAGTTGATCAGCTTGCAGAGCCTGGAGGCATCCATTCTGTGAAGACCAGGGAAAGCTTGATCCCTGGCTGAGAATTTAATATGGAGGAAGCTGACATGCACATCCATTCAGTACATGTTAGTGGTTAAAAGTCTAGTTGACAGGGGTGGGGGAAGTGAGTGATGAATAAGCAGAGCACAGAGGATTTTTAGGGATGTGAAACTATTCTGTATGATACTATCATAGTAGACACACGTCATTATAAATTTGTCCAAGCCATAGAATGTATAATACCAAGAATAATCCCTGATGTAAACTATGGACTTGGGTGATAATGATGTGTCAGTGTAGGTTCATCAATTGTAACAAATGGACCACTCTGATGGGAGCTGATGATAATTGGGAAAGTATGCATGTGGGGGGGTAGGGGTTATATGGGAAATCGCTGTTACCTTCTGCTCAATTATGCTGTGAAACTCAAATTGCTCTAAAAAGTAAAGTTTGGAAAAGAAGTCTAGTTGGCACCCCAACTCTGTCACTTTACAATTGTGTGAACATGAGCAAGTTACTTTAGCTCTTCTTGTCTTAATTTTTCACTCATAAAATGGGTATAATAATACATCCTACATACAGATGTTCAGAAGACTAAATGAAAGTAAATGATGTCATATTTAGGTCAAGTGCTCTAGCATATGGTCTGGCTATATTCATGCCCTCAGTAAATTAGAGCCTTTTTTTTTAAGATCATTCATACAATAGTGAAGAATTGAAAGAGTATAGTCCAAAGATAAGAAAGCTAGCT
Organism: Pseudorca crassidens; assembly: GCF_039906515.1. Classification (NCBI taxonomy): domain Eukaryota; kingdom Metazoa; phylum Chordata; class Mammalia; order Artiodactyla; family Delphinidae; genus Pseudorca; species Pseudorca crassidens. The sequence continues at coordinate 60,731,203 of NC_090304.1, forward strand.
GGAAAGCTAAAGCAAGGAATCCAGTGGGAAATGGCAGAAGACTAAACAAGACATCAGTTACTTCCCAAATAGCTCCACAAGCCATGGTGCTGCATGGGAGCTAATAAAGACAGTGTATGTAGACTGAATTCACTGTCTTTCCCTCAAAACCTGCACTCCCTCTTGCCTATCTTGATAAATGACAAACCCACCCTTCAGTCACCTAAGACGGAAACCTGGAAGTCAACTCTGACTTGGCTCTCTCCTTACCTCCCGGTCACCAAGTCCTGTAGAATCTACCTACTTTGCATCTTCCCTTCCGCAGTCTCAGTCAGTGAGAATGTGTCAGTACTCTGTTGGTTTAGTCACCCATCACCTCCCCTGTGGATTAAGGCAGTGGTGGCATAACCAGTCAACCTGATTCTGTAGGCAAGTAGGGTTGGGTTCCCCAAAGAAAGAGAACCTGTCCCAGCTTTCTTGACATACGAGGAGCTGTTTTAGGCCATTTTAGGTCATTTTGGGATCCAAGCCTGGCCACAGGACTTGCACACGCAGAAGAACAGGACTCAATAGTTAATGATTTTAAGGGAACAAACGGATATAGGAACAAAGCAGCTATTGCCAGGCCAGAGAAATAACCATATCAGAGACAATAAAACAGTCACTAAGAATCCCAGTTCTGTTTCAAAGGTAAAGGATAGCCTGACTCATATTCTTGAGCTATTTTACAGGGTCTGAATCCCCTAGAACAATCATCCACCAGACTAACTTGAGCCAGAGAATTGATGATGTTGACCTTTGCTGGCCCTAGTGATTTCAATCAACTAAGACCTGGGTTCTGTCAATCCAGGGTGACTCTTGCCCCAATTCTATGCTAAATTCCTCTTTGCACAAGTCTCTTCATAAATATGCATGCTCTCTTAGCTTAAAACTTCCCCAATTTTGCTGTTGGGAAATATCCCCAGTGTTCTCCATACTCATTGCAAGTAATAAAATCCCTTCTCTTCCTGCTCTTTGGCTTGGTTGTGTCTTTCAGCTTGACACCCCGCAAAAGGCCAACCCTGTTGTCGGGTAACAAATTTCTCTAGGCCTCAGTCCTTCAACTATCACCTCCACACTGAAACCAGAGCAATCCTTCTAAAGCATTAAATCTGATCATTTGTCCACCCACCTTAAAATATTTCAGTTCGTCTCACCGTTTACAGTGCTCCCTGTTATCTGGCCCTTGATCTATCCCCCTCCACACACCACAACTATGGTGAACTACTGATAGGTCCCCAAGCCTGGCAGAGGTATTTCATGCCTCTGTGCATTCACACACACCATTTCCTCCACGTTTTCCAATGGGTAGTTCACGAAATACTAGTCTCCTAAGATGCTCTATGAAACAAGCGATCCTTACTCAAATGAGTTTTAGAAAAACTCCACACTTTTTTCCTCTGGAAAACTCTTTTAGGCTCTAAGATGTCCTATAATCAAAAAATCTATTTAACTTTGTTTAATCCTTGTGATACTGTGATTTACAATAAAAAATATGTATTTGGTCTTTGACCTGTTCCTGGTACAGAGCTCTGAAAAATATTGGAATTTCCTGTGATAAGAGCAATAACAAGTGCCTTTTTAAATGTTAATTGGTGACTTTTGGGAAGCCCTTAGATGACCTAAGTATGAGGGCTGGTTGCCAGGAGAAACAACCACGTGATTAGAGGAATGGAACTTTCAGTCCCACCCCTTCCCCCAGAACATCCCCAGAGGGGAGAGAGGCTAGAGGCTGAATCAACAGCCAGTGGCCAATGATTTAATCAATCATGACTGTGTAATGAAGCCTTCTTAAAAACTTAAGAGAACAGGATTCAGTGAGCTTCCAAGTTGGTGAACGTGTGGAGGTGCTGGGTAAGTGGTGCTCAAGAGAGCATGGAAGCTCCACACCCTCTCCCCATGCCTTGCCCTATGCATTTACTTCCATCTGACTGTTCTTGAGTTATATCCTTTTATAATAAACTGGTAATCTAGTAAGTAAAATGTCTCTCTGAGTTCTGTGAACCACTCTAGCAAATTAACCAAACCGAGGAGGGAATCCTGGAAACCTCTGATTTATAACCAGTTAGAAGCACAGGTAACAACATGGACTTGCAACTGGTGGGGCAGAGAGAGGGAGACTTATAGGACTGAACCCTTAACCTGTAGGATCTGATGCTATCTCCTGGTGGACAGTGTCAGAATTGAGTTGGAATGCAGGACACCAAGCAGGTGCCTCAAAAATTGCTTATTAGTTGGGGAACCCCCCCACACACAAATTGGAATTGGTACCAGAGCGTATTTAACCCATTATTAAGGTACTTGATAATAGAACTCTTTTTTCAATTAGAATTCCCAGAGACTTACATACCTCAGAAGAATCATTTTGTGAAACACATCTTAAAAACTCCATCTGAGCCTGATAAATAATTAAAACTTTTACTTTCAGGAAATAATAGTGGATCTTTGGTTGTAATTTTGTTAATTCCACCTATCATCAAATTAAATAGATTTTGCAAAATCCAAGAAAAAGCACATCCGGTTTGAGTCTTGCTAACTCTAATGGTATGCTCTTAAGGTTGATGCACTGATAATTTTTTACATCAGAGAAGCAGTGAAATGCAGAGAACTATCCCTTGCTAAGTATGCACTCAAATCCTCTACTCCAAATTTAGAATTTACTTACTGTGTCATTTGTTTGAAATAATAACTCCATTAACCTCAATAAAACATGCAAATCCAAATCAAATTAGACATTACCTGCTGCTGTTCTGTCCACCAACAATTTTATCTCTCCTTTGAAGAGTGGATAGGGCTATAAGAAGTGAGACTGCTAACATTAGCAAAACAGAGAGAAGCCAAACGCTGAATGTTATAACTGAATTTGAGTCTAAAAAGGATTAAAATATTGAGCCTCTCCAATTCAGCTTAGTTCCCATAGTCAGTATATCTTATTGTGATTGGGACTCCGAAAGAATAAATGGAGAACAAGAAAGACATCTCTCAGTGTGGAACAATGGGGACTGGAATTGGGAAGACTTGGCTTCCAAACCTAGCTTATTCGTTGTGTGAACCTAAATTTCTTAATCTCTCTAAACTCAGTTTCCTCATCTGTAAAATGGTGCTAATAATACAAAGCCTACCATGTTATTTCAAAGTTTAAACAATTAAACACACATTAAACACCTAGAGTAGTACCTGTACCATAATGTAACACAGTAGATGCTTAATAAATACCAATTTTCTTCTTTCCTCTCTAATCTACCTACAACTCCCATTGCTCAGATCTTCATTCTATTATAGACATCTTTATCCACAAAATACACTTAATTTTGCTGTAGATCATAAACCAGGGGTTAGCAAACTATGCTCCACAGGGTAAGTCTGGCTGACCACACTGTTTTTGTAAAGTTTAATTTGGACATAGCCACACCCATTTGTTTACATATTGCCTGTGGCTGCCACAGTGACAGATTTGAGCAGCTGTAACAGAGACCTATATTAGTTGTCTGTTGCTGCTATAACAAATTATCACAAACTTGGTGGCATAAAACATCACATTCATTATCTTACAGTTCTGTAGATTCAAAGTCCCTGACACAGGTCTCACTAGATTAAATTCCAGGTGTCAGTAGGGCTGAATTCCTTCTGGAGCCTCTAGGGGACACTCAATTTCCATGCCTTCTCCAACTTCCAGAGCCTGCCTGCATTCGTTGGCTCTGGCCCCGTTCCTCTATCTTTCCTCGGATGGAAAAGTGATGTGTTAAGGAGAAACTGCCCTCCTCCATCCCTGGGGAGTATAACCAGGACAGTCCCCATTCTGGGTTCAGGCTGATTCAGTCACCACCCAGGAGTCTCGAGCTCTAGCCTAGATTCCACTCTGCCTTCTCCAGCAGATGTGAGGCTTACATGGGACAATTGGCCTGGAGGAGAATGTAGCTTCTTTAGTCTACATGAACAATAACCAGCCATAGGTGACAGGGCCCTGAGTGGAAGCCTAAGCCAGGCTGTGGTCATAGTTTGATTCATAACTTTTAAATATTTGGACAGATGGTAGGTGAGCCTCCATTTATATCCTTGCCCTGGACCTTGCCAACGTTAGAGGAACATCTGTTCATCTGTCACCTCCCCCTCACAGCACCCACCTCTGAGTTCCCTTTCTTGGCTGTGCTGCTAGGGATGGATTCTGAACCACCAATGACTACAACTCTGAAACAGGGAGGAAGCAGTGACTGTGAGATCATGATGGTTTTCCAAGGCCAACATTATGCATCTTTGCAGACACATATACCCCTGTAACAAGCATTCTATTATTTAAGAGCAATCCATCTCCTCTTGATGAGGGGACAGAGTAGGGTTGCTACCTTTGCTTTTAGCAAACCTATAAGAGGAATTATGAATTCACATCAGCTGGAGAGTCAAATACTAAAAGCAAAATCTAATTCAATACAGCCAGACCACAAACATATACTGAAGAAATATGAACAGTTGGATTACTGTGATCAAAAACGTGTTACTTTCTTCCTGAATCCAGAAGTGAGTTTTAAAAGAAGTACCAAAAGATACCCGTAACTGAGTATAAAAACAAAGGTTTATACATTTGGGCGGCAGGAAAAAAAAAAGAGAACAAAACTCAATATGTTTAAAATAAAAAGCTGCCTTGTACTTTCAGGTATGTCTTCAGCCATCAGTTAATTGTGTGATCAATGCAACAAGATCCAGGCAGCTTAACTGAAGAAAATTAGCCCTTAAGAAGCTGATATCTACAAAAGATTCTATCCTGCTGATAGAAGGTCAACAACCCTTTCAGCTGCAGCTGCCTCGGTGGGTTCAGGAGAGGAATCAGAATGGAACCACATATGAGGGTGTCACAGAAAATTGGCAACCAGAAGATTCCAGAGAGAGATTAAAATGCCTCTGTCTTTGGTCTTAACGATGGTCTGCCAAAAGAGATAGAGCAGTTTAAGGAGAAAATTTGAGAAAATCTTTTCAATGTATTTTCACACTATTAAGATGCATTTAACAGCCCTGGTAGAGGGGTTTTTTAAAGATTATTTTGAATTATACAATCTATTTTGCTTTGGTTGTTTCAATTCAGCCAACATCTTTTTGAATACTAACCAGGTGGCTAGTTAAGTTGCCGAACTTTGTGGTTTAAAACATAAATATGTATATTCTACTGTAACTATGGCTACATTTGAAAAATTAGTTGATAAATTACCAAAAAAAACCCCAAATAAATAAATAAGCCCCTGCCTGCAAGGAATCCACAGTCTAACAGGAAGTGAAGCAGACAAGTCCAGGGGTAATTAGAGAGAGAGAAAGAGCAGTTGTACCCCAAAGTAAGGTCATCTAATCTAGTCTGGCTTCTTGCCATATAGATAGAAATTAATACAGGGTTAGCCCAATATTATTTGTGTGGTGGGATAAACTGACCAGCCCTCCTCACTACCACCCATCCACCAGCTTTCATCAGAAGGAGACTTAGAATCAAAAATTTAATCAGATCCAGCCAGTTCAAACTGGCACCATCCTCCCTCTCTTGAGGTAGCAAAAGAATATCTATTAGCAGAGTAAGAAGTCTGAGATTCTTAAAGTCAAGAGATTCTCAACTCAGCAACCAGAGAGTTTAAATTTCATAAGATCAAGGACAAAACCCTGCTGACAGGAGAAATATCATTAATATGGGATTGTACTGCATAATCTCTGAGAAAGAATAAGGTTTATATTTACAGGTTTATATTTACACCTTACTTCACAGGTGATGTTATAAAGAAAATTATCCAGGTCAAGATTCTCAGTGGTTGAAAGACTAAGCGGGACCCATATTACCCTAATTCAGGAAATCAGATCTCACCTCCTTTCTGGAGCCCTTTTTGGGTCACAAGCACCAGTGTGCATCCAGCTATAATCTGTAGTGTAGCTCAAGTTTGCAAGCTCAGGAAAATACAAATTTGCAAGATCCAAGGAGTTACACCTCATCCTTTGCATGGGATAAGCAGAGTGTTCTGAGTGAGGAGGGTGGGGTCATAAGCCTGAGAAATTTGAAGTTAGCTGCATAAGAAAAGTCTGCCTAAGAGGAGGGTTAGTTCAGGTGTACCCCAAGGAGACATGCTCACCAAGGCTCACACCCAGTAGAAGGGATGATTATGTAATCTGGAATTTCAGTCTCTACTCTCCCTTCACAGTGATACACTTCTGAGATCTGCTTGATTCTTTAATAAGGAATCTTGCATGTGTGCCTTAAAGTCCTGGGTGCTTAGGATGGAGAAAGTAGGTAGACAGGGTGAGTTAGCCTGTGAAGGACATGGGGCCCAATCCTCCCCCACCGTCTTGAGAAGTTGGATAGCGGGAGCTTGAGGGGCATTAACCCCTTTGGTTGGAGTAGGGATTGGGATTATTTGGGTCATCACAGCAGCAAAGAGACCTGGGCAGAATGGAAAAAATTCAAGAAGCCCAAGACAGACCACAAATTGTCTGAAGAATGCTGCTTCAAAACTGAAAAAGTGAGTCTTGACTTATAAATGTTACGTTTAGATTTATGCAAAAGTATAAATTTAGCAAATACGAATGAAAGGGCTTTTTTCGCACCCTAGTTACCCAAAGTTCCTGGATCCTAGGATACTAACAAGGTAGCCCTAGCCACGAACACCCTGAGTTTGCTCCCGGTAGGTCTGGTCATAATCAGAGCCAAGCTGAGGGTTGGCCAGGTGTCAGGATATATCTGTTGAGCACTTTCAAGACTCGGTCCACTGATTGCCATCTTATGAGGTCTTCCCATTCCATTCCAAGCTAAGATACATGGTATGGTCTCTGTTCCCATAGCAACATATTACATTCTGAATTATTAAATACTGCACATTACTCTGTGACTATTTCCTGATATGCCCTGGACTCAGGGCTTTGATCTCCTATAGGAAATGATTTTAGTTTGCTCTTCCTGTGTCCCAGACATAACAGTAAATAAAATTTCTAAGGATCTTGAATGGTCTTCAGTAGGTTACAACAGGTAGTAGGAGTCCCTGTTTTGTTCACAGTTCCTTTTCTGACTATAGCGACATTCCACAGGGATGCTATGGTCCCTGTTACAACCCAGGATCCACAGCTAGTCCTGAACAATGTCTTCACAACTAATCCACAACAATGTTAGTCTCTGCTGTCCACCCTCAGCAGGGATTTACCTATGGTGACTGATCCATATCTAGCATCTGGCAGGTCCAATGCCATCTCAGCTCAGAAAGCTTAGACTGTGAGCTCCTTGAGGACAAGGATTTGCTTTTTATCTCTCCATCAAATACTGGGCATTCACTAAACATTTGTTGGCTGAATAGCATCCTTTCTGATGGTCTAGCTTATTTTTAGTTGCATTTCTGTATTTCTATGGAACTTAACTACTTAAAAGAGGTAAGTTAACATGCCTGTGGTCATCCAGCCAGTAAGGTGCAGTCCAGGAATACAATCTTATATCTATGTGAGCCAGAGACCATGCTCCCTCTGCTACTCCACATTGCTTCTCACAGAATAATTACATTAACCAGTCTTTCATTCTTGACCACAAAGGAATAAGTAAAAAGTTGGAATAAATAAGGTAGTGAGGAAGAAAATTTTGCTTAGGAGGATTTTCCCTGGTACTTCTCCCATAATAATAACAAGCTTAATACATTTCATAGTGAGCTTACTCTCTTCCAGACACCATGCTAGGTGTTCTACGCTTATCAATCCATTTAATATCCATAGGAGAAAGGCTGAAACGATTCTTCCTATTTTATGGATATGGAAACTGAGGTTCAGAGAGGAAGACTGCCAAAGGCATGAGGCTATCAGAGCTGATGGAACTGTGACTGAATACCACGTTTCTCTGACTCTTTACAATCCTCACAGAAGCCTAAGTACATACTGAATTCGCTTCTCTGGAATAAATATAAAGTTCCAAGTTACTATGAACTACTCTAATGATCAGCGAGAATCAATAATTAAATGCACAGATAATCTTCAATCAAGAGGAATGACAAATACATGTTAAAGAGGTTTAAAAATGCTAGATTCATCCTAACTGATAAAATGCCAACAAACTCACTGGGAACAGTAACAACTGAACAACTTAGAGGTTAAAAGGAGTTGCAGGTCAGAGGGTTACAAAATGAGATTTGCATTCAAAAGCATTGCTCTAGATACTGCATGGAGACGATTTAGAAAGGGGCAAGAATGAGTGCAGGTAGTGCACTGGAAGGTCATTGCCATAATCCTGGCGAAAGCTGACACCATTCTGAACTAGGGCATTAAATTCGGATTGGGTATTTCAGTCTATATATAAGCCCACTCCTGCTCTTTCCTAGGAAATGTCTGATAGAAGACACAATATAACAAACAAATGTTTTCTCTTTCCAATATTTTCTTGGGAAAAAAAACCCCTGAGGAAACAGATCATTCAAGGTTCTGTAGCATCTGGGTGTGTTGGGTAACTCCATTTAGAGAAGCTCCTTAATCATCAACCCATGGCAGCACAGAAGCTCTTAGAAGCAAAACTTGCTGGGGAGGCAATAAAGAGACAACGGAAGACAAGCAGGAGTTATCTGTGGCGCCAATATGCTACACAAGAGAGCTAAATCTAAGGGCCATGAAAAGGACTGCAGACATTGTAACACCAAAGAATGGCAGCCCCTGCCAATAGTCTGTGTGAGAGCAAAGATAATACAACCATACACCTGGGAGCAATTCAGAGTCAATGAGAATGAACCCGGACAAGTGAAAACAAAGTTAAAGAGAAGAAAATATAATGTACTTCTAGTTCTGTTTTTCAATTAATAGCTAAGGAGCAGTAGCCATCAGTACCATTCATCTTATACCAAGCACTTTCCCCATAAAATAATGTGGAAACAGTTAAGATTCCTGTCTTAAGTTTATTTTAAATTGAATTCAAGAATCTATTAAGAATCCACCATGTCTCTAGGAAACAAAGCAAAGATGAAAAAATGAGTAAAATGTGATTCCAACCCTCCAAGCACTCACAATGAAAAGAGAAAGCAGTGATATAAACTGATAATTATGATAATAGCAGCTATGATTTTTCCAGGCAGTTAACCTGTGTCAGACAGTGGTGCCAGGTGCATCCATGTTTTATTAACTTAATCCTTAAGCAACTCTGAGAAGCAGTTATAATTATTTTCATTTTTATGATTGAGAAAATTCAGACTCAGTGAGGTCATATAGATTGCTCAAGGTCATATACTCAGATGACAACAGAGTCTCACTTATTACAAGGCTCATGTTCTTTCCATTCTGTCACGTAGTCTTTCCAAAAGTATAGACCACAGAGTGAAATAGACTACATACAGGAGCAAGGTGTCCAATGTTACCTTGAGGATGTCTGGGACACCAGCTAGATTGGCTAAAAAATTAATTAATTAAAATAAAAATTTTTAAAGAGTGGCATACCAAGTTGGGTCTTACTGAGAACTGTTGCAAAGCAGTCAGAATCTGAAAGAATATGAGACTGAGCCATGATGTGAGAGTTGCCAAGGATAAAACCTAAGGGCCAAATTCTGTCTCTAAGCCTAAAATGCAACCATGGCACTAAGATTGATTAACAAAACAAAATGGGGAAGTATCCACTAGATACCTAAAATGGAGCAGGGAGACATATGCTTAGATTCTTTACTTGTAAAATGGAGATAACACCTCCTAATGGGATTGTTGTGAGACTCAATAATGTGAACACCCATCACAAATGGTAAAGTTCTGTATAAACATTAAAAAATCACTATTATTACAAAGCACTTTGTAGTATACAGAATCCTAAAGTTATCTCCCCCAACATTTCCATTCCCTGGTTACTCAGCCAAACACTAATCTAGGGACTGCTGTGAAGGGATTTTGGAGATGGAATTAGACTTACAAATCAGCTGACTTTAAGAGAGGGACATTAGGGCTTCCCTGGTGGCACAGTGGTTAAGAATCCACCTGCCAATGCAAGGGACACGGGTTTGAGCCCTGGTCCGGGAAGATCCCACATGCCACAGAGCAACTAAGCCCCTGCGCCACAACTACTGAGCCTGCACTCTAGAGACCGCAAGCCACAACTACTGAGCCCACACGCCACAACTACTGAAGCCCGCGTGCCTAGAGCCCATGCTCCGCAACAAGAGAAGGCTCTGCAATGAGAAGCCTGTGCGCCGCAATGAAGAGTAGCCCCCATTCGCTGCAACTAGAGAAAGCCCACGCACAGCAATGAAGACCCAACGCAGCCAAAAATGAATTTTAAAACTTTTTTAAAAAAGCGAGAGACATTACCTTGATTATCTAGGTGGACCCAAGGTAATCACATGAGCCCTTAAAAGCAGAAGAGGAATTAGAGAGATGTTATAAAAGAAGAAGGCAGGAGAGATGAAGCAGAAGAGGAGGTCAAAGAGATTCAAAGTGTGAGAGACACTTGATCTACCATTGTCAGCTTTGAAGACGGAGGAGAGAACAAGCCAAGGAGTACAGGCAGCCTCTAGAAGAGTAGAACCCGTGGCCAACAGCCAGCAAGGAAATGGGGATCTCAGTCCTAACTGCATGGAAATGATTCTGCCAACAATCTGAATGAACTTGGAAGCAGATTCATCCCCAGAGCTTCCATAAAGGATTAAAGCCCGGTTAACACCTAGAGCCTTGGGGACACTAAGCAAAGAAGCAGCTGAGCCCCATTGTGCTTGGACTTCTGACCTACAGAAACTGAGATAATAAGTTTGTATTATTTTCCGGTGCTATGTTGTGGTAATTTGTTACAGCAGCAAGAGAAAACTAATATACACGTTGATTATTATTTATCCATCTAGCTAATTCGTAATCTAGACAATGTCCTGAAATCATCCTTACCCATATTTTTCCCTAATCAATTCTAACTTCAAGAGTCCCAAAACTGGCCCCCAAAGACATTCAAAAGTTCATCTGCCAATTTGTGCCGACAGGTCTAGACATAAGCAAGTGAATTGTGAGACTGATGATTTACACTGGCAAATACATGGACATTGAATACTAGAATTGCAAAGTTATTTTTATTTTAAAACATTAACAAGAATTAATTATACTTTCAAAGAAATAAATTTCCACGTTAAACAATTTTGATTAGTATCTCCAAATATTGCTCAACATTTATGTACAGCTCTTGTGAATATCATGCTGATTCATGACAACCTCTGGGACCACATATTACAAAACAAAAAGAAGCATTTCCTAATGGATGCTGGGCCATACTGGAATACAAATGAATTGCTAGGCAAAAAACCTATTACATATGTTACCTAAGAGGAGAGATGTAACAAGATAGTTACTTTGCCTTTTCTCTTGAAAGTTTCTGCTACTCAACTGTTCCCTGCATTGGAAAGGAGTGTCCATCTCTGACATGAATTGAGGCAAACCCACAAAACTTCAAGTATTCAGATACAGTTGTCTCTTATTTCGAGAACACAGGGCAAGAGATATAAAGAAGTATTTCCCTGGGCCCTGAATGATGGTAATCACAGGAGCTGATGTTTGAGATAATAGGTCACAATATGCCAGTGCTAAACACCAGATTCTACATGAGACAGCTATCCATGTGCTTTTAAATAAGTTTTATTTTGTGTGTTTGTCGTCCGCAGGGCCCAATAAAGCACAGGGCCCAGTATAGAGACCTCTCTTGCCCCAGTTTAAGGGTGATAACCTTCCTAAAGATGTTAGTCTGAAACCAAAGATGTGACTTTATTTTACTATCTTCCTGAAGAGCATACAATTGTCAAGGTTAGATAAGCATCTCTGCAATGATACACAAAAGAAATTTAAATCTGTGCTCCTTAAGCCATACATGCATACACATACATACACACACACACACACACACACACACACACATTTCTATTCATATTCTGAAACCAGTAAGAGGCGCTTTCGTAAAACTGAAGTGCATTCATTGGCTTTTTTAATGTAATCAAAGTTTGCATTATTTTGTGGGGGTCAAGAGGTGGATTCTTTATTGATCAATAAAGGTCAATTGCAATATTACTTCTAGTGCCACCACTTTGTCATTGGAATCAACCAAATTACAAACAGAAGTTGGGAGCACTATGTGTCTAGAAAAAATCTTGAGTTCACAACAGACATAAAACTTGAATAAAAGATCCATTAGAAAAATGTGCCTTCAGATTGATGATAAATGCTTCACTCATCACTTTTATTGCCAGATTCAAATGATTACCAGATGATTTTAGCAATTAATTTGCATTCAGCACACAAGTATTGAGCAGTTAACATGCATCCAGTGCATTTTTCTGATACTTTCTCAATAAAACGAATGTGGGTTTAAATAATCTATGCTCTGTTTTCCTTCCCAAAGGTCATACTCCCCCAAAGACTTACTCTATTTAACTTAATCTTTCTTTTCATCATACATTCCTTCTTCTTCATATTCTTCTCCTCCTCCTTCTTCTTTATTTTTTTTAATTCAAGTATAGTTAATTTACAATGTTGTGTTGGTTTCAAGTATACAGCAAAGTGATTCAGTTCTACATATATATATTATTTTTCAGATTCTTTTCCATAATAGGTTATTACAAGATATTGAGTAAAGTTCCCTGTGTTATACAGAAGGTCCTTGTTGTTTACCTATTTTATATATAATAGTGTGTATATGTTAATTCCATGCTCCTAATTTATTTTTGCCCTACCTTCTTCCTTTTTGAAATGAACGTTTGAGATGGAGGTGTCCATTCAAAATCCCTTTGGCCTGTCCTCCAGCACAGAAGGATGAGATATGAAAAATTATAGCATAGTATTTTATTCATGATATGTCAGAGACTATGTGTACACATATATAAGAAATAGGAATACTCTTTGGATATAGATATTCAAATTCACACTCAAGTTCAAAAAGGAGAAAACACAGCACAATGGAAAGAGCATGAACTTTAGAAACAGCCCTGAGATTGAATTCTAGTTCTTCCACTTGCTAGTTATGTGACATTGAAGAGTTTAATTAAATTCTCTGAAACTTACAGCTTCATTAGTAAGATGTGAATAATTAACACATGTATTTTAAGCTATTTTAAGGATTTAAAGAGACAAAGGTTATCAATCACATAGCACAATGCCTTGCAATACTTTTATTGTGCAATACTTTTAAGTAGCTATGTTGGATACTTAAAAACTGTTGGTTCCTTTATCTAATAGTTATTAAACTGCTATCACATACCAGGCACTCTGCTACACACTTTTATGTGTATATTTCACTGAATGTATGCGTATTTCATGAATATAGCCTGTGTGCAGAGAGTTCCCAAAGCAGCCTGATGTAGGTATCCATTATGGTAGTGGGAAGTTGGTGGGCAAGGGAGGGGGGTCAGCTCAGGGTTCTGCTTGCTGAAACTTGGTATATATTTTAACTCAGCCTTAGGACTGAAATTCATAATCCAATATAGGGGAACAAAAGCCTCCCCTACCTCTCCAAGAGATTCTCAGACAGACAACTGACCTGTCCTGAAATCGGAAGGAGCTAAATGTGGTAAGAGTCAGGGGTATTAGCTAAGTGTAAATGAGATGGGACAATTCCAAGTAAGAGGCCATGTGGTATCACTATCTTACCACCAGTCCTAGGGAGAATTTGTCTCTAGTTTTTGATTGTCTTAGTCTGTCTGTTGTTTTTTTTTTTAACATCTTTATTGGAGTATAATTGCTTTACAATGTTGTGTTAGTTTCCACTGTATAACAAAGTGAATCAGCTATATGTATACATATATCCCCATATCCCCTCCCTCTTGCGTCTCCCTCCCACCCTCCCTATCCCACCCCTCTAAGTGGTCACAAAGCACCGAGCTGATCTCCCTGTGCTATGCAGCTGCTTCCCACTAGCTATCTACTTTACGTTTGGTAGTGCATATATGTCCATGGTATTCTCTCACTTCATCCCAGCTTACCCTTCCACCTCCCCATTTCCTCAAGTTGATTCTCTACCTCTGCATCTTTATTTCTGTCCTGCCCCTAGGTTCATCAGAACCTTTTTTTTTTAGATTCCATATATATATGTTAGCATATGGTATTTGTTTTTCTCTTTCTGACTTACTTCATTCTGTATGTCTTAGTCTGTCTTAGGCTGCTATAACAAAATAGCATTGACTAGGTGGTTTATAAACAACAGAAATTTATTTCTCGGAGTTCTGGTGGCTTAGAAGTCCAAGATCAAGATGCTGGCAGATTCAGTATCTGATGAAAGCCTACTTCCTGGTTCACAGACGGCTGTCTTCTCAATGTAACCTCATGTGGTGGAGTTCTCTAGGGTCTCTTTTATAAGGGCACTAATCCCATTCATGAACCCATGTGGAGCCCTCATGACCTAATCACCTCCCAAAGGCCTCACTTCCTAATACCATCATGTGGGGCACATATGAATTTGGCGGGGGCACAAACATTCAGACCACAGCACTGATATATGGAACTCTTAATAAAAATACAAAAACAGTAAAAACTTAATCAAATAAAAGTTGAAACAGTAGAGGCATTGTAGGAAACAGATCACAGCCTCTCTATTTAGGAAACATAGAAAGGGCCAGCACAGAAAGGATTATTTCCTGGTCTCAGGGAAAGCAATTATTAGAGCAAGAAAGTAGGAGGGATCACCCAGGCCCAGGAGGAATGATGACAGGTTAGCAACTGGAGGAGTGGAGGAAGAGCCCAGGCCTCAGGGACCACGGGAGCCACATCATCTCAGCTACCATTCAAGCCACCCAGGAGCAGCAGTGAGAGCCCCAGCCAAGAACAGGAAAAGACCTTACCAGCAAGTGGTCATAAAAGTCCACCCAGTGAGGGCAATTCCCTCCAGGACAATGCCAGGAGAAGGGAAGACCTTCAGCTGAGCTGAAGCTCTGGAAGCTCACTAATAGACTTCACCACACCCCCTTCTCTCCCATTGATTAACTTCACCCAGTTGTTTGGCTGGAGGATGAAGGGACAGCATCAGTTTCAAAAGAATACGTGAATTAGATAATACATACATTACTATAGTAGACAATTCCTATTTAACAAAATAAACATTCATTGGGCAAATACTAAGTACCCAGCTAGGTGGAAAGGATGGAAAAATAGATACATAGACAGTAAACTATGATAATATAAAGAAGTGAATAAAAATTAGCCTGTGGAGAAGAGGAAATGGGGAATAGTGGGTTTCAGGTTGCAAACTCTGTTGTTATTTACTTCACATGTTTTGGACAAATAAAATATTTACATTTTCATTCAATAATTCCTTAATTTTTTTTCTTCTCCTGTGAACTCCATATGCATACGAAATATTGAGAGTGCCTGGCCTGTTTCCCCACTTCATATGCAGAACTCTATAAACCAGGCTTATGCCACTGTATTAGACAATGTGGTATGCCACCTAGATGCTCTTTCAGGATTGTAATACCCAAGGTTCTCCAGAGAGACAGAACCAATAGAAAATACATGTATCTTTGTTATGGGAATTGACTTACACTATTACGGAGGTCAGAAAGTCCCATGATCTGCCATCTGCAAACTGGAGAACAGGAAAGCTCGTAGTATGATTCTGTCCAAGTCCCAAGGCCTGAGAACCAGGAGTACTGATATCTGAGGGCAGGAGAAGATGGATGTACCAGCTCAAGCAAAGAGAGCAAATTCTCTATGCCTCCACCTTTTTCTTCTACTCAGGCCCTTAACAGATTGGATGATGCCCCCCACATTGGCAAGGGCAGTCTTCTTTACTCAGTCTAGCAATTCAAATGTTAATGTCTTCCAGAAACACTCACAAAAATACCCAGAAATAATGTTTTATCAGCTATTTAGGCATCTATTAGCCCAGTCAAGTTGACACATAAAATTAGTCATCTCAAGGACTAAAATATTTCCCCCAAGTGCCAGAAGTTCTGATGGCAGGCAACTCTCAGCTATCAACCCCATTCAGGAAATGTCTCAGCTAAAGAAACCTCCAAGGCCATGGCCCCATGGCAAGGGCAACTACATTCAATGACTGACCAACATGAGGGTATGAAGACCCAGACACCCTCATACACATGCAGACAATTTAGAAGGGTCATCCCAGTTTCAGAATTCCCATAGGGTCAGCTGAGGCCTTCACTGAGAATGCATTATAGCCCAAATTCTCTTTGTCCAATCGTGCTTTTTCCTCTTTACTTCTATAAGTGTTGATCCCAAGGGTATTCTCTAATAAACTTCTTGTATTAATCTCTGCTTCCCATGGAATACAAAATACAATGCCTTTCATGCAATGAATGGGAAGATACTTTTCTGGGGTCTGACCAGTCTAAGGAAAAAGACCTAAAGATATTGATATAAAGGGCTCCCAGTGAAACTGTTCAGCCACATCTCTCAATGGTAAAGCTCATAGTTTACAAAAAACCCACCCATAGTTGAAAAAAAGCCCTACCCATGTGCACACAGCTCATAATTAGTTTTTTGTTTTGTTTTGTTTTGTTTTCATAATTAGTTTTTTATGTCCCACTCTTAAATATGAATGGTCGGGTTTCCCTGGTGGCGCAGTGGTTGAGAATCCGCCTGCCGATGCAGGGGATGTGGGTTCGTGCCCCGGTCCTGGAAGATCCCACATGCCGCGGAGTGGCTAGGCCCGTGAGCCATGGCCGCTAAGCCTGCGCGTCCAGAGCCTGTGCTCCGCAACGGGAGAGGCCACAGCAATGAGGACCCACTTACCGCAAAAAAAAAAAAAAAAAAATATGAATGGTCAACAGTGATCACCAGCTATTTGAGAAAAACATTTAAAATGAAACACAAAGGTCAGAACAGAAATTAACAACTCAATATGGAATCAGATTATGCAGAAAGATATAACCAGAAAAAGAAATATTGGGGTAGAGATAAGAGAAGACATTGCATCCACAAAACAAAAATAAAAGTATATTTAAAATAAAAATGAATATTCAGAGGACATAATGATTGGAAATTTCAAAATAAGATAACAGGAATAAAAAATTCAATGAGGGCTAGAACACAACATTGAGGAACTATCACAAAAAGCAGAATTTCCTTTAATATGAAATTAAAACACTGGTTCCATTTTTTGACATTAAATACTAGGAGTTCTAGAAAGAAAGAACAAAGAAAATAAAAATAAAGAAATTATCTTAGAAATAAATTGATAATTTTTCCAGAAAAACAGGAGTTTTGTATGTTAAGAGCTCACTAGGTGCCCAGGATAATGGATAAAATAGACCTATGCCAAAGCACGTCAACAAGAAAATTCAGAGCTATGTGGATAAAGAGAAGATTCTAAAAGTTCTATACAAGTTTCATACAAGAAGAAACTAAATGGTCTGTACAGCTTTCATACAAAGGAGAATCAGAATGGCATTGGACCTCTCAATGTAAACTAGAACAGAGTAATACTCTCAATATTTAAAGAGAAATTTATTTCCAGCTGAGAATTCTATACCCAACCGAGCTATCAATTAAGTGTGAGAGCAAAGATATTATTTGACATACAATGTTTCAAAATATTCACTGTGATGCACCCTTCTTTACGGACTTTTGGAGGACATGTGAGTTTTAACCAATAAAAGAACAAGATTCAGAATCACAGAAATAAGGAAGCCCTCATTAGGGAGAGGAAAAGGGAATACCCATAATGATGAAGAAAGGAAATACCAGGATGACAACTCACAAGCATAGACTTCAAACAAAAATTCCGAGGCAAACTTCTTTGAGAGGATAAAGTTAATAAAATACCCAGTATGTTTTAATGTGTAAATACCTAGAAAACTAAGCAAATAAAAATCAAGACCTTTATTAACTACACATAAAATAATCATTTGAGCAGGAAAGGAAAAGTTTACCTTATTTCTAAGCTCTGAATAGAATTGACATAGTCATAATAATGTAAACTCTGAATATTTACCTAGCTAAAGCTACACTGTAGTTTGGGAAACTGGGGGATGGTTAGTTCATACGTGTATGATGGGACCAGGATGAGGATGAGAAGTGAAAAAGAGATAAATTCTTATCTTCTGTAGTGGAAAGTTGATAAATGTCAAAAACTAAAAAATTAGAGTAGCAAAATTGGCATCTTATTTAGAAAGCTGGAGGTAAATATCTAAAATCAAACAAAATTGTTAAAAGTGGTTAATTCTCTAAAGTGAGAAAATGGGGGTAGGGTGCAGAGCTGGGACTGTTCTTTCTTTCTTTTTTTTTTTTTTTTTTAACAAAAGCATTGTAGAATAAATTAACCCTTTAAATCTTGTGCATATATAACTGGATAGAAGTAAAAGTTATTTGAAAATCTTTTCATGACTCCATTTCTCTAAAATTACAATCTAAATATATGAAAGTTATTTACAAAATCCTTTCTAATCTGGACTCTAATAGACTTTAGTCTCTTTTCTTATCTCTCTCCACACTCACATTCTATGCTCCAACTAAACTATATGACTTGTGTTCTTTTCAGATGAAGAAATAGTTCATATGCCATGAAAGGACCTTTGACTTTATTCTTTAGGTAAAGAATGGGAGTTTCTGAAGGGTTTTAGACAGAGTGGTGTATCAATGAGGAGGCTAGATTAAAAGTAGGGAAGTCTATAAACCTAGAAATCACTTAAAAGGCTGTTGCCATGGCAGTGAAGAGGAGGAAGAGAAAATGAACAATGAGATACACAAAAATCTAAATACTGGTCAGCACTAATTTGCTGTATAACTTCAAGCAACTAATTTAATTCCTCTAATTCTTGGGCTCCTTAGGTGCAAGATACAAATGTAAGATGGTTTTCACGCAAACTTGGTACTTTTTCAGAATCACCATCTCAGGGGATGTCATCATCAAACAAACACCCAACGGTCAGAACTCTGTGACTCATCCTTGACACCTCCTTCTCCTCTCCATCTATACATATCCTATCAATCACCAAGTCCTTTTGATATAACCACTAACATTTCTTGAGTCTAATTCTCTCCATCTCCACCAGTTTGACCCTAGTTCAAGACACTTTAGTCTCACATTTGAACTATAACAACTAGTTTCTTATATCCACTTTTGCCCTCCTCCAATCCATTGTCCACAGTGTATCTGGAGTTGTTTTCAAAAAAGTAAATCTGATCACATAACATGTCAATGCCTTCCTCTTGCTTTCAAGATAAAGATCAAAATCCCAAACATGGACTCCCATTCATGCATAATCTGACTCCTGGGAAGCTCTATGGCTACAATTTTATGCCATTTTTCTTCTCTGCTCTCCAATCACAGTTGTCTTCAAAAGTGGCATGCTTCATCCCACAGGACCTTTGCACATGCTGTTCCCTCTGCTTAGAATGATTTTCTACTCCCTTTCCCCATTCCCCTTGCTTATTCCCAATCATCCTTCAAATCTCATTCATTACTTCTATAAGAAAGAATTCTTTTATCTATTCCAGGCTGGGTTAGTTCTCTCATTATTCACTTTTAGAACACCCTGGAATTTTTTGTTATAGCACTTGCCACCATTGTGAATAATTATTTTTTGTGTGTAATTAGCTATTTAATAACTAGGTCTTAAATCAAAATATAAATCTCCCAAGGACAGAAATCATATATTTTATTTAACACAATAGGTACCCTGCATACCTAGCAAAATAAATATTTGTTATATGAATAAATGAACAAATGAATGAATGAATGAACTGGGAATATGGAATTCTCTCTTCTCTTCATGCAGTTTAGTTATTCTTCATCTCTAACTTGTAGGGAAATGGTTTTTTAGCATCATAACACAACAACACTAGTTTTAAAATGTTGTCAGTATTAGCAAGTAAAAGGTCAGTTTGTCGTAGAGACGCTAGACTGAAAAAAAAGGAAAAAAAATGTGAAGATCCAAGCCAGGCCAGCCAATTGGTTTCTCTGGCATTGGACAAAGGAGATGAATAGTTTTAGTAATCCCTCCCCTTCTCCGTCCCTCCCTCCCCCCCCTCCAGCCTGTAGGAAAGGGATTTCCAGGAAACCATGGCATGTCTGAAATTGACCTAAAGAGAAAAAATAAGGAAATATTTGGCACCATTCTCTCGACTGAGGGTAAGTATATGATAAGCTCCAAATAAGATTGGATTCTTTAAGGTAATGGACTATGCCTAATTCTTTTCCAAACTTTGTGTGCATGATGACAGAACTACACATTTTTTTAAAATTGTAAAGTTTACTCAGCCCAGACTTGAGAATTTTTTAGTCTAGATCCAATTTTAATTTCCAGCCTCCCCCGCCACCTAATTCCAGAAACACTAAACAGCTCATTATTTTCCCCAGATGCACCACATACACTCTGGTGCACCACCTAAGCTCAACTCCACTCCCCCTTTGCCTGAACTGCTTATCCCAAAACATTCCTCAAAACCTAGCCTCTAAAATGGTCCCCAATAATCCCTGCTTGTATTCCCCTGTATATTCCCCTCCTCTTGAGTGTAGACTATACTTAGTGACTTGATTCTGATGAATAGAATAAGGCAAAAACTGATGGGTTGTCACTGTTGAGATTAGGTTACAAAAAGACTATGGCTTCCATCTTGCCTTCTCTCTCTCAGTTCTCATCCTGGGAGAAGCCAGCTGCCATGTTGTGCATAGCTCTGTGGAGTAGCCCACATAACAAGGAAATGGTATCTTTTGTCAGCAGGCAATGAGGACTCAAGGCCTGCCAATAGCCATGTGAGTGAGCTTTGTAGTAAATCTTCCTTTTTTTGAGCCTTGAGGTGAGACTGCAGCCTTGGCTAAGAACTTGACTGCAGCCTTATGAGAGGCTCTCAGTCAGAGGCACCCAGCTAAGCCAAGCCCAGGTTCCTGACCTGCTGAAATAGCTTTAAAAGTCGTTAACTTTTGGGGTAATTTGTTATAAAACAATAGATGACTAATATAGGGCCTGATGCATGCTCGTTGCAAAATAACTTCTCTTTGGAAATACCTAGATAATTTTCTATTAGTGAGAATCTGTCACACTAAAAGCTTCCCTTCTGCTTCCCCCTCCAGTAACAGCTTCGCTTTTCTCATTCCCTTTATCAACAACACTAACAATGTGTCTGGAGGACTAATGTACTTGAAGCTCTGCAATTTCACCCATTTGCTAGATGTTCACACTGGCTTTGGAGGCAGTTCTCATATGGCAATGAAATCAAGATATCAAGAAAATCCTCTTTAAGCCAATTCTTGTTGGACTCTCAAGTTTCTTAGAACCTTCTGTGTCATCAGCCAATTCATCAAATTTCATCAAGCATCTGCAGAGAAAAATCAGATTCTTGTCCTTTTCTCAAAGACCTTTTGGTTAGGAAAAGAAGCTAAGATATGTTCACACACTTATATTCAAGGCAAGACAGGAAACGAAGATAGTCAACTGGAAATAATGGAAGGAGAAAAGTATTGGGGGTCAAAGAATCTGAATTTAAATCCCAGGCCTAATCAACTATACTTCAATTAAAAACAATCTTCTTTCCAAATAAATTCACATGCTGAGGCACTGGGGGTTAGGACTTCAACCTATGAATTTTGTGGGGACACAGTTCAACCATAACATCCAGGAACCCACCCAGTTGGCAGTCCTCTCAGCCTATTCCCACCTCTGATTGGGCCTCTGGCAAGGTCCCCTTTGCTGGTGAGGCAGGTATCCCCCTGGCTTTGCTGCTGGCAGCTGTGGCATGCACACTGCAGTGATGGCCTTTGCCTGATGGGCTGGAGTTGCTGCCAGGGGCAAATGTTCTTCCCCCACTGCCAGAGCCAGCTACATCTTTGTCATCACCACCATGTCTTGCTGACCTGCTGGAGAAACTCCTGCTATTATGTTCACCATTCTCGTTTGTTGTCTGCAAAATAGACTTCCAGCCTCCATCTGCGTGCTTGTGTGTCTGTGATGCCTGGATTATCATTTAATAAATGCTTTTGGAAAATGAAAATCCATCCATCCATCCATCCATCCTTCCATCCATCCATCCATCCTAAGTCTGTCATGTATTAGCTGTGTGACCTTGGACAATCATCTGTTCCTCTTCCCCTTTAAACTGAGTTATCTTCCTTGCCTATCACAGACACTGAGCTAAGTAATATATACACATTATCTCATTTGATCTTCAAAATTTTGCTATGAGGTATGTATAATAATCTTAGGTTTACATTTAAGGAAATAAGGGCTCAGAGAGATTAAGTTATTTATGCAAAGCTGTATAGCTAATGGAAATGAAGTAGAAATTTAAATCTAAGACTGATTCCAAAGCCAGTGAGTTACAGGTAGAGTAATCAACACATCCTGTTCACCTATAACAGGTTCAGTTATGCCTGTTGTACCAATGTAATTATTAATAGCAGACACTTTTACCTCCACAAAGATTCAGGTTTGGATGATAAATTATGGCACCATCCTAGCTGTAGATATTCAAAGGAAGCTCATTTCAAAGTCAGCTCCTCCTGGACTTTTCTCTGATCCTCCAGGGTAGGGCCTTACATGGAACGTGTGCTCAATCCTGATTAATTGAACTGAATCAAACTGATTTCTCAATGTAACTGAACTTGAAACACTTAGAAAACTTCAGTAGAGCTATGAATTAATAAAATATGTAATACCATCAGAGAGACAAAGGGAAGACTAGACAACTTTCATTCTTTCTACATATATTCATTGAACACCTACATTGAGCTAGGTGCCGTGCAGACGTGAATCCGTGTTTCTTCCCTCAAGGATAATAATCTAGCAGAAGCCTAGGATTCAGTAATACAGGTGATCCATACAATGATAATGTAAATAATTTTACACTTCCCTGCCTTTACCTCTCTCTGTCTAGAATTCTCTCACTCCAACTGCCCACCTACTTGATTGATTCCTAACTAGCTTTTAAAATTAGTTGAAGTATCATCTCCCAGGAGTCTTCCATGATGCTTTCCCCAACCCTCCAGTAGAGTGAGCCATCCCTTCCTTTGTTTCCGGGCATGTTTTATCCTAATCTCTGTTATGTTTATTAGTCTCATACTGCAAGGATTGGCTAACATAGCAGCCTCCCCTACTCACTGGACTTTAAGCTCCTGATAGCAAGGACCATAACATCTTCCAGAACATAGTATGTGCTCAAGAAATTTCTAGGTTGAACTGAACTAAGTAGAAGGCTAAACATTTATCACTATCATCATCATCCAGTATGGACTGACTTCCACATCCAGGGCAGAACACACTGAAGTGCCCCTTTTTACCCCAAATCTAAAACTACACAGAGCGACTGACCTAGAGCTTTCATCTTATCAGTCAGTTCTGATTAGCTGGAAGTGGCTACTTGAAGTGCTATATTGAGAAACATTCTGGAGCTAGATCCAGATTCAATAAGGAACAAAGACATAGTTAATTAGCTATGTCTGAGAAAGGAGCAAGAGGAGAAATAATAGCCCCTGTGCCTCTATCAGCAAAACCTGACATCCAGTTACTTCTGTTACAAGAGCACAGAAGTATCCATCTATCTCCACTCACACACACACACACACACACACACAAATATACAGAGAGAGAGAGAGACAAGGAAAGAAGGGAGCTGCTTTTCCAGCATCTGGCTGGTGTGCAGTTAGAACAGTGCCAGGTACTCAATAAATATTGAATGAAAGAATATAGTTGAAATTGTACTATTAATTCAATATTTCCGATCCATTATTACTAATATAGAATATGTATCTCCTCTGGAAACTTAAGCAGCATTTCTTTCACACTGAGTCCAAGGGAAAAAAACAGTCTGGGTGCTTCACAAAAAATCTGTGTAGAGGTTTAGGGGATGCTTCTGCGCCTTGGCACATGCTTTTTTTCCCTTGTTTGGAATGTCCTTTCCCTGTTTTCACATAGAAAACTCCTATGCACCCTTTAAGGGCCAGTTCAAATGTCATCCCTGTATGAAACCTTCCCAGATTCTCTCAAGCAGAGTTCATACTAACTTTTCTATGTTCCTATAGCATTCTGTTGACTTGTATACTTCATAAGGAGCCCACGTCTCCAACTCTAGTCAGATAAAATCTTTTTAAGTGAACGCAAGTCTTTAAAATGATTCTCCTTTTTCCTTTCAAAAGCACAAAATGCATTAGATGCGTTCCTGAACATGCTTAGGAAAAAAGAAAACCAACTAAAAGCTTTTACAAGATGCCTTTTTATCACTGCATGGCAGAGAATAAAATCAGTTCTTGTTATCCCTTGGACAGACAGCCCTTTTTTGCCTCCTGGGTTCTATAGATTTCAGTTCTCCCTATTGTTATAAACCATGACACAGCATGTGACTCGCAAAGGAAAATTACTTTTTCAAAGAAGGCACCGAAGCTGCCCTTGTGAAAGTGATGCCTCCAGTTTGTGAAGGTCAGTTTACAGAGGGCAAAATCATAAGGCAATCTTCCCAAGCATCTTGAGTACCATCTATCACCTACGTGTTGAGAGCATGCATAAAAACCTGGATTTCAACTTATGGACTGGAGAGACAGCATCTGACCAAACCCCCTCAGTGACAAGGCAACAGAAAAGGAAATGGCTGCAGTCTGATTAAAGCCAGCCCATTGAGTGAGTTCTCAGAGTCCTAAAATCCCCCTAAGAAGGCACAACACTGTAGCTGTCCAAAAGAAGAATGAGAATGGCTGACTTACTCAAAAATACTGTATATCTCAATTTCTCAAATGGTTCAATTTCTTCTTCACTATTGTGTTGACATATCCATCTCCCTAAAGTGCATAAGGCACTGTCCTTATGATCAGAATTTTTCTTTGTTTTGGTTTCATCCAGATGGAGCTGCTCAAACCTTAAAAACTTATAGAAGTCCCCTCCCATCATCCCTCTGTTCCTCTGCTATAACCCAAAAAACCTTGCTCACAAAACGTGCAAGACCTTAATGTGGTCCAAAAAGAAGAATGGAGTAAGCCATTCTTATTGTTCAAACGGGCTTGGAAAACTCAGGTCTCATCCAGACTGGCATCAGTAGAAGAAGGGTCCAATTTCATGGGATAGGATACAGGGGCAGGAGCCTACAGTTATTCATGATATTCATTGTCTCTATTTATCTAGTTATGTCTGGGTTGAAGCTGGACTGTAGATTGACCAGTAGAGAATGTGAATCCAAGCCCCAGGTCATAGGTGTTATCCAGCATTAGAGATCTAGGGATTTACTTTCTTGAAAGTTCAAGGAAATTCATGGGAAATAACAATCCCTAAAAAAGAAATTTTCATTGTATAGTCAGTCATAAAGCCTGATTGTATATACACACACAGGGAGTTAAGGAAAACGCCCAATAGACGCGTCTACTTCTGGGCTTCCCTGGTGGCGCAGTGGTTGAGAGTCCGCCTGCCGATGCAGGGGACACGGATTTGTACCCCGGTCCGGGAAGATCCCACATGCCGCAGAGCAGCTGGGCCCGTGAGCCATGGCCGCTGAGCCTGCGCGTCCGGAGCCTGTGCTCCGCAACGGGAGAGGCCACAACATTGAGAGGTCCGCGTACCACAACAACAGCAAAAAAAAAATGAAATCAGTTTTTGATCTGAAATGACTCCACCATTTATCATGTGATTTTAGGAAACTCAGTTAACTTCATTAAGACTCCCTTTTCCCTATCTCTAAAATGGGGGTCACCACACATTACAAAGTTTTTGTGAGAAATACGTGACATAAAAGATTTAAATGTGTTGGAGTCATAACACAAACCCAGTACAAAATCAAGACTCTTGCCAATTATGACTTCTGCCTACTCTAAGGGTTTTGTGACAGGATAAAACAGTCTTCACAGAAAAGAATATTAATGGAGAATCTCTTCTTCACTATCTTGTTATACTGAATAAAAAAATAAAGTGAGATTATCCTTCCCTACAGTTTCATCTGTAGGTCATCTGTTCTTCCTACAGTAGAGCATCAATAACTTGCAGTATATAGGAGCTGACTGAATGAAAAGTTTTATTTAATCGGGAAATCAATGAATAGGAAGAGGTCATCAAGGTCACAGAGACTGTATCATCCTGACCAATCTCGTTCCCTTGCCCTTTCTCTGGGTCTTCCATCATCATATCACAGTTGCCAGTTCCTCAGCAGTCTTAATTATGGGCACAGTCATTTGTCTTCAAATATCACAGCTCTGTGAAATCTATGCATCGATAAATACAGCTCAAAAGCTGTTTTCCACACTGCTGGAGAGTTCATTGCTTCTGTGGTTAAAGCAAATGTCATTCTTTACCTTTGAGGGGGACTTTCAAGGTCTCCGAGTGACTGGAGGCTTCCTATAAAGTCAGAACAAAGAACACCTAGTTTTAGGACTTGAAGTTATGCCTCAAAAAAATCTACACTTTCAGATTAGCTCACCGTGGCCAAAGAGTAGCAAGCCAAGCTTCCAGGGTTAAACAGAGTCAAATAATCAGTTCTGTGCTTTGAAATAAACGTCTTCTTTGTGCCAACCATCTTTCCTTTGCCCACTTCCCCTTTCAGAAAGCATTTACGGGGTATGAGAGATGTGTCATATATTTGGAGGGGAAATAGAGTAAAATGAGAAATGGCATCTACCCTCAAGATTAGCGGAGGAGGCAAATACACTCAAAAGAATTTAAAGCAAGCATAAGGGCACTATGACAAAAATCTTATCAGTACATAATATCTCAAGACTAATTCAAGTACAAAATGGGCATCAGAGGAAGCACCACAGAAGGTGTGAAACCTGAATTGAATCTCAAAATGAATATGTATCCAGCTGTCAGGAATGGGAATTAAGGAAGAAAAAGCTTGTCATGTAGCAGAATAAATGAAGGGACAGAAATATGTTGAACATATATGACCAATCTAGGGGCTGTAAGTCATTTGGTATGAAGGGCACATGGGGTAGGAATAGAGGCAGAAGGAGAAGGGAGGCAAGAAGGAAACAGATCATAGAGTGTCTTGCATAGTTTAAGAAAATTTAAGGTCATTGATAAACTGTAAGCATGAAAATTACATACTAAATATATTTTAGAAAAATCATCCTGACTGCCAGCATGGATAATGAATTAGAGAGGGAAGAGGAAGGAAGACCTTTTGGGGGCAGGTGCAATAATTTAGGAAAGAGACCATGAGAACCAAACTGTGGTAGTAGTAGTAAGGATATAGATGAGATGAACAAGCATGAATGAGGATGACAATTCCAAAGACATGGCTGAGAGCTGGCAAAGAATGAAGTTCTTGGTTACCTCTTTCCACAAACAGGTGAGTACAGGCTTGGAAATCAGTAAGATGGGGACTAGTCAGAGGAAAAAGATGGTGAGATAAGAGAGTGGAGAATTTAATTCTGTTAAATGCATCTGATTTTTATTGGACATCCAGATTATATCAGGAACTATGATACATCATGCCTCATCCTGTGCAGAGATGAACAAGACCAGATCTCTGCCTCAAAGCACAGCAAAGACACATGGGCTAAGCGGTTGTATAAGTACTAGATAACCAGAAGATAAGTACAATTCTCCCACTGCCCTGCTATATTTCACTTGTCTATTGTGTTTATTGTCCATTTCTCCCCACCCTCAACTAGAATGTAAGTGCTATGAGAGCAAAAGTTTTTTTGCCACCTGTAACAGTATTTGGCATATAATAAGTTCTCAGTAAGTATTTACTGAATTAACAAATCAATTTATCCCAATCAGGACTTAGGTGTTCTCTCAGTTTATAGATTCATATATTTAAATCTGGAGATTCTAAGCTATTGTTTCTTTCAATACTGCCTCTACCCTGTTATCTTCATCTATTACTTCTATTATGTTGGAATCTCTGACTTCCATGTCTCAATTTCCTCATTTTCTATCTCTTTGCCTCTTGTGCTACATTCTGGATAACTTTCTCAGAACTATGTTCAAAATCATTATTTCTCCCCTCACCTTTCAATTAAGTGCTTTATTTTAATGACCTTTTTTTTCATTTCTAGAATTTCACTTTGGTGCTGTTTCAAATCTGCCTGTGATTTTTCAAATTACCTGGCTTGTGCCTTGGTTTCTATTCCTCTTGATTCCCTGTAATCATTTTAAATCTATTTATTTTAACATCTATTTTAGATTGTTTTATTATTTCTATATCTTGGGTGATATTTAGTTCATCTGTTGATGTTTGTTTCACCTGCTGAATTCTCTCAAGGCAATTTAGTCCATTGTGTGATTTTTAATATGTGACTGTGTGCTCATCTTTAACAGTACTGTGGGAGTCTTGGTGCTCTGGAAATACCCCTGTAGGAGGTGTTAAATCTGCCTCTGTTGGTCTCCACAACCTCTGCTGGTTCTAGACTAGTTTTTAAGTTAACTTTTTGGTTTGGTATTCATAGTACCTCGGTACTACTTTGAATCGTATTCCACTGCCATGTGGTGCACATCTGGGGTTCTGATTTCTCATTGGCGTTTTGTTTACCAGGCACAGTCCCAGATGGATTACAAACTTCCTTGCCGCCTCGCAGAAGAGACAGACCAGGTTTTCCTGGTCCTTATTCCTAGAATAGACAGATCTTCATGGCTCCTCCCTTTAGTCAGATTGTTCATCTATAACATGAGACTGAGATCCAAAGCCTTAAATACCCTCCTGATACCAATATCAGAGAATGCTAGTCCCCAGTCTCCAGACTTTAAATTCTACATATTACAGTAACCACATAGCTTTTTTGGATTTACTGCTCTGATTTTGAGCTCTTTGTTTTGGCATTTCTGTGCATTTTCTGTTCTTGGTTTATTCTTTAGCGATGTATGCAAAAATTCTTTTCTATAATTGTATACATTTTCAGAAATTTGAAGTAGGAAGAGCAGTCATCCATTTCACCTCAATTTGCCATATTCATAACTCCATAATCCTGAAACCAACAACTGTAGCTTCAATCTTAGTTGTGCAAGTTGCAGAAATTTATATTTACTCTTCTTAATTAAGTCTTTTACTGATATAACCTGGGGTGATGTATTCATTTCTGGATACCAAAGCTTGAGAGGAAAATTGACAATACGATGCACTTCTGGAAAAGATCGAACATGATGAGGAATCCGGAAAATTGGCCATGATAGAAACATTTGACCAATGAAAGTCTGCTTTGTCTGAAGAAGATTCAGGGGCACCAAGCACTGTCACCACATATTTAAAGGGCTGTCATATAGAAGGAAAATTAATCTTTTCTCATGTAGTTCCAGAGAACAGACCCAATATTGTGCTGCAGAGAGCTAGGATTCTGGTGAGCAAACTCTGACACTGATTCATCACATAACAACCTTGGAAAAATCACTTTCCCCTTATGGACTCCAGAGTACTCATCTGTAAAATGAGGAGGTTGAATCACATGAGTGCCAGATTCCTTCAGCTGTAACAGACTTGGTTCATTTCTCACCAAAACTAGTGAGCGGGATTTTTCCAGCAATGAATCAGTGGGCACACTTGACAAATGATCTTGACCTCCTTTGCTTCACCCTTACTCAAGATAATATACTGCTTTTTTTTTGCTCCACCAAGACTACAGACCCCAGGCTAAGTCTCCATAACCCCCCTTCAGGCCAGAAATTGTAGTTTAGGAGCACCTGAAAGGCAGAGTGGGATGAGGAAAAGACTGTGGATTTTGGTGTCATACAGACCTGAGTACCAAGCCAAAGTTTCACCTTATCAGCTCTGTGTCCTTGAGCACCATTTAACTTTTCTGAATAACAATTTCATCTTCCATAAAATGAAATAATATATATCTTAATGGTTTTATGATTATTAAAATTTTTTAAACCAATATAAAAGTTTCTGACACATGGTAGGCATTCAATAAATGTTAGCAAAATCAAAAATCAAAACCAAATGTTCTGTATTGACAAGGGACAGAGTGGTGTCTATGACAACAGGATATATTTTAATCCTTCCAACATGTTATACCATCATGCCTTCACACTGCAAAATATCTTCTATCCCCATCACAATTTGCGTGCATTCCAAATTCTAGTGATTAATTATTTTCATACAAGGTACAGTTATCTGAATTACTCCAACACCTTGGGCATTTCTAGAAAATAATCTTTCCTTGAATTGTTAAACCATGGGTAATCAAATCCCAGTCTCATAAATATTTGATTTAGCAAAAACAATTGCTATGCCTCTTGGTAACCAGTGCTTCTTCCAACTTATCTCTGGCCTCCTTCATTATCTCTTGGCATGGAGGAATTCCAGCTTCTCATATTTCTACTCTCACACCAGAGCTGTACTTTATGAGCTGACATCTACGCATCTATCTCCTGACATCTGAGAGGATCTTAACTTGGTAAACAATACAACTGGATTCATTAAAAGTTTCTGACTCATAGCAACTCCATGAAAACTTCCTCTATTTTCCTGATGAGATTTCTCTCCTGGGCTCCTTTGTCTTGAGGGTCTCACTCTGGTAAAGTTGTTCTTGTCTATGAAAAAAAGGAAATTGAAATCATCTACACTTCCTACATATATAGGAGTGACAATAACTAAATCATGAGGGATGGAATGAAAATGTTTAAGAGAAACCAGTTGAGCTAATATAGTATAGTAATTAACAAATGGGTTTGACCTTGGGTTCTGAAACTGACCGAGTTCAATTTCAAACTTTAACACTCACTAGTTAGATGACTCTCAACAAGTTGAGAAAATATTTAAGCTTCAGTGCCCACATCTGCATAATGGGCATCTTCAAATATGCAGCAGGAGTGGAAAAAGGAAATGCTGAACCCCCTACAGCAGCAGAAAGTACATGAAAGTCTGCCCCTGGAAACATCAAGAACAAACTGGAAAAAATAAAGGGGTTAAGCTGGAAGTTCCTCAATCATAAGTGGAGAGGATCCAAAGAAATCTGTTTTATTATATTTTTTACCCTTACACTGAAATGACCAGCAGAAAACAATCACATTACTATATTAAAACTCAGCCTATAAATTCATAAATAAGATGTGTGATACAGAATTCATGATGTAAGCCAATGAACAGAAGTAGCGATACCAGAAGACCTAAATAGACATTCCTCCAAAGAAGACATATAGATAGCCAAGATGCATATGAAAAGATGCTCATCATCGCTAATTATCAGAGAAATTGAAATCAAAACTACAGTTAGTACCACTTCACACTGGTAAAAATGGCCTTCATTAAAGAGTCTACAAATAAATGCTGGAGAGGGTGTGGAGAAAAGAGAATCCTCCTACACCATTGGTGGGAATGTAAATTAGTGCAGCCACTGTGAAAAACAGTATGGAGGTTCCTCAAAAAATTACAAATAGAGTTGCCATATGATCCAGCAATCCCACTCCTGGGCATATATCCAGACAAAACTATAATTCAAAAAGATACACACACCCCTATGTTCATAGCAGCACTATTTACAATAGCCAAGACATGGAAACAACCTAAATGCCCATTGACAGATGAATGGATAAAGATGTGGTATATATATACAATGGAATACTACTCAGCCATAAAAAAGAATGAAATAATGCCATTTGCAGCAACATGGATGGACCTAGAGATTATCATACTAAGTGAAGTAAGTCAGAAATAGAAAGACAAATACCATATGATGTCACTTACATGTGGAATCTAAAATAGGACACAAACGAACTTATCTACAAAACAGAAACAGACTCACAGACATAGAGAACAGACTTGTGGTTGCCAAGGGGGAGGGGGGTAGGGGAGGGATGGATTGGGAGTTTGAGATTAGCAAATGCAAACTATTATACATAGAATGGATAAACAACAAGGTCTTGCTGTATAGCATAGGGAACTATATTCAATACCCTGTGATAAACCATAATGGAAAAGAATATAAAAAAGAATGTATATATATGTATAACTTAATCACTTTGCTGTACAGTAGAAATTAACACAACACTGTAAATCAACTATACTTCAATTTTAAAAAACCCTCCATGATGTATCTCCCACTTACCCCTTCAGTCTCACCTACCTCCACTTTCCTCCTCACCCTCTACACTCCAGCCACACCACAATACTTGCATGTCCTCAAAGAAGTTAAGTGGCTTTCCCAAGTTCACAACCTGGTAACCCTAGTCTGGGTGGCTCCAAAGCCCAACTTCTTATCAATACTACTCACTGTATTTCTGCTGCTTCCATTAAAGCAATCTAAGATTGTATCAGTCAACCGATAGCTTTACATATTTGATAGCTAGCAGGAACCTGAAAATCAGCATGGCTGAAAGTTTCCAGTTATTGGGAGTAAGGTGATTGGGAGCCAGGAACCCTCAGTTCTAGTCCTGACTCCCTCTTACTCACTGTGAGATCTTGGGCCTTCCTGCACTGCCTAGCTCTGGGTTCACTGTCCTAGTATCATGAATTACTGAGTTGAAACAAATCCTTGCCAAGGTCCCTTCCAACCATAATGGTCTATGCATCTGAGACTATTATAAAAACAGATCAGAATTTTTCTTTTCATTTTCTCTTCTCATTCCTTTCCTAGAGAATGAGGAAAAAGGGAGGCAGGATAGATAAAACCCCACACTTCTGGCTTGTCCTGGGCAGGCTGTCTGTGGGCACTGAAAGTCAAGACTGCTGGGGAAAGGCCTGCAGAGTCAGGAAACCAGATCACACCATACCTGAAGTTCATCTCATAAACTTCTTTCCAAATCAGGACAGCTGTCTAATGAAAGCACCTCCTTAGAATGTTCCCACTGTAAGAGTGTGTCCCATAGGCACATGGATTATCAGGGCAGGGAGAGACCAAAGAGGTCATCAAATCTAAGCTTCTCATTTGACTGGTGAATACTTGAGGCCCAGAGAGAGGGGCATGACTCCATGAAGGACCCATCACGACCTGGTCACTGTGATTAGAGCCCCTGTCGTCTGACACAAGCTGGTGTTCTTTCTACAGCATCACACCATCCCCTTGAGGAACAAGATTGTTACCCAAGATCGTTACTGGACTGGGCATCCAAGACCTGGGTTCGAGTCCTGGTTACTCCACTTTTCAATTATTTGTCCTTCATCAAGTGTTGAAAATGAAAATTATAGGAGAAAGTTATGTGGAAGTGTCCAGTAACCAAACCTAACATATACTGAGGGTTTAATAATAAATGCCTTTTGAATCTCAATCCCTCAAGGAAATGTAGTAAGATTCGGTTGAGGCAATTCATGTGAACATATTATATAACATATAGAGTGGTAGAGCAATGGTAAGAATTGCTATATTTTTCCATAGTAAAACAGAGACCTTTTTAGATAGGATTGCAATGGATTAGAGAAGTTATTACTTTCCAGATCATAGACAAGTTGCAGCACTATTTATGCTCTTAAACTACCAATGCTTACGATTCTGCATCAAACTCTGAGTCTTAGACATAAGCATTCATCTTGACTTGAAGATAAATCCATTCTATCTGAACCAACAGGAAAGGCACAGCACACAGCAAATACACTAAAATGAATAGCTTAAGTGTTGGCTCTCACCTGCTGAATATAGCCAACTGAGCCAGCCAATCTCCAGAAATAATTCAAGATGCCCGTGAAATAAGAAAACACTTCTTTCAATACTCCTATTTTATGGATACCAAAATAAAAGACGTTGATGCTACAGTAAAGTCTTACTCCCTTAAAGCTTCTGAAAAATAAAATCTGTGAAGATACCTATTAAGCTCTCATGGGATATGGCAGCTGGGAAGAACTAACCGACAGATGGCTGAGTGCCAAGCATTCCGCTGGACATTTGACTTACACTGTCTCATTTCATTCTCGCTTGAGCCCTGTTATTATCCCCACTTCAGAGAGGTTGTCAAATTTCCCTAGAGTCGAATCCAGGTCTATCTACCGTGTACAATCAACCTACTAGACAACACACAACTTTGCTACCACAGGACATACCTTTCTAATGAGCCAGATCTAAAAGTCAAAGCAGAAATCTAAACCCTCACAACACTCTTTGGGAGTTTAGACCCATCTGGATAATTGGATTTTTTTTCTTTCTCTAAAATAAAAAAAGTAATACCTTGCTATATAAAGAATTTTACAAAGTATTTTTCATAAATGGCATAGCTAAGGTTAAAATCCAAGTTTTCTAACTCAGCATCTAGCCCTCTTCCCATCACAGCCTGTCCCAAGGGAATCTAAACCAGAGTTCAGGATGACAACACAGTCCTCCAAAAAGAGAAGCCTCCCTTCTTTACTGAGTAAATTATCAGAGAAGAAAACAATTCCAACAGTATCACCTCCAGGATAGGGCCATCATAGAAGCTGGAGCCTTGACAGGATAATTGACAAGCAAGGGATAATGGTCTATTGTTTTCTAATTTTCTGTCTATAAAATATATATTAGCCATTTGGTGAAACCATCTCAAGCCATAAACAGGAGCAAAAAAAGGAAGCAGATTTACTGACTCATAAAAAAATTTTTAATCCAGTAGAAACACTCTTAGGAATTGTATTATGGAGGGAAAAATCCCTAAAAGAAAAGTTGTATATGCAAAACATTCATTTCAATGACATGTAAACCATGAAACATCGAAAATAATCTACAAATTCAACCATAGGATAATTGTTACATGAACTGTGGTACACCAAACAGATGGTATTTTATGT
Source organism: Pseudorca crassidens (assembly GCF_039906515.1). Taxonomy (NCBI): domain Eukaryota; kingdom Metazoa; phylum Chordata; class Mammalia; order Artiodactyla; family Delphinidae; genus Pseudorca; species Pseudorca crassidens. The sequence goes on from NC_090304.1 coordinate 60,765,700, forward strand.
AACTATTAACTATAATATTTCTGAACACTAGATAAAGCTAAAAAGTTTAGCATATATTAAATTTAAGAAGAAAAAAATTGCTATACCATGCAAAAATAACATGAATATAAGCAAAGAGCAGAAGAGAACATTAAAATGACAGCTATTAATTTGTAAGTTGACATGATTACAGATGTTTTTGTTCATTTTTCAATTTCCAATCCATTTATTATAATTTATTTCAAGCAGAGATTAGCATTATTCCAAACTGACTTTCTTTTAGCCAAATAACAGTTAAAGACATTTAGGATCTCTTTGGGGAATCAGTGATTTTTTAATCCACTGGGTGAAAGTTCTTATAATTGACCTTTGTCATTCAGTTCAATGTTGCCCAAATTTACAGATCTTTGTTTCAAGATAATGTAGATAAATGAAGCTCACGTCAGACTATTGACATCATCTCGGGACCTGGGCACATCAGCACTTCGGGTGTTTGATTAACACATAATCCAGGCTCAGGAAAGCTAAGAACTTGGTGTAAGAATTCATCTCTTCTAATTTTCGTGGCAGCAAAGAAGGAACACTGGACTCAGAATTGCGAGACCTGAAGTCTATTGTGCCCTGGTTCTATAACACACTAGTTATATGAATCACTTGGCCCCTGGGTGCCTAGTTGTTCATCTCTGACAGAGCAAGAATAGGAGTCCCAGCCCCACTCACCTTGCAGGACTATGGCAAGACATAGATTCTCTGATGGGCAAACATGTGCTATGCAAAGCTGTAGGCAGGGGCACCCAAGAGAGTAACAGCTTTCTAAGTGCTTTACAAATAATAAAAACTGCCATTTAATCAATGCTGTCTACATGCCAGGCCCTGTGATCAGAACTTTACACGCATCACTCATTTATTTTAAAAGTACATATCAAGCATCCACTATGTAACAGATACTGGGACAGGCTAGGTACATAGAATACAACAGAGAAGTTAATTCTCTGCCCTCATGGAGCTGACGTTCCTGTGGGGCAAGACAAACAATGAGTAGCAAACATTAAAAAAGTAAATTATGTGGTGTGTTAGAAGATGATGAGAAAAAATAAAAATAGAGTTGAGTAAAGGAGGTCCTGAGTAAAGGGATGGGGGAAGAGGATATTTTAAATAGGGTGGTCTGGGGTGGGCATCATTGTGACATTTGAACAAAGACTTGAAGCAGAAGCAATTGGTCGTGCAGTTACCAGAGAGAAGAGCACCTAAGGCAGAGGGTATTCCAGGACGAAGAAACAAAGGTTGCAGCTTGATTGACGTTTGTCAAAAATTAAGGGGCCAGAACCCTCCTACACTATTGGTGGGAATGTAAACTGGTACAGCCACTATGGAGAACAGTATGAAGGTTCCTTGAAAGACTAAAAATAGAGCTACCATATGATCCAGCAATCCCATTCCTGGGCATATATCCAGAGAAAACCATAATACGAAAAGATACATGTACCGCAATGTTCACTGCAGCACTATTTACCATAGCCAGGACATGGAAGCAAGCTAAACGTCCATCAACAGAGGAATGGATAAAGAAGATGTGGTACATATATACCATGGAATATTACTCAGCCATAAAAAAAGAACGAAATAATGCCATTTGCATCAACATGGATAGACCTAGAGATTGTCATACTGAGTGAAGCAAGTCTGACACAGAAAGACAAATATCATATGATATCACTTATATGTGGAATCTAAAAAAAAAAGGGTACAAATGAACTTATCTACAAAACAGAATTAGAGTTACAGATGTAGAAAACAAACATGGTTTCCAGGGGGTAAGGAGATAGGGATAAATTGGGAGATTGGGATTGAAATATACACACTGCTATATATAAAATAGATAACTAATAAGGACCTACTGTATAGCACAGGGAACTTCACTCAGTACTCTGTAGTGGCCTGTATGGGAAAAGAATCTTAAAAAGAGTGAGTATATGTATACGTGTAACTGATTCACTTTGCTGTACACCTGAAACTAACACAATATTGTAAATCACCTATACTCCAATAAAAATTTTTTAAAATAAATACATTTTTTTAAAAGTTAAAAAAAAAATTAAAGGGGCTTCCAGACTATTAATGCTATGTATGTAAGTTAAACCTCTCTACTTACTATCCCCACCTCAAGGCAATAATCCATTTGGTAAGGGAGATAATAGAATATAAGAAATAAAGTTGGGAAATCTCTGAAACTTGCTATGTACAAACCATTTAGATGTAGGGCAATTAAACATACCACCAAATAAGATAATGCATTCAATTTATATACAGTTTCTATGATAGATCCTTAGTGCCACATATAAAAATAACCTATATATAAAGTAAAATTGCAAATATACATTTCAGAATGGAAAATATGTCCCTCCTGGTAGATGCTAGATTTTTGTTTTATAAACCAAGACTTTAGATTATGCACAGAAGCTAACCTGCCCTGGAAATTAATCCCTAAAGAAAAGTATACGCTCTCTTATTTAAAAAATATTTACCATAGACCTATAAGTTTAAGGTTCTTCCAAAAAGTACATGCCTCTTAATGTCTCAGAATGAGAGTTTAGAAAAAGATGACCAAAAAGATAGCCTTGGTGTAGGGCATCGTCTTAATGGAAGGAAGTCAGCAAATATGGTTTTCTCTTACTTAACACCTTTCACACTCTCTGACACATGATTGCACCAAACTGCACCCCCCCCCTGAAAAAAATAAGAGGACTTGCATGGCTAGAGTAGGGTGTGGAGGAGAAAAAGTAATCAGAAATGAAGTCAGAGAGGTAACAGGGAGTCTGATCATATAGGACCTTGTAGAAGACCATGGTAAGGACTTTGGCTTTTATTGGGAGAAAAAGGGGCAGCCATTGGAGGGTTTGATCAGAGAGTAACATGATCTACTTACATTTTAACACAGTCACTCTGGTTAATATACTGAGAATAAACGATGGTGGAACAAGAGTAGAGCCAGAGAAACTAGTTAGGAAGTTTTTACAAAAACAGCAATGGTGGAATGAACCAGGAGAGCAGTAAAGGAGTTAGTGAGAAGTGGCTGGAGTCTGTATTTACTTTGAAAGTGAAGCTAACAATTTGCTGATGGGTTGAATGTAGGATATAAGAGAAAGGAATGAGTCAAGGATGATGGTACGGCTTCTGACCTGAGAAGTTGGAAGGATCAAGTTGCTACCATCTGATATGGGAAAGACTTAATAATCCTCATCATAAACCTATGATATAGGTAATGTTATTTGTATTTTACAGATAAAAAAACCGTTTCTTATACAGCTAAGTGACTTATCCACAGTCATACAACTTTTCAGCAGTAGAGCCAGGATATAAGCCCTGGTCCATCTGACCCCTAAGTCTGAGCATTTAAACCATGCATGTTGTTGCTTTCCAAAGTGAAATCCATCTGAGTTTTCCCATAAATGGCCATGTGACCAGAACCCCAAAAATGTGTGGATATATTTTATTGGATAACTGTGGTAAATGGAGAAGTGTTTCTAATACTGGTTATGATGTGAATCAAGTACCCAAAGAGACTTGGCTCACTCTTGTTTATCCTTCTGTCAGTGAGCCTCCATGGTGCCCAGTTTCATGATGTAGCACTCAGGATTGTATATGATTCATGTTCAATTTTAATTACAATAACTAATGGATATTGATGTACTGGCCCAACTAGCAGCAGTTGTTACATGGCTGGGTCCCATTAGGATCACATAGGATGCTTTTTAAAAATACAGATTCCAAGCCCCATCCCTCACCTACAGAAACAGAATCTCCTGGGATAGATCCAGGAATCTTTATTTTTACAGTTGATTCTTCTGCAGTTGATTCTCCTGCAGTCATACAGGCACCGGTTGGTTAAATTGTGCTTGAGAACTTCTGAGTTAAGCAAGGGCAGTAGAGGACAGGTGAGTGGAGTCTGCTAGCTGCCTAGGTTAGATGTGCTCGCTAAGGTTAAAAAGCATTAGTACTCAAAATATAGTGCTTGAATAGTAGCAGCAGCATCACCTGGGAGATGTTAGAAATGCAGAATCTCAAATCACACTCTAGACCCACTGATTTTGAACCTGCATTTTAACAAGATTCCCAGCTATTCTGTAGACATAGTGCAGCTTGAAACACTCTGGAAAATACTTAGCAACAACCTTAAGCAGGGATCAGGTGGGATGCAGATGGCTCGCTGCCATTTGTTGGACGGTTGACATTTATGTACAGCTCATCTGGTACTAGACTTTGCATACATTATCTTACTTACTCCTCACAAAAACCCTACGAGGTGGATATTATAATCCCCAAACTCATCATGATGCTGAATATAAAACTCCTTATCAAACCCGGCTGCAGGAAGCCTTATGGACACCCCACTCCTAAGCATTGCCATAGAATCAGCTGGAGTCAGTAGAGAGAATGTCGTAAGCCTTAAGGGCAGGGGATAGAAAAAGGAAAGACAAATCCTGATGACTTGGAGGTTGACTTCCTTCCCCCTTTTGATAACTTACTAGAGCTCTGGCTCAGAAGGTATAGGTTATCTCGCCAAAAAAAAAAAAAAAACACACACACTGTGAACAGTTCCTGGACTCTTCTGAAGGCTTCTTGATTCTAACAAGGCCAGTTACTCCACCATTCCAATTTGCATGAGACTAAGGGCTTTCACAGGATGCAGGACTTTGAGTGCTAAAATCTGGACAGGCAAACCAGGATGGTTGGTCACGCTATTGACCAAGGACCTTCTATCCTAACAGCAATGTAGATGTCTCCTGCCTCCATAGTCTGCAAACATATAGAGCACTTTGGAGGTGGAGATAGGATCCCTCTCTACTAGAATTCTAGCTGTGGAACCCTCTCTGAGCACACCTCCCTGTGGGGTAATGACAGTGTGGGGTGTGGCTCTTCCACAGCTCTGCTTATAAATTTTTCCCTGATAACATCTCATTTCTATTTGCCCAAAATGACATGAGTATGTGCACATCCCTTTGCACATCATTGTTCCTACCAAACGAGTGGGCTTCTAAGATTCTGCCTCTAACTATTGCACAGGCAGCAGGCAAGACACGATGTCGACAGGCGAGAGCAGTCAAGAAAGAGGCAATAAGTTGCAGGTCTATCCAAACACAGAGAAAAACCATGTGCTCTACAGGCATGGATCTCAACAACTGAGCACGAATACAGAGCGCAGCTCACAAGCATCTATTGTTCGGGCCACCCGTGGTTTGATTTTTCTCTAATTGACTCTGAACGTCTAAATGGCCTGGCAAGAGGTCTACAGGTCATCATGACTCTCAAACCTTCTATTGCCTCACTCTTGGTCACTGCACGCATTCACTGCTCCTTGTAGACACAGAAGTGCACAGCTGGATCCCCTAACCAGTAGCATCAGAGGCACTTCCGAAGAACAAAAGAAGTCTTTAGCTTAGGGTATAGCTAGGAGAGGGAGGTTTAGCACAAGGTAAATAAATATAGAAGCGCAGAAGGTGAGGAATAAAGAGTTAAAAGTGCTGCTTGATAGTGTTTGTTCCAGATGTTGTCACTTCGTGTCAGGATGACTGAAACCTGCTACTCACCTGTCTCCAAGCTTGCAGGTATCCTTCCCCACAACCTGCCCTGCGCACAGCCATTGAGCAACATTCCTTACGTCACTGCCTTACTCATCTGCACATGGCCCACTGCCCAGCATATGATAGTGCAAGCGCCCGACGATGATTTATGAACTTAATTAAAGAACTCATCCATTGACTTAAAATTTAATGGCTCCCCCACCACTACTACCGTGATTTTTGGTCTTATTTTTTTTACTCATAGAAATCTTTGGTAAAAGAATTTTCATTTGGAAACCCAAAATGCAAAAGAAATAAAGTAGCACCACGCTAGTTAATGTGGTTGGGGAGGCCTGGGAACCTTTCCCCACTGTCCCCCCATCACCCTCATCCTTAGCAATGGTCTTTGAGGGGAGGTAGGACATTTCATGAGACATGCTTTGCAAACGACTTGCTTACAGCATGAGAGCTGCATTGGAAGGCCTTTCATAAGCTATATCACATACCTCTTCACTCTCTCACCCCTCTCTAACGCAGACCTTCTCCTCCAGGGTGGTCAGTGTGTTCTGAGCTTGCTCTGTTCATTCTCACCTCTTCCTGTAGTGACTTCCCCAACTGGAAGTCTTTTTGTCCTCCCTTCTGTCTCTCTAAATCCTACTTTATCCTTCAAAGTCCAGCTCAAACCCTTCTCCTTCCCTCATCCCCACCCATTAAGCCCACATTGATTCTTCCCTTTAGGAAAATTACTGTGTTAGTACCTCTGTCACCATTTTGGAAGATTCAGTACTTAGTCTTATGGGTGTATCATGAATTCAAACCTAATCTATCAGCTCCTGGAGAACAGGAGTCATATCTCACATTTGCACAGTATCCAGCACATGGTAGGTGACCCACACATATAGCCAGACATGTGTGACTGTTAGGTTATGGGTCCTTTTAGATCAAGAGAGAAGAGTCCTATGGTCCAGTCTCTCCCTATTACTGGAGAGTCATGCTACCAGATGGGACCAGGTGTTGGTTTTATAGGTGTGTCTGGTTTGTGGAGCTGTGAAAAGCACTATGAAAGGCAGGGGATTCGTAGATGAATTTCTGTGAAATTTGGAATAAGTCAGGAACTCTACAGCTAAGTCGCCAAGACCATGTTCTCTGTCCTAAATTTATTTATCCATCTTCTTCCCATCTAAAGGGCTATGAACTGGAACTAGAAGGAATCTGTCCACCAAACAGCTTCAATGACATCTGGTAGAATTATCAGCAATATGATAGTACAGGGTATTACAGCATGATGTGATGCTAAGGCCCTAAGTGTAGGAGATGCTTTTGGTGCTCCGCCCACATTCCCCTCAGATTCCCGTCACTCTTACATTCATTTCAGCACCTCTTTATCTCAGAGAGCTAGCTCAGGCTAACAGAACCCATCCTGTCTGCCCAGAGCACAGGCTGGAAGTGGCTGGCATCAAAGACACACACACTCCAGAGAGGAGAGGGTAGGCAGCCTTTAACCGATAGCTACCCCAGCTCCCACTGACTGGGAGAACTGTGAGATGTGTGTTTTCTAACATTTTCCAGAGTTTCTCCATGGAATTAAGCAACAATTGCCACTATGGTAACAGGCTTAACAACTCAGCCTTTAATGGTTGACATCTTTTCTCCCAGTACTTCCCCTCTCACCTTCCTGTTACTTGCACCTTCCAATAAACTAACTGCATAACAATCCTTGTTTCAAGGTCTGATTCTGGGGAACCCAAACCAAAATACCAAAGCCACCAACCCGGAAATAAGAGTCATCAGTGATAGGCCTGGGTCAACATGAATGTCAACATGAGATAATGTGGCCAAATAAACACGTGCCAACCTCCTTCCCTAGAAAAGAAAGCCCATGTTTCCAGACTCCACCTCAGAGACTGCTTATCCCTCTTTCTCCTTCCAGGTAAGGAGAGAAGAGCATAGCACAGGAGACAGGTGCCTGGCCCTTCCCACAGTGACAGAGACGTTTTGCTCTGACTCTTCTCCTGGCTGGCTTCTACTCATATAAATTAAGTTCTTGGATTAAGAGTGGTGGCACTGTGGTTAAAAGTCCGCCTCCCACTGTGGTTAAGAGTCCACCTGCCAATGCAGGGGACACAGGTTCAAGCCCTGGTCCAGGAAGATCCCACATGCCGTGGAGCAGCTAAGCCCACGAGCCACAACTACTGAAGCCTGCGCTCTAGAGCCCGTGCTCCACAATAAGAGAAGCCACTGCACTGAGAAGCCCGCGCACCGCAACGAAGAGTAGCCCCTGCTCGCCGCAACTAGAGACAGCCCGCATGCAGCAATGAAGACCCAACTCAGCCAAAAATAAATAAATAAATATATTTTTTTAAAAAAATTAAGTTCTCACCTTGCCCCGGACACATGTCCTAGGACGCCTTCTCTGAGCCCTCCCTGCCTCTCCCTCTTCCTCCCAGAGCACCCTCTGCCTGCCCTGTCCTGGCACCAACCGCCTGCTTGTAGCTGCTGCTTGCTTTACTCCACACTCAGCTGTAAGCTCTCGGTGGAGGCAGAGACTGCGTTTCATCTTTGTGTTTACCTTTACCCTCAAGATATAACACGGCATCTGGCACAGAGCAAGTGCTCAAAGCATGACTGTTGCATGAGTGAATGAAGGAATGAATGAACGAATGCAACTTTCCCAGTATCTATGCTAATCCTAGTCATTGTTTATGATCTTGGATCATATTCTCTTCGGGTTACCAGAGTGACCGACCTAAACTCGTAGGATGTTTGAGTTACAAAGAATCACAGAGATCCCTTAGGAGGTCATTTTCACAGGTAGAAAAGCTCAGACCCAACACATTACAAGGCCACAATTTAGAAAAATGGGCTTCTCCCACTTTTAGATGAGAGACCTTGAACAAATCTCAATTTAATTCTCTCATTCAATAAAGCCCCTGGATCTGTTTTCCCAGCCATAAAACTGGAATAATTAAATTTGCCTTACCTACTTCAAAGAACAGTGTTCCTTCTTTCAATATGTATTGAGAACTAACTAGGTGCCAGGCCCTCTGCCAGGGACTGAAAATATAACACTCAGGACTCAGACTGTTTCCTCAAGGAGCTGATATCGGTGATGATCCAGTGAGATGAAGATTGCATCCTACAAAGGGGGAAACTAACATTCAGAAAGGTATATCACCTGCCCGAGTTCACACAGCTCGTTAACAGAATAACCAAATTTCAAACACAACTCAGTTCTAAACAAAACGCTACCTTTCCGTAGCCTAGAGTTTCACTTTCCTCTCTTCCAACAACCTCCAGTATGAGGTTCATATGCTTCTGCCCTTACTCTGGATTTTAGTGCAGCTTTATATTTCAGCGTACAATATAATTTTGGCAACAGGCTGGGTGGTATGGCCAAAATTAGCTAAATAGTGAAGGAATAAAATGCCAGGCGCTCAACAAGTGCTGGCCACATTGAATCAAATTGAATAGTTTTGATCATTTGGTTTCATGAGACTTGGAAAGTCCAAAGATGTGGACCACATCAAGTGCTCCAGCTGCATTTAATCAGTTCGGTCCCACTCCATTCCATTCCATTCTATAAGCCTTTATTGACTGCCTAGGATGGCAGGACACTCTACCAGGATGGATAATACAAGGATGAACCTGGAAGACCAAAGAATTTAATAGGACTAATTTTAATTGAAAGCAGCTGTTACCACGCCTGGTACTTAGGTGCTGCCTGGTCAGTGTTTAGTGAATGAATGAGAGGATGAGTTCTTACGTCCCTATTATATTTGCCTTTCTAAAAGAACAGATGCTCTGAGTCACATAGATCTTTATTTGAATCCTAGCCATGCCACTTACTATTTATTGGCTGTAACCTGGAGCAAGTGTGTAGCCCCTCTGTGTCTCAGTTTCCTCACTTTTTTTTTTTTTTACAAATAGTCTCTTGAACATTTACAGGAACCAAAGTTTTGAGAAAGTAAGAGAGGGTTTGGTGCTGGCTGCACTACTAAATGACAGTTTTTAAAGCTCCTGTCTGTACCCTTCTTCCTACGTTTTTGGGATCTGGTCCTTGGAACATGTCCTGGGACAGAATCCTGGCTGCAAAGCTGACCTGCCTAGTGACCTTGGGCAAGTGACTTCATCTCTCCGAGGCTTAGTTTCTTTTATTTATAAAATGGGGACAATAATAGCTGCTTAAGTCACAGGATCATTGTGAGGACTAACTACGACAACGTGGGGAAATCTCCCCTCTCCGTGCCTGGCATAGAGTAGCCATTCAAAAAATAATGGTGGGCTTCCCTGGTGGCGCAGTGGTTGAGAGTCCGCCTGCCGATGCAGGGGACACGGGTTCGTGCCCCGGTCCGGGAAGATCCCACATGCCGCGTAAGCGGCTGGGCCCGTGAGCCATGGCCGCTGAGCCTGCGCGTCCAGAGCCTGTGCTCCGCAACGGGAGAGACCACTGCAGTAAGAGGCCCGCGTACCGCAAAAAAAAAAAAAAAAAAAATGGTTCCCTTTCCTTATGCTGCTTCCTCCTTGCTGCCTCCACCCTAGCACACCAGGGTCTCGTGGTTTATCATCTACTTCCTGCCTTTGCAGCAGGACCTTCCAATCCACAGTTAGTAACTGCTCCTGCCTGCACCACAGCAAAAGCAGTGGCAGAAAGATCTCCACCCCACCTGAAATCTATTACCTGTTACAACTGGGGGTGCAACCACCCAACAGTACTGGAGCCCCATCCTAATTGCCAAGGAGAAAGACCCTGTACCAGATCCAGGTTATGAAAGGGAGAGGGATAACCCAGTGCCTTCTTTAACCCAAAAGAGAGCCAACACTGCTGTGCCCCACCTGGTAGTTCAGAATAAACATAACAGGAAATCCCACCTGCTGGGGGATGCTGATTCTGTACCCAGGTCCCCACAGGTGCCTGCGGGCTCTAGGCTAATGCTGCTGGAAAGCTGATTCCGTTGCTGAGCTCACAGTGCCACCTTGTGGGAATTCTGTGCCACCACAGTTACTTTTAATGCCAAGGTCAAAGCCATCAGGATCTGAAGCCCAGGGGTTCCACCAGGGACAATTTTTATAGCTTTGTACATGATGGTCTATGGAGGGAAAGAGTTACATTACCCCTCTTCTTAACTAATTAAGAACATGCTTATGGACATATATACACTACCAAATGTAAAACAGATAGCTAGTGTGAAGCAGCCACAAAGCACAGGGAGATCAGCTTGCTGCTTTGTGACCACCTAGAGGGGTGGGATAGGGAGGGTGGGAGGGAGATGCAAGAGGGAGGGGATATGGGGATATATGTATATGTATAGCTGATTCACTTTGTTACACAGCAGAAACTAACACACCAATGTAAAGCAATTATACTCCAATAAAGATGTTAAAAAAAAAAAAGAACATGCTTAGCTACCAATCAGATCTTCCCCACTGGGGAACTGCAGTGTGGGAAGTACAGGAAAAAAGCTTTTTGTGTGGACCTGAGATGAAATCCTCCAGTTCAAACTAAGTGACCTGCGGGTGGCCTAGGGCAAGGCACCTCTTTGCTTTCACATCTTCAGAATGGAGATAATTCTGCTGTTCTCTCTAGCAAGGCTGGAGAAGAATTAAATCAATTACTATAGGCAGAACCCCTGAAACTCAGTAAATGTCTCTTCACTTCCCCCCAACCAGCATAAACTAATGTGAGCTCATTGTGTAGACAGACATTTTACCCAAAGCAAGGGTAAAAATCAGTCCGTGGGCCCCAATATTCATAAAGCTTTTCAAGTGTTTAAATAACATCTTCCCATCACCATCTTCATAACCCTCTGTCCCCTCAAAGATCCTGGAGACTCAAGTTAGAACCGCTTATTAAGACCCTTTTATTTCCTTCTGCCTCACTATGACAGGCCACACAGGAATTTATGTAAGAGACAGCTTAAGCTTTCAGAGTTTCAAACATAATCATTTCATGAAGAAAAAGGTTACAATAAAAGTGATGCAGGCACAGCCCTGGAAGTAGACCCCAGGCACTGGGTGCTAGGTGAGCGGGTCCCGACAACGGGTTGAAAAAGACCCAGGGAGGAGGAGGGCCTGATATCACGATGGAATTGTGGCATCAACTCACAGCGTTAAGATTAGATGGGAATTTAAACATCATCTCTCCCAACCCTTCATTCTACACAGGAGTAAAGCCCTTAGGATGGGGCTTTGTAAAGATCACAAAGAAGTTAGTGACACAGCTGGGTACAAAATCCAAATCTCCTAAGTAGAGAGAGTGAGAACCTCTGATATATGAAAGAGCGGGGATTTCAAACCAGCAAGGAAAAGAAGGATTAGCCAGTAAATAGCATTGGGATAACCGGCTGGCCATTTCAGAAAAGCAAAAATAAAAGCTAGCTTCCTATATCACTTCCTACATTAAAAATTCCAGAGAATTTTTTTCAAATGTAAAAAATTAAAGAAATAAAATCATAGCAGTAACAGAAAAGAATGGGTTAATCATTTTATGATCTTGGAGTGGAAGCCCTAAAGAAGAGAGTGATAAATTTGACGACATAAAATGTTTATACTTCTGTACAAGAAAACAAAGTTAAAAGAACACAAAAACTTAGGAGAACATTGGCCATTCATTTGCTAGACAAAGGGCCAATTTCCTTACTATAAAATTTTACAAATCAGATTGAGATTTTACAAATCAATAAGGAAACACACAACCCAATAGAAGTGCTAATGTCCAATAAGTAGACTTCAATATGCTCAATTACACTCATAATTAAGAAAATACAAATTAAATCAACTTTGGGATACCACTGCATATCCCTATCAGTTTGGCAAAATACGTAAAGTTTAATAATCCTCACTATTGTCAAAGATGAAGAGAAATAGGCACATGTCATCCACTGTGGGAGTATAAATCAGTCCAGGTGTTTAGAAGAACAGTTTGGGAAAGTCTACTCCCTCAACTCAAGGTGCAAATACCAGCATCTTTTTCATTTTTATACACATATGCTCTCATGTGAGTGTCCAGAATCTCCTTCCTGACAGCCTGCCCCAATTTTCTACAAGTTTCAGTCAGAGGGAGAGGATGGCTGTCAGCCCTGCTCACAATTTCCTGCTAAAAGAGAACTGAAAACTAGACGTACCCGCTCCCATGGTTGCTTCTCATTCACCACAGCTCCAAGTCACTGATGAAGGCTAGTTCTGGAAAATTCCTCAGACAGTTCTTGCCCACTGCTCGCCTTGCCCTTGTGGTCCCTGCCTCGGTCACTGGGATTCTTCGAGAGTGGGAGATGCCCGCCTCCATGTCAGCTCAGGGAAGAGGGCTCCTGGTCACACCAGGGCCCTCGAAGCCAAAGCCCTTAGGTTTTCCTTATACGGCTCTTCTGCTTCCACAGGGCTGGACGATGCCCCCTTGTGAAGAGGGGGAGGGCCAGGGTCTGTCCATCCTGGGCTGCGTGTGGCGGAGCTTCTGGCACCAGTGGAAACATGTCCCACAGGATTTGGGGCTGAAGGAGGCAGTGTACAGAGTGTGGTGGCAGATCTGGCCCCTACTGGAGTATGTGGTGTTGGACCCTCTTCTAGATACCAGTGATTCTGTGAAAATCTGTGAGCTCCAGTGTTATAGCCAGACCAGAGGGCTCCACCCAGGGCCAGGATCCCAGCTGTTCTCTGAGCTCTCATAGCCACGTCCCCAGAGAGCAAGGGAGCCGCAGGAGGGCTGGATCCTGCACACTCTTACTCTTCCCCATCACTAGGCTGAAGCTAGGGCCACCAAGGTCCACCCCAAAAGCTCCCCTGACTCTGAACCTCAGGGAGAAGATGAGCACAGGATAAAAAGGAAAGCGGAACAGAACCCCCTGCCTCCCAGACAGGCTGCTTACATCCTGGCCTAACTCCTCCCCACGGCTTCCCCCCCACTCCCCCCACCCCCTACCCCCCACTCCATTAGACCTTTCATCCATGGTAGGGACCCAGCCTGGGGCACATCTGCAGATTTCAGATCTGTCCCTCAAGATGTGCTTCAGGGTGAGAGCAACTGGAAGCTGCCTTCACTGAAAAGAGAGCAGTGCATCTAAGACAGGGCTCTCCCTTAAACCAGAAATGTGATTTGTAGCAATTTGCCTTAAAGATACACTGGAACGACTGCACAAAGATAGCCATGGTAGCATTGTGAGTAAGAGTGGAAAACTGGAAACAACCAGTAAATAAATACGAGAGCGGTTAAATAAATTATAGTATATCCATACCACACAGTGCCACGCAGCATTCAAAGGAAGGAGGTGGATTTATGTTTACCAATGTGGAAAGATGCGCAAGATACTTTAGTGAGAAAAAGCATACTGGAAAGCAGTATTATAATATCCTCCTATATTACTTTTTAAGAGATTCTCTATAAAAATAAACACTATAGGCCAGGCACTCTGAGTGCAGAGCTTTACATATATGAACTCCATTAACCCTTGTAACAACCCTGTGGGGTAGGTGTCCATTTTACACAGAGGAAAACTGAGGCACAGGCAAGTTATATAACTAGGGTAAACACATAAAGCTGCAGGGATGAAGAGTTATTATGGGAACCCAGGCAGGCTGGCTCCGGAGTTCAGCATCTTAGCACCACACTGCGTTTTTCTGGGAAGGTGGGTCTGCCTGCCCTTGTCCGGAAAGAAACCCAAGAAAACTCTTAGCGTCAGTTACCTTCAAGAATCAAGAGTGGGAGGGCTCCCCTGGTGGCGCAGTGGTTGAGAGTCCGCCTGCGGATGCAGGGGACATGGGTTCGTGCCCCGGTGCAGGAAGATCCCATATGCAGCGGAGCGGCTGGGCCCGTGAGCCATGGCCGCTGAGCCTGCGCATCCGGAGCCTGTCCTCCACAACGGGAGAGGTCACAACAGTGAGAGGCCCGCGTACCGCAAAAAAAAAAAAAAAAAAAAAAATTAAGAAGAAGCACCTCAGCCCAGGAGCTTTCCCCAAGGCCCTCACTTCCACTCCTCCCCAGCAAGACCGAGTTTGGTGCCCTTCCTCCGGCTCCCATTAACCCTGCGTGTACCTCCTCCTAGGGCTTCACACCTCGATTTTTGAGTGCCCAGCATGCACACCTGTCTCCTGTGTGTCCATTTTGCTTCCCAGGCAACTAGCACAGGACCCTGCATAGTAGAGATGCTCAGGAACTAACAGACAACATTCAAAATAATAGCAAGCCCTGCCATATGCCAAGGCACTCATCTTAATCCTTTACAGGTATGGCTCTCAATGAATCCTCACAGAGCCCTGTCACGGAGGAACTATAATTATAGTTCTATCCGAGAGCTTTTTTTTTTTTTTTTTGCGGAACGTGGGCCTCTCACTGCAATGGCCTCTCCTATTGCGGAGCCCAGGCTCCGGACGCGCAGGCTCAGCGGCCATGGCTCATGGGCCCAGCCGCTTACGCGGCATGTGGGATCTTTCCGGACCGGGGCACGAACCCGCGTCCCCTGCATCGGCAGGCGGACTCTCAACCACTGCGACACCAGGGAAGCCCTATCCAAGAGCTTTTTAAAGGCACAATGTAATTATGTCATTTGCCTAAATTCATACAGCTGGAAAGTAGTAGGGGTCAGACGTAGATCCAGGCATCTGACCCCAGAACCAAGGGCTTAACCCTTGTGCTATAGCTGCCTCTTGAACAGAGAAGTAACCTAGCTCCAGGCTTAGTTCTACGACACCCCTCCCCAAACCATCCCCTTAACTCTGACTTAGGAAGGTAGCACCCATGAAATTTATATTTGGGGGCCACACACTAATGCCATTACATTGTTTCATCAAAACTCACATAGGGGAAGCCAGATATTGTTCATTTGTGTTACCCCAGTGATCAGCCAGAGCCGAGAACCCAGGAGCAGGCACTAAGGTGAGTGTTTTCTGAAGGAAGGAAGGAAAGACGGAAGAGAGAGACGGCTCCGCTATCCCCCGTCTCCTCCGTACCTGTCAATGGGCGCGCGCGCACACACACACACACACACACACACACCCCCTTAGATCTCACCTCTTCTGAGTATTTTAGCTGTCAGGGGGAAAACGACTTTAAAACAGCATCTCAGCCTCTTTCCTTTGGTTTTTCTTTGTAAAGAGAATGGGATAGTCCTTCGGTATTCCTAGCTGCATCAAAGCTCCTCAAACTGACGCTGCAGCACCACCTTGCGTTCAAAGGCCATTACGCCACCCCAGCTGAACCAGGTAAACAGGGTGACAGTCTCCTTTTCCCTTGATTCATGTTAATGATCACACACACGCTGTCACAGACACCCGCCCCTTATAAAATACCATCGTGTGGTGGGCACAGCGTGCTCTGATTACATTCCCCTCATTAAAGAACTTGCCACCCAGCTTCTGGCAGTGTTCAGCTGTAGACAGCCTCCAGGTGTCAGCCCCAGGAATTGCGTCTGCTGCAGAGAATTGCCTGGCCCAAGGTCATGCCCTCCCCAGGGTGACCCACATACAGTGACCAACTGATGCAGTGGGGTAAGGATCTGGCCATCTCTGCCCAGCACAGAATCTGCCTCTGCAACACTGTGCCTCCGAAATGCAGAAGTATTCCTGTTTACCCATCTATTCAAGCATTTATCAAGCCTGCATGTATGAAGGAATGAATTAGAAGATCTAACTCTATTTCTGTAATCTGGAGCCCAAACTAAATGTAGCTCCTGGTTCTCTCAGCTAATTAGGAGGCAGGTGAGACTACATATAAAGTAGGTGAATCCATTAATAGCCCCAAAAGCCTCTTTGAGAGCCTGGAGTAACCAAAAGAAATAGGACATCAGGTCCACATAGCCTTATATTTTACCGGTCATGTGACCTACCACTCATTGGGGAAAAGGGCTATACATTTCCCACACAGATTCAAAGAGTGCATTTTGAAGATACTTATTTAACTTAGAGTGGGCAGCATTTCATAACCCCCTCCTGGCTTTAGTCCCTTTCCATAATCACAGCAACTAAGAGTGTTCTCAGAGAAGTATCAGCTGCCACCAATACCCTGACCCCTAATTCAGAGACGCAGGTCCTGGGAGTTCCCCACCCATCTTCTAAATGGGAGTTCCTCACACCCTGAATCATGCATTTCAACATTAGGGCACGAAAGCATCTTTATTCATGGCCAGCCTTGTGAATACTGATACTGTATAGACTCTCCATACCACCTAAAGGGAGGAGAAAGCCAGACATTCTAAGGCCATGCATGTTGTCACTAGTAGCTCTGAATAGCTAACAAAACGCAGAAGTATAAGAGCTCTAACGCTACTGAGTGGACACCCGTTGTTCTGTTTAAATAGACACCCGCCCACTTTACACATTTGGGGCTTCTTCTTCTGGGAAATATTCTCCCCCTGCTCTAACCTCATGGTTCACAGGAGTTGTTGTGTCTGGACATGATTACATCACCTTCATCAGCACTGCCATTGGGGAGCAACCGCACCTTTGCCAGCTGCTTCAGGAGAACTATAGCAGAGTGCCTTCTAGTAAGAAGTAAACATAAGCAGCAGGGGCTGGTTTTGTTACACTCTAAACAAGTCATTTACCTCTCTGGGCCTTCTTCATTTGAACCAAGAGATAAAATTGTAGCCATCTGATGGCCTGCGATGTGTCAGGTGCTGTGCTTGGGCTTTACTTACACTGCTGACCTTACTTCTCTCCACTACTCAGCCAGGCAGCTATTATTTATTCCCATTTTACAGATGAGGAATTGGAGGCCCAGAGAGGTTAGGTAACTTGCCCAAGGTCACACAGCTGGGAACTAGCAGAGCTCATATTTGAACCTCAGTTTATGTAACAACAAAACCCAGCCTCCTGATAGCTTACAATATAACTTCCAGATGAAGAATCAGGAGTGATGAGGAGGGCATAGTGACAGATGCTGTTGGGAGTTAACTCAAGGACAAATCCCCTGGATTTTGTTAGCAGAAAGTCACAGGTGGTTTCAGACAGAAGAAACTATTTAGGTGTGGATGGGGAGATTCAGGGATGGCGTGGGCAGTGTCCTTTAAGAAAGAGATGGTGTAGGCGGAGGGTAGACATAGCAGGTAACAAGAACATCTTCAGTGAGTTTTACACTTGAAGGAAAGAGGGCAGTACAGGGAAGCCCACATATAGGTGGTGGATTCAAAAGAATATTTTTTTAGAAGTGAAGAGAACTGAGAGTATTTGAGAGTAGGTGGGAAGCAGCACTTGGAAAGAGAGCTTGAGAAACAATTTAGAGCAAAGGGCTATTTTGAGAAGTGACAGTGCTGAGAAAGCATGAACTTTAGGGTCCCAGAGGAAAGAGTGCAAGATTCAGAATCAGATTGCTCAGTTTGACTCCATTTTGGGAATGCCACATAGGATGTGATTTTTCTGTGATCAAAATGTGTGGTTCTGATTAAATTCCTTCACCTCCCTATGTGGCAATTTTGCTTCTATAAAATGGACATAAGAATAATATCTTAAAGGGTTATTGTGAAGAATATAAGAGTAAATACAAATAAATACTTTAAAACAGTGTGAAAAAAAAAAACCCAGCCTCCTTACTCACCCCTCCCCCATTGCTGTCTCTTAATACCACCACACAAGTTCTTGAAAGAGTGAATGTGAAAGCCCTGCTTTCACAGGAGAGTGCCTGCACATCACAGGCACTCAATAAATGCTACAGGGAATGAAGCTGAAATAGAATAGTAGCTGTTCACTGAAAACTTGCACAATGGATGGTACAGCACAGCTCACCACCATCACGTGTTTGAATCTGTCAGTCAAGATGGTTAACCTACCGTGAATTTGGAAGAGGCAGTGCGTGCTCCCTCACCAAAGATTCTGTCCAGAATGCTGTGTCAGGTGCTACTTAGACCCCAGCAACCTTGAGAGTTGCTCCCTGTCACTCCCGCACTTTGATTCCTTGAATACCAGCTTCCTTTGCCTCGGGTGCCAGGTTTACAGGTCTCTGTGTCTTTTCATCATATCCCTCCACCTCTGTGATTGATGCTTTTAGAAAGAACGGTCCTCCTCTCAGCCACTAATTGCCTGAGTGTCAGGAATCTCTTCTGTGGTCTTGGGAAAGCCAGTGAGTCGTCACTCACCCCCCACCTCAACCTCCTTCTAAGGCAAACCCGAAGCAGTTTCCCAAACAATAGTATTTTATTGACAGGTTTCTGCAACCCAAGATGGTGAAGTGTCTCTTAACTGACCTAAGAAATCAGAATATGGAAGAGAATAGTATTAACGGTCCACAGCCAGCATATGTGACATCTGATGAGGATCATTTTTTAACACCTCCCTCCTCCATAAAATAACTTCATTTTTAGTAATAATTATGAAAGAAAACAAATAATCAGGATGATCAGACAAGGAATGCAAGCAGTGACAAAAATTTTGTACCATATATATGTATGTATATTCATGACAGTAAAAAATTTTAAACTGACATAAATATTAAAGTAGAAAAGGAGGATAATTACTTCACTTTCTTTTTAAAGGAGAGGGAGGTAAATGCATGAAGAAAAGTTCCCAGTAAAGTGAACCCCACGATATTCCAAGAATGATTTGCACAGAGAAGGAAAGAAATGAAGTAACTCAAGTTCTGTTTATTCATTTTACAATCACTGTGCTATCTGTTTTTTATTTTTAGTCTACTTGCTTAAGTGCAGAAATATGTAGGACCACAGGGAACTCTGCCCAAAACGGGCTGGAACAATTTCACATCATTATGAATTACTTTCCAAACTCACACCTGTAACTGAGTCCACATGTGTTAGGAGCTGACTGAATAACTGGAAAGTCTCTGAATTAACTTCCACGTAAATTACAATTTTAGATAAAAGATAAATAACAAAAGTATACTAGATGGAGCATAAATATACGTGTGCATACAGCAAAGGAAACCATCAGCAAAATGAAAAGACAACCAACAGACTGGGAGAAAATATTTGCAAACAGTGCAACCGAGAGGGGTTAATATCAAAAATATACAAATAGTTCATACAACTCAATATCAAAAAAAAAAAACCCAATCAAAAAATGGGCAGAAGACTTAAATAGATATTTTTCCAAGGAAGACATACAGATGGCTAACAGGCACATGAAAAGATGCTCAACTTCTCTAATTATTAGAGAAATGCAAATCAAAATCACCATGAGGCATCACCTCACACCTGTCAGAATGGCCATCATCAAAAAGTATATAAATAATAAATTCTAGAGAGGGTGTAGAGGTAAGGGGTCCCTCCTACACTATTGGTGGGAATGTAAATTGGTGCAGCTATTATGGAGAACAGTAGGGAGATTCCTTAAAAAACTAAAAATAAAGCTACCATAGTATCCTATAATCCACTCCTGGGCATATATCCAGAAAAGAAGAAAACTCTAATTCGAAAAAGACACATGCACCCCAATGTTCACAGCAGCACAATTTACAATAGCCAAGACATGGAAACAACCCAAGTGCCCATCAACAGATGATTGGTTTAAGAAGATGTAGTACATATATACAATGGAATATTACTCAGCCATTAAAAAAAGAATGAAATATGGTCATTTGCAGCAACATGGGTGGACCTAGAGATTATCCTATTAAGTGAAATAAGGCAAGCAGAGAAAGACAAATACTGCCTGTTATCACTTATATGTGGAATCTAAAAAATAATACAAATGAATCTATATACAAAACAGAAAGAGGCTCACAGACATAGAAAACAAATTTATGGTTACCATAGGGGAAAGGGAGGTGGGGTGGGAGTAAATTAGGAGTATGGGATTAACAGATACAAACTACTATACATAAAATAGATAAGCAACAAGGATTCCCTATATAGCACAGGGAACTATCTTCAATATCTTGTAATAACCTATAGTGGAAAACAATCTTTAAAAAATGTATATATACACAACTGAATCACTGTGCTGTATGCCTGAAACTAACACAATATTGCAAATCAACGATACTTCACTAAAAATATGTGGGTGTGTGTGTGCATATTGAAATTATTCAACCTCCACAGTATCCACAGCAAAGGTTTTTTTTTTTTTCTTTTCTTCCAGGGACCAGTATTTTGTAAGTGACATTGTTTAGAATTGCTAGTTTATGATGACAATAAAAAGCAAACCCATTTCCAGACAGCTCTGTTACTGTTTATAAATCCTCTCCTTATTGCTTACACATGCAGCAGGTACCCAACAGCCCCACCTTTGGTACCACTGTCGATGGACACTGTTTTTAGATTCCTGCTTTGTGCCACCAATGGTGCTACAAACTTTAAATATATTAGCTCATTTAATCCTCACAACACTCATTAAAGGAGTTAATATATTCAGGATGTTGCCAAGCATACAGTGAGGCCTCGAAAAATCTTTGTTCTCATCTTCATCATCATCATCATCAATCCCACTTAATCATTTGAAATTGAGTCACAGAGAGGCTAAGTAACTTACCCAATGTGACTCAGCTAATAAGTGCAGAACCAGAATTTGAATTTCAATCTACCTGACTCCAAAAGTGAGTCCTGGCGGCAACGCCATTTGGCTAAACATTTGCAGGCTAGGTATTGTGTAGCAGGAGAAGCTGCCTACCTGGGAGTGATTCAATAGATCCCCAAAACTTCAGTTTGCTGCTCAGTCCCTCTCACACTAGCTTTTTGTGATATCTGAAATTCAGCCATTCACCCCTCTTTTCAATTTTAAGTAACATTCTTAGCATTTATTAGAGTGAGTGTGATGTTAAATAAGTCTGTGATCATTAGATAAATGTGTGTCCCCCATAGGCTGACAGCTGCAAGAGGGCAGGGTGGGACCACATCTGCTTTGCTTCCAGAGTGTCCCCAGCACCTAGCTTAGGTCCTAAGATATCATAGGCACCAAAAATGCCTGTGTGGTATCCAAACATTGGCATTTAAGTCTCCAATACTGATATATCCCTCATTCAAAAGATCCAAGAGCCTCAATGAACTTCAATTCAGCATTTACAGTGTCAGGTACTGTAAAAGGAAATGAAGGAAGAGAATATTAAGCAAAATTGCTGCTCTTAAAAAACTTGCATTCTAGCAAGAGACAGGAATATAACCTACAGGGCTGGATATAATTTGCTTTCAGTCATTTTCATGTGCCAGGTACCACAACCTAATTTCTTTCCTACACATGGTTCTGGAAGCTGTTTTTGTTTCGGTTTGGTTTGGTTTGATTTTTTATTGAAGTATAGTTGATGTACAATATTATATAAGTTACATGTGTACAGTATAGTGATTCACAATGTTTAAAGGTTATATTCCATTTATAGCTATTATAAAATATTGGCTATATTCCCTGTGTTGTACAATATATCCTTGTAGCTTATTTTATACATAGTAGTTTGTACCTCTTAATCTCCCTAGGCTGCCCTGCCTTTCCTCTCCCCACTGGTAATCACTAGGCTGGTCTCTGTATCTGTGAGTCTGTTTCTTTTTCTGTTATATTCATTAGTTTGTTGCATTTTTTGGATTCCACATATAAGTGACATAAAGTCTGTTTTCTTTTCTTGCCAGTCCGCATGCTTCTCTCTCTCTCTTTCAATATGAGGGTAGCTACCTTGAGATCATCTGAAAGAAAAGGCTGAGTGTGAAAATAACACCCTTAATTTGGCATTTGCCTAATGTTCCTTTATTTAATGAAGAAACTTTCATGCAACAAATAATTCAAAATTTCTCAGTCATATATTCTTCCGTTGCATAGAACAGACCCCCTTTTATGGACCCCTGAACTGTTAAAAGAACAAGAAATAAACTTCTATAAGTCAGAAAGAGAAAGAGAAGTACCATACGATATCACTTATATGTGGAATTTAAATTATTACACAAATGAACTTATCTACAAAACAGAAACAGACTCACAGACATAGAGAACAGGCTTGTGGTTGCCAAGGAGGAAGGAGGGGAGGGGAGGGAAGGATTGGGAGTTTGGGATTAGCAGATTCAAACTGTTATATATAGAATGGATAAACAACAAGGTCCTGCTGTATAGCACAGGGAACTATATTCAATGTCTTGTGATAAACCATAATGGAAAAGAATATAATAAAGAATGTATATACATGTATAACTGAATCATTTTGGTGTACCATAGAAATTAACATTGTGAATCAACTATACTTCAGTAAAAAAGGAAATAACTTTTATTACGTTGAACCATCACATGCATGGAGCTTTTTGTTACCAGAACCTAACCTACACATACTAAGTTTAAAACTGCCTATAGTATAAAGCAGAATGCAGTAAATGCTAAGTAAGTAGGGATATACGTCATACACTTAGCAGAGGTGAAGAAATGATGATATTTTCTGATCAATATTTATTGTCCTGTGCATCAGATTTTATCCTCACAATAACATCACTGAGTATATTTTATCTCCTTTGTATAGCTTGGGAGACTGAGATTAGAAAAATTAAGGAATTTGCACAACTTCACAAAGCTAACTATTTGTAGAAGTAAGATATAAATTTAAGTGTCACCTCAAAACCCTCAGTCTTTCCAAGACACCATGTTACCCCTTGTACTGGAGGTCAAGGATGACTTGAAAGGGAGTTAGTATATGAACTGGGCCTGAAACAATGAAAAAAGTGTACAAACCAAGTATCAGAGGGATCTAATTGATAACACACTTTTATGCAAATTAAGCTTTGCCTGAGTGACCAAGAGTTATTTTGTGGTGCTTACAAAATTGGAAACAAAACTTGTTTAATACATAAAGCTACTTTCTGGAGAGATAATCAGTATTCTCAAGCTGAGCATGCATTTGTCCTCTTCTAGGTGGATAAGTTGCTGGGGTGATGGACCATCCACCATCTGTCTGGGTAAATAATAACTGCCAAAAACCAGGGGCTGAAGCTCTTAGCAGAGTAAGGACACTCTAAGAGCAGCAGTCGGCTTGAGCCTCCTCCTAGAGAACATTCCAAGTAAGGGGACTAATTAGGCTTCTGTTAGATTCCAGTGGGATCCATTAAAAGAAAATCTTGTAAAATATTGTATCCCGGAACATATACTTGGATAATCCAGAAAAGTAACCTAATTAAGAGATTAAAAGCTCATTGAAGTAGATTCCAGAACAGAATTGTTTCTGTCAAAACAACTTGGGGGAGAGAGGATCTTCAAGATGGCAGAGGAGTAAGACATGGAGATCACCTTCCTCCCCACAAATACATCAAAAGTACATCTTCATGTGGAACAACTTCTACTGAACACTGGCAGAAGACCTCAGACTTCCGAAAAGGCAAGAAAATTCCCACGTACCTGGCTGTGTGGCTGACAGGGTCTTGGTGCTGTGGCCAGGTGTCAGTCCTGAGTCTCTGAGGTGGGAGAACAGAATTCAGGACATTGGACCACCAGAGACCTCCCGGCCCCAAGTAATATCAATCAGCAAGAGTTTTCCCAGAGATCTCTATCTCAATGCTAAGACCCAGCTCCACTTAACAACCAGCAACCTGGTCTCTAGGGCTGGACACCCAACACCAAACAGCTACCAAGACAAGAACACAACACAACCCATTAGCAGAGCGGCTGCCTAAAATCATAATAAGTTCACAGACACCCCAAAACACACCACCAGACGTGGTCCTGCCCACCAAAAAGATAAGATCCAACCTCATCCACCAGAACACAGGCACCAGTCCCCTCCACCAGGAAGCCTACACAACCCATGGAACCAACTTTACCACTGGAGGAAGACACAAAAAACAATGGGAACTATGAACCTGCAGCCTGTGAAATGGAGACCCCAAACACAGTAAGTTAAGCAAAATGAGAAGACGAGAAATATGCAGCAGATGAAGGAGCAAAGTAAAAGCCCACCAGACCAGGGCTTCCCTGGTGGCGCAGTGGTTGGGGGTCCACCTGCCGATGCAGGGAGCACGGGTTCGTACCCCGGTCTGGATGGATCCCACGTGCCGCGGAGCGGCTGGGCCCATGGGCCATGGCCGCTGGGCCCGTGCGTCCAGAGCCTGTGCTCCACGGTGGGAGAGGCCGCAGCAGTGGGAGGCCCATGTACCGCAAAAAAAAAACAAACAAAAAAAAACCCCCACCAGACCAAACAAATGAAGAGGAAATAGGCAGTCTACCTGAACAAGTATTCAGAGTAATGACAGGAAAGATGATCCAAAATCGTGGAAATAGAATGGAGAAAATACAAGAAATGTTTAACAAAGACCTAGAAGAACTAAAGAGCAAACAAACACTGATGAGCAACACGATAAATGAAATTTAGAATTCTCTAGAAGGAATCAATATCACAATAACTAAGGCAGAAGACAGATCAGTGACCTGGAAGATAAAATAGTGGAAATAACTACCACAGAGAATAATAAAGAAAAAAGAATGAAAAGAATTGAGGACAGTCTTAGAGACCTCTGGGACAACATTAAGTGCACCAACATTAAAATTATAGGGGTCCAGAAGAAGAAGAGAAAAAGAAAGAAACTGAGAAAATACTTGAAGAGATTATAGTTGAAAACTTCCCTAATATGGGGAAGAAATTAGTCAATCAAGTCCACGAAGAGCAGAGAGTCCCATACAGGATAAATCCAAGGAGAAATATGCCAAGACACATATTAATCAAACTATTAAAAATTAAATAAAAGAAAAAATATCAAAAGCAGCAAAGGAAAAGCAACAAATGACATACAAGGACATCCCCATAAGGTTGACAGTTGACTTCTCAGCAGAAACTCTGCAAACCAGAAGGGTGTGGCAGGACATATTTAAAGTGATGAAAGGGAAAACCTACAACCAAGATTACTCTATCCAGCAAGGGTTTCATTCAGATTTGACGGAGAAATTAAAACCTTTACAGATAAGCAAAAGCTAAGAGATTTCAGCACCAAAAAACCAGCTTTACAACAAATGCTAAAAGAACTTCTCTAGGCAAGAAACACAAGAGAAGAAAAGTCCTACAAAAACAAACCCAAAACAATTAAGAAAATGGTAATAGGAACATACATATTGATAATTACCTTAAATGTAAATGGATTAAATGCTCCAACCAAAACACACAGACTGGCTGAATGGATACAAAAACAAGACCTGTATATATGCTGTCTACAAGAAACTCACTTCAGACCTAGGGACACATACAGACTGAAAGTGAGAGGATGGAAAAAAGTATTCTCATATTACACAAAATAGACTTTGAAATAAATACTATTACAAGAGACAAAGGAGGACACCACATAATGATCAAGGGATGAATCCAAGAAGAAGATATAGCAATTGTAAATGTCTATGCACCCAACATAGGAGCACCTCAATACATAAGGCAAATGCGAACAACCATAAAAGGGGAAACCAACAGTAACACAATAATACTAGGAGACTTTAACACCCCGCTTTCACCAATGGACACATCATCCAAAATGAAAATGAATAAGGAAACACAAGCTTTAAATGACACATTAAACAAGATGGACTTAATTGATACTTATAGGACAGTCCATCCAAAAACAACAGCACACACACTCTTCTCAAGTGCTCGTGGAACATTCTCCAGGATAGATCATATCTTGGGTCACAAATCAAGCCTTGGTAAATGTAAGAAAATTGAAATACTATCAAGTATCTTTTCCAACCACAACGCTATGAGACTAGATATCAATTACAGGAAAAAAACTGTAAAAAATACAAACACATGGAGGCTAAACAAGGCACTATTAAATAAGCAAGAGATCACTGAAGAAATCAAAGAGGAAATCAAAAAATACCTAGAAACAAATGACAATGAAAACACGACGGCCCAAAACCTATGGGATGCAGAAGAAGCAGTTCTAAGAGGGAAGTTTATAGCAATACAATCCTACCTCAAGAAACAAGAAAAATCTCAAATAAACAACCTAACCTTACACTTAAAGCAATCGGAGAAAGAAGAACAAAAAAACCCCAAAGTTAGCAGAAGGAAAGAAATCATAAAAATCAGATCAGAAATAAATGAAAAAGAAATGAAGGAAGCAATAGCAAAATTCAACAAAACTAAAAGCTGGTTCTTTAAGAAGATAAAATTGATAAACCATTAGCCAGACTCATCAAGAAAAAAAGGGAAAAGACTCAAATCAACAGAATTAGAAATGAAAAAGGCAAAGTAACAACTGACACTGCAGAAATACAAAAGATCATGAGAGATTACTACAAGCAACTATGTGCCAATAAAATGGACAACCTGGAAGAAATGGACGCATCCTTAGAAAAGCACAAACTTCTGAGACTGAACCAGAAAGAAATAGAAAATATAAACAGACCAATCACAAGCACTGAAATTGAAACTGTGATGGAAAATCTTCCAACAAACAAAAGCCCAGGACCAGATGGCTTCACAGGAGTATTCTATCAAACATTTAGAGAAGAGCTAACACCTATCCTTCTCAAACTCTTCCAAAATATAGCAGACGGAGGAACACTCCCAAACTCATTCAACGAGGTCACCATTACTCTGATACCAAAACCAGAGAAAGATGTCATAAAGAAAGAAAACCACAGGCCAATATCACTGATAAACATAGATGCAAAAATCCTCAACAAAATACTAGCAAACAGAATCCAACAGCACATTAAAAGGATCATACACCATGATCTAGTGGGGTTTATCCCAGGAATGCAAGGATTCTTCAATATATGCAAATCAATCAATGTGATACACAATATTAACAAATTGAAGGATATAAACCATATGATCATCTCAATAGATGCAGAGACAGCTTTCGACAAAATTCAACACCCATTTATGATAAAAACCCTCCAGAAAGTAGGCATAGAGGGAACTTACCTCAACATAATAAAGGCCATATATGACAAACCCACAGGAAACATCATTCTCAATGGTGAAAAACTGAAACCATTTCCACTAAGATCAGGAACAAGACAAGGTTGCCCACTCTCACCATTATTATTCAACATAGTTTTGGAAGTTTTAGCCACAGCAATCAGAGAAGCAAAAGAAATAAAAGGAATTCAATCAGAAAAGAAGTAAAACTGTCACTGTTTGCAGATGACATGATACTATACTTAGAAAATCGTAAAGATGCTACCAGAAAACTACTAGAGCTAATGAATGAATTTAGTAAAGTAGCAGGATACAAAATTAATGCACAGAAATCTCTTGCATTCCTATACACTAAGGATGAAAAATCTGGAAGATAAATTAAGGAAACACTCCCATTTACCATTGCAACAAAAAGAATAAAATACCTAGGAATAAACCTACATAAAGAGACAAAAGACCTGTGTGCAGAAAACTAAAAGACACTGATGAAAGAAATTAAACATGATACAAACAGATGGAGAGATATACCATGTTCTTGAATTGGAAGAATCAACATTGTGAGAATGACTCTACTACCCAAAGCAATTTACAGATTCAATGCAATCCGTATCAAACTACCAATGAAATTTTTCACAGAACTAGAAAACAATTTTCACAATTTGTATGGAAACACAAAATACCCCGAAGAGCCAAAG
The DNA here is from genome assembly GCF_039906515.1 of Pseudorca crassidens. Taxonomy (NCBI): domain Eukaryota; kingdom Metazoa; phylum Chordata; class Mammalia; order Artiodactyla; family Delphinidae; genus Pseudorca; species Pseudorca crassidens. Next base: position 60,793,674 of record NC_090304.1, read on the forward strand.
CAATCTTGAGAAAGAAAAACAGAGCTGGAGGAATCAGGCTCCCTGATTTCAGACCATACTACAAAGCTACAATAATCAAGACAGTATGGTACTGGCACAAAAACAGAAAGATAGATAAATGGAACAGGATAGAAAGCCCAGAGATAAACCCAATAAACCCACGCACATATGGTCACCTTATCTTTGATAAACAAGGCAAGACTATACAAAAGACAGCCTCTTCAGTAAGTGGTGCTTGGAAAACTGGACAGCTACATGTAAAAGAATGAACTTAGAACGATTCCTAACACCATACAGAAAAATAAACTCAAAATGGATTAAAGACCTAAATGTAAGGCCAGACAGTATAAAACTCTTAGAGGAAAACATAGGCAGAACACTCTATGACATAAACCACAGCAAGATCCTTTTTTGACCCACCTCCTAGACAAATGGAAATAAAAACAAAAATAAACAAATGGAACCTAATGAAACTTCAAAGCTTTTTCACAGGAAAGGAAAACATAAACAAGACGAAAAGACAACCCTCAGAATAGTACAAAATATTGGCAGACAAAATCAATATCATAAAAACAAACAACCCAATCCAAAAATGGGTGGAAGACCTAAAGAGACATTTCTCTGAAGAAGATATACAGATTGTCAACAAACACATGAAAGGATGTTCAACATCACTAATCATTAGAGAAATGCAAATCAAAACTACAATGAGGTATCACCTCACACCAGTCAGAATGGCCATCATCAAAAAATCTACAAACAATAAGTGCTGGAGAGGATGTGGAGAAAAGAGAACCCTCTGGCACTCTGTACATTCCTCTGGGAATGTAAATTGATATAGCCACTATGGAGAACAGGATGGAGGTTCCTTAAAAAACTTAAAATAGAACTACCATATGACCGAGCAATCCCACTACTGGTCATATACCTGAGAAAACCATAATTCAAAAAGAGTCATGTACCACAATATTCATTGCAGCACTATTTACAATAGCCAGGACATGGAAGCAACCTAAGTGTCCATCAACAGATGAATGGATAAAGAAGATATGGTGTATATATACAATGGAATATTACTCAGCCATTAAAAAGAATGAAATAAAGCTATTTGCAGCAACATGGATGGACCTAGAGATTATCATACTACACAAAGTAAGTTAGAAAGAGAAAGACAAATACCATATGATAGCACTTATATGTGAAATCTGAAATATGACATAAATGAACATATCTACGAAACAAAAACTGACTCATAGATATAGAGAACAGACTTGCATTTGCCAAGTGGGAGGGGGTGTGCGGGAGGGAAGGTTTGGGAGTTTGGGATTAGCAGATGCAAACTATTATATATAGGATGGATAAACAACAAGGTCCTACTGTATAGTACAGGAAACTATATTCAATATCCTGTGATAAACCATAATGGAAAAGAATATGAAAAAGGATATATACATGTATAACTGAGTCACTTTGCTATACAGCAGAAATTAAACACAACATTGTAAATCAACTACACTTCAATATAATTTTTTTCAAAAGATTATGGTGCAAGGACCCTTTGGTTTTTTAGACCCAAGACCAGGAGAAATGATCACAGTAGTTACTAGGACACAAACCCCAGCATGGCACCACAGAGAGTTTTCCTAATAGATGGTGACAGTAGTAGGGAGTCTCCCACACCACCTGTTAGTAGAACCCATAATCATGGCCCAGTGGGTGGCAGAAGTGAAGCATGTTGTCCAGCAAAGGACCTGACTTCACTAAGCAATGTCACACGGTTGGGCAGCCAGCAGCAGAGAGTAAAGACAAGCTTCAACTTTGTGCCAGGCAATGTCTAGGAAGAAGCTTGGTGGGTGAGAAGCAGAAAGGCTGATATAGAACAAAGTCACAGACACTGCTCCAGATCCAGAGACAGCCATTGGAATCCACACATGCAATATGGCATGGCAGGTAAGGACACAGTTCACAAACTGCAAGTGCATCAGAGTCAGCTGGAGGGCTTGTTAAAACACAGATTGCTGGGCCCCACCCTCAATTTTTCCAATTCATTAGATCTTGGGTGAGCTCTCAATTTTACATTTTTAACAAGTTCCCTGGTGATGCTGCTGCTGCTGGTTGGGATCACACTTTGAGAACCACAATCCTAAGTAATTATATTAGTGTTGCACTGGAAAAGCTACCCACTGAGTAGGCACTGTCCTCATGGGGTGGGGGCTTCTCTGAATCATGAGTCAGGAAATGTAAGAGAGCCAGGGAGTCTCCTTTGCAGTATGCTATCTCTCTCTCCCCATGTATTTTCTCTCCCTACCATATTTATCCTAAAAGGTGTTTGCTGCATTAGTTTGAAATAGACAACTGTTTCTATACCATCAAAAATAAACAATGGAATGGGACTCCCCTGGTGGCACAGTGGTTAAGAAGCCACCTGCCAATGCAGGGGACATGGGTTCAATCCCTGGTCCAGGAAGATCCCACCTGCCGCAGAGCAACTAAGCCCATGCACAACTGCTGAGCCTGCACTCTAGAGCCCACAAGCCACAACTACTGAGCCCACACGCCACAACTACTGAATCCCACGTGCTTAGAGCCTGTGCTCTGCAACAAGAGAAGCCACCAAAATTCGAAGTCCATGCACCGCAACAAAGAGTAGTCCCCACTTGCCACAACTAGAGAAGCCTGTGCACAGCAATGAAGACCCAACACGGCCAAAAATTTTAAAAAAAAATTTTTTTAACATCAGTTGACTGTTAAATAAATAAACATGGAAGAGTGAAATAAATACAAAATACTTTTTTGTTAACGGGGAGGAGGAAAGAAAATTGTATCCATAACTTCTGGGATTTCTGACTCTAGATATCATGATAAAAAAACAGGAAAAGAAAGGGCAAGGGAGCCCAAATAGCACACAGGTGAAACAGACTGAAGCCAGCATAATTTGGTTTACCTAAGCGTGGCACAGGCAAAAAAACACATACATGCTTGCTTACTCCTAGGAATACAGTAGGAGAAGCAGACTGAAACTGCTCATCTCTGGCCAGTTCCCATGACCTTCCCAGAGTGCAGCTTTTACCCTTGCCAAGTGCCTGCCCCAACCCCTGTAGCTCCGCTCAGCTCCCACTACAGCAAAGGCTGTCATTGCTGAGGAACATACGCACTTCGGAGGTATGGAGCTGGCTCAGACCCCGCACTGCATCTGAATAGGGTGAAGGTGGTCATTGCTGGTGCTCACGATGGCAACGGATCAGCAGTCTGGAGCTCTGACTGACATGCCAGTATCATCCCAGTAAGCTCCTTTACCACACAGGGGCCCCACTCAGGTCCCTCATGCCCCAGTACGGCTCCCTTCTGAGGCAAAGTTACCACTGCCAAGAGGGGGGAAGAACACACACTTAGAGATAACAAAACCAGCTTGGATCTGACCCTCAGAGCTTCTGCTCCAACACATTGGGAACTGACCCCATTCCCAATAGGGCAGCAACAGCCACTGAGCATAGGAGAAGCCCTGGCTTACACCTGTATATGTCTCTAGCCCCTCCATCTCCAGCCACACCTCCCACCAAAGTGATAGCTGCCAGCGCACACTAGGGGAAGACATGACCCATGTTCGCTTCAAATCCAGCTCTCTAACCCAAGCCACTGGGCACACACAGACTGTAAAGAGATGCTTCCACACAAGACACCCTTTCAAGACTGGGCGAGGTAACTGTTTCACCTAATTTCATAGAGAAAAAGGAAGTTAAAAAAAATGAGAAAACAGAGGAATCTGTTTCAATAAAAGAACAAGAAAAAAAAAACCTGAAAAAACAACTAATGAAACAGAGATATATAATTTACCAGAAAAAGATTTCAGAGAATTAGTAATAAAAATGCTAACTGAACTTGGGAAAAGAATAGATGAGCATAGTGAGAATTTTAACAAGGAAATAGAAAATATAAAACAGAACCACTCAGAGCTGAAGAATACAGTAAATGAAATGAAAAACATACTCAAAAGAATTAATAACAGAGTAGAAGATACAGAAGAACACGTAAATGAGCTAGAAGACAGAATAATGGAGATCACCCAATCAGAAAAGAAAAACAAATTTTTAAAAATGAAGAGACTTTAAGGGACCTCTGGAACAACATCATGCATACCAACATTCACATTATAGGAGGTCACAGAAGGAGAAGAGAAAGAAAAAGCGGTCAAAAATGTGTTCAGTGAGGGCTTCCCTGGTGGCGCAGTGGTTGAGAGTCTGCCTGCCGATGCAGGGGACACGGGTTCGTGTCCCGGTCTGGGAGGATCCCACATGCCGCGGAGCGGCTGGGCCCGTGAGCCATGGCCGCTGAGCCTGCGCGTCCGGAGCCTGTGCTCCACAACGGGAGAGGCCACAACAGTGAGAGGCCCGTGTACCGCAAAAAAAAAAAAAAAAAAAATGTATTCAGTGAAGTTATGGAAGAAAACTTCCCAAACCTGAAGAAGGAAACAGATAACCCGATACAGGAAGTACAAACAGTCACAAACAAGATAAACCCAGAGACACACACCAAGACATATCATAATTAAAATGGCAAAAGTCAAAGGTAAAGAGAGAATTCTAAAGGCAGCAAGAGAAAAACAAAGAGTCAAATACAAGGGAACCCCCATAAGGTTATGAGCTGATTTTTGCTGCAGAAATTTTGCAGGTCAGAAGAAAGTGGCATTATATATTTAAAGTAGTGAAAGTGAAAAACCCACAACCTAGGATACTTTACCCAGCAAGATTATCATTCAGAATTGAAGGAGAGATAACTTCTCAGACAAGTAAAAATTGAAAGAGTTCATCAACACTGAACATACCCTAAAAGAAATTTTAAAGGGTCCTCTCTATGTAGAAAAGAAAAGGCTATGACAAGAAGCAAGAATCTATAGGACAGGGAAAGTTCCACCAGTAAAGGAAAATATATAGTGAAGGCTGTGGATCAATGACTTAAATAAGCTAGTACAAAGATTAAAAGACAAAAAAATACAAAATCAGCTATAACTTCAATGAACAGTGAAAGAATAAACATGAAGATGTAAAATATGACATCAAAAACACAAAACATGGGAGAGTGGAGTAAAAAAAATGTAGATCTTTTAGAATGTGTTTGAACTTAAATGACTATCAGTTTAAAACAAGTAGATATAGATCAACATACCTGATACCCATGATAACCACAAATCAAAAAACCTACAACAGATAAACAAAAGCTAGAGAGAAAGGAACTTAAGCATTCCATTAAAGAAAATCATCAAACCTCAAGGGAAGAAACTAAATGAAAAAGAAAAGAATAGAGAATAATTGCAAAAACAACCAGAATTCAAGTAACAAAATGGCAATAAGTACACATCTATCAATAATCACTATAAATATCAAGGGACTAAATGCTGCAATCAAAAGACATAGCATGGCTGACTGGTGGGGGAGAGGGAACAAGACCCATCTATTGATATATGCCACTTACAAAAGACTGACTTCAGATCTAAAGACAAAGACTGAAAGTGAGGGCATAGAAAAGGATATTTCATGCAAAGGAAATTGGCAGAAAGCTGGGGTAGCAATATTCATATCTAGGCAAAAGTAGACTTTAAAACAAAGTCTATAACAAAAGACAAAGAAGGGCATTATATAAAGATAAAAATATCAATATAAGAGGATATAGCACTTGTTAACATATATTCACCTAGTATAGGAGCACCTAATTATATAAAGCAAATATTAACAAACATAAAGGGAGAAATTGACATTAATACAATTATAGCAGGAGACTTTAACACTCCACTTACATCAATGGAAAGATCATCCAGGCAGAAAATCAATAAGGAAACAGTGGCCTTAACTGACATATTAGACCAATTGGTCTTTATAGATATCTACAGGACATTACATTCAAAAACAGCAGAATACACATTCTTTTCAAGTGCACATGGAATGTTCTCCAGGATGGCTCACATGCTAGTCACAAAACAAGTCTCAACAAATTTAATAGGATAGAAATTATATCAATTTTATGACCAAAAGGGTGTTAAACTAGAAATCACTTACAGGAAGAAAAATGGGAAAAATACATGGAGACTAAACAATATGCTACTAAAAACCAATGGGTCAATGAAGAAATCAGAGAGGAAATCAGAAAATACCTTGAGACAAATGAAGACAAAAATACAACTTTCCAAAATCTATAGGATGCAGCAAAAGCAGTCCTAAGAGGGAAGTTTATAGAGATACAAGCCTACCTTAAGAAACAAGAAGCAATTCAAAACAACCTAACCTACCATCTAAAGGAATTGGTGGAGGGAGCCCAAAATCAGCAGAAGGAGGGAAATAATAAAGATCAGAGAGGAAATAAATGAAATAGAGACCAAAAAAAAACAGAAAAAAATAAATGAAATCGAGACCTAGTTTTTTGAAAAGATAAGCAAAACTGATAAGCCTATAGCCAGACTCATTAAGAAAAAAAGAGAGAGGACCCAAAATAAACAAAATAAGAAGTGAAAGAGGAGAATTAAAACCAATAACACCAAGATACAAAAAAAAATCATAAGAGAACACTATGAACAGTTATATTCCAAGAGAGTGGATGACCTAGAAGAAATGGATAAATTTCTAGAAACATACACTCTTCCAAGACTTTATCAGGAAGAAATAGACAATCTGAATAGGCCAATCACTAGAAGTGAAACTGAATTAGTAATCAAAAAACTCCCAGCAGACAAAAGCCCAGGACCAGATGGTTTCACAGGGGAATTCTTCCAATTATATAAAGAAAAGTTAATACCTATCCTTCTCAAAGTATTCCAAAAAACTGAAGAGGAGAAAACACTTCCAAATTTATTCTTCAAGGCCACAATTACCCTGATACCAAAACCAGACACAGACACTACAAAAAAAGAAAATTACAAGCCAATATCTTTGTTGAATATAGATGCAAAAATCCTCAACAAGATATTAGCAAACCAAATTTAACAACATATAAAAACGATAATACACCATGATCAAGTGGGATTTATTCCAGGGAGGCAAGGATGGTAGAATTTCCACAAATCAATCAATATGATACACCACATTAATAAAACAAAGGATTAAAATCACATGATCTTCTCAATAAATGCAGAAAAAGCATCTGAAAAAATTCAACATCACTTCATGATTTAAAAAACTCTCATCAAAGTGAGTATGGAGGGCTTCCCTGGTGGCACAGTGGTTGAGAGTCTGCCTGCCGATGCAGGGGACACGGGTTCGTGCCCTGGTCCGGGAAGATCCCACATGGCGCGGAGCGGCTGGGCCCGTGAGCCATGGCCGCTGAGCCTGCGCGTCCGGAGCCTGTGCTCCGCAACGGGAGAGGCCACAACAGTGAGAGGCCCGCGTACCGCAAAAAAAAAAAAAAAAAGTGAGTATGGAGGGAACATATCTCAACATAATAAAGGCAACTCATGACAAACCCATAGCTAACATTATGCTCAATGTGAAAAGCTGAAAGAGTTTCCTCTGAAATCAGAAACAAGAAAAATATGTCCACTCTTGCCACTTCTATTTAACATAGTATTTAACATAAGAAGTTCTAGCCACAGCAATCAGACAATAAAAAGAAATAAAAGGCATCCAAATTGGAAAGGAAGAAGTAAAACTGTCACTATTTGCAGATGACATAATACTATATACTACAGGAAACCCTAAAGCCGCCACTAAAAAACTATTAGAACTAATAAATGAGTTCAGTAAAGTTGCAGAATACAAGATTAATATACAGAAATTTGTTGCTTTTCTACACACTAATAATGAACTATCAGAAAGAGAAAGCAAGAAAACAATACTGTTTAAACTTCATCAAAAAGAATAAAATACCTAGGAATAAACTTAACCAAGGAGGTGAGAGACCTATACTCTGAAAACTATAAAACACAGGAAATAAATTGAAGATGATATGAAGAAATGAAAGATATCCTGTGTTCATGGATTGGAAGAATTAATATGGTAAAAATGGCAATACTGCCCAAAGCAACCTACATATTTAATGCAATCCTTATCAAAATACCTATGACATTTTTCACAGAACTAGAACAAATAATCCTAAAATTTATATGGAAACACAAAAGACCCCAAATAGCCATAAAAATCCTGAGAAAGAACAGAGCTGGAGGAATCACACTGCCTGAATTCAGATTATACTACAAATCTACAGTCATCAAAACAGTATGGTACTGGCACAAAAACAGACACATAAATCAACTGAACAGAGTAGAGAGCCCAGAAATAAATCCACACACTTACGGTCAATTAATCTAGAACAAAGGAGGCATGAATATACAATGAAGAAAAGACAGTCTCTTCAATAAGTGGTTTGGGAAAACTGGACAGCTGTATGTAGAAGAATGAAATTAGAACATTTTCTCACACCATATACAAAAAATAAACTCAAAATGAATTAAAACCCAAATGTAAGATGAGAAACCATAAAACTCCTAGAAGAAAACATAGAACACTCTTTCACATAAATTGTAGCAATATTTTTTTGGGATCTGTCTCCTAAGGTAAAGGAAACAAAAGCAAAAATAAACAAAAGGGACCCAATTAAACTTAAAATCTTTTCCACAGCAAAGGAAACCACCAACAAAACAAAAAGACAGCCTACTGAGTGGGAGAAAATATTCATAAATGATATGATTGATAAGGGGTTAATATCCAAAATATATAAGCAGCTCATATAATTCAACATCAAAAATAACCAATTAAAATATGGGCAGAAGACCTGAATAGACATTTTTCCAAAGAAGATATACAGATGGGCAACAGGTCAACATGAAAAGATGCTCAACATCACTAATCATCAGGGAAATGCAAATCAAAATCACAATGAGATATCACCTCACACCTGTCAGAATGGCTCTCATTAAAAGACCACAAATAACAAATGTTGGTGAGGATGTGGAGAAAAGGGAACCCTTGTACCCTGTTGGTGGGAATGTAAATTGGTGCAGCCACTATGGAGAACAGTATGGTGGTTCCTCAAAAACTAAAAATAGAACTACCATAAGATCCAATAATTCCACGCTGGGTATATATCTGAAGGAAACAAAAACACTAATTCAAAAAGATACATGCACCCCTACTTTCATAGCAGTATTGTTTACAATAGCCAGGATATGGAAGCAACCTAAGTGTCCATCAAAAAATGAATGAATCAAGAAGATGTGATATATATATATATACAATGGAATGTTACTCAGTCATAAAACGGAATTAAATTTTGCTATTTGCAACAGCATGATTGGACCTGGAGGGTATTATGCTAAGTGAAATAAGTCAGACACAGAAAGACAAATACTGTGTGTATAAATGTATACGTGGCATGTAAAAAGTAAACAAACTGGTGAATATAACAAAAAAGAAACAGACTCACAGATATAGAGAATAAACTAGTGGTTACCAGTGGGGAGAGGGGCAAGATAGGGGTAGGGGATTAAGAGGTACAAACTACCACGTATAAAATAAATAAGCTACAAGGATATATTATACCACACAGGGAATATAGCCAATATTTTATAATAACTTTAAATGGAGTATAATCTATAAAAATATTGAATCACTATGTTGCACACCTGAAACTAATATAATATTGTAAATCAACTATACTTCAACTTTTAAAAATGAAGGATCAGCTTTTGAACATAAGGAATCTGAGCCCAGGCCTGGTGCTCTATCCAAATCAGGCAGATATAATTACCAGACTTCATCCTCAGCACCTGTGGAACAATACAGTCTTAATCTGAGTCCACAGTAGCAAAATTCCTTCCTCTCCCTATGGGTTTCCTCAGGCCTAAGATCTAACATCCTCTCTGTGTATAAGGAGAACACAAGAGTAACAGCATCTCAACAAACTATGTTTTCCCAGCTCCATCAGTCAGAGTCTCCACAGTAAACAGATGATATGCTCAAAGGAAGAAAATGAAGAGAGTTTTACAAAGGTCCTACCTAAAGATATGTGGGTGAAAGTAAGGGAACTGGTGATGGATGAAGAGCCAGGCACTAGTTGCAGCAGGAAGGCTTCACCACCCCAGGCATGAAAGAGCCCGGGGAAGAAAAAGAGTGGTAGCAGAACCTGGACCGAGCTGGAGCCCTGGAGTAGGACCACCAAGCAGGAAAAGCAGCCTGTGGTAGGCAAAATTTCTAGGAGTGGCCCCAAGATCTTACACTCTCACCTCCAGAACCTCTAAATGTGATGAGCTATACCTCCTGAGATTGTGTTATATCATGTGGCACCAACGGCCTTAACTAAGGGAGATTACCTAGGTGAGCTGAATCTAATCACACAAGCATTTAAAAGCAGAGAGTTTTCTCTACCTGGTAAGAGAAGAAGGTAGGAGGAGAAGCCAGAAAGACTCAAACTTTGAGGACTTGACCTACCATTGCTGGCTTGAAGGTGGAGGGGTCATGTGGGAAGGATGCAGACAGTCCCCAGGAGGAGTGGGCAGTTGGGCAGCCAGCCAGCCAGGAAACGGGACCTCAGTCCTGCAGTGGCGGGAGCTAGATTCTGCCAGCCTGAATGAGCTTGGAAGCAGACATCCCCACCTCCATCTCGAGCCTCCAGATAAAAACCCAACCCAGCTGACACCTTGATTTCAGGCTTATGAGACCCTGAAGAGAGAACCCAGCTGAGTCCACCTGAGCTTCTGACTTCCAGAACTGTGCGCTGATAAATGGGTGTTGTTTTAAGCCCCTAAATGTGCTGATTTGTTACAGCGGTGATAGAAAACTAAGATACAGCCAAAGAGGAGCACAGCTTCTGCCAGAATCAAAGACCCAGATCCTTGTGGCGGAGGCAGGGAAATAAGTACCCCAACCTCTGTTTTCTCCTCCAGGGCCTCCCATTGGCCAGGCCATTGAGATCACCCCTGATGTCAGTCTCCCAGAGCCTCACTCAGGGAAGGTACCAACAGGTTCCAGGCCCAAGGGTGAATTTGGGTTTTGTAGAGAACAAAGCTTATACAACTTTAGGACCCTCGCACGAAAAAGAATACAAACTTATAAAAAAGGGGGGAAAAATGATGTGATATATACACAGTGGAATACTACTCAGCCTAAAAAGAAATTTTCCCGTTTGCAATAACATAGATGGACCTGGAGGGTATTATGCTAAGTGAAATAAGTCAGAGAAAGACAAATACAGTATAAATTTACTTATAAGTGGAAACTATAAAATACAACAAACTAGTGAATATAACATAAAAGAAAAACGGATTCACAGATATAAAGACAAACTAGTGGTTACTAGTGTGGAGAGGGAAGGGGGAAAGGACAGATAGGGGTAGGGCATTAAGAGGTACAAACTAATACGTATAAAATAAGGTACAAGGATATATTGTACAGCACAAGGAATATAGCCAATATTTTATAATAACTTTAAATAGAATGTAATCTATAAAAATTTTGAATCACTATGTTGTATACCTGAAACTAATATATTGTAAATCAGCTATGCTTCAAGGAAAAATAAGTATTAAAAAAAAAGACAAACTTATGAGATTAATCACCACGCAAATATTTATTTCAAATTTTTAAAAATCACAACAGATGACAGATTTATAAAAGTTATCAAATGCCACAAACACCACAAATTCTAAAAAGTAAATTAATATTTTTCTGAACCGCTCTCAAAATGCTTTTGTCCTACATTTTGGCAGTGGTTTTCTTTAATTGCCCCTTCATATGGCAGTGATATTGTAATCTTATTTTCTATGGAGAAAATAGACAATTTAGTCTTTCCTCTGGCATTGTGATTCATTTATTTTCTCTTGATTTTAGGAAAGTTACTTTCACCCTCACAACTTGTTACTTATAATGTCATGTGAAATTTTAGAATTGCTGTCAAAATTTGGGGAAATCTCTATTAATTTTCTTTCATGTGTGAACTTTAAGATTTCAAGATATTTCAAGAATTTTTGTGCAGTGATTAGTCTTAAACTATCCTTGAATTGTTATACTTGTTAACCAGTTTGCTGTTAATATTCTTGCTGTACTGGTGTATTTTGAGCTGTATGTTATTTTTTCAATGTTAGAATTATTAAGAAATTTAAATCTTTTCTGATGTGTTCATATAATTTACTACTCTTCAGTAAATGGATTACCAAATAATCCAAGAGCCTAATAGTTACGTCTATTTGAAATTTCTCTCTTCTAGTGAATTACTGTTTGGGGCATCATCTGAAAAAAACATTTTGTTTCAACTCACTTCTTGTAGTCAGAATAATTTTTTATTATTTTCCTCATCTTATTTATTACTTTCATATTTGATATTCTGTCATTTTTATCTGTATCTTCTCTCAGTTCTTTGAAAATAACTAACTTTAAATTTGTTAAAATACGGTCATAGGGCTTCCCTGGTGGCACAGTGGTTGAGAGTCTGCCTGCCAATGCAGGGGACACGGGTTCGTGCCCCGGTCCAGGAAGATCCCACATGCCGCGGAGCAGCTGCGCCCGTGAGCTGTGGCCGCTGAGCCTGCGCATCCGGAGCCTTTTGCCCCGCAACGGGAGAGGCCACAACAGTGAGAGGCCCGAGTACCGGAAAAAAAAAAAAAAAAAAAATACGGTCATATCAGAAGTCTGTAATTTCTGTAATTCAACTTTATTGAAATGTTCCAAAACATCTTTCAGAAAAGCAGTTTAAATGCATATTAAAGTTTTATCAATTAACTATTCCAGTCAAAAAAGAGGAGAAATGTAAAATGTTTAGAACTGTATATGCTTTTTAAAAACTACCAAGTATATTTCTGACAAGAGAGAAATTCAATTTTGACAAAGCATCAATGAGAACTGAATACTCTATAGTTTTATATACCTAATGGATTAGAAGAAATTTCCACAGACTGCCTTGTGACTCCACAGAAATCAAACCTTGTTTCTCCTCTACTGCTCATATTTTTCCTGGACCAGGCACTTTAGAACAGATTCTATTATAGTGCAACCTCTAATCGTGCACCTTCTTTTAACAACTGCACAGTGAGTGTATGAGCATTCCTGGAAACCATTCCTATGCTGAACAACTAGCAATAACTTAATTCTCCACGGAAGAGAGAGAAAACCATATAAATATATCCACTAAACTCAGACTACACGTATCCTACTCAACTTCCCATTAAATTCAAAAAATTCCGGGACTTCCCGGGTGGTGCAGTAGTTAAGAATCCACCTGCCAATGCAGGGGACACGGGTTCGATCCCTGGTCTGGGAAGATCCCACATGCCACGGAGCAACTAAGCCCATGCACCCCAACTACTGAGCCTGCGCTCTAGAGCCCACAAACCACAACTACTGAGCCCGTACGCCACAACTACTGAGGCCCGCGCACCTAGAGCCGGTGTTCTGCAGCAAGAGAAACCGCCACAATGAGAAGCCCACGCACCGTGATGAAGAGTAGCCCCTGCTCGCCACAACTAGAGAAAACCCACACGCAGCAATGAGGACCCAACACAGCCAAAAATAAAAAATATATATATAAAAATAAATTTTTTAATAAATAAAAATTATGAGAAAAATTCCCATGGCCTCTCCAATAGAATACAATACAAAAGAAATTGTGATGGAGGGAAGCTGAAAAGGTAGGAGACAGTCATCCTAACCAGCTGCATGCAGTTAAGGATATCTTACTTCTACAAATTGCACAAAACATAACCATATGAATATATTGCCAGGGACACACACAAACACACACACTCACACATGCAGATATACACGCCCTGGGCCTTGGAAGGGTCCTGTGCAAGTGAAGAACCCTAAAGATACAGTTTCATTGGCTTCATGGTAAACCATGGTAAACCTGTCTCTAATTCCCATTGTTGATCTGATTAGCATAACCAGCAGGCACACCTGTATTGGTTAACTTCACTCTAACTTCTGTAACAAACAAATGCAAAGATGACTTACAGCTGAAGCACAATACAGGTTTATTTCTTACTCATATAAAGTCCAAAAGAAGTTTTCTTCATTGACTGGCAGCTGTCCTCTAAATAATGACTTGGAGATCTAGATTCCTTTCATCTTGTGGCTCCACCTTCAGCACATGAATTCCAAGACAGCCATGCCCATTTGCATCAAACCACAAAGGAGAAAAAGCATGGAGGATCACACAAGGGAAGTTTTAGGGGGCCAACCTACAAGTGAAGCACATCACTTTCACTCACATTCCATCATCTAAAACTCAGTCACATGCACGCGTCTAACTACAAATTGGGAGCTGAGAGTGGAAACCGTGCTTTGTAGCAGTTCAGGTCTGCAGGAATTCCCAGCTTTCATTCAGCATCACTCGGCAATCCGGTTTACAAGCAGAGAAGAGGCACAGTTACATCAATCTCCGTTCGGTGGTTGCCAGGGTAGGCACAAATTTAAGAGAGGAAGAAAACAAATGCATCCCTATTACCTCTATGCCAATGAAGCTACTGACGAAAGACAGTCCTTTGCATGTGTCATCACTAGGTGGCTCCTTAGGCCTTTGGATTCCCCAAGTTTTTACCTCAGATGGTTTTCAGCGGTGCAGAATAAAAGGATTTTCCAGTACCTGAACAGAGATGTAAATGGCCCTATTCTTCCTGGTCTCACCCAAAGAATGGGTCTGGGCCTGCCTGCACCTCAGAAAGATTAGCAACTGAGAGAAAAGAGAAGGCAGTGCAGTTACGAATGGCACTGGGAATGTCCACCAGAGGCAGAGACGCTGAGCCCACCAGGCCTGGTTAGAACCCCAGCTCTGCCCCGGATGCTCAGTGGGACATCGCCCCACACTAACTTCATTTCATCCTCGTGAAGTGGAGACTCTAACACTACAGCCATTTAAGACAGGTTTCCAGGGCTTCCCTGGTGGTGCAGTGGTTGAGAGTTCGCCTGCTGATGCAGGGGACGCGGGTTTGTGCCCCAGTCTGGGAAGATCCCACATGCCGTGGAGCGGCTGGGCCCGTGAGCCATGGCCGTTGGGCCTGCGCATCCGGAGCCTGTGCTCTGCAACGGGAGAGACCACAACAGGGAGGGGCCCACGTACCGCAAGAAAAAACAAACAAAACAAAACAAAACAAAACAAAAAGACAGGTTTCCGGCTTTTCCAAGTGCTTTCACAAACACCCTCTATTTTGTCCCCATGGCATCCCACTGAGACAGACATTAGGTATTGTTGGTCCCACTTTGCAGGTGGGGAAACCGAGGGACTAAAATGAAAATTAACTTGCCCGAGGTCACAAGGCAAGTTACAGGCAGATGCAGAATTTGTGATTCTTTCCATTGTTCTGTGCTCTGCATTTTACAAAACACTGCCAATTCTTTGATTCCCTCCCTCTTCACTATGGCATAATGAAGTAAACAGGACAGGTAGTGTCTTCACTATATTCATCTCACAGAGGAAAATACTGAGATTCAGGGAAGTTTAGGAACCTGTCCATTTTGACAGGGCTAAGGCTATAATCCACATTTCCAGATTTCCTCTTAAAACAGCCTTTTTAAACTTACCACCAAACACTTTAATTGGCCCAAAGGCCAATTTTATCCACTTGCTGCCACATAGAGTATAAATATTTAAATTCTTTTTAAATGTTTAGAAAAGAACTATTTCCTCTCTCCCAACAAACATGACCCTATAACTTTGTCCAGTGTCAAGATTAGCCTTAACTTGTACACGCTCCAGTTGTACATTTTGTCAACTATGTGAATAAAGAAAATAGAAAAACAAAAAAGATATTGACAGAGGCTGAGGACCAAGCAGGTAATAGAAGAAGCAGCCAGTCCTCAGCACCCTATGAGAAGCATGTGGCACAGAACAGTGGTCTTCAAAGTGGGCTCCAAGCCTGGCCCAGCTGAACCAGTCACTTCAGGGAGTGTTGGTGGAGCTGGGGCTGTTTTTCAAGCCCTTGCCTCACCACAGGTGATTCTGAAGTTCAGTCAGGACTGAGGACCATTCTGCTCACCATGATTTGCTCTTATGTTGGAAACTTTTCCCTTAGCCGAAAGGAAATGACAAGTCTCATGCAGAAGAAATTATATCAAACTGACCTAGAAGTCAGCTACAAGCATTAGCTTAGAGTTGGGAACCATTAAAGAGCCAACAGGACTTTGATCTTCCTCAGACTCCAGGTGAAATGGAAATAAATTCACAGCTAAGGAGGGGATCGTCTTCTCTGACCCCATGATTTTCAGATTCCGCTAATATTTACTAAACGCCTTGAACGCTGCAGACACTGTGGCAGACTGGCTGTTTACGTTTCAGTTCATCTCACAACCATCATGTGGAGACACCAGTGTCCTCGTTTTATAGATGATACTCAAAAATGGTCAAGTGACTTAACTTACCCAGTGCTTGTAAATAGCAGAGTTGGTTGCATCCTGGTAAGAAACAAGGATACCTACCGTTGCCTGGGAGTCTGCTGTGTTCCTGACCCTTTGCCAATAGCTATATACATGATTTCTTATGGTCAGACCTGCCCTGAACAGCAGGGAATGTTTTTATTCGCACTCTCCAGATGAGAAAACCAACACTCAGAAAGGTTCTGTAACTACCAATGGCATCACTAGGAAAAGGCCGGAACAGAATTCAGCACAGGTCCGCCTGGGTCTGTGCCCAGTGCAGGTCCAGGCGCAACTGGCGTAGCTGTGATTGTTTCCCAAGTCTCCACTGTGTTCCAGCTTGCTCTTGGCCGTTGGTGTGCAGTGGCACATAGGAGCTAAGGTAAGCTCCCCACCCCTACCTCCGCTCAGAGAGAGGACAGTAATTAAGGTCAGACTGCAGGCTCCCTGTTTCCTCATGCAAACGGTGGGGGGGGGGGGGGTGAAGAGCGGCTGCTCTGGCAGCCACCCATGACCCGGGCCTTTGCCAAGGTGATTCAGATTCCGCCCGAGTGCTGGGTTACTGTTCAAACGTGTCCGGGGCTCTCTGGGCACTTTGGTCCCCTGCCACGCAATGAAATCCTGTTGTCACGGGCAGAATTGATTGAGAGATCGGATTCTGAGCAGCACTCCGCACCCAGGACTCGGGCGTCCTGCACCTCCCCGGGCACAAAGCTGACCGCCCGCCATCGAGCCCTCGGAGGGAGGCCCGGCCGGGAGAAGGACCAGTGCGCAGAGCGTGGGCAGGATGCACCACTCCCGCCCGCCGCCGCTGCGAGTCCTTTGTGCCGGTTTCGTTTTGTCTTCTGGGGTAAAGGCTCCCTCCGCCGCCATCGCTTCTTTAGGAACCAGCTCATGTGAAGGGGCCCGTTAGTCACGGATTCCGAGTCATTGTGGAGGGATCGGGCGTTTTCAGTGCCAGAGCTTCCAGTGACCTTTTAAATCCTGAGATGAAAATCTCGGGGCATCCAGAGCCCTTCCTCACGGGATGCAGGGAAGAGAAACGACCGCAAAGTCTGAGGCACTTTTCCTGCTCTCTACTGAGGCCTCTCTGGTCAATAGTAGTTACAATAAGAGTGACAGGTTTATAGGGGTAAGACAGGAATAAAGACACAGACCTACTAGAGAATGGACTTGAGGATATGGGGAGGGGGAAGGGTAAGCTGTGACAAAGTGAGAGAGTGGCATGAACATATATACACTACCAAACGTAAAATAGATAGCTAGTGGGAAGCAGCCTCATAGCACAGGGAGATCAGCTCCGTGCTTTGTGACCACCTAGAGGGGTGGGATAGGAAGGGTGGGAGGGAGGGAGACGCAAGAGGGAAGAGATATGGGAACATATGTATATGTATAACTGATTCACTTTGTTATAAAGCAGAAACTAACACACCATTGTAAAACAATTATACTCCAATAAAGATGTAAAAAAAAAAGAGTGACAGGTTTAAAAGGGTCTTTATGTAGTGCCTGGGTCTCTATATACATCATCTAATGCAGCCACAACCCTATGTGATATCATTATTGCCATTTGTCAGAAGAGAAAGCTGAAGCTCTGGTTTACTATTCTGCCCAAGGGCACACAGCTAAGAGAGCAATGCAGGAATTAACATTCAGTTCTGTCTGACTGCCTGGCTCCAAAGATGCCCCTCAACATTCAGACCACCTAAGAAATGTAGCCAGGACCCACCCACAGTGGCCCCTACCAGAAGGTAGGAGTTGCCAGCTAGGTTAGAATAGGCTGGGGAACTTCCCTGGTGGTGCAGTGGTTAAGAATCTGCCTGCCAACGCAGGGGACATGGGTTCGAGCCCTGCTACGGGAAAATGCCACAGAGCAACTAAGCCCGTGTGCCACAACTACTGAGCCCGCATGCCACAGCTACTGAAGCCCATGTGCCTAGAGCCCATGCTCTGCAACAAGAGAAGCCACCGCAATGAGAAGCCCACACACCGCAACGAAGAGTAGGTCCCGCTCGCCACACCTAGAGAAAGCCCGTGCACAGCAACGAAGACCCAACGCAGCCAAAAATAAATAACTAAAAAAAAAAAAAAAAAAAAAGAATAGGCTGGAACAGGAAATCAACGTGAACCCTGAGGAAGCCTCCCTTAAAAATAAGGGGCCCCATTGCCTTAGTCAGCTCGGGCGGCTATAACAGTTACCATAGAATGGGCGGCTTAAACCATAGACATTTATTTCTCCTAGTTCCAGAGGCGGAAAGTTTGAGATCAGGGTGCCAGCATGGTGGAGTTCTTGGTAAGGCCCCTGCTTCTTTCTGTGTCCTCACAGTAGAGGACGAGGAAGAGAGTGAGCTAGCTTTCTTGCCTCTTCTTTTAAAGGTACTAATTCCATTCATAAAAGCGCCATCCTCGGGCTTCCCCGGTGGCGCAGTGGTTGAGAGTCCGCCTGCCGATGCAGGGGACATGGGTTCGCGCCCTGGTCCGGGAAGATCCCACATGCCACGGAGCGGCTGGGCCCGTGAGCCATGGCCGCTGAGCCTGCGCGTCCGGAGCCTGTGCTCCGCAACGGGAGAGGCCACACAGTGAGAGGCCCGCGTACCGCAAAAAAAAAAAAAAAAAAAAAGCGTCATCCTCATGACCTAATTAACTCCCAAAGTCCCCAACTCCAAATACCACAACATTGGAGATTAAGGTTTCAACATACGGATTTGGGGGGGGGGGGGGACACACATTCAATCCATAACACCCATAGTTCAGGGAAAGGGTTTAAAAGGAAAAGCTGATGACCCAAGTAGATCCTAGAAAGAGAGAAGGGGAGTGTTGGTGGTACTGGTCCCTGAGGTAGCGGTTCCAGACTAGTCCTGACCTGGTGCTCCTGGGAGGAGATTGTCCTCCCACAGTGCACATGGGACTTTTGCAGCAAATGGGTTCAGCTGCACCAACAGGTCTGTTCTTCTGAGTAAGACCAGTTTTCAGTGGTGACACCCAGGGTCAGAGCTACCTATTTAGCATCTTTGTATAAATTTAAAAAGAAGAAGGCATCCCCTTCCTTGGGTGCCAGTTTAGTGGCCCAAGAGTAAGCACGGGCTGGATTTTAGTTTCCACTCATCTCCTTGGATGTGTAAGCTCCGCAGTGTATATGATCTGTACAACTCTGTGAAACCGAGCTGCGTGACAAGCAATGACAGTAGCAGATTTATAGACCCCAGTTCTAGACTCACTTGAATGGCAAAGCCAGTCTGAATCCCCTTTTTGGACCATATGTCTATTGGACCATGTAAGCCTCCAGGTTCTGGCATGCTCTGGGGTGAGGGGAAGACTCTAGCAGAGAGATACTAAGAATTCATGCAAATAAGGCAGTCGGTGGTTGAGCAATTAATTAAACATAAAGAAACCTAGCTGTAAGTTGTCCCCAAATTGTGGTTTTGTTCATGCAAGTTAGACCAATCCTGCTCCAAGTCCCTGCTTACCGCATGCTGTTACTGTGTTCTTGTCTTCTGTGAAGGTAGATACTAGGGATTCTCCTGGTCAGGCGTGAACTGATTGATGGAAAAAATTGCACTTAATCATAATGTATGATCCCTTTAATGTACCGTTGAATTTGAGTTGCTAATATTTTGTTGAGGATTTTGCTTCAATATTCCTCAGGGATATGGCCTTTAATTTTCTTTTCTTAGAGTGTTGTTATCTGGCTTTGGTATGTCAATGGAAAAATTGTTGCCTGCCATATCAGATAAAAAAGGATGCTGCAGCCATACAGCTGCTACAGCCACCCAGACCACCCAGACGGTGAGCTCCGAGGGAACTCAGGATGGAGACAAATAGGCTGCCCATAGCCAAGCCCTCACTCCCAACTACGCACCCTGAGGGGATTCAGGGTGAGAAAGCATGGGATACTCGCCCCAGAGAGCGACATGCATATCAAAGGAATGATTTCAGTGAGCCCAGACCCTTGCATTTTCCCACGCATAGAAAAGAGCTAACTTCCTTAACTTGAGATGTCTGGTTTTCTTCAGTTAACAGTAATCTTTTGATGTTCCAACTACCTGGCCTTTGTCGCAAAAACTCCCACATATCCCGACTCCTCCCTTACCTCTTTGGAAGCATCTCTCCTCTGAGATGCTGTGTCCCGGGCTGAAGTCCTCAGTTTTGCCTGCTGAATAAAACATAACTCTCAACTTTTAGGTTGTGCATTGTTTTTCAGTCCAGGGGTATCAGGGAGATGCTAGCCTCATAAAATGCAGCTGGCTTGACTGTATGATCAGACAGGGCCACAGGCTGTGTCCCATAGTTTGGTAGGGCCACAGGCTGTCATCCACAGTTGGACAGGCCGCTGGCTGTGCTCTGCTGTGGGCCCGGCTCCCTGCTCGGGTTGGGCCACCAGCTATGCTCAATAATCACCCTGGGCCTTAGGCTCTGAGACTGGGCAGGATTAGTGCCCAGCCTCTCTGGTTGGGTGAGGCCACAGTCTGTGCTCTGATGCTACGTAGGGCTGCGGGCTTGGCTCCCTGCCCAAACAGGGCAGTAAACTGGGTTCGGAGGCTGCTCAGGGTTCTCTCCCCATGCCCTCTTGTCAGGCAGGGCTGGAGGCTATGCTCAGCAACCAGGCCGGACTGAGGGCTTGGCACCCTGTCCAGGTGGGGCCATAGAATGAGATCTACAGCTGGGAAGCCCATTGGCTGTGGACCCAAACTGGACAGAACTGCCCAAAGAGCTCCCTGGTCAGACAGGGGCACTACCTCAGCTCTGTGGATAGGCATGGCCACCAGCTGGGCTGTCTGCTCAGGTGCCACCACCAGCAGGAACACAGTCGGCCAAGAGCCACATGCTGCTTTACTATGATCCTCATCCCCTCCTCCGTCTCTAGCTGATCCCTGCTGGTCTAACCCTACTGATTCCCCCAGGGATTCCTGTAAAGCAAGACTGAAGTGGGCCTCCTGGGAAGCAACCTGGAATGCTGGGGAAGCTGGATGTCCACCTTGAGCTCTCTTTTTCCCACAGGAGAAGTTGTAGGCCCTGGGGGACCTTCTAGGTACAGAGCCAGACCAGCCTGGGGGAGGGGCAATGCAGTCAAAGGGAAGTCCTGCTCTTACCCTTCTAATGCAGTTTTTCCTGGTTTCTGTGATCCAAGGGTATGCTTCAACCCCACTCCTGGGTTCTGGAATCTTCAGAGGTGTCTTGTTGTACACAGTTGCTAGTTGGTCTTTCTGTGAAGGAGACAAACTGGGACCACCTATTCCGTCATCTCGCTGACGTCCCTCCTCCTGACTGATATTTCTTTACTACTATTTTCGACCTTGAAAAAAATAGTTATTTTTACACTGCTGCCAAACAAATAGAATCATGACTTATATAGTTAACTTCACATGTGTTTAGGAATTCTACTAACTTCTGACTTTAACAAAAACTTCTCCTTTTGGGAAATGAAAAGTGGGGGGCTTTCGTGGGGTGAATATTACAAAGAAACTGGAACAGGGCTAGAGATACTGATTAGGATCAGGGTCTAGGAAAGCAGCTTAGTCACAAGGTCCCAGAGGCAAGTGGGACTTGGACTTGGACTTGGAAATGTGTTGAGGGGAAGTGAGGATGAGAGGGGCAGGTGAGACATTCAGAGCTGTTAGAATCCAGGAACGGCAGTTCCATGAGAGGCAGCATTTTAGTTCCAAGCCATCTTCGAAGGCATCTTGAAGTAGTGGCTGGAGCCGGCAGAGAATTTGGTAGCAAAGGAAGGACAGAGTCTGGCCAATAGCAAGGAGGGCTGGCAGTTTGTTCACTTGATAAGTGTTTGAGTCCCTGTATGTCAGACACAGACAGTCCCTGGAAGTACAACAACGAACAGGACACACACAATGCCTGTGTTCACAAGCCTCAAGTCTAGTGAAAACAAAGGGCCAGGCCCCTGCTAAGTGAACTGGGTGTCCCAGTAGAGCTCCAGACACGGCCGAACATGAGTGGGAGACAGGGCAAAAGCAGTGCCATACCGATCAAGCACACACCAGGAAGACAGGGGAAAGGCTGCACCAACTTGAGCACACAGATGCTTGTCCAGTAGACCCACTTCTTGGTGAGGAGCAGACCCCCTTGCACTGTCAGGGTAGGTTCTTCCTGGCCCAGAGGCTGAGGATTTGCAGCCAAGTGACACTGGATGTGATGAGGTTCAACAAGAGCCTCAGAGTGCGTAACAAGTCAGCAGTCTCTGCCAGATGCACCCCATTCTGACCAAGCCTGGGCATGAACTGAGCTGCCCAGTCTGTTCCCTAGCATTCTTTTTTTTTTTTTTTTGCAGTACGTGGGCCTCTCACTGTTGTGGCCTCTCCCGTTGCGGAGCACAGGCTCCGGACGTGCAGGCTCAGCGGCCATGGCTCACGGACCCAGCCGCTCCGCGGCATGTGGGATCTTCCCAGACCGGGGCATGAACCCGCGTCCCCTGCATCGGCAGGAGGACTCTCAACCACTGCGCCACCAGGGAAGCCCTCCCTAGCATTCTTGGCTGCTGACAGTCCATCCCTCAAATTGTGGACAGCTTCTAGAGGTTGTGTTACATCTGTTCAGAGTCCCTTTCCTAGTATTTCCTAAAATGAAATGAAGTGAAATGAAATAAAATATGGCATAGTTACATAAGTCTTGTTTAAGCATGCAAAAAAAAAAAAAAAACAACAATGCTGTGTGGCCCAATAAGTAGGATTTAATTTTGTTTGTCATAGTGTTCATTACTTTATTAGTTTCCTAGGACTGCTATAACAAGGTGCCATTAATTGGCTTAAAACAATAGAAATGTATTGTCTCACGGTTCTGGAGCCTAGCAGTCTGAAATCAAGGTGTAGGGTCTCTATGAAGGTGCTAGAGAGAGGTGCTTCCTTGCCTGTTCTAGATTCTGGTGTTTGTGGGCAATCCTTGGCGCTCCTTAGCTTGTAGATGCATCACTTCAGTCACATGGCTGTCTTCTCCCTTCGTATCTTCACATTGTCTTCTCTCTTTGCGTCTGTCTCTGTGTCCAAATTTCTCCTTTTTATAAGGACACCAGTCATATTGGAGTAGCTCCCACCTTAGTGACCTCATTTTAACTTGATAACCTCTGATTAGGTAAGACCCTATTTCTGAATAAGGTCACATTCTGAGGGCCTGGGAGTTAGGACTTCAACATGTCTTTTTGAGGGAACACAATCCAACTCATAACATTTATTCTAGGTAATAAGTGGATCTTGAGTCCATTGCCAGGAATCTAGCCACATATTCTCCCTCCTTTCTCTCTCTCTCTCTCTCTCTTTCTCTCTCCTCTCCATCCCTGCCATCACATTCTATGAAAAAATAAATATGGTGTTTCTCAACCTGGAATATGTTTCTAGTAATATCACATTTTTTAAGCAAAAAAAAAAAAAAAAAAAAACCTGCCTATACTATTTATTTAGGAATTAAACTATCGAGTACTTTGTGACATCTCTCAGATTATTTTCCTGTATTGCTTCTTCACTCTCATATTGGCACTAAACATCTCTTGTACCTATAGTCTGAACTGTCCAACTCAATTTTAGATTCATTGAGAACAGGGCTTCTCGTTATTGTTAATCTCACAGAGGAAAATTCTGGTCACAGTCTATGGGTGGAACAAATGATTGAAAGCATGTCACAATATCCCCTATGCCTGCCACCAAACACACTGCTCCAGGCAAAATAACTCTGTCTGGGACAGTCCTGTGCAAGCTGGGATGTTTGGTCACCTTAGGACTCAAAATAGTTAAGGTTTAAATAGCAGGTGAGATGGAGGCAAAAAAGTGTGGATTGTTTTTCTGAGAGACTCAACTCTAAAGAGAAGAAGATAGAGTAATATCTAGAGAAGGAAACAGGGTCAAGAGAATTTTTCACCTCTTTATTCCCCCTCTTTCTTATTTTTTAAACCATGCTGAAGGCCTATTTCTATAATGAAAGGAAAAAGTGAGGATGAGGCTGGAGGTATAGGAGGCTAAGGATAATTGATGGAGCAGCATCTTGTCCTCACGAAGTAGAAGAGGCAGGATGCTAAGTCCCGAGGGTAGGAGAAGGTCCCACCTGCCTGAGAGAAAATCCCATGTGTGAAAGTGGGAATGGGAAATGGAGGGGGATTACAACAGATGCTTTCCATCTTGTCAGGACGCGGAGTGAGGAGAGGGGTGGGGTTGAGGCTTGAACGGAGATGAGCAAAGGCTTGGAGATGTAAGAAAACAGTAAAACACATTCCAAGAACCCAGGAATGCCCAGCTGAGATGGGGAATCCTGAATACGCAGCATATAACGTAATTATTATCACCAGCTAGGCTAAGATCCCCAGCCTGTCCAAAGTCATACAACTACAAGCATATCATAACATATTTCCAGTCTTGAAAAATATCTACCATTGCATTTAAAAAGACTTGTCTGTGGGCAAGTACGTGGCTAGACAGGAGACAAAAATACTTTTTAACAGGTTTCAGGAGAAAATGAAACATGAGAGGAAGCAAAAAATATACTCAGCCTTTGGCAGGACTATTATTAATGGGCACTCCTTACTGTACTGTGGTAGGTGGCACAGTCAGGCATACATGAGCTCAGACTGGAAAGCAACATGGGGAGAAGAGGAATCAGAGATGGGACAATTTGGAGGCTACATAGGGGCCAAGCACACATTCTTGGCATCCTGGATGGTTTGGAACCTTGACATAATGCCAAGACTTGGCTGCCTGGTACTAAGAACTATCTTTCTCTGGTGGTGGGCATTTATACATACCCTATGCCAAATCCTCATGATAACCCTTTGGGATAGTTATCCAATTTTGCCAAGGGGAAGACTTCCTTTCAATACAGTTAGCTAGTCCATGGCTGGTAAATTAGCAGAGATGAGATGTAGCTAAGCTGATTGATGTAGCCCCTCCCTTTGCCCTTCTTACTTTTCACCTACAACAGTGAGGATAATAACAATACCCAAGCACAAACCTTTGTAAGTATTAAATGAGGTCATGTACGTGAAAGTGTCAGGCACCCCACAGATGCTGCTTATATATTTGTCTAGCGCAGTAGTTTTCAACTGGTAGCAATTTTGCCCCCCAGGGGATTTGTGGTAATGGAGATATTTTTGATTGTCGCAAGTAGGGGAGTGCTATCGGCATCTAGCGGGTAGAGGCCAGGGATGCTGCTAGACATCCTACTATGCACAGGGCAGTCCCCACAGCAAAGAATTAACCTGCCCAAAATGTCAATGGTGGTGATGTTGAATCCCTGCTAGTAGCGTAATGCAGGGGACTGGAAACCGTACACACTAACAAAGCACGGCAGAAGCAAAGTAACAGACAGGTCTCGGTGACAGGACACTTACAGATCTGGATCTTGGACCCACTACTTGCTTTTGACAAGTTATTTTAACCTGTCTGAGCCTCACTTTTCAAATGGGGATCATAACAGCATAAAGTCATTTCAATAAATTAAACAATTGCTGAATAATATTCTGCTAGCACAGTGGAATTAATCATTTGTCACCACCTCGCAATTTAATAGACACCAAGTTTCTAAACTTGCAAACGTTCTTTTCATAGTTAACAGGACTCTCTGCTGTATTTCTTGTGGTGCTTTCTTAAGACAGGTTTTATTCAGAAGAAAGTGACTTAGGGATAGTATTGAAAGCTGTCTGCCATGGCTCAGTACCTTGCTTTTTTTCCCAAATTCTTTTCTGAAAAGATCGCAGTACTTTTGATTTGGGCAAACACTGATCTAGACTTTAAAATCTTTTGCATAACACTGGGTTTCAACTTTCTCACATATGGATACTCTTACAATCTATCTTGGCTGCCTGAACAGAGGCAGCTCTCTCTCCACTGCAACATAACCAGTAGGCAACATCTCGTATTGTCTGGGTGTTGGTCTCTCCTGACATTTTCACTGGCAAGGCTGCAGAACTGAAGGGCTCACTTTTTTCTTTCCAGCGGCTCACTTCCCACCCGGTCTTTCCTCCTCTGCCCTTCAATGATCCTGATATGCCATGAGTCCTGCCACTTCATGGCTGGTTAAAACATTTCTGATTTTTCCCCAATCTCCCTCTGATGAAGGGATCAGACTCCAGGGGACAGTCTGGGAGAGTCTCCTTGGGAAACTTCACACCTTCACTATGCCCTTTAATGAAGAGAATGTGGGTATAAGGGTGTGAGGAAGCACAGGGAGGCAGAAACCAATGGGGGGGGGAGGGGCAGAGTGGAACAGAATGACAGAGGGTAGAGAGAGTGTACAGCTTGTAAGGGAAAGGGCAATCACCAAGCAAATAGATGGACCAACAAAGAGCATGGGACTTACAGTCCTAATGGCTTCCATGTGTAGAAAACATTTATATAGGTATATAAAGTATATATACCTGCAGACCCAATCAAGCACTGGCCTGGGGGTGGGGTGCTCAAGGCATGTTATGTATTTTCCCTCTGAGCTACCCAACAAGCTGTGAAGAAGTGAAAAGTGGAGGAAATATCGTCGTCCCCACCCTCTCAGATAAAGAAACTTAGATGCAAAGATGTTATAACTTGCCCAGTCTCCCCCTCCCAAAGTGGTTGAAGAATGGGAAAAGGAGAGAAATGGACCCCAGGTTTGCTAAATTTAAGCCTCCTACATCAGAAATTTGCAAGAAAAGCCCACAGGAAAAAATAGAGCAATGAGAGGCCAGAGAAAGAAAAGTGAACAAGGGCACTGATAAGAGTGGGAAAGTTAAAGAGATGGAAGAAAGAAGGGAGCCTGAAGAAACCTAGGAGGAAAAGTGACAGAGACCCGGGACCAGCACAGGGGAGGTCGGCAGTGCCCACTGGCCTCACGTCCTCAATAACACTCTCACCTAACAAGGCAGAGACCACACAGGAAACCGTCCTCTAAGAAAACACCCAAATCAATAACAACATACCTCTGCTCCATTCTTTTCAATACAGACTTTAATTCATAACGCACTCTAAGGGCAGGGGAGGGGAGGGACCAGGGCACTGTTTGGAGGGGGCAAGCACACTAAATACACTGACCTTTTGATGAAAAGTTGGAGAAGGGACAGGTGGCTACAGAAACCACCTCCTGCCCCTTCCGACATCCCCACCCCATTCCCCAAATCCCGTCTTGATTTCTTGGCTTGTCTGATCCGGTAAGAACCTTCCAACGGCTTTTTTTTTTTTTTTTTTAAACACGAGGCTGTGATTAAAACAACCCCCAACTTCTCTTCATCTCTTTTTCTTAAGTTTCTTTTATTAACTGAATTTTTAAAATCCCGTTTCAACTCCAGGTGCATTTGCCCACCGTTCTCTAGGCTTAGGAGGGACCCAGAGGCGGCCGCCTCCACAGCAGTCTCCACTGGGGGAGAAGGGTACCGCGCAGTCAGTCCCGGTGCGCCCCCTCCTCCCCGGGCGCCCCTTCCCAAATCCCGTCCGGTCTCCAAAGGCTGGCGTACGCAGTGCGGCTGTAGCCTGCGCTGTAGTCGTAGGACACCTGCGGGGGCGGGGGCGGCGGGGGCAGAGCGCAGTCTGAGAAGAAGGGGGTGAAAGAGGCCAAAAGGCCGGGCCCGTCGTCCCCGCCCGGAGAGTCCGCGGCGGCTGGGTACAGGGCGCGCAAGGGCTCGTTCAAGGTCAAGCCACCGCGGGGGGCAGCCAGGGGTGACTTCTTGGTCGTGGAGCCGCCCGGGGCGCTCCAGGGCTCGGGGTACAGTAGGCTTCCCCCCATCGCGGGTGGCGGCTCAAAGAGGCCGGGCTCCAGCTCCGGGGGTCCCCTTAGGACGGCGGCTCCGGTGAGGAGCACATCGAGAGGCTCCGCGGCGAGCAAGACGCCCGCCTCGGTGCCGGCGCCGTAGTCGGGCCCCAGCATCTCGAAGAACTCCGCGGCCTCGGCGCCCTTCTCCAGGTCGCCCAAGCTCACGCCGGGCCCCGACGGGCCGCACCCGCCGCCGCCCGCCCGGGACGGCTCGGTGAAGAAGGACGGGGGCAGGTTGCGGGCCCGCAGCGGGACCTTCCTGGCGCCGGGGACGGCCGGACCCCCTGCAGGGCCGGCCGCGTCCCCTCCCACGCCCCCAGCGCCCGCTCCCACGAGCCCGGCCGCGGGCGCCGCCTCCGCAACCCCGGCAGGATCTGCTGCCCCAGGGACGTGGCTCAGCGAGTCGAAGAGCGCGGCCAGGCTCTGGCTTTGGAGGCTGGCGGCCGCCGCGGCCTGCGACGCCTCCCGCCGGGGGGCCGCCTTGCCGTGGGCCTGGACCGGGACCGTCTGGGCGCTGGCTGCGGGGAGCGGCCGCTTGGCGGGCGTGTCGGCGGCGCCCGGGGAGGGCGGGCCCGGGGGCGCGGCGCCCATGAGGCCGCTGCAGCGCTTGATCTGCTTCTGCAGGTACTTGCGGTGGTTCACCTTCCGCTTCGACTTGCCGGGCTTGTCCAACGCCAGCTTGATGTTGCTGGACGCCGAGTCAATGAAGCTGAGCAGGTCGCGGGTGGCCTCGCGCACGTCCCCGCCCTCGGCGCCCGCCAGCAGCGCGCCCGCCGGTGTCCCGGTCTCCTCGTCCTCGAAACAGCAACCCTTGTCCAGGGCTCCGAAGGCGCTTCCCAGCCCGTCAGGGGAGCCCCCGAAGCCGAAGGGGACGAAGGGGTGCGTGCTGAGGAGCGCCGCCTGGACTGCCATCGCCGCGGCTCCCGGGCGGCCCGCAGCGCCGCCCGTGCGCCCCCGGCCGCTTCCCGCCCGCCGCCCAGGCCCGGCTCCCGCCCTGGCGCTGTGCGCGCGGCACAGCTTCCTCGCTCGGGGCCGGGCTCGCTGCTCGGCCTCCCGGGGGAGCTCATTAGGTCTTGTAAGCGAGGGGCGGAGGGAGGGAGCGCGCGGCGACCGCCCCGGTGGCGAAGGGGAGGGGCTTACTTAGCTGGGCTAAGCCGGGGGTGGGGGTGAGGGGGTCGCTTTTCTAGTTTTCTGGGCTTTCTCAAGCTCATCGCCTTAACCCCTTAGTTTCCCTTCGCCCCGCGCGTTTCTCTTAGCTAGCTCCAACCGCAAGACGTGAGGATGGGATGGCGCGTCCTCAAACTCCAGCTCCGGTACAACCACGCCCTGGCGCTGGGCACTCTCCATGAGGCTGAGAAGGCAAGAGTCCAGACCCGTGGGTTTCAGTCCCAGCTCTGGTAACAATAGTAGCCATCAGCTACGGGGAACTTGCTTATGCCAGGTACTGTCCATGCATTTCCTCATTTAACCTTTGAACAATAGTCCTATAAAGTACGTATCAGTATTATTATCACCATCTAACAAATGAGTAAACTGAGCCTTAGAGAGTTTCAGTGAGTTGGTCAAAGCTATATCCAGTCCAGGCTGACTCCAAAGCCATTCCTAAGCCCTTGACAAAACTTATGTTCTCTCTCGGCTTCCTCACCTATCAGTTAGGAGAAGGAAACTAGTGTCTCTTCAAGCTCTAGCCCTGGTCCTAAGATTCTAACTCGAGTTCCTGCAGGACTCTCAGCTCTGATGCTCTTTCTTCTACCTGTTAATTGTTTATAGCAAACTGAGGCCAGCACTTGACCCATCTTTTATTAGCAGTAGACAACAGGAGGCAAGGAAGTCACTCCCACTAAGCTAGCTGGTGCTTTAGAGAAACAGCCCTGTGTGTGTATAAAACTCTCAGCCTCTTAGGACAAAATATGGACTGGAACCTGTCCCCTAACTGTCATGCCATTTAAGTTGCCCTTTTGGGACTTCTGTTGCATTTCAAGAATCACCTTGAAGTTCATTTAGACCCACTTTCACCTGGGCAAGTTTCTTGGGATGGAGGAAATGAGTAATTTGGCAGAGCATGAAAGATGATTCAGAAAAGACGGGTTCTGGTCTTAGCCTCACCACTCAATAGCTCTGTGACACGTTGAAATCCTTGCTCTGATGGGTACATAGCTTCGGGCAAACCAGCTGACCTCTCTCTGCCTTAGCTTACTCATGTTAAATGCAGGTAAGGTTGCCCACCTCACAGGGCACTTGTGATCTTTAAAGGAAACATCCTGTGGAAAATCCTTACCTATGACTGTTCTATAGCCTGTGATGAGTATTTCCCCTTATTTCTCTAAAACACAAAAAGGTGACTATGTTTCCTTACATGAACATCTAATATGTGATAGAACACCTCAGTCAGAGGGTGTTCATGAGGATTAAGTGAGGTAACATGCATGAAGATACTGTGCATGTGATAAAGTGTTCTCTAAATAAGTTATTATAGTTTAGGTGCAGAGTCTACCCGGGGCACCATCTCTTTCTTTCTTCCTTTCTTTCTTTCTTTCTTTCTTTCTTTCTTTCTTTCTTTCTTTCTTTCTTTCTTTCTTTCTTTCTTTTCTTTTCTTTTCTTTTGGGTGCCGTGTGCAATGGAAGCCAGAGTCTTAACCACTGGACTGCCAGGGAAGTCCCTAGACCATCTCTTTCAAAACTCTTTTCTGTAAGCCTCATTTTTCAGGATGTAGCAAAACCATTTTTGAGCACCCTGAAGGTACAGCCTTACCAAAAGGAAAGGGCCAGATGAACACTTTTCATTTGGGAGATGAAGTACTTTTCCCAAGCCAACATGCTGAAACAAACTTTTTTTTAACTCAAGTTGGCTCAATTATAATGTACCTTTCGTTTGAGTAACACACAAGATTTTGTCCTCCATGATTCGACTGTTTTTTTTAATTGTTGGTGACCTTGCACTCAGAAAATTGTGTGGGCTTGTCACTGAGTTGTGCTTCTCCCCCCTCAGATGTGGATGTCAGCACTTCCCTTTGCCTTTCGGCAGGACCATTCCATTGACCTCTGCGTCTGGCAGCCAAGAGCACTAACTCTTTTTTTTTTACTTTCTTTCAACTGAGCAGCTCTTACAAATCCCGAGATTGCAGAGGACAATATATTTAATTGAAATCTTTAGTCTGAAAAATCTCTCGTAATCCCCACAGAGTTAGCTAAGCCCTCACATAATCACATTCAAAATAAATAGAATATGAAAATATTAATATGTAAAAGTCTGTTTCCAGATCATTGGAGTTCTGAGCATCAAAATTGATTTGGCATTAGATGAGGACAGGTTCAAATTCTGGCCTGCCACTTGCTAGGTGAGTGCCCTTGGAC
The DNA here is from genome assembly GCF_039906515.1 of Pseudorca crassidens. Lineage (NCBI taxonomy): Eukaryota > Metazoa > Chordata > Mammalia > Artiodactyla > Delphinidae > Pseudorca > Pseudorca crassidens. Next base: position 60,825,059 of record NC_090304.1, read on the forward strand.
AAGTCAATCTGTCTTCCTAAAGCTCAGTTTCCTCATCTGAAAAATGGAAGTGGTCCTAACTGTTCTCAGAGTTTTTGTGAGAATGAGGCATCCTAAGAGGTGAATAATACCCCTGAATCTTCCTTGTTTTATGTGCTCAATGGAGATCATCTCAGCTCCTCAGGGTTGTTGTGAGATGCTATATATGAAAGTCCCTGGCACAAAAAAGCAGCTCAACAAATGCCCATGTTTTTGATTCTTTAGGCTCCACCTACTTCTTACCAACATATCACCCTATAAAATCAGCATCATTTGTTCTTTCTCCCAACAAAGTGAGTGACTATTTCCAAATGAAAGAGAGCAGCTATACTTGCAGGTTATAGAAACAGAAAAAAGCAGTGTAATATCATAGAGAGAGTGCTAAAATTAGAACCAGAGATGAGACTGGAGTCCAATATACCCTCTCATTATCCAGCTGACTATAAAATTTCACTTAACCTCCTGTACCTCAATATTCCCATCTATAAAATGGGAATAATCATGTGAATCAATTTGATGAGGCTATTGTGAAAATCAGTGAGATAATGGAAATGGAAGTTCTTTGTCAACCATAAAGCTCTGTATACAAATATAAGATATTCATGGATTAGAATTTCTATAGCCTGATTCACAAAATTGATGCTTATGCATAAAATATCCATCCAATCACTTATTCATTCAACAGAAAGATACTGACACCAACAGTGTGCTCAGCACTGTGCTGGTACTGTGGATACAGAGATAAGAAGCCATGATTCCTACCCTTTCTGGTGGACAGACAGACATGCAAAGAAGCCATTGTAATATAATGTGATACTTCTTAATAGAAGTAAATTAAAGGTACAATAATTGATGGGATAAAAGACCTTCAAGTTGACCAGAGGAGTTGGGGAAGCCTGCATAAACAGGTACCATTTGAGCTAAGAATTAAATGATACATTTGAGTGTGCCAAGCAAACAAGTAGTATCTCTGGGAACAGCCGGGCAGGGACATGGTCATACGAAAGCAATGGTGTCTATGGAAAACTATAGATAAGAAGGCAACAAAGAGCAACTTCTGCTTGAAATAGCTCTATAACTGAGACCAAAATAAATCCTTAGTGCTTCCAATGTGCAGCTAAATGGCACATGTGGACCCCACCTCAAGGTCTCAGTTGCTTTTCCCCTTTCCTTTGGGGAAGAGCTCTATTTCGGATGGAATGAGCTTCAGCAAAGTAAGAGGCCAGCTCCTGCCAGCCCATCAGGCCCCTCCTCCTGTACCCTGAGCAAGCATGCTCACTTGAGTGGTTTTGACATCAATCCATTTCACTTCCTATGGGGCCAAGGGACCCTGCTCCAGCCTGCACTCGGGCCTCTCTGCAGAGCTCCAAACTAGAGCTCTTTTGCCCCACTGATACTTAATGCTGAGCAAGTGGGATTAGTCTCCTTGGGAACCAAGCCCCCCAGGGACTCAAGGGCTGAACTTGCCCCAAACCGTTTGGGAGAATTGAGGTTTCATATTGTTCTTTTACACTTGGATTTCAGGACATTACTTAGACAAAGGCCCACCTGAGAGCTGCCTCCTTTCTTGTGGGTAAATATAGCAGCAGGATCAAAAGCTGACTTACTTATTTTGTTTTCCTCTTTGTAACTTTAATCATATTCCCTGCAGGACAATCTTAGTGCTCAGGGCTGTCAGGAATGCACATTCATAAAGGGAGAAATAACTATGCATCTTTTTTTACTCTCTTTCTCTCTTCCCATACCAACTGCTTGTCATTAACTATTTTTCAAACCTCAAATAAAACAAATTAATTCCTCAGTATCACCACACAATTTATAAAGTATCAATTTCATCACAAAATAATGTTGCCTTTCAAATTGTACACTCCCTAAAATGTATCTCTTGTTTTCTTTCTCATCCTTTCCTCCATCCTTCTAGTCCATGTGACATTGACAATGGCTAGTCTGGAGGATCCAAGATGGCGTCATTCACATGACTGCACCTGCACATGCTGGCCTATCCACCAGTAGCTGGTGTAAGAGTACTCAGACTTCTTACATGGAGGCTCAGGAATCCCAGAGACAGTGTTACAATAGGCCCCATGTGGCATCTGTCAGGCTTCTTATGATCTAGCTCCAGAATTCCCAGAACATCATTTTTACTACATTCTATTGGTCAAACAAATCACTAAGGCCAGTTCAAGAGGAGAGAAATTAGAATCCAGCCCTCAATGGAAGAAATTGCAAATAATTTCTTTGGTATGTCTCTAGAGTCTCTTTTCATCTATATCACCCCCCACCTTTTGTTTTCTTTGCAATTGGTTTACTGAAGAAACAGGTCATTACCTTGTCATTTTCTCCCACATTCTGGATTTGGTTGATTGCATCCATCTCCCTGGTATCACTTAATATGTTTCTCTGGCCCCTGTGTTTCCTGAAAATGAGGAGTAGATATAGGGGCTTGGTCAGATTCATGTTTTTTTTTATGCTATAGTGCTCACACACACACACACACACACACACACACACACACACACTATAAAATATATGCTATAATATTTATAATGGTTTCAAAATAACAATTCCAATATTCTTACTAATAATATAATTACTACAAAGAATCTTATTTTTTCTCCTTTTTCCATTATTTTGTCCTCAAAACATATCCCACTAGTGATGAACAGTCCAATTACTATGTTTTAAATTCACTTTTAAAAATACTGTCTGTGTGGTTATACCAAATTCAATACACAGTTAGGTTTATTTGTATTACTTTGCTTTATATAAAATTGGTTTATAAATCTTTAATTTGTTTTATATATTTTTTTAAATTTACATGATTTGGGGCTTCCCTGGTGGCGCAGTGGTTGAGAGTCCGCCTGCCGATGCAGGGGACACGGGTTCGTGCCCCTGTCCGGGAGGATCCCACATGCCGTGGAGCGGCTGGACCCGTGAGCCATGGCCACTGAGCCTGCGCGTCCGGAGCCTGTGCTCCGCAACAGGAGAGGCCACAACAGTGAGAGGCCCGCGTACCGCAAAAAAAAAAAAATTTACATGATTTCAAAGTCAAAACTATATCACAAGACATATTCAAAGAGAGTTAGCTTCTATTGTGGTCCCCTCCACCCAATTTTCTCCCCCTTTCCTATAGGTAATCTTCGTTGTTGTTTTGTTTTGTTTGGGTTCAGGCTTATTCTTTGTTAGATAATCATATTTTTATTATACATTTTCTTCTTCCTTGTTTTTTTTACTTAACAGCAATACATCTTCATTCATTTTTTTTTACAGTTGTGTAGTATTCCACTGAGTGGGTCTACCATAGTTTACTAAACCAGTTCTGTTATGATTAAATTACTTGGGTTTTTCTAGACCTTTTATATTACAAATAGCACTGTGATGAATAGCTTCAATGTAAAACAAAGATCTACTAACTACTGGTCTGGTGCTCCTTTCATAATATTGATGTAGTTGTGAAAATAAGGCATACACTAATTTACATTTCATTCCTTCTTTCATTTATTTAACAAACATTTATTGAACTCAGACTATGCGTCAGAAAGTGGTATGATTTTGGAGGAACATAAAGATGCATAAAGCAGAGTCCTACCTTCAGGGAGTTCATGATTTGGTAGACAGTGCAGACACATATTCAGCAGAATGCAAAGCCATGTAAAATAAGGTGTAAATAAATCACTGTGAGTTCAATAGAAAGAGAAATCCACTCGGATAAAGGAAATTGGCAAGGAGACATGGATAATGTGATAGTTGAATACAGCAGGAAGAGCAGAATTTCCCAAAGTACATAAAGACAAATAAACACTCGATACAGACTGCATGGAAATTTAGTTCTAATGCTTGTCCTTAGCTAAGATCTTTTCATTTTTACAAGGAGAATGTTTTAATTTACTATTTATTTATATACATTATATATTAGTTAAAATACTGATTTTTCAAATGAGTGTGGATGGCATTTTCAGTGAGTAATGAGGATTTCTGTGTTCCTGGATATGCACAGGAAAATAGTAGGAGACAACACTAACTGGGCTGCGATTATCAAATGTCAAGCCAAGAGACAATGTAAACTCTGTAGTATGTCTCTTTCTTTCCGTATCTCTTGAGATATTGTTGGGCTTGGTTTATGCCAAAGGAAAATAAGACCTGGAGAGAAAAGATCTGGATTTAAGGTTTGGATCTACTTTTTAACTGTGTCTTGTTTATTAATTTATTCTTTTCTACTTTATTTCAGAAAGAAATATAGACCAATTATGAGAGTACATAAAATGCGATGAGATAACACAAATTAAACTGCAAACTAGTGCCCAAATTTTGGTTCCTAATACCATTCCCCAATAAAGGGAAGTAGACCTCCTTGAGAAATGGCTGATTCTAGGACTGGAGGTAGGGAATATAAAAGATGGGCCTGGAACATTTCATAGTACCAGAAAAGTAAAGAAGTGCTCAAAACACTATGTCAAAGAGACATAGGAGCCAACTAAAAGAGCTCCCAATGACCAAAATTGGAACAATTTAAGCAACAAAATAAATAATGTAATATTGGATTATGAAACAAAGAATAAAATAAATATCCATTAGTCCATACTGACGTAAACAAATGATTGAATAAATAAATAAATAAATGAGGGTAATAGATAAATCTCCCATAAAGAGGAATTCCAAATAATTTATATGAATACTCTGCTCTCAAGGAGGTGAAGCATAACTTCTCACTCTTTAAGTGCAAGTTGTGCATAGCGACCTTCTTCCAAACATAACAGCATGGAAAGAAGGGGAAAAGAGTGATTTTATAGTAAAGAAACCTGGCAAACACCACTTCAGCCAGGTGATCAAGGTTAACAACGGTGATGTCATATTGATAATATATACCCTTGATGGGATGAGAATGGCACTTTACTAATGTGGTTTTCCCCAAAACCTATTGTTGCCATCTAATCATGAGGAAAACAAATCAGCCAAATCCCAATTGAGGGGAATTCTACAAAATGTCTGACCCGTACCCCTCAACACTGCCAAGGACACCAAAAACAAGGGAAGTCTGAGAAACTGGCACAGCCAAGAGGACCCTAAGACACAGAACTGTAATGTAGTCACCTAGATGAGATCCCAAAGCAAACAAAAAGATATTAGGTTAACTAAGGATATCTAAAGTATAGACTTCGGTTAATGATGATGTACCAATGTTGGTTCATTAGTTGCAGCAAATGTACCATAGTAATGTAAGATGCTTACAATAGGTAGGGAAACTGGGTACAGGACATATAGGAACTCTCTGTGCTGTTTCTGCAATTTTTCTGTGAATTTAAGACTATTCTAAAATAAAAGACTTATTTTAAAAAGAAAAAAGGTAGGAGGATTTCATGAAGAAATAAAAAGGTAAAGTATTAAGTGGGCCCTGGGACCTAGAATGAGATTAAACCTTATAAATATATATTATATCCTTGTGAAATAATTGCATATTCGGCACTCATCTTCCTAAGAGCCAATGGAAAAAGTGAAATCCGGTCAGTTACCATAATTAACACTACCCAAAACATAAAAGGAAACCAATCACTTAGGATAAATAGAAGGATCCTTGGTTCTAGAGCCAATCAGGTATTTCTCTCAAGCGTCCTCATGAGGAGGAAAATGTAAAATGGAGTGAACAATCTTCAGAGACAACAGCTGTGGCTGATCCTTATAATAACGGCTCTAACGGATCACTGATCCCTGGGCCCAAGCCCCTTTGCAGTATGACATTGCCCCTCCTCCCATCATGAGCTAGAAGTCTGTTTCTCCACACCTCTGAATCTATGCTGGAGACAGTGCACAAATTCCAAACCTTTGCAAACATGCAACATAAGAGGCTTTGCAGCTTCCACTTTCACACTCTCGCAACACTAAGATCCCATGCTATGAACGATCCCAAGAGAATCAAGGTGCCCCAGATGAGAGCTAGCACCACTGCCAGACATGCCTGTGAGACTGTTCTGCACCCTCCAAACCCAGTCAAATCATCATATAACTGAAGCCACATGAGTGGTTCCAAGAAAGACCTGCAAAAGAACCACTCAGGTTGGGCTTCCCTGGTGGAGCAGTGGTTAAGAATCTGCTTGCCAAGGCAGGGGACACAAGTTCAAGCCCTGGTACAGGAAGATCCCACGTGCCGCCGAGCAACTAAGCCCGTGTGCCACAACTACTGAGCCTGCGCTCTAGAGCCCGTGTGCCGCAACTACTGAGCCCACGTGCCACAGCTACTGAAACCCGTGCGCTTAGAGCCCATGCTCCACAACAAGAGAAGCCACTGCCGTGAGAAGCCCACGCACCACAAGGAAGAGTAGCCCTCCGCTCGCCACAACTAGAGAAAGCCCGCGTGCAGCAACGAAGACCCAACACAGCCAAAAATAAATAAATAAATTTATTTAAAAAAAAAGAACCACTCAGGTTGCCAACCAATACCATCATGTAAAATCATAAATTTTGGTTTTAAGGCAATACATTTTGGGATGATTTGTTATGCAAAAAGTTTGATGAGCTATTTTTAAAATAATAAACTTCACTGTAGAAGAATAGCACCACACTCCAATAAATCTGCTAAAAGCAACTGAACAGAAAGCCTTCATTCTAACTGAACACCTTGGAAATATCTCTTAAGCAAGATAATCCCTGCCCTGCCCACTTCAACTGAGATAATGAATGTGAAAGCATTTTGCAATTGGAAAGCATCCTACCAATAGCCATTTGTCCAATTTTTTAAAAAAATGTTATGGGAAAAAAAAAAATGTTATGGGCTTTCCAGAATATTGCTAAACCAGGGCAGCAAGCAGTACATGCATAAAAACAACAAAGGAAAACAACAACAACAACAAAGGATTCTCCTTACCCTGGACAATCATTAAGTCAGTGTTTTCTAAACTGTGCCCTCCTCCCCCCTGCTTGTCACCAGTGATCACTCAGGTGATCCCCAGATGGCTTGGTGTTTTCAAAAGAAAAAAAGCTGAAACAATTTTGTGTACATATATTTTATAAATTTTAAATTAAAAATTATGTAAGTGAGACAATGTAAACACCTAATACAGTGCTTGACATGTACTCTATGTAACATGGTAAATGGTGACTATATTACTAATGTCAGGGTTTTTTAATATTATTATCATTATTGATATAATAAAATAGAACATTTTTTGTGGTCATAATAAATAAATTATTAATAAATAAATAAGGGAGTCAATAGCACAAGAAAAAAATTATGGCTTTTAAAGAAAATTTAAAAAAAATTTCTTTATAATCATAACTTAATGGTTACACATGTATATCAAAGACTGCATACATTTGTTCCAGCTAAACTGCATGATCAGTCAGTTAATAGATATGGTTTTTACCTCAAGTTTATGTAATTTACACATTAGAGTTTTTGTTGGTTACATTTCCATTTTCTTTATTATTAATATATTACATCTATATCTCAAATTTATGAAAACAGATCAATGGCTTCAAAGCAATTTTGTAGTACTAAATTAGTGAGAAAAGTAGTAAAAAACATTATAAATATATATAGTAAACAAGACAAATGAAAATATAAAATATACATGCTGGCATAAACACATCTGTAAGTATAATAATTTGTATAAGCATGGCAAAAAAAGAAATTTGGAAACTAACTGATTTGAGCGACAGAACCCAGGAAAGCCTCAGTACTTGAGAAAGTAAGCGTGAGGAGAGGGAAAATAGAATTGGTTGAAAGCCTGTATAAGAAGCAATTAGAATTCAAGATCCCCTCCGCCATCCCATATAGCCCCTTGGTTGAAAACAAGAATTTTATTTTCTACGGGATTGAACCAGAATGGTTCTAGCGTAGGGGATTCCATGTACAATGTAGAGTGAGCAATGATACACCATACTGAAAACAAAGGGATTAAATGAAATTCTACATTATAAATAATGAATAATAACCCTCAGCCTCATTTTCCAGTCAGTTTCTAGAATGTTTGCAGCAGGTCACATACTCCCCAGTCAGGAAATTGGAGTAGTCTTCTCTGAAGGGTTACTAGCAGAAGAGAAAGACTGGGTGGATTTTCAATAAGATTTTTATAATAGCTATCCAATCTTAAATATAAATTCACATCCAGCATTCATCAAATATTTTGGCAATGCCTCCAACATGGATAATAGAGAGCCCCCCCCCGAAAAATTAGGGGGAATAATCCCACAGGAAACTAACAATGCAAAGAGCAAAAGTTCCATATAAATTATAATTCAGAGGTAAAATAAGATTAATGATTAAAGAGATAAGAGAAAATATTGCAACCATGAAACAAGAATTAGATGCTACAAAAAAAAAGGAAGGGAGTAAATCAAAAATAAGAAAGCACTCTTAGAAATTTGTGGTAATATATTTTTAAAAGTCAATAAAGGGATCGGAAGATAAAGTTAAGGAAATCTCCTAGGATGAATAAGAAGTCCAAGAAACGTTCAAAATTAAGCCTAGAGGAATTTCAGGGGGAAAAAAATAGATAAAATGGAGTAGAAAATATTATCAAAGAAATAAAACATGTAAATATTGTAGGACTGAAGGATATGTATTTCCAGATTAAAAGAATTTATTAAACGCCTAGTAAACAACGATAAGATCCACACCAAAGCACATTATTATACATTTTCAGAATATTAAAGGACTCTAAAGAGAGATAAATGTGATGTACAAAAAATAAAAATAAGATAATAACATCAGACCTCTGATTAACAACACCAGAACTTGAAAAAAAAATGGAGCAATGCCCTTAAAAATCTGAGAAGGAATTATTTCCTAGTTAGAATTCTATACCGAATCCAATGATTCATCAAGCATGAGGATAGGATAACATTTTCAGACATACAATATCTTATGAAATTGCCTTTCAAGAAACTTTTCTCAAGGGACCACTAAATAATGTGCTCCATGAAAAACACAGAAGAAAATGGTATCCAGAAAACAGGGGATGCATCACAGGATAGAGTCAAAGAGAATTACCTGGATAGTGACAGAGAGAAGTATTACCACAGCCATATAGCAGGCTGGATGGTGACGATCAGTTAAATTAGAACAGGAAAATGGAGAATTCCTGGAGAAGGAGGGGATGTTGCAAAGAAAAATCAATGGAAGTGATCAATTTTCTTATTTATTTGACAGTGATGATAGGAGATGACAGATACTCTTGCTACTTTTTTAAAATGTACTTATTTAATTTATTTATTTTTGGCTATGTTGGGTCTCTGTTGCTGTGCGCAGGCTTTCTCTAGTTGCGGTGAGCTGGGGCTACTCTTCTTTGCGGTGCGCGGGCTTCTCATGGCGGTGGCTTCTCTTGTTGCAGAGCATGGGCTCTAGGCACACGGGCTTCAGTAGTTGTGGCTCGCAGGCTCTAAAGCACAAGCTCAGTAGTTGTGGCGCACGGGCTTAGTTGCTCTGCGGCATGTGGGATCATCTTGGACCAGGGCTCGAACCCATGTCCCCTGCATTGGCAGGTGGATTCTTAACCACTGCACCACCAGGGAAGTCTCACTCTTGCTGCTTTGAATATCCTAACCTTATTCTTTTTTTTTTTTTTTTTTTTTTTTTTGCGGTACGCGGGCCTCTCACTGTTGTGGCCTCTCCCGTTGCGGAGCACAGGCTCCAGACGCGCAGGCTCAGCGGCCATGGCTCACGGGCCCAGCCGCTCCGCGGCATGTGGGATCTTCCCGGACCGGGGCACGAACCCGCGTCCCCTGCATCGGCAGGCGGACTCTCAACCACTGCGCCACCAGGGAAGCCCCTTTATTCTTATTCTTACCTGACAGAACGCACCTCTCTCTGTGGAGGCTGAAAATGACAGACAGTTGCATCTCCCCTTTAACTACAGCAGGGACATGAGAGCCAATCTCAGCCAATGAGATATTAAGAGAAATCTACTCTTGGAATTCTAGGAAAGTACCTCCTCACGTACATATTTTAAAAAGAGATAAAAGGAGAAAAAAGAAAGAGAGAGGAAGGAATGCCCTCCTTCCTGCCTTTGTTATATATGTGATACTTGGAGCTGCAGCAGCCATCTTACAACCATGAGGATTCAAGCCTCAAAATAAAAAAATCAACATGCTAAGGTTGGCAGAGCAGAAATATGAAAAGCACCTGAATCCTCAATGATATCATAATGTCACTGAGTTAACCAACCCCAGAACTCCCTAACTCCAGACTTCTTTAAGAGTAAGATAATAAACCTATTTTTTTAGGCTACTTTTAGTTGGGTATGGTGTTACTTTGCAATCAAAAGCATTCTAAATTCTATAAGAAGGTGTTCTCCTTCTGTTAATGTGTTTAGGGAAACATAAAGTGAAATATACATAGAAAAATAAATCCCCCCCAAAATAAGGCAATTATTAACTTCAGGCAAAACAAAAAGCTGTACAAGAAATTTTAGTAAAATGTAGAGGAACTGTGAACAATATTCACATAATAATAGAATAATCATTGAAAATTTAACCAAACTGTGTTATCACTGTACTGAGATGACTGGGAAAGGGAAGAGGGGGAGTACCACACGGGTGGAAAAGATGTAAGTGTTGTATAAGTAATAGAGTTTTCAGGGCAAGCAGTTTTTTGAGGGGTAACACTTATGAAAGGTAAGAGGGAAAGAAAGTGGAATTGGACAAGGAAAGCTTACAGACTACAATGCAGATCTGAGACCTGTGAAAGGAAAGGAAAGAGGAAACTGAATCCAGCTGGGAGGGCCTCAGACAGTTCCATGGACCTGACAAAATTCTCTGCAAGCCCGGAGGGGACGTTTGGAGTAAAGATGACTCAGTAAAGGAGTAATACACCAGTCAGAAATGGCTAGGCCTGTGCATCACCACTTTGCCCAGTCATCGGATGGAGTCACCTCCAGAAGAGCGTGGTGGCCTCAGCTTAGAAGAGCAAGAAGCCTGAACACGTTAACACCTGAAGGCTGTCAGCTCAGTGTACTTGCAGCAGCTGGGCAATGAATACTTTCTCGAAGAGGAATCTGAGCAGTGCATCTCCATGCCTGCCACATGAGATTATTTTGAAACGTGTAGGTAAAAATAGAAAGAAAAAAAAAAGTTGTAAAATATTTAAAGTAAGAGTCAGAAATAGGGATAATGCAGGAGAAAATTCTAATACTTTTCTTTCTAAACCATGCACATATTTATTTTAATAACAAATTAAAATTTTAAACTTAAAAAGTCATTCTATAGGAGCTTTTCCACAATTACTCTATTCCAAGTAGAAACAATTACACTATGATAACACTTAACAATTACACTATGATACTAATAAGGGCATTTGTAGCAATGTCAAGAGTATTTCTCAAGTGCCTTATCTTAGCAACATATTCAGTATCCTGAATAGCCAGGACTAATCACGTTAGAGCTGAAATATCAAGACTGCTTTATGTTGAGGATAAGGTAACAGGATTTTTAGGAATAAAACTGTGGAGAAAGCAACTTGATTATCTAAGGATTGATTTTTTTTTTCTTTTTAGGTGATGGTTTTCTTCACTTATCCAAGAAAGTAATTAAGGCACATTATTGAAAAATATTTCAAAATTATATCAACATAATGCAATGGAGCATAAAAAAGTACTTTCTAGAGCCATATGCAGCCAGTAGTGGAGTTGGAAGTCCATTCATCTCCACCTCCCAAATTAAAATGTTCAAGCATGTTATGCTTATTAAAAGTAACATCTCATGGGATGTTAAGTTAGAAATCTCTTTATAATTTCTTGGTCTTTATAATCGGACTGGTGTTCGTAGAAACCAGATAGATAGATAAAGAATGAGATCTTTATCTATCTATCTAAAGAATGAGATACTAATGTGAGCAAATCCTGACATTGGTTCAGCTGCACATTGGTACCACCATGAGCCCAAACTCTTTTATCTGCTCTGTCTTCCTTAATGTGTTTGTTTTCATCCTTATGTGGGTGCCTCATGGTTGCAAAATGGCTGATCCACTTCCAGCCATCACACCCCTATTCCAAAAGGGCAAAGGGACTTTTCCTCAGGGCCTTTATGATTTTATACAGAAAGGGAATCCCTCCCCAGAAAAACATCTCATTACCCCAAACCGGATTACATGCTTACTCTTATACGACTCAGTGACCATGGGAAGAAAATTACGATTTGTTTAGGACAATCATAATTTACCCATGGATCATGTAGGCATCTACACTTACTGAGATGGAGGGCTCTTTGCCCAATACCTAAACAGATCACTGTTCTGCTAGCAGAAAAAGGAGGAAACATGGTTTTGGGTGTAGAATGAACAAGATGTCTCATTTGACCCAAATATCCAGAACTGTCTAAGAAAACCACCAAACATTTGCTGTCATTCCCAACAACCTACGATTGTGTGTGTAACCGAGAAGGACCCTAAGAGACCTTCCCAAAATAGACCCCACCCATGTCCTCCACCTGCCTTTTGTCTGTAGAAAAACTTTAGTCAAAGAATAAATTTGGGCTTCCCTGGTGGCGCAGTGGTTGAGAGTCCGCCTGCCGATGCAGGGGACATGGGTTCGTGCCGCGGTCCGAGAAGATCCCACATGCCGCGGAGCGCCTGGGTCCGTGAGCCATGGCCGCTGAGCCTGCGCGTCCGGAGCCTGGGCTCCGCAACGGGAGAGGCCACAAAAGTGAGAGGCCCGCGTACCGCAAAAAAAAAAAAAGAATAAATTTAATCAGACAAGTGAGAAAATGCAGAAAGAAAGGAAAACAGTCAAGCATGACAAAATAATAATACTTTAGCCATTAAACAAAGTCAAGGACCTTTAGTTCCTCCTCAAGGGCTAAAGATAATATTCTGAGCCACATCCTTTGAGCTGTTTCGCAGATACTGAAAGCCGCACCAGGTGGGAGAAGTTAACTGTATGCTGCCCACAAGCACGTAGACCCCAGACGGGTTGGAACCAGGAGGTTGATGATGCTGACTCCACATTACCTAACCACCAGCCAATCAGAATGTCCAGCTGTTGAGCTGATGTCGCCCTGCTCCTTGAACACTATAAGATTCCTCACTACCCCCTCCAGGGTGGGACACATAGTCTTGAAGGTATTAGCCCTCTGTGGCCCCCTTTGCCTGGCAAAACAATAAAAGCTACTCTTTTCTACTTCACCCAAAGCTCTGTCTCCGCACTTTTATTCACGGGTGAACAGAGGCTGAGTTTCAGCAACAGGAGTAAGAACTTCTAATTGGTATAAATAGGGAAAAAGAAATATTGTCTAGTTGTAAAATCTGACCTATAGCTGAAGCAGTCTGTTACTGATCTAGACAGAGTCATCTTGCTGAAAAACTGCATATGATTTCACTCCACTGACTGATACAAAATATTTTTATTTTTAAAGCTGTGTTCTCATGCTATAGTCCATAATTAATTTTTTAACATTTTATTTCATTTGTCTAAAATTAGTGATCTGTATTAATGGGAGTGAGGTTTCTCTCTGAGGTGATAAAATATTCTGGAATTAGATAGTGGTGATGGTTACACAACTTTGTGAATATACTAAAAACCACTGAACCTCACATTTTAAAGGGGTGAATTTTTATGGTATGTGAATTATATCTCAAAAACAAAAAATTAGTGGAATGCATGTGTGCTGAGTTCGCACTGAGAACTTCTCCGATATCAAAAGTTTGAGAAGGAGCCCCCCCAAAGTGATCTAGAGATGGGCACTAGCTCTCTGAAGCAATGGGGTCAGCAGTGAGGTAGTACACCTGCATTGCCTGATTTTCCAGCCAGTTTCACAGACTGTGAAGAGACCCTGATTCATGCAGGCTGTTAAAGCTATTCTGCATAACGCTGAACAACCGGAACCGTTACCCAACCAAGGAAGGTATCAATTTGCTCTCCGAAAATCCTCTCTTCTCAGAGCACAGCACTGTTCTGCCCCTAGGACTGCCAAGAAAATTTATGCACTATCTCACTCTCAAGGACCCCAATGTCCAGTCTGTAACTGTGGGATGTATAAGGGGTCATGGCCACACAGAGGTCAGAGGTGAGTGAAGGCTTCACACAGGCTTGAAGTCTGGGATGGAAACTGCCATGGGGGGAAGAGCAAAGAACATTTCAGGTGAGGACACAGCCAGGTCAGAATACACAGAGGTAGGAGACAGAATGTATTAGCAGAACTGTGAAATGTGTACATGGAATATGGTTTGCATGGGTGGAATTGGCCGGGGATGAGGCCATGGTCAGAGGAGAGAGACCTGAATGCCATCCTAAAAAGTTTGGGCATTATTACATAAGCAATGGGGGACTGATGAAGGACTCTAGGCACCAAGAATGGTCAGTTCTTTATTTTAGAAAAATTATTTTATACATATATAGCATAGTATATATGTTTTTATATATAATTATTTACATATAGTGTATATATTTTAATTATATATATAGAGAGAGACTGAGACAGAGTATTCTGTTGAATATGGAGTATATATATATATATATATATATATATATATGCAATGGAATACTATTAAGTAATAAAATGGTACATAGTTCACAACACAGAATATAGCCAATATTTTATAATAACCATAAATGGAGTATAAACTTTAAAAATTCTGAATCACTATATTATGTATCTGTAAGTTTTATAATATTGTATAGCACCTACACTTCAATAAAATAAATTTTTTAACTGTCTTATAGTTTTTTAGTGAAGTATAATTTACATTGTATTAGTTTCAAGTGTACAGCAAAGTGATTCAGTTATACATATTATATTCTTTTTCAGATTCTTTTCCATTATAGGTTATTATAAGATACTGAGTGTAGTTTCCTATGCTATACAGTGGGTCTTTTTTGTTTATATATATATATATATATATTTGTTTCGTTTTGTTTTGGTTTTTTTGTTTATATATTTTATATAAAGTAGTATGTATATGTTAATTCCAAACTCCTAATTTATCTCCCCCTATCCTCCACTATCCCCTTTGGTAACCATAAGTTTGTTTTCTATGTCTGTGAGTTTATTTCTGTTTTGTAAATAAGTTCATTTTTATCATTATTTTACATTCCACGTATAAGCGATAATCATATGATATTTGTATTTGTCTGACTTACTTCACTTAGTACAATAATCTCTAGGTCCATCCACGTTGCTACAAATGGCATTATTTCATTCTTTTTTATAGCTGAGTAATATTCCATTTTGCATATATATACATATATATATATATATATATATATATATATATATATACACACACCACATCTTTATCCACTCATCTGTCGATGGACATTTAGGTTGTTTCCATGTCTCAGCTATTGTAAATAGTGCTGCTATGAATAAATAAAATTTTTTAACTAAAAAAATAAAAAATTACAAGCTACTGATGCAACAAGATGGATGAATCTCAAAAACATTATGTTGGACCCAATAAGCCAGCTGTAAAGGTGTGCATATGGTATGATTCCACTTATATGAAATTGTAAACAGAAAAACTAATTTATGGTGCTGGAAATCAGAACAGTGGCTGCCTGTGGGGGAAGGGATTGCCTGAAGGGGGGCACAAGGGATCTTTCTGTGGTGACAGAAACGTATATCTTCATTGAGGTGTTGTTTACATGGATGTGTGTGTCTGTCAAAACTCATGGAACTGTACACTTAAGATGTGTCAAGTCTGTGTCTGTAAATTATATATAAAAAAACAAAAAGAAATCTCACTTAGGTGTGAGAATGAAGGATGGATTGGCAGAGAGCAAGGCTGAAGAAGATGGACCTGCTTTTCCATCGCCTTCTCTGTCATTACAGTTCATTCAGCGTCTGCTCAGTCACCCAGCCAGTCTGCAGCAGGCCCATACAGAGGAGTACAGGATGGAGCTGAAGGGCTTGATTTCCAAAGAGCAATTGTGCCCCCTCCTTTCCCTGGAAATGAGGAAAATCACAACAGACCCTCCAGGCGGAATCTTCTTTTGTTCGGATTTCATTCAAATACCTGATATCTTACTCCTCTTGAATCAATGTGGACCAGTTCTATCAGAGCAGAGCAGAAGGCTGCTCTGAGCCCAAGAAAATGTTTACACCAAAATGTGACAAGTGCAGGCACCAGGGAGACCCAGGGCCTCAGGGAGGCTGGGTAACTTGAGCAGCCCCCAGTCCAATATCCGGTGTGCCAGACAGAAATGCTTAAAGACCTAGATCCTATTATATGAGGTTGAATTCATTCAATTAGACAGCTTAAGCAGCTCCGATCAGCCGCAGGAACACTTCTCTGAGGAGTGCTGAAACAATGGCCTGGGGGGCAGCTGAAGTTTGCTTTCTCTTGTGTGAGGCCAGCTGGAGTTGCCAAGCACATGGCCACGCTGGGGAGGGCCAATAGCACATAATTGCATTAAACCTGCCTGTTCTTTCCAGAAAGCACTTCCTGACCGCATGGAGTAGGAAATGAGTTAAGGGGGAGCTTTGGAGTCTTAGGACACCACACCTATCTTTCAATCCCCCTCCCCCAACCCTTCAAGATCACTTTTATAGAAAGAGAATCTAAATTTAGACTGCCCTGTCTAGGGCTAGTTTTGCTATATTATGTTTGGTTGTTCCTCTTTACTACGAAAGTGGCTTTTGTTGGCCATAGCATTTGGGGCAGCAGAAAATAGATTAGAATAGATTTCTATAAGGTAGAACTAGGGTGTCACTAATTCCATTGCACTTTCTGAAGATCCTAGTCTGCCTGCAAAATCCACATTCAATGTTAACCTCTCTCTCAAAAAGCCCTTCCACGTCTCTGTTACCAACTCAGGCTGTCGTATCTCCCTCCCTCATGCTTCCCTGATACTTTACCTTTATCTCTTCTATGGGACTTCTTTATTCATCTGTCCATCCACTCATCAAGCATTTATTGAGCTCTCACCTTACACTGGAATCAGTCCTGGGCACGTTCACATAATATTCATTTAATCCTCACAGTAACCCTTTCAGCTAGTTAATATCGTCCCCCTTTCACTGAGGACGCCTAAACTCACAGAGCTTAGGCAGCTTGCTGAAGGTCTAACAGCTGGTGCTGACAGTGTTTAGCATCAAATCTAAATTTCCTATCCCCAAACTCAGACTTCCATGAATCACCTATTTGTGTACTTGTCTGTCTCTGTCACTTGATAAATATCTAATGGGACCTACTATGTGCTAGGCACCATCCTAAGCACCAGGGATACATACATAAGTCCTGGTCCTGAGAAGACAGACATGTTCCCAAGGATCTCTTTGAGTCTGACAGTCATGTCATTTATTTATTCAATAGGCAGACATTTGAAGAGCATCTGCTGTATCCTAGAGACACCATGCTCTGGGCCTGGAGAAATGGCACAGACATGCTGCTGTCCTCAGGAGGCACAAGCAGATCATCACTGGAGCACACAAGAGGGTGTGATTTGCTGTGTATGGCAAGTTTGGAGAAGGTTTCATAGAGAAGCCATTGAGTTGGACCATACAGTTTAGGGAGAGTTTTGATAGACTTTTTTTTTTTTTTTCAAGAACAGGGTAAGGCATCCTAGAGAGAAGTCTTCATGAGCCAGGGCATGGAGGTAGAAAACTGCAGGGTGGCGTCAGGGTAGTTTAAACAGTACTATGTGGCTGGAATGTGGGGTGTGAGGCAGGGATTAGAGGGACAAAAAATTGGAAAGGGTGCCTCGAAAGTTGTGTAAAGGAGCTTAGATTTGATCTCAGGAAAATGGAGAGAACCATTGGAGATTTCTGAGCAGAGGAGCTTATTTATCTTTGTGTTCCATGGCGTGTGGCAAACTGCCTTGTTCCTGGTAGCAGTTTCTAGCATTTGTCACTTTCCTGGCACCAGAGAAGACTCTGGCCCCCAACATGATGTCATGCTCTGTTTACACAGGAAAAATAATGCCGATGCTCTTGCGTATAGCAGTTTTCTCGCCAGCCCCTCTGCCAAGTCATCCCAGGTCTGAGAGCAGTCGTTCTCTTTTATCCCAGGCCAAATCGCTGCCTCCGTGTTGTTGTCACTGCTACTGACCCTGTTTTTTCTCCTTGGAGAACGGAATTCGGTCCAGTGGAAGTAGTACTAGCCAGGGAGGCTTAAGGAACTGGGGTCCTGATCCCTGCTCTACAAGTACCTAGAGTGTAGCCTTTGCCTGCTGCCCTTCTGTGAAATGGATAGATGATTTCCACATTCCCCTCCAGACTTGAGTCTCTCATTTTAAATGTAGGGTCAACACATGTTCACCCAGGCCAGACAGTGGTTATATCTGCAAAATTCTGCTTTAACATTGGCAGAATAATTTTCTGTTTGCAGCCTGTTTTATCTTCTCTGTACTTTGTCTCACATCTCCACACTCCACCTCCTCCTTGCCCATTCTAGGAAGGTTTCCAGGGGTGTTTGCACCTATGTCTCAAGAGAGATTTGTGTTGCTAAGCTAGAAGCAGAAGTTGCTAAAGAAAACTCTGTCTGCCAGTCTTCTTTGAAACCCTCAATGCACTGAGGACACGAGGACACTTGTCCCAAATGGAGCCCAGAGAGAGAAAGGAATACTTTTCAGAAGAGAGAGTCAAGAATAGCAAAATTGAGAAGAATCTCTTTCTTAGGATAACCATAAAACCAACCTTGTGGAGGAAGATGTTTGTGAGAATAAAAGGTAACATTTATTAATTATTAACCTGGAATGGGAATTCCCTAGCTGTCTAATGGTTAGGACTCAGTGACTTCACTCCAGTGGGCCCGGGGTTCGTTCCCTGCTTGAGGAACTAAGATCCCATAAGCTGTGTGGTGTGGCCAGAAAAAAAAAAACAAAAAATTACCCTGGAAACATAAGCATAAACCAGGATGTGTGTCGTAGTCAACCTACACCACCATTAAGTCCAAAAAGAAACACAGCATCATGCCCGTACTGTCCTACAGACATCACTAATCAATCCCACACTCTTTCCACTGAGCTCAGATGAGCCTAGAACCCTTCTGAACAAGTACTCCCGAGACTGGTAATCCATCAGTGTTGGCCCTTGAGTTGAAATCTCTTTATTACAGTTAATCTTGTAGTAGAAGCCAGACATAGTGGATACCGTGATGCTCTGCCCAGATCCTCTCTGGGGGGCTGAGGAACCCATCCCTCAGCTGCTGAATCTACTGTCTGCTGATGGCTGACAGATGGACCCCTCACCAAGCATTGCCCACAGCTGAAGGACACTGCCTTGCCCCAGGTCACGTCCTCTCCCAAGTGCACTGGAGACCAGTGACTGGTTGATGGAAGGATACAAAGGCCAGACCCCACCCCCCCACCCCACTTCCTTCAATTTGACTCCAGTCTGAAAGGCAATCCCAGCTCCAGAACTTTCTGTAAGATCAGCTGAGAGTGATGGCTTCCTTCTCCTTCCACTCAGTCTTGACTTCCTCACTTCCCTACAGATGTATCTCCCAGGAGTCCTCCTCGATCAACCTCTACCCACAACTCTCCATCTCAGGATCTGTTTGCAGGGATCCCACTCCAAGAAACCAAACTACCTCTGTGCCATTAGTAAGAAGTAAACCCAAGGTTAACTTCCTAATTTGTACCTCAGTAACATAGGTCAATTAGCATATATTTCTTATTCTCACATTTAATTGACCTTAATTTAAAACCTGTCCCAGAAAATACAATGCCCCTTCACTCTTTGCAATCAGAAGAGTGCAAGTTCTCTCCTTCTCTAGTCTTCAGTGGAGGAAACAGGATCGTTATGTGGTTCCACAGCAGTAAAGTGGAACAAACATTTTTAGGGAGATAGGAGACCTGGGTTTTAGTTCTGACTTTCCCACTGTCATGCAAGCAAATCATTTCCTTTCTCTAGGTGGGTCCAAATCTACTTGTCTATAAAATATAGGGATTTTCAGAAAAATTATCCACTTGGAAATAAGGCAGAAAGGTGGGTCCCACATTCTTTCAATGTTTTACGGGAACAAAGACCACTCAGAGATTGTCTGGAGGTATGAATCTCATTTCTCTCACAATTTGCTATTGATTGAATGTCCCTGATTTAGTGAAATCACTTATTACCTGGTAGGGTTTTGTCTCATGGATATGCAAATAATTTCTGCCCATGGAACAGATAACCACAATGATTTATAACCCAGTTTTTTATGTAACCCAGTAAATTTATCCTAATATTACATAATATATAACTGACTTTTCTAATGTTCTTTGAACCAATCATAACATCTTAGTGGTTCCCTCGCTAATTCATGAGTTCAATAGAATCTCTTACCTGTGGTTCATTTTATATTTGTAGTGATTTTATCTTTTAAAAAATTAAGTGTCAACAGGCTTGATCTAAGCCATGGTACTGGAAGAAAACCAATCCACACACCCACCTTGAGAACTCAGGGATCATATGACGTCAATGTAACACAAAGCGTCAAGGACTCCTTTCTGCAGAAATCCTCTGGACCATATTACCCTTCAGAGAGTAGTCGGCAATACCAGGGTCTCCTGAGCCATCATCCCTTGATCACTGCGTGGCTGGGGTGGAGGCTGAGGAAAGAGCAGCACAGCCAAGGCTTAGTGACAGGGACTTCCCCAGGGTTTCCCAAGGTCTGAAGTTTATGAAAGTTATACATGGTCAGAGCTGGGATTCAAACCCAGGCCTGTCTAGCACAAAAAGCAGGCCTGTAACCACACTCCTCATACCTTCATGCCTTGACTCAACAGCCTGTATCCCCAATGTATATCACATATGCCTAGCACATAGGAGGTGCTCAACATATACCCCATGCAATTAAAAATTTTTACATACTCCTAGTGGCTAGAGCTTGGATATTTTCAAAGGACGAAATCTATTGGTAAGCCTCACTTCAGAGCACTGGAAAAGACGAACACCTGGGAGCCAGACCGGCCTATGGTCTAGCCCAACATTGCCATTTCATGGCCACTTAGTAGTGTAACCTTGAACCAGAAATGAAAGCATATGAGCCTCAGTTTCCTCCCCTGTCACAGGCAAGTAATGCTCATAGGCTTGTTATGAGGATTAAAGTAGAAAAAGGAATGTGAGCACACTTAGCACAGGACCTAGCAAAGGTGCCCCCACCCCCAGTCGTCTTTTGGTCTTTCCATCCACTCTCAGAAGACCCTGGAAGGCTATGAGACCTTGGCTGTGCTGCTGATTCTACCAGCCCCCGCTCCAGCCACACAGTGATCAAGGGATGGGAAAATGCTCTGTTCAAACAGGTGTCACTGTTCTCAACCTACAGTCTCATTTCCTGATCGTGTCTTAATCTGCTCGTCGGTGGTGAAAGTTGATTTCTTGCACATTCTTATATCAGTGGGAATTTCTGCCCTTGGCTGACAGGCATTATGGGCTGGCTTTGACATACAGCCCTACAGGGCCTGAACAGCCCCTATTCTTTCCCAGTCCTGAAAGGGAGCTTTGTGCCAAGGATTCATTAAACTGCACTGCACAGCCCCTTCATAAATGGGGCTCAATAATGAACAGTCGATTTAACTGGAAAAGCTGCTGGAGCTGTTAAATTAAAGGGAAATAAAGTGCACTTTAGACTCAGTCTGCCAGAAGAAATGGTGACCTAAAAGGAAAATCTTCATTTTTATTGAATTGAAGTTTTTAAAAAAGTGTAAAATGTCCAGGAAACTTCCTTGTGACAGGCAATGAGACATAAAAGTGGAGAATGCACGCTTAAGATAGTGATGCTTTTTATTCACTAGCATCACCCCAAAGTGAGTCTTGGGTTCTCGGAGGAGACAAAGGATTGACCTAATTTTGGGAAGGAAATATGAAGGGACTCTGAAATATGCCACAAGAAATGTTTTTTTGTTGTTTGTTTTTTAATTTTTTAAATTATTTTAAGACCAGGATTTCTCTTTCATTCTTGGGACATTTGAGGGACCAAGGGCCATTCTTTTCAGTTTTTCTGCTCTCTTTCAGGAATAAGGAATCTCTCCAGGAGGAGATCCAATTGTTTCTCCTCACACTACAGCTCAGAGTTATATTTGATTTGAGTATTGTGCTCTGACATCTAACTCAGCAGCCTCTCTCTTAGGTTTGAGATTTCAGCAGTATGCATAAGTGCACCAAAGAACTTTCTCTTCAACTTCTTCTTCTGAGTTATATCACTTCTAAGCATGGTGAGATAGAACTTCTACTAACATATGCTGGAATGTTATGGTTTCCAATAACTCTCATGTGCAAGAAGTAAAAGCCACTGTGTTTTGGCAGATAACATAACTATATGGTGGTCTTAGCTTTTCTCTGCTAAACTGCTGTGAGCTGGGAATTATTCTTTTCAACATCCCCTTATCCTTCATGTTTTCAAATCTTTATACAGAATCGGCTCCTGGGTACATTAGAGGCTTCCCTAGTCAAGGCCTGGTTTTCATCTTTAAGCATCGTTTTACCATAAAAACGACAAAAGTCACTCATCACAGGGAATTTAAAGAGAAATCTGAAAGGCAATGTGAAATAAATAAAGGCCCACTTCCACCCTCATTGTTCAGGGTCACTGGAATCCAAACACAGATTTTCAGTTGCAAAGCTGTATAGAAAAGGCAGAACTTCCTTTCTAAGAAGTTTTATGCTCCCTTTCTGGAACCCACTTTATTTTTCATTTTGAATTCTAAGCCATCAATTTAATTTTTTTAGGATTCTGCTTTGAGCAATTCAAAGCCGCCTTGAAAATATCCTGAAGTTGAAAAAAATAAATCTCTATATGTGCTCATTTTTAATAGTAACTATGGTGACCCACTAAATAGTATTGTTTTATTCTTCGTCCATCTACCACCAATGAGTCACGGTTGACCAATGTAAAGCATGGGCTCTCTACACCATGAAATTCTGGGTTCATAAAAAACTGCTGCCTGTGACAACTTCTGGGGAACTTTGCTCAGTGTGAGCCCCGATGGTTATTAGGGTCTACACCTGCATCAGAGCAAACAAAGTTTCATTCACTTTCCATAAAAGATTGCCAGAGTCCAAAATGGCTGTGCCATCCTGTGTGAGCCTGATTACATTTTGACATTTAGCAGTGCGGTAAATATTCATTAGAAATACATATTAGAAGGGTCCAACTTTTACACATGGCACGAGTCACTCAAATGCACTTTTCCAGTCATGACTTGTCCTACATAAACAATCATCAACCTACTCAAAAGACATTTAGCCTTAAAATATGGGAGATAAGAGAACCTTCTGGATCTGACCACAGCCAGACCACAGGTTAAGGAAAATGTTAATATGTTACAACTTGTCTAAAGGAAAATGACCAGGAGAGTGATGCTGATCAAAATTAAAGCACAGGAGAAAGTACGCTTCTATAGGATTCAGAACATCCTTGAATTCTTCTATTTATTTTAAGAAATAAAATTTTATGTGCCTTTTTTCCTACCCGCGTGTAATCTTTCTGAGGAAAGGAAAAAGATGTCCTCAGTGCCTGACGGAAAGTATGACAGATAGAGGTTTAAGAAATATTTGACTAGAGAGTAAAAAAAAAAAAGAAGAAAGAAAAGGGAAGAGAAAAAAGGGTATGTGAGACAATGAAAGGAAAATGTTAGCCCAGGGAAACTTAGAAATGACACAATAGCTTTCTTCACATATTTAAAGTATATCATTTAGAAAACAGATTAAAATTTATTCTTTTAGAAACCAAATAATTTAACTGGGAGCTATGTATAAAAAGTTAAAATATTTCTGGGTCCTGGATGAAAGGACCCTAGAAGTTGCTACCTCATCCAAAAAAGTAAAAAGCTGAAAAAAAAAAACTGAAAAAATCAACAACTCTTTCTAGCTCCATAAGAGAATTGAGGTCACAGGGCAAAACACTACCCTCCAAACTGGAGAGACAGACAGACGAATACAGAGAAACACAACTTACTAGAACAGAAGCATCTATGGGAACCAGTGTTGAGGTAAGATGACCAGAACTGTAACTGACAAATTGCTGGAGGCTCAGTGTGAAAAAGTCCGAGAGATAAAAACTCCAGGGGGACACTGCCATCTTGGAATCGCCACAATTTTGTAAATTTTACTTGTTGGAGTTCTACCCATTCTCACAGTGAATAGCACAGAAAAATCCTGTTGTGCTTTCAGCAGGGGGAGGGGAGAAGAAGCCACCTTGAAATATGCCAGACCATTCTGTTCTGAACAAGGTCAGTTCTCAGAAGAAACTATTTAACCAGAGCCCAACCTACCTGGGGAAAGGAAAAAACCTGAGAAGGACTTACAGAGCTTACAGTCTAGAGGCATAGGCTTACTAAAAGACTGAGCCCTAATCGTAGGTCTATAGAATGCTTCCCCTCCTCTCACCACCACATTACTAAAGTCCTATGTACAGCAGTTCCATTTACCCAGTACAACATGTCCAACTATCAAGAAAAATTATGAGGCATACTTAAAGGCAAAAAACACAGTTTGAAGAGACAGAGTAAGCCTCAGAACCAGACTCATATATGGCCAGACTCATATAACTCTGATATTGGCGTTATCAGACCAGGAATTTAAAACAACTATGATCATATGCCAAGGGCTGTAATGGATAAAGTAGACAGCATGCAAGAACAGATGGACAATGTAAGCGAGAGATGGGACTTGTAAAGAAAAAAATAAAAAGAAATGCTAGAGATCCAAAACACTATAACAGAAATGAAGAATGCCTTTGATGGGCTTATTAGTAGACTGGACATGGCCTAGAAAAGAATCTCTAAGCTTGAGAATATCTCAGGAGAAACAACCAAAACTAAGAAACAAAGGAAAAAAACAGAACAGAATATCCAAAAACTGTGGAACAATTATAAACGGTGTAAAATTAGTAATGAAAATAGCAGAAGCAGAAGAGAAAAAGGAACAGAAAAAATATTTGAAACAATAATTTCTGAGAATTTCTCCCAAATTAATGTTAGACACCATATAAAAGATTCAGAAAGACCAGAGAAGAGCAAGCAGGATAAATGCCAAAAAAAAAAAAAAGAAACAGAAACAAACAAACAAAAAAAAGCTACACATAGGGATATAATTTTCAAACTACAGAAAATCAAAGATAAGGAAAAAATCCTGAAAGATGCCAGAGAGAAAAAAAAAACACCTCACCTATAGAGGAGCAAAGATAAAAATTACATCCAACTTCTCCTCAGAAATCATGAAAGCAAGAAGAGAGTAGAGGGAAATATTTAAAGTGTTGAGAAAAAAACTCACCAACCTAAAATTCTGTACCCTGTAAAATTATCCTTCAAAAGTGAAGGAGAAATAAATACATACAAACATTTTAAAAATATCTTTATTGGAGTATAATTGCTTTACAATGTTGTGTTAGTTTCTGATGTATAACAAAGTGTATCAGCTATACATGTACATACATCCCCATATCTCCTCCCTCTTTCATCTCCCTCCCACCTCCCCTATCCCACCCCTCTAGGTTGTCACAAAGCATCAAGCTGATCTCCCTGTACTATGCAGCTTCCCATTAGCCATCCATTTTACATTTGGTAGTGCATATATGTAAATGCTACTCTCTCACTTTGCCCCAGCTTCCCCTTCCCCCTCTATGTCCTCAAGTCCATTCTCTATGTCTTCGTCTTTATTCCTGCCCTGCCACTAAGTTCATCAGTACGATTTTTTTTATATTCCATATCTGTGTGTTAGCATATGGTATTTGTATTTCTCTTTCTGACTTACTTCACTCGTATGACAGTGTCTAGATCCATCCACCTCATTACAAATAACTTAATTTCATTCCTTTTTATGGCTGAGTAATATCCCATTGTATATATGTGCCACATTTTCTTTATTCATTCATCTGTCGATGGACACTTAGGTTGATTCCATGTCCTGGCTATTGTAAATAGTGCTACAATGAACATTGTGGTACCTGTCTCTTCTTGAATTATGGTTTTCTCAGGGTATATGCCCAGAAATGGGATTGCTGAGTCATATGGTAGTTCTATTTTTAGTTTTTTAAGGAACCTCCATACTGTTCTCCATATGGCTGTATCAATTTACATCCCCACCAACAGTGCAAGAGGGTTCCCTTTTCTCCACACCCTCTCCAGCATTTATTGTTTGTAGATTTTTTGATAATGGCCCTTCTGACTGGTGTGAGATGATACCTCATTGTGGTTTTGACTTGCATTTCTCTAATGATTACTGATGTTGAGCATCTTTTCGTGTGACAAACAAACATTGAAGGAATTTGTTGCCGGTAGACCTGCCTTGCAAGAAATGTTTAAAAAAAGTAATTTAGGGCTTCCCTGGTGGCGCAGTGGTTGGGGGTCCGCCTGCCGATGCAGGGGGTGCGGGTTCATGCCCTGGTCTGGGAGGATCCCACATGCCGCGGAGCGGCTGGGCCCATGAGCCATGGCCGCTGGGCCTGCGTATCCAGAGCATGTGCTCCACGACGGGAGAGGCCACAGTGGTGAGAGGCCCATGTACCACAAAAAAAAAAAAAGTAATTAGAAAGAAAGAAAATAATATAGGCCAACTCTCGTGATATCTTTCAACTCTTCCCTCAAATTCCATCTACCATCTTGCCTTAATGAAAACCTAAATTTACCCTAAGCATCCTACTTTGCCTTGCATTTCATTCAATTCCCAGGGCCAGTTCCAGCCTTTTCTCCTCTTCCAATCATGCAAATACTTCCTATAATTTAAGGTTTTGTCACAAGCCAGTCACTTCTCTCCATTTACTGAAGACTGAGTTGTAGTTTGCCTCTCCACTCTAATACCCGCCATTGCCTTCATTTACTTTAATGTTCAAATACATCTAACACACTAGCATCTCAGTTCTATGCATGCCACATTTCCATCGTTAAATATTTATCCATGCACTTAACCAACAAATATTTATTGGGCAACTTTTGTAGGCCAGCACAACGCTAAACACTGAGAATACCATAACTGCTAAGATATAGTCTTTATATTTACGAGACTTGCACTCTGGTAAGTGGAGAAGGCTGTGCAACAGAAAAAGTCCTTGAGGGCTAGACCATATCTGACTTGTTCAACACAGTATCACTAGCACCTATCACTGTATGTGGCACCTAGGAGGAATTTAATACGTATTCCTCAAATGAATGAAACTGACAGATATAAAATGCAATGTATGCAGTAAGCACAGGATGCTATGAGAACAGAAAGGAGAGACAGATAATAGAAAGATGGGGAGAAAGACTCAAAGTATAATTTTCAAAATGTTAAAAATGTAATTCTCATTAAAATACTTAAAAATTTGGTGTCATAATTTTAATTAACTCACAAGTAAGGGAAAGAGTAGGATAACAAAATCAGTTCAAAATCAGTGAAAATATAGAATCCTAAAATAAGACTGCTAAGTTAATGTTCTACAGGGCAATAAAACCATAACAAAGTTTTATCAGATGATTCTTAGACAAATTTATTGGATAATGTTTTTTAGTATGACACTGAAAACGCATAGAATTACCTTTTTGCTGTATTTCCATGTTTTAGACACTTTCTCAACAAAGGCTTCTTTGAGATAATATTGCACCTGATACCTGAAGACTGAGCAGAAGTTGGCCAGTAGGAATGGCAAAGGGAAAGGTGACAAGTGTTCCAGGGAATAGAGAAAGTACAGAGACCTGCTTCGCTTCAATCACCCACAACCCTTGTCAGACCCTGGGCTTGATCCAAATGTGAAAATGTTTCAGTTCTGAAATATTAAACCCTAATATCTCACTTTTTGATGACAACTTCCAATTTTTCCAACTTTTTAGTTTATCTCTTCTTTTTTTTACATAGGATTTTCCACCTCATAGAGGCCTCTGGTTCCTTGATTCTTCCATGCTATCCCAGGCTACCAGCCTCAGCCCCATCTAAACTCCATGGCTTGACTCTGCCCTACTCTTTTTCGATATTCTCGATTCTGTTACAGCCTGTTATACTGCTATTTTTCCATAGAAGAAATGAATTTACTTGCTTAAATCTATTGGCGGAATAAGTAAGCTAATATTTAAATGGAGGTTTGAATTATTTATGCTTAAATAATTAACTGTAATTTGAAAGGGAAATGGAGGTAGAGTCTTATGTTTTTCTAGACAAAAATGCCATCTGCTTCAAGAGCCCTGTTAGTCTAAATTGAGAAAATAAGCTTTTCTTAAAGTTATTTCTGGGAATTTCCAGTGGGTGAGATGTATACACAGACACAAGTCTCCATAGATCTTTTACTACCTACTGCATGGGTCAGTCTATGAACAATATTTTCATAGTCATAAAAGGACTGAAAATTAATTTCACTAAGATATTATACATAAAGTCCAAAAATAATATCTATAACTGCAAAAAAACTACAGTTAGCATCATATACTTAGCAGTAAAGGACTGGACGTTTTCCCCTCTAAGATGAGGAAAAAGGGAATAATATCCACTCTCACCTCTTCTATTCAGTATTGCACTGGAGAGTCCAGATAAAGTAATTAGGCAAGAAAACAAAATAAAAAGCATCCAGATTGGAAAGCCAGAAATATATCTATTTGCTAACGACATGATCCTATATTTAGAAAATCCTAAGGAATCCACATAAAAACTATTAGAGCTAATAAACTAGTTCAGCAAGTTTGCATGATACAAAATCAACATAAAATATCAGTTATATTTCTATACACTAGAAATGAACAATTCAAAAGTAAAATCAAGAGAACAATTCTGTTTACAACAGCATCAAAAAGAATAGAATACTTAGGAATAAATTTGACAAAAGTACAAAACCTATGCTCTGAAAACTACAAAGCATTGTTGAAAGAAATTTAAGAAGGTCTAAATAAATGGAAGATATGCTATGTTCACAGATCAGAAGACAGTATTGTTAAGATGGCAATACTAACTAACTCACTCTACAGATGCAATACCATCACTATCAAAATTTCAGCTGACACCAAAGGGAGCTGAAAACAGGGAGGCAGTCCCTTCTCCTCTCTTCTCTCTTTCCAGTTTCCCACCAGTGCCTCTCACTGGCACAACCTAACTGAGGGAAACCAGCTAGCAAGGAAATGTAGGAAAAGTAGTTTGCAGAGTCCCACCCCAGCATCACAGTACAGAATATAGAATAGTGCACTTAGATCTAGGAGACAATAGGTAAGTAAAAAGAATGCACAATATACCCCTTTACTCAGCATCCGATCAAAGCTCTCTATGCGTATTTAAATTTTCATACAACAGAAGTAACAGCCTCAGGCTGCCTCCTAACAAGATGCAACTAACATTTATACAAAGGATGACATTCTCACCCAAAAAGGGGAGACAGAGTCACAACAGCCACCATATCCATCTCTGGATGAAGTTAACTTCTGTTTTAGTTCAGTCAAAATTGCACCTGAATATTTTGTAGCCTAAATAGTAAATTGTAAAGTTAATCCCAACAAACAATTCCATAAAAAATAAGAGAAAAGGAGGGAGGCAAAATAGTTAACATATACTAAAATACACATAAAATCAAAGAGTGAAATAATATCTGCTATAATTCTCATTTCTATAAACGATCACAATGTTGAGGTTTACACTTTTTTTATTCCACTAATTTTCCATGTTCCTCTTTCCTTCATCCATTACCTCAGTTGATTAAGGTTCATAATCTTGTGGAACAACCCAAATCTTCATTCTTAAAGGGTCTGAAGCTTTAGCAGTCTTACCTTTATTGGGTCACTATAGTACACCTGGAGAATCCCCTAGTTTCCAGACATTGTTCTCTTTTCCCCACTGTGTAGCAGCAGCCCAATTTTCCCTTGGAAATTAGAATCAATCACCTCAGCCCCAGCAGTCACACCCTTCTTTGTATGTTAGATCAATAACATGAGGAGCCCAAAATAGCCAGGTGACAGTCTCAACTTCCAATTCAATGGAACCATTGCATGTTTCCTGATGAAAGCATACTTTCTTTGAGTATTAATACTTTTAAAATCAGCAGTAGCCAAATACATAAATATGCGAAGAAAAAATTCTTAAATTTTTGGGGTGATGAAAGGAGCAACTCCCACTTTAACCCCTTGATTTCCAGGCCTGTGTATTCTAGCTATGAGATGAACAGCATCATATATTGGCCACTAGATTAGCATATACTGCAAATTGTAGGATAGCATCCGACCTCTAAAAGTGTTGTTTCCCAGCTGATATTCTACTGTCCTATAACGCCAGCTTCCTCTGGATAATGAGATATGTGATTGCACAATAAAAACAATGATTCCCATGAGCTAGAGCCCTTAGCCTCACTCTTTTGCTGTAAATCATTATTTCCTTGGACAAAACGATGAAATGTGAGGTGCTATGGTGGAGAATAAGGCATTCTGTAAGTCCATAGATGATGGAGCTGGCAGAAGCATTTGGGAAGGAAAGCAAATCTATACCCAGAATGACTATTCTAGTGAGAAAATTTGTTTAAAAAAAAAAGAAGAAAAGAAAATGTGTTCCCTAAGTGATGGAAGGGAAATTTTAATCAACCCCCTGGGTACAGTGTGAAGTAAGGGGCTCAGCATTCATGTTTGCTGTTGGCAAGTTGGGCTTTCAGCTGTAGTGATAGGTAGGTCAGCCTTACAGACGGGGAGGCCCACGTTGTTAAACCCATGCACAACTTTGTGCAAGCAGAGTGGCTGGGAAAAAAAGAGACTGACTTCTACAAAATTGCTCTTAAATGTGCTCCTAAAGCACACTTCTGGCTGGAGCCAGTAAAACATGTGGAACCACATGCAGACCAGGCTAGAATTCCCCATGAAGCCATGGGTATGGGTATGGGTCATTGAGATCACACCACTAGTACACAGTGAAGCTAGCATTTAAATCTGGTTCTGATTGACACCTAAATCTATCCTCTTTCTACTATACCTCCACTGCTTTACAGCAAATTAATGACAACTACGTGAATCTTTCTCCCAAATTGCTTTGTTACAAACTGAGGTTTTTATTAGGTCTAGCTCTTTGATAAGCCCTAAACTGAGGAAAGATTTACGAAATCATATACATCTGTGCTTATGAACATCAGAACCAATTTCACTACAGAGTGTGGGCTTCCAAAAATTTCTCTGGAACAAGCTGTATCCTGATTAACCCCAGATGAAGCTCTTTTTTTTTTTTTTTCCGGTACGTGGGCCTCTCACTGTTGTGGCCTCTTCCGTTGCAGAGCACAGGCTCCGGACGCGCAGGCTCAGCGGCCATGGCTCATGGGCCCAGCCGCTCCACGGTATGTGGGATCTTCCCGGACCGGGGCACGAACCCGTGTCCCCTGCATCGGCAGGCGGACTCTCAACCACTGTGCCACCAGGGAAGCCCCAGATGAAGTTCTTCTATATCATGCGGGGAAGATTTGAAGGGTCAGTTTGGGAAGTGGATGACTTATCTGAACATTTGGGTCTTGTAAGCCCCTTTAAACTAGGCTCACTCACTTACTGACTTGAGACTTTTTTCCAAAGCCCCTATGTGTGATAACTCCCCCAAGTTGTGTCCCAGTAAGAAATTAAGCCTTGTTAATGGGAAAGGACTATCACCCACTTCTATTTTGATGCAAATTGTCCCGGCAGAATAAAAAAGGGGACAGTGAAAGTGATGACACTGATCTAATTATCTGCAGGCCAATATCACCAAGTTTTTGAAAGGAACACACAGAATGGCCTGACACAGACACACAAAACAGCCAGGAAACAATCAGGACCTTAGCAACAAGGCAAAAACTGGCTCCTCTCTGCATAAAGAGCTGTTTTATGAGCATTTCTTGTTACTTTGCATTAAGTCCCACAACCTCCCCCAAAGAAGGTTGCAGTCCATTTTTAATTGATGCCCCATTGCCCTATAATCATTGACATGCACCGTTCCACCAACTTCTGCTTTCCAGGCCTATTGACCACAGACCAATTTCAAGCCCTGGTTTTATAGAAAATGTAACACATAAGAATAAGACTTCAGTGGATACAGAGCCCCAGCATCCTAACAGTGTGGTACTTCACAAACTGTTTCTCACATTATCCTATTAGTCACAAAGTGAAGCCAATGTTAAAATCTCCATGTTTAAATTGAGGACAAAGAAATCCAAAGAGATGAAGCCACTTGACAAAATGTTCAAAGCCAGCAAGTAGAAAGAAGGAGGCCCAAGTCTAAGATTCTTCATACGACACCACACTGCAGCTGTGTTATTAAGATATTGGCAAAAAGAGGAAATGAGAGGTATACCCTAAAAATGACCTTCAATGAAATTTAGCAAATGGTTCCCTGCTTTGCACTTTAGTTTCCTGAATCCAGCCTACTTTACCTGGGTTCCAAGGCCCTACAAACCTTTGCTAAGAGGCTTCTTCTCTCAGCCCTGGCCCTGCCTGAGTCCAGATCCATCCACTGCTCCAAGATCTAATATTAGGGTTCCACACGCTCTAGCACAGGCAGTGTAGGATAGGCAATTATCATAGACTTTGGAGTCAGGCAAACAGACCTGGGTTTGAATCCCATTCTACGAGCTGGGCAAGTTATTTCAGCTCTATAAAATTCTATTTTCTTACTTGCCTATGGAGAACAATACTATGTATCTTGTGAGGAATCAGCACATGATGATTGTTCAACTAAGGGTAGGTGTATCCAAGGTCATACTCTCATTTATATTTAATCAAAATTCTTCCTACGGTTATTGAAGGATAACTGCATTCAA
This sequence comes from Pseudorca crassidens, assembly GCF_039906515.1. Classification (NCBI taxonomy): domain Eukaryota; kingdom Metazoa; phylum Chordata; class Mammalia; order Artiodactyla; family Delphinidae; genus Pseudorca; species Pseudorca crassidens. Next base: position 60,857,634 of record NC_090304.1, read on the forward strand.
ATTAAGTGGTGATAAATTGCCTTACTACCTAAAAATAGCTAATGCTATTTAAGGAGTGAATAAATAATTAAATGAATGACTATATAATTGAATGAATACATAATTGAATGAATCAATCAAGCCATTGGATATACCTGGTATAATTGAATCAATTTAATTAAACAAATACATATTAAATACTATTATGTCCCAGGTAGTGTGCTAAGTTCAAAATATATAACGGTGAATAAGATAGACAGGATCTTTGCTCTCATAGATCTTAACAGTCTAACAATTACTCTCTCCTTTGGCTTTTGTTATGAAATCTATTAAAACATTGAACAAAACTATTGGAACGATTTGCTTTGGAAGATACCCCCTCCACTGGCCTATGAGCACCATGAATATAAAAGCTGGGTCTTGATCACCTGTCTCAGGTCCTGGTAACATTTAACAACTTTATGTACTAGCTCAGTTTCCCATTCCTGACAGATTTTGCCATCTCCTCTGGACTTTCCTTAATTGTGCACATTCCTGTTGCTGTTCCCTGACAAAAATATTCAGACAGGAGGCTGCCCTAGGATTTATTCCTCAAGATAGGGTGGGAATGGGGGGCTTTGGCAGGGAAACACTTTTAGGCCCAGATATATATATATATATATCTTAAAATAAAATGATGACCTTGTGATGGAAAATGAGTCCAAAATAGTATGTCAACTAAAGAGAGCCAAGGGATCAATGAGAGACAAACTGGGCACCAGGGAGCAAGGAACTGGGTTGGAGGAAGCTCGTGATAACGCCCAAATTACCTCTGGAGACCGGAAGCCAATCCTGCTGCTCCTTTTGTATCCTCCCACCATGAATTTGAGTAAGTAGCCCAGGATAGTTAAAGAAAGAGAACAACGTGGACACTGTTAATCTGTGGCACTTCAAACCTACCCCAGGGACCAAAGAAAATTTGGACCAAGCCTGAGAAAACTTGAGTGACCACCCTTTTCCTGACAGGAAAATTAGCTCTACCTTCAGAGACTTGGGGCTTGACTTAAAAAATGAATTCAATCAGCTGTCAGACACCTGTACAAACAGGATGCACCAGGGCTCCTTCACCTTCTTTCTAGTGTCACAGATCGGGGGAGGACCGATAACAAGGGCTAACAATGATTTGTACTTACTTATGCAATGGGTGGAGAACAGGAAGCCTGAATGCAACTGCCTCACCCCTGTCAGGGCTTGTAGCTGGAGATCGTGAACATCTGAGAGCGTGTAGTTTTCAACTGTTTCACAGAGGAACACTTCGGAGTACATTGTGCCCCGTAGGTCATTTCATAAAGCTCCTATGGGTAGAGTGAGGCTATGAGGTCTGGAAGGCCACCTGCTCAGCCCCCTCCTTATCCCATGCAGTTGGTAGGGGTGAGAGGAAGGGAGAGAGAGCTGGGGAAAGGATAAGGATGCTGTGGTTCCTAAAGAGAAACTCACAACGCAGCAGAGCACTGGGGATTTCATATTCTTTCAGGGTTTTATATGCCGAAACAATGGTGAATGAGAATGGTCAGGAATGAATAATAACTGGCTGCCAAGAGCCTTGTTAACCATGGTGATTATCTCCCAGCCAAAGTCAACAGGCAGCAGACTGATAAGAGACACATCAGTTCTTCTGTTCACAATTCATTTAGAGCTTTTTTTTTTTTTTTTAATGTGGAAGCCAAATAATTCAGACTTCCAATCTAGGTCTCTAGTCAGCAAGAAAGCATTTTCCCTTATCCCTCACCCTCTCTGATGCTTCAGAACCAGGGAGGAAAAGGCACCAAACCAGCTGGTCAGAAAGGTCTGCATACAGGCAGGAGCTTCCTTCAAAGGATCTGGAAGCAGAGCCCTGTGTAACTGTATCTGCCTGTGGCCAAGCATCTTCGGAAGCCCCCTCTCCCGCCTCACCCCAGCTTTGGGCAGCGGCTTCTCTGCTGCAGTGGTTACCAACCCTCAGACTACAGAAAGGGAAATAAATGGTTGCCATTTATCACCTGTCAGATATTCAGCCACCATTAGTCCTGAACAGCAAAGCCAGACACAAAAAGGCAACTACTAGTCTCTTGCGTGTATCTTGATGTCTTGGGGGTAAATGCTCAGGCTTTTGGCTTTCTCCTCCTACTTGTAATCCACCCCAGGAATGGTATTTGGATCTGTGAGGAGGGGGTTACACAGGTCCGGGGCAGCTGGGGAGGAAGTCCCTCATATCTCTTTAGGAAGTTCCTTATGCATCACCCTCATGTCTGGTCCCTAGACTGGTACACACAGAGGTGTTGTTGATGCCATCAGATCTTTGGGGATATCATACCAGTGTCTGCTGCTATTAAAGTTCAAACTATTAGTCATTTGCCCGTGGTTGCAAAATTTCTATTGCTATCTGCCCTATTGTTTAGTCCACCAAGCTTCTCAGCACATCTCAGCCCCATCACCAACCCAAGCAGAAACTTTTAAATTCCTTGTGTTCTTTACAAGCCAAGGGAACCAGCAGTGCTATCTTACACCATCTATCGAGACCAATTCTCAGGTACTGTTACACTGTACAGTTCCTGATTCTGGTCAGGTTTAGTACTAACCCAAATGCACAACTTCTCCTAGAGACTTGAAGCATCCCTAGGCCCTGCACCTAGGCCACTAGTTCCAACGCTTACCGTTCCCTCATACCTATCTGAAGACTTCTGTGGTACACGTACACATTCATACACATAAATGTGACATACACACACCTCAAGCTTGTACCCTACAGGAGGGTGGGCATGATGAGGACTCCAGTGTCTATCTTACTCTACCTCTTCCATGGTCTCTCTTCTTCCAACATTAACAATGCTAAGACAGGTGGAATTTCTTCAGTCTCATGAGTCAGAGCCTTTCCCTGTGTACTCTGACTGTTCCCTGGACTATGATTTATAGGAGCTATTTAAATTATGTTATAAATTATTAATTTGTTGCAAAATCAATTTAGTGGGTCAAGACGAGCATTTTTATAAATGAAATAAAATAGAATTGAACAGAATAGAAAATATTAGAGGGCATCCCCTGAAGTAAGAGTAATACTATTTTCTGAAATTTTTTTGAAGTATAATTATTTACAATATTATATTGGTTTCAGGTGTATAACACAGTGATTCAATATTTTCATACATTATGAAAAACTACAATTAATCTGTTTACCATCTGTCACCATACAAAGTACTGATTATACATATTCCCTATGTTGTACATTAAATTTCCATGACATGTTTATTTTATAACTGGAAGTTTGTACTTCTTAATCCCCTTCACCTATTTCGCCCATCCCCATACCTCCTCCCTTCTGGCAACCACCAGTTTGTTCTTTGTATCTATGAGCCTGTTTCTGTTCTGTTCTGTTTGTTCATTTGTTTTGTTTTTTAGATTCCACATATAAGTGAAATCATACAGTGTTTGCCTGATTTATTTCACTTCGTATAATACCCTCTAGGTCCATGCGTGTTGCCGCAAGACAAGATTTCGTTCTTCCTGAGTAATATTCCACTGTATATATACACCACATCTTCTTTATTCATTTTTCTATTGATTGACACTTAGGTTGCTTTCATATATTGGCTACTGTAAATAATGCTGTAATGAACATAGGGGTGCATATATTTTTTCGGATTTGTGTCTTCATTCTCTTCAGATATATACCCAGGAGTGGAATTGCTGAATCATATGGTAGTTCTAGTTTTAAGTTTTTGAGGAACCTCCATACTGTTTTCCATAGTGGCTACACCAATTTACATTCCCACCAACAGTGCACAAGTGTTCCCTTTCCCCCATATCCTTGCTGATACTTGTTATTTCTTGTTTGTTGATAGTAGCCATTCTGATAGGTGTGAGGTGATATCTCATTGAGGTTTTGATTTGCATTTCCTTGATGATTAGTGATGCTGAGCATCTTTTCAGATGCCTGTTAATCATCTGTATGTCTTCTTTGGGAAAATGTCTATTCAGGTCCTCTGCTCATTTTTTAATTGTACTGTTTGTTTTTATTTCCTGAAATTTTTGTTTCAATTTTACATGAATATAGGCATGTGTGTGTATGTTGGATGATGATTTTAAAAATTCATTTCCTACAATGGGTTGTGGTCAAAAAGTCTGAAAACCACACTAAAATTAAATGTTCACGTTAGGAAATCTAAGCTTCACCTTTGATATATAAAGGTAGCTCAAGACCTTTAGAAGTCAATCTTTTCTTTCAAAAATGCCTGATTCTCAAAAATATTCTCCTCCTAAGCATTCATCAATGAATTCAGGTCTGAAACTGAAAGCTGAATAATAGACAATTTGTTCTAGGTGGTATCTGCCGTCCCAGTGCTTTTGCCCTGGGTCCCGGAATACGCGAGACCTTGTGTGCACCCTCCAAGAGTGGAGTCTCTGTTTCCCCAGCCCTGTGGGGTTCTTGCAATCAAGCCCCACTGGCCTTCAAAGCCAAATGCTCTGGGGGCTCTACCTCCCGATGCCGGAGCCCTAGGCTGGGGAGCCTTACGTGGGACTCAGAGCTCTCACTTCTGTGGGAGAACAACTGCAATACAATTTTTCTCCAGTTTGTGGGTCGCCCACCCAGTGGTATGGGACTGGATTATAGAATGAGTGTGTCCCTCCTACAGTTTCACTGTGGAGGGACAGTGAAACTGTCCTTTATGTCCTAAACCTCTTTATGTCTTTGGGTGTAGAATACCTTTTTTTGGTAGGTTCCAGTCTTTTTCATCGATGGTTGTTTAGCAGTTAGTTGTGATTTTGGTGTGCTTGTGAGAGGAGATGAGCCCAAGGTCCTTCTACTCTGCTATCTTGTCTCTCTGCCCTCCCAATGAAAGAGTCATTGAGTCATTGAGCAAGGAGCTACAAGGTAACAAGATTTATATTAAAATTCATCTGAATGTCCAAAAAGTATATTTTTAGAGAGGCATGTATACCACTAGCAGAGCTGGCCCAAGGAACATATTAAGATTCAATGAACTGTTACTCCCTAGTGTTTTGCCAGACATCTCAAAATCAAAGATATCCTGCCTCAGTTATATCCTATCACAAATGTTCTATTTTAATCTAGTGATTCTCTTCAGCCAAACTGAGTTATTCATTATTCCTAGAGGGGCAGGCCAACCAGGCCACTTTCCAAGACCCCAATTTATCCGGAGAGCTAAAGCAGGTCTATATTATATAATATCAACACAGATGGTTTTAAAAAGTGACAGCAACCCAGTTTCACCAGAAAAATCCACCAACAAAGTCAGAAGAAAGCCTCAGAGGGACTTCCCTGGCAGTCCAGTGGTTGCAACTTCACCTTCCAGTTCAGGGGGTGCAGGTTTGATCCCTGGTCAGGGAGATAGGATCCCACATGCCTCACGACCAAAAAACCAAAACATAAAACAAGCAATATTGTAACAAATTCAACAAAGACTTTAAAAATGGTCCGCATCAAAAAGAAAAAAAGAAAAAGAAAGCCTCAGAGTACCTTGTGCTTTATAAATGAGAAGAGTGTTTTGGAGTCTGGGTTGAAACAGACAAGACCGCCTCTCTCCAAATTCTGTGCTTCTGATGGGACCCTGACCTCCCCCTCCTTCCCCTGTCTAACACTCACAGCCTCACACTATCTGCCTTGAGACCTTCAAGCTTAATCTCATATACACTTTATACCTGTTTAAGTCAGACACCCTGTAGTCAGGGCATCCTCATCCTCTGGGCTCTCATCCCTCACTTGGCTCTCTATATCCAAACTTCTGATGCCTTTGACTTCAGGAAATACCTGAGGAGACCCTTCCTCTGTATCCCTCTGGAAGTCAGAGCAGTCATCAGCAAATCCTATATATCCTCAATCTTGTACTGTCCCTTTGCCTTCTTATTCTAACAGAAATCTGACTCTCTTGGCAGGGCACTGCTTACCCATCAATGCTCTCAAGTGGTTTTTGTCTTATCTCCAAACCCCTTGTACCACAGACCCAGGCTAAGTAAATGTTCTCCTTTCCCATCCTAGTGTCTCTTGACCATGCTTACCCTTTCCTCCTAAAACTCCCAACTTTGAATAATGTTGCCAGACCATACTACCCTCTACCCTCTCATTGTTGCTGTCACCTCCTGACCTTTAAGTCATGCTCTTTCATTTCCTGGAGACTGTATCTCACTTTTATTCTCAGTTATAATTCAATAATTTCACTGAGACATAATTTCAATAATCATATAGCTGTTCTTCCCCATGTCCTGGCTTTTGTGTTCCTTGACCTCATCTCCTCCAGTGATATTGTCTTACACCCCAACGTAATCACTCATCCCCATAGTCATATCCTACACCTTATTATTACAAAGAGTTGCAACTTCTACCTCATCTCAGTTCCAAGCATGCCAATTCTGATCGCCACCACCTCTTATCTTTCCAGTTTGGGTATTCCAATTCCAACAAGTCTTTGACCCCACAAAGACCTACAATCTATAGATCCTACTCTTTTTCACTATTCCCCACTATAGCACCTTGCTGTGGCTTCCCTCCCATCTCTATCCAGCTTAGCGTCTATAATTCAACATAATAATTTCTCCCTTACATGCTCCTTCGGCTCTCTTTTCCTTTCTCGCTTCATTGTACTCTTCTTGAAAAATTCCAACCTCAGCAAGATCCACCTCTTCACTTCTCCTAGCCGGCACCTAAGCAGCTGAACCTGGCTGGAAATAAACACACAACTATGCTGACTGGTCTGAATTAAGTTCATGACTCCTAAGCTTGAGCAGACCCTCAGAGCTCAGGAATTGTCTCCCTGATCCATTCACTCTCCCACTTTCTCAGATAAGTATTTCATATGTTTTCCTCTCTATAACCTCCACCCCTCTTCCATCATTGCTGCCTTTCACATAGAACTTCAGAAGCTGCATCACCACATTTGCCCTCACACATGTGTCTGTGCCCACGTTCTCCACCTTCCCTCTCATTACTGTGAATGGACAGTCTCCTCCTACCAAAGGCCAACCTGTCTACTCCTATAGTGATTCTTTCTCCTCTCCCTATAATCAAGGGCATCACTCCAGTCATTCTCTTCTCTCTTTTATGTCATTGATTACTATCTTTCTATAAAATCATCCCCATCTACATAAACAGCACCTGAAATTCTTCCATTTATTAAAAAATATTAATTTATTTATTTGCTGTAAAGCAAAATTCTTGAAAGGTTTGTCTCGTGTTCATTTTCTCCAGTTCCTCTCTTTGTGTTTTCTAGGGAATCCATCTCAAACAAGAATTCACTCCTACCATTTCATAGCTACTACTCTTATCAAGGTCTTTAGTAATCAACACTACCAAATCCAATGACTAATTCTTAATCATAGTTTACTTCGACAATCAGGAACATTTGATATATTTGGTTCCTCCCTCATTCAAACATCGTGTTTACTAGGAATCCAAGAAACTGAAAACCTCCTCATCTCACTGACTGCTCCTTCTCAGTGTCCTTTTCTGGTTCTTCCTTATCTTCCTGACCTCTAAACATTGGCATACCCTAGGGCTTAGCCCTTAGATCTGTTCTCTTTCCTTCATGTACTCATATCCTTGTGATCTCATCCAGTCTCATGATTTTAAGTACAACTGCCTGGCTGACAACTCTTAAATTTATAAATTCAGTCCAGACTTCTCACCTGACTTTCACACTTAAATATCCAACTGTTTAATCAAATAACTCTATTTAGAAGTCTAATAGACATCTGAAATTAACAGGTCTGAAGCCAAACTCTTGATCTTCCCTTAAAACCTCTACTTCCAAAATTTTCTCTATCTCAATTAATGAAAACTCCAAACTTCTGGCTTCTCACATCAAAAACTTTGGAGTCAACATTGACACCTTTAATACCAGACATCGAATCCATCACCAAGTTCTGCTGTCTGTGTTTTCCAAATATCTACAATCCAACCTCTTCTCCACACCTACATTTTTAGCTCTTTGGTCCAAGACAACAAACCTGGTTTATTGCGATAAAACTACTAACCAGAGTCCTTATTTCCTCCCTTGCCTTGCCCTGTAAATCTATTCTCCAAACTTTTTAAAATGTGTAAGATTGTGTCACTTCTCTGCTCAAAACTTTTCAGCAGTTCCCATTGCACTCAGAGTAAGAGCCAAGGAGTTCCATGAGGAATAAACTAGTCTCTATTTCCTCTGAGTCCTGTATGTACCTGTAATAACACTTATCACACTGAATACTAATGAGCTTGTTTACCAGTCTGCCATTGCCTACTCTGTTAATTCCTTGAGGACATGGAATGTGGACACTTTTTTTACTTTCTCATTTCAGTATTCAGTATGCCTAGTACATAGAAGGAGACCAACACATAGCCATTGAATTCTAATTGCACATGACCACAGTCAGTCCTCCTAAATACCCAATTTTTCTTGAAGAAAAGGCCCAGGTACATTCCCAGATAGACTATAAGCTCCATGACGAGACAGACTGCATCTCCCTCTTTCACAGTTCTGTCCTCAGTACCTAGTGTGATGCCTACTACACAGTGGGTGCCAGGTAAATGGCTATTGAGTGAATAAGTGAATAAGTAATACAATAAATGTCCCACAGCTCAGGCTGACTACCCCTCCCCACAACTGTCATCTCCAGAACAGCTCCCTGTACTTTTCTGAAAGAAGGCTTCGAGCTCTTAGCTTCTTTCAGAAGTGCCGTGTTGGCAGAGAGAAACTGCTAGCCTCGTTTCCCTGGCTCAGCTGGCCGGGCTCCGAGCTGCATGGCTGGCCCTGGATTGGGGGAGAAAGGGAAGGGCAACTATAGATCACTGTTTCAGTGAAGTGAGCAACACTTGCTTCCGCAGGGAAAATATCTTCTTTATTCACCTTCACCTCGATGCCGAAGTGCTCCCGACCAGCCAGCTTTGTCCCCAGACACTTTCTCCTCCATCTCAGGAAGCCAGGAGCCAGGGCTCACTCTCTCTTTTCTGGTGTGTGGTCTGAGTTTCAATTCTGTCTGGCAGACAGTATGGAGGACTCCAGGTCAGCAGGGTCATCAGAATGCTAAGAGGAAATCTGATTGATGAGCAAGTGTCAGCAGGAATGAATGGGAGCCTTAATTAATGACTTCTGCCCTGTTTCAAAGAAAGGTTCCCTTACACCCAGTTCTCTCTTTTCTCTGAAAAAAAATTGGGGTGGGGTAAGGAACTGAGGAGGAAAAAGAGGAAAAAGCACCCCTATAATCCAAAGTTTTCAAAACGACATAAAGGAGACTTCAAAGACAGACATGGTCAGTTTTTTATGTGCGAGACTGGTTCAGTGATTCTCTCCTCTCTTTGTTTCCATGGACAGCTAGGCTCCATTCCAAAGCTAAAAAAGAAAAGGCCGCATTGTTCTGAGGGGAGCTCGCTTTTACAAGAAATTTCCTCCTCACCACTGGGGCAAATTAACTGCCTCGGCCCTGGGTGCTCCTGGAGCATTTCTTCCCAAGCTGGCCCAGCAGGCCAGCCTCCCAGCCCTGCCCGCTCAGACCAGAAGAGGAGCGTAATCCATCTACTCGACTCAACACACTTAAAAAACTGACCTGCCTAGTGGAAGATCACAAGTCAGAGTGATAAGGGTGGTAACAGAGGATTGATCAGGATTTATGTACAACAAAGAGGTAACATTAGGGTACAGAAGGGTACCTAGAACAGGTGGTATCTAAACAGGTTTACATTCAGGAACTTTAGCTTGCCACTCAGCAATGGACATCTGCCACATGCCTGGTCACTGAGTTGGATGAAACAACAGAATACAAAGAGGACATTTCCAAACCGCAGCTCAGCAAGTCACTTAAACTCTCTGTTCTGGGAGATCAGCCCGGTGCTTTGTGACCACCTAGAGGGGTGGGATAGGGAGGGTGGGAGGGAGACGCATGGGGGAGGGGATATGGGGATATATGTATAGGTATAACCGATTCACTTTGTTATAAAGCAGAAACTAACACAACACTGTAAAGCAATTATGCTCCAATAAAGATGTTAAATAAATAAATAAACTCTCTGTTCTTATAATTCTCACCTCTAACCTGGACTCATGATATCTATTTCCAGGGGTTGCTGAGGAAACAATAAAATGAGATAACATAGGTACAATTCTTAAATAGTACTTGGCACATAGAAGTTCATCAATAAATGATAGTTTAGAAAGGGGGAGGGGAGTTAATCCCTGTTTGAAGGATTTCCCAGCGTAGTGAGAACAATAAACATGAAAAACAAGTAATTACATTGTATCTTAGTTCTAGTTAACAAATTACCATAGACTGGGTGTCTTATAAACAACAGAAATTTATTTCTCACAGTTCTGGAGGCTGGAAGTCTAAGATTAGGGTGCCAGCAAGGTCAGGTTCTGTGAGAGTCCTCTTCTGTGTTGTAGACTGCTGCCTTCTCACTGTGTTCCCATTCATGAGGGATCCACACTCGTGACCTAATTACTTCCCAAAGGCCCCATCTCCTATCTCATTGAGGCTGAGGATTTCAACATATAAATTTGGTGGGGGACACATTCAGTCCACTGCACATTGTGATATTATGAACGCTACAAGAGGTGTGTACAAAATATAAGTGAATATATATACAGATGGCCAACAGGCACATAAAAAGATGCTCAACATCACTAATTATTAGAGAAATGCAAATCAAAACTATAATGAGGTATTACCTCATACCAGTCAGAATGGCCCTCATTAAAAAGTCTACAAGTAACAAATGTGGGAGAGAGTGTGGAGAAAAAGGAACCCTCCTACACCATTGGTGGGAATGTAAGTTGTTGGTGGGAATGTAAGTTGGTGTGGTCACTATGGAACACAGTACGGAGCTTCCTTAAACAACAAAAAATAGAGTTACCATATGATCCAGCAATCCCACTCCTGGGCATATATCCAAGCAAAATTCTAATCCAAAAAAATACATGCACCCCTATGTTCATAGCAGCACTATTCACAATAGTCAAGACACGGAAACAACCTAATGTCCAGTGAAAGATGAATGTATAAAGAAGATGTGGTACATATATAGAATGGAATGCTACTCAGCTATAAAAAAGGACAAAATCATGCCATTTGCAGCAATATGGATGGAACGAGGGATCATCATACTAAGTGAAGTAAGTCAGAAATAGAAAGACAAATACCATATGATATCACTTATATGTGGAATCTAAAATATGACACAAATGAACTTACCTACAAAACAGAAACAGACTTACAGACATAGAGAACAGACTTGTGGTTGCCAAAGCGGGTGGGGGTGGGGAGTGATGGAGTGGGAGGCTGGAGTTAGCAGATGTAAGCTTTTATATATATAATGGATAAATGACAGGATCCTACTTTATAATACAGGGAACTATATTCAATAATATACTGTGATAAACCATAATGGAAAAGAATTTTTTAAGCCTTTTTTTTTAAAACTTATTTATTTTATTTATTTTTGGCTGTGCACGGGCTTTCTCTAGTTGCAGTGAGCAGGGGCTACTCTCCATTGCAACGCACAGGCTTCTCATTGCGGTGGCTTCTCTTGTGGAGCACGGGCTCTAGGCGCACGGGCTTCAGTAGGCTCGCAGGCTCTAGAGCACAGGCTTGGTAGTTGTGGTGCATGGGCTTAGTTGTTTTGCAGTGTGTGGGATCTTCCCAGACCAGGGCTCAAACCCATGTCCCCTGCATTGGCAGATGGCTTCTTAACCACTGTACCACCAGGGAAGCCCGAAAAGAAGATTTTTTTTAATGTATGTATATGTATAACTGAATCACTTTGCTGCACAACAGAAATTAACACAACATTGTAAATCAATTATACTTCAATTTAAAAAAATAAGTATAAAGCATAGTATACAGTATAGTAACCCTCAAGGGGAAGTTTCAGCACAGATTTAACAAACTGGCCAAATTTAATCTGAGTGTTAAAAATCAGGTAACACTTCACCAAATTAAGGAAGCTGGGAGGACAATTTGAGGAGCGGGCCCAGTGAAATCAGATCAAGCTGCTACTATGAGCTTTATGAGTGGAGATGAACAGATGAGACAGGTATTGGGATAACAGAAGAACCAACTTGGCAATGGGTTGGATGTGGGGTTCAGGCCAGAGAAAGAAGTCAAAGATGGCTGAGATTGGGCTTGATGGCGGGAAGCTGTTGATGCACCAAATTAGTCTCAAAAGGAACAAGGCACAGTCAGGACAAAAATGAAAAAGCAAATTGAATGGATCCAAACCCAAACCAATGGGGTACTTTATATTCTCTTATGCTTCTGGAAGTGATGAGCTAGAGGGAGGACACTTGGCTAACTTTCGCTTAGCAGCCTCAAATGATAATAGACCCCATTCTACAATTCCATTACACTTATGAATTACTGATTCAGCACTGCTCCCTTCTGTGGCAACCATCCCAGTGAGGAGAGAAGGGAAAACACACAATTAAAGGAAACAGAGCCAGCTTGGGCCAGACCCTCAGGGCTTCTGCTCCAACAGTTGGGATTAGATCATACCCCCAGTGGAGTGGTGATAGCCAGAGCAGAGGGGATGTCTCACCTTACAAAGGGCTCCAGCTCTAGCACTTCCATCTCTAGCCCCACCCCCTACCAAGGTGATAGCTGCCAGCACAACTTGAGGAAAGACGTGACTTGGGTCCACATCAAATCCAGCTCTCTCACCAAAGGCATTGGGCACATGCAGTCTGTATATGAATGCTCCCACGTAAGAACACCACTTCAAGACCACAATAGGTAATTGTTTCACCTAAATTCATAGAAGCAGAGAAAGTTAGGCAAAATGAAAAGGCAGAGTAACTGCTGCTTTCAATTGAAAGAGCAAGAGGAGACCTTCAAGATGGTGGAGGAGTAAGACATGGAGATCACCTTCCTCCCCACAAATACATCAAAAATACATTTACATGTGGAACAACTCCTACAGAACACCTACTTAACGCTGGCAGAAGACCTCAGACTTCCCAAAAGGCAAGAATATCCCCACGTGGTAGGGCAAAAGAAAAAAAGGAAAAACAGAGACAAAAGAATAGGGACAGGACCCGCACCAGTGGGAGGGAGCTGTGAAGGAGGAAAGGTTTCCATACACTAGGAAGCCCCTTCACTGGCAGAGACGGGGGTTGGCAGGGAGAATCTTCAGAGCCATGGAGGAGAACTCAACAACGGGTACAGAGCGCAAAGCAGAGAGATTCCCGCATAGAGGATCGGTGCCAACCAGCACTCACCAGTCTGAGAGGCTTGTTTGCTCACCCTCCAGGACAGGTGGTGGCTGGGAGCTGAGGCTCTAGCTTAGGAGGTCAGATCCCAGGTAGAGGACTGGGGTTGGCTGTGTGAACACAGCTTGAAGGGGGCTAGTGCTCCACAGCTAGCCAGGAGGGAGTCCAGGTAAAAGTCTGGAACTGCCTAAGAGGCAAGAGACCATTGTTTCGGGGTACGCGAGGAGAGGGGATTCAGAGCACCGCCTAAACGAGCTCCAGAGACGTGCGGGAGCTGCTGTTATCAGCACGGACACCAGAGACCATCATGAAACGTTAAGGCTGCTACTGCAGCCACCAAGAAGCCTGTGTGCAAGCACAGGTCACTATCCACATCTCTCTCCCGGGAGCCTCTGCAGCCCACCACTGCCAGGGTCCCGTGATCCAGGGACAACACACAGCGCGCCTCAGGTTATTGCAATTTCACGCTGGCCTCTGCAGCCACAGGCCCAACCCACATTCCATATCCCTCCCTTCCCCCAGCTTGAGTGAGCCAGAGCCCCCTAATCAGCTGCTACTTTAACCCCCTCCTGTCTGGGCAGGGAACAGATGCCCTCAGGCGACCTACACACAGAGGAGGGGCCAAATCCAAAGCTGAACCTCAGAAGCTGTGCAAACAAAGAAGAGAAAGGAAGTTTTCTCCCAGCAGACTCAGGAGCAGCGGATTAAATCTCCACAATCAACTTGATGTACCCTGCATCTCTGGAATACCTGAATAGACAATGAATTATCCCAAAATTGAGGTGGTGGAATTTGGAAGCAACTGTAGACTTGGGTTTTACTTTCTGCATCTAATTTGTTCTGGTTTTATGTTTATCTTACTTTAGTATTTAGAGCTTATTATCATTGGCAGATTTGTTTATTGATTGGGTTGCTCTCTTCCTTTTTATATATATATATATATATATATATATATATTTCTTTCCTTTTTCTATTTTGTGACTGTGTATGCTTCTTTGTGTGACATTGTCTGTATAGCTTTGCTTTTACCATTTGTCCTAGGGTTCTGTCTGTATTTTTTTTGTATTTTAGTATAGTTTTTAGCACTTCTTATCATTGGTGGATTTTTGTTTTTAGGTGAGGTTGCCCTCTTCTTTCTTTCTTTTTATTACTTTTTTATTTATTTTTTTAAAATAACATTAATTTATTATTTTTTCTTTCTTTCTTTCTTTTCCTTCTTCCTTTCTCTTCTGAGCCGTGTGGCTGACAGGGTCTTGGTGCTCCGTCCGGGTGTCAGACCTGAGCCTCTGAGGTAGGAGAGCTGAGTTCAGGACACTGGTACACCAGAGACCTCCTGGCCTCACATAATATCAAACAGCAAAAGCTCTCCCAGAGATCTCCATCCCAATGCTAAGACCCAGACCCACTCAACGACCAGCAAGCTACAGTGATGGACCCCTATGCCAAACAACTAGCAAGAGAGGAACACAGCCCCACCCATTAGCAGAGAGGCTGCCTAAAATCATAAGGTCACAGACACTCCAAAACACACCACGGGACATGGTCCTGCCCACCAGAAAGACAAGATCCAGCCTCATCTACCAGAACACAGGCACCAATCCCCTCCACCAGGAAGCCCACACAACCCACTGAATCAACCTTACCTGCTGGGGGCAGACACCAAAAACAACGAGAACTACAAACCTGCAGCCTGCAAAAAGGAGACCCCAAACACAGTAAGTTAAGCAAAATGAGAAGACAGAAATACACAGCAGATGAAGGAGCAAGGTAAAAACCCACCAGACCAAACAAATGAACAGGGAATACACAGTCTACCTGAAAAAGAATTCAGAGAAATGATAGTAAAGAGGATCCAAATCTTGGAAATAGAACGGAGAAAATACAAGAAGCATTTAACAAGGACCTAGAAGAACTAAAGAGTAAACAAATAATGATGAACAACACAATAAATGAAACTAAAAATTCTCTAGAAGGAATCAATAGCAGAATAACTGTGGCAGAAGAAGGGATAAGTGACTTGGAAGATAAAATAGTGGAAATAACTACCACAGAGCAGAATAAAGAAAAGAAGAATAAAAACAATTGAGGACAGTCTCAGAGACATCTGGGACAACATTAAACTCACCAACATTCAAATTATAGGGATCCCAGAAGAAGAAGAGGGGGAAAAAAAGGGACTGAAAAATATTTGAAGAGATTACAGTAGAAAACTTCCCAAATATGGGAGAGGAAATAGCCAATCAAGTACACGAAGAGCAGAGAGTCCCATACAGGATAAATCCAAGGAGAAAAACGCCAAGAGACATATTAATCAAACTATCAAAAATTAAATACAAAGTAAAAATATTAAAAGCAGCAAAGGAAAAGCAAGAAATAACATACAAGGGAATCCCCATAAGGTTAACAGCTGATCTTTCAGCAACTCTGCAAGCCAGAGGAGAGTGGAAGGACATATTTAAAGTGATGAAGGAGAAAAACCTACAACTAAGATTACTCTACCCAGCAAGGATCTCATTCAGATCCAATGGAGAAATGAAAACCTTTACAGACAAGCAAAAGCTAAGAGAATTCAACACCACAAAACCAGTTTTACAACAAATGCTAAAAGAACTTCTCTAGGCAGGAAACACAAGAGAAGGAAAAGACCTACAATAACAAACCCAAAACAATTAAGAAAACGATAATAGGAACATACATATCTATAACTACCTTAAAAGTAAATGGAATAAATGCTCCAACCAAAAGACACAGACTGGCTGAATGGATACAAAAACAAGACCTGTATATATGCTGTCTACAAGAGATCCACTTCAGACCTAGGGACACATACAGACAGAAAGTGAGAGGATAGGAAAAGGTATTCCATGTAAATGGAAGTCAAAAGAAAGCTGGAGTAGCAATTCTCATATCAGACAAAATAGACTTTAAAATAAAGACTATTACAAGAAACAAAGAAGGACACTACATAATGATAAAGGGATCAATCCAAGAAGAAGATATAACAATTGTAAATATTTACGCACCCAAAATAGGAGCACCTCAATACATAAGGCAAATGCGAACAATCATAAAAGGGGAAACCAACAGTAACACAATAATACTAGGAGACTTTAACACCCCACTTTCACCAATGGACACATCATCCAAAATGAAAATGAATAAGGAAACACAAGCTTTAAATGATACATTAAACAAGATGGACTTAATTGATATTTATAGGACATTCCAACCAAAAACAACAAAATACACTTTCTTCTCAAGTGCTCATGGAACATTCTCCAGGATACCTCATATCTTGGGTCACAAATCAAGTCTTGGTAAATTTAAGAAAATTGATATCATATCAAGTACCTTTTTCTGACCACAATGCTATGAGATTAGATATCAATTACAGGGGAAAAAACTGTAAAAAATACAAACACATGGAGGCTAAACAATACACTACTAAATAACCAAGAGATCACTGAAGAAATCAAAGAGGATATCAAAAAATACCTGCAAACAAATGACAATTAAAACACAACAACCGAAAACTTATGGGATGCAGCAAAAACAGTTCTAAGAGGGAAGTTTATAGCAATACAATCCTACCTCAAGAAACAAGAAAAATCTCAAATAAACAACCTAATCTTACACTTAAAGCAATTAGAGAAAGAAGAAAAAAAAACCCACAGTTAGCAGAAGGAAAGAAATCATAAAGATTACATCAGAAATAAATGAAAAAGAAATGAAAGAAACAATAGCAAAGATCAATAAACGTAAAAGCTGGTTCTTTGAGAAGATAAACAAAATAGATAAACCAATAGCCAGACTCATCAAGAAAAAAAGGGAGAAGACTGAAATCAATAAAATTAGAAATGAAAGAGGAGAATTAACAACTGACACTGCAGAAATACAAAGGATCATGAGAGATTACTACAAGCAACTCTATGCCAATAAAATGCACAACCTGGAAGAAATGGACAAATTCTTAGAAATGCACAACCTGCCAAGACTGAACCAGAAAGTGAGCATAGAGGGAACCTACCTCAACATAATAAAGGCCATATACGACAAACCCACAGCAAACATCATTCTCAATGGTGAAAAACTAAAAGCATTTCCTCTAAGATTAGGAACGAGACAAGGATGTCCACTCTCACCACTATTATTCAACATAGTTTTGGAAGTCCTAGGCATGGCAATCAAAGAATAAAAAGAAATAAAAGGAATACAAATTGGAAAAGAAGAAGTAAAACTGTCACTGTTTGCAGATGACATGATACTACACATAGAGAATCCTAGAGATTCCACCAGAAAACTACTAGAGCTAATCAATGAATTTGGTAAAGTTTCAGGATACAAAATTAATACACAGAAATCTCTTGCATTCCTATACACTAATGATGAAAAATCTGAAAGAGAAATTAAGGAAACACTCCCATTTACCACTGCAACAGAAAGAATAAAATACTTTGGAATAAACCTACCTAGGGAGACAAAAGACCTGTATGCAGAAAACTATAAGACACTGATGAAATAAATTAAAGATGATACCAAAAGATGGAGAGATATACCATGTTCTTGGATTGGAAGAACCAATATTGTGAAAATGAATATACTACCCAAAGCAATCTACAGATTCAATGCAATCTCTGTCAAATAACCAATGGCATTTTTCACAGAACTAGAAAAAGAATTTCACAATTTGAATGGAAACACAAAAGACCCCAAAGAGCCAAAGCAACCTTGAGAAAGAAAAACGGAGCTGGAGGAATTAGGCTCCCTGACTTCAAACTATACTACAAAGCTACAGTAATCAAGACAGTATGGTACGGGCACAAAAATAGAAATATAGATCAATGGAACAGCATAGAAAGCCCAGAGATAAACCCACACATATATGGTCACCTTATCTTTGATAAAGGAGGCAAGAATATACAATGGAGAAAAGACAGCCTCTTCAATAAGTAGTGCTGGGAAAACTGGACAGCTACATGTAAAAGAATGAAATTAGAACACTCCCTAACACCATACACAAAAATAAGCTCAAAATGGATTAAAGACCTAAACATAAGGCCAGACACTATAAAACTCTTAGGGGAAAACATAGGCAGGACAGTCTATGACATAAATCACAGCAAGGTCCTTTTTGACCCACCTCCTAGAAAAATGGAAATAAAAACAAAAGTAAACAAATGGGACCTAATGAAACTTAAAAGCTTTTGCACAACAAAGGAAACCATAAACAAGACGAAAAGACAACCCCCAGAATGGGAGAAAAGATTTGCAGATGAAGCAACTGACAAAGCATTAATCTCCAAAATATACAAGTAGCTCATGTAGCTCAATATCAAAAAAACAACCCAATCCAAAAATGGGCAGAAAATCTAAATAGACATTTCTCCAAAGAAGATGTACAGATTGCCAACAAACTCATGAAAGGATGCTCAACATCACTAATCATTAGAGAAATGCAAATCAAAACTACAATGAGGTATCACTTCAAACTGGTTAGAATGGCCATCATCAAAAAATCTTCAAACAATAAATGCTGAAGAGGGTGTGGAGAAAAGGGAACCCTCTTGCACTGTTGGTGGGCAGGTAAATTGCTACAGCCACTATGGAGAACAGTATGGAGGTTCCTTAAAAAACTAAAAATAGAACTACCATATGACCCAGCAATCCCATTACTGGGCATATACTGTGAGAAAACAATAATTCAAAAAGAGTCATGTACTACAATGTTCATTGCAGCTCTATTTACAATAGCCAGGACATTGAAGCAACCTAAGTGTCCATCGACTAATGAATGCTTAAAGATGTGGCACATATATACAATGGAATATTACTCAGCCATAAAAAGACACGAAATTGAGTTATTTGTAGTGAGGTCTATGGACTTAGAGACTGTCATACAGAGTGAAGGAAGTCAGAAAGAGAGAAACAAATACCATATGCTAACATATATGGAATCTAAAAAAAAAAGGTACTGATGAAACTAGGGGCAGGACAGGAATAAAGACGCAGATGAAGAGAATGGACTTGAGGACATGTGGAGGGGGAAGGGTAAGCTGAGAGAAAGTGA
This sequence comes from Pseudorca crassidens, assembly GCF_039906515.1. Taxonomy (NCBI): domain Eukaryota; kingdom Metazoa; phylum Chordata; class Mammalia; order Artiodactyla; family Delphinidae; genus Pseudorca; species Pseudorca crassidens. Next base: position 60,876,885 of record NC_090304.1, read on the forward strand.
AAGAGTGGCATGGACATATATACACTGCCAAATGTAAAATAGACAGCTAGTGGGAAGCAGCTGCATAGCAGAGGGAGATCGGCTCAGTGCTTTGTGTCCTTCTAGAGGGGTGGGATAGGGAGGGTGGGAGGGAGATGCAAGAGGGAGGACATAGGGTGATGTATGTATATGTATAGCTGATTCACTTTGTTATATAGCAGAAACTAACACACCATTGTAAAGCAATTATACTCCAATAAAGATGTTAAAGAAAAGAAAAAAAGAGCAAGAGAAAACCCCTGAAAAATATGGAATAAAACAGAAATAAATAACTTACCATGTAAAGAATTCAAAGCATTTGTTATAAAAATGTTAACTGAATTAAGGAAAAGAGTAGATTTACACAATGATAATTCTAACAAGGGACTAGAAAATATAAAAAGACCCAATCAGAAATGAAGAATTCAATAGCTAAAATTAAAAAAAAAAAAAAAACACACTAGAAGGAATGGATAGCACACTTAGAGATGCAGAAGAATGCATAAGTAATCTGGAAGATAGAAAAATGGAAATCACCCAATCAGAACAGCAAAAAGAAAAACAAATTTTAAAAAATGTAAATAGTCTAAGAGATCTCTGAGGTAACATTAAGCACACCAACATTTATATTATATGTCTCCAAGAATGAGAAGAGAGAGAGAAGAGGATTAATTATTTATTTGAAGAAATTATAGCTGAAAATTTCCCAAATGTGAAGAAGGAAACATATATCCAGGTACAGAAAGCACAGAGAGTCCCAAACAAGATGAACCCAAACAGACCCATACCAAGCTATATCATAATTAAAATGGCAAAAGTTACAGAGAGAATTCTAAAGGCATCAAGAGAAACACAAAGAGTTATACATAAGGGAATACCCTAAGGCTATCAGTTGATTTCTCTGCAGAAAATTTGCAGGCCAGAAGGGAGTGGCATGGTATATTTAAAGTGCTGAAAAGGAAAAACCTGCAATCTAGGATACTCTACCAAGTAATATTATTATTTAGAATAGAAGGAGAGATAAAGAACTTCTCTGACAAGCAAAAACTAAAAGTGCTCATCAATACTAAACCTACCCTAAAAGAAATGTTAAGGGGTCTTCTCTAAGAGGAAAAGAAGTAAGTATATATCAGAAAGGGAAAACCCCACAAGGAAAGGCAAATATAGAGTAAAGACCAAGGATCAACCACTTAAATAAGCCACTATGAAGATTAAAAGACAAAAAAAAACTGTAAAAGCAACTATAACTATAATAAACAGTTAAGAGATAAACATGAAGATGTAAAATATGACATCAAAAACACAACGTGGGGGAGGGTAATAAAAAATGTAGACCTTTTAAAATGTGTTTTAATTTAAATTCATATCAGTTTAAAACAAGTAGATATAGTTATAGTAGACATATATGAACCCATGGTAACCATAAATCAAAAACCTATAATATAGGGTTTCCCTGGTGGCACAGTGGCTAAGAATCCGCCTGCCAGTACAGGGGACATGGGTTTGAGCCGTTGTCTGGGAAGATCTCACATGCTATGGAGCAACTAAGCCCATGCGCCACAACTACTGAGCCTGTGTGCCACAATTACTGAAGCCCATGTGCCTAGAGCCCATGCTCCACAACAAAGAGTAGCTCCCACTTGCCGCAACGTGTGAGAAAGCCCACGTGCAGCAACAAAGACCCAACTCATCCAAAAATAAATAAATAAATAAATGAAATGTATTTTTAAAAACTGTAATGTATACACAAAAACTAAAAAGAAAGGGACACAAGCATACTACAAAAGAAAATCATCAAACCACAATGGAAGAAAGAAAAAGAAGAAACAAACTGAGAAGAACTACAAAAACAACTGGAAAACAAGTAATAAAATGACAATAAGTACATACCTACTGGGACTTCTCTGGTGGTGCAGTGGTTAAGAATCTGTCTACCAATGCAAGGGACACAGGTTTGAGCCCTTGTCCGGGAAGATCTCACATGCCATGGAGCAACTAAGCCCGTGCACCACAACTATTTAGCCTGCCCTCTAGAGACCATGAGCCACAACTACTGAGCCCGCATGCCACAACTACTGAAGCCTGCATGCCTAGAGCCATGCTCTGCAATGAGAGAAGCTACCACAATGAGAAGCCTGCGCACCACAGCGAAGAGTAGCCCCTGCTTGCTGCAACTAAATAAATAAAAACAAATAAGTAAATTTATATAAAAAAATAAGTACATACCTATCAATAATTACTTTAAATGTCAATGGACTAAATATTCCAATCAAAAGACACAGGGTGGCTGATTGGATAAAAGAACAAGAGCCTTCTATATACTGCCTACAAGAGAATGACTTCAGAGGTAAAGACACACACAGGGGGGGATGGAACATGAGGGGACGGAAAAAGATATTTCATGCAAATGGAAACAACAAGAAAGCGCAGGTAGCAATACTCATATCAGGCTAAATAGACTTTTTTAAAAGGTTATAACAAAAGACACCATATAACGATAAAAGGATCAATAAATGAAGAGGATATTACACTCGTTAACATATACACACCAAATATAGGAGCACCTAAATATATAAAGCAAATACTAGCAGACATAAAAGGAGAAATTGACAATAATACAATAATAGCGGGGGACTTTAACAACCCACTTACATCAGTGGAGCAATCATCCAGACAGAAAATCAATAAGGCAATAATGGTCTTAAATGACACAATAGACCAGTTGAACGTAATAGATATCTACAGGACAATATATCCAAAAACAGCAGAATACACATTCTTTTCCAGTGCACAGGAACATTCTCCAGGATAGATCACATGCTGGGCCACAAAGCAAGCCTTGGTAAATTTAAGAAAATTAAAACCATATCAAGTATCTTTTCTGATCACAATGCTATGAGATTAGAAATCAACTACAAGAGGACTTCCTTGGTGGTCCAGTGGTTAAGACTCTGTGCTTCCAATATAGGGGGCATGGGTTCAGTCCCTGGTCAGGAAACTAAGATCCCACATACCACGTGGTGTGGACAATAAATAAATAAATATATACTAAAATAAATAAATATAATTTTTAAAAAAATCAAATACAAGAGAAAACTGCAAAAAATACAAACAGCTGGAGGCCGAACAATATGCTACCAAACAATAATGGATCACTGAAGAAATCAAAGAGGAAATTTAAGAATACCTAGAGACAAATGACAATGAAAACATGATGATCCAAATCCTTTTGGATGCAGCAAAAGCGGTTTTAAGAGGGAAGTTTACAGCAATACAATCTTACCTTAGGAAACAAGCAAAATCTCAAATAAACAACCTAACATTACACCTAAAACAACTAGAGAAAGGAGAAGAGACAAAACCCAAAGTTAGTAGAAGCAAAGAAACAATAAAGATCACAGCAGAAATAAATACAACAGAGACTAAGAAAACCATAGAAAAGATCAATGAAACTAAAAGCTGGTTTTTTGAAAAGACACACAAAATTGATAAACCTTTAGCCAGACTCATCAAGAAAAAAAGGGAGAGGGCCCAAATCAATAAAATTAGACATGAAAAGAGAAGTTACAACTGACACCACAGAAATACAAAGGACCATAAGACACTACTACAAGCAATTATATGCCAATAAAATGGACAACTTCTAAGAAAGGTACAATCTCCTAACACTGAACCAGGAAGAAACAGAAAATACAAACACATCAACTACAAGTACTGAAATTGAATCTGTGATTTTAAAACTCCGAACAAACAAAAGTCCAGGACCAGATGTCCTCACAGGCAAGTTCTATCAAACATTTAGAGAAGAGTTAACCCTTAACCTTCTGAAACTATTCCAAAAAATTAGAGTAAGGAACACTTCTAGAATCATTCTAAGAGGTCACCATCACCCTGATATCAAAATCTGACAAAGATACCACAAAAAATGAAAATTACAGGTCAATACCACTGATAAACATAGATGTAAAAATCCTCAACAAAATACTAGCATACTGAATCCAACAATACAATGAAAGGATCATACACCATGATCAAGTGGGATTTGTCCCAGGGATGCAGGGATTTTTCAATATCCGCAAATCAATCAGTGTGATACCCCACATTAACAAACTGAGGAATAAAGACCATATGAACATCTCAATAGATGCAGAAAAAGCTTTGGACAAAATTCAACACCAATTCATGATAAAAACTCTCCAGAAAGTGGGCACAGAGGGAACCTACCTCAACATAATAAAGGCCATATATGACAAACCCACAGGTAACATCATACTCAACAGTGAAAAGCTGAAAGCATTTCTGCTAAGATCAAGAACAAGACAAGGATGTCCACTCTTGCCACTTTTATTCAAAATAATTTTGGAAGTCCTAGTCACAGCAATCAGAGAAGAAAAAGAAATAAAAGGAATACAAATTGGAAAAGAAGAAGTAAAACTGTCACTGTTTGCAGATGACATGATACTTTACATAGAAAATCCTAAAGACACCACCAGAAAACTACTAGAGCTCATCAATGAATTTGGTAAAGTTCAGGATACAAAATTAATGTACAGAAATCTGTTGTATTTCTATACACTAGCAATGAAAGATCAGAAAGAGGAATTAAGGAAACAACCCCATTGCAACAAAAAGAATAAAATACCTAGGAATAAACCTACCTAAGGAGGCAAAAGTTATAAGACACTGATGAAAGAAATTGAAGATGACACAAACAAATGGAAAGATATACCATGTTCTTGGATTGGAAGAATCAGTATTGTCAAAATGACTATACTATCCAAGGCAATCTGTTTCAATGCAGTCCCTATCAAATTATCAATGGCTTTTCACCAAACTAGAACAAATTTTTTTTTAATTTGTATGGAAAGACACTAAATAGCCAAAGCAACCTTGAGAAAGAAAAATGGAGCTGGAGGAATCAGGCTCCCTGACTTTAGACTATACTACAAAGCTACAGTCATCAAGACAGTACGGTACTGGCACAAAAACAGAAATATAGATCAATGGAACAGGATAGAAAGCCCAGAAATAAACCCACACACCTATGGTCAATTAATCTACAACAAAGGAGGCAAGAATACACAATGGAGAAAAGACAGTCTCTTCAATAAGTGGTGATGTGAAAACTGGACAGCTACATGTAAAAGAATGAAATTAGAAACTTCTCTAACACCATACACAAAAATAAACTCAAACTGGTTTAAAGACCTAAATGTAAGACCAGATACTATAATTCTCCTAAAGGAAAACATTGGCAGGACAGACTTTGACATAAATCACAGCAATATCTTTTTGGATTCGTCTTTCATCTCCTAGAGTAATGGAAATAAGAAAAAAGTAAACAAATGGGACCTAATTAAACTTAAAAGCTTTTGCACAGCAAAGGAAACCATAAACAAAACAAAAAGACATGGGCTTCCCTGGTGGCGCAGTGGTTGAGAGTCCGCCTGCCAATGCAGGGGACACAGGTTTGTGCCCCGGTCCGGGAAGATCCCACATGCCGCGGAGCGGCTAGGCCCGTGAGCCATGGCCGCTGAGCCTGCGCGTCCGGAGCCTGTGCTCCGCAACGGGAGAGGCCACAGCAGTGAGAGGCCCGCGTGCCAAAAAAAAAAAAGAAAGAAAAGCCCGCAGGTGGCAATGAAGACTCAACACAGCCAAAAATAAAATAAAATTCTAAAAAGTAAATAAATAAAATAAAAGCCACCGGGGTGTGTGTGCATAACAGAAAAACCATGTGAGGTCACAGCAAGAAGGCAGCCATCTGTAAGCCAAGGAGAGGCCTCAGAAGAAACAAAACCTGCCGACATCTTGATCTTGGACTTTTAGCCTCCAGAACCGTGAGAAAATTAATTTCTGTCATTTAAGGTACCCAGTCTGTGGTATTTTGTTATGGCAGCCCTAACAAACCAAAGCAGATGCAATCCATTTCAAACATGTTCTCAAGCAAAACAAGAGCTAGTCCTCAGGTAAGAGGACTTGTCACATATAGTTTATCCTATATTCACCTGGTAACTGAGGGGGCCATCTATGTCTGCTAATTGGTTTTATCCAAAAGAAAAATAAACTTCTCATATCTTTATGAAAGGAGGAAGTTTTACAACTTGAAGCAGGTCACCCACTGAGGTTAGGCTCCTACCTTCTCCCAGAAACTGGGATATAGGTGTTCTGTCTCCCTTAATGGTTACTTTTCAAAGAGAAGTCTCCCAGGATGGATGGTGATGCAATTGTACAACAATGAGAATGTATCTAATGCCACTGAACCAACCACTTTAAAAGGGCTAACATGCGGGCTTCCCTGGTGGCGCAGTGGTTGAGAGTCCGCCTGCCGACGCAGGGGACACGGGTTCGTGCCCCGGCCCGGGAAGATCCCACATGCTGTGGAGCGGCTGCGCATCCGGAGCCTGTGCTCCTCAAAGGGAGAGGCCACAACAGTGAGAGGCCCGTGTACCGCAAAAAAAAAGAAAAAGAAAAAAAGGCTAACATGAAAAAAATAATAGTATAGAAATAAAATGGCTAACATGGTAAGTTTTATGATATATACATTTCGCCACAATTTTAAAAAGAGAGATGGTTCCCAAGTCCTTGAAAGGCATTCCTGGGTTGTAAAACTGGCAAGATGCTTTTTAAAAGATTTATATACATCTCAAAGGGGTAGAGAAAGAATTTGTAAGTTTTCTTTTTAAAATGCTCTAAGGAAAAGGAGGGGAGAAGTCTCTTTTCTTATTCTCAACAGTGCCCTTACAACTTAAATTCTATTCCTTAATTTCATACTTAAGGAAACTGAGGTCCAGAATGATAAAAAGAACTTGCCTGAGGTCACACTTGGTGAATTGCAAAGCCTGAACTTGAATTCAGATGTCCTGATACCCGGGCTAGTCCTCACTTCTGAGATACCTCCAGAGAGAGTAAAGCCCCTATACCTATACCTGGACAAACAGCATCTTATCCTGAAGCTCACTGCCTGGCTGCTGTGCATATTAAGGAGTCAATGTCCTTTGGCAATGTCTGTGTGGCTAGAGACAACACAACAAGTCATCTCAGTTTAGGCCAAATACAAACCACCAAGCAGGGCCCTCACTCCCTGCTGCAAGGGAGTACCTGCTCACAGTGCTTAGGGAAGTGTCCCTGCCTTCCTTTCTAATCTGTCTTGACTTGGATAGATGGTATAAATTCTATACTCCCCCTCTGCTTCTAGGCCAAGGAGAACCCCTTTGAAGGCAGGGCTTTGAAGAAGCAAAGCCTTGAAGGGGTTAGGAGAGAAAATCCTGGTGCTTGGCCCAACGTGGTGCCATCTCCAAGAGGCTGGCTTATATTGTTCCAGGCACTAACGATAACAGCGACTACATTTCTACAGCACTTAACTTTCTAAAATCCTGTAAAACCTCCTTTATCATCACAATAACCTTCTGAGTAAAAACGGAAGGCTTTACGCACATCCACTACCTACCTTCCCCTTCCCCTAATACATACACACACACACACACACACACACACACACCACCACCACCACCACCACCACCACCACCACCACCACCACCACCACCACCACCACCACCACCACACATACCACTTCACCCTCCTGTCAAAATATACACATACATCTTTTCCCTCCACACCCAACCTATTATTTTTTAGTTAAAAACCTTAAGGACATTCAGGAGTTTGACCAAGTTGCTGACACAGGAGGCTGCTGAACTCCCGTGCTCCCATGCACACTCCAAACATATAGCTATAGACAGAGCAGTTCCCTCTGAAATAAATACAGAAACTAGCTGAGAAACTCTTACACATCAGGCAAATGAGAAAACATCCATATCAAAACAGGTAGGAAAAACTGAGACACACTTACCATAGACTCTACTACCAGCACAGCACCATGTAGTTGGGAAGGAATTCCCAACATCCAGCTTCTCCCTGAAATGCAACGGGTTTGGACCCACATTTTGTGATCTAACTTTTAACCTGAGGGATAGGCCCCCAGAACACCAGGCTCTGAAGGCCAGTGGGGCTTGCATCCACAAGTCCCACAGGACTGTAGCAAACAAAGACACAGTTCTTAATGGTTTCAGGAATACACCGCCCAGGTTACACACCTCAGGCCAAGCACAGAGGGAGCAGGCAAAAATGCTCATCTACCAGTTTCTTCCTGAAAGGGACTTAAATACATACTTTCCCAGCTGCTGCCTGAGGGGCCAGCTTCCAATCAGCCTGCATGTAGGTACTGAATGCATTCCTCCCCTTTGGCACACTGACAGGTCTTGACACGCCTACTACTAAATAGTCATTAAGAACAAAGAAGGCACTTTGGACAATCACAAAGGTTTGTGAGACAATTAAGAGCTAGGGCTGGGCTGAGCAATAAGGTTCATCTCCTACCTGAGGCCACTCCATCAAGACTGGGAGAGTTGGCTCTTTTATCTAATTTACATAAACCAACACAAAGAGTCAAAGAAAATGAAGAAACAGAGATATATGTTCCAAACAAAGTTAAAAGATAAAACTCTAGAAACAGACCTTAATGAAACAGAGATAAGGGATTTACCTGATAAAGCATTCAAAATAATGGTCATAGTCTCTTCAGCAAGTGGTGTTGGGAAAGTTGGATGCTGCATGTAAATCAATGAAGTTAGAACATTCCCTCATACCCTACACAAAAATAAACTCAAAATGGCTTAAAGACTTAAATATAAGACATGACACAATAAAACTCCCAGAAGAGAACATAGGCAAAACACTCTCTGACACAAATCAAAGCAATGTTTTCTTAGGTCAGTCTCCCAAGGCAATAGAAATAAAAACAAAAATAAATAAATGGGACCTAATCAAACTTATAAACTTTTGCATAGCAAAGAAAACCATTAAAAAAAAACACACAACCTATGGACTGGGAGAAAATATTTGCAAATGATGTAACTAACAAGGGCTTAATTTTCAAAATATACAAACAGTTCATACAACTCAATAACAAAAAAAAAAACCAACCAATCAAAAAATGGGCAGAAGACCTTATTAGACATTTCTCCAAAGAAGACATACAGATGGCCAATAGGCACATGAAAAGATGCTCAACATTGCTTATTATTAGAGAAATGCAAATCAAAACTACAATGAGGTATCACTTCACACCAGTCAGCATGGCCATCATCAAAAAGTCTACAAACAATAAATGCTGGAGAGGGTGTGGAGAAAAGGGAACCCTCTTGCACTGTTGGTGGGAATGTAAACTGATACAGCCACTATGAAGAACAGTATGGAGGTTCCTTAAAAAAATAAAAATAGAGCTACCATACGACCCAGCAATCCCACTACTGGGCATATACCCTGAGAAAACCATAATTCAAAAAGAGTCATGTACCACAATGTTCATTGCAGCTCTATTTACAATAGCCAGGACATCAAAGCAACCTAAGTGTCCATCGACAGATGAATGGATAAAGAAGATGTGGCACATATATACAATGGAATCTTAGCCATAAAAAGACACGAAATTGAGTTATTTGTAGTGAGGTGAACGGACCTAGAGACTGTCATACAGAGTGAAGTAAGTCAGAAAGAGAAAAACAAATACTGTAATGCTAATACATATATATGGAATCTAAAAAAAAAAAAAAAAATGGTACTGATGAACCTAGGGGCAGGACAGGAATAAAGACGCAGACATAGAGAATGGACTTGAGAGGGCTTCCCTGGTGGCGCAGTGGTTGAGAGTCCGCCTGTCAATGCAGGGGACACGGGTTTGTGCCCTGGTCTGGGTAGATCCCACGTGCTGCAGAACGGCTAGGCCCGTGAGCCATGGCCACTGAGCCTGTGCATCTGGAGTCTGTGCTCCGCAACGGGAGAGGCCACAACAGTGAGAGGCCTGTGTACCGCAAAAAAAAAAAAAAAAGAAACAAATCAACAAAATGAAAAAGCAACCTATGAAATGGGAGAAAATATTTACAAGCCATACATTTGATAAGGGGTTAATATTCAAAATATGCAGGAAACTTTTACAAATCAATAGCAAAAATACAAATAACCTGACTTTAAGATGGGCAAAAGACCTGGATAGACATTTCTCCAAAGAAAAAAATATTTGAAGATCATAATAATGAGTTCAACTAAAACACAAGCCATAGGTACGTGATGCATGGCAACCTTTTTCAACAACGGTCCCCCGATAAAATTAAATCTTACAGAAAATATTTCGAATGACTTTTTTTTTTTTAATTCTCTTAAGGATGGTGCCATTTCTAGATGCAATGGAGAAAAGTTAATTCATTACACACAATAGATACTTTAAGCATTGGGGCATAATTCCTTCATTGAATACACAAAAAAGACTTGAATTGAGAGTCTGAGAAACAGAGAAGGGTCAAGAAGGAAGCCTGGGCTTCAGGCTTGGCACCTGAGAAGCTGGGAGTTCTATTTACTGAAACTAGAAACACAGCACTCCACCCCCACCACTCTGGTTGTAGAGAGTTCTGCTGCAGCTACGGTGATATTTCTTGTCCTTTCTGTGCAATCTTCTTGGATGTCCCACAAGCAGAATCACTCCTCATGTCCTGAAACCAAGTTCTCATTTTTCATTCCCCTACATTCCTTCTCTACCCTCAGTTGGTTGGACTTTACCCTGGAGATGACAGAAAGTCAGTGTTTTGCAATCATCAGTTCAAGGGCAGGCCCTATGCAGATGTATCTGTGCAATCTCACAGTGCCTGCCACAGGGCAGGTGCTCCCTATATATTGAGTGAATAACTAGTTATGCATTTATGATGACTAAACCCTTTGGAACTTCCTAAGCAAGAAAGTGACTTAAGATTTGTCTTTAATTGGATTACTCTGGCTGCAGTGTGTAGAATCTCCTAGAGCAGGTCTTCTCAACCTCGGCACTACTGATATTTGAACTGATTAATTCTCTGCTGTGAGGGGCTGTCCTGTGCATGGTAGGATGTTTAGCATCCTACATCCCTGGCCTCTACCCACTAATTACCATTAACTCTCCTGTCCCCAGTTATGAAAGCAAAAATGTCTCTTCAGACATTGGCAATGTTCTCTAGGAAGCAAAATTGTCCCGGAATGAGAACCACTGCCCTGAAGGGAAAAGAAAATGAAAGATCAGTCAGGAGGCCATTCACCACATAATGTCATAGGAGGAAGAAGAGGGAGTACAGTCACATTGATTGAAAATGTCTACTATGTGCTGGGCACTTTGCATATATTATCATATTTTAAAGAGGGATATGGGATAAGAGAGCTCTACTCCCATACCAACTGCCCCCTAAAATCCCTTCAGGGTTACCTGAGGTCAAGCTCCCAAATGATTAAACCCTAAAACAGACACCATCACTTTCCCTGGCCCCATAGAAACGCGGTGGAGTCTAATTCCCACGCCATGTCAAAGAGAAGTGTTTGACATTGCTCCATGGATATTAATTTAAGTTATTCTGGGGAGGCCTCAAAGTCACTTTCCAGTCAGATCCAAGGGGGGACAGGACAGAGGTTCTTTGCACAAGGTGGTCAGACTCCAAACCTTGGGTATCTTATTCCTTTGTCCAAGCCCTCAGCCACCCTTGGGGAGCCTCTCCCTGGGGACCGCACAGCAGCTGGGCAAAGAGCTGAATGTTGGAGCCGACCAGTTTTCCTGGTGAGGTCCAGCTCAGAGGGCCCTGGAAGGTGCCTGTGCATTCACTCAGCAGCCTGGGGACTCGGTTTGCTCCCACCAACGCCCGCTGATTGCTGCTGGTATTAATAACATAAGCAGCAGGAGGCTTTGCACCAGAATCAGGGCTGTCTGGATAATTATCTAGTGGCCTAGGACCAGTCAGTAAATTACTCTGTGACCTGAGAATTCAGCAGGTTACCACCATCACTCAGGCCTGCTCACTTTATTGCTCTCCCCTCCTGCTGCACTGACATTTATTTGTCTCGTTTACATTCAGAGCATTGATTTCATGTCTTTTGTTTTCTGTCTTAGAGGTGAGAAGTAGTTTCTTTAGGAAGGCTGGTTCTCAGGTCAGTGGGATAGCTGTAGTGACACAGGGAGGGGGGAATACTGGAGTTTTTGTTTTCTGCAATCATTTAGTGTGCTCCTAGCACGTCAACACCTGCTCTCTGTGGTACTCCCAAACACATTTCTATCTTTTTTGTCAGAGTTGTGACACTCTCTAGTAAACCGCCTGTATATGTAAACTTGCATATTGGGGAAGGGGAGGTCAGAGAAGAAAACTCATATCACTCCCTCCTCACACACTACACTTCAGCTATACCAAATGGGAATGGTACATTCAAGTTAACTTTCCCAAATTACTTGGGGTATTTGCCTAAACTGTTCCCTTTATCTAGAGCACTCTTTGCCCTCTCCTGCATTGCACTCTTACTCATCTTTCAGGTCTTACCTTAGATGTCACTACCTGCACCCCGCACCCCCACCCCGACCCAAGGAAGCTTTTCCTTGCCCATCCAGAACACAGTTACTCATGCCCCTTCTGGGCTGCCATAGCATCCTATACCTTATTTTTATTACTAAATTCAGTTGGTTGCAATTACCTGTTTTCTTGTCTGTCCCATCTTTCAGACTGTGAGCTCAATGAGAACAAGAACCAGCTCACATCTGTTCCAGGTCCCCATTTAAAGTGGCCAAAAAAATGTAATAAGTAGACGTAGGAAGATATACCTTAACTCTGTTTTCCGGCAAACTCGTTTCCCAGCTTCAGCTCAGCCAAGACACTCACTTACATATCCAACACCACTCTTCAAAGAGAGCTGTCATGAAGTTTGCCAGTGGGGAACCTACAGCTTCAGCTAAGGACTTTATTCCCATTCCCTGCAATTATCTACTTTATCTATCCCTCTTTTCAATTCACCAATTTCTATAAATGCACCTGAAGATAATCCTGTAACTATCATTTATTGTTCACTTTAACTCCATAATCCATCTGAAAAACACAGATATTCCTGGCTCAGCTGATTAAACTGCTCTATAACCTTGATTAAGACATTTACACGCATTCAACCTTGATTTCCTCTTGCATAGAATGAGTCCACGATCTCTTAAGTGCCTTCCATCATGAAAGTTTTCTGATTCTAAAATTTGAAGTATATTTTGTGATTCTGCACCATAAAAGTGGCTACCCTTCCCACTTTCTGCAAAACCCTTCTAAAAACTATTTATTATTATTATTTTTTTTGGCTGCATTGCATGTGGGATCTTTCGTTGCGGCATGTGGGCTCAGTAGTTGCAGCATGAAGCCTCTCTAGTTGTGGCACTCAGGCTCCAGAGCATATGGGCTCTATAGTTGTGGCACACAGGCTCCCCAGATGTGGCACGCAGGGTCAGTAGTTGCAGCACACAGGCTTATTTGCCCTGCGGCATGTGGGATCTTAGCTTCCTGACCAGGGATCGAACCAGCGTCCCCTGCATTGCAAGACGGATTCCTAACCACTGGACCACCAGGGAAGTCCTGTAAAACCCTTTTTGATAAACAAAATATGAATCAAGTAATTAATTAAAGTAAATAATTTACATACTTTTTCCACAAAGGTGCAGTGTGAAAGATCATAATCTGGCCCCAACTTACTCATCCAACCTGCCCACTCCATTATCATCACAAACTGCTTCTAACTCCTCTCTGCACAAATGCTTTTCTAGCCAATGTGCTCTCTTACCTATGATATTCCATCTGCCTTTCTCCTCTATACACCTGGAAAACTTCTAATTCTGTTTTGAAACCCAGCCGTGGTTAACTCCTCAGGGAAGTCTTCCTTGATTTGAGATGCAGCATGGCACAATGAATAAGGGTTTAAACTGTAAAGTCAGACAGATTTGGGACTCTAATTTGGCCCACCACCTATGGTGGTGGAAAACTGACTTAATTGATCTGACCAAGCCTCAGCCTCCTCATCTGTGCAATGGGCATAATAGTTCCTACCTCATAGGGCTACAAGGATTGAATGAGGTAACCTAAGGAAGACATTTGACTCAGCTCCTGGCAAATAATAAGTATTGTATAATATTTAGCTATTATTATTGACTCCAGGTTAAAATTAATCACTTCTGATGCATACTTATCAAGCTGAATTTTACAGGCCTGTCTTCCCTACAAGATTATGACTTCCTTAAAGTTCAGAGACTTATTCATATCTGTATTCCCAGAACTGTGCCCAGCACATAGTAAGTAACGAATAAATGTTTTAAGATAAACTGAATTATACATTTAGAAAAGAAAGGTATTCTTAAAAGAACAAGAATTTAAAATAATACTTTAAATAAAGGTAAAATAAAAGTGTACAACATGTTATCTGATCATGCTCTAGACTGGCTGTGACACTTTCACATTCACGTTCAGGTTTTCACTTTGGTTTTCACAGTGAATTTATGTGGCAGGTATTATTATCCTGAGTTCACAAATGAGAGAAAGGACCTTGATTTTGCTTCAAATTCACAGAGCAATTTGCAGAACCCAAACCTGTATCACTTTTCTCCCCTCTTATGCTTCTCTTGCCCACCCCCACCCCCCAAAAAGGAGCAGCTCAACCACTCTTAAAACTCAGGTGTAAGATTCTAAGCTTCCACAAGTTATCCCTCACCCAGCACCCAATGAAAGCAGGCACAAAGACAGGGCCCTTCTCCGAGATGCCATTCCCGCTGGTTACTGCGGCCCCTACTTCTTCGCACGCTGGAGGAGAAAGCATGCATGGGCTGTACATTTTGCCCTCAGCATTCAGGAGACACTTGGTTTCTGCCAGTGCTTTGAGCTCCTCCAGGCTTTTCCTGTACTTTTGTGCAGCTGAGAAGGTGAAGCATAAGGGTATCAAAAGCTGCAAACAGTCCCTACCTCTGGAGACAGGCATTTACGAGAAGAAAGAACGGACCAATGGCTCCCCAGAGCATTGTTCAGCCACATTAGAGAAAGGATTAAGCAGATACATTCAGCTATTCTAACAGATTTTCTTTAAGCTTTGAATACGCCTCTCACCCTCACTCAGATAATCACATTAGTTTTGTCATTAAAAGCTCCCTTTTGTAGAAAGTACCTAAACCGCTTAAACCACCCAGAGAGGTCGCATACATTATCAAACACCAAGACAAACAAAAGGGATTTTCTGTTCCACATCTCAGTTTTCCTTATTCCTCAAAAAATCTGGGAAATCAAGGTAGAAATTATTTTGCAAATGGATAGTGGCAGGACAGCAATTCTCACTCCTTCCTTCCCCGGGAAGTCCCTTAGCAATCAGAACTGGGAAGACTGAAAAACTTCTGCGCTGGGGCCAGAAAAAAACAAAAGTTTAGCCAGGGATGAAGACAGCAGAGAAAGGAGGGGGGTAGAAAGAGTGTGCTTGCCTCTCTGCCACAGGAAATTGCATTTGGAACCAAGGAATGATAGAAAAGCACAGGATTTGGGATCAGAACATGCCATTTACTAGATCTGTGGTTAGTGGTTGGGGGTGGAAAAGTTTCTTCATTTTTCTTGGCCTTATGGTCCTCCTTTATAACATGGAGGTAGGTAATATCTGCCTTGCCTCCTGCACAGGGATGTTAAGGGGCTCAAAATGAGAAAAAGCAGGCAGCAGAGTTCATGTAAACTATGATACAAGCATTACAGGGGAGGTATCTTTTGGCTTTCTTTTTATAACCCCCATGATGATAGGAGCTATGTCTATCTTTTTCACAATAACATGATGGGTGCCTAACCCTTGGTACATGATGAGTGCTTAAGACTTTTTTTTAAATAGTGCTTTTATTGCCTTTCTCACCAAGCTCCATCCTCCCTGCAAACTTCCATCCTTCAAGTCTCAGTTCAAATGTTACTTCTCCTTTAGAGCCTTCCTCAAACTTTCAGGATGAATTCATCACTTCAGCTTTCATGCTCCCACAGCATTCTGAATGCAACCCAAATTCTTAGCCCAAAGTATTTAATCGTCTGACATTGTGACCGTCTCTCCCCTTTAATAGTGAGCTTCTTGAAAACAATAGGGCTTTGCCTTTGAATTCTTACTACCTAACACTGTACGGCATAGAGTAGCCATTCAATAAACGTTTGAATGAACAAATGATAAATGAACAAACAATCCAAAGAATTGCAGTTATTTGGCCCAGTGAAGAGAAATTCAAGGAGTAACTTAAGAATCAGACTTCAAAATAAAGGTTATTAAATTTTAGAGAAGATAATGTGTCTGTACTACACACTGTGTTATTGTTATTTTTAGAGTTTAAGACTATTGGATGAGCTGAATAAACCATCAGTTTTTCATCTCCTTTGCTGGGTAAAACTTGAGGAAAGGGCCTTAAATTATAATGGAGAAGATTTAGGTTAGACTAGAGTTTCTCAACACCAACATTATTGCCATTTGGGGCCAGACAATTCTTTGTTGTGAGAGGCTGTCCTTTGCACTGCAGGATGTCCACTAAATTAGATGCCAGTACAACCCACCCCCTCACCCCACACACACACACATACACATCGACTTGTGATGACCAATAACATCTCCAGACATTGTCAAATGTCCCTGGGTGGTAAAATTGACACCAGTTGAAAACCACTGGCTTAGACCTAAAGAATAAACTCCTGCAGGTGAGGGTTTTGTGGCATCAGAAAAGAAGACAAAACAGGTAGTGTAACTGACCATGAGTTCCTTAGAGATAAAGCAGAAAATTTACTTTACTGCTTTATATTGTACCTTCCATTCTGAAGGCAGATGATTAACTAAATGAATTGACATCATGATAACACATGAAATGTCCCCTTGTCGACCGTGAGATTTCTGAAACAAGAATAATCTGATAGCCTGTGTCAATGAAAAAGGAGGCCATTTATCAAATCATCTGGCTATTTCCACTGTACTGCACTTATTCAAGGGCATTTACTATACATCCTCAGTGTCATAGCGCCTTACATATCACCTGAGCAAAAAGTTTCACTTGGAGTTTAATATCTTGGAGTTACTGATGGATGGTTTTCTGCACGCCTTTCTTTGGCTCTTTGCATCTAGATTTCAGGGGCTACAAAACAAAGAAAAGCAGTTAAAACCACTCTCCCAAAGCTAAGGAGGAAGTTTGTTAACAGATGCAAACATCACTGCATAGAATCACCTGATTCCCTATCTCTGCTCTGCCTCCACATGGCTGGTGAGCTGCTACTGGTCCCATAGTTCATCTGTGAGCCAAGTAGTGTAATAGTAGATACAAATGTCTGAGTAGATTCAGAAGCAGTTTTTCAAACTACTTCATTTGTTACAAAACATCATTCTTCCCCTTATTCAACTATCTACAATGACATTTAAACTGGCCAACGAACATCTATTCAGAAAAATTTTGACTGAGCGTGTTCCTCCAGACACTGTAAAATCCATGTATTTCTAGATTAAGTCAGATCAGCAAATACACACACACCCCCCAAATATATATACATACCAGTAGTATATTTCATTAGTTCATTACAGTTTAATCATTATACTTTGGTGTTATGACTTTCCTTTATACTGAAAGGTCATATAAGAATGAATACAGTGAAATTTAGCAATATGTATAGAGAAATTGAAAATCTTATTCATTACATTACATTTTTCCACTTTCTGAGGCTCTTTCAGGAAGTTCCTGCCTGGGACTCTCCAGGCTGACTGATCTTAAGTACAGTGTGAACTGTTTGACTTTGTTTTCCTCTTTGTAGATGGCTGATAAAAAGCTTAGAGCCAAATTTTCTTGGCCTCTATCATCAGAAAACATCTAGAATTCCATGGCAGCGTTTCCCAGTGTGTGTTTGGCAGAGCATTAGTTCTTAAATGTTGTTGAAAAAGGGGTTCGAGATCAGTTTGGGAAATGTCACATTCTTGTTGATTTCACAATGAACGTGGCATATCAAAGTTTTGAGAGATTCTGTAGTAAAGATAATCTGTTTAAATTTATTTTAACCATATTCAAACAGTTTGATCATGTACCTCTTTTTTATATAACACCCACTTACATCTGGCCTTACTAGCATTCTGTGGAAACTGTTTTATAAATGCTGCTTTATGATTTGCATTCCTAGATAAATTTTACATCCCTATCCCTTTTAAATCTCTTCTGTCCCACTTATGCTGTGCTTACTGTATATCTTTAGATCACCTGAAATCCTTTCAGAACCAGGTGTGACAAAAATCTTAAAATAAATAATAAATAAACACGTGAGCTGTATGACCTTGGGCAAGTAACTTTCACATTCCAGGCCTGGGTTTCTTATTTATTTATTTATTTTTTAAGAAGATGTTGGGGATAGGAATTTATTAATTTTATTTATTTATTTTTGCTGTGTTGGGTCTTCATTTCTGTGCAAGGGCTTTCTCTAGTTGTGGCAAGCAGGGGCCACTCTTCATTGCGGTGCGCGGGGCCTCTCACTATCGCGGCCTCTCTTGTTGAGGAGCACAGGCTCCAGACGCGCAGGCTCAGCAGTTGTGGATCACAGGCCCAGCCGCTCCACGGCATGTGGGATCCTCCCAGACCAGGACTCGAACCCGTGTCCCCTGCATTAGCAGGCAGATTCTCAACCACTGCGCCACCAGGGAAGCCCGTGGGTTTCTTATTAAAGACGTTAGCCATGTTAAACACACATGTGTTTGATCCCAAGACTGCTTTTCAGCTCTGCAATTTTATGTGTCTCCACTATTAGGCAGCAATATCTGTTAGAACCAGCCCTTTCCTTCACCCCCTTGCATTGAAAAGTGGCTCCAGAGAATCTATCCACTTGAATGGCTATTTCTAGTCAGTGTTCTATTCCCACCTAACATCAAGGCAGAGTTATATTCAGCTCCCTTGATAAAAAGTGCCAGGCTGATGGAGTAGGAGAGGGAGGCTGGGCATGGGCAGTTGAAGTGAGGGAAAATCTGTGGGTCCAAGTTTTAGAGGTATTGAGTACTTGGAGACCTAGGGAAGCCCAGGGTAGGAAGTACTTTCCAAAATCCAGGGGAGCCCAGGACAGGAGGTCATGTGAGCACATCAGAGCTGTGAAAGATGCTTGGCTATAGAGATGAACAGAAAGCTTGGCCTTTCCACCCTGGGAAGTATCCATTCGTATAAATTTACCGAGGGCCTACTGAGACCAGCTGCCCAGCGTCACGCCATTACTAGATGCTGATTACTAGAAGAAGTAAGGCATAGTCCCTGCTCTCAGATAGGTAATCAAGTTGATCTGAGCTTTGAAGTATGCAAAGAAGTTTGCCAGTGAAAACACATTGGAGGGTAGTGATAAGAAGGGAATCAGACAGAGAAGCAGTATTTTATTTTATTTATTTTTTAAAATAAATACATTAATTTTTTATTTTATTTATTTTTGGCTGTGTTGGGTCTTCACTGCTGCGCACAGGCTTTCTCTAGTTGTGGCGAGCGGGGGCTACTCTTCGTTGCGGTGCGTGGGTTTCTCATTGCAAGTGGCTTCTCTTTTTGTGGAGCACGGGCTCTAGGCCTGCGGGCTTCAGCAGCTGTGGCACGTGGGCTTCAGTAGTTGTGGATTGCAGGCTCCAGAGTGCAAGCTCAGTAGTTGTGGCGCACAGGCTTAGTTGCTCCGCGGCATGTGGGATCTTCCCGGACCAGGGCTTGAACCTGTGTCCTCTGCATTGGCAGGCGGATTCTTAACCACTGCGCCACCAGGGAAGCCCAGGAACAGTATTTTAGAATAACAGAAATTTTTGTGTTTGAAGTGCAGGTTGTTAGGAAAGTCAAAGGCAGCAGTAAGAACGGGAAATGAGTGCAGAGAGGTAGATCCCAATTTTAGCAAAGGCTGTACCAGGGATCAAGTGATGGGTTGGCTCAGTGGAGTCAAATGTACTACAGTTGTAGGAGAATTAGGATGTTTGGGGTCTTCTTAAGAATGTATTGTGGTAAGTACAGTATAGTAGCAGCTCCTGAAGTGTATTTCCTGAACACTAGTTCCTTGAGCTCACATCCCATGCTTTGATTACCATCTATTGACCATGGCTCTCCAGCCCAGACCGGGTTACAGATCTTTACATCCAACAGTCCTACCTGACAGCTAGCTCCACTTGGTTATTTCAAAAGTATATAAAACTCAGCATGACAAAACTGAACTCATAATCTTCCTGCCAAACCTGGTCACCCAGTGGGGCTTTCTTTCCAGTTTATGACACCACCATCTATCCAAGCGCACAAGTCAGAAATCATCAACCTTGACATCTCCTGCCCAACTCATATCTCATATAAAACTCATCACCAAATCCCACTGGCATTCCTTACCAAATCTCTCTCAAATTCATCCACTTCTCATTTCCACCTCTACCACCCTAGTCAAAGCTCTCTTTCTCTTACTTGGACAACTGCAACTGTGGCCTCCTATATTACATGCTTACCCCCTCCAATACACTCTACAATTTATAGCCAGAGTGATCTTTTTAATGAAAATCTGTTCATGTCACTCCCCTGAATAAGGACAGTCGACGGTTTTTCATTCCTTATAAAGACTCCTTATCATGGTCTACTTGAATGAGCTTCCTCCCTGCCCAGGTCTCCAGATTCATCTTATGTCACTTTCTCTGTGGTCATGTGGTCATCTGCTGTCCCATACAGAGGCCTTCTTTCAGTTCCTTGAGTATACTACACTCGGGGCTTTTGCGCATGCCGTTTTCTCCACTCCTCTTCTAGCATAGCCCCCATTTACCGTTTAGATAACCTAAAACATCACCTCTCAGAACAGCATTCTCTTGCTCCCACAGACCAGCTCAGACTATTCCCTGCTAAATTTCCTAATAACACCACTCTTCATAACACTTATAATTGTACCCTCTGTCTGTATAATTTGACATTTCGTGCCTTCCTCCCACTGGAATGTAAACCTTATTAGTAGAGACACTGTGTTTGCTTTTTCACCATTGTATCCTCCAGGTTCCAGAACAACATCTTATGCCTTGTAAATGCTCTGTAAGTAAGAGCATTTCTGTAAGCAAAAGTTGTATTCTTTTTTTTTTTTGCGGTAACGCAGGCCTCTCACTGTTGTGGCCTCTCCCATTGCGGAGCACAGGCTCCGGACGCGCAGGCTCAGCGGCCATGGCTCACGGGCCCAGCTGCTCCGCGGCATGTGGGATCTTCCCGGACCGGGGCACGAACCCGTATCCCCTGCATCGGCAGGCGGACTCCCAACCACTGTGCCACCAGGGAAGCCCAAAAGTTGTATTCTTGATCACCATTTCGGAAAGTCACACTGCATATTTACAGTTTTAAAAAAAAACTACTTAACTTTAACCCATCATTTTCCAACCTTGCTTAACTATGGATCTTTCTATTACGTAAGTCATTGGCATTTTGTGACACCTATGTTCCAAGAAACACTGTTTGATAGATATACACTGAATTGCTTGAGATGCTCTTCCTCCACGCTCATCCTAAATAGTGTGTCTCTGAAGCCATGCGTTTATGATTTTATCCCTCCCTAACCATCTGAGAGTTGTGGGCTTGCGAGATGGTGCAGCCTCAGGAGCCTGAGGACACCATTCTGGGAAGTCGTCACAGGCCTTTTGTGAGCAGAGAAGAGGAAACTGATCTGCAGAGATGAAGCAGCCATGGGAAAGGAAGCGTTCGGCAGGGCTCCCCTACTCAAATGGGATCAGGTAGGACAACAGGAGTGAGGAGAACTGAAGGCACATGCCTTGTTTGAGGAAATTCAAATTCAGAATTCTCTTAACTAGTGGTGCTCAAGGTGTGATTCCCCAGCGTCATCTGGAAACTTGTTAAAAATGCAACTTCTCAGGATCCACCCCAAGACATATTATTACAAACTCTGGGATGGGGCTCAACAATCAATGTTTTAACAAGCCCCTCGGGTAATTCTGATGCACATGCACACTTTAGACTGCTAACCAAACTACAAATAAGAGAAGCAAATCGTATGCACTGGTTGACAACTGGTGACCTCTGCTGTAAGCGAGAGAAAGTAGCAGTCTTTGACTTTTAATGACTTTCCAGACCCTAATTCCATTCTTTCACAATTCCTCATTACCCAAGTCCTGTAGCTATTACTACATAGCTTCAATAAATTCCCTCTTTTGCTTAAGCTGGTTTAATGAGGTTTTGTTGCTTGAATTCAAACAAAGATTTAAGCTACACCAATAAAGTGAAAGCAACAAAACAACAACAACAAACAAACTTGGATGCAAAGCTGGGTTCTGCTAAAAATGAGCTGTGAGGCCTTAGACAAGTCCCTTCTCTGTGGGCCACAATGCCATCACCTACGAATGATGTGGTTGGACTGGATGACATCAGAGTTGCCTTCAGAACTCTCTAATATACTAGACTAGACATTGGCTCCTCTGGATAATCTCTTGACTCTACAGATCCCTTAAGAAAGATCTCTAAATTTCTTTAGTTCTGCCCATTGACTCTAGGTAGTTAGAGTAACAAAGACACAGAATAAAAAACACTCCAACTCTCTGTGTCTCTCTTTCCTGGTCTTCAAAAGCATCATCTAATAATTAGATGGATGCTTTAAATAAGGCTTATTTGATGCTTCAATTATTTTTCAATTTAAAATTAAATTTTAGCATATTATAATTAGGCCAACTTTAGTTAAGGTTGCTATCTGTCATGAAATGTACATAGAAAAAACATGTACATAAAAAACAGTCATTTTTTGACAACTTTTCTCTTCACAAAAATGCAACTCATCCAAACAATCAATATTAAATGAAGTGGCAAAGTATTTTAAAGATTTTAAGTAAAAAAGGTTTCAATGAAAATATCCTAAAATCAATATAGCCTAAAATAAATAGTAAGAATATTCTCCATTAAGCCCATAAACCCTGCATTATATAACTTCTTAGTTGACAAAGAATAAAAACTAGTATTGTCTTGACCCTTAAATTCCCACCCCAGCAGACTTTTTCTCTGATGCTGAAATGAAAATAGTGACCAAATGCTTTGATGGACAACTTATCACAATGAGAACTGAAGGCTTCCGAAACCAGACAAAGATTTTTCTGTATCTCCCAGATGCCAGGGAAAGTAAGGGGAATATTTCAGTCTCCCACCCGAGAATGAACATTATATCTGCATTTTATAAAAAAAAATAAGTGCTTTAGAAATACTCAAGCTCAAGATACAGTTTTTAAGAAGCAGAAAATGTTCCCAAGGCAGAGTGAAGAAAAAAAAAAACTGAGAGAAAATAAAAGGAAACAAGGGAAAAGAAATCTTTCAACAGAGTAGAAACTGTTAGTCTCTCTCTCTGTCCCTGAAAGGTTTTGATCCAACCCTATTTGTTATCCTAGAAAAGCTCTTCTGAAGAAAGGTCTCAGTGTAAGAACTGCTTGAAAGAAGCCAACCCCTTGGAAATAGGAATGGCTCAGCCATTTATTAATGTCAAATATGCTGCCTGCATGAATTAGTCAGCTTGTCTTTTGGAAGCCATACAGAAAAGTTCTTGTGCACCTGCCTCTTAGTGTCCTGACACTTCTGGCTTTAATGACAGCATAACAATCACCAGAAAATAAAATTAAAAAACCAAAATGCTGAACATAATTATATTTTGCCTTCTGAATAGCTGATTCATCAGTTTTTAAAGGCTTCTTACTGAAGTATCATCAGTAACCACAGAATATAACCTGCTCAGATGTAAAAAGAAAAGGAAAACAGAGTCATTTTCCTAAACTGGCAAAACCTGACCAAACTACCACAAAACTGACCTCAGAAACAAAGAGAAATGGAGCAGAAAAAGGCCAGATTTCTTACTGGCAGTACCATGGTGGCAAATATCCCAGAACTAAGAAAAGCTGCCAAATAGAAGAGAGAAAATTAAAGGACTTTACAAAAACAGCCAAGCCCAGCGCACACAGCATTCCCAACAGCTGGAGTGAGCTTCAGAAGCAACACACAGGTATAAGGTCCAGCCCTATTCTTTATTTACAGCACAGTTCAAAGTCATTAAATCAAGCACAAAAGAAATGGTTCCCATTTCCTGGTTTGGCACTGGATATCCTTCCTACCAGCTGCAATTACATCATTTTTATCCATCTTCTGCTTTTCCTTTTGGGAAAGTAGAAGAGGGGCTAGTGACAAATGGGCCAAAGAGACTTCAACTTCGAAACCAATAAATCCCTGCTTTCAGAGAAACCAAGGAAGTGACTCCCCCCTCTTGTGAAAGGCAGTCAATACTCTGCTCTAGTTATCAAGGCCACTGATGGTGTGGGAAAGCTGTCATGAAGAAATTCTTCCTGGAGGTGGCACAAAGATGGCAAGGACTCAGGTCATTGGATGGCTGCTATCACCACCATCACGTTCTCTTCTGTCTCAACCTTCACCACACCAAATCTAATAAACAAGGGAAAGTAATTATGTACAGAAAACCAAAGTGAATGGAAGTGTGGGTGGAATGAACTTAAAAGAAGAAACTGAAAATGATCTAACGTTACTCAGTGCATCTTTCCCAGACTTGCATAGAAATCTTTGATCCACTGCTTCATGTGTCTCACTTCCAAGGAGCGGGCTAATAGCACAGTGACGGGATCAAAGGCATTGTTGGCTCGGAGATCTAGATGATGCGCTCCCTCTGGGATGACGATCGCAAGTAAGGTGTCTGTAATATCCTTAGTTACTCCACCTCCTGACCACGGGTCTATTTCACCATTGCTAAGTGAGGGAAAGAAAAAGAAAACAGATTATTAGTTTTTTATATCTACACAAATATAAGATAGGAGAAACCTACTATAGGCATAACACCTAAAATTATAAGCTTATAACCTGGGGGATTTGATCTGAGGATTTAATCTGTCATATAGAAAGGTGCTTTATCCTGGAGTTTGACAATATTTCTGCAAGCAGGTACAGAAATAGGACCAGAGAAGACTGAAGGTGATACCCCATGAATCAACCTAGATTGTACTGGGACTTGGAATTTAGAAGACTGAATTCCAATCCTGGCTTCATCACTCAAAAGCTGTATGACCTTACACAAGTTACCTGACTCAGTCTCCTTATCTGTAAAGTAGAGTTAACAAGGCCTACCTCATAAGGTTGCTTCAAGGGTTAAATCAGATGCTACATGTGGATATGTTTAATAAATGTCAGGCACATAGGAGTCTTTCAATTAAAGCCAGTCTCCTTCTTTCCTAAGACCCAAATACCAAAGTGATAAAGAAAAATTTCCATATTTAAAAATGTTAATTATCTCTTGGCTCTTTAAGAAAACAAACCATTTTTTTAAAAAAATGTCCCTCTTAGTATAGTACTTTGGGAAATAGGGCGGTAGGACTGAAAAAACTGCTCTGAATCTAGAATCAGAACTTTTGGGCATTACTCAAGATACTCATTTTACATTAGCTTTAAAATTAAGGAAATGCTATTAGGTTATTAGTCCTGGCTGGTTCACACAACACATTTCAGAATGATGTAAACAGGATCAGTTATTGAAACAGGATATTTAGTTTAGCTGAAAAAAAGCCAATACAAACACAGACAGCATCCTTAATAATATTTGTTAACAGCTTTGTTGAGCTATAATTCATCTCCCACAAAAGGGACACTTATATCGTACAAATTCAATGTTTTTTAGTGTATTCAGAGATGTGCAACCATCATCACGATCAATTTTAGAACATTTTCATCACCCCCAAGAGAAACCTATACTCACTGGCAGTCAAATCCCCATTCCCCTCTACTACTTCCCCTCACTCTCAGCCCCAGGCAACCACTAATCTACTTTCTATCTCTATAGATTTGCCTATTTTGGACATCTCATATAAATGGAATTATATAATGGGTGTTTTCTGTGATTGGCTTCTTTCACTTTGACATATTTTCGTTTCATCCATGTTGTAGCACGTAACAGTACATTTTTCCTTTTTATTGCCAAAAATATTCTATTGTATATGGATATGCCACATTTATTTATCCATTCATCAGATGCACATTTGTGTTGTTTCCACTTTTTGGCTATTATGAATATTACTCCTATGAACATTTGTGTACAAGTTTTCACATGGATGAATATTTTCATTTCTTTTGGGTATATAACTAGGAACGGAATTTCTGGGATATATAATGACTTAACCTTTTGATGAACTGCCAAACTGTTTCCCAAAGTGACTGCACTATTTTATACTCCCACAAACTACATCTGAGGGTTCTAAATTCTCTGTATCCTCACCAACATTTATTATGTGTCTTTTTGATTATAGTCATCCTATTTGGGTGTGAAATGGAATCTCATTGTGGTCTTGATTTGCATTTCCCAAATGACTGATGGTATTGAGAATTTTTTTCATGTGCTGACTGGTCTTTTGTATATCTTTTTTGAAAAAAATGTCTACTCAGATCCTTGCTCAGTTTTAAATTGAATTATCAATTAAATCATTTGATCCATCTTGAGTTAATTTTTTTGTATAGTATGAAATAGGGATCCAGCTTTATTCTTTTGCCTGTGAATATCCAGTTTTCCCAGCATCATTTCTTAAAAAAAACTATTCTTTCCTCAATGAATTGTCTTAGCATTCTTGTCAAAAATCAATTAACCACACAGATAAGGGCTGACTTCTAGACTGCCAATTCTCTTCCACTGATCTATATGTCTATGTTTATGCCAGTATCACACTGTATTGATTACGGTAGCTTTATACAAAGTTTGAAATCCGGAAGTATGAGTTCTTCAAATTTGTTCTTCCTTTTCAAGATTGATTTAGCTATTCTGGGTCCCTTGCATTTTTAGATGAATTTTAAGATCAGTTTGTCAATTTCTGACTGGTTTAAGGTTTACAAAGCCTTTCATATTTGACCTCACATTATATCAACCATGTGAGGTAGGTTTAATTACAACTCTTAGAGATGAGAAAACTAATGCCTAGTGAAGTTAGACGGCTTACTCAAATCAAGCCTCTGAGATACAAACTCAGATCTTGTAAGCCTATTCCAACGCTCATTTTCTACTACACATTGCATTTCATGGACACATGATTGCTGTTGGAAATCAACAGCACATACCATCTTGGCTTGTGTGGTGCAGAGTAAGAAGAGCACAAACTTCGGGATCAGACACACCTGGGTTCCAGTCCCAGGTCTGCGTCTCATTTTACTAATCTCATGGAAGCTTAGATTCCTCAGGATATAACAGGGGCTGAAACAGCTGGATTTAAGTACCTGGCCCATGGTAGGTATTAGGTCACTTTTCCCTGTACAGCACCTCTTGGTATGTCTACCTATAAATCACTTGAAATCACTTACAGAACATTTTAATGTGTTCTGACATTTGTTTAATGCACATTCTATTTTGCTGATATTGTTACAAAGCCTGAAATAACAAATCTTCAAGGTCATATTATCAGACATATGAAATTATTTCCATAATTTGCATAATCATTTAAGAAAAACCCTATCATCTATAAGTACGATCTATACACAAATGACTATCAAATAATATCTTTAGCCAGGACCTTTCCCCTAAACTTCAGGACCAATATTCAATTATATACTTGACATTTTTACATGGCAGTCTAACGAGACATCTCAAGCTTTCAGGTCCAAAACAGAGCTCTTTATACTCTCCAACTCCCAACCAGCCCTGCCACTATCTTCCCAATCTCTGTCAATGGCAACCTTATCTTTCCAGTTGCTGGGCCAAAAACTTGTTACTTTTTAATCTCTCTTTCATATCTAATCTGTCGACAAATCTTGTCAGCTATAAATTCAAACATACCCAGAATTTGAACTCTTCTCACCACCCCACTGCCACTGCTCTGGTCTAAGTCACCGTTATCTCTAGCCTGAAGAGCTTTTTTTTTTTTTTTTTTTTTTTTTTCAGTACGCGGACCTCTCACTGTTGTGGCCTCTCCCTTTGCGGAGCACAGGCTCCGGATGCGCAGGCTCAGCAGCCATGGCTCACGGGCCTAGTCGCTCCGCGGCATGTGGGATCTTCCCAGACCGGGGCACAAACCCGTGTCCCCTGCATCAGCAGGCGGACTCTCAACCACTGCGCCACCAGGGAAACCCAGCTGAAGAGCCTTTTAACTGATCTTCCTGCTTCTACTCTTGTCTCCCTGCGATCTAATATCAATACAGCAGCCAATTTGATGCTGTTAAAATCTGAATCAGATTCTGTCACTCCGCTGCTTAAAACACTCCAAGTTTTCCCATTTCCTTCAGAGTAAAAACCAAACATGCAGGACCTACAAGTCTCTAAATGATCTGGGCCCTTCCTGCCTCTCTGATTTCATCTCCTGCTACTCTCTCCCTCCTTAACTCCACTCCAGCCACACTGACCTTCTCACAACTGACCTTCTCCTCCTACCTGGAGGAGAACATGCTGTGGGACATTTACCTCTCAAGGCCTTTGCCTCTGCTTACCTCTCTGCTTGGAGTATTCTTAGCCCACCGAACTCGTGGCTAGCTAGCTCCTTCCTCCACATCACTATTCAAAAGTCACCCCTGGGCTTCCCTGGTGGCGCAGTGGTTGGGAGTCCGCCTGCCGATGCAGGGGACACGGGTTCATGCCCCAGTCCGGGAGGATCCCACATGCCGCGGAGCTGCTGGGCCCATGAGCCATGGCTGCTGGGCCTGCGCGTCCGGAGCCTGTGCTCCGCAACGGGAGAGGCCACGGCAGTGAGAGGCCCGCATACCACAAAAAAAACACAAAAAACAAAAAAACAAAAACAAAAGTCACCCCTTGGTGAGGTCTTCCTTAGTCACCTCATCTAAAACTTCAAACTTCTCCCCACCCCCACCAAGATTTCATAACCCTCTTCCCCTTATTTTTTTTTTCCCTTAGCACTTATCTCCTTCTAACATGCTTATAAGTGCTATCTTGTTCATTATCCATCTCTCAAACTAGAACTCCCCAAGGGCAGGGCTTTTTGTCTGTTTTATTACTGTATCTTCAGCACCTGGCACACAGTAGGAGCCATACAAATATTTATCAAATGAATGAAAAAAGAATGTATGTAGTTATTTGTGGCCTTACATCAGATGCCCTACACAAAAGAGATCTATAAATACATGCATGCAAGTTTAGGAACATGTAAATCACTTCAGTACTTTTTACATGGGAAAGCAGAGTTCACCTAAGTGATTCATATAAATATAGAGAGACTGACCTTCAGTTATGTGTAATACTGGCAAGAAACAATGAACTAAGTCAGCAGACCTAAGTTTTATACCCTATTAAGCCACATGACTTTGGGTAAGTCACCTGACCCCTCTGAACCTCAATTCTCATGTGTATTACCAAAAAAAATTTTTTGAAAGATAAAGCCCCTCACTCACAGAGATATTGTGAGGCCCAAGTTGAATAATATATGTGGAAATCAGGTATAAACTATAAAACACATGAATGTGCAGCATTATTAGAGTTATTATCATATTCTGTAAGCATAAGAAGTGTTAATACTTCTGAGAGGTAAATGAATAATGAAAAGGGATGCAATAGCATTTCTCACAGAAATTTGGTCAGAAAACTAATGCAATCAATTTTCTAGGTAAACGTACAAATTAAAAAAGAAATATGCATTTAGGTACGTTAAATACATGTGTATTTGAAATACAAGTTTAAAACCCCTGTTCTACCCTCACCACACTTTTAACCACATTTTTCTTCTTAAAAAAATTAATTCAATTGCAACTTAACAACATCATTCTTGGGGGAAAAAAATCACTCCAAAAATGTACTTTTTTTGGCGGGTTTTGTTAA
The DNA here is from genome assembly GCF_039906515.1 of Pseudorca crassidens. Lineage (NCBI taxonomy): Eukaryota > Metazoa > Chordata > Mammalia > Artiodactyla > Delphinidae > Pseudorca > Pseudorca crassidens. The sequence continues at coordinate 60,906,530 of NC_090304.1, forward strand.
AAACAAGAGGAAAAACTCACATGCAAAATAGGAGCCTTAGTTTTCAACTATGAGATAAATTTTTAAAGTAAACTACACAAGGGGTTGGATTCTCTTAAGTGAACAAATGGCCTTTATCATTATTGCAATTTGACAGGACCAACCCAGATAGGAAACTCTCCATTATTTGCAAAACAAAAAAGCTATCCCAACAGCCACATAATAAGCAAACTGCATTTGATTTAAAAGGTCATCTGAATCAGCCTAGTGGCTTAGCAACAGTGTTTGGAGTTGCTGAGAGACCTAAGATGCACATGGACTTGAATTTCTTGGTTCTAGACATATGAAAGCTAAACCAGTCACTGGGAAATTTACAGGAGAAAAAATACTGGCTTTCATGAGAGAATCTAGATGCCTGGATAAAATTCCCAACAGTGAGCCTCACTTAATTGCTGGCAACAATTAATTTGCCTGAGAAATGATGTTAAAGTAACCAGCTTCTCAGAGACTTGTTTTTGATTTATATTTAAATAACTGAAAATGACCATTTGTAAGATAATTTCTTACCAACTGGAGTTGGGGAAAAAAATAAATCCTTCCAACAAAACCACTGTGGAATAAGAAAATTGCTGAAATGGAACTATTAATAGCTACTATTAAATCCTCATTCATTCAACACATTTACTGAGTGCCTACTATGTGTCAGGTACTGACTGGGTACAGGTGACTTAACCATGAACAGACAAAACCTCTGCCCTCACAGTGCTCACTTCTATGATAATCTATCTACTCCTCGAAGTAACTCTGGCAGGTAGTCATTATTTCTAACTCATAAAAATTGGCAATTTGCCTGAGGCCACGCAGCTAATTCAGGGTAGAAGGAGAATGGCACCCAGGTCTCCCTGACTTCAAAGCCCAAGCTCTTAACTGGCAAATCTCTAATCCAACCATTAAAAACAGACTGAATTTTCTAACCAGAAAAGCAGTCACAGTTGGATTTGTGTGAGGTGACTTGAGAGAAGCATGAACATAAAATACACTTTCCACATGGTTCCTTGGACATTTTCTTACTCATCAACCAGTAATGTTTTCTAGCTGATGGCCACTAAGTAGACAGAACAGACACACCTAAAGCTGCTCTTTTACTTTCAGAATATGCTTTCTTCAGAAAAGCAGTAGAATTTTGAATTTTTAAATAACTTAAGTTTTACATTGAATTCTTCACACCTAGCAGCATATGGGAAAAGATTTCTTTTTAAAAGTAGTCTTGCCACTGCACAAAGATAAACCAGCATTTTCATATAGTTCTGCCTTTAAACTTTCACATGCCTCTGAAGCCTTTCTGAGCTTTATATCATTCCTCATCCTTATCAAACATATTAGGCATTCACTCTGTGCCAGTCACTGTAGCAGGTGCTAAAGGCACAGAGATGATTAAGACAAAGTCTCTGTCTTTGAGAAGTTTACAGTCTCATGGGGCAGATAGAAACACGAACAGATAATTTCCACACAGGGCGCTAAGGGATAGTCACAGGCCTTAGCGGAGCTAAGTGTGTGGGGGAAACCTAACCTCCCTGGAGGTGTCAGGGAAGGTTTCTTGGAGGATGCCCGAACCTTAGGAAAAAGAAAAAAGGGGAAGGAAAGGACATTCAGGGACAGATAAGTCCCCTGTTGGCTAGAAGGTAAAGTACAGGCTGAGAGTATACTTCCATTTATTCATTCAACGTACATTTTTTGAGCATATATATTTGCTAGGTCTGGGCCAAGTACTTCACTAGGTTAAATTTTTTAAGCATCACAACAACTCTGTGGGTGATTTTACAGAAGAGAAAACTGAGGGTCAAAGAGCTTAAGTAATTTAAGACAGCTCATTCTGCCTTTGCACAACTCTGTTAGGAAGTCCTTTCTTACACTGAGCTAGAAGTTTTTAACACTGAGCCATAATTTCCACCTACTGGCTTCAGTTCTACTCCTCAACCTTTTTTCACAAAATCTATCCTTTCCACCGATGATGATGATGATGATGATGATGATGATTGTTATTTTGATACCCTTTGTTTCCCTTTGAGGAAAACAGTATAAAAGGACAAATGGATCACTAAAATACTCATCTGTAATGGATGAATCCAATAAAAAAGGATAATGTATTTGACGAAAACTCAGATATTAAAACCTTTATATAAGGATTTAAAGACTCCACTTTACAATTCAACTTGAACTTCAGCTTTGAGCTTACAGCATCAGCACGCTAGAGAAATCCATACAAATACTACTTGGAGGTAAGGTCCTAAAGAAAAACAAGAACATGACAAAGTACTTCCTCCTCTGAGGCAACAAAGATGACCTTGGACACCCAAGGCTTATACGTAAGCCTTTTTCAGTCCTCTCAGTCCTTTCATGTTTTCCTGATTTCAAACATCCTAACTTGGCAGTTTCCTTAAATACCTTAAATATACTTATTTGCTCAACTGTCACTTCATAAGGTTGAGATGAAAAGTATAGTTTTGCAGACTCCTATTGAGGACAAGGAAAACAATTTCAGGAAATTAAAAAGAATCTTTAAGTTTTCCATACAGTGGGGGCAGGTACCCTACTGAGTGAGAAAATAGCATGAACCCAATAAGACAGAGGCTCTTTTGCAAAATGGGCAGTGCCACTGGCCTAAACCCAGAGAGTGATCCTTCAGTCAAAACAGCATTCCTCACTCCTAAAAGCTATTGGCCATGTCTAGAAGGTCAAATGTAACTCTGTTTAGAAGAGTTTGTAAAAGAATGACATTTACAATTTAAACAATAGGTCCCGTTTAAGGGATATGTACAGGTATCTCTCTACTATCTCCATATAGATTTGGGGAAATTTTTAATTAAATGGTTGCTATTTTAATAACTAACAACCTAATATTAAAGCCAAAACATGGAAATTTTGAAGTTGCAATCAGACACATAGAGTCTACTCAATTAACTCCAATGTGAACCAATACCAAATATGACACTACTAGTGCAGCAGTGTAACAGAAGAACAAACACGGGTTTTGTAGTCAGACACACCAAGGTTGCAAACTGACTTTATCACTTGGTAACTAAAACAAAGCTGGATGAGTTTTGGCAAGTGACTGCTCACAGTGACCTTCACTTTTCTCCTCAGTAAAAAAGGGACTATAAAAACTGCTTCCAAGGGTTGTTGTGAGAATTGAATTAAGTAATTTATTTAAAGTGCCTCATACAGTGCCTGGGACAGAACAGAGTGGGCACTTCAAAAGTGTTTGTTAAATATATATTAAAATTTTTTATTATCATTGATAACAATAGTAACACAAATTGAGAACAACAGATGATGCTTCACTTTGTGTTGGAGAGTATTTTTTTAATATTTTAACTTTGCTGCTGTTGTTTTTAAGCCTTTAAGCATACTGGTAATAGAGCAAAAATTCATATCACCTCTCAGCATCCTCTGTCTTTCAAGAAGTAGAAAAACATTATGGATACCACTGCTGTATTCTATATTGTTGTAACTGTGCAGCATTTTCCTGGTTCTCTTTTCTCAGCTATTCTAAAAATGTCTCCGTCAACCAAAGTTTTCTTTGGATCAGCAAAAATTCACCTGAAAATGATGTTCGTGTGTGAACTGATGTTTTTGCCTCCATACATAGTAGGGATCCAAGAGGGCCTTGGTTTCACACCCCACTGTTTAAAACAGTCATCAGAAAATTCCTTAAAGTTCCACGAGTGAGGTTCGAACATGTCATCAATACCATTAGAACAGAAGGGCATGACCATTTCTGTGCAGGTCTGAAAAAGCAAACCAGGAGAGATTCCAGTGAGAAGATGAGGCATAAAATGTTAAAGAAATTGACCAAGATCATACAGCCTGTAAGCAGTAAAGCCAGGGTTTGAAGGGAGTCTGGCTTCAGAGCCCCTGTTCTTTATGCCATACCACCTCTCATTATTCCTGGAAAGGCTCAGCTGAGAAGTCACAGAAGTTGGGGCTATACATTCCTTCTTTGCAAACTGCTTCATTTCACATCTATTATCACATTTAATCCTCAAAACAACTCTGGAGGAAAGTATTACTATTATTATTACTAGTCTCATTGTACAGATGAAGGAATGAATGGAGGCTCAGACAGAATCAAGTTAGACTCCCCCTTCTTTTCTATGTCCATAAAATGCTACCTTTATGAGACTTACCAAGATCTATTGTAACCATTAGTTTAGTTACCTATCATTTCCACCAAGCTATATTTGATGATTAGATCGTATCTCATTTACCTTTGTGTCTCTGGAGCCTAGAAAAGTGCCTGACTTGTGGTAAGTACTCAGAATATATTCTGTGATGATTAAATACCAAACTGAACTAGTATATATAGTATATATAAGACAGATAAACAACGAGGTCCTACTCTATAGCACAGGGAACTATATTCAATATCCTGTGACAAACCATAATGGGAAAGAATATGAAAAAGAATATATATATGTATAACTGAGTCAATTTGCTGTACAGCAGAAATTAACACAACATTGTAAATCAACTTTACTTCAGTAAAATAAAAAAAAAAATGGAATTGGTATTTAATGAATGTATGAATGAGGAAACTTATCCACAGTCTCAAAGTATAAGGTAATAGAACTCAGATTTGGATCCAGGTGATAAAATCTTGCAAATTCTCTGTTATAGCACAACCATATCAGTGAAAAGTAAGTTCTGCTTGGGGAAATATACACACTTACCTGATAGCTCCAACCCAGGGCTCCCAGACTGCTGGTTGCTGTCTCTGATATATTCAGGCATCTCGCCTGGCCCGAATAATTGTAATATACATTCAGAGCTTGGAAAATATTCTGCAGCAGCCATGTATCAGATACATTGGGATTTTTCAAATACTGGCACACTACCTGTCATTTTAGAGAGATAAAAGGGAGAAGAGTCGAATAAAAATATAAAATTACAGTTTAATAAAACAAAGAAGAAATATGAGTTTGATTTGATCATAAAACAATCTTAAGCATCTAACGGCATTGCCTGACAATTTCTATCTATTGCATATAACCACCTTCATAAATGAATAAACCTTTCAAATTACTCCCCAAACTACAGAAATAAACCAAAGTCATTTGCATGGTATGCAAAGTCCTCCCCACTTACCACTCTAGGTTTATCTTCTGCAGCCTTTGCTCCAGCCTAGCAAAACCATTCCCACCACACCAACTTCTTTCCCTCCTCACTGCCTTCGCTCACACTGAAATGCCCTTTTCCCACTCCATTATTGCCTGGCAAACACCAACTCATCTTCTTCAACGCAGCTCAAGTGTCACCTCCTCTATGAGGCCATTGTTGCCTATGCCCTCAAGTCAGGGAGAACTAAATCACTCCCTTCTTTGTGCCTCCTCATCCTGTGCTTATTTCTATCAGAGCTGGTACCGCACTCATTTGATTCCAGAATGTCTCCCATGGTACTTAGCAAGGCATCTGGCAGCTAAATGTTTGCTGAATGAATGACTATATTTTTATGAAAATGCAAAATTTATGAAATTTCTTTTGGAAAAACTACACCAAGCTCCTACATCTGTAACATTATAAGAAGCATATCAGGCAGCTCCCCAGTTCAAAATACTCCTAACACTCGACTATAATCAGAGCTAAAAGTCACAGGTAATACTTGGGGTTGGGAGCGAAGGCAGGACTGACTAGTCAGGGACATGGGGAAATTTCAAGGTTATGAAAATATTTCTTATCTTCATAGGGGTCTGGACTATACAACAAACAACACACAATTTGTATGTAAATTTTACCTCAAAAAATTTATAAACAAATATTGAACTCTAGATAGTGATGTTAAAGCTGAAGTATACAGTCTATATTTCATTTATTTCTGCTCTAATCTTTATTTCTTTCCTTCTACTGACTTGGAGCTTCACTTGTTCTTTTTCTAGTTCCTTGAGGTGTACATTTAGATTGTTTATTAGAGACTTTTCTTGAGGTAGGCATTTATCACTATGAACTTCCCTCCCAGAAGTGTTTTTGCTGCATCCCATAAATTTTGGTATGTTACATTTCCATTTTCATTTGTCTCAAGGTAGTTTTTAAATTTCTCTTTTAATTTCTTCTTTGACCCATTGGTTGTTCAATAGCATGTTGCTTTATCTCCAAATATTTGTGAATTTTCCAGTTTCCTTTGTGTAATTTATTTCTAGATTCATATCACTGTGGTTGGAAATGATGCTTCATATGATTTCAATCCTCTTAAATTTACTAAGACTTGTTTGTGGCCTAACATTTCATCTATCTTAGAAAATGTTCTATGTGTACTTGAGAAGAATGTATATTCTGTTGCTCTGAGACAGAATGTTCTATAAATATCTGTTAAGTCCATCTAGTCTAATGTGCTGTTTAAAATCAATGTTTCCTTATTGATTTTCTGCCTGGATAATCTATCTATTGATGTTAGTGGGGTATTAAGGTCCCCTACTGTTCAGGTACTGCTGTCTATTTCTCCCTTTAGGTCTGTTAATATCTGCTTTACATATTTAGGTTCTCCTATGTTGGGCACAAAAATATTTACAAATGTTATATATTCTTGTTGAATTGACTCCCTTATCATTATGTAACACACTGTTTTGTATATCATTATAGTCTTTATTTTAAAGTCTATTTTGTCTAATATAAGTATAGCTACCCCAGCTTTCTTTTGGTTTCCATTTGCATGGAATATCATTTTCCATCCCTTCACTTTCAGTCTGTTCGTGTCCTTACATCTAAAGTGAGTCTCTTATAGGCAACATATTGATGGGTCTTGGTTTTTTATTCATTCAACCACTCTATGTCTGTTGATTAGAGAATTCGGTCCATTTACATTTAAAGTAATTATTAATATATATGTGCTTATTGCCATTTTGTTCATTGTTTTCTGGCTGTTTATGTAGCTCCTCTAGCTCCTTTCTTTCTTTGTCTCTTCCTCTGTGGCTTGATGACTTTCTTTAGTGGTATGTTTATATTCCTCTCTCTTTATCTTTTGTATATTTACTATAAGTTTTTGTTTTCTGGTTACCATGAGGCTTACATATAACAATTTATATCGATAAAAGTCTATTTTAAGTTGATAACAACTTAAGTTTGATCCCACTGAAAAGCTCAACATTATTACTCCCCCATTTTATAATTCTGAAGTCACATTCTACATCTTTTTCTTTTGTATATCCTTAACAAGTTACTGTAATCGTAGTTATTTTTACTACCTTTGATTTTTTTGGCCTTCATACTAGTTTTGTAAGTAATTAATCCACTACCTTTACTATATATTTGCCTTTCCAGTGAGATTTATTCTTTCATATGAGTTCTTGTTACTACTTAGTGCCCTTTCTTTTCAGTTTAAAGAAGTACCTTTTAACATTTCTTGTAAGGCTGGTTTAATGATGATGAACTCCTTTAGCTTTTGCTTGTCTGGTAAACTCTATCTCTCCTTCACTTCTGAATGATAACTGCCAGGTAGAGTATTCTTAGTTGAAAGGTTTTTTCTTTCAGCACCTTATATAGTGTGTCTTTCCCTTCTGGCCTGCAAAGTTTCTGCTAAAAAATCTGCTCATAGTCTTATGGGAGCTCCCTTGCCTGTAACAAATTGCTTTTTCTTGTTGTTTTTTAATATTTTCTCCTTGTATTTAACTTTTGACATTTTAATTATAATGTGTCTTGGTATGGGTCTGTTTGGATTCCTCTTATTTGGAACACTCTGGGATTCCTGGATCTGGAAGATTAGGGAAGCTTTCACCTATTATTTCTTCAAATAAGATTTCTGCCCCTTTCTCTCTCTCTCTTCTCCTTCTGGGAACCCTATGATGTGAACGTTAGACCACCTGATGTAAATGTTAGTCTATAAGTCCCTTAAGCTATTTTCACTTTTTTTCATTCTGCTGCTCTGACTGGGTAAGTCCTACTGCCCTGTCTTTGTGTTGACTGATCCTGTCTTCTGTTTCATCTAATCTGCTGTTGAACCCCTCCAGTGTAATTTTTTTCAGTTATTGTATTCTTCAGCTTTGTGACTTCTATGCAGTACTTTTTTTAGATATTCCATCTCTTTGCTGAAATTCTGTGTTCATGCATTCTTGCTCCCCAGTTCAGTGAGCATCTTTATGACCATTACTTTGAACTCTTTATCAGGTAAATTAATATCTCTCTCATTAAGATTTTTTTCTGAGGTTTTATCTTGTTCTTTCATTTGGAACATATTCCTCTATTTCTTCATTTTGTTTGACTCTCTGTGTTAGTTTCTATATAATAGAAAAAACCACCTCTCCCAGTCATGAAGGAGTGGCCTCGTGTAGGAGATGACCCTTGTTGTTCAACCCTGCCTTAGCTCTTGGGTGTCTTTCAAACCTTTGTGCTTATCCAAGCAGCCTATTATATTTTTAATAACTCCAAGTAGTTGAGGACATGCCAAAACCTGTCAGCATCCCAAAAGGGAGGATCTTAGCCCTTTCATTCAGGATGACTAGAAGCCAGACCCTCAAGCACTAGCTTTTAAAAGTATGCAAATATATACAGTGCTGTGGGACTGCAAGCATAAGCCCTGTTGGCCACCAGAGTCAGGTGATCTGGAAGTGTCCACTGGGCAGTCACAAAAAACAGGGCTCCAGATGAGTGTATAAGCTCTTTTCTAGGTGATATCAGCAAGCTGAAGCAAGGCAGAGGGAAAGCACCAAGATGACATCCATGGCCTACATCCCTTAAGAGCAGCTTTGCAGGCCACTAAATACGTGTTAAACCTGAAGCCTGCCCCTCAGGCAGAAGCTCCAAACAAGCAAAGAAGTCTCCTTCACAAAAAGACTAGGGGGTGTACCTCAGTCTGCTGTCTATGCAGTGCCCTGAGGGTGGCAGCCTGACAAGAACCAGAGCTCCAATAGCACAGTCCCATGGGACTCAGGAATGTAAGACCCAACCCCCCAGCCACCAGAGCCAGGTGATCAAGGGGTGTCCCCTGGGTGGGAGCCACAAAAACTGGGGTGCCAGACATAAAAGCCAGGGCACCAGACACATGTAAAGCTCCCCTCCAGGAAACACTGCAGTCTGGAGCATGGCAATAGAAAAAAAATTAATAAAACTAAGACCTGGATTTTGAAAAATAAAATTAGCAAATCTTTAGCCAGAGTGACCAAGAAAAAGAGAGAGAACTCAAACAAATAAAATCAGAAATGAAAGAGGAGATACTACAGATACTACAGATCCTATGTATTTCTGATACCACAGAAATACAAAGGATCATAACAGAGTACTATAAACAATTATATGTCATCAAATTCAACAACCTAGAAGAAATGCATAAATTCCTAGAAACATGCAGCCTATCATGACTGAATCATGGGGGACTTCCCTGACAGTCCAGGGGTTAAGACTCCACACTTCCACTGCAGAGGATACAGGTTCAATCCCTGGTTGGGGAATTAAGATCTCACATGCTGTGCAGTACAGCCAAAAAAAAAGACTGAATCATGATGAAACAGAAAATCCAAACAGGCTGAATACTAGTAAGGAGATTGAATCAGTAAACAAAAACCTTCAAAAAAACAAGAGTCTAGGACCTGATGGTTTCACAGGTGAATTCTACCAACATTCAAGGAAGAATTAATATCAATCCTTCCTAAACTCTTCCAAAAAAATAGAAAAGGAGGGAACACTTCCAAGTTCATTTTACAAGGCCAGAATTACCCTGATACCAAAACTACATAAGAATGCCACAAGAAAAGAAAATTACAGGCCAATATCCCTGATGACCATAGATGCAAAAATCCTCAACAAAATATTAGCAAACCGAATTCAATGATACACTAAAAGGATCATATACCGTGATCAAGTAGGATTTATCCAGGGAAGCAGGGATGGTTCAACATCAATAAATCAGTCAATGTGAACCACCATATTAACAAAATAAAGGATAAAAATTAAATGATCATCTTAATAGATGCAAAAGAAGTATTTGACAAAATTCAACATCTATTTATGATTAAAAATAAAAACTCTCAACAAACTGGGTATAGAGGGGACATACTTCAACATAATAAAGGTTGTATATGACAAGCCCAGAGCAAACATCATACTCACAGTGAAAAGCTGAAAGCTTTTACTCTAAGATCAGGAACAAGACAAGGATGCCCACTCTCACCACTTTTATTCAACATACTATTGGAAGTCCTAGCCAGAGCAATTAGGTAAGAAAAAGAAATAAAAGGCATCTAAATCTGAAAGGAGTAAGTAAAACTACCTCTATTTGCAGATGACATGATATTATATATAAAAAACCATAAAGGCTCCATCAAAAAACTGTTAGAGGAAATTCCCTGGCAGTCCAGTGGTTAGGACTCCACACTTGCACTGCAGGAGGCATGGGTTCGATCCCTGGTCAGGGAAGTAAGATCCCACAAGCCGTGTGGTGTGGCCAAAAAAAAAACTGTTAGAAAAATTAATGAATTTATTAAGAAAAATCAATGAATTCAGTAAACTTGCAAGAAACAAAACCAACATACAAAAATCTTCTGTGTTTCTATATACTAATAATGAACTATCAGAAAGAGAAATTAAGAAAACAATCCCATTTACAATTACATCAAAAAGAATAAAATAGGGCTTCCCTGGTGGCGCAGTGGTTGGGAGTCCGCCTGCCGATGCAGGGGACAGGGGTTCGTGCCCCGGTCCAGGAGGATCCCACGTGCCGTGAAGCGGCTGGGCCTGTGAGCCATGGCCGCTGAGCCTGCGCGTCCAGAGCCTGTGCTCCACAGCGGGAGAGGCCACAGCAGTGAGAAGCCCGCGTACCACCAAAAAAACAAAAAAACAAAAAACAAACAAACAAAAAAGAATAAAATACCTGGGAGGAGGTATTTTAGACATGAAAGACCTATATATTAAAAAATACAAGACATTGGGCTTCCCTGGTGGTGCAGTGGTTGAGAGTCTGCCTGCCGATGCAGGGGACACGGGTTTGTGCCCTGGTCCAGGAAGATCCCACATGCCGCGGAGTGGCTGGGCCCGTGAGCCACGGCTGCTGAGCCTGTGCGTCCGGAGCCTGTGCTCCGCAACGGGAGAGGCCACAACAGTGAGAGGCCTGCGTACCGCAAAAAAAAAAAAAAAAAACAAGATATTAATGAAAAAATTGAAGAAGACACAAATAAATGAAAATATATTTCATGCTCATGGATTGGAAGAATTAATATTGTTAAAATATCCATACACAAAGCAATATACAGATGCAATGCTATCCTTATCAAAATTCCAATGATATTTTTCACAGAAATAAAATTAAAAATTCTAAAATTTGTGTGGAACCATAAAAGACCCCAAATGGCCAAAGCAATCTTGAGAAAGAACAATGGTAAAGGCATCACACTCTCTGATTTCAAACTATATTACAAACCTGTATTAATTAAAACAATATGCGGCTTCCCTGGTGGTGCAGTGGTTGAGAGTCCGCCTGCTGATGCAGGGGACACGGGTTCGTGCCCCGGTCTGGAAAGATCCCACATGCCACGGAGCGGCTGGGCCCATGAGCCATGGCTGCGGAGCCTGCGCGTCCGGAGCCTGTGCTCCGCTACGGGAGAGGCCACAACAGTAAGAGCCCAGCGTACCGCAAAAAAAAAAAACAAAACAAAAAAAAACCAATATGGTCCTGGCATAAAAACAGACACGTAGATCAATGAAACAGAATAGAGAGACCAGAAATAAACCCATGCATATATGGTCAATTAACTTATGACAAATCAAGAATATACAATGGGGGGCTTCCCTGGTGGCACAGTGGTTAAGAATCCGCCTGCCAATGCAGGGGACACAGGTTCGAGCCCTGGTCTGGGAAGACCCCACATGCCGCGGACCAACTAAGCCTGTGTGCCACAACTACTGAGCCTGCGCTCCAGAGCCTGTGAGCCACAACTCCTGAAGCAACGAAAGCAAAAATAAACAAGTGGGATTTCATCAAACTAAAAGCGTCCTGCATAGCAAAGGAAACCATCAACAAACGAAAAGGCCACCCACTGAATGGGAGAAAATATCTGCAAATCATATATCTGATAAAGGGCTAACATCCGAAATATATAAAGAACTCATACAACTCAACAACAACAACAACAAATCCTATTAAAAATGGGCAGAAGATCTGAATAGACAGTTTTCCAAAGAAGACATACAGATGGCCAACAGGTATATGAAAAGATGCTCTACATCATTGATCAAAAGGAAAATGCAAATCAAGAGTACAATGAGATATCACCTCACATCTGTTAGAATGGCTATTATGAAAATGACAAGTGTTGGCAAGGATGTGGAGAAAAGGGAACCCTATGCACTGTTGGTAGGAATGTAAATTGGTACACCACTTTGAAAACAGTATGGAGGCTTCCTCAAAAACTTAAAAATAGAAATGCCATAAAATCCGGCAATTCCACTTCTGGGTATTTACCCAAGGAAAACAAAAATACTAATCCGAAAAGATATATGCATCTCCATGTTCATTGCAGCATTATTTACAATGGCCAAGATATGGAAACAACCTAAATGTTCATCAACGGATGAATGAATAAAGGAGATATGGTACATGTATATGATGGAATATTATTAAGCCATAAAAAAGAATGAAATCTTGCCATTTGTGACAACATGGGTAGAATTTAAGGGCATTATGCTAAGTGAAATCAGTCAGACAGAGAAAGGCAAATACTATATGATCTATCTCTCTTATATGTAGAATCCAAAAAAAAAAAATTTTTTTTTTTTTAAATTTAAAAAACCATGCTGGGACTTCCCTGGTGGTGCAGTGCTTAAGAATCTGCCTGCCAATGCCTTCCCTGGTCTGGGAAGATCCCACATGCCGCAGAGCAACTAAGCCTGTGCGTGAAAACTACCGAAGCCCATGCACCTAGAGCCCGTGCTCCGCAGCAAGAGATGCCACCGCAATGAGAAACTCACGCACCACAACAAAAAGTAGCCCCTGCTCGCCGCAACCAGAGAAAGCCCCCGTGCAACAACGAAGACCCAACACAGCTAAAAATAAATTAATTTACATGTAAAAAAAAGAAAGAAACAGAACTGAACTAAACTGAAAGCTGCAAAAACCTATCAAGCCTAAAGCAATAAGGAAATGCATGTTGAAGAGAAAAGGCAAAAGATTGTTTTGCTATTCTGACAACTCTCAATTATTCATGGTAAGTCAAAAATACCTAATTGCATAGCCCTTTTCTCAGAAAATGTTCCTGAGAAATATGCCAATTAGAAATACTCAAGAATATATGGAAATCAAGAACCAATCATAGAATTTATTAAACTATCTAATGCCAACAGTTGATCAGCATTCTTTCCTGCATGTGGACACCCCCACTGGACTTAGCTCTTTCAAAATGCAGCACAAAACTACGGAGTAGACCCATGCAATGCAGAGAAGAGCATTACGTTCAAGCACAGCATGGTAGATGAGGCCGGGTGACAGTGCAAGCTGGGCAGGGGGAGAAGGGAGTGCTGATATGCAGCAGCAAGTGGCCTAATACTCTCGAAGAGAACAGTAACAAGTGAGTGTGACTCACATGCTGGCATCAGATCCCCTCTCAGAGCTAGAACACTGGGCCTCTGTCAGGCAAAGAAAAGGAGTCCCTATGAATAGCCATCTCTGCAAACAGCAGTTACTGTCACTCCCTAAGAGACACAAGCATGGCTGGGGACTGGCACCAGCTGACAATACTTGGGTTTTGGCAGCCCCACTTACACAGAGAGAACATCCTGGTCAGAAACTTGGCCTCTGCTGATAGAAATTCCATGTCCAGATTAAGGGCAATCCTGGGCCCACTGTCCTCTGTGAGGTCAGAGCACCCTTGGAGTACTGTGTCCAATTCTGAGCACCACACTCTAATAAGGACACTGACCAACATGAGGAAATTCACAGGGGAGCAATCAGGATGCGGAGTTGAGGAACAGTTGAAGAAACTCTATAATTGGTCATTTGAATCATCCCCAATCTTTTACTATTGCAAGTAAGGCTACAATAAATATCCTTGGGGCTAAATCTATCTATCTATCTATCTACCTATCTACCGTTGTTTTCCTGAGATAAATTCTTAGAGGAATTATTGAAGGAAATAAACATTTTTTAGGCCTTTGCTACATCATGTCAAACTGCCTTATAGGAAGGAAGTACCAGCTGATAATTCTACCAGTAAGATAGACAGTAGGCCTGAAAAATATCACTTAAAATTTGTTTACAAATATTTAAAATAAGAGAATTTTGTTGTTTTAGGTGTTTCTAAATTTCCTCTCTAACTCAAAGGTTCTGTGAGTCTAAGCATCATCCTCTAGATAAAAGACACACTCTCTACATTTCTCTATGTACAGTTGACCCTTGAAAAACACAGGTTTGAACTGAGTGGGTCCATTTATACACGGATTTTTTTCAATAAATATATAGTCAGCCCTCCATATCCACAAGTTTGGCATCCATGCATGGACATTTCCACCTGAGGTTGATTAAATTCACGGATGGGAAACCCATGGATACAGAGGCCCACTGACTATACTACACCATTTTACATAAGGGACTTGAGCTTCCATGGATTCTGGTATACACAGGGGCTCCTGGAACCAATCCCCTGAGGATACCATGGATACTGAGGGAATTCCATTAAGAATTTTAGTAGCCAAGAGTAAATAAAGTTTTCCCCAAAATACTTAAATTATACTAGCAAAACCTCAGCACTATTCCCATGCTTATTTAAAGACTAGTAATTCAACAGGATATATTCATATACTTTTATTAAAGATCTATAGGATACACAAAATATGTAAATGTTAAGCCGAACCATATGAAATTGCCATGTTTATAAGTCAAACACAAATATTGGCATTTTTGGTTCAACCTCATATAACACTTCAGCTTACGCCTGATAATTTGCAGGTATTACCCATCTGATGAGGGCAAGCACTTGGTTTGTTGATTATTTACTTAGGGACTGTCATCTAATCAGACAAGGAAAGCTTCTCTGCCAACCACTGCCATCCGAAATACTCAGCACTGAGGTAGCCCCTGTACTACACTTTCCATTTATTTTGTAGACACTAGCAAACAGTATCTTCTAAACAATTTCTACAAAAGGCACAGCATTCCTACTTAGACTATAAATCTACTGATAAGGGGGCAGCTGGGGCTGAGTCTGCTAGTAAAACTATTGACTATTCCTTGAGGTCAGGTGCTTTCCCTACAATGACCCGGGGAGAAACATATAATAACCATCTGCATTTCACAGGGAAGGAAATAAGCTCAGAGAGGTCTGCTACAGACACACAAATTTAAAACTGTGAATATAAGTTCTGAACCCAAACTTTGGCTACAAAGTCCTGGTATACGAATATCTCTTTGATATCATATAATAACAATTATATGCATATAACTAGCATCAACTTAGTGCTTACTATACACCAGGTCCTATTAAATCCTCATAATGACCCTAAGAAGCACTATAATTATTATTATCCCCATTTTGCAGTTGAGGAAATTAAAGCACAGAGAGGTTAAGAAACTTCTCCAAAGTCAAACAGCTAGGAAGTAGCAGAACGGGGATTCAAATGCAGACCCACTCTGAAGTTTCCATTTGTAACCACTACACTACACACACTCAACCTAGAAGTAATAATATAAGAGAAAAATAACAACACGTACAGTACCTAAACATACCTGTAGCCTCATGCTTAATTTTTTAAACAAATATTTTTTTATTCTTAGATTACATTTTTCTAAGTTTATTTGTTTTAGGTAGAAACTTAGATAGAAGGGATTCTGTGGCAATATAAAATTATAAAACTTCTTATTATGCAATAGTGAAAAGGAAACTGTAAAAGAGTAGAGCAAAATGAGGTTCAGGAAATGGACAGACTTAATTCACTTTCTACTTCCTAGAACAAATGTGAACATTCAGGAAAAATGTAAAAAGAGCATAAGAGGTCCATTTTAATAATTCTGTGTTAAAGAGTGTAGAAATTATGGAGATAGTAGAACATTGTAATCTTAGTACCAAACTAATCAACTCTGTACCCAAATATTTAGGTTCTGCTCTTTGACCCATGTACACCAGAGAAAGTGAAGATAATGAATTGTTTAAAAGCTTTAAGTGTCCCTGTACCTATGAGGATAAGCATTTGAATAAGAGAGAAAAAGAAGGCAAAGAAAATGTTTTTAAAGGAGAAGGAAAGAAGATAGGTTTAAAAAAAAAAAAAAACCCATCTCTTCTCAGAGAGTATGGTCCATCCACATTAGAGAAAGGATTAAGCAGATACATTCAGCTTTTCTAACAGATTTTCTTTCTCTAAGGCTTCAATACGCCTCTCACCCTCACTCAGATAATCACATTAGTTTTGTCATTAAAAGCTCCCTTTTCATAGAATGCACCTAAACCGCTTAAACCACCCAGAGAGGTCGCATACATTATCAAACACCAAGACAAACGGAAGAGATTTTCCATCTTATATCTTATTATTTCACTGTATCTATCTGCATGCTCAGGAGGCTAAGCCAAAAGATTTGGTGAGTTATCAGCTGAAAAATGATTCCAAAATAGACAAACTCTACAGTATCCTTTAAAACTGGTCATTAAGCTGAGAACTGAGAACTAGCAGTTTTTATGCTGACAGAGCAGTCAAATGACACAGAGGTTTTCTATTTCCCTTTTCTCTTCTTCCTTGTGTTCTATCAGCCAAGTCCATGATTATTTCTGCATGAATGTTGCAGCTTCTGTTAACAGTAAACAAAAGCAAATGGAGTCTGAGTGTGCATGGCTCAAAGATAAATTAGAAAGAATGATATTTGAGTTGACATGGAAAATGGCATTCAGTTGTTGCATGTGGATACTTCAGAACTGTACAAGGTCCAGGCAGAATTGGAAATCATCTGCTTTTTTCATAACCCAACTATTACATATTATCTCACCATCCTAAGCCTGAGTTACAGGCTCAGAAAAGGACGACTGTTTGTCAGCCCTTTAAAAAGGAGGAAGTGTATCAGAGGGAGGAGGAGTCCTGGTTAAATGGAACTATCCAAGTGAAAGAGCAGTCCCCAACTGGGTAGTGTTCCAGGGATTAGGGGGTTGGGAGAACAGAGAGGGGGTCAAGAAAGGAGAAACAGAATGAACAGTGAAAGAAATTGATCTGAAGCTAAGAGTTGGGAAGAGAGGCATGTAGTGGAAAAATTCTGAAATCAGATAGGATAAAATTAGAGATAGATGTAGGCAATGGAAGTTTCTCAAGCAAAAGTCAAAGAGAGATTACTTTCGGTGGGGTGCAGGCAGGAAACAGAATTATAAATATATCATAAGCAATAAAGAATTCCTTAGTATGTCAAAAGAAAGGATAAAGTTGGTAAAAAAAATATTAACTGGAGGAAATGACAAAAACAAGTCCTGGATAAAAGAAGAGAAAGGTGGGCTTCCCTGGTAGCGCAGTGGTTGAGAGTCCGCCTGCCGATGCAGGGTACACGGGTTCGTGCCCCAGTTCGGGAAGATCCCACATGCCGCGGAGTGGCTGGGCCCATGAGCCATGGCCGCTGAGCCTGCGCGTCCGCAGCCTGTGCTCCGCAACGGAAGAGGCCACAACAGCGAGAGGCCCGCGTACCACAAAAAAAAAAAAAAAAAAGAAGTGAAAGGTGATTGTGAGGCAAAGACACAAAGTTATCTTGCCTTAAAAATAAACTTTTGGGCTTCCCTGGTGGCGCAGTGGTTGAAAGTCCGCCTGTGGATGCAGGGGACACGGGTTTGTGCCCCAGTCTGGGAAAATCCCACATGCCGCGGAGCGGCTGGGCCCGTGAGCCATGGCCGCTGAGCCTGCGCATCCGCAGCCTGTGCTCCACAACGGGGTGACACCACAGCGGTGAGAGGCCCGTGTACCGCAAAAAAATAAAAAAAAAATAAAATAAAATAAACTTTTAAAATACATATGTACACAAAAGATAAAAGAAAGATTGTGCTAAATCAAAAACAGATGACAAAATATTTGAGATATACTCCACTAATTTTGAGTGATTATTTAGGAGAGAGAGAGGATAGAATATATATTTACGTTTAAGACTCAACAGCAAAATATCTCAAAAGGAACATTAAAGAAGCGGAGATAAAACCAGTTAGACTGTTCACTGTTCCAAATCATAAACAAATGAATATTAAAAAGCTGTATTCCTCTGGCATTTTTTCTAAGTCAGGGCAGTAAACTACAGGCCCCAGGCCAAAGCCAGCCCACTGCCTGTTTTATAAATAAAGTATTGTTGGAACATAGTCTTCCTCATTCATTTAAATATCGTCTATGGTTACTTTCTGCTAGAACTACAAAGTTGAGTAGCTGTGACAGAAACTACATGGCCCACAAAGCCTAAAATACTTACTATATAGTTCTTTACACATAAAGTTTGCCAACCCCTATTCTAAGTAATGAGGGAATTGCCCATATGTTTTTATCATCTGACAACTCAGTTGTTCTCCAAGTGGGCATAAAGATGCAAATGTAATTCTCACTTTGTACACAGAGTTCAAAGTTAAATCTGATAGTTGTCACACTGTGGCCAGCAATCTACCCAAATCTTCAGTCAAGTCTTCTAGTTCAGTGCAATGTGGGAGAAGATCATAGCCTCTGAACAATGGTAGACTTGAGTTCAAATCCCACTTCTACTACCTCTTAGTTGAGCTTAAATATCCTCTCCATAAAACTGGAATTATAACTCTTTTTTCCCACAGTATTTTTGTGGGGATTAAATGAGATAATATATATGAAAGTGCTTTGTAAATAGTAAAATAATACAGAAAGATAAGACATTATTAGCACATAGACATTTATGGAGACTCATCGGTTCGGATTTAGTTTTTTCTCATTATTTTGATCTAGGTTTTCTTACCATGAGAGAGATCTGTTCTTTAAAATAACTTTGTATTGTCAAAATTCAATTTAATTCAATATGCATTTACCTCTGGCTTGCTATGTGCAATGTACTCACTGGTCATTCTACTTTTTAGATGAAGAAAAATATCTCTAATAGCAAATGATCTTGTTCCATTTAGGCTACAAAGTTTTAAACAAGGTGTGCATTTAATAATTCAAAGGGACAGTTAAATTAAAAGTGCTTTTGAAACCTGGTTCTTGTATTACCAATTCTACCTACATTCACAGCATTCATTCTAGCTGTAGAGTCTGCTGTATTCTCTAAATTTAATAACCATCAAGTTGGCCAGCTTTTGTTTTTAAAACTAAGAGGAATGCTCTTTACAAAGGAATGCTTAAAAAGAACACATACAATAAAGAATTCTGGCATGAAAAGAACCTTAAAATTTATTGTGTCAAGTGTCTTTAAATTTTCCAGAGTGTTTTCACATCCAATATTTTATTTGATCCTCAGCACATCCCTATTGAGAACATAGGTATTGTTATCCCATTGTGCAGAGGAAGACACGGAGGCCCAAGAAGAGAACAGACTTGCCCAAGATCACGCAGCTGGTAAATGGTAGTTCTGAACAAGGAACCAGAGTCAGTGCTCTTTCCACTCTACCTTGCTGTGTGGGGATCATGCCTTTATGATATGTGTAGCACTTAGAATGTGTTAGCAGTTGACTGAATCATAGCACTTTGATAGCAGCTGCGATTTATTAAGCACAGACCATGTATTATATAGCTCTATGTGTCTCACATATATAAACTGTGTATATGAAGTGCAGAGCACAGAATTTGGTACATAGTAATTATTCCATTAACAGCAACTATTGGTCTTATTTCTAAGAGTTGGTTCTTAGTTCTAAGAGTTGTAATTCATACAGCTCTGTAATCTCTGCATTTTATCTCCATTATTCAAATGAGAAAACTGAGGTCCAGAAGAGCTAGGTAACATGTCCAAGTTTGAGGAACCAGAAAGTGACAAAAGCCAGGATTTGCCTAGGTTTGAGGTTTGACTAACTTCAGAGCCCCTTTGTCACTAGGACTTCCTCTGATGTTGAAAGTCAGAGAATGCACCAAAAAAAAAAAAAAAAAAAGGAGAGAGAGAGAGAAGTATGTGATTAAAAGTGATGAAAGGACATTTTCCTATTACCTTGATAGGCCAAGCAGGCAAAGGCTGTAAAAAGTTGGACTCATAAGGGTAGTCCACCATTGCCAGATTCACCCAGGTTTCAGAGATCCAGTCTTTCAAATGCTGAACATCCTGAGATTCTGTTAATGGAGTGCATAAGTGAAGGGCTTCAGAAAGCCAGTGCAAGCCAGTACCTGAGAATAGAATCAAATTGTTGGAATCTAATAAGCACTGCTCAACAGAAGGGCTTTACAGATCATTCATTCTTCACTTGGTATTTTAGAAAACTCAGTCTTCTATACAGTTTCTCCAAGAATGCTTTTTCAACATTGAACAAAATATTTTTAGAACTGGTTAATCTCGTGATAGATAAGTTGCCTATCTTCATGAAGCTTACCAGAATTAGTATTCTGAATCATTCCCTTTTGTAAATAAATAAATGGAACATATAGAGCAATGAGAATGCATAAACTACAACTAAATAATACAAATGGATTTATCTGACAGTGCCGAGCAAAAGACAGCAGAGACAAAAAATACATACTATGCAATTCTGATTACTAAAAAATTCAAGAGCAAGCAAAATTAATCTATGGTTCTAGAATGCAGGATAGTGTAGCCTGATAAATGCAGAGGTAGTATCTGAAAAGGGCTTGAGGAGATTTCTTGATCTGCATACTCATTACACTATATATTCACCTTGCAAAAATTCACCAAGCTGTGTATTTTGATTTGTGTACTTTTCTATATGTTATATTTAAATACATATGTTATAATTAAATATATAAAAAGTTTACTTAGAAAGTGGGAAGTGTTAAATTTTATACTTAAAAGGTAAAAAAATCCCAAGATTCCATTCTCTTAATTAAAGCTTACCCTTTTCTGTGAGTCGACTAATGGCATCCCAGGACCTGCGGATACTCTCTGAACAATTTGGGCCACTTTTCCTAAAATCTGTAGTTACAATCTTCATAAATACACCACAAGGTACCATATTCTCAAACTGCCAGATGGGGGCAGAGGATGCAAGAGCTCTAAATGGTAAGAAGTCCAAGGAAGGAGAAAAGAAAAAAATGTAACTCATCGAATTCAAGTTTTAAAATTGAAACTTATATTGAACAAAAATGGTGAGAAAAATAACAGCTGTTAATGAAATAGAAATGAAAAATCTCAGTACAACAGAATAGAACATGTTTTACCCAAAACAAATCCCTACGGTTGCCTTGACAATTATTAAGAAAGTGCTCACATCCAACGTAAGTGCATTTACCCAACCACCAAATGAGGATACTTCATCCTGAACCAGGCTGCAAGCATGCCACCGTAAGAGCCCCCTAGGGCAATGACAGGTTGATTTCTAGCTCCTGGGATTGTTCTTTTCAAGTATTTGATTAACGTTGCAAAATCAGCCAGAGCTTGCTCTGTTGTCAGAAAATTCAAGTGTCTGGAATCCTAAAGAAAAATAACAAAGAACATGGGTATAAATGTGCACATAATAGCAGCTTAGGCATAGCATAGATCCAGAAAAAAGCCAGATAAGCTTTTCTCCAAATAGAATTTCTAGGCAACTGAGTTAAAACGCCCAGTCAAAGCAATAGCAATGCTGATTTAAACTCATGAAAAAGTGACTTTAAGTTTGTGGGAAGAAGATAAGGTATTTTGCATTCAATGTAATTTCTATTAAATGCTATTTACCAAAGACCTTGTTGAGGTAGTAGAAACAGCAGAGACAAACTGTAAGTAACAGTTAACAACAAATGTGATAGAATACAATACTAATCTTAACAGACAACTACTCTATTCTAATTTTATTTCAAATCTTGAAACATTTACAATGGCTACCATATAGGCAAAGGTAAACTAAACCCTGTGGAAAACTGAAGTAAGAATCATCAGTAAAAATAAAACTCATCCTTCCTCATCAGAAAGATGATTATTACGTCTGATATACCAACAACTGGAACAAATCAGCCTGCCTGATGTACAAGTATAAAATTGGAGTTAAAAAAAAAAAAGAAAAACAGCAACCTATGGAACAACTATTTTCAGACATTGGAAAACAAGCAACACAAGACTTTGAGTCCTGAGAGAAGGATACTCCGCAAGTGAGTTCCATGATCATCTAGTTCTCTACCTAGGGAGAATTTCCTCATTGCAGTATAGGGAGGTGGAACTGAGAGTCCTGCTTAGCTGAGAAGGCTAATGAAGTGTCTCCTTTGAAAAGGTGAAAACTAATTCTTCTCCTTTTGAACTTGGGCTGGACTTAGTGACTTGGCTCTAACACGAATAGAATGTGGCAGAAGTGATATGTGACTTCCAATGTCAGGTCATAAAAAGCACTGCAGTTTCTACCTTGCTCTCTTGGATTGTCAACTTTGAGGGAAGGTAGCTGCCATGTCAAAAGGTCACTCAAGCAGGCCTTTGGAAAAACCCAAGAGGGGATACCCTGAAGCCTCTTACTAATACCCAGAATCAGTTTGTCACTCATGTGGATCTTCCATATGAGCAGAGAGGGTCCTCCAGCCTCACTCAAGTCTTCAGATGACTGAAGCACTAACTGACATCTTAAGCTCATGAGATCCCCTGAAACAGAACCACCTAGCTGAGCCACTCCTAATTCCTTACCCACAGGAACTGTAAGATAATAAATGTTTTAAGCCACTAAGGTTTAAGGTAAACTGTTATGTAGCAATAGATGACTAACACACCTACATACCCGTATCAGACTATCCTATTTGACCTTCATACTTTAGTCTCACCACTCTGACTACTCCCATCACCTGGTATATTTTGGAACCAGAGTTCCATCTTTCCTCTTTCCTACTCCTTTAACCTTCCCTCTTATCCAAGATGTATGCTTTCTGGCTTCTTACCTTCTCTCTCATTGTCTGTCACTATTCTTTACTTCCAGTTTTCATGGCACTATGTATAGCTGAGTGCAGTTTTTTCCCAATTCTCACAGTATATCTGTAATACTCCCCTACGCTACTGACAAATTCTGTGAGTACATGAAGGGAAGGAAGCATATCAAAGACAGCCCTTACCGCCATTTTGCTAGCAACATATGAACCACAGGGACCTAGGAGAGGAGGTTATGTTTCTACCTGCAACAAGCTGACTACCTCCCAATGGTTTCAGGACCTGTCAACTCCCCTAATCAGATAATTATGCAAAATAATAAGCTAAAGGATAGAGTTTCCCATGTAGCCTAACAAATATCAGCAAATTGCTCTGCTTTTCATTTATAAAACAAGGACTATTTATTATTTATTTATTTATAACATGAGATAATAAAACCTCTGAAAATAAAAAGTCCTTTCAAAACAGGAAGCCTAGAAAATGATTAACCCCAATCATTTCTAACTCATATTTCTCCAAAAGCATGGTATGTGTATAACAGTGGTATGCATGATGATCTTAGGTAGTGAGCAAACATTTTTAATGTAATACTTGTTTTATTTCAATGTAATTTAGAGAAAAATAGTACATAAAGCCTTACTAAGATAACACTAAGTTTGAAAAGTGAGTTGTGGGACTTTCCTGGCAGTCCAGTTGTGAATACTTCACCTTCCAATGCAGGGGGTGCAGGTTTGATCCCTGGTGGGGAGCTAAGATCCCACGTGCCTCGGGGCCACAAAACCAAAACATAAAACAGAAGCAATATTGTAACAAGTTCAATAAAGATTTTAAAAATGGTCCACATCAAAAAAAAAAAAAAAAAAAAAAAAAAGGGGCTTCCCTGGTGGCGCAGTAGTTGAGAGTCTGCCTGCCGATGCAGGGGACACGGGTTCGTGCCCCGGTCCGGGAAGATCCCACGTGCCGCAGACCGGCTGGGCCCATGAGCCATGGCAGCTGAGCCTGCGCGTCCGGGAGCCTGTGCTCCACAACGGGAGAGGCCACAGGAGTGAGGGGCCCGCGTACCGCAAAAAAAAAAAAAAAAAAAAAAAAAAAAAGTGAGTTATTTAAAGAAAAATAGTCAATGAATAATAATACAGATGGCAAATTCATATAGCCAGAATCACAAGGGTAGTACATGAGTGACTCAGTTGAGGAAAAGGTGTCCTGGCTTATTAAGTGTAGATTTGTAGCTTTGGCTGAGGCCAAAGCTCCTTGTGAGAACAGAAAGGCCAAAAGGGAATCCAAGTGGCCAGTTGGCCTCACTGAATCACAGTGATGATTTGTCCTTATTGTACTGAAAAACACCTTACTAAGCAAACATTTGCGCACTCATTACATTTTTTTCCAGTGGTAGACCCAATAATTTAAGTGTATAATTTATAAAGCAGATTATTTACTGACATTTTTTAAACACTGAAAAGTTCCCTCCAATCTCTGCAGCCATAGATTAAGATTTGCCTGGTGAAGGCTAGCCTCATCACACTGAGTTAAAGGCTGATCATTATACATAAAAAGTAAAGATTAAATACAAATTACTGAAATTTCAGGCAGTTCAACTTAAAGCTATCATTTCTTTCTTACAGTGGGACATGTAATTAGAAAATGTTCTAAACTTAAAAGTAGAAAATACACTTACCTTGAAGGAGTTGGCACCAAAGGGTAGGGACTCTCCATAATATCGATGTTCAGCAAACACCAACATAGCTTTCAGTTCCTCAGCCACATCCCACATGAACCCCTAGGAGGAATTTACAAATTCACAGGATAAAATCAGGTCGTGAAAAAAAGTCTGAATCTCTTTGCAACTCATGAAATGGACCAAAAAGAGTTCTCTGAGAAGCTGCACAATTCATATTTGTTCCACAGGTAAACAATATAATTGCTGTTTCACTGTTGCACATCAATCTCACACTGTATTAGAGTGAAACAATTAAAAATAAGCCCAAGTTGCTCAACTACCAGTCATTCCAACTCTCCTTATTCTGACACTCTAGCCTCAGAATCAACATTGTGTCTAAAATAGCCTTCAAATTGCACTGTGTGCCAAAAAATCTAGGAAAGACCTGCGGATAACTAAGTTATCTGTCTACTCACAGATAACTTTTATTTATAACATGAAAGAGAACAATACAAATAAACATATTGGACTCCCTTGGGTTTTAGGTTAATCTTATTTACATGAAGATAAATAGTAGCTAACCATAGCTAATATTGAGTGCTTACAACTTGTCAGATACTCTTCTAAACACTTTATATGTATTCACTTAATTATCACAACAATCTAAGAGATAGGCATTTTGATTATACCCATTTTTCAGACAAGGACACTGAAGCACAAGAGTTTAAATAACCTGTGACAGTCACACAGCTAGAAAGTGGCAGAGCTAAGATTCAAGCACAGGCCATCTGGCTCCAGAACACAACCACATCAAGTGCAGTAAGACCTCCTTATTTCCACACATAATGCTGGTCATTAATCAACCATTGCATTTTTTCACTTACCTCAAATTGTGCCTTCAGAATCCTTCTTAACAAAGCATTCTAGGTGCCCAACTTCAATCGACTAGATTTAGCACAGTCGATCTAGACAAATCGACTAGATTTGTCATTCCCTGTGTACATTATTGCTTTTTAATGAGCTGTTGCTCCCTAACAAAGACTAAGAACCTCTAAGGTTTTTTTGTTTGTCTTGACCAATAAATGAACAATTAAAAGGGCTGTATGCATGTGAGGACAGAGAATTTAACCTGATATCTGTGATGGTTTCAATAACCCCCATTTTCTCTCTTAACACCTTGCTCATTCCCTGCCATGAATCTACAGATTCTGTAACACCAGCTCAAGATGCCCTCCTCTGCCTGTCCCCACTATGGCTTACTGATCACACCCTCCGCTCAACACCACTGTGCTAGGTATAGATCTCTATTACTCTGCTGCAATATTTGCTTACATGTGTGTCTGACCCTACCAGACTATGAGCTTCTTAAGGGTAAGGATCATCCATCAAAATAGCCAGAGGAGTTGACCTCAGGGTTTGAGAGGAAGCAACTGTATTGATTATTTACCTGCACCTATTTCAGGGTGTTTTATTTTTCAAAAGAGGTCCATGTAACATATTAATATTAAATAACATTATGTGTCAGCATTGTTCTAAGTTCCTAATTCTTATTTGCCCTCATAACAACTCAATTAACTAGACATTATTATAACCGTTTAATATATAAAAACTAAGGCACAGAATAAGAAACTTACTCAAAGTCACAAAGCATAGTGGCAAAACCAGAATTCAAATCTTATCACTGGCTGACATCTTCACTCTTGACCACTATGCTATACTGCCTCTCAATAAATAAATGTCCAGAATATGTAAATATGCAACCCAAACATTTTAGTATGTAAAGGAAGGTGTGTCTAGGGCTGGGAAAGGGTCAAGATCTGTCCTTCTAGGATCTGCCTCTATCAGGTACCTGGAACTCTTCCTACCCTGAGTAGCTCTTCCTTTCTACCACTTCAGAGGTCAGAGATTCCCAGCAAGTCTTATTAAATTATGCTGCAGTGCCTGTCAGAGCAGTGGGGTCTGTGGAGGCAGGAACAGTTGCCTACCTATGATAAAGAACAGGAGCTGGGAAAATAACTGGATAGGAGAAGCTGCCCCGTGGCCTTGGCATAAAAGAGAAATCACATTAGAAAGAGAAAGGGAGACAAGGCAGCCTCAGTTGTTTCACAGAATAACAGAGCAGGAATCTGATGGAAAGTAAGTCCTGATTTCATCTGTCACTCATCTAAGAGAGACAGATATCTAGGATCTCAGCTCTTAGGGAATTATTTTATTTTCAACTAACATATTTAGACTATTAGCATTCCTAAGGAAATAATCGGAAATGTGGAATGTGATAACACAGTATAATTGGGTTCATATCTTTGCTTTCAGTGCAGTTCAGTTCAACATTTACTAAGACCTCCTGAATACCAGGCACCATGCCAGACATTGGCAGTGGAGAAAATACGATTCAGTCCTCACTTTAAGGTAGTTCACAGACTAGCTTTTTGGTAGAAAGTTGCCATTTTCTAGTCTTAGCTCTGGAACATTAAAAAGGAAAATTTCTTCCTTCCATGTGTCCTCCTAAATTAAGTTTTGTTAACAGATTCAAGCATTACTATAAAAGATGACAGAATATATAGTCAGGGAAGCAAGATAACAGCTACACTTTTTTACCCTCACAAATATAAGAAAAATGGTAGAACAGGGAAGCTAAAATATAGCTACAGTTTTACCTTTGTCCATTCCTATTTGACAATCAAACTTGTATTATTTTTTCTTATTTGCACTGGCTTTGTTTAGATTTTATTAATTCATTCATTTAACAAATATTTATTGAGTACCTACTATATGCCTAGCACAGTCCTGGATCTGAGCATACAACACTGAACAAACAAAAATTCCTGCCCTTGTGTTCACATTCTAGAGACCATAATAATAATAATAAACTATATGCCATAACATTCCCACTCCCATTTCCCTCATATCCTTGTTCAATCGTTAAATAAGCTGGGATATTTTTTTTAAATCTTTTAAAATTCAATTGTCCAAAAACAGTATTTCATTCTTTTCATGTGTAATTCTTTAAGGCTGAACAGGCTTGTTGGATATCTGTATTTATTCTTTTGTGAACTGCCTATTCATGTACTTTTTCTGTTTTTCTATTATTCGTGAGTTTATCTTTTTGTTATTTTTTAAAGAACTTCACAATACAGAAATACTCAGTCATATATACTGCAAAAGATTTTTTCCAGTTGATGATAATAAAAAGGAAATTGAGCCCAGAGTTTCACAAATCTGCACATACCGTATTATTGCAAAACCAGATAATGTCCCCTTCATTACCAGTGTAGAAAAGTATAGATCCACCATCTTCCTTCCAATGTTTATCAGCTATTAGGTACCGTTGTTTAAAAGTTTTATCAGTATGAAATCCAAAATGATCAACCTATGACAAAAAAGAAACAGACAAGACATATTTCAAAGGAAAGTAATTAAATATCAAACAAGTATTTATATTTATTCTTCCATTAAAATCAATCTATGCTACAAAAATCACAAAAAAATTTAAACTTCACTTGGTTTCATTAGTAGTAGTAATATTGATATTGTTATTTTGAAATTATTTTCTTTATATTTTAAGATAAAGCAATGTTATTGGTGGTCAAGATTTTCAGTGTAACACAAAAGATACAATTATAAAATCAAGTAGCTACTTAAAAACAATAATGTTAAAATTGAATGAAACAGTAGAACCTATTAATTGGAACCTATTCATTTTTAAAATACAGACATTCCTTACTACCTGAATTTTCATTATTGAAACTTTTAATATCAAAATTCAAGGACTAAACAGACCACTGAAAAGGTCTATAAACATTGTCACCCCAATAACAATTAACATTCCAAGGGCCAGGATTTTGGTATCTAATACTATTCCCCACTAAAACGAATAGGGCTTGTTAGTGAAATGGCTGCCTGACATTTGGGACAAGAAAGCTACGAGATAAACCAATGCATCTTCCTGTGCAAGGAAGCACTCAAAAATTAATGGAGTTATATCTAACAAACATAGGAGACAACTACAAAGGACTATCATTGGCTAAAGTTTTAATAAATTGAACATAAAACAAATTGAACATAAGAATAATGATTGTAGTTGATTGAAACGTTCAATTCATGAAAATCCATTACTCCATAAGGATATCAAAAAAGAAAAAGCAAGAAAAATATTCGTTCGCCACCACTTAAGTTATTTATTAAACCAACTCCTCACTTAGAAGTTGTAAATAAAAAAGTAAAGAACTCAACATTTAACCTGCCTTTCCAATAGAATTATATTTCAGGGTACCAAATAGTCCCAGTTGATGAAAAAGAGCTCTGTTTTACCAAATGTCAGCTAATGCAGAAGGAATGACAGAATTAGAAAAATGATATTTGGCAAACCCTAGTGAAGTTACTGATTCAGGCAAGAATTACCAAATAGTGTTAAAAGCATTAGGAGAATGGATGACAGGAAAATGAACATTCATATTATTTCCAAAGTAATACCATAGAGAATACTGTCACAAGATCAGGCTGTCATCACCTTAACCTAGTAATCAAAGTTAGCATCACTAATAGTGGTGTGAGCAGGAATTATGTATCTCCTCACATGGTACAACACAAAGCACATTTCATCTATGATGAATTCTTGCCAAAAATGTTCGACTTCTAGCTTAGTCCAGTCTTTAGATCTAATTTCCAGTTTCTGGGAAATACGAAGGGTAGAAAAACAAACTGAAGATACTCTGAAGAGGCAATCAGACAAATCCAAAGGTAAGACATTTTACAAGAAAAAGGCAAGGCAATACCCTGATAAAAGGACTGTTTTAGATTAAATAAATTTTAAGGAACATAATAATCAAATGCAATGCATGATTCCAGATGGTATCTTGGTTTGAACAAACAAGATATAAATGACAATTTAGGGACAACTGGGTTAATTTAAATATGGACTAGGTATTAGGTGAGACTAAGGACTTGTTAATTTTGTTAAGAGTGATCATATTGTTTTGGCTACATAAAAAAATGTTTTTCTTTTTCTACAGCTGTACATTGAAGGATTTAGAGAGAAAACGTCATGCAGTTTATAATTTACTTGAAAATACTTCAGCATAAAAAAGTAAAATGAATTTAAAGGAAAAAATATAATCTACACTGAGAGAAAAAAACACACTGGATACTGAGACTTTGTGAGATACAATATAAAACATGTCAGAATGACACAATTTTAAGCTTACATTGCACTTTAAATATATTTTTTGAGCTTTTTCACCCTTCTCTTAATAAACTCACCATTTAAAAAATACAATTATTAAACCCTATAATATGGTAAAGTTCATATACAACTATCTGAATTTAAAGAGTTACCCAACAGTACAGAGCCCACTGAGCCTTTAGGGTCATAGTGTTTGAATTCTTCAGTGCTTTGGAGGGACAGGAGTGAGAATGCAGGGTGCTCTGGGGCACACATAGGCTGATCCAGTACTGCTCCAGCCTTCCTGGGGCAGGAGCTGGTTCTGACCTAATCCAGATCTTGTAAGATTTCCCTTGGCTGTTCTAAAACAGATGGAACTTCCTGCATCCACTCCATCTACACACACACACACACACACACACACACACACACACACACATACATGCATACTTCACATTCATACCAGAGGTCCCAAAATGCAAGTTTCTCAAAACTGCACCTAATGCACACATCCCAATGTCCACGATCATCACCATATATAGTCCTAAAATACAAGCTATTCTAATATAAAGACTATCTACCTTTCAGTAAAATAAGCAGTCTGTATGGAACAGGTATATAATAATGATGTCCATGTGCTAAAAAACCCCTCCCATGACATATGTTAACTCTCTCAGTCACTTATTCAACAAGCATCTATTGAATGGGCCAAGTACTTGTTCTAGGCCAAGTAGTAAACTAAGCAACAGGATAAAGCATTAGCTGAGCCACAGCTCCTTGATTTAACTTAAACTAATTCAATTATACCCACTAAGCCTAAAAGTAAAAAAGAGCAAGAGAAATAGGCAAACAGTGAAGGGAAGATAGACAAGTGATTCCACTTGCTTCCATTCAAATTAGTAGTGTTTCTCCACATGAGGTCCCTAGATATCAGTATCAGCTTCATCTGGGACTTGTTAAAAATGCAAATTCTCTGGCTGAATCCCAGGCCTACTGAATTAGAAACTGTGGGGAGTAGAACTCAGTAACTTGTGTTTTAACAAGCCCTCCAAGTAATTCTGATGTACAGCTAACATTTTGAGAACAATGAGTTAGCATAAGCCCCCAAATAAGACAAGAATCTGCTATTCCTTCTCTTGATCTAGGTTTCAGAATACTTCTAATATGTAAGCATCTCAGTATGCTGAATGAAACTCTGATGTTTAAAGATGTGAATTACCACCCAACATGGCCCCTAAATACAAGCCAACTGCATCATTTGAAGCTCAACAGGAAAAACCATCATCTGTTTCAACAAAGGAGGAAGGACTAGCTGTGTTGGACTTAAAGGAAGGAAGTACACAGCTCTCTAACAAGATGCCTTCTCCTGGTATTCTCAAAGATAATTCTGCCATAGTGATTTTCAACTTACCCACTGACTTTAGAGCCTAGCCTTGTAAAATGAGATATCACTGTTCCCTTTAAAAGCAGCCCACCAAGAAACCTATTTCAATAATACAGTCTAAAGGTTTCAAATTTGAAAACATGGGTATGTGTTTGTATATATCATGTTAAATGTATATGGTGAAAAAATTCTCGCCAGAGGAAGAGCCTGTATCTAGAATTACAAGAGCCACAAGAACTTTAGACAGAGAAAGCCAAACTTCCTTCTGTGGCTGCTCTCAGGGCACTCCTGCTCCTAGCAATCCCTAACTGTTTAGCTTGGGGAAAAGCGGGTGGAACTCTGGTATGACAGAAAGAAAGCAGGTTAGAAGTCAACAGATCTAAACTTGAATTCCTACTGTGGGGCCTCAGGCAAGTCACTTAACCTCTGTGAGCCCCACTGTTGTCCTATATAAAATAAGGATAATAACACATAACTCAAAGGATTGCTGTGAAGATTAGAGAAAACATATCCAAAGTATTAGGTATAGTCCCTGGTATATAATACATGCTCAGTGAATGTTAGCTCTCCACTCCATCCCATCTGCACACCAATCCTAAGCATGGAGTACTTAGATGGGGTAAATAAGGCAGGGAGTGATGAAGCTCTTCACAGAATTATAGGACATACCCTTAGAATGTCAAAATCTCCTATCTCTTGAGTGCTTCACCTAAATATTAAACAGCTAGAAAGAGGCAGTGAAATATCATTTACAAAACATTAATTTGCAGAATTTTCTTGACTCTTCCTAATTATCAACGATATCAACTTCGGGCTACACAGCTATAGATATTTTCCAATACCTAACGACCCAGCATACTAGGTGCAGCATGCCCTCTGCTGTTGAGAACTGAGGCCTGCACGCCACTTACAGTCCTGTGCTCCTGAACAGAGATTTTATAAATCACAACATAAAAGGAGACAGGGACGTAGAAGCCATTTGATCTGCGTTGTTCAACTGAAGAAACCAGACTCAAAGAGGTCAAGTGCCTTGGTCAAGGTTACAAGTCAGAGGCAAACCTGGAATTTTTAATTGTTTTTTCAATTTAGTGTATTGAGATAACTAAAATAATTAATAGCACTGTAAAAGCCACACAGGCATGACCTCAAAAAGTGAAAACACCTCTAGTCACACACAGCAGTCCTTTCTAGAATGTGGTCCTAGAAATTCCAAGAGATGCTCCCCTTCTTCACCTTGTAGAGGATAAAGAGATCCATGAGAATGGGTAGGCAAGAAGGAATAAAGAGAACAACATCCTTTAAATAGTTTATTGTGGCAAAAATAACTATTTGGACTTTAAAACTGCTCAAAAATAAAATTTACACCCAGAAAAGCCTGTAAGAACATCACATCTATTAGAAACAGTTTTGGTGGCAACTTGGAGTGAGGGTTAACACAGAGCACCTGCTCTGTGTCTGGTACTGTGCTGGTGCTTTACACAAATCACCTCACCATCTTCCCCATTACCCTCTGGGGGCACGTTCATTATACCAGTCTTACATAATAAGGACACTGAAGCTCAGAGAGGTCAGATAACTTGTCCAAGGTAATATAACTAATAAATAAAAGTCAAATACAATTGTTTTTCATGTGCTTTATCCACTACCCAATCCTACTTCTGACAAAATCCAGCCTGCTTTTTTTCACTGTAACACACTATGGCAGATAGGGCTGGCTACAAACTGCAACCTTCAGCAGGGGACACTAGAGTATCTTCATTTGCAAAATGAAGTACATATCCCCAAATACATACTAACAGTTATACTGAAGCATATGGTCTTTTCATTGACCTGACTCAAGAATTGTTACTATATTGTTTTTAACTCATTTAATCAGGCTGCTGATAAAAAAAAAAAAAATCACGTTGACTCTTAGTAGCTTTTAGTTTTAAGAAACTCAGTATACAGTTGGTTTCATTTACATACCCAGATATATGATAATAGTTAATTGAAATTTTACTAAACATATGAAAAGTATACTCAGAGATATACAAGACAAAAAAATAGACTCACACCTCCAATACATTAAAGCACCTTGAAAGAGGGCTCTCTGGTCTCCAATTCTAATCCAGAGATGTTAAAATGAAATAAGATGTTCTTTCTTCCATTTGATGTATGTACCCTGTATTAATTATGGAATTATGGCATTACATTCTATTAGAGTTCCTAAATGGAGACCGACATTGTTTCTGGGCAAGCTTGATCTCCCCTGAAGGGGTAGACACCTTCATGTTAGAAGGACACAATTTGTCAAAGAAGGAACCAAAACCTGAAAGGAAGGTGGGGTTTAGGCAGGATCTGGGTCTATAGTTGGAGAAAAGTCCTATGAGTGGGGTCCTACTAAGTTGTCCCTCACCCAGGAGTAGCCACAGAACTGGGTCAAGACGGGAGAGCAAGCCATATCTTATGAGTCAGATCATGGGTGACTAGGTTTATTTCTACTTTATTATGTCAGAACCTTTCAAGAATCTTTTGAACGTTCTACCTTTGTTCATCTGTACTACAAAGATACCAGGAAAGATTGGAGAGTAAATCTGACTTAAAAGAATTAAAAGGGAAACAGTATCCCTTGATGAGAGTGGTGGTGGTGATAAGGAAAAGAATCACAAGTCTCTCCAAGAGGAAGGTGAATCCAAGAAACAGGAATGGCATTCCCTTCCCACAGGGATGCTCCCTTTATAGCCAACCTTAGCAGGTCTAGTTTCCATTTTAACAAGGAAGGTGGAAGTTTCCTCAGAGATAACCTTCAAGTGAAATCATCCTTCTATGTAATAAGATGCTGCATATCTTCACACATCTTTCTGTCCATATTAATATAAGAGAGAAAACTGTATTCCTTCCTTCTGTATATTATTTGTAACCTGCTCCTAGTCTCAAAAAAGAAACTCTTAGATATAAATTATTTACTTAAAGATAAAACAAACTGGGAAGGGAATAAAAGGATATGAGAGAGTCCACTGTGGAAAAAGTTTGGCTATCCAGCTTCCTACACCTACAAATGAATTGTTAGAAAGGCAAGAACACAATAGCTACCACAGTGCCCCTGTACAAGACAGATACTTTATAAATAATTATTAAATGAATGCAGTCCAAATCTTCCTAATGTGGTCCCCCACATTTCTGTGTAAAAGGTCCTCTTGTTAATGTTAAAATTCTCATAGACACTTTATATCGTGTTATATCAAGCCAGTGCTTGAGAAAATATAAGAGAAGCTATTATAAATTGAATAGTGGTATAAATAAGTATCACAACAGCATCTAAAAACAGTATATACTATTCTCAATAGTATATACTTGGTAGGAAAATGGATTCAACACAATTCTACAGTGTTCAGGAAGCCTCCTTTCCCCTGACCAAAGACTTGGACCCCAAAAGGAGAATCCCATTCTAAATTACCAAAATTCTATGACATCAAAATATTCTCTGCTCTACTAAAACAAAGGTGAAGATATCCTGCCCTTAAGAACACCTAAAACATTCCAGTAAATCAAGAAATAACATGTTTTGTCCAACAATAGTCAGGTGTTTCAGCAGAGGAAAATTCTGGCATCATCTACTGACTAAACAGCTCTGTGAGAGCACCACACGATCAATAACTTCCTGTGGCTTCAGGAAGCTCTGTACCACTAGAATTACCTGAGCACAATTTAAGCTCGCAAATTAGAGATAAAGTGTCACTGCAATTATTAAATATCTAAATTTTAGTAAATGTTACATCGTCAGAGGGCGCTGTTGTATAAATATTGGATTGGCCAAAAAGTCCGTTCGGGTTTTTCCGTGTTATGGGAAAAACCCGAACGACTTTTTGGCCAATCCAATAGTAAAGCAGGAGAACCGTTAGGTTTTTTTTTTTTTGAACCGTTAGATTTTAAATA
Source organism: Pseudorca crassidens (assembly GCF_039906515.1). Lineage (NCBI taxonomy): Eukaryota > Metazoa > Chordata > Mammalia > Artiodactyla > Delphinidae > Pseudorca > Pseudorca crassidens. The sequence continues at coordinate 60,941,538 of NC_090304.1, forward strand.
TTAGATACATAAAATTTTAGGACAGTAAGGGAACTTAAATCTCAAGTCCAAACTCTTAAATGAAAAAAACCTGAGATACAAAAATGTCAATTATTTTACATCTTTCTTTTTAAATAAAGATATATTCACATAGTTTAAAGTCAGGGTTCAAAATGCATGTTGTTAGAAGTCAGACTAGTGGTTACCCTTGCGGGGGAAAGTCACTCTAAAAGAGAATGAGAGGATTCTGGATTTAGGATGGTGCATTTTTCTATACCTATAAGATAATTAGCAAATAGATTTGTAAACACTTAAGATTTCCTTTAAGATACACATATTATGTACATATGATGTTTATATTTCTATTTCACTATAGTCATATGTAAATTATATTATACTAAATCACATTTATATTAAATTTTTCTCCAGACTATTCTACAAAGCTACAGTAATCAAGACAGTATGGTACTGGCACAAAAACAGAAATATAGACCAATGGAACAGCATAGAAAGCACAGAGATAAACCCAGACACATATGGTCACCTTATTTTTGATAAAGGAGGCAAGAATATATAACGGGGAAAAGACAGCCTCTTCAATAAGTGGTGCTGAGAAAAATGGACAGCTACATGTAAAAGAATGAAATTAGAACACTCCCTAACACCATACACAAAAATAAACTCAAAATGGATTAAAGACCTAAATGTAAGGCCAGACACTATCAAACTCTTAGAGGAAAACATAGGCAGAACACTCTGTGACATAAACCACAGCAAGATCCTTTTTGACCCACCTCCTAGAGAAATGGAAATAAAAACAAAAATAAACAAATGGGACCTAATGAAACTTAAAAGCTTTTGCGCAGCAAAGAAAAACATAAGCAAGATGAAAAGACAACCCTCAGAATGGGAGAAAATATTTGCAAATGAAGCAACGGACAAAGGATTGATCTCCAAAATGTACAAGCAGCTCAATATCAAAAAAAACAACCCAATCCCAAAATGGGCAGAAGACCTAAATAGACATTTCTCCAAAGAAGATATACAGATTGCCCACAAACACATGACAGAATGCTCAACATCACGAATCATTAGAGAAATGCAAATCAAAACTACAATGAGGTATCACCTCACACCAGTCAGAATGGCCATCATCAAAAAATCTACAAACAGGGGCTTCCCTGGTGGCGCAGTGGTTGAGAATCTGTCTGCTAATGCAAGGGACACAGGTTCGAGCCCTGGTCCGAGAAGACCCCACATGCCGTGAAGCAACTGGGCCCGTGAGCCACAATTACTGAGCCTGCGCGTCTGGAGCCTGTGCTCCACAACAAGAGAGGCCGCGACAGTGAGAGGCCCGCGCACCGCGATGAAGAGTGGCCCCCGCTTGCCGCAACCAGAGAAAGCCCTCGCACAGAAACGAAGACCCAACACAGCAAAAATAAATAAGTAAATAAACTCCTACCCCCAACATCTTCTTAAAAAAAAAAAAATCTACAAACAATAAATGCTGGAGAGGGTGTGAAGAAAAGGGAACCCTCTTGAACTGTTGGTGGGAATGTAAATTGATACAGCCACTATGGAGAACAGTATGGAGGTTCCTTAAAAAGCTAAAAATAGAGCTACCATATGACCCAGCAATCCCACTACTGGGCATATACCCTGAGAAAACCATAATTCAAAAAGAGTCATGTACCACAATGTTCATTGCAGCTCTATTTACAATAGCCAGGACATGGAAGCAACCTAAGTGTCCATCGACAGATGAATGGATAAAGAAGATGTGGCACATATATGCAATGGAATATTACTCAGAAACGAAATTGAGTTATTTGTAGTGAGATGGATGGACCTAAGAGTCTGTCATACAGAGTGAAGTAAGTCAGAAAGAGAAAAATAAATACTGTATGCTAACACATATATGGAATCTTAAAAAAAAATGGTTCTGAAGAACATAGGGGCAGGACAGGAATAAAGATACAGACATAGAGAGTGGACTTGAGGATACAGGAAGGGGGAAGGGTAAGCTGAGACAAAGTGAGAAAGTGGCATGGACATATATACACTACCAAATGTAAAATAGATAGCTAGTGGGAAGCAGCCACATAGCACAGGGATATCAGCTCGGCGCTTTGTGACCACCTAGAGGGGTGGGATAGGGAGGGTGGGAGGGAGACCCAAGAGGAAGGAGATATGGGGATGTATGTATATGTATAGCTGAATCACTTTGTTATAAAGCAGAAACTAACACACCACTGTAAAGCAACTACACTCCAATAAAGATGTTTAAAAAAAATTTTTTTTCTTTCACTTAAAAATGTGTATTGAGTATTCATTAGTGACAGGCATTAGGAAGGAGAACGGAGTAAGATACAATTCAATCTCTCAAGTTTTGAATGTAAAAAAAGTGATGAGCATACTAATAAACAATCACAAGATGGTATGGTTTAAGTTCTATATACAAAGTGCTGTGGGAGCTTAGAAGTTACGTTCCGACCTGCAGGAATCATGCAAGGCTTCACCAAAGAAGTGATATCTGAGGTGAACTCAGAAGAGTAACAAGAATTTTTCCAAGTACAGAAAAGCATGTCAAGCAAAGGGAGCATGAGGAACTCTGCAGAACAAGCATATTCAGGAACTGTTGTTGTTTGTGGCAGAAGATATATAATTCATGAGGAGAAGAGATGGGAGATGAGATTAGATTCACCAGGCTGCCACCTGATGTACATAGGAAAATCTCCCTATAAAGAGAAACCTAACTGAAATCTGAGATTGCCTCTCTAAACCAACAGTGAATGAAATAGGTACGCTAGAAATAGAGCCTTAATGAGGCAGAGACTTTCATCTGTTGTGTCCACTGCTAAGTCCCCAGTGACTAGAATAATGTCTGGCACATGGTAAAAGATCAATGACCATACACAGAATAAATGCACGCATGCATACATCCTAGCTCTGCAGATGGTATTAAAATAAACCCAACACAGCTTCAGAGAATAGCATGACTCAAAGCAATGAGAATAGAAATCAAAGTTCCCACGATCAAGTTTGTGAGGATTCATTTATTGCATGGGTCTGTTACTGGCTTTGGAAGAGTTGCAGAATGCTGTAGTCAGATGTGCCTTTTGCCCAGTGACAAATCACGTGCCTGAGGAAGAACCCAAGCATAAAACCTAAACCCGACTCACAAGAGTTTAGCGTTATCCAGGCTGCTGAGGAACCAGGAACTGCATGCCCTCTGCTGGGAGGAGAAACAGGAAGATTTAATATAGACAAAAGGCCAGCATCTAGGTGGAGGAGCAGGGGAAGGACTAATCAGCATTTTACTGAAGTATATAACCTAAAAGGTCAGGTATGACCTTGTGACAGGGTTATAGTCACAGTTTTTAGGGCTGTAAAGGACTTAAACCTGTGGCTCTCTGGCAGTGCACAGTTATTTAACCTGAATGACAGCTTCTTGTAAAATGTATATTATACTGGATCATTCAGCAGCATACTAGTGTTCAGTACACCCAAATGTGCTGCAAAATGTCGATTTGAGCAATGTGTAAGATACGTTTTTCCACAAAGAGTTTTATGAAGAAGAAAGAAACATGGTAGAGGTATAATGCCCAAAGGCAAAAAGTGATTAGAGGGAATAGTTGAGACTATAGGTGAGAGGGGGATTAGTGATGCTGGGAGATTCTGAGGAGACAGGAGAAAATGAGGTCAAGACACATATGGAGGGATTTGATTTGGACAGGAGGAACCCCTCCTCCTTTGGGAAACAGATGGGTACAGAAGGAACTACATCTCTAGGTGGAAAAGGAGAACACTGACGGGGTTCTGGCTAAAACGCCTCTCGTACAACAACTAAGTTTTTTAATCACTGAAGTAGGGGGCAAGGCTATCTACTAAAAGAGAGTAAAAGGGCATAGTGTGGCAATGATTTGAAGATAGAGGTGAAAGTGCAGCATGGAAGAAGGAACTGATGCTCAGGCCTTCATAGGATCCCTGAGTTTAGAGACTAAATTTGCAGGTACAAAAATCTACCTAGTTGTGGGTTTGCTTCAACAGACATCCACCACCCAGGACAGGAGTAGAGAAGTTTAATGGCTAGATAAAACTAGGATAGGAATTTCATAAAGAGGCTGTGACAGAGAACAGGAGGCAAGGGAGCTGAGGTCATCCCTGATGTCCATGCATCCCCAAAGCCATGAATACCCAAAGCCATGAATACCCAAAGCCATGAGGTCCTCTCCATCACAGGCAAATGCTGCTGAAATCTGCTTGCTGAATTGCAAGGGAATCTAAACTATGTTATATTTATTCCATTTTAAAAAGTGAAAAATCTTGCCAGAACTCATATACAGTAATCCCCCCCACATCCATGGTGGGTACATTCCAAGACCCCCAGCAGATGCCAGAAACTGTTGGTAGTGCTGAACCCTATACGGTCAGCAAACCCAATATAGTCAGCCCTCCATATTCTTACCCATATATTTGGCTGCAGAACCTACAGATACAGAGAGCCAACTGTATTATGCCATTGTATGGTACGATATATAAGGGCCTTAAGCATCCGTGGATTTTGGTATCCGCGGAGGGGTCCTGGAACCAATTCCCTGTGGGTACAAAGGGAATATATTCTATGTTTTTTCCTATACTAACAGATGGGTAGCATATACAGCGTGGATACGCTAGACATAGGGATGATTCAGGTCCTGGCAGGACAGAGCAGAAGGCGTGAGATTTCATCACACTACTCAGAACAGCATACAATTTAAAACTTATGAATTGTTTATTTCTGTAATTTTCCATTTAATATATTTGGACCAAGGTTGACTGCAGGTAACTGAAACTGTGGAAAGGAAAACCGCAGATGAGGGGGACAAACTAATGTTTTTCTTCCTTTATGATGGAAGAGATGGAGGCTGGTATCTGGTAAAAGGTAAAACGATAAAGACCCCCACCCCCACCCCCAAAAAGGCAAAACCATACTTCTCAAGTACAGGATACAGACCTGTGTATGTATGTAATTTACAATCCAATTGTCCATATTCCCCCTCCTCTGAAGGGATGGTCCTCCTGCAGAGGGCTGTGATGACTTCCCAAATCTACTCTTCTCCAACTGAGCAAAACCCCAGTTCTTACCCATATAACATGATTTCTAAAATCTTCACAACCCCATTCACATCCTAGTTCAATTATCTTCCCTTTCATGGATGGTGTGCCCAGAATTGAGCACAATGCATGAAATGTGGTCTAATGAAGTGCCTTGCTCACCAATGGCTAGAAATAAATAACTTGTGAGTATGTTTATAGATATAGATCCACTAATGCAGCCTACTTTAAATTGAGAGTCAGGGAAAGTGTACTGCGTTGAATAATGTCTCCCCCAACATTCATGTTCTTCCTGGAACCTCAGCAAGTGACTTTATCTGGAAATAGGGTCATTACAAATATGATTAATTAAGATGAGGTCATGTTGGAATAGGGTTAGCCCTTAGTCCAATATAACCGGTGTCCTTATAAGAAGAGAAGAAACACAGAGACAGATACAAAGAGAAGGCCATGTGAAGACACAGTTATACAAAAGAAAGACAGCCACGTGATGACAGAAGACGACACTGGAATTATGCAACTGCAAGCCACTAAGGATTGCCAGCAACTACCAGAAGCTAGGAGAGAGATGGAACTAATTCTCCCTAGGAGGAACCAATCACACCGACACCTTGATTTTGAACTTCTGGCCTCTAAAACTGTTAGAAAATAAATTTCTGTTGTTTTAAGCCTCCCAGTTTGTGGTACGTTGTTACAACAGCCCTAAGAAACTAACATAGATGGCCTCTCTGTGGAGGTGGCACTGGGGGTAAAGCCTGAAGAAGCCAGCCAGGGGAAGAACTCTAGAAAGAAGGAACAGAAAATACAAAGGCTCAGAGACTTGGCATGTTGTAAAAACAGAAAGGAGACCACAGTGTCTGGAACATGGTGAACAAGGGGAAGCATTGTGGTATGGGATGAGGCTCAGGGCCAGGTGGGCCACAGTAGGGAGTTTAACACAAAGAGCAGTGAGAAAGCCTTAAAGAGCTGTAGGAGTTATTCTGATCTATGTTTTAAAGAGATCGCTCTGGCTGCTCTGTGGAGACTGGCCTGGAGAATGAGATGATAAAGAAAGGGAGAAGAGTAAACAAAAGGCTACTGAAAGGTCCAGGTAAGAGATCATGGTAAGACTGAAAAATAAGCCAGGTTTCTTCAGTCACTATATATGTAATATATATAACATCATACACCACTTTCTAAAATCATAATACACCCAGGAAAGATCACAATGAAAAAAGACCCAATGTATGACATCAGTAGTATTTGCATAACAGCAATCAACAAAAGGAAGTCTTTTGAATAGCTATAACCACCACTATTGTCCTTTAATAACTGATTCTGCACTGACCCTGACTCTGGGCATTCTAAATAGCAAGAGCCCTGCTAAAATGGTGAAAGAGTTCCAAGGCCATCAGGCTCCCAGTAGCATTTAATGGATGTGAACAAAGCAGATTTTACTTCTACCCTTTTCATCCAGAAACTAAAGAAATTATACAACGTGAGAATGTAATTGTTCTCAAAGCTGATGGTCTCTGTTCCTCTCTGGTGTGACAAAAGACATCAGGGACCACAATCTTTACCTGGTTACCTCTGTCAAATCAATAAACTACATTTTTAAAAAGTAGTGTATACAAAGAAGATACTACTACACAATGCTAAAATGCACCTCTTCCTCCCCCACAAAGGACCTTCTGTGAATCATACCGTGAGAACTGCTGAAACAGAAAACTTACAGCATTCTCTCTTTAGTGATTGCTTTAAAGAAATAATTTTTTATTATACTAATAAATGACTTTAAAGGCTTTTAGCATTCCAAAAAATTAAACTTTACAAAATGCCCACATGAAGATCATACACGAAAGGAAGCATTGAAGAAAGTAGCAGCCTGAGCTTTTTCCTTTTGGGGAACTCCAACATCCAATTTTCAGTCCTGGTTTCACTATAAAATGGCCTCTAGAGACTCTTAATCATCATCTTAAAAATACACTCTATAGACTGCTCATTGTTTTCAGCATTCATCCGGTCTGAATGATAAGGGCGCTGTAAGAAAGATAAAGGAAGGGAAAAGGATATCCTCAACTGAAATCAAAAAGCTCAGAACAATGGCAGCAAGTTCAAACAGGACCAAGTTGCTCCTTGATTACTTTCAGGTGCTTTTGTCATTAGGCCACAGTCCTGCATAGCAACTGCCCAGAGCTAATACGATATATAGATAAATGACAGTCATTGTTTACAGTCATTCATTCATTTCACAAGTATTTCTTGAGTGCCTACCAGGGGTTAGTGCTAGAGATACAACAGTGAACAAGGTAGATATGGTCACTGCCCTCACACTGCTTATAGTCTAATGAAAGAAGCAGATAATAAACAAGCAAATACACAAATAAAGAAACACTTAGAGGGACTTCCCTGGTGGCTCAGTGGTTAAGAATCCACCTGCCAATGCAAGGGACTCGGGTTCAATCCCTGGTCCAGGAAGGTCCCACATGCCACGGAGCAACTAAGCCCAGGCGCCACAACTACTGAGCCTGCGCTCCAGAGCCCACGAGCCACAACTAGTGAGCCTGCAAGCCACAACTACTGAAGCCCACAGGCCACAACTACTGAAGCCTGTGCGTTCTAGGGCCCACGTGCCGCAACCACTGAAGCCCGCACGCCTAGAGCCCGTGCTCTGCAATAAGAGAAGCCACTGCAATAAGAAGCCCGTGCACCACAACGAAGAGTAGCCCCTGCTTACCACAACTAGAGACAGCCTGTGTGCAGCAATGAAGACCCAACGCAGACAAAATAAGTAAATAAAATAAAATAAATTTCAAAAAGCAGAAACACTTAGAAACTGTAATTGTGCAGGTTTGACTCTGACAGAGAATAACAGAGATAGACCTAATTTTAATAGGGTGATCAGAGAAGGGGTCTCAGAACAGGCAATAGTTAATTAAGCCTTTCATCTCCACAGCCTTCTAGTTAGGTATGTCAACTGTGTGAAAAGGGGATTCTATTCAATGCCACTTCTTCCACAAAGCATTCCTTGGTCTTCCTGCCTTCTTTGTGCTTCCATGGTAATTTCAGCTCTATTATAGTGCTTTTCAAATGTAGCCTTTGCACTGTATTTACCTATTTACACATGTCATACACCTGCTATACTATTATAAACCCTAAAGTAACCCTATATAATAAGATGCTAGAATCTATTGATCAAAACCATGTGTATTATTCCCACCTGCCCTGTGAATAATGTAAGGCCTGCACTAAGGGCTAAATGTACATTCTCTCATTTGTTCGTCACAGGAACCCTATGAAGTGAAGAGGCTGCACCGTGCCATACTGCCTCCCCTTTCTTGTTCATGTCTGAATCCTCATAGCACAAAGTACAATGGGCACAGGACTTGCTCCATCAATGACTGCTGAGTTGAACTGAGCAGAAAAAGTGAGAAGTGTGATGTGACACCAGGAGACCAAGTAACCCAGGCTGGACTTAGGCTATACCAGTTAACTCTACTCCGGGCCCTTGGGGCCACCAGTAAGGCTCTGTTAGCTTTCTTGGCTCACGAGCCCAGCCGCTCTGCGGCTCGCGGGATCCTCCCGGACCGGGGCACGAACCCGCGTCCCCTGCATCGGCAGGCAGACTCTCAAACACTGCGCCACCAGGGAAAGCCCCTCTGTTAGCTTTCTATCAGGTGTGTTAGCCTCAGGAAATGTGAAGAGATCCTAAAATTACCAAGTTAAAATCCTACTCAACTGTGAAAGAGTAGAAGAGTGGCAAACAGAGGTGACCATGATTAATATTGATTCTCCTTAGCAAGGACAAGGCCCTTTCATACCCCATCACTTCCTGAGTGCCTACTGCATGTGTCTGGCTATACTAGATACGATAAAAAGCACAGTCTTTGCTCTCAAAGAGGACACAGACTAGTGGAAACAAGTGAGTAAAGAAATTATTTCTACACAAGGGATGCACATTATGCACAGGATGCTTGTTACGGCAGCCAAGAGGAGACACAACCCAACTAACTGCCGGTAGAGGAGGCTAGAGAAGAGGCAAACTCAGAGAAGCTGACAATGCCTGTGCTGGGACCATGCCCACCTCTTTTCCAACCTCATCTTCTGCCACTCGCCCCTCTCATAATTCAGAAATCATTGGATATAATATGCTTTCTCAATTCTTCAAAATTCAGAAATCATCTGGATATAACATGCCTTTTTATATCATCTGGATATAATATGCTGCACACAGATTTACCCCTGCCTGGAATGTCCTCCTCCCTCACGTCATTACAGAAAACTCCTACTTCACCCTCCATGCATCCAGGTGTTCACTCAAGCACTGTCCCCTCTGTAAATCCTTCCAAGACAACCCTAGGCCCAGAGGAAAATGCTCCTTATCCAGTGGAAAAAGCCCTGCTTTGTAGTCTGGCAATCCTGAGTTGAAATGCTGATTGTACCACTTTCCAGTGAGGTAGATTCCAGCAAATATTTTCACATCTATGAACCTCAGTTGCCTCATTTCTAAAAGGGGCTACTAATATCTTCCTGACAAGGTTGCCAGGATTCAAGTATGTATACAAATCCCTGACCACAGTAAAGGCTCAAAATTTATTGAATTATAGCAAATAACCCCTGAGGATTGATGGCCATCAATAATTTTATTTTTTGTATTTAAAAAAACACACAAAAGTACATTACAACCATATGGATATTTTTACAACATTTAACATGTGACCCTGGGGAACCTAAAAAGCAATTTGACAATGCATTTTCCCCAGGTATAATTCTGTCTTTACTAAGGCAGTAAAAATCATGCAAGATAGGGGCTTCCCTGGTGGCGCAGTGGTTGAGTCTGCTTGCCGATGCAGGGGACACGGGTCCGTGCCCCGGTCTGGGAAGATTCCACATGCCGTGGAGCGGCTTGGCCTGTGCGCCATGGCCACTGAGCCTGTGCGTCCGGAGCCTGTGCTCCGCAACGGGAGAAGCCAAAACAGTGAGAGGCCCGTGAATCGCAAAAAAAAAAAAAAAAAAAAATCATGCAAGATAGCCTTTACATAAAGGATCTTCTACAAGAGAAAAGAGCTGCCAGAAGTATATAACCAAGAAAAGCTTCGCCTCAAAGGCTTATTTCATTTAAAAAAGAAAGGAAGGAAGGGAGGAAAGAAAGGAAGGGAAGGAAAAAATCAGTGGAAAAGAAACAGCACATTCTTAGGAAAATTATTCAGGGGTAAGAATTACAGTCTGTCAACACTACTTACTATAGGATATCCCCTCCCTTGGGACTTCCCTGGAGGTCGAGTGGTTAAGACTCCACACTCCCAATGCAGGGGGCCCAGGTTTGATCCCTGGTCAGGGAACTAGATCCCACATGCTGCAACTAAGACCTGGCGCAGCCAAATAAATAAATGTTAAAAAAAAAAAAAAGAATATCCTCTTCCTTTAAAACTATAATTCAAGGGCTTCCCTGGTGGCGCAGTGGTTGTGAGTCCGCCTGCCGATGCAGGGGACATGGGTTCGTGCCCCGGTCCGGGAAGATCTCACATTGCTGCGGAGCTGCTAGGCCCGTGAGCTATGGCCGCTGAGCCTGCGCGTCCGGAGCCTGTGCTCCGCAAAAAAAAAAAAAAAAAAAAAACTATAATTCAAGAAGGCTACAATGAAAAGGTAATTACCACCATTTGTAAGTGATGGTGTTTTCATCTCATAGCATAGTACCTCTTAAAGTTCCCCATTTTAAAAAGTCTTTTTTGTTCATTCTCAAAATGGATGAGTATTAAACAAGAAATAAATCTTCTCCCTTACAGTATCCTGCTTTTGCTCCTTAGTATTTAGAAATACAATCCAAGTCAGGAAATCTCAATTACAAGCCCTGCTATTATGCAAGCACATAAACACTAAGGAAGAAAACAAGTAAAGAGGAAATGAATGTGTGTTATTCCCACCTGCCCCTGTGAAAGGAAAAATCCCTGAAAGGAATGATTTAACTACCAAAGGAAAAATCTGTAAGACTACTAAGGGATACCCAAGTCCCCAAGTCCCTTCTTCCCCAAACAGAATCATCTCCCTACAGTAGGAATAGTTTTCACCGTGCAGGTCTCTCTCCTTTGAACTCTCATGCTATATACCTCTCCTGCAATACTTTACACTCACCCTTAGTAAAGATTTTTGCTTCCAGGACTTAATCTCTCCATTACAGGAGAAAGATTCATCTTTGTAAGGTCCATCTAGTCTAGATTAGTGTTTTATAAAATGGAGGTTGTGATCCATTAGTGGGTTATAAACTCCATTTAGTGGGTCACAGTCAGCATTTCTCTTTAACAAAATTGCACATTATTCAGCAAGCTAGCTACAGAATCTATGTCTACCAAGAAATTTTTAAAATCTAATAGCCTGAATCATTATGCTCCTATGGGTGTATTAATTCTAAGGCTTTCTACTTGAGGGATAGCTATCTATTAAATCACATTCCAAGATGTAATTATAATTCAGGCAACAAGAGCCATTTCACAAAGTAGAGCACAGTTAACAGTCAAATGAATGCTACAGACATCAAGTACTAGGGAAGCCCAGGGAAGGATAGCTCATGCTAGGCTAGGTCAGTTGGGGAAGGTTTCCCTGAGAAGTGAGGCTTAAGCAGGGCCCAGTAAGATGTGGATTGGAAAAGAGGAGAAGAGAAAAAAACACAGTGCCAGCTAGCCTGGACAGAAGCCTAAAGAACAGAGGAACTCAAGAGGCTACTGTAGTAGTTTACTTTGGGCCTACACAAGGTAATAATTCTGGGAATGTAAAGGAAGGGGCAAAAACTAGGAAGGAATCATGGACAGTCTTCATGACTGATTGGATTTTTGGCATGAAGGTGAAGGTGAGGGAATCAAATGATTCTAAAGTTTCCTATTCTGGGTGACCAAGAAGAGAGTAGTGCCATTAACAGTAATGTGAAAAAAATCAAAGGCGTTTTAGACGGGAGTCTCATGCAAAATGTAATAAAACATTAATATTTGTTATAAAAGTTTATCTTATTCTGAATGCTTATACCTCTGAGTTGTACCTAGGTAGCCATATGAGGGATACTAAGCAATGTAAGTAGCATCCTATTCTTAAGGCACTCATTACCTGGAAGAACCAAGGCTTGACACTCAGCCAGTTCTTAAAATATTAAAACACTTCCATACCTGTTGGCAAATAATTACCTTAGCACCTTGAGTGACACCATCCCCTTCTCTGTGCCTAACTTCCCAGCTGCCCCAGTCCCTTCTCCACACCTACAGACCTAAAGAACTAACCTACAGCACTCTAAGAGGCCTCAGCTCTATGACCAGTTTCTGCTTTGATTGGGCAGTGTCTATGCCACGCTGGTAGCACTAGGCAAAATATAATAAAAGCAAGTGTTAACAGCGTTCAGAAGACGGAGTAACCACTTCAGCTTGGGCCAGTTATTCATTCAAACAGCTGTTGAGCGCATACACTGAAGATACACTGATGGATGTGGTCCCAGGACTCAGGCTGCTCACAGGCTAATGGGAACACAAACATATAAACAAATCATTGCAATCCAGAGTAGTAGCACAGAAGTACCTGTAGAGTGCAATGGGAGACACAAAGGGGATGAAGTCAATTACCCAGCCCATCAGAAAGAAGAAAAGCAGTCCCATAAAGTTTCACAGAGAAGGTGGTGCAAGACATGAGCAGCAAAGGATGAACAGGAGCGTGCCAAGCAGAGAAAGGAGAAAGACAAACCATTCCAAGCAGAGAGATACCAGCACTGTATAAACCACATCCCAGCATAGTGTGTACAAAACAATGAGATGACCAATGTGTAATGCATGGCACAAAGTGTCAATAATAAATAACAAGTGTTAGAGATTTTTTTCCTAGCACATTTATGTTTGTAAAGGTTGATCCTAAAATGTATTTCCATTGCCTAAGCCTACACTAGCTAAGCCAGGAATGGGGCAGTCAAGATATCCTGAGAGGCATGGATTCAGTCAGTTTGGAATTAAATGAAGTACATGGAATCTGCACGTCAACTAAAGTTGCCTGCACTTGTTAGATATGTGTAATCAAAGGTGAAGGAGGGACAGTAAATGAATTGGAGTATGAATTAGGAGCAAAAGACCAACAGAAGACCTCACTACTTTTCCAATTAACAAAAAAGGGCTTCCTAGAGGGAGACATTTTTTAACAGAAGGGAACATGCGAGTGTTAAAACAAGCCAGACACCTCGAAAATTGAAGTATTTAAAGAATAAAGCTTTGCAGGAAGACCAACAGGAAAAAGTGTACATATATATTTGTCTTGAGTGTGGAGTAGAGAAAGGTCACATGAAGAATAGACACTACAGACAAATGACTATAAATTCAAATTAATAAAAGGATTTGGCAATGTTATAGAATTTGACTGCAAAAAGCCTTTCTGGAAATCTTTAAAAACCATGATCCATATTTTTTGGAAAGTAACTCCCCTAGCATCTCAGCCAACATCCATTTCACCATGGTAACACTCACATTCTTCAGAGATGGACCAAAGCACTGGGGGTATATAAGTAACAGGAATAGGCTCTTCTATACCTTGCCTAAGGTCAGATATTTGCATTTAATGTCTGCAATAAAACAGGACATAATACGCAGTGTCATTCCATCAGCTCAGTTCCACATATACAGAGCTTGGTGCTGTGGCCTCCCAGAACCACAGATGAGTGAAACCCAAGATTGTTGCCTTTGAGGAGATCATGGAGAGATGCTCGGTAAATATGAATTCCCTTCTCTTTTAAAGTGTGGTCATTTTCTAGATATTTATATAGTCTAGACTATATAAAAAGGCAAACAAAAAGCCTGTTTTGGTCTGCACTGGCTGCACCAGTCATGGTCATTTAAAGCCAATTGTTCAAGAGAAAGGAAGCATCCGACGCCAAGGAGAAGGAAGTCATCATCACTGCTTTCCAAAATTGTTGTATGAGCGGCTCCCTCAAAGGAAGAGGCCATCAGCGCTCAGGAAGTGACAGAGGTTTCCGACAGTTTTAAAGCACAGTGTCTGCAGTGTGACCCATGGTTCAAACTGCATAAAAATAAAAATTAACTGACAAATGATAACAAGTACTTCCTCACTTTCCTATCTGATGAATCAGCCATTGTTTGGGTTGCAGTTCCTTGTTTAAATTAGGTTATTAAATCACAATGATGCTGGCCAAACATGCTAGTCATATGCTATCAGCAAAACTTATCAAAAATGCCAAAGTGTGTCAAGGCTTAAATACACACACACACACACAAAACACACACGTGCTTTTACACTAATAAAATCTAACCAGTACCAAGGGCATCTTTCAAACACTTTGTTTTTTGTTTTCCTCCTGAAAACCACAAATGTTCTGTGATGTAGTGGAAAGAGATGGGAATTTGAAGACAGATTTGAGTTTGAGTGCCAAATCTGCTATCTATTAGAGCTATCTGAACTTGAACAAGGTACTTCATGTCTTTGGGTTTGTTTTCTTATCCGTAAAATAAAAAAAAATAATAATAATGATACCTATCCCAGATGTGTCTTGTGATGATTAACTTGGATAATACATTCATGCAAGTGCCCAGCAAGGGCTGGCAGGAAGTGAGAGCTTGGTGTATTATTAATATATTTTGCAGTGTATTATTAGCATGCACCTCCCAAGTCTGAAACGACTTCCAAAAACACACACGAACATACACAATTTATATTATGTATTTAATATTGCCACTTAGAAGGAAGAAATTAATATATGAAACCTCAGCAATTTGTTCTGAGTGTTCACTTAAAAAGCCATAACCTTGCAAAGTAAAATTTTAAATAAATTTTTTTTCAGCTCTCTTAGGTAATGACTTGGTGACAGTGAGAGCATCTCACACACCAAATATGTTGTGGTCTAGTATGGGATATGCTTTTGCTTTTGACTTTCTGCCCACTTACCAGTGCTAGGACAGTGCAATATATTTTTGGTACACATTCATTGCTGTATAAACTACGTAGCTCTGAGGAAAGGTACATACTGCAGCAATGAAACACGGTGGCTTTGGATATCTTATTTATAAAGAAATTTAAAATAATCTGTGATATCCCCTTCATCACTTCATATGCTGAAGATTATAAATCCACATCTCAAGGAACTACTTATTTCCTCTTAGGTGGCAAAACAATGGTTCAAATAACCGGCCTTCTCATAAAACTGGTTAAAGAGATTAGCTTAAATTTTCAGTCTAATATTCTTTAAAACAATAACACTTTATTAAATAAACAGGAGCCTAGTACTATTATTCTAAACAGTGTGTTTAAAGATGAGACCAATATCCAGACTTCTAAAGAAAACAAAATACATGGGTAGAGTTAACTGGACTTGACTCCCTAACCCAGAGACTGGGAGACTTTCAAAAACAGAGTGCCAAACAGTGACCTCTGTCCTTTGGAGTTACTGGGTAGGAGGGGGAACATGCAAGGCCCTCTGCAAGTGGAGTGGAAGATGAAGATATGGCAGGGACTAGTCCATGCAGCATAGATTAGGGACCTTTATATGAATTCTTATTAACTTATTCCAAGCCAAATTTTGTACATGGACTGCTGGGAAAGCTTAAAATGGAGGATTCGCTAATGTATTTATGGTAAACTGTATTAAGCACCAAGCTTAAGGGGACAAAGTTCCACAGTAGTGACCTCATTACTTTATTCCCCATGGAGAATGCCTTTTTGTGATCATCAATGGAGGTCTCTTAACATCCTTTACTCTAGAATGTACAGAGCCACCCAAAAATATTTCATAGTACATTTTGTCTCAGGTGTCATAGTCCCCTTCTGCTACTAACGTAGTTCCCATTCATTTTTTTAAATTAACTTTTATTGGAGTAGAGTTGACTTACAACGTTGTGTTAGTTTCTGCTGTACAGCAAAGTAAATCAGTTATACATACACATATATCCACTCCTTTTAAAATTCTTTTCCCATGTAGGTCATTACAGAGTATTGAGAAGAGTTCCCTGTGTTATACAGTAGGTCCTTATTAGTTATCTATTTTATATATAGTAGTCATATATGTCGATCCCAATCTTCCAATTTATCCCTGCCCCCTCTTCCCCCCCGGTAACCATAAGTTTTTTTTCTACATCTGTGACTCTATTTCTGTTTTGTAAATAGGTTCATTTGTAACATTTTTTTTAGATTTCACATATAAGCAATATCATATGGTATTTGTTTTTCTCTCTCTGACTTACTTCACTCAGTATGACAATCTCTAGGTCCATCCATCTTGCTGCAAATGACATTATTTCATTCTTTTTTATGGTTGAGTAATATTCCATTGTATATATATACCACATATTTAACCATTCCTCTGTCGATGGACATTTAGGGTGCTTCCATATCTGGCCATTGTAAATAGTGCTGCAATGAACACTGGGGTGTATGTATCTTTTTGAATTATGGTTTTCTTTGTGTATACGCCTAGGAATGGGAATGCAGGATCATATGATAGTTAGAGCTACCATATAATCCTATAATCCCATTCATTTAAATTCTTCTTTCCATAACAGAAAACCAAAGCCAGAAGAAAGCTCTGTATTGTTAAAAACTCTGTTATGTTTCTTTTTACTCTCCAAAATCACCCAACTTGCTGTTAAAAAGAGAATTGAAACTCCTCTTATTCCTCAACTTTATTAATGTGTAATCTGGATTTCCTTAATATAATATGACTTCCACAACTATCTCTAAATCAGACCATAAATTACGAAATCTTCTATCTATTCCAGAAATACAGCTATTACAGAGGCAACATGGAGTATGGGTTCTGATGACACAAAAGCTCAGTTTAAATCCTGGTGTTATCATTTATCAGCTATGTGATCATGAATAAAATTACTTCATCTCTGAGCCCTCTATTCCTCTGTAAAAGAGATGTAGTACCTTCATGCAGGGTTTAAGATAATTATATGAAGAGCACATATGCAGTACCTGTCACAAGGTGAACATGTCGTACTATGGTGAACAGAGCAGTGCTCTGTCCCAGCACCAACTCAACACCAAGTTATGTTCTTAAAGTCAATGAAAGCTTCAAAGAAGGAATACCCACATCATGAGTGTGTAAGTGGAAATAGTGACAACACTGACTTCACAGTGTTGATCGCCCACCTCCTGCCTCATCATCTCTGCCCCCTGTCCCAGTCTTACTGACCTCCTTTCAATTCCTCCTACTCTTTCCTAAATTAGTATGTTGTACATGATACATCCTCTACCTGGACAGAAATCTCCATCACCTCCCTTCTCCTTGCCAACTCCTACTCAGCTTCTTGTCTCTGCTTTAACACCATTACTAATACGCAAGACTTAGGACCGTACCGTAGATTCCGCAGCAAACTACTTCCTTAAAACACACATCACACTTGTAATTACTTGTCACTATCTTCTTTCCCACTAAACCCTAATACGCAAGACTTAGGACCGTACCGTAGATTCCGCAGCAAACTACTTCCTTAAAACACACATCACACTTGTAATTACTTGTCACTATCTTCTTTCCCACTAAACTGTAAGCTTCATGATGTACGTTTTTGTTTTCCCCTTATCCCTAGCTATTGACACAGTATATGGCACATAGGGAGAGTTCAATAAATATTTGTTGAATGAATATATAACTGTGCTGCTTTACTCTATAAATGTTAGCTATCATAACTTCTGTAATAGTTATACTTTCACACATATAAATTGTATCATATAACCAAACTGCAGGGCTGCTCTGGGAAAACTTCCTAAAGAAATCTGACTTTAATAAATCTGCCTTATCTTAACCCCACGTGGGCAGTCCTCACAATACAAGCAGCAAGAAAGAGATCATGAGCCTGACAGAGACAGGTCAGCTGCTTCTCTCCAGTCACAGCACTGAAGGGCAACTTGGAACTAACTGATTCATACACAATAGACAGCAAGGATTTACAAATACACATAGTTAATTAGCCTCTGTTTACAAATGAAAAGCCAAAACCATAAAAAGTACTCCCTTTACTTTAGCTCTCTAATAAACAAAGGCAGTACACAGCCACCACAGAAGCAGCTTTTAAGGAGATATTGTTCCTGATACATTCATTCTTCACCCTTCCCCTAGCCCACATCCTCACACAAAGCAGAAAAAACAGGGGCTGCGGCACTCCCTCCCACGACTCCTTCTATGTAGATACTTTGGGAGAAGGGTCAGTACAGACAACCAGCTTCCAGATCATCCAAATAAGAGGATGAGAACAAGTAAGCCTGTTTTTATTTGCCTGGCTTCCTACCTTCTTCCCCCAAAGCCTTTTAGACAGTTGAGAATCAAGTTTCCACACTCTTTCCTTCCCTATACATACACACCCCTTCCTTACTGCAATGTGCAGAGAAGCAGAAAAAGGGAAGGGGGAAGATATAGATTCAAAAAACGTTTGTGCAGATGACACTCTAAGTAAAAGAGCGTGCTGTATGCTGTGGAGGGGTATGGATCCTTCAAGACAGGCTTCCTGCTTTAAAAAGGGAACAAAAGGTTTTAACACAAGGCTAGAGTAAGACACATGCCATGAGAGAAGTACAAAGAAAGATCTGACCAATCACACACTTTCTGGGCGATTAAGAAATGGCTCCTGGAGGAGGCAGTGTCTGAGATGGGGCTTAAAAAATGCAAGGGGTTGATAAAGGAGGGAAGGGCCAGAGAAGAGGCATTCCAGGCAAAGGGACAATGTGGATTAAAGCATAGAAACAGGAAAGAAATGGGCATGTGTGGAGAACAGATTAGCAAACTGGAAAGGTGGGTTGCAGCCAAAGGGTGGAAGGCCTCAAACATACAGGATTTTGTTCTTAATAAAGCAAACAATCAGGAATCATTGCAGGTCCTGAGCGGAAGAGTGGTTTGACTGGAGGGGAGGTGATTAATGTGGCCCATGGGGACTGCAGTGGAGGGGGAACTGTAGGTTGCAAGGAAGGCCAGTTAAGAGACTCTTCCAGTCCAAGAAGGCAGTAATAGAAGCTGCAACAAAGCATGACGGCCATACAAGTGAAAATAACAGATATACTCTGAGAATAGAATCAACGTAACTTGTTGTTATAAAGAATATGGGAGAAAGAAGAGCCAAAAATACCTGACGTTTCAAGCTTTAGGGACTTTATACTTTCTGCTCCCTCTCTGATCCAGTGTCCCTTCCTCAGGGAAACCTTCCTGAGATAAGCCTTTCCCATCCGCTGTACCCCATATTTACACATACATATCACCTTGCTTATTTCCTTCAAGGCAATCATTACAATCTATAATTATCTTATTTATTTAATGTTTATTTGCTTACTATCTACTTCCTAACCAGAAAATAAGCTCCACACGAGCAGTCCAACTATTGTCCCAAGAACCATGCCTGGCATATATGTAGCCCTCAATAATTTTTTTAAAATGATAATAGCGCCACCAGGAGAAAGTCACCACTTAACCAGGTAAGTCTGGTTTTGAGTTAGAACTACAGATCCAAGTAGAAATATAAGGAGGCAGATGAGGTAGTAATTAAAACGCAGTTGGTGCCTCAGTTTCTCCATCTATAAATTGGGGATAGCAGTACCGAGACCTCGTGAGGTCACTGTGAGAATTAATTAGCTAATATATGTAAAGTGTTTAGAACACTGCCTTGTACATAGTAAGAGCCCAATAAATATTTTCGATTATTACTATTATGATTATTCTTAGAGAAATATGCCAAAAGTGAGACAGAGACAGATCGATCTACAATTATGGATTTGGGAATGATCTGCAAAGCAGCCATGAGAGGAACCATGGGCTCCTATCTGTGAAAAGCACAGATAGGAGGGGTTGGAGACTTAGGGAAAATATATGCCTTGGTTCTACTTAGGTGGCCTGAATTCCCCCCCGTCTGTTTGAAACATGTACAATTCCTCTGGAAACCTTTCTTCTTTCCTGTCACCCTCTTCTCCCCTTCCTTTCAGTAAAACCTTAGGTTGAAATGGGGTTATAAAGGGCCATTGTTCTTTTTTTCCTCTATCTCCACTCAAATGAGTTCTTCATCCTTGTTTCAGCTGTGTATGGAAGATAAGGATGTAAAATATTCAAGGAAAAAATGGCAAAGCAGCCATAGCCAGGCAACGAAAGAGAAACAAGAGTAGTCTGAGCGTTTACCCAGAGATGTGGTGCTGGGTAGTGCAGTCTGGAGTCCTGAGGCCCAGGTTCTGACACTGCCACATACTGCCTGTGTGAGCCAGTACAGGGCAACTGCTTTTTTTTTTTTAATAATACTCTTTTTAAATGGATTATAAAACAATGCAGATTCATCACAGATAATGTGAAAAATACAGAAAAGTATAAAGAATAAAATGAAACATCACACATCTTTCCACCATTGTTACTATTTTAGTATATTTTCTTCTACTCTTTCTCTGTGCAGCTATAAACATATTGTTAAACATATCTGACCCTCTCAATTGGTAGTTGATTTTTCTCTCAAACCTCTCCCACCACTGGGTCTGGAGGTGGAATAGGTATTTCCATTGTTCCTAATTCTTCCTCCGTCTTCCCCAATTCGCTACCTTTAAATATTATGTCATCAAACTATAACAGCCCACTACCCTTCTCACTACAATCATCTACTGACCCCTGGTTCACTTCCCTTCATGCCTTGAAGATTTTAGCTCCTTGTTCACTGTCGCTCCAACGTAACTCCTTTCAAAACTCTTAGTGATGGGATTCCCTGGTGGTGCAGTGGTTGAGAATCTGCCTGCCAATGCAGGAGACACGGGTTCGAGCCCTGGTCTGGGAAGATCCCACATGCCGCGGAGCAACTGGGCCCGTGAGCCACAACTACTGAGCCTGCGTGTCTGGAGCCTGTGCTCCGCAATGAGAGAGGCAGTGATAGTGAGAGGCCCGTGCACCGTGATGAAGAGTAGCCCATGCTTGCCACAACTAGAGAAGGCCCTCGCACAGAAATGAAGACCCAACACAGCCAAAAATAAATAAATAAATAAATAAATACTTACTAAAAAAAAAAAAAAAACTCTTAGTGACTTCAGTATCTTGGCCCTTTAGTTCCTTTTGCTCCTCTCCTCCAAGGACCTTGTCCTTCACCTACCTTGGTCACTAACCCATGGTCAAACCCTAGACCTTGTCACTCCCAGTAACTGTAATCCTGCCACACCCTCAATTTTAAGCATTCTACTTCCTCTATCTTTCCAGCTCATTCCCTCTTCTACTATGATTCTCCAAATCCTTCAACCTCACATTATCCACCTTTTCACTGTCCCTCACCCCATCCTCACTCACCTCCCTACTTGGCTTAAATTCTGTGGTCCATAACTCCTTTGGATACACCCCTCAGCTTCCATGTCTCTCTCTCATTTTGTTTTACTCATTTGGCAAAAGGGCAAAATCCTAGTTGAAAAGAATTCTCCACCAACCCCACACCCATACCCAAGAAACTAAATGTAGCTATAGAAACATACAGCCATGTCATGTGGTCTTACTAACTTGCATGAGACTTCACAACGGCCCTGCAGTCAAACTCTATTTCCCTAGTTCATTTGCCTTCCTTCTCTACTAGAGGAGTATGTACATTCTCTCTCCTCCTCACTGTCCTCATCCCCTACTACTCTCTCCCTTGGGCACATCCCTCCAGCCATACTGGCCTCCTTGCAGTTTTTCCCATCAGGCACACACCTACCTCATGGTTTTTGTACTTGCTCTTCCCAATGCTTTTAATGCTCTTTCCCCACTGCCTAGAATAGTGCCTGGCACATAGTAGGCACTTAAAAAAAATTGAGTAAATGAATCTGGAAATACATTGTACATTCAGTTTTCCATTTTGTTTTTTTCACATCATTAATTCATGACTATTTTTCCACATCATCAGATATACTTCAAGACCATCATTTTTAACAGGTAATAATATTCCATTTAATGGATACACCACAAATCACTTACAATGATATATTTACAGTGAAAAACCAGTAGATTTACAAGTAGGATATTTTGGATGTTTCCTTCTTTGATCTTTTTGAACCTTGGTAGTTTCACATCTAAAAATGAGGATGATATCTACCTCACAGGATTGTTGTAAAGACTGAATGTGGAATATAAATAGATACAGAGATGTGAGTTTTGTTACTACTGCTTACAACATAGAGGCATCATGGTGTCAACTGAATGAAAGGTCATAGATCTTGGAAGTAACAGATTAAAATATAACTCACAATATTCTCCCTTAATAGCTTGATCGAGACATTTAGCCTATATGAACCTCAATGAAGCCATCTATTTTTAAAAGTGATTGTAATAATTAACCAGTATGTAAAAGATTTTAGCATAATATCTGGCCCAGATTAGATAATCGATAAATTTCATTGTTCGCTGCTCATAAACAATAACTAGGACTTTTCTTAAATTGTGAACTAGAAGAAAAAAAGATTTTTATATATTCCCCAATAAAATATATATTATCAATGCAGAATTTTCCTGTTTTGATGGACAATTATCTAATACCTACAAAGCACGAGTAAGATTTTTTGTATAAATCTATATATTGTTTGTTTTATTAAAAAAAAAAAGCAAAACAATTATTATTTTTTTTTTTTGCGGTACGCGGGCCTCTCACTGCTGTGGCCTCTCCCGTTGCGGAGCACAGGCTCCGGACGCACAGGCTCAGCTACCATGGCTCACGGGCCCAGCTGCTCCATGGCATGTGGGATCTTCCCGGACCGGGGCACGAACCCGTGTCCCCTGAATCGGCAGGCGGACTCTCAACTACTGCGCCACCAGGGAAGCCCCAAAACAATTATTTTTAATTACTGAATGACAATATGAATAAATTAATTCCCTTTTTTATTATGTGCTTCAATGTGTACATATATGTGTATATGTACATATATATGATGATGGTAAGCTGAGCAAGAAAATACTAAGTAGACCAGCCTCACTTTAGGGCTATTTTTTGAAGCAATCTGTGAGCTGCAGCCATATATTGGGTTGGCCAAAATGTTCGTTCGGGTTTTTCTGTAACATCAAATAAATGCCAAGACGTTACAAATTTATTAGTGCTTTTCCATATTTTTCAGATACAACTTAAGTATGTGCTATTGGAATGGTCAAAAAATGTAACGTGAAGTCCTCCAGGATGTAATCATCTCTGCCTCCCCAGGACCTAGCCTGGTGCTTGAAATATAAAAGGAATTAGATAAACATTGAGTAAGTGGATGGGTAGGTGAGTAAGTGACTGATTAAGTATGGCAGTCTTTAATGCCTTCTCTCCTAGGCACTCCAGAGTCAATACTTTTTGTCTCCCCACCCTGTGGTTAGAGAAAGCAATGTAACCTGTTCTGGCCAATGACTTATGAAAGGAAGTGACCTATCATTTCCAGGCTGGAGCATTTACATGCTAGCAGAAGCCTTCTATGTTCTTTCTCCACTGCTACATTGATCGTGAAAGCATAAATTGAGAGGAAGCCTCTATCAGACCCTCAGTCTCTAAGTGAATGTAATGAGCAGAACCCTCTGCTCACCTGAATGGAAATACACTGTGAGCCACAAATTTCTATTGGGTTAAATCACTGAAATTTTGGAGTTTTGTTACTGCAGCACAACCTAGCCTATCCTGCTTACTACAACAAGCAGGGTAATGACATTCATTTTAGAACTCATGAGTTTATTTTTAGAAAAACAAAATGGTACAGATAAGTGGTTTACCTTGAACATGTAACTTAACCTCTCTGTATGATAGTTCTCTCACCTATAAAGCTGGACAATAATAGCATCTACCTTGTAGGATGGCTATAGGGATTAAATAAGTGAATGTCTATTAAGTATTTAGCACAGTATCTAGAGCATATAAATATTTCAATAAATGGTAGCAGATTATTATTATTATTAATGCATTAGACACTTATGCACTGCATATTTCAATTTACTCTCCCCCCTTACTCCATATTCATTTTAATTTATAGTCAATTTTTTCTATTCAAAAAATCTTTATTAAGAAATACTATGTAGAGGGTACCATGCAAGGCACTGGGAAGGAAAACAAATAACACATATCATCAGTTATTCTTCTTACCTCTGATTCTTCTTTCTTCTCCAATCCACCTTCAACCAAGCAAACTTTAAAATCATAAACATAAATACAATGTTCTATGTTATAAATATGGTATCAGTGGGAGAGCTAATTTTTAATTTAAAAAACATTTTACATGATTTGAGTCTGTAACTTATTCAAAGTTGACATGGAAAAATTGTTTAGGTCTGATTTACCGAAGGCAATTAATGGGTAGGGCAAAAAATAGAACTTGTGCTTACATCTCCACAGCTCCTGATATAATGCCCTATAGACAGGAGGCAGTTGTGAACAGAATTACAGATGCATCAGAGATCAGCAGATCTAATCTTCTTATCTTACATATTAGTACACTGAGATCTAGAGCGAAGCAATTTGCCCAAGGTATCAATATTAACACAAGTTAGTGGCAGGGCTGATACTAGCACTCAAATTTTGAAAATGTGTTTTATGTGGCTAAAGCACAAAGTCCCTGTATGCTGAATGGATACAAACATGACAGTACAAAATCTAAAATTTTTGCTGAAATTACATTTTAGCATTAACTGATAAAATATTCAAAACTCTTCTATCAGAAAGACAGGTTAGATTTAGTATTATTATCAAGAAGAGATGGTATTTGCAAAAACCTAAAAGGATACATTTATTATCATATATTTTCCCCTCCACAATTTACCAAAACTCAAAATAGCATAGAAAAAAAATAGAAATAGCTTCAGATGACTTTCTTTATATATCAGTCTTATGTGAAAGAAAATGATTTCAAGTGAGGAAAACAATTAATTTCTATGCCTTATTTACAAGTGTACTATATTATATCCCACTGGTAAAAAGACACATATGTACTACTTATGTAACAGAAAAGAATTCACAAAGATTTTCAAGAATAATTATTTTAGGTATGACAAGGAATGACTTAAATATTTTATTCTGAGTGGAGAGGAGGTAAGTTAAAAGCCATATTAAGAAACTGCAAGATAAAATAAAAATAACATTTACCATTTATTGAGTGTTTACCAAGTGATCTAAACTGTGCCTGATAAGCACTTTACACATATCAGCTCATTTCACAAGAAGTCTGTGAGATGAGTAGTATAATTATCCCTATTTGGCTGATTATAAAAATGGAGGCTCAGAGTAACTTGTCTGAAGTTACTCAGGTAGTGTTAGAAACAGAATTCATTCTCAAACCTGTATGGTATTCAAGCTCTATCAAGTTCTTAACCCTCCATAATTCTGATCACAGTCAATTCATCATATCTAAGGGGTGGACTACAATGACCCCTTCTGACAATGATTCTGTGAGCGAAAACAGAAATCAGTTCAGAATTCACATAATATTTGTGACGGTATGCTCCAGGCCTCAGGGGAAGGCCATCAACAGATGAACCAATAAGAAAAAGAGAAGAAGGGAAAAATGAAAAGAGGACGAGGAGGAGAAAAAGCAATAGGCCCTTCCAAGAGGCCTGACACAGCTCCATTTTACTAGACATCAGGGCCACCATGACAAGAAAGGGAAACCCAGAAAAGGAATTGAAAGTAGAACTGTAAGGGACATACATAAATCAAAATAGCTTAGTCCACTGTGATGGTCTCACAGTAGATAAGGAAGGAGCTGTGGGAAGGCCCTGCAGGAGTCAGCAGCCATGAGTTCAATGCTGGGCCAAGATGCAGAGCTCTCACATAAACACTGCTCAGTAGTTAAATAAGAATAGTTGAGTGTAGATGACTGACCACTAGGTTTCTAGAACAGACATTACCACAACTGTCAGCATCTGGATCAACCTGAAAGGTATAGCACTACAGAGAGTGTGGTTTTAAGAGAGAGCAGGGGAGGAACCAGCATTTACTCTATTAAGTTCCTTAATTTCCTAATGTTCCAGGCACCATGCATGTGCTTTCCTGAATTACCATATTTAACCCTCACAACAACCTTGGTAGATGTAATGGTGAATTTTACATGTCAACTCAGCTGAGCCATGGTGTCCAAAATAGTCAAACATTTTAGATGTTTCTGTGAAGATGTTTTTTGGATGGGATTAACATTTAAATCAGTGGACTTCGAGTATAGCAGCTTCACCCTTCATAACGTGGGTGGGTCTCATCCAGTCAGGTGAAGGCCCAAACAGTAAAAAAGACTGGGGCTTCCCTGGTGGCACAGTGGTTGAGAGTCCGCCTGCCGATGCAGGGGACACGGGTTTGTGCCCCGGTCCGGGAAGATCCCACATGCCATGGAGCGGCTGGGCCCGTGAGCCATGGCCGCTGAGCCTGCGTGTCCAGAGCCTGCGCGTCCGGAGCCTGTGCTCTGCAACGGGAGAGGCCACAACAGTGAGAGGCCCGCGTACCGCCAAAAAAAAAAAAAAAAAAGACTGACCTCTCCTGAGCAAGGAATTATGCAAATTGACTGCCTTTGGATTCAAACTGCAACTCTTCCCTGGGTCTCCAGCGCACTGGCCAACCCTGCAGATTTTGGACTTACAAGGCTCACCAATCATATGAACCAAGTTCTTAAAATTAATCAATCTCTCTCTGTGGAGAAAGATATACATAAACACACACACACACACACACACACACACACACACACACAGACACATCCTATTGATTCTGTTTCTCTAGAGAACCCTGACTAATTCAGTAAACACTGATTTCTACTTTCACCAGTGAGGAAAATGACAGCCTGAAAGGACTCATTCTCCTTCCTCACTACATCACATAGAAAAATGCCCTCAGGATTCACATTCCAGTCAGAGGGGCTCGGGTGGGAGTAGGAGGGTAATGAAGAGCAGGGAAACCTCATAACCACAAGCCATGCATCCCAAGGAGCCTTTTACAACACTGGCATCACACATGTACCCAGAGCCTTGATGTGCCCGAGTGATGTGCTTATCCTTTGTCTGGTCTCCTGATTCAGTTATTTTGGATAAAAGATATCAAATATTCCTACTAAATCAACAACATTTGAAGACGCTGAAAGAAAAGAAAATATAATTGGTAAAGAACAGAATTAAAAGATAAAAAGAAAAATAAACAAAAAATGATTTGTGTCAATTAAATAATGGTAGACTTTGCTTTGTTTGGGTTTTCATTGGATAGTCATCCATTCACTCCCTCAACAAATATTTATTTTGTACTTTATATTTTTATGGGCTCTTCTGGGTACTGGACAGTGCTATCTAGCTGAGGAGACACATACAAAATAGTACATGTGAAAAAAGACCAACTAAAGTCAAGAAAGTTGACATTTCAGCTGGGATAGAGGTATGAGTTTAACTAGCAGAGAAGACGGATGGTATTTCAGACAAAAGAGGTGACATTTCAGCTGGGATAGAGGTATGAGTTTAACTAGCGGAGAAGAGGGATGGTATTCCAGACACAATTTCTGACACAGTCAACTTCAATTCTATGTTCTATGTTGCTAAAAGTATATGTGTACAGGGAAGGCGCGGGGAGGCGGGGGCCTATGGCAGGATATGAAGCTGAAAGACCAGCTGGGGTTATGAAATGAGGAACAATACCAAGGACTTGGCCCTTCATTCTGCAAGTAATCAGAGTTATGAAGGAGGGTTCAGCTTTTTTACCAAGACCATTCATGGAGCTTATGTGCATATAAGGACAGCTGGGAATAGCTTGGTCAGCTGGACAGATATAACCACAGATAAATAAAATTATTTTAATGTTTGATGAAAATTAAACCTTGAATAAAAACTACACCTTAGGGGCTTCCCTGGTGGCGCAGGGGTTGAGAGTCCGCCTGCCAATGCAGGGGACACGGGTTCATGCCCCGGTCCGGGAAGTTCCCACATGCCGCAGAGCGGCTGGGCCCGTGAGCCATGGCCACTGAGCCTGCGCATCCGGAGCCTGTGCTCCGCAACGGGAGAGGCCACAACAGTGAGAGGCCTGCACACCGCAAAAAAAAATAAAAATAAAAAAACTAAACCTTAGTTATAATAATAACTGTTTATTATTAAAAGGCATAAAAGTATTTCATGTGCTCTAACTAAAAAAATTAAAGTTGAGTTTACACATACTTTTCAGTCCCAACTAAAAATCTATGGTCCAGAAAAGTTGGCAATTACTATAAAACCATTATTATGCAACAAATACATATGTGAAAGTTTTTCTCAAAAAAATGAAATAAAACTCAATTGGAGTTGATGTAAAGAAAATTATCATGGTAATAAAACATTTGTAGAATCTGTGTCCTAAAATATGAACTAAATATAAACCAGAGGGCAAAACATGGCTAAGGCCAGATCTTATAAATCACCAAAAATGGAAAAAGAACTGGCCTCAACTTATATATCTAAAGAGTGAAGTGGTCAAGAAAGGAATCCACAGTGAAGGAATATAAATTAGGACCTAAGAGATCATTCAGTCTCTTCTACCCTTTCATTCCCTACCCCGCTTTTCTGCTGATAGTTCTCTCTCATCATTCCTAAAAGGATTGTAGAGATCTTCATTCCAATAGTTCCCCTTCAATTTCACTTTAATTATGGAACTCTGCAATATCCCAGTATATAAAACAGATAAAAACATAAAGTTCAGGCTGAAAGAGGTCAGGGAGAGAGGGAGTTCTGGGGTACCCTAACTTGGATTCCAAGTTAGGTATTCCCCATCCCTTTGAGACAGCTCCATAAAGAGCCCTTAATTTTCCTCAGTAAAATGTGAAACACACTGGTCCTTGTCCAGATCTCTCAATTTACAAATGAGGAAACTGTAGCCTAGAGAGTTGCCTAAGAAAAAGACCCCTGTTTCCTAGTACTCCTGCTAAAACTAGAATGCTTTCTCTTCCTCATAATCTCTAAATTTCTGGGTTAAAAACAATTTCTAAATTTCTGGGTTAAAAACAATTTCTTACAAATTATTCTATAAGTTCACACCATCCCTCTATCTCAAATTCCTATTCAGAATTCATAGGTCAGTAACCATGAGTTTAATAAGTGCCTACTTGAGGCCAGATACTCTGCTAGGGACATGTGATCTGCTGTCATTTAACCATCACCAAATCCTCTGGAGATCTAGAAATTGGGCACAGAGAAGTACTTGAAACTTCCCAAGGTCACAGAGGTAGTAGATTGGAATCCTGGTCTATTTGACTCCTAAAGCCAAACCTCAGACTCTTGCACTTCTAATCCCAACCTTTCCCAAATCTTTGCCTATCTTTTCACAGGCTCCCAGAAATACAGAACTGTAAGGGATCCTGTCATTTCACACAGGATGTACTTCTTCATCCAGGCTTCTCAGGGAATACCTACCTCATGCTTCAGCCAAGCACAAAGGCATTATGCCTACCTTAAACCCCTAAACTCAGGCTTCAGAACTATAGAGATGCTCACCCCCACCCCCCTCCCCAAATCTTGAGAAAATCCTACAACTTCTTTTACAAGTGTGAGCTACATATATGTTCAGTTTCACGGAGAACAGGGAAGGTTAAAAACTCTAAATAAAAGGGCTACACGGGGCTTCCCTGGTGGCGCAGTGGTTGAGAATCCGCCTGCCAACACAGGGGACACGGGTTCGAGCCCCGGTCCGCGAAGATCCCACATGCCGCAAAGCAACTAAGCCCGTGTGCCACAGCTACTGAGCCTGCGCTCTAGAGCCCGCGAGCCACAACTACTGAGCCCACGTGCCACAACTACTGAAGCCCGCGCACCTAGAGCCCATGCTCCACAACAAGAGAAGCCACCGAAATGAGACGCCCGCGAACCACAACAAAGAGTAGCCCCCGCTCGCCATCACTAGAGAGAGCCCGCATGCAGCAACGAAGACTCAACACAGCCAAAAATAAAATAATTAATTATTTTTAAAAAATAAAAAAATTTAAAAAGGTCTACAAAATCAACTCTGAGCTGAACATGAGACAACAGGCTGGTAATTTAGGTTGAATAAATACTAGATATTATCTAATAAGATATTGGAAGTTTGAATTTAGGGGCTGCTTTGGGACAAAGGATGACTGTCACCTTGAAGTAGGTGCCAGAGTTGGGATTAAATAATTTGAATTTGGCGGGAGGCCAAAGGAGTTTTCATTAGGGTAGCCTCTGGAAGCAGAAGGCGTTGGAGTCACTGCTGTGGCCAATCACAGAAGAGAGTGTAGAGCCAGAACTGATAATAAATCATTGGTAATGGGAGGACAGAATTTAAACAGACTGGGGACCTGGGGCCACCATCTGTAAAGTGTAAGCCAAAGTTCAGACAAGTCCTAGGCATTAGGGGTCCGAAATTTCAGGTGAGCTCTGGTGCCTGGGAACCACGAAGCCAGTCCTCGCCACCCGCTCCGCCACCCCAAACCCCTTCCCCCTTACCTTCTGTTGGATGTAGTGAATCGAGTACTTCATGGCAACAGCGGGACGGGATCTGAAGCTGGTTGACAAGTGCAGGCTGCTGAGGGCCCTCAGGGCCGGCGGTACGGGTGTGGCGGCCCCAGGAGTCAGGAAAGCCAGGAGCAGGAGCAGGAGGGAGCGACGCCCCATGGCTCAGGCTGGCTGCTGCAGAGAGGGTAAAAGGGAGACTGGCAGATGCGCGCAGCCCGAGCCGGGCCCGCCCGCAGCTCCGCCCGCGGCAGACAAGCTCCTCCTCCCCGGGGGAAACCCAAAGCCACACCCCGCCCCTCAGCAACTCCGCACAAACCCGGGTCGCCCAAGCCATACAGACCCCGTCCCCGTCCCCGTCCCAGAAGGTGCCACCAGATTTTACTTCTCTCTTGTACCATCCCCTCTTTAGAGTCCACCTTTATTCCGGTCGCACTCTAATTCCATTGCCACAGCCTTGTCCTCCACAAATTCCATATAATAGTAATAATATCGATAATAGTATAGCCAACTAAAAATTGGTACTTGCCATCAGCCTCTACAAGGATTAAGTCACTAGCCACTGCAGCCTTGACCTTCAACACACCCTAAAAGGAGTTCAGGGTGATCAGGAATGAGGCACTCTGTGCTCTGGGAAAAACTAGCAGGTCAGGCCTTTCAGATATAGTTTCAGGAGGTTTTATGAGCCCAAATTCTTGCATCTTCTCATATCTAGAAAAGCACTAAGATCATCAATGGTGACATCTGCTCCTTGTGACTAGCAGCTAGCCTCTGCCAAAATGTGTGCTTGACTGTGCATACCCCCTTTCACTAAAATCATATGTAACACTGACCTTCCCCCCTACCTCTTTGGAGCAGCTCCACAGAGCTATCTGAGATGCTGTCTCTCGGGCTCTAGTCCTCATTTTGTCCCCAATAAAAGTTAACTCACAACTCTCACTGTGTGCTTTTTCTTTTTTTCCCAGTGGGCAGTACCATGACAATATATTGATGGTTCACTACAGCACTAGGCTTCGTGGCACACCATCTCATCTAACTCAACCATCCCACCTATTTTGTGGGTCCTGTATGATTGTTATTCCCATTTATAGCTGAGGAAACTGAGGAAACTCGAGAGGTGCTGGGACTTGCACTAGGGTCACTCAGGAGGCGGTGGAGCACTGGCTTCGCAGACCGCTGAGTGTGGCTCCTTTGCACCCCACCTCCATGATGTCAGCCTAACCACCTCCTATGGTACTCTGTTGGTGGGTCACCCCAAACCTCCGTGTAGCCCACACAGGCCATCCCTCACCGACAACGGAGGTCGCCCGGGAATCCCACTAGATCCAGGGCCCTTCTTCCACGTTACGCCTCCTTTCTTCTTCCGGCAACCCGCAACCGCTTCAAGCCCCGCCTTCCCCTCCCCCCGCCCCCCGGCAGTGCCATCCCTGGCCGGCAGAGGCCCCTTTTGTCTTCGCGGCTCCCCCAGCACCCACGTCCGCTTCTCCTTCCAGTCAGCCCGCTGAACCGCGGTCCAAGGGGCGCTCCCGCCCACCCCCACCCCTTCCTGGGGTCCCTACGCCCAGCTGGCTCAACGCTACCCGAAAACCAACTTTACAGACTGTACTAGTGCTCCCCCAGTCGGTAAAGAACCTTCGTCAAACCCTGTCTGACAAAAACGGTCATCCGCAAAAGCTCACAGGCTGTTGTGCTAAATCTCCACCATCGGCGGCTCCTTCTTCTGATTGGCTCTGAGGAAGGACGGCTATAGCGTCACTTCCGGCGGAAGGAAGCGCGGGAGATTCGATTGGAGGGCGCTCGTTTTCCGCTGAGTCTTGTGGATCTGCGTCACTGTGCTTCGCCCGGGCAAGGATCCCCGTCCTGTGCCTCAGGTGAGGAGCTGGGAGAGGTGGTTCTCGGGGAGCAAGGGCCGGAGACTCCTAACGAGACCCTTAACGTCGTTCTGAGTGAGACTCAGTGCATTCTATGTTGTTTTTTCAGGAGTCAGTCTCTTCTAGAAAAGGGCGGTTATGAGCGTAAAAGAGTAAGAAGGTCAATTATTTTAATTTGAGATGGTGCTGCTGCAGTCACTCAGCTAGCTTTTGTATGTGCCATCAGGTGGACACGGGTGAGCGTCTGGAACCGGACATACAGGGAGGAAAAGGTGCTACTTGCGACTTTTGAGTTGCTCGGAGATAAGTAGGCAGCTGGCTTTTCCAAACTGCTTTGACGACCCAGAGGGAAAGAGCTTAACTGAGCAGTGTGCTCAAACCAGAAACTTGAAAGTTTACTTTTTAAAAAAAAAAATTTTATTCAAGTATACTTGATTTACAATGTTGTGTTGATTTCTTCTGTACAGCACAGTGACTCAGTTATACACATATATTCTTTTTCATATTCTTTTCCATTATGGATTATCACAAGATATTGAATATCGTTCCCTGTGCTGTACAGTAGGACCTTGTTGTTTATCCATTCTATATATAATAGTTTGCCTCTGCTAATCCCAAACTCGCAATCCTTTTCTCCCCTATTCCCCCTCCCCCTTGGGAAACTTGAAAGTTTTCTAGGTGCCTTTCTTATCTCTCACATCCAGCCAGTCATACCAGCCTCTTGAATATCTCAGATCCATACACTTCTCGCCACTTTTACTGTCATTACTTTGGTTCAGCACGACTACTACATAACTATGCCAGTAGCCTCCCAGCTGGTTCTTCTTCTTTCAATCCTGTTACATTTCAATCCAGACACCACATTGGAGGCTGATAAAGCACAAATCTGATCTGGCATGCCCCATTAAAAACCTTTCCTTCAGCCCCTCCTATTTGCCCTCAGGTTTGAGTTTAACATGGTTCACAGGGCTCTTCTTGTCTTTCTGAGTTCCTCAAATGCACCATTATCCCTCACCTCCAGACCTCTTCTAAATCCCATCACCAACACAGCTAATTCTTACTCATTCCTTGGGTCTCCGTTTATGAAGCCTTCTAAGTTAAGAAGCCTTTCCTAACCCTGCAAGATTGGGTCACAAAGCACCCAGTAGTTAGTTACTCATTCTACAGATAGTTTTTAAATGCCTCCCTTCTCTGTTCCAAGAACTGCTAGGTACTAGGATTACAATGGTGACCAAGATGTGAGATTCCTGTTCTTTCTTTTTTTTTTTAATTTTATTTTTATTTTTGGTTGCATTGGGTCTTCGTTGCTGCACACAGACTTTCTCCAGTTGTGGGCAGTGGGGGCTACTCTTCATTGCAGTGCACGGGCTTATTGCGGTGGCTTCTCTTGTTGTGGAGCACAGGCTCTAGGTGCGCGGGCTCAGTAGTTGTGGCGCACGGGCTTAGTTGCTCCGCAGCATGTGGGATCTTCCCAGACCAGGGATCGAACCCATGTCCCCTGCATTGGCAGGCGGATTCTTAACCACTATGCCACCAGGGCAGTCCTAGATTCCTGTTCTAATGGAACTTAAACCTTTTATGGGTGGACTTAAGAAGAGTAAAGTGGAATTTGTTTGATTTGGGTTGGTCTGAGAAGGCCTCTCTGAGGAGTTGACAGTTAAATTGAGACCTAAAAGACAGCCATGCAACAGAAGAAAGGAAGAACATTCTAGAGTGAATAGGTTATGCCAAGACCTTAAAGCAGGAAAGAGCTTGGCATCTTAGTGTTCAAGAACCTAAAAAAAGACCAGTGTGGCTGGATCATGTTCAGAAAGAACAGTTTTATGAGATGAGTCTGGAGAAATGTTCAGGGACCAGATCACACAGTTAGGATTCTAATACAGCAGCATAAGCAGGAGATGATGGTGGTTTGGATTAAGCTGGTGGTAGAATATATTAGGGGAAGAGTGAATGACGGTTCTTATTTATTTATTTATTTATTTATGCTGCGTTGGGTCTTCCTTGCTTTGCGTGGGCTTTCTCTAGTTGCGGCGAGCAGGGGCTACTCTTTGTTGCGGTGTGCGGGCTTCTCATTGCAGTGGCTTCTCTTGTTGAGCATGGACCCAAGAACATGCGGGCCTCAGTAGTTGTGGCACGTGGGCTCAGCAGTTGCGGCACACGGGCTCTAGAGTGCAGGCTCAGTAGTTGTGGCGCACGGGCTTAGTTGCTCCGCGGCATGTGGGATCTTCCCGGGCCAGGACTCGAACCCGTGTCCCCTGCATTGGCAGGCGGATTCCTAACCACTGTGCCACCAGGGAAGTCCCAGAATGATGGTTTTTAGATGCGGAAATAGACTGAAGGGTGTCAAAAAAGACTGATGAATGTGATGTGGGACTTGAGGGAAAGAAAGGAATGAAAGATGACTTGACTCCTGGGTATCTGGCTTGAATTACTAGTTGGAGAGTACTGCCATTTACTGAGATGGAGAAAATTACTATTAAAGAGGTTTGAAAGGAAACTAACAATTCAGATTTTTTTTTTTTTTAGCCTATTAAGCCCTGAGTTGACTATGAGATATCCAAATACATTTGGCTGTCAGATAAGCAGTTGAGATATGGAAGTCTGGAACTTACACATATTGTGTACCTTTGTGTCACTTTGTTGGTAGTTCTACATTGTCTGTCTTAGCCAATAGATTATAAATTCTTTGAACAGAGAACCTGTTTTTTCTATCTGTAACCCTGTTCCCTTCCCCATCCCTAGAATAGTACTTTACCTATCATAAATGCAGTGGACAAACTGTGCATTATACTCACTAAGATTTTCCTGGCTAATGTTTTAAAAATATTTTTCACCAGTATTTCTCCAAATAAAAGAGGTTTTGTCTGATTTTTGCTTATTTAATTTTCTTATCTCCTGCCTGCCTCTCCCCTTTCCAGATTTTTCATGTTAACGTCAGAAAATCATTTCTCAGGGACTTGTTATGACTGCCTTTAGAAAATTAGACAAAGTATGTACCCTTTGAGGAGACCATTAGTTAGTCTTAATAAAGCAATTCAGAATACCCACCCTTTCCATAGCTGAGGACTCTGTCCTGTAAAATGTGAAACGGGAAATCTGAGAGCAGCAAAGTGACAAAGATTTTCTTGCAAAGCAAGAACAGTTTGGGAAGGAATGAAGAAAGGGAGAAGAGTTAGTCATATCTCCTTTTCTGTATGCCATTAGAAGTGGGGAGTAGTTTTTTAAAGGAGTGATTTCATCCTTTGGTCACAGCCTTGAAACAAATACAAATAGTTTGTGTGAAGCTTGAGCAAACAATGTAATGGACTAGAAAGACTGGTGAGCTACTCATCAGAAGGTATGAATTCCAGACCTGATGCTACCTGCTTCTTGACCTTTAATTAGTTACTTAATTTCTCTGAGTGGATCAGATAATCGTATAAGAGAGAGAACTGTAAAGCATTCAGAAGAATTTATGAGCCCAACCAGGTTATAAACTTCATTAAAATAGAATCCACATCTTACACTTCTTTTCACCACCCTCCCCATAGGCTAATTCACATTAAATACTTAATTAAATTTTTTCTCCATGATCTAACATTTAAGAAGAATTATTCTAGTAGACCAATTATTTTGGATTTTCTAATCTAGTCCAAAGGAGGAAAAAACTGTATCAGTGTGTGTGCATATATGAGCGTGATTTTTTTATAGGCTATTAAGTTACCTTCTAAAAACTTGGTAATGAGGGAATTAAGCTGAAAAGCCTTAATAGTAGTTTTCACGTGTAGGCAACGTAAGCCTTATTTGGAAACTTGTGAGACATGCAAATTCTCAGGCCCTCATCCCAGACTTAATGAAATCAGACTCTGACATTGGGGCCCATAAATCTGTGGTTTAGCAGTCCCTCCAGGTCATTTTGATGCACACTAAAGTTTGAGAACCCAAAGCATCTCTAGTGTGAAAAGGGTGCATCACCTGTGTTAGCATGATTCCATTAAATATTTGCTTCACCTAATGCCCCTTCTTCAAGTAACTTTGTTTATAATTTAGCTTAGTATGTTTTTTTTTAACATCTAGTTTTATCCAAAAGAAGATATGGGCTTAAGATGAGTTCCTTCCTTGTGACAGTAATTTTTTGTGATAAATTAGTAAAGCATCTTGGATTATAGTTCATCTCCCATGGCTAGAAACAGAGAAAGCAAGTAGTCCAGAGTATTCCATGTTAAATTAAAAATGCACTATAATATGTCCACCTGGACCCAGCATATTTTCATAAGCATAAGTCTATCAGAGTCTTCAGTCCTGGACATTGACTTGAGCAATCTCTGGCCGTCAAAACAGCCAACTGAGGTCCTAATTAATTCCCTAACATTTATACTTTTCTCCCTCTCTCTCCATCTCATTCTCCTGTTTCTACTTCTATATGTGAGAGATTAAGAGGACCCAAGGTTTTTATTATATTTATTGATTTTTCTAATTTAAAAAGTAATACATTTATGAAATATTTAAAATATTTAAATAAGAAATATTTAAAATGGAAATAAAAATCACCTTTAATCTGACAACTCTGAGAGAAAGTACTTTTTAAAAGAAGGTTATCTGTGTGCCTAACTATTCTCTTTCTCCCCATCCCCGCCAAGCTAAGACTAGATCAGTCCCCTTGTTGTATTTTCTCATGGTATTCTGTACTTTTTCTTTATAGAATTTTCCACAATTTCAGTTTTTTGGTGTGATTATTGGTCACTATAAGTCTAGTGACCAGGTAGGGACCTTGTATATTTTGTCCATCTCTTATATTATTCCCATCACCTGGTATTTATCAGCTGTACAATAAATGATTGATACATAAGTAAATATATTGGACTTATTAAATTGGAATATGGTTTGCTGACTGTGATGGAACTGAAAGTAATGTAATGCAATATCACCATCCTTCCCAACAAAATCAAGAAGAAAGATAAACTGCAATAGATACCACATATGGAATTGTTCCTAAGTCTGTGATCATGTTTTCCTAACTTTAATATTCGCTCATTCCTGATGCTTCATTCAGTTATCCATCAAACATTAATTCAACATACTTTAAGTCAGGCAGTAGAGAGAGAGGCAAAACAAACTAGATGACAAGAATCATAAGGAAATACTATGAAAATAACAAAAGGAATAACTAATAGTGACTGTCTAAAAGGATCTTATTGCATTTTTTTCACCAGCCAATGAATGGAAAGTCTTTTAGCCATTTGCTGGAATTTACCAAGTGAAACGCAAATAGTAAAAATACTTCAATGACCTTTTTCATTTCAGTTCTCAAATTTATTTATTTCTCCACTAGAGGGCAGTAAACCCTTAAATAATGACAATTTAACCTTCCTTCCTTTAAAAATAACAGCAGTTAGTGCTTGCACAATTAATTTAGAAATTAATTCGCAAATATTTCTGCTTATATATGTTTTTCATTTATAGGTGACATGATAGACCAGGTCTCCATCTTCATGAAACTTTAAGATTAATGGGGGTAGAACCAACAAAAACAAGTAAGCATGTATCATCTGATATATAATTTTCATGATTGCATATATCACGAGCACGATTAGTACCATGAAGGAGTAAACTGTGTGATATCATAGAAACTAAGAGGAAGGAAGTATTTACCTGAGATGAAATGGGGCTCTCTAAGGGGTAACATTAAAGATTGAAGGATGAGAATGAGCCAGCTATTTGAAGTACTGAGGGAAGAGCATTTTAGACAAAGAGAAAGGTAAGCACAGAAGCCTAAGAAAGATTATTTGGTGTGTTTGAGGAGCAGAAAGAAAGCTAGCATGGCTTGAAGTGCAGTGATTAAGGGGGTGAGTGGTACAAGGTGAGGTCAAGGAGGTGGGGCTAGATGAGCTAGGGCCTGACAGGCATTGTGAGGAATTGAGGCTTCATTCTAAACTGCAAGATTTTAATCAGGTAAAAGACGACATTTTCAGGAGGGAGTTTTGCCCTGTTTTATCTCTCCTAGCTCATAGGCAGGTGTACCACCTTGTTACACCCTACCCCAAACTGGATTTTAGAGGAAGTGTAGAGGGAGGATGCCTTTGCTGACATACATTCCATCATTTGTTGCATTGGTAAAAGGAACTTGAGGTAAGTAGCACTAAAAATAGCAGTGTTCTCTGGCCTTTTCTTTCTGCCTTTTCCTTGTATCCTGTATCACCTTCTCTACCTTGTCCTTAGAGATTGCCATGTAGCCTAAAGTGACAGCCAAATCTAGGAAGACATATCTGCTTTTGGTAGAACCTTATGAGTCATGTATACCTAAGGGTTCAAAAACAAGGATAACAACAAGAATTAAGCAGAGTTAGATTTTTTTTTCTATGCCCGCTTTAATAACATAGATCGGTGATTTATGTAAATCCATTTATCTATAATCTTTGTACGTTTCCATCTTACTGCCTTAGGTGGCAAGATTTTATTTTCACAGGAATATTTTGATTGGTAGACAGGATTAGAAACATTTTAAGATACCCATTCCATAATCACATTTCTAAATTCGTGATCATCCTCAGGAGGAGCTATACCTAAAAGATTCTTTTATGATTTTGAAACTGATGACTTACACTTTGTCAAAATTTGCTGATGCCAGTCTCAGAAACAGTTTCACCCATTTGCAGAAATTGAAAGCTTTTGCCATGTGTTTACAAATGAAAATTTATTGGTATAGCTTTATCTTTAACATGTACAGAGATTTTTATTTCAGAGCATTTATATTATGCTATAAATAAGCTAATCAATTTTAAAAATTTTGATAAACCAACATTTGAGTTTTTAAAAGGAAAGTATAAAAGAGGCGAACTGCTATTTTATTGTTTTACTTCTCTGACGTGTTTTATACAAGGCTCATAAAGCACTTTGAACTCTCATTTGACCATGCAACATTTTTATTTTTCTATCTGTACACTCTAAATTGTCTTTTTTTCCCTCTTCAAGCTGTGTAGAAATGTACATACTGAAATCTAATGAAGTGATTTTTTTTTCCAGCTGAAAAGAACTATTTCCCACCAATTTCGTTTCTTTTAAACATTCCTGTAAGTTCATTTAAGTTCCTTTCTATTAATAGTGGAAACAAGTTCTATATAGCTCTTCTTATAAAGATGTTGAAAGAAATTAAATGATACCTTTCTTGAATTACTGGGGTGGAGCATTTATTCAAAAACAGAATATTTGCTTGAACTACTCTGTTTTAAATCTTATTTTCTTAATTAAACAGAAAAAGAAAATTAGTTTTCCGATACACTAACATTTACTACAAAAAAAAAACATCTATTGACTTTGCAGTGAAGTTTAAGTGATTTTCCTAAGAAATGAATTACACACATGCAATTAAAGATTTGCCATTCATCCCATGGTTATTTTGTTTTTCAGACCACTGTGAGGACACATGAATAGAAGAAGAAAATTTCTTCTTGCCTCCGTTCTTGCTCTCCAGAATTCTAGTTTTATATATCCTTCATGTCAAAAGTGCTGCTCTCGAATACTCCTGGTCTCCAAAAGGTAAAAATAAAGCCTGAAAGTGTGAGAAAGAAAATGCAAGTGTACACTGTAGATTTCCTATGGCTCAAAGGCAAGTAAGGATTAAATTTGTATCAGGACGTAAGATTCTCTTAGATTGGTTCTTCTGTAAATCCTGGAATAGAATTGGCTGGTAATCCTCTATTACTAGAGGGATGTTTCACATTATCTCCAAGTCTTTACTAAGTACCTGCTTCAGAGAAGAAAACTAATTTCTCAGAGAGGAAGTCACGAGCCTGATGCAAAAACTTAATACACTTCTGGGATATCCCTGGAAATAGTGTAGGGGTTTTTTGTTTGTTCATTGTTTGCTTATTTTTGCATAATCTCCAGATTATTTTTTAATAAATGAATAAACTCCCTGAGAACAGGGACTTTGTTATTGTAACCTCTGTATCCTTCAGCACCTAGAACTGTGCTTGGCACATAATACTTTATTATGGTGCCCAGATTCAGGCCAACTAGACCTGAGAGCCTAGGATTCTTCTCTGATCTTTATAGAGTACAGGTGAGAGGTTAGGGTTGGAGTTCCTTAAGAATACATTCTCTCTTCCTAGGGGTGAGAATATCTAGTAAGTACCTAGTAGTATGTAAGTAGAGTAGTAGGCCAGCAATATGCTTAACTAGTCTTTTTTGTCTAGTTAGCATTGTATGGGGAGGAATTGACAGTTCCAACCCACACCTGGACTCTTAAGTCATCCTTCCAGTAGTTTTCACTATTTCTTTATTAAGCTATTCTTTCAAGTACTCATTTGTAAATTGAGAGAAAGAACCTATTTGTGTTATTCATCATTAAATCCTCAGCATTCAGCCTATGGTTTAGTTCATAGAAAATACACAATAAATGTTAAATGAATGAATAAATGACAATGTGATAGTGTCTAGGTTGTCTTCGATCTAGACTTAGCTTCACTCATTTTCAGGTTCCTACCTATTTTCTGAAAAAACTAAAACACAGGGACTGTTTTCCTTTGATCAGGACCTATTCTTAGAAGCAGTGTGGTAAAATGGAACGATTTCAAGCTTCGGAAAACACAACAGGGTTGTAGATAGGCTCTGGCACTTGATAGTTGTATGATCTTGGGCAAGTATACTTTACCTATTGCATTATATCCTGGTGATTAAAAAGCACAGTTCTCTGGAGCCAGACTGCCTGGGTTCAACTCTCAACCCTGCCACTTAAAGCTTTGTAGCCTTGGGCAAGTCACTTAAATTATCTGGATCTCAAAATGGGGAAACTAATAATATCTGCTTCATAGGATTGTTGTGAATTAATAAATGCTTCAAACATTGTGTGATACATAATAAGTAATATATAAATGTGAAACATTTTTAAAACTGAGTTTTTTCCCCCAAGTCATTTCTTTTAAAGATAATCTATAACAACCATTTAGGTTGAACAATACTGCCATTTTTACCTCTTTAGACTGGTAATAACAATAGATAACATTAATGAATGTTTACTATATGCTACACATGGTACTAGGAACTTTGTAAGCATTATATCTTTTAATACAACAGCCCTGTGAGGTGATGCTACTGTTAATGCCAACTTTCAAAGGAGAAAATTAAAGCTTAGAAAAGTAAAATAAATTGCCCCAAATCACAAAGCCAGATAGTTAGTGGCAGAAACATATTCAAGCCTAAACAGTCTGACTGCTATCTAGATCCATAATTACTATATTACCTCTAAATTAGCAGTGAAATTTGTATCCAGAATGATACCTCCCGCTCTCTTTCCCAGAGTTTAAGATGCCCTCAGAAAACTGAGCTCTAATTGGACCATTTAGTCACATAAAATCCACAGCACTTTGTCCTTGCCTGTGGAAATGTAGTCCACAAAAATATAGCCTCTCCTCTACAGATATTACATTAACAGTGCTACACAAAGTCTATTCCCATAATTTCCAGTGCTTATCTTTTCTACTGTTATCTCTGCTTTCCTTTTTTCTTACCTGGAGTCAGTTGTAAGCCAGCACAGGAAACAGAAATTCCTCACTGCTGCAGCACAGCAAGTTTATGACAGAGGAATTCCACACTGTAGCCTTTGCAGAAGATTTTAGAGACAGTGAAGAACAAAAAGACTGCTCCCTAAAAGTTTTTCTTGAACCCCAAATCCTTAGTGACAACCACCATAATACGTTTTGTGTTTTATGGGATTAACTTTTTTCTCTTAACCTCCAAGATTAGAGCAGTGGTGGTTTTCAAATTACTGTTCTGCAGAGCCTTAGGGTTCTATGCTTCTAGAAGGAGATAGGATAAGAGAAGTAATAGTGGATTGTGCTGACTAGTAGGTAGGGCTTTAGGGCCCCCACTTTAGTTTCAACAACAGCTCCATTCTCAGCCTTGAATTAGGGTTCCAAATTAGATTTCTTTTCAAAAAAGATTCCATGACATAAAGATACAGATAAAGAAATAAAAATGTAAAAACTATATGTACAGTTGACCCTTGAACAACACGGGGCGCCAACCCTCTACACAGTATAACTTATAGTTGGCCCTCCATATGTGCAGTTCCTCCATTTATGCAGGTCCTCCATACCTGTGGTTCCTCCATATGCACAGTTCCACATCCAAGAATTCAACCAACCACAGAATATATAGTACTATATAGTATTTACTCTTGAAAAGATCCATGTATAAGTGAACCTGTTACAGTTCAGACCTGTGTTGTTCAAGGGTCAGCTGTATAAAAGTTAGTTTGGTCCTTCATTATCATATTCATATATATGTGAATATGTATATATATATATGTACACATTTGTATATGTGAATATGGTAATCTCATATGAAGGAACAAACATATATATATGGTTTTATATATGTATGGGGGAGGTGTATGTACTCCCAAAAATTATGAGCAAGAAAGGGGATTCATTTGTCCATATAAGCAATCTGGCCAGGCCAAACATGTAAATTGCCCTTCTGATTCACTTAAAGGAACCCATTATCCCTTTGGTCTAGAAATCTGTCTCTGCACT
Organism: Pseudorca crassidens; assembly: GCF_039906515.1. Classification (NCBI taxonomy): domain Eukaryota; kingdom Metazoa; phylum Chordata; class Mammalia; order Artiodactyla; family Delphinidae; genus Pseudorca; species Pseudorca crassidens. The sequence goes on from NC_090304.1 coordinate 60,984,338, forward strand.
AAGAACTTTCTTTTCCTGTTATTTTTTAATATTTTTCATTACCTTTACCTGTGAAATATGTAAAATATTGTGTGTTATGGTTATGTGTGCAGTTTTCTGGGAGAGAAGAGAGTCCATTGCTTTCATCAGATTTTCAAAGAGTTACTAATCTCATCAATTTTTCTACTTTGGGGCTAAATATAAGTACACTAACCTAGAAAAATAAATGAATGAAAGAATGTTTTAACTGGTATCAAACAAAAAAGGTAGCAAATATAAGTATTATTTTAGATAGATCCTTTCAGAGGCTTCTTGGGGTCAAAACTTTTCATAATAATTCTAAGGCATAATTTGCCTTTTCACTCTCATTCTCGTAAAAGTGCATAGTGGAATTTTCCAGAGGCTCCATGACATGTGATATCACAGCAGAGTGAGCAGAGAAGGAGGTATGAGAATCCAGCTGTCTATTAAGACAGACATTAAATAGGTTTGCAAAATATAAAGCAATGCCACTCTCTTCTCACTGATTTATTTTGGAACACATAGTTATTTTTTGTAAAAATATGTTCTTTTTGTTAACTATGCAATGGATCTATTTTTTAAGGTATTAATAAGTATTTTTTAGAATTCTCACTTTCATTTAACTTCTCATTTTCAATTGGAAATATAGATAGATATTACCCACATAAGCAAAAGCTCTTTGGTATTCTCAATAATTTTTAGGAGTATAAAGGGTCCCTGAGACCAAATATGTTTGAAAACTGCTATTCCATAACAAATGACATTTTGGAAATAGGGGTGCCTCTAGAAGTTAAATCAGAGGACTGTGATTTCAATGTGTTGTCTCTACCCTTGCTTCTCAAAATGTGGTCTGAGGAGCAGCTGCATCGGCATCACCTGGGAGCTTGTTAGAAATGCAGAATCTTGGGCCTTGTCCCAGACTTAGTGAATCAGTATCTTCATTTTAAGAAGATCCCTAGGTGATTGGTATACATACTGAAGTTTGAAAAGCTGTGATCTGTATTACTCCATACTAACATTTATTTCAATTCAGACTTATTCCCAAAAGGATTAAAGGAAACTACATAAATATCTTCATTTTATATATAACATAAAAGTATAAATAATTTAGTGTATATATGCATTAATGCTAATAATGCATTAATACTAGTCTTTCTTAGGCTATCATTGATACTCTGTATTTGTAAGGTAGTTCATTATTAACCATACTGTTCTTACAGTTATACAAGAAAGAACTCCAGGCAAGGAATCCAAAGCCTTGGATTTGGTCATAAAAATCACTAACTTTGTCACATTGGGCAAAAATTCACCCCAATTTCCCAGTTTGTGAATGGGAGTAAATGCCTTGTTTATGTATCAGAAGGAAATAATGTATGTTGAAAACATTTGTAAACTGTAAAACACTGATGCACATTAATTGTAAGATTTGCTAAGAATTTTACATTAGATCTGAATGCGTTATTAGTACATAATTTTTAAAGAAGTTCTAATATATATTTAAAACACTTAATTCATTTCACTAGAGCTTGGTACTAATGAGGTTTTATGCCCCAGTAAGTCGATTACCTTCACTTCCTTCTATGGCCAGACTACAACACAAACTCCAGCCAATTTGGTTAAGATTCTATGAATGGATTGGCACAGATCCATCATCAGTGTGGAAGAAAAAATTAATAATTAGCGCAGATGTAATGATGATGAATCAGTAACTTCTTTTTTTAATTTATTTATTGTTTTTATTTATTTATTTTTTTGGCTGCGTTGGGTCTTCATTGCTGCGCGCGGGCTTTCTCTAGTTGCAGCGAGCGGGGGCTACACGGGCTTCTCACTGCGGTGGCTTCTCGTTGCGGAGCACAGACTCTAGACGCATGGGCTTCAGTAGTTGTGGCATGCGGGCTCAGTGGTTGTGGTTTGCAGGCTCTAGAGTGCAGGCTCAGCAGTCGTGGCACATGGGCTTAGTTTCTCCACGGGCTTAGTTTCTCCGCGGCATGTGGGATCTAGCCAGACCAGGGCTCGAACCCGTGTCCCCTGCATTGGCAGGCGGATTCTTAACCACTGTACCACCAGGGAAGCCCCAGTAACTTCTTATATGAAGGATTAACCTTTGTTCAAGAGTCACCTTGTGAGCCATGGAATTCAGGCTCCCCCTAGTGGCTGTCTGGGAGCAATCAAATTTATACAACTGTCTCTAACATTTTCTATGCACATTTTTAAGCCAGATCATTAGCGACATGAAGAAAAAACAGTTCTAGGATTAACCATTACCATAAGATGTTTTAAGGGGTCAATTTGTTAAATTAAGAATGTGAAAAATGGATAGCAGAGTTCTAAGATATTGCAAACAACTAGAAAAGAGGGGAAGCATAAGTAGAAGTGACGGTAACCATCACAATACTTAATATAATTATGAGGGAGAAGCAGGCTAAACACATTAATTTGACAAGATCTGTACTAGATTCTTTCTTTACTTTCTTTTCTTATACTTTGTCTCATTTTATCCTTCTTCAATCCTGGATTTCACAGGTGAGGAAATCTAAATTTAAGGGATTTAGTATCTATCCTAAGACCAGACTGCTAGTACATAACAGTAGTGTTATACTTGACACACAGTAGTTTTGTTTTTTTATAAATTTATTTATTTATTTTTATTTTTGGCTGTGTTGGGTCTTCATTGCTGTGCGTGGGCTTTTCTCTAGTTGTGGCGAGCGGGGGCTACTCTTCATTGCAGTGCACGGGCTTCTCATTGCCGTGGCTTCTCTTGTTGCAGAGCACAGCCTCTAGGCCTGCGGGCTTCAGTAGCTGTGGCTCGCGGGCTCTAGAGCACAGGCTCAGTAGTTGTGGCACACAGGCTTATTTGCTCCGCGGTAGAGGGATCTTCCCAGACCAGGTCTCGAACCTGTGTCCCCTGCATTTGCAGGCAGATTCTCAACCACCGTGCCACCAGGGAAGCCCATACACAGTAATTTTTGATAAGAAAGAATTTGGCCCAAAAAAAAAAAAAGTGTTTGATAGAATTCAAACTTGAAAAAAAGAAAACCAACTAATGTCTAAACATGACCTAGGCCATCTTCACTATTAAACATGAACCACCACCACCACCCCCCAAAAAAAAGAATGCCTTTGGCCATAATTGCCTTACAAACAAGTTAAACAAGATGTTTTGTACCTATTTTTTGTAATCTAATAAATTCTGAGCATATTTCAATGAACTAAATTAAAGAAAGTAAAGTTATTCTTATAATAGTGAGAAAAATATGACTAGGTACTTTGTGTATAAATATTTATTAAATGTTTTGAGATTATTCATTGTCCTTTTAACAGAAGATAGACTCAGGTCTTCTGTTGGTGTGGTGCTTGCTTCATTATATCTAGTTTGCCCCCACCCCCAACCACAGACTATAATATGCCTCATTTGTTAATGATGACTTAGCTACCCAGTAACAACCAACCAGCCACCCTCCCTCCCCACACCCCTCTCTCTCCCCACATACACACACACAGTTTTCCTTCAATTTCTATCAATTTGGTGCTACTTAATTTAAATCAGTAAAGTAACTGTTATGAGTAGAGAAAATTCAAAAGAGCTTGATCTGAAATCGTTTAAGAAGGATGTAACTTGTACATTTTGTACATAAAATATTATTTTTAATCTTTACTTTTCCAGATTTGTTTTACATCATATTAAAAAAAAGTAAGTGAACGTCTCTATGCTTTTTTTCCTCCACTTTTCCAGGTCTAATTGTCCAAAATGTGGCTCTACTGGTGAAGCTGAAAATGCCAGTTACAGATATAAGCTTGCCTTAAAAGTTGCAGAATCAAACAAATTATTTGGTATTACTGTATTTGGAAGCTGCTTAGATGCATTTTTTGGTCTTACAGCCACTGGTTTGCACAGGTAAGAATATTTAAACATTCTTTTTCCTAGCTACTACTTTAGTACATCAATAGAATTTGAAGACGTGGGGTTTTTTTGGGTTTTTTTGTTTTATTTATTTTTGGCTGTGTGGGGTCTTTGTTGCTGCTTGTGGACTTTCTCTAGTTGTGGTGAGTGGGGGCTACTCTTCGTGGCAGCATGCGGGCTTCTCACTGTGGTGGCTTCTCTCTTGTTACGGAGCACAGGCTCTAGGCGCACGGGATTCAGTAGTTGTGGCGCACGGGATTCAGTAGTTGTGGCGCGCAGGCTTCAGTAGTTGTGGCTCACGGGCTCTAGAGCGCAGGCTCAATAGTTGTGGCGCACGGGCTTAGTTGCTCCGCGGTAGAGGGATCTTCCCGGACCAGGTCTCGAACCCGTGTCCCCTGCATTGGCAGGCGGATTCTTAACCACTGCGCTACCAGGGAAGCCCCCAAAGATATGTGTTTTTAAGGTAATATGCATTTAGTAAAAACAGATGATCACTCGACCTCAGATCATCAGTTCATTTAAAAGATAATCAAGTGAGAAATAGAAAGATGTTTATTTACTGAATACCTATTGTGATGATGTTAAACCATGCTCCAACCAAACTGTAATTAGACTATTAAATTACAAAACTCTAATCCAAGTTAGAGAAATATATAATAAGAAAGTAGGGCTTCCCTGGTGGCGCAGTGGTTGGGAGTCCGCCTGCCGATGCGGGGGGCGCGGGTTCGTGCCCCGGTCCGGAAGGATCCCACGTGCCGCGGAGCGGCTGGGCCTGTGCGTCCGGAGCCTGTGCTCCGCGACGGGAGAGACCACAGTGGTGAGAGGCCCTCATACCGCAAAAAAGAAAAAAGAAAAAAAGAAAGTAAAATTGTTTCAAACTGAAGGATTTTTCAAATCAAGTGGCTAAGGTCTTTTGAGGTGGAAGAAGCTATTTGAAGGAATATTTGCATATCAGAAATTGAATTTTGTCATTTATTTCATTTGCATTGCAAGTTCATCTGCATAGTTTGACCTGTTAAGATGTTCTGAGAATGTAAGGAGATATGTAAGCAACTGAAGCTTTTTCTCCCCTTCAATCTTCTGCCCTCCTCCCCTAATACTTAATAGAGGAAATCTCTGTTCATCTCCTTATAGTTGAGAGCAAAGCGATTTGAAGAAAGGGAGGGCCAAGGGACCACAGCGAGGATTGCCAGCGACGAGGAAAGACTTCCCCCTCTGCTTTGAGGAGAAGGGTTAAAGATCCCAGCACTACTCCCACTGACACTTTTAGAATAATTGCTGGGCCTGATTACTAGGCAGGCATCTACTTTATTCACATTTGATCAGTTGTTTTTGTCTTTCTAGGCTATAAGAACCTAGAGGGAACAAAATGCTTAGCTCTTAAAGTCACTTTTTTTTTCCCCCTATATGTAACTCAAAAGTTTCATGCTGTATTTTCAAACTAATTGTGTCGTCTTTGTGGAAAGTTAAAATTTCAAAGCTTATCTCTTCCCATTTTTTATTTTCTTTCCAATCAAGGTACATTCAAGATCGTAATGAAATTCCAGAAACACTGGACAGTGATGCAGCTCAGACCCTATTAACTAAAGCAGTTGAAACTTGCTTTGTTGGACAAAGCTTTATTTTTGGAGTGACGGTAATTGAGACTAGCTTTCTTTTTATTATTATGCTAACATTTCCATTGTAATGAAATGATTTTAATTTTCTAAATAGTTTTTAGGAGTCATAAGTGTGAGAGCCTGTGGAAGCACTTTAAGCTTTGTAAAAATAGGCTATAGGTGATCTGTTAAAATACCATGTATGACAACTTCCTCTTTCAAAAGTTAGAAGAGCCCCATTCAAATGCATTCAGAACTTTAAAAATCTAAATTTATTATAAATTCACAAGTGTTAGATATTTTGTTTTGATATTTGGTATTTACTGTACCCTCTAAATTCAGTTCAGGTTCTGTAGTAAAACTTTCGTCAACTCTAGCTTTTTAATCTTATCTATGAAAGGAGAAAGAGGGAACTAACCTTGAAGGCAAAGTAACTGAGTGTTGATAACTGTAAGAATAGGTTAGGAAGGATCATCTTAAATAATTATAAAAGTGACTATAGAAAAAGTCCAGAGAATGTGCTGACTGAAGGAGTAATCGTTATCTGTCTCTTGTATGCTAAAGGGAACAAAATCAGTATTTTGCCTACACTGCAGTCAGTGTTTTAAAAAGCGGAATACAGCACTTCACAGCTGAACAGTGAGAAAACCCAAAGGGAAGATGAAATCAGAAGCTACAGAGGTTTTCTTTCTTAAAATCTCAGATGGCTCTTTTTCTTCTTTTTTTTTTTTTAAAGTGAGAACATTCCTTTAAACACTGAAAGCTTATGGAAGCTAATGAGAAATATAATAGTAGTTACCATTTATTGAGCAACTACTATTTGCTAAGCAGTATAGTTTTTTGTGTGTTATTGCTAATACAGTAATCCTGCATTTTTATCCTTATTTTATAAATGAGAAAACTAAGGCTCCTAATAACTTGTCCAAAGTCCCAACACTCGGAAATTTTAGAACCAAAATTTAAAGACAAGTCTCTTTACTCCAAGGTTTACTTCCCCATAATTTCAATTCCTCTAGCGTTAAACCCTATAACTCTAGAGGAATTGAAATTACAGGGGTGGGGGTTATAGTTGCATCTGTTTTTAACCTTTTAAAACCCTGTTTCACATTTGAGTCAAAGGAAGAAAATATTATTCTGATTTAAATTCATTTACTTCTTTCACAGAATTTTGAAAGCCAACATCGACAAGGTTCAGGTTCCAGTAACCTCTTAGAGCAGTGCTCAGACCACAAGAGAGAAGTTAAAGCGCTAGTAGCTTGCCAGATTGTTCTACCAGACCCAGGTGTCGTAGGCTTCACTGTCATTGACTATTTCCATCGGCTTTTGCAGCTTTCTGATATCAGGAAACTTCGCTGTGGCTCCCAGGCACCTAATAGCCACCTACTTGCTTTAGAAAATTCAAATAGCGATGTCAGCAGCATATGTGGCCCTGACAGCAGTTCTTGTTGTTTTGAGTCCCATGGCAGCGATGATTTTTCAGGATTCTGGCAGCTATCACTTGAACTGACTTCCGTTGTTTCACAACTAACAGATGATGATGATTTTTCAGCTTCAGAACAAAGCGAGGCCATTGATACTCTTCACCAGAACAGAATGTGCATCTCCTCTGCAGAGGCCACTGGTTCCAATAGCTGCCATGATACCATTCAGGGTTTATGGAGCCCTGTTTCTTATATGGATCAAAATAGTGCAGCACAAAAGCTGGGTGAAGAACTTGGCTTACAAGCTGATCAGCCAAGTGCGGTTCATAGCAATCATCATGAAATTGGAGTTCCTGGTTCTAATTTATTCCCTTTGAAAGTGCAAGAGCCCCTTGAGCCAAGTAATACAAAATCCTTCCACAGTGCAGTGGAAGTTAAAAATATATATTCCCAGCGTGAGCTAACATGTCACCAGTATCATGATGTAGATACCCCCGCTAGCTTTCAGGAGAGATCTGTGTGTTGTCCACCTTCATCACTCAGACTTGAAGAGATAGCTGGGGGTTCTCAGGACTGTGACCCTGAGATCTGGGCTGACCTTCCACTCTCTGAAAGCCTAAACAAATTTCTGGCAGCTATCGAAAGTGAGATTGCTATAACCCAGACAGATGGCAGTAGCAGGAAATGTCATCTAGATAATGACGTCAGTAAATTACATGCAGACCACAGCAGGATATCCGTGACTCCACAGAGAACTACTAGATCCTTGCATGCACCACCTGTAGGCTTAAGATCACCACAAGCAACAGTCAAAGCAAACTCCAGCAAAAATAACTTCCTTTCCAACTGTGAAGCAAATCCAAGTCCTAGCGTTCATAAGGAGTCACAACCAGAGAACACAGTAGAGACTATCTCTATAAGTAGTAGTGAAAGAGGCATTTCTGAAAATCTTCTACCAAATGTTTATCTGTCAGTTCTGTTTCCATCTTCAAAAGGCTCAGGCACAACAGTTACTTTTAAGTCTACCAGAATTCCACCACATGAGGCTGAAATTTCAATTAAGCACGATACTTCAGAGACTGACCATTCTTGTCTCAATAGCAAATATTTTAATGGATGTGGAGAAAAATCACTATCCGAAATGAGTGAAAAGTTGACAACTTTGAGTTCTAGGAGATATAATGATGTTTCCAACCTTCACAACTTAGAAAATAAACAATACTGTAGGCGGCCAAAGAACCAGGGTGACAGTTTGACAATTTGCAGGAAACTCACATATCCTTTAGAAGCTCTTTGCAGTATGCCAAATAGAAGTACGAACGCATTGAAAGAAATGTCTTATGAGCACACTGGTAATAACCTAACAGCAAACTGTTCTGCTGGTCATGAAGGTGGCTACAATGCTTCTGCTGATCTCTTTGATGATAGTCCTAAAGAAATGGACATGGCAACGGAAATGACCCAAAAGTCACAGGATATTTTGTTACAGTGGGGAAAGTCTTTGGCAGAAAGTCATCATACAGAATCTGATTTTTCATTGAGATCATTCTCTGAGAACTCCAGCCAGTCTTCACAAAAATTATCCTTGCAAAACACATCTGCCTCTCTGTATCTAAAAACATGTCCCTCTCCACCTCATTTTCAGTCAGATTCAGAATATGATTTTGAAGATAGCCAAGACTTTGTTCCATGTTCACAGTCAACTCCAGTTATAGGATTCCACCAAACTAGAATTCATGGAATGACAGGAGCTTTCAAAAAATTACCTGCCTTTTATTTGGACCTTGATGCTAACTATAAAAAGACAAGGATTTCCACTGTAAATGATGCACAGCAAACCACCCCAAGCTGTCCAAAAAATATAAAGACAACCAGCCAGAAATCCAGAAGCCCTACTATATCTAGTATTACACAACCAGAGATCTCCAACAACTGTCCTGTTGCTAAGTACCTTGAAACTGATTTTGATGAATGGGTCCCTCCTACCACACAAAAAGTATTTCCTTCAGAAATGCTTGGATTCCAGGCCATGGGTCTAAGGAAATGCCCAGCTGCTTATAATTCTCCTGATCAAAAAGAGTTACCAAGAAAAAAACTGAAATATGTCAAACAAAGAACTGATAAATGCTTAATTAAGAAAAAGTTAAATTTGAAGAATATGCTTACAGCAGCAGAACAGAAATCTCCTGACTATAACAGTACAGGGTTAGGCTGGATTTTCAAGGAGTCGGTTTTGGGACTTGCTTCGCATTCAGAAGTCAAATGTTGCCTTCCATTTTCAGAAGGTTGGTCACCTTCAGTGCCTGAAACTAAAAGTGCTTGGTCTCCTGAATTGTTCTCATAAAATGTCACCTGAACCCAATTTCTGAGCTTTTAAAGGTAAGTCTGTTTGGAAACTCTTGCCTCCAGTGTCATGGAAAGCATTCTTACCATTTTGAACACTTGAAGAGAAGCAAATAGAAAAGAGGTGCTGTTGTGCCTTTTTATATGGGGGGAAGCCATTGTTCTTCCCAGTGTTTTATCCAGAATACTTTGATTTCAGATAATTTGGCACTTTATCTTATATTATTGATTGTACTTATGTAATATTGTCAGTTTTGCTTATTGAAAGTATTTGTTAAAATCACACATACATTCAGAAATAAAACCTTTGCAAACCAAAACTTAAAGTCTTTCTTAATTGTTCAGCTTAGATCAGAAAATGTCTACCATGTATTAAGCCAACTACTGTTCTGAGTTTGTGATACAAAGCTACAACGCCACTGATCTTAAAAGATTTTAGTCTACTGGGTAAGACAGAAATACAATGGACAATTTCAATACAATGCAGTAAATGCGATGATAGAAGTTTTTAACGGATATTAAATTTATGTTGCTCTGGGAGCATGGCAGAGAATCAGTTAACCCAGCAGCATCTATGGGCTGGGGATAAGAAGAAAGGTCAATAAAACCTTACAATTTAGAGGTAAATGTGAAACTGTCACTATTTTATCCAGTAATTATTTGTTGAATGCTTACTACATGCCAGGCACTATGCTAGATGCTGGGAATTCAAAAATGAAAGTCAAGCTCTTACCTCAGAAACTCATGGTCTAGAAGAGTAAACAGGTCTCTGATAGGGAGATAAGCTCAAAGGGCTAATAAGGAGCAAAAATGAAGAATAGTTTCTAGACATTCACGTCCTTAGCAGCACCTCAGCTGCACCCTATAAAATATTTGTGCGTCTCTGGTCAGCTCCCTTTGCCATTCCCCACAGCAACTATTCCAGATACTCACCATTCTTCGTGCCACTGACCTACCTACTCTTGCCTCGTACTTCACGGAGATCACCTGTATTCCCTTACCTTCCCACACCCATACTTACCCACTTGTCTGTATCGACTCACCCACAACTCTTCTTCCTCTAACCTCAAAAATAATGCACACCTCCTATTTAGTGCTAATCTTTCTTTTTGGGCTGTTGATCCATTATACCCATCTTTATCGTCTTGCTCTACTGGCTCTCTCCCCTTCCCCCACTTTTAATTTTGAAAACTTGCAAAAAAGTTGAAAGAATGATACAATGTTACAGCATCTATACATACGACCTAGATTCAATCATTTAACATTTTGCCTTTTGTGTATGGGTGTATTTTTTCCATTGTGTCTATAGATATATATAGTTGTTTCTGCTGAACCTTTTTTAATTAGCTTATTTATTTTTGGCTGCATTCGGTCTTCGTTGCTGTGCACGAGCTTTCTCTAGTTGCGGTGAGTGGGGGCTTCTCTCCATTGTGGTGCATGGGCTTCTCATTGTGGTGGCTTCTCTTGTTGCAGAGCATGGGCTTTAGGCACGTGGGCTTCAGTAGTTGTGGCACGCGGGCTCAGTAGTTGTGGCTCACGGGCTCTAGAGCTCAGGCTCAGTAGTTGTGGCATGTGGCTTAGTTGCTCCGCGGCATGTGGGATCTTCCTGGACCAGGGCTCAAACCCGTGACCCCTGCATTGGCAGGAAGATTCTTAACCACTGCGCCACCAGGGAAGTCCCTTTACTGAACCTTTTTAAGGTAAGCTGCAGATATGACATTTTACATTGAAATACTTCAACATGAGTTTTCTTAAAATAAGGACTTTCTTCTACATAATTATTGGTACAATATCATTATCACACTAAAAACTATAACAGTAGTTCTACAACATTGTCTAATGTTTAGCCCATATTTAAGTTTTTCTACTTGTCCCTAAGTTGTAATTGTTGTCGATGTTGTTTAACCAGGATTTCATTAAGGTGACTCCATGGGGTTTGGTTACGTCTCCTATGTCTTTTTCTAGAAGTTCACCTCTTTTTTCCCACAACATTGGGTTTATGAAAATATCAGACCATTGTTTTGTAGAATGTCCCACATACAGATTTTTGTATTTGCTTCTTTGTAGTATCACTACCTTGTCTCTCTGTCTCCAGTATTTCCTGTAAATAAGGTCTAAAGACTTGATTAGATTTAGGGTTTGGGCAGAGATATTTCATGGATTTATGTTGTGCACTTCATATTGTATCAGTGGAGACACAGTATCAAGTTATCCCACTATTAATGATGCTAAGTGAGATTGCTTGCTTAAGATGTTGCCCACCAGATCTCTCTAGTCTACAGGTACTTTTTTTCTTTTTTTTCCTTTTTTTAAGAGTAAAGAGTCAGTATTATAGTTGCCTACCAGTGGTGTCAATGAGTTTCCATTTCCTGCTCTCTATCACTATGTGCTCAAGAATTTTTACTTACTCAGTGATGTACAGTCGGTTTCACGCATTCTTTTTGATACTCCATGTAATACTTGCTCCCTCACTTCCAGCTACTGTTGTTTATAGCCAGTCTCCATCAAAAAATAGTCACTGTCAGCTTTCACATCACTCACTATTCAACCTGCTGCAATCTATTCTCTCTCCCCCACCTCCAGTGGCTACGGTGTTGGTAGTTTTCTAACCCTCAAATCCAATGGATTTGTCATTCCTTATTTTATTTGATCTCTTTGCACTCTATATACAGGTAACATTTTCATGGTTTCTGGTTTCTCCTAGTCTCTGATCAAGTATGCCTGCAGGGCAATTTTTTTTTTTTTTTGCTGGGCGCTATATAAACAATTTGATTTTAAGATGTATTACAAAATTCATGGTCCCATGTAAGGTAGAGTTCATCAATGAAGATTTAGAATAATGGATAAGAAAAAGATGTGCATTTATTGACCAGTCAGTGCATGTGAAGATTCTTTATAGTATACAGGCAGCACCCCTTTCTCAGGCCAAGGATATAGTCTCTTCATGTTCTTTATTGTCAAATGTGCCATTCCTGGCTAATTTCATATCTCCCACTGTGATTAAAGAGTAGTAATGTAGTTACTATTGTATTGAACTATGTAGATCTTACCTCTACAGTTCCCTAATGTCATTTATTTAATGCTGGTTACATCTTTACTCATGATGCTGCATCCATTGTGCCACCGTGAGTACTGGCTTCCAGTAACTCTCTCAAATGTTACTCTGCTTCACTGATGATTACCAAAAATGCAGATCTTACACAGAGTATGCAGGAAAATGTGAATAATAATTCATTTTCTGGTTATATTTAGCATTTGGACTTTTCTAGCATAAACGTAGAGCACATATTCTAACCGTGTCTTCTCTTGAACTTTTTAGGCTGTAATTACTGCATTCCCAAACTGTGATCTCTTAGCCACACCCAGGAAGAATAGTCAAGAGGCCCACGGATGGAGCAAGAAGAATAGTTTCATTTGTGCAAGGAATGCCCATTCCTCCATCAGCATGGCTTAAGCCCATACCTAGAGGGCACAAGGTCGCTGTCAATTGGAAATGAGAGGACGTTGATTGGAAGAGCCAGTTGGCATAGCAGAGCAGCAGTCTTAAAAGGCCTCAGATTAGATGGGCCTGTCCTGACACACAGTGCAGAACCTGCAGAGAGGGTAAGGGGACCTCCCTGGTGCCAGTGGTGGGAGGTGGACAGAATTTAAGAACAATGTCACCATCCTCACAAACTTGGTGGTCTACAGACCAAAGACAGTCCCATAGTTGGAACACAGACCAGTGGGAGCCAATGCACAGACCCACACATACAACTCAATCTCAAGGGTCAGTAGTTTGGTAACCCAAAACCCTGAATTCATTCTGTGTCTAATATGAGAGTCACCTAAAAGCACCATTCTGGCAGCTCAGTTTCCTACTATTGTGTGAAGGAAATATTGCTTCGGCCAGTAGAAATGGTCCACTCTTCAGATCCAGGGAAATTCCATAGGCACAAGACCCAGAGCTCCTTAGAGCATTTGTTCCACATGAAGAGTAGGTGAGTGGGTTAGAAGGTCAGAGAGTACCTCAGATGGGAGAAATGGCACGTGTCCCAGCACCAAAGTGGGACTTGAAAATCTCAAGAGAGGCATTCTGGCGACCAAGTCTACATGGGGACCAGATCCAGGCTCAGGGTGCCTTCCTTAGTCCCAGGAACTGGAGGTGAATTCAGAAAATCTTGAGGAAGACACTCCAAAGCATCAGTCTCCCTGAAGCATGGGGCTGGGCAGGGTCCTTTCTTACTCAGCTCTTAGAGGTACTGTCTGATCATCCCCTCTTATTATCCTTGACTGCTTCATTTGCCTGCCTTTTAAAAGATGGTGCCTCTTAGTGTTCTGTTATTGGCCCTTCTGTTGTAAACCCGAATGAACTTTTTGGCCAACCCAATACATGTACTCTTTGGTTGAATTTATCCACTCATCTGTAGTTACCACCCATAAGCTGTTTAATTCAAAGTCTGTCTTTTATCTAGACTCTCCTGAGACCAAACTTGTATGTTAGTGTTTTATTATTCAGCTCAAAATGTTTTATAATTTCCATGTGGGTTCTTTGACCCCTGAATTTTTTTACAAATGTATTTCTTCATTTCCAAACAGAAAGGATTCTTTCCCTAGCTATCTCTTTATGAATGATTTCTACCTGAATTACACTGTGGTCAGAAAAATTATTCTATATTATTTCAGTCCTTTGAAATTTGTTGAGACATTTTCTGGCCCAATCTATAGCCAGATTGTAAATGTTCTAGGTGTGCTTGAAAAGAACATATATTCTGCAGTTACTGGGCACAGAATTTTATATGTGTATATTAAATATATTAATCATGTTCAAATTATCTATATCTGTACCAACTTTTCCCTTGTTTTATTAATTATTGAAAGAGGGATTTTTAAATCTCCCTCTATGATTATGAATATGTATATTTCTCCTTTTAGTTCTGTCAATTTTTATTTCATTTTGAGGCTATGTTATTAGACACAAATTCAATCTTGTGTCTTCCTGATGGACATGGGGAAAGTCCCGTTTCATTGCTATTAATGCTTTTTGTCCTAAAATCTAATTGTTATTACTGTACTACATTAGTTTTGTCTTGGTTAGTGGGTTTTGTTTTTCATTTCTCTTTTATTTGTTTGTTTATTTATTGGCTGCATTAGGTCTTAGTTGTTGTGCACAGGCTTTTCTCTAGTTGTGGCAAGCAGGGCTACTCTTCATTGTGGTGCGCAGGCTTCTCATTGCAGTGGCTTCTCTTGTTGCGGAGCGTGGCCTCTAGGGCGTGCAGGTTTCAGTAGTTGTGGCTCGTGGGCTCTAGAGAGCAGGCTCAGTAGTTGTGGCCCACAGGCTTAGTTGCTCCGTGGCATATGGGATCCTCCTGGACAAGGGATCGAACCCATGTCCCCTGCATTGGCAGGCGGATTCTTAACCACTGTGCTACCAGGGAAGTCCCTCATTTCTCTTTTAAATCTTTCTGTAGCTTTACATCATAGAAATGTTTCCTGTAAACCTCATATAGTTTGGTTTTGTTTTATTGTCCAGTTTGACAATCTTTGTCCTCTAGCTGGAATATTTCATCCATTAACAATTAATGTAATAATTTAAATATATTTGAGTTTATCATATTTCATGCTTCCTGTTTATCCTGTCTATTCAATGTTTTGTGACTTCTTCTTTTTCTTATAATCCTTTCCCAAAGACCTTAAATCTTTTTAATCCATTTACTATTTCTTTTAATTATGTTTGTCATAAGTTTTAATTCTATATTTTTAACTCCACAAGATATAGTTTCTATAGTCAGTTTTTTATATTTTTTTTTGTTTTTGTTTTAGATTTACCCACATATTTACCATTCTCTTTGCTCTTCAATTTATGTTTTATCCTAGATCTTATATCACTTTCCTTTGGTCTGAAATAAAACCTTCAGAATTTTTTTTTTTAACTTTTATCTATGTAGTTTTTTCTTTTAATCCAGAGTTGTTTTTTGAGTTTTGAGTGTCCTAGCTTTGGCAGTTTACTGTTTATTTATTTATTTGGTTGCACCAGGTCTTTAGTTGGGGCAGGCGGGCTCCTTAGTTGTGTGTGGTATGCATGTGGGATCACCAGCAATCAAACCCAGGCCCCCTGCATCAGGAGCATAGAGTGTTAATGACTGTGCCACCAGGGAAGTCCCCAAAATTATTTCTTCTGTTGAGATTTTCTTGATGGAAAACTCAGGTTTTTTGATTTTGCATATTTATTTATTTGTTTGAAGATGTCTTTATTTTCACTCTCAATCTTTTTCTTTTTTTGGCCACTCCACACAGCTTGCAGGATCTTAGTTTCCCAACCAGGGACTGAACCTAGGCCACAGCAGTGAAAGCACCAAGTCCTCACCACTGGATCACCAGGGAATTCCCAATTTTTCACTCTCAATCTTGAAAGATATTTTCTCTGAGTGTAGAATTCTAGGGTAGGAGTTATTCTCTTTCCACTCACAACGCCATTCAACTGTCCCTGGCTCTCATTGCTGTTGAGAAATCAGCTAACTGCCTTTTTTTTTTTTTAAGTAATCTGATATTTTTCTTTCTGGATATTTTTATTCTGCCTTTAGTGTTCCTCAGTTCTATTAATGATGTGTTGAGATATGGATTTCTTCTTTTTTTTTTTTTTTTTTTTTTTTGCGGTACGCGGGCCTCTCACTGTTGTGGCCTCTCCCGTTGCGGAGCACAGGCTCCGGACGCGCAGGCTCAGCGGCCGTGGCTCACGGGCCCAGCCGCTCCGCAGCACGTGGGATCTTCCCGGACCGGGGCACGAACCCGCGTCCCCTGCATCGGCAGGCGGACTCTCAACCACTGTGCCACCAGGGAAGCCTCGGATTTCTTCTTTTAATTCTTCTTGAGATTCATTAAGTTTACTGAACCTGTGCATTAGTGCCTTTCAACGGTTCTAAAGATTTCTCAGCCATAATCTTAAAATATTGCCTCTACTCCATTCACTCTCATTTGAGAATTCCAATTAAACATGTTATGCATTCTCACTCTATCTTTCATTTCTCTTAACCTTTCCTTGATTGTTTTCCTCTTTATATCTGTTTGTGCTGCATTCTATACAATTTCTTCTGACCTCTTCATCTGTGTCTAATCTACTTTTCTACCTACCCATTGAGTTTTTCTTTCAAAAATTATATATTTTCTGAAAGCTGGATTTTTTTTTTTCGAATTTGCTAGATCACATTTTAAAGTCTTCTTTTTCCTCTAGACATTTTCAGGTTTGTCTGTTACCACTTTAGACACAGTAAGCATAGTTGTTTTATATTCTGTGTTTGACAGTTTCAGTAACTAAAGTCTTGATAGGTCCCTATTGTCATATTTTTTTTCTGCTGGTTCTCACTCATAGTGCCATGTTTCCTTGAGGCCTAGTTTAGCTGGAGCTACTTGTTTTCTTTGGAAAATTATTTATAAGAATTCTGAGGCCTAAGAAAATGTTTTCTGGGGAAGGATTTCCATTTGCTTCTGCCAAGTGCCTGGAATCACTACCAGTGTAAAACAACTTAAACTAAATTCATATTTGAGGGCTTTTTATTTTTTTAATTTATTTTATGAAGTATAATTGATTTATAATGTTGTGTTAATTTCTACTGTGAGAGTTTTTTAGATCCACCAAATGAGTTGAATTTGGGTTGCTAAATCATACAGGGGTCAGATTATGACTATAACTTCTTAGGGACTGTTTCTTTCCTCCACTGCTGAGGGTTTATATCTGATTCCCCCTACACTGAAGACCTTCTGAGGTCCTGCCTTAATGGGCAATTCCTAATCCTATTAGATTCCTTACCATGAGCAAGTTATCTTCTGTTCCCCATACCTCACACAACAATGAAAACTGAGTTAAGATTGTCCCCAAAGCATTTTGTCCATCTTTTATGGCTGAATTATTTGTGACTGTATTACAGTATTTGACCTGCCATGAATTATCATTTAATAATAAACGTCCCAGGATTTTTACTCCTTTTAGATGATTAAAAAAAAACTACCCTCAAAGTTGCAGCTACCTTATTAGACTGTTAAACAGTTATTAAATTTCTAAATATTGGATCTCATCAGTTCTTAGCATTTTAGACCTGGAGGGGATCTTGGAAAACATCTGAATCAGTGGTTCTCATCCATAGGCTGCTCATTTAAATCACTTGGGGCCTTTTAAAACCATATTGATGCCTAGATCTCATCCCAGACCAGATTTATCAGAATTTGTGAGGGTAAATCTCACATATCAGTAGTTTTTTTAAACTCTCCAGGTGATTCTAATGTGAATCCAGGGTTACAAAGCACTGGTCTAAACCTCATAGATGAGGAAACTGAGACCCAAAGATGCTAAAAGTCTTCCCAAAATTCACGTTTACATAAGGTGGAGGTTAGAACGTGAAGTACCCTAACTCTTACTCCAGGACTCTATTGCCCCATTCTGCCTCCTTTATTATTGAATACTAAATAAAGATTGGCAACAACATTTCTTTTAATTCAAGAATTCAAACATCATGTGTTTTCTGGGTACTTGGCACTAATGATAGGATTATTAAATAGAAAAACACTCTGGAAACTTAAGGTTAGAGAAAAGCTGATGGAAAACTAGAAGGATTATCTAGTTAGCATTTGTTCTTTAAAGTCACTGCCTAGTCTGGATCTTCTACCTAAAGTGCAACGAAATGTTTTGGTTATAATTTAATACCAGGGGCAAAAGAACCTGTCTTCCCATTAAAACTGATACGTTTAATTATTTTCTAATAATGAGAACTGCATCCTTGACTGTTTTTCCTTTTTCTTGTAAAGAATTCCAAACCAAACATGATGCTCAGTTATAGCCACTGTACTGGGTCTTATGGTTTGCTCCCTCCTTTTAAGTGATCTGAATTTTATTTCCATTTTTATTAACATTATGGCATAAGTGCCCTTTATTATAAAAATGCCTTTATTAGTTTTGAAAGGAAGTGGTGAAGTAAATTTTTAAATTTAAAAACCAACCTCAATTCATTAATAGATTGTTACCATTTAATGAGTAAAATATATGTAAACTGCTGTTTTTTATTTCCCTAGAGTGTTTACCAAGGAAAACATAAAATATAGACTTCTAAATTTATCTAAGAGAGAAATTTTAGATACATGGTTTTCTCAATCAGCATTATTCATTTTATAGATTTCTTTGATAATTATCAGTTGTGAAAGTCATATCTATACCTATTAGATGACTGATTATGTATGCATACGTACCAGAATCTAATGTGATACCACGGCCAGCCAGACTTTTCTTTTAGCTGCTGGTCTTTAAAGAGTCGATAACCATTTCTTGATAACCATAACTTATGTGGCAGACCTTTGTTAGGTTCTATCATTCATTAAAAGTATTCAGCAAATTGTTTGTTGTGTTCCAGAATGTACCTGGCACCGTGCTAGGCTTAAGATAACTGCTATCAAGAAGCTCACACTCTAATACATGATGTCACATACATTATATCATTTAGCTTTCATTCAATCCTATAAAATATTGTTATCCCCATAGCCTCTACTATCTTATCTGTAAAACAGAAATAATACCTCTTAAAGCTACTGTGAGAGTTAAATAAGACAATAAGTGTGGAACATGGTTCCTGCCATCAAATTCAGTGTTCTTTCTACACCACCACACCTTCCAATACCAGAATTTTCTGTTTGCTTTCACCTACCCCTTTATTCTTCAGATACCATTTTGAATTAGCATCTGCTCTATGGTTGTAATACCTTTAACCAATTCCAATTCCTCACCTCCACCATGGCTTCTTCCCATCTTTCTCCCTTTATTAAAATCCAATCCTTTTCTGACCCCTTGCTTCCCCCTTGCAACTCAAAGTATTTTTGGAAATGATCCCTTATCACTGATTCATTGTTGATGGCAATGTAATTGGTATGAATTCTGTGTAAGATAATTTGGCATTATCTATGAAAATTATAAAAGCATTTCCACTTGTAAAAAGTTACCCCACAATTATATTCATATATAAAGAAGTATTAAAGAAAGATATTCCATATCGCATTGTTTTTAATAGCAAAATAGTGAAACAAATAATCATCAACATTTATAAATGGTTTTATATGTGTAGAATATTACTGGAAGGATACAAAAAAACCAGTGAAAATTTTTTTAAAAAGTGAAAATCAGAGTGTATGGCATTATATGTATACACGTACACATATATACACATATAGACATATATATGTATATATCTTTCATGAGTATAATGATACTTTAAACACTAGGTGCCTTCAAATGATGATAGAGAACCAGTTCATTGTCTTGAAAACTTATAAAAACAAAGGGAAAGAATTAAACATTTATCTTAATTTTCTTATATAAACTGTACCATTGGATAACCAAATAGCTGTAGGGAATTCTGCTTATAAAGACTCCAACTAATACATTTCATAAATGATAGAAATGGAATATGACCATTTTGCAATCCCCAATGAATAATGGATGTGCTCATTGAGCATCAATGGCTGCTAATATTCCAAAAAGAGACAAGGAGCATCTGTCTATTTACTAGATGACTTGCTGCCTGATTCATGAATCATTCAATAAAGTCAATTAGATCTTCAAAAAAACCAAAAAGACAAGATATTATATGCTTCCAGATGAAAGAATATATCACTTCCTTTAATCTTGCCAAAAGTATTGAACCTGAGTCTAATCTCACCTCTGTATCTAGCTGTCAATTTGCAAAATACACAACTGACAAAAGAACATGCAGACCTACACCAATAAAAATGAAATCAGCAAAATCCAGACTAGGAAACTGCATATCAGACAATGCATGTTCTTCAACAGATGATTTTAAGGAAAAGAAAAAGATGGTGGAGGAGCCTGTAAATCATTTAAAAGGCGCATGAAATTTTTTTTAATGGGCAAGACTAAACTCCAGTGCCTTGAGATGCACACTTGTGTATGTCAATTCCTTGATCACTATGAAGTCAAGATAGTTTCTTTGAGAAGGAGAGGAGATTCAGGAATGGTTGGCAAAGTTCTATTTCTTGACTCAAATACAAGTGTGTTTACCTTATAATAGTTTACTAAATGATACACTTGTTTTCCTGCATTTATGTTTTAGTTTATATTTTTTAATGTTTTAAAAATAATTGAATGTAAGTAGGTGCATTGTAACGAGGGAAACAAAAGGCACAGACAGGTGGAGCATCTCTCTTTGGGCCAGTCCTCATAGTTATTTTACATACTTTGTCATTTACAGAAGTCAGGTAACTCACTCAAGGCCAAGGCCACATCACTAAGTGGCAGAGCCAAAGCTCTGATTTTTCCAGTGCACTGCACCGCCTCTCAGGCCTTAAGGGGAATGCTGCAAGATCCCTCACCTCTTAGGCCAGGCATTTCTCTGTGAGACAACTTCTGCCTTCTTGTTGACCAGTGGCTGCAGCCACTTGAATAATTTAAGGTTGAAGGCAGGTGAAGTATTCTGCACTGTTTTTATCTGATCCATCACTTGCACTTTCAGCCTAAATTAATTTGTTATGTGATAAGAGAAAATTATCTCCATGGGAGAGAAATGAACTCACCTATAAAAATATTGCCTTTTCCCTAATAGGATTCAATCTGTTTCCTGCAGTTCCCTTTAGGTGCCAAGCTGAAGTGTATGACCGCTTGGCCTATCTCCCTTCATCACAATTCCTTCACCGGCTGAAGAATTTTCTGCTAACTCGAGCTACCAGCTCTGCCAAGAGCCAAGTGTTTGTCCATCCCTTGCCTGCCTTGGGTGGGAAATGATAACTCATGACATTGCAAAACCCAGGGCTGACCAGCAGCTTTCTCATTTTGTATACAGCAAATACAGGGGCTCAGGGCCTGGGTTGATGGACACAATAGCACCTATAATTAGATCCAGGTGCTGTATACACTGGCCATTGACTATGACTCCAATAATTACAAAGTCAACCAACCAAAATAGATGTTATCAAAGATGGCTAAAACAGAGACCTAAAAATCAGCAGGAGCTGGAGAAGCATTTTCCCACTCTTTGAAGATCTAAGCTTAAGATACATGTGTTTGGTAAAACAGGCATTTTTTCAGCAGGCCTTAACCAGATTACTTGTCTCAGAGCTTGCAGCTTGGTGGGTATCAGATAAAGGGATTCATTGAAAGCATAAGCTTAAGGGACATGATTAAGTTAACTGGAGTCAATAAATGCCATTGACAGTATGTTACAACTCTCCTAGATCTTGGGGTATTTCTTATGTAACAAAGGGGAAGTGGATATGGTAACTCTCATATTGAACCTGTGACTAAGCAGCCAGTCAGCCCAATTAACTAATACAATCTGCTGTAGATTGAATGTTTGTGTCCCCCCCATCCCCGAAATTCCTATGTTGAAACCTAATCCCCAAAGTGATGATGTTTGGAGGTAGGGTCTTTGGGAGGTGATTAGGTCATGAGGGAAAAGCCCTTATTAAAGAGGTCACAGAGAGCTCCCTCACCCCTTGTACCATGTGAGAACACAGTGAAAAGATGGCCATCTATGAACCAGGAAACATACCCTCACCAGATACCAAATCTGCAGGCACCTCGATCTTGGACTTCCCAGCTTCCAGAACTGTGAGAAGTAAATTTCTGATGTTTATAAGCCATCCAATCTATGGAATTTTGGTATAGCAGCCTGAAGAGACTAAGACACCATCTCTCAATGGCCTGCTAGATGACTAATTTTTATTTCATATATGTAGTGTTATTTATTATGTGCCTATTATATGCCAGACACAATGGCACTTTACTTGTATTATTTCATTTAATCCTCAGAGTAGCACTAGTATTCTGAGCACTAGTATTAGCTCAATTTTAAAGAAGAGAAAATTGAGGCACAGAGATAAAATAACTTGTTCAAGGCCATAACCAGTATATGGTAGAGCTAGGGTTCAAACATAGGTCTTTTGTCCATGCTCTTCCCACAAATACTAAGGCAAAGATTGCTAACAGCCTACCCTAATATCCATTCTCTGCTTCTTCCTTTGTAATAAAACCCCTATTTTATTCAGGAGAGAAATATGCCCTATTGAAAGACTGTATTTCCCTGCCTCCCTGGCAAGTCAAGTTCTGGTCAGAAAGATATAAATGGAAATGTTGTGTGGAACTTCCAAGAAGTTTCCTTAGAATGAAGGGATCAAGCCCTTCTTCCTCCTTCCTTTCTCTTTCTTCCTTCCTGCTGTGGAGACTGGGACGTGATGGCTAGGCCTCTAGCAGCTATCCTGGACAGGAAGGTGGTCTTGAAAATAGAGGCCAGAATGAGAGAGAGCCCAAGTCACTGATAACACCATGAAACCACAGTATTACCCATTCCAGGCTTCCAACCTCTAGACTTCTTTCACATGAGAAAAAGAAACCCTGCCTTGTTTTCTCGGGTTTATTATTATATGTAACCAAATATGCCACATATATCTGTATTTCACCCACATTTTGCCTTGCACAATTATCTAAAGCTAAATAATTCTGCTCTCGATGCCCACTAATTAGTAAAATAGCTGTCTGTGGCTCCAGCTTGTTTAACTCTTTATTAAAAAGGCCCGAAGAGAAAAGAACTAACATTTGTATGCCTTCTATGTGTTAGGTACCCATATATATTATTTAACATTCTCACTGTCTCATTCCATGATCATTCCCATCAGTGCTAATATATCCTGCTTTAAAAACAAAACTCTTTTTTTTTTTTGGCGGTACGCGGGCCTCTCACTGCTGTGGCCTCTCCCGTTGCGGAGCACAGGCTCCGGACGCGCAGGCTCAGCGGCCGTGGCTCACGGGCCCAGCCGCTCCGCGGCATGTGGAATCTTCCTGGACCGGGGCACGAACCCGTGTCCCCTGCATCAGCAGATGGACTCTCAACCACTGTGCCACCAGGGAAGCCCCCAAAACTCTTTTTTGACTTCATATTCCTCTCAACACCCCTTATCAGCAAAAACTCCTTAAAAGATTTATATTATAGCCACTGTTCATCTCTCTTCTGATTCTCCTGAACCCAAGCAAGGCATTCTCTCATCCCCGTCACTCTGATAAAATAACTCTTTCAGCATCATCCATGACCTTCACCCTTGCTAACTCCACGGTCATCTCTTAGTCCTTGCCTCTCTTAATATATTAGCAGCATTTGACACAGGTGATTGCATCCTCCTTGAAATACTTTCTTCACTAGGCTTTCAGAATACCACTCTGTTTTCTTCCTGTTTCACTGGTCATGTGTTCTATCCCTTGCTGGTTCTTTCTTATCCCTGACTAAGTGTTGGGAGTGCTCCAGGGTTCAGTCCTCAGTCCTCTTTTCCACTTACATTCACTTCTTTGGTGACATCAAACAGTTTTATGACTTTCAGTACCATCATTGTGGTATCAGCTCCCAAATTTCTACCTCCAGCCTGATCTTCCCAAATTTCAGAAACATATATATAGCTGCCAACTCAATATCTCTATTTGGATATCGAATAGACATCTCAAACTGGACAGGTCCTAAACCAAACTCCTGGTTCACCCTGCCCGCCATAACTACTCCTCCAACAGTGTTTTCCTTATAAATGTCAGTAAAACACTACCAGTTGCTCAAGCCAAAAACTTCAGTGTCATCCTTGGCTCCTCTTTCTCTACATCTAAACCATGAGCAATGGGAATTCCCTGGTGGTCCAGCAGTTAGGACTCAGTGTTTTCACTGCCGAGGGCCCGGGTTCAATCCCTGGTCAGGGAACTAAGATCCCACAAACTGCTGTGCAGGGCAGCCAAAAAAATAAATAAACCATGAGCAAGACCTGTAGGCTCTATCTTTAAAATATATACAGAATCCATGTTTGAGGGCATTAAAAATTATTTAAAACTTTTTAGACATGATTATAATATTGTTGTCTTTTAAATTCTTTTAGTGATACATTCTGAAGTATTTTTAGATGAAATTACATGATACGTGGGCCTTGCTGCAAAACTACAGAATGGAGAAAATGGGAATATAGAAGAAACAAGATTGATCATGAGTTGGTAATTGTTGAAGGTGAGTGATGTGTACATGGAGGTTCATTATATCAATACTAGTCTACTATGTTTTACCTATGTTTGACATTTTCTATAATAAAAAGTTAAATAGTTCTCATCACACACAAAAAATTGTTTCTGTGTGCGGTGATGGATGTTAACTAGCATTATTGTGGCAATCATTTTGCAATATATACATATGTCAAATCATGTTGCACACCTGAAACTAATACAATGTTATATGTCAATTATAGCTCAATTTTTTAAAAATATGAGTAGCTCTATTTTTTAGTATTTTATTTTTAATTTTTTTAAAAAAATTATTTTTTTTAATTTATTTTACTTTTGGCTGTGTTGGGTCTTCAGTGCTGCGCATGGGCGTTGCAGTGAGCGGGGGATGCTCTTCGTTGAGTGCACGGGGCTTCTCATTGCAGTGGCTTCTCTTGTTGCGGAGCACGGGCTCTAGGCATACAGGCTTTAGCAGTTGTGGCATGTGGGCTCGGTAGTTGTGGTTTGCAGGCTCTAGAGCACAGGCTCAGTAGTTGTGGTGCACTGGCTTAGTTGCTCCGCGGCGTGTGGGATCTTCCCGGACCAGGGCTCGAACCCATTTCCCCTGCATTGGCAGGTGGATTCTTAACCACTGCGCCACCAGGGAAGCCCCAGCTCAATTTAAAAAAATTTAAAAAATTTAAAAAGGTAAATAAAATAGAGCCAGAATAGGAGCACTTCCCACAATCTCCACACCTACTCCCATGTCCCAAGTCACTTTCTTTCACCTGGATTATAGCAGTGATCTCCTTAAGTAGTCTCCCTGGTACTGCCTTTGCCTGTTTATAATCTACCCTCAACAGGGCATCAGGGTGATCTTGTTAAAATGTAAGTAAAGTCACTCCTCTACTCAAAACCCTCCAAAGGCTCCAGCTCACTCTAAGTCTAAAAACCAAAGTCTTTGCAGTGGACTCCAAGGTGCAATGATCCATGCCACCACTCCCCTCAAACCTTTGCCCCTCACTTTTTCATTTCGTTTTAGCCTTGTTTGCATCCCTTTGCCTTGAGGCCTTTGTACATTCTGTTCCCTCTGCCTAGAACACTTTTCACCAAAATGCATACACCATTCACTCTGTCACTTCTTTCAGGTCTACTATTAAATGACATATTATCAATGAGGGCCTCCCTTAACCACCTTATATGACATATCAATACTCTACCATCACTGCTTCTCTCCTTGCCCAGGTTCATATATTCTACCCCTCCCATGCTAAATCAATTCCATGAAATTAAGTTGTGTTTGTTTTGTTTTTTTAAACTTTGTTCACTGCTATAGTTTCTGTGACTAGAACACTACTTGGGACATACTAGGTGCTTGATAAATAAATGAATACCAATGTTGAGACCCTCATTTTATAATGAGGAAACTGAGGTAAGAAGAGGTTAAATAACTTGCCTAGAATGCTTTCCATGTTCAAAGCAGGGTCTTAATCTTTGTCTTCTATACCAGTGTTTTTTGGACACACAGCATTCAGGGTCTTAGTTCCCTGACCAGGGATCGAACCCGTGCCCCCTGCAGTGGAAGCACAGAGTCTTAACCACTGGACCACCAGGGAAGTCCCTACCAGTGCACTTTCTACTCCAAAAGTGCTGAAAGTATTTCACAAGTTTACAATCAGGATTAAATGTAAATATGAGCATCAGTAAACTTTATAGAATTTTAGGCCACATGCAAGTTGTTAGTTCTTGTGGTTTCATCTTTAAGATCAAAGTCAGAAAGACTAGCCTGTTTCCTCAAGCTTATTTTTATCTAGATGTGAAAATACAACTATTCTCTGGGAAGCCTGAATAAATTCCAAGTATTAAAATTTAGATAGTCTGTCTTATGTTACTAATATGTGGTTTCCTGCAAGTAATGGAAATAAGATATTTTGATTCTTGAAATCTTCAGAGGTGAGCACCTGGCCAAAAGCACAGCCACATGATTGTGGTTTAAAAATAGCTCCAGGTTTCATCTCTCAGCTGCAGATGTGTTTGGGAGTATATAGATAGCATATAGCAGGTATATTCTGCCAGTCAGAAGATGTGAAATAATTGAGTAAATTAATGACAGTGATCCTCAAGTTTTTTCAAAACACTGATTTCCAATTTGCCAAAGAATTATGTATCTGAATCATTACATTGCCCAAATGAGAAACACAGTGACCTAAACATTTAGATATTTGGGGAATAAACCACATTTATAATTTTCTTCCAGTGATCTGTACTGATTTGTATATGAATAAGCATTTAAAAATTCTATTCGAGTTTGCAATTTGTTCCATTTAACTAATGGAAAAAAACCAATGCACAAGTTGAAATAAACTTGTCAAAATTCCCTTAATGGCAAAAAACCCCCCACAACAACAGAATGAAAACACTTAAGAGTCAAAGTTTCTCCTCCAACTGGTGGTATTTGCCTCCCAGTCTTTGCTGCTTACGACTAACTAGGTCATATTAGAATCATATGAAATTGCCAATATCTGACTGATTTTGACCTAAAAAACACAATTTCACATGGTTCAAATTAATATTAATAATAGAACACTTAAAAGCACAGGATATGTAAATTCAGAAGAGAAATTCCTGCAAATACATCTTTTTAATAAATGTGTTAAAAGAGCAAAATTGAGTCTCATACCAACTGCTGAGAAGCTATCATTGGACAAAAACAAAATTATAGTAAGTGATTTTGCAAAGCCCAATATTTATGAATGTTAAAATGTTAATGTCAAATAAGGTTACAGATTGCCTATGCTCAGTTAACTGAAGAACACCATGCCAGGGAGCCCAAAGTCATAGTGCGATTCCTTTTTATCCTGTTAACTCTACCATGCTCCATGACCCACTGTACTCAGTCTTAATCCAGGACATTTGTCTCTCAAATGCATATCGCAAGGCAGAGTGAGAGGCAAGAGGCGAAGTGGGGATGAGTTTCAAGAAAAGGTGCAAATCCGTGACTCCTGCAGTGGAGGTGAGAGACATCTAAAAGCAGATTCCTGCACCTACCCTATAGTATATGGTCAATAAATGGCGAATGAATGAATGGGTGAATGAGTGCCTTATTAGTAATGCATAAGTAGTCTTATTCCTAATTATGAAGGATAATATTTTAAATGATATCTCTAAAAAAATAGAACCATATAATGTGTTTTAGCTGGAAGGTATCTTAAAGATATCCAATCTAGTGCCCATATTTTACAGTTGGGAAAATAAAGGCTTGAAATTAAATGATTACCCTGAAGTCACACAGCTTCTCAGTATCAGCTGGGACTAGAATTTGACTCATGCTTCTCAGTGTAATACTCCTTCCAATATATGATAGGATAAAACATTTTTCTCACCATTAGAAATAACTAGCATATAATTTTCACATCCTGAATATAGCAGAGGAATCTTATTTACTGTTATAATTGGAGGAGGCCTTACTCAATGTAGCCCCGTATTTTATAAGAAAGAAATCCATGGTGCAAAATGTTAAACAATTTGTCTAAGGTTAGCCATTTAGAGAATCAACATTCAAACTCAAGCCTCCAGATCCCCAAATCCAGAGCACATTTCATGCTGAAGGACATTAGTGTACTTAAAGCTTGTATGCTTTTTACATAGTTTGATGGCATATGATTGTCCAAATGTGGGCAACAGGAAATGTTTATTTATTTACAAGTACATGGGAAAGCAATTTCTATTCACCTTTTTAAAAAATTCTGTTACAAATAAAAAGTTGTTAATACATTCATCCTTTGCACACAAAATACATTCTTTTTACTTTTACTCTCAGTATGAATTATTTCTTAATAACAACCGAAGCTACAATGGACAGTCAAGTGGTTTGGCAATTTGACAATGTTTTTTCAAGAAGGAAAACCCAAACTTTAAAAGACAGTCGATATATGTAAAGGAAATTGTATATTAAAAGTGCTCCTAGGGCTTCCCTGGTGGCGCAGTGGTTGAGAGTCCACCTGCCGATGCAGGGGACACGGGTTCGTGCCCCGGTCCGGGAAGATCCCACATGCCACGGAGCGGCTGGGCCCGTGAGCCATGGCCGCTGAGCCTGCGCGTCCGGAGCCTGTGCTCCGCAATGGGAGAGGCCACGGCAGTGAGAGGCCCGCGTACCGCCAAAAAAAAAAAAAAAAAAAAAGTGCTCCTTCATTGAATCCTAGAAGATTGAGTGCTGCTCTCCAGCATGATTTGTAGCCGCCCTTTCAAAAAATGTGGAGGACTTGGAAATTCTCTAGTGATAACAATTCAATTTCTACAAGACTGAAGCAGTCTTCATGAAATTGACTATCTAAATGATAGGCTCATAGAAAAATTCTTATAGCCATATTAGGGTGTTAGCCATTATTCAAGAATCTCCTAATTGACCAGTTGATCTAAGATTATAAGTTGCATTCTCTAAGTAGGATTTTAAGAGGCCCTGCTTAAATGAACCCAAGTGACTTTGATTTGCTAGACTAATTAAAAGATGTGAAAACATATGCCCACACAGAAAACTTGTACACAGATATTTATAGCAGCATTATTTATAATAGCCAAAAAGTGAAAATAACCCAAATGTCCATCAACTGATGAATGGACAGGTAACATCTGGTACATATATACATACAATGGAATATTATTTAGCCATAAAAAGAATGTATTGATTCATGCTATAACATGAAACATGGTATAACATGAAACTTGAAAACATTATGCAAAGTGAAAGAAGCCAGACACAAAAGAGCACATATTATATGATTCTTTTTATATGAAATGTCCAGGATAGGCAAATCTATAATGAGAAAATAGATTAGTGGTTGCTAGATGATGGTGGGGAAGCAGGGAGAGTGATTGCCAATGGGTACAGAATTTCATTGGGAGATGATGAAAATGTTCTGGAGTTAGATAATGGTGATGGTTGCACAACTTTGTAAAAATACTAAAAAAAACACTGAATTATACACTTTAAAGGGGTGAATTGAATGGTGTATGAATTATATCTTAATTTTAAAAAGAGAAATGCAACTTCATTTTAAAATATTTTGCTCAGATTCCTGCTCCCTCATCCCCCTTTTTAATGTTGAGTGACGTTTTCACACAATCACCTTTCTATACAATGTTTTCAGCTAATTGCACTCAGGTCATCATCAGCTTATATTTCTAACAGGCATTTTATTAAAAAAATACATGAACACATAAGACATGATACAGCATCCTGTTAATATCTGCATATTAACATTTAAAATCAAGTATTTTGCTTGTGTTGAAATAGATTTTATATTCAGATGTATTCAGATATTACTGAGAGCCTATGCTTGAAACCAACAACCAATTAAGAGTTGAGTTCATATGATTCCATGATGAACATGTTTGTGAAAACTATGTTTACATTTTGATCGAAAGAGATAGGAAAAGGGAAATCAGGGATTCTCTAAGTCTTCATAAAACAGCTTCTCTAAATATTTTAACTAGCTGCTGAGAAGACCTCCAGAATTATATATTTTGTATTTTATTTCATCCCTATACTAAAAGTCATGCATTAAAATGTATGCAACAATATATATGGGCACACTTTTTCCCTTTAGATGATCTAAAAAAAACTCAACCCTTTATTATCTGAAATTTTTTTTATCTGAAATTTTAAGCAAAGGTTTTTGTTTTTTTTTTTTTTGCTGAAAATAGCAATTTTACTCACACACTTACATTTATGTAAGTGTATTTAAGTAGCTCCCTTACATATCAACAAAGAAGCCCCAACCTTCTGGTATGTCTAGAGGACACTTCAGTGAGCAGAAATTAGGAGTCAGCATTCCAGTCATTTGAAATTTTCTACAACAGGAACATGAAAGCCCCAACATACCTTAAAGGGATAAAAGGGTTCACACACAAAAAATTTTTTTAATAAATCAATTGACATTCATTGTCAGGGAGCCTACAAGAAAGTTCTACTAACATTCTGCAACTGTATAGGACAAGAGAATATATATTCTTAATGATTACTTTCCAGAAAGCAGTATGTTTAGCAGCTGTTTTTCAGAGGGCTTATCAAGTTTTGCTGTTGTTATTTAATCCAGGCATGACTGTGTAACCTTAAATAAAAGCTCTGTACCATTCAACCAACTAGTGACAAATTATCCTAGCAGACCGGATTCGTATCTTTTGATATTCTGTGCAGGAATTTTTGCTTTATTAGGCATTTGGTATTCCAATTTTTATTTCAGAACTCAGTGCACATGTAGAAAGGGAAAGAAACCCTGCTAAATTTAGGTGTTGGTAATTACGTCCATCAAATAATGTCATGTATGAAATTACATCCTAAAAGCAGTTGACAAAACTGGGATTCATGACTCCATTTTTACCAAGAGGAGAAAACAAGAGCCACATAACCAGAATAATTCTTCAGAAGCATACTTGGTTATCAATTATATGTTAACTAAAGAAGAAAATACATGGATAACTGAAGAGTTAATCAACAGTAAGATTGTGATCTAAATCTGATATCAATAAGAAGCTAAGAATTTATAAATACCTATCCTGACATTCCCCAAGGGAATAATAATTATCACCTTAATGAGATTTTTCTGTCAATTAAAAAAAAATTGAGGCAGAAAGGCTATAATAAATGGCAAACATGGCCCTTTAAAAAGAAAACAGGATGAACGCATTTATCTTCTAATGGAGAATGGGATCAAGAAGAGAGAGGTTCAAATTGCACTGTGAGGTATCTCGGTAATAAGGTTAAGTTTCCTGATAATGAGTTTACGACCCTGGAATTGCCCACTGGGTAGAGAGAGAGAATACCTTTCTTGAAGTAGGTAAAGAAGTGGAGTCTCTTGGGTAACAGTTATGCCCTAAGGCAGAAGAATGGACCAAATGAGTGATTTTCTTTTAAGGCCCTTTCAGAAATGGAGTTTTTTTTTTTAAGTCAGGAGGATTCCTTGTTTTGTTCTAAGGATCTATAGTTGTATCAGACCATCCAAAGTCTAATCTTAATCAAGGAGAAAACTAATATTTGAGTGTTTACTGTTTACCAAGCATTTTCAATTTATCTAATTTTTACAATAATTCTGACAGGTATTATTACTATTAGTCTATCTTGTGGAGGAGGAAACTGCAAGAGATTGTGCTTTGCATAATGTTATAGCTAATTCATGGGAATATTAGGACCCCTAACACCTAGCCTAGTGTTCCCCCCTTCTAAATACCTCCCTACATCACTCCCGGAAGTGTCAAAGTCACAGCCCGCCAAGGGAACTAGAACACAATACCTCTGAAAATTCTGCTTTAACTCAGTAGGAAAGTAAAATTTTGACTCTTGCATGTCACAAAGTCAGTTAAAGAAGAGGGTAGCTTTTGTGCTCTGACTTCTTATCCAAAGGAGTCAAAGAAATTCTCACCCAAACTGAAGTGTTTCTCACCATACTGATGCAAGACCAATGACTTTTTTAGAAAGACCAATGAAGAGCCATCTACCAGCCTTCCAAGGTTGCAAGTTACCTTGCAGGTGGAGGAATCACTTGGGTAATGGGCTTTATTAGCAAGTGTTGCTTATAGTTATCTCTGATTTTCAAATCAAAGACCTATATTTTGTTACTTTCTACATAGAGCAATTTGGCCTCCGTTCTTTTAAAATTATTTTCAGATCATGCTTTTTCAAGAGAATCAAATCGACTAACCAAATGTCATTTGAGACTTTTCCAAAATAGATTTTGGGGCCTGCTTTTTGCCAGTGACCATCAGCCCATCTGTGACAGGAGCTGCAAAACTTTACATTGGTAATTTACGGGATTTTAACTGACGATTCCACTCTGCTAAAGAGGCCTATCCTGAAATCCTGAAGAAATACCAACTACTCACTAACACTGAGCTTGGCCTATGTTTGGCAAGTGACAAATACATAATTTCCATGATTTCATGTAGATTTCAACTTCTACTAAAACAATACCTTTTTAATCTTTAACTCAAGAATCAGTTTGTGATTTCAACAGGATATCAATGAATGGACTTGGAAAGCAATCCCAGCCTAGGGCATAACAGCAAGCCAGTCTCAACCTAATGACATGTAACCACCCTCCTTCCTGGAGAGTAGGATGCACTTTGGGCAGAAGCGCAAAGCCTCAAAAAAAAAAAAAAAAAAAAAAAAAGCTGTGGGTCAGCAGATATTTAACTGAACGTGTTACGAGAAGCAAAGTACTACAACATAGAATTTTAATAGGTCATCTGGGCCACCCCAACAAATGCTGGGATCTTCTCCACATCATCTTTGCCAAGTTCTTATCTAGCCTTTGCTTGACAGAGGCAGCCCCTTCCATGGTGAACCAACTTTTTGAGAAAGTTCTCCCCTACGTGAAGTTCAAATCTGTGGCCCTATGACCTCTATTCAGTGGGCCTCGTTCCACCCCTTTGAACAACAGAGTCTTGCTCTAATGTACTGTGTTCCTCTCTCTTTCCCAAGCTATATTTCCCTAAATCCTTCAAATATTCTTCAGATGTCTTAAATTTTAAACTCCTTCACCATCTTTGTTATGCCTCAGTTTGTTTTTAAACTATGGCTCCCCAGAATGATTGCAATGTTCCCATGGGTTTAGGAAAGGAGATGAAGTATCATCTCCCTTGCTCTAACATTATTAATGAGCTGTTGGAAGGGATGATAATTTCTTAATTCAGTATGCTTTCTCCCCAGTGTGAGAATGTCAGGGAAGCCAGTTTTCCCTCCAAACACAAGTAGGCTCATGTCACAGATATGAAATCCAAAAAGAAGAAAAACAAAAAACAAAAAAACACATCCCTCTCTTATCCCCAAATTAGTGTTCAGCCACACACTGCTTACATGGAGTACATTTTGTCAGAAGGATGAGATAACACATGTTTTTTCACTGCTTTTCATTTTCAAGTTAAGTCTCAAGAGGATTATAGTTGCACTGAAACACATCTGTCGGGGCCATGGTTGAGGAGAATAAGTAACCAGTTGAAGTTAAAAAAAAAACTCTAGAAAAAAAGGGTAAACCCTAGAAGAGCTCTTCTACAGGCTAATAGGGCAGTAGTCCCTAAAGTACTTATGGTTATGAAATACAGAGTTCTGCAGGATTAAGAAATAGAAAATGTCTATCTTTAAAGCTATTGATTTGATACATGGGGCAAAAAATTAAATAGTTTTTTCCTTATTATAATATGATCTCATTCACGTAGCTTAGTTTATTATTAAAAAAAAGAAGTTTCCATTTTAGTCAGAGGACCAATTCAAAATCACTTGCAACTGGTGTTTTTTCAGAAAGATGCATTAACTGAAACTTGATGCTGGATCTGGAAGAATTATGGGATAGCTTAAAGGGCAAACGAGGCAAATCATGATCTAACACTGGATGTCACCAGTGTCCTCCAAAGACATAAATTCATAAACAGAAGAAGAAAGAAGAATCCAGCCTTTGGTTAAATTCTGCCTCCCCTCTCCAGCAAGTCTAAATTGTTTACAGGAAACAGCCCTAATCCAAGTGTCTTATTTTGGCCAGTGGTTTTTACCTTTCTTACCAAACTCTAACTCAGAAATTGACACATTGTCAAATCAATCCATTTCACTTTCATTTTTAGTTATTTTCTTTCCTCTTTACTCAGGTAGAGGTGCTAACATGAAATGACTAAAAAAAAACAGAAGGAAAAAATGGCCAGGAAAAACTAATGGCCTATCTAAGTAATCCACAGAAAGGATAACTGGCCCCATATAATCAAATTTAAATGTTAATATAATTCAATAGATCTAACACAAGCACATAAAGGACTAAAAAGCCTTGCATAGGTAAAGGACAAAGCATAAAATCCTTTGAGGATACAGTCTGAACAAAGCCATAATATCATTAATATAAGCAAACTACATGATTTCACAGATTCCTCAAATCTGACTATATGACATGAATACGACGTGTTGTAAATTGAAGAAAAGTTCGCCATATATTTAGTAACATTATTAAAAAAAAGAAAAAGATCACACCAAAATGGAGGCAGACATGGACTCTGGTAGTCTTATGAGTCAGATCAAGCCATACTGAATTATGAGAAAGCAACTCTCTTTTTCATCCACCATTAAATGAGAATTCATTTTTATTTAAGAAGGTTCATCTTAGCAAATATTGCCAAGACAATAAGGACTAGTAGGCAAACCAGTAAGTTTAGGTCCTGGCCTGTGTTAAGATGGCCACATTTAATTAGTGTCCTTTCTCAAGTTCTATTTGATAAATTTCTGTTTAACTGAAAAAGCTCCTCTTGGCACTAAGTCGTTTATTCAACTAATATTTATTGAGCACCTACAATATTGTCAGGGCTTGTTCTCAAACTTGAGATACATCAGTGAACAAGCGTCCATAAGGCCTAATCTAGAATTCATACAACTAAGAGAAAAAAAGAAACAAAGCCCTGCATTCTCATGTGTCCTTGCTGATGTGCCATAGATGGGTGACTGTAAGTACAGAAAGGCTGGGAAGGGTAACAGGGAAGAAAGGGGCCAAGAGCAGAGCTTTCTAATACCCTTCTGAGTTTGGCCAAGAGTAGGTAAAGGAGACTGAGCCCTAGGAAATAATCTCAGAATGCAAGAGTGGCCCTACAACCTGTTATTTTACAACTAAATTTGTCCAATCTAACAATGTTCTATTCTCTGAGTTCATAAAGCAACTTTATTTTCAACACACTTATGCTGTGAGACAAAGTTGAGTCATGATATGCTGGGGACTTTGGATTTTTGCCCTAAATGACAGATAGTAAACCTAAACTTAGGGACATTTCCTCAACATTTAAAAAGAGTTCTTCTGCCCACTTTGATGAACTTTTCTAAACACCTTTACTTGCTGGCTTGGTGGGGAAAATGGGGAGGGAAAGGCAACCATGATAAATTATTTTGTTTGGTGTTTATTAAAATGATTTTTCTTTCCTATAGAGATAGGTTCTAAAATAAAAGCATTTCAAACTTCTGGGATCTCTTTCTCTTACCCATAGGATCAGGACAAGCGTGGTGAGGCCAACCATAAGTATCAGTCCCTTAAACAATATGTACAGGCCCCATGTGCAGATAGGTCGCTCTGAAACCTACTAAGGAAATGCTAGAAAGGCTTCACCAATATTGTGTCTCCACATGACTCATTGCTTTAAAACTCAGTAGCTTTCACACATCAATATATCAGGACCAAGACTGCCACCATCTACAGCAACAGTGGAATTATGTATCATATCCTTATCCCATTACTCATCCCTCAATTATACTAAGCAGCAAGCTACAGAAACATCTGACAGCATCAACAGCAAATAGGTTTAATTATTTTCCCAATTTGCATTTATATCAGTGAACAAATTGGAAGGTATCAAAGTACGGCACTGAAGAAACAGTAACACATATTCAGCAGCATGGCTTCCATTTTGAGTTCTGTTTTTAAATTGGCTAAGTAAAGGCATATATACCTCCATTTGAATTGGAGATTTGCAGTAACACATGTATATAAGGAAGGGAGGGAAGGAGGGGGATAAGGAGGAGAGGAGGTAAAAAGGGAAGACCAGGAAAGAGAGAGAGGAAAAGAAAAAGAAACAGGAAAGAATGAATGGTCATGAGTCAGAGAGTAATATTACTACAAGGAGATGACAAATGACTACTCAGTCTGCTTCTAGAAGCAGAATTTTTCTAAGGTTATCATTGCAGATACAAAAATTGTGAGACTTTTCATCTGTTGCTATTCTCACTTACCGTACTAAAAACTTCTACAAAATCCTAAGCCTTGGTCTGTCCAAGATGGATAGTACCAGCAAGTAAAAGATGTGACCTGCTATCAAGGACTGTGCTCTGCTTGGAACTCTGCACGGCAGTCCATTAATCCACAGTATTTTGGTCAGATCGGGTCTGTTTTCTCACACTACTCATAATGTTTTAGAGCTAATCTTTTATATTAGGGTATCTACCATTCTCTCTTTTTTTTTTTCCATTTTTCAAACTTTTTCATTTACTTAAAGGGCAGGAAAGATGGGAGAATTGAAGAAGAAAGTGGTAGAGATTTAGAGGGGAACAGGAAAGGAAAGTATTCTCTTTCCCAACAAATCTACCCTAGAAAAGGTGATAATGAGACTTTGAGAAAGACAGCTGATTAATGGACTTCCCTTTTTTCTTTTTTTTGTTTTGTTTTGTTTCGTTTTTATTTCTATGAAATGTATTTAAGGACATCAATGTACTAAAATGTTTGGTCTGTGAAAGAGTGGAATCATTAGCACCAAAAGGAGTCATGGAGCTTGTATACATTAATAAAACAATGATTGCTACTGTTGTCACGGGTAAAGGTTTCGTTTCATTTTTACATCCCAAAGTTCTTGAAAGTGCCCATGGAAAAGAGAAATAACACTTTTCAAAATCTCCATGGAGCTATCAACACGCACCAGAGACAGGACTTGGCGTTCCCAGTTTTGGTTTACCTGGTAGACAAGAAAACCAGGGCCCCCAGAAGCCCTAAAGAGCAGCCCCCACATGCACCCACTGACGTGCAGGAGGGATCCCTACAGTACGTCTCCCCCTGGACTGTGTTCAGGAATGCGTTTTACTTGCTTTTTTAAAAAAAACAAAAGCAACATGCTCTGCAGATCATGGAGCGCCTAGTGCAATTTTCTCCTTGATCCGACTCCAGACTGCAAAAGGGTGAAACCATTATATGTTCTGCTAATGCTGGCCTGTGGACGAGGCCCTTGGCCTGCCATGCTTTGTAAGCTCAGGAGCCCACAGGAGTCAGAAGGTCCTAGAGCGGGACCCATAGTCATCGCCAGATCTCCCCAGCAATTGGTGGCCCATCAGGGCAACTGCTGATTCCTCTTGCTTCTCCTTGCCTCAGCCTTTAGTTGAAATTACAACAAGTCAAATAGCTGATACTTTTCCCTTCTCCAGGTAAGGGTGAGGATACATTGTTCACAAGTGTGTTCTGCCTGGCTTCACTGATGAGGCGGCACGCCAAGTCAAGAAAGAGTTTCTCCACGTTATCGGATTCCTTGGCTGAGGTCTCCAGGTAATACATGTCCTGAGCTTCTGAGAATT
Source organism: Pseudorca crassidens (assembly GCF_039906515.1). Lineage (NCBI taxonomy): Eukaryota > Metazoa > Chordata > Mammalia > Artiodactyla > Delphinidae > Pseudorca > Pseudorca crassidens. The sequence continues at coordinate 61,021,641 of NC_090304.1, forward strand.
CTTCAGCTCTCTGCTGGGAGACCTCTCTCCTTTCAGCCAGATCAATCTTGTTGCCTAAAATAGTGGTAAAATCAAAGAGGAAATCGTCATTTGACTTTTTTGCAAGTTTGGAAACATCAAAATTCAACTTCGTATCTGAAGTCAAACCAGAGAGATGGGCAAGTAAAGCAAAACAAATGTGACTGTGATTCCTGGATTGTTTATTTTAAAATACCAGTGCCATTTGTAATGGCAAAGAACTGGAAACAACCCAAAAGCCCATCAGTTGGGCACTGGCTGAATAAACTATGTCACATCCATAGTTATTTGGAGCTACTTAGCACCATAAAAAGCAATGAGGAATATCTCTGTAGGCTGCCATGGAATGAGACATTAGGATATATTGTTAAGCAAATAAAGCAAAGTTGAAAAAAGTGTATATAATATACAATTCTCTAAGAAAAATGGATGAAAAAATACACTTTATTCTTATTTTTTTAATGGGAGACTAAAACAAAATTTTAATTTTAAAGATAATGGTTACCTATGAAAGGAACAAGCTTGAGGGATGAAAACCAGCCCTTTCTAAATATACTTCATTTTATAGATTTGACTTCAGAATCTTATCAATGTTTTACACGATTACACAATTAATATGAAATTAAATTTAAAAAGCAATTCCTAAAGTTGAAAGCAAAATTAAACAAATGAACCTGTTTATCATGAAGTGGCATAACCACACAAAGAGGAACTATTTCAGGTGAGTTGAAGATAATTTAACCAGTAATTTAACCATGTATCCCCAGTGGCACATACCCTAAGGACAAAAAGAATTGAAGGAAAAAATCTTGAACTGTCCAGTAATTATCTTGTCGGTGGTAGTGTTGGCATCATTTATCTGGGGCTACTATACCTGTTTTAAGGGATAAAGCAAATGAGTAATTATGCCAGTGGCATTAGGACAGGGATTTTTAGCATGGGAGAAAGGAAATACGGATATAAGATTAATGAGGTTAAGTAAAATTTCTGTAGTCCTGAATTACAAATGGAAGTATCAGTGTGAATAATTCATGGTGTTATTTTATCTTTAAAAAATTTTCAACTTCTGTTTTGGAAATCTGACAAAGGTGATATGCCAACTGTGTTACTTCCCAACATTGCTCATGGTAAAAGTGACCCTTGATTGATAAATTCCATCTGGCCTGGGAATTCTATGTATGAATTATAAATACCTAATGGAAAGCCTTAACTTTAGGCTTCCCTGAGTGTGATGATTCTACATCTGAAGAGACCCTGAAAGTTAGGCCTGTCGGGTTGTTACAAGAGAGATGGGCTCCTATGGGGCATTGAGGCTTCTAGCCAGGGCAGATCCTGCACTTGCCTGAAGTGAGCCTTTTCCCTTCACATCTGAACTGTCCCGGGAGGTCCTGGACAGCTCTGTGGACTGCTATGAGGGCTGCTTCCACTGAAGAGGAATGCTTGATGCTGGCTTACTACTAAGCTGTGTTTCCTGTCCTGTATCCTTCTAAGTGACTGTGATACCATATGGTCTATGGTAGTCTCGTCAATCAAAACGTTTCACAGAGCCTAATGAGACAACCCCCTGTGGATGCCACAGAATTCACCATATACGCACACACACACCAGCTCTGTCCACTGAAAAGCCTAAAAGCCATCACCTAGTAAAGACGATTCCTATCACCTTGGTTGTAGCCTCTAAATACAACTTCCCATTGAAAAGAAACAGCGCTTCCTGAAGAAATGCCTAATTCCAGGTCTGGGGTAGGAAATGCACTGGATATGCCTCGAACACTTGTCATCCCAGAAATAAAGAAAATTATCAAAGATTCCTGAGTCATGTCAAAAGGACTCAGGAGCCCAGTTGAAGAAGCTCCCACTGTCAAAGTTGGAACAACTGAAGCATCAATAATAATAATTGCAAGGGGCTAGAATACATCAAATATATTTAAATCTATAGCAATATTCAAAATATAAACAAACTTCAACAGTTGCTTTTGGAAGACTAGGGAACCAACTCATTACTTTGGAAAGTAATAAATGGAAAAGAAAGAATCAAGCATTTTTCTTGACTGTCCTATGAGAACAGTACCTTGGAATACCAACTATAAAGTATATCTGCTAAAACGAAAAACAAAACCTAAATCTGACCAGGCTCTAGATTTACCTACATATCTGCCACAAATTTAGGTGATAGAGGAACATATCAAATGATACCACCAGGGTGAAATAACAAAATTCAGACTTGAAAACTCCACAGGACAAACAAATGCTTTAACAAATAAATTCCCAGGGAGCAAAAATGGAGGGATAAGCTATAGCTAAAAGGAGAATCAAAAGACATAAAAATTAATTACAACATACAGACCTTATTTGGATCTTGATTTGAATAAATTTCTGATGGATGAGTCAATCAAGGACTCATTAATATTTTTTAGGTGTGAAAATGGCATTGTGGTTAGGTTCTCTTTTTTAAAAAATTTTATATCTTTTATAGAGATACACACTGAATAATATAAATTGAATTAATATGACATCTGGGATTTGCTTCAAAATAATCTGAAGGGGAAGGCAGATAGAAGAGATGGGGAAAAGATAAAATAAGATGGGCTATGAGTTGTTAATTGTCAAATCTGAGAAATGGGTATATGGGTGTTCATTATACTGTTTTCTCTATTTTGCTTATATTTAAAATTTTCCATAATAAAAAAAATTTTTAAAGCCAGTGCTGGAGCCGCATAGCACAGGGAGATCACCCCTCTTTGTGACCACCTAGAGGGGTGGGATAGGGAGGGTGGGAGGGAGACACAAGAGCGAGGAGATATGGGGATATATGTATATGTATAGCTGATTCACTTTGTTATAAAGCAGAAACTAACACACCATTGTAAACCAATTGTACTCCAATAAAGATGTTAAAAAAAAAAAAAAAAAAGGCCAGTGCTGGGACTTTCCTGGTGGTCCAGTGGTTAAGAATCTGCCTTCCAATGCAGGGGAAGCAGGTTCAATCCCTGGTTGGGGAACTAAGATCCCACATGCCACGGGGCAACTAAGCCCTTGTGTTGCAACTACTGAGCCCATGTACCATAACTACAGAGCCCACGTGCTCTGGAGCCCACACACAGCTAGAGAGAAGCCCACACACCGAAACGAAAGATCCTGCATGCTAAGATCCGATGCAGCCATAAATAAATAAATAAACTTTTTTAAAAATAAAAAATAAATAAAAAGGTAGTGCCAGGCGTCCCTGGTGGCGCAGTGCTTGAGAGTCCACCTGCCGATGCGGGGGACACGGGTTCGTGTCCTGGTCCGGGAAGATCCCACATGCCGCGGAGCGTCTGGGCCCGTGAGCCATGGCTGCTGAGCCTGCGCGTCTGGAGCCTGTGCTCCACAACAGAACAGGCCACAGCAGTGAGAAGCCCATGTACCGCGGAAAAAAAAATAAAAAAAAAAAAGGTAGTGCCTCTTTCATACTGAGCTGACTGATCATGTCCCCTCATACATTCATTTAACTTCCTTTATATAGAATCCCAAGTAGTAATGCTTTGACTCATGTTCTCAAGGACTTTATGTCCAAAGTGGAGGTCTTTCAAGCTCTTCACAGCAAAGGTTCTCCATTGTGCAGGAGGGTTTTCAGGACCGAGCATGGAGCATTAGCTCATAGAGAGGCAGATACTTAACCCAGCAGCCTGAAGGAAAAGTCCAGCAATCTGTTACAAGGCAGCACGTTACAGCTGGATAAACACAGGCTTTGAAGTCAGTCTTACATGCTGAGTGACCTTGGGGAAAGAACTTCACCTGTCTGAGCCTTGCTTTCCTCATCTGTAAATTTGGGATCATGACACATAATATTCCTAATATGATTCCTGGCACATATACACTAGCTATAACGCTTTCTATAAAGTGTTTAACTTACTGTTAACCATGATTTTTAACTTAATGTTTCTGAGGTTCTCTACTGGATTTCCAAAATTCAGGTCTTTCTAGAATATACAACAATGTTCCTTCTTAGGAAGAAAACTTTTTCTTTTTTTTTTTTTTGGCCACACAGCACAGCATGCAGGATCTTAGTTCCCTGACCAGGGATCAAAACTGTGCCCCCTGCAGTGGAAGCTCAGAGTCCCAACCACTGGACTGACAGGAAATTCTCACGAAGAAAACATTTTAACAACCAAATATTATTAACATTTTTCCATCACCAGTAGAGGATTTTTAACAATCTAATCTGGTTTGCCGCAATTTCATTTTTAATGGGTGCATTTGTCACCACAAAAAAAAACCATGGGTTATTTTCTGCTTTCCCCCCATACTAAATAGAGGTTCTACCCTCCTACAAGAGGAAACAAACTGCAGAATTTCCCTTATTATTTCTGAAAATTAGAATTTTTCAAATCAGTATAAATGTAAGAAGGGAAAAAATTAACCAAAGTCCATTTTTTTAGGCAAAAAATAATTGCTTCAATAATGAATTCCTTATCAACGTAGATATATTTTACTTCTAGACCAGCAGTTTCCATGGCCTAGATTTTTTTGTAATGTTTAGCAGCCCACATAACTTTCATGGCAATCCACCTTCTTCCCTAGAGCCTGCACTGATAGGAAAATCAATCAGCAACATTTTCTACTTTACTTTTCTAAACCATCACCATGGGATAGGATCTATTTCATTTTCTCTTCAATTTCATTTAGAAGAACTGAATGTTGACCACATGAATTATACAGCTGTAGACTATACTCTCGGAAGGTACCAAGGCATGTGGCCTTATGTGATTCTAAATTCTCTGATGCTCACAAATCAATGTCCCTCCTCATTAGTCCTTACTTACCCACTAGCACAGTGATGACCTTGTTGCTAGCATATTGTTCTATCTCCCGCAGCCACTCAGGAAGGCAACGGAAGGATTCCTCACAGGTTATGTCATAGGTGAGGATCAAGGCATTGGCGCTTCGGTAATAACTCTGGGTGATGGACCGAAATCTCTCTTGACCTGCTGTGTCCCAGATCTGGAGCTGTAAAGGCATAAGAGAAGGATCAGGTTGGTGAAGCAAAAAAGAAAGACAGCACTGCCTTGCTTTAGTTTAGAAACAGAAGCACCTTCACCCAGATAATTTCATGGTTATTTTTTGCCCCAAGAAAAAGGCACCTACAATTTTTTTAAAGATTTGTTGGGTGAGCCTGGTTAAAGATAGGGATTCACTTTGATTTTTGTTTTTTAGTTTGTTAAATTATTTTGAGTTTCCCCTTTATTCTTTTTTTTTAAGGCATTTAGATTATTTTTGTATAACTTCATTTAAAAGGTAAAATTAGGGTATTTATAATCTACTTAATTTTTATTATAAGCCTATTTCCCATAAGAATTGCTTTTTTTATCTGTAGACTCTTCATTGCTCATATCTTTAATTTTCCATTTTGTTTATTTCCTAAATCAGAAAGTATATTCCTATGTCTTATTAAAGCTTTGCATTCATATAACATATTTCAAACGTTCTCCTTTTGGTCATAAGCAATCCCTTCTATTCTTTATAAAAAATCTTAAAAAAGACAACCAAACTATTGAGCACTTACTTGCCAAGCTCTATTCTAAACACTTTACATAGAATAACTCACTTAACCCTCACAACAACTCTATGAGGTAAGTACTATTCCTATATCCATTTCTTACATGAGGAAACTGAGGCACAGAGAGATTAATTAACTTGCTCAGTGTCTCACAGCCAATATGTCCTAGAGCTGATTCAACCAGGCAGTGTGGTCCCAGAGTCCCTGCTCTTAATCATAATGCATGCCCAATTACAAAAGTCGGGATCCAGGGCAAGCTGTCACTGTGACTGTTGGCATTTCAGTCAGCAACTGGAGAGGGAAAAAAAAAATCCATTCAAATGAATATATTAAGGTATTATCTTTGTTAATGAAAACAGGAACAATGCCATGGCAGGCAAAGAAAATAATTTCTCTCCACCACTTGTAAGCTCTGTGACCTTGGGCAAGTCATTTAATCTCTTTGGGCTTCGGTGGCTTCTTTATAAAAAGAGGTTAATAATATGCAAACTTGCTGAAGTCATTTACCTGATGGTTCTAATAACAAAGAAGGCAAAACACTTCTCACTTCAACCTGAATTTCCCTGCACAGAGCAGACCTCTGAAAGAGAACTCTTCCCCAGAGCGACTGCTGAGTGCAGAACAAATCCGAGACGTTGAAAAATCACACCAACAACAATCTTCCCTTCTAACTGCATCAATTTCACATGTCACAAAATGCCTTCACCCCCATTAACAGAACATCATTTCCTCAAGGGAGACCTTCTGGAACCTTCAGATTAGGCCAGATTCCCCATCCCCACCCCCAAATAATCTCTCCTGCAACCTACCCTGCAATTCTCCCTCACAGCACCTGACACACTTGAATCACTTAGTTACTTGTAATAACTTGTTTCAGAACCGTCTTCCTCACTAGACTGAAAGCTTCATGAGGGGGAAGCTGGGGTCCATTTTACTCTCCCTTATCCCCTATACCAAACCCAGTGTCTGGCAAAGAGTAAATGTTCAAATATTTATTCACGGTCTCATTTCATCCTTACAACAACCCAGTGAGGTAGGCAAGTTTATGCCTCTCTTTCATTAACAGGTTACTCGCAAGGCTGGGACACAGACTCCAGGCCTTCTGACTCCCAGGAGAGGACTCAGTCCATACACCGTGCTGCTTTGCTGCCAGAGACTGATTTAAATGTACATCTGCATCCAAAGAGGATGAGGCAGTTGGTATCAACCTCTGCTCAGACCAGTTTAGCTGAGGAGACTGATGAGTGACCGGTGGTCCCTGCCACCAGTCAGTGGCACACAGGCTCTCCTTTGATTTGGAGTCACAGCTGCCCTTTGATGATGTACATGAAAGCCTGTGTATGCTGAAGGCGACCATACAGATGTTACAGCTTTTGCCAGGACAAAAGCTACTTCTGTTCTCTGCCTCAAACCTAGGGACATGGTTCCCCTCTGCCAGGCTGTGTCTTAGAACAAGAGACTATTATTTTAATGCCGCACGGAGCCTCGAGAAACACTTGTGATTGGATTTAGTACTGCCAATCATTAGAAATCAGTATGTTCTCATGACTGGCACATCTTGAGAACAGCTCTGAGAATGAAAACCACTGAGATATTTTCTAGAATACTGACTGTATGTCTTGGCTGAGATGTAGGCTGTTTTCCCAAAGAGGCTGCCCGTTTCTAGCCCTATGGTTAATTCCTGAGGAGATCCATACTCCACTGCCTTTATTATTCAACTTGGTTTCACTATTCTCTCTGCAATTCATTTGCTCTTTTTCAGCATTTATAGGTCATTAACAGATGCAGAACACTGTGCTAAGCACAGATAGGATGCAAAGATAAATAAAACACAATCCCTGATCTCAAAAAGCTCCTAGTACAGGGAGGATGAATACATAGTTGACTAACCATGGTAACATATGAGATGTTTTATTAAAGAGGGGCCAGCAGGAGAGTGTCTCCTGGTGTTAGTCTTATGTCCATGAATATGTTCTCAATACCACTGCCCTGGGCTTTCTAACCACTCTCACCTCCAGTATGGGGCTGCACCGTTGTCTACTCTTTTCTTTGTACCACCACTTACACCTCTATTGCCTCTGCTACAAGAACGTACTGCAATCGTTGGTTTACTACTATGTCCCCTTGTTAGACTAGGTTCTCTAAGGGTAAGGGCTGCCTTTTATTTAACCTTATACCCCTACTGCCTTCCTAAAACAGGCCATGGTATGTGGTGGACACATTGGAATGATGGCTAACTGAATGAACAAAGGATGGTGGAATCACAAAGGAAGGATGGATTCATTCTGCTTAAATGATTAGCAGAGTATTAAAGAAGATTTCACAGATGAAACGTTTCAGCAAGATGACAGTAAGTTACTAGGGAACAAAGATGCTTTACCTAACACAGTGCCTGGCACAAAGCATCCACCCTAACACAGGATGGCTGGATAAATGAAAGGATGGACAGATGGCTGAGAGAGGAAATACAGATGCATACTTTCAAGACTTTCCTATCTATGCAGTATATACCTGATGAGAGAAAAATCCAGCAAATCTTCTATTATAATTAATCTCCTAAGGTTAAAATGTCATAGACTGAGCTTAGAGTTTTGCTTATTACTCATTAATTTATGATAGGCTAAAAAAATCAGTGGTTAGGAGAAAATTCTATATAAGCTTTAATTATATTTTCTACCCAAGGTCACCTTCATAATACAGACCACTTTAAGAGAAGGGCCTCTTCCTCAACTTTGCCTCTACTGATTGGGCACTAAGACTTAATAGCTATGAGAATCTTTCTATCACCTTTGCTTAGCTGCCTGTGATGTTGGGAGTCATTCTAGAAAGAATGGGACTTGTAGGAGAGGCTGAGGGTGGATGATGAGCAGTCAGGAGAGAAACCGGGGTTCTGGTCCTGCCCTGCCACTCGCCAGATGGGTGATCCTGCACAAACCACGGGTGGATTCTCTTTCCATTGGTTCTATGGGGCCCTGAGAAAGCCTGCAAACTACTAGTAAAAAGACACTTAACTCTCACCAAGAAGAGGTATTCAGTAAATGTTAAAGAACACCAACAATAATAAGACAACAACTGCTTCCTTAGTGAAGCCTGGGCTGCTCTCCTCACGTGTCCAAGTGTTAATGAGACCCTTGGACTAATGTGGTTGAAGAGGGTCATTTTCTATCTTGATTCTACATATACGGCTAGAAAAAATCCCAGGCAAATTAATTAGGACTGGATTTCGGAGATGAACCAACTCTCACTTCTCAGAGACGAAGGTCCAGAGGCCTAAAGTGATGATGGGAACGGGCACTGTGCTGTGATACAAAGATGAGTAAGATACAAACCTTGTTCTTGGGGAGCCTGTGGTCTCGTGGTAGAGTTAGATGCTATAAAAAGATGGATTTTAGCTGAGTATAATAAGTACTTCAAAATGAGGTTATGGTTCATGGAAAGTGGCATAAATGTAATACCTAAATCTGGGGATTCAGGAAGGAAAAATAAGCCTGTTCTTTAACAATGGGGACCATTTCTTATTCACTGCTATCTATTCCCAGGGCCTGGCATAAGGCAGGCATGAACCTTTCTGGTCAAAGGAATGAACTCATACATATATATGTATATAAATGGGAAACCCAAACATCTGGGAATACAATGCCTAAAACAGAAGTTACCTTAACCCAGCTCCTTGGGATGGTACCACCTGCTTCTGCTGGAACAGGAGGGAACTACAAGTGGCTCTTCCTGCCTCCGCCTCTCGAGTGCACACGCCTGGCTCCCTTCTCTCCCCACCCAGCTCCTTCTCACCACCCCAATGCACAGTTTTTCTGACCTTTCCAGTTGGCATTTATGTGGATTCCACACCCTGCTTTTATTTTCCAGAGCCCCCAGCTCTCCATCACTATTGTATTTGGTGTAGATGTCTTTGCAGTAAAAAAAAACAAAAAACCCTTTGAAGAGTCAGGGCTGGAAGAGGCACTAGGAAAGATACTGTCCCCCACTCAGGAGCCTCATCCTAAACACATCTCTGTATGTCTGTGACATGCTGTAAGAGCACCCCGGAGCTTCTCTGCCCTTCCTGAGGCATCTGAAGGTGGGCGTGCAGGTACCTATGGGAGAAGGATGCAAGTGACATGGACTCAAACTTGGGATGCTGAGGTTGGGATCTGGCTGTAACTCTGATGCCAGGGTCCTCACTGTGCTGCTGATGCCAGGGTCACCCCTTCTTTCCATGGGACTCAGCTCTGAAAGATCTGACCATGGAATTTCACTAACTCTGAGGGGCACAGTGCCAAAGATCAGTATCTCTACCCTCCTTCCAAGTAATTTAGTCTTTTTTCTTCTTCTTCTTTTTTGGCCACACCATGCGGCGTGTGAGATCTTAGTTCCCTGACCAGGGATCGAACCCATGCCCCCTGCAGTGGAAGCACAGAGACTTAACCACTGGACCGCCAGGGAAGTCCCCCAAGTAATTACTGCACACTTCTTTCCATCACCTCCCGCTTTCCTTGCTCCGAGATAATGGGCTTACTATGCTTTCATTCTCCCCTGCTCTCAGAGCAGTAGAGACCCCTGTCAGGGAGGCAGTGAGGTGCACTGGCCCACACAAAACCGGTTCAGATCCTGCCTACCTCCCTTGCTAAACTGTGTAGCCCTGGATAAATAAGTCACTCAACCTCTCTGAAAACTATAAAATGAAGACAATTTACCACTTACCTCACAGAGTTTACAAAAAGGATTAAGTTAAATGTAAAAACAGGTAGCAGGGGGATTGATGCATATTAGGCACTCGAAAAATACTACCTCCCTTCTCCTGTTACTGAACTCAGACGCCATAGCTCATACAGGTACCAAACCATCCAGAGGCCACAAAGGGGACGGGGCAGATCATGGACCCTTCCTGGACCCCTCATTTAGTATCTCTTAACCACTGGACCACCAGGGAAGTCTGACATGACAAGAGACAGGACAAACTTGCCTCAGCTCTTCTCTCTCTGTCTTCCCATTTGTAAACACATCGCCCATAACCCCTTCCTGCCCCTATAAATGGAAGAGAGGAACTCTGTTTGGAAATAAGCTGCCATGGCTGAGTATGTTATTTTCAGTGTGGGTTTCCATTAGGTGATTTAATAAATGTTATGAAAACACTACTTCCTCTCACACAACACAATGAAACCCTTATTGAACACTTAGTATCTTACCTTTACTTTTTCACCATTAATCTCCACTGTCTTAATCATAAAATCAACTCCAATTGTGGCTCCTTGTCCTGGGGGGAAAAGACCCTAAAGCAGAAATAATAGAAAATAACAATAAGCAAATCTTTCAATTAAATGAGATTCTCCCCCCACCCCACCCCATTACTACCCATCGCCAGCTCCTTCCTTTGGCTGAGTTAACTGGTAGAAGAGAGAACTCTGGTTAGTGTCATGGGAACCCTGTTTAATTTAACTTTGTGTGTATGTTTTGAGGGGAGGAGAAAGGAGGGTGGATGGGGGAGAGAGAAATGCTGAAAGAAGAAAGAAGGGGAAAGGGGTACAAAGAAAGGAGGAAGCAGACAGAGAGGGTAAAAGAAGAGAACTGGAAAAGGACGGGGGACCTGACTTCAAAGAATGAAACAGAAAAATCAGACACAAGGATAAGACATGGAGCTGCAGGGATGAGATCAGGATGGTCTGGGTGGGGGCAAAACGGACAGGTGCTCTAAAAGGTAAGATCAAGGAATATTCAAACTGGCTATTAGTCTAGGGCATGGACAGCCATGGGGGTGAACAACCAAGATGAAAAAACAAACAAGAACTCAACACAAGAAACATGAATGAGACAGTGATCCTCTGAATTTCCATCTGCCCTGAGAGTGATAACTATTTCTGTACCATACAGATATAACTACATGAGATCAGGGCCAATGACCCTGGGAAGATAACTGAAGAAAAGCAGTCATCCAGGGAGACAGTATAGTAGAAATAGCACCAAACCAGGAGGCAGCAGCCTAAGGATCTCTGAGTGACCTTAGGCAAACCAGTCCTTCTCTCTGGTCTGATGTAAGTATTTCAAAACAAAGCTTTACATCAAATTGGAAGCTGAACTAGAAAGGTATGATTTTAGTAAAATTACATGTATAATGTAATTTACTGTCACATAATATTTCCTGTAAGCTTAGGGAGGGAGTTGAAGTGGGAAGGAATTCTATCAAGAAAGAACCCTTCACCTAGTTTCTCTTCCCTCTTCACATTCATACTCCAGAATTTCCAGAAATTAAAGTAAAATGGACTGTATTAGCTCTGGGAGCTAAGACTGGGGCATCTTTAATTAAGTCCATTCCCTAACAAGAGGGTTCTTTAATTAAAGTATGAACTTAAAAGACCGAGCATCAGACCAACAGAAACTGTTCCACTGCACGTCTGCAAAAGATGTAAATATAAACATTCACAACTTTGCTTACAAATATTGAATCAATTTTCTTCTATTTTGGTTTGGCTCAAACACAAGGCTGCCAAGCTTCAAGTTTACAGCTCCAGCTGTTTTGCAGTATAACAAATGCCAAAAAATAAAACAAATCCTTCCCAGTGTCTCCCTCATCATTTTGTTCCCCAATTCCTCATGCCTCAAAAACAGCTGAATCCAATTCATTTTAACTGTCTACTAAATAACAAAACTAAACATAATCCTTTCTATGAAATATGAACTTTGGGGGGAGTTAAGGGACTGGGAGGGGTAAAAAGTAAACAGAAAAGAAAAATAAGGGGTGGTGTGCTTATTGGTAAAAATTACTGTTTAAAAATCAAAGTATTTTTACCCCTAATGACAAGAATTATGCTTTTAAAAAGAAAAGCCAGACTCCTATGGTCTCAGAAGTTAGAACATGCAAAAGATAAAAAATATCACGCTGTGAACCGGAAGATCTGGATTCTAATCCTAGCCTTGCCACTAACATGATATGAGATGCTAATAAGTCATTTCATCCCTCTAAGACCTGAGTTTTTTACCTATAAAATGAGAAGAGTGGGCTGAAAAGTCTCTAAGGGAACTTTCAGTCATTAGACAAGGTCAAGGGAACTTCTGACAAAGGGACTGAAAACTTTAGGTCTCTGCAGTCTTGTCCTCCTGCCAAAAGCAGAAAGGTTACTAATGGTAGAGGGAAGTAAAACCAGTTGGAGTTTCCAATACTACGCCATGGCGGTTGACTGAGCCCAGATGCCTGTCAGCTTGTTACTTTTGATTTCACCAGGCCATGGCTTAGTAAAAAGTCCTATTCTGCGTTCATTATCATGGGAAAAACCTTGACATTTCCAAAGATGACTCTCTGCCCTCAAGCTATTTGTGTTAACCAATCTCTCTCTCCAGTTTTCCAGAGAACCACAGACTGTCAGAGCTAGAAGGGGCCTTGGAGATCACAGGGAGGCAGGAAGGCCCGGCAAGGGGGCGGAATTTCCCCAGGCTTACGGGGCAAGAGCTGCGATGAGGGCCCGTGTCTCCACTCTCGAGCCAGTGTTTTCTCCTGGGCACCAGGTTGCCCTGTGCCTTAGACAGAAGAGCTATTCTCAACCTTCCCCGTTAGCACTTTATGAAAATGCAAGATGCATGCATGATAAATCCTGAAAAGGATGCCATTCATAATTTTCCAGGAAAACACAGAAGAAGGTCAACCTCAGAATGATTTCCCACCCATTTCTGTGTGAAATCAGGTATATAATCTCTGGCAGTAATTCTCAAAAGGGCAGCCCCAAAGGGAACTTGTACTTAGAACAAATGATAAGGACTCAACCCAGAGGGAACATTTAATTTAGTTCAAATAGTCCTTCACTGTTCTCATTTCATTCCCGTGGAATAGATTAGAAAAATCAGCATATTTGGTTCTAAACCAAAACGATTTGATCAGCTTTCTGGGAGGAACTGAGAGGGCATCAGCAGGGAGCTTGAGGGGTTTAATTTGAATTTGAGTTTTTAAAAAGTTAACATTTAGGTTTAACTTGACATCCAGATTCATTTGTTTCCACCTTTGGATTATTATTAACAAGTAATCTTTTTTTTTTTTAATCTGATAAGCTATTTTTGATACTGCGGACTGAAAGCAAAACCACTCACCCCTTTTACTAAAAGAAGCCATGAGAGGCGTGGGAGGGCTGGTGGAGACCCACTGAGCCGTGCTCCCTGGAAATGGTTCAGAAACTCTAGTCTATACGAACTCTTACGTATAAAATAAATAAACTGTGAGGATATATTATACAACACTGGGAATCCAGCCAACATCTTATAATAACTATAAATGGAGTCTAACCTTTAAAAATGGTGAATCACTATGTTGTACACCTATAATATAATACTGTACATCAACTATACTTCAATTTTTTTAAAAAGTCAAAAGAAAAGAAAGAGCAAAGGATATTTCACAGAGAAAATAGTGGTCATGTTCACCGTTGCTGAGACTTCAAATAAGATGAAAATTTTTAAATGTCGAAAAAAAACCCTCCAGACTAGGCTATGGAGCTGGTACACTTGCAAAGGGCTCGTTAAGCATTGGCAGCCAAGAGGCTGGCGTAGGTACCACTCACCCATCCTGTCAGGATCCCCTAACCCCGAAGGCCAGATGGAAAAACCCGACCCCAGACTTCAGACTTCTTACCTGAGTGAACCGTCGGACTAGGCACGTCTTCCCCACACCAGCATTGCCGATTAAAACAATTTTAAACAGGAAATCATAATCTTCCATACTCATTTACACAGCTGCAAGGCAAACACAGGCACGAGTGAGATGGGCCTGGTCAGACTTGCCCACAGAGCTCAAGCTGCACCACCCCGTCTCCTCGGGAACAGCAGGGCTGACTCATTTGAGGAGCAATTTAACACTCCCCTCTGGTGACCCTGCCAGTGAGAGAGGAACACAGGTGTTTGGTCACAGACGGACTTTATTCCTTCCCTGTCACCTCACACCACAAAGAGCAAATGACACAGAGGTCATTTCACCTGGTAAACTTTATTCTTCCAAGCAGTCAGGTCGCAGGTCTCTCATGTGATAAGATGTTTTCTTTTAGCATCAAAAGGAGATTGCAAATCTCTATGCAGACAAGCTGGGGGTGCAAGGAAGCAGAGCGAAGGGGAGCCCATCCAAAGCTGAAAGGTGGTTTATGTACATGCTGTGAGTGCCTCTGGGAGGAAGGGCTAGAAACTGGGAGACTGAACAAAGGGAGGAAGCTTCCAGTCTCCTGCAAGCCCTGGGGGTCTTGGGGTCTTACCAGTGGGAGTTACTGCCATCTTCCCTTCTATCACCACCCCGTTGCTATACACCTCCTGCCAGCCTTGCTGATGCTGCAGTATCTCCCAAGGTGCTGGTCTTTTCATTCCCATAGGCTGTGTACATGGTATTTCCTCTATCTGGGATGCCCTCCCACCCACCCTTTCTGTGTTGTGAAGTCAACCCTTTAAGGACCAATGCAAGCGTCTCTTTCTCTCTCAATTTTTCGCTGATCTTCCCCCAATAAACACGTTCATTGTTCCTCTGTCCTGAAACTTCATACAATTATTTGTTCAAACATCTGCCTCATCCTCGAGGGAAGGGATGATGTCTTTCAGCTCTATTTTCCTAGCCCATGGGACAGAGTTACACTCAGTAAATATCTTCTCTGTAGAATTAAATAATCAATGGACCTATGGCTGAAGTGTAGGCCTTAGTTTCTTAATTGTGCTAAAAAGAATACTACCTGCTCTGTCTACTTCAGAGGACTGTGGTGCAGATTTGAAAGAAAAAAAAAAAAAACTATACAAAAGAGGCTTGGTTAACCACAAAGCCCTACCCGCGTAAAAACAATTATTGTCTACTGAGTACCTACTACAGCACTGTGCTAGTCACCATAGGAAATACAGAGATGAGACAGTCTCTGCCCTTGAAACCAACATGAGAAAAGTTAGAAAACAATAACAGGGCTTCCCTGGTTGCGCAGTGGTTAAGAATCTACCTGTCAATGCAGGGGACATGGGTTCCAGCCCTGGTTCGGGAAGATCCCACATGCCGCGAAGCAACTAAGCCGGTGCACCACAACTACTGAGCCTGCGCTCTAAAGCCTGCAAGCCACTACTACTGAGCCCATGTGCCACAACTACTGAAGCCCGCGCGCCTGGAGCCCGTGCTCTGCAACAAGAGAAGCCACCGCAATAAGAAGCCCGCACACTACAACGAAGAGTAGCCCCCACTCGCCGCAACTAGAGAGAAAGCCTGCAGGCAGCAACGAAGACTCAACATAGCCAAAAATAAATAAATTAAATAAATAAATTTAAAAAAAAACAATAACAAAGTTAAATAAAATTGAGAAAACCAGAAAAAACCTCATTTCATAAGGTGAAGGCAGAACAAGCCCAAGGGACTCTGGAGGAAGAGGAAAAGGATGATCAGCGAGCCCAAGATGGTAAGGGTGCCTGGGAGGCTAGAGCAGCCCGGAGTCACTCCTACCAGCCAGCTGAAGCTCAAAGGGCTGAGGATTGCAGGGTGGAAGGACAGAAGGGGAGTCCACTGCACTGAGACTTGTGAAGGAGCCAGAGGAGTAGATTCCCTGTGTGCAAAGGTGGTTTCTATGTGGATTCCAATGATCCTTGGAAAGATGACTGACGGCCAAGCCAACGTGCAGGTGGCAGCCCAGGGGGTTCTGTCTCTGTTCACCGGGACTGTGAAGGAAAAATATCTCTCTGTCAAGAATCTGGATCCAGGGCTTCCCTGGTGGCGCAGTGGTTGAGAATCTGCCTGCCAATGCAGGGGACACGGGTTCAAGCCCTGGTCTGGGAGGATCCCACATGCCGCGGAGCGACTAGGCCCGTGAGCCACAACTACTGAGCCTGCGCGTCTGGAGCCTGTGCTCCGCAACAAGAGAGGCCAAGAGAGTGAGAGGCCCGCGCACCGCAATGAAGAGTGGCCCCCACTTGCCACAACTAGAGATAGCCCTCGCACAGAAACGAAGACCCAACACAGCAAAAATAAATAAATTAATAAACTCCTACCCCTAACATCTTCTTTAAAAAAAAAAAAAAAAAAGAATCTGGGTCCATAAACAGTCACTGAACTCACTATATGCCAGGCACTATACTTGGCACTTTATGTCTATTTCCATTTGTTTTTACAAGTTTATGAGGCTGGTATTTTATGTTACCTGTTTTGCAGGTGAGTAAATTGAGGGTCACCCAAAGTCATAAAGCTAACAGCCAGACTTCAAGTTCAGAAGGTATACATGCCATCAAAAGAAGCCTCACTGCCATATGCTCCCACAGTCCCCTCCCCTGCCCTATAGTAACTCACCAAGTTTTACTGTACTTAATTATTTATATCTGTCTCACACTCCAAGTTCATCCCTCAGCATGCACGTGCACGCGCACACACAGCTGTGAGCAGCATGAGAGCAGTGAAGTCTCTGTCTGATTGAGCCCTGACCCCAGCCCCTCCCTATCATCACCACTGTCACCGTCATCATCATCATCACCTCATTCTTTATTATTAACTCATTGATCCTCACAACACTCCTATCAGGTAGACACTATTAGCATTCTAACTTGACAGATGGGGAGACTGAGGCACAGGAGAAGTTAAATAAGAAGTCATTAAGGTCCTACTTAACGGTGGGTCCCCCTTCACTGATGGAAGTGAAATTCAAACCCAGATAGCCTGGGTCCAGCTCCCACATCCCTGAAGCACTGCCCTACGGCGCCTTTCAGAATGCCTGGCTTATAATAGCATCTTAAGAAAGATCTGAAGAAATGGAATGATGAAGGGTAAGACTCAATAAATGTGATTTCCTTTTTCTCTTCCCCTCTGGCTTCAAATCCAGAACTCTTTCTACCACACTGTAGCAGTTTAAATAAGAACCAAGGTCAGACTCTGGCTAAAATGGCAGGGATTAAAACTCAATAAAGCTGTTAAAAGTGAAAAGGAAATATATCTCAGGGCTAGGTGCAAGGAGAGCAGGAAGATATGAGGCTCTGTGGCTCATATGCGGACCATAACTCACTGCTTCCTAAGTCAACAAAAAGAGAACACAGTACTGGGCCACGTTCTTTTTCTGTGCTTAGATTGTTTGCAACACATTTATTTCTCCATCTTTGGCAGAGGTCAAAGAAACAAAGCAGAGAATCGAGAGAAGAAAGTCCAAAAACAAAGACCTGAGAAACAGGGCTCTTAAGAGAAGGTCAGCAGTGCCCAAATTATGCACCTTCAGAGCAGGAAGGCAAAGAGTTACGTGGCCAGAGTCACGTTCATAGTCAAGTCTCGGGTAGAGACCACCTGGAGCAAGCCACAGACTAAAAGTGAAGGCCCGGGCTTCCCTGGTGGCGCAGTGGTTGAGAGTCCACCTGCCGATGCAGGGGACACGGGTTCATGCCCCAGTCCGGGAAGATCCCACATGCCGCGGAGCAGCTGGGCCTGTGAGCCATGGCCGCTGAGCCTGCACGTCCGGAGCCTGTGCTCTGCAACGGGAGAGGCCACAACAGTGAGAGGCCCGCGTACCGCAAAAAAAAAAAAAAAAAAGTGAAGGCCCTTCTCCTCTCTGTAAGAAATTATTTTAATGCTCTGTTAAATGTTTTTTTAAATAAACTTCTGGGAGAAAAAGTGTCTGGTCTCTTTAGAAATGCAGGCTGCCTGTGGCTAAGGCTGGACTGTAAACTCCAGGTTACTGGCTGTGGTTACTGTTCTGTTTCTAATAGAAAACACATTGCTGGATGAAAAGCTCACAAGAATCTCTGGAAACTATGCTCTGAGGAAGCCTTTCTGTTTGGGAAGTAATGTAACAGCTCAGGCATCACCAATCACCAAGTGATGAGACAGCATCCAAGGAGGGGGATCCCACTCAGTAGCAGTTAGTTACACGCAGCCCTAAAACTGAAAACAACAGTTGCACCTTTTCTGGGGAGCAGACATGTCACAAGATATGCTACTGGCCAAGCACAATTCTAAGAACTGTATATTCTATTATTGTTAATAATAGCTGACACTTAATTCAATGTTTATTATGTGCCAGCTATTCTACATGTATTCACTCATTTAATCCTCACAACAACCGTATGAGGTAGGGTACTATGATTGCCATCCCTAATCATAGCAGAGGAAACAGGCACAAAGAGTTTATCCTAAAGTCATGCAGCTAGTTAGTCTTAGGACCAGGACCCAAAGACAGATCCATCTGACTCCAGAGCCCTGCTCCTACTGAAATAGGATGCTGCGGCCCCCTGCCTCGTGGCTGACAGCGTTGCTGTAACTGTCATGAGGGCTGCAGGGTCAGTTGAATGTGCCCTGAGGTCCCTTGGAGCTGCAGTGTTCTGGAACCTCCCTGGTCTAGGAGCAACGCACCCACATTGAAAGGACCACACACTGATTCTAGGTCATACAAGCACAGCTCCTCATGATGCCCTCCAAGCCCAGGTCTCTTTTAGGAGCTGGACCCAGACTTTTCCTTGAAAACCACATCCACAATTCAGTCACCATTTGTCCCTGTAACCAAGTATCGGCACAGGGAATATAAACAGGAACACTACTCAGATAAACAAGCGAAACCTCAAATATCATCACCACAATAGCTCTAAATAACTGGATATGTACAGAAGATTCAAAAAAGGAAAAAGAGATGAAGAAAAGAAAAAAATGAGTTTAAAAAGGATAAGGAAGCAACATGTACTATGAAAAGCTTAAAAGAAAAAAAATTCTAAGCAATGTGATTTTGGCAACATAAACCATTTATCAAAGTGACCTTTTAAAAAAACAAAACAAACTGTATTCACTGCTGTACATCAGAACATTTTTTCCCCTTGCCCTTTTGGGCTCAGGGTAACAGATAAAGTCAAGGCTTCTGGTGAACACAGGGCCAGATCCCTGCCCTGGCTTCTGACCCCCAGCCCCTGCCCAAGAAAATGATACTCGGGGGACTTGTCCTCGTTCAAAAACCGTGTGTCTCACGCAGGTCCTTTTCTCTTTCAAGGTCTCAACCTTGGTCTATAAATGGAAGGGGTGGGTGAACAGGCGCCAGGGCCCCTCCTAGGACAGCCCCTCCCCAGGACAGCCCCTCCCCCAGGACAGCGTGTGCTGCCCCTTCTCTAACCCAAAGAGGCAGTATGAGAACTGGGTCTGCCAGAGAGCCGTGTAAAGTTTCCTCATCCCTAAAATCGGGATAGTATCAGAACCTACACCACTGAGTTGCTTGAGAGGCAAATCAGGTAATATATGGAAAAGTGATTCATAATCAAATGTATAATAATCAAATGTTTTAAAAAATATAATAATCAAAAAAAATTTTTTCCCTCAACCCTCTGACAAGAGTCACATATACTGATTGCAGAGCACACAGCCAAACAAAAAGGAAAGAAAATCACCTGGGGGAAATCTTTTTCCCTACCCACACCCCACCTGGGGGTAAGTACAGTTAATATTTTGGCATACATCCTTCTAACTTTTTTAATATATATATTCTCACATCTATGCGTTTTTTCATTTATGGATTTTTTAAACAAAAACAATCATAATATTACAAGAAGTTTTTTGTTTTCTACAGAGTGCTATTTTCCCAAAACCCAGAATCAGAACTCACGGTCTACAAAAAGAATGGACACCCAGAATGCCCATCAGCCTTCACGCAACACTTGCTCCTATGACCCTAAAAACTCAGGAAGGGGGAGGGGGAAGATAGTGACATAACTGAGAAATACTAAATACTATAACGCAATGTTGGAGATTTAAAAGGTTTTGAAAATTTCCACAATGAAGAAAACTGGCTAACTGTTTAATCCAGGATTTACCAAACATGACTTTAGCTGAAAAATCTTTTCTTATATTAATACCTTTTAACATCCCTTGCTACTAAGCCTCCACGAAACATTAGTGTCAAATGCTATTTTATAGCATTTGAAATCAGGGCTACCCAGGTAGGGTTGCTAGAGGGAGGGAGGGAAGAAGGAAGGAAGAGGAGACCTAGCTAAATTTCAATTTCAGATAGCAAACAAATAAATTTTAATATGTTTGCTCCAAATATTACATGGGACCTATGAATAATTTTTTAATATATAAGTATGACCCAAATACTTCCTATGACATACTTTTTTAGGCTGAGCTGGGTCTTCATTGCAGCACACGGGCTTCTCTAGTTGCGGCGCGCGGGCTCCTCTAGTTGTGGCATGCGGGCTCAGTAGTTGTCGCTTGTGGGATTAGTTGCAGTATGTGGGATCTTAGTTCCCCAACCAGGGATAGACCCTGGGTCCCCTGCATTGGGAGCGTGGAGTCTTAACCACTGGACTGCCAGGGAAGTCTCTGGGCATTCTATATTTTATCTAGCAACTCCTACCCAGGGAAAATTTGACTCATCAGGTCTAGTAGAAACAGAGGCCCTAAGCACAACCCCAGCTGTGGAGGAAGATGGGCAGGACATTAGAAACATCAAAAACAACCAAACAAGGAATAAAAAAGGGCAGCAAGTAATATTTGAAGAAAGCATTACTGAGCTGGGGTTCTTCAGAATCTGGGCCAGACTCCAGGGACTGGGTTCAGACTGGCACACAGGGCTGAGCAAGTGAGTCTCTCCCTCCTGGACAATCCCAGGGCACTGGGGACCTTCCTCCAAGTACATATCCACAGGTGCTCTGTCTGGTGGAGGGGGCCGTGCCCTACACATCTATTGCTTCTACTGTCTGTCCTTAAAGACAAGGACCATGCTTCAACAAGATACTCGTGTCTGCATACTCCACTGGCTGTGTTCAAGAAGTATAGGATGAATTGGAACTGTTTGATCTGTCTTTTGCTCTAACAAGGTTCTGTCTCAGGAAGCTCATTATTGCTTAATTACTAGAAGGCAATTACTAAACATTACTTTAATCAGCTGCTGCAGCTCACTTGCTTTACATCAGCTGCTAATTTCAAGTTACTGTGAGTTAATTATTCTTCTTGGCCAGGGATGGCAAACACCCACCTGTGCCGTGGCTGCTCCTCATTCATCAGGCCATAATCCCCAGCATTTTCATAGGGCCCTTTACAGTTTACCAAATGCTTTCACAGACATGATCTAATCTGGACCTGCCAACAAGAACTGGTTCTTATCATTCATTAGGCAGGTGAGGAAACCAAGGGTTTAGGTGATGACGTGATTCATCCTAAGTCACACACTGGTGAGTTGCAAGGTGACCTCTGTATCCTATGCACCTAGAACTTCTCCCCGTTGCATGAACACACTGTTTTCCCAGGTTCCTGGGTATTTGGAGCATGATTTGAACACTTACTATGTGCCAGGAACTGTGCTGTTTCCATATATAATCTTATTTAACTTTTTCAACAACCTCATTAGGTAGGCTAATTTTTAACATCTTTATTGGAGTATAATTGCTTTACAATGGTGTGTTAGTTTCTGCTTTATAACAAAGTGAATCAGCTATACATATACATATATCCCCATATCTCCTCCTTCTAGGTAGGCTTATTATTCTTATATATAGATAAGGAAACTGAGGTTCAGAGAAGTTAACCTATTTGTTCAAAATTACACAGCTAATGAGTAAAAGTATCAGGATTCAAAATCCAAGTTTTTCTGTGACAAAATTAAGTTGGAACTCTGTGAGAGTTATACTAAAATAAATTCCATATGGATTAAAGATTTGGATTTTTAAAAACGAAAACATGAAAGTGCTAGAAGAAAGCAGGATATACATAAATATATAAATCTTAAAGTGGGGCAGGCTTTCTAAGAATTGCTCAAAATCAAAGCCATAAAATAAAGATAGTGACCCATTTGACTAATTTTTTTAAAATTCTGCATTGCAAAAGAGTAAAAGATAAACTGACTAAAATACCTGAAATGCATATAACTAAGGGCTAATTTCCTTAAATGCATAAAGAGTTCCTACAAATCAATAAGAAAAAATGAATAACCCAATAGAAAAATAGGGCAAAGGACATGAGCAGATAGTTTACAAGAAGGAAATTAAAATGGTACTTACATTTAAAAAAAAGAAAAGATCAGCCTCACTCATATAGTTTGAGTAAATTCAAACTAAATGATTTATAATTATAAATAATAATTTATAATGAAAACTATAATCAATTTGTAATCAGAGGCCATTTTTCATATCAGATTGGCAACATTCACTCTGTATTGGACAGAGTGTAGAGAAATGGGGCATTGAATACTGCTGGTGGGAGGCAAATCAATGCAACTTCTATGGAGGGCAATACTGAGTTAAAACTAAAAGGGCTATTATAACCCCTCCGACCCAGCAATTTCACTCCTAGGAATCTGTCCTACACTTATACTGATACACATGTGCGAAAACACATGGAGTAGGATATTCATTACAACAATGTTTGTAATAGCAAATAAGAAATCAGCCTAAATCCATCAGCAGGAAAATAGTTGTACAGATGGTGAAAACCACGCAGCCCACTATGGATATCTGTAAGATACATTAAGTGAAAGAAGCAAGGTGGAGAATGGTGTGTATAGTATGAAAAGAGGGGCATATAATTATTTATCTGCATATGCATAAAATATCTCCGAAAAATACAAAAGAAAACTAGCAACAGTGTTTGCTTCTGGAGAGGCTGTAGTATGTAGCTCTTTCTGGGAAAGAAGACAACCTCTAACTCTTAATAGACTCTGCCCTTTCATTCAGTCTACAATAGTGCTTAAAAGGCAAGGTAGGGCTTCCCTGGTGGCGCAGTGGTTGAGAGTCCACCTGCCAATGCAGGGGACACGGGTTCGTGCCCCGGTCCGGGAAGATCCCACATGCCGCGGAGCGGCTGGGCCCGTGAGCCAAGGCCGCTGAGCCTGCGCGTCCGGAGCCTGTGCTCCGCAACGGGAGAGGCCACAACAGTGAGAGGCCCGCGTACCGAAAAAATAATAATAATAATAATAATAAATAAATAAATAAAAAGGCAAGGTAGTTGTCCTAATACAGAGAAAGGGGCCCTTTTAAAAATATCTGTTTGGGGTGCTCCGTCTCTATTTGTTTTTCTCTTTGTCTGCCCTGCTGCACCCCTTCCTGTGACAGAGATTCAGGAAGGAATGTTCCACCCAAGTTCTGCAGTTGCTTTTTCTAGTTCATGGTATATATTAAAACATGTCTCAGAGCAGCAAGACTCGACATGGTAGGCTCATTCTTTCACATCAACTTCCCTTAAAACCAAATACCCATCGTATGACAGCCAAATCCAATGGACAGAAAAATAGTCTATTTGTGTCACTAATAAAAACAAAACTCTCGCCCATGTAAATCATGTATTACCACTCAGAAATTACTCTCACTGTACCCTGACACAGAATCTTCCCGAGGAAGCAGGAGAAGAAGCCTGTCTTTTTCTCCCCATTTCACAGAAATGGCATTTGAAAGTAGGAGAGTGACTCGCCTCAGGCCACTCAGCATGCAAGCAACAGAGTCAGAAGAGACACGTGGGTCCCCTGACTCTAAATCAGAGCTGCCGCCAGGACAAATAAAGTCTGCAAATATAAATCCCTACTGGGCGAGGCCACGGGCCTAACCACCAATGGAAGCTGGCGTGGACCCGTGGATGGGAGGCAGGTCAAAAGCAGCCCTTGGCTTGCTTGCATTGGGAGGGATATTACATCCAATAAAAGGAATCTCGATGAGAGGAAAAAGAAAAAAAAAAAGCAGCCCTTGGGAATAGTTTTTAAGACATGCAAAAAAAATAAATAAATAAAGTAGGCCTGAGATCTCCACAATATTATTTTCAAAACCAAGACAATAAAATATTTTACCTTCTTCTTTGTACATATTGTCTTTTATATTTTCCTATTTCCTCGAAATACAAAATGAATTTGGGATACCGGACAAAGAAGAAAAATGAAAAGTAATCCAAGAAACAGCATTTCATCAGAACTTTAACCAAAGCACACTTCCAAATGATCTTGTTTAAGTAAACAATGCTCTTTCACCTTCCACAGTGAGAAGGTGTCACTGCCCTGAGCCCAAATGGGTTTTCCCACATATAAGTGAGAGGAGGAGGGAGGGCCACTGCTGAGGACCCACTTGGGCCCCCATTCAGTTCATTCCCCAGGCAGAGCTAATTTGTTTTGTACCACAGCACCTGGGGGCAGGTGCTTGACCAAGAGCCTTGGATGCACTTGGTAGTATTGGCACCTTGATTTCCAGGGGAAAAGGAAGGTACCCTTCCCACTCATTAATCCCTTCCCAAGATTGGGAGCCTCAGTCTGCAAAACATGTTTGTTGCACTGATCTAAAAAAGGCCTTCCCCAGACCCAACTTGCTGTTTCCAGCTTCTGCACAAGCCCAGGCCAGGCTCCCTCTATTGTTCTCCTCCAACAATAAACAATACCACCCACAAAGAGCTCCGGGGAGGGGGGGGAGGTTTGTCCCCCACCCCCCACCCCCGCCATCGTGTTCTCTAAATCGGGGATTGTGTCTAATCTTTCCTCTGCAGAAGCTTTCCTGCGCCTGTTTGGCTGCACGGGAAGGGCCTCATTATTAGCATCTTTAGGCTCCTCCCCCAGGGTGAGCGCACAATGTGGCCCAGCCAGGAGACCAGAGGTCACGGCTGCAGCCCCAAGCACTTCCCTCTGCCTTAGGGACCCAAGGCAGACCAAGCATGGAGGTATCTCCTTCCCTGTCACTCCAGGCTGGACCCTACCCTCAGCTGTTTAAGCTGAGTCCCTCCTCACTGGAAGCAGGAGACAAAGGAAAAGGAAAGCAAGTGTCCACGTGCTCTATGACTCAAACGGATGAGGATAAAATGTAGCAATTCTCCCAAGTTTATCTCCCAAGATTGTGCCAGGTCACAGGAGAATGACTTTGCCTAGAGCTTAGAGGCTTCATACACACCAGCCCATTTCATCCTTGAAACAGCCTTTTGGGTGGGATTTCATAGTTACTATCAATAAGCTTTTACATCTATAGAGCACCTCAAGTTTGCTAGGTGCTGTCCTGTAAATTATCTTATCTGCATCCTGGCAAATCCTATCTGGAAGATGGGGTAGAAATTCTCCCCCAGCCTGGTCCCCCAACACACACATACACGCGCAAGCACACAGCCTGCCATAAGCCATTTGTTGCCAAGGCCTGCAGATGTGCTGTCAGAAATGTATCTTGAATACCCCTCTCTGCACTACCTTTGTCTACCGCACCAACCTGGCTCAGGCCCTTGCCACCTCTCACCCAGCCAGTGACGTCTAAGCAGGTGAAGTATAAAGTGGCACAACTTTCCTCACTAGCAAGTTTTCAATATTTATCAAAGCCTTAACAACATCCACACTCTTTGATCTAGCAATTTTGCTTCTGGGAATTTTCCTAAGGAATGATTCCAAGATGTGCACAAAGGTTCATTCACAGTAGCACACATAGAAAGTTCATTCCAGTATTACTTAGAATAGACCCCCAAAATGGATCGAGTAAAGCCTGTATCCAACAATGGAGAAATGGTTACACTTTTACTGAGCAATATGATATAACACTATGAAATATATACTTGGAAGAAAATACAGTTTTTAATAGATCTTTATTGGAGTATAATTGCTTCACAATACTGTGTTAGGTTCTGTTGTACAACAAAGTGAACCAGCCATATGCATACATATACCCCCATATCCCCTCCCTCTTGAGCCTCCCTCCCACCCTCCCTATCCCACCCCTCTAGGTGGTCACAAAGCACCGAGATGATTTCCCTGTGCTATGTGGCTGCTTCCCACTAGCTATCGGTTTTACATTTGGTAGTGTATATATGTACATACCACTCTCTCACTTCTTCCCAGCTTACCCTTCCCCCTCCCTGTGTCCTCAAGTCCATTCTCTAGTAGGTCTGCATCTTTATTCCCCTCCTGCCCCTAGGTTCTTCATGATCTTTTTTTTTTTTTTTAGATTCCATATATATGTGTTAGCATATATATACAGTATTTGTTTTTCTCTTTTTTTTTTAACTTAAAACATTATATTTA
Source organism: Pseudorca crassidens (assembly GCF_039906515.1). Lineage (NCBI taxonomy): Eukaryota > Metazoa > Chordata > Mammalia > Artiodactyla > Delphinidae > Pseudorca > Pseudorca crassidens. Next base: position 61,048,092 of record NC_090304.1, read on the forward strand.
TTTACGGTTTTTGATATAAGGATAAAGTCTTTTCTTTGACAATGGTACTAGTCATTGAACCTCTGATTTACCTCTTTACATAAACCACATCCATCAAGTAGCATCTAATTTCCAGTTTCATTTCTTTAAAATAGAGATATTTGTTTTTCTCTTTCTGACTTACTTCACTCTGTATGACAGACTCTAGGTCCATCCACCTCACTACGAATAACTCAATTTTGTTTCTTTTTATGGCTGAGTAATATTCCATTGTATATATGTGCCACATCTTCTTTATCCATTCATCTGTCGATGGACACTTAGGTTGCTTCCATGTCCTGGCTATTGTAAATAGAGCTGCAATGAACATTGTGGTACATGACTCTTTTTGAATTATGGTTTTCTCAGGGTATATGCCCAGTAGTGGGATTACTGGGTCATATGGTAGTTCTATTTTTAGTTTTTTAAGGAACCTCCATACTGTTCTCCATAGTGGCTCTATCAATTTACATTCCCACCAACAGTGCAAGAGGATTCCCTTTTCTCCACACCCTCTCCAGCATTTATTGTTTGTAGATTTTTTGATGATGGCCATTCTGACTGGTGTGAGGTGATACCTCATTGTAGTTTTGATTTGCATTTCTCTAATGATTCGTGATGTTGAGCATTCTGTCATGTGTTTGTGGGCAATCTGTATATCTTCTTTGGAGAAATGTCTGTTTAGGTCTTCTGCCCATTTTTGGATTGGGTTGTTTGTTTTTTTGATATTGAGCTGCATGAGCTGCTTGTAAATTTTGGAAATTAATTCTTTGTCAGTTGCTTCATTTGCAAATATTTTCTTCCATTCTGAGGGTTATCTTTTCATCTTATTTATGGTTTCCTTTGCTGTGCAAAAGCTTTTAAGTTTCACTAGGTCCCATTTGTTTACTTTTGTTTTTATTTCCATTTCTCTAGGAGGTGGGTCAAAAAAGGATCTTGCTGTGATTTATGCCATAGAGTGTTCTGCCTATGATTTCCTCTAAGAGTTTTATAGTGTCTGGCCTTACACTTAGGTCTTTAATCCATTTTGAGTTTATTTTTGTGTTTGGTGTTAGGGAGTGTTCTAATTTCATTCTTTTACACATAGCTGTCCAGTTGTCCCAGCACCACTTATTGAAGAGGCTGCCTTTTCTCCATTGTATATTCTTGCCTCCTTTATCAAAAATAAGGTGACCATATGTGCGTGGGCTTATCTCTGAGCTTTCTATCCTGTTCCATTGATCTCCAGCATTTATTGTTTCTAGATTTTTTTTTGACAATGGCCATTCTGACCCATATGAGGTAATACCTCATTGTAGTTTTGATTTGCATTTCTCTAATAGTTAGAGATGTTGAGCCTCTTTTCATGTGCCTCTTGGCCATCTGTATGTCTTCTTTGGTGAAATGTCTATTTAGGCCTTCTGCCCATTTTTTAATTGGGTTGTTTGGTTTTTTGATATTGCACCCCATGAGGTGTTTGTATATTTTGGAGATTAATCCTTGTCCATTGTTTCATTTGCAAATATTTTCTCCCATTCTGAGGGTTGCCTTTTCATCTTGTTTATGGTTTCCTTTGCTGTGCAAAAACTTTTAAGTTTAATTAGGTCTCAGTTGTTTATTTTTGTTTTTATTTTCATTACTCTAGGAGGTGGGTCAAAAAAGATCTTGCTGTGGTTTATGTCAAAGAGTGTTTTTCCTATGTTTTCCTCTAAGAGTTTTATAGTGTCTGGCCTTACACTTAGGTCTTTAATCCATTTTGAGTTTATTTTTGTGTATGGTGTTAGGGAGTGTTCTAATTTCATTCTTTTACATGTAGCTGTCCAGTTTTCCCAGCACCACTTATTGAAGAGGCTGTCTTTTCTCCATTGTATGTTCTTACCTCCTTTGTCATAAATTAGGTGACTATATATGCATGGTTTATCTCTGGGTTTTCTATCCTGTACCATTAATGTATATTTCTGTTTTTGTGCCAGTACCATACTGTCTTGATTACTGTAGCTTTGTAGTATAGTTTGAAGTTGGGGAGACTGATTCCTCCAACTCCATTTTACTTTCTCAAGATTTCTTTGGCTATTTGGGGTCTTTTGTGTTTCCATACAAATTGTAAAATTTTTTGTTTTAATTCTGTGAAGCATGCCATTGGTAGTTTGATAGGGATTGCATTGAATCTGTAGATTGCTTTGGGTAGTACAGTCATTTTCAATATTAATTCTTCCAATCCAAGAACATGGTGTATTTCTCCAACTGTTTATGTCATCTTTAATTTCTTTAATCAATGTTTTATAGTCTTCTGAGTACAAGTCTTTCACCTCCTTAGGCAGGTTTATTCCTAGGTATTTTATTCTTTTTGTTGCGATGGTAATGGGATTGTTTCCTTAATTTCTCTTTTTGTTGTTAGTGTATAGGAATGCCAGAGATTTCTGTGCATTTTGTATCCTGCAACCTTACCAAATTCATTGATTAGTTCTAGTAGTTTTCTGATGGCGTCTTTGGGATTTTCTATGTACAGTATCATATCATCTGCAAACAGTGACAGTTTTATTTCTTCTTTTCCAATTTGTATTCTTTTTATTTCTTTTTCTTCTCTGATTGCCATGGCTAGAACTTCCAAAACAATGTTGAATAACAGTGGCGAGAGTGGACATCCTTGTCTTGCTCCTGATCTTAGTGGAAATGCTTTCAGTTAGAAAATACATTTTAAAAATGCTTAGTCTAGGTGGTGGGATTATAGATTTTCTTCTTTATATATTTATATCTTTTCTAAATTTTCATCAATAAACATGACTCCTTTAGAAACAATACACTTTATTAAAATACATGGACTCAATACTGGTGAGTGAAAGAGGAGACAGGTACACACAAACCCAGCTAGTGACCATCCACATTTTCAACTGGCTCTTCTAGAAAGCAGCATCTTCCTTGGTACAGACCAAAATCCATAACAGAATTCAAACCTTCCATGCTCAGAGCTCACTACTGGGAATTCACTTTAAGAAAAGAACTGAACAAACTCAAAAAGCAACATGATCAAAAATTCTCATTACATCTTATCTAAAAGAACTGGAAACAATCCAAATGTCCAACTTGGGATAGTTCTGTACGGAACATCAACACCATGGAATGCAGGGCAGCCATAATCATGCCAGTTATGAAAACTATGTAGAAATATGAAATAATGTTGAAAATAGGCTGTAAAATTAAAAGAAGACACAAAGCTGCATTTGTCAGAACTGCAGCTATAAAAAATAAGCATGTATGTGAACAAGGGCATTTCAAAAGCAAGAACATATACTGTGTTTGGATTATGAGATCACAGGGAGCTTTTTGTTTTTTAACTTTCATTCCCCCCCACACCAGCTTTTTAAACAAGCTTTTAACATTTTGCATGTACCACAGACACATTTTTTTAAAACGTAGAGAACGTAGAAAAAGGCAAAATGAATTACCAAAAGGAACACAATCACTGCCAGCATTTTGATGTGTTCTTCCCTGTCTCTTTTTCCTGTGCACTAGATGGTTTGGTTTGGTTTTGATCACTGGAATCATGACAACATTTTCTTTAAAGTAGTCACAAAATCATTTCAATTTTTAAAAACTGGAGAACATAACATAAGACCTGTAGGAACATACAGTGACGGGTTTTCTGAAATACTATCAAGAGAAATGACCTCAGACAATGTCTGACTGTAAGCAAAAAACAGAAATATCGCACCATTGTGACAGAACAGATGAAATGATCAAAGTTCCTAACACCTGCGGAAGACTCGCAGGCCAGTATCAGTCACCATAAGTGGGGAGCATGGAGAGTGCTGTGCTACTAAAGCTGACATCATTGGAAATTAGAAGGAATTTTCTCAGACTTGGAAAAGATAATAGATATGAAAATGGACTAAGTTTTCAGATCAGAAAAAGCTTGAAGGAATCAAATCCAATTGGTCAGCTGACCCAGAATAGTTAACCTCCTTGATACCTACTGATATCCAAGCCAGCATGGACCCCTCCAGCAAGAGAAACAGCAACAGGGAAAATCATTATGTAAGCAATGCCTGGGCTCTGCTGCCCATTGAATGTGGTCCCTGGAGAGAGTGAGGGGAGGCTGAGTATGCTGTCGTCACGGAGGGGCTCGGTTTCTGCAGGAGTGTGACACTTTGGGGCTTTTCAAACAACTGACAAAGGATTAATCTCCAAAATATACAAGCCGCTCATGCAGCTCCATATCAATAAAACAAACAACCCAATCCCAAAATGGGCAGAAGACCTAAATAGACATTTCTCCAAAGAAGATATACAGATTGCCAACAAACACATGAAAGGATGCTCAGCATCACTAATCATTAACAGAAATGCAAATCAAAACCACAATGAGATATCACCTCACACCAGTCAGAATGGCCATCATCAAAAAAACTACAAACAATAAATGCTGGAGAGGGTGTGGAGAAAAGGGAACCTCTTGCACTGTTGCTGGGAATATAAATTGATATAGCCACTATGGAGAACAATATGGAGGTTCCTTAAAAAACTAAAAATAGAACTACCATATGACCCAGCAATCCCACTACTGGCATATACCCTGAGAAAGCCATAAGTCAAAAAGATACATGCACCCCAATGTTCACTGTAGCACTATTTACAATAGCCAGGTCATAGAAGCAACCTAAATGCCCATCAACAGACAAATGTATAAAGAAGATGTGGTACCTATACACAATGGAATATTACTCAGCCATAAAAAGGAACAAAATTGGGTCATTTGTAGTGATGTGGATGGACCTAGAGACTGTTATACAGAGTGAAGTAAGTCAGAAAGAGAAAAACAAATATCGTATATTAACACATATATATGGAATCTACAAAAATGGTATAGATGAACTGGTTTGCAAGGCAGAAAAAAGAGACACAGATGTAGAGACCAAATGTATGGACACCAAGGGGGGAAAGCGGGGTTGCGGTGGGGGGGGTGGTGGTATGAATTGGGAGATTGGTATTGATGTATATACACTACTATGTATAAAATAGATAAGTAATAAGAACCTGCTGTATAAAATAAATAAGTAAAATTCAAAAAAAATTCTAGAAATGGCTAAGTCTATACATACTCAGTAAAATTTGATCCATAGTTCAACCAAATTCATGGTAAAATAGAGTTTTTAATTGTAAGATTTTAAAAAAGACATGTACCACAATGTTCATTGCAGCACTATTTACAATAGCCAGGACATGGAAGCAATCTAAGTGTCCACGACAGATGAATGGATAAAGAAGATGTGGCACATATATACAATGGAATATTACTCAGCCATAAAAAGAAACAAAATTGAGTTATTCGTAGTGAGGTGGATGGACCTAGAGTCTGTCATACAGAGTGAAGTAAGTCAGAAAGAGAAAAACAAATACCGTATGCTAACACATATATATGGAATCTAAAAAAAAAAAAATGGTTCTGATGAACCTAGGGGCAGGACAGGAATAAAGACGCAGACATAGAGAATGGACTTGAGGATATGGGGAGGGGTAAGGGTAGGCTGGCACGAAGTGAGAGAGTGGCATGGACATATATACACTACCAAATGTAAAACCGATAACTAGTGGGAAGCAGCTGCATAGCACAGGGAGTTCAGCTCGGTGCTTTGTGACCACCTAGAGGGGTGGGATAGGGAGGGTGGGAGGGAGGCTCAAGAAGGAGGGGATATGGGGATATATGTATATGCATGGCTGATTCACTTTGTTATAAAGCATAAACTAACACACCATTGTAAAGCAATTATACTCCAATAAAGATGTTAAAAAAAAACAAAACAAAACAGGGTCCCTCAATACAAACTGACTCTTCATCTCTTACATGCATATCTAGCAAAGCCTCTGCCTTCTGTTGCAAGGTTGGGGGAAAGCTGCTGGGCTGATTGAGACAATGAGATGCCACCGCTAACATAACAAACCTCACTCAGATACTCCCCACTTCGAGGAAAAACGTCACGCTGCATTCTTTGCTTTAGAGGCTTTTAGACACTAACCCCTGGACAAGGTGCAGTGTGACTCCACTACATTTCCAAAGAACTAATCTGACCATGTCACTCCCACACTTCAGTCTCCTCAGGGCTCCTGGCTGCCTACACAAGCCCTCTGTGAGAGGAAGGACAGGACCCTGGTGAAGAGGGCGAACGTAGGAGCCAAACTGCCTGAGTCTGAGTCCTACCTCTGCCCTTCATGAGTTGGGTGACCTTGGGCAAGTTCCCTATCCTCTTGGTGCCTACATTTCTTTATTTGTAAATAGGGATAATAACTGTACCTACCTCATAGGGTTACTGTATGGCTGAAAAGAATTAATACAACAAAGCACAAAGAAGAGAGCCTGGCATACAGGAAGGACCCAATAAATCTTAGTTGTTGCTCTTATTATTGTCACTGTTGGAGAAAGTTCAAATTCCCTAGTAGGGCATACAGAGCCACCCATGACCCAGCCCCTGCTCATATCTCTGGCTTCATTTCTCGTGACCTTTGAATTACCATCACCACGATGATCACATAGCCATGCCCAGCTCCCAGAGTGTGGCCCCCAAGGCAGGTTCATCCACAACTTGACTCACATGGGGCCATTCTCTCCTTGTTGCTGGCAAGGAACCACATAGCTCTGGAACCTTCCTCCCCTCCCCCCATGTGAATTAGCCGCTCTCTCCTTTACGCCTCCACTGTGTTCTGTGGAGACTGTCTTCATAGATACTTCATTATCCTCATTGGTTTAGGTATCCTGCTTCCCCCACTAGACCTAAAGGACAGAGGCCCTTATGAATTCCTATCTGTATCCCCATTGCCTGGCACTCAGTAGATCCTGAATAAATATAAATGCAAAAGAAATATTGATCAGAACATGCAAAAGCTAGGAATACTTTTCAGAGAACCTAAACACAAGGATGAGGAAAGCAAACCCCAAAACACTTTGATCCTAAGGAGAGTTAATTGGCAAAGATCATATAACCAAAGAAAAGAAAATGATAATTTCCCAGGGGAAAGCCAAACCTTGTTATAATGAAGTGTCTCTGTGTGTACTGGAAGAGCGGGAGGGAGAAGTGACATTAATAATGGTTCTAAACTTACTGATGTTGACTAGTTATTGAACAGCACTTTTTAAACCTTTTCTTTAGGGAAAAAAAAAAAGCTGATTGGGAAGTATTTTTTAACCTTGTTCAGAGTGCAGGTTATTTCAATATAAAATATTGCAGCGGACCCAGACTGCAAGAAAAAGAGAGAATTAATCTTTGCTCAATGTCTATAATGAGCTAGATACTTTAAAAATAATATAGTTTCTATTTATTAAGCAGAAGGTGCCAGACACAGAACCGTTCACTTTAGACGCATTATCAAATTTGATAACGCAAGTCCTCAACATCTCTGAGACATAAGTATTAGCCTCTGAATTCTACAGATGAGATAAACATATTCACTCATTCCATACACTTGTAGTGAGCACGTACTATGTGCAAGTCACCGACCCACGAGCAGAGGATACAGTGATGAACAGGCAGACAAGTTCCCCCGCCACACATCTTCATAGAGTATACATTCTAGCTAGGCAGAAGAGAGAGCAATGAATGAATGTGGAAATGAGCACATACATAAATAAACAAGGAAAATTCCTGATAGTAGCAAGCGCTAATGGGAACATATGTGTATATATAACTGATTCATTTTGTTGTAAAGCAGAAACTAACACATTGTAAAGCAATTATACTCCAATAAAGATGTTAAAAAAAAAAAAAAAAAGTAAAGGAAGGGACAGAGTGTACCCAGACAGCAATTTTAGAGTGAGTTGTCACAGAAAGCCTCTCTGAGGCAACTCTATTTAAGATGAGATTTGAATAAGAAAAGGACAAGCACATGAAGACTGGAAGAGCATTTTAGGCTGAAGGAATAACTATGCAAAGTGCGCTAAAACAAGAATGGACTTGGCATGTGCAAGGAGCCAAAAATAGAACAATGAGGCTGGGTGCATGGTCAAGGAGAAGAGGGCTGAGACTGACATGGGGCAGGTCACATAGAGCTTGGTCAGCCAGGACAAGGAGTTTAGACTTCATTTTGAGTGCAACAGGAGGCCACCTGGAGGGAGAGGGGTGGTTAGGAATGTGACATAAACCAATTAACATTTTTCAAAGATTTCTCTGGTCCCTGCAATGGAGGGTATTGCGGTATAGATACCGGTTGAAGCAGGGCAACTAGTTAGGAGGTTACTGCAAGTAGTCTAGGTGAGAGATGATGTAGCTTGGACTAGGGTGCTGGTAATGAAGATGGAGGGAAGGAGATAAATTTGGGAATGTTTCTGAAGATAGAGAAGACAGAACTTGCTGAAGGATTGGATGATGATGGTGAAGAAAGAAAGAAATCAAAAGTAATGCCTAGACATTTTGGCTTGAGCACTTGAGGGGAATACTAGCACCACTTACTGAGGTGGGGAAGATTGAAAGAAGAACAAGTTTAGGGTAGAGACTAAATCAAGAGTTCTCTTCCGCCCACGTTAAATTTGCAATGTCTCTTAGAGATCTACCTGGACATGAATCTGGAGTTCCAGAAGAAGTTTGAGGATGAAGCTACAGATTTGAGGGTCATTAGCAAATGGATGTTAGGGAAAGCCATTGGATTAGAAGAGGACATCTGTGGAGGGTGAATAAATAGAGAAGAGAAGGGGGCCATTTCAGAACATGGGGCACATCTCCATTTAGAGGCTGAGGAGAGAAGGAGACTTAAGAAGAGACCAGAGTGGTAGGAAGAGACCCAGGAAAGTAGAGTGTCAAAGAAAACAGAGATCTACTTTGTCACATGCTGCTGAGAGAATAAGTAAGACTAAAACAAAGCAGTGGCCTTCGACTTGGCAACATCAAGGTCACTGGCAGACACAGACAGGAATAGTCCCTGTGGAACGATGAGAAGAGATTAGAGTCAGGGGAAGCAGTCAACGCCAAAACAATGGACAACTTTTAGGTTTTACTGAGAAAGGGAACAAAGAAACTAGAAGATAGCTAGAGGGTGGGTATAAGGTCAACAGAGTTTTAAATTAAATGACGAATTTATTTTATAACATTTGAGAGACAAAATTAGAAAACATTTTGGATTGTTTTGGGGGGGGATTGTTTTCAGGTAAGAAATACTAGAGAATGCTTATTTGCTATTGAGAATTATCCTGTGATGAGGGTAAATTTCATGATGGCAGAGAGAGAGGGGGCATAATTAGAAGATCAAGGATCTACAAGACTTGGTCTTAACCCAGTTAATCATGTGCCCAAGGCAAAAGAAATGGTAGGCAGGGAGATGGGATACTAATCCAGGTCTGTTTTGACTCATACATGCATCCTTTTTCCACCACACCAATGACTGTAATCTAATAGAGTAGCATTTGCAAAAGATCACAACCCCAGGCTCCGAAGGTAATCAGAACAGAGTTAGAAGGGATCTTAAGAGAACCTGGGAGAGCTAACACAAACACACCGCTTCTTGTATGTAACCAAGCTCTGTTCATCACACAGAATTCTATTATTGCATCTTCACTCAAATGTCATTCATGAGTGCACATCTAGCTGTAGTCCTACTAGAGGCAGAACCCTCCAACACTGCCCTTTAATGTAAAGAGTGGGTTTGAGGACGGGAAGGGGACACTGAGATAAATCACAGAGCAGAGTAAGGGGGAACACTGCAGGGAATAAACTCTCTAGTGACTGTAATAAGGTAGTTAAAAATACTTTTAGAAGGTTAGTTGTGTATTTATATTCAGCAAAGTGAAGACGGAAATCATTATATGATCGTTTTGTTTCTTTCCTATTTACATAGCGACCTCAGGAAGCAAGTGACTATGGCTGTGCCAGGAAGTGGCCTCTTGTCATCTGTTTCCCATGCCCACTCCTGCTCTACCACATGGGCACGGCACCACCCCTTCAACCCCATCTTTCTCTCACCTGGTTTCTCACTATCTGTTCTAGTTTACTTCTTCCTCCAGGGCAACATACATGCCATCTCCCCCATGACGTCCTCCCTGATTTCTCCCTCTCTGAAACTTTATAGCACTAAGTACTAGTACCATGTAAATTTAGCTCTTGCTCACATTAAGTCTTTTGTTTTTGTTTTTGTTTTTTCGTGGGGAGGGGAACAGAGAAAGGTTTACTGCAAGGTCCAAGCAAGGAGAACGGATGGCTCATGCTCAAAAGACTCGAACTCCTTGATCACGTTAAGTCTTAAAACTATTCTCTGAGTCAAATATCAGAATGAGAGTACTTTTCAGTAGGAAATTCCATGCAATTGTTGGCCACTGTTACTTTGAGAGGAAAGATCCAGATTGAGTTGAAATTGTGGCTCTGTTCCACGTCTGATACACTGAGTGATCTTGGGCAAGTCACTTTCTGAGCCTCAGTTCCCCCACCTAGAAAACAGGAATACTATTACCTACCACCCACCACCTGGGTAGGTATCCAAAATGTGCTGGACAGCCCACTCTTCTGCTAAAAACCCTATGATGGCTTCCCATGGTTTTCAAAATCAAGTCCCAAACTCTTCAACCTGTTTATTACATCCTATCAACTTCTCCAGCCTTATTTCTCACCTACCTCACATCCTGTACTCTAGTAACAATGGATTCCTCATGATATTTCTCACCCCCATGCTTTCGTTTTTTTGGTCCCTGCTGTCCCTGCACTCTTAATCCACCTTGCTCAGGCATCGCTCTCCTCCTGGGAGCCTTCCTGGATTTGTCAGCTTCCACCCTTTCCCCACATACACAGGTTAGGTTCTCCATTTGGTTCTCCCATATGACCCTGACCACAGCTTAATCTCTGTAGTTACCCCACTGTTTATAATTATTTATTTACAGGCCCACCTACTCCATAAAACAAGGGTTCCTTGGGGAAAAGGACTGGGCTTTATTCATCTTTGCATCCCCAGCACAGGCACTGACTTCTGCTTCACCTTTTTGATGCTCCATTTCTGCATCTAGGAAACAGAAAGAATTTCACCTACTTGAAAGGTCAGGATTAAGTTTAAATATTCAAAGTTTACTGCAGGGTGTCAGGCACACAACTGGCCTTCAGTACATTTGATTTATATTCTCAGCATCTCCAGATTTTTCTCTTTTTCTGTCCTTCATGCCCAGGCTCTTACACTGGTCCTGTGCCTTCGCTGTGAGCCCTCTCCTTGGTCCATAGCCCTGGTTCCTACCCCTGACAGTGCCCTTTGAACTCTAAGGATTACTCAGTTAAGGCACTAAAGCAGTACTGCAACCACCTCGAGTACCTCCGTGCAAGACAATGTCCCAGATGCAGTGAAATTGTTACAACATGTACAAGGAATTTATGACCTACTAGGGGGTAGAGAAGAGGTAGGGAGACAATTAGACAAATGAAGCCCGGGCAATTCAAAGAAGGAAAAGTTTAGATATCTCTAGGGGAAGATGGGAAGGCTTTAGAGGAAGTGGCATTTCAAGTGGACCTCAAAGGATAAACTTAAGTTGAGGAGCTGTTTCTAGAGTTATATGTGTTCCACAAAACACATTACTAAAATGCTCTTGGCCCCTCAGATGAAAAGTAAACTAAACTTAGGAAATGCTGCCTACTGCATACCCCTCTAGGAGATTCACAATACACTGCAGCAAGGCTCTGGGAGGTCTGGAAGGGACCCAATTTAACTTTGCTTAACGTAGCATCCCATATTTGTTCGGCCACTAGTTCTCCATTTCTTTCCCCCCTGGAAGATATCTATAGCATCTTGAGGATCATACGTTAAGAAACAGGTTAAATGGTACCCTTTCAAAGTTATACATTTGCATCTTAACAGGACCTCTCCAAAATAATATCTTAGCACCATATTTCTTTAACAACATCATCAGCAATTTAAAAAATTCTCCTGGCATCATGTCCAAAAGGAAGAAGACCCTGCAGGGCTGAGTGAGTAGCTGAGACAGAATGAATTCCCTCCCTTCTCTAGTGAGAGGCAGAGTGTAGACTACCAGCCTTTCAATCAAGGGAGGGAAAACGAGCCCTCTTCTGAGTGAGTCCATTCCTTCTTTGGTAGGATGTTTACACCCTTACAGCCACCCTCCCACCCTTTCCAACCTGCTGACTGGGTAAAAAAACACCAGACTTGAAAGCTAAGGGCACAATGTTGCATAACAACAAGCCGACAAGGTATGTTTTGCTCCTTAATATTTATCACAGTCATGACCTGTGAGAGGCAAGAAGAAAAGGGGCATTGTCTGCTTGCCTGTCCCCACCCTGGAAGCATGGTGCTCAATTACGCAGTCTGGGGGTTAACAAATGTTTACTGGGAGCAAGGTACAGTACAAGCTTTACTGTGCTCATGGTACAGAGAAAAACAAGATATAGTCCTAGGCACAAGTCCTGCTTCCCCGACCAACAGGGAAGATAGGTAAAAACCAACTGCAATGCAGCACACGAGCTCAGGCAAACAGTGCTGGAATCAGAGGTGAGGACAAAATGCCAGCAAGGCATAAATGCAGGGACTCCTTAACTTTGCCTGGGCAAAAGGTCAGAAGAGAGGCGTGTTAAAACAAGGACATTCCTCTTACTCCTCAGAAGATCGGAAAGGAGTTTTCCAGGCAAATAAATCAATCATCCGTAAATAAATAAAAGAGGGTTCTAGGTTTGATTAGAATAGGGATGGACATAGCAAAACTGAAAAACAAAAAAGCAGCCAGTCTTCCTGAGAAGGGGGCACGCTGAACAGATGCATCTAATTTCACCGACCCCTGCTTTTTTTCTTAATAACAAAACCGTTCAGGCCAGGGAGACAGGAGAGATGATGGTGTCAAATTTGGGAAGCCTGGGAAACAGATGAATAAGTAGTTAACAGACTTAGCAGACTCAAGAAATCTGAATCCTAAACCAGATGCAAGGAAAGCTGAGAATTTGGCTGATTTAAACCACAGAATCTTTACCGGGCCCAGGACTGGCGGTACCAGGTATCCCTAGAGCAGGCGTATAGGATGCTTATATAGAGACCACAGTGAAAGCTGCCTGAAAAGAAGTTAGAGCCCCAGACACCACCTCCACCTCCCACCCCCGCCGACTGACGAAATTCTGGAGGCTCAGTCTCTAGAAAGCATAAAACAGAAATGTCTAGTATGTGCTTTAAAATAATCTGAGGAAGGGGATGGGGGATACAGATGAACGGAAAATGTTCATGAAGCGATCATTTGTGAACCTGGGTAATAGGAACGTGGGGATTATTGCACTATCCTCTCAACTTTTTGTAAATCTTTGAAATTTCCCATAATAAAAAGTAAGAGTGTCTCTGGCCCAGGAATGCCCAGCACAGTTGAAGGTGAACAGAAAAAGACAGGGCGCTGTGTCTACTGAAGGTGAAATGTAACAGGTTTTCATATGCCCTTTCCTCTTGACTGCCAGAACGTTGTCAAGTGGACCACATTCTGCTAGGAGGATGGAAGAGTCCTCCTGGGTGAACAGAACCAAGGGAAAACCTGAAGATGCTGTCCCAGGGGCTCCCAGCAAACAGCCCACCCAGATCAAGCTACAGGGAGGCCCAGAGATCATGATCTCCATCCTATATTTGGTTTCTTGAAAGCTTTTTTTTTAATACAGCAGATTCTTATTAGTTATCCGTTTTATACATATTAGTGTATAAATGTCAATCCCAATCTCCCAATTCATCACACCACCGAAAGCTTTTTTTGTTTTTGAGAGTTTTATTAAGATATAACTCACAACTCATTTCACCCTTTTAAAAGGTGTACAATTTAATGGTGTTTAGTGTATTCACAGTTGTATAACCATCACCACTGGGGTGGTTTATTAAGCTATAATATTAAGCTTTATTAACATGTAACTTACATACTCGATTCAGTTTTTTAAAGTGTACAATTCAGTGGTGTTTAGTATATTCAGAGTTGTACAACTATCACCACAATCGATTTTAGAACATTTTCATCACCGCCAAGAAAACCCTATAACGTTAGCAGTCACCCTACTCTCCAGCCTCAGGCAACTACTAATCTATTTTCTGTCTCTATGGATTTGCCTATTCTGGTCATTTCGTATAAACGAAATCATACACTACGTGGTATTTTGTGAGTGGCTTCTTTCACTTACTAAAATGTCAAGGTCTCAACAGCTTTTTTTTTTAGTATATGTGCTGCCAAAGCGAGCACTCAACAGCTTTTTTTATCCAACCGCCCTGCCCTTAATTAGAAGCAACACAACCAAGGATCACATTCAGAGTGACATATTGGGGAAGTCTCTAATGAAGATACAGACCACAGCAAACACATAAAAGCAACTGGAAGGAAACAGCTACTATGTGGAGAGGAGTGGGGTTTGGGGCAGGGAATACCATTAATATTCTCACAAAAATGAAATAAAACTGTACCCATGAAACAAAAATAGGACACTATAAAAAAAGACACACTAAGAGAACAACAACAACAAAAAAAAACTTTTAGAAATTGACAACTTAACAGCAGAAATTTTAAAAATTCAACAAAAAGATTGAAAGACAAAACTGAGGAAATCTCCTTGAGAGTAAAATCAAAAGATAAAGACATGGAAAAGAGGAAAGAAAAGTTAGGAATATTCTAGAGGACCAGTACAGGGGGCCCAATATCTGAATAGGAGAACTTTCCAAGAAAGAGAAAACAGAAAAAAGAAAAATTATAACAAGATAGTAATTCTCAACAGCATCAATAAAAACAAGAAGACGATGAGCAATGCCTTTAAAATTCTGAAGAAAAATGATTTCCAACTTAGAATGAAATCTAAGAACCCAGTCAAACTATCGATCAAGTATGAGAATAGAACAAAGACATTTTCAGGTATATAAGATCTCAGAAATTCACATTCCATGAACCTTTTCTTAAGAAGCTTGTGTAGGAGGTCCTTCACCAAACTGTATAAAAGAAACAGTGGATCTAGTAGAGACAGGCAGCAGAGGACCCCAAGAGGACCACATAAAGAAGTCAACCAGACTGGAGAAGTACAACTCAAAGGGCAGACATGTTGAAGACGGTCATCACCAACAACCCCACTGCCATTAAACCCTCTTTGCTATTGTTGACCTAAATATTTAAAATATATGAGTATAAAATTTTCAAACATACTCAAAAGTAAGCCCCTGATACCCATCACCCAGATTCAACAATTATGAACGTTTTGGCCTATTAATTAATCTATCCTCTTTTTTCTATTTTTTTCTTTGTTTAAATATTTTAAAACAAATTTCACATCATAGCATTTCACCTCTGCATACTTCAGAATCCATCTCTACATTACCATTTTCTAACACCACATTACTATTATTGTGCCTAGAAAAATTAATGATAATTCCTTTTTATCAGTCCATAACAAAATTTCCCCACCATCTCAAAAATGCCTTTTTATACTTAGGCTGTTGTGGGCTGAACTGTATCCGCCCTCCCCCCCAAAAAATTTATATGTTGAATCCCTATGTGCTGGTATACTTCAGAATGTGACTATAATTGGAAATAGGGGTTTGAGAAAGGTAACTAAGCTAAAATAAGGCCTTTAGGGTGGGCCCTAATCTAACCTGACCGATGTCCTTATAAGAAGAAAGGAGATCAATGGAAAAGAATATGAAAAAGTACATATATACGTATAACTGACTCACTTAGCTATATAGCAGAAATTAACAACATTGTAAAACAACTATACCTCAATAAAATAAGTTTTTAAAAAAGAAGAAGAAGAAAAGAGATTAGAAAATACAGAGAGACACCAGGGTCACCTGTGTGCAGAGGGATGACCATGTGAAGAGGTAGGAAGAGGGTGGCCATCTGCCAGCCAAGGAGAGAGGGCTCAGAGGAAACTAACCCTGCCAGCACCTTGATCTTGGGCATCTAGTTGCCAAAACACTGAGAAAATAAATTTCTGTTATTTAAGCTACCCAGTCTGTGATATTTTGTTATGACAGTTGTAGCAAACTAATACACAGACTATCTGAATCAAGATAAGGTTCATGCGTTACATATAGCTACGATTCTTAAGTCACATTATTATTTTTTTCAGATTCTTAAGTCACATTACTATTTTTTTCATGCTGTTGACTTGTTGCAGAAGCCAAGTCAGTTGTCCAACACTCTGAATTCATCTGTTTGCTTCCTTAGAGTGTAATTTAATTTGTCACCCTTTCCCCTCTCTAATAAATCAAATTGGCACCATAAAAGAGTAAACCCTAAGAGCTCTCATCACAAGAAAAAGAAATTCTTTTTTTTTTTTGGCCATGCCATGCAGCATGCAGGATCTCAGTTCCCTGACCAGGGATCAAACCCGCATCCCCTGCAGGGAAAGCACAGAGTCTTAACCACTGGACTGCCAAGGAAGTCCAAAAAATTCTTTTTCTATTTCTTTAGTGTTGTATCTATACGAGATGATGGATGTTCACAAAACTTATTATGATAATCACTTCATGGGATGTGTAAATCAAATCAGTATGCTGTATACATGAAACTTATAGAGTGCTGTATGTCAGTTACATCTCAATAAAACTGGAAGAAAAAAAGAAATTTGCAGAAATGTAAACAAGGCATTCTTGCTAATTTCTTTTTGTTTTGGCAAACAGAGTTTTTATTTATGTTACCATACGATTCAATTTGTTATTGTTATTTTAAAATAAAGTAGTAAATTTGAAAAAAGTTAGCTCTAGAGGTTTGATTGATTTAGGGGTCAACTTTTAGGTAAGAATATTCCATAGGTGGTACTGCATACTCTCTTTTTAATCTGACAAGAATGACGGGTAAACTTGGTCCAGACTCTTTCTGGCACTATTGACCTTGACCATATGCTAATGAAGCATCTGCTCATCCCCTCCATGCTGTCCATCTGGATTAACTGAGGGCATTCACTTCACCCCACAGAAGAGATGGCCTGCTTTGGCCTACTTGCTGAGAGCTGGAGGTGGGCCACAAAGAAAGCAGAAGTAGAAAAGACATAGCAGTCCATTCTCCGTGCCCATATCCTACCGGATGTCCAGTGTCTGGCCCACACTGAGCCCCACCAGATGCCCCAGGAGTGGTGAGCCTTGTATTTCCAAGGATTCACTCACAGACTTGCCCTCTGACTTCCCCATCAGGATCCTCTGCAACCCCCAGGGAAGCTACTGCCAGACTATGAACCTGAGTCTGTTCGGTTTATATTTAGATCTAATAGTGGCAATGTTGCCCTTTTTCAACAGGTTTGTTAGATTTGCACTTGATCCTTTGTTTTAAAAAAACTAAACAATGTACAGTTTAGTAATACAAACATGGGTGGTTAAACCATAAAGAAAAGTAAGGGGATGCTCAACGCAAGAGTCAGGATAACCATTGCCTTGATGAGAAGAAGAAAAAATAAAAATTAAAAAAAAAAGCGGGGGGAGATGTGATTTTGGGATAGAGGGTACACAAGCAGTTTCTAAGGAATCAGTAATGTTCAATTTGATAAATTAGATGGTGGATATACAATTTTCACCATATTGTTCTTTACTTGTAAATATATATTTAAAGCATTCTTTGGTATGTATGATAGTTTCCATTTGAATTACCTTTTTGTGAGCAGTCCACTGTGGCTAGAACATAGGATTTGAAGAGTGAAAGGAGAAAAGACTGGAAATGGAGTTAACTCTGAAGGCAAATGGGAGCCTCCGTGATGCTCTCTTGGGAGGACCATCAAGGACATGTATACCCGAGATCAATTAAAATGGCTTTCTCACAACCTATCCATCGAGAAGGATAGGAAAAATTCTTTTTTTTTTTTCTACTAAGTTACCTGAAGATGAAATATCCAACATTGTAAGCCTCTCATGGGGAAACATCTTATGGTTTTGATGTATTTTTCCAGTGAAAGGAGATTCAGCTTGCCCTAGGGAACACATTTGCCTCAAATTCTTAAAAGACACAAAGCTGAGACGGACATGGAACAAATGTTTTAGATGACAGAATTGGCATATATCTTGGTGAGCTGGAGTGACAGGTCAAATCTAGCCCAATTTATCTCAACATCTACCATCTACTGTGAACATACGATATGCCAAGAGTTTAACAGAGTTTATCTCATTTAATCCTTACAACCCCATTGGGAAGCTGAGACCCAGGGAAGTCACTTGCCCAGGGTCACAGAGCAAGTCAACAGCAAAGTCATGATTTTGAACCTAGATTTTCAGATTCAAGTTCCAATCTCAAGTGAGATTTCTTCAGCTACCACAAATTAACATTTAAAAACAGAATCTCCTTTACTCTAATACCGTCTGTCACCCTCAGAGAAGTGACATCCAACCCCAATCCCTTGGGCATATGAGAGTATCAGCACCTTAGAAAAATGATTCGACCAGACTGATTTCATTCATTAAACATTTGGGGATCCTCTGACAGCTGCCAAGAAACCTTTATCTGCTCTCAAGAGCAAGTCTGTCATTAGGAGTAAGCTCTAAGGGGATTCTCTCTGCTACCAATTCCCAGCTCAGCTTTGTCTATCTCCACATCGGTACTTAAGAATCTGCGAAACTCAAGATCTGCAGTTGTAGATGGGGGTCCCTTATCACAAAGACTGCTGAGCAAGACCCCTTAGCCAGCCTGTTCCCCACCTTCAATTTTCTCTCATCCTCAGGGCCACTGTGATTTGATGGGCCTGTGTAGCTGAGAGAACAGCACAACTGGCTCTGTTGCAGAGTCATAGCCAATGACTATGGAGCAATCCCAAAAGACAGCCAGAGAATTTTAATGAAAACCAGAAAACTCCTGGCCACTAAGTCCAACTTTATTCCAGGCCACCAGCCCCTCCCCCTGCTGCTAGGAATCCCTGAGCCAGCTTCGCCCCAAAGAGCAGGGAGGAAGATCCATTTTGTATTCAGCAATGCTTTCCATAGAAGCCACCTTCCAGGGTCATTTAGGTGAGAGGCAAGGCACACACTAATTGCAACAGGACCAAGGGACCCTGAGAAGCACAGGGTGTGGCAGCAGCAGGTCTGAGCCAACAGATTATGAAACAGTCATTAAAAAAAAAAAAAAAAAAGGGCCTCTTTCTTTCTGCCAAAGCTGTCTGAACACAGCTGCATACGAGGCTAGTGAGGAATCTTAACAAGCTTAAAGGGACAGTATTTCAGATACTCAAGAACCAAAAGGGAGGAAATGAATATTTTGATCACTTACTACGTGTCAGGCGCCCTGGTCTCATTCCACCTTGACTATGAGGTGGGAATTATAAACTGCATTGAACAGATAAAGACCCTAACTCAGAGAAGTTAGATAGCTTGTCCAAGGCACACAGCGGGCAAGTGGGGAACCAAGACTCAAAGTTCAATATGGGTGAGGCTCATCATAAATAAACTCAAAATCCTGACCTGTCCTGTTTAATAAAAAAAATTACGTGCCTGGAAGTCAGCTAAGATTTCTGTACACACTATATCATCTACTCCTCACAGCAACCAGACAAGATAGGGGTCATTATTATCCCCATTTTCGATGAGGAAACTAAGGCTAGATGCTAAGTAACTTGGCCAAGGTCATGACGCCACCAGGATTTGAACCCAGGTCTATCTAATTCTAGAGCCCACCCCCATGTGAAACCATTCACCCTACAGCCTACAGATGGGAATCACAGAGGCCAGTCATGCCAAGCGAGCAAGTTGCATAGAGACTTCTGCCAGCTTCTCAGCAGGTAATTCACATTCTGGGGTTACCTTTCAATTCCTCCAAGCAATCCACAGAATCGTGGCTCTGGGAAGGCTGACAGGGTTGTTTCCCATGGGCTCTGTTGACACTGCAAGTATGAAGGAGAAGGCCACCACCGTGACGGTGTAGCCTGTGATACCTGTGCATGTAGAAGCCGACAGCTCCTTTCTGCAGGCTCTTCTCCATAAGCCCACACACCTCACAGCAACCCCCCTCCCTCTCCCATCAATAGCTCACAGGACTATTTCGTATTCCTAACAGGAGAACGTGTGCCTTCTCTTAGAGCAACTGTGATTTCCCAAGGGAGACTACTGTCTAGACAGAGCATCCCGATCCATCCTGGCAAGAGATGGGCCACACAATGTCATGTCTGCTCATTGAGTTATTTGGGAGTCTGTGTTCAGCAGCCCAGTGAAGGCCCTGGGCTCGGCACCTCTGAGTTATCTGACTGAGCAACACTCTGTACCACAGCCGATATGCAGGGTTGGAACTGTCTTCCCAGGCAGGCAAGTGTTACCTGAGGGGAGTCACAGGCATCTTACACCCAGGTTACGGGGTCACGCACACACAGGCACACCATACAAACAGTTCCATTAATCAGGCTGAAACTTGATAGAACTCTTCTCCACGTTTAGAATTAAGCACCAGGCTTGGAGGAGGACTGAACCCTTCATACTGCCAGGTGCTGCGGCAGGTACCTTCACAGCCGCTATCTTAATTGATCTTCATAACATGCTGTGAGGTAGATAAGACGGCTATTGTACAGATGAGGCACCTGAAGCCCAGAGAGGTAACATAAGTTGCCAAAAGTCACACAGAAAGTGGCAAAGCTCAGATTCAAATGCGTTTTTTGGGGTTTTTTTTTTGCGGTACGCGGGCCTCTCACTGTTGTGGCCTTTCCCGTTGCGGAGCACAGGCTCCGGACGCGCAGGCTCAGCGGCCATGGCTCACGGGCCCAGCCTCTCCACGGCATGTGGGATCCTCCCGGACCGGGGCACGAACCCCCGTCCCCTGCGTCGGCAGGCGGACTCTCAACCACTGCGCCACCAGGGAAGCCCTCAAATGCATTTTTAATAGGACTCCAACATTCAGTCATGAGGCCATGCATTTATTCCTCAGATATCTATTGAGCACCTTCTCTGGGAAGCTATTGTGCCGCTTGTAGAAGATCCGACTGCTAACGTGTAATGTAGGTCCAGTTACCCAAGAACTTAACTTTCTCATTAGGAGATAAGACAAGGCGATCTGAAAGAGAGGTGCAGATGATGAGATTAGGACCTCAACTGGGTGATCAGGGCAGGCCGCTCTGAAGGAGTGGCATTTTAGCTGAGACCTGAAAGAAGAGAAGGAACCGGGCATTTGCAAAACTAGAAGAAGAGTGCGGGCAGAAGGAATATGTTAGAAGGGCAAGTACCGCCTGCAGAAGAAGGCTTGGGACGTCTGAAGAACATAAAGGACACCAGGGACCAAGGCTGAGTGAGCAACAGGGAAGAAAGAACATTTGAGATAAGGCAGGGCCTTGCTGACCACAGAAGAGAGTTTGGATTTTGTCGGGAGGTCCATGGGAAATCAAAGAAGAGTTTTAATTAAAGCAGTGACACGATCTGATCTGTGCTTTAAAGGGATGATTCTGGCTGCTGTGTGGAGGACAGACAGCAGGGAGGGGGCAAGAGTTAGGAATCAGGGGAGAGATGATGGTGGCTTGGCCCAGGATGATGGCAGTAGAGGTGGGTTTTACATTTGGAGATAGGTCTGAACAGACTCGATGATGAACTGTATGTGAATGGGGAAGGAAACAAACTCCTGGGTTTCTAGGTTGAACAACTGGGTAGATGGAAGTACCATGTATTATGAGAAAAGACTAGAGAAAAAGCAAAATGCTCATGAGATAGCATGCTTCTTATTCTTATCACATCAAGAAGAAAAAAAAAAGTAGACCCAGTTGTTTGTTCAGGCAAAGCTGTGAATTAAAGGCTTGAAGCTACTTAATGGGGAAGAAAAGGTGTTGGGGGTGAAAATGGAGAATAAATGCCTTAGGAAACAGGGATTCCACTTACTTCATGGGCCATCCATCACTGCCACACTGGGACAAATGGATGGAAGGGAGATTTAGGAACAGAATTCAGTTATATATAAGGAAGGGCTGTCTCGTGGTCAGAGCTGTGGGAAATGGAATGAGGTGCCCTGGGATGATGATGACTTCCCTGACACTGCAAGAGTTAAAGAATAAACCAGATGACCCCTTGGCTAGATGGTTAGAGAATTCAATAATTGGGTGGGCAAATCCTTCAAAACCTAAAATCCTTCTAAACCCTAGAATTCTATGGTTTTACGATAAAATGTTATTAATCTGACCTTCAGGACTAGAGTTTGCCCAACAGGGCAGAGCTCTCCTACCCTCTAGAAGGTAAATGAGAACAATATTAGCTTATTTCATTCACTGTAAAGTGACTCCTAGTTTACTTCTAAGTGTCATATAAGATGATGAAAGGCTTTTTGTATAAGCAAAAGGTACAAGCTATGGAATCAGATATCCTAGATCTGCAATTTATTAATTCTGTGACATCTGGCAACATATTTAAATCCTCTAAGTTTCAGTTTCTCTCTTTGAACAATGAGAAAAACAATACCTAATTTAGGATGTTTGTTGTGTGGACCCAAGTCCAGCATCTGACACATTATAGTGAGAATAATAATGATAACCAATATTCATTAAGCTACTACTACATGCTAGGCATATGCTGTGTGTTCTCAGTGCATTTTTTCCATTTAATCCTTACAACAACCCAGAAGGTAGGCACTTATTATCCCTGTATTAAAAATTAGAAAACAGACTCTAGAGCTTAAATAACTTATCCAAGAGTCATATAGCTAGTAATTATTCAAATTAGGAAAACAACCAAGCAAATAAACAAACTTCAATAAAGGTTGAAAGAAAAAGACAAAGAATCCATATTTCAATAATTTGAAAGAAAGTAACTTACTGTTAAATTTCACAAACAATTCAATCCATTTAGTAAATATTTTTGAACATATAAATGAATAATTGAATGAATAAATGATTCCAACAAACATTTATTGATTTCCTACCAGGCACAGCATCAAGAAACTAAGGTTATAGAGAATTTACATCGATTTAATTGAGAATTTGCTTTTAGAACCACAATCTTCAAACTGCAGATAACTATGACCCATAGTCCATGAAAAAAGGTACTAAGAAATGTCATTCTCATACAGACCAAAAGAAGCTGGAATTACTATTGTTCTTAAGTCAAAACTGTTAGAGGGACACTCAGAGCGGTAGGCAGATGACCAAGAGCACACGATAAATGGAAGCTGAGGGAAGAGAGAGTCTCAAAGAAAAGATGAGTAAGACTTCCAAAGGAAGCAGAAATCTAAGAGAACAAAGGCTAACTTAGTAACTCGGAGTTTGCTGATGAACTTCACTAGAATGGTGAGGAAAGAAACCAAGTCGCATAAGGCGTTTGGATGAATGGGTTAAAGAGGAAGAGGAGGCAGTCTGTTAAGAAGTTTGGGGGGCTTCCCTGGTGGCACAGTGGTTGAGAGTCCGCCTGCCGATGCAGGGGACACGGGTTCGTGCCCCGGTCCAGGAAGATCCCACATGCCGCGGAGCGGCTGGGCCCGTGAGCCATGGCTGCTGAGCCTACACGTCCGGAGCCTGTGCTCCGCAACGGCAGAGGCCACAACAGTGAGAGGCCCGCATGCCGCAAAAAAAAAAAAAAAAGTTTGGGGATAAAAAGGAGAGGGAAAGAACAGCAGCCTGATGAGGAGAAGCAGAAGGACCAC
Source organism: Pseudorca crassidens (assembly GCF_039906515.1). NCBI lineage: Eukaryota > Metazoa > Chordata > Mammalia > Artiodactyla > Delphinidae > Pseudorca > Pseudorca crassidens. The sequence goes on from NC_090304.1 coordinate 61,071,562, forward strand.
TGACAAGTATAGAAGGTTAAGGAGCAGGAGACAAAAGACAGATGGAGGAGATAGAAGAAATAGAAGGAGGACCAGACCCAAGGAAGTCACGAGGGGAGGGACAGAAGGCATAGGGAAAGGCTACCCTTGGGAAAGGAGAGGTCACCTTCTGCTCTGGGACAGGAATCAAGGAGGAGAAACTGGTGTATGGACATTCTGAAAGAGACTCCAAATCAAGCTGGATGAATACAGAGTGATCAAGTTAGATAACACCATTTTGAAATCAGTATCAAAATGACACTCATTTTTTAATACTCAAAAATTAGTATTAAAAAAGATAAACCGGGCTTCCCTGGTGGCGCAGTGGTTGAGAATCTGCCTGCTAATGCAGGGGACACGGGTTCGAGCCCTGGTCTGGGAGGATCCCACATGCCGCGGAGCAACTAGGCGCGTGAGCCACAACTACTGAGCCTGCGCGTCTGGAGCCTGTGCTCCACAACGAGAGGCCACGACAGTGAGAGGCCCGTGCGCCGCGATGAAGAGTGGCTCCCGCTCGCCGCAACTAGAGAAAGCCCTCGCACAGAAACGAAGACCCAACACAGCAAAAATAAATTAATTAATTAATAAACTCCTACCCCCAACATCTTCTTTAAAAAAAAAAAAAGATAACCATCATTTTGATACAAGTTCTCTATGGTTAAAAATCAGACTTCCTGAGATATGCTTATATTCTGTTTCTTAACCTGGATACTGTAACTCTGGTATGTTCAGTTTGAAAACTCCATCAAGCTATATGCTTATACATGAACTTTTCTGTATGTACATTATACTTCAATAAAGTTTTTATAAACCAATCATTAACTTAGAATCACCACTCCTGTACTCTGCTCAGTTTTTAAAAGAGTAACTCAAACTCAAACTATATATTCCTTCCGACAGTCAACATTCCTTACCATTCTTTTAGATTTTCTATAGCACTAAATTCAAGATTAGATACACAGTAGGTATCTAATAAATACATGTTGATGTGACTGAAAAAACTTTAGCACCCAATGTTCAGATTTAATACAAATCTATCTATAGGAAATGGCACCTTTAGGATTGCAAAATCTTGCAGACCCTAACTTAGCCAAGTGATTACACAGAATATCACCAATAATGGGGTAAACTAACATTATGTGCCTCCCCTTGTGAAGCAGTGGGAAGTAAACAACATCAGCTATTTAGAATTCTTGCCAAAAATGGCTAACCTGAATATAATCATGGAGAAATAATTAGACAAATTCGGATTGTGAGATATTCTTAAGAAAACAGGCCTGGGATCTTAAAAATATCAGTGTCATAAAACACAAAAAAGAGGCAGGGAGAATCATAGATTAAAAGAGACTTAAAGGGGACTTCCCTGGTGGCGCAATGGTTAAGAATCTGCCTGCCAATGCAGGGCACACGGGTTCGAGCCCTGGTCCGGGAAGATCCCACATGCCGCCGAGCAACTAAGCCCGAGCGCCACAACTACTGAGCCCATGTGCCACAACTACTGAAGCCCACGCACCTAGAGCCCGCGCACCACAACGAAGAGTAGCCCCCTCTCACCGCAACTAGAGAAAGCCCGTGCGCAGCAACAAAGACCCAACGCAGCCAAAAAATAAATAAATAAATTTAAAAAAAAAAAAAAATAAGAGAGACTTACAGAGAGAGACAGAGAGAGAGAAAAACTAAAGATACATACCTAAATTTAATGCATAGTCCTTGATTAGCTCTTGGATTAAAAACAATTAACTGTTATCAGCATTATAAAATTAACAATATTATTCCTATTATTTGGACAATAGGGGTGTGACAGATTGCTTGCAAAAATGCCTGCACTTGTTCGTTCCCCTGTATCCATGCCCTTGAGCAATATGACTTTGCAGCACCTCCCTTCAAAAGGAGCTTGTGCCTTGCTTTGGCAAAAAGACTGCAACAGAAGTTATGCTGTGCCAGCTCCAAGCCTAAGCCTCAAAAGGCTTTGCACACTTCCACTCTCTCTCAGAATCTGCCTGTGTGCCGTGGATAAGTCTGGGCTGTACTGCTGGAGGCTGAGAGACCCTCTAGAGTAAAGACCAGCCATCCAAACTGAGGCAACATAGACCAGCCAGCCCCTAGCAGATCCAGCACAGATTCCAGATTCTGAGGGGGCCCAGCCAAGGTCAGCTGAGCCTGATCCACATTAGAAGAACCACCCCGTTGACCCACAGAATTATGAGCATTAATTAATAGTAGTTGTTTTAAGCCACAAAGTTTTGGCAGGATTTATTATGCAGTGAAAGGTAACTGATCAAAAGTGAGATTTAAATATAGACTGTATATTAGACAATATTAGGGAATCAATGTAAGTTTCTAGGGCATGATAATGGTATTGTGGTTACGCAGAAGGATATCCTTATACTTAGGTGATAAATACTGACAATATTTAGAGACCAAGTATGACGATGTCTGCCCCCCTAAAACATAAATCTGCATATAGAGAGAAAGCAAAGGTGGCAAAATGTTAACAATTAGTAAATCTAAGAGTTTTTGAATGTTCTTTGCACTAATCTGTTCATTTGAAATTTTTCAAAACAAAAAGTTAGAAAGAAAAATTACCACCTCTCTCCAGAACATGGTGACATTAAATATTTATCTGGTAACCCAGCACACCACTATGTAGTGAATAGATCCTTCTCATCCTTTTTTTGCCATCCTCTGCCTCCCATCCCTTTAAACAGATAGAGACTACTGTTGTTGAAGGGGGAGACAGAACAGATAGAAACTGCAGTAAATCAGGGGTACTGTAGTTTAAAAGTAGCAAGCAATCCCTAAGTGAGGTTTTCTCCCTGATATAATCAGAAAAAAATTGTGGCAAGGGCTTCCCTGGTGGTGCAGTGGTTGAGAGTCACCTGCCGATGCAGGGGACATGGGTTTGTGCCCCGGTCCAGGAAGATCCCACACGCCGCGGAGCGGCTGGGCCCGTGAGCCATGGCCGCTGAGCCTGCGCGTCTGGAGCCTGTGCTCCGCAACGGGAGAGGCCACAAGAGTGAGAGGCCCGCGTACCGCAAAAAAAAAAAATGGTGGCAAGTTGGCTAAAGCATGAAAAGAAAAAAAGCTTTGGCAAAAACCATGGGCAGGTCTTTGAATTATTTTGTGTTAGAAACAAATATCAAATGTTTCTCTATTTTAAGGGATTTCTCAAATGCCTACAAATGAGAAAAGTATCTTGTATTACATCTCTTCCCCCTGAAAATCCCTCAAGATTCTTATCAATATAATGGAAATGTGTTTTTTCACAACCAGATGAAAGCCTCCTTTATTTAATTTGAATTTTCCCCCAAGTGATATGCAGCAATTATTAATGCTGTGTATTGACTTATATGAACCAACCCAGGGGCCTAGGTTCAAAGGATATGGTTTTCTGAGATGAAGTCCAAGGACCTCGGCTTTCCTGTGCCATATAGAGGACGTCTGCCTACAATGAACAGCAAACAAAGCCCACACTGTTCTTTACATAAAAATAGTAATCTAGATAGAGTGATTAATTTTTCAGAACAATCTCTACAAATCTATTAAAATGTCTTCGACTTCAGAAAACTCCATTCAAGCATTCCCATGTGTTACCATTGTCAGGTAAGAAAAACATTCAATTTATATAAGAAAGGAAAGAAAATGTCTCAAGGTACTGTAACTTTAATGAGCTGTTGTTCTCATCCATCAAAACTGAAAGTTTAATGCAGCAAAAATATTTGTTTTAGGCATTATTTGACTCAAAGCCAAATCCATGCCCACTTTTTCTTACAGAATCCCTCAGTTCTTTAACCCACAAACCCCAGGATATCTCAGACTATAGTTTGAAACTAGAACTTTAAATTAAAATGGTTGTGCAAAAGGAAGAAGGTACCACATACAGACAGCATCTTCCAGTGGCTCCACAAACTTCATCCGAATTAGAGAAAACAACCAGGCTGTCATGTCTTCAAGGGACCTTTGATGTTCAAAGAGAATTCTGTGCACATTAATTCTCAAAATTGTTCACTGACACTGTAAAGACAGCTGCAGAATGATGGGCTTTCCTGGCCCACATCTGCATATTAGCATATGTGTCTGGTAGAAGGACTAGACATCAGCAGACCTGGGCATGGGTCTGGCTCAGCCAGAGTCCCCATTTACTTGTTACTGCTTAAAGCATGTTAACTGCTTAAAGTCCCCATTTACTTGTTACTGCTTAAAGCAGTGTTAACTGCTTAAAGCATGGGTTGATTGACAGACGCATTGATTCATTCATTGAGAAAACATCTGTTGAGGAAATTTTACATGCCAAACCCAGAATGGGGAAACAGAGATGAAGGGGACATGGCCCCTGCCCACAAGGAGCTCATAAGCTAATGGAGAAGCACAGTCCAAACACTTAGACAAGCTGGAGTAAAGGGCTCTGAGCAGGTTAAGCACTTGAGCCTGGACTTGAATCCTGGCTCTACCACTTGGCTGGGTGAATGTGGGCAAATTTATTTAATCTCTTCAAGTTTAGTTCCCTGAGCTGTAAAGTGGGGACAGTAATCATATCTCTTACATTGAGTTACTGTTAGAATTAAGTGAGATAATATATAGTCCTATACATGTCAGTAAACTTTCAGTAAATGTTGGCTATGATTATTATTATTTATTATTATCTGGGTGGTTATACTAGATATCTTTTTAGGTCCTTTATAACCCTAAGATTCTATTAATTAGCTGTGACCCAGAGTAAGAAATTTAACATCTCTGGGCCTCACACTCTTTGTCTGTTAAATGAAAGGGTATAGCTAAGGGACCTCTAAAATTGCTTCCAGCACTAGAATATTAAAAGGCTCTATGACTGTTCTTATATGATTTCATATATGTCTCAGTAACACTGCTTAGATAAACTGGTACAACAAATAAACCATCTTTCTCTGAGTCGTTTTTCACTTTTGTTCCTTTAACCTCATAACCTACCTCTGCATACATAGGATGCGCACAAGGTATCAGTCCCCAGAGAGAAAAATAGGCAAGTGCAGGGGAAGCCAGGTCCCTGTCCCCTTCCTTTAGGCTGGGTAGTGGTTTCCAAAATACAAGTGTGGGAGAAGCATTGTATGGATTCATTCATTCATCCACACAAGCATCCCACATACTGAGGGAAGAGAGCCTTCCTGTGCTCCCGTGGCACCCACAACTTGTCCCCATATGCTACTCTCCACACTGCCATCTTATCTGCCTGCACCAGCAACTAAATTGATTGAGGGCTGGGACTTTGTCATGCTAACTTCGCATCCTCAGTCCCAAACACAGTGCCTAGAATGTGGCAGACACCTAATGACTTAATTAACTAAGATTCAAACTTCCCTCAAAACCAAAACTATACATTTGCAAAGTTACTAGGCATTTTGAGATGTGGGCCTGAACCTCTGGGGATTCTTTACAAAGGGTCACCAATCTAGTAGTGTCAAGAAATAGCTGTGTGACCCTGGGTGGGAGGGGGAGGGGGGAGGCACGCAGTGGGAGGATCATTTCAGTTTCCTCTTTGATAAAATGAGGGAAATGGATTAGATCAGAGGTTGGCAAACTATGACTCCTGGGCCAAATCCAGCCTATGGTCCCCCCCAGTTTAGAGTGATTTTTACATTTTTAAAGGGTTATGAAGCAAATAAAGAATAATATGCATCAGAGACCCCCCTAAGCCAATGCGGTTCTCTAAACAAAACATATTTACTTTCTGGCCCTTTAAAGCTTGCTGACCCTGGATTAGATGAGCTCTAAAGTCCCTTTAAACCCAGAAATGTTAGCATTCTAATTCTGCTCAATCAATCCCATTCTGGCTCTGCACACAGAGCATTCCCAAGTCTGAATCAGTACGCACAGCAGGAGCTCAATTGTTATTTGTCTAATTGAATAAATGGATTCTGCAGCAGTAACCCTAAGAACTAAATCCCCCACCAAGAGGGTACACTGGGTCAATGTGTATCAAATGATACAACACGGGGACCATGCAGCAGTTCTACTGGCCCTTTGGATGACAGCGGCACCAAAAATGGCCCAGAGCTCAGATAAACAGGATTAAGGTTCACCTTGCTCCACCAAATCAAAAATACACTTAGCCGTCCCCTGAACAGACGCCTTGGGCAAATTGTAAAGCTGTCTAGAAGTTACTATCAGAAACCCAGATCATCTAAACAGGTAATCTTTTTTTTTTTTTGCAGTACACAGGCCTCTCACTGTTGTGGAGCACAGGCTCCGGACGGATGCGCAGGCTCAGCGGCCATGGCTCACGGACCTAGCCGCTCTGCGGCACGTGGGATCTTCTTGGACCGGGGCACGAACCGGTGTCCCCTGTATCGGCAGGCGGACTCTCAACCACTGCGCCACCAGGGAAGCCCCTAAACAGATAATCTTAATAGCCATGGGCCCAAGAGAATAAATCCCATCCAAAATAAGGCATATAGGATAATTTAGCTCCCAACATTCTGTTTCTCTTTTCCTCTCTTGTTAAGAATACACAATACCGGGACTTCCTTGGTGGTCCAGTGGGTAAGACTCCATGCTCCCACTGCAGGGGGCCGGGGTTCGATCTCTGGTCGGGGAACTAGATCCCGCATGCCGCAACTAAGAGTTTGCATGCCACAACTAAGAAGTCTGCATGCCGCAACAAAGATTCTGCATGCTGCAACTAAGACCCGGCGCAGCCAAAAATAAATAAATAATAAATTAATAAATTAAAAAAAAAAAAAGAATACACAATACCAAAACAAGGAATTCAAACATTTATGTCAGGGCAGCCAGCCAAGGAGAGTCTAGAATATATGATCCTATTATCACTAATGGAAGTTGGAGCAAGGTAATGAGACAATAAGGCCTACCTCCACTCTCACTACACATACTTTTCCAAAATAAACAGCTAGCAGTTATTCTTTTATTGTTCCTTCTCTCTACACCCATAAATCACTCCTGGGCATATACCCTTTGCTGGTTTCAAAGAGGGGGTTTCTGGTTTTTCTTTTTTTTTTTTTTTCTTCCTTACCTTCACTCTTCCTCTTTCTGGATGCTACCAAGGAGTCCTGAATGGACCTGGCTGTGCTTGTCTACAATCCCTCAGTTGAGCATCTCCAGTCCACGTGCAACACACACAAACCCAACTTCCCTTGTCAGACTGTCCCTTAGGAAAACAAAGTTGATCTGGGGATTCTGCCCTCTACATTCTCTGCTAAAGAAGCTACTTGGAGCTCTCTCTTCTCCCAGATGACCAGAGAAGTCTGAAGGCGCCCACACCCAATGACGAGGTGGATTCATACATCTCACTCCCATTCCCACCCCCAGGCACCATGCTCCAAATATACTGGCCCGGAAGGTTAAAACAACAACAACCTGTATATCTCAATCCTTAATTCCAGGCTTTTCAGAAACCTGAGGAGAGAAGAATAGTTTCTTTGGATTCTCTTCCTGACACATTAGGTAAGCTTTTTCCAATAGCCAGAACAGACAGACAGACACTGACCCTCTGCTGAGCTCTGCATAAGCTTCAAAAAAAAAAAAAAAATTAAAAAAAAATCCCATTCCTTCTCAGTCTTGTTGTTTTCATGGGTTTTTCAACCAATAAAAAGGGTTTAGTCTCAGTTGACATCTTTGCTTTAAAGATAAGAAGCCAACACTTGGGGACTTCCCTGGTAGCGCAGTGGTTAAGCATCCACCTGCCAATGCAGGGAACATGGTTCGATCCCTGGTCCGGGAAGATCCCACATGCCGCGGAGCAACTAAGCCCATGCACCACAACTACTGAGCCTGCGCTCTAGAGCCCGTGAGCCACAACTACTGAGCCCGCGCACCACAACTACTGAAGCCCACTCACCTAGAGCCCGTGCTCCGCAACAGGAGAAGACACCAAAATGAGAAGCCCGTGCACTGCAACAAAGAGTAGCCCCCACTCACTACAACTAGAGAAAGCCTGTGCACAGCAATGAAGACCCAATGCAGACAAAATAAATAAATAAAATAAATTTCTTTTTAAAAAAAAAAGAATCCAACACTTGGATTATACTATCAGAGCTCTAAGACCCTCCGCCCCCCGCAATGATCCCAGGGCCAAATAGCCTCACCCACATTTCCTCCAAATTCCATCACTGTAACCCCTGCTGTGGGACCCAGCACAGCCCTGAGCACCTGTTCCTGGCTCTTCTCCCTGCTGGAGCATGTGATTCAGAACCGCTAGGGCCAAAAAAAAAAAAATCATCACGTGGTTTTCAAAAAACCACTGGAAGGAGTCTAGGTAATTAACGTACAGAAATGCAGACTGACTGCCTCCACCATAAGATAAATCTGATATCTACTCACTCTGTCTCTATAAAAGGTTTCGCAGACTATTCATTATCATTTGAACAAAGAAAAGAGACCCGCACGTGCCTTTTGAATGTAAAGTTTCATAGGAAGCTTGAGGTGATTCAAATAGGTGTTGGAAGATACGTTGGACTACTCAGATATTATCATCAAGTATATATGAGAAAACTACATATTAATACTCAAAATACACTACTGCTTATTCTTTTAACAGTGCACAATCATCTTAGTAAACATGGTACAACCATTCTCACTCCTCAAAGCAAAAATGACCATTTCCTCTACTTTGTGGGCCCACTGGACCCTGTAAGGATGTTAATAACAGGAACTGTGACCCTTTATTTACTCGTTTGTTTGTATGATCATCTCCCCACACTCCACTGCTTCCACTACCCCAGGCTGTAAGTCCCTTGAGGACAAGGACCCCATCATATTCTTTTTGTTTTAATATTTATTTATTTATTTGGCTGCATCAGGTTTTAGTTGCGGCACGGGGTACCTTTCATTGCGGTGCACGGGCTTCTCTCTAATTGTGGCGCATGGGCTCTAGAGTGTGCGGGCTTAGAGCATATTCTTTTTGTTTTAATATTTATTTATTTATTTGGCTGCATCAGGTTTTAGTTGCGGCACGGGGTACCTTTCATTGCGGTGCACGGGCTTCTCTCTAATTGTGGCGCATGGGCTCTAGAGTGTGCGGGCTTAGAGCATGTGGGCTCTTAGTTCCCCAACCAGGGATCGAACCCGTGTCCCCTGCACTGGAAGGCGGATTCTTAACCACTGGACCACCAGAGAAGTCCCCCATATTCTTTCTTGAGTCCTCAGTGCCCAATAGACTGCCTAGCACCCAGCAGGTACTTCATAACACCAGGATGAAAAGCAGGAGATGCAGTAGGTACTAAGAGAGCAGAAACTGAATCTGTCTTATTCGTTGTTACCTGGCCTATACGTATTTTTTGAATGAATGGATGTACCGAAGAAATAAAAGACCAGTGGTACTAGGGCATGAAAGTATAGAGCTTGGTTGTGGAGTAATAAATATCATCTTTCATCAATTCTAAAAACATGTTTTCTTACATTTTGACAGCTTAGAAATTAGGATACATTTTACAATGGATGGCATCTTGGCATTGTGTCATAGTTTATTTGGAATCTTCTCTTTCTTTCTCAGTGGTACATAGAACAGTCTTACATGTTCAAAAATAATAGTGTCATAGATTCAGTGAAATACAATTATTTGATGTGGCTGCAGTAAGAAGGGTTGGAAAGATGAGTGTAAAGTTGCACTGAATTTTCCACAAGAGTAGAAACAAAAAGAGAGCTTGGGACTTTTTAGTGGCTGGCAAGTGGAGTGGCTATTTCTTTCAGAATGACTGCTCCTTCTCTAAAAGCAGCCCAATGGCCAGTCTATGCTAAATAACCCTGTCCTTCTGCCTACCACTGATTGGTCCAGGGGTGGTCACATGATCCAAAGTGAGCCAATCATTATTACTCTGAGATTTTTTTACTTGAAGCCAATGAGAGTGTAGGTCAGTTTGTCTCTGATGTTAGCAACAGTGAGATTTAGTGTTCAGGAGCAATCCCTGGCCATGCTCCCTGCCATGTAGGAGAGAAGCAAAGGCAAGAGACAGAGTCTTGATATAATTTGAGTGCCTGTGTGGCTCAAACTAGCTACAGGCTCACAAAACCCATTTCTTTTTCTTCTTAGGCCATATTTCTCAGCCTCCTTTACCATTAGGTGGGGTCATGTACTGAGTAATAACTGACGGAATGAGGACAGAACTAATATAAGCCACTTCCAGACCTGGCCCGTGAAAACCTCACACATGAGATCCTTCCATCTTCTTCTCCATCTTCAGGTTAAAAGGAGAGAACTCTGAATACCTAAAAGAGATGGGAGCCACAAGATGGCAGGAGCCTGGATCCCTGAAACATAGAAGGTAGCCTAACCAGAAAAAAACTATGTTGAACTGTGGTATGAATGAGAAATAAACTTCATTTGTGTTAAGCACTGAAATTTGGGGGGATTGTTAAGGTAATTACCTGCTCTAATATTTCCTGGTTCCAGCTGCACCCAACGTTCATATGGTTACATGAAACATGCCAGGATTCTTCCCATAAATTCGCTCTTTGCCCAAGCTAGTTTGAGTTGGGTGTCTTTCATTTACAACTCGAAGGATTCTGAAGAACACAGCCAAGAAAAATGAACTGCAGTCATTTGAAATGGCAAGAAGATAAAAGTAAGCAACAATCCCTAAGTGTCAAGGGAGCACCTAGAAAATTTCTCAGAACAGAGTAATAATTCCAACAAACTGATGACAAATCACAAAAGATTCTTTTCAGTTTCTAAGGGCTTCTAGCTCTGAACTCATAAGCCACTTACAGTAAGATACTCTCTCCATTCTCATTTTATTAACAGAAACATGTATGAAGTTGTAATAACCCTACCTTAAGGTATACCCTCATGAGTTCTCACCCATCTAGAATCCTAGCAAGATAAATGTCACTTACCATACATAGTCAGCCCTGCTGTCCCAGGATTTATTGGGAAATGGATCCACATGTAACTCCAGAAAGTCAGATAATTACTCTGGGGCACAGAGCTCTGGGTATGAGTATACAAGCCTGACCAAAATTTTCAAAAATAAATATTCAGGAACCACCAAAGCTTAAGGGAGCATTTATAAGACTATAAATGAAAAGATTACAAAAATAAACAGAAGAGTGACGCCATGAATGCCTACGTGAGCAATGAAAAGTTTTGCCTGAACTGGGAGCCAGAGATGACAGAGCATGTATCCTGCTCAGTTTCCAGAAATGTCTCTCAATGAGCCCAAGTTTGTTTTAAAGCAAGCACTGACATCTATAATACTTTCTAGGGGCTCGTTACAGAGCACTTCTACACTATACATTGAGTAATCTGACTCTCACAATGACAGTAGGAAGCTGGGATTGTCGTCAGTTCTCCATTTACAGCTAAAAACACAGGCTCAGACAGGTCAAGTGCTCACAGCCTCAGGATTTGTGGTTTGAGCCAAGACTTGAGCTCCAATTTCCTGACCCCATATCCTCTGTCCATTTCGTTGTCACCCAAACTATGGAATGCCAGGGTTGAGAAAGCTGGAGAAGACTTTTCCCCACTGCCATAATTCATCAACCCATTTGGAGAGTAGTTTTCTATGTTTCATGCAGTCATATGTGGGAACTTTCCCGGGAGGGTGCGGGGGAGCGTTAAAGGGCCTGGGATAAATGCCTGGTCTGCCTGCAAACCCAGCTGGGAAAACACTCCCTGACAAGACACCACAGCTTGTGCCCACAGGGAGGCCTTGACAGAGGAGAAAGGAGCCTGAAGCAGGGGGTTAGGAGTGCTGAGACCCTCATGTAATCCTGGCAGAAACTCATGGTTGGAAGCCTCTGAGAATCAGGCAGCAAGGTCTCTCAGGACCCCAAAAATAGAATCTGGAGCAAATGAACTGAAGTTACTCTTTGCTGGGGAGGGAGAGGGGATCAAATGCGTAAACTTAGCTGGCCTCAAAAGCATTCTCCGGGCTTCCCTGGTGGCGCAGTGGTTGAGAGTCCGCCTGCCGATGCAGGGGACACGGGTTCATGTCCCGGTCCGGGAAGATCCCACATGCCGTGGAGCGGCTAGGCCCATGAGCCATGGCCGCTGAGCTTGTGCTCTGCAACGGGACAGGCCACAACAGTGAGAGGCCCGCGTACCGCCAAAAACAAACAAACAAAAAAGCATTCTCCCAGATGATTTTCATGAGCCGCTTCTGAGAGACAAATTGCCGATATCAAACACACACATATTACCTGGGAAAGACGAAAAAGGAAAAAAAAAAAAGTGCTTTAGTAAAAGCCATTTATCCCTGGCAGCTGGTGATCCACCACCTCGGAAAGAAGACATAGGAAATTGGGGGAGCTGCCCTTTGGGGTGTTGGGAAAACTGAGGAGTGGGCCTCTCCTGAATATCACTATTTCCCAGGCTCCAAGGATGAGAGGGAGGTCCTGTACCCTGGTACAGTTCCCCCAGAAACAGAAAAATGCAGGATCCTGAAGAAACATGGGATAGTGGAAGGAGCAAAGGCCTTGATTTGAACAACTTGGGCTTGAGCCACTGCTCAGTCTCTTGGTAGCTGGGGCTTTAAGCAAGTCACAACCTCTTTGAGCCCCAGCTTCAATATCTGTAAAGGATACAACACTGACCTTACAGGATTGTGGGGAGGATAAAACAAAATTATTAATGTAAAGGGCATAGCACAGTGTCTGATATATAAGAGCTGCTCAATAAATATTAGTTCTTTTCCCCCTCAATCCTCACTTCAATTCCTTAGTATTAGAATTCTAATACTTGGTCATTCTAATTCTTAGTAATTCACCAGTCCTTAGTAGTCTTGAGAGGATCATGTATATTATCCAATATCTTGGCCATTTCACTTGCCTCTTTGAAATATAAGCATCTGCGACTTTAGCTGTGAACATCTCAAATAACTCCAGGCCCTTGGGCCTCTTATTAGTCTACTTCATGCTTACTAAATTCCCTTAGACAAACAAACAAACAACTGCAACCTTATAATCTTTCTCCAGTCTGAAAGAGAATCCAAACCTTATGGATATTTGGCACATAGCTGCACTTAACAACTGGCAAATTCGACTAAACTTTCCACAAGGCTTAAAATAAAAGAGTTTTGAGTTCACCAAAGCTTTACTGAATTTAATCAATATGTAGTGTGCCTATGAACATAGGGACAACAGGAATGATGAGGATCTTGTGGTCTTCTTCATTACCTTCCTGGTCTTTGGGACCATTTCCTCTTGACATCCACCTATCCAAGACAGGGCCATGCCCCTCCTCTAGGTCTTCTGTATATACCACTACCAGTGCTTTGACTGTACTACACAATAGTCATCTATTTTATGCCTCCTTCACTAGTCTACAATCTCCTTTCAGGCAAGAACAGTGTTCTGCCAAATCTCAATTACCAGAACCTACCAACACAGTACCTGGTGCGTAACAGATACTGAATTAACATTGGCTCGATGGATGGATAGATGGATGAATAAACAAACAGGGTTTTTAGATCTGGGAGAAACCTTAGAAATAATCTAGTCTAATACAAGGGCTTCATTTCACAGATAAGGAAGCTGAGGCTCAGAGCTGTAAGATGACTCAGCCAAGGTAGCCTCAAAGGCAGCAAGAAGATGACAAGTGGTGGCAGTCACATGCCATTTTGGCTGTGAGTTCAAAGGCAGACATCACTTCACACTCACCTCCAAGGGGAGGCCGTGTAGCTTGGTGGACACAGCATGGGCTCCCCGGTGACGTCTTCTGCTACCTATCAGTCATGTGATTTTTGATAAATTGCTACATCTCTCTGAGTCACAGTGGCTGCATCTGTTAATTGGGGCTATTAATAACTCCAGGGTTGTTGGGGGTATTAAATCTGCCAACATACATAAAGTGCCTCGCATAGCATCAGCACTATGTGCTAAACAAATGTTTACTGAATGAATCATGAATGAGTCCCTGTCTAGCATACCACGACTTCATGATCCTGGCTTAGACTATATACTTAAATCTCTGCCCACGTGGAAGGTGGCTGGGACACCCATAATTATAGAGCCATGTACTTGGAGTTTGTTTCTTGCTGGAATTGGATTTTAAAGCCAAGTAGCCTCTGTAATGTTGTTCACTGTTCCTTTCACCTGGGTTGCCCTTCCTACCTTCCTCATTGCCACACAATTGTTACCCATCTTCCATTACCCAGCTATATATGCCCTGTCCAGAAAGCCCTCTCTCGTTCCTATGATGTCTTCAGTCCTTCCTGTCTCACTAATTACTTTCCACCCTAGAGTAGAGAGGTGTATCTGTTTTGTTTTTTAAATTGTGGCAAAATACATATAATGTAAAATTTACCATCTTAACCATTTTTAAGTGTACAGTTCAGTACTGTTAAGTATATTCACATTGTTGTGCAGCCAGTCTCCAGAACTTTTTCATTTTGCAAAACCAAAACTCTATACCCATTAAACAATGACTCCCCTGTTGCTTCCTCCTCCCATACCCTGGCAACCACCATTCTACTTTCTGTCTCTAGGAGTTTAATGACTCTAGGTACTTCCTATAAGTAGAATCATACAATATTTGTCCACTTGTGTCTGGTTTATATCACATAGCGTAATGTCCTCAAGGTTCATCCATGTTGTAGCATGTGTCATAATTTCCTTCCTTTTCGAGGCTATTCAGCTTTGAACTACATTCAAGGCTGAATACATTGAATGATTATCCAATATTCCACTACATGTACATTCTACATTTTGCTTATCCACATATCTGTCAATGGACACTTGGGTTTGCTTCCACTTTTTGGTTATTGTGAATAATGCTATGAACATGGGTGTATAAAGGTATATCTGTTTTATCTCCTCTACTTAAGTGTGAATTTTTCAATGACAAAGAGTGGGTCTCAGTCACCTCTATAGTTCTCAAGGTATCTGACACATGATGAGCACTCAATAAATACCTATCAAATAAATAAGACAGTAATCTGCTCCAAAGATGAAGTAAAAAAGTAATGATCTTCCACACACAAATTTTCAAAATGGCAGAATTACACAGCAGAAAAGCACAGTCTTTGCAGTAAGACAGTCTTGATTTCTGGTCTTGGATCTGCTTCTTCTTAGTCATGTGATCTTAGACATGTTGCTTAAGCTCTTCAGTTTCTTTATGTGGTTTTTGCCACAATTAAATACTATAACTTATGTAAAGCAGTTAGCACAGCACTTGGCACACCATAAACTCAAAAAAATGTTTGCCAATATTACTATTATAAAATTATATAATAAAAGTAACTTATTGCACATACAAACATGCCATTTAGCTTCCTGGCCAAGATGACTTTAAAAGCAAAGAACGTACAGAATTCTGAAACCAAACAATTATGACAGGTCATAGTCAAAACAGAAAGAAACTATACAGCAGTTACAATGAATCCAGATTGGTATCACTAAACATGGAATCTTGAGCTATACAGTTGCAGTTCTGGGAGCTGGAAACTTTGTCACGTCAAAGGGACAGACTTAAATGTTGTACTAAGAATCATCTCACTCAGCAAAGCAGCCTAAGATCTCATAAACGTTTTTTGTGTTTGTTTTTAATTTTCTTTTTTTTAAAATAAATTTATTTATTTATTTATTTTTGACTGTGTTGGGTCTTCGTTGATGCACGTGGGTTTTCTCTAGTTGCGGACAGTGGGGGTTACTCTTCGTTGCAGTGCGTGGGCTTCTCATTGCAGTGGCTTCTCTTGTTGCGGAGCACGAGCTCTAGGTACGTGGGCTTCAGTAGCTGTGGCACGCGGGCTCAGTAGTTGTGGCTCGCAGGCTCTAGAGCGCAGGCTCAGTAGTTGTGGCGCACGGGCTTTGTTGCTCTGTAGCATGTGGGGTCTTCCCAAACCAGGGCTCGAACCCGTGTCCCCTGCACTGGCAGGCGGATTCTTAACCACTGTGCCACCAGGGAAGTCCCTCATAAACGTTTTTTTAATCAGGATGACTTGAGGGTTTTTTTGGTGCCTGGGCTAAATCTATTTTGGATTTGATCATTCATGTTTTGAACATTTTAACAAAACGATGAAAGAAATAAATAGATCTTTATTACTATTTCAGACAGAAGTATTTATTTCGATCTGTCTCAAAGGAAATTGAGTGTCCCCACCCCACTCCCAGATCTTCTTGGACATTAATTCCTTTTGAGGTTGCTATCCAAATTTTCCAGACCAGAAACATTCCTTCCAAAGCTAGCTCTTAGAAAGTAGCGTTCTTAAATGTTAGAAGGAAAAGCTTATTCGAGTTTCTTTTTGTCTGCCAAAACAATTAACATTTGCCATGGCTAATTTAAATGGCTCTCTGAGACAAAATCAGAAACTCAGTTGTGTGGTGGAGGAGAGGGAAGGGAAGAAAAAGAGAAGGTAAGACAGAGTTGCCTGAATGCTAATATTGGCCCAAATGTGACCCCAAGGGACCATAACTCCTAACTTTCCTAGGACAATCATGACCTCATGTAAATTTAACTCTATACTGAGATGATCTGTTAAATGGATGACTAAATGTGATGATATACATATATTTTATAAGACCTTGCAATTAATTTATAAATAAGGGTAAAAATTCTTTGTCAGACCATACGTTCCAATTTTGAATTCAGAACAATACTTTCCCCATATGCTATGTGTCAATTTTAATTTGGCTCCCAAACAACCGCTAAGGGCTACTGCTGCCTTACCCACCCAGGATACCCAAATGACGTCGAGGCCTATTAGGTGAAGGGCACCAGGGTGAGACTTGAAAGGCAGGGCCCTGTTTAATCTTCACAACAACACTATGCTCTAAGTATTGATTTTGGTGATGACTGCACAACTCTGTGAATATACCAAAAAACTACTGAGTTGTATGTACACTTTAAATGGGTGAATTGTGTGATGTGTGAATTATATCTCAATAAAGCTATTTTAAAAGTCAGCATGATAGGGCTTCCCTGGTGGCGCAGTGGTTAAGAATCCACCTGTCAATGCAGGGGACAGGGGTTCCAGCCCCGGGTCTGGGAAGATCCCACATGCGGCGGAGCAACTAAGCCCGTGCACCACAACTACTGAGCCTGCGCTCTAAAACCTGCGAGCCACAACCACTGAAGCCCGTGCGCTTAGAGCCCGTGCTCCGCAACAAGAGAAGCCTCTGCAATGAGAAGCTCAATGAAGAGTAGCCTCAGCTCACCACAACTAAAGAAAGCCCGCGTGCAGCAACAAAGACCCAACGCAGCCAAAAATAAAATAAATAATTTTTTAAAAACATTTAAAAGGCAGCGTTATATAAAATAGTAAATCTTAAGAAAGCACACTATGTACACACACACCCCACTCACTCCTACTGCCCTGTGCCTGTAATCATTCTGTTATCTTATATCCTTCCAATTTCAAATGTATTTTCTTTTTTTTTTTTTTTTTGGTACTCGGGCCTCTCACTGCTGTGGCCCCTCCCGTTGCAGAACACAGGCTCCGGACACGCAGGCTCAGCGGCCATGGCTCACGGGCCCAGGCGCTCCGCAGCATGTGGGATCTTCGCGGACCGGGGCACAAACCCGTGTCCCCTGCATCGGCAGGCGGACTCTCAACCAGTGCGCCACCAGGGAAGCCCTAAAATGTATTTTCTTATCCCCACTTCTTTCACAAAGTATGCACTCTTCTACACCAGCGTTCTTCTTTTCTTCTTCTTTTTGGATCATCCTTCTTTCACTTAAAATATGCTTGGAGATCTTCGCATATCAGTACTTAGAGAAACCCTCATTTTTGTTTGTAGTTTAATAGCTTTCCCTTTTGTGAACATACCCATTTAATTAACCAGTTTCCCACTGATGCACACTTAAGGTTGTTTCCAATCATTTGCTATTAGCAACAATGATACAATGCTTGTGCTTTTTTTTTATTTTTTTTTTTATTTTTGCTGTGTTGGGTCTTCGTTTCTGTGTGAGGGCTTTCTCTAGTTGTGGCAAGCGGGGGCCACTCTTCATCGCAGTGCGCGGGCCTCTCACTATCAAGGCCTACTCTTGTTGCAGAGCACAGGCTCCAGACGCGCAGGTTCAGTAGTTGTGGCTCACGGGCCTATTGCTCTGCAGCATGTGGGATCCTCCCAGACCAGGGCTCGAACCCGTGTCCCCTGCATTAGCAGGCAGATTCTCAACCACTGTGCCACCAGGGTGTGCCTTCTTTTCAACTTGGTTTTATCAGGTAACATTCTGCTCCTGGACTGTCAGGAGACAGCACCAATAGCAGGAACCACTTCAGAGTTAGTTGGAACCGGGTCTGCATCTAACCTCCTCTGCTAACCAGCTACTAGCTACATGCCTCTAGGAAAGTTACTTGTATTTTCCGAGCCTTAATTTCCTCACTTCACAAAGTGTGCAAAATTCCACCTACTTTATCAGTTTGCTTTTAGGGCTCAATGAGATAAGACTGGCTCCCACTGTCCAAACTTGGGACAATTTTTGTATCAAAAAGCATAAATATTGGGGGAGGGGAGGCAGAAGATTGGTAATGGACTATAACACACTGGGGGGAAAAGAATCCAGGAATCCAAGTGATACTAAAAAATAAAATAAAAATACAAAAATAAAAGAGGAGGGGAGCTGAAAGCTAATCTATCAGAAAAATGCCAGGAAACAAATACAGAAAAAATTCACTGCCTAAATTTTTTTTAATAAAATAAGTAAAATTTATTTATTTTATTTAAAAGAAAAATGTCAGACTCTGACAAGTACAGGCTTCTGGTAACTGACTATACTGCTGAACTAAATGAATAAGCATTTTCAGAACACTAATGGAAAACTGATGAATTCATAAAAGTTCTAACAAAAGATCAAGATGAAAAAAAAATTAATTACATGGGACTGAGTGAACTGATGAGGATGATTATAATTTTTGTGACTTTCTGTTTGAATTAAAAAAAAAATCCCACAAGGACTCAGAGGCAAAAAAAACAAATCAATTTTCACTGCAAAGTAAAGGAGCTGTTACGGTGGAGGATTACTGGACTGAATGTCAATCTTATGACATAGTATGAGTGTGTTTCATGTTTGGTAATTGCAATCATTGTTGCTTTTGTTGCGGTCATGCATTTACAATGTTTGGTGTCAGTTTATTTATCTCTTGTAAAAATAAAATACAGTGTGTGTGTGTGAAAAAAAAAAGAAAAATGTCAGGAAACAAATACAGAACGGAAGAGCAAATTAGAAAATCATCCTTTAATAGATGTTAATTAACCTAGGCCAGGATTATCAATAGATGTTTAAACCACTGAATGAAAGTTTTTGAGAAACAGGATATCCAAACAATCTCAAAGTATAACCCCACAATTTTATTAATTACAAAGAGAAAAGGGTTCCTTTACAATGCAGATATCAGGCAATGTCACCTCATCCAAAATACAAACCTCACATCACCAGTGACATGACAAACTGACAGAATGTGTCACCTAATGTGATGCAAGGGGAGGGATGCAGCATCGCCTCCAGGGAATTCTTACCACGAATGTTTAATCTGAGTCTAAGAATGAGAAAACAATTAGACAAATCCAATCTACAGTCTACAAAGCAGCTGAGATCAAAATGTCAATATTATGAAAGACAAAAAAGGCAGAGAAACTTTGCTACATTAAGAGAAACTAAAGAGACACGACTACATTGTGTAAGTAATCCTTATTAGATCCTGGGTCCCCCTCCCCCCAAAACGTTATAAATGACATTGGAACAACTGGGGAAATCTGAAGAATATTATTGTTTCAATATAATGATATTGTGGTTACAAGGGAGAATGTCCTTGTTCTTTAGACATACATGCTCCCGTGCTTAGAGGTAAAGTGTTGTGGTGTCTGCAACTCACTTTCAAATGGTTTAGAAAAAAAAAGTGTGTGTGTGAGTATGTGTGCGTGTGTGTGTGCATAGAATGGTAAAGCAAACAAATCTAGATGAAGGATGTAAGAGTGTTCACTGTAATACTTTTGCAATTTTTCTATATGTTTGAAAATTTTCAAAATAAGTTGGGGAAAAAAAATCAAACCAAACATGTAAACCACTTGACACCCAGTAGGTGCTATGATTGTTCCCATCATGGCTTCAACTAACTCAATACATCTACAAAAAGCTCCTCCCCTGTGCCCATGGGTAAAATAAACCAAATCAAAGTAAACACCACCAGCCAGCCAGTCCTGCCTTCAGAATGTTTACACTTTTGATCAGATGGCAAGGCAAAAACAGGAAGCAGCTGGAGATGAAGTAAGGTTTCAGTTCCAGAAAATCTACCTGGGGCCTACAACTGCAAATTTTTTTTAAATTAGGTAACTTTAAAAAACAGAACAGAACCAGTTACTTACCGTCACTAAGAATTGTTTCCTCATTTACATGGAAAAGTGGAGCTAAAATCTACCACCCAGGTTGACAGAATAAGACAGCATATATAATACACCTTTGTAAAGCATGTATTATTGAAGACTCTCATTAAAAGATATTAGTCTCCTAGAATAAAAGCAGAG
Organism: Pseudorca crassidens; assembly: GCF_039906515.1. Classification (NCBI taxonomy): domain Eukaryota; kingdom Metazoa; phylum Chordata; class Mammalia; order Artiodactyla; family Delphinidae; genus Pseudorca; species Pseudorca crassidens. The sequence goes on from NC_090304.1 coordinate 61,091,971, forward strand.
AAGGAAAGCTCCTGGATGGTTCCACCTTTGTTTTCCTATCAGAACACCCAGCAGAAGAATTTGCATTTAGCTTATGCTCACAAATATTGGATGAAGACATAATAATAAGACATTATGAGACAGAATGCCTAAAGAAAGTCTTTTGGGTAACAGATGCCACTGGAATTAGAGGAAAGATTAATATGAGCTGGCCCAGCCAGAGACAGCAACACCTTAACAAAAGCACATATTTATGTGCACATAAATTTGCCAAAGCCCTATTACACACATTATCTCATCTGAGCCTCACAATAATCCCCATTTTGGAGATGAATAAACTGAGGCTTGAAAAGACAAATTACCTAGCACACAACTCAAATTTGTGTTTGCTCAACCCAGCCACAGAAGAACAAAAATAACTGGCTAAAAGAATGGAAATAATTCACAGCTCAGCGATCCCAGGGTCTCTGCTGGGACAGTGAGTCACTGATGGCCACTCCTAAACTCAGACCTTTTACCAAAAAAATGCCAAAAATCTGCCTTGGGATTGCTTCTATGGATATTCAGAAAGATGAAAAATCAGGCCTTTTTACCATGTGCTTCAGATATTAAAACAGTGGAGCTTAAATTCCCCTTTCTTGTGTGGTTATGTGAAGGAGATGGAGAGGAAGTGAGCAGAAGAGGTTATTTTCACTTCAAGGTTGATGGTGTCCGCATTTTAGTGAAATTAACCTTAACTCAAAGATAAAATTTTTCTGCAGAATTTTCTGGGGGAAAACTCTTGGCTGCTTTACTATTTCAGATCACTTTTTAAACATCCTGCTGTGTTGCAGACTGGGAAATATATTTTATTTCTCTCTTCCAGAGGTTTCCATGTTATTTACATATCAACCTTTACTACAGCCATCACAAAAACCAGCAGGAACTCTTAATTCCATTTTTCCCCACTTTCTGTCCACCCATCACAAATTCCTTCCCTTAGTAAGAGAGGGTAGCCCAAGTGGCTAATGGACTTGACAAATGGCAGTGTCAAAGACTGCGATACGAATTTTTTTTAATATTTATTTTATTTATTTTGGCTGCACCAGTCTTCCTTACGGCATGCGGGATCTAGTTCCCTGACCAGGGATCGAACCTGGGCCCCCTGCATTGGGATCTCGGAGTCCTACCCACTGGACCACCAAGGAAGTCCCTGCGATAAGAATTTAAATCAGGGGGCAATTAAAGGGAAACTGTCCATGCCCTTTGACCCAGCATTTCTACCCCAGAAATGAATCCTACAGAAATATTCCCACAAGTTCATTACAAAAGGATGCATGCTCAAATGCTCACTGCAGTAGTGTCCAACAGCCACTGAAAAGGGCAAGTTAGAGGAACATGCAAATACATGGGGCAAATGCCTGAAAATATATTAAGTAAAAGAGCAAGCAGAATACGTATTATAATAATATCATGAGCATATGTGTGGGACAAAATGACAGCCATACACATCAAAATCGCAACAGTTGACTATGGTGGGGTGGAATCAAGGGAATTTTCCCTTTGTACAGTAGTTTGTTGTATATTTCTATAATGAATTTTGCTTAATCTTACGTTATGTCTAGAATCAAAAAACTAATTTAAGATATATATTTATGTGCTCTTTCATGGCCTTTCCTCTTTGCAGTCAAATGCTCTACTCCTGAGTTATAGCCCCGCTTATCTTCCCTCTTCACTTTGGAAACAGCTAGCGTTCTACCTGCATTACTACCTCTAGAAATAAAGAGTGCTGGCTGTAGAAGTTTGCACTCTTAGGGAGTGACAGAATCATGGTTAGAAAGGACAGAAAAGGTCACCTACAATATCTGCCAACAAATGGTATTCCAGCCCATAGGCTAATTAAATATGTGCTGTTATCAAGAAAATCACTATCTTCTGAAGCAGGCCTTGATGTCTTCTAGCTTTGCTGTGACATTCCTAAACATGACATTCAGGAACGGGCAACTGACCTGGACACCAATGTCCACGATGTGGCAGGCTAAGCAGACAGAATCGTTATCACATCCAAGAAAACTAACATTGTTACACTGTCATCTCCTATGCAGCTCCCATTCAAATTTCCCCAACTGTCCCCACAATGTCCTTTATAGCTTTTTTTTTTAAGTCCAGGATCCAATCAAGGGTTGCATGTGGCATTTGGTTGTCACAGCACTTTAGTCTCTTTTAATCTAGATTAGTCCCCCATTCATTTTGTTTTGTTTTGTTTCTCTTTCATGACATTGACATTTTCGAAGATCGCAGGCCAGCTGTTTTGCAGTATGTCCCACAATCTGGACTTGCCTGATTATTTCCTCATGATTAGATTTAGGTTAAACATTTCTGTCAAGAATTCTACCTTGGCGATATTGTGTACTTCCCATTGCATCAAGTTGTCTAGTTACACTGAGTTATCTTTTTCTTCATTGTGTCACTGTGGGTACCAAGAAAGCATCAGCCAATAAATAAAATATGTAAAATAATAAATAATGTCAAAAACAGCTTCAATGAGCACCAGCTATTCCAGGCACAGTGCCAGACATTTCAAAATGTATTATCTCATTTAAACCTCATGACAATCATGCAAAGAAAGAGGTTCAAAGAGGTTAAGTCACTTGCCCAAGGACACACATGTAGTGATAGAAAAATGCACAATGCACATGTGAACTCACACACACACACACACACACACACACACACACAAATGATCTCTGGGGTTCATGGTCTCCCTGAGGATCTTCCAGGGACAAGTTAAGAAGCCCTACCTTAGGGCTTCCCTGGTGGCGCAGTGGTTGAGAGTCCGCCTGCCAATGCAGGGGACATGCATCCATGCCCCAGTCCGGGAAGATCCCACATGCCGCAGAGCGGCTGGGCCCGTGAGCCATGGCTGCTGAGCCTGCGCGTCCGGAGCCTCTGCTCGGCAACAGGAGAGGCCACAACAGTGAGAGGCCCGTGTACTGCAAAAAAAGCCCTACCTTAAACTAATCTTGAGGAGTCCTACCTAGCTTTCGAGGGTTGAATTCCTGTGAAGAATAAACTGAAAATAAATGATCTGTGGTCCATACAAAATTCTTCCACACTTGGAAATGTTTGGAGATGGGCCACCTTTCCACCATAGCCAAGAAAATAGGGCAATGGTTCCATAAATTATTTTAACATTCTGGTATTTGTTTGTCTTGTTTTTTACTATTCTGCAATAAAATGAAAAAAATAGAGAATTTTTCACAAAGCTAAATATATTTTTAATTTTAAAATTATGCTCTTTCTACAACTTTTGATATAAAATGTCCTTTATTTCATGAGATAAAGCGAAGGAGGACATATTTTTTAAATATCTTTACTACAGAAAAATAACCATTGGCAACAACTCACCCAATTTTATCTTATTTTTTGTATTTTTACTTATCTATAAAATTCAAAAGTCTGAAACCCATTGATCTAGGGAATTCTATACAATCAAAATTATTTTTGAGAAACTAACTGGAATAAATGAAGTTCAGCCCAAAAGGAAACCAGATCTGAAATATTTCTGAAATTTCCCTTTAAGTCAACCAAAAAACATTTCAGAAGCTTGGGTGTCCTCATTTTAATGCATTTGTTAAAACCATTTTACATTTTGTATTTGCATTACTCATTGCCATCTTCCGATATGTTGATATTTCCTGCTTTTGAATGGGCCCTTATGACTTAGATTAGTTTATTCAGTCTACAAACATTCACAGAGTCCCCAGTTTGTGCAAGGCACTCTATTAGGTGCCTGGGAACCCAGACTGGTGAGTTTTTTCTTGCCTCCATGTCTCAGGTCAAAGGTCACCAACAACTTTGTGAACACTGCTCCTCCCCCACCAAGGAAGCATGAAAGTCCCCCTTGGGGCTGTGCTCTCCTAGCACTGTCTACAAACCTCTCTGTGTGTGATTATATGTTTATGTTCCACTCCCTCACCTGAGCAATTTTTCCAAAGCAAATACTATCTTATTCAATGCTGTATTCCTAGCACAGTGCACGTATACCTGGTGATCAGTATAAATTAGTGGAATAAATATATCTTATGATGAGGAAACTAAAGCTCACCAAAAAAATATGACGTGTCCAAAATCATACAGCTAATAAATAAGTAGTACTCAGTCTTAGAAAGCCTCACCAGAGCTCTCTTCCATTCCACCATGCTGCATCCTACACACAGACAGAGTGAGTGAAAGATCTTAGATGTCTTCCTGGAACCTGAAACTCAATATGACCAAAAGTCCCTCCTCCTTGAAAAAACAAACAAAAATCAGGTCCCCAGCTAATGTTACCTTTCTCTTGTAAGCGGCATCTCCAGTGGCTCAAGGAAAAACTCAAGTCATCTCGACTCTCTCTTTTCCCTATACCCACATCCAATCAGTCTACAGTCTTATCACTTATAATCTTCAAACTTAGTGTCTCTCCAATCTCTTCCCTTCTGTCCTAGCCCCTGCCACCACCCTAGATCCAAGCCACCACCATTCCATACGTAGACTACAAAAATGACATGCTACCTCATCTCACATTCACTTTGGTTAATTCTTTCCAGTCTCTTTCCCACTTAACAGGCACCGTGATGGTTTTAACATCATTCTACCTGCATATGTAATTCATCTAGCTAAGTAAAGCCATTCACTTAAGATAAAGACCAAATTCACCTGTGGCTCAGAAAACTGCCCACTCTTTAGACTCTGTCCACCTCTCCAGCCTCATTCGTCTTCATTCTGGTCTCTCTCCCTTGCTCGGCCCCCATATACTAACCTTTTAAATCCTCATATTTATCGCTTTCCTTTGTACTTTGAACATGCAGTTGCCCTTTGTCCCCATTCTCAGCACCACCCATTGCCGTCCTAAATTACTTACACTCACTCTCCAAGTCTTCTTGAAATGTCACTTCCTACAGAAAGCCTTCCCTGATTCTCCCAGACAAGGGAAGCACACCACATTAGGGACTTCTATCCCACCTAGTAGTACATCCCCCTTTGGCAGGAGCATTCATCACACCTGCAATTACTTCTCCAATGATTATCTCCCCTATTAGAACATAAGCTCCATGATGGCAGTGGAAGCGTCTCTTTTCACTGAGGTATCCAGTCCTTAGAATATAGTAGCTGCTCACCATATCTGCTGACAGAAGGACAGGCTGAGGCCATAACATCAGGCGAGGTAAACCAAGGGGAAAGGATTCTTATCCCTTTGCAAAGGATTTAAACTAATGGAGAGGACTTCCCTGGTGGAGCAGTGGTTGAGAATCCGCCTGCCAATGCAGGGGACACAGGTTCAAGCCCTAGTCCGGGAAGATCCCACATACCGCAGAGCAACTAAGCCCATGCGCCACAACTACTGAGCCTGCACTCTAGAGCCTGCATGCCACAACTACTGAAGCCTGCATGCCTAGAGCCCGTGCTCCACAACAAGAGAAGCCACTGCAATGAGAATATGTGCACCGCCACAAAGAGTAACCCCCGCTCACCACAACTAGAGAAAGCCCGCGTGCAGCAATGAAGACCCAATGCAGCCATAAATAAATAAATGTTTAAATAAAATAAAATAAGCAAGAAAGGAATGCACAGTTTTTCAAGGTCACAGGGATAGCAGTGATAGGGCCAAAACTAACCTTCCATTCTGCTCATTTCTCCTCCCTAAAACACTAAAAAGCCTGGGTAGGAGAGGGCACAGCTTAGAAGAAGGGATGAAAAGATGGTGGGTGAGAGGTCCAAGATGACAGCTTCTGAATCTGCCTGTCACACTAATTGCCTCCAGATGGGCAGCAGTTAGACTTTTCATGCCTAGAGCAGCACTGTCTTACACAAACATAACCACTACCACATCCTTCTCCTTAATAGGAAGTTTATAAAATAACAAACTTCTTTCATCCACAAAGGAGAAGAAATAACAGGAGGAAAAGCTGTTGCTGCTCCAAGCACCTTAAGAAAAAAAAAAAAAAAAAACCAAATGGCTAGTTTGGCCACCTGGACCTGCTCCTCAGCAATCAACAGGGAAGGGAGGGGAAAAGACAGCCTTCCTACCACATACTAAAGCAGGGAAAGGAAAAAAAAAGTATTAAATGAGGCAGAAGCCATTCGAAGTCTACTTATTCTTTGGGAATTATGAGAACATTTTGTGTAGAGCATTTAAAAACCTTGCTAATGCATTGGCAGCTCTTAATACAGGTACCAAGGAAAGGAAAAGTGGCATGAGCTCAACTGCAACAGTTAACTGTCCACGTGCTGCTGAGGCCAAACTATGTCTGTCACAGAAGCCACAAACCAGGCCAAGGGGTCAGGTTCGTTGCTGTTCATCCTGCCAAGCACCAACTGCAAGAAAAAGAAAAGGCAAAGCCTCTTCAATGAGGACTCTGTAGAATAACTATTAGCACAGTCTCATTCACCCTGGAGTTTCTGGGTGAAGAAGAGAAGGGATGAGAGGGTATTCAGAGACTGGAAAGTGACTCAGAGAAAGAGATGTCATCTACTGGTGATAAGAGGGGGATTTTGAAACACAGAGGAAAAATGAGAATTGCAAATGGAGAGGCAGGGAAAGAAACTGGAAGAACTTCAAGAGACACAGAGGGGTGGGGAAAGGAAGGTACAGCGGGAGGGATGCTCAGCAAAGCAGACAGTAAGCAACAGAAAAACACAGAGAGAAGCAAAGCCAAGCAGTCCATCTTTTCCCAAATCCCAAAGCTGCTCATTGCATCCCAATAAATCACTCTACCACAAAGCCCATACAATGAATTGTCCTTTGCATCCAGTAACAAGCAGCATTTAACGAAGCATCGCCCAGCTGCAACTTTAGAGACCTAAGGGTCTGAATTAAAAATGTACAAAATTGGTTCAGCAACAGAAGACAAACAGTAATGACTTTCCCCCAATGCCTGCCTTGGCTATGAAAGGTTTAGCATTTTGAAGTTAAGCATAAAACACTCTGGCATTTCTCCTTTTGACATTCCAAGAGGGGGTGTGGTTGACCCCAGGTCCATTCATTTCCAAGGTTGTAGATCTCTCAGCTAAGACTGGCCCCATCTGTTCTGGAGTCAGCCAGCTGTTTATTTCAAAATAACATATTTATTGTACTAATCATCCTACTAACTCTTACAAGAAGAGAGCCAATATCATACGGGTCGAAATGCTCTCTGTCTTGTTAAACGTGTCAGTTTGTTTAAAAACCAAAACCAAAAAGCAAAAAAAACTCCACTATCCTCCTCGGTTTCCACCTCCAGGATCACTCTTCCATGCGTACCTTTCAGTAACGGCAAATGAAGGTTAATGGCGCTTCTAACTTTTCCTTTCCCTAACGCTTTAAAATGAACCAGAGTGTACCTAATGATCCCTTCTCCAAACCGTTATTTGTGACTGGTGACTGTGCCTCAGGAAACGGCAGCTCATTATGGTACCATTGTCAGTGGCAAGGAGCCTATTGCAATGTAATTTAAAACACTCACACAAGCACAAATCTGTCGGCTCCACTTCCAAACAATCCTGAAATCCTGCAGTTGGGAGAAGAAAAACACTTAACAAAAATGCTGCATCTAGAAGCCCAAGAGAACCTTCACCAGACACGTGAAATGTTTCTGACAGGCACGGAGTGCACCATTAAAGGACACTGTCACCTCAAATCAGCAGAAAAGGCGAGACAAACGACGTAGACACACATACACATAAAATAAAGCCCCACAAAACTTAACCTACTCAGAAGCACGCTCATCTTAAAAATGAATAGTGTGTGCTCGCCCAAGTGACATGAAATGTTCCAAAGTAGTGCGACCACATTAAATCACTGTCTCCATTTCTCCCCACGCATCACCCCTTCCCACTCAAATCTCAGCACTCGGGCCGTGTGTGACAGGACTGCAGTCCCCCAACCTCTGCCTTCCTCTGATTTTCCAAGAGCACTTCCCAACGTCCTCCGCAGCCCAGCCCCCTCTCCCAGACTCCAAAAAGATTGAGGGGAGTTGCGACTAGGGAACTGGCAGGCATAGGTCCTCCGGCGGGGGAAGGTTGCTGGAGTTGTTCTTTGCAGTGACCCAAATTGCACAGAGCTTTTCGCTTAGCAGCGTTTGCGAGCACCTCCCCAGTCCTCCCGCCCCCATCTTCCCAAAAGAAAGCCTTGAGAACTAAGCGGGAGGAATAACTTGGTAAGAATCATTTGAATAAATCACTTCAACTCACCTGGTTTGGGATTTTTCTCCCCACCCCAGGCATAAACAGAAAGGATGTGCGAATGAGTCACGCACGCAAGGGAAGGTGTTGCGATGTCCTAAGTCCAAGGGCTGGAGTCAATCCCTGCCCTGGTGCTGCTGCTACTCTTAGCTCAGCTGGAGCGAGCGGCAATCGCAAGCCTAGCAGCAGCAGGGGGGTGGATAGACCTTAGCACAATGAATGCAGTGGGGTTTTTGCAATGACATCATCCCTCTGTCCAAAAGGCCCCAATAGCCATGCTCAGGTGCGGTGCATTCTGGGAATTGTAGTCTCCTCAAGGGCTGGCGGGGACACCGAGGCTGTTGCCGGAACTACAATGCCCAAAATGCGCCAAGGTCGGACGCGCCCAGAGCGGGCAAAGGGAGCGAAGGGGACTCGGCCGCCATGTTAGGAGTGCTAGGACGTTTCTGCGGAGCTGGCTGAGGTTTTAGGGAACGCGGGAGCCGAGTGGTGGTGCAGAGGGGACGGTGAGGAGGAGGACAACCCGGTCGGAGAGCCTGGGTTCCAAACCTGGGCACCGGGGGATGGAGGCGGCATCTGGGGACTGAGTAGGACGCGTCTGGCTGGTGGCGGCATGAGAGACCGAGTGGGCCTTGACCTCACGGTCTTGCAGGGGTTGCGGAGGCCCTCTACTCCTCTTGCTCCATTTTATAACTAAGGGATTGAGGGAGTCAGTTTACTCCTGGTCTCAGAGCATCATTGAGACCCGCTAACAGGATAGTCGGGGGGGGGTTGTGAATTTTGGGGAGTGCGGAGACCCCGGGTGGCGATTCTGTCGCCTTTGGTCGGAGCAGCTTTCACCTAACGGAGTTGGGCTCTCCCTCCCAAATTATTTTTATCTTCTTGTCATTCATTTTTCAACCATCCTTACCCTTTCCCAGGGTGTCGTACCCTCATTGGTTTTTCAAACAGCAATGATTTGCAAAAGGTTCCAAAGAAATCGATGTTGGAAGGGAGCTAAGGTGGAAGGGAACGGTGCTTTGGCCCCGAAATAAAGAAAAGACAGGAAGAGTCCTACAGGAGTAACACACCCGGTTTAAAACGACATCTTCATACCTGCCAACGAAAGCAGGGAGATGTTGAAAGGGAATATTGATGATAGACCGATTGGCGGCTGGCTATTGGTTCCGGAGTAACTGGGATTCTTGAATAAACCTAGAGCGTTATGCTAAAAATACTGCGGAGACGGAATCTTCAGTAGCATGGATCACGGACTTATTTAAAAAATACATTTAGTGTTTAATTTGTGGAACTCCATATATACGACCATTTTAGGAACTAATTTTCTGTTGAACTAGGTAGCTGAAACCGAAGTCATTGGTCTTTAAGTTGTTTTGCCCAGTATTTCAAATGGACTGTGTTTTTTTCCCGATTGTGTTACTAAAACAATGCTGTGTGTTTGTTCTTTTTCAGAGTCTGTCTACACTATGAAAGGATGGGAAATTTCTTTCTTCCTGAGGGTGTCCGAAGGGCTAAAAATGCCGATATATTTGTGCTGTTTTTCTCCTTTCCTTTTGTGTATTATCCTGAAAAACAAAATTAACTGACACTTTGGGTCATTAGGGGTATGCACTTCACTTGTTAGGAGTTAAAATTATAGCTGATAAATGGATTATCGTATCAAGGAAAGACTAGGCAGAGTGATTATAAACGACAAAAGCATGGTCCAAAAACATGTCTCAAATGTATGCAGATGATAACTACAAAAACAATTTTATAAAGAATGATCTTACATATGTCATGTTTCTGGGAACAAGGCAGATGAGTGGCTTTGTTTCATTTTTAAACAAAGGTAGTATGTATTGGCCTCACTTATCCATGGATACAACAATGGGAAGAGCTTATGAAATTATTTGTTATTCAGAAATACCTTCTTGGCAAATAACGTTGGTAAGTATAGGAAAAGGTACAGAATGTTTACTGTTTTCTTTCTGATCATCAGTATAACTATAGACGTGTTTTAAGCATAATAGAGATGAAATAGACTGAACAGGTTTACATTTAGGCTTAGTTTCAAACTCTTACAAATTATTCTTAGGGCTTGGTGATTCAGGGGTGGTATTGTGTCTTATATGAACTTATGTTGTTCATTTTATAATACTTCTTTACGTAAGCAATAACCTCAATTTGAGTTACTATGGAAGACAAATGGCGGGGGGTTGGGGGGAGGGACCCAGCAGATTTCACAGAAATACTGTATGTGAGAAGTGAGACCTGTATAATGTAGTGATTTCTATAATTTGTCATGTGATTGGATAGTTAGAAATTTTCCAGCCTTATATCCAATGGACATCTAACCATAAAGAAATGAAACAAGGCTAGTTCCTATCTCAAAAAACAACTCCATGACCCTTAACTTTTAGAAAAAAAAATTATGTACTCTGTGTAGAAATTTCATTTAAAAAATTAGTATTAGAGGAATTGATGATGCCAGCTTCTGAAAGAATAACCTCAGTGTCCCAGAGGAAAAACTGGGTTAGAAAGCTGAAAAGTGGAATTAGGAATGCCTTACGTAAATAAAGAAATCTACCTTCTTTTTCTGTCAAAAGGGAATTAGGACATTGATTTGTATTATAATTATAGGTAGTTCATTAAAGAGTATTGAGTTAGTTGCTATTATATCAAGGGTTTTTTCAACAGGGTCAGGTGTCTGGAACACCTGTAGAACTCTAGAAATGTGTAGCTTTTGCCCACCATTCATCCAGCTGAATTATTGTCCAGGGTTGTAACCAGCTGTTGTGTATTTTTAAAACACTAGAGGTGAGTGCACAGGGGTGGGGTAGAGCAGCCTTCCACATCCCATATTTGTGGGTTTTTGTGGTGTGTCACACAAGTAGTAACAAAGTTTTGGCAAGGATTTTAGGTTTATTACTAAATATATTCATAAATGAATTTTGAACATGTGTAGATGACCTAGGGATCAATTTATGCATGGTGTGGAGGAGGGGACATCAATTTTAGCTTTAAGAATACCACAATATCCTGACTTCCTGGATATTTCTTTTTTTTTTTTTTTTTTTTGCGGTACTCGGGCCTCTCACTGCTGTGCCCTCTCCCGTTGCGGAGCACAGGCTCCGGACGCGCAGGCCCAGCGGCCATGGCTCACGGGCCCAGCCGCTCTGCAGCATGTGGGATCCTCCCAGGCCGGGGCACGAACCTGCGTCCCCTGCATCGGCAGGCGGACTCTCAACCACTGCGCCACCAGGGAAGCCCTGGATATTTCTTAGAGTGAGGGTTTAGTCTAATACGAAGAAAGTCTGATCATAAGAGGCAACCAGTAAGAGCTCAAAGCTATGACAGAATTATGGTAAAGTTACTCAGATATTTAAAAGAAACTGAAGTATCTAGACAGAGGCAAAAAGATATTAGAATTTTCTGAAAATAATTTTTCTTTAACTCCTTGCCCTAAATCCTAATTTTTTTTAATTATTGATGTTATTGTAGTATTCTTGGTATTTGGGTACATGATATATAAGAGTATCTTTTTTTTTAGCTCAAAATTCTTTGACTCATTACTACATTTGTGATCTTTTCATTCAAAGTCATGTAACATTCTTTCATTCATATCTGCTAAAGGATAAAGACAAGACAAAGAGAACAAGCATATGAAAATTTTAAAGCAGCCCCAAGAGTCAAACTCAATAAGTCTTCCTTCAGAGGAGGGAGGTCCTTTTGGAGATGGTATATGAAGACTGACTTTAGTGTGTTGGACAGTAATATTAGTGGCCTTTCTGGACTCCTGTTGCTTCAGTTTTAAATCTATCTTGAATAGCTTGCTAATTTTTTACAGAAATTCGTAACATTCTAAGCCTCAGTGGTAATAGCAGCCTCATGGGGGTGATGGTTAGGATTAAACAAAGTTATGTAAAGCATTTAGCAGAGGACTTTGGAACATGTAAGTTTCTTGTGGATTTTTTAAATTTTTAAAAAGTAGTCTCAAAGTACTTAGGACCCAAGGACAGGGATTACCTCAGCTGAACTCTTAGCAATTTATTGATAAGTCAAACTTGTATGACCAAATTGTTAGGAAAATACAGTTCCAGTTTTTCCTTTGATAAAGTGATGATAGAGGGCAACAGTTTTTTTCAGCCCATACCACGTAAGGAATGTAAAATTCTTGTTACTGAGATCGTGTTAGTGCCTGGGGTGGCTGAAGTCAAAAAAATTACAATAAAATTTTGTTTGTGTTCTTGTATAGTTTGAAAAATCCCGACAGTTGATTATGAAAATTAGGCCCTGTCTTTACTGAGGATCAGTGTAGTTAATTAATTCTGTAAAAGATGATGTCCTAAATTATGAAAAATGTTAGAATTGTTTCATGCCTTCAAAGTTCTAAAATGCTTTTATATTTTAAGCTATGAAATTTGAGAGAACAGCCGTCAGTTATGTTGTCCACCTGTCTGTGTCTCTTCCAAAATAGAATCAATTTTCTTAGCATTCTCAGAAATGAAATGCCGGCAACTCAAAGGTGATGTAAACCCAGCAGTTACAGTAAGAATTATTTTAAGCTGATCACAGAATTGAGACAAGCGAACTTAAGGGGGCAAATGAAAAACATTTTACTAAAAATTATCTTTATATTATAATTATTATAATTATAGCTTTATATTGAGTTAAATGTTTTTAACAGCGTGTATTTTTAAAGTAGACACAGATGAGCCTGTCATACAGGATTCAGCAGTTGTAGTTTCTCCAGGGAAGATCTTTAACTCATTCAGCAAACTTTAATGTTTCATATTTTAAGCATTTTACTTTAACAACATTCAGAAAACTAAAACGTATGTTTTCTAGTCTTGTTTAGTTGACCCATTGTTGTGTTTGTAACAAGTTGGCATAATTTTACCTGCTGGGTTTAATATGCCACAAAAGGTATATGTAGTAAATATAAATATCGCAATGTCAGGATGCAAAATCAAGATGCTCATAGCTAATGATTAACCAGAAAAGTGAGCCCTCTATCCTATGATTTTTTATTTCTCAGTTTTTAATAGGTTTGGATAATTAAAGTGGCACTAGAAAAACATTTCTTTGCAAGAATATGAACTTAATCCAATATAAATATGTTCATGAATATAGCCACTTAAGGAAAGTGCAGAGATATACAATTGTAAGCAATTAATGTACAGTAAGTTGGTACATATTCATAATTCTTAATTTGATATGGACTATTTGATGGTGATGTATGTTATTGAACTTGCTGTAAAGATTAGTCCTCAGTGAGTTCTGTCTTAAAACATTTTAGGAAATGTTCGTCAGAGTCACCCTCTTTACACCTAAGTCATGATTTGATGAATTTGGCACATAGGTGCTTGTAAATGGAACAGCTTGGAGACTTTTGAGCTACTCCACCACCATAAGATAAAGTTCAGTAACCATAACCCTTAGCATAACCTAAATGATAATATTTTTTCACCTTTGAGCCAAAATAAAACTCAGCTTTCCTCCTTCCTTACCCTGCACCACCAGACTTTTAGTCATTAATGTAGTATTAAGTGGGATCTTTCATAGTTTCTTGGCAGTTGTCCCCATTGAACTGGACAGCATTTATGCTGTTGGCTCGGTCTTAGCATATGTAGAGCCATTTTCTTGTGAATGTTTCATAATATCTTATATACAAGACAGAAAAATTATAGAAAAACTTATTTTTTAAACATACTGAAATAAAGCAGTTGCCTAAGTGGTGATGTACAAAAGTATACAATTGCAAATAACATAGTAGAGTACTTCATTACAATTGCTAAGCTGCAACTAAATGTCTTACATAAGTGTGATATAAATGACCTTTACCAGTCCTATACTATTTCAGTGAAATACTTTCCTAATAATAGGATGGTACAGCATTTACTCTGTCCCAAAAATTGAGAATGCAGTGAAAATTAAGTGCTTTTTTGTTTGTTTTTTGTATTTCAAATCGGCAGATGTTTATTGAGCATCTACTATGTACAAGAAAGATACTTTTCTAATACTGCAATGGATTAAAACAAACAAATCTGAAATAACAGTTCCTTCCACCAAAAACTCCATCAAAAAACATAAGATACCTCTGAAGTAATCAACACAGTTCTATATGTGTTTGTAATACCCTTTGGGGAATTAAGCAACATTTACTAAACACCTAAGCATATCAGAGTGATGTGTTAGCAAGCATTCTAAACAGAACGATCTGAAATATTAAAGTAACAACGCAGAACTGACAAATATTAGTCTATTAAAGATTTGATGAATGAATAAAGAAATCCATACGAACTACTAAAAGGAAGGCTTCAAAGGTGCTTCAGAGGAGATGGATTTTCTTCTTGGCTGAGTAAAACATGATAGAAATGCTGGTCCTTTTCTGGGGTTCGGCTTACTAAAAAGCCTATACTTGGAGTTTATGACGTTTTTCTTTGAGCTTGGGATATTAAAGTTGCAAAGGTTGGAGAGTTCTGATGTAAAGCCTGAGGACAGCTAGGTGGATTGGTTGAAATCTGGTCCCTGAGATGAAGGGACAGAAATGTGCTGTTCTGGGCCCAGCATGGGTAACACATCTGTAGGAAGAAAATTGGCCTGGAAGGCAAGAAACCTTGGTTGAAAAGTTGATTTTGATACTAACCTGCAGTCTCAGTTTTTTAAAGGTCATTTGAAATCTAAGTACATGAAGTACTGTTTTTGATGATGAACTTTACATTTATGTATTTAACATTTGGCAAGCTCAATGGAAGAATCTCCATTTCAACTCTGCTTTGTTTACTCTTTGTATCTTTAATATTGGGTATTATGCCTCTTGAGTTTCAGTCCCATGACTATTGTTTTCAGTATTCATGTTTTTGTCTTTCTAAAATTGTTTGCTTCTTTGTTTCTTACTAGTCCTGAGATAATTTATGAGCAATTATTGTAGCATTTCATCTGGCAGTGTATTTGCCTAAGATGGGTTGCTGGATTTTCTTGTTTTCCGGATAAACTCTGCACTCTCGTCTTTCTCATTCTTGGAATCCGTTTTGCATTCGTTGCAGTTCTGGGTTCTTGTATGGAAATTCTAATATTTATGGAGTACTGAGAAGAAGCCAGATTTCACGAGTTTAAGGAGTGAGTGAAAGGAATGGGGAAAGAAGTAGGCACTGCATGTAGATAATTTTTAAGAAGTTTGGCTCCAGGGCTTCCCTGGTGGCACAGTGGTTGAGAGTCCGCCTGCAGATGCAGGGGACACGGGTTTGTGCCCAGGTCCGGGAGGATCGCACGTGCCGCGGAGCGGCTGGGCCCGTGAGCCATGGCCGCTGAGCCTGCGCGTCCGGAGCCTGTGCTCTGCAACAGGAGAGGCCACAACGGTGAGAGGCCTGCGTATCGGGGGGGAAAAAAAAAAAAAAGTTTGGCTCCAAAAGAGGTAAGAAATAAGAGTTTACAGAGGGCATGTGGGATTGAAAGAGGGTTTATATTTAAATCTTCCTACTAAGGGGTCAAAATCTCATTCTACTTCACGCGGTCTGATCATTTCCCAAAGGAATCAGGACTTAAAATTCTACCTTGCCCTGAAATCGGGCCAGGAGGAGAGGAGGAAGAGCTCTGAAGTATTTTTGTGATTTTTTTTTTTTTGTACATAATACTCAGCTTTTCATTTGATTTGATTATTTTTCCTTCCCAATTTTCAGGTCTTTTCATTTAACCTAACTTGTACTCCAAGAATAGTGGTTTTTATCACAGTTCCAAAAAAAACATAGCAATGACCATGAGCCTCAGCTTCTTTTGAAAAATGCCTTGTTCTAAAAGGTGGTGTCTGCCCTTTATACCTATATCATTAATTCTTCCTAGCCAGACTGACTGGGATGATCTTCACAACCACTTTTAGAAAAAATGGTGCTCAGTTGAACCAGGAGGTTAGACTTGAACAAGACATGTCTGTTTCTTGTCCAGCTAAGATTTTATCAATGTACATTTACCTAAAGGAGGAGAAATCTGAGATAGTCAAATTCTTTAGATTACTTAAATGAGGAGGGTATAATTGTCACAAGGAGAGAAAAGCAACTAACACCTTAGGGCAACCAGGCCCTCCACAAAAGTGGAAAATACAATTCTGACTGATATGAACTAAATTTTCCATAACCTGTACTCACTCTCATCCCATTACCCAGTAACGTAAATGAGCTGCTGTTTCTCTCTGGGAGTTTAACTGGCAGAATAAATGGAAAGATGTCAGCAAAAGAAGGAAGCAGGTAAGACAGATAAGATTTTATATAATCAAATATATCAAAGGTGTTGGTTATTACTAGATCTTGGCACAGTAACCCAGGTTTCATTGCTTTCCATGAGATGTACCAGAAGAAATAACCTGAGGTATTTCCATGAAAAGAGAAACTTAGGGCTACCCGTGAATTGCTCTGCTATAAGTTACATTTTGGATTGCAGTGCATAGTGCAAACCTCCATACATCCAGCAAGATGCCCCATTTTAGGCTAAAACTTGACTGTCCAGACTAATAACCTATTTCTAACAAATTTAAGACTATCTCATAGTCTCCCACCTCTTCAACCATCTGGAGAGAGGAAAAGATAAAACAGTGTTACTTGAGTAATTGTCATGGGCCCAAAGTTGTACCCAGATTCAGAAAGTTATTGGACACCCCTGTTTACTGCTGAGTTGTTTATTTAAGGTGTTACTTATTTAATTGTTAATTATTAATACCTGCTCAGTGGTCTGATGAAGATAAACTTCAAATAGGCTGTTAATTTACATACCTGAACCCATTCTGCCTTTCAGTAATCTGAGTAGAAACTTAAAAGTTATGTGTAACACATCGTAGCTTGAGAGAACCCTAAATTTCTAGAATATATCTTGATACTGTGTAAAGTTCACTTAAAATGCACTTAACAGTTCAAATAACTGGAAAGTAATTCCTCTGATAACACTGGCAAGGACATGCTATTAAAATATTTTTGTGCTAGTTGAAGTCAAAATAGACCTACAGCCTATCTGTCACATTGTATGTGTTTATATTATGCATTCTGATGGTTAAATCCACTTAAGATCATCACCATAGGATCATGAGAAGTTAATTTAGTAGTTGAGAGTATGAGCGTTAGCAATGGAAAGACCTGGATTTGAATCTCAGTACTTATGTGATTTGGGGTATATTCATCAGTCTGAGACTTTGAATCCTATAAAAATAGTATTTGTCAGCTTCATTGAGTTTTCCGAAGAATTAAGAAAATAATATGAAATTTAATAAGCTCTCAAAAGACAGTATAGTGTAGTGGCTTAGAGCATAGTCTCAGAGCCAGTCAGCCTGGGTTGAAGTCACACTTCTGCCCATTGTGTTGACTTTGAGCAAGTTATTTAACTCTGCCTCAGCTTCCATCTGTGCAGTGGGAATAGTACCTCCCTCATTGGCTTGCTGTGAGAATTGAATGCATATATAAAGCAGTGTCGCCTGTGAGATCACTTTTGAGGCAAAAACTAGTTTTTTACAAATCTCACCATGTATTAGGATTCACTGAAAGTACATATACCCTTCAAAGTTAAATCATTTTTAATCATGGAGAGTATGATTCTCTCTGCTTTAGATGTTATAAGTTAATGCCCCATCGGTTTTAACAGTTTACCAAATACCTAGCTTAGTAAATGATACTTTATACGCTATATATTTTATGCATAACATATATGATATTCGTACCATAATTTATAATTAGCAGGGATTCTATCACAGTTTAAAGATTGAGAAGATAAGGAAAGTATTGTCTAAAATAAAACCATTTTCAGGGTTTGGTCTGCAGATACCTGAAGTGAGTTCAATCTTTATGGTTCACTTTAAGAATGTTGGGTCTGTAAGACATTCCAAAGGCATAGCTTGAAAGAACTGCCTTTGAGTCAGGCCTGGGTTCTGGATTTCTGGTCTAATAAGCTAGGAAGTAAGGTATCAGCTTAGGCAAATTAACTTTTTTTTTTTTTTTTTTCTTGCGGTACGCAGGCCTCTCACTGTTGCAGCCTCTCCCGTTGCGGAGCACAGGCTCCGGACGCGCAGGCTCTGGACACGCAGGCTCAGCGGCCATGGCTCACGGGACCAGCCGCTCCGTGGCATGTGGGATCTTCGCGGACCGGGGCAAGAACCCGTGTCCCCTGCATCGGCAGGCAGACTCCCAACCACTGCGCCACCAGGGAAGCCCGCAAATTAACTTTTGAATCTGTTTCCTTATCTTTAAAAATACAGTAACATTTAACATAGAACACCAGATACATAGGGTTTTTTTGTTTTTTTGGCCACGTACCACATGGCATGTAGGATCTTAGTTCCCTGACCAGGGATCAAACCCACACCCCCTGCAGTGGAAGCACAGAGTCTTAATCACTACATCACTAGGAAGTCCCTGGGGACCTGTATTTTTAAGGCACTCACCATGTGATTTCCTCTTCACCTAGTTTTACTTGAAAGCACCGTGGTAAATTAACTTGCCAAAGTCAGGCCTCAATACATAGGCCCCCTCTCATTTTTGTGTTCCTAACTACTTTCCATTGTGCTCACTATTTCTTATTGCTGCAATTCCAAGAAACAGTTGCCAAAACTTTTTAAATGTTTCTTTGTAGGTATGTTCAATGAAGAATGTAATCCACCCACATCAAGTATTGCTTAATTCAGGTGTATAAAGTTTATTTTAGGGAAATGAACAAATTATATGATCCATGTCTTCATCTAAAGCATTTGATTAAAAAAATTTGAATAAGAAGCAGCCCTACGGTATCCTATTATAGACATCCAGAGTGTCAGTATTTGGGGATAGGGGGTACTGGTTCAACCAGTTCTAAATCCATTTATTTCGTTCTGTACATACATATTGATTAGTTACCAAGTGAGAGGCTGTGGAGGTACAAAGATTACTATGACCCTTTAGACCATTAAACTCAACCTTTTACTGTCATGTACCCCTTGGTCAATCTAGTGAAGTCTATGGATCACTTTTCAGAAAAGTTTTTAAAAAGCATAAAATACAGGGCTTCCCTGGTGGCGCAGTGGTTGAGAGTCCGCCTGCCGTTGCAGGGGACACGGGTTCGTGCCCTGGTGCGGGAAGATCCCACATGCCGCAGAGCAGCTAGGCCCATGAGCCATGGCTGCTGAGCCTGCGCGTCCGGAGCCTGTGCACCACAACGGGAGAGGTCACAACAGTGAGAGGCCCGCGTACCGCAAAAAAAAAAAAAAACATAAAATACAGTATATTGGATAATAAAGGGAGACAATGATATTGAAATAATTATCAAAAAGTTTTAATTTTGGACGTAGAAATATATATGCTTTATAATTCATTAACAAGCAAGTTGTCTGCAGCAATCGTAATAGGAAAATATCAGAGTTCAGCTGTGACACGTTTATGCCTAACACTACTGTGATCTGTTGCCTGTATTCAAATTTTATTAGAAGTTATTAAAATAGAGATGTAATTTTTCCCCATCCAATTTCATGGACCCCTGAATTCTGACTATGAACCCCTGATTAAGAACCCTGGCTAAATTTTTTAATAATAGGAACTTTCTCTTTTTCACTGTGTACCCAAGACCCAATTAAGATCTTTAGAGACCCAAGCACTGAAAAACTTGTGACGCTCTACCTCATATATTCAAAATCAAAATAGTTGCACCATAAAGTGGACTTAAGGAAGTTCTCAAATTTCTCATGTTGAGGACATAGATACTTTTAGAAGGTACTAAATTATGTCCATTTGTTTCGTGGGGGCAGGCAGGGAAAGAGGCTGCTTTGCTGTTTTCTGAAAGTATCCAAGCTTGTCTATATCTGCTATACTTGGTACGTGGTTAAGAGCTCGATAACAGAATAAATGAATGAACCTTTACCATAAGGGGTTCACGATTTTAGAGAATATTAATTTCATCAAGGTATAACATGGAAAAATGGAATACCATGCTAGGGAGTACATGCTCTGCTCCATAAATGGACAGATTAGAGGTGTTTGTAACTAGTATCTCTTATAGATAGAATGAAAGAATAGGGCTGGTATCTTCAAGTGGTCGCACTGGAGTGTAAGCTCCCTGAGGGAAGGATTTTTGTCTTTTTTCACTGTATCTGATATATTCCAAAAACCTAGGAAAGTTCCTGGCACGCTCAACTAGTTTATCCTTACCTAATCAGCCTCAGATCTGTGGTACCTCTATTTCTCTAGACACTGCTCAAACATTTCGACATTAACCTACCTGCAACTATGGAAATTTTAAAAAATACCTCTTCTTCCTTAGACATTCAATAAGTGAATCGAGGGTTATTGTTTTTCTCAGTAGCAAGCTAGTAAGTACTGCCATAAATATATGTTTAGCTACCACTTTCATTCAACAGTACTTCAGGGTAGAAATCACCTGCATTTTAAAATTAAGGGACAAATCAGCTGAGGGTCACCTGTTAACAAGTAGAGAGGAATTGAAAATAGAACCCAGGTTTGTTTGACATTTTTTAAGTCTACACAAGAACTGCTGCTAGTATCTTTTTCTTTTAGGTGAAACAAAAAAGGAAAAAGGAAATGTCCCAGACCTAAGTAGCTTCCATTTGGCCAAGACTACAAATGTAGTGTTTTCCCTTCATTTCCCAAAGAGGTGCAACAACCGTGTGACACCAAGGCCTTTTGATGACAAAACAGAAGTTCCATAACTATTTAAATCACATTTTTTAAAGTCTCATTTGAAAATACACATTTTTTAAACTTTAAATATAGATAAGCTGTAGTTTATGCTTCAGTAATCTCTGCTTTATTTTCACAATGTATTAGTACTTGATATTCCTTTCATATTTTCTATTCTGCCCTCCAAAAAAAACATTTCAAGGTTTCTGGGGTTTGTGTTGGTAATTTACAGCTAAAAGGATTTTTTAATGCCCATTCTCCTACCTATACCCACCAATATCAATGGGTACATTTTCATATAGCTTGTTTAGAAGGCAGTAAAGCAGCTTAGACAAAACATCATTGTTTAGACTAAGGAAATGTTTATGAAAGTGGAGTGATTTTCAAGCCCTTTTGATCCACATGGGGAGCACTAGACCAATATCTAAATTAATGCATGATACAGATACATATTTCAGTTCTGACTCAGCATTCATGTTGGTCAATCCATAACTTGGAGAAGTTCAATAGAACTTCATTTTACATATGAAGAAATTGGGTACCTGGGAAGTAAAACCTGGCTTGGCCTGTGGTTACGTGAAACCATTTATAGGCTTTATCCATGCTGCTTAGTGTGAGCATTCATTCACTTCACTGCAGAAATACTGTTTGATCACAGCGTGCTGCCCCAGTCCCTGCTGGAGACATTCCATAATATGTGGTATATGGACCTATTGCCATTGTAAACTATAAGGAGTTCTGAATTCTGAATCACACCTGGTCCCAAGGGTTTACAATAAGGGATTGTTGACCTGTAGTTATTTTCTTTCCAGAATAGTCATCTAGGTGATTTGGTACTTAGAAGCATAAATACAGTGACAATATTCTACTTTCTAACCTCTCCCCTTTCAGCGCAAAGCTGCAACATGACTGGGTCATAAGCCAGTAAACTGCCTTTGGCCGCCAGATGTTATTGTTAACAGTAGGTAATACGCTCTTTTCTTCTGCCAGGCACATACGCAGTTAGGCATGCAGCAATTGTTTAATGGATAAATAAGTTGTTAAATTATAACACTTTGATGGATTGCTCAATCCTTTAAGTAATAGTTGACTTACATCACCTCTTATAACCTGATTCTTTTGTGACAGATGTTAGCTAGTGAAGTGGACTGTTACAGACAATGAAGGAAATAGAACATTGTTTATGAAACCCTAGATGGCCTGGACAGGAGACTAAATTGGAATCCTTAATTCCCAGTGCAGAGAGGGCCTTGATATTTAAGAATAAAAATATTAATAGCTGAGCTTTATGTCATGTGTTTAATGTCATGACCATAAAGCCATTACTGTAACACTAAGTTTATCTTCTAAAGGAAGCCTGTGAAATGTTTCCAGAATGACTTGGTTTTTAGTGATATTAATTATTGTTTTCCTTCGGGACCTGATTCTTTGTAGATTCCAAGATGATGCAGTTTCGTCAAAGGCTGTTCCATCCTCAGTTTCTTTAAAAATAAAAAATACTCTGCAATTAGGTAAAACATTTTTAGATGGACTACCGCCATCTGGTCTCTTTTCCTGTCACCCAGGTTTTTCATCAACCACAGCTCTATGAAAGGACATTGAAGGGTCTCCTGTTACACACAATATACTAATGCTCATTATAGAACATTAAAATAAGATGACAGCTTCCATTATCAGCCTACACAATAATCTTTCCCTACCTTCTGTCCTCTTATTTCCCACTTAGTTTGTGTACTACTAACTATATTGAGGTAACATGACCACTAAGTTTGAAGATTCTTTGAGACCAAGAGCTATACCGTATTTGTTTTCACATTTCCTTCTGTGCTTAAAACAGGACTTCTGTTTCTTCAGTAAATATTCATTGAGTATCCACTAGGTGTCAGATATTATACTAGGTAGATTCTGGGGACACCAAGGTAACTAAACAGGGAACATGCTATTCAGAGTCTAACAGTCTTGTGGAGGAGAAGTGGAAAAATAGATCTGTAAGTCAAAAAAGCTGCAGTGTAATATTATAGTGGAATAGATGATTTCCTGGTTTAAGAGTTCTAAAAAAATCATTTCCAAAAACATCTCCCCAGTAAGTCTGACTCAGTGACTAAATTTCCACCACTAGAATGTCATTATAAGACATTACACTGTGGTTGCTTCTGGGCAGGAAAACTAAAGGATATTAATGGGCTGTGAAATCGCTTTTTTATTCCCCTTTTTTAAAGTTTTTAGATTTACATAGTACAATTCACTCTTTTTGATGTATAATTCTACAGGTTTTGGCAAATGCACAGTCATGTAATCACCACAATCAAGATATAGAACAGTTGGATCACCCCCCAAAATTCTCTCTTTTTATAATTTGTGATAAAAATTAATTTTATTTTTCAAAAATTAATGCTGGAATGTTCTATGTATATCTACTCTTAATTCAAAAAAGTATGTCTTTTGGGACAGCACCTTTTATCTTAAGCCTCTTTAGAAATACAGATATCCAAGGAGGGGCTGAATCATTATACCACTGTTAGTTGTCCACACCTTGGTTTGTAGATGAAGCTGTTGAAAGGAATTAGGACTCAGAAAAGGTAAAGGGTGCGTGGTGTATGTAGTGTGTGTGTCTTAGGTTAGAAAGAGGGTAGGGGTCAGTGGGCAGAATTGGAGATTAGGGCCTGACAGTGGAACAGTGTACATGGAAGGGTAGATATGGGTAGTGTGTTTTGTGTTTAGTATAAGGGCCCTGGGTTCTCAGAGATAAGAAACACCAAATAAAGAGATGAGCCCTGAAGAGGAGGTCTTCACGTGAAGATGAATTTTTATTTGGAGCTACAGAACTGGGATTCTAGTACTGATTCTGCCAGTAACCTGTTCTCAAAAAGTCACATCCCCTTTCTGGGCCTCAGTTTCATCATCTATAAAAAAGTTTGCATTAAGTATATTCTAAAGCCCATTTCAGTTTTCTTCAACTAGAAACAAACATTTGTGTGTGTGTGTGTTTCTGAATTTCTGTCCTCCAGTTTCAACTAAAGAGACCCATCTGTAGATAACAATAACCAAACTCTAGCAAGCATTATGATCCCCAAAATTTCATGTAGTTTGATGTCAGAAGCTGCAGAACACAGTTAAGGCTGATCTGAATTGGGCTTCAGTGACACAGCTCTCTGACCCTCAGTCTTCTGATTTATAGAATGACTGTATATACTCTATGGTTCCCTGTAGTTCTCACATTTTATGACTATGAAACCTATTAAAACTACCAGTGTTGGGCTTCCCTGGTGGTGCAGTGGTTGAGAGTCCGCCTGCCGATGCAGGGGACACCGGTTCATGCCCCGGTCTGGGAAGATCCCACATGCCGCGGAGCGGCTAGGCCCATGAGCCATGGCCGCTGAGCCTGCGCATCCGGAGCCTGTGCTCCGCAACGGGACAGGCCACAACAGTGAGAGGCCCGCGTACCGCAAAAAAAAAAAAAAAAAAGAATTCATTTAATCTTCCTGATTTACTAGTGTGGTAGAGACTAGTTGTTCATCAAAACATGGGCAAGTAAAAGGACTACATTTCCTGGCCTCCTTTGCAACCACATTACTGTGTTCTGGCCAATGAAATACGGGCAGAAGTGATCAACACCACCTCCAAACCTGAGCCATGAAGCTTTCCCATGCAATTCTCCATGCTCTCTTCATCTATCAGAGGATCCATTAGAATCGTTATGCAAGGGGCTCTCTCTTTCTCCCCCTACCACCTGCAACCTCCATTGGATTGTGATTTGAGTCAGAAATAAACTCGTTGTGTTAAGTCACTGAGATGCGACTGTTACAGCAGTTAGTGTACCCTGACTAAAACAAGGTTTGACAAGAACCCAGAGAAGGAAGAGAAATTGTTCACAGTGTCTGGCTCATTATGTACAGTAAAAAGGGTGATTAACCTCATTAACTTAAAAGATGACGATTACTTTTATGGGAGCTATTATGAGCAAATAGCTGTTAAAGTACTTCAGGTAAGTGTGAAAAATGTAAGGATTTACCCTCTGGTTTCCAAAGATTTTCATAGACACCCTGGGGACACCTCAAGGAATGAAGATACCATCCCTACGGTGTCTCGTACGCTGTGCTGCTAAATCAAGTGAACACATTTCACTAAGTTTTATAAAGATATAATAACAAGTATGAATACATTTTTCATGCTGCATTGGGAATCCTTCCTCCATTTTCTTTTTGCTGCACGCGGGCCTCTCACTTCCGTGGCCTCCCCCGCTGCGGAGCACAGGCTCTGGACGCGCAGGCTCAGCGGCCACGGCTCACGGGTCCCCCGCTCCGCGGCATGTGGGATCCTCCCGGACCCGGGCATGAACCCGCGTCCCCCACATCGGCAGGCGGACTCCCAACCACTGCGCCACCAGGGAAGCCCCTTCCTCCATCTTGATGTTTTTCTCTTGTTTATTCAAATCCAAGAGCTGAAATGTGGGTTTTCAATTTCTCCCTCGAGTTAGCCTATATATAATCAATAGCTTCCTTCACTCTAACACATTTTCTGAACATTGCAGTATTTAGCTGGAGCCATATTTTTATCTTGAGGAATTAAATTTCTATAATTTGGTTTACCCTTGGCTTTTGAATGATCTAATGTCATATACATATATACATATATATATAATTTTTATTTATTTATTTATTTATTTATTTTGCTGTACGCGGGCCTCTCACTGTTGTGGCCTCTCCCGTTGCGGAGCACAGGCTCCGGACGCGCAGGCTCAGCGGCCGTGGCTCACGGGCCCAGCCGCTCTGCGGCATGTGGGATCTTCCTGGGCCGGGGCACGAACCCGTGTCCCCTGCATCGGCAGGCAGACTCTCAACCACTGTGCCAGCAGGGAAGCCCCTAATGTCATATATTTTTTAATTAATTTATTTATTTATTTTTGGCTGAGTTGGGTCTTTGTTGCTGCGCGGGGGCTTTCTCTACTTGCAGAGAGCGGGGGCTACTCTTCGTTGTGGTGTGTGGGCTTCTCATTGTGGTGGCTTCTCTTGTGGCGGAGCATGGGCTCTAGGCATGGGGGCTTCAGTAGTTGTGGCTCGCGGGCTCTAGAGCGCAGGCCCAGTAGTTGTGGCACACGGGCTTAGTTGCTCCGCGGCATGTGGGATCTTCCCAGACCAGGCTCGAACCCCTGTCCCCTGCATTGGCAGGTGGATTCTTAACCACTGCGCCACCAGGGAAGCTCTCGTGCCATATTTTTGATCTAGCAACTTTTTGCTGTGTTTTCTCTTTTTTATGCTTATTTGCAAAGTTGATTCCTATGGAATTGCACGGATAGCTACTTAGGCTTTTAGCTTCACATTTTCTCCTCAACTGCAGAGGAATTATTTCTTCTTGGCTTTGGTGAATCAGAATATTAGCACAGCCTCCCAAGACTATTTGCTGCTATTACCCTTCTCATGCTCCTTCTCTGAATCTTATGTTTTCAAAACATTAGGAGCTGGGCAATTGGTTTTGAAGTCTTGATAAGTGTTCACGGAAGCTATGTGGCTTAGAGGAGACAAACAGGCTTTGTATTCAGACAGACCTGATTTCCAGTACTGGCATAGCCACGAACTATCTATATATGACACTGGTCAATTATTCACTTCTTAGGAGTCACAACTAAAATTAAGATGGTAAAACCCACTTTGCAAAGATAAATGGGATATATAGGACGATTTCTTTTTTTCTTTCTTTCTTTTTTTTTTCTTTGGCTATGCGGCGTTGCATGCTCAATCTTAGTTTCCCCATCAGGTATTGAACCCACGCCCCCTGTGGTGGAAGGGCAGATTCTTAACCACTGGACCACCAGGGAAGTCCCTGATTTCATTTTTTTTAATATGGATACAATAATCTTAAAATACTAGCAAACCAAACCCAGAATGTACATTATAACCATGTATTTATATCAGGAATATGTTTGGCTTAATATTTTTAAAAATCAAAATATAATTTATACCTTAACTGATTGATGGGATAAACACATTTCGTCATTTCAATAGAAGCAGAAAATTTTTAGTAAAATTCAACATCCATTCATAAAACCGAAAACCTTACCAAACTGGGACTAGAATTTATCTTTTTCTGGTTTTTGGCTGCATCAGGTCTTCGTTGTGGTGTGCAGGCTTCTCTCCAGTTGTGGCGTGCAGATTCTCTCTAATTGTGGCACGCAGGCTTCAGAGCGCGTGGGCTCTGTAGTTTGCAGCACGTGGGCTCTCTTGTTGAGGCGTGCGAGCTCAGTAGTTGTGGCTCACAAGCTTAGTTGCCCCTCGTCATTGGGATCTTAGTTCCCTGACCAGGGATTGAATCCACACACCCTGCATTGGAAGGCGGATTCTTAACCACTGGACCAGCAGGGAAGTCCCTAGAAGAGAAGCTCTTAAGCTGATAAAGAATATCTATTTTTTAAAAACTTATGCTTTAGGAGGCAAAAGCTGTATTAAATTGATAAAGGATAACTTTTAAAGTATATAATACTTAATGTTTAAAAGATGAAAAATTTTCCTTTGAGATCAAGAATAAAAGACTTATTTTATTCCCCATTGTCCTGGAGGTCCTAGCCAGCACAGTAAAGCAAGAAAGAAATATAAATAAAGGTGTTAAGGATTGGAAAGGAAGAAAGGAAAAACAACTGCATTTAAATTATTAGACTTAATAAGAGCTTAGAAAGTTTACTGCATACAAGACTAATTATAAAAATCAATTGCATTTTTATATACCAGCCACAAATAGTTGTGTTTTTTTGTTTGTTTGTTTTTTGTTTTTTTGTGGTATGCGGGTCTCTCACTGTTGTGACCTCTCCCGTTGCGGAGCACAGGCTCTGGACGCGCAGGCTCAGCGGCCATGGCTCACGAGCCTAGCCGCTCCGCGGCATATGGGATCTTCCCGGATCGGGGCACGAACCCGTGTCCCCTGCATCAGCAGGCGGACTCTGAACCACTGTGCCACCAGGGAAGCCCCACAAATAGTTTTTAAAAGTATCTGAAATGGACAACTTATAATAGCATTAAACATAACAAGTACCTAGGAATAATCTAACAAAAGATGTGTCTATCTCTAGAGAGAAGACCAAAACTTTATTCAGAGACATTAAAGAAGACATAATAGAGAAATATTCCATGTTCAGACTAACTATCTTTCACCCCACTTCTTAATGCTCTGAATATAATACCCTTTCTGAAGCCCAAGTCCTGGTGCTTCAGAAACCTTCTTGTCTCTCCAGCTCTTTGTTGCTGTAAACAAATGTCTGGATAAGAAGGAAGAACTAAAACTGTGCACAGAAATAGCTCCTAATAGTCTCAGCACTGTTGTGTCCAATCCTGGACACAAATTTAACTGTCACCAGCTCTGATGACAAGGGACACTCTACTGGGACTACATGGTACACCCTGACCTTTGAGAGTTCTGGGGAAGCCCAGCACATCTCCAAACAAAAGAAAAGTCAGCATTTATAGATGGGTTCACTCTATCCAAATCACATTCCTTCTTTTGATCCTTAGTACAAGCCTATGGGGAACAGTTTTGTATTACCCCCATTTCATATGTGAGAAAGCTGAGGTTCCTCAAGGTTAATGACAATCAAAAATAGTCAACTATAAAGCTGGGACTCAAATCCAGGGCTTTTGACATCAAATTTGATGCATTGAAACACAGCATTTTTTTTTTTTTTTTTTTTTTTTTTTTTTTGTGGTACGCAGGCCTCTCACTGTTGTGGCCTCTCCCGTTGCGGAGCACAGGCTCCGGACGCGCAGGCTCAGCGGCCATGGCTCACGGGCCCAGCCTCTCCGCGGCATGTGGGATCTTCCCGGATCGGGGCACGAACCCGTGTCCCCTGCATCGGCAGGCAGACTCTCAACCACTGCGCCACCAGGGAAGCCCCCAAACACAGCATAGTTTTGAGAGCAACCCTGTCCTACCACTTTTTCAGGGCAAATACAATGTCTTACAGATTCTTGAGTCTTTTGACTGGGCAAATCTTTTCCTGATGCCTCTCTTCTCAAACAATTGAGTTTCTAAAGGCATTATATTTTTACATCTTAGAAGGAAAGCAAAGGAGAGAAAGGAGAGAGAAAAGTAGGGACTTTAAAATACTTGCTTCACAAATTGGCCGTTGATTTTTTTTTTTTAATTGAAGTATAGTTGATTCACAATGTTGTGTTAGTTCCCCGACCAGGGCTTGAACCCGTGATATATATATATTCTTTTCCCTTATAGGTTATTATAAAATATTGAATATAGTTCCTTGTGCTGTACAATAGGTCCTTGTTGGTTATATATTTTATTTATAGTAATGCGTATCTGTTATTCCCAACCTCCTAATTTATCCCTCCCTCTCCGGCAGTTAAATTTTATAGTCAAGCCAAAACTTTCTTTCCCTTACCTGTGACATAAGATAATAGACTTACGTCTCTTTCTCAGACTTTTTAGGATTAAATAAAGTAAAAAATGGAAAGGGCTTAGCACAGTGCCTAGCACATAATATGTGCTTAGTAAATGTTGTTGGCATTTATTGTTATTGGCAGCTACTATACCACCAGAAGATAATCCCACAGGCTTTACAACCAGAGTATTGCCCAGATCAAGGCAGAGGAAGCACAACCCCAAAGTAACTGCCTTTTTTTTGCCAGGTCTTTTGTGCTATTCTTAAAGAGACATCCTTTCCCTAGAGAGCTGCAGAGGGGAGGAAGACCCCTGGAAACTAAGTGTTTTTGGTTCTCAACATGTGATTCACAGGGAAGCTATATTGTTTAAGACATCTCCTTTGTTCATTTGTTCATTCTTTTATTTTTTACTCAATGGACCTTTATTGAAGAGCCAGCTATGTACCAGGCGCTATGCTAGTCACTGAGAATGGAGAGAAATACATCATAAAATAGTGTTGTAGAGGGAACTCTGGGGCGATCATCTCAGGTGCAAAGCTCTGGGGGTCCAGGACTGTTCCTTTGGAGGAAGAGGGGGCAGACTACCAGTTATGGCGGGAAATGTATGAGCTTGACATCAGAGGGATCAAGGTTTGATTCAAGGTGCTCTTTACTTTCTGTGTGAACTAGAACAAATTCTTCATATCTCTAACCCCCCATTTCTTCATCTGTTAAATGGGAACTAAATACTTACCATGAAAAGGTATTATAGAGATTCAGTGGTGTCATGTAAATGATATGCTTGGCCTTTAGTGGCTCCCACTCCTCATGAAATTGATCCGCCCTCCGCCCCACCAACCTCTCCCCTCCAAATTGCATTTTTCTTTGTTGTGGTTTCTTTTTCCATTTAAACCTGACTTTAATTTGCTGTAAAACTGCTCTCCAACAAATAATAATAATAAAATAAGTGGAGAAGTGAGTGGGACACACAGTGTACTTTGCCCCCAACCAGGAAGCCACCCTCCCACTTCTCTTCCCACACAACCATCATGTTTCAAGAATAAACTACTGGGTCTCAAAGGCCAGTCATCCTTAATTGCCCATAACCAAGCATTTCAGACCATCTCTGATTAGTACATCAAAAGGAGCCCATTGCGTGTAGGTGGACTATTTCCACACTTGCTCTTTATCCCTCAGTAACTGGTCAGACTATTCAGAAGGGAAAAGGATCTTGAAAGGTTGTTGACTCTAGAAGAATGCTGAGTATGTCGTCCTGGGCTCTTGATGCATCAGGACAAATATCCTTTGTTCTCTCCTGGATAGTGATGCCATAGCTTCTTGGTTTCTATTTGAACCCTGCTCTAAACACTGAAAAGTTGTGTTTTTCATTTATTTACTTCACCATTTATTCATTCATTCACTCACTAGACATTTATTGACCACCAACTATGTTCCAGGCCTGTGCTAGATCTTGGGGATATATCAATGAAAAAGACAGACTAGACCAGGGTAGACAGACCAAAAAACGAAAAATCATGTCATCAAATAAATTAACAAGAAAATTGTGATAGATAATTACTGCGAAAGAACTAAACAGGTAATGTATAAAAGAGTAAGTAAGTAGAGAGGGGAAACAGAGTGGTCAGAATGGGCCTATTTAAATTGAGCCCTGGGACTTCCCTGGTGGTCCAGTGGTTAAGAATCTGCCTTCCAATTCAGGGGACGCGGGTTCGATCCCTAGTTGGGCAACTAAGATCTCACATGTCACGGGGCAACTAAGCCCATGTGCTCTAGAGCTCGCACGCCATGACTAGAGAGAAGCCCGCAAGCCGCAACAAAGGGCCCGCGCACCAAGACAGAAGATCCTGCGTGCTGCAATTAAGACCCGATGCAGCCAAATAAATAAATATTTTAAAATAAAAATGAATAAATTGAGCCCTGAGGTGCCAATATGAGAAAAGCCAGGAAGAAGCTTTCTCAGCAGAGGGAACAGTAAGTGGAAAGGTCTCTGAGAGGGGGGAGAGCTTGGTATGTTTAGAGAAATTAAAGGAGTATGAAATGAAGACTAAATAGGGTTTTATAAGCTAGGACTATGGATTTTACTTTAAGTGTAATTTACTAACTATTCAACAAACACTGAGTGCCTAACCTGTGCCAGGCATTGTTCTAGGCTCTGGACATGCAACATGTAACTCTTGAAAGTTACATTCTAGTGCGGGAGACAAGGAGTAAACAAAATAAATAAGTAAAATAGATAGCATTTTTAGATAGTGCTAAGGAGAATATTTTAATAAACTAAGAAAAGGAGTTACGTGTAGGGTCGTAATTTTAGATAAGGGTGGCCAGATAAGGCCACACTGAAAAAATTACATTTATGTAAAGATTTGAAGTGTCCATGTGCTGTCCAGGGGCAGAGCCCAATATTTAGAGGTCAAGGAAGATGAAGAGCACCAGGAAAGGGGAATGACAAAAGTATCTGGAATAGTAAGAGAAAAATCAGGCAATTGTCCTGGAAGCTAGAAAATGTTTCAGGGAGGAGAGAGATCAACAGTGTAAAATGCTGCAGATAGTAAATAAAGATAAAAACTGAGACACAATCATTGGATTTAGCAATGTGGAGGTGGAGGTCATTGGTGATGTTGAAAGATCAGTTTCACTGCTATAGTGGAAGCAAAACCCCAGTAGGAGTATGTTCAGAGAGCATTGGAGTAAGGGAACTGGAGACCTTGAAAATAGAGACACTTTCAAGGAGTTTTGCCATAAGGAAAGGGATGAAATTAGGTAGTAGCCACAGGAGAAGTTAGGTCAAATAGAGTTTTTCCTCCAACTTTTAAAAATGTTCATTTACATTTTTGTAAATGTAAAAAGTTGAAAGAATAGCACCGTACCCATATATTCTTCACCTAGTTGTAGCAATTGTTGACATTTTGCCATATTTGCTTTCTCTCTAGAGAGAAGTGTTTCTTTAAAGATTTTTTCAAACTGTGAAATATAATGCACATACAGAAAAGTCCACAAAACAAAATGTATAACTCAATGAATGACCACAAAGCTAACACCCATGTAACCAACATCAGTATCAAGAACTAGTACACTGCCTGCATCCCTACAGCCCCCTTGTGCCCACTCCCTCCCATTAAAAGGTAACCACCATCCTGAATTTTCATAGTAATAACTTCTTGCTCTTCCTTCTAGTTTTACTGCATAATAGTGAATTTCTAAACACTATAGTTTCATTTTTTCTGGTTTTTGAGCTTTAAGAATGGAATAATACATACAGCGATATTCTGTATATCTAACTTCTTTAGCTCATATGTTGTGGGTTTATTTCTCCATTGTATAGTATTCTGTTATAAAAATATGCCACCATTTATTATTCATTGTACTGTTTATGGTCATGTTGATTGTCTCCAGTTTTTCACTCATACGAATAATGCTGAATGCTGCTGTGAATGTGCCTGTATATGTATCTTGGTGCACATGTAAATGCATTTCTATTGGGTATATTCCTAGGAGTAGAATTGCTGGGTCATAGGTATGTATAAATGCAACTTCCACAGCGAATACCAAAGAGTTTCCCCATTGGTTGTGCCAATTTACATTCTCATCAGCAATGTTTGAAAAGATGTTGCTCCACATCCTTTTCCTTCTTTTTCTTTTAAATGCTTGCCATCTTAGTGAATATGTTGTGGTGTATCATTGTGTAATTAACATTCCCCTGAGTACTGATGTTCTTTGACCATTTGGATATCATCTTTTGTGACACGCCTTTGAAGATTTTTGCCCATCTATACATTTGAGTTGTTTAACTTCTATTGATTTGTAGGTGTTTTTTCTATATACTAGATATAAGTCCTTGTAGATTATATGTGTTGCACATCTTCTCTCAGCCTGTGCTTTGCCTTTTCATTTTCTTAATGCTGTCTCTATATGAATAGAAGTTCTTCATTTAATGTAGTTAACTGATCAGTCTTTCTGTATTGTGCTTTTTTGGGTTCTGTTTAGGAACTTTTCCTCTATCTCAAGGTAGATATTCCCTGATGTAATCTCCTAGAAGTTGTATTGTTCCACTTTCCACATTTAGGGCTATAATCTACCTGGTGTTGAATTTTGTATATTGTCTTTCCTTTTTTTAGTATATGGATATCTAATGACCCAGTACCATTTATTGAAAGACCATCCTTTCCTCACTGTTCCACCTCTATGATAAATCAGATGTTAATGCGGCAGTTCATTCCTAAGCTTCGTGTTTTACCCCATTGGTCTATTTTCTTGCCTTGCCGTTACCATACTGACTTAATTACTATAGCTTTAAAATAAGTCTTGATATCTGATGAAGCAGTTAGGCCAACCTTGTTCTTTTTCAAAAGTGTCTTAGCTGCTATTGGACCTTCCATGTCCCTACAAATTTTAGAATCACATTATGGAGTTTCATAAACAAAACAAAAGTCTTCTTGGGATCTGGATTGGAATTGCAATGCATCTATAGATAATAGAATTGATGTCTATAAAATAATCGAGTCTTCCAACCCATGAATATAGTATATCCTTCCTTTCTTTTTTTTAGTTCTTCTTTAATTTTTCTCAATAAAGTTCATAGTCTTCTGTGCAAAGATCTTGCACATTTTTTTGGTGTGAATTTATTTCTAAGTATTATTTGAAACTTTAAAGATTTTAATTCCTGTTTGTTGCTGGTGCATAGAAATACAATTGATTTGTATTTTGGCCTTTATACTGCAACCTTCTTAAACTTGCTTTTTAATTCTAGTAATTTATCTGTAGGTTCCTTTGGATTTTCTATGTATGTAACCATGTCATGTGTGAATAATGACAGTTTGTTTATTCCTTTTCTTCACTCTGAAATTACAAAATACCTCCTTATGTCTGTTAGTAATTTTAAAATGATAATGAAATCTTTGATTTATCTGGAATTTATTTTTGGTATACGGTATGAGGTATGGCTACAAGCTAATTTTTTTTCCCCAGATGAATATCCTGATTTTTTATTTAACAGTTATTGAATAAACCATCTTTCCCCAATAATTTGAAATGAGACCTTTATAATATATTAAATTCCTATGTGTATTTGACTGTATTTTTTATGGTTTTTCCTCTGTTCACTGATCTCTTTCTGTCTTAGTTATTGTAACTTTAAAATGTTTTAATATATGGTGGACTTTTTAATAGAGTATTTATTGCTATTCTTTTAAATTTTATTTATATGAATTTGAGAATCAGCTTATCTACTTCCAAAAGAAAATTCTGTTAGGATTTTTATTAGGAGAGCTTGAAATTATACATTCTGTTTCTGATGTTGAGTCTTCCTACCCATGAAGAGGAGCTGCCTTTCTAATTGTTCTGTGTTCCTTAGTATTATAATATAGACCTTGTGCATTTCTCATAATTTATTCCTAGACATTTGTCTTTTTTGTTGATATTGTTAATGAAGATATTTACTGCATTATATTTTCAAACTGGTCATTGTTTGCTTGAAGTTTGCATAGTAGTTTTTCTGTGAGTTAATTTTGTAATCCAACCACTGAACTAAATTCTCTTCTTGTCTGTAATAGTTATTCAGTTGATTCTCTTGTTTTTCCCCAGGTAAGCAATTATATCATCTCTAAACAATATTTCTCTTCTTTTTTTTCCATTAAGGGGTTATAAGCAGGAGGGCTATCTAATCTGATTACAATATTAAAGAATACATTGTCTGCAAAAGCAGAACCAAGGAAACTTTTTTGGAGTCCAGTACAGTAATTCAGGTACGAAAAGATTGTGGTTTGGGCTAAGAGACTGACAGCAGAGATGGACGGAAGTCAATAGACTGGAAATATATTTCGAAGGTAAAATATGTGACAGGGAACAGGCTGATCATATTATGTTAAAGATTTGCAAACATCTTGGAAATCTTCAGAATATAAGAATCATAGTTAGTTAGAAAGGACCATAAATATAATCAAGTGTGTACTCTAATCCTATCTTTTCTTGGATTCACTCCAACTTCCCAGCCACCTCCAGTGATAGCTCCCTACCTCCCATGTAGTCTATTCCATTTACTCAATTTACTCCGCAAACCCTTCTCTTCGTCAGGTACTGGGTGGGGCCCTAAGAAACATGGGTAATCAAGATTCACTCCCCTCTCTGGGGGAACTCAGAGAAAAGGACAACTCTCTTAGAAAGTTTCTTTCCTGGCAGATTCTACCTTCTAGTTTCCTGTCTAAATTCTCTTATAGAACAAGGCTGATCTCTCTTCCTATGCTGCTCACACCCCAGATGTTTGTAAAGCTAATCATAGCCTTTTGGGGTTTCTTATCCCCTTTTTCTTTTTTTCTTTTTTTTTTTTTTAACCTGATCTCACTCCAAGTTCCCTCTTTATCCTGGTCCAAATTTAAGAAACTTGAAACTCGTACTTTTGTGTTATTTTTCTGAAGAGTTATTATGTCATATCTTTACCTTTACTCCATAATTCAATACCTGGGGAATTAGTGTTCATTATATATAGTTAGATATTCTTGTTCATATTTTTTTGTTTTGACTTAGTGTTTCCTTTTTTTAAACTGTCTTCATTAAGGAGTTAGTATGTGAAGTGTATAATTAGCTTTGGAAACAATAGACTAAAGAGCCATGTAATCAATTACCTTGCCAGGCTCAGCAAACACTAGCTGGTTACAACGATAAAAGCATTTATCCAATGAAAAGACAGAATAAAATAATAATGCATATGGAAGGAAGCTCGCAAGTTGATTTGTGCTAAGTGAAATATAAATATATGATTTCTCCAAGATAAGCAACGGTATAGAATCTGCTTTTATGGATACTATATAACATCCAGTCCAAATAATAAGAATTTTTTTTCCCCAGTAGCCCATTACTCTTCCAAAATAGTTACATTAATTATGTGTTCACAATCCCCATCCAATTTAACAGTCAATATATTTAATGAACATGTTATCTTCTTGGCCAGGCATTTTTGTGTAACGTTTGAATATAACTGTATTTACAGTATCAAAGTCTTAATGCAATTTGACATGTTTTCCCAAGTGAGTTGCAGAGAAGTGACAGGGGGGAAGGCAAGAGGTTGTTTTCTGTGAAGAGGGTGACTGACCTTGGTCAATTCAGAATGGAGACAGCTGTGAATTATAATGGGTTCCTCTGATAATTGTCATATTTAAACTAAACTGATGATATGATAGCTCAGGGAATAATTCCTGGTGCTTTGCAAGTGTTGTGGGCAGTTTGCTTCCCTGCATGATGTAAGATAATTTTTTCTCCTTAAATCTTTTCTTTAAGCATGGGTAACTTGAAATAGTGTAAATGGTTTTGCAGTCAGATATGTCCGACTTTGAATTCTGATATGAATCAGGACAATTCAATAGTTTTTTATTTTGCACGTTACTTAACTTTTCTAATTTGGTTTTTAAAAATTTAAATGGATTATAATATTTCCCTAATAAGGTTATGGTGAATTGAATTAATACAATGTGTGTGTATTATTGTCATTGTTCAATGTTCATATATATATAAATATATATATATATAAATATATATATAAAACCAACTAACAAAAACCCTTACTTAGTAGGTATTTAGTAATGTTAGAGGCCAAATTCCCCATCATGTGTTCCCTTTCTTTGCAATCCATTCATTTGCCTAAATTACTTCTCTCTTCTTTCATATCTGACATTTATTGGGTTAAGTTTTTTTGATTCTGCTTCTGAAATGCTTTTCAAATTAGTTTCACCACCTCCATTCTTTTTGGCAGTGCCTTAGTTCAGGATACTATTGTCTTTAGTCTAGATTATTGCATCAAGTTTTTAACTAAGGTTTTTCCCTCCCTCCAGTTCCCTTGGCACTTCCAGTACATCATCCACACTGTCCAAAGATTCTCAAAACACTTTTTTTTTTTTTTTTTTTTTTTGCGGTACGCGGGCCTCTCACTGTTGTGGCTTCTCCTGTTGTGGAGCACAGGCTCCGGACGCGCAGGCTCTGGACACGCAGGCTCAGCGGCCATGGCTCACGGGCCCAGCCGCTCCGCGGCACGTGGGATCTTCCCGGACCGGGGCACGAACCCGCGTTCCCTGCATCGGCAGGCGGACTCTCAACCACTGCGCCACCAGGGAAGCCCCTCAAAACACAATTTTGACTATGGCAACTTCTCTTGCCTAAGTACTATTAATAGCCAGTCTTCACTGCACAGATCTTGTCTTCTTCATCTTTCATCTCCGATATCAAACAGGGTGTTCTATGTTATCCACCCTCTTCCATTAGCTTCTTTAACTTTCTGTTATTGCATTAGGTTATAGCAAACTTTCTGAACAAAAAATGGCTTTTGAACATATTTTATTTTTTTAATATTTATTTATTATTTATTTATTTTTGGCCGCACCAGGTCTTAGTTGTGGCATGCGTGCGGGATCTTAGTTCCCCGACCAGGGATTGAACCTGGGCCCCCTGCATTGGGAGCATGGAGTCTTACCCATTGGGCCACCGGGGAAGTCCCTGAACATATAATAAAGATGTTCAGCTTCACTTAGAATGAGAGATCTGAAAATTAAAACTACGTAAGATATTATTTTTCATCAGTTTGGCAAAGATAAAAAAGTTTGACAATACATTATTTTGGCTAGGGTATGGGGAACTATTCTCATACGTTGTTGATGGGAGCATAAATTAGTACAATCTTTTTGGAGAATAATTTGACAATATGTATCAAAAATGACCATAACTTTGACCCAGCATCCTATTTATCCTACAGAAATATACATACAAGATATATATGGAGACTATTCACTGCAGCATTGGAACAGCAACAGGTGGAGAATAACCAGAATGTCTATCAACAGGGTGATGGTTATGTAAATTGCAGTATATACACAAAATGTAATTCTAAAGAGTCAAAAAGAATGATGCAATCTCTGTGCAATGATTTTTTTTTTTTTTTTTCCTTTCTTGCGGTATGCGGGCCTCTCACTGTTGTGGCCTCTCCCGTTGCGGAGCAAAGCTCCGGACGCGCAGGCTCAGTGGCCATGGCTCACGGACCCAGCCGCTCCACGGCATGTGGGATCCTCCCGGACCAGGGCACGAACTCGTGTCCCCTGTATCGGCAGGCGGACTCTCAACCACTGGGCCACCAGGGAAGCCCGTGTGCAATGATATTTTTTAAAATCTCTAAAATAAAATAAAATGCAGAGCAGTATATGTAGGATGCTATCATTTGTTTAAAAATTTTAAAAGATACATATGCATGTATATTAAGTATTAAAACATCTCTGGAGTAACATACAAAGGATTGAAAAGAGTGATAACCTCCAAGGAGGTAAACTAGGAGAGACTTACGCTTTATGTTCTTCACTACTGTTTGAATTTTTTTTTTCACCAGGCACACATATTATTTTTTTTAAAAAACCCCAGAGCAATGGCTAAACAAACTATGGCAGATCACCTTGATGATATATGAGTCTGGTACTGTGCTGAATTCAAAACAGTCCTATGAGATGGCATTGTTCATCTCTAACAAAAAGCTAAACTGATGATGGATGAGATGGAATGTCTGGACAAGGTCCCCATGTCATTAAGAAGCAGAAGGGATATGAGCCTGGCCCTACCTGGCACCAACTCCCTGCAGCCTGCCTCGGAAGTACCTAAATTGTGAAAAATACCCCATTTTATTCTAGGTATAACTCTGCATGTCTGTGCTGTTTTTTCACTAGATTGGAAGCTTCTTGAAAGCAAGAGCCATTCATCAGTTTATCATCAACTACTATCACAATGGCTGGGGTGTGGTAAGTGCTCAGTAAAAGTTTGTTGATATCAACAGATGATTTTCTTTTAGCAACCAGATATTTATGAGATGTAAATGCTAGAACCTGTCATCTTTTGTAAAAGGTAGAATATTTTGTTTTAATTTTTTTCGGCTATACCGCACGACTTGAGGGATCTTGGATCCCCGACCAGTTATTGAATCCGGGCCACGGCACTGAAAGCACCAAGTCCTAACCACTGGACCACCAGGGAACTCCCAAGGTAGACTATTTTAATTTCTGTCTTCATTGTACCAAGCAATTTAAAATGGAAAAAATTGAGCTTGCCTGGTGGCACAGTGGTTAAGAATCCACCTGCCAATGCAGGGGACACGGGTTCAAGCCCTGGTCCGGTAAGATCCCACATGCCGTGGAGCAACTAAGCCCGTGCGCCATAACTACTGAGCCTGCGCTCTAGAGCCTGCGAGCCACAACTACTGAAGCCCACGTGCCACAACTACTGAAGCCCACGTCCCTAGAGCCCATGCTCCACAACAAGAGAATCCACCACAATGAGAAGCCCGTGCACTGCAAGGAAGAATAACCCCCGCTCGCCACAATTAAAGGAAGCCACGCACAGCAACGAAGAACAAAAGCAGCCAAAAATAAATAAATAAAACAAATAAATTCATTAAAAAAAAAAAAGGAAAAAGTGGAATCTTGATGGTAAACACTGTAGCCACAGAATTCAGGAGCAAGCTATTCTCTTTGATGTTTGGTTTTCTAATGCATAAGAGAATAGTACGAAACATTCTGAAAACACGTGCCTCTCCACATAGCTGACAGAGGCAAGTGTGAGACTGACCTTGTGGATTATCCTGTGAAAAATTTCACTCGATGCCTTTTGTTTCTAGCTCCGTTTGGACTACTCAGAGCAGGAGTTGTTGGCCCCAAGACTGTTCATGCCTGGGGGAGCTCTGCCTCATGTCAGAGGATTTCTGGCCCTATCAGCTCTAGTGACCTGCTTCTGAGATGTACAAACACTACACTCATTGCAGAGCTTCTAGACTTTGGAAAACTGTGGTATTTAGACTCTCCAGAGCAATCAGCAACTCCTAAAAGGCATTTGTTCAAAGCCAAACTGAAAGTTACTAGACATTTTCCAAAATAGTGCTTAAAGCAATACTTAGTTCACTGAATCTGAATTTATTGGTCTCCTCAAATTTCCCATCTTTTCTGGAGGTGTGAGTCAACCAATGGTGAACAAGGGGGAGGGGCTAGGATGTGGTTTGGGTCTATCAACTGGGACTTAAAACTTGGGTTTATCAACTTAGAATCTCAGAGAATTCCTTTTCCAGCATCACCTGGGCAAAGCAGAAAGGTAATAAAAATAGAACAGACTGAAAGCAGGCTGACCAGAGTTTGAAACTTTGTTCTGTCAACAACCGGTCATGTGACCTTGGGCAAAT
This sequence comes from Pseudorca crassidens, assembly GCF_039906515.1. Taxonomy (NCBI): domain Eukaryota; kingdom Metazoa; phylum Chordata; class Mammalia; order Artiodactyla; family Delphinidae; genus Pseudorca; species Pseudorca crassidens. The sequence continues at coordinate 61,132,323 of NC_090304.1, forward strand.
TACTTAACTTCTTTGAGGTTTTGTGTCCTCATTTTGCAATGTTGTGGTAAGAATTTGATAGATCATCATCAGCACACTTCCAGGTGTGTTTTAGGTGCTCAATAAGTCTTGATGAGCAACATGAGTTGAATAACATACTTAAGATGACAGGCATATAGAGGAGTTTAATAAATATTAATTCCCTCCCTACTCTCTACCCTCTCACTTTCAGTTCAGGTTATATGTTGCCCTTTGGTGAATTTTTCCCCTTCAAGATTGCTCCCAAAGGTCATCAAAGACTATTTTTAGGGCTTCCCTGGTGGCACAGTGGTTGAGAGTCCGCTTGCCAATGCAAGGGACACGGGTTCGTACCCCGGTTGGGGAAGATCCCACATGCCGCGGAGCGGCTGGGCCCGTGAGCCAGGGCCGCTGAGCCTGCGCGTCCGGAGCCTGTGCTCCGCAACGGGAGAGGCCGCAACAGTGAAAGGCCCGCGTATCGCAAAAACACACACACACACACAAAAAAGACTATTTTTAACCAGAGAAAAAAAATTAAGGCAAAAAGGGAGCATGCAGTGGAAATGTATTCACTTTAGCTTCCAAGCCCCAAAGGGATGACCTTGTTTTTCTATTTGTTTGGTCAAGAATAAACCTGTGCAACGCTGTTGAGCAGAGAAAATTTTTAATTTTAGTTTTTAAAACTGTTTATAGTGTTGCAAAATAGATTAGAAACTACAAATGGAGAGCGGCCATCGCCAAACCATGCATTAGAATCTTCTTACACTTTTATTACAAAGGCACCATGGATCAGTAGCTGAGCACATAGCTTTAATCTCTGACCAACCTAGATTAGAGTCCAAACTCTGTCCCTTATTTTCCTTGTGAGCTTGGGCAATTTACTTAACCAATCTGAGCCTCAATGTGCTTATCCGTAAAATGAGGCTAATAAGAGTATCCACCTCATAACAGCACTATTTACAATAGCCAAGACATGGAAGCAACCAAAATGTCCATCGACAGATGAGTGGATAAAGAGGATGTGGTATGTGTGTGTGTATATATATATATATATATATATATATATATATATATATATATACATACATACATACATACACACACACACAATGGAATATTATGGAATATTACTCAGCCATAAAAAAGAATGAAATAATGCCATTTGCAGCAACATGGATGGACCTAGAGATTATCATACTAAGTGAAGTAAATCAGACAAAGACAAATACCATATGATATCACTCATATGTGGAATCTAAAAAAATATAAATGAACTTATTTACAAAACAGAAATAGACTCACAGACATAGAAAACAAATTTATGGTTACCAAAGGGGAAAGTAGGGGGCTGGGGGAGAAAGGGATAAATTAGGAATTTGAGATTAACATATATACACTATATAAAATATATGAACAACAAGGACCTACTGTATAGCATAGGGACCTACTGTATAGTTATTCAATATCTTGTAATAACCTAAAACGAAAAAGAATCTGAAAAAGAATATATATATGTATTATATATGTATATACATATAACTGAATCATTTTGCTGTACACCTGAAACTAACACAACATCATAAATCAACTATACTTCAATTAAAAAAAGAAAAGGGTATCCACCTCATGAGTTTTGTAAGGATTTAATTAAATAATTACTATGCTTACAATGGTGTCTGGCATAAGGCTCACTCTCAACAAATTGTAGCTGTTATTTTCATCATCTCATTTAATATAATCCCGCAAGCCAGCTACCATTATTGCCTCTATTTTACGAATAAGGAAACAAGAGTCTGAGATGATGAATATAAAAGTATTTAGCATATCACCAGGCAAATAGTAAAAGCTCGAAATATGTGAGCTTAAAAATAAAAGAATAAAAGCAATGTTCCCCAACCTGCAGATCAATATCTGTGATTAGAACTTAAAGTCGAGTACTGATCCTTTATGCTCTGCAGGCATTTTGAGTAGAAAGAGGAAACTAAAATGACCTATTAACTTGTCTATCTACTCCCATGTGCTAGGAGGATATGGCCAGAGTCCCCATACAGCTAGCATGTAGGTGCTGCACGTGCTCAGTAAATATTTGCTAATCAACTAAGTGAAGCGGTGAGCACACAGCGGCCCTGTTCTGAATCTTTCCCATCAGGAGATGTTGTGCAGTTCCCGTTCCTGACCTACCCCTCTCTTCATTGTGACTTCCTTCCTCATCTTAAACCTTCAGGAAAATTAACACGGGACCCTCCTCGCTGAAAGATAAGAGGATGTGTGCCTTCAACAAAACACTTGAGCATTCCTGGAGATGTCAACCCTGCAAATTTCACCCAAAGTCCAAAAACTGGGCTGACCACATCTAGTTGAGAAACCGTAGTAGAGTCTTTATTAAAAGTAGGCACCTGATGGACTTCCCTGGTGGTCCAGTGGCTAAGACTCCATGCTCCCAATGGAGGGGGCCCGTGTTCGATCCCTGGTCAGGGAAATAGATCCCGCATCTGCAACTAAGACCCGGCATAGCCAGATAAATAAATATTTAAAAAAATAAAAGCAGGCACTTGAAAGATTGTAACATTTTGAGGGGATGAGCAGGACTCATGTTGTTTTGGAAAGGAGCATGTTTAAAGCCTGAATAATAAATAGTTAAGCATTGAAAAACTTACTTGCTTCAGTGATGCATAGTACAGGGAATGTGCCCAGCAAATGGTAGTTTTTATTACCAGAAAGAAGGGCAAGGGTTGAGGCCAAATCCCTTAATAATAAGTTCTCATATCCAAAAGCTCAAGTCCTCAGAAGATGGTCCTCAGAAACAGGATTTTATTGGTATGTTTACAAATTGCCTAGAAGACAGGCAGCTGTGATGGGAGTAATTGTGAGATTTAAGGTTAGAAGAATTTAGGTCCCAAATCCCAACACTAACATTTTTAGGCAGTGTGAATTGGATTAATCACCTGTCATCTCTGAGATTTGGGTTCCCCATATGAAAGTAATTCCCAGGATTTTTCTGAGTAACAAGAGAAACGTGGATTATAGCCCTTTATAAATTGTGAAGTACTCTTAAAAACACTAGCAAGTCCTTTTGTCTCTGGCCCTGTACCAGCGATGCCCTAAGAAAGGAAATACGGTGCTGTGCCTGAGGCGCCAGTTTTCCCATCAGATGGGCTGCAGAGATCTCATAAACTCACAGCCACTCTTGTATCAGAAGCTGAGTTACTGACAGGGTAGAAGGGGACATGAAGGGGATCTGGGACACAGGAAATTCCACATCAGCTTTCTCAGCTCTATCTAGCAAGGAACTCTTCGCCATCGTTCACCCTCATCAGGAAAACTCATCTGCACTCTCAACTTTCTCAAGGAAGAAATCCCTCTTACAAAGGATCCAGGAACTTGGAGGAAAAAGGGAAGCTGGAGGAAGAATGTTATTGCTCAGCACTTTGTTTTCAGAATATTCCTGCAGTGACTTTTCATCTTCAGACTTTTTCATCTTCATGTCAGTGTGAACAGCTGGCATGTTTCATGAGATCTTTCTTACAGCAGCAGTGTGGTGTCACACACAGAGCTTTAGAGTGACTCAAGGCTTGGCTCCAAGGCCCTATCCTTTCACTAATGTGTGACCTTCAGCTGATTTCTACTCCCTTTGAACTACGGCTGCTTCTGAAGACTAAGCAAAGCCATGGAGATAGAAGAAACATCACTTCTTAGCTCAAATTTTTGCTCTCAGAAGCCACACTTTTAGTTCCCAATTAGATTTCCTCTTGAATTGGTCTCCAAATGATATTTCCTGAGTTATTCTAGTCTCCTCTACGGTTGTGACCTCCAACACGATCTTCTTAATCTGAGTACTTAGTGCCCAGGCCTGAACCCAGCACACAATATGTTCTCAGTACATGATTGTTAAATAACCAATTATAGGTATTAACTTAAAACTCATTGTAATCTCTTTGAGTGAAGCCCCCAAATTACCCACACAGTGCAAAGAAACACAAATTGATTAATTCATCCGTTCTGCATTTATCATCTCTTCCTCCTGCTTCATTTGCATCTTCTCATCTTTGGGAAGTTGAGATTTCCTGCTGTGTTTTCTGTTTCCCAGCTGTCACCAACCACTAGTACAAACTGCCGTCTTCTTGGAAAATCTCCCCTTAAAGGTAGGGTTTCCAGGTTTAGCAAATAAAAATATATGACAGCAAATTAAATGTGAGTTTCAGATAAACAGTGAATAATTTTTTTAGTATAAAGGTGTCCCATACAACATTTGGGTCATACTTATACTAAATTTTTTAACTGTTTATCTTAAATTCAAATGTAACTGAAATCTATATTTTATCTGGCAACCCTACTTAGAGGGTCTTACCCCAAGCATAGACACCAATATGAAAGCTGTCATTTCTCGAAATTACACCTTTTAGGCTCCATGCTCATTAACTAGTCAGTCCCCAAACATGCCTAAGGAGAGAGCAAGCTGTTTTATTTTCCTTCAAGCACAGGCCCTGCTCAGAGTGATATGTTGGAGAAGAGAGAATCAAGTCTCTTAGTTTCCTTGCTGATCTCAAGTTTCCTTCCTTCCACCAATGAGTTTCTCTCTCTCTCTCCTCACCCATGGGATAGGTGCTTATAGAAATATTCCATCAGCACCCAGAAATCAGAGTATCCAAACACTAAACTTTGCCGCTCCCAAAACCAGTTTATCCTTCCAAATCTCCCTGCTGCTGTCATTGAAACAGAAACCTCACCTTCTCCAAACACAGGAGATGTTTTAACTTCTTTTAATGTCTTTTGTATGTCTTTTTGTTTAATGTCTTTTGTATGTCTCCTCCTTTTGTGTGTATTAAGTCACAAAGTCCTGGGTTTGTCCTTTTTTTTTAAAATTCATTTATTTTATTTTATTTAATTTTGGCTGCATTGGGTTTTGTTGCTGTGCATGGGTTTTCTCTAGTTGCAGCGAGCCAGGGCTACTCTTCGTTGTGGTGCGCGGGCCTCTCATTGCGGTGGCTTCTCTTGTTGCAGAGCATGGCCTCTAGGCACAAGGGCTTCAGTACTTGTGGCACGCAGTCTCAGTAGTTGTGATGTGCAGGCTCAGTAGTTGTGGCTCATGGGCTTAGTTGCTCCGCGGCATGTGGTATCTTCCGGGACAAGGGCTCAAACTTGTGTCCCCTGCATTGGCAGGCAGATTCTTAACCACTGCACCACTAGGGAAGCCCCTGGGTTTGTTCTTGCTGCTGTTTTTTATTTTTTGTTGTTTACCCTGCAGAAACATCTCTTGGACCTGCCTCTTCCATTCCACTTCTCCAGCCAGCCCTGCTGATTTAGTGTCATCACCTGGGGCCTGGATTGCAGCAACAGCATCCCAGTTCTTCTGGCTCCCTGCATCTGTGCAACTTGTAGTAAATTCATTGTTATATAGTGCCCTTTTCCCATCTGTGATTCCCTTTTGGGAGAGGCTGGCATGAGTCTCTATTTCGTGTTTAACAAATAAATACCAGGCTTCACAGCCCAGTCTTCAAGGCCCCAAACCTATATAGCTTCTTCTCCATGTCTGCTTTCCATAGACTGATGAAATCCAATTTCTATTTGCCAGTACCTGCTTCTGGCAACACCAACCCCATCACTGTATTAGCTTTGAGTCCCTGAATCCCTTCCTTCTCCTCCTCTGGGTCAATCCCCATCCCTTGCCTCCTTCAAAACCCAGCCCATTAGAAGATAACAAAGCCAATCTTGGGGTGAAGCAGGTCTTTCCAAACGAAAGAAAGCAAAAGATGAAAACATAAAGGGATTGTACAATAAATTTGATTACACAAGAATGAAAATTTTCTTTATGTCAAAACGTCCTATAATCAAAACAAGAGAAACTAGAGAAAATGTTTACCATGTATAACAAAGTTAATATTCTTGAAATAATTTTACAAACCAATTAGAAACAGACATTCCAAAAGAAAATGAAGAAAAGATACTAGTGTGTAACACACACACAACGTAGGAGAGGCCAAGGCCGAAAACATGAAAAACCATAATACTTCAGTAGTAATAGAGAAATGCAATTAAGATAAAGATGAGCTTCCCTTTTCCTTTATCAAATGGGCATTTTTAAAAAGGATGATGGGACTTCCCTGGTGGTCTGGTGGTTAAGAATCCGCCTGCCAATGCAGGGGACACGGGTTTGAGCCCTGGTCCGGGAAGATCTCACATGCCGCGGAGCAACTAGCCCGTGTGCCACAACTACTGAAGCCCACGCACCTAGAGCCTGTGCTCGACAACAAGAGAAGCCACCACAGTGAGAAGCCTGCGCACCGCACGAAGAGTAGCCCCCGCTCGCCACGACTAGACAAAGCCAGCGCGCAGCAATGAAGACCCAACACAGCCAAAAATAAATAAATAAATAATAAAAATTAATTAATTATTTTAAAAAATTTTTAAAAAGGATGATGGTGTCGATATGAGTGCAAGAACAGGATTTTTCACACATGTTTTAGCAATCAATTTCAGGGTGTTTCTTGTACTTCTTTAAAATTGCATAGATTTGAAAAAATATTACTTTTTTACCTTATTAACAGTGTTTCCCAATTTTTCTACAGTAAATATGTATCCTTTTTATGGTTAACAATATACACAAATGCATTTTTTAAAATCCTATAAAAATTAAAATGAAGATGAGGAGAGAGAAGAAGGAAAGTACATTATCTTAACTCTGAAAGACATGGTTTGGGAATCCCTGATGGCCAGTAACTAGCTGTGATTAACCTCTCAAGTCTAGAATCCTCACCTCAGAGAGCTGTTTTTAAGATGAAACCAAAAAAATGGTGTGTAACCTGTTGCCACAGTACCTGGCATTTTGTAAACATTCAAAAAATGGTGGCATCTATTATTATTCTGTTGTATCCTCAGCATCGAGTTTCAGTGTTCTGCGTATAGTAGGTGCTAAATTAAAATATCTGACTGATGATGTGATTTTATCTGGACCTTTAATATTTTTCTCTACTGACCCCAGACTCTCTTTCCCCTTTTCCTTTCCTCCTGCCTCTTCCACATCTGTCTAGCCATCCCCTCTCTCCTTCTCATTACACTCCATGTCTTATGGAACAATATTTCCCAAGTACTCTGAACAGCATTTTTCAAAATGCAACTCCCAAAGCCACTGACTTGTCAGCCTTACCTGAAGGTCAACAGCAATGACAAAGGTTGCCAGTCTTCTCTTCACTCTTTTACTAATACCTGACCTGAAGCTCACCTGTCCTCGGGATGCTTCCTTTGCTTGACTGTACCTGAGTCTGCTCACATGAGTGCTTCCTGGTGGCTTGTGAAATGTCTGGCTGCTGGCCTTTTCTTTCCTCCAGGCTGAAGCTAATTCTATGTTTCTTATGATGCTTCCTGCATGTTCGTGTTCATCAGTCTTGTAAATTGTTTACAGCATTTACTAGTCAGCAAAATATCCCCCTTCCCTTTCTTGTCTTCCCCCCTTCATCCCTTCCACTTCTTCACCCTCTCCTCCTGAAAATATAATTATTAATTTTTTTTTCTCTGACATAAATTTGTATTTGCTTTGGGAAAGTAGGATGAATGCTTTTGTGCCTATGACCCATAGGCACAATATTGACTATATGTCCTTGTGTTATATTGATATTTCAGAAACATACACTAAATACTTTAGGGCAACTGATAAGAGATAATAACAGCAGGATGTGATGCTGCAACAAGCTCTGGATTCTCTCCCTCATAACCTCATAGCTGTTAGAGTATGTGATTATGGGATGTATCATTAGACCAGGTTTGAATTCTGTCTCCAATACTGTACAACCACAGGCAATTCACCCATCCTCTCTGAGCTTTAGCTTCTTCATCTATAAAAAGAAAATGATAACATCTATCTCAAAAGGTGAGAATTAGGGCTTCCCTGGTGGCGCAGTGGTTGAGAGTCCACCTGCCAATGCAGGGGACACGGGTTCATGCCCCGGTCTGGGAAGATCCCACATGCCGCGGAGCCGCTAGGCCCGTGAGCCATGGCCGCTGAGCCTGCGCGTCCGGAGCCTGTGCTCCGCAACGGGAGAGGCCACAGCAGTGAGAGGCCCGTGTAACGCAAAAAAAAAAAAAAGGTGAGGGGCTTCCCTGGTGGCGCAGCGGTTGAGAGTCTGCCTGCCGATGCAGGGGACACGGGTTCGTGCCCCGATCCGGGAAGATCCCACATGCCGCGGAGCAGCTGGACCCGTGAGCCATGGCCGCTGAGCCTGCGCGTCCGGAGCCTGTGCTCTGCAACAGGAGAGGCCACAACAGTGAGAGGCCCGCATACCGCAAAAAAAAAAAAAAAAAAAAAAAAAAAAGGTGAGAATTAAATGTATGTAAAACATGTAAGAGACAATCTAACACAGAGTAGGAGTAGGGACACTCTAACATAAAGAGAAATGTGAATTTCCCCCTCCCTTTCCAAATTCATTCATTCCATGGGGATTTATAATCCAATAGAAAAAACCAAGACCTGCATAGATGAAGTAAACACTAAACACAGTCAAAATGAATTTATCAAACACATAGCATATACCATGTGCCAAACACTCTACTAAAAGCATTTTGCAAACATTACCTAATTTAATCTTCACAACGGTTACTATTGTATCTCTGTTTTAAGATGAGGAAACTAACATCCCACAGGTCCCACAGTTAGTAAGAGGTGGAGCCCAAGCAATCTGGTACCAGTGTTCATGTTCATAACCACTGTGTTGTACATTTCTCACTCATGCCTTGCCCATAGTAGGAACTGAAGAATTATCTTCAAGTCTCTCCTAGCCTTTTTGACCAAATCAAAGAGTAATGACCACACATTCCTGGAAAAGCACACCTTACCTAGTCTTTGATCAAAACAATTGACTACTTTGCAGACAGGCTAAAACTCCAACCCAGTCTGATGCAAAGGAACCAAACTGGGGTATTTTTTTTACTGTCAATAGGCTAGCTCCCCTAGGGCCAGTGACTCTGTAATAATAAATACCCTAGGCTGTGAAGAGGTTGACATTTTTTAAAGGTCCCTTTGGACTCCACAGCTTTTTTCAGAGAGATATCATTTGGTAAGCCCCTTTAATATTTGTTTTCTCATTTAATTCTCACAGCTACCTTATAAAGTATCATTTATAGACCTAATTTATACTGACAGAGAAACTGGGGCTCATAAATGTTCAGTTCCCCAAGTTCACCCTAGCCAAGAAGTATTTAGGATTTGAACTTTGGACTGTCCAAAGCCACTGAAGTTTCCATTATCCTACTCTTAGAAATGGCAATATCTATAAGGCTGTCCTTATCATCACTGGGTCCAGATGCCTCGCCTGTGGACTCAGAGTTCTGACTACTTGTGTGAACCCAGCGTGCACATTTGGAAGTACTCTCTGTTCTCAATCAACAATGAAGGAGTAACTCTGGCAATAACATTTTCTCTTAAAACAGAGCATTTAGAGTAAGTCTTCAGGACACCAAAGTAGTAGCTGCAACTTAAAGCCATGATAAGGGGCAGAGAACATTTTGTTCTAGCCAGTCTGTGACTCTATTCGTCAAATTAATGATTCCAAAAGACTTTGAAGGTTCAGACTGCTATAGAAAGACTAATTGGAAAAGCCCTGGACCTTGATTGTATTTAACCCTGATTCAGTAATATTAACTGCTTGCCTTGCTGGGTAAGTTTTGTTGTGAGTGCCTCTTTAAGACATTTGAGGATGTGGCTAAGAATATGGTTGACACCTCCGGTGTTGATATTTCCTATTGAAATCATTATGGACACCGACTTAAAATTTTTTCTATTGAAGTATAGTTTATGCACAATATTATATGAGTTTCAGGTATACAACATAGTGACTCACAATTTTTAAGATATACTCCATTTATAGTTAGTATAAAATATTGGCTATATTCCCTGTATTGTACAATATATCCTCATAGCTTATTTTTTGGTTTTTTTTTTGTGGTACGTGGGACTTTCACTGCTGTGGCCTCTCCCACCACGGAGCACAGGCCCCGGACACGCAGGCTCAGCGACCATGGCCCAGCCACTCCGCGGCATGTGGGATCTTCCCGGACCGGGGCACGAACCCGTGTCCCCTGCATCGGCAGGCGGACCCTCAACCACTGCGCCACCAGGGAAGCCCGCTTATTTGTTTTATGCATAGTAGTTTGTACCTCCTAAAACCGTATCCCTAACTTGCCCCTCCTCCATCCCTCTCCCCACTGGTAACCACTAGCTTGTTCTCTATATCTGTGAATCTGTTTCTTTTTTGTTATATTCACTAGTTTATTTATTTATTTATTGGCTGCATTGGGTCTTCATTGCTGCACATGGGCTTTCTCTAGTTGCAGCGAGCAGGGGTCACTCTTCGTTGAGGTGTGTGAGCTTCTCACTGCAGTGGCTTCCCTTGTTGCGGAGCATGGGATCTAGGCGTGCAGGCTTCAGTAGTTGTGGTGCACGGGCTCAGTAGTTGTGGCTTGTGGGCTTAGTTGCTCCGCGGCATGTGGGATCTTCCTGGACCAAGGATCGAACCCGTGTCTCCTGCATTGGCAGGCGGATTCTTAACCACTCCACCAGCAGGGAAGTCCCTACTTTATTTTTTACATTCCACATATACGTGATATCATACAGCATTTGTCCTTCTCTGACTGACTTATTTCACTTAGCATAATGCCCTCCAAGTCCATCCATGTTGCTGCAAGTGGCATTATTTCATTCTTTTTTATGGCTGAGTAGTATTCCATTGTATATGTTTACCACATCTTCTTTATCCATTCATCTGTTGACACTGACTTTTCTTGAAGTAAACAATGCAACCCCTAGAAGTTCCACAAATTTATGTTTTTAAGCAGAACCTCAGCTCTATTCAAAAAGAAATTCCGAAATTATTCCATCTCAAGGCTTCTTTTTTTTTTTTTCCTGTACGCGGGCCTCTCACTGTTGTGGCCTCTCCCGCTGCGGAGCACAGGTTCCGGATGCGCAGGCTCAGTGGTCATGGCCCACGGGCCCAGCTGCTCTGCGGCATGTGGGATCTTCCCAGACTGGGGCACGATCCCGTGTCCCCTGCATCGGCAGGCGGACTCTCAACCACTGCGCCACCAGGGAAGCCCCAAGGCATGTTTTTTTAAGTTAACTGTATTGAAGTATAGTTGATTTATAATATATTAATTTCTACTGTACAGCAAAGTGATTCAGTTATACATATATATACATTCTTTTTCGTATTCTTTTCCATTATGATTTATCACAGGATATTTTATATAGTTCCCTGTGCTATACAGAGGACCTTGTTGTTTATCCATTCTATATATATTCAATAATAATTTGCATCTGCTAATCCCAAACTCCCAATCCATCCCTCTCCCAGCCCCCTTCCCCTTGGCACCCACTAGTCTGTTCTCTATGTCTGTTTCTGTTTCGTAGATAAGTTCATTTGTGTCATATTTTAGATTCCACATATAAGTGATATCATATGGTATTTGTCTTCTCTGTCTGACTTACTTCACTTAGTATGATAATCTCTAGGTCCAACCGTGTTGCTGCAAATGGCACTATTTCATTCTTTTTTATGGCTGAGTGGTATTCCATTATATATATGTACCACATCTTTATCCATTCATCTGTCGATGGACATTTAGGTTGTTTCCATGTCTTTGCTATTGTGCCACAGTGAACACTGGGGTGCATGTATCTTTTCTAATTATTGTTTTCTCCGAATATATATCAAGACATGTTTGTTTTTTTTGCGGTACGTGGGCCTCTCACCGTTGTGGCCTCTCCCGCTGCGGAGCACAGGCTCTGGACACGCAGGCCGAGCGGCCATGGCTCACGGGCCCAGCCACTCTGCAGCATGCGGGACCCACCCAGACCGGGGCACAAACCCATGTCCCCTGCATCGGCAGGCGGACCCTCAACCACTGCGCTACCAGGGAAGCCCCCAAGACATGTTTTTAATGAGAAAATTATCTAGTTCTAAGGTGAAGATCAAGCTAAGCATAAGAACAAATGGATTCTGAACCCTCATTAACCTAGATATCACCTATTTAGACTTGGTGATAATTTTGACTGCGTTTAGGGTAAATTAATCTTAGCTTAGCAAACCCTTTCTTCTTAAGACTAACTCACAACGTGGAGTTCCTGGATACTTAATGGATCTGTGAAAGTAGTTATGGAGGTTTCAGAACAATTTCCAACCTCAAGTGGGACCTATCAGGCTAACTCACATGTTAACTTTGGTGTTGTAATGATCTATTCAGTGTGACAGATCAGCTCCAATGGGCAGTCACAGATGATCTTAACTATTTAAATAAATAATGAAACAAATAATTATCATGAATTATTGTAGTTTGGTTGACAACATTTTTCAAAATTTGGGATACATGGTGTTAGGGGGTGGGGTCTATGTGTACAAAAAAGAAGTCCTTGATGGTGAAAAGTTTGGGAATTACTGTCCTAGAGTATAAATTAACAAAATCAGCAAGACCACAGAGGGATGTGTAAAATGTAGTATACTTTTATGTATATTACCCAAAAACTCGAATGGGAATAACTGAAATGTAACAGTGGTTGTTTTTGGTTTATAGTCTGTAGGCAATTAATCATTTTCTTGTTTTCTGTATTTTTTGGATTGTATTTAATGAGTGTGCATTAATTTTTAATTGTAACTACATATAGGTTTTGTAATTTAAAAATCAGATCATGATTTCTAAGCAAGTATTTTAGAGAACGCTAACCTATACACATTTATGTATTATTCTTTTAAAAAGTTTTATTTTGTATTGGAATATAGTTGATTTACAATGTTGTGTTAGTTTCAGGTGTACAGCAAAATAATTCAGTTATACATAAACATATATCTATTCTTTTTCAGATACATTTCCCATATAGGTTTTTACAGAATATTGAGTAGAGTTCCCTGTGCTATACAGTAGGTCCTTGCTGGTTTTCTGTTTTATACATAGTAATGAATATCTGTTAATCCCATACTCCTAATTTATCCCTCCCTTTCCCCTTTAGTAACCATAAGTTTGTTTTCTATGTCTGTGAGTCTGTTTCTGTTTTGTAAAAAAGTTCATTTGTATCATTTTTTTTTAGATTCCACATATAAGTGATATCATATGTTATTTGTCTTTCTGTATTATTAACATGTTTCATTTAATCAGGTCCTTAACACCACTACATTTTCCCCTATTTTATCCAACTGAGACCCAAAACGTATACCTAGAAGTATTTAATACTTTTAGATTGATGGTGAATGACCTCTTGGGGGTCTGAATTTTGATATTGGCTTGCAACATCCAGAAAATAACATCAAACCTGTCAATTGATTGGTAATAATCTAAAAGTGGGTAGGCCGGGGACTTCCCCGGTGGCACAGTTCTTAAGAATCGCCTGCCAATGCAGGGGACACGGGTTCAATCGCTGGTCCAGGAAGATCCCACATGACGTGTAGCCACAAGTACTGAGCCTGTGTGCTGCAACTACTGAAGCCCGCATGTTCTAGGGCCCATGTGCCGCAACTACTGAGCTCGCATGCTGCAACTACTGAAGCCTGCGCGCCTAGAGCCCCTGCTCCGCAACAAGAGACCTTGAGGGTAAAGTCTGTGACTGTTTATCTTTGTATTCCCAGCATTTAGCCTAATTCCTGGTTCATGGCCAGGCTCAGTACATGTTTGCTGAATTATTAGCAAGATGACAGGTCTGATGCTGTGATTTGCTTCCCTTGGTAGAAATAAAAACCATAAAGATACTCTGGATTACTTGTTTTATGGGGAAAAAAAATAGTGTATTGGACCAGGTGAAGGACAACCTGGATGTTAGTCCCAATCCCAGAACTTCCTACCCAGTGAAGTATACTCTTTGAATATTTTTCACCTCTTTGAACATCTATACCCTCATCTATAAACTGGGATATGATGATCTCACAGGGCTGTAATGAGTATCAAGTCAGCGATTGTGGGTAAAAGCTTTTTGTAAATGACCTAGTAAGCTTCAGGCAAGGACAAATTTAAAACTGCTCAAGTTCTGAGTTTGTCCTTTTTAAGGCAGCAATAATCCCCAGAAAATTCTCTTCCCAATCCTCTGGGCACAAAGATAACTATGCTATAGTTCAGGTCTCTTCTTATTCCTAGAGCCTCCGTGAGGTGAGGCAGCTTTCAAATTTTGAGGCCCCTCATCTTGAATCAGTCTTCTCCCTCTGATGTAGCTAGTATTAGGGATATCTAAATTTCATTTAGGATTAACATTTGTGAGAAGGCTTTTCCTTGCTCCTTGCAGATTCAATACTGAAGAGTGGCCAAAAGCTGAGGCCTCCTTGTGCTTGAAACCTGGGCTAAATGGCTCCAGCACATGGAATACCCCTCCCCTCAGCCTCTGAAAACTGGGCCTCTTAGTACCGTGAGAAAGAATGTAACACTCATGTCGTTTTTCTCCTGTTCTTTGAGTCTCACCTTGATTTGCTCTAGCAGGCTAAAGAATTTAGCCACTAAGTCAATGAGAGGGAGTCCTTAGGATTTAAAGACTTTTGGGAAGGGTAGAAGAGGGGGCACCGGGGAAGATTACAAATGAAAGAAGTGCCTTCTAATTGGTTACCCTTAGGGATGTTTTCATGGGCCTCACCTAGGGCTATACTTAGGATCAAATGGAAAGATGGGATCATTAACTCTGCCCTGGAATGCAGTCTAGCAGCACTGATGAGATGATTGCTACCCTCTGATTCCTCCTGGCTGGCTGCTCACAGAGGCTCTGGTTGTTGTTGGGAGCTGTGAGCATTTTGCAAATTTCTCCAGTGTTCCTACTGCTTCTGTTTTCATGATAGTTGTAACTACATTTTCCCCTTTATGGGAGAAAGGACCTTTTTCCTTTATGGTGCCTCTAATCTCAGATTAGGTTTTTGGACTTTAAAGATTTCCTTTCCAGGCCATATGTGTCCCCACAAACACAGGAACAACTATAACATTCAGTTGTTCAAACCTGCTCCATTCAGACGATTTCTACCACATTGGCCATATTCAATCTTATGTATTAATTCCTAATCTTTGCCCCCATTATTGCCCCCACCCAGAATGCTCCTCCCTTGTTAATCTTAAATCATCCTAGGAACTTCTCTGGCCATCCAGGGGTTAAGACTCTGTGCTCCCACTGCAGGGGGCACGGGTTCAATCCCTGGTCAGAGAACCAAGATCCTGTATGCCGTGATGCCAAAAAAAAAAAAAAAAAAAAAATCCTTCTATAACCAGTTCTCAAAAGCCGTCTCAATTTAATCCAGATTTACTCAAGCTACTATGTATTGTGTAGTAAGCAGTGTATTAGATTGTGGAGACAGAAAGTTTAAGGAAATGAGAATGTGGTTCCTGACCTCATGGCACTCACATTCTTGGAGGGAAGGAAAGCAGGAAAACTCATTGAATAAAATGTGATCAGAGATATCACTTTTAGCCACATGGGAAATACACATGACTGAAAGGGTTTGGGGCAACTCATATATCTTCTATGAAACTGTTTTGAACCATTCAAACTCACACTTACGTATATTTACTGGAAACTCATTATACTCAGAGTCAGTTTAGTTGATGTTATTTTTGTGTCACAATCAGATTTAAGTCCCTTGAGTTTAAGAACCATATTTTTTTGTATCCCACCAACGGCACATAACACTCAATAATATTTATTTGGCTTAATAGTTGGTTGCTTGATTTGGAGAAGAATGGAGTTGAAGAAAGAGCTTGGATTGGGGAATCCGGCAGCGCTGAGTTCTAATTTTAGCAGTAGCATTTGTTAGTGGTAGACTTTGGCAAGGCATTTAGCCTCTCTGAGTCTCAGTTCTTCTTCTTAAAATGGAGATGAGAACACCTTCCTCTCAAGTTGTTATGATTTTATTAGATAAGTGAAATGTTTGGATTTAAAGTAAAATTCTTTCTTCTTCCTCCTCCTCTTTCTGATAGGACTATCGGAAAAGGGATGATCCTTTGCACCTACCTCTTCACAGCCAATGTAACCATATTTTAAAAAATGAAAAATACGGACATAGGCTTTAAAAACTTTTTTCCAACTTATGAAAAGTCTTGCAAAAGCATAAAAATTAAACCATATCTAGTGACTCATGTAATTACAAGATGTAAGTTTCACAACGGCAAGGATCATGTCTGTCTTGTTCAATATTGTGACTTGCTTATCTCATACTAGGTATTCAATAAAAATCAAAGGAAGAGATGAATAAATTGATAATAATAAATTTATATAAAAGAAATATAGCAATTCACAAAAATTAGTTTAGAATATCTGGAATATTTGAAATTTGGGCTGTCTCAGAAAATCCAGATCAAATCTTTATACTTCTGACCTCAATATGACTGCCTGTGGCACAAACCCATGGGTCTAATAGAGTTTGATTCAGGACAATTGGCAATAGGATTTCATAGTGAAGAAGTTGTTCCTGACAGCTCTGTAGCTGCAGGCAGAATAGGCACAGAAGGGCAGTTTCTCACACAGTACAGTCTGAAAGTGCCTCAAAATATCAATTTTGAAATGAACAGGAAGAATATCATCTAGCCAACTATCTGGAAAAAAGTGAAGCTTTCGACCAGTTAAGGGGATAGCACCAGGTTTCTATGATATTTTCTAGTTTCTAAAACTATTTTCTAGTTTTCAGAACACTTTTATACACATACTGTCATTTGATCTCTACAACAACTGTGTGAATTAGGCAATTCAATAAACATTTGAGCATTTTCTAGGTCCCAGGTACCGTGCTTATTGCCATAAGACATAAATTTGGATAAGTCATTGTTTTTTCTTTCTAGTAATAATAATAATTATCATTTTTTGGGTTCTTACTACTTGCCACGCACTATCGTAAGTTATTTTTTGAAATGTATCATTTAATCCTCAAATAACCTGTGAAATTTGTATTATTATTATTATTTGTTTTAGACATACAGAAAATGATGCTTATAGATGTTAATAACTTGTCACAGTCACACAGTTAACAAGTAAGACTGACAAGTAAATTAATAAGTAAGACATGGCATTCTAACCTGAGCTTACCTGACTCCAGAGATCCTGTTCTCTGAACAAGCTACCAGAAAATCCTAGTAAATAATTTGACTAACAGTTGCTCACTGCTAGAAATGGGTCTCAAGTCCTATGTGAAATAAAATAGGATATAGTAATTTAAAAATTAAAAATGTTAAATGGTTCTTGTTAAACAGGCATTCCTTATGCCAACTTTTTTTTTTTCAATTTAGTTTTTGTTGCGTTGGGTCTTAGTTGCTGCACACAGGTTTTCTCGAGCTGCTTCGCGCGGGGGCTACTCTTCATTGCGGTGCACAGGCCTCCCATTGCAGTGGCCTCTCTCGTTGCGGAGCACAGGCTTTTAGGCACGCGGGCTTCAGTAGTTGTGGCACACAGGCTCAGTAGTTGTGGCTTGCGGGCTCTAGAGCACAGGCTCAGTAGCTGTGGCACACGGGCCTAATTGCTCCACGGCATGTGGGATCTTCCCAGATCAGGGCTCGAACCTGTGTCCCCTGAATTGGCAGGCAGATTCTTAACCACTGTGCCACCAGGGAAGTCCCCTCTCAGGTTTCTTGACTGAGGTTACACAGCTAGTAAGAGCAAAGCTGAGATTTCATTCATTTTTTTCATTTGTTTATTCATCACTTCCAGGGAAGTCCCTATGCCAACTTTTTTGGAGGTTATTGATCAAAATTTGAAATGCTCAACACTTGTGCCAGGAATTCTGCTTTAGTAATTATCAAATGAATCCAAGTAAGCAAATATATGATAACATTTTAGGCTGAGTTCTTCCTGAAACAGTCCTTGAGACAAGGATTTGAGTGTAAGTGATTTATTTGGATAGTGACCCCAGAATCACGTGTGAGGGAGCGGGGAAATGAGAGAGGGAAGGGTAGGTGCAAGATTAATTAACAGATCACTACTGTGGGCAACAGGGGTTCATTCCTACTCAGGGGAACTATACAGAATTTGCCTCAGAGGTGTCTTACCCAAGAAAGTTGAGGTAGTTATCCACAAATTCCCATCCATCATTGGATGGTGAGCCGCTGGTTGTTAATGCCTGACCCATGCATGATGCAGGCTCTCTCCTCCCACTCAGAAAGTCTAAGGCCAAGTCACAGGTGCCTGAAGCAGAAAGAGATCCCCTAGTGTAAAAAAAGCATTGAGGGCCTAGGGAATATCTGTGGGGCACTGACAGCTCTGTTGCAGTATATTAATACTCTACAATGGTGTAGTATATTTAGTGTACAACTATTTTTAGTGTAGTATATTTAGTGTATATTTCATATACAACCTAAATATACTATTTTTAAAAAAATAAATTTATTTATTTATTTTTGACTGGGTTGGGTCTTCGTTGCTGCATGCGGACTTTCTGTAGCTGTGGCTAATGGGGGTTACTCTTTGTTGTGGTGCACGGGCTTCTCATTGTGGTGAGCACAGGCTCTGGGCATGTGGGCTTCAGTGGTTGTGGCACACGGGCTCAGTAGTTGTGGCTCACGGGTTCTAGAGCACAGGCTCAGTAGTTGTGGCGCACGGGCTTAGCTGCTCCACCGCATGTGGGATTTTCCCGGACCAGGTCTCGAACCTGTGTCCCCTGCATTGATAGGCGGATTCTTAACCACTGTGCCACCAGGGAAGCCCCCTAAATATAATTTAGAGGGAATTGGCTAAAGTTTTCTGAATAACCTTATGGCAAAGAGATATAATTTCTGTTAAGCTTTTTCCAAGACTTAAAACTGGGAGTCCTTAACCTAGTCTGGAGGGTCAGAGAAGGCCTCTTTAGGAAAGTGACAGTAACCATGTGTATGTTGTAGGGAGGGAACGCTGAGGGGAACAATTCAAGCAGAGGAAATGACTTTTTTAATTTTAATATTTATTTATTTTTTTTGGCTGCACTGGGTCTTTGTTGCTGCGCACAGGCTTTCTCTAGTTGTGGGAATTGGGGGCTACTCTTCACTGTGGTGCGCGGGCCTCTCATTGCGGTGGCCTCTCCTGTTGCGGAGCACGGGCTCCAGGCGCGTGGGCCTGAGCAGCTGTGGCACTTAGGCTCGGTATTTGTGGCTCACAGGCTCTAGAGCGCAGGCTCAGCAGTCGTGGCGCATGGGCTTAGCCGCTCCGCGGCACGTGGGATTCTCCCGGACCAGGGCTCGAACCCATGTCCCCTGCATTGGCAGGCAGATTTCCAACCACTGCGCCACGAGGGAAGCCCAATGACATTGTTAAAGCCCTGAGAAAAGAAGATCCTTGGAGCTCTGCTTAAGTGGGGGGCAAATTAGAGAACCAAGGCCAACTGGCTTTCTGCGGCTCAGGGGGAGGCAAGGGCCAGAGTCGGTGGGAACTTGTAGGATTAGGGACTTGATGGGGCACTGGGAAGCCATGGAAGGGTTTAAGTTTTTGCAGCAGATGTTTAGCATGATGGCTCCGCCGCAGAATAGAGAAAGTGGGGAACTACACTACACTGCTTGGCCTCTAAGTTCTTTGGCTAAATGAAGAATGTGAGGCTGTCAAGAATATATTCCAAGGTCTCTAACAGGCTGATTATTGTTGTATTTAAACAAAAGAATGATATATTCATTTCAGGTAATCAGAGATACTTTCCATTTTTACTACCTAACTTGATTTAACAAAGGACCTTGTTAATGTAAATTTTTAACTGTCCAAGAGCTTTGCACATAGAAAAGACTTCATAGGTATTGGAGTTATTAAAAATTAATATTCAATATATTAAGATGACAATTGAAAAAACTTAGTTTTCATTGTCTTTGAACTTAATATATTCAATTATTTTATTTATATACCTAGAAAATGTCAAAAATTGCCTGATGAATGTTCAATCAACTTCACTTGAGTAAACAAATCTTCATCAAACAATTATACTTAATCATGTTTCTTTAAACATTTAAACTGAGTTTATAAATTTAGTACATTCTATTTCTTTTAAACACTTTAAATGCTTGCCCTCATAAGCAAAACTTTCCAAGTTCTTAGTTCTCTTAAATATTGCAATAATATTTATGAACAGTAAGATTATTTTATGTCAAAAATCAGTTACTCAATTACACATTTTTGTTTGAAAATTGTAAGGTTATGTATCAGATTCTCTAAAATGTTAAATTCTCTCAAATTACAAATACTCCTTTTTATTTATTTTTGCAGTACGCCGGCCTCTCACTGTTGTGGCCTCTCGCGTTGCGGAGCACAGGCTCCAGACGCGCAGGCTCAGCGGCCACGACTCACGGGCCTAGCCACTCTGCGGCATGTGGGATCTTCCCAGACCGGGGCATGAACCCGTGTCCCCTGCATCGACAGGCGGACTCTCAACCACTGCACCACCAGGGAAGCCCAATACTCCTTTTTAAAAGTGAATTACCTAAACTGATATAATAGTCAATTTATTTAAATAAAACCACTCATTTCAAAACAATGAGAGTTCTTTGAGCATATCATAAAAGGTGTAAAGTCTATTATCTGAGGCATAGTGTTACAATTCTTGTTCAGAGGCAGAGGTTTTTAGAGAAGGCTGAGGTTGTTAAGTCCTTTGATTTGTATCAGGGAGAGTAAGACATTTCAAGGATGGTAAGAATAAGACCATGTAAAATGTCTTACAATCCGAATTTTTCTTTGATTTAAAATGAAATGAATAAATAGAAGCATATGAAAACCCTGGCTCCTCCAAGATCATAGGGCAGTTGGTTTTTCTGGATTAATCTGTCAATGTCAAAACAATTTAAAAAATAAACACAGTTATTTGTTTATTTGTAATAGAACTTTCTCTGAAATGTTCTAGATGATGAAGGTATATAGGAGGTCATGAGTCCAAAATAGAATGCATTCACAGACTTTTTGCAAAAGGTTAATATTCTTCAACAGAAAGAAAATGAAACAAATCCTCTGAGGAAATGATTTACTTTAGAGCTAGAATGTTAATATGTTGCTGATGGGATCAAGGTGTTTCACAAGTCTCTTATCAGCTATATCAAAATATTTCACATATCCAATCAAGGTGATTGGGAAATAATGGCCATATATTTACTGAGCTACATTTATAACTTCATGTTTTCTTTTATTTCTGTAATTTCCATTTGGTTATTTCTTTTTAGAGATTCATTTCTTTGTTTAAATTATATTTCATTCATTTTGTTCATCTTTTCCTCAAATTCTTTTAATATATTTATAGTAATTATATTAAAGTTCTTCCATCTTAATTCAACATCTGGGTCATCTGTAGATCTGCTTCTATTTTCTATTGACTTCTTTCCTCTTGATTTTGGGTCACATTGCCTAGTTTCTTCTCAAGTCTTTTAATTTTTAATTGATGTCAGCCAGACAATGTTTTAAAAGACCATAGATACTAGAGTACATATTACCTCCTCTCCCCTCAGAGGACATGCCCTTTCTTCTGTTAGGCATCTAGGATAAGGAGCTGTTCACTTTGGTCCAATCAATAGTTGAGGTGGTCGAGGATGGGTTGCATCTTTAATTAGTTTTGTTTCATTTCTGTTTTCAAATGTCTTGAGGGAAAGATAGATTCTATGTATATTAGATGCCTCTTTTCTAGTAGTATGTTTTGACCTATGTACCATAAGACCCTGTCTTTGTCATCTAGTGCAGTCTTCAGTTTCATACTTTGCCACACACTCAGCAAAAGTCCTGCTGCTGGGTCTTCCTGTCTTTCATGATCCAGTGTGTGGTAGCAAAGGCACCTTGAGCTGCTGTACTCAGCAAGGTTGAAAGCTGAGGAGGCAGCCTGGGGTCAGAGGAAGGTGGTGGCTCATACTGGCTGCAAACTCATACTACTGCTGCTATCTTGCTCCCTTCTCTCTCAAATAAATACCAGATATATACAGATTATTCCAATATTGGTTTGATTTACTTCATTGTCTGTATGTTTACCAACCCAAGGAAACTGGGGTTACCAGTTCAGCAGGATGAGGTTGTTTATGAAGCAGAGATTTTGTATCTTGGGCTGCATATACCCAGAGTCATTATTCTTAAGCCATTAAGGAGCACACTGAGCTCTTTTAAAATGATATGATAGATTGAATCATTGTTCTCAGTGCTTCATGAACTTCCTGTATGCAATTCCACATCCACATACTTATTATATAATATCTATCATCTCATTCCATCCTTGTAATTACCTTATGAGGTGAGACGTCATTCATTCCTTTTTACATATGAGAAACCAGAAGCTTAAAGACGGAGATAACTTTCTTAGAGACATTGGGCTAAGAAGCTGCTACAGGGAAAGGCGTGAAACTATTTTATCATCCTCCATGCTTTGAACCACTATTCTGACTTACGGTTTCTCCATGCAGTATATGTGTACACTCCTTCAGTTTAATTCACTTACCTGATAACAGGCTCTATTCTTGCCTTGGCCCAGTTTATTTCCTGGCACAGAACAGTCCTGGAATTAGATGAACTGGGCCTCTCAGAGCAAAAGTCAGTACCAGAAAATGACTTAAGTAATAAGAAGAACAGGGCTTTTTATTTTGAATCACAAGAATTTCAACCACCAAATAATCTGGGAAATGAATTTTAGAATGTGATACAGTTAAAACTAATCCACATAATTCTCAGAGTAAATTTTATAACCAAACCTATACATCAAAATAACATTATGTATAACCACTTTCCCCCCCCATGAAACTTACACTGTAGTTCCCTTTGTTTAAGCGACATCATTTTTTTACTTAAATACAAAAAAAGACAACCCTAAGTGTTTAAAAGAAATGTAATAATTTTTTAACCAAACCTGGCACTGCCAGAATTATCGTTTTCATACAAAAATCTAGCCCAATCCCTCATAAAAATCCTTCAGTGGACTCCCATTTCTTGTACTACAAAGCTCATAAGAGATCATTTGTGATTGGCTCTTACCTCATAAATTCTCCTACACACATATTTTTGATCTGTTTTGAAATACTTGCACATCTCAGAGATATATTTCCTTCTTTGAACAGGTCTCTTCAAATAGGTGGACATAGAGTGAAACCGGCAAAAACTCACTTAACATGGGCCATAAAATTTTATATATGTAATATTGTGTTCTTTTTCTCCAAGAAAGTCTTCCAAGTTGTGTGTGCTTTGGGACCCACAAAACCTGGATCTACCTGTCTTTTTTACCAGGAATGCCCTTTTCTCCCTTAATCTAGTTATTCCAATTCACTCCTTTGAAACCTGACAACTGTTAACAATTCAGGGAGGGCTTACCTGACCACTCCAGTCTGATTTAGATGCGTCTTTCATACTTATGGTCTATCCTGCTATCTTGTCACACTGTATGGTAATTGTTGGTTTAATTGCTTATCTCACCCAGCAGACTATGACTCTCTCTCTCTCTCTCTCTCCATACATATATAGAATAAAGACTATATAAATACAGTGTAACTATCTCCACAAAAGCAGGGGCCATGTTGAATAGGCTAATGAAAAACTGAACAACTTTTTAGCAAGGAAATCTATCTACATATAATTTGTTATGAAATAATATTTCAGAGTTTTTCTATTAGTATACATTTGCTGCATATTCTTTTGCTTTTTGCATGCACAATTGGAAGGAAATGCCGAATGCTTAAGATAAATATATGGGAGCAAAACAAATTGAGAAATTATATCAAGTCATCTTTTTCTGCAAATGAGTGATAAGATTGCTAAAAGTAGGGTTGCTGGCAAAATTTCTAAGGCCCGAAAAACTATGAACTGGTTTTTTGAACATGGTGATCACATCATTTGAATTGTCAGTCAGCCTCTCCCCACTGATAATCTCTATCTCTAAACTCCATAACTCAACTGACCCTGTATTTCCCTATTTGAGCTACTGGAATACAACAGTGGACAAGCTAGGTGAAACTGAAATCAGAAGTTCTGGATCAGTCAACAAGTAATCAACAAATATTCATTGAATATATACTACATGCCAATTTTAGAACTTCCTTTAGAGCTAACACTAGAACTGCTTTATTCTTTTTTTTTTTTTTTGCGGTACGCGGGCCTCTCACTGTTGTGGCCTCTCCCGCTGTGGAGCACAGGCTCCGGATGCGCAGGCTCAGCGCCCATGTCTCACGGGCCCAGCCGCTCCGCGGCATGTGGGATCTTCCCGGACCGGGGCACGAACCCGTGTCCCCTGCATCGGCAGGCGGACTCTCAACCACTGCGCCACCAGGGAAGACCCTCCTGCATATTATTGATACACACTGGATTCACATGTTAAATGCAATATTCCATCTCCTGGCAGTGTTAGTTAACTATATGTTTTTAAAGGGATTGCTTTTTAATTCTTATTCCCTTATTTCCTTTTTACTTTCTATAGATTTGCTGATTTATATGCTCAACGTGTTTAGTATACACATTTTAGTCTTTCTGATGGCATCAAACATTTACATCAAAAAGGTACTTGAGGACTTCCCTGGCGGCGCAGTGGTTGAGAATCCGCCTGCCGATGCAGGGGACACGGTTGGATCCCTGGTCTGGGAAGATCCCACATGCCGCGGAGCAACTAAGCCCGTGTGCCACAACAACAGAGCCTGCGCTCTAGAGCCCGCAAGCCACAACTACTGAGCCCGCGTGCCGCAACTACTGAAGCCCCTGCGCCTAGAACCTGTGCTCCGCAACAAGAGAAGCCACTGCAATGAGAAGCCCATGCACCACAATGAAGAGTAGCCCCTGCTCGCGGCAACTAGAGAAAGACCCCGCGCAGCAACAAAGACCCAATGTAGCCAAAAATAAATAAAATTAAAAAAAAAAGTACTTGATTTCTTAGAACAGAGGGTTTTTTTTTGGGGCGGGGGCGTTAAGTCCTCTTGTAAGCACTCTGAACCAAGGGAGGAGTGTAGTTATTTTCCTCAAAACAAAACAAAAAAAAAGGAAATATAACCAGAGGGTTTGATTTTTTGAAATAGCTCTGGGATACCCACTGTTTCCTGGTCAGGTGTAGTACTTTTTCATATTATCCCATGAGATTATAATTGGGCTATAAATTTTGTGAAGGCCAGGCCAAGGACCTATTATGGTCACCACTGCACCTAGCATAGAGATGGGCTTAATGCTGGTGCAGAGTGCATTAGCTGCATATTTTGATGAAAGAACCGGCATCGAAACTATCACGGGAGAAGTTTCATGCATTCATTTGTGTGTTTAAAAATACTGATTATCTAGTTCGTGGTCTGTCCAGAGGATATAAAGTAAAAGTATTCCTGTAGTATAGCACATGACTCAAATACAGTTGCTACGTCGCTCTTGAGTTTTCCACGTCTTTTGTGGGTACATAGATTTGCTGATTTATATGCTAAGCATATATTGTTTACTCTCTGTGTAGCTTCGGAGGGATACAATAGAAGCCAAATCAGATCTTCGAAAACTTATTTTTTAAAAGTTCACTTGGTTGTTAAGATGATATAAAAGAATAAGGAAAGGCAGATATTTTCTGTAACTCAAAGTTTAGTAACTAAATTGAGCTTTAAAATTACAAGCAAAACTATTAGAAGGACTATTTTACTGCCGACATGTCCCTCCAGAAAACAGGAACGTTGACAGTTCCTTAATTTTAACTGTGTCTGTTATATCTAAGATCATCACTAACAATGGTATGCAGTTGAGATCCATAAATACCTATTCAACAATATTCCTTAGTTTCAAATGACAAAAGATAAGCTCTCCTCCCCAGGCTTCTCATTTATATGCGATATCACGTTAGGAAGAAATGAAAAACACATGTCAAACCAATCCTGTACACTTTAAATATGTGCAGTTTCTTATATATCAATAACACCTCAATAAAGCTGCTGAAAAACCCCAAAACAAAAAGTAATGAAAATGTTACTTTATATGGGACAAATAAAGGAATTACTTCATTTCTTAAGAGCGGTTTCTTCTGGGGAACAACAAAGTACCTCTGCAGAGCCTAGTAGCCTGAGGACAATGGTGAAGCACATTTGATGTAATTAATACCTAATTTTTTTTTTTTAGCCTACACCTACCTTACTATCTCTACTCAACGAAAAAAATACCCTTTTAGTTTATTGTGTTATGCTGCAGCTCCACGGCAGAACTACTTGAATGGTTTGTGTTTTGCATCATTTCCAGCCTCCAAACAGGATTTTAGGATCCTTAGAAGTAAAATATATATTATCTACGTGACCGAAATTGCGTATCCTAGGTGTGTTTCGAAGTGCAGAAGATCGAGGAGCTATCGGCTCGGGGCTGGGTGTGGCTGGCTGTTGTGAGAAACCTTTCCTAGTGCTCGAAGTAGGCTTCCCAAAGATCTCCTCCAAATCCCTTATGGAAAAGCCTTTCTCTCTCTCTCTCTCTCTCTCTCTCTCTCTCTCTCTCTCTCTCTCTCTCTCTCTCACACACACACACACACACACACACACACACACACCCTCTAAATAAAGGCATTTTCCTCGGGGTTCAACACCAGAGCGCCAGCCTAGGTGTTTTTGTTTGTGGAAGTGGGAAGCACAGTGCTGAAGCCAACTCTAGGGGTCCTTCCCGAGGTTCCGGGTGAACCCGGCGCCTCCCTTCGGGCCTCAGTTCCGGGAAGGACAGTCGGCCGCAGCAGCTGGACCCGCCCAGGCTCTCGAAAGCACCTGAGTCGCGAGTGGCGACATGGGGGGCGGGTCGGGTCGAAAGCGTCCGCTCGGCTCAGCCCCCACCCCCGTGGCGGCGGCCCAGCAGGCTGAAGGGATGATGATTGACGGAGCGTCTCGGCGGCTAGGGCGTCGCAGAGAGAGGGTAGAAGAGAGGACGACTGAGCTTTCCCCTTAAACTGGTTGGGTTGGGCCTCGGGAACAGCCTTCCCCAGGCCTATTGGCCTCCCTGAACGGGTTGTTATGGTAACAAATGACAGACCGGTGCTTTATGAATCGGCCAATGAGAGGGGCCGTCTTTTCCACCCCACTTCTGAGCAGTAGGTGTTGCGAAAGCCCGGGTAGAATCCCGAGAAGAAGGTGGAGCCAGGACTTTCAGCGAAAGGGCGGGGGGGCGGGGCTGGCGACCTGGCTGGGCGAGCCAATCACGCCTGGCTTTATCAACGGCCCCGCCCCTTTACCGCACAATTCCCCTCCCCTAGCTCATTTCGCACGACGCAGCGGTTGGGAGCACAGACATTTTCGGAGCTGGAGCCGCCGCCATTTTGTGTCTGTGGAGAAAGAAGATTCTGTGGCGGCTGGAAGTGGACGGAAATCACCCGTGAGACGGCGGCGTTTCACACCCGAGGTTCCCCCCGTGTCGTCCCCCAACCCCCCTCCGCGGTCAGCATGTGGTGAAGCCGGAGCCGCGAGACCCGGGGAGAGGAAGCGGAGTCGGAAGGGAGGCGGGGTATCGAGAGCGGCTTCAGCTTCAGCTGCGGCGGACCTCGGAGGGGGGCCGCGGCGCAATGTCAGAGCAGACGCCGGCCGAGGCCGGTACTGCGGGGGCCCGGGAGGACGCCTGTCGGGATTATCAGTCATCACTCGAAGACCTGACCTTCAATAGCAAACCGCACATCAATATGCTGACCATTCTAGCCGAGGAGAACCTGCCCTTCGCCAAGGAGATCGTCTCTCTCATCGAGGCCCAAACCGCCAAGGTTTTTATACACCCCGCAGCCTCCTATTCTTCTAATACTCCCTGATTTTAGTGTCAGCCTCATCCCAGGTCTCGCTTCTATCCAAAGGGGGACGGTGTTCCTCCTCTCCAACCCTCCAACTCAGGCTCGGTCTCTGGCCCAGGCTTCGAGCGTGGGCCTCTCTTGGGGGGAGGGAGTGGGGAGGATAAAGGGTGGAGTCCCACTTCCGCTTACCAGCTCCCTATTTAGGCCACCGCATCGTGTATCCCGACGCACACGCTTTGAATAGAGCCCTTCGGGGAGGGGGAGAATTAAAGGCAGTTCGTGGTGTGGGGATGTAAGAGTTAAAACCATTTGAACCCCCTGGGATGGTGGGGAGTGGTTCTCCCCCCGTCCCGAACTCTTTTGGGTAACTGTGCTCTGTGGGTTGGAAGGAGGTGAAGGGGGACCTGGGAGCGAGCTGTTGGGGGGTGGGAATAGGGCCTTGGCCCCGAGTGGAGCAGCCGCCTGTTAGGAGCCCAACATGGCGCCTGAAAAGCACATGATGCGAAAGGGAAGAGAGGAGAATCCATTCCCTGCCAGCCAGGCAGCTGCTCACACCCGTCAGCCCCATTTTGGGGTGGGGGCGGCTAGATATAATTTGTATTCTCCTATCGGAGGGTCTCATTTGCCCCCAGATACGGGAAATTGGGGTTGAGGGTGGGGTTGGAGGGGGTGGGGAGGAGATCTTATCCAACCTGTAGGTGGAGAACTGGCCCACTGGGTAACAAGTACTTGTAGTTTTCTTTTGAAAAGTTCAGTTCCTCCTCCTCTTCCTTTTCTCTTTTTTTCCTCCCTTCCTTCCCTGAAAGTGAAGACGTGCTTTGCTTCACCCCTTGACAGCAGTGGTCCTCTGCCACCCTATATTTCCCTGTAGTCCTCCTCTTCTGTGGATTCATGTGGGAGCGATTTGTCATTTAAGTAAAGTTACTGTTAAACTTAGTTATCGTAATGAGTTTTAATAGCTTCCCAGTACTACGTTTTAAGTTATTTTTGAAGCTTGTACTTATGGTTTAGTTTTTTTCTAGTTGTTAGTGATTGAAATGATCAGGATGAGCCTCCTTTTAGCAGAGTGAACCCCTTTTAAAAGGCCACTTTAACAACAACCACCAATATATTGTTTAGAGGCGCTTTCTGTCTAGTGTAAAACTGAGTGGTCTGACTTTAATAAATGGTTTTGAAATGTGTGACTGGTATTATAAAATTTGTGAATAAAACATATAAAATATGTATTTGTCTTTTTTATTTACCTTTGTAAGGTGTAGAATTTGTTTCCAAGACTTATTTTTATCTACGTGGTTGTGTGTTTTAAACAAAAGTCTTTAAGTGACTTGGGTTCATTCTTCTTTAGGTTCCATCCACTCTTTTGGGTAAATCTGTTCACAAGATACACGGTTTCAGGTGGTCCTTTCATACCTTAAAGAGGACAAAAAGTAAGGTTTTTTTTTTTCTCTTTAGGGCCCAACAAGTTTGTCATGCTCAGTCTGACAGCTAAAATACAAGTCCTTATTCACCTTTTCCTGTGAATGTCTGTGTGAAACAGCTATTGTTCTTTTTTTAAAGTATGAGATTTTAAAAGGAAGCATTCCTCATACTCAACATCCTTTTTATTGATACAACAAACATGTTGGACATGAAAACTTAGTTTTGCCTTGTCGAAGGCTTAACATTAAATGCCTTTTAAGAAAACAAAAATGCACTTGCGTTTTTTTAAAAATAACATTGATTTTTAAAAATTCTACCTAGTATTTTTGGGGTTACTAATATTCCACAGAGCCTAATACTTAGCAGCTCAGGTTGTCACTCAAAGAACCATTTTCTTGCTGGTTTTTAATGGATCCAGAAGACTTTCAGAAGTGAAAACTAAATGCTGAATATAGTGACCACATTAAAATTTGTATTTGTGTGTGGCTACACAGAGTGGTGAAAATAGATGGACTATTTGCTGATGAAAGACAGCTGAAATTTTTTTGGCACACGTTTCCCGGTTATTTTTGTAAAGCCAGATTGAGGAAAAGATGTAACAGTCACTTTGGGGAAATAATTTAATGGGGTTGGGGTTGAGGGTGAGGGGAGGGATTTTCTGTCATTTGGTAGCAAACTGGCTTGGTTTTGTGTTTCTCGAGGTGAATGTTTGTGTCCTTATCCTCTAGTGTTTCAGCATTACTAAACTTAAGGATTCACACTTACTTGACTCCTTCCATGAGGCAGTAGTAGCAAAAAAATATTACATATAAGAATTCACTTGTACAATAAAAAGTTAGCCTACTGAACAGATTTTGGTTTTAAAGAGAGCCTGTTTATCTGCATAAGTACAACAATGACTAAAATGGTATAAAACATGACATGGTAAGATAAAAGACACAGCAATAAAGCAGTTGACGTGTTGGTACTTAATAGTTTACCCACATGCAATAGCCTTGTGAAACCCTTTTATTAGTACTGTAAAAGAAAACTTTCATACAAAGTTATTCAAAGGTTTCCTTAGTCAACTTTGGTTGTTATCAGAAGCAAGAGCACTTCCACACACTTGTATGGGCAATTGGTTTTGTGAAATAATGGTGGCATTGTGTACTGCAGAACTGTGAGCTTACCCTGGCTACAGGTAGCTGTGGGTAAGTGGTGTTCAGGGTTAAGATTCCTATACACGTGGGAAGGGTAAATGGGGATAATTTTTGTTTTTGTTTTTAAATCGTGGGTACTCCTTTGGAGTGGGAGTTAACACTTAGTTTATGTGGTGTGTCTTAATGCTCCTCAACAAGTCTGTGAACCTGCTGATGCTTTCTGGAAACTTGCTGTGCCTTCTAAAAGCCAGTGATGGGTAGGCTTTACAGTTGAGCTGGGGCAACATTTCTTTGCTTTGGAAAGGGCCGCCTGTATCGGCATCATCACACTGGCCCTGCACAAATTTAGAACTCCTGGTTTGTGCGTGTCAGAGGAAAAATATTTCGACGGAGAGTCTGTGCTGTGAAGAAAATCTTGAGGACAAATCCTGGTTTCCAGAGTCAAGTTCAACCTGATTTACATGACTCAGCGGCTGCTCCATCCAGTTTTCCTTGTATCAGTAACAACTTGCACTTTCCTGCATGTTCATGTGCAAGTTTAAAAGTGTTTTTTTGCCATTAACTTCATATGTGAAGTGTACTTAATTTCTTTTGTTCATTGGATTATAGAGGAGTAATCCTAATGATTTTACAGGTAACAAAAGGTTCATAGACTTTAACATATAAAATATGCCTATGGAAATTAGGGTTTCTGCCAGAAGTCTGAAAACTTTTTGTTTCATTGAGTCTAGGTGCATCATCATAAGTTAATGTGGGTCACAAAGCTTACACTTGGATTACAGAAAATATCCTCCCCCTTTTTTTGTCACTTAAAACACAGTTTTTTTTTTAACTATACGAACCTGAAATTCTATTGAGTGTTAAATGAGGGTACTAGAGACTTTTTTCTTTCCAGTAATTCTGAGCTTATTTTGTATGCTCAACTAAAGATCATTGTAAGAGGTGAGACCGTGAACACTTAAATTTCATAAAGGTTAATATTGATTCAAAAGTATTTAATATCAACAAAATATTGAGGTCTGTATTGTACGTTAAACGCTCACTTTTAAAAGTAGTTCTTTGTTGGCAATTCATTGTACTAAACTTTTCAGTTTCTTTTTATTACTTCAGGCTCCCTCCTCAGAGAAGCTTCCTGTTATGTACCTTATGGATTCTATCGTGAAAAATGTTGGAAGAGAGTATCTCACTGCCTTTACTAAAAATCTAGTTGCAACATTTATTTGTGTGTTTGAAAAGGTATATATACATTTAGAAACATTTGAATTTTTAAAACATGTTCCTGATTAAATAAATACTTGCCTTTGTGTTGGGTTTTCTTGGGTGGTGAAATGTTTTATTCTTTTGGGCATTTAACATGCTAAAGTTAGTGTTTCGTATTTAAAGTGGGTTCTAGGTGTTTTACATTATCCATTCAAAAATAGATGTGTTTGCTTTTAGAAGTTCATGTTTTTGATTGACTTTGTTCACTTGAAGATCTGTTTCATCACTAGAATACGGGCGAAAAGATCTGAAACTATCAAGAGTACTTCAAATTTCATTGTTTAGGTTTCTGGTTTTAGGATGTTGACTATTTCTGTCTTAAAAAAAAGAAAAAGAAAAAGCATAATTCTAGTGTGTGTCAACCTGTGATGGATGCCTGGAACTTGTGATTTTTTTTTTTTTTTTTTTCTGGAAATGTTTCCTCTTGTTAACCTTGTTCAAGTATATTTTGTGTGAATGTTCTAGGTATGTGTGAATGGTGGATCAGTGAATTGCTTTAGGTTATTTTGGAAATACTTCTTCCCCACCTCTGGCCCCTCTTAGTGTTTAGAAGAAAGGCTTGTTAGTTTCTATACCTAGAGATTGTAAATTCCTTTCATAACATTGTATCTGGTAGTTTGGTTAATACAGTATTATGTTGAGGAAGACAAAGGATTTGCTGAAGTAATTCTCTTTCCTGTCAGGCTTCATCTTTCATACTGAGAAAAGGGGCATTTATAAGATATTTGGGTTTAAAGATTGTTTCCTAACAAAAAATTGGTGGTTCTTATATTTTAGTAGATGCACCTGTTGTGTCTCGAGAAATCTTAACAGTTGTCAGGCTTGGAGAATTGGGATTATTTTGAAAGAACTCACTATCAGATTTTACTTGTTTGTTAGAACAGAAAATGTGTAGTGGCTACTTGAGTAATTTTTTTCCCTTTAAGTTCTTAGAGAAAAGAAATACTGCTAAGTAAGTATATGCAGAAGAAATTTGGAAAGCTGTATTTCAAACTGTATTATGGAGATTGTTAATAGTGTATTGTAGACTTTTGCTAAATACTGCTTACCTGAGACTCTAGTCTAAGGAGAAGTCAACTTTGCATTATAGAAATTGGGGCACTAAACCAATTTCTTGGTTTCAGTTTCAGTGTGTTCAAATTCATTTGGATGTTTGGTAGAAAATGTTTACTGACTCTTACTGGGCCTTAACATTGAAGGTGATGAAAATGACCTTGTTTGTAGTAAATATTATCTAAAGACTGGAATATAGTCAAGGCTTTATTATTCTAAAGTTAGAACTCTAGCTCAGTTTTCCCAAGTGCTAGGTTTCTCTGATGGCTAATTTAAAAAGTATTATTGTTGTTACTATGCCCATCACAAGCATGAGCAGATAAGATACAAAACTAAAGCTCATCAGTAGGTAAGATTTTGTGAATTTCAATTATTCAGATGCCTTCTACACCACAAATAGCTTATTCATAGGTACCAGCCATATTGTATTGCAGGAGATTAGTTAGTTTTGTTTTACTTTGTACTAAATGTAAATAACTTAAAAAATTTAAGTCATCAGATAAACTATTTTCTAGTTGTTTTATATTTTTGTCCAGAGTGAAAGTAACAGTAGGAATACTGTGTCAAGCCCTAATATTTGGGAACATTTTGTACTTCTAAAAATTCAGACTTGTCTAATTGTTTGCTTTCATGAAGGCTAGGTGATAATGACTTTAATTTTTCTAATTTTTTTTGACAGAAATTTCTTTATTAACTTTACATCTGCAAACAAATGTACTTTTAATAAATGATTACTGTTGTATATATTTACGAATTAGTAGTATGTGTGCTATATGTGAAGTAGAACAGAGATTTATGTAGCATTATGCTTAATATATAAAACATCCTATAGTAACTTAACAAGCCATAGAATTGTTCTGTTGTTCTAGGTGGATGAAAATACTAGAAAAAGTTTATTTAAGTTACGTTCCACCTGGGATGAAATATTCCCTTTGAAGAAACTTTATGCCCTGGATGTCAGAGTCAATTCGTTAGATCCTGCTTGGCCTATTAAACCTCTGCCCCCCAATGTGAATACATCTAGCATCCATGTGAATCCTAAATTTTTAAATAAATCGGTAAGTTTTAACATGAATGGTATATAACTAATATTTTTAACTGTCAAATTTTGACTTCTCTAAAATTTCCTGCCAGATAAAAGTAACTAGAATACCCTGTGCTGAATCAGTTTAATTAAAAAAAAAAAAAAATTTCCACCTTCAGGTTCACAGTACATTTAAAGTAAATGTTCTCCTTGTTTAGGTTTTACATATTTATTTTGGTTTTTAAATTCCTGAAAACTTTCTGTGTGCTTTTAAACATGATTGGCCATTTAAGATTATGGATAGGGTTTATTAAGAGAGAAGCTGATAATTTTTAGCTCCCCCCTTAGCTGCTTCCTTTTTAGCTGTGATTTTTTTTTTGTAAACAAATTATTTTTTCTTATAGCCCGAAGAGTCTTCAACACCTGGCACAGTGGTCAGTTCCCCTAGCATCTCCACTCCTCCAATTGTTCCGGATATACAA
Source organism: Pseudorca crassidens (assembly GCF_039906515.1). Lineage (NCBI taxonomy): Eukaryota > Metazoa > Chordata > Mammalia > Artiodactyla > Delphinidae > Pseudorca > Pseudorca crassidens. The sequence goes on from NC_090304.1 coordinate 61,166,281, forward strand.
AAGAATCTTACCCAAGAGCAACTAATAAGGCAGCAGTTACTGGCAAAACAAAAGCAGTTGTTAGAACTTCAGCAGAAAAAGCTGGAGCTTGAGCTAGAGCAAGCTAAGGCACAACTGGTAAGTAGAGGAGATTTGGCATTTTGAGTATTTTTAAACCTGTTTTCTGATGGATATGGAATTATTTTGTATTTGAATTGTATTAACATGTTACTTTTATTAATAGTGTAATTTTTCCACTTTTATTTATTTTGCAAATTATGGTGTATTTATTAGTCCAAATTTGTATATCCTTTTTGTAAAAGTCACTTTTAATATAAACTGCACTATTTTCTTTCAAATACTTTTTATTAGAGTGCTGTCTTATAAGATAGCCCCTTAGTTTTGTTAAAAATTATATCATGCGGGGGCTTCCCTGGTGGTGCAGTGGTTGAGAGTCCGCCTGCTGATGCAGGGGACACGGGTTCGTGCCCCGGTCTAGGAAGACCCCACATGCCGCGGAGCGGCTGAGCCTGCACGTCCGGAGCCTGTGCTCCGCAGCAGGAGAGGCCACAACAGTGAGAGGCCCGCGTACCGCAAAAAAAAAAAAAATTATGTGGACGTAGTGTCAGTTCCAAGATGGTAGTTGTGTTGTGGCAGATGTTTTTGCCTAGTCTTTAATATTTTATGCGCTTATGTTTCATGAGCAGAAATCCTTAGCCGTTTCCTTAGAAGGCTACAAAAAAAAAGCCATCACAAAATTAAGGAGGCCAGGAAGATTATGTTTTTCTGTGTATGAATAACGTTATATTAAGCTATTTTACTTAATTACTTAGCACTTGACCTTATTTGAGAGTAAGGGAGTACAGGAAGGCAGAATTTTGTAAGTGCATTATCAGTGCCACTTTGAGACGAGCTAAATTTTATGACTTAGAATTTACCCGGAAAGACTTGGATGCTTGTGCAGCTGGAGTGCAGTGACTTATTTAGTAGTTTCTTAATATCAGTGTGGCCCAGAATTCTGAATAATTAGGAAGAGGGAGGGTTTTTTTTTTTTTCATTCTTTCTAGAAGTTATAAAACCCCAAAGTAGAGGATTAGTAAGAAATAACAGGCCACATAAATATTGTATATGACCTTTTTCCTTTCATTTTAATATCCACTTAAATACTAGAAGTATACAGTATAAATACGGTATTGAATAAATGGATTTATTGAATAAAGCATTATATTCCTTAGTTTTCAGTTTCTTGACAAATAATCTGAATGTTTTACAGTTGTAACATGAACGTTTATCTTGTATTTCAGGCAGTTTCTCTTAGTGTTCAGCAGGAGACATCCAACTTAGGTCCTGGAACTGCACAATCCAAATTACATGTTTCACAAATTCCCCCTATGGCAGTTAAATCTCCCCATCAGGTTCCTGTGCAACCTGAGAAAAGTCGTCCAGGTCCATCCTTACAAATTCAGGATATGAAAGGAACTAACCGGGATCCCCGTCTTAATAGGTTGAGTCAACATTCTTCTCATGGAAAAGATCAGAGTCACAGGAAGGAATTCCTAATGAACACATTGAGCCAGTCTGATATTAAGACAAGTAAAACTGTACCCTCTGAAAAACTAAATTCATCCAAGCAAGAAAAAAGTAAATCAGGTGAAAAAATAACCAAGAAAGAACTTGACCAATTAGATTCTAAATCCAAATCTAAATCTAAATCACCATCACCTTTGAAAAACAAATTATCCCACACAAAAGACTTGAAAAGTCAAGAATCTGAAAGTGCAAGGGTGTCTGATATGAGCAAGAGAGATCCAAGATTAAAAAGACATCTTCAGGATAAGACTGATAGCAAAGATGATGATCTAAAAGAGAAGAGAAAAACTGCAGAAAAAAAGGATAAAGATGAGCACATGAAATCATCTGAACACAGACTGGTGGGAAGTAGAAATAAAATCATAAATGGCATTGTACAAAAACAGGATACCATAACGGAAGAATCGGAAAAACAGGGGACAAAACCAGGGAGATCGAGTACTAGAAAGCGATCAAGATCACGATCACCCAAGTCCCGGTCACCGATTATACATTCTCCCAAGAGAAGAGATAGGCGGTCACCCAAGCGAAGGCAAAGGAGTATGTCTCCAACCTCAACACCCAAAGCTGGGAAGATTCGCCAGTCAGGAGTTAAGCAGTCACATATGGAAGAGTTTACACCACCTTCCAGGGAAGAAAGAAATGCGAAGAGAAGTACTAAACAAGATGTTCGAGATCCAAGGCGAATAAAAAAGACTGAAGAGGAACGACCACAAGAAACTGCAAATCAGCATTCCACCAAGTCAGGCACTGAACCAAAAGAAAATGTAGAAAATTGGCAAAGTTCCAAGTCTACCAAACGATGGAAATCTGGTTGGGAAGAAAATAAAAGGTAGGTTGTTAACATTTTTAACTGAGTAGAATAATGTGTACATTTAAAAATACAGTGTTGATTTAAAAATTGGATAATGTTTATTGGGTGCTATAATTAGTACTTTTTTCCCCTGTTTAATTCTTAAAACCCTGTGGGTTAAGTACCATTATTATTGCTGTTTTACGTATAAGGAAACTGAAGTTTAGAAAGGTTAACTAATCTGCCTAAGGTGGCACATCCAGGACATGCAAGAATCAGAATTCATATCTGATTTTCCTGACTTCAAATCTTGTGCTCTTAATCTTTAAATTAACTTTTATGGTTACATATATTCATTTTAGCCAGATCCTACTAAGGATCTTAAAATATGGTCCTGAGTATTTAAAAATTTTTTATGAAGTAACATAATTGCTTTTATGGTTTCAGTTTACAACAGGGTGATGAACATAGCAAAGCTCCTCATCTAAGGCATAGGGAGAGCTGGTCAAGCACTAAAGGAATCTTGTCACCTCGAGCTCCAAAACAGCAACATCGATTAAGCGTAGATGCCAATCTTCAGATTCCTAAAGAGTTAACTCTTGCAAGCAAAAGAGAATTACTTCAAAAGGTAACTACTGTGTTCCCATGTAGTCATTATTCTCCTTTTGTCTATAAGTTTTTTGTAAGTACTTTTTATATTTAAAATATTGATTTCCTTTTATCACCCCTATGCAGACGAGTGAACGTTTAGCATCTGGTGAAATTACACAGGAAGACTTCCTTGTTGTTGTGCATCAAATTCGACAGCTATTTCAGTATCAAGAAGGTAAACATAGATGCAATGTACGGGATAGTCCTACAGAAGAAAATAAAGGTGGATTAAAAAAGAAACCTCTCTTAACTGATGCTGAATTAACCTACTATGAACATAAAGCAAAACTGAAAAGGACACAGGTTCAGCATTCATTTCCAAGACTTGATCTCTTAGATCCTGATATTTTTGACTACCCTTTGACTGATGCCTTGTTGTCTGGAATAGAATGTGAGCCATCCAAAAGTAAACATGCAAGTAGGAATAGTGGAGCACAGTTTGACAGAAAAGAACAATTTAGTGAAAGAGCAAGACGTCTTTCTCCTATATCTGGGAGTCGTACTTATGCTGAGAATCTTTCACCCCATGAGGGCCGGAGAAGACATGACGAGCAAGTCTCTGCTAAAGGTAGAAAAAGTTAAATCAGATTATGCCTATTGAATCACACAGCAGTGAAGGGAAAATGAACAAGCTAAGTGGGGATGGATTTTTGTGACTGTTCAGACTTCTGTTTTGTCGTTGTTTGTTTTGTTTCGGTTTTCCCCTCAAAGGGAAGGGAAGGGAGCTGATATTTATAAGGCCAACCGTGTATTAGGTACTTTACTAGGTTCTTTATATATGTAATCTGATTTAATCCTCACAATGACCTAATGAAATATATATTATACCCATTTTACAGATAGGAAACAAGACTGGAGAGGTTAAATAAGTGGCTCTCAAAGTCAAATAATTAGTAAATTGACTGACTGGGTATTTTATTTTACCCAGGTGTATCTGACTCTAGAGGGCATTCTCTTACTTGCTGCCTGTTGCTGTCTTTTTCCCTCCCCTCTCATAAAGTGAGATAGTTATGGATGTTTTTGAATAAACATTTACAAGAATATACGAAGAAGATTTTAGGATAATTTGATATAAATTATCAGATTCAGGGAAAATAAATTTTTTTTTCTTTTTAAAAGGTGTACGAGAAGAGCAGAGATCACCATTCAATGATCGTTTTCCACTTAAGCGACCTAGATATGAAGATTCAGATAAACCATTTGTAGATAGCCCAGCATCAAGATTCGCCGGCCTTGATACAAATCAGCGACTTACGGCTTTAGCTGAAGATAGACCATTATACGATGGACCTAGCAGGCCATCAGTAGCGAGAGATGGCCCAACCAAGATGATTTTTGAAGGACCTAATAAGTTAAGCCCTAGAATTGATGGACCTCCTACGCCAGGTTCTCTTCGGTTTGATGGGTCACCGGGACAAATGGGGGGAGGTGGCCCTTTGAGATTTGAAGGACCACAAGGCCAGTTAGGAGGTGGGTGTCCTTTGAGATTTGAAGGTCCTCCGGGACCAGTAGGGACACCTCTGCGGTTTGAGGGGCCAATTGGTCAAGCAGGAGGAGGTGGTTTTCGGTTTGAAGGTTCCCCCGGTCTGAGGTTTGAGGGATCTGCAGGTGGTTTGCGATTTGAAGGACCAGGGGCCCAGCCTGTGGGTAGTCTCAGGTTTGAGGGACACCGGGGTCAACCTGTGGGTGGTCTGAGGTTTGAGGGACCTCATGGTCAGCCTGTGGGTGGACTTAGATTTGATAATCCCCGAGGTCAGCCTGTAGGTGGACTTAGATTTGAGGGAGGTCATGGTCCATCAGGGGCTGCAATTAGGTTTGATGGACCTCATGGTCAGCCATCAGGTGGGATCAGATTTGAGGGCCCGTTGCTACAGCAGGGAGTTGGGATGAGATTTGAGGGCCCCCATGGTCAGTCAGTAGCTGGTATGAGATTTGAAGGGCAACATAATCAACTTGGTGGGAACGTTAGGTTTGAGGGTCCACACGGTCAGCCAGGGGTTGGGATCAGATTTGAAGGACCTTTAGTCCAACAAGGAGGTGGAATGAGGTTTGAGGGTCCTTCTGTACCAGGAGGCGGCCTGAGAATCGAAGGACCTCTGGGTCAAGGTGGTCCAAGATTTGAAGGTTGTCATGCTTTAAGGTTTGATGGGCAACCAGGTCAGCCATCACTCTTGCCAAGATTTGATGGATTACATGGTCAGCCAGGTCCTAGATTTGAAAGAACTGGTCAGCCAGGCCCGCAGAGATTTGATGGACCACCTGGACAGCAGGTTCAACCAAGATTTGATGGTGTACCTCAAAGATTTGATGGTCCACAACACCAGCAAGCATCAAGGTTTGATATTCCTCTTGGTCTTCAAGGCACACGATTTGACAATCATCCTTCACAAAGGCTTGAATCGGTATCTTTCAATCAGAGTGGCCCATATAATGATCCACCTGGCAATGCTTTTAATGCCCCATCCCAAGGACTGCAGTTCCAAAGACATGAACAAATATTTGATTCACCTCAAGGACCAAATTTTAATGGACCACATGGCCCTGGAAACCAGAGTTTCTCGAATCCCCTTAACAGAGCTTCTGGACACTATTTTGATGAGAAGAATCTTCAGAGCTCTCAGTTTGGAAACTTTGGCAATTTACCTGCTCCAATGACAGTAGGAAATATTCAGGCATCTCAGCAGGTAAGTCTGTTACAGTTATTCTAAAAGTATATTGTATGCAGATATGAACCATTTTTAATGTTTCTAGTGTTTGAGGAAGGTTTTCAGGATATAGTTTATTCTATAGGTTGGAAAGGATTTTTTAAAATTTAATTTTTTTAGTAAGTTTTTTTGGGGGGGGGCAGTTTTTAATGTACTTCAAAACCCCACCTGCTAGGAAAGTGAGATGAGAGTCTTCTGGGGCTGAAATTTGCAGTTTAAATCCAAAATTGATCTTAGTTCTTTCAGGATCTAGAGCATCCTCTCAATCTCAGTCCCCCCCGCCCCCCCACAAATCTTTTCTTTTTTAATAGACTTTTTTAGAGTAGTTTAGGCTCACAGCAAAATTGAGCTATGAGGTATAGGGATTTCCCATATACCCCTTGCCTTCACATATGCATAGCCTCCTCATTATGGTTTTTTGTTTTGTGGGTTTTTTTGTTTTGTTTTTGGTTTCTAAGGTATTAAAGTATAATACAGTTGTGTGTGTTTCATAGACCTCTGCTACATTGTACAACTTTTGAGCCTTGATGAGCTTTATAGTAATCATAGAGCTGATTTTGTAGACTGTTCTTTGATATAGAACTTCCTTAGCCTGAGTTAACAAACAAGAAAATCAAATTGCTCATGCTTTTACAGTCTGTAATTCTTTTTCTTCCTCTCTTCCTACTTTTCACCACCTTTCCATCATTCCAGTCAACTGCAGTTGTTTGATGTTTGATGCTTATTGAAATAGTGTTAAAGCAATATGCTTATAATTTGTGGTTAATTCAGTTGATATTAATGATTACTTTTGCTTGCCTGCTGAAATTCTCCTGGGCTAAATTTACTTTTTTCCAGGTAGTGACACTTTCTTACTAGGACAGATTTATTATGCCAGTAACATTGCATGGAAGAAAGTGTAAAACAAGAAGAAAGGTTTTAAAAGCATGTTAGAAGCATTATTTATAGAAAGCAGCCTTCTGTCCATAGCCAGTGGTTTGGGAAAACAATTGGCCTCCTTAGTTAGACTTATACTCTATTGTATGTTTTTAAGAGAAATGGTACTCTTAATTGACAAGATACTCTAGAATGGGACTTGAGTTAGTCTTGTTCCTACATTATAAAGAATTGATGGGGTTTTTATTACGCATACATACCACTGAAGGTTCACACAGGATACTGAGCAAGGCTTATAAATGGGCATTTGTTTACATAGTAGCAATATGTAGAAGTCCTACCTCATTCTTGACTACAAATACAATAATTGTATGCCTGTACAGTACTTGGTTCATGACTTTTATTTTTTAACATTCCTTTAAAATCTTTTACAGTCCACTTTGTAACTCAGTTTGATGGCTAACAGAATGATCATAAAGGAGTTCAGATTGCTAATTAAAGCAGGCTTTTGACATCTGTATAAAGGAGTTAGGTCAGTGAGTGAGTTCTGGCCTCAGCTTTGCTGTTTACTGGCCATTATGATTGTGTACAGATCACATCGCTGGATGTCAGATTTCTATTTGTAAGATAGGAGAAAACACTGGCAAGGTAAAGTGATTTGTGTAAGGTCACACAGCTAGTTTTTGGCTACCTTGTGTTTGCATGGTATCTTAAACTTTTCAAAGAACCTTCACATCCATTATCAATTTTTTATAATTCTGTGAAAAATATAAGGGAAGGTCTTATTCCTTTTTATAGAAAGCCTAGTCAGGTTACACTTGTAAATCTTGTAATTTACACTTGTAATTTACACTTGTAAATCTTCATTATGGTAAACAGGCCTCATGATATCTGTGAATATATTAACGTAATTTGAATGTTAAAGTTTTACTTAAAAATATAGAAAAGATGTTCTTAAAACCAAGATTTCTCTTAAAGGTTCTGACTGGTGTTGCTCAGCCAGTAGCATTTGGCCAAGGACAACAATTTTTGCCAGTTCATCCACAAAATCCTGGAGCATTTGTTCAGAATCCTTCAGGTATGTAGAACTTTGTGTTTTTCAAAAGACAATTATTGTTTGAGTAACTACCTTGTCAGTTTTAGAAAATGACAATTTTGAGAGGGCATATGCAATTTAGAGAAATTTAATCTGACTGGAATGTTGTGTTTTCTTTCTGAGTTTGTTTACATTGTTGATGTATATTCACACTAATCCCCTTTACAACTAGAGATGGTTAGCCAGGACTTGTAGACCACAAAAAAGAGGGAAGGAGACCTAGTAGGTGGAAGCTAGAGGGTGGGGTAGGAATGTGACATTTGTGTTTAGGTAAAATGAAGTCAATGACAAACCTCAGAAATACCAATTACTTGATATTTTGAATTTTTGTTTTGTGTGTGTGTGATGATCCAATAAACATTAAGTGAATACTGCAGACATCACATTATAAGCTGATTCATTCATATGTCTTTATGGGCACTCAAGTAATAATTGTACACAACAACATGTTAAAAGAATTTCCTAGCTCGATGCCCATGATAAGCATCTATGGGGTGAGGCTTAACGATATTGTTATAGATACAATAACAATAGTAGATACGAGGGCTTTAAAAATAAGTTTTAGGGGGTTTCCCTGGTGGTGCAGTGGTTGAGAGTCCGCCTGCTGATGCAGGGGACACGGGTTTGTGCCCTGGTCCGGGAAGATCCCACATGCTGCGGAGCAGCTGGGCCCGTGAGCCATGGCCGCTGAGCCTGTGCGTCCGGAGCCTGTGCTCCGCAACGGGAGAGGCCACAACAGTGAGAGGCCCGCATACTGCAAAAAAAAAAAAAAAAAAAAAAAAAGTTTTAAGGACTTCCCTTGTGGTCCAGTGGTTAGGACTGCATACTTTCACTGCTGAAGGGCCCGGGTTCAATCCCTGGTTGGGGAACTAAGATCCAAACTTAGTTTTTTTTTTGCGGTGCAGGCAAAAAAAAAAAAGTTTTAGTTTTAATATGTGAAAAATGAGAAGTATATAAATTAAAATTATTGGAAAGTCAATATATTGAGAGCTAACTCAACCAAATTGTAGTGGTACTTGCTTTATTTCTGAATCATTAAAACAGCCATCTTCAGAAACATGCTGTAGTGTGGCTCTATTAAGTTTACAAATTTGGAGAGTTTTCCAAAAGTTCTGAAGTAACTAGGGAAGTCCTAGCCAAGCAAGCTCTAGTTTATGCATTAAGTATTAAACTGTATCATCACAGGAAGCTCACTCAATTAATTTGAAAACGTTTTGTTTTTAATTGCTAGATTGACAATTAGGATTAGTATTCTTATTTTTTGTTTTCACTATAATGAAAAGGGAAGGAAAGTACTGAATATTTGGGGTCTAAAGTCAGAAGACCAGGGTTATTAGAATCTCCACTCTGCTACTTTACAGGTAGGTGGAGTATAAGCAAATATCCTTTCTGGGGTTCAGTTTTTTCCTCTGCAGATAGCATATGATAAAAGTCAGGATTTGCTGGGGAATTTTTTCTTTTCCCAGAGAATCAAATGAGATCGTATGTGCAAAAGTACCATGTAACTTGTGAAGTGCTATATTGGTGTATTTTCCTTTAGAACTCAGTTTTTCTTGTAGAGTAGAGGATTTGTTGTATTGGAGTTGGTAGCTTGAGATAGCGTGCAGCAACTGCAAATTTTGCTCTTTTTTTGTATGAGATAATATACAAAACCTGCATGTTTTCTTTTGCTTTTACAACCTTGAAGTGCTTATGTATACAAGGCATAGCAGTGTCACAGAGGAAATCACATCTTATTTCCTGGGTTGGAGGTTATTGAATGAGATGTTAGATATGCTTTCCTTCTTCAAGTTTTACTTAAAGAGATATGAAAAGTATTTAGTGTTCAATATTTGGCTTCTGTAAGGTTTTTTCTCAAAATTTAAAGTAAAAACACTCTTTTCCTAGTAGTAAATATACTCATGTTCATTTATTCATCCAAACAAATAGTGATCACTTGCTATATTCTAGGCATTGTGCTAGGATGACTTTAATAAGGTTTATCCTTCTAAGGGCTTTATAGTGTAGCAGGATCTATGGACTTTTTTTTTTCTTCCTCTAAATAGTTGTTCAGACTTCCCTAGTGGTCCAGTGGTTAAGACTCTGTGCTCCCAATGCAGGGGGCCCAGCTTTGATCCCTGGTCAGGGAACTAGATCCTGCATGCTGCATCTAAGAGCTGGCACAGCCAAATAAATAAAAACAGTAAAATAAACATTAAACAGCTGTTCACTAGGTTGATAAGTTAGACACCATCATTGGGTACCTGATTATGAAATTCCAAACCTGTTCTGAGAATCACCTCTTATTCCTGTTTCTAAATGCACAGAAAATCAAATAAAATCTGAAAGTGTCCTAAGCTTTTTTTTGTTTCATGCAGCTCAGAGTATTGTTTTATTTATTTATTTTTAAAATCTTTATTGGAGTATAATTGCTTTGCAATGATGTGTTAGTTTCTGCTGTACAACAAAGTCCATCAGCTATATGTATGTGTATATCCGCATATCCCCTCCCTCTTGAGCCTCCCTCCCACCCTCCCTATCTCACCCCTCTAGGTCTTCACAACGCATCAAGCTGATCTCCTTGTGCTATGCAGCAGCTTCCCACTAGCCAGCCATTTTACATTTGGTAGTGTATATGCGTCACTGCTACTCTCTCACTTCGTCCCAGCTTCCCCTTCCCACCCTGTGTCTTCAAGTCCATTCTCTACTGTGTCTTCATTCCTACCCTGCCACTAGGTTCATCAGTACTGTTCTTTTAGATTCCATCTATGTGCGTTAGCATATGGTATTTATTTTTCTCTTTCTGACTTACTTCACTCTGTATGACAGGCTCTAAGTCCATCCATCTCGTTACAAATAACTCAGTTTTGTTCCTTTTTATGGCTGAGTAATATTCCATTGTATATATATGTGCCACATCTTCTTTATCCATTCATCTGTCGATGGACATTTAGGTTGCTTCCATGTCCTGGCTATTGTAAATAGTGCTGCAATGAACACTGTGGTACATGTCTCTTTGAATTATGGTTTTCTCAGGGTATGTGCCCAGTAGTGGGATTGCTGGGTCATATGGTAGTTCTATTTTTAGTTTTTTAAGGAACCTCCATACTGTTCTCCATAGTGGCTATGTCAATTTACATTCCCAACAGCAGTGCAGGAAGGTTCCCTTTTCTCCACACCCTCTCCAGCATTTATTGTTTGTAGATTTTTTTGGTGATGGCTGTTCTGACTGGTGTGAGGTGATACCTCATTGTGATTTTGATTTGCGCTTCTCTAATGATTAGTGATGTTGAGCATCTTTTCATGTGTTTGTTGGCAATCTGTATATCTTCTTTGGAGAAATGTCTATTTAGGTCTTCCACCCATTTTTGGATTGGGTTGTTTGTTTTTTGATACTGAGCTGTATGAGCTGCTTCTGTATTTTGGAGATTAATCCTTTGTCAGTTGCTTTGTTTGCAAATATTTTCTCCCATTCTGAGGGTTGTCTTTTTGTCTTGTTTATGGTTTCCTTTGCTGTACAAAAGCTTTTAAGTTTCATTAGGCCCCATTTGTTTATTTTTGGTTTTATTTCCATTACTCTAGGAGGCTTTTTTAAAATTTTTTTCTTCTGTGTGTTTTTTAATTATATAAGTTATAGGTGTACAATACAGTGATTCACAATTTTTAAAGCTTTTGTTTGGTTTATAGTTACTATAAAATATTGACTATATTCCCTGTGTTATACAGTATATCGTTGAGTTTATTTTATACCTAATAGTTTGTACCTCTTAATCCCTTACCCCTATATTTATATTGTTCCTACCTTCTTCCCTCTTCCCACTGGTAACCACTAGTATGTTCTTGTTCTTTTTGTGTCTACCTCTTTTTTGTAATATTCGCTAGTTTGTTGTATTTTTTAGATTCCACGTCTAAGTGATATCGTACAGTATTTGTCTTTCTCTGTCTTATTTCACTTGACTGTTTTTCTTTAAACAAATATTATATATACTGCCAAACCACCTCAGTGCTTTACAAATATTAATTCATTTAATCCTCATAACAACCTTAGGTAGGAACAATTATTGTTACCCTTTTACAGGTAAAAAGAACAGATACAGATAAGTATCTTGATCATGTCACACAACTAGAAAGTGGAATTTCTAGTTAGAATCCCAGGAGTCTGGTTCCATAGTTCATGCTCTTTTTTTTTTTTTCATAGTTCATGCTCTTGATCACTAAACTTGACGGCTGGAAGACATGTGATAAGCTAGTTATGATTCTTAGACATATAAATAGCTAATTCTAATGAAAGGTAAATGTTAAACTATTGTATGAAGTGGCTGTTGTAATTGATTGTTGAGGTTGATTTATTCATTCATGTAGTCAGACATTTCATTTCAACAGACATTAATTAGCCTGTTGTATACAAGGCACTGTGCTAAGTGTAAAGAATATGCAGTGGTTAAGGGCAGAGATTATGTATTGTATTGTGGATGCAAATTGAATTTCTGCCATTAAGAGGAATTTTTAGTGATTCAGAACTTTTTTCTAGAGGTGTGGTAAATAAGATGCATAGTAGTGACATACAAATATATTAAAATTCTGTTTTTATAGTTGAGTTAAAGAATTGTAATTTTTAAATTAGTGCTTAGCAAAATATGGAATTGGATTGATTCCTCACCAGTGAGCTTAAGGAAAAGATTGTTATCCTTGTTTCATTTATTCAGATTTTTGAAGCTTTAGTAAGCCTGACACCTTTTCAGCAACAGCCTGAACTGCTTTGCAAGGGCAGTAATTGAGCAAGGGTCAGAGGGGCAGGTATATTCTGAGCCACATGGCTCATCTCCCTGCATTAGTTCCCTTGGGTAGTTATGGGAAGGTGGGGGAGCTGGGGGGCTGGGCAGGAGTACTTCCATTTAGGCTCTGGGTATTTTTTTCCCCTAGAAATCTGTGCTAAGAGATGGTAGCCTACTTCATCTATGCAAAACGACCTTTGCCAATATGGTTAGGTGAAGAATAGAGAATTGGAAGGGTGAAAAGTTGGACCTAGAGGTGTGGTGCTGCATTGCATAGAAGGGAGCATGAAGCTCTCTGCCCTCAGTATTCTGCTTTTCTTTGGCATGGATTTAATTGGGCAACAGTGGGTAATACTGGTTTTTTAAGGTAACACGTATGCCCGTATAAAGTATTAGTAGGTTTCAGTATTCGTCTTAGAATATATTTTTAAGAGGTCATGATTTGCTGACATAAATGCAAAGTTCACTTTTGGTAATTACACTGATCTTAACAAGATTTTATTAAGTTTAATGTTGATAGGATATCTTGAAGAAAACTTTAAAAATCCTTAGTATAATTTGCATCTTTAAGTTCTACTTTTATTTTAAGAGTGTTATTTTTTTAAAGGTGTCCTTCCTAAGGGATATCCTGATAATCATCTCAGTCAGGTGGATGTAAATGAATTGTTTTCAAAACTGCTAAAAACAGGAATTCTCAAATTGTCCCAGCCTGATTCAGCTACAACACGTAAGTATGGTTCTGTAATTCATTTACACAAAGCTTTATTAAGTTATAAAGATGTATGATATGATACAATGATGTGTTCTATGCTAAAATTTCTTACAATGTTGAATTCTTAGGTATACTTATATAACTGGTTTATAATGAAATAAAAAAAAAATTTTCTAACAAGGAACTGTTAGCCTTATAGAGGACATTGTTTCAGTTAACTAACATTCCTGCAAACACCATGTGCAGACTTTTTCTAGTTATTCTGTATTATTTTAGCTTATTTATAATTAAATAATTAGAATGTTGATGAATTTCATGAAGATTGACTTTTAAGAGACCAGACCTAATATCACTTATCAAATAAAGAATTGTATTAGGTTACTTGCCAGTAAAACCTAAGATCAGGAGCACTGAATAGTCAAGATGGGGCTCTCCATATGCTTCTAACACTATAGCGTTCCCCTATAAAGAATACATGGACACTGGTTTTGAGATATTTGTTGTGTTTCTTTTCAATTGAAGAAGTAAATGAAGTTGCTGCTCAGCCCCCTGCTGAGGAGGAAGAAGATCAAAATGAAGATCAAGACGTTCCAGATCTTACCAATTTTACAATTGAAGAATTGAAACAGTATGTAATCTAATTTTCTAAGGTAAAAGGGACGGTGACTTTAATAACAGTGGATATTATCACTAGTGCTATTCGTCTTACCCCTCACTGTTTTTAAAATTTAGGAAGCCTGTTTTCCCTTTTTTAATGTGGTAAAATATACATAACATAAACTTAAGGAAGCCTGTTATCTTCTTTTCAAATATGTTTGCTGCACAAGTATTTAGGCCAAAAGTCTACCCCCAAATTTCTGTTTTTTATTATCTCTGTTTAGTATAGCAAGTTTAGGGAGTTTAAGGATTAGGTATTAGTAATCACTCAGGTTTTCCTTTTTATCTCTATTTTCTCTTAATCATCACTGTTTTTTCTGTATTGATATTCTCATGCCTTTGGAGTTAAGAAAATGAGGTTTTTGTAGTCTAGTATTTAAAAAATAAATTTTTTTTTCATTTTATAGAAAATACAAATGAATAAAATCAAGAAAATAAAATTACCTACAATTTCCACTTTACTGATAACCAGTGTTAACATTTGGTGCATATATTTTCATAAATTTTTATTGCCTATATTATATAAAAAACATTTACAGTTGCTTTATGGATCCATTATATTGTTATGAGTACTTTTAAAAATAATAGAACAGCTAATGGGTTTCATCTTCTTTTTTAAATTGAAGCATAATTTATTTACAATGTGTTAGTTTCAGGTGTACAGCAAAGTGATTGTTTTATATATATATAATATATATCAATATACACTTTTTCAGATTCTTTTATTATAAAACACTGAGTGTAGTCTCCTGTACTATACGGGTTTCACCCTTTTAAAGACAATGTTTTTCAAAGTGATACTTTTCACATAGTTAAAACTTTATAATGAAAGTCTTACAGTAAAGGCTTATAATAAAAGATGGCATGCCTTTTTCCTAGTACTACTTTTTACCTGAGGCAACCATTTCTTAACTCTTTTATCTATGGTTCTTGGCATTTACTTTTTTATTTCTTAAAAGATACATAGTTTTCTGGGCTTCCCTGGTGGCACAGTGGTTGAGAGTCCGCCTGCTGATGCAGGGGACATGGGTTCGTGCCCCGGTCCGGGAGGATCCCACATGCCGCAGAGCGGCTAGGCCTGTGAGCCGTGGCCACTGAGCCTGCGCGTCCGGAGCCTGTGCTCCGCAACGGGAGAGGCCACAAAAGATACATAGTTTTCTGATTTATTACATTTCTTGATTTATCCCATTTAGACAATTTATTGACTTCCTGAAAGTGAAGATTTAGGTAGCTCTTTTACTGCCCTCCCAACTCTCCTCCATATAGTTATAAAGCCATTTATCATTAAATTTTTATTCAGTATTAATACTATGATTCTAAATATCTTGTTTTCTGGTACTATGTACTGTGCTTTGCTTTATTCTACTATTTAAAAAAAATTTCTGGAGTTAATAACTGCCCGGTTTGTTCACTTAGTTATTCTGCATACCTATTTCTTTCCAGATAAGGAGTGCAGAATTTTAAAAAACTGATTATTGCTGACTTCAGTTTCCCACTAGTCTTCTACTTTTTCTTTTTAGTTACCCATACTATTATTACTTCTTCTGTACCTCTTTCAGTATTCTTTACATCAGGGTGGGACAGTTTAGTTATTTAAAACCGCGAAGATCTGGAGAGGTGAAATCTAATTGTTCTGCCATATCCACCCTGATATTGACATTACTCTAAGAACAGGCCAACTATTGCCTTATTAGTTAGCAGATGATCATTCCATTATTAGCTAGAAGGAAATAAGTAACTGGGCCGGGCCTATTGATAAGAGGGTAGACACCATGTTCCAAAATTAACCAAAGTTAAGGTAAAGAGAGTCACTGACACATTACTAGAGAATATTATTGATCTTTGGATATTAATTCTTTCAGCCAGCTGTTGGCTGAAACATTATTTTGTTACATAATAATGGCTTCACCATTATCAAAATATGGAAAACTGAAGTACTTATAACTGCCTTTTTTTTTTAAGGCCATAAGTCAGCCACAGTATCAGAACTAAAGATTATTTCTGTATTTTTCAAAACAGACGTTATGATAGTGTTATAAATCGACTGTATACTGGTATTCAGTGTTACTCTTGTGGAATGAGGTTTACAACATCACAGACAGATGTATATGCAGATCACTTGGACTGGCATTATCGACAAAATAGAACTGAAAAAGATGTAAGCAGAAAAGTCACTCATAGACGTTGGTACTACAGTTTAACAGTAAGTAATTCATGTGCCTCTGAACTATCTTTTAGCCTTTAAATTATATCATTCAAAAGTATATTAGTTTAGGTAACTGCTGAGCACTAACTAGTGAATTTTTTGAATAAAATTTGACCCTTAGAATATAAAAGGTTTTTTTAATTAAAAAAAATGTGAAGAGTATGTATTTGTTTTTTGTTGAAATTAAGAGTAGAACACAGGTTTCTTCTAGTTCTAAAATTCCAAGGTTCTATGACTGATTTTTTTTGGTAAAAAATTGTGCATGAAATTTATCTTATTTACATTAGTAGTTGTAATTCTAGAGTTAAAGGAATGTTAATGTTACGATCTTAATTGTTCATTAGTTGCTTTATGTTGTCTATTAGTTATGGGGCTCAAAAAGATGGTATAATTCTAAATAATCAATATTAAAGCATATTGTAGAAGAAAGTACTCTTACATTTAAATGGCATTGTATTGAAGGTGTTCAGTAAGAGTCTAGAAACAAATGAATATACTCTTTTTAATTAACTCTTTTTAAGGACTGGATAGAATTTGAGGAAATAGCTGATCTGGAAGAACGTGCAAAGAGCCAGTTTTTTGAAAAGGTGCACGAAGAAGTCGTGCTCAAAACTCAGGAGGCTGCTAAAGAAAAGGAGTTCCAAAGTGTACCTGCTGGACCAGCAGGATCAGTTGAGGTAAAAGAACAATGTTCAATTTTCTACCTCTGGTCATGCCTTTCACTTCCTTTAAGTAAATAATCATAAATATAACTTTATTTACATCCCTTTTTTAATGATTTTGAGACTTCTTGTAAGCTTTACTCTTCAATGTTATTCTTGTTATCTGGCTTCGGGTTTCATAACCACTGTAGTTACTACATATTTATGTGTGACCAAGAGCTGTGAAATGTTAATTATTTTTACATGGAAGAATGCGAAATCCTTAGATCTTACTTTGTATTATATATTTGAACATTGTTTAAATTTTCAGAAAACTCTTAAATTCCTTTCTCCACTTAACAAAATGTTTTTGTATTTTTACTTAATGGCATTGTGTTCTATTATGTAAACTTCATTTTTATATGGTTCTATTTTAGAGTTGTGAAATTTGTCAAGAACAATTTGAACAGTACTGGGATGAAGAAGAGGAGGAGTGGCATTTAAAAAATGCTATTAGAGTAGATGGAAAGGTAATTTTCAGCTCTTTATGAAGTACTTTAAAAGGAAGTATTAAGATTTAAAAAAAAAATGTTTATAGGGGTAGCTCACTACTTTGAAAGAAAAGTGTTAATTGCATTTTTATTTTGGTTTTTAATAGAAGTGGTATTTCTAAGGTATTGGACTTTAGAGAGTCAGAGTGTGTGAGTTGGAAGGCATTTTAGCAATCATCTGGTCCTGTACTCATTTTATAAAAAAGGTTGCATAACTAGTTAATGATAAATCCAGGACTAGATCTTCTGAGTCTAGTTAGTCTTCTTTCTGCCTAACCACACTATTTTGATTCTGAATTTATATTTCATCATCAAAATTGTTTCTGTCTTAACATACCATGTTATCTACTTAAATATATAAAGGAAGTTTTAAGGGAAATCAGGATGAAAATTTTGTTTTTATCCGTTTTTGTGACCAAATGATTTTTTGTTGCCTTTCCAAAGATAGTTTATCTCTGGTTTAAATTTTAAAAGAAAATCATACCAGAATAGTCCATTAGCAATGAATATGCATGTGAATACTTACTTACTTTTTTGTTTTTGCTTCAGATTTATCATCCATCATGTTATGAAGATTATCAGAATGTAAGTTCTTTTTGGTTACTGTTTGTTCTCCTTTACATTGATAAATTTTATTTTCAGTTATTTTTTGCATCTGGGCAACATTTTTATTTTAATCTTGATGTGTTGAGCTGTCTTAGTTTTGATGTAGCATTTAGGTTGTTCACAAAATATTGGTGCTAGGTTGATAGGGTCTGATTTAAATTTTGAAATTTTTGTATCATTCCTCGCATTCTCTTCATTTGAATCTTGATGATGTCTTCTACTAGAGTACTAGGCCTAGAGAATGAGAAGGTTCATGATGGGAATAATTTTCTATAAGTTACGGGTAGCATTTACTGCTTACTCCACTTGGCCATGTAATATAGGAATAATTTTTAAATTATCATACATGAAATACAAAAAAAAATCAGTCTCTTGACCTTGGAAATTCAAATTTTCATATTTGTAGAGTGACCATTTTTTTTTTAAACCAAACAGTGGAACATCTTAACTGTCAAATAATATTTGTTTCACAAGTTCAAGGGGCAGTTTGGAAGATATACTTAGGTCATCAAAAGATTAGAGTTTGTAGGGTGTTTTGATGGTTTTGAGGGATTTTTTAAAAATCCTTGGGGTAGGGCTTCCCTGGTGGCGCAGTGATTGAGAGTCCGCCTGCCGATGCAGGGGATATGGGTTCGTGCCCCGGTCCTGGAAGATCCCACATGCCGTAGAGTGGCTGGGCCTGTGAGCCATGCCTGCTGAGCCTGCGCATCCGGAGCCTGTGCTCCGCAACGGGAGAGGCCACAACAGTGAGAGGCCCGCATACTGGAAAAAAGAAAAAAAAATCCTTAGGGTATTTGAAATTAGGAGCAACAAATCCCAGGATATATGTAGGGGGTTATATTGGGATTAAAATATAGAAACGTGTCTAATCATTGAATCAGCTTCTTTTGTCGTTATATTACTGCTTTTCTTACCATAGCTCATTGCTGAGCACATATCAGATGCTCAATATACATTTTATTTATTTATTTATATTTATTTTATTTAGTTGGTTGTGCTAGGTCTTAGTTGCAGCAGGCGGTCTCCTTCGTTGCATGTGTGCTCCTTCATTGAACCAGCAGGCTCCTTAGTTGCGGCTCGCTGGCTCCTTAGTTGTGGCATGTGGACTCTTAGTTGCGCCATGTGTGTGGGATCTAGTTCCCTGACCAGGGATCAAACCCGGGCCCCCTGCATTGGGAGTGCGGAGTCTTAATCACTGCGCCACCAGGGAAGTCCCTCAATATACATTTTATTAATTGGCTGCCTTTATGGCATGTTTTGTGGGAAAGCAGGGTTTTCAATTGTGTTTGGTATATATTTCTTTGCCCATACAAGGGTCTTATAAAACTGTCACTTAATGTGATATTTGTGAACTTTAATCAGTACTTAAAGGGTTTTTCATTTTGTAGACATCTTCATTTGATTGTACACCATCTCCCAGCAAGACACCAGTTGAAAATCCCTTGAACATTATGTTGAACATTGTTAAAAACGAATTGCAGGAACCCTGTGAAAGTCCCAAAGTTAAGGAAGAACGGATTGATACTCCACCAGCTTGTACAGAGGAAAGCATAGCAACAGCCACTGAAATTAAAACAGAAAATGACACAGTCGAGTCAGTTTAAGTAAAATGAGAAAGGTATGTTTTTCTTTTTTTTTTAAGAAAAAAAAAAAAAGCTGCTGTTGAAATCTAGAAGGTGAAGAATTTTTTATGTATATACAGACATATCTATATAAATTGTCTAGCTGAGGCAGGGCCTTCAGCTATCATTTGGTTAATAAATACATTTTAGTATTTGCATTTCCTACTGCCTGCACAGTTTCAGGTGCTTGTTGTGTGAAAGTTCTGTAGATGTGTGCAAATTTAACAAAATGAAATTGTATGTGTAAAAATGTACGATTTTCACTTGTGAAACTGTAAATTATAAATAAAAAAATATTTTTGCTATCCATGGAGTGTAATATTTATGCACACCATCAAATAAAGACAGTGTTTCTGTACTTTTTATTGGGTGAAAATGGAATTAAACAGCAATTTCAACATAAGATTTTTTTCCAGCAGCTTCCCATGATTAAAGAAGCAAAGTCTGAGTTAGTTTTATCCTTCAAAAGGGGGTTGTGAGAGCACTGCAGGACTTTTCTCAAATTGAAAAGCCAGATTTGAAAAAATTTTTTAAATGGAATAGGACATAATTGCATATATATATATCTCCAGCTATAGAGAACCATCCAGATATCCATTTTTGCAAAGCATCTAATGAAGCAACTTTTATTCTTGAACTTGGACACTGATGCCATCAAATGATTAACAAATATATTTAAGTACTAAAGGTGATTTTTTTTTTTTAAAGGACATTTTTCACATTTGTCAAATAACTTAATGCAGATGAACATATTTCTATTTTAAGTTACAGGGGGATCTGTAAGAATGTTAATTTGAAACATGGTTAACCTTTTTTCCTTTGTTGGTTTTGACTGAATTAGATGGATGCCATGAGATGTTAATATTGATACATGTAATAAATAGAATGATGAAGAAACTCCAGTTTGTATCTCTTTTATTTCTTAAGTGCCTTTAGAAAGTGACTTCTTTTTCCTATATCTTTCATCACTCTGTTCTTGAAAACATGAATGAGGCACCTGCTATGAGCCAGGCACTCTGAGATGCAAGATTAATCTTTTCTGCCATCTGTTGGAGGAGATAGGCATATAAAACAATGAAATGTGTTGAGCACTTACTATATGGTAGGCATTGGCAAACTCTTTACATATATTTCCTCTGATACTTACAAATAATTCTAAATGGTAGGTGGTATCCCCAGTTTACAGATGAAATTGAATCATTCACTTATAAAATTGTAAAACAAGAATGAGAACCTGGCTTTGCTTCATTCCATTCCATAATATTTCTGCAACTTACAAAAATACCCTAATAGGCACATCAGACTACCTGGAGGTTGGTTAAGGAAGACTTTATAGAGGTGGTGGTATTTGAGTCTTGGAGGATAAATTGAAGTGGTGTCCACACTGGTAGGAGGCAAGGGTATCTATGAAGAATAAGCAGCAAAATTGAAGGCTCGAAAACACTTCATGTGTTTTTATATGGTTAAAACCCAGTAATGTTGAATAGAACGAGTCTTCTTGGTCATGCTGAGGACTGTGTATCATACTGATGACCACAGCAGCCACTAGAAATTTTAAACAGAGGTGATATCCTTTATGCATCTAAGGTTGGCCTTTTTTTTTTTTTTTTTTTTTGCGGTACGCAGGCCTCTCACTGTTGTGGCCTTTCCCGTTGCGGAGCACAGGCTCTGGACGCGCAGGCTCAGCGGCCATGGCTCACGGGCCCATACGCTCTGCGGCATGCGGCATCTTCCCGGACCGGGGCACGAACCCGTGTCCCCTGCATCGGCGGGCGGACTCTCAACCACTGCGCCACCAGGGAAGCCCTGGCCTTTGTTTTTAAAGAATCAAGTGAATAAAAATTTAAAGAGATTAGCAAATGCTACAGAGAGGTCGAGTGAGAAAACGTGTCCACTGAATTTGAGAGAGAGAAACACATTATGTGATGCCCCAACATATGAATATACATGAACAATATGGAAGAAATGCTGGGGTCTGAATCTAAAAATGTAGGCAAAACTTCCTGTTGTGCCTTTTTTGGGGAAGACCATCATAGCTTTTACCAAATGATTAAAAGTATGTCACAATCAAGAGGAAGGCAACATTCAAACCTACAAGTGTACTAAGGGTATTTGGGAAACATTTAAAGACTTATAGGTGGGGAGGTGAGAAATAAGCACAAGTAAAGAAGTAAAATAAAACTAGCAATGGGAAAAAAATTTTTTTAAATAGGTAGTCAGCAAAGTTACGAAATACGGAAAAATTAAGACGTATCCCCTATTGACTGAAGAAGAGTTGAGTATGGGAGAGAGGGGACAAAATAATAAAAGCTGCTCATCTCTGAAATTTAACTGGAGAGATTTAATTGTAGTTGAACAAATAGAGATGTTAGCACTTAGGTTTAAAAGGAACTTGTTGGAGAAAGATTGAAAACAGATGACTGATAAGTCAGTCTCGGAGCTAGAAGGAGATACTATCAATAGCACAAAAGGATTTAGTTGGAGTGGCGGAGGGACAGTATTTCTCTGAGATGTTCATAGGTATTTGCAGTTGAAATTGAGATTCCTAGTTTTTGTTTGATGTAGATGTTGGGTATTGATTTAGAAGTGTGCCCCCCAATTTGGCTGTGCATTAGAATCACAGTGAATGCTAAGAAGAGATTGCTTATCTCGAGAGTCTTATTTAGTAGATTCTCATTCAGAGACACCTCTAATATTTAAGAAGCTCCATAGCTTTTTAAACACCAAAGCTAATGTTTTATGTCAATTACATCCCAATTTAAAAAAACTCCATAGTTAATTCTGTTATAATAAATGGCCAGATCTGACAACTGACCTAGAAATCAGCAACACCTAATTTTAGCCCCCTAAAAAAATGGAAAAGTAGTAAACACATACCATTAGGAACTAGAACCATTATTCTACACAAAAGAGTATAGCAAAGAAAGCTAAAGGAAGCTAAAGGAAGCCTCAGGGAAGCTGGAATATTGTCTTGTTTTTTTTGGCCACACTGTGCAGCATGTGGACGTTAGTTCCCTGACCAGGGATCGAACTCACGCAGTGTAAACGCGCAGTCTTAACCACTAACCACTGGATCGCCAGGGAAGTCCCTGGAATACTGTCTTTTGAAATAAGAGTTGAAGTTTGTGAGAAGAAATAAAAGGAATATTGTATTAAAATCTACAAATTTCATTGTTCATACCCTATTTACAATGTTCTCTGATTTCAACATAATTTACCTATTTTTAAACATCCAACTTTTAGGTTCCATTAAATACTACAAAGGAATTTGTTATTCAGCTCAAAATAAAATAAGCTTTGGGGAGAAAAATAAGGACCTAATTATTATATATATTAAAAATTTAATAAGTACTGTGATATCACTATATGTGGAATCTAAAAAATAAACTAGTGAATATAACAAAAAAGAAAATGACTCACAAATATAGAGAACTAGCAGTTACCAGAGTGAAGGGGGAGGGGCAAGATAGGAGTAGGGGATCAAGAGGTACAAACTGCTATGTAGAAAATAAATAAGCTACAAGGATATATTGTACAGCACAGGGAATCTAGCCCATATTTTATAATAACTATAAATGGATTATAGCCCTTAAAAATTGTGAATCACTGTGGTACACCTGAGACTTACATATATTTCACTATATTTCAATATTAAAAAAAGAAAAAAAAGATTCTCACAGAATAGTTTAACCTAAAATAAACAATTTTAGATTCTAGTTATATTTTCCTGGCTGTCTTTCTTTACAGCCTATTTAACATCTAACAAATGCTTCGAGGGGGTTATACAAAACATTCAGGAAGATATAAGGAGGCATCTAAGCATGTCTACAAATGGAAAGGTTTAGCTGACTAAAGAGGTAATCTGGAGGTAGAAATGGAAAATCAGACTAGTGTCAAGAAAGGCCTGAACTTCTACTGTAGGAGTAGGAAGTTTCCTCCTACTCTTATATGGGGTCAGCTCTCTGAAATAATGAACACTTTGTTGGGCAGGTGGGGAAGAGCAAGTTAAAGAATAAGAGCAAAAATGCACCCATGGGGTGCCCCAGTGAGGGATTAGAGGTGAGCACCAAAGGGAAAGAAAGAATGCTTGGGAAGTAAGAGGGTCTATAGGCAGAAAAGAGTAGAGACGGTTACCAAAATCCACTTAATTCTTGTCCTGGAGTTGGTCCTACTCCCTCCTCTAGAACTAGATGAAAGAGCTGGTTTACAGGGGATTAGAGGAACAACCTGACTTATCACCCCACTTTGGAAAAATTGAGGTAGAGATGGAGGACTAGCCAATTTTACTCATTGTAACCATAAGCTTCCTACTTAAAAGGGTTTTGAGTCTCTGGAATGCTGAGATGCCCACTTCAGTGTGTTCTGAAACCTGTTTCACTTGAGAAACTTCCTTCATAGTCAGTCCCTCACTTACCTCGAAATCCCGTGCAATCTGGTTTTTACATCTTGCCTATTTCATTAAAATTGCTCTCCTGAATATTATCAATGACTCCTTGCCAAAACCAGTGTGCTTTTCTTAGCCTCTTAATCGCTATTGGCCCACATAATTCTTTTTTTTTAATTGAATTTTTTTTTAATTTTATTTATTTATTTTTGGCTGCGTTGGGTCTTTGTTGCTGCTCACGGGCTTTCTCTAGTTGCGGCGAGTGGGGGCTACTCTTCATTGTGGTGCACGAGCTTCTCATTGTGGCTTCTCTCATTGCGGAGCACGGGCTATAGGCGTGCAGGCTTCAGTAGTTGTGGCACACGGGCTCAGTAGTTGTGGCTCACGGGCTCTAGAGCACAGGATCAGTAGTTGTGATGCACGGGCTTAGTTGCTCCACGGCATGTGGGATCTTCGTGGCCCAGGGCTCAAACCCGTGTCCCCTGCATTGGCAGGTGGACTCTCAACCACTGCGCCACCAGGGAAGCCCGGCAGGCAGATTCTTAACCACTGCACCACCAGGGAAGCCCAGGCATTCTTTTATAATTATCAGTTTATTAACGTTTTCTAACTCTTCAGCCAATTTTTAAAAAATTTATATTTTCCTAAAAATTGTCCAAGTCTGGGCTTCCCTGGTGGCGCAGTGGTTGAGAGTCCGCCTGCCAATGCAGGGGACACGGGTTCGTGTCCTGGTCCGGGAGGATCCCACATGCCACAGAGGGGCTGGGCCTGTGAGCCATGGCCGCTGAGCCTGCGCGTCTGGAGCCTGTGCTCCGCAACGGGAGAGGCCACAGCAGTGAGAGGCCCGCGTACCGCAAAAAAAAAAAAAAAAAATGTCCAAGTCAATTTTCAAGATTATAAGGTTACACTAAATAATTCACTTGTTTTCAAAGTCCCTAATATCTGTAATGTGTTCCCTTTGCTTCTGATATTGTTTTCTCTCTTCTTCTTCCTCAGATTTGCTGTCTGTTTATTGTTCTTTTTGAACATCAGCTACTATTATGATCAATTTTATTTTCTATTTCTTTAACTTCTGCTTTTATTTTTAATTCCTTTCAAGTTTATTTTGGGAGATTTTACTTTTTCTGCTTCTCTATGTTTCTGTTTCCTTTTCTGATCCTTTCCACCAAGTGTGTATCCTTTAAGAGTGTGCTGCCTCATTCCCTCAGCCTCAGTGTGTTTATCCATACAACAGAGCAAAAAAGTAATGCCTTTACCATTATTATATAAGTGGCTACAAACACTGTATTAATTTGGAGTTCAGTCATAGTGGGTTCCAACTCCCCACCACCTAGTTATGGGATCTTGGCCAAATCTTGATTTCTTCACCTGTAAAAATAGAAATAATAATACAGATTAAGACTATTTGCAAATCATTTAGCATAAAAACTGGCCCATATTAATAACTCAATAGATGTCTGGTAAGACAATAGGCCTCAGTTGCCCCATTTCCAAAAATGAGGGCATTGGGCTGACTAATCCCAAATTCCTTTCCAACTGAAAAATTTTACTTTTCTTACTTTTCTTTTGGCCACGCCAAGCAGCATGCAGCATCTCAGTTCCCCGACCAGGGATCAAACCCATGCCCCCTGCAGTGGAAGTGCAGAGTCTTAACCATTGGACCACCAGCAAAGTCCCTGAAAAATTTTACTTTCAATCTATCAGTTCATCCACCAGACAATCAACCAACCATCAACCCACTTACCCACACAACAGTTAGTAATTCCTTCCCTTCAACTAAGTATTCTAAATGTTAGGAATGCCATGATGAATAATGATACAGTTTCCACCTTCCAGAAGGTCAGAGTCCCTGGGGGGTAGGGGTGAGAACCACCTGTTAAACAGGTAATTGTAATACAGTATGATAAGTGGTCTAATAAAGGATGTGGGAATTCAAGAGATTTCGAGGAGTATGCACAGCAAAATCAAAGATCTAGGTTGGAAACCTAATGCGAGGACTTAATACTTACTAGCTGTGTACCCTCAGGCAATTAACTTTGGTGCTGTACTTCTCTAACTGTAGTAAGGAACAGTAATACTATCTTGGTAGGTTAGGTGAAGGATTAAACAGAAAAACTAATATAAAGCGCTTAGTACAGTGCCAGATTCATCGTAAGAACTCAACAAATGGAAGTTATTAATGTTACAAGAGGCCATGGAAGTTAAAGAAAGGCATTTACTGTATTTCAAGAGAGGAAAGGTAGGGTCGGGGGAATTTGCCAGCTGTGTTCACTAAACAAAACCTGTGGCAAAAGGATAGGAAAAAACAGGGTAAAAGGAGAATCAAGGTGGGTGATGCCCTTGGAGGGCAGAGAATTCTAATTTCTGTATTTTCAGCTGCTAGCACAAGACCTGACCCATATATTTGCTATAAATATGAATGGAAGAATACACGTTATGCAGTAGGCTTGCAGAAAAAGATCTGGGCCAAAATGTTGAAAGTAAACATTTTACAGTGAAAGGAACCTTGGAGTCAGGAGACCTGGTGCAGCCTTTTGACTGATGACCTGTTTTTATACTGGCTTCACAACTTACCTGCTGTTGGATCTTAGCAAATTACTGATACCTTGAATCTCCTCACCTGTAAAATGGGGATAACACCTACCTTACAAAATTAGTGTGAGAATTAGTACCAAGCGATTATCAAAGAGCCTGGCAGTAGTAACACGCAACAATGATAGCGCTGCAGCTGCTAACTCCTCCGTTAGGTCTTTTGTCCATACTTATGAAATGATAGGGTAAGAATATATTTTCTCCAATGCTCCAACCAGCACTGAAAAATGACACTCGGTTTGCCGAGGATAAAAGGCCCTGCCCGGCCCGAGGCACACACGCAGGTCACCTACATCGACTGCAGTCCTGGAGTCTCCACGTGCGTCGCCGAGCCACGGCGGGCGCGACCTATGCCAGGCCGTTATAGAGGCGGGGCCTAGACAGGCTGAATGTGAGACCGAGCGGAACTTCATCGAAAACCGGTCCATTCCACAATCTCTAGAGAAGAAGCTTAGAGGTTAAAAAACAAAAAACAAAAAACAAACAAACAAACAAAAATTTGCAGGGAAGCCGGAAGTGACGCACGACCGCGAGGGAGCGGAAATGACCGCAGCACGCCGGAAGTTTACTCATTTCCAAGGCGACGGCTCCACCATCGCTGCAACGGCTGGAGTCGGGACGCTGGAAAGCGACTTAGAGGAGAGGGTACTCGCCGACGGCGGCCGCCGCCACAGTGAATCGCGGGGAGTAGCAACCGAAGACGGCGGCCGCCGCACCAGCCATCGCGTGTGGAGGATAAACGGCCTGCACGGCCATCGCGGCGACCAATCCAGGGAAAGAGTTAGCGAAGGCCAGGGCTTTAGTCGTAGCGAAGACAGGGAAGGAATCCGTGAAGGCAGCGACCACCGCTGCAGGGTACCGACGGGAAGAGCAAGTGAAGACGTCCGCTTCTCCCGCAATGACTCAAGAAGGGTCAGTGAAGACCTGGGCCACCGTCGCAGTGTCTCTCAGGAGAGAGTCAGGGGAGACCGTGGCCACCGTCCCAGCAACTCTTGGGAGAGAGTAAGGGGAGACCGCAGCAGCGACGTGAGTTTAAGTGAAGTCGGAAGCCACCCCACTAGTGACTCCGGGGGAACGGTCAGAGAAGACCGCGGCCTCCATCTCAGTGGGACTTGGGAGGGAGTCAGGGAGCTCCGGGGTCCCCGAACCAGCGACTCTGGGGAGAGAGGCAGTGACGACCACAGCCGCCGCCTCAGTGGCTCTTGGGCGGGCGGAAGTGTGGATGGCGGCCGCAGCCTCAGCAGTTCCTGGGAGGAGGGGGTGAATGAAGACCGCGGCTACGTGGCCAGCGACTCCTCCGTCGTGAGCGTCAGCGAAGACGCCAGGCGCCGCCGCTTCTGGGAGAGAGAAAGCGAAGACGAAGGTTCCCGCTGCCGGGGCTCCTGGGAGAGAACGACGGAGGACGGCGTCCCCGGGCCTAGCGACGACGAGGAAGACAGCCGCTGCTGCACTGGCTCGTGGGTGACAGCGAGCGAAGACCGCCGCAGCAGCAGGGGCCTGGACTCGACTCCTCCCCGGAGTCCGAGGGGTCGCACCATGCCCGGGGTGTCCGGTTCAGGCCCCTTCACCTTCTGCACGGAGACTGCGACCCCGTGTGAGTCAGATTACTTCACTGGCCCTCATCTCTGCCACACTCCTTTTCTCACTTCAGCTCACAGGAGCTTCGCCCCTTCTGGCAGTTCCCTTTCTCACCTGTCACTCCTCATTTCCCTTAATTGATCTGTTTTCAGTAGGTCACAGAGCTGCTCACCTGGCCCCCATCCTTCCTCATTTCAGCTTTACTTCCTTTTTTATTTTTCTATCTGCGCGCATTCCTGAGACTTCGTTCCCAGCTGACATCAACTCTTGTTAAAATGTATGGACCCTTTTAAGTTCTACCGTCTCTGCAGTATTTGACTCTGGAGATAATGTTAGACTTATCTCATTTTCTTCCTTCCACTCTGCTGACTCTATCTATCTATCTATCTACCTACCTACCTATCTATCTACTTATCTACCCTGAATTTTCTTCTATCCTCTTTTTAAAACGTTGCTTTTTCCCTTTGATAGTGCCATTATTAGTGTTTTTTTCCTTGTCATGTACTATGGCTTCAACCCTAGTGACGACCCCGGAATCTGTTATTCATTCAGTCATCCAGTAAATATTTATTGAGTGCCTATTATGTGCTTTGTCTTAAGGATACGTAAGCAAAGAAGACAGGCACATTCCTTCCTTCTAGTGGGGAAGATGAATACTCAACAAGTAATTACTGGTGTGATGAATGCTATAAAGAAGAATAGAGAGCCGTTGGCTCCAGTATAGGGTGAGGTTGGGGATCAGAAAAAGCTGCCTAATACTGAGACACAGCTAACACTGAGAACTCAACTCCAGGCCTCTCACTGGAGCTGTAGACTCATATGTACAACTCCTTTCTGGAACTCTTCCATGGGCACCTCAAGATCAACACATTCAGAATATAATTTTGTATTCATATGCCCTCTCTGTCCTTTCGTGTTCGCTGTCTCAGTGGCAGTACACCACTTATGTAACTAAGCCAGACACCTTGGAGTTGTCCCGTTACTTTTCCCTTATTTCACCCACTATATCCATCCAAGTTCAATTCATCCTGCTTCCTTAATACATGTTGAATCTGTCTCCTTTTCTGTTCCTACTGCCATTCACTTGGTTGAGGGTCTCAACCTCTCTGGTGTAGACTACTGTAGATATCTTCCTACATGGTCTCCTTGAGTCTATACTCTTGCGCTTTGCTCAATGAATTCGCCTTACTGCAGCCAGCCATATACAAAGCATTACAAATCAGATCATTCTTATTCTTCTGCTTAAAATCCCTCAATGACTCCCCACTCTGCTCAAGTTCAGCAAGTTCCAGCACAGCCTGCCTCTTGTCTAATTCTAGCCTCTTTTCCTTCCACTTTATGCTTCAACAATAGGGTGGGTATTTTTATAGTTTCTTGACCTGTCCAGGATGCCTTTCCCCACATCCATTTCACCTGGCAAATTCCTGCTAATCCTTGAAGATTCATCTTAGGTGTTACCTTCTCTAGGAATCTTTTTCTGCTCTCCTTCCGTCCTACCCTAGCTAAGTTAGAAGTCTTCTGTGCTTTCATAACTTCTTATGAATATTTCTGTCATTGCTCTTACTACATTGTTTTGTAATTGTGTTTGTATATCTCTGTGAGTCCCTTGAGGATAGAGATCATGTCTTATCTTTTTATCCTTATGGTAGATACCAGATTAATGTTGAGTGGATAGATGGGTGGATGAATGAATAAATTGGAACGGAATGTGGTGAGAAAAAAGGCTGTCAAATTAGATGGAGCCAAATTATGGGAGGGCATAGACTGTCATACTGAGGGCTTGGATTTGGTTCTCTAGACTAGCAGTGGATAACCAGAAGCAGTTCAGAGTGGAGGAATGAAGTGATCAGAATAGTGTCCTTGTATACGATGGATTAGAGCGTCCCTGTATAAAATGTATTAGGGTGGGTAGAACGTCATTTGCAGTACTAATTTAAAGGAGAATAATGGAAGGCCCTGGAGGTCCAGTGGTTAAGACTCCG
Source organism: Pseudorca crassidens (assembly GCF_039906515.1). Lineage (NCBI taxonomy): Eukaryota > Metazoa > Chordata > Mammalia > Artiodactyla > Delphinidae > Pseudorca > Pseudorca crassidens. Next base: position 61,196,256 of record NC_090304.1, read on the forward strand.
TGCTTCCACTGCATGGGGCACGGGTTCGATCCCTGGTCGAGGAGCTAAGACCCCACATGCCTTACGGCATGGCCAAAATATAAAAAAACAAACATAAAGGAGAGTAATGAAGGTCTGACCTAGGGGATTAACATCATTAAACATTTACCAAGTGGTTTGGTTTTCTCGGGGTGCTTCCTTACTCTCTTTCCAGTATGCATAGATCTTAATTGTTCTTCAAAGACTTGCTTTATTTTACCTGTAATCTCTTAGGATGTTACTGTCAGGTTTTCGATTTCATCGAATTTATCCCAATAGATTTTAAAGTGTCAGTGGAAAGAAAATGTCTTAAATTCATGTCTATTCATTGTGTTATCATAGTGCCTGGCATATGGTACATGCTCAAAGGACTTTTGAGTAAAATGCATAGCATTTTGCTAAGGGTTGGTATAAGAAATGATTTCAGCTGTCAAGAAATTAACATGCTAATTGTGGAGAGAGGACATATACATAGATATAAATAGTAATACAAGGCTGCATAGATTATCTGCCAGAGGTGTTGGTGAGTTCTTTTCAAAACAATTTGAGTTCAGGAATTGTGCCTGTTTGTTTGGTTTAGGAAATGCTTTGATTGAACTATTTACTTCTTCCTTCTCCAACAACTGTCTGTTCGTGCTTAGATACTTTTATTACTTCTGGTTCACAATGCACATTAAAATATTTCACGGTACAGTAAGGCTGACAATCCAGTCTTGATGTTTGGAACATTATATTATAAAATATAAGACGCTAGAATGTATGAAGTAAAAATTGTGACCTGCCATTCCTTTCTTAGTGTAGGACATATGAGGAAGATATGAAAAATATTAGTAAAATATATCTGCCTATGTGAGATAAGGTTCTGGTAAAGTCTTTTTCACTGGAGAGTAGGCCTTTGTTACAGAGAATAGCTGGGCAGATTTCAAAATGGTTACCTCTCTCCCCCTTTACCAAAGACATGAAGTGATTTTTCTTGGTTTTTCACAGTGATAACCTGGTGGCGTTTTGAAGGTAAAATCTATGAAAATGAGGGGACCTCCTAAGACTATGGCCCCGAGGAGTTTCTTACTGTTAGGCTACTACATACCCAGTCCCCAGCAATTTGTCAAAATTACTATTTAAGTGCTTTTAGAAGCTTATGGTTCTAGTGACTTCTGCTCCAGGTAAGCTGAACTTGACTGCGTTTCTCTGTATTTGCCTGTCTCTCCAAATTCAGGGTGGCCGTTTGCCCCGAGACCTCAATTCTTTGATGAGTGCAAGAAAAGTTGTTGACTTTGTTTGTTCTGCTTTTTTCCTGTATGGATGGGGGTGACAACGTCCGTGCTCTTTACATATTAGAGCTGAAATTGAAGTCAGATTAAGATGTTAATCACAAACATCTTTGTAGTAAATTATTTGGAAAGCCAAAGTGATTTTGTACTTTCAATTCAGTCGTTGCTTTAGTCTTTTTTTAGTTTTGTAATATATTTTAAGCAATTTTGTTTTTCAGTGGGTGCCAGGAAGAAAGTGCATTTTGGTAGCATACATGATGCAGTACGCGCTGGAGATGTAAAGCAGCTTTCAAAAATAGTAGAACGTGGTACCAGCATTAATGAAGTTGACGTTCTCCATAAACTTACCCCTTTACATTGGGCAGCACATTCTGGCAGTTTGGAGGTAAGAAACTATATAAGTTATTAAACTGAGGTAAGTTTAGCGCTGTTCACAGTTTTGTAAATTTAGCAAACAGGACTGAGGCCTTATGCTAGGCACTGAAAATATTTTTCTTTTCTTTTTTTAAAAAAATTTATTTTATTGAAGTATAGTTGATTTACAATGTTGTGTTAATTTCTGCTGTACAGCAGAGTGATTCAGTTATACATTTATATACAAATATTTTTCTTTTCAGTTCAGTCTAACATTTGGGTGTTCTGGTTACCTTAGTAATAAGTTATCCTAAAACTTGGTGGTATAAAATAACTATTTGTTTATGCTCAGGAGTGAACCAAGAATTTGGATTTCAGGGACAGCTTGTCTCTACTCCATGATGTTTGGGGCTCCACCTAGAAGATTTAAAAGCCAGGGCTGGAATCTTCTGAAGGCTTGTTCATGCAGACATCTGGTAGTAGATGCTGGTTGTAGACTGCGCCCCTTGATCCCTCTCCACGGGGGTCTTTTTGTGAGGTCCCCACATGTGGGTTAGTCTGTGCTTCCTCACAGGGTGGCAGCTGGGTTCCTAAGGCAAGCATACAGGGTAACTTGCAGAGGATAACGTAATGCATACCTGGCTGTATGAAATCCTAATATTTTTGCTGTAGTTGCTTCAGATTTTTGGAAAAGAAATGGAGTATCACAGATACATTTGAAGTCCCTGAGCACCCCTCCCAGGTGTCATTTCTCTCCTTCCAACTCCAGAGATAACTATTACCCTGAATTTGGTGTTTATTATTACCATATATGTTTTATGCTGTTATTACATATGATTATATCACTGTTTTAAAGAACATGTTTTATATAAATGTCATCATATTATTTGTATCATTCTGCAGCTTGCTTTTTTTGTTCAACAATGTGTTTTTGAATTTTAACGACGTGGTTACATATATATACTCTAGTTCATTCCTTTCAGCCATGTTGTAATAGTCTATTCTTAGATGAATATCAGAATTTATCGATTTTTTTGATTGATGGATATTTCATTGGTTTCAATTTTTCACTAGTACAAGCAGTGTTTAGTGAATATTGTTATGCACAACTTCTTTTTTTATTAATTTATTTTATTGAAATATAGTTGATTTACAGTGTTGTCTTAATTTCCGCTGTATGGCAAAGTGATTCAGTTATACGTATGTATATATATTATTTTTCATATTCTTTTCCATTATAGTGTATCACAGGATATTGAATATAGTTCCCTGTGCTGTACAGTAGGACCTTGTTGTTTATCCATTCTGTATATAATAGTTTGCATCTGCTAATCCCAAACTCCCAATCCACCCTCTCCCACCCCCCTCCCCCTTGGCAACCACAAGTCTGTTCTCTATGTCTGTGAGTCTGTTTGTGTTTCATAGATAAGTTCATTTGTATGCACAACTTCTTATCCTTGGGCTGTGTGCAAAGCCAACTGGAATTTTTCTCACAATTCATGGTTGTGTGTGGGGAGCTTATTTTAGCTATTACATTTCTCCAGTCTGTAGGCTGCAGTAGGTCTATTCACTATGCAACTCTCTTTTTTCCCTGCCACACAAACAGAGTCTGCTTTCCATGAATATGGCTCCTCTGTGTGATTTCTTTGTTTGGGCTTTTCTGCTTTTTGGAACCAAATCTGGTCCAAAGAATCTCTCTGCACCAGTTTGTGTGCCCCACTTGAACTGTAGGGGTTTTTGCTTTGGCCTTTTAGTGGCTTCCTCTCACCTGGGAGAAATGTGCCTTGACGGGTCTTTCTGTGCTTGCAGCCCTGCATGGGGATTTTCTCTGGTGTTTGCTCCCACATTCCTGTTTGATCTATATTTTGGCAGCTTTCCCATCTGTTTTGTGGTTTCAGATATCTCCTAGCTTGATCAAAGATGGGGTTTTCTTGCTCTTTTTTAAATTTTTAAAATGATTTTGAAGAGAGGAGGAAATACTGATTTTACTCTGCCATATTTGAAATAAGATAGGACTTGTTGCTATACCATTTATTTCATCTCTTTCCTGGGATCTTTTCAGCTTCTCTGATTAACCTACCCTGCCTTCTCTAAAATTAGTGGTTTTCTTTATGCTTTTGCCAATGGGTGTCTCTCTTCAACTTTACACTCTCTCTCCAGGCCATTTTTAGACTTCCTTGGCTTAATCACTTCTACATAATAATTCATTGATTCGCTTTCTCTCCAGAATTTGAATTCTGGTTTCTGCATCCGGCGCTTATCAACAGCTCATACATATCTGACTGGCATCTTAAATTTAGTTGGTCTAAAACTAAACTGTTATTCTTTTCCCTCCCTTTCTTAGTTTTCCAGGCTAATGTCCTTTGCATCATATTGAGTTGTGTCAGGATTTTACAGAAGCAAAACACAGTATCAGCATTTGTCTAGGTCAAGTGCTTCATGATGCACATTGATGTAGTGAGAACTGATCCCTAAGTCAGTTGATTCTGTTCCATCTTTGTCTCTCAAATTTGTCCTTTACACCTTCATAGCCACTGCCTTAGAGCTACTTGATTTCCTTCTTTCCTCTCTTGTCTACTTCTAGTTCATAACGGGCATACAAAATTATTGCTCTAAAACAAAAATCTGCTATTACTTAAAACCTTCCTTAAGTCCCTGTAGTGACTCTCTATACCCTGTAGGATGAAGTTTAAGCTATTTAATATGGTAGACTTACCTCTCCAACCTCATCTCCCATCAGACTTGTTTCATGTTGCAGTACTGGTGACTACTCTCATTTCCCAAACTAGTCCACTGTTTCATATTATCATAGACTGTGTACATGCCGTTTCATCTGGCTGGTCTCACCTCTTCCCAGTGGTTAGCTTGTTGAAATCCAGGTCAGGTAGCACCCACTTGGCAGGGCCTTCTGTGTTTCCCCCCTCAGTATCCTCCAACTAGCAACTTTTCCCTCAATTTTATACACATTTAAAAAATTGTATTTATCACATTGAATTGCATTCTCTGTTAGATATTTTTTAATATTCTTTTATAAAAAAAATAGTTATTTATTTGTTTTTTATTTATTTGTCTGTGCCGGGTCTTAGTTGCAGCATGCGGGATATAGTTCCCTGACCAGGGATTGAACCCGGGCCCCCTGAATTGGGAGCACGGAGTCTTAACCACAGGACCACCAGGGCAGTCCCTCTCTGTTAGATTTTGAGCTCTTTGGGGCCTCCCTGGTGGCGCAGTGGTTGAGAGTCCGCCTGCCGATGCAGGGGACACGGGTTTGTGCCCCGGTCCGGGAGGATCCCACATGCTGCGGAGCGGCTCGTCCCGTGAGCCATGGCCGCTGAGTCTGCGCGTCCGGAGCCTGTGCTCCGCAACAGGAGAGGCCACAACAGTGAGAGGCCCGCGTACCGCAAAAAAACAAAAATAAAAACAATAGATTTTGAGCTCTTTGAAGGTACCATTTGGATTTTATTTATCTTTTTTCCCACAGCATCTAGCATAGTGTCTGGCATATTAGAGTCACATTGCGGGTTCCCAATAAATGTTTGTTGTATTGATGAATTTGTTGAATTAAATTTATATTTTTACTGTATAGCATAGTGCATAGCAGCTGTTCAAGAAATGTTTGTTAAATTTTAACAAAAATAAATCTAAATCAAAAGGTTTTGGCGACTTTCTACTTTCCCATTTGAGGATCATCTCCTAATTCTCTACTTGAGTACTGCATTAATACCTTTACATTTTGTTATCCTTTCTGAAATTTCTTAAGACTCATGGTACTATGTTGGTAGTATAAAATGATCACTAAATTAACAGCTGGTGAAAATTGTGCTTTGTTAGACTTCATTTTTTTTCTCCTGTCAGATGAAATCAGCTTTTGAGCCCCTGTAGTAAACTTTTATTTCAGATATACTTTGCACCTTCAGAATTTTCTTTTTTTTTTAAATTCTGTCTCTTTATTTTCTATTTGATGAATCATTGTCATCATATTTTTGTTTGATTCATTAAACATAAATTTTTAAAAATTAATTAATTTATTTGGCTGCATTGGGTCTTCATTGCTGCATGCGGGCTTTCTCTAGTTGCAGCGAGCGGGAGCTACTCTTTGTTGCAGTGCGCAGGCTTTTCATTGTGGTGGCTTCTCTTGTTGCGGAGCCCAGGCTCTAGGTGTGCGGGCTTCAGTAGTTGTGGCACGTGGGCTCAGTAGTTGTGGTGCACAGGCTTAGTTGCTCCACAGCATGTGGGATCTTCCTGGACCAGGGCTCCAACCGGTGCCCCCTGCATTGGCAGGGGGGTTTTTAACCACTGTGCTAACAGGAAAGTCCCAACATAAATTCTTTAAAAAATAATTTCTTTTAGTTCTCTAAAGCTATATGTAATAGCTGCTTTGAAGTCTTTCTGAGCTGAGCATCTGGGCCCTCTCAGAGATGGTTTCCTTTTTTTTCTTTTTTGTCCACACCTCATGGCATGTGGGATCTTTGTTCCCTGACCAGGGATGGGACCTGTGCCCACTGCATTGGAAGTGTGGAGTCTTAACCACTGGACCGCCAGGGAAGTACCTCAGAGATGGTTTCTATCGATTCCTTTTTATTCCTGTGTATGTGTTATACATTCTTGTTTTCTTTGTATGTCTCATAATTTTTTAGTTTGGACATTTTGAAAACTGGACATTTTATTTTTTGCAGTGCTTAGTATTTATTAGGTGCCTTGAGTTTTGGTATGTATTGACAAAGTATATTGTCTATTCCTCACAATAACTTTGATATTAGAATTCTTTTTTAAAAAATTTTATTGAAGTATAGTTGATCTACAATGTGTTAATTTCTGCTGTACAGCAAAGTGACTCAGTTATACATATATATATATCCTTTTTATTTAATATTTATTTATTTATTCTAGCCTGCGTTGGGTCTTTGTTGCTGCGCACGGGCTTTCTCTGGTTGTGGCGAGTGGGGGCTATTCTTCGTTGCGGTGCGTGGGCTTCTCATTGCGGTGGCTTCTCTTGTTGCGGAGCATGGGCTCTAGGCATGGGGGCTTCAGTAGCTGTGGCACAGGGGCTTAGTTGCTCCACGGCATGTGGGATCTTCCCAGACCAGGGATAGAACCCTTGCCCCCTGCAGTGGGAGCGTGGCGTCCTAACCACTGGACTGCCAGGAAATTCCCCTCTTGTTTTTATTTTTAAGCCTGGCTTCATAGGGGTCACCCCTGGGTCAGCATAGCTTAGTGATCAGCCAGTGATTAATCAGAGGTTGTGCCTAAATACCTTGAGCCAGTAAGGAGTCCATCTTTTGCTGATAGATCTGTGTGTGGTTTGGGGAATGTTTCCAAAGTCCAAGCAGTTTACAAGTCAGCCTGGCTTTTTTTTTTTTTTTTTCCCCCTGTGTTTTCAAGGCCTTATGTCTAGCCAAGAATGTCTAGCCAACTTGGGACCTCTTCAGTCTTTCCTGAGTATGAGTGACTTTGTACATGTACACAGCTTTTTATATCACAAGGGATAAGTGGAATCTTAGCAAGGCCCACTTTGGCGGTCTCATTTCTTGTATTTTTCTGTCAATTTTCTAGGTGGTTTTTAGTTTTGTTGTTTGCCCCAACAAGTATCATGACTTCAGGCTAGCTCTGATGTTGGCTTTCCTAAATTGTTGCCACTGAGGATTAGAATTGTTTTTGAAAATGTGCCTGGGCATGGACTTTTCAGTCCCTCCAGCAGGGCAGTGGAGCTGTCCACCTGGGTAGAACTTATGCATCATGACGCTACGGGTAAGGATCCTTGTAGTCCCAGGCTACTCTGCCACGGGCTCTCTCTGTTCTAACTGAGAATCAGTAGATTTTTCTTGAATAAATGCTTCTCATTTTGTTGTATGCCTTCCAGAGTCTTTAAATGGTTTTTTTTTGGCCACACCACGTAGCATGTGTGATCTTAGTTCCCCAACCAGGGATCAAACCCGTGCCCCCTGCAGTGGAAGGTTGGAGACCTAACCACTGGACTACCAAGGAATTCCCTAAATGGTTGTTTTTGACAACTTTGTCTAGCTTTGTCATTGCTTCTTCGGGGAGGATTTACCAACCTCCTCACTTAGTCATTTCTGAAGACCTGCTGATTGGTCAGTTGATTTTTGACAAAGATGCAGAGGCAATCTAATGGAGAACAGAGAGTATTTTTATTAAATGGTGCTGGCACAGTTGGACAGTCATACGTAAGAAAATGAGCCTCAACTCATACTTGGTACCATATGTAAAAATGTACTGAAAGCAGATGATAAACAAATGTAAAACTTAACCTTCTAAAACTTCTAGAAGAAAACATTGGAGAGAATCTTTGCAAATCATAAATATGACTAAGAACTTGTAGCCAGAATATATGAGACTCTTACAATTCAGTAGTAAGAAAACAACCCAATTAAAAATGGGCAAATGACTTCATTAGACACTTTCTCAAAGAGGACGTGTGGATGATAATGAGCACATGAAAAAAGTGTTCAACATCATTAGCCATTAGGGAAATGCAAATTAAAACCACAATTAGGTGTCACTACACACCGGTTAGTATGGCAAAACAAAAACAAAAACATAACCCAGAGAAATGATAATACCAAGTATTGACAAGGATATGGAGCGACTAGAACTCTCATACACTGCTGGTAGAAATGTAAAATGGTACAGTCACTTTGGAAAACAGTTTGGCAGTTTCTTATAAAGTTAAACAACATATACTTACCTGTGTCCCAGAAATCTCACTTCTGCATATTTACCCCGGAGAGATAAATAACTTGTACACGAATGTTTACAGTGGTTTTATTCTCCAGTACCTGTACAGTGTTAGCATATAGTTGGTTCTCCATAAATATTTGTTGAGTAAATGAATGACTTACTGTGATTATTAGTGAGGTTCAACTCTACCCCTCCCTATATTTTATTGGCCATTAATCTCCATGACAGGCAAATGATACCTAAATGATTAGCCTTTTCAAAAAATGATATCACAATGATTGATGTGACAGTGTATCCCAATGATACAATCAATTCTTTTATAAAGAAAGAAACTTCTTTAAGGTAGAATCTACAAACTTGAATATATAAAGAGAGTAACACTATATGCGTCACAGACCTCTAGTACTGAATTATATTGAGACTTAAGTTAATTAAAAAAAATCTTAAATGAAGATGTGTTTTACTCCCTCACTTTGTTTAATATGCCACTTATTTTCTTAGAAAGTATCATCAGAATTACAGTGTCTTCTCTGATACAGAAGTTTCTGGACCCATTTAAAGATCTATGGCAGAGATTGTAAATTGGCAGCTGTTGAGTGAATTTGACCACAGATGTGTTTTGTTTGGCTTGCAGAGTATTGGTCAAACGTAAGATATGGACCAGCATTTCACTCACTGCAAAAACTGGCTAGAATTGAGTAGTATTTCACCTTATGGACAGGGAATGTGGTCTCCAGTTTGCCATAGCTCCTACCACTCCATATTGTTTACCCAACAGTAAGGTCAAATGTGGGTTACCATATCATTGTGCTTGTGCTTTTGTTTTTCTTATACCCGGCCCCCTCATTCACTTATGATGCTTCTCAGGCTGTAGTATTTCATGATGATAGACTAACTTTAAAGATATAAAAATGTTAAAAATATCTGCTAACATGGTTAACATGGGTATTTTCTTAACGTAGTGTCTTCATTGGCTCCTCTGGCATGGAGCTGATCTCTCACGAGCAACCATGAGAGGTTGGACAGCAGCTCACATAGCTGCCATCAGGGGACAGGATGCTTGCATGCAGGTAATAATAACTTTGGTTACTTTTTTTAAAAATTCAATAAGTTTAATTACTTTAGCATAGTTCTGTTGGGCTATTGCCTTTATTCTAATAATTTGATCCCATAGACTTAGTAGTTCTGTGTTCTAAACAAAAACTTACTGGATTCCAGGACTCATATTTTGGTACCAACTGTCACTCAGACAGATTGTATAAGATCGGAAATTATATTATCTCTAAAGCAGTTGGCTATCTGTTTGGGTTGTTTTAAGGGATGTCATAGTCATGCCCAGATTATCTTCTTTATAGCTTGCCATGCCTAAAATTCCTCATTTAATGTATTTTCTGGCCAGAGTTATACATTAATATGTGGCAGGATCTAGTTTATTAGAGTAAATAGACTTAATCAATGTTGTGAAATGGACTGGAGCTTCGAGGAATACAAAATCATATAAGCAAACAGTCCCTGCCTATAAGAAGCCTGAGATTCTATTGGGAATGACAGTAGCTTTACTCAGTGAGTTACAAAACAGTACAAATCACAGTCTCTGAGTAAGGTTCTCATGAAAAGTATAGATGAGAAAAACTGTAGAACTTAAGAGAAGATAAGGGAATCATAAATGGAGGAAATGAAACTTCAGCTAATCCTAAAAGAATAGGTCGATTTTAAAAAGATAAGTAGTGAAGAAGCATTGTAGGTAGGGACGGTGTCAGGAGCAAATAAAAATAATGATTTTAATTTATTGAGCACTTTTTATGTGTCAATCACCGTCTCCCATGCATCACTTCATTTAATACAATAATCTTATGAGTTTCCCTTCATGTAGATTAGGAAACAGATTCAGAGAGTTAAGTTTGTTGCTTAAGTTAGTGACAAAGCCAGGGTTTGAACCCAGACTTTGTCCCATTAACCTTTATGCCGTAATTCTATGTGAAATCTTTGAATTGGAAAAATGAAGTGTGTTCAAGGAATATACCATTATATGAGTTTGACTGAGTGTAGATGATTTGTTCTGAACTAAGTTTAGATAAAGCCAGACTTGTAAAATGTCTTAGGAATAGAATAAAGATTCATTTGTATAGGAAAGAGAATTTTATATGTATACTATACACATGTATATATGTGTATATATATGTATATACACACACATACATACATACACACACACATGCACATAGACATTAACAGGGGAATGTAGTAATGAAAACAATATTTCAGGAAATTATTCTAGCAAGATGTATCCAGGATTATGTAGGATGAAGAGGGTGTTTGGAAGCAAAATAATCAGAGACTTTTGATATTATCACTAACCATAGAGGGTGAGATTAGTTGGTGGCAGTGGGAAACAAAGAAAATTATTTAAAACATCTTGCATAGCAGGCATTGGCAAAGTAGTGAGACTGTAAGGTTTTGAGTCAGAACGACAGATAATTATGGCACTATAGATAGGGACATCTGAAAGGCAGGGGAGGTTCGGGAGGAAGGATGTTGAGTTCAACTTTGGCCCATGTTGAGTTTAAGGTGCCTATAGGTCATTCGGGTGCCGAAGGACAGGGCAGTTGAAAAGGACACTGGTGACAAAGATTTCAGGAGTAATAAAGCTTAGAGAAGAGTACAGAGTACTGAGGATTGAATGGTGAAAAATGTTACTAGTAGGGATGGGAGGAAGCAGCGAAATGAGTAAGGAGTTCAGAGGAGAAAGAGAGATAGAGAGTCAGGACCCATTAGCGCTGTGCAAATGAAGGAAGAAGTTGAAGTCAGGCAGAGTATCACTTACAGAATAAAACTAAGGGGAATAGCACTTAAGGAAATGCCATTGAACTAGCGAACTCTCTATAGGGAGAGGTTGGCTATATTTCTATGCAGTGATAGGGACAGCACCCAATTTGCAGGTGGATTTGAAGTCGAGGCATTGAGGTATTTGAAAAGTAGGCAGTGAAAGAAAGGAGCAAATACAATAGTAACTTAAGGGGATATCAGGGTCAAATGAAGCTTTACTTGTTGCTTTCCTTCCTCTAAGCATTAGTTTAACCCACTCCCTCTCCCTTGATTGTCCTTCTGTTCCCCAAAGTGATCTCTTCATTCTTAGAGCTTTTGTGATGCTTTGGGGTACTATACTTTGTAGTTGTTACTTACCAAGGACTGCTTTGTGTAGTTGATTGTCTTTGTCTCTACATGTGTCCTAATTCCCTAAGTTGATATATCTTCATATTCTTTGTAGTGACATAGTAAGCACTCAGTATATGGTTTGTGATGATTATTGACTAGTTTGTTAATGGGAGTCAGGCAAAATCATGGATACTGTTCTTCCTAAAACTCTTGGGAGGAATTATGACTAAGTAAACTTTTGCTGAGATGCTGGTAAATATAGCCTGGTTAAAAGAAAAAAAATCTGAGGGAGATAAAACTGAAAAATATTTGCTAATAATTTTTTAAACCAATTACTCTGTATATTATATAAAGGGGTGTGTTGTGTATATGATATAACCCATATACAGAAATTGGGCCAATTGTAAATTCAGATGGAATCTCCTCAGATGCCGTTAGAATTTTGATTTGGAGGTTAGAACTGGTTACTTTAGTAATGAAATCCTTTTATTGTATTCAAAACCCAGTTAATAAAAGATTCTGCTTTTGAAATAGAGGAAGTTTAAATTTCAATTTTATTAGCTTAGCATTAAATTATTTAACTTAGTGGTTGTTAATCTGTGCTCATGAAAAGTTTGTTTTATAAATTGTATGTACATGCTCAAATCAGAATGTGAAATTGGGTATACATGTCTCCTAGGCAATGTTAAAAAGGATCTCAAGCATTTTCTTAGGACTAGCTAAGAATTTCTCACACTTTGTGTGTAGCACACATGTAAGAATTTACATAATAGCTTAGCTATAGGTTAACAAATTCCTTGCCTTTAAATAATCTGCATCTGCATTTATGATTTAACATCTATCTTCATATAAACTCATTTTTATGTCTCTACTTTCAGACTCTTATAATTAATGGAGCTAATCTGGCAGCTCAAGATGATCGTGGATGCACTCCTTTACACCTTGCGACAACACACGGACATTCTTTCACTTTACAAATAATGCTCCGAAGTGGAGTGGTGAGGGATTCCTGTTAATAAGTGAGAATGTATAATGATATGGACTATAGTCCATACAGTCCATATCATATGGACTAACATTTGGTAGTCTGGTTATCTCTTCCTGACTTTGTAAATCCCTTATGTGACTTTGAGGAAGTAATTTGATCTCTCTCTTTAGCTTTTCTATCTTTAAACATGGGAGCAATAATTTAGATAAATCATCAACAACAACAAAAAAAACAGCTTAATGGTACAAAATATTTCAGAGGCTATGAATTCTTCATGTTAGTTCAGAGTTTAACAGGGAAGATTCTGAAGCTTCCAGACACATCTTAACCAGGGATTGTAAATCTTTCTGACTTGCTGTGTGTTTACCTGTTTGGTAACTCTTATTTCATACACTAATTTAGAAAGTGATTTATATCTCCAGAAATTTCATTTATTGTGATATTTATTTTTAATATTACCCAGTGGCTGTAAAAAGTAACTTCTTATAAGAGTTAAATATTTTTTCATTAACTCTTTGGTTATGCTCCCAAGGATAATATTTGATCATTTGAATCCATCTCTTTCATTTTATTGGTCAGGAACTTGTGACCAGTAAAATGACTAGTTAAGTTCCTTTTTAAAAAGAACCGATTTTTATGTGGCTAGTTATGTTCTTTTTTAAAAGACTTTATAATTTCATTTGTATATTATTAGCTCATATGTTCAAATCAGTGGTTGCAGTAAATATTTCTATGATATTTAGTGTTTGCCTTATAGTTTTAAGGACAGCCTCCAATTCTCATTTGCAGAATTAAGCTGCTAGACTTAGTGTTTCCCCTACAAAACGTAAAAGAACTGAGTCCTTGTGAATGTTACCTCTAGGATCCCAGCGTGACTGATAAGAGAGAGTGGAAACCTGTGCATTATGCAGCTTTTCATGGGCGGCTTGGCTGTCTGCAACTTCTCATTAAATGGGGATGTAGCATAGAAGATGTGGACTACAATGGAAACCTTCCAGGTATTCGCAAAAGCAAATATTTTGTTTTTCTATTAATGTAAACTTTAACAATGTTTGATCATGTTTAAGAAATTTGAACTGTCATCATTCTGATATTTCCTAACAAAACTAAAGTAGTAAATATGTTGACATGAACATTTTTTATCTTATATTATGTCTATGTTATGTACCCATCATGTGACTGATTTTTTTTTCTGGAACCATATTAGCAAAAGAGAAATATCCAAAATTAAACTTGGATTTACTCTTCCCACCAGCTGTTTCCCTCATCTACTCTCTAGTGTTATTGTTTTTTAACTTCATATGTCTCTTCCCCACAGATTACTTAAAAAAGTAATAGTACAGATAGTGGACACTAGTGTATTTGAGTTAATTTGCTAATTGCAGTTGTCTAGCCTGCGGTCAACTAGCCAGCTGAGACCTATACTCTTAAGTACCCTGTCTTCTTCTAAGAGGTGCTGTAGAAGTTCAGAAGAGAGTTAGACCACAGTGAGATTGGTTACTGAAACAATACTTGAACTATGTCTTAAAGGAATCTTAGGTAGCAAACAAATGAAGGGGAAGTCCAGGCAAAATAATCACTTTGATTATTAAAAACTCCCTAGATCCCAGTGGATCTCTGATTACTTAGCTTGGCATGCTGGGCCTTCATAATTTGGCTCTGACTTTCCTCCCTGCCCTCATCTTCCATCCCTTGACACTGCTATCTTGGATCATTTTGCTTCTTTCTGAAGGACATCCTTTAGTGTTCATTTAGTGAAGGTTTGTTGGTATGACCCTCTCGATTTTTGTGTATCTGGAAGTAACTCTTTTACTCTCAGTCTTTTTAAAAAAAATTTTATTTTTGACATATACATACAGAAAAACGCCCAATCCAGATGCACAGCTCACTAAATTTTCACAAGTGAACACTTCTCTGTGACCATTAGCTAAATCAAGAAACGGGGTAGTCTCCTTTGTGTCCTCTTTCTAGTTACTGCCAACTTCCAAAGTTAATCACTACCTTGACTTCCAACATAAAAATTAGTATTGTTTTTTTTCTGAACTCCATGGAATAAAATAATACACTGGTGTCCGTTTGTGTGTGGCTTCTTTTGACTTTCCAAAGTGGTTGTTATCAATTTATACACCCACAGGCAGTGTTTAAGGCTTTCAGTTACTCCACTTTCTCATCAGCACTTGACACTATCAGTTTTTTTAGTTTTCGTCATTCTTTTGAGTGTATAGTAATATCTCATTGTGGTTGTAATTTGAATTTTCTCTGATGACTAGAGATGTAGAACATCATTTCATATGATTAATGGCTGTTTAGTTATTTTCTTCTGTGAAATACCAGTTTGAAGCTTCTGCACTTCTTTTTTTTTTTAACTATACGCGGGCCTGTCACTGTTGTGGCCTCTTCTGCTGTGGAGCACAGGCTCCGGACGCGCAGGCTCAGCGGCCATGGCTCATGGGCCCAGCCGCTCCGCGGCATGTGGGATCTTCCCTGACCAGGGCACGAACCCATGTCCCCTGCGTCGGCAGGTGGACTCTCAACCACTGCGCCACCAGGGAAGCCCTGCATTTTTTTTTTTTTTTTATTGAGTTGTTCCTCTTTTTTTCTAATTGAGTTGTAGGGGTTCTTTATATATTCTAACCACAAGCTCTTTGTCACTTACATGTGTTGCAAATATCTTTTCCTTTTAAGTATCCTTTCCATTCTATTGTCTTGCCTTTTCATTCTTTTAAGATATCTTTTGATGAACAGAAGTTTTCATTTTACTGTAGTCCAGTTTAATAAGCTCTTCCTTTATGGTTAGTACTTTCTGAATCCTGTGAAAAAAAAAGTAAGGAAAGACTTTTTTTAACAGGATTCAGAAAGTCTTCATTTCATGAAGACACTCTTTTATATTATCTTCTAGGAATTTTATTATTTTATTTTCACATTTCCACCTGGAATTGACTTTTCTTCAATACAAGGTAGGGGGGAATTTCATTTTTATTTAGTTCTTTATTGAATTTGCCTGATCACTTTGTTAGTCTCTTGTTGCCCGCTCATTGAAAAAAAAATCAACTTTTATTTCCTTAAACATGTATAATTATTTTATAACCATGTGTAGTATATTTTTTAATAGTATAAGGTAGAGGTTAAGAATGTGGCCTCAGGACTAGACTGCTTATATTCAGACCTCTCTGTTAAAAACTATTAATTCAAAATTTATTAAGCATCTGTGTGTCAGTCCCTAGGTGCTGGGGATATCACTGCAAATAAAACAGACAAAAGTCTCTGCCTTTGTGTGTGGTGAGGTGGGAGACAGACAATAATAAAAATGAATTAACAGAATATATATTGTATTAAATAGGGATATGTGTTTAGATTAAATAGCAAAGGGGAGTAGAGTGTTACAGGGGATGAAGTTTGAAATAGGGTAGTCAGGGAAGCCTTCACTGAAGAGGTGACATTTGGGTGAAGACTTGGAGTTGAGGGAGCAAGTCTTGATATCCTGGGGGACGAACATTTTAGGAAGATGTAACAGCAATGTGTAAAGTTCCTGAGGCAGGGTCATGCCTTGCGTATTTGAGTAACAGCAAGTCAGTGTGGTTGGAACAGAAGTGAGGGTGTAATAGATGATGAGGTCAGAGAGGTAACAAGAGCCATTGAAGCATTTTGAGCGTGGGAGTGACATGATCTATGTTTAAAACCATCATTTTGGCTATTGTGTTTATAATACTAGATTGTAGTGAGGGTGTGGGCGTGAGTGGTTAGGAGCTTGATGCAATAATTTAGGTTACTGTTTGGTTGGACTAGATAATGAGAAGTAATTGGGGTCTGTGTATCTTTTACAGATAGAGCCAGTAAGATTTGCTGATTGATTAGATGTGGGGAGTGACAGAAATGGGAGTCAAGGATGGCTCCAGGGTTTTTGGCTTGACCTTCATGGAAAGGAGAGCATTTCCATTAACTGAGATGGAGAAAGCTGTGTAAGGAATATGTATGCAAAAAGGGTAAGGAGTTCAGTTTTTGACCTGTTAAGTTTGAAATGCCTATGATACATTTCATGTATATGATGAGTAAGCAGTTAGAGGAGTCTGAACTTTCAGAGGGAGTTTTTTAGTGGAAGGTTCAGCTGAGAAAGTGTACACTGTCATGTGCTAACTACTTGTGGACATTGTTACTTAATTGATTCTCCTGAGTTTTACTGGTGACTTGGGCACTGCCCTACTTCTCCAGAGCCAAGATTTGTATACAAATTGGAGTCTTTCCCAAATAGTCACTTCTCAAGAGGTGTAAAGGCTCTCTTGTTCTTTGTGATCATTGCCTCTAAGCTTGTAATACCCCAGAACGATTCCTGTTTTTTGCAGCTTTTGGGTTATGGCTGTCCCTCAATCTGATTCATTATATTGATATTTTCTTTCAGGGATTCCTTAACATTTCTTGTCTGTTCGTGGTGTTCTTGTCTGTTTTTCTTGTCCTTTATGGCTTTAAAAAATATCTTTCTATTATTTTCAAGAATTTAAGAGAAGAAATGGTGAGATAGTATGTGTGCTTAGTCTGCAGTTTTGATCTAGTCTTCTTGTTTATAATAAAAATAATGTTTATGAAAAAGTGACAAAATACATAGTGATAAAAATAACATCACCCCTATTTGCATAGTGACTATTTTGGTTTATTTCTTCCACTTTTTTCCAAAATATTAAGATAAATTTATCTATCTAGCACCTATATTACATAGAAGGCATTTTTTTCATATAATTATAAGCTGCGCAGTTGGGATTTCACTTTCCAAGAGAATTGTCTGAGACCTGCTCTTTGGTGACCCTCACTTGGCCTCTCTACATTCACAGTAAGTGTAGCTATTCAACCATTTAATCTACTGCTGTGGCTTGACTAGAAGGCTGACTGAGTAAGGACATGTAAGCTGGAAAAATGGTCTGTTATCCTTGCATCCAGAGTACATCTCTGTTATATAGGATAGGGATAGTTGTCTCCCTAGGAGGTTTAGAGTTAATGTGTTGTTTCTTTTTTCAAGATATTTTATTGTCAATTTAAAATTAAATTATTATTATTTTTTCTCTCACCTATAGTTCACTTAGCAGCCATGGAAGGCCACCTTCACTGTTTTAAATTCCTACTCAGTAGAATGAGCAGTGCCTCCCAAGCTTTGAAAGCCTTCAATGATAATGGAGAAAATGTATTGGACTTAGCCCAGAGGTTCTTTAAGCAGAACATTTTACAGTTTATCCAGGGGGCTGAGTATGAAGGAAATGATCCAAAAGATCAAGAAAGTAAGTAATAAACCTGAAGTGTTTTAGCATTTAATAAGTAGAATAAATGGAGGAGGAAAAGAAAGGAGTTATAAGACATGTTATATTAAAATATGTTATGTATCATTGTCCACACATTCATCCAGATTCTCTTCTTTATATGAAATATTTTAAGCAGAAATATAGAGAGATTAATGTAATATAATGAACACTTCTTTTTTTTTAACATCTTTATTGGAGTATAATTGCTTTACAATGGTGTGTTAGTTTCTGCATTATAACAAATTGAATCAGCTATACATATACATATATCCCCATATCCCCTCCCTTTTGCGTCTCCCTCCCACCCTCCCTATCCCACCCCTGTAGGTGGACACAAAGCAGCGAGCTGATCTCCCTGTGCTATGCGGCTGATTCCCACTAGCTATCTGTTTTACATTTGGTAGTGTATATATGTCCATGCCACTCTCTTACTTCGTCCCAACTTACCCTTACCCCTCCCCGTGTCCTCAAGGCTGTTCTCTATGTCTGTGTCTTTATTCCTGTCCTGCCCCTAGATTCTTCAGAACCATTTTTTTTTTAGGTTACATATATATGTGTTAGCATACGCTATTTGTTTTTCTCTTTCTGACTTACTTCACTCTGTATGACAGTCTCTAGGTCCATCCACCTCACTACAAATAACTCAATTTCATTTCTTTTTATGGCTGAGTAATATTCCATTGTATATATGTGCCACATCTTCTTTATCCATTCATCTGTCGACGGGCACTTAGGTTGCTTCCATGTCCTGGCTATTGTAAATAGTGCTGCAATGAACATTGTGGTACATGACACATTTTGAATTACGGTTTTCTCAGGGTATATGCCCAGTAGTGGGATTGCTGGGTCGTATGGTATTTCTATTTTTAGTTTTATAAGGAACCTCCATACTGTTCTCCATAGTGGCTGTATCAATTTACATTCCCACCAGCAGTGCAAGAGGGTTC
Organism: Pseudorca crassidens; assembly: GCF_039906515.1. Classification (NCBI taxonomy): domain Eukaryota; kingdom Metazoa; phylum Chordata; class Mammalia; order Artiodactyla; family Delphinidae; genus Pseudorca; species Pseudorca crassidens. Next base: position 61,214,974 of record NC_090304.1, read on the forward strand.
CCTTTTCTCCACACCCTCTCCAGCATTTATTGTTTGTAGATTTTTTGATGATGGCCATTCTGACTGGTGTGAGGTGATACCTCATTGTAGTTTTGATTTGCATTTCTCTAATGATTAGTGATGTTGAGCATCCTTTCATGTGTTCGTTGGCAATCTGTATATCTTCTTTGGAGAAATGTCTATTTAGGTCTTCTGCCCATTTTTGGATTGGGTTGTTTGGTTTTTTGATATTGAGCTGCATGAGCTGCTTATAAATTTTGGAGATTAATCCTTTGTCAGTTGCTTTGTTTGCAAATATTTTCTCCCATTCTGAGGGTTGTCTTTCGTCTTGTTTATGGTCTCCTTTGCTGTGCAAAAGCTTTTAAGTTTCATTAGGTCCCATTTGTTTAGTTTTGTTTTTATTTCCATTTCTCTAGGAGGTGAGTCAAAAAGGATCTTGCTGTGATTTACGTCATAGAGTATTCTGCCTATGTTTTCCTCTAAGAGTTGTATAGTATCTGGCCTTATATTTAGGTCTTTAATCCATTTTGAGTTTATTTTTGTGTATGGTGTTAGGGAGTGTTCTAATATCATTCTTTTGCATGTAGCTGTCGAGTTTTCCCAGCACTACTTATTGAAGAGGCTGTCTTTTCTCCATTGTATATTCTTGCCGCCTTTATCAAAGATAAGGTGCCCATATGTGCGTGGGTTTATCTCTGGGCTTTCTATCCTGTTCCACTGATACCTAGTTTTCTTTTTGTGCCAGTACCATGCTGTCTTGATTACTGTAGCTTTGTAGTATAGTCTGAAGTCCGGGAGCCTGATTCCTTCAGCTCCATTTTTCTTTCTCAAGATTGCTTTGGCTCTTTGGGGTCTTTTGTGTTTCCATACAAATTGTGAGATTTTTTGTTCTAGTTCTGTGAAAAATGCCATTGGTAGTTTGATAGGGATTGCATTGAATCTGTAGATTGCTTTGGGTAGTATAGTCATTTGACAATGTTGATTCTTCCAATCCAAGAACATGGTATATCTCTCCATCTGTTTGTGCCATCTTTAATTTCTTTCATCATTGCCTTATAGTTTTCTGCATACAGGTCTTTTACCTCGTTAGGTAGGTTTATTCCTAGGTATTTCATTCTTTTTGTTGTGGTAAATGGGAGTGTTTCCTTAGTTTCTCTTTAAGATTTTTTGTCATTACTGTATAGGAATGCAAGAGATTTCTGTGGTTTAATTTTGTATCCTGCTACTTTACCAAATTCATTGATTAGCTCTAGTAGTTTTCTGGTAGCATCTTTAGGATTCTCTACGTATAGTATCATGTCATCTGCAAACAGTGACAGTTTTACTTCCTTTCCAATTTGGATTCCTTTTATTTCTTTTTCTTCTCTGATTGCTGTGGCTAAAACTTCCAAAACTATGTTGAATAATAGTGGTGTGAGTGGGCAACCTTTTCTTGTTCCTGATCTTAGTGGAAATGTTTTCAGTTTTTCACCATTGAGGATGATGTTGGCAGTGGGTTTGTCATATATGACCTTTATTATGTTGAGGTAAGTTCTGTCTGTGCCTACTTTCTGGAGGGTTTTTATCATAAATGGGTGTTGAATTTTGTCGAAAGCTTTCTCTGCATCTACTGAGATGATCATATGGTTTATATCCTTCAGTTTGTTAATATGGTTTATCACATTGATTGATTTGCATATATTGAAGAATCCTGGCATTCCTGGGTTAAACCCCACTTGATCATGGTGTATGATCCTTTTAATGTGTTGTTGGATTCTGTTGGCTAGTATTTTGTTGAGGATTTTTCCATCTATGTTCATCAGTGATATTGGCCTGTAGTTTTCTTTCTTTGTGACATCTTTGTCTGGTTTTGGTATGAGGGTGATGGTGGTCTCGTAGAATGAGTTTGGGAGTGTACCTCCCTGTGGTATATTTTGGAAGAGTTTGAGAAGGATAGGTGTTAGCTCTTCTCTAAATGTTTGATAGAATTCGCCTGTGAAGCCATCTGGTCCTGGGCTTTTGTTTGTTGGGAGATTTTTTTTTTTTTTTTGGAGGTACGCAGGCCTCTCACTGTTGTGGCCTCTCCCATTGCGGAGCACAGGCTCCAGACGTGCAGGCTCAGCAGCCATGGCTCACGGGCCCAGCCACTCCGCGGCATGTGGGATCTTCCTGGACTGGGGCACGAACCCATGTCCCCTGCATCGGCAGGCGGACTCTCAACCACTGCGCCACCAGGGAAGCCCTGTTGGAAGATTTTTTATCATAGTTTCGATTTTAGTGCTTATGATTGGTCTGTTTGTTTTCTGTTTCTTCCTGGTTCAGTGTCAGAGGGTTGTGCTTTTCTTAGAATTTGTCCATTTCTTCCAGGTTGTCGATTTTACTGGCTTATAGTTGCTTGTAGTAATCTCTTATGGTCCTTTGTATTTCTGCAGTGTCAGTTGTTATTTCTCCTTTTTCATTTCTAAGTATATTGATTTGAGTCTTCTCCCTATTTTTCTTTATGAGTCTGGCTAATGGTTTATCTATTTTGTTTATCTTCTCTAAGAACCAGCTTTTAATTTTATTGATCTTTGCTATTGTTTCCTTCATTTCTTTTTCATTTATTTCTGATCTGATCTTTATGATTTCTTTCCTTCTGCTAACTGTGGGGTTTTTTTGTTCTTCTTTCTCTAATTGCTTTAGGTGTAAGGTTAGGTTGTTTATTTGAGATTTTTCTTGTTTCTTGAGGTAGGATTGTATTGCATAAACTTCCCTCTTAGAACTGCTTTTGCTACACCCCATAGGTTTTGGGTCATCATGTTTTCATTGTCATTTGTTTCTAAGTGTTTTTTGATTTCTTCTTTGATTTCTTCAGTGATCTCTTCGTTTTTAAGTAGTGTATTGTTTAGCCTCCATGTGTTTGTATTTTTTACAGATCTTTTCCTGTAATTGATATTTAGTCTCATAGCATTGTGGTTGGAAAAGATACTTGTTACAATTTCTGTTTACTTATATTTACCAAGGCTTGATTTGTGACCCAAGATATGACTTATCCTGGAGAATGTGCCATGAGCACTTGAGAAGAAAGTGTATTCTGTTATTTTTGGATGGAATGTCCTATAAATATCAATTAAGTCCATCTTGTTTAATGTATCATTTAAAGCTTGTGTTTCCTTATTTATTTTCATTTTGGTTGATCTGTCCATTGGTGAAAGTGGGGTGTTAAAGTCCCCTATTATGATTGTGTTACTGTCATTTTCCCCTTTTATGGCTGGTAGCATTTCCCTTATGTATTGAGGTGCCCCTATGTTGGGTGCATAAATATTTACAGTTGTTATACCTTCTTGGATTGATTCCTTGATCATTATGAAGTGTCCTTCTTTGTCTCTTGTAGTAGTCTTTATCTTAAAGTCTATTTTGTCTGATATTAGAGTTGCTACTCCAGCTTTCTTTTGATTTCCATTTGCATGGAATATCTTTTTACATCCCCTCACTTTCAGTCTGTATGTGTCCCTAGGTCTGAAGTGGGTCTCTTGTAGACACCATATATATGGGTCTTGTTTTGTATCCATTCAGCCAGTCTATGTCTTTTGGTTGGAACATTTAATCCATTTACATTTATGGTAGTTATTGATATGTATGTTCCTGTTACCATTTTCTTAATTGTTTTGGGTTTGTTATTTTAAGTCTTTTCCTTCTTTTGTGTTTCCTGCCTAGAGAAGTTTCTTTAGCATTTGTTGTAAAGCTGGTTTGGTGGTACTGAATTCTTAGATTTTGCTTGTCTGTAAAGGTTTTAATTTCTCCGTTGAATCTGAATGAGATCCTTGCTGCGTATTTTTCCCTTTCATCACTTCAAGTATGTCCTGCCACTCCCTTCTGGCTTGCAGAGTGGCTGCTGAAAGATCAGCTGTTAACCTTCTGGGGATTCCCTTGTATGTTATTTGTTGCTTTTGCCTTGCTGCTTTTAATATTTTTTCTTTGTATTTAATTTCTGATAGTTTGATTAATATGTGTCTTGGGCATATGTGTCTTGGCATGTTTCTCCTTGGATTTATCCTGTATGGGACTCTGCGCTTCCTGGACTCCATTCACTCTTTCCTTTCCCATATTAGGGAAGTTTTCAACTATACAACTATAATCTCCTCAAATATTTTCGCAGTCCCTTTTTTTTTCTCTTCTTCTTCTGGGACCCCTGTAATTTGAATGTTGATGCGTTTAATGTTGTCCCGGAAGTCTCTGAGACTGTCCTCAATTCTTTTCATTCTTTTTTCTTTATTCTGCTCTGCGGTAGTTATTTCCACTATTTTATCTTCCAGGTCACTTATCTGTTCTTGCGCCTCAGTTATTCTGCTATTGATTCCTTCTAGAGAATTTTTAATTTCATTTATTGTGTTGTTCATCATTGTTTGTTTGCTCTTTAGTTCTTCTAGGTCCTTGTTAAACGTTTCTCATATTTTCGCCATTCTATTTCCAAGATTTTACATCATCTTTACTGTCATTACTCTGAATTCTTTTTCAGGTAGGCTACCTATTTCCTCTTCATTTGTTTGGTTTGGTGGGTTTTTACCTTGCTCCTTCATCTGCTGCATATGTCTCTGTCTTCTCATTTTGTTTAACTTACTATGTTTGGGGTCTCCTTTTCACAGGCTGCAGGTTCGTAGTTCCTGTTGTTTTTGGTGTCTGCCCCTAGTGGGTGAGGTTGGTTCAGTGGGTTATGTAGGCTTCCTGGTGGAGGGGTCTGGTGCCTGTGTTCTAGTGGGTTGGACTGGATCTTGTCTTTCTGGTGGGCAGGACTGCTTCTGGTGGTGTGTTTTGGGGTGTCTATGACCTTATTATGATTTTAGGCAGCCTCTCTGCTAATGGGTGGGGTTGTGTTCCTGTCTTGCTAGTTTTTTGGCATAAGATGTCCACCACTGTAGCTTGCTGGTTGTTGAGTGGAGCTGGGTCTTAGCGTTGAGATGGAGATCTCTGGGAGAGCTTTTGCTGTTTGATATTACTTGGGGCCGGGAGATCTCTGGTGGACCAGTGTCCTGAACTTGGCTCTCCCACCTCAGAGGCTCAGGCCTGACACCTGGCTGGAGCACCAAGACCCTGTGAGCCACACAGCTCAGAAGAAAAGGGAGAAAAAGAAAGAAAGAAAAGTATATAAATAAATAAATTTATTTTAAAAAATATAAAATATTATTATTAATAAAAAATTAAGAAGTAAAATAAATAAAAAGGAAAGGAAGAATGGAAAACAAAAAACGAAAGAAACGAAAAAACAAATCCACCAATGATAAGAAGCGCTAAAAACTATACCAAAAAAAAAGGGACAGACAGAACCCTAGGACTAATGGCAGAAAGCTATACAGACAAAATCACATGAAGAAGCATACACATACACACTCACAAAAAGAGAAAAAGGGAAAATAAAATATATATATATTAAAAAAAGAGAGAAATCAAATCAGTAAACAAATCTACCAGTAATAATAAGCTCTAAATACTAAACTAAGATAAACATAAAACCAGAAAGAAATTAGTTGCAGAAAGCACACCCCAAGTCTACAGTTGTTCCCAAAGTCCACCATCTCAATTTTGGGATAATTCGTTGTTTATTCAGGTACTCCACAGATGCAGGGTACATGACGTTGATTGTGGAGATTTAATCCACTGCTCCTGAGGCTGCTGGGAGAAATTTCGCTTTCTCTTTGTTGGCACAGCTCCTGGGGTTCAGCTTTGGATTTGGCCCTGCCTCTGTGTGTAGGTCGCCTGAGGGCGTCTGTTCCCCACCCAGACAGGAGGGGGTTAAAGGTGCCACTGATTAGGGGGCTCTGGCTCACTCAGGCCAGGGAGAGGGAGGGGAATGCAGGGCGAGTCTGCTGCTGCAGAGGCTGGCGTGACGTTGCAGTGTGTTATCCCAGGGAAGTTGTCCCTGGATCAGAGGACCCTGGCAGTAGCGGGCTGCACAGGCTCCCAGGAAGGAAGCTGTGGATAGTGACCTGTGCTTGCACGCAGGCATCTTGGTGGCTGCAGCAGCAGCCTTAGCGTTTTATGCCCATCTCTGGTGTCTGCTCTGATAGGCACGGCTTGCGCCCGTCTCTGGAGCTCGTTTTGGTGGTGCTCTGAATCCCCTCTCCTCGCGCACCCCAAAACAATGGTCTCTTGCCTCTTAGGCAAGTCCAGGCTTTTTCCTGGACTCCCTCCTGGCTAGCTGTGGAGCACTAGCCCCCTTCAGGCAGTGTTCACGCAGCCAACCCCAGTCCTCTCCCTGGGATCTGACCAAAGCCGGAGCCTCAGCTCCCAGCCCCCACCCGCCCCGGCGGGTGAGCAGACAAGCCTCTCGGGCTCGTGAGTGCTGGTCAGCACCGATCCTCTGTGCAGGAATCTCTCCACTTTGCCCTCCACACCCCTGTTGCTGTGCTCTCCTCCGTGGCTCCGAAGCTTCCTCCCCACCCAACCCCCGTCTCCGCCAGTGAAGGGGCCTCCTGGTGTGTGGAAACTTTTCCTCCTTCACAGCTCCCTCCCACTGGTGCAGGTCCCGTCCCTATTCTTTTGTCTCTGTTTTTTCTTTTGCCCTACCCACGTACGTGGGGAGTGTCTTGCCTTTTAGGAAGTCTCTGAGGTCTTCTGCCAGAGTTCAGTAGGTGTTCTGTAGGAGCTGTTCCACATGTAGATGTATTTTTGATGTATTTGTGGGGAGGAAGGTGATCTCCACATCTTACTCCTCTGCCATCTTGAGAGTCTTCAGTGAACACTCTTTATACCACTAGATTTAAGAATAAAATATTATAGATAAGATACACTTGAAGCTTCCTGGTTCTCTCTCCCTAATACCATTCATTTCCTTTTCTCCCTCAGAGGTAACCATTATTTTGGATTTATAATTCCATTCTATGGTTTTATATTTAGTGTATATATACTCACAAAAATTTGCAGTATCATTTTGTGTATTTTTAGTTTAACAGACTAAACTGTTATATCTAATAAGAAATCCTAAAATTCAGCAGCTTAAATTATATAGAAGTTTATTTCTTTTATATAATAGCCCTGGTTGGAGAGTGCATCTGTTCTATGTAGTCATTCAGGGACCTGTTATCTTCCTAACTAGCTCTCTCTAGTTGTTGCTAATCCAGCAGGAGGTGGGGAGAGAACAAGAGTATAAGCTAGGATTTTTTTTTTTTTTTTTTGCGGTACGCAGGCCTCTCACTGTTGCGGCCTCTCCCCTTGCGGAGCACAGACTCCGGACGCGCAGGCTCAGCAGCCATGGCTCACGGGCCCAGCCACTCCGTGGCATGTGGGATCTTCCCGGACCGGGGCACGAACCTGTGTCCCCTGCATCGGCAGGCCTATTCTCAACCACTTCACCACCAGGGAAGCCCTAAGCTAGGATTTTTAAGGTCTAATTTGCAGTCATCACTTTTGCTAACATTCTATTGGCAAGAGTTTAGTCACATGGCCACACCCAGCTGCAAGGAAGCCTGGATAATTTAGTACCCAGCTGAGAGGCCTCAGCTCAGATGCAGCTCTTGTTACTGTGGAAGGAAGGGGATTTTAGTGGACAACTAGAAGTCTTTGAAACTTCTTTTAAAACTTTATAAAAATGGCATGAAATAGTAATGTATACTTCTCTCTAACTTTCTTTTTTCACAAAATGTTATGATTTTTGAGGTTTATTAGACAGATAGATGTATTCTAGTTTATTGTTTTAAATTGTTTGTGGTATTGCATTTAATAAAACACTGTTTATCCATTCTCCGATTTGACGTTTAGATTGTTTACAGTTTTCAGAATTACAATCACGGTGGTAATTGATATTCTTGTGTGTGTCCTTGTTTACATGCACAGGATTTTTTTTTGTTTGTGTTTTTTTTGTTTTTTTTTGTGGTGCGTGGGCCTCACTATTGTGGCCTCTCCTGTTGCGGAGCACAGGCTCCAGACGCGCAGGCTCAGTGGCCATGGCTCACGGGCCCAGCCGCTCTGCGGCATGTGGGATCTTCCTGGACCGAGGCACGAACCCATGTCCCCTACATCGGCAGGCAGACTCTCAACCACTGCGCCACCAGGGAAGCCCCAGGATGTTCTTTAGAGAAGTGCTTCCCTACCCTTTTCACACTTTGCCCACATAGAAAATGATATTTGTGTGGCATACTGGTACTGTTGGATGAGGCTTCTTGAGGTACTGCCTATCTTCTCTGAAGATTGAGAGTTAAGAGCACTGCCTTGGTAAATAGTTGGGAAACTCTACTTTAGGTTTTGCTTGTTGGGATATGCCCATTTTCAGTATAAATAGTTATAAATGCTGCATTCTTTATCAGAGTGGTTGTAGTAATTTACACTCTCATCAGCAATGTTTGGTGAGAATTTAGAGAAACAATATTCAGTATTGTCAGACGTAAAAATTTTTGCCACTTAGTTGGGTATGAAGAGGTTTAACTTGTGTTTTTATTTGCATTTTTTTGATTACTAATGAGGCTGAACATTGTTTAGTAAAGTTATTGGCTATTCTAGTTTTCTATTGAATTGCCTGTAAAATTGTGTTCTTTGTCCTTTTCTAAATAATTTGAGCTGTTTTATATAGTTCTGATACCAATCATTTATTAATTTTATCTGATATAGATATTTTCTCTCACACTGTGGCTTGTTTTTTCACAAATGATACCCTTGTTTAAAAAAAGCAACTTTATTAAAGTATGATTTACATAAAATAAACTGTATTTATTTAAAGTATGCAGTTCATCTCAAATGTTTTTTCATACCCTCTTGTAGTTCATCCCTCTTTTCACCCTGGCCGCACACAGCCACTGATTTGTTTTCTGTCACTATAGATTAGTTTGGGTTTTCTAATGGAAATGGATTTCTAATGGGTTTCTCTAATCTTTTGAGATTCATTTGTGTTGTGTATATTAGAAGTTCGTTACTCTTTATTGCTGAATAGTATTCCATTGTATGGATGCATATTTTGTTTATGCATTCTGTCTTATTGGTAGATCTCTTTGCCAGTACTACAAAGTGTTTTTTTTTTTTTGAAAGAGAGGAAGCAAGCTCTCGTGTCTCTCTTTTTTTTTTTTAAATAAATTTATTTATTTTATTTTTGGTTGCATTGGGTCTTCGTTGCTGCACGGGGGCTTTCTCTGGTTGCGGTGAGTGGGGGCTACCCTACTGTTCGTTGCGGTGCGCGGGCTTCTCATTGCAGTGGCTTCTCTTGTTGCGGAGCATAGGCTCTAGGTGCACAGGCTTCAGTAGTTGTGGTTCGTGGGTTCTAGAGTGCAGGCTCAGTAGTTGTGGTGCACTGGCTTAGTTGCTCTGCGGCGTGTGGAATCTTCCCAGACCAGGGCTCGAGCCCATGTCCCCTGCATTGGCAGGCAGATTCTTAACCACTGCACCACCAGGGAAGCCCAGTACTACACAGTTTTGATTACTGAAGCTTTATAGTAAGACTTACAGTCAGGTATTATAAGTCTCCAACTTTGTCCTTTTTAAAATACTCCTTGGGTATTCTAGGTTGTTTCCTTTCCATATGTAGAAATGAGAATAGCTACCTCAGGGTTGTTGAGGGGGTTAAATGAGGCAATCCTTACAAGTGCGTACTACCATGCTTGGCATTCAGTAAGGGCTCAGTATATCTCGTTGTTATCATTAAAAACATTTTATTAAGTATTTACTATGTGCTAGGCACTAGGTCAGGTGTATTCACACCTGTCTGTGTCTATGTTTATGTATAGATACACACATATACTTTATCTCCTTCCAGTTTCTTTTGCTTTCTTCACTTGTAAACGGGGAGGGAGTGGTCTATGCAAATGTAGGACTTGAGACCAAGTATGTCTTTATACAAAGGGTTGAAAATGACCATCTCCTTGTGTTTTGTGGTGGCCTGAGAGAAACAGGGAAGATGGCAAGAATAGTTCTGGTACCATATATTCCTGGCATGTTTGAGATCCTGAGGGATGGAAAGGCTACACGGTTAATAATAATCTTATTTTATGATTCTCTTTTTATTACTTGTCATTGCATCAACTGAACTAATTCCAATGTAACATTCTCATAGTTGAGTTAATACTGAAACCTGAAATGTGTGACTGATTAAGGCAGGGAAAAGGAACGAATTCCTATGTTTCCTGAAATGCTGAATTTTTAATTCATAGCTTTAGCATTTCCAGGTCATGTGGCTGCCTTTAAGGGTGATTTGGCAATGCTTAAGAAATTAATAGAAGATGGAGTAATCAATATTAATGAACGTGATAATAATGGATCAACTCTTATGCATAAAGGTAAGTTATGATTCCTGCTTCATCTTCAGTTCTGACACAATTACTGTTGAGTTATTTAGCTTTTATTTTTTATTTATTTTTTTAAAAAATTATTTATTATTTATTTTTGGCTGTGTTGGGTCTTTGCTGCTGCGCACTGGCTTTCTCTAGTTGGGGCGAGCAGGGGCTACTCTTTGTTGTGGTGCGCGGGCTTCTCATTGCAGTGGCTTCTCTTGTTGCGGAGCACAGGCTCTAAGCACACGGGCTTCAGTAGTTGTGGCACATGGGCTTAGTTGCTCCACGGCATGTGGGATCTTCCCGGACCAGGGCTCGGACCCATGTCCCCTGCATTGGCAGGCGGATTCTTAACCACTGCGCCACCAGGGAAGTCCCCCCTCAGGTTTCTTGACTGAGGTTACACAGCTAGTAAGAGCAAAGCTGAGGTTTCATTCATTTTTTTCCATTCATTTATTCATCAACTCTATAGACGTTTATTGAGTGTCTTTATATGCCAGCCACTTGCTAAGTTCTGTCCTGTCCTGCAATCTGTTGTTTAGTGGACCTAAACTCAGATCTTTTTAGACTGAGTTTCCCCCCAACAGTTTCCCTGCATTTTGAGATGGACCTAGAAGGAGGGGAGAAATTAGATGATCATATGATTGAGTGATGGGCACTAGGTGAGAAGACACATAAGCAGAGTTGTGGAGGTGAAAGTTAATATTGAGTGCATGTGTTTTAAGGAAAGGTGGTGAACAGTTTAGGTAATCAGTGAGGGGCCCTGAACATTTTGAGTTATGAGGGTCAGAGGAATAAGCTACTTATACAAGATGGCAAAAGATTTTCAAAGTCTTTCACATTCACACAGATTGCACTTACATTTGGCCTGGTACAAGATTGGTCAGGAGCTATGAATACAGTAGATGAGCACTGGATAAGGATTAGAAAAAACCTAGATTATAGTTTCAAATCCATTACTTACTGGCTGTATGATGTTAAATAGCCTCTTTGAGCTTCAACATCTATATCTGTATGTAAAGCTCTCTGCATAGGGGCTGAGTACAGCAGATACTTTATTAAATATTTGTCTAATGAATGAATAAATGAACTAGAGAAAATAACATCTGGCCAACCTACTTCTGCTGGTTATTGTAAGGATTAGTATTTACAAAAATACTCTGCAGTGGTACTGTCCAAAATTTTAGAAAATTGTTCTAATAACAGTAACTTTTTTGTGTGTACATTTTGTTTTGTTTTTACAGCTGCTGGGCAAGGCCACATAGAGTGTTTGCAGTGGCTAATTAAAATGGGAGCAGACAGTAATATTACCAACAAAGCAAGGGAGAAACCCAGTGATGTGGCTAAGAGGTATCCCTATCTGCTTTGCTTCTTTCTTTTGTTTTTAAAGTTTTGCATTTACTCTTCTATACTCAGAAATCTCTGAAGATTTCTGGATTATAGGACTCAGTCAAATGCTGATGGAATGATAATTTTCAAGCTGAATTGACATTTGACAACATATCAGCTCTTCTCTCTAAAGCAGTGATTCTCAGCTGGGAGGTAGTAGTCCCCCTTCTTGGGGGGTGTGCATTTGGAAATGTGGGGAGGGGTTGTCACAGTGATGGAGACCATCACTAATGTTTCATGAGGTCAGGTCCAGGAATGCCAGACATTCTACAGTGCTCAGAACAGTAGTGTACAACAAAGAATTGTCCCACCCAAATGCTGGTACCTGTTGAGAAATGCTGTGTGATAAAAAGGAGTAATCAAAAGGAGTCACATGGATTTTGAAACAAATTTTAATATTTATATTTGAATTAAATGTAACACCTATTATAGAACACCTCTAGCTCATTCAGGTCAGGCCCTCACAGAATATTTAGTTCATCCATTTGTTCATTTGATTGTTTTTTCATTCAACTTCCTGTATACTTACCATGCTCCCCGTGCTATGGTTAGCATTAAGTTTACCAAGATGACAAAAAATAGTCCTTGCCCTCAAGAAACTTACAGTCTTGTGGAGAGACAAATGTACAAACATAACTTTTATTGATTATAATCAGTATGTCGTATTACATGTCATGTATAAGGTGCAGTAAGAGCACAGAAGAAAAAGTGCCCAAGTATTCCTGTTCTAAAGTTGTGGGGGAGAAATGTTAATACAGATGATGGTAAGAGTTATGAAGGCAACTGCGGGGGACAGAATTTATATAGAAGTCTGGGAAAACTTTTTTTTGGAGAAAGCAACATTTATGCTGACACTTGAAGGAGGAAGAGTTTTAAGATAACACCTTGTTTGTCTGAGGAACGCATGTGGTTCAGAACTGCTTGAATCTAAACTAGGAGTGTGGGCTAAAAGTTACACATGAGGCTTGACGGGATGCAAGGGCCTAATTATTCATTAAATTGCCATGCAATTTTTGTTTGTGAGTTCATGTTCCTTAAAATTTTGTCTGTGGGATCTCTTTGAAGCCATGGAATATGGTTTTGTTTTACCACATAGTAGCATCATTATCAACTCAGGCCCACTATTTTTTATTTTTTAAAATAGCTTTATCAAGGTATAATTGGCATATAGTAAAGTACACATATTTGTACAGCACAAACTGATGAATTCTGATATATGTATATACCTGTGAAATCATCACCACAATCAAGATAGTGAACATATCCATCACCTCCTAAAATCTCCTTGTGCACCTTTGTAATCTCTCCCTCCTACTGCTTTCCACTGCCCCATCCCCAAACAGACACTAATTTGCTTTCTGTCACTATAGATTAGTTTGCATTTGCTAGAATTTTATATAAATGGAATCATACGGTATGTACTCTTATATATTTGGCTTTTTCCACTCAGCATAATTATTTTGAAAATCATTCATGTGTATTAGTGGTTCATCTCTTATTGCTGAGTAGTATTCCATTGACTGTGGAATTCCATAGTATTCCATAGTTTGCTTATCCCCTAATCTGTTGAAGGATATCTTGTTTGTATCTACTTTTTGGTGATTATGAATAAAGCTGCTATAAACATTCAGATACAGATTTTTGTGTGAACATAAGTTTTCAGTTCACTTGAGTAATACGTAGGAGTAGGATTGCTGAGTCAGATGCTAAGAGGGTGTGTTTATCTTTATAAGAAACTGCCACAGTGCCTTCCAAAGTGACCACACCAATTTGCATTCCATCAGCAGTGGATGAGTGTTTCTGTTGCTTCTTACCTTGCCAGCATTTGATATTGTCAGAATTTTTGATTTTCGTAATTCCAGTAGGTGTGTAGTGGTGTCTCATTGTGTTTTTTGTTTTTTCCTAATGGAAAATGATTTGGGGCATCTTTTCATATACATATTTGCCATTTGTATGTTTTCCTTTGGTGAAGTGACTGTTCAGATCTTTTATCCACTTTTAAAACTTGGGTGGTTTTCTTATTGTTGAGTTTTAAGAACTCTTTCTATATTCTGGATACTAGTTCTTTCTCAGATTTTTGTTTTGTGAAGATTTTCTCCCAGTTGTGGTTTGTTTTTTCATTCTCTTAACAATGAGGGGCAAAATTTTTTTATCAATTTGCTCTTTTATGGGTTATGCTTTTGGTATCACATCTAAGAAATCTTTGATTTACACCAAGTCACAAAGATTTTCTTTTATGTTTTCTTTTAGACATTGTTATATATACAGTTTTAGGTTTTACATTAAGGTCTGTGATCCATTTTGAGTTAATTTTTGTATGTGGTATGAGGTATGTATCCAAGTTCTTTTTTTTGCATATGGATATCTAATTGTTCTAGCACCATTTGTTGAAAAAGCTGTCCTTTTTCTTCTATTGCCTTTGTGTCTTTGTCCACGTCAGGTGTCCACGTATGCGTGGGCTTATTTCCGTAGTCTGTATTTTATCCATTGATCTATTTGTCTGTCCTTATATCAGTATTACATGGGTGATTTAGTACTGTATCTGAATATATTCATAATTTCTGACCCACATTTCTTTGTCATTTATGCACCAAAGTGCTAGTGTGAGTGTAGTGTTATAGAAACAACCTTGAATCTGGCATAAAGCAAGTACTCAGTAAATGATAGCTGTGAAGTGACAATCTAGTAATAGCGATAACGAATTCTATTAACCGTACAACTTCCTATGTTTATTACTATATTGTTAATGATTTGCAGTACCTGGTGAAAGGTAAAGATATATGTGTGCATGTGCACATGGTTATGGAAGTGTGTGAACAAAATAAAATTTGAGGTTTTTATGTTTAGCGAGTAATTCTCCATGTCCTGAGAAAGCATTGAACATTTTTTTAAAAAAAATTAATTTATTTATTTTTGCTTAGGTTGGGTTTTTGTTGCTGTGCGCGGGCTTTCTCTAGTTGCAGTACGTGGGCTTCTCATTGCGGTGGCTTATTTTGCTGCAGAGCACGGCCTCTATGCGCACAGGCTTCAGCGGTTGTGGCACACAGGCTCAGTAGTTATGCCTTGCGGGCTCTAGAGCGCAGGCTCAGTTGCTGTGGCCCACAGACTTAGTTGCTCCGCGGCATGTGGGATCTTCCCAGACCAGGGCTCAAATCCGTGTCCCCTGCGTTGGCAGGCGGACTCTCAACCACTGCACCACCAGGGAAGTCCCAGCATTGAACATTTTAATTAGCAAAACTGTGGGAAAAATAATGCAGATTACATACAATCACAACAACAACTTGAAAACCAAGGGTATATTATTAGAAGCTTCATAGAGATGTGGGAAAGATCAAAGAAAATAAGAAATGTGGATATGAAAGTCATTATTTTTCCATTAAATTTCAAAGCCATGCTGAGTGCTTTGAGGGTTGAGGAAGGATGACGATTAAGGGGGCTAGAGCTATAGTTTTCCCTAAAACTGGAACCAGAACTAATTCTATGATCTAAATTAGGCCATCAGGAAAAGGTAGTAAATACAGGTAAATCAAGTAGGGTGGTTCCGGGCTTTCTACTCAGTTGAGCAGTTCCGTTTGGGGACACACCAAATATTCTTTTGATATTGGGTCACTTCTTTCAGTTGGATTTTTGCCACTAAAAAATGGAATCTGGGAATTCCCAGGCGGTCCAGTAGTTAGGACTCCTCGCTTTCACTGCCGAGGGCCCGGGTTCAGTCCCTGGTCGGGCAGCTAAGATCCCACAAGCCCCGCGGCGTGACCAAAAAAAAAAATTCTGGAATCATTCTTTAATATGACTGCTTGTCCTTAGTTTCCACTAACTGTTTGAATTCCCCGCATTGCTGGATATGCATCAAATTGTCACTGACCTTCAGATACAGTTTTCGTTCTTCATTGGTGCGTGAGTTGGTGGGATAATGTAGAGTGTAATTCCCTAAATTAAATGCAAACTGCTATTTCAATTTGAAAAAGATTGTGGATCTTGTAATTACTAATTCTTTTCTACAGGTTTGCCCATTTAGCAGCAGTAAAGCTATTGGAAGGACTACAGAAATATGATACAGATGATGAGAGTGAAATTGATGAAAATGATATTAAGTTTTTCATAAGACATGGTGTTGAGGGAAGCACTGATGCCAAAGATGATATAGGTCTCAGTGAGTCGGATAAAACAGATGCCAGAGGTAAGTGTGCCAACTCTTCCATGATTTTTCCTTTAAAAAATACCACAGATTTGAGAATTATTTTAAAGACAACTACCATCTACAAGGTAAAATACTTTGATATTTTTTGGGGAACCAGAACTAGTACAGATTTTTGTACTAGGGGTTGTTGAACATATAAAGAATGTGAGACATGATCTTTGTCCCTCAAAGAGGAAAGGGGTATTTTCCTGCCATATAACCCTGATTTCACTTCTCATGATATTTGTCAGAGAGCCATGGTTCATATGAATGGATGAGAAAAACTGTTTCAATGGCACTCTTTCATAGAAGAAAGGTGAGAAGGATCTTTTTGAACGGAGGCTAACCAAAGCAAAGGCAGCTGTAGTAAAGTGAGCAGAGCTTGGCACTGGATTCAGACATCAGAGCTTCACCTCTTTCTAGCTGTGTTACTTTCTGAACCTTGGTTTCCTCATCTGTAAAAATGAGAATATTAACGTAATGTCATCCCACAGACTGCACTAGAGAATGGGAAGTGCCTAGAGGCTTAGTAAATGTCAATTCCCTTCCTCGTGATCTCTGGAAAGTATTTTCAGTTATTCTGGCAGGAAAAACTAGTACCAAAACTGTATTGTCTGAGAAAAACTTCTAATTCAGGTCTAAATTTAAAAAAAAAATTTTTTTTAAGAGCTCCCAGAACATCGTCAGGCAGAACCTCACTCTCCAGGTGATGGTAGAAGCCTCTTTCCTGGTGAATGCAACCTAAAAGATGCTGATATTAGGGGCTCCCAACAAGCAGCCCACCACAGTGAGGCTCAGAGTCAGTGATCCCTTCAGAATTTCCTGACAGCTTTATTTTAAATAGCTTCACTGAGATATAATTCACATACCATTCAATTTACCCATTTAAGGTGTACAATTTAATGGTTTTTAGTATATTCAGATTTGTGCAACCATTATTACAATAAAATTTGTAACATTTCCATCACCCCCCAAAAGAAACCTCATACCCATTAGTAGTCAATCCCCCTAACCTCTACCTTCTTCTCCCTTCCCCTCAAACCACCCCCCAATTAGGCAACTGCTAATCTACTGTCTGTCTCTATAGGTTTGCCTATTTGGGGCATTTCATATGAATGGGATGATACCATATATGGTTTTTTGTGACTGGTTTCTTTCACTTAGCACAATGTCTTCAAGGTTTATGCACATTGTAACGTGGATCATTACTTCATACTTTATTCCTTTTTATTGCCAAATAATATTTTTGTATGGATATACCACATTTTATTTTATTTTTTATTTTTAATTTATTTTTTCCTAAATTTATTTGGCTGCACTGGGTCTTAGTTGTGGCATGCAGGATCTTTGTAGCGGCATGCAAGCTCTTAGTTGCAGCGTGTGGGATCTAGTTCCCTGACCAGAGATCACACCCGGCCCCCCTGCATTGGGAATATGGAGTCTTAGCCACTGGACCACCAGGGAAGTCCCTATACCACATTTTATATATCTACTCATCAGTTGTTGGACATTTGAGTTGTTTCCACATTTTGGCTATTAAGAATAATGCTGCTGGGACTTCCCTGGTGGTCCAGTGGGTAAGAGTCCATGCTCCCAGTACAGGGGGCCCGGGTTCGATCCCTGGTTGGGGAACTAGATCCCGCATGCCGCAACTAAGAAGTCCGCATGTTACAACTAAAGATCCCGCATGCCTCAACGAAGATCCCACGTGCCACAGCTAAGACCCGGCACAGCCTAAATAAATAAATAAATAAATATGAAAAAAATAATGCTGCATGAACATTTGTATACATTCCTTTTTGAAAATGGAAATGTATTTTCATTGCTCTTGGATATACACCTAGCAGCTGGAATTGCTGCATCATCTGGTAAAAATATGTCTAACATTTTGAGGAACTTTCAAGCTGTTATGCAAAATAGCTGCACCATTTTATATTCCCACCAACAATGCCTGAGGGTTCCAGTTTCTCCCCTTCCTTGCCAATGCTCGTTATTGTTTGTCTTGTTAATAACTAAAACTGTTATAGTGAGTGTGTAGTGGTATCTCAGTGTAGATTTGATTGGTGTTTCCCTAATGAATAATGATGTTGAGTATCTTTTCATGTGCCCATTGATCATTTGTATATCTTTTGGAGAAATGTCTATTCAAATCCTTTGCCTATTTTTCAACTGAGTTGTTTATCTTTTTACTATTGAGTTTTAAGAGTACTTGCAGATATAAGTCCCTTATATCAGCAAGTATAAGTATTTGCAGATACTTTCTCCTATTCTGTGGGTTGTCTTTTAACTTTTTTTTTTTAACATCTTTATTGGAGTATAATTGCTTTACAATGGTGTGTTAGTTTATGCTTTATAACAAAGTGAATCAGTTATACATATACATATGTCCCCATATATCTTCCCTCTTGCGTCTCCCTCCCACCCTCCCTATCCCACCCCTCTAGGTGGTCACAAACCACCGAGCTGATCTCCCTGTGCTATGCGGCTGCTTCCCACTAGCTATCTATTTTACGTTTGGTAGTGTATATATGTCCATGCCACTCTCTCACTTTGTCACAGCTTACCCTTCCCCCTCCCCATATCCTCAATTCCATTCTCTAGTAGGTCTGTGTGTTTATTCCTGTCTTACCCCTAGGTTCTTCATGACCTTGTTTTTTTTTTTTCTTAGATTCCATATATATGTGTTAGCATACGGTATTTGTTTTTCTCTTTCTGACTTACATCACTCTGTAAGACAGACTCTAGGTCCATCCACCTCACTACAAATATCTCAATTTTGTTTCTTTTTATGGCTGAGTAATATTCCATTGTATATATGTGCCACATCTTCTTTATCCATTCATCTGATGATGGACACTTAGGTTGCTTCCATGTCCTGGCTATTGTAAATAGAGCTGCAATGAACATTTTAGTCATGACTCTTTTTGAATTATGGTTTTCTCAGGGTATATGCCCAGTAGTGGGATTGCTGGGTTGTATGGTAGTTCTAATTTTAGATTTTTAAGGAACCTCCATACTGTTCTCCATAGTGGCTGTATCAATTTACATTCCCACCAGCAGTGCAAGAGGGTTCCCTTTTCTCCACACCCTCTCCAGCATTTATTGTTTCTAGATTTTTTTGATGATGGCCATTCTGACTGGTGTGAGATGATATCTCATTGCAGTTTTGATTTGCATTTCTCTAATGATTAATGATGTTGAGCATTCTTTCATGTGTTTGTTGGCAATCTGTATATCTTCTTTGGAGAAATGTCTATTTAGGTCTTCTGCCCATTTTTGGATTGGGTTGTTTGTTTTTCTGTTATTGAGCTGCATGAGCTGCTTGTAAATCTTGGAGATTAATCCTTTGTCAGTTGCTTTGTTTGCAAATATTTTCTCCCACTCTGAGGGTTGTCTTTTCGTCTTGTTTATGGTTTCCTTTGCTGTGCAAAAGCTTTGAAGTTTCATTAGGTCCCATTTGTTTATTTTTGGTTTTATTTCCATTTCTCTAGGAGGTGGGTCAAAAAGGATCTTGCTGTGATTTATGTCATAGCGTGTTCTGCCTATGTTTTCCTCTAAGAGTTTGATAGTGTCTGGCCTTACATTTAGGTCTTTAATCCATTTTGAGTTTATTTTTGTGTGTGGTGTTAGGGAGTGTTCTAATTTCATACTTTTACATGTACCTGTCCAGTTTTCCCAGCACCACTTATTGAGGAGGCTGTCTTTTATCCTAACTTTCTTAATGATGTCCTTGCCAGTGCAAGTTTTTAATTTTGATGCAATCCATTTTATCTATTTTAAAATTTTGTTTGTGCTTAAATTTCTTTTTTGTTGATTGTACTGAGAATTAGCAAGGACTTATTAGCACTGCAGAAGATGAACAGTTGATTTGTAGAATTTCAGTGTCTTCTGAAATTAGTTGATTAGGAGATTTTTGTGAAGTGATCATTGTCAGTGAATCACAAAAATTTTAAAAGATGTTTAAGGAAAGACCAAGAACGAAGCTAGAACAGTTTCCTTCTGTGGTGTGTTTGACACAAATGCACTCTTACACCCTTGCCATATAGTGAGGCTCTGGCTGGTGCCCAGCTGGGGTGCTTGCAGCTAGTGAAGGTACTATATATGAAGTCATGTGCTATTTGACATAACTATTTAATTTTATTCCAGGGCAAAATCCAAAGGACTGGCCAGTCTCTTGGAATACTAGGTTTTGCCAGAGTGCCTACGGGAGACTGAATGGATTTCTTGTCATCACAGACTTCTTGGAACTGAGCCTCAATTCAGAGCATTCTTTAGTGAATTAGGTTTAGGGTCATGGCATCATAGAACCCCATTTGAGGTTTGATTCCTGGCTCAACATTCCTGTCACATGTCATCCAGCATCCAATCACCTTCAGTGACAAGGCCCCCACTATCACCCATGTGGCCCATTTCTACCTTTTGACAGGGGTAAATGTATAAGGCACTTATCGTAGTGTCCTTCCCATCACAGGCACTCCACAAATACATGATAGCTCTTAACTGTTTTTTTTTTTAACATCTTTATTGGAGTATAATTGCTTTACAGTGGTGTGTTAGTTTCTGCTTTATAACAAAGTGAATCAGTTATATATATACATATGTTCCCATATCTCTTCCCTCTTGCGTCTCCCTCCCTCCCACCCTCTTAACTGTTTTTGTTGAAAAGTTTCGCCTTTGTTAAGATCTTTCTTCCTGGAACTAATCCCTATTAATCCTAGCTCTTACCTCCGATGATCCCATAGAACAGCCCTTTCAAAACATAGCCTTCAAATGTTAAAGAATTAAATAAACCATCACAATTCTTTCCATTTTATGTAACATTAAAAAAAAATCCCCTCTACTTGTTTGCTATTAGTTATGGTGGATCCCAAACCTGTCTGCCTGTCAGAATTGTCTGAGGAGCTTTTACTAACTACTGATACCTGAATTTGTAGGACTGCTATGGGGCTCAAACATATACATTTTTAAAAAGTACCCCAGTTGATTCTGATGTATGTAGTTTGGAACCTGCATCTCTAACCTATTGAGAGATAAATCAGAGTGGTGAGTGTCAGGGAGAAGAGGCTGTGATTTGCTAACCTGGTTGTAAAGCAGAGTTTCTCAGCTTCTGTGTTATTGACATTTTGGGCCAGATACTTATTTGTTGAGGGGGGCCCACCTGTGCATTTTAAGGTATTTAGTAGCATCCTGAGCCTCTACATGCCAATAGTCTGTTTCCCTCCATGCCCCGAGGTTTAACAAGTAAAAGGTCTCCAGATATTGCCAAGTGTTCCTTGGAGGAGAAGATCACCCCAGGTTGAGAACTTGTACCACAAAGGATAGAAAAAATCATGGTTTTGATAGCTGGAGAATAGCTCAAGGTAGCTCTTAACACACTTCCTTCTCAATATCCTCTTGCCTAGATATTACAAGTGACTAATCATAAAATTGGGGGGCTGAATTAGTTCTGATTTATCATAAATCAATCAAGCATATTTCAGTTTTTCTAATTTTCTGACATAAATAGATTGTGCATGGTCCTGTAATGTACAACTAGTCCTAAAACACTGCTAGCCAGCCTCCCTCCCCTCCCCTCCCCTCCCCTCCCCTTCCCTTCCCTTCCTTTCCCTGGTATTAATAGTCATAACAGTGATATATCCTCCAACAGCAGGAACAGAATCCTCCATTTAGATATTTCACTGCTTGTTCACCCTAATACTCTGCTACTGATATGTGTCCTTCTATATAGACACCACCCTCCCTCCATCTCCTTCCCCGAACCATACAGACACTGACCATGCAGACACTGGCTTTAGAGGAAGAGTATGCTCCAGGACCAGCATCCTGTGAGCTCATGAGCTGTTATCTGTCTAAACTAGGTTCCTGTTCAACTTTGTCTTGCAGTGAGAGCTTATAAGAAAATTGTAGAATTGAGACACCTCCTGGAAATTGCAGAGAGCAACTATAAACACTTGGGAGGCATAACAGAAGAAGATCTAAAGCAGAAGAAAGAACAGCTTGAGTCTGAAAAGTAATGTCCTCAAAACTTTGATGGTTTGTTTTTACTTACCTTTCTAAATGCCACGTGAGGGTTTGTTGATTAACAACTTATTTTTTCATCCCCACCAAAGGGTGTGAGTTTCCAACTTGTTTTCCTCCTAAGCCCCCAGATGGAGAAGGTGTTAAGATTTTTAAAAAATTGTGGTAAGGGACTTTCCTGGTGGCACAGTGGTTAAGAATCCACCTGCTAGTGCAGGGGACATGGGTTCGAGCCCTGGGACGGAAAGATCCCACATGCCGCGGAGTAACTAAGCCCGTGCACCACAACTGCTGAAGCCCGCGTGCCTAGAGCCTGTGCTCTGCAACAAGAGAAGCCACCGCAGTGAGAAGCCTGTGCTCCGCAACAAAGAGTAGCCTCCACTTGCTGCAACTAGGGAAAGCCTGCGCGCAGCAACAAAGACCCAACACAGGTCTTCGTTGTGGTGCCAAAAACTTGTGCACCAATTTAAAAAAATTTTTTTTTAATTTTTTAAAAATTAAAAAAAATTTGTGGTAAAATACACATATATTTGTGTATACACAAATACACTTGGCAATATCTGGAGACCTTTTACTTGTTAAACCTCGGGGCATGGAGGGAAACAGACTATTGGCATGTAGAGGCTCAGGATGCTACTAAATACCTTAAAATGCACAGGTGGGCCCCCCTCAACAAATAAGTATCTGGCCCAAAATGTCAATAACACAGAAGCTGAGAAACTCTGCTTTACAACCAGGTTAGCAAATCACAGCCTCTTCTCCCTGACACTCACCACTCTGATTTATCTCTCAATAGGTTAGAGCTGCAGGTTCCAAACTACATACATCAGAATCAACTGGGGTACTTTTTAAAAAAATATATCTTAACTACTTTTAAGGCAGAATTCAGTAGTGTTAAGTACATTCCACATTTTTGTATAACCATCCTCCAGAACTTTTTGTCTCGCAAAACTAAAACGCTAAGAAGAGTTCCTGTTTTCGTTTTTTTGTCTGTTTTTTTTTTTTTTTTTGCGGTACACGGGCCTCTCACTGCTGTGGCCTCTCCCGTTACGGAGCACAGGCTCCGGACGCGCAGGCTCAGCTGCCATGGCCCGCGGGCCCAGCTGCACCGCGGCACGTGGGATCCTCCCGGACCGGGGCACGAACCCGTGTCCCCTGCATTGGCAGGCGGACTCCCAACCACTGCGCCACCAGGGAAGACCCTTTGTTTTTTTTTTGTTTTGTTTTGTTTTTTGCGGTACGCGGGCCTCTCACTGCTGTGGCCCCTCCCGTTGCGGAGCACAGGCTCCAGACGCGCAGGCTCAGTGGCCATGGCTCACGGGCCCAGCCGCTCCGCGGCACGTGGGATCTTCCCGGACCGGGGCACGAACCCGCGTCCCCTGCATTGGCAGGCAGACTCTCAACCACTGCGCCACCAGGGAAGCCCGACCCTTTGCTTTTTTGAGACCACAGCTACTTTGAGCTTTTCAATCAACACAGTCTCTAGCCATCCCTATCGAATTGGACTGCTTGCTCACAAGTCACCAACCTAGTCCTATGTTCACGGACAGTGGCACCCCTCAGAACGCTTGCATATTCCCTCACCTTTCACTTCCTGCACCTGAAATTGGCTCTCGGTACATATGGTACCTCTCTAGTTAATTAATGGCTGCTGGGATAGAGGATGCAAAGTGCTTATTTCCTCCCACTGCCTCTTTTCTTGTCTCTGCTTTCCACAGTGGACAGGGAACACAGGGAGACAGGAGGGGAGACTTGTAGTTTAATCAAAACACGGGTCTGTAAAGAGCAGTGCACATGGATTCTCCACTTCCCCTGCCCTTTCCTTTGGTTGGGTCTCTTTCCCTCATACTCTTAGAACCTCCTGTTTCTCTTGCATTCACCCTCTTCTGAATTTAATCTCAGTAAGAGGTCTGGTAAATGTATTCAGAGTAACATCTAAATCTTTGATAAGATGGGTACTTGGGAGTTTGAACAGAAGACAAAATCTTAAGCCAAAATACTCTGTCTCTTAATGGGATTTTAGGCACCAGGAAGTTGTGGTAGACCAAAAAGAAATTTTCTTTTTTTTAATCAGGGGCCTTCTTGGTATCTCATAAATCACATCACATAAGTAGCTGTCCACTGCCTCTCTCTCTCCCTCTCTCTCTCTCTCTCTCTCTCTCTCTCTCTCTCTCTATATATATATATATGTATGTATGTAGGTATGTATATTTTGGCTGCATTGCACAGCATGCAGGATCTTAGTTCCTTGACCAGGGATTGAACCCGTGCCCCCTGCAATGGAAGCGTGGAGTCCTAACCACTGGACCACCAGGGAATTCCTGACTGCCTCTGTATTGATTAAAGTGTTTGAGATGTAGAATATTTTTAGTATTGGCCTCTGCCTAAGAACCTAGCCGAAAGTTCTTAGCTCCCTTGTAGTCTAGAAAAGTACTTCACAGTAGAGCAATTATTTCCTAGATAATGAGCTTTAAATTTTGTTCCCTTTACCTCTCTTCCAAGACATATTACTGTACTACTGCTAGGGATGCTTGTAGTACTTCTGAGCACTACTGTATGGTAGGCACTATATAAGCCTCTTGTATATATTGTTTCATGCAGTCTTCACAGCTCCATTAGCTATTATCTCAGTACGTGGATTAGGAAACCAAGACTGAATTTACAAGTAACTCGCATGAAGTCACAAAGGGAGGACTAAGCGTGGGGGATGGAGCCAGGATTTGTGTCTGAGTCTGTATGACTCCAAACCTATTATCCAAGGTCATTACAATTTTAATAATAGTCTTTAATGGAACGTTTAATTCTAATGTTCACATTTCAGTGTGAAATGGTTATTATATTGATGTAAGTCATTTGAGCAGGATTTTTTTTTTTATAAAGATTGCTTTAGCCTTTGTGCCAGATTGTAGTTTCCTATTAGCTGAGACTGCAGTGTTTCCTCTGAGTAAGCTTTACTTCTTCTCTAGTATGTGTTTCTCACTTTGTGTTGAGTACATCTGAAGACATTTATTCTTTGGGTACAAACTCCTGATCTTATATCTAATTGTAAAGGAAACCTGGATAAGTATTAGTTTGAGAGATGTCCTTTTGCCTTTGTCATTATTGATTGGTTAGATGAAACTCAGAATACAGCAAAACGTGGTTGTGTTATTCTGTCCTGGGGCTGATTTTCTCTTCTCATTTGCTGAATTCTAATGTTAATTAGAATTCTAAGAATTAATTAATTCTAATTAAGAATTAATTAGAATTAATTCTTAATTCTAAGTTAATGTTCTTCTTTCCTATCTCTAACCTCAACCCCACTCACTTCCATACCAGGGCTACTACTGTATACTCTTAGATTGCCCTCCTTCAGACCTGACATCCAACTCAACATGCCTTGGGAGTTCTGGTGCCCTCACCATCCAGCAATAAGGCAGAAAGAAACCCTGGTTCCAGTCCTGGCATCGCTTGTCTGGGTATATTCTAACATCTTCCTGATATGTCTCCCAACTTCCTGTCCCTGCTCCCTCACGCCCCACCCTCATCCCCTGCAGTCTGTTCATCATGCTAAAACCTAAGTCAGATAAATCTCACATATTATTGACTGAAAGAATCCAGGCACACAAATGAATATAATGTACAATTTCATTTACAAGCAGAGACAAAACTAATCTAACACGATAGGTATTCAGAAGTGTGGTTACCTCTGCGAAGTGAGGGTTGCCTGGGAAAGGCATGAAGGAACTTTCTGAGATGATGGAAGTATTTTGTATCTTGGTAGTCATGGTGGATGCATTAGTGGAAACTCATTGAATTGTTTAGTTGATATTTGTGTAATTCACTCAAAGTAAATTTTACATCATTAAAAAAAACAAAGCTAAACAAAGCAAAAGACATTTAAGTTAGAGCATGCCGTTTCTCTGTTGAGATCCTCTAATGGCTTCCCATTTCACTCAGAGTAAAAGCCGAGTCCTTGTTGCGACTTACCAGGCCCTACTTGTTCTGGCTCCCTTTTACCTCTCTGACTCTACTCCAGCCACATTGGCTTCTTTCTTCGAGTTCACCAGGTGTTCTTCTGCCTTAGGGCCTTTGCACTTGCTATTCTCTCTGTCTGGGATGCTCGTCCCCCAGATGTCTACTTGATTATCTCTTATTTCCTTTTGGACTTTGCTCACAAGCCCCCTTCTCAGTAAGGCCTTCCCTGGTCATTGTGTATGGGGTATTAACCCCCTCCTCAACAACATTTCTATTATTTTCTTGCTTTATTTTTTTCTCCCTTAGCATTTATCACCTTCCAGCATACTTATATTTACTTACTTATATTGAAATACATATATTTACTTATTTATTTTCTTTACTGTCTTCCACCACTGCTGCCAAGGTAGGCCCCACAAGGGTAGATTTGGCCTGTTTTGTTCACTGCTTTTATCTCCAGTATGTATAGATCAATGCTGGCTCATAGTACACTCTCAGTATATATTTGTTGAAAAAATGCTTTCTTTGTTTTATTTGCCTTAAATATAATGTATATAATGTATGGATACTTTATTACCAAAAATAATTGCTAGTTGATATTGGAGATTGATTGAAACCAAATTTTTTTGACAGGACTATCAAAGAGCTGCAGGGCCACCTAGAGTATGAACGACTACGCAGAGAAAAATTAGAATGTCAGCTGGATGAGTATCGAGCAGAGGTAGATCAACTCAGGGAGATGCTGGAAAAAACTCAGGTTCCCAACTTTGCGGCTGTGGTTAGTATCCTTCTTAACACATTTATCTTTCTCAAGAAGTAGTATACAAGAGTAGCTAAGAGTACCAGCTTTGGAGGGGGCTATTTGGGTTTGAATCCTGGCTGCAGCCCTTTTTGGTTTGGACAAGTCATTTAACCTCTCTTTGCCTTATTTGTAAATTGGAGTTAATAACATATTTTCTAGGAGTAAGGAGTAAAGGAATATACATATACACATACATATATATATATATATATATACACACACACATACATTACTCTATAAAACTATATATACATACACATACATATGCGTCTATGTACCTACCTATCTCTCAGTTGGAATAGCAACCTGGTTCATATGTGTGCAGTAAGTTTTATTATTATTGTATCATGTAAGGAAAAAAATTTTATAAGCAGAGTAATCAATAAGAATTCTGAGACAGCTATGGAGTATGTATGTTTTAATTCTAAATATCCAAAATAAACTGCTCTAAAAAGAAACTGACATGAGAAACATAACAAAGAACAAATGAAGAAAAGCAGGTGGAGTATAGAAAATAGAGTGAAAGTGACAGCAAGAAACCCCCAGTGGTGCTTGCCTTTCAGGCCATCCAGTCTCAGTAGAACAGGCAGAAAGCTCACCAGGGAAACTTTGACCCTCACTCTCCCCTGCTCTGAAGATGTGGCCTTTGTGGACAGTTCATGTGACATAGTGTAGGGATTCAGGTACGTTTCATATTTTCTTTCCATAGGGAATTTTTTTCTTCAGTCCTCGTGGGTAAGTTAATTTTGTTCAGATCTACATAACCTCAAATATGATATATAATAAAAACTTCCTGGCTTCTTTTTATTTTGTACAAACTAATCATTAGTCTCTTTAATAACCACTGAAAAAGTATTAATATATGTGCTTATTGTAAAATGTTAAAAACAGGGCAGACGCTCCTCCCCATATCAAGTTCCACTCTCCAGAGGAAGTCGCTATTAATGGTTTGGTCTCATATTAGACAACATTCTGTTCATCTGCATACGTGTGTATTTCTGTATACAAATTCACTTTCTCTGGGTTTTGGTATCCACCAGTGCTTAATTTTCCAAGGGATAGAAATAATCATCATAATCCATTATCTTCATTCTTGCAGTGACCATCTTATACCACGTTTAGCCTCTGGGAACACTTTAGTATGGAGAGGCTGGCTGGGGCAGTCATGTGGTGTTGGCTAGCGGACATACACTTTTTATAAACTACCACTGACACTCCAGATCCACTCCCTCTCCACCTTGTGGCAGGAACTCTGCCTATTCTAGTCTCCTCAGAGGCAAGAACATACATTGTTCTTCGCTAGCTAGCTGCCTAGATCTTTTGGAGATCACCCGAGCTGCACGCCTTTTGAGTCAATCCAGATTGATGGTCTACATAGAAAATTTTTGGTTTTTAGCTATTTAAAATTATTCTTTTCTTGCCCAGAAATGTCTGTTCCCAGGGTGGTTTGATGTCATACACTAATAGAGCACATCCTTCCTAAGACCTTGCTCTCTACCAACAATGTGTAGCTTTCAGGAGCGCTGACTCGAGGTCCCTGTACTCTGGGCCCATCGTTTTTTGCGGTCCTGCTGTAGGTTACACGAGTTTTTGTAAATGAGCAAATGTCACTGACCTCTAATGGCAGCTGCTTATTTTCTGTTCTGCAAGAGCTTCTGGGTCTCAATTTCCTCATCTTTAAAATGAGGATAACACCTACCTCATGGGATGGTATTGATGTTAGATGAAATACTGTGTAGAGCTCCTGAGGTATTTTCTGTCTACTAGTATTCATGGTATTCTCCCTTCCTCATATCCTTTTCTTTTTTTTCCTTTCTTTCAATTTTCTACATTTGAGTTGTATAAACAGTCAGTGGATAAATGTGTGTAGCCCTATGCATCTGAAAGGAGGAGGAATTAGTTTATTGTGGAGTCTAAATATGTAAAGTATAAATAAAATGAACTTTTGATTCAGTGCTCATTTATATAGAGGCTTCAAGAAGCTCTGACTAAATCTCTCCTGCCACCTTCTGGTAAGGACCTATGATTGCATATGACTTTTTCCCCTATAAAAGAATCTGCAAGAGCATAATTTTTAGCCAGAAAAAAATTCCTAGGATAGTCTGACATAATGCACTTAAATAGGTTTTTTATAATAATAATAACTGGTTTTGATAATAATACATTTTTATAGTGCTTTCTCACATATTGTCTCAGCCTGCATTAACCCACTTCACAAGCCTTATTTTCTATTCTCCAACACGTCGCCTACCTTTTCTGAACTTGCCCCACACTTTCCCACCCCCAAGCCTTTGCTCGTTTTGTCCATATACCTTGAAGCCTTTCTGTCAACTCCGCCTCTCAAAATCCTCTTTAGGAACCATCTTGTTCATCAACCTTGTCCTAACCCCCCGGACCACAAATGATCTGTCCTCCTTTCAGCAAGCACTTTGTACTGCTCTGAGGGCACCTCACCATTTGTATTATAGTTCAATTGGCTACTTTACACACAGCACTGAAAATTTAAATTCTGTGAGATCTAACTTGCCTTGATTAATAGCATCATCAACAGTTACTGAGTACTTGCTATGTGTTGCGCTCAGTGCCAGGAACTTTATATCTGGCAGATGTTATTTCTTCATTTTACAAATAACAAACCAAATCTCAGAGAAAATAAGGAATTCGCGTAAAGTCACACAGCTTGTTAGATGGGCAGCCATGATTTGAACCTAACTGCCTAACCCCCTTTTAGTGACACTTGTTACTGTCACTTGTGTAGCCCCTTTGCCCTTCCAGCTCACTCACTGTGCTTATGAGAAGATTTAGTTTGAAAAATTGGTCTTAAAAAATTTTTTTTAAAGAAGATGTTGGGGGTAGGAGTTTATTAATTTTATTTATTTTTGCTGTGTTGGGTCTTCATTTCTGTGCGAGGGCTTTCTCCAGTTGTGGCAGGTGGGGGCCACTCTTCATCACAGTGCGCGGGCCTCTCACTATCGCGGCCTCTCTTGTTGCGGAGCACAGGCTCCAGACTCGCAGGCTCAGTAGTTGTGGCTCACGGGCCCAGTCGCTCCGTGGCATGTGGGATCCTCCCAGACCAGGGCTTGAACCCGTGTCCCCTGCATTAGCAGGCAGACTCTCAATCACTGTGCCACCAGGGAAGCCCGGTCTTTAAAATTTTTGATGTTAGGTCTTCAAATAAGTGAATTTATTTATGAAAATTTAAATATAAAATTTATAGTAATTTGATAAAATGTTACTTATACTGGAATTATACACAGTAATTCAAACATTTATTTCAAGATATGTCTTAAATACAAAGTTGAGGTGATGAAGCTTCCAAAAGATAACACAGTGGGATATCTTTGTGACCTTGGGGTAGAAAATAAATTGATAGATTCGACTTTATTAAAATAAGACTTCACTTTATCAAGGACAACATTAATAAAGGCAAGCCAAAGAGTAGGAAAATATATCTCCTTCCTTATTTTCCTTCCTTCTATCCAAAAGCACAAAGAACTTACACAAACCAGTATGAAAAAGACAGACAACCCAGTAAAAAACCGGGCAAGACAGGATCAGGCGCTTCACAAAATAAGATATACAAGTGGCCAATAAACATGAAAATGTACTCAGAAGTGTTACCAGAATTATTAGTTATCACAAATATAAATTAACACCCAACAAGATGTCAATATACCACCAAAATGGCTAAAACAATACAAAACAGACATTACCAAGTATTGATGGGGATGTGGAGCAAGTGGAACTCTTATTCACCACTGTTGGAGTGTAAATTGATTTTTAATCACTTGGGACAATTGTTTGGCCACATTGAGTACAGCTAAACATATACACATCTGTGACTCAGTTCCCAGTGCAATGAGTACATGTCTCTTGATGTACCCAGATGGGCACCAAAAGACATGAAAAAGAATATTCATATTAGCATTATTATAAATATCCCCCAAACTGGATAAAAAATTCTACCAACAGTAAGAATAAATACATTTTAGTATAATCATACAATGGAATATTATAAAGCAATGGAAATGTATGAATTACTGCTCTACACATCACTATGGGTCAATTTCACAAACATAATGCTGAGCAAAAGAAAACTACAGTATGATACCATGCAGTCCCAAAATATGTAAAATAAATCAAGTTAATAGTGCCTGGGAGGAGGCAAATGGATGATTCTGGGATACAGGTAATGTTCAGTTTCTTGTTCAATTTCTTGATTTCAGTTGTGGTCACATTGGGTGTTTTCACTTTGTAAAAATTCATCACACTGTACACTTTTTGGGGTGCTCTTTGATAGGTGTATTGTACTTAAAAATGTTTACTTAAAAAACGTAAACTAGATGGGAACTATAATAGCTTTGGTAGAGATGTCTGTCTACAGATTGATGCAGGACTGAACTCGCTTCCATCTCCAAAACCAGTATCATTCGAGAAGTCGCTGGTCTAAAGCTTTGGGCCATGCTTGCTAATCAAGAACAGCCAACCTGGAACTGGTAATATTCTATGAATACTTCTGTGTTTAACTTACCCTTGTTTTCTATCTCTGCTGGGCTTCTCCCTGTCCTCTGACATCCTAGCCTGTGAGCCTGTAAGGGTCCTTGGAGCCTGTAAGGGTCCTTGGAGCAATCTGAGGGCTTAAGTGAGTTTATCCAATCTGAGCTGTTAGTCTAAGGAAGTTCTAGAAATTTGTGAT
The DNA here is from genome assembly GCF_039906515.1 of Pseudorca crassidens. Lineage (NCBI taxonomy): Eukaryota > Metazoa > Chordata > Mammalia > Artiodactyla > Delphinidae > Pseudorca > Pseudorca crassidens. The sequence goes on from NC_090304.1 coordinate 61,246,224, forward strand.
TTCTCTCTATTGGTTACTGCTTTGACACTCTGATAAGAGACTGTTCTGGTAATCAAAGTGGGATTTATCTCCCTTTAGTTGTGTATGCTTCCCAAAACTTATCAGAGTGCATGAAATTGTTTTAAAAACAAGAATTCCATATACCCAGGCAATAATTTGTAGACACATAACCTGTCAACAGTTTCACGCAGTATTATTAATCTCTTCAACAAACCTGTAAATTCTTTCAGATGGAAACCGGTTAATATTTAAAATATATACATTTTCACATAGGGGTGGTGGTTTAATTTACACTTAGAATTGCTTTAGGTGTCTAAGCACCATGAATCATGTGTTTAATATCTCAGTATTGCAGTTCTCTTTTCCTGAGTTTGCGAGAAAACACATATTAGGGAGAAATATGTTTCTGTCTATAATTTATGATGAGGAAATGACTAATCATGGTGAAGAATGTTCCCCAAATGCAGAAACTTCTGGAATTTGGAAGTTTGGAACTTTCAACGAACACTTACTGGAGGCCTATTGACTGCCAAGCACATATTTTCTTTTGAACTAGTTTACAGTAAGGCTTGCTTGGTTTGATAGAACAACATACATATTTGATGTTAGTAGATGCTTTGGTATTTGACCACTATTTCTAGAGTATTTGGGATTGTTTAAACTCCTTCAGGAGTTAGCATATATGAAAAGTAAAGGAAAATAAATATTAACTGTTTCTGAAAGTCTGGTAACTATTAAGCACTAGAAAATTGGCTACCTCTGACAAGTAGCTTCCTCTCTTTTCCTACATTTTCTATATTCTTTCTCTAATTCTATCTATCTAGTTGGATGAGGTTAATAATCTCCTGCCCTACCTCAGTGTTCTTTCATAGACATTTTTGCATTCATCCCCTAATGATCTTGAGGACCTCTTGAAAGCTGGGGAGTGAACTGAGCACCTCTTTTATATCTGCTATTCCACCACAGACTCCTGAGTGGGAATCAGATCTCATTCCTTTTTGTATACCTGTAGCATAGTATACACAGTATACAGTGTAGTTTTAGGAACTGAATGAGCAAATTTTTTGCTGGAAGACAGGATGGAGGAATGGTTACAACATGAACTTTGGTGTTGGACAAAATTTGGATTTGAATCCTGCCATTTACTTAGTTTTGTGACCTTGGGAAAAGTTGATTAATGTCTTTGACTTCTGTCCTTGTATCTATAAAATGTTGTTAATACAACCTATTTCACCTTGTTATATATGTAAAGTATGAAATACAGTGGGTACCATATGCTAAGACCCAGTAAAAGGTTTGTTGTTACTGGTCTTCAGACTGGTTGGTAAGCTTTTTCAAGAGAAGGGACCATCATGTTGCCCTATGCTTACCAGTGCCTGGCCACTATATGGGAGGGCCAGCAGATTCCCCATCTATTCCTCTCTCAAGGGGTAGGGAACGTGTGTGGTTCTGTTTTCCTGGGTGGTGTTGGAAAAACAGCAGTTTGCTTCTATGTTCACACACTTCTATGAGTTAAGCTGACTGACCTCATTAGCAAAGGTGTAGGTGGGAACACCTTGGGGAATCCTACCTCCAGCCAGGGGCTCTCCTGATGGACATGTGGCCTTGTGATGTTCCTGAAACTCCTGCATTCAGATCTGTCCTGCCCAACTGGGTGCAGAGCACTTTTCTGACTACAAGAATTATTCAAAGATGACTGACATCTAGTGAGTATCCACTGTGTTTCTAGTCCTCTCTTACTCCTTCCCAGAGCATGTATTAAGAATCTTCTGTGCTAGGTACTGAGAGTACCACAACGGATGAGAAATATTCAGAAACGGTGTGTGGCAGGGCAAAGTGAAAGAGACAAGAGCAGTTGAGGGATGTTTTGTGAACAGAGGAGGAAATACAGGATCCAGGAAATGTGATTCCTAACAGAATGGGGCTTGCATAGAATCCAGAGGATGCCATGCTAATGCTTTGTGTTATTTTGTTTAGTAATATGTTGTAAAATGTTGGTCTAAAATAGAAGCAGAAACAACAAGGTGTTCTGTGTGGGGGATGTATGAGGTAAAGGTAGGACTGGATGATTTCTCAAGGTGCCTCCCAGTCTGATGAATCAGCACAATATGAACTGGTGCTTCTGATGTAAGTATTTACACAAAATTCTAAAAGAAATGTAAATCATAGTTGAAAATGTTGTCATGGTTAAATTTTTTCTTTTGGAACAGTAACGTAGAAAGACAAAAATGTGTCTAGCATAGAAATCTTATTTGGCTCTCTTTTCCTTTGTAGGAAGATGACCCTTCTTGTGAGTCAAGCAAAGAGAAGAGGCGAGTGAAGAAAAAGGTGTCTTCTGGGGGAGTTTTTGTGAAAAGGTACTAATCAGTGAAATAACTTTAAATAAACCTGCTTGATTTTTCTTTTCTTTTTAAATTGATATAAATGTAAATCTATAAATTCTTCTCAGAATTACTCAGACATGCTGTTATTCCAATTCTGAAGGCAGAAATGTATAATGTCAAACGGATTAAAATTACATGGACTCAGTTGTATTCCCCCTCCCAATATACTTTTTATATATTTATGTAGGCAAGTCAAAACTCTAGATTTATGAGTAGTTAATTTTGCAAGTATTGACATAAACTTTACAATATAAGATAACACAGTAATCAAAAGGTCTAGTTATAAAGATTATTAGAAGTTCTATTATGGCTTCATAATAGAATTATATTTCTTTTACTTTCTGTAGAGAGTACCCTTTTACTAGTGTAGGTATAGCTTTTCTCCCAACTTTTCAAATGACTTGATTTTTTTAAAAAAATTTATTTTATTGAAGTATAGATATATAATGTTAATTTCTGCTGTACAGCAAAGTGATTCAGCTATACACACACACACATTCTTCTCCATTATGGTTTATCACAGGATATTGAATATAGTTCCCTGTGCTATACACTAGTATCTTACTTGTTTATCCATTCTATATTTAATAGTTTGCATCCCAATCCATCCCTCCTCCACCTTTCTCCTCCCTTGGCAACCACAAGTTTGTTCTGTGTTAGTGAGTCTGTATTTGTTTGGTAAATAAGTTCATTTGTGTCATATTTTAGATACCACATGTAAGTGGTATCATATATGTCTTTCTCTGATTTACTTCATTTAGTATGAAGTAAATGTTGCTGCGAATGGCATTATTTCATTCTTTTTATAGCTGAGTAGTATTCCATTGTGTATTTATACCACATCTTCTTTATCCATTCAGTTTTTTTTTTAACGGTATGCAGGCCTCTCACTGTTGTGGCCTCTCCTGTTGCAGAGCACAGGCTCCAGACGTGCAGGCTCAGCAGCCATGGCTCACGAGCCCAGCCGCTCTGCGGCATATGGGATCCTCACAAACCGGGGCACGAACCCGTGTCCCCTGCATCGGCAGGCAAACTCCCAACCACTGCGCCACCAGGGAAGCCCTATCCATTCAGTTCTTGATGGACACTTAGGTTGTTTCCATGTCTTGGCTATTGTGAATAGTGCTATGAACATAGGGGTACATGTATCTTTTTGAATTATAGTTTTGTCTGGGAATATGCCCAGGAGTGGGACTGCTGGATCATATGGTAGCTTTATTTGTAGTTTTTTGAAGGCACCTCCATACTGTTTACCACAGTGGCTGCACCAATTTACTAACTAACAAACAGTGTAGGACAGTTCACTTTTCTCCAGACCCTCTCCAGCATTTGTTATTTGTAGATTTTTTTTTATTTTGTCTACATTTTTTTAACATCTTTATTGGCGTATAATTGCTTTACAGTGAGTGTTGTGTTAGTTTCTGCTGTATAACAAAGTGAATCAGCTTTACATATACATACATCCCCATATCTCCTCCCTCTTGGGTCTCCCTCCCACCCTCCCTATCCCACCCTCCCACCCTCCCTATCCCACCCTCCCACCCTCCCTATCCCACCCTCCCACCCTCCCTATCCCACCCCTCTAGGTGGTCACAAAGCACCGAGCTGATCTCCCTGTGCTATGTGGCTGCTTCCCACTAGCTATCTATTTTACGTTTGGTAGTGTATATATGTCCATGCCACTCTCTCACTTTGTCACAGCTTACCCTTCCACCTCCCCGTGTCCTCAAGTCCCTTCTCTAGTAGGTCTGCGTCTTTATTCCTGTCCTGCCCCTAGGTTCTTCATGACCATTTTTTTTTTTTAGATTCCATATATATGTGTTAGCATATGGTTATTTGTTTTTCTCTTTCTGACTTACTTTACTCTATGACAGTCTCTAGGTGCATCCACCTCACTACAAATGTTGCCATTCTGACGGGTGTGAGGTGGTACCTCATTGCAGTGTTGATTTGCATTTCTCTAATGATTAGCGATGTTGAGCATCTTTTCATGTGCCTATTGGCCATGTGTATGTCAAATGACTTGAGTTTTAAAAAATCTGAACTTAGGAGACAAAGACAAGTAAGTTTTAGAAAAGGACAACTTTTTACAATAACAACCAAATATCTCCAGGGAAGTTTACATAAAATGAAAATCAGCTTTCATAAAAAGAAAAAAAATCGTAACTCATGTTTGCCAAAAATATACATTTAAATAATCTGCTTTAGAATTCAACCAACCATAACAGAGATGAGGTTGACTGGACAGGATGAAAAATATGTGGCTTTGTTATTCTTTCTTCTCTTTTTTCTCTTTTCCCTTGACTTTGCTGACCAAAGAACCACCATGGCATTTCATTTTAGTTCTGACTTCAATTCCCTCACTTTTCCTACTCCACCCTTTTCTTCCTTGAGCTAGCAAAGACGTGTGACTCTCTTGGGGCACTTGTGTAGTTTCTGCCTCCCTCTGAAGATCTGATTGCTGGCTTTGAGCTTGCTTCACTGGCATCAGCCTTCCTACCATACCCCAGACTGCCCATCTCTAGGCCCTGGCAAGTACCTTACATGGACAGGCCATTTTGGCCCAGTATCATCAGGACCAGTTTGCCCTGACACAAGTGCATTTGATTGCTAAGACCAGTTTAGGCTGGTCAAAGGCCTGTAAGGAAGTGTTCAAAAATGGTTTACCTATCCTTTTCATAACCTTTATAGTCATTATTGTTAGTTTCTCTGTGGTTTCCAGTAGGCTTTCAATCTGTAGTAAAAACATTTGTCAACATTTATTGGGCACTTACTATGTGTGTGATCTGTACCAAGTCCTTTACATGTATTACTGCTTAATTCTCACCACAGCTGTATGAAAAGAGGTACAGCATTTCATACATGGAGATTAAGAAAGTCACCCAGTCACACAGCAATGTGAAGCTGGGATTCTAACCTTAGGAGGGGAATTTCAGAGTCTGCATTCTGGAATTCCCAAAGCCAACATTTCTCTCACTTTCTGGGACTACACACAGCCTTACCTTTTCCTTCTAGCCTGGTGACTCTAAAGTAATCCCAACCCTGGAAATAGTTTGTTACACTTCCTCCTGTTTTCTCAAGGCCACATCTCTAGTCTCTGTACAAGTGAGGTAGGAAATACCAGAAGAGTGTTGTAATAGAAGCATGCACCCTTGTGGCAGAGGTTCCCTGGATGTCTCCCAATACCTCTTTTTCCCCTTTTTCTATAGTATTTATTAGGGTTTACCTGGGCTTGTGGCTGCTCAGGATAAGGACTGACTTCCCAGTCGTCTTTGCAGCTAAGATACCAAGTGTGGCCAATAGAGTGTGAGCGAAAATGGTGTGTAAAACCCTAGGGGTCATGTCCCTAAAGGGAAACGGCTTTCCCACACCTTCCCCTTTCTTCTTCTGGAATGTGGGGTGGTAGCGAGTCACTGAACTTTGCAAATGAGAGCACTACCAGGGGTGATGGAGCATAAGACAAAAAGGAGCCAGGACACATGGAAAGAAGAGCCTGGACAGTATTGCTAAGTGTTAGCAAAATGCAAATCACAACTACAGTGAGTTCTCAGAGAACTCAACTTGGAGATTACTCTTACTATCGAGTAAGAACATAAAATCTTGAGTTAAAGTCTTGTGACTTATCTGCCATGTGATCTTGGCAACTTCACCTGTGTGAAGTTACAACTGTGTGACCTTAACTTCACTTACCTGGTTTCTTTAGCTGTAAAATGAGGATAATACCACCTACCTAAGAGAACTGTGATGAAAAACAGGTGAGTTGATATATATCATTTAGTATATTCACTGTTATATATATAGTCAATGTAGCTATTCTACAAAATGACAATCACTAATTTTAGTGTTGGTGATGACCACAGTGCTTTCCACTGCCTCATTTTTTTCCCCTTTATAAGTAGAGGGATGTGGAGCTCACCTCCTCCCACAAATACATCAAAAAATCCAGCCACGTGTGGAATAGTTCTCACAGAACACCACTGAATGCTTTCAGATCTCATACAACCAAAGCTTCAAGAAAGATCCCCATGTAACTGGGTAGGATGAAGGGAAAAGGGAGAAGAGGAGGAATTGGAATGGGACCTGGGACCTGCACCCCTGGGAAGGAGCTGTGAAGGAAGAATGCTAACCTCACCGTGGGAACCTCCTTCACCAGCTGGGAGGTATGCCAGGACAGATAGGGAACTTCAGAGGCTGAAGAGGAGGGTATGGGAGTTGGCCTGAGGCACTGCAGGGTATGGAGAGACCAACACAGAAGGTCCTGACCACATCACCACGCTTCCCAGCCCAAGATGTACGCCTGCTGGTGTGCAGAGTGACTGGGTGCTGAAACTCAGGCTTCAGCAGACAGACCCAAGGAGAGGACTCTGGTTGGTTGCATGGAGACAGACCAAAGGGTCTGAAGCATGGTCCAGACCATAACTGGGGGCGTGTGCATGTGGAGGTGGGGCTGAAAGCTGAACTGATAGCTGGCCATCCCACTGTGGTTGCTGGGATGCAGCTCTGGCAGGTTCCTGCTCTGGCGGACTTTTCACTGGAACCACACATGTGTGCCTGAGGGCACCCTGGGCTGACTGCGGGTTCAGGGGATGCAGCTCTAGTGGGTTTATGTGCTGGTGGCTTGGTGAGCGCGTATGCTCTGAACTTATTACCAGGAGGTGGGCCCAAAGGGCAGTGCCAGCAACACTGATCTTTGTGGGTGCACACACCAGGTGGCAGGCGGCATCACAGAATCCCACGTCCTGGCAGGCAGCTCCTGGGGAGGAACATGCAGTGGCTCCTCTCCCAGAGGGAGCGCTCCAGTCCTGCCTACTTCACACCACAGCTGAGAACCAGATCTGGGGATCTGCACTACAACAACTGGGGAGCAGACCCTGCCCCTGACAGGGCTGTGACACCCAGAGAGCAAAGAGGAGGACTTGCTCAACATCCATTATGGGCTCTGGTCACCATGACACTAATCACACTTCCCTATCAAGGGGATAATGGCTGGCGCACACACAGGAAAGACGTGGCAAGCATCAATACCAAAAACAGCTCTTGCACCAAAGATATTGGACTCAGGCAGGCTACACTGGGATGTTCCCACATAAAAATAGCCCTTCCAGACCACAGTAGATAACTGCTTCTCCTAAATTCATAGAGAAAATATAAGAAAAAAGAAGCAAAGGAATTACTCCCAATTAAAAGAACAAGAGAAATCCCCTGAAAGGACAAACAGTGAAACAAACCTCTACAGTCTACCAGACCCTGAGTTCAAAAAGGAGGTAATAAAAATGCTGAAGGAATTAAGAAATGCTATTGATAGAAATGTAGATCACTGTAACAAGGAACTAGAAACTGTAAAGAGGAGCCAATCAAAATTAGACAACTCAATTGCCGAGATGAAAACCGAAGCTAAAGGCAATAAACAGCAAAGTAAATAATGCAGAAGAACAAATAAGTGATCTGGAAGATAGAATAATGGAGATCACCCAGTCAAAACAGCAGACAGAACGTATGCTATCTATGGGATAATATAAAGCACACTAATCTACTACGTCTAATAGAGTTCCCAGAAGAAGAAAGAGAAAAGGGGATTGAAAATGTATTCAAATAAATTATGGCTGAAAAGTTCCCAAACCTAAAGAAGGTATTAGATATCCAGGTCCAGGAAGCACAGAGGGTCCCAAACAAGATGAACTCACACAGATCTACTCCAAGATATATCATAATTAAAATAGTAAAAGAGAGGATTCTAAAGGCAGCAAGAGAAAAACAGTTATAAAGGAACCCCATAAGGTTATCAGCTGATTTCTCTACAGAAACTTTGCTGGCCAGAAGGAAATGGCAAGACATATTCAAAGTCCTGGAGGGGAAAAACCTGCAACCTAGGATATTCTACCCAGCAAGATTATCATTTAGAATAGAAGGAGACAAAAAGAATTTCTCACACAAGCAATAACTAAGAGTAAACAGCAATATTAAACCTATCTTAAAAGAAATATTGAAAGCTCTTCTCTAAATTGAAAAGAAGCAACAATCTATAGGAAAGGGAAAAATCACAATAGAAAAGGTAAATATATAAAAGGATTGAAGATCATTTAAATAAGACAGTACACAGTTAAAAAACAATCCAAAAAATTCTGTGAAAATGATTGAACAGAAAAGGATAAACATGAAGATGTAAAATAGGACATGAAAATCACAAAATGTAGGGAAGGGGAGTAAGAAATGTAGATCTTTTAGAATGTGTTTGAGCTCATATGACTACCAGTCTAAAGCAAGTAGATATAGTGACAGTTAACATAGTTGAAAACCAGAGTAACCACAAATCAAAAAAACATACAATAGATTCCCAAAAACCCAAAAGAAAGGAACTCAGGCATAATACAAAAGAAAACTATCAAATCAAAAAAGGAAACACAAAAAGAAGAAAGGAACAAAGAAGAAATACAAAATCAACTGGAAAACAAGGTTTAAAATGGCAATAAATATATATTTATCAATAATTACTTTAAATGTCAATGCACTAAATGCTCTGATCAAAAGACACAGAATGGCAGACTGGATAATAAAACAAGAACCTACAATATACTGCCTACAGGAGATCCACTTTAGGGTGAAGGACACACACATAGATTGAAAATGAGGGGATGGAAAAAGATATTTCATGCAAATGGAAATGACAAGAAAGTGGGGGTAGCAATACTCATATAAGACAAAATAGACTTTAAAAAACAAAGGCCTTAAAGAAAGATAAAGAAGGACCCTGTATAATGATAAAAGGATCAATACAAGAAGAGGGTAGTACACTCATTAACATATATGCACTCAATATAGGAGTACCTAAATATATAAAACAAATGCTACCAAACATAAAAGGAGAAATTGACAGGAATACAATAAGAGTAGGAGACTTTAACACTGCACTGTCATTAATGGACACAGATCTTCCAGACAGAAAATCAATAAGGCAACAGAGATCCTAAATAGCACAATAGAACAGTTAGACTTAATTGATATCTTCAGGACATAACACCCCAAAAAACCAGTATACACATTCTTTTCAAGTGCACATGGGACATTCTCTAGTATAGACCACATACTAGGACACAAAACAAGCCTCAACAAATTTCAGAGGATAGACATTATTTCAAGAATCTTTTCTGACCACAACCCATGACATTTTTCACAGAACTAGAACAAATAATCCTAAAATTTATACGGAACCACAAAAGACCCAGAATTGCCAAAGCAATTCTGAGGAAAAAGAACAAAGCTAGAGGCATAACCTTCCCAGACTTCAGACAATACTACAAAGCTACAGTAATCAATACAGTGTTGTATTAGCACAAAAACAGATATCTGGATCAGTGGGACAGAATAGAGAGCTGAGAAACTCACACACCTATGGCCAATTAATCTTCAGCAAAGGAGGCAAGAATATACCATGGAGAAAAGACAATCTCTTCAATAAGTGGTGTTGGGAAAACTGGACAGCTACATGTAAAAGAATGAAATGAGAACATTCTCTAACCCCATATACAAAAATAAACTCAAAAAAATGAACTGATATAAGGACCTAAATAATACCTTTATTTACTGATAAAACGGATATTGGAGAATGTGGTTAATATCTTCAGTCCAGTAAACTTATCACTGACCCCCGAATCGGACTTACCTTGTCCCAAGTATCACTGTACTAGAGCAGGCCTCACCCTGTAGAGGTGAACTTGATCCTACAGGAGCAGAACAGAATGAATGTTCTCTGTAGACAGGCTGGTCCCAAACAGGAATGGGGAGAAGTGGCTGGGCTACTTGGGCCTTGTTTCTCCTTTCACCTTACTTAATCACCTAGGGCAGGGTGGTTGAAGGAAGAGTGATTACAATATTATGCTATTGGAGCTTCCTTCACATGGAGGAAAGAAATACTCCCTCTCAGTATTTTAGCATATTTTAAATTGTAACAAATGAATAATTTACCTGTTTACTGTCTGTCTTCTCCAACTAAGATTGTCAGTTCCATGATAAGGAAGCCATGTTCAGCTCTGTGCACATGGGTACCAGCATGTTGTCTGGCCCATAGCAGGCATTCTTATTTACTGAGTGAGCAAATGTACTGTAGAGCTTATTACAATGGAACCTATATGGTCTTTATTTATTAATCCAACACAAATTTATCTACAGTGTGCCAAGAATTTTCTTAGGCAAGAGGATTCTGAGATATTTTGAATCAAAATACAGAAAGTTTTGTTTTGAAAACAAGCCAACTGTTAGCTCTTTGAAAAAAACTTAGTTGGAGAGCCTCTGATTCTCACTCGCTGGACCATACAAGGTCAGTCTTTTGATTGCTCTATACTTTAGATTCCCTATTTATAACTAAACAAGTTTGCAACACATACCAAAGAAATCCTGTATGATTTACAGTTGTTCAAGCAAACAAGAAAACTCTGGTTCAGTTTCTATGAGCTATCAAAAGGATAAAGACAAAATGCCTGTCTATCTCAAATCAATCAGGTTTTGAATGGCATCTTTTCAACATAATGAAATAAAGACATATATAAAAAACAAAGACAAAATACACCTTCCCATTCTAAAACATTTCCTTTAGTCCATATGTACTTTAAATAATCTTGTATTAAGTTTCTACTGCAACTTTCAATGTTCAGAGTAAATCCATCCTGGCACAGTGTTTGTTCTAAAAAGTCAACAGCAGCAGGAGTAGGAGCATAATATAGTAGTTTCACTGTTATTTCCAGAGTCTATAAAATCCCAACGCTATTGCCAGGCAAGTAAACACTGAGGCTGTGAAAAGAAGAAAACATGTTATAGGTAATGCATTTGTGATTATCTTGCAGAGACAAAGAGAATAATGTCATCTTCAATTTAAATTGAAAGCAAAATCAGGAAATCCAACCAGTTTTCTTTTCTTTGCCTGCATTGAGCGGCATGTGGGATCTTAGTTTCCCAGCGAGGGATCAAACCCACGCCTCCTGCATTGGAAGCATGGAGTCTTAACCACTGGACCACCAAGGAATTCCCAATCCAACCAATTTTCTACTTTAGGTTTTTAATTCCCTAGAAAATTAAGCTAAGGATAAAGGGTATCCATTAGGGCTGGATTAATATCAATTCTTCTTAAAAGCTTCCTGTATTTTAAACCAGAATAAGGATGACAGTAATTTAAAAGTGTACATTATGTCAGTTAGAATCTATAAAGTGTTTAAAGTCATTATTAACATTAGCACTATTAACAATGACTACTTTAAATAATTACAAACTCTAATTTTAGAAATAATTTATAAGTGAAAAACCACCTTTCTTACATGTACTGAAAAATTACGTAGTTAAGCCAGTAAAACAGACATCCGTATCATCCAAAAGAAAATTTTAATTGCCTTTTCAGTACATTTAAAAATGATTTCGTGCCTGCTGAGCTCCCAGGCCAGTCCCCTGCCCTCCAAGGCTCCCTCTTCGCCACCCTCCCACCCAGCTGCATTGGTACTGGGGGCATAGGAAGGAGGCTGGGGAGATCAGGAGTGGCAGGCAGGAGGGGCACTCCCAGACCCCAGACTGGAGGAGCAGGAGAGGAGGGCGTTTGCCCTGCCCACTCGAGCCCAGGAAGCCTGCTGGGCTCCAAGGTGAGGTCCCCTGCCCTCTGAAACGAGGGGTGGGGGGCACACCTGGGTCCCTTCTGTTGCTTGAGCCTAAGCCCTACCCCCTGGAGCCCCCGGGGCCTTTTCCAGCCCTGTGGGTCCTGAGCATTGGCCCTGCCCATCTCCCAAACCTCACCCTTGCTAAGGTCCTGCTCTCCACAGCCAACGCCCTCCCCCCGATCTTTTTTCTTTTTCCTCCTCCTCCTCGTTTTTACTATTGTGGTACTGATGTCCCTTCCGGTTGTCGATTCATCTATATTTTTATTTTTACATTATTTCTAACATATCTGTTAGTTTCCTAGTCTAATTTTATTTTTTACTTTGTTATTTTTTTTTTGCCACCCCATGCAGCTTGCAGGATTTTGATTTGTGAGCCCAGGGTTAGGAGGAAGCTCCTGTGGGGGGAGCTCCAAGTCCAAACCACTGGACTAACAGAGAACCTCAGACCTCAGGGAATATTCATCAGAGTGAGGTCTCACAGAGTTCCTCATCTCAGCACCAAGACCCAGCTCTACCCAATAGCCTACAAACTCGTGTTGGAAGCCTCAAGCCAAACAACCAGTAAAACAGGAACACAATCCCACTCATAAGAGAAAAAAAAAAAAGAGATGGCAAAAAAAATATGTCACAGATGAAGGAGCAAGGTAAAAACCTACAGGACCAAATAAACGAAGAGGAAATAGGCAATCAACCTGAAAAAGAATTCACAGTAATGATATTAAAGATGATCCAGAATCTCAGAATGGAAGCACGGATTGAGAAAATACAAGAAATGTTTAACAAAGATCTAGAAGAACTAAAGAACAAACAAACAGAGATGAACAACACAATAACTGAAATGAAAAATACACCAGAAGGAATCAATAACAATAACAGAGGCAGAAGAACAAATAAGTGAGCTGGAAGACAGAATGGTGGAAATAACTGCTGAGGAGCAGAATGAAGAAAAAAGAATGAAAAGAATTGAAGACAATCTCAGAGATCTCTGGGACAATACTAAACGCACCAACGTTTGAATTACAGGGGTCCCAGAAGAGAAAAAGAAAGGGTCTGAGAAAATAATGTGAAGAGATTATAGTGGAAAACTTCCCTAATGTGGGAAAGGAAATCGTCACCCAAGTCCAGGAAGCACAGAGAGTCCCATACAGGATAAACCCTAGGAAAAACACACCAAGACACATATTAATCAAACTAACAAAAACTAAATTCAAAGGAAAAATATTAAAAGCAGCAGGGGAAAAACAAAAAATAACATACAAAGGAATCCCCATAAGGTTATCAGCTGATTTTTCAGTGGAAACTAGCAGGCCAGAAGGCAGTGGCAGGATATACTTAAAAGTGATGAAAGAGAAAAACCTACAACCAAGATTACTGTACCCAGCAAGAATCTCATTCAGATTCGATGGAGAAGTCAAAAGCTTTTCAGACAAACGAAAGCTAAGAGAATTCATTAACACCAAATGCTAAAGAAACTTCTCTAAGTGGGAAACACAAGACAAGAAAAAGACCCACAAAAACAAACCCAAAACAATTAAGAAAATGGTAATAGGAACATACATATCAATAATAACCTTGAATGTAAACGGATTAAATGCTCCAACCAAAAGACACAGACTGGCTGAATGGATACAAAAACAGGACCTATATATATGCTCTCTACAGGAGACCCACTTCAGACCTAGAAACATATACAGACTGAAAGTGAAGGGATGGAAAAAGATATTCCATGCAAAAGGAAATCAAAAGAAAGCTGGAGTACCAATACTTATATCAGATAAAAGAGACTTTAAAATAAAGATTGTTACGAGAGAAAAGGAGGGACACTACATAATGATCAAAGGATCAGTCCAAGAAGATATAATAATTATAAATGTTTATGCACCCAACATAGGAGTGCCTCAATACATAAGGCAAATGCTAACAACCATGAAAGGAGAAATCGACAGTAACAATAATAGTAGGGGACTTTAACACCCCACTTACACCAAAGGACAGATCATCCAAACAGAAAATAAATAAGAAACACAAGCTTTAAATGACACAATAAACTAGACAGATCTAATTGATATTTACAGAACATTCCACCCAAAAGTGGCAGAATACACTTTCTCCTCAGGTGCACATGGAACATTCTCCAGGATAGATCACATCTTGGGTTGCAAATCAAGTCTCGGAAAATTTAAGAAAATTGAAATCATATCAAGCATCTTTTCTGACCAAAATGCCGTGAGACTGGAAATCAATTAAGAGGAAAAAAACTGTGAAAAACACAAATACATGGAGGCTAAACAGTGCACTACAAAAAAACCAAGAGATCACTGAAGAAATCAAAGAAGAAATTAAAAAATACATAGAAACAAATGACAACAAAAACACGACGACCCAAAACCTATGGGACGCAGCAAAAGCAGTTCTAAAAGGGAAGTTTACAGCAATTCAATCTCACCTCAAGAAAAAAGAAAAATCTCAAATAAACAATCTAACCCTACACTTAAAACAACTAGAGAACGATGACCAAAGAAAATCCAAATTCAGTAGAAGGAAAGAAATCATAAAGATCAAAGCAGAAATAAATGAAATAGAAACAAAGAAAACAATAGCAAAGATCAATAAAACTAAAAGCTGGTTCTTTGAGAAGATAAACAAAATTGATAAACCCTTAGCCAGACTCATCAAGATAAAAAGGGAGAGGGTGCAAATCAATAAAATTAGAAATGAAAAAGGAGAAATCACAATGGACACTGCAGAAATACAAAGGATTATAAGAGACTACTACAAACAACTATATGCCAATAAAATGGACAACCATGAAGAAATGGACAAATTCTTGGAAAGGTACAATTTTACAAGACCGAAACAGGAAGAATTAGAAAATATAAACAGACATATCACAAGTAATGAAACTGAAAGCATAATTAAAAATCTTCCAAGAAACAGAAGTCCAGGACCAGATAGCTTCACAGGCGAATTCTATCAAACGTTTAGAAAAGAGCTAACACCAATCCTTCTCAAACTCTTCCAAAAAACTGCAGAGGGAGAAACACTCCCAAATTCATTCTACGAAGCCACCATCACCCTGATTCCAAAACCAGAAAAAGGTATCACAAAAAAAGAAAATTGCAGACCAATATCACTGATGAACATACATGCAAAAATCCTGAACAAAATACTAACAAACAGGAATCCAACAGCACATTAAAAGGATCATACACCATGATCAAGTGAGATTTATCCCAGGGATGGAAGAATTCTTCAATATACGCAAATCAATCAATGTGATATACCACGTTAACAAATTAAGGAATAAAAACCATATGATCATCTCAATAGATGCAGAAAATGCTTTTGACAAAATTCAGCACCGATTTATGATAAAAACTCTCCAGAAAATGGGCATAGAGGGAACCTACCTCAACATAATAAAGGCCATATTATGACAAACCCACAGCAAGCATCATATTCAATGCTGAAAAACTGAAAGCATTTCCTCTAAGATCAGGAACAAGACAAGGATGTCCACTCTCGCCACTCTTATTCAACAGTTTTGGAAGTCCTAGCCACAGCAATCAGAGAAGAAAAAGAAATAAAAGGAATACAAATTGGAAAAGAAGAAATAAAACTGTCACTATTTGCCAATGACATGATACTATACATAGAAAATCCTAAAGATGCCACCAGAAAACTACTAGAACTAATCAATGAATTTGGTAAGGTTGCAGGATACAAAATGCACAGAAATCTCTGGCATTCCTATACACCAACAAAGAAAAACAAGAAAGAGAAATTAAGGAAACACCCCCATTTACCATTGCAGCAAAAAGAATAAAATACCTAGGCATAAATCTGCCTAAGGAGGTGAAAGACTTGTACTCAGAAAACTATAAAACACTGATGAAAGAAATCAAAGATGACATAAACAGACGGAGAAATATACCATGTTCTCTGACTGGAAGAATCAATATTGTGAAAATGACTATACTACCCAAAGCAATCTACAGATTCAGTGCAATCCCTATCAAACTACCAATGGCATTCTTCACAAAATTAGAACAAAAAAATCTTACAATTCGTATGGAAACACAAAAGACCCCGAATAGCCAAAGCTATCATGAGAAAGAAAAACGGAGTTGGAGGAATCTGGCTCCCTGACTTCAAACTATACCACAAAGCTACAGTAATCAAGACAGTATGGTACTGGCACAAAAACAGAAATATAGATCAAGGGTACAGGTTAGAATGCCCAGAGATAAACCCACGCACATATGGGCACCTAATTTATGACAAAGGAGGCAAGAACATACAATGGAGAAAAGACAGCCTCTTCAATAAGTGGTGCTGGGAAAACTGGACAGCCTCATGTAAAAGAATGAAATTAGAACATTACGTAACAAACACCGTACACAAAAATAAACTCCAAATGGATTAAGACTTAAATGTAAGACCAGACACTATAAAACTTTTAGAGGAAAACATAGGAAAAACACTCTTTGACATAAACCACAGCAAGATCTTTTTGAACCACCTCCTAGAGTAACAGAAATAAAAACAAACACATGGGACTTAATTAAACTTAAAAGCTTTTACACAGCAAAGGAAACCATAAACAAGACAAAAAGACAACCCTCAGAATGGGAGAAAACATTTGCAAATTAAACAACAGACCAAGGAATAGTCTCCAAACTATACCAACAGTTCATGGAGCTCAATATCAAAAAAACAAACAATCCAGTTAAAAAATGGGCGGAAGACCTAAACAGACATTTCACCAAGGAAGACATACAGATGGCCAAGAAGCACATGAAAAGATGCTCAACATCACTAATTATTAGAGAAATGAAAATCAAAACTACAGTGAGGTATATCACCTCATGCCAGTCAGAATGGCCAGTATCAAAAAAGTTAGAAACAATAAATGCTGGAAAGGGTGTGGTGAAAAGGGAACCCTCCTACACTGTTGGTGGGAATGTAAATTGATACAACCAATATGGAAAACAGTATGGAGGTTCCTTAAAAAACTAAAAATAGAACTACTGTACGACCCAGCAATCCCACTACTGGGCATATACCCTGAGAAGACAATAATTCAAAAAGAGACATGCACCACAATGTTCACTGCAGCACTATTTACAATAGCCAGGACATGGAACCAACCTAAATGTCCATCAACAGATGAATGGATAAAGATGATGTGGGACATATATACAATGGAATATTATTCAGCCATAAAAAGAAATGAAACTGAGTTATTTGTAGTGAGGTGGATGGACCCAGAGTCTGTCATACAGAGTAAGTCAGAAAGAGAAAAATACCGTTATACTAACGCATATATATGGAATCTAAAAAAAAAAAAAAAAAATGGTACTGATGAACCTAGTTGCAGCGCAGGAATAAAGAGGTAGGCATAGAGAATGGACTTGAGGACATGGGGTGGGAGGGCAAAGCTGGGAGAAAGTGAGAGGAGCATCGACATATATACACTACTGAATGTAAAATAGTTGGCTGGTGGCAAGCAGCAGCATAGCACGGAGAGATCGGCTTGGTGCTTTGCGATGACCTAGAGGGGTGGGAAAGGGCGGATGGAAGGGAGGCTCAAGAGGGAGGGGATATGGGTACATGTGTATGCATATGGCTGATTTGCTTTGTTGTGCAACAGAAACTAACACAGTATGGTGAGGCAATTATTAAAAAAAAAAGGCAGAAAGAAAAAGTGATTTCATAATTATTAAAAATTTATAAATAAAAAATGAAATTTTAATGGAAGCCCTTTAAAAAAAAACTCAATGAGGTAGAAGAAAAGGCAGAGAAAGCATCAGCCTTTTTATTTTTTTTTAAATTTATTTATTTATTAATATGTTTGTGTTTGGCTCTGTTGGGTCTTCACTGCTGCCTGTGGGCTTTCTCTAGTTGTGGCAAGCGGGGGGGATACTCTGTTGCGGTGCGTGGGCTTCTCATTGTGGTGGCTTCTCATTGCAGAGCATGGGCTCTAGGAGCACAGGCTTCAGTAGTTGTGGCACATGGGCTCAGTAGTTGTGGCTCGCGGGCTCTAGAGTGCAGGCTCAGTAGTTGTGGCGCCCCGGCTTAGCTGCTCCGCGGCATGTGGGATCTTCCTGGACCAGGGCTAGAACCCGTGTCTACTGCACTGGCAGGCGGATTCTTAACCACTGTGCTGCCAGGGAAGGCCTGCATCAGGCTTTTTAAACAGTTAATATACCACCTGTTCTCTATGTTACATCATACTGGATAGAAAACCTTTCTGTTCTCCTTAAGAAGGTGAATTTGGGTGAGGCTTTTAGGGACTCCCTAGATTCTAGTCTGTTTAAACACCCATGATTTTAAAATAGAGACTCTGAGATGAAGAGCAAACTTCTATGATTAAAGACACAAGAGGGACTTCCCGAGTGGCACAGTGGTTAAGAATCCGCCTGCCGATGCAGGGGACACGGGTTTGAGCCCTGGTCTGGCAAGATCCCACATGCCGCGGAGCAACTAAGCCCGTGCACCACAACTACTGAGCCTGTGCTCTAGAGCCCCTGTGCCACAACTACTGAGCCCATGCACCTAGAGCCCGTGCTCCGCAACAAGACAAGCTACTGCAATGAGAAGCCCGTGCACTGCAATGAAGAGTAGCCCCCGCGTGCCGCAACTAGAGAAAGCCTGCACGCAGCCAAACTACTAAAAAAAAAAAAAAAAAAAAAAGACATGAGAAACAGCCTTTCATAGTTAAGGCTATCCTATTTTTTTAATGTGTAAATCTAATTATACATTATCCCATTTGGTCACACTACTTACTGAAACTTGATTAATGACAAGATCATTTCCTTTAAGAAATGGGATTAGGTCTCTCTGAGACACAGGGGGAAGCTGGACAGTTGAGGAGAAAGAATAACACTTAAACAGTTTCTTGTCTTGTTGCCACTGGTCAATTATACATTCTCTCATTTGATCTTACTACTTACCATGCTACTACTTACCATGTTCCAGATAGTGTGCTAAAGAATTTCATGTATCACCGTATTTATCCATAATTAAAACCCTATGAGGTTGGTGATAGTATTCCCATCATACAGACGAGGCAACAAGCCCAAAGTTTTACTGCTAGCAAGTGGTGGAAGCAGGACTCAACACTATGTGTACCTGTCTCCAAGGTAGTTGCTGTTGCTCTTAAAAATAAAGGGTGGTGCCTTCAGAACTGTTAGTTGTAAATCCACAGTGAAAAAAGGAAAGGAAGATAACTCTTTAGGTAAATACATTAGAAGAAGCTGAGTGGAATACAAAGCTCTTCCTAACCTGGGGTGCTTTGAGGTCTATTTTGAAAGTGGGAATGAACACTGCAAACTGTGCTGATTTGGCATTTCCTGTTAGCATTCCTATTGGACAGATGATCTCTGGTTCCAGAGACTTTGCTAGAATAGGGGTTTTCAAATCTTGTTTTAGCCTTAGAACCCTTTCTTCAAATGGATCTTAGATGCTAAGTCATTCAAGTTGAAGAGAGGAAGGGGGAGTCGGGGTGTGCATCAGCTGAGGGCTAGGGGCTCCATCTCTACTCCTGCTGCCGCTTCAACATAATTAGTGCCTACCCAGAAAATCACTGATGGTATAAAGCAGCAATTTTATTTTGGACAATTCAATAACATAAAAATTTTAAATGTGCCTATCTTTTTGACCCCAATTTTTAGATGTGCATAAGCAATTTATTATATAGAAATACTAGCATGATGGCATAAAGGGGTGTGTGTGTATTTACTCACACATATATAGGGCTATTTGGTCCAATATTTTTTAAAATAAATTTATTTTATTTATTTTTGGCTGCATTGGGTCTTCGTTGCTGCACGTGGGCTTTCTCTAGTTGTGGCGAGCAGGGGCTTCTCTTGTTGCGGAGCACAGGCTCTAGGCACATGGGCTTCATTGCTCCATGGCATGTGGGATCTTCCCGGACCAGGGCTTGAACCTGTGTCCCCTGTGTTGGCAGGTGGAGTCTTAACCACTGGCACCACCAGGGAAGCCCGCAATATTGTTTTTAATAAAAACAGTTGGGAGCAGAATGTCTGTTAATAGAGGTTTGGATAAATAAATTATGGTATTTTCATACAATGGAATAGTATGTTTTCTAGTAAAAAAAAAAAGTCTATATATGTATTCATGTGGAAAGATAATCAAAACATTTGGTTAAATTTTTAGAAGTTGTACTCTGTACAGTATCATCTAATTACTGTTTAAAAAATCTGCAATGTTCACATATAGAAAGAAAAGCCTAGAAAGATATATACTACTAATAGTAAATACACATGGGGAAGAAGAAGGCTTTCACTTTTACTATATTGCTTTTGAATTATATGAACAATTTAGGATGAAAATGTATTACTTTTTTATACAAAGAAAAATGTACTACTTGACTAGGGCATTCTTTCTAACTCCTTGGGGCTCTGTAAATTGGTCAGGTCACATGGTACTTGAGGAACTCAGTATGTGACAAATAATCTAATTCTGGGTAGTATCCCTGCTCTGTCAGTTGGATTCAAGATAGGAGGTAGTTTTTGCCCCTTTGCTTGCTGTGGTTTTTAATGGTCTGTATCTATTTTGGTGATCTTTATCTAAAAATTTTCGTTTTTTTCATTGTGGAATACCCAGTGTATCTTTGCATCGTTTTGTACTTGTGTTTATGTTTATCTTTGACATCCATATGCTTTTTCCCATTAGGAGGATGCAGAGTTGCCTGTTAAACTTATATCCTAAATTTACTGCCTGTTAAACTTACATTTTCCAAGTACTCCAGGGAACCAAACAATAAAGGAGATCTGTTACAGCTCCTCCTTTTTTCTTCTGTACCCCATGGCTACCTTGGGAGGTAGGAGCTAATAAGTCCGAAAATCAAATGACAGTAATTCCTTTCTCTGACAAACACAGCCTTACCTGCAAGGTAACGAATTGTCTCAAGCTTGTTAGACTCCATTAGGGTTTTTAAAGAAGCAATTTCAGTGTCAATTTTGTTACCGGTCTCTGAAATAATACCTCTGGTTTTGGTATCCTGTAGTAATTAAGAATAAGACAATTAAATTTTGTCCCTGTGTATCATGGAGAAAAATGTTTACTTTAGAAATCCTCACTTATGGGCTAATTTTGTGTAACAAATATTTTAAGTGGGGAAACAGTAAAAAAGCACAGTGATATTAAAAAGAAAAAAATAACACTACATGAATATTACAAATTGACAAAAGTATTCCTTCCACTTTGATATTTGGAGACTATTTCTTAGGATTATCACATTCTGGGCACCTTCTACTAAAAACCTCACAGGAAGATACAGGCATACCTCATTTTATTGTGCTTCGAAGATGCTGCATGCTGTTTTTAAACAAATTGAAGCTTTGTGGCAACCCTGAGTCAAACAAGTGTATCGGCGCCATTTTTCCATGAGCATTTGCTCACTTCATGTCTCTGTGTCACATTTTGGTGATTCTTGCAGTACTTCAAACTTTTTCATTATTACTATATTTATTATGGTGATCTGTGACCAGTGATCTCTGATGTTACTATTGCAAAAGATTACCATGCACTGACAGCTCAGAAGATGGTTAGCATCTTTTTAGCAGTTATTTTTAAATTAAGGTATAGATATTGTTTATTTAGATATAGTGCTACTGCACACTTAATAAACTACAGTATATTGTAAACATAACTTTTATATGCACTGGGAAACCAAAAAATTTGTGTGACTCACTTTATTTCAGTATTTGCTTTATTGCTGTTGTCTGGAAATGGACCTGCAATACCTCTGAGGTATGCCTGTATTTGAGACCTAAATATATGAGGATAAACTAAGAAGCAAAAATGTTAGTCACAGAACTATCACCTTATTTGTATAAAGTCCTTAGGATATCATAGTTAAAACTTTAAATATATTTTGCAAAAGGAAAAACAAACTGGGTTTATAATATGAACTGGCACCAGTATTTAAAGGAGATGGCAGAAATGCTTGTTGGGTAACACTGAATGCTATATGCATAGGGACTAAGGGGTAGAAAGAGAAATGAGATGATATTTATAGCTCAGAAATTAGCTGGGAGAGAATTTGTTGATTTCCTTGTTTATCTCCTTTATCTGGCCAAGAAGTTAGAGAAGGGAATATAGGCTGCTTAGAACGGCAAATGGGACCTTCGCGTCTACTGAATTATAATCAAGAGTGATGTCTCTTATGTTAGACTGTAGATCGAGTGACTTCTTAACTTTTAAGAAAAGGACTAGGCTGAGTCAGAAAGCTAGGTTTTACTCAGCCACAGAGGTTAATTAATGATCACAATTTAGGATTACTGAGAGGTAAACAGTAGTTATGAGTATGGAATTTAGAATCCAGGTTGACATCTGGCTCTACCACTTTTTAGTTGTGTGACCTTAACTTCCTTCTGCCTCACTTTCCAAATTGGTAGAATGGGAATAGAGTGCCTACCTCACACAGAGGCTGATATGAGGATTAAATAAATTAATAGACAAAAAAGTTAAGTAAAACAGTATCTAACATAAAAATTTTTTATTTGACTGAACCTAGGCATTCCTTAAATACTAATTGTGAATCCTTGTCTTTTTAAAAAAATAATTCTCTTCCATATAAAAATAATTTAGTTAAAAAAAGGTATGCTACCTGGAAAGCTTGATTCTGACTCAGAAGTCACAGCTCAGGTACTCCCCTCCACCTGGTAGCAGCTTCCCCCAAAGTACTGGTTAACTATAACAGCTATGAGGAAATCATGGAATCTATAGGGCTAGCTTGTTGAAGTCCAAACTTATAAAATGATACATATAAAGGCAGTTACATAAGGTATGAGAGCTATACAGAAGAGAAACTTTTACATGGCAGCTTACATTTTTGGTAAATTCTGTGGTTGCCTCCATAAGTTTCTTTTCTTGATCTGTAAACTAAACGATATGGTTTATCAAGAGGTTAAAAAAAAGACTAAAAGGAATTAAAAAGGAGTAAGTGCAAAAAAGTACATTTAAAAGCACATTACCATATCTGTTACTCTGCTCCTTTCTAGGTTGATATCCAGTTTATTATCTGCTCTGATTCGACTGGTTTCATTCTTTAAAGAAAAAAAAAATTAAGAAAGTGATCTTGTAATGAATATTTGTTCTGAAATTAATGAACTATTCTGAAGTGGGGAAAAAAGTTTCACTTACTATCAGTTGTTGCTTAACTTGTTCTAATTCAATTTTCATTTTCTAGGTATAAAGAAAGATCACACACAATTGGTGTTAAATCAAAGTCCATATTATGATTTATTAAAAAAAATCTGAAACCTTGCATAAGCAAAAACTGGACATTCTGTGGATTTCTAATACATTATCTGATAAAGAATAAAGACAAAAAAAGAACTAATAGTTCATCGTATTCAGAAAATAATTATGAACATAACATTAGACAATGTATTTATGTTTCAATACAGTAGTCCCCCCTGATCCACTGGGGATATGTTCCAAGACCCCAAGTGGATGAAACCTCGAATAGTACTGAACCCTATATGTACTATGTTTTTTCTTGTACTAATGGGTAGGTAGCATATACAGTGTGGATACACTGGACAAAGAGATGATTCATGTCCTGGGGGGAATGGAGTGGGACGGTGAAAGATTTCATCATGCTACTCAGATCAGTGTGACATAAACATATGAACTGTTTATTTCTGGAATTTTCCACTTAATATTTTCAGACTGCAGTTGACCACAAGTAACTAAAACTGTGGAAAGCGAAAATGCAGATAAGGGGGGACCAACTGTATTCTACTTAAGAATAAAAAAAGATTGATATTCTAAATTTTAAAATATTTTAAGCTAGTGGGTAACAACAAAGTTCTGACTGAATTACAGAAACATTTTTCTCTTAAGTGACAAAATAATTATTACAGAACCAAAAAAATGGAAAATGCTACATTACTGTCAGTTCTGAGAACATTATTCTGAACTACACTAGAAATTTAATAAAATATATGTAGATCAAAGATTTCCTTTTATGTGACCTGTTTAAGATACAACTGTCATTCTTTAGTATGCAAGAAACTATGATGTATACATAGATTAGGTATGGTTAACCATGTATACTTTTATCTAAAAACTTGCTAATAATTATTTAATAACCACATGAAATTGTTTTGGGGTCCTATTCTTCACCAAGTAGGATACTTATGAAATCAGTTATTTTATTAGTAATAAATTGAGACTTGTATCACCTGGTTCTCTGCTCGCAGATTTGCAAATTCACTTTTCTCTAGGATGACCATGTCTTTCCTGATGGAGTCCAAATGAGCCATTAACTGCTGTACTGTTATTTCCTAAAATGAAAAATTAAAATAACTGAGTGATGCCATCCCCTTGCATGGAGTTGTTCATGAAAATTAAAAAAAATTATTGTCTTGCTACAAGGTATAATGTTGCTTGGCTAAGTAAAAAACAAAACAAATGAAACCTATATATCTGAAATATCAAAATTAAAAGAAGTAGGAGATTCAAGGAAGAAAAATTATTTCCCAGTGAACAGAAACACATGTCTAGGTCTTTTCAATGAAAGAATCCCAATTAAATGCTTACTTAACCTCCAAGAGCTCCTCAGCAAATACTCTTTTTTTATTGTTTATTTATTTTAAAAATATCTACATGGGAAAGTTTTTATCTTTCATTGCTTTGCTTTTTTTTTTTTAGTTTTTATTTTTTGGCTGCGCGGCTTGCGGGATCTTGGTTCCCGACCAGGGATCGAACCTGCACCCCAGACAGTGGAAGCACGGAGTCTTAACCACTGGACCGCCAGGGAAGTTGATTTTGAAGGATCTTCTACCATCAGAAATTTCTAGGATACTGAATAAGACTTAGAAGTCAGGTAATAAAATAGAAGTATCGTTTAAATAATTGTCAGTATAACATAGTTTGGTTTAAATTCCTGAGTATCTTTCCTATATTTGGCACTACAAAGAATTTGTGAAAGAAAAGGTGGCCCCTATCTGATAGATTTATTTTTTTAAGTTTTTAGTTAACACCTCCATCACCACACAAGTTCTTTCTTTTTTTAAAATTTATTTTATTTATTTTTGGCTGTGTTGGGTCTTCATTGCTGCGTGTGGGCTTTCTCTAGTTGCAATGAGCGGGGGCTACTCTTTGTTGTGGTGCACGGGCTTCTCATTGCAGTGGCTTCTCTTGTTGTGGAGCACGGGCTTCAGGAGTTAGCGGGCTCTAGAGCACAGGCTCAGTAGCTGTGGTGCACGGGCTTAGTTGCTCCGTGGCATGTAGGATCTTCCCAGACTAGGGATCGAACCTGGGTCCCCTGCATTGGCAGGCGGATTCTTAACCACTGCACCACCAGGGAAGCCCTATCTGATAGACTTATAAACTTTTACTTTGCTAGGGAGGGACATTTTTGTAGAAATGATTTAAAGCAGTCTTACAAGGCAAATGTAACGTTAACCACTAAACTCAAAATCGTGTAGCTTGCTGACTCATCTTTTATCTCTTTTTAATCAAAAGAAAAAGTAGATGAAGGTGTAACCTTGAAAAAGACCCTCTATAACAGGGTTTATAAACAAAACAGAAAAACCCAAACAAGAACAGAATGACTAGTGGAACTCCCATTTTCTCATAGTTTGTGGCTAGGAGTGCATTGTTGGGGTTACAGTCCTCCACTGACCACAATATGGGTGAAAAAGGCTATTTCAAAACTGCCTTGACGTTTAGAAAACAGAGGCTACAGTAGTTCCAGATGCATGGCTACGGAATGACTCAGTCTTCAAAGGGTCTGGAATGCACACATGTTCTCTAAGAACAGCGGTCAGATGGCACAGCCACATAGACTGGAGGTTAAAAATGTGAGTTCTGGAGTCAGGCTGCCTGGGTTTGAATCCAAACGCTGACATTTACTATGAGCCTTTGGGCACGTTATTTAGCTTCTTTGACCTCCTCTTTGCTGAAATGGGAATAAAAACTACCTATATCTTATAGAGTTGTTTTGAGGACTAAATGATATAATGCATGTAAAATGCTTACAGTAATACTTGGTGCACAGTTAGCATTCGATGAATGTGATGAGACAGGTGTCTAATGGCTGAAGCAGGACAGTGTGACTCCAATGTTTTGATGTGGAGGGAGTTTTGCTTTAAATATTATTCCTATCATAAAATGAAAAAGTATTTTTTACTGTGTACAATAGACATCCCTGACTCTTTCCCTATCCCTGACTAATGCTTTCCCTATCCCTCATCTATATTATTGGGGAGGGAGGTTCATTTTCTTTTATGCAGTTCTGCTTGAAATATTCATGAGAATTACCTCAGAAATCATACAGAAGTGGCCTCTAGGGGTTGTCGGTCTTGTTCCCCCCAAATATCATTATGAAGGAGTTCGAAGACATTAACTATAATATTATTTTTGTTTAAGTCTTTAATAAAATGTTATTTTATTACCAGAACTACATACAGAAGAGTAGAAAATGTAACTACATACTTCTTATAGACTCTGAACCTGAGAATAAGGAATTACTGTACTGTGACTCTAAACTCTTTCTATCTCCCTTTCCGCCTCTAAATAGTTTGGGACTCAAAAAGCCTATAAGATAGCACGTATGTGCATCTTCAAAAACTTTAAGTGGAAAAATTTAATACAGTCAAATCTATTAAAAGTGTGATCATTGTAACTATTGTAGCGCCACCAGAGAATATGAATGTTATTCAGACAATAAGCAAATTCAGAATATAACCGAATTCTCAGACTGAGCACACTTGACTTAGCATGGCTCTTTCTGAAGTGATCAGGTATGAAGCTTGTTTGCCTCATGGCCTATGGCTCAAGGATGGAATGGGATTTTGATTTCATACACCAGTAATAAAAAACCCAAAAGTTCAGTAGTAGTGTTCCTACATCCAATCCTACATTTTGTGTGTGTGTGTGTGTGGTACACGGGCCTCTCACTGTTGTGGCCTCTCCCGTTGATGCGCAGGCTCAGCGGCCATGGCTCACGGGCCCAGCCGCTCCGCGTCATGTGGGATCCTCCCAGACCGGGGCACGAGCCCGTGTCCTCTGCATCGGCAGGCGGACTCTCAACCACTGTGCCACCAGGGAAGCCCCTAATCCTACATTTTAAATGTAAGATTAAATGGCCCTGGCAGCATAAAAATTCCTCAAAAAAGTTTTAATTCACTGATTATATTGCAGAGAAACTTAAAAATCTGATTTAAGAGTACCATTAGCTCTTTCAGGATAGCTCAAAGGTTTGGGGGGGATTAAATGAGTGGCTTTTTCTTTGGTGGATTTAATATTAATAGTCTGTTATGATCCTGAATAAATTTAGCTAAAATAATACACATACAAATTTAAAGTTAAGTTAAATCTAGGGGCTGAATGCTTTTAATTCTAAATACATAATTAATTGGATATTACCGAAAAAATCTTTTAAAAATTTCGCTCTTTCATGACCTTTGAAGTAATGACATTTTATGCAAGAGCTCCTAATTTTATGTAAGAAAGAAATCCTAATATTTCTCTGCTGTGAAATATTTATCTGAAGAAGAAAGCCTAAATTTAAAAAATTAAAAAAATATAACCAGAGAAAGAAAACGGATTCTTCAACACAGTAATTAATTCATGATTGACAGATTATGAATTATTATTCTACAGTTAAGTTCATTTAGCTTATTCTATCCTTCATATAAAATTATTGCTTTTTGTCCATAGCACCACAATGACAACTCTTGCAAATTACTGAACCTCTCTGATCCTTTCTTCAGTGGTAAAACAGAATAATTCTACCTACTTTTCAAGGTTGTTAGAGAGATTAAATAAGATCATATATGAGCAGTCCCCAGCACTGCCTCTCACTTCTTAAGTTCTTCGTAAATGGTATTACTTGGCGTTTAAGGATTCAGCTATCTGGTCAGATTAAAGCATCTTAGGTGATTTATGAACTCCTTCCCAGCCATGTATGTAAGTCCCTTCCAGCTTTCCAACTTTGTGAAAATTAACCAGAACATACACATGACTGCAGTAAACTGGTCAGCTCTTCTACTGTGGTGGGCTTTCTATGTGGAAAAAGTTGTTTCACTAACAACCTACCACCATCCCATGAAATAATATAATTATCTTACACAATGAAAGATCTGACAAAATTTTACTCTTTGTGTTACCATAATTTTGTGATGACTATTCTAACTCCTCAGTCTCTCTGGATACTGACTTTGCTACACGTTTTTCGTTTTTGGTTCCTTTAGAGAGAATAATAAGGAAGATGCAGGTGTGTTTAGAAGGTGGGTGGCTAAACAGAGATGCAGTTATGAAAAAGATTGTCTAATGAAACTGTCAGAAGTGATAAAAATGAAAACATTACCTGTTGAGCTTGAGTGACCATCTCCTTATAGATAGTATCGAGGCTGACATTCGATAAAATGGTTAATGCTGATACAATTGTTTCTGCTTGTGCTTTGTCAAATCCTACAAGTGGCAAATAGGTATTTATATTTTTAAAAAAGTGCACATCCTTCTCAAAATAGACAGCTAGAATAACTTCTATCATTTAAATTTTCATGCAGTTGACTCTTGAACACATGGATTTGAACTGAGTGGGTCCACTTAGATGCAGATTTTTCTCAATAGTAAATACTACCATACCACACAATCTGTGGTTGCTTGAAGCTGTGGATGTGCAATTGCGGATACAGAGGGCCACTATAAAGTTACATGCAGATTTTTGACTACACAGGCGGTCAGTGCCCCAACCCCTGTGTTGTTCAAGGGTCAACTGCAGTCTTTTAAAAAAATGGTTATAATTAAAAATCGACAGATTATGCTAAATTACTCTCTAAAAAGCACTCTCCAATTTTAATTCCACTGATCCATTTCCCCACATTTACATCAACATTGGTATTACTAGTCTTTTTTGAGTGTATAATTGGCATTAAAATGGTATTGCATTATTATTTTTATACTTAAAATTTGCATTTCCTTGATTAAGCATCTTTACGTACATTTATTGGTAATTTATTTTTCTGTGAACTGTTTATGGCCTTTGTCCATTTTTCTATAAAACTGCTTAACTTTTCTTATTGATTCATATGAATTCTTTGTATATTAAAGCAATAGGCTCACTGTCATATGTGTTGCTAACATTTTTAACCTTACGGATCATATCCTTCGATACACAGATTTAAATAAATATTTCTGTAGTCACATCTGTCAGTCTTTACTTTTACTTTCATTGCTTTTGAGTTTTGTCTTGCTTCCTTACTCTATAAGTCAAAAAATATTTCTATATTATAATATTTTTCGTAGTCTTTCTTTTTTTTACATTTAGCTTTTCATCAATCTGGAATTTATTTTTCAGTAAGGGAATCTATTTTTTTCCAATGGCTAGTCATTTATCATAGCTCATTTATTAAACAGTCCTTCCTTTCCCTAATTTGTAATGCCTTCTTTATTGCTTTCTAAGACACACGTTTCTGAATACCATTCTATTCCATTAAATCAACTCTTCTATTCCTATAGTTTCATATACTTTATTTATTTATTTTTGTGGTACGTGGGCCTCTCACTGTTGTGGCCTCTCCCGTTGCGGAGCACAGACTCCGGACGCGCAGGCTCAGTGGCCATGGCTCACGGGCCCAGCCGCTCCGCAGCACGTGGGATCTTCCCGGACTGGGGCACGAACCCATGTCCCCTGCATCGGCAGGCGGACTCTCAACCACTGCGCCACCAGGGAAGCTCTTCATATACTTTAAATAACTGTTTTGACATCTGGTAATTTGTTGTGACATTCTTTGATTTTCTTTTTTTTCTATTCTTAAACATTGTGCTTGTACTTCCACATAAACTTTAGTATCAGCCTAGAAACTACAGTTGTTTTTTTACATAATTGGAATCATTCTGCACATGTATCTTGAGCATTTCTCACATCAGTAAATACTCTTCAAACTATACCATTTTCGTGACTAAAATATTCTATTTTATGGATGTTTATGGATGGCTCATATTTAAATAGTGACTTTTTTTTAACATCTTTATTGGAGTATAATTGCTTTACAATGGTGTGTTAATTTCTGCTTTATAACAAAGTGAATCAGTTATACATATATCCCCATATCTCTTCCCTCTTGCATCTCCCTCCCTCCCACTCTCCCTATCCCACCCCTCTAGGTGGTCACAAAGCACGGAGCTGATCTCCCTGTGCTATGCGGCTGCTTCCCACTAGCTATCGGTTTTACATTTGTTAGTGTATATATGTCCATGCCACTCTCTCACTTTGCCCCAGCTTACCCTTCCCCCTCCCCATGTCCGTAAGTCCATTCTCTAGTAGGTCTACGTCTCTATTCCCGTCTTGCCCCTAGGTTCTTCATGACCATTTTTTTTTTTAGATTCCATATACATGTGTTAGCATACGGTATGTTTTTCTCTTTCTGACTTACTTCACTCTGTATGACTGACTCCAGGTCCATCCACCTCACTACAAATAACTCAATTTCGTTTCTTTTTATGGTTGAGTAATATTCCATTGTATATATGTGCCACATCTTTATCCATTCATGCAGCTCAATATCAAAAACACAAACAACCCAATCCAAAAATGGGCAGAAGACCTAAACAGACATTTCTCCAAAGAAGATATACAGATTGCCAACACACACATGAAAGAATGCTCAACATCATTAAATCATTAGAAAAATGCAAATCAAAACTACAATGAGATATCATCTCACACCGGTCAGAATGGCCATCATCAACAAATCTACAATAAATGCTGGAGAGGGTGTGGAGAAAAGGGAACCCTCTTGCACTGTTGGTGGGAGTGTAAACTGATACAGCCACTATGGAGAACAGCATGGAGGTTCCTTAAAAAACTAAAAATAGAACTACCATACGACCCAGCAATCCCACTACTAGGCATATACTCTGAGAAAACCATAATTCAAAGAGTCATATACCACAATGTTCATTGCAGCTCTATTTACAATAGCCAGGACATGGAAGCAACCTAAACAGTGACTCTTAATTGTTCATAATGGTGATGTTGTCTTGACTAGGTAATTTGTTATGAGTGCTGCTGATATTCTTTCAAAAGGGACCCATGTTTCTCACCATGAGTTTCCAAGTCCTGAACCAATGCATGCGTATCAAACGTTAATTTCCTTTGTTCTAAAGGAGTTATGTCCACTGGCCTCATATCATATCCTTCCTTGGTTGCGGTGGTGAAGAAATCTGAAAAGAGAAGGCAGTTTTTTTTGTAGTAACTAATAGAAGCGTCACATTTTAGCTTCTAAAGCATTTCCCCCCATCTATTTGTAATACAGTTCCAGCTCTTCTACTTGGGAATTCTGTAATTTCAAGCAAGATAAAGGATTTATCTGAGCCCCTGATTCTTTTTTTTTTTTTTCGCCACGCCGTGCAGCATGCAGGTTCTTAATTCCCTGACTAGGGATCGAACCCATACCCGCTGCATTGGGAGGGTAGTCTTAACCACTGGACTGCCAGGGAAGTCCTTGAGCCCCTGATTCTTTTATTTGAAAGTCTCTAACATTATTCTGTACGTAGTAAACATTCAGTAAATGTTTGCTGTCTTTTAGTATTCCAAAATTTTAAGAGTCAGTCTAACATCATAACATAATATACATCAAAAGCTTTGGGGGGGACTTTCCTGGTGGCGCAGTGGTTAAGAATCCGCCTGCCAATGCAGGGGACATGGGTTCGAGCCCTGGTCTGGGATGATCCCACATGCCGCGGAACAACTAAGCCCGTACGCCACAGCTACTGAGCCTGCGCTCTAGAGCCCGTGAGCCACAGATACTGAGCCCGCATGCCACAACTACTGAAGCCCACGCGCCTAGAGCCCGTGTTCCGCAACAAAGAGAAGCCACCACAATGAGAAGCCCGCACACTGCAACGAAGAGTAGACACCGCTCGCCTCAACTAGAGAAAGCCTGCGCACAGCAACAAAGACCCAAAGTAGCCCAAAGTAAATAAATAAATTTATTAAAAAAAAAAAAAAAAGCTTTGGGTATTGCTGGCACACCTCTAATTACTGGAGAGCAGAAACTGTCCAGCAACTCTCCTTCTTGCTCAGAAGTCTTTCATAGAGCTGTGATAATTTTTAGACATATACCCCCGTCTAAAGTAGCTTTCTGTCCTCCCACTCTTTATATATCCACAGTTTATTTCCTACACAGTTCTCAGTTCTAATCTGAAATTATCTTGTTTACTGCTTGTCTCTCTGAACCAGAATGTAAGTGCCATGAGGCCTGGACTGTGTCTTTCATCTGTATCTTTAGTACCTAAAACAGTGCTTGGCAAATAGTTGGCTCACAGTATTTTATTGTTGAATCAATCAGTGAATCGGATTTTAAATCCGGAAGTATTTAGTGGTATCAACACAAAAGACCTAGGACGTTGTTCTCATTTTTGAAATAAATGTCCTATTTCAATAAATTCCCAATTTTTAACCTAGACACATAATGGTTCCTTTCTATCTACTGCTGATGAATTTATTAAAAAGTATTTTCTTTGGGGGAGAACTCTGTCTATATACAACTTTATTGCCATTACTATGTATTATGTGAAATAACTGCTAATTAGTATAAACTACTAATCAAACACAAGGTACTATACTAGATACTTTATATACTACTAAGGCATCATGGTATTATTCACCTTTTTAGATAAGAAAATCAAGCCTAGGAAAGGTAAAGCCTAAGGTTTTGCCTAAGGTCTTGCCTAAGGTCATAGAGTCTCTGGCAGAATCAGGATTCAGATCCAGGTCTTCTGACTCCAGATCTCATGCTGTCTTATACCCCATGCTGTCTTTTTTATCCTAAGCCACTTAAGACATCTAGGTACTTAAAAGACAAAGCTGCAACCTCAGGTATTACTTTTCTGCTAGTATAGTGTAAGGCAAATGTGATTCCTTCCTATATAACTTTCTAGTCAAGAAACATCTGAGTGCCAGGCACTGTGTTAGGCACAGGGGATGATGAGCAAAACCAGACATAACAGATGTCTTCATTGACTTTATAGACTAATAAACAGGAAACAGATGTTTTTAAAAAAAATCTAAAGATAAACTCTAATTCAAATAATGGAAGAGTAATGTCTAGTCCTTTATATTAATTAATTCAAGTACTCAGATGAATTCTGGTTAACCAGAAATAAAAGGAAGCAGATGTAAAGGTGGATCAATTTTGAACACACACACACTCATTAGCACAGAGGTCGACAATCTTTTTGGCTTTGAGTGGCATCTAGAAGACTTAAGCAGTGTGCCTGTGGGTCAATATTAAACCTAAGGAGGGAGAGAAAAAGAAAACTAGAGGAAAAAGAGGGGCAGATTTCCATAACAACTGCATTAGGAACAATGATTGGTACCCTTAGTTACCTATCCTTGATTAGAAGTTCATTCAGTTGATTAGAAGTTCAGTCTTTTATTTGGGGTTTAGGGGAAAAAATCAGTAATAATATTTATACAACATGTTACTATTTTCACACCTATTACTTTATCCTTAAAATTCTCATGTTGTGGATGAGGAAAACTGAGGCTCAGAGGAGCTAAGTAATTTGAGATCTTATGGTCTCAGAGCAAGGCATATTAGTACATAGTTCCTCTGACTTCAGTCAACAAACTCTGAATACCTTCCACAAGGAGAAGCTTCCTACTTGTTGACTGAAAAAAAAAAAAGTGCAACCTAAAAGTTGAGAATTATGTTTTATTCAGTGGATTTTCTGAGGACTTAAGCCTGGAGGACAGCCTCTCAGATCGTCTGAGAGACTGCTCCGAAGAGGTAAGGGAGGAGCCAAGATATACAGGAGTTTTGCAACAAAAACCAGGTAGTTGGAACATCAAAAGATTACTGTTAAAGAAAACCAGACATCTCAAGTTAATGAATTTAGCACTTTACTATGTATGGGAAGATGCAAGGGTCTGGGCTCACTGAAATCATTCCTTTGATATGCACCTTAACTATCTAGGACCGGTGTCCTGCTTTTCTCCACCCTGAATCCCCTCAGAGTGCATAGCTGAGGGTGGCTGCAGTGGCTGGTGGCTGCAGCATCCTTCGTTTACTGATATGGCAGGCAACATTGTTCATCCACGGTGCCTCGCCTTGCTCATAAATCCAACCATCATTTGGGAAGCATTTCATGACCAATTTTGTCCCATGGTGCTAGGAAGGCTCATTCCTAGATCAGGTGAAGATTCTGTTGATAGGCTATACTCAATGTGTTAATTTTTGGATTAGGCCCTGTTGATAATCTGAACTTCTCTGGATCACCTGTCTTACTAGTCTCTTTTGATCCAGGAAATGTTTTCCCTTGTTGCTTCTTCCCATAACTAGAGTTGTACTATTACAGTTATTTTATGTAGGTTATGTATATATAACCAACAGTCTGAAGACTTTTAGCCATCATTAATTTTGCTGGAGACCTGGTTACACATTGGGTAATGCAAAAGACAACAATTTTTTTTTTTTCCTGGCCACGCTGTGCAGCTTGTGGGATCTTCCCCGACCAGGGATTGAACCTGCAACCTCAGCAGTAAAAGCTTGGAGTCCTAACCACTAGACCACCAGGGAATTCCCCAGTAGACAGTAATCTTATAAAACAGACAGGATGTAGGTAACACAACTAATACAGCTTTATACATTAATAAAGTCATAGTACAGCAGAGACAGAAAGTATAAACAAATTGAAAACAAGGAGAACAAATTAAAGCAATGATTAGTATAACTAGTTGTAATCTGGTTGCAATAAACCATCAAGTTCACAGGGGAGCCAGCTGGAGAAGCCAAATTCTGGAAGGATCAGGCAGAGAGAAAATGATATATATTTCATCTTTGTTTACAAAGGTATACTTTATCAACTTGTTGTAGGTCATAGCATAAGAGGAAAGCTTTTCCTGTTTTCCTGGAAAACAAGGATTAAAATCCAGTATATTTCAGAAAAAGTGATAAAATTATAAATCATATTCATCAGTTCATTTAGTCGCATGTAATTAATTCCTGAAGATCTGAATGCAGTCATCAGGTCTCCATCCGAATTCTGTAATATCTTACCCAGTTCAGTGGTATGATCTGAAAATTATCAGAAACTTATATTTGTCAAAAAGTCATTTTTACGAATCTTCTTTAAGATCTTCATTTTATAAAAGCATCAGAGTAAAACAATGATTGTTTACAAACGACAAGACTTAAAATGGCACGGTTAAAGATCTGATTACAATGCAATTGACAAGAAACTTGGATATTTATGTGATGCACATTTTAAGATAATTAGACTTATGACTGATAACTTATACCAGGGCACATCAGATTTTTAGGTATTCCATATAAATTTTGGAATATCTGTATTAATGACATTTATCTATACACTATAACCTATGGTTCATCTCCAATCACTTGATGATGCTTCTCAAGTAATTTAAAATACCAAATAAGCCTAATTAGTTTAATATTCTTCTCTGAGAGGTCTCAGGGTTCCTTCAAAGCATCCCAGAGTCAGCTGGAGGTCAAAAGAACTTTAGTTAGAATTTCATATTTGGGGGACTTCCCTGGTGGTGCAGTGGTGAGGAATCCACCTGCCAATGCAGGGGACACAGGTTAGATCCCTGGTCTGGGAAGATCCCACGTGCTGTGGAGCAACTAAGCCCATGCGCCACCACTACTGAGCCTACACTCTACAGCCTGTGAGCCACAACTACTGAGCCCACGTGCCACAACTACTGAAGCCCGTGTGCCTACAGCCCTGCACCACAACAAGAGAACCCACCTCAATGAGAAGCCCGCACACCACAACGAAGAGTAGCCCCCACTTTCTCAACTAGAGAAGCCCGCGCACAGCAACGGAGACCCAACACGGCCAAAAAAAAAAAAAAAAAAAAAAAAGATGTTAGCGGAACTATTAAAAAAAAAAGAATTTCATATTTGGGAAGTTTGTCAAAAACATCAAAAAGGTTTCAAAACACTTGGTCAAATAGGATCATAGGTTATTGTGAAACAGTACTTCAAAAAACAAATACAGATCACTTAAAGGCAAAGAAACTCACACAATCTGTTTCAAATAGCAATACTCCAAGAAAACTTTGTTCTCTTAACAAAGAGAGGAACCAAATCCAGTTTTGCACCAGCCTACTTTTAATAACAAAATCTATTTACCTAATTAGGTAATTTACCTAATTAGGTAAATTTACCTAAATTTAATTAAATTTAATCTAATCCCAGCCTGACTATGTACAAAACTCCTTTTTCAGGGCTCCCTTTCTACATACCTTCTAAGACTTTTTGTATATGTATTAGTTTATCCCATATTTTTCCATCCAAAAATAACCAGTTCTAGGACAATCATTTTTTCCCCTTAACAAAATGTACTTTCATTCCTCACACCTTCTTTTGCTTCTTTTGCTTCTTTTGCCCATCCTACTTTCCTTGCATATTGAAATGTTTCCCTTATTATTTTTAGTAATTTTAATTACATATTCCACTTTTAACCCTTAAAAACCTTACTCTCTACCAAAAATCGACAATCAGCAAGTAACTGTAAACTGTCATACCAGCATTTCCTTATTGGAATATCCTATAACCTCTAGAAACATATAACATAATTTCTTTCCTCAATGTGGTATAAGATATGGGTCTAATAAACCCAAACATCTTTAGTTTCCCTCTCGTAAGGAGACAAAAGTAGGTAAATTTAGATCTGTTTAGCAATTACTGTTCCAGTATTTTATCTTATTTGAAATGACCTGGATATTCAGTGAACTGCCATCATTTAATTTAACTTAGCAAAACTCAACTTACCAAAAATCTGGAGAAACTATTTTAAATAAACATACCCCAAACATAATTATTCCTAAAGGGTTCACCTAAAAACTCTCATTCCATTCCCCTTTATTTTATAACTTATGAAAATACTACCATACCAAGTTAAAAAAAATTTTTTTTTTTTTTTGCTGACAAACTCTGTAACAGAAATAACATGAACATGTTGACCTTTGGTAAACTTACTTTTATTATAAAAGTAAGATATGTCTACATTGATTAAACCAGCAAACTTAAACTAGCTTTAATACCAGACGTTAATTTAATATTGAATATTTCCTAGATCATGTGACCCTGAAATTCCTTCCGGCCAGTTTCTTTCATATTTAGAAATATTTAATTT
The DNA here is from genome assembly GCF_039906515.1 of Pseudorca crassidens. NCBI lineage: Eukaryota > Metazoa > Chordata > Mammalia > Artiodactyla > Delphinidae > Pseudorca > Pseudorca crassidens. The sequence goes on from NC_090304.1 coordinate 61,283,401, forward strand.
GTAAGCACTTACTTTTAAGTCAATTAAATAGAGCTCTTTATAAATTTAATTTTGATAATATTTCCCAGAGGTAGAGATATTTCATACATATAATGTCTACACAGACACATAAACAAATTTAGAGATCTCATAGCTTCACTTTAAAAACTTAATTATGATTCTTGTACTACAATGTAAATTTACTAGTTATTTATAACAGTTGGAGTAAGTTAAGTTTCTTTGCTCAGATGACAAAGGCTTTACTATTTGTGGAAAAGACTTTTAATATTTGTATTCGTCCTTGATAAACCCTTAAGGAGGCTATGAATTAGATTTTGGCTAAGGGAGCCTTTCCAGTGGTTTGAGTTTAAAAAGGCCACTTTTTTCCGTTTTCCCTCGTTGGTTTCAGGTTCTGAAACCTGACTGAGCTAATTAGGTTCAGTCTCAGATCATTGTGGGCTGTATTTACATTTCTGATTTATAGAGATTTGCAAGACAAAGATGTTGCTTTTAATTCCACAAAGAACGGGTCTGTCACCTAAATGATATTAAAAGATTAATTTGCCCAACTATGTTTTCTTTAATTTCCTTTTTTATATCAGTGAGAAGATTTCCAACTAAACTGTAATTCGGGAGTTCTGTGTTCTAGGATTTCAGGGCTTAATTTATCATGCCTTCAAAAGCTTGCATAAGGCATTCAACAAAGGCCCTCTTTCTCAGTTTTACTTTATACTGTGTGGGCTCAGGTAATGCTACTGATTTCCTTTAGCATGTTTAATTAATATTTCCTGAGGGGGCAAATTCATATGCCCTGCCTTATAATACCAAGCAGGGGAAGCATTCACCAGTAAAACATGTCTATTCCACGATATAATTAAGCAAAAGAGATGTAACCATCTTATATAAAGCCCACTTAAAATGGGTACATTTTTATAAATTTTCATCTCAATTCTATCAACTTTTATTCTTTTAACTTTAGTTTCCACGAGGACTCAATCGACAAGTGTAGGTCTTACAAGGAGTCCTAGAAGCCTTTCTTTTTATCCTGACCATTATATCTATTTTTGTATAAAACGCTCTGGGATCCCCAGTGGGGAGTTGAGCCAAGGGTTTCAAGCCCTTTTCTCAATCTTTTAACTTTATTGGCCTGTTGCCCCAAGTAACTGTTGGTCAGGTATCTGAGTGTAATTTTCTTCCAGCCTTTTAAATATATAAATACATAAATACAAACAAATAAATAAAACACTGAGGTAAACAGAGTGGACTTGTCTGGGGCCCTGTAATGTTGGGGACAGCAAGGGATCCCTTTGGCCCATCCAACCTCAGGTAGTGCTGTATCAAACCTTTGATTTAATCCCATTAATTTCCATTTTATTTACTCCATTTAAAAATAACCATCTAAAGATTTCTTTATTAATTTGGGACACTTCCCTTTAAAATTTCCACCTGGTTGGGAAAAAGTCTCTAGAATTTCCCTTCAGTTTTTTTTCCCCCTGTTAATCAACCTAGTTAACATGAATTATTCTAATGTTTTTAGTAGCATCTGTAAGACCCACTGAGGGGAAGTGGAGACCACAAACAAGGCTTCCCAAACCATTTGTATTTTTGGTTTGTTTTAAACTAAGGGAGTTTTTAGGTTAACCACTGCCAACTAAAAACTTGCATTTGCCATCTGCCTCTCTAAGGATTAAGTCACTAGCCACTGCAGTCACTGACCTTCAACACACCCTGAAAGGAGTTCAGGGCGGACATCAGGAATGAGGCACTCTGTGCTCTGGGAAAAATTGACAGAACAGGCCTTGAGATAGTTAGATATTTTCAGGAGAAGGTTTTATGAGCCCAAATTCTTGTATCTTTTCATATTTAGAAAAGCACTAAAATCATCAAGGGAGACATCTGCTTCTCATGACCAGCAGTAACCTTCTGCAAAAATGTGTGCCGGACTGCACATATCCCCCCTTTCACTAAAATCATATATATACTGACCTTTCCCTCTCCCTCTTTGGAGCAGTTCCTCAGAGCTATCTGAGAGGTTGTCTCCTGGGCTATAGTCCTCATTATGCCCCAAATAAAACTTAATTCACAGCTCTCATGTTGTGCATGTTTTTTTCAGTCAACACCATTATGTGTATTTCCCACCTTTTGTTTTCCCCCCCATAGGTACCAATAAAACAGCTGTTTATAATGAGCTCTCTAAAAATTTACCAATTGAAGTTTCTCAAATTTGAAGGATCCATCATCTAGTCATTAATGAGATGTACCTTAATAGTGACTCAAACCAGTAAGATGCAAGAGGCTTCCCCGTAAGAGAGTGCAAAAGATGGAGCCTAAACAAGATCCAGAAAGTTTACTCCCCAAAACAGTTAAGAAAGTACAAGACTTCATTGTACAGGTTGACTCAACAAAGGTTAAGATGGCAAAAAGCCCCTGAGAGGTGGTACAGTCACACAAAAGACTGCTCAGAATCCCAGGCTATTCGATAGGTTGCTAAATGTATACCATATGTGCACCTTTTGGATGGCAGAGACCAAGTTCTCAAAACACACACACATACACACACACACACACACACACACAGGAAGATCAGGGAGTACATTTACATTTAAAAGACAAAGGAAGAGAAATGCAAGTTCCCCCTAGAAGGGCTTTTGTTTAAGGTCAGAATTCTGAAAAGACATTTTTATCAGGCTGGCTTTTTCTAACTTAACTGTGTACACAAAAAAAGAGCTCCATCTTGGGAGAGAGCGGCCAAGATGGTGGAGTAGAAAGACCCTGAGCTCATCTCTTCACACAAGCATAGCAAAATCACAACTATCTGCAGAGCAACCATTGATGAAAAAGACTGGAACCTACCAGAAAAGATCTTCTACAACTAAAGTCATAAAGAAGGAACCACAACAAGATGGAGAGGAGGGGTGAACACATGATATAATCAAATCCCATCTCCACAAACTGGAGAATAATTGTGTTGCAGAGGTAATCTCACAGGAGTGAGATTTCTGAGCCCCACGTCAGGCTCTCCAGCCCAGCGGTCTGACACCTGTAAGATGAGCCCCCAGAGCGTTTGACTTTGAAGGCTAATGGGGCTTAACTGCAGGAGCCCCGCAGGACTTGGGGGAATAAGAGACTTCACTCTTAAAGGTCCACACAAAAATCTCACGCACTCCAGGACCCAGGGCAAAGCAGTCACTTGATAGGCGTGTGGGCCAGACCTGCCTGCTGGTCTTGGAGAGTCTCCTGGAGAGGCGGTGAGGCAGATGGCTGTGGCTCACCCTGGGGACATAGACACAGGTGGCAGAAACTGGGGAACATTCAGCTGTGTGAGCACTGCTGCTGCTGGCAGCTGCTATCTTGGCTCATTAGCCAAGACCTAGTACCACCCAACAGCCTGCAGGCACCAGGGCTGGGAAGCCTCAGGACAAACAACTAACTGGGCAGGGACACGGCTCCACCCATAAGCACTGAAGCTGCCTGAAGACTAAAAAGCCCACAGCCATCTCTGGACACACCCCTAGACAAAGCCCAGCCAACAGGAGGGCCAACTCCCAGCCCCAACCACTAGTGGGCAGGCACCGGTCCCTCCTGCCAAGAAGCCTGCACAGGCCCTTAGACCAGCCTCACACACCAGGAGGCAGACACTAGAAGCAACAAACCTATGATCCTGCAGTGGAGGCCAGACCCTACCCTGGGGCCAGCTGGGTCCTGGCCCTACCCACTAGCAGGCCAATGCAAACTTTGGAACACCCTGGACCCCAGATCCAACAGTGTCAGGAGCTGGCCCCACACCAACAATCTGAAATGAACTCTGGGATCCCTGGGCCCTGCAGCCAGACTCAGAACCAGCTCTGCCTGACAGTAGCCTGGCACTAACACCAGGATCTGGCTTCACTTGCCAGTGGGTGGGCAACAGCTCAGGAGACTTTGGGACCCTGACTCCACCTACCAGTGAGTGAGCACTAGCCTTGGGACCCCTTAGGATTCCACGACCATCCATGTCATGACCAGGCCCCACTAAATAGCAGCTAGCAGCAACCACACAAGGCAGGCTGTGGCAACCAACTAGATTAGGGGCCAACCAAACCTACCAGACTGCCCACACAGCCCTCTTAGGGGGAACCCCTAGAGCATACAGCTTGGGTGACAAGAGAGGAGTGCACCGCTGCGATGCACAGGATGCCGCCTACAGAGGGCCATTTCCAAGGTAACTAACCTGCCACATACATAAAAATACAAATAGCAAATCAGACAAAATGAGATAGCAGAGGAATACATGCCTGACGAAGGAACAAGATAAAACCACAGAAGAAGTAACTGATGTGGAAATAGGCAATCTACGCAAGAAAGAGTTCAGGGTAATGATTGTAAAGATAATCAAAGAACTCAGGAGGAGAATGGATAAACAGAGCGAGAAGTTAGAAGTTTTTAATGAAGAGGTAGAAAATACAAAGGACAACCAAGCAGAGATGAAGAATACAATAACTGAAATGAAATTACACTAGAATGAATTAATAGTAGACTAAATGATTCAGAAGAACAGATCAGTGAGCTAGAAGACAGTGTAAATCACTATAGCTGAACAGAAAAAAGAATGAAAAGAAATGAGGACCGTTTAAGAGACCTTTGGAAAACATCAGCACAATAATATTGCATTATAGGGGTCCCAGAAGGAGAAGACAGAGAGGGCCTGAGAAAATATTTGAAGAGACAGTAGCTGAAAACCTCCCTAACCTGGGAAAGGAAACAGTCATCCAAGTCCAGGAAGTGCAGAGATTCCCATAGAGGATTAACCCAAAGAAGAACACACCAAGACATATTGTAATCATAATGACAAAGTTAAAAATAAAGAGAGAATACTAAAAGCAGCAAGGGAAAATCAACAAAAAACATACAAAGGAACTCCCATAAGGCTATCAGCTGATTTTTCAGCAGACCTCTGCAGGCCGGAAGGGAGTGGCACAATACATTTAAAGTGATGAAAGGGGAAAACTTACAACCAAGAAAACTCTACCCAGCAAGGCTCTCATTCAGACTCGATGGAGAAATCAAAAGCTTTACAGACAAGCAAAAGCTGAAAGAATTGAGTACCACCAAACCAGCTTTACAACAAATGATAAAGGAATTTCTCTAGATGATAAAGACCACCTAGAAGCTAGAAGCAAGAAAACAACTAGAAACAAAATTACAAAATGAAAAAGCTCACCAGTAAAGGCAAACATACAGTAAAGGTAGGAGATCACCCACACACAAAGCCAGTAGGGAGTTTAAAAGACAAAAGTGGTAAAATCATGTTTATCCACAACAAGCAGTTAAGGGATACACAAAACAATTAAATGTAAAATATGATATCAAAAACAGCAATTGTGGGGACTTCCCTGGCAGTCTAGCAGTTAAGACTCTGAGCTCCCAATGCAGGGGGCATGGGGTCGATCCCTGGTCAGGGAACTAAGATCCTGCATGCCGTGCAGTGCGGCCAAAAAAAACCAAAAGCAAAACCAAAACAAACGAAAAATCTCCCAGTAATTGTGAGGGGAAGACAGTACAAATGAAGGGTATTTAAAATGCATTTGAAATTAAGAGAGCAGCAACTTAAAACAATCATCTATATACATAGACTGCTATACAAAACCCTCATGGTGTCTGCCAACCAAAAACTTACAATGGATCTACACACAAGAAAGAAAAAGGGGACTTCCCTAGTGGCGCAGTGGTTAAAAATCTGCCGGCCAATGTAGGGGACACAGGTTCCAGCCCTGGTCCGGGAAGATCCCACATGCTGTGGAGCAACTAAACCCGTGTGCCACAACTACTGAGCCTGCATTCTAGAGCCCACAAGCCACAACTACTGAAGCCCATGCGCCTAGAGCCTGTGCTCCGCAACAAGACAAGCCACCGCAATGAGAAGCCCACACACCAAGACAAAGAGCAGCCCGCACTAGCCACAACTAGAGAAAGGCCACACACAGCAACGAAGACCCAGTGCAGCCAAAAATAAATAAATAAATATATTTTTTAAAAAAAGAAAAGAAAAAGGAATCCAAACACAACACTAAATATAGTCATCAAATCACAAGAGAAGTGAACAAAAGAAGGGGGAAATAAAAGACTTACAAAAATCCAGAACAGTTAACAAAATGGCAATAAGAACATATATATAGTTAATTACCTTAAATGTAAATGGACTAAATGCTCCAACCAAAAGACACAGACTGGCTGAATGGATACAAAAACAAGACCCGCGTATGCTAACTACAAGAGACTCACTTTAGATCTAGAGAAACATACAGACTGAAAGTGATGGAAAAGGTATTCCATGCAAATGGTAATCAAAAGAAAGCCGGAGTAGCAATACTTATATCAGACAAAATAGACTTTAAAAATAATGACTGTCACAAGAGACAAAGAAAGACACTACAAAATGATCAAAGGATCAATCCAAGAGGAAGATATAACAACTGAAAGTATATATACACCCAACATAGGAGCACCTCAAAATATAAGACAAATATTAACAGACAAAAGAGAAACTGACAGTAACACAATAATAACAGGGGGACTTTAACTTACACGTTACATCAATGGACAGATCATACAGACAGAAATACAGGCCTTAAATAACACATTGGATGAAATGGGCTTAATTGATATTTATTGAGCATTTCACCTGAAAGAAGTAGAATAAACATCCTTTTCTCATGCACATGGACCATTCTCCAGGATAGATCACATTCTAGGCCACAAAACAAGCCTCGATAAATTTAAAAAATTGAAATCATATCAAGCATTTTTTTCCGACCACAACACTATGAGACTAGAAATCAACTACAAGAAAAAAACTGCAAAACACACAAACACGTCAAGGCTAAACAATACGCTACTAAACAACCGATGAGTCACTGAAGAAATCAAAGAGGAAATAAAAAAATACCTGAAAAAAGGAAAATGACAACATGATGATCCAAAACCTATGGATGCAGCAAAAGCAATTCTAAGCGATACAAGTTTACCTCAGGAAACAAGAAAAATCTCAAATAACCTTATGTCGAAAGCAACTAGAGAAAGAATAAACAAAACTCAAAGTTAGTAGGAGGAAAGAAATCATAAAGATCAGAGGAGAAATAAATGAAATAGAGATGAAGAAAATAATAGAAAAGATCAATGAACCAGGTTCTTTGAAAATATAAGCAATATTGATAAACCTTTAGCCAGACTCATCAAGAAAAAAAAGGAGAGGGCCCAAATCAATAAAATCAGAAATGAATTAGAAAAAGTTACAACCAACACCACAGAGATACGAAGGACCATAAGAGACTACTACAGGGAACTATATGCCAATAAAGTGGACAACCTGAAAGAAATGGACAAATTCTTAGAAAGGTGCACACTCCCAAGACAAAACCAGGAATAGAAAATATGAGCAGACCAAGTACCAGTACTGAAAATACTTAATTAAAAAACTCCCGAGCTTCCCTGGTGGCGCAGTGGTTGAGAGTCCGCCTGCCGATGCAGGGAACACAGGTTCATGCCCCGGTCCGGGAAGATCCCACATGCTGCAGAACGGCTGGGCCCGTGAGCCATGGCCACTGAGCCTGCATGTCCGGAGCCTGTGCTCCGCAACGGGCGAGGCCACAGCAGTGAGAAGCCCGCGTACTGCAAAAAAAACCAAAAAAAAACTCCCAACAAACAAAAGTCCAGGACCAGATGGCTTTACAGGTGAAATCTACCAAACATTTGGAGAAGAGTTAACACCTACCCTTCTGAAACTATTTCAAAAAATTGCAGAGGAAGGAACACTTCTGACCTCCTTTTATGAGGCCACCATCACCCTGAAACCAAAATCAGACAAAGCTATCACAAAGACAAAAACCACATTCACAGAAAGATAAACAAGATGAAAAGGCAGAAGGCTATGTATAAGATGAAGGAACAAGATAAAACCTCAGAAAAACAACTAAATGAAGTGGAGATAGGCAACCTTCCAGAAAAATAATTCAGAATAATGATAGTGAAGATGATCCAGGACCTCGGAAAAAGAATGGAGGCAAAGATCGAGAAGATGCAAGAAATGCTTAACAAAGACCTAGAAGAATTTAAGAACAGAGACGAACAATACAATAACCAAAATGAAAAATACACTAGAAGGAATCAATAGCAGAATAACTGAGGCAGAAGAACAGATAAGTGACCTGGAAGACAGAATGGTGGAATTCACTGCTGCAGAAAAGAATAAAGAAAAGAGAATGAAAAGAAATGAAGACAGTCTAAGAGACCTCTGGGACATTAAACGCAACAACATTCACAATATAGGAGTCTCAGAAGGAGAAGAGAGAAAGGACCCGAGAAAATATTTGAAGAGATTATAGTCGAAAACTTCCTAACGTGGGAAAGGAAATAGCCACCCAAGTGCAGGAAGCACAGAGAGTCCCAGGAAGGAGAAACCCAAGGAGAAACACGCCAAAACACACAGTAATCAAATTGGCAAAAATTAAAGACAAGGAAAAATTATTGAAAGCAGCAAGGGAAAAACGACAAATAACATACAAGGGAACTCCCATAAGGTTAACAGCTGATTTCTCAGCAGAAACTCTACAAGCCAGAAGGGAGTTGCATGATATACTTAAAGTGATGAAAGGGAAAAACCTACAACCAAGATTACTGTACCCAGCAAGGATCTCATTTCGATGGAGAAATCAAAAGCTTTATAGACAAGCAAAAGCTAAGAGAATTCAGCACCACCAACCAGCTCTACAAAAAATACTAAAGGAACTTCTCTAAGTGGGAAACACAAGAGAAGAAAAGGACCTACAAAAACAAACCCAAAACAATAAAGAAAATGGTCATAGGAACATACATATCGATAATTACCTTAAACGTGAATGGATTAAATGCTCCAACCAAAAGAAACAGGCTTGCTTAATGGACACAAAAACAAGACCCATATATATACTGTCTACAGGAGACCCACTTCAGACCTAGAGACATATACAGACTGAAAGTGAGGGGATGGAAAAAGATATTCCATGCAAATGGAAATGAAAAGAAAGCTGGAGTAGCAATACTCATATCAGATAAAATAGACTTTAAAATAAAGAACGTTACAAGAGACAAGGAAGGACACGACATAATGATCAAGGGATCAATCCAAGAAGAAGATATAACAATTATAAATATATATGCACCCACATAGGAGCACCTCAATACATAAGGCAACTGCTAACAGCTATAAAAGAGGAAATCGACAGTGACACAATAATAGCGGGGGACTTTAACACCTCACTTACACAAATGGACAGATCATCCAAACAGAAAATTAATAAAGAAACACAAGCTTTAAATGACACAATAGACCAAATAGATTTAATTGATATTTATACGACATTCCATCCAAAAACAGCAGATTACACTTTCTTCTCAAGTGTGCATGGAACATTCTCCAGGATAGATCACACCTTGGGTCATAAATCAAGCCTCAGTAAATTTAAGAAAATTGAAATCATATCAATCATCTTTTCTGACCACAACTCTATAAGATTAGAAATCAATTACAGGGAAAAAAACGTAAAAAACACAAACACATGGAGGCTAAACAATACGTTACTAAATAACCAAGCGATCACTGGAGAAATAAAGAGGAAATCAAAAAATACCTAGAGACAAATGACAATGAAAACACGACGATCCAAAACTTATGGAATGCAGCAAAAGCAATTCTAACAGGGAAGTTTATAGCTATACAAGCCTACCTCAAGAAACAAGAAAAATCTCAAGTAAACAATCTAAACTTACACCTAATGGAACTACAGAAAGAAGAAAAAACAAAGCCCAAAGTTAGCAGAAGGAAAGAAATCATAAAGATCAGAGCAGAAAGAAATGAAATAAAAACAAAGAAAACAATAGCAAAGAGTAATAAAACTAAAAGCTGGTTCTTTGAGAAGATAAACAAAATTGATAAGCCACTGGCCAGACTCATCAAGAAAAAGAGGGAGAGGACTCAAATCAATAAAATTAGAAATGAAAAAGAAGTTACAACAGACACTGCAGAAATACAAAGCATCCTGAGACTACTACAAGAAACTCTATGCCAATAAAATGGACAACCTGGAAGAAATGGACAAATTCTCAGAAAGGTATAACCTCCTAAGACTGAACCAGGAAGAAATAGAAAATATGAACAGACCAATCACAAGTAATGAAATTGAAACTGTGATTAAAAATCTTCCAACAAACAAAAGTCAGGAGCAGATGGCTTCACAGGTGAATTCTATCAAAAATTTAGAGAAAAGCTAACACCCATCCTTCTCAAACTTTTCCAAAAAATTGCAGAGGAAGGAACACTCCCAAACTCATCCTATGAGGCCACCATCACCCTGATACCAAAACCAGACAAAGATACTATATAAAAAAAGAAAATTACAGACCAATATCATTGATGAATATAGATGCAAAAATCCTCAACAAAATACTAGCAAACAGAATCCAACAACACATTAAAAGGATCATACACCATGATCAAGTGGGATTTATCCCAGGGATGCAAGGATTCTTCAATATACACAAATCAATCAATGTAATACACCATAATAACAAATTGAAGAATAAAAACCATATGATCATCTCAAGAGATGCAGAAAAAGCTTTTGACAAAATTCAACACCGATTTATGATAAAAACTCTCCAGAAAGTGGGCATAGAGGGAAGCTACCTCAACATAATAAAGGCTATATACGATAAACCCATAGCAAACATCATTCTCAATGGTGAAAAACTGAAAGCATTTCCTCTAAGATCAGGAACAATACAAGGATGTCCACTCTCACCACTATTATTCAACATAGTTTTGGAATTCCTAGCCACGGCAATCAAAAGAAAAGAAATAAAAGGAATACAAATTGGAAAAGAAGAAGTAAAATTATCACTGTTTTTAGATGACATGATACTATACATAGAGAATCCTAAAGATGTCACCAGAAAACTACTAGAGCTAATCAATGAATTTGGTAAAGGTACAGGATACAACATTAATGCACAGAAATCTCTTGCATTCCTATACACTAATGATGAAAAATCTGGAAGAGAAATTAAGGAAACACTCCCATTTACCATTGCAACAAAAAGAATAAAATAACTAGGAATAAACCTACCTAGGGAGACAAAAGACCTGTATGCAGAAAACTATAAGACACTGATCAAAGAAATTAAAGATGATACCAACAGATGGAGAGATATACCATGTTCTTGGATTGGAAGAATCAATACTGTGAAAATGACTATACTACCCAAAGCAATCTACAGATTCAATGCAATCCCTATCAATTTACCAATGGCATTTTTTATGGAACTAGAACAAAAAATCTTAAAATTTGTATGGAGAGTCAAAAGACCCTGAATAGCCAAAGTAGTCTTGAGGGAAAAAAACAGAGCTGGAGGAATTAGACTCCCTGACTTCAGACTATACTACAAAGCTACAGTAATCAAGACAATATGGTACTGGCACAAGAACAGAAATATAGATCAATGGAACAGGATAGAAAGCCCAGAGATAAGCCCATGCACCTATGGTCAACTAATCTATGTCAAAGGAGGCAAGGATATACAATGGAGAAAAGACAGCCTCTTCAATAAGTGGTGCTGGGAAAACTGGACAGCTACATGTAAAGGAATGAAATTAAAACACTCCCTGACACCATACACAAAAATAAACTCAAAATGGATTAGAGACCTAAATGCAAGACTGGACCGTATAAAACTCTTAAAGGTAAACATAGGAAGAACACTCTTTGACATAAATCACAGCAAGATATTTTTTGATCCACCTCCTAGAGTAATGGAAATAAAAAGAAAAATAAACAAATGGAACCTAATGAAACTTCAAAGCTTTTGCACAGCAAAGGAAACCATAAACAAGACGAAAAAACAACCCTCAAAATGGGAGAAAATATTTGCAAACGAATCAACGGACAAAGGATTAATCTCCAAAATATATAAACAGCTCATGCAGCTCAATATTAAAGAAACAAACAACCCGATCCAAAAATGGGCAGAAGACCTAAATACACATTTCTCCAAAGACATACTGATGGCCAAGAAGCACATGAAAAGCTGCTCAACATCACTAATTATTAGAGAAATGCAAATCAAAACTACAATGAGGTATCACCTCACACCAGTTAGAATAGGCATCATCAGAAAATCTACAAGCAACAAATGCTGGAGAGGGTGAGGAGAAAAGGGAACCCTCTTGCACTGTTGGTGGGAATGTAAATTGATACAGGCACTATGGAAAACAGTATGGAGGTTCCTTAAAAAACTAAAAATAGAATTACCATATGACCCAGCAATCCCACTACTGGGCATACACCCAGAGAAAACCATAATTCAAAAAGACACACGCACCCCAATGTTCACTGCAGCACTATTTACAATCGCCAGGTCATGGAAGCAACCTAAATGCCCATTGACAGACGAATGGATAAAGAAGATGTGGTATATATATACAATGGAATATTACTCAGCCATAAAAAGGAACGAAATTGGGTCATTTGTAGACACGTGGATGGATTTAGAGACTGTCATACAGATACAGAGTGAAGTAAGTCAGAAAGAGAAAAACAAATGTCACATATTAACGCATATATGTGGAACCTAGAAAAATGGTACAGATAAACTGGTCTGCAGGACAGAAACTGAGAAACAGATGTAGAAAACAAACATGATCCTATACATAGAAAATCCTAAAGACGCCAAAAGGAAACTATTAGAGCTCATCAATGAATTTGGTAAAGTTGCAGGATACAATATTAATATACAGAAATCTGTTGTAATTCTACACAATACAACGAAAATCAGAAAGAGAAATTTAAGGAAACAATCCCATTTACCATCACATCCAAAAGAATAAAATACCTAGGAATAAACCTGAGGAAGCAAGAAGATCTGTATGCTGAAAATTATAAGACACTGATTAAAGAAACTGAGGACGACACAATAGCCAAAACAATCTTGAGAAAAAAACAGAGCTGGAGGAATCATGCTCCCTGACTTCAGACTGTACTACAGAGCTACAACAATCAAAATAGTATGGTACCAGCACAAAAACAAACACATCGATCAATGAAACAGGATACAAAGCCCAGAAATAAACCCATGCACTTATGATCAATTAATCTATGACAAAGAAGGCAAGAATATACAAGGGAGAAGGGACAGTCTCTTCAATAAGTGGTGCTGGGAAAACTGGACAGCTACATGTAAAAGAATTAAATTAGAACATTCTCTTACACCATACACAAGAATAAACTCAAAATGGATTAAAGACCTAAATATGAGACCAGATACTATAAAACTCCTAGAGGAAAACATAGAACACTCTTTGACATAAATCACAGCGATATCTTTACGGATCTGTCTCCTAGAGTAATAGAAATAAAAACAAAAATAAACAAATGAGACCTAATTAAACGTAAAAGCTTTTGCACAGCAAAGGCAACCATAAACAAAAACAAAAAGACAAACTATGGAATGGGAGAAAATATTTGCAAAGGATGCAACTGACAAGGGATTAATTTCCAAAATATACAGTTTATACAGCTAAATATCAAAAAATAATACAATCAAAATTTGGGCACAAGACCTAAATAAATTCTTGGCTTGACAGCTTTCTATCTTTTAGTAATTTATAGATGGTGCCTCAATGTTTTCTCAATTGCATTTTTTTCAAGAAGAAATCTGATGTCAGTCTTATCTTTGTTGCTCTGTATTTAGTATGCCTATTTCATTTTTTTACCTGGATGTTTTTGTTATTTTTTGATCTTTGCTTTTTAAACAAATTTTATAATGATGTGCCTTGGTTGTTTTCTTCATGTTCCTTGTACTTGAGTGTTTGTTGAGCTTCGTCATTTTATAGTTTCTCTCAAATTTGAAAACTTTCACCCATCATTTCTTCAAAATTTTTTTGCTACCTTCTATTTTTAGGCCTCAAGTTACACATATATTAGGCCAACTGAAGATGTCTCTGAGCTCACTGGAACCTTTTTTCTACCTCCTCCTCCCACATTCTTTTACACTTTGGATAGGTTTTTATTGCTATATTTTCAAATTTTCCAATCTTCTCTTCTGCAAGACTAATTATTTTTTCTGAGCTCAGCAGAATTTTATTTACTTTTTAAAAATTTATTCATAGGAAAGGAACATTATTTTGTGACAACATCAAGACTACCAAACTCAGGAACAACCAGATGGAAGAGACACATAGGACAAGTTATATTGAAAGGCCAATTTTTTGGGAATTCTATCTAATGCAGTTTTCATATAAAACCTTCTAGTTTTGATATCTAGAAACTCAACTTAGAAGATAGGAAAGGTAAATCTATCAAGTTTTTAAACATGTTTATGTCTGATAATTCTTACATCTGTCAGTTCTAGCTTGGTTTCAAATTATTGATTTTTTCTCTTCATTATAGGTTGTGTGTTCCTGATTTTTTCATGCTTGGTGATTTTTGATTGGATGCTAAATAATAAGTTTGTTATTTTGTTTGGTGGTGGATATATTTATAAGTATTCTTGAGCTTCATTCTGGAATGCACTGAAATTACTCAGAAACGGTTTGATTTTTTTAGGTCTGGATTTTAATATACATTATTCAGGCCCAGAGTAGTGGTCAGTCTAGGGTTATTTATCCCCAACTAATGAGGTAAAACCCTTAAATGTATCCTACCCAATGTCCCATGAATCATGAGTTTTTTCCCATCTGGCTGATGGAAACAGACATTGTTCCTGGTCCTGTAGGTGTGTGGGCTACTGTTCTCCTTAAATACATGTAACTATACATATATGTGCGTGTGTACATACATGGTATATATATATATATATATATATATATATATATATATATATATATATATATATATATGGTGGTTCTTTCTCTAGTCTCAGGCAGTCTTCTCATATGTACACACTGTTCACTACTCCATTAAGTACTCTAAGTGGATCCTTTGCTAATCTCTGAAGTTCTCTCTCTGTGCACATTCTCCTCTATGGTATCTGTTCTGTGAACTCAAGTCATTTTAGTCTCCCATACTGTCAGTTCCACCTCTTCAACTCTTAAGAATGTGCCAGGTATAATAACCAATCATCTTACTTGGCCTGGAACTGAGGGATGGATAGTCCAGGGCAAATCAGACTATATTTGTCACCCTATCACTAGGTTTTCTCTGAGTTCCCCCTCCCTGAACCACAGCCAGAAACTAAAGGTAACAAGCGAGGGTAATAATAGTTTCCTTAGAAGATAAATATGGTGCCTGATAATCCGTCTTAGAAGGAAGCCAAAAACTAGGTAGCCTTCCTTATACAGATACTTCTTCAGCACTCTTCACAGTACCCAACTCTTAACAAGGATATTTATGCTTCATACCTTTAAAATTAATCAATAAAAATCACTTCATGAGTTGTAAAATAGTTGGATTTGCGGTTTTAGCAATAGGTTGGGGATTTCTGTAAATTCATGGGGTCTCAAACAAGATTTATTCTAAATGAGTAACACTGGAAATGGAGATGATAAGGGAAATGTAAACCTGCTGCATAAAAAAAAAAAAAGTTCATGTAACGTATATCCTGGTTGGACTTCCTAAAGAGAAGCAGAGTAAAACAACCAGGCTAGTTTTTATACCGTGTCCCAAAAGAAGAAATACAAGTCAGATTCTGCTAAAAACAAACAAATGAAACATTCAGGAAGATTAAAAAAAAATCTGGTGTCTGGAGAATGGCAAGTTCTATAATACTGCTACAAAGGTAGGAGAGTAGATACAGGGAATAGGGAGAATGGACTAGAAAGATAGACTGGCCCAGACTGTGAAGATCATGGCTTGCAATGCAATGGTATTTAAAGTTTATCCTGTAGGCCAGTGGTTCTCAACCCTATCTGTATATCAGACTCAACTGTAAGGATTTTGAAGAATAAATATACCTAAACATAACTGTTAGAGTTATTTGTGTAGTAGTTCTGAGGTACAGTCCAAGCCTATAATGCTTTAAAATCTTAACAGGTAGCCCTGATGCACAGTCAGATTTCTAAGTCAAAGCAGCCACTATAGGCCAAAGTTCTATGAAAACAATAACGATAATAAATATATTCTTCAACATTTGTACTCTGTACCTTTTTTGGCTCTTCAAAGAATCCAAGTTGAGAAAAAATGTAAAACTGAAGCAAACTATAGAGTCCACACATAGCTGCTGCTCTTCATCCCTCACCTCCCTCACTCTGACAGTGGTCTGCTTTCTTTCCTGAGTAGGAGAACTGCAGAGGCAGCTGGTAATACTTTGTGTAGGCATGTGATTTTTATGTAAATCACATGCAAAGAAACTAAGAATCATTTCTCAGGCGGCCCAAGTGAAGAATATTTGTCTCAGGGGAGAGATCAAGATGGCAAAATAGAAGGGCGTGGAGCTCACCTCCTCCCACAAATACATCAAAAATCCATCTACATGTGGAACAATTCTCACAGAATACCCAGTGAACACTGGCAGATCTGATACAATCAAAGCTTCAAGAAAGATCACCATGTAATGCAGTAGAACTAAAGGAAAAAAAAAAAAAAGAATTGGGACAGGACCTATGCGCCTGGGAGAAAGCTGTGAAAGAAAAAAGCTTCTGTCACTCTGGGAACCCCCTTCACTGGCTGGGAGATCAGCTGGAATAGATAGGGCGCTTCAGAGACTTAGGGAATAGTGCAGCAACTGGCTTGCAGCATGCAGAACAGAGACCAGCATAGCCAGTGCTGGCCACTTCACTGCACTCCCCATCCTGAGATGCGCATCTGCTAGTGCCCCTGGGGGCTGGGGGCTGAAACTCGAGCTTCAGCAGACAGACCCGGGGAGAGGACTGATGTTGTCCGAGAAGAGATAGCACAAAGTGGCTGGAGTGTGGTCCAGGCTGCAACTGGGAGTGTGTGCAGAACGGAGCCTGGGTCTGCCACAGAAGCCCCACTGTTAATGCATGTGTGAAGGGAGAGGCGATACCCCACCATAGCAGCCTGATTATCAGCATGCTCACAGCTGGTATGGCTCTGACTCTATTAGCTCTGGGAACGTGCAAGTGCCAGTGGCTTGCCCATACCCAGAGGTGGGGCTGAAACCTGAGCAATATCTCCAAGGATGTGAGAGTTTGGCAGATTTATGATGCTGGTGCCTTTGTAAGCTCAGCGCCTGTGGGTCATCCGAGCTGTTTACTGGTGTTCCCATGGCTGGGGCAGGTCTGGCATTAGCATGCACACAGAGGTGGGGCTGGGGTCTGGGCTAATTCTGTGGCTCCCACAGCAGTACTGGTGCCTGTGTGATTGCAATGGAAATGCACTAGGGACCTGTGCTGGTGGCTTTGTGAGCATAGCACCTGAGGGACATTTGGGCTGATTGCTGCATTCCAACAGCTGAGGTGGGGCCAAGCGCAGTGCCAACAACAGTGTACTCTGTGAGCACACAGGGGTGACAGGCAACATGACAGAGTGACAACAACATTGTACTCTGTGAGCACACACGGATGACAGGCAACATGACAGAGTGCACTTCCTGGTGGACAGCTCCTGCGGAGGCATATTCAGTGGCTCCTTTACCAGAAGAAGTGCTCCAGTCCTGCCTACCTTACACCACAGCTCAGACATGGATCTAGGGGCTTCTACTCCAACAACTGGGGAGCAAACAAACCCTGCCCCTGACAGGGCTGTGACAACCAGACCAAAGGTGAGACGATGCTCAACATCCAGTGCAGGCTCTGGTTACCACAACACCAATCACACCCCCCTATCAAGAGGATAACGACCAGAACACACTGAGGGGATATGTGGCAGACATCCGTACTAAAAAGTGTCCTCACAGCAAAAATATTAGACTCATGGAAGCTATGCAGGGACACACCAACATAAAAACAGCCCTTCAAGACCACAGTAGATAACTGTTTCTCCTAAATTCAGTCAGAGAAATATAAGTAAAATTAAGCAGCAGAAGAACCACCCCAAATTAGAGGATCAAGAGAACTAGCTTGAAAGAAGAAACAATGAGTTCAAAAAGGAGGTAATAAAAATACTTAAGGAATTAAGAATAGCTATTGATAGAAATACAGATCATTTTAACAAGGAACTAGAAACTATAAAGGGGAGCCAATTAAACTAGAAAACTCATTTGCTGAGATGAAAACCAAACTAAAGGCAATAAACAGGAAATTAATAATGAGAATAAAGAAGTGATCTGGAAGACAGAGTAATGGAAATCACCCAATCAGAACAGCAGACAGAAAGACAAATGAAAAAAAAAAGATGAAAGCAACATAAAAGACCTATGGGATAATATAAAGTGTGCCAATCTATGCGTAATAGGGATCCCAGAAGGAGAAGAAACAGAAAAGGGGATTGAAAATGTATTTGAAAAAATTATGGTTGAAAACTTCCCAAGCCTAAAGAAGGAAACAGATATCCAGGTACAGGAAACAAGAGGGTCCCAAACAAGATAAACCAAAACAGACCTACACCAAGATATTTTATAGTTAAAATGGCAAAAGTTAAAAAGAGAGGATTCTAAAGGCAGCAAGAGAAAAATAAAGAATTAGTTACAAGGGAACCCCCATAAGGCTATCAGCTGATTTCTCTATAGAAACGTTACACGCCTGGAGTGGCAAGATATATTCAAAGTAAGGGAAAACCCTGCAACCTAGGATACTCTACCCAGCAATATTACCATTTAGAATAGAAGGAGAGATAAAAAATTTCTCAGACAAGCAAAAACTAAAAGAATACAGTAATACTAGACTTATCCTAAAAGAAATATTGAAAAGTGTTCTCTAAATAGAGAAGCAAGAATCTATAGGAAAGAGAAAATCACAATAGGAAAGTAAATCACTTAAATAAACCACTACAGAGATTAAGAAAAAAATTTTATGAAACTGATTATAACTACAATGCACAGAAAAGGATAAACATGAAAATGTAAAATAGGACATCAAAATCACAAAATGTGGGCAAAGGGAGTAGGAAAATGTTGATCTTTTAGACTGCGTTTGAGCTTATATAACTACCAGTCTAAAGCAAGTAGACACAGTAATGGGTTAACATATTTGGAAACCAGGTAACCACAAATCAAAAACATACAATAAATTCACAGACACCAAAAAGAAAGGTACTCAAGCATAATACAAAAGAAAACCATCAAGCCACAAAAAGAAATACAAAAAGCAAAAGAAACAAAGAAGAAATACAAAATGAACTGGAAAACAAGGTTTAAAATCGCAATAAATACATATTTATTTATTCAATAATCACCTTAAATGTCAATGAACTAAATGCTCCAACCACGAGTGGTAGACTGGGTAATAAAAGAAGAACCTACATTATGCTGCCTACAAGAAACCCACTTTAGGGCAAAGACACACATAGACTGAAAGTGAGGGGAAAAAGACACTTCATACAAATGGAAATGAAAAGACAGCAGGGGTAGCAATACTCATATCAGACAATATAGACTGTAAAACAAAGCTCATAAAGGAAAATAAAGAAGGACACTGTATAATGATAAAAGGATCAATACAAGAAAAGGATATTACACTCGTTAACATATACACACCCAATATAGGAGCACCTAAATACATAAAACAAATACTAACAGTCATAAAGGGAGAAACTGATGGAAATACAATAATAGTGGGAGACTTTAACAGTGCACTGACATCAATGGACAGATCATCCAGACAGAAGATCAGTGAGGCAACAGAGATCCTAAAGGACACAATAGAACAATTAGACTTAACTGATATCTTTAGGACATTACATCAAAAAAACCCCAGAATACACATTCTTTTCAAGCACACATGGAATATACTCTAGGACAGACAATATACTAGGACATGAAACAAACCTCCAAAAATTTAAGAGGATAGAAATTATTTCAAGCATCTTTTTTTTTTTTTTTTGCGGTACGTGGGCCTCTCACTATTGTGGCCTCTCCTGTTGCAGAGCACAGGCTCCGGACGCGCAGGCTCAGCGGCCATGGCTCACGGGCCTAGCTGCTCCGCGGCATGTGGGATCTTCCTGGACCAGGACACGAACCCGCGTCCCCTGCATCAGCAGGCGGACTCTCAACCACTGCGCCACCAGGGAAGCCCCAAGCATCTTTTTTGACTACAATGGCAAGAAATTAGAAATCAACCACAGAAAAAGAAACACTACATGGTGGGTAAACAATGTGCTACTAAAAAACCAATGGGTCAATGACAAAATCAAAGAGGAAATTTTAAAATACCTTGACACAAATGACAATGAAAACACAACCATTAAAAATCTATAGATACAGCAAAAGCAGTTCTAACACGGAAGTTAATAGCGATACAGGCCTTCCTCAAAAAAAAACAAGAAAAATCTCAAATAATCTAACCTACCAGCTAAAAGTATTAGAAAAAGAACAAAACTTGAAGTCAGCAGAGAAAGCAAATAATAAAGATTAAAGAGAAAATAAGGAGTTCCCTGGTGGTGCAGTGGTTAGGACTTGGCACTTTCACTGCCTTGGCCTGGGTTCAATCCCTGGTCGGAGAACTAAGATCCCACAAGTCACAGCATGGCCAAAATAAATAAGTAAACAAAATAAAGAATTAATTTAAAAAAAAGGGATTCCCTGTTGATCCAGTGGTTAGGACTCTGTGCTTTCACTACCGAGGGCCTGGGTTTGATCCCCGGTTGGGGAGCTAAGATCCCACAAGCCATGTGGCATGGTGCAAAAAAAAAAAAAAAAAAAGAGGGAGAAAGAGAGAGAAAATAAACAGATTAAAAGAAAGTAGGGGGCTTCCCTCGTGGCGCAGTGGTTGAGAGTCCGCCTGCCGATGCAGGGGACACGGGTTCGTGCCCTGGTCCGGGAAGGTCCCACATGCCGCGGAGCGGCTGGGCCCATGAGCCATGGCCGCTGAGCCTGCGCGTCTGGAGCCTGTGCTCCGCAATGGGAGAGGCCACAACGGTGAGAGGCCCGTGTACTGCAAAAAACAAACAAACAAATAAAAGAAAGTAGGAAAAAAAATCAATAAAACCAAGAGCTGGGGAATTCCCTGATGGTCCAATGGTTAGGGCTCCGCGCTTCCACTGCAGAGGGCAAGGGTTCAATCCCTGGTCGGGGAACTAAGATCTTGCAAGCTGCGTGGTGTGGCCAAAACAAAACAAAAAGAATAATCTTAAAAACAAACAAACAAAAAACCAAGAGCTGGTTTTTTGAAAGGATAAACAATATCTATAAATCTGGCCAGGCTCACCAAGAAGAAAAGGGAGAGGACCCAGATAAACAAAATAAGAAATGAAAGAGAAGAAATAACAACTGAAACTGCAGAAATACAAAAAACTGTAAGAGAATACTATGAATAATTATATGCCAATAAATTCGTCAACCTAGAAGAAAAGGACAAGTTTCTAGAAACATAGAGCCCACCAAAACTGAATCAAGAAGAGAGAATACGAACAAACCAATTGCTAGAAGTGAATTAGAATGTATAATTTAAAAACTCCCTGCAAACAAAAGTCCTGGACTGGGATGGCTTCACTGGAGAATTCTACCAAACGTACAAAGAAGAACTTATACTGATCCTTCTCAAACTCTTCCAAAAGATTGAAGAGGAGGGAACACTTCCGAAGTCATCCTCTGAAGCCACCATCACCCTGATACCAAAACGACACAAAGACACTACCAAAAAAGAAAATTATAGGCCAAATATCTTTGATGAATATAGATGAAAAAATTCTCAACAAAATAACAGCAAACCGAATCCAACAACACATAAAAAGGATCATACACCACGATCAAGTTGGATTCATCCCAGGATCATAAAGATGGTTCAACATATGCATATTAATCAATGTGATAAACCACACCAACAAAAGAAAATACAAAAAAAACCACATGATTGTCTCAACAGATGCAGAAAATGCACTTGATAAAATTCAACATTCATTCATGATAAAAACTCTTGCCACAGTGGCTATAAAGGGAACATATCTCAACATAATAAAAGCTGTTTATGACAATCCCACAACCGACATAACTCAATGGTGAAAAGCTAAAAGCCTTCCTGATAAAATCTGGAATAAGACAAGGATGCCCACTCTCACCACTTCTATTCAACATAGTATTAGAAGTCCCAGCCACAGCAATCAGACAAGAAAAAGAAAAGGTATCCAAATTAGAAGAGATAAAGTTGTCATTATGTGCAAATGACATGACACTATATACATAAAACCCTAAAGACTCCACACAATAACTACCAGAACTGATAAACGAATTCAGCAAGGTAGCAGGATACAAGATTAATGTACAGAAATTGGTTGCACTTCTTTACACTAACAATGAAATATCAGAAAGGGAAAGTAAGACAACAATCCCTTTTAAAACTGCATCAAAACAAAACAAAACAAAACAAAAACTTAGGAATAAACCTGACCAAGGAGGTGAAACACTTATATGCTGAGAACTATAAAACACTGATAAAGGAAACTGAAGGTGATTCAAAGAAATGGAAAGATATCCCATGCTCTTGGATCGGAAGAATTAATATTGTTAAAATGGCCATACTACCCAAAGCAATGTACAGATTTAATGCGATCCCTATCAAATTACCCATGACATTTTTCAAAGAACTAGAACAAACAATCCTAAAATTTATATGGAACCACAAAAAAAACACACCCACAACTGCCAAAGTAATCCTGAGGGAAAAGAACAAAGCTGGAGGCATAACCCTCCAAGACTTCAGACAATACTATAAAGCTTACAGTAATCCTAACAGCATGGTATTGCACAAAAAGAGACATATGGATCAATGGAACAGAACAGAGAGCCCAGAAATAAACCCACACACCTATGATGAATTAATCTTTGACAATTGAAGCAAGAATACACAACAGAGAAAAGACAGTCTCTTTAGCAAGTGGTGCTGGGAAAGCTGGACAGCTGCAGGTAATCAATGAAGTTAAGGCACTCCCAGGACTTCCCTGATGGTCCAATGGTTAAGACTCTGTGCTTCCACTGCAGGGGGCATGGGTTCCATCCCTGGTTGGGGAACTAAGGACCCCGCATGTCGTGTGGCGCAACCAAAAAAAAAACCCCCCAAAACAAAAAAACCCCACTCCCTCACACCATACACAAAAATAAACTCAAAATGGCTTAAAGACGTAAATGTAAGACGTGACACAATAAAACTCCTAGAAGAGAACATAGACAAAACATTCTCTGCCATAAATCATATCAATGTTTTCTTTGGTCAGTCTCCCAAGGCAACAGAAGTAAAAGCAAAAATAAACAAGTGGGACCTAATTAAACTTAAAAGCTTCTGCACAGCAAAGGAAACCATAAACAAAACAAAGACCACCCTTAGAACTGGAGAAAATATTTGCAAATGAAGTGACTGACAAGGGATTAATCTCCAAAATATACAAACAGCTCATGCAGCTCAATATCAAAAAAACAAACAATCCAATCAAAAAATGGGTGGAAGATCTAAATAGATATTTCTCCAAAGAAGACATACAGATGGCCAAAAGCACATGAAAAGATGCTCAACATCACTAATTATTAGAGAAATGCAAATCAAAACTACAATGAGGTATCACCTCACACCAGTCAGAATGGCCATCATGAAAAAATCTACACACAATAAATGCTGGAGAGGGTGTGGAGAGAAGGGAACCTTCCTACACTGTTGGTGGGAATATCAACTGGTACAGCCACTGTGGAGAACAGTATGAAGGTTCCTTAAAAAAATAAAAACAAGGCTTCCCAGGTGGCACAGTGGTTGAGAGTCTGCCTGCCGATGCAGGGGACACAGGATCGTGCCCCGGTCTGGGAAGATCCCACATGCCGTGGAGCAGCTGGGCCCGTGAGCCATGGCCGCTGAGCCTGCGCATCCGGAGCCTGTGCTCCGCAACGGGAGAGGCCACAATAGTGAGAGGCCCGTGTACTGCAAAAAAAACAGAAACAAAAACAAATAAAATAAAATAAAAACAGAGCTGCCACATCATCCATCAATCCTACTCCTAAGCATATATCCAGAGAAAGCCATAATTTGAAAAGATACATGCACCCCAATGTTCACTGTGGCACTATTTACAATAGCCAGGACATGGAAGCAACATAAATGTCCACTGATGGATGAATGGATAAAGAAGATGTGGTACAACGGAATATTATTCAGCCATAAAAAAGAACGAAATAATGCTGTTTGCAGCAACATGGATGGACCTAGAGACTATCATACTAAATAAAGTCAGAGAGAGAATGACAAATATCATATGATATCACTTACATGTGGCATCTAATATAATACAAATGAACTTATTTACAAAACAGAAACAGGCTCACAGACATAGAAAACAAACTTATGGTTACCAAAGGGGAAAGGGTGGGAGGAGGGATAAATTAGCGGTTTGGGTTTAGCAAACTAAACCCAAACCAGATACAAACTACTACAAACCAGATACAAACTACTATATATATCAATAAAATAGATTAAAAAAACAAGGTCCTACTATATAGCACAGGGAACTATATTTAATATCTTGTAATAAAGTATAATGGATATACTCAATATCTTGTAATAACCTATAATGGAAGATAATGTAAAAAAAGAATATATATATGTATAACTGAATCACTCTCCTATACATTTAGAACTAACACAACATTGTAAATCAACTATATTTCAATAAAAACTTTTTAAAAAAACAAAAATAAAGTATGGAAAAGAATCTGAAAAATATATATATGTGTGTGTGTATATATATATATATATATATATAACTGAGTCACTCTGCTGAAACTAACACAACATTGTAAATCAACTATACTTAAAGAATTTTAAAAATTTACTGCTAACTTCAGAGGTGCAACACTTCAGTGACGTGGGTGATCATTAATATATATTTTTACATGCTGGTCTGTAGACGTATGCTTTGCTAGATGCATGAGAATTATCAGAATTAATATATTAAATAATAAACTAACACAGAGATCTATGGGCTCCACCTCTCCAGACTGACTCAGTAGTTCTGCGGGAGGGCCAAAAAACCTGTGTTTTTTAAAGCACCCCCAGTGTTTTTGATGTTCTGCTAAGTTTGGGAAGTTGTAATGAACTAGGAATCCAGCACTATTGGTCACAAAACTTAGACAAACCTTCCTGTGCCTTCCTTTATCTTTAAATAGGGAATCGGACTAGATGATAGTTAACTAAGACCCTTCCCTTGGTCAGAGGTCAAGGTTTTCAAATTCCTTGATTACTGACATTATGAGGCAAGCTTAAACTACTTGTACCCAGTAAACATTCAATAAATATTTGTTTAATGAAGAGGGACACAAATCATATTAGCTCTAAAACTTTACAAAGGATTGAGGCTGCGGCGATTTTCCAGGGTTCAAAAAAATGCTACGTCCATTTTGTAAAGCCCATAATGATGTGCGTGTATACTAAACACCTAAATATGTAAAAATACCTTGCCAAGGACCCTGGGAACTAAACAGCGGTCTTATAGATGGGGGATCTACAACTGCAGTCTTGCTTGGGTGAGTAAAACGAAACAATGAGCAAAACAGCACAAAGTAGTGGTACTGGGCGACTCAGTTCACCCGGCACTGAAGATTTAAGGTGAATAGACAATGGTTATTACGAAGTGCCTACTCTGCGGACAACCTTAAAGAGTTTTAAAATTAGGGGAAAAAGATTCTGGAAACGTCTCTCAAAGTCAGACGTCCAGGACACACTGCTAACAGCTGCGCCTCCCAGTCAACCCTTGTAGTTACGGCATTCCCGTTTTCTTTTCCTTCTTTTTTTTTTTGAAAGGCTACTAGGTGATTACAGAGTACTGAAAATCAGCGAAAATAAAGCGGACCTGACCTGAAATGTACTCTGTAGTTTACCAGAGACCTGGGTTCGAGGACTGCACCTAAGCAACACAGTCTAAGTCTGAACAGGCCGCGAAAAATATACGGCCTCTCCGAACACAGATTACCTTACGGTTTCTCCCGACACACCTACGAGAGGGCGGGGATTATCAGCCCCATTTGATAATAATAAGGAGAAGGGTTCAGAAAGACGCCTGGCGGGGCTCTAGTGGCGGAGCCAGGCGGGAAGCCAGGCCTTCAGAGGCAAGCCCATCTAAGAGGAAGGCGGTCCTCTTCTCCGTCCTCGACCCTCCCGCCTCAATCCCTCGGGGCGAGGCCCGGAAGCAGGGTCGCCAGGACCCGGAGCGGGCTGGAAGGCGTGGCACCCTCGCCTCACGCTCGCCCAAGCATGCACGAACCACGGGCACCGTCTTTCTACAGAGCACGCAGGCATCGGTGATGCGGTGCCTTTTCTCACCTCTCCTCAGGGCCGGGGGAAAACGCCCGCGGGGAGTTGAAACCCGGCAGGCCCCGCTGCCTTCAGAACGCAGTAGCCGCCCTAACCAGCGACCCCACATGTCTTCGGCTTTCCAGCTGGCGGGGGAGGGCGAAAGGCTGGATAAATCGCGCTCAGGCTTTTGGGTAAGGTAGTTCTGGTACCGCGAGGATGCTGGGAAGTGTAGTTTTCGGCCTGTCACACGAACGTCTCTCGGCGCAGGCTCACACCAATGTCCCGCAAAGCTGGGCCTCTTCACAGAGGGACCCACAGTTCCATAGCATGGTTCAGAGCGGCTCCGCTTTTCCCACCGCCCCTCCCTAACCCGTGCACGCTGTTACCGCCCTAAGAAAGCGGAATCTTGTTTGAGAACCTTCCGGCTCCCGTTTCCAGGTAATGAGATGTACAGCTCAAGAGCCAACTCCCACCGAAGACCCAGTGCCCATTTTCAGTTTGGCTCAGTGGGAGACACAGTCACGTCTAGCCCCACGGCAACCTGGGAAGTGCAGTCCTCGGCCGCTGAGCATCCCGGGGGATCGCGCAGAGACCTTCTGGGAAGTGTAGTCCCGCGGGCCCCTCATTCTTGCTCCTTCATATACTGCTGCTTCGCCCTCTCGTGCACAGGAGGACGAAATGTATTTGGTTTAGTCGCTTTCTTCAGGGAAGCTGAATTCCTTAGTTTCTACGGTAGACAAGATTTTAAATCTTTATCCCTCTCAGACCTCAGTACTCCAGACTTTTCCCCACATGGTAAAATGTTGAAAATAACAACACACAGTAGTTGTGGGGTTCAAATGTGCCAATATATTCTGTGTAAATTCTAAAATGGTAAACAATTGTTAGGTTTTAGTGGCTTAATTATTCTTACAAGGATGTAAAACAGTTACCACTGGGTTGGCCAATCTATGAGTTTGCTTTTAAAGCTTTGTGAGCGTCAGCTTCTTGACAAGCACTATTCTAAGCACTGAGGCACATTAAAAGAACGTTGATTCCTGCCAGGGCTTTAACAGAAAAATAAATAGAGAGGAAATATAAATGCCTTAAAAAAAAAAAAGTTTAATCTCACCAGTTAAAAAAAAAGTAAAACCTAAATATAGACCATTCTTACCTGTTAAAGATTTTCTGAAAAATAATGATCAATTCTACCAAATAAGCCATCAGATAGGGTCACTCAAGCTGCTGGCAGGAATTTATGTTAGTATAACATATTTGGAAAACAATTTTAATAATATACATAAAACTCGAAAAATAGAATATATACATATATATCCCCAATGTGACTATAATTCTGTTAAACGATATGAGTAAAGTCAACAGGCATTGTTAATAAAAACAGCTGCAGCTGCTCACAGCCTGGGAGATACAGATCAGTAAGTGGGAACACAAATTACCTTAAATTCAGTAATGATTATGATAAAAAGTGTACCTCTTTTATACCTCTTGTTATTTATATTACTGTAAAATTCTCTCCCCAACACAAATAAACAGTGTTCATGATGGGCCAATCATATTCTTTGGAATTGAATATGGAATTGGCGATTGGATTCAGGGATTCTTAATCATCTTCTGAAGTTCGCTGGCACTACAGCAAGTGAATTTGGGAGCTGGCACAGTCACAATTTTGCCAGAGAAGTACAGAAAGGCAGAAGCAGAGATAGCAGATGGAGTGAGAGTCCAGGTGGTATTCAGCTAATAGATTTAGCCACTTCCTGAGACCTTCCTAAGGCTCCTGTGTTTCCAAATTCTCCATTGTTGCTATCATTTGTATGCTGAAAGTCTTAATTGATAAAAATATTTTCCCATAAATGTGTTAATATTTTCTCGTGTGTTGAGAGGAATAAAGGAGCTGATGCATATAAAATACTCAGCTCGGTACATGGCACATATGAACACCTAACAAGCAGTGGCTATTTTTATTATTAATGCCTGTTGACTTTGCTCAATGTTCAGAAGTAATTCTCCATGGGTCTCTCACGCTTCTGCATGGCTCGTTAGCAGAGGCTCTCTTTGCCTTTTGTTATGGACTCTCTTTTTAAGGAAGTTTGTATAATGAACAGCCTTGGGAAGTACAGTGTCTCCCTCTGGAGCCAAATGGAGCCTCATGCTTACTGCCTATTATAAAAACTTTGGGTTTTTCTAGCTCAGGGTTCCTCTCTGTAATGCAATCCACTGCACACTCAGGCACACACCTGGGCCTATCTGCATCACAACATGGGACTCAGGGGAAGGGGAACTGATGCAAATATGCTGATGATCAGGCAGCTTGCTGTGCTGTAATTACATCCTTTGTCTCTGGCCCAGGAGCCTCATGTCTTCTGCCAACATCCAGGCAACTGTGGCAGGCTAACTTGTCGTCTTGCAAATAGGTAAGATCTTAGACCCTTCACAGTTCTTAACAATCATTGCCTTTCATTGGACTTTAAACCATTTTTCATTTTTTTAATTTCACTCACAGAAATATCTGTATGCCAGCTAGTTAGTTTAAGGCTAGATGTGTGAGGAATGTAAAGAAACATAACTCAGTCCAACAACTATTTGGGTCCTACTATATGCAAAGACTTCTGCTCTCCCAGAACTTGTAATATAACTGGGAGGATAGAACAAGTGTGCTAATAGCTTCCACACAAGGCAGTAATGGATTGGTGTCATTTAAATGTTACAGAAAAAAAAATCCTTTGGTTCAGTTGAGGATGATACTTTTTGGTCATGGTTAGCAAGAGAAGATAAGATTTGAGGGTTTTTTAAGGGTTTTCGTGGGCAGAGATTGTAGGGACAAGGTCTAGGAGAGAGGATTGGAGTAAACAAAGACATTTAATTCATTAATTAATTAAATTAATCTCCATGCTCCTTCCCACTTTGGGGCCTCTGTGCATGGTGTTCTCTCAAGTTGGAGCCCTTTCTCCTCCTCTTTACCTGGTTCATTCCTTCCTATCCTTCAGATCTTAGTTTAAATCACACCCGTTTGGGGGGGGGTCCCTCCTCTCCCCACATGTAGATTTCGTCTATTTGTTATGGACTCCTGTAGCAACCCAACTTTCCCATGTCACGACACTTCTTACTTGTATCCTGCATGATGGTAGAGGCACGTCTGTCACTGTTTTCACCAACACCTAGCATAAAGCCTGGCCCATAATGAGCCTTTGGTAAACATGTGTTGAATGAATGAATAAACGTTCAAAATATAATCATAATTTGGTGAGAAGACCTGACAGATTGGGGCATAGGAGTTATTTGGAAGATTGGGTGGAATTTGGGGAGATACAACTGAAAAAAGAAGAAGAAAAAAGGACTAAATAATTTGGGTAGAATTTTGAGTAGACTCTCAGGAGATTTCAAAAGTTTTTGAGCCCAAACAGATAAAAGCGAGTGTGAGCACCTTTCCAGAAAACACTATGTGCCATTCACTAGTGCAGGCTGAAGAATCTTTGCTACTCCCAATGTCTGATGAGGGGACCTGGCCATGAGACATGTTCCCTCTTGAAAGCAACCTAGTTAATCCATACCTCAGAGGCCAGCCAATAGGGTAGCAGGGAAGTGGGTCCTGAAGTTTTCACTGTGAAGGACCACTTTTATTATGTTTTTACCCTTATGAGTCCCCAGTTTAAACATATCTTGTACTCTTTACCCACCACATACGTAAAATCATTACTTATTTTCCTATTTGCAATTAATTCAAGGCATAGGTAACTACCACTTAGCAAGTGGGAGAGAAGCAGTGACGATCCAACACCAAGCTGATTAATTCCAGCTGAAGGAAAAGGTACTTGCCAATTTCTTTGGTGGTTTCCAATTTCATCTCCAGCTACAGTACGATTTCCTTAGGCATTTTGAAATGTCAGGACCCTCTCGAGGACCCCCATACTCTTTCCTCTGATGCCCAGAGGTCTGGGGACCCAGGTTGGACATAATTGCATGAGATAGCCAGATGTCCTCCAGCTCTGTGAATGTCGCTCTGGTGACTTCAAGGAGAGTGGATGCAGCCTGGGCCACTCACATCGGTCAGTTATTTTCTCTTAGAATAGGTGATATGAAGGAATCCCAGTGTATTTTTTAAGGCAGGTGAGTGAGGCACTGAGAGAGAGACCGTTGGGACCCAATGGACTTCATTTCCTTCCTTAGCTTACTTGAAGTTTTTGACACTAGAGGGCGTATGTGGACTGAACCGAAGACAATCCTTTGCCCTATTTCTGCAACGAATTTTACAGTTTTTCTGTAATCTTTGAGTCAGAGGGGCCCATTGTCACAAAAGCTTTGTGTTACTTTATATTAACATCACATTTTTCATGGCTTGAAAGGGACCACCAACCCCTGTCCCCCACAAATATGGGGAGAAATTTTTCCTGATTGTATTAGGGGCCTGGCAATGACACCCCATTACAAGTTTGCTAGTTACAAGGAATCAAAGGAAAGAATGATTGAAAGAAAAGAAAAAAAACTGTTAAAACATTATATACCTTGCAATGTTACACTGTATTTGATAGTGTCTCTCATTGAGTTTTCATTTATTCCTTCAACTAATCCTTGAGCAGTATTTATGGTGCCAGGCATGGTGCTAAGCCATGAGAATCCAGACATAAGACACAGTCTTGCCCTCTGTAGAAGATACCCAGTCATCTCTGGGTCTTCCACAGGAAAACATCCATCCCCTTTCACAAAGAATTCCCCATCCACTTCAAAAAGAAATGGGTCTTCCCTCAAAAGGTTAAACATAGAATTATCATATGACCCTGCAATCCCACTCCTAGATGTCTATCCAAAGAATTAAAGCAGATACTCAAGTAAGTACATATACACACATGTTAATAGCAGCACTAGTCATATTAATCAAAAGGTAGAAACAGCCCAAATGTGTCTATCAAAGGATGAATGGATAAACAAATTGTGGCATATATATATATGAATGAGGTGTATGTTTTCCTGTGGAAGAACCGGAGGACCGGAGGTGACAAAGGTATCCTCTACAGATTAACAGAATATGTGTAGGTTGGATATGAGAGAATTTGAAATGGAGAAACAGCAACACTCCACACTGCTATGGGCAGGAGGGAACGTTTGTAAGACATGAGAAGTAGCCTGGGGTAGAGGACCTCTAGGTGGTGGGGGACCCCTGAAGATGGCACTTCGTTTGGAGGCGGTGCTCTTCCCTTGAAAGGCCGAGGGATACACATGTAACACTGCTCAGCTGCAAGCAGCTGCAGAAAGGCAAGCAGGATTGCAAGCCTCTTTAAGTTGGAGCATTTTGTAGATATTTGCATTGATATATGAGGAATAATGGCCACTAGAACCATAAAAATATTGGTTTCATGATTCTATCAGCACTTAAGGCATGAACTTGGAACTACAGAAAGGGAGACGTGATAGACATTCAAGATGGTGGAAGAGTAAGACGTGGAGATCACCTTCCTCCCCACAAATACATCAAAAATACATCTACATGTGGAACAACTCCTACAGAACACCTACTGAACGCTGACAGAAGACCTCAGACTTCCCAAAAGGCAAGAAACTCCTCCACGTACCTGGGTAGGGCAAAAGAAAAAAGAAAAAACAGAGACAAAAGAATAGGGACAGGACCTGCATCTCTGGGAGGGAGCTGTGAAGGAGGAAAGGTTTCCACACGTGAGGAAGCCCCTTCACTGGTGGAGATGGGGGGATGGGTGGGGGGAAGCTGCGGAGTCACGGAGGAAACCGCAGCAACAGGGGTGAGGAGGGCAAAGTGGAGAGATTCCCGCACAGAGGATCGATGCTGGCCAGCACTCACCAGCCCGAGAGGCTTGTTTGCTCACCCGCCGGGGCGGGCAGGGGCTGGGAGCTGAGGCTCGGGCTTCGGAGGTCGGACCCCAGGGAGAGGACTGGGGTTGGCAGTGTGAACACAGCCTGAAGGGGGCTAGTGCACCACAGCTAGCCGGGAGGGAGTCCGGGAGAAAGTCTGGAACTGCCTAAGAGGCAAGAGACCATTGTTTCGTGGTACGCGAGGAGAGGGGATTCAGAGCACCACCTAAACAAGCTCCAGAGACGGGCGCGAGCCGCTGCTATCAGCGCAGACCCCAGAGACGGACATGAGACGCTAAGGCTGCTGCTGCCGCCACCGAGAAGCCTGTGTGCGAGCACAGGTCACTCTCCATACCTCCCTTCCGGGGAGCCTGTGCAGCCCGCCACTGCCAGGGTCCTGTGATCCAGGGAAAACTTCCCCGGGAGAACGCACGGCGCGCCTCAGGCTGGTGCAACATCACGCCGGCCTCTGCCACCGCAAGCTCACCCCACAACCGTACCCCTCCCTCCCCCCGGCCTGAGTGAGCCAGAGCCCCCGAATCAGCTGCTCCTTTAATCCCGTCCTGTCCGAGCGAAGAACAGACGCCCTCAGGCGACCTACACGCAGAGGCGGGGCTAAATCCAAACCTGAGCCCCAGGAGCTGTGGAACAAAGAAGAGAAAGGGAAAACTCTCCCAGCAGCCTCAGAAGCAGTGGATTAAATCTCTACAGTCAACTTGATGTACCCTGCATCTCTGGAATACCTTAAGAGACACTGAATCATCCCCAAATTGAGGCGGTCGACTTTGGGAGCAACGATATATATATATTTTTTCCTTTTCCTCTTTTTGTGAGTGTGTATGTGTATGCTTCTTTGTGTGATTTTGTCTGTATAGCTTTGCTTTTACCATTTGTTCTAGGGTTCTGTCCTTTTTTAAAAAATTTTTTTTAGTATAGTTTTTAGCACCTCTTATTATTGGTGGATTTGTTTTTCGGTTTGGTTGCTCTCTTCTTTCTAACTTTTTTTTTATAATTTTTTTCAACTTTTTAATTTTTTTATTTGTAATAATTAATTTTTATTCTAATAACTTTATTTTATTTTATTACTTTTCTCTCTTTCTGTCTTTTTTTCTCCCTTTTCCTCTGACCTGTGTGGCTGACAGGGTCTTGGTGCTCCGGCCGGGTGTCAGGCCTGTGCCCCTGAGGTAAGAGAGCTGAGTTCAGGATATCGTTCCACCAGAGACCTTCTGGCTCCACATAATATCAAATGGCGAAAGCTCTCCCAGACATCTCCATCTCAACACTAAGACCCAGCTCCACTCAAAACCAGCAAACTACCGTGCTGGACACCCTATGCCAAACAACTAGCAAGACAGGAACACAACACCACCCATTAGCAGAGAGGATGCATAAAATCATAATAAGTTCACAGACACCCCAAAACACACCACCGAATGTGGTCCTGCCCACCAGAAAGACAAGATCCAACCTCGTCCACCAGAACATAGGCACTAGTCCCCTCCACCAGGAAGCCTACACAATCCACTGAACCCACCTTAGCCACTGGGAGCAGACACCAAAAACAATGGGAACTACGAACATGCAGCCTGCGAAAAGGAGACCCAAACACAGTAAGTTAAGCCAAATGAGAAGACAGAGAAACACACAGCAGATGAAGGAGCAGGGCAAAAACCCACAAGACCAAACAAATGAAGAGGAAATAGGCAGTGTACCTGAAAAAGAATTCAGATTAATGATAGTAAAGAATATCCAAAATCTTGGAAATAAAATGGAGAAAATACAAGAAACACTTAACAAGGATCTAGAAGAACTAAAGAGCAAACAAACAAAGATGAACAACACAATAAATGAAATTAAAAATTCTCTAGAAGGAATCAATAGCAGAATACCTGAGGCAGAAAAACGCATAAGTGACCTGGAAGATAAAATAGTGGAAATGACTACCACAGAGCAGAATAAAGAAAAAAGAATGTAAAGAATTGAGGACAGTCTCAGAGACCTCTGGGACAACATTAAATAAACCAACATTTGAATTACAGGGGTCCCAGAAGAAGAAGAGAAAAAGAAAGGGACTGAGAAAATATTTGAAGAGATTATAGTTGAAAACTTCCCTAATATGGGAAAGAAAATAATCAAGTCCAGCAGGCACAGAGAGTCCCATACAGGAGAAACATGCCAAGACACATATTAATCAAACTATCACAAATTAAATACAAAGAAAAAATATTAAAAGCAGCAGGGGAAAAGCAACAAAAAACATACAAGGGAACTCCCATAAGGTTAAGAGCTGATCTTTCAGCAGAAACTCTGCAAGCCAGAAGAGAGTGGAAGGACATATTTAAAGTAATGAAAGGGGGAAACCTACAACCAAGATTACTTTACCCAGCAAGAATCTCATTCAGATTCGATGGAGAAATTAAAACCTTTACAGACAAGCAAAAGTTAAGAGAATTCAGCACCACCAAACCAGCTTTACAACAAATGCTAAAGGAACTTCTCTAGGGAGGAAACACAAGAGAAGGAAAAGACCTACAATAACAAACCCAGAACAATTAAGAAATGGTAATAGGAACACACAAATCAATAATAACCTTAAATGTAAATGGATTAAATGTTCCAACCAAAAGGCATAGACTGGTTGAATGGATAGAAAACCAACACCTGTATATATGCTGTCTACAAGAGACCCACTTCAGACCTTGGGACACATACAGACTGAAAGTGAGGGGTTGGAAAAAGATATTCCATGCAAATAGAAATCAAAAGAAAGCTGGAGTAGCAATTCTCATATCAGACAAAGGAGACTTTAAAATAAAGGCTATTACAAGAGACGAAGAGGGACACTACATAATAATCAAGGGATCAATCCAAGAGGAAGATATAACAATTGTAAATATTTATGCACCCAGTGTAGGAACACATCAATGCATAAGGCAAATGCTAACAGCCATAAAAGGGGAAAGCAACAGTAACACAATCATAGAAGGGGACTTTAAGACCCCACTTTCACGAATGGACAGATCATCCAAAATAAAAATAAATAAGGAAACACAAGCTTTAAATGATACATTAAACAAGATGGACTTACTTGATATTTATAGGACATTCCATCCATAAACAACAGAATACTCCTTCTTCTCAAGTGCTCATGAAACATTCTCCAGGATAGATCATATCTTGGGTCACAAATCAAACCTTGCTAAATTTAAGAAAATTGAAATCGTATCAAGTATCTTTTCTGACCACAACGTTATGAGACTAGATGTCAATTACAGGAAAAAATATGTAAAAAATGGCAAACACATGGAGGCTAAACAATACACTACTAAATAACCAAGAGATCACTGAAGAAATCAAAGAGGAAATCAAAAAATACCTAGAAACAAATGACAATGAAAACATGATGACCCAAAACCTATGGGATGCAGCAAAAGCAGTTCTAAGAGGGAAGTTTATAGCAATAAAATCCTGCCTAAAGAAACAAGAAAAATTTCAAATAAACAACCTAACCTTACACCTAAAGCAATTAGAGAAAGCAGAACAAAAAACCCCTGCAAAGTTAGCAGAAGGAAAGAAATCATAAAGATCAGATCAGAAATAAATGAAAAAGAAATGACGGAAACAATAGCAAAGATCAATAAAACTAAAATCTGGTCCTTTAAGAAGATAAACAAAATTGATAAACCATTAGCCAGACTCATGAAGAAAAGAAAGGGAGAAGACTCAAATAAGAAATGAAAAAGGAGAAATAACAACTGACACTGCAGAAATACAAAGGATCATGAGACATTACTGCAAGCAACTATATGCCAATAAATTGGACAACCTGGAAGAAATGGACAAATTCTTAGAAAAGCACAGGCGAATTCTAACAAATATTTAGTGAAGAGCTAACACCTATCCTTCTCAAACTCTTTCAAAATATAGCAGTGGAAGGAACACTGCCAAACTCATTCTACGAGACCACCATCACCCTCGTACCAAAACCAGACAAAGATGTCACAAAGAAAGAAAACTACAGGCCAATGTCACTGATGAACATAGATGCAAAATCCTCAACAAAATACTAGCAAGCAGAATCCAACAGCACATTAAAGGATCATACACCATGATCAAGTGGGGTTTATTCCAGGAATGCAAGGATTCTTCAATATACACAAATCAAGCAATGTGGTACACCATATTTACAAACTGAAGGATAAAACCATATGATCATTTCAATAGATGCAGAAAAAGCTTTCGAAAAAATTCAAAACCCATTTATGATAAAACCCTCCAGAAAATGTTGGGAACTTACCTCAACATAATAAAGGCCATATATGACAAACCCACAGCCAACATCGTTCTCAATGGTGAAAAACTGAAAACATTTCCACTAAGATCAGGAACAAAACAAGGTTGCCCACTCCCACCACTATTATTCAACATAGTTTTGGAAGTTTTAGCCACAGCAATCAGAGAAGAAAAAGAAATAAAAGAAATCCAAATCAGAAAAGAAGAAGTAAAGCTGTCACTGTTTGCAGATGACATGATACTATACATAGAGAATCCTAAAGACTCCACCAGAAAACTACTAGAGCTAATCAATGAATTTGATAAAGTAGCAGGATACAAAATTATGCACAGAAATCTCTTGCATTCCTATACACTAATGATGAAAAACCTGAAAGAGAAGTTAAGGAAACACTCCCATTTACCATTACAACAAAAGGAATAAAATATCTAGGAATAAACCTACGTAAGGAGACAAAACACCTGTATGCAGAAAAGTATAACACACTGATGAAAGAAATTAAAGATGATACAAACAGATGGAGAGATATACCATGTTCTTGGATTGGAAGAATCAACACTGTGAAAATGAATATACAACCCAAAGCAATCTACAGATTCAGTGCAATCCCTATCAAACTATCAATGGCATTTTTCACAGAACTAGAACAAAAAATTTCACAATTTATATGGAGACACAAAAGATCCCAAATAGCCAAAGCAATCTTGAGAAAGAGAAACGGAGCTGGAGGAAGCAGGCTCCCAGACTTCAGACTATACTACAAAGCTACAGTAATCAAGACAGTATGGTACTGGTACAGAAACAGAAATATATATCAGTGGTACAAGATAGAATGCCCAGAGATAAACCCACACACATATGGGCACCTTATTTATGACAAAGGAGGCAAGAACATATAATGGAGAAAAGGCAGCCTCTTCAATAAGTGTTTCTGGGAAAAGTGAACAGCTACATGTAGAAGAATGAAATTAGAACACTCCCTAACACCATACACAAAAATAAACTCAAAATGGATTAAAGACCTAAATGTAAGGCCAGACACTATAAAACTCTTAGAGGAAAACATAGGCAGAACACTCTATAACACAAATCACAGCAAGATCCTTTTTGACCCACCTCCTAGAGAAATGGAAATAAAAAAAAAATAAACAAATGGGACATAATGAAACTTAAAAGCTTTTGCACAGCGAAGGAAACCATAAACAAGACGAAAAGATAACCCTCAGAATGGGAGAAAATACTTTCAGATGAAGCAACTGACAAAGGATTAATCTCCAAAATTTACAAGCAGCTCATGCAACTCAATATCAAAAAAACAAACAACCCCATCCAAAAATGGGCAGAAGACCAAAATCGAAATATCTCCAGAGAAGATATACAGATTGCCAAGAAACACATGAAAGAATGCTCAACATCATTAATCATTAGAAAAATGCAAATCAAAACTACAATGAGATATGAACTCACACCAGTCAGAATGGACATTATCAAAAAATCTACAAACAATAAATGCTGGAGAGGGTGTGGAGAAAAGGGAACCCTCTTGCACTGTTGGTGGGAATGTAAATTGATACAGCCACTATGGAGAACAGTATGGAGGTTCCCTAAGAAACTGAAAATAGAACTACCATATGACCCAGCAATCCCACTACTGGGCATATACCCTGAGAAAACCATAATTCAAAAAGAGTCATGTACCACAATGTTCATTGCAGCTCTATTTACAAAAGCCAGGACGTGGAAGCAACCTAAGTGTCCATCGACAGATGAATGGGTAAAGAAGATGTGGCACATATATACAATGGAATATTACTCATCCATAAAAAGAAACAAAATTGAGTTATTTGTAGTGAGGTGGACGGACCTAGAGTCTGTCATACAGAATGAAGTAAGTCAGAAAGAGAAAAACAAATACCGTATGCTAACATATATATATGGAACCTAAAAAAAAAAAAGTTTCTGAAGAACCTAGGGGCAGGACAGGAATAAAGACGCAGACGTAGAGAATGGACTTGAGGACACGGGGAGAGGAAAGGGTAAGCTGGGACGAAGTGAGTAAGTGGCAAGGACTTATATATACTACCAAATGTAAAATAGATAGCTAGTGGGAATCAGCCACATAGCACAGGGAGATCAGCTCAGAGCTTTGTGACCACTTAGAAGGGTGGGATAGGGAGGGTGGGAGGGAGATGTAAGAGGGAGGATATATGGGGATATATGTATATGTATAACTGATTCACTTTGTTATAAAGCAGAAACTAACACATCATTGTAAAACAATTATACTCCAATAAAGATGTTAAAAAAAAAAAGAAAAGGGAGACGTATAAAATAAGCTACAAGGATATATTGTACAACACATGGGTAATAGACAATATTTTATAACTATAAATGGAGTATAACGTTTAATAATTGTGAATCACTATATTATAACATGTAATATTGCACACCAACTATACTTCAATTTAAAAGATTAAAATGCAAAAAAAAAAAAAAAAGTTTAACATCTCAAAAAAAGAGAGAGACTGAGAATTCCCCAAACCTCAAGACTAGGAGGTGGCCATTACAGAGATGTATATGTGGAACATGTGCCCTGTGGGCCCAGAAAAGGATTATAATGCAGATCAGGATGACAAATGAAGACCTTCTAGACAGGAAGAGGGCAGAAATGTTCTTTAGACATACCTGGCTAAGCATCAAAAGGCTTCACGATTCCTGAAGTTACATTCACATTCCATGGTGGTGGTTATAATTGATTTTATGTACACTTATGCTTAAGTAATTTGCATAATAATTTGTATATAGTTTATTTCATAGGTTAGGTTTGTTTATTCTCGACTTTTTGCAGCCATGATAATGTTCCAAACCTGGAATCATGCAGATAAGGTTCTGATGTCCAGAATGGGCAGATCAACCATGCAGCTTCCAGATACAAAATGCAATCTGAATATAGCTTTTTTCTGTATTCATGGCCTTGAGAGAAACACTATTTATGTTGCCACCTTGGTCAAATGGTTGCCAAGATGTCAGTATGGCATCTGACAAGACAGCTGGCTCTTAAGTACATGGGCACATGCTAAAGGTCTAGTCCTCTTCCGGTTTAAGTTATCCAGGCAGTTGTCATGGTCATCCTTAAATTTAGCAGAACAGCACAAAAGAGAAATATCAGAATTTATGTCCTCTTGGGAAGATAGGCACTGGAAGGCATTCACATCTGGATCAGAAACACAGAGCCTGTGGATCTGGAAAATAAGTAGTTTCTTCACAGAAAGTTCCAACAAGGAGGAGAAAATCTTGGGCCAGCTTGACTATGATTTTACTCCTGAACCAATCAACCTGGTCCAGTAGACAAGTGCCCTGACGGCTCCACTTCGATCCGTGGTCTCATAGATAGCTACAAGGACCACCAAGACAAAGTCCCTGGCCTGTCTAGTGGAGGAAAATACCCCCAGGTGACAGTACGGTGATGGAGGTGCTTACCAAATCCAGTACACTTTCTCATTTCAGAGGGCGTATACCAAGGCCTTTAGGACCTCTGAACTTGGGGAATCTTCTATAGCTTCATACTCTCCCACAAAATTCAGAAAAAATACAACAGAAATATCAGGCTCAATTGGTAGATGTGACAAAGGAATATGGAAACACGGCACTTGGCTCCTGGGTGGCTGGTCGGCTCTCTGGCCCTAAGGTCTCTAGTTCCTACCTGACAGCTGTTGCCTGAGCCCTGGTTTCTAGTCATCAGTGCTCAGTCCTGCCCCCTTGGTCCTTGGCCATCCCCCCTACACTGCCTTCCTCTTTCTCTTATTAGAGGACCTGGCCTGCATCTCCTGATGCCCCCAGACCCTTTTGCTAGCGTTCAGGGGCTAGGTTCCAATCCCTTACCAACCCCTTCTTCTCAAAGAGAGTGGGATAAAGGTGAAAGTGGACCAGCAAGCACCACCATTCTCTGTCCCCTTTCTCCTCCAGGACCTTGTTTACATGAAACCTTATCACCACCCCCTTGGTTCAGTGACACTTTCCTGTACCCCAGCCTCATAGCAGCTGTGATTCAAATTCTCTCCTCAACAAAACTCCAAATTAGCCCTGTCTTGGACCTTAAGGTAGTTTGAAACTGTTCAAAATGAAGAGTGTTAAAATCTGTAAATGACAAGAGTCTACAGTACAGATATGGAGAAGTTCATCCTGTCTCCAGGCGTCGATTGAAGGTTTTTTGATGCAGGTGGCATTCAGCTGATTTTGACACAGCAGGAGAGCAGTGTGGACGGTCAGAGGGAGGAAGGTGCAGGGAGACAGGGCAGGTCATGTTTTGGAGCCGGTGAAAGTTAGATGTGTCAGAGCCTCAGGGCGAATGGAGAGCTTAATAGGAGATATGGCTGGAATGGCACCAAGTCCTTGGAATCTCCAAGACAAGCAGCATTCTCTTCCCCACAGCTGCATGTGGGTAAGTTTTTGTGTGTCCCTTACACTGTTATAAGCAATGAGAGGGAGCCTGTACTGTGAAGAAACAGGGTAGAGTTGGTGGGACATGTGTGTGTGCTGTCCTCGTGGAAGTCAAGCTGACTGTGGTGTGTGAGTATTGTCACCTCACGGTAGATTTAAAAATCCCTCACCTCACAAAACGTTTACTCATCCTTGTTTCACTTTCTAGAAGATGCTCCGAGCAGGGCTCCGTCAACACTTGTGAAAGGAAGATGAGCTGCCTTACAAGGGAGCTTCCCAGAAGAGAAGTACCTTGCATCGGATTCCCGGTCTCTGATGGATAAATTATTTGATGACACAATTAGTTGCTTCACTAGACTATAAACTCCAGGAGGGCAGGGACTAGGTCCCATTTTTGTCAATAATTCCAGCGTCTCGCCCAGGGCCCTGAGCAAAGCAATTTCTTAATACAGCTTAGGTAAACTGAGCTGTGATGATGCGTGTGGGAGTTTGAGTCTGGGGAACAGCTTTGGCAGGTGGAAGCCTGGGAGGAGTTTGAGAGCGTGGAAGGGGTCAGTCAGGGTTCATAGTTAGAAATAACAGAACCTCTTCACCTGGTTAGCAGAAAGGGGTTTATGAAAAAGCTTTTATGGTTCACAGAATTGCTGGGAAGGTCGAAGAAACAGAATCTAAATTGAGCTTCCAGGAATGACTCCCCAAAATCACCCCGCAGGGTTGCTGCCTTTGCCAAAATCAGGAAGTGCAGAATCAGAAAGCTGGGGCCACAGCTGGGCCCAAGCCAGTTCGACTCTGTTCTACCCTCCAAACTGATGCTTCATGCTGTGTCTCTTTCGCCATGTATTTAAGTCTCAGACCAGTGCCTCTGATTAGAGAAACGAAATCCCATTCAGAATGTAGGCGAAAGGAAGGTTGGAAAATTGTGTTTCTAGTTATGCAGCTCTGCCAAGAGCACAGTAGAGGGGCTGCGCAAGCGAGCTCACCACGGCTGCCGTAGCGGGGCTGCGGGAAAGGCTGCCAGGTTGGGGATTACGCACAGGGAACAACACTCCCTCATTCATTCAGTGAACATTCTCTGAGAAACTACTGTGTTTAGGGCCGCAGGCAGGAGCCGTGCAGAAGTATTGTTCTTGCCCTTGGGGTACTGACCATTGGAAGCAATAATGCAGAGATGGTCAGGAGGAAACTCTCATGCCTGCCTCTGGACAGGACCAGCTCCAGAGACTGCATGAGGGTGGTGCTGCAGGTAGGAGTCAAGTAGCATCCCCAGACCTCACCCACTGGAGGACAAGGGGTACAGATCCTGGCAATGAACGAGGCTGGGCCTACCAGCATGAAACTTAACCGTCCAGACAAAGGCTACTCTTGCAAAGATTCTCCGAGCTGGAAGGGCATTGGAGGTTAGCTAGTCCAGCGGTGGTGGTTACCCACACTTCCTCCTCTCCAGTGTCTCTAAGAGTGATTGCAATTATTTTTAGTTTTATCCAGACCCTTGGTTTATTTTTTAGTTTTCAGGTTTGCATTTTATGGGTGAGTATGTGGCAGGCTGCCTCCCAGATAAAATATGGGAATAGAAAATCAAGTAACAGTGAGTTTTAAAATGTTAAGGGGGACATCCCTGGTGGCGCAGTGGTTAAGAATCTGCCTGCCAATGCAGGGGACACGGGTTTGAACCCTGGCCTGGGAAGATCCCACATGCCACGGAGCAATTAAGCCCACGTGGCACAACTACTGAGCCCACGCGCCACAACTACTGAAGCCTGCATGCCTAGAGCCTGGGCTTCGCAACAAGAGAAGCCACTGCAATGAGAAGGCTGCGCACTGCAACGAAGAGTAGCCCCCGTTAGCTGCAACTAGAGAAAGCCAGCATGCAGCAACGAAGACCCAACACAGCCAAAAATAAATAAATTAATTAAAAAAGAAAAAGTTAATGAAATCATGGTACCAAGGAATCATAAGAGCTTGGTTCCCACCGCACCTGAGTTCATGCGTCACAGTTGAGGCTGTGAGCTTGATTCTCTGTGAAGGACATAAGATGGGAAAATTATCATCACAGAAAGAAAAGCCAAAGGGGATACTGTTAAAATCAGAGGAGAATGTGTGTAAACGAGACTCCTTTGTAGTAACGTGCTCCTACTTCATTTATTTTATCTCTTTGATAACAGTGAGGAGTTCGTGGGTTCAAATCTGAGTCCATATCTAGGCTCTGAGTGGTCCTCTTCTCCTTCTGATGGATCCAAGAGCTAAGCTAATGGTGGCTGCAGCCAGATGAACTTTCTCAGATGCTGTGCCAGCTCTATGGGCCACCAGCAGTGCATGAGGCACCACCCCCCAGCCACCTAGGTATTGGCAGTGGTGTAAGAACAAGAGAACAGGGCGTTTATTGTAGAGACATGTGGTAAGAAGGAAAATAGATGCGTGAGCCCAGCCCTGGAAAGTTGAAAGGCAAGGCCACACCTGAGGAGAAGAGGGGGATCCTTAGTAGTTGGGCATAAAGGAGGCTGAAAAGGGGGAGCCTTCAGAATCCAGGACCTCCGGAGCAAGTCCTCCCTCTATTCCGTTTCTCTTTGTATCAGCTCAGGCCTCTGCAGGAAATGGTTGGCATTCCTCAGCTGGGATTTTTGAACAACTTTTAAATGAAGGAATTTTTTGCAAAAATGTAGGCAGAGATAAGGAACCCACAAGAAGACCCCAGAAACTAGCAAGCGTAGGAAGCCATTGTCACTCCCGGGGCTACAGGAGTAAGGAGAGGAGATGGTGGTCTTGGAGCCTGGTTAGAAGTTGCTGTCTTCTAAGGACTGCCTGGCGGGAACTGTGGCCACAAGCGAAGGCAGACATCGCCAGACCTGGGGTGTGGGAGGGAGGGAGTGGGATGATTAAATACTGTGACCTCTCTCTCCTCTAGTCTCCAATCTCCTGCCAGTTGCCCCATTGGCTGAACTTGAACCCAGCTAGAAGCCAGAGGGAAAAGGAGCCTGGTAATGTACTCATGGAGGTACCCAGGAGACCAGGGCAGAGATGAGTAGAGAATGCCTCCAGGGTGGGATGAGGGCAAGGAGAGAATAACCAGCCCAGCGTTCTTGCTGCTTCTTCCTCTAACAGATATCTGGTTCCTTCCTTAACTCTCTAACCAAGTTCCAGAGAGTGAGGCTGACTCAGTTAATTACTGTTGGCCCTGCTTGGGTAACACTTTTTTCTACGGGTTGCTGGCCAACCTTGGGTTGGCTGCCCTTGAGTATTTGGACCCTGGCTTCCAAACAGTTCTGGCCAGAGGAGGAAGCACAGGTCTGGCGGCTCAGAGCATGACCTTTTCCCTCAGTGGGGAGTGTGGTCAGGGCAGTTTCCCTCAGAATTGGCTGCAGTAAACTGGACTTGTCCACTCTCTGTGCCAACTCTGCAGAGCCACCAGCAGTGCATAAGGGCCAGACTTACATCCACACAGCCCTCCCAGAAGGTTCCAAGTTTGTGTGGTTACAGCTGGCCCATTTCAGGGCCCTCTTGGAAATGTTTCTGGCTGTAAAGGCCAGAACCTGGGCTGGATGGGCTGACCTGGTGTCTGACCCAGAGTGGGTATCCAAGGACCTCAAGAATTTACCTCATATCAGAACTTCCTTGGGGCTCTTGCATATATAACCCAATCCATGTACTGTTTGGAATTAGTCAATCAGCATATATACTCCTCAAGTCCAAGGATTTATCCCTTTCACCTTTTGTCTTCCTCACAGTTTCTCATGTAATGTTGGGTGCATGATACCTTCAGGGGCATTTCAATGTAAACAATTTACTGACTACTGACTGGGTATCATTTATGTGCTCTTGGAGCTCTCCTCCCCATCCTTGAGGAGCTCCCAGTCTGCAGAGGGAGACAGAGCATAGACAAGCACA
The DNA here is from genome assembly GCF_039906515.1 of Pseudorca crassidens. NCBI lineage: Eukaryota > Metazoa > Chordata > Mammalia > Artiodactyla > Delphinidae > Pseudorca > Pseudorca crassidens. The sequence goes on from NC_090304.1 coordinate 61,328,142, forward strand.
GTGTGCTAAGGGCTACGATGGAGCTACGCAATAGGATCTCTGCATCACAGAAAAGCCTAGGGATTCGGAGAAGGCTTGCTGGGGAAGGCAATGATGGACTGAATCTTGATGGATGAGTAGGAGCTGGCAGGTGTAAAAGGTCAGGCAGGGTATTTTAGGCAAAAGGGAAAACATGAACAGAGGTATAAATAATAGACAGTGATGATGATGATGATGGTAATAGGAGCTAAATGTCTTGAGGGCTTCCCATGTACCAGGCTGTGTTCTGAGAACTACACATGTATTACGTCACTTAATCCTTGCAAAATCCCTATAAGATAGGAACTAAATTATTTTAATTTTACAAAGAGGAAGCGAAAACAGAATAATTAATGAACTCACTGAAGGTCTACGAGCTGGTCAGTAGCACAGCATGACAAGGAAGGCAAGGGCCTTGAATGCCATGCCAAGAAACTTGAACTTTATTCTGTACGCAGTGAGGATGCTGAAGCACTTTCAGCAGAGGAGTTGCCTGGTCAGATGAGCAATTTGGAGAGATTTCTGTGACTACAGTGCAGACAATGAAGATGAGGGGAACACGATCAGGGGGAGAGATTAGCTATCAGGCTGTTAGGAGCCAGTTCCAGCTGAGAGCTGGTGAGGGCTAGCTTCTGATCCCCTCTCTATTCCTAAGTAGCTGAAACCCAGCCCGCCTTTCTGGAATGGATCAGCTCTACTGTCCCTTCCACATCAACAGTGCCAGGAGCCCGGAAGGGGAAGGGAAACGTCATTGGTGTGATGGATCATGCACTGGTCCTTCGCGTAAGTCCCGGGGGAGACTCACCCACTCCTCGAGGCTGCCTCATTCTCTCCACCTCATGTAGGGAGACCACTGCTACAGATCAATGGTGTCTGAGCACATTTCATTGGACAGGGAGAGGGGAATCCACTGGGTTGAACCAGTTACAGGTCAGAGCTGATAGACAGCTGGTCTCTTGGGATCGTCTTCCTTCCAGAGGGTTGGGTTTCTCTTGTTCAGGGAACACTGCAGCCATCTCTCTCTTGCTCTCTTATGCTCCTTCAGCCTCTTATTCCTTGCTGTGTAAAGGTGGGACAGGCCAGGGGCTGTTTTTACTGCCCCCGTCTGTGAAGCCCAGACCAGCTCTACCATGGGCAGGCCTGCAGAGGCCCTCCTGCTCTGCTCCTGAGCATGTGGGCTCTTTTGTTCGCCTGGCTTCTTTCTGCATTGGTCTTTCCTCCCTACCTGAGATGTAAGATCTGGGATTCTCAGGCGGGCTGACAAGGAAGGGGCAAAGGAGGCCACTCAGTCAGCTTTTGTTACCAAGTCAAACTTGGGTCTGCTCACCTGATGTGCAGTAGAGCCAATCTACTAATACCAGGTTGTGGCAAAGGAAAGCGCAGTATTTATTGCAAGGCATTCAGCGTGGGTCCAAGCAAAGAGAACAGGCAGCTCAGGCTCAAAAGACCCAAACTCCCTGATGGCTTTCAGGGAAGAGTTTTTAAAAACAAAGTGAGGGAGAGGGTTGCAGGGTGCTTGATCAGCTCATGGACGTTCTTCTTATTGGTTGGTGGTGAGGTAACTGGGTAGTATTTCCGTAGTCAACATCATCAATCTTCTGGTTCCAACACATCTGGGGTCTACATGCTGGTGGTCTGCATGCAGTTAACTTCTTCCTCCTGGTAAGGGTTTTAGTATCTGCAAAACAACTCAAGGATATGGCTCAGGACATTATCTATAGCCCTTGAGGAGGAACTAAAAGTCCTTGACTTTGCTTTATGGCTAAACTCGTTATTATTTTGTCTTGCTTGACTGTTTTGTTTCTGCTTTTTTCTCACTTCTCTGATCAAATTTGCTCTTTGGAACTTGGGGAAGGCCTAGGAGGCTAAAGCTTTTCTACAAACAAGAGGTGGGGAACATGGGAGTTCTGTCCCCGGGAAAGCTCCATGAGGTCCTGCTTGGTTTCACTTTGAACCCAGGATCCAGGTCACATAGACAAAGGAGTGCTCCATGTGGCCCAGTCTTCATTAATATTCACGGCCTCATAGCAGTAAAGGGTGTTCTTTAGCCAGACTTTGCCCCACACTTGTATTTCCCTCAGAAACCTCATGGGCTGGTAGGAGGATGGGATACTATGTCCAACCATCTGCTTTGATAGGTTGTTGAAAATACACACCGCTTTTCATTTATTCCTTATAATACTTCTATAACTAAGTATTCTCATTCCCATTTTACAGATGAGAGAACTGAGGCATGATGAAGTTAAATAACTTGCTCAAGGTTTTATAGCTAATTACTGTCATAATTAGAATCAGAGTCCCAACTGGTTTCTCAGACCCTCTCCACCGTAACCAGCAAATGAAATAAGTAAAGCAAAATGTTTTCAAGGAGCTGGTTGGGAAGTTATTCCTAATAAGATATTACCCTGGTTGTCTTTTTAATATTTTTATCCTCTTCAGGTAAAAACAGCACAGGTTTATAATTTCAACTGAAAGATCTGTTCCCAAATGGAAATAGCCATGACATCTTTTTATACAAATATATATGCATCCCTCATGAACTGATATGTTTTTACCAGCCTGCAAATACTGGAGTGAAGTGGTTTTAGGAAAATTGGTTTGGGCAGCACTTGCTTTTGAAATAAATGTATTATTGTTATTTTTAAAATCCTTTTCATAAAAGTCCTTAGTCAGAGATTTACTTAACTGAATTTTCCTGCAGAAGTGTTAGATATTTCTGCAGTTGCAGCCTCTCAGAGTACAATCACCATGTATTTTCCCAGCTGAGGTGAAAAAAAAGTAAAAATAATTCCACTATCTCAAGAAAACAATTATGTACATCTTGGTGTATTTATTTGCAATCTTTTTTCTTATGAATTCTTTCTTTAAAGCATAGTTGCCATAAATAACAGTGTATATACCATCTTATAGCCTACTTTAAAAAAATGTAATATTAACTATTTATTTACTCTTTAATATAAATGGTTCATGATCACCATTTTCTCATGTGGGTACGAGACTTTTAAACCATTATGTTAGACAATGTAGACTGAATTGTTTAAACCAATATCTTATTGTTGGCCATTCGAGTCTTGTTTTTTTTTTTTTTTTTTTTTTGCGGTACGCGGGCCTCTCACTGTTGTGGCCTCTCCCGTTGTGGAGCACAGGCTCCGGACGCGCAGCCTCAGCGGCCATGGCTCACGGGCCCAGCCGCTCCGCGGCATGTGGGATCTTCCCGGACCGGGGCACGAACCCGTGTCCCCTGCATCGGCAGGCGGACTCTCAACCACCGCGCCACCAGGGAAGCCCCTCGAGTCTTGTTTTATAAACAATACAAAATGTTTTCATTTTTTTAAGATAACCTTCCAGAATTGACTTTATTGGATGAGAGTATAAACGTTTATTATTGCTCTTTAGATATATTGCCAAATTGTTTTATAAATAAGCTGTATAAATTTATTTAGGCAGTTGTACTTTTGAAAGCACAGTTTCTCTGTACCCTCACAAGCACCAGATATTATCATGACAAAAACCTTTTTTTCTTCACTAATTTTACGTATAAAATAGCACCTCACAATCATTTTTAGTCTTTATTTCTTTGATTATTAATGAGGTTGGTTATTTTCCTAGGTGTTTGTTTACTAGTTGTAATTCTTTTTTTGTGAATTTTGGGCTCATGCACTTTGTCCAGTTATTAACTGGGCTCAAATTAAAAAAAAAAAATTATTTATGTAGTATATGGTATAGGATTTTTTCATTTATCTACTAGAGAGATAGTAATCCTTCCTCTAATATATGCTGTGAATAGTTTTTCATGATCTGTCATTTTTTCTTTCCATGTTGACTCTTTAATAGTGTGTATCATTTTAAAAGAAACAACTACAAATGGAATTTTTCAACAAGGATAGCTGGGTCCATGAGGTATCAAAAAATCATGTCACAAAAAATAGGACTGAAGAGACGATGTAGCATAACTTGGATAAGACTCGGGGAACAGGACCGCGTTCTTCACTTATGTGAAGGGCTGCTGTATTAAAGAGGAATCAAACTTACTCTGCACAGTTGGAGAAGGTATAACCAGAGTAAATGATGGGAAGTTGTAGGTAGTAAATAATAAGTGATATTGATTGTGTTCTTTATGCCAGACTTTGTCAGGTATCCATTAATCCTTAACACTTTAAGGGAAGAACTAGTACAGCTCTTTTCCAGGGAGCTTATGAGACCTGCCCAAGGTCATATGGACACAGTGGCAGAGCTGGGCTCGAGTCCAGGTCGGAGATGGAGCCCAGAGCCCATGCTCTTTCCACGGACTGTGTGATGGAGTCTGGTCCCTTCCTCCAGGAGGGCCTCACTCTCCTCATTATAACATGAGGGCTGGAGCAGATGCCCTCCAGGATCCTTTCCAACTTGAGTGGGGGAAGGAGGAAATGCTGGGGGTCTGTAGCTGCTGTTCCTCACTGGCTCTCCCCAATCCTGATGGACCAAAGAGAAGGTCAGAAAGAGAACGAGATATCTTTTAAGTGCTTTCTACTAAGTGCTTTCTACTAAGAAAACAAGGCATCTGGATTTCTATTAAATGCTCTTTCTACTAAGAAATGCTGCTTTTCTTTTCAAGTGTTCCCATTCAACTTCCTACAAACCCTGAGGCGTTTGCCATAAAAGGGAACAAGGGAAAGCCCTATTTTGTACATGAAATAGTCTGAGTGAGGGGTCCTGTCTTTAGGTCATATGAAACATCAGAATTGCCTTTAAACACAGAGAACCCAATCCTCCAAACTGTCATGGCCTTTCTGGAGTTGTTCAAGTAAATTGGATGCTTCTAGCAGGAAAAGTGTGATGTGGTTTTTATGCCATGCTTAATTAAAAACAAACGAACAAACAAAACCAGCTCTAAGTGTGGGACGGAGAGCAGAAACACAACCCAAGCAGAGCACAGAGGAGACTAACTGAGAAGTTGTTTACATCTGAATGAGCTTCAGTTTTCTTATCTGTACCTTGGGGATAATACCATCCTTCATTGATTCTAAGACACGTTTTCTTTTTAATTTTATTGGCTCTGAAATTGGGATGTATAGATTAAATGGTGGGAATTTTTCTTTCTTAGTGGTCCATAAATCAATGGTACTTCTTATAACTGAAGATGTCTTACACAGGGTTTTGTGAATTACATGAGATAATATATACCTTATGCATTCACACAGAAGGTAAGGTTTATAATAAGTAGGCTCAGAGAGGTTAAACTATTTGCCCAAGGTCATACAGCTGATACATGGTAGAGCTGAGATATGAACCTAGGTAGTCTGACTCCAGTGCTTGTGTGCCTGACCAATATGCTATACTGACTCTCATGTTAATTGGTTTATTATTTTTTTCCCCCGCAGTATTATAGAGTTTTAAGGGGGAGGTAAATATGTGTGCTTAGTCTTAAATTTTGGGCTCATCTTGGTGTATCTCTCATGAATGCTAAGATTCTTCTGTACAAACCACTGTAGTATAGTGGTTGAGAGTGGGGCTAAACCAGTCCTAGTATTGCTACTTCCTAGCTGTGAAAGTTACTTAATACAATATCAGTGTTCTTATTTGTAAAATGGGCATAATAATAGTATTTTCTATATGACTGTTTTAAAGTGAAATAAATGCATATAAAGCATTTGCACAGTGCTTGACACAAAGTAAAAAAGTAATATTTACTGAGCTATTATTTAGCTAATAATAATAATAATAGCATTATTAGAACTAATAATATAGCATGACTAGAATTATTTTTATTTACTATATATGCATCTTTCGGGCCCTCCCAGCCCAGGTCAGATCCTAGAGCTTACACAGCGGGAGGGTGGGAGAGGCTCATTTGGCTTAATGGCCTTTCCTGGGCTTCTGGAATATTGGTGAGGCCAGACCTGGATCCTGTCATTTAATAGGAAGAAAGCTGGCAGCAGTGTCACCCCTGCGACATTTTCCATCCTTTAAAGCAGAGACAAAGGACACTCACCCAAAGAGAAAGATTAGATAAGGCAATTTGCCAATTCATGGAATTCATCAACTGTTCTGTCCTTTTCCTTTCCAAAGAGATATGTCCCCATCTGCCTTCTGCAGACAGTGTCTGGGCAGGCCAGCCTTCCTGTCTGCAGAATTTCCTGCTGTGGGAGACCCTGCCCAGCACCTAGGATGCCACTGGAAGTCAAGGTAGAGGGCTGTTTCTGCAGTTAACTGATGTACCTGCAGTTTATTTCTGTTCTCTTGGTCTCAACAAGGCAGCTTTGAGGGCTGAGAGAGAGAGGCAGAGGCAGCTTTTGATGCCAGAGTTCTCCCACCTACCTGCCTCCCGCTCCACCCATCCTGCTGAGCCCTCCCCACACCCCCAGCATAAGCAGAAGAAGAGGGGGGCGTGATTGCCAGCTGGGAGGAAGCAGCACTCAGAGCTGTGTCTCCCTCATGGAGCACCTGCAAAGAAGCAGGTTCTAGCTTTTCTAGCCTGTGAACAGTGCTGGGCTGCTTATTCTCTAGAGCACTCAGTTGGGAAGCTAGGGAGGAGACGAGGGGAGCCTTCTGCTTAAAAAAAAAAAAAAAAAAAGCATCCATTTTATTATAAATGCATTGCTTGTTTGGAGATAAAAAAGTATGGGAATCTCTAGAGTTTAGAATGAAATTATTCTCTAATGCCATGTCCTGAAGATAACCACTGTTAACTGTTTGGTGTATTTTTTTTTTTCATTGTGCTGCAATGCTTTTCTCACTTATGGTTATACCTCAGACATCTTTCCAAATCAGTACATATAGGTCTATTTCATTCCTCTTACTAACTGAATAGTACTACCTGGTTTAGGTAAAACATTCTCCTTTTAGCTGGTGTTCCTATTAATGGATACTTGATTTGTATCCTTTTGTTGTTGTTATTGTTGTGATAAACAAAGCTGCACCAACCATTCCTGTAGATATTTCTTAGTGCACATATGTGAGAATACCTACAGGAAGAATTCCTAGAAGTGGGATGGCCAAGTCAAAGAGTTTACACGTTTAAAATGTTGAACTATATCACGATATTGGACTCTAAAAAATTTCATTAATTTGCATACTTTTAAGAGGGTGTTCCTTAACTTTCAATAGCTCTTACCAGCATGCAATCTGTGAACTGCTTGAATCAATAGCTCCTGAGTTCTCTAGAGATTTGGACAATTCTCAGTAACTCTTTCAGTGCATGTCAACACACTTTTCTGTGTGCCTGGTATGGATGTTATGATAGGCATGGGTATTCAAGGTTGTCTGAACATTGAATCACACTCCATACCAATCTTAGAGGATTTTACAAGTAGGAGAAGAGACAAGTAAATGAAAATTAAAAGATAATGTGCCAGGCATCAGGATATGAATAAATACTGAGAGAGTGTGGAGAAATGAGTAACTGCCTCTTTCTGGGGGGCCTTTGGGGAAGGCTTCCCAGAGGAAGTTGGTCTTGAAAGATGAGTAGGAGTTCTCCTGGTAAAGAAGTAGGGAAGGGCATTCTACGCAGAGGGAATAGTATGAGCAAAGGTGGGGATGCTCATGTGCTGACTGGGGAATGGTTCCATTGACCTGTGGGATGTTTGGGAGCAGTGGTGAGAAATCAGTTGAGAGAGGTGAGCCATGTTGCCACAGGAAGGAGAGAATGTTCAGATCAGGTGGAGAAAGGCTAGAGGGCAGAGAGCCTGGAGTCAGAAAGAGTGATTAAGAGACTGAGACTGACTGAGGCTGGCATCACGGTGATTGTACACAGGACAGAGAGGAGAGGGCAGGAGGAATGGGGAATGTTTGGACATATTCCTCCAATCTTAGACTCAGCCTGGATTGGTAAGAATTGGGCCTAGAGGCTGTCATCTGGGGCAAATTTATTACACTGGATGGCTAATAAAACTGTATTGATTTCATTTTGCTTTGCAATAAGCAATCCTTCTGCTGGGACAAATGTCAACTCTGATGTGTCCAAGTGGAATGAGCAATAAAACTGCTAGCTTGGTTCAACTGAAAACTGCTGTCTCAGGCCCAGAGCTGCTTGCACTCTGTGATGGGCCAAGGTGAGGCCTTTATTTGTCTATAATTCCCTTCTTGATTACGAGCCCTGACACTGACCCCGGCTAGAGAGATTGGAGAGGAGACAAGTGGAGAAAACCAAAGGTGAGGGCAATGACCTTGTGAAAGACAAAACCAGGAATTAGCATGGACTCATTCATTCATTATCAACCTGTATAAGAACTTACTCTGTGCACAGCAGAGTGCTGGCCATTGGAGACACAAAATCTCTGTCCCCCAGGGACTTGGTCTAGGACCAGAGCCCAAAGTGCTTATGAATGGGTTGGTCTGGCCTGGTCAGATCTCATCTTCAGTAAGACAATGGAGTTTGAGATGTTTGTCCTGGGAACCCTTCTCTCTTCTCCTTTTCTCCACCCCAGGCTTCCCCATGGTAGTGGGTTTGTATCATCCTTGTTCTTGGTTAACTGCCAGCTCGTGCTCATTAGTGCATCAAATGATGATCAGAGCATTTCTAATTATAGCTTAAGGCAGGATCCATCCCGAGCTTTCTTTTCCAATGTGTGTGAGAGAAACCCTGGGAAAAATAGTTGATCTTGGTTCTGGCTGGTCCCGGCCTGACTGCTCATTAGCCTTGTGACTTTGGAAAAATCGTTTAGCTTTTCTGAGGCTCATTTTATTTACCTGAAAGTATGAAGCTTCATAATTCCTGCTCTGCTCTCCTCATGGGTTGGTTGGAAGGCTTAGTAGGATGTGAATGTGCTTTGAAAATTGTTGAATGCGATACAAAAGCAAAAGCCTGGGCTTCCCTGGTGGCGCAGTGGCTGGGAGTCCGCCTGCCGATGCAGGGGACACGGGTTCGTGCCCCGGTCTGGGAAGATCCCACATGCCACGGAGCGGCTAGGCCCGTGCGCCATGGCTGCTGAGCCTGCGCGTCCGGAGCCTGTGCTCCACAACGGGAGAGTCCACAACAGTGAGAGGCCCGCATACCGCAAAAAAAATAAACAAAACAAAAAACAAAAGCAAAAGCCTGTGATGACTCCCTGTGCTCTCTGTTGCTCAGCGACAGAGACCTAGATTGTTACTGCAGGGGGCTCACAATTCACAGGCCACCCCGTTCTTTACGCCAACTCTCAAGGGAGTGGACATACCACACTTTGGTTCACCTCCTCCCATTCAAAGATGGTGGGATCTGAGGCTAACGGGGTTGAACTAATTTCTCCCTAGAAGATACCTGTGTGAAGGGCAAGTTGAGTGGGACTTAAAAAGGAATCCCTGAAGATTTCTATGTAGATGGCAGGATAAGAGTAATTACACTTGAGCTATAGCAGGAGAGATTAGCTCAAACACTGGGACAAATAAACTGGTTTTAAGGGCTGGGAGACACTGGACTCTGCAACCTTTGAACTTTCTAAGACCTAGGTATTTCCCCTTCTGACCTACTGTGTGACTTTGGGTAAGTTGCCATTTACTAAATTACCAGGGGTTTCTGGGCCTCAGTTACTTCTTAAGGCCAAAATGAGGGCTGAATTGAATCTCCTTTTCAGAAACTTGTTCTGATGTGAAAGATGGTGGCAGCTCTTTTTGTTTAATTTAATTGTGGGGTAGGAGATAAGTTAGGTAACTAGAATCCTAGTATCCTGCAAAGCCCCTCTGGAGAATTCACATTGCAGATAGTACAAAAACTTGGTAAAGAACGAGTTAGTGATTCTGAACTGAATATAACTGTTGAACTGCTGAAATGCTCTCATTTGTGCTCGGCTGGAGGACATAAAAATGACTTTTAACACGCTGCATATAACCATCTTGAGCTTTTCCCCACAAAATGTTTGGTAAAAACAAAATTTTACTTCATCATTCAGGACAAAGGGAACTAGTAAGAGTTAGAGAAGTATGCTTACATATGAGAAAGCATGTCTATTGCCGGTTTCCATTGATTGTTCACATCAAAGAGGGAGAGGCTCCTGTCTTGTCTCTCTCATCAGGAGCATTGGTGCTGAGACCTTCCCAAGTCACAGTCATTGAGTGACATCACAGAGAACATAATTATGGTTGATAATGACGCAGATGATGATGGTGGTGATGGGAGCTGACCTTCTCTGGAAATGTACCATGTGCCAGGCCCTGTGCTAAGTGCTTCACGTGGAGGGCCTCACTGAATTCTTATCACCACATGATGCGTTCTTAGCCTCACTTTACAGGTTCAGAAACTGAGGTTAGGTAAGGTAAATACGTCGCTCAAGGATGCCTTTCTAGGAAACGAGCGAACCCAGGCAGTCTCACCCAAGAGCCAACAACTAAATATGTTGTTTCTTAATTTGAATTATATTCTAGCTCCTGCTCTAATCATCACTGTAAGTTATAAGATATTTGAATTACATTGAAGCAGTGTATGGAGATTTCCTTTCTTTTAATGCTGCCAGATGACCGACTTTTAAACCTCCCTGAAGAGAATCTCTAAGCTTTCAAATCAAGGAATCTTATTGGTTGCAAGATAAACTTGCTGCTAATTTTTGGAACAATCTCACAATGTAGGTACTATTATCCCATTTAACAGATAAATTGAGGGTCAGGCAATTTAAGTCAGTGTTTCTCAAACTTTAATGTGTATATAAATCACATGGGGATCTTGTTAAAATCAGATCCTGATTCAGTAGGTCTGGCTTGCAGCTTGAGAGTCTGCATTTTCAAAAAGCTCCCAGGTATTGCCAAGGTTGCTGGTCAGGGGGCCACACCTTAAGGAGCGAGGTCGGTAACCTGCTCATGCTGACATAGCACAAAAGAAGGAAATCCTTAAAGCCTAGTCTCTTAACACTCTCTGGTGGCTTCGAAGGTGTGGTATTGGTAGTATTGAAAAGACATGGTTGCCCTTTGTCTGGTGGGACAGGCGGCTAGACAGACATCTAGACTTGAATCTGGCTCTGACAGCTCAGGCCTCTTGGTCATGCCTATCTCCCCTCTGAACCTCAGTTTCTCTCTCTGTACAGAGTTAAGGGTGAATTACATGACTTCTAAGCTCTCTGAGTACCAGGGCGAATCATGAAGAGAAGTGCCTGGGGTGCAGGCTGGAACCCTGGGTGGAAAGATCTTTCCCTAAAACGGGAAGATTGAAAGGAATCACTTTAGAATACACACCATTTCTGGTGAGTTTCCTACTCAGGATCAGTAGAAAAAACATTTTATCTGTGAGAAAGAGAAATGATTAATGCCTCTCAGTGTGCTGATTTTCTAAGGGACTGTGATTTAGTACCAGAAACCTGGGGAGCTGGAAGGTCAGACTCTCCAGGATGTCATTTAAACAGTAGGGAGGGAGCAGCTGGATCTCTGTCAATCTGTATGGCCTGCAGGCTGTCCTGGGCTTTTAGTCCTACCTGGGGATGTGGAGATTTCCTTCTCCTACCATCTGAGGACAGGGTGCCTCATCTCACATCCAGGAGCCCCAAGGCTCTGCTCACTGAGGTATACAGCAAATGCTCAAGTTTTCAAAACTCTCTTGTGGAGAGCTAGAGAGTGTGTTTAAGGAACTGAAAATGACCCAAACAGAGAAATTTCCTGTGTGATTCATTCCTCATTAGGGATACTTGGGAGGGCAGGTTTGACTCTCTGGGACTGGAGCCAGATGGGGAGAGGCCATTTGTATATCTTCTTTGGAGAAATGTCTAAGTGTTTTGCCCAATTTTTAGGTTATTTTGAATTGTAGGGGTTCTTTACATATTCTGGGTATTAACAACTTTTCAGATATATGATTGGCAAATATTTTCTCCCATTTCATGGGTTGCTTTTTTACTCTGCTGACTGTGTCCTTTGATGCACGGAGATTTTTAATTCTAATATAGTCCAATTTATCTCTTTTCACTTTTGTTGCCTATACTTTTGGCGTCATATCCAAAAAAAAAAAAAAATCATTGCCAAACCCAATAACATAAAGTTTTATAGGTCTAGATCTTTGATCCATTTTGAATTAATGCCATTCTTTTGCATGTTTGTATCAGTTATCCCACTACCATGTATTGAAAAATCTGCCCTTTCCCTTACTGAATGGTTTGGCACCTTTGTTGAAAATTTCTGGACTCTCTATTCTGTTCAATTGGCCTGTATGTCTGTCTTTATGTCAGTACCACACTGTTTTGATTACCGTAAATTTGCAATAAGTTTTGAAATCAGGAAGTATGAGACCTCCAACTTTGTTCTTTTTCAAGGTTGCTTTGGCTATTTGGGGCCCCTTGATATACCAAATAAATTTTATGGTGGAGTTTTCTATTTCTTTAAAAAAATGCCATGTTTCCCTGGTGGTGCAGTGGTTGAGAGTCCACCTGCCGCTGCAGGGGACACGGGTTCGTGCCCAGGTCTGGGAAGATCCCACATGCTGCGGAGCGGCTGGGCCCGTGAGCCATGGCCGCTGAGCCTGTGCGTCCAGAGCCTGTGCTCTGCAACGGGAGAGGCCACAACAGTGAGAGGCCCGCGTACCGCAAAAAAAAAAAAGCCATTGGGATTTTGATAGGGTCTGCATTAAATCTGTAGCTTGCTTTGTGTAGTATTCACATCTTAACAACATTAAGTCTTCCAATCCATGAACACGGGATGTCTTTCAATTCATTTGTGTCCTTTTTAATTTGTTTAAGCAATGTTTTGTTGTTTACAATGTACAAATCTTTCACCTGTCTAAATATTTTAAAGGTATTACTTAATCTTTATAACGCCCTAAAGAGGTAGGACTGTTACAATCTCCATTTATAAATGAGAATACTAAAGCACAGGTTTTAACTTGCCCATGGTCAAATGGCTAGTAGGTGGAGGGGCTAGGATTCAAACCTTGGCAATCTGGACACAGGTCCTGTGCTCTTAAATGCTTTACTATATTATTTAGACAACTTTTGGAATCCTGCAGAGAGAGATGACAATAAGGAAAGCTCTTTCAATAACTCCAGAAAGGCTCAGGAATTGGAAATACCAGAGGCCTCACAAGGTAGAAGTGAGGGATGAGGCTAAAGACAGGATTATATGAGAACAAGGAAAACCACCATATTCTCTTCTGCACCTTAATCAACTAGGCAATCACCTCTCACATCCCAGCAGGCAAGGGGAAGCAGTTTATTCTTTGGAGAAATTGAATCATACTCGTTCTGCACTCAAGACAGCAAGGGCAGTAGAGGACAGGCATCTTACTGAAAGCAGTGGAATTAAGTGAAAGTCTACATGTTGGACAATGAGGCACAAACCCTCTTACTCCCACTGGGCTACTAGAAAGCAGACTGTCAGACAAAGATGGAGTGTAGAGGAGAAAAGAGATGAAATTAGAGGATGAGTCAACAGGTCCAATAGCTGAGTAACTGATGTTTCCGTAAGAAATGAGAAGGAGAGGGAAGAAAATTATTCAAGAGATAAAATAAAAATTCTAAAATTGAAGGATGTTTGCAGATATAAATAATTCAATGAGTGCTCAGAAAAATGAATTAAAAAACCCCTACCCCAGGCATTTTATCATGGAATTTCAGAACTCCAATTGTAAGAGGTCAATTTTGGGGGCCCATTTATTTTCTATTCCACTGTTCTCTGGAGTCACTGTACTCTGGCAATTAGCCAAGTTAAGCAGAGTAGTCAGGACCCTAGCTGCAGGTCACATTTATGTGTACTGTGGGATAAATGGACAAGAATGGAGATACTAAAATATGCATATTCATAACAGTCCATTGGCTGGAAGAGACATATGGACTGTAATAAGTACCATGACACCTGCATACATCATTGAAAGTTGGACTTAAAGGGTTTATAATGATGTGTCAAGTTTTTAGGAGTGAGCAGTAATACACCCTACTTCCTTGTCCTGTACAGAGCAAAGTGGGCATAGCAGTTTTCCTTGGATTGATTTTTCTTCTCTTGCTATCTTACAGTGGTTACTGGGATACTGTCTGAAGAGAAGATCCTGGGACACTCATAACTATCCTTATAAGATTCTGTCAGGCTAAACAAGCCCAGGTTCTCTATTTGGACTTCTACTTGAGAAATGACTTGCAAAGATGTAGTTCAGTCTTAAAAAACAAACAAACAAACAAGGAAGCAAGCAAACAAGCAAAAACTTTTAGGGATTATTTGAGCTCTATCTTTGACAGCCAAGGCAAAAGGAGCTGGGAAGGTTCCCTTGATAAAAGAATTGTCTTACTGTCTTACCAAGATTCCCTTGATAAGAGAAGGGGGATACATCAAGTAGAAATATGATTTAAGAGTGCGGGCTGTGTTGGTTATTCAATTATTGTCACTCAGCTCCAAATCCAAATTTCTATACTCTGCTTTGTGATGCTGGGGCTGGATCTCGGCAAAACATTTTTCTCCTTTGTAGGTTGGCATCTTTTTAGGTTCCGTCACTAGGGGGCACTAGAAGGAAGTTGGAAGGCAGGAGGAGGGGAGAAGTGACTTCCTGTTTGCTTGTGGTTCTTGTAACTATCATCCCAGTCATAGCTCTTTGCCCCAGCGGGAGTAGTTGGTTCTAGCCTCCAGCTTCTTTCGGAACTCCCTGCCCTAACCTCATCTTGTTCCATCAGTGGTAGCAGCAGCAGCCAGGTTTGCCTCTCCCGGAGGTCTGAACCTAGCTCCGTGAAGCGCCTCCTTTAGTCTCTCTCTTTGCTCCCTCAGCCTTAGGGGTGGTAGCTTCTAATTGCAGTTACAATCTCTGGGTACCTCAAAGTTCCCTTTTTGCTGTTTCAACCTCCCAACATCTGTCTAACCAATTCCTTATATTAAGTTCCCTCTGTTGAAATGCTTAGAGTGGTTTCTGTTTTCCTGACAGATACACAGACTGAAGTAAAAATGGATCTGTAGACACGATCTGGTTTTCTTATCAGATAGCTGAGAAGTGCTGTGTGATCCTTCTGGATAAACTTCTTATCCTTCTCTCACTTCTGATATATAACACATGATTTAGTAACTTTTAGAATATATAGTTTTTCAGAAAGGCCAGATGTTACCTGGTCTGAGAAAAAACAGTAATAAGGAGGGATATTGACCCCTTTCCCTTACTGCGCACCTTTGGAATCTGGCCACTGGAATCTGAGGGAATGTGTTCCTTCTATATAGTTCTACACTCTGTTGCATGTGAATGAAAACCCAATTCAAATTAGAGTAAGCAAAAAGGAGCAATGTATTGTTCATGTACTGGAAAATCTGAGAACAGAGCTGGCTCCAGGTACTGCTGGATTCTGGCATTCAGACATATTAAGACACAGTTTTTGCATGTCTGGGTTAGATTTCCTCTATTGGCTTAATTTTCAGTCAGGGTCTTTCTTTCTTTCTTTTTTAAATGAAGTATAGTTGGTTTACAGGTATAGTTGATTTACAATGTTGTATTAGTTTCTGGTGTGATTCAATCACAGCAAAGTGATTCAATTATATATATATATATATCTTTTTTTCATATTCT
Source organism: Pseudorca crassidens (assembly GCF_039906515.1). Lineage (NCBI taxonomy): Eukaryota > Metazoa > Chordata > Mammalia > Artiodactyla > Delphinidae > Pseudorca > Pseudorca crassidens. The sequence continues at coordinate 61,343,557 of NC_090304.1, forward strand.
TTTCCATTATGGTTTATTAAAAGATATTGAATATAGTTCCCTGTACTACACAGTAGGACTTTGATGTTTGTCTGTTTTATGTATAGTAGTTTGTATCTGCTAATCCCAAACTCCTAATTTACCCCTCCCCACCCCCTTTCCCCTTTGATAACCATAAGTTTGTTTTCCATGTCTGAGTCCGTTCCTAGTTTGTAAATAAGTTCATTTGTATCATACTTTAGATTTCACATATAAGTGATGTCATATGGCATTTGTCTTTCTCTGTCTGACTTACTTTACTTAGTATGATAATCTCTAGGTCCATCCATGTTGCCTCAAATGGCATTATTTCATCCTTTTTTATGACTGAGTAGTATTCCGCTGTGTATACATACACACCACGTCTTCTTTACACATTCATCTGTCAATGGACGTTTAAGTTGCTTCCATGTCTTGGCTATTATAAACAGTGTTGCTATGAATATTGGGGTGCACATATCTTTTCAAATTAGAGTTTTCTCTGGATATTTGTTCAGGCAGGGTCTTTCTATGTGGTGGTAAAGGTGGCTAAACAGTTTGCTCTTAGAGTCTTATGTCATTCTTAGAGCTGTGATTCTGAAGTGAGATCTCATCTCCCATCTTCAAACCTCATAGACATTGAGCTAATTTGTTATGTTTGGGCCACATGCCCATTTGTCAAGTAATTACCATGGCCAGAAGGAAAGAATGGAACAATTGGCTGTGTCTGGTTATATGTCCATCTGCCCCTAGGTTGGAGGACCAACAGATGCAGATAGAGAAAGGGGCTGGGTGAATGAATGGTGGTGATAATAGCTACTCTTGTTTATCTCCTTTAATATACAAAACTACCCTGTTATGGTCTGAATGTTTGTGTCCCCCAAAATTCATATGTTGAAACCTAATGCCCAGTGTGACGGTATTTGGAGGTGAGGCCTTTGGTGCCTAAGTCATAAGAGTGGAGCCCTTCTGACTTATAGAGACCTCAGACAGCTCTCTAACTCCTCTACCATGTGAGGACACAGAAGGGAGGCACCGTCTGTGAACCAGGAAGTGGACCTTCACCAGACATTGAATCTATCAGTGCTTCGATCTTGTACTTCCTAGCCTCCAGAACTATAAGAAATAAATGTTGTTTATAAGCCACTCCATTTATGGTGTTTTGTTATAGCAGCCCGAAAGGACTAAGACACTCTCTATGGGGTAGGTATTATTAAATCTGCTTTAACCCATTAAGAAATAGAGGCTCTGGGGGGTTAAGGTATGTCGGCTTGTGAGTGGGATTCAAATCCAAGTCTGGTAACGCCCCAACTCTGATAACGCCAAAGCACCTGCTCTTTCCATTCTGATACACTGCTTATCCTGTAAAAGCATGTTCAGGAGGGTCACGTTGGAGAAGTCATATTTGTTTTTAGGTCCTGGAGGTTTGGCCTCTGACCTAGAAACAGAAGACACAGTCAGAAGGAATAGAGAAGAAGTGAGGAGTCAAGGTGGGAATGAGATGTTGGAGTCCAGGGCTTTGGCTATGAACGTGGTTGGGAGGATGCCCAGAACTCTGAGCAAAGACTGGTGTATAAAGAGACTGTCACCTTCCAGACGCTGCTTGCCTAAGAGGTACGGGTGAGTTGCTTGGCTCAGGGTGAGCTTGTTGCTTTTTGGTTCAAGATGAAGCCACAACTTCCCTTGACTTAACTGACTCCAGTTGGCTCTGGCTTCATTTTAGTCCCAAGGTACCTACATGGAGCTCTCTTCTTTCAGCAGCTTTCCCCCCTCTGACTGTTCCTTCCCTCATCCTTCATCTGAGCATCAGGATGAAATACAATGCTCTTGGGGAGAGTATGGGTGTGTGCCTTCCTGAGGTGTGTACAGATTAATCACAAGAGACATGCATTCCATCTCTCCTGGGCAGAGTTGACCTTTGATACTCAGCCTGATTTTCCCCAGTTCATTATAACAGGTTCAGGGATAAATTTTGATATGAGGAAGCTCTGATTCAGAGAAATGAATACACAGGTGTAAAACCTATTCATTATTTAATCAGCAAATATTGAGTCTCCAGCATGTAGCCGGTTCTGTGCTAGGCCCTGGGATGGGTGGGGGCAGAGAGGAGAAAGGACAACAAAAATGTAGAAGACTAGTCCATGCCAACGAGTGCCTTTCTACCTAGCTGAAGACTTCAGGACAAGAAAAACAGAGAAAATATTTGAGGTTGATATGATCAAACTTAATGTCTAAAGTGCTCATTCATTGGACAGATCTTTACTAGATGTCTACTATATGCCAGACACTATGGCAGGCACCGGTAAACCAGACACGCAACTATTTTCCTTGAAGAGCATATATCTAGAAGGAGATGTTTACAAGTAAGTAAAAAGACCATTGCAAACATTTACTGGATGTTTGCTAAGTGATGGGCACTAAACGGGGTTTTCTCTTTTGAACTGAGGCTACCAAGATGGATAAAGACAAAAATCTAATCCTTTCACCAGGTTACATACTAATGGTGATGAAAAGCATGTAACTAGATATATTTTTCATGTGTCTATGAAATGTGGTTGATAGAAGTATGAACTGAATACCATGGGAACTCAGAAAAAGGAAAATGTAACCTTGTATTGTATAAAGCGTCTGTAGCAAAAGTGAACCTGGTTGGGAAGAAGGGAAATTTGGGACGTGAAGATGGAGGAGTAGGCATTTTCCAGATGGACAAGACATTATTTATAGAGGGAGCAGTGTGTGGACTATTACTGCAATATGAAAAATTTATGGGGTGTTTGGCCCCTGCAAGGAGATGTCCAGGTTTGGGGTAAGGATGAGTGGAGGGACGTGAAAGCAGAGAGGCAGGGGCCAGGTCATGAAGGCCCCAAAGGCCATGTGTTAGGGAGCTTGGATTTCATCTAGATCACAATGAAGAATCACTGAAGCATTTTAAGATGGAACATGAGTTTAATGGTTTTGAAATGTAAGAGGAGGATGAACTTGAGGCAAGGAGATTAGGGGACAATTTTAATAAATCAGATAAGAGACAATGGTTTGGCAGTAGGCATGGGGTTGAAGAGGAAGGCACTAAGTCTAGAAATATTTGGGAGTTAGTATTTTCGGGACTTGGGTTGTGGGGTGAAGGAAGAGAAAGAATCTAGATGATTCCATGCTTCTCACTTGGGCAGTCAGGTGCATGGTGCTGCCACTTTCTGAGATTTGGAGTTTGGAAGAGGTGATGGTTAATTTTATGTGGCAGCTTGGCTAGGCTGTGGTACTCATTTTTTTGGTCAAACACCAATCTGGATGCTGCTGTGAATGTATTTTTTAGATATGATTAACATTTAAATCAGTAGACTTTGAGTACAGAATATCACTCTCCATGATTGAGGTGGATGGGCCTCAGTCAATCAACTAAAGACCTTAAGGAAGGAGACAGACCCCATGAGGAAGGAGACCTTCAGATGGCCTTCAGACTCAAGATTGCAACCTAAACTTCCCTCAGACTCCAGCCCACCAGCCTGTCCTACAGATTTTGGCCTTTCAGCCTCCACAACTGCATGAGCCAATTCCTTAAAATAAGTCCCTCTTTCCCTATATATACATCCTGTTGGTTCTATTTCTCTGGAGAACCTTGACTAATACAGGAAGATGTCTTTTTATGTAAGTCTGTGACTCAGAAATGCTTTACTGAAACAAGGGTTCAGGATTTTTGAAAGAGAAAGTGAAATGCTTATTTTTGTTGTTTCTGCCAGGGGATATTGTGGTTCAATATCAATGTTGTTATTTCTTCCTTTGGGTTGTTGGACAATATGTCCCTTCTAGGCTGTTGTATCTTAGAGAAAGTGGGATATACTTGTGTAATTCTCACCAGTAATAAAATCCACTACACACAATAACTTCTAATGAGTTTAGTGAAGCCAGAGTTGTCTGATGGTTTCTTTGGAAGTTATACAGATGATTTTTATCTGTAATAAAAGGTTGGAAATGCTTCTCCAAAATGTGTATCATTTGAGTTGTGTCGAAAAAGATACAAGTTCAAGACTATTACTTTACTCTTATTACCTCTCTTGGGGGGAGAAGTGGGTCCTTCAGTGGGTTATGGGAGGTGGGAGAGTAGATTAGATTCTCCTACAAAACTATAATTGGAGAGATTTGGGACAGGGAGAACGTTATATGACTTCTTGAATCTTTACTATTTCTTAATTCATTTTATTTTCTCAAGAGCAAAGATTTGGGTTCAAACAAAACTAGGTCCTCCACTTACTATCTTTGTGACTTTGGGCAGGTAAATTTATTGTTTCAAGCCTCAGCTGCAATGTCTATAAAACATACCACTTATGGTTTTTGCAAGGATTCACTGAGATGTTATTTACTAAGTACCCTGTCCAGGGCCTGGTGCAGAGTTACACTCAAGTAATAGAAACTGTTTTTATTATTCTTTAAATTTATTTGTTCCCTCATAGGCTTTCAAATTCCAGATTCTCCAGGATAGTTACATGTACTTGATCTGTTGGACTTTGTGGAATTTTCTCCTGTCCAAATGGAATTAGTAGATTCTCAACACCTAAAAATTTCTCAAGAATGAACGGACCTGACAGGAAGTAGACATGACATCTTCATGGTTAAATGATTCAAGGTGAAGAATATATCTTATTTCATGAGGAACAAAACTGAACCTTCATGCATATCTCCCTTTTCCCTCTTTCACATGGCCAGCTTCTACTCATTCTTCAAGACTCAGGTCAATATCACCTTCTTTTAATTAATTAATTAATTTATTTATTTATTTTTGGCTGTGCTGGGCCTTCACTGCTGCATGTGGGCTTTCCCTAGTTGCAGCGAGCGGGGGCTACTCTGTTGTGGTGTGCGAGCTTCTCACGGTGGTGGCTTCTCTTGTTGCGGAGCACAGGCTTTAGGGGCGCAGGCTTCAGTAGTTGTGGTGCAAAGACTCAGTAGTTGTGGCTCATGGGCTCTAGAGCACAGGCTCAGTAGTTGTGGCGCACGGGCTTAGTTGCCCCAAGGCATGTGGGATCTTCCCAGACCAAGGCTGGAACCTGTGTCCCCTGCATTGGCAGGCGATTCTTAACCACTGTGCCACCAGGGAAGCCCAATACCACCTTCTAATGGAGCCTTTTCTGTCCTTGCCTAGCTCTTGTATTTCAGCAGCCTCCTAGGTCTTCCTAATGCACATCTCTAGGGAGTAGCAGTGCAATTTTATTCTATAAATAAATAACAGTGGGTGGCCCTTGTGTTTACTCTATAACAACACTTATTACCTTGCTTATAATCACCTTTTCTCTTTTTTGTATCTCTTTCTAACAGGGAGCTCTTTTAAGGGCATGGACCATATTCAACTCCCTACCTCCAGTGTCTGGCACAGTGCCTAGAACATTGTCTAAGGAAAGAATGAGTGGATGGATGGATGCATGAAAATATGCACTGAGTTACAATCAGGACCATGTGATAAATATAATTTCCCACCACTGACTGTCCAATTGTGTCTATATCTCCCCCAAGTACTACTGAGGGCACTGCCATCTGACTGTAAAATTTATGACACTTAAGAATTCTGCAATTCCGACCTCAGGCTCCTCCCATCACAGTCGGATTCAATAAGGCAGCTTCTGTGTACAAAAGTAGGATGAGGTAGGGGGACCATGTGTAGAAATTGTGATTAGCTTTTAATGAGGATAACCGTTCAGAATATCAGGTTGGTTTGTATTCTCATTAGCAATTCTCATAAATTGTTTGAAATGCTCATAAAGTCAGGATTGCAAATTTAGAATGAATCACTTATACCTTGACTTCCTGTTGACTGGAGATTTTTAATTGCATCCTTTCTCATCAGAGGTCTCCATACAACGCCAGCCTTTATTTTTATCCCCCAAAGACCGGAAACCAACCAAATGTCTCCATCAAAGAAAGCATAGAAAATAATGCTACTTAAACCATCTGTATATGGCTGCCTCCCCCCACTGGGCTCTTTGAAGCAGGGGCTGGGTCTTAGTCATCTTCATGGCTTAGCACGAGGCCTCAATAAATGTGCTTTGAATGAATGAATAAGTGCTCGGACACTTCGCTCTTCTTGAAAATTATGGAGCCTATCAAAACCACAAAAATGAGTCCCAAGGTAGGAGCTAAATTCACCCGTGTCATTTAAAAAGGGCTGCAATAAATCAAACAAAGAAAATCCCCAAGCAACTGCAGGTTCCTTTTCCTCTATTGCTGGTTAGATAGAATGCCCTCATGTGTCTCTCTGTTATATCATTATAGTTACAGGTCTTTCAAGGACATTCTATTACTTTAAAAAATAATCTTAGTACAATTCATACTGGCACCTCCAACACCCTTCTTTTCTCAGCCTGGCTTCAGGGGGCATATAGAAAGTTTGAAAAGACAAATACAGACCAAAGGATGGGAAAGTAGGAAGTGGCCTCTCTGAATTTATGAGATGAAACCTTGCATTCCATCTATTACAATCTCTACCTGTGACTCATGTGGCTTAAGAGCAACAGGGATGGAAGAGAAGGTGCAGGGTGTGCCCAGGGATTAGTGTGAAAGTCCTTGTTGGATGTATTTCCATTCCAACTCAGAGGCCCAGTAAAAGAGAAGAGCCATAAATGGAAATATTACATGGTCTCAGCTTTAAGAACGGGCATGACATAGCCTTTTTCATTTCTGGGCACAGGCTTATTTTTCTCTTCCCAGGATTTGCTCCTACCATTTTTGCCTGTAAGGCCAGATTGTCTATCAATCTCTAAATGGAACACTGCCACTGTTTTAAGGGGTTTTATAATTACACAGATAATTCAAAAAGAAAATGTCAGGTCATACTGAACTGGGTGTTTCAAGAACATTTGTTCTCTCTTCATTGGACATCATTTATTCAGCAAACACCCTGTATATTAAGCTTTTGCTGGGTGCTAAGAATGTCAAAGACAAATGAGACCAAGTCCCTGTGATGGTTAATTTTATGTGTCAACCGGTCTGGGCCACTGTGCCCAGATATTTGGTCAAACATTATTCTGGATATTTTTATAAGAGTGTTTCTGAATGAGATTTATGTTTAAATCAAGGGACTTTTAGTGAAGCAGATAGGCCCCCATAATATGGGTGGGCTTCATGCAATCAGTTGAAGGCCTGAATAGAATAAAAGACTGATCTCCTCCCCAAAGCAAGGGGAATTTGCTAGCACACCACCTTCAGACTTCATCTGCAACAGTGACTCTTTCTGGTTCTGTAGCAGACTGCCTCAAACTGCAACTCTTTCTTGAGTCTCCAGCCTATAACCTCCCCTAGTAGATTTTGGATTCACCAAGCCTCCACCATCACATGAGCCAATTCCTTCAAATAAATCACTTTCTCTCTCTGTATGCACACACTATTGGTCCTGTTTCTTTGGAGACCCTAACACAGCAGCTGTTCTTAAATACCTCCCTGTCTCTTGAAACAGACATGTAAACAAGTAATTCTAATCTGGTGTGAAGATGCCTTAAAGGTTGGTCGCATGTACAAAGTGTAATGAGAGTACAGACAAAGAAGTGTTTGCATTTCTCTAGGGATGCTTTGGGAAAGCTTTCTAGTGGATATTTTCTAGGAGAGCAATATCTGAGACAGAGAGATCAATATGTAAAGACCAAAGGGGTGAGAAAACACTGTGTTCTGAGGACCATCTATGCTGGAGGAAGTGGTGCAAAATAGAAATCCAAGGTGTGGCAACTGAGCAAAATGCTCAAAAGTTAAGAAAAAGCAATAACATGACTATGCACATCTGTGGACACACAGATGCTCCTTGGGGACAAGGACTGGAAAGGAGCTCACTGTGCAGTAGAGTCCCATGCCAAAAACAAGGCAAACAAATGTCAAGACATCAGTCCTGTCAGACCCAGAGGAAACTGGCCCGCCTTAGAGAATTCCAGAGCTGGAGGGAGAGACGAGTACACGCAGTGGCCCTGCCAAAAGCACCTATGACTAGAGTGGCCTTCTCTGTGTGACACTCCGGGGCAGAATCTCACTGCGAATATTTGTTAAGAAGCACTGACATTTAATACACTTTGCTCATTGTCTCAAAGCCATTGGTGCATGGTTTAGTGAAGCAAGGGCTTATTCTTCCAGCTGTGATTATGTAATGTAAGTAAATAGGCTTTAAAAAGAAAAGAAGAAGAAAAGGAGAGGGAAACTGCAGACTATTAAGCTACAGAGCCAGTTGACAATTCTGCCCCATTTTCTGAGGGAAGCCAAGGAGAAAAAGCTGAAAATAGATACTGAGAAGGAAATGATAGAAATGCGAATCAGAAGATCCACCTCTCTAGGCTCCACACCTCTAGGCTAGAGCTTGATTAGAATTGAAAGTAGAGTCACTCAACCCAATTATGATGAAGTGACTGTAATTAGGTTAAGGGAAATTTAGAGTGTAAACATTTCAAGGATACCTAGACTTGTATCAGTTTCCAAGTGGAGATGTTAAGCAGAGAGTGAGCACTGCTCTGAGAGTCTTATTCATCATGAGGATAATTGAGAGCCTGGGAGGAGTGTTTTGTCTTAGCATGGTCCCTTCTGAGCACCTTATGCACCACTCCTGCGCCAGTTAGCTCCCCCTAGTCCTTATATTTATCTCCCGTGCAAAGGCCCTCCCCGTGCCGGACTCTCTGCCTTGCCTGGTTTCCATCCATGGTCTACAGCAGTGATCGCCCGTCATCTCCAGTAACACCCCAACAGACCTTTCTCCGTTCCAAGGCCTGCGCTCTGACAGAAGCAATTTTTAATGACATTTCGAAGTAAATTGAATGGAGCTTGTAACAGCAACATTACATGATTGTACCTTTTGTGGTCATGTTTTCAGAGCCCATGGCATATAGAAAAGGGCTTTACTTGGTAAACTACATCCTGTGGAGATGTCAAGGAGAAAATTCAATTTGCCTTCAGTTGGCAGCGCCAACGGTATCTATCAGGCCCACAGCACACATTTGAAAGCTCAAGCTGCACAAAGAGTCCACGCTGACCTTAGAGTAACTGCGTGTGTGCTGGTGAGGTTGAAAATGACTCTGGTATATGGATACCAACCTCTCCTCCTCAAGGCATCATGGAGGAACATGAAAGTATATGGATCACCAAATATAACTTTGTTTTATCCATGTGAAGATTAAGGCTTGATGACTGAAGGTTTTGCAACTAACTGGTTGTTTGGTCTTAGACAAGCCACTTAATTTCTTGGAGCTTCTGGGTCCTCATCTGTAAAACAGGGATACAGAAATTGCCTACCTAATGGGGTTGTTTTGAGGCATTCAAAGTCCATGATCATCCAACCATTAGTGGCCTGTCTTGTCTTGCATCATTTCCCAAAACAAACCCTTTGCTCTATTTAAACTGGCGTGCCCAGGAGATCTTACACATGCCATGTCCTGCTCACTTGGTTTTCCCTTCCCGCAATGTCAATTCCAGTTTTCTTCTGCTTGTCCAAGGAGTACAAAGCTTTCAAACTCAGCCTGAATCCCATCATTTTCATGAAGCCTTCCTACACTATCTTAGCTTTGATGATTGCTGCCCCCTTGAACTCCTCTGAACTCCTGTAGCCTCTTATCAAGTGTTTAATACAACCCACTCAGACAACTTAATGTTTTGTGCCTATAACATAGGTATTTTAAAAATAACTCCTGTTGCAATTTCACTTCTTGTTAATTCTGTGTATTTTTCCATAATGTTTTCTCTAACAGGATAAGACCAAAAGGCTAAAATGAAGAAAGTAGGAGGCTATGACCTAAGGAATGTCCCTTCCTGGAGGGAAGAGAAAATTGGAAGACCTTCTGGTACCGGGTGGAAGAGAGGTGAGAGAGTTCAGATGCAAATGACTTTCCCTTCCTCTCTCTGGGATCAGATATTGAGGATGGTCGTGGACCAGTAGACAGGATGATAGAAGCATAAAGATAGAAAATATATGAGCCGGTGTCCTGCTTTCCTCACACATGCCACAAAGACACTGTAACCCCCATGGGGCAGTCCAGAATTTGGCATGGCACCCCGGCCTGTGAGGTATCCAGATGGTAGGGTAAGAATTGCTAAAAGAATTGCCTAAGAGATGGGCCTTAGTTCTCTACTAAGGGGATGCAGAAGTTATATGTGGTCCTCAGGCACTGGGGCACTTGGAAGATGCTGGCTATTGAGCTCAGAAGGCCAAGGAGGTTGTTCTTAATAGAAGTGAAGAGATACTACGGCAGAGGGCAGGGCAGGCCACCCACGCTGGGGACCTCAAAGCAGTTGCAGATGCCTTAGAAGACCAGTGGTTCCAGTGAGATCCAGGGTATGGCTACACTAGTCCCACGTCCCCTGCAGTTTAAAGTCTTAAACTTTAGTGAGAGAAAGACCCAGAGGAGGCCAGTCACAGACCCATCAACAGCAGAGGCAGCAGGAGATGGAAGGAAACAAGGGGAAGAAGCATAGCTTCCCTGAGGTTTTAAGTTTTCCAACTCCTTCTCTCCCACATCTCCCCACTACCTTAGTTGGATGAGTGCTTGAAAGCAAGGTGAGATAGGTTATAGGAAATGAGAGTTAAGGTTTTTTTCCTCTCTCCCTCCTCCCTTCCCCCCCTTCTTCCTTTGCACATCTGATAAGTAGTGAGCAAATTCTGTATATCTTGTCTCCACAGATAGATTAGAAGTTGTGTTTTGAATACAGTGGGTGCTTCATCAATGTTGTCAGCTCTGCAGAGTTTGAACAAGTAAATTACATCTTCATCTGCAGAAGCAGTGGTGGTGGTAATAATAATTGCTCCTGTTTGTTATAAGGGGGCCATGCAGGGTAGTAGATGGAGAGAAAATTCTGGATCCTGACTACCTGGGTTTGTATGCTGGGCCTGCAATTGACTAGCTGTGGGAGGAATCACTCAACCTCTCTTTCCCTTTAGCTGTAAAGTGATGATAGTTCCTAGGACTGTTATAAGCACCAAATCAACTCATACATATAAAGCATGTAGACTGGTACTGGGCTCACACTAAACACTTGAAAACATTTTGACTTTTGACTTATATGCCAGGCAATTCGAGTGCTGTTTTTGTCCCCATTTTACAGATGAGGAAACAGAGGTGCAGAGATATGAAGTGACTTGCACACGAACACACAGCTAGGAAATGATAGAGCCAGATTCCAAAGCAGGCAGCCTGAGCTCACAGACCACACACACTCTTCGCCATCTGCTTGGTAGAGAAGAGGTCAGGTGGAAATCACTTAACTTCCTATTAATCCTCAAGTCCTTCACTCTATGAGCACCATCTACTTGGGCCATTCTGTTAGCGATTTCTTCTCTTCCAAGCCCACTTAGGTAGTGACAATCTACAGGCCCTTAAGAACCTTCCTACTTGGTGTATTATGGATAAGAAAAAGAAACAGAAAGTTTCTTTTACTGTGTTTATTCTCTCCGGAATTTGAAGTTTCTTAAAATTAAAAATTTAAGTTCCCATTATTCTCCCAGGTTATTCATCGTCTTATTAGAGTGAAGAATTTTATTTTGGACCCTTTAGGAAGTTTAGATACAATAGACTAAGCAGAAAATATCAGTAAAACTAGATGCCATTTATTAAGCGTGTACTGCTGACAAACACTACATTGTATCTGGTCTTCACAATGACCTTGAAAGTTTAGTATTACTGTTTAGTTTTAAAGGTGAGGAAACCAAGGGTCTTTATAATAGCCAGGAATCCTGGGGAAAAGTTACATTTATATACATATACAATTATATATGCATTACCAGGAATCCTCTGGAAAAATAGTTATGAGAAGCAGATTTTAAGAGATTTACGAAAATGGTGTTTATAAATTATGAAAGAATGGTGTCCATGGCTATGAATATGGGATGACACAGTGATAATTTAATTTTCTGGCGGCCACATCAATATGCTTCTTAATTCAAACTTGAAATCTGCATGGAGTTAACCTGGTTATTCCCTGGAAAGATCCTTTGCAGATCCTTGCTCTAAGGCAAGACAATAAAATTAGGAAGACAAATGAAATTAGAAACCCCAAGCTTAGAGGAAGAATACGGCTCACAAACAAACTGAGGAAAGGGGTAGATGTCACAGGGTGAGGGTTGCTGGGAGACATCTATTTGATTTTCTTTCCTGAAGCTCCCGGTGTGGTGTTCAGTGTCAGATAAGCATTATTTTCACAATATTCTGTTAGAAATGGAAGCAGCTGACTTGAAAGCTGCTGGGGCTTCCTTGGCTAGGCTACGGAAGGTGCACGGTCTTGGGGAGATAATGATTTAAGACAGTTTGGTTCTCCATCTCTGGCTTGCCTCAGAATCACCTGGAAGGCTTATAAAAACAGATTGCTGGACCAACCCCCAGAGTTCTCAATTTAGTAAATCTGTGGTGGGCCTGAGAATTTGCATCTCTAACAAGTTCCCAGGTGATGTTGATGCTGAGAATGCAGGGACCACTCTTTAGAATCATTGATTGAGGAGAAGCTTGATTGACTTCATTCATTTTGGGTAGATTTCTTTCTTCCCACTCCCTACTCTCAGCCTCTTATTTGTTTCAGGGTCTCCTCCTTGTTCCATTGTTGATTTTGTTTTCATTGTTGATTTTGTTTTCTTTTGGGGGGAGGCAGGGTGGAAGAAATTCAAAGTCAGGCAGCCACCACTCTTCTCCCAACCCAGAAGATCCTGGGAGGCAGACTGTTCTGAGAGAAGGCTAACCCAAGGAGAACTGCATATAAATAGTTGCCCTGCCCTCTGAACTCTGAGTGTATGTCTAATTGGCTCTCAGTTTATGCTGGTGGTGGAATGAGTTCCCCTGTGTCAGGATGAAAAGTTAGGCTTCTGTCTTCAAGTGCTATAAATGTCCTCTGTTGCATTCTACCAAGCAAATAGTTCCCCACTTTGCATTTACTTTCCTCTGTCCCTTTTTCTTTATCCACGCCCTTGTTGAGCTCTCTTCTGTTCCTCCTAAAATGACCAGCTTCCAAACACTGTAGACACAAATGATGGCTCATGGTGTTATTTACATTTCAATATAACCGTTGCTGTGGAATGCTTAGCACAATTAAACCGCTGGAGACACATCCAGCCAGTGCATCCTTTGATTCAAGCAAGTTGAATCAATATACAGTGAGTTCCTGTATTAACATGCAGCTTAGGAGGCATTTATGCTGAGCTCAAAAATCTAATTAGTGGTTTCCTGTTTGGGGTATAGTGACTGTTTATTTCATTTCCAGTTCACCTGGGTCTGTATTAACTTTTCATGCTTAATTTCCATTCAGATGGAGACACCATCTTTCATCCCCAGCCTTTTCACAAAAGCCCCAGAAACCCAATGTACTAGAAATGGTAGAGAGTTCAAAATGAGGACCTCGGATTAAATGTTTAGGTCCCCACATCATTAGTAGAAAGGAGGTAATAAAGTTCATTACATCAACAATGAAAAGAGGATATTTGCAATGTGCTTTTCTAGGAACTTCTCTTTTGAAATGGGGTGAGCTGAGTGCTGATGGAAAAGTTGACCAACTGTAACTTTTGATGCACAAGGTCATGGCTAGTCCTTGTTGATGGAAAACTGCAGCTTAAAAGCCATTCTGTGAATAGAAAAAGGACTCCCAGAAAGCTGAGGAGCTGAGAAATAACATCATGGTTCCTGCAAAGTCGGCTTCATCCAGGGGTATGAGAGTGTAGCAGATTGGTGACCTGGGTGTTGGCAGAAGTGATGTGGCTGCTTCCAGAAAAAGAGCCACTTTATCCACCAGGACTCACATGGAAGTCCAGCTTTCAGAATTCTGCTCATGGGCCACTGCTGTAGCAAAACAAGTGGTGGCACTGGCTGGCAGCTGTTAAAAAAACATCTTTGTACCATACGATCCAGCAATTCCACTCCCGGGCATGTATCCGGAAAAGATGAAAACTCTAATTCGAAAAGATATATGCACCCCAATGTCCATAGAAGCACTATTTACAATAGCCAAACATGGAAGCAACCTAAGTGTCCATCGCTAGATGAATGGATAAAGATGTGGTATATATTGATATATACGATGGAATATTAGCCATAAAAAAGAATGAAATACTGCCATTTGCAGCAAAATGGATGGACCTAGAAATAATCAAACTAAGTGAAGTAAGTCAGACAGAGAAAGACAAATATTACATGATACCACTTATATGTGGAATCTAAAAAAGTGATACAAATGAACTTAATTTACAAAACAGAAATGGGCTCACAGACATAGAAAACAAACTTATAGTTACCAAAGGGTGAAGGGGTGGGGAGGGATAAATTAGGAGTATGGGATTAACATACACACAATACTATATATAAAGTAGATAAACAACAAGGATTTACTGTATAGCACAAGGAACTATATTCAATATCTTATAATAACCTATAATGGAAAAGCTGAAAAAGAATATATATATCTCAATCACTTTTCTGTACACCTGAAACTAACACAACATTGTAAATCAACTATACTTCAAGTAAAAAAAAAACTTTGTCATTCTTGTGCCCCAAATCAACCTACAAAGTCTTTCAGAGGGAGTGTGTTAAGTTCACTAATGTTTGCAGGGCTGAAATGCTGATTCCAAAGTGTTATAATATTGCCTTAACTGTCAGATTCTGGAAGCAATAGACCATGGCTATCTAAATCTAGTATCACCTAAAGACCTGAGCAACCAAAGGTTGCAAGGGTCTGCCCTGGACCCCATGATTTAGAGTACCCCACTCTAGTTCTCCTCTGGCCAAGTCCCTCCTCACAGGGAGAATATTTTTCTAGACCCATTTTTGGAAACCCAGGATCCCAGAATTTCCTGTCCAAATGGCCCCACTCTTGTTTTCAGAGCCTGCACAGGCCTGTTCCCAGACCCTTTCTCTGGAGGACTGCACAAGACTGTGTCCTCCCCCAGCCCTGAGGACTGGCTAAGACAGGCCGTTTTCAGGGAGTAGAGGATACACAGAGCTTGGACAAGCAATGGAGATGTCCATACTCTTGTGAGAAGCCCCTCAGAGTGCTGACCTGAGCTGGGGTTGGGAAGACGGAGAGGGTTGGCTTGGTGGTGGGCACAGAAGCAGGAGGGATATAGGGGTGGACCACTTTTTGTTTATCCAGTCATAAGTTGATAGGTATTTGAGCTGTTTCCACCTGCGCCTGTTATGAATAATACGAACCTTCATGTATTGTTGCTTAGTATTCCAGGATATGAATAAACAACAGTTTATTTATTACACTGCTGAGGGACACATAAATTTCCTCTTTCCCCCAGCTAACTAAAGTCTGCAATTATAAACATGTCCTCTTGTGCACGTTTGCAAAAATTTTCTCTGGAGTACATAGTCACCTTTTAAAAAATGAATAATAGTATTTTTTACTGTGATAAAATACACAAAGCATAAAATTTACCATTTTAACAATTTTAAAGTATATAATCCAGTGACGTTTAATACACTCATAATGTTGTGCAATCATCTCCACTCTCTATTTCAAGAATGTTTTCATCACCTCAAAAGAAAACCCTGTATCCATTAATTTCCTTCCAGCCCCTGACAATCACTAATCTGCTTTCTGTCCCTTTGGATTTGCCTATTCTGGACATTTCATAGAAATGGAATCATACAATATTGTAGGCTTTTGTGTCTGGCTTCTTTCACTTACAATCTTTTCAAGATTCAATCATATTGTAGCATGTTACTTCTAATGTAGTAACTATTACGGAGGGAAAGTTTCTGTCCCCCCAAAATTCGTTATGTTGAAACTCTAACCCCCAATGTAATGGCATTAGAAGGTGAGGTCTTTGGGTATTTGGTTTAGATGAAGTCATGGGGGTGGAGCCCCCATGATGGGATTAGTGCCCTTACAGGGAGAGAAAGAGATACCAGAGCTCTCTCTCTCCACCATTCTAGAATACAGTAAAAAGGGGGCCATCTGCAAGACAGAAAGAGGGCTCTCACCAGGAGTCAAATTTGCTAGCACCTTGATGATCCCAGATTTCCCAGCATTCCAGAACTGTGAGAAATAAATGCCCAAGGTTTAAGCCACCCAGCCTATGGTATTTTGTTACAGCAGACTGAGGTACGGTAGTAACTAATGTGGTAGTAATACTTCATTCCTTTTCTCCCTCACTCTTTTTTGTTTTATGTTTTTTTAGCATCTTTATTGGAGTATAACTGCTTTATTGTGTTAGTTGTTGCTGTATAACAAAATGAATCAGCCATACGTGTACATATATCCCCTTATCACTTCCCTCTTGTGTCTCCCTCCCACCCTCCCTATCCCACCCCTCTAGGTGGTCACAAAGCACCAAGCTGATCTCCCTGTGCTATGCAGCTGCTCCCACTAGCTATCTATTTGATATTTGGTAGTGTATATCTGTCAGTGCCACTCTCACTTCATCCCAGCTTACACTTACCCCTCCCTGTGTCCTCAAGTCCATTCTCTACGTCTACGTCTTTATTCCTGTCCTGCCCTATGTTCTTCAGAAACATTTTTTTGTTGTTGTTCCATATATATATGTGTTAACATACTGGATTTGTTTTTCTCTTTCTGACTTACTTCACTCTGTATGACAAACTCTAGGTCCGTCCACCTCACTACAAATAACTCAATTTCGTTTCTTTTTTTGGCTGAGTAATATTCCATTGTATATATGTGCCACATCTTCTTTATCCATTCATCTATCAATGAACACTTAGGTTGCTTCCATGTGCTGCAATGAACATTGTGGTACATGACTCTTTTTGAATTATGGTTTTCTCAGGGTATATGCCCAATAGTGGGATTGCTGGGTCATATGGTAGTTCTATTTTTAGATTTTTGAGGAACCTCCATACTGTTCTCCATAGTGGCTGTATCAATTTACATTCCCACCAACAGTGCAAGAGGGTTCCCTTTTCTCCACACCCTCTCCAGCATTTACTGTTTGTAGATTTTTTGATGATGGCCATTCTGACTGGTGTGAGGTGATACCTCATTGTAGTTTTGACTTGCATTTCTCTAATGATTAGTGATGTTGAGCATCCTTTCATGTGTTTGTTGGCAATCTTTACATCTTCTTTGGAGAAATGTCTATTTAGGTCCTATGCCCATTTTTCGATTGGGTTGTTTGTTTTTCTGATGTTGAGTTGCTTGTATATTTTGGAGATTAATCCTTTGTCAGTTGCTTCCTTTGCAAATATTTTCTCCCATTCTGAGGGTTGTCGTTTCGTCTTGTTTAGGGTTTCCTTTGCTGTGCAAAAGCTTTTAAGTTTCATTAGGTCCCATCTGTTTATTGTCGTTTTTATTTCCATTTCTCTAGGAGGTGGGTCAAAAAGGATCTTGCTGTGATTTATGTCATAGAGTGTTCTATGTTTTCCTCTAAGAGTTTTATAGTGTCTAACCTTACATTTAGATCTTTTATCCATTTTGAGTTTATTTTTGTGTATGGTGTTAGGGAGTGTTGTAATTTCATTCTTTTACATGTACCTGTCCAGTTGTCCCAGCACCACTTATTGAAGAGGCTGTCTTTTCTCCATTGTATATTCTTGCCTCCTTTATCAAACATAAGGTGACCATATATGTGTGGGTTTATCTCTGGGTTTCTATCTTGTTCCATTGACCTACATTTCTGTTTTTGTGCCAGTACCACACTGTCTGGATTACTGTAGTTTTGTAGTATAGTCTGAAGTCCAGAAGCCTGATTCCTCCAGCTCTGTTTTTCTTCCTCAAGATTGCTTTGGCTATTCAGGGTTTTTTGTGTTTCCATACAAATTGTGAATTTTTTTGTTCTAGCTCTGTGAAAAATGCCATTGGTAGTTTGATAGGGATTGCATTGAATCTGTAGTTTGCTCTGGGTAGTACAGTCATTTTCACAATATTGATTCTTCCAATCCAAGAACATGGTATATCTCTCCATCTGTTTGTACCTCTTTAATTTCTTTCATCAGTGTCTTATAGTTTTCTGCATACAGGTCTTTTGTCTCCTTAGGTAGGTTTATTCCTAGGTATTTTATTCTTTATCTTGCAGTGGTAAATGGAAGTGTTTCCTTAATTTCTCTTTCAGATTTTTCATTATTAGTGTATAGGAATGCAAGAGATTTCTGTGCATTAACTTTGTATCCTGCTACTTAACAAAATTCATTGATTAGCTCTAGTAGTTTTCTGGTGGAGTCTTTAGGATTCTCTATGTATAGTATCATGTCATCTTCAAACACTGATAGCTTTTTTTATTTTTACTTTTTTTTTTTTGCTGTACATGGGCCTCTCACTGTTGTGGCCTCTCCCATTGCGGAGCACAGGCTCCAGACGCGCAGGCTCAGTGGCCATGGCTCATGGGCCCAGCCGCTCCGCGGCATGTAGGATCTTACCAGACCAGGGCACGAACCCATGTCCCCTGCATCGGCAGGCGGACTCTCAACCACTGCGCCACCAGGGAAGCCCAACACTGACAGCTTTATTTCTTCTTTTCCTATTCGTATTCTTTTATTTCTTTTTTTCTCTGATTGCTGTGGCTAAAACTTCCAAAACTATGTTGAATAATAGCAGTGAGGGTGGGCAACTCTGTCTTGTTCCTGATCTTAGTGGAAATGGTTTCAGTTTTTCACAATTGAGAATGATGTTGGCTGTGGGTTTGTCATATATGGCCTTTATTATGTTGAGGTAAGTTCCCAACATTTTCTGGGGTTTTTGTCATAAATGGGTGTTGAATTTTGCTGAAAGCTTTTTCTGCATCTATTGAGATGATCATATAGATTTTATCCTTCAGTTTGTAAA
Organism: Pseudorca crassidens; assembly: GCF_039906515.1. Taxonomy (NCBI): domain Eukaryota; kingdom Metazoa; phylum Chordata; class Mammalia; order Artiodactyla; family Delphinidae; genus Pseudorca; species Pseudorca crassidens. The sequence continues at coordinate 61,362,259 of NC_090304.1, forward strand.
TATGGTGTATCACATTGATTGTTTTGCATATAATGAAGAATCCTTGCATTACTGGGATAAACCCCACTTGATCATGGTGTATGATCCTTTAATGTGCTGTTGGATTCTGTTTGCTAGTATTTTGTTGAGGATTTTTGCACCTATGCTCATCAGTGACATTGACCTGTAGTTTTCTTTCTTTGTGACATCTTTGTCTGGTTTTGGTATCAGGGTGATGGTGGTCTCGTAGAATGAGTTTGGCAGTGTTCCTCCCTCTGCTATACTTTGGAAGAGTTTGAGAAGGATAGGCGTTAGCCCTTCTCTAAATGTTTGATAGAATTCTCCTGTGAAGCCATCTGGTCCTGGGCTTTTGTTTGTTGGAAGATTTTTCACCACAGTTTCAATTTCAGTGGTTGTGATTGGTCTGTTTACATTTTCTATTTCTTCCTGGTTCAGTCTCGGAAGGTTGTGCTTTTCTAAGAATTTGTCCATTTCTCCCAGGTTACCCATTTTACTGGCATATAGTTGCCTGTAGTAATCTTTCATGATCCTTTGTATTTCTGCAGTGTCAGTTGTTACTTCTCCTTTTTCATTTCTAATTCTGTTTTTTTTAATTTACCATTTTATTTTTTAAATTATTTTTTAATTAATTATTTTATTTATTTAATTTTGGCTGTGTCAGGTCTTTGTTGCTACGTGTGGGGTTTCTCTAGTTGCGGCGAGCAGGGGCTAGTCTTTGTCGCAGTGCACAGGATTCTCATTGCAGTGGCTTCTCTTCTTGTGGAGAACGGGCTCTAGGTGTGTGGACTTCAGTAGCTGTGGCATATGGGCTCCATAGTTGTGGCTCACGGGCTCTAGAGCACAGGCTCAGTAGTTGTGGTGCATGGGCTTAGTTGCTCCATGGCATGTGGGATCTTCTTGCACCAGGGATTGAACCTGTGCCCCCCACACTGGCAGGTGGATTCTTTAAGCACTGTGCCACCAGGGAAGTCCTTCTATTTCTGTTGGTTCGAGTCTTCTCCCTTTTTTTCTTGATGAGTATGGCTAATGGTTTTTCAATTTTGTTTAACTTGTCAAAGAACCAGCTTTTAGTTTTATTGATCTTTGCTATGTTTCCTTCATGACTTTTTCATTTATTTCTGATCTGATCTTTATGATTTCTTTCCTTCTGCTAACTTTGCTGGGTTTTTTGGTTCTTCTTTCTCTAATTGCTTTAGGTGTAAGGTTAGGTTGTTTATTTGAGATTTTTCTTGTTTCTTGACGTAGGATTTTATTGCTATAAACTTCCCTCTTAGAACTGCTTTTGCTGCATCCCATAGGTTTTGGGTTGTCGTGTTTTCATTGTCATTTGTTTCTAGGTATTTTTCGATTTCCTCTTTGATTTCTTCAGTGATCTCTTGTTTATTTAGTAGTGTATTGTTTAGCCTCCATGTGTTTGTATTTTTTACAATATTTTTCCTGTAATTGATATCTAGTCTCATACCGCTGTGGTCCGAAAAGATACTTGATATGATTTCAATTTTCTTGAATTTAGCAAGACTGGATTTGTGACCCAAGATATGATCTATCCTGGAGAATGTTTCATGAGCACTTGAGAAGAAAGTGTATTCTGCTGTTTATGGATGGAATGTCCTATAAATATCAAGTAAGTCCATCTTGTTTAATGTATCCTTTAAAGCTTGTGTTTCCTTATTTATTTTCATTTTGGTTGATCTGCCCATTGATGAAAGTGGGGTGTTAAAGTTCCCTACTATGATTGTGTTACTGTCAATTTCCCCTTTTATGGCTGTTAGCATTTGCCTTATGTATTGAGGTGCTCCTATGTTGGGTGCATAAATTTTTACAATTGTTATATCTTCTTCTTGGATTGATCCCTTGATCATTCTGTAGTGTCCTTCTTTGTCTCTTGTAATAGTCGTTATTTTAAAGTTTTTTGTCTGATATAAGAATTGCTACTCCAGCTTTCTTTTGATTTCCATTTGCATGGAATATCTTTTTACATCCCCTCACTTTCAGTCTGTATGTGTCCCTAGGTCTGAAGTGGGTCTCTTGTAGACAGCATATATATGGGTCTTGTTTTTCTATCCATTCAGCCAGTGTACCTCTTTTGGTTGGAGCATTTAATCCAGTTACATTTTAGGTAATTATCATTATGTATGTTCCTATTACCATTTTCTTAATTGTTTTGGGTTTGTTATGGTAGGTCTTTTCCTTCTCTTGTGTTTCCTCCCTAGAGAAGTTCCTTTAGCATTTGTTGTAAAGCTGGTTTGGTGGTGCTGAATTCTCTTGGCTTTTGCTTGTCTGTAAAGGTTTTAATTTCTCCATCAAATCTGAATGAGATCCTTGCTGGGTAGAGTAATCTTTGTTGTAGGTTCTTCCCTTTCCTCACTTTAGATATCTCCTGCCACTCCCTTCTGGCTTGCAGAGTTTCTGCTGAAAGATCAGCTGTTAACCTTATGGGAGCTCCCCTTTATGTTATTTGTTGCTTTTCCCTTGCTGCTTTTAATATTTTTTCTTTGTATTTAATTTTTGATAGTTTGATTAATATGTGTCTTGGCATGTTTCTCCTGTATGGGACTCTCTGTGCCTGCTGGACTTGATTATTTCCTTTCCCATATTAGGGAAGTTTTCAAGTATAATCTTTTCAAATATTTTCTCAGTCCCTTTCTTTTTCTCTTCTTCTTCTGGGACCACTATAATTTGAATGTTTGTGCATTTAATGTTATCCCAGAGGTCTCTGAGACTGTCCTCAATTCTTTTCATTCGTTTTTCTTTATTCTGCTCTGCAGTAGTTATTTCCACTATTTTATCTTCCAGGTTACTTATCCGTTCTTCTTCCTCAGTTATTCTGCTATTGATTCCTTCTAGAGAATTTTTAATTTCATTCATTGTGTTGTTCATCTTTGTTTGTTTGCTCTTTAGTTCTTCTAGGTCCTTGTAAAACATTTCTTGTATTTTCTCCATTCTAGTTCTAAGATTTTGGATCATCTTTACTATCATTAGTCTGAATTCTTTTTCAGGTAGACTGCCTATTTCCTCTTCATTTGTTAGGTCTGGTGGGTTTCTATCTTGTTCCTTCATCTGCTGTGTGTTTGTCTTCTCATTTTGCTTAACTTACTGTGTCTGGGGTCTCCTTTTCTCGGGCTGCAGGTTTGTAGTTCCTGTTGTTTTTGGTGTCTGCCCCCAGTGGTTAAGGTTGGTTCAGTGAGTTGTGTACGCTTCCTGGTGGAGGGGACTGGTGCCTGTGTTCTGATGGATGAGGCTGGATCTTGTCTTTCTGGTGGGCAGGACCATGTCCGGTGGTGTGTTTTGGGGTGTCTGTGAACTTAGTATGATTTTAGGCAGCCTCTCTGTTAACAGGTGGGGTTGTGTTCCTGTCTTGCTGGTTGTTTGGCATGGCGTGTCCAGCACTTGAGCTTGCTGATTGTTGAGTGGAGCTGGGTCTTAGTATTGAGATGGAGATCTGGGAGAGCTCTCGCTGATTGATATTATGTGGAGCCAGGAGGTTTCTGGTGTTCCAATGTCCTGAACTTGGCTCTCCCACCTCAGAGGCTCAGGCCTGATACTCGGCCAGAGCACCAAGACCCTGTCAGCTGCATGGCAGTGAATGTGGCGGTCTCCTTTCTGAAGTCAGATTATGAGGGTCTACAGTAACTGTTCAGCTAGAACAGGCTGACTTGGGAGCAATTTGTCTACAAGGCTATCTCCAGCAGCTGGTGGCCGAAAGAGTAGATCTCCGCATGTGCTGCCAGAATCTTGAACGTTTCTATAGAGGTCTCCACTGGGTTCAGTCACGGATTTGGTACAGATGGTCTCAAGAACACCTTAGTCTCTCAAGGTTGTGTGCTTGAAACAGCTCCTACGCCTGAGAGTCTACAAGCTGCAGGAAGATGAGAATGCCCGGGGAGGCCTGCAAGCCATGATTCTTGCCACGAGCCCTGCTGCTGCTGTCGTGGAATCCGGCTTCCCCCGCCACTCTGCAATGAGTTTTCAGTGAAGTTTTCTCTCTGTGCTGACGAAATTCATGCTACCTGAGTTGTCCAAAGCCATAGAGCACTCAATTTTGGGGCTGGGGTACAAACCCAGCAAATCTGGCTCCAAGGTCTGTGTTACATCACCCAGTGAGGGTGGGGAAGCCTCGCACCTAAACGCCTCCCCACTGCGAGCCTCCTCCTCAAACACGCACCACCGCAGGAAGAGTCACCTGCTTCCCTCACTCTTTAAAAAAAAAATTAATAGACTTTATTTTTTAGAGCCGTTTTAGGTTCTTAGCAAACTTGAGTTGAAAGTACTGAGTATTCCCATGTACTTTCCTTCATTCCATTATGGTAAAAAAAAAAGTTCCATTATGTGGATATACCATGTTTTGTTTATCCATTCATCAGCTGATTGACATTTGGGCTGTTTCTACCTGTGGCTATTATGAATAATGCTGCTACAAATATTCATGTACTAGATTTTGTGTGGACATGTGTTTTCATTTCTCTTGTGTATGTACTTAGCAAGGAAATTGCTGGATTATATGGTAACTCATGTTTAACTTTTTGGAGAACTGCTAGACCGTTTTCCGAAACAGTTGCACCATATTATACTCCCACCAGCAGTGTATGAAAGTTTCAATTTTTCATACCCCTACTAACACTTGTCATTTTCTGTTTTAAAAAAATTGTTTTGGGACTTCCCTGGTGGCACCGTGGTTAAGAATTCTCCTGCCAATGCAGAGGACATGGGTTCCAGCCCTGGTCCAGGAAGATCCCACATGTCGCAGAGCAACGAAGCCTGTGCGCCACAGCTACTGAGCCTGCACTCTAGAGCCCGCAAGCCACAACTACTGAGCCCGTGTGCCACAACTACTGAAGCCTGCATGCCTAGAGCCCATGCTCCACAACAGGAGAAACAACTGCAATGAGAAGCCCGTGCACCACAACGAAGAGTAGCTCTGGCTCACTGCAACTAGAGAAAGCCTGCATGTAGCAATGAAGACCTGGTGCAGCCAAAAATAAATAAATTAAAATAAATAAACTAAAAATTTTAAAAATTGTTTTTATAATAGCTATGTTAGCGTGAACTGGTATCTCATTGTGATTTTGATTTGCATTTCCCTAATGACCAATAACGTTGAGCATCTTTTTATGTGCATTTGTGTATCTTTTTGGGGGAGAAAAGTCTATTTAAGTCCTACATCCATTTTTTTTCTTTAAAGTTTTTATTCTTTGTAAACACTTTGTAGCAACAAACATATAGAAGAAAGTCACCCACAACCTTACTATTCCAATAAGATAGCAAATCAATAAGATAGTTTCAGTGTTTGCAGGTTTCTTGTCTATACACATACTTTCTTTAACCCTATTTTAAAAATAAATAACATAAAACACCATTTTAGCCATATTTTAAGTATAATTAACTATATTCACAATTCTGTGCCACCTTTGCCCCTCTACATCTACAGAATTGATCTTCTCAAACTGAAACTTCATATCCATTAAATACTAACTCCCCATTCACCACCACCCCCCAGCCCCTGGCAACCACCACTCTACTTTCTGTCTTTGTGAATCCGACTAGTACCGTGTACAAGTGGATATTTGACCTTTTGTGATTGTCTTATTTCACTTAGCCTAATGTCTTCAAGTTTCATCCATGTTGTAGCATGTGGCAGAATTTCCTTCCTTTTTAAGGCTAAATAATATTTCATTATGTGTATATTTCACATTTGTTTTATCTACCAACATTTCTATAATTCAGATAATTAGATTTTAGGTTCTCTTGGGATTTTTATGTAGCCACACATATCATCTGTGGATACTGACAGCTTTGTTTCTTCCTACTTAAACTTCCAAGTGACTCATGGCTCTAGATTTCCTGTCCTCCTTCCCCTGTACACGGATTGCAAAGCCAAATTCTGCTAACCTAACTACAGCTTTGCTGCTTCTGGAGTTCTCTCCACAAACCCAGTAGCTGCTCTCCTCAGTGGAGAAGCTGTGCTGCTGTGGACAGGACCCTGCATGGTCAGGCCCTCCCTGTGTAGAGTTAGCCCACGTCCCCCTCCTCCTCTCCACTGCCTACACCTCAAGCTCATGCCAGATCCCATGGCTCAATTTCCACGGCGACCTCCAGAGCTAATTTACTTTTGCTCCCGCAGTCTCCCTGCCATTCCAGACCCTCATTCTAGCTCTACCAGTTGAAATCCCACCAATATTTCCATGGATCCTTTTTTTTTTCCCCTTTTTTAATTTATTTTTGATTGAAGTATAGTTGATTTACAATGGCGTGTTAGTTTCAGGTGTACAGCAAAGTGATTCAGTTATACATATATGCTCCATGGATCCTCTTTTTTTTTTTTTTTTTTGTGGTACTCAGGCCTCTCAACTGTTGTGGCCTCTCCTGTTGCGGAGCACAGGCTCCGGACGCGCAGGCTCAGCAGCCATGGCTCATGGGCCCAGCCACTCCGCAGCATGTGGGATCTTCCCGGACAGGGGCACGAACCCGTGTCCCCTGCATCGGCAGGCGGACTCTCAACCACTGCGCCACTAGGCAAGCCCTCCATGGATCCTCTTAAGTAACACAGTCTCACTAAAGATTTATGAAAGTCCCTTCCTGCCTCCCTAAGTCTGATATGATGGCTCAAAAAATTTCATAATGGGAAGGAATTAGAATTAGAATGAGCTGAGCGCAAATCCTGGTTCTAACCTTAATAGCTTTGTGACCTAGTCAAGTTAGGTGGCTTGGTCTCCTTATCTGTAGAATCAGAACACTGATGCACCCCTGAGGCTCTTAGTAGAACACAGTCAACCCTGAGTAACACTGAGTAAGCGCGCAGTGAGTGCTGGCTCTCTCCTCTCTAGTCTTTGTACAAGAAGCATTGCCACCCTTCCCCACTTCCTGAGGCCTTTGCCCCACGCTGTTTTGCATCATGGCTCTATGTGTCCTGGTGTGACCTTCAACCAGGTATGAGTGTACTTAATTCTGAAGGGAAGAGAGCATGGGATTCGAAGCCGGACAAAACTGGTTCACATCATGGCACTCAGTTACCAGCTCTGTGGCCTCAGTTTACTCATCTGGAAATGGGAACTTTTGTAAGGTTTAAATTAAGTAAAGTATGTAAGAGCCTTGCTCATTGCCTGGCATATAGTGATTGGATCATACACACATGCTGACCTGATTTGAAATTTTTAAAATTCCATTTTAACCTGCTTCTTTCAGATACAAATCTATACTTTTCCACATGAGCAGTGCTGGGCAAGGGGTCACATTATTCACCATGTTATCTGGGTCAGAGCTGATGTCCTCAGTAATGCTGCAACATCTGTGGTAGGACTTGTAATGTCCCCTAATCTCTGGTTTGTCTCTGGCAGCTGCGAAAAGTCAAGCAGTGTACAAAATGCAGTCAGTCTCTCTGGCTGGCAAATTATCTTCCCTCCAATAAATCCTGTCAGTCCTCTCCAAATGTGCTTGCTCTACACCTTGTGGGACCCATTGTTGAGATTTCTCGGCTTTGGACCTCTCCCCACAACCATGCTTACAACTGGCTTTGCTAGACATTTTTTAGAGGACAGGGAGATTTTTGTTTGGGGCCAGAGAAAAAGGCTGGACTTGCAGAGTGAAATTAATAGCTTGCCCTCAGGACATAGACATGTTCTATTTTGCCTTTCTTTGACAGCTATCATTTACTGAACATCTTCCTCAAGTCAAATAAAAGAGAAACATTCTGAAAACAACATTTGTCTCAAAGAGATTGTGGCCACAGAAGCTGATACCTGACTTAAGTCCAAAAATAATTTCAAGTGCAAGAGGGTGGCTGGGGGGCCAGCAGGATGGAGAGTGTGAAGGTCCTGGACCTCCAGGGCTTTCCTCTGTGTCAAAAACATAAAATAAAATCTGATAGAATTACAAAAAGAAATTGACAAATCTACAATTACAGTAGGAGATTTTAACACACCACTATCAGGAACTAGCAGATTAAACGGATATAAAATTAGCAGGAGCTGAACATTTTGAACAACAAAATTAAAAGCTTTACCTAATGCGAGAGTGGCAAACTTTTTCTGTAAAGGATCAGATAATAGTAAATATTTTATGGCCACAGACGGTTCCCTCACCTCTGTAGCATAGAAGCAACCATAGATAGTAGCTAAATGAAAGAAGGTGACTATGTTCAAATTAAACTTTAAAAAAACAGGCTGCAGGCCAGATCTGGCCCTAAGGCTATAACTTCCAGACCCCCTGACCTAATTGATAAAGTCTTTTACCCAACAATAATTTTAATTTTAATCAAGTACCCCTGGGCCATTTAAAAAAATTATCATACAAGAGAAACAAAGAAAGCTTCATCAAATTTCAGAGTCAATAACCAATGACTATTTCTCTGATCTCAATATACTTAAATTAGAAATAAACAATAGGAGTATAAAAATATATTTTGAAATGTACTCCTAAACAGAACGGTCACACTACTCTGTTTTAACAGCATAATTCATAGTAGCGAAAGACTTAGGACAACTTAAATGCCCATCAATAGAAGAATGGATAGAAAAGGAAAATTATGATATAGTCATACAATGGGATATTATACAACAGGTAAAATAACTGGTGTGAATTTAAATGGTTCAAAAAAATAATGAGAAAAGCAAGCTCTAGAATAATAAATATAATACCATTTATATAAATTTTAAAGCACGCAGATATTGTTTATGAATATTATTATGTATGGATATTATGGGAAGCGATATTAAAATGGGACTTTTCCTGTTTACTAAATCATGACTACATCTCTTAGACTGAAAACATTTGTCCATTCTACAGAGATTATATGTGTGGCAAATCATGTTCTCCAAGTCTGTGGCTTTATCTTAATTTTTTTTAAATAGTAACTTTTGAGAAATAATCATGAAAAAATTTTAAGTTGTTGAAATTATCAGTCTTTCTTCTTTGTGTGTATGTCTTGATTAAGAAATCCTTCCCTGCCCTGCACTATTCACAATAGCCAAGACATAGAAACAACCTAAATGTCCACTGACAGAGAGATGAATGGATGAAGAAGATGTGGTATATATATATACAATGGAATACTACTCACCATAAAAAAGAATGAAATAATGCCATTTGCAGCAAAATGGATGCAACTAGAGATTATCACATAGTGAAGTAAGTCAGAAAGAGAAAGACAAATACCATATTATATCATTTGTATGTGGAATCTAAAATATGACACAAATGAGCTTATCTATGAAACAGAAACAAACTCACAGACATAGAGAACAGACTTGTGGTTGACAAAGGGGAGGGATGGTGGGAGAGGGAAGGATTGGGAGTCTGGAATTAGAAGATGTAAACCATTATATTTATATAGAATGGATGAACAACAAAGTCCTACTGTATAGCACAGGGAACTACAGTATATTCAATATCCTGTAATAAACCATAATGGAAAAGAATATGGAAAGGAATGTATATACATATATAACTGAATCGCTTTGCTGTACAGCAGAAATTAACACAATATTATAAATCCACTATACTTCAATAACATAAATTAAAAAGAAAGAGAAATCCTTCCCTACCCCAAGGTCATAAAAATAAGACATTCTCCTATATTTTATAAATAAATATAATATATATATGTGCTATAGACTGAATGTTTGTGTTTCCCAAAATTCATATGTTGAAACTTAATCCCCAAAGTGATGATATTTGGAGGTGGGCCTTTGGGATGTGATTAAGTTATGAGGGTAGAACCCTCCTGAATGGGATGAATGCCCTTATAAGAGAGACCCCAGAGAGGACCCTTATCCCTCCTGCCATGTGAAGATACAGTAAGAGGATGACCATTTATGAACCAGGAAGCAGGTTCTCACCAGATGCATAGATCTTGCACTTCCCAGCCTCCAAAACAATGAGAAATAAATTTCTGTTGTTTGTAAACCACCCAGCCTATGGTAATTTTTTTATAGCAGCCCAGATGGACTAAGACTGTATATATATATATATTTCTCCACCAGCTTACCAGCTCAGACAATTTATTTCCTCTCTTTCTACCTGATATTCCCTCATTTATAGATGGAGGTTTGTAAAAAGGGGGTTAGTAATAGTACTTTCCTTATAGGATTTTGTGAGGAATACATACATTAACTTTTTTAAAAAAAATAAATTTATTGGGCCTCCCTGGTGGCGCAGTGGTTGAGAGTCCGCCTGCTGATGCAGGGGACACGGGTTCGTGCCCCGGTCTGGGAAGATCCCACATGCCGCGGAGCGGCTGGGCCCGTGAGCCATGGCCGCTGAGCCTGCACGTCCGGAGACTGTGCTCCGCAACGGGAGAGGCCACAGCAGTGAGAGGCCCATGTACCGCAAAAATAAATAAATCAATCAATTTATTTATTTATTTTTGGCTGTGTTGGGTCTTTGTTGCTGTGCACAGCCTTTCTACAGTTGCGGTGAGTGGGCTTCTCATTGCGGTGGCTTCTCTTGCTGCAGAACACGGGCTCTAGGAGCACGGGCTTCAGTAGCAGTGGCATGTGGGCTCAGTAGCTGTGGCTCGTGGGCTTAGTTGCTCTGCGGCATGTGGGATCTTCCCAGACCAGGGATCGAACCCGTGTTCCCTGCATTGGCAGGCAGATTCTTAACCACTGCACTACCAGGGAATCCCCCGTACATTAACTTTTCTTAAGCAAACGTTACTACAGTCAGGTCCAGGCAGGAATCACCTATCGCTCCATTTCTCCAGGCTAGAAAGCTTCACCCTCCCCTTCCCCCAACAAAGCAGAGAATACCCAAGCACCTCTTTTAGAAAGTTTATGATTGCACATTTTGCCTCTTCTTTTCATTGAAGATTAGGTACAGAGGGGTTAGGAGGGAGCAAAAAAATAGGAACAGACTATCGGAGGCCACTACAAGCTGAGAACCAGAGAAGGTTTCAAGGTTTAATAGCAACTTGTCTTTGTAGAGGACTTTTATGATTGCAAGCACATACATGGAAACGTCCTCTTGTAGTCTTTGAACATCAGAATAGGAAGGATCCTTAGACATTGCTGATCAGACTCTTTAATTGAAGCTGAACTCCCTGTTCCTATTTGCACCTGCCTTTCTCTGTGGAATGCAGAGTGGGAAGGAACATGATCCAGGCCCTAAGAGACAGAACACACAGACTTCATTCAAAGCCAGGCAGACACAAGTTTATATTCTGGCTCTACTGCTTATCAGCTGTAGGACCTTGGACAAGTTTTTCTTTTTCTTTTTTTTTTTTTTTTTCTTTTTTTGTGGCACGCGGGCCTCTCACCGTTGTGGCCTCTCCCATTGCGGAGCACAGGCTCTGGACGCGCAGGCTCAGCGGCCATGGCTCACGGGCCCAGCCGCTCCGTGGCATGTGGGATCTTCCCGGACCGGGGCACGAACCCATGTCCCCTGCATTGGCAGGCGGACTCTCAACCACTGCGCCACCAGGGAAGCCCTGGCCAAGTTAATTTTAAGTGAATTTAATTTCTCCAAATCTCAGTTTTCAATTTATAATATGGAAGAATGATAGTATCTTTATTACAGGGCTATTGTGAGACTTAGAGATGTGAAATGCAGAAGAATACCCGGCATATAATAGGATTACATCATTAGGATTACGATGTCCCCCCAATAGTCATTAGGTTCTGCTTGGACCTTCAGAGATGAAAAACCACTTAAATGAGGAACCACTTAAAATGTCTCGCATAGCTCCCAGAATCAAGAAGTTGTATACATCCTGCCCAAAGATGCTTGTGCCATAATTTAGATAAGTTGCCACCTTGATTGATCTCAAATTCTGTCACTGGCATACTTCCCTGCAGTGACAGGAAAAGAAGGCATTTTGCTGGTTGGCACCCAGGCTCCTTTCCCCAAAAGAACGCTTCTTTTATCAGCCATTTCTCCATCTGCTCTTCTCTGCAGCAGAAGCTTTACAGTATAGATGTTCCCAACTGGAATGGGAGCACATGGCTTGGGTGAATGCAATTAGTGCATTCCTAAGGAAAACAGAATAAACTATGCAGAGCCCGAGTGCTTGGCAGCTTCAGAAAAGTGTTGTAAGATATGTGCTCCAGTACTGTCTCTCTAATTAAAAAAAAAGAAAAAGCAGATGGAGATTATGGTAATTAAAATGTAGAATCATTAAAAAAACAAAGCCAAAAAAAAAAAAAACCATCAAGGACAATGGTCATACTTTCTGGTTTTATGCTCAATCTTAAAGCTTTGAAATTTCTTTTATCAGATACAAATATCTATGTAGAAATTTACAGATCAGAGGAGCTCAAGTAAGAAAAACTACACAAAAACCTCAGCTATCATCCCAAATGATGCTTTTCTATGCCCTCACAGAGGGAGGCAGCAGGAAGATGGGGCTCTTTGCACTGTCTAGGGTCCCTGTGGGTGCTCTTAAAACACCCAGGTGTCCAGATGGAAGGCAACTTAAAAGAGCACATACAAGAGCTTTGTGACCTTGGGAGTCACCTTAACTCCTGGGCCTTAGGTTTCCACTGATGAAATTGGAATAAAGAATTTTTAAGAATTCTCATGGTTCTGAGTTCATACGAACCTAATTTTTCTTGAATTGATAAGGACATCAGAGGCAGAATAATGATAACTAAGAGCTCTACGTAGGTTATATCATTCTTTTTCTTCACAGCAACTTGTTACGATAAGGGCCCATCGTCCACACTTTCCTGAAGAGGACACGAAGGTTCAAAGTCATTAACTGATTAGCCTTAGATAGCTATTAAGTGGTCCAATCTGGATTTGAACCCAGATGTGTAGGAGTCACTAAGTCATGCTTTTTTCACTTAAAGAAAATATTCCTTGGGCCCTCACGGTTAGGAAAATGGAAATGCTGGTGGCAGTCATTAATTCTGTCATTTTTCAGATATTTATTAAGTACCTACAGTTGCCAGACCCTGTGCTAGGAGGTAGAAATACAGTGGGAACACCCATATGACTACCCATCCTACAAAAATTGAAGGCATTATTGTTATTGCTCTTCTTCGTGGCTAAAGAAGAAATGCAAAAATAGATTTTGATCTTTCTTAAATTGATACAGCCATTATCATTTCCAGGCTCTTCAGGTTCCTTACCATTTTTTTTTTTCTTTTTTTTTGCGGTACGCGAGCCTCTCACTGTTGTGGCCTCTCCCGTTGCGGAGCACAGGCTCCGGATGTGCAGGCTCAGCGGCCATGGCTCACGGGCCCAGCCGCTCCGCGGCATGTGGGATCTTCCCGGACCGGGGCACGAACCCGTGCCCCCTGCATCGGCAGGCGGACTCTCAACCACTGCGCCACCAGGGAAGCCCTCCTTACCTTTTTTTGATCTTCACAATGAGAGAGAGAGGAAATAGTGCAGACGGTATTATCCCCATCTCCCAGATAAGGAAGCTGAGGCTCAGAAAGATGCGTAGCAAAACTTGAGTCTTCCCAGGCCATGTCGGATGCTCCTATATTACACAAGGCAGCCTCCTGCATTCAGTAGGAAGGCATAATTACTGTTGAATTAAGCTAATAAATCTTTTGTTCACTTGTTTTTCTGTGCGATGCCAAGTCGCTTCAATGGCAGTTTTCACTTTCCTCTGCCCTTTGTAGGCACAGGCAGGTCTGCCCGAGATGTTCCTGGGCTGAGGCCCACTCTGGCTGTTTCCAGGTTGTAGACAGAGGCTCTGGGCTGGTGCCTCATAACCCACGCAGTGGTAAAGGGCTCAGCTGTCACTGCCTCTCATCAAGTTCACAGCATTTTGGACACGCCTCTAATCCAACTCAACTTGTATCCACATTTATGGTGTAGAAAATAAGCTCAGCTATTAGGACCATAATTTGGGGGTCCTTCATTCAACCCACAGTCCTTCTCCAGGGATGGGCACCATGTTTGAAGAGAGGCACAAATGAACAGAAACCAACTGAGTGGGGACACATCTCAGAGTCCGTGTCGGCTGAGATGTAATTGATACCAGGGAGGTTTTGCCTGGACAAGAGAACATATGGGTGGATGAGGAAGGAGGTGGTGAAAATAAATATTGATTTATTATTCATATGTGTCAGGCACTGTATGAGGGTCTGGAAAAAGAGCTACATTCTTGCCCTCAAGGAGCCTATGCTAAATGAGAAATACTATAATAACTTGCTTTTTTTTTTTTGAGGGCTTATCTTGGCCAGGTACTGATCTGAGAATGTCATGTAAATGATCACATTTAATTCCCCCAATACCCTCTAGGCGGCAGCTATTATTATTATCATCTTCATTTTGCAGGCAAGAAGACCGGCACAGGAGTAAAGGACGTCCTCAGGCTTTAGGATCAATCAGTGGCATCTGGGAGCGTTCAGCCTGCAGCACCGGTGCGCTCAGCTGCTAAGCACCGCCCTTCTGGAGTCCGAAGAGGTGGCTGCAGTGTGTAAAGCCCTCGCACACACACTGCCCCATTTGAGGCTCACAGTAGTTCTACGAGGGGTGTGTTGTCACCACCATTTTACGAGTGAGGAATCTGTGACTTGGGCAGATGAAGGCATGTGCCCAGCAGGTTAGAGTCCAGAGCCTGGCCTGGCACCCACCGCAGGACCCAGGCTTAGCATCTCCTTTGTGTGTATTTGAAAATTTCCTTGCAGTGAACAGGTATTCTTTTATGACCGTAAAAACAGTATTGAAGCAGAGAAAGTGGCTTTTCCTCCTTTACGTTTCCCATGGTTAGCTCTGAGCTGTGAGGGCAACCTGTATTTAGGATGCAGCAACCATGGTACTTTGTGATCGTGTCACCTGGGGGAACAAGATACTCTTACATTTTTCTCCTTAACAAGTTCAGACTGTGAATTGTGTGAATTGTGTTGCTAGCGGCATCAAGAACCACCCCAGCATTTCTAGTCAGGGGTCGCTCTCGGATGCCTTTCCTTCTGTGTGCCGGGGGGGTTTGTGGGAATCTCAGAGGCGGGATGTGCTTTTCCTTCTCAATTATCCACTCATCTTAGGGCAGGTTGTTCTACTTTGAAAACAACATCATTTGGACCCGAGCACTCACTTTTTTCTCTTTCTGCTGTTTGCTAATTATCTCTGAATGTTACCAGCAGCAGGGACTTGATTCTGTGGCTTATAGCGCTGGAGGAGGTCAGAGCCCATTTGGACCAACTCCTTTGTTGGAGAGGAAACTGGGGATACTGAGGGACTGCGGGGGCTGACATGATTTGCTCCTCTGGTGAGTAGTGTCACCTCTTGGCTCTCTTTTTGCTACCTACACACCTCACAGCTCTCCTGTAAGCAAGCAGGAACCTATGGGGTCTTCCCGGGACAGACCTCCACCCCCGTATCCTCTGAGGTAGCTCCTCTCTGACGTACCCAGATAATAGTATCTCATGCATATTTCCTGAGTTTTTTGGATGCTAAAAACCACCACCAAATGGAAGAAATTAACTACTTGATGATCATGAGCACGTAGCCCCCAGACCTGCTGGGGCCTAAGGAGGGATAATGTTTACCACCCTGTTACCTCAACATCAACCAACCAGAGAATTGTGCATGAGCTGATCACATACCCTGGGATTCTCCTCCCTCACCGAGCCTTTAAAAATGCTTTGCTGAAACCCTTCAGGGAGTTCAAGGTTTTGGGGGCATAAGCCACCTATTCCTGCTCCGCCCTGCAATAGACTTTTCTCTGCTCCCAGCTCTGATGTTTCCATTTGTTTGGCCTCACTGTGCGTCGGGCATGGGAACTTGTGTGCAGTAACACTCCTAGCCCCCTCTTTCTTCTTTCTTTTTAAATTGAAGTTCAATTTATTTACAACATTGTGTTAATTACTGCTGTATAGCAAAGTGACTCAGTTATACATATATATACATTCTTTTTCATATTCCTTTTCATTATTGTTTGTCACAGGATATTGAATATAGTTCCCTGTGCTATACAGTAGGACCCTGTTGTTTATCCACCCTATATATACCAGTTTTCATCTGCTAATCCCAAAGTCCCAGTCCATCCCTCTCCCACCCCTCTCCCCCTTGGCAACCACCTATCTATTCTCTATGTCCATGATTCTGTTTCTGTTTCATAGATAAGTTCATCTGTGCCATATTTTAGATTCCACATATAAGTGATATCATATGGTATTTGTCTTTGTCTTTCTGACTTACTTCACTTAGTATGATAATCTCTAGTTACACCACCTCCTTCTTTTAAGAGGTAATGAGAGATGCCAGAAAAGTATGTGACTTGCCCAAGGCCAACAAGTGAGTGATACAAATGGACCAGAGGCCAGGCCTTCTAGCTCCCAGTTTCAGCAGTTGAGTACTAGCTGGGTGAGGCCAAAATGGGCTTTTCTACTGCCCATTGTTACCCTGTTTAGCTTAAGCACATGTTTCTCACAGAGAAAACACAAATGAAACAACCAGACGTATGAGAGAGAAGAGAGAGAGAAAGACAGAGAGAGAGAGAAAATTTTTCTAAAAGTAGGTACAGAATTCCCCTCAGCGAGAGAGCAACTGTTGTGGGAAGAAACCGCACTGGGCTCTTTAGGAGAGCTGAGTCCTCATGAGTATCTGCTGTCACCAGAGAAGGGGGATGAACCATCTGACTAGCCGAGAAGGGAACTGCTGGAGCGCCAAAGGGAGTGTCTGACTTTGGGTCCCTCCAAACCCAAGCCAGAGACAAGGGGTAGGGTGTAGGCTGTTTATCTGAGAGGTGAGCCCAGGGAGCACAGGTGAGGGAAGGAGGGGAGGGGCAGGGAAGAAAGAAAGCCCTAGAGGTACTTTACTGAGGAGGTCGCATGTGGGCAACGGGGGCTCAGTCCCAAAGAGACTGAAGGACTGGACTGAATGTCCGTCAGAGTTGTCCCATCTGGAGTCAAGGAGGCTGGAGTATTTCTCCGGGCTCTTGTCCCTCCTTGGTTGAAGATTACTCCTGGCCGGCACCTTGGGGCTGCCCTGGATGGGTTGAATAAATTTTAGGTGCTGGAGAAAGCCCACAGTTGGAGGAGTAGACACAGGTGGAAAGCTGCAGTGTTGCGGAAACAACGTACTGTAGCTGTCGGGGGACTCAGAAGTGGATGAAGGGTATGCAGGCTGGGGTCCGTTACCTGGCACAGTCCATATTGGAGCCAGGGAGATGGCATAAGTCAGCACTCTGTGCTGGGCTGTCTCCCTGTCCCTCTCACCTCTCTGAAACTCACAAAATCTTTTTGGAGAAACAAGTGAAGGGATTGAGGCGTGCATCTGGGGTGATGCGGGGCAAAACAGAGGCAGTTGCACAGTCCCTGGCACTGGATCATGAGAGCACAGGCCTCAGGAATAGGCCAGACCCTAAGGGGAGCCTCATCTGCTTCCAAGGGCGGGGCGGCTAGGTCCTATGGGGCATCTGGCTTCCATACACAGAGCTTCTGTGGCCTCTTCAGGCACTGGAAGGGGTGATGAGGGAATGGGTGAGTTTCGTCCCACTAGAATTGGGACCCCCCCAAACTCTGGACAGTGGCTCTTGAGCCAGGGCTGACAGCAGCCCCGCCCCCCATGCCTGTGCCCAGAGCCCACTCGCTCTGTGAGCAGTTCTGGGCGTGGGCTCTTCAGTCCCCATCCATAGGTGGCCAGCTGGGCACTTCAGGCTGCAGGAAAGTTTCCAGCTGAGATGAGCCCTTCACCAATGGCAACTTCGTGTCAAGCAATGGTGTCCCATACAGATGGACGGATATCCATGGGGAAGCCCATTAGAAAAGAGGGGATGAGAGCTACTCCTGCCAAAGCACTAATGACGGGCATGGTTTTCCTACTGTTGAGACACATATCTGCTACCATGACATGGGTTGGGTGGTGGGAGGATAAACTTGAATCTCTTTCTTAAGTGAAGGAAAGGCTGCTAAGACCCCAAAGGAAAAAGCAAGATGGAGGAGTCTGGTTCCTTTGGATTCAATGTATATCCCTCTGCTGTTGGGGCCAAAACGGTCACCAGCACAGCTGGCTGGGTGGTGCTTGGCCTCCCTGCTCAGGGCACAGCTGACAGCAACTTAGACGCCATGCTGTCTGTCCTCCGGTCTTTTATCAGGATTTCGTCCCTGTCACTCTGTCAATACCAGCATCCCCAACAACTGGACCGACAGCCCCCAGGCAGAGAGAGACTCTGCCTGCTGAACAGGACAGTGCACTGGGCTTGGAGGTGGGGGACCTGGGTTCAAGCCTCCGTTCTCCCACTGACTGGCTCTCTAGGCCTTGCTGTCCTTGTCCACAAAGTCAGGGAGTCAGACCAGAGATCTCTGTTTCCTCTTCCCCATCGGGAGGTGATGCTCTCTCATTTTATTTTTCCCTGGAAAGGAGATCTGAGACTGAAGATCTACTTTGAGAAAAGGCTTTGTCACTTACTTCAGCTGCTGCTTTGGCCTGAGTCTGCGCTCATCTCTAAAATGAGGATGATAAGCTGCTCTTGCTAACTCACAGGGCTTTAGGGAGAAGATCAAGTGGGATAATGACTGTGAAAATGTTCTGTAAAGTGTATAGCACGTCATTCGGTCATCAAATGATTATAAGCATCTATGTCTGTGTTGGTTCCTGAGAATATCAGGATGAGATAGAGTCCCTGCCCTTTTGGGGCTTTCAGTTTGAGGTGGGTATCAACAAGTAAGCACATAATTAAGCTACTGCGACTCATCCTAACAGCAATTACAGGTTACCATGCTATGAGAACACAGAAGACTTGGTGGCGCCCAAATGCAGGTCGACACACACACTGATGCATACACCTAACAGGAAAGTGATACATTTATCCAGTCACCAAACATTTCTAGAATTCCTGCTCAGTACATGTGTCTCTCTCTCCTGGTTCAGGCCTGAGCCTTCCTGGCTCCTATGTCATTGTTTGTTCTCTCTGTCTCCTGTTGCCTGAACTGTTTTGGCATGCCCTTCTTTCCAAGCCACAGAACAGACCAGGTCTGCTGTTCTTTCTTGGGCAAACATCCCATAGAGGGAGTAGGGCCAGCTTCCCAGGAAGTACAGGCTGTTCTTGTGTGCATGTGGCCTCAGGGACCAGAGGTCTTCCAAGCCTAACATGCTTCTTTGCATATATATTATTGTTGACGGCATGGCATGCATGGCAAAGGAGCCCAGAGATCTCATCTCTCCCTCTCCCACCGTGAACTGCAAAGCTCCCTTCTATCTGCCAGGTATATAAAGAGCTATGCACTGGCCCAGCCTGGTGGCTCCTACCAGATGGCAGGAAGCAAGCCTGCAGGAGATCAGAGGAACTGCCTCTTTAAGAACACTTGAGCTTATGGGAAAGGCCAGACTGGTGGTGACAAGCAGTGAGACTGCCCACTGACCACCAGTGGTCCAAGAAGGTGTCCAGAGGAGACCAACCACCCCCCACAGAAGCACTTCTTTGTCCAGCCCTGGCCACTTCTGGCAGTGCTGCTGCATCTAATCTACTCATCTTTCCCCCCATATACCCCAAATATCCCTGTGCTTTTGGCTTTTATAGCAGAAGCTCTCTTAGCTGCCTTCATGTTATGGCCTTGCCAAGTAAACTGGGGCTATTTCCTCTGTAAGTGCTCTGACGGATGCCTGTGAGAGGAAGAGTGCTTAGAGCTAAGAGGCTACTCTCTGGTTTGTGTGCAGACTTTCACTCCCACTGACTGAATTTCTGGTTATTAGTCCCTACTTATCAAGAGTCAGTTCAGTGTGATCCTCAACTGTTTATTCCTGCTGTGGTTCAATAAAATATTTTATAGATTGATGAAACAGAACTTACTTCCATAAAAGCTGAGTTGTATTTTTTGGAAAAGCTTCCATAGAGTTGAAGGAGTTAACAAAAATACTGTCAAAGGTACAGGTGAAATGACTAGATGTTGATGTGATGGTCATTGCACCTGTCACTTTTGCTCACATCTCACTGGCCAGAACTTGGTCACATGGCCAGGCCTGGGTGATGCAGGTTGGGAAATGTAGTCTTTATTCTAGGAAGCCACATACCCAGCTAAAATCTGGGTTTCTAGCACTTCAAGAGAAATTAGGAGAAGGGTTATTGGGGATAACTGTCAATCTCTGCCCCAGTATATGTAAAGCTTTTGTTTTTCTATAATTCTCTGACTTAACCAATCTGTTTTTGGGGGAGGGCGGGTAACTGACAGATTCGTAGATCAGCTATCCTCAAATAAGAGGACACTTACAGTATAACTTACCTTCTTGGGACTCTCTCACCATACTCTCCCCCTGACTAAGTCCTATTCAGCCCTTGTTCATTCACTGTTTCTTTCATGCATCTGTTTATTTAGTCCCTAGATGTTTACTGTTGTGCAAGACATCAGCACTGAGGAAACCGCGACAGGCAAGGGACGCAGTGTCCCTGCCTAGTCGGGGAGACAGGGCTCAGGGACGCTGTGCAAGTGCTATGGCAGGGACGTGTACAGAGTCCTGTAAGAATGCACAGAAGGGGATAAGGGTTAGGGAAAACTCCCAGGCGGTGTCAGTTAGGTGAGCGGTGGGAATGAGGGGGCAGTGAGATGAATGAATATTATGGCTGTGATCATGCTGAACACTAATTTGGAAGTTAGCACTCACTGGCCCCTGCTTCCTGTCCTGTCCCCTTCCCCAGGTGCAGTTTGGCTTCCTTCCAGCCTTGCCACACCGTCTTCTGACTAGGCATGCTCCCTTACTTTCCATGCCCTCTGCCCACCCTTGTCCCCCTGTCTAGATTGCTTTCCCCGTCTTATCATGCGGACTGTCTTCTACTCATCCTGCCAGGTCCGGCTCAAATAAGCCTCCCTCTGGGCATGTTCCCCTGACTCTGCCCACAGGGGTAACCTCTCTTGCCTTTGGGTTTTCCTAGCACTTTATAGATGCCTCTAAAATATTGCCTGTCTTACTGTTTCATTTGCTTGTCTGTCTCCCCCAGCAGAATGAGAGCCCCTCGGGGGCCGTCATGTGCTTTACTGTTGTCCACGATGTGCACTTACCCAAGTACAGAGTCTTTAGTAGGGGCTCAGCAATGTTTGAGGAAGATTCAGGAACTTGGAGGAGTAGAATGGAACTTGGAGGAGTAGAATGACCACTGGACTGGGAGTCAGAAGTCTTGTTTCGGCTCTACCTTTCGTTCGACAGCTCACCTTCTCAGTTTGAAGCTCAGTTCCCCACGTATAAAGGAGGATTGGATTTCGTTAATTGCTGTGATTGTTATGCAACCATAATTTAAAATGTTCAGCCCTCTTACAGCCGCCTTCCTAGAACAGACGTCGCTGGTCTTTGAATCACTTTGCAGCTGTGGTCACAACTGAAGACTGGAGACTGGATGGATGTGAAGGAGGCCAGCGGCCTCTGAGGTGGCCTGGCCTGAGATCTGTGCCTTAGGGGAGGGGAATCATGGGTGAGTAACTACACCAGTCAGATGAGGAATCTGTAGGCAGGGTGCAGCAGGTGGAGAAGCTCAAGGACAGAAGCCACTGATGGAGGAGAGAGTGGAGAGTGAGAAGCTGTCAGGAGCGCTAGAAACAGATTCAGGGAGGAGTGAGTAGGTGCCCTCGGGTCGCTAAAACACTTGCGGTGCCATGAGTGACTGCGGCTGAGTTGGCTCCCTCTGCTTCCTTACCTCCCACGTGGCAGTTTAGATAATGTATGAGCCCTCTGCAATTTACTTAACAAACACTTCCTGTTCTAAGCACTTTATTTTTTTATTTTTTATTTTTTTTCTTCTCTAAGCACTTTAGAATCCTTATACTAGTCACTGTCATTATCCCCATTCTATAGAGGAGGAGCCGACAGGATAAATGACCGTCCAGTATACACGCGTAAACGTCAGAGCCAGGATTCAAACCCAGGCTGCCTGGACTCAGCCCGTAAACCACAATGCCTCTTAGAGATAGTAAGCAGTTTTTTTTTTGTTTTGTTTTTTGCGGTACGCGGGCCTCTCACTGCCGTGGCCTCTCCCGCTGCGGAGCACAGGCTCCCGACGCGCAGGCTCAGCGGCCATGGCTTACGGGCCCAGCGGCTCCGCGGCATGTGGGATCTTCCCGGACCGGGGCACGAACCCGTGTCCCCTGCATCGGCAGGCGGACTCTCAACCACTGCGCCAGCAGGGAAGCCCAGTAAGCAGTTTTTGAGCGCCTATCAAATGCCAAGCCCCATGCTAGGCACTTTACTATTAATTTCATTTAATCCTATGTGTATCTCATTTAATGATTGCAATAACTCTGTGAAGTAGATATAAATATACCTATTCTACAGATGAAAAAAACAGAGGCTTGAAAAAGTTAAATGCTATGTCTGAGGTCAAACCGTTGACCGGTGGCAGAGCCAACCATGCCTGCCTGGAATGGTAAAGAAGTGACTCCCAGCAATTCCCTTCTGAACGATGGAGGCAGCTGAGCCCCCAGTCTTTGGATCTGCCATTCACAGTGACACCTGTGCACTATCTGTTGTTTCAGGAACTGTGAAATATGAGACAGAGCCTCAATGTGTTAAGAATTCACAGGCATTTCTAGAGGCTGCAGCTGAAGTGGGGCTTGGGGCACGGAAAGAGACAGCACAAAGAATATTAGGTTGCCTTAGTTTGAGCTATTTTTTTCCTCTCTCATCTTTTCTGCCTTTTGTTTAATTGCTTTATAGAGATAAATAAAGCTGGAGAAAATTACATCTGGCAGCCTTCAATTGGGCTTGGTTTCGGGTTTCTTTCTTCACGGCTGCCCAAGATGGTGACAACTATTTTGTTAACGGTAGATTTGTTAACTGCGATATTCTTCTTTTATACTTGCATTCTTTTTTGGATTGTATAAGAAAATGATATGCAAGTGATAACCTAGCCCTAGGCAAACAGATACATTAAAAACATATGCATAAAATATGCAAATAGGAAATAAACCTTGGAGCTAACTAGCCTTCTTGTCCAAAACCATTTACTTAACCTATCTGGGCCTTTGTTGCATCCTTCATAAATTGGGAGATAAGAAATCTGGCCAGACGAAACAACATGGTTACAGGAAAGATCCAGTGAGATAATAATGCTTCCTTTATTTCATTTACACTGTTGTATTTTTAGATTCACCTCTGAAGTCCTCTCACTGATTCTGGGAGGAGGACAGTTTTATCCGCATTTAACACATAAAGGAATAAGCTTTGAGATGTTAGGTGGCTGGGCTATTGCCACCCAGCTAGTGAGTACATGGCAACATCAGGATTCCAGGTGACTCCCTGCCCAGGGACATGGGGTTAAAATTATTACAAAACAATACTGCACACAGAGGAGGTCACATTATTTATCTTTTTCTCTTAATTGGTTTTTCTGGTACAAAATTAATGTGAGTTGATTGTTTTAAATCCAAACTCGTTAGAAACACAAATCTAAAAACGTATCTTTTAATCTCACCTTTTGGGTACAAATGCTGCTAACAGATTGCCGTATATTTTCCCAGACTTTTTAATAGCATCATCACTACTAGCAATAATGCAGTAAGTCACATTGTGATAGCATGCTATCGTTGCAAAGTCCATTTACAGAAATGATCTCAAGGCACACACGTCTATCATAAGTTCCTTTTCCTATGATTAGAGTGGGTGCTGAGCCTGAGCCACTGAGGACACTCAAGATCTGGTGAATGAGATTTGCATCTGCCTGAGGTCATAGGAGTGAACATTTTAACCGAACTGACTGTTCGCTTCAGACTGGAGAGTGGCTGCCCTCTCTTCAATCAGCCCTGTTGAGCTGTCTGACAGAGCTCAATGGTTGTTTTGACATTTTATAGGCACAGCCTCAGCCGCTGCAGACAGAAGAAGTCAGCCATCTACCAAATTCTCAACAGCTGGGATCCACAGGATTTTAATAAATTAATTTGCAAAGATTTAAATGGTTTGAATTGGACTTCCCTGGTAGCACAGTGGTTAAGAATACTCCTGCCAATGCAGGGGACACGGGTTTGAGCCCTGGGCTGGGAAGATCCCACATGCTGCGGAGCAACTAAGCCTGTGTGCCACAACTGCTGAGCCTGTGCTCTAGAGCCCGCGAGCCACAACTACGGAAGCCCATGTGCCACGACTACTGAAGCCCGCGCGTTTAGAGCCCCTGCTCCGCAACAAGAGAAGCCACTGCAATGAAAAGCCCGCGCACCACAACGAAGAGTAGCCCCCGCTCGCCACAACTAGAGAAAGCCTGCGTGCAGCAACCAAGACCCACCGCATTCAAAAATAAATATAAATAAATAAATAAAAAATAAATGGCTTGAATTGAACCGGGAAATTGAATATTCTGAAAAAGTATGCAAGGTGGAGTCCTAGACCGTTTACAGTAGCAGGGACCTCAGAAATCACCTGGTCTAGTCTATACCTTGCATTTTATAGTGAAGAAAACTGAGCTCCAAAGCTGGGAAGAGGTTTAACTTGTAACTGTAGTTTCATTTGGTTGGAAAAATGTTTTCTGAGCACCAATTATGTGCTAGCTGCTTGGAGGTGTTTGGGTTAGATCTGTTTCCAGCCTTCAGAGAACCGACAGTCCATGATTCACTGTCCAAAGTATCAGAGAAGAGTGAGGGGAAATATTCTAAAAATTTTCATGAACGAAGAGAGGCAAACTGGCCCTCTTGCCAGTACAGTTGACCCTTGAACAATGTGGAAGTTAGCGGTGCTGACCCCCATGCAAAGATCCACGTGTAACTTTACAGTCAGCCCTCCATATCCCTGGTCCCACATTCACAGATACAACCAACCACAGATCGTGTAGTAATGTAGGATGTATTTAGTGAAAAGAATCTGCATGTAAGTGTCCATGTGCAGTTCAAACCCTTGTTGTTCAAGGGTCCGTTCTACATACCAGAGTGAAAGACCAATTCAGTAACTGCCTTCTGTAACCCTGTGCCACTCGTAAGTCCTCTACCCCTGGTGACCTTTCCACCCTTTCACAGGACCTCATCTGTAACCTTCACCTCTAATCACAGTCCCCTCCCTCATCAGACTGTGGTCAATTCCTCATCAAAGGCTATGTTATGCTGATATTTTTATTCCTGCTGCCTAGACTACATGTTGAATAAATGCTTGTCAATTGATGAATGAGTTTCTGCTTCTTTAAGACAAATTGCACTTTTCATGGTATTATACATAGCTTCCAAGACAAACATTTCTGGAGTGTTAGGTCAGATAGGTGTACAGACTGGAGAATACAGATTCCATATGCAGGCACACTGGCCTCCACATCACATTCTCCTCTCAGGGTTGTAGCCCATGTGTTCATGCTCTGATTTCCAGCAACGTACCTGGTGTCATTTACCAAGATCAAACCTGGCATCCTTCTTCCTTTGTGGGGTGCCTATAGAAGCAATATTTGGTCTATGGTCCTGTGACCATTGCTAAAAATGTGTAGGTTAAGTCCTTACAGCGCATATTTCTGACATTTATGCTGTCTCACATCCAAACCCTCCTTTCTTTAATCCCTAGACTAGAAGCTGAAGCGGCAGGTTTTCTGCTCTCAGCTCCCTGGCAGCCAGAGAGAGGATGTGGCCTGGGGACTGTGAGTCTGAAGTAAGCGATAGAAAGAATCAGGTAGTTGAGTTCAGCCTGGGGTGGTGGAGGCAGGGGCATCCGAATTATATAGTGTTTAGCAGCCTCAGTGTCAGCCTTAGCAGCCAGGGTCTAGCACCAGTGCCCATGGTACCAACTTGACTTTTATTTTAAATTTTCCATGTTTTTTCTTGTTAACCCCATCTATTTTGCCCAATTCTATTGTATATATTTTTTTAAATGGAGGAAATTTCAAACTAAGCAAATCTAAGAAATGTCTTTGCTTTCAGAGATCTGGGTCTTTTCCCTAAGAAAAAGATAAGGCTATCAGATAAAAACCTGCTCTATTCAAAACTAAAAATAGAACTACCATATGATCCAGCAATCTCACTGCTGGACCTATATCTGGAGACAACCATGATTCGAAAAGATACATGCACCCCAATGTTCATTGTAGCACTCTTTACAATAGCCAAGACATGGAAGCAACCAAATGTCCATCGACAGAGGAATGGATAAAGAAGATGTGGTGCATATATACAGTGGAATATTACTCAGCCACAAAAAATGAAATAATGCCATTTGCAGTAACATGGATGGACCTAGAGATTATCATACTAAATGAAGTCAGAGAAAGACAAATATCATATGATATCACTCATGTGTGGAATCTAATTTAAAAAAATGATACAAATGAACTTATTTACAAAACAGAAACAGACTTACAGATTATCAAAAACAAATATATGGTTACCAAAGGGGAAACATGGCAGGGAGGGATAAATCAGGAGTTTGGGATTAACATACACACACTAATATATATAAGATAGATAACCAACAAGGACCTACTGTATAGCACAGGGAAATCTACTCAGAATTCTGGGATAACCTAAATCACTTTGCTGCACACCTGAAACTAACACAGCATTGTAAATCAACTATACTGCAATAAAGTTAAAAAAATAAATTAATTGATTTAATTTATTTAATCTGTTTTAAAACATGGAAAAGAAAATATAAAATTATAAAGTGATATCACTAGCATTTTTAAGTCTTTGCTTTATTAGCTAATGTCTTCCTAATGACTTTCCCCCATGTTTTCTGTCTCTTTCTGAATGCAGAATCATTTTTTCCTAAAATTGAGTTTCATTGCAGTGAGTATCACCCACTAAAAATGACTACTTAAGATATTTCAAACTCACCTGTTAGAGGGAGTTTACCCACAGTAAAATGGGTTAAAATTATGCTCTTGGAGGAAGGAGACAACATGGCAGAGCAAAATGACCTTGAACTCACCTCGTCTCATGAGCACACCAAAATCACAACTAACTGCTGAACAACCATCGATAAAGAAGACTGGAATCTACCAAAAATAGACATTCTACATTAAAAGACATAAAGCAAAAAACCAGGAGATGGTAGGAGGGCCATACTCAAGATATAATCAAGTCCCATACCACACAGGTGGACGACCCACAAACTGGAGAATAATTATATTGCAGAAGTTCCCCTACAGGAGTGAGAGCCCTAGGGTCTGGCATCGGGAGGAGGAGGACCCAGAGCATTTGGCTTTGAAGGCCAGAGGGGCTTGATTGTAGGAGCCCCATAGCGCTGGGGGAAAACAGAGACTCCACTCTTGGAGGTCGCACACAAGATCTTGCACTCACCGGGACCCAGGGCAAAAGCATTGGGAGGGCAGACACCACCTAGAGCAAATTACCTATTATTTGGTTTCAGTTTCAGACCGGAATTCTTTGATGAATCCTTAGGAGGAGACTAGTTTTGAGAATCAGGCATTTTTGAAAGAAAAACTGATTTCTAAAGGGAATAATCTGCAAAATATACAAACAGCTCATACAACTCAATATAAAAAAAAAAACCCAATCAAAAAATGGGCAGAAGATCTGAGTAGACATTTCTCCAGAGAAAACAAACCAATGGGCCAAAAGGCACATGAAAAGATGCTTAACATCATTAATTATTAGAGAAATGCAAATCAAAACTACAATGAGGTATCACTTCACACCAGTCAGAATGGTCATCCTCAAAAAGTCTACAAATAATAAATGCTGGAGAGTGTGTGGAGAAAAGGGAACCCTCCTGCACTGTTGGTGGGACTGTAAATTGGTATAGCTACTATGGAAAACAGTATGGAGGTTCCTTAAAATCCTAAAAATAGAGCTACCATATGATCCTGTAATCCCACTCCTGGGCATATACCCGTAGAAAACCATAATTGGAAAACACACATGCACCCCAATGTTTATTGCAGCACTATTTACAATAGCCAAGACATGGAAGCATCCTAAATGTCCAAGATGTGGTAGATATAGGAATACAACTCAGCCATTAAAAAGAATGAAATAATGCCATTTGCAGCAACATGGATGGACCTAGAAGTTGTCATACTAAGTAAGGCAGACAGAGAAAAGACAAATATCATATGATATCACTTATGTATGGAATCTAAAAAAGCAATACAAATGAACTTATTTATAAAACAGAAATAGACTCACAGACATAGAAAATAAATTTATGGCTACCAAAGAGGAAAGGTGGAGTGGGGAGAGGGATAAATTAGGAGTTTGGGATTAACATATACACACTACTATATATAAAATAGATAACCAACAAGGAACTACTGTATAGCAGAGGGAACTATGCTCAATATTTTGAATAACCTACAAGGGAAAAGAATCTGAACAATATACATGCATCACCCAAGCTTAGGATAATTTGCGTTTTCATTAAGGTTTCTCAGGCTTAGCTGTCAGGCCTCTGTGTCTTAGCAGACCTGGACCTGGAGTCAGAGAGACCTGGGTTGAAGCACCAATGCTACCCTCGGACTAATTGTGCATTTTCTGAGTAGGCTGCAAATATTTTCTGAGCGACATGTCCTCATTTGCAAAATGCTGATTATAATGCACATGAACGTTCTTGGGAGGATTAAAAACTATAGTGTCCGTGAGAGCACCTTATAAACTGTGAAGTGCCTCGTAAACTGCAAGGTATACAAAGCCCTTTTTGCTGCAAGTTTTGCAGAAGGCCCAAATCATTAATTCTGCATCAGAATGATTTGTCTTTTTCTCTTTTTTGTACTACCCACCAAGAATAGAAATTACCTAATAAAGGCTGGCTGAATGACTGACATTAGGAAATTCTAGGAATTGATAAAAGAACAATTGAGTGTTCTCAGAGAAGGTGGCATCTCATTTGAAATTCTAAGTGAGGCTGAGCTGCGAGCACACAATCCTTCAAGGGTTTCTGAAATTTAACTGGTTTGTCTGAGGTGACTAAAGCTATAAAGAGAAAAAACCAAAGGAAAACTGGAAAAGGTTAGGTGTCATCATAGGATTCAAATGATTTAGGTGAAACATATATAATTAAATGATTCAACAGTTTGCTGCCTATTTTCCCTCTATTCTATTCTCCCACCTAATATTTTAAGAATCTGACCTTCAGGGACAGAGGGAGAACTACAAAGAAGATGCTGGCAGACCTCCTTTTAAAAAATAAATATGCTCCTGGTATATCATGTGTAATTCCATTTTTATAGATTGAACACTCTAAATTAAGTCATATTTAAATATACTCAGAGAGCTGACTCTGCAGCAAATTAAAATAGAAACATTTGTATAATAATAGATTGCATTTATCAAGTTAACTACTGAAACTGAGATCCTTTATGTATACATTATCCTAATCTTGCAATAACCCCGCAGGATAGGAGATATTATTTCTGTTTTACAGATGATGAAATGGAAGCAAAGAGTGTAAGAAACTTGTCCATTGTCACAGAGACAATAAGTGATAAAACAGAATTTAAACTGGCTTTAAGTCCAGTCTACTAAACTACAGCTGCCTTGAAATGAGAATATTTTTGAAAAGTGAATAATTTTCCTCTAAATTTTTACAGAAAATTACTAAAGTTTTGGCACCATTCTGGTGACTAGGAATTTTCCATAAGTTTCCTTCCAGTCAGTCCACCTGAACCTTACCCTCTCTTCCACCCACCTGAGTGCATCTCTGAATGTGGGCCTGCAGGATCTCTCAGAGACCAAGTGGATGTATTACTTGCACACTTATCCTTATTGGTTTCTCACTGTCTATAGGATCTTGTCACTTTTGATTCTAGTCAAAGCCTTGTTAAGTAACCACATTAGGCCCAAGACAGTGTCACTCATGCTTAGCCCCATGCTAGCAAACAAGACTTAAGTTTCTATGCTCAGTGTTCCCAGAAAAGGAAGAAAGGTCTAGGTCAGCCAATCAATGCTTGCCTGCTCAGCACGTTACCTAGCCAGACTCCAAGACTTCCGTGCGCTCCATATAAGGAAAGTTACCCTGCTTTAACCAATCAGCAAATGCCCGGTATAACTTCCTTTTTCCTGCTCACTTTGGTCTATAAAAATCCCTTGCCTTATAAAGCTCTTCCGAGCTCCTTCTGTCAGCTAGATTGGATGCTCCCTGATTCATAAATTGCTGAATAAAGCCAATAAGATCTTTAAAATTTACTCAGTTGAATTTTGTTCCTTAACAGGCTTTAGGATCTCCCCTGACCACCTATCTCTTTAGTCTTGCCTCTTCTGCTCCCCTGTAAATCCTTAACTATCTGCGGTTTCCAAAATGCTCTGGGCTTTGTCTCACCTCTGCCTGGAAAGATTTCTTCTTCTTGTCAGTCAGTCTGGTAAACTCCTCTTAAGCCTTACCTCAAAGATTCAGCTCTAAAACTATCTTCTCTGGGAAGCCTACGTGACCTTCCCACACAGAAGCACCTTCCCTTCTGTGACACCTATTTGAGTGGGGTCATTGCTGTGTCCCCACTAGACCCTAAGCAACTTGAAGAAGAGAAGTACTGGAGTCTCCAGTACCCAGCACAGTGTTAGAATAAACCGGTGACTTAAGAACCCTCCCAGAGGCCACCATCAGCCCTGGGATTCCATCACCTCAATAAGGTACAAAAACAAAAAAGAAAACCAAAAAACCCTGTGCCTTCAGAGTCTCACACTAACCTCCAAACCCCTTCCTTTTTTCCCACTTGAGAGGTCCTTTTGCAAACAGTAACTGCTCAGTCAATGTTTCTTGGATGCAAGGATAAATGACTGGGCTGCCTGGAGGTCCCAAAATGCCTGAATTCCCAATGCAGACCAACACTTCCTCAGACCCTTCCCACTTATTATACTCACCCACTCATCTTTCTAACAAAATACGAGAAAAACAAAGTACACTTTTGGCAGGAGTCTTAAATTTGGTTAATCTCTTGACTCCTTCTTTTTAGATTTTGCCTTGGGCAGCTCTTAACCTTAGGAGAGTCTCAACCATCTAGCTTTCTAGCTTTCTTTCCCAAGATAAAAGGAGAGACCAACTATTAGGTTGCTAGGTGTTTTCCGCAAAAACCTCATTTTATTGTTACCATCTTCCCAGTTTCGAAGATAAGGAAACTGAAAAGTTCAGAAGAGTTAAGAAATTTTCCCAGGTTCTTTTGACTTATAAAGGGTTGAGCTGAAATTTAGCCCCAGGCTCTTTGAGACCCAAATCCATGCTTTTTCCAGTGCATCAACAATACTGTTCCAGTCTCAGGGGTTAATTGTAAAAAAAACGGAGAGAGATAATGACAGTGAAATTGCTTTGGAGTGTGTGAAATGCTATACAGATGTTAGATTTTTAAAAATTATTCATCAGCATGTCAGCAATATGCAATATTCTGTACAGAGTACAAATCCTAAGGAGAATCACCCCCTCAAAGGCAACAACAACAAAAAATGAAGAGGAAAAGATGCCTCATAAAAATCAAAATCAGCAGACAAAACAAATTAGAATGAGGCCTGTAACATTCAATATGCTTTACTTAATTCTTTGCAAATGTCCAGAATTAATCCCAGACCTATAAAATATTGTTTCAGCTACGTGGTTCCTAAATGGTCAGATAGCCAAACTCTCTTATTTTATTGAAGCTGAAATGGAAAGGCAGAGAGAAGGGGTGCTTGTGTGTAAAGGCAGCTACCTCACGGTAGTGTCCAGAACTAGAGCCCAGGAGTTTTGACACTGAATCTGAGCCTCTTCACGTTAAGAAGGATTCACTTCAGAGGACTGTAAAAAGAAGCTGATCTGCTCACTATCACAGCTTAAGACATACTGTACGAGCGTCCTCTGCTTTGGTTGTCGGCTACAATGGACTATGCATATCTCTTAGTTTCTAGAAATGTATGTGTGTGTACCAAATCCTCCCTTCCCAAGGACAATAATCTCTAAATCGACTTATTGCTTATGAAAATATCTTGATTCTTAGTGAGAAAGAGACTCAAATGGTTTCGGACTTGAAGCAAATGAAGGACACAACTTGGAATGCTAAATTTCATCTCCGAGGGAGAGCAGCTTCATGTTTTACTTACATGCATCTGCTTTTCCTCATTATTCCTCTGCTAGTCAAAAAGGCTGCCTTGAGCTAATTTCTTTCTAAATAAAATCTTTCTAATCAGATTTTCCACCCTATATGGATTTCATATGAAAATGATCCTTATCCTGAAAATTAAAAATATTTTTCCCTGTGTATCAATGTGCGGTAGAGATAACACCTAGAAGGCCTTAAAGCAAGAGACAGAGTGACAGCTGACTCATTTGAATTTGTTACAGCAGGTTATGTATTTGACATGCCAGGGGTGGAAAGAGACAGGAGACAGGGGTCTTGAACTAAGAGCTCAGGATTTGAGGTCAGGTTTGAGTTTCTGTCTCAGTAGTACCACCATTAGCATTGTTACCTTAGGCAAGTTCTTTAAGTTCTTTGAACTTCAGTTTCCTCTTTTTAAAAGTGAGAATGATGTCATCAATCTCACAGGGCCATTGTGAGGAATGAAGGAGAAATAAGAGTGGCTAATATTTCATGAGCACTTACTACGTGCCTGGCAATATGCTGAGTCCTTTACACGCATCATCTTATTTAGCTATCACCACAACCTTATTAGGTGGGTTCAGTTATGGTCTTCATTTTGCAGATTAAGAAATTGAGGCTTAGGTTAATTCACCTACAAATTTGCACAGAAATTATGGGTGGAGATAGGGCTTGAACATGGATCTGTTTAACTCCAAACTCTGTACTTTTTCTGAACCACTGTGCTATACCCATCTGAAAGTTTATATCTTTATTTACATCTACATCTATTATACAGATACTTATATACATTTTTATGTCTCAGATATATGTCTCACATCATCTGCCTACCTATCATATCTGCCACATAAGTCACACAGAAGCTAGTACAGTGCATGCCAAAAGCCACATTGGTAAATGTGATAAGAGTTCAGAGGAGGGAGATCACATTGGACTTTGGTGGTCAGCAGTGCTTCAGGAAAGAGATGAAACTAAAGCTGAGCCTTGTAGGATGGTGTGACCAGCATTGTTGATTGCTCACTCTATCCTCCATTCTTCCCTTGCTCCTCAGTAACAGAATGCCCTGTTGAATGATATGGTTACAGCCTCCCTTGCAGCTAGGGGTGGCAGCTAGATGTGACTAAGTTTGGCCAGGGATATGTAAATGAACATGTTATCTAGTAATTCCAGGAAGTCTCTTAATGGAAGGAAGTACATTACTTTTTATCCCTTCCTCCATCTTGTTGCTTGGAAGTTGGGCATGAAGGCTGGAATTCTAGCAACCATTTGGACCTTGAGGATGAGGGCCATACCATAAGAATGGCAGAGGAGAGAGCTGGTGGGGACCTGGCTTCCTGATCATTCTGAAA
Organism: Pseudorca crassidens; assembly: GCF_039906515.1. NCBI lineage: Eukaryota > Metazoa > Chordata > Mammalia > Artiodactyla > Delphinidae > Pseudorca > Pseudorca crassidens. Next base: position 61,395,403 of record NC_090304.1, read on the forward strand.
TTGCCAGTCCAGCCTGAGGCTACCTACCTCTGGGGCTTTCTTATGTGAAAGAAAAATAATGTCCAATCATTAAACTATTGTTATTTTGGGTTACATGCAGCCAAAACACAGATACAGAGGGGAGAGCTTGGATTTGATAGGTGAGGGCTTACTAAGCTGAGGAATCTATCAGAATGTGAGCAAGGTAAAGAGAAACTAAATTTTCGCCAGGTCCTTCTAGATCTGCTTTAATTGTGGAAGAGATTATAATCAGATATACCTGAGCTGAAATTCAGCTTCTACCAAGAAACTTACTTGATGAACTTGGGAAAGTCCCTTCATAAAAGTCCTGTGCACCCATGCTAATGTGTGTGTGTTGGCGGGGCGGGGCGGGGGGGGGGAGGTTTTCCCACACCGACAAGCAATTTTTTTTGACACCAATTGGGTGTCCTACAATTCACCTCAATTCTGATGCTGTGTGGCTGGAGATAGCATCAGATTCCACAAGTTTAGAACTCAATCCCAGACAACCACCCTGCACTTCTGATGCATCACAAGCTCAGGTTTTTACGTGTACTTCTGACCAACTAGCTATAAATCACAAGTTCCCAACACCTCCTCCTTGAGTTTGATTCATTTGTTAGAGTGGCTCACAGAACTCAGGGAGATGGTTTACTCCACAGATTACTGATTTATTATAGAGGCCATTAAAGGATACAAATCAACAGGGAGATGAAGAGATACATAGGGCGAGGTATGCGAAAAGGTCTGGAACTTCCAAGCCCTCTCCAAGCACACCATCTTCTCCCAAATCTTCACATGTTCACCAACCTCGAAGGTCTATGAACCCTCTCCTTTTGGGTTTTTAGGAGGCTTCATTACGTAGGCATAACTGATTAAGTCATAAACCATTGGGGACTGAACTCCATCTCAAGCCCCTCTGCCCTCCGTGGAGGTCAGGGGTGGAACTGAAAGTTCCAACTCTAAGCACATGGTTGGCTCCCCTGGCAGCCGGCCCCCACCTTTAGGTCTAGTCCAAAAGTCACCTCATTAACATAACAGAAACACCGTATTATTATAATCTCTTAGGAAACTTGTTTTAGTTTTGTGCCAGAAGCTAGGGTGAAGACCAAATATGTAATTCTTATTATATTTCACACTTTACCTGAGTTCAGTTTCCTAACCTATAAAAAGGGATAGTAATATCTACTCTATGGGGTTATTGTGAGGATGGGAGAGAATATTAAACCTTAGGCAAGTCCCTTAACTTTCCAGCTTCTTGGACATATAAGTTTGAATAAATGTTGTCCATTATCATTATCATCTATTGTGGCCATGCCTTCTGTGACAAGAGATGATTAAATTTTTAGTACTTGGAGCACTGTACTTACAGCGCTCTCCTCTGCCATTATAATCGGAAGATCTAGAATATCCCCTTTGCAACAGCCTACTTGCTACTTAGCTTTGGACAAGTCACCTTTTTGAGCCTCAGTGTCCCTATCTGTAAAATGGGCATGACAACCTGCTTTTCATGAGTCTTTTATGAGAATTAAATAAACGAAAGGTGAGAAGTAAGGCTTTGGGAAGGTATGGCTTCCTTCACAATCGTGTGACCTTGAATTCTGCCAGTGCCTGGTATATCCTGCCTTATCCATCCAACTGAACATTGGCACCAGCTCCAGGCAGTCTTAAATTATCTTCCAGATTTGGGAGACTGGACTGCTGGTGAGGCCCTGGTACCTGGTCAGTTCCAGGGATCTCATTTTCTCCAAACATAGTGCTAAGGTCTCACTGTCACCTGCTTGAATTATCAGGCAATAACACCTAATGGTTAAGAATACAGGCTTTGAAATCGGACTTGGCTTTAAATAGCTGCTTTCACATTCTAACTTTGTGACCACAGGAAAGCCTCTTAATTCCCTGAGCAGAGCTTCAGTTTCCTCATCTATGAAATAGGGATAGTAACAATCACTTCCCCAGTTGACATGAGAATTAGATGAGCTGGTATTTAAGTGAAATCTCACTACAAATGCCATATGTTATACTTAATGTTATTTCCTTATTTCCCCTCGAGTCAGCTTTTATTAGGACCCTGTCATGCATTCACTGGGAGTTAACCTGCATAGTCAGGAGTAGTCTGCACAGAGAGGGAAAGAACTTTCAGGAGGATGCTGTTTCTATAGCAACCATCTGTTAAATCTCTCGGGACCTCAGAAACAGGCCAGGGCTAGAGGAATTGGCAAAAACAGAGAAGACAGATCAGATAATCTGCCTCTGGGTGCCCTCCGGGAGAAGGGAGGGCCTCCGGAGTCTCCTAGTGCCTGGTGCAATCGGATTGAAATGCTGCAGGTCTGGGCCAATAAAACCTGTGGTTGCCATAGGAACTGCTTGGCATTTAGTAGCTCTAAAAGCTATTCCTTTCAGCACAATGGAATAATGGAGTTTGAGGTCTGGAGCACATTGAGCACAAATGGGGAAACTAAGGCCAAAAGAGGGAAAGGTTTGCCAAGGGCATTCAATTCCTCAAGTTCTATAATGCCTACCTAGTTCAGTGCCTCTTCACGAACTTATTCTTTCAATAAATATTCATTGAGCACTTACTATGTGGAAAGACCTGGTTAGGAATGGAGGCTGCATAGACAAATGAAAGAAGATCCTTATCATCTAGGTCAGGTCTAATGGTGAAGAGAAACATATGGCATACAAAGGAAAAAACTCCCTTGTTTCTTCTATTCACCAACTAAAGGAAAACAGTGTTTTCTTCTACTACTCTCAACACTCTGACATCAGATGTGCGGATTTTTCACACCAAGCAATTCTCCGTGGACACTGACTGGGTGTCCTACAATTTAACTCCATTCTGATACTATCTAACTGTAGGTAGCATTAGATCCCACAGGTTAAGGTCTCAGTCCTACAAGACCGTATCCCCAAACCTACCCCCAACTTCAGACACCAGTTGCAAGTCCTAAAGCTTTACCTGTACTTCTGACCGACTGGCTATAAATTGCAAGTCCCCATGACCCCTCCTCAGGTTTGATAATTTGGTAGCACAGCTCATAGAACTCAGAAAAACAGTTTACTTACTAGATTACCAGTTTATCATAAAAGGAACAGGAACAGCCAGATGGAAGAGATGCAGTGGGCAAAGTACGTGGAAAGGGGTGTGGAGTTTCCATGCACTCTCTAGGCGTACCACCCTCCCAGTACATTCATGTGTTCCTCAACCCTGGAAGCATTCTGAACCCCTTCAGTTAGGGTTTTTTTATGGAGGCTTCATTACATAGGCATGACTGATTACATCATTGGCCATTAGTTAACTGACTCAACCCCTAGACCTTCTCCCCACCCTGGAGGTTGGGGTGGGGTAAAGCTAAAAGTTCCAATCCTCTAATGACATGGTCCATTTTCCTGGCAACCAGCTTCCATACAGGAGCCCCAGTCACAGCCATCTCATTAGTAAACAAAAAGACACTTGTCACTACAGAGATTCCAAGGGTTTTAGGAGCTGTGCGCCAGGTTAAGGGGCAGGGGGTTGCACAGAGGCCAAATATATATTTCTTATTATGTCACATCATGTTTTAAGAGCTCTGATAGGGGTACTGGGAAAGCATGTGGTAGAAGCTCCTAGGTAGCCCGAATGTGCTGGGAAGGAGGAGGGAGAAGACATTTAAGTTTAGAGGCAAAGTAAGAATTAGCCAGATGAAGGTGGATGGAGGAGGTAAGATGTACCAGGCAAAGGCAAGAGCATGTGAAAAGACCTAGAGGAAGGATAGAGAAAGCTAGATGCTGAATTTAAAGCAGTTCATCCTGGCTGGAGAAGATGATGAAGTCAAGGGGCAGCAACAGATGAATCCAGGAAGAAAGTTAACAAGATCAAGATCATGAAAGGCCTTGAAAGCTTCCATAAGGGATCTGGTCTTCATTCCCTAGGCAATGGAATGAACTTTTAATGGCCTTTCTTTTTTTTTTTTTTTTTTTTTAATGGTCTTTCTTTAGATGCTCTCTTTATAAAAGATTGTCTTTTTTATTAAACATGACAGCTATTTAAAAAGTCTACAAATCTTTACAGATATAGATAAAGAAAATATGGCTAAATATTAACAATTGTCAACATTTTGTTAGCTCATAGGTATACAGATGTTCATTATACTATTTTGGTGTACCATTTCTTAATGTATGTATTTTTTTTATAATAAAAAGGTTTAGGGAAAAAAATGACTGTTGTTGCTCTGCCATGCCCTTGAATTGCTTGGGCCAGTTAGTCAGTCAATGCACAGGTACTCTGTGCCTAATTTTTACAAATAATGTGTCCAAACAGGCATATGGGAAGATGTTCAACATCACTAATCGTCAGGGAAATGCAAATCAAAACTACGAGCTATCACCTTACACCTGTCAGAATGGCCATCAACAAAAAGAACACAAATAACAAATGTTGGCAAGGATGTGGAGAAAACTGTTGGTGAGAATGTAAATCGGTACAGCCACTATGGAAAACAGTAGGGAGGTTTCTCAAAAAGCTAAAAATAGAACTACCATATGATCCTGCAATTCCACTCCTGGGTATATATCCAAAAACACTAATTTAAAAAGATACATGATCCCCAATGTTCATAGCAGCATTATTTACAATTGCCAAGATATGGAAGCAACCTAAGTGTCCATCAACAGATAAATGGAATAAGAAAGTGTGCACACACATGCACACACACACACACACACACACACACTAGAGTACTACTCAGCTATAAAAAAGAATGAAATTTTGCCCTTTGCAACAACATGGATGGACTTGGAGGGTACTATTCTAAGTGAAATAAGTCAGAGATAAAAAGACAAATACTGTGTGATGTATATGTGGAATCTAAAACTTGCAACAAACTAGTGAATATAGCAAAAAAGAAACAGACTCACAGAGAACCAACGACTGGTTATCAGTAGGAGAGGGAAGTGGGGAAGGGCAATATAGAGGTAGGGGATTAAGAAGTACGAACTATTAGGTACAAAATAAGCTACACGGATATATTGTTCAACACAGGGAATATAGCCAGTATTTTATAGTAACTATAAATGGAGTATAAACTTTAAAAATTGTGAATCACTGTATTGTACACCTGTAACTTATATAATATTATATATCAACTATACTTCAGTAAAAACAAACAAACAACAAACAAATGATGTGACCAGTTCACAGTTATTTTTAACTTGAGTTACCTCTGATACTCTAAGAACCTATGCCTTCTAACTCCAGTAATTCCTCTGTTCCAGGCAATAGTTATTTACTGTGCACCTGCTCTCTTCTAGGCATAGGGACTAAAGCAAGAAATAAGATCTGGTTCCTGTCCTCCCAGTATTTCAGTCTAGGAGGAGAGGTAATTAAGTAAACAGATCATTAGAATATAGTGAAGTAGAACATAGAAAAATGTTCAAGTTGCTGTCAGAACATATGTAGAGTGCCAGGGAAGGCTGTGCTGATTAAAATAAGAAATGTTACCCTTCCATGATCTTTGATGGAGAAATGCTAGGTGATTGGATAAGGGGGACTTGATCTTCAAGTGTCATGTCAGTATATTTAACTGATTTCCATCCCCCTCAACCCTCAACCCCCCAAAAGAGAAACTGGCCTCTCCTCTCATTCATCTAATGATTTTGACTATTATGGGATATAAATTGTTACTAGTGATGCAAGATGTGTCTGAATTGAGAAGGGACTGCCAAAAATACTTTAATACGGATAGGGATTCAATTATGAAATATATACGATGTTTTAATTCTCTATAACTGGCCTAAAATGGCACCACGACTACTCCAAGGTGGCTGTTGATTTTTGTAGAGCAAAATAAAATTTCTTAACTTAAATCACCATTGAACAGAGATGGAAACAGAGGCATAGAAGTTGGTGAGGGAAAACAATGACACATTTAAAAATTTTTTTATCTCTACTTGCAATTGACTCTGGAGGCAATATTAAGTTTCACCAATATTTTATTTATTTATTTGTTTACTTTTATTATTTATTTTATTTTTTGGCTGAGCTGGGTCTTCATTGCTGCACACAGGCTTTCTCTAGTTGTGGTGAGCGGGGGCTACTCTTGGTTGTGGTGCACAGGTTTCTCACTGTGGTGGCTTCTCTTGTGGAGCACGGCCTCTAGGTGTGTGGGCTTCAGTAGTTGTGGCATGCGGGCTCAGTAGTGTGGCTTGTGGGCTCTAGAGCACATGCTCAGGAGTTGTGGTGTGCTGGCTTAGTTGCTCTATGGCATGCAGGATCTTCCTGGACCAGGGATTGAACCTGTCTCCCCTGCATTGGCAGGTGGATTCTTAACCACTGTGCCCCCAGGGAAGTCCCTCACCAATATTTTAAAGTGAAGAATTTAAAAATATTTCTTCTTATAGTTTAAGAAATTTATTTCCTTAATTGATAAGAAAACAAAGTGAAACTTTTAAAAGCCCTCAAGATCATGTAGATACAGTTAATCTTGTAGGCATCCTTTGTTGAAAGAGGCCCAGAAGAGGTCGAGAAGATGGAGAGCTGCAGCCAGGTGGGAGTGCAGATACAGGGTGGGGAACATGAATTAAGCCAGATGATATAAACCAAATTAGTACGAAAGCACTCTGTAAGAGGGGCATCTAAATTGACAGATACCATTTCCACAAGTATTAAAGTTTTTAAAAGGAGAGAAAAAGGAAAAGATGGCTTTCATCAAGTGGGAAGGGATATCTCATGGAGAAAGTCACACATCTGGCCTTGGCGTAGCTTCTTAATGTATTTATTGCTGCTGATGCTTCTACTTGGGTCAGAGACCTGGCTTGAAAGCACACAGCTGTGTTGAAAGGACAGATCATTCCTCAGGAGAGAAAACTGCCTTCCTAGCCACTCCAGTGCATCCTTCTCCAACCATCATTCTTCAGCAACTAGTCCAAGGTCAACAAATAAATGGCTCATTGGGGCCAGCTGTGCAATGAGTGCACCAGGCAACAGGATGGTTGTTTCCCTACTCCCCCTCCCCCCCGAGAGCTGCCCCTGACTCAGCCAGAGGCTCACTCACAAGTCTTGGCTGTTCATGGTGACATTCCAGGGCTTGGAATAGTTCCAGATGGGTCCCAGGTGTCCACAGAATGTTGACTACACTGACTGGGACTATCAGGCCACAGACCGGCCATCAGTCTCCTGCTGGATGGCTGTAACAATGACCGTATTTTATCACTACATTTCTGTTAGGCCTGCTCCCTCATTCCTGTCTGATACAGAGAAGAATGACATTACCTGCAGGTTCTACCATGCTCAAGGCCTGAACAACCCCAGCCCATGCTATAATACATTAAATCCTCACCAAATAGAAGCAGGGAAGGTCTAGAATTGCTCATTCTGCTCAAGCTGGTACCTATCCAGGTGGCTGGTGGGGGGAGCCATGGGCACCTCTGCACTCACCAAGTACTTCTCCCCACGGGACAGGCATCAGATCAGTTACCACAAAACAGTTAAACCATACAAACTCCCCCTTGCTCAAAATCCACGCTTGTCAGTTATTCTGTTTATGATTCAGTTCACATCTGGAGGGTGAACTGGTCAAATGACCTTGTCCTCTAAGCAGCCATCATTTAAATTAAAAAAAATAAAACGGAAGGACTTCCCTGGTGGTCCAGTGGTAAGGACTCCGCACTTCCACTGCAGGGGGCACGAGTTCGATCCCTGGTTGAGGGAACTAAGATCGCACATGCCGTGTGGCAAAAGAAAAAAAAAATTGTGATAAAATGCACAGAGCATAAATTTTCAGACAACAGAAAAATCACCATTTTAAAGTGTATAATTCAGGAGTTTTTATTCACAAGGTTGTGCAGACATCACCACTATCTAATTCCAGCACATTTCTATCAACTCACAAAGCCACCTTGTACCTGTTAGCTGCCACACCCAACTCCTCCTTTCTCCCAGCGTCTGACAACCACACATCTACTTTCTGTCTCTATGAATTTGTCTATTCTGGACATTTCACATAGATGCAATCATACAACATGCGGCCTTCTGTGTCTGGCTTCTTTCACTTTGCATAAAGTTTTCAAGGTTCATCCATGCTGTAGCACACATCAGTACTCCATTCTTTTTTTTTTTTTTTTTGCAGTACGCGGGCCTCTCACTGTTGTGGCCTCTCCCGTTGCGGAGCACAGGCTCCAGACGCGCAGGCTCAGCGGCCATGGTTCACGGGCCCAGCTGCTCCGCAGCATGTGGGATCTTCCCAGACCGGGGAACGAACCCGTGTCCCCTGCATCGGCAGGCGGACACTCTCAACCACTGCGCCACCAGGGAAGCCCTCCATTCTTTTTTTAATTGCCTAATAATTTCCCATTGTATGGATATATCACATTTATTTATCCATTCATTGGTTGATGGACATTTGAGTTGTGTTTGCTTTCTGATTGTTATGAATAATGCTGCTATGAAATTCCATGTACAAATTTTAGTGTGGACATATATTTCCAGTCCTCTTGGGTAATACACCTAGGAGTGGAATTGCTGGGTCATATGGTCATATCTCTAATGTCATTTTACTTTTCAATGAATGAACTGACATTCTCATTAGCTATCAATCTCTTATGAGCTTACTTGTACGAGTTCCTACCAGAGTGATGGTGCTATCTGGTGAGCTGACAAAATCATGCTGGAAACCTGTAAGACTAGAGTCGCCAAGTTTTCTGAAAACTTTCACAGACGTACTGAAGATGATCACATTGCCCACCAAGTGCCCATCATTATAAAAGGCTTTAAGATAAGGACTATATTTGTTCCCATGGAGATACAGCAGCCAGATTTAGATTTGTACAGAGATGCCCTTGAGTTTATGTCTGAGGAGACTTCTTCAGATGCTCTGTTCTACCTCCTTCAAGAGGGAGATGTGACCTAGAACACCTTGCTGTCATTTTCTACCTAAAATGAATGCAGTCACTTGCTTTTTCTCACTTTCCTTCCCTTGTCCTCCACATAGCTGTTGCTCCTCTCAACCACTTCACCACAGGTGCAGCGTGTAGTCCGAGTTAACTGTGGGAACAGGTGCGGGCTAGAAAGGAGGATGGGCCTCATGCGGTGAGCTGGTGAGGACCCCACGGCGAAGCTTCAGGAACCAAAGGAACAGCTCAGGGCACAGGTTAGCTTGAATGGTGATGTTCTGGGGTACCTGTGAGCCACTGGAGGGATGCTCACTATCTGGGTTATGTTTTACTGATTTTTCTTAATTTTAGAAACTTTTACTTAAAATAGTAATATGTTAGGAAGCACAGAAAGGAACAAATAAAAATTAAAAAATCACTGGGCTCCAGAGATAAACATGGCTAGTTTTTTTTCCAGATGAATGTTCTTTCTCTCTAAATAAGCAGGATTATGCTGCCACATTCTAGACAATTTGCATCCTGCTTATTTTGTTTCCCTATGTCATTCAATAGTCTTCAAAACACCATTTTAAGTGGCTATATACGTGATTTTGTGTCACCTATTTGGAGGACCACTATTCAAAAGACTTACTCTCATTAGGTCCCATTTGTTTATTTTTGTTTTTATTTCCATTTCTCTAGGAGGTGGGTCAAAAAGGACCTTGCTGTGATTTATGTCATAGACTGTCCTGCCTATGTTTTCCTCTAAGAGTTTGATAGTTTCTGGCCTTACATTTAGGTCTTTAATCCATTTTGAGCTTATTTTTGTATATGGTGTTAGGGAGTGATCTAATCTCATACTTTTATATGTAGCTGTCCAGTTTTCCCAGCACCACTTACTGAAGAGGCTGTGCTTTCTCCACTGTACATTCCTGCCTCCTTTATCAAAGATAAGGTGACCATACGTCCGTGGGTTTATCTCTGGGCTTTCTATCCTGTTCCATTGATCTATATTTCTGTTTTTGTGCCAGTACCATACTGTCTTGATTACTGTAGCTTTGTAGTAGAGTCTGAAGTCAGGGAGCCTGATTCCTCCAGCTCCATTTTTCGTTCTCAAGATTGCTTTGGCTATTCGGAGTCTTTTGTGTTTCCATACAAATCGTGAAATTTTTTGTTCTAGTTCTGTGAAAAATGCCATTGGTAGTTTGATAAGGATTGCATTGAATCTGTAGATTGCTTTGGATAGTAGAGTCATTTTCACAATGTTGATTCTTCCAATCCAATCTCTCCATCTATTTGTATCATCTTTAATTTCTTTCATCAGTGTCTTATAATTTTCTGAATATTACTCAACCATAAAAAGAAACGAAATTGAGCTATTTGTAATGAGGTGGATAGACCTAGAGTCTGTCATACAGAGTGAAGTAAGTCAGAAAGAGAGAGACAAATGCTGTATGCTAACACATATATATGGAATTTAAGAAAAAAAAATGTCATGAAGAACCTAGGGGTAAAACAGGAATAAAGACACAGACTTACTAGAGAATGGACTTGAGGATATGGGGAGGGGGAAGGGTAAGCTGTGACAAAGCGAGAGAGATGCATGGACATATATACACTACCAAACGTAGGGTAGATAGCTAGTGGGAAGCAGCCACATAGCACAGGGAGATGAGTTCGGTGCTTTGTGACCGCCTGGAGGGGTGGGATACGGAGGGTGGGAGGGAGGGAGACGCAAGCGGGAAGAGATATGGGAACATATGTATATATATAACTGATTCATTTTGTTGTGAAGCAGAAACTAACACACCATTGTAAAGCAATTATACTCCAATAAAAAAAAAAAAAGACTTACTCTCCCATCCCTGCCGAGACCTGTTAGTCCTCTTCCATTATGGTTCTCAGAAATAAACTAAAATTCCAACCTCTTTGTCTTCAGAGGGAAAAGAAAAAAACTTCCGAGGATTGACACAATAAACACACTAGCTAGGGGTAAGTTGTCACCAAAGCAGTCATCTGCGTGGCTTTGCTGGGCACCCCCAGCCTGCTTCAGCCTCCCTCCTTCCCATCACTTCCACAGCCCTCTGTCCTCCCTCCTGAATTGCAGTCCAAGAAGGAAGTGGAAAGTGAGTATCACATTGATGGGCAACGTGAAACCCTATTCTCTCAACTAGGCAACTCCAAGTGACACGTAAGCGATCCTGTTCCATAGTTTCTGCTGTGCTAAGAACTGCTATTCAAGATGGCTACTGCCCCCACCCATTGGCCAAACTGGATAACACTACACTACTTGCTGTGATGAGATACATCTATTATAGTACGAAAACTCCCACTTGCTGTCTTCTACACTGTGGAGCAGGGTTCCACTTGCCATACCAGTTCTTGGCCTTTCTAATGAAAATCTGGAGAAAAGAGGAAGAGGGGATTATAAGAGGTATGTGGCAAGGAGGCTGATTGGAATGGGAGGAAAGGGTTAAAGGAAATAAAAGGGACCAGCCTCAGGATGGGTGGGCTGTGGATAGGAGAGAATGAAAGTGGATTTTAAAAAAGAATTATGAGATTCCAACATTGTGTTCCCTTCATGGTGTTTGAGTTATACAAGTAAGAAGCTTGTGTTATTTCAAAATTACTTTTAGTAGCGTGGATTCACTAGGAGTGAATCATGACATTTTATAAATACCACCCTAGGAAATAAGGAGGGGCAGGGAAGTCTGTGACCAGTCAGATAAGTGGAGTTCAAAATCAGGTGAGATTTGGGACTGTCTACTTTGATACTGTTGGGGGAGGCCTAGGAGAAAGGTAATAAAATTTTAAGAACCAGGGTACCCAATACTTATATTCTGCCTTTGGTTGGACTATAGGAATGGGTATATTTGCTGGATAGAGAAGTGCTAGGAGATAAGACCCTTGACTTCATGATGGCTTGACCCATGACCCCACTTTCATAACTTTCTTATTAGTGAGACTCCTTCCCTCACAGCAATAATCAGAATCTGTATTTATGACTCTCTGATGAGTATGTCCAAAGCTGACCCTGATGTGGTACTAATGCTGTCTGGGCAAGACAATGCAAGAAACAGAGAAAAGGAAATGGGGTGTGGTGAGGCGGAAACATTCCTGGTTAGGTCTCAGAAAATGAATTTATATCTCTCTGAACTAAACTGACCTATTGTTTCTCAATACAATATTCAAGAACAGGCCCAATGAAACATCAGAGATAGATGTTTTCAGTGTCAGCACAGTATATGGTTTGATGGTTTCAAGAAGGAAAATAGTTGGCATAAAATTAGAACTTGGGGACAGCAGCAAGTCCTCGTGAATAATAACTGATCTGATTTCTAGATAACAGCAACAAGTTGAACTGTCTTAAAGACCTCTAATGTAACTATATTTTAATTTTATTCAGCAAGACTCCGCTCCTTAGTACTGGGAACCAAATGACTCCCTAGTGACTGGGGATCCTGGTCATTAATTGTGTCAAGGGGTAAATGAGTACATACCATAGTGGGCATTCAGAAGAGAAAAGAATGGGAGGGATGTGCATGTGCGTGTGTATGTGCATGCACCTGTGTGTGTAGAGAACAGACCCTCAGCTATACAGATATGCTATAGTTTGTATAACCATTTCTCCCACTTTTGAACTTTGCTTTTTTCTAATTTTATACTAGTATATAAAAAAGATACAAATGAACTTATTTACAAAACAGAGATGCATAGACAGAAAACAAACTTATGGTTACCAAAAGGGGAAAGGGGGGCAAAGAGATAAATTAGGAAGTTGGGATTAACAGATAAGCACTGCTATATATACTACTATATATAAAATAGATAAACAAGGACCTACTGTATACCACAGGGAACTCTACTCATTAGTTTGTAATAACCTATAAGGGAAATGAATCTGAAAAAGAGTATCTCTATCTATAGATGTATATTTATAACTGAATCACTGTGCTGTACACCTGAAACTAACACATTGTAAACCAAACTATACTTCAACAACAACAACACAATCTGTCCACAAAGAAAACAACGTTACTGTGAACATCATATAAAGATCTTATTAGAGGTTTTAGATAGGTACAGTTTAAAAGCTGGTTTTCACATCTTATCAAACCGTATTCTTACAGCAACCTTGTTCAGCAGAGATGATGATTATTCTCATGATGCAGATACAGAGACATACAAACACGCAGTATTTTCAGGGCCACAGAGCTTCACGGGCTGGGTTGGGGAGAATACAGTTTGGTGTGACTCCAGTGATTGTGTTCACACTATTATATTCTATCACAGATCCCGTAGTCCCTGTGCACCAGGAGGGGCACACACAATTTAACAAATAAGCCGGACTTCTCAGGGAAGATGAATAAAAAATAGTTCTAACCTTTAGGGAGTTTTCAGTCTGGCAATACAGATGGACAAGTTAACAAAATATAGCAAATGCCACAAAATTTAGGCTCGCTTAATTTTGAATGCTTATGAAGGTTTTAACTTTGTGTGTGTGTCCGTGTGTGTGTGTGTGTGTGTGTGTGTTTGTACCATTTGTAAGAGGTCAAATTAAGATTTCTTTGATCTATAGGATTATACTGATTTTGGAATACTAGGTGTTAGAGTGTGAATTATTTTTTGAAAAAAAATCAACTATAAAATACATCAAGGAGAAAAGCTGTCCTCTTTTAAGTTCATTTCTCAATTACAGTTATTTTTGTAAGTAGTCAGCTCACTTTATTCATAACTGGGCAACTTGTTCCTTCTATCCAGTAAGTTCCTATCAAAAGAGGTGAGATAGGCACCCTCACATCATGCACAGAATTAAACTCAAAACGGCTTAAAGCCTTAAACATAAGACATGACACCATGAGACTCGGGTCAGTCTCCCCAGGCAATAGGAATAAAAACAAAAATAAACAAATGGCACCTAATCAAACTTACAAGCTTTTGCACAGCAGAGGAAAACACACACACAGACACACACACACACACACACAAAACACCTATGGAATGAGAGAAAATATTTGCAAATGATGTGACAGACAAAGGCTTAATCTCCAAAATATACAAACAGCTCATACAACTCAACAACAACCAAAAAACAGCCCAATCGAAAAATGGGCAGAAGACCTTAATAGACATTTCTCCAAAGAAGACATACAGATGGCCAAAAGGCACATGAAAACATGCTCAGCATCACTAATTATTAGAGAAATGCAAATCAAAACTACAACCAGGTACCACCTCACACTGGTCTGAATGGCCATCATTAAAAAGTCTACAAATAATAAATGCTGCAGAGGGTGTGGAGAAAAGGGGACCCTCCTACATGGTTGGTGGGGAATGTAAGCTGGTGCAGTCACTGTGGAAAACAGTGTGGAGGTTCCTTAGAAAACTAAAAATAGAATTATCATATGATCCAGCAATCCCACTCCTGGGCATATATCCAGACAAAACTATAATTCAAAAAGATACATGCATCCCTATGTTCATAGCAGCACTGTTCACAATAGCCAAAACATGGAAACAACTAAATGTCCATTGACAGATGAATGGATAAAGAAGATGTGGTACATATATACAATGGAATGCTACTCAGCCATACAAAAGAATGAAATAATGCCATTCGCAGCAACATGGATGCAACTAGAGACTATCATACTAAGTGAAGTAAGTCAGAAAGAGAAAGACAAATACCATATGATATCACTTATATGTGGAATCTAAAATATGGCACAAATGAACCTATCTACAAAACAGAAACAGACTCACAGACATAGAGAACAGACTTGCGCTTGCCAAGGGGGAGGAGGGAGGGGGAGGGAAGGACAGGGAGTTTGGGATTAGCAGATGGAAACTGGTATAAATAGGATGGATAAACAACCAGGTCCTACTGTATAGCACAGGGAATTACATTCAATATCCTGTGATAAACCATAATGGAAAAGAATATGAAAAAAAGAATGTATGTATGTGTATAAGTAAGTCACTTTGCTGTACAGCAGAGATTGGCACAGCACTGTAAATCAACTATACTTCAATAAAAAAAATTTAAAAAAAAGAGGTGAGGGGCTTCCCTGGTGGCGCAGTGGTTGAGAGTTCGCCTGCTGATGCAGGGGACACGGGCTCGTGCCCCGGTCTGGGAAGATCCCACATGCTGAGAAGTGGCTTGGCCTGTGAGCCATGGCCGCTGAGCCTGTGCGTCCGGAGCCTGTGCTCCGCAACGGGAGAGGTCACAGTGGTGAGAGGCCCGCGTACCGCAAAAAAAAAAAAAAAAAAAAAAAGAGGTGAGGCATGAAGAAGGAACTTGGGAAGCTTAAAAGAATCATAATTTCAAAAAAAGTTTACAATTATTTTGACTTGTCCTGAGCCAGAGTTAATTTGTTTCTCCATTCACTTAACCAAAATTTATTTAATATGCTACATGTATTGACATTTGCAAATATTATTCCTCATCCTCAATAACTCTCAAGGCGATAACCTTCAAAATAAATATTATTTTCATTTTGCCAATGCAAACACAGACATTCAGAAAGGTGACTTTAGCTCTCACAGAGGAATTAGATTGCCAAGGTAGATTGTACAAGTAGTAAATGTTAGAGCTGGGAGTTCATGCAGGTAAGTCCTTGCTCTTTCCACCATGGTATAACAATGACATAGTATGCTATCTTCTGGAGTGGTACTGCCCATCCTTTCCTTGGCTCTGACTTGGTAGAGAAGGTTTACACACAGGAAGTATGCTTTCCAAAGTACTTCCTGGGGCAGGAAATTTCCACTACCCAAGGCAACCCCTTTTCTTTACTCATAAAAGCATAAAGACATGAAGGCAAGCAAGAGAAAGTGATAGTATTTTTATAGTTATACCTTAAAATCTACTCAAATTTATAAGAAGTCAATGTTTCACAAAGTTTTGTTCTTTGACAATTACAATCATGACATCAAATTATTTCTGCTATACCTCATGCCTCTGAATTACATCAATGTGCTTGAGAGCTAGTGCCCCAGAGCGATAATTCCCAAAGCATGGTCAAAAAAGCTCTCCCAGGGCTTCCCTGGTGGCGCAGTGGTTGCGAGTCCGCCTGCTGATGCAGGGGATACGGGTTCGTGCCCCGATCCGGGAGGATCCCACATGCCGAGGAGCGGCTGGGCCCGTGAGCCATGGCCGCTGAGCCTGCGCGTCAGGAGCCTGTGCTCCGCAACGGGAGAGGCCACAACAGTGAGAGGCCCGCGTACCCCAAAAAAAAAAAAAAAAAAAAAAAGCTCTCCCAAATGGTCCCAAACTGATCAAACATGCCACTCCTAATGGATGAGTGACACTAAATTCCATAGACTTCCTTTTTTATGTACAACTATTAACTTACTGCCTGAGTTTTAAAGGGCTATTAAACATAAGTTAAAATCAGACATTAAACCAGAGTTTATTTAGGACTCCAATATTCCACTAAGAAGTCTGGGAACTACAGAAAACAGAGAAAAGTTACAAAGCTGCTACTACACATATGTGCTTGCAGAGAGTTAAAAAGCCCTCTAATTTAGGGAAGAACATTTTCTCTATCACGTCTAATGCTTTCACAATTTCTGTCCTGCAGCTTTTCTAAAAGCATTCATCCTTGATCCTTGTGAAGTGAGAGACTTATTTCCAAATATGATAAAGAAGAATGGTTAAGGCTAGGTGGATATGTAGCAAAGTTTGTTTTACAGGAATGGAGGATTAGCAGGGACTTAGTAAAATATATGAGAAAGAGAAAACAAATAAGATGAGCCTATGATTGCCCCAAGCTTTCTTTCTGGAGAGTTTCCAGGCAGCAATGTGGTGGGGCAGGGGGTGGAATCCAGGGAAAACCAGAGGCTTCCCAAGTAAAGGAAACAGAGTAGGGAATCCAGGGAGACCAATGTGGCTAGAGTTTGAAGGTCAGACAATCAAAGAGGACAGACCTGTCCAGCAAATGAACTCCTGAGATCCACACAGGGTCCCCCTGAGTCTTCAGCTGAATACTAATCAGCACATGTGTGTAAGGAAACTAAAGAAACAAAGTTAGGTTGGAATAAGAACCACCTGAAAGAATAGAGGGAAAAATCCATGGTGGTCACACAAAGCTTAAAATAGTTTGTGTTCTCATGAGTCAGAAATGGATAGATGGGACACAGCAGAGCACTCAGGTAATTGCCTCAGCAATAGGGAAAAATCAGTCCTAAACTACAGGCTGCTCTGATCCCACTTAATGAAGTTTAAAAGCAAGTCTTGAAAGGATCAACCTGTCTTCAAGTTACTTAACTGTGTCCTGAACAAAGCTCAAGAGTATCTATAGGTATACAAAATATCTAGCACCAAACAAAGTAAATTTCACAATGGTTGATATTCAATCAAAAGTTGCCAGGAATGCAAAGAAGCAAAACTAATACCCACGATGAGGATAACGAAATCAATCAGTAGAAACAGACCCAGAAATTACATAGATGATAGAATTCGTAGAAAAGAACATTTAAAAAGTTATCTGTTTATATTCCATATATTCAAAAAGGAAGACTGAACATAGCTAAGTAGTAACATGCAGATATAAAAAAACCAAAATGAAAATTTTAGAAATGAACATTACAATGTCTAATATGAAAATTATCCTGGATAGGACTTACACTACTTGATTTCAAGATTCAACATAAAGCAGCAATAATCAAGACAGTGTGGTACTGGCATAAAAATAAATAAATAGATCAATAGAGAGTCCAGAAATAGGTCTTACACATATATGGTCAAATGATTTTCAACAAAAGTACAAAGATAGGGGCTTCCCTGGTGGCGCAGTGGTTGAGAGTCCGCTTGCCGATGCAGGGGACACGGGTTCGTGCCCTGGTCCGGGAAGATCCCACATGCCGCAGAGCGGCTGGGCCCGTGAGCCATGGCCGCTGAGCCTGCGCATCCGGAGCCTGTGCTCCGCAATGAGAGAGGCCACAACAGTAAGAGGCCCGCGTACAGCAAAAAAAAAAAAAAAAAAAAAAAAAAGTACAAAGATAATCCAATGGAGAAAAGCTAATCTTTTAAACAAATGGTGTTTTAACCATTGAATATCTGTATCCAAAAATTAAAATAAATAAAACTTGATCTACTCCTCATGCCATATGCAAAGAAAATTCAAAGAGAATCATAGATCTAAATGTAAAGTCTAAAACCATAAACCTTTCAGAAGATGACATAGGAGAAAATCTTCATGACAGTGTATTAAACAGAGCTTTTTAGAAATGTAACACGAAATGCACAATCTATGAAAGAAAAAATTATACATTGTTTCATCTAAAATAGAAACTTCTGGTCTTCAGAAGATTCTGTTATGCCAAAGACTAGGGGAAACCATTTGTAAATCACTTATCTGATAATGTAATTGTAGTCACAACAAAAAATTACCCTTCAAACACGGTATTAAGAAAGCAAACAACCCAATGAAAAATGGGCAAAAGATTTGCATAGATACTTCACCAAAGAAGATACACTTGGCAAATGAGTATTTGAAAAGAAGCACAATATCATTAGTCATTAGGGACTATTTGAGACTAATTAGAATGGCTAAACTGAGCAAGGCTGATACTATCTGTTGGCAAAGGTGTGGAGCAACTAGAATTCTCATACACTGCTGGTGGGAATGTAAAGTGGTGCAGTCACTTTGGAAAAGGATTTGACAGTTTCTTAAAAAGTGCATTTATCATGTGATGCTACTATTCCACTCCTAGTTATTTACTGAAGTTATCAGGTTTTTTCAGTTTAATTTGAAATTGCAGGAAAAAAAACAGACTCATCAAACTCAGTCAGAAAACATCTCTGAAACAGGAAATGCTGTTTCAAACCACAAATGTCAGAGAGCGCTTCACTCTGGCATTTGAGTCCCAAAGGAAGAAAAAAAATTAATTACTTCCTGAAAAAATACAGGCATGGAGATGTTGATGGGTGAACTTTCATTTTAAAAGTTTATTCTAAATGGCTGTGATTGTTAATGGAATTTTTAAAACTTTTTTTTCTGCTTGGACATTTAGCAACCAGGGAGTTTACTCACCCCATACCCTTGAGATACTGTGTTTTCCTTGGCTGGTATTTACCTATCCTTTCAAAGATCAGCTCTGGTAGAAACAGCACTGGATGGATTCAAGTGGCAGACTGATCACATGCATTTATACCTGGAAACTGAGCCACAGACCTGCAGGCTGCCCTTCATTCTCCATTCTCACAGGGGTCATCTCACGTGGGAGAGTCCTATGCAGCCTAAGGAGAGATGGGGGCCCACAGGAGTCCTCTGGAAGCTGCAGTCCCTTTGGCAAAGGATTTTTGGGGGAAGGAGGATGTCTACGGAATTTGAGAATATCAAAGCTGGAAGGGGTGTTCTCTGTCCAGTGCCTTCTTAGGGGGTCACTGTAAATAAAGATAGGAGACCTCAAGTCCTTTTTAATATCTCCCAAACCCAGAAAACCTTAACCATTAACATTAACCATCTTCCTACAGAAGTCCACTCAGGTTAACCAAGACATTAATCTTCTTGTCTTTCAGCAAAAGTTATTTTAGCTCACAGTGGTAACACCAGTTATCCTGTGATGATCAGAAGTCCTGATTGGTGGTTTGATTTTGGTTAATAAAAAATGAAAAAAATCATGTGATAAAATAAGTCAGAACAAAATAAAAAATACTAGTAATTAATTAATGGGTATGCTTTTTTTTTTTTTTTTTTTTTGTGGTACGCGGGCCTCTCACTGTTGTGGCCTCTCCCGTTGCGGAGCACAGGCTCCGGACGTGCAGGCTCAGCGGCCATGGCTCACGGGCCCAGCCGCTCCGCGGCATGTGGGATCTTCCCAGACCGGGGCACGAACCCGTGTTCCCTGCATCGGCAGGCGGACTCTCAACCACTGCGCCACCAGGGAAGCCCAATGGGTAGGCCTTTTTAAATCCTCATTTTATTGATGAGGGAACTGAGACTCAGAGAGATGCATGAACTTGTCTAAGCCAGTTAGTGAAGTTAGGACTTAAACTCGGAATGATTGATGCCAGATTCTGAACTGTTTAGTGTTATCTAACTGTTATCATGGGCGGGGGGGTGCTTCTACATAAACCACAGAAATAAGGGGAGGCCCTCAATGGTAAAAGTTAGAAAAATAAACAAAACTACAATGATGTGTTAGATTGAACTAGATAGTTTCAAGTTTCTAAGAGTCTCTAATAAGTTAAAATCCCGATGTGTTAAATTAAACCATCCATAAGATCAGGAACAATCACTCTTACAGGCAGATCAGTGGTAGCAAGTGTTGTGGACAGAGCACTGGACAGGGTATCAGGAGAGCAGGGTTCTGGCCCAAATAACTAGATGATCTTGGGAAAGTCACCTCCCAACTGGACATCTGGCTGGACCTCTCTCTCCAGTGGAATAGCTGGACTTCCTTCAGGGTAGCCAGTTTCCCAGAGAGCAAAAGAAGAATCCTCCATGGGCTTCCCTGGTGGCACAGTGGTTAGGAATCCATCTGCCAGTGCAGGGGACACAGGTTCCAGCCCTTGTCTGGGAAGATGCTGCAGAGCAACTAAGCCCGTGCACCACAACTACTGAGCCTGCACTCTAGAGACTTTGAGCCACAACTACTGAGCCCACGTGCCACAACTACTGAAGCCAACGCACCTAGAACCCATGCTCCACAACAAGAGAAGCCATGACAATGAGAAGCCCGCACACCACAACGAAGACCCAAAACAGCCAAAAATAGAAACAAACAAACAAATAAATAAATTTATTTAAAAAAGAAGAAGAATCCACCAGGACCATTTTAAAAATATATTTATTTATTTATTTTGGCTGCGCCGGGTCTTAGTTGCGGCACGCAGGATCTTCGTTGTGGCATGAGGGATCTTTAGTTGCGGCATGTAGGCTTCTTAGTTGTGGCATGCAGGCTTCTTAGTT
This sequence comes from Pseudorca crassidens, assembly GCF_039906515.1. Classification (NCBI taxonomy): domain Eukaryota; kingdom Metazoa; phylum Chordata; class Mammalia; order Artiodactyla; family Delphinidae; genus Pseudorca; species Pseudorca crassidens. The sequence goes on from NC_090304.1 coordinate 61,416,165, forward strand.
GTGGCATGCATGCGGGATCTAGTTCCCTGACCAGGGATCGAACCCAGGCCCCCTGCATTGGTAGTGTGGAGTCTTACCCACTGGACCACCAGGGAAGTCCCCCCCGCCCTGGACTCTTAAGGGCTAAATCCAGAATGGGCACAGCATACTCTAGCCACATTCTATTCAACAAAGTAAATCACAAGACCAGCTTAGATTCAAGGAGAGAGGAGACAAACCATCTGTTGATGGGAAGAGCAGCAGGTGCATACAGGGATGGAAGGAATTGTTGGTGGCCACCTATGGAGACTGTCTACTACACACATTATGAACAGATGTCCATGGTCAAATAAGTTTGGGAAATCTGGACTAAACACAATTAAAAAGGTTTCTTAACAGCAAGACTTTTTAGACTTGTTAAAATGCTAATTGAAGTGCCAAGAATGATATAAAGTAGCAAGTATAAAAAGAAGTAAAGTTTAATTATTGCTTTCTAGCCTAACTTTGTCCTTCCTGACCTTCTTACACAGATCAATATGAAAGAAGAGGATAGAAATGTAACCAATCTAACAGGAAATATTTACGGTTAAACTGGCTACCACAGACAGTCACAGTCTTTGAAAGATAAAAAATGTCTTCAGGAAGTTGCAAAGGACCTGGCTCAACTTCAGTATTTTCTCCATCCTTTGTGGAAACAGCCACTTTTCTTGCTAAGTAAAGCCTCCTTCAGCATAAATTGAGATTCTGGACTTCTAGTTGCTGAGAAAAAGTCAGTCCTATTGCTCATTAAAATGATTTCTTCCTGCCTTTCATTTTTAAAATTTATTCATTTATTTTTGGCTGCTTGGAGGTTTTCTCTAGTTGTTGCAAGCAGGGTCTACTCTTGGTTGCAGTGCGTGGGCTTCTCATTGCGGTGGCCTCTCTTGTTGAGGAGCATGGGCTCAAGGCATGTGGGATTCAGTAGTTGCGGCACGTGGGCTCAGTAGTTGTGGCTCGTGGGCTCTAGAGTGCAGGCTCAGCAGTTGTGGCACAGGGGCTCAGTTGCTCTACGGCAATGTGGGATCTTCCCAGACCAGGGCTGGAGTCTGTGTCCCCTGCATTGGCAGGCGGATTCTTAATCACTGCACCACCAGGGAAGCCCCTCTTCCTGCCTTTAGAATCAGGTCTTTTAATGAGTTCCAATTAATTCTGGGAAGATAATAAAAGTCAGGGGTGACTTTTCAATTCTTTGTTTCATAAGCAACTGGTGTTGTTTTCTTGGCTATCTGGTCAACTGCAAAGCACAGAAATGACCCATTGGGGTGACTGATGCCTTGGACACATGGTATTTGTGAAAGTAGCTTGGTGTGGAAGAAGAGAAGAAACTCTGGAAACTGATCTGGCTTTGAATTTCCGCTTCTCTACTCCTATTCCTGTTACTCCTTGGACATCCTTAAGGAAGTTGTGTAAGTCCTCTGATCCTCAGTTTACTCATCTATAAAACCTAAATTATAAGGTTTTTGGAGAGATTAAATGTGATATTGTTTGCTTATCTATTTGTTCCTTCCACTCATTCAACAAATATTTAGTTATTGTACTTAATAAGTGGCAGGCAGTATACCATGCACAAAATATATAGCTTGGAAGGGAAGTAAACCATATGCAAGTAAATTAATAAATAATAAATTTGCAACTAAAGATTTTTGCCAAGTATTGCATAGTCAGGTCAATGCCATAATCAGAAATGAGCAGGATGCTGTGATTGTTTAAGGTGGGAAGCAGTGTCTTATCTTAGATACGGTTACAAAGGAATGTCTCTCTGAATTGATAAGGTTGGGATGAGAAGGGTCAGCGATGTGAGCAGCAGAGAGAGGAACATTCCAGGCAGAAGAAACCGCAAATGGCAAATTTCTAACATGATCGAGAATTTAATGGGGGGCTTCCCTGGTGGCACAGTGGATGAGAGTCCGTCTGCCGATGCAGGGGACACGGGTTCATGCCCCGGTCCGGGAAGATCCCACATGCCGGGGAGCGGCTGGGCCCATGAGCCATGGCCGCTGAGCCTGCGCTACGCAATGGGAGAGGCCGCAACAGTGAGAGGCCTGCGTACCGCAAAAAAAAAAAAAAAAAGAATTTAATGAGTTTGAATTTATGTGAACTGACAGAAGACCAGTTTGGCTAGAGCATAAAGGGAGGGGAAGGCTGGAGAGCTCAGCAAAGGAAGCATCATGTAGGATGTCAGTAAGGAGTTTAGACTTTATTCTAATTGCAGTAGGGAGGCATTGTGGAATTCTGAAGAGAGGAAACATGATCCAGTTTAAAATACTAAAAGATCACTCTGGGTCCCTCTGTAGATTGGATTGAAGGGGGCAAGAGTGGAGAAAAGAGAAACAATTAAGACATTATGGTAGTCCAGAAGAGAGATAATGGTGGTACGTGCCGGGCTGGTGGCACTGGCAATAAAAATAAATTGACAAAATATTTGTAGTGGAACTGGCAGGACTTGGTGATAGATGGGATGTGGAAGGTGAGAGAGACAAAGGGGTCAAAATGGATTTTTCTGGGTTTTGGTATAGAAACTAGATGGGCAGAGATTCCATTTACTGAGAAAGGGGAAACTGGAGGAGGAACAGGTTTGGAGAGGGGATCGGAGGATCTTAAGACTTTCAGTTTGGACATGCTAGGTTTCTGAGAGAACCAGTTTGAGATGCCAGGTAGGTAACTAAATGTATGAGACGAGATCAGAGATGAGGTCTTGGTTGGAGGTATGAATTTGGGAGTCATCAGCATACAGATAGAATTTAAAGCCATGGGACTGGATGAGATCCCCTGTGAGGAAATTGTAGCTAGAGACAAGAAGAAAGGCAGGGGGAAGCCTTGAATTGAATACGATTTAATAAGGAAGAAGGAGTCAGTGAGAGAATGGAGAAAGGCGAGTGGAGTGGGAGAACAAACAGTAGTATGATGCTGAGGAAGCTAAGAGAGAAAGGTTAGTGTTTCATGGAGAAATATTTGAATGCTACTGGGAAGCTGAGTATGAGAAAGAGAATTCTGTCCATTGGATTTAGTAACATGGCGTAATGTGGATAGAACCCAGACTGATGGAAGAAAGAACACGAAGGGTGGGAGTGGAGATGGTGTATGTTGATATCTCTTTTGTGAAATTATGTTAAAAAACAGAAATGAAGGTGTTCTAGAAAGACATCAAAGGAAGCATAGCAGAGTTTTCTTCTTGTCTACCTCACACCCATTCTCTCCCTCCTTGTTAACTTTTTCTTGGGGCAGCAAACTCTTTAGTTAACAAACAGTGTTTCCTCCCTTGCTATGTGGGGAGCCAAGAAACATAAGGGACTGACTCAGCTACCTTTCCCCCTTCTTCTCCTTAGGTGGCAGATAAGAGGGTGGGAACTACACTGGCCATTTTGCAACCATGAGAAGAACCTGAAAATAGAAACCCCTGTTAAGGAAGTGGAACAGCTAGATGGGGCAGCAGACTGCGGCATCAAGAATATTTTCGGATCTGAGAGATACCAGAGTATGCTTGCATGCTGGTATGAGCCATCGAGGAGAGAGATGGGTGGAGAAGAGCCCAGGGGATAATGACAGGACTGCAGCTCTTAAAAAGGCATGCAGAGAGTGAGCGTGGGTGTCTGTTGATGAATTGGCCTTTGATAGGCTTCTGCAGAGGGTTTAGGACACCTCCCAACGTTCTTTCCTGAGGAAACTTTCTCCAGCAACTCTGACATTCCATTGCTCTTTCCATCCTTCATCCTTTTCCCTATGGACTAGAGTCACCTGTCTCTTCCTTCCTAAATTCATTCCCCATGCTGCTGCCAGAGTGAATATTCCAAACTGCAAATATGACTTTAGAAGACTGTGTAGCTCCTTGTCATCGACAGGATGAAGCTGTACTCACTTGCCTCACATTTAAGACATTCTCTTTCTAAGACAAATACCATATGATTTCATTTACATGTGGGATCTAAAATATGACACAAATGAACGTATCTACGAAAGAGAAACAGACTCGCAGACATAGGGAACAGACTTGTGGTTGCCAAGGGGGGAGGAATGTAGGGGAGGGATGGATTGGGAGTTTGGGATTAGCAGAGGCAAAAGATTATATATAGAATGGTTAAACAACAAGGTCCTACTGTATAGCACAGGGAACTACATTCAATATCCTGTGATATACCATAATGGAAAAGAATATAAAAAAGAATGTATATATATATGTATAACTGAGCCACACATATACAGCAGAAATTAACACAACATTGTAAATCCACTATACTTCAATTAAAAAAAAAAAGTCATTCTCTTTCTGGCTCTTCTTTCCAGCTTCCTATCTTCAACATTTCATTAACCACTCTGAGTACCAACAATGCCTGGTTATTGGCATTTCCCTAACGGTGCATTATCTTTCCCACATCTATACCTTTCTTCATGCCTTCTCCCTTTACTGATATCCTTCTTCCTTTCTCTTTCACTTACGTAGTTTCAAGGCACAGCTCAAATGCCAGCTGTGATGTGTCCAGAGGGAATTAGTTGTTCTTTCCTCTCATTCTTGCAAGAGCAGCTGTCCTCCTCTGCCCTTCAGACTGGTGATATAGCTTTTCCTGTTGGCCCCCTCCCACTGGATTGTAAGCTCTTGAGGCTAGAGGCCCTGACTGATTGATCTTTTTTTTTTTTTTTTAACATTTTTATTGGAGTAAAATTGCTTTACAATGATGTGTTAGTTTCTGCTTTATAACAAAGTGAATCAGTTATACATACACAAATATCCCCATATCTCTTCGCTTTTGCGTCTACCTCCCTCCCACCCTCCCTATCCCACCCCTCTAGGTGGTCACAAAGCACCGAGCTGATCTCCCTGTGCTATGCAGCTGCTTCCCACTAGCTATCTACCTTACGTTTGGTAGTGTATACATGTCCATGCCTCTCTCTCACTTCGTCCCAGCTTACCCTTCCCCCTCCCTGTGTCCTCAAGTCCATTCTCTACATCTGCATCTTTATTCCTGTCCTGCTCCTACATTCTTCAGAACCATATATATATATATATATATATAGTTGTTGTTGTTGTTGTTCCATATATCTGTGTTAGCATACTGGATTTGTTTTTCTTTCTGACTTACTTCACTCTGTAGGACAGACTCTAGGTCTATCCACCTCACTACAAATAACTCAATTTCATTTCTTTTTTTGGCTGAGTAATATTCCATTGTATATGTGTGCCACATCTTTATCCATTCATCTGTCGACGAACACTTAGGTTGCTTCCATGTGCTGCAATGAACATTGTGGTACATGACTCTTTTTGAATTATGGTTTTCTCAGGGTATATGCCCAATAGTGGGATTGCTGGGTCACATGGTAGTTCTATTTTTAGTTTTTTGAGGAACCTCCATACTGTTCTCCATAGTGGCTGTTATCAATTTACATTCCCACCAAGAGTGCAAGAGGGTTCCCTTTTCTCCACACCCTCTCCAGCATTTATTGCTTGTAGATTTTTTGATGATGGCCATTCTGACTGGTGCGAGGTGATACCTCATTGTAGTTTTGATCTGCATTTCTCTAATGATTAGTGATGTTGAGCATTCTTTCATGTGTTTGTTGGCAATCTGTATATCTTCTTTGGAGAAATGTCTATTTAGGTCTTCTGCCCATTTTTCGATTGGGTTGTTTGTTTTTTTGATGTTGAGCTGCTTGTATATTTTGTCAGTTGCTTCCTTTGCAAATTTTGTCTCCCATTCTGAGGGTTGTCTTTTCGTCTTGTTTATGGTTTCCTTTGCTGTGCAAAAGCTTTTAAGTTTCATTAGGTCCCGTTTATTTTCATTTTTACTTCCATTTCTCTAGGAGGTGGGTCAAAAAGGATCTTGCTATGATTTATGTCATAGAGTGTTCTATGTTTTCCTCTAAGAGTTTTATAGTGTCTTGCCTTACATTTAGATCTTTTATCCATTTTGAGTTTATTTTTGCGTATGGGGTTAGGGAGTGTTGTAATTTCATTCTTTTACATGTAGCTGTCCAGTTTTCTCAGCACCACTTACTGAAAAGGCTGTCCATTCTCCACTGTATATTCTTGCCTCCTTTATCAAAGATAGGGTGACCATATGTGCGTGGGTTTATCTCTGGGCTTCTGTCTTGTTCCATTGATCTATATTTCTGTTTTTGTGCCAGTACCACACTGTCTGGATTACTGTAGTTTTGTAGTATAGTCTGAAGTCCGGGAGCCTCATTCCTCTAGCTCTGTGTTTCTTTCTCAAGATTGCTTTGGCTATTCAGGGTTTTTTGTGTTTCCATACAAATTGTGAAATTTTTTGTTCTAGCTCTGTGAAAAATGTCATTGGTAGTTTCATAGGGATTGCATTGAATCTGTAGTTTACTTTGGGTAGTACAGTCATTTTCACAATATTCATTCTTCCAATCCAAGAACATGGTATATCTCTACATCTGTTTGTACCTCTTTAATTTCTTTGATCAGTGTCTTATAGTTTTCTGCATACAGGTCTTTTGTCTCCTTAGGTAGGTTTATTCCTAGGTATTTTATTCTTTTTCTTGCAGTGATAAAAGGGAGTGTTTCCTTAATTTCTCTTTCAGATTTTTCATCATTAGTGTATAAGAATGCAAGAGATTTCTGTGCATTAATCTTGTATCCTGCTACTTTACCAAATTCATTGATTAGCTCTAGTACTTTCCTGGTGGAGTCTTTAGGATTCTCTATGTATAGTATCATGTCATTTGCAAACAATGACAGCTTTACTTCTTCTTTTCTGATTTGTATTCTTTTATTTCTTTTTCTTCTCTGATTGCTGTGGCTAAAACTTCCAAAACTATGTTGAATAATAGTGGTGAGAGTGGGTAACCTTGTCTTGTTCCTGATCTTAGTGGAAATGGTTTCAGTTTTTCACCATTGAGGATGATGTTGGCTGTGGGTTTGTCATATACGGCCTTTATCATGTAGAGGAAAGTTCCCTCTCTGCCTCCTTTCTGGAGGGTTTTTACCATAAATCAGTGTTGAATTTTGTCAAAAGCTTTCTCTGCATCTATTGAGATGATCATATGGTTTATATCCTTCAATTTGTTAATACGGTGTATCACATTGATTGATTTGCATATATTGAAGAATCCTTGCATTCCTGGGATAAACCCCACTTGATCATGGTGTATGATCCTTTAATGTGCTGTTAGATTCTGTTTGCTAGTATTTTGTTGAGGATTTTTGAATCTATGTTCATCAGTGATATTGGTCTGCAGTTGTCTTTATTTGTGACATCTTTGTCTCGTTTTGGTATCAGGGTGATGGTGGCCTTGTAGAATGAGTTTTGGAGTGTTCCTCCCTCTGCTATATTTTGGAAGAGTTTGAGAAGGATAGTTGTTAGCTCTTCTCTAAATGTTTGAAAGAATTTGCCTGTGAAGCCATCTGGTCCTGGGCTTCTGTTTGTTGGAAGATTTTTAATCACAGTTTCAATTTCAGTACTTGTGATTGGTCCGTTCATATTTTCTATTTCTTCCTGGTCCAGTCTCGGAAGGTTATGAATTTCTAACAATTTGTCCATTTCTTCTAGGTTGTCCGTTTTATTGGCATATAGTTGCTTGTAGTAATTTCTCATGATCCTTTGTATTTCTGCAGTGTCAGTTGTTACTTCCCCTTTTTCATTTCTAATTCTCTTGATTTGAGTCTTCTCCATTTTCTTCATGATTAGCCTGGCTAATGGTTTATCAATTATGTATATCTTCTCAAAGAACCAGCTTTTAATTTTGATGATCTTTGCTCTCGTTTCCTTCATTTCTTTATCATTTATTTCTGATCTGATCTTTATGATTTCTTTTCTTCTGCTAACTTTGGGATTTTTTTGTTCTTCTTTCTCTAATTGCTTTAGGTGTAAGGTTAGGTTGTTTATTTGAGATGTTTCTTGTTTCTTAAGGTAGGATTGTATTGCTATAAACTTCCCTCTTAGAACTGCTTTTGCTGCATCCCATAAGTTTTGCGTCATCGTGTTTTCATTGTCATTTGTTTCTAGGTATTTTTTGATTTCCCCTTTGAATTTTTCAGTAATCTCTTGGTTATTAAGTAGTGTATTATTTAGGTTCCATGTGTTTGTAATTTTTACAGATTTTTTTCCTGTAATTGATATCTAGTCTCATAGCGTTGTGGTCAGAAAAGCTATCTGATATGGTTTCAATTTTCTTAAATTTACCAAGGCTTGATTTGTGACCCAAGATATGATTTATCCTGGAGAATGTTCCATGAGCACTTGAGAAGAAAGTGTATTCTGTTGTTTTTGGACGGAATGTCCTTTAAATATAAATTAAGTCCATCTTGTTTAATGTATCATTTAAAGCTTGTGTTTCCTTATTTATTTTCATTTTGGATGATTTGTCCATTGGTGAAAGTGGGATGTTAAAGTCCCCTAAAAGTCCCCTACTATGATTGTGTTACTGTAAATTTCCCCTTTTATGGCTGTTAGTATTTGTCTTATGTATTGAGGTGGTCCTATGTTGGGTGCATAAATATTTACAGTTGTTACATCTTCTTCTTGGATTGATCCCTTGATCATTATGTAGTGTCCTTCTTTTTCTCTTGTAATAGTCTTTAAAGTCTATTTTGTCTGATATAAGAATTGCTACTCCAGCTTTCTTTTGATTTCCATTTGCATGGAATATCTTTTTCTATCCTCTCACTTTCAGTCTGTATGTGTCCTTAGGTCTGAAGTGGGTCTCTTGTAGACAGCATATATACAGGTCTTGTTTTTGTATCCTTTCAGCCAGTGTATGTCTTTTGGTTGGAGCATTTAATCCATTTACATTTAAGGTAATTATCGATATGTATGTTCCTATTATCATTTTCTTAACTGTTTTGGGTTTGTTACTGTAGGTCTTTTCCTTCTCTTGTGTTTCCTGCCTAAAGAAGTTCCTTTAGCATTTGTTGCAAAGCTGGTTTGGTGGTGCTGAATTTTCTTGGCTTTTGCTTGTCTGTAAAGGTTTTAATTTCTCTGTCAAATCTTAATGAGAGCCTTGCTGGATAGAGTAATCTTGGTTTTTCCCTTTCATCACTTTAAATATGTCCTGCCAGTTCCTTCTGGTTTGCAGAGTTTCTTCTGAAAGATCAGCTGTTAATGTTATTGAGATTCTCTTATATGTTATTTGTTGTTTTTCCCTTGCTGCTTTTAATATGTTTTCTTTGTATTTAACTTCTGATAGTTTGATTAATATGTGTCTTGGCATGTTTCTCCTTGGATTTGTCCTGTATGGGACTCTCCATTCTTCCTGGACTTGATTATTTCCTTTCCCATATTAGGGAAGTTTTCAACTATAATCTCTTCAAATATTTTCTCAGTCCCTTTCTTTTTCTCTTCTTCTTCTCGGACCCCTATAATTCAAATGTTGGTGTGTTTAATATTATCCCAGAGGTCTCTGAGACTGTCCTCAATTCTTTTCATTCTTTTTTCTTTATTCTGCTCTGCAGTAGTTATTTCCACTATTTTATCTTCCAGGTCACTTATCTGTTCTTCTGCCTCAGTTAGTCTGCTATTGATTGCTTCTAGAGAATTTTTAATTTCATTTATTGTGATGTTCATGACTGTTTGTTCGCTCTTTTCTTCTTCTAGGTCCTTGTTAAATGTTTCTTGTATTTTCTCCATTTCCAAGAATTTGGATCATCTTTACTATCATTTTTCTGAATTCTTTTTTAGGTAGACTGCGTATTTCTTATTCATTTGTTAGGTCTGGTGGGTTTTTACCTTGCTCCTTTATCTGCTGTGTGTTTCTTTGTCTTCTCATTTTGCTTAACTTACTGTGTTTGGGGTCTCCTTTTCGCAGGCTGCAGGTTCGTAGTTCCCATTGTTTTTGGTGTCTGCTCCCAGTGGCTAAGGTTGGTTCAGTGGATTGTGTAGGCTTTTGGTGGAGGGGACTAGTGCCTGTGTTCTGGTGGATGAGGCTGGATCTTGTCTTTCTGATGGGCAGGTCCACGTCCGGTGGTGTGTTTTGGGGTTTCTGTGACTTTATTATGATTTTAGGCAGCCTCTCTGCTAATGGGTGGGATTGTGTTCCTGTCTTGCTAGTTGTTTGGCATAGGATGTCCAGCACTGTAGCTTGCTGGTCGTTGAGTGGAGCTGGGTCTTGGCATTGAGATGGAGATCACTGGGAGATTTTCGCCTTTTTGATATTATGTGGAGCTGGGAGGTCTCTGGTGGACCAACATCCTGAACTTGGCTCTCCCACCTCAGAGGAACAGCCCTTATGCCTGGCTGGAGCACCAAGAGCCTGTCACCCACATGGCTCAGAATGAAAGGAAGAAAAGGAAGGAAGGAAGGAAGGAAGGAAGAAAAATAAAATAGTACTAAATTTTTTTAAAGTTATTAAAATAAAAAACAAAAAATCATTATTAAAAATTTTTTTAAGTAATTTAAAAAGAAAGAAAGAAAGAACAACCAAACCAAAAAACAAATTCACCAATGATAACAAGCACTGAAAACTATACCAAAAAAAAAAAAAAACCGGACAGAGAGAACCCTAGGACAAATGGTAAAAGCAAAGCTATATAGACAAAATCACACAGAGAAGGATACACATACACACTCACAAAAAGAGAAAAAGGGAAAAATATATATATATGTCGTTGCTCCCAAAGTCCATCTCCTCAATTTGGGAAGATTCGTCGTCTATTCAGGTACTCCACAGATGCAGGGTACATTAAGTTGATTGTGGAGATTTAATCCGCTGCTCCTGAGGCTGCTGGGAGAGATTTCCCTTTCTCTCCTTTGTTCGCACGCCTCCCAGGGTTCAGCTTGGGATTTGGACCCGCCTCTGTGTGTAGGTCGCCTGAGGGTGTCTGTTCTTTGCTCAGACAGGACGGGGTTAAAGGAGCCACTGATTCGGGGGCTTCACAGCTCTGTCCCACTGGTGCAGGTCCCGTCCCTATTCTTTTTTTTTTTTTTTTTTTGCGGTACGTGGGCCTCTCACTGTTGTGGCCTCTCCCATTGCGGAGCACAGGCTCCGGATGTGCAGGCTCAGCGGCCATGGCTCACGGGCCCAGCCGCTCCACGGCATGTGGGATCCTCCCGGACCGGGGCACGAACTCGCATCCCCTGCATCAGCAGGCGGACTCTCAACCACTGCGCCACCAGGGAAGCCCCTGTCCCTATTCTTTTGTTTCTGTTTTTTCTTTTTTCTTTTGCCCTACCCAGGTACGTGGGGGGTTTCTTGCCTTTTGGGAGGTCTGAGGTCTTCTGCCAGCGTTCAGTAGGTGTTCTGTAGGACACCTACAGAACACCTGTAGTAGTGTTCTGTAGGTTGTTCCACATGTAGATGTATTTCTGATGTATCTGTGGGGAGGAAGGTGATCTCCGCGTCTTACTCTTCCGCCATCTTGAAGCTCCTCCTCCTGATTCATCTTTGTAGTCTTGCTCCTCTCCATTCTGCTCAATAAATATTTGTTGAATGAATGATTGCTTTCTGGACCAAGCCTCCCTGTTTACTAAGAGGAAAGCTGTGAACATCTGTTGTGTTGCCTGTTGAGCATCCCTTCCCTCTTTCTATTAACAGTATCCTTCCTTCCTTGAGAGCCTGGAGCTCTTCCATTCCCACCAGCTGGAGTCCTCTCCCCACCCCCACCCCAGGCTCCTGCTGCGGCTCCTCTGTGAGCTGCCCAGGGGTCTTCCATTAACACTTCTTTTCTTGACTAAGTTGGCTGGAATTTATGGGTCAGAGAGACCACATGAAATATAACTTTATTTTAGGACAATATTGAAGAGTTAGTCCCTTGCAATACTTTCAACAATTCCCTTTAAATAAGGCTTACTCTTCTTAGGTAAAAAAATCTGTTGCTCAGACTTCTGACCACAGTCCTGCTCCGCTCCAAGATGGCTCTCAGGTGAGTGGGTTGTGGCTTACTCTGTCCTCTTTGCAGGTAGAAGGAAAGGGTTCTTTGGGTTCACGTGATATTCTCTGGCCTCCCTGGTCTCCACAGCAGCATCTCTTGTTTCCATGACAGTGTTCCTTGCCCACTAGAGGGATGCTTGCCCTGCTGGCATCTGTGTCTGAAGCCAAAGCTGGCATTGCTTGTAATCTGGTTTTGCAAGGCTTGGCAGAGGCTGCAGTACTTCCTAGTTGCCACACTCACCTCATCACTGATGGCTCTAAAACCTTCGCATATCCTCCATTGGCTTCTGGTTGGGGTGAGATCGGATGTGGGGTGGGGTTCATCTTTCTCTGCTGAATCACCCCTGACCACAGTTGGTTGGAAAGCAGGCTCTCAGACTCAGCTACCTCCTGCTTCCCCATTTCAGGGTTCAGTGGAAGCTCCTGTGTTCCAACAAATCCCATGGGAAGAGAGAGCAGCTAGAGAGAGGCTGTAGCATTGAGCTTCTTTCACGTGGCCAATCCCCAAATTCTTATGGACATGTCAGGGAACCTGGCCCACCAGGCAACCTCCTCCCAGGGTCCCAAATAGGGAGTGGGCCAGGAACCCTCTGCCCTAATTATTCTCTTCAACTTGTCAGGGTTGCAGCCCGGGCAGAGGAATGGAGCACAGTTTGTCTACCTCTCCAACTCTGTTTCTTCTCTTCTGCCTTCAGCCCACCCTCTGTCTTCAATATAACCTTGGATTATAAAGGATGGGCTTCACTTTTGCTTCTATCTTATATTCTGTCTTTTCTGCTTGTAGTTTTATGGCTATCTTATTTACACCATGGGAAAAATTCTATATCAAGCTGACATGTGAAATGGGGACAGGGGCTTCCCTGGTGGTATAGTGGTTAAGAATTGCCTGCTAACGCAGGGGACACAGGTTTGAGCCCTGGTCCGGGAAGATCCCACATGCTGCAGAGCAACTAAGCCCATGTGCCACAACTACTGAGCCTATGCTCTAGAGCCCACAACTATTTAGCCTGCATGCCACAACTACTGAAGCCTGCGTGTCTAGAGCCCGTGCTCCGCAACAAGAGAAGCCACCGCAGCGAGAAGCCTGCACACCTCAACGAAGAGTAGCTCCCGCTCACTGCAACTAGAGAAAGCCTGCGTGTAGCAACGAAGACCCAATGCAGCCAAAAATAAATACATAAAAGAAATTTATATAAAAGAAAGGGAACAAAATAAATTTAGACTTTATTGCCTTGCCTTATAATGTCAGCAGCTGACTGTTACCTTTCTCTGCATTCCTTCTTTAAGGATTCAATTTTCCCTCTGTCTACCCCACCCCTCACCAGCTGCCAAGAAAGGTGAGTAACTTGGCTGACTATGGAGAAAATCGGGTCATGTGCATGTAAATCTACGTTTGTATTTCTCAGATTATTTCCTTTATACCTTTGACTAAAGAACCCTAGCTGATATAAGCAGCGTGATACACCATTCACAATTTGCCTGTGGATAATTTAATCTTTCCTTTTTGCTAAGGCCTTTCCAAGAATTACCCAAAAGAGAGTTGATCAAGAGTATGAGAAACAGATGGGACCATCACACTGGGAGCAGGAGACTCAAGTCAGGTTTGGTGAGCAGAAGCTAATCTCTTCTGATTCCATGAAGTGATGCAAAACACCCTGGAACCCAGATGCCAACTGTGGAGACTGTGGGAAGCAGGGGCAAGAGATCTGACAATTCTAAACCACTGGATAAATCACTGCATTTGACTGAGCTTAAACATGATTAGGATGTGAGGCAAGTTGAGGGCTCAGAGTTAATACATTAAAATGGTAATAGATAAGCAAAGAAAGAAACGACCTGAATCCTCACATTTTTGACTGTGAAAATTATATCTCTCATATGAGGTTGGATTTGTTGCCCTTTCAATCAGTTACTCACTATGTTTCCATGCTTTGGATGTGGGAAATACTGGAAGAATTATAATGAAGATGTTTATCATCAAGTTTGGGAAGAAGTAGGAGACTAAGTTAATTAAGAGACTATTAAAAGCCAAAATGTGAAAGATCTGAAGGTTCTTTAGGACTTCCCCCAAGCAGAGGGTCCCACCCTGGATCAGTTAGTCCAAATGAAATAAAGATAGGAAAAATGACTGGCATTGGGTTTCCCACTGTGGGGGTAGGAGGTTACAGACAAGCAAGGGGAGGAGGCTAGAATGATCTATGTGGTAATGGATTAGAGTGGAGACATCAGTATGAACTCATGTTTAGCTTAATAGAGAGGTGATTACATTTAGAAACATTTTAGGTATGTATATTATACAAGTTAATACATACACATTTATGTCCTTGTTCTGGCAGCCTGGGAAATGACACCTCAGTAGCCGTGAGAGCATCTAACCCCTAGATCTCAGGTTTCTTTCCCCCACCTTCAATATATGCTTATTTATGAAATTAAGAGCAAAATATGTACATACACAAAACACTCAGAGACACCAAAGAACCCTAAGGCCTCAGATTAAATACACCCCCAACCGCAAGCAGGGGTTCATAGAAACAGTAAGCCAAACGCCCTCACCCTCCCATATTCAGAACTGATTCACGCGGGAGAAGGCAGATGAGGGCAGGGAAGAGGGAAGGCGAGAATCCGCCCACGGGCAGAAGAAAGTCACACCCCTTGCGGCACTCACCCCAAACTTTTCCTATAAAAATTTCCCCCAAAAAACCATCAGGGAGTTTGGGGTTTCTGAGCACGAGCCATCCTGTACCCTTGCTTGGCTCTGCAATAAACCAGAGTCTGCTCCAAACTCTGATGTTTCTGTTTCTTTGATCTGATTGTGCATCAGGCCCGCGGAATACTCCACAGAGGCCACGAGCAGAGCCGCCGCGAGGCCCAGAGGCGGGGGCAGAGGAGAGGCCTTCCCCAGGCTGCCCTGGCTCCGGCTCCCCCTCCCCCCACCAACACTGCCTCAGACACAAAGCCGGTACTAGGCCTCACAGTGTTTCCTCACCTCTCCAGGTCCCAGCCAGTGGCCTGGGGGCTTTGGCAGACCCTGGTGATGCCCCCGAGGCTCCCTGAGGCTTCCTCTCTCCGATGGCTCAGCACTTCTCTCACCTTTCACTCCTGACGCCTTTCTCGCCAGTACCTTGAGCTTAGGCCTAGAAACCACCCCCTGCCACTCTCGGATCCTCACCAGGCGCCGGCAACACCTCCTGGCGAGATCTCAGTTCCTAATACCAATCTCCAGTGAAAGGAACCAGGGTGCCTTGGAGAAATGGCTCGTTCTAGGATTCAGGCAGGAAATCTACAAAATGAGCCTGAATCTCTTGTAGAGCCAGAAAGTAAGAAAGTGCTCAAAAAACATCCACAATGACGTGGGTATGCCAGAGGAACGCAGGAGCCAAATGAACACGCTCCCAAGGCCGAACCTGAAGCAATCTGAGTAACAAAACAAAGTGTTATTGGATTATAACCAAAAATTTAGAATATCTACTAGTCTCTGCTGATAGAAACAAATTATTGACTAAATAAACGGGGGAGAATAGACAAATCTCCTGTGCTCCTTAGCCCTCAAGGACTTGAAGCATAACTCCCTTCTAATTAAGGGCAGGCTGTGTCCAGTGACTTCCTTCCAAAGAATGCAGCATGAAAAGGGGGATGAAAGTAACTTCACAGCAGAAAAACTTGAAAAAGCCTACCTCAGCCAGGTGGACAAGGTCAACATCAACAGTGATTAAGTCATGCACCCTTAATCCGCTGTAATGAGAATGGCTCTTCAGCTCTGTGAGCATCCTTCCAAAAACTCATAATCCCAGTTGAATCATGAGAAAACATCAGATGAATCCCAAGTGAGGGACATTCTATAAAATACCTGATCACTCCTCAAAACAGTCACAAAAACAAGATAAGTCTGAGGAACTGTCACAGCCAAGAAGACAGGAGACACGATGATGAAATGTTAATATGGTGTCCTGGATGGAATCCAGGAAGAGAAAAAGGTAAAAACTAAGGCAATCTGAATACAGTACGGTCTTCAGTTAACAACATATCAACATCAGCCCATTGATTGTGACAAGTAGTTATGGGCTGCACCCTGCAGGCCTACACGGCCTGCACTTGCCCAGCTTTAAGACCAAAGAAAGAGCCCAGAGTCAGCAACAGAGATATCAATGGTTAATGGATACGGTGCTTACCTGCCCGGAGAAAGGCCCTGGAGTGACACCCAACTGTGTGCAGCTATCAGCGGGGAGGACATGGCGGCAGGCTTTGCTCCTGGGGGTGGGGGAAGGGGAGGTTGCCAGTTATAGCTTGGCTCATTAGTTACCAGGGAAACTAGCAGAGGGGCACGCCCCTCACCGCCCCTTTGATAAGAACAATCATCAGCTGAGGCAGGGGCAAGCTTGTAGCAAGGTGAGTCAGGTGCATAGGCTGTAGGTGAAGCAGGGACTGGTGAAGCAGGGAATGGACAGAGAGCAAGCAAACAGCCATCCTGAGTGGCCTGACCATAGAGTAGTTAATAGAGGGAATTGGCTGGAGAGTATATGGGAATTCTCTGTACTATATTTGGAATTTTCCTGTAAATCTAAAACTATTCTAAAATAAAGAGTTTATTTTAAAATGACTGGCATTGCAACATGTGGCAGGGTGGGAAAAAATTACTGCTAAACTGGAATAATTTTTTGTCTTTCTCATGTGATAACCAGGGATGTTTCTTTGCCTTTTGACAGTGACTCATTCCGAGCTTGGAGCTCAGGGGCCGGTGACCCAGGTAGGAAGCAGATGGCTGTCTGCTTGTCCATCAGGCCAGCCTTCTGGGCCTTTACTTGGTAATCACTGCTCCAAAGCAGATCCTTAATTAGCATTAATGAAGCTTGTCTGGTGTAGCAGTAAAGGACACTGAATGAGGGAGGCTAAAGCCTGAGCTCGAGACCCAGCTCCGCCACCAGCCGTGCGACCTTGGGGGAGTCTCTTCTTCCTGCAACCCTGATTTATTCGCCTCTAAGATGGAGAAGCAAATGGCCTTGTCTCTTTCACAGGGTATGAGGACCAATGAATAAACAGACTCTCAAATGTCTAACAGCGTCAAATTTCTATCAGTAGGATTTGCTGATAGCACAGGGTGATACTTGGCCACATCATTGTTGGGGGAACCACTGACTGAAACCGCCCCCCACTAGCCAGGCAAGATGGTAACCACTTGCATGAGTTATGTTACAACAGGGGGTCCTGGTAAGGAACGCGGAACTAACAAGTAACCACCGACCGGAAGAACGAGGGAAAGGTCAAAAGGAGAGAGGAGGGCTTCCCTGGTGGCGCAGTGGTTGAGAGTCTACCTGCCGATGCAGGGGACGCGGGTTCGTGCCCCGGTCTGGGAAGATCCCGCATGCCGCGGGGCGGCTGGGCCCGTGAGCCATGGCCGCTGAGCCTGCGCGTCCGGAGCCTGTGCTCCGCAACGGGAGAGCTCACAACAGTGAGAGGCCCGCGTACCGCAAAAAAAAAAGGAGAGAGGAGATGCCAGTCCATATGTTCTACCAACCTCCCAGAATCCTTCTGAATGATGCGTGTGCCACCAGGAAGGGCCCTGAGTCAGAACGATTGGCCAGAGACAACCCGGAAACTAACCCGACAACCCGGAAACTAACCCGATTCCCATAAATCCCGAGATTGTGAACCACGTGGCAGAGCAGTTCCCCTGGGCTCCCTTACTCTCCTGCTCTTCACCCAGCTGCCCCTTCTCAATAAAGTCTCTTGCTTTGTCAGCATGTTTGTCTCCTCGGACAATTCATTTCTGAGTGTTAGGCAAGAGCCCACTCTCAGGCCCTGGAAGGGGTCACCCTTCCTGCAACATCATAAGAGAGATTCAGCAATGAACAGTGAGGCCAAACAAACTGCAACGTCGGAGTTTGGAGCAGAGAAATGTTTATGGGATGGCGAAGCAAAGAGAACAGGTGGCTCCTGCTCAAAACCCCCAGAACTCCCTGATGGTTTTCAGGGAGAAATTTTTATAGGCAAAATTTGGGGTGAGGGCTGCAGGATGTGTGACTTTCTTCTGATTGGTCAGTGGTGAGGTAATAAGGTGGTGCTCCAGGAATCTTGTGCTCAGCCTGAAGTTACCATCCTCCACCTGGTTGGGGGTCTTCGTTCTTGCAGAAGAACTCAAAGATATTGTTACATATATCCCTTGAGGAGGCACCAGGATCCTGCTTTAATTGCTGCACTATGGTTTCTTGACCATTCCTCCTTGGTTTCTGCATTCCCTATTGCCCTGATTAGTAGCTGTCTGGATCTGCCCTTCGGAACTCAGGGAAGGTCTAGGAGGCTGAAGGCTTCATCCTGCAAATAAGAAATGGAGAACCTGGAAAGGCTTTTGTGCCCAGGAGGGCCCCAAAAGGTGCTGCTTGGTTTCACTTGCAGCTATGAGAAACAAGCATTCTGATTCGAATTTCTGGGTGTTTGTATCCTGTGGTAACATTAAAATAATCATGCAAATCTGAAAAAAAAAAAAAAGAAGGTAATAGCAGAAACAGGACTTATTTATCTCATAGGTTTAGGCTGCATATTTACTCTTTTTTTTTTTTAAAAAAAGTTGAGTTTAACTTGCTTTTAGTTTTTATAGAATTTTTTTTTTTAGAATATTTTTGACTTAAGTCTCCAGGTCAGGAAACTACCACTTCCAAGGGAATAAAACCTTGCATGTGGTTCTAAGGAAAGTGTTTTAATGCCCCAAGTTGTAGTGACAGAAAAGAAGGCCTCATTGCACCATTTTACTTTGCAGCAGGTCTTTGATGCCTCAAATACTCAGTGTTACAAAGAAAACGGAAGCTCTCCAGCTCTACAGATTTCCCTAATGAGCGCGGGGATTGTCCTACGTCTTGACTACTTGTCCAAGTTGTTTCTTGCTTCCCGAAATTGTTGCCACCTATTAGGCATACCAGTTCTGGAATACCAACCTCCATATCTCACACTAATCTTACCTGCCCCTCGTCTCCCACCTGGCCAGCTAGCCTGTGCTAATTGTCATCTTAACTGGATATAGGTAAGCCAATCAGGTGGCCAATGTGATTGGATGGGGAGGTGTTTTGTGTGCATCTCAGCCTGTGGATAGTGATACTGTTGGCTCGAAATGCCTCTGGGCACTCACCTGGGCTCACAGGGAGCCCCTACAGATGTCTTCCTTTCCAGAGCCAATGCTGCGATTGGACTGGCCCTTGTGGCTTTTACTGTGATTGGAAAACACCCTTAGCAATAACCCCTTTGAAAGGACAAGATTTCTTACTCACAGATCCTGGAAAACACGTGGCATGCCTGGGGCCACACAGAGAGGCTGTGGATGTGGGGTGTGGCGATGGGGAGAGGGAGAGAGCCGGCGGGGGGTGGGGGAGGGGGGCAGAGAGAGAGAACCTGGCGTTCTGCTTTTATTGGAGTCGAGGGTGGGAGAGCTAGTGTTCCACAGGTTCACTCTTTATTGGTGAAATTTAATACCTAAGAGCCCGAATTAAAGTGAGGAAAGAGAAAAACAAGCAGTCAAAGGGTTAGTTATCAGAGTCAGCCAGAGAAGTCTAAAACGAAGGAAACTTCAGGGGTAGGCGGCCTGGCTCTTCCTCTAGTTGAGTCGCTGGCAGTGTGTTTATTGGAGATAGCTGGATGCCTGGGTAATCAAAAGCTTAATGTTAGGCACTTGCATTACAATTAAAAAAAAAACTCTCAGGGTTTACACCACAGGATGAAATATCTGGGGGTTGACAGATTCAGGAATGCTAGTGAAGAGACTCAGTTTTTTTTTTTTTTTTTTTTTTGCGGTATGCAGGCTTCTCACTGTTGTGGCCTCTCCCGTTGCGGAGCACAGGCTCCGGACGTGCAGGCTCAGCGGCCATGGCTCACGGGCCCAGCCGCTCCGCGGCATGTGGGATCCTCCCGAACCGGGGCACGAACCCGTGTCCCCTGCATCGGCAGGCGGACTCTCAACCACTGTGCCACCAGGGAAGCCCGAAGAGACTCAATTTTGACATAAAGGTTCTTCCCAGGGTGTGAGCAACAAGGGCAAATCATGAGCAGGTGTACGTTTGACTCCTAGATGTCAAGGTCTCTCTCCCAAAGTCTTTATGCACTCACTGGTCTGTTTTAGAGCTTCTGTGTTTTAATTCTCTCTCCTCTCTTTAAAAATGCCTCTGCTCCCAGGCCTGCATTCCTTTAGAAGACAGGTTGTGCCCTGTGCATTTGTTTTTTATTTCATCGTCTAGAGCCTGGCTCCAAGCAGGTGGTTACTGTTTGCCGACCAAATGTGTAAGGAATGACGGCAAGATAAATAACTAATAAAAAATGCCAGCTTCTTTGCAAACATTTTTCTTGTGGGGCATTTTAAATTAAGCAACTGCTAGCTCTTCCTTGCCTGAAATGTTCACTTAAATACTCCAGATTTTAATGTTGACTGACCCTAGGTTTAAAACATGGCCTATATCCTTATTACTTTATACCCTGAAGAATTTCAGGTAGTCAAAATCAAACCACCAGTTGTTAAGGAAAAGGATTGTGGATTTGAAGCCAGATTTGGTGGCTGTAGTCAATTAGAATGAGTAATATTATAAAAAGAAATTGGCTTGGAAAGACCAAAGGGAGAGATTTCCTTCACTGGGGGGTTATTCATACCAGAGCTGCTAGATGAGGGAGCACGTCGCACACAGTATTTCTGCTGAAAGGTTACTACTAAGACTAGTAAAGAAACAGGAGTGGCCCATGAAAAATCAAACAATCCAATTAGCATCTGTGGGGAAGGGGACTCTTCCTCCCTCCCCCACCAAGCCCTCTGGTGCCTTTTGGCTGGTTGAATTGAATAATTAAAAGGACATAAGGCAGATTAACAGGAGAAAATCAAATTGTATCACCTACACATGGGGAATTCACATAAGCATGAAGGATACCAAAGACAGTAAGGCAAGACAAAGCATATATGTCATTTCGGACTTAAGGAGAAGGATATAGGAGTCTGGGACTTCAAAGGGAAGCCCATACAACGTTGTTTTAAAATTTTTTTAATTAATTTTTATTGGAGGATAGTTGTTTTACCTAGAATCTTGAAAATAATCCAATAAAAGACTGAAAAATTAAATTCAAGATTTAGATTTTCTCTCATGAAGGATGTGGACCAGGGCTTTGGAAACGGAAAAGGTGTATGTTCACATTTGGAAAAAGCCATCAGTTCTTCAGTTTCTTTACTCTGATTTAGGCCTTGACTTAGATAGTGGTCATTTTTTAGTAGGTTTAGGTGGATGTTTCCAATTTCATTCCCTGTCTCAGTTGGGTGAAGAGGGACTATGCATTGGTTTGTGTGGCTCTGAAAGTAGGACCAGTGAGGAAAAGCTAGGAGGTGGCAGAGAAAAGGACTTAGTGGTTTGCGTTCTCCGCGGTGGCACCCCATCTTCAGCAGGAGAGGAGGCCCCTGGGAGCTGGCTGAGTGTGGGTCATGGCACTGTTTCTCAAAGTGTGACTGTGACTGACAGGAAGGAATACATTTTACACCTGACACAACATGAAACAATATTCATCCTTACTACACGTGTGGCACTCTATAGAGTTTCTGTTTCGTTGAAAAAAAGTGCTGGTTTATGACCCACTGGTGGGTGGTCAGTATCAGTGTGAAAAATGAGACTGAATTAGAGCCTGGTGACTCCAGTGTCAATATCACCTGGGAGCTTGTTAGAATCAGAATCTGCATCTAAGGCGATCTTACAGTGAAAGAGGAATCAAAGGTAACCACCGTGCATCTAAGGCGATCTTAAGTGAAAGAGGAATCAAAGGTAACCACCGTGATTCAACCCTATTTGTATTCCAGCACGCGGGAGTAAAGGGGATGGAGAGTGCAGGCACTTTTCACCGGTAGCTGACATCGTGGGAAAGCAGTGCTGAGTCAGGCATGGATTCCGTGTCTCTCAAGCGGGCTACAGTAAACGTTTTGACCTCAGGTCCAGCTGTGCCTGAGGGACCCCTGGGAGGTGAGAGAAAATGGCCCTGTGTCACATGGCAGGTGGCCAGGGGCTGGGCACTAAGCCCATCCCATAAATCAAGTTATCTGTTATTTCCCTTTTGTTATAGCCAATCTTTAGCAAAGTTTGCCTAAGTATTCCAGCTTTGTCCCAACTGTGCCAAGGGGGATTAGGGACAAGGTCTGGACTTGACAATTGGCTGTAACATTGGAAGGGGGAAAGGATCAGTTTCATGACTGCAGTAGTGCCTCCTGAGATGTCCCTAAGGGAAAGGTGAGTCACAGAGGACCACGACTGGGGTTATAAGACCCAGCGGCCCTGGGGCGTAGAAGACATTGTCCCCTGACAACTTCAGAGACTCTGGGTCTGGTTTGTGCCGAGAAAGCTGGTGACCCCTCTAAAATGTTCCTTATCTTTGTGCCCCACTGAGGCTTTGAAATTCTGTCGCTGGATGTTTAGTCTCAGAGTATCTACAAAACGTCCATGGTTGCATAGCTAGGCCCTCTTAGGTTCAAAGATGTGCAGTCTTTTCTAACTTTTGAGACTTCCAGAATGATCGTGTTTTAAAAATAGTTACAAAGGAACGAAATAGGACCCAAAGAAAAGTCAAAAGCTCTTCTAGCTTTTTTCCCCCTTGAATAAACACACCCATTATTGAGAGAAACTGGCTTTTTGTGTAGTGTTACCACTAATATTACACCTGATGAGACTGTGCAAATGTTAAAAATTGAGTAATTGTTGGAATGTGAGGCCTGCATTGGGCTTGCAGCCTCAGTCAATGTCTTCTGCTGCCTCTGATCTGCTCGGCTCACTGCCGCCAAGGACCATGGACAGAGGCGGGGCACCTGGTGGAGACTCCTGCCAGCACACTGTGCTGGCCAGGGCCGTATGACCAAGTCTGGCTTCCCCAGTGGCTAATCCAATTATGTGATAGTTTATCGTGAAGCAAAATGTACTTCAAAGTGATCACTTCAATGGTGAAATTTCAACCCTTCCAGGGGAGGAATTTGTTTTGGCCCCCCAGCTGTCAGACCTGTGCTGTCCGAATGTCTACATGCCAAGGAATATGTTTAACCTGGAGGGAAGAATCATCTGGCAGATTCAGGTTCTCAAGCCTGACATTTTTGGTATGCTCAGCTCTTTGGAGCTGGTATGTTTTTTGGCCCCACTACATATGGAAAATTGACACCTTCTTTCCCATTTATGCCTTTCTTGGCATCATTAGTATCAGACAAGAAAAAATTATTTCTCTCTATTCTTAGGACCTTCTGGAATCTCACAATTTTGAAACTGGAGAATTGATTTTTTTTTGAGGTAGATGTGAGGGTCTTTAAAAAACCTATCATTTGGGCTTCCCTGGTGGTGCAGTGGTTAAGAATCTGCCTGCCAATGCAGGGGATATGGGTTCGATCCCTGGTCCGGGATGATCCCACATGCCGTGGAGCAACTAAGCCCGTGCACCACAACTACTGAGCCTGGGCTCTAGAGCCCACGAACCACAGCTACTGAGCCCGCGTGCCACAACTACTGAGCCCGCACGCCTAGAGCCTGTGCTCCACAACAACGGAAGCCACCGCAATGAGAAGCCCGAGCACTGCAGTGAAGAATAGCCCTCACTTGCTGCAACTAGAGAAAGCCCGCGCGCAGCAACGAAGACCCAACAGAGCCAAAAATAAATAAATAAAATAAATTACCCCCCCCCCAAACCTATCATTTAATACCTTGTTCACCCTTGGCAAAATCCTGATTAAAAGCAGGCAAGATGGCAATCGAATATTCAAAAATATTCAAAAGCAGCACTTTCAGCTGCTCTAGGCAGTGCCAATATTTCTCAGAGCGAATCTACTCTAACTACACTTTAGTTCTAAAATCAGACAAGTCTGATAAAAATAGAAATGAATGATTCTATTCTTCGTGAAATAAGACAAATTATGCTTTGGGAGAAAATAATTTGCTATAAAGTATAAAATGTTTTAATATTTATATCTTATAATAAAACCATGACATGTTTATAAACACTCTATCAAGCATTTTTACAATGGGGCCGCCGCTGACAACTGGAAACGCAATAAATATGCAAAGACACACTGAGTATGAAATATACATCTTGATTTTATAATCGTGTGTGCTTTATTTTTTACACAAATGGAATGGAAGTGTCGAATATTTACACTTAACAGGAGTGTAAGCTGTGCAGTGTCTCTGTAAACTCCAGCCCAGGCAAGGAGTATGTTTCCCTCCCTCCCATCCGGCACTACAGCTCAATGGAGAAGCATCCTGTCAGAGAGAAGCACAAAACTGTCATATCGAAATCTCACGCATACAGCCTGGTGCACTCAGAAGTTAAGACACATTTAGGAAACACAGATTCAAAAAGGAGAGAAGAAAAGTTTGCCATCTCATTGGGAGTCAACCTTGTCATTTGGTAGTCTGTCCTCCTGAGTTGCTAGGGAGCTTCTGTAGTCTATCTTTTAGATGATCTTTGTCTAAATCATTCACCTTAGTTTATCCTCAGCTGCTACAAGAAACTGCACAGCTGTACAAGAAATGATTTCCGAAGCACAGTTTTCAGTGAGGAAGGATATTTACAGACTAAAGTGTGTGTGTGGGTTTCCATCCACATTCATTTGTACCCAATGTAGTATGTGTATACATGATAGACATACCACATATACCATACGTACAGAGAAGTAAAATGTATATCCACAGAATTCTGTAGGGAGTCCTCTTTCAAATCAGTTGTCATGGGAGGTACTCCACATACTCTAAGGGAAATGTCCCCTTTTGTCCTCTTTAGGAGCGACAGATTACTATGATAAACTTAGGAAGTAGCCTGAGTCTTTGACTTAAATATTTTTGTAGGAATTTAGGCAGGACCAAGACAGGAAAAAAGAGATGTAATTTCACCAGCAAGTCCATTCAATCTCACCAGAGCAATCACCAGCTGAAAAGCAGAGGGAGCTTCACATGAAAATAGGAAAAAGAAAGCTTATGAATGGAGAAAAAGTCTCTCTCCAAACCAAGGTGATGGCATGGCTTCCATGAGAAGGAAGAGGTTTGGTGTCAGAATAATTGCTGGGGCCAGAGTCTGCCTTTATTGAAAGGAAGTGTCCTCAGAGCCGTGGGATGGTGCTGGGAGCAGGCTCACTTTGGACCAGGCTTCAGGCAGAGGCACCCAGGTGCCGGCAGGGCCCAGAGCACGTGCATCATCACTGCCAGGGCAGCGGTGCAGGCTGGCTCAGTGAGGTGTGATGGAGCTGGCTCCAGTGCAGGACCTCATTCAGGCTCAGCTTTGCCTTCTGGGCTGCCTGGGTGAGACGGCGACCCAAAGAATTTGTGTCGTTAGTCCAGTGTATGGACTTGCTGTCTGAATCAGCCATGAGCCCTTTTAGGACGGAAATACTAAGGAGTGGGTTATGGGAGAGGAGATGATCAGAGATGTGAGAAGAGAAAGGACAGGAAAGGTGGAGGAAGAGGAAGAGGAAGGGGAGAGACTGAGAGTAAAAGAGAGATAGACAAAGAGACTGGGGATCAAAGGGGAGGGAGAAAAGAAGGAATGCGGGAGAAAGCCAACAACTCAGAGAAGACGGGAAGGAAGGATAAAAGGAGAGGTACACAGAAGAGAGCTGGAATGAGACAGAACTAGGAGGGGAAGAGCAGAGGGAAAGAATGAGGAGAAAGAAGAGGCAAGAGCCATAGGAGCGGGGAGCTTTTCCCTGGCTCGGAGTCCTGAAGGGCTGGCAGTAGGATCTAAGACAGCTCAGAGGCACCTGAGTGCAGGCTTCGTAAAGATGGGCGCACTCAACAGAGCGAACCCAAAAGCTTGGAGCCGGGAGAAAAAGCCTGCAAAGAAGTGGCCAACAAATTCTGTGGGAGGAGAGCAGAAAAACAAATGCCCCTGCAATTAGCTGACAAATGGGATTTTGATTTTGGTAAAGCTGAGACCCCCGTGGTGCTACACATTGTACCAGAGCATGAAAAATAGCACCAGTGAGACGATCTGGCACTTTTCCGAAAGGGCCCAGCATGTGAAGGTGACGTTGCGCCCCCAGCAAGCCTTCAGATTGGAGAGAGCTCTCGACAAAGTTTGCAGTGTTAGCACCAGTCTGGCCCCAGGCTCCAAGTGCATTTGCACCAGTTGTAATCTGGGTAACTTTCATGCCATTTCCACACAAGTCGTCAGATTTGCTGCAAAACACACTGGTTCACTGGAGCCGTAGAGACCTCAACATTGGGAAGCGCAAGACAACACAACAAATGGAGGTGTAAATTCTACAGGAAAAGACCCTCTCTCACCAATTGGCTTGGTGATTCTTCAAGCAAATATATATGTATATATATATTTATATAAATCTACATAAAAAAATCAGTGCAAATGCCAATTCTAATCAGAAGCATCTACACTAGGAAAATAAATAATTATATTACTACAAAACCAAGGGTTGGTGGGTTCAATCTGATTGTACTCAGCCACAGCAATACTTAAGATTAAATGGAAAGCACATCACATGACCCATGGAAACATCTATTCATTAGTGACAGTCCTTT
Organism: Pseudorca crassidens; assembly: GCF_039906515.1. Lineage (NCBI taxonomy): Eukaryota > Metazoa > Chordata > Mammalia > Artiodactyla > Delphinidae > Pseudorca > Pseudorca crassidens. The sequence continues at coordinate 61,442,510 of NC_090304.1, forward strand.
ACATAAATGGTTGCATGCTTAGTTGAGAAACCAAAGAAGTCATCATGGCGGCCTAAAAGTCGAGCTGGGATCAGGAATGGCATTCTGGTGGCAGAAAACTTCTGGGAGTAAGACTGATGAAAGCAGGCCTTGACCTGAAACTGGCGAATTGCAGACATGGACACATTTTTGACATTTTGAGTGCTCCAAGGAAGTCTTGGGAAATTTAACTTTCATCAGAGGGAAAAATGCACTGCTAGCTCTTCCATTGGTAAAGGTAGCCTCAAGACTATAGGTAGATGCATGACTTTGCATTTTTGTGTTTGTTTTGGTGACTGCAGCCGGGCAGACAGTGGTAGTTTAGTGTAAGACGAATAATGCTTGCTTTTGGAAAGAGACCCTCATTCTGAGCTCTGATGTTCTTACTGTGAAGAAGCCCCATCACTGCTGATGGCTGTCTCTTGCTCTCCCATCGCAGCCTGCATGCTGGTTTGCTGCACAGTGTGGCAGAATCCCTGCCAGGTCTGATGTACCCCAGAGATAAGGCGATGGGGCTTAGTTTGGGCATGTATACAACCCAGAGTTGAGTAGTTATTGAGATCACTGAAAAGTCTCTCTCTAAACGCCCTGGGCACAAGCAATGCTGATGTCACCAATGGCTCTAAAGTGGGATATAGGCTTCGGGAGGTTTCTTTTTGTAAATCATCATTATTATAATTGCTAAAAAATAAACTTGGTCCAGGCGCATCCCCCAAGAAAGGCAGTTCAGTTGGTTGAGCTCAAAGTCATTAATGGTCTTTCCTGATGGTTCTATCTCTTTGTCCGGTACACAGAAAAAAAAGTCTGTACCCCTCACGCCCCCCCAACCAGATGCTTCCCTTCTCTCTCTCTTCCTCAGAGAAATAGTGCATTTTGGGGCAGATCTCTCTATGGCTCTATACCTTCTCTGGCTATTACAAAACCCTCAGTTACTTGTGAAACAGACCAAAAAAAAGTCCTAATTATTCATGATGGCCAAAATACTAAATGATCCTTTAAGAACTGTATGTAAGTTAACTAGGAACAACATTATTCAACTATTTGCATGGCAGGCCCAGGTTGTTTGACAAGAGAAAAGCAAAAGCAAAAACTTCCCTTTACATCATTTGCATGAGTTTGTCTCTGAAAGCCATCAGCTTAAAAAAATGCATTAACCAAATGTCCTCCAAAAATATTCATGGGGGTAACTCATTAAGGGATGTGCTCCATGGGAGTGTATCACTAACGTGGAAGGGAGATCATGGGAGGTAAGTGAGGGAGAAGTCTTTGTCAGGCTTCAGAAGGAACTCAGATGCTCTCAATGGATCATTGGCAACAAAAGGGAGAGTGCAGCTTTCTGGTGTTGAATTGGACCATCTGCAGATAGTGCATACATTTAGTCTTTCAATGAATTAATCTTTACAAAATATTTCACAAAACTTCTTTAACCTATAGAAATTCATTTCTATACATTTAATATATTTTTATTATATAAATTATTCTCATCTTTAGTGCCTTCTTTAAGTTTATAAATGGCAAAATAGACGATAAACAATCATAAAGCTAACCCCAGGTGGAATCCCCTCCTCAGTGAGGTCAGTCCTCCACACACTCGCAAATTTTATGAAATGCTTGTCTTTGCAGATGCCAGGAAAAGAAACTACACACTTATCCTTCCCTGATATTATGCCGTCTCCAAAGGGACTCCTTTCTTTTTTTCCCTTCGTTCTTTCTTTTGCTTGTTAAGAAATCAAAGGAGGTGCATAGTTATAAAATTCGAAGTGTACCAATTACAGATGTGGGTAATGGGAAGGTTGGTGAAGTTCAAGTGCTGGCAACTTTTCTTTAAAGCAAAAAACACAGGGAGCTCAGCAGCTAAATCAGCTCTGGACATCTGCTGGGTGAGGAGGCTGCCCATCTCTTGGGCACAAAGCCCGTCAGAGGTTCATCCCTACCCCTGGCACTCTGAGCAAAGCAAAGCCTTCCCGCGTACTGCACTGTCTTTTCTGTCCCACCCTTTGGCCCCTCCTTCTCCTTCATGGCTTCACACAGTTTGTGTTGTACATTCATAAGAATTCACATTGACTGCAAAAACATAAATGCAACAGAAACATAAAAACCTCCAAGTAGTGTATTATATATATTTTGTTCTTCTAAATGCTCTTCTGTCATTGTTGGAGGTGCAGTGGCTAATTTATAACTTCTCCTTTGAGGGAATCCAGATGAAAGGCCCAGATTGCTCTTCAATAACAAGCTTGCATTGGTTATAGATATCTTCTAAGGTGTCACCTTGGACAATAGCTAGAACAAAAGCAAACACACTGGAGTTAGGAATCACTCGCTGGCTGGTGAAGAACCACCATCGATCATGCAGCAGAAGCTCAAAGAGTGACAGACAAACTCATCAGGAAGCTTAATATTACTTTTTATTAGTAAGAAAAAGCAGAAATTCACTTAAGCAAAGTCACAACAATGATTTAAAAAAATCCTTACAAGGCACGTCCTAGATTGGTAATAAATGCACCATGGGCTTCCTACTTTCTACATGTCGCTCTGTAGTTCTGCATAATGAATCATTCATTTATTTAAATTTTACGGGTGTGTACTCTGGGCCAGGCACTGAGCTAGGCACTGATCAATTTTCAGATTGAGAGCTCCCTGTTATCAAAGAAAGCCAGACTTATATTCTCCGTACTGTACTTATTTTGTAAGGGGCAGAAATTCAAATATTTTAGACACAGAGGAAATAATAAAGATTTTAGAAGAATCTTTAGTTAATCTCCTCAACCCCCAAAACCTTTAAAAGAAAACCCCATTCATTCTCCAAGTAATCTGGTAAATCGAGATTTTACCTTACAGGGCTGTTTGTAGTGAGAATACCTTATGGGCAACTACTCGTAAAAAACATAAAAATAGGAGGAAACAAACAAACTGTGTATTACCTAAAACACCAAGTCACTTACAGTAGATTTAAATACATTTTATTATCTCCTTTGAACAGCAGCTATCTTGTAGACAGATACCCCAAACACATCAGTCCTATCCGTATGACACTAGGGCTTAAAAATAAACTGTGACTGATACATGGTTTAGTTCTGCAAAAACAATCCTCAGAATGTATTGATTATGATATTTTATTCCTGAATATAAACCACTGGTCAAAATGTACATTGTTTTCATTTAAAAGAACATCTTGGATGTTCTTTTAGGATGAAACATAACTCATATCTTTGTTATTAACCAAAATTTTACTTAAGATTTACCCAATTCAACATATTTGCAAACTGCTAAGCCCATGGCATTTTCATATTCTGAGTGAGAGAAAAAAGAAAACACCAAACTTCATGCACGGTAACTCAGGAGGAAAGTCCTTGTTTTTAAACCATCAGTGGTAAGGCAAATTCCGTAAGTGTTTCATGAACGCATGTTAAGGATAAAGAACCCAGGACGTGATACCCAGGACAAACTATCCCCCCAAATTCATGTTTCCAAGGAAATATTTAAAAAGAAAAAAAAAGTTTTGCATTGAGACTTGACATGGAATTAATTGAAATACAGAAAGTGTTTCAACATTTTCTTCAAGTGCTGCTAATGGGGAGACAGACCCATAGGTCCCTGAAGCAAAGGACAGAGGCCCTGGGCTTGCTTCCCAAGAGTAACTGCTTTGGATGGTACACATTTTGAGCCTTAAAAGTTTCTTTTTCAAATTTTCTGATGATCTCAGGGAGAGAAGCTGAATGAGGTATTAATGCTTAAAATCTCCTTAATAGCAGGAGATAGCTCAGTGGCATCTGCCACTCACGGTTTCGGGTAGGGCCAGTGGGAACCTGGAAGCTGAATCCAGAGAAGAAAGAAACCAGAGTTTTGGATCAAATGGAAGTAGAAGGAAATAAGGGGTTTTTAGCAGGAAGGTCTTAGGGCCCAGGTACACCAGGCCCAGAGCCCTCTCTATACCAAATGTCAGACAATTTATCTCCTTTCTCACAGCACAAATGTAAATGCAGTTTTACCTGTAAAATATTCTCCAAATTCTTGTTCTAGCTTAATTGCACGGTCATAGGTTTTCTTGGCTTGTTCCTCTGTTAAACGCTTATTCATCTCCCTGGGAAAATGAGAGTTAGCTATTAGAACACAAAGGGAACATACCAAATCCTGAAACACTACAATGCATGGCGAAAATGAGTCCTGCAGGAAGCCTAGTGTAATCTTAGCAGCAGCAGTCTCCTATTCCTCTTTGCTGGAATATTTTCAGCCACTAAGACTCCCTCCCAGGGGGCTCACTCTCTCGGAGGGCAGTCTCTTGGTCCCACATGGGACTGAAGCAGGATCTGTTCCGTCATGATTTCCAGTCACTGGTTCTGTCCTCTGCAGCCCCGCAGAGTAGGACTGAACTTCCTTCCTCCATGTCAGGCCCTTGGGTTTTTAAGTCAAGTGCTGATGTGTCTCTCGAGGCTTCCGCTCTTCCAGCAAAAACTGTCCTGCTTCCTTCATCTATTCTCTCATTGGATATAATTTCCAAATCCTAACTTCCTGGCCACCCTTCTTTCCTTAGACTTTGTTCTCATCTATCTCAACCTCTTTTAAACATGGGATGTAGAATTGAACGCAATCTTCTAGGGTGGCCAGAGGGAGGAGAGGAGAGGAGATGGAGAGAAGGGAAGACACATCACAGCCTTTCAGAGCTCATTATATCTAAGAGAACAAGACTTGACTGTTCTCAGGTCCTGACCTCGCAGAAAGCTTTGATCTCTCGACTCTCCCATCCTCCCCAAGGGCTGCTGTTCATCTTCAGTGTGGGCAGGAGACATGTGGAGTGGAGAAAGAGACAGTGCTTCCAACGAATTATAGAAAATGTGACAGGCCCCTCAGGCGTGTGTATCTTTCAGGCCGAAAAAGCATTCTGTAGCTTGCACGGCTCAACTTCTGCAAACAGTGAGGCATGTCTATAGCAACAAGAGCCCTGAACTTCCTCTGTTTTTATAATCAGTGGAATTTCAAGGAGCTGCTAAAGATGGCTTGAATTAAAGATACAGAGAGAAAGGAACAATCAAAAGCGCTGGGACCAAAATATTTTCAAACAGACTCTAAGCAAGTCATATCAGATAGTGAGCCAGAGAGAGGAGCTTGGCAAGAAGGACTCTCCGATGCTTATTTTGTTTATTTTTGTTCGGACAGAAGAACGGGCTGTAAAGGAATTACGCTGGGCATTCTCTGTCCTTCTTTCTGTTAGTCTGTCAGCCACTGGTGTATCATTAACTGTATGTTAGTGCTGCTTAATCAATCGTAAGATTATTTAAATCCAATCTAGTCTCAAGGACAAATTGAGGAGGGAGGAAAAGGGAGAATAACCTAATCTATTGATTCCCAACCAGTGTCAGCTTTATCCTCTCATGTCCTCTAGGTGTTAACATTTTTTGCCAACCAAAGTGTACTTATTAAGTAAGAATTATTTTATCTTCCCATTTTTCTTAATCAAAGACTGACAATCATTGCCTCTGATCATCATAAGAATACCAGTGTGACTGTACTGATAAAAGTTCAGCTAAGAGCAAAGACAGTTTGGTTGGTCCATCGGGAGGCATCGCAGGTACAGGTAGAATTTTGAAGGCATTGCTGCTTTCGCATGTCACTTTAGGATGCCAGATATCTGGGTCTTGAGCATGTAGTCTCAGGTTAATTCCTTTTTCAGAGCAAGTAACTGAGGTCAGAAGTAGTAAAGGAACTTGCCTAAGGTAAAAGAGTGAATTTGATGTAAGAACTCAAAGGTTTTTTTTTTTTTTGAAACCAATTTTTAGTGAAATAGACTTTCCAGTATGCCAAGACTTTCTTTCAAAAGAGGCCCTTATTTAGAAAAACACAAAACAAAACTGAAGTCTGACACTAACACAATTCTGGACTTGATGTTGATGGCTGCAATATACAGAAGTGGGAGTTTCCTGAAGTCTTGTTGTTGAAGTAAACTCATCTTCAACTGAGGGATGGTATCTATAATTCTCTTCCTAAACAGCACTAGCCCTAGAAGCTTTGAGCGGCTGTCACTCTTGGGTGGCAGGAGATGCTGGGCTAAACCAAGGTATCTTCTCACAGAAAGAAAGTGTTTTGCTCCAGATGTCATGAAATCATGTAGTTCTGGTTCTTCTTTGACTTCCCTGGTCCATACTAGTCTGTCTTCTCTGAATTCCCTTTGCGTTTATTGTAGCAATACTGAATTTAGGATTTTATCCTCTAATACGTGAACTTGTTTTGTCTCCCTGCCCAATCTGCTAGTTCTTTGAGGGCGGAGACCATGGCTTCTTCACTAGCATGTGGCATGGAGCTGAGTCAACACTTAACTTACTGAATGAATAAGTGAACGAAGAAATGAAACAATGAATGACTGGAGAGCTAGACAAACATAATTATGATACAGTTGAAGACAGAAGTAAACACAGGCCATCATGGGAGCAAGAAGGTAAAAGCAGATTGGGGTGGAAGTGTGGGGAGCCACAGGAAAGCTTCTTATCGCCATGGGATGGGGGTGGGGAATAGAAGTCACATGGCAGGTACAATGTAAAAAAACACCTGTTTCATATACGCCCTTGATTTTATGCTCCTCTGAAGAGTCAGCTACGTATGTGCTAATAAGTGCTGTGGTTTGATGTGGATGATGCACTTGAGAATAATGTGTGTGATGATCTATCAGTGCCTAAATGTGGCAGCTGCCATGCTTTTGTTCCAGGTGACCTAGCCTTCACCCCTCCCTGCGGAATGGGCAATTCATGCCAGCTTTGCTCCTCAAGTAAAACCCTCAGAAAAAGAGTGAGCTAGAAAGGAAGCATCTAGCATTTCCTAATAAGATCACATTGGTTTGAATGTCACCGTTACGGTACTACACATATGGCTGCAGCAAATGATGTCAGAGTCACTGTCTCATTGTGGAGTCCAGCCTTCAGCAGGCTTGATTTTCCTTGATGATACATGGCCGTGACAGGGCCCTAAGGCAAAACTAAACAAGGCATCTCATAGTTGTGGAAAGCAGTAGACCTTCTCCTGCTGAGAACATCCCCCAGTGTTGCACTGAACCAAATGTGCAGCTGCGGTTTCTCCCTCAGGCCTCCCTTTCCCCGGAAGCCACTTATCCCATTGCATGTTTATGATGTGAAAACTTATTTTTCTATTTCTGAAACGGGCCTTTAAGATGCTGTTCCCAGGAGGTGGGGGCCATATTTCTATGCTTCTTATTAATGTTAGCAGTACTAGTAACATTTACGAGGCCCTTCTCAGATTATAAATCACTTTTACTCAAGGAAATTTGCGGTTGCTTAATTCACTTTGCTCAATGCCCAACACAGTAGCTTACAAGAGGAGGAATTTAATATGTACCATTAGGGATAATACTATCAACAACCATTATTTTATCTTCAACACATATTTTTCCACAGTGCTAGCTGTGGGCAAAGCTCTTTATGATATATAAAGAGGTATTAGTACATAATTAGTACCTAATTTAGGTATTAATACCTAAATTCATGGGGCAGAAGGTACTAAGAGTGACCTCCTGACTATTTTTTCATCCTGGTAAGAACTTTGTCCATCTTTTATTTATGGGAGTCTATTCTGCTTTTAAGATATATCTCTGGCAATTTCCCTAGAGATCGACTATGTATTTAACTTAATTCTCTTAGACTGCAATTCCAGCTACTGTCGCTTATTCCTTCTAGAGAAGGTGCCAAATAATTGGTCGATATCCTCTACAAGTAACTGCTTTCTCCTCTGGGATAAATGATTTCATTTTCTTTGGTCTTTCCATAAACACTGTTTTCTAGTACTTCGTGGTTCACTTCCGAACCCTGCCAAATGCTCTAATGTCTTGAGGCCCAAATGGAGGCATATTTGGGCAAAGCTCTTACAATGGACACAGTGGTATCATCTCTTGTGGCCTCTTGGAAATGGCACTGTTTACATGGTTTGTAATGATAAAATAGTCTTATTCCTCTTACAATAAAGTAACTTGAAATCTTTTATAGTAATAATAGCTACCATTTAGTGAGTGATTATTATATGCCAAAGACCATATGGAGAACTCTACATTCAAGACGCTGTTTAACCTTGACACTAGCTCTATGAGGTCTGCATCATCAATGTGCTTAGTTTAGAGGTGAGGAACTAAATCTTACAGATGTTAAGCAAATTGCCTGAGCTCACATAACTGAACAGTAGCAAAGGAAAGAACCAAGCCTAGCCTGATTAATTTTCAAGTCCCTGCTCTTAGCCTTTTTGCTCGGCTACTTTTATGGCTACTGCAGCGTCACTTTTGTATGAGAGTGGTCTACAAAATAATGCCACCAATTTGTATCAAATTGGCACAAAAAATATTGTTACTTTACAGCCAGATCATGAATATCTGCCCATTTTGTTTACTGATTTTTGCAGGAAGATATTTTACACATTCGCTTAAAGATAAAAAGAACAAAAAAATCCAAGTCATGCATTTTCCCCTTGTTTATAAACGTACACAGGTCTGGAGCTTTTAGTTAAGCTTGTAGATGTTTTACTGAAAGGCCACTAAGAAAACGCCCTATTAAGGATAGCGGTCTACATAACATGAGGTTTTAATTAAGAAACATGAGAATTCTATGCTATAACAACGTGAAATGCCAATGCAAAGAGCCTAAAATATTGTTTGCTCCCTCTATGAAAACCCACACATTTAAAAAAATTTACTAGTGGAACTGCTCTCCAAAGTAAGAGATAATTTAAAGAGGATTGCTTCCTATCATTTGGAAAGCAAAGCAAGATAAAACAAAAACAAACCAAACCAACCTACCTTCAAAACTGCAACACAAAATGAAAATATCACACACACAAAAACAACTTGTGCAATGAAAACAAAAATCAAGAAACATTAGTGAAGACATTTTAAGTAATTATTGACATTATGTCTCTAGTGGTTCAAAAGAACTTTCACCTATCATTAAAAAAGGCAATTCTTAAAAAAAAAAAATCAACAATGTCAGTTCCCATTTGTAAGCATTTATGACAAAGAGCTGTTAACAATTTGCTCTGTCGTACGGAACAGGGGGCTGGATGAAGGCCGCCGCTGTCTTCCACTTACATCAGAGGTTCCAGAGACTTGGGTTTAATGAAGATGGCAATGGGATAGAGCTGAGCAACTTGTAACCGCTTGATAGCATTTCCTGATACGTCAAGTATACAGTGTTTGCCCTGGAAGAAAGAGAAGAAAAATAATGGAGTTAATCCAGGAAGAATGATCATAATCAAACCAAAAGGAAAAAAAAAAGTAAGTATGTTTTAGAGGGAGGTAAAAGATACTGGATTTCAAATTTTGAAAAAGAATCACTGCAAAGCATAAACAAAAGTTGATATACAGGGTCATAACCAAATGTTTGCAATAATTTATATTTCATACTCCTTTACTAAGCGTCTGTCACTGGGATAGATATTTTACTTGTGTTATCTCCGTTAACTTTATTTCCTTAAATAAATACCTGATGCTCTGCACCAGGAAGCTGTGTAGCCATATGTAATATGACTGAGTCCACTCTCATGAAACGCTCATAAACCATATCTGAAAACAACTGTCAAAAAGAAATTCCCAAATTGTCAAAGAAGAAATTCCCTACCTATGAGGTACATATTATCAACTGCATTTTACGGAAGAAAAGACTAAGGCTTAAAAATACTAACTTGCCCAAAGTCTCAAACCCAAGTCTTATTGGTTGAAATAAATAGATACCTTATTGTCTCACCCTGACCAACGTTAAATCTGGAAGAATGGTAATGTGAGTTTAGAACAATCCCATAAACATCTGCTGAGTGTTTATATGTATCCTGCCTTCGATATGCTCAGTCTAGTATAAAGCAAGGACAGACACAAAGAGTTACCTTAAATATTTTATCTTAAATGTTGAGATAGGCTTGCATAGTGTTTAAATATCTTGTTTCTTAACAAATAAAAACCCTATTACACTATAGCACACCTCATTTAACTTGCTTTCCACTGCAATGAGTGCTCAGAGCAAGGAGCTGCTTTATAAAGTATTTCTGGAAAAACAGACACATTTGCCTCACATCATATTCTGCCTCCTGGAGGGAAATGGCTTCATTACCCCGAGGCTAAAGAGCTTTACAAAAGAAGAGAAAAAGCATACTATGCAAATAGAAATAGTCCTAAATCAATAAAAGGGGATAAAAACTCATCCATAATATCCGTGTAAAAATGAAGAGAGTCCAGTGAGTACTTGAGCTTTTATAGGAGAAACACACTAAGGTGGCTCAAGCCTTTACCACTTACATAAATTCCAAGTTTGCTATGTGTGAAATGCAGCAGTTATATAAAATGTCTAAATGCAGTTTGATTATTCACTGGCCAGAACAGTTCGAGGTAACAAAGGTTGTGTCTACGAGAATAGATACCATTATCCGGGAAGCTGATTCGAAACAGTATGATATAGCTCAAAGAAGCCAGCTTTCCAGAGAGAAGAAAGCAGACCACCTTCTTACTGTATTCTCAGACAGACAGGAACATTTCTTGTTTAATCTTTTTCACCAATACATTAAAAGGGGGGGAAAAGGTTGTGTCAAATCCAGTCAATCCAACAAATATGATTGCCTCTTAACTCTTTTTTTTCTTCTATGAAATTGGTTCTCTGTGTTCATAGGAGATTAGGATCTTTCCTTAGGCAGATCTTAAAGGTACACTGAAGTGCTTTCCTATCCTATTCTCTCTTGAACGTTCTTCTCATTTCCACGCCCATGAAATCATCAGGAGGAGGAGAATCACAGCATCTACACCTCCTCTGAGTTAAAATGTCTGCCAGCAACAGGCCAGGCAGTCCTCCCCATCTATCTACCCCTCCACCAGGAGGATCTCGAGTTTTCAGGGAGATGAAAAGTTAACTCCTGCTAACAAAAAGAACTGAGGACCCTGATCTAAACAACGAAGAGTGACAAAGTTTTTAAAGTAAATTCAATGTTGTGGCCAAAGAGAAGTGAGTCAAGGATAAAGTGAATCTCCATAAGCTTCAAGCTGTTAATTGCCTTCAGGTTTATAGCTCCCTTTCCTCCTCTCCCCGCCAGGTCAGTCTTTATTGAGATTAGAATAAAGATTAATGATCTTGCTCTAAAGGGAATCTCTGCTTAGAGGTCTTAAAAGGAATATTTAATCAAAATTTACAGCTGAAGTCAGGAAAGAGTAATGACCAAAAAAATGCAGTTTGCCACCTGGGAACCTTCTTCAGGAGAGACGTAAGATGATTGGGGAACATACCCTTTCTGCTACAAATCTCACAGACTGCACACTGGTTCCATACAAGTTGTCATTGTACTGGCCGGCTTCTATAAACTTGTGCTCTTGGATGTCTTTCTCCATCTGTTCTCTGGAAATGACAAAGTGATAGTCTCTGCCATCCACCTCGTAGTCACGCTTTGGCCTTGTAGTATCTTTATAAAACAAAAAAGATGAAAATAAGGTAACTTTATACTCATAAACTTCCTTTATACATATATTTTTACACCCTCAGCATAGATATATAAAAATATGTAATATGAAGGACCATGACATAGTAAAGACTGTAAAGACTATAAAACTAGATAAAATATATGGAAATATATTTTCAGGCATCAGACAACAGGCAGTGTTGGGCTGTAATACTTAAGAGCAACACGAAGGGACTCCGCATTTACTCCATTTTCATTTCCAAATGGAGAGTGTCTAGAGGTCACGTAGTGCTAGGAGACTCTGAAGTTCAGCCAGACTGTGCATTTGGTTGAGACGCCAGAAGGGCCGCATGTTATGAGGTTACTCTCGACTTACTCTAGACCCACCTTCACAAACCCTAAAACCAAGTCAAAACTGGAAGAAGCTGATTTGTCAGTAAATTATTACCTGCCAGAACAAAAACTTAATATTCTATAAAGGAAGATAACAAAATCCAGATGCCCAATAATGTAGCATCACTATGTCTAGCACATGATAAAAGATTATGGGACAAGCAAAGAAGTAAAAAAATGTCTCATATTAAAAAATGGACATGCAGTATAAATATATCCGGGGATTTTAAAAGATGTAAAATGAGACGGTCACAGTTAAGGAGGGACTAAAAGTCATCAACTCTAACCATAGATAGAAATGGTTAAACTTTTTGGTAAGAAGAGAAGGGAAAATAATTTAACGTTATAAATAAAAAAAAAAGTTAAGATAAATGTCGCATGATATCACTTATATGTGGAATCTAAGAAATACAACAAACTAGTGAATGTAACAAAAAAGACGCAAACTCACAGATACAGAGAACAAACTAGTGGTTATGGGGGGGAGGGGCAATATTAGGGGTGAGGGGCTGGGAGGTACAAACTACTGGGTGTAAGATAGGCTCAAGGATGTATTGTACAACACTGGGAATATAGCCAATAATTTTGTAATAACTGTAAATGGAAAGTAATCTTTAAAAATTGTATTAAAAAGAAAGAATACAGGAGGGAGTAAGATACATTCTATACCTGCATTGCTCAGTGTGGTCACCAGCAGCCCCATTCAAGAGCACTTAAAATGGGGCTGGTCCATACACGTACAATACACACTGGATTTCCAAGACTTACTACCAAAAATTATGAAATACCTCAATAATTTTTATACTGATTACAATTGAAATGGTATTGTTCTGGATATATTGGGTTAAATATAATTTATCCTTAACATTAAAAAAATGTTAAAATATTTTTGATCTTTTACCCAGATATTTTCCCTAGAAATCCATCTTTAAAAATTATCAAAACTTTGGGGCTTCCCTGGTGGCGCAGTGGTTGAGAGTCCGCCTGCCGATGCAGGGGATGCGGGTTTGTGCCCCGGTCCGGGAAGATCCCACATGTCGCGGAGCGGCTGGGCCCGTGAGCCACGGCCGGAGCCTCTGCTCCACAACGGGAGAGGCCACAACAGTGAGAGGCCCGTGTACCGCAAAAAAAAAAAAAAAAATCAAAACTTTGGATGAAGTTTTATCCTTAAAGATATTCACTACATTAATTTATAAATTATAAATAATTATAACACATAATTATAATTGTATTTGAGTTATAATTCATAATATTGAAAAGTAGAGAAAACCCAAAATACCCGTGAGAAAGTATTAATTATAATAATCATTTAAAATAGTTATAAAATTTTAAATGATATTAAGCAAAAAATATCTATCTATCTATCTAATATGTGCGTAATCATGGGAGAAAATGCATGAAAAGAAAGAATAGGTAGAAATCTATGAAAATATTCAGCGATGTTACTTCTGGGTACCTTGTGGGATTCTGTATTTTTATTTTCTTGTTTAACTTTTTATCATTTTCCATGTTTTGTACAATGAACATGTATTGATTTTCATAAAATAGTGCTATTAATTATAAAAAGAGAAAGAGGAGACTATGCAAGGTGGAGGGGAAGTAAAAATGGTGTTAAAGGATTTTTTTTTCTTTCAAAAGTGGAGGAACAAGCTGGGAGCTGTGACAAATGGCCTAGGGTTTGACCTGATCATTTCTATCTGGAGTCTCTCTCAGGGTATGCTCTGTGGCAAGGTCTCTTCCCAGAACCCTTGCTGGGAACAGTTTCATGAGATAGCACAGTCGTCCTAGTTCCCTCCTGCCCATGTACTGCACACATGCAATTCTTGCTATTCTTCTGTATTCCGGGAGACATTTGCAGTCTTGAAATGTAAGAGACACTTCAGAGCATAAAGCTTAAAAACTGCAGAGTGAGAAAGAAATATCTGTTGAGATCAGATTTAAGAGCTCGATGATCTAATAAATTAAAATTCCCTGGTGGGTTTGTCTATGTACACAGAAGGCCTCTATGTATTTTTATGTGACACAGTGGGAGTAGAGATGGAAGTGGTGAGTGGGTGGGTGGCAAATGGGAGGAAGGAGAGCAGATAGCCTCTTACAGGCATGTAGCCCTGAGTGTACCAGAGGGACCAGGAGACCTGATGATTGTCCATAATGACAAGAAAGCAGATTAAAGTTTGCAGTGGCCAGGAGGGTGGGTTAAAATTTTATAATCCTTCTTGTCTGCATCTTCCCAACTCCTGAGGCTGTGAAACACTTGGGAAAGGCTATTTTGTTTTGCAATGACACACGGTCCTAAGTCATCCTGAGGTGATTTTAATAGATGGCTTTGTTTCTGATCTCTTTTCTTGTAACTGAGGGTGATCGCCAGTTAGATCCATTAAACCTGTAACCTGCCTTCACTGATTGAGCTCACTTTGTTGTTACAAAAAAACCTTGCAGGTCCTCCAAGCGTCACACAACCCAAACGATGTGTTTGCCTGAACTGTTTGTCAGGAACTCAGAGTCAGCTGCGTCCAGTTCGAGCTTGAGCTGGTTAAGACCACCGACCCTCCAACTGGGCAAGTGCCAATGTCCACTTGGTGACCTGACATCAGGGGGTCCCAAACTCCACCCTCAGAACATGCTAATGCTGTGATTTTCTGAACATGCTTGCCATGAGGAAGCCTGTAGCTTACTTGCACCTGCACAGAATGACATTTACCTCACCTTTTTCTTATTTCCAATCACCCTTCCCCATGCTCCCCACACCTCAGACCACCCTGCTCCTTCGTCCCACAAATATCCTGTTTCTCGCCTTCGCCTTCGAGGAGGCAGCGAGTCTGAGAGTCTGAGATTCGTTCTCCAATCTCTTCACTTGGCTGCCTCGTGAATTAACCCTTTCTTTGTTGCAAACCTCGGCATCTCAGCGAACCTGGTTCGGTAATGTTATTCTATGGGAAAAAATGCTTCAGTGGCATTTCCATCAATCAATAAGAACATACCGATGCCTATCAATAATCCTATGCTATTTTATTTATTAAAAAATATATATTATTTATTTATTTTTGGCTGCATCAGGTCTTAGCTGCAGCATGCGGGATCTTTCGTTGCAGCGCGTGGGCTCTTTGCTGTAGTGCGTGGGCTTCTCTCTAGTTGTGGCCTGCAGGTTTTTCTCTTCTCTGGTTGTGGTGCGCAGGCTCCAGGGTGCGTGGGCTCTGTAGTTTGTGGCACGCGGGCTTAGTTGCCCCGTGGTATGTGGGATCTTAGTTCCCTGACCAGGGATGGAACCCGCATCCCCTGCATCATAAGGCGGATTCATTACCACTGGACCACCAGGGAGGTCCCTTTTTAAAAATAAAACAAACAAACCTATGCTATTTTAAATGCTGTGGGAGATACAAAGAAAGGATTCATCCTGCCCTCTAGGGGACCACATCATTTACTCACTAAATAGAGAACAACACATGGCAGCGTAGATGAAACGTGTTCGGCGGGGAAAATTAAATGAGATGCCTGGAAACTAGGTAACTGATGGTATCTGAATCACTGGAGAGACTACTGGAGGAAGAGAATTACATTTTATCATCTCAAAAGGAGACAAGCTTTGTTTAGATACTTACGAGGCACACAGGAGCCAAATTTGTCAGGGAATTCTGATATCAAGTCATCATTGATCCGATCCTTCATGGGGCCCAGGATAATCACTGGCCGGGTATAGTTTACTGCAGAAATGGAAAGGAAGATGCAGATGAGGAGAAAGACTTGGAAACCACTGTGGTCTTAAGGCAAAACTGCCAAACACCAAGAACTGGTAAGGGTATTACTTCGGTGGATAAACTGCCCATACAGCCCTGCATAGGGAAATTGATGTTTAACACAGTGTGTTGGCTGAGTCTACTTTCTGCAGGGAAAAACAACTGCAGTGTCTGTCAATGAAAAGAAACATTTGGAGAGGTTTTGCTTACTCTACAGTTATGCCTACACAATGTCAAAACAACTACTGAATTTAGTCAATTGAATGGGAGAAAAAGTAGCTATTTGACCATTGTTTAGGCAATGACTTTAAAAAGTAATCATCTGCAGTAATGACACCTTATGTTTTGATTTTTTGGGGTTTTTTGCGGTATGCGGGCCTCTCACTGTTGTGGCCTCTCCCGTTGCGGAGCACAGGCTCCGGACGCACAGGCTCAGCGGCCATGGCTCACGGGCCCAGCCACTCCGCGGCATGTGGGAACCAGGGCACGATCCGGTGTCCCCTGCATCGGCAGGCGACTCTCAACCACTGCGCCACCAGCGAAGCCCACACCTTATGTTTTTGTAATTTCTTTTCCTTAGCTCAAAATACTCTCTATACTCTGCTTGGATTTTCCCAATTCCTTTGTGATCATGGGGTTACAAGGAACTCTAAAGTTCATTTGGTACAATTCCTCCTCTGACGCCATTAGCCTCTGTATAAATTCCTCCCAGGCTTCGGAGCAGCCTAGAAGGTAGCTTATACCTTACAACAGGTCTGCTAAAAAGCCCTTCTTAATACTGAGTGGATGTCAATCTGCATGGAGATTTTATGCTTCGATCCTGCAGGTGGGGCTCTTTATGATTTGGATGTGCTCGTTCCCATCTGGAGGGCAGTTCCATTCTCTTGGGAGCTGTCATTGCCCACATTCAGCAGGGAAGCTGTTTGCTCGGTCACAGGGCCAAAGAGAGAGCACGGTCTGGCCTGGGAACTGCTGACTATTAAGGAGTTTATTTTCGTTAGTCCTTCACTCTTCCCTTCTGTAATGGTGTCAATCAGGAACCAAAGCATGCTGGGAAACTTACTTTCCTGTCTTGTGACAGGCTCATAAGAAAGAATGAAGTCTTCCTGTCCTCCTGAGAAGAGAAAAAAGGAAAATTACGGTGGACTAACAACCAATCACAAACCACAGCTACAAGTCCTGCTCTGCAACCCAGGAAACAGACCCACTTCAGGGTTAATTTCCCTGCTCTCTCCCTCCTTGAACTATTCCCCAAATCCCTTCACCCCCATAAAGCTGTTTAGCAGTATTACAGTGTCAGGTGATCGAAGGTCATAAGTCTAAGGAACAACTGGAGGCTGGCCGTCTAAGAGACCACCTTCCGTCTGACACTGAGAAATGCGGCACTATGGCCTCATATCCAGCATTCCTACTTAAAAGGAACCCACTGAGTTCAAGGAGAGGGTCCTTCCAATAGTTTACTGCTACATTACCAGAATTTCTGGACCTTTTATTTCATCTTCCATTTTATTTCCCAAAGAAGAACGTTCAAAAGCAAATGTCTGCTTGTTTCCTTTACGAGACAAAAACTTCATCAGCACACACTACAGGGCTCGGAGAATTTTACTCTGTTAATTCATCAAGAAAACGCTGGGTCAATTAAGAAGATAAAAAAATTGAGGAGGACCCTATATCACTGGTTCTAATTGCTGCTAAATCTAGCCTTGAAACTTTGAAAAGAGAAGGAAGGAAGACAATGTAGCATAAGGGTCGGCCCCCTCCAGTGTCATTTGCTATAAGCCTTCCGATTCACGATGAGCCTCAAGTCAACACATAACCATGAAAAGTAAATTGGTTTCAGGCAATTATTTTTTTAATCATCTATTTTGCCCAGTTGATGAACTAGGCACGAGATTAGTCTGATTCAGCTGCAAATCCCGAAGGCTCTATTCTTTTATTTGCATAGGCCCAGGACCAATTATCTTTTGGTGGGGAAATTGTTCAGGGCTGTTGAAAAGGGCTTTTTGTATGCTTTTCTATAGAGGAGGAGTGTAATACGTGGTACTGTTTCCTGAAACCAAACGGCAATGAGTCTCACTGCTTTATCTCCTCATAGCCCCTGAAACACATTCACAGTCTGTCAAAGCCATGTGCTTCAGAAGTCACAGCCTCGGGTGAGTTAATTTCATAAAAGGAGTTAGTATTACAGACAGTTTTGATAATGACAACTGATTTTGGGAAATTAAGCGATATATGGGTAAAGCTGTGAATTACAGCTGTCTTCCCTGGGGTGGGGGTGGGGGGGGAGTGAGGGTGTCACTTTTTCAAGTGTGAGAAGTGGCCCCGGGCCTGCGCCACATCTCACCTCAAGCAGGGCCCACTCTCAGAATGGCACCACTAGGCTACCTCCTAAAGTCACGGAGAACAGGCATTGGTGCTTCTTCTAAGTGGAACCTACTCACGGCTGCTCCAAAAGTGTTCAGGGGACCTTCCCACATCAGGGCAGGGGTTTGGTATGTGAGGAATCAGATTCATGACTTTTTTTTTTTATTCAGGAAAAAGTGATTCCCTTAAAAAAAAAAAAAATGAAACGACTAAAATTTACAGAGGCTGGGCCAAAAAATAATAAAGGTGATTGATTGCTAAGCTCTAGTTATGTAAAGGCTGAGATATGCAGAGGTCATAGGAATTCAGAGGATAAGTGTAAAAATGGTTGCGGAAAAAAAGCACAGCTTTAGAGACAGAAGCATGGTAGACTAATACTGCAATGTTAGACTAACGTCCAGAGAAATCTCCATGGAACGATTAATATGTGGTAGGAGAATCCTGACCATGGGATAGATAACAGAGGTTTTAAATATCAGGTGATACTTATGCCTCTGCACCAGACTGGGAATCCCATACCACAGTCACCACTGTGTCCCCAGTACTTAACATAAAGAAAGAGGACAATGAATTTGCATTCTGATTCTAGTGGTAGGAGACAGGATGAGAAAAGAAGCCAAAGACAGGTTCTGCTTTGTGTTTCTGTCTATATGCTTTCATTTTGGGAAGTGTGGTTTTCTCTAAATAAATAGAACACCTCGTGTTCCCATGGGAATCTCTTTACAATGGCCTTGCAAATCATTCTGATGGGACATTCTAAAGGCAAACCTTAAATAAAATATTTGGTGTCAGTAACTACAATGTGTGATTCAGAAAACTAGGACAAAGCAACATAGCTTTGACTGACTTTGTTAGAACAGAGTTCTGCAGTTCTTCATTTATCCATTGCTTTTTGGTTTACTTCTAACCTACAAAAAGCACTGGTTCTTGTTCAGAGCAGTGAGACTGGCAGACAGCAGTGACAGCATCCCTTATGTCAAGGCCCATCCCAATTCTGAAGACCCTGTGACAATCAGGCACTATGTAAGGAAGCCTGCAGGGATGCTATGGCGGCTGGTATTACATAACAACTGTGAACTCAGCACCTGAAACCAATTTTCACTTTCATGTTCAAGAATGAAAAGCCCTAGGGGTAGTGGGAGGGAGGTTACGAGGGGGAGAAATAAAAAAGCCACAGCAATGAAAGAAAGATAATTCATGTCTGCATAGCACTTTACAGGCTATAAAAGGCTTTCACAGCCATTGCCTCCTATTTTTCACAGCCATTTATTTTGAGGTAGGTGCTCTGATGATCTCCACCTTACAGATGAAGAAGCTGAGGCTCGGAGACGGGGCCTGTTTCCTCAGTTAGTAAGTAGTAGAGTCAACATTCAAAACTACACCTTTTTTGACGCCTTGTTGAGTATATGGCACTGTCTCAAAAAGGCCAGAGATGTAGAATTCTCTGTGGAGGCTGGGATATAGGGCCAGAACTTACAAATGAACAAACGGTGGGTGGCAGAGAAAGGAGCTGAACCTGGGTCACAGTCACTGACAGGGCATAAGGTGCTCCATCTGCAAACGCCAACTCTTTTTTTTTTTTTAAATGCTGCTGTGTCATCTCCATAAAATAGTCATCCTTAGTAGTTTTTCTATCTTTTGCTCAGGAGGTGTTGGCACTCAGAAATAACAGCCGACACAAGGGTATGAACAATTACTTGGTCTTGTTTTGGCAACTGCATGGCTGGAAAGGGGAGAGCGGCACAGTACTGGGGGTGGACGCCTGTGGTTGGCAGAGACTTGGCAGACACCGCTGTAACCAACTCCACGAACACCATCTTTAAACTGGAAGCAAGTCACAGTAAGAGGGATTTGGAGTAAGACCCAAATATGCCCTCATGATAAGGAAAAACAAGTTGTTCTTTTTTAGAACTTTTTCAAAACTAGAAAAGAGAGAGGAGGGAAGTAAAGACCAGTGGCAGGACATTAAATGTTCTAAATGTAGTGTTTAGTGTCTGCACTGGATAAATTGTGAGGAATTAACTGGGTTCCTAGAGGCACAGAATGTTAGCGCTAAGAAAGGGCTTGGAGTTCATGTGGTTTACAGGTGGAAAGTCTGCAGCACATGATGATGTCACTCCCCCTTCCGAACGCTCGACATGCATCACAAATCGATCATTGCCCGAATTACTGCTGAGCCTCACTTGGCCTCAATACTTTTCAATACAATTCTTCAGGCAGCTACTACCAGTTGGTCAAAGGGCAATCTTGATTAAAATCTGTTTCTTATATCTCTGTTCTAATCCAAGCTAGTCATTTTACATGGGAGAGAACTGAGGTTCAAAACGTTCAGGGATTTCTTCAAGGTCACATGGTGAATTAGTGATTCAGTGTCTTCAAAGGATCTTCAGAAGATCTGTTACTATACACAGTGCCCTTAATATCAGGCTTAGTACATAGTTAATGCTATATAAATATTGCTGCTTGTATTAACTTGATAGGCAGTATGAAATGGTTGAAATGTACTAGATAAAACATGAAGAGGCTTGGATTACAAACTATAGGGAAGACTGAAAATGTGTAAGTTTCAGAAGTAAACTATCCTGACTGGACTTGCAGTGCCATCGTATTAGTGAGGTGTAGAGCTCTTTGGAACTTCATCTTCCTCATCTGCAAAACGGGGTATTAATATAAGGTATATCTCATAATTTTGTTGCAGAAATCAAATGAGATAATAATAGATGTAATAAAATTGCTTTGTAAGGACTAAAGAACTAGAGGAAATATAAGGGCAAAACTTGAGAAGAGTGGAGAAAGGAGAAGAATACGGGCACCATTTTGACTGATTCCAGAGGGAAAGTCTGGGGTCTCCTCATTTCAGTATCTCAATTTCACTCAGATCATTTCTTCAAGATCCTTGTTTTGAAAATCCTACTTAACTGATGAGCACCAATGGGTTAGGAGGATAATCATCAGCTCCCCCATACCCATAATGACATAAAGAGCTTCATTGGGCTTTAAGGAAGGCAGGTCTTCAGCTTGTAGAGATTTGCAAGGTTTGAGATGGCATCTTGCATAATTAGACAATGTGCATTGTAACTAACTGCATTTTAGCTGGTGCTCAATATACTTGGACTTCGGAAAAAATAATTATTCTATAATTCTTGAGATGGTGCAGCAAAGGTCTGAGCTACTTATTAGAAACTGAGGTTAGTGTAAATTCATGTGTATGTGTGTGTATCTCAGAAAATAAACGAGGCTTTCAAGTAAGGTTGGCACAATCTGTAACTCCAGAATGCAGTGTGAATGGTGCCCTCTGGAGCTGTGAAACACACGGGCCTGGGCTCTTCTTTCTAACCACTGACTATTATTTTAGCCATTTTGTCCCTGAGTGGACATGGAATGGTTCTAAGAGTAAAAAATAACACCTGAACATTAGTGAAAAGAGGTCTTTTTTTGTATTTGTCTATACTGCTATCCACAAAACATAGAAGTTAGTCATAATTACAGCAAAAGCCAGGAATTCAGTAGAAAAATCCAGCCTGGTTTGATTTCAAAATGGCACTTTCACGAAACCGTGTCTGTCCCAAGCCTCTGTCTTTTGTCAGGGCACTGCCCTTCCTAGAACGTTTCTTCTTCAACTTACTGAGCTGGCAAGTGCCTCATCTTTCCAAAGCTCAGCTCAAAGGCCCCTTCGTCTTTGAAATCATCTCTGAAGCCCCACTATTCTTGGGCCAGACTTTTATTCTAGAAACAGCCACACTCTGTGCTTTTTTAATGTATTGATCTCTCTCTCTCTCTCCCTATACGTGTGCTGAGTTCCAGAGTTCATTGAGATTCATATTGGGTCTTAAGGTGCCTGTGAGAGAGCATGACATAGACCGGATGATGAATGAACTAAAAAATATTCCTGTGTTATTCCTCATATTTCTATCCTGGAGAAAGAAATATCCTTTTTTCCCTTCTAAGCTATGACAAAGGCTCTTCCTACTTTTGTTCATTTGTAAAGGAAACAATTTGAATGGCTAACCTTCTGTATTCTCAGATGAGACCCAAGCCAATATAGATTATTAGACTCCACATTTTCTCTAGTAATATCCTAGAGTCCAGTTCCAACTCTTCTCTCTTCTCATAGATAATTCAAGCTGTTTGCAAGTGTTTCCTTTATTCACTCAATAAACATTTATGTGTACTTACTATTTGAAGGTGAAAAGAATTATTGATTTCATCTTGGAGCATTGCAATCAAAAAACTGTCAAACAGCTGAAAGCCCTGGTGCAATTTTTATAACTTAATGATTCTGGGAAGAACATTCCCATCTCTGAAGGAGAAGAGAGGGGCTTCTGAAATACTCTAAAAGAAGATTTCTGAAGGAAAAGGTAGTTCCTATATACTTTCCATAAAAGGGATTGAAAGAACAGGAGTTGATGCTTTTCCTTTCTCTACCTGTATCTACAGGATGGAAGCACAACACTTAAAAACTGAAAACTGATGCCAAAGAAATTAGGGCCAAGGGTCTCCATGAATCCCAACAAATAAGTTATATTTTCCTTATACTAAATTGAGGGTACTTCAGGCGCAGGGAAGATAATCTTTGGTCACTTCTTAACCAGCCAGGTTTCTTTGTTTTAAAACCAAATGAAGAGATGGGGGAAGGCAAATATTTTCCCAACTTGGGATAATCATAAAAGTATAAAAGTAGGAAGAATGCACAAATGTTAAAGATCACGTTAAGAATGAGAATACTTTAATTCCTTTCATCAGCAGGACTTATTCTGTTGAGGAAGGAAATGAGGGGGTTCTAACGTTATTTGGTTGATCAAAGGCATCTCATTACAACTCTTCTTCATTTCGTTCTGTGGTGTGTTTCATCTTCCTCCTCCATCTGTCATCTTTCCTCTTTTGTGCTTTTTTTTCTATTTTTCTACCAATCTGATTATCCAAAGCCTTTCTCAAGATCCAGATTGAATTTGTCACACTTCAAGAACACTATTTGACGTTCCACCTCAAAAAAGGCATGGTTTTGTAAATTACCATGCTGTAATGGAAAAAACCAAAAATAAAAGCTATTCTATTCTCGTTTTCAATTAATACAAGCAAAAAGACAAAAAACAAAAACAAAACTAAAAAACCCCAAAACAGAAACCTCCAACCAATTTCTATCTTGGTAGCTGAGGGTCATATGTATTGGGCCTGCCGTTTTCTAATATCCTCAGCAATTGCTTTTTGAGTAACCCATTTCATTAAGGCGTATAAATAAACATTACAGAAATTGTAAGGATCCCAGTAATAACATGTACCTATGTTAGTCACCAAAAACCTGTAAGTGGTAAGAAACCACAAGAACAGATAAAAAGGATGTGCTTGGCATTTGGTGAATATTTTTATATCACTAAGCAAATGGCTTGAGGTGACCAAACAAACACCAGAAATAAGTTTTAAATAGTTACCTACCTTTTCACTTAAGCTTTCTGATCCAAGATTTGTTCACTTTTAAACAAAATGTGAGCTCCTTCAACATTAGAGGATGAAACTTTTTCATCTCTTCCCAACCATCAAAATTTAAAGTTAGATATAACATAGTATCTACCTCAAAATATTAATCATATAAGGTTCATGCTCCATTTAAAAGGAACACTGTAATTTATCAGGATTTCTCTTGTAAAGGGGAGCCAGGAACAGAAAGGAAAAGGCAAAATGAGAAGCAAAATAAAACCATGACAACTTTTCAACCTTCCTGCAGGGAGTTTAAATTATTTTGGAGGGCAGAATGTCAGAATCCACCAAGTTGAACTTTACCCCCACCTTCTCTAGGAAAATTGCATCATCAGGCCACAGCCAACTGAGGTTGGAGTCATTTATTAGCAAGACTGCTACCTCTCGCACAAATCACATGAGTCCACCCACCGCCCTAGTGTCTTTGGTATCTTTCCACATCAGATGATGATTTCATTTCAAGCCATTTGCTTTGGATGAGGATGATAAAGGGCAGCAATTGAAAAACAACGACAGCAAAAATCTGAAATGCACACCACAGGCAAAGGGGCAACTGCAAAGAAAAGAATCACAAACCAAAGCAATAACTTACGGTAGCTACTTTCGCTATCGCTGGCATTAGAAGAAACATGTTCTGCAAGAACAGCACAGCAAATTAAAGAGATACCAAGCATTGGAGAGCAGCCAGAACTTAAAGGAATACCATGCAAGGCTACTAGAAATGTGAGCGAAAGGCAAGTAAGAGGCCGTAGAGGAGACGCATTGAGAAAATTCAGATAAGATGAAGATGAAAACTTTATCTCTCTTTTCCAGGAAGCTACTACTTGATTGCTGTATCTTCTTTTGTAGCAAACAGTAAACTACGTTTAATTATAAAAAATGCATAATGTCCATCTAAGCACTTTTCTTTTTATGAATACTTTGACCCATTCATGTTGCTCTGATTTTCCAGATTCTTTTTACAAAGGTCAACGTCTCTCAACTGGATGTTCCTGACTATAAATTCAAGAGATTCTGGTATGCAGGGACTGTTTTCTGCAGGCTTTTTGTTGCTCTATTTTGCCTTTAGGTATCTTGCAGGAATATTGCATTTCAAATTGCCAATTGATCCCTGGAATCCCTTGAATTTTATTTCTATTTAAATACTTCCTAAACTAATTCACAAGATGAAAGGGATTGTTGAAGAACTTTCCTGCTTCAGTGAGTGTGTAGGAAATCTTGGAGGAAGAAATGAGTCACTGAAAAATGTTTTATGAGTCAGTTCAATATTTCCTTGTTTTTATTTTAAGATTCTTGCTTGGATAGCTATTAGGTTCTGGAGGAGTGGAACAGGCAGAAGATAAACGGTCTGATACTATGCACAGGTTCTGCCACGAAGTATGTTTTTAATTCATGTTGAATGACTGCACAAGTATACGGTGATATTTCGAACCTTTTTTTCATAAAAACACAGTTTAACTAGCATAACAGGGACGTATTGGTTATGTGCCAGAATTAGGGCTTTATTTCCAAAATCACTTCGTTTCATCTGTACTATTTACTAAGCTATAGAAGATAAATTCATCAACTTACTAACTTCTTTGCATATCAGGCTAATTGAATGAAGAATATGTGACTATTTGATTTCTGAAGCTCATTAGCAATAAATTCAGCTTTTTAAAAAGTGACAACTGTTGTACATCTTTAGAAAAAAGGAAAAGAATATAGAACATTATTCTCTAACAGTTAAAAAAAGTGCTTTAAAATGTATTTGCTATTATAGATTCTTGGACAGATTAGTTTTCATTTTTTAGCTTTATTAAGATATAACTGACAAATAAAATTGTAATATATTTTAAAGTGTACTGTGTGATGATGTGATACATGTGAACATTGTGAAAGGACTCCCACAATCGTGTTAGTTAACACATCCTAGATGGATTAATTTCAGAGCATGAAACTAATGAAAATCGAAGCATGGGTTAAATTCACCTGAATCATTTTTCTTTGTGTGGGTGTTTGACCAGAACTGCATTATTAATTTAGGTACGTATGTTACAAGTGCAAAGAGGCACTAGGGAAAGAAGTGTGGATGAATTAGTGCATATTTGTTTTTTGTTACTGAAAAGAAAGTCTAAGCACATACCCGACAATGGCATATCTTCACGTGTGTGATTATCACAAGTACCTTGACTTGAAGATGACAGGTTTATTTTTGTTTTGTTTTTACTTTTAATATAATTTAGAGTGAAGCTACACTATAGAAATTTAGAACCATGCAGTGTTTTATTTAACGACCAATCTCTCTTAACATCAAGATAGTGTTTAACAGAATTTTTCTATTTTGTAGGTAAAAAGAAATTAAAGATATGTTCCAGCTAAAGTCCAAATTATGGCTACCAGTAGTGTTAACTGGCAAATAACTTTACCTAGTGAAATCTGTTCAATTTTTAAAGAGTAAACAAATCTTTGGATTTAAAAGGGCATCATTCTAGATATAAAAAGGCATAACATATTTTTGACTCTCCAATAGCAACTACTTTTTAGTGATGTTCATATTAACAATATATTAAAATGCTCCCCACCCCCACTGAAAATTTAAGAAATTCTCTCGGGTGGTACTTGATGCTATCCAGATACTTTTGAAATCAACATTTGAATTTCAGCCACCAATTCAGGAAAAATTTCATGACATATTCCATACAGAGACTCAAAGATAAAGTTTTCATCTTTAAGGAGATCAGTAGTTACTCTTGATCAGATTTTGTTTTCTAAACATACATATCTAAAAAAAGAGTCCAAATTAACAATTTGAAGGATGACAGGTATCATTACGCAGGGTTATATAACCAGCTCTTGAAAACAAAGTCCAGCTCAATGTTATTTTGTTTTATAGAAATGAAATGAACAGCTTCTAAAAATATTGCCCATAGCTGTTAAATTAAAACAAAAAGAAAACAAACAAAAATGAACATGTGATACAGCTGCAAAAGACACAAAACTGTTCTTAGTTCATTGATGCCTACACAATGGAGTTAATATTAAAGAAAGAAAAATCATAGTATAGTATATTAATACACAGAATTATTATTTTTTATTAGTGCAATGGGACACAGAGTAAAGGCATTAATAACTAGAAAATTTTAAAGTTTAATATATTTTTCTTTCCACTCTAAACCGTAAAATGAAGATATGGTTATGCAATGCAGCTAATAAATCACTGATAGAAAAACATATTAATAAACATATCTAAAACTTTATCATACAAACATTTCAAGCAGGATCACCGCAAGTCAGAAAAAAAAATCAGTCAAAGTTAATAGCAAAGAATTATTCATGGAAGATCAAATAGCTTAATATTTACTTTTTGAGAATGCATGTTCCTTTTGACTATAACACAGCTCCTTTACCAATAGCAAAGTACAACCCAATTATGGAATTTGGCAAGGTCATTAAGTATGTCTGGGGGAAAAGCCAGAAGAAAGAATATAAAATACATTTCTGCTTTCCTGTTCTACAGCATTTAACTCGCCCTTTCTTTCAACATGGTTTCTTGCTCCCTGGGAGGTATCAGGCGGCAGAGCAAGGGATGCCACGGCGGCACCAGGACCATGCTGGTCACAGCACGCGGTCAGAAAGGGAAGGTGTGAACTGCAACGGAAGTTACAGTGCCTGAGACACTTTGCTTTTAAATGCTGACATGCAGAACAAAACGGCTGAAAATTGCTTTGTAGGAGCATTCACAGCTAGGTAACAAATAAAACTCAGTATCTTGTGCATGCTAGGAGTGAAAGGCCCTCGAGAAAAGGAACAAAAGCGAAACTCAAAAGGAAAGAAAAAGAAAAGAAAAGTTACAGTGACCATTCCTGGGAACTTACTCAGAGTCTTTGTTCCATAACCGTCGTCACCTAATCCGGGGATGTCCTGCATGGAAGTCCCCAGAGAGAGCAATGAGAGAGGGAGAACAGCCACGGAAGAGGAAGGAAGAAGTCAGTGGAGTTGAAATGGATACTACCATGACAGACCGTGTTGCCTGAGCAATCTGGATCCCATGCTCTCTTCTTCTGAAACAACTTTCATTCCCAACTCCCTGGACTGAGACTCAAGGATTTGTAAAGCAACTCGAAAGGTTTAAGCAGAAGATTGTTACGAAAAAGAGAAAGAGTCAGCAGATGTCATTTTGGCCCACTGTCAGTACTGCCACAGCAACGTACCACTGAGAGCGATGATCCCCTCCAAGTTTCATGGCCAATTCTTAGTCTGAGCATCCACCCAATACAAGCTCACTGCTCAGTAAGGAAGTGCTTAATGTCTGCTGGGAGGGAAAGAGTGAACAAATGCTAGTAATCAATAAAGGGAATTTAATCACTCCCAGTTAGCTAGCATTCCAAAACAATATACGTGGCAATGGAATCTAATATTTCTGTCCAGAAAAGAATTTGTCTCGAGCCCTTGGAGAGTTGCATGATAGAAAACGCGAACCAGACCCAGTCCTGGTCACAGATAAATGCTGTTTGGAAGCAAAGTCCCTGCTTCCTCAGGTCCCTCTCCAATGCGTTCTGCAAAGAAGAGCTCCATCCAGGGAAGGATCCAGACTGCAGCCAAACACTGGTCACAGTAGTAAGCCCTGACCTGCCTGCCTGCCGTGTTTGTTTGCCTAGGCGTGTGGCGTGGGGGAGCCTACATCATGCGTGTTGCCCGTGAAGGATTTTTTTCTCTTGTGTTGCAGGTGACATTCTCTTCGAGAATCTACTTACGTTCAGGATCACTGGTTTCCTGCTCACTCTGCTCCTTGTTCTTGTAGAATGGGAATTTTCGTGAAAAGATGAAGCTCTTTTTACGCTTGTCATTGAATGACTGTGAAGGAGAAAAGGCATGGGGCAAAAACAGGGGACGTCTAATTGTTGTCACACTCATGCTGACAAAACAACTAGTTTGTAAAAGCAGAGAGAGCTGTAGTGACGCAAGTGGATAGTCTAAAGGGGTGCGGGAGGGTCCCTAAAGGCAGATTGTAGTTTCCAGGAGTGTAAATTCTGAAAAATGACACCTTGGAAAAACTGTCTCCTAATTAAAAGGCAGGTAAATGACGACGGGGGAAATGAATATTAAATTGGAAGTAGAAGACCCTCTGTCCGGCTCTGTAACTTGCTAGTTCATCACCTTAGACAGGTAACTGAATCTCTTTGAACCTCAGTATCTACTTCATCTGCATACTGAGGATGATGACAGCAGCTCTTAGGTTGTGAGACTCATGTAAGGCAGTATAAACATAAAGTGCTATACAAATTCATCTTTATAATCATCATTATCATCAGGTAGAAAAGACTTTACTAGAGATGCTAGACACATCAGTGTCTAGATGTCTTTTTAAAAAACTGGAATTTGAGTTACTTCAGCTTGAATTTAATTAAAACCTCAGAGATGTGTGTGGATTTATGATATATGATGATTTAGTTCCCACACAGATATATGATAATTACAGTATTATATTTTCATTCAAAAGAGATTTTAAAGATAATTGAGCTCTAAGCCCTCACTTGTAGACAGGGGGCCAGAGGCACAGAGAGGCTGAGTCCCTTGCCAATATCACAGAGCTAGCTGGTGACAGTCAAGGCACCATCAACCAAAATCTATTAAAATTGCTGCTAAAGAGGTATTAACTTGATATTCACTCAAGCAAGGGAGATATAACGGCCATTTATCTATATTCTGATATGACAAGAAATAATGGAAGAAGCGCTGTCCTTAAAAATGTAAACCACTCCATTAGCTTAAATGAGGTGGAATTTAAAATAATAGATAGACATAACAGAATACCTGTATCAGAACTTATTCATTCAAGTGAATATCAGATGCTTGCCTAAAAGACTTCTTAAGAAAAAATCATTTATTCCCACTGTTGCTGTTATGTAAATGCTATCTGGGGTTCTTCTTTGGGAAACCTGTTCTTAATCATTTTATAGGCTATAAGCCCTGCAAGTCTTGGTAATTTCATATTGACATATCATTTTAAAAACATGTTTTGCCAGCTTACTTGACTAACGTGGCTCTGAGGGTCTCTCTCCAAGAAACAAGATTTGTTACCACACAGGTATTAGTGTGCCAAAGACTGAAGGTAATTTGACAAGGGGTATTCTAAAACGGTTTTAGCAATGACAGCTGATAGGAATAAATGCAGAGCGAGCAAGTTGACTACTTGGAAAAAACAGCACTTGTTTGGATATTTTGGCCCATTGGCGGGAATCAGTTATGTGCTCTTATGAATTTGATGCTTGACAAAATGGTATAAATAACTTATTTTCTTTGTATACTCACGCACTCCTATATCTAATATCCATTTTGGTAGTCATGTTCATTTAGGATATATTAAAGTATTAAAATATTGGCGCTGTCATTCAGTAATTCATTACTTTTTTAGTTACTAGGAAATTTCACCAAAGTCAGTTGAGCTTAATTTTATGTACCATTAAGAAGGCTTTAAGAAAACCAATAAATCAAATATTTAATAAATCCTGAAATTAGGGGACACATTTTGTACTTCATATTCAAGAACTAGAAACACATTCTCAGGGAAAAAAAGAAGTATCACTTCAGAATTTATTACTCTGCTGACAGCACTTGTGTTCAATATAGTTTTATCATAATTTGTAATTGAGGGATTGGTGTCCAAAGACAAGGTTGGGAACTACCCCCCAAATTTTCCCAGTTAAAAAATGGTAAGTCCTTAAAGGAACATTAAATATTCTTGCATCACTCCAGTTTCATGCCACTTTTACATTTCAAGCATATTTAACTTCAGTAACTGAAAATAAAAGAAAAAAAATATCATGTAAGAATTAATGACACGTGATATTGCAAGATATGTTAGACATTTAACTTCAACGTTACGGATGGCTTGTCATGCAAAAAAAAAAAACACTTACAGATTTTCATGCAAATACAAAACAATGCCAGGAGGAATAAAGCCTGGGGTTAAAATGTAGACATGAATGCACAATGTGGAGGCCTTTGAGAGCCATATGGGGCTGCATGCAAACCACATCATTTAAATTGTCTCTTGGGGTCAGAGGAAAATGAAAATGTGTTGTTTGTGATTCATTCTTTTATCTTTTCAAAGCAAGGACTGTAATGTGTTAACATTTCCCGAGTATGAAAATGTTGTGTATCATGAGTCATCTGATTGGGACATCATAATATTTAGCACCACACTTTTTAAAAGAACAGAAAATGCATAATAATTCCTCAAAAATAAAATTATCTAACATATCAGTCTATTACCGAAAGCCACTTTGTACTGGAGTTAAAGAAAAGGTAATGGAATCATTCGTTGGTGGTCACATTGCCTTACATTTATGGACACAAAACCAAATCACAACTTCCCTTCACACGCACAGATTTAAAAGTCACACATTTAAGGTCTTAGTTAAACATTTCAACTAGAAGAGGTTATATGTGGTTTATGGTGCTCTAATCTATTCTTTATTTTGTTAGACATGTGTAATACCATTATATAAGCTTTTGTTTTCATTGCTGTTAATTTTTTCTTTTAATTTAGAAAAGAAAAATCTGTTACACGAGTGTTAGGTGAGAATAATTAATCAGCACTTTTACTATTCATGGAACACATCGTTCTAAAGCAACTGAAGGCTAACCTACAGCTCTATTAATCGTACTTGATCAGTGCTATTTTCCTCTACATTACAGTATCTTAAATTCCAATCCATTGTCTTCATGGCAGAAAACTTCTTTGAGCAGAGATTTTGAAAATACCAATCACACGTGGCAAGTGGAAAGTTGGCATATCTAAGAATTCCGTTGTGGAATTTGACCTGGATTATTGAGTTCTTATGAACAAAACTGGTAAAGACAACAAGTAACATTTGCTGAGCACTTATTATGTGCCAGGCTTGGTTCTAAAGGCTCTGCATATGCGAATCTCCACACTAACTTCATGAGGTTGGTACCATCATTATTCTCATATTACAGATGAGGAAACTAAAGTTTACAAATCTTCTGTTACTTGCCCAGAGTCACACAGTTGGTGAGCAGTGAAGTTAGAATCTGAATTTGCAAATATTCCTGGTTGCAAATATTGCTGTTCTTAGAGCAAGAAAAGTTTCCGTAACTCAAGCCTGTTTCAAGTTTATATTTAAAATCATTAGCATCTGACTTTCTTAAGTGACACTGTAATCTGTCTTCTTTCCCACAGCTTCACTGCTTGGCAATTATTTATTTAAGCCATCAGATGCTATTGGCTTCAACAATATTTTTGTGGGATATCCTGCTACAATTTTTTGAGACCCTTTCATGTTTTTGAGGGTTCTATTCTATTGTACTTGTTTTTAAATAATGTACAAAAATAAAGTAAAAAAATTTCAGTGTGACAGGTTATGAATGGCTTTTAAAAGGTAAGTGCCCATGAGGGGCAAATCTATAGACAAAGTAGATTAGTGGTTGGTTGGGGCTGAGTGAGGGTAGGGGGTACAGAGAATGGGAAGTGACAGCTAATGGGTATAGTGTTAGTTTTAGGAGAGACGAAAATGTTCTAAAATTAGATTGTGGTGATGGTTGCATAACCCTACCAATATACTAAACAACACTGAATTGGACACTTTAAGTCTGTGAATTGTATACTATGTGAACTATATCTCAATAAGGTCTTAAAAAACAAAAATACCCCTCTCCCTAACCTCCACACTATGGGATGAAAGCAAGCAATCACAGCATGTTTTAAATTTTACTTGGTGTAAATATTTTTTATCTTTAATTGAATGAGAGGAAACCTCCCTCCACCACCCTTGCTATCAATCAGATACACATGCCTTGTTTATCTGATTCTGTTGTGTCTCTGTTAAATGAATACCTTTCATGTTGTGACAGACATTAGAACACTCATTCCAGGAGTCAGCATATTATTACTGTCACTCAGAAGTCGCCAAGTTGTTAGGTCAAATGGCACGAAATTGTGCAGCCTGACCCCAGAATGTAATGGCATTGGTGAACTGGTTTAAGGTAAAATACACGCTTCATGAAGAAAAGAAACAAAACAAAAAACTCAAATTGCTCCTTCTCCCACTCAAATCCCATGTTTTTAAAGACACATGAGGGAATCTTGATGTGTTTTTATCCTTTTCATTCAGAAAACTTTAAAACGAGGGGCAATTTAAAGTTTTTCTTCTTCGTGTTCTAATTTTTCAAGCTTCGAATGTTTCATAGTTCTAAAAAGTCACATTCAAGATATGAATGTTCTCTGGGCAGAATTTGATTTAAATGTATACTGAACTCATATACACCTTTTTCTGTGACCTCTTTTATCTCTTATAAATGTTTCTTCCCTCTTCATTCTTGTCTCTCCTCCTCTAAAATAATTGTGTTCCCTTTGGAAGGTTGTTACTATAAGTTTGGGCCACCACTTTGTATTATACACATCATGTTTTCATACAGAAAAAAAGAGAAGTTTAAAACAAAAGAGGTCCCAAAACAAGTAACAATGAAACAAAGAGGTTGTTAAAGGAAAGACAGGAGTTGGCCTGAAATATGTCTGTTTTAGAAACGTGTCTGAATGGATGTGTGTCTGTAACAGTGTCCCAGGGTTCTGTTTGCAAGGCTAATGAATTAATGCATCTAGGCATTGAGCATCAATGGCTGGTAACATCACACACACAAAAAGACAATCAGATGAATGTGCTTCCTGATGGGAAAACAAAATATTACCACAAAGTAGTTCTGTAAACCTCTACTCTCAAAAGAAAAGGAAAGAAAACCCTCCTTTGCCAATGAGTCTGAATCTAATCAAACCTCTAAATCCAACTACCAGTTTAAAGAAATAAAGAGGACAGAGAAAACTGCTGAATTATACTACAAAGAAAATCTGGAGCAAACTCTATAAGACAAATGACCTGGTTTCTTAAATATAAAAATGGAAACAAAACAAACAAAAAAATGGGGGAAAACATATAAATCAGAAGAGAACTAAGAGGGATCAACCAATTGCAATAGATTTCACTTCTGGTTCAAGCAAAGAAATTGTATAATAAAGAAACAAAAAAGCATTTATGATATTTATGAGTCAATTTAAGACCTGAAATAGATGGAATATTAATCCAATAATTATTAATTTTTAAGTGTGATAAATGGCATTGTGGTCATGCCATATTTAAGTAGTTACAGTTGAAATGATTTAATGCATTGAATTTGCTTCAAAAAAATATGGGAGAAACATAGTACCCTGACTACTTACCCTCAGAATATATTCTAAAGATAGAATTGTAAAGAAATTTTGAACTTCACTTAGGAGGCTTATTGTCGGTTCAATTCTGAAACTATTTGGTGTGTGAGTAATGCGCAAGTGAGTAAAACACACTGATGTTGTGAAATAACGTTATCCTTGTGAAAGAAGGGTAAGGTACAATCATGGAATGAGGTAAGGAGAGGAAAAATCTTATGATGGTAAATAATAATTAGAAGCATCTGATATAAATTTATGATTTTTCTAAACAAATTTATTTTTCTTTCTCTGCCCATTAAAGGAGGCTAGATGTAATGATATCCCAGAAGCAGAAAGGACACCTGGTGCTCAGACTTTGTTTTCTAAATGCCATTTCCTACAAAAAAGAGCTAGGTTTTGTGGTTTTTTTTGAGAAATGGCTGATTCCATGACCAGGTGAAGTAAAAGGTAAGTCTGAAACATTTTGTTGGACTGGAAAGTAAAAAGTACTAAACATAAACACAACAATAACACAAAATTTAGAAAACCTAGAACTAATGATGGCATGTCAAAAGGACACCAAAGCCAGTTTAAAAGTGATCACACCAGCCAAATCTAGACAAGTTGATTACTAAAATGAATAATGACAGAAATGGAGTATAACACATTGAATTAAAAAAGAAAATCGTAAGTCCATAAAGATCATCCAAAATACCTAAATTAAATTATTAATAATGGGGAAAAAGAGAAAGTTCTCTTATGTAGAATGCTAATAACTATAGAAGAAATAATAAAGTTAGGAAATCACCATTTTTTGACTACCATAATAATAATTAATTCAGGCAAGAATCATCAGTGGTTAATAAAACTATTGATTAAAAATTTGTTGGGGAACAGCATACATTATCTTCTTGTTTTTTTCATTTCTAATTTTATTGATTTGAGTCCTCTCCCTCTTTTTCTTGATGGGTCTGGCTAAAGGTTTATCAATTTCGTTTATCTTCTCAAAGAACCAGCTTTTAGTTTTACTGATCTTTGCTATTGTTTTCTTTGTTTCTATTTCATTTATTTCTGCTCTGATCCTTATGATTTCTTTCCTTCTACTAACTTTGGGTTTTGTTTGTTTTTCTTTCTCTAGTTCCTTTAGGTGTAAGGTTAGATAGTTTATTTGAGATCTCTTTTGTTTCTTGAGGTAGGATTGTATTGCTATAAACTTTCCTCTTAGAACTGCTTTTGCTGCATCCCATAGGTTTTGGGTCATCGTGTTTTTGTTGTCATTTGTCTCTATGTATTTTTTGATTGCCTCTTTGATTTCTTCAGTGATGTCTTGGTTATTTAGTAACATATTGTTTAGCCTCCATGTGTTTGTGTTTTTTCCCCTGTAATTTATTTCTAATCTCATTAGTGTTGTGGTCAGAAAAGATGCTTGATATGATTTCAACTTTCTTAAATTTACCAAGGCTTGATTTGTGACCCAAGATATGATCTATCCTGGAGAATGTTCCATGTGCATTTGAGAAGAAAGTGTAATCTGTTGTTTTTGTATGGAATGTCCTATAAATATCAATTAAATCTATCTGGTCTGTTGTGTCATCTAAAGCTTGTGTTTCCTTATTAATTTTCTGTCTGGATGATCTGTCCATTGGTGTAAGGGAGATGTTAAAGTCCCTCACTATTAGTGTGTTACTGTCGATTTCTTCTTTTATAGCTGTTAGCATTTGCCTTATGTACTGAGGTGCTCCTATGTTGGGTGCATATGTATTTGTAATTGTTATATCTTCTTCTTGGATTGAACCCTTGATCATTATGTAGTGTCCGTCCTTGTCTCTTGTAACATTCTTTGTTTTAAAGTCTATTTTACCTGATATGAGTATTGCTACTCCAGCTTTCTTTTCATTTCCATTTGCATGGAAAATCTTTTTCCATCCCCTCACTTTCAGTCTGTATGTGTCCCTAGGTCTGAAGTGGGTCTCTTGTAGACAGCATATATATGGGTCTTGTTTTTGTATCCATTCAATGAGCCTGTTTCTTTCGGTTGGAGCATTTAATCCATTCACGTTTAAGGTAATTATCGATATGTATGTTCCTATGACCATTTTCTTTATTGTTTTGGGTTTGTTTTTGTAGGTCCTTTTCTTCTCTTGTGTTTCCCACTTAGAGAAGTTCCTTTAGCATTTGTTGTAGAGCTGGTTTGGTGGTGGTGAATTCTCTTAGCTTTTGCTTGTCTGTAAAGCTTTTGATTTCTCCATCGAATCTGAATGAGATCCTTGCTCGGTAGAGTAATCTTGGTTGTAGGTTCTTCCCTTTCCTCACTTTAAATATATCGTGCCACTCCCTTCTGGCTTGTAGAGTTTCTGCTGAGAAATCAGCTGTTAACGTTATGGGAGTTCTCTTGTATGTTATCTGTCATTTTTCCCTTGTTGTTTTTAATAATTTTTCCTTGTCTTTAATTTTTGTCAATTTGACTACTATATGTCTCGTCACGTTTCTCCTTGGGTTTATCCTGCCTGGGGCTCTCTGTGCTTCCTGGACTTGGCTGGCTATTTCCTTTCCCATGTTAGGGAAGTTTTCGACTATAATCTCTTCAAATATTTTCTTGGGTCCTTTCTCTCTCTCTTCTCCTTCTGGGACCCCTATAATGTGAATGTGGGTGTCTTTAATGTTGTCCCAGAGATCCCTTAGGCTGTCTTCATTTCTTTTCATTCTTTTTTCGTTGTTCTATTCTGCAGCAGTGAACTCCACCATTCTGTCTTCCAGGTCACTTATCCGTTCTTCTGCCTCAGTTATTCTGCTATTGATTCCTTCTAGTGTAGTTTGCATTTCAGTTATTGTATTGTTCATCTCTGTTTGTTTGTTCTTTAATTTTTCTAGGTCTTTGTTAAACATTTCTTGCATCTTCTCGATCTTTGGCTCCATTCTTTTCCCGAGGTCCTGGATCATCTTCACTATCATTATTCTGAATTCTTTTTCTGGAAGGTTGCCTATTTCCACTTCATTTAGTTGTCTTTCTGGGGTTTTATCTTGTTCCTTTATCTGGTACATAGTCCTCTACCTTTTCATTTTGTCTATTTTTCTGTGAATGTGGTTTTCATTCCACAGGCTGCAGGACTGCAGTTCTTCTTGCTTCTGCTCTATGCCCTCTCGGGACACTTATCTTCTAACAGATTAATCATTAAAAAGGTGGGTAGGGGCTTCCCTGGTGGTGCAGTGGTTAAGAATCCACCTGCCAATGCAGGGGACACGGGTTCGAGCCCTGGTCCAGGAAGATCCCACATGTCACGGAGCAACTAAGCCTGTGTGCCACAACTACCAAGCCTGCGCGCCACAACTACCGAAGCCTGTGCACCTAGAGCCTGTGCTCCGCAACAAGAAAAGCCACCGCAATGAGAAGCCTGCGCACTGCAATGAGGAGTAGCTCCCGCCCGCTGCAGCTGGAGAAAGCTCGCGTGGAGCAACGAAGACCCAACACAGCCAAAAAAGAAAAAAAAAAGTGGGTAAAAGTGCCTTTATGGTGGAGTAATCTGGCAGATACCACCTTAACCAAGTGATCAAACTTAGCATCACAATATAGTGGGATAACCTGAAACCATGTGCCTCCTGATGGAAAGCACTGAGAAGTATACAATATCACTGATATAATATCCTTGCCAACAATGCATTAGATGAAGCTAACCATGAAGAGATAATCAGCAAATTAAAATTAAGAACCATCCTCTTATGTCACTGTTATAAAAAACAGAAAAGGTTAAAGAGCCATTCTAGATTAAAGGAGATTAAGAAAATAGGACAAATGAATTGCAATGTGCGATCCTGGATTGAATTCTGAATTAGAACAACAACAACAACAGGCCATAATTTCTACAACGTCCTCTCGAAATAGTTCAGGGGAGATTATCTATCTATCTATCTATAAATATCTCATATATTTCAGAATATACAAAACAAGATTGACCGTGAGTTGGTAACTGCTGAAGCTAATAGGTACAGAGGTTCATAATTCTATTCTTTCTACATTTTTGTAAGCTTGAAAATTTTCATAATAATGAACTTCGTCTCTTAACTTATACCATATACCAAAATTTTCTAGAGATAGATTGCAGACCTAATTCTAAAAGCTTGAAGTATACAATTTCTAGAAGAAAACAGAATATACTTGTAATCTGAGGAAGGCAAAGATTTTGTGGATAAAACATAAAAGCACTAATGGTAAATTTAAAAAAATGGTAAACTGGATTTCATCATTAAAAACTTTTGCTTTTCAAAAGAGGTCATTAAGAAAATAAAAAACCAAGCCACAAACTGGGAAACAATGTTTAAAATACATATATCTGATAAAGGAGTTTTATTCAGAATATTTAAAAACTCCTACAACTGAACAATAAAAAGCAAAAACATATAATGAAAAATGGGCAAAAGACTCAACTGGCTATTTAACATAAGATATGCAAATGGTCAGTAAGCATGTGAAAAACATCATTAATCATCAGAGAAATTAAAGCCAAAGGAAGATACCACTCCACACCCACTAGAGGGGCTGAAAGTAAAAAGACTTACAATATTAGGTGTTGGTAAGGATGTGAAGCAATTGGAACTCTCATATGAATTGTTAGTGGGAATGCAAAATGGTATAGCCACTTTGAAAACACTTTGACAGTTTCTTGTGAAGTTTATCATACAGCTAACCTATGATTCAGCAGTTCACCCTTAGATGTTTACTCAAGAGAAAAGTATGTCCACAAAAAGGTGTGTATAAGAATGTTCATAATGCCCCAAATGGGAATTCTGATGTCCATCAACAGGTAAATTGATAAACTGTGATACACTGATACACACAATATATTGCTATTGCTACTCAGCAATAAAAAGCATTGAACTACCAATATAAGCAACAACATGGATGAATCTCAAAAGCATTATGCTGAGTCATAAAAGGCAGACACAAAAGAGTATGTATGTATGATTTCAATTATAAGAAGTTCTAGAACAGGCAAAACTAAGATATGGTGGTAGAAATCAAATTCGTGGTTGAAAAGTGAGAAACTGTGCCTTTATCATGGCTAGAACCACGACACTTCCCCAAAATATATTTCTAGCCTAGGCTACTCTCCTAAATATATATAGGTATATCTTCTTTTTTTTAAATTGAAGTATAGTTGACTTATAGGTATATATTCTATATCTTGACTTGGGTGCTGGTTATAGAAACCCTTCCCCCTTTGTCCATCTCATGAACACTGACTCATTTTTAAGGTTATATGCTCAGATGTTCTACCCAAGGCTGTCACAGTGAATCTACTCCTTTTTACATAGCTCTCTCCTACTACATGATGATCTCAGAGCAGGCACCACATCCCTTTCATTTCTGTATGTAGGATCTAGAGAAGGTAGGTACTCAAATATTCATCAGATGAATGCATGAACTGAAATGCTAAGG
This sequence comes from Pseudorca crassidens, assembly GCF_039906515.1. Classification (NCBI taxonomy): domain Eukaryota; kingdom Metazoa; phylum Chordata; class Mammalia; order Artiodactyla; family Delphinidae; genus Pseudorca; species Pseudorca crassidens. The sequence goes on from NC_090304.1 coordinate 61,481,532, forward strand.
GATGATTCCCACTGGGAATATGGGGAGAAACTTTTGGCAAAAAAGGAGAAGAAAAAGAAGGAAGAGGAGGAATATAACAAACATCTGGAGAAAAGGGGGAGAAGTAATGGAAGAAAAAGAACCATGGCCAAATGAATAATGTTTGTCTTTTTTAATTGCATTTCTTGGCAGTTATCTCTCAGAATCTGTTTTTCTCATAATTCTATGCTCAATGATCTGATCTAGTTGCTGTTTATTATTAGTAATAAAAATGTGCTGGCTCAGCTATTTGCTTGTTTAATCTCTGAGCCTCGGTTCTGAATATTTAAATGTGATAATGTATAAAAAGCTATTATCATAGTGCCTGGCATTTATTAAAGCTCAATAAATAGGAGCCAATTATTTTAATGGTGACATATCATTAGAGAGTATTTGGAAGCATCAGCTTTAATGAATGCTTAAGAATGGAATGAAATTAGAAATCTATAATGAAACAGAAATTTAGAAAATCCCCAAATATGTGGACATTAAAAGAAATGAAAACACTATCCTAACTAACCAATGGGTCAAAGAAGAAATTATAAGGAAACTAGAAAAGACTTTGATATGAATAAGAATAAAGACACAGATACCAAAAGTTATGGCAGCTAAAGCAATATTTAGAGGAAAACTTATAGCTATAATATTAAATATTATAGCTATAATATTAAAAAAGATATCAAAAGTCTAACCTTCCACCTTAAGGCACTGGAAAAAAGACCAAGCTAAGCCTAAAGCAAGCAGAAAAAGGCAAATAATAAAGATTAGAGCAGAAATTAATGAACTATAGAGAAGAGAAAAACAACAGAGAGAAATCAACAAAACCAAAAGTTAGTTCTTTGAAAAGATTAACAAATTGATAACTGTTAGATTGGCTAAGAAAAAAAGAGAGAAGACTCATTACTAAAATAAGGAATAAAAGAGGAGATATCATCACTGACCCTACAGAAATAAAAAGAATTATAAAGAAATACCATGATCAGTTGTATACCAGTAAATTAGACAATTTAGATGGACAAATGAAATGAACAAATTCCTAGAAAGACATAAATTACCAAAACTGACTCAAGAAGAAAAATAACTCTGAACAGATTTATAACAAATAAATAGATTAAATTAGTAATTTGAAAAACTAGCCACAAAGAAAAGCCCAGGCCTAGCTGGCTTCACTGGTGAATTCTACTAAACATTTAAAAAAGAATAAATATCAATTCTTCTCAAACTTCCAAAAGACAGAACTCATTCTATACGGCACCATTACCAGACACCAAAATTAGAAAATATATCACAATAAATAAAAACTACAAACCAATACATCTTATAAGCATAATAACAACTTAATATTTCATCAAATGGATTTACCACAATTGGCTTAAACATTCCTGTATTATTGGATACTTCTGTAGTTTCCCATTTTTAAGTACTCTATGTTGCAATGAATACAACATTTTCTGTATTTCAAATTATTTCCTTGGGATAGATTTCTAGGAGTTGAATTATTGAGTTAAAAATTATGGATAGCTAAAAAAATCTGACACCTGCCAAACTACTTTCAAGATGATCTGTACTAACTGACATCTCCTCTAGCAACCATTTATTCTTAATTTATAATTGGTCCCAAATATGTGTCCTGTCTGCTTTTTTTCCTCCCCTTCTAACACCCCCTACACAATCCTAATTACCCCATTGCAATGTAAAGCTTCTATGAGAAAGGTACATTTTAAGTCTGTTAGTCAAGGGCAAGATTTATTTAATCAAGTTGAAAGAGAACCCTGATACATCCCACAACTGGGAAATTAAGCTCTGTTTTTTTTATTATCAAATTCTCTGCTTGAAGAGTAGCTTTTCTAAGAGAAATTATTTGTCACAGAAGTGTAAACTTTACATTAAAATCTGAAGCTACCAGACAATAAAAATTACTATGAAAATAACATATTTACAATTCAGGGCATCATACCCAGAGACATACTGAAATAATTGGTCAAACTATTATTCTTGAGTAGTTCATGAGTATTGTACCAGTACTACTACAATCAAATGAAAAGTAAGACTTTGATCTATTACTGTAGACAGTATTCTCTAAATGACCTGAAGACTCTTTCAAACTTGCTCCTGATTTTTTTTTTTGTGAGGCTGGGGCAAGGAGGTTATCATTCTGGATATAGAGCTCTGGTGCTAGTTTTAGTATAAATCTATTTGTTAAGATTCAAAGTATTCCAGCATGGATGTGGACATGACCTCAAACTGGGAGAATCAAAGTATCAGAGAATCAAACATCAGAGACGGTGCTGTTGTACTGAGTTGTCTACAACGGAGCTTCTTCCACAGTCCATCCCATCTTGCAAACTTGAAACTTTGTGTGGTCACTGGGCCATAGCTACAGTTGTTGGAAAAAGTAAAAATGGCTTTCTTCAAGTTCACTGTAGCTGATGGAACCTTCATGCTGCTGTTAGGGGGTCACTCATTCATTTATTTATTCACTTTATTTATTAATACATTTCTGATTTTCACTATTCACTTTATTCATTAATAAATTTATTTAGTGAATGGCTACTATGTCCTTTTATGTGCCAAGCCCTCTGCTGAGCCCTTAGCAATTTGGTCTTCACTTAAATAGATATTGATATTTGTGACTAGTGCAAAGGATGATAACATTCAGTAATGCATTCTGACAATGTGGCATTTTGTCAATTCGTGCATCATTTTGTGTAGCAGACTCCATAGGAAATTGCCAAGCTATGTGATTCCGATTAGTTGCTTCAGAATTCTAGAATTGTCCAGCATTTTGGCATTAAGCCACACAATACTAATGGCTTATGCAACAAACCACAGGATCTGAAACCAAAGCAAAACTAAGCAAAAAACCCCAAAACTTGCATATCCAACTTTACTCATTTTCAAGATGTTCTCATCAATGGGACACATTGGAATGATTTTCAAATCTCATGTGTTAGACAGAAAAATGGGGAACAGAATAGTTGAATGGATCAGATATGTTGGTCACACCGTTAATTTCTTGATTTCTCCATTAACGGTTTTTTGCTCTTTCTTTCCTCCCTCCTTTCCTCCCTCCTTCCCTTCCTTTCCTTTGATTGCTATTTGCTACAACCCTAAGGTTCTAGTCAAAGCCTAGAGGGTTAAGCCTACAAGATGTGGCTGTCAGGACGTAACTGACCACAAGCAAGTGCCCACTGGAAAGGCTCTAGGAGTCAGATGGGGGTCCAATCAGCTGACTGGTGTTGGATGGGAAGAATGCCCTTCAGGAGCCAGAGAAGCCAACAAGCATCCGTGCGGAGCTGAGAATCAGACTGAGAAGCAGGAGGAGACCTGGGTTTCCACTGTGACTTGGGTAAGTCACCTCATATCTCTGGGCCTGTTTCTCCACCTGAAGAACAAGGTGCTCGGACCAGCTGATCGCTGAGGTTTCTTTCATCTCGATCATTCACAGAATCTGAAACCTCATTCAAGGTCAAGTTAAAGAAATTCCGTTTTTCTTCTTTCTGTTTTAGCATTCTCTAAATACACTGATAATTGAGAGGGTTCTTCTATTCCTATGATTTTTTTGTTCTCCAAAATCTGGAGTTTTACAAAACAGCTGATAACGTCCTAACCTGAATGAAATCCCATTTAATTATATTCAATGAACCTTACCTGAGCACCCACAAGGTTGTTCGGCTTATTCTCTATTATACTCCTCTCCCTCCTCGTCACACAGATTCATCCGGTTTGCAATCTGAGTTCTCTAACTGCTTTATTGAAGTTAGTTTTATGTTTCATCTTCAGTCTAACTCTGTAAGGATGAGGATCTTGTCTTAAAGCTTTCTTTTGCACTTCCCCCAGTGCCCCAGAACAACATGTGGAACAAAATCGGTAACAGGGACTTGCTAATCATAATAGCATTTTCCTCCCTAATATTTGTTAAATGCTTACCCACAGGGGAAGTACTTTTCTAAGTGATTTATATGGGTTAACTATTCTAAGTGCTTTTCACTAATTATCAACTATTTTGTGTCCACATTTTACATACAAGGAAACCGAGGTACAGAGCAGTTGGTCACTTGCTCAGGGTTTACACGACTGTGAGTCATCAGCCAGGTTTCATACCCAAGCAGTTGGTTCCAGAGTTGCGCCCTTAACCACTATGCAATACTGCCTTTCTGTGATTGCTTGCCAAGATTCCAAGTATGCATTCCACCCTGCTTTTAGCATATAGGCACTTTAGCCATTGCTGAGAACTTCTCCAGGCAAATTACTTTCTGCAGAATTTTATACTTTATCTCTGAAACATAATCTCTGGTACTTTATTCTTTTCATATGGTTTATGCAATGAGATTTCTGTGATGGGTCCCCTAGGGTCAGTGATAACACTGAATGTTTTCTACTATTATGAAAATAATATGCTCATTTGCAGGGAGGACACCACTCCTCAATTTCATTTCTTCATTCCTAGGAATGCCAGTTCTGAAACTTTCCCAAGGGCTCCTCTTCTTTTTGTAATCCCTCAGGCCAGTCCTCACTGGCTGATTCTACACACCCACCCTGGAGGTGATGTAACACCATGAGGCCAGCAGGGAAGCTGTAAGCTGATTTACCATTACCTGTGTGAGGAGAAGACCCTCACTCAAATCAATATATTGATTTACACTAATAGAAAGTAATAGAACACTGTCTTTCCTCCTGTTTCCACTGCTGTCTGTCCAAGCACTTCTGAAGTTATTCATCTCTCATGAACCTTTCCTGAGAGAAGGCTTTCCTAACTACTCCAGGTTCCTTTACCTTAGACAGTTACATCCACTTATTCATGCACCAAATATATGCTGAGCACATGTATAAGCCAGGTGCTGAGTTAGGAACTGGAGCTGCAATAAACTCTCAAGGACCTCACAATTCAGTGACAGAGAGAGATTCCTAAGTTACTAATACAGTGTGACAGTGTGTGCACGGTACTGAAGAGGCATCGGGAAGGCAGAGTAAGTTCTGCTCTGGAAGGGAGCAAGAGGTGAACTGTGAACTAGATATTGAAAAATGATCATCATTCACCATGTGGAACAGAGCAGGTGGGGAGGTTATTCCACCAGCAAAAGGAGTTAGGCAGAGTTCTTGACTGTTCTCCGCTCACTCAAAGTGCGTCTTTTCTCCAAATAAACTCATCGATAACAATAATAGCAACCAAGATTTATTGAGCTCTTTCTCTGTGCCCTTGTCAGTATAATCTTGTCAAATATTCTATACTAATTACCTCATTGAATCCTCCCCACAATTCCATCACACACTCGCGCGCGCACACACACACACCCCTCTGTCTATACTATTACACATATACAAATGAGAGAACTGAGGCTTAGAGAGGTAACATCATTTGCCCAGCTGGTAAGTGGCAGAACTGTATTCAAACTCAGCTCTCAGACTCCAGAGCCAAAATTTCACTACTAGCTTGTTTCCTGTTTGCACTTTTCTAGGGCTGAGTACATAGAAGTTGCCCAAACAGTGCCGGTTGAGGGAAGAGTTGGTTGAGAGCTAGTTGTCCACAGCAGGGGGATCCGTACTATGTCCTACTGCAGGCAGGAAGGGAGGGACCAATTACTTCATTTCACAGTCTGGTTTGTTTCACAACCTTGTTTGTTGTTTGGAGGCGTATGACGCTACAGGGCGAGGCCAACATCACTAGAGACTCCCAGGTATTTGTTCAGTGAGGAGTGTGCAAGGGGAAGAGATAAGAGCCCGGTCCTAAAGACAACCCTCAGAATGGGAGAAAATATTTGCAACTGACAAAGGATTAATCTCCAAAATATACAAGCAGCTCAATATCAAAAAAACAAACAGCCCAATCCAAAAATGGGCAGAAGACCTAAACAGACATTTCTCCAAAGAAGATATACAGACTGCCAACAAACACATGAAAGGGTGCTCAACATCATTAATCATTAGAGAAATGCAAATCAAAACTACAATGAGATATCATCTCACACCAGTCAGAATGGCCATCATCAAAAAATCTACAAACAATAAATGCTGGAGAGGGTGTGGAGAAAAGGGAACCCTCTTGCACTGCTGGTGGGAATGTAAATTGATACAGCCACTATGAAGAACAGAATGGAGGTTCCTTAAAACACTAAAAATAGAACTACCATATGACCCAGCAATCCCACTACTGGGCATATACCCTGAGAAAACCATAATTCAAAAAGAGTCATGTACCACAATGTTTATTGCAGCACTATTTACAATAGCCAGGACATGGAAGCAACCTAAGTGTCCATCAACAGATGAATGGATAAAGAAGATGTGGCACACATATACAATGGAATATTACTCAGCCATAAAAAGAAACGAAATTGAGTTATTTGTAGTGACGTGGATGGACCTAGAGTCCGTCATACACAGTGAAGTAAGTCAGAAAGAGAAAAACAAATACTGTATGCTAACACATATATATATGGAATCTAAAAAAAAAAAAAAAGGTTTTGATGAACCTAGGGGTAGGACAGGAATAAAGATACAGACGTAGAGAATGGACTTGAGGAAACGGAGAGGGGGAAGGGTAAGCTGGGACAAAGTGAGAGAGTGGCATTGATATATATACTCTATCAAATGTAAAATAGCTAGTGGGAAGCAGCCGCATAGCACAGGGAGATCAGCTTGGTGCTTTGTGACCACCTAGAGGGGTGGGATAGGGAGGGTGCGAGGGAGATGCAAGAGGGAGGGGATAAGGGGATATATGTATACATATAGCTGATTCACTTTGTTATACAGCAGAAACTAACACAACATTGTAAAGCAATTATAATCTAATAAATATGTTAAAAAAAAAAAAAAAAAAGAAGAGCCCAGTCCTGGCATCAGATGGGCCCAGGCACACCACTTCTCTGCTAGACACATTTTCTTTTCAAGAGTCTTCTTTGCTAATATGTTTGATCCAACTCACTAGCTGTGTGGCCTTGGGGCAAGTTATTGAACCTTTCTAAGATTTATTTTCCTCATCTGTACCATCCCTACTCCCCACCATCACCGTCATCATTATCACCAATGGTAACATATGAGGCTCTGCTTGTGGGGCTTACTGTCTAGTGGCAGACAACAGGCAAATATTCAGGCTATACTCACTATGGAAACTCCAAGGAGAGACTCCTGGCCTCGGCCCCTCCTGTCCATATGAGCTTAGGAAAGTCACTTTCCCTCCCTGAGCACCTTCCTCTTCTGTCAATCAGGGAGATAAATGAGATGACCTCGAAGGTCCTTTATGCAATGAGGATTTTTCCTCTTCCTCCCCTTGCCTGTTCCCTCCTTTTCTTCCCTCCTTCAACTAGGAGAGGTACTCAGCTTCATTCTCTTGGATGATGACTGAGTTTCAGGAACTGATGGTTTGCTCTTTGTCTCCCACAATCTGATGTCACCTCCAGACCCAGAGCACAAGGTCACTTGCAGCATTCATGTCTCAGGAGTAACTGCAGGCAAACCAATAAGTACAAATAATAAATAGTATTTTTTGTAAGGTTGTGCCTGATTGAACAATTCTTACTTCATGCTTGAATGGAAGAAGGGGTACACCTTACAAATGAAGGCAAGTCCATTATAGCTGAGACTGCTGGGCCCTAAGCCTGTAGCCTCATTTTAGCAGGATGAGCCACAGGGATTAGGACTCTCACTGGGAGTTCAGTCTTGTGGCAGGAGAGTGGAGAGGTGGTCTGTATCTTGGGCATTTCTGTCTAGCCCACACTGTGCCTTCCATCTACATATTTCCTTTAAGGTGCATTTCATATGCTATATGCTAGCAGACTGTGTTTTCTAAGACAAGCAGAGCTCGTCAAGAGAGCAGACTGTAGTTCTAATGTGAGAGGATGTGAGTGGCTTAAGGGTTTCTCAATGGTTCATTCTTTGGGGAGAGAAAAATCGAACATTGCTTGCTAAACTTTGAACGGCAGCTGATAAAAGTACAGATTTTTCACTTGACTAAGATTTGAAATCCTCTAAGATTTTAGAGTGCAGAGATAAAAACCATGAAAACATATATACACACCTCAAGGGAATAAAAACACCTTCAAAACCCCCAGCACTTCCTTTTAAGAACAATCTCTTTCTCTCTCTCCCTCTCCCTCCCTCCCTCCATCCTTTTCTCTCTTTTTCTCTCTCTCTTACACATACACACATCCCTTTCCTATTCATGTTCATGTCACATCCCAGCAAGTTTATTGTTATTTCTGTGTTAGACACCAGGGATCACTGAGTGAGTCTGTCACTATAACTGATTGTCACTTTAAAGCCAAAGAGAATGTTTCTTGAGCATGGGGAGGAATTTTTTCCCCAAGTATCCACCAGAAACTTTGCCATCATCCTTAATCCCTTCCTTGTGCATTTCTGTCATTTTTTTTCTCCTTCCGTCCTGCCACTAACCTGGTTCGAGGGGAGGCATCTTTGCACCTTGTCTGGACATACTGTTCGTGTAACAATTGTGTTTCACTTGTGAGAAAATATAATTGCATCACTTAGCACAGTGCCTAGGAAATAGCTAGCCTCTAATAAACAACATTATTACTTTTCCCCCATTCTCAATCCTCATTTCAGGGGCTGAAGACTGCACACTCTAGTAAAAGATACTACATTTGACAGCAATATCCATTACTTGAAGATTCCAAAGGAGTGGCATAACTAATGCCTCCATCACAGGCTATTGCAGTGGTAAATGCAACCAGGCAGGTATGAGCTTAGCCATGGTAAGTGCTCAATAAATCGTAATTATTTTTATGCCATAAGCATTTATTGTTTTTGCCAAACTTTATATCCAGGGCTCCAATGGCAAAAAGTGCCTGGGGGCAAATTAGAAAATGGCACCCCGCTCTGGGAAAAGGAATTGCAAAAGCTCACACTCTCAGGCTGGCTCTTGCTCAATGTTATGTGGGATGTTTCACCCACCATGTGTGTCCCCTCGGCAATAATGTGGCTATAATAAACATTGGGAACACAAAACGAGGAGCTCACAGTTTAAGCAAATCATTACTACACTGTTATAATCGTTATGATGGAGTTACTTACAAAAAGCTGTGGGGGCAACAAGCTGATGGAGGGAGCAAGGCCACTGGGGAGGCTGGAGAAGGCTCTGGGGCACTGTTTTAGGGGTTTTAATGAGTAGGAGATTGTCCAGTGGGGAAGTAGCAAAAGTCGGTTTGCGCAGATGAAAGGCCGCAACAGGGGACGCAAGGCCACCTCTTCTCCCCTTCACCCTTCCCCAGTTCTGTGGGACTAAGGAATGGTAAGAAGCTTTGTGGATGGAGTAGAGGATTTACTCTACTCCATGGAGGATGGAACTCAGAGAAGTGGCAGGAAAGACAAAGAGACAGTTCACCTGCACTGTGCACCTCTCTGTTACACATGATACTATTGAACGTTTACTTCTATTGAAGGAATAATTGAGCACTAAATGCACAGTACACATTTTTCTGCAGAAATCACAAATAGAGTCAAGAAACCATTGTTTTGTCATTTAATCAACCACTTCAAGTACCTGGATTATAAATTCTGCAGGAGGAGAATTTTGCGGCTGACAGAGAAGTCACAAAATCTACCCAACGAAGTCTTATGCACTTTCATCACAGAGAAGAGCCTACTTCTATTAAATGAAAGAAAAAAAAAAAAAGCATATTCCTTGGGTTTCTCAGCCCACAGTAGATTAAAAATAGCATAGCTCAGCTTGGAAGGGGGCTGGGCAGAGGTGCTGCCCCGGACACATACGTGCAGACAGTGCCAAGGGAGTACAGCTGAGTTCTGCAGAAAGGCAGGCAAGTAAAACTGTCAAGTTTGGATTCAGCCACGGAAGGCGTCTGTATTATGATAAATGAGGTCCATAATAATTCATTCAACAACTCCCATGGGGTCAGAGCTAGGGGCTGGGTAAACGGGGAGGAGTGACAGCCAGCCTGGGACCTCCACAGTGGTTTTTCGGTGAATGTAGCAGTGAGAGAATTGAGTCTTCACCTAACACGTAGCAGGTACAACTCAAAAGAAACTTCCACACGGCAGCCACTACCATGTTTACATTGTAGGTGAAGATTTAGTAGTACTAAAACAACATCAATCACATTTATGTTGTGATTTTGAATTTTGTTGCTATAATATATAAATAAATGCTAAATATATATGGCATTTAATTTGTAATTTTATTTTAACTTTATAGATGATAAGAGCTATAAGTGTAAGAAATCTGCACTTAATTTTATGCTTATATATTTAGGGAACATCATCATGGAGGATTTAGTCCACACTTTGGGGTTGGGCAGGGATGTGGGACTCGAGGGACATTGTTCCAGCTAATGATTAAGAACTCTCCAGACAATAGGGGCTTCTTAGACAATGGGTGAATTTCCAGGATGTCCGGCCCCCTTCCGAGAAGGAGGGGAGATAACAAAATGTAAAAAAGGTGTCTGTCAAAGACCAATCAGACAGCTGGGGAGAAGGAGGGAGATAACAAAATGTAAAAAAGGTGTCTGTCAAAGACCAATCAGGCAGCTGGGGACAAGTTCCCTCTCTGGTCCGAGCCTAAGCCGGGACCAATCAGCAGGAGAACACAACCAAATCTATAATTTACATACGGGGAAGTGGGAACCTATAAAACTGACATATTCGCGCCCAAAAGGGTTCCTTCTTCGACCTCCTGCGTGAGGACCAAGGAACCCCGGTGCACCGGCCTTCAATAAACCTCTTGCGTTTTGCATCGACTTCCGACTCTTGTTGTTTCCTGGGCGAGTCCAAACTCCTAGGAGACCGCGCAGGTCTAACAGGGACAAAAAGGATTATTTTCTTTAAAAAATGCCACTATGTAGTTTTCACCTCATAGGGTTTTTGTGAAGATTTAATGAAAAAAATTCTTATAATCTAGTTAGCAAAACTTTTGGCTCATAAATAACCTTCAGTAAATGTTAGCTATATAGTTATCACATTTACTGATCAAAGCCAAATCCTTTATTTACCAAATGTGAACTCTGCCTATTACTGAGAAGGGGGTAAACACAGAAGTTCTATCCACTCTTGGCGGTCCGCTGGGGGAAAGAACTCCTTACCTTTAACAAAGTAATGAAAGCAATCATAAATAGCACTGAGTAGCAATCATGAATCCATGTATTTATTTTCTGACTGTAATCTGGGCTTGTGTCTCAGCACACCACCTCCACTACGGCCTGCAGCCATGGGAGGTGTTCACAGAACGCTTTCTCCATAAACGAAGAATGACAAGCTCTGTCATTCACATTGAACACGTGCTCTAAATTCATTAAGGTGTTAATTCTTCGTGACAGGTGAGTACAAGCCAATTACAGAGAGAAACGGTAGCTTCTTGGGGCCTTCCAGGAAAAACAACCATTCACATCAAGAATGCCCAAATACCAGTTTCAACAAGTGGTAACAAAATCTTTACAAATATTCATGAAGTTGTCAAAACATGAAAGGCAAATAGCACTCTGCAAGCTTTTTGCTTCTTTTCAAATGAGGAAGGCTCTAACTCAGACTGACAAGTGCCTGCAATAAATCTGAGACTGGGAAAACTCTCACCTGGTAGTTGTGTCACCCAAATTGCCCAGAACTCTGTAAATGAATGGCAACTCTTTGCATTACACCTTATCACTACTAACAAATAAAGGATGTTTCCCTGAGCTTTGTCACTGGTACCTATGTATACCAATTGCACTTGCTTCATGCAAAGAGTTATTTTTCCCTCTCTTCTCTAAATGGACCCCAAGTGCACACAATCTGATAAATCATAATCCTTGGCCATGAAATGCTTTTCATTGTTTCATACCTTCATGTTAGGTGGGAGATTCATGGCGCTTATTACATTATGATAGATAGATAACAAGTGGGCTACACACAGATGTTTTTCTTGAAAAGTGTAATTTTGATTTGACTAAATATCCTTCATACTATGTCTCTTTTTGTTAGTTTATCTCACATCTTAATGAAGCAAGTTTACTGCACCCCTCTTACTAGCCCATTTTACAGAGGAATATTATATACTAAGAGTGCCAACTTCCAAGGAAATCCTAGTCCTTCCCAGACCATCCAATGTTTGCCAAGAGCAAGCAAAGGCTAATGCATCTTTGTTTCCCCCAAGCCCTAGCACAGTGCTGGGCATGAAAGACACCTTGTAAACTTTTGCTAAATAACTGGAATGATCTGCATGTGCCTCCAAAGGATAGCACTTGGCTGTGTGACTATGGACAGGTCACTTAATCCTCGGTCCCTGCCTCTTCATCTATGACATGGATAATATACCAAAGAGTTCTGTAAATATGAAGACTTATTACTACAAGTATCCATGAAGAATTTCTTAATCCCACTGGAGTGGATCCATTACAACACATTTCTGCTTTTAACCTGGCAATCAGTCTAAAATTGGTTTCATTTTTTTTAAAAAAGTACTTTAGTGACAGTTTTATTGAATCTGCCCTGGTTAGTTTTCAGTTCAATTCAGTGGTTATTTCGGTATCATAAACTGTGCCGATTTTTAATAGCACACAGCAACTATTTAGTGCTGGAGACTTGCACTGGAAGGTAAGGCAACCATCTTGAGGTGGGGTGTTAGGAAGATATCTGCTTGAGGCTAGGCCTAAAAGCATGTGTACAATTTTAATTTCTAGTCTGGGTTCTATCAAGTTCATGCTCCCTTCCATTGTCATCCTCGTGGGCGCAGTTACTTTGCATGATTTGCCTTTACCCCTTTCTCTACCAATTAGTAACTCATTCGGGATCCTCCATTTGTTCATGGATAACATTTTCAACATTCTCTGCTAACCACCATTGCTATTTGTGACCTTTCAATCTCTGAGGCCTCTGTGACCTGAGTCCTTCCAGCACCTTCCCCCAAGGTGCCCCACTACTCCAGTCTCTCCCAGGTACCCACCACCCATCCTCCCAGCAACAAGAGTCAATGTCTTTATTCACAAACAAATCCTGTCACTACTCTGTCCCAGAGCCAAAGAACAGCCTCCTTGAACTTTTCAATGGAATACTCAATACCTCCATCACTGGACCTCAAGCTACATTTCCAACCTTACTTCCCCCAATACCTCTGTGTGTGTGTGTGTTCTTTGTTCCAGTCAAATATAGTACTTGCTGATTATCACATACCCTCTACTCCTTTACTTTTGCTTCTACTATTTTCTAAATGTGAAAATTTCAATTATTCTACAGTTGTTGAAATCTTACTCAATCCTCACAGACTTAGCTAAAATGCTACCTCTTCTTGGAATCATTTCTTAATTGCTCTCACTCAGACTGGCCTTCTCTTCTCTCCTTTGAATCTCCATTAAGACTCTGTACATCCCTCACTAAACTTTTTCACCTTATGCTATATTGGGGTGTGTGTGTGTGTGTGTGTGTGTGTGTGTGTGTGTGTGTGTGTGTGTGTGTGTGTGTGTGTGTGTGTGTGTACTAGAAGGTAAGCTCTGGAATGGCAGAGGCGGGGCCTTACTTATCCATGTCCCCACTCAGTGGTCAGAGCAGTTTCCTGCACATAAGGGATACTCAAAACCTATTAATTGAAATGAAAGGAAATAACACTCAGATTAAGAGAAACTTCCTTTAATGCCAACAGTAAATTGTCTAGTTCTCCATTCACAAACTACAGCAAAAAACATGTAGACTGTACACTCTAATTTATATACCTTTTCTCCTAATATATCACCTTCTTTACTCTCACATTATTTAATTCAGTAATTATTGGTTCAGTGCCATGAACTATTTTAGGCCTTAAATAAATCACATTCCCTGCCTTCAAGGAACTTGCAACCTACTTTCTAGATTTTATTACAGTTGAAAAATCAGAGTCTCAGAAAGAGAAGCTACTAGTTCCAGATCAAATAGCTAAGAATAGAACCCAAGGCAGTCTAATTTCAGAGGCTGTTTTTTAAAATAAACGGGCAAAGTAATTAGGTATTTTTTAATGAGTATTAGGAACATACTGGAAGCTGTTGCTGAAAGTTTTTCAGATATTACATGATCTGTCATTAAAAAAAAAAGACTTTCTACCCACATATAGACACAGTGTACAGTTGAAAAGAGGCAAGATATACTGTTTTGGCTTGTTGAGACTCTGCCTATAATTACTATAGTGAGGAAGTCAGACAACTGGACAGTAGCTTCTGCATCTTTACCTTTCAGTACTGATGTTTGAGCTTTTAAGGAGTTAAAAATTTGCAGGGGCTTCCCTGGTGGCGCAGTAGTTAAGAATCCGCCTGCCAAAGCGGGACATGGGTTCGAACCCTGGTCCAGGAAGATCCCAAATGCCACGGAGCAAATAAGCCTGAGCACCACAACTACTGAGCCTGCGCTCAAGAGCCCGCGAGCCATAACTACTGAGCCTGTGTGCCATAACTACTGAAGCCCAAGCGCCTAGAGCCCATGCTCCGCAACAAGAGAAGCCACTGCAATAAGAAGCCCGTGCACCGTAACAGAGTAGCCCCCACTCGCTGTTAACTAGAGAGAGCCCGCGTGCAGCAGTGAAGACCCAAAGCAGCCAAATAAATACATTAAAAAAAAAAAAAAACTTTTGCAAAGTGAAACATGCAAGCTCTGAGGTGTGACTCTGGCTCTTTTACCTTAAAGAGTCAGGTTAAAGGAAGCCCTATAGTGAGTCAGAATTGATTCATGAATAACTCCCAAAGTAGAAATGGGTTTGAGCCAAATTTTCTGCATAATACTTAACACCCTGAATTAATAGCGGGAAGAAAATTGAACAAAAAGTCAGTGTTCTCATCTGATGAAACTATACTTGTTATTCATATAACCACAAATTATACATCTCCTATTTATATTACTTTAGCCTTAGCATCACTAATTAAATAGATAGAATTAGCTATGCTAATAACATCTAGAATGAGTTCATATATAAAATGCCTTAAAGAATCAATTATTCTACTCTGCTCACACAATACGTCATCATGCAGGGCCCAGCTCTGTCACTTATTAGCTCTGTGAACTTGGGTAAGTTATTCATCCTTTCTAAGCTTCAGTTTTCTCATCCATAAAATGGGCGTATTAAGAATTTTCATAAGACGCAAATGAGCAATGCCTATAAAAATAACCTGTAGAACATAAGGCAGTCTATGGATGTTCAGAGTAACTGGCATACTGAAGAGAAGGAAGCAGTTCTCCAATGTAGTAAGCACTGATCAAGTCTGTTCTGGAATTTTCCACAGGTAATTACACAACATGGTAGAGAACTCAGAAACAATCCTGATAGCAGCCAACAGCAGGGACAGGAGTGGAAGACTGAGATTAGTCTGCTGCCACCTCTACCTTCCTGCCTAGTCATAACGTCAGCAAGCACATAGTCAGGAACACCCCTGTGCCAGTAGGTGTACGGCAAGGCTGTAGGGCCAACTCTCCCTCCCTCTCTGCCCATAGCACAGTGTGTGTGTGGGGGGGTGGGGGTGGGGGTGGGGATAGGGGACTAATATTTCTAGGTACTTTACATATATTAGCTCTTTTAATATGATTTCCATTTTTACATATCAGGTGATTAAGGCTTAGATATATTATGATAATTCTGATAGAAACTGGTCATTCTGTGTGATATCAAACCTTTCTGCTACACCTGTGTATCTCGAATTTTAGCAAGCCTATAGAGTTTTCCTGGGAGCTTATTAAAATGCAACTTTCCTATCTCCATCCCCAGAGATTCTGATTCCACAGGGCTGGGTTTGAGCCTGGGCATCTCCATTTCTAATAAAGAGCCTCAGCTGATGCTGATATAGGTGCCTCAGGCTAAATATTTTCTGGTCTCTTCTTTCCTCTCTGTCGCTACTCTGTCGTCCTAGGTTAGGCTAACTCCATGTCTCACCTGCATTGTTAAAATGGACTCCAGCTTTCTAGGGTTGCCTCCTTTTGGAAATTTATTCCACACAGCAGGAGAGCGATCTGCTAAAGTTCTAATCTAATCTTGCTAAAAGCCTCCAAAGCCTCCCCACTGCCCTCGAGATCTGGGTCCTGACTTCCCCTCTGCCTTCTTGGCTGACACTTGCAGCTTTGTACTTAAGCTCTTGTATTTAAGTAACACGAGGCTTCTTTGGCTTCCCTGCACACACTGGGCTGCTTCCTGTCTTTACATGCCCTCCCCTCTGCCTACAAAATACAGAGGTCTTTCCAGCCTTTCACACTAGATTCTACTGATCCTTCAAGGCTCATTTGGGACATTGTATCTTCTAGGAACCTGCCTATGAACTCCAAGAGAGGCTTAAGTATTCCAGGTCTGAGTTCAAACAGTATTTTGGCCTCACTTCCCACTCAGCACTTAGCGGATTCTATTTGTCATTTGCTGATATGTTTATCTCCACAGAACATTTTATGATTCCTACAGGCTGGAACCCTGTCTTATTCATGGTGTACTTCCCATTGCTTAAATTGGTATGTGGCACATAGTATGGCCTCAACAAATGTCTGTTAAAAAGCTGAAAACATTAGAGGGGAGGAAACACTATGAGCAAGTGAATCTATTATGTTTCAATTTACCATATTCTTTCTAACATTCATGAAGTGAAAGCTTTAGCCTAATTAGGCAATGAAGATAACACTGAATTTCAAAGGTATTTTAAAAAATTTACAACTTTTGTACTTTTTTCCTCCTGGGGATGAGGTTATTCAAACACATTCGAGTCAAAATGTACAAAACAACAACAAAAAAGTGTGTTAACAATATTATTAAGGTGGAAGAACTGAACCAACTAAAACATACTGTAAAAAAGAATGTGTAGGTGTGTAGTGGACAGATTTTGTCAGTTATTAATTGTACTAAATTTAGTATATAAGGCTGCAGATTAACTTGGTTGTTTCAACAATGGTAGTTTTTGGACCTACAAGGGAAGTGACCCAAGAAATAAATATGCATGGAAACACACAAGGAACATGATTTATTCTCCATTCCATTCCGCAGACTAGCAGTTCCCTCATTAGTAACTTGACAAATACCCTATGAGGAGTAAGTAAAATCACATGTATTTATTCAGTAAAAAATGTTCGTTGAGTTCAGCTGGCTTTCAAGGTTGAGATAGGGACCCCTCCTTACATGTATCAGAGAAGGAAACTCAACTGTAGGCCCCTTTGAGAACCATCTGCAGAGAAGCCACTAGCATTTCTTTAACCAGAGAATTATCTGTGTGCTGCTCACATGGCTCTCAGTGGACGTGGGAGCTCAAGGTTTGGAAAAATGTGATTATCACTTTCAAAAGAAAATATAGTGAGTTAGCAGCTCTTCCCATGCTGCACTGGTGACACTGCAGAATTCCCCGGACACAACCCTGTCTTGGCTCTTTATGTAAAAATGTTACACTGGTTAAAACCACTCTGCATGCAGTATGGGGAAAGAATCAGAGCAGAAAGGCTAGAGTCAGGAAGAACAATTGGGAAACTCGTAGAAGGCCTGGAACAGGAAAGTGATAATAAAGAACCTGAGGGGTAGCCTTTCCTGAGTTTATGAACTTTGAGCAGAAATGCTGCCTTCCTGATGGCTGTGGACTGAGGCAGTATGGCTCTCCTTTCACCCATCCTTCCTGAATCTCTAGGTCACTCTGGACATCTGAGCTCTTCACTGGGCTCTGGCCACCCAAAAACTAGCTCTATTAAGAAGGTTTCCCTTTTTTTGAGGGCAGCAATGACCTTTCCTTTGAAACTCAAAATGTCACTTTGAAGCTGTTACAAAAGCAATCCTCATAACTCACCCTGGTGAAGCAAACATAATTCCTATCTTGCTAACAAAACACTGACTGTCAAGTCACTTTTTTGATAAATGATTCAATGGCAGGCTCTGCTACTAACTCTCCGTGTGTTCCAGAAAAATGATTCTCAGTTTCTTCATCTGTAAATGACATAGTAGGAGCCAATGACCATAGGGGAATTCCCAAGAGTATATGAAACAGAACTGAGGCTTCTTAATGCTAGCTCCAGTTTGATTCAGGGAGACTGCCATGATCCTATCACCAATACCTGCATCTGCCCCATGTCCCCTTCTCCCAGTCAACATGCCCTCTGAAAGGGAGCTCAAGGCTTTAGAAAAGGAAACAGAATATGAGGTCAGATGTCCAAGGATGATGGTCCTCTCTGATCTCTTTAGCGACAGCTTCCTATTTTCCTTTCCGTTGCCACTGTCTGAAATTCAGATTTTCAGAATCTTGTACCCACAATACTGCTTTAGCTATCCCACATCCCCCAATGTCGGTCTCTCTCCCCTCCAATCTGTCTTTCCCATGGTTGCCAGATTGACCTCTTGGAAACCTACTTTTGATCATTCACTCACCTTTCCTCTAAAAAGGGTGGACTGAGTAGCCAATATGTGTCCGGTAGACACTGTGCTAAGTGCTAGGGGCACAAAGATGAGTAAGTTTGGAGCTCTGCCTGGGAGTGACATTTGGGCAGCAATCCACATACATTAAGGGTGGAGCCCAGAGGAAATCACTAGGTTGGGTTTGGTCACAACTGTTAAAATTCTTCACTGTTTACAGGATTAAGTATAAGTTTCTTGGAAAATTTAAAGCACCAGAACTGACTTGAGTATTACTTTCCAGTTCTGAGTTTCCATTCTTCATCAACTGTTGCTTGAAGTGAAAGCAAACCGTGTTTTACTTCCTATGTGTCCAGTATCTTATTCCTACGCCACTGCCCATTCCTTGCAAGCCTTACTAATCTTTCAAGGCTCCCCAATTCAAATCCCTCCAGCTTCCAAGCTAGAATCAAGTTTAGGGGAGCCTGAACTTCAGAGCAAGCTTCCTGTCCCTCTTATTTAGTGTGAATCACTTCCTCCCTGTGGAGACCCATTTTCTCCCCTAGTATCCCTGCTCCTTCAGGGCAGTGACCATGACTTACTCATCTTGGTCCACATTGCGCAGCAAGCTGCCTTGTATTGGCACCTAATGAAAGTTTATTAAATGACTGAAACATGTTTTCCAAGACTTCATTTTACTCTGGCATACCACAACAGAGAAAGTGTGCGGCCCCCAAGCTCCCTTTAGAAATGTTCTCAATACAGAGAGATGCACATCATCGAGAAAACCAGCTACCCCCTTTTAGAATTTAAGTTTAAGCCGAAGTTAGTTTTTGACAAAGCTAAACCCAATTCAATTTATTTCTTCATTTTTCTTAAAATTCACAAATGCGACATGGTTTTAACAAGGGAGAGAGCATGCTATAGTAAACAGATTATGGGTTTTGGAATCAATCAGACATGGGTTCAGATTTCTTCACCTCTCCAAGCCTCAGTTTCTTTAAATCTATAAAGAGGGAACAAATGATTTCCCTTCAAGTTTTGTTGTGGTGATTAAGAGAAGTGTGTAAGCTGTCTAGGTTTCTACAATGCATACTCCTACTACTTTGAGTAACACCTATCACTTCTGTTTTGTACCAGCCTGTGGCTAAATAGGACTAGTTATTTATAGCCTACCTTACTTTAGAAAGGATTTACAATGCAAAGGGAGCCCTTATACACTGCACATTGCTGACATTTAGTAAGAATAGTAATTGTTCTCTCATACTCTTTCAGACATATATTTCCCTCCCTTAAATTATAGGGACTTTTAAATAAAAATAAAACAAAATTTAGCATAAATCACTAAATACCACTGATTTTTCAATGGAAAACAGGTTGATTCTGAAGATTATACAAATTCTTAAATGTCTCAATAAATAAAATAGAATGGCTGATTAGAAAACTGATAAAAAAGGTAGAAGAACAATGAAAGAAATTAAGGTGGTGATTAAGTTTTCACCAGAAGCTAGTTTGAATGGAGATTCATTAGAAATTTAGCTGACATTCTCAGGAAAGCTTGGGTGCATTGAGATCTGGGGCACTGAGACAGTTCTCAAGGAGATCCATCCAAACGGATGGGCACTTGGGTCTGGGTAGGCTGGAATTATCTGGGTTACTGACACAACTGTCCACTTGTCTTTGCATGTGTAGGCACAGACTTTGTGAAGGCACATGAGGTGGACAGAAAGCCTGGGCATTTCATTTGTAGCAAATGGGCACTTTGTAATGGAGAGCCTCAGATTTCCTCATAGATACTCTCCAAACCCAGGAAGCATCAAAGCTCATAGTCAGGCTTTCCATACAAGCTTCCCAACCTTCCAGATCTTCCCGGTCAGCCCCATTAGCTACAACTCCCACCACACATCCACACCTTCCATCTGGTGTCCCTGACCTGCTTGGCCTTACTCCAATATGCCTACGGTTTCCACCTTCATGTACATGCTGTTTCTTATGTGTGGCAAACTCTTACTCAAACTTCAAGATCTTGCTGAAGTATCACCTTCTCTTTGAAGTCTTCTCTCTTATCCAAGGCATAATTAGTAACTCTCTTCTTCTTCTGACCTCCAACAGAATAAGGGGTAGTGTGAAGGAATGAAAAGGGCAAATGTTCTACTGTCAAAAGGATTTGAATTTAAAACTGACTTTTGTACCTACTAGCTGTGTGATCTTAGGTAAATTAGTTAATCTTCCTGAGGTGCAATCTCCTGATATTTAAAATAGAGACTAATTCCCTAAATTTATGGGGATCATCAGTGATATTGTATCACCATTGTTTGCCTGCTTATATTTCTCTTTGTGAGCTCCATGGTATGAAAGTATAAAAAGTATACTTTTTATAAAAGTATAAAAAGTCTTTGCCTTTTTAATCACTTTGCTGCCCTACAAGGCACCTAGCACGGTACCTGGTGTTGCGCAGCACTCAATTTTTAAAAATTAATGAATAGTTCTGGAAAAGTAACTCAAGCACTGATAGGCTAATTAAAGCCCAAGTCCTTCTATGAAGTGCTCTCTGGTCATTCCCACATCCATTCATTTGAATCCCCATAGCTCTTGTACACACTACTACTAAGGCTCTTGTCACAGCCTGCTTTATACATACTAATTGATTCTAAGATCCTCCAGGGCAGTAACCAGGGCTTTCACTCTGAATCCCCAACATCTCACAATGCTCTGTGAATGCCATCTAATGATAAAGTTACTTAAAATATCCCATTCTCTTTCTCATTCCAAACAGCTTTCCTCTTCAGATTATGCTGAATTTACCCCAGGGTCCCAGAAACTGAGGCCTTTGTAACAATGACTTATTTCTGTAGTCCTTGTCCAAGGCTCAGAGTGAGTGGCATCTCCTGACTTTCCCAACTCTCCACAGAGTTGGCCTTTCTTCAGTGCACTTTCTCTTAATTGTCCTTTGCTTTCTACTTCAGGGCAAGAGTCTTCTCATTGATGTATTGTTCTCATGGGGACTTAGAAAACTTTGGTTTATTACTTCTTAATTCACAGGCTCATGGAGAATTATTGCTGGAAGGCACCTTAAAAAATCATTGAATCCGGGGACCTCAAATAGAGAATAATTCCCAATGTTGCGCTAGGCATGACTAATCAATCATAACACTTTTCCTGCTGAAGTTACATATGGCCTCAGAGTCATTTTCAACACAACAGTCTAGTTAGAAACCATCAATTCATCGGTTCCCATAGGAGATGAAATTGTTTGACATCCCTGATGTAGTTCAAAGCTGCTATTTTGCTAATGAGGTCCAAAGAGCAGTGGTGACTTAGTAATGAACTGAAACCAGAACCCAGGCTACCTGACTCTCATGACTTTCAGTCCCGGGTTTCCCTTTTCACATGATCACTGCCTCTCCTTCAACAGTCATTCAAGTCCTTGAATTTACATTCTATTCATTGGCTCATACCTAACTGTATTTAGCAATATGATTTAAAAAAAAACACAACACAAGTTTTGGCCTTAACAAAAAGACATCTGGGCTCTAACTGATGTTAGGAGCTCTTGAGGGGAAGGGCCTATGTTACACTTTGTATCTTTTACAAGTTCTAATCCTGAGTCTGGCACATGGTAGGTATTCAAGAAAAATTCTCTGATGTATATCCAACTATATATATGAAACAAACAGGAAATCTATCCTTAAATTCTCACCAAGAATCAATGAAAAATCCTACCCCTTTGTACGGAAGCAGTATTTGTTTGAAAGGACTCCATGCATGATGACATACAGCCTCACTTTTTTTTTTTTTTAAGAGTGACACCATGTTTAAATAAATTCCCATTTCACCTGAATGTTTTAGGGGAAAGTAAATTATTGTGTCAATGACTAGGCTGCCCAGTGACACTTCTACTTCAAAATACAAAGGGCAGTGTTGTGGTTTAGGGCTCAAAACTTGTGAGCTTTTCTTCTCGTTTTTCATGGTGACATCTATTGACCTAAACTTGTGGTTCAGTGTGATGTTCACAGCCAAAATTATTAGAACAGAAAAGTAAAGGAAAGGAGATGAAGAGAAAGAAAACAGGAAGGCAGAAGGTGGGGAAAGGTATTTTACGATATAGCAATAAGATACTAGTACTATGACTTAAAAATACTAAATTTAAAAAGCTTTACAACCCACAGCTAACATCATAGTTAATAGGAAAGATTAAATGCTTTCCCTTTAAGGTCAGGAACAAGACAAGGATGAATGTTTTTGCGACTTCCATCCAACACTGGAAGTTCTAGACAAGGCAATCAGTTATGATAAAGAAATAAAAGTCATCCAGATTGGAAAGAAAGAAGTAAAACTCTCTCTTTTTACATACGACATGATCTTGTAGATAGAAAATCCTGAGGAATCTACCAAAAAGCTACTACAATTAATAAGTGGATTCAGCAAGGTAGCAGGATAAAAGACTGATATACACAATAACTGTATTTCTATACACTTGCAGTGAACAATCCAAAAATGAACAGAAAACAATTCATGTGCAAAAGAATGAAATTGCAACCCTACTTCATATCGTATACAAAAACTAATTCAAAATGGATCAACCACCTAAATGTAAGAGCTAAAACTACAAAATTCTTAGAAGAAAATACGGGCATAAACCTTCATGGCCTTGGTTTTTTAGATATAATAACAAAAACACAAGTAACAAAAGAAAAAATAAGATAAATTGGTCTTTGTCAAAATTAAAATCTTTTGTGAATCAAATGACACTATCAAGAGAGACAACTCATAGAATGGGAGAAAATATTTGGAAAGTATATATTTGATAAGAGATTAATATCTGGAATATACAAAGAACTTCTACAACTCAACAACAACAAAGGAGCCCAATTTTAAAAATGGGCAAAGGATCTGAATAGACATTTCTCCAAGGAAGATATACAAATGGTCAATAAGCACATGAAAAGATGTTCTATACCAATGGTCATTAGGGAAATAAAAATCATAACCACAATGAGATACCACATCAGACCAAACAGGATGACTATAAGCAGAAAGACATATAATAACAAGCGTTGGTGAGGATGTAGAGAAACTGGAACCCTCATACACTGATGGTGGGAATGTAGAATGTTATAGCCACCTTGGAAAACAGTCTGGCAGTTCCCCAAAATGTTAAATATAGAGCTAGCATTATGACCCAGAAATTCCACTCCTAGGTATATTCCCAATGGAAATAAGAGTATATGTCTACACAAAAATTTGTGCACAAATATTTACAGCAACATTATCCATAACAGTCCCAAAGTGAAAACAATGCAAATGTCCATCACCTGATGAGTGGATAAATTAGATGAGGTATAGCCATACAATGGAATATTGTTTGGCAATGAAAAGAAAAAAAGTATTTATTTATGCTACAACACAGAGGCACTTTGAGAACATTATGTAAAGTGAAAAAAACAGTCACAAAAGACCACATAGTGTACAATTCCATTTATATGAACTATCCAGAATGGGCAAATATATAGAGACAAAGTAGATTAGTAGTTGCCTAGGCTGGGTGGGGAGGGGCTGGGGTTGAGGGAGAGGGAAGTGACAGCTACAGATTTCTTTATGGGGTGATGAAATGTTCTAAAATTGACTGTGGTGATGGTTGCATAACTCTAAATTTCATTTGTTTACTTTCTTCTTTTCTATGTCTGTCACAACAATCCATGTATTCACTTAGGTGATCCATATGTATATTTCCATGACTATCCTGACTTTATAATACGTAAAGGACTAGACATATTTTATGATGAGCAGGTATCTTTTATGGAATCTATCCTTTTAGAATATTTAATTTAAAAGAAAAAAATTAAAGAAATAACATCGAAACTATTTTTTTCTTCCTCACTATAGTCATTACATCACCTTCATAATCCATCATTTCTGCTGACCACTAGCAGCTTTACTCCCAAAATTTATTTATCATAAATCTACTTCATCAGAAATTACATCACTGCATAGCAATACATTTATAACAGTGCTCTACTGTCCAGTAGATCCATGACTGTTTGTTAGCAACAGCTTAAATGTCAATTATAGTTAAATCCATGGCAAACGAGAGAATTTAATGTTTCGATTATTTTGTACCTACCCCTTTTGAATCAATCACTCCAGGTTTTGCATTAAACTTCACTGTCTTCAATCGGGCACGTTCCTTTCTTTCCACCCTAAAGAAAATGGAAAATAAAGAGTCTATCACATGGCAAGGCATTTATGATTAAGTTTCTTATCAAATGAAGAACACCTCTTCTTATCCTACAGCTCAAATAAAATGTGTTTTAAAATATTTCTCTTCTTTGTTCAGTATAAAAAGTCTTGGTATGATATCTCTAAGCTGCTAACACATTCCTTGCAATTTTTGTGTTACATGTACTGAGAGTCACGTATTTGGAAGCAACAAAACCCCAATATTTGTTATTTAAATGCCTGAATCAATCAAAATCTATTTCAAGAAATCACAGTCCACATAGATGAATACCTAGGAAGCTAAGTAAGCTCTCATCTCCTAATATCTCCTCTCTTTTTGTTTCCTTTTTGTTCCCTTCCCTTTAGGAATACTGGGGTATTTATTTACCTTCACCTCAAAACCAAACATGTTACAGATAATCTTGCACTTTTCCTTTGCCCCAATGTCCTTCCATTGCCATCTCTGCAGTTTTCATTATTTCACCTTCATTCATTCACCAAACACTTATTGAATGCCTACACTGTATCAAGTAAGGTGCTGGGGAACAAAGAAGAAAAAAATTAAAAAGCATGACTTTAATGAACACACAGTAATGTGTTCTTGGCAGGGACAGAGGGATAAAATGACAGATATTGCTGCACAAAAGATTGCTGAGAGCAATATGCGCACATTTATCTCATTGGAGGAAGATAAAGAGGGGGTGGAAAGCAATGGGGTGGGCTTCCTGGAGGAGGTGTCAATTTATGTGAGACTTAAATGGTGAGAAAGAGCTTGTCAGTGGGAAAAGTTTAGGGAGACTCTCCCAGACAGGAGGAACAACATGTACCATGACCTGAGGATATGATCAAGCTAAAGACTGCAGGAAGATTCTGGTACAGGGTACATACAGCACAGGGACATGAGGCTGAAGAGGTGGTGAGACCTCCTTATAAAGAGTATCTGTCTACTCTGAGGACATGGGGTTTTCCTTTAGGGAATCCTCATGATTTACTAGAGGCTATAAATCTGAGAAGTGATAGACATTAGCATTTTCAATACATGACTCTGCGGGAGGAGGAAGATAGATTGGAGGAGGGAAAGAACAGTGGGAAGCAGGAGGCCTATTTACAAGCTACTGCCATAATCCAGGCAAGAAATGATGAGAAGTGATGATGACGTGGAGGAGAGGGAAGGTCTGGAGAAATATTAATAACATAAAGTTGGCAGGACTTGTGCCTATTTGAAGGATGGGGCTGAAAAGAGGTAAGAGAAGTTAAATACTTCTGATTCTTTTTTGAGCCTCTCTAATTAGACATGATCATTCTTTCCTCTAAGCCCCACGACATTTATTTGTATGTCTATATTGGTGTTATCTCGTTTCCTTGTGTCTTGTTTATTTTTGAGTTGCGCATACAAGGCTGTATGTTCCTTGAGGGCAAGTCCACATATCACTCAGTGTATTATAGCAAGTCCTCAATAAATAACAGTTGAACTAAAATCATATTCATTGCATTGTTTTAGCATCATTTTATTGTTTAAATATGGCTAGCTCTAATTTCAAAAATGGGGAAAGAAAAAGGAGAGGTAAAAACCCTGAATCTACAGAAACTTAATGGCTTATGAAATCTAAGCTGTTCATAGGTCAATAATGAACAACATACTCCTCTTTAACTTAGCGTTCTTTTGTGTTTCCAGCTGAAATGCACTGAAGATCAGGGTTTCTATAGTTACAGAATGGAGTTTCAGAATATATTTATTTCAGTGTGAGAGTAGAATATTTGAGTGGAAACAGATGAAGAAAATTCTTCAAATCTAACCTCAGATATGAAAGCAATATGCTCCACTAAGAGTTTCTACTTGCACCCAACATACAACAGTTGGGAGGAGATCAAGGAAGACTTCAGATGAGGTAGACTGCCAAGTGGAAAGATGCTCACTGAGAAAATGCCTACTCCGAGCTACTTCAGCTTTTCTCAGTTTTAATCCAAGTGCAAATGCTAATTCATATTCATCTCTGCCCTGACTTTATCCTGGTTTCTTTGCATTAACCAGCCTAATTATGGGAACACTGGTACATCAGATGACGCCAAAATGACTGTAACATGCAGAGAATATATGGTTATTTGATTAGGCTATGCAAATAAATTCTGCATAAAGTGACAGAACTCACATGGGCCCCAAACATAAATAATATTAGGCTGAACTCAATATTCTATTCTAAGAATTGCTTAGAGCATTCTAACTTTTCCCCCTGGTTTCTAAGTTCATCCCTTTCATATTTCTTAAGAAATGTTTCTATTAGGCCATTTTAGTGGTTCATCACTTAAATCTCAAACGGGTTGCAAAGACTAAGTCAGATGGACAGAGAGACACACACAAACAAACCTAATATTTGCTATGGTTTATTACTAATCTTCAAACAAGCAATAAAAAAAGTAAAAAAAAAATTAAGTCTTATTGTATAGGTGACAGATTTTGGTTCACTCAAGAAGGAAGTCAAACAAAGGATTAATCTCCAAAATATACAAGCAGCTCATGCAGCTCAATATCAAAAGAATAAACAACCCAATCCAAAAATGTGCAGAAGACCTAAATAGACATTTCTCCAAAGAAGACATACAGATGGCCAACAAACACATGAAAAGATGCTCAATATCACTAATGATCAGAGAAATGCAAATCAAACCCACAATGAGGTATCAACTCACACCGGTCAGAATGGCCATCATCAAAAAATCTACAAGCAATAAATGCTCGAGAGTGTGTGAAGAAAAGGGAACCCTCTTGCACTGTTGGTGGGAATGTAAATTGATATAGCCACTATGGAGAACAGCATGGAAGTTCCTTAGAAAACTAAAAATAGAACTACCATATGACCCAGCAATCCCACTACTGGGCATATACCCTGAGAAAACCTTAATTCAAAAAGATATATGTACCACAATGTTCACTGCAGCACTATTTACAATAGCCAGGATATGGAAACAACCTAAATGTCCACTGACAGAAGATGTAGCACATATATACAATGGAATATTACTCAGCTCTAAAAAGGAACGAAATTGAGTTATTTGTAGTGAGGTGGAAGGACCTAGAGTCTGTCATACAGAGTGAAGCAAGTCAGAAAGAGAAAAATAAATACCGTATGCTAACGCATATATATGGAACCTAGAAAACTGGTACTGATGAACCTAGTAGTAGGGCAGGAATAAAGATGCAGATGTTGAGAATGGACTTGAGGACACAACAGGGGAAGGCGAGGCTGGGATGTAGTGAGAGAGTAGCACTGACATATATATACTACCAAACGTAAAGTAGCTAGCTAGTGGGAAGCAGCCACATAGCACAGGGAGATCAGCTCGGTGCTTTGTGACGACTTAGAGGGGTGGGATAGGGAGGGTGGGAGGGAGGCTTAAGAGAGAGGGGATATGGGAATACATGTATGCATATGGCTGATTCACTTTGTTGTACAGCGAAACTAACACAACATTGTAAAGCAATTATACTCCAATAAAGATGTATAAAAAAAAAGGAAGTCAGAAAGTTGTGACTTCTACTTGGGTTGAAAGTTTCTTGAATGATAACGATGATGATGATATAAGTGGTAGCTGAAGTTTTAACATATAATTATTAATGAAAAATTCCTTCACATTTACATCATCTCATTTGGCCCCGACATAAGCAAGTGTGGTATTCTCAACCCCATTTTATGGCTGGGAAAGCTAAGACTTGAAGCTTGCCAAATTAGAAAGTGGTAGAAATAGGGCCTGAGCACACATCTTTTAACAGCTAACTTCAGTGTCTGGCCACATCCACTCTGTTTGGGAAGCAGTACTTAAGGACCTTCCATGCCTCCCATATCCAATGGGTTACAACAAACATGAGATTTTAGATGGTCACCCACAATTTTAAGACCAATATAGTTCCTTAGACGTCTGGGCTGAGTTTCTCACAAATGACAGCCATTCCCCCTCCTTGCATCCCAAATCCCAAATGTCCTGAATTAAATAAACCATAACCAAACTCAAGCAAAGGGTCACTGAGATAATACCTGTTATGACAGGCTCGCCTCAAAACTCAGAATAAATTTGCTTTTAACACTGAAATTCAGGTTAGCTAGATGTCTATTTGCAATGTTACATCAGAAACATTGGACTGATCTCTCTCCTCAACAGTCTTTACATTCACTGCATCCCCAACAATAGTTGTGTTTTTCTATCCCAGAGGCTCATGTCGCTTGCCTCTTGGGGATCTCTGCAAACCCTTCTCATGGGTAGCAGGGGATGTGGCTTATCTTTTTTCTTCACTTGCCTCAACCCTGTCCTTTCTCCTAGTGCTTCTTGGGATACATGTGGATAGTTTATTGCCCAGATCAGTTAGGGTGGAGAAATAGGGCCCTACATAATGCTATGTTGTTTTGAGCATCAAAAGCTCAAACTCTGAAGAAAGGAAAACATATATCATTTGAGTAAGCACAGAAGTATTAGAAGCTATGCTAAACTTTACCTGTATTATCTATAATCTGTACAGTGATCCAGGGCTTAAGATGGAGCTGGGCATATAGTAGGTGCTTAATCTTTGTTGGTAAATGAATGAATGAATCATCAAGGAGGCTACTGGTTCTTGACCTGGGTGTGAAAACCAAGGCTCAGAGAGTTGAAGTGACTTGCCCAAACAACCAGTGTTTCTGATTAAAAAGTTGTTGACCATTTTACTACTTTTTTATTGTACTTGATAGGAATCTATGTAAAAGTTTAGCATCACCTTATCTAGTTATTTTACTGAGACTCCTTTAGCAGAAATACATGTTAAGACCCATAGATCTTTACCTAAGGGAATGGTGGGTCACCTGTGTAGAAAGACTGAATTGCGATGAAAGGACTGACACACTTCTCTCACACTCAAGAGGCAAGCAATTAATTAGATTATTTAAGCAGAAATAATCCTCTCCGCCCTGGTTTGGTCACTGACCAAAATACTGAAAACATAAACTGGATGGCAAAACTTGAGCAATCAATTCTGACACCTAGCGTCTCCAGAGAATACCACATGGTCATGCTTTAATGAGCCCAACTGTCTTCCTCTGCCTTCTCACCCATCTCCCATCTGGCGTTTTCAGGTTCCCGCCAAACAAACAATGAGGGCAGGCTTGGAGCAATGGATGGTGGGAACATCATTTGGTGCTGGGTATCCCTTTGCCTGTGCTCCATAAGGCCCTGTTGCAAGGAGAATTGAAATGCCATATAGGTTACCGGCCACAGGCTTGCAGGGAAGCTAAGTGAGTAAACCCTTATGCAATGCTAGGTGCAAGCTGTCATCTGACAGCCCAGGTGACAGTCACTGTGGGGTAATGAATAGAGACTTGGATTAAGAGACAGTGGAACAAATCCTAGTTTGGCCCCTCAAAAACTATGTAATCTCAGAAAAGAGAGATTCTGTGCTAAAAGCCCAGGTTTTGAAGTCTCACAAGTCTGGGTTGGAATTCTGCATCTGCCACTTATTAGCTCTATGACTTAGGGCAGGTCACTCAACCTCTTAGGATCTCAGGTTTCATGTTGGTGAAATTAGGATATTAACACAGACTTGAAAAATTATGGTGAATTTATTTTTAAAGATTCTTTTTTTAAAAAAATTTAATTAATTTATTTTTGGCTGTGTTGGGTCTTCGTTGCTGTGTGTGGGCTTTCTCTAGTTGCAGTGAGCGGGTGCTACTCTTTGTTGCGGTGCGCAGACTTCTCATTGTGGTGGCTTTTCTTGTTGCAGAGCATGGGCTCTAGGTGCGTGGCCTTCAGTATTTGTGGCACGCAGGCTCAGCAGCTGTGGCACACGGGCTTAGTTGCTCCGCAGCATGTGGGATCTTCCTGGGACCAGGGATCGAACCCGTGTCCCCTGCATTGGCAGGCGGATTCTTAACCACTGCGTCACCAGGGAAGTCCCTATGGTGAATATTAAATAATACAAAAAATTGGTTAGCATAGTATTTAAAATGTAGTAAGAACTCCTTAATTGTCAAGGGCTTCCTCCAGTATACCCTTGGGGTAGTGAAAAGCCATCTGGTCTGGCTACAGAGAGAACTGGGTTCAGCCAGTGGCTGACTGTGCATCCTTGGGCAAGTTACTTGACTTCTCTGATCTTCAGTTTCCTTATGAAGCTTTTGTAAAGATTAAAGAAAATCTTGTATTTGAAAGCAACTGGCACAATATATACTCTATCATCAGATGGAATTCATTCCTCTGCTGCCCTTTCACTTCCCTTGATACCTGCTATGGACTGAATGTTTGTGTCCACATAAAATTCATATGTTGAAGCCCTAATCCCTAGTGTGGTGGTCTCTGGTGGTGAGGTGTTGGGAGGTAATTAGGTTATGAGGGTGGAGTCCTCATCAATCAAATTAGTGTCCAAAATGAAGAAATACGAGAGAAAAGATCTTTCTCTCTCTGCCATATGAGGAAACAGCAATAAGGCCATCTGCCAACCAGGAAGAGGGCCCTCTCTGAGAACTCGATCAGCCAGTGCCTTGATTTTGGACTCCAGAACTGCAAAAAATAAATGTCTGTTGTATAAGTCACCCAGTGAATGGTATTCTGTAATAGCTGCCCGAACTAAGACAGCACCTTTATTTACAATATAGCCCTCACCACAGTGTAGCTGTGCCATAGTTACATGTTGGTCCCACAAATATTGGGCTCCAGGCAGTGACTGGATGATAGCACCTGGCACACAGAAGCTGCTCAAGCAGTGCTTGATGAATTGAATTTTGTCAATTCTTATTTTTATAATGGTGGGAGGCAGGATTGCATATGAGTTAAGAGCGTTATAGCCTGGAATAAAATCCCAGTTATGCCATTTATTAGCTGGGCAGTATAGGCAAGTAAATTAATCTCTCTCTGCTTCAAACTCCTGGTTTGTAAAATGAGGCTAATTATATTACCTTCCCCATAGGGTTGTAATGAGGTTTAAATAAGTTAATTGTAAAGGGCTTAGAACAGTGTCTAGCATGCTCTAGGAGCATTTATTTAAATAAAATTTATTTACCAACTTCTAAAAAGAAGGAGGGAAAAGGCAATGACTTTCATACTCATCTTACGACTTCATAGGGATGATTAAATAGAATTATCAAGAGAGAAACATTTTGTAAAGGGTGAAGTCATAAGGGATGTTATCCATTATGAGATTTTTCCAGACCAGCTCTACGAGCTGAACTATACTTATAAAAGGGGGTAGAGAGGAATTAAGGATAACCCTAATCTAATAATAAGTCATATTGATACCAGTAACCATTTATTCTGAGCTATAGTTATAAGATGCTGAATGCAGTATAAAATAAGAGTGCCTCCTTTAGAAGTTAAACATTAAAGAGCAGCCCTAGGGAAGGCTCATGATATATTTTATTTTATTTTTTTAAATTTTTTTAAAGGAATTTTTTCTTTTTTAATATTTATTTATTTTTGGCTGCATTGGGTCTTTGTTTTTGGGTCTTCGTTGCTGCACTCTGACTTTCTCCAGTTGTGGAGAGCAGGGGCTACTCTTTGTTGTGGTGCGTGGGCTTCACACTGCTGTGGCTTCTCTTGTGGAGCACAGGCTCCAGGTGCGTGGGCTTCAGTATTTGTGGCATGTCGGCTCGTGTGCTCTAGAGCGCAGGCTCAGTAGTTGTGGTGCACGGGCTTAGTTGTTCTGCGGCATGTGGGAGTTTCCCAGACAAGGGATTGAACCCGTGTCCCCTGCACTGGCAGGCAGATTCTTTTTTTAAAATTAATTAATTAATTTTTGGCTGCCTTGGGTCTTTGTTGCTGTGCGCGGGCTTTTCTCTAGTTGTGGCGAGCGGGGGCTACTCTTCATTGTTGTGCGCGGGCTTCTCATTGCAGTGGCTTCTCTTGTTGCGGAGCACAGGCTCTAGGCACACGAGCTTCAGTAGCTGTGGCACGCAGGCTCAGTAGCTGTGGCTCGCGGGCTCTAGAGCGCAGGCTCAGTAGTTGTGGCACACGGCCTTAGTTGCTCCGCAGCATGTGGGATCTTCCCGGACCAGGGCTCAAACCCATGTCCCCTATATTGGCATGCGTATTCTTAACCACTGCGCCACCAGGGAAGCCCTCATGACAGGTTTTAAACTGCACTAAAATAAGCACAGAAGAACGCTTTGTGGGGTATGATTATAAGTTTTTGTTTTTTGTTTTTTGTTTTTTTTTTTGCGGTACGCGGGCCTCTCACTATTGTGGCCTCTCCCGTTGCGGAGCACAGGCTCTAGACGTGCAGGCTCAGCGGCCATGGCTCACGGGCCCAGCCGCTCCGCGGCATGTGGGATCCTCCCGGACCGGGGCACAAACCCGTGTCCCCTGCATCGGCAGGTGGACTCTCAACCACTGCGCCACCAGGGAAGCCCTATTAGTGATTTTTATTTCCTCTTTATACTTTTCTAAATGTTTCCTTTTTTTTTCAATGAAATGTGTTACTTCTATAAACACATAAAACAATAATAGTAACATTTTTGGAAAGAGTTAAAATCCTGAGGAGAAAATCTGACAGAGATTCATTTACAGCCATACACACACACACACACACACACACACACACACACACACACACACACACACAAGATGGCGGGTGGGCTACTGTACCCTTCATGAGAGAGAATACAAATATCAACATTAGAGTCACTAGACAAACTTCTTCTCCAGGCCAGCTGTAGCATGGCTGTTAGGATGGCCTTCATCCAAAATAGGAGAGAGAGCCAGTTCAAGAATGACCACCAGCAGGCAGAAAATTACCCCAGGAGGACTAGCACTGAGAATGTTCCTTAGCGGGGAAATGATGTACAATTGAACAAATGAAGGACAATTGACAAGACTGACTAGAATCATTGAACCTCAGGGTTGGAAAGTGGCTGTAAATCCTATAGTTCAACTGTCCCACCCAACGTTTGATTCCCTTTTATAATACTTCCTGCCACTGAATCTTCTATTATCAGAATCACCTGGAGGAACTTACATACCAATACAGATCTCCAGGACCCACTCCAGATGGACTCAATCAGAATCACTGTGTGTGGGGGGGAGGGGCATATCTAAGTCTTCACAATGTACCTTTGGTATGAAAACCATTGTTCTAGGTCACTGTCTTCCCAGGTAATCCATATCATCTCTAGTCAGCTCCAACTACTAAAAGGATTTTTTAAAAAGTGAGTTGAAATCTATTCCCACACAGCTTTCCTTCTCCACCGCATTTCTACCCTTGGGGCCATATTCGATAAGATGGAACCTTCTTCTACAGAAAAGCTCCTCAGACAGCTCTGATTAATCACATCAAAGCAAACCGAAATGCATATTGCCTTGATATTTTCTTTTTAAATAAATGGAAATGGAGAAACACAGAATATATACTAGTCCTGAGAGTTACTGCTTTGAATTCAGAAAACACTGCAAACTACAAACTCAGAACATCCTCTCAAACCAATGTCAGGCAACTATGCAGGAGCCCAGAGGTTTAAAAAACTGTCTGCTGCTGGGAGATTCATAGGCATAGGCTTAGAGGGTGGGAGGGAGCAGCTGCAGAAGAGTCAGCCTGCTGCCCTCTCCCTACATTCACCCTAGGCTATGTGGCCCCAGGCAGAGAAAAATGGGGGACCGGTCTTCTCTGGGGTGCAAATGCCCCACAGAGTTATTTCTGGCTAATTTCATCTTCCCACTATGGCTGGTGCTAGCTCAGTCACTGGGTCACTGTGCATGCGGCAGCACTTGAATACTCAGCTTCATGAGGATTTTTTTTTTTTTTTTGTGGTACGCGGGCCTCTCACTGTTGTGGCCTCTTCCGTTGTGGAGCACAGGCTCCGGACGTGCAGGCTCAGCGGCCGTGGCTCACGGGCCCAGCTGCTCCGCGGCATGTGGGATCTTCCCGGACCGGGGCACGAACCCGTGTCCCCTGCATCGGCAGGCGGACTCTCAACCACTGCGCCACCAGGGAAACCCCATGAGGATTTTTTACATAGGTATTTGGGGTGTTTGCATATGAGGAGGGGAGCCCTTTGTAGCTCGAGAAAAGTTAGTGACTGCTTTGAATAAGCATTATTCCTGACTTTGACTTCATACCATATCTCTTTTCTAGGGTGCAGATAATTTGTTTCTCAGACAATATCTTAGTGCCAGAAGGACAGTCATGGGAAGGAAAGTTCCTTTCTAGTGGTAATGGTCAGAAACCGCTGGGACAGATGAAGGACGTGGCTGTTCTGAAGCCTATTTCTGCCTTTCAAAAGCAGAGTCGAAGAAATGCTTAGAAGAGAAAGAACATAATAGTCTTTACTTGGGAATTACATACAGAACTAATTATCTGAGTGAAAGTAGGGAGTGCTAGGTGGGGTGGGGGACAAGAGTAACTAACGCTATAAAAAACAGCTGTAAACCCACTCTTTGGACCTCACCAGACGTTTGACAGCTCTTATCCCGATTTTGTTTATTTCCCCAATGGAACTGTCATTTTATTTTTTTTAATTCAAGCATACCTGATTTACAATGTTGTGTTAATTTCTGCCGTACAGCAAAGTAATTCAGTTATACATACATACATTCTTTTTTTATATTCTTTTCCATTATGGTTTATCATAGGATACTGAATAAAGTTCTCTGTGCTATGCAGCAGGACCTTGTTGTTTTTCCCCAAGTATCTGATTTTGGAATGGAGGTTTTTAGTCTTTTCCCATCAATATCTGGAAGTACTACACAGCCAGGACATGAGCTTTGTAAACAGTCTACTTTACTTGGCTTTCACCTGGCCTTTCTATAAACTTATCCAGTAAACTATGAACCTCTGAAGTAACCCCTCTGAGTTTGTCAGTATACAAGCTGATAAGCGTAATCTTGAACACACGAAAGCTGCTAAGTTTTAGGAAGGCAGAATAAGCAGATCCTCTTTCTTCCTTTATCACAGTTGGCAGTTTTGGTAAAACCCTAACATGAGCAGCGTGAGAGCATTTCATTTGTGTCACCTGCCATCACTGACAATTTCCCCGCAGACTGACTATCCTACTCAAAGAGATATTTTGTGAACAGTCTGCCACATCTTCATCTTCCCTCACCTCCACTCCCTGGAGAGCTGAGCAGCAAATCCTCTGAAACAAAAAAGGCATTCTGGGGGCTTCCCTGGTGGCGCAGTGGTTGGGATTCCGCCTGCCGACGCAGGGGACGCGGGTTCGTGCCCCGGTCTGGGAGGATCCCATATGCCGCGGAGCGGCTGGGCCCGTGAGCCATGGCCGCTGAGCCTGCGCGTCTGGATGACTGTGCTCTGCAACTGGAGAGGCCACAACAGTGAAAGGCCCGCATACCGCAAAAAAAAAAAAAAAAAAGGCATTCTTACCTCCGCTTGCTGGGGATGACCCCCATCTCCTCACTGTCGCCCTCCAGCGTGACTCTCCTGGCTTGCCACCACTCATCATCAGAGGCGTTGATAACGTGGAGAATGTCTCCATATTTAAAACTAAGTCCTTGACTTGGCAGCCCACTGTCCTTGCTCTTGTCGTAGTCAAACATGGCTCTGGAGGAAATGACAAGAGAGAGAACATTGTTAGGAATCTCTGGCAGCACAGATCTAGGATTCACCATTCTGACTGTTCATTCCTGCCCTGAGAACCCATTGCCCATTGGATACCAACTCCCAGGACTAACCCCTGGAATCGCAGTCAACATTCCTACTGCTTTGGTCACAAATCACGATTAGTTCTTACTTCTCCCAGGAGGTTGCGAGGCAGGTTAGTACTCTCTCACTACAATCAAATTTTACAAATCACTAGAAAGGAAGAATGAAGAGAACCATGGCATCTTTCTGAATGCAGCATGGTAACAACTTCCATGTCCTCCCACAGGGGACTGGGACCCTTCCACTCACTGGAGTATTGGACTATCACTAAAATTGGATGGTTGTAGAGGTTAATTTAATGACATTACTAAATGCTCACAAAGCAATAATGAAAATACACCTATGTTTATGTGTATGTATATAGACACATAGATCAAAATATGAACAAGGGACTTCCCTGTCTGTCCAGTGGTTAAGACTCCATGCTTCCAATGCAGGAGGGGAGGCTTTGATCCCTGGTTGGGGAACTAAGATCCCACATGCCGCACGGTGCGGGCAAAGAACAAAAAATGATATGAACAAGATAAATTGCTTCCATAGTATACCAAGCCTATCTCATCATTGCATTTATCACGCTGAATTGTAATTCTTCCTTTATGTAGCATGTTTTCCCCACTAAAGAGTCTTTGCTGAGCCTTTGCCGAGCCCAACACGCTGTAATATATATGACTGATGGGGTGAGGGAGTTGGAAGCAGAATTACGATGATTGAGACCTCAGTGACGAGCTGTTGTCCCAAGCAGCTGACAATCTGTCTCAAGTTTTACATTGTCCGCCTCCTCCTGTATCTCTCACAAACCATCACCACACACATACAACATGAGATTTCCCCGGAGAAGCAGATTTTGCCACATCCCTGTTTATTCCCCTTTGATTCGATTCTAAGAATTTCCTTAGAGTGTAGCCACTATGCAAGCAAAACTAGCTAGATCTGATGAACAGGTCTGTCTAAAATCACTGAGGACCAAGTATGATTCTTTTTCTTTCTTTCTTTTTTTTCCTCATGAAAGAAATGTCACATCTGCTGTCATGGCAACCCAAAAGAGCTGAAGGCAGCATCTACAGCTCTCAAATACTGCAGGGAAAGTTGAACTACTTGCAACACAGCCCCTTTTTCCATTAATTATGTCCCCAGGTGAAGGAATACGGGCTGGGTGGGGGCGAGGTCTCAGCTCCTAGAATGACTCATTTCCACCCGACCATCTGCATCTTCTCTACCAAAGACTTCACAAAACCCCAGCCAGGAAAAGGGGACTGAGAGAAGGCAGAGACCCACTCCTGACTCTGTCACTTCTCTGGCTGGCTGATGTGACACAAATTAACATTCCTGAACCACAGGTTTTTAAATGTAAAATTAGTCCAATAACTATATTCACGTGGAGCTGCGGCCAGCATTAATGACATAACACATCGGATGCACCCGGCTCATGGTAGGTGCTGTGTAGCATAGTGCGGTATAATAGCGGCTAAGAAACGACTCAGGGGCCACACTGTTAGGGGCCATGTCCTGGTCCTACTACTTCTCTTCTTACTAGTCACATAGCTGGTAACCCAGGAAAGCGCTCTAGCCCCTCTTAGGCCTCAGTTCACTCAAATATAACACAGTGATGACAACAGTGATGATAACGGTACCCCTATCATGGAATTGTTGTATGGATGAAATGCTACCTAAGGTAATATATGTAACGCATACACAAAAGTGCCTACACATAGTGACAATCTTTAAGTATGAACTGTTATTATTATAATTATTACCTCCTTTTCCCCCTTTGAGTGTATACTTATAAAAATCCTTTCTATGGATTCTATTCTGTGCAAAAAAGAGTTAACACAGCAATCCTGAGATTACATCCTTAAAAAGGCCTGCTTACAAGGACAGCCCTTGGCTGACATCTGGGAACTTAGTTTTGGGGAGGGTTCTTACCATTTCCTATTAAGAACGGCTCACTGTGCCTAAGCTGTTTATATAAACAATACCATTTAAGCTGAATACCTGCTTTTCCCTTGGGAGTCTGGAATTGCAGCAGGTGCCAGGCAGTGAGGGTGCCTACGTGACCAGCCTGCAATAAAATCTCTGGACACTGAGTCTGTAAGGAGCTTCCCTGGTAGACAGGGTTTTACACCCATTGTCACGATTTGTTGCTGGAGGAATCAGGCATATCCTGTGTGACTCCACTGGGAGGAGACTCCTGGAAGCTTCACCTAGTTTCCTCTAGACTTTGTCCCATCCACCTTTCCCTTCACTGAGTTTGCTTTGGATCCATTTCCTATAATAAATCACAGTCATGAGGATGACTATGCTGAGTCCGATGAGCCCTCCTAGTACATCATCGACCTTGAGAGTTGTCTTTGGGACCCCCAACACTCGCTCTATAGATTGGAAGGCATATTCATATACACTTCCTCATTTGTGACTCAATACATTCCTACAAAGAAGGCACAATGGATATAGTACTTCCTATCCCCTTTTTACAGATGAGGGGCAAACCTAGCAAGGACCCCTAACTAACCCCAGGACACATGGCTTAGAGGCAGCAAGCTGGGGCTGGAGCGTGTGTCTCCCGACGCTAAGTCCTAGTTCGGTGCTCTTCACCTTGTTCCCCCCCACCCCCCCCGCCTCAATCTGGGAGGTGGGGAAGGTGGTGACAGGGTGGCAAGGAGGATAATCATGATGACAACCACTACTTATGCCCATATTAGGGGCCTGGCACTTTGTATTCATTGTCTTATTTGACATCGTAACAACCTGAAAGGTAAAAATTAGTACCCCTGTTTTACAGATGGCGGAGGAGGTTCAGGAAGTTAAGGAACCTGCCTTAGGTCACAAGTACACACATGGTAGACACTGAATCTAGAATAAGGTTTGTCTGACTCCAAAACCCACATTCGTGGCCATTTCATTATCAGGCTCAATTTCCCAGCCTGTCGCCCTCTGGCTGTGCTCACGAGTTAGCAGTACCAGGAACTTTTAATCTTCCCTTCAGAGCTGACCACCTCTTCTCCCCCAAATCCCTGCAGTTCCCTTACTGCTCAGTTCTTGTCCCAGTATTCCTATCCTAAGGTCCCCTAACCTCTAGTGTGGCTCCAGGCTCCTTCTGGATTGTAAAGCGTGGGGAGTGGAGGTAGAAAAGCCATCAGGAAAGCTGGCAGATGGTGGCCAAGAAGGCAGGCTATAGGGTCAGACTGCCTGGGTTTGCAACTTTTTAACGTGTGTGATCTTGAACAAGTTACTTAACCTCTCTGGGTTTCAAGCTTTCTTTTCTTTTCCTTTTTTAAAAGCAAATTTATTATTTATTTTTGGCTGCACTGGGTCTCTGTTGCTGCGCGCAGGCTTTCTCTAGCTGCGGCCAGTGGGGGCTACTCTTCGTTGTATGGGCTTCTCATTGCGGAGGCTTCTCTTGTTGCGGAGCGCAGGCTCTAGGTGCGTGGGCTTCAGTAGTTGTGGCATGCGGGTTCAGTAGTTGTGGCTCGCGGGCTCTAGAGTGCAGGCTCAGTAGTTGTGATGCACGGGCTTATGTGCTCCGCAGCATGTGGGATCTTCCTGGACCAGGGATTGAACCCGTGTCCCCTGCATTAGCAGGCGGATTCTTAACCACTGCGCCCCCAAGGGAAGTCCCTCAAGCTTTCTTAACTGTAAAACTGGCATAGTAATAACACCAGCCACCTCAAAGAGTTGCAGTGAGGATTAAATGAAATAAGATATGTAAAGTGTTGTAACACCAGCCTGGCAGTAGCAAGTGCTCAGTAAACGCTAGCTATTATTACTATGATAATTATTATTCTGAAAAACGCACTGGGATTTGAATCAGGGGATCTGGGTCCCAACTGTGCCACTTAGTAGCTGTCTTATGGACTGTGTACAAAGACGTCTAAAACACCTTACTATCCTCAGGACCCAGTACAGTGCTGGGCACAAAGCAGACCCTCAGGAAGGTCTGTGGAAATATTTCAGATGACCTTTGAAAGTCCCGCTTCTTTCAAGCCTCAGCGACCCTGTGTGCAAGGGGAGGGGAATAGAGACCAATCCCGAAGGTCCCCACCAGGTCAGACATTAATTCTACTGGGCTTCATTCTAGTCCCAAGTATTCTTGAGGGGAGATTTCCCACCCTTGGGATCAGCAACATGCTCTTTCCATGAGTTCTATTTCTCTTGGACAATCTTGGACAATCTGCCCCTCTAGGATTACACTGATTCAGACTTGTCAGGTCCCTAAAAGCAAGCAGCTGACACATTTCAGCAGCTTTTAGCTCCTTTGGATATTAATGGATCGTCACATCTGGGAAAAACGCTACAGTGTCCCATCACCTATTTTAAAAAGCGATAAGCTGTTTTTAATTTGCTTTATGTGCTAATTCATCACAGCAACTTTTATAAAATGCCATTAAGACTCACACTTTTCACCCAGGGTGCTTTAACAAGTCCATTAGACAAGTAGAATTAGACATGAATAATGCAACGACTCTCCCATCCCTCCTGCCCCTCCTGCATTTCAACATGTGGCGGGTGGCCCCTTGCCAACAGGGGAAGTCTAGGAAAGGAAGTGGGGGGGTGAAGCAGCTGCTTATCCTCATGGCTGTGCAACCTGGCTGTGGAGACCTAGGTATCAGACCAAAATTGTGCTTTTTAAGTGTCCCACAATATGCTAGACCTTATATTCATTGTCTCCCTCAATTTACTGGGTAGGCAAGCCAGCATACGGGTTATATGCCAAGCTTTGGAGAGAGAAAAGTTCTGGATTTAATTCCCAACTCTGTCATCACTAGTTGTGAATCTGGGGCCTGTGACTTAACCTCTTAGCTGACCTCTTAACCATAGATGACTACTCCCTCATCAGTGAAGCTCAGGTAACGATGGCATTGACTCACAAGATTGTTATGGAGATATAACAACGGGATGGGGCCTGTAAAGTACACAAGACCAGCACAGGATGAATTCCACTTTGTCAGATTACGATCCTGCCACGTAAGCAATTTTTTTTTTTTTTTTTTTTTTTTTTGCGGTACGCGAGCCTCTCACTGTTGTGGCCTCTCCCGCTGCGGAGCACAGGCTCCGGACGTGCAGGCTCAGTGGCCATGGCTCACGGGCCCAGCCACTCCACGGCATGTGGGTGGGATCTTCCCGGACCGGGGCACGAACCGTGTCCCCTGCATCAGCAGGCTGACTCTCAACCACTGCGCCACCAGGGAAGCCCCTGCCACGTAAGCATTT
Organism: Pseudorca crassidens; assembly: GCF_039906515.1. Classification (NCBI taxonomy): domain Eukaryota; kingdom Metazoa; phylum Chordata; class Mammalia; order Artiodactyla; family Delphinidae; genus Pseudorca; species Pseudorca crassidens. The sequence continues at coordinate 61,522,817 of NC_090304.1, forward strand.
TTGATCTCATAAAGGAAACGAGAGCCGAAATGAAAAAAGCTAGTAAGTGGCAGAACCAGAATTCAAACAGACAGATGTGTCTGAATCAAGAAGCCCGTGCTCCTGACTGTAAGAACCCAGCTTGGAACTCCCGATAAAGGATGTTGTACTTAGATCTCATCCCCAAAGATTTCATGATTGGATGGTTGCATTGATGATGACACCGTGGACTAGACTTCAGGAGAGAGGCACATGTACTTTACTGAGCCCACATTCAGTTCTCACACTGCCCTGCAGTGCATATTTTGGCCTTGTGTTGCAGATGAGGAAACACAAACTTGGATAAATTAAGCAACATGTCCAGCGTCACACCAGCTATCAAGGTGTGTTTCAGCTGTCATGTTCTATGCCTTTGTTCTTTAAGACACTTTGGGGAAATGAGGTAACTTTCCATGTGGCTGACATTTATGTGCCTCATAGGACTGTTTGTGTTGTGAAGGTCATTCTGTGTCATCTCCTTCATCAATCCAAAAACTCATTCACTGGGAGTTAAGTGCCCCTCTCATATACTCTTACCTCATCCTGTATTGTGTTTTTTAACATTTGCAAATTCTAGTTTGCATGAGCATGGAAGGTGGGGAAGGTTCATATTCCTCCTATCCCCAGAATCTACCCCATAACAGATGCCCAATAAAAGTGATTTTCTGTTATTCAGTCTATCACCTATGCTTGTCACAGGGCAATCCCTGGAATTCAACAGTTTGTTTTCTTTCCTATAAGGCCTGGGCAGTTGGAAATAGCAGGTAAAGAAGGCCTGAGTGACACCCAGCATAGGCCTTCCTGTCTTTCTTAGGAAATGATGAACATATGTGCCATATGTGTGATTGTGTCTCTCAAGTCAGAACATATCCATCCCAGGTAGAGGGATACACGCAGCTCTGTACCGATTACTCCTCACATCTCTCTGAGGAGCCACCCACACCCCTGTGGATGAGTCATCGTGTCCAAACTTACTGAGCTCTATCAAGGCCACTTATTTCCCCACTCACCTCAATAATGAATTGCCTTCGGTGAGAGTGGTGGCTAAAGCCGTCACCAAATCAGTCTTAGTGGATGGGAACACGTTAGCCTCTGTCAATCCTTGTAAGAGGTCATTGACCACGATGCCATTGTTTATTGAGTGACTGCTGAGCACGTGGTAGGCCTACAACATACATGTCAGGCACTGTTCTGGGTATTTATTATCTGTGATTCAAAAGATAGCCCTTAAGGGCTTCCCTGGTGGTGCAGTGGTTGGGGGTCCGCCTGCCGATGCAGGGGACGCGGGTTCGTGCCCCGGTCCGGGAGGATCCCGCGTGCCGCGGAGCGGCTGGGCCCGTGGGCCATGGCTGCTGGGCCTGTGCGTCCGGAGCCTGTGCTCTGCAGCGGGAGAGGCTGCAGCAGTGAGAGGCCTGCGTACCGCAAAAAAAAAAAAAAAAAAAAAAGATAGCCCTTATAATGCAGGCATCGTTCCCATTTTACAGAAGGGTAAATACACTATATGCCATGGACTGTGGTATCCCATGGGTTATACCTTGTAATAATTAGTAACCTAATAAGGCAGGTTTGTGCTCTTTAAAGACACCCTTCTCAGCACACAAGTGTTTCCTTTTATGTTACAAGGTTATTGGAAAAATGTCAATTTCTACTGGACGCAAGGAACCAGGCAGTCACTATCATGACTGAAGGTGGAACTAATCGGGCACCGACCAGAGATCCTCACAGCCTAGGCCTCTGCACAGCAGTGGCATTTTGATTATAATCAGGGAAGAAGCATCATTTCTGGGGGCAACAACTCCCTGTCTCTCTCAGTCTCTCCTGAGTCTCTAGGGACAATTCCCCAAGGGACATGGCATGAGCCGACTTCACATGTCTAGAGGTCTGCGTGTTGACCATTGCAGACAACTCATCATCAGGGTCTCCAGGGATGGGGCCCATTCCAGGCTGCCCTCCCTCTCTCCCGGGGTGTCCTAGCATCTGTCAGGTTGGTTTACACTGCAGCGCCGAATGACAGGCCCCCCATCTGAGGGAAGGAGAGGCAAATCTGAACCTGCCCAAAGGCAGGCTTGACAGACCACAACGAATGGTACTACAGGTTTCAGGGCTAGGTAAGGCTGTAAAGATTAATCTTAAAATCATTGTCTTTTGGGCTTCCCTGGTGGCGCAGTGGTTGAGAGTCCACCTGCCGATGCAGGGGACACGGGTTTGTGCCCCGGTCCGGGAGGATCCCACATGCCGCGGAGCGGCTGGGCCCGTGAGCCATGGCCGCTGAGCCTGCGCGTGCGGAGCCTGTGCTCCGCAACGGGAGAGGCCACAACAGTGAGAGGCCCGCGTACCGCAAAAAAAAAAAAAAAAAAAAAAAAAATCATTGTCTTTTCCCCCAGATGCCATCAGCTGGCTACTCAGAAAATGAAATATGGGAAAGAGGAACATGGCCAGGATGAATAGCCCAGGTTTTATGACAGTTCTAAAAGCTCTTATGTTCTGGCCTTGTTTGTCAGACAATCAAGATATATTAATCAAGATATTTCAGAAAGGCTGACAAAGCCCTGACCATAGCCTTTTATTTCTGATCTGAGCTAAAAATGTACAGCAAACTTTGGTATCTACTTTTTAGGGTCTTACTGTCACAAATTAGTAAGCTTGCAGTGGAGAAAAAGAATATCCTGATTTGGAATTTCATTATTGCTGATACACAATTACCATCTAAATATTTAAATTTATACACAGAAGACTCAGGTCAAGATCATGAGACATGAACATTAGATAGTCCTGGGTTCAAACAGCTCCTCTGCCATTTAAGCAGCTGTGTGATTTTCATCTCTGTACCTAGGCCTCCCAAGGGATAAAATGAGGGGCAAGAATCCCTGTCCAACAGAGTCCTTATAAGAATTACATATACCAGAGCTTTTAGAACCCAGTAAGTCCTCAGTGTTTGTTCATTGAGTCTAGAATCTAAATTTCTTCCCTGTAAATTCCATCCCTTTTTTCTAGTGTTGCTCACTGGAGCATAAACAACGCAACCCTACCTCTGCTTTCCAATAACACTTTCTTTTAAGTATTTACTGAATGACTAGTGATATCAGCTGACACATGCCAGGCCTAGAAGGTGTTGGAGAAAGTTCATTTCTCTCATGAGCAAATAAAAAAGGGGAGAAAGACATCCAAGAATAGTCCACACAACTACCCCAAATTCTTAGTGGTAGTTTATCAGGGTTGGTGATGAAATTCACATACCACAAAACCTGACTATTGGATAATCACTTCAGCTCTCTCAATATTGAGTTTGTTTTGTTTGTCTGTTTGTTTATGAATTTCAGAAAACTGGGTGGAAACTACAGGGCTAGACTGAGGCAAGAGAAAATCTGGAATTAGGGAAAACTTCACCTCAAAATCTCATATATGTCCATAAAGGCTCCCATTATCACCTGTTGAATGAGGGCAGACAGAGAAGACAAGAGATGGTTCCTTACGCACCCAGGTAAAACACTGAGTTCAGGATGTGATTTAACTTACATGCACGGAAATGAGATAACAGTTATTTAAATATTAAATGCAACATTATTTACAGAGTGCCTATTATGTGCCAATCATTATGATGTGCTGAGGGCTCAGAAATACACAAGAGGCTTGCTTCTTGTCCTCATGGAGCTTAATATTTGGTTGAGGATACTGGTAAGGGATATATTCGTTCAGCTACTCAATTATTCATTCATCAAATATTTACTGAGCACATACCAATGATGATTCTGGAGCTTATCAGTGAATGAAAACAGACAAAATTTCATGCCTTCATGGAGCTTATGTTCTAGTGAGAAAAGATGGGCAAAAAACAATAAACCTAATAAATAAGCAAACAGTATATTAGGTTAGGAGTAGCTAGTTGGTATAGAACAAGTTAAAAATAGAGCAGAATAAGAGGCATCAGGATTTTGAGATGGGGTAGAGTTGTGGTGGTGAAGGTTGTATTTGTAAATAGGCTGGTCAAAGTAGGGCTCACTGAGAAAGACATCTGAGCCGAGGCTTGAAGGAGGCGAGGGAATTAGTCATGCTGGCATCTGAGGAAAGTGTTCTAAGAAGAGGGAACAGCCAGTGCAAAGGCCCTAAATATAGTTAAAATCGAGCATGACGTGTAATATACTAAGAATGAGTGTGGGGTGCCACAGGATGGCACAGCAGGATCCCCCATTAGGTGCTCAGAAAGCAGTTGACGAATGAAGGGACAATTCTCCCAGCTCCACTAGCTGAGAGGTGGTAGCACCCCTCCCACCCACCCCCCAACTGACTAGACATGTCCTTCAGGCTTTGTCCTAAAGGGAACCCCTTCTGTAATAATAGTGATCTCACGTCCTGAGGACTCAGCTTTCTTCCCTCAGCCTCTCCCCCTTCCTACCTCTCCTTGGAAGCATGCACATGAGCTGAGCCATGGAAGACCTTCCCCTCTTCTCTTGGACATTCTCTACCACAACTCACACAGTGTAGGTGGAATTTTTCAGCCAAGAATTTTTCTTAACATTGTTGAACAAGCTGACGCACTGACTGGATATAAAAAAATAAGCATAAAATCATTCAGCAAATTTCAATCCATTCTTTGAAACTCGTGACATTCTCTGGGAACCCTCTGAGCCTATCCAGAGAGCCTATCCATTCCCCTCTCCGTGCCAGGCTGCAACCTTGTATCTGGCCTTATTCTTGCACTTAGCAGGTGGCATTTTAGTTGATTTGCCTATAGGTCTACTTCCCTGATCAACAGCTCAGCTCCTTGGGGTTAGGGTAGTGTCTCGTTCGTCTCTGCGTCTCTCCCACAGGGCACAGAGGAGGCGCACACAACACAAGGCTAAACTGAACTGAATCGAATCAAAACCCATGCTCTGTGACTTTGGAACATGACAAATCAAAACCCATGCTCTGTGACTTTGGAACATGACTTCACCTCTTTGGGTCTCTTGCGGTTGCCTCATGTGTAAAATGGAATTTAAAATACTATATTTTATCACCCTTTTTTCATCCTCATATTTCAAAAGTTAGGATGCATCTTACCATCAACGCCATCTTGTAATTCAATGGACAGCATTTTTCCTTTCTTGGTGACACACAGAGTGCATCTTATAGTCAATGACAACCTAGATTCACTGAAACATGTTAGGAACCATCTCACAGTTGTTGTGAAGATTGATTAATTATGGATGAAAGGCCCTCAGATCAGTGTATGCATATATGTGTGTGTGTGTGTGTGTGTATAGCTGCTCTTGTGTTGTTATTTATTGTGGGTCATGTAGGGTCACGCTATCTTTCTCTCCTTCTTCTGTACACATTTGCAAACCCCTGTGGTACTCTCTGCTCAGTGACTGTTCAGAAAGTGCTCACAGGCCAAACGCTGTGCTACATAGCCTGACTTGTTCAGGAAGAGTTCTGTTTAGCAGTTTGCTTAATTGAATGAAGTGCCTGTAGGGAATGTCCCAGGTTTGGCCAGTAGTTCAGGAATTTAGGGAAAGAAAAAGGAACTAATAATATCCGGAATATCAGTGTTTATAGATTCTGTGAATCTTGTTAGTATCTTATTCCATCAGCACAATCTTTTAACTTTAGCACTAAAGTTTTCATGCCAGAGCATTTTCCATACACCTAGTGTTAAGTCATTCATTCATTCATCTATTGAACACCTACTACATGCCAGGCACCAGGATAATGGAAAGTGTCAGCCAGACCTGGGAGACTCCTCAGCTGTGCCATCTACTTGCTCTGCGGCTGTAGGCACAGTCCTTAAATTCTGTTTCTCAATGTGTAAAGACTAATTTCTGCCTGCTGTGTACTAAAGGCCTGTATCCCCCACAAAATTCATATGTTGAAACTCTACCCTCCAATGTGGGTTCTTTGGGGGTAATTAGAATTAGATGTGGTCATGAGGGTGGATTAGCCCTCTTAAACGTCATCAGAGAGCTTGCTTTTTCTCTCTCTCTCTACCATGTGAAGATACAACGACAAGTTGGCAGTCTGCAACCCGGAAGAGGCCTTCACTGGCACCCAACTGTGCTGGCACCCTGATCTCACACTTCCAGCCTCTGGAACTGCGAGAAATAAATTTCTGATGTTAATAAGCCACCCAGTCTACGGTTCTTTCTTGCAGCAGCTTGAACTGACTAAAGACACTGTCTAATACATGTTGCTGGGATGAAATGAGGTAACACATGTAAAACTCCTACGGCACAGTGTCTGGTGTATAGACACTTGGAAAACTGCAAGAAAAATATGCACTGGCACAGAAAACTATGTTACAACTCAAATTTTATGGGGTGTAGGAATGATTTAGTCCCAATTTTCATTTTTAGTATCAATCTATTTAACATTTATCTGGCTGGCTCTTCCTAAGTGCCAGGCTTGGGGCTAGTGATTCTATTGGCAGTAAATGGAAGGAGAGGTTGGAGTAGAGATGTTTCCTGTGGGCTGGAGTGCTGGGCAATGGCTCGCTTTCCCTAATGCTGTTCTCATTCCATTTGGTGAAGCGATCAGATAGTCCTGTGGGACTGCTCTAAAACAGCCAATACACATAACTTTTAGGTGCCTGACGCCATGCATTCGTTCTTTCAGCCGTAGTTAATGAACACCTATTATATGCCAGGCATTATGCTAAATATTGGAGTTTTAGTGGTGAACAAGAAAAGCAAGACACCACTTTTGGAACTGAGGAAAGACAGATGTAGAAGAAATAATTACCAGTACAATATATCTTAAAAAGCAGATGGGGAAATAACCCATGAGAATATTCAGTGGAGAGAAACAGAACCTACTCTGGGAAGAATGGGTTAGGGAGGCTTCCAGGAGGAGGAGCTATTTAATTTGAGATCTGCAGGATGAGTAGATGTAGGCAGAGGCAATATGCATTCAGAGGCTCTGAAGGAAGAAATAGCAGGCAGTGAACTTGAAGGAAGACCAATGTCCTGGATGGCCCAAGATGAGACCAGAGAACAAAGGAGAGGCCGGATCCCAGAGGGACCTTGTGATACACTCCTCACAGTGTTGGGAGGCCATTAGAGAATTTTAAACAGGATAGTGAGTTGATCAGATCTGCATTGAAAACATCTTTCTGGATGGAAAGTGTAAAATGGATTGGACAGAAGTGCACTGGGCACTTCTGATGCCGAGAGCTGATGCCGAGACCTCAGGTAGCAGGCTGAGGTAGTAATACAAATGATGATGGCTTGACCAGGGTGGTGGCAACAGGGTGGACAGAGGTTCCAGATATTTACTTTGGCCAGTATCTATCTGTCTCTGTCCCTCTCTCCCACCATAATCTAAGGGCAATGTTTTCAAAGTTTTATTACCAGAATAAACGTGTTTTTTTTTTTCTTTAAAAGAAGGCTTCTGGAAACATAACAATTACACCTCTGATTGAAAACAGGGAGGTGTGACTTCTCTGGTGGCGCAGTGGTTAAGAATCCGCCTGCCAATGCAGGGGACACGGGTTCGAGCCCCGGTCCGGGAAGATCCCACATGCCGCAGAGCAACTAACCCCGTGCACCACAACTACTGAGCCTGTGCTCTAGAGCCCGTGAGCCGCAACTATTGAGCCCATGTGCCACAACTACTGAAGCCCATCGCCTAGAGCCTGTTCTCCACAACAAAGATAAGCCATAGCAATGAGAAGCCCGTGCACTGCAACGAAGAGTAGCCTCTGCTCTCCACAACTAGAGAAAGCCCACACGCAGCAATGAAGACCCAACACAGCCAAAAATAAATAATAAAATAAAATAAATTAATTAAAAAACAAAAAGAAAGAAAGAAAACAGGGAGGCAAAAGAGAACTTTTGGCCTCTCTTCCACTCCAACTGCACAGCAGCCCAAAGGCCCCTGAGAAGAACGCTGGGACTCCTTAAATCAGAGCGTGAAAATCTCCAACCTAGTACATTACTCCCAAGCACTTTAAAATGAAGAAACCTCTCTCTTCTTTTATTGATGTTATGACACCTCCAAACCCACCTCCAATTCCTACAATGCCTGTTTGCTTTCAAAGCGAAAGCTCGATGAAAATTCTCCTTGGAGCATTTTGGGACAGGTTAGCAAGGCCTCCTTGAAATAACTAGAGATACACCAGGGTGTTTCAAACTCTAATTACAGAACTCTGCAGGATGGAATTGTGATTAGTTTTCTCTCAAAGAGTAAAGAGCATCACTCAGAATGCATTTCAACAGATATTTATTGCATGTGTTTTGAGAAGACCCTTTTCTGTTCTCAGAGGTTGTTTATATTGACAAGCTACAGACAGTTCCTTAGAAGAAGAAAGTCTTCTTGTTAGAATGTCAACACTTTCTAAGCGAACAAGAGAAAGCTGTGGGGCACATTCAGCGGAGCGTGTGTATGGACTGAGAGGAATCTGACAGGTAGAGAAACATTTCTTCTAATGAGAGGAGGAAGGAACGAGAAACTGCTGCTTAATACCATTTTGCATGTTAGCCAAGGCCGGGCTTTGATAAAGAAGCCAACGGGAAACCCTGAAGTTGGCCAATCAGGTCTGATCGAAGTGTGTAATTGGGCAGGAAAGCATGAGGGGAACTCGGCCACGATAGTTATTCCTAGAATAGTCAGCACCCAGTGGAAGGTAAACTGGGATGATGCTTAAGGTAAGCATGGGGAAGATGTCTGGATGAGAAGCCAGAGGGGAGAACCATTCAGGCTGCCAGGCTGAGCCTTGGAGAGTGGCCCTTTGAGCTAGCGAGATCCACAGCTCTAATCATCAGCCCGTAATGTGAAGCCATGACTGCCCTTTCCCATCCCACAGTCCCATTTTCGGTGATTATTACATTGCCTGCGGACCACCCTGGAAACAGCCCCCTGTTCCTTTACTTGTTCTCTGTCTGCTCTCTCTTCTCACCTGGGTCCCGTTATTTACTAAGTGCTTCTTAGATGTCCCCAATACTGTGCTCAGTGCCGAAGGTGAAAAATGAGTAAGATGGTACCCTTGCCCTCACACAATGTATGAGTCTAGTAGGTTAGACAATACTGTCAGCAAATCAATTATATTTAGTTTACTAAATGCAACAGCAGAAGCAGTACAATTTGTGGAGGAAACCAAGTGCTGCCCATGCTGAATGATGAGTGTGACTCTCCTGCAGTCACCCACTTGTAATGGACTGGCTGGATCTCACGCTCTGTAAGAACGCAAGCTATTTTTGATGGTGCCAGGGGTTGAGCCACAGAGCAAAAGGAAACGTTTTGTAACCTAAGCTCTTGGCAATAACTTTTAAGGCTGGAATTTCATCTGTCTTTAGGAACTTCCCCATCACCTCTGATTTCAGCAGGGATATTTGATACAAGCATCAAAGAAATAGTAATGTCTAGGCTCTGCATCATGGCCATACATTTGGCTGGTGTGCTTTTTGCCTTGAATGAAAGGTTGGAAATGATAAACGAAACCCATAAACAGGCTTACGTTGCTCATAGGTATTTCATCACTGAGTTTTAGGCATAACAGCAACTGGCAGTGGAATAATTAGGCAAGATGAATGCTCGATACGCATCAGAATTGCCAACAGAAAGAAGGTATTGGGTTTTAAAGAAATGCCGTGCAGACCGGTAATTTGGGGTAGTAGGGAGCAAGATTTCCTGTTTGACAGATGGGTGAGCATCCTAAGGGGACCAGCTTGTTGTGAAGTTAATCAAGGCAGACTGTTTGGCAAGAAAGAGGCTCATTGCCTAGGACAGATTTAGATCAATTCTGGCAGGAAGGAACATCCACAAGAGGCTGTTTTCAATTTCATTTAATCAGTTAGGAAAGATGGAGTTACCGGCATCAAGTGGGAGAAGGATATGAAATCTATAAAGTAGGGAAAGAAATGTGTATTCGAGTGAAGTAATTTGTCTGATAATCCACAGAGATGTGGGCTTTTGTAATTTCATAGTAAAGTCACAAAGTTCATGATTTCTCTAAATTGGCTCTAGAGGTAGTCCCTTACTTAGTCCAACGTCTCCCACTGGTATTTCTTATGTTTCACTGCTCTCTCTCTCCTTTTGTTGATTTCAAAATCTGATACATCTGATAAATAACTCTTTCGTGGCTTTAAGCCATATAATGTTGTCTTGATAAAACTGTTAGAAGTTTAAAATTTTTTAAATTTTATTGGTGTCTTCTGTCAGTCTTCTTTGACATATGACATGAAAATACCAGTTATGCATCCTTTTTCCAGGTAAAAGATGTCTTAGTCTATCTATTATCTGATAGCATGGGGTTCAAGAGGAGGAGGAAATGAGGAAGGAAACTAATGGTTACTGAGCACCTGCCATTGGCTAGACATTAGAGTAGGCACTTTACATATGTTGGCATTAAATACTAAGAGCATTATGTATTTGTCATTAATCTCTCCATTTTACAAACTGAAAAAAATGAGGTTCAGAGATATTAAGTAATTTGACCATGGTTACCTAGTAGGCAAGTGGCAGACCTAGGAATTGAACCCAGATCTGTCTCTTGTGTCTGGACTGTCCACTGTACATCTGCCTCTGTACGGAATCTTCTCTCCCAGAGAAAATGATCACGTCCTTAGAGCTCAGGACATGATTGATTAATTAAAACACCTACTTTCATATTAACATCCATTTATTCAACTTACATGCGTTAACCACATACTACATGCAAAAAACCAGTGCTGGATGCTGTGTGTGTGAGTGTGTGTGTGTGTGTGTGTGTGTGTGTGTGTGTGTGTAAAACATGGTCCTTTCCCTCAGTGAGAGTCTCGACTAGAGTGGGAAATAGTTATGTGCACAAATAATTATAAGACAAGGCATAATGTCAAGCGTGCATGAAAGGATGACAAACAACATGCTACTGAATAAATTGAAGAAAGATTAACATTAGTTCCAATGACCAGACAAGGTTTCAAGGAAAAGGTGGTGTTTTGCATATGCACTGAGGAATGCATATGACTTGGCCAAAGAAAGATGAAAATAAAGAGTATTAGAGGCTGAGGAAAAAGAATAAACAAAAGCATCAAATTACAAAAGAATGGTTTGGGTGTAGAGAATTATCTACTGTTCAGAACCCCTGGAAATTACTGAGTTTGCTTGGGTGTGTGGTGGGAAATTAGGTTGGAAAAGTAGATGGAGGACAGTGTATGGAGGAATTTGAAAGCCCTGATGAGGAGGTTAAGTGCCATTCTGTATGTAGAGAACCTTACTCTTGTAATCTCATAATCCCATCGTGCATATGGTTAGACTCGAGGGCAATAGTAGCCATTTATTCTTTTATGCATGGATTCAATGAGTGCATTTTTTTTTTTTTTTTTTTGCAGTACGCGGGCCTCTCACTGTTGTGGCCTCTCCTGTTGCAGAGCACAGTCTCTGGACGCGCAGGCTCAGCGGCCATGGCTCACGGGCCCAGCCGCTCCGCGGCATGTGGGATCTTCCCGGACCAGGGCACAAACCCGTGTCCCCTGCATCGGCAGGTGGACTCTCAACCACTGTGCCACCAGGGAAGCCCCAATGAGTGAATTTTGAGAAATGAAGCAGATGGTTGGAAATGAGAATTTACACTTATGAGGAAGTCAACTCTAGAGACAGATTTAAGTTATTAGCCCAGAGTTGATCACTGAAGTCATGTTTGGCCCTCTACCCTTCTCTCTCAAATTAATAGAGAACCCCAAGTTTTAGCCAAATACATTGCTATGTAGCTAAAAGACAACATTTCTCATATTTCCTTGCTAATCCATGAAACTGTGATCCAACAAACAAAATGTAACCAGTAGTGGTATATGGTACTTCCGGAAAATCTACTTAAAAGGAAGAGATCATATTCTTCTGCCCTTCCTGCTTTTAGCAAAGCACATGTGATAGCTGGTGCTCTAGCTGCCACATTGGACATTGAGGACAAGGATCTTACCCTAGGAATGGCAGATCAGTATACTGGAAGGAGACTGGAGGTTCCTGAAAAATTTGTGGACTGCCATATGAGCCCTGAACAGCCTACTGCGATGCTTCATATATACATGAGATAGATAGCAGCTTCCTGTTTAAGTCACTGTTTTTTTGTTTTTTATGTAGTCAAACTTCATCATTTCTGATATATAACGTAATTAGAAGAAATTGCCAAGTGAGAGTGTAATGGGAGACAGGAGAAGCCTGAGGACTGAACCTTGGAGAGCATCTACATTTGAAGAAGTTCAAGAACCTGGAGAGTTCACAGTCAAAGCCAGAAAGTGTATGTGAGTTTGTGTGGGGTGGTGGGTGAGAGATGGTGCTGGAAGTTTCTACCCAGTCTAAAAGTCTGTTTCCAGAAATAAAAAACAAAGGGCTGATGGTGGAGCCACTAAAAACTAGGGTGATCCAGGCTACTTCCACGACAGAGGGCTGGATTATGCAAGGCCAATTTCTGCTCCTAACTTTCCAATCATTTAATTCACTCCATCTCCCCTGGGGTAGAATGATCAGGAAGGACAGGAATGTCTAAGGAATTTCCAGAAGGTCAAGTGGGGGAAAAGCATTCCACCACAAATAAAACAGGGCCTTTGATTACAGCTATACTTGAGAATAAGTCTACCTTAAATCATTCTTTTGCCCTGCATTTGGTACCATAAATGAATGCCCCTTCTCTGTTCTACTAAAGGCTGTATGAAGTCCCAAACCTGCCTATTGGTGACTGCAAGGGGTGAGTGGTGAAGAAGTGGCCCCTGCCCCCTCTCCCCTGCGCTCTATCTATGGCTCTGCATCCCGCAGACCTTCAGATCCAAGCACTGGCAGCCATTTGTAAGGAGACTTCGCCAGGTTCTGCAGATAAAAGGTAATTCCAGGGCTTCCCTGGTGGCGCAGTGGTTGAGAGTCCGCCTGCCGATGAAGCGGACAAAGGTTCGTGCCCCGGTCCGGGAAGATCCCACATGCCACGGAGCTGCTGGGCCCGTGGGCCATGGCTGCTGAGCCTGTGCGTCCGGAGCCTGTGCTCTGCAACGGGAGAGGCCACAACAGTGAGAGGCTCGCGTACCGAAAAAAAAAAAAGGTAATTCCAATTTTCCTCAAAGATTAAAAGCCCTATTATTTGTACTGTAGCTTAGGAGTAAGGGTTTCCCTGATGCTCAAGTCTGTTTGTTAATTATTATTTCAGAGTGCTGACAAGTTGTTGACAAAGCACCTTCACATATGTTATTCAGTCCTCATGGTGACCCCATGGAACAAGCTATTTTATTCTCTTTGATTCATAATGAGACCCAGAGAAGATGATGAAGAGAAGGTAGATGATGAAGATGATAATAATAATATAAATAGCTATTGTTTACTGAATTACTACCAAGTACAATGCAGAGTGTTAGGAACATAAATTTTTTTTAACATTCACAGCAATTCAGCAAAGCTGGATTTAGTAGATCCATTCTATAGATAATAAAATTGAGATTCTAAGAGTTGAAGTGACTTAAAGGTCACACACTAGTAACTGGTTGAGTCAATACTCTAACATCTTCTGGCTGCAAATCCTTGGGTCTCTCCCCTACACCACAGTGAACGTGGCACTAAGGAGCGAGCATTCATGGTACACTGAGACGTACCCCTTGCCAGGATTTTTCTTCACATAAACATCGTAGCTGACCCTGTGATGCCCCAGGAAGCTGTCATTTACCCTACTCCGCCTTGGGGAATTGTTAGGGGGTGAAGATACTAATAAGAACTCAGTTCATTGAGATCACTGAAAGAAGCCTGAGCTAGAAACACAAGGCTATAACTGGCAATCACTATTAAGGCTTTTATTTGAATAATGAGAAGAATGTTTAAAGAGTAAATGATGGGCAAATGATGGGATTTAATTAGTTTATTTCATTATTATTATGCCAACAGAATTATTTTACATCGTTTCTATGCAAATGGGTGCACAATTTAGTTCAATCTGTGCTTTCTGTGTATTGAAAGAATAAATAAAGATAACAAGAGAACCATTTGGTAAGGTTTAAGTAGGTTTTTCCTTTTTTCCAAAAACTGATTTTCTTTCATGTTTTTTTTTACTCTAATTAGAAATCAAAGGTGAACTAACATGGACCAAATGTGTACAGCAAACTCTAGTTCTTCACACTTCTTGTGCATCTTATTAATCCACATTCGGTCTGTAGGATCCCATTAATGCGTTGTTCCCTACACGTGGGGAGTTGGCAGTAATATTTTTCCCCAATTCTTTACTCCTGGGTTTAACTTTGAAACTTTTAAATTAAATGGTCTTCGATCATGCCCCACACTGAAGCAGTGAAAAGCCTTTTAAGTAAAACCAAAAGGAGTTTACGATGCTTCTGACATAGTTTCTTAATAAAGAAAAGCCATTTAAAGTGTTAACATAGCATTAAGTGAGGATTTTGAAAGTTCTTGCTTCATCTTACCTGCTCTCTGTATTCTAAGAGTTGCAGAAGAAATTCTAAAATAAAACCTTTTGTAAAACTTGATGAGGGGACTGGCGGGTAACAATCATATTAAGAGCTATGTTTTTTTTAGCAACTGCTGTGTGATGGGCTCTCTGCTAAGCAGTTCATAGCCATTATTTGAATTCTCATAAGAACCCTACAAGGAAGTAGTTTTTTTATTTTTACCCTTGTTTTGTAGATGAGGAAATTAAAGTCTAGAGAGGTTGTCCATCTTCAGTCAAGATTCATCTGATCAAAAATGAAAGCTTATCTTACAGAGTCATTGTGAGGATTAAACGAGATAGTGCTTGACACAGTGCAGGGTTGCTGTTTAAATCAATACTCATCTTATTTTGACACCCCTTTTCAATATTAGTCTCAAGCATTGCACTGTCTCCTTAGCATTTGAGTTCTTGAAATACTTCTGTCTGAGAGAAAATGACAGTGACATGATTCACTGTTTTGATTTAATTTATCAAACAGAAGATATTTGGTCTGCTGGCCATAATTTGCTGGTTGCTCACCATGGACCAGTTCTAGCATATTTTTGGAAACTGCTTGGAAATTCGCAAGATGATAGCAATTATGTGTATGCTTGGGGGTTTTCTATGCTAAAATCATCAGCAGATATATCCATGTTAGGTATCGTAATCTTAAAATGTATGATTGTCCACTAGTGACAAGATGAGGTGTTAGTTTGTGATTCTCTTTTTAACTTCCACCCAACCATTTATTTCAGCAAAATATGAAATTCAATGACTGAAAACTGTAAACAGGCAAAAATGTCCTGAGACGCTATAGGCAGGAGTAAGACAGAGTGCCCTGGAATGGGGTTCAGAAGCCCTTAACCTCAGTCACAACTCTCTCCCTGATCACCTGGGTGGCCTTGCTCAAGCCACTCCTCCCCTAGTTGCTTCTCAAGGTCGTCACTTATAAATAGAGGACACTGTATTCTGGTAGCTAAGTTCCCTTTTTTCTTTAGCCTGACATAATAAACCAGAATGGAAATTCTGCTATTTGGCAGGTAATGTTAGGGCTAGAAAGGAAAGAAGCCTGGTATCTGTGCTTGGTACCTAGTACCTGGACCTTACTGAGGCACCTAACCTCTCATCCACTGATAAAAAAAATTTTTTTAAGTGATGTAAGTGAAAGGTTGTTTACATTAATTACTAGTGGGTTATCTACCTGTTCTGAGAGGACTGATTTTCTGTCCATAGGGATTAAATAAAACAGCTCCATCTCTCATGATGACTAATAATGCCTCCCTTTCCATACCATCATCATCATTATGTAGCCAAGACAGAAAGGTATTTGGCCACAAACACAAGAACAATTTATTTGCTTCTGAACTGACTGTATCAAGGAAAGGGACTTGACTCAATATCTTTTAGTCACAGTCCACAAGGAATTTCACTTCAAGTTGCCATTGTTCTTCATACATACTCTAATCCAAGAACTAACATAACTGTGTCATAACTGTACAGTTATCGATCTCCCCCATTGGCCTAGGAGCTCCTTGAGGGCAGAGACCCATCTTAATGACTATGGTATCACCACTGACTAACACAGTCTCTGACACAGACCCCTCGTTATAGAATAATTAAATTAACCATTTCTAACTATTATTTGATCTTGAGACTACAAACCCAGAGGTCATCTTCAGCATTCGGTTACATCAGAGGTTATATTACTATGACTGTGCTGAGGAATCAGTTCAGATTGTAATCTGAAGCCTTCAGAAGCATTGATAGCTGCATCCTTAACTCACCTCTCAAGTTGGTTACTCAGCAAGTGAACCAAAACATTATACCTCCTCTTCTCCCTACCTCACTGCCTTTGGAGTTATATAAAACACTTTGATTTGCATCCAGAAAATTGAGAAGGAGAAAAAGACAGACAGTATAATACAACAGAGTCTTTATGAAGTCCTTGTGCAATTTTAAATATTCAGCAATTTAGGTTGAGAATATGATAGATACAACCTATAAATCAGATTTAAAGCAAACCGAATTTTCTCACAAGTGGTAGGAATCTCTGCTCAATGCAGAGTACACAGTGGAGCAGTTCACAGAGTGTATTCTGTCACTGAATAACAATTTAAATGCTGGATTAAACAATGTTTGCTTACTACAGAGTCCTTCAGAGCCGTTAATGTAATCATTTACATTGTGAATCTACAAGAAGAATATATAATATGCAATTGTTTCATATACACTTGTAATAAATGATTTGGAAGAGCACATCTTAGAAAACGCTGGTTTAGTTCAACTTGAACATTTCATAGATAGGAGTACCATCAAATGGTTTACCAAGTAAGACGACTTATTCGAGAGTATTCAATTTCCTTAGCGTAAAGTAGGAGTGGATTTCAGGGTAGTCTGGTTTCCAGTCCAGAAAAGTATACCTGTTTCCATCAGGCCATGCTGCGAGCCTCTACTAGCCAATGAGAGAACTTTCTGCAGTAGCAACACTGTCTCTTCTGTCTCATGAAGCCCTGTTTGTTGCCCAATAATTAATGGCATTTTTAGTGTAGGTTGCAATCTCTAAGATACTTTTGATTTTTAGTACAAAATGACTTTCCTAGAAATATAATTTTGCAGAGGAAGAGTACACAAGAGAAGTATGGCTTAAAATTCACCTTTTGGGTGTTCTATAATAATTTAGGGCTACCTGCTTAGCTGCTGAACAGAAATACCTGGTAGAAAACAAAAACCAAAAAAACACAGAGTGCTGGGCACAGAGGATAGAGGTCATTTTCAAAACAGTCAACAGGTTCTGTCCTGTCTATGGGTGCCTGTCCAGAAGCCTAGGCCCCAGATGACCTGTCCAGAATCCTTTTCTTTCTGCCCATCTAATCCCAATCGCATTTTTCAAGGTCCAACTCATGTTTGATCTACTGTTTTTTAGAAAAAACTCACATTTTTTTCTACTGAGTGTTTTCTGATAATTTCACCCCCACCCGCACCCCACCCCTCCATCCTCCATAGTCTTTACTGATCTCAGTTGGCTGAACTGCCATGTGATGGAATCGGAAGAGCTAAGTTCTTCTTAAATCCTAGCTCTGCCTACACTGTACCAGCGGTCCCCAACCTTTTTGGCACCAGGGATCGGTTTTGTGGAAGACGGTTTTTCCACAGATGGGGGAGGTGGGGAATGGTTCAGGTGGTAATGTGAGCGATGGGGAGCGGCTGTAAATACAGATGAAGCTTCGCCTGCTCACCTGCCTCTCACCTCCTGCTGTGCGGCCCAGTTCCTAACAGGCCCAGGGGTTGGGGACCCCTGATCTAAAGAACCTCATAGTGAGGTTAGTGAGAAGCTACACACATAGTGAGAAGCTACATACACACATTCACACACACACTTAAATATGATGCTTAACATAGTGCCTGGCACAAAAATGTTAAGAAATAATTCTCTTTCTTTCTAATTGCTTGTATATTAGACCAATCTGCCAAAGGAGACTAACTGTTAAGGGCAGAGGGTATATCCTACATTTTTTCTCTTTTTCTTTTACTCTCCACAATGCTAGGAATTCTTTCATCAAAAAACAATGCCTCCTAGTAACTGATGAACATCTCACAGTAGGTGTTGACAATTTATTCTATAATACAGTGCAGCTTATGTAAGAGTAAGTCAAATGAGTATGCAGACTCCTGAAAACAGTGCCTAGGCAACTAGTAAGTGCCATTATTAGCACCACTCTAAAGTAAGAACATCTGTTTTAGTGCTGCGCTAAAACTTAGGAAGAGTTATTTATCTTGACTCTATCTCAAGGGCTAGTGATTTTTACCCAGGAACAGCAAATCCAGTTGAAAAACTATTACCTCCTAGAGATGGAAACAGGGCAACATAAACCGGAAGAAGCCATCTGATTCTTAAGTCTTGGGTGACTCATTGTCAGCCTGGAGTAAACACGTATGACAAAACTCCATATGTACAACCTCAGAAGGGACGCACAAGGATGAGTCACATCTAAGTGGATTCCAGAGTAGAATATTTAGTAACTCGACTTCACCAAGTCATTGGTTTTCCTTGCAGTGGCCCCAGAGACTTAAAGCTAAAGTTTTTACAGAAGTCCTTTTTAACCTTCCATCTGAGACCATTCTTTAACTCTTTTAGAAGCCGCAACAGAGTGAAAAAAATGTTAGAGGAAGAGCTGGAAGACTGGGAACCTGCTTTAGTCTCTACCATGTATTAATGGGAAGATTTTCTCAACTATAAATGTTATTTCATCTAAAGAACATTAAGTATCTTCTATGTTCTAAGTATTCACTGTTCTAGGTGCTGGGGTCCTGAGGATAAGAGGATAAGTAAGGTAGAGTTTAATGGGGAAGACAAAAAAGTAAACTGATGATTGGAGGACTTGAGAGATTTAAGCAGAAGCCCTGCTTCTATCATCATTTTCCTTTCATGTTTCCTTTATTCATGAGAAAAAACAGAAAAAGTTAAATTACTTGCCATTGTCACAAAAGAGTAATGCTGGTTTTCACAATATCCTAGTTTCAAGTGTGATCATCAGACTCATTCAAAGATCTGAAATACAGCTTTTTCTATCTTTGAGCAGTAATATTCCTGAAAAGTCATTGACAAATTCTTTTTAAAAAATCTATTTTAAGTACAGTAAAACAGGTTGCTATTGAAAGATTTCTATTCCCTACTTATTGTTGTGAATTTGATTAGTTTAAAGAATGAGGTACATCTAAATTCTTAATACAGTCTCTGAAAACCATTATAAATCATAATGTGATTTTTCTGACATTTATGTCAGAAATCTTAAATGAGGGGGTATACGGCAGGTGGAAGAGTACAGAAAAGTAGAAAAGAGTATGGATTAAGTATCAGAATAAAAATCTAAACAATAATGGCCACCTTATTGTGTGTCTGCTATATGTGAGGTCCTTTACATATATTACCACCTTATTTTATCCCTTCAATGTTTTTATCCCTATTTTACAAATGAAGAAGTTGAGGGTCAGAGTGGTGAAGTGACTTGACTAGGTCATACAACTCTGGATGAGACTGGATGAGATGCTGATCGGGGATGCAAACTCCGTTATATAATGATTTTTTTCCCAGGATACAATGCAATGTAAAGGGCAGAGAGGGTCAAATCCAGGGATACTTCCTTTCATCCTTACGAGCCAGGCAGAAAGAGAGGGGAAAATGGAGATTTGGGGTGAATGGAGGGCACATCACCCCAAAAGGAGAAAACACTGCCTAGAGAAGGGGCTGGCTTAACAAAGTGGGATGTTAGGAAGATCTCTGCTCACATGGAAGGATTCGGCGAAGCCAGTCAGGGGAATTCATCCTGTCTGAAAAATTCTTCAAGCTGCAGGAGAGCAGGGCCATCTGTTTAAACAGGACAGCTCTGTGGGAAGAGCTTCATGAGGATATGTTAAATAAGATCCAGACTTTCAAGCCATGTTCCTCTGTGAAAGATGAAACTGACCTGAGCTTATTTTCCCTTATCTGTAAAAAAGAAGTTAAATCTATGGACGCTTACTACCTGTGGCTTTTTTTTGTTGTTGTTCAAGCACTTAGCACAGTGTCTGTAACATGGTAATTGCTTAATACCTACTTGCTACTATTGTTCTAAAGACCTGTAACTGTCAAGCACACTGCACATGGGTCCCACCAGTCTAACACCTTAACCTGCACCACCCCAAACTCATATGCCAATTACAAAAATCTGGGAGCATGAGAAGTGCACAAGTAAAACCCACAGACACACTGTTTATTAACCTACAAAATGAGGATAGAAATTCCTATTAATTCCCAGGATGCCTGTGATGGATCTAATAAGATAATATAAACACTCTGCAAACTACAAATGGCTATCCAAATGTGAAGGAGTATCAATACTGTTATTAGTAATACTGCTTTATTGCTATTTTTAGAATATTCAGGAAAACACATATTCTCACTAAAACACTTCTGAAATGGTTTAGGTCAATTTTTTTTTATCATTTTATTCTAAGAAACTTCTACCAATAGGTAAATAGTAATGGAGACAATGGAGGAATCTATGCTTAGATTAAATGACAGATGAGTTATATTTAAATAAATATTTGTTGGTTTTACTTTTTAAGTAAATCAAACTTGTTTTTGTTTATTCAATTATTTTATTTAATTCAAGTAATTTCGTCAATATTTATTAAACCAAGTTAGCATGTACAAGGCCACAGAGTAACATATTAAAAGCATTGGAATTTGAAAACAAAAAATCTGGTCTGAATTCTACCTCTTCTACTTAGGAACTTTCAAACCCCCATCTCCAGCAACGGTTGTCCACCCCTGTTAAAAGATGACCCTGAACAATGTATGTATCCTTCTGAGTCTCCTTTTCTTCATTTTTGAAACAGAAATTGAACTACCCACTCTGCCTACTCAAGGGAATTTGTGAGGATTAAATAAAATAATAGACCATACTGATGTAAGGTACTATTCTTTGGCAGAAGTGTGCATTAATAAACTAGAATGGTGGTTTATTATATATAGTGAGAAGTATTACTCATGAGTGGACTGAGGCTCTTTGTTGCATCCTTTTTCTGTAGAAAATTCTAAGTGAAAAGCTGACTGCAGTCAGAAGGATGATAGAGACTGGTACGGGATCATAGGAGGATTTTAATGACTAATGTCATCAAAATGATCGCCTGACGTGTTGATCTTAACATATTCATATATCTTGTTCAGTTTTTATTGGTATCAAGTACCCATGTTAAAAGGTCATATTTCTAAAATATATGTGATAATTTGGAGAAATGATCACACAGTATAACGGTATTGGCTGATTTTTATTTGCTATGGTCTGACAGTTTCTCCAGTCACGTTTATAAGTGCCTATACGTTTTCATGTTGCCCTGAACAGCAGAAAAATCAAGATATTATAGATTCAGTTTACCCTGAACTGAGTCAAACTGTCGTGATTCCAAAGCTGATGGACAAGTTGCTACCTCTGCCATAAGAACCCACCACCAGAACTGTTGTCGCCAAGAACACACTATTTGGGCTATACTCCAGGAATCAGATCACCACTGAAGCTCTTGGCTGCAGGGACATGATATAGCTCCTAGATCAGCACAAGTGAAAAGTGGATGCCCTGAACCTAGCCACTTGATACTTGTTAAGTTATGGACAAAACCATGGAAATTCTGGTAACATAGTTCACAAAACCCAAATTATCTCTATAAAAACTGTGCCTGCCAGAAAAAAAAAAAATCATACGCAAAAGAAAGTAAAGCTTCCAACTCATTTCCACATTCCAAGACTTGACTGAGTGCACATAACTGGCTGAGCCTAAATTACATCTGATAGCCTAGAGACACACGGCATCTGCAAGGGCATATGCGATAAACAGTGTGCAGCTTTCAGCTCTAGAGATATAAGAAGGGACTTTCATTTCCATGAAAGATGAATAGAATAAGAGAAATCAGATTTTACCTCCTGCCTCAAATAACCAAAAGGAAATAAAATCAGACCAACTATATGAAATACAGTTTTCCCAGACACTAGATCAGGCAATGAAGGACAGTGATCCTTAAGACATGGGAAACAAATAAGATAAGCCCTATAATTGCCCCAGCTTGCTGCCCTGAGAGAGCTTCCAGGCCACCAAGCAAGGAGAAAAGAACCCAGGAGGAGCCTGGCAGACACTATCAGTTGACGAGATGGAACTGAGAATCTGTGGAGAACATGGCTAGAGTTTGCTGGACAGGGTACCAGAGAGAAGAAAGCTACACAAAAAGAAAATTCTGGAAATAGAGAGTCACCCTTGAGTATTCACCAGAGTATTGAGTGTGAGGAAGTGACCAGAGGCCATGGAGAGAACCATCTGAAAGAACTGGAGTGATGTGTAGTCGGCAATCACAAAGGTCTGGAAACAGTGCCAGTGGTCACCAGCCAAACTAGAAAATCTCACAATTCATGGGGCATTGAGCAGCATACTCAGAAGGGTCCTGCCTCAGTAGTGGGATGTAATTAGCCCTAGACCAAATGTTGCTCCTGAAAATCTTAAAGACAAGACTTAAAAGGATCAGATAGTTGAACTGCATCCCAGAACACAGCTCAATATTTACAGGAATACAAAAATATCTGGCTCCCAAAAGGTAAAATTCACAATGTCTGGCATCTGATCAAAGACTGCCAAGCATGCAAAGAAGTAGGAAAATATAACCCACACCGAGGAGGAAAATTAACGAATCAAAACCAAACCAGAACTGACATAAATGTCAGGATTTACAGAAAAGAACATGAAAGCAGTTACTATAACTATGTTCCAGATGGTCAAAAAGTTAAAGAGACATGAATGATATTTTTAAAAAGACCCAAATTGAATTTCTAAAGCTAAAAACAACAATGCGTGGATAAAAAATACACTGGATATTATTAACAGCAACTTAAACACTGCAGAAGAAAAGATCAATGAATATAAATATATAGCAAAAGAAGCTATCCAAAGGAAACAGAGAGAAAAAGGATTTTAAAAAGTGAAAAGAGTATCAGTGAGCAATGGGACAATTCCAAGAGGCCTAATACATGTGTGATTGGAATCTGTGAAAGACAGGAGAGAGAGAGGGAAAAAAATATATTTGCAGAAATCATGGCCAATAATTTTCCAAATTTCTTTGAAAACTATAAACCCACAGATCTAAGAAGCTCAATACCATATAAGCATCAGAATCAGGAAAAGAAATACACGAAGATACATCATAATCAAATAGCTCAAAACCAGTAATAAAGAGAAAATCTTTGTGTCAGAAAAAAAGAGACATTTATTTAGAGAGAGCAAAGAAAATAAGGATGACAACGGACCTCTCAACGAAAATAATACAAGTAGGGAAACAGTGGAATAACATCTTCAAAGTACAAGAAAGAGTCAACTTAGAATTCTGTAAGCACAGAAAATATCTTTCAAAAATAAAGGCAAGGGCTTCCCTGGTGGTGCAGTGGTTAAGAATCCACCTGCCAATGCAGGGGACACGGGTTCAAGCCCTGGTCCAGGAAGATCCCACATGCCGCAGAGCAACTAAGCCCGGGCACCACAACTACTGAGCCTGCGCTCTAGAGCCCACGAGCCACAGCTACTGAGCCCGTGAGCCACAACTACCGAAGCCTGTGCACCTAGAGCTCATGCTCCGCAACAAGAGAAGCCACCACAATGAGAAGCCTGCACACGGCAACAAAGAGTAGCCCCCGCTAACCACAACTAGAGAAAGCCCGCGCACAGCAACGAAGACCCAACATAGCCAAAAATAAATAAATTAAAAACAAAAACACAGGGCTTCCCTGGTGGCGCAGTGGTTGAGAGTCCGTCTGCAAATGCAGGGGACATGGGTTCGTGCCCCGGTCTGGGAGGACCCCACATGCCGCGGAGCGGCTGGGTCCGTGAGCCATGGCCACTGGGCCTGCGCGTCCGGAGCCTGTACTCCACAGCGGGAGAGGCCACAACAGTGAGAGGCCTGCGTACCGCAAAAACAAAAACAAAAACAAAACGTTTAAGCAGTGCCTTTAAAAAAAAAAGGCAAAATAAAGATGTTTTCAAATATAAGAAAGCTGAAAGAATTCATTAGCAGCAGATGCACACTATAAGAAATGGTAAAAGGAAGTCCTTCAGGCAGAAGGAAAATGAAATGGAAGTCTGTGAATTCACAAAAGAAGTGCATTGGGAAGGGTAACTGTGTGGATAGACATGTAAGTTCTTTTCTTATTATTTAAACCTCTGGTTAAACCAAAATACTAACAATGTATCATGGAGTTTAAAATTCTGTATATAATGTATATACATAAACAGGCAGAAAAAGGAAAAAGAAAACAAAAAAACAGTACCAAGATGATTAGAAAAACCTAACCATATTAATAATTACATTAAAAGTTAAGTTCTAAATATCTCAGTTAAAAGACAGAGATTATCAGAGTGGATACAAAAGCAAAATCCAGCTATATGTCATTTATAAGGAACATATTTTAAATCTAAAGACATAAATAGGTTAAAATTAAATGGATAAGAAAAGGTATACACATAGCGGCCATTCCAGAATGTAGTTGCTATTATTGTTATGCTTTGGAATTTTAAAAAATCTGTTGCTAAAAAAAAAAAAATATCTGTTGCTTATAGTTTAAAAAAAGTTCTCTGTTTGGCTGTAAGCAGCCACTTAAGCTCTAATAGTCTCTCATCCTCTAAGTTAAATTTGCTGCCTTTAATAGGAGATAGATACCTGCATCCTCATGTTCACCACAGCACTATTTATAATAGCCAAGATATGGAAACAACCTAAGTGTCCATCAACAGATGAATGGTTGAAGAAAATGTGGTATATACATACAATGGAATATTATTCAGCCATAAAAATGGAAATCCTGCCATTTGTGACAACATGAATGAATCTCGAGGGCATTATGCTAAGTAAAATAAGTCAGATAGAGAAAGACAAATACCGTACAATCTCACTTATTTGTGGACTCATATGTGGTACCATGTGGATTCAGTTCACTTCTGTGTGAACTCATAGAAACAGGGAGTAGATTAGTGGTTGCCCAGGGGGGTGGGGTGAGGGAAATGGGTGAAGGTGGTCAAAGAACATAAACTTCCAGTTATAAGACGTATAAGTTCTGGGGACCTAATGTACAGCATGGTGACTATAGTTAATAATAGTGTATTGTAATAGTAATAGTGTATTGCTAAGAGAGTACATCTTTAAAGTTCTCACCACACACACCAACAAAGGTAATTATGTGATGTGATGGTGGTGTTAACTAACCTTATTGTGGTTATCATTTCACAACATATGTGTATCAAATCATCATACTGTACACCTTAAACTCACACAATGTTATATGTCAATTATATCCCAATAAAGCTGGGGAAAGACAGAAAAGAGGTATACACATTAGAAATAAAATTAGATACTTTCCATTAAAAAAGACAAATAAAATATGATACATATATTATAAACCAAAAGAAAACCTAGATAAGTGTAACAGTAATTAAAAGATTAAGAAGGAAGTGAAAAAATTTAAGGTTCTTTGATCCCATTAGTCTGAATGCAATACTACAAAAAAAAAATTCACAGCTCACAAAATATTCACATGCTCCTCCTATTTCCCAGGTCCCTTGCAGTTAGGCAGGGCCCTGTGGCCTCTTCTGGTCCATGGTCTATGAGTGAATGTGACAGTATGCAATTCTCTCTCTTCTTCAGCCATGGCTATTAAGGAATTTATTCCCAATGGTGCAGCTACAGGATGGTGGCATCTCTGTCATCCTGGGTACTGAGTGACTTACATGGAGCAGAGCTGTGCCTCAGGCCCCATTTGATGTGCAGTGTGAGTGAGAAATAAACTTTTGTTGTGCTAAGTCAATTTAAGGATTATTTATTATGGCAACATAGTCTTAGCCTGGTTAATACAGTCTCAAATAAGTAATTTTATATAGCTCTCTACAATTTACATAGGCATTTCAAATGCATGATCTCGTTTAAGCTGAAAAAATGCCCAAAAACATTTTGTTAGTCCAAAGAGCATAAAATCAGAGGCTATATTGTCTTAGATTGAAGCAATCAAGGTTTATATTAGATATGGTGAAAACTCCCTAAGAAAAGGGGTTGTTAAAGAGAAGCCAACTGTAAAGGACACTTAGGGAAGTATTTATGAACTGGATGGGAAGGAAGGCTCGCACAAGAAGAGATGGTCTTTGGATTGCTTCTAACTCTTGAGCTGCTATTGAGGGAATTGTGGGATATCCATTCCTGGAAAAATTGCAATACTTGGTCTCAGAAGGTTTGTATGGGGTTTCTCAGTCAAAGCATGTGGGCTTCTAGTGTGATTTTTCATAAGTTGTTCCTACTTTAAAGATGGGCCAGAGTTCAGCAAAGAAATTTTAGGTGGGCTCCACACAGCTGAGGTGCTTTTAAATTATAAGGTAGAGCTGCTTCCTGAGCCATGGTAACTGAGGAAATGCACAGTGCCTTTATAAAGTGATAGTATTGTCTTAGCTTTTCATACTACACAGGTATTTAGGAGTATTCTTTTACTGAGGTATATTGGATAAGGGCTCCTTTGGACTACGAAGTTTTCGAATATCAATAAATTACTTAATACATTAACAATTCCCTCAGAGCAAGAAAACTTGAGAAGCAATAAATCTAATTACCTACAGAAACAATCACTTTTCTTCAGGTTCTCTGATTTCTCAAGTGTAAATGGCAGTAAGTTTCCTCTCAGCTCTGGTGTACTAAAAGAAGTAAAGCATTGTTGAGCTTGGTTTTCAACTATTAGTCAAAGTATTAAGTGCTTTTGTGCTAAACACTGTATTTTTTGTGCTTTTCTCTTACAATTCTCTAAATCCTATTGTGTAAGGACTATCATCATTCACGTTTTTCAGATGAGGAAACTGAGGACAGTTGTTGATAACTTACTAAGTTCTGAGCACTAAGTGACATGAACTGGATGTCTTCCTCATTTTTCTTCTCTTTAAGAATCCATCTAAGGATTCAAACTCATGGCTAAGACATGCTTTTTTTTTTTGCGGTACGCTGGCCTCTCACTGTTGTGGCCTCTCCCATTGCGGAGCACCGGCTCCGGACGCGCAGGCTCAGCAGCCATAAGACATGCATTTTTTAAAAGATTGTATTGAAGTATAGTTGATTTATAATGTGTTAATTTCTTCTGTACAGCAAAGTGATCCAGTTATACATATATGTTATACATATATATGTATTCTTTTTCATATTCCTTTCCATTATGGTTTATTACAGGATATGGAATATAGTTCCCTGTGCTATACAGCAGGACCTTGTTGTTTATCCATCCTATATGTAATAGTTTGCATCTGCTAATCCCCAACTCCCAATCCTTCCCTCCCCCACCCTCCTTCCCCCTTGGCAACCACAAGTCTGCTCTCTATATCTGTAAGACATGCATTTTAATTAATGTTACTGCACAGGTGGCTCTGTGACTATAATTAAAATTGAACTCTTCACTCCGATTTGCTGTGGCTCTTTTCCACAACCAAGTTACTTTGCAGGGAACTAGGAAGAGCTATTACTAATGTGATCGAAGGCCGATCTACAGCCAGTTGAATTACTCACATTTTCCCAGCCTTTATCTGATTGCTTGCTTCTTCTCCACTTCTTCACTATCTAACTGAAATGCAAGTCCCATCAGCACATAAAATGCTGTTGAGAAGAACTTAATGAAAAAAAATGAATGACAGAAGTTCCAAAAAATGAAGTCTGCCATTATCAATTTGTTGGCCCTTAATCTCACAGTTATGCCTTTGATGGGGTGGAGATAATGCTGTAATAGGCACATTGTAAGAGAATATATCAAAATGTTATTCAGGTGGAAAGAAATTTGCAGGTATCAAGGTAGGAATTTTATGACACTCTTTAAATGCATTTATTCCTTTGTTTTGCATATTGACAAGAACATGATCTAATACACAGAAGTCTAGCAGCCCAACAGCTCTCTTATGTTAACCCTAAAATAAGCTTAAGCTATAAAAAAAAGTTTAAAAAAATATGCCGAACAATAAAGATTTAGGGAGTGTGACTATGGTTCTTTGGTTACCATATAAATCACCAAAGTTGTCTCTGATGATCTGATATTAGTGGAGATGTCCCTTTCTCCCTCAATCTCTCCCTTAAAGTCAACATAATAAAAAATAATTTTCCTTCCATTGCACCAGTTTCCCTTCCTGTATTCTTTTTCCCAGTTAATGGCACCACCATTTAGCCAGTTGCCCAAGCCAGAAACCTCAGGCTCATCTTTGATCTCTCCCTTTCCTTCAAATCTAACATGCTACTAGTGTTGATTCTAATTTAAAATGTTGTTCCAATCTTCCTCACCCGTCGTCTTTCCCTTATACAGGTTCTTTTAAATTTTTGCCTATGCTACTGAATAGTCCCCAGTTGTTTTCCCAACCTTTGATCTCAGACACCTATAATCCATCCTCCCCATTTCATTAGGGTAATTTCTAAATCACTGATATGATTACATCTTCTATAGCAGCAAGGAGCCCTTATCCAATATACCTCAATAAAAGAATTTGCCTAAATACCTACATAGCATGAAAAGCTGAGAAACTCAATACCATTGCTATATAAAGGCATTATGAATTTTATCAGTTACTATGGTTCAGGAAGGGGCAGATGTACCTTTCAATTTAAATTCACCTCAGCTGCATGGAGCCCACTTAATTTCTTTCCCGAAACCTGGCCCATCTTTAACCTGGCCCTCTGCTCAAAATCTGGCCCATCTTTAACCCGGCCCTCACTGTTTAGAGTGAGTCCCAAATTATTTAACATGTTATCCTTCCCACCTGAGCCCAACCTGCCTTTAAAATTTTTTTCAATCTATGGTTTCCATATTTTAATCACAGTATATTCATTGTTCCAAATATACCACGTACTTGCCCAACTCCACATTTTTGTTCATGTTCATCCTGCTATCGAGAATGACCTCTTTTCCTACTTGTTCTGGTTATTCTCTCAAGTCTATTTCCAATGTTTCTTCTTCTGAGAATGGACCTAATCTAAAATGAACTGCTCTCCTCTCTAACTCCCATAACTCTTAGTTTGTACTAATCAGATTTATACAGAAACTTATTATGACTATACCTGTTTTCTCTGCTGAGATAGTGAAGCAATTCTGTGATGATGGAGAGAGAGCTGAGTTTGAGGAGTCAGAATACCTGGGGTTAGTTCCATTTTGGTCACTTCCTAAGCTCAACAGTCACATCTCGAAAATGTGGATGGACATATAAAGATTAAATAAGATTAAATTAGATAACATAAATGAGAGCATTATAGGCTTGTCACGTATTGGGCAGCAGCATCACGAGCTCTCTGAGAGTGGAAACACGCCTAATTTACCTCTGTGCCTCCCCTCTACCAGCACACAGTATGTGTTCATTGAATGTTTGCTGAAGAAAATAAAAGGAACATGATAAAATTTCCACTTTTATCCAGGAGACTGACAGAATAAAAATAAACTCTGCACTTGTACAGAATATTTGACCTTTAAAAGTACTGACATTTCTTAGGCTTGTCTTTATAACATCCTGGAAAAGGCAAATATTGTCATTTTCCTTTTCCACCTAAAGAGACTGAGGCACAGAACAATTAAATGGCTTGAGACTAGGCTCATAAAGTTAGCCCAGAGCTTGAGAGAGACTGGAGCTACGGTCTGATGCTCTTTATTTGAGCCTAGAAGAGTAGGTTGTCTGTAATGATTTGATATTTGCTCCAGGGTGGGAATTAATTTACATCTCAAAATCATTTCAGAGGATATGTTTTTTACACGGGCAAGATGGTGCATGTTTAATTCCGCATTTCTGAGAAGGGGAAAAAATTAGATCAACTGTTACTGCCATGATTTTCTCAGCTCCATACATGTACTATCTGTTTTCCTTGGCTGTTCTTTCAGAGAAGTTATCATCTTCTACTTAGTCCCATGAAAAACATCTCAGAAACTCTTGGGCATCATCTTATAGTGAAAGATGGGACAGCAAACTCCAAACACATATCTGAGTTCGTATGATATGTAATAGCTTCTCATTTCAATCAGAATATGACTGCTTATTGAATTAGATCAGGCTAGCGACAGTGGAGTAGAAAAAGCCTGGGCTTCGGAATCAAAATGACCCTAACAATTCTAGCTGTGTAACCCTCCAACATTTACTTCCTCTGTATGAGCTTTAGACTGTTCATCTGCATTTGGATTGAATACTTTCCCAACAGGGTAACTTTGAGATTTAAATGAAGCAATATACCTATAGAGACGCTCAAATACTGGTTACATAATAAATGTTAGCTCTTTATGTACAGTAAAACTCATTTATTAGAATCACTGGGGAAGCAAACATTAAAAATAAATGAATTATTCAAATAGAACTCTTTCTAAAATAGATGTTATACTTCCTTGCTTAGCAAATAAAATACAATAAACATAATTTAAACTCCCCTTTAGACTCATGACTTTCATTCAACACATCCTTTATGGCACTGTGCATAATGCAGTGATGTCTTCAAGGCTGCTACTGAGTTGTATACAGCTGCCTTTGCCCTGAATCTGCCACACATTTAAGTCCTGTTGTGTTACCTCCTTGGACTGGTTTGTATCTGCCCCGTTTTCTCCACTGCTTTGGCCTTCTCTTAGGGCCTCACAATTTCTAGCTTGGATTTACTACCACAGCGTAACCAGTTTCCCTATTTCCAGTCTCATTATCCCCAAGTCCTTCCTCTGCACTCAACAAGAATTTGAAAACTAAACCCGACTACTTCACTTGCTTGTTTAAAAAACAAAACAAAACAAACAACCCCCCCCACCCCCACCTAACCACAAAAGCTCCAATGGCTCTCCCTGGACTATAGCCTAAAAGGTCCACATTAGCATGGTGTGTACACGGATACCTCTGTGAGCTGACCTATCAATCACCTCTCTAGCCTTACCTCACCTCGCCTCTCGCCTCCTGCCTCCCGTACCTAACCCCTCACAACCTCAGCTCCAGTCATGCTGAGCTGGGCCTTGTGCAGCAGATTCCTGAGGGCAAATTCCTGGCCCTTTTCACACCTTCTTGCTCTTGATCCTGTTGCTCTCTCTGATTGGAAAACTAACCCTGGTTTTCTGATAAACACTTATAAATCTTTCAAAAGGTACCTAAAGCATCTTAGGTTTTAGGCAACCTGTCTTGCCCTTCCTTCCCCAATTCTCTGACTGGAAGAAGTGACCACTTACCCCCTTCCTTTGTGATAGCATGGAGCCCTGGGCAGATACTCATCACACCACAATGTTGTGGGATTACCTGTGTACCTCCCACCCCCATTAGACTTTGTGCTGTCTCCCCAGGCACAGGGTTAAGTACTCTACAATCACTGGGTATCTTTTTGAGTCTTTAGTTTTCTGTCTCTCCTTATATCAGGTTAATTTTTAGCTGATATCCCCATCAGTTCCTCACATTATTCTACTTGTAATCTACAGTCAGAACTAATCTATTGCTACACAGGTTTGCATGAGGGCCTGTAGAGATTTTTTTTAAGGCAAATCTATGAGCTTGGGAAGTTCATGCTCCTACCGACCTTTATTTTGGCTATTAGCTAGTTCTTAGTGGTGTTCTGGATTTTTGAGGTTGACAGACAAATTGTCCACAGAGAAATGGAGTGTAATATGGTGACAGCCACTTACTGAAACCTTTCCTAATATGCCAGGTTCTGAGTCAGAAACTGAGGATAGAAAGTCCTGGTCAGCAAGGCATTTAAGAGGCTCACGTGGGGCTTCCCTGGTGGCACAGTGGTTAAGAATCCGCCTGCCAATGCAGGGGACGCAGGTTCGAACCCTGGTCCGGGAAGATCCCACATGCCGTGAAGCAACTAAGCCCGTGTGCCACAAGTACTGAGCCTGAGCTCTAGAGCCCGTAAGCCACAACTACTGAGCCCAAGCACCTCATCTACTGAAGCCCTCGCGCTCTAGAGCCCGTGCTCCTCAACAAGAGAAGCAACCGTAATGAAGCCTGTGCACCGCAACGAAGAGTAGCCCCCACTCGCCGCAACTAGAGAAAGCCTGCACGCAGCAACGAAGACCCAACGCAGCCAAAAATAATAAATAAAATTTAAAAAAAGAGACTCGTGGATTATTTACATCATTTAAAACAAGCTTATGACATAGATATTATTAACAAACACACTCTATTTTTTGAAAAGATGAGTGCGCAACTAGCTATGGTGGGGGAGGGGGTCGGTACTCAAACCCAGGTCTGTCTGACTTCGGCTGTGCTGTCATTTCACTATCTCCCGTTCCTATTGGAACTAACCTCTGGTTACAAGAATGCAATGTTCCTCTTAGGAAATTTTCTACATCGCCTTTCCTCCTATCACAACTCAACTTTTCATTCCTGAATGTATAAAATCAAATCACAAAGTTAGATAACCTGAAGTTAATGGGACTTTCAGAAAACTTGTTCTGATGTTATGACTTATTATGGTAGCTGCAGACAGGGGAGAGAAAGTAGAGTCTGAATGTCAAAAGCCATTCACGTTCTCAGTTCAGCAAGTATATGGCCTTCTACTAGTAAAGGAATGGAAGTGGACTGGGGCATTTGTCCTGGGGCTCAGTACTGCCCACTGACCCAACCCAGAAGTAATTGCTACCTCTGGAAAATCCTACCTTTCTTAAAGTCTGAGCACAAGTTCAATCACCTTGGAGGATGGAGATGGGGGAACTGGGCTTCTCAAATGTGGTCTACAGCAGAGACTGCAAACAGGCTTTGTCTCATGTGCCAAAGCAGAGAGCATTACAGTGGCCACTGAGAAGGATTCTGAAGTTGTTTCCAGACTCAGAGGGAAGAATGCTGGGAACAAACAACAATGTCTGTTCTGAGATCAAGAGAAGCATATCCTGTATTTACCATCATTGGTAGAAGTTTCAACTGTCATTTAGCATAAGCCAGCTTGTGATGCTACTTAATTTAGAAGTCTGTTCTAGTTCCTGAACTCAGCAGAAAGCATACAGACAGAGTGAGATACAATCTGTCAGTCAGGTCCGGCACATCATAGGTGGTCAATAAATGTTTACTGAAGGAATGAATGCAAAATTCTACGGCTTTATGTTAGCAGAAGGATACAGTTCTTCCCCCTGCCCCCAATAATCGAGGGAAGTGGGCACACCGAGGTCACTTTGCAGAGTCCTGAATGCTGAGAGTTGAGGGCACTATACTATACGAGCCAGTAGTTCCCAAACTTAGCTG
Source organism: Pseudorca crassidens (assembly GCF_039906515.1). NCBI lineage: Eukaryota > Metazoa > Chordata > Mammalia > Artiodactyla > Delphinidae > Pseudorca > Pseudorca crassidens. The sequence goes on from NC_090304.1 coordinate 61,555,931, forward strand.
AATTCTCCAAGATGCTATGTATAAACAGAATCCCTTGTGATGTTCTGATTGGATAAGTTTAGGGTGAAGTCAAGGATTCTCTTGTTTTTGTCTGTTTGTTTTAACTATTTGCTAGCTTCCCAGGCAGTTTGTATGACAGCCAAATTTGGGAACTACAGCTGCAAGGTAATATGGTACCACTGAAGTTCTTAAGGACAGGAACGACTTACTCCCATCAGATATCTTTGTTTCCAGTTCCCTCAACTCTGATTCCTGTCTGCCCATCGAGACCAGGCCTGTCCCTGCCTTTGCTGAGATCCTGGACCTGCCAGACCTTGTCCTGGTGAGTCAGTTTCCAATCCCAAAGAGCTTTGCCACAGTGCCCTCTTTCTAAGGAAGATGAGGACTGAGCACAAGTTTTGCAGAACAGCGGAGAGATTAATATACCGTAGTGGGAATAAATCATGGATGAGGAAATGAATGAATAGCATGTTTCTGGATTTCAAATAGCATTTCTGGAAACGAAAGAGTCGTTCTCCTTTCCCAGTTCAATTAGTTTTCTTATGAACTCTCCCTAGCATTCTTCATTGCAGCCAATTATCTAACGTGTTCCAGTATGAAAATCTGGTCATTACCAAAAACATAATTGATTTGATCCGTGCTCTGACACAACACTTTGCAAAATGCATGTGCCTTCATATTGATTAGTCCTGCTGGGCTATTATTTTTCAGTAAAGCAGAGAACCACGTTGGCAGTGGACAATGCAGTAATATCACGAAAATATGAGCTCCTTATTTCTGTGGAAAGTTACAGCATGGAAAGGGTAGATGGAAGTCCAATAAGGATATCATTTGTCCTAAGACTTGGACTAAGAATCTATTTATATCCAACACTGCCCTTCTGCAGGGGAAAAAGCTAAACTAAGAGAGGGAGCAGGGCAGAGTGGAGAGAGCAGGACCTGGGCCTGGGAGACTGAAAGTGAATTGCCACTTTCCAGCCTTAGGACTGGGCAAATTCCTCAACCTTTTTCATTCATAGTGTACTTGTCTATAAATTTGGGCACATTATTACCTACCCCACAGTGCTACCCTGAGGAAGAGCAAAAGTGAAGAGAGTGCCTGAAATATATTATTAAGTGCTCAGTGAATACTGGCAAGGATGCAATGTTGCTAACCAAGTCACAAAATTAGTTTGCCAGTTTTTCTTTCCAATTTTGTTGACATATATAATGTAATCTTGTATATTTAAAGAAAAAATTAAGGCAATATGATCACATTTTAAAGAACGTTCTTATTATTCCTTTCACGCTTCTATTTTCTACGACCATATGGTCTATTTAGGCCCATACTCTGTTTTTTAGTGGAAAAAAACTGTGTGTGTGTGTGTGTGTGTGTGTGCGAGAGAGAGAGAGAGAGAGAGAGATCACACATTCAAGAAATTTTATAAAATCTCTCTAGAGAATTTAAAAAGAAATAAAATGGCTATTATGTATAATCCACCAAGGCAAAGAACATTAACAATAACTTAGACTCCCTCCGGTTGCCCTTCTTAACAACAGCATGTCCCTCCTAAACACTCTCTGCCCATAGGTAACTCTCCTGAATTTACAGCAAATCATCCCCTAACTATCTTTATAGTGTTATCACATATATGTATCCCTAAATAATATATGGAATATGGATATAGATATGTAATCACATTGTATATGTTTTCCTATGACTTGCCCCTTAGAGCCCATATTATATTCACTGTATGATTATAACATAATTCACATATCCACCTGACTGCTAGACATTGGATTATCTTTAGATTTTATTAATAGTATTAGTATAAATATATATTATACATGTCTCCTATGTATACGTGCAAATTCTCCCTAAGGTACATACCGAACAAATGAGCTGTCAGGTTATATTTTCAACTTTACTATATAATGTTAAATTGTTTTCCAAAGCAGGTGTTCCTGCTGACACAGTGGATGAGAGTTCCAGTAGTTCTACATTCCCTCCAACACTTCGGATTGACTAGACTTAATTTTTGCCAACTTGGCGAATATGAAGTGGTGCCTTAATATACTTTAATTTGCAATTCCTTGACTACTAATGATTTTAAGTAACTTTTCATATGTTAATAAGCCATTTGTGTGTGTTTTAAGTCCTTACCCATTTTCTATAGGGCTGTTTGCACCTTTCTCATTGCGTTATAGTTCTCCATATATGGTATTCTAGATAGTGATCTTTTATCAGCTATACATGTTGCAAAGACATGTTTCTTCAATTTTCAATTCATATCACATTTCACCTCAGAAAAATCAGATATAGGATCCAAAGGTTGTCATTTCTCTAAAACTGCTGATATCGATAGCTACAAATATAGACAGATTTCAAGATAAATAATTCATTAGTATGGTTTAAAAGAAATACATTCATGAATATCTTTGCTCAAGCTTGCAGAAGGTGCTTGAAGAGCTTATTAAAATATACCAAACTAATTTAAAAACTACAAGGCAGCACTGTGATGAAGAAGGCTGTCACGTCAAGACTTCAAATACACTAAAATTTTATATATTCACAGTGACAGTGGTTTATATATTCACAATGACAATACTTCAAATGGCTTCTTTTACTCATAAGGCATTCTGTCTATTACTAATATACTTATAACCCAGCCAGCACAGACAAACCTTACCAAGTTGACCACTGAATTTCAAGTGTGGTCTTAGTGTAAAACTTCTAAGAGTAATTTTTTCCTTTGATACAATTGTCTTGGAGTCATATCTTTAGTCAACTCATCTTTGGGTTTATGAGGAACTTAAGAATACACTCTATCAAAAATCCAAGTATTTTTAGGACAGTGAAACACTCTGTATGATACTACAGTGATGGATATGTCATTATATATTTGTCAAAACCCATAGAATGTACAACACCAAGAGTGAGCTGTAATGTAAACTATGGACTTTGTGTCAGTATAAATTCATCGATTCTAACAAATGTACAACTTTGATGTAGGAGTTTGATAGTGGGGGAGATTGCATACACATGGGAAATTTCTGTACCTCCTGCTCAATTTTGCTGTGAACTTAGAACTGCTCTAAAAATAAAGTCCATTAAAAATTAAATAATTAAAAAAATTTTTAATGCAGGGAGAAATGAGCTTTTTAAGACTACTAAGAAGTAGTATTGGATAATTCAAGGGGGGAAAAAAAAGCAAGCAAACAAACATAAATGTCCCAACTAGTTTCTAAAGCAATGGCACCAGGGAAATAATGACTGCAGAGAAGACAACGATGGTAACAGCAACAACAAATGTTTACTGAGTGCCAGGCAATCATCTAAAGAGTTTTACCCCAATAAACTCAGTTAATCTTCACAAAAACCCTATCGGATAAGAACTGTTACTACACTCCTTTTAAAGATGAAGTAACTGAAAATCAGAGTTTAAGAATAATTTCAACATCACTTAACCAATTAAAGGTGGAGCAGCTCTAAGCATTGGGAGATTTCATTGGGCTGCTCTACTGAGAGCACAATCACCTCGCAGATCACCACTCATCTTCAAGAGGAGTGCAGAACCAGGCTAGTGAATGGATCACAGAACAATACACCCAAGGGTACTTCCACAGAGCTGTATGCAGGCAGGTATTGAATGTTATAACATAATTTAAAGTTCAGGGTTCCACTATGGTCCATTAATGTGAGAACTTCATGTTTCTTGCATTTCACGTGTAAAAAGTAATAAACAAATCTTGATTAAATAGAGTCGGGAGACCAGAATGGGGGGGCGCTCATGCCCTTGGACAACAGCAGAGCCCAACAGGAAGAAAGAGACTCATCTTTCCTGGCAAGGACTCAGCTAATGAAAAGCCATGGACCCAATGTTTACTCTAGCCCTCCCAACTTCCTTTTTCCTTCTATAAAAGAGTTCTCCTTCCCTTGCTGTGGAGGGAATTGCATGTGGCTCACCGTGGTTGCAGACCCTGAATTGTAATGCTCTGCTGATCCCTAATAAACCCATCTTGGCTGGAGAAATATCTGGCAGGCTATTTGTTTTAGGTCAACACACGGCTGTCGGCATTTTTCTGATACCAAGCCATGCAAGGTAGTGATAAAAACACTTGCATCTGTGTTATGCATAGCATTTCCCACCCTAGACTGTCATTATGACCTACTTATCTGTGCACATCGCTTGACTGGAGATTCTTGGGGAAGGGGGCACACATTTGTCGTGTGTCTTTTCTATGCTAGATTTTATGCAGCCCTTTGGAAATGTCATTCTCCAGTCATCAGTATCTCTGTGGTGTTTAACTTCATTTCAAGAAACAGAGATGCTGCCATATGAAAACATAACTTAGTTACCTTCGTGTACTAAGAGAATTACTCCAACTTGGTATCCACAAAGGAATTAACCTCTTTGTTAAGAACCAGATAATTCATAGTCAGGAGAGAAATTTAAAGACAATATAATGAACAGGAAAAAGCTAATCCATATCCACCTATCTAAATCTGTCGGCATTTTCTATTTTACTGAGAAATCCTTTAACATCTCCACTAGCATTTCTCATCCTTTTTTTAAAAAAAATTTACTTATTTAATTTTGGCTGTGTTGGGTCCTTGTTGCTGCGCGTGGGCTTTCTCTAGTTGCATGGAGCGGGGGTTTCTCTTCGTTGTGGTGCGTGGGCTTCTCATTGCAGTGGCTTCTCTTGTTTTGGAGCTTGGGCTCTAGGTGTGTGGGTTTCAGTAGTTGCGGCGCGTGGGCTCAGTAGTTGTGGCACACGGGCTTAGTAGTTGTGGCACCCGCAGCATGTGGGATCTTCCCAGACCAGAGATCAAACCGATGTCCCCTGCATTGGCAGGCAGATTCTTAACCACTGTGCCACCAGGGAAGTCCTCTCATCATTTTTGAAATCAAAGAATCCACTTTAGCTGTCCTTTAGAAGCATTAGCCCACCACAGTTGTTAGTGTCTCCATGGAGTTGACTGTACCTCCATTTTAAGAAAGAGAGGTACTGTCACTTGAAAACTGAAGTGTTTTGAATCTCATACTCTCAAAATTCACAGAAGGAACCATCTCGGCTAATGTATTCATGAAATATAGTAATGGGTTCTATGGCAGAGACTACTAAATTACTCTTCAGTATCTATTTTTCCCCTCTTCCTTTTTTTTTTTCCCCCTCTTCCTTTTAAGGAATACAACACCTCCCTCCCACCCACAATGGAGTTTTAGGAAGGCATACCCAGGTAAAGACTATATTTCCTACAATCACTTTAGAAAACTTTTAACAATTTATTTTGAAGTATTTGCCTACCTAAGACCTTGCAGTTTCACTCCTGTATATAAATCCAAGAGAAACGAGTGCCTATTTTCTTTAAAAGACTTGTAAAAGAATGTTTATAGCAGCTTTATTCATAACATCCCCAAATTAGAAACAACCCGAACATCCTCAACAGAAGAATGGATAAACAAATTGTATTATATTCATACAACAGAATAATGCATAAAGCAATAAAAAGTAGCAGACTACTGAAACACAGAACAATATGGATGACTCTTAAAAACATTATGTTGAGCCAAAGAAGCCAGACATGAAAGACCACAGACTACACAGTTACATTTATACGAAGTTCAAGAATATGCTAATCTAATCTAGATGAGATTAGATTCAGATAGAATTCAGAATAGCGGATATCTCTAAGGGTGGGGGTTGAAGCCCAGTACTGACTGGAATGGAGCATAAGGAAACCTAGGGTGCTGGAAAGTTCCATATCTTGGTATGGGTGATGGCTACAAAGATGTATACTGTCATTAAAATTCATTGATCTGTGCCTTTTATTGTGTATAATTATATTTCAGATAGGTAGACCAGGAGGGGGAGAGGGAGGGAGAGAGAAAGAGGAGACAGACAGACAGACAGACAGACACCCTGGGAGTGCCAATCCATGGCACAACCTGAAACCCTCCCTGTAGTATTTGAAACCAATACCAAATATGTTACACTTTCAAGGCAACCAGTTCTTAAATTACCAAGGCTAAAAGGTGGGATGTGTGCTTCCTCCCTAGTTACGATATGTTTCTCATTTAAATTATTTATTTGTGTCTGGCATATACCAGCTGGATGTCAGCTGGAAAACAAAAAAAAGTCAATCGAGGGTTAAAATGAGTGGTTAATCTGTCTGGGTATAACCAAATGTCAACAATAACCTCGAAATTCTCTAATAATTTGGAAGGAGAGTCTGTGCACTCACCAGAATGGTACAAACTTGGGAGTCAGAATTACTCCTGTTTAATTCTTGACTCTGCCTCTGTGTGAACTTGGCCAAGTTCATGGACTCTGAGACTGTTTCCTCATCTGAAGAACGGGGTTATAATGCTTGACTCATAGTGTTGTTAAGAATATTGGCCGAGTGGATGCATGAAGAGGCTTTAGAATGTAATACACACTCAACAAGTTCTAGCAACTATTATTCTCCTAGGAAGATGAGATCTGTATTTCAAGAAAGTGATTCAGTGTGTACAAGTTTGACTTTAGCATTTAATTCATTTAGTTGTATCTTGCCCTGTACACAAAAAGTTCAAAGTACCTACAATATATTTATTACTAAATAAAATTACTCTTTAATTCACAGTACCTCTGATACCTTCAATTCAGAAGGCAAGAGAGAACACGTGACAGGCGAGCAGCCGCTGCCAACCCCTCCCAGGAAAGGTGGGTACACAAGGAGGCTATCTCTCTCCTTTCTCCTTCCCATGCATTTACATGCAAGCACCTCCTCGCATAGATTTTATAGCATTTTTTAAAACAGTGCACTTGGCTTCTATCTCTCTGAGCAATAGAATTGATTTAGTAGTCTTTGGGTCAACCTGACGTCACAGAATCTTTCAGACACCACAGCTGATTCTAACATAAGATAAAAGCAGAGTTGGTTATGCTGTTTGTTAGGTGCCAGGCTAATGGAGGAAGTGTTTCTCCTTTATTTATAACTCCATTATTAAGATTTAAAATCCAACAAACCGTGGCGGTGTTCTGTTGCACAATCAAGGCCTTCAACACAACAGACTGTTCACAGAATCACAGATAGGAATTATGTACACGTTCCCACTTTGAATCCCCTGCTGTCCAGGAACCTTCCTTCCTGCCAGCAAAGTGACAACAAGCAGCCAGCATATTCAAACAGAAGTCCCCTTTTAAAGTAAAATATTAGGTGAAACCATACGAAACACTGACAATTTCATATGGTTCAATCTAATATTTACATCAAATCATAGGATGAGTTAAATCAGAGGTGAAAATGACCAAAAAGGAGCTGGTAAGAGTAGGAGTATTTCCTCTAGGCCAAGTTCTTCCACCAGGGGCACAAAATGCCTACATGGTGATGAACTTAGAAAATACCCTAAGCCAGGCAATCCCTTAACCTCAGACATGCCCTGCTACCTCAACACCCAGTCTTTGCGAAGACTTCATGGGCTTCAGAGCCCTGAGAGAACCACGGCCAGCCGTGCACCCAACATGCCCCAGCAGGGCTCCGTGTGCCCTCATCCTCAGAGTCCAACACGTTTACTGCCAATGAGAAATCTGGCTCTGCGCTCTTTTCTGGCTCCAAGCACAACTAGGACAGATGGAGGGGCCCTGGGAGATAGAGGCGGCAGAATTTTGAAATTTCCCATTAAGCTGACTTGATTTTTATGCCCACACATTAAAAAAAAAAAATTAGAAGAATCAGATTTCAGGAAATTATCTAACAACTGATTTTAAACCCCAAAATAAAAAACTATTTTTTCCCACTACTGATAACATAGGTTGTGTATAAAAGCACATGCAGGTTTTTGCATGAACACTCCCTTCTCCCCACACCCTACCTCCCTACTCCCACCCTGAAGTTGAAATAAGCTAAAAACTGAAATTTTTAAAATGCAGTCTCTTTCTATGCCCAAGCAAAGAAAATCCTATTGGAAAAGTTTGTTTCTAAAGTAGCCATGTTGAAGCCCTATGGTTTTCTCTTCAATTTTCTCTATTAATCCAGAATTACCTCTTTATGTGCAATAGAATTAACCTTTTGGGGGCAAAGACTGTCAAATGAGCACAGGTTGGACACCACTCTGTAGGAAATTTGGTCAAGTTTTAAATGCTTGGTTCTTGAACTCACATGCCTGTACTTATGGCAAAAATGGGGATTATTTTCATGCCATCAAATTTTGAGTGTAACCCCAGGGTTATACTCCTCAAATATCATACTAGGTTAAAGAACTGAAATAACATTGTTCAGAGTCTCCTCTTTTCATGTCCAATCTTTAAATTCACTGCAAATAGCAGTTCTCCAAGATCTGAACATCTATACTATGTAGCTCCCCCAAAGACTCTGATTAAAACAGAATCTGAGAGCCAATGGATATCAGACAGGAAGAGATCTCAGAGATGACCTTGTTTTACATCTAAAAATCTGAGGACCAGACATGAGAGCTCTTTGTACAAGGTCATACAACAACTTGAACCTAGGTCCTCCAATTTTCCCCAGGCTTCATGGATCTCAAGGTGGGAAAAGGAATGTCCCTATCTATGGGTATAACTGGAAACAGAGCAAAAGAAAAATGGGAAGGTAATTAAGCATTTATGGAGCCCTGCTATTTTCTTGGCACGGAAGCAAATAAAGCAAGGAGAGAAAAGAAGAGAACTTGGGGAATAGCAGTATAGCTACCATCTATGGAACAGTGACAGGATAACAAACCAAGGGTAACCGTAATGATATCTAGTGTTTATTAAGTACATCCCATCTTCCTAGAAGTAATGCATTATTTACTACTTACAACAATCCAGTGATGATAATGATAATGATGATGATGATGATGATGATAATAATAACAGTGGCTACCATTTATTAAGCATCTCTTCATATGGGCTGAACACTGTGTTAAGCATTTTATAGACAGTATCTGATTTTATTTATACAACATGATAATGAGCTTGTTCTCCACAGCATAAAAATGAACAAGCTGAGACTTAGAGCATATAAATCACATGTCCAAGGTCATACAACCAGTAAACGTAGGAACCACAGTAAAATCCAGGTCGTCTGATCAAAGAACTTAAGCTTCTAAGCGCACCACTATTCTGATTCTCAAAAACAGGTTGGTTAAAAATTAACACAAAACCCTTCCTGTATCAACACTGCTGGTCTTTTTAATTTTCCTCAAGAATAAACCAGATCCAAAGTAAAAGCCATTATTTTACAAAGAATATTCTAATTGTCTAATCTATTTATGTTGCAAACTATAGTGAATCACAATTTTGGCATTAGAACTACTACTGGCTGTGGTCATTCAAAAAATCCTGTGTTTTAACATGGGAAACAATTTCATAGCCCTTTTGAGTGTAAAGAGAGTTGGGTTTAATGCATTTCTATCAAGACGAGAGGGGAGAGAGAGAGAAGGGAGAGGGGAATATGATGGAAGGAGGTACTATTTATTCACTGCTTCTAGGATTCTGTAGGAGACCATGCTGTTTAATAATTTCAGCACTATAATTTTAAAAGTCAGTAGCTCTGGTAACGAAGTCTATGAAGTCTATGACTGAAGCATGCTATAAAAAAAGAAACATTGTGTGGTGGCTGGTCCTAGACAAACTGACAAGCTTTGTTCTATCTTTTTGAAACCAAAGGCATTATTTACATACACTCCGCTGTAACACAGAATCCCTTCACTGAAAGAGATTTTTACTTATCTGTATGTAAAAATAAAAATAGTTGAATAAGACCACATATTTTCTTCTTGTGCTAAATTACTGGTGAGAAAAGAAAACCACAGAAATTCTCTGAATGGTACCGAATGATCTACACTAAAACTTAACTATGTCTCCTTGAGCAGCAATCACTTGACCATCTTTTTCTTTGCCAGCCCCCCATTCCCCGCAAGCAGTAAGGTGCTATGACTCTGTGCTGAAGGACGGCAACATGGGACACTGAAGGGCTTCTTTCCCAGTGGCAGTGGCAGCTGTCAAGGTGATTTAACACCTATTCAAAGGCCATTTTTTGCTTTCCAGTTCTCAAGGATCTAATTTACCTTCAGCTTCTCTTGCGGGGCAGTGGTTCAAATGGGTAGGAAGCATGTTTTTGTAGTAGTACACAGGTATAAACAAAGGTGATAGATGCCTTTATATTCTTGACTTTAGCCATAAGTTTGTAGAAACTGTGCACATTAGAAAACAACAGAAGGTTTAATTTTCCATTTGGATCCCCAAAGAGAGCATAGGATTGTGCTTTTTCCAAGGCAGTTTATCATCGACCCATCCATCTGTCCACCCATCCCCTACCTACTCCCAAGAGCAAGCACCGGGCTAGGTGCTTTAGGTACATACACAAGCACTAGAGCAGAGTAGTAAAGAGTCAGACCTGGGCTTGAATATTGGCTCCACCATGCAGGAGCTGTGTAGATTTAGGGCAGGGTTCTTGACTCCTGAGTCTTAGTTTCCTAACTGTAAAAGGGACTCAATGATATTGCCTTATCTCTCATTGAATTAGTGTGGTGATTAAATAAGATAAAGTACCTGACACATAACCAGCATCTGATAAACAGGAGACTTATTAGGTAGCATCATTCCCAGTTTAGGTGTGAGAAAAGTGAAGCTCAGAAGAGGTAAGCGGCTTGTACAAGATCTCAGATCTAATAGTGATGGAGCCAGGACTGCACGCTAGGCATGTGAAAAACACAGGCTCCTCACAGCACCATGCTTCTCTTTTAATGAGCTCACGGTCTGGGGAGGAAAACAGTCACCTAAACTTGGAGTGTCCCACAATCCCTGTTAACTGAAGTGCTATGATAGGAGGGGGCAGAGAGGTGTGGGCCAGGAAAACTCCCAGGAAGATGTGCCTGCACTGGTTCTTGAAAGGCCTTTGAGCATCTCTTAGACAGAAATCCTAAGGAGGAGACTATACTCAGATTGAAGAAAGGGCCTGTGCAGAGGCAGGGAGAAATGAAAGAGCAGGGTGCTCTCTGAGGCTGTAGCCCAGGGTCTGTTAGGGGAACCAGTGGGGGAGCTGGGGGCAGAGTCCAGACCAAGATAATCTCCTTTACCTTGTAGGTGTGATCAGGAGCCACAGATACAGTTTAAATAGATGGATGAAATTAAGAGTTAAAATGGCTGGAAGTGAATCACACTTGAATCTTTTCCATTTTCACTTGGAAACAGAACATCTCTCCCACCAGGCAGGCTCATCTAGTGTTTCCATGCCAACCGATTGCAGATAGGCTAAGCCCTAAGGCAGGGAGTGGTGCAGGGAAAGAAGACAGAGAAAGAAGAGAGAGCAGGGGAGAGGCCAGGCTCAAACTGTGGGGGTGGGCTGTAAAAAGAATGGGGGGGGGCAGTGCACTACAGAGGAGGAAGGGGGGATCAGTAAGCACCAGAAACGAGGATTTGGTAAACCTAGTCGTACTTAAATTTATTGCAAAGCCTGGTCATTACCTGCCCCACCCCCTCCACACACAGATGCAGCATTCAAACCAGGGTTTTTTTGAGCTCACCTATACTCTGAACATTTTCAAAGGAACCTCACGCAACTTACGAAATTCTAACCAGTTCATTTCTTATTCACTGGAAATCAAAATAGGAATGTTAGAACTCTGATTCTCAAGAAATCTCACCAATCTTTTCAACCTGCTTTCCAAAGTTACTTAGCTTTGAACTAGGAAATCTTATTTTTGCTAAGTGTTAGCAAATTATAGCATCAGGTTCAAGGATGGTTTCCAAATTCTGAATCTGGATGTGATCAAAATTGAAAGCAATCCCAGGAACTGGCCCTCCCATTAGCTGCAGGTTGGCATTAATGAGACTTCTATGCAAGCAATCTAAGACTTTTTAAGCTATTGTTCTCAGGTTGAGGAGGAAGTAAATAAAGTTAAAAAAAAAAAAAAGAAAGAAAGAAAAGAAAAAGATTAAATAATGGTTCTTAATGTTATTGCATACTGGAATCACTAGAGGACCTTTAAAAAAAAAAATAATGATGCCCAGGACACATTCTCAGAAATTCTGACTCAATAGGTTTGGGCTGCGGCCTTGGGCATCAGGGTTTTTAAAAGCACTTGTGATATTGTGATTTACAGTGAGATTTGGTCTTTGTCCCATTCCTGGTACAGAGCTCCTAAAACGCTTGGAATGTCCTAAGTGCTAAGAGCCATAAAGGTGTCTCCTGTTATTCATAACAAGCCCCTTTCTACCACACCTCAGTTTCTGTTAGTGAGCTTTTAGAAAGTCCCTAAGGATGGAAGCTGCTTACCCAGGGAACCATGCAACTAGAGGGCTGGAGCTTTCAGCTGCAGTCCTAACCTCTGAAGAAGGAAGAGAGGCTGCAGGTTGAATTAATCGTCAATGGTCAGTGATTTAATCAATGATACCTAGTAATGAAGCTTCTATAAAAATCCTAAACGATGGAGTTGAGGGAGCTTTCTGGGTTGCTGAAAACATGGAGATGCTGACAGGGTGGCCCTCACTGGGAGGGTGGCACTCCTGGAGAGAGCATGGAAGCTCGGTACCTCTGCCCCCATATCTTGCCCTAGGTATCTCTTTCACCTGGTTGTTCCTGAGTCTTATTCTTTTACAATAAAACAGTAACCTACAAAGTAAACTATTTTCCTCAGTTCGATGAGCTGCTCTAGGAAATTACTGAATCCGAAGAGAGGACTGTCTGAACCTGTGATTTACAGCCAGCTGGTCAGAAACACAGGTTAACAATCTGGACTTGTGACTAGCATCTGAAGGGGGGCAGTCTTGTAGGGCTGAACCCTTAACCTGTAGGATCTGACACTATCTCCACGCAGACAGTGCCAGAATTGACTTAAATTGTAGGACACCCAGCTGGTGTTGGAGAACTGGTCGGTGTGGGGAAAAACCCAGCCATCTGGTGTCGGAAGTGAAGTATTCAGTGAGTAGTATAAAGGAAAACAAAAGTTATTTCTTTCAGCTCCCCAGGTGATTCTAACACGCAGCCAAGGTTGGCAAACACTGAGATAAAGCAGGAAGAACCAACTAGTAAAACAAACCTACTTTAGAGACTCTTCTTGGCCCTTCCCAGGAGAGAAAGCCGGTGTGAACTGGTCACATTGGGACATGACCTATCCTGGCAGGCGCTCAAGACAGACCAATCTAAATTCCACGTAGGAGGGGGAGGTGGGTTTGGCCATCAGATTCGGACATGCTTTTATTGCTGGTCTCCCCACTAGATCAGGAGTACCCTACAGCAAGGACTGAGAGTATTTATCCTTGTATTCCTTGAACCCACCTTAGTGTCTGGCACATGGACTATCAATAGTTGTTTATAAAATGAATGGAAAGCAGGAGGAGGCACAAGTGAACGAAATGAATGTCAGACCTAATTCTCACCAGACTTCCTTCTTAGCACATTCAATAAGTCATGGGCATGGGCAACAGCAGCTTTAATGAAAAACAAAATAATACAGAAAATAAACAACTGGACACCCTTTGTAATTTCCGTTGAATTTAATGAATACTTACGGAACTTTTTTCTACTTGGATTCTGTGCTACACTCTAAGAGCCACAGACTGAGCCTTCTAGCAAAAGAGTAAGTTCTAGAAGCAATGACTGCTGGTTCTACATCGATCTGTGGTTCACTATTTTAAGAATTCCTTACTTTAATGACGTTTTCATTGGTATAATATGGCTGATTCGGGTTTGTGTGGCTTAAAAAGTGCAGCAAGTAGTATTTTGGATGGGGCTGAAGCAGATCATTCAGCACTTCCTATGTTTTCAGCAGTGTTTCAAATAAATTCCAAAGAGCATTATTTCCCAAATTTGCTTTATCCCAAGTAGCACATGGAATTCTTGCTTAAATCCTGATTTCTAGGGGTTAGGCAAACACTGTCACAGAGGGTCTGTAAATCTTCAGAATACCTTATCCTGCAAAGTGCTGACTGCAGCATTTTTACAGGTGAAACGATAAAGTTGGGGGAGGGGAAAGAAAAGGAACTAGGACATAACAAATACTGTGTCTGTTTCATGGCAGACACTTTCTGAAACAACTGATACTTTTGTTGGATTTAATACTTATAACAACCCTTTAAGTGGATATTATTATTCCTTTCTACGTTAGAAATGTGATCCCAAAGGTACTCTCTTCTATAGGTTAATTTTGCCTGTTTTTGAATGGAATCATACCGTGGTAGACAGAATAATGGCTCACCCAAAGATGTCCAAGCCCTAATCCCTAAAATCTGTGAATATGTTATTTACATGGCAAAAGAGACCCTGTAGATGTGATGAAGGTTAAGGACACTAAAGTGCCAAGAAACTATCTTGGATTAGCTGGGTGGACCTAATCTAATCCCATGAGTCTTTATAAGTGTTAAAAGTACAGAACCTTTCCTGGGTAGATGAGAGAGACGCAAGTGAGGAGAGAACTCGCAGTACTCAGCTTTTAATGTGAAGGAAAAGGCCACTAGCCATGGAATGTGGCAGCCTCTAGAAGATGGGAATGCCTCTCAGATGACAGCCAGCAAGAAAGCAAGAACTTAGGTCCTACAACTGTAAGGAAATGAATTTTGCCAACAATCCAAATAAGTAAGAATTAGATGTTCACTTAGCACCTCCAGAAAGCAACGCAGCCTGCTCATACACTGATGTTAGTCTGGTGAGACTGATGGACTTCTAACCTACAGAATGGTTAAGAAAATGAATGTGTGGTAATTTGTTATGACAGCACAGAAAACGAATACGCCTGTAGTTTATGTGTGTGGCTGGCTTCTTTCACTCAATATTATATTTATAATACTCCTACCTGCTGTTACTTGTAGCAGCCACTCATTCTCATTGCTGTTTAATATCCCCTTGTGTAAATATACTACAATTTATTTACCTATTCTATTGCTGATAGACATTTGGGCTATTTCCAGATTAAGGCTATCACAAACAACGCTACTATGAACATTGTTGTATGTATTTTTGTTGAAAATACATAAATATTTCTATTGTGTATATACCTCAGAATGAACCATAGGGTATAATATGTTCAACAATAGTAAACATTGACAGACAGTCTTCCAGTGTGGTCATACCAACTTACCTCCCATGAGCGATGTATGAGACACTGCCATGAGAGTCTCAAACATTTACCAACATATCTTTTCAATAATCCTGGTGGGTAGATAGTGGCATTAGGGCTTGAATTTGCATCTTCCTGATGACCAATGAACCGAACACCATTTCACATGTGAACTCACCATTTACATATCCTCTTTCATGAGATACCTATTCAAGTCTTTTGACCTTTAAAACAATTTGGTCTCTTTTTCTTAATAACCTGTGGCAGTTATTTACATATTCTGATTATAAATGCTTTTCCAGATCTCTGCCTTACAAATGTTTTCCCATGCTCTGTTTACACTTTTATTTTATTCATGGTATCTTTTGTTGAACAGTTTTTATTTTAATGTAGTTCAGTTTATCAATATGATAAATGTCCTTCAGGATTAGGGCATCTTATATAGTATCCTCCCTACGTATCACTGGATTCACTTTGGTAATAAATATTTTATTTTGGATTTTTGATCTTGTGTTTTATAAGAGAGACTGGACTGTAAATTTCTCTTCTTATAGTTACCATATCATGTTTTGCTATCAAGGAGATGTTAATATTGTAAAAGCTAAGAAGTCTTCTCTCTTTCCTAATTTCTGGAAGGGTTTGTGTAAGATGCTAGGTGATTTACAGACATTATTCTTCATAAAACCTTTTGAGTTGTGTACTTATTATCCTCATTTCATAGAAGAAGCTGAGGCCCAGAGGGAGAGGAAATGAACTGCCAGGGTCATGACACAAGAAATAGGTGGCAAGCCAGGATTCAAATCCAGGTACTTGTGACTCTAAAACTCAGGCTTTTTGCCTATTCCATTGCGCTGTGGACTCATGCATGAATGGCTGAGTGAGTTGGTATTCTAAGGAGTTAGTGTTTCATTCTATGACAGTTCCTAATTACTTCCTGCAGAGAGGAAACACACTGCCAAAGATGACCCCCCCCCCAAAAAAAATACAGCTTTGCTTTTGGAACCTCTCATATCTGACCTTTGAAATATCTATTTCCTAGTGCCCCCTCACTCCCACCAACACACACACTGTCAGACCCCGAAGCAGAGTCTGGATTAAGAATAACATAGAAAAAAACAGATGAAAATAATACTAACTAGCTTTAACTGCATCCTGAGGCATATCTGATCCACCTTTTCACTCCTTGACAGCATTCTACATAGTTTTTTGTAAATAGTAGTCACCCAAGAAAAACTTAAACCCATATCCTTTCCACTATACCATATTTGCTGTAGGTTAATCAAAAGGTCTTGCAATCTTCTCATCCTGTATGCAGCAGGAAAGTTCATGCCTCTTTGATGAGGACGCTTGGTCGACGAAGGGTATGACCCTATGGTTTAAATTTGAGCCATCATAACTCCATGTCAAAGATCCACTCACCAACCGTCTTCAAGGTACTCATTTATTATTGAGGGAGATGTACTATACATTAAATTACTATTTTCTAGAGTAAAACTTATATGACTTCCTGTAACAATTATAAGTACCAACGGGAGTGAGGGAGCATAGAGGACATCAAGCATATCCAAGAAAATGTGGTATTTCCAGAAACCCTGGACATTAAGGTTAAGACCAGGGATTTGGCAACAGACAGAACTAATTTATATTTGTTCTCCTTCTTTGCTGTCCAACTTTGGGCAATAACATGAACTATCTAACCTTGGTTTCAATAACTGTGAAATGGGGGTAATAATGATACTCCCTCATAGATATTATGAGATCTAAATTCTCATCACCATCTTCTTGTCCTCAGGATACCTGAATGCATTATATAATCAAGGACTCATAAGAAGATCTGAGTGTGTTGTGGAGGTGGGCATAGGATGGGGGCATCCATTTATGAGAGAAGGGGCAGAAATAGGGAATTTTAGGAAAAGAGAAAAGTGTTATAATCTTATAAAGGGCCAACACTGGGGTTCATTCAACACAGGCCTTTTAGAGATAGGGAAACTCTCTGCTGACCTGGATTCACAGCAACCAGAAACACAGAAACCCCTTCCTGATGACTAACTCAGAGCCCTCTTTAACAGGAAGAGAGCGATGAAACAGTTGAGAAGCCACAGGAACGGGTTAAGAGCTTTGTCTGGAGAGTAAGAACTACAAAGTTAATTTACCTGAGAATATATACTTATGTGACAGAGGTCACTAGAAGCTACCAAATATCCTGTTTGTTGTAAAGTTCTATTCAGTTCACATTGCATTTTCTCATTATTTTACCCATGAATCAGACTTTTTTTTTTTAAGTGTGGGAGCCATCATCTGAAAGGCCAAATCCACGTTTTTAAGAAAATTAAGGGGGAGTTCCCTGGTGGTCTACCAGGTAGGATTCGGCGCTTTCACTGCCGTGGCCCGGGTTCAATCCCTGGTTGGGGAACTGAGATCCCATCCCACAAGCCACACCGCATGGCCAATAAAAATAGAAGCATGTACAAGATGTAATCTGAAGAAACTTAAGGGGGAAAAGTATATGAAGTAACCCATCTGTTCTGTAACAATACAGTTATACAATGTTTTAAAATACAGTGGAAGACACCAGAATGTGATGATACCTTTTAAGAGTTCGTTTTTAAAATAAAGGATGCCACGGCTTCCCTGGTGGCACAGTGGTTGAGAGTCCGCCTGCCGATGCAGGGGACACGGGTTCGTGCCCCGGCCTGGGAAGATCCCACATGCTGCAGAGTGGCTAGGCTCGTGAGCCATGGCCACTGAGCCTGCATGTCCAGAGCCTGTGCTCCTCAATGGGAGAGGCCATGACAGTGAGAGGCCCGTGTACCGCAAAAAATAATAATAATAATAATAAATAAATAAATAAATAAAATAAAGGATGCCATAATGTAAAATATATGAAAGTACAATTTAAAAAATAATAAAAATCCTACTTTGATAATGGAAATTCCTTCTTACCTCTTAACAAGCATCACCAAAAAGCATCAGTTTACCAAAGAGGATGTTCACCAGCAATAGTCTGGGCTTCCTACTTATTGAGAAAATGGTATAAAAAATGAAGAAAATACATGAGGAATAAGAAAATCTAAAAGACGGCTTTCTTCATCAAGAAAGTAAAAAGCCATCTCAGGCATTTTATAATCATTTAAAACCAGAAAATTCAGGATTAAGAATTTAAACAAGTTAGCTGTCACAATGTTTGCCTTAATTTTCTTAGCTACAAGGTAGGATTATGTGGATAGTAGAAAGATGGAGATGCATCTAATGGGGTTTATAAAATTATAAATTTTAAAATTTGGAGTACTTTTCCTGATGCTTATATTTTGTTCCTATTTTTCTGACCTTAAAATGGCCTTTCTTATATAAAATGATGGCAATAATAAAGAGCGATCAATTTAAAATATAATTTGTATGTGGGTTTATTATTTTTAGACTTCTTACTTGGTGAAATTAAGTTGTCAATCCCATGTCAGGCCCCTGATTTTTTAAATTCTTTTTTTTTTTTTTTTTTTTTGCGGTACGCGGGCCTCTCACTGTTACGGCCTCTCCTGTTGTGGAGCACAGGCTCCGGACGCGCAGGCTCAGCAGCCATGGCGCGCAGGCCTAGCCGCTCGGCGGCATGTGGGATCTTCCCGGACCAGGACACGAACCCGCGTCCCCTGCATCGGCAGGCGGACTCTCAACCACTGCGCCACCAGGGAAGTCCTGATTTTTTAAATTCTAATGCTGTTGGTCAGGGAAATCTATAAGTCTTGCAGCCTCTGCATGTAGGAAATCACACATGGAAAGGACACCAACACCCAAAAGGTTCCAGTGATTTCCAAAGTCCTCTGAGGCACTTTTGTTTTTGTTTTTGTTTTTTTTGCTGTATGCGGGCCTCTCACTGTTGTGGCCTCTCCCGTTGCGGAGCACAGGCTCCGGACGCGAAGGCTCAGCGGCCATGGCTCACAGGCCCAGCCGGTCCGTGGCATGTGGGATCCTCACGGACCGGGGCACAAACCCTTGTCCCCTGCATCGGGAGGCGGACTCTCAACCACTGCACCACCAGGGAAGTTCTGAGGCACTTTTATACATTTTCTTAAGAATTTAGACCTGAGGAGCAAGGAGAAGGAGTAGTAACTTTTGCAGAACAGGAAGACTGTTTTGCAGAACAGTGTACTGCAGGTGCTAACTAAATGTGAAAAAAATGACACCACTTAACTTTTGAAAGATTTCCTACAGTGGAGAGTGATGACTGAAAGCAGGCCGTTGAAAGTTCAGAGCAAGTGGAATTTCAAGGTCCTCAAGCACTAAGAGGGATGAAAGATAGCTTTTCCACAGATCCCAAAAGCAGAGGTATGGATACTTTATACAAAGTATTCTTTTAGGTAAAAGACAAAGCTTGGCTCCTTGAAAATGTTCCCAATGCTGATATCGTGTTTCTTACACTTGCTGCACTATTTACTAAGGGAAACACACATGCCTTCAGCTTTGAGCAAACTGTCCTAAGCCAGGTGTTAGCAGGACTGGCATCATGGGTGTGGGCCTGCGTGGCTGCAGAGTCCCGCACTTAGTATTATGCTCTGCTCTCACTGTCTTTACATTCTAATTTTTGAATGTGGAGCCCCATTTTCACTTTGCACTGGGCCCCACAAATTGTATAGCTGACTGTGGGTCTCAGGCTGCATGTTCCCCCATGTTCGGGGCACAACGTATGACAGGCACTTCAATTGTGTTCTTTGATGTGGGGCTTTACCTGGCTAGAGCTACGCAGGCTGCAGAATCTGCTGGCAGAAAAGGGGCAGAGAATTTGTTCACACTGTTGTCATGGCCACAGCTCAGGGGGTCTCGCTCAATTTAACCACAAATCCGCATGCTCTGGGCATCTTCAAACTAGAGTACAGGATCTAAGGTGACTATGATATTCATTCAGCTGCCCATTCGACATTTAACAATGCATAAGTAGTTCTATAGAAATCATGCGGTGTGTTACGTGGCAGTAAATGAAACAGGAGGCAAACGTTAGACAAAGATACATGTGAGCTGTGGGTTCACACACCTTTAAAGAGACTGGACTGAGGCAAGGGCTTGGTACTACTCTATGCGTGGAGAAAAGAGTAGATAGTTCAATACTTTGAGCCACAGATTTCTTATCTGAAAACTGTGGGAAAACAATACCTACTTAACAGATATTTTAAATCAAATCAAATCAAATTTATGAAAGCCTTTCAATAAAGCCACATGGCACCATAGGTAGGGGCAGAGGACAGCTGGCTTAGGTTCTAAGCCCAGCTTAGCCTCTTATGGGTAAACTTCAGACCTGGTCTCCATTTTCTCTTCTTTACAGTGGGGCTAAAACTAGCACCTATCTCTTAGGGGGGCAGGGGCTGTGAGAATTATATAAGATAATCCGTATAAGGTGCTTAGCAAACTGCCTGGCATAGAATAGGATGCAATTATAATTAGCTGTTTATTACTAGGAAGTATTTTAGAAGAACTTGTGGATGTTTATTATTGTTTCTGTTCTTATTGATTCCCAATAAAAAGGAAAATGGGTTTGAAGTCTTAACCTATACTAAATATGGCATTTGTCTGGCTAAATGAGTTTTTTAAAAAAACATAGTTTGAGACAATTATCGCTACTGAACAGGACGGTTTATTCATCCGATCAAGAAGAGACAAGGACCTCTGTTAGGCAGGGAACCATTTGCAAGCCATGAGGTAATTAAGTAAAATTTTAATTAAAAGTTAAATGCTCTCCAATCTAGCAACATCCATAATTCATTCACTTGATGGATTCAGCAGTTACCGTAGGCCAGACCGTGCAGATACAGACTGTAACTGGGCAAATCTCCATTTGAGAGGTGCTCACCATCGGTGGAGGGGACAGGTGAGTTAAGAGGTGGGCAGTGGAAAGGGTGTGAAGGTTAGAAGAGAGTTTACATGGGGCAGAGGAACACAGAGGAGAACGTGCTTAACTCAACCAGCATCTATGAGTCACTGGTGATTCTCCCAGTACCATCATGTTTAACCTTCATGTTCAATTGATATCAATTCAAATATCAATTTGAATTGATATTCAAAAAGTTTGTTCAATAAGTACTTAAAGATCTCCTATAATGTGTCTGGCTCTGTTTCAAATGCTGAGATGAAAGGACCAATGTCCTGAGTTTATTCCCTTGTTCCTAACCGAATCACATGATTTAGGGTGGAGATTCCCTCAATTTTTCCATGCCCTCATCTCTCACCTGTTCTCTCCTGTCAACATTCTGTGTTGTGCCTTTTATTGTTCTGCCCTCTTTTGTAGCTAGAGCTGTTCAATTGTTCTTGGAAGTAGTAATTTTGGGCTACCAGGCTACAGTACCTCCTCTGGAGATGTGAAATGTCTGGAAGTATGATTACCATGGGGCGGGGGTGAGGATCAGAACCCAGGCTGGTAGAGTGATTCTTCAGTGCCTTCAGGGCAGAAAAGACGCCCTATTAATCTTTTTATTCCCCAGGGCATAGTAATAGCATAAGGTAGATGGTTGTGGCTCTGAAACAGTTTTCTGGATGAATGAGTGAGCAAGTGAATGAATGAGGGTCTGCCATTAATAAAAATGATATCTGATTCTAGATCTTGGGATAGAGGGATAGATAAAAAAAATGTGATGGTCAATGGTAGGGTCATCCATGGTACTACTGTCTCTCTTTCTATAGAAATCTAAAAATTAAAAACCTTCTAAAGTCGGGGCCAGCCTATGATTTTAGGTGAAGGAGAAACCTCCTCCAGATCCCCAATGACCCCTCCTCCATTCTATTTCTGGCACAAAATTAGCTGCCTGAAGACAAAGCCTTTTGTTCCACAATTAAGGATGCAATTAAAAATGCAAATGCCTGAAAGAGTGCACATAGTGCTAATGAGTCTCAAAGTATACATGAAGAATCAAAATCTATTCCGCTTTAAAGGAGGCACCAGCTTAGGAGGCAGGCTCTGAATAATGGAAGGGGTAAAGGTCCTCCCCTTTACTTAACGGGCCCATCTGGCAGGCTCTTCCATAGACTTAGTTTAACTTAATCCTAACAACAAGTCTGTGAACCAGGTATTATGTCCATTTTACAAATGAGAAACTCAAGTTTCAGCAACTGAGCAACTGTGAAGTCTGGATCAGATGCCAGGTCTACCCTGAGGAAGTCAGTATAAAGCATAAACCAAACAGAAGGTCTATCAATATGAATGTAACCTCTGCCCCTACAGGATTAACTTCCTCCTCACTGTACTGCAGTACAGTGGGCATGGGCTCCAGTGAGAGACACACCCGGGTAGAGAATATGGCTTGGCCACGTAGCACCATGTATAGGTTATTTTTCCTTCTACAAGGATAATAATCATAATTATGTCATAGCACTGTTTTAAGGCTTAAACAAAGTCAGGAGTAAAGCACTGGTACACAAGCTCTGGCCTCTCAGTGTGGTTCCAGCTGCCTACCCTGACTTTGCAATGCCCTCTCCAGATCTCTCTGGCTTCCCAAGTCTAGACTATCTCCAGACTCTCTGCCTCATTTTGTTAAACTGTTTCAGGTACCTGGTCATGTCTCCCCCAATAAGATTTTAAGAGAGGTAAGAAACTCTGAATCCAAGGTGCTATAATACATTGTATTTCTGAAAGAATAAATGATAATTTTGCCAAATAAGAATATATGAGTGACTGAATGAATGACAGGCAGTAAAAATGCCATTGTAGGCCAGCGCTGCGCCAAGCACTGGGCAGGGGATGCACACAGGATTGAGACATGTCCTATGGGGACGGCTGCTGACAGCATGTTGGTCCAAGGTTGGAAGGGAAGAAGTTCACAGATTTCATGGCTTTGCCTTAAACGACCTGGAGAAATCCATAGCCAGGTGAAGTTGGAAGCAGCTTTGCACTGGAGCAAAGTCCCCTGACTGGCTTCATTCCACATTCTTCCTTTGTATCCCCAGGTTACTGACCAGCAGTACAGCGGGGGAAGGAAGTAGAGTGGAAGGATATGTTATTGTTTAAAGAAGAAGAAGAAAAAATACCAGGGTCTCTTACTTATATGATGAGGTTGCTTTCCCCTCCCACCAAAATCAATCAGGTAAGAACATCTTTCCTCTAGAATGAAAACCCATCAGGATAAAGAATCCTGGGTGAGATACGTTTGCTCAAGACTTGCTTCAATGTAACTCCCAGCCCTATGTCCCTAGAACAGGAAGATTAAGGGTGCCGAGAACGAGAAAATGGATGAAGTTCACCCTGAACCCAGCCCCTACCCCAAGTCCTCTTGCTAAGAGGGTACAGGCTGTGTGTCATGGTCTAAATGTATTATTGAATTAGGCCTCAGTTGAAAGAGGGTCACAGAGTTCAGCAGGCAAATGAAGCAGCCTGAAAGGCCCTGCAGAGCCCGATGTGTCCTGGAAATCCCAGTACCAGTAGGTAGTTCCTGCGTCCTCAGGACACAGCCAGACTCCACACACTTGGTATTGGGTTTCCGTAGGACTGACTGCTCAAAGGTCCTGGCTTATATTCTAATTTTTTTCTTTCACATTTGTATAGGAAAGAGAGTCTAGGAATTAATTCATCCAACAAATATTTACTAAGGAGACTTTCTTATGCCAAGCACTGTGGCATAAGGCACTAAGGATATAGTAAAATTAAGACATTAACTGGGATTTGCAGGTCCAGTATTGATGGTATTGACATTTCAAGGAGCTTTCCCATGAAGCTTTAATAAAGACCAGAGTGATCACTATTTTCATAGCTGAGCTTTAAATACCAGTGGTCTTCTGGGTAGATTTCATTGTAGGAAGCCTTATAGGCATAATGTAAAGATTAAAATAGGTTAATAACTGCAAGGCATATAACACATGAGGTATCATAAAAGGACAGTTACAATAATGATCTACATACTACTTGAATTGCCTGCAGATATGTACAATGAGAATCCTGAGGGAAAGAGGTCTGTGCTCTTACTCATCTCTGTATCCTTAGCATCTACGGCAGACTGGTATATTGTAGGTAAGTACGTGAAACCATGTTTGTTGAATGAAAGAATCGATGCCCTAATGAATCTATGTGTAAAAACATTATGTTAAACAATGGGGCAGGAGGCAGACCTCAGCATTTGTTATATTATATAGCCTTTGAAGCAAAAACTGTCAAGGAAAGCAGAAAGTTTGAGTTACCAGTTTAAAATGTGGACTTCGAACCACTGTAAAAAGAAGAAAATCCTTCAAATTCAGAACAGAAAACCATGAGCAGAGGGCTTAGAGTAGCTGAAGAATGCAGAGGAAAAATGGAAGAAATTGTGAGGATAGGGACGCTGATAACACCCATGAGGAACTGGAAGGGCCAAGTGTAAGCAAAGCAACCCTTTCTTCTTAGCTGTGTCTCCAACTGAATTCTTTTTAGATTCTGTCTCTGGACAGACCCTTGTGGGGGATGAGAAATGCCTGATGAGTTGGCACAGCTGGGCACTCTGGAGCCATAGAATCCTGGCCTTTCCCGTTGGCTTTCATGGGGTCTAGAGGACTGAAAACATAAAAGGTCTCCAGGAAGTCTATCCTCCTTCCCTTGATGAAGGAAAGCCAAGGCACAGGGAGACTCACCGCTGCTGAGAAAAGTGTCTCCGTTCACAAACAATTCTACAGTCTCTCTGTCCTGCAGGGGACAGGCTGCCTTTCTAATAAATGATAAACACCACTGACATTAATCAATTGCTTCGCATGTGCCAGGTATTTAAATTCACCATTTTACTTTATCCTCACAACCACTTTGTGGTATCTTGTTACTAATTTCACGGATAAAGACGCTAAGGACAGAGAGACTGACTTGTCCAAGATCACTGAGCTAGTAAGTGGCAGAACCAAGATTCAAATGTTTGTCTGTCTGGCACAATGCAGCAACCGTGCTCTTAAATAAGCATTGTTCTCTACTGCCTCACACACAGGACCTGAATGTCTGGCTCACATCCAGTCCCATTCTGTGAGCTTGGGGGCAAATATTTACCTTCTCCGAGTCTCACTTTCTTCACCTGTAAAATAGAGGAAATATCCCCTGATTCTTCGAGGTGTTGCGAGAATCATACGGGGAAATATATGCCAAACACTAACATAATGGGTGACCCACAGAAGACGCCTGACAAACGTTTCCCTCCATTTCTACTTCCTCATCTATGCCAGGGAGAACCGCCTTCCAAGCTGGCTAGGACACCAAGGGTCTGGGGATTCCAGAGATGCTAACTGTAACGTAGTGAAGATGTGTTCTCCTGCCTATGTACTGTGTCATCTGCCTGGAATGCTCCTCCTTGTTTACTCCATCTGCAAGCTGTAGATCACAACCCATTAGTGAGTTATTAAACCAACTTAATGAGTTGTGACCTTCACTTTTTTTAAAAAAAGAGGAAGACAAATAGAACGGAAAATAGCAAAGTTTACTGTACATTAAAGGTACACTTTGATGAAATTCTTCTTTCAGCTTTATGTGCGTATGTATTTACTGGGCCATGATGAATAATGTATTTCTTACTTTGAGTAAAAAGGTTTGAAGGCCTCTGGATTAACTCATACAAAATCTTCAAGAATCAATTCAGATATCCTTATATAAGGCAGCAGTAAAGATTCTCGGCCTCTCTAGAGGTAACTTTTCACACCACACTGCATTGTGATTGTCTTCCCCTCAGCTGTCCCCCCCACTAGATGTGAGTTCCTTGGGGACAGGAAACATGACTTCTACTGCTGGGTCCTCAATGTCCATTATAGGTCCTGGCACAGAATATACACTCAAAAAATGCTTGATGAATGCATAAATAAATTATAGTAACTGACTAAACATAAATTCACAAAATGCTCCAAATATGAAGCAAACAAACAAACAAACAAAACCTAAATTCACAACAGAAAGCTTATTCACTTGAACTCTCAAAATCGGTACCTTTTATTAACAAACGAACATGGGCCAAGTTTCTCTTTTATATTCTTTCCTGTGACCTTTCACTCCCCATTGGTGGACTTACCTGCTTTTCTTTCTTCCCCTCTCCATTCTCCCAGTGTCCTGGGTGCTCTTGCTCTCTTTTATCAGAAGAAAGGATCTCTCCTTAGCCATTTGCACTTCTGTGTGAATTTAATCCCCTGTATCTCTGACCTTTCTTCATAGCTTTTAGATATAAAGGTGCATTCCTATTAGTAGCAGGAAAAGCCTTGTTCTGCTATAGGGATGCATTTAACAACTGATAAGAAGACGGGGAGTGCATATTTTAGAGCTAGGGAGACCTCAACCTGCCCATATGGAGAGCCCCAAAGTACATGCAATGAAACCCGAAACCCCGTATTCCAGTGGTTCAGGAGCCCAAGTGAATCTATGGCTGAAGAACTGATAATGTACTTGTGGAGCATTTTGAAAAATACTTTATTCAAATTTTTAATATTTTATTTACTTTTAAGGTTCTACAACTACATGTTTCACAATGCAGGAAATACACAATACGCATAGCCCATTAAATCAAATAGATGCAAATCACTGGCATACAACACGTACAGTATTATCATTAGCGACAATCAACTCCATTTGCATGGCACTACCAAAGCACTTCAAGCACCTTACAAAAAAGATTAAAAGAAGGAAAATGATTACAACTAGATTGGAAAATAGAGAGGGCTGGCTCAAGTTTACAACACCGCCTGGCTCAGATGTGCTAGTTCCCTCCCTCTCTCTTCCACACTGTCGGGCAAATAAATCGCCACCACCAGGGAGGACCATTTCTAGTAGGGGAATGAGGCCAACTTCTGCAATATCCTGAGGAGATGCACTATCTTGGACATGGTCAGCGCAGGGCTAATGCTGGGAGTGTGAGGTGTGAGAGAGTGTGTGCGTGTGTATGTGTTGTGCATATAGGGAAGAGGAGGTGACTCCAAGGGGAAGGGTGGTTTTGTGGTGCAAACAAATGTTCTACTAAGTCAGCTAAATTGTTTATTACAGAACAAGAAGCTGCTTGCTTTCTGGTTTAGGTTTCGGCTTCATGGAAAAATACGAATAGTACTAAAGAAATTCCCTATGAAATCCCTATAGTACAGTTTATCCTGTGTAAAAACCCCAAAGAGGTTTCTGTTTGAATTTCTCCTCTCAGCTAATCTACTCCTTAATCCAAGAGTCGGCCACTGTGCTGATGGAAGCACACTGGGATTCATGGCCAAAGTGCGTTCAACAGCTGAGACGCACAAGCTGTCCCCTGAGCAGGTGGAGTGAGGTGGCACTAGGAGGCAGGACATCTAACTCTGCCACCAAATGGCTGTGGGGTCCCGGGCAAATCCCTTCCCTCCTGGGGCCTCAGTTTCCCCTTCTGCAAATTAAACAGTGGGCCTGGTGATAGCTAAGGTTCCAGCCCTAGAATTACATAAAGCTGAGCAGAATAAAGAGAATAATACTCCAGGGTGTCATTCTCAGATTAAAGAGACATGCTCATCATCTGATGTTTATATAATCAGAGAAATTCTGTTACTGATTTATTCTGAGACAGCAACTAGTTGACTTTCTAAAATAAGCACAATCAACTGGCACTAGTTCTATTCAAGCGATCTGGATGAAACAAGCATATCTATGAAAATCCTATAGCTAAAACTGGTGTAAAACAAACAAACAAACAAACATACTTAATCATTTTTAGTAAGAATCCCCTTTAGGCCTTGCCATTTCATTTCATTTTATTAATTAATGAAATTAATTAATTTAAATTAATTTATCACATTGCATGAGAACAAGGCCAGGGGATCTTGTAAGTTCTTTCCCTCTGATTTTACTCTATTCATGGTTCATATCTTTTCCAATTCTATGCCTCTAAAAGTCATTTAGATACTGAGGTCAGCCCTCTACAACACACTTTTCGTATCTTGTGAAGAAATAATTTGGGAAATTTCCCATTTAGTGTCAGCTATTTTTGAGCCTCATTTAAAAGTAGTTCCTCCTTTCAATATGACCTCCAACTATTAGAATGTTAACAAGGTAACATTCTTTATTACCTTAAGTCTTCATCTCTTGTATGTTATAGTTTTATTTACCATTTTAGAGAATAAAGGTCTGATTCTGAGTAACACTATTATTTCAAATAAGTCTATTAGTCTTACATAATAGCATCATAGCACTTCATTTAATTTTCCTAATCCTCCACAACTTAATTAACAGGAGTAAGCTATTACCAGTATATTTTTGGCAAACTCCTTCTAGTACATTGACATGTTTATGCATTCTATTTTTTAACAAGACACCAACAATATGGTAATGTTTCCTTCCAGTTTTATTCTATATAACCATTCCACTTTTATTAGCTGATTTATCTCTAACCTACTAACCTAATTGGCTTTTCCTAATTTGCTACCCAAGACTAAAACATTTCAAGATTAGAAAATATTTTATATCACAAAGAATAGCAATACAACACAAGTAAGGAGAACAGAAACAGCTACTTTCCATCATATTTGTGATGTCACTACAAGACATGTTCTAGGGTGGTCCTCAACAGTTCCTTTCACAGATTACACAGAAATGTATCAAAATAATCTTCCAAAACGCAGTTGAACAAATTTGGGACATTGATATTCTGGGTTTTTTTTATTTTAAATCTCAGGACTTCTGAGGTACTGGAACTCCCTGGAATAAGAAGGGACTCTATGCTTGTCAGAGAGGCCAGCAAATCAAGGCCTTCGAGAACCTGCCGCCTTCTGGAATCCTGCTCCCTTCTTGGCCCTGCTGTGCCTACCTAATACACACAAAAGATAACTTTATAGCCAAAGAGGAACCAACAGGACAAGTCAATCCAAGTACATCAATTAATGTCTATAACATGCACCTCATGTCAAGAAAAGACAGTGAAATTTCAGATCAGGAGGACATGGCCCTAGGTGGGAATCAGACCAGATCCTGAGGGAGAGAGAATACAGTGAGGATGGGCATGGTTCCTCCACTGATACCTGGATTCATCTGCACCATTAACTGGACATCACTCTCCCCCTGTGGCTGTTAATACTTACATTATTATTATTGTAAGTCATCATTCTTTTTAATTGACTGATAGTGGAATGAAGAATAGTTTCCAATTGGAATTAGGAAGATTTTCCTAGATTTTATGAAAAACTAGGAATTAATCCTTTAATATGACATAAAATCCTTAAAGAAATATGATGAATTATTTTTAAGAAACAACTGGATACTTCAAATTCACTGAGTTTTTACAGTTTGCAAGTGTACAGTTTTCTGGGGTTTTTTTCAAGTGGAGTCAGCACTGATGAAGTACATTTTGGGAAGAATATAGAAGGCTTATGCTAAGAGGTGAATGTTATAGTTGAGTGATGATGGATCTTACTCAAGAGTTAACTATGGGGATGAAAGACCACAGGGCATTTCAAGTTCAATCAATCATCTTTTTTTTCTGGTAAATTAATGAGTTTTGACAGGCAAGGAACAAGTAACTTTTGTGGTTTGAGAATCAACTGGTAATGAGATGCCACAGAAGAAAGTCATTCTACCAAGACTTTAAGAAAAAAACCACATAGCTCTTTGAGAGAGTACTTCTGATTTCCAATCAATACACCAAAGTTAATGCATAGATGTCAAGCAGGCCAGGAAGCAATATGAGAATATTTTCTTCCCATACTGATGGTAAGCCAATGTCCAGGGCTTTGGCCCACATATTCAATTTAAGATGTATCAGAACTGAAAATATTTCTTATTATTTTTACTACAACCTATGCTAAGAACTTTACCCTGGATCACAACATGGTCAAAGAACTTGTTAAAAGCAGGGGCCTTTAACTAGTTTAACATAATTAATAACATTTCAAAAATTTCTTCAAAATGGTTAAACTTAAGGTCTTACAGTGGTGTATTGACAAGTGTAGGTTAGTCAAGAACACGTGTCCCGTTGCTATAAGGCGTCGCCTTTGTCTCCCCAAGCTGATGGCTCACAAGTACAGATCACAGTAAGAAATACACTGTTGCCTACCTGACATAGAGAGAGCGTTTCTGATTGGTTCGCAGGGACCCGGACCCGGAGCTCATGCTGTGGTTCATCATCTGCTCTCGTAGGTCATGGATTTTGGCCTCAAATCGAGCGTAATCTGGGAATGGAAACGGAGGTGGCAAATTTGGTTCTGTGCCTTCAGCAAGTTAGAAATACTGCACACTCAAGGCAACCCTTCGTCCCTGCTGTTGGTCCCTTTGCCAAGCCACGGGGAGATGCACAATGCAAGAATGGAGGAACACAGAAGGTTTACTTTCATATTATTTATTTGAAGACATTCACCAGAGGGAAAGAACAAACCAGTTACTTCCCAAAACGTAACTCAAAAACATACCACCACCAAATCCCCAATATGTGAAAAGTCCATGGGGAGGAGGTGGGTGTTTTTATAAATGGGCTATACAAGGTATCCTTGTTGGTGATGGAAATGTTTCCTGTCTTGACTGTGGTCGTGGATACAGGTACTTGCACATGTGATAAAATGACACAGAACTCACTACACACACACACACACATGATTACAAGTAAAGCTGGGAAAACTGGAATAAATTTGATGGATTATGTCTATGCCAACATCCTGCTTGTCATAGCATGCTACAGATTTCTAAAATGTTACCACTGGGAAAAACAGAGTAAAAGTACATAGGATTTCCCCGTATTGCTTCTTACAACTGCATGTGAATCTATAATTATCTCTAAATAATAGGATTAATTTAGAAATGAGAGGGTAAAAAACCCCAAAAGTTCATAGGATTACCAATAGTATAGGGGCTGAGGTGAGTCTCTAGTTACCCACAGCCAGATAGACCAGAGTATCAAGTGTTTGGTGATGAACTGTGTAAAAAACGCCATTTAGGGTTTCCCTGGTGGCGCAGTGGTTGGGAGTCCGCCTGCCGATACGAGGGACATGGGTTCGTGCCCCGGTCCGGGGGGATCCCACATGCCACGGAGCGGCTGGGCCCGTGGGCCATGGCCACTGGGCCTGCGCGTCCAGAGCCTGTGCTCTGTGACGGGAGAGGCCGCAGTGGTGAGAGGCCCGCGTACCACAAAAAAAACAAAACAAACAAACAAAAAAACGCCATTTAATTTTGCTAAGTTTTTCCCCCCCTGGGGGGCTCCTAGAAGCTGATTACTTGGGATCATACCTCAACTTTGCCTTATAGCTTTAATATAAAACATCACATGCCAAACTTCATCAATTCTAATACATACAATATATTTAAATCAGCTTCTCAGGAGATCAGGGTTCGAAAATAGTAAATCTATTTTAGAAATATTCAAAGAAAAAACATATGGGTCTAAAAAAATCAAGGAAATATAATTATTAAAAGATGCTATTTCATCACAGGAAAAATTTTTTCACCATATCAATCCAATAAAAAGAAAGAAAGAAAAATAGGTTTTAAGACACTCCGTAAAGCAATGAGCATAGAAAAGGAAATGGCTTTTGAAGTTTCCATGTTCTTGATCCCAACTTGGTCTGTCACCTCCCTGGCACAACTGTGTCTTGCTTTCGGAGAATTTAAAGCATGAAGAATTTTCACAGAGGTCCTCAGTACATTTCAGAAAACAATGTGATTTTCAATTCAATTTATCCGTAACTTTTCACAAAAACAGGAATGACTAAATGAATATAATACAAGATGATCTACTTACAGTGTACTTCAAATTTTTTATAATAAAAAGTTCCATTAAATTTAAATTCAATTTACTGAATATCTGTTGGCTGTTGTGGCGTGGAATTTCATAAAGAAAATGATTTGACCTTAGTTTTCAATGATAGACAACAATGAATTCTGAATGTTAAATATTTTTAAAGTTTAGTGCTCTACAGACAACCCTAACTGACAGGAAATTTCTGGTGTTTAGGCGAAGTCTGATATTACCTAGATTTGGAAGACTTCCTGTTCACAACTTCTCTTTGAATAATTAAATCCTAAATGTTTAAATAAGCCGAATACCTATTTAACCTAAAATCTATTAACCATAATTTAAGATATTTATTTCATTTCATTTTAGCAGAGAGAGAAAACACTTATTTACAGCCATAAATATGATGCTATATGCAGATTTAAATCATTCTGAGCAAGTCATATTTTCTTGCCATCCTATTAATATCCAATTAATATTACTGCCAGCCACATGGCAGATGCTGTGCTCAGGGCTTCATAAGCATTATTTCATTTCTTATTTAAATTACAAAACGAAGTCCATGGATGTTGTAAAAATGTGAACCATACAGAAAAACACAGAACAAAAAATGAGAGGTCCCCATCCCCCCTTCTACTCTCTCACTGCTGTCCTTCCCTATAGCGTAGCCTATAGGTACATAGCTGGCGGGTGCTGGACTTCCGCAGACATTTCTCAATTCATTTGAATATATACATACTCCCACACACATATGAGATCTTAATTATATATTATGCTCATGTTTTTTCCTCCCTTTTTAACAGTGTAACTTGGATCTTTTCCTACCCTCTCTCAAATAATAAGTATCATGTTTCTTAATACCCTTAATTACATTCCACAGTTTAGACTATAATTTATTTAACAATTCCCATATGACAGCCTTTGGTGTCAGACAGGGATCTTGGTGTACGTGAGCACATCCATGGCAGGTCTGTACAGCACCACAGCATGAGTATCAAAGCTTTGCACAGAGTCACACAGCCCCCATCAGCATTTTTTGGAGAAAATAATCTAGCCTGGAACACAGAGCTGGAACTCTCTGTTCCTTCTGAGCCATGCTCCACACTGTCACTAGCTAAACACCATGCATCGCCCCTAAGAATCACTCAATCTGCCATCTGTTCCCAGGACAACCCCTCTACCATTTGATGACTTTATTATCATGATAAAAACCTGAACTCCCACCTCCAACCATCTCCCCCCGCCCACCGAAACACCTAAGTCAGTGCCAGTCCTCGACTACACACCGACACTTTGCTACTTTACTGTACTCATCACACCAAACTGCAGTCATTTGCGCCGTTGCTCACCTTCCCCATTAGATTGAGTTCAGCAAGCCTTTCCCTGTTCCTAACCTAGTGTCTGGTATGCAGGAGGCATTTAATAACAGGTACTCAATAAACATTTTCTGAATGAATGAATGAATGAATAAATAATGAACGAGGAAGTGAGAGGAACTGAAATGAATTCAGTTCTAAAATGCCTGTAGGACTGAAATTGCCTGTTTTCAATATTAAGGTTTTTTTTTAAATGTAGAAAGATAAGATGCTTCTCCTCTAGGACTTTGGTTTCAAGGCTAATTATTCTGCCTAATTTCAAGGCTTTACTCCTGTCTAATTATGGCCACTCCCAAATCCCACTGTTGTTTTTACTATTCTCTTGGCAGTCTCTATGCTCTCCCCATCTCAGCCATGTCATACATTTTGGAAACAGTTCTCTGATACTTAACTTGTATGCCATCAGCACTTTATTAGGCTCTTCCTGTGTTCTCCTTACTGTATGGCTCATTAGATCCCCAAAATGTTTTCTACCATCCTTTTGAAATGTTTATTCTGCATCGTATTCTATGGTGTTTATACATTCTCCACTGTGGATGGGGAGGTATTATATTGTGTGTTGTATTGTATTGTATTGTATTTGTCTTAACTGGAATCCATCTTGTTCTCAACTTCTCCACTTTGACAATCATGTTAAACACAAATCCTGTATTCAAAAGTGTTTATCCCTCTTTGCTCCTTTTTGAAAAATAAAGTTTTACAAGTAATTTCATCAAAGCAAAAACAATAAGATCTGAGTTTACAAATATAAATGGTGTGTGTGTATGCATGTGTGAGAGAGAGACAGAGACAGAGAGGAGAGGGGCTATGTCTCCAGCCTCTCATAGTTAAACAAGTTTAAAGTTAGAAATGCTCTAGAAATAAACAAGAAAGTAGATACATAAATTGTGAAGTATGTCTTCTTTATGCTTTACAATAGTATTGAAAACTACATTTTCAACAAGTTAAAAATCTAACACTACCACGTGCATTTAATCTTAATTCCCTCTTCTTTCCCCAAATGTTTCATTCACATCCATGCCCTCCCCTTTGGGATATTTTCCAATAAAATCCTAACACTCAGGAGAACATTCTAATGAGATTTTAAAGTGCTCAATCTTTATATATTCTAAAGGAAAATTCATGTTTACTGAACTGTGCACCTGCAATAGACTACTTTCTGTGCTACATACTTAAAAATTATGTTATTTCTCCTAACAAAGCTCTGAGGTAAGCATATTATTTTAGAGATGAGGAAACAGGTTCAGAGAGGTTAACTAACTTCACCAAAGTCACAAAGCTTCTAGGTAACAGAGCTCCTTGGACATGGAGCTAGCATTCAACCCTGGATCTCTGTGAGGTCAGTCTGTCTCCATCACATCTTAGTACCTATTAAAACACCACAATCTTCCCTTAGAACCTAAGGTCTCCTCAATTCTCTACCCCTCCCTCCTAAAATCTCACTCTCCTTCCTTTCACCTACTGTATTATGTACATGCTGGTCCTCTCCTTTATTGTCCCATAAACTCCTTAGAGAGTGGGTATGCCTCACTCATCTCTGTTTCTCCAACCTCAAGATCTATCATTCCTCCTTCCCTACACATGGGATTGTACTAGGTGCATGGCATATAGTTTTGAAAAAGAACCTAAAGGAGTTTACTTCTTGAATGGGACACTGACAAGGAAATTAAGCAGGATAATGCTGAGGTGGGAAACTGCATTAAAGAAGCAGGACCTTAAGTCACTATGGAAAACAGTATGGAGGTTCCTCAAAAAAATTAAAAATAGAATTGCCGGGACTTCCCTCGTGGCGCAGTGGTTAAGAATCCGCCTGCCAATGCAGGGGACAAGGGTTCGAGCTCTGGTCCAGGAAGATCCCACATGCTGTGAAGCAACTAAGCCCGTGCACCACAACTACTGAGCCTGCACTCTAGAGCCCGCAAGCCACAACTACTGAGCCTGCACACCGCAAATACTGAAGCCCGCGTGCCTAGAGCCTGTGCTCCACAAGAGAAGTCACTGCAGTGAGAAGCCCACACACCACAACAAAGAGTAGCCCCCGCTCACCGCAACTAAAGAAAGCCCATGCACAGCAACGAAGACCTAGCACAGCCAAAAATAAATAAATAAGTTAATTAATTAATTAATTAGAAAAAGGATTGCCATATGATCCAGCAATCCCACTCCTGGGCATATATCTGGACAAAACTCTAATTCAAAAAGATACATGCACCTGTATGTTCATAGCAGCACTATTCACAATAGCCAAGACATGGAAACAACCTAAATGTCCATCAACAGATGAATGGATAAAGAAGATGTGGTACCTATATACAATGGAATACTACTCAGCCATAAAAAGAATGAAATAATGCCGTTTGCAGCAACATGGATGCAACTAGAGATTATCATACTAAGTAAGTCAGAAAGAGAAAGACAAATACCATATATCACTTATATGTGGAATCTAAAATATAACACAAATGAAACAGAAACTGACTCACAGACAGAGAACAGACTTGTGGTTGCCAAAGGGGAGAAGGTTAGGGGAGGAATGGGGTGGGAGGTTGAGGTTAGCAGACATAAGCTTTTATATAGGGATAGAAGGGATAAACAACAAGGTACTAACATACAGCATGGGGAACTATATTCAATATCTTGTGCTAAACCATAATGGAAAAGCATATAAAAAAACAATGCATATATGTATAACTGAATCAGTTTGCTGTACAGCAGAAATTAACCCAACACTGTAAATCAACTATACTTCAATTTTTAAAAGTACAAACCCACTGGAAAAAAAAAGAAATATTACCTCTGGTTAGTTCTTTTTTCCCCTCTATAAAAGATAAGCCATATTTTTTTAAATGTCACATTCTTGGGTATCGAAATCTAGTTGTTCCTGACTAGACATATTCATATTAGAATTATATCATTTGCTTTCACTTAGACATGATGAGTAATGATAGTAGACAGGGTAGAAAATTTGGATTATGTAGATATGGTCAGAATCCTGGCTCTGCCATTTATTAGCTGTGCATTACTGTGAAAGTTGGGCTCAATTTCCTCATAAGTAGAACAGGAATTATAACTGTACCTACTTCAAGACATGCTGGGAAGGTTACAACAGAGAGCTGATGGACCTAAAGGGTTGGCTCTTGGTAATTACTGACAATTCCTCCTGTTAATTTTCACATGTAATTCAACACCTATTCTTGTTCACTGCTTGCAGAAGTCATAACCCCTTTCTGTACCAGGTAAAATGGAAAGCTGTGTCTGCTACCAGTACCCTCTAATACAGCCTTACTCTGCCTGTTATGAACTGATGTCTCTACCAGGCCAAAGAGCAATGATGGCCGTACTTGGGGACACCTGGCACCAGTGTGGAACTACTCACCTACCGGGCAACCACTAAATGGCTCCTCAGGGACCTCTCACAAATCCACAGTGATCTGGAGGTCAGGAGAATGATGCCCAATACCAAAGCTGCTGCCTTTTTCAGGAATATTAGTAACCTCATCCATCGGTATCATCTCAAGGCTTTAGCTACTGATGGACACTTGGATGGAGCAAGGGCAAGGGTGTGAATGCCATGTGCTACACATGAGAGGGGTCTCTGCCATATACCTGCTTCCTACACAATTTGTCAAGTGTGAACAAGGAGACCCAGAAGCAAATTCACCCCATCATCCACACAGGAAAGGAGGCACTGCCTCCTGTGAGGAGACTGGGGTTGTTTAATGCAATAGGATTAATCTGCATAGATTAAAGCTGAACAACTGCTCACATCTTCAAGGCTCGGATGCCAGCCTTGTGCCTGAGAGAAGAAAATAATAAGCTCACTGCGTTAGACTACAGCATGAAGCCATGGGCATGTCATCCTCGAAGTGAGCTGGTGAGTGGCATACCCTCCACAGTTGTGACCTCATCCAACTGTCTCATGATTGTCAGCTACCAGAGGAAGCAGTGAGCAGAGTAGGACAGGGAACTTTAGGCTGGGAGGCCAGCTTTAAACCTTAATCCTGTCGTTTACTACCAACACGGCCACGGAAAGTTTCTGAGCTTCAGTTTGCTCATCTGTAAATTGTGAGATTCCTCTCACAAAGTGGTGTGAGAATCAAAATGAGATTTGACATGAAGCATTTTGTAAATGTAAGATAGTTGTTTCTGTTGTTACTGTGATGGCCCCTCTTAAGACAAATGCATATCCAGTCCTTAGTCACACTAATGGGGACAGTAGCATCCTATTCCTATTTGCTCATTACGGATATGTGTGCAGCTTTAACAACAACTGGTAAATCACTGGGCTGTAAGCAGGATTCTGTACATCCAAGCAGAACAGGCTGCTTTCCTGCCAAGTTATCCACTTCCACACTCCAGGGGAAGCAGTCTGAAGAGATCACCTGCTGCTCACCCAAGAAGTGATGCTTTTACTATACAAACCTGAGCTAGAAGTCCTTGGTGGCTTATAAGCTAAGGAAGCCTGAGCTTTGGGGCACCTTCCAATAGGGTTGGGGCAAATATCAATGGTGTGCAGTCTATTGGAATCACAATATTGTTTACCTGGACATGACCGCTGTTGTCACCAGGGCCAGGTAGAATAGTTTATACCTATTATTAGCATAGCACCTGCTCACTGTTCCAGCAATGAGATACAGGTGAGCAATTGTAAATGTTGCCATTTCTTTGGGGGAAATACCTTCCTTCATTTATTCAGCAAACATTTCTTCAGGGTTTATTACATGCCAGGCACAATGCTAATTGCTAGGGATACTGAATCCACTGGGCAGTTCTTTGCCTTAAGGAGCTCATACACAGGCTCGTACACAGCCTTTAATTTTCTGGTTCTTTGGGGTGAGTATAAAAAGAGCATCTGCCACTTAGATTTCCGCTCCTATATGTGAATCAAGCACTTTCTAAACAGTAATGAGATACCTTCGAAGAAGCCAATACAGTCAAATACATGTTACAATGGAGAAACTGAGGGAGGTTAAATCTTTGTGAAAGACTGTACGGTTACTGGTAGAGCGAGAAGAGCAACTAGGGTCTCAAAGCCGTACCCTGGAATCAATGTTCTGGATTTGAGTCTTGGCACTGAGTGATGTTGGGAAAATTCCTCAACCTCTCAGAGATGCTGTTTACTCCTTTGTAAAATGGGGAAATCTTTTCTGCACCTATACAAAGTTGTTCTGAGTATCTAATACAATGTACTTCATTTTCATCTTTTTAAGCAGTATTGATTTCAAAAAGCAGTGCCAATTAATAATAGTCCTGGGCTTCCCTGGTGGCGCAGTGGATGGGAGTCCGCCTGCCGATGCAGGGGACACGGGTTCATGCCCTGGTCCAGGAAGATCCCACATGCCGCGGAGCAGCTGGGCCCATGAGCCATGGCCGCTGAGCCTGCGCGTCCGGAGCCTGTGCTCCGCGGTGGGAGAGGCCACAACAGTGAGAGGCTCGTGTACCGCAAAAAAAAAAAAATAATAATAATAGTCCTGTTTTTGGAGAGGGTGGACTCAAGACTCACTCAGATTTCACAAGCTGACATGTATGGGTGTAAAAGGGGGAAAATGTTAGCCTTATAATCAATGTAATATGATAAATAAAAGTGCTTAAAACTAGAAAATTCCAAACATATATATTACTGCTCTTTCTCCACTACTCTTTGTTTTTGCAAAAGATTATAGACAATTGTACTTTAAAAATTAAAAACTGTGAGACCATACTGAAAAGTACATTCTTCAGAAAAATATGAGACATGTTATTCTCCACTAGACTCTTAACCAAATAGGCATGTATAGGAGGATGGCCATAGAATACTGGTTATGTCTCAAGCCCAAGAAGCAATACTGTGTCAAAATTCTTTTGTATAATGAATGATACAAAAATAATTCTATTTACTTGGAGCTCAGAAAAGAATCAAAAGTTACCATTTCACCACCTCTTCTTTTTTCTTTGCCCTGAAACTTCAGAGTCAGACAGGCACAGAAGAGGCCCCACCATGCAGACTTCCCTGCTGGCGCAGTAGTTAAGAATCCACCTGCCAATGCAGGGGACACAAGTTCAAGCCCTGGTCTGGGAAGACCCACATGCCGCGGAGCAACTAAGCCCGTGCGCCACAACTACTGAGCCTGCACTCTAGGGCCCATAAGCCACAACTACTGAGCCCGTGTGCCACAACTACCGAAGCGTGCATGGCTAGAGCCCGTGCTCTGCAACAAGAGAAGCCACCTTTATGAGAAGCCTGCGCACCACAGTGAAGAGTAGCCCGCACTTGCCGCAATTAGAGAAAGCCCGTGCGCAGCAACGAAGACCCAACGCAG
The DNA here is from genome assembly GCF_039906515.1 of Pseudorca crassidens. Taxonomy (NCBI): domain Eukaryota; kingdom Metazoa; phylum Chordata; class Mammalia; order Artiodactyla; family Delphinidae; genus Pseudorca; species Pseudorca crassidens. Next base: position 61,595,250 of record NC_090304.1, read on the forward strand.
CCAAAAAAATAAATAAAATAAAATTAATTAATTAAAAAAAAAAAAAAGAGGCCCCACCATGTTACATCAAACTTTAGAGACAGCTTTAGAGCTTTCAGACTCCAGCTGTTTTTCAGGTAGTCATGCTGGGAAGGGCTGCTGTTTTTATAGACTGCTATAGAAGACTAGCTTCCCTCCCATATGTGTATTGGCATGCCCAACTGCCATCAAGAGAGCTAACCTCTGGCCACTGGAAGGATTTTCAGCCTGTGGATCTCCACAATTCTGCCTAAGGATTTAATTAGCCTTTTACCCCAACTCCTGACTTATCTCTCAGGTTGCATCCTGCTTCTGTGTTAAAGTGGTGACATGGAATTTTCCACTACCGAAGATTTACAGATGTTTGGCTTACTTCTTATCCAAACTACTGTGTGTGTGTACGTGTGTGTGTGCACGCGCGCGCTGTGTGCGACACACAGAGAGAGACAGGGAGACAGAGAGACGAAGAGAAAGAGATAAACAGATTCAAAACTAAATTCCCTAGAATCCAACTATAACTGGGAAACCTAGACAATAGGGTGAGTCTGTTATCTTTTCTGAACTCCACAAAGTAAGAGATCTCCAGCACTGAGCATAAAGAACTTAGTTATAGATGCCATGAAGGCAAGACATTGTCATGCTTTTTCTGTATCCCCAATGTTTGGAACAGAGTGTGACACATAGTTAACAATTAGTAAATGCTAATATAAATGTTTGCTAAATTGGGCAAGCTAAATAAAGACTTCTGGGGAAAAAAATGATCCTTTTGTTTGCTAAATCTACTACAATGTAGATCAGACCTTTTAGAATAATTTCTAATAATATACTGAATTAAGACATGTTGTTTCTCTCTCTCTCTCAGTAGAATTGGGGTCATTTGTTTTGACCAGAACAAGTTTTTGCACATCCTGGCTGGAGACCCTTTAAAGAGGTTTCAGGAAATGCTCAGGAATTCTTTAACGTGTGAGATGAAGTAAGTTTTATAGACAAACAACAGTCTGAATCCCCAACCAGCTATTTCGTACAATATGTGTGTAACTCTGAAAATCAGATATATCAAATTTCAATTTGGCTTCATGCCAGCTTTGTTTTATGGATTCATAAAGGCAGATTTTCTTTGATTATCAGGATTATTGCAAAGTGGAGTCAGCACAGAAACTTTTTGAATTTGGCAAAGCCTGTGTCTTCAGGCAACTGGGAGTAGCCTGGTGTAATTTTTTTCTTTTTAAAGCTCTGAAATAAACAGGTTTCAACTTTAAATCTTAAGTTTCACAGGGTGGATTTTGTGCAAGTTATTCAACCCAGAAAATACCTGGTTTTCTCATATGTACAACAGAAAAACACCACCAGCCTCATCAGATTGCTTGAAAATTAAATGTGATAGCATTTGTAAATGGAAAAGAAAAAAGACTAAGGTCTCTTGAAGCTTTATATTCCTAATTTATAAAATGGGGATAATGTTCACACCCTGCTTATATCACAAGGTTGTTGTAGGATCAAATGAAGAAACAGATATAAAGATGTTTGATAAACTGAATACCATATAAAGTGATGATAACAATTCATAACAATATAGCCTTTTAAAAATTTCCATTCTGCCTGGAGTATTTCCTCAGTATCTGAAATTTGTCCCCAAAGCTGTGAAATTTGATTTCTGTCTTGGCCATGGAAATAAAGCCACATAGGGCATCATGCTTAAGAGAGGAGATGTGAAACTCTGAGGGGAAAATGGAAACTTCTGGTATCATTAGGGCCTAGCTGACAATGGCAATTCTCCCTGAAGGTTTTGCTGGCAGGTTGGGTGAAAGGCTCAGAGCTGGGATGCACAGGCTGTAGTTTAATTGATGTGATTCATAGCTAATGGTACATCAGAAGAAGGATCAAGGAGCTGTGCCTTCTAATTTAAGGCAAAATGCTTAAGACTACATCCAACCAGATAAGAAAGGCTTCCTTGGCAAATACAAATGTTAAATCTTTGCTGGATTTGTCCTGTTCCTTCTTTTGTATTAAAATCATGGAGCTAGAAGCTAACATAATAATGTTCAAGCTTCCTGTGTTCTTCTGCAGTAATAATCAGTTAGATCTTGCCCAGTGAAAAGGATGATATTCTTGCCTAATTATAGACCAGGGCAGAGAAAGAAGATAAAGCAGTCTGGCTCTAGAGGTAGGCAGGTTGGCAGACCCCCTGGATATGACATAAGGAGTACAAATATCTGTCTTGCTTCCACAACATTCCTATCAGATTTATCCTTTAATAGCATCTTGAGAAATACATATACATATTATCTTGGAGGATAACCCACCATTCCTAGATAAATAGAAGCACAACAGGAAGAACACTAAGAGAAAATGGAGGCTTCGAGAGGCTAGACAATTCACCCAAGGTCACACAGCAGAGCTGGGATTTGAATCCAAGTCTAGTTCCAGCCTCAACCAGCTTTTTTCACTACACTGATACTACACTTTGCCCTGCAAGCGACAGTGCTATTCCCTCTTTTGCTCCTGACATGTACAGGCTATCTGGCTTGGTCACCCTAAGTAACAGTTAATAACCAATTTCTGATACAGCTATACATTCATACCTACAGTGAATTCTATAAGGCAGGCTGGTAAGATCAAAACGAAAAGGCTTTGTTTGCTCTCCGATACACTTCCCAAACGAAAGTTTCTCAATATGTCATTACTGTGATTCTGGGTTTAAGATTCGAAGTCAACTGCAAACCATGGCTCCTGTTGGTGCAGGTTCACCAGACTTGGGGCTGACTGCCAGGTTCACTTGCTGCCCTCTGTCTAAGGAGCACTTACAGGGTTGGGGGAGGCAGGAGATGCTCAGGAGAGACAGCAATCAGCCCTGCCTCCGATACTGCAGAATCTGCAGCGATTTCGGGCATGGATTCCCAGGAGCGGCTGCAGAGAGCAGGGCCACGTCACTGCATGAAAAATAAGGCTGAGAGTAGGAGCACTTCATAAATCTAAACTTACATAATAGACTGTGGGGTTTTTTGTCTTTAAAAGTATTTCTTTCTTACTTTTTTGTTGTTAAAATGTCCTTTTTATACTTAAGAGGCATAACCACCAAATGTAATGTATAGTGCTTGTTTGGCTCCTGATTAGGAAAAAGAAAAATTTAAGTCATTATAAACTGCGTATTAGATCATACCAAGAATTATTGTAAATTCTGTTGGGTGTGATAATGGCATTGTGGTAATATAAGAACATGTTCTCTCTTTTTTCTTTATAGTTTCTGAATACTGTAGGGATGAAAAGAGATAAATGTTGGATTTGTTTTAAAATACATCAGCAAAGAAAATACTTTAGGTGCTATATGATGCAAGCTGGCAAACTTGACCATTATTGAATATGGGTGACAAGTACATGAGCATTCTTTGTAAAATTCTAATTTTGCATATGCTTAAAACTGTTCATAACAGAAACATTTAAATTGATTATTTAAAAAGATTAAACATCCTAATTGAATAAAGTTAAAAAGCTGGCAACATCACATCAGTCCTCCTCACTAGTATAGTGGACAGGGAATGATAGGGCCTGGTTCCTCCGGCTCCTGCCCCTGGGCACCCCTGCATGTGTCGCTCTGAGCCCTGGTTTGCTCATAGTACAACAGGTATAGTACACCTAGACCTAGCAGCAATTTGAAACTTCACTGAGGTAACAGGCATGAAAGTGCTAGGCTGCTCAAATGCTACTGTTCGGTCAGCAAACATTTCCTTATCATCAACCATGGCGAGGCTCTGTGCTAGACACCAGTGATAAGATGATTAAAATGTGGTCTCTGCACACAAAGACTTTTCATTACTGCTATCTAATGTCTACATTGATTTCCACAGTGACGGCAATTCCACAACTAGCTCTAGCTTCTAGTTTGAATACTGTCTACAATTCTTAATAAAGGCAAGAAGGTCCCTGCTTAACTCCCCAGCTCATCTTTTTCTTAACGTCCCCTCTCTTTTGGTTTCTTCAGATTCTAGCTTTCAAGATTTCCTCAGTTCCATTCTCTTCCATGCTGTTCCTTCTGCCTGGAACACCTTTCCTATTGGTCTCCATCTGGCTTCTTGTCTTTCCCATCTGTCTTCAACATCATGTCCTCAGAGAGCTCGCTGACCTATGATAGGTCCTTCACATGCAACTGATATTACTCCTTTGCAGTACTTCACATACATGAAACTAATTATCTGTAAAGACTTGCTTATTATTTGTGAGGCACACGGTAGATGCCTGAGAAATGTTTGATAACTGACGGAGTGGAGCTGCTGGTGTGACTATTCCTCCTTCATCCTGGCAAAAAAAGTGATCTAGCCATTTTGAAAATGTTGAAACTTTGATAAATATGTTCTATCCCTCCATGACTCTCCCACTAAAAGAATTTTCATTTTCCAACTGAGGTAAAAGGAAGAATCGCCAAAGATATGGATTGAGAGAACTATTTATCCTCCACTTCTTTCTCATCATAATTATCTATTTCTGAATCCTAAAACCACCTAGCTAGATTCGTCTCCAATCCTGATTACCTTTAACTTCTTGAGATGCTACGTGTGTTTCTATTTATTATAAGTATTTTATGGCATGCAACCAGAAAAATCACATAATGGGAAATTACCCACAGCCCCCAAACACACAAACAGGAGCTGAACAGAACTTCAATTGTTACCAATTTATGGTAACAATTTCATCCTGTTTAGTTATTTTTACGGTGCAGAAAAAAATTATTTTGCTTATTTCACTATTTTTTTCCTATAAAATTGTTCCCCTGATTTTTGGCAAAATATCTATGAGAAAGTGAAGGTCTCCCTGGGTGTAGAGGAAATTGAAATTGTCACTTAAGAAAGGACAAAGTGTTACCCTAAACTGTCCTCTGCACAATATTGTTTGCTAAGAAATGGGAACTCTAAAACGACGACAATATGGAACCACTGGGTGGCTTAAGGGATATATTATATTTGTCACTTAGCCAGCAGCATTCTGATGAAGAGATGGGACAGTGACAGTAGAGAGATCAGAATCCTGGAGGTCATTTAGGGGCCTATTTCAATGGTCCAGGTGAGAGATGGTGAGGATAGTGGGAGTGGGGAAGAGGGGACAGACATTTGGGAGGTGTAAAGAAGAGGCTTGGCTGCTTAACTCAATGTGGCATATAAAAAAGAGGGCTTCCCTGGTGGCACAGTGGTTGAGAGTCCGCCAGCCGATGCAGGGGACACGGGTTCGTGCCCCAAACCGGGAGGATCCCGCATGCCGCGGAGCGGCTGGGCCCGTGAGCCATGGCCGCTGGGCCTGTGCGTCCGCAGCCTGTGCTCCACAGCGGGAGAGGCCACGGTGGTGAGAGGCCCGTGTACCGCAAAAAAAAAAAAGAAAGAAAGAAAGTGGAAGTGTCCAGGGTTTTAGCTGGAGCAACTGACTGAGAACAGAAGAGGAGATGCCCTTGAGAGAGGCAAAGAAAATGACATAGAGTTCATATTGGCACACTAATTTTGAGGGGGCATCATTACAGCTCAGTGTTCTCGTGCCAGACTTTCTTAATGCTACTGACTGGGAGTACAGGGAGGTAACATCTTTAACAAGTGAAGTAATTTTATATAAATTAGATAACTTTCCTGCGTCTATGGAACTGTTATAGATGAAGACTGTGCTGCAACTACAGTGAGACAGTTGTGTGAAACACATACTAAGCTGATCATTCTATCCTCTAGACCTATGGAAAAATGAGAAAATAATAAAAGTAAGTAACCATTAAAAGTGACTTTTATGCACAAATAAATAAAAATATGCTATGGGAAAACTGATCCCTGTAGAACTGAATCAGGCAAATTTATCTTCCTCTTGATTAATAATTTAAAAAGAAATCCCAAGGCTGCTGCCTCTGGAGATGTAGGAGTAATTCTTATAATTAGACTCTCATCTGAACCGTGAGGGTGAGGATCAGAAAGCTGACTCAGCCCGGTGTCAATTATTTGCAGCTTGCACAGTGAAAGGCTAAAAATTTGGAAGATGTAGGATGACTGAAGTCCAATTCTGGGGGTTGCTTCAGCGCAGTCACATGATAAGTATTTACTGGCAAATTTCTTTCAATTAGTATTTACTGGCAAATTTATTCTCTATCTCCGTTAGTCTGGGCCCAGAAAATATCTGTGGGACTTGCTTTGGGGTGGAATTTTTATGCTTCCAATTCAAGAAACAGAAATCAATGCACTCCAACAACTTTCCTTTTTATGTAAACTCAAACAGAGCTGGTCTCTATGGATCAATCCAAGAAACTGCCCTTTTTAATACAATCGAGTTATGTTCGCGCTACTTTAGAATGAATCAACAGATCTACAGAAACTCGCAAGCCCACTCTGGCCCACAGAGAACTGCAACAGGCCAGCAGGTCCTAGCTGGCCCCTTCCGGATTCATCAGGACACAAGAAGGTGTGAATAGAACACCTTTTACACAGAAGCTGGTTTTGACCAATTGGCTATGACTGGAGGGTCCAACGACTCCTTTCTCAGGTTCAATTAATTTGCTAGAGTGGCTCAGAGAACTCAAAGAAACATCTTCCCAACTTTTACCATTTATTATAAAAGTATATGATAAAAGATACAGCTGAACATCTAGATGGAAGAGATGAGTACAGAAAGCTACGTGGGAAGGGGTGTGGGGCTTCCATACTTTCTCTAGACAAGCCACTCTCCTAGCACCTCCATGTGTTCACCAACCCGGAAGCTCTCCAAACCCCGTTCTTTTGGGATTTTATGGAAGCTTCATTACAAAAGCATGATGGATCATTAACTCCATTTCCAGCCCTTACCTTTTCTCAAAAGAAAGGTGGGTGGGGCTGAAAATTCCAAGCTTCTACTCATGGCTGGTTCTTCCTGGTAACTAGCCTTCATCCAGGAGCCATCTAGGAGCCCACCCAGAGTCACCTCATTAGAACAAAAGAGACTCCTTTCACCCAGGAAATTATAAGGGTTTCATGGAGCTCTAGGTCAAGAACAGAGGTCAAAGACCAATATTAGAACAAGAGATGCTCCCAGTATTCTTAGCACTTAGGAAATTATAAGGGTTTAGGAGCTCTGTGCCAGGAACTGGGAGCAGAGACCAGTACACGTTTTTTTCTGTTATCTCACACTCCTGTAGGGACTTGAATTCATGCTTTTCTAGCTCTGCTAAGTCATTTTTCACTAACCCATCTTTCCAGCTCCCAAAATCTTGTTCATATTTCTTACATGTGTTGTCAAGACTTACTTCTTTTTTTATCTCATAGATGTATACCTGTTTAAATTACTTGTTACTTTGATGGAATTTTGGAAAGGAACAGAAATATATGCAGGTATTCAAACTGCCAGGTTTAAAAGGAAGTTCAAAATTTATGTTCAACTCTATTAAATTTTTTTTAAATAAATTTATTTATTTATTTATTTTTGGCTGTGTTGGGTCTTTGTTGCTGCATGCGGCAGGCATTCTCTAGTTGCAGCGAGCGGGGGCTACTCTTCATTGTGGTGCACAGGCTTCTCACTGCGGTGGCTTCTCTTGTTGAGGAGCACGGGCTCTAGGCATGCAGGCTTCAGTAGTTGTGGCATGCAGGCTCAGTAGTTGTGGCTCACAGGCTCTAGAGCGCAGGCTCAGTAGTTGTGGCGGGCTTAGTTGCTCGGCGGCATGTGGGATCTTCCCGGACCAGGGCTCAAATCTGTGTCCCCTGCACTGGCAGGCAGATGCTTAACCACTGTGCCACCAGGGAAGCCCAACTCTATTAAATATAATCTTAGTGTTTTCTTGCCATCAGTCTATCATCCCAAGATCACATAGACCCCAGCTCTGTCATTATTACATGTTCTGTATTTCTGAACCTTGCGACATCTGCAAAAAGTACAGAAGACCTCAAGAGGAGATAAGCTAGGATTCATTTATTTTCATATCTTTCATTCAGCAGTTATTAAAGTTTTTCTATCTTTCCAGATTGACATAGAATTATTGCATGAATCTACCTATCCACCCACTTAAAAAATGTGCTGGGGATAGAAATAAAGGATTAAACAATCTAATCCTTGACTTCAAAGAACTCACTATTTATTATGGAATATAGGCAAGAAAATAGATAATACTAATAAGCTTGTTAAGGCATAAACAAGGAACTGTATCAGTACAGAGGAGAGGTTCCTAACCCAGCTTGAGAGGAAGTACAAAGAGGATGGTGTTTGAGAGACGGTAACACCAAGACTTAATCTTAGAGGATGAGGAAGCACTGGGTAGGCAGAGAAGACTAGATGTAGGGGTGGCAGAAGGCAGATGAAAGCAAAGGGAGCAGCTGTGTAAAGGCAAAGGCTCATGCCTCTTTTGCCGCTAAAGAGGAGAAATTTCTCTCAATCATCAGAAAGTGCAGGACAAAGGGGACCGAGTCACCTTTTGATGAGCTAACTTGATGTCCGTGTCCTTCCAGGAGAAAATGAAAAGCAGCCCATTTATAATGAGCTCTTTGGCTCTTGAATTACCAAGTAAAACTGAGGTATCAGCAACTCTTGGCTGAGTAAGAAGCTTGCTAATAGAACCCCTGCGTTAGTGGGAAGGGATTAAAAGGGCTTTGATAAGTATAAAAGCACCGTGTGAATACACAAGATTATTCTTATTACTACCACATTGCCAACCACCACCATCGCCAGGCTCGAGGCGCCCTCTACAACTTATAAAGTGAAGCATCTTCTCTGTGGTTTGGAGCAATGGCAACCTCCTGTTTTCGAGATTACACTACAGTCATGTAAGATGTCAGCAGGGTGATGGCTGAACAGGACTTCCCTGTACATTTCTTTGCAGCTTCATTTGCAACTTTTAAAAGTTAAAGAAAGAGAAAGAAGGAGGAGAAGAAGGAGAGGAAAAGAGGAAGAAGGAGAACAGCAGCTTTTTAAGACCAAAGATGGAGAGCATTTTCTCTGCATCTCTATTCAGGGCTGCAATAAACTGAACTCACTGTACTGCTGCAGATTACTAGAAACTTAGAATCCAATTAGGACGGTGCCATGGGCCTGGCAAAAGGGTAGATTAGAGCGCTGGCACAACCCTGGGGCTCAGTGGCAGGAGGCTGATTGGGGAATGTAAAGCATCAGCCTCTAAGCATAGAAACCACAGTAACAATTTTTAAATGTACTTTGGATAGTTAGCATTTAATCAAAATCCACTGTGAGGCAAGGTGTCTTCCCTGCTGGACATTCTATTTCTAGTTCTGCTACCTGGCTCAATCACTTAGCAGGTAAACATGTCCCACCAGCCCCCAGCTTCTCCCAGCTCCTATGCGTCCTTGGTGCTAGAAGGTAGATGGTTAAGAAATTCTAAGGCATGGTTGGGAACGGAGTCTTGAAATCATACACAATGAATAATGCCATCATTAATGACTCAGGGCATAAAGAACCTGTGGAGTGAGAAACTGTTTTTATGCAAAAGATTATCTGGATATTTGGACAAAACTAAAGTGAGGAGGCAGGAATAACCAGTACAGACTTATTTGGCAAGAACTTCAGTCCTCATTTTTCAGAGATTCAATTTGTATGCTGGTCATTTTCTCTTGTATTTGATTCCCACACTTTTCCTGCTCTGTTTTATATATCAAAAGGGTTGACTCCATGCAAGTTACATTGCCTAGGCTCCCTTCCTAGGCCAATGGGAGACACTGACGGAAGACTGGAGGGCTGGAGGAAGGGAGAAGCCAGGGTGTCTCTCTCTTCTCTCTGTTTCAGGGGCCATTTCAAGAATGTCTATTTTTCCTCCATGATTTCTACAGATGTTATTTCAGGGCTCTGTTAGCACAGACTTGAAGGTTTCTCAGTGTGATCTTGCTCTGGCTATCTTTCATCAGAACAGAGAAGAGTTTTCTGACTTCATTTAAACATGTTAGTGGTTTGCTAGAGAATATATTATTTGGCTCCAGTGATCTTGATTGTCTATTAAGGAAGCAGACCCAGACAAGACTGTTAACACTGCCATCCTAAAACCACTAGAGGGCTTTCCTGGTGGCGCAGTGGTTGAGAGTGTCCGCCTGCCGATACAGGGGACACGGGTTCATGCCCCGGTCCAGGAAGATCCCACATACCGCGGAGTGGCTGGGCCCGTGAGCCATGGCCGCTGAGCCTGCAAGTCTGGAGCCTGTTGCTCCGCAACAGGAGAGGCCACAACAGTGAGAGGCCCGCGTACCGCAAAAAAAAAAAAAAAAAAAAAAAAAAACCCACTAGAAAACACACTCAGTAGGTAGCACCAGTGCACCAAATTTTAATTATAATGCTTGTAGTAGGCTGAATAATGGCCTCCTCTCCAAATATCCATATACTAATCTGCAGAACCTGTGAATGTTACTGTCTATGGCAAAAAGGACTTTGAAGGTGTGTGATTGTGTTAAGGAACTTGAGATGGGGAGATTATCCTGGATTATCTGGGGAGCCCTAAATGCAATCACAAGGGTGATTAAGAGGTAGGCAAGAACATCAAAGGAGGAAGCAGATGAGACAACAGAAGCAAGAGGCTGGAGTGATGTGAGGAAGGGATCACAAGTCAAAGAGTGCAGGTGGCTTTCAGAAGCTGGAAAAGGCAAGGATTCCCTGTAGAGTCTACAGAGGGAACCGGCCCTGCCAACACCTTGACTTCAGCTTAGTGAAACATTCCCGATTTCTGGCCTCCAGAACTGTAAGACAATACATTTGTGTTGTTTTAAGCCACTAAATTTGTGGCAATTTGTTATAGCGCCAATGGGAAACTAATACAATGCTCTGAATATATACAGATTTATATATTGCTTTAAAAATGCCACATCTTGGCTATCAGCAAAATAATTCCAACCATACATGAATTCTAGCCTGCTATAAAAATCCTTGAGAGGTATATAAAACTTCTTTGCTTCAGATATCGCAGTAGATGTCATGATGTGCCCCTCAGATGTCCCTTCAAGATTGAAGCACTTACTCCCCCAGCTGTCCCTAGATGAAGAAAGCGGCATCACCCTCAGTAACTCCTCCTTTCTGGGGCAGCCTACATGGAGTTCCTGGTCAATGAAGGGGTGACAAGGCCCAGCCCCTTTATCCCAACTCAGGACAACTCTACAGGGCCATACCTTCACGAGTCTCTGTTGAAATTACATCAACATCCAACTTTTCCTTCTGCCCAATCCTACTCCCTTCCTCTGCATTTTGATTCTGAAGCACTCCCAATAAATTTGCCATCTGCCAATTTCCACCTGAGTGGAGCTCTCCCAGGGACCCAACCAGGAAAATTGATTTATCTATATTTAGTCAAAAGCACTACCTACTTAGTTAATTTCTCTTTATATTTGATGATAATTATCAACCCACTCTCCTATAATACATCAAACTAAAAAAAATAACTTAAAAGAATGCAAGACTCTCACAAAAGAGAATATGACCATTTACAAATCTCCCTCAGCTGAGGCCTTAGGTGCAGTGTGTTAGGGAGTGAGGATGGAAGAAAGCAGCAGGAAAGGGATGAAGACTGGCATGTCAAGCACTGACACTTATTAAGGAGTTATATAAGGATGAGGGATGTGCTAATGTTTCGTTCTCACTATGGCCCTCTGAGACGGATGTTACCTCAGTTTTACAAGTGGGGATTCTGGGGCTCAAAGAGGTTAACTAATACAGCTGGAGAAGAGTTGAGCCCAGAATTGAGTGCAGCATTGTTTGAATACAGTGACCATGTCTTTCCCTGCTATCAGGAGTAAGAATTGTTCTGACAGAGGTAAGGGAGATAGTATAAGGAGTGTTTCTCTATTACCTGCTGAAGAAGATCCCTGGGGGAGGTCTGTGCAGGTGAGGATATGCTGCTGCTGAACACACAGGAGGAACCAACCCTCCAACTCCCAGGAACTCGGGCAGCACTTGATCTTCTCCCTCAGGCATGCTAACACTCTCCTGGGCTTTCTCTTTTCTGGATTCTGTGAGGAGCTTTCCCACCTCAGTGCTTTTGCCCTCCACCTGGAATGCTTTCTTCCTGTTCCACCTTTCCTTCCAGGTCCAGCTGAAACGCTGTCTCCTTTGAGCCTTCCTTGATCGCCCCAAACAGAAACCGTGTCTCCTGCCTCCAAATGTCTATAGTATTTAGTATCTCTATTACTTCTCTGAGGGTTATCACATCAGATCCCCAGTATTGTAGTTACTTATGAATGAATCAAAATTTCCACACTGAACTGAAACCTGAAGGAGAGTTGACTAAGAAACAGTTGAACCTCCCCAAAACAGCATAAAATTATTTGTCATAATATGTATTTATTGCTTAAAGTTCTCTAGAAACACTCAGTTCTTCACATTTCTATTTCTTTTTTTTTTTTGCGGTACGTGGGCCTCTCTCTGTTGTGGCCTCTCCCGTTGCGGAGCACAGGCCCAGCGGCCATGGCTCACGGGCCCAGCCGCTCCATGGCATGTGGGATCTTCCCGGACCGGGGCACGAACCCGTGTCCCCTGCATCGGCAGGCGGACTCTCAACCACTGTGCCACCAGGGAAGCCCCTTCTATTTCTTTTAATAGGTAAATGGCCTGCCTGCAACATACATCTTTTATCCTTATCTGCATGGCCAACTCCTCTTTCTTTAAAATTCAAATTCTGTGCTCCTTTTAATAGCAAGTCTTCTCTAATCTTGCTCCCTTAAATGGAATTAATCATGCCCCTTCTCAACTTGCTCTATATATCTCACACATATATTCATTATTGCATTTATGACACCTTTGTAATTGCTTATATGATTGTTGTAGTGGCCTCCCCTGCTAGGGTAGCCCTCCATGGAGGAAGGCATTATGTCTTACTTTAACTCTGTGCACTCAGCTCTTACTAGAGTACTTAACATATAATAGGGGCCCAACAAGTGCCCACTGAACTAAGAACAGAGTTTGAGGTCAAAAAAAGTCTCAGAAGGGGCTTCCCTGGTGGCGCAGTGGTTGAGAGCCAGCCTGCCGATGCAGGGGACACGGGTTCATGCCCCGGTCCGGGAAGATCCCACATGCCGCGGAGCGGCTGGGCCCTTGAGCCATGGACGCTGAGCCTGCGCGTCCAGAGCCTGTGCTCCGCAACGGGAGAGGCCACAACAGTGAGAGGTCCGCGTACCGCAAAAAAAAAAAAAAAGTCTCAGAAGGAACCCCAGATATACATACTTATTGCCAGGATGACCAGGAACAAATTACTTAACCTCTCTGAGTTGGAAATAATGCCAACTACAATTACAAGACTATGGTGAGGATAAAAAAGATGACACATGTGAAAGAGCTGCACAAAGTGGGGCCCAGGAAATGCCCATTCTCCTCATATTAAACTGACAATTCATTTGTGACCAAATTGTTCATGCTTTTTATGTACTCAAGGGCTTACCACAGCCTTCTAAGCTAATTCGGGACAACATAGTATCTGGAGTAACCCTTTTGTAGAGTTTCTTTGTTACTAATATCTGTTAATGGAGGTGATGATGAAGAAAAAGAAAGATAAGGAGCTGGAGGAGGAGGAGAAAAAGGAAAGCACCCAGTGTACTCAATTTATTCTAATTAAATTACTAACCAGAAGGAGAATGCCCCAGGAAGTCTAATTTATAATGCTGTTTGGTTCTAAATAAAGAGCACCTAACAGGGAGACATGTAAATCTTGTTTCCAAAACACACTTCAAGGATTAGGTCATGTTTGGTCTAATGACCAAACCTCGCTCCCCACCTGGCTCAGAGTTACCAAGGTCACACTGACAGTTTAAAGACATGGCTTCTGGCTGGAGAAAGCTGTAGTGAACTATCATGGGGGTACTGGCACCTTTGCAGAAAGCAGGAAACCAACCACCTGAAATCTACACGTATTAGTAAAGCCAGCCTGTGTTGGCCCAATCAAATCTGGCCCTTTTACAGAACTGAATTCTTCATGGTAGAAGAGCATAGTTTCTCCTCAAATGAAATGCAGACTCATCAGAGAGGTGGTGTTATGTTCTTTTTCAAATCTTTGCAGTGCTATTGCTCCCTAGGCTTAGAGCCACAAAGTAGTGATTGCAGATGATGTAGGAGGGTATCTATCTGGCAACAGCCTGCACTTGTTTCATTTCTCCGCCTGCTATGGAAAAGAGGGAGAGGACCAAGATTTAAAAGCTAATTATTCATTTTGAAACATGATTATTAAGATGAAGAGTGCTCAAGTGCACACTTGAAATTTGGCTGTGTGCTTTTTAAGTGTGTTGTCTTAATATTATCGTGGTCTGAGTAAAGATTAATGCCACCCGACCGCAGCCCTTGTGTGTGTCGTATCCTATCATGGGTGAGTTGTCACTTTCTTCCAGGGTGACCTCTCTTTGATAAGAATTAATAAACTATATTTTAGTTTTCCTTCTTCAGACCCTTCTTTTTGAGTTTCATAGCCCACCAAAGTTGTGCATGACTAGCCCAACACCTGTGAGCTTTTATATTTGCTTTCTTTTAATCCTTCCAGAAGCTCTGTGTGAAAGATATTCTTATAGCAATGTACATATGTGAAAACTGAGGCTCAGAGAAGTCCTGGAATGTGCCCAAAGTCACACAACTTGAAAGCAGTAGTGGCAGAAGTGGAACCCCAATCAAGTAACTTCCCAGCTGCGTATGTTGCTTTAGTTGTGGACACGGAATAATTGTCAATATGAGGAAACAGCTGAACAAAGAGAAGACAATAACTTTTCTATCACAAGCCCAGTTATAATGATTTAACATTCGTTGTGGGCTACATCATATTCCAAAGCAGTAACCACAAACTGAACAAACCTGAAACGGGGCCGATAACATCAGTGGGTTTGCAGTCAATCTCCCTTGCTCTCATCTTCTCCAGAGAAAGAAGACACAACTCACAAATGAACCATCTTTCAGTGCCAGTGGCAGCCTCTCCTCCCGTCTCCCAAGTGTCCATGCACAATTCCCTTAATAAGCATAAATCTTTCCTATGCATGTTACCACTACTTTTTCTTGTCCTGAATTAAATATATTTTGCCCATAAATCCAGGAAGGCTACACCTTGGGCCACCTGAAAATTCCCAGATTTGTGACTATCACTATACGTGTCCTATCCACTCATGAAACCCAGTAAAATATTAGTCACTTCTTTTCATTCCTCCATCACAGGAGGAATTTCTCTGGGGGGCCATTTTCACAAAGAAATAAATATATTTTACCTGTTAGTGAAAGTGACCATGCACATTCAAGGAGCAGGAAAATAAACCACACTGAGGGGGGAGGCTGAGAAACTTTTTTTAATTGGTGAATATTAAATTTTAGAAGGCTGAATTTATACTGTTCTGTGGATAAGGCTGCGTGTCCATCAGACTGGGAGTCCCTAAAGCAGCGATTGAGGGTTTTCCATCCTTCCTGCCACCTCTCACCCTTATGTGACGCAATTTTTACCAACTGAGTTTGGGGCTCTGTCTGTAGATGAGAATTAGACTAGCAGAGAATGGACCTCAAATGCTTTAGCCTGGCACTCAAGGCTCTTGTGATCTGCCCTCGGCCTCCCTTTTTTCTTAATGACAACCCTCCGTTACAAGATTCCAAGTGCCCCAGTGTTTTCAGAACATACTTTGTACTTTCTCATTCTTATTTCTTTTAATTCTTCAAAATGATGCTTCTTCTCTCTTTGCTGACATTCTTACCAATCTTCGTGATCCAGAAAAATTACCACTTCCTCATCTAAATATTTCATAACTCTCCTGGTCAAAATGAAACTGCTTTACTCACAGAACACACCATCATGATATCCATGCCCTGGCTTTGTATTCTGCTGATTATGTTAGGGGAAACACTGACTGAAGCCGCCCGCCCTGGCTAGGCAAGACAGTAGCCACTTGCATGAGTTATCTTACAACAGGGGGTCCTGGTAAGGAACAAGGAGCTAACAAACTACCACCAACAGGAAGAATTCGGGAAGGGTCAAAAGGAGAGAGGAGCTGCCGGTCCATATGTCCTACCAACCTCCTAGAATCCTTCTCTCTGGAATACATCTTGGCTGAGTGATGCGTGTGCCCCCAGGAAGGGCCCTGTGTCAGAACGATTGGCCAGAGACAACCCAGAAACTAACCCGATTCCCATAAAACCCGAGACTGCGAGCCACGTGGCAGAGCAGTCCACCTGGGCTCCCTTACCCTCCTGCTCTTCACCCAGGTGCCCCTTCCCAATAAAGTCTCTTGCTTTGTCAGCATGTGTGTCTCCTCGGACAATTCATTTCTGAGTGTTAGACAAGAGCCCACTCTCGGGCCCTGGAAGGGGTCCCCCTTCCTGCAACAGTTATATGTCTGTTCTCTTCCCTCCTGGAGAACACACTTCACAAGAATAGGAGAGGTGCCCCAGCTACCCCTCTAACAATTAATGCCCCTACCCAGCAGAGCTTTGTATCTAATGGATACCTTAAAATATCTGCAGAAACTGAAATGAGAGAAGTCATTTTATTTTAATGTATGGCAGCATTTCCTCAGGATATTGCTGGTGGCCACTTAATACATACATAAGGGGATAAGAACCCAGTACCAGAATCTGGTTTGTGTGGTCAGCTTGGGAGCACCGAGAGACAGGAGGCATGGGTGAGATCTAGGCTCAGAACAAGGGGAAGAATTAACCCAGACAAGTGCACCTGCATTCCGTAGCAAGCTGTTGGGAGATCCCAGTCCATGTGACTGTGGACGGTGTCATCATGCCTAGGTGGCCTGGCATAGAGTAGCTGCTTAATAAATAAGGTGCCCTCTGTGCTCCCACACAGCCACCCAGTGCTTCTTCATCTCAGAACTCACCACCAAACTGCATTGTAAAGGGTGGCTACTCTGTTCTTCACCACTAGGGACCTAGGTAGGACATGACCATCTACAAACAGGCCTCAGCACCTAGTTCAGGGCTTAGCCCATAACGAGTCCTAGATAAATAGATAAAAGTCTGTTGAATAAATGAAGGAAAAAATGTAAGAAGAAAAGAGGGAAAGACAATAGACATGCACATGGACGTTTTCAATTCAGTTTTTCAGGAAAAGTGGTAGAAATCATGAACTTGGTGGGACAGTGTTCCTGGCTTCACCACAACGCGCCCAGCATTTCCTGTTCAGAAAATGCTAAACTGCCCCTGAGGGGCTTTGCCAGAGTGCTCCTATTGGGTCAACTGGGACATGCTTTGGGAGCAGATGATGAGCCCCACAGTCTGCCTAGGGAGCATGCACGTGTGTGCAGATTTAAAAGAAGCAAAAATATAAATTCTCAAAAACAGTCTTGAGAGATTTGATTCTGTAATTCACATTCAATCCGTTAAAAGAGAAAACTGAGAAGGCCTAGGTTAATTAAGACCACGCAGCAGCTCCCCACATCTCTATACTCTTGCCTACCACTCGTCCCCAACATAGATGGTCCAAGTTTCATTGCCTAAATTCAGATCCAAAAGGATCTAGTCCATTGCTTCAATATATATATTTTTCCTAAATGGCCACCACATACGATTTTACTGTCCCAGCAGTGAGCTTCTGGCATCGTAGTGCTCTGGGGAAGCTGTGCTCATCCAAGTCCTGGCATCTCCTCACAGATGCCTAAATAGTGCCATAGGAATTCTGCAGATGAGATCTGAGTCTTCTAGGAGAGGTTCTGCCACAAAGGCATCCTGGTCAGCACCCAGCTCATCTGGTTAGAACCTTCTAGAGACTGTACACATCAGGGAACAACTTGCAGCACTTGCTGGCTGTGCAGAGAACTCAGAAATGTTAACAGATGGCATGAAAAACACAACCCTGAACAGTCAGCAGGGTGACACTCATTAAGAGTCACCACTGAGTCCACTTCCAGTAAAATCCCATTCCAATGAAATACCACTTTCCCAAAACCATCAATCTGCTTGAACAACAGTGACTACAGGGTACTATAATGCCTGGCCTGAATGAAGCTCTGCAGACAACGAAGACTCTCTCCAAGCCTCAGGGATTTTCCATCCACCATTTCCTCTGGGATAGGTCCTGATCACATCTTCCCTCTAGCCTTCTTTGCCTCTGTAGATGGGACCGGAAGCCACTTAGCACTCGGAATTTCCCTCCCTACCCTGACACTCATCACCCTGCCTTACTTTCCCTCCCCAGCAGAAAGGGTTGGGAGGAGAAGGTAGAGAAGAATGCATGGAGGAACTTGTTATTCTGCAGGTCAGAATTTGTTCCCCAGAGGAAATTTTTTCAAGTATACTCCTAATTTGTTTCTCAAGGAAAATCATTCCCTTCCTCCCTCTCCTCCTTTCCAGTGGAATACAATGACCCCAATGCAGGCTGTAAAACTACATCTACTTGTACTTCAGATGCCATCAGTGAATTAAAATATTGACACATGAAACTAAGGTCAGATGAACACAACCTCAACTCTGGATAATGATTCTTAGGTGGCCAATTCCAGACTGTTGTGCACTCACTGACATAGAAGCCAGAATGTTCCCTTCAGCACTTGTCCCTGCCCCAAGATGCAGAACCCCCAATATTCACGGATTTTCATACCTCCAAGTCTCCTTTCTACAAGGCCTCTTCCACTCTCCCATAAGCACCTCCTGAAGTTCTTCCTACTCATGCTCCAAGACCCAGTAAAAATGTCAGCTCTTCTCGTCAACATTTTATGAAGCCTCAACATTTCATGAAGTCAGCAAGAGTTGCTCTTTCACCTGTGTTCCCATAGCTCTTTGTTACAACATTTAGATTGGGATTTGTCGCATTCTGTCTGTGATTTCTTGCTGCTACAACTCCAATGAAAAGGAATTAAACATTATAGTTAGTGCTTGGCATGGTAAGTGAATTAGATGGCTTAACAAAAGAACAGAACTCTTGAACTGATTTCCTTAATTCACTAACCCATTATCACAGGTGAAGTGAGATATCACATGAGCGAGACACCTGACCCTGTACAGATGAAAGGCTGAAATCCATTAGTTGGATTTTAGCCTGGGATCTAAGAGATCTGGGTTCTAATTTCACTCTGCCATTAACACTTTTCCCCAAGCTCACACCATGTTTAACCTTTGGTTCATCATTTACTTGGTAAATCTTATCAGTAAACTTTGCCTTTGTTACACTGTTGTTTACCAATAGTATCCATGTTTTCATAAATAGTCTACCCTTACAATTTTTTTCTCACTACCAAAGACATTAAGCCAAGAGAACACCCCCAGCTGCCTACAGAAAATAAACTCAGATTTCTTTCATGAACACACATACCTGTGAAGTCATGGCTGCAGAGGAAAGAAGATGTGGCTATGCCGTATAACCTCGGGCAAGTTCCTAAAGCTTGTGAAATAAGCCTAACAGCCATACCTGCCAGGATTGCATGATCACAGGCTACCAGAGCTAAGGTCTGGAAAACATGTAGCAGGAAGTAGCCTCCAAATGTTACCTATTTCTAGTAATTCTGTATGATTATAATCCAGCTGCATCGTGTTTCCTTATTCTTGTTTGTTGATAGTGAATCCCCAACAGATTTTAAACTGGACACTTTCCGTGTCTAAAGGGCTTTTTTCAAAGATTATTTTTATGGTTCCTGTTTTCTTGAGAAGGGTGGGGACAAACACATAGAGATATCTTATTATTTCTGAAAAATGCAGCTGTACTATGATAATCTAAATTTCCTATAGACACATGAGATAAGCAGAAAGTTCTTGCTAAAAATGATCGGTCCAACCAACCATAATGATGTTAATTCTATCCAACTGACAGCAAGGAGATCAAAGGTTAAGTCTGTTCTGGGCTTCACAGTATGATAATGATAATAAACATACCTATTCTTAGTAGCCAAAGTATATATTGCCATTGTAACTGAAACCATCTGACTTTCATTTCTGGTAAGCTAAATGACTTGCAATATATATTCTTGTTTGAAACAATAGATCCTTTAGCTAGTGAAATTCACCTTTGGCCATTGTGAGCCACCTTCTCATTTACAATTTGCCCTAAGGCTTGAGAACATTAACAAATGTAACAAAGGACGTTGAAAAATATCTTCTCCCTTGGCAAGCCCTGGTATTGCCTACCTTCTCCAGCTCTCCACATTTTGTGCACGTTTGAGTTTCACTCAACTTCTCTCTGATGTTTTCATCAATCCTTCCAGGACTGAGAATTTACTACATGCCAGGAACTATAATGAATGCTTTCTACACAGATCAATCTAATTTCTTACCCCAACAGCCCTGTGGTAGGTGTTAGCATCACCCATAGTTTACAGAAGTAGACACTTGCTCCAGGTGACACAGTGGAAACTAAATGATGGATCTCGGATTTGAAACCAGGTCCATGTGTCCAGATGCTACAATCTCAACTGCCACCCTACATTGCCTTGGCTGCCCATAACTTTCTTCACTGCCTCATCTCAGTGCCTGTCACAGTTCATGGTACATATTAGGAACACAATAAATTATGGGATAATAGTTACAATGACAGTCAACATGTAGTATTTACTTGTGCTACACCACATTCTAAGAGCTTTACATGTGTAAACGCATTTAATCTTAACAAGTCTCTGAGGCTCATTTTACAGATGATGAAACTGAGGTTCACAGGGATTAATTTTTCTTTTTCTTTCTTTTCTTTTTTTTTTTTAAATGCCCCGGTCAGGGAAGATCCCACATGCTGCAGAGCGGCTGGGCCCGTGAGCCATGGCCGCTGAGCCTGCGCTCCGCAACAGGAGAGGCCACAACAGTGAGAGGCCTGTGTACCGAGGAAAAAAAAAAAAAAGAATCCACCTGCCAATACAGGGGACATGGGTTTGATCCCTGGTCCAGGAAGATCCCACATGCCGCGGAGCAACTAAGTCTGTGCGCCACAACTACCGAGCCCGCGTGCCACCAACTACTAAAGCCTGCGTGCCTAGAGCCCATGCTCTGCAACGAGAAGCCACGACAATGAGAAACCCGCACACTGCAACGAAGAATAGCCCCAGCTCACTGCAACTAGAGAAAGCCCGCACAGCAACGAATACCCAACACAGCCAAAATTAAAAACAAATAAATTAATTAAAAAAAAAACTTACACAATATTATGAAAACAAAAACAAACAAAAATAATATACAGCCCTCCTTCCTATGTGCATATAGGCTTTAATGAGTCAAAGACGTGAGAAAGTGAGATGCCCTTTTCCCCCCAAAGAATAAACATTTATTTAATTTCTACTGTGTATAAGGTCACATGTGTATTACTTAATGTAATCCTTACAACTATCCTATGAGGTGGGTATTATTATTACCAAAGCGAGGCCCAGACAAACAAAATGAGTTGCTCAAGTTCATGTGTCTGACAAATGACAGTGACAGTATTTAAACCCACATTTGCCCCCAGAGCCTAAAAGCACTCTTTTTACACCATACTGTCTCCAAATAAACCAAATCTGAAAGCAGGACCAAAAAAATGTGATAATGAGTTTTATTTTTCTTACATCAGGTAGACTGTAAGTTCCTTAAAAGTGTTAACTATCAAGTTTCCAAACTAAACTACTTATGCAAGTATTAGTTATTACTATTATAACTTAAGATGACTCATATTGGGACTTTACAAAATAGATACTGTATATCTGAGAAAACTAAGACACAAAAAGATTATTCTAGAGAGTGAATAGAGGCTAACACTTGTAAAAAACAACAACAAAAAATCCCCAAAAACCCTGCAAACGCATAGAGTTTTGTTTTGTCTTTTGAACACTTGCTATGTTCTGGGAACCATGGTAGTCAACAGTCTTGGAGAAATAAGACACAACCTAGCCCTTAAGGAGCTCTTAGCCCAGTGGAGAGAACACACAAAAATAATAATGTGTAAGAACATTGTTCAGGTTCTATGACAGAAGATGTTATGAAGCAGGTCACAAATCAGCACCACGCAAACCATGTGTGACCCACAATCATGTCTTCTTTGACTCTGTGATGTTTTCAGAAATATGAATCAAGGGTTAACAGTTAAAAATTGAGAAATTTCACATCTGTGGCTACCCAAAAAGTGAAAAGTCTAATGACACTGAGTTCTGATTCCTGTTTGTGCACCATCAACTTGAGCCCAGTAGCTGCTACCTCTAAGGGTGGTGTGCACATATTATTTGTATGTAAGGACACATGTTTCTTTAACAATTTACAGGAGAGTTACCTATAGACATTTTCTACCAGGAGCACATTTGCTGTAATATTTCACCTTGGTAACACTGCTCATGTGACCCTAGATAAAGTCACCCACTGACATTTAAGGCGCATACATAAAAATTATCAAGGCAGTATTGACAGGAAGAGAAAGGACTAAGGTACATTAATTGTGTGGGGGGGTGCAGATGGAAAGCAATGATGGGAAGACAGAGAGAATGGTGATAAAATTATACTATCTGACCTCCCTCCCTCCATCTCTCCCTATGCATACACTCCTCAGGACTTCTGCAGAGAGCACGTCCTTCCCCCTGTGGTTTACACCTTGGATTAAGAACAAAGGCAACTGCAAGTACTTGAGACAGCTCCCACCCCAGACTGCGCAGGGCACTGCAGGGCTGCCTCAATGGGGGGTTAAGTCAATCAACTCTACCTTACTTTCCTGCATCAAGACAGGGTACAAAGCATAGTGACCTCCAGCAGGAGGCAGATATGAAGGAGACTGGCAAATCCTCAAGACAGAGTAAATGAATCTTTCATGTAAATGAACACATCAGTGCATGCCCTGACATGTTCATCTCTCATTCTCAAGCCTACTGTGAGGAGGCAATGTTTACATGCCTATGGGACATCTGTATTTCAATATATCTGGACTGAGTTAATTTAAACCGCACTGATAAATGTCTTTGAAGATGGCCTATATTGTCTATGGAGAGAATATTTGCTGTGAAGCATGTCTAAGTGGCCTTCAAAGTCAATACAAACTAAAATGAAGCTCTATATGCAAAAGGCAAGCACTGTTGGGGCTTCCCTGGTGGTGCAGTGGTTAAGAATCCACCTGCCAATACAGGGGACACGGGTTCGAGCCCTGGTCCAGGAAGATCCCACATGCCATGGAACAACCAAGCCCGTGCGCCACAACTACTGAGTCTGCGCTCAAGAGCCCGCAAGCCACAACTACTGAGTCCACGCACCACAGCTCCTAAAGCCTTCGTGCCTAGAGCCCACGCTCCGCTACAAGAGATGCCACAGCAATGAGAAGCCCACACACCACAACAAAGAGTAGCCCCCACTCGCCGCAACTAGAGAAAGCCCACATGCAGCAACGAAGACCCAACACAGCCAAAAATAAAAACAAACAAATACATTTATTTTTTAAAAAAGGCAAGCACTGTCAATTAAAAGCTCACTATATGGTCCCAAAGGCACACCCTCAGCTCTTCCCTTTCTAATCTTTGAATTATCTACCTTGTCAGAAATTTCATGGAAAGGAGACAGACTGGGCCAGTGTGGGAATTAAAAGAAGGGAATGATTATTTCTAAGATACCTATTCTGTGCCTGGCTCTATCAAATGTATCAACACATTTACTAATTTAATCTCCCACCATTAAATGTGACCACATGAGGGGCATATTTTGTCTCTTTATTCACTCACCCCGTACTTGCAGAACAATTCCTGCACATAGGACATGCTTGTTTTGGCTATCATATATTGGTCCTCAGCACCAATCCTTAAACCCCTACCCCAATGCTCTCCACTATATCACAGGGGCTAGAAGCCTGAGAACCCTACTCCCAGAATCTCTTGTTAGCAGGATTACAGTCAATATTGTTTCAATCAGAGTAACTTTCATGAGTTTGGGGATGTGGAAAGGTGGTGGCAGGATGGCACAGAAGTCTGTGGTGCTATGGCTTCTTACAGTTTCCTCAGATTCCACAGTGCACTGTTGGTCTCCAGCTTCAGGGCTGCAAAAAATCTATGGCTCAGGCAATGGCTTCCTGAAATATCCCAGTTTGGGTGTATCCGCCCTTACCCCTGACTATTACTCCTCCAGCCCTTCCAAGAATTTCTAATCACATTAATACCCTAAATTACAACTCTTTTGCTTAAAATACATAAGGTGCTGTCTGTTTTCCTGACCAACTTAATGTTCCATAAAAATTAAACAACTGAGTGAAAAAACAACCAACTCAATGGGCAGTAGTATCCCTACGTGCAGTTGTAGAATTGAAGCTACTAGAGATGAAATAACTTAAGATTACACAGCAACTATTAAATGTCAGAGCTGAGAGCTGAGCCCTAGACTGTCTGATGCCAAAGTGCTTTTGCTTTTTCCATTCAGATGCTGCCCTCAATAGGTATAACGTACCATGTTGCCACCAAAATCTTATTTCAGAGGTTAAGAGCTGCTGTTTTCACTGCTCCTACGGCTAGTGCACTACTGTGGCTAGAAAGCTCACTATAAATTGGAAGGGTACATTAATTCCCAAAGCAAGCTGTCTATTAAATATATATAAGACCCAGTAGGATACCCTGTTAAAAGTGTACATTGTATCTGCCTTATCAGTGCAGATACCGTGTGTGTGTGTGTGTGTGTGTGTGTGTGTGTGTGTGTGTGTGTGTGTGTGTGTGTGGCACCCAGAAGCAGCTTGTAAAGTATTAATTGAGTGAATAAATGAATGAAGGTTCACTGGTTTTGCTTAGCCAGAAGTTCCTTTGCAGATTGTATGCTCTGGTGTCGCTTGGGTCATAAACCACTTGCGGGCTGGTAATTCCATTAACCTTAATGCCTGGATCCCTCCCACTGTTCAGCACTGGGAACAATACCTCCTAGGCTGTTGGTTTTCCTTGAGAAACCTCAGTTGTCAAGAGCATTGTAATTCTGAGGCAGATGGAGATAAGAATCTATACCTACTTTCCAAATGAAACATCCAAATGAAAGACTGAGGCACTGCAAACTATTAACCTACTTCTGTTGTAATGTAATAGAAAACTGCATTGCATTTAGAACCAAACAGATCTGGGTTCTCATACTGACTCCTGTCACTTACTAGACCTGAAATCTTGGGCAAGATGTTTCTGTGACCTCAATATTCTCATTTACATAATAGCAGTCGTGGTATCTCTAGAGCTACTGGAAGGAAGATCTATTACAGACAGAAAGCACCTAGCACAGCATCTGGCCCATGATAATGATTCAGTGAGTGAATATAGTATTGCCATCATCAATACTGAGGAAGGGTCTGTTGATACATAGGCAGGCTGGTCCATATTAGTCCACAAGGCTCTCCAGTTCCAAACTGGCAGCAGTGATGTGAAGGAACACTTAAAAACATGTTTTTCACATTTACAACTGTACTACCTAGAAAGGTTATATAATTGCAAAGAATTGAGTGTATATTATAACTTTTGTAGGTATCATGGTGTCTGGTGACTTTGGGTGGGGGAGAGTGGGAACGGCTGGCACAGAGTGGGTGGAGCAGAATCGTCACACCTCACTTTCCCTTAAAGTAAGACCCAAGATTAGACTTGCTAGAAGATTCTGGGGGTGGACAGGTAGAATTGGGTGCCTTTTGCATGCCTCAAGGTAGTAGTTAAAACTGTAGGAATGAATGAGGTCATGGATAGTTTGGGATTAAATGAGGGAAGACCAAACCACACTTGATCTCAGAAAACTCACAGTAGCAGTCTCTAGCCTGGTGCTTGGCAACAGCAGATTCTCAGTGAATATTTGTTGAATTAGTAAATAAGTATCAGATTGGAAAGTATATCAGTCTTCCTTAAAATGCCTCTGTCCCTCACTTCTTGTATGATCTAGATTCAACTTATCTTTGAAAAGCTAACTGAGAATGTGTACTTCCTGAATATTCCGAGTCTCTCAGTTTGAAAATGTCTTCTGAAAGCCCATCAATCAGCACTGATACGTATTTCTTACTTTACCGAGACCTGGCAGGCACCATGAGTTTTCCCATCCTACTTACATAGTCTAAGCTCCAACTAGACTGAGGACAGAAAACATTTTTTTTATTTAACATAACTTGAAATTCCTCCGTGTCCAGCAGGGTGTTTGGCCACCAAGCTCTCAATAAATAGGGACGTAGTGCTTGATCAATCAACTAGTTTTTAAAGTACTGTCAGAGAAGGAAGAAATAAATGGATTTCTTTGGAACCTTAGAACTGTTGAAAAATAAAATCTGTGCACATAAATGATGTTCAGCTTGGAGAATAAAAGACCTAAGGAACCAGAAAGAGGGCACTGAGCTACTGGTAAAAGTAGAACTGGCGTGCGAGGGAGAATCTTGCATGGAAGAGGCCGGCAGAGTTAGTTCTAAAAGAGAAGAGATGGGCTCCTCTTCATTCCTCACCTGTTCCTGGGTTACCTTCTTATGTCAAGTACTGTGCCCGGCAATCCAGATACAACAATAAATAAAGCACAGTATCAGGTCTTCCGGACTTTATGGTGCAGGAATAAAACAAGGATACAGCTACAACGTAACACACAGCTTGGAGCAAAGGAGGGTACCAAAAGGGGTACACTTGTTAAAGATCAGAATAGCTCTTGGGTGCTCTGTCTCTGCCAAGGATGACCTGAGAGATGTGACAGACATCATGATTTGGGGGTTAAATAAGCTTGAAGAAAGAGAGATAAGAGAGAATTTTAAGACTAAAGAGTTTACCATTTTCTTTTATCTTTTTTAATGCATGTGTTGGTTAAACTACAATAATAAAAATTCAAACCACCTTGTGTCCTAGACAAAAGAAACCCAGACCTAGAGTGCCTTTGTTCAACCATTAGGTAACCTGCCTAAAAGAAAATGAGTACTCTCTATTGCCCTTTTGGCAGTTCTCTGGATATTTTTTAGAGAATGAAGAGTGCATTGCCATAGAAACATGGGTTGGAGTTCTCTTACAGCTGTGTAGATCTTCGGAGTGAAAAAGACAAGGATGGGGCATACACAGGGGTGCATGTGTTGGGAGACAAGTCAAGTACAACTACATTCCACTGGGATTTTTCTCAGGCTTCTGCCAGCTTGACCCACCACCTCCCCCATGATTTTTATAAACATTTATGTGTCATATTCTCTGCTTCATGCTTTCACTAGCACTGCCTTTTAGATCATTGCTAGACCTATGTCATCATCAAAAAGTTCTTTATAGAGAACTGAAATCTCTTGCTTTTAATTCTCCCCCACCCCATGAGACCTACTTCTGCCCTCTGCAATTATATGTTTATAGTCTCTCATCTCTTCAAAAGGCTCTCTTGTTTGAATAATGTTATCAGTGTATTTGCTGTTCTAATTTGTGAACCTAAGCATCCCTGGTTTCTTTAAGTAATCTTTATCAGGTAAGGTTTCCAGACTTCTGTTCTCCAAGTGGTTACCTCTAGGAACAACTTAATTATAACTATCTAAAAAGTGACCCCTGTACACAGCACAAAACTCTCCCATGGGCTGAGAAGAACCGATACCCAAGAGAGGATCATGACTTTCCCAAAGTCACACTGCTGGTTAAGTGGAATGGGCACAATTCAAAGCCAGGGCTTCAGCCTTCTATGCCTGTTCCCATCCAATCTATAAGTATCAATGAAGAATAAAGTCCCTTTCATTCCCTCTCCAACTGGATCTTAACACAATAATCTCATTCCAGCCCCATGTGCCTTACTTTCAATAATCTTCTTCCAAATCCAGACATACACTGGAACTGACCAGGGCAACCTGGGATGTATGGTCACCCTTCTATAATTCCTTAGGCACAGTTGCCTTTTAATAATTAAAGCTGCATGTATTTATAGGAATAAATCAAGAGAATAAAATATAAACAAAACAAATAAAGGAGACTTATTTTAAGAAAAGATTTCTTAAAATAAGCTTTTGTCTTTTTTCTACATTAAAGATGAGATAACCTCTTCTCAGTGCATCCAATGAATTTTCAAGTGCATTTTTCACTTATTTGCCCTTTGAAATGGAATTAATGCCATTTAAAGGTGATACACAAACTCTGTCATCCCTCCTATTACAGCTATCTAAGTATATGACATTCAGGCAGACGTACATTGCTGGAGGATGGTGGACATGGAGCTGGTATAATGTTAATACATTGTCTAATTCACTTGTAAACAGGATTCTGTTTTCATTTCTGTCAGTCCTGAGATTTGGACTGAATTTGTTTCCTAGTCCCCAGGACACAAAGGGGCATATCTAAGTGATCTTTACAAATACTTATCCCGAATGTGAAGTTGACCACATGGCAGTTGGTCCAAAACTGCAACCAACTTGTCCAAAATTTGTAGGGTCTATGCTGGAGAAATTAGTGCTACTTTCTCCAGAAGTAGCTAACTTCCTTCTACTTGGTTCAGGGTCTGCTAAGCATGTGCAGAAATTAAAGAAAGAGGAGGAAGCATGGTCCCTGCCTCCCACTCACTTTACAATCTCCTAAGGAAATGAAGTAAAAAAACAGAATGATGAAACTCAAGCTGAAGTCCATTGAAGAAGAGATTTAAATGGACAGCACTGGTCAGCTCTGGCATCACAGACGTGGTGGGCATTGAAGCAGGGTAGAAGTTTCACAGAAAGAGTGGATGGAGGGCCTTCTGACTCATGCACAGAAACACCCAATTATTAATTTGTACTGTGCTTTTACTTTTTTCAGATCCTGTGCTAGGTTCTGAACACACAGAAAGAAAAGTAAAACACTCCACTGAAGGTTCTGTAACTGAATACTCAATACTTACTATTGGAACCATAATGGTTTGGGAATACATATTCCTTATTTGTAATTTAGTATCAGAAAGTGTATCTACACCACAGAAGGAAACAAATCCCTTTGGGCTCTCTTACATGCACATATTCATGAAATCCTAAGTTCGTGCTGATGAAGAAATTTCATTAAAAAACCCAGCAAATTCCACCTGGTCTGTGAAACAGGTTCTCTAGGGGATATCATGCATGTTTTTACAAATTCAACTCATTGGCTTGCTCCTGGGTGGATAACTAATTATCTAAGAATTCTGAGGGACAAATGGATTCCTTTCTATTGTTAACACATATATTCCCAGAAATTTATGAGAAAAAAATCAGCACTATAAGCAAATTAATATTTCCAATAATAGTATACTACCAAGGAGTGATTTGATTAAAATCTTCTCCTTAATACAATAAAAAGGAAGCAGATTTCCGTTTGTCTTGGCTGCTTCAGTATAATGTGGATCAAAGGCAAGAGTGTTGACTAGATCACCTGCCAAAGCCCCCTTCAGTCTTTCTGTTCCATACTTTTTAGAGGTGTAATTTCTATTGATATAAAATAAGCCCCTGCAAAGGACCAAAAGAGTGTTCACAGGGCTGAAACGTGAAAGTTTTGTAGATTTACATGCAAAAATTAGGTTCCGATAACCATAATTTTTTTTTAAATAGAAGGAAATATTTTTCTTCATATTTTATCTCTATGACAACCAAATAGGTTTGGAAAAATGCTATCTTACACTAATTAAGAACATGGCCTCACAACTTGGCCTTCTATGAATATTAAATGCAAATGTGTGAATTATCTAGTTTCAATTAGGCGGCTGCATTCCTGGCTTTCAGTTATGAGCAAACACTGTTTTGTATATAGAACATGAATTGAGATTTGTTTTTCAGGAATTAGATAAAACTAGGGGAAATGAAAGGGAGCCCACTGCTTGAATCACACACCCTGATGCAGAACTTAGAGGTCTGTACCCACTCATTTACCTTTTCATCCTTCTATCTGACATTATTGAGTGCCTCCTATGAGCCAGTCAATGGGAGGACAAAGAAAAATCTGTCCTTCCTAATGAGCTCCCTCTGGTGATGGCGACCCACGTAAACAGATAATTATGAAACATGCCCAGAACATTTGGGATATAACGAGGAGATGGAACCCACTGGTGGGCGGGTGGGGTGGGAGGGACATCTTCTGGGAAGATACAGACAAACAAACTCATGCTTATTTGTTTAATTATTATTTTATTTATTGTTTATCTATATCCCTACTCATTTTCCCTCTCTTGTATTATTTTGATGTAAATCATTTCACCTGTGAATACATCAATGTGTATCTCTAAAAGATAAGGACCTATTTTTAACATTACCACAATACCATTATCACATCTAAAATATTACCAATAACATCACCAAATAAATATCCAGTTGGTATTCAAATTTCCAATTGTCTCATAAATGTCATGAATTTTTTTTTTTGAAGTTTACCTGGACCCGATAGGTTCATTGATTACAATTAGTTGATTTGCCTTTTAAGTGCTTCCCCTATGTTTCTTTTCTCCTTGTTACTTATTTGTTGAAGAAGTCTGAATTTTAAAGAATGAGTGGCGGATAAGATAAAGGAGAAGGGAGTAGGGAAAGAAGTTTAGAAAAATGGTTGCCAGGAACAAAAAATACTGCAAAGGCATTGAGGTCTTCCTTGCTTTCCTTAAAAATACAAATTCTGTGATCATTTTTATTTCAAAAACATTGCCCAGTATAAACTATCTCCTTACAATGCCCTTCTCCGTGTAGCTAGTAAATTCCTACATCACCTTCAGGGTTAACTCCAGAAATTATTCCCCAACTTCTCAATCTTACATTGTCTCCACCCTGCCTAAAAGGATGTATTATCTGGTGTCTATCAATTAACCATGTTAGATGCCAGGCATGCAAGGATAAATGAAATCAAACCCCTGCCCTCAAGAAACTCACTGGGGGGTATTTTTGGCAAGAACGGAGGTGATGCGATACTCTGGCCCATAAATGTACATTTCCCCATATAATTTAGTGATAGCAAGTATACACTCATTGTTGTGTAAGGCATAATCTGGAAGGCAGTCAGAAAAAGTTAGATTTGCTATAAAATCATTAATAAATAGTCTTGCTCTTTCAGTTTCCATTTAAAGATAGAAAGTTTGACTTTGTCAACAGGCTAAATGCTTAGAATGTATGCTTTCTTGCTTTTTTCTAATGTTGCTATGTTATGCAAAGGTTGTAAGAAGACTAATACTGGAAGATTAGATAATCAAATTATAATGAGTTTAGCTAGTTCCCTATGGCTCACATTTCCACTTTTTATATTGCTGTTGAAGCAACTGAAGCAACAAGCAATATAAAAATGTATTACCCAATCATATTTTTAAATGATGCTCTTGATGATGGAAGGCCCAAGAACACTTTTTCATTCACGTAAAGGCTATCAATATTTCCTTGGGTTTGCAAATTTTGGCCTTTACAAGTAAAAAAAAAATTCATATTCACCATGCCAGCACCTAATACAGAGCCTTGCATATAATGGGCAAGACTGGGTAACACATGGGCTTTCCTGCCACTTTCTAGCTGTGTGATCAAGACTTATATTCTCCTCTCTTCTCACAGTGCTGTTATGAGAGGTAAAGGTAAAGAGGTAATGTGTACAAAGTGGCAATAAACACATGGGAGATTTAGTTATTATTTGTTAAATAGATGAATGAAAAAAAAGTGCATATTCTGCCCTGTCCTTCATTCCTGTCCTATCCAAATTCCTGGCCAATCTTTCCAGACAATCTCAAATAATATCTCCTTTATCACTCTTTAAAAAATTACACAGGGCTGTTTCTAAACATTTTAGGTCTTAATTATACATTGTTTCTGCATCTGAATATTATTCTCCTCCACTGTAGCCACAAGTTTTTTAAAAATAAGATGGGTCTTATACAGAAGCGATGTCACAATATTTAACAACTGGCTGTGCCAGGCGTTAACTCTTTAGTTAATCTTTAGTTAACCAATTAGCTCTGTGAAAGGCCTGGGAAAGCAACTGGAGTTGGGGGTGATACAAAGCAGTTGGGAAGGGGGAGGGCAAAGGAAACCTGTGAAAGGAAACCTCAAAACTAAACAAAGAAGAGTTTATCTGGTTTGTGCTATAGGAAGTAAAGTTGTGTCACGGGATAATGGCACCTTTTAATTCTGGGATGACATATGTGCTTTTAAATCAACATTATCCATCACCCTTCCACTATTTTTAGTTGCTTCTATCTCTGCACTGAAGAGCTGTCTAATTTGAAGAAGAAACCAGTGCCCTGGGGAGCATTTCCTACATGATCACTGCTGCCTTCTCTCACTCAAGCATGTTTTCTGAGTAAGTCTCTGGTTCCTCACTGACACAGCTGGGCTGTGACCAGTGCCATGCTTGGCTTCATGTTTTCTGAACAGATTTGTTGCACCAGAAGCAAATGGCAAGAGAAAATATACTTTGCTTCCATTTGTTGACATTATTGAGTGTTCTTTGGGAAGAAGGTAGATGAATGCGTATCTAGCACCACACTCATTAGGTAGGTAGGTTGATAGCATTTAATGACCTTCATGAATAAAAAAATAATATGCTATGATTGCATTTAGATGCCACAAAATTGTGAACAGTATGAGCAGACTTCCTACGGAAAGTAAATAATAGTCTTGTCACTTCTTCTATGCTGCAAAACTGGAAAAACAATCCAAAACACAGCTAATTTAATTTGGAGTCAAGAGTTTTAATAGAAACTGTTACCAAGCCCACCCAGTACAATTTTATCCAGGAAGTATTTTACTTTTTCAATGGAAAGGAAAAGTGAGTACTGCCTAAGGCTGAAGAACTAAAGAACAGATAAATTATATAAACTGTGAATCACACAGACACCAAAGTTTAATCTAATTTTGCTATAGAGCATTGATATTTGGCTAACAAATATTTTATTCTAGTCTATCTCATTCTCAATGTGATATATACTACACAATTAGCAAGTAAGCACATCTATTCAATGGTAGCCTCATTTGTCTTATACCTTTTTTGTTTTTGTTTTTCTTTGTCTTATACTATTTTTTAGCATCAGAAATTTCATGACATCACAATCTAAATACATTTGAGGCATTGAGTGAATCATTAAACTTCTTTTTTTTTTTTCATTAAACTTCTTGAATAGGTTTCACAGAAGCAAAAAAGGATGACAATGGTATTGTCTAGCACTAAAATTCTATAATTTTGAACCAGCGAACAGAAATTTTAAGGTTCATATTGAATTGACTCCATATCTGTACTCACACTGTAAAATAAAAAGATAAAGACATGACTGGTTTAGCTTAAAACCCAAATGCTATCATCCAATAGCAGGTTTTGGTGAAACATACATTAGGTTTTCTGTTAATTACACCACTAGTCAGGTGGCTTCTGGCTGGTAACTTCTGCAATAGTGCCAATGTGAAGATAAATAGAGAGTTAAACAATTACCTGGTTAGTTTTTGTGGCTGCAAAAAGCTTTTTTTCTCTGCCTCAAAGCCTTTCCCTCTTTCTTATCTTTTGGCAAACTCCTACTCATTGTAGGGTGAGTCAGTATTTAAAGGCATGCACCATAGTATGCTTGGCCTTCTTTCCATTCTGTTATATACTAATTCTAGTGGACATTTGTACACTGTGCGTTGTACATATAGCAAGTTGAAGACCACAGCATCCATCCCATCACCACCACCACCCTTTCCTTTTTTTTTTTTTTGGCCACTCTGCGAGGCTTTCAGGATCTTAGTTCCTCAACCAGTGATTGAACCCCGGGCTCCCGCAGTGAAAGCGCAGAGTCCTAACCAGTGGACCGTCATAGAATTCCCCACTATCTCTTCCTAACAGTAACAGCTGCCAGACTTTGTTTACGGGTTCATAAGGTTATGGGGAGGCTGTCTTTATCCTGTCTAAGCTTCAGAATGGGCTGGTGATTTGGCTTTATGTTCAAGGGTAAGCCAGTACGTTTAAAAGTGAATTTCAAGGACCATTCTCAAAGCCATTGCTTTCTGGCTGGATATGACTAAGAAAATAAGTTGTCCATGAGCGACTGACAATCATTCTGGGACCATGAGGGCAGTTAGTGTTAGGATACAGCTAATACCAAAACAGGCAGCATGCCAAAACTAAAAGAAACAGATTTCTTGACAAAAGAAATCGGTGTGCCACAGGATCAGACCTCTGAAGCTGGCTTCACTGCCGTACTTTTAAGTTACAATCACCAATACATTTTCTTTATTGATCAAGCCAGTTCCTTGCAATAGAAAGCAATCTCACCTGCCCCTGTTAGGGCACAGTGGGGATCACTCTGTGTTAGAACTGTGGGCTCACGTGTCCATTTCTCTTGGATTTCAAATGCGTTGAATCAAATGCGTTGATTCAAGGATGATGAGTGTTCATTTTTTAAATCTCAGCACCTAGCAGAACATCTGGCACTAGTCTATGCTTAATAAATGATTCATAATAGACAAATAAACAAGCAAACAAGCATATGAAGTAATAAGCTAATCGGAATTATTCCAGCCAGAAAATATCTTTCCCAAGTATTTTATATTTAAAAAAATTTTGACAGGAGTCCTCCTATCGAGTTAGATATCCATAACATATCCATAACCATTTCCTATTCTAATTCAATTCTCTAAAAATGTTTCTTCTCCTTTTTCCTCTTAATTACATAAATAATGCATGCACATTATAAAAGTTCAAATGATACATAAAACATAAAAAAGAAAGTAAAAGTCGATGGGACTACCACCAGCCAAGGCATACACTATGAAAAGTTTTCAATTCAGAGGTTAAATGATAAATTTTGTTTTGTCCTGTTTCTGCTTGCCAAGTGTGGCACACACCTTAGTCATCACAGAGTCATCAGTTTAACTGCTGTATTTTCAGACTGGGGGAACGTTTGATATAGGCACACTATGTGCTAAGTTTTAACTGTGCCAGATGCTTTCATGTGGATGAGGGAATAGCTATTTACTGGGACATGAGTTACCGCATTTATGTTTTCCCAACAGCCTTGAGACAGGAATTACTTTACTTGCTTTATAGCTAAGGAAAGCAAGGTTGCAAGATTTGGTAGTAGAAAATATGTCCCAAGATGCATTCTACCTTTTCATCTAGAAAACTACTTTATGAAGGCGAGAGTAAAAGAAACAAAAACAAAACAAACAGACAAAAAAATCACTCTGGTAACTGCATAATAGCTTTCATTGCATTAAGAACAAAACGAAACAGGGCTTCCCTGGTGCGCAGTGGTTGAGAGTCTGCCTGCTGATGCAGGGGACACGGGTTCGTGCCCCGGTCCGGGAAGATCCCACATGCCGCGGAGCGGCTGGGCCCGTGAGCCATGGCCGCTGAGCCTGCGCGTCCGGAGCCTGTGCTCCGCAACGGGAGAGGCCACAACAGTGAGAGGCCCGCGTACCGCCAAAAAAAAAAAAAAAAAAAAAGCCCTCAAGATTCTTAATAATTACAGGGATTTTGCTGCCTGGAACTCCTGGACTGCTAGTTCTCCTCACGTGGGTCTTTGTCTCCAATACAACAGAAGATGGAAAGAAGCCACCTTCTGGGAGAATAAGACGCTGGGCAGAAGAAAGGGCTGTAATAGTGATAGAAGCCCACACAAAGCCATTGATCATCACCTCTGCTTTTCATACCAGCCTGTAGGGCAGGGTTCCACAGAGTTCCTTCAGGCAGCCTTCATCAGCCCCAGCACCAAGGGTTACAACAGCAATTTAAAACTAGAGATAAGAAAAGGGCACCTTAAATTACCATTGGACTCTCTGAGCAACTACATTTTCAAATGGCATAAAGGACAAATGACAGCGTTTTAATCCAATTGACCCTAAAGTCACCTTCCAAAGTCAGTCTATGCCTCTGAACTAGAAACAAGACCAGTATCTAGCCTTGATGGATCAGGTTGCTGTCAATTCCAAAATGGAACTTAAAAAGCTTTTAGTCTGAGATCTTCATAGCTTTGACCACCTTCTTGTTCAAGTGATTTCCTTTGGTTTAATGGGGAAAAGGTCAAAAGCAAAAACAAAAGCCCCACAAAACCAACCCACTGGAATTTTAGCTTCATTACTCTGAAGTACAGGTAAACATTCTTCAGTGCAGAGTAGGGCTGTGCCTAACATTTTGGGGGCCCAAGGTAAGAACACAAATAGAGGCCCCCAGACCTGGGCCAGCCCCTCTTCTCTTCCATAGTTCCTTCCTGCACCGCAAAAGGCCTTTCATGCAGATGTGTGGATATTCCAACTCACAAGTCCAAGCTATGATCAACAAAGTCCCATTCCCTGGCCTCACCCCTAACCCCATGCAAATAGCAACCCCTTGGATTTCCTCATGCCCCGGGGTGGGCACAGAGTACAACCCTTGGAAGTGGGCTCAGGATTGTCTGGGGAAGAAATTCTGGGATCCTGTTTACCCTGAATGTGGTCTAGAAAGCAAGCTCCAAATGGGCCCATCCTCTTGGCCCAGAGACTCCTCTAAAGCCAGAGGAATGCTGCCCAGGTGAAAGGACAATGCTAATTCAGGGTAACGTTTAGATCTTATCTTGAATTTGGCAGATTTATGACCTTTTAAAATTTCATGCTTTTTAATACTAAATTTTATACTTCGGTGAGAATTGTAAAGATAACTCAGGAAAAAGTGATCTTGATTGGCACAGACCAAAAATGAGAGCAATGAAAGTCTCCTACTTCATTTTTTTATACTCCCTAAACTCTGATAGAGGTTAAATATGTGGGGAGAAGAATCAAGGCAACTATAGGGCCAAGATTCCAAAATGGAGCCATGTAGAGCTGGGCAAATCCTATTGAATCATTCCACCATGGTGGTTACAGTATAGATTCTAGAATCAGACAGGTTTGAGTTCAGATTCTAGCACTGCCATATGCCAATTTAAATTAGTAGTATTTAAATAAACTTCTCTCTAATCTCGTTTCCTAATTTGATAATGAGAAGCAAAATAGCACCTACCGGGTAGGGTTGTAATGAGGAGTAAATGAGAAAATGTGGGTAAAACAGACAGTACAGTGCCTGGGGCATAATAAATGATATTTATAATTAGGTACTTTAATGCAATGTCAGGGCTGGAATTATGGCCTATTCATTGTTTAGCAAATAACTTAGAAGGCTATGAAATATTATTTGGTATCAGTTTATCTCCATGCTCCCCATTTGACATCAAGTTTATTCTTTAAATAATTATGTAGACATCAGATACCATTCTAAGAATTAGTGAAATGTGAACTGAAAGGTAATCATTCTGTGTTTACTAGGTTTCCAAAATAAAAACAAAAACAAAATCATCTGACAGAAGTGTATCTTGCTAACAAGAAAATTTTTTATAATCTTCCTATTTAATGTGCGTATTTCTTTCAAAACCAACATCAAAATGAGCTAATATATTTTACAAAATTCAACTTCTAACCATAATGACTACCTTTTACTGGGTCCCCTTTGTGCCAATCAGTGCACCATTGGTTATACATACATACATCATCTATCTGGTGTAATCTTCCTAACTTCCCCTCCCCAATTTTACAGATAAGGAGAGTGAGGTGGGGACCATGGAGACACAAAGCCCCTGCCCTTTCCATCTGCTGACTGCTGAAGCCAGGTCTTAGAACAGCTCCTGTAAACCTCGCCCCCTTCTACCCCCGCCAACCTCTCTCAAAGAAAATCATATGTGTCATATAGGTAAAATGTTCATGCCTCTTTGGCTTATAACCCTTTTTTAAGAGACATGCTTTTTGGTGTGTACGTGTTCTCTTGTCACAGTTCGTATTTGTCTTGCTGTAAATTTAACTGAGAATAACTCATGCTAAATTTTCTTTTGTTGCTATTGAAAGAGCTTATTCTTGGTGGGTGGAGAAGATGGAAGATGGAAAAACCACCACCAAATGAGAAGAAACTCAGTTTATGGAAATTAGTGCATTGGCTTATTTCTCCATAAAACCACACTGAATCAAGACCCAGGTACTGCTGCAAAATAAACCAGGGGCTCTAGCAGGAGATTTTTTTAAATGTAGTACAGTAAAATTCAACGTGCAATACATCGCAAAGGTACTTTACAACTGTATTGTTCTTGGCATTAAGATATATTAACACTTTTAGGAACCTTCAGCTGTGTGTCCTGAGCTTTACAAGCATCACGTGCTGACCAGACCATCAAACGCAGATGTTGGTTTATACCTGCAATGGTTTGCTGAATTTCCTATCTTAATAATTACTGCTGTAGCCCGGAGGCTTTGAGCTGAACGCAAGACAAAAAGACATTTTACAGACCCCTTGTGGGGCAGCCAGTTTGTAGATCAGAAACCAAGTCTCAGGTTACACACCCCTAAGTGCCAACCATAATACATCACTCCTCTGCTCTTTAAGCAGAACTTATTCAGAGAAATGGAAAATATGGAAAAGCTATTTACGGACAAAAGAAGAATGCCTGGAAAATGTGTTCCTGAAAAAAAAGATACATTCCATATTCCAAATTTGCCAAGTTTTGGTGCAATCAGAAAGTGTACTAGGAAAGAAGAAACAACTTTATTGGAAGTATAGTGGTACTGATGACCAAAATATTTATCAAGAAAAAGCAAATAGCAAGCTGGTGGGGGGAAAAAATGCATATTTTTTTCAAGGAGATGTTAAAACGAGTTGCTTTCCTTGAGGATAAAGAGGATGTTCTTGTCAGATCTACAGACTGCACATCTAAAGAAAAAGTGCAATTATGCATAAAGTAAACGCTTTGGACAGACAGTTATGGGTTCAGAAGACAGTAGCTCCTTGCCAGTGAAATAAAGCAAATGTCAACAAGCCAGACACACTTGAAACATTCAGAAAAATGTCTTGCTATTCCTTTCCATACATAATATGCCATATGACACCACAGTTAAATCTGCTACTGCAAAAAAAAAAAAAAAAGTACGTCAATCTGTTGGTTTCCATGAGATTTGGACAGAGGCAAACAACACGGCAGAAAGGAGTCCAGGAAGGTACAGCTTTCGCTTCTTTCCTTCTGAGGAGGAAATGACTTCCTACAGCTAGCTGATCAGGAGTTAGCGCTCACTCTGCTTGGAGCCAGGACCTGGAGCATACCCAGATGTGGACCAAAACACAGCTTCAGGTAATTATTAACAGGAATAGGAAACTAGAGAAAACAGCCCCAAGTTACGCAAATACAACTGCCATGCTTTCTGCATTTGTCTGTCCTGCGGGTGGGATGTACAGCTCTTTCCATAACGATCCAGTCTTTTCTTTTCCTCCTTCTCCCACACCACCAACAGGCATGCCAAATGCAAATCTGCTCACATTCTGATCCCATTCCGGCAAAACGCAGGGACTACCACCATACCGAGTCTCACAATAATCTCCACAATGACAATTATTCAGAGTCCCTCAGTTCTGTTCACACAAAAGATTACAATTTGAATCTTGCCTTGCATAGGTTCAGCTCTGTCGGAGCTGGTTACCAGGCAAACAGTCTGTTTTAGAATTTACCGATTGCTGGGGAGGGTAAGCTGGGGGGTGGGGATGGACAAACCGCCCTGTACATACCTCCTTTTGGCAGCTAGGAAAAACAATTTCGTGACAAAGAGACTTGTTCTTTTCAAAGCTCACCCAACAGATGAAACTGACAGAATGAAACCAGAGAAACTTTAGCAACCAAAGAAAGCAGCCTTCCAAGGATCAAGGTGAATAATTGATTTGTCGGCTTTTGTTTCATCTTTTAAGCTATTTTGCTCATTTAATAGAATTGTGGAATTTGTCAGAAGCCCAAACACTGACACACACTTCTGACAGCAAGTGCATATTCCAAACTACAGATTCATTTGCCAAGCTTATTCAACAACGATTAGCTGCAAAGCCAGGGAACTTACCGAGCACAAAATTATTGGAACAAAGCAGGGAGGAGGCAGGAGGCACCAAAGGCAGCTTCTCCGTCTCCTTGGTGCCAGGTTCTCCTGTCTGCCGTCCAGTTCACACTTGCCTTTATAACTAAGACTCCGGCAGAACTCACTAGCAAAACCTGATGAATTATAAAACAGCCCCTCCTAGGCTCTCATACTTTACATCACAGGGGGTGACCATGCAGCGTCTTCTCTCCCTGGGTACATATATTTCCTTGTAACTCATCCTGATAAATATATCAGCCTGAGAAGCAGTGACAGTAATCGGTGTTTGGGATGTACCAGCATTAACCAATAAGACGCTTTCCCACCATCAGTACCACACCCCATCCTCCACTTGTGTTCCCCCACACCTTGTTAAGGTGGATCCACCCAACCCAGTGGGGGGTAGGCAAAGATGGCAAAACGTGGATGAAAGCCCCTGAGTCTCCAACGCACACATAGCGAGGCATACTACTCAGGTTTAATTCTCATTAATAATTCTGTAAAGATCAGCCCTCATATTTGCATAGCCTGTCACAGTGTACCAAACACTTCACTCTCCCTGAGCCCCTCAGCAACCAGGAAAGGTTCAGCAGTGCTACAGTATAAATGAGCCACCCGAGAAGTTAAGTGACTTTGTCCAATGTTCACAGAAATGGAGGATGCAAGGAGCCCTAGAGGTTCGGGAGTTCAACCCGCTAGCTGTGCAGATGAGGAACCCGTAGAGAGAGAGACAAAATGACCTGCACAGGTCACAGTTTCCAAATACGATTTGAGCTTGACCCCAAACCCCAGGTCTTCTGATGTCAAAACAGTGTCTTTCTATCCTATCCTACTGTGCTACCTCTAGAGCAAGGAAGCCCTGAAAATCGAGACATGCAGATTATCAGGAACAGTACCATTGATTGGCCAGAAATCATTAACAGGCAGGTAGCATGGAGGAGCAGTGCCTGAGCTTTTTGTTTCCTCTCTGACAAGGTCAATATAACCTCTTTAGGTTCACTGAATATCAACACTAGAAATCATGTTTTTGATGATAATAGCTATTATTGGGCACTTCTCATATGCCAGGCAGTGTTTTAGGTGCTCAGCCTCATTTAGTCTTTATTTAATCTTCAAAACATTCCTACGAGGTAGGTATTAGCATAAACAACATATTGCAGATGAAAAAACTGAGATTCATAGAGGTTAACACATCCAAATAGGATCCCAGCTGCTAAGTGGCAGGGCTGGAATCAACTCCAGGCAACCTGGTTTCAGAGCCCACACTCTTAAACGTATCATCCTATCCCAAGCAGTGTTTCACATTCAACTGTAGGGGCAGATGAGCGATGCAAGCAGATTTATTTACTATGGCCTTTTGTAGAAATTACAGGAAGAGCACAGGTTTAGGAACCAAACAGCCTTGTGTTTAAACCCTAGCCTTGTCACTGATTTACAGTAACATGGGTTGCTTTATCTATAAAATGGGCATGATAATTTTTACCTTGCAAGATTAAGTACATCAAGAAAATGTAGTGCCTGGTTTATAATGCATACTCCCAAAACTACTGGCTATTATTCTTACCACACTTCTTTCTGGAAAATGGATTTCTGCCTCACCTTCTCCTTAAAGTGTCTTTTTCCATGTCAACTACTATTTGCCAAGGATTCTGCTAAGACTGTGAATCTGCCAGCCGGTGGAAAAAGGGAAACAACCCCAGAGAGGTCTATCACCCAGACTGAAGAACATCACCAGGAATATGGGGACTTTCTGCCAGAGAATGGCAGGCCCGGGGGCTCTGCTCGAGGCTGCCTGTTCAGGTCCCCAGCTCTCCACTTCTGCTGTTAGTCAAATGAACTCACCAGCCCAGGAAAGCATACTTAACAGCTTGTTGGCTATCCACAGTGAGACTAACTTGGCTTCCTTCACCTGTTTCAAACAAGCGCCTGCCACATAACAACAATGAAATTTTGCACACAGCTGCCTACTGCCACTAAGTCAAGGTGTGCCAAGCAAGGAAACAGGTACTCTGTCTCAAAAGTTCCACCGCAAACTCCTGTCCTAACTCAATATAAACCAGGATTTGGCCACCTGACAGGTTCCAACCAGGTGAGTTCATCCATATAAGAGACTGCTATCTCCAAGGTATGCAATCAATGTTCCTTGAGAGACATCAGCAGTAGCCCTCTGTGGGACAAGGTGATGCTATAATTTTCCAGGCTATGCAGGATTAAGTATGAGAGACTTTCTTAGCTCTGTGTTTCTAGAGAATGACCGAGTGGGCAACTTAATTTGTTCACATATGGACTACTTTCTCCTTGTTTATTTTTTCCTCTAAGCATCTTACTAGGGGATATGGAATATATGTAGATGAGGTGCCCCCTCTTTCATGACCGTAACACTAGACACTGTAGAAGCAGAGGTATGCAACATAATTAGAGGGTCGGGGAAGAGGGACTTGAGTTTCTAAACTGGTAAGAAAAGCCAGGTGTAAACACTGTGTGTAGCAAAGAGTAAATAATAAATAACTGATTACAAGATAAAGGGTTACTTCCAATATCAGTATGTGGGTTATCCACGTATGGCTTGATGTGGCTTGGTCTACTCTAAGTCCTTCCATGACTTCCAGCTTCTTGATCTACCATGATCCCCCAAAATTCCCTTCAGAGCCATTCTCCCCCTGCTGCCTGGCTATTCCACCATTATGAAACACCCCATGAAAAATTATTGTGGATGAGTCTTCATATAGTTTTTGTATTATAACACACTGTTCTGTCCCCATCAAGGATCATCATAACACATATTCTGTCATAATTACCACCTCACGCCACCAATTGCTCCCAGACGTAATGAACTATGTGGAGCCTGGAAGCTGCACCAGTACTTTGCTTATATTAGTGACAGTGCTGGTATTTACTGACACTTATTATGGGCTGGCAATGTGTTAAAACTTTACTTGCATCTCTCATTCAACCCTCACAACATTTTTTTTAATAGATTTATTTATTTATTTATTTGTGGGCTGTCTCTAGTTGCGGCAAGCGGGGCTACTCTTCGTTGCGGTGTGCAGGCTTCTCATTGCCGTGGCTTCTCTTGTTGCGGAGCACGGGCTCTAGGCGCGTGGGCTTCAGTAGTTGTGGCTCGCGGGCTGTAGAGCACAGGCTCAGTAGTTGTGGTGCACGGGCTTGGCTGCTCCGTGGCATGTGGGATCTTCCCAGACCAAGGCTCAAACTCTGCACCGTGTCCCCTGCACTGGCAGGCAAGTTCTTAACCACTGCACCACCAGGGAAGCCCTCAACCCTCATGACATTTTGAAGTGAGCTGTACTATTATCTCTACTTTGTAGATGAGGACTCGGTGACTAGAGAGGTTAGCTGACTGGCACAATCAGAAAAATGACTGAAGTTCTAAGACTGCAGAGCCCACTCTCTTAACTATTATATTCACTGCTTCTAAGAAATTGAGATAACAGAGAACAAAAAATGTAAGTGTCCACTCTCGGTGTTTTTACCTCTTCACATCCCATTCTCGCCTTAACTGACTTCAGTCAGGTTTCACCTTCACCATTCCACTAGAGTTGCTTTTATTAAGGTAAATAATGACATGTTCACCAACAAAAGCAATGGCCAGAGTGGAGTCCTCAGTTTACTCAATCTCTCCACAGCTCTTTGACACAATGACTTATATCTTCCTCGAGTCAACCACTTTTTAAACTTGGTTCCTGAGACCCCCCCCCCGGTTTCCCTCCTACCTCACTAATTCATCCTTCTCAGTCTCCTTTGCTGAGTCCTTCTCCACTTCCTGATCTTTCAAGTTTCTTGTGTCCCAGGGCTC
Source organism: Pseudorca crassidens (assembly GCF_039906515.1). Taxonomy (NCBI): domain Eukaryota; kingdom Metazoa; phylum Chordata; class Mammalia; order Artiodactyla; family Delphinidae; genus Pseudorca; species Pseudorca crassidens. The sequence goes on from NC_090304.1 coordinate 61,638,614, forward strand.
ATCATTAGACCTTTCTCATTATACTCACTCCCTAGGCCACAACAACCAGTATCAAGGCTTACATGCCATCTATGGATTAAAGACTACCACATGTAGATCTCTAGTCCTAGCCTGTGCCCTGAATGCCAGACTTTCATATCCAGCTGCATCCCACATCTGAGCATCTCCATTTGACCATCAAAACTAAACCTGTGGTCCCCACACCCTTCCCATATTTACTGTACTCCTAATATATACCATTTCAAAAAATGGCATAATTGTTCACCAAGTTGCTCTGGTCAAAAACCTGGGAGTCATTCTTGGCTCTTTAAAAAAAAATCTTATATCCCACATCTTATTCATCAGCAACTGCTGTTAATTCTGTCTTCAAAATATATCCCCAATCTTTTCTCCATCTCCACCTCTGCTCCCCACTCTATATCACAATAATCTCTCACATGGATTTCTGCCCTCACCTAATTCGTTTCCTTCCTTTGACTACTGCCTTGCTACAAATCACTGACTACATAGCAAGCAGGTTCTCTTAAAACAAAAATCAGACCCCATCACTCCCTACTCAGTTCCATTCTGTGGCTCCCCTTTCACTTAGGATTTACTCCTTCACTACAGTCAGGATTCTGCTCACATGTCTCCTCATGCAAGATCTAACCCCCTGACATCCTGTGTAGAACATCATCTTCTATCCCTCCATTATTCTCTACTCTCTTAATGGACTTTGTTTTTATTTATAATACTTATCTCTACTTAAATTTATATTATATATTTATTTGTTTATTTTATTAACTTTTGCTTCCCTCCACTGGAATGTAAAACCAGGGGCCTTGTCTAGTTCATTCATGGCTGAGTCTCCAGCACTAGAACAGAGTCAGCCACATAACACATATTTTAAATATTTATTAAGTAAATGTGTTCAAAGTCACATCTTCACTACTTTTTTTTTTAAGATTTATTCATTTTATATTTTATTATTGCTGCGTTGGGTCTTTGTTGCTGCACACGGGCTTTCTCTAGTTGCAGCGAGCGGGGGCTACTCTTCGTTGCAGTGTGTGAGCTTCACATCGCAGTGGCTTCTCTTGTTGCAGAGCACGGGCTCTAGGTGCGCGGGCTTCAGTAGTTGTAGCACACGGGCTTCAGTAGTTGCGGCTCACGGGTTCTAGAGCGTAGGCTCAGTAGTTGTGGTGCACAGGCTTAGTTGCTCCACGACATGTGGGATCTTCCCGGACCAGGGCTTGAACCCGTGGTCCCCTGCATTGGCAGGCGGATTCTTAACCACTGCGCCACCAGGGAAGTCCTTCACTACTTCTTAGTTATATATCCTTGCATAAATTACTTACTGTCCCTAAGTCATAAATTCCTCAAAGGGCCACCAGGGAAGCCCTTTACTGTATTTTTAATGTATTCAACCTCTCCTGAATGACTCTGATACAAGAATTCCATGAGTTTAGTTAGTGTTATGGGTTAACCTGTATTTCCCCCCCACAAACTCATATGTTGAAGTCTTAACCCCCCAATACCTCAGAATGTGACCTTATTTGGAAACAGAATTGTCTGAGGTGTCATTAGTTAAGAAGTCATACTGGAGTATGGTGGGTCCCTAATCCAATGTGACTGACTGGTGTCCTTATAAAAGGGGGTCATTGGGACACAGATATGCAACAGGGAGAAAGGCATGAAAAGACTGGAGATATGCTGCCAAAAGCCAAGGAACTACCAGAAGCTAGGACAGAGGTCTGAAACAGATCATTCCCTAGCACCATCAGGTGTAGCATGGCCCTGCAGACACTTGGATTTCAGACTTCTGGGCTCCATAACTGTGAGACAAAAAATTTCTGGTGTTCTAAGCAACCTAGTTTGTGGTACTTTGTTATGGCAACCCTAGGAGATTAATACGGTCAGATATTATCCTCATCTGACACATGAAGAAATTGCAGCTCAGAAAAGTTGAATAACTTGCCCCAAGTTTCACAGCTAGTAATCAAGTAGGGCCTGGATTTAAATTGAGAGCCGTGTGACTTTAAAGCCTGCTCATAGCAGTAGCAGTGGTTCTTACAGGCTGGTCCCCAACCCCTGTTGGTCTAGAAAGAATGAGAAAAGTAAATAGAATGCAGTGATTTTTCAAGATAAAATGACCTTTCTTTATTATGAGATTATGTCTTTTCTACTCTGTTTTTTCTTATTGTTTTTGCTGTTAAAAGTTGTCTTTTTATTTCTGAAATGATGATGAAAATAGATCGTGGGTTTTTTGTCTTTTTTTTAATGTCCTTCATTTTATTGGCAAGATAAAAATTTGGCAACTCTGTTGGCCTATAAAAGTTTGTTCTGAAGCGTTTCTGGTCTATGAAATGTAAAAATCTGGGAACAACTGTTCAAATGCTGTCCTTTTCCAGCAAGCAAGAAAACCCTTCATATGTAGCCATATTTGGTGATAGGAAGAAGAAAGCTTTTCTCCCAATCAGCTGAAAAGGTCCCTCCCTGCTCATATATAAACTGTTTGTGCTAATGGTCATAAACTCTCATCTATTACCAACAAATTAATTTGGTATAATGCTATGCAACAAATTTGTGTAAGAATTTAACACTATTCATTCATAACTGAATTCAACAAAATTCAGACTTTTTCTTAGTCTTGCCCTCTCCTTCTTCCTTCTTAGTGAAGATTTTCTATTTCACTAAATTCTTGACTTGCTTTTGACTTGATCCATTTTCTTTTGGGTTCAGGACCTGTGGATTTGTGCAAACGTCTGAGGATTAAATGAGATCACCTCGGTTAAATATCTGGAATATTGCAAAAGCTTTCAGTAAATGCTAGTTCCCTTTAAAGAAAGAGGTAAAGCTTTATGCATCCAGCAGGGAAATAGCTTTAGGACCAAAGAAGATTTAGAGCAACTGAATGACTTGGCAAGATGGGCCAACATGAAGAGTGTTAATGAACTCTATCCTTTTGTTGAGCTTTCAGTGATCATGAGATAGTTTACAGAAATTGTGGCCATCTATTTTTATGAACTCATGTTCATGACTAGGTGTGGGCTTATATATATGCTCATATAAACATAGAGAGAAACTGGAATATACTGATAAATCATATACATCACTAATATAAATTTGATTGGTGTGAGAGTAGGTACCCTCTTCAGAAGGAGAAACCCAGAAAGAAAAAGCCTTCATACATATAAAAGTTTACTTCCTTTGTTTTACCATTATCTGGTCCCCTATAATCTAATTCATGTCCACCAATTTGCCCTATCCTGGGAAACCTTAATAAAGACAAACTTCAACCCATCTCTTTGCCGAAGTTATCTCAGACTGCACATCAATGATGGAGGAATTTCTTCATTCCATAAATATTCATGGAGGGTCTGTTATGTCTCAGGCACCTTATTACCATGTTGGATGGCAGGAGGTCAATACAATCAAGGTCAGATTTTCTGTCCCCTAAGGGGCTTTCAGTCCAGGGAGTAACAAGCAGATAACAACTAACTACACAGCTAGCATATTTTATAAGGACTCATTAGGGTGCTATAGATACCTAGAGGAAGGGCATCTCACCTAGTCTGGGAGGTGAAGTCAAGAAGGCTTCCTGGAGGAGGTGAGGTCTCAGCTGAGTCTTGATGGATGACTGACTAGGAGATATCTAATTAAGAAGATTTCTAATCAGAGTGAGAAGCATGTGATGTGCAGAGGTCAGCGGGGAAGGGGTTGATCATGGATCTCTGGGGGAGTGGAATTTTATCCATTTACCACTCAATAAACTAAGTACACGTGATGGAAAAAAGACTAATTTCAGAGTTTAGGAATACCAGAGAATAATCATTCCTTTCTCATGGACTTCTTCAATGCAATGAAGGTTGAAGTGGTAAATGTCATGCTTTATAGTTAGACAGTCCTGATTCATTCAAGCTGACCTTTACAAGTTGTTTATCTCCTCTGAATTGAACTTCGTTCCTCATCTATAAAATGGAGATAATTGTACGTAACATACAGCTGTTATAAGTGTTATTCTGAAATTTAAAATGTGAAATATCTTGCTTCCCACCTGCCACAAAATAGACACCAGAGTAACTGTTAATTCATGTTCTAAAAACAGTTGCCTCGTTCTGAATAAGAACCTACATCACTCATACCAAATCCTTCTCAACCAGTTTTCTCAAAACTTTGTCAACATCATTTAAAGAAAATGTAAGCACACCTTCCATTATCTGAATATTTATATATTTATAAATTGTAGGATGTACAACCATATTACTATGACACAGTATGTACATTATAAATCCTATACCAAAACAGAAATTTAAAGGCTGAGATGAAAAGTTACTATAAAGAGAAAGACTATCATCTTGCATACCCTTAGGATGCATATACCCACTTTGGAGAAGAACATGAGCTCCTAGACAGACAAGACCTAAACTCATTTATACATGTAGCACCTAGCAGCACAGACCAAGTACAGTCAGCCCTTTGTATCTGTGGGTTCCACATCCATGATTCAACCAACGGTGGATCGAAAATATTTGAAAAAAAAAGTTCCAGAAAAGTTCCAAAAAGCAAGACTAGAAATTACGACACCAGCAACTATTTACATAGCATTTACCTTGTATTTACAACTATTTACATAGCATTTACATTGTATTAGGTATTATAAGTAATCTAGAGATGGTTTAAAGTATATGGGAGAATGTGCATAGGTTATATGCAAGTATTGGGTTGGCCATAAGGTTCGTTCAGGTTCTTCCGTAAGATGTTATTTTATATAGTTTTTATAAGATGTCACTTTATATAAGTGACTTGAGCATACTCGAATTTTGGTATCCACAGGATTCCTGAACCCAATCCCCCAACCAACCAACAACTATACTAAAAAATGTCTACAAATTGAAGAGACAATACTGGGATATTAGGAAAAAAATTACAAAACTGGTGGCCTCAAAATGTCACTACCTGTCCAAACCAGGTTTTATAGTTTTAATTTTAATATATATTTTAATAATAATAAAAGCTTAATATAGTAGAAATGTTAAGTAACCAAAATGTAACTGTCTCCCTTTCCAGATGTTTGTGGCAAGTAGCTAATATATTTTTTTTTAGTTTTAATATTTTTTTACTGAAGTATAGTTGATAATATATTTCTCTTTTACTGAGCAAATAGTAATAACAACCATTTGCCGAGTACTTAATAACAGGCAGACACTATGCTAATCACTTTACATGTTTTTTCTTATTTGGTCCTTGCAGTAATCATGGCACTGCACTGCATCTCTCTAGAGGACACTGAACATATTTTAGTGTATGTTAGGGGCCTATAAATCATGGCCTGCAGATCACATCTGGCCCACTGTCTGATTCTGTAGAGTCTGTAAGCCAAGAATGATTTTTACATTTATAATTGGTAGAAAAAAAATCAAAGGAAGAAAAATGCTTTGTAGCACATGAAAATTATATAATATTCAAATTTCAGTGCCCATAAATGAAGTTTTATTGGAACACAGCCATACCCATTCATTTATGTATTATCTATAGCTGCTTTTGCACAACAATAGCAGACTTGATTAGTTGCAGTAGAGAACAAATGGCCCATAAAACCTAATATATTTAGTGTCTGACCCATTACAGGTTTACAGTATGCTGACCCCCAGTGTATGTGAATGGAGCCCCCTGGAATTATGCAGGTTGGGAGTGCAGGATTGTAAGTCACAGTCCAGGTAACAATCCTATATGGAAATGGAGGCTCAGAGAGATTAAGTCATTTGTCCACGCTATTAGGAAATGGCAGAACCAGAGGCTTTTAGGGCAGATTTTTAAGGCTGAAATGAGCCCCTGATTCTACATAGAGTTCAGACCCTTTTTTTCTGATGGTCTCTTCTGGCTATATGATTATGAGCCACTGCCAATAAAACTTCCCCACTGTCTCCTCGGTCTTCTCTGTGCTCTCATGCCCAGATTTCAATATCTTTATGGCTAACGACAGGGTAGAGTGGGGAATGGGTCAATGGAACAAAAGCACAATTCACTCCTTCATAGCTACCTTCATGAGTCTCTCAAAGGCACTCTTGGCCTCTGAGTCTTGAGACTTTGCCATCTCTGGCTGAGCTGAAAGTGATGAAAAGGACATGTGATGGAATGCTGGAAACCTCATTACTGGCTCTTTGCCTACAGAAACTCAGCCAGCTTATCTTCTTTCCCAAGGAACTTCAAACTTACACTGGCTCAGCTGGTTCTTTCCAGGTGCCTTTAACAAACTGTTCTGCCCAGATGAGATCAGAAGTCAACAGACCAGAATCTGCATATACTTTTCTATCCTGGAGCCTATGTCCCTTTTTCCTAACCCTCATTGTTGGAAATCCTCCTAGGATCTCAGCCACTCCTGGGTTATAATCTGGATACTGTAAAACACCAAGTCACAATAATTTCTTCCCGGACAGTATCCCGGAGAGCCAGATACATTAACATAATTTCTGTGGCTGCCCAATTACAGCCAGAATTTCACTTTCAAGCAAGAACAACTAACACTGGCAAGGCATCAACTATGTAAAGCTGTGGGAACAGCTTTCACATAGGCTAATCTCATTCAATCATCCCAGCAAACAGATTCATTATTCCCATTTTATAGATAAAGACACTAAGACTCAAGAGGGATTAAGCAGTGCATACTTTGTATGCACCTGGTAAGTGGTAGGTTTGGGCTTTAAACCTTGATATCTCTGACTTCTAAGTGCATGTCACTTTAGTAAAGGAGCCCTCCATGAAAAAGTTAGGTTTTTTTTGCCATGATATTCATTTAAAAGCAAGCAAACAAATACCCCTTCCACCTCTTTCCCCAAATCTCTTTCCCAAATCATGGTGTGATTATTCTTTATAATTGGGACACAGAACAGTATGATAGAGTTCAGTGAGAGGCACGGTTTAAATTTACTGGCAAGTCATTTAAGCAACCGGATCCTCTGTAAATCTGTAAAATGGGAATAACAACCTGTCTACCTTGTACGGTTGTTGTGAGGATTATATAAAAGAATATAAGCATTCTATTATACATGAAATGTTCAGAATAGGCAAATCCATCCATACAGAAAAGAGATTGGTGGTTGCGTAGGGTTGCAGTGGGGGCAGGGAGATGCGAGGAAATGGGGAGTGATTGTTAATGGGTATGGGGTTTGGGAGGCGATAATGAAAATGTTTTAAAATTGATGGTGGTGATGGTGTCACGATTCTGTGAATATACCGAAAACCAATGAATTGTATACTTTAAATGGGTGAAAAACATAGTACATGAATTTAAAAATAATGTAGATAAAGAGCTTATTAGCACAAGGCCTGACACAAAGTAAATGCTTTATAAATGTTAGTTGGTCATAATTGTTCCGAGGCAGAAACTGGTTGGTTCACCCAACTCATTTCCTCTTCTGGAGCACAAAACTAGACTCCACCCTAGAAATTAGGTGCGGCCATCTGTCTGAGCTCTGGCCAAGGGAATGTGAGTTCTGGCCAATGAAATGGAATGGGCCTGGCCTATAACAACATTTCCCCAGCAAGCCTTCAACTTCTCTTTCCCTCCCACCAGCTTGATGCAAATGAATCCTTTGACCCTGGAAGCCACACGTTGAAAATGGAGGGGCCACAGCACGGAAAAAGTCCCTGAATCACTGCCTAGAGGAGACTTAAGACAAGTTTTGAACTTCATGAGAAAGAAAATAAACTTCTATTGTGTTTAAACCATAATTCATTTTAAGAGTTGACTGTAACAAGAGCTTGTATTATTGTAACCAGTGCATTATTGTTACATGTATTCTTCCAAATTGTCTGAAATAAATTGACTATGGATTGGCTGACCGTGTTGGGTCTGGGGTCCTGAGGGCACACAGGAAAGGCTGTCTGGCAAAAACATCCATGCCTTTAATACTGTCAAACAATCACTGGACAGTCTGGAGAAGGGTACATAGCTTCTAATTAGCTTTTCCAACTTGGGGAACCTGAGTCCTTGCTCTGCCCTCCAGTCCCTTCGTGAACAGCAGGCAACATGCGATCAGACCATGAGCGGCAGGAGGGCAGGAGCGGCAGGAGGGCAGGTGAGCCTGCCACTCTGCACTCTGCACTGCTCTCCTGCTCTCCTTCATGGAGGACATATATCCCACCCTCTTCTCCTTTAATAGAAGGGAAAAACAATACAAATCAAAGATGTGACCCAAAGCAGATCATGTACCACCCTTGCACACTGCTTTTTTTTTTTTTTTTTTTGCGGTACGCAGGCCTCTCACTGTTGTGGCCTCTCCCGTTGTGGAGCACAGGCTCCGGACGCGCAGGCCCAGCGGCCATGGCTCACAGGCCCAGCCGCTCCGCGGCATGTGGGATCTTCCTAGACCAGGGCACGAACCCGTGTCCCCTGCATCGTCAGGCAGACTCTCAACCACTGCGCCACCAGGGAAGCCCCACAGTGCTTTTTAAAGCAGTATTCTTCATGCTTTAAATGTGGAAGGCAGAGAGCTTTTGGCTCTCCTGGTAAATAACGCCAAAATATTTGATTGTTATTGTCTCTCATTCAGAAGATTCGCTGTCAGAAGGAAGAGCTCTGAGTCATGCCTTAGAAAAGGTGAACAGAGGATATGCATCCACAACCAAAGGTGGCAGAGTGAAGAGAGGACACTCACTGGGGCAAGGGGCTCTCAGGTTTACGAGCCCCTTCCCTCTGTCAGATGGGGCCAACAATGCCTTTCCAGGCACACAGTGAGGACCCGTGGCAATGAAAGTGAAAGCGCATTCAGATCTTATAAAACTAGGTGATGATTCCCAAGTATTTACCGTGAAGTCCTTTTACATAGCTTGTTTAATCTTCTCAACAAGCTTGTTACATGAGTAATAAGCTCCACTTATGAGATAAGGAAACTGAGGCTCAGAGAGGTTAACAGAGCATTCCCATGATCACCCATGTGGTGAGCAGCAGAGCCCGGACTCTAACAGGGACCTGATAGACACCGAGAGCCCACATCTCTAATCACCATACCTTTCCTGACTCTGAACAAATGGATTATCAAGGTGAATGGCTCTTTTACTGGAGAATCCAGGATGCCCAAAGCCAAGAGGCCGACCCCTGCTTATTGCATAGGCAAAATGTTCATAAGGCTGCTTGCATTCAGGCGTATGAAGTGCCTAAGAGAATAATGAAACAGATGGGAAAAGGAAGAACAAAGGCCATTGTCCTGGGCCCCAGAGACTAGCCTGCCTAAACATGATTCAAAAAGTTTTCCATGAACTCAGACCTCACAGATGTTGAATATCAGATCACTGCAGGTAGAAATGTGAACTTCCAGTTATAAAGCATGTCTTCTTGCTAAAAATCGCTTCCCTCCCCCAGGACAAACTCATAAAGAAAGAGAAAAGAATCTGAATTCCTCTCTGCTTCCTGTTTGCCAGGAGGTTTCTTTTTCCCTTCAACTGCAAGGTCCCATTGTTTCTCTCATTTCTTCTTAGCATGCTCTATTTAAACCAGATGGAGCAGTAGCATTTTGAAGCTAGTTCTGAAGCCCAGGGGACACGCATCATAAATAAATAAACAAATGAACAATTCAGCAATTGGTAGGTCAGGCAGGAATGAGTTTAACAACTGAACTGGAAAAGTAGCTGAAAATCTACTCCTTGATGAAAGATCTGAATGTGCCCCAAGTCCTCTCCACTCAACAGGTAACTACACTGCCTTCTTTCAGTGAATCAGGGGCTAGAGAGCACGCAGCAGTGGGGAGGCAGTTACAGAGGGCTCCACAAAAACATCCAGTGAGCCTCTGGCCACTCTGCTTTACCAACATGCTGACACAGTATCCCACGGTTGCTGTGAAATATTCATTCACCGCCTATAAAAGCAAGACATTTTCAAGTGCTGCTTTTCTTTAAATACACTCTCCTTCAAGTCTTACATAATCCAACTATCATCCCATGTGAGGCTTAATTTAAAGGAAACCATACGTTGAGTTAATTCACTGTGAAGGGTTATGGAAGTTATATTTATTTCAGAGAGTCAGCAGCTGTGTAACAGGGTGTCTAATATATGCCTAACCTACTGCCAGGTTCTGGAACACAAATATGAATAGGATCCAGTCTCTGTCCTTAAAAAGTTCATGGCCTCCTCAGAGACAGAAGTGTTCAAAAAGTAAGCGAAAGAAGTGTTACAGGTATTAAGGTAGAAAAAAGTGTATGAAGTGTTTAGTCATCAGCTCTAATGAGGGAAGAAGTATGTGTGGGGAGGTGCAGAGGACAGGGATTATGATTCGATAAAAGAGAGACCCATCTGTCCACCAAGAAGACCCTAGAAGCTGCTGTCTACGAAGGAGACAAGGTGAAACAGTGGTAGAGAAAGCAGGAAAAATAAGGGCAGCCGTGCACAGTGTCATGAAACAATTAAAGATTAGGGGTCACTGGAGACACTTGAACCTGGCTGGGAAATGGGCTTTGAGGGAGAGAAATGAGAGGCAGGCCTGGGGGTTGGAGCAGAGCCTTTGCTGCCCTGTGGGTCATGTGAAGGAGTGTAGACTCTAGACTTAAACAACAGAGTAAGCATGATCCGATTTGCACTTTAGAAGATCACCGTGGCAACCACGTGAAAGACAACCTGGAGATGTAGAGGATGGCAGTGGAGAGAACAGTCAGGAGCCTAGAGCAGCAGTCCAGGTGGGAGGGATAGGGCCTGATCTCAGGCAGCAGCAGTGGGGATGTAAAGAAAGGGAAAGAGGGCAGATGCCAAGAAGGTAGAAATCTGGGCTGGAAATAATGAAATCTGGATTCTAGTTGCAGTGTCACTACAATCTCTCTAGGGACCTTACACAAGTCCTTCCTTTTCAGGATCCTGTTTACCAACCTGTCAGGTGAGAGGGAGACATTTTTGTGGCTGTAGGAGAAGGCACCTTATTCGTGTGTTTGGTTATCACTTATTCATTGGGTAAAGTCAGTCAGGGAAGACACTCATTCCTTGATTCAAATTTGGGGTCTTGCTATGAAAAAGAAAAGTGGTAGCACAATGAACTCAAACAAGGGAAAGATGAGACTTGAAATCCGTAAGCACTTGTTGATCACGAATTACGTGCAAAATGTGCATCACCATGTGCTATAGATAAGATGTAAATGGAAATGATGAAGACATGGTCTCTGCTCTTTGGGAGGGAAATGAAGCAGCCTGTGATTAATTCAATTCAACAAATACTGACTGAATGCCTATGTGCAGAGGATTATGCCTATATATAGAGGAATAAGACACAGTACCTGACATGGAACTCACAGTCACAAGTGGAAGAAGTGCTATTGCTATTAGACAGTTGCAAAGCACTGTGGGAGCCCAGAGAAGAGAATCTGTACTAAGTCCATCTTTGATCTTTGTCACGGAAAACAGAAGTACGAATGCCCCTTTCTATGATCCAAGACTGCTAATAGCTCCCTTCATGAAAGCAGATGAAACAAGAAGTCATTCGCTTTAAATAAAGAAGATCTTTCCACAGGTGAGGTCCTATGTGAGGTGTTCCATATGAGAGCAATAAGACACGCTCTTTGCCCTCAAAGAAATTACAGATCAGTGTACGTAACATTTTGTATTGTAGGAGGAGGAAGCAGAAGGTTGGATTCTACTCTTTCAAGCAATCCAAAATGCCTTGAATAGCACCTAGCATACAGTAGGTGCTCAGTAAAGGTTCAACTAAAGTGAACAATATCAAATTTGCTACTTAAAGAAAGAAAATGAAGTTGACTCTAAAATAACACATACTTGACATTTAATTATCTAAAGAATTCACTTAGGAAAAATTACTTTTATGTAAGAACTCACGAGTAGTTAATCAAACCACACGCAACTGGCTTGTTGTAATACTAATTCAAACAGGTCTACATTCTCAAAGAGTTGGGAAGCAGATGGCATCTAATTTGTTTTAAGAGCCTTTGACCACACTTGGTGCTTTCAGCCAGGATGAGTTCAGTTTCTGAAGCTCTCAAAAAATTGAGAGAAATTAACTCCTAAGCCCTTAAATAAAATAAGTGGTTTCTAAATATCTAATCTGGAAAGACCATACTTGGGAATGGTCTTGTTTAGAAAGAAATGGTGTGTATTAGGGGTATGGAAGGAGAATTCCACCAGTAGCCTGGCTAAGAATAGTTGGTGACTTGACAAATGAGATAACATATGTAAAGAGCTTTGAAAAAAAGTAAAGGTGCTAACAGTGCAGGTGGGATTAAAAAAGAACATGCACCACACTGTGATATTTTTTCCTAAACAGAGAGACGCAGAACACTGAGATCCATCTGGAGAAAATTACGACATGTAATTTAAAATCTCTGACCAGTAAGAAATGATTCTAAAGGACTCACAATAGGCTTGGCTCATGGACTCTGCACTCTCCTATAGGTGCAGAGGTGGCGACCCTGTTGCTTACCATTGGGGAGAGAAAGCTATGGTGAAGCACAGTGATTTCACCTAAGGGCTTTTGGTCACTTTTCGCTTGGGTTGACATCTGGCTTCTGCCACTTACTAAGCTGTTAAGACCTTGGACAAGGGACTTCCCTGGTGGCGCAGTGGTTAAGACTCCGCACTCCCAATGCAGGGGGCCCGGATTCGATCCCTGGTGAGGGAACTAGACCCCACATGCATGCTGCAACTAAGAGTTCACATACCAAAACTAAGGAGGCTGCGAGCTACAACTAAGGAGCCTGCTGGCCACAACTAAGGAGCTGGCGAGCCGCAACTAAGGAACCCACCTGCTACAACTAAGACCCGGCACAAGCAAATAATAAAAATAAATAAATAAAGACCTTGGACAAGTCACTTAACTTCACTTAAGCCTCAATCCCCATCTGTAAATGAAAACAATAATGCCTATCACATAGGGCTGTTATGGAGAGTACATGAGATAACAGATGTAAACAGCTTAGTACAGTGGCTGGTATATAACAAGAATGGTAACTTTTATTAGCATTATAATTTTATATTATAGTTAACTATTAGTATTAGAATTACTGAAAGGGAAATTTTCTTTCCAAAATTGGCTAAAAAATGTGTTTCAAACATTTCTGAGACTGAAATAAAATATATGGGTGATGAATTTGCAGAAATGAGAGTAGGCATTTCATTTTAATGTAATTGTAATGTACTGAAGAACACAGCAGAATCTTGTGCCAATCACAAACCCTTTATCATAGTAACATTACTTCATGCATGAACCTGGATGTATGCACAGTGTCTTATTAACTATGTACTTAAATGTGCCATTTGGTAACACGGGTCTCCTCTGAATGCTATTTAATGATATAATACAAAGAACAGTCTAGAAGGACCTTGATTTGAATCTCACCTTTGTCACTCAATGACTATGTGAGCTCTAGCAAAACAAAAACCTTTCTAAGTTACCACATCTATAAAATAAAGATAATCATAGTTTGCACGCCTTTTAAAGAATTACATGAGATCATCATCACCAAACCACCATCATCACCGCCACGATCATCATCATCATCTGATCATCTTTACTGAGTTTTTGCTATGCGCCAAGTTCTGGCAGCCTTTACTAAATTATCTCACCCTCACTCATGTTGCCTTCCAGAAGTGTGATTGTAAAGTCAGGGTCTGCAGCCAAGAGTTCAGAACCAGCCAGATGGGATCAGTTCAGTTGACAGGCAGAGGCTGCTAAATGATGACCAAAAATATCAGTAGCTCTCGCTGCTTTAGAGGATAGCCAGGTCTTTGACAGGTAGGTAGTGGGCTGCAGACAGAGGTCAAGTTGGGCAGGGAAAATAGTTCTGAATGTACACAAACATCAGACACTTTGGGACCTGCAGTCAAACCTCAAGTTTCCAAGGCTTATCACAAATAACTACTCCCAAAGATGTCTAGAGCAGACATCTAAAGGGGTCCCAATAAAGGCAGACATGAGCAGAGGGATACGACCCCAAATATGTCAAACAGGATGAAAAGCCTGAAGAGAAAAAAACAAAGCACATCAACTTGCTCCACTCTAAACAGTACTCACAAGACTCAGAGCAGGGCATTAGGGAGGAAGTATGAAAGGGAGCAGAAGTAGGGGGCTGATGAACTGGGGAAGCACTGTGGCCTTTATTTCTTTGTCAAATGATCTTCAGATTTCTGTGACCCTTGCGGTCAGAGGCAGGTGGCACAGGGGAATTCTATCTTTCTCTTCACTTTAAGAAAGTTATTTAACCTTCTGGGCTCTGGTTTCATCTTGAAAATTGGTATAATAAAATTATGGTACAATTTACATTGGGTTATTATGTACTTGTAAAAAATATAGAAGCTTTCTATGTACTGACATAAAAAGCTCTCCAAGACACATCAATAAGTAAAAAAAAAAAAAAAAAAATAGTGCAGAAGAGAGTGTATAGGATGCTTCCTTTGGTGTGAAAGAAAGGAGGTAAAAGAAAAAAAAATATGTGGGCTTCCCTGGTGGCACAGTGGTTAAGAATCTGCCTGCCAATGCAGGGGACACTGGTTCGAGCCCTGGTCCGGGAAGATCCCACATGCCGCGGAGCAACTAAGCCCGTGTGCCACAACTACTGAGCCTGCACTCTAGAGCCTGTGAGCAACAACTACTGAGCCCGCAACTACTGAGCCTGCGTGCCACAATTACTGAAGCCACATGCCTAGAGCCCGCGCTCCGCAACAAAAGAAGCCACCACAATGAAGCACGTGCACTGCAATGAAGAGTACCCCCCGCTCGCCGCAACTAGAGAAAGCCCGTGCACAGCAATGAAGACCCAACACAGCCAAAAATAAATAAAAATAAAATTAATTAATTAAAATTTTAAAAAAAACACACAGGAGGGAAAATCCTGAGATTCTTTAAAAAAAAAAGTGTGTGTATATAATTTGCTGTATTTGTAAAGGAAGCTCAAAAAAAATACACAAAAAACTAAAAATAGTGGTTAAGTATGTGGATGAGAAGAGGAAAAAACTTTTCAACAAGTACTTTAGAAAAATCAAAAATTTCAATTATTTTAAATAATAAATTGAAGATAGCAATTAGTATATATATCATAACACTGTTTTAAAAAGTAGATGAACTCACGTATTTAAAGAGCTCAGCGTGACGCCTAACACATAGGAAGCATTAAATACACATTAGTGGGGATTATCATCTCTTTTTGAGAAAGGAGGAGGGAGCTCTTCCTTGGCCTCTGCTTTCAGCTCAAAGGTCAAAAGAGTTGGAGACAAGTTGCAGGAGCCTGGTTACTGGGGCTCTCACTGGGGCTGAAGGAGCAGAAAGGCTCCAATGACCTGGCTTCCTCCCTGGTCATCCAGCCCTGTTCCCTGGGGTTCAGGGGAAAAGGCTCACCCAGAAATAAAGATGGAGCTCTTACCCAGGAACTATAACACAGTAGACTAAAGTATGGAAAGAAAGAACTACAATTCCAACACAGACCAGATCTGTGCATGACTCCAAGGGTTAGAAATTATTTAAAAACAGGCATGCCTCAGAACAAAACATGAGAAAAGATGAACAGATGTCAATGAAATGTCACTTTCTTCCACTGTGCTGCTAAAAAAGGTTTCTATGTCCTTAAGGCATAAATCTCAGTGGATTAATTGGAAATGCCACAATGGAAAGAGAATAAAAGTAAAAAACTGACTCTGAATAGGTCCTTTATACAGTCACAAAATTAATAATCTACATTTCTTTTATTCCCATCTGCACTGAAAAAAGATTTAATCATCAGATACAAAACATAAGAAATTACCATGAATCACAAGTACTCAGGTATCCTAACCTAAACAATTGTTCTAGTGTTGCCTGTTTTACCTAGGGTTATGCTAAGTGGCTGACAAAATAAAGACTCTAAATCTTACTTCCTTTAGGATTAAAACACATAGTATTTGGAACATAAAAAAGTACCATTTTAAGCACTTGTTGGGGAAATAGCACACAACAGGATGTCTTGATTTTGTTAGATGCTTCCTTTAAGTAGGTTCTATAAAAGGAGCAAGAAGGCAGGGGTCCAGGAGATGGTGATGAGGCACCCCTTGTGAAGCTGCCATATTGTTAGCTATGGTAGTTAAGAATTCCAGCTCAGAAAGTAGACAGATTTGAGCACAAATCCTAATTCTATCAATCATTAGTTGAATAACTTCAGGCAAGTTACTTAACCTTGCTGAAGTTCAATTTTCCCATCAGTAATATAGAGATAAATACAACTTCTACCTTACAGGGATGTTCTGGGGATCAAAAGAGATAAAGTATTTAAGACGCTTAGCACAGTGCCTGGCATTTACTAGACAGCAGATGATCAGTAAATGTTAGCCCTTATCATTATCTTTTCATTCATTCATCCATCCACTAAACTATTATTGATGAGGGACCATTTCAGGTCAAGCTTTGGGTTAGGCAAAGGAAATCCAGGAAGAATAAGACAAAGTCCCTGAACACAGGAAGTTCTCAGCGCAGCATGGGGAGAGGAACAAAAGAAGGCACTAAGGCCTAGGGAATTTTATGATAGAAGTCAGCACTAGGCAACTGAGGCATAAAGAGTAAGCACTACAAGGATGAGGAAGGGGCTTCAAGGAGGAGTTGATGCTTGATATAGGGCTTCAAGCATGTATACATACAAGCCCTTTGGGACAAAGGCAACAGAAAGGCACAGACACTGGTAGGGAGGGGCAAGAAGAAAGGTGTGAACAGGTCCCAGGGAATGAATAAGCCAGGCTGAGGTAAGGTCAGAGAGGGCCAGAAGGTTCATCACCATCACACAGGGCTGAGTATATAAAAAAGTTTCTGTAATTTGGTGTGTTTGACAACTCTTCTTTAATTAGAAGTCGAGAGGTAGGCAGCACTGTCCTGTCAGGGGAGTATCTCAGGAGTGCTCCATATTATTATGGTGAGAAGATAATTTTGTACTACCTTTGCCAACCTTAGAATTTATCTGCTGAAAGAGCAGCTTGCCTGATCTTGCCAGGAACTTATCCTTCTTTGCAAACTCAGTGTTGGCTTGAGATAAGAACTTGTCAGCAAATCGCCCCTCCCCCCACTTTTATTTTGCTTAGAAATCTTCTCTTAAATAGGTAGTTTACTTCAGTATAAAAGAATTTAAGTGTCAGTATTGGTTAAAAATATATTTTTTTTGAAAGGGGATGTTGTGAAATGGAAGGGATGGAGACACAGAAAATTTCAAATATCTTCCGCTACTTAACAATGATATAAAGTTGGGAATTTTTTTAACCTTTGGGAATCTCAATTTCTTTATCTATAAAGAGGTAGAATTCAACCCATCTCATGAAGTGGAATAATTAATGCCAAGTATCTACTACCAAGCCTGACACAGCTCTGCAGCTGGTGGCTATCATTACTGCCTATAAAAGTAAAGTAGGTGATTTGGACAGCAGCCTTGCAAGACAGAAATCTGAGTCTGTTAAGGCAGAAGATGTGGGTGGAGGTGGAGGAAGCCAGGTCAACTTGCACCTCTAAACTGTACCATGCTCTGGCTGGGCAGGACCCAGTGAAAGCTCTACTTCCTGTGTGTTGAACACAGGTTGGACACACTCTGATCTCTCTCTCTCTCTCCGTACAATGAAGCTTCACGGACCAATAAAGGTTAAACAAAGTATTTTCTTTCAGAAGTTTTCAAGTTACTTCAGGTCTCCAGAGCTGAAGCAGTAGGAAGAGTTAACAGATGAGGCTTGTTAAATACAAGCAATTTTTCTGTAGTCCATACAAATGTACTTAGGAGAGTATGTGATGGAAAGAGAGCAAATGCACTCTGTTGGTAAGAAATTGCAGTTCTTCCCAAATGCACTATAAACGATAACATAATGATGCACCAATCCAGACCCCAGTGGGGAAAATACATTATCTTCTATAGTACATTTGTGCTGTTCAAGCGTTTCACAGACATGACTGAACTCTCATCAAGCCCTAGGAAAATCACATGCTCTAACCTTTAATCCAGTATCTTTAACTGGTAAAACTTATTACCTCTGTAGCCTATAAATGTGTTTTTAATGAAGGTCACTTATGATGGACTATAAAGGGAATCTCCCCTAACAACACATCACAGTGACTTCCCTGGCAGTCCAGCGGTTAAGACTTCGCCTTCCGATGCAGGGGTGTGGGTTCAATCCCTGGTCTGGGAGCTAAGATCCCACATGCCTCGTGGCCAAAAAAATCAAAACGTAAAACAGAAGCAATACTGTAACAAATTCAAAAAAGACTTTAAAAAGTGACTTAGCTAACAGGGAGCTTCCTAAAAACAAAAACAAAAACAACACATCATAGAAATCCCATAATCTGGATCCTGTGAACCCACTGATGAAAACAAATAGTAACCAAAACACAAAATGGTACTTTTTTAACCTAGGTACTTGAACTGCAATATTTAATGAAATAATACACATGAAATCTCAGAAAAAAATTAGATTCCAAATAATCTATCATTTCCATGCCAACTATCTTGAAAAGACTTGATTTTTAGAGGAGTGACAAATGTTATCATCCCACATAAATGACCCATAACATCTAATACTCATCCTGACAATATTATAGTGAAAAAAAAAATCAGAAACAACCGGAAAGTTTAATAATGGCAAATTGGCTAAACCAATAGTGTCAATTCCACACAATAGAATCCTAGATTTCTTTAAAATTCACTTTTACCAAAAAAATTAAAAAGTAAGGACATGAAGAAATGATCACAAAACACTGTTAAAAGAAAAAAGAGGGGGACTACCCTAGTGGCACAGTGGTTAGGAATCCGCCTGTCAAGGCAGGGAACAAGGGTTTGAGCTCTCGGCCGGGAACATCCCACATGCCGCAGAGCAACTAAGCCTGTGCGCCACAACTACTGAGCCTGCGCTAAAGCCCACGAGCCAGCGTGCCTACAGCCAGTGCTCTGCAACAAGAGAAACCACCGCAATAAGAAGCACGTGCACCACAACCAAGAGTAGCCCCCGCTCGCCCGCCACAACTAGAGAAAGCCCTCGTGCAGCAAGGAAGACCCAACACAGCCTACAATGAATTTATTAAAAAAAAAAGAAAAGAGGTTATCATCTTACTATATACGTATGAATCCAATTTCATAGAATATAGAAAAAAATTGTAAAGACCACAACAAAGTCAATAGGTATTATTTTCTGTTTTTTTCTTATTTATTGTTATAATTAGAAAAGCCCAATTAAAATTCTTTTAACATATTTAATCTTCTAAGTAAAACTTTGGTGGGAGGTGGAGGTGTGGAAAAGAATGCATCTGAAAACATGAAAAATTTTGCTGACATTAAAGATGTTTGTAACACATGTCAAATAACATTGTTAAGTACTTATCTATAATGTAACTAAAATGAACCAGGATAGGAAGGTTTACATATAATACAACCCACCCTACACATTTCATGGACAGAAACAGGACTGAAATAAAATGAGCCAAAATGTCAAACAGTGGTGTCTCTGAGGAGTAAAAATTATAATTTCTTTTGTCCTTTCTTTCTTTTTTTAACATGCTTCTTTCTGTCTCTTCCAAATTTTTAACCATGAACATGTAATGCCATTATAATCAGAAAAGTTACTTTTTAAAAAAAGTTATAACTTAGCAGGAAAAAAAATTAACCTAACCTTAAAGTCACTAAAATATTAAGTTATATAGAATAAACTTCTGACCCTGACTCCAAATCTATTTTACTTTCCATACTGCTAACATATAAAAAAAAACTATGTAAATCTAAGAAAAAAAATGCCTACATCAATTAAATAAGGTAGAAACATTCAGTCTCTACTTAACTCCATTGTTATTTTTTAAAGTGCGTCATTAGCGCTTCCCTGGTGGCGCAGTGGTTGAGAGTCCGCCTGCCCATGCGGGGGACACGGGTTCGTGACCCGGTCCGGGAGGATCCCACGTGCCGCGGAGCGGCTGGGCCCGTGAGCCATGGCCGCTGAGCCTGCACGTCCGCAGCCTGCACGTCCGCAGCCTGCACGTCCGGAGCCTGTGCTCCGCAACGGGAGAAGCCGCAGCAGTGAGAGGCCCGCGTACCGCAAAAAAAAAAAAAAAAGTACGTCATTAAAAGACCTACAAATCCCCTGGTAATTAATTCTCTTTGCGAAAAAACACAATAACAAAAACAGACTCAAAAGCATATAAAAGCTTATTTTATATGGAAAACTAGATCTAATGCTTTAAAGGCAAAGGAAAGTAGATTTGCAGTCATTATACAAACCAACAAAATTTTCTTCCCTTAAAAATTCCTTCAGTAATTTTTATTAAGCTCTTATTCCATGTTAGGTATTGTTCTAGGTGCCAGGGATATAAGGATGTCTACAAATGAGATTAGAGACCATGCATTCCTTTCACAGGACATATTAAAGCAATGGCCAGATGACCAGTTGGCAAACATGTCATGTCATACAGGGGATCCAATTGTGTGAGGTGGCAATGATCTAGATGACCCATTTTTTAGTCTGGAAACCTCTCATTCCCACTACCCATTCTCCCTCCCTCCCTCTGCCCATTTCTATAATCCCTTAGAAAGCAGAGCCTGATTCAAAGGTTGGCATGTAATAGTTCATTTTGAGCAGTGATCTCAGGGAAGAGGAGGAATCAGGGAGAGTGAAGAGAGAAGGAGGGAAAGGCAATACCAGGATGTGGCATCGGGCTATTCACTGTTGTGGGTAACTGGGATTCAATCCTCTGGGACCTTTTGAGGAGCATCCATCATGCCATGCAGAACTCTCTCTCCAAGGGGTGAGGAGGGGAGCCTCTATCCACCAGTTCCTCCCACCCCCAGACCTCCAACTGCCAAGAGTTGCCACATGGGGTGTCAACTCCCTTGCACTTCCAGTTTTGTGCATGCTAGAGTGGTGAGTGAACTCCTGGGCAGAAAGCAGAGATAGGTGTGGCAGCTGAGGCAAGGTGGTGTCAGGTTACACGTGTGTGAAGGTGGTGGCTGCAGCCAAACAGACATGAGGCTGAGCATACAGAAGGCACCACCTGTAATGTTCCTATAAGCCATACGAGGGCATGATAATAATAATAGTGACTAACATACACTTAACATATAGACATTTTGCCTATATGTTATCACTTAATCCTCCAAATAAACTCCTCCAAAAAGTAAATTCTACTTTTATCTCTTTTTTTTTTTTTTTGGCTTAAACAATAGAAATTTATTTCTCACAGTTCTGGGGGCTAGAGGTCCAAGATCAAGGTGTCAACAGGTTTGGCTTCTTCTGCGGCCTCTGTCTTTGCCTTGCAGATGGCCACCTGCTCACAGTGTCCTCACAAGGACCTTCCTCTGCACACACACCCCTGGGGTCTCTTTGTGTGTCAGAATTTCATCTTCTTATTAGCACACGAGTCAGACTGGATTAGGGTTCACACTTACAGCTTCATTTTACCTCAGCCACATCTTTAAAGGACTCATCTCCAAATACAGTCACATTCTGAGGTACTGGGACTTTAGGGCTTCAGCATACAAATTTTGGGGAGGACACAATTCAGCCCATAACAACATGCAAGAGATTTACTAGGGGAAATATCTGTGAAAGATAAAAGGGAGCAAGGGAAGGTGGGATAGTTAGTCTGAAAACGGTGACACAGGACCCGACGCCTATGAAGGAGAGGGAGAAGACTAAGTAGACAGCATTTCAGCCTGCAGCACAGTTTGAAAAGTTCAAGTTAGGCTGATGGTAATCCTTCACCCAAAGCTGCCCATCAGAGGAGTCCCAAACACCGCGGCAATGAAGATGCATTAGTACTCCTGCCATGTGCAGTCAGTGATAAGTCAGACAATTACAGGTACATAAAGAATTCAGGTTGGGGATCAGTTCTTACCGGTTTCTTTGGGAAGTGTCTCCAGTCCACCCTGACTATTCCACAGCACTTAATTTTGTTCCTGGACCCATGTGCCTAGCTCTCCAAGATGTTTATATACATCTTTTTCAGCTTCTGAATCTGGTTCATTCTCTCATGTTTTACTACACTCCTTTCCTTTCTGTCTTCTATGGCTCACTTATTATATTTTTCAGAGGGACATCTGGTTCAACTTTTAATGAAACAATTATTTACTGAACTGAATTGATTACCGGCAAGAAACAGTAGCAGGTGCTGGATATTTATGCCATAATGGCCCACTATCTTGGGAGAAAACAAGCCTTCCCTTCTCATCCAGAATCAGAGGTACCTGTGCACTCTTTCATTTATGATATATAGGGCACAAACACATTTACCCAGAGGATTCTACATTCAAGTAATTTTACCACCATATCTGATATTAGTAGGGGCTGCAGAGAACCTTCCATCCCTAGGTGTTCAGGAAATATTATGCTTCAGTACCTATATAGGCACACAGGTAATATTCTACCTATGTAGATATATAGGTAGTTACTATATATTAATTCCAAAATATCTTCAAAACATCTAGCATAGTGAATTTAACATTTTTCAATAGAAAGGCCACATTAGCTGACCAGAAACCTAAAGGATACCATTCTTTACTCAGAAATCTAACAGATCCCTGAGGGCTGCCATTTGAAATTTCTCCTCACTTTTATGTGTTAAACTTCTTACTGGCTAGGGAACACAAAACGAAGTTCCTGTTGAATTCGTGAAGGCAAGAAATAAACGATGGGAAAAACAAATATCAATACCCAAAAGGGCTCTTTATTTATACATTTCCTCTACCACTGGCATGCCTTGGTCATTTACAAACCTAATCTGGGGCCAAGTTACGAACCTGATTTGAGAGAGACAGGCCTGGAGAGGTTAAGGCCTTGGCCAGCAGTTTATCATTAACCGGAAAGGGAACCCTGGCATTTCCCTTTCCACCAAATGACTTCTTAACCGGCCATCTTTCTTGAACACACAATTCATTTACAGTCTTGCTATGAAACTGTGAAGCTGCTCTCCTACCGTGACTCGGGGAAGGGAAGCAAGAAGCACACCCACAACACGGCACCATCAGCTAATTTTTCATGAATAACAGAAAGAGCACCGAACAATCTGAATCCCGGATCCAGAGCTGTGGGTCACCAGGTCGAAAACTTGTAGCGGAGACCGGGGGGGGGGGGGGGGGGGCGGGGAAGAGGAGTGGAAGTAAATGCTAGTAAAATTACCTTGACAGCGCAGAAACTTGAAGACTTTTCTGCCGACTAAAACCCACCAACTTTTCTCAACAAACGAGCCATGGGAGGCGTGGGCTGAAGCGAACGGACTTGCCCGCGGCGACGAATCAGAAGCACCCATCTCCGTCACCTTCCAGGTCGAGTCTGGAAGCCCGCGCACCGAACCCCCGGAGGAAGTCCGCGCCGGAGCCGGAAGAGCGCGGAATCCCGCGAGAAGCTAGGCGCGGGGAGCGCGAGGAGAGACCGCGACCATCGAAAATGCTCAGGCGCGCGTAGTGGAGCCGGCAAGGTACCTATCAAATCAGGGTTCAGACAGCCCAACTCTCCGTTCAAGTTCCCCAGCTGCCAATCTTGGGACGGGTTCACACCTTCTCTAAAGAGCTAACTCTCACCACAGGCCTTCCGTTCCGAGCACCCCTAGCAACCACCAGCGATTTAAAACAGAAGAACATCACCTCTTTTTTAAACACGGAGGAAACAGGTTTCGAGAAGAAGCTAAGCAGGGAGGAAACAGGTTTCGAGAAGAAGCTAAGCAGTCTGCCTGAGGTCATCCAATAAATGGTGGACTGAAGATGAGGCCGAAGCACCTGCTGCAGAGCCCCAGTATACTACTGCCTCTCCGTGCCTGTGAGCATCCAAACGGCTCCAAGACCGGAAAGCAGAAGTAGGAATCAGTTGCCCTTCACAGTTCCTGTTTCTGTATCTGACCACTGCGAGTTCCTTGAGGGCAGAGATTGTGCCTGACTTATGCTTATCTCCAGTACCCAGCAGTGCATGAAATATAACAAGGCCCAATGCTTGTTGAGCCTAGTTGAGTGTCTGTTCCCTACAGTGGACTGGTGCTTCTTGAGAGCAGAAACCATTGTCTTATTCATCTTTATTTCCCGGCACCCAGCGCATGTTTGTTGACTCTAACAGAAAGGAATTAACTGAAAGGCAGAACACATTGTGGTTAAGAATATGTGGACTTTCTGTCAGATGGGCCTAGAGCCCCACCTTTGATACTTAATAGCTTACGATCTTGAACAAACTATGTAATAATCTCTCTAGGACAGTGCTCTCATCTGTAAAAAGGCATGATACTAAATTGCATTCTCATCACGGGGTTATTGTGATGATTACATGAGATGCATACAAAAACATTCATCAGTAGAGCCTGGCAAATGGCCAACATGCAATAAACATTAACTATTATCATCATTACTATAAATTCTATACTGTTAGTGTTTACACTACATTTGGAGTTCCTAAACTATTAGATTCAAGGACCTTTGGAATACCCATGATGGCATATATGGGAAAAGTTCTAGAACACAAAGAACCTAGTAGATGGACAATATCTGGCACATAGGTGGTGTTCAAGAAATATTTGTTGAATATTAAATAAAAGAGTGAGCCACATATGCTTTTGGCGATAATCATCAGCCCACACACTGAAAATGAGTAAAAGCATTAAAGGTTGCTAACTAACTAACATCCAACAGGGAGAAAATGTCAAGTGTTCCAAGTTCTGACTATAAACATAGAGGAGGAACAGCTATATAACCTACAGAAGGTATGAAGCCATAAAACAAGGCCAAAAACTGGGGACTTATTCTCAAGACAATATGATCACAAATTTCTTTTAATATTTGGCCTTGTATATCCCTCCAAATTAAATATCACTTGTATTTTATGGTCAAAAATTGCTTACTTTGCAATATTTCCTGTCGTGTTTTTATTACAGAACTATATATATATTTTTTAAAGTACTGCTTAGTTAATTATAATTTGAGTTTAGATTCTGAAGACTTTAGGATCTATTTTAGAGACGTTATTTGATGGGATTTGGACCTCAGATTCTGTGGGAGAAATTAGATGATCGAAGGTCAATGCCCAAGGTGGTATGGTGATAGTAGACACTCTCTCCAGGTCATGACAGAAAGACCCAGTTCGCATCCTGGCTTTTCCACATATTACTTGAGTGACCTTGGACAAATTATTTCCTATCTCTGGGTCTGTTTTTTGCAATTTCTAATATGAGGGGGCTGTTGCCCATTTCCCTGACTTCACCTGATAATTTATTGGAAGGACATATGCAGAGTTCCTGGCGTGTGGCACGTATTCAATCACTGCCAGTTCCCATCCTCTTTTAAAGGTAAGAGATGAGCATGACACCTGTGGTAGCTGCCAATAATATGCATTCTCTTAGGCTCCCCTCTCAATCTAGGGTATGCAATCCTTCATCAAGAAAGAGTCTTCCTGAGAGGAGGAAACCTTTTTCTCAAATCAGAAGTGCGTATGACCAAATTTTACAAAAAAAAATTTTTTTTAACAAGACAGCTCATTAGGCAACAAACCACAGTGTAAAGTTCAGCTCAACCTCACCGTGCTTTCTGGCTAGCTAATCTGGGCAGACTTTTAAGTCATGTTGGCTGGAAGATGAATATAGTGTTTCATTCGGCATCATTACAAATACCACCCTGGTGCTGGTAATATTCTTTGGACTGCCCATGATGCTTGGTGGCTAAGCTGCAAGTCAAGAGTTTAATTTAGCTTTCTGAGCATCTGCAGGTTTTGTTTTCAACAGAGAACTTCAGGTTACATAACTGTCTTGGCTTCTGCTTCAGAAGGTGAACCTTGACTCTCTAAATTAACTGTCGATACAGATCCTCAGGAGCAGAGCTTGTTGTACCTGGAAGCAGTTTCCCCCCAAATCACTTGGAAGGTAACAAGATGGCTCTTGACCTCTTTAGATGCTTGGCAGAAGAAGCAGGAGAAAGAACATTCTAAGCATAACTAGGTAGTCATTAAAAGGAGAGGTACAGCCTAGAAATCAGGCTAGGCTTTCTTTTTTCAAACTCTTTCTAACTTTACCGTGATGCTGTCCACACCCCACTGGACTGATCTACTCCCTGTTACCAGTCACTGTTGTGGGTAGGCATTTTGCCAAGGGTTTTAGAGAAGGGTGTTAACCAAAGAGAAATGTAACATGATGAAAATGGGGCCCCTGGGAGCACATGGAAGCAAATGAGAGAGGAATACAAAGTGAATACACTGTTCTGTTTAACACATGCGAAATCAGGTTTGAATTAACACCTAACCCCAGCCCACAAGGTGCTTTCCATCTACTCAAGGGGACAGCACATTTCATTGTGACATGCAAAGTGCTAAGATGAACAATTTTTAGGAACATAGAGGAGGAATATTGGAAGAAGGGGGTAATCAGAGACTAATTAACAATAATATACAGTTCATATAATATGGGCCTATTTGCAGATACGGATGATATAATCAAAGCCTGAAGCTGGTACAAGGATGTTCATATAGTTAGTATAATTCAGGGCTTAGTCTTGTATCTAAATTTTCTGACTTCAAATCCTGTGTGTTTTCCCAGTAGTGACAGGAAGCCAAGGGCATGCAGAGTGGTTTCACATCAATATGCTACAGAAATGGAACTAAAATGTAAAGGGCTGGCAGGAGGAGGGTGGGGGAATTTGTTTTTAGTGAGTATATGAATTTCTATGTTACAAGATGAAAAAGTTCTAGAAATCTGTTGCACAACAATGTAAGTATACTTAACATTACTGAACTGTACATTTAAAAAATAGCTAAGGTGCTAAATTAATGTTAGGTGTTTTCACCACAATAAAAAACCCCTAAGGGCTTCCCTGGTGGCGCAGTGGTGGAGAGTCCGCCTGCCAATGCAGGGGACACGGGCTCGTGCCCCAGTCCGGGAAGATCCCACATGCCGCGGAGCGGCTGGGCCCATGGGCCATGACCGCTGGGCCTGCGCGTCCGGAGCCTGTGCTCCGCAACGGGAGAGGTCACAACAGTGAGAGGCCCGCGTACCGCAAAAAAAAAACAAAAAAAAACAAACCAAAACAAAAAAAAACCGTAAAATGTAATATTATACTAATAATTATAACACTAATTATAACATTAATAAAGTGTTATAATAACATAAGTACGCCAATAACTGTCATCGATAATATAATAAATATAACTGATATGTATAGAGCCCTAACTGCATGCCAGGAGCTGTGTTAAACATTTAACGTGGACTATCTCACTTATTCTAACAGCTCTTTTTGACAAATCCAAAGTTTAGATTAGGTAACATGCCTAAGGTCCCACACAGCTAGAGTGTGAGCTGGCCTGACTGTAAAACCATGGCCTCAACAGTCACTTCCCACACCAACTCTCCTGTACTGAACTGTGCAATCGAAGTATGCAATTCAAAATCAGATACACATTCCTTCTTGTCTCATGCACACATGGAGAACTAGATAAAGATGACAACTCGCCAAAGGTCAACATGAAGTCACTGATAAACTGTTTAAAGGACAGGGATATAGATGCTGTGACCACTCTGGTTGGTAGAGGCTCTGCACTGCTGAGGGTTAGTCAGATAACCAGCCTCCCAGTGTTCCTTCTTCTCATTAAGATACCCCTGTTGCAACATTTGCTTCAGAAGGAGGTCTTCCCAGGTAACGAGATGATGTCTGTCTGTGACCTGACATCAAATGAGTCACTTCACTGTCATCATGTAACAGGCACCTCAGTATAGATCAAGTTCACCCTGTGGGAGCCCTGAAAGTTTCCTGATGAATTTTCTATTTCTTCTGAAGTAATTGTGTTTAACACCCCAGGCTGACTAATATCAGTGTGTGACCAAGTTAAGTACCGAGCTAGCCAGCTTTTGCAGTTGTGAAGGCAGAAAAACACAACTGGACAATGAAAAGAAGGTCACTGTACAAATACCATGTCTCAACTTCAGGCAGAGAGGGCAAACTATGAGCTTGGGGTGTTTCCATTGCCGCCTTTGTATTTGGGTTTACAGGGAGCCTTGCTAATGAAAGTATGCTCCATGGGCAAGCAGCAGCAGCAAATCACCTGGGAGCTTGTTAGCAACAGAAAACTCAAGCCCCCTCCCAGAGCTACAGAATAGGAATCTGCATTTTGAAATGATCCCCTGGTGATTCATATGCACATTAATATTTCAGAAGCTCTGATATTAAAAACATGCACATTCTTACTTTTAAGAATTTAGTGTTTACTAAATGTTTAATTGCAAACTAAATTACTGCATAAAAAGGAAACGATAATTGAATATACTAGGCAAGATTATCATACTAGTTTCACAATGCTTTCACATGGTTTTTCTACTTTAATCCCTTTAACAACCTTTATCTCCCCTATCTTCTTACTGATAGAGGTATGGTCCAAAGAAGGTGAAAAGATCCACATCTCTAGGGCAGGATTTGAACCTGGCACTCTGGCTCTAGATCCCCAAACTTTCCCTGTAAATCACACTACCTCAGTCAATGAATTCAGATCACTCAGAATGGTCAGAAAAAGTAGGACTTGAACTGATACTTGAAGAATGGGTGAGGTTTGCAGAAAAGAAGGATTTCCAGAGCAGAGAAACAGCAAGCACATGAGCACTTGGAGACTGGCATGTGAAAGGAGAAGGCTGTAGAAAATATTTAAATGTAGGGGTCATGTCCCCACAAGAGAAAGAGGAAGAAAGAATGAAATGAGAGAAACCAGACCATGGAGGGCCTTAAAAGCTAGGCCAAAGGGTGTGGCTATTTGGTAACTCAACATAAGGAATGAAATTTCAGAAGATAAGTTATTCCAGTCTTATCCATTAGGCTTTTCTTGTAGATTTTAGTATGCAATGGTAAATATACTTTAAAAATGAGATGGATACATTCCAAGAAACACATTGGAAAACTCTACACTACTGCACATGACAATTGCACCTTCTGTAATTCTGCACCTGCTTCATCAACTGTTGGCTATATCCCAAGAGACCTGACATCACTGTTTTCTGACAGGGGCACAGAGGATTTGCCAGAGCACTTGAGAATGTGTGAGGATGAAGAGAGCATTGGCTAGGAACACAGATGTCTTTTAAGTAGGGCACTGCGTGGATGATTCATCTCTAGCATATCAAAAGAATGTGGAGTAAGTAATGTTGTCAGAGTGGACCTGAAAATATACTATTAGGTCAATGATGTGCAAGTGAGAATGTTTTTCTATGAAGGGTCACATATACAGAGCAAGTTGGTTCTTGAGCAATTTAACAAAACATAGATGGTTGCTGTTTAAATTAAGAACAGGAAACACATAAGTTAACTGTATATACACTAAAAAAAAAAGTAGTTTAATAAAATGTGAAGATTAAGAAGGAAAACTGAGAAAGAAGAGAAGGGACTAAAATGTAAGTAGATGCCAAGGAAATGGGGAGAAAAGATAAAGAAGGAATAAGAGGAGGAGATGGTACAATGGGAAGATGATTTATTGAAAGTTATTTAGGTTTTTAATATCCACTATCTACTATAATAATATTCTAACTCCATGTGGTAGATATTATACCCATTTCACAGAAAAAGAAACTGATACTACTAGAGATTGAGTAATTTGCCCAAAATTACATTGATGGTAAGTGGTAGAACTGAAATTCAAATATTGAATCCACTTAACCCCTAGGAGGCACTGAAGCCAAACCATGTTACTGACTTCTCTAACATCTGTTTCCTCATCTGTAAAGTGAGCTAGTACCTGTAAAGCTACTGGATACAGTAAGCTCAACAAATAATAGCTATCAACCCTTTGAAAAGGATTAGTTAACAGACTACTGATAACTACAGTTCTAAAGCCTCCTTGCCTCTGGGTCCAAGTTTGAGAATCAAAAACTCTCGGGCTTCTCTGGTGGCACAGTGGTTGAGAGTCTGCCTGCCGATGCAGGGGACGTGGGTTCGTGCCCCGGTCCGGGAGGATGCCGCGGAGGGGCTGGGCCCGTGAGCCATGGCCTCCGAAGCCTGTGCTCCACAGCGGAGGAGGCCACAACAGTGGGAGGCCCACGTACTGCAAAAAAACAAAAACAAAAACAAAAAACAAAAAAAACTCTCTCTCGGGAATCCTAGATGTTTTGGCAAAGAATCCTCAAATCTACCAGGCACCAAATATTCCCTAGACTGAATCAACAATGTCTCCTACATATACGTCCTACTAAATGTTAAATGTACATAGGTTACACTGTGACTAATTAAATATACATCAAGTTTAATTTCATGTATCATTGTATCAGTAAGTATTACCTCTATCAACAAATCCTAAAAACTACAAAGGGAGTCTTTGTATTCAAAAAGCCTGGGAAGGACCAGGAGTGTAATCCTTACAGTATTCCACACAGAGGAAGGGAGTGAGAGCAGCCAGTGAGACCTACATGTGACCTTTCTACCCCTTAGACTGAGGATCCTCACCTCCGTCTCCTTAATGATTATCCTCCCTCCTATCCATTCTTTTCACAGCAGAGATAAGAGATTTTTTCCTAATGGCAATATTGATCCTGTCACTTTCCTACTTAAAACCATTTAACTGGCCCCACTGCCTTCAGACCAAAGATCAAACTCCAGTTGGGCATAAAGATCCTTGTATGATCTGGGCCCTCCTTAGCCATCCAGGCTCCACCAGACACGGGTCTAAACTCCAACCTATTGAACTGCTTTCACTTCCAAGGACAAGAGCTCCTTCTTGCTTTCCTACTTTTCTACTTCCTGTTCTTCCTCCTTTCCACTCTTCAGGGCTAATTTCTCAGAATTTCACATCCTGGCTTTGATGTTTTTTTCTGCGTGGAGGCTTCTCTGATCCTCTTGTGAAGGTGCATTAAAGGTTCCTCCCTGGGCAGCCTATAAGACCCCCATAGCATTGCTTACATTGCATCACAATTGCCCCATAATTAGATTCTAAGCTCCACGAGGATGGAGAACATCTTTGATTTGTCCTCCAGTGCTTACTACCATACACGGCACATAGCAAGCACTGAATAAACATCTGCTGAATACATTTTAAAACTCCATGAAAAATATCCTATTTTTCTGTGCTCAAAGCACAGTTTTTGGTTGTTGTTATTTGTTCTGATTTTTTGCTTTTGTTAAATTTTAATTCCCTGTTGAAGAAAACCACGCATCAACAAATCTATAGTCAGAGACCCAAGCCACAGACAAGGAAGTGAAGAGAGCAGGGTCATTAAAAGTGACCTCAAAGAGTCAATAGCCCCGGCAAGTTCCGGCGTGCTTGGCCAGGTCTCTTACCCTCACCTCCGGGCTTTCCCTACCTAACCAGTGGAATTAATTCTAGTTGCTCAATTTTTCATGCCTGTAAGAACTTCAAGGTCCCTCAGTAAGCTTTGTATGGAGCAGGTGACAAAAATTAATTAATAGTTCAATGGGCATTGCTTTAAATGTACTATGATTTTAACGTGGAATCTGTATAATACCTATCCCTAAGGGTATACAAACTTTCAAAACCCTTTCAACTTCTCTTCAAAATGCATTCCAAAAAGAATTAGGTTATGGCATGGATTATAGCCATTTTGCAGGTGGAAACCAGAAGACAGAGAGGTCAGGGATAGTTTTCTTTTGAACACATAAAAGAAGGTTTTGAAAAAGGGATATTTTCTTTCTCTAATCCCACTTCTTCCCTTTTGCCATCATACAGACTTCTCTCATACCATCTTTTTTTTATAATTTTTTTAAAATTTAATTTAATTTATTTATTTATTTCTTCGGCTGCGTTGGGCCTTTGTTACTGCGCACGGGCTTTCTCTAGTTGCGGCGAGCAGGGGCTACTCTTCATTGTGGTGGGCAGGCTTCTCACTGCGGTGGCTTCTCTTGTTGCGGAGCACGGGCTCTAGGCGCGCTGGCTTCAGTCATTGAGGTACGTAGTTGAGGCTCAGTAGTTGTTGCTCACAGGCTCTAGAGCGCAGGCTCAGTAGTTGTGGTGCACGGGCTTAGTTGTTCCGTGGCATGTGGGATCTTCCCGGACCAGGAATCAAACCCGTGTCCCCTGCATTGGCAGGTGGATTCTTAACCACTGTGCCACCAGGGAAGTCCCTCTCATACCATCTTTAATGCTTTATTGTGCTTGGATTTTTGTTTGTTTGTTTGTTTTTGTTTGTGTTATAAATCTTTCTTCTTCTAAACTTTAAGCTCCTTGCAGGCAGACGCTAGGTGTTACTTTTCTTTTTGTCCCTACTTTTCTTTTTGTCCCTAGCTTAGGTTCCAGACTTGTGCAGACATGCAAACAATGTTTGCTGAAATGTTTCCCCAGCTCTTAAAAGTTCTCTGCTAACTGTGTTCTTAGGCTGTCAGGTAAGCAACTCTGTCTTTATCAAAGAAAAACCTTAGTTTCAAAAGAAACAAGTATTTCCTGATTTTTTGATTTTCACTTTAACAATAGAGGACCTACTTAAATATATTTTTCAAATACGTAACTCCTAGATATTAATGCAGATAGATGCAAATCTCTCTGGAGATTAATGGGTTCCTGCCACATCTTAAAGGAGGCTGCCAGAGAGAGAGGAGCAGCTGAAGGTTTTGTAGGCTTAGTCACATGGTTCAATAGTAACAGAAGGGAATGAGTAGAGAAGAAAAACAAAAATAAAAACAAAAGCAACCATTCAATTAGTGCAGATGGAGAAAAACAGCCCATAAGCTAATTGATTATAGCTAT
Organism: Pseudorca crassidens; assembly: GCF_039906515.1. Classification (NCBI taxonomy): domain Eukaryota; kingdom Metazoa; phylum Chordata; class Mammalia; order Artiodactyla; family Delphinidae; genus Pseudorca; species Pseudorca crassidens. The sequence continues at coordinate 61,671,183 of NC_090304.1, forward strand.
CATGACAGCTGATTACAGTGTCTGCCTGTAAAAACACAGAGCCAAAAAAAAAAAAAAAAAAAATGCACAGCTCCATTTGGCTGCCTTTCATTGGTTCAATGGTAAAATTCCCTCCAAATAGATGATGCAGTGCAATCCAGCCCTTCTTGGGTAATAAAGTGAACCCAATGATGTTTCATGGTGGGAGGTCTCGTCAGCTGAGCAGCCTTGCCCACTGTGGCTTGGATTGTCTTGGGAGCTAAGTGCTACATCAACCACACTTCTGTGTATAAACGCAGACCTCTGGGATACTTCTTTTCTGTGCCGAAGTGACTTAAAAGCGATGACACTATTAGGGCTAAAGATCCACTGTCAGGCAAACCATCTGCATCTAGGTGTTTCTTTAGGATTGAAGATAATTTGCCCTCAAGCCTGCTCTCCACTCCCCCTGATGGCCCATGACTGCTAGTGGCCCATTCTGCTCAAGCAATTACAAAGACAAATGTAGCACATGCCCTTGGGAGGAAAGATAGATCATAAATTACAATTACAGCAAATTACAACGCAGTGCGCTGAATTCTTTGATGGTGCTCTTGGGGCCCAAAGGAGGCACACACTTTTGCTGTTGGGCAATTGAGGGTAGAGAACACTTCTCAGAGCAGGTCTAGAACTGGGCTTCTAAAGTCAGTTAAGAGTTTTTCAGACATATGTAAAACACATAGCACTGGATCTAACAAAGATTAAATTTTCAAATAAAGAAATATTTTGTTATTTATGAAAGTATTACTATTAATTGGGAGAGAGAGTGTTTTGGCAGGGAAACAACACGCATGAAGGCAATAAGAAACATCCCATGCTGGATATGGACTTTCCTGGTGGTGCAGTGGTTAAGAATCCACCTGCCAATGCAGGGGACACGGGTTCAAGCCCTGGTCCGGGAAGATCCCACATGCCGCGGAGCAACTAAGCCCGTGCGCCACAACTACTGAGCCCACGTGCCACACCTACTGAAGCCTGCGCACCTAGGGCCCATGCTCTGCAACGAGAGAAGCCACCACGATGAGAAGCCCATGCACTGCAATGAAGAGTAGCTCCCGCTCGCCTCAACTAGAGAAAAGCCCGCACACAGCAATGAAGACCCAACGCAGCCAAAAAACAATAAATAAAAATAAATAAATAAAATAAATACATTTTTTTTAATTAAAAAAAAAAAGAAACATCCCATGCTGGAAACAAGGAACAGTTCTTTGTGGCTAGAAGAGGAGGGGAGTGACAATGGAATTCTCGGTTTAGCGAGATGACTTTGTTGGCAGAGTGGAGAGTGGATTGATAGGTTAAGAGAGGGAGATGGAGTCAGGAGACCAATTAGGCAGCTGCTACAAAAAGTTCAGTCAGGATGAATGGGACTACCCTCTGAGGGGACAGTACGAGGAAACGTTGCCCTGGGGTAAGAAGAATCAGCAGCAACCAGGTTCTAACACATTGCAAGGCCAGCTTGCGCCTCCCGGGCCAGGCCAGTCTCCGTCACATTCATGTCCAGACACCTGCAACCAGGGCTGGTTTAGTTCTTAGTCTCTGGCACCTATAGATGCTAGAGCAGCAGTTCTCAGCTCTGCCTGCACCTCACCTGGGAACCACTTTTATAATGTAGGTGCCTCAGCTCCACTCCAGACCTACTGAATCAATCCCTGGGCAGATCTCCACTTATTAAGTGCCTCACACAGCCAGAACTGAGAACCACGGCTCAGCAGTCAGGCACAACAGTGACTCTTATTCAGTGCCTTTCTCAAAAAGTCTCCACTTGTGTGTGCCTGGCTGTGGGGACACATGGTAACTGGATGGGTATGCCATCCAGCTGATCATTCTAGGAGGGAAGCGAGGCCCTACCACTATGTGACTTGAGTGTCTCGCTCTTGAAAGCTTTGAAAATGCCTGTGAACACACCCAAATGAGGGGTTCCAAAAGAATTTAGGGGGCTGACTCCACAAAGGCAGAATAGAATATAGATTCTCAGTTACCCAGTGACCATCAATAATGATGCAGGAGAAAACAAAGATCTTAGCCTTGGTCCCCCATGATCGGACTGGGTAACTTCCATAAGTTTCACCTGTATGGTACACTCTGACTCTGCAACCAGAACTCTGCACACTGGAGACAAGACAATCATAGTGAAAAGAATGACATCCATCTGAATTATGTCTCAGTAAATAAAATCGTTTCAGTTTCCCAAGCTCTTAATCTACAGAAGATACTACGCTAAGTACATTGCATTCCTTATCCTGTTCAAGACTCTCCAAAACCCTAGGAGAGAATTCTCAGATTCAAAACCCTAGGGCTTCCCTGGTGGCGCAGTGGTTGAGAGTCCGCCTGCCAATGCAGGGAACACGGGTTCGTGCCCCGGTCCGGGAAGATCCCACATGCCGCGGAGCGGCTGGGCCCGTGAGCCATGGCCGCTGAGCCTGCGTGTCCGGAGCCTGTGCTCCGCAGCGGGAGAGGCCACAACAGTGAGAGGCCTGCGTACTGCAAAAAAAAAAAACAACCCTAGGAGAGAATTCTTAGATTCTACAGATGGAGAAATGAGATTCTGAAAGCCCAAGTAACTTGGGAAAGCTTACCGAGCTAGGAAGCGACAGATCCAACCCTGAACCCAGATCAGATCAAACCCGTATGGTAAACACCACTCTTACTGCTTACATGTCTCCAGGATTCGTAGCCCATTTTGGAATGTAAACTCCTTGAGACCAAAGGCTAAGTAAAATTTAGGATTATCTTTGAGTCTCTCCCTTAGACCTCCTCTACTTTTGTTTTTTGAATTACTGGATTTTTTGAGAGAATAAGGTCAGGGAAATTCTGTCAATATCAGGCCCCTCCCTCCTGCTGCCCACTGGGTCTGAGCATCCTTAGTGGAGGCAGCATTCAAGAGGCTACCTCTGCCAAGTGCAGATCCTGTTCTCTCAGGGGAGAAAACAAACTACACTGGGAGCCTGAGAGTCCTTTCTGCATTTAGTGTATAAATCTATTGAGCATATTAGTTACTTTTAGAAGTGAAGCTGGACGCTCAGGGAGAATTTTGATAAGAAAGGAGTAGCCGGGCCTTTAGCACATGAGACTCAGAGTTCAATGACTTGTTCAAAGCCAGCTTTTAGTAGACATGTTTTTACCTATTATTTTGGATATTTTATTATGTCCAGGAAGGAAGAGAAAGGGAATAGTTATGGGCAAGGCTATAAAGACACTGAGACTGCAAAACTGAGATCCGTGTCAATGCATGAGTTCATTCATTCAACAGATATTTATGACTGAGCAACTAACTGTGGGCAGCTTTTTATTTGTGTGGTTCCAACATGCATGAATTTCCACTGCTATGGTTTAATTAAGGAACACCAGCTCCCTGACAATACGATTCAAATTTTGGTGACCACAATATATTAACTGTGAGGGAGTGAGTACATCATAAACTTGCTCTTAGCTCTTTGTTCCACAAATCACTACATAGTAACAGATGCACATCATGATCAGCAGCTCATCACGGTCACTTCTTTCAAAGTCTGCTGGGAATGGGTCACTGCAGACCTGTTGTTCAGTTCACACACAGACAGCAAAGCACGTAGTTCTTTTGCTGCCTCATCTCCTAGTGGTAAGCCCACATGCCATTTTACAGAAATGGATAATCCAAAGAAGGAATTTGCCAACGACTATGAAAGTGCAGCATAGAAACAAAAAGTGACAATGCTGTAAGTGAAATTCAAATGGAACAGTGGAATTTTAGAAGACATAGCTGATCGGGGGAATGTTGACACTGCCACCCTTTGAGAAAGACCAGATATGCAGCCAGGGGAACTTACTAAAGGCAAACGTAGGAACATAAATGAAGAAAGAGGTTGGGATGAAAAGGATGAAGATGTCCCAGAGGAAATCACACTGGCAAAAAAGTGCACATTAAAAGAACTCTGACATATTTCATAACATTGAAATGGATAAAAGGTTGGAAGCTGATCCAAACCTAGAAAGGAGTGACAATTCACTAAGGCATAGGAAAGTTCAATATCTTAGACAATGGTATTTTTTCCCCACTGATTATTCAGATGTCATCTTTATGACCTCTCCCTATGATGCAAAAGCAAGGACTGCTTGTATTAAGTGCCAGGCATCAGAAAACACAGTCCCTGAGGAGCTTCAAGATGGTGGAAGAGTAACAGATCAGATCACCTTCCTCCCCACAAATACATCAAAAATACATCTACACGTGGAACAACCCCTACAGAACACCTACTGAACGCTGGCAGAAGACCTCAGACTTCCCAAAAGGCAAGAATATCCCCACGTGGTAGGGCAAAAGAAAAAAAGGAAAAACAGAGACAAAAGAATAGGGATGGGACCTGCACCAGTGGGAGGGAGCTGTGAAGGAGGAAAGGTTTCCACAAACTATGAAGCCCCTTCGCGGGCGGAGACGGCAGGTAGCGGACACGGGGAGCTTCAGAGCCACGGAGGAGAGCACAGCAACAGGGGTGTGGAGGGCAATGTGGAGAGGTTCCCGCACAGAGGATCGGTGCTGACCAGCACTCACCAGCCCGAGAGGCTTGTCTGCTCACGCGCCCAGGCGGGAGGGGGTTGGCAGCTGAGGCTCAGGCTTCGGTCGGATGCAGGGAGAGGACTGGGGTGGGCGGCGTGAACACAGCCTGAAGGGGGCTAGTGTGCCACAGCTAGCCGGGAGGGAGTCCAGGAACAAGTCTGGAGCTGGCGAAGAGGCAAGAGACCATTGTTTCAGGTTCGTGAGGAGAGGGGATTCAGAGCACCACCTAAACGAGCTCCAGAGATGGGCGCGAGCCGCGGCTATCAGTGCGGACCCCAGAGGCGGGCATGAGATGCTAAGGCTGCTGCTGCCGCCACCAAGAAGCCTGTGTGCGAGCACAGGTCACTATCCACACCTCCCCTCCCGGGAGCCTGTGCAGGCCGCCACTACCAGGGTCCCGTGATCCAGGGACAACTTCCCCGGGAGAACGCACGGCGCGCCTCAGGCTGCTGCAACGTCATGCTGGTCTCTGCTGCCGCAGGCTCGCCCCGCATCCGTACCCCTCCCTCCCCACGGCCTGAGCGAGCCAGAGCCCCCGAATCAGTGGCTCCTTTAACCCCATCCTGTCTGAGTGAACAACAGATGCCCACAGGCAACCTACACGCAGAGGCGGGGCCAAATCCAAAGCTGAGCCCCAGGAGCTGTGCGAACAGAAAAGAGAAAGGGAAATTTCTCCCAGCAGCTGAGGAGCAGCAGATTAAATCTACAAAACAACTTGATGTACCCTGCATCTGTGGAGTACCTGAATAGACAACGAATCATCCCAAATTGAGGAGGTGGACTTAGGGAGCAAAGATATATTATTTTTTCCCCTTTTTCTCCTTATGTGAGTGTGTATGTGTATGCTTCTGTGTGTGATTTTGTCTGTATAACTTTGCTTTTACCATTTGTCCTAGGGTTCTGTCTGTCCATTTTATTTTTCTTCTTTTCTTTTTTTAGTATAGTTTTTAGCACTTGTTATCATTGATGGATTTGATTTTAGGTTTGGTTAGTCTCCTCTTTCTTTTTTTTTATTACTTTTCTAAAATTCTTTTTTATTTTAATAACTTTATTTTATCTCCTTCCTTCCTTCCTTCCTTCCTTCCTTCCTTCCTTCCTTCCTTCCTTTCTTTCTTTCTTTCTTTCTTTCTTTCTTTCTTTCTTTCTTTCTTTCTTTCTTTCTTTCTTTCTTTCTTTCTTTCTTTCTTTCTTTCTTTCTTTCTTTCTTCCTCTCTCTCTCTCTTTCTTTCTTTCTTTTCTCCCTTTTATGCTGAGCCATGTGGATGACAGGCTCTTGGTGCTCCAGCCAGGCATCAGGGCTGTGCCTCTGAGGTGGGAAAGCCAAGTTCAGGAAAGTGGTCCACAAGAGACCTCCCAGCTCCAGGTAATATGAAACGGTGAAAATCTCCCAGAGATCTCCATCTCAACGCCAAGACCCAGCTCCACTCAACGACCAGCAAGCTACAGTGCTGGACACCCTATGGCAAACTAGCAAAACGGAACACAACCCCACCCATTAGCAGAAGGCTGCCTAAAATCATAATAAGGCCACAGACACCCCCAAAACACACCACCAGACGTGGACCTGCCCACCAAAAAGACAAGATCCAGCCTCATCCACCAGAACACAGGCACTAGTCCCCTCCACCAGGAGGCCTACACAACCCACTGAACCAACCATAGCCACTGGGGACAGACACCAAAAACAACGGGAACTAAAAACCTGCAGCCTGCAAAAAGGAGACCCCAAATACAGTAAGATAAGCAAAATGAGAAGACAGAAAAACACACAGCAGATGAAGGAGCAAAGCAAAATCCCACCAGACCTCACAAATGAAGACGAAATAGGCAGTCTACCTGAAAAAGAATTCAGAGAAATGATAGTAAAGATGATCCAAAATCTTGGAAATAGAATGGAAAAAATACAAGAAACGTTTAACAAGGACCTAGAAGAAGTAAAGAGCAAACAAACAGTGATGAACAACACAATAAATGAAATTTAAAATTCTCTAGAAGGGATAAATAGCAGAATAACTGAGCAGAAGAACGGATAAGTGACCTGGAAGATAATATAGTGGAAATAAATACTGCAGAGCAGAATAAAGAAAAAAGAATGAAAAGAATTGAGGACAGTCTCAGAGACCTCTGGGACAACATTAAAAACAACAACATTCGAATTATTGGGGTCCCAGAGAAGAAGAGAAAAAGAAAGGGACCGAGAAAATATTTGAAGAGATTATAGTTGAAAACTTCCCTAATATGGGAAAGGAAATAGTTAATCAAGTCCAGGAAGCAGAGAGTCCCATACAGGATAAACCAAGGAGAAACACACCAAGACACATATTAATCAAACTATCAAAAATTAAATGCAAAGAAAAATACAAAAACAGCAAGGGAAAAACAACAAATAACATACAAGGGAATCCCTATAAGGTTAACAGCTGATCTTTCAGCAGAAACTCTGCAAGTTAGAAGGGAGTGGCAGGACATATTTAAAGTGATGAAAGGGAAAAACCTACAACCAAGATTACTCTACCAGCAAGGATCTCATTAAGATTTGACAGAGAAATTAAAACCTTTACAGAGAAGCAAAAGCTAAGAGAATTCAGCACCACCAAACCAGCTTTACAACAAATGGGAAAGGAACTTCTCTAGGCAGGAAACACAAGAGAAGGAAAAGACCTACAATAACAAATGCAAAACAATTAAGAAAATGGTAATAGGAACATACATATAATTACCTTGAATGTAAATGGATTAAATGCTCCAACCAAAAGACACAGACTGGCTGAATGGATACAAAAACAAGACCCATATATATGCCGTCTACAGGAGACCCACTTCAGATCTAGGGACACATACAGACTGAATGTGAAGGGATGGAAAAAGATATTCCATGCAAATGGATATCAAAAGAAAGCTGGAGTAGCAATTCTCATATCAGACAAAATAGACTTTAAAAGAAAGACTGTTACAAGAGACAAAGAAGGACACTACATAATGATCAAGGGATCAATCCAAGAAGAAGATATAACAATTGTAAATATTTATGCACCCAACACAGGAGCACGTCAATACAGAAGGAAAATACTAACAGCCATAAAAGGGGAAATCGACAGTAACACAATCATAGTAGGGGACTTTAACACCCCACTTTAACCAATGGACAGATCATCCAAAATGAAAATAAATAAGGAAACACAAGCTTTAAATGACACATTAAACAAGATGGACTTAATTGATATTTATAGGATATTCCATCCAAAAACAACAGAATACACACTCTTCTCAAGTGCTCATGGAACATTCTCCAGAATAGATCATACCTTGGGTCACAAATCAAGCTTTGGTAAATTTAAGAAAATTGAAATCGTATCAAGTATCTTTTCCAGCCAAAACACTATGAGACTAGATATCAATTACAGGAAAAAATCTGTAAAAAATACAAACACATGGAGGCTAAACAATACACTACTTTATAAGCAAGAGATCACTGAAGAAATCAAAGAGGAAATCAAAAAATACCTAGAAACAAATGACAGTGAAAACAAGATGACCCCAAACCTATGGGATTCAGCAAAAGCAGTTCTAAGAGGGAAGTTTATAGCAATACAATCCTACCTTAAGAAACAAGAAACATTTCAAATAAACAACCTAACCTTACAACTAAAGCAATTAGAGAAAGAAGAACAAAAGTACCCCAAAATTAGCAGAAGGAAAGGAATCATAAAGATCAGATCATAAATAAATGAAAAAGAAATGAAGGAAACGATAGCAAAGATCAATAAAACTAAAAGCTGGTTCTTTGAGAAGATAAACAAAATTGATAAACCATTAGCCAAACTCATCAAGAAAAAAAGGGAGAAGACTCAAATCAATAGCATTAGAAATGAAAAAGAAGTAACAACTGACACTGCAGAAATACAAAGGATCATGAGATTACTACAAGCAACTATATGCCTATAAAACGGACAACCTGGAAGAAATGGACAAATTCTTAGAAATGCACAACCTTCTGAGAATGAACCAGGAAGAAATAGAAAATATGAACAGACCAATCACAAGAACTGAAATTGAAACTGTGATTAAAAATATTCCAGCAGGGCTTCCCTGGTGGTGCAGTGGTTAAGAATCCGCCTGCCAATGCAGGGGACACAGGTTCGATCCCTGGTCCAGGAAGATCCCACATGCTGCGGAGCAACTAAGCCTGTGGGCCACAACTACTAGAGCCCACGCAACTAGAGCCCATGCTCTGCAACAAGAGAAGCCACCACAATGAGAAGCCTGCGTACCACAATGAAGAGTAGCCTCCCCTCTCTGCAACTAGAAAAAGACTGCAAGCAACAACAAAGACCCAATGCAGCCATAAATAAATAGATAATTTTTAAAAAATCTTCCAACAAACAAAAGCCCAGGACCAGATGGCTTCACAGGTGAATTCTATCAAACATTTAGAGAAGAGCTAACACCTATCCTTCTCAAACTCTTCCAAAATATACCAGAGGGAGGAACACTCCCAAACTCATTCTACGAGGCCACCATCACCCTGGTACCAAAATGAGATAAACATGTCAGAAGAAAAGAAAACTGCAGACCAATATCACTGATGAACATAGATGCAAAAATCCTCAACAAAATACTAGCAAACAGAATCCAACGGCACATTAAAAGGATCATACACCATGATCAAGTGGGGTTTATCCCAGGAAGGCAAGGATTCTTCAATATATGCAAGTCAATCAATGTGATACACCATATTAACAAATTGAAGGAGAAAAACCACATGATCATCTCAATAGGTGCAGAGAAAGCTTTCAACAAAATTCAACACTCATTTATGATAAAAACCCTCCAGAAAGTAGGCACAGAGGGAATTTTCCTCAACATAATAAAGGCCATATATGACAAATCCACAGCCAACATCATCCTCAGTGGTGAAAAACTGAAACCATTTCCACTAAGATCAGGAGCAAGACAAGGTTGCCCACTCTCACCACTATTATTCAACATAGTTTTGGAAGTCCTAGCCATGGCAATCAGAGAAGAAAAAGAAATAAAAGGAATCCAAATTGGAAAAGAAGAAGTAAAGCTGTCACTGTTTGCAGATGACATGATACTCTAAATAGAGAATCCTAAAGATGCTACCAGAAAACTACTAGAGCTAATCAATGAATCTGGTAAAGTAGCAGGATACAAAATTAATGCACAGAAATCTCTGGCATGCCTATACACTAATGATGGAAAATCTGAAAGTAAAATTAAGAAAACACTCCCATTTACCATTGCAACAAAAAGAATAAAATATGTAGGAATAACCCTACCTAAGGAGATAAAAGACATGTATGCAGAAAATTATAAGACACTGATGAAAGAAATTAAAGATGATACAAATAGGTGGAACTATATACTATGTTCTTGGATTGGAAGAATCAACATTGTTAAAATGACTATACTACCCAAAGCAATCTACAGATTCAATGCAATCCCTATCAAACTACCACTGGCATTTTTCACAGAACTAGAACAAAAAATTTCACAATTTGTATGAAAACACAAAAGACCCCAAATAGCCAAAGCAATCTTGAGAAAGAAAACCGGAGCTGGAGGAATCAGGCTCCCTGACTTCAGACTATACTACAAAGCTACAGTAATCAAGACAGTATGGTACTGGCACAAAAACAGAAATATAGCTCAATGGAACAGGATAGAAAGCCCAGAGATAAACCCACGCATATATGGGCACCTTATCTTTGATAAAGGAGGCCAGAATATACAGTGGAGAAAGGACAGTCTCTTCAATAAGTGGTGCTGGGGAAACTGGACAGCTATTTGTAAAATAATGAAATTAGAACACTCCCTAACACCATACAGAAAAATAAACTCAAAATCAATTAAAGACCTAAATGTAAGGCCAGACACTATGAAACTCTTAGAGGAAAACATAGGCAGAACACTCTATGACATAAATCACAGCAAGATCCTTTTTGACCTACCTCTTAGAGAAATGGAAATAAAAACAAAAAGAAACAAATGGGACCTAATGAAACTTCAAAGCTTCTGCACAGCAAAGGAAACCATAAACAAGACGAAAAGACAGCCCTCAGACTGGGAGAAAATATTTGCAAATGAAGAAACTGTCAGAGGATTAATCTCCAAAATTTATAAGCAGCTCATGTAGCTCAATATCAAAAAAACCAACAACCCAATCCAAAAATGGGCAGAACACCTAGATAGACGTTTCTCCAAAGAAGATATACCGATTGCCAAGAAACACATGAAATAATGCTCAGCATCATTAATCATTAGAGAAATGCAAATCAGTACTACAATGAGATATCATCTCACACCGGTCAGAATGGCCATCATCAAAAAATCTACAAACAATAAATGCTGGAGAGGGTGTGGAGAAAAGGGAACACTCTTGCACTGTTGGTGGGAGTGTAAATTGATACAGCCACTACGGAGAACAGTATGGAGGTTCCTTAAAAAACTAAACATAGAGCTACCATACAACCCAGCAATCCCACTACTGGGCATACACCCTGAGAAAACCATAATTCAAAAAGCGTCACGTAGTACCACCATGTTCATTGCAGCTCTATTTACAATAGCCAGGACATGGAAGCAACCTATGTGTCCATTGACAGATGAATGGATAAAGAAGATGTGGCACATATATACAATGGAATATCACTCGGCCATAAAAAGAAACTAAATTGAGTTATCTGTAGTGAGGTGGATGGACCTAGAGTCTGTCATACACAGTGATGTAAGTCAGAAAGAGAAAAACAAATACCGTATGCTAACACATATATATGGAATCTAAAAAAAAAAAAAAAAATGGTCTTGAAGAACCTAGGGGCAAGAGGGGAATAAAGACGAAGACCTACTAGAGAATGGACTTGAGGATACGGGGAGGGGGAAGGGTAAGCTGTGACAAAGTGAGAGAGTGGCATGAACATATATACAGTACCAAACATTAAAATAGACAGCTAGTGGGAAGCAGCCGCATAGCACAGGGAGATCAGCTCAGTGCTTTGTGACCACCTAGAGGGGTGGGATAGGTAGGGTGTGAGGGAGGGAGATGCAAGAGGGAAGAGACATCGGGATATATGTATATGTATAACTGATTCACTTTGTTATAAAGCAGAAACTAACACACCATTGTAAAGCAATTATACTCTAATAAAGATGTTAAAAAAATAATAATAGACAAGAATAAAAAGAAAAACACAAACAAAAAAACACAGTCCCTGCCCTTTGCTGGTCTTACATCAAACAAATTAATTCTATAAATCTGTGATCAATTGTTCTGTTTAATGGAAGTGTTAGCTTAGCTCAGACTATCCATAAGGGATTTAGAGAGGAATTGTGGGAAGGTAATTAGTAGGGGGTTGGCTATGGAGAGAATAAAATAGCAAAGGAAATGTTGGGAGGGGGGTGCTCCCAGTCTGAGGAGAATGCAAATCCCCCAGCCCAGCAAGTCTACTTCCTGTCCCACAGGCCCAGTGAGGAGTGACTCTGAGCTGGTTTTTAAACTGGCTGCCAACAGTTCAACTGGTAATGTCAGACACATGTTAACTGACATCAGAATACAGAGATACAGGTTAAGGTTCCTTCTCAATATAATCCAGAAACTGAAAATGCTACCAAATGCCACTCTCAGCCACCTTGTGTGAATAAAGTTTCTTAAAACCAGTACAAAGTGTTTGGATGCAGATCTCCAAAGCTATGGACATGCAAAGTAGCATCTGGGGCTGCGAAAATATGCTCTTCAGGAAATCAAGTCACGGGAGTGTATGAAATGACACATCTGGTTTTAGGCAGTGGCTGTGATTTTTAAGTCCACAATGTATATTATGTTGGGTTGTTTTGTCCATCATAAAATGTTTGAACTTTCAATTTATTGCTGCTACCGAGGAAGATTACAGCTGTGTGATAGGCACGTGGATGCTCCCAGGAACACAGCTGGTAAGAGGTGGACGGCTCCTTGGGATTCATCTCGTCCAACCTCTGCAGTTAAATTTTTTTAAATGGGGTGAATTTAGTCTAGAGAGGCCAGCTGTCTAGCTCCACAGTCAGATTTCTGCCTCACAATAACAACAGCCAACATTTACTGAGTACTGTGTGCTAGGCACAGTGCTGAGAGCCTTATATAGGAAGCGTTGCCTCTTTAAATCCTCACAGATCCGTGAAATAGTTGCTGTTAGTATTACCATTTTATAATGTGGAAACAGGCTTATGTTATTCAGCTAACTTAAGCTAACCATGAGGGAGCTGCGATCTGAAATCAGGTAGAATGATCTGAGCTGACATTCTTAACCACTAAGCTAAGACTGTTAATAAATGACCTTTTCTGGATAATTAATCATATGCCCCCAAATAAGGTAATCATGGTCCCCGTACCCTAGAGGACTTTAGAGTCCAGCTTTCCATATACAACTACTAATTTGTAAACAACCTTACGAGGTAAGTGAAATAATTTCCATTTTGCAAATGAGGAAACTAAAGGCACAAAGTTCAGTGGCTTCCCAAGGTTACATAGCTTATAATTGGTGAGAGTGGGACAGTCTATCGGTTCTTTCAGACCCATAAACCTGCCTCCCTGCATAGAACTATCCTGTCCCTCAGCAGGCTCTGGCTATTTGAACAGAACCTGCATACATCAAATATCTGATCTGAAATCAATATGGATCCAGGCATTTCCGGAACCCATTTAAGTCAGCGGCAAGAATTTCACATTCTTAAATTTCTCTCTGTGATATACAGCAGCAACAGTCCAGCAGCTCACATGAGGCAGGTTTATTATGAAGAGGCTAATGGTGAATCGAACTCTTGGAGTGTGGTTTGAGGGCGGAACTGAGGCGGCGGAAGAGAAAAATTCACCGATTCTTATTCCCCCAGAGCATAGACAGCAAGAGACAAGAAAACAGAGCCGCCTTAAGAAGATGCCTGCAAGCTGTGGGCGCTAAGAAAAGGCCGGCATTGCAGTTCTAGGGAGGGAAGGGGAGGGGACTCTGCCGTCCTCTTTCCATTTTCTTGGCCACAATTCCCCACTGGTCTGTCAAGAGAAATGGGTCTGAGAAAAGCAGCATGATTCTCACCACAGCTCCTTAGCCAGTTTACAGAGGTTTTCAGCATAGCAGGCAGCTGCTTCCCAAATTCAGCTCTGCTCCCCTCTTCCTGGTTGAGTTTACAGTGTATCAACTCCGCCTGCCAGCACACAGTCCCAGTGCTCTTGAGCTGGGGCCAAAGTCTCCGAGGAGTGAAGCAGGTGGGGCCACCTTCTCAGGCTAGTGGCAGAGCTAGTTTGAGATGCTTTGCCACACAAAAGGGCCAATTTAAGAGACGGGATTACTTTCTCCATTCCACCCTTTTAAAAGCAGGAACAAATCACTTTCCAGATGACTGTTTCACTCACCTCTCTCTCTTTCTCTTCTCAGCTAAAAACGCCTTAGCACTGGAAAGGTGGTGGACCTGGACGCCTGCCTGGGGAGTCTGCTGAAAGGATCCAGGAAGACTTCTTCCCCCCAAGTCCCATCCCACCCTCCAGCTTAGCCCCGGGTGTTTGAAATTCCAACACTGAAGTGTTAGTCCAGTATCTTCTTTTAAAATGTAGAAGAGAGTAAACAAAGTTATTCACACTGTAGAGTTAATTCTTCAGCTGGCTGGCTGGAATCTGCCGGTTCCCCCAGGCCAGGAAATGCCTGCTTACATCAGCCTTCAGGCAGGAAGAGTATTCAAAAAAGGATAGTTGAGGGATGTAGAACTTTTAATTTCACCTTTTGGGTGGCAACACCAAGTGTCGAGAAACTATGTTCCCTAAGTCTGAGAAATCAACCCCTGTTTTCATTTCTATTAAACTTGGAAATGCCCTACTGTCAACATCAAGACCTTGTAGTTTAAACTCGTCTTGATAATCCGAGGATGAAGAGCTAAAATTTGGAAATTAGGATGATTTTTATTCTTACCTAAAAGCATTTTCCAAATATGCTTAAGGATTCTTAATTTTCATGTAGACTGCAATTTTCTTTCTGTTTTGATCTGTACGATATATGCATGTGAAGCTAAGGTGCAGATACTGCTATTCATGTGTTGATTGATCGATCAGTTGCTAAGTGGAGCCCAGACATTTAAATTTCCTCTCTCAACTGTTGATCATCATTACAATTCAGTTGAATAGGGCACTGTTTCCCTGCCCTCTCTGTTGCCACTCAAATCAGATGTTATGCTCACCATGGTAACCACCTACTCTTTCTCCCTGTTATTTCATTCATTAAACTTAAAGTGCACAGGCTAGAAAATATTATGATTTAAAAAAAAAAACTCTAATAGGAATCAATCAAGCTCACCTAAGACAGGGAGTCATTTCAGTGTAAATGTTTTATTTAAAAAATCAGTTGAAAACATGTTCATCAGAAACAAATCATCACTAGGAAAACAGAACTGAGGGGTTGAATTGTCTCAATTGCTTGGAGATTTTTTTAAATGTTCAAAGTGGTTTTCAGGGATAAAGTGGGATTATCACTGACACTTCTAACTGGTCTTGATGGAAAGGCTGCCTTGATGGGCTTGAAAGCTGTGGGAGTCTCAGAGGTTGTAGGTTGGGTCATAAAATGAAACAAGGTCTGTTTAAACCACACCTATGGGTGTAAAAGTGTATTTTTCTGTATAAATTTCTCTCTCTCCCCACACAAAAACATTAGAGAAAAAGTAAAAATTTTTTTCCTTAAGAGCAGTACTTTGCTCATTTGTAAACAATTAATATTGACTGTCGATCATAGTTCTAGATGCAAGGGAGCAGGCTGAAATCAGATGAGTCCCTGAGGCTGGAGCTAGGAGTCTGGGCAGGGAGACAGATAATCAATGAACCCCCCAGAAGGATGGGGGCTGTTCAATCACAGAGCGTGTCTCTATTAAGCACCACTATTTGACCACCATTTCCAAGGCAGTCACCCACAAGTGGGAGTCTATCACTGAGGCAAGTCAGTTGTTGCACATCCTGTGGGAGACCACATCCGCCTAAAAACACAGTGCATTGAGGAGTTTTCATCAAGAATCCTCTCTTTCTCTTTCTTTCTCTCTCCAGGCATCCTGAAACGTTGCCCCTTTTGGCTCCTAGAAACAGACAGTAAGACCCCTACAGATGAAAACTCTCTTCCTGCCCACAAATGTCTACCTTGTCTAAGACAGGTGTTTTGCATCTTCCCAATCACCAACATGGACGGGAGATAATTGCAAAACGACTCTCCCACCATCACCAAATTATTATTTCTAACAGAGAAATTCTGGTTTGCAGGGACCAAGGCTCTCCATTTCCTCTGCTCACTGAGGTTGCGATTTCACTTTCAAACTGAACGGGTTTATTTTAGAGCCTCTGCATAGAAAATCTCACCCAACGTGATCAACAAATCTACTTATTCCCTGGTTGAGACTGCCTGCGGACAAATTTTGAGTGTAATGCTATTAGTAAGCCGCACTGGACCCTCTGAACAGACTTCAGGGACCCAGGGACCATCCTGAGTAGAGACCACTGTAAATGTCATTCACAGCCATGACCAGCTGGTCCCACCCACCTTCCATTCCCCACCTCCCAGGGCTCATATGGTTTGCAGGAATGAGGTTTATAGGGAAACTAGTACAACAGGACGCCTTTGTACTGTGAGTGATGCCAAACTCTGACATCAGGAAGGCCTGGAATGCTCATTGTCATTTGCTTCCCTTTGCCCATCTGCTGGCTGCCTCATCCTCCCCAAAAGCTCCCAAGGTTTCTTTGTGGCTTTTCCAAAAGCTTCCTCTTCTATTCAAAAGTCTTTCCAATTCTAGTATCTTCTGTGCAAAATAGAAAAAAGGGTGAGGGGCACAGAATGTAAGACTAACAGATTTGGGATTTGATATAAAGCTTAAGGCTACGGGGTCTGGAGACTTGATTCTAGTCCCACCTCAGCCAAATCCAACTGGATGCTTTCAGTCAAATCACTTACACTTAGTTTTCTCATCTGTCAAAATGCATATTTAATGAGATCAAACAAGAGGAAGTGCTCTGGAAAGTTAAAACTTTGGTACAAATGTCAGATGCAACAGAACTATTATACAGTAGAACTCATACTATAGTTTTGAGAAGATTTCAGACAAAATCACGGATTTCAGAAGGCATATAGCCTTTACTTCATGCCATCACAACCCTTCTAGTGATCTAAGTTAGAAACTTCAGCCTCAAGCCTTGATTCCACATCTAGTGAGGTATTAATCAATCCCATCAATTCTACCTCCAAACCGTCTCTCTAGTCTGTATGTAGTCCTTCTTTGTTAACACTGTCATTGCCATGAATGAGGCTCTCTCAAAATTGGTTCCTTCCCTCTAATCTTACCTTCTCTCAATGCATTAGCCACAGCAGCAGTCAGAAATCTCTTTCTAAAATGGTCAACTGATGTTGTCTCTCCTCCATTAAAATCTTTTGCTGACACCTCATCAACTACAGCATAAAGCCTACGTTCTCAGTGAAGCACATTATTCCTTCCACAAACTTGCTCTCCTGATTGATAGCCTCTCTTCTCACTGTCTTCTTCCTGGAGAACTGGTGGCTTTGCACAGATAGCTCTTTCTTCCTTTTTGTCCATTGACTCTGTTCATTCTTCTAACACACGTTCAGACACTGCTGCCACTGGGAATCCTCCTGACCTTCTCAGACTGGGTTAATGACCACCCTGCTATTCCCACAGCACCTTCTACATACCTCGTATTCCAGTATTTCTCACATGATCCTGAAATGTTTTGGATCGTTGCTTTGCTGAAGGTACAACTGGTAATACCCAGTGTAGCATTTCCGATGGCCTGGTTTTACTGAATCATGAAAAACTCAGCACAGATCCCTGGACGCATCTGACAGCTCTGGGGCAAGGAACCATCCCTACCTTACTTTCGGTAATGGCCTATGTCATAATGGCAACACCCTTGGCTTAAGCCTGAATCACAGACTCCTCCTCCACGAAACAGATTTAGTTTCGGGGAACACGTCTGGTTCCTCCACTTTAAAACTGAACTGAACAGGAACTTCAGAGTGTGTATATCAGTGGTGGCAAAGTAGTACCACATAGTTACTTTGCCCAGACGTAAGTTAAGGTCAGTAGAACACTGTTGCCCTGGTTTTGGTTCTTTCCTTCTACAATGTAAGGATAATCGTAACTTCTAGTTAGGTAGCTTCCAGGTTACTGTACTGTGAAGATCTCTTAATAAATTATTCTAGACAATGCTAGGTTAGAAACAGTTCCACCCAGGAGAGGGGTGTACAAGCATATCTTTCTTGTGCATCAGCTGTTTAGCAGGCAAAGGTAGAAGGCTTGAATTCTCCTGATGTTTTGCCCTAGTCTTATTCACTCATTGCTATAAAGGGTAGTATTAACAGTTATTCTGAAAATGTCTCTAAATACAAAGTCTAATGCTGGGTAACTTCCATTCAAATCCAAAGCCAGAAAAGGAAAGGTGACTTACTAGGCATAAGTTTTGGGAGGCACTTAAGTGACAATTAATGAAAACTCCAAGGAAGGTAGAGTTTTCCAAAATCATACGTCAAACGATAACAACGTCTGTGTGGGACAGCCCAAGCCTTCCTGAAAAAGAAACACCCCAATCCTCCCCAGGTTAATTATGCTTACTCATACAGGAATTACATTTCCTTAGCCCCTGAAGCTGGGCATGACACCCTGGGGCCTGGGGACAGTTTACACTTAGAAGGACTTGCCAAAATTGACTACACAGTACATAACTTTGCATTAAGTCCTCCAAACCAGCCTGACCAGTCTTGAGCTGAAAAACACAGGATCATCCTTTTCAGTGTTACTGATAAGGAACTCAGCAATAGTCAATTCAGTGCAGCTTCGGAGCCTTTAGACTACATTCTGGGCAAAGTAGAATCAGCAAATTTTACGCACCTTGGGCTTCCCTGGTGGCGCAGTGGTTGAGGATCTGCCTGCCAATGCAGGGGACACGGGTTCGAGCCCTGGTCTGGGAAGATCCCACATGCCACGGAGCAACTAGGCCTGTGAGCCACAACTACTGAGCCTGTGCGTCTTGAGCCTGTGCTCCGCAACAAGAGAGGCCGCGACAGTGAGAGGCCCGCGCACCACGATGAAGAGTGGCTCCCGCTTGCTGCAACTGGAGAAAGCCCTCGCACAGAAACGAAGATTCAACACAGCCAAAAATAAATAAATTAATTAATTTAAAAAAATATTTATGTACCTTAATAATTGGGTGTTTTACAGTGAAGCTGAGTTGCCCATTTCTATACAGATTCACTTACTGCTAAATGAACATATGACCATTTAAATATGTCTTCATTTAAGAAGAGAGAGCATGATACTTTATATACCATAATGTCAGATCAGAAACCATGCAACTTGTATCTGAGAATTAAATTGCTTTTTAAAACCAAAAGTAAAACAAAACAGGGCTTCCCTGGTGGCGCAGTGGTTAAGAATCCACCTGCCAATGAAGGGGACACGGGTTCGATCCCTGGTCTGGGAGGATCCCACTTGCTGTGGAGCAACAAAGCCCATGTGCCACAACTACTAAGCCTGGACTAGCCTGCGAGCCACAACTACTGAGCCCACATGCCACAACTACTGGAGCCCGTGTGCCTAGAGCTTGTGCTCCGCAACAAGAGAAGCCACTGTAGTGAGAAGCCCACGCACTGCAATGAAGAGCAGCCCCTGCTACCGCAACTAGAGAAAGCTCATGCGCGATAACGAAGACCCAAACGCAGCCAAAAATAAATAAACTATAAAAAAAAAAACAACTTTTTTTTTAATTGCAGATACAATACAAATTCATGATGGAAAAAAACATGAGTTTTATTTAAAGAAAAAATATTAGGACAAAATAGATATTAACACCCAGGTCAATCATTGAGAGCGCTTTGTTTAGTTCCTTCTATGAATTTTTTTTTAACAAAGTTGAGATTACACTGCACAAAAAAATTTGCACTTTACTATTTCATATGCTGTATACTGTACACATTTTCCTGTGTTTTAACAGCTCCTTGTCCAGAACATTTTAATGGTTCTTTTTTTGGGGGGGGGGCATGCTGCAGAGCATGTGGAATCTTAGTTCCTAACACCAGGGATTGAACCTGCGCCCCCTGCAGTGGAACCTTGGAGTCTTAACCACTGGACTGCCAGGGAAATTCCTTAATGATTCTTTAAAATCTTTCTGAGTGAATTCCTTGGTGATCCAGTGGTTAGGTCTCTGTGCTTCCAATGCAGGGGATGTGGGTTCGATCTCTGGTCAGGGAACTAAGATCCCACAAGCCATGTGGGGTGGCCAAGAAAAAAGAAAAACAAAATTAGTAGATGTATTGTAAATTCCTTAACGTTGCCCCATTGTAGAAAATTTGTGATACAATATTTCAGATTTTAAGATTGGATATTTAACAATGTATATGATATTCCCAAGTAATTTAGAGGACTAAACATATTAGCAAGGGTCAGAAACACCTAAATAATAGTCATTATATGTCGACTAGTGGTTATGAGTTTATTCTCTGGAGTTAGCATACTCACTGACTTCACATTCTGGTTCTGCTTCAACCGAGTGACCCTCTGTGTTATGTAATCTTCCTAACGTATGAAGTTTTCTTATCCCCTAAATGAGAATAAGAGTTGTACCACCTGATAGGTTATCACTAAATTAGTGTCATTAAAGCACTTAGTGCAGTGTTTGCCACACAATAGTCAATGGATGTTAACTATTTAAGAACGATTATTGATGTTATTAGTACATTATTTGATATTATTAGCAGTAATTATTTCTATGATTAGTAACTTATTGCTAATCATTCGATTTTGCTGGGCTGCGGCAATGTTGTCAGAAGAGACCAAATGGCACTTACTGATTAATTTAGATCTAAACAATTCTTTTAAAATACGTCATTTAAGGAGAAAGTCATTTTGCATTTTGGGATGTGATTTCAGATGGCAGGTACAGAAAGCTCTTTTCTGGAAAAGAACCCAGTTAAGGCTTGGTGAAGTCATTGTTTAATTGAAACATTCTATCTCAAGATTGGTAAAGAGTTTAAAGATAATTTTGTGTCACATCTCTCCCCTCACTCCAACTAAACCAGGTGACCTTCAACTATTCTTGAACATCTCATACACTGGGGAACTTCTTACCTACCAAGGTAGCTCTTACACTTAGAAAATTCATCTTATATTGAGCCAAAATATGTTTCTCTGTAGCTTCAACATATTAATAATAAACCCACAGATCACCTCCAACAAGCTTTAACATTGAATTTTCAATATAGTGAATTGATGGGGATCACAACTTCTAATGGATTTATTTTGGTGTTTGAAAGAGATTGGTGAGAGCCCAAATGTAGTAAAACCAAGACTGCATTACTCAGACTTAGTGAAAAACTGAGAAGATTTATGTGTTCACTATCATGTGTGCTTTCCTGCAAATTGAATAATCTAAAATAAAAGGAAAGCTTAATGATTTTTCTTGGGAAAGAAATTTCTAAAGCTAGAATTCTAAAAAGGCTTTTTAAAAGTTCATATGAAAAAAAAGTTCATATGGAAGCTCCTGTATAGTTTCATGTTTCATCTGGGGAGCAGAATGGGGGAAGGTCAGCCTTGGGACAAGTTTTGGCTGGGTTGGTAAGCTTGCCGCTCACCTTCTGATGGCATCTGCTTCTCCATAACTGAACCACTTTCTACACAGAAGTGAATGCTTAGAAGTATTTAGAAATGGATATCAAATGACAACCTTGGTAAACAAGGGGCTATATGAGTCACAAAAGCCACTCAACAGAACTTAACAAAATTCATCATCTCTCGATACTGTGGACCGTATCTCTACAGATCTGTTTTAGCCATCAGGCATGCTTAACTGTCACGTTATTAGAAAAGCAGAGCTTCTTTGCATGAAGATTACCTGACTGCAGTTGCTATTATTTTTCTACTTTGCAGTCTTTAGCACAGAAGCTGGCAAGTAGCTGCTATTCAATAAATACTCAGGCTGATTGAATGACTATCTGTCCCTAAGGGTCATAGATAAATGTCTAGTCCCTCCAACATCTGGTTACCCTGGTAGCTACTCAGACATTGGAGGACTGCCACTTACTCTCTCAGCTCCTTCCTCCTCGTCCACTGCCATCACTTCTTTCCTCCAGGCTATCCCAGTACCCACCATCTCTTCTTACAGTCCACAACTTCAAACCCAGTCATCCAAGGAAATTCCAAATGTGCTTTTGTTTGTTAGCTTTTAAAGAGGGAAGATCTCACTTCTGGGTCTCTAAGACAGAAAAGAAGAAGCTCCTACGCTCTCTGTGGCGGTCATGGTGAACTCATATCTGGACAGCATTCTTTAAGGGCAGTGGTTTTCAAATTACAAATCACAACCTATAAGAGAGTTGTGAAATCAACTTAGTATATCATGATCCATATTTTCTTTATAAAAAAATAGAGTAGAAAGTATCAGAGGGTATTGCACATAGTAAGAGTGTTAGAAAATCTAAATTTCAGTTTTCTAATTGTGGGTGCCTGTGTGCAGTTATGTATATATATTAATATATCTATGCATATTTGTCATACATACACACTAGGGCATCCTACAAGGTACACAGAATTTGGCCTAGGTATTAGCCCCTTTTCCCCTGTTTGTCCTAGTACCTTTGTGTAGGGCTTGAACTGCACCAATATAAGAGGCAACTTTGTGTACGTGCGTCCTTGAGTTTTAGAGTAAATGTATTTCTTGTTGTAAGCTGGGGCTTACAACAACAACAAAAGTTGAATATTAACATTGGCCGACTGGAGAGAATTAGGAACGGAAGGTGAGGGTATCACAATCATGCCACATAAGCACAGGCTATTTTGCAATTTCATACGTACTCACATTCAACCAAGAGCTGCTGACCAGTAACTGCTGAGTGAATTATGAAGGATCATTAATTTGGTACTCAAATTAGTGCATTACGAGAATTTATTAAGCACTTTAATTTGGCATTCCTCCAGGGGAGCTAGCTGCCATATGGTGCTTGGCTATGTTATACATCTTCTACTGTACAGGCAGGGAGGTGGAAATTCTGAAATTTGAGGGCAAGTTGTTTTTTAAAAATCCACTGCATCTTCCATGTTTTTCTTGAGTCTGTCATCACTGTCTATTCTTGCTTTTAATTATAAATTTAGTTTTATCATTAACTCTTCTATTTGCTATTAATAATTTTGTCAACCCTTTGCATATATAAAACATATTTAATGCAAATACATAATTTACATTAAATATATTTTGTCTTAACATTTTCTAATAATTAGGCTGCAGGATATATATATATATATATATATATATATATATATATACTCAAAGATAAATCATCTCTACATAGGGATAAACATATCCCTATTACTAAAGCCTATGTAAACATAATCCTCCCCACACCCACGATTTGTTTTCACAGTCACATTCTTCATTGCCAGCAGGTTTGTTTGCCACTGGAAATTGAGAGTGATGGGGATAAATGAGACATACATTGTTTTTGGACTAAGTGGCCTGAAGTCTAAAAATGTGAGATTCACCCATTTTACAGATGAAAAGACTGAGGTCTAGGCATATGAATTGACAAATCAATGTTAGCAAAGGTACTTGGACAACAACTCAGCTCTCCAGATTCTCTCCCTCTGCCTTCAAATCACTCAGACTCCAGGTACAACCCAGAACACAGAGCCTGATCCAGAGCAAAAGTTTTACAAAGTATGTGCTTAGTCACTTGTTTTACTTACTGTGAGGTTGAACAATATAAAATTACAGATTTGTTAGGTCAAAAACTGTCAGATATTGGCACTTTCATATGGTTCAAGCTAAACAGTGTTATTTTAATAACTCCAGCCTCTGCCACTCTGAGATCTTGATTTTCACAGAAGAAGCAGCATAGTGCATTTGTTAAGATCAAAGACTTGAGCCAAACTGCCCTAGTTCAAGACTCAGATCTTCCACTGCCTGGCCATGTGCCCTGAGCCAGATGACAGATTTTCTGCCTCTCAGTGTCCTCAAAGAGGAACAGAATACTATATGATGCTATTATTATTATATTGTTGTTTTTATTATTATTCCTAAAACTCAACATACTTGCTAGTTAGCCAAATGGTCTGATCAAGTTTGGGCAGCTTTATGCACCTGTTCTGAAAGGTGTTTTCAGACGTGAAATCTTTTCTAGAGACAGAGATTTTGGACCCTCTTTACTTAGCAAGGTTGGCTATTTATTTGTTTGACTGGCATTTGGCCTTATAGTTTCCAACGTTTCTCTCAAAGGTCCTATTTCTCTCTGCAGACAGCATTGGTTAATAAGTAAAACAGAGAGGCTGAAACATCCTAGCAACAGAAATCAACTGTGTGTATGATTTGTTGCTCTGTTTTTACTTCATCTATTTTTGAAAATATGGTTGCTCTTTTAAGTGCCCATTTCTTCTCCAGGCAGTTAAGCTGAAGTATTGCTCTAAAGAAGAAGAAGAAAAAAGAAGTATCCAAATTTGAAAAACGGTTTTGGTTAGCTCATGATGTAGAGAAAAGACAACAATTTAAGGGTAGATCAGAGTGCAGTAAAGTGATTCCAATGAGACCTGATGCTGACTAATTACTTCTCTATAGATGGTGGTGTTCAATTTACTAAGCATCTGTGCATGTCGGAATTTGGGACACTGTGGGTGGTACGAGTCCATGATATCTACATAACTCAAAAAGCAGAACAGTCCATCTACAAGCATCATTTTATTAAGTGAAATAAAATACAAGTGCAAAATCTCATTTTGCAGTTAAGTGGTAGACCACGTTGTAGGGTCCCCGAAACCAGTCCTGCTTGGATAAAAGTATAAGTAAACAGATCAGGCCGTGGAAGCAATGCCTCTTCAGAATGGGATTTAGAACAAGATTTAGAAGAGAGATGCTACAGTGATGCTGGGAATGATTCATTACTTCCCAGATTTAGGTCTGGGGATGGAATAACGTTAATACAACACTTTTATGAGAAGAATTATATATGGAACTACTTTCACTGTACTCCTACAATTTCCTACGAAAATACTAATTCTCATGAAGAAAAAGTGGATGGAGCAGAAGAAAATAATCAGACAAAAAAAGATGAGAGGGTTTGTTGAGAAATGAACGTTCATATTGATTGATTGTTATTTTAAACCATGCTTTTATTAATGGTATAAGCCTTTCTCCTCTCTTGGATCTATGCTTTTCTCTCCCATTCTCTTGAATCTAAAAGATGTATTACCTACTTAAGATGCATTTCAAGTACCAACATATTCAGTGGCAAGGTATTTCAAAGTGCACTGTCTCAGAGAACACTGATTGTAAAAGGAAAACAAATCGAACTGTATGCTTGGTCCATAGTCAACCCCTCTACATAATTGTTAAATAAATGATTAATAAAACAATGAATAAATTAATAAACTCATGATTAGGAAAAGAGTTTCTTTTACTTAGCCCTGCTATGACTTTGGGGTTTCAAATCACATTTTGATCCATTTATTTGACATTCAATAATGGATTTAGTACCTTCTTTATATCAGGCATCATTCTAGGTGGTGGATATACATGATCTCATGACATTCATGCAATCTCAGTTCAGAAAACTACTAGCTGCCTTTAATCTACTCTTCGTTTTCTTGATCCCTGGAGTTTTCTCCTTGGCCATTTCACTTAATCTGTCAATTTTCTCATCTACAAAATTAGGACAGTGTTGTGAAGAACGATTTAACTAGTTCATGAGGGCTTCCCTGGTGGCGCAGTGGTTGAGATTCCGCCTGCCGATGCAGGGGACACAGGTTTGTGGCCCGGTCCGGGAAGATCCCACATGCCGCTGAGAGGCTGGGCCCGTGACCCATGGCCGCTGAGCCTGCGTGTCTGGAGCCTGTGCTCCGCAACAGGAGAGGCCACAACAGTGAGAGGCCCGCGTACCGCAAAAAAAACAAAAAACAAAAAACAAACTAGTTCATGAAATAACTTGGGAAACACTAGGGAAACTAAAGGTAGTAAGTATACGTGTATTACAGGTTGGTAGTAGATCCCTGCGGTAAAGCGCAAAGGCTCTGCGTGCAGCCTGCTTGGATTTGGATCTTAGTTCTTCCTGTCACTAGCATGCTGTCTTGGGCAAGATACCTCTCCATCCCTCAGTTTCCTCCTGCGAAAAGGGAATAGTAATAGCACTGACCTGTATTTGTCAGCTCAGGCTGCCATACAAAATGCCGTAAACTGGGTGCTTAAACAACAGATATGTATTTTCTCACGGTTCTGGAGGCTAGAGGTTTGAGATCAGGGTGCCGGCATGGTTGGTTTCTGCTGAGAGTTCTCTTCCTGGCTTGTAGACAGTCAGTCGCCTTCTTACTCTGTGCTCACCAGCCTTTTCCTCAGTGTGTGTGTACAGAGAGAGAGAAAACTCTCTGGTGTCTCATTTTATAAAGGCACTAATCCCATGATGAGGCCTCTATCCTCATGACCTCATCTAAACTTAATCACCTCCCAAAGGCCCCGTCTCCAACCACTGTCACATTAGGGGTTAGGGCTACAATATATGGATTTCAGGAGGACACAGTTCACTCCTTGGCTTGACGTCATAGGGTTATTATGAGAATTATGTATATTAATCTGTTTGAAGCACTTCAAACAGATTCACTTGGTGAATTCTCAATAAATGTTTGCTGTTGTTATTTCTGGAGCCAAGTGAATAAAGAGGGCAGCCATTTAATTTACAAAGCAGATTGTTTAATAATACTGTTTATGGAAGATATCTAGAGACCAAACTCAGTGATCTTTAAGCTCTGGGTATTCTATATAAGGGCATTCTCAAATACATCCACACAACTGATTAAGCAATAAGTCAAGGGACCTTGGAGAGGTCTTTCCTTCTTTTTTGTCCCTTAACTTTTCACAGTTGTCTTCTCAGGACTCCAGCTGGCTCATCTATGAAAGCTTCTCCCCTCTCTGGAACATTCTGCACCTCTTCCGTCTTTGTTCCACTTTCTGTGTTGATGGTTTGAGCAGAGGAGAGTAGGAGAAATGGTGAGGCTAGTGTCTCTAACCTCAGCTCCTTAACCACCGAAGGCCACGGTTATTGATAGAAGCTCTATTTTAAACAAAAACTATGCTCAGCGTCTTCTATTTGAAATGGTTTCCTACCTAGAGGTCAAATAGTCAACCTGCAGCCAATACAACGGTCTCCTCTGAAACTGTTTTCTTTTCTTTTTTTTGATTGCAACACGTGTCATGTGGAACATCCCTGACCAGGGATCGAACCCCTGCCTCCTGCAATGGAAGCGTGGAGTCTTAACCACTGGACCACCAGGGAAGTCCCAGTTCTGTTTTCATACTTAAGTTATGGGAGCCTCACTATGATACAGGACAGTTCTTTCTGTTTTTGAACAATTCCATAGACAGAAAATTCTTCTTTATTTTGAGTTGACATCTACTTCCATAATGCCTACACACTGGTCCTAAATTTATCTTCTGTATTACGCTGTTGGACACATAGTAAATCTCTTAAAAGGTCTAGGTGAACTGAACTACTTCTTGAGGTATTCTTGTTGACTTACAATTTTCCCATCTTCTCTTATTCTTCCAGTGATGCTGTCCTACAAAACCTTCCTTTTTTCTTCTTCACTTCCATGTCTGTCCCCATTTGCTCTATTCCCTCCGTTCCCGGCTCCATATTAAGGGCCCCCAGGAGTTGATAGTAAAGGGAGTGAGTGGATGGCATTGAATAACTTATGAAGAAGTTAGTGATAATACCAATTCTCTTCCTTCTGATTTTTCTGTGAGAAAAGGAGGTTCATATCAAGTTCAGATTCCAGAGAGTCTGTGTTTTCTGGGGGGTTTAAACATACACCATCACAAATTATATACTACTGAGCTATAACCCCAGCCAGCTCCCATTACAATGTTTACCAAAACCTACATTAGCAAACTATTTACTGCCAACATTAATGCTATAATTTAGCGATTTAGGCTGCCTGGGAATGATGTGATAGGCAGTATAAAGCTAAGACTTCTTTTTCCTAGTTGTTACATTTTAAAGGAGGGCAGGCTTATCTTTGGGGGTTGTTCCCTAAAGGCACACATTAGTCACATGTGGGCCACTGGCATTATTGTCCACACAAAGTGTACCTGTGTAGGACAGTCCAGCAGGGTTGGCTGTGTTTTCTTAAATGCATTAGGCAGAAAAGCTTTGAAATTTCCCCCTGTCTCAAAGCAGAAAGAGATACAGTCAGACTGGGAAGCTATGCTTTGTACAAAGAAGGACAGAATTCTAAGTCATCAGCTATCATTAAAGTTGTCATCACTTTTCTCATCCCTATGAAATCTGCTCTGCTCAGAGGTTCTCCATCCACCCAAATGCCTGAACATTCCATCTTATTTACCAAGTTCTGTCAAGCCTACTTCCTGGGAATGTGTCTAGCTGCACTATAATGTGTCTTCATTGTCTCTCAACTGGACCATGATAGTAACTTCCTTGCTTTACTCTATCCATTCTCCTTATTGCTCTTGGGGTAGACTTTTATTTATTTATTTATTTTTTGCAGTACGCGGGCCTCTCACTGTTGTGGACTCTCCCGTTGCAGAGCACAGGCTCCGGACGCTCAGGCTCAGCGGCCATGGATCACGGGCCCAGCCGCTCTGCAGCATGTGGGATCTTCCCGGACCGGGTCACGAACCCGTGTCCCCTGCATCGGCAGGCGGACTCTCAACCACTGCGCCACCAGGGAAGCTCGGGGTAGACTCTTAATATACAAGTCTTGCTCAAAATCCTTTAAAAGTTGCCTACTGTTTGAAGTGTAAGTTCCAAAGTGTTGGAGGTGAGCACAGCTCAGGGAGTACATAAGATAATGTACTTGTCAGGGAAGAAGTAGCAGCGCTTCTATTCATATTAACGTTTTCTCTTAAAATTAGAAATCCAGCTGTGTTATATTCAATATATGGATTGCTGCTGGTGCTTTCACTCAGTCCTTCTGTCAGTGCATCTCTCTTATGTTTAAGGACTGAAGGAAACTTGAAGAAAGAGAGGGAGTTTCACAAAGTAGAAGGGCCAGAGTGTGCCGCATTGGTTTTTGTGTGCCGAGTCAAAAGGATCTGAATTAGAGAATCTTTATAGTATTTTGCAAAAAGCTAGAAAGTAGGCATAAGAATCTTGTGTACTAGACAGAGATTCACTGGTTATATTGTTCAAAGTACTTATGAGGTGTTAAACCTAATAAATTATACATTTTAATTTTTTAATTAGCATCCAAATTTTGCTTTTATTTTCTGTGTATGATAAGTTGTTATCATACCAAATGATGGGGTTTAGGAAATGGCAGGGGCAGGAAGGACTCTGACCTTTCCTTGAGGCAGGTCTAGAGACCCTCATGTGAGAGGTGCCTTCCCTGTACCTGGAGCACCCTTATCTCTGAAGACAGACGGATGCCAAGAGGAATGTGAATGAACAAGCATTGTCAAGTTTCCCCTAATTTACTACAGTTAGCTCATACCCTTTGTCTTATCCATTCCCCAACTTCCACTTTTCATCAAACCTAGTATAAAAACACTCAGGTTTAGGGTTAGCTTGTAGAAGATAATATAATAGCTTCATAATGTTAATGTAGATACTTATAAAATGAGATATAAAACCACTAACCATAAATAAAAAGATTGGTAAATTTGATTATATTAAAATTAGGAATTTCTGTTTCTCAAAATATATCACCAGGAGAGTTAAAGGGAAAGCCATAGCAACATATAACCAACAAAGAGCTGATCCAGAATATATAACCTACACTTACAAATCAATAAGGAAAAAGAGAGAGAACTCAATAGAAACAATCAAGGATATTCAATAGCTGATAAACATATGAAAAAGGTTCAGCCTCAACCTCATTAGGGAAGTCATTAGGGAAATTGCATTTTAAACAAAAATGAGGTTTCTCCAGGAAGGTGGAGTAGACATTTTTTTCTTATTCTTCTCTCTAATTACAACTAATAACTCTGGATATTATATATAAAGAAAATATAAGAAGACTCTGAAAGGTAGAGAGAAAGCCGCAGACTGGCTAGGGATCTCAGGACTCAGCACAGAGCTGAATTCCCTGGGTTCTGTTACTGCCTTGTATATTCCAGAACTGGGTGCTGGAAAAGCCAGCAACCCAGGAATGCCAACAAAAGCAAACAAACAAACAAACCAAAGCCCCCCTCAAAAGCTTGCCCTCCCTCATCAGAGGACCAGGAAAGGAGCAGTCTAGCAAGAACAGCTCTACTCCAACCAAACACTGCAGAAAAACCTGCAGCCCCATCTCCACCATCAGCAACAAAGGCTGAATGGGAAGCCAGGCTTTTCATCCCCACTGGTGTTTAAGTGGAAACCATGGTGTCCGTGGGGACCATGTGGGTCGACTGGACTTTCACCCTCACCAGGCAGTAATGAGGTACCCCTACCCCTGACTGTGGAGGGGGGGGTGTAACAGAAGAGGCCTACTGGAGAGTCCTGAGATCCCATTCCCACCCAGGAGTAACAAGAAGCCCTTCCACATGCCCACCCTCTGGGAGGCCCACGTACAGCTAGACTCCATCCTCTTCTGGAAGTTCAAAGGTCCCCCTTCACCTACCAGAGCAGTGTCAGAGGAGGCTTACTGAAACACAAGATTTAAATAAGATCCAGAGTCTTATAATATCCCCAGATAACCAAGTTTCAATCACATGAAGACAAAATCACTCCTCTTACCAAGAACCAGGAAGATATTGAAATGAATGAGAAAAGATCACTAACACACACTGAGGTTGAGATGATACAGGTGTTGGAAGTTTCTGGCCAGGATTTAAAGTAGCCACTGAACTTCATTGAGCTGCATTGTTTCATTAAGCAATTATAAACATGCTTGAAACAAATGAAAAAATAGGAAGTCTCAGCAAAGAAACAGAAGATAGAAAAACTAAGTGAAAATTTTAGAACTAAAAAACACAGTGACTGAAATTAAAAAACTCAATAGATGAGCTCAACCACAGAATGGAGAAACTCAAGGTAAACTGGAAGAGAATACAATAGAAATTCACATCACGTTGTATATATTAACTATCTACAGCTTTTTGTATGTCAATCATAACCCAATAAAGGGGTTTAAAAAAACAGTAGAAACTATCCAATCTGAACAACAGAGATAAACAGACCAGAAAAACAAAACAAAATAAAAAACGAAAAACAGAGCCTTGGAGATATGTGGCCTATAACAAAAGACCTAACATTCATGGCATCTGAGTGCCAGAAGAAGAGAAAGAGAGTGGAGATGAAAAAAGTCCCATAGATCTACCCTAAAAGAATGACAAAGTTCTACAAATAGGAGGTGATGACAAAAGAAGTAATCCTGAACATGATAAGAACAAATTATGGATAAATATGATACACTTTCCTTCTCCTGAGTTTCCCAACTTCAGTTTGACATTTGAAGAAAAATTATAACAATTCTTAATGTAGCTCTCAATGTACGTGGAATAAAGCTAAGACAACTATACTATAAATTGGAAGGGTTATAAAGGGAGGTAAAGTTCCTCCACTTCTCAAACTAGAAATGTGTCAACACTAGTAGACTTTGATGATATATATGTATACATATGGGTTATATATCAAGTATAATACCTAGGGCAAACAATGAAAAGCTATACAAAGTGATACACTCCAAAACACTATAGATAAATCAAAATGGAATTCTAAAACATGTTCAGGTAACCACAGGAAGGCAGGAGAAAGTAAACAGAGAAATGAAAACCAGAAAGAAACAAAAGCATGAAACAGAAAACAAAATAAACGACAAAAATAAAATGCAGCCCCATATGTAAAAAATGAGAAGAAGCAGGCTTTACAGATTTTTCCCATTGGCTATTATTCTTTAAATGAATAGCATTTTGTGAAGAACGCTTGCTCTTAAATGCCAAAACAATTTATAAAATGCTAAAATTTTATATCTAGTTGAGTAAAGCAGATTGTGATTTTATTCAAAACTGTCTTTTTCTTAATTTTATATTGATGTGTTTAAAGCTATAAAATAAAAACAAAGCAAATAATGAAAAAACATTTAAGTAGATATGGGTATTTTTAATAATCAAGATGATTAGGTTCAATATGGATGTCTCAAACTAATTTTGTTTTATAACCTATTTGCAAACAAGAAATTAAATATCAATTCTATAAACTGTCTCTCACACACACACACTGTCTCTCCTTTTTACTGTATCAAAAGATGATGTGGTTTTATCTGTCTCTGCTGATGGAACTGCCGTCCACAATCTTCTAACTTAGAAGTCTCTAATACTCTTTTCTCTTTTCATAACTGCTGCATTCAATAGGTCCTCAAATTCTTTCAGTTCCATTTCAGAAATCTCTCTCCAATCCATTGCCTTTTCTCTACCTTAAGTATCCTATTTTATATCAGGTCTCAATCTCTCTCTCTCCTGAGCTATAGAAAGAGCATCCAGTTTTATTTTTTCTAACTCATATCAGGACAGGTTTGTCCCCTGCATAAAGCTATTCACTGGCTTCTAGTTGCCTTCGTGATTAAGTTGAGACCCCTTTATGTGGTAGTGTTCTTCGTTAAATTGACCACCGTCTTCCTCCTCATTTCCCCTTGCTTGCCTCTCTTGTCCTTAATCCTATAGTCACCTGGAGTCCTATGCCATGCCTTGAAGATGTCATCCTCCTTTAGGACTCTGGCACGTTTTATCATGCCCTTTCTTCTGCCTGGGATGCCCCCACCCCCAAGCTTCTCCACCAAACTTCTACGCTTTTACTCACATCAATTTTTACTTCCCAATTATTGTCCCAGTAGTGAATGCACCTTCGTGTGTGTGTGTGTGTGTGTGTGTGTGTGTGTGTGTGTGAGAGAGAGAGAGAGAGAGAGAGAGAGAGAGAGAGAGAGAGAGAAAGAGAGAGAGAGAGAGAGAGAGAGAATGAATGAGGTGAGGGAGGGGGATGCAGCAAGTAAGAGAGTGAGTGTACGTGTGTTAAGGAGACCAAGAAGGTTAGAGTGGTATTTGGTAGTGGTGGAGGAATTGGTAGGAAGCTTTGAAAATATATACACCCTAGGAGTGGTATTAGATTCTCAGTTAAAGAGCCCTTGAAATTTTTGTTTTGTTTTGTTTTAATTTGTTGTTTTCTCTTCATGCAGGAGCTGATCTTAAGAGTATTTCGTTGCCAAGATCATAGGGTTCTGCTCTTTTATAATCAAGGGAGATCCATCCCTTTTACATGCAATTTCAATCAAGAAACCCCAGATCTCTATTCCAAACTGTAACCCAGTTGATTGCATTATAACCTGACAGTCTGAAGCCCTAGTAAAAGAACTATGATTCACAAGTTGTACATAAGAAATAACCCTGGACAATAAAAATTTGTTACTGTTAATAGTTCTACATTCCCTGCCTGGCCAACCCACACCCATTTATGACCTCATGGTACGTCCAGCTCTCTAGTAAAGATGAGGTTATCTATCAAGTTATTACAAATGAATGATGCAAGCTCAAAAGATAATCTGATTAAATCCTCCTATATTAACTCCATGCTCACCCTAAAGCTTTCCTTTTTTTTTTAATACAGTAGGTTCTTATTAGTTATCTATTTTATACAAATTAGTGAATATATGTCAATCCCAATCTCCCCATTCATCTCACCACCACAGCCCCACCTCCCCTACCCCCTGCTTTCCCCCCTTGGTGTCCATACGTTTCTCCTCTACATCTGTGTCTCTATTTTTGCCCTGTAAACCGGTTCATCTGTACTATTTTTCTAGACTCCACATCTATGCGATAATATACGATATTTGTTTTTCTCTTTCTGACTTACTTCACTCTGTATGACAGTCTCTAGATCCATTCATGTCTCTACAAATGACCCAATTTCATTCCTTTTTATGGCTGCGTAATATTCCATCGTATATATGTACCACAACTTCTTTATCCATTCATCTGTCGATGGGCACTTTTTGTCGCTTCCATGACCTGGCCATTGTAAATAGTGCTGCAATGAACATTGGGGTGCATGTGTCTTTTTGAATTATGGTTTTCTCTGGGTATGTCCCCAGTAGTGGGATTGCTGGGTCATATGGTAATTCTATTTTTAGTTTTTTAAGGAACCTCCATACTGTTCTCCATAGTGGCTGTATCAATTTACATTCCCACCAACAGTGTAAGAGGGTTCCCTTTTCTCCACACCCTCTATAGCATTTGTTGTTTGTAGATTTTCTGATAATGCCCATTCTAACAGGTGTGAGGTGATACCTCATTGTAGTTTTGATTTGCATTTCTCTAATAATTAGTTATGTTGAGCAGCTTTTCATGTGCCTCTTGGCCATCTGTATGTCTTCTTTGGAGAAATGTCTATTTAGGTCTTCTGCCCGTTCGTTTTTGGATTGGGTTGCTTTTTTTTTTTTTTTTTTTTTTTTTGCGGTACATGGGCCTCTCACTGTTGTTGCCTCTCCCATTGCGGAGCATAGGCTCTGGATGCACAGGCTCAGCGGCCATGGCTCACGGGCCCAGCTGCTCCGTGGCACGTGGGATCTTCCCGGACTGGGGCATGAACCCATGTCCCTTTCATCGGCAGGTGGACTCCCAACCACTGCACCACCAGGGAAGCCCGGGTTGCTTGTTTTTTTAATATTGAGCTGCATGAGCTGTTTATATATTTTGGAGATTAATCTTTTGTCCATTGATTCATTTGCAAATATTTTCTCCCATTCTGACGGTTGTCTTTTCATCTTGTTTATAGTTTCCTTTGCTGTGCAAAAGTTTTTAGGTTTCATTAGGTCCCTATAAACCCTCCTATATTAACTCCATGCTCACCCTAAATTTTTCTGACAATATCTTAGTTTCCTATGAAGATTTCCCATCTGCTTGGGAGATAAGATTTTTCTGTACAGTAAATTCCCTACATACAAACTTTCAAGTTGCGAACTTTCAAAGATGAGAACGTGTGTTCGCATGTCAGATCACATAAGCTAGTTTACATGTCTGGCGTACATTGTCAGGTGCATGCATCCTCTACAAGTGGTTGTGCTTTTGTGTACTTTACTGTACAGTACTGTATAGAGTAGAGTAGTATGGTATCTTTATTTCAAGCCCAGGATGTCTGCAAGCAAGCATAAAAGCAGCAGTGATGTAAGCTGCTACTGCTAAGAAGCACCAAGCGATAATGATGGAAACAAAAGTGAAAATAATTGAGAGAGTGGAGTGACAAGAGGAAGAAGTAACTAAAGAACCAAAGAAATTCACGATGCAGGAAATGGCAAGGGGATTTTCTTTATTTGAGGAGGCACTATTAGTTTTTTGAAGCACAGGACCCGAACGTAGAACAGTACACGAAGGTTGCAACAGCCGTTCAGGATGCAATCCAGTGCTACCGTGTCATCTATGACGAGGAAAGAAGAGCCACTGCCCAGACATCACTGGATCGTTTTTCCAAGAGGCTAGACAGAATTGAATCCAGAAAGGAACCAGAACCTGTGCCATCCACATCAGGCGTGAGTAAAATTGCAGCTTGCCCTCCGTCTCCTGTTGCTGACGATCCTTCAGCTCTACCATCTCCCACCTCCTCTCCCTCCTCCAGTCAGTAACTCTTCGTGCTTGTTCACTCGATGCCAGCCCCTGTATGCCAGCTGTTGTACTGCACTACTGTAGTTTTCAAGGTACTGTACTGTAAGATTAAAAATGTTTTCTTTATTTTTTGTGTTTGCTTTTTATGTATTATTTGTGTGAAAAGTATTATAAACCTATTACAGTACAGTACTATATAGCCAATTGTATTGGGTACCTAGGCTAACTTCGTTGGACTTGCAAACAAATTGGACTTATGAACACGACCTTGGAATGGAACCCGTTCGTATGTAGGGGACTTACATTGTTTTGTGCTTTTAAGTCTGTAAAAGAGTAGAAAATTGTTAGATGTTACATGAAAGGCAAAATGTCAGCTATTATATAAATGGCAATTCCATGGAGGGTTAGGTGTTAATGGAGCTAGATTGCCTGGCTTGAATCCTGGAACTTCCACTTACAAGGTATATGACCCTGGACAAGCTAGCTTATGTTCTCAATGCTTGTCTCCTTATCTGTAAATTGGAGATAAAAACAGCATGTACCTCATAATGTTGCTATGGGGATTACATGAGTGAAAATAGGTAGAGTATTCAGGAAATAGTGGATGTTCAGTAAAGGTTGGTTATTTTTATTATGAGGTAGTGGGTAGGATCAGTCGGCCCTCAGCATCTATTCTTACTTCTTTCTATGGAATTTTATTACTACAGAGGCTGGAAAGCTAAATACAACATTTTCTAGACTCCCTTCCAGCTAGGGTTCATGATACAAATTGAGTTCCCACTGTTAGATGCTCTTCTCGTATTTTTTTAGAAGGCGGAAGTAAGAAAGAGGCCTTTCTGTTGTCTTTCTGCTGTCAGCAAGGTCATCCAGAATTGAGTGTTAAGAGGCAGTTTTGTGGTGGTGGAGAATACAGCAACTGCTTCCTAATCCTTTTTCCCTTGTCTCTAGGTCACAAGTATAGTGGTATGTTCTTGACTTCAATCCATCTACAGCCTCCTAATTCCTACTCTTCCAATTCTTCAGTGATACTACATTTAATTCCCTGCATTACATTTCTTCCCTTTTAAACGTCACAGGATGGTTTTTATTTTCCATATGAACTCTGACTGAATCGCATGGCGACCTGTGGTTCTACACATGAGTACAGGGCTGGGATACAATTCAAGCACTGTGCTTTATAAGGAATTCGACTTGTAAGGGATCACTTTTTGGCAAACATGTGAACTCATTTCTGATGTTGAATGTGGAAGTCAACCTCACCACCCTCTGTATCAAGAAATGACCGACTCACATGTATACATTTCCCCTAGGCACAGTCATTCTCACATAGCAGAGAGTGATGTTACAGCGTGTTCTAGACCCAGATGGTTTAAGCCTGACCCAGAGATCATCTGCTTTTAGAATTCTGAAAATCCTAAGCAGCCTTTCCGTCTCTGGATCCATTACCACTATAATTTGATAGCTGAAAATACTGACATAGAAAATGCCTCATGAATGTTTATGATTCAGCACCTCTGGGAGTCTGGGACAACTGTTTGGCACCAGGCTTTGGTTATAAACAAGGGTTTCAGGAAGTTTTTTATTCCACCTACACAGCAGCTAGAACTATGTTAAGTTAGCTGCCCAGGCCTGCCCTGTAGCCATCAGATTTCATTCTGAAGTAAAATGATTAATTTCCAGAACATTTTATGTTGAGGGAAAGAATAACTCACTTTCCTTGCTGAGAATTTTAATCCAGGCTGGCTCCATGCCAGCTAATGTTCTTAGGATGCTATAATATACACACCTGTCATTAGCAATTAGCAAAAACAACTAAAAATACTGATCAGTTCCCAAACTCTCTGGATATCAACATTCGAGTCTGCTTCCCATGTATCTTGATCAACTCATCTACTAATCCTGAGGCTCTTTTTCCAGGATTTAATGCTACATATATTCTCAGTGCTTGTGAGGCATACTGTAGAACAAAAGCCTGGCTAGATGCTGTCAAAATAGATTCTATTGGTTGCATTCTTTACATAGCAAGAAGTGTTCAGATTTGGGGGATGGGGGAGAAAGGTGTGTAACACTATCTCTAAACCAAATTTACAAACTTGCATTGGATGTAGCTTTCCTGTTCTACCCCAATCCTTCCGCTTCTGCTTTTGATTCCAAAACCTCCTGTCTCTTCCAAGATCTTACTCTCCCTATTATTCACTCACTTTATCTTTAACCTCTCCCTCTCTCCTAGATTAATTTCGTTTTCAACAATTAAATGTGTTCAAGTATTTTCTTTCTTAAAAGTTTATAACAAGAAGGTGATGTTTAAATCTCGCAAAATAACTGCTTGCATATTTCTCCTTCCTTTTGCATATAGTTTAAGGGTAACTTTCAGGTGTACTATTTACATTGGCGTTAGACAATGTATGTTAATTCTTCATTTTACTTCCAAAATATAATTTCTCCAACTTTGTTCCCTCTTCATTGCCCCCCACCCCCAACCCAAATAAGAACTAGCAATTGTGCAGAGTTTTTGGTTTTTGTTTTTCATTTGAAATGAAAGAAAATGTTATCTTTATGCTTTGAAAACATCAGATGTATTTATCTTTAAAGCATTTTCTTTTTTCTTTAAAATTTTGTCTTTTTTAATATATAAATTTATTTACTTATTTATTTATGGGCTGGGTTGGGTCTTCGTTGCTGCACGCGGGCTTTTTCTAGTTGCGGCAGGCGGGGGCTACTCTTCGTTGCCGTGTGAGAGCTTCTCACTGCGGTGGCTTCTCTTTGCTGCAGAGCACGGACTCTAGATGCGCAGGCTTCAGTAGTTGTGGCACGCGGGCTTAGTTGCTCCACGGCAGGTGGGACCTTCCCGGACCAGGGCTCAAACCCGTGTCCCCTGCATTGGCAGGTGGATTCTTAACCACTGCGCCACCAGAGAAGTCCTACAATATTTTCTAACTCTAACGTTTTATGGAAAAGATATAACATAGATTTTGGTCAATCGTGAAGTTTTGCCTGACTCTGCAGCAGCTGTAGACCAGTTCATCACTGGTCATGGCTCCATATATGGCTTTTGTGGGGCTGGCCATCACAGGAGAGAGATCCTTTCAGACATGTGCGGCTACCACATTGAAATTCTAGTAGCACAACTATGATGAGAGGTAGCAGTGATGATTAGCCTGGAAGGCCATAGGATCAAATCATAGCTGCCAGAAAGGTAAAAATTTTGCCTTTCTTCTTGAAGGTGTAGTCATGATAGTATCTGTTTTAGGAACAATTTTATTGCTCCTAAGTATCCGAAAACAGATACTCATTCAAACTACTTAAGCTAAAGTGGGAATTTTACTGTCAGGATATAGGTGTCAGCTCTAAGAACCCAAGGGAAAGATGTGGAATCTGACCTTGAAAGAGTCTAGAAATGGAGTTTTCAGTTATCGTCTCCACCATTTGTCTCTCTCTCCTGCTGTATGGTCTCCTCTTGTTTCTCTCCTGTGTCAGTTCCATTCTTCTTTCCCTCTGAGGACCCACATTCTCCACACACATGGCCCGACACAACAGCTCCAGCTCTGGTCCCTGTCTCAGCTTTATGTCATCTTTGAGTTTAAGCACGAGCATAACAGAGAGAGATGAATACCTCTAAGACCCAATTTCAAATCCCAGGAAGGATGCTGATACTTTAATTTTGGTTCATATCTAGCTGTGCATAGTGAAACAGGATTATTTCTTATCAATGTGTATGTAGGGACATATATGGAGGAAACTGGCAGACACTTTTAAATTGTCTAATACAGGCATGTCTTATAAATATTGCAGTTTTATTCCAGAGAGAGAATGGCCATAAAGCCTGACCTCATGAGATGAAATAAGTGAAGCATTTCTTTGCTTCCTAGTAAGATTTATGTTGCTATCAATCACAAAGACCGCCCTACTTATAACCACCTGTGTTACTGGATAAACACGATTCTCTGGGATCAGATTGTCACGAACTAATTAGACCCATGTTCCCTTTCACTCTCAGGAAGGGAGAAGTCTGATTTGTGCTAAGGAAAAATCATGGGCAAAGTCCAAAAGAGGTCACCAGAAGAAATGCTCAGGCTTGTTTTTGCTCTGGTTTTTAAGTCAAAGCATCAAGACAGACCTCTAAGATTTTCATATTACCCAGCTCACTATCCCTAGGATTTAAGGCTAAAACTCATTTAGGAATAAAGAATGTGACTTTGCCTACTGTTCCCTATGGGAAGTCCCTCTGGAAATCTAGTAGGTATTCCGCAGCTGGCACCACTGACCACTTATAATTTTATTAACAGTTATGAGCAGTATTTCCTTAACATTCCTAGTAACAGTGACATCTAGGACAGTTAAAGAATGGCTTCATCTGGTTAATCAATTATTCAGACCAATAAGAATTGTTATCTGTAGAATAATAGGTCTTTCTGAATAAATGATCATAGACTCCCTTACTTGTAAAATCTGGTCTGAGGTGTCATAGAAGCAATTGAGAGAGGCTCCATTCCCTCCTGTACCCTACAATCATCTCTATTTTCATCTGTTTTACATAATATGGTTGTCAAAAAATTTTCATTTGAACAAATAATTTTATGACATCTATATATACACTGTGCTGTCTCCTCAGGAGAAAACTGAGGGTCCCATAAAAGTTAGATTTCCAACATTGACCTTAAAAAATAACATTAAAACTAGAGAATATACTAAATATGCTTTAGTTTTTCAATAATGATTCAAAAGGTACTTTGGGACTTATTGTATCCTGGCGTCATGTAACTTCTAGCTTATAGTCCAGGTATGAAGTGGAAAGAGTTCATGTATTCCTTTATGCATTTAATAAGCTTAATTGATTACTCCCTTCCTCATATACCAGGTACTTTACTAGGCACTAGAGATTTAACAATGAGGAAAACAGATAAACTCCCTTCCCCCAATGAACTTATATTCTAATGAGGGAGCAGAAAAACATTTAGATAAATAAAATATATGTTTGATAGTGATAAATGTAAAGGATAATAACAAAAAAAAGGATAATAAATGTAAAGGAAAATAACAAAAAGTGGAATATAAAGTGTCTGTATACTGTGGAGGGAGGAAAATTCTCAGTGAGATGATAACTTTTTATTTATTTTGAATTTTTGAATTTAATTTAATTTATTTTTTTATACAGTAGGTTCTTATTAGTTATCTATTTTATACATATTAGTGGATACATGTCAATCCCAATCTCCCAATTCATCCCACCCCACCCCTACGCCACTTTCCCTCTTGGTGTCCATATGTTTATTCTCTACATCTGTGTCTCAATTTCTGCCCTGCAAACTGGTTCATCTGTACCATTTTTCTAGGTTCCACATATATGCGTTAATATACGATATTTGTTTTTCTCTTTCTGACTTACTTCACTCTGTATGACAGTCTCTAGTTCCATCCATGTCTCTACAAATGACCCAATTTCGTTCCTTTTTATGGCTAATATTCCATTGTACATATGTACCACATCTTCTTTATCCATTCATCTGTCGATGGGCATTTAGGTTGCCTCCATGACCTGGCTATTGTAAATAGTGCTGCAATGAACATTGGGATGCATGTGTCTTTTTGAATTATGGTTTTCTCTGGGTATATGCCCAGTAGTGGGATTACTGGGTCATATGGTAATTCTATTTTTAGTTTTTTAAGGAACCTCCATACTGTTCTCCATAGTGGCTGTATCAATTTACATTCCCACCAACAGTGCCAGAGGGTTCCCTTTTCTCCACACCCTCTCCAACATTTGTTGTTTATAGATTTTCTGATGACGCCCCTTCTGACTGGTGTGAGGTGATACCTCACTGTAGTTTTGATTTGCATTTCTCTAATAATTAGTGATGTTGAGCAGCTTTTCTTGTGCTTTTCTTGGCCATCTGTATGTCGAGAAGCTAACTTTTTAATAAAGAGTTGAGGAAAGGGGGCCATGCAGATACTTTGGGAAAGAATCTTCCTAGCTAACCCTCTTTGCTGGGACCAGCAAGGACCTGATATGGACATGTGCCTGGTGTGTTAGAGGAACAGCAAGGAGGCCAGTCAGACAAGACCAGAGAGATCAGAGGGAGAGTAGCTAGAAACAAAGAGAGTTAACATGCAGCATCTCAGAGGTCAAGAGTAAGAATTTGGCTTTTACTCTGAGTGGGATAAGAGGGGTTTAGAGCAGATCAGTGGCATGATCTAACTTACATTTGTGCTGAAAATAGATTGAAGGGGGGAAGGACATAGTTAAGGAGACCCTTAGGAGTCAATTGCAGTAATTCAGGCAATGATCATCCTAGGGACTAGGAGGAAAAGAAGAGGACGCTAAGAAGTGGTCACGGTCTGGATATAGATTTAACCTGTGGCTGAGAGAATTTGCTTATGGACCAGATGTGAAGTATGAGAGACGGAGAGAAGTCAAGGATGACACCAAGTTTTTTGACCTGAGCAACCAAAAAAAATGACGTTTTTCCATGGCAGTGGGAAAGATTGTAGGAGTTGCTGGTAGTAGGATATTAAAGATTAAGAGCCTCATTTTGGACATGTTACATTTGAGATCCTATTAGCAACCAAGTAGAGAAGTTAAATGGGAAGTTGAACATGGATCTGGAGCTCTTAGGGGAGTTCCAGTGTCCAGACTTCAGCCAGCAGTGAGACTTAGCATAGACATGGAGTTTAAAATCATGAGACAGGATGAGATCAATGTGGGACGAGGTATAGATATTAAAGAGAGAACAAAGCCTGGGAGCACTCCAAATCATACGTCTTGGAAATGAGGGCAAATCCACAAACAAGATGGGGAATTGAAAATCAGAAAGAAAAATCATACAAGTGTGGGTCATATAAGCCAAGTGATACAAGTATCTCTAGGAGAAAAGAGTGGATAACTATATCAAATGCTGCTGATAGAGAAGGTGACCCACAGAAGTGACAGTAGAGGTCATTTGTGACATTGAGAAGACAAAGCAGCTTTGGGGAGTGGTGGGGGTGAAAACCTGATGGAATGGATTCAAAAGAGTGGAAGAAGAGAACACACAAAGAGAACTTTTCCAACGAGACCTGCTGTAAAGCAAGTTTGGTTGTTTTAAGATGGGAGAAATAGTGTGATTTTTCTCTGGAGGCATTGATCCAATGAAGAGGGAAATGTTGATAATGCAAAAGAGAGACAGAATTACTGAATCAATGCCTCATTGATTAAGAGAAAGGAGAAAGCCTTGGCCAGAAACATAGGGAGTCCATCCACAGTTCCAGGAGAGAAGTCACAGATGCGGGTAAGTAGGCAGATAAGGTGGTGGCAGCTTGTGGAAATTCTCTTTTGATTAAACAAAGTTTTTTTTTTCAAGAAAACAGAAAACAAGCTCAACAGCTGAGAGTGAGAGTGAGAAAGGAGTTCTTAAAGGTTTGAAGTAAGTGGAGAAAGATAAAAGAGTCATCTAGGGGAGAGTCATCAATGTTTTTTATAAATCTAGAGCCTGTTTCTCAGCTTTAAGTTATGCAGTTATGTGCAAAGTGAAATAGAGAAAGAAGACAATAACAGAAAATTCAACTGAATCCTGCCTCTACCCCTTTCTTCCCCTTTCTCCCCTCTCCTTACTAAAGACGTCTTTGTCCTAAACATGGAAGTGGCTTAGTTAAAAATGTTGGGTTTATTCATTGCAGCTCTATTTACAACAGCCAGGACATGGAAGCAACCTAAATGTCCATCGACAGATGAATGGATAAAGAAGATGTGGCACATATATACAATGGAATATTACTCAGTCATAAAAAGAAATGAAATTGAGTTATTTGTAGTGATATGGGTGGACCTAGAGCCTGTCATACAGAGTGAAGTAAGTCAGAGAGAAAAACAAATACCTTATGCTAACACAGATATATGGAATCTAAAAAAAAAAAAAAAAGTGGTTCTGAAGAACCTAGGGGCAGGACAGGAATAAAGACGCAGATGTAGAGAATGCACTTGAGGACACGGGGAGGGGAAGGGTAAGCTGGGACGAAGTGAGAGAGTCGCATGGACATATATACACTACCAAATGTAAAATACAAGCAGCCGCATAGCACAGGGAGATCAGCTCCGTGCTTTGTGACCACCTAGAGGGGTGGGACAGGGAGGGTGGGAGGGAGACGCAAGAGGGAGGAGATATGGGGATATATGTATATGTATAGCTGATTCACTTTGTTATAAAGCAGAAACTAACACACCATTGTAAAGAAATTATACTCCAATAAAGATGTTAAAAAAAATGTTGGGTTTATAATTGGGGGAAATTTATCCTGAATTATTCAAATAACTATATTAATTCTCTGCTAGTAGATTATCTTCTGGTAGAAAAAATATTTATTAAAATCAATGCTGACTTACTTTGCATGGAGGGGGGTAGAGTTTCTAACATTAACTCTTTTTAAAATTAATTTTTATTGGAGTTTAATTGATTTATAATGTTGTATTAGTTTCTGCTGTACAGCAAAGTGTATCAGTTATACATATACATATATTCACTCATTTTTAGATTCTATTCCCATATAGGTCATTACAGAGTATTGAGTAGAGTTCCCTGTGCTATACAGTAGGTCCTTATTATCTATCTATCCTACAGTTATCTATTTTATATATAGTAGTGGGTATATGTCAGTTCCAATCTCCCAGTTTATCCCTCCCTCCCCACTTTCCCCCGTGGTAACCATAAGTTTGTTTTCTATGTCTGTGACTCTATTTCTGTTTTGTAAATGGGTTCAGAGTATCTACTATGTTATAAATACTCATTTATAAATACTCATTGGAGTTCCTACTTTACATTAAGTGTCAAATATATTCAATAAGAGGATTGGGATTACAAATAATGAATTTGATTTCTGTCTTGCCTAGTTGTGTTCAATTTATTGTGTTGAAATTGCCCATGTTCAGGACATGCCTTATGGAGAAGCAGTGCACCTACTA
Organism: Pseudorca crassidens; assembly: GCF_039906515.1. Taxonomy (NCBI): domain Eukaryota; kingdom Metazoa; phylum Chordata; class Mammalia; order Artiodactyla; family Delphinidae; genus Pseudorca; species Pseudorca crassidens. The sequence goes on from NC_090304.1 coordinate 61,715,244, forward strand.
ATTAAAGTGGGTTAATTGCAAGAACATTTATCATTTGCATTGAGAAGGTAGTGGGCTCTTGTCCTCACTGATGTTAAATAAACTAAGGATCTATTGCTCATGATCACTTCATATTCCTCACTTCAGTGCCTGCTTTCCTGGCCTCTGACCTGATGATTAGAGAATCCTGGGGGGGAACCAATGATTAAGGTCCTTATCTGTGACTGCTAAAATATGTCAAGCAAGAGACAGGAGCATTTCACGGAAATACAAGATACAGAAAAATAATTTGCCATGTGAAAAAGAAGTACTAATGAGAAACCATAGAGAATGATGAAAGGTAGTTATAGGGACAATGTTTACAAACATAAGATCCAGGATGGAAAAGATATAATTAACATCAATGATAATTTAATCTATAATTATATTCTCTTCTAATTGCTGTAATGGTTTTCAATTAAAAAAGGGAAAAAAGTTAACTTGCTTCCGGAAAAATGAATATTACTTTAGGTGAGCTTTGGAACATATTTCTAGCTGCTAAATACCAGGAGAGTTTAAATGTCAGATCCATTTGTTTATGAGAAAATTTAAGTGAATATTGCCTATGGTTAATATTCAAAAGGTAAATTGTGTGTTGCAAGGTATTATCTACTTTTACCTTATTTCAAAGAAGATTATGTAAATAAAGCAATATTTTATTTAATATAGATTGCTAAAATAAATACAATAAAAAACTAAAAAAGAATACAAGCTAATATTTTTTACCAATTAATTATTTTTTACATATACAACATAAATTACGCATTGGATGAGTGACTGTAAAACTGTTTTAAACTACTCAAAATCAAGTCCAATCTGATGCTGAGAATATGCGATATGATTGTAGATGATGTCTATAAGCAAACGGTGAACAGTAGGCATGATTTTGATGACAACTGTGCTTTCAACTTAATATTCTTATTATATAAATATAAATGTACATACACAGATATATAAACAACAGTTTAAATATAATAGACTCTAAACATCTAGAAAATATAGTTAGACTTATTAACAAAGGGTAAATGTAAGGATATTCTGTTACTTCTCCAGACTCAACAAATATTGCTTTGATTTCTAAGTCCCCAAAATTCAATGGTCACTGATTAAACAGATTAAAGGGCACACATTTCTACTGGCCAGGAACCTGAGCTATTGCAATAAATGTGTAAGTGACATGAAATGGTTAACCACACAACCCCAGGGGTCAGTTATTAGACCATTTAAAATACAACTCTGCTTCTGAGAGGAAGGGAAAAGAGAGAGCAGTGAGGCACGGGAAATGACTATAGAGAAAAGTCTTCCAGGTGAGGAAGAGGTGTAGAGGAGAGACTTTTCTCGTGGCGGATGGGAACTGACTGTCTTCCTAGTTGAAGTTGGGATTATCTACACAGCATTTGCTCCCATAGTCTCCGCAGAGAAAAAAAAAAGTGTTTTGCTGTGAACAGCTACAACAGAAATATCAGCCGAACTAGAGCAGAGAAGGCCATAACTACTCAGTTCTCTAGATTGCACCGTTTGTGGGATAGCAAATAGAAACACTAATGGTCAGCACTGTGCAAACATGGCAGTGAAAGCCAACTCAGTCAGCGTATCCTCTGATCTTATACATGAAGGCTGAGAATTCTCTGTAGTGCGTGTGTCTGGGAAACAGATCAGTGCAGAGACAGAAGAGAAGTAGGCAGATAATGGAGAGGCAGTCCCGGACCAGGACCAAGACAAAGATGACTGATTCCTAGATCATAACGGCAAGTCGTGTCAGCAATCAGCAGAAGAGGGTATAGTAGTGAACACCAGAACTGCACTGCGGTTACAGTTCTAGAGGAGCCAGAGATTTTGCATTTTGCTAGAGTGGACCTTTGGCATTCCTCAGCCAGCCATCCCCAGATCATCCACGATCTCCAAATGAGCAGATAACATTTTTAGCCCATAATAGTTGTCCTGCCCACTCTTCTCACCACAGGAGTTCTACTTTCTGACAAAGGAAAAGAATTTTCTGTCTCTTTCTGTTCTCTTCCCTGAATTTCTTTCCTACGCCTTTTTTTTTTTGGTGGTGGTGTTGTTTCACAAAGAAGTATGGGAGTCACCAAGTAATTAGGATGAGAAGAGAACAAGATGATTCTAAAAAGTGGATGCACCCCAATGTTCATTGCAGCACTATTTACAATAGCCAGGACATGGAAGCAACCTAAATGCCCATAGACAGATGAATGGATAAAGGAGATGTGGTACAAATATACAATGGAATGTTAGCCACAAAAAGGAATGAAATAATGCCTTTTGCAGCAACATAGATGGACCTAGAGATTATCATATTAAGTGAAGTAAGTTAGACAGAAAAGACAAATACCATATGATATCACTTATATCTGGAATCTAAAAAAATGATACAGATGAACTTATCTACAAAACAGAAATAGAGTTACAGATGTAGAAAACAAACCTATGGTTAACAGTGGGTAAGGGTGGGGGAGGGATAAATTGGAAGATTGGGACTGACATATACACACTACTATATGTAAAGTAGATAGCTAATAAGGACCTACTGTATAGCACAGGGAACTCTATTCAATACTCTGTAATGGCCTATATGGGGAAAGAATCTAAAAAAGAGTGGATATATGTACATGTATAACTCATTCATTTTGCTGTACACCTGAAACTAACACAGCATTATAAGTCAACTCTACTGCAATGAACATTTTTTTTTAAAGTGGATTTGGGTGGTCAGTAGACTCTCTTACTGTAGACTTACTCTTAGTAAGAAGTAAGTAGACTTACCCTTAATTAAGAGTACCTCCATATCCTTACAACAAAATTACAAATTACTACAAGCCATGGACCTTCAGAGTCACACTTAAAGAGCTGAAAATGAATTTTGAAAATATCAAAGTTCTACTGTATATAGTTTTGCTTCAGTAAAAGAGTAAACTATGTGTTATTCATTCCTTAGCATGTTTAGTTCTTTTCAACGAATTCTTTGGTTAATTATATAAACCCTAGAGCCGAGGGAATATCTCCAAGTGTCATTATGGAGGGGCACCATCCACCTACAGTTAGCTGAGACAACCCTCACTTCAAGTGCCCAGAGTGAAATCCAGAAAGCACGACTTGCTTCAGAACCATGACTCACTGGGGCCTGTCACTGCCTGGTGGGCCACAAGTTTCTTTCTCAAGTGTGAACTTACAATGTTTCCTGAGCTGAAGTGGGCAAATAGCTGTTCACCCAGGGTAATTATATAGTAGCTAAGTACATAATACTGCCAAATGCATTTATTTTTACCATACTTTGGAAGACTAAAATATGTTGCCAACTTTGAGAGTTTTTATGTGAAAAAAAATGAACAATCAAAACAACAATAAACCATATGGAGAGATACTACAGTAGTTTCAAGTCCAGGACCTGAAGCTAGGCTTCCTGGTTTGAGTCCTGGATCTCCCTCTTTAAAGTTGTAAGCCTGAGCGTATTGCTTTAAATCTTGATGTCTTAGATTCCTCATTTGCGAAAGGAGATAATAACCTCTCCAGGTTCTTGTGAGGATTAAATGAGCTAATACATGCAAAGCATTAGAACAGTGTCTGACACCATAGAAGTGTATGACACTCAATAAATGTAATCCAAAATAGCTTTGAAGAAATATATAAACAAACACAAAAAGTTTCTATCTTTATAATCTAATACTGGGGACCATCATAAAGAGCATCCTTAGGGAGTCTTAGAGTTTATTCTTAACCATAAAATATAACATTTGTATGACAAAGTAACCATTATATTTAGCCTTTCAGTCTTGTTCAGCAAATATTTATTGAGCATATACTATGTGTCAGACTATGTTTTAGGCACTACAGATATATAAAGAATTAATATGGAAATACGTCATAGCTTTTGTATTAACTATCTCTATATAAAGTGCACGTGTGCCAAATGATAATAGTTATCATCTCTCCCATTCACCGAGTGCTTATTTTGTGCTTGGTTATCTATCAGGAGGTTCTGTCTGCATTGTTTCACTTACATAGCTTACTTTTGTGGTACTTATATGATCCCCATTTTCATCCTGAGGAATCTGAGACTCAGAAAGGTTAAGCAATTTTCCCAAGGTCTGTACAGTAAGTGGTGGAGCTGAAATTCAAACCCAGGCCAGTCTGATTCCAAAGCTGGGGGCTCTTAAACTTCCTGATATTTTCTTGGTTCTTCCTGACTGAATTCCAATGAATTTACATATTTCAAACAATTTGGATTGAATATAAATGTTTTCACATTCTAAAACTTTTTAAAGCTAGAACGTCATCACTGAACAAATGACTACTTTATGGCTCAAAGTGGCCCTAGAATTGTTACAGAGGTGAGCTAGGGACTCAGTGGGATCCAAGATAGCCACTGAAAGCATAATGGTAGGGATGACCTACTGTGTTTGAAAGCAAATTGTCCTTAAATAGAGGCTGAGATGAGTAGGTGGAGCCTTTCAGACACTGGGGACAAGGGTGCAGACCCTTTACGTAATTTGTGGGTATCAGAACCAGGGCTTCTATGCCTCATGTTGATCTCTTTGCTTCTCATCAACTCTGCCTACAGCTGCCAGACTAATCTTCCAAACCTGCCACTTCTGTTTGTTAGTTTCCCACTCATTTTCATCAGCATCTAGTCCAGGCTTCTTAGTTTATCATTTAATGCTGTTCACTTTCAAGGCCCATACTCCTTTCTACGTGAAGATTCTGGTCACCAATTCCAATGTGTGGGCTTTTTCCCCACACCACCAAACAATTCTCAAATACCAAGTGGGTGTCCTACAATTCAACTATACCTGGAGATAGGATCAGATTCCACAGGTTAAAGGGCTCAGTCCCACAAGGTTGCCCTCCACTTCAAATGCCAATCGCAAGTCCGGGTTGTTACTTATACTTCCCCCGCCCCGTTCTTCCATCCAGTCCAAAAGCCACTTCATTAACTAACGAAAGAGGGAATTCCAAGGGTTTTAGGAGCCCTACACCAGAAACGGGGACGAAGACAAAATTTATATTTCTTATTATAAACCGCAATATCACATACATCATATTTTACTACCCCCACAGATATATGTCCCCCACCCCGGCCAGTCCACTGGTGGCCTGGAGTCCTTGATCCTTAAGTTTACCAGGCATGTTCCTATTTCACAGCTTTGCAGATTTGGGCTTAGGCTGCTCTCTCCTACTGTCTCTAGTCACATTTAACCTAATCCTATTGGACTCCAGGACAGCACAGATGAAGTCATACATGAGTCACACATGAAGCCCACCTCTGCCACTTAATAGCTGGTGATCTGGGGCAGATTACTTGGTCTCTTCAAGTCTCAGTTTCCTAATCCATAGAATGGAGAGAATACAAGTATGTACCTCATAGGCTTGCTTTGAAGATTATATAAAACAATTCCCTGAATCTGCCTAGTCCAGTGCTTGGCATATAGTAAGGGCTTAATAAAAGTAACTTAAAAAAATTAAGTATCACAGTTTCAATCCTACTTCCCATGCTGATCACTCTGGGTTTGATTATATCTCCCTCTTCTTTACTCGTAATACTGCCTGCAATTGTACCATTCCATTTATATAATGTCTTACGCTGTTTATCATTTTGCAACATGATATCTTTATGGATATGGGCGCTGACCTTTTGGTGGAGAAGAAACCATAAAATAGATGCTTTCAATGGCCACAGAGAAAGTACACTTCAAAAGATGTGTCCATTATTTCCATTGATTGATTAAGTGGTTAATTGATTGCTTCATTCATTTATTCAATAGACATGCTTTGAGTATTTAATGATTGATTCATACAGATGAATCAGAAAGATTCTGCCTTAAAGGAGAGAAAAAGAAGTGGCATATATTACTATGACGCAAAGTAAAAAGTCACAAGTGTCTATCTGTATGGATAAAGCACAGTGATGGTTCCAAAGATATTTGGATAGAAAGATGGCAACTGGGAAGTTTTACTGAGGAAGAGCTGCTTTTGGAGGACAGGTTGTAGGAGGTGATTAGAAACTAATTGGTGAGAAGGGGGTGGCTGAGTGGCAGAGGGCACATTCCAATCGAGGTACATGCATCAGCACAGGCTTGGGATTGGAGAGTGCCAACACCCATGGTGAACAGCAAGGGAACATCAATCAGATGGGGGCATCTAAAAGCTCTTTTCAAAATTCAGTCGACCCCCTAGGCTTTCTTTTAATTAACACAACTGTGACCTTGGAGACTTGAGTAAACGCCTTTGCTTTCCAGCTGTTTTATTGATTTTTGGTCGTAGGACTTCAATTTTCAGTGGGTCCTCCCTGAATTCATTGTTCAACTAGTTACACTCATGCTGCTGTACTGCCACACCACATGTTTCTTTGAGAAGTGACTCCCCTCTCTTAGAGAGGGTCCTCTTGCTCCCATATTATAGAATATTAGAGAGGACTTTGGAGGGTTTTGTGCTTATAGTTGTTTAAAATGCGTATCTCAGGGCTTCCCTGGTGGCGCAGTGGTTGAGAGTCCGCCTGCCGGTGCAGGGGACGCGGGTTTGTGCCCCGGTCCGGGAGGATCCCGGATGCCGCGGAGCGGCTGAGCCCGTGAGCCATGGTCGCTGAGCCTGTGCGTCCGGAGCCTGTGCTCCGCAACGGGAGAGGCCACAACAGTGAGAGGCCAGCGTACCGCAAAAAAACAAAACAAAACAAAACAAAACAAAAAAAAATGCGTATCTCAGCAATAAGATTTATACCAGCAGTTGAAGTGGACCAGCCAACCTGCTGTTCTTCGCTAGGGAAGGTTCTGTAAAGAACACCCAGGAACCCAAATTAGTAATTACAACACTGATAATAATTACCAGCTCAGTCCAGCTCCCAGATCCCAGAACTCACAAGTAGGGCATCAGAAAGAGGGTCTTGAAGTTCCTGAAGATGTTCTATTAAATCATCCCAGCATGGATGATATCAAGCTTGGTCTGTGATTTTTGGAGGGCAGAGAGGACCTACTCACTCTCCCTGCTTAGGACGTTTCTATTCACTGCCATAAACACTAAGGCATTGACAGTGGAATTGCTTTTTTGTTTGTTTGTTTTGAATTGCTTAATAAACAAAGTCAATACCCCCAAACCTCTTGCCTGGCCAATATCATTGGGACTTTCTTGCCAGTTCCTGAAGTTCACATGTTGATGTGAGCTTGTGGACACGCTCAGTTCACTAAAATCTCTGTACCTGGCGGGCAGAAACTGTCTCCAGGTTTAAGATGAATGAAGAAGAACAGAATGCCAAATTTGAGAAGCCCAGCTATAATTCTCATTAGCAACAGATGATAAAACTGAGGCTCAAAGAGGTTGAGGGGCCTGGGTCTTTTAGGTGCATAAGTGCAAAAGCTGAGACCCAAATTCCAAACCCATGCTCTTTCTTTTATCTAGACTTCCAGTTCAATGCCTGCTTACTCTCTTCTTTAATTCACTCTCTCCATCTATCTATCCTATCCAAATAAATCAGTTACAAATCCAGTCCCTTCTCTCCGTTTCCACGGCCACAATCTCTTTGTTAGACAACTGTAGCAGCTTACTAACTGCTCTACCTATCTCTAGTGTTCCCCCAAATCTCTGTTCATGTAAAATGCACTGTGGTCTTTTAACACCTTTGGAATATTCCTCATTGTCTTATAAGAATAAAGGATAAACTTCTTAACATGGGTATAAGACCCTTCAAGGTTTAGCCAATTTTTTCCAATTCAGACTTAGGCTGTATACATTTTGTTTGTTGATCTCTCAAATCTTCACCCTTCTTCACTCTGCGTTGTGCCTGGAAGCTGATAAACATGGACCACATATGGCTTCTGCTTAGGTTTGGCAAGTGGAAAACACTAACAGGAAATCAGAGGGAGGGAAGACAGTGAGAGTGGGCATTTATTCTGCTGGGTTTCTCACTTCCGGGTGCCAGTTCTATCAGGTGAACCTTTCTCTGTGGGTTCAGGTAACTGCTTCCCCAAGAGTTCAGGTAACTCTTGTCCCTTCTAGACTAGTAAGGGTAACAGTTCCCTGCAGTTAATAGTCCTGGAGTCTCTCTTAGGTTTTAATACATCTTGTCTACTCCTTTGTAAGTCATCCCTGTGTTAAACTCTCTTCAAATGATTCACTTTGAGTCTACCAGATATTTCCTGCCAGGACCTCGAGTGATATTTGGCCAATCCTCAGCTTACACCTGAGATTATAATTATATTGAATAGTGGTAGTCTCTGGAACAGATGTGCCCTGCTCACTCTTTTCTGAGGCTTTATACATGTTGTGCTATCTGTCTAAATTGCATTCCTTCTCCCCACGTTCCCGTTGCTCCCAGCGTCAACCTTCAGGTTTCAACTTCAATTACTGACTGCTCCCAGACTCCTTCCAGTTGAATGCAAATGACTGTGCTAAAGGTCTCTTAGCCCCCTGTGCTGCCTCCTATTGAACCATCCCTAACAATGCATTGATGTGTGATCCCTACTGGACATGGCCTTTGAAGTCCAGGGGCTATGTTTCATTCATCCTTGTAAACTTACCACCTAGCACAGAGCTTAGGACATGGCAGCTGCTCAACAATCTTGTTTCAATAAAATTATTTTTATTTGCATGTGGAGCTTTTTCCTTTGGCTTGAAACTTTTCTTGGAATCCACCAGGGAGTTATTGTAACTACAGGTGCTGGGCACTGAGCAAGTATCAAAAACCTGTGAAAAGGATAGTACTTTAATCTTTGAGAAGTTCACAGTCCACAGTCTAACTCACAGACTATTTAAGGGCTCAAGTAAGAGTTATGAGTTACTTAACTCAAATATGAGTTATTATTTTGAGGAAGATGGACTCCTTTATCTTAAGTATAAGATTTCCCTGGCGAATCAAATGTCTGATCCTTTATTCCTGCCCATTACCAAAAATCTGTTAGCTATTGCTGACTCAAAAAGCAATTTTAAGACGTTCTTAATAAGCCTCTGGTCCTTGAAGGTAGTTGTCTGACAATACCCAGCAGAACAGGGAAGACCATGCTGCAGTTGGGTCATACTACTCAAATTTCAATAGCTTTCCAGCAAAATTATGGAGGATGTGGCACCCCAGTTATATTACCTAACATTTTGTTCAGAAGATTTCACTGACTATACATGCTAGACTGTGCCATAAGTTCAGGAGTTCAGTAGTACTTTTCATGATAATGATGATGGTGAACTTAAGTACAGAGATTAAGTATTGTCATGGGGCAGCTTCTTAGAGACTTTGAAAATCTGGGTCAGGGTTGTGATATGGTTTAGAACAAGTAGGTTTTATTTTTTCTCTTCCCATACATCAAGGCTTTTGAGAAGCAAACTTCCTGTCTAATCCTGAAGGCAAAGTCCCCTATAAAGGGCTTCCAATAATACCTCTTACTAGTTTGGGACATCAGTTCTCCTTCATGGTATGGTTACATACTGATATGTCACCATTGGTAGTGAGATGTATCAAAAGTAACATTTTAGTAATTTACTTAAACAACTGAAATTTGGGTCTGATTTTTAAATTAGTGTGAATTAAGATTGTTTTTGTAGTAACTTCATTCTTTCAATTACTTGCATTCAAATTGCTTCCTTGATTAGGAATGCACAGAGTAAAGTTATCATGAGTATTTAGAGAGGCCCACAGAACCACAATCCATCTCACTTATGCCAAAGCCCAGGGTCTGTCAAGTGACTGTTCACTGTGTGAGTTGCAGGGAAAATGTGAATGATCACCATATTTTATCAACTGAAAAATGCAAATTTTTTCACATTTTAACGTCTCTGAATAAGGAATGCATCTTAGAGTCAATGGTGTCTTGTTGTAATAGTGGGGTTATTTCTTTTCTTTTTTAATGGAGCAAAAAATAACACGACATCTTACATTAGTTGCATTTTGGATTCAAGGTTAATTACTCCAGGACCCACATCCCACTCCTTACTTTGAAATTTCTCTCTAGACAGGCTCATTGGTCCCTCCAGTACCGCCCTCAGAGTTATACTCTCCCTCTCTCTCTAGTTCTTTCATATTAACAACTCATTTAAAAAATACTGAGTGTCTATTTTGTGCCAGATCTCAAATTCTGGTAAAGTATTTCCATTTATGAAACTGGCATTGCATCTAGTCTGGGGATTCAGAACAGGAGGTAAAAGCCAACTTGGCCAAGGGTCTGTTTTGGTGGATTCCTAACTGTAGAGGAGTTGTTTAGGAATGAGAGGCCATTTCTAAATGAATAGGAGAGTGCCTCACACGAGTTTATCCAAAATCCTAGTAACACTATCACATGGCCAGAAGCATATACAGGCACTGGCTACCAGACAGAGCTGGGAAAATCAGAGTGGGGGTCATGGTGGTGGGGGTGATGGCTGGGGGAGCCCTTTGCGGCCCTACCACCCCCAGCTCCTGGACCTAGAGAGTGCTGACGTGTAACAGATGTTCAATATATGGTTGTGGCATCAATGACCACATCTGGGCAGGCAAAATCAGATTAGAGCAATTTGAATGAGTGGTGCTAAGAGAAACGGAAATCACAAATGCCAGTGGCCCTAGAAGAGTGTGTAGGGCAGGTAGAAGCCTAACATCATGGACCTTGCTTTGATCTGGATGTTAGATGGGGGTCACTCTATCAATACTTAGGACTTACGATCTTCAAGGCACCATTCTAAGAGCTTTCCAAATACGAACTCATTTCATCTTCATAATAATATTATAAAATATCTACTATTATTAACCCCATTTTACTAATGAGGATACTGGTGCACCAAGAGGTTAAGGACCTTTTGCCCAAGGTCCTCTTATAGCTAAAAAGTGACAGATTTAGGATTGGAACACAGGAAGTCTGGCTCCAGAATCTCTGCTTTGATCCCTTCACTACAATGCCTCTTTATTCACCCAGCAGGTGTTCTCGAAATATTTTAGCCACTATAATCATAGCTCCTTTGAGGCCAGATGTCTGCAGTCTGTCCCAGTCTCAGGAAGAGGAAAAGTCAGCTCTCAGGCTGCAGAAGTTAGGCCAGTAAGCCTGCCCTGTAGGTGTTGGCAGATAGGAAAGCACACATCCTGGATTTGACCTGGAGATGATCCAGGTTTCTGGGAAGACCATTCAAAACTTTACCCCAAACTGCATGCTCCATTACAGTATTAAAATGACATTTCCCTCTCCTGTTGTCCCTTTTCTAGGCTAATATTGGGGAAAATGAGTTGACTTTCTTTGTTCCTTTTTTCCTCTTTTTTTGGTCTCTGGTGTTGTAAAAATGTAGCCTAAAGAAAGCCCTAGGGGGCTTCCCTGGTGGCTCAGTGGTTGAGAGTCCGCTTGCCGATGCAGGGGACACGGGTTCGTGCCCCGGTCCGGGAAGATCCCACATGCCGTGGAGCGGCTGAGCCCGTGAGCCATGTCCGCTGAGCCGGAGCGTCTGGAGCCTGTGCTCCGCAACGGGAGAGGCCACAAGGGTGAGAGGCTCGTGTACCGCAAAAAAAAAAAAAGAAAAAAAGAAAGCTCTAGGGAAATTTTCATAGTTACGTGTCAACCTATTTCTTTTATCAGTGTTTAAGACAATTTTTAAACTGTCTCCATCTTCTCTCAAACTTCTGGGATTGAAATTAAACATCTTAACAGGACACAGAATCAACAGCAAATTCTTTTTCTTTTAAATTACTGTCAGAGGAATTAATTGAAACACTTAGAGGTAGCAGATTTGCTTTGTTAATTCTCCTGATAGCTTAGTTTCTGTCTTGAAAAGGTGATTTCTCTTTTTAAATTCCATACTATTACTACATTACATTGATTTAAAGTGCCGGGTCCTGCATTGTTATTTTATATCCAGAGAGGAAAAAGTCCTTGAATTTGGGCTTGGCTTTGAACAGAAATCACAAAACTGTCTGTGCACAGGAGCCTGAATCTGGGCCCTGGTATCTGCCACTACCAACATGCCTTCAGTTCTAACAGAGAGGTTAGAAGAAGTTTCCCAAATATAGGATTAGGATCCATTATGTAGACAGATACCTCAGGCAAATATGGTAGTCAAATAGAACTCACTTTTTCAGCCTTTGAGAGTGGGAAGTCTTTGTTCCCAGTGTCTAGCAAAGGGCTGGGATGAAGGAGGCATAATACATGTGTTACTGTAGGAAAGTGTTGCCTGATCCTAACATGGAAAGCAAAGGCATCAGAATCACGACTCAAATACATACAATGAAGCGACTGGGTATGCTCGCCTGGGCTGTAGACGTGGATAATAAAAGAAAAGCAGGCCCATGTGTAATCCTGAGCGTACTGGCAACGTATAATGTCCACTTTATTTCCTTGACATTGTGCTTTGCTGGGCAACTTGGATGTTGGTAAATGCTATTATCATATTTTCTTCTTGTAAACAATGTGGGTAAGATTAATTTGGGGGTATTTCACTGAATGCTTTCTTTCACAATGTTAAGAGGTCAGACTATTTGAGACTGGTATTTCTTCTTTGTGCTCCCTGGCAATGCTGGATTCTACTGTGTTCCTTCTTCTTATCAGTTTGGAAAATGAGGAAAAATGAGACTGTTTGCCTGTCTTTAATTCTGTTACCAACAGTTGAGGGAAAACATATGTGCCTTGTATTTTGCCAAGGCTATCTTTTGTAAATAAACTGTCATTGTTAATTCTGGGGAGTGTTTCTGATTCATTACTAACAATGATTTTGCATATTATTATCTCTTAGAATTTTAATTTATATATATATATAAAAAATATACATATATATTTAAATTTTTTATGCAATTCTCTCATCTTTTATGATTTTTCAACATTCTTCTTAGTAAATACAATTATAGTTCAACATATCACAAATAATTTTATTGAATACCTACTTTGCGCTTAACAGTATTTTAGTTGCTGAAGATAAACTAATAAATAAAGTAGTCTAAATTCTTGCTCTCACAGAGCTTACTTTCAAATAGAAGGAAGACCGTAAGCAAATAAAGAAGATAATTATATGTAGTGATAACTGCCATGGAGAAATTGAAACAGGCTATCATCTTAGTATGAATAGGTAGCATGCTATGATGGTCAAGGACACTGGAGCCCCACCACTACCCTGCTGTGTGATCTTGGACAAGTTATTTAGGCTTTCTGTGCCTTAGTTTCTTCATCTCTAAAATGGGGACAACCATAGCCTTTATCTCAGGGACTTGTTTTAAGGGTTACATGGTTATATATGGAAAGCACTCAGAACAGTCTCTGGCATTATAGGCCCTTCGCAGTATTGGCTTTCATTATCTTAGCAGTTACTGAGCATTTTCTTCGAGCCAGAAGTTCTAATTATGACTTGCTCATCAAAATAACCTTATGGGGCTTCCCTGGTGGCTCAGTGGTTGAGAGTCCACCTGCCGATGCAGGGGACACGGGTTCGTGTCCCGGTCCGGGAAGATCCCACATGCCGCGGAGCGGCTGAGCCCGCGAGCCATGGCCGCTGAGCCTGCGCGTCTGGAGCCTGTGCTCTGCAACGGGAGAGGCCACAACAGTGAGAGGCCCACGTACCGAAGGTGTTATCAACACTTTTTCACAGATGAGAGAGTTAGAGAGGCTCAATAATTTTCCCAAGTTCACGCAGCTAGAAAGTAGCAGAAGTACTGTCTTTGACTTCTGTTCTGTCCTCAAACATCTTTCTGTCTCTCTTTATAGAAGTTTTGGGTTTTTTTCCAAATATTTACTTTCTAGCAGCTCAGTAATTAAACCCATTATATCTCTAATCTCATGTTTGTGGCTAGAAAGATAATACATATTTTCTGACCATAAAATTCATCCTGCTTGTCATCCTTCTCAGGTTTTTCCTTTTCTGACTCTGATTTTTTCTCCCTTTTATAAGTCTTTGTTTTGCTGCTGCCTAAAGTTCAGCTGTTCATTATCATAGCAATATATTTATATACATTTGATGTCATTTTATTCAAATAGAATTCATTAATTATCAACAAAATATGTTGTCCCTTAGAGGTTAGATATAGTTTCCTATGGCATTTGTACTTTTTAGGTTAAATGCTTTAGTGTAGAGAGCTTTAGAAAGTATTTCCATTTGTAATGCCCCAGATTTTATCCACTTAGTTGAAATTCAATATTGCTACTATTTTTCTTTTCATGACCTTTCAGATGTCTTTTTTCTTTTCCTAATCACAGTGCCATTTAAACCAAATGATATGCAGAAATCCTCACTTCAGTGGTAATCTGCTGTCTTTTTATATCCAGTTCTAAACCATAATCACTACTCTCTTCCTTCAATTGCTCAGATGCTTGGTGTGTATTTTATTAAGCAACATCTTGCCAGACTTAAGAAAAGTGCTCTCTTAGAGCAAAAGGGAGTTCTAAAGCCCCAGGGCTCAGCAGTACAAATGTAGCTTTGCACATTTTAAGACCATGCATACAACATGTTTAATGAGGCTTTGAAGAGAAGTGCTATCAAATCTATGAACCTGTCCTATACTAGTTATGTGACCATGGACCTTTTCTCCTTTCTAAAGAAGTGAGGAATAGGTGAGGACACAAAGTGTGGTAGTTGAAATCTGACTGTTGGCCCCTCTTGGAAACATGGTGTTCCAAATGGACTCCTGAATCAGGGAGACCACTGTTGGAATTTTGCTTCTGCCACTTAATTATGTAAATTCTCTGGGATTTTATTCCCTCATATGAAAAACAGAGATAATAATGTAACAGTGTTTGTGAAGATTAAATGGCATAACATGTAAATATTGAGACGCACTAGCCATAATGATAACAATTATCATTATTAGTTGTTACCTACTCTCTCCTCGTTCATTTGTGATTTTTTTGAGTTCTTGAACCTGGTTCACTTCTTAATATGTGGACAATTCATGGTCGTATAAAGCAGAAACTCACAACCATTTATTTTTATTATTATCTTTAGAGCCAGTATCAGCTTCTCCACATGGTCCAACCCATTTTCAAGATGCTTAGGCTTAAAAAAATCACCAGCACTCAAATCTTCATTGGTTGATTGATTGAGTCATTTATTAAACATTTACTGACTACCTACTGTGGTATCTCTCTTTCCCCATGAAGCTCATAGTCTGCAGAGAGACTGGACAGTTCTTTGTATGAATTGCAAGACTGAGAGAGAAATGCAACAATACAAGAAAGTGAGGTAGCATGTAGGAAGCAGAGTTACTCTACTGGCGGTGGAGTGAAAGCCAGGAAGACTTCCTGGAGGAGATGATTTCTAGCTTGTTTTTCAAAAGAAAAAGAATTTGTCAAGTGGACAAAGGAAGAAGGGAATTCTGGGCAGAGAGGCTAATAACTGCTAAGTCACAGAAGATGAAAGCGTATAAGGCTCAATAAGTGCATTTAAATTTTATTCGAAAGACCAACTCTCATTTTATAAAATAAATAGATTATATTTTATATTCAGATATTATATTTGCATCTTCTTTATAGCTTGTTCTACAGTCTCAAGCTCTCTGTAAATTTTTTTGAGGGGTTTATAATTAGGAAAGGCAAAGATAGAATTGCAATGAGGAAACACAAATTGTGAGAGAAATTTAACAGCTCAGGGGTAAAACCTTATGATAATGCATACATAATATTTCAATATCATCAACAACCACACAATGATCAAATAAAAGATCAACAAGAAAATCCGCTTTCTTTGCTTCCAATAAGACAATTAAATATGCATAAATCTCCTAGAATGAGGGGAAAATGTGTTCCTAACTGTGATTTTCCTCAGCAGTTTTCTTTCTTTTTTTTAAAAAAAATATTTATTTATTTATTTAGGCTGCATTGGGTCTTCATTGCTGCGTGTGGGCTTTCTCTAGTTGCGGCGAGCGGGGCTACTCTTTGTTGCGATGCGCGGGCTTCTCATTGCAGTGGCTTCTCTTGTTGTGAAGCACGGGCTCTAGGCGAATGGGCTTCAGTAGTTGTGGCACGTGGGCTCAGTAGTTATGGCTTGCAGGCTCTAGAGCGCAGGCTCAGTAGTTGTGGTGCACGGGCTTAGTTGCTCCGTGGCATGTGGGATCTTCCCGGACCAGCGCTTGAACCCGTGTCCCCTGCATTGGCAGGCGGATTCTTAACCACTGTGCCACCAGGGAAGCCCCTCCTCAGCAGTTTTCTCAGCATGTCCTCCCCGCTACCCTCTTCCCAACCCCAACAATCTTCACATCTTCATTTCTTTGGACTGTGTCAGCTGTGTTTTGATGATTGTGTAGACACTCTACTTTCATTATTTCTCACTAATAGTTACCCAAAGCAACTATTCATCTGCAATTTTATGGGTCATTTTGTTTCTTTAAAAAAATAGGCTTTGTGTTTTTGCTGCTCATTGCTAAACCACCATAGCTAAGAGTTATCACTAAAACTCTACCATTCCTCCTTTTGCTTCCTGGAAAAGTCTCCCACAATGAATGATACCTATTTTTAGGAAATTTAAATATTTAAAAGAAAATGAAAATATTAAAAATTTGGATAAGATAGGGTGTGATTATATTATAAAGAAGTTAATCACTTATAAAGACTCTTTTGCGTGACCTTAAACAAAGAGGAATTTATATATTCACTATCCCATAATAAAGATTATTAAATATCTTTATATGAAGATATCTATTATATGAAACTAGGTAACTCTTGCACATATGTCCAAGGGAATGGATTGGCTTTAACCCTGATTTAAGATCCCTTTAGTCTCCAGTGACCTCTTTAGGGGATATTAAGTGTTCCAAATTTGTCTAGAAAAAAACCCATACTACTTAATGAAGAACAATTGCATGAAGGATTCTTTTAGAAATTGTGATCCCTTGGCAATTTACACAGTATATTGGATATTATGACAGTCACACTGAAAGAAAATATAATACTAATTATTTCTGATTTGAGAAAAATATCTCAATATATGAGGAGCATATGTAAATGGTAATCCAACTAAGAAACAACAATTTTTTATTCCTGAATTCTCCAGGCTATTAAGCATTCTCCTATTAAACATTTTTTTTCCCTCTAAAACACTGCACATAAAACTCACTGATATTCCTCTATGGTCTTAGTTTCAGTTTTCACTTAAATAAGTTACTCATTTATTACATGGCTGCCTATAAGGGCAAAAGGAAATGAGGTTGATGGAGATGAAGTAGAAATGAGACTTCTCAGTATACAAGTTTTAATATTATTTTGATTTTTGAAAGCATGTAATTATACTATCATTAAAAAATAAGGTTAAAATGATATACCATTCATCATCAAACATTCACCCACTAAAAATACATAAATACGTTTTCTCAGAATATATTTATTTAGCAAATTTATGGAAAGCCTGATCATTCTAGATTGATTCAGCTATCCTTATGTCAATAAAAGAATTATAAAACAGTATAATGCTAAAGAACATTTGAAGAACAGTATGAAGCACAAGAAATAGAATCAGAGGATCTGGGGGCAAGTTCAGTTCACAGCACTTACTAGCATGACCTTGGGCAAGTCACATAACTTCACTAAGCTTCACTTTCCTTATCTATGAATTAGATTGATGATAATATCACCTGTCTATTTACCTCTTGGAGTTGTTTTGTACATCATGTGAAAAATTGCAAAGTCTTATACTTGTTACAGTTAACATTTTATATTTTATTTAATGTGTCTAAGACTTAAAGAAATGTACAAAGCCACTATTTGGTTCACTGGGATAAAAGTCTGTTTGGTTTGCTTAATTTTTTGTTTTCACACACCAAACAATGAAAGTAAAACTAAGAGTGTCTTTGTTTTTGGCAGCCTGGTCAGCAGCGATGCCACAATCAATCTGGGGACCACATAACCTACTCTCATAGATCGACTATTTTTTTTCAGCAAGGAAAATCAATGTTTTGGAGCTCTTGTTAACTAACATGACTCTTAACTGGCTTTTCAACAGGGATGAATTTGCTCTGACACTTATGGTTCAACAGAAACTACAAGGCATGAACATTTGTTTAGCTGATTCATTCATTCTACAAATATTTATTGACCTCCCACTGTGTGCCAGGCACTGTTCTAGGCCTTGAGGACACAGCAGTGATTAAAATACTCAAAACTTGATGCTTTCATGGAGTTTACATTCTGGTGGAAAAATAACTGAGCCTTCAGCTTTTTTTTTATCCTAACCACACACACACACCTTAATTTGAACGGCTTTTCTTGCCTTCTGCTAAAACAGCTTAAAACTGTTTTTTGGTGGCATAATCCTTCATGTGTCCAAGACCAAACATGAACAACAAATAAAGTCAGCTCTGGTTGGAGTGGGAGTGAGGCCAGGACCCAGGCTGTGTCCACCCATACTCCCTGACCTTTGCTCCTGCAATTCCTTCAGTGGACTCTAGGAGTCTTCAGAGAGCAGTTTGACACTCCCACACAGGGTTATTTCCACATCAATTCTATTACCTGAAGAAATCCCTCAAAAGCCTGTCTCCACAGTCTTCCAAGTTCCTTTCCCTCTCTGGGTCTACATTTCTCTCTCTTTCCACATAATAATCACATTATAGGCTTTCTAGTCTTTCTGATAATTGCCATAATAATGAGAGTTATTACTTAATGGAGATGTGCTATTTGTCAGGAACTGTGCTTAGCATTTTACATGCACTGGTTCTCTTTATTCTCTAAATCATCCTATGTCACGGATGTGAATCCCCATTTTACAGATAAAGAATGATATTCTGAGAGGTGAAGTAATTTGTTCCAGATCACACAGCAGCTAATGGTAGAGTTGGAATTTGAACCATATCTATTTCACAGTAGAAACTCTTAACCACTAATGCTTCCCATATTCTGGGAGCCTCTGGCCCTCTCAGGGATAATTCTAAGAATCGTGCCAAGCTCTGATTAAAGCAGAGGGGTACAGTGTCTACTATAAGAAGCCTGTTGTTGAGGGCTATGATCTTAGCTATCATTTATGATGGTCTTCTACATTCCAGACATTCTATATCCACTTCCTCCATTTCTTCCAGCAAATTTGGAAGGTGAATATGATCACTCCTTTGTAATAGGTGAAGAATTTCAGGTTCAGAGAGGTTGTCAATCACGTAAGGCCTCACAGGTAGTACGTGATGAGCCCTCTGCCTGCCTTTATGCCAGTTTGGGGCCACAGCTATTCTCAGAGCTGAACCACAGGCCCCAAACTCCAATATCCTGAAAACAACAAAAACAAATTAAAAAAGAGAACCCTTTTTTTTTCAGCCTGGATCTGCTCTCTGGCCCAGGGTCTACTCCAAGCCAGTCCTGCCTGTCTCTGTCCTCAGTCACGTCTAGTTCTAGACTCCACGATCCCACCTGCCTCTGGCCCTCCCTAACCAGAACATTGCCATCTCTGTTTCCCCATCCAGCTCATTTTTGTCCCCTCTCTTCCTCTCTCCTTTCTCTCTCTGGGAATTCGGCATCTTTCCTCCTTCGGATTCTCCATATCCTTTACATCCCTTCCCATTTTTCTCTCCAACCCTCTTATCACCATGTGAATCTGGTTCCTCTTCCTCTCTTCTATGAGAAGCAGTCTAGTGCAGTGGTTGTGCTGGTTGTTCTGGAGTCTTTCTAAGACTGAGTTCTGGTTTTACTCTACTCGTTAGTTGTCTGACCTTGGGAGAACCACTTATGCTTTCTGAGTCTCAGTTTCCTCAGTTGTAAATGAGCAAACGGGCAAAGCAATAGAATCTATGTCATAGGTTCTTGAGAAGTGTAAGTAAGTTAACATATTTAGAATTGTTAAAGTATTTAGAAGCTTTCAGAATGTCATCATGCACATAGTGAGTGCTCCATATAGGCTAGTCTTAATTATTCTTTCTTGCAATCATCTCCCTTTCTCTTTCTCTCTTCCATTTTTTCTCATCAATAGTTCCTTATGCTTTAGTTAAAATTAAAAAGTGAACAGAGAGTTTCTGTAAAATAGATACATTAACTCATTGGCATCATTCATTTATTTTTTCATTTGGTCTACATTTATTAAATGCCTACTATGAGCTAGGCACTGTGCTAGAGACCAGGGATACAACAGTGAATAAAATATGCTTTTCCTTGAGGGGTATATTTGTTTTGTAACTAGTCAAAAGTCTTTGCCATACTTTAATGAAACGAATGAATTTATGCATTTTAATAAGCCCACATGTATGTCAATTGGTTTTGTCACCTACTTTCCCCCTGAGTCTGTCTACTTCTATTCTGCCACTGCACTGATCCCACCCCCTTGATGAATGCTTTTCAGCCAGTCCTTCCCTAGCCCCTTCGGAGCTCTCTAGCCTGTTTCTATTCAGCAGCCAGATCCATCTTTTTTTTTTTTTTTTTTTTTGCGGTACGCGGGCTTCTCACTGCTGTGGCCTCTCCCGTTGCGGAGCACAGGCTCCGGACGCGCAGGCTCAGCGGCCATGGCTCACGGGCCCAGCCGCTCCGCGGCATGTGGGATCTTCCCGGACCGGGGCACGAACCCGTGTCCCCTGCATTGGCAGGCAGACTCTCAACCACTGTGCCATCAGGGAAGCCCCAGATCCATCTTTTTGAAAAGTAAATCTGATTCTGCCAGCCTACAGCTTGAAACCTTTCAAAACTGTTGCTCTCAGGAGAAAGAACCAAATACTTAACACAGTCCTGGGTGATCTGCCTCTGCTTCCCAATTCCAACATCCTAGGCGCAGTGTTTCTCCCACCTTTTCCTGTTTGCTTTCAGTCCTTCCATAGCACCATCCTCTCTCCTCCAGAGGTGACTTTGCACACCTTTCCCTCCTCTTCCTTACAACTCCTTTCTCTGCTCTGTCTTGACAAATTAATGCCTACTCACCCTTCAGAGTAAAGAAAATATTATTTGGGGGGATGTCTTCTTAACCCTCTGTCGAGTTTCTTGTTTGCTTGGGTTTGATCTGGTTTAGTGTACTCTAAGGGTAACTTGAGTTTCTAGACTCTAAGAGTCTAGATCCAAGTTTCTTTTTCTAGAGTACTCACCTTAGCTTGTATAGTGTGATTTTACTTGGCTGACTGTAGGTACATTAGGGAAATGTCCATATCTCTTTTGCTTATCTTTCTAGCTCTAATGTCCAGGGCACTGCGTCACTCATCAGAAGCATTTAATAAACATTAGCTGAATAAAAATTGAATGAATGAATTTTTGTTCTGTTATTCCTTTTTTTTTTTTTTTGTGGTATATGGGCCTCTTACTGTTGTGGCCTCTCCCGTTGCAGAGCGCAGGCTCAGCAGCCATGGCTCACGGGCCCAGCCGCTCCGCGGCATGTGGGATCTTCCCGGACCGGGGCACGAACCCGCGTCCCTGCATCGGCAGGCAGACTCTCAACCACTGTGCCACCAGGGAAGCCCATATTCCTTTTTTTTTGTTGTTTAGTATAATTTGTTTTTTTAATTCTAAAATACATTAATAATTAATATTGATAGGAAGACTGATAGACTATGCAATTATTTATTTTACAAGGAGATTCTGTACATCAGGGAAGCATCTTGAAGTACAATACAACGGGCTTTTATTTCTTCTTTACATGATGATTGTGAATTGTTACTTACGTGGAAAGAGAACACAAAATCCACTTTATATATACATTTATATAAACACCTGAAAAGACTTGACTCCCAAAGTATCTTGTTTCAGAAGAACATGAATGAGATGAAAGATGAACTAGATTCCTTGGTGGCACATAGAAAGCAGACAAGTAGCTCGGGAAATCAAATCCTGTTTCAAGCTTGGCACATTAAGGGAAAGGAAGGCGGTGAAAGGGGCTTGAAAAATGTCATCTGAAGCCACAGAGGATGCTGGCATAAGCCAAATAATTTCCAAACCAACAAGACAGAAAGGTTCGAAGAAGTTAACCCTTAATGTGTGGCCACCTTATATACAAACTTCTAACAAATTTGTAGAATTGTCACTTATATTCCCTCAGTCATATTAAATGTTAATGATCTTGAAGGAGATGTGGGCCCAGTGTATCTCCACAGTCATAAAGCACTTGACATTTACTGAGAAATCCAAATACCTCCCTATTCCCCATGTGGAGGGAAGACACTACCTTTTAAGGTCACTTTAGCTTTGCTTTAACCTGATTGTTCAGCAAACCTTACATGGGCATGAAAGGAGGAAAAGAGAAAAATCTTCTCAAAGATCACATACAGAACAACAGGGACTGCAGAGGAAATCAGAAGAAATATATAAAATAGCCACAATTTTCTGAACGTTAAAGGGAAAAAGCCACATTCATCAGTTAAGTAGAAACTATTTTTTCCCTTCCATTTAGAATGTATAGGAATTAGAGGGAAATAGTAAGGCTGTATGGTTTTCAATAAAAATTCAAAGAAAGCGACTGAATCTTCTGTTTTAGGAAATCATATTAATATATATTACACATACAAAAAGGAGTGGGGCCTGAGTCAATGCCCAGGCACCAGCTGCACTGGCTACATCTTGAAAGAGGAGGGGTGAGTGAGGTGGAAGCTCCCAGAGAGGGTCAGCAGGAAGATCAGTGTTGGTAGTTAAGGCAAAGAGCGCAGCAGGAGAAGGCAAACGGTACTGAGGAAAAGAGAGGTCTTTGCTTCTCCAAAGACCTTTTTCTACCTAGCACTCCACATCCACAGGACGTTGCTGTGACTCTGGCTGGAAGTGGGGGGGCTGACAGCATACAAGTGCTCCCACAGAGTTGCTGCAACTCTGCTTTATGGGGGAGAATACATCTCTTGGTTAGAATGACTTCGAGTACATTTGGTACAACAAAAGTACAATAGCCTATACAAGTTAAGCCATGAGTCAGTTTTCTGCCAAGTTGGCCTCAATGTAAAGGGCTTTTTTTGGTTTTGTTTTTATATATAGAAAATATATATGCTTTCTCATTTTCCCAACTTGGAATCTGGTTGCAGCTCAGATTGTTGAACAGATAGGAAAAACATATGTTCCCAACATTTCTTCAAGATTTCTTTCTTTTTTTATATAAATAAACGTCAGAATGACTTGTGCCAAAAGGAAGAACATGTCAGATTCCGAGCTTCTCTTGGGCTGGACTGCCTGAAGAGGACTGTCCTGCTGTGTTACCAGAGGTATAGTGCAATGCTTTCAGCTGACATGCCAGTGTGGTATGAAGGCTTCCCCTGGAGGTGGGGGCCCCTTTTTTCCAGAAGGTTGGGGGCCTCCAGAAGGTTTCCCCCATCACCAACTGGATGTGATGGTTAGAATTTAACGCCTACACAGGTGGGTCTCACAACAGGACAGGGCAGGTAAGGCTAATGGTGCAAACCGTGCCTCAGCACAGGCAGTCATCTTGGGTGAGGGTGAGGTGCAACCCATAAAACTTGGAACCTGCAAGTCACTCAGAACATTGGTGGCTGGTGAGGGAAGAGCCCTCAGGTATGCTGCAACATTAAAAGGTTCAAAAGCACTGACAAAAAGTATTCAGTTTTGCCCAAGGCAGCACGTGAGAATCCATTCCAGTGAAATGCTACATTCCTAGAAGTGCTGTTCACCCCAGAACTGTATCTCAGAGGACTCAATTCTGGCTGCGCTGAGAAGCGCTGAAGTTCCCTCCATGTCGCTCTGGAGACTGAAGCAGCGAAGCAGCCCTGCCTTAGGGGGTTGTTTAGATCCTCTCTCAAACTTCAGCATCATGGACGGCGGTAGTGTGTAAAATGTTTGCTCTCCTCATGAACTTCCATCTCTGAGCTTTTCAATTCATTTAACTCTTTTCTTACGGCGGCCTTGTCAGCAGGGGTCAGTTTGGCCCAAGGTTTGTCAGCTTGCTGGTCATAATCATGAGCCTCTGTTACCCCCACGTATTCATTAAACCTCAGAATATTCCTGGCAAGTAGTTCAGCCACAGTTGGCCTTTGACTGAGCTTTCTCGTGAGCTGACGTTTAATCTCTCGTTTTTCTGTTTGATGATCAGCTTCATTTTTAGGTTGTAGTATGTTTCATTGTTCTAGCTCTTCTGGTGTTGGTCTTTGACTCAGTCGTAGTTCTGGAGTCCAGAAATCCAAAATCAAGGTGTTAGAAAGGTTGGTTCCTTCTGAAGTTTCAGAGGGAAAATTTGTTCCATGCCCCTCTCCTAGATTCTGGTGGTTGCCAGCGGTCCTTGGCATTCTTTGGCTTGTAGATACGTCTCTTCAGTCTCTGCCTTAGTCACATAGTGTTCTCTCTGTGTGTGTCTGTGTCTCTCCGTCCAAATTTCCTTCCTCTTATCTGTTCTGTTACTCCTTAATTTTTGTAATGCATCAGTGGCTCTTTACTAAGAAAGCAAATTATCTTTGGCAGTGGGAACATGAATAGGAGGAAATGGAAAGAGGGAATAAGAGTAGACTATCTTGAACCAAAGTACAATTTGGATACTTTTGCTTTTTATAGACTTAGTCAAAGAGTCTACCAGGAACCGTATTATAAAGCACATTAAAGATGTATACTTTATATTTCCTAGGCTTGGTTTTTCCATCCTGAAATTGCTACTACTTGTGATTCTGAGAATTTAAGATATTGTCCTATTTCAGTTTTCTGTGCACTTGATTTCTTGAAATTGATTTTTTCATATTGCTTTCTTTCAGCCTCAATAAATCTAGTTGTAAGCGTGGTAATTACAATTTAATTTATTAAATGGATAAGATTTAGGTTACAGTGGGTCTACAAACAAAGAGACCATGTACAGTAAGTCGTTAATCTTGAAAGCCCCCACAAGCAATAAGTGCTTCCACTTGAATTACATTTAAAACTATTATTGCAGGGTTCAAATCCTATTAAACACAGAAAGAGAAAATTTCCACAGATATAGAGCTTTCCCCTTCCCACAAGTGGGTGAAAGCAGAATTTCCATGTTTTAAAATGTGTGGAATAAAAAGAGAACATTTAGAAATTACCTGCTTGTGATTATTATTGTTTGATGACAAGCTTTAATTAGAAGACACAGTAAACTAAATTTCACAGAATGTCAGCTGGAAAGAGCCTTAAAAATAATCTCTCTAGGGACTTCCCTGGTGGCTCAGTGGTTAAGAATCCGCTTGCCAGTGCAGGGGACACAGATTCGATCCCTGGTCCGGGAAGATCCCACATGCCGCGGAGCAACTGAACCCGTGTAGCAACTGAGCCCGTGTGCCACAACTACTGAGCCTGTGCACCTAGAGCCTGTGCTCTGCAAAGGGAAGCCACCGCACTGAGAAGCCTGCACACCACAAAGAAGAGTAGCCCCCGCTCGCCACAACTAGAGAAAGCCCTCACGCAGCAACGAAGACCCAACGCAGCCAAAAATAAATAAACAAACAAACAAATAAATAAATCTCTCTATCTTAATTAACAAACAGGGGAATCAATGTTCAGAAAAGTGATGAGGCTTAAAACACGGTCAATAAAGCATTGGCTGCAGAGTCAGGGAAAGGAGAAGATGTATTTTTACATTTGAGGATTGGCTTAAATAGGGGGATAAGCAAACAGATGCAGGGATAAACTAGATGGGAACCCAGAATATGGTGTTAAGTTAGTAGGTATTTAAATCTGTCTTGGTTTATATTCTTCTTTTTGTCTCTGTAGAGACAGTTATCTAACATCCTGAAATTTCGTATCAAATGGGAGGGTTATCTAACAAGGATTTGTGTTCACTTTGCGATCCTTGTATACTCAAGAATAGAATTAAGACTCTTTATTTCCATGTAGTTGATCTGGATGTTGCTAAAGACAAGTAAGGATCCAAGAAATGTTCTTGGTTACCAAAATATCTCTAGCACGAGGATTTACTTAGCCTCTTTCAGTACTAAGGAGTGAGTGCTTTATGTTACCGGATACCAAGAGATCCCCCAAATAATATAAACTTAATATATAGATGAAATACACAAAGATCAATATATTTAATTATGGAATGAGAGTTGCTATGGAGATGGGAAGAGGGATGATACAGTGGGAGGAGGTATGACTTATAATTACCTTCGTAAATATTTTTAATTCCTTCGATATGAGCTTGGGCTGTTGTATTCCCAGGATAGATAATGAGGTCAAGAGAGTTTTCTAAGAGTCAGGAAATGGTACCTCCCTTTGTAGTCATTACATTTTTCTAGGTCCAAAATGGGGTGTGGGCATGGAGAGAGGGATGCAGCATCATTCATCATTAAAGTATCTGGAAGGAACCTCCCAATGAATCTGTACACTCTATTTGCAGGAATCATCCCTTTGGTCATATTTTATAGTGCTATGTGTTAGATGGAGGCTGAGGAGAAAACAAAAGCAACTGGGAGAAGGCTAGGAAAAGGAAGCACTGAGGAGACATCCTGGGAGATTTCTAGTTGCAGGAGGCAGCAGTATCTGCTGGTGGAGGTGTATGTATGTGAGAGAGAGAGGTGTAGAGAAAGACATGGCTAAGCAGTACAAATTCTAGAGTCATGTGAAGTTTTATTTGTTTCCTTCCTAATATTTTGGTAAAAATTAGAATATACCAACTAGATTAATTAAAACAGATTTAATGCAACATATTTGGAGAAATCTGATACGTGGCAATATAGACTATCACTGAGGATGAACTGATTGATGATGGATGGATGAGTGGATGGATGGATGAATAAAGGGTTCTATAGAAAGAATTTAGGATGAGGAAGAGGAAAATCATAATATATTTGAACTGTTTATTGAACTATCAATATATCCAGATTGGTAGGTTTTTTAAATTAACAATAATTGTTTATACTTTTAGAGCTCTCATATATATCATTTAACTCTGATACATGAACAACAGCAATTAACAACAGTAAGCTAGAAAGGAAAGTGAAGTTTTGTACATGAGAAAGCCCTGAGATGCCATGAGAATTTCTTTTTAATTCCTTAATGTCCTTTTGATCAGAACAATATTATTGGATGATTCCTTGGGCTATTTAAGCCATCTGCTCTCATGAGCTATTATAGTGAATTAAAAGGATTAAGAAATTTATTAGCTGCTCAACTTTAGTAGCTATGACAACTTTTAAGATATTGAACTGCTTTCCTATCTAGAGGCTGACTGAACTTCAGCCCGCCCACCTGTGAAATGAAGAAGCTGGACAAGATGGTATTAAAAGGATTCCTCCAACTCTTAATTTCTATTTCTCAATGATTCTGGTTAAACCACACAGAATGCATCAAGTTAACTAGATTGTTCATTCACTTCTTCTTAAATCATGCAAAAAAATGCAAAGAAAAAGGATGTTATGTTAGTGACAAAACTTTCAAGTAATGGAATTTATGCTTCTATACCACCTGAGGTCAGGGGTCATGTTTTTTATCTAGAATTTAATAACTGAAGGGTTATTCTGATAATACCTTACCCATTCTAACCTTTCGTTTTTGTAGGTAAGAAAACTGAGACTCATAAAGATGAATAACTACCACAAGGTCACACAGCTAGAGTTGGCATTAAAATACTGGTCTCGTCGAAGTCCAGAGTCCTGCCCAGTACTTTCCACTCCAGTGCTCATCTTAAATGTTTCCTGATGATGCTGATGCAATTTCCGATCAAGACCCACAGCTAGACTTTATGAATCTTGCCTGGGCATTTGAGATGCAGTTATGTGTACTGAGAAAATATTTCAACGTGCCACAGCTGCTCATTCGTATGCATAAATCTATGTAGACATTGATTTAAATAAAGAAATATAGCTTGCATTGCAAGTAGGTTTCTTGGATGTTGTAAATACTCTCCTTTCCGAGAACTTTCAGAAGGTATCAATATTCTTCCAAGGTTAAGTTGCATATTAATTTCAAGCTTTTATTGTATCTTTTACTCTATAGAGAAATGCACCTTGGTCTCCAGCTCTGGTTTAAGCTCGATAACTTAATTCAGAGTGGTTACTCTGAAGATCAGAGTTTCACTTCACGCTAAAAAGAATATATACTCTTTCCCCCCTGGATTAGCTACACAATTTAAAAGAAGTAAAAAAGATTATTTAAATTAATTTCTGCTTTAAAATATAGTAAGTTACTCAAATAAAATTTATAGTGATGGCTGAATGACTTTTTTTTGATTCACAGAGCCATCCATTAGGATGGTGTTCAATCTTACTTCATCCCAACTCACTGCTTCTTTTTTTTACATCTTTATTGGAGTATAATTGCTTTACAATGGAGTGTTATTTTCTGCTTTATAACAGTGAATCAGTTATACATATACATATGTTCCCATATCTCTTCCCTCTCGCATCTCCCTCCCTCGCACCCTACCTATCCCACCCCTCTAGGTGGTCACAAAGCACCGAGCTGATCTCCCTGTGCTATGCGGCTGCTTCCCACTAGCTATCTATTTTACGTTTGGTAGTGTATATATGTCCATGCCACTCTCTCACTTTGTCACAGCTTACCCTTCTCCCTCCCCATATCCTCAAGTCCATTCTCTAGTAGGTCTGTGTCTTTATTCCTGTCTTACCCCTAGGTTCTTCATGACATTTTTTTCCCTTAAATTCCATATATATGTGTTAGCATACGGTATTTGTCTTTCTCTTTCTGACTTACTTCACTCTGTATGACAGACTCTAGTTTCTTTAACTCACTTGCAGGAGAGGCCATAATGAAAGAGAATGAAGCCTGAATAGGTTCACTGTGTCACTAGCTGAGGAGTTCTAGCAAGATTTATGAATTAGCTTGATAATCTGTATTTAGAGGGGAGGCATAGGCAAAGTAGAGGTGAATGACACGTGAACTTCTTAGACCCCCTGCAGCTTGATCTGTTCCTAGTAAAACCACTGAGCTATGACTAACCACTGAGTGACACATGTCAGAAATCAAACCTTGTGATATAGCCTCATGTGACTTTGCCCAGTACTCCAGGTAGAGGAAGTCCCACCCAATAGTGTCAAATGGCAATTTTTGCAGGGTCCCTAAGTATTCTAGAGCAGTGCTTCTCAAACTTTAATGTACGTACAAATAACCTGTGGATCTTGATAAAATGCAGATTCTGATTTAGTTAGCCTGGGTTGGGGTTCAAGATTGTGCCTTTCTAACAAGTTCTCAGTTGCTATCTATGCTGCTGGTTCACCGACCACCCTTGGCAGACCAAGACTGTAGAATAAGTCATCTCTTCCCCCAGTTTCCTACATGGCTCATTCCATCACTTCTTTTAAGTCGCTGCTGAAATACCACCTTATTAGCAAGACCTTCCCTACACACCATATATTTCTCTGTCACTATCATCTTTATTCTTCTTCCTATTTAATTATACTACTTATCACCATTTGACAATGGTGTTGACAGCTCGTTAGTTTGCTGCTTTAGCATTTTCCTAGAATGTTGACTGAGGCATAGTAAATGTTCAGCAAAAAAACTATTAATTGAATGAACATGGCCACTCTGCCACAATTCCATTCCATAAACCAGACCACACTTATGAGTCTCCAGGCAGTAATCAACTCTGTCCTTTGGGATTTTCCTTTAGGAACTCAAGCATTCTTTGAAAGAATAAAAGGTGGAGGAAATCAGGCCCCTCCACGGTCTACTCAAGTCCCTGCTTGCTGATGGGGACCAACAGCGACTTTCTCCTTCCTACTCGCAGGCCCTTCTGAAGCCCTTGCAATGTCCCCAGCAGTGCCCTGAGTAGCCAGATTAAAGGCCAGGGGATATTGGTGGCTTTCATGGGGACAGCTTGGCAATTGATTGTCTCCATTTTGTGCTCTATCCAACAACTTATACTGTTCACTTGATTCTCCTAGTGAATATCTGAGGGTTTGTTATTTCAACCTCAGGCAGTAATCTCACACTAAATATAGGTGCTATTGTATTAGTGAGAAGGCAACAAATGCTGTAAAGATTTGCCCCAATCTGACCCAGGGGAATGCTGTGTTAGACTCTCTTTGACAAATGTATAATTAGGTTGTAATCAATGCCTTTTTATTCATCAATGATGTTAAAGTTGAGTTACAGAGATTTAAAAAATGAAATGTGAGACCTTTAATAGTCTTTTCTTTGTTCTATATTACAGAGCAAGAGCTGTAGATTTTCTGCAATGCAGGAGAAAGGGAGTTTACCTTTAGGGTTGCTAAAGGTTTTGTAACAACAACAGCAAAAAAGGCACCACCTAAAAAGAGCATCAACACCAAATGTCCAATATAGGGATTCATCTACCATTTCTGCATCTAATATCAAAACGCCAGGGCACTCATTTAATATTCACTCAGCAAATATTTCTTAAACATCTACTATTAATATTTGCCAACGTACTAAATATATTATATTGCACTTCTAAAACAAGGTGAGACACATTTGATAACTCTTTAATAAAGCATAGTCAAATTCATATTGAGCACACTAACATGGGAGATAAAATGAGTGATAGAAGGGTCCTTGCCCTCTAGAAGCTTACTTAAGTGGAGGAATGTGCAAATCACGACAAGGGACACACCAAGTGTCTGAATATAGGTCTAGGGAGCTCAGAGAAAGAATCAATCAACATTGATTCAGCAGATTAAAGATGACTTTGTAGTGGAATTGGCATCTGAGGGCCTTCAAGATGAGCAGGAACACTACTGGTGGAAAGGGAGAGAAGGGAATTCCAGGCAGAGGAACCCACATAAGCAAAGGCCCAGAAACACGGCAGTTCAGGACGAAGGGCAGGGGCAGGGAGCAGTCCTGTGAAGCAGAGCCACAGTGAAAAAGGATGATGCTGGTGGGTGGTGGTTGCAGGAGGGGGCATGAAGGCTGGCTGGGACCATACTGTGAAAAGCAAGGAGTTTGTATACAGGCATCTTGGGGTGATATCTTCTAGAATGGTAATTCTGAAAGCAATGAGGAAGATGACTGGGAGGGGTAAGGAAATGGGTATATATATGTGTGTGTGTGTAGTGGAGGTGGGTGGGCATTATGTTTCCTTTTTTCCAAGTAATGTTGGAGTAATTTCACTAATTGAATATAGGTAATTGAAATTTTTACAAGAATTAATTTCTCATATTGCTTAAGTAGAATTTATTCTGTAGTATCAGGTACATGATCCTTTTTTAAAAAAAGAAAGAAAATAACATTATTATTTTCTTTCTATTATTAATGTAATACATGTTAACTTCAAAGTAAGCATGTGACGCACATTGGATAAAAAATGATGGTAAAAATGAATCACAATCACACCAGGAGAAAGAAACATTTGTTTGTATGTGACTCTAAATTTGGCTTCAATTCTGCCACCTAGAACTAGGTATTGAATAAGACTGATGATGGATAGAGTAATTCAGACAACTGGGGCCAAGTTCATTTTAGGCAGAAGTGAGTATAACAACTTTGGCCTTACCCTGTGCAGTGAAACTTGCCAAGGAAGACACTTATTGTTATATTATGATAATTATAAATTATTTATCATTATTTCAAAAAATGTGCTAAGTACTATGAAAAATACAGTTGGAAACAGTTTTGTATTTTGCAATATACCCTTATTTACCACTTATTTTCTGCTTTGAAGCAAAAATGAAAAAGTGCAAGTAGTAAAAATGAATCCCTTCAGCCTTCAATTACTGTCAAGTGGAAAATCAAGTACTGAAGAATGGTAAACTTTTCTTCATTAGTTCAACAACTTTTTAAGAAATACCAGTTATATGTACAACACTGAAGATAAATT
Source organism: Pseudorca crassidens (assembly GCF_039906515.1). Classification (NCBI taxonomy): domain Eukaryota; kingdom Metazoa; phylum Chordata; class Mammalia; order Artiodactyla; family Delphinidae; genus Pseudorca; species Pseudorca crassidens. The sequence goes on from NC_090304.1 coordinate 61,746,744, forward strand.
TATCAGTGAACAAAACATAGGTTTTGGTGTCTGCACGCTTGGAACTCACGATCTTACGTAGCTTATCAAGATATTCTTTCTCCCTGCTCCCTGGAATAGAATTCTCACCCATTTTTCAAAGTCTGGTTGCATTTTCCCATTTCCATGAAGTACTCTCATACTGTTCTGCCTCCTGCAGGTTTATTCCTTCTCTGACATTCCATAATTCTTAGAGATGGTGCCATTATCATACAATTTTGGTTATATGTCATCAGGAACTGATCTCTATTAAATGTATCTAAGTCTCTTTTCCTGAAGGAGATAAAAAATTCCTTAAAGACAAAGACCTGGGATAGGGTAAAAGTGGAATTTTCTGAATATCTAGTAATATTGAGCAAGGCATCTAGAATATTCCTGATAAAAGTATTTGAATGTAAGTGAAAAACATTTTTGCCTGGTTCTTGACCATGTTACAAGAGATGTCAATAAAATTTGTCTTAGCAAGGATACCTCACAATACTGGTGCAAATTAAGGGAACTTGGTGAGAATTTCCTAATGGAATCTTATGGTATACTCTTCTTTTAACTTGTTATTTTGAAGGCAAATTGATCATTATTTCTTAAATATGTCATATAATTTATATGTCCCTAAATGACCTAAACAACAATCCAATCAGTTTTCCATTTCAAACAATAGTTAAATTAAGCTATATTAAGCTAAATTAAGTTAAATTAAGAATAGTTAAATTCTTCTCCCTTTGCAAAGGGAGAAGAATGATTGCTTGGTGTTGCATTACCACATTTCCAACTGATTTAAAGCCATGACAAATTAGAATGCAGTTAGGCTATTAAAATGGGGAAGTCATTCCGTGAGTCTGATTTGTACTTTGGCATTTTGAAATACTAAGCTTGTTGTTGTTATTTGCAGGTATCTTTAGAAGCGCTTTAAACATCAATTTATTTGATTTATAAGACATGCTTTGAACAGGCATCTTGATAAAGTACAGCATAGTATCCAAAGTGAGTATATTGCTTAAAGGAAACAAAGCTGTAAGGAAGCTTAAGATGAAGATTTATGCTGATAGAACTAGGACATGCTTGTCCTTTATTGTAACTTTTAAAGCTTGTAATCATGCTGTTCAAGGTTATTTGAATGACTGTCTTCACTATCAAGAGCTTCTAATTGGTGTAACTATGGTTCTGACCATCTTATCAGTCTCCAGAATTGTTTGAGATGAAAGTTTTTGGAAATGGGAAAACAGTCAGAGATATTTATGCCTTGCATCAGATTATGGTGTAGGGCATAGAGTTTGAGGCCCAAAGATAACAGCTATCAATAAATGGAAGAATCCCAGGAACAAGTTCTTACTCTATATGAAGTAGAATTTGTTCATCAAATGGTGTTAACCCAGATCTTTTTCATTTTCTGTTTTACAATGGGTACTTTGGAGCTGTTTATTCCTATTAGAAGACATATCTACTAATTTTTAAGAAGTAGAAAGACTTGTCAAAACTGTCTGGGAAGAGCATGGTTCCTTGGTGCCGTCATCGTCCATCTTTGACAAACACAAATCCCCTCTTCCCAGATGGCTCTCTGGCCATATCTGGGCTAGGTCAATAGAAGAAAGCAATTAATACTTTTTTTTTTTGGTATAACTTAATTGCAAATTCTAATTCTAAAGTCAGGCAAAGTGAAAGTGACATACCAAAACACATAACGGCAGAATGTTTTCTTTATTCTCTCGTAAAACATGTGGTTAGCCACCGTTAATGGTAAAACCTAAGATGTCACAGGAAAGACACAAACCTCAATTTTCCAAACATCAATAGACCAAATGTTGCTAAGAAAAAATCATTTGAAAAGGCCAGAGAAGCTCTTTATGCATGTGGATGCACAAAGGCTCTTCCTTGAAGGTCCCTTGTACTTTCATATTCATCTGTTAAATTCTCCCCTCTGCTAGCCATGTAGACCAAAAACAATTAACTACATTTCTTGAAGACAGAACCATATTCCTCTTTATTTTTTTGTAAAGTCTAGTCCACAGTGATATACGTAACTACATTTCTTTAACAAAAGAGCAATATATATATATAAATTTGCTAAGAACTCAATTCCACAGTAGGTAGCAGCCCAGTTGTCTCACTGATCCTCATTCTGATCACAGAAACAGATGTTGAAACCAATCAAAACGCAGGTTTGGCTAATCTAATTTAGAATATCTCATCAAATCTCAATTGGCTAATTCAACTTATGACATCTCACCAAGTCTCAAGGTTTACAGTGATGTATTCCAAACAAGGGATAGTGTGGCAGAAGAGGCAAAAATAAAATAAAATAAAGTAAAATAACATAAAATAAAATAAAAATTCCACGTCAAGGACATCCAAAAACCACTTTAGTGTTAATAAGAGTAAGTCAATGCCATAAGGAGAGACTATGGTCTACTGATCATGGTCTATTTCTGTAGATGGGATCTCTCCCCCTTGCTTCCTAAATCTTAATTGCTTTTATAGTATCCATTGCTGACCAAAAGTGTATACCAGACAAGAATATAAATGAAATAAAGCTGATGCTACTTGTTATTTGTTTAAATTCATATTTTCAAACAGGCCTTTCCAACTATTGGATGTTTTCCTTGGAATTAAGGGTAACAAAGTCTCGTGTTCTTTGGACATAAACCACAAATTTTTCACCATGGATTGTTTTAAAAAATCTTGTTGGTGGTGACTGGTTAATACCGGTGATCAGAAATACAGGCACCCATTCACACAGAAACACATCAGAACATTGTAAGTCTGAGTTCTCACTGACCTTCAGGTTGGTATTGTGCTATAATCGTCACCGTCTGTCCAGCCCCCTTTAGCGCTGCAGCAGCCTGTTCATGGGATGCTCCTCGAAGGTCAATGCCATTCACCTGAAACAGAGGAAGCCGGAGAATTTTGGTATTTCATAAGGCATATTATTCTGATAGACAGAGGGGAAAAGTTTCCCAAAACTGAAAGGCTAAGATTATGTTACCTGCCTCAAAACCCTTCATGTCCTACCCAGGCATTTGAGTGTTAACCTATCAGATTTCATGCTCTTGATAACTTTAGTTAGCAGAAAGATGAAATTTCACCTCGGACGTTTGTGCCATGGTCTGAATGGGTTGAAAGTTTTGTCTACCCGTGTCCAGTAAGATTTTAGTGTGTGTGCATTTAATATGCTTCTATGAGTTTCCTAGATTTCTGGGTTAGATAGGAGCCTTCAAAATTAGAAGGAAAACAGGATAATAAAGAAAGACACATGTAATGTATGTAGACAAGTATGTGCTGACAGAATAATATATTCACATGAGATTCTGGGGAGACTGTAATGGAATGGGGCTGGCTGCCCGCCAAATCCCTCTCTTTGGTCATATGCCTGGTCCTGTCATCCTGAGCTTGGTTAGACAGCCCTGAGCCTTGTTACCAAAATTAATTTGACTGCCTAATTTCTTACGTACAATTCCAGAATGAATTGTGACAAAATGAAATAGAGAATGCCAGGAGTTTATGTTGCTCTTGCTAACTCCCATTTTGGGGTCCTTGCCAAAAGAGAAACAGAGCATCTAAAAAATAAGCACAAAACTCTGCCGAGAGGGAAAAATCACCCTGAAGTCAAATTTAATGAGACGCAAAAGCTAAAAGCTTTCTCAAATCAATTCCGTCTAAACCAACACAATGTAATTACTAAGTGCTTTCCAATGACAGGGCTCTGTGAGTGCCCAGGAGAGGGATGGTGGATGGGGAACAAAGGTGAACAAGACAAGCCTCTAAGAAGCTTTGTTTCAGTTTCAACTGAACACAGAGTCCAGTTTTCCAAACGACACAGCTGATATCTGAATTCTGTTTCCTTTCACTTCCAGGGAAGATAGCTATGGAACATGAAAAAGAATAAAAGAACTGATCAGCTTATCTACACATAATATATAGAATCTTATTTCGCTTCTCATCAGTCTTCTTTGACAACGATATTGAGTGGTGGATGGGGGTTGCCACTGAGTTTTCCCTGTCAGGCCTGGAACATCTGTAATCTTTAATCCCACAAGCTGGTCCTCTCATAATAACTTTGTTAAAGTCTCCTTATTCACTTTTACTAATTTCATGGCTTTCTATTCTGGTGAAAGCATTGATTGGCTTTCTATGTTTACTGAGAGCTTTGATTACACGGTAACACCGGGAAGTCCGCTGAGTGAACCTGGGTCTGGCTGGGCCACTCCTTACTAGCTGAGTGACGGTCATATCACCTCTCTGAGCCTCAGTTCTCTCCTGCCTCAGTTAGAAGGGACTGTTAGGCTCTTTGAGTCTAAAACCTCTTTGAACTATAAAATCCCAGATTTAATCCTTATTAAATGACAGTCATTTCAGAGACTGTCTAGGTGTCGATGAGTCAGAAGTATGACTCAGAGAGCCAGAAGAGACAGGAAAAGTAATTTGATCTAGGTTTCTGCCTACAGGAAGCTGAATGCACAAACGTCATGGGCCGAAAGACCTCTTCTTTTGTCAAACAATTAGACTTAACTTTTTATTAAAAAATAATATGTGATCATGGTAATTAATTCTTATGTTTCAGAAAGGTGTAAAAAGAAAAGTAAAAAGTCCCCTCACCATCTTCACTCCCAGAAGTAACCACCATTAGCAGTTTCTAGTGTATGCTTTTTAGAAATCTGCTATATGCAGGTGCAAGCAGGTCGCTTTATCGCGATTTGTTTCTTTCTATTTTATATTTTAATATATTATTGACTTTTTCTTTAAACAGATAAGATCGTATCATATATATAGTTGTATAACTTGTTTTTGTTTAGCTTTTCATTTAACAATCTATTGTGGTCATCATCCAATTCAGCTCATATCATTCAAACGTTTAACAGGAGCCTAGTATCCCATGGTATGGATGTACCAGTACTTTTTCTGTAGGATCCCTTCTGATGAGGTCGAGGCTGTGTCTAGCTTCTTACTATTAAAAATACTTATGGGGACTTCCCTGGTGGCACAGTGGTTAAGAATCCACCTGCCAATGCAGGGGACACGGGTTCGAGCCCTGGTCCAGGAAGATACCACATACCACGGAGCAACTAAGCCTGTGTGCCACAACTACTGAGGCTGCATGCTGCAACTACTGAAGCCCGCGCGCCTAGAGCCCGCCGTGTTCCGCAACAAGAGAAGCCACCACGATGAGAAGCCTGCGCACCCCAACAAAGAGTAACCCCTGCTCGCCGCAACTAGAGAAAGCCCGTGCACAGCAGCAAAGACCCAACGCAGCCAAAAATAAATAAATAAATAAATTTATTTAAAAAAAAATTCTTATGAAGGTGTTTCTGAAGGATAAGTTCCCTGGACATACACTTCTTAAGTTAAAAAGTATATGCATTATGCTTCTTTTTTCTTTTTTTTTTTTTTGGGGTACGCGGGCCTCTCACTGTTGTGACCTCTCCCTTTGCGGAGCACAGGCTCTGGACGCGTAGGCTCAGCGGCCATGGTTCACGGGCCTAGCCTCTCCGCGGCATGTGGGATTTTCCCGGACAGGGGCATGAACCCGTGTCCCCTGCATTGGCAGGCAGACTCTCAACCACTGCGCCACCAGGGAAGCCCCTGCATTATGTTTCTTTTAGTTTGCTATCGTACATTTAAAAAATATTTATTTCCTGAACAAACAGAAACTAATAATGAAGAGAACAAAAACAGGCCATAATCTCATTGCCCAGATAATGTATTGATATAAAAAATATAATTAATATACAGTCGGCCCTTTATATCTGCAGGTTCTGTATTGGCAAATTCAGCCAACCTCGGATTGAAAGTATTCAAAAAAATTTCCAGGAAGTTCCAAAAAGCACAACTTGAATTTGCTACATACCTGGCAACTATTTACATAGCATTTACAATGTATTAAGTATTATAAGTAATCTAGAGATGATTTAAAGTATATGGAAGGATATGAATAGATTATTTGCAAATACTACACCATTTTATATAAGGGACATGAGTATCTGTGGATTTTGATATCTGTGGGTGTGTGTGTGTGTGTGTGTGTGTGTGTGTGTGTGTGTGTGTGTGTGTGTTGTCCCTGGGGACAACTGAGGGACAACTGAATGTACATAATGCACATATGTGAAAATTAAAGCCATACAAAAGGTATAAAAATAAAAGGCTTCCCCTACCTCTAATTATTCTCTCCAAAGGTAACCGTGTTAATGGCTTCTTGTATATACTACCAATTATTTCTGTTATGAATATAAGCAGGTTTATAAAATTATAAATAATTTAAAAATTTTACACAGAAAGATATTTTAAATATTGCTTTATACTTTGATTTTCTTTCATTTACTAACACATCTTAGAGCGCATTCTTTTTTTATTGAAGTATAGTTGATTTACAATATTATATTAGTTTCAGTGTACTGCACAGAGATTCAATATTTTCATAGATCATACTCCATTTAAAGTTATTACAAAATAATGGCTATATTTGCCTGTGCTGTACAATATATCCTTGCTGCTTATCTATTTTATACATAGTAGTTTCTTTCTCTTAATCCCGAGAGCATTCTTCATTCACATATTCTTATACATTATCTTATTCTTTTTAATAGCCATGGAAGGTTCTATTAGTCAATGTAAAGCTATTTTACCAGGGCACAGTTGATGGGCGCTTAGCTTATTTTGGTATTTTGCTATTACAAACAATTTTATAATAAATATCATCTAACAGTAAGTTGTTGGATAAAGGGTATGAGTGTTAAATTTTGGTAGCTATTGCCAAGTTGCTTCCAAAAATGTAGCATTAATTTATACTCCCACAAATAATATGATAGGCTACTTCCTCACACTCTTGTAAAAATTGCTCATACCCTAATATTTGACCTTGGCCGTTCTGATAGGTAGACAATTATATTTTTAAATTTTGCATTTCTTCAATTATGAGGTTAAACAGCTTTTTATATGTTTGTTGGATATTTAAATTTGTTTTTATATAAAACTCCTGTTCACTTATTTTGCCTTTTTTTTTTTTTTTGGTTTGGGTAGTTTGCTCTTTGAAAAATTTATCTGCATATTAAGAATATTGGTTCTTCACCTCAGATAACTATTGCAAATATTCTTACTAGTTTGGTATTTGTATTTTTTATTATTGTATTTAAAGTATTTAAACTTTTCCTTTGTATGTTATTTCTTGCCATACAGAAGTTTAAAATGTTTTATATAGTCACATTTCTTTTTTCTTTTTAGCTTTTGAGTTTTGTATTATATATTCCCTTCTCTGATACATACTAAAGAAATTACCCACGCTTTCTTCTAGTACAACCCTGGTTTAATTTTTAGCCATTTAATCTTTGTTGTACTGGAATATAGTTTGGTGTTTGATGTGAGAACCAGGTAAACACACCCTTTCTTAGACCTTTCCTTTATAGCGTCAGACTTCTACGTCTTTCAATATTTTAACCATCCTCTGAATTTTTCTCAGTGCACTAAGGGGCCACGAAAAAGTGGGAAGGAACAAAAGATTTGGAGTCAGAACTAGATTTGAACCCTGAGTCCACCAGTTATACCTAAGTAACTTGGGAAAGTCATTTAACTTCTTCAAACCTCAGCCTCCTTACCTGTAAAATGGGTATAATATCTATCTATAATACCTGCCTATCAGGGCTGTTGCATGAAATAGATGAGACAATAACTGTAAAGCCCTTAACACGGAGCCTGGTGCAAATAGGCATTCAGGAAATGATATCTATTATGCTGTGAGTATTTCTTCAAAGAGCTGTGATTATAACTGATGAAATAAAATCTAATGGAAATTAACGAATATACTGTATGCGTTACTTCATGGTTTTCTTTTCTTCCTTCTTTTTTTTTTTTTCCTTTTTAGGAACAATTTCAGCACTGGAAGAGCTGTTCATCCAGTGCTTACACATTAGAGATGGTTTCCATAGGGGAATGGACCTGCCCAAAGTAATATCAGAGTTAGCACAGGGTTAGCACCAGCCCAGAGTTTCTTTGGCCCAGCCCAGGCTTCTTTCCACTGTAGCAGATGTGCCCTATTATGTGTGTTTGTTTTCCACTGGGCCAGTATTAATCAAATCTTGCTCATATTGGACCCAGTTCTACATGGGTCTCCACATTTGATGCTGCTGTTATCCTGAACAATACTACATTGTCCGTGGCCCTGTTGATTTTCCTCCAGGTTTTAGCAAACATGCTTTTCTCCAGTCTTTCAAACTTTTCAAGGTCACTTTGATTCTTATTTCTATCTCTGAGGTTTGAGTTTTTATCAGTAACCTTTGCTCAAATAACATTTCAGAGGCATTCAAAAACAGTTTACATTATTAATATGACATTTTAAAATACCAAGTATGACACAGCCTCACATATTTATTATTTCTATTTTTCTACTTCAGCTTTAATTTTCTCTTCTTAAAGCATGGACTGGGAGATTGGACGCCATTCGTTACTGTTGAGATTAACAATGATAATCATTGATAACAGCATGAGGCATGCTCATATATATAGGGGATTTTTATACATTATCTTGTTTAATTCTCAGGAGGTTGGGATTATTTTTCTGACTTTACAAATAAGAAAACAGAGCTCAGGACTTCCCTGGTGGTGCAGGGAATCCGCCTGCCAATGCAGGGGACACGGGTTCTATCCCTGGGCTGGGAAGATCCCACATGCCACGGAGCAATTAAGCCTGTGTGCCACAACTAGTGAGCCTGCGCTCTAGAGCCCATGAGCCACAACTACTGAGCCCATGAGCCACAACTACTGAAGCCCGCCCGCCTAGAGCCTGTGCTCCGCAACAAGAGAAGCCACCACAATGAGAAGCCCATGCACTGCAATGAAGAGTAGCCTCCGCTCGCCGCAACTAGAGAGAGCCCGCGTGCAGCAACGAAGACCCAACGCAGCCAAAAATAATAATAAATAATAAAAAAGAAAGGTATCACTATAAAAAAAAAAAAGAAAACAGAGCTCAGAGAGAATCACTAACTTGTTCAAAGTTAAGTAGTTGGAAGAGGTTAAGGATTTGAAACAGTCTAACTAAAACGCTTGAGCTCTTAACTACCAATTCCCACTGTTCTCCCTTTAATAACCTACCCAGTTCTAAGGAGAAACTTGACTTTCAAGCTCCCTGAGACTGCAGCACACAATTGGGTGCGGCTGGTCCACTCTACCACAGCCCAAACAACCTGGTTTAGACATTATGGCCCAGCCTATGGTGATCAGATGGTATAAGGCTGAAGCGAAAGGCTTTGAGTAGGCTAGAAAATTCCATCTATTGCTATCTCCTTATATATACAACTGTCATTAGATCATAGAAAAAATTAAATTCTATTTGTTATAACATCCTTTTCACAACCATGTTGCTGATAGAAATTTAGCACTTCTAGTTGATTCAATCAGTTGTAGGGTTTTTTCAGATGCTAATGTGAATGGAGGACCATGTCCAGAGTCAACACATTTTCTTTTTGTTTTTAAAAGATGAGAATTATTTGCTACTTCAGCCACTAAGGCCCCTGGCCTGGGGCTCCAGGGAGTCCCTGAATAAATGATTCAATGTTCTCCATAAATATTTGACTATTTCTTAGTATTATAGAAAGGATGATATCAGAATCAGAATTTTGGAAATGGAGAGAGCCTTTGTGACCCTCTTCAACTCCTGATGTATGATGTGTATCTTTAAGCTGATTCAACCACATTGTTCTCCCACCACGTTCACCTTTTTCATTTCTCTGATTCAGGCATTTCTGCATCTCTGCACATGCTATTTTCCCTACTTAGAACATAATTTTTCATCTCTTCCTCACCTGGAAAACTTCTAGTCCTCAAAGATTCAGTCTGTAGAGCTTCTGATTTCTCCATCAAATCTGAATAGAGCCTTGCTGGGTATTCTTGGTTGTAGGTTTTTCCCTTTCATCACTTTAAATATATCATGCCACTCCCTTCTGAACTGCAGAGTTTGCTGAAAAATCAGCTGATAACCTTATGGGGATTCCCTTGTATGTTATTTGTTGCTTTTCCTTTGTTGCTTTTAGTATTCTCTCTTTTATCTTTAATATTTGTCATTTTGATTACAGTGTGTCTTGGTGTGTTCGTCTTTGGATTAATCCTGTATGGGACATTCTGTGCTTCCTGGACTTGGGTGACTGTTTCCTTTCCCAGGTTAGGGAGGTTTTCAGCTGTTATCTCTTCAGATATTTTCTCAGGCACTTTCTCTGTTTCTTCTCCTTTCGGAACCCCTATAATGTGAATATTAGTGTACTTAATGTTGTCCCAGAGGTCTCTTCAACTGTCTTCACTTCTTTTCATTCCTTTTTCTTTCTTTCTTTTTTTTTTCTGTTCAGTGGCCATGATTTCGACTACTCTGTCTTCCAGCTCACTGATCCATTCTTCTGAATCATTTAGTCTACTATTGATTCCTTCTAGTATATTTTTCATTTCAGTTATTGTATTCATCTCTCTTTGGTTGTTCTCTGTATTTTCTAACTCTGTTAAAAACTAACTTCTTGCTCTGTGCATCCACTTTCCTACCGAGTTCTTTGATCATCTTGATTGCCCATCTCCACTTCACTTAGTTCTTCTGGGGTTTTATCTTGTCCTTTCGTCTGGAATAGTCCTCTCTTGCCTCATTTTGTCTAAGTTGCTGTTGGTATTTTTATGTCTGTGGTAGGTTGGAGAAGTGGCCCTCTGTAGGAGGCACCCTATGCATCCTAGCAGTGCACTCCCCTCTTGTCACCCGAGCTATATGCTCTAGCCCTAAGAAGGCTGCATGGGTCCTTCTGTTGCAGCCGGCTATGTGGGTGGTCCCGTAGGCCTGGTTGGCTGCCAGGACCTGCCTTGTATGTACGCTGCTGGCTGCCGTTTAGTGGGGCCTGGTCACAAGGTGGCTGGTTGCAGAAACTCAGGGGGCCTTGGGGCTAGTGCTGCCTCACTGGTGGTGGAGTCAGGGTCCTAAAGACTCTGGGGCTGTTGCCCACCCACAAGTGACGCCAGATCCTGGGGTTAGTGCTGGACTGCTGGCAGGCAGAGCTGGTTCCTGGAGTCCGGCTGCAGGGCCCAGGGATCCCCAAACTCGTTTCAGATCATTGGTTGAGGGGGGCTGGCTCCTGACACAGTTGGGTATGGGGTCCAGGTGTCTGGAAGGTTGTGTAGGCCTGCTAGTGGGCAGGGCCAGGGCCCAGCTGGACCCAAGGTAGTATCTGGCCTGCGTTGTGAGGTGGAGGTTTTCCTGCTTCTGATGTCTGCCCCCTGGTGGGTCTAGAGGCTTGTGCAGGCTTCCTGGCAGGAGGGGCCGGTGCCTGTCCACTGCTGGCTGGAACTGGGTCTTGACTCTCTGGTGGGCTGGGCTGTGTCTAGAGGCACGTCCAGAGGCAACTGTGGACTCTTTGAGTCTTTAGCAGCCTGTCTGCTGATGGGTGGGGCTGTGTCCCCTATCTGATAAGTTGTTTGGCCTGAGGCGTCCCAGCACCGACACCTGCAGGCTGTTGGGCGGGGCCAGATCTTGGGCTAACGAGGTAGTGGGAGGGTCCCACCTGGCACCGGCTGACGCTGCGGGAGAATGCGCTCTCAAATATGGCTGCCCGGGGGCCCCGGCAGTCGCCCTTCTGATTCTCCGGGAGACTCTCCAAGACCAGCAGGTAGGTCTGACCCAAGTTTCTATCAGATGACTGCTTTTGCCCTTGTTCCTGGCGCGTGGGAGATTTTGTGTGCGTCCTTTGAGAGTGAAGTCTCTATTTCCCCCAGTCTTGTGGGGCTCCTGCAATTAAGCCCCGCTGGTCTTCAAAGCCAAATGCTCTGGGAGCTCACCCTCCTGGTGCCAGACCCTTGGGCTGGGGAGCCTGACGGGGGGCTCAGAACTATCACTCCTGTGAACGGACAACTGCAATATAATTATTCTCCAGCTTTTGGGTTGCCTACCCCGGGGGGTAGGGGATTTGATTATATCACCAGTTTCCGCCCCCCCACCCCCACCCCGCGCTCCTACCCGTCTCGTTGTGGTTTCTTCATATCTGTAGCTGTAGAAGTTCTTTTTTGGTAGGTTTCGGTCTTTTTCACTGATGGTTGTTCTGCAGATAGCTGTGACTTTGGTGTGCTCATGAAAGGAGGTGAGCTTGGGGGCTTTTCTACTCCATCCCCTTGGCCGCTCTCCTCTAGAGGACTTGTGGAATGTGCTTACTTGTGAGCTCCTAAAGATAGGAGCTTGTTTTATTGGAGCTTGAGTCTCTAGCATAGTGCCTGGTAGATTGTAGGTGTGTAATAACTGAAGAGGCGAGTGACCGAATAAGTGAGTGAGTGAGTGAATGATCTCACTACATTATCCCAGGCAAATGGTCATCCAAGCTGATTTGACACTGGCTTCACCTGATGAAGGACTCACTGTCTTTCAGGAAAATCCACTTGGGGTCAGCTCTAGTGATCAAAAAAAAAGTTCTTCGTGTAGAATCCAAATAATCTTCCTGGTACTTTCCACTTCCTGGTTCTAGTTCTGCCCTGTGAGGGCTGACAGAATATTTTTTCTTTTCTAGGACTGCTTCTTTTCTATGGTCCTCTATCTAACATTTGAAGATGGTTTTCCCTTTTCTAGGTTAAACGACCTCATTCCCTTCCCTTTCCCTCCCTATCATTCCCACCAAGTGACCATTTGTTTCTACTTGCATACCTCCAGTGACAGGGAACTCTCTCTTCTTCTAGTTTGTTTCATTTTGGGATGGCTCTTATGAGCGTTATTTCTAGCATCTTGTTATTATTTAATGCCTCATCAGAGACTCAGCTGAGTGCATGTGAGGTCAGTTACAGCAAATTGGAAGCTCTCTTACGCAATTATTCTTTAATGCGCACCTGGTGTAGTATCTAGAGCTAAATGCAGGGCTGACAAAAAAAATCCATTTCTTTAAAATATCCATTTTTGTCATTTCCTTTTCCAACTTAAGGGAAGGAGTGAACTAGAGTGACACATAGCCATTGTCAAGCAGTTTACCATTCAGTGGAGGACAGTGACAGGTAAACACACAATTAAGCACCTAGTGGTTAAGTGCTATGACAGGATAAGGTCAGAGTGCTCTGAGACCCAAAGGAAGGGCCCATACTAGGTATGAGGAGGTATCAGAAGGTTTTCTGGAGGAAGTGACATCAGAAATGACATCTGAATGAGTCATCCAGGTGAGGATGGGTGCGGGGTGTCCACGCAGGGCTGTGGGCAAGAGGAGTAGCAAGAGTATTCCAGGCAGAGAGGGAGGCAGATATGAAGGTCTGGAGGTGAGAGGGGGTCTGGCACACGTGAAGAAAAGAAAGTAGTTGTTACTAAAGGGCAGAGAGGGGAGACGAGAGTGGGAAAGAGATGAGAGGTGAGGCAGGAGAAATGAAGGTGATGATGGTGATAATGATGAAGATGATGGTAGTGGTGGTAACTCCCATGTACATATTTACTCGGTGGCAGGCACTGTTCTAAGCATTTCCTACATATCAATCATATCAGTTTCCTTAACCCTCACAACAGCTCTATGAGGTAAGAACACATACATGCCCATTTTATAGAGAACACTGGGGCAAAGGCAGATTCAATACTTGTCCAACGTTCCACTGCTAATATATGGCAAAGCCAGGAATTAAACCCAGACAATCTGGTTTAAGGGTCAGCATTCCTAACCATGACATATTAAGTGAATTTACGGTTTATCTTCACTGAAATGGGGAGCCATTCCTCAGCTTTGTATTGAGGAATATTGTTTCACCATCACTCCTGTACCCCAGGAGTGCGTACAGCTAGAGAGAATACAGATAATATGCAAGACGCATGTGCTATTGCCAGCCTCACTAACAGCCTCCCAAGTTGAATCGATCCCTTTGGAGATGCTTCTCAGAAGGCAGCACCACTGCTCATGGTTGCTGAAGTTTTCCATCCCAGCTCATGTCATCCATCTACTCTGAAAACTGTCATGGCACGAACACTGGGTTTAGACTTGAGAAGGCCACAATTCAAATCTTGGTGCCGCGATTTATCAACTCTGACCTTGGGTAAATTACTTAACCCCTTTGAGCTTCAGTCTCCTCATTATGCAACTAAGATAGTAACCCTTATTTTGCTGGGTTGCTGTAAGGATGATTAAGGTAATGCAAATAAAGTACTCAACACACCTGGCACGTTGGGTAGGTACATATCCATTATCTATTAAATGAGGACTTCCAAATGGCTTTTATCAGCAATAATAAAACCAAAGGATAGATTTGGTATAAGATTGTGTTGGAATAAGAGTAGCTAAGAACTACACATTTAACTGAATTGTTAATTGTGAGAAATATACGAAGGGCTGACCCAGTGGGAAAGGGCTAGATAATTGGCACCGGATTTCAATTAAAATGAGTCAGGTGCAGAACACTGGGGACTGTTTCAAGCAAATTACTTCACAGTTGGGGGTCTTGCTGGTATGTAGCAGGGGGCAGCTGGGAAGAAACTGGTGCAGAATCCAAACAATTTCCTCTTTATTGAGAGAACAGGGATAGTAAAGTGACCAGATATATTACCAGTGAATTACATCAATGTAGAAGGCTCCATCTTTTCTCAAGAGGGAAAAAAAATCTATTTTTTAATTTCCTGAAGTGATGCGATATAGTGAGATGGAAATTTGGGTTCTGTTGCTAACTCTGTCACTAACTTAACTCAGGCCAGCTAATGAGCCGCTGAAGAAAATAGAAGGTGCTGGACCCCACCATTTCTAGGGTCCCTGGTAGTTCAAAATTCAATGATTTCCATGGCTTAAAAATAACATGTCAAAGTATTTTACAGTTAGTAAACTGTTTTCTCACCTCACTTTTTTTTAACTGAACAAGGTGAGATATAAACAAACAAATGTAATAAAAGCATTTACATGTATTAAGTGATCTTTATCACATACTTGTGAAGGAAGCAAGGAAACTATAACTATCCCGTGAGCAGGCTGGCGTGGCTGGCATGGAGCGTGAGAGAGAGAAGGGGAAAATGGTGCCCGCAGAATGCCTCTTTGAGTTTAAGAAGTTTTGTCAATAAGTGGCCGGGGGAGGGTTTTACAAAGGAATTTAACACAGTTTGATTTGTGTTGGGGAAGGATAACTATGGCAACAGTGAAAAGTTGGGGTTGGAGAACTAAGTAATCAAAAATAGGATAACAAGATGGGAGACTATTGCAATATTAAACATAGTAGATGATAAAGGCCTGAATTAGAAAAATAAGAATGGAATTGAGGGTGGGAAATAAGTGTAGACTTGAGAGAGGACACAGAGGGAGGTTCTATACAGCTATTCTTCTCAAATACTTCTGGGAACCAAATAGAATTTAAATAGTATTTATAGTGTTGAGTGGATGAGAAATGGGAGATGAGAAGGTGGTTAGAGGGGTGATGATACTGTTAATCAAAATGGGAACACAGGGTGGAAAATGGGTCTGGACGCGAGGATAGTGCATTTTGTTTTGGACATGTAGAGTTTGCTGTGTCTATTGGGCGTCTACAATTTTACAGGCCGTTGGGAAATATCTATCTGAAACTTAGAGAAACAGTTAATTTTGCTCTTTTTTTTTTTTGGCCACGTGGTGCAGCATGTGGGATCCTTTTTCCCTGACCAGGGACCGAACCGTGCGCCCTGCATTGGAAGTGCGGAGTCTTAACCACTGGACCACCAGGGAAGTCCCGAGAAATAGTTAATTTTAATAATCATTTTATTCTTGGTATTTCTAAGGTCAGTACCCTGATCTGACTAGACCCAGATATAGAAGAGGCTTGCTGTACAAAATATGGCTAATAAGAGTACCCGCTTTGGGCTTCCCTGGTGGCGCAGTGGTTGAGAGTCCGCCTGACAATGCAAGGGATACGGGTTCGTGCCCCGGTCCGGGAAGATCCCACATGCCGCGGAGCGGCTGGGCCCGTGAGCCATGGCCGCTGAGCCTGCGCGTCCGGAGCCTGTGCTCCGCAGCGGGAGAGGCCGCAACAGTGAGAGGCCCGCGTACTGCAAAAAAAGAGTACCCACTTCACAGAGTTGGTATAGGATAGATTAGTTAATACATATAAAATACTTACGGCAGTGTCTGGTATGTAGTAAGGACGTATAATTATTAACTATTACTGACCCCTTCCCCTGACACTCACAAAGTAAGAGGCTGACCTGGACTAGCGTAAATTTATATCAATAAAGACTTAGCAGGCCAAGGAGAAGTGCTAAGATTATAGACATTGAAAGAGGAAGCATGGTACTCTGGGAAGCACAGTCCTAGGAGTTAAAGACCGGAGTGTTTGTCCCATCCTGCTGTTAGCTTATTTCACTTTGGGAAGTCCCTTTTCCTCACTGGGACTCAGTTTCTTCATCTAGAAAGAGAGCCTCACGCTAAGAACCTGAGGTCCCTTCTAGTGATTAATAAACAAATATATTCTATGCTTAATATGTATTTTGTTGACAGCTTGAGAAAAACATTCATTCAGCATTAAACTTTTCAAACACCCTCCAGCACGTCCCAGAGTGAATGAACTATACATTGTATTTGAAGTGGAAATTTCTAGTTAAGTCCCCTTCTCCTCCTGGAGGCTGTTGTACTTGGTTTCAAGGGAAAACATTTCTGACAGTTGTTGCATAAAAGCTCAAGACCAGAAGCCTCCTGGAGCAGAGGCAAAATGAAAAACTGATATTGGATATTTACATGTCTTAGCAGTTAAAATTAACATCCCTTTTAAATTTGGCTTGCTGATGCAAAAGTAGGCATCTATTAAAAAAAAAAAAGAAATCTTTAAATATGTTTTGGTTTACCAGGACATTTGTAGAGGACGGATCATCTTGGAGTCTTTAACTGAGAATGATAAGGTGTAATTTGGCCATCCAAACCCAACTTACTACAGGCCAAAACACAATAAATAACTTCTAGGATTCATGTGTTTTGAGTAACAAAGTAACTATCTTTATATGAATATGTAAGCAAAAATAGTTGAAACCTTATATATGATATTAGTATCTCCAGCTCTGGCTTTTCCCTTAAGCCTAGACTTATAAATCTATTTGCTTACCTGATATCTCCAGTTGAATGTCCAAGATTTTTCTAACTCATCAGGCTCAAAATCAAACTCTTAATTTTTTCCTCAAAACCTGTTTCTGGGGAGTTTTTCCACTTTCAGTAAATAGTAATACCACCATCCAGCAATCAAACCACTCAACCAAGAACCTATGTGCCAACCAACCTTAATTCTCTTTCCCTCCCACCTCCTGCATATAGTCCATCAGCATGTCTGTTTCTAGCTCCAAGCAGTATTTCAATTTCACTCACTTTTCTCTAACTCCACCCCTATCCCCCTGGCCAAGCCACCATTTCTCCTGGGGATACTGCAATAGTCTCTTGATTGGACTCCCTGCTCTCACTCTGGCTCCCCCATTCTTCTCTATCCATTTTCAACCCAACAGACAAAATCATCTTTTCAACAGGTATTTTAGATCATGCCTCTCTCCTGCTAATTTTTTTCCATTGGCTTCTTGCTGTACTTTGAGTAAAATCCAAACGCCTAGCCATGGCTTCCACCCATCCTTCTGATTCCATCTCATTCCACTCTTTGCCTTCTTCTCTGCCCTACAGGCACAAGGACCTTCATTCTACTTCACTTAAAGCCAGTTCCCTCCAGCCTTCGGGCCCTTGTATATCCGCTGTCTTTCTGACTCTGGTGCTTTTCCCTAGCTCTTCTCACATTTGATCCCTCATTTTCACAATTCTCAGCTTAAAGCGCAATTCCTCAGAGAGCTCCTTGCTGACTACTAAGAGCTACATTTCCATGAGAGGTGCCCACCTCTGACTGATCATCTGTCATTAGACAGATTTTTTTTTAATATCTTTATTGGAGTATAATTGTTTTACAATGGTGTGTTAGTTTCTGCTTTATAACAAAGTGAATCAGCTATACATATATATATATATATATATCCCCATATCTCCTCCCTCTTGTGTCTCCCTCCCACCCTGCCTATCCCACCCCTCTAGGTATACACAGCTTTTTTTAAAATAAAAATTCTTGGGTCTCACTCTCGAAGATTCTGATTCAGTGAGTCCAGTTTAATCATCCATTCTCACCCTAGATGACAAATTCCTTCTGAAAAGGACTCTGATTATAACCTGGCTTATAATAATTATGTAATAAATGGTTGTCAAATAAATTTTAATGATTTAAATAAAAATCGATGTGTTCTGATAGTTATAATCATTTAGTAATTCAAGAAACATCATTAGGTATCTATGTAGTGCTCCAGGTATTAGAGGTATGGATGTAAAAGAGACAAAGTCCCTACTCACAGGAAGCTTTTCTTAGAGTGGGTGAGATGATAAACGAGGAAAATATCAGGTGGGCCTACGTTCTATAAGAAATTAAAACAGGATGTTAAAGATAGGCTGGAAGCCTACTTCCTACTGACCCTTCTCTTCATTCCAGGGCTCTGTCCACCATACTGCACTTTATGCACAGGTCTCTGTCGATACTAGTGTCTCAGAACCGTGTTGGGCTGTAGGTATCACGCTGGAGGAGTCTTTGAAGCCCGCAGCCCCGTCTCGATGCCCTTGAAAACATTGTTGCTGAAGAATCACTCACCTCCACATCACACAAGTGCCAAAAGTGCTCAGGCAAAGGGTAAAACTCTGGGGCACGAGGCTAAATTCTTGCCCTCAAGATCTGCTTCTCACCTCACGCTCTAAGCTCTCTGTTCTGAGACAGATGTGTGTGTGATTCCAGACTGACAGATTCCCTTAGATTGGGGTCAGATTTGAAGCTGAGGTCTTTCTCTGATGAATGGTGGTAATAGTTTGCTCAGCATATCCTCCCCTTTGAAATCAGTGCACTGATTGCAAGCATTCAATTATTTAAAAAAAACTTAGTTTTCTGGGTCTCTTTTTTTTCTTTATTGGGATATAGTTGCTTTACAATGCTGCGTTAGTTTCTGCTGTAGAGTGAAGTGAATCAGCTGTATGTATACACGTCCCCTCCCTCTTGGACCTCCCCCAACCCATCCCACCTATCTAGGTCACCATAGAGCACCAAGCTGAGCTCCTTGTGCTATACAGAAAGTTCCCACTAGCTATCTGTTTTACACATGGTAGTGTATATATGTCAGTCCCAGTCTCCCAGTTCATCCCACCCTCCCTTCCCTCACTCCGAGTCCACACATCCGTTCTTTATGTCTGCATCTGTATTCCTGCCCTGCAAATAGGTTTATCTGTACCATTTTCTAGATTCCACACGTATGCATTAATATACGATATTTGTTTTTCTCTTTCTGACTTCATTCTGTATGACAGACTCGAGGTCCATCCACATCTCTACAAATGACCCAATTTCATTCCTTTTTATGGCTGAGTAATATTCCATTGTATATATGTACGACATCTTTCTCCATTCATCTGCCGATGGACATTAAGGTTGCTTCCATGGCCTGGCTATTGTAAACAGTGCTGCAGTGAACATTGGGGTGCATGTATCTTTTTTTTTTTTTTTTTGGTGGTACGCAGCCCTCTCACTGTTGTGGCCTCTCCCGTTGCGGAGCACAGGCTCCGGCTCCGGACGCGCAGGCTCAGTGGCCATGGCTCATGGGCCTAGCCGCTCCACGGCATGTGGGATCTTCCTGGACCGGGGCATGAACCCGTGTCCCCTGCTTCGGCAGGTGGACTCTCAACCACTGCGCCACCAGGGAAGCCCCACATGTATCTTTTTGAATTATGGCTTTCTCAGGGTATATGCCCAGTAGTGGGATTGCTGGGTCATGTGGTAGTTCTATTTTTAGTTTTTTAAGGTATAATCTGAATAATTTTTAAGTGAACACGTATTGTAAGAACAATTTTAAAGTTATTGAAGAAGTTTTAACTATTGAATTTGAGGTTTGTGTTACTTCGACAATAAAAAACAAAAAGCTACTAAGGAAGATTAAAAATATAGTAATGTTTATAGGAAAACCGAATAAATTTGAATAATCAAATTTTCAAACATTATATAAATCCATTCGGTATTTACTGAGTGTCTTCATTGTACTAAGTTTTGGGGATGCATTGGGGGAAAAAGCAATGCTTCTGCCCTCAGTGACCTAGAATCTACCAGAAATTCTCAACTGGGTATGGAAATGTGGGGAAGAGTGAGGTATTTTTTGTTCTTAAAATGTCATAGTTTGGGATCAGCTTTGGTGTTAATCATGCAAGGCTCAGGCGTGTTAAGTTCTGCAAACTCTGGCACAGTCATACACAGTGAAAAACTGTCCTTTGAAACATGCAATAGCACCTGCAATAAGAAATACTGGATCAACACCATTTTTCACATAAATATGCTAATTCCAAATGAACCTTAATGAGATTATAGGGTATGTGAAAGGGGTTCTTGGTCTCCCCCCCCCCCGCCCCCGCTCTGTCGACCTCATTAATAAGCACTAAAATCAGTTTTAAAGGAAGGAAAAAACTGTCTCCAGAGACACCCCTGTCAAATGGTACATTTCTAAAGCATCTGAAAGGCTTGAGTAGGAATAAGATGCTAATGGAATTATCTTGGTCAAAATCCATTAACACAAAACTCAAATTCTGGCTGCTGCAGGCAGGACTCCTCTGATGTTTGTTTCACTGTAGCTCCTCAGGATAATGATATTCTTTTGTGTTTTGGCTTATGTGTATCTTGGCATCTGACTGTTGTCCATAATTACATCTTAGCATTTATCTTACTTATTCCTCACCTAAAAATAAGCTCAACGTGTCACTGTCTAAAACCTCCCAGAAACAGATTTTCTGAGTTCAAGCAAACTGTGTCAAGGGCTCTTAAATCTTCTCTTTCCAATTGTTTCACCAGCCAAATCAAAAGGAGGAGATCTGCACAGACAAAAATATTGAAAATTGAACTGTATTTACCACTTTCACTGAGAAATGATATTTATTAATCTATTTTCCCTTCAAAATATCTTTTACTTTTGTTCTTTCTTTTCTAATTTACTACCTTAGCCCTAAGTCTTGATCTAGACTATTGCAGCAAACTCCCTCCCAACTATTTGTTTTGAAAAATTCAAACTACAGAAAAATTGAAAGAACAGAACAATGAAACTCCGTATTTTCATCAAGATTTAACAGTTGCTAATATTTTGGTATGTTTACTCTCTCTCCCTCCTTCTCTCTCTCTTTCTCTGCCTACCTCTCTGTCTCTCGATTGATATCTATCTATCTATCTGGCTCAGAAGAGAGAAGAGACACACACATAAACACATACACCTTTTTTTCTGAGCCATTTGAAATATGTGGCAGACATCAGGCCACGTCCAACCTAACATACAGCAAAACAACTCAATGTAAAGATATTTGCTATATAACCACATTACCATTGTTATACCTAAGAAAGCTAATGATAATTCTATATGATCCAATATACTGTACCTATTCAAATTTCCTTAACTGTCCTCAAAATGTCTTCTATAGTTTTTTTTCTCTTCAACTGAAGATCAAAGCAAGGTTTTCTTTCTTCCTTCCTTCCTTTCTCTGTCTCTTTTTCTTCTCTTTCTTTCTTTCTTCTTCCCTCCCTCTCTTCCTTTTTTCTTCTTTTCTTTCTCCCTTCCTTCCTCACTTCCTTCTTCTTTTTTTTTTTTTTTTTTGAGTTCAGGCCAGATGCTTATAGACTGTTTCACATTCTAGATTTATCTAATTGTTTCTTCCTGATCAGAATCAGGTCAAATATTTTGTCACAAAATCTTGTGAGTAATATTGTCTACTTCTCACTGTATCACATTCCGAGGACAAAATGTGAGATTGTCTCACTATTGGTGATACAAAGTTTGGCCCCTTGGTTAAGGACCACCAGATCTCTCCATTCTAAAGGCACCTTTGTAAACACAAATCTGTGGGGTGATTTTTGAAACCATGTGAATATCCTTTTTCCAATAAACTTTCATCTCAGTTTTTTTTTTTTTTTAGCATCTACTGACTATGCTTGCCTGAAACAATTATTTTATTGAGGGTTGGAAAATGGTAATTTTCTAATTCTCTGTTTTTTCTAGAATCATTAGCTGGTAATCTAATGATTACCAGTAGAAAGATTATCTAAATAAAAAGAAGGAGATAATTCAATTTACTTACTCTTGTGTGTTGTTTTAATTTTCATCGTCCTTTAATGTTTTATTATTATTTTTTAAGGCACAGAAATAACTCAGGCTCATTTCAAATAATTAAAACAACACAGAAGAAAAACAAATAAGTATCTCCTTTCTACTCTAACTTTTAGGTAACCACTGATAATAAATTAAATATATGACTTCTACACATTTTTTTCCACACATATATAAATAATATCCCCAGCTATATTCCTGATGTCTAGAATAGTAGCTGGCACATCCAAATGATGGAATATACTGTATTTATTGGAAAAAAATCTGTGTATAAGTGGACCTGTGTAGTCCAAATCCATGTTGTTCAAGGGTCGACTGTATATAGGTACACAAGCACATATATTTATCTCCAAATATAGTTATTATTTTTAAAAATAAATCAACTGACACTGTATTGTATAATTTGCTTTCTTTTTCCATTTAAATTACCTTTTTATGAATAAATGTCACCAACTAGACTCTAAGCCTCATGAGGGCAGTTCCAGCCATTGTTTTAGTCCACATGTATTCCTAGGATGTGGCACAAATTCCCTTCCTCACAAACTATTATGGAGGGTGATTGCAATTACATGTGCCTGATGAATTTCTTCCTTTTCTCTGAAGAGGACTTGAGAGTCCTATTCCTCTAAAAAAAGCATTATTAACCAGCTTACCAAAAAATTGGTGGCCAATTCCAGTGGCTAATAATGAAAAGAAGACAAACTAGAAAAGAAAGTGATGAGAATGAGTGGAGGAGATACACAGGACCCTGACAAGGAGGCAATCAGCTTTCCTTGTACGGTGGGGTTTTTCTATGCTGGAGCTGCCATCTTGAATGTGGCCTCTTTTGGGAAGTGGTAGCTGGACCACACAAAATATAGCCTTAACTCTCTGAGTCAGTGATTTTCTTAAAAAGTTTCTTTCTGGTCATTTGGAGAACTGGAAGAAGCAACAGAATCAGTTCAAAACTCTTCTGAAAAGACAAACTGCATAAAATCAAAGGAGTGAGGAAGAATGGCTTCTTCTGTAATTACCTCTCCTTCCTCACTTCCTTTGTTCCTTTAAGCATATATCAGGGCTTCATAAATTAGCCAAGGCTGTGTGCAGTCTTTTACCATCAATCCCAAGTGAATATTGTAAGCATCAAAAAATTTTCCATTTACACAGTCAGGGAGGTATTTTCAGTCATTTAAATCTTTTCTAATTACTAACCAATTCCCTCCTTCCAGCCCTCCCAATTTAGCGCACAGAACCTAGCTCCCTACAGAAAACAACTCCCCAGCAAAGTCTAAGTTTCCATGGTTAGTTGCCAGAGCTCTGGATGTGAACAGAGCCGAAAAGCCACACTCCCATAGTTAGAGAAAAATCACCAAGAAATCAGGTTTCACCGCCATGGTGCAGCTCCTAGCACAATGTAAATGCTCAGTAAATAATGGGAAGGAGGGAGAAAGAATCAGGAGATGAGACAGAAAAGAGGGAGGGACTAAAGAGGGAAGAAATCCAGTGAAATCGGCTTTCCTTAAACTGTGACCAGAAATTTAAATGTGGAAGGAGCTTACTAATAAAGATAATACTAGTACTGGAATATTGAGCAGGAGGGTACTGGGTACTGTGCTGGGCTTGTTATTGCAAATTCTCCCAAGAACTTTGCTGAGCTTAACTTTTACAGGAGGAAACTGAGGCACAGAGAGGTTAAAAGCTTCCAAGCCAGCAGAGCTGGGATAAGAGCTCCAGTCTGTGATATACTAACTGCATGCTTTCTCCCCTACACTTGAGCTGCCTTCTCCTCCTGTAATACATACTGGCTGCCTCTAGCCTCAGGATGCAGGCGACACTCTGACAAGGCACCCATGCCAGAGCACTGCTCAGTGGATGCCTCCCCCGCCCTCCCCGCCAACCCCTACACCACGTACCTGTGGGCCACTTTGCCTTTCCATCTCCTTAAACCGCCCCCTCTAGGCATGTTGTCACAGGCCTGCTTTCTAGGGGTCGCTCCTTCATCTCCCATGGGTCAGGGCAGGGGCCAGCCCCCCTTAGCAGCTCCCCCACTTTGGGCATTAAGGAGCGCTCGACTCCTCCCACTGCCCCCCCAGCATCTCAATCAATGTCAGAGCCTTTTATGTTCCTGCGGCCAAGTTGAGCACCTCCCCACCCAGCTCACTCCTTGAACTGAACTCTACATTTGGGCTGGTTCCATGAAAGGCTGGCTGCAGGCTGCCCGCTTCAGGCTCAGCCACAGCTTGAGAGGACGACCAGCATTAACTCCGTAAGGGGTGTGGGAGGTGGGGGAAGGGGAAGCAGCAATGGAGCTGTCTGAGACCCGAACTCTCAAACTCCATCCACTGCCCTAGGAGTTGCCAGCATCCGAGTAACATGTACAAAACTAGCCTTTGCTGTTCTTGGCACTGGGAGTTCCGTAGAACCCAGACATGTAATTCCAGATTCTTTAAAGTCTCCTTCCTCTATCTTTTTCCTTCACCATTTAGTATTGCATGCAGTTTTCTACTGCAGTTTTCTCTTTGGCCAAATACCTAGCCACCTGGAAACGTTACCACATCCACTGCCCTGCAGAGGTGGAATCCCTTGATTCTCCGTTTCTCGCTCTCCCCCCTCTTCCTTTTCCTTCCTCCCCCATCAGGGTCTCACCTCCGTGATCCTCTCCTGATCGCTCTGCAGCTGCATCTGTGACTACATTCCCTTTGCTTCCCGCCTCCTTACCTTTCCTCGGTGGCTGTCTCTAGTCCCTCCTGCTGCTGATCCCTCTCGCCTTTCTCCTACCCCCTCCCCCTGACTGATCTGCTTTGTTACTACATCCTTCTTTTGCTTGCTTCTCTGGTTGATTTCTCCTGCTCCTTTGGGAGGACAGCCTACAACTTATTGTGTCTACCACCTAATGCAGAGTTGCTGGAATTGGTTGCCCCTTTGAAGTCCAAACTGACTTGCTTCAAGAGCCTATAATTATGCTATTAAAAAAAAATTTTCTCATTCCAACATTAATAAACTGAAACATTGAGTTAGCTGTCAAATGCAGGCAAGCCAGAGGAACTTGCTCTTTAACTGAAATAAAATTCTTTGCTCCCATTTTGAAATGCCATCTCAGGCTGTCTTGTTTATGTTTAATGCTCTGTGACTCTAAGTCAAAGACAAAGCTTAAGTTAGGGTTTTTCTACATTGGGCTTCTGGGGAAGCTCCCTAGGATTTATAGGGCCATGGAGCTGCTGTAAAATATTTTTTTTTAAACCTATTTGTTCTTGTTTAGTGTAGAGCCCTGCTATATATCAAGGAACTGATTGAATGCTCACACTCCTTCTTAAAATTGTTGTTACAAGCTGAATGTTCTAGATTCCAAGTTTGCCTCCTCATTTGCCCCTTGTTCCTTACGTGGTACCAGCCAGTCAACAGCTTAACTTTGAGCTTTTTTTTTTTTTTTTTTTTTTGCGGTACGCGGGCCTCTCACCGTTGCGGCCTCTCCCGTTGCGGAGCACAGGCTCCGGACACGCAGGCTCAGCGGCTATGGCTCACGGGCCCAGCCGCTCCGCGGCACGCGGGATCCTCCCGGACCGGGGCACGAACCCGTGTCCCCTGCATCGGCAGGCGGACTCTCAACCACTGCGCCACCAGGGAAGCCTAACTTTGAGCTTTTGAGCATGTGCATAGCTCAAGGTTTACATCACCTCCATGGTAACCTTCATTTCTTACCCATCCTTTGTCAACAAGCATGAAAACAATACTGCGTCGGTATAATTTTAGTATGAACCTCAGATACAAAATACAGGGTTGAAAAGCACTTGGGGAAAAGTCACACTGGAGACATGTGAAATGACGGATCGAAAACTATGAAAATTAGATTAGATTATGCTTGCACGCCACCCATTTGCAGGGAATGTATCTGTTCTAAATATTGCTTGTCCTCAAAGTCAGGTATAATGAGAAAGTCAGGTAAACTAGGAAAGAGGTGTGGTTTTTTCTTTTTTGATGAATAGGAGACAAAATAAATGTGCATAAAAGCATAAATCACTAAGAAAAAGTATGTGGAATTGTACAATGTGCTTTCAGGATAATGCATGTAAAAGTATCTGTTGTATGTATGAAAAGTGACCTTTTTGTTTTCTGCTGGCTTGTGGGTGTCTGGCCACGTAAACTTCCTTTCTGCAGCACTAATCCACTTTAGGATTAGTGAATGGGTGGGGTTCGCAAAGCAAAAAGCTTGTATTTGGCCTTCTGCCACCTAGAAATTCCTGCCTAATCTTGATTTTTATTAATTGCTGTGTGCAAAAAAACAAAAAACACAAAAACAAATCCAGTTAACTTTCATATTTCCTTAAAGTACATTGTTCTGCACTTATTTATATGTGTGTGTATATATATATTCACATAATGTATGTATATTCACATATATATCCTATGTATCAAAATATAGATAGGTTAGGATAATTCACTATTTCAGATTAGTGCTTTTACGTTCTGATAGGTGGCAAAATCCAGGGATAGTGTATTTTCAAGAATACTCAGTGGATGTGGCTCTAGCTTCATCTATTTACAATTGTTCAAATGTTCAAAGGGAACATCTTCCTTCATTTATTAAACAAACAAATGAACAAACATATTGTTCAAGGGAGTCCATGAAGTCCCATTCAGAGTTATGACTCTGTGACTCAATCATGTGGTTAAAAAAAAAAAAAAAAAAAATATATATATATATATATAGTAAGATGTTTGATTCTGCAAAGAACTATGTACCTATTCTGCCTCCCTCCATTGTAAAAGTCATTCATTTATTTACTCACTCAAACATTCATTCTAGAAGCACTTGTTTGGGACTTAGTACGTTTCAGGTCCCATCCCATGTCCCACAGATACCAAGATTATTTAGATACAACCTCTGTTCTTGAGGAGCTCAGGGTCTATAAGAAGATTTCCTGCTTTATAGGATTTCATCTCAAAGGCCTAATTGTAGAAAGTTAAAGTTTTCATGCAAAGAACTCAACATGTATCTATACTATTAAGTGCTGATAATAATTGGTATTTCATTTGTTTTTAAACCATGAGTGTTTTTCTTAAATTGTCTTTATCGTTTATTTATTTTATTTTTATTTTTGGCTGCGTCGGGTCTTAGTTGCGGCGCCCAGGCTCTTCGTTTTGGTGCACAGGCTTCTCTCTAGTTGTGGCGCGTGGGCTCCAGGGCCTGTGGGCTCTGTAGTTGTGGTGCGTGGGCTCCAGAGTGTGTGGGCTCTGTAGTTTGCGGCACACAGGCTCTAGCTGAGGTGCACGGGCTCAGTAGTTGTGGCACGCAGACTTAGTTGCCCCGCGGCATGTGGGATCTTAGCTCCCTGACCAGGGATCGAACCCGCATCCCCTGCGTTGTAAGGCGATTCTTTACCACTGGACCACCAGGGAAGTCCCGGTATTTCATTTTGAGGAATTGTTTTCCTTTCTCCCCCCTCCCTCCCTCCCTCCCTTCCTTCCTTCCCATATCAATGGGGGCAGTGTAATAGAGGGGAAAGAGTATGGGTTTTGTCCAGCAGATTTAGGTTTGGAATTTTGGCACTGTTCCTTACCACTGTGTCATCCTGGGCAAGTGACCTGCTCTGAGACTCCATTTTCACATCTACAAAGTGATGATAGGAATATTACTTCAAAAGAGTTGTAGAATCATATTGGTTGAATAAGATGATACATATAAAAACCTACTCAGTGGATGGTGGAACTTACTTTTAATAGGGAAACTTGGAAAGTATACCTGCTTTGTTTAACATCCTTTTAAAGAATAAACCAACAGAGGTAGCTTTTTTGGTCTGAACCTTCTGAAGACTCTTTACATAATATTATCTATGGCTGTAACCTGTACTCAAGAGTTGTAGGACCAAGACATCTGTGAGGATTCTATGGGTACTAGAGAAATATGAATCCACATAGTCTGAACCATACAAAACTGCCAATATTGACATGACCTACAAAAATGGCAGTTTCGTATGGTTCAACCTAATACCACTACTGATACCATTAAAAGCACATTTCAGTTTTGTACTTTTTAATGTGAATGTCATATAAAATTTTTAAATTGGGTTATTTCCCGGTTAAAAATATTTAATGAGTAAAATTCATGTCATTTGTTTTTTAGATTAAGGAAGAAATGGTAGAATAAGTCTGCTTGGTTCTCTTTTCCAGAGTAGTTTTAGAAGGTTCAAATTTTGAGTTTGTGAAAATTTCAGCCTCAGGCATTGGGGGAAGGGACATGAAAATCCATATGTATTGTTGGATGTTAAGGAAAAGAGCAAATCTTTGACTATTTTAAGAGAACAACATTAAGATTGTCAGCTAATGAGCTGAAACTTGTTCTGACTGTGATACATTACTAAGCAAAGATTAGAGGAAATTAGTATAACAGAGAAAGAGAGATCCTTTTTTTTTTCGTTTGCTACATATGTGGGAGAGACGGAGGATTGGGAGTGTGTAGGAGAAGTGTTGAGAGGATATGTGGGAGAAGAATTGTTTAAAATGTTCAAAGGGAACTAAAATGAAGATAGGAAAATGTACGCTGGGGTACGGGTTTCCAAGGGCAGCTACTCAGACAAGTGCTTCCAGTACTTTCATCAGCACTAGTAGCTTTTGAACTTCCATCTGTGCTGTCTGCTGGGCTGGGAGTACTCTGTCTGCTCGACAGTCACAGGTGATCCTGTCACCCTGGCTTTGGGAAGCCCAATTCAAATCCTTCTTCGTCTAAGAAATTCTCCCTAGCAAGTAAAGGGAATTTACATCCTCTATCATCAAAACTAAAGCAAAGAAAAGTACTTCTATTTCTTCTAACTCTCTCTTCCCAAGTGTTCTGTAAATGGTTTATGCTTGTGTCTAGTAGCAATGTGTGGGCTAGGAAATATATTTATACATCTGACATGGCCTTAAGACCATATAGTCTGCATTTATAGAATGTCTATAACTTGCCAGAGGCTGTGCCCTCTACTGGAATCAATAAAAATAAGATTTGGATTTGCTACCAGAGAGATCACAGCCTTATGCTGTGATCTACACCTTTGAAATGTAAAAATGTACTCATGCTATGAAGGACTCTACCATGTTTCTGAAATTCCTTCCTCATAGGGAGTATTGGGAATCCTTTAATTCTACCATGTAAGAGTCATTGCTCTAGCTTTAAGCTTGTTATACTATTAAAATCTCAATATAGTTGCAATAACACTTCGCCGTTTTCCTGACATTCAACTTCAATGTGAACTGCTGCATCTGATTTCTTTCAAGAAATAGAAGTAGGTTTTCACTGAGGGGGTGACAGAAAGAGCATGAGGACACTAGAATCCTAGGTACACACAGAGTGTGAGCAGGGAGAGTTCATGGACCAGAAGTGCGGGAAATGGACCAGAGGTTAGCTTCCGCCTGGCCGGAGCAATGTCACTGGGCTGAGATGGGATGATCACCAGAAAGCCAGTGTTCAAGGCTGGCTCATAGAGCTGTGAACACTAGGACTGCTGATGGCACTGTCAAAGAAGGCAGAACCACCTACTACCCCCCTCTGTGTCAGGCAGCATGCTGGGTGTTCTATCCCTGGCACAATTTAAGCCCCATAACAATTCTTTGATGTACGAATCTGCCCTATTTTGTAGATGAGAAGATTTAGTTCAGGGAGGCTAAGTAATTGTCCAAAGGTCTCAGACCCAGTTAGCAGTAAAGCAAGGTTCAACTATCTCTCAGTTTCCAAAGCCAACATTTTTCCTTCAGTTTGCTCTTTGGGAAATAAAGGCATCTAGTCAACTTTAAAGGCCAAATGCTATTCCAAGGGAAATAGTTTTGAACGAATGACCACTTGAGGACCAGCTTATGACACACCAGATGAAGACAACTTGAATGTGAGAACCAATTTTATTTCCAACATTTTCAAGAGTAGAAACAAATTCTCTCAATCGGATATCCTCTGCAGGGATACTCTCTCCCAAGCCCTGTGGGTGGTCAGCTGACCTCCTGCTGACTAACTATGACTAACTACAACGGAGTGAAATGACACCCTATCACTCCGCCCACCTACTTAGCACAATGAAGACCTGCAGTAAATGTTTCGTAACATGAGAAAATGGAGACTCGATAAGACTGAGTGGTTTGTTCAAGATTAATTTGTTCAAGATTACTTAGGTGTTATGTGGTAGAAACAGGATTTGAAAACAAACCTGTTAAGTTCACAAACTCTTGCTTTTAGCTAGGGCCTCTTTGAGTTCTGATACATTTTCTGGGGCAACACAAATAAGTCTACATTCATTTCTACAGAAAGGCCTTGCAAATGCTTTAACAACACAACAACAACAAGGAGCCAGCATTTATCAAATCCTTCCATGTGCCAAATGTGACACTAAACATACATGCATTATTTTGGTTCTTTTCCCTAACAGCTCTATAAGTAGGCACAGTCACCATTTTGTCGATGAGGAAACTGAGAAGGAGAAGTAAATTGCCCAAGTTCACAATTATAAGTCCAGAGTCAGAATCCAGATCTACTTTTTTTCCTTTGTGTGTATATCAGTACTTTTATTTTTTATCTTGTAGAGGTAGTTATAACTTTTTAAGTAGTATACAAATGAACATAGGTATAAGCCAGCCAGAACAAAATAATTAGTATGTATTTAAAGGAATTAGATTTTTTTCTTCTTTTCCAGCTTAGGATAAGAATTTCTATAACACAATAATCACCTACATCATAGATTCTTTCGAACCAAATGGCAACTACATATACATATAGAAGACAAGTACCGATGCATTAGACGTACCGAAAACACCTCCTTTGATGAAATCACTTAGGATGGTAAAAAAAATAAGTATCATCCGACATCTGGATGTTCAATAAAAGAGTTGGAGGGCTAAATAAATGGGGGAGTCACTCTACCCACTTTCCTGTTTCCAGCTTTTAGGGTTGCAAGTTTATTTGTAGGTTTAACATATACAGTCCCATACCTACTATTTCTTCTTCAAGAACTTCTGGATGGTAGCGTTAAAAAAACTTGAAAGCTTGATCTCCTTCTGAATTTCCCAAGTGTTTCTGCACTTTTTTTTCAAATGGGCCTCCTTGTCAGGGTTCACCTTTACTTTTATAAGTTCTATAATACTATTCTCTCCCATGGTACAAGGAACACTGAGGAATACTTCTTCATTTATTCCATAGAGGTCCACAATTGGTAGAAACTGGATGGGTCTCAAAATACTCTGTGTTAAAATACCTTGTGCTAAATCAGCTACAGATAGGCCAGTGGCCCAAGAAGTAGTTAACCCTTGAACAACATGGGGTGAGGGAGGAGTTAGGGGCCCTAGCACTCTGTGACGTTTAAAATCCACCTACAACCAACAGTCGGGCCCTCCATATATGTGGTTCCACCGCGTCCATGGTTTTGTATCCAGGAATTCAACCAATCCTGTGTAGATAGCGTAGTACCGTAGTATTTACTGTAGAAAAAAATCCACATATAAGTAGACTGGCAAAGTTTAAACCTGGGGGCTTCCCTGGTGGCACAGTGGTTAAGAATCTGCCTGCCAAAGCAGGGGACATGGGTTTGAGCCCTGGCCCGGGAAGATCCCACATGCCATGGAGCAACTAAGCCCATGCGCCACAACTACTGAGCCTGTGCTGTAGAGCCCGCAAGCTGCAACTACTGAGCCCGTGGGCCACAACTACTGAGTCCACGTGCCACAACTACTGAAGCCCATGTGCTTAGAGTTTGTGCTCTGCAACAAGAGAAGCCACCGTAATGAGAAGCCTGCTCACCACAATGAAGAGTCGCTCCCGCTCGCCACAACTAGAGAAAGCGGGCACGCAGCAATGAAGACCCAAAGCAGCCAAAAAAAAAAAAAGTGACTGTTTTAAAGAGGGTGTAGTCAACAATGTCAGTTACTTCTAAGGGGAGAAGACAAAAAATTGGAGGCTGAAAACATTCATTAGATTTATTCATTAAGAAAGTCACAAATGATCTTAATGAGAACAGTTTAACTGGAGTTGTGAATATAGAAGATGCATTGCAGTAGCTTGAGTCAAGAATGGTAGGTGAAGAGAGGACATAGAAAATTAAAAAAAAAAAAGTTTAAACCT
The DNA here is from genome assembly GCF_039906515.1 of Pseudorca crassidens. Taxonomy (NCBI): domain Eukaryota; kingdom Metazoa; phylum Chordata; class Mammalia; order Artiodactyla; family Delphinidae; genus Pseudorca; species Pseudorca crassidens. The sequence continues at coordinate 61,778,906 of NC_090304.1, forward strand.
GTGTTGTTCAAGCGTCACCTGTATTGCCTTTCGTTTCAATAGCCTCACAGGCATTAGCTATCATTTCTTTGCAGATATTTTTCCACTACACATGATCTTTATCAGCTCCTAAATCTGGGTTCAGATTCTTCAAAGCAATCAGCAATGTTAACTCCACACAGAAACACTTGAGTCTCCAAGCTTCCAAGGATCCACCCATGACAGCTTTCAGGGTGGATATCAAGCTTCTGCCCATCAAGGGAGGGAAATGGGGAGTGTCCAGATTATAGCCACTTCCAATAACACAGTTTGGGAAATTCATTCAACTTCCAAGCTACATAAGATAACCACTGGATTAGAAACAATAATCATTTTGCCACAGGGACTGGATGGGATAATATGGGAAATCATTAAAGATAGTCACATTCCAGTGGATTAAATTAAGGTGTATTTCTCCTTTTTCCTGGTGTGCATCTGCTGTGATAATCACTAAATTGGAGATTGCAGTGACAAGGTAATCTTTGCTGGAAACAATATTTGGCATTTTCATAAAAGGACTGCCAAGTTCAAGATCTAGTGTCTCACCCTTCAATTTGCCTTCATCAGCAACCACAAAGGCAAGTTCATCATTCAAGCCTTCTAAAAAATGGTGATAGCACGGGCCATGCCAACTGATCCACTTCCTGTAGTGGAGACCTCATTGTGAAGAATGGCCTTCTTGGAAGTGAAATTCATCATAAATTCACGGGCGACAGGGGTGAAGGGCCAGCAGAATGCCTGTCGCCTGCAGGGGACACTAAGCCATCCCCAGGTGAAGAAAAACTCCCGCACTGCCTGCTCTCCAGCTGACCCTTGGGGCTCCCTGGGCCCAGTTCATGTCTGCTCATGCACGAGGTGGAGGAAGAGATTGGAGGAAGCCTCTGAAGGTTTACCATCCCCCTCATCTTGTTACCGAGCAAGGTCACACCCATCACGCAGGGGCCTCCCCGGGGCTTTGCCCAGGCCTCCAGAAAGGACTTCCCCCATGTGCTCAGACTAAGGCAGTCAAGGAGCTTCTTCTCTAGCATGTGGATCCTGGTGTGACCCTTTTACAAACCCGTGTTGGCTTCCATATTTGACATGCATAATAAACCTAACCCAGGTCCCTGGAATTATTTATTTTCTATTTTTCAGTGTGGATACCAAGTCAAACCCACTTTCTGACTCCAGAGCCAACAAGCTTAAGCATCACTATAGCTAATCCCATCTCCCTTGATCTCACCCTCTTCAGGACATCCTAATTTCTCTTTCACCCTCTAATATATCTTGTACACTAATCCTAGTCTGTTGCTTCTTGATTCCTTTATAAAAATGCAGCAACTAGAATGGAACATATAACCCTAGGAAGGGTCTAACCAGTGTGAAGGCCAGAAGCTTGTCCCCTTTCTAGGCACCAGTACCGTATTTCTGTAAATAGGTTCCAGGTAAATATTTTGACATCATCATCAGATGGCTACCTTGGGGTCACCTAAAACCACAAGATCTTTTGCTAAGGAGATGCTGCCATATGTCTCCATTCTAAATTGGTGCAATTAATTTTGGGAACTGTATTCTCCCAGACTGTCTTCCTTAGTAAGGGATTTTGTATGTGTGGTAAACCTAAGCAGCCAACAGGTATTTATAGGGTCTGTGCCAGTAGTTTGGTTTCTTATGACTACTTATTAGATTAATACCTCTTGAACCTCAGTTTTTTTTTTTTTTATTGGAAAATGGGAAAAGAATATATTCCCTGCTAATGTCGTGGGAGGTTCAAATGAGATAATGCACAAAATGTAAGGTGATGTTATTATCACAGATAATCTAGGTTTTAATACCACACCAGAAAGGTAATTGTAACCGCTAAACCCATAATCACAGAAACTGTAGCCCACAGGTCCTTTAACTATCCCAAACATAAGATCATCTACCCAGATTTTAACAAGGAAAACATTTTTACTATTCTTTTTTTACCCCATTTAAAGATGTTCCAAGTTGGCTTTCATTGCCCTCTAGTGGTTGTTATATGGAAGACATAACTCATTTTTACAGTTTTATTTTTTAAGATGTCAGGCAGTCGTAAAACATGCTTCAAATACTTTTAGGTTACATACATTCCTGTCAGTTGTAATCCTTAAAGAGTCAACCTATAGGCACAGTTTCTAACATCTTGCCCAGCACAATATAGGTATACAGTATCATGTATTATTTTACTAGGCCTTCACTTAGGATCTACTGACTTAAAATAATTAACTTTATTTATTCATTCATTAAATATTTGTAGGATATCTATTATGTGTCAGGCAAACAAGATAGACGTTGTCCTGGCTTACAATCTAGTGAGAAAATGGAGTATTAAATATGTCGGTACAAATTAGTGTGGTAAATGATGTGATAGGGAAAGTACTGGGTATATGAATCTATTAAAAGGGGTACCTAACCTGGGGGCATCCCTGTGTGTGTTGAGAGGATGGGGTGGGATTCATGAAAGAGGGTGTTTAGAGAGTGTAACAAGTGGCCTGAGATCTAAAGGATGAATAGAAGAGACTTATTCAGGAGAAGGGGCTGGGGAGGGGAGAGTGTTTGATGGATTAAATGTAGGTAGATAATGGGAAGAAGGGAGCTTTAGAGATGAGGCCGGACAAGGTAAAAAAAGCTGTATTAAGGAATTTTAACTTTTTTCTGGTGATTAAATTATAACCAACAGACTGAAAAAGCATGAGTGCATGCCTTCAATTTCTTTTTTTTTAACCTATTTTTTGGTTTTGTTTTGAATTTTATATTATTTATTTTTTATACAGCAGGTTCTTATTAGTTATCCATTTTATGCACAGCAGGGTATACATGTCAATCCCAATCGCCCGATTCATCACTCCACCACCCTCACCCCCCTGCCACTTCCCCCCTTGGTGTCCATATGTTTGTTCTCTACATCTGTGTCTCAATTTCTGTCCTGCAAACCGGTTCATCTGTACCATTTTTCTAGGTTCCACATGTATGCATAAATATACGACATTTGTTTTTCTCTTTCTGACTTACTTCACTCTGCATGACAGTCTCTAGATCCATCCATGTCTCTACAAATGACCCAATTTCATTCCTTTTTATGGCTGAGTAATATTCCATTGTATATATGTATCACATATTCTTATTTATTTATTTATTTTTGGCTGTGTTGGGTGTTCGTTCCTGTGCATGGGCTTTCTCTAGTTGCGGAGAGAAGGGGGCACTCTTCATCACGGTGCGCGGTGTACCACATCTTCTTTATCCATTCGTCTGTCAATGGGCATATAGGTTGCTTCCATGACCTGGCTATTGTACATAGTGCTGCAATGAACATTGGGGTGCATGCGTCTTTTTGAATTATGGTTTTCTCTGGGTATATGCTCAGTAGTGGGATTGCTGGATCATATGGTAATTCTATTTTTAGTTTTTTAAGGAACCTCCATACTGTTATCCATGGTGGCTGTATCAATTTACATTCTCATCAACAGTGCAAGAGGGTTCCCTTTTCTCCACACCCTCTCCAGCATTTGTTGTTTGTAGATTTTCTGATGATGCCCATTCTAACAGGTGTGAGGTGATACCTCACTGTAGTTTTGATTTGCATTTCTCTAATAATTAGTGATGTTGAGCGGCTTTTCATGTGCTTCTTGACCATCTGTATGTCTTCTTTGGAGAAATGTCTATTTAGGTCTTCGGCCCATTTTTGGATTGGGTTGTTTATTTTTTTAATATTGAGCTGCATAAGCTGCTTGTATATTTTGGGGATTAATCCTTTGTCCGTTGATTCATTTGCAAATATTTTCTCCCATTCTCTGCATTGTCTTTTCATCTTGTTTATGGTTTCCTTTGCTGTGCAAAAGCTTTGAAGTTTCATTAGGTCCCATTAGTTGATTTTTGTTTTTATTTCCATTACTCTAGGAGGTGGATCAAAAAAGATCTTGCTGTGATTTGTGTCAAAGAGTGTTCTTCCTATGTTTTCCTCTAAGAGTTTTATAGTGTCTGGTTTTACATTTAGGTCTCTAATCCATTTTGAGTTTATTTTTGTGTATGATGTTAGGGAGTGTTCTAATTTCATTCTTTTACATGTAGCTGTCTAGTTTTCCCAGCACCACTTATTGAAGAGACTGTCTTTTCTCCATTGTATATTGTTGCCTCCTTTGTCATAGATTAGTTGACCATAGGTGTGTGGGTTTATCTCTGGGCTTTCTATCCTGTTCTATATTTCTGTTTTTGTGCCAGTACCATATTGTCTCGATTACTATAGCTTTGTAGGATAGTCTGAAGTCAGGGAGTCTGATCCCTCCAGCTCCGCTTTTTTCCCTCAAGACTGCTTTGGCTATTCGGGGTCTTTTGTGTTTCCATACAAATTTTAAGCTTTTTTGTTCTAGTTCTGTAAGAAATGCCATTGGTAACTTGATAGGGATTGCATTGAATCTGTAGATTGCTTTGGGTAGTATAGTCATTTTCACAATATTGATTCTTACAATCCAAGAACATAGTATATCTCTCCATCTGTTGGTATCATCTTTAATTTCTTTCATCAGTGTCTTATAGTTTTCTGCATACAGGTCTTTTGTCTCCCTAGGTAGGTTTATTCCTAGGTATTTTATTCTTTTCGTTGCAATGGTAAATGGGAATGTTTCCTTAATTTCTCTTTCGGATTTTTCATCATTAGTGTATAGGAATGCAAGAGATTTCTGTGCATTAATTTTGTATCCTGTAACTTTACCAAATTCATTGATTAGCTCTAGTAGTTTTCTGGTGGCATCTTTAGGATTCTCTATATATAGTATCCTGTCATCTGCAAACAGTGACAGTTTTACTTCTTCTTTTCCAATTTGGGTTCCTTTTATTTCTTTTTCTTCTCTGATTGCCATGGCTAGAACTTCCAAAACTATGTCGAATAATAGTGGTGAGAGTGGACATTCTTGTCTTGTTCCTGATCTTAGAGGGAATGCTTTCAGTTTTTCACCATTAAGAATGATGTTTGCTGTGGGTTTGTCATATATGGCCTTTATTATGTTGAGGTAGCTTCCCTCTATGCCCACTTTCTGGAGAGTTTTTATCATAAATGGGTTTATCATAAATGGGTGTTTCTGCATCTATTGAGAATGATCATATGGTTTTTATTCTTCAATTTGTTAATATGGTGTATCACATCGATTGATTTGCATATATTGAAGAATCCTTGCATCCCTGGGATAAATCCCACTTGATCATGGTGTATGATTCTTTTAATATGTTGTTGGATTCTGCTTGCTAGTATTTTGTTGAGGATTTTTGCATCTATTATTCATTAGTGATGTTGGTCTGTAATTTTCTTTTTTTGTGACATCTTTGTCTGGTTTTGGTATCAGGGTGATGGTGGCCTCATACAATGAGTTTGGGAGTGCTCCTTCCTTTGCAATTGTTTGGAAGATTTTGAGAAGGATGGGTGATAGCTTTTCTCTAAATGTTTGATAGAATTCACCTGTGAAGCCATCTGGTCCTGGACTTTTGTTTGTTGGAAGATTTTAAATCACAGTTTCAATTTCAGTGTTTGTGATTGGTCTGTTCATATATTCTATTTCTTCCTAGTTCAGTCTTGGAAGGTTATACCTTTCTAAGAATTTGTCCATTTCTTCCAGGTTGTCCATTTTATTGGCATAGAGTTGCTTGTATTAGTCTCTTAGGATGCTTTGTATTTCTGCGGTGTCTGTTGTAACTTCTCCTTTTTCATTTCTAATTTTATTGATTTCAGTCCTCTTCCTCTTTTTCTTGATGAGTCTGACTAATGGTTTATCAATTTTGTTTATCTTCAAAAAGAACTAGTTTTTAGTTTTATTGATTTTTGCTATTGTTTTCTTTGTTTCTATTTCATTTCTTTCTGCTCTGATCTTTATGATTTCTTTCCTTATACTAACTTTGGGTTTTGTTTGTTCTTCTTTCTCTAATTCCTTTAGGTGTAACGTTAGATTGTTTATTTGAGATTTTTCTTGTTTCTTGAGGTAGGCTTGTGTAGCTATAAGGTTCCCTCTTAGAACTGCTTTTGCTGTATCCCATAGGTTTTGGATTGTCATGTTTCCATTGTCATTTGTCTCTAGGTATTTTTTGATTTCCTCTTTGATTTCTTCAGTGATCTCTTGGTTGTTTAGTAACATATTGTTTAGCCTCCATGTGTTTGTGTTTTTTACGTGTTTTTCCCTGTAATTCATTTCTGATCTCATAGTGTTGTGGTCAGAAAAGATGCCTGATAAGATTTCAGTTTTCTTAAATTTACTGAGGCTTGATTTGTGGCCCAAGATGTGATCTATCCCGGAGAATGTTCCGCACGCACTTGAGAAGCAAGTGTAATCTGTTTTTGGATGGAATGTCCTATAAATATCAATTAAATCTATCTGGTCTGTTGTGCCATTTAAAGCTTGTGTTTCCTTATTAATTTTCTGTTTGCATGATCTGTCCATTGGTGTAAGTGAGGTGTTAAAGTCCCCACTATTATTGTGTTACTGTAGATTTCCTCTTTTATAGCTGTTAGCAGTTGCCTTATGTATTGAGGTGCTCCTGTGTTGGGTGCATATATATTTATAATTGTTATATCGTCTTCTTGGATTGATCCCTTGATCATTATGTCATGTCCTTCCTTGTCTCTTGTAACATTCTTTATTTTAAAGTCTGTTTTATCTGATATGAGTATTGCTACTCCAGCTTTCTTTTGATTTCCACTTGCATGGAATATCTTTTTCCATTCCCTCACTTTCAGACTGTATGTGTCCCTAGGTCTGAAGTGGGTCTCTTGTAGACAACATATACATGGGTCTTGTTTTTGTATCCATTCAGCAAGCCTGTGTCTTTTGGTTGGAGCATTTAATCCATTCAGGTTTAAGGTAATTACTGATACGTATGTTCTTATTACCATTTTCTTAATTGTTTTGGTTTGCTTTTGTAGGTCCTTTTCTTCTCTTGTGTTTCCCACTTAGAGAAGTTCCTTTAACATTTGTTTTAGAGCTGGTTTGATGGTGCTGAATTCTCTTAGCTTTTGCTTGTCTGTAAAGCTTTTGATTTCTCATTCAAATCTGAATGAGCTCCTTGCAGGGTAGAGTAATCTTGGTTGTCGTTTCTTCCCTTTCATCACTTTAAGTATATCATGCTACTCCCTTCTGGCTTGTAGAGTTTCTCCTGAGAAATCAGCTGTTAACCTTATGGGAGTTCCCTTGTATGTTATTTGTTGTTTTTCCCTTGCTGCTTTCAATAATTTTTCTTTGTCTTTAATTTTTGCCAATTTGATTACTGTGTATCTCGGTGTGTTTCTCCTTGGATTTATCCTGTATGGGACTCTCTGTGCTTCCTGGACTTGGGTGGCTATTTCTTTTCCCATGTTAGGGAAGTTTTCGACTATGATCTCTTCACATATTTTCTTGGGTCCTTTCTCTCCTTCTCCTCCTTCTGGGACTCCTACAGTCTGAATGTTGTTGCACTTAATGTTGTCTCAGAGGTCTCTTAGGCTGTCTTCATTTCTTTTCATTCTGTTTTCTTTATTCTGTTCCGCAGCAGTGCTTTCCACCATTCTGTCTTCCAGGTCACGTATCCGTACTTCTGCCTTAGTTATTCTGCTATTGATTCCTTCTAGTGTATTTTTCAATTCAGTTATTGTATTGTTCATCTCTGTTTGTTTGTTCTTTAATTCTTCTAGGTCTTTGTTAAACATTTCTTGCATCTTCTTGATCTTTACCTTCATTCTTTTTCCGAGGTCTTGGATCATCTTCACTCTCATTTTTCTAAATTCTTTTTCTGGAAGGTTGCCTATCTCCACTTCATTTAGTTGTTTTTCTGGGGTTTTATCTTGTTCCTTCATCTGGTACATAGCCCTCTGCCTTTTCATCTTGTCTATCTTTCTGTGAATGTGGTTTTTGTTCCACAGGCTGCAGGGTTGTAGTTCTTCTTGCTTCTGCTGTCTGACCTCTGGTGGATGAGGCTATTTAAGAGGCTTGTGCAAGTTTCCTGATCCATGCCTTCAATTTTTATTTTAGTTTTAAGAAACATTTTATTATTTAAAGGGAAATCTTTAGTTATTAGTCATAAATTGTTTGAAACCTTCAGTGCCTCTTTTTATCATCCAAAGTTTCTCCAACACATATGTTCCTAAAATGTTGGAGCTGGAAGGGACTTCAGACATCACGAATTTCCCTCCTTTCACTTCACAGAGCTTTGAGGGAGTGGGTGGTCAGGTCAGGAATTGGTCAGGTTGCATCGTGTGGCTACCCCTGGGAACTGTTTGCTTTTCCCACCATAGTCCAGTGTTCAGATTCCTTAGCCCAGGTCAGAGACCTGACGAGTCTCCTGTTATCTCCTGTCTTGTTGACTCGGATTGTTCAGAATTCCTGAGCACCCCTAGCTTTTCACTTCTGCATCAGACTTCATGCTCTTCGTTTGTGGCCTAATGAAAAGATGGTTTATCTTTGACTTGTGGGGAGGATCTGGGCGGTCTTCTCATTTCTGAGGAGAGCACGAATCCTCCCCAGATCACTGGGTCAGGTTTAGCCTCTTCTCTTGAACTCCATTGTCTCTCTGTACTTTTCTTACGGCATAACTCTGTGTGGACCTACTCACTTCTAGACTACATGCATCTTGAGGACATGACACATGGCTTAGTCATCACTGCATCCTGCATAGCAAGAGAATGCAGGCCCTGAAAACCTCTATCAAGTTTGTTGTAGACAGGGATGGGTATATAAATGAACAGAGTGGGATATCCTATTTCCTAACAGAAGATTTAAGTAAATGTTGGTAAGGGAATGAAAAATATATTACCTTAATAGCTCGTTAGCAGATTTTTTTCTCAGGGAAAAAAAGAAGTTTAGAAAATGCAATGATGAGGTACCTGAGGTGAAATGAGAGTCTCTTACAAGCAAGGAAAAATAATAGCTGTATTTTTAATGAGAAATGACCATGAATCAGAAGGTAATAAGAGATTAGAGAAGAGAGGTCAGGAAGGGGGGAAAAAGAGAAATCTGGGCAGCATGGGAGAATGCCCAAAGGACTTTAAACCAGAGATATCTGATGCCCATTTAAAAATGCTTCATGTTTGATGTGAACTCACGGCCATCTTTTTGAACTTAGTGGTACTGTCTACTACACAAAGGAGATGTTGTTTATGCTACAGCATGTCATTTATGCTTGATACAGAAAGTGTGCTTTCCTGTGAGGTTTGCAACTCTGGGACAACTACCTCATGTCCATATATGCTAAACATGGAGGCAGATTAAAGAAATGAAAGAAAAATGTAGTTTCTGCTCTCCTGAATTCTATCACAAATCTGTGAGTAGAATAATAAAAATACATGAAAAAAAAAGGTCATAGTTTAGTGCAGTTTCTGTTGCACACAAAACACAAGAGATATAGGCAATAAATGGTTTTGTAGTTTGGATCACAACATCATTTTCAGCATGGTCCATCAGGCACTGTTCCCTCCAGGGTAGATTTTGAACAGAGAAATAACAAGCAATTAAATTATATGGAAGATTAACTAGGCCCTTCACTGACCCCTCTTTTTCTTTCCTTCAAGCAAGAGAATCATCGATCAGTCTATGTTCAGGAAGGAGCAACATTTTTCATTTTGAGCTTGTCTCAAGCAGTCTTAGCTCTTAGGGCTCCTGGCTGATTCTTAGCTCTGTAACTTAAAAAAAAAAAATGGGACTCTCATAATATAAAAAAATAGAAAAAAAAGGCAACGAAGTGAAAAATTTTTCTTTCAGATCTTAATTTACTGTTTATTCTCTGAATTATATTTTAAAAGCCTAGCGTTAGGATGACAACCAGTTTTAATCCAAATACAATCCACAGTACGAAAACTCGGCACACAGGCCAGACCCCACTGTATACAGTTAGTTCTATGCAAAATCTATTACTGCCATCTTGTGGATTCTCAGGGAATAACACCAGTTGCAATGTTCTGTTTACTCTGTCTTGGAGTACTAAGTTCGTATGGCACAGTATATGAAAATAACTGGGAGAATGTATAAGAAAAGAGCAGCTAAATACCCAATTTTCCATTTAACTTTATCACTTTGAAGGCAGTATTCAACTTCTCTGGCTTTCAGAGTGATTTGTCTTGTCTTTTGAGGCTCTCAGGACAAGAGAGTGGATGTTCCCAATGAGAGGAATCCCTGGAGGTCATTTCTCCAGGAGCGGATACTTATGTAAACCTGGGGACTGAAGAAGGGGGTATTTTCTTTTTTTATTGGCTTGCTGATGTGCAGGTGGGTCCTGACATTCCAAAAGCACAGCAAAGTACAGTATAGGAAGAGCTTCTTCCAGAAAAAAAAAAAAATGCTACTCCTGGGATACCATCCGCCGATCCACACTTCAGTCATTCTCTTGTAAGCTTTGCATCTTGGCTTTCTCGTTCTCAAAAAACACTTCAACTGGAAAACTGAGGTAATATGTTGGATCATGGATAGCATAGGCAACGTAAAAAAAATCATCTGAGCCTTTCAGGGAAAATTTTGGAATAAACCTTTAAAGGCTTTCCCTTCCGCTTAGGGAAGCCTTCTTCAAGTTCTTTCATTTGCTAATTTATTCACCACTTACAAACACCTCTGAGTGCCTAGCACTGGGTTAGGCCCTGGGAGGCAGTTATAATCCAGCCACACCTCTGTCCTCAAGGAACTCACAGTCTGTTGGGGAAAATATTCATGAAAACAATCCAAGATCAAAAGGAGAACACAGGATGTCATTGAAGAGCTGTGGAGATACAAGGGTTGGGAGGAGGTGGGAGGCCTGCTCTCCCTGTATCTGAGTCCTACCTAAGGGCCTTCTGTAGGCCCTTTCATTCAGCTTCCTCCATATTCAATAAATTTCTCCCTCCTCTGAACTCTTGAAGCTCTTAATTGGAATAACTAGTTCACCTGGTGATCATCTCAGGCACCTTGCGCGGTTAATTTTCACCAGACCAGTCTCTATCCCACTTCTCTACTTGCAATTTGATCTTAATAATTAAAATGTCATTTAGAAAGGATAATCAGGCTATGGCTTCAAATATAATCCTCATTCTTTCCTTTCTGATGTATATATATATATCAGAATATATAATATTTATAATATTTATATATATAATTAAAAGCATGCTCTAAGCATCTACTATATATGTTAGAAATTTTGGTTTTAGCAATTCTCAGCGTTCAGTTTTTTAATTTTTTAATTTTTTTTATTTTTTTGTGGTACACGGGCCTCTCACTGTTCTGGCCTCTCCCATTGCGGAGCACAGGCTCCGGACGCGCAGTCTCAGCGGCCATGGCTCACGGGCCTACCCGCTCCGCGGCATGTGGGATCTTCCCGGACCGGGGCACGAACCCGTGTCCCCTGCATCAGCAGGCGGACTCTCAACCACTGCGCCACCAGGGAAGCCCAGCATTCAGTTTTTAGACATAATTTCAGAGGATGAATACTCTGAAGGGGTTCCCCCTCTTCCAAAATGGGAATTTTCATGGGGATAATGTGAGATAGGATTTTCTGCAGGTAAACAGTTTTTATCATGTGGAGCTGTTGTCGCATCTGTCTGGTTTTATTCCCTTCTCCAGCCCAAGAGTCTCTTCATTTCCCTCGTAAACTTATCCAGGTTCCTTATGCCCCTTAATATGGTCTTATTTAAGGATCTGTCTTCATCTTCCTTGCTCTGATCTCCCTGGAGGGCGAAGATCCTGCTATTTAACTCTTTATTCCTAAAGCTGGGCATGTCATGATCTTTATATGGGTCTCAGAGGGGTCCTATCCCTGTGCTGCATGTGCCTCTCCTTTCCCTTCCAGCACCCTGCATGAGTCACGTGGGTCCCCGATCTACACAGTAGCTTGGGGGTTAGTGATTTGACCTATGATTTCTTCTGCTTCAAGTAGTGTAGTTGCTCTGAACCTGGGCAGAAGTTAGGAGGAAGAGCAAGGGCCAAAGCCTCCCTTGGGAATTTGGGGTGGTAGAAAGAGAGAAGTAGCTTATACCCGGGCAGAATGCGGCTGATGGGGTGCTCACTGACTCTTTTCATTTGTCAGTCATTGAGGATGGTCATTGTATGTGGTGAAGTGAATTGTGGTGGTCATGGGAGTGGTACTCATGATGATTGGCAATAAGACAAGGTGATACCTGATATCAAGGAACTTATTATTATTATTATTTGCGGTACGCGGGCCTCTCACTGTTGTGGCCTCTTCCGTTGCGGAGCACAGGCTCTGGACGCGCAGGCTCAGCGGCCATGGCTCACGGGCCCAGCTGCTCCGCAGCATGTGGGATCTTCCCGGACCGGGGCACGAACCCACGTCCCCTGCATCGGCAGGCAGACTCTCAACCACTGCGCCACCAGGGAAGCCCCAGAACTTATTATTATTGATATAAAATAACAAAATAGCAGGGTGAGAAGACTAAAATAATGTGATCTTTTCTATCACATTGGTCATGCATTATAACCATGTTCATGTCCTATTTCTCCACTAGGTTATAACCCTGTGAGGGTGGGATCAATGTCTTATTCGTCTCTCTCTTCCCTAGAGCACCTAGCATACTGCTTGATAGTCATGCTGTCATTATTGAGCACCTACGATGTGCCAGGCCCTGTTCATGCTCTGGGAACGTAGCAATAAATAAAATGGATCATAGGAGATATTTAATAAATCAAAGAATTAAAAAATAAGAATTGCAGTCATGTACGTGAAGTATTTTCCACCTCCTCCCCTCCCTCCGTCTTTCTCTAAATAAATAAATAAAAATTGATAAATAAAACACTAGTTTTCCCCCTCTAGTAGATCATTTCCACCAACATATAAACATTGTTCTATTGATAAAACCAAACTCTACCCTCTAGTGGCCATCCTATTTCATTCCCCTTTTTAGCAAAACTCAAAGGAGATATCTGTACTCATTGTCATTAATTTCTCTCCTTTCATTATCTTAGAAATCCACTTTATACAGATCTCACCCCATTACACTACAGAAACTGCTTTTTCATTTGATCAGTAAGTTCCATGTTATTAAATTCAGCAGTTAATTTTCAGTTCCCATCTTACAGGACTTACCAACATTTAAAGCAGTTGATGCCACTCTCTGGAAATACTTTCTCTTTTTAGCTCCCAGGGTCCTACTTGCTTTCCTCCTACGTTACTGGTTGCTACTCTTAGTTCCCTTTGTTGGTTCTTCCTCTTCTCTCTGAGGAGGACCTTAACGCACTCCAGGGCTCAGTCTGTCTGCCTTTGTTGCCTGCTTCACCTGTAGGAGCATCCCTGTCTCAACTAATAGTGTCTCTGCTTATCTGATTTTCAGGTAGAAAACCTTGGAGTCATCCTTCACCTCTTCCTTTCTCTTTTACCCCACATCCAATCTTTTAGGAAATCTGTTAACTGCCCCTTCTAAACATATCCAGAACCATCCCTCGCTCCCTCCATTTCCACCACAGCTGTCCCATCCTTCATATTCTCTAATGCAGATTATCCAGGTAGATTCCTAGCTTGCCTCCTGCTTCCAGCTTTGTCCCTTGATAGTGTCTTGTCAACACTGTGGCCAGAGTGATGCTCTTACAATGTAAGTGAAATCATGTCCTATCACTCTGCTTATAATCCTCCCTTGGCTCTTCCTTCTCTCAGAGGAAAGCAAAGCTCTTACAGAGGCCTACGAGGCTGTGCTGTCTGTGACCCACCCATCACTTCTCTGTCCTCACCTCCCACTTCCCTCCTCTCCCTCAAATACACAAGGCACGCACCTGACTTAGAGCTCTTCCCTCTGGAACTATCTCAGAGCTCTGCATGGCCCACTTTCCTTTCCTTTACTCTTTGCTAAAATGTCACCTTCTCAGTGAGATCTACACTGACCACCTTATTTAAATGTTCAACTCGTCTCCTAGCACCTCAAATTTACATTGCATTACTCTATTGGTTTTTCGTCACCTCCTAATAAATTATATAATTTCATTATCCATTACTTAAAAATATATATATTGTTTGTTTTTCCCACTAGAATGTAAGCACCATGAAGCAGCAGTTCTTTCTTTCTTTCTCTTTTTTTTTTGGCACTTATATTCCTAGTGCCTTGCGTGTAATGGCTGCTATAAAAATTTGTTGCATGAATGAATAAATGAATGGTTAGTCCTCATTAGGCACTGTGCCAATGGCTTATATATACTATTTTATTTAATGCTCACAATAAGGCTGATAGGTGTCACCATCCCCAATTAACAGATAAGGAAATTAGTGTCCTAAGAGATTAACCTTATCAAACTCACACAGCTGGGAAGTAGTGGATTTGAGATTTGAATTCAAGCCTGCCTGATTTTCAAGGTCATCCTTTCTCAACTCCATCTTGTGCAAATGGCTGTACGTCAGTAAATATGTGCCTGTTCTCATTTTTATGTGTTTACTTTGGTCTTAATTGTGCCCTGTTCTCCCATCTACAGCTTGCCACTTCCAAGCCGTGGTTACCTGTTTAGGAACCATGCATAGCTGCTCACACCCCAAAACAATGAGAAGGAAAGGCTTTTCCTGTTTTTCCATGCCCAGCCCCCTTCCAAACACCCACTGGAAGAGCTCACACCCAGCCTCTGTGCCTTTGCCTATACTGATCCTTCCAACTGAAATGCCTGCTTCCTTAATTCATGGTAACAAACGTTCTTGAGCAGCCTGGGGTTTGGGGCACTGGGGCCATAGTCCCTGCCCTGAAGAAGTTCTTGGGATTTGTTTGGAAGAAATCGACATGAGAATAAATAATTTACCTACTCTGTGCTAGGGACTTCATTAGCGGAAGAACCACAGTACAGTGGGGCACCAACACCTTTAGGACCTATGCCTGTTTATGGTAGAGGAAGGAGAGAGAGGGAAAGCTCTGAAAGGAGGCTCGCCCAGGAAATCCTGTCCTTGAATCCCTTCCCATCTGCCTGACTGCAGGCCCCTCTGCCATAGTCCTCCATGAGCGTCCTCTTTGTAGAGCTGATTCTGCACTTCTTTTAGAGTGGATCACACGAATCGTTACATAACCACTTTCTAAAGCTGTGAAGTAGGGACGCATGTGTATGTGTGTGTGCATGCATGTGTGTACTCATGCTCGTGTATGTTCTGTACAACCCTAGGCCCATAGAAGGCCATGCATAAGTGCATCTTTTTTTTTTTTCATAAGTGCATCTTAATTGGCAGAAAAGTAAATAGAATTCTCTGCCTTGTGCCTTTAGAGCTTTTCAACATAGAAAATTATGATGAGATGATATTAAGTAGAGCAAGTCGGGGTAGGAAGAATGTGGCCTGGGCATTGCAGTGGAAACCCTCAGCTTAACTACAGCTAGGTTTGCTTGTAATTGGGAATAGATGGTTTTCTCTTCAAATGACTAATTCCTCTTTGTCTTCAAAATACAACCCACTATTAATTTTCCTGGAAATCTTTCCTGGATTCTCCCAAGAGACTAATTCAGCAGGCCTCTTGTGATCAGTCCTGGAGAAATGACTTTGAATTTAGTGTGAGAAGGGAGAAGGGGTAAGAGAGATTTATTGTGCACTTCCTAGGTGGGAAGTACTTCACCCGTTCTGATTTCTGTTATCCTACAGGGTAAAATTCTGAGACTCAGACAATTAAAATAACTTGATCAAGGCCACAGTAAAAGGTGACACTAGGGCTGGACCCTAGGTCTGCCTGACTTCTAAGTTAGTTATTTTTTTTCACCTTCCACACCAGCCTTACAAATTCTATCAACTCTAATCGTGCTATTTCCCTGTGTGATACTGTGATTTATTATAAGAAATATACATTTGGTCTTTGTTCCTGTTTCTGGCACAGAGCTCCTAAAACCCTTGGAATTTCCCAAAGTGAGGGCAGAGAGACAAAGGTGTCTTTTGTTATGTTAATGAGGTGACTTTAGGAGTCCACCTAAGGGTGGGGGCTGGTTGCCAGGAGAACCAACCCTGTTGGAACTTTCAGTCCTACCCCCCAAGTCCTCCTGGGAGAGGAGAGGAACTAGAGGATGAGTTAATCACCCACAGCTGGAGATACAGTCAATTATGCCTACGTAATGGGGCCTCCGTGAAAAGTTAAAAAGAGAGGGTTTGGAGAGTTCAGGGTGGTTGAACATGTGGGGAGTGCTGTGCCTGGAGAGATCATGGAAGCTCTGTATGTTTCCCCACGCCTTGCCCTGTGCATCTCTTCCATCTGGCTTTCCCTGTGCTATAGCCTTTTATAATAAACTGGCGATCTAGTCAGTACAATGTTTCTCTGAGTTCTGTGAGCTGTTATAGCAAATTAATTGAACCCAAGGAAGGGGTCGTTGGAATCTTCAATCTACAGGTGAGCCATCAGATGGTCAGAAACACAGGTGACGACCTGGACTTGCAACTTGCTTCTGAAGTAATAGAGTGGGGTTGGTGTAAAAAGATTGCTTGTGGGGTGGGGAACGCCCCCTCCCACCCATACACATATCTGCAGGTGGAAATCGGTGACCAGAACCTTTACCCTGCTTAAAACCTTTCCACAGTTTTCTGCTGCCCTTTAATCTTCATCCCCTTTTAAGGCTTTAGAAGGTGTATGAGGGGCCTCCTTCCTCTCTAATCTCACCTCTCTTTAAATTCCCTCTCACTCTCTATATCCGACCCACCTTACACACAATGCGCTTTCCCTGGCTTCTGGGCCAGTGGACAGGCTGATCTCCGGCTTCACTTTTCCTTCCTCGCCCAGCCCGCCTGGTCTGGCTATCCTTTCTACATCTTTCAAGGCTGAGGTAAGATATCACTTCTTCTGAGACATCTTTCTGGTCCCCTGGTCTAGGTGAGGTCCCCCGTGTGCGCTCCCCAGCACCTGTGGCTCCCCTTCGGTAGCACATTTAGAACTCAAATTTGCAAACTCCACGAGGGTAAGAATGGGGCCTATCATATTCACCACTATACCTCTAACCCATGGCGCTGTGTCTTGTCCAGGGTAGGACTACATATATTTTCCTTATATATTTTCTCTATAATTTTCTCTGTTTTTTCTTTCCCAACCAAAGTAAGAATCATCGAACTGGGCACCATGCTCCATCTGATTTGATCCTCATTTTTCTCAAAGACCAAAATGTGGATTCACTACAAAAGAACTGATGATTTATTTCTTCATTTATTGGAAGGTGTCTGTAGCTCTTTAATAGAGCAATAGGGACTTTTTAAGACAAAGTACATTGGTCTGTAAATCCCTTAATCTCAGGAAGACATTTTTAATTACTTTGGGACACAATGTGCTGGAAACAGAAAATCACCATTAGAAAGAAGTCTTCATGATATCCTGTCCTTGCCTGAATCTCTTGTTGGCGTGCTTAGATGAGCACAGTTAGGCAAGGCACTGCCAGCTGCACAAATGCAGGCCGAGGCCCTTCCCAAAGGAGGCCTCTCTCTGGAAATCATTTCTACTGTTTAAGCAACTATTATGAGTCTCAAGATCTTAGATCTAAACAATTCCTCGTATAGAAGTCAGTGAGCCAAACGATCTCTAATGGACCTTTATCATTTAGCTGCTCAGTGCCCAAATAGCCTTCTTTTTTGGGGGGCAATCCAAGACAGGCGGGAGGCACAGCCTTATCCCCCATTAGAAAGGTGGAAGGGCACAGCGAGAGTGACGGCAGGCCAAGCAGATATTCCTGCTGGGAACTTAGAATCACCACATTAAAGTGTAAGATCCATGGAGAGAGAGATTTTTTCACAGCACCTCCAGCAGTGTGGCCTGGTTGTAAGTGGCCTGTGGTAATGACCTCGAGAGCAGCATCCTTAAAAGACTGACGTCAGCAGAATTTCCTTCCTGGCTTCTGAGCTGGGTTCCCCAGCCTTCCTGGGATTCAGTGAGCTATCTGTTATTTCTCTAATAAATTCCTTTTCATTTAAGTCACTCAGATATCTGTCGTCTGGAGTTCAGAACTCTGGCAGGTAAATCCAGCATCCGAGCTCCCATCAGGCACATCGCTAGAACAGTCAGCATGATAAGCAAGGAAGCTGATTGTGACAGAAGGAGACCTATGCCTGGTGGCTAACAGGCTTTAAGTTAGAAAATCACTGATCTCTTCAGTTTCCTGCTGTATAAAATGGCAAGGTGGTCATCTTCCTACCTATCCTGGATTCTATGAGAATCAAATGAGATAACGTTCATAGGAAGGGACTTGATACATAGAAATGGTGATGCAAATGCAAGGGTTATCAGGGCTTAGCTAGCAAAATAGGTTAGAGGCAAAACCAAATAGGAGTTAAAAAATCAGTCTACTTGCAGACGAGGATTACTCCTTCCTCACAACCTGAGATGTCTCTGCAAGGATCCCCCTTTGTCAGGGGTCACCTGTGATAGAGCATTTTCAATGTTTATGTGGAAAAGACTCAGGATCGCGTTTTAGTTCACCCTTCGAGACTTGTATAGGGACTCTTTATCACCTAAACATCTTTTGGGAAGAAGAGTATATATTATAAACAGAGTTTTAAGCAAACATCATGTATTTAGCATTTAGTATGTAATAGAATATTTAATATTTGTCTGATCTGTGGGAGTTCCTACTAGTCAATTAGGAAAGAATCTGTCTGATTTGGAAAATACGTTCTGTTGGCCGGAAAGCTAAAAGCACTAAGATATTCTGAGTCTTCAGGAGAGAGTGGTTCTTTAGGCCAAGAGTTCAGATGAATACAACTGAGAAGAGCCCTAGGATTCCTAGTTGCCTTCAGAGAAGTTAATGAATGAATGTCTTCTTTCATTCATTCATTAACATTTGCCGGGTAGCTGGGTTCTGTATTAATCAATGGGACGCAGAGATACTAAAACACAGTCCCTGCCCTCAGGGGAAGCTTTGGAGGATCTAGATGTTGCTTTTAAGTCTCCTCAATTTTAGAATCTCTGTGTATGATGGCTTCCTATGGTGGCTCACATTTCTCCTTGTAAACAGTTTATTATTTCAGGCATTTATATTTTTCTCACTAACTGGACTTACAGAGTGCGGACAGCCTTAGACAGAAGCAAACTGCCAAGTTAAATTTTCTTTCTGAAGGCTGGCATTGCGGAAAGAGCATAGCTTTGAAATCAGAAGCAATGGTCGTTCAAATGCCACTGTCATTGCTGATTATCTGTGTGATTTTGGGCAAATTACTGAATTTCTCTGAGCCTTCAACCCAACAAGGTTATTGTTAGGATTCAGTGAAATCATAATACTTGGTGCTAAGCAGATACTCAAAAACATGAAGCATTTTCTTCCTAATTCTCCACTGTTCCTGCTTCCTCGGAGTCTTTTTTGGGAAGCTTTTCCTCCAGAAGCCTTCCCACATTTCCCAGGCTGGGCTAATGACAGCCTCTCCTTGGTGCCCATGTGATCCCCTGAATTTACCATTAACACTTTCCATGTTATTGTGGAAATAACCTATTTATGTGCCTGTCTCCCCTTGTGAGGCTATATGTTCGCTAAGGACACAATTATTTTTTTTTGCCTAGTAGTTTTCGCTGCTTAGTGGATGCTTAGGAAATGTCTGTGGATTGGTTTTATGCAAATAGGTTAATAAATTGTATGTACAGGATACTCCTTATCTAATGTTTCACGTGCCCCCTCTGATTTGCACTACTGTTTGAGGAAGATCCTTCTAGATTGAGGAGGATAGTTCCTCTGCCTTAGGTTTTTGGTTTGTGCTCTTCCTACCCCATCCCCTGAGCTCTGCAAATGATATTTTAATGTGAAAATGTTACTTCTCCCAAATAAAACACCTGCGTGCGTTTTTCCGGAGTTTAGTTTAAGGCAGAATTTCTAAAAGTATGTCCAGTTAGGTAGTACCTCATATTCCAGGGGGAAAAAGATTGTTAAGTAAGGTTAGAAAATGCTTTGACAGCATTTCTTTATTGCTGTAGAGATTCTCAGATCCTTTATTTGATCATGAACCTTTCTTTTTTCATAGAGCATTTCACAGATCTGGTATTATATAGAAATATCACTTTGAGAAAAGCTGGAATTGGTATCACTGAACTGAATTTCAGACTTTTGAAGGCTGCTTAAAGCTGAGTCCTTGAGTAGTTGTCCTGTGGGTTATCTATTAGAGGTCTGACTTTACGTTTCCCGATGTACTATTTTTGCAGCATGTCTACAAGTTGTGAAATAAATAAATAAATAAATAAATAAATAAATAAATATATATATATATATATATAGTGCTAATGACATTGAATAAGCAGTACTTAAGGAATGTACCAGAAAATAGCATGTTACATTTGCTTCCCTTCTATTTCCATAAAGTTTATTGAATTTATTCATTTGACAGGTATTACCAGCCAGATTCTATGTCAGAAAATAGGGATGCTTCTTAAGTGTAGCCTGGGGCACTCCATGAGTTCTCTGGTCCCTTTTAGGTACTAGAAGGCCTTGGGTTCCTTCTAAGTTCCTCTGCAGAGAAAATTCAGTACATGCACAGGCCCGTGGAA
Source organism: Pseudorca crassidens (assembly GCF_039906515.1). NCBI lineage: Eukaryota > Metazoa > Chordata > Mammalia > Artiodactyla > Delphinidae > Pseudorca > Pseudorca crassidens. The sequence continues at coordinate 61,799,298 of NC_090304.1, forward strand.
GAAGTCCCACATGTATCAACCTGTCCATTCCTTTTGTTAAAACAAGGAAACACTTCTGTGTGGATTGTCTGTAGAGAAGTGCTATCCTGAGTCCTCTTGAGTGACCCACAACTGTGATGCCTAGAGGACCCCATCTCCCCACAATCCGGCAGCTGGGGCACTGTGGTCCTTCATCGTATGGGCTGCTGTGAAGTTGTATGTGCCAAGTAGCTAAATATTTTGAACGTGACGGGAGGGAAAGAAAAAGCCAGGGTGGTCGGGGTGAAAGTGAGAGTAGGGAAGAGGCCAGCGAGGTAAGCAAGGGCCAGACCCTGTGAAATTTTGTAGGCCATATCAAGAATTTTGGATTTTATCTTCAAACAACAGAAAGCCACTGAAAGTTTAAGGAGAGAAACAACATGATCACATATGCTTTCTGAAAGGCTCACTCTTCCCAAAGTCTGGAAGTTTGTATGTGATGGGGGATGTGTGTGTGTATCCTGGACAGTCTATATGAAAAAAGGATTTATAGGGCTGCAGTTGGCCCTGCTGAATCCCTGCCCTCTGGTGAGCGGGCCAGGGGTCAACCTCGATGGTGGGGCTCTGAAGCTGAGGCTGAGGAAAAGTCTCTTCACTGGACGTACTTCACTGGGTTTATTTGAGGTGTGGGCTCTGAGTTGGGCAGGAAGACAAATCCAGTAAGGTGGGGAGATGTCTGAGTGGGCTTCAAAATTGAGAGGCGAGTGCCAGAGTCAGAGAGTCAGCGAATCTAGACAGAATGGGGGTCAGCGGAGAGAGCAATGCCTGGACCAGGCACAGAGGTTTGGGGAGGCAGCCTCCGCGTGGTTTCTGGGCCAGCAACCTGAATTTAACTGGTCAGGGTTAAGGCAAGAAGTCTTCATCTTTTCAAAAACATCATCAATTCCACTTGGTTAGATTTCACTTACAAGTTGTTTAATAGGGTGCCCTGGCTGATACAGGGCTCTGAATTTTCCGAAACCTTGATGAGAAGCAGGGGGCAATGTGGGGACACACAAAAATTGTATATTGTCTAATGTTCTTTTTTTTAATTGAACTATAGTTGTTTACAATGTTTCAAGTGTACAGCAGTGATTCAATTTTATGTATACATATATATATTTTTCAGATTCTTTTCTGTTATAGGTTATTACAAGATATTGAATATAGTTCCCTGTGCTCTACAATAGGTCTTTGTTTATCTATTTTATATTTAGTAGTGTGTATCTGTTAATTCCAAATTCCCAATTTATTACCCCCCCCAACCCCTGACCTGTCTAATGTCTTTTAAGCGAAAGGTGTTCAGTATTCCCTTCAGCAAATACTGTTTCTTTGAGCAAAATTATAAGACAGGCCCTTGGTTGCAAAGGACAGGTCTACCCATTTTCTTGGGGGAAGCTGCAGAATCCCCGTTAACCCACATGCAGATGTTAAATCATCTCAGTTTGGAAATATATACTGTTGTGTTTAAACTTGTGTTGGTCTGTGAGTCTTGTTGCCCTTCTTTTGTTGGGAGAGGTGGAGTAGGTGGAGCTCAACCAGAAAAACAACAACAACAAAAGAACAAAAAACCACTCTCCGGCCAGGATAACCAGAGCTGGGACTGACGCTTGTCCCTGGGGGAAGGGTGGAGGTTTTGCTGGGGTTTGAGTGACTCCAAGTGTTGAGGCTGAGAGGAGAGAAACTAAATGTGCTGATTAGGTAAGAGACTTTGTAAAATTTCTAGTTTAAGCTGTTGTGCTTTTGGAAACAAGGTGACAAAGCAACACAGAGTGGGGAGACGGCTCTTGTCCTCACCTCTGCACAGTCCTCAGAGCCTCTCTGGAAGGCAGGTTTCAGGAACACTGAGAAACAATCCCTTAAACAGAAACCCTTGAGCACTGAAAACAATGAAAACAAGAATCTTCCGTGGGGCTGGGGACAGAGCTGGAGAGGAAGGACATGGCTCATATGGCATGGTCACTGGAAGGGATGGGGTTGGTAAGCTTTTAAGAGGACCACTTCAGGGAATTAAATAATTCTGGGGGCTTCCCCGGTGGCTCAGTGGTTGAGAATCTGCCTGCTAATGCAGGGGACACGGGTTCGAGCCCTGGTCTGGGAGGATCCCACATGCCGCGGAGCAACTTGGCCCGTGAGCCACAACTACTGAGCCTGCACGTCTGGAGCCTGTGCTCTGCAACAAGAGAGGCCGCGACAGTGGCCCGCACACCGCAATGAAGAGTGGCCCCCTCTCGCCGCAACTAGAGAAAGCCCTTGCACAGAAACAAAGACCTAACACAGCCAAAAATAAAAATAAATAAATAAATTAAAAGAAAAAAGAAATAATTTGGGACTTTGTTTGTGGGGCGGGGTGGGCAGGAGGAGGGCTGGATTTCACTGGAAGGGATTAAGAGTTGTCATTTGAGGTAACAATATAAGGGTGACTTTACCAGTACCCCAGGATGGTGAAGAGTGTATATAATGCTCGAATTCCAGTTGAGTAACTTGACAGTAAGGATCTAACAAAGAAAGCCCGTCCCTTCTGCATGGCTCTAAACATGAAGATAGGAAGGAAACCTGCGAATTAGTGAAACACCCAGATGAACTGTGACTCATTTTCACTCCTTCAAAATCACAATGCAATTTCAATTTCAGTTTGAAAATTCCCAGTTACCTATTCTACCTTCACTGCAACAGCTGCAACATTTCACTTCTGGCCACACATATTCCCAACTATGTATCTTGGAACAGAGTGAGTTAAATACTTAAAGTCCATCAAGAGTGAGTTTTGGAGTTTGCAGGGTCAGCTAGGGTGATCTTTTTTAGACTCCTGAGGATTGAACAGACTAAAATGCTTGGTGAGACGGAAAAGGATCTCTTTATAGTGGTATTGCTTCTGCATGCTCTGCTCCATATATATACATTTTTTCAGAACAAAGCACTGAAATAATAACAGAAGCATTTCTATCTTTCCCTCTGCAGAAAGAATGCCTGAGGAGGCTACTGTACTAGTTAACGTGATTGCATGCTGAATGCCCTAAATTCTTCTCCACAAATACCTCAAGGAGATGGTTCAATTATTGGATAAGACTTTCTATAATAAATCCCTGAGAGATAGAATACATAAAGGAGAAACTGGAGAGAAAAGATCACTCACAATACGTGTATGGAATGTGGCCTCAGGTGACGATGTTTTTCAGCATCTTAACTACTTTAGTTCTGTAGCTCTGGTGGGGAGGGGGAAGTGCAGGATGAATCCTTGCAATGGCGCCTGGGAATCCTCCATCTTCAGGTTGCCATGCAAAGTGTTTAGACAATACATGAACACTAGATGGCGCCCATAATCTTAAAACATAGTAAAAGGCTAGTTGCCTTTTCTGTATAGGCGAGTGTGACTATCTTGTCGGAAAACAGTCAATTATGGGAACTATAAACATATCTACTCAAGCATTTCCCACTACTGGGGTCCTATGAGGTGCTCCTTATGTAATGGTTTCGTGGTCAAATACGTTTGGGAAAAACCATATACTTTATCTGCCTCTAAGGAGATTCCCAGTGTACACTGGTAAACAGATGTTTTTGAAAAGCTCTTCAGTGAAGAAACCTGCTCACTAGGGAACCCTTTCTCTCAGTAGCAACCTAATGCAATCCTGCTGTTCCAATATCCTGTGAACTCTGGGAAATGCTCATCTAGTCCAAGCCCTGCCCCAAAGAAGGAATGGCTCAAACTATCTACAAGAGGCTTTCCTTAGACATGGTTATCTGACACACTTTAAAAAACATCACACACATTCCTAAGGCAGAGTAGTTAGTAGTAATAGTATTGATTGAGCACTTAGAGTGTGACATGCTCTGTTCTAAGTGCTTTCTTCTCTTTCCTCAGTTTGCCATCTCTATCTCTACCTATGTTAGATGCATTGATATACAGTTGGCGTGGATTTGCGGTTGGTTGAATGCACGGATGCAAAACCTGTTGATACGGAGGGCCGACCGTATACATTGTGCTATGCCATTTTATATAAGGGACTTGAGCAGAGTGGATTTTGTTCTCAGTGGGGTATCCTGGAACCAATCCCTCGTGGATACCGAAGGACAAGTGGATCTGCTTTTAGGCAGTAAGCATTTTGAGATTAGTCTATTTATCTCCTTCATCTTTGAGATTTCAATTCCTAGTACAGAACCTGGCACATAGTAAGCCATTAATAAAATATCTAAAAAGGTTCTATAATCTATATGGGAGAAAAATTCTGGGAAATAGGGATGAACATTATATCCCTAATTAGAAAGGTAACTGTCTATTATACAATTTCCTTCTTTATGGAGACCAATTGAGAGCAGCGATCTACCCTCCAGCTCTCTTTCCTGGGGATTCTATTTCTCTTCTCTAAACTTACTATGTTATTGTTAGCATAGCATAACTTATTTGCAAATTAATCTTACATGACTTAGAAATCTATGTATTGAACTTATTTATTTAAATTAATTTACTTATTTATGGTTATGTTGGGTCTTCGTTGCTGTGCACGGGCTTTCGTTTTTTTTTTTAGTTGCTGCGAGAGGGGGCTTCTCTGCATTGTGGTGCATGGGCTTCTCATTGTGGTGGCTTCTCTTGTTGCGGAGCACGGGCTCTAGGTGCATGGGCTTCAGTAGTTGCAGCACGTGGGCTCAGCAGTTGCGGCGTGCGGCCCCTACAGTGTATGGGCATCAGTAGTTGTGACGCACGGGCTTAGTTGCTCTGTGGCATGTGGGATCTTCCTGGACCAGGGCTCGAACCCGTGTCCCTTGCATTGGCAGGCAGATTCTTAACCACTGTGCCACCAGGGAAGCCCTATGTATTGAATTTTTTTTTAAAGGTATTTTAAAATTTATTTTGTTTGCATTGGGTCTTCGTTGCTGCACGCGGGCGTTCTCTAGTTGTGGCGAGTGAGGGCTACACTTTGTTGCGGTGTACGGGCTTCTTATTGTGGTGGCTTCTCTTGTTGTGGAGCACGGGCTCTAGGCATGTGGGCTTCAGTAGTTATGGCACGTGGGCTCAGTAGTTGTGGCTTGCGAGCTCTAAAGCTCAGGCTCAGTAGTTGTGGTGCACGGGCTTAGTTGCTCCGCGGCATGTGGGATCTTCCCAGACCAGGACTTGAACCCGTGTCCCCTGCATTGGCAGGCAGATTCTTAACCACTGTGCTGCCAGGGAAGTCCCTGTATTCAATTTTTGTTTAGAGTTTTTGTTCTTGTGTTTTCCAGGAAGTTATAACTTGTCCTTACATGTCCAGTGCAGGCTGTAGGTGCAAAATATTATCCTCCATATTCCATTGTTAATAATTCTATTCTGTCATTTTTCTTTCCATATTGTAATAATGTTTGAGCTTCTCAAGCCTGTTTATTATTTCCCTGCAGTGTTAAACCAATGAAATTCCAATACTGAGCCTTTAAACTAGACACTTTCTAGCCACAGTTTTTATAAATTTTTACAAGCTAAAGAGGAGAAATGTTCCCTTTTTCTTTTCAGTTGCAAAAAGCAGATGATATTTTCATTGTTGAACAATTTTTGCAAATGTTTTACATAAAAGACGGATATGATATTTGAACTTCAGAGATTTTTATGTTCTATGAATTGTAATCTCTAAGAAGACTGTAATTCTGATTGTTTGCCTTGCTTACTCTGTGGTCCTGGCAATAATATTTAAATGGATACATCTACTTCTAAAAGCAGAAATACTTGGGAGTTTTCTTTGTTGAGCCATAAGAAGGTTATTGGCTCATCTCTTTTTCTACCACACACAGAGAGGTTAAAACAAATAAAACCCATGACTTAGTGGATTTCTCATTTAAACAGAGTTAAAAAGTCTAATATCCTCTCTGTGCCTCAGTTTATGCATCCTTCAAATGAGCATAATAAGGCACAGGGTTGTTATAAGATTAAATTAGCTATAACTGTGTCTGACTCAAAGCACCATGTAAATATTAGCTTATTACAGTTCTGTGTGTTCCAGAGTGTGGTGTGCACACACAGTAATGTGTACAAAGACGGTGCTGAATGAGACCGTTGTCAAGGTTTGGAAGAGAGATTGTGCTGTGAGGAGAAAGAACACTTATTTTGGGTCAAGAGACCTGCTTTTTTTTTTTTTTTTTTTTTTTTGTGGTACGCGGGCCTCTCACTGTTGTGACCTCTCCCGTTGTGGAGCACAGGCTCCGAATGCGCAGGCTCAGGGGCCATGGCTCACGGGCCCAGCCGCTCCGCGGCATGTGGGATCTTCCCGGACCGGGGCACGAACCAGTGTCCCCTGCATCGGCAGGCGGACTCTCAACCACTGCGCCACCAGGGAAGCCCCAAGAGACCTGCTTTTGAGCCCAAAGTCATAGTCGGTAGATGTGGAGCTTTGGACAAATCATTTAGCCATTCTGAATCCCCTTCCACTGATAGGAAAAGTGGGAGTAATAATAACATATCCTGACACTTAAGATTTCTTTGAAGATTCCCAGAATCAATGCATGTGAAAGTGCTTTGTGTCTGGGAAAGTGCTATGACAATGTGAATGCTGATTGTGATGAAATGACAGAGTGGTCCCCCAGTCTACACTTTTTTTTTTTGGCTGCACGGTGCGGTGTGCGGGATCTTAGTTCCTGGACCGGGTATCGAATCTGCACCCCCTGCTGTGGAAGTGTGGAGTCTTAACTGCTGGAAGGCCAGGGATGTCCCCAGTCTACAGATTTTGAGCCCTGCAGGAGGAGGAAGTATGTTCTAGAAAGTATTTTAGAGTCAGTCTCCCAGGTTATAGTGACTTTCTTTTTTTTTTAACGTTATTTTTTTCTTTTGATGTGGACCATTTTTAAAGTCTTTTATTGAATTTGTTACAATATTGCTTCTGCTTTATGTTTTGGTTTTTGGCCTCGAGGCATGTGGGATCTTAGCTTCCTGACCAGGGATTGAACCTGCACCCCCTGCGTTGGAAGCCGAAGTCTTAACCACTGGACCGCCAGGAAGTCCCTATAGTGACTTTTTAAGGCATCACTATTTTTAATTCAATACTTTTTCATCAATAAACATTTTTGAGAGACTGCTGTGTGTCAGGCACTGTGCTAAATGTTGAGGATACAAAATCATTAAAACGATACAGAATTTGCTTTCAGGGAGCAACTTTGTAGGGAAACACAGGTGTGTAAATAAATATGGGTGATGAGGTTTAATAGCTTATTAAACCTTTTAAGTTATATCTTTTTTTTTTTTGCGGTACGCGGGCCTCTCACTGTTGTGGCCTCTCCCGTTGTGGAGCACAGGCTCCGGACGCGCAGGCTCAGCGGCCATGGCTCATGGGCCCAGCCGCTCCGCAGCATGTGGGATCTTCCCGGACCGGGGCACAAACCCGTGTCCCCTGCATCGGCAGGTGGACTCTCAACCACTGCGCCACCAGGGAAGCCCTAAAGTTATATCTTATATATATGATTTAAGTATAGAAGAAGTAGGTGGGGCGAAGTAGTTGAAGACATGACATTGGGTGACAGAACAAAGGCCTGGCATGGGACCTTACCCTATTTATCCTATACTCAGTCCTTCCAGACATCTGCTAGTTGATGAGTGAGAAGGAACCTGCATGTGTGGGAGAACCACAGAAACACATAAGGCGGGGACATGCATGCAGACCACTGGACACTTTGCTTAGGTCCACTGACTGCATTATACAGGTAAATCACGTGTGCATGGGCAGGAGTTGGAGTGATGGTTAACAAACATAAGGTCACTTGGAAAATTCTAGCTACAAACCATAGCTATAAAGCAAAAGCAAATTTTTCTAAGTATACAATGAAAACCACAAACTAAATGCTTCATTGAGTTGTGAACGATAACCTCAGCCATAGAACTGGGCTCCTTATGTAATTCTCTATTATTATTTGCATGATTGCCAAAATTGCAGTATGGGCATGAACACTCACAATGGATTTAACTACTTATCATAGAGTTTATCCCAGGGAGGTAGCTTGATGTAGTAGAAAGAAGCACTCAGTAGATATTCAAATAGAAGAAAGGACTTGGAGAAGAAAGGAGGAGGGAAAGCAAGATGGAAGGAAGGATGGATGGCAGGAAGGAAGGAGGGAGGGATGAGGGGAGGTAGGTGGTGGGCATTAAAACTGAATATTTAAATCCCAGCTCTGACTCTTTAGTTAGGTTAACTCTGACAAGTTATTTAACCTCTCTGAACCTTATTCTTTTCATCTGGACATGGGGCAGTACCTTTCAGGGTGATTGTGGGAATTAAAAATTACTTTTATAAAATGCCTGGTAAATAAGTGCTTATTAACTCATTTCTAGTAATTTTTGTATTTAGGTAAATGGTCATGCTGCTACCACTTATCAGTGTCACCAAATTGTATATAGCACTATTTTATACATTATTCTTACATAGTTATATGCAACAAACTATATACATCATAAAGATACGGTTTTTACAGTATAGTGATGGATTTTGAAAGAAATTTGGCATTTTGAAAAATAAGTAATATACCTAAAGAATGCATGCTTCTCAGTGTTCTATTGGATGCAAATATGTCTCAGAAAATCTAAATGAAAACACTAACACCTTTACCTGTATCTGAGGGAAGTAACACGCTTCAAACACCTGAACACCATTTAAATTACAACATGCACCTGAAGACATAATGCTCTCCTCCACTTTTCCTTTGTAATTAAGGTGCTTTTGGAGTTATAACTGGGAGTGACTTTCTCTCAAATGGTGTCAGACATGGAGGGAATAAAGATTAAGAAGAAATACTCACAGATAGGATCTGGTCTCCTCTCTGGAGCTCCCCACTCAGGTCTGCTGGTCCACCAGCCAGAATGAAGGATACAAAAATACCTTCTCCATCTTCCCCGCCCACGATGTTGAAGCCCAGGCCAGTGGAGCCTTTGTGCAGGACCACCTTGCGCGGCTCCCTGTAGAAACAAGTGGAGAGCACAGTTCATAGGGTGGCCCACTCAAGATTTACATTGCTTTTACTTTCGCCAGGATATATGATACCAGCAATTCATTACCTGTGAAAATGGCTTCCCCAATTATGATAAATTTGCATATCAAAAGATGCTAATATCAGGGCAGATGTCTGAACTCCTCACTGAAACAAATGCCAAAATACCATGCAAATTTATTCCTTAATTCCAAAACATTTACTTAAACTAGACTTACAAGTTTCCTTTGTTTAAAACATCTGTTCTTGTAATGAGCACTAGAGTAGTATTCAGTAGGATGGATGTATCCAAAAAGAGGGAGAGAATTTGGGGGACAAGAGACTAGACTGAATAGGTCAGACCATGAAAGATCTTACATGCCAGCCTGTGGGTTTGTTGTCTGTTTGATTGTTAATTAAAATTTACTCTGTAGGCAGTGGGGACTCACTGGAAGATTCTGAGGCACGAAGAATATTTAAATCCATTTTAGGAAGATTAACAAATGACCATAATAGGACTGATGGAGTTGGAAGCGCAGATATGACGTGAGACAGGAAAACCAGTGAGGATGTTGTCCAAGTAATCCACGTTTGAGGAAGTGACAGCCTGCCCAAAAGTGATGGCAGTGATAATGAAAAGAAAGGGTAACATGAGAGAGCTAATTTGAAGGGAGGAACAGAGGGTCCAGAGATTGATTCAGGTATTGGAGGAGGAAGGAAGAACATCTAAGTAATTGGCAAAAGGGGGGTAGGTGGGTCATGAGGATGAGTATGATTTTGAAATGCTCAGTTCCAGGTACTAGTGGGACATCTTTGTGGAGATGTGCAGAAGCAGTTAGAGACAAAGGATAGGAATTTAGGTTCTCAGAGGGGACTGCAAATTCAGATTTGACGGTCATCAATAAAAGGATGAGAGATGAAATCTTAAGGCAACAGTTCATTGAGTTTGTGTAGAAGCTGGAGAAATATGGAATGTAGCATTGCAAAGGATCTTAGAAGTCATCTAGTTGAATTTTCTCTATCAGTAGTTTCAAAAAATGTATTCTGCAAGCCTTAGGTTTGACCGAGGTGCTTTTTGTATCACCCACCCTCCTCTCCCAGATATCTCAGTTCCAATCATTAAAGGTTCCTCTTCTGTTTTCCTGCTCTTAATGATGTAAGAATGGCAAAGAGCCATCCAATATATTTTTATACTAATGATTACACAGATTTTGTTATTTGCTATCACATTTCCTTGCACAAAGAGATGCATTATATCTATATTTAACCTTATTATGAGGAAGGATTTACAATGCACATCAGAGCTTGGACTATAAGTAATATGTAATAATGCTATGTATTAAGACTTAATTCATTTTCTTCTGCAAATACTTTGTAAGCACCTACTATGTCAGGAACTGTTCCAGCTACTCGGAAAGTTTGTAAGCAAAACAAAAATCCCTACTATTATAAGCATACATTCTGATGGGGGTAGACCACTAAAAAGAAATAGATGCAATAAATAAGTTTGTTATATAGCGTGTTAGAAAGCAATAAATATTTTAAGAAAAAGAAAAAGCAGAGCAGTGTAAAAAGGATCGGTGCTTTCAGGGATGGGCCTGGGCAGGATTTATTGAGAAGGTGACAGTTGAGGAAAGACTGAAGGGGTGAGAAAACTAGTCATATGATATCTGAAGGAAACATTCCAGCCAGAAAGAATAGAGGCCCTAAGGTGGGAGGGTGCCTGGTGTCGCCAAGGAAGAGCTAGGAGGCCAGTGTGGCTGAATGAGTGAACAAGGGAATGAGAATGGTAAAAGATGAACTCAGTGTACTCGTTTTCTATTAATGAGTAGCAAATTGCCACAAACTTAGTAGTTTAAACTACAACACCCACTATTATCTCACAGTTCTGTAGGTCAGAAGTCTGGGTGGGCTTGTCTAGGTTGTCTGCCTAGGATTTCTTAAGGTTGGTATCAAGGTGTCAGCCAGGCCAAACTTTATTGGGAAGCTCTGGGGAAAAATCCAGGTCCATATTTAGTTAGGTTGTTGGCAGAATTCAGTTTCTTGTGTTTGTAGGACTGTATTACATATATTTTATCATAAGGAATTGGCTCATGCAGTCATGAATGCTGAGAAGTTCCAGGATCTATAGTTGGCAAACTGGAGACCCAGGAGGGCCAATGGTATAACTTCTAGCTAAAGTTTGAGTCCAAAGTTAGCAGAAGACCCATGACCCAGCTCAAAGAAAGAAAGAAAGAGCAGGTTCTCTCTTACCCAACCTTTGGTTTTATTCAGGCCTTGGATGGGTTGGATGGGGCTACCCATACGAGAGAGGACAATCAGCTTTACTCAGTACACTAATTCAAATGTTAGTCTCATCCAGAAAGTTCCTCACAGACATACCTAGAATAATGTTTAACTAACTATCTGGGCACCCTGTGGCCCAGTCAAGTTGACATACAAAATTAACCATTAGTCTTAACAAAGACTGAGGTCCCTGTTTTCTTGCTGGCTGCCAGTTGGAGGTCTCTCTCATCTTCTAGAGGCCACGCATTTTCCTTCCCATGTGGCCCTCTCTATCTTCAAGCCAGAAATGGTACATTTAATCCTTTTCATATCTGGAATCTCTCTGTCTTGTTCTTCTGCAATTAGCTGGATTTAACTCTCTGCTTTTCAAAGGGTCATGTGATTAGGTTAGGCCCACCCAGATAATTCTTCACCTTAAGATCAACTGATTAGTAATATTAATTACATTTGCAAAATCCCTTTTCCATGTATGGTAACTTAACTGTAGGAGTAACACCAGGAGGTGGAGATCATGGGGCCATTTCATAATTTTGCCTACAACAGGCAGAGAGGCAACAGGGGATAAATCCTGAAGGGCCTTGTAGACCATTTTAAAACTTTAACTTTTACTCTGAGAGAAATGGGGATCCACTGAGAAGAAGAATTACTTGATCTGATTTACTTTTTTTTTTTGATTTACATTTTTAAGTGATTACTTTGGTATAAAATAGATTTGAGGGGCAAAGTTTAAAGAAGTGAGACCAGTTAGGTGGCTATTGCTATATTTAGGCAAAATATAATAGTCCCTTGGACCAGGGTGGTATTAGAGGAAGTGGAGAACAGTGGATACATTTCCATCTATTTTCTTTTCCTGTTCAGACTGAGTAATTCCCGTTTTTCTATCTTCAGATTCACTGATTCTTTCTTTTGTCATATTTATTCTGCTATTGAGCCCATTCAGTGAGTTTTAAAATTTTGTTTATTTTATTTTAAAGCTTTAACATTCTATTTGGTTTTTCTTTATATCTTTTATCCCTTTGCTGAGGCTTTCTTTTTTAAAAAAAATTTATTTCAAGTGTGTTTGCAATTGCTCACTGAAGCATGCTGGCTACTTTAAAATCCTTGACAGATAATTCCAACATCTGTGTTATCTCAGTGTTTGTATCTGTTGATTGTTTTTTCTCATCCAAGTTGAGATTTTCCTAGTTTTTTGTATGAGAAGCAATTTTTTTATTGTATACTGGACATTTTGGCTGTTATGTTGTGAGGCACTGGGTCCTTTCTAATCTTAGTCTTTTCCGCATAGTGGATTGGTTTAGGTGTAGCATGTAGATCCAAGTGAGATGAATATTCAGCTCCCTATTTGGCCCTGGTGACACCAGGGAGGAGAGAAAGTGGGGTACCAGCTAACATTTGCCTTATTCTACCTGCCTGTCACTTGGTGGGGGTAGAGGCTCAGGTCCCATTGGACCCACTGACACCAGTGGTGGAGAGAAAGTAGCATGTTGACTAGCACCACCTTGAACCACCTTGTTTTGCCTCTTTGCCTCTGGGTGGGGCTAGAAGTTCAGCCCCCCACTGAGTCCCACTGACACTACCCTGGTAGGTAAAGTGGTTTGCCACTGAGTGCTGCTTCCTTCTTCCTCCTTCTATCTGTTGCCACTGCCAGGGGGTGGAAGTCCAGCTTCCAGCTGGTCCCTGCCAATACCAGGAGTAGGGGAATAGAATGCTAACCTCATTCCAGCTTGTTGCTGCTGGGTAAAGATGTAACTTCAGCTTTCCACTGAAAGTGGAGTCTCAACCAGCTACACCTCATACCATCTTATTCTGCCTTTTTGCTGCAGAGTGGGGATGGAAGTTCAGCTCTTGTTTGGACCACTGACACCAGCCCAGTGGAGGAAATGAAGGGCCATCTCATAATTGCTTCTCCTAACTGTCTCTGGTGGGGTCAGAAATCGAGCTATCTGCATGGTCTACTGGTACCACAATGGTGAGTGGACAGTTTTTTCTTTGGTATTTGGCTAGAAGTAGGGCCAGTATTACTAAAATGTTCCCAGTTCTATTCGTCTACCCTTTACCCAGTCCTTTGGTTACAGGGAGCAGGCTTTTCTTGAGGCTCCTTTATCTGTGCCTGTTGGTGGTTTCAGGGTATCGGCTTCTCTACTGCCCCATCCAGGCTATATGGGAAGCAGAAAGGAAATCCAGATAACTCACATCAGTGTCATTCCTCTCCAAGCCAGTCTGACTTCTTTCCAACTTGTTAGAGTGTTGCTATGTTTATCATGTCTAAAGTTGGTTTTGCTTTTATAACAAGAGGGAGGATTAGAGAAGAATCGGGATACTCTATTTTTGCTGATACTGGAAGTCCAGGTTCTAGATACATTTGTGAAGGTAGGGGCCAAGAGGATTTTTGACAAAAAAAGTTATTATAAAAATATCCTTCTTCCCCCAATATAAAACACACACTCTTAGTGGGACCAATGACATTCAAGCTACAGATAATAAACAGAGGGAAGGAAGGGGGCTATTATGACTCTTTATCTATACATTAAATATTGTGCTTGATGCTTTCTGTGCATCATTCCATCTATTCCTCAAAACAGTGTAATGAAGGATGTATACTGATGTCTGCAACTACTTTGAAACCGATCCTAAAGGGAAGGTGGATTGATGACTGGATAGATTGAATAGACCAAGTATAGTAAAATGTTAAAAGCAGAATCTAGATGGCAAGTATATGGAGGTCCATTATAACATTCTTTAAATTTCTTTATATTTGAAAAATTTTATAACAAAATATTGTGAAAAGTAAACAACCTGATGAAGAAATTATTTTGACAACTTTTTAGATTAGTGAAATAAGACTGCCTGCCCAAGTTTTTACTGAGTTTAGTAAGTAGCAAAGGCAGAATTAAGACACATTTTCTGTTTCAAAATCTCAGAGTACGATATATTCCAGAGATTGTCAATTGATAAGTTGGAGGCTTAATCTGACCCACAGTGTTTACAAATGTTTGAATTAGTTGCTCATATTTAAAATTAGGAAAATTTGCATAAAATGTGGATTTATGGCTTTACATGAAAAAACTCAGACATTCTGTGAATACTGGCTCTTAATCTCATTGCATAGCAACAGTTGTCTAGAAAATGGCCCTCTTTAGATGGGGCATTCATTCTCTAGCTTGCCTTGCATTCTCTAGTCTTACCTTTCCCTCACGTTTCTCAGACAAAAATCTATAAGTTGCATCATATTTGCACTTCTTGCAAAGTTAAGAGGAAAGTATTGTACTCAAGGTTCTATCAAAAATGAGAAAATGAAAACTTTATGGAGGGAGCCTGATATTTTAATAGAAAAATGGGAGAGAACAAAATTTCTTTGGAAGTAAGGTTTATCCTTACATGTTTAATATGCAAAATGCTCTCTGCAGAAAGAATACAGCTTTAAAGATTATTATGGAACATCAGACCCCATTACATATCTATGTAACCCATGCAGGGGCATTTTGTTAGTGACCCTTTGCATAAAGCACATCATTCTTAAGTGATGGTAGTTGTTATTTATTTTCCTTGGACAAGTCTTTTAAACCAAATTACTTGGAAACTTCTCAACTCTTGAGATTTAAATGTCTTTTTAAAAATAGAATTTTATATCAAAGTAAATTAGGATGTTTAATAAAAGGGAGAAATGCAAAGAAATAAATCTGTAAGATGGTATGCAAATAAAATGTCCGAAGCACACTCCAAATGATGTACTTTTTCTAATTTAAACTTCTTATACTGATAACCCATTACATTATATGGAAGATTTTAAAGAGTTTTCATGTAAAGATGAAACAAACAAGTGAAGATAACAAAACAGAAACAGACTCACAGATATAGAGAGCAAACTAGTGGTTACCAGTGGGGAGAGGGAAGCGGGGGGTGGGGGTGGTGGAAAATAGGAATATGGGATTAAGAGATACAAACTACTATGTAGAAAATAAACAAGCTACGAGGATATATTGTACAGCACAGGGAATATAGCCAATATTTTATAAAAAACTTTAAATGGAATATAATCTATAAAAACATCGGATAACTATGTTGTATACCTGAAACTAATAAAATACTGTAAATCAACTATACGTCAATAAAAAAATAAAAAAAACTGTTTTAATGTATATTTTTCTTGTCAGAGGATCAAAACCCTGTGGAAAATTAGAAGTTCTACTTTTTTTATTTTAATTTTTATTTTATATTGGAGTATAGTTGATTTACATTGTTTTGTTATTATAGGTGTACAGCTAAAGGATTCAGTTATACATATAATCCATTCTTTTTCAGATTCTTTTCCCACATAGATTATTACAGAATATTGAGTAGAGTTCCTTGTGTTATACAGTAGGTCCTTGCTGATTATCTGTTTTATGTATAATAGCGTGAGAAGTTCTGTTTTTCTGATGCTTAGGTAAGTCAACTTGTTTAAGGTAGTTGTTAAGCTAGCTTATTGTTCACACAGCTAGTAAACATCAGAGCTAGTCTTCTTTTTCAAGACAAATTTTTTTCTTCCAGTTTAATTGCGGTATAATTGGCATACAATACTGTATAAGTTTAAGGTGTGCACCACAATGATTTGACTCGCATACCTCATGAAGTGATTATCACAATAAGTTTAGTAAACATCCATCATCTTATATAGATACCAAATTAAAGAAATAAAAAATATTTTTTCCTTGCAATAAGAACTCTTAGGATTCAGTCTCTTAACAACCTTCATATATAACATACAGCAGTGTTAATTATCATGTTGAACATTAGATCCCTAGTACTTATTTATCTTATAACTGGAAGTTTGTACCTTTTGACTGTCTTCATTCAGTTCCCCCTCCTTCCCACCCTTTACCTCTGATAACCACAAATCTGATCTCTTTTTCTATGACTGAGACTTTTTTTTTACATCTTTATTGGAGTATAATTGCTTTACAATGGTGTGTTAGTCTCTGCTTCATAACAAGGTGAATCAGCTATACATATACATACGTCCCCATATCTCCTCCCTCTTGTATCTCCCTCCCACCCTCCCTATCCCACCCCTCTAGGTGGTCACAAAGCACGGAGCTGATCTCCCTGTGCTATGCGGCTGCTTCCCACTAGCTATCTATTTTACGTTTGGTAGTGTATATATATCAATGCCACTCTCTCACTTCATCCCCGCTTCCCCTTCCCTTTCCCCGTGTCCTCAAGTCCATTCTCTACATCTGAGTCTTTATTCCTGTCCTGCCCGAAGGTTCTTCAGAATCTTTTTTTTTCTTTTTTTAGATTCCATATATATGTGTTAGCATACGGTATTTGTTTTTCTCTTTCTGACTTACTTCACGCTGTATGACAGACTCTAGGTCCATCCACCTCACTACAAATAACTCAATTTCGTTTCTTTTTATGGCTGAGTAATATTCCATTGTATATATGTACCACCTCTTCTTTATCCATTCATCTGTAGATGGACACTTAGGTTGCTTTCATGTCCTGGCTATAAATACAGCTGCAATGAACATTGTGGTACATGACTCTTTTTGAATTATGGTTTTCTCAGGGTATATGCCCAGTAGTGGGACTGCTGGGTCGTATTGTAGTTCTCTTTTTCTGAGACAGTTTTTTAAGCGCAGTTTAGGTTCAAACAAAATTAGGAGGAAGGTACAGAGATTTTCCATAAGCATCCTGCCGCCACACATGCATAGCCTTCCTCACTCTCAATATCCCCCACCAGAGGGCTACGTTTGTTACATTTGATGAACCTACACTGACACATCCTTATCACTCAAAGTCCATGGTTTACATTAGGCTTCACTCTTGGTGCTGTCCGTTCTGTGGCTTTGCACAAATGTATAATGACATGTATCCATCATTACAGTATCATACAAAGTAGTTTCACTGACCTTAAAATCCCCTGTGTTCCACCTATTCATCCCACTCTCCACACAACCTCTGGCAATATTGATCTCTGTACTGTCTCCATAGTTTTGCCTTTTCTAGAATGTCACATGGTTGGAATCCTACAGTATGTAGCCTTTTCAGATTGGCTTCTTTCACTTGGTAATAGGCATTTAAGATTCCTCCGTGTCTTTTCACGGCTTGATAGCTCATTTCTTTTGAGTGCTGAATAATGGTCCATGGTCTGGCTATACCACAGTTTATTGATTCAGTCACCTACTGAAGGGCATCTTGGTTTCTTCCAAGTTTTGGCAATTATAAATACAGCTGCTGTAAACATCCATGTGCAAGTTTTTGTGTGGACATACATTTTCAGTTCATTTGGGTAAATACTAGAAGCATGATGGCTGGATCATACAGTAAGAGTATGTTTAATTTTGTGAGAAACTGCTAAACTGTCTTCCAAAGTGGCTGCACTATTTTGCATTCTCGGCAGCAATGAATGAGAATTCTTCACCAGCATTTGGTGTTGATGGTGTTCTAGATTTTTGCTAAATAATGGGTATGTATTGGTATCTCATTGTTTTGATAGAGCCAGTCAATTTACTACAAGTTAAGTGTTTTGTCCATTAAATGGAGAGAGAACTTACACAATGGAAATTTAAAACACTAAACTAAAATATACTTGTATAAGCCAGAGGAGGACCTGAATTTTAAAAAGGTATCACAGTATATTTACAGAGTATAGTTTCCAGAATTATTGACACTCAAAGATTCACTTTAACTGCCCTTGGCTTCTATCATTTGGACCACAAACTTCAGTCCTTCATTATACGTTGCCTTGCACTCTGCTCTCTCTGAACGTCATGGTTTCCACGCAACCTCTCCATTCTCTCTAGTTCAGGCTTGGACTTTTAGGATAGTCTCCTAATTTGAAGATTCTTTGATTCTAGTTTCAATGTTCCAAACACATTCTTTCCACTAGAATGACACCTGATTCTCTTAGTTCCCTGCTTAATTGGCTCCAGCCATCCTATGCTCCAGTCATAACAAACTCCTGTGCTTCCTTGAGTTTGACATGTTGCTTCATATCTCCATTTCTTGGCTCAGGCCATCTCAAAACCCAGTTCAAACTCTCTGACCCTCCAGACACAGGCGATCACTTGCTCCGTGGGTCCACACTGTGTCTTGTACACATAACATTGTAGCATTTATTACATTGTGCAGTGATTGTTTGCTCGTATATCCTTCTTCCTCAGTAGACTGTGAACTCCGGGAGTTCAGGCACCAGCAATTCTCCAGCAGTAGCAGGAACTCAGGAAATAGTTACTGAATGAACGGCTCAACTCCCACAGTGATTTAGACCTCACTTTACCTTCTACTTCAAGTTATAATTTTTTTGCAAATATCTTTCTTTTGTGCTAGATTTTAATTGGGATGGAAAAATCTATACATAAATGAGTGAAGCAGGCTGAGCAGGGACTGTAACAAACTGAGGGTATGTTCCCTCTAAGGGTAGCTTCTGCTCAGCTCTGGACAGGTGTTCCAAGCAGGAACACCGACTAGCATGGCCAGATTCTCCAGTTTCTAAAGACAAGAATCTAGATTTTATGTGAATTTCCAGAATTTTAAGCTGCCAGTGATAAAACATAAATAAAAGTACGGTGCAGGTCACACCCACATGTCTCTGTTGCGGATCAGCTACGGGCTGCCAGCGAGACTCTGTACTGTTCGCAGTTTGGTGGCACATTCGGTGTCTGCTCCATGTTTGTCTTCTCCACGATGCTCAGCGTGGCACTTGGCTCATAGTAATTCTCTGTAACTTTAAGCTGATTTAATATTCCACACTCAGTCCCCTCTCTGTCCTTCCAAGTTGTCTCATGCTGAAATATCCTATGTATATGTATCTTATATTTCCCTTTTGTCTTAACTTTTCCTTTTATATTAGACTTGCTCACGGTCTACCTTCGTCATGATGGCCCATTCCCCCAGATGTGGAGCCACAGCTCTCATTTCTGCATATTTATTGCCTAGGCCAATGACTTCGGGTCTGATGAACATAACGCCTTGTATTTCCATGAGCTTCTCTGTGCATGAGGGCATTGTGGCCTCCAGAGAGATTATAATCTATTGAAGGTGTGGTGTCGTGGTTTATATTTCTAGGTATCCCCGGTATACCTAGAAGAATGCTCAATAAACACCTGATGATTGAATAAATGAGCACACACCGCCAATTTATAAAGAAGTGAATACTTTTCATACTAAAGTAATTGGAGCTCTAATTTTCTTGTCATTCATCAGCTAGAGTTCGGATGGCCTAGGAACCCATTAGTAGTCATTATTCTACATTATTAAATGTGAACAGTGGAACACAATTCTAACTCTTGTTCCTCATTCGGGATTGAGCTCAAGAATCATGATCTTCTAGGAACTGTCCCTGACACTCTCTTCAACCTCCCCATTCGAGGCTGTGATGGGCGCCTCCCCTAGCATTTCCTCCACGTATCTATCATAATGCTTATGACACTGAGTTGGCAGACTGTCTCCCTCTCCAGCTAGAATGATCAGCTTGAGAGCAGGGAACATGTCATTTGATTTTTGTCCCCCATACCTGGTACATACTAGGTGCTGTCTACTAATTTCAGCTTTCATATTAGATTTTAAATTGGAATCTATAGTAAAGATGGAACCTGGTTACTCATAATAGCTATATCTATATTAAAAAAAAAAACTTACCTATCCACTTAAAAGTATTTATTTTATTTATGTATCTAAACTTTCAATAAACAAACATCTGTGGAGTACCGACATTGTGTCAGGCACTGTGAATACAAACATGAAAGAGCCTGGGGTGGGAGGAGCCACGTGTAAACAAACAGTTGTAAGAGCCCAGGAACGGGACAAGTGCTTGGTCAGGAACATGTGCACAGTAAGCTAAAGTAGCCAAGGGCAAAGAGGGACCAGTCTTCTTCTAAAAAGGTTTTGTCTTTTTATCATCACCTGGATGAGATGTGCTACATTCACTTGTGCAGTTTTATTTTTCTTGGAATGTGATATAAAAAGCCTTTTAATTATAAACACCTTTGGATGCTGAACAGCTGGGGAGATGCCCGCCTGACTTGCTCCCAGCTGTGGCTGAGCAGTAGCAGCATCGTCTTGTGTAGCTGGAGTCTCAGAGGATGCTCTCAGCCAGCTGGGATGTTTTCATGCAGAGGGAAGCAGGGTGCTATGGGCTAATTTCTTCTCCTTAAACCAGATGGCTTAAGAGGGTACAGGATTAAAAAAAAAAAAAAAAGCGGTGACTACTTAAACCTGAAGGCTTTCTCATGGCCAGTAGTAGGATGTTCCTTGAGCTTTGAACATCTGAGGTGTGTGAAGTCACTCCAGTCAACTCCCAAAATATCCACCATAGTGAGAGGCTGTGTGGTGCAGTGGGAAGTAAGCTGTGAAAATGTTTCCAGTCATCTTTCTAATAAAATACGTATCTGACCATATTACTCCTTTGCTCAAAAGCCTTCCCGGGATCTGTATGCCTTCAGGATAAAGCCTAAACTTAAGCATGATATTCAAAGTTCCCCATCATTTGACCTTCAACTGCCTCTCTAATGCTTAACTCCACCATGCTTCCTTGCACCCCGTGCTCCAGCCTTGCACCCCAGTTCCAACTCTCCAGGTGAGAGTTGTTCCTCACACCAGGTTGTTCCATGTCTTATTGTCTGTGTCCAGACTGTTCTCCAGCACTGGGCTGTTCTCTTTGGCTAGAAAGATGCCTTCTCCTGCATCCTCATCTGTATAATGAACTTCTACTTCCACTTGGCCTTCAAGACTGAGGCCTGGTGCTGTCTCCTCTCTGTTTCCTTATCCCCCCTTGCCTCTAGAAAAACTGACCACTTCTCCTTTTTTGAAACCACATTAGTTTTCATTGATCGTACCACTATTGTTACCTTTACTGTCCTGAAACTACTTTGCTTACTTATCTATTCTGTGAATGTGTATGGTCCTGAAGGATAAAGACCATGGTTTATTTGTTTTTGTAATGTTGGGAACTAGTATGGACTGAGCCTGTAAGATAGACACACACACACACACACACACACACACAAAATATATTGCATGAACAAAGAAAAAACAAGTGAGGGGTAGGATGAAATGATATTGAATTCTAGTTTCACCTCTCTAGGGATGTGGGAGAACTTGGGCATGCCTTCTGTGGGGCAGGTTCCTTGCTTGAGTAGTAACCTGGCAGGAAATAATGTTTGCGTCAAGGAGGAGTGATAAAATTCAGAGTAGGCAATGCGCTAGAAACCTCTAGAAAAGAGAAAAGTATTAAAGAAAAGTATACATTGAGATCCTATTTCCAGCCATTTGGCAGATTGGATGTCCTAAAAACCCCTCTCATTACAAAGCAGCTAAAAATTCTGAATAGAATGCTTATAAAATAGTTTTAAATGACTGGCAAAGCTTGCAAGTAAGAGAAATCCTTAGAGGCCAAAAACAAAGGGCTACAAGTTCAGAGAAGAAGGCAAGTACTGAGACGAGCAGTGGACTGAACAGCTTTTGCAGGTTTCCAGTGTCCAGAGTTGATTGCTGCCTGGAGGGTAGGACTGTGTGGGCCCTGAGGTGGGCGTTAGATCAGAGACCCTTGCAAAGAATCAGGACCCTGAAAGGCTATACCCTAAACAAAAGGATAAGGCACAAAATATTAGCTCCTCAACGATGTCAGGGATACATATCTGACCTCACCTTGGCTCAAAGGGCCTGTTTTTTCAAGGCATGTTAATCAAGGCATGTTTGAATGTGGAAGAAGTTGTACTTTAGGAATAGAGTTCACAAAACTGAATAAATTGGGAGAAGAAGAGAGGGAGAGTCTTCCTGTGTGCTAGGAGAAGGACCTCGGCAATGTAGCTCCAGCGTTATGGGGCAGAGGCACCCTCCAGCTCTGGCTCCAGGTTGCTGATGTAAATGTGCTGGGATGGTGCAGCCAGGTTACCCCCTGGCTGGTGGGGCTAACCCACAAGATGGGCTCATCTGGCCATCTAGCTCATCAGCAGCCATTAAGGTCATCTGGCTGGCTGATTTCCTTCTCTAAGAGTTCAGGCTCACCAAGCCACATGCTCATTAAAATATGTCTTTCCATAGTGTTTTTCCTAATAGGAGTGAATGTGCTAGACAGCACGTTCTGGTATCTTGAGCAGATCCATTTCTTATTGTACATTCATAACTTGGCATTATGGCGTATAAGCTTGATCACCCCTGGATACACTGACAAAAATTGAGTTTCAGAGCACGTAGACGTTAAGTCTCAGATTTACTATCGTGATAATCCAGTAAGGGACTGTTACCCTCTGAGGTCATGCGTAAAGAGCCAGCTAGTTTCCCCAAGCCCTCTCTTCTTTATTTCTCTATAAATGCAACTGTATTCATGTGAGCAATGTTGTTAAGGAAAAAATAGTGATGAGGATGAAAGAGACTTTTCAGCAGCATGGGAAGAAGTGTATTAGCCTAAGTGTGAAGAGGGGGGCATAGTGAAGGTGACGGCTTGGAGGTCAACCACACAAGGCTTCAAAGCTGCTGGCTGATTAGGACTGATGTCTTATATATAAATGATCTAGCTCCTCAGAAGACTGTAGTGCAGTGTATGCCTCATTCAAGTAATTAGTTAATTTGGTTAACTAGTCAATCAGTTAAGCAGATTACTGGACATCATATAGATACACAAAGATAAAGGGGTTTTGTTGAACTGCTATTATGAGGACGTGATATTAAGATAACACACAAGAATTCTGGCATTAAAGAGGAGGACCTATGCTCTAGACTTTCTGCAGCAGAGGGTAGGCTGACTTCAGCAAAATAGTTACCACACAGATATTGAGTATATACTAAATAAATATACTGTGGTTGGTACTGTGTGAGATAAAAAGAATTTTATTGGATGGGGATAGTATGGTATGCTGTGATACTGGGAAAAACTATATGGGCTTGGGGCTAGATAGATGGAGGGTTGAAGGCAGTCCTATCAATTAACAGCTGATCACCTTGGTGGAACTTTTTGTTGTCTTATTTTCTCAGCTGTAAATTTTGAACAATAATATCTATTTTATGGCAGTTTAAGGATGAATTTAAATATATATTAGGATCACACAGCAAGTGCTCAGTAAATGCTAACTCACTTCTTTTCCCAGGGAGTTACCATTTCTGGAAGCAGATATACATAAAATAATAAATCAACAATGCAAGGCCACATATGTTAAGTATCAACTGAGTATTGTGGATAATGAGAAATCTCCTCATTAAAGAAAAAATGATTAAGTCATGGAGAAGATAGACTCTGCACTAGACCTTGATGGATGGGTAGAAACTAATTAAGTGGAAAGGAAAGTAGATGGTATTTCAGTACATGGCATGAGCCCGGGGCCAGAGGGGAGCATATGCAAGATGTGCTTGGAGAACAGGGAGGACACAGCTTGAATGGAGTGTAGGATCTGTGTCAAGGAAAACTAGAAGACTGAGGCAGATTGTGAAGGAACATGGATGCCAGGCTAAGGAATTCAGATTTTATACAGGATAAGCGAAGGCATTGAATATTTCTTTACTCAGCAGAGACTCTGTGGACGCAGTAACTGCTCTTGGTAAGTCTCAAATGTTTATGTTATGTTATGCTGTGTCTACAACCTCCCAAGATTGCCTGCAAGGAGCTTAACTGAACATTCTAAAGGTCTCTAAAAATAATCTGGCTTGCAAAGTGAGGGACTTTGTTTGAGGCTGTAACATACGGCCTTGGATTTAATTGCCAGCATCTAGTGTGTATTCTTTGTAAAACTCTCTCTTAGCTCTCTTCTCTGGAGAAAAAATCGTGGAATTAGTTACACATCTGAGATCCCTATATAATATTAATATCCTTGATAAAAGGAATCAAACAGACCAATGAAATAATTTTCTTCCCACAAACATAAATCAGCTATAGGTTAGTTTCAATCTAATCTTTTTTTAAAAAATATTAATGTATTTTTATGAATTTCTATTTATTTATTTATTTATTTTTGGCTGTGTTGGGTCTTCGTTTCTGTGCGAGGGCTTTCTCCAGTTGTGGCAAGCAGCGGCCACTCTTCATCGCGGTGCGCGGGCCTCTCACTATCGTGGCCTCTCTTGTTGCGGAGCACAGGCTCCAGACGCACAGGCTCAGTAGTTGTGGCTCACGGGCCTAGTTGCTCCGCAGCATATGGGATCTTCCCAGACCAGGGCTCGAACCTGTGTCCCCTGCATTGGCAGGCAGATTCTCAACCACTGCGCCACCAGGGAAGCCCTCTAATCTTGGTTAGCTTGAAATATTTGGAGTTTTTCCTTATTCATATATCAAATATAATAATGTAATAACCATGTTACTCAATTTGCTTTTGTCTGAATTTATCAAAAAGACAAACAAGGAAGCAAATTTTGCTCTCACATATGCTCTCACTTTTCATATTCATACCTTCTAATCATCATCTCATCTCCAAAGTAAAAGAAAATAAATTACTCCTCTTGTTTTCCTTTATTTCATAATATTTTTGCAGAAAACTTTCCTGTTAAGTTGTATATACCAGCCATGATGACAGGTATTTGCTTCTGCTTCCTGTTGCACTTTGATTTTTAAAGAGCAGTTACTTACAAAAGGAGTACTTTTAGCAATTCTGTTAAATAAAAGAAAACCATAACCATTGTACAGAGTTAATTTTTATAGTTGCGCCATTTGCCCATAAGCTTTCATGACTGGTGAAATATTGTTTAAAAACATTTTGAAAGCTGGGGTATAAGCAAAAGTAATATTTTATAAACAGATTAGAAAAATCATTCTGCATATTTTCCTTAAAGGCAAAGCACATTTTAGGAAAGATTTTTATTTTTTTAACATCTTTTTTAAAAAAATTAATGTATTTTTTTATACAACAGGTTCTTGTTATCCATTTTATACACATCAGTGTATACATGTCAATCTCAGTCTCCCAGTTCATCCCACCCCACCCCCCGCCCCCGCTTTCCCCCCTTGGTGTCCATACGTTTGTTCTCTACTTCTGTGTCTCAATTTCTGCCCTGCAAACCAGTTCATCTGTACCATTTTTCTGGATTCCACATCTATGTGATAATATACAATATTTGTTTTTCTCTTTCTGACTTACTTCACTCTGTATGACAGTCTCTACAAATGACCCAATTTCATTCCTTTTTATGGCTGAGTAATATTCCATTGTATATATGTACCACATCTTCCTTATCCATTCGTCTGTCATGGGCATTTAGGTTGCTTCCATGACCTGGCTGTTGTAAATAGTGCTGCAGTGAACATTGGGGTGCATGTGTCTTTTTGAATTATGGTTTTCTCTGGGTATATGCTCAGTAGTGGGATTGCTTGGTCGTATGGTAGTTCTATTTTTAGTTTTTTAAGGAACCTCCATACTGTTCTCCATAGTGGCTGTATCAATTTACATTCCCATCAACAGTGCAAGAGGGTTCCCTTTTCTCCACACCCTCTATAGCATTTGTTGTTTGTAAATTTTCTGATAATGCCCATTCTAACAGGTGTGAGGTGATACCTCACTGTATTTTTTTTTTTTTTTTTGCGGTATGCGGGCCCCTCCCATTGCGGAGCACAGGATCAGTGGCCATGGCTCACGGGCCCAGCCGCTCCGCAGCATGTGGGATCCTCCCGGACCGGGGCACAAACCCGTATCCCCTGCATTGGCAGGGGGACTCTCAACCACTGCGCCACCAGGGAAGCCCCTCACTGTAGTTTTGATTTGCATTTCTCTAATAATTAGTGATGTTGAGCAGCTTTTCATATGCTTCTTGGCTATCTGTATGTCTTCTTTGGAGAAATGTCTATTTAGGTCTTCTGCCCATTTTTGGATTGAGGTGTTTATTTTTTTTAATATTGAGCTGCATGAGGTGTTTATATATTTTGGAGATTAATCCTTTGTCTGCTGATTCATTTGCAAATATTTTCTCCCATTCTGTGGGTTGTCTTTTCGTCTTGTTTATGGTTTTCTTTGCTGTGCAAAAGCTTTGAAGTTTCATTAGGTCCCATTAGTTGATTTTTGTTTTTATTTCCATTTCTCTACGAGGTGGGTCATAAAAGATCTTTCTGTGATTTATGTCACAGAGTGTTCTGTCTACATTTTCCTCTAAGAGTTTTATAGTATCTGGCCTTACATTTAGGTCTTTAATCCATTTTGAGTTTATTTTTGTGTGTGGTGTTAGGGAGTGTTCTAATTTCATTCTTTTACATGTAGCTGTCCAGTTTTCCCAGCACCACTTATTGAAGAGGCTGTCTTTTCTCCACTGTATATTCTTGCCTCCTTTATCAAAGATTAGTTGACCATAGGTGTGTGGGTTTACCTCTGGACTTTCTGTCCTCTTCCATTGATCTATATTTCTGTTTTTGTGCCGGTACCATATTGTCTTGATTACTGTAGCTTTGTAGTATAGTCTGAAGTCAGGGAGTCTGATTCCTCCAGCTCTGTTTTTTTCCCTTAAGACTGCTTTGGGTATTCGGGATCTTCTTTATTTCCATACAAATTGGGAAATTTTTTGTTCTAGCTCTGTGAAAAATGCCATTGGTAGTTTTTTTTTTTTTTTTTTTTTGACTGTGTTGGGTCTTCTTTGCTGCGCTCTGGCTTTCTCTAGTTGCAGAGAGCAGGGGCTACTCTTTGTTGTGGTGCACAGGCTTCTCAATGCAGTGGCTTCGCTTGTTGTGGAGCACGGGCTCTAGGCGTGTGGGCTTCAGTAGTTGTGGCACTTGGACTCTAGAGTGCAGGCTCAGTAATTGTGGTGCACGGGTTTACTTGTTCCACAGCATGTGGGATCTTCCTAGACTAGGGCTCGAACCTGTGTCCCCTGCATTGGCAGACAGATTCTTAACCACTGTGCCACCAGGGAAGCCCTGCCATTGGTAGTTTGACAGGGATTACATTGAATCTGTAGATTGCTTTGGGTAGTATAGTCATTTTCATAATGTTGATTCTTCCAGTCCAAGAATATGGTATATCTCTCCATCTGTTTGTATCATCTTTAATTTCTTTCATCAGTGTCTTATAGTTTTCTGCATACAGGTTTTTTGTCTCCTTAGGTAGGTTTATTCCTAGGTTTTTTATTCTTTGTGTTGCATTGGTAAATGGGAGTTCTTCCTTAATTTCTCTTTCAGACTTTTTGTTGTTAGTGTACAGGAATGGAAGAGATTTCTGTGCCTCAATTTTGTATCCTGCAACTTTACCAGATTCATTGATTAGCTCTAGTAGTTTTTTGGTGGCATCTTTAGGATTCTCTATGTATAGTATCATGTCATTTGCAAATAGTGACAGCTTTACTTCTTCTTTTCCAATTTGGATTCCTTGTATTTCTTTTTCTTCTCTGATTGCCATGGCTAAAACTTCTAAAACTATGTTGAATAATAGTGGTGAGAGTGGGTAACCTTGTCTTCTTCCTGATCTTAGAGGAAATGCTTTTAGTTTTTCACCACTGAGAACGATGTTGGCTGTGGGTCTGTCATATATGGCCTTTATTATGTTGAGGTAGGTTCCATCTATGCCTACTTTCTGGAGAGTTTTGATCATAAATCAGTGTTGAATTTTGTCGAAAGTTTTTTCTGCATCTATTGAGATGATCATATGGTTTTTCCCCTTCAGTTTGTTAATATGGTGTATCACATTGATTGATTTGCATATATTGAAGAATCCTTGCATTCCTGGGATAAACCCCACTTGATCATGGTGTATGATCCTTTTAATGTGCTATTGGATTCTGTTTGCTAGTATTTCGTTGAGGATTTTTGCATCTATATACATCAGTGATATTGGCCTGTAGTTTTCTTTCTTTGTGACGTCTTTGTCTCGTTTTGGTATCAGGGTGATGGTGTCCTTGTAGAATGAATTTGGGAGTATTCCTCCCTCTGCTATATTTTGGAAGAGTTTGAGAAGGATAGGTGTTAGCTCTTCTCCAAATGTTTGATAGAATTCACCTGTGAAGCCATCTGGTCCTGGGCTTTTATTTGTTGGAAGATTTTAAATCACTGTTTCAATTTCAATGTTTGTGATTAGTCTGTTTATATTTTCTATTCTTCCTGGTTCAGTCTCGGAAGGTTGTGCTTTTCTAAGAATTTGTCCATTTCTTCCAGGTTATCCATTTTATTGGCATATAGTTGCTTGTAGTAATCTCTCATGGTCCTTTGTATTTCTGCAGTGTCAGTTGTTACTTCTCCTTTTTCATTTCTAATTCTGTTCATTTGAGTGTTCTCCATTTTTTTCTTGATGAGTCTGGCTAGTGGTTTATCAATTTTGTTTATCTTTTCAGAGAACCAGCTTTTATTTTTATTGCTCTTTGCTATTGTTTCCTTCATTTCTTTTTCATTGATTTCTGATCTGATCTTTATGATTTCTTTCCTTCTGCTAACTTTGGGTTTTTTTGTTGTTGTTGTTGTTCTCTTTCTCTAATTGCTTTAGGTGTAAGGTTAGGTTGTTTATTTGAGATTTTTCTTGTTTCTTAAGGTAGGACTGTATTGCTATAAACTTCCCTCTTAGAACTGCTTTTGCTGCATCCCATAGCTTTTGGGTCATCGTGTTTTCATTGTCATTTGTTTGTACTTTATTTTTTGATTTCCTCTTTGATTTCTTAAGTGATCTCTTGGTTATTTTGTAGTGTATTGTTTAGCCTCCATGTGTTTGTATTTTTTACAGTTTTTTTTTCCTGTAATTGATATCTAGTCTCATTGTGCTGTGGTTAGAAAAGATACTTGATATGTTTTTAGTTTTCTTGAATTTACCAAGGCTTGATTTCTGACCCATGTTATGGTCTGTCCTGGAGAATGTTCCACGAGCATTTGAGAAGAAAGTGTATTCTGTTGTTTTTGGATGGAAGGTCGTATAAAAATCCATTAAGTCCATCTTGTCTAATGTGTCATTTAAAGCTTGTGTTTTCTTATTTATTTTCATTTTGGATGATGTGTCCATTGGTGAAAGTGGGGTGTTAAAGTCCCCTATCATCATTTTGTAACTGTTGATTTCCCCTCTTATGGCTGTTGGCATTTGCCTTATGTATTGAGGTGCTCCTGTGTTGGGTGCATAAATATTTAAAATTGTTATATCTTCTTCTTGGATTGATCCTTTGATCATTATATAGTGTCCTTTTTTGTCTCTTATAATAGTTTTTATTTTAAAGTCCATTTTGTCTGATATGAGAGTTGCTACTCCAGCTTTCTTTTGATTTCCACTTGCATTGAATATCTTTTTCTATCTCCTCACTTTCAGTCTGTATGTGTCCTTAGATATGAAGTGGGTCACTTGTAGACAGCATATATACAGGTCTTGTTTGTTTTTTTTTTTTTTGGTGGTACGCGGGTCTCTCACTGTTGTGGCCTCTCCCATTGCGGAGCACAGGCTCTGGACACGCAGGCTCAGCGGGCCTGGCTCACGGGCCTAGCTGCTCCACGGCATGTGGGATCTTCCCAGACCGGGGCACGAACCCGTGTCCCCTGCATCAGCAGGCGGACTCTCAACCACTGCACCACCTGGGAAGCCTGGGTCTTGTTTTTGTATCCATTCAGCTAGTCTGTATTTTGGTTGGAACATTTAATCCATTTACATTTAAGGGAATTATTGATATGTATGTTCCTATTCCCATTTTCTTAATTGTTTTGGGTTTGTTATTGTAGGTTTTTTCCTTCTCTTGTGTTTCCTGCCTAGAAAAGTTCCTTTAGCATTTGTTGTAAAGCCATTTGGTTGTGCTGACTTCTCTTAGCTTTTGCTTGTCTGTAAAGTTTTAATTTCTCCATCAAGTCTGAATGAGATCCTTGCTGGTTAGAGTAATCTTGGTTGTAGGTTTTTCCCTTTCATTGCTTTAAATATATCCTGCCACTCCCTTCTGGCTTGCAGAGTTTCTGCTGAAATATCAGCTGTTAACCTTATAGGGGTTCCCTTGTATATTATTTTTTGCTTTTCCCTTGCTGCTTTTAATATATATATTTTTGTATTTAATTTGTATTTAATTTTTGATAGTTTGATTAATATGTGTCTTGGCGTGTTTCTCATGAAAGATTTTTTTTTTTTTTTTGTGGTACGCGGGCCTCTCACTGTTGCGGAGCACAGGCTCCAGATGCGTAGGTTCAGCAGCCATGGCTCACGGGCCCAGCTGCTCCGCGGCATGTGGGATCTTCCCAGACTGGGGCACGACCCATGTCCCCTGCATCGTCAGGCGGACTCTCAACCACTGCGCCACCAGGGAAACCCCTCAGGAAAGATTTTTACAATTGTCTTTTGAGCTAGTACTCTATGGTATTATGAAATTCCAATTAATTACCAAATGCTCAAACCCTCAGCAGTTAGAATGATATGGGGTGAGTGGTTTGGGTTAATTAAACAAAAATATTTGGATTCAAGTTTTATAGGTCTTATGTTGACTCTAATTTGGATGCATCCATTTTACTGTAGAAGAATTTGAAACCTGTTTCCTAAGTCCTGACTCCAACATTAACCCCCATTGTCTTTGAAAATAGCCTCTTTCCATTTTCCATCTTGTGTGATAGAGTGAGTGGTGAGGACAGCAAACCACAACTGCAGTTACCCCTTCCAACTCTAGCATTATATATATTTGGTTAATGAAAATCAGAAATGGAGTTTCACATTTCTAAAAGCACAATGCCATTTGATTATTTAATACATATTTAGTAGTCACCTTGAGGAGAGTAGAGAGGACAGGAATAGCTTTATTTTTAGTTCCTCTCCAAGTTGACCTCTCTTCAGCTTTATACACTTTTCTCTAGATTAGCACTGCCAACAGAACTTTCAGTGAGAAGGACGTGCTCCTTGTTTGTGTTGTCCAATATGGCAGCCCTTAGCCATATGTGTTATTAAGCACTTGCAATGTGGATAGTGAGACTGAGAAACCTAATTTTTCATTTTATTTAATTCTAAGTAATTTATATTTAAATAGTCACATGAGTCTAATGGCTACTGTAGTGGACAGCATGGTTCTAGAATCTCTTTCTCTCATTAAATTCTTTTTTTTCTCTTACCTCTCTCTCAGTTCCTTCTTAGTCTTCTTGAAGGGCTCCCCATATCTGCTTGATGTTCATAAATGGTGTTTCTAAAAATCGTATCCCTGGCTGCCTTTGATTCTCACTATTTCCCTTTAGCTCTTCCCTACGGGGCAACTTTTCTACATTTAGGTTTCAGTTTAAATGTTACTGTCTGATCACTCCGTCCAAACTAAGTCCCCCCCCATTATTTTCTATCACAACCCTTGTATCTCTTCTTCATTATACTTATCTTACAATGAAATTATATATATTTTTTGTTTTGTTGTTGCTTGTCTTCCACTAGAATGTAATCTTGTGCCCCTAGCACCTAGCATAGTGCCTGACACATATTAAGGACTTGATATTTGTTGAATAAATTAGTAAATGGGTGGTCTTATCCTTTCCCTTATTGATGATTCACTAATCCATATCTCCAGAGCAGATTGCAGTCTCTACTCCAAATTTTTATTTCACTGCCTAAGAATGAACTCATTATCTTCCCTAGACTTTTTTTTTTTAATTCCTTATTATGGTTAATGCTATCTGCCCAATTTTGCAATCAGAAACTTCTGCATTGCCTCTCTGCTGCTCATGTAGCACTTCTAATCATGTAACAGATGCAGTCAGTTTTACTTCAGAAATGTCTCTCAAATCATCCTAGCATTGTTGCTTTGGTTTAGGCCTGCAGAGTTGCACACTTGAACCTGCCAGGAATTCCTAACTAGGCTCTTCCTGACGGTCACTCACCCCTGCACTTTCTCCTTCATACGGCTTTCAGAGAAATTTTCTTAAAAAACAAATGTAATCATTCCATCCCCCTTCTTTTGAAAGCTCCCATTACTTCTTCACTACCTAAGGGATAAGATCCTCCTTAGCTTTTTCTGCACGTGAGGCCTTCATGATTTGGGTTCTGTGGATTCTTTCACCCTCAACCCTTGGCACATTAATTATGGCCCATACCTTCCTATCACACAGAACTTCCTGTGTGCCTGATAGCCAGGTCCTTCTTCAGGCCTTTTTCAAATGTTCTTCCTCTGTTTGGAATACCCATCTCCAGCTGAATGGCTTATCCTTCAACAATTCTCCCAGACAAACTTATCCATCTTCTGGGTAGTTTTCCCAAAGCATTTTGTTTTGGGGGCATTACAGCATTCATCACTTAAAATATATATGATTTGTCTGACTCTTCCACCAAGTAGAAATTCTTTAAGCACAAGAAGTATTTCTTGTTCAACTTCTTGAAGAATGATTTATTTCTCTGCAGTGGTTAAAAGCCTGGCTTTGGCTTCAGACACACACCTACATTTGAAACCCGGATTTCCACTTATTAACTATGAGATCTGTCAATTCACTTCATCTTGCTGAGCCTCGGTTTTCTTATCCTTAAAATGGGAATAGTGTGGTACTTAAACCACGTAGCTTTTTTAAGTATTAAATGAGATCAAATGGAATAATGAATGTAAATGCCCAGACCATACTAATAAATAAGTTGCTGGTAGCTCTTACTTTTCACTCAACAAATATTTATTGAGCACACACTATTTTCAGAGTACTGTGGTATAGTTGAAAACTATTATATAGACCTGGTCCTCAGAGAATTTATAATCTAGTGGAGGAAATATGACAAATACATAAAATTATACTTTGATACAAAATACAGTAGGTAATAACAGATATATAAAAAGTGCTATGAAGTTCTAGAATGGAGAAAAATCATTTCTGGATGTGGTCTAGGGAAGGTTTGATGAAGGACATTCCATTTAAATTATACATAAAAATATGGCTAGAATCACGTCACTCAGCATGATAGGTGCTGGGCAGGGGCAGATGCAGGTTTTGTGGGGGTCTGATGGTTTTACAATTTGGGCCCTTTTTAAAAAAAAGAATATAAAATCACGTGTATAACGTTATACACCTTGAGTTTCTTATTCACCCAGAGTGCTAGTACCTGACATCTAAAAAGTGCTTAATAAAGAAGAGCTCCCTTTCTCCTGGCTTCTGTGTGCCCAATACCCAGCAA
This sequence comes from Pseudorca crassidens, assembly GCF_039906515.1. NCBI lineage: Eukaryota > Metazoa > Chordata > Mammalia > Artiodactyla > Delphinidae > Pseudorca > Pseudorca crassidens. The sequence continues at coordinate 61,832,444 of NC_090304.1, forward strand.
AGTGCATGGCACAAGGTGTAGGACCTTGAAGTGGCCCATGTAATTGAGGGGCCCTAGAGTTTCAAGGCAAATTCACTTCTGGTGTCATGCTTGGTGCTGGGAATATAATTATGAACACAACTTAGTTCCTGACTTCATGGAGCTCTCATCTTAGTGGGACAGGAAGTATGTAGAAATAATTAATTATAATAATATTCATACATCCACAAACACTTGGGATAAGTTTTATAACCGGTAGGAGAGCACTGATCTGATACAGAGATGTGGGGATTAGGAGGATGTTTAGTGCATAAGGAAAAGCATGAATGAGGGGAAGTGAGAGAATACGTGGTTTTTGGAGAAAAGCAAGTATTCTTGCTTGACAGGAATATAGGGTCCTAGTAGGGCTGCAGTGGAGACCTGGAAGCAGAGGACAGACCTGGAAGATGTTCTTTGTTAGGTAAAGAGACTCAATTCTCAGTTCTCAGGAGAGCAGGGCAGAGTATTTGCATATACTTCCATTCATGTAACAAAAACTTACCCAGCAGCCACTGGGCCTTGGACGTACAAAGCTATGCAAGACACAGTCTCTGTCCCTGAGAGGTTTACACTCTGTGTTATGGGTTGAATATGTCCCCCCCAAAAGATATGCTGAAGTCCTAACTGTCAGTACCTCAGAATGTGACATTATTCAGAAAGAGGGTCATTGTGGATGTATTGGTTAGATTAAGATTAGGTTAATACTGGAGTAGGGTGGGCCACTTCTCCAGCCTGACTGGTCTTCTGAGAAGTAAACAGCCATGTGAAGACACAGAGACACACAGGAAGAATGTCATTTAAAGGTGAAGGAAGAGAGGAGAGTTGTGTGTGAACTGCAAGCCAAGGAATGCCCCAGCTTGTCAGTTAACCACCAGGAACTAGGAAGAATTCCCATACAGGTTTCAGAGGGAACATGGCTCTGCCACCACCTTAATTTCAGGCTTCTAGCCTCCAGTATTGTGAGACAATACATTTCTGTTGTTTTAAGCCACCCAATCTGAAGATCGGGAAGATCCCCCCCTTTCTTCATGACTGTTCGAATATTTGCTCTCCTTAGCTCTGTCTGACACTAGCTCTCGTAGGATTCCATTGCACCAGACTCATACGGACTATCATAATCTTCCTACTTTCTCTCTTTATTCATTTAACGAGTATCTGCTGAGAGTCCACTATACTTCAGGAAAGCTCTTCTGGGGCTAGGGCTACAACCATAAAGCAGACAGACTCTACCTCGCAGCAGTTGACAATATAGTGGTAGATCAGAAGGGTAAACTGGCAGTTATAAATCAGTAAGCTAAGATTGTAATCTTCTACAATGATGATAATTTCCTTGTATGTTTGTGTTTTCCACCTGACTCTGAGATTCTTGAGTGTCATAGTCACTTTGTGATTCAGTGTCTGACATCTAAAAAGTGCAGGCTCTCTTTTCTCTGCTCTTGTGTCCCCAATATCTGGGAAAATACCTGGCCCAAAGAACATGCTCAATGAATGACTATGGAGTAAAAATCTAGCAGACACCCATGTCTCCACGTGAATAAGCTGATCCTGAGAGCTGGTAGCGATAAAAGGCAGATTGCAACACTGGGAACAAAAAACAAAGGGAGGGTGGCTAAGGGATGAGAGGATTTGGTCTAGGAGGAGTGGAGATGAGGCACCCAAAACACGCCACATGTCCATTTGCTGAATTTGATTTCTGTTCTATGAAGGCTAACCTAGGAGTCTTCCCAAGCCTGAATTGCTACTGGAGATTATGTGTAAGAAATTCTAGTTGTCAGACAAGAAAGGGCTTCATGGGTGTGTCACAGGGTAAGCCCAATAGAGGGCAAGATGCTTTCTGGTATTTTACGTCTCTTCCCACCATCTTTCCCCTAAAATAATCCCTGTTTCCCCATTATCATTCCTTCTACAGGCGAAAGAAGTCCTACTCAAACAAACAAAAACAACAGCCACGTAAAAGCTCTAAGAATTTTGTCTCTTTCATCTTGGTACATCTACATCTACAGTAGGGTATTACAGGAGCTTAACTCACAAACCCTGTGTATGACTCACTATGGTGCCACACTGTAGCTCAATTTGATCTGGGTTTCCTGGTGCTTGGATGTGTCACTTAAGCCATAATCCTTACCGCTTAGTGCTAAAGTCATATATTTCTAGAAGAGCCAATGTACCTCATCTAAGTCTTAGGTGGAGGATAAAAGCAGACAAGACATGAGAAAGGGAAAAAAGAATAACCACAGGAATGAAGACTCTTGTTCATCCTCATCCTTCTCTGGAAAGACAGGAGTCCTTGGCTAGGATATTAGGAGCTGAATTTTGGTCTTAACTTCGGTGTGGCCTTGAAAAAAATCTTCTGCCTGTCTCTGGCCTCAGAATAGTTTCTCCAAATAGAAAGTAGATGGTTGGACATGACAATATTTTAGATATCTAATTCTCATATTAACCCCCTTTTCGCAAATTATGGATGGAAACTAAATAAGTTAAAATTAGGAGAATATTACAAGGCAGCTCCTCACAGAGATGTGTGTTTTCTTGACAGGCAAGCCCAGGTAATCATAATGATATCTCCTTCTGCAAAAATCACATGTATTATTAAATACAAGGCTTGACCTTTGAAAGCTGTGGCTCTATTCCATGCCAAAGATGAAAGATGTTGATGTAGCTTTTAGTATTTCCTTGTGGCCCAATCATCATTTGTTAGCATATGTACATATCTATACGTAGAGATACATAGAGAGATAGATATATACATATAGTGATCTGGCACTCCTATAGTTTTGTAAACTGTAGCACTCTCAACCCACTTAAATATTCCAGGAATTGTACAACAGGACTGGTAAGGGAATAAAACTACTACCATCAACCCTAGTCTTTTTCATTACTGAACATAATACCAATTTATTTTTTGGTTAGTGAGAAGAGCTTTAGTTTTTTTTTTTTTTTTTTTTTTTGCGGTATGCGGGCCTCTCACTGTTGTGGCCTCTCCCGTTGCGGAGCACAGGCTCCGGACGCACAGGCTCAGCGGCCATGGCTCACGGGCCTACCCGCTCCGCGGCATATGGGATCTTCCCGGACCGGGGCACGAACCCGCGTCCCCTGCATCAGCAGGTGGACTCTCAACCACTGTGCCACCAGGGAAGCCCGAGCTTTAGTTTTAATTATAATCACCAGTGTTTATTAAGAGCTATGAATATTTAATCCTTATATTGTCCTTATAGGTTAGGTATTGTTTTTCTCATTTAAAGATGAGAAAAGAAAGGTTAGGGTTCTTGTTCAAGGTTGAACAGTTAAAAGTGGTAGCAGCAGCATTCATACTCCTAATTGCCTGTAGAAGCCTTTGCTGCTTCCACTACCTTATACCTTGTATGATCAATTGGCTTATCTCCTCTAGTAAAAAAAAAAAAAAAAATGACTGGAAGTGGAGAAAATCAGTCACTCAGGGAAAGTGAATCCCTGATTCCTTAGGTCATAATAGGAGAAGGAACTTTAACAAATCATAATTTGTTAAACATAGTCCATGCTTGGGAGATCGCTTCATAACTACATGATAGGATAAAACCTAGCAGCCACCCTTAGGAGTTCTGCACCTAAAGCGGGGAGAAACTCCTGCACACGAAACAAGATAGAAACTACAAGCATTAAGTTGTGTGGCAGAAATTTAATCTGTTATTTCGGCAATCAGAAAGGCTCCTAGGGATACATATGTACAAGTTTCTTATAAACCCTTTTAATATAATGGTAATCAATGGAGACCCAGGGGTATGGAAAGAGCATCTGTGTGTGCATGTATGTGAGCTAGCACACAGTTGCACGGGCTCTGGACTTATTCTGTCATGTGTAAAATAAGGAGGTGATCTGAGGTGACACTTTACCCCAAAATATCCTTTTCACATCTGCGACTCTTTCTGAAAGTCTGCCATTGCATTTCTTTGGGTCTAGAAGGGCGTTTGAACCCTTGGTGTCACTTTCTAAATGGGCATACTCTCTCTTCTTCCTTTGCTTCTCTACTGTGTGCTGTGTTCTGTCTTCCACACTCTTGAGTATATCTCCCCAAGGGCACATGAGAGGTGCACAGGAAATGTCTGTTAAATGAACAATGAATGGAGGTTTCATTTGCTTGTTAATGGATTCCTGGTATGGAGGAAGAGGGATGAGGTTCTAGCACATCAGAAAGAAAAGGAGCAGATGAAATATAGGGAGAGAGGAGAGAGAGCGCTAATTCCTACTGTGAACCTACTGTGCTAGGATATTTACATATTTTTAAAAACTAAATTCTCAAAACAATCTTATGAAGTAGATATTAATCCCTTCTCTATAGATGAAAGAAACAGAGAAGTTTCAGTAACAGCTCAAGGTGATGCAGCTAGTAAGAGCCAGTTTTTAAATGAAGGTAGAGATAAATCAAAAGGCTGTGTTCTTTAAATTATACCAGGCTGCTCTACTGAGGAGAGGGACTTGAGGACAAGCAAGAATTTCAGAGGTGCAGGAAGAGCACTGTAAGGGGAGAGTTGTTTACAGATTTTAATATTATGCAACGTTGATATTGAAATGCACTTTTCCCATTAATGTGCATAATTAATGCTCCACCACAGGAGAATTCTCTATTTGCAAAAATTGAATAGGCTGTGAAAAGCATGGCTTTATTCTACACTTCCATGTAGCTTTTATAGACCTGGAGAAGGGAAAATTCCCAACTCTTGATACCAGCCCATGTGAGCATGAAAATTCCTCAGTCTGAAGAGGGTGCTCTCTTCCCTTTGGGTTTGGTTGTCACTTAATAAAAATCACTGAACCCACATCTGAATAGTGCTACTAGTTTCCTCCAAATTAGCTGTGTTTTCTTTCATCCTGAAATTACATAGATGTAAGCTGAGTGAATTTTTGCAGTTTTCAACATTCTGTCACTCTCATTAGACTGTGTGCCCCTCAAAGGCAGGAATTGGGCCTTTTTCTTCTTGATTTTCTCAGATGCCTCACTAGAGTGTCTGGCATATACTGGGCACCCAGAAAACACTAGTTGAATGAAAGAATGAATGAGAGATTCATTAGTCAGATCACTGATTGCATGAATGGATGGATAGTGCTTGTCTCCTATACAAGTCTTCTTGAGCAGTCTAATTTTTCCATGTAACAAGCAGGAACCTTTAAATGACTGTGATCCATCAGTCAAAGATTGCTGACCCACATCGTAAAAGCATACTTCAGTGGAGTAAACATTTACCAGGACTGGAAATCAGAGAGATTAAGTAAAGCAGAGAGATTACATAAAGGATAAAGACTACTGACTGTTTTTCTGTAATAGAGGGACATATGGCTTATGGCATAGGATATGGATATGCTCTTTCTTTAAACTCTTTTGTAACTGGCCAGGAGAAGGAAGTAAACAGAAATCCTAATGAAATTTGAGGGTGTCTGAGGGATTAGCAATACATGCAGAGAAAAACACCAGATTCAGTTTGGATATATAAAGATGGATGTTTCAAGAGGAGTAATCTAATGAAGGCTGACAAATGATACTCAAAGCAATCCTCTCATTTCCTGCTCTCCACAGCCATGCCACCTCCTGGGTCATAGGCGGGCAAGGTAAAAATATAACGAAAATCATTCTTTATAAGTGGTTCACATGTGATGTCCAGTAAATATTCATCAGATGAGAATGAGGATGTTTCTACTCACGTGATGATGAACAACCATAAACCCTCTGACCATGACTTCTGATTAGACACATGTTTGTGAATAACAGGACAGAGAAGGACCTACTCTGTCCATCAGACTAAAAGATGTGGTTGTATGTCTTTGACATTTCTGTTAAGACAAGATGGTCTAGTGGTGTGAGTATGGGGCTGGGAGATAGGCATATGGGTTACAGTCAAGGCTTTTCCCCTTCACAGATACACGATCTTGAAAAAGCCACTTACCTTCTGACACATCTGTAAACAGGATAAGTGATTCTTACTCAGCCTCCCTTTAAATAAATTTGTTATTGGGGCCAAATGGAGTGATGTCCTTGAGATGCCTTTGTAAATTGCATTGCACTATACAAACATAAGCCTAGTACCTTCAGGGTGAACAGCAAAAGAGAAGAATAAAAGGAAAAAGAAAGAAATGAATGGAGAATAAAAAGTGAAAGAAGAGGAGGAGGAGAAAGTTTCTAGGGAAAAGGGACGGGAGAGGGAGAAAAGACAGAAAATAGGGGCCAGGAAAAAGAGTTGGGAGAGTAGGAGAGTAGCGGGCAGCAGCAGCGAGGAAGGATCTCTACATTCTGGCACACAGATAAACAAGCAAACAAATACATCAAACAAACAAAAAAACAATGGAACAGCAGAACGGCTCAGAGATGGAATTTAGAGAATTACATCTTTGCACAGATCACACATTTCTGATAGGCACTGGAAATCTCCATCAAATGGCCTCTCTGGAGGAGACAGTCAACCATGAGTCAGCCTCCTCATTATAAACTTCTAAATAGCAAGCTCTACTGAATTCATGTTCTAGTCTGTGCTCAGCTCAGAAATACACTCAGACACATTCTTAATCATTGCTTGTGCAGCCGTTGATGATAGCCCTTTCTTTCTCTTTGCCTAGTTAATGCCTACTCATTGTTCAGAGGCTTCCAAGACCTCCCTGACCTTCCTGAGGAGGTCAGATCCCCTATTCCAGACACTCAGAGCAGCACAGGTCACTTTTTCATAGCACTCGGCCCACGTATAGGTTTGCATTTGTTTGTGCAATTATTTGATTAATGTCTGCTTCTTCCCACCAGACTGAGGGCCAGAGTTAGTGTCTGCATGGCTCATCATTATAATCCCAATTGAATTTATTGATTGGTTATTACAGACTCAAGTCAGCAAGGGCAGCCTTAATACTGGAAAGATGCTAAGAAAAGGACAGTATTCAAAGAGGGATAATAGTGCAAATAGAAAGAGCAGGTTGGAGCCAGAACAACAATTAGGAGTCTTGTGATTGATATAACTTTCTGACAGTTTGGGCAGCTAAATCCTGTCATGGAATAATGTTTCCTGTATTCATTTTTACTGGTCTAACAAACATACAACTGGGTGTTTTCTTGATTCCTCCTTCGTTCATTCAGTGTATTAACTAGCTTTCCAATGCCATATCAGTCAGTGTCATGGGTGATCATATTATTATTAGCATTAATTATTATGAGTACTGATTAAGAGCAGCAATTTTCTAGTTGAATGTTCTGCAGCACACTCTTTCAAATGTTTAATTATATAATAACGAGGAAGAAGTTTATTTACAATTTACTTTGAGTCCTTTATAAAACCAATTTATTAAAAATAAAAAGCTTTCCAAGGAATATATGCAGGGTTAAGTAATCATGTTGGCATTGAACTATGCACAGAAAATAAGGACTATTTACAGAAAACCCCTAAACCAAACTCCCCAGTGGACTCTGTGGCATCCCTCTAAGATAAATTCCAGCTGCTTGGCATTGAGCACCCTCCGTGTGCAAGGCCACTGAACAGGACGGCCCAGCAGCTCTGCATAACCAGACTCCTAATCTGTCACTTCCAGGTTTCTTCCTAGTTCTGCAGGGTAAAACATATGCCAGCAGTGGGGAAATATTATTCCTCCATTTCTTCTAATTCAGCACGTTTCAAGCTAGCGAAATCACGTTAGGTGGTCATTCTACTTTTGTTAATGTTCTTATATGAAACTGGATTTTTGACAATGACTAAAAACTTCCAAAACCCCGGAAATCATATTGAGCTCCACATCGTATTTCAGTGTCTTACTTAGGCCTCCAAATTGGCCAACTTGGAATAACAAAACACATGTAATTCTGAGGAGGCCAGAGAGGGTGGTGACTTAGAAATGTGGGTTTCAGTCTCAATTCTGCCTCTTACTGGCTGTGACCTTGGGCACCACCCTTAACTTCTCTAAGCCTCAGTGTCCCCATCCATAAAGTGGGTTACTATTCTCATACATAATGATAATAATTGTCATTGGAACCAAATGAGATCCACATAAAGCACTTACAACATATCAGCTAGTATTAAATATGTAGTATTTAATGTTATATTTTTAGCATTTGAATATAGAAAATATCCTTTTTGAACTTTACTATGTTTCTGAACTGCCTGCTTTTATGATGGAGTGTTCTACATTCCTTATTTTACATCTTTCCTGTTTTCATGGTTTTAAGGAAGGCTTTCCTCAGTGGAATAATGATGACAATGGTTACTGTTTATAAAAGTCTTTACCTGGGAAAATATAAATCTAGATTCTCAATGTCATCTTCGAAAATCTTTTTTGATATTTTACTCAAAATTCCAAATTTGGAACCTTCTGTCTGTCCTATATAAAGAATTGGACAATTTTTTTTTGAAACACAGTTGTTATTTCAACAGCAGTTGGCGATAGAAATCCAAGCCTTGTGAGAGAATTAGAATCCCATGTACTGGTAGCCCTTAAATATTTCCCAGTTCTCTGCAGCCTCAGCATTTTTTCAACACTGATAAATTTTTGGCAATCCTTAAAGTTTGCTGTGATGACACCTTTTATATTTCAGCTCTACACATGTAAGGAAGAAAGATTATAAGGCCTAGGAAAGGATGTCTTTTGGAGTAAAAAATGGAAAAAAGAAGCAGTAGGCCAGTAGAAACGGGGCTAAGAAAAATGAGCTGACAACTCAAATAGGAGCAGAGGTGGAAACTGCAGGGACACGAGGAGAAATGAAAAGAAAACATGTGAATTGGGGGAAACAGAGATGATCAGGGGTTACCCGCTGCTCTGATTAATTCCTAATAAATCCCCTGAGGTTTAAGTTCCGAAGTTCACTCTCCCCTTCTGGGATGGAAGGAGGGAGCATAAACTTCCTTAGTCTTTTCACGCAGCTAAGGTCCTTCCGCAGGTGACCTGGAGGCAAAAGTAAAGGTGGGAATCTCACCCAAGAAGATGGTCTGTGTTTATTGGACTATAAATCAGAAGAAAAAAAAATTTTTTTTTTGGTGGAGGGAGTTTGATTTCTTTCAGGCACTTATAAAAATCAACTAGCTGTTTGTCTCTTTAATTTTCCTATATTCTCCCTAAATAAACTCTTCAGTGGGCCGGAGGGTGAAATAAAGGGGGTAACAACTATATATATTTTTGTATATTCTAAAATATACAGGGCTTCCCCGGTGGCGCAGTGGTTGAGAATCCGCCTGACGATGCAGGGGACACGGGTTCATGCCCGGGTCCGGGAAGATCCCACGTGCCGCGGAGTGGCTGGGCCTGTGAGCCATGGCCGCTGAGCCTGTGCGTCCGGAGCCTGTGCTCCGCAATGGGAGAGGCCACAACAGTGAGAGGCCTGCGTACCGCAAAAAAAAAAAAAAAAAAAAAAAAAATATATATATATATATATACACACACACACAAAAATCCTCTTCAGTAACCTAACTTGCCCCTCTGTTTTGGTGAGGTCAGTTATATTTCTGTGGCAAATTATGATTTTTGACCACTGACCCCAGCAACTATACAACTATACAGCTTGAACAAAGGGCAGGGGTTAACCTGAGTATAATTTATCGTCAGCCCTCCGTGTCTGAGTTTCCTCCACATCCATGAATTCAACCAGCTGCAGGTAGTGCAGTACTATAGTATTTATTATTGAAAAATATCAGCATATAAGTGGACTTGCACAGTTCAAATCACATGGTTCAAAGGTCAACTTCATTTCATTAAATTCTATTTTGTTCCCAGAACAAACGAAATCCCTCTGGCTTCCTGAGGATAGTTTTTGTTTATGTGTGTTTTAATCTTGTTTCTGTCACTTGGTAGGTTTGTTAAGATATTCGGTAACCCGTGGTTGTCTGTTCCTATTTAAGAATGAGGTAGTAGAAAGGTCTCAGGAAGTATTGCATATAAGGGCAAAACTTTTCCACTGAAAGGCTTCAGGTTAGGGGAGCAAACCCTAAACTGTCCCCCTAACTAGCACATAGTGCAGGGTTTTGGTGTGGGGCACTATTCAAATGAGCTTATCTGGGTTCCTCAGAAGTCATCCTATTTCTTCAGAGCGGAAAGTTCATTTTCTGACGGGTGCTGAGTGCTCGCCTGGCAGCTGTTCTGCGTGTAGGGGTGTGCACGCCGAGTGGGGGCATCTTCTATTCTCAGGCTCTGCTCTCAATCCCATCTGTTGTCACTATTCTGAAGTCTCCGAGTTTCCTGGGTTCTGTTAGGCGGATCTGCTTCCTCCTGAGCTGTGGGCTCCTCTATACTTTGCAGCTTCACTGTGGTGGGCTGTTCTGTGGGTGGCATCCCTGGAAACACATCTCCAGGAGATGGCAGTCACATAGAATACCATGTGTAAGGTGCCCCCGGAGCTGTGTAAGGTACAGCACATGCCTTTCCTCTGTAGGTGATCTAAGGCAGGGACTGCTTTGTTCTGTTTCTTCAATTATTACCCTTCCATCTGCTTTCTGTCATGCAGAAGTATGCTGAAATCTTTTGGCCTTTGACGTTCCCTTCTCCTTTACTGTTATGGGACTGTCCCTTTTTTTTTTTATTCCATTAGCTTCTTTTTAATGGGGTCTCAGGAGGAAGAGATTAAGATATGGGCTGCATCTGTCAACTTGAACCTGAAGCAAGGAGCTCATACTGTTAATGGGAATGTTATTCTGCCTCGTTATGTCTGGCATAGTTATAGACGATTCAGATATCAATTTAAAAAACAGCAGTAACTAGGTAGAGGCTCAGACAGTTTTATTGTCTCTATGGATCGAATTAACTGGAAATCTGAAATATTTCCACTTATTTTATGTCAAGTAAATAGCAACTTCAGTGAAAAATATATAAATCTATGGCCTTTTAAAGCACCTTCATTTTAATAAATATCCTAAGTAGCTGCTTTTCACGAAAGCATTAGCAAGGAGAATTTTGAAATAATGAAATTTCCAATTTCAGCTGATTGCCCACGTTCAGCAGTGTAACACCTTAATGGGAAGCCTGCTAAAGACCCATTGGCCTATGCAAAATGAAAAATACCTCTCCCACTATGCATTCAGTGACAGTGACTGTATGCCACATTATCTATGTATTTGATGGCCAGCTGGGATATATAGCATAAACTTCAGTGCTCTGGGCTTTGTAGAGGATTACTGAGGTTTCCCCTTCTAAATATTCCAGCAATGCAAGATTAATTCTACCTCAAATATTTTATTTTATATCAAGAAATGGTTTACATACATAGGTACATATATATGTATTTAATAACAAGTTTCAACGTGGGTCTTCAAACTAACCTAAGCTTTAAAAATGAAAGTTTTGTTTGTTTTCTCACAATACTTGGACAAAGCATATATTCAGCTAGTACTTATTGAGGGCCCTACAGGTACCCGCTGCTTTTACAGGAAGTTGGTGAGTGCTATGCTTTTCTCCCTTTTGGGGAGGCAGCTCATGCTTAGGGAGGGGATGGGTGCTGTTTAAAATTAACAACAGACAGCAGAGAGGTCAGGATCCAAAACGAATTCTTTGATTCCAGAGTCAGTTTTCTTCCATGATTGCAGGGAACAGAATATTTTTCATAGTTCATTGTTAACTAGATATGAGGCAAACTGCTTTATACCACTTGGAACGATGGGCCATAGCTGAGAATACCGTTTCCTGTTTTTTAGAAATGGGATCACTCTGTGTTATGACATCAGGGTAAGGCCTTCACATTTTTGTTTTCATCTTAACAGAGAATTAGAGTTAGTGACTGCATGTATCACAGAGGTCATTTCACTCAAGTGGAAAACAGTGCAAAATGCTGAAAGACTGCTTATTGGCAAACTGCTAATAAGCTTTTGTGAATAAGCAGAAAGAAGGAAAAGGTTTGGAAATAGCTCTAGAAGGAAATGCCATTATTTAGCATAGCGGAAGGAAGGCTTCTTTGTGTAATGACTGAACTGTGGGATGATAGCCACCCTGCACGCTGCCAAAGGAGGTCTTTATAAAGAACTAGGAAGGTGAGCTGGAGACCAGTGGTAAGCTCAGCCTCCACACCCTCATCTCTACCACAACTAACACCTTAGGCACTTAGTGTGCGTGTGGGCCTCCAGTGCCTCCCCAGATGCTGGGCTAGTCATTCTACTTAGTGATTTCTAGGCTGAGAGTCAGTTCTACTTCTTTATCATTTCTTATCCTAGGAACTTCTTCACTGTGTCTAACTTAGCCTGAATGTGGCTTATAAATGGTGGCACCAGTGCTTTCCCACTCAATAAAGACTTTTTTTTTTTTTTTTTGCGGTACGTGGGCCTCTCACTGTTGTGGCCTCTCCCTTTGGCGGAGCACAGGCTCCGGATGCACAGGCTCAGCAGCCATGGCTCACGGGCCCAGCCGCTCTGCGGCATGTGGCATCTTCCCGGACCGGGGCACGAACCCGTGTCCCCTGCACTGGCAGGCGGACTCTCAACCACTGCACCACCAGGGAAGCCCTCAATAAAGATTTTTCATGCCACAGTATAGGGGACGGAGTTGGACAGTGAAGTCAAATTTGATTTCCAATCTAGGCTTGCTATTTTCTATGTAAAGGTCTTTGGGAAAATTACTTAATGTGTCTGAGACTCCATTTTTAGAAAAAAAAGATGCCTATTTTACAAGACTATTTTGGAAATAAAATCAGGTAAGATACATAGATGGATGGATGGATGAATGGATGGATAGATAGATGGCCTGGCATCTAATAAGCACCTGATAAATGTTAGTTTCTTTTCTCTTCCCTCGAAGAAATAGCCATGAATTTGTACTATTTTTGTTCCCAGTAAATTGCACATTTTGAATATGATCTCATTAAGCGTCTAATGAAGCTTTCTTCTTGAAACCGAAGCATCCTAATCCTGTTAGTGTTTTCTTGATAAAATGCTGTCTCACCCCTTTGTTAACTCTGGATGTCTTTTCCTTGGTCCTTTCCACATATCCAATTTTACATGCAGAATTCAAAACCAGGCACATCCTTTGGAGGATATGACAAGCAACTGTGTTTTGTGGAAGAGTTTTGTCTAAACTATGGCACTTTCTAGAAGGAGAAAACCAAGGAGGGTAGTATGGAGGGTACAGTCACAAGCCTGCACGAACTTGCACTGCAGGTGATGACTGGTGGATGTTCTCAAGTCCAACTGGAGAATGCTCACAGGCGGCAAAGATTATTTCCTCTCATGTTTTGAAGTGGTCTCTTTACTTTAACTTTTTAAGATATATATACTAGAAATGTAAGAACATTTCTTACTCTAGTCCTAAATTCTTCTTTTGGCACTGAGGATAAACTGATGTGTAGAAAACAGCTTAGGTTATTCTTTCCTTGTTTAATAAGCACTTAAATATAATCTTGGTAATTAAAGTATTTTTAATATAAATATGAACTCAGCAATGAGGCAAACTCAAACAATGATTTGAATTGCTTCCACAAACGATTATTACCCATATATATAGGAAAATGCCTTTCCAGAATATAGCAAAGATACCCGTCCCTGACTTTTAACAAATCCTTATTTAATATATATTAGAAACTCTCATGCCTTATTAAGTATATATTATGTATAACAACAACAGCAACTACTGTCACACACATATAATGCCAGTACTATTATAAAAAATTAAATTGTATGTATATATAATTTTAATTCTTGAAAGAACTCTACAAGGAATCATCATCAGTATTTCCATTTTACATTAATTAGGAAACTGAGGCACAATGAAATCAAGTAACTTGCTATCACATAGCTAGCAACTTCCTTAGCCCTGGTTTAAATTCTGGGAGTCTGGTGAAGATCCATGATCTAGACCATCTTGTACATTATTACAGAACCAAATGGTCTGAAGTATTGACTGAGAACTTCTGTGTCTTTTTTTTTTTTAATGGAAAATAACAAATGTCACGATGGAGATAGTAGTTTACTGTTGAGAAATGAGTTACTTACTGTTGAGAAAAGAGTTACTTAATTCTTCCAGAGCAAAGTTTCTGTTTAGTCATCCACGCCCATCTCTGTTTTCTTTTATTGGAGTATAGTTGATTTACAGTGTTGTGTTAGTTTCAGGTGTACAGCAAAGTGAATCAGTTATATATATATATATATATATATATATGTCTCCATCCTTTTTCAGATTCACCTCCCATATAGGTTATTACAGAATGTTGAGTAGAGTTGCCTATGCTATACAGTAGGTCCTTATTAGTTATCTATTTTATATATAGTTGTGTGTATATACTAATCCCAATCTCCTAATTTATCACTTCCCCCCATATTTCCCCTTTGGTAACCATAAGTTTGATTTCGAGATCTGTGAGTTTCTGTTTTGTAAATAAGTTTATTTGTATGATTTCTTTTTTACTAGATTCCGCATGTAAGTGATATCATATGATACTTGTCTTTCTCTGTCTGGCTTACTTCACTTAGTATGATAATCTCTAGGTCCACCCATGTTGCTGCAAATGGCATTATTTCGTTCTTTTTTATGGCTGAGTAGTATTCCATTGTATATATATACCACATCTCATTTATCCATGTGTCTACAAATGACTCAATTTCATTCCTTTTAATGGCTGAGTAATATTCCACTGTATATATGTACCACATCTTCTTTATCCATTCATCTGTCGATGGACATTTAGGTTGCTTCCATGTCTTGGCTATTGTAAATAGTGTTGCAGTGAACACAGGGGTGCATGTATCTTTTTGAATTATGGTTTTCTCCAAATATATGCACAGCTGTGGGATTGCAGAATCATATGGTAGTTCTATAGTTAGTTTTTTAAGGAACCTCCATACTATTCTCCTTAATGGTTGTACCAATTTACATGACCACCCACAGTGTAGGAGGGTTCCCTTTTCTCCACACCCTCTCCAGCATTTATTGTTTGTAGTGTTTTTTTTTTTTTTTTTTTTGATCATGGCCATTCTGACTGGTGTGAGGTGGTACCTCATAGTTTTGATTTGCATTTCTCTAATAATTAGTGATGTTGAGCATCTTTTCATGTGCTTTTTGGCCATCTGTATGTCTTCTTTGGAGAAATGTCTATTTAGGTCTTCTGTCCGTTTTGGGATTTTTTTTTTTTTTTTTGACATTGAGCTGCATGAGCTGTTTTTATAGTTTGGAGATTAATCCCTTGTTGGTTGCATCATTTGCAAATATTTTCTCCTATCCTGTGGGTTGTCTTTTCATCTTGTTTATGGTTTCCTTTGCTGTGAAAAAGCTTTTACATTTAATTTAATTTAATCTGTTTATTTTTGTTTTTATTTTCATTACTCTAGGAGAAGATCAAAAAAGATATTTATGTCAGAGAGTGTTCTGCCTATGTTTTCCCCTAAGAGTTTTATAGTATCCAGTTTTACATTAAGGTCTTTAATCCATTTTGAGTATTTTTGTGTATGGTGTAAGGGAGTGTTCTAATTTCATTCTTTTACATGTAGTTGTGCAGTTTTCCCAGCACCACTTATTGAAAAGACTGTCCTCCATTGTATATTCTTGCCTCCTTTGTCATAGATTAGTTGACCATAAGTGTGTGGGTTTATCTCTGGACTTTCTATTTTGTTCCATTGATCTATATTTCTGTTTTTGTGCCAGTACCATACTGTTTTGATGACTGTAGCTTTGTAGTATAGTCTGAACTCAGGGAGCCTGATTCCTCCAGCTCTGTTTTTTTCTCTTAACATTGCTTTGGCTATTCGGGGTCTTTTGTATTTCCAAACAAATTGTGAATTTTTTTGTTCTAGTCTGTGAAAAATGCCATTGGTAATTTGATAGGGATTGCATTGAATCTGTAGATTGCTTTGGGCCGTATAGTCATTTTGACAATGTTGATTCTTCCAATCCAAGAACATGGTATATCTCTCCATCTCTTTGTGTCATCTTTGATTTCTTTTATCAGCATCCTATTGTTTTCTGCATACAGGTCTTTTGCCTCTTTATGTAGGTTTATTCCCAGGTGTTTTATTCTTTTTGATATGATGGTAAATGGGATTGTTTCCTTAATTTCTCTTTCTGATCTTTTGTTGTTAGTGTATAAGTATGCCAGAGATTTCTGTGCATTAATTTTGTATCTTGCAACTATACCAAATTCATTGATGAGCTCTAGTAGTTTTCTAGTGTCGTCTTTAGGATTTTCTATGTATAGTATCATGACATCTGCAAATAGTGACAGTTTTACTTCTTCTTTTCAAATTTGGATTCCTTTGATTTCTTCTCTGATTGCCATGGCTAGGACTTCCAATACTATGTTGAATGAAAGTCTTCTTCCTGATCTTGGATGAAATGCTTTCAGTTTTTCACCATCAAGAATGATGTTAGGGCTTCCCTTGTGGCGCAGTGGTTGAGAGTCTGCCTGCCAATGCAGGGGACATGGGTTCGTGCCCTGGTCCGGGAAGATCCCACATGCTGCAGAGCGGCTGGGCCCATGAGCCATGGCTGCTGAGCCTGTGTGTCCGGACCCTGTGCTCTGCAACGGGAGAGGCCACAACAGTGAGAGGCCCGTGTACAGCAAAAAAAAAAAAAAAGAATGATGTTAGCTGTGGGTTTGTCATATATGGCCTTTATTATATTGACGTAGGTTCCCTCTATGCCCACTTTCTTTTTATCATAAATGGCTGTTGAATTTTGTCCAAAGCTTTTTCTGCATCTATTGAGATGATCACATAGTTTTTATTCTTCAATTTGTTGATGTGGTGTATCACAGTGATTGATTTGTGGATATTGATAAATCCCACTTGATCATGGTGTATGACTCTTTCAATGTGTTGTTGGATTCAGTTTGCTGGTATTTTGTTGAGGATGTTTGCAACTATGTTCTTCAGTGATATTGGCCTGTAATTTTTTTTTTTTTTGTGGTATCTTTGCCTGGTTGGTATCAGGGTGATGGCGGCCTCATAAAATGAGTTTGGGAGTGTTAATTCCTCTCAGTTTTTTTGGAATAGTTTCATAAGGATAGGTGTTAACTCTTCTCTAAATGTTTGATAGAATTCACCTGTGAAGCCATCTGGTCTTGGACTTCTGTTTGTTGGAAGTTTTTTTTTTTTTTTTTTTGCGGTACGCGGGCCACTCACTGTTGTGGCCTCTCCCGTTGCGGAGCACAGGCTCCCGACGTGCAGGCTCAGCGGCCATGGCTCACAGGCCCAGCTGCTTCACGGCATGTGGGATCTTCCTGGACCGGGGCACGAACCCGTGTCCCCTGCATCGGCAGGCAGACTCTCAACCACTGCACCACCAGGGAAGCCCTGTTGGAAGTTTTTTAATCAGAGTTTCAATTTCAGTGCTTGTGATTGGTCTGTTCATATTTTCTATTTCTTCCTGGTTCAGTCTTGGAACATTGTACCTTTCTAAGAATTTGTCCTTTTCTCCTAGGTTGTCCATATTATTGGTGTATAGTTGCTTGTAGTAGTCTCTTATGATCCTTTTTATTTCTGTGGTGTCAGTTGTAATTTCTCCTTTTTCATTTCTGATTTTATTGACTTGGGCCCTCTCCCTTTTTTTCTTGATGAGTCTGGCTAATGGTTTATCAATTTTGTTTATCTTTTCAAAGAAAAAGGAAAAAGAACCAGCTTTCAGTTTCACTGATCTTTTTTATTTTTTAGTCTCTATTTCATTTATTTCTGCCCTGGCCTTTATGATTTCTTTCCTTCTACTAACTTTGGGTTTTGTTTCTTCTTCTTTCTCTAGTTGCTTTAGTTGTAATGTTAGGTTGTTTATTTGAGATTTTGTTTCCTTAGGTAAGATTGTATTGCTAAAAACTTACCTCTTAGAACTGCTTTTGCTGTGTCCCATAGGTTTTGGATCATAGTGTTTTTGTTGTCATTTGTCTCTAGGTATTTTTTGATTTCCTCTTTGATTTCTTTGGTGATCCACTGGTTGTTTAGTAACATATTGTTTAATCTGTACGTGTTTGTGTTTTTTTACAGTTTTTTTTTCCTATAATTGATCTCTAATTTCATAGCCTTGTGGTATGAAAAGATGCTTGATATGTTTTCATTTTTCTTAAATTTACTGAGGCTTGATTTGTGGCCCAATATATGATCTATCCTGGAGAATGTTCCATGTGCATTTGAGAAGAAAGTATATTCTTCTGCTTTTGGATGGAAAAATTAAGTCCATCTGGTCTAATGTGTCATTTAAGGCCTGTGTTTACTTACTGATTTTCTGTCTGGATCATCTGTCCATTGGTGTAAGTGGGGTGTTAAAGTCCCCCACTATTATTGTGTTACTCTCGATTTCCCCTTTTATGGCTGTTAGCATTTGGCTTATATATTGAGGTGCTACTATGTTGGGTGCATACATATTTACAATTGTTATATCTTCTTCTTGGATTGATCATGTAGTGTTCTTCCTTGTCTCTTGTAACAGTCTTTATTTTAAAGTCTATTTCGTCTGATATGAGTATTGCTACTCCATCGTTCTTTTGGTTTCCTTTTGCGTGGAATACCCTTTTCCATCCTCTTACTTTCAATCTGTATGTGTCCCTAGTGGGTCTCTTGTAGACAGTATATATACGGGTCTTGTTTTTGTATCCACTCAGCCAGTTTATGTCTTTTGGTTGGAGCGTTTAATCCAACTACATTTAAGGTAATTGTCAATATGTATGTTCCTACTACATTTAAGGTAATTATCAATATGTATGTTCCTATTGACAATTAAAAAAATTGTTTTGGAATTGTTTTTGTAGCTTTTTTTCCTTCCCTTCCTCTTTTGTTCTCTTGTGATTTGATGACTATCTTTAGTGTGTGTTTGGGTTGTGTGTGTGTGTGTGTGTGTGTGTATCTATTGTAGTTTTTTGGTTTGCAGTTCCCATGAGGTTTTTAAAATTTTTAAGTTTTATTCTTTTTAAAAAAAATTTATTTATTTGTTTGCTTGCTTGTTTGTTTATGGATGTGCTGGGTCTTCGTTGCTGTGCATGGGCTTTCTCTAGTTGCAGCAAGTGGGGGCTACTCTTTGTTGCAGTGTGCGGGCTTCTCATTGCGGTGGCTTCTTGTTGTGGAGCATGGGCTCTAGGCACGCGGGCTTCAGTAGTTGCAGCACACGAACTCAGTACTTGTGGCTCGCAGGCTCAGTAGTTGTGGCACACAGGCTTAGTTGCTCTGCCACATGTGGGATCTTCCCAGACCAGGGCTTGAACCCATGTCCCCTGCACTGGCAGGTGGATTCTTTTTTTTTGTGTGTGTGTGTGGTATGCGGGCCTCTCACTGCTGTGGCCTCTCCTGTTGTGGAGCACAGGCTCCGGACGCGCAGGCCCGGCGGCCGTGGCTCACGGGCCCAGCCACTCCGCGGCATGTGGGATCTTCCTGGACCGGGGCACGAACCCGCATCCCCTGCATCAGCAGGTGGACTCTCAACCACTGTGCCACCAGGGAAGCCCGGCAGGTGGATTCTTAACCACTGTGCCACCAGGGAAGTCCCCCCATGAGGTTTTGATATAGCTGTCTATATATACACAAGGGTGTATTAAGTTGCTCGTCTCTTTCCACCTAAAGAAGTTCCTTTAGCATTTGTTGTAAACGTGGTTTGGTGGTGAATTCTCTTAGCCTTTGCTTGTCTGTAAAGCTTTTGATTTCTCTGTCAAATGTGAATTAAAGCCTTGCTGGGTAGAGTATTCTTGGTTGTAGCTTTTTCCATTTCATCACTTTAAATATATTTTACCGCTCCCTTCTGGCCTGCAGAGTTTCTGCTGAAAACTTTATGGAGATTCCCTTGTATGTTATTTGTTGCTTTTCCCTTGTTGTCTTTAATATTTTTTCTTTCTCTTTAATTTTTTCCAGTTTGATTAATATATGTCTGTGTTCCTCCTTGGGTTCATCCTGTATGGGACTCTCTGCACTCCCTGGACTTGAGTGTTTCCTTTCTCATATTAGGGAAGTTTTTGGCTATAATATCTTCAAATATTTTCTCAGGCCCTTTCTCTTTCTCTTCTCCTTTGTTGACACCTGTAATGTGAATGTTGGTGCGTTTAATGTTGTCCCAGATGTCTCTGAGACTGTCCTCATTTCTTTTCATTTTTTGTTCTTTATTTTGTTCTGTGGCAGTGATTTCCACCACTCTGTCTTCTAGCTCACTTCTG
This sequence comes from Pseudorca crassidens, assembly GCF_039906515.1. Classification (NCBI taxonomy): domain Eukaryota; kingdom Metazoa; phylum Chordata; class Mammalia; order Artiodactyla; family Delphinidae; genus Pseudorca; species Pseudorca crassidens. The sequence continues at coordinate 61,852,482 of NC_090304.1, forward strand.
CCTCAGTTATTCTGCTATTGATTCCTTCCAGTTAATGTGTTGTTCATCTCTGTTTGTTCTTTAAATCTTCTAGCTCCTTGTTAAACATTTTTTTTGTATCTTCTCAGTCTGTGCCTCCATTCTTTTTCTGAACTTTTGGATCATCTTTACTATCATTACTCTGAATTATTCTTCAGGTAGATTGCCTATCTCCTCTTGATTTAGTTGTTCTTGTGAGTTTTTATCTTGTTCCTTCATTTGCAACATATTTCTCTGTCATCTCCTTTTGTCTACCTTTCTGTGTTTGTGGTCTCCTTTCCACAGGCTGCAGGATCATAGTTTCTCTTAGTTCTGTTGTCTGCCTCCTGTGGGTGAGGTTGGTCCTGGGGTTTGTGCAGGCTTCCTGGTGGAAGGGACTGGTGCCTGCTGTCTGGTGGGTGGAGCTGGGTCTTGTCTCTCTGGTGGGCAGGGCCGTGTCAAGGGGTGCGTTTTGAGGTAGCTGTGAGCTCAGTATGACTTTAGGCAGCCTTTCTGCTGGTGGGTGGAGCTGTATTCCTGTTTTGCTGGTTGTTTGGCCTGAGGCATTCCAGCTCTGGAACTTGTAGGCTTTTGGGTGGGGCCAGGTCTTGGTGCCAAAAATGGGACCTCTGGGAGAGATCATGCTGATCAGTGTTCCCTGGGGCCTCTGCCACCAGTTTCCTTGCCCCCAGAGTGAGCTACCGCTGACCTTTGCCTCCTCAGGAGACCCTCCAAGACCCCTAGTTAGGTCTAGCCCTGGTTCCTATGGAGGTATTGCTTTGTGCTGGGTCCCAGTGCATGTGAGACCTTGTGTGCGCCCTCCAAGAGTGGAGTCTCTGTTTCTCCCAGTCCTGTGGAGCTCCTGCACTCAGGACCCACTGGCCTTCAAAGCCAAATGCTCTGGGGGGGCGGTTCTTTCTCCCGATGCCTGACCCTCAGACTGTCTTGTAGGGCTATTTTTATGTGGGAACGTCCCTGTGTAGCCTAAGTGGGTTTAATATTTTTTGGTGCTAGAGCTGTTTTTAATATGCTTGTCTGCCACCTCTTTCCTCAGTGTATGCTGGCCATTATCCCCTTGGTAAGAGGAGTGACTGATGTTGTGGTAACCTGAGCCTGCACTGGATATTGAATGGGGGCCTCCCCTTGCTCTGAGGTTGTCACTGCCCTGTCAGGGGCAGGGTCTGCTCTCCAGTTGGAGTAGAGGCCCCGAGATCTGTTTCTGAGCTGTGTTTCTGACCTGCAGTGTGACATAGGCAGGATTGGAGCACTCTCTCTGGGAGAGAAACCACTGGGTTTTCCTCCTCCAGAGCTGTTCAACTGTGAGTGTGCTCTGTTGCATCACTTTTCACCTGTTGTGCTGGCTCATAAATTATACTATTGCTGGAACTGCTCTCAGACCCACCTTAACAACGGGTATGCCGGCAATTGGCCCTGGTGTCTTTCAGGCGTTGCTTTCACCAGACTACCAGCACAGATCCACTGCAGTCAGGTCCCAGGACTGCAGTAATTGTGCACCAAGACCTGCTGTGGGAGCTATGGAGGCAGCTCAGATTCTGGCCCAGTCTAGTCCCCATGTGTATGTGCCCACAAACCCACAGTTGCTAAAGCTAGACCCATCTCAGCTGGGGGAGCACTCACTCATTTGGATATTCTGCAGGTGCTGAGTTTACAGAGCTGGCAGCTGGGGTGTAAATCCGCAGTTCCCACAGCTGTGAGGAGAGATTTCCGCTCTTCTTCCTTAGTTGCATGGCCCATGAGGCTCAGCTGTGGTTTCAGCCCCACCTCTGCATGTGGGCCTTCCACCAGTGTCTGTTCCCGAGGCTGCCCCAGAGCCTGCCTAGGTGGGTGGGGTCAGAGGCAGCAACAGGTGGGGCAAATGCCAGCCTGCTGGGGTGGGCAGGGGTGAAGGAAGCAGCCGCAGTGGGTGGGGCATGTGAGCCTGCTCTTGCAGGCCGTGGCCAAGGAGGGTGAGGCCTGCAAGCCTGCTCAGGCAGGAGCCCCTTCTAGTGCCCAGGGAGGCAGGGGCTGGCACGTGGGGAAGGGGGCTGCAATGGTGGCCAGGGCTTCTTCCACAAACATTCCCGCTTGTAGAGCTCTGTACTCCCATACTTTCAGGCTCTCTCTTTGCAGCTAACAGCAGTCCCCTCCCTGAGTGAGTCTGCTCTCCAAACCCCAGGTTCTAGCACCCAGCCTCTGTCCGCACCAGCAGACACATGTCTCAGGCTGGGACGTGCCGGGCTGTGGCACCAAACATTCATGTAGGTCTTACTCTGTCCTGCCTGCCACAGACTGGTCGCTGTGCTATCCTCTGAGCCCCTGAAGCTCCCCAGCTGGTCTCCCTACTAGCGAGGGGGCTTCCCTGGGTGTGGGAACCTCTCCTCTTTCAGTTCCCCCCAAGGGGTGCAGGTCGTGTCCTGTTTCCTCTTGTCTTTTTAAAATTTCTTTTGTCCTACCCAGTTGCATGGGGATTGTTCTCGTCCTTTTAGGTGTCCGAGGTCCTCTGCTAGTGTTCAGCAAGTGCTCTGTCAGAATTGTTCCATTCTTGATGTACTTATGGGGAGAGGTGAACTCCATGTCCTCCTATTCTGCCATCTTGACTCCTCCCCCACTCCTATCTCAGTTTTTGTTTTCTTTTTTAATAGAGGAGCTAAAATTGTTTGATGTTCTTTACTGCCAAAAACAGAAGAGTAGGACTAGGAAGAGAAGGAGGTATCCTTTTGAGGGGAGGGCAGTGTTCATGCAGAGGTCACATTCCTTTCACTCACGTTCCCATGGGTTTGCGGACATGCAGTGGATTTCCTTCGCTAAAGGCAAGAAAGGGCACCCCATGAAGTGTTTATAAGATTTATGCTGTTCCAGGAAGGAAAGGCTAACATCTCCCTCCCAAGTGGATGTCCACTAGGTCATGGAGTTTGCTGACTTGCCCTGGGGAGAGAAGATGAGAATGTCAGGCAGGGAGAAAGAAAGGAGGCAAGGACTAGCCCTAGTAAGTTCCACCTGAGGGGTAGGAAAGATGCATGCTGCTCATGTCTGCAAGCTCACATTTGAAGCTGCTGAGGACAGATGAGAAAGGGTGACTATGTGCTTGTGAGGAGGGACTGACGCAGCTGGGGCAAAGTGGGTGAGTGCATCAGAGGACTATAGTGTGCTACTGCCAGGGGGTTTTGTAGAAAAGATCGCTGATGCTCCCAGGGGACCACGTGCTGGGGGAGTTGAGTTTCTTAGCATTGGTGCGTGTTTGGTTCTCTTCCCATCCAGGCTACATCACCCGTGATAGCCAACAGAAAGGAGGACTGCCACAGGAGAATGTGAGGAATGCCATTTCCCATTTTTTTTTTTAAACAACTTCATTTCTACCAGAGAAGAAATCTAAGAGAAAGGAAGATCTAGAGGGTGGTATGAGAGAGAGAGCAGATCACTCCTCTATCAACTGCAGAGCACTTTGGTGGACCCCAAGTCTTAATTTGTTGGAAAGAGAGACAGAGGTTTGACTGAAAACACAAGATTTTAAAATAGACTAAATAATAGAGATTTTAACTGAAATGCCATTAAGGAAGTCTACTTGTTATTGAGAAATAGGGTTGAACAAAGCATAGTTGGTAACAGATATTGGAAAAATAGTGATTTAATTTTTATACAGTAACCAATTAAGTGTTGTCAATTAAATCAGTTGCGATTATAAAGCAAGTGGATGGAAATATTAACTCCTTCTTCTCAGCCCCTTCAGCTTCTATCTGATTGGGGAATTTAGAAATACGAAATACTAAGTCCTCTACACGTAAGCCTGGCCAGCCAACATCACCATTCTCATTTCCTGCCTTGCACAACTTGCGCGAAATCACTCAGTGGCCTTTTGACATCTGAAATCTGCTTAGATGTTCATGTTTTTGCATGTGCTCTTTCTCCTGCAGGGAGTACCCTTCCTTCCAATATCTGTCAGTCAGGCAAATATCCACAGATGCTTCAGTTCTCAGCTTGAGAGTTATATCTTCTCTGAAACCATCCTGACCTGTTCCCCCCCTCCCTCTTTGATACCCATTCTCGGTCAGATATCCTTTCTGGATCCTTCATTAATCCCTCATACGTATTTCCTGTGTGATGCTTACACTGTTATGTGCAGGTGTGTGTTTATATTTCTGTCACTCTCAATAGATAATGAGTCCTCTGAAGGAAAAGATCTTATTTGACTTGTTCAGTGTAGTACCTCGCACGGTGCTTGGCATATATATAACATAAGCTTCATAGAGATTTGCTAACAGAAAGAAAAAAAGGGGTAACATGGGGAGGGAGGGAGGAAGGAAGGAAGGAAAGAATTTATGCTCAAAGTGACAAGTGCTCAGTTTGGTTTAAGAGAAGGCTCCATATTCTTATCGTCTTACCCTTCCAGGGAGATGGCCCGTTGGAGACTCACTGAAGGCTGGCGGGTTGTAGTGCTGTGTTGGGAATGACTGCAAGAAAAGAAAGAAAAAACAAACACAATCATTTATTTAAAATATCTTTGCACATTCTAATAGTCTTATTGCCATGAAAAGAATCAATCTTGGAAGAAATACAGGAGGCATTAACTGACTGTTCTTTGGTGATAAGCAGAATCGTCCACCCCAGTATAACACTCTACCAGATAAGGGGCTAATATTTCATTATAATTTGATTTCAACATGTATTATTCAAAAGCAAGCTTTAAATAAAGGGTAGCCATGAAAAGAAATACATATATTTGGAAGAGGTAATTATTTTCCCCTTGGAATAAGGTAACATAAAAACAAATTTCACTATGGTGCAATATATTATTTTTTTAAGGCAGAACATTTTTTTCTAACAAAGTTTTAAACAGCAAATTTGAAAATTGTAGTAGTATTTAATTAGTATAAATTTATTAGTTTATATTTGCATACTTGTAAAAATAACAATAATTCAACTGTTGAATGAACACAAAAACTTGAAAAATGGGATTTCCAGTTGCATATCAACATTAGTTAGAACTTAAGGTTATTCCATATTTGGTTGCATGATAACAAGGTAAGACTGATTTTATAGATAAGTATTTGCACTAGAAATTATATTGTATCTTTGCACTAGAAATTATATTGTATGTATAGTAGTATCTAATACTTATTGAGTACTTATTGCCTGAGTTACTTTTCTAGGTATATTATTTCTTACAACTAACTCTATGAGGTATGTACTGTCCCATTTGACAGATGAGGAAATTAAGGTAAGGAAGGTTTAAAACTTGCCCAAATTCATGTGGTAAATACCTGTGCTCGAAATGGTATCTAGACGTGTCATTCTTCTTAACCATCATATCACCTTCCAAATGGTAACAGTTTTTTTGGCTTTGAAAGAATTTGTCTTACAATCTCAGAATACTCTTCAATTAGGGAGACTCTTTCATCTGAGATATGCACAATGACAATCCAAGAGCATATTGTAATGAATTGTGAGTTTCCTATGTATTAAAGTATACAATAAATGGTATTTCAGTGTGTAATTTTAGTTTGTAGTATTAGTTTAAAAACTTATTTGTAACATTAGTTACATATACATGTAGTGTGTAAAGGTGTGTATATACAAATATATGTATAGAGAGAAACTTGAGTAAAATATTTGCAGAACATGAGGCAACTTCACACAATTCTAAGACTTCTCAGCACATACTTTGAAAACACTGACATTGCCATACAGAGCCAAGCAAACAGGCTGCAGGTTTTCATTCAGAACTTTTGTTATTATGGGTGAGAGGAGGTGTTTCTCTGTGACTAGCATTTAGCTGTGACATGGATGACATTTATCTGAGGTTGAGAGAGCAGAATTTGGGGACTATGGCTAAGGCCTAGAGAATGGTCATCTTCAAATTAAGGATAGTATCCTTTGTTTCCTGGCATCCCTCATAGTGCCGATCATCACTTATGTCCACTAAGTGTGTTTTGATTGGCCAACTGAAAGGCAGCATAGCATTGAGGAGCTGGACCATGTAGCCAGGCTGCCTGAGTACAAATTTCAGCTCTGCCACACAGACCAATGTGACCTTGATTGAGTTTCTTAAAGTTCTCTGTAACAGTACCTTCCTCATAGGGTATTCAATGAATACAATGTTTAGAACAGTGTCTGTCTGTCTTACATGGTAAAAGCTACATAAGTGTTAAATAAACATATGATTTAGCAGAGTGTGCACTTTGAGATCTTTCTTTTGTACTAAATAAGCATAATTAATTATTTAGATCACTTCAATTAGCCATATAGTCAATGCCACAAGGTGTAGATTTGTGAGTATATTATAACTTTGGTGGTCAATATCAAATTATTAAAATGTTTTCTGTTGTAAAAACAACATTATAAAATTAATAGAAATCAGCCACAGCAATCAAGAAAGAAGAAATAAAATGTATCCAGATTGGAAGGGAAGAGGAAAAATTGTCATTATATGCAGCTGACATGATACTATACAGAGAAAATCCTAAAGGCACCACCAGAAAACTACTAGAGCTCATCAATGAATTTGGTAAAGTTGCAGGATACAAAATTAATATACAGAAATCTGTTGCATTTCTTTACACTAGCAATGAAATATCAAAAAGGGAACGTAAAAAAAAATCCCCTTTAAAATTGCATAAAAAAAAACTTAGGAATAAGCCTGACCAAGGAGATGAGACATATGCTGAGAACTATAAAACACTGATAAAGGAAACTGAAGATGAGGCAAAGAAATGGAAAGATAACCCATGCTCTTGGATTGGAAGCATTCATATTGTTTAAATGACCATACTATCCAAAGCAATCTACAGATTTAATGTGATCCCTATCAAATTACCCATGACATTTTCCACAGAACTTGAACAAATAACTCTAAAATTTATATGGAACCACAGAAGACCCAGAATTGCCAAAGCAATTCTGAGGAAAAAGAAAAAAGCTGGAGGTATAACCCTCTCAGACAATACTACAAAGTTACAGTAATAAAAACAGTATGGTGCTGGCACAAAAACAGACATATGAATCAATGGAACAGGACAGAAAACCCAGAAATTAACCCATGCACTTACTTATGGTCAAAATTAATCTACAACAAGAAGGCAAGAATATACAATGGAGAAAAGACAGTCTCTTCAATAAGTGGTGCTGGGTAAACTGGACAGCTACATGTAAAAAAAATGAAATTAGAACACTCTCTAACACCATACACAAAAATAAACCCCAAACGGATCAAAGACCTAAATATTTAAGACTGGATCTGTAAAACTCCTAGAAGAGAACACACGCAAAACATTCTGACATAAATTGTAGCAATGTTTTCTTAGGTCCGTCTCCCAAAGCAATATAAATAAAAGCAAAAATAAACAAATGGGACCCAGTCAAACTTACAAGCTTTTGCATAGCAAAGGAAACAAAATGAAAACACAACCTATGGAATGGGAGAATATATTTGCATATGATGCAACCGACAAGGGATTAATCTCCAAAATATACAATTATTCAGCTCAATATCAAAAAAATAAAGACCCAATCAGAAAATGAGCAGGAGACCTAAATAGACATATCTCCAAAGAAGACACATAGACGGCCAACAGGCACATAAAAAGTTGCTCTACGTGGCTAATTACTAGAGAAATGCACATTAAAACTACAGTGAGGTATCATCTCATGCTGGTTAGAATGGCTATCATTAAAAAGTCTACAAATAACAAATGTTGGAGAGGGTGTGGAGAAAAGGGAACACTCCTGTACTGTTGGTGAGAATGTAAATGGGTACAGCCATTATGGAAAACAGTATGGAGGTTCCTCAAAAACTAAAATCTAAAAATAGAGTTGGCAGTATGATACAGCAATCCCACTCCTGGTCATATACCTGGAAAAGACGAAAACTGTAACTTGAAAAGATACATGTACCCCAGTGTTTATAGCAGCACTATTCACAATAGCCAAGACATGGAAGCAACCAATGTCCAAAGGCAGATGAATGGATAAAGATGTGGTGTATATATACACACACATATATATATACACACACACATATACACAACACTGGAATATTAATCATAAAAAGAATGAAATAATTCCATTTTCAGCAACATGGATGGACAGAGATTATCATACTAAGTGAAGTAAATCAGAGACAGACAAGTAATATGATATCACTTAGATGTGGAATCTAAAATGATACAAATGGACTTACTTACAAAACAGAAATAGATTAACAAAGAACAGGCTGGTGGTTGCCAAGGGGGAGTGGGGTGGGGGAGGGATGGATTGGGAGTTTGGGGTTAGCAGATGCAAACTATTATATATAGAATGGATAAACAACAAGGTCCTACTGTATAGCACACGGAGCTATATTCAATATCCTGTGATAAACCATATGGAAAAGAATATAAAAAATGTATATATGTATAACTGAATCACTTTGCTGTACTGCAGAAATTAACACTGTAAATCAACTATACTTCAATAAAAAAAAAATCTCTGACATAAATCGTAGCAATGTTTTCTTAGGTCACTCCCCACAGGCAATAGAAATAAAAGCAAAAACAAACAAATGGGACCTAATCAAATTTACAAGCTTTTGCATAGCAAAGGAAACAAAAAGACAACCTAGGGAACAGGAGAAAATATTGCAAATGATGTGACCAACAAGGGTTAATTCCCAAGATATACAAACAGCTCATAAAACTCAATAACAAAAAAACCAAACAGTCCATCAAAAAATGAGAAGACCTAAATAGACGTCTCCAAATAAGACACATATTGGGTTGGCTAACAGGCACATGAAAAGATGCTCAACATTGCTAATTATTACAGAAATGCAAATCAAAACTACAATGAGGTATCACCTCACACCAGTCAGAATGACCATCATCAAAAAGTCTACAAATAATAAATACTGGAAAGGGTGTGGGGAAAAGGAACCCTCCTACACTGTTGGTGAGAATGTAAACTGGTGCAGCCCCTATGGTAAACAGTATGGAGTTCCTTAAGAACCTGAAAATAGAGTTACCATATGATCCAGCAATCCCACTCCCAGGCGTATATCTGGAGAAAACTCTAATTCGAAAAGATAAATGCATTCCAGTGTTGATAGCAGCACTATTTACAATAGTGAAGACATGGAAGCAACCTAAATGTCCATCAACAGATGAATGGATAAAGAACGTGTGGTATAAATACATAATGGAATATTACTCATCCATAAAAAAGGATGAAATAATGCCATTTGCCACATGGACCTAGAGATTATCATACTAAGTGAAGTAAGTCAGACAGGGAAAGACAAATATCATATGATATCACTTAGTTGTGGAATCTAAAAAATACAAATGAACTTATTTACAAAACAGAAACAGATTCACAGACATAGAAAACAAACTTATGGTTACCAAAGGGAAAAGGGGGCAGAGAGGGATAAATTAGGACTTTGGGATTAGCAGATATAAACTACTATACATAAAATAGGTAGACAACAAGGTCCCTATATTGCACAGGGAAGTATATTCAATATTGTGTAATAAACTATAATGGAAAAGAATATGAAAAATATATATATTCACATATACATATACGTAACTGAATCACTTTGTTGTAGACCCAAAACTAACACAACATTGTAAATCAACTATACTTCAATTAAAAAAATTAATGGAAATCAAAATGAGAGTAAAAAAAAATTCACATATAATTCCACTGCCTTGTCTCAGACTTTACAGAATCATCTAATTTAATTCTCAGAGCTGTCCTATAAGGAAGTTATGAGAATCCCCATTTTATATTTAAGAAAACACAAAGAACTTAACATGTCAGAAAACAACAGCTTGCAAATATGAAGCCAGAATTCAAACTAAAGCCCCTCTTGTTGCCAAGTGTATGTACTTTAAACTCTATGCTACTGATTCTCTGTATTTCCACATGTGTTTCATATCATTTTAAATATACACAGACCATATATAACTTCATATCTGCATTCCTCCTCCCCCCCTTACATTATAATTTAATCACTCCTGGCAAGGTTTCCATAATTATTATTTTGGTGTTATATAATGTTACTTACTCTGAAGATGTAATTTATTTAATCATCCTTTTTTACAAATGGATATTTGGGTTATTTCTGTTGTTTTAATATTATAAACAATGCTGCAATGAACATAGTGATATCAATTACTTTTTTTTACTTGACAATTTCCTTTGAATGTATTCCCCCAAATGGAAATATTTATTTGGTTATGTTTTATGACTTATGTTATTAATTACTTTTCAAAATTTCTACCATTTTATTGCTTCTAAAAACATACGTATATGTGCCAGTTTCACCACAATCTTATAAGCCCAGCTATTATAATTAAAAAAAATTGATACTAGGTATAAAATGATGCCTCAGATTTATGAGTATTTCTTTATTTATGAGAATGACCTTTTCTTTTCTATGTGCTTATTTGCGAATTGTATTTTTTTGTTTAAACTGTTCAGGCTTTTCCTTTACCATTTATCTTCCACTGGTTTAGAGAGTACCAACATTTCTTGGGTAAAGATCAATGATGCTTACTAAGCAAGATTAATGAGTAACTGGAATCACTGATAGCTTCCTCACCAATAACCTGGCCCATATAATGAAAACAAAGAAATATTCAATAATCTCACTTATCACTACCTTAAACTAATTACTTTAATATTCTGCCCCAAGTTATTCCAAAATGTCCCTTTAAAAGTTTTAGTGACACTTAGATTAAGTGCAAAAGGTACCAATGAAGTGCTCACAGAAATTGACTCCTTTTGTGTTACACAAAGTCAGCCAATTTCTCCTAGCATGTAAATCTGGAACAAACAGAGCTTTTTACAACATGTAATTACCCTTTTACTCTACTAAGACATATATGGTGAATTACCTGACAGTCAAGACCTACAGATGCACGGGAATTTTTGTTATACCCTGATACTAACATTTAAGCAGTAATTGCAGTCGGTATTAGAAGCTACCTGATAGCTTCTAAGTGGTATTTAAAAAAAAAAAATCAAATATCTTCCCCTTGGGACCAAGTAGGTTTCATCCTTTCTGTATCATTGGCTACATACATAGCATGCTGCTAGTTCTACCATGACTAAGAAATTATAGGTGACAACTGCCTGGCTCTTTCACTTCTTGAGGCAGAGAGGCCAGCCAGATGGAATTCTGAGAATTGTAGTGGAAAGAACCAAGGAAAGAAAGCACAGCTAAAACTTAAAGCTTTCAAAAGCTAAAAGAATTGTTGTAAAGCCAAACCAGCTTTACAGCAAATGTTAAAGGAAATTCTCTGGGCAAGAAAGAAAAGGCCACAACTAGAAACAAGAAAAGTACAGAAGGAAAGAGCTCACTTGTAAAGGCAAACATACAGTAAACGTAGGAAATCATCCACACACAAAGCTAGTAGGGAGGTTAAAAGAGAAAAGTAGTACAGTCATCTGTATCCACAATAAGTGGTTAAAGGATACACAAAACAACTAGATGTAAAGTATGGTATCAAAAACAGCATGAGGGGAGGAGAGTACAAATCAAGGGTGTTTAAAATGCATTTGAAATGAAGAGATCAGCAATTGAAAACAGCTGCATATATATACAGACCACTGTAAAAAAAAAACTCATGGTAACGGCAAACCAGAAATCTATAATAGATACAAACAAAAAAGAAAAAGGAATCCAAGGATAACACTAAAGATAGTCATCAAACCATAAGATAAGAGAACAAAAGAAAAAAAAAGGTGTACAAAAAGAAATACAAAACAATAAAATGGCAATAAGAACATACATATTAGTGATTACCTTAAATGTAAATGGACTAAATGTTCCAACCAAAAGACACAGACTGGCTGAATGGCTACAAAAACAAGACCCGTATATATGCCAACTACAAGAGATTCACTTTCTTTCTTTATTTAGAGATTCACCTTAGATATAGAGAGACATACAGACTGAAAGTGAGGGGATGGGAAAAGATATTCCATGCAAATGGAAATAAAAGAAAGCTGGAGTAGTAATACTTTTATATCAGACAAAATAGACTTTAAAGACTGTTACAAGAGACAAGGACACTACATAATGATCAAGGCATCAATCCAAGAAGATATAACAATTGAAAATATATGTGCACCCAACATAGGAGCACCTCAATACATAAGGCGAATGCTAACAGCTATAAAAGAGAAAATTGACAGTAACACAATAATAGTGGGGGACTTTAACACCCCACTTACAACAATGGATGGATCATTCAGATAGAAAATCAATAAGAAAACATAGGCCTTAACTAACACTAGACTATGAGGACTTAATTGATATTTATAGAGCTTAAACCTGAAAGCAGCTGAATACACATTCTTTTCAAGTGCACATGGAATATTCTCCAGGATAGATCACATGCTAGACCACAAACAAGGCTCAATAAATTTAAGAAAACTGAAGTCATGTCAAGCATGTTTTCCAACCACATGCTATGAGATGAGAAATCAGCTACAAGAAAAAAACTGCAAAAAACACAAACACATGAAGGCTAAACAATATGTTACTAAACAACCAATGGATCACTGAAGAAATCAAAGAGAAAATCAAAAAATACCTAGAGACAAATGACAACAAAAGCACTGTGATCCAAAACCTATGGCCATAGCAAAACCAGTTCTAAGAGGGATGTTTAGAGCAATACAAGCTTACCTCAGGAAACAAGAAAAATCTCAAATAGCTTAACTTTACACCTAAAGCAACTGCAGAAAGAAGAAGAAACAAAATCCCAAGTTAGTAGAAGGAAAGAAATCATAAAGATCAGCGCAGAAAGAAATGAAATAGAAACAAAACGAGCAAAGATCAATAAAACTAAAAGCTGGTTCTTTGAGAAGATAAACAAAATTGATAAACCATTAGCCAGACTCATCAAGAAAAAGAGGGAGAGGACTCAAATCAATAAAATTAGAAATGAAAAAGGAGAAGTTACAACAGATGCTGCAGAAGTACAAAGCATCCTAAGAGACTACTACCAGCAACTCTATGCCAATAATATGGACGACCTGGAAGATATAGACAAATTCTTAGAAAGGAGTAACCTTCCAAGATTGAACCAGGAAGAAATAGAAAATATGAACAGACCAATCACAAACACTGAAATTGAAACTGTGATTAAAAATCTTCCAACAAACAAAAGTCCAGGACCAGATGGCTTCACAGGTGAATTCTATCCAACATTTAGAAGAGAGTTACCACCCATCCTTCTCAAACTCTTCCAAACAACTGCAGAGGAAGGAACACTCCCAAACTCATTCTACAAGGCCACCATCACCCTGATACCAAAACCAGACAAAGATACTACAAAAAAAGAAAATTACAGACCAATATCACTGATGAATATAGATGCAAAAATCCTCAACAAAATACTAGCAAACAAAATCCAACAATACATTAAAAGGATCATGCACCATGTTCAAGTGGGATTTATCCCAGGGATGCAAGGATTCTTTAATATATGCAAATAAATCAATGTGATATACCAGATTAACAAACTGAAGAAGAAAAACCATATGATCATCTCAATAGATGCAGAAAAAGCTTTTGACAAAATTCAACACCCATTTATGATAAAAACTCTCCAGAAAGTGGGCATAGAGGGAACCTACCTCAACATAATAAAGGCCATATATAACAAACCCACAGCAAACATCATTCTCAATGGTGAAAAGCTGAAAATATTTCCTCTAAGATTAGGAACAAAACAAGGATGTCCACTCTTGCCACTATTATTCAACATAGTTTTGGAAGTCCTAGCCACGGCAATCAGAGAAGAAAAAGAAATGAAAGGAATACAAATTGGAAAAGAAGAAGTAAAATTGTCACTGCAGATGACATGATACTACACATAGAGAATCCTAAATATGCCACCAGAAAACTACTAGAGCTAATCAATGAATTTGGTAAAGCTGCAGTATATTTAATTAATGCACAGAAATCTCTTGCATTCCTATACACTAATGATGAAAAATCTGAAAGAGAAATTAAGGAAACACTCCCATTTATCACTGCAACAAAAAGAATAAAATACCTAGGAATAAACCTGACAAAAGACCTGTATGCAGAAAACTATAAGACACTGATGAAAGAAATTAAAGATGATACAGACAGAGAGAGGTACCATGTTCTTGGATTGGAAGAATCAATATTGTGAAAATGACTGTACTACCCAAAGCAATCTAAAGATTCATTGCAATCCCTATCAAATTACTAATGGCATTTTTTACAGAACTAGAACAAAAAAATCTTAAAATTTGAATGGAGACACAAAAGAGCCCGAATAGCCAAAGCAGTCTTGAGGGAAAAAAATGGAGCTGGAGGAATCAGACTCCCTGACTTCAGACTATACTACAAAGCTACAGTAATCAAGACAATATGGTAATGGCACAAAAACAGAAATATAGATCAATGGAACAGGATAGAAAGCACAGAGATAAACCCATGCACCTATGGTCAACTAATCTATGACAAAGGAGGCAAGGATATATAATGGGGAAAAGACAGCCTCTTCAATAGGTGTTGCTGGGAAAACTGGACAGTTACATGTAAAAGAATGAATTTAGAACACTCCCTAACACCACACACAAAAGTAAACTCAAAATGGATTACAGCCCTAAATGTAAGACTGGACACTATAAAACTCTTAGAGGAAAACATAGGAAGAACACTCTTTGACATAAATCACAGCAAGATCTTTTTTGATCCACCTCCTAGAATAATGGAAATAAAACAAAAAATAAACAGATGGGACCTAATGAAACTTAAAAGCTTTTGCAAAGCAAAGGAAACTACAAACAGGATGAAAAGACAACCCTCAGAATGGGAGAAAATATTTGCACATGAACCAATGGACAAAGGATTAATCTCCAAAATATATAAACAGCTCATGCAGGTCCACCTGAAAGAAATAAACAAACCAATCAAAAAATGGGCAGAAGACCTAAATAGACATTTCTCCAAAGACATACAGATGGCCAAGAAGCACATGAAAAGCTGCTCAACATCACTAATGATTAGAGAAATGCAAATCAAAACTACAGTGAGGTATCACCTCACACCAGGTAGAATGGGCATCATCAGAAAATCTACAAACAACAAATGCTGGAAAGGGTGTGGAGTAAAGGATCCCTCTTGCACTGTTCGTGGGAATGTAAATTGATACAGCCACTTGGAGAACAGTATTGAGGTTCTTTAAAAAACTAAAAATAGAATTACCATATGATCCAGCAATCCCACTACTGGGCATATACCTAGAGGAAACCATAAATCAAAAAGACACATGCACCCCAATATTCATTGCAGCACTATTTACAATAGCCAGGTCATGGAAGCAACCTAAATGCCCATCAACAGACGAATGGATGAAGAAGATGTGGTACATATACACATTGGAATATTACTCAGCCATAAAAGGGAATGAAATTGGGTCATTTGTAGAGACGTGGATGGATCTAGAGACTGTCATGCAGAGTGAAGTAAGTCAGAAAGAGAAAAACAAATATCGTATATTAATGCATATATGTGGAACCTAAGAAAATGGTACAGATGAACCGGTTTGCAGGGCAGAAATAGAGACACAGATATAGAGAACAAACATATGGACACCAAGGGGGGATAGTGGCAGGGGGTGGTGATGGGATGAATTGGGAGGTTGGGATTGACATATATACACTAATATGTACAAAATGGATAACTAATAAGAACCTGCTGTATAAAAAATAAAATTCTAAAAGTAGAGACTAAAAAGAAAATTAGAAAAGATCAATGAGACTAAAAGCTGGTTCTTTGAAAACATAAACGAAATTGATAAACCTTTAGCCAGACTCATCAAGGAAAAAGGAGAGAGGGTCCAAGTCAATAAATTCAGAAGTGAAAAAGGAGAAATTACAACTGACACCACAGAATAAAAAGGATCATAAGAGACTACTACAAGCAACTATACACCAATAATATGGACAACCTAGAAGAAATGAAGAAATTCTTAGAAAGGTACAATCTTCCAAGACTGAACCAGGAAGAAATAGAAAATATGAACAGACCAATTACCAGAAATGATATTGAATCAATAATTAAAAAGTTCCCAACACACAAAAGTCCAGGACCAGATGGCTTCACAGGTCAGTCCTATCAAACATTTAGAGAAGAGTTAACACTTATCCTTCTGAAACTCTTCCAGAAAATTGCAGAGGAATGAACACTCCCAAACTCATTCTACGAGGTCACTGTCACCCTGATATCAAAACCAGAAAAGATACCACAAAAAAGAAAGTTATAGGCCAATATCACTGATGAAAATAGATGCAGAAATTGTCGACAAAATACTAGCAAACTGAATCCAACAATACACTAATAGGAGCATACACCATGACCAAGTGGGATTTATCCTAGGGATGCAAGGATAATTCAATATCCTCAAATCAATCAGTGTGATACACCACATTAACAAATTAAAGAATAAAAACAATATGGTCATCTCAGTAGATGCAGAAAAAGCTTTGGACAAAATTCAACACCCATTTATGATAAAAACTCTTCAGAAAGTGGGCATAGATGGACCATATCTCAACATAATGAAGGCTATATATGACAGACCCACAGCTAACATCATACTCAATGGTGAAAAGGTGAAAGAATTCTCTCCATGATCCGGAACAAGACAAGGATGCCTACTCTCACCATTTTATTCAACACAGTTTTGGAAGTGCTAGCCATAGCAATCAGGGAGGAAAAAGAAATAAGAGGAATCCAAATTGGAAAGGAAGAAGTAAAACTGTGATTGTTTGTAGATGACATGAAACTGTACAGAGAAAATCCTAAAGATGCCAAGAGAAAACTACCAGAGGGCATCAATGAATTCAGCAAAGTTGCAGGATACAAAATTAATATATAGAAATCTGTTGCAATTCTATACACTAAGAATGAAAGATAAGAGAGAGAAATTAAGGAAGCAATCTCATTTAGCATTGCAGCAAAAAGAATAAAATACCTAGCAATAAACCTACCTAAGGAGGCAACAGACCTGTACTCAGAAAACTATGACACTGATGAAAGAAATTGAAGACAACACAAACAGAAAGATATATTGTGTTCTTGGATTGGAAGAATATGTATTGTGAAAATGACCACACTACCCAAGGCGATCTACAGATTCAATGCAATCCCTATCAAATTACCAATGGCATTTTTCACCAAAACCCAAAAAAATTTAAAATATGTATGGAAATACAAAAGACCTCTAATAGCCAAAATAATCTTGAGAAAGAAGAACAGAGCTTGAAGATTCATGCTGCCTCACTTCAGACTATTCTACAAAGCTACAGCAACCAAAACCATATGGTACTGGCACAAATGCAGACACAAAGATCAATGGAATAGGATCAAAAGCCCAGAAATAAACCGACACACTTATGGTCAATTACTCTACAACAAAGGAGGCAAGAATATACAGTGGAGAAAAGACAGTCTCTTTAATAGGTGGTGCTGGGAAAACTGGACAGCTACATGTAAAAAATAATGATATGAGAACATTTTCTAACTCCATATACAAAAATAAACTCAAAATGGATTAAAGATCTAAATGAAAGACCAGATACTATAAAACTTCTAGAGGAAAATATAGGCAGAACACTCTTTGACTGAAATTGCAGTGACATTGTTTTTTGGATTTGTCTCCTAGAGTAATGGAAACAAAAGCAAAAATAAACAAATGGGACCTAATTAAACTGAAAAGCTTTTCCATAGCAAAGGAAACCATCAGCAAAATGAAAAGACAACCTACAGAATGGGAGAAAATATTTGCAAACACTGAGACTGACAAGGGATTAATCTCCAAAATATACGAATAGCTCATACAGCTGAATATATAAAAAAACATTTTAAAAAATGGGCAGAAGATCTAAATAGACATTTCTCCAAAGAAGACATGTAGACGTCCAACAGGCACATGAAAAGATGCTCAACATGGCTAATTATTACAGAAATGCAAATCAAAACTACAATGAGGTACCAATGTCACGTTGGTCATGAAAAAGTCTATAAACAATAAATGCTGGAGAGGGTGTGGAGAAAAGGGAACCCTCTTACACTGTTGGTGAGAATATAAACTGGTGCAGCCACTATGGAAAACAGTATGGAGGTTCCTTAAAAACTAAAAATAGAGTTGCCATATGACCCATCAATCCCACTCCTGGTCCTATATCTGGAAAAGCCAAAACTCTAATTTGAAAAGATACACACACCCCAGTGTTCACAGCAGCACTATTTACAATAGCCAAGACATGGAAGCAACCTAAATGTCCATCAGCAGATGAATGGATAAAGAAGATGTGGTATATATACATAATGGAATATTACTCATCCATAGAAAAGGATGAAATATGTCATTTGCAGCAACAAGGATGGACCTAGAGATTTTCATACTAAGTGAAGTAAGTTGGACAGAGAAAGACAAATATCATATGATATCACTTAGATGTGGAATCTAAAAAATGATACAAATGAACTTATTTACAAAACAGAAACAGATTCACAGACATAGAAAACAAACTTATGGTTACCAAAGGGAAAACGGGGTGGAGAGGGATAAATTGGAAGTTTGGGATAGGCAGATATAAACTACTATACATAAAATAGATAAACAACAAGGTCCTACTGTATTGCACAGGGAAGTATATTCAATATTGTGTAATGAACTATAATGGAAAAGAGTGTGAAAAAGTGTATTTATATATATACATACACACACACACACACACACACACACGTAACTAAATTACTCTGTTGTAGATCCCAAACTAACACAACATTGTAAATCAACTATACTTCAATTAAAAATAGTATATAATACATATATTTTTAAATTAAAACAAAAAACAAGAAAAAAACCCTTAAAGCTTTCAGCATTGGAGGGATAAGTGCTTGGAATGTTCTTTGTCTGAAAAAAAACACAGACCTACCCACAATGGCCATTCTCCTCATTGTATCTATCATTTTTCTATACAGTGTCAGACACCTCTTCTGTGAAGCTTTCTATGATATGCCTACCTACCTCCCCAGTGCAGCTGCCATGCTCTCTGTGCCCCACCCAAGCTTCCCACACATCCAGAATAGCACCCATGGCTGAGAATCACCACCACTTATTATACATCCCTGTTTTTCCTATTATATTGCGTGTGCTTTCAGAGGAAGGAGTAGGGCTTATTCATCTGTACATTCTCAGCCCAGGGCTGGCCCATAGAAGATGCTTCATAAATATCTTTTTGAATGAGGAATACCAAGGATTGAGTTCCATCTATCTGTAAGGCTGATGCTTTATCTCAGTTGAACTATCTAACAACATTGAGAACTAGATATATGCCCATTTTTGAGAGAAAGTAAATCAAGTCTCAAGGTCTCACAGGTAGTAGGTAGCAAAAGTAGAAGACAGGTTTGTCAGCTCCATAGTCTCCTCTAAGACAAACCATGTTACCTTTCAGAAAAGTGAAATCAAAGCTCTGTGATTAGTCCATGCAGATGACCCAACACATTGTGTTAGGAACCATTATACTAAACTCATACTAAAGATCATTGATAGCATTTTTTTGCATAAAATACTACCCATTATTTTCACCATGTATACCCAACTTGCATGCCAGTGGCTTTTGAAGATCATTTTAAAGATGACGATCATTTAACAGAGGGACTTCTCCGCCCTATCCACACCACCTCATTAGTGAGCCCAGGACATTTATGAGCATTTAAGTGATAACACATGGTGGGTGAGTAGGGTGAGAATGAGGAAGGCTTAATATCATGTCACAGCACTGATGCTGGGGGAAGAAGTCCCTGTCACCTGGTAGGAAACCTGTGGCACTGTACTTAGGTGGCTTGCCTGAGGTGCCAAGTAAGGGGACTGTGGAGGTAACTCTTACCAAAACTTTTTAAGACTCAGAAAACGATAATAGTTCTATTGCCTTTCTAAATCATGCTGTCATTGAATAAAATTGAGCCAGAAAATAGTAGGGTCTCTTTTATGAGAACTGTATGATTTTCCAGTGAAAGACTCCTTAGCTGTTCCCTAAGAAAATGGCATTTGAATGGAGCTGAAAAAATGCATTCCTATTGCTGCGTAAAATTAAAAACAATTTGAGCATCTGAATTGAAATTGTTTTGTAACACATGGAACACCAAGGACCTAGCCAGTGGTGATAAATGGCTTTTTAATTTTCTCCTTCTCTGAAGCAATGAGAGGCAAGATAAGTGGTCTTTCCAAAATGTTGTAATATTAAAACTATGTTATTTTAATGGAGAGCACAAAGTTTTTTGTGTCTTTAATTAACAAACTGGTAAACTTATTTAATGTGACTTGTAAGGTCCCATCCATCAACTAAAATACCTCCTGATGTATTTTCAATATCCTATTTCATTCTTCACTCACTTTTCTGAAGAACTCACATCTCTCCTTGTCATATTTAACTCTTCACCTTTCTCTTATATACCTGTATCTATCATTTTCTGCTTTCTTAATATTATTTTCTTCTCTTGTTTTTAGTCTACTTTCCCTCCCTTCATTTACTTGCATTCAGTTGCCACTATTCTTAAAAATAAGAATATATCTTCTTGGTTATCCTACCGCTGTCTCAAATGCAACATAATCAAAGCACCAGCACCTTCCTCCAGAAAGCTTGATTATTCCTCCTGTTGCTTCATTGATACTTAACATGAGGTAGTTTTATCATTATTTATATGTTCTGTGTACATCTAACAAATATTAATTGGGCACTTACTCCACACCAAGGATTGTGTTAGGTGCTTGGGATGATTTTTGGATTCCTTAATACTGTAGTCCTCAATAAATACTGATAATAAAGAAGATGGTGAAATCAAATAAACCACTTGGCTTCTTTTCATACAGGTAACATTTCACAATACATCTCCAGGTATAGTTGATAGACAAACCATATAAGCTGGAACTGAACAGGTGTATAAGTATTTTAAATGTTGGAGAAGGGAAAGACTTTCTGAGAAGCTAGGAGAGCATGTTCAAGGTCATGGAGGGCCAAAAGTATGTGTTGTGCTCTGGGAACCTGGAGTGGTTTGGCTTAACCAGAGCAGAGTGGCCATGGATGAGGCCTGGAACCTGGCTGGGGGTGGATCGTGAGGGGCAGTGCAGTCTGGACTTTATTCTGATGGTAGTGGTGAGCTCGCCAAGGTTATTAAGCAGGGGTATGAAGGGGTCAGAATAATATCTATGACTCAGAAGGGTAAGGTTGGAAATACTCTGAAAAGTGGAAGAAAGAGGAGGAAATCTACAGGTAGGGAGACTAAAGGGAAATCATCATAGTAGAGAAAACTAATAAATGCCTAAACTTTGATGATGGCAATTGGAATTAAGAAACGGGGATACACTGAGCACATGTGGAAGTAAAATATCCAGGAATGAAGAAGAGGAGGTTATAGAGAGGGCACATTGATCTCTAGAATTGGTCCTAGTGATCTGGATGGGCGGGCATTTCTCCTGAAAGTTAACATCTCCTAGAGAGAAGGGGCTTGCCCTTCCCCGGGTATAGGAGTAGTTGTGCCCTCTTCATGAACTTCCAAATGAACCTTCAAAAGTAGATTGACTTTGGTGTTAGAAGGAGGGTGGTGGTGAGAATGAATTGAGTTCTGCCATTGGTTGAGAGGATGAGCACACGGTTAACAGAATCAAATAGTATTGTGTGTATGAGAAAGTACATTTGTGGATGGGAAAATATAATTGAGTTTGGTTTTGTACAAGATTAGCTTGATGTGCCTATTTACACGTGTGGGAGATAAGATTTGCAATGGAACAACCAAAATTACTGGAAAGTTCTTCCTTCTCTTGTTGTAACACCTACTTACCCATAATTGGCACTGAATTACTGAGATATTCCTTGCATCTTCTGCTCCTTCAAATAAACATTTTTGGTTTTTTATGAGATGGTTTCAAGATTCCTAGCCATCTTTGCCTGTATACTCTTAATTTTTCCTTTTGATTTCTACTTAAACTGCAGAACCTAGAAATGAATTCAGAGTTCCAGATGTGTTTAGGCCAGGGCGAAGTGCCACTAGATGCTGACTTTCCTCCACCTGGATTCCATACGCCTGCCAGAGCTGGCTAAGATACCATGGACTTTAAAAATGTGCTAAACTGAATGGAAAAAGGAATATAAGGCTTAGTTCCTATCTATCTTCTAGGAGTTCACGTGTATTCTGGGACTGACAGTAACAGTACATAAAAATTAAAAAAAAAATTAAATAAAAGGCATGAAGAGGATAAAATCACATTCTACAAACAGTGGTGTAATTGTAGATAGACTGATTCTCAAAAATTAACTTGCTGATAAAATTTTATAAATAAACATGTAAATAAACATGAAAAAAATTTGCTAAATTGTATTGATAAATTTAGGGTTAACTTCTCATATATTTGTAACACGATAGATTTGATTCAAAATCAAATCTATCATGTACTTGTATATTGGGTTTTGGGAAACTCAATATAGTTATTAATATCCATCCCACCCTTGTCAAATTGAATGGTATTGATCATGATATATTTTTATAGTTTGTTAAGCTAGCATTAGATGATCAATTTAACTCAGTTAATATTTATTAAGCATCTAAGATGTGCCAGCCATTATAGGACTTCACTCTTTCATCTAGTTTCATATCATCTTTGAATATGACTTATATTTTCATGAAAACTATTAATTACAAATAGAGACAAGGACTGTGCATTGTGGCAAATCATCACAGATCTTCCTCCAGCTTAATAGTTAGTCCACAAGTTTCATGTTTGAGCTCTTTTAATCAACATCTTTCTGGAAATTAACCAGTCCTCAGGCTGACCAATGTCCATAGCAGGTGGAATGCTCATGACTCTTATATTTCCATGCCTTCCATGTACTTGTATTCTTACTAAGGATCAGTTGTAATTGTTCTCAAATCTGTTTATTCGTACTCATTTTTATATTCATGCAGTTTAATTAAATGTTACAAAAATAAAATACGAGTAGGTGAAAAAGAATTGTTTCTGTCAAGAGTAAGTTGTATTGATCTAGAAAGACTTAATACTCACATGTAGTTAAAAACTTTGCTGCCAAATTAGGTGTGAGAGAAAAAACGGTAAAGGTCAGAAAATAATTATAAATTGAGAATTTTTCACATAGTTTACTTTTGATTCTCATGCTAATTTAAAGAAATCCAAACTGGAAGGCACGGATGATGGATTAAGGTATGCAAAAAAAATAAAGTAGGACTTCATAAAAAAATGGGCCTCAGGTTTCAGGTCTTTTGAATCAATTTGGTGTGCCAAACATTTTAAAGCAATTAACAGACAATTCAGATGTTGGGAAGTAACATCATAAAAACTCTGGCCAGGGACTGACAATGCTAAAGAAAATCTTGACCCTCACATATAAAAAAATGATGAAGAACAAAATTTGTTAACTCATCTCAGACCAATCAAAAGTTCTGATAATTTATAGCAAAACAATGTATGACATTGGATTAATGACGATGATTTGCTGAAAATTGAAATTGTGGACAAAAAGAAATCATGCATTCCAGGACAAACGGATGGATCTAAATATGAAGAAAAATACTGGATTAAGTTCAGGGCCCTAAATTTCTCATGCCATAGCCAGAGAAGCTAGAAATGTGGTTTTACTTTATGCTGAACAGACTCAATCAACAGTCAGTAATAACATGGTGACTCAGAAAAATTGGAGGGGCCTTACTGGAGATATTCCATTTCTTTTTTTAAATACCGTCAAACCACTAGTTTTATTTTGCTACCATACAGTTATATTTTTAAAAGTTAAGTTGAAATAATTAGTGCATGCAAGTATTTTTTCCCCTAAATGATGACTATTGTATTCAATATTTTGACTAACAAATAAAACCTGGTTCTGGTTTTGTGGGTTACAAGAAGTTCTACTGTATGAATGTCTAGCAGATTATCACCCAGATGTTTGTTCTCTCCTTATCCTTAAAGAGTATCACGGGAGACCTTAGAGTCTTTTTAAAGAGGAGACATAGACTACATTTCATGGTCAGAATGTGGTTAAGGTGAAATTAGAACACAGAGTCAACTCCTAGCCCATGGTTTTCTCTGTCCTGTGCCACTGGGATTTCTTCATATTCTTCTCTGTGGCAACAGTTCAGTGATGAATATGGTAGCCAAAATATTGGCTATTTAAAAAAATCCTGCTCATCACTGTTAAGTAGCTGGAAGACTCTGAAGGTGCACTTCAAATGCTGATTCAACCACCATGACAAATTCTTTGCTTAAAGCAAAAATAAGAAATCCCAGTATTTTGCCCTCTGGACTGAACCAAATGGTGTATGACTGGTCTCAAAACCTAAAACGTCAGGAGCAAAATGTAGTGTTTTAATACAGCAGGCATATTCCTGCCTTTATTCATTTTTTTTTTAGATGGCTGACTGACCATACATCATTTTTCTTTGCTTTTGTAGTATACAAGCTGCATCTCAGGAGGTAACGTATGAACATGTATCAAAAAGCTCCTTTCCGTGCAGGTTTTCACAAGGAAAGTGAAACATTGAATTTACAATAGCTTAAATCAAGTGTCAGATAGCTCCATGAATGCAGCTACTTCAAAAAGGAAAACCGAGTTTAGTTAGGAATTTTACATAAAATATTGACGACTACTACAGAATGCACCAACAATCAGAGAATTAGAAATGGGAAGGTTTTTGTATACCAGTTGGGATTTTAGGCATTTAATTAATACGACCCTGGATATCCCTTTATTTCACACAGGAAGCAAATTTTTCAGGATAATGCTGTCTGGTTTTTAGTCTTTGACAATATCTGGGAAGGAAAGTTGTGTGAAAAAAACGGCAGAATTCTAGAAGTGAGGAATGTGGGTTCTCTTACGAGCTCAATAGCCTTAGATAGGTCACTTCACTTGCCTTGTTTTGGTTTTTTCTTCAGTTTGAATAGGAAACAATTGTTCCCGCCCTCCCCATCTACTTTAGTGGGTATAGATGGGAAACAGTACTGTGATGGGAAAGGAGCATGGGCTTGGGAGTCAATGGCCTTGAATTAGGGGTTTCTTACTCTTCTTAATTAGGTACTCGTCAACCTCAGACAGAACACTCTCATCTCCAATCCTGTCATCAGTATAATGTAGATAATAGTGCCTTCGCACAGACTGCTCTGTGGGGGAAAATAAAGCTATGTATGAGAAAGAAATTTTGTAAAGTGTGAAGTATGGGAAATAGTAAGTGGAAATTACTTTCTAGGGAGGTAGTGCAATTTGGTCACAAGATGTCTGAACATAGAGACCTGAGCTAACCAATGGGCACAAGGAAGGAAAATAGGGCTTGAGCTAAGAAGCATCAGGAAATGGAATTGCAGGATTTGGCAATTTCATGTGGTGGGTGAGTGAGGAGTCTAGGACAACTTCCATGTTTCTGGTTGAAATGATTGGGTCAATGCTGGTACTTCATACTGAGAAAAGAGTGAGAGAATAATAATAGATTTGGGGAGAATATAATTATCTTGATATACATGGTGAGTTTGGGGAACCCTTATGACATTAAGGTACAGATATCTTATAAGATGATAGATTTTGTAGCCTGATCTCAGTAGACTATTCTGGTATGAAAAAATCCATATTGGAGTCAACATAGTATATATAAGTACATTGGAAAGCATGAGTATTCCTAAAGCGATTGTGATGAAAAGAACTGAAGGCTGAGATGGAGACCTGGAGATAACCAACATTATAAGATGTGTAGAAGAAGATAAACCTAGAAAAAAGACTAAGAAAAAAATGAGTGGAGAAATAGGAGGAAAACCAAGAGAATATGAGGTAATGTCAGCTAACAATGGGAGCAGAGAGATAGTTTCAAGAAAGAGAGTTTGGTCAACAATTTCCAAAGACTTTAGAGAGTTTACAGCAGAGGGAAAACTGATCATTGGAGTTTGAATTATATTCTGTAGGCAAAGAGGAGGTCATGAACAATTTTAAGCAATATTAAAACACAGCCACTTCTGTAGTTTAGAGAGAGCCTTCTATGATCCCCAGCTACATAAAACAGCTAGAGAAGAGATAGAGAAAGCCAAAAAGCTGTAAGAGGAAGCTTGTCTTAAGAAGACTAGGTATGAATACCAAAGCTTTCTGTCATAGCATTACCAGGGGCCAGTCCTCAGAAACCCTTTCTGTAGCGCAAATGGAATAATCACCTTTCCCCTGGCAAACCAGTGTAGGCACCAAGGCAACGAATGGAAACTCTTGCCTCCTATCATACTGTTGGGTTCTATTTTCAATGAAGAATTGTTCTTATTCTATCATTTATTTTCCATATTGATTTTCATGCAGACAGCTGGAACATCCAAATAAATGTGGGCCACTTGGTTGGTAGAAGATATTAGTTTGTATGTATTAGTGTTGTGGAAAAGCTCCACATGTTTAGTCAAAGGGAAATTGTTTCACTTGACATCTGTAGTCTGAGTCTTCCACACAATGGTTACCATAGAGAAGTCATCACCATCACTGCAGTAACAAGTGACATGCTGAAAAGGCCAGTTCGTTTCCCTCCGCTCTTCACTATTCACACCCCCAAAGTAGGAATTGTTTCCTCCTCTGGTATTTTCCCTTGGTTGAA
The DNA here is from genome assembly GCF_039906515.1 of Pseudorca crassidens. Lineage (NCBI taxonomy): Eukaryota > Metazoa > Chordata > Mammalia > Artiodactyla > Delphinidae > Pseudorca > Pseudorca crassidens. Next base: position 61,879,132 of record NC_090304.1, read on the forward strand.
TATGTTCAAGGTAGCCATGAGGTTATTTGTTCAGCTAAGCTTCTACATATTACCAGAATTCTAGTATTGAAGAGATGAAAATTGGGACATAAAACCCAACATGATGAAATACAATGCTTTCTAAATCCCTTAATGTAGATTTTTAATTCAGTCCAGTGAAGTGAAACTAGACCCCAGCAGCAAACCCTTTCTTTTTAAATAAATTCTTGGTTTCCTTGGGGATTAATTTTCCAACACAAAGCACCTCTTTTAAAAAAGATTTTGGGGCTATGAACAGCTTGATAATATTTAGTATTGATGGCCATTTGACAATCAACGTAAGAAAAATGTCAAATGTAAAATATCAATGTTAGGAAAGTATCAAAACACTAAAATGCTTTGTCTTTGTATCCTAACGACAAGCTTGCAAATAAAGAAGACTGAATTTCCTCATTAATGAAAAATGATTACCCCTTAGCCACTAAATCAGATGTAAGTTACAACTCCATGAAGATGCAAGTGAAAGGATTTGAAAGGGCATAAGGGTAAAAATTGTGAATCTCTGATAGCTTTCTTCTTCACATTTCTTAAGGTTTACAACGAATTTTAAAAATCATCTCTTTTTAAGATGCCAAAAATTTTAGGATAGTTCATTAACATATTAGAAGGCTCAGACATCGACTATCCATACTTTGATTTCCCAGTCGCCTTATCTGCCAGTACCCAGTCATTAACACCCACAATATGCAACGTACTGTGGCTGATGTAATGAAGAAAACAATAAAGGCTAAAACAAGGGCTATGATCTTCAAACATTTACAATGTAATTCGGGAGAAAGGACCTCTATGTACTCACTTGATCATTCCAGTTCATTCCCTTTCATTCTTCCTTTTGGTAAACAACAGCATTGCCGGTTGTTAAATCCAAAAATCTAGGCATTTTCACTGATTCTTCACTTCCCATCTTATTCCACAAACAATTTATTAACAAGCTCTTTTGCTTCTCCAGTGCTACCACCCTAATGGAGAAACACCTTTCCTGGTACACTTTCACAGCAGCTTCCCAACTAGTTTTCTTCCTGTCTTTCTAGTCACTTCTCACAATGGCCCGAGAACAGCTTGTTTTAAAGCATGAAATCAGATCATCTTGTCCTCTGCTTAAAGAAAACTTTGCAAAGACTTCCCATCACAGTTAGAATAAAATTCACAGTCACTTCCAGGGCTGTAATATCCTGTGGTCGCTGTCTGCCTTTTGGTGTCCATGGCTCACCACTCTGTCAATCACTCCCCAAGACTCAGCCACCCTGGCCTTCTTCCTGACTCTCAGATATTCTCACTAGCTCCTCTCTAAGGGCACCTTCATTAACTGCTTGCTTTGTGTCTAGGTCTTCTCCTGGATACCTCCCTCTCAGTCAGGTCTTAACTAAAACGTTACCTCTCTAGAGAGGCCTTCTCTGCTTTTCCAGCTAAAGGCACTCCACTCCCATCCCAGGTATTACACAGTCTCTTAACACTGTTTTATTTCTTCCATAGCACTTGCACTTATTATTCACTTAAATTATCTGTTTATTGATTTGTTTTTGTGTTCACGGACTTCCCTTTCCTTCCAGAGTATTGCTTCCATGAGCAGGAACAAGAAATACATATATCTCTCTCTCTCCTGTCACCACCCCCCATCTCTATAATACTGAATGAAAGAGCAAGAAAGGCCTGTGAAATCACACTTAGCCCAGCTCTATTGGGACAGGGTAAATTCATTCAGGGTCTTTAATGCCACAATTTAAATCAAAGGTCATTATTTTAACATCACCTAATGTACACTGTAGATTTTGCTGAAGTAATGCTTTCTTAGACTCCATTTTTTTCCCTACCTTGGCTTTTTGAAATACCTAAGAACAATTTTTTGACTTAATTTTAGAGGAAGCACCCAGCCAAACCCTTTTGGGGATTACTGTGTTCCCCAAATTCACATCACATCTTGTACTGAACATGCCATTGGCTTGTAAATGCTCCAAATCCACCTCCCAATTTTATCAAGGCATATCCTCAATCATCCGCACACGCATTCAGCCAACATTTATGGAGTATTGTGTATGTGCCTGGCAACAACCTGTCCCGCAACTTACTTAACCCACCACCTGATATTTACAAAATTTTCCCTTTATTGCTTTCTGGTAACATCCCACATTCAGTCTTCAAACATTTCCGTGTCTACCAAAAGTCAGTACTGTGCTAGGCACTATGAGATGAGAGATACAAATAGGAAACAAGATCAATTCCTTCTATAAAGGATCTCATAGTCTATACAGAGAGATAAGTAAGGGATCAACTAACCAAAAAAAAAAGGGGTGGGGGGAGATGCAAAAATAAACTGATTACCATAACAGAGGAGATCTCATGCTAGCCTAGAAGTTTATAGAGGTCCAGGAAGAAAAATAGTAAATGACACTTTTTTAAAAGGATTTGTGTTTGTTTACCTTAATATTTTGAGAAAGCATTTCCTTTGAATTTTTGGTATTTTTCTTCTGGGGTTGTAAATTTCCAAATATCCCAATAAGGTTATTTTAGGAAAAAAATAAATTATAAATAATGCATACACACCTGTATTATGAAACATCACGCTACTAAGAGTTACTGTCTATCACAGTAGTGGAAATATTCATTAGGTAAATGGAACTTTAGAACCAGGAGTCTTTTCCAAATGTCTTCTTATTTTTAAATTTTTTTAAACATCTTCATTGGAGTATAATTGCTTTACAGTGGTGTGTTAATTTCTGCTTTATAACAAAGCACATCAGCTATACATATACATATATCCCCATATCTCCTCCCTCTTACGTCTCCCTCTCACCCTCCCTATCCCACCCCTCTAGGTGGTCACAAAGCACCAAGCTGATCTCCCTGTGCTATGCAGCTGCTTCCCACTAGCTATCTATTTTACATTTGGTAGTGTATATATATATGTCCATGCCACTCTCTCACTTTGTCCCAGCTTACCCTTCCCTTCCCTGTGTCCTCAAGTCCATTCTCTACGTCTGCGTCTTTATTCCTGTCCTGCCCCTAGGTTCTTCAGAACCATTTTTTTTTTTTCAGATTCCATATATATGTGTTAGCATATGGTATTTGTTTTTCTCTTTCTGACTTACTTCACTCTGTATGACAGCCTCTAGGTCCGTCCACCTCACTACAAATAACTCAATTTCGTTTCTTTTTATGGCTGAGTAATATTCCATCTTATATATGTGCCACATCTTCTTTATCCATTCATCTGTCGACAGACACTTAGGTTGCTTCCATGTGTTGGCTATTGTTAATAGTGATGCAATGAACATTGTGGTACATGACTTTTTCTGAATTATGGTTTACTCAGGGTATATACCCAGTGGGATTGTTGGGTCATATGGTAGTTCTATTTTTAATTTTTTAAAGGAACCTCCATACTGTTCTCCATAGTGGCTGTGTCAATTTACATTCCCACCAACAGTGCAAGAGGGTTCCCTTTTCTCCACACCCTCTCCAGCATTTATTGTTTCTAGATTTTTTGATGATGGCTATTCTGACTGGTATGAGGTGATACCTCATTGTAGTTTTGATTTGCATTTCTCTAATGATTAGTGATGTTGAGCATCCTTTCATGTGTTTGTTGGCAATCTGTAATATCTTCTTTGGAGAAATGTCTATTTAGGTCTTCTGCCCATTTTTGGATTGGGTTGTTTGTTTTATAGATATTGAGCTGCATGAGCTGCTTGTAAATTATGGAGATTAATCCTTTGTCAGTTGCTTCATTTGCAAATATTTTCTGCCATTCTGAGGGTTGTCTTTTCGTCTTGTTTATGGTTTCCTTTGCTGTGCAAAAGCTTTTAAGTTTCATTAAGTTCCATTTGTTCAAGCCTTGGTAAATTTAAGAAAATTGAAATCATACAAATATCTTTTCCGACCACAACACTATGAGACTAGATATCAGTTACAGGAAACAATTTGTAAAAAATACAAACACATGGAGGCTAAACAATACACTACTAAATAACCAAGAGATCACTGAAGAAATCAAAGAGGAAATCAAAAAATACCTAGAAACAAAGGACAATGAAAACACGACGACCCAAAACCTACGGGATGCAGCAAAAGCAGTCCTAAGAGGGAAGTTTATAGCAATACAAGCGTACCTCAAGAAACAAGAAACAACTCAAATAAACAGGCTAACCTTACACCTAAAGCAATTAGAGAAAGACGAACAAAAGAACCCCAAAGTTAGCAGAAGGAAAGAAATCATAAAGATCAGATCAGAAATAAATGAAGGAAACAATAGCAAAGATCAATAAAACTAAAAGCTAGTTCTTTGAGAAGATAAACAAAATTAATAAACCATTAGCCAGACTCATCAAGAAATAAAGGGAGAAGACTCAAATCAATAGTTAGAAATGAAAAAGGAGAAGTAACAACTGACACTGCAGAAATACAAAGGATCATGAGAGATTACTGCAAGCAACTATATGCCAATAAAATGGACAACCTTGAAGAAATGGACAAATTCTTAGAAAAGCACAACCTTTCGAGACTGAACCAGGAAGAAATAGAAAATATGAACAGACCAATCACAAGCACTGAAATTGAAACTGTGATTAAAAATCTTCCAACAAACAAAAGCCCAGGACCAGATGGCTTCATAGGCGAATTCTATCAAACACTTAGAGAAAAGTTAACACCTATCCTTCTCAAACTCTTCCAAAATATAGCAGAGAGAGGAATACTCCCTAACTCATTCTATGAGGCCACCATCACCCTGATTCCAAAACCAGACAAAGATGTCACAGAGAAAGAAAACTATAGGCCAATATCACTGATGAACATAGATGCAAAAATCCTCAACAAAATACTAGCAAACAGAATCCAACAGCACATTAAAAGGATTATACACCATGATCAAGTGGGGTTTATCCCAGGAACGCAAGGATTCTTCAGTATACGCAAATCAGTCAATGTGATAAACCAAATGTCTTTTATTTTGAGAAAAGTTCTTTGCCTAGTCCGCTGCTCTTTATTCTCAGGGCTCATCTGATGCATACCCAGATTGGATACCTTTTCTAACCTCTCAGCTTTTTTTATTTTTTTAAACATCTTTATTGGGGTGTAATTGCTTTACAATGGTGTGTTAGTTTCTGCTTTATAACAAAGTGAATCAGTTATACATATACATATGTTCCCATATGTCTTCCCTCTTGCGTCTCCCTCCCTCCCACCCTCCCTATCCCACCCCTCCAGGCTGTCACAAAGCACCGAGCCAATATCCCTGTGCCATGTGGCTGCTTCCCACTAGCTATCTACCTTACGTTTGTTAGTGTGTATATGTCCATGACTCTCTAACCTCTCAGCTTTGTTCTCCCTGCACCAGGGCATACATTTATCAAGGCATTTCCCACACTATTGTAAAGCACTGTTTTAAAAATGGCTGTTTCCCCAGCTAGACCATAGGCTCCTTGAAGGCAGCAACTGTGGCGAATTAACCACTGTACCCCCTCACTCCACGCCAACACAGTTCCCACGTGTTGAACTGAGCAGTGGGATGCTTTTTATGCCATTTCCACTGGGATTCCAAGGCAAAAATATTCAATTTTGTCAAGCAAAAATATTCAATTTTGTCAAGCAAAAATATTTATGCTTGCATTTAATGAAACCAAATAAATATACCAGGAACCTTTGATGTATAGAACACCCTTGACTAAAGTGGAAAATGAAAATATACTTTCTAGTATATTTCATCTCAAATTCATGAAAAAGGATGATGCAAATAAGGGAGGAATCTGTCTACTGCCACTTAAAGAACACAGTGGTGAATCTTAATTTTGGAATAAAATATGTGATGAAGTTTAATATATGAAAATGACAGTAAATGAATTCTGCTCTGCTCCAATAAACTTGTGTCTTATTGGAAACATCGAGTTGAAATGTCAGCTATAAAAATTACAGAGATATAAGACCGAAGTAATCAGCCGTGGCAGGGCGTTGCCGGGTTTACTGCTGTCTGTGGTCAGTGCTGCTTAAACGGGCTGAAAGTCATCAATGCAGCTGGGCATGAAATTACAGAATCCTCATCTGCCCACGTGGAGATGCTCACTGTGATTCCAGTTAAATGTCATTTTGAAGTTAGCTTTGCAAAAGATGGAATGGCCATATGTGCTTTGGTTAAACAAAGAAGAAACATAAAGAAAATAATGTGACCCCATAAACAACAACCTCTAACTACTGGTATTTTTAAAATGGATTAATGAACGTTTAAAAATACAAAAGTTGTTCCAGAAAAGGCAAATTTATAGGCAGAAAATAGATTAGTGGTTGTCTGGGGCTAAGGTCAAAAGGGAAATTAATTGTAAACGGGCACAAGGGATCTCATTAGGGACATGAAAACGTTCTAAAACTGAGTTATGGGGGTGGTTACACCACTGGACAAAGTCACCAAAAATCGCTGAATTATATACTTGAAAGAGGTGAAGTTTATGATATGTAAAATATGCCTCATGAAATTGTTAAAAAAAAGTTTAGGGCAAACTATAAAGCTTGAAAAATATAGCAGAAGATTTAAAAAAAAATGATGTGTCATTAAGCACTTGTTATTTTAAATTGTAAATTTCTAGGCTCTTTACCAAACTTTTCATCTGATCCCACATAGGCAGAAAGCATTACCTTTTACAGACGGCTGGCCACCTGACAATGACATTCATGTTTTGTCACACTTTCCTCTCTGGCCTTAAAATCAGAGGAGTGATTGTTCAGAGGATTCACAAACTGCAGGTTAATAGGACCGAGTTCACTACAATGGGGCATCTACCAACATGTAGTGATTTTAGCTGCTGACTGGCCTTTGGTAAATTCCTTATATTTGGGCCACAGATGTATTTGAAGCTTTGTGGCATGGGAAAATATTAACAAACAAGCAAAGGAGAAAACAAAATTGAAAAGCATAGATTCAAAGGGAAGGTCATAAACTGTCCCTAAGGAGATATTTAAGTCCTTTAACTACCTCTTTGAATATAAACTGATATTTAAGTAAAACTACCAGGCCCCAAGTTGTGTCTTCAATAAAAATGCTCATATCTAAAATGCTGATTTCTTTTTGAACTTCTGTTTCTTTGAGTCTCTACTCTTCAAATCAGTCTTTAAAATTTACTTGAATATTAAAATACTATTTGTCATTATAGAGAGCAAAAGGAGTAACCTGTTTCTCCAGGCCATCCAGGATGAAGGAGAGGCTGAATTATTCATTAAATTATTCATTTATTGGACTTCTCTGGTGGCGCAGTGGTTAAGAATCCACCTGCCAATGCAGGGTACACAGGTTCAAGCCCTGGTCCAGGAAGACGCCACATGCCGCAGAGCAACTAAGCCTGTGAACCAAAACTACTGAACCCGCGTCCCACAACTACTGAAGCCCACGTGCCTAGAGCCCGTGCTCCGCAACAAGAAAAGCCACCGCAGTGAGAAGCCCACACGCCGCAACGAAGAGTGGCCCCTGCTCACCGCACGTAGAGAAAGCCTGCGAGCAACAACGATGACCCAATGCAGCGAAAAATAAATAAATAAATTTATAAAAAAAATAATTATTCATTTATTGATTTCTTCCACAAGCTTTGACTCTGTGCCTAACATGTGCCAAGTATACTCTAGGACCTAGAGCAAAAGCACTGAATAAAGTGAAAAAAAAATCCCCTCCCTCATTCAGCTTAACACTCTCATGGTAGGAGTGGGTAGGGAGTCAAAACCAAAATTGTACTGAAAACAGCTACTACTTATTTAGAATTTACTGTGTCCAAGGCACTTTGCTAACTGCTTTGTGTGTATTAGCTCATTTCTTCCTCTTGAAGGCTGTATTATCTCCATTTTGCAGATGAAGACAGACACTGAGGCTCAGAGAGGTAAAATTCTTTGTCTCCAGACACAAAAACAAGTAAGAGATAGGATCCTCCTCCAGTCTCTCAAAGTTCAAAGTCTGTGCCTTTGTATTTTTGGATACAAATACTGCCTTATACAAAGGGCCTTGCAAACTATCAGTAGTTGAATAATGACTGCCTTCAGAATTTGCAGATGAAAGTACTCTTTAGATATTATAAGAAATAATGGAGATCTGTGCTTACATTTGAGAATTTTTGATTGAATCATAATCACAAATTGTACATTATACATAAATATATATTTATAAATATATTTGTAGTATTGATATATATACACATATACATTTATATATGGATATATATGTATAAATATATACTGTATGTATAAATATAAAATGTATCTCTTACATTTAGATTAATATAAATACTTAAGAAAGCTAAAAATGAGTGATTTCCTCAGGCTACAGAGGTTTCAGTTAATATTTTGTGTCTAAGATGGTAAGTTGTGATTTTGTTTTATACACACTCATAAGATAAAAAGGTCATAATAATTTGTGTTATTTGTTTTATGCCTATAGATGATGAGGATTTTCCTTTAAAAACCTTTCAGGAGCTTGTGCTAATATTGATCAAATGAATTGAAGAACATGTTTCTTCTTTTCTCTTTTCATTTTTTAAAATCACCACTTTCCATAAGATATTATTTAAAAAAATAAATCTCATAGGCAGGAGTATTTTTTCCAAAAATCAACTTCAATTTTGTCTGACCTGATTTTTCTCCAATTACTTCTACTCTTGTAACATGACTTATCCACTTCTATCTTGGTTGAAGAAATCTTGTCTTCCCTGATGCTAACACCTTTTAAATCTTTATAGACTAATGATGAGTTCCTATCAATTTTGCTATTTCATCAAGCTGTACTTACGTACTTCTTTTCATATCCCTGTGTAAGTCAGAAGAAATATGAACATAGTATATTATGGATAATATGGTCTAACTTTTTATTTTAACAACCTTACCAAGTCTCATAAATACATGAGAGAACATTTCTGTTCTGATGATAGGTGAGGATTAAAAAGCACAGCTTCCATTGCCAATTGTCGGATAGTTGAATTTCTACACTGAGTGGAGTATTTTTAATATACAATAAATGAGGGTATTTTCAGGTTGGATCATTTGATAAAGTAGTGCCAAAGGTAACAGTCTTAGAATACTTGGCTGACTCTTATTGCCAACTTAGGGCCAGGGAAAATTGTCAGCAAGGGCATATTCATCATGCCTTAGACTTTCTCAATAACTTTGTACTCCTGGCTGGAGTTGCCAGTCTCAGTTCCTAAAAAGGATTTTTCTGGTGCTGAGTAGTGTACTTTGAGCTTGTCTCCGACCACTGTCCTCCCCTCTTGGCCTCCTAGGCTGGAAAACTCAGTTGTGCTGGATTACTCTCTCCCCTTCATTTCCCTAGTTGTAAAGTCATATTGGTTCTACTTCTAGAATATTTTCACATTGGTCTCTATCTCACAGTACCCCTGCTATCACCACAGTGTAGCAAAGGACAATGTCAGAAGACCTGGATTAAATTCAGGCCCCATCACCATATAACTGGGTGCCTTGGTAAGTCCATTTAACTAAGCCTCAATTTCCTCATTCATAAAATGAGAAAAATAGTACTTCACAGGATTTTTGTGATATCAGAGATGATGTATATAGAATATTTTATGTAAGGTATAGTAGGTACTCAATTAATTTCTAAATACTACTATTATTTCAAGATTATTAAGTAACTTCTTACTCCTTGAGGTCTTTTTTTCTCCAATTCATTCCTTAGACTTCTATCAAGGTAATCTTGCAAAACACTAACTCAATGATACGATTCAAAAGTCTTACATGACCCACTTTTTTAGCCCCCTCTGCCTCTGCATACATACTCCATGATATATTCATTCTGGGTTACTCAGCCTTTCTCAGTCATGTCATGTTATGTTATTTCACTAGGCATTTACATATGGTTCTCTTCATCCTAGAATGCCTTCCTCCCATCTCCTATTTCTTGTCATAGGTATAATCTTCATTCTGCAGTACCCACCATGAATTACCAGCCTTCACTGGAAAATAAAAGTTTGGAGGGTTCATTTCATAATAAGCTTGAAATAAATCAAGAATGTCATGTGGATATAAAAACTAGTCCTGGGCTACACTGATAATGGCAGCATCAAGAGCAGGGAAGGGAACAGTCACTCTAGTTTTTTACTCTACTAATCAGGCCACACTAGGAGTACCATTTTGAATTTGGAAACCACATTTAAAAAAGACAGAGACAAAGTGAAGTGCTCTATCCAAAAGGACCAGGATGATGACTGGTTTTAAATCATGCAACAGGAGGGGCTATGGAAGGCACTGGCAACATTTAACTTGGAGCAGAGAAGGCTCTAAACAAATTATAAACATGTGCAGTCCCCTCATATGGAATGGGCAGTGTACTTCCACTGTGTGGCCTCAGTGGGCAGCACTGAAACCAACAGGTAAAGTTGTAGAGTCAAACAGGAACTCATCCCAAAGAAGCCCTTTTTAATCATCAGGAGTTTGGAAGGCAGACTGGACTGTGTGAAGAGATTGAGTTTCTGGCCTCCGATGATAAGAAAGCAGGGTCTGGGGGACTAGAAGAGACATTGAAGAAGGTCTTACAGCTCCAAATAGCTAGTTTCATGAGATGAGCTGTGATCTTAGCTGCTATGACTCAAGAGCCTCATCTTCCATGAGACTTTTTCTTGCCTTGTCAGTCAGGGTGATTCATGTACATTTCTTATGTTCCTTTGCACTTGTGACCATTATCAGAGCACTTTCCGCATAACAAATTGCATCTCTGCTTCACCCACTAGAATGCAAGCTATTTCTGGATGGGAAATGTGTCATATGCTTCTTGTTTCTCATAGTACCAACCACTGCTCCTTTCACACAGAAGATACTCAGTAAGGGGGACTGATTTAATTTTATGCCCATGGGCAACTCATTCATCCTTTTAATGAGTTTCCTTAGTAGTAAACAAAAGTTTTAAATTTGATGATCTAGCAGGAAACAAGAGTTTTAAATTTGATGATCTCTATAGTAAACTTTCTAATAATTAAAAAATATGAGTACTTTCTAATAATTAAAAAATATGAAAACCAGTCTAAAAATTGACTCTTGAAATGAGTTGGAAAGAGCCCATTGGATCCTTTTTACATGGAGAATATTCGGAGGTGGAGATGCATACGGCTTCACCCGATGTTAAATACTCTGTTGTTCCTCACTCCCTCTCTGGGTAAGAATTTCATAGAAGAAAGTTCTTATGGTTTTATCAATAGTATTCATTGATTCTCAGTCTCAGAAAATGTTTCTGGTGGAAGTAAAGTCCATTTTATGCATATATTGACCATTTCATTGAAATAGATTGTAAACCCGTGCAATTAGGCTGAAGAGGTTCTGTTACTAGCACCACTCCTTATTAGAAAGTGCCGGCTTGGGCAAACTGGCAACATCGGCATCTAGCCTTCTTATAATACTTCCTAAGTCATCTATATTGTTACTTCAGAGTGTTGAGCTTTACATTTGCAACCAATCCACGTCTTAAAAGAAACGTTCCTTGATAATGGCCAAAAATTAGAAGCAAGCTAAATCTCCTGTATTAAGAGAACAGCTAAGCACATTCCTATGGATTGCATTATTGATATATTATGCAATCGTTAAAAATTAGTGTTACATACATGATGTGGCAGTTTGAAAAAAATGCTTATGATGTAAAAAACGAAGTACGGGATATAAAATTGTATGAATACTTATGAGTTCAGCAGCTGCCAGAATGATTTTATAAAAAATCAGATCTGATCATAAAATTCTTGGGAGACAATTCTCTGAGTCCCCTGCATTTCTATAAATCTTGCAAACAGAAATACTGATTTCCTTTGTTCTGGACTGTATTTTCAGGGATATTCGTATAGTGAACAGCCTTGAAAGATACAGTGTCTCTCTCGGGAGCAATCAGTAAGTTTATTTACTGTCCAGCATAATAATGTTCTTCTCTGAGGCACAGCCCAGGCAGGCTTAGGCTCACTGTAAAAGAGTCAGTTTCCCCTGGCTTGGGATTTCTCTCCTGTAATGGAACCCACCGTGTGTGTAGGCATCACATGGCCTCCCTTGTTTTGCTCTGTGGAAACTGAGACTCGGAACCAGTGAAAATGCTGATTCTCTGGCTACAACTATTAGTATGAGGCTATGAAGTTTCTTATCCAGGAATCTCAGATCCTCTGCCTGTATCCATGACAGCACAGCAGGGTAACTTGCTAGCTTGCAGGTAAGAAACAAAATCTCAGATCCTTCACAGTTCTCAACATTGGTTCCCTTGCTTAAACCTGCCTCACCTGCTCTCAGTGACATCCCACGTGCATTTAGGGTAAAATTGCTAAGAACGACATCAGAAACAATAATGGCTAACATGGAATGAGTACTAAACATTGTGCTAAGCGTGTTACTTGTCATATAATCCTCACAACCACCCTAAGGGGTAAATATAATTGGTATCACCACTTAAGAGGTAAGGAAGCTGAGGCAGAGGCTCAGTTTTTCACAAGAACCCCAGGTCACCACACAGCCTAGTCCGTCTGTTAAGCAATTTCCCTCATTCTGGATCTCATTCTTACCCATCCTTTGGGTCTCCGCTTAACCAGAACTTCCTTAGAAAAGCCTTCCCTTGGTCTACACTTTAGTCTTATCTCATGGAATTCTGCTCTTTTCCTTTGTAGCACTTTCTACAGTTTATTGATTAATTGGGGGACCCTGTAATTGCTTATATATATTGCTTATATACCCTCTGTCTTCCACCCTACACAGACGCCTGGGTGTAGGGATGAGTTTACCTTGTCTTCCAAAGTTTTGAGCATGACAAGTGCTCAACGTATATGCTGAATGAATACATGGATCAGTGATTTGTAAATGATAAGGGCCTGCAGATAACCTCAAATTCTACTTGTATGGCACAAATTTTATTATTTCCATAGTCTGCAAAATAGCTATTTTGCCATTAATGTGAAAACAGTATATTTATATTATTCAAATAAATAAAACCCAAAGGCCTTGTCCTCGTGAGAAATTTCAGAGGCATTTTCAGAGTCTGTGGACTGCAGGTAGAATTGCAGAAAACAGAAAGTGTGGAGTGGGGAATAAAGAATGTAGTAGGGGAGACAGGAGAAGATGGTGGAAGAGTAGGACACGGAGATCACCTTCCTCCCCACAGATGCATCAGAAATACATCTACACGTGGAACTGCTCCTATAGAACACCCACTGAACGCTGGCAGAAGACCTCAGACCTCCCAAAAGGCAAGAAACTCCCCACGTACCTGGGTAGGGCAAAAGAAAAAAGAAAAAACAGAGACACAAGATAGGGATGGGACCTGCACCAGTGGGAGGGAGTTGTGAAGGAGGAAAGGTTTCCACACACTAGGTAGCCCCTTCGCTGGCGGAGAGGGGTGTGGCGGAGGGGAGAAGCTTCGGAGCCAGGGAGGAGAGCACAGCCACAGGGGTGTGGAGGGCAAAGCAGAGAGATTCCTGCACAGAGGATTGGTGCCGACCAGCACTCACCAGCCCGAGAGGCTTGTCTGCTCACCTGCCGGGGCGGGTGGGGGCTGGGAGCTGAGGCTCAGGCTTCGGGGGTCAGATCCCAGGGAGAGGACTGGTGGTGCGAACACAGCCTGAAGGGGCTAGTGCGCCACGGCTAGCCGGGAGGGAGTCCGGTAAAAGTCTGGAGCTACCGAAGAGGCAAGAGACTTTTTCATGCCTCTTTTGTTTCCTGGTGTGCGAGAAGAGGGGATTAAGAGCACCGCTTAAAGGAGCTCCAGAGACGCGCGCGAGCCGCGGCTAACAGCACGGACCCCAGAGATGGGTATGAGACGCTAAAGCTGCTGCTGCCGCCACCAAGAAGCCTGTGTGAGAGCACAGGTCACTCTCCCCACCTCCCCTCCCGGAAGCCCGTGCAGCCCGCCACTGCCAGGGTCCCGGGAACCAGGGACAACTCCCCCGGGAGAACACACGGCGTGCCTCAGGCTGGTGCAACGTCCTGCTGGCCTCTGCCTCCACAGGCTCGCCCCATACCCCTCCCTCCCCCCCGGCCTGAGTGAGCCAGAGCCCCCGAATCAGCGGCTCCTTTAACCCCGTCCTGTCTGAGCGAAGAACAGACGCCCTCCAGCGACCTACACACAGAGGCGGGGCCAAATCCAAAGCTGAGCCCTTGGGAGCTGTGAGAACAGAGAAAGGGAAATCTCTCTCAGCAGCCTCAGGAGCAGCGGATTAAATCTCCACAATCAACGTGATGTACCCTGCATCTGTGGAATACATGAATAGACAACCAATCATCCCAAATTGAGGAGGTGGACTTTGGGAGCAAGATAGATTATTTTTTCCCCTTTTCCTCTTTTTGTGAGTGTGTATGTTTATGTGTATGCTTCTGTGTGAGATTTTGTCTGTATAGCTTTGCTTTCACCATTTGTCCTAGGGTTCTGTACATCCATTTTTTGGTTTTGTTTTTACTTAAAAAATTTTTTTTCTTAATAATTGTTTATTTTAATAACTTTATTTTATTTTATTCTCTCTCTTTCTTTCTATTTTTTCTCGCTTATATTATGAGCTGTGTGGAGGACAGTCTCTTGGTGCTCCAGCCAGGCATCAGGGCTGTGCCTTTGAGGTGGGAGAGCCAACATCCAGGACACTGGTCCACAAGAGACCTCCCAGCTCCACGTAATATCAAACGGGGAAAATCTCCCAGAGATCTCCATCTCAACACCAATACCCAGCTTCACTCAACGACCAGCAAGCTACAGTGCTGGACACCCTATGCCAAACAACTAGCAAGACAGGAACACAGCCCCATGCATTAGCACAGAGGCTGCCTAAAATCATAATAAGGCCACAGGCACCCCAAAACACACCATCAGACGTGGACCTGCCCACCAGAAAGACAAGATCCAGCCTCATCCACCAGAACACAGGCACTAGTCCCCTCCACCAGGAAACCTACACAACCCACTGAACCAACCTTAGCCACTGGGGACAGACACCAAAGACAACGGGAACTACGAACCTGCAGCCTGCGAAAGGGAGACCCCAAACACAGTAAGATAAGCAAAATGAAAAGACAGAAAAACACACAGCAGATGAAGGAGCAAGGTAAAAACCCACCAGACATAACAAATGAAGAGGAAATAGGCAGTCTATCTGAAAAAGAATTCAGAATAATGATAGTAAAGATGATCCAAAATCTTGGAAATAGAATAGAGAAAATGCAAGAAACATTTAACAAGGACCTAGAAAAACTAAAGAGGAAACAAGCAATGATGAACAACACAATAAATGAAATTAAAAATACTCTAGAAGGGATCAATAGTAGAATAACTGAGGCAGAAGAACGGATAAGTGACCTGGAACATAAAATAGTGGAAATAACTACTGCAGAGCAGAATAAAGAATGAAAAGAACTGAGGACAGTCTCAGAGACCTCAGGGGCAACATTAAACGCACCAAAATTCGAATTATAGTGGTCACAGAAGAAGAAGAGAAAAAGAAAGGGACTGAGAAAATATTTGAAGAGATTATAGTTGAAAACTTCCCTAATATGGGAAAGGAAATAGTTAATCAAGTCCAGGAAGCACAGAGAGTCCCATACAGGATAAATCCAAGGAGAAACACGCCAAGACGCATATTAATCAAACTATCAAAAATTAAATACAAAGAACACATATTAAAAGCAGCAAGGGGGGCTTCCCTGGTGGCGCAGTGGTTGGGAGTCCGCCTGCCAATGCAGGGGACAAGGGTTCGTGCCCCGGTCCGGGAGGATCCCACATGCTGCGGAGCGGCTGGGCCCCTGAGCCATGGCCACTGGGCCTGCATGTCCGGAGCCTGTGCTCTGCAACGGGAGAGGCCACAACAGTGAGAGGCCCGCGTATAGCAAGAAAAAAAAAATAGCAGCAAGGGACAAACAACAAATAACACACAAGGGAATCCCCACAAGGTTAACAGCTGATCTTTCAGCAGAAACTCTGCAAGCCAGAAGGGACTGGCAGGACATATTTAAAGTGATGAAGGAGAAGAACTTACAACCAAGATTACTCTACCCAGCAAGGATCTCATTCAGATTTGATGGAGAAATTAAAACCTTTAAAGACAAGCAAAAGCTGAGAGAGTTCAGCACCACCAAACCAGCTTTACAACAAATGCTAAAGGAACTTCTCTAGGCAAGAAACACAAGAGAAGGAAAAGACCTACAATAACAAACCCAAAACAATTAAGAAAATGGGAATAGGAACATAGATATTGATAATTACCTTAAGTGTCAATGGATTAAATGCTCCCACCAAAAGACACAGACTGGCTGAATGGATACAGAAACAAGACCTGTATATATGCTGTCTACAAGAGACCCACTTCATACCTAGGGACACATACAGACTGAAAGTGAGGGGATGGAAAAAGATATTCCATGCAAGTGGAAATCAGAAGAAAGCTGGAATAGCAATTCTCATATCAGACAAAATAGACTTTAAAATAAAGACTATTACAAGAGACAAAGAAGGACACTACATAATGATCAAGGGATCAATCCAAGAAGAAGATATAACAATTGTAAATATTTATGCACCCAACATAGGAGCACCTCAATACATAAGGCAAATATTAACAGCCATAAAAGGGGAAATCGACAGTAACACAATCATAGTAGGGGACTATAACACCCCACTTTCATCAATGGACAGATCATCCAAAATGAAAATAAATAAGGAAACACAAGCTTTAAATGACACATTAAACAAGATGGACTTAATTGATATTTATAGGACATTCCATCCAGAAACAACGGAATACAAATTTTTCTCAAATGCTCATGGAACATTCTCCAGGAGAGATCATATCTTGGGTCACAAATCTAGCCTTGGTAAATTTAAGAAAATTGAAATCGTATCAAGTATCTTTTCCAACCACAGTGCTATGAGACTAGATATCAATTACAGGAAAAGATCTGTAAAAAATACAAACACATGGAGGCTAAACAATACACTACTTAATAACGAAGTGATCACTGAAGAAATCAAAGAGGAAATCAAAAAGTACCTAGAAACAAATGACAATGGAGACATGACGACCCAAAACCTATGGGATTCAGTAAAAGCAGTTCTAATAGGGAAGTTTACAGCAATACAATCCTATCTTAGAAACAGGAAACATCTTAAATAAACAACCTAACATTGTACCTAAAGCAATTAGAGAAAGAAGAACAAAAAAACCCCAAAGTTAGCAGAAGGAAAGAAATCATAAAGATCAGATCAGAAATCAATGAAAAAGAAATGAAGAAAACGATAGCAAAGAGCAATAAAACTAAAAGCTGGTTCTTTGAGAAGATAAAATTGATAAATCATTAGCCAGACTCATCAAGAAAAATAGGGAGAAGACTCAAATCAATAGTTAGAAATGAAAAAGGAGAAGTAATAACTGACACTGCAGAAATACAAAGGATCATGAGAGATTACTGCAAGCAACTATATGCCAATAAAATGGACAACCTGGAAGAAATGGACAAATTCTTAGAAATGCACAACCTGCTGAGACTGAACCAGGAAGAAATAGAAAATATGAACAGACCAATCACAAGCACTGAAATTGAAACTGTGATTAAAAATCTTCCAACAAAAAAACCCCCAGGACCAGATGGCTTCCCAGACGAATTCTATCAAACACTTAGAGAAGAGCTAACATCTGTCCTTCTCAAACTTTTCCAAAATGTAGCAGAGGGAGGAACACTCCCAACCTCATTCTATGAGGCCACCATCACCCTGATAACAAAATGAGACAAAGATGTCACAAAGAAAGAAAACTACAGGCCAATATCACTGATGAACATAGATGCAAAAATCCTCTACAAAATACTAGCAAACAGAATCCAACAGCACATTAAAAGGATCATACACCATGATCAAGTGGGGTTTGTTACAGGAATACAAGAATTCTTCAATATACGCAAATCAATCAACATGATATACCATATTAACAAATTGAAGGAGAAAAACCATATGATCATCTCAATAGATGCAGAGAAAGCTTTCTACAAAATCCAACACCCATTTATGATAAAAACCCTGCAGAAAGGAGGCATAGAGGGAACTTTCCTCAACATAATAAAGGCCATATATGACAAACGCACAGCCAACATCGTCCTCAATGGTGAAAAACTGAAACCATTCCCACTAAGATCAGGAACAAGACGAGGTTGCCACTCTCACCACTCTTATTCAACATAGTTTTGGAAGTTTTAGCCACAGCAATCAGAGAAGAAAAAGAAATAAAAGGAATCCAAATCGGAAAAGAAGAAGTAAAGCTGTCACCGTTTGCAGATGACATGATACTCTACATAGAGAATCCTAAAGATGCTATCAGAAAACTACTAGAGCTAATGAATGAATCTGGTAAAGTAGCAGGATACAAAATTAATGCACAGAAATCTCTGGCATTCTTATACACTAATGATGAAAAATCTGAAAGTGAAATTAAGAAAACACTCCCATTTACCATTGCAACAAAAATAATAAAATATGTAGGAATAAACCTACCTAAGTAGACAAAAGACCTGTATGCTGAAAATTATAAGACACTGATGAAAGAAATTATAGATGATACAAATAGATGGAGAGATATACCAAGTTCTTGGATTGGAAGAATCAACATTGTGAAAATGACTCTACTCCCCAAAGCAATCTACAGATTCAATGCAATCCCTATCAAACTACCACTGGCATTTTTCACAGAAGTAGAACAAAAAATTTCACAATTTGTATGGAAACACAAAAGACCCCGAATAGCCAAAGCAATCTTGAGAACGAAAAATGGAGCTGGAGGAATCAGGCTCCCTGACTTCAGACTATACTACAAAGCTACAGTAATCAAGACAGTATGGTACTGGCACAAAAACAGAAATATAGATCAATGGAACAGGATAGAAAGCCCAGAGATAAACTCATGCACATATGGTCACCTTATCTTTGATAAAGGAGGCAAGAATATACAGTGGAGAAAAGACAGCCTCTTCAATAAGTGGTGCTGGGAAAACTGGACAGGTACATGTAAAAGGATGAAATTAGAACACTCCCTAACACCATACACAAAAATAAACTCAGATTAAAGACCTAAATGTAAGGGCAGACACTATCAAACTCTTAGAGGAAAACATAGGCAGAACACTCTATGACATAAATCACAGCAAGATCCTTTTCGACCCACCTCCTACAGAAATGGAAATAAAAACAAAACTAAACAAATGGGACCTAATGAAACTTAAAAGCTTTTGCACAGCAAAGGAAAGCATAAACAAGACCAAAAGACAACCCTCAGGATGGGGGAAAATATTTGCAAATGAAGCAACTGACAAAGGATTAATCTCCAAAACTTACAAGCAGCTCATGCAGCTCAATAACAAAAAAACACACAACCCAATCCAAAAATGGGCAGAAGACCTAAATAGACATTTCTCCAAAGAAGATATACAGATTGCCAACAAACACATGAAAGAATGCTCAACATCATTAATCATTAGAGAAATGCAAATCAAAACTACAATGAGATATCATCTCACACCGGTCAGAATGGCCATCATCAAAAAATCTAGAAACAATAAATGCTGGAGAGCATGTGGAGAAAAGGGAACACTCTTGCACTGTTGGTGGGAATGTAAATTGACACAGCCACTATGGAGAACAGTATGGAGGTTCCTTAAAACACTAAAAATAGAACTACCATACAACCCAGCAATCCCACTACTGGGCATATACCCTGAGAAAACCATAATTCAAAAAGAGTCATGTACCAAAATGTACATTGCAGTTCTATTTACAATAGCCAGGACATGGAAGCAACCTAAGTGTCCATCGACAGATGAATGGATAAAGAAGATGTGCTACATATATACAATGGGATATTACTCAGCCATAAAACGAAACGAAATTGAGTTATTTGTAGTGAGGTGGATGGACCTAGAGTCTGTCACACAGAGTGAAGTAAGTCAGACAGAGAAAGACAAATACCATATGCTAACACATATATATGGTATTTAAGAAAAAAAATGTCATGAAGAACCTAGGGGTAAGACAGGAACAAAGACACAGACCTACTACAGCATGGACTTGAGGATATGGGGAGGGGGAAGGGTAAGCTGTGACAAAGTGAGAGAGTGGCATGGACATATATACACTACCAAACGTAAAATAGATAGCTAGTGGGAAGACGCCGCATAGCACAGGGAGATGAGATAGGTGGTTTGTGACCACCCAGAGGGGTGGGATAGGGAGGAAGACACAAGAGGGAAGAGATATGGGAACATATGTATATGTATAACTGATTCACTGTTATAAAGCAGAATCTAACACACCATTGTAAAGCAATTATACTCCAATAAAGATGTTAAAAAAAAAAGAATGTAGTAGGCAGGGAGACATGTTGATCATGGACGTTCCTGGTCACATACATTTTATGGACCACTTATTCAGAACTGCATCATTTGAAATATTTTATCCTAATTGATTGTTAATACTCACTAAATGTCCAAAATGCCCTATTGAGCTTTCATTATCATCTTTTGAGGTGTTGTTGCTTTTTACATTTTAATGGTTTAATTCATCTTTGCCAGAAGCCATTTGTACATTATCAACATTGTTATGCATCTGTATGATAGATAGGGTGGGCCCAATAAATTCCGATATGCAAATTTCCCTCTCCATGAAGCAATTTTAATAAAATTATATTGTTTTGCACTTTGAGAGCACACAAAATAGGAATTGGAAATAGGTTCAGGAATAGCTGTATTTTGTTAGTAGTCAGTTAAAGTTTCCAGGTTGCTAATGGGAAGGGTGCCATATAAGATGACAATATTTGATCAAGTTGCGTCTCATGTGCACAATTTGGGAGAGAGAGGAGTAGAGGAAAAATACAATAGAACTGCTTACAGTATTGTAGAGGGGGTGAGTTTGTAAAAAAAAAAGTTGAACATTTATTCATTCATTCAAAAATACTATTGGCATTTACTTTTGGAGAGGGTAGTGTGGTGTGGGTAGAACACAGATGATAACAACAATGGCGGCCTTGTAGTAGATGCTTACCGTGTAGGCAAAATGAAACCTTTACATGTAGCCACTTAATCCTCCAGATAGTTTTAGAGGTGTTTAGAGTTTTAGATGTTGCTTTCCCCATTTTGCCCACGAAACCCATGGAGGTTAAGTCCAACATCATTGGGTCAATGAGCAGAGATGCTGTAACAAACAAACCCAAACCAACTAAACCAAACTCAAACTAGCCACCTCCACACCCACAAAAAAAATCCCCGTTCCATCTGGCTGCGAAATTTAACCACACAATAGGGGCTCATCACTCCTACCAGGGGTTTTAGAGTCCAGTGGAGACATCAGGTGAGCAAATAACTGCATATATGAGGTAGAGAATTAAAAGTGACATAGCAGAGGTACAGGAAAAAAAAGCTATGAAATTGCCAGGAATGAAGAGCTTGTTCCCCTCAAGGTCTGCAGAGGAAGAAGCAGAAAAAGCTACATAGAGGAGATGGCATTTAAAGATCTTGGACTGAGATTTTAGATGCAGAGATTGTGAGAGAACATTTAGTGTGGGAGAAACAAGGCATGAAAGATAGTGGGAGGATTATTCTAGAAGAGAAGTAGAAAATATAGTCATTCACCAAACACCTACTACATCCTAGACACTTGGGAATAAAATATGAATAAAACATAATGTACTGAGGGATAAAGGGGAGCAAGCATATTATAATTTAGTGAGATAAAGGAAGTGTATACAAGATGCAGAAGTAATGGGGGATAGAACAGAGAACGTGTGATCATGGGGTCTCTCTTTGGTTCACACTGAATTAATTAAGATGATAGCAGCCCTGAAGTGGATAAGAATGACTTCTAAATACTCAGATACCCTCTCTAAGCTTCAGTATTCTTGTTTTTTAATTCTCAAAATGAAAAAATAAATAAATAAAAGCACCTATTTCATAGGATGCTTGTGAGGATCAAATGGGCAAACACATAAAACATACTTAGTATAGTGCTGGCCCATTACAAGTGCTTGATAATGATCAGTTTTTAATATTATCTTCATTGCCCACAACTACTGATAAAAGGAAGAAAGTCATGCTCCAGAGCAGTGATAAGAAAATCACAAGCAAGTTTTGAATTCCTTCCTGACTTTTTTTTTTTTTGCGGTACGCGGGCCTCTCACTGCTGGGGCCTCTCCCATTGCAGAGCACAGGCTCCGGACGCGCAGGCTCAGCGGCCATGGCTCACGGGCCCAGCCGCTCCGCGGCATGTGGGATCTTCCCGGACCAGGGCACGAACCCGTGTCCCCTGCATCGGCAGGCAGACTCTCAACCACTGCGCCACCAGGGAAGCCCTTTCCTGACTTTTAAGGTCCTCCATGTATACACAGTTCCAGCCTGTGGCTTCAGACTTGTCTGCTACTGCCGTTCACATACCCTAATCTCTAAGCCCACCTACACAACTGCTGCTAGCATCTCCAATCTTATGTTCCCAAGGCACCTGGACTTGCCTGCATGATGGCAACGGTCATATTAGATTATAATGATCTCTTTATAAGCAAGTTTACTGATACTTAAAGCATGGCTCAAGTAGCAGCTGCACCAGCATCTTCCTGGAGCTTGTTGGAAATGGTGATTCTTACGCCTGTTAAACTTTGAGAAACATTAAAGCTTGAGAAGTTTGGTCTAGAGCATGAATTCTCTGAGGTCAGGAAACATATGTTTTCATCTATATATCTGAAATTCTATTAACATCTGGCAGAGTAGCATTTCCTAAATTATCATTTAGTGAATGTATGAATAAGTGAATGAGTTCAAACATGCTTTCTTAGCTCCACTCCTTTTATTCAAGTCATTTCACCTTTTTGATTTTTTCCATCAGTTTTGGACACCACACCTTTGTCTTCCTACTAAGTTAACCCTTCCACGCGAACTTCTCCGATCTCCTAACCACTTGTGAGCTCTCTCTCTCCTCAGAGCCTCCCATAGCACTGTCTCTTGATTATATGTCTGTCCCTTCTCTCTCTCTCTCTCTCTCTCTCTCCACACATGCTCATATGAACACACACACCGCTTCATACTCAGAATTTGTCCTGGAGGTCAAAGATAGTGTCCTTCTTCAAGGTTCCATAATCATCTAACTGAGCCATTCCTAGCATACTAAATACAGATTTGCTCAACAAACATTCGTTGAAGATTACTGCACCTGACTGACCGTTGGGAGTTGGCCATTAGCTGGAGAAAGGAACCCAACATGCAGCTTCTCAGCCTTTGCAGACTTTGCTTTCTTGCCTCACCTGAGTTATCAACATAAAGGAACTAACGGATATATAGGGTTTTATGTCATACAATATTCAAGAGATTCCAGAGTAGAGTACTAGAATGACAATTGGAGTAAAAATAAGATCTTTTTTCCAGCAGGACATCTATTACTGCATTGTTACACAACCTTGGGCAAGCCATTTTCCCTTTTCTGGGACCATTTTCCCATTTATACAGTGAGGAGTCCTGAAACCCAATTTCTGGGACTCCTTTCAGTGCTAAACCTCTATGATTCTATTCAGCTGCAAGGTGCTCAAGAATAGTAATTAATCAGAGGAATGAGGATAATAATTCCTGGCAGTCAGCTGAGTACCATCCCAAGCCAGACTGCAGTACTGAGATTGACAGTGTGAGCAATTACCCAAGGCCTTGCTTACATTCATTATGGTGAAGAGGAAGAAAGCACGGTCCTTTTGGGGAAAGCTACGAGATCACATTATGGGGAAGTAAAAAGTGAGAAGAGAATTTCCCTAAATTGTTGGCTGTAAAACAAAGAAAAGTTTAACCAGCTTGTCAAATTTACTAATGTCAGTTTCAAATTTAAGATGAACAGAAACAAGGAAATAAATATTTCAGCAAGGAGAGACTTCGGCTGGGCCAACTCAGAAATTACAAGGATTGTTAATTGTTATGTTTCATCAAAAGATTCCTAGTTAAGCGAAAAGGACTTTGATCCCTGGGGATAATATTGCCCAAGCTTTTTAATATATCACAGGTTTATCTTTTAGTCTAACCTTCCTCTGAAACATGTGATACAGGTCAATACCATGAAAACCTGGGAAGACTCTTCCTCTGTTCCAGGGAAGCAACCTCACTCAATGTCTCCATGTAGTGTTTGTGCCCTAGAAAGTGATCCACTGGAGATTCTAATTAAATTTGCTATCTGAAGATGAGGGAGATGTGACTAATTATGCTAGGCTCTAAAAGCAGGACAAAGAAATTTTTCTGAGTCCTTTGTTAGTCATTAAATTAAATGAACAGTTTAGTAATAAACGCAACAGAGTAAGTCAACTGAGTGAAGTGGAATGCAGGCTACATTGAGAAGTTGGATTGAAAAGGTGTCGAACCTACAGAATTGCAGCTGTTGAGCACTGCAATGGACGTTTGAGAACTTAATGTGCATTGCAAAAGGGCACACACTCTATGCTGTCACACAAGAAGAGGAGTCTGGTTCTAAGGCAGAAGAATTTTAGAGTTGTCAAAGTGACACACCACCACCTCAAAGCTGACAACTCTGGAACTAAGAAAATGTTTGGTTAATAGTTACCCAGTGTTTTCACTAAGGTTTAACTTATCTACTACTGAAGGGGTTAAAGTCCTGTGAAATATTAACATCAAGTCAACAGGTCCTGGAAACATCATGGGGAACTTGTTTTCTTTGTTGTTTCAATTTGTGCTACCAAAAAATCGTTCAGGAGAAAAGTACAATGATTTTAACTTAAAGCAAAATCTGGTTTTCATACAGATACTTAGATAATACACTTCAGTTGCTGTTGATCTGCTGGCTGGCTATCATTGCAGCAGTGATTACTGACAAAACGTTGAATATTTGAGTCCCTACTGTGTGCTTACCACTATTCTAGGGTTTGGGAAATATTAAAATATTAATATCAAGGGCCTCTATATTCAAGAAGTATACAATATAGTTAGTGAGACAAGGCTACAGAATGAATGATTTGTGAATAACACAAGACAATCTTTAATCCAGTGATGGTAATTTGACCTACAGTGGGGAAAACATGATATAACTTCAGAGAAGGCATATAGGTGGGAGTTTTCAGGGAAGGATTCATGGAAGTGGTAAATATCTGAGCTAGATTTTGGTATGAGTAGAATCTGGAAAATCAGAGAAGGATGGAGAAGGCCCAGTTTAGGATGGGCAGAGGTACAGAAAAAAGGAGCAAGGGAATGAAAGTGACACCAGAGAAACCTGCCTGAATTGAGAGTTGATTAATGATAACTGAAAACAAATATGCAGGCTTAGTGTTAAAAAAAAAAGAATTCTCTTATAATTCTATATTGATTTTACCATGGTTATTTTTTCTCCAGGTTACAGCTTTCTACTAGCAGAATTAAGAGGCTAAACCTATAATTTTCTACCCTCAGCACCTTGTCTTAGATTGAATGTTTTTGTGAACTAAGGTTTTTCTCTTTCATTTTTTTTTTAATATGTGGGATTTTTCCTTTGTATTTCAGACCAGCTCCTCTGTATACACAGTATTAATGGGTGACATTTAAGAATGCTGGTTTTACAGCACAATTATCCACTCCATGTGTTACTGCTGGCCTCTGTTGCCACTGTAATTCTCAAGTCTACTTTCCAACATGTGAACCTCATAATGTTTAATAATATAGAGCTATTAAATCACTTTACTTTTCTATCTAGAAGGATAAAGCCACAAAAAAAAATGTTCTCTCATAAGGCCAGCATTGTGTAATGAATCAACTAAAATACCAAAGGATGAACTTAGAGCAAAACATCTTAGAGAACAAAAGGGAAAAGCAAAAGGTTTCTTTGGGCTGTACAATTATAATATGTGTTTCCTTATTTTGGGCTTTAAAAGTTTTATAGAGAACTTGTTAATTTCTACCCCAAAGGTTATAATATGAGCAGTTTAGAGCACTGGAAAGAATTATAAAAATAGCAACAAATAAAGCACAAAAGCAAAAATGACAATCATATTTTGCATTCATATAATGTCACTTGCTGGGGGGCTGACAACAGATCAAGGCAATTATGTATCACAGCTATACTAAAAAAAAAAAATTGGAAAAATGAAAACCGTCATTTAACTATGTGAATTTGTTTTTCTTTTTTCTTTTCGGCCATGCCACATGGCATGTGGGATCATAGCTCCCTGACCAGGGATCGAACCTGCACTCCCTGCAGTGGAAGCGTAGAGTCTTAACCACTGGACCACCAAGGAAGTCCCTAACTATGTGAATTTTACTTTGTTAAACTGAGAGATGTGAAAAGTTGTCAATGACATATCACAAAACCCAAAAAGGTATATTAAAGTAACCTTATTGATGATGACTTATATGTACGGCAATTACCAGATTTATGACTGAGTCGTTGTATTTAAGATCTATCTTATTTAGGCATTCAATGTGTCTGGCTTATGGACTACAAAGCCTAGCTCTAAGGGCTTTTGGAAAGGGAGAATCCACAGTCAAAACTGTAGGCCAGAACCAACCAGATGTCCAAACACAGTGCTTACCAAAGGTTGTGGACGGGAGTACCGAACAAAGGCACAACAAAGAGAGTGCTCCCTGATTTGAGAGGGTGGGTGTTTGGGAGCTGTGTCAACAGCACACAGTGACAAGAGCAATTTAAATAAATACACAATTCTGGAGACAAACCCACCTCTTAATTTTTCAAATTAAGGCTATGAATACAATAGCTACTATCTATTATCACCATAATTTCATAAAATAAAATATATTTGACACCGAAGTTAGAAGGAGATCATAATCTCAGGAAGGATTCTTCCTAAGGAAGGACAGAGGGCAATCTAACATTGATGTATGTATATGTATCTTGCAAAGTCCTTCTTTTCCTTCATTTTGCCCCAGACCAGTAGAAGTTAGGCCGTGAACCATCACCAGTCTATGAACTTGAATTTGGGAAAACACTGACTTAAAGCACACCCAGAAGTGCTGGAATTATGTAGAATAGAATGTTTTATAGTATGTCTGTGGCTTTGTCAATGGTTGGGGTATAGCTTAACAAGGCAATTTAAATAGTGGAAAGAATAAGATAGGATAGGTTATATTCAAGAAAGACCTCTCTATTTCATTTCAAATTAAGTGTAATCACTGACCCCCCATTAGTTAATATCTTGCAGACTTCTGAGCATCACTATGTGTATATGTGTGTGTGTGTACATTCCGTAACTTCTCTCCCTTTTTTTTTTTTCTTTTTGCGGTACGCGGGCCTCTCACTGTTGTGGCTTCTCCCGCTGCGGAGCACAGGCTCCGGACGCGCAGGCTCAGCGGCCATGGCTCGCGGGCCCAGCGGCTCCGCGGCATGTGGGATCTTCCCAGACCGGGGCACGAACCCGTATCCCCTGCATCGCCAGGCGGACTCTCAACCACTGCGCCACCAGGGAAGCCCTTCTCTCCCATTTTAATCATGCTAATAAATTCCTTCTTGATATCCTCTCAGCATATGCCCTCTATTACAGCACCTATTCTATGGGATTCTAATTGTTTTCCTTCTGCTGTGGTCTCTTCTATTAGAATGAGTCCCTTTGGGAAAGGGCTACATCTAATTTGTCTTTGTATTCCCAATGCAGAGCACAGTCTCTGTCACAGGCTCACTAAGTATAGAGGTCACTACATATTTATTGGAATAAATAAATTTATAATAATTTAAATAATTCTTATTGTCTTTAAAAAATCATTAATATTTGTCAGGTATATTGCTGGGCACCAGGGATAGAGGAAATGATTACAACACAGTTCCCAAGCTCAAGAGGTTCAGTGTAGTTGATGAGATAGATACGGCAATCAAATAACAATAATAATACAGTAGGCTAAGTTCTATAACTTTAGAAGGATGGATGAGGGCCCCCCTCCCAGGCTGAAAGCATCAGGGAGGGGTTTCTATTGGTACCCCAGAAGTCGCACTACCTGGGCTTACTAGCAGTTACCTAGGTGAAGAGATCTGTGAGTGGGGGCTGGCACTGAGACGGACGAGTAGATTCTACGTCGACTTGTTTAGAGAGGAGGCATTTAAGAATGGGGGCTTCCCTGGTGGCGCAGTGGTTGGGCGTCCGCCTACTGGTGCAGGGGATGCGGGTTCGTGCCCCGGTCCGGGAGGATCCCGCGTGCCGCGGAGCGGCTGGGCCCGTGGGCCATGGCCGCTGGGCCTGTGCGTCTGGAGCAGGTGCTCCGCGACAGGGGAGGCCATGGCAGTGAGAGGCCCGCGTACCGCAAAAAAAAAAAAAAAAAAAGAAAGGGAGACGCAGGAGCAAAAACTTGTAAGTAAGGGACACAGTGTTTTTCCCTGAGAACTACAAGGAGAACTGCTTTGAATGAAAGGCAGGTGATGGCGGGAGGGCAGAGGATTAGTTAGGGCAGGGACAAAATCAGATGCGTATTTTAGAAGGCTCTATGTGTGCTATAATGTGAAGAATGAATTGAAGGTACGTAGAGCTTTTGGTAGAGAGCAGTTGGTAAGTGTTTCAGATGGACGATGATTCTAGCCGAATCTAGGGTGGATATAATGTGGAAAGACTGCAGAGGAATTATTCCAGAGATGTTAAAGACATATGGATTGGTAGGACACTTAGATATCAACTTAAGGTGAATCAGTAGAAGGAAGCCGGGAAAACGTCTTAGTGTCATAACCTGTACATAACCAGTACATGGAAATGCTAAGCTTACTGTGTGGCAGGCATTTTTCACATATAAATTCAATCCTCATAAAGACTCTGTGAGATGGATACTTTTATTATTTCCATATTATGGATAAGGAAATGAAGGCACAGAGAGATCACACAGGTACTTAAGAAGTAGAGCTGGAATTTGAACCCAAGCACATGCTCCCAAATACTAAACCATACTATTATTGGTCATTAAGACAGTGGATATAACCGGAGACAACAATCTGAAAGGTAAGATGATGAGTGTGCTTTCTGATGTGTCTTAGGGCATTTGAGGAAAGATGTCCAGTAGGAATCTACATGTATGAGTCTGGAGTCAAGGAAAGATCTGGTTGCAGATATAGAGATGGGAGACATAAGCACATAGCTGGGAACCAAATCCGTGGACATGGATGCCTTCTACTAGGGAGGGTGTGCAGAGGAGAAAGAGAAGGCATCCCTGAGTGAAATGGACAAAAGGGATGAGGAGAAGAGGAGATGTCTAAGGAGATGGGGAAGAGAAACTCGAAGTTGCAAGGAGAATCATGAGCCTAGAAGAGGGATTATGGAAGTTAAAAAAAAAAAAAGGTTTCAGGAAGGTGCAAGCAACAGAGGCAAGTGTACAGAAAGATAAAATTTGATAAAGACTAAGAAGTTTCCACTGAATTTAGGAGCAAAGACTCTTGGTGACTTTGGTGAAAACAATTTCAGTGGAGAGCTCGGGGTGGCTCTGAAGAGTGAACAGGAGAAAAGGAAGAGAGAGAGTGTAGACAATTTTTCTAGTTGGGAAGGAGAGTTTTAAGGATTATTTTTATATAATGGGATGGCGATTGTTGTATAATAAAAGCAAATGGAACTGGATTTAAAGCTCAGCTCTGCCAGCTATTAGTTTTCTCAGTAAAGTAAGGATAAATATATCTACTTTATAGATGTATTATGAGGAGTAGTGATTATGTTTGTAGAACACCTAACAAAAAGTTGGTACTTAGTGAATGAGAGCTAGTCTTATTAAAAATAGGAAAATCTGAAGACCTCTAAATCCTCTGAATAATTAACTATTTGAATAATCTGTCAGAGAGTAGAAAAATCATCTAGGTTTTTAAATCAGTTTTTAAAATTATTTTTATCTGAATATTTTATGTCATAAGGACATAATCTTAGCTTTGTTGCTATATGAATTATTTAACTTTTAAATGGAAAATTTTTACAGCATTACTGAGTTATAATTCATACACCATAAATTCACTCATTTAAAGTATATCATTCAGTGGCTTTTAGTACATTAACAGAGTTGTGCAATCATCATTAAAATCTCATTTTAAAAGATTTTCAAACCCCCCCCCCCCCGAAGGAATCCCATACCCATCATCAATCACTCTCAATTCCCGCCACCTCCCTATCTAGCCCTAGGCATTCACTAATTTACTTTCTGGCTCTATAGATTTGCCTATTGTGGACACTTCATATAAATGGAATCATATAATATGTGGTCCTTGGTGACTGGCTTTTTTCACTCAGCATGTTTTTCAAGGTTCTTACATGCTGTAGCATGTATTAGTACTTCATTCCTTTTCCTGGCTGAGTAATATTACATCGTATGGATATACCACATGCTATTTATCCATTTATCAGTTGATGGATACTTGGATTATTTCCACCTTTTGGCTATTATGAATAATGCTACTATGAACATTTGTATACGTCTTGTATGGAGATATGTTTTCATTTTTCTTGGGTTTAGGTCTACCAGAGGAATTGCTGAGGCTAAATGGGGGATTCTTTTTTTATTTTTTTATTTTTTTGCGGTACGTGGGCCTCTCACTGTTGTGGCCTCTCCCGTTACGGAGCACAGGCTCCGGACGCGCAGGCTCAGCGGCCATGACTCACGGGCCCAGCCACTCCGCGGCATGTGGGATCTTCCCGGACCTGGGCACGAACCCGTGTCCCCTGCATTGGCAGGCGGACTCTCAACCACTGCGCCACCAGGGAAGCCCCTAAATGGGGGATTCTTAAATTTAGTTTTTACTAACAAAACTTAAACATACTTATTATGAACAATTAAAATAATTAAAAATTGTATAAAGGATAATTTCTTTCCCTCATCAAATCATACTCATCTGAGGTAAACACTGCTATCCTGAAGTAACATTTCTGTTTCCTTCCAGGCTTAGTCTATGATATGTAACCTTTCTGAGCATGAAACATTCTAAAAGATTGTGTTTAGTTTAAATTACTAACTGGCATGGGAGAAAATGCACTGGCACCTGACATCTCTGACCCCAGTCTTATATCTGCCACAGTCCTATGACTGTGTGATCTTGGTTAAGTTTCTTAATTTTGCTGGACTTATTTTCTCAATTTTTAAAAGAAGTGTTGGGATGCAATCTTCTCTAACCCTTTCTGATCAAGCATTCTCTGATTAAATGATACTTAGGGCCCTCTGGATATAAGATTAGCTTTAGGCTTATTTGCAACACGTATTTCTTTCTGTTCCTTTTCCTTTATAGTTGGAACTTTTTCTTTGTAGAATGAACATTAGAGGAAGGGAATGGCAATTACCCTCACCTTGCCAAGCACTGACATTTACTTAGCATGCTGAGCAAACTTACAGAGTGACTGGTGCTGCAAATCAAGTCCTTTTGCATGTCTTAATCTGTTCCTTTTCAATCTTCTAAGTTTGTTGAATTGATTTTTGTTTTATTACCCTTCACAGTGTCAGTCAGAGTTGCTGAGAGGTTTGCTTGCTCTGGACCTTGATCCCACCTTTGAAAGCCTAGCAGTGCACATTACAATGACCTAACCCTCTAAGACATGTTGGAGGAATCCACGTATGACGTGACTTCTCCAGAGCATCTGGCATTGACACATGTAGAATACAAATAAAACAGACTTTAACAAAAAGTAGACATCACCTGTTACAACGCCCAGTAGATAGGATGAAGAAAATCTGTTTCTGTGGCCTAACTCAGAAATCTCAGGGAAAACAGTACGTATCACCTTCTCTCAAGATAATAAGGGTGAACTATGGCCCATAGAGAAGGATTCCTCTCAAATACCTACTCTTCCATGCACTGCCTTCAGCCAGAAGAGCTTCCACTAAATGTAAACCCACCCTTTGGGCTGTGAGTCACTGTTTCAGGTGGACACCTACCATTTGTCATTCCACTGAGTGTCACTATGTGCTCATGTGTCACATGGACAACATACAGCATTGTTCCTACCCATAAAGAGGTGACAGAGAGTCACCCTGTTTTCATTTATACAGAATTATTACTAGTGGAAAATTTGCAAATAGACTTGGTTTGTTCTTGACGTTCACTATTCCCCTGGGTATTATGGGATGGAAGTGCACGAAGAACTAAAGATTGTTTGCCGGCTCCCTCAGTAGCTAACTTTGGACCTAAAAAGAAAAAAAGGAAGGGTCTAAATATTGTGACAACTTAAGATGGCAGACATGGGGTTAGAAAGAGCCTGAATCTTGAGTGAATTCAGCAAGTGTCAATTTCCACTTGCTGACCTAAGGAAACAGAGGGGGGTCTCGTGACATTCCGTGAGAGAGGTCTCATTGAGGGGTACAGCAAGAACATGGGATACATTAGGAGGCCTTTTAGAGAGAAGGGAGAGAAGAAACCGACAGTACATACCCAGATGAGGATTCAGGAAAGGCACCTTGCATTGTGGAGCCGTGATTTATAGGAAGTCTTTGACCAAAGATTACTAGGAACTCTTGACCAATTGGATGCCAGTAGCTGCCTGAAGCATCATTGGACAAGCCATCCACCCACCCCAACCTGATTTCCCACAGTCACTATCCCCATCCCTCCTGTTGTAATTTCTTTTAACTTCAGGGTTTTAAAAAGTAGATCATCTTCTGAGAAAGGATTGATGCTCTGGAAAATGAATATTAAAGTTGCTCAACAAAGAAAAGTCTGTCTGTCTTTTTTGTTTCTCTGCTGGGAAAGAGTCTGGATTAGAAGCTGTTTTTATGGGTCACAAGGATCCCAGAGGAAAAGGCTCCAACATGAAAATCAGGACAAGGAATCTGGCTGGGACAGAAACAGAGCTGCTATGGAAGATGGCAAGAAAAACAGGGAAGGCAACAGTCCCTGCCTGAGGGCAAAAGCCCCAGGTGACAAGAGGTCCCACGTGGTACCTGTCAAGAGGCAGAAGCGTGGATCTCAGTGTTGTAACACAAGATGCCCAGTTGTAGAGCACCGGTAGAGGGTAGAAATGAAAGGCTTCTCATCTCGCCCCTGCCAGACACTGCCCAGCTCCTAGAAGTCTGGCCTCGGTGTGGAGCACCAGTGTGGACAGCAGTGGAAAAGTAGATGTACATCTGAAATGACATCATTCTAAGGGGTTGGGACAGTGACAAAGGTGAGAAGACTAAGTGATTTGTCATAAGTGAGGGGCATCCTATGGGGAAACAATGGGAAAGGTTGCCTTGTAAGAGTGTGGAAATGGTTGTTCAGGACAACGCATGAGTCACCAAGGGCCCTGCAAAGAAGGAAGGGAGAGTCTCAGAATTCCAGCAATTATACTGGTGGACATCTGGTCAGAGACTTTTGTTTTTACTCACAGCCCCTTTCCTCATGCCCAGTGTAGCCTAAGGCCCCCCTACAAGGAACATAGATTCCAGTGCTAGCAAGAGAGTAAGAATTTATCCAGTAGCTTATCATATGAGAGTGGGGAGAGCTGGAAGGAAACCTGGTCTGTCACTTGACCTTCAGATTTCACATGAAAAAGGTCTGAACGCCTAGAAATCGATGAACACAAACCTATAAATATAGTATCTAGGAGAAAGCAGAATGGATCCAGAATAAATAAGGCTGAAAGCTAAGTAAAATTCACATATATTTGAAAAATACAATCTGTAATAATTATTTTTTACATTACCAATGGCTGTCAATTATATGCACAAAATAAACCCTCTGGGCCCAGTGGTCCCTAAACCTCCTGAGACTAGTGTTTGACCATGCCTGGACTGTGTATCCCCAGAAGTACTAACCGTATAATAGGCATTTAATACATATTTGTGGGCTGAGTGGCAGTTTCCTCATCTGGAGCATATCAAGTTTGACTAAATTGTTTCTAGGGTGTCTTCCATCTCTGAACTTGTGTTAGACTCTAGTTATTTTCAAACCTATAGGGTTGACAGAGTGATATCCTCATAATGATGCCAGAGACACAAGAAAGGAAGCAGAACATTAGAATAAATTTGAGAGAGATGGAAATAACAAAGAGAAATAGATTCTCATCCCCGTCTTCAGTCTGGGCCAATCCATTCTGTTAGGCAGGTTGTTCAAGAGAACGCTTGACCAAGGGAATGAGCTAGGGCTGAAACCCGATCTGAACTCCTTTTACATGTCACACTGGGGCCTGGTACATTTTGTCCTTCATCCAGAAGGGGAGCATTTCGGGATTTCCCTGGTGGTACAGTGGTTAAGAGTCCACCTGCCAGTGCAGGGGACACGGGTTTGATCTCTGGTCCGGGAAGATCCCACATGCTGTGGAGCAACTAAGCCTGTGCGCCACAACTACTGAAGCCCACGCGCCTAGAGTCCATGCTCCACAAGAGAAGCCACCACAATGAGAAGCCCGCACACTGCAACGAAGAGTAGCCCCCATGCACCACAACTAGGGAAAGCCCGCACGCAGCAACGAAGACCCAACGCAGAAGGGGAGCATTTCTTAAATTTAGACAAAAGCTCTAGCTGGGTTAGCTAAGCCCAGTAGACCCTCCCCCCACTTAAAGCGAACCATAAAATTCCTCTTTACTTTCTAATGTACTCACTTTCTCTGGAATATAGTGATCTTAGGTTTTAGCATTCAGTGTGGAACACACATCCCTGCTGACTTCAAAAACCTTGTTCAAGGGATCCTTTAAACTTCATATGAGCTTAAGGTCTACAGAACTGAATTAAAGAGTGGAAATGGAAGACTTACCTTCTCTGCATTGAGAGGTAAATTTTGATCCTTTAATGAAAACAAAATTCTGCATTCTGAAATATTTAGATCTCTGTATAAATATAAGCAGTCTTGCACAGCCCTTCCTCCTATACTGCCAACCCTAGCATTCATCTCCCTTTACAATTCACTGGACTCACCATCAGGCTAGGAATGAAAACAGCCTCTCGTAATTGTCCTTTAATAAAAATTCATTCCCACCTCAGCCTGAGGTATCTACTTAGGGGGTCATAATATGTCATTTTACACACACACACACACACACACACACACACACACACACACACATATAAATAGCTAACATTAACAGGGAAGTTCATACTTATCAGGCACTGCTCTTCACACTTTACGTATTAAATCCTTACAGCAACCCATGAAATGGATACCACGATTATTGCTATCGTACAGATTGAGGATACAGAAGCTCAGAGTGGTTGTCAATTGCTCAACTTTACATAATTAGGGATTTGTGGAGGCAAGATTCAAACCCTAACACTTTGATTCTAGAGTCTAGATTCTTAACCATATATTCATTATCTATCCATCCACCTATCTATTAAAATTTGACTATTGTTAAATGATGTATCCTTTTTTTTCCTCAGAATTTAATGCTTGAGGAGTATTACGTGTGATGAGAATAACATTCAATAAATATTTATTGAGCACATGTGAAAAGAACAGATTCTGGTGCCAGCCTGCTAGATTCAAATCCTATCCTAATCCTAAGTGACCTTAGGTCACTTAACCTCTCCAGACCTCAGTTTCTTCACTTGCAAAATGGGGATAATGATAACACATGCCTTCTTGGACTGCTGTGTGGATTAATGAGCTAATTTGTAGAAAGTGCAGCCTGGCAGGTAATAAGATTATATAAGTGACAGTGATTGTTTTCTTCTCCTCCTTCCGCTTCATCACCATCATCACCACTATTACTGTTAGGACTACATGCCAGAAATCATTTTTGGCACAGGGAATCCAACAGTAAATAAAACAACAAAACCCTCGCTCTAATGAAATTAATAGTCTAAGTATGTCCTGATATATTGTTTCAACAATCTCACCCCATTGTTTCCATTTGTTAGTTAAATACGTAACCATAGTTTTCTATAAAATTGGAATAATCATACCTACCCCAGAGACTGTCATGAGGATAAAATTAGTTAGTACATATAAAAGTTTGGAAAAGTGCCTGGCATATAAAAGCACTCAGTACACTTAGCAGTTTTAATTTGTATCTATGCTGTGGGTGTTATGGTTTAATGTTACTGTCTTGATTCTTTCTGAGTTCCTATAATTTGTTGCTATAGTGATTTTGCATAGCATTTTCTCACAGCTACTTTGCCTCCATAAAGAAATGCTTTTGAAATTATGCTTATTCTTCAGTTTCTTATTGCTGCCCAATAATACAATGATTTACTAAAGTAGATACAAAGATTGCTCCCAAAACAAAAAGAATATACTAAAACTGAGGGAAAATATTCATAACGTCTCAGGTAGATAAGTAATCTGGCTTTTTCGAAACAGCAAGTCGAGTCAGTTTAGATTGTTGCATCACTATTTGAATGTCTCAGAACAGGAATTTTGGAATAAGATCAATCTGGGTGCATTTCCCAGCTCTCCTGAGACTCCCTCTCTGGATCTACTAGGGTTGTTGTGAAGAGTAATTGAGAGTTTTAGGAAGAGGGTAAGTACCCTGGCCTTCCTTCCTCCTTTACACTATATGATGTAATTTGAAATGTGCTTTAAAAAAAATTCTTGAAATCTTAATGAAAGAACACCTCCTCCCTAATATAAGAACAAAAGTGAAGGGAAACAGTAAATGGCATGTTTTTTAAAAAGGATCTACATAGAAAATGCATTACGTTTAAAGCAAGGGGTGTTTCTTTCGGTGTGAATCCTTGCGTATATCGCACTGCACAGAGAAGAGGCTGTAAAACGGAATGTGGCAAGAGCCGCCTCTGTGACTTTGTGGGAGTCATTAATCTCTCCTTAGTTTGCTTAATTCCAGTTGGGTTTAGTGATCACCTACTTCAAAAAGGCAGCGAAGGCCTTTGAAGAAGAAGCTGCTGCATAAACTCCGGAAGGAGTCGGGCTTTAGGAGCCATGCCCGGAGGGTTTCCTCTCCTGGTTTTAATTAAAAATGAAATTAAGAACTCTTTCAAATTATCTCAGCCTTTTAAGGGCATAAGAAGGTCAATGATTTGTTAAGCATCTTCTTTCTTCTTTTAATGGTGCATTTCCCAGATTACATCGTGTGAACAAGGCTTGAATTGCTTTCAGGATCCACAGATTTGTGGCACTGTGGACATAAGACGTGGGGGCCTGAGTGAGAAGCTGCGGTGAGTGCGAGAGGGATTAAGGCTCCCTGAGAGCAGGCGCCTGGCCGTGGGAAAGCCCTGGCTGGAGTCCTGGCTCTTCCGTTTGCTACATCAAAACTCACCCTCTACAGAGTTAGTTGTCGGGATTGTTAGAAACAAGAAGGTGCATACGGAAAGTGCCTGGCTACTAATCTGTGCTCTAGCTGTCATTTTGTCTACGTTCCTAAAAAGGTACGTGTGGTCTAGAAATACTGCTATGTGAGTAGATTAAAAAAAGAAAATTATACATGCGTGAAGTCGCACGTGGCTTTAGAAATATGCCACCTTTTACGGGGAGACTATAAATGCAAGAATAAAAGGGAAAATATATGACTTTGCCTGTGGTGACAAGGATGCTGCCACTAAGAATGACAGAAGAAATTAGCATCCACAGCTTCCTTTTGGCCCCTGGGGATATACCTGTGTTGGTAAATATTCTTCACCTGATTTGTGATAACACCAAAAATAAATATGCATGAGCTCAAGGCTTTAAAACAGAATAAGCATATGAAAACAATTAATAATGACTAATGTAGGTAGTGCCTAGATGAAAATTCACTTGCTCCATTTCCCTGGATCCTCACAACAACCCTAAGAGGAGAATAGCACAGCTATGATTAATTTCCCCCTTTTCTGGTGAGTTAATGCCCAGAAGAAGGCCTCAAACCTAGACAGTCTGGACACAATCCCTGGCTCCTCCACAACATCACGTCGCCTTCATTTCAAACAAGAGACCTCCTCATATACTTTGCCTCCCTTTCCTTCCACTGAGTTTCCCTCTACAGAGTTTTATGTTTAAATATATTTATTGTGGACAACAGCGCCCCCTGTCTCCAAGGGGAGATGATGCAATCACCATCTCATGAATACTCCAAGCCAGAAAAGTCTTCCCCTTGAATCAGTCAATCACTAAGTACCACCCAATCTATTTGATAATTAATTCTGTATCTATTTATATCTCTCCATCGCCATAGCTTCAGTTTAGTTCTTCATGATTTCAACCCTACTTGATATGCTAACTAGTCTCCCTGTCTTCAAACTCTTCTCACACAGCAGACAGAGTGATCTTTCTAAAAACACAAATTGAATTATGTCGTTGCTCAGCATTCAAACTCCTCGCTGCTTACAGGATGAAGTTCAAAATCTTCAGCTTGGCAAGTAACACCCTCTATGAACTGTAGCTGCCTGCAGCTCCAACTTTATCACCCACCCAATAACCCTTAGCCACACAGAACTACTGGTTGTTCCAGAGTGCCCTGTGCTTTCACACATCATGAGGCTTAACTCTGTGCTATTCCTTTTACCTGCAACATACTTCTTCCCTCTTCTGACTGATGAGCTCAGTGTCTTTGAGAAAACTTTAAGAAAAGCAGAGGCTGAGTTAGCTGATTCCTCCTCTGTTTACCTTTAGAGACTCGCGTGTACTTTTATGATAGCATTATTATGTCTAGAAGTTATATTTGATTTTGGGTTTATAGACTTTGAGACAGTTAAAACATTAATAGATACATTTTCTAATATTTTATAAGAAGAGAACGCTTGCCAAAGACAGGCCACCATAACTTTGCCATATGGCTGAAATCTTGTAAGAGAAAAGATCTTGCTCTGTGTTCCCAAACTAGGAATGGCTTGAGGCTGCCAACTTTGATTTCTACACAAGGAGTGAATTATAGACATGGATTCTGAGCCCTGTAGAAAATTGTTAGAAACTAATCTAGCAGATGGACCTACGAAAAGATAAGGTTAAGTTTCCCAGGAAGACTGGTTCTTCTAAATGACTAGGAATTAATAACATAAGGTGTGAGTGGGGAAGATTCCTGTGTATATGTGTAAGTTCACACCTTCGCAGAAGGGACAGTCTGAGTGCATGTTTGCTCCCATCAGTACCTCTTATAATAGTCTTCTTTTAGTTACCTAGAGACTAAGTACACTGGAGAAACCAAGGGCCTTTAGCAGATATACATCACAATGCACAGTAATGAATTCTTCACTTACATGTTGAACTGCTTAAGGGGAAGGACCATGTCTTATTCACCTTTAAATCCCTAGCATCCAGGTTAATCTCTGGTGACCTAGTAGAAGTCCCATGAATACATCTCTTCAAGGAGTAAAGATGTTTTATGATCACCTAATACTTCAGAGTCCATTTCCTATCCCAAATCTGCCCACATATTTTAATTAGCCTTCATCTGGTTTATCTCAGTCTCTGTTTATCAACGACAAAACAATAATTAGGACCAATTATGTAAAAGGACAAATGAAAATATGCCGTATGTCGAGAAAACAGGCAAGAATATGATTTTCCTTGCCCCAGGAATATTAAAAGCTGAATAACTTACCATTTTCCCAAAGTAGAAAAACCAATTACAACATCAAAAACTACATCTTTTTTTTTTTTTTTCTTAAAGAAAAAGATATACTGGATAAGCAGGAGCCTCACAGCAATCCCATTTGTTTTTCATAGAGCTCCAAATTTTAGTTTTATTCCAGGCTCTGCCCATTTCTTGCTTTTGCAAGATCTGAAAAGTCAATTACTCTAAACATAATCTGCAGCCTTAGGAGCTGACACTTTGCCAAGTAATTTAAAATGCTTTGCTAAGGAAAACTTATAACTTCTCTGTTTTCTTTTAGATGATGTTATAGAAGTAAATTGTGTATACCATTAATTCATCCCTGAATATTTGCTATCAGTTCAAAGAGCTGAGAACTTGGGTATTCAAAAGGCAGAGAATACAGACGACTGACTCCCTGCTTTTGCTGACTTGCCTCCATTTTTATGAATGCTAATTAGAGATTAACTGGTACACAGGGAAGCGTGGTTCACAGGCTAACTTTCACAGAACTAGCTTACATCATCATCTGAGACTGTAATTACTATATCAATATGGGCATACTTCTGAAATAGACTGGGGGAATTTCTCAAATGCCCTGAAAAATATATATTAGCACATATTGCAACTTAAAGATTAGGCATTTCTTCAAAATTTTTGGTTGGCCTCTTCAATTTACATATTTGTAAAAGGTTGTCCTTAGTATAATATTTTGCACTTTGTCAGTGCTTGATAAATCTTGATTGAATGAATTGATATTTTCTTATAATATTCTTTGTAGGGCAGAAGATCCCTAAATACTTTTATTTTACCATGAGCAGAAGTAAGACGTGGACCCATGAAGACAATGGATTGGGTTCCTCATCATTAACAGAGTTGGATAAGGGCTTGTCTACCTAACTCTCAGTTCTCACCTACCTCTGATATTCTTTAAGTTATTCAAGGTCACAGTGGAAAAAGCAAGTGATGGTGTCATAAATGGAACTAGAATCTTTGAACTTGTCCCCTGAATTACTGGCTGTATTTCAAGAAACATCTGCTCAGAGAGGTATTTCCCATTGGAGAGGAAGTAAATAGTCTCTGAAAGGAATTGCCCAGTCTTCATGAAGAGCTGAGAGCTACCTAATCAATCTGTAATGTAGACACTGACCGTCAAGAAAATTGAAGGTGAAAGTGAAATACACAAAATTAGTTCTAGTCTGTTATTTGTTTCCATGCATGGATTCATTCATTCATGGAGGTAAAAAAAATGGGTAAAGCACAGCTTGAGCCATGACCTGTTCTTGAAACAGGTATCTGTTTGCTTGTCTTCAGATCTTATTTCCACGTTAATTAGGCACGCAGTAATTCTCAGCTCCTGCTGTGCCAGCACTGGGCTAAGTGTTAGCGGTGAACAAAATAGACAGCGTTTCACTCATTGACCTTGCAGCACAGAGCGTGAGATAGGCATTTGGTTTAAAAATCACATAAATGTACAATTATAAATTGCTTGAGTCATATGGGGAAAAAGAGAGAGAGAGAATAGAGTAGAGGACCTGATTTCCTTTTTCAAGGAGCTTCTCTGTGGAAGTACAAGTTAAACTTAGACCTAAGATGACCAGAAGTTAATCAGGCAAAGTGTAGGGAGGGCTTTTCAGTTTGAGGAATGAGCATGTGTG
The DNA here is from genome assembly GCF_039906515.1 of Pseudorca crassidens. Lineage (NCBI taxonomy): Eukaryota > Metazoa > Chordata > Mammalia > Artiodactyla > Delphinidae > Pseudorca > Pseudorca crassidens. Next base: position 61,920,111 of record NC_090304.1, read on the forward strand.
AAGCGCTTGAGACAGGAAGAGATTCAGTGCATTTTGTGAAGAAAAGGAAGGCTGGTGTGAACAGTGTGTTCAGCAAAAGGAAGAGTGACATGAGATGTTTAAGAGGCAGGCAGCGGCTTGATCATGCACAGCCTGGATGCCATGTTAATGACTTTGCATTTTATCCTAATGCAAAGGAGAGAGAGCGATCTGATCTGTATTTTTAACAGATCACTTTGGCTGCACTGAAACTAAAAGAGGAGGACAAAAGTGGAAGGGGTGAGACCAATTAGGAGACTATTATAGGTGGAAGATGATGGAGGCTTGGATTAAAGCGGTGGAAAAACTAGCAGGAGAATTAATAGATTTGAGATATATTTCAGAGGTAGAATCAACAGGACTTGAAGACAGACTGAATGATGGGTGTGAGGGAAAACAAAGTGCGAAGTGTGATTTTCAAGTTTTGGCTTGGGCAGTGGAGTAAATATATGTGCCATTTACTGAGTTGGACAAGTGTGGAAGGGGAACAAAGTGGGGGAGAAATCAAGAACTTCAGTATCAGTGTATTGGTGGCAATGCCACTAAAATGGGTATGTCTGTGTGTGTGTGACATTTTTCTAGAAATAAATATGAAAAAGTATGGAAAAGGAAAGGAAAGAATAGGGAAAAGGATACGGACAGAATGAGAATAAATAGAAAATAGAATTCCCAAAGGGAAGATGAAGGGTGAGGGTGGGGACTAGTGCATATCAGGACTGCTGAGGGTGTGTAATACGAAAAACACATATTCAACATTATACTGCAATTTTTAAAAAAAAATTGGGGGAAAAAACCCTGTGGTTTTCATAATACAGATTACAGAAAGTAAATGGAGAAGAATCATATCTGGTGGGTCCATACAAAAGGTAGATTCTGTCATCCACTTACTGGTGAGTTTTTAGGAAGGGATACATCACAATCCCCAGTGGGAGGCAAGGAATGTAATTCTTGTGTTCATCAAAAAAGAACACGGCTTAAAAAAAAAAAAAGATTCATTGACACTGAGCCAGATGAAGGGAGATGAGCAGGCAGGATAAAAACAGAGAAAGGAAAGACAAAGAGAAATGGGTGGAGAATTTTTCCAGCAAGCAAAGACGTCTGGGCCATCATGCCTATGCCTATGCAGGTGCTAGTGGTCACCTGGGTTTGAATCCCAGCCCTGCCACTTAGTGGTGGCTGATCGTGGGCATGTCAGGTAACTTCTCAAGCCCCGACTTTTGTATTTGTAAAGCAAAGATAATGATAACATCTACCTCATCAGGTGATTGTCAGGGTTAGGAGAAATAATTTGTAAAAAGTGCTCAACAACACGCCTGGCACACAGGAAGAGCTCAATAAATGTTAGCTGCCTTTATGTAGCTGACTATTTATAGATGCATAATTACTAGAAAGTCGTTATTGTAGGTGTGTGTGTTCCTTCTCCCTTCCCTATGGCTATGGTGACTTTGCCCTCTTAGCTTCAAAACTGTATTTTTCACTGTACCAAGAAAAAGTGTTTATAATTTGTTAAAAGTATAGGAGGATTTAATTAATATTTATAAAGAATTTTAAAACAAGCAAAGCTATTAGGCTTTACCTGTTGCAAATTAGTGAAAATGCCCCAGCTGATTACATAGCCAAAACTATGTTTCTCATCTATTTCTAGAAATGTTAGATATAACTTAAAATTTGTTATTGAACTCCCCTAGAGAGGCAAATAATTGACTTCTAAACTTATTCTTTGAAAATCTCCAAAGACAGAGATGATGTTCTAAGGAGACCCTCTTCACTATGAATCACTCTAAAATCTGTATTTTCTCAGTCCTAATAATATTATGAAGACATATGAAGATATTCTGTCTGAAAACATAACAATATAAGCACCCCATTACATGTAGAAACATCACAGTTGAGATCTCCCCACTTTAAACTAAATTGGAACTACCTTATGGAACATTGTATTCTCTTTTTCTTTCTCCCTCTCTGGCTGCTACAGGAAGATAGGGTTTTATTATCTGTCATACATATGCTTTAGAATTATAATGCAGAATTATGTCCAACCTTCAGACTTAGAACAATTTGTTTACAAATTGTGGAAAAACTCAAAACATTCTAAGATCAAATCTGGACTCCACAGCTATTGGCAATATCATACTGAGGGAACTGCCTTAACTTCTCTGAACTTCAGTTTTCTTATATAAAATGGGAGTAACTAAATAAGATAACAGATGTTAACATACTGTAAAGGTGAAGATTATGTTCTTTGTGGTTAGTTAGAACCAACTAGTTCTGTAGTTTTGGATGAGTTGTTTAATACCTCAAGGAGTCAGTTAAATGGTGGTATTAATTTAATAATTTAGTTAAAATATTAAACGGCAGTAATAGTATCTACTTCTTAGGCTGTTATGCATGGAGCACAGTATTATTATTCAAAATGTATTAATCAGAAATGTATTCAGTAAATGTTCTCTTTCATCCTTCTGTATGAGGAAAATAGTGCTAATTAAATTTCAGAATTAATTCTTCTGGAAAAATATAATACCTTATTAAAAATGCATGGGAATCAAGAACATTTAGAGCATCATGTGATCATGTGTAAGTGCTCTGTGATCACACTAGAAAGAAAAAGTCAATGTTCTTAATTTCTCCCATTGCCCCAAGGAAGCAGAACATCTTTCCGCCCTGAGGAAGATGTAGATTGCAAGAGAAGTAAGCAGAGGTGGATTCTACCCATTCATCCTTTTGGAAGCACATGCAATTTGAGAAGATGAAGTGAGGAAGTGCATGCAGTACCTGGTCATCTCAGAGTCAGGGAGCAGGCCTAGGTGGTAGTGGGGGTAGGGAGCTGAGAGAAGGAAGCTTTTGTCACACTCAACAGGGGAATAGTGCCTGGGAGAAGCAGGCTTATCGCACAGTTTGTTCACAGTGCTGTAAACAGGTTCCGGAGGCCTGGTGATACAAGAGGCAGACAAAGAGATGCATGGTTAGCACACACACTAAACAACTGTGCAACTAGCAGCATTTCACCATACTCAAAAGTGAACAACCCAGACAATGCCCTGGGCTTCATCAGGCCTGAGTTAAGAGTCTCTTCAGGAAACAGGTTCTCGGCTCAGGAATTAGAACTTTGGCTGACATGTGGCAGGACTAAAATCCATGTGTCAGACACCTCAGTAGAGTTATAATCATCCTTTAAATGCTATATCCTTTTGGATAAGCCAGTCTGAAATGCCAGACTTTGGGATTCTCTGGCACGGCTCCTTCTTAAACTTGAATCTCATCTTTTTTTTTTCCTTTTCTTAATTTTATTTATTTTTTATACAGCAGGTTCTTATTAGTTATCCATTTTATACATATTAGTGTATACATGTCAATCCCAATCTCCCAATTCATCACACACACACACACCCCCCCCACTTTCCCCCCTTGTTGAATCTCATCTTAAATGTGAACTTCAGAGACCTTCCCCGACCACTTTGGCCGGGACACCCTGTTACTTTTCACAGCACCTATTCATAATATTTTTTCTCGGCATGAAATAATTTTTTTGTTTATTTTAAATTTTTATTGTCACTCTCACTACACCATAAATTCTATGAGGAGAGAGACTACATTTATTTTGTTAACCACTTATACAGTCTGGCACACAGTACATATTCTATTAACTATTTGTTGACTGTATGTATGAACGAATAAATGAATACAACTTCCCACATTTATATTGCGTTTTTTTTTTTTTTGGTGCCTTGCGGGGGTTGGTCTTACCCAGGAATCTAATAGGTTATATGACCTGAGTGGTTCCTCCATATATTTATTCAGAGTTTGTCCCCCAATAATTGACTTCAGAAAGTTTTCTACAAAGAGGATAATCATTTTAGTAAAATTTCTATTAAGTGAATTCATCTAGGGATACTGTAACATTATCTAAAATAGCAACATTGTTATAGCTGCTATTTTACAAACATGCATAGTATGACTGGGTAAACTTTTCTACAATTTTTGGTCACAGATCCATGTAAAAACAAAGTCCTTGGTTATTAAAACAGTTTTTTCACAACTCTATTCGCCACTTTTTAAACACATGGTCTGAAATTACTACCAATACCTTTCCAATAAGGTAAGAATGGAAAGATCGGAACTTAAATGGAAGTACTACTGGCAGTCTGGGCCATGGACCCAGGAAGGGTAGGCTTAGCCGGGAAGGTAAGGAGCGTGTCAGGAAACCGGGCGATACCCATGAGGTCATACCCAGGGGAGGCAGATAGCGCCCCTAAGGGCCACAAGACACCAGAGGCCATGTTGGTGGCCACGTGCCTGAACAAAGGCACAGGAAGCGTAGGTGGTGAACTCAGTGAGGGCACAGTCTGTGTTTCTGTAGCCCTAGTCCCCAACATGGCCTCTAACGTATAACAGGTGCTCAGTCAATGCTTCCTGAACTGACTGAGGATGGAGAACAGGGAAGAAAGGAGGATAAACAAAGCATTAAAAACAAACTACCTAGTTTATAATATTACTGTGGCCAATCATGGCTTAGACATACTGTCTAGAGACTTGGATTCTTCTCTAACACAAAGCTTTCCACCACATGGAAAGAGATTCCTTGATCTGTTTATTTTGTATAACACAGTAGAAGGGCTGAGGAGTAGGCAGGAGGAATCTGGAGGCCTATTTTTCCCCCAGAATAACTATCTCAGTGGTAAAATGAAGTACTTTGGCTTGTTCTATCCCAGTGGCTAACCCTGTAACATTTACAAGAAGAATTAAAGGTTTTTAAAATAAAAGAGCCAGACTTTTTTCTTACATTAGGGAATCTATTCTTAGGGAAGACAAGTGCTCCATTTTTTAAAAAATCTAGTAAGCTTGTAAATTTCTGTTTATCAATGATACACACACATAATTTATAATGGTAAACACCAGCCCTTAAAAAAGGCAGCTGCAAAATCATTCTTAAAAAGTTTTTTTGTTTTTAAATCAGTTTTTATAAGTAATTCACACTGTGGGAAGTAATGTAAAAGGAAAGATACTTTTAGTTAGCCACTGAAACACATCTTTTAAAATAGTCAGATTGACTATTGTTTGATTTGGGGGGAGGGGGTCTGTTTTTGCTTTGTTGATATAATCAGCTTTATGAAGATTAATGTACATTTCCCATAGTTTTAGAGACAGAAAGACTCATGATTCCAGTTAAAGTTGCCTTGGGAGATCACAGTCTTATTTGTACCTAAAATGTGTTGTCTACACAAAAATTCAGCTTGGAAAAAGCTTTGTATTAATAGGCTGCATAAATATGAATTAAATAAGAAATGAAGAGGCATGCATGAGCTCTATGGGAATGATTCTGGGTAGGTTATCACAAGAGGACCTGCTATTATTCTCCAATTTTTCCACGCTGAAATAGAGCCACTGTGGCAGAGATGGCTGGATTGCTTCCCAAACATTAATTTTTCCTATTTCTTACTTCTTATCCTTTTTTCTTATTAATAGATATCAACTTTTTCATTGGGCACTTTTCCTGTAATAAAGACTTTATTTCTCAGCCTTGTAGATGGATGTGGTTGTGGGATTCCTGAGATGGCTGCTTAAAGGGAAGCTACTTTAGCTGAGACCCCTGCAATTGTATTCTCTCCCACGTCCTCCCTCTGCTGACCTGGAACCCAGATATGATGGTTGGAGCTTCAACAGTCACACTGGACCATGAAGAAACCTTGAGAATGAAGGCAAACGATACAGATTGTAGAGCATAATGGTAGAGCTTGTGTCACTGATGACATGGAGTGATACTATACCAACTCTGGACTACCTACTCTGGATATCTTCTTTGTATAAAAATAAACTATCTTGTTTAAGCGAGTGTAATTTTTTGTTATATAAATAGGACTTAATATTAACAGATATACTCCCACAAAATGTAAGACTGATCATCTAATACAAAGAAATAACTACAGATAGGGCCTACCATAAGGTACTAATACATTTAACTCTATCAGAAGTCCAAATAACACTTTCTTTGTACAGAGAAAAATTTAAAGAATGTTATTTTCTGACTATATAATTTAGAACCCCTGGCTATTTAGAGAACCCACTGAATCTTTATTAAAAAAAATACATATATAAAATGGTAGCTGAAGTGTCCATCGACAGATGAATGGATAAAGAAGATGTGGCACATATGTTACATCAGTGGAATATTACTCAGCCATAAAAAGAAATGAAATTGAGTTATTTGTAGTGAGGTGGATGGACCTAGAGTCTGTCATACAGAGTGAAGTAAGTCAGAAAGAGAAAAACAAATACCGTATGCTAACACATATATATGGAATCTGAAAAAAAAAAAGGTTCTGAAGAACCTAGGGGCAGGACAGGAATAAAGACGCAGATGTAGAGAATGGACTTGAGGACACAGGGAGGGGGAAGGGTAAGCTGGGACGAAGTGAGGGAGTGGCATGGACATATATACACTACCAAACATAAGGTAGATAGCTAGTGGGAAGCAGCCGCATAGCACAGGGAGATCAGCTCAGTGCTTTGTGACCACCTAGAGGGGTGGGATATGGAGGGTGGGAGGGAGACACAAGAGGGAGGAGATATGGGGATATATGTATATGTATAGCTGATGTGCTTTGTTATAAAGCAGAAATTAACACACCACTGTAAAGCAATTATACTCCAATAAAGATGTTAAAAAAAAAAATGGTAGCTGATCTAAACTGCCAGCCCAGGGCCTAAGAATAAAGGAATCAATGACTTCCTTGAGGCCATAGAACATTGTCATGGTGATGTCATTTCAGTAACGTTGCACTTTCTGCCTAAAGAGCTTATTCAATTTTCTCAGTCTGATGTTGTCTCCACAGACCAAGAAAATGATGTTACCAATTTTCTTCTAGTCTTCTTACCTTGGTAGCACTATATTTTGAGACAAATTATCAGAATCAAAGCTGGCTAATACATACATACCTTAAGAAAAAAAAAATCCTACCCGTATTGTACTCATCTAAATTAGGGAAAACATTTTAGTCTCTGAACTCTACAATAAATTCAAGACAAAAAAAAAAAAAAGGAGGTCCAGCACACTATTCAGTGCTGAACTTGTGAGCCTTTTACCTATATTTTTTGGAACCATTTTATGACCATAATATTATTTCACAACTCACATATTTAGAAGATTTGGTGTTTGGGGCAGGCTTAAATATCTTGGATTTTAGAAAGTCACTTCCAGATTGTTTCATAGTGGATTGATTCTTTGCCTAAGCTTAATTACTCTTGATTCAAAGTTTTATCAAAGTCAATCAAAAGAGATACAGCTACTCATATTGCAGGCTTATTTTTACCTGTCACTCAGCTTTGATTCCTTTTCTGTTTTTTTGCATGTTATTTTGTACAGTCACTGGCTAAAGAGTAGACATATCAAATCCAGTTTCTTTTCTTGATTGTGAGAACACTTGATATCTCAGAAGATGGGTAGATGAAAAAACACCAAAACATGACAAAACACTTGACAGGCTTGACAAAGACTTCCTGAAACACTGACAAAGTCCTCATGCAACCAAACAACTAAATTAAAAATATCAGCGAGAATCTCCTTTTACGTGACATAAAAATGGGGTTCACATTTGAAGCTTTCTGTCTGCTAGCTTTGTTACAGTCCTAGAATTCTATTATGTGTTACGTACTATACCAGCCACAGTAAAATATCCAGTAACTACTACTACTGTCTGAACATAGGAAATGGCACATAGTAGGTACTTTAGAAATGTCTCTTGGAATAAATGGATGGAGATGTATATCTATAGGTATAGATATAGATTTTTAAATAAACATTCTCCACTGAGAGAAATGAAGAAAGACTTCTGGCATTTTCAAGAAGCCCTAAGTTATTCTGAATCGCCTAAATAGGTTTAAAATTTTTAGACCATCATTAACTACAGGTTAGATGACGGAAGGACAGAAACTCCCAAATTGTCAGGAACTGACAGGTATTTTTCTTTTTTAAAATTTTTTTAATGATCTCAAATTACTTCTTTATTTCAATACTAGGAACTGACAGCTTTAAATACTTGGTGTGCACAGTTTATCAACTCTCAGAGGGATGGGCTTCATGTATGTGCAAGTCTAGCCACAGCAATGCCTGCTCTCACTTCCTGTGAGAGTCACCCCACAAGCTTGGGGCCCCTCAAAGGCTTCTCAGCCTTGAGTTCCATAAAGCCTAATGCCAGCAGACAGCATCCTTAGTATTTCCCTGCAGTTACATTCTCTGTGACCTCTCTGCCAGACAGACAAGAAACACCAACTTATGAGCTGTCACGGGGATCTGGGTGGCAAGAACAGATGTCACCATCACTTCCAATGTATGCAGTAAAGAAGTGTCACAGGGAAAGCCAGACACAATTGAAAGGGCCTGTTTATCCCACTGCAAACCTCCAGAGTAGCCTAGGTCAGAAGGTAATGAATATGGAAATCCAATCCAAGGTACCTATTGGCTCTCTTCATTTTGTGGATGCCCCCCAGAAGGGGGGAAAGGTAGTTAGAGATATTAGTGTAATCTCTAAGTGAATTTATAAACAAATCATTTATCTTGCTGTCCACTTATCAGGGGCCATGGATAAATGGCTTTGTAGTCTCCCGTGCTGAGCCATCAGCATTTATTTGCATATCTATGGGTTTATAATTGCAGGCTCTTATAGCATATAATTAGCACACCCTGGCCCTTGGTGATCTTTCTTTTCTCGGAACACCATTAGCACTTGCTATTTGTTCTGCTTTCTGGGTGCAGTTTCAATTGCTAGTCCACAATGCTGGTGTATTAGAGGCAGGTGCTTCACCTAACCCTATTCTAAGGAAAATTACCTTGCCTGCAACTGCTCCTTCCCATTTGCTCCACTTGACTCCAACCCAACTCAGTTCCCTCCCTAGCCAAAGCTGCTTGGACCAGGACTGGACCCCTGGCTCTGCAACCATGGCTTGTACGGTAGTGCTCAAAAAAGTCAATGCCAATTAGATACTCCTATGGAAAGTGAATAAAGGAGCAGGAAATAATTGTAAACTGGTAGCAGAAGGGAAAGATGCAGACAGGTATAGGGTAGCTGTAGCTGTGTCCATTAATTATAGAGCACCAAGTTTTGTTGTGAAAAGTATCTAGCAGTTTCTTGAATCCAAAATAACGGTCTGGGTTCATTTTTTAAGGGGGCTATTAAGGCTCATGCTACTGAACTTCTCTGCTGGTTCCCATATGACATCAGTTGTATAATGAAAATCAACTATCACATCCTACCGTATTTCCTTACTGGAGCTTAGGTCAGATCTTTTGTTTGCAATCAAAAGAGTGAAAATGAAACAGGTACTTTGTTTTCATTGTCCTTTTCAGATCACCTCAATTAGACTATGCCACTCAAAAATAAAAGACAAATGCTTGAACCTGAGACCAATACCATGCTGATCCTGTCTTTAAAATTTTGTTCACTCTGCATTACTTTTATTTTCTAAAATACTGTATTAAAATATTATTATCTAAATTACTGAGTTTTCTGGTACCCCCCTTAAATGTTGCACTTGACCTGTGTGTTTCACTTGCCACACCCTAACTCCCAGCCCTGTATCAGAGACGAGTTAAATACAGCGATGATGATGACAGTGATGGTGATTGTAAATACTCATCTGTATGGCACCTGAAGATAGGAGGTCAAAGGAATATGACTCGTTTCTCTTAGAGGTACAGGAAGAGTGACTCACTTTACTGAGTCTTCCATGTCTCCATTAAAGGTACTGCTCTCAAAGTCCTCAGGCCATCTCAGGCAGGGTTCTCACCTCATTCTACTGTCATATTTGGTGCACTGGGCTATTTCCTTCTCTAGACTGTTAGCTCATAGAGGATCAGGACCAAATCTCATTTATCTTTGTTTCCCCATAGCTTCCATGAGCATAAGAAGGTATGAATGAAGCACTGTCATAGAAAAGGACTAGAGCTGTAATAAAAAAAAAAACATGATCAGTACTTCTAATTCTCTCTTCCTGAGCTAGAACTAAAAGGAAGAGCCTAAAATTGCAGTAGGAAGGATTTGGGTTATGTATTTGTATGCCTTTGACCATAAATCTCTCTGTCATATAGACAGAGATGGATAAATCTGTATTCCATTCAGTTTCTCCAACCCTCATCCTGCTGTGACCTTCCTTGGCTGCCCTAAATGGGCAGGGAGCATCCAGCCCCATGCACTACCTTAGCAGGACATAGACCCAAACTGCCTTAATGGTGGCAGTTGGTTGGCCGAGGGCTTGGATGCCTAAGCATCTAGAATACTGCCTGATGTAATTTGGAGAAAAAGATGTTTAAACCTTAAGAGCGTGCCTCAGACTCTTCTTTATAAATAATACATTGCTTATTGAGCAAAGGATTTGGAGAAGGAAGCATAAGAGGATTGAATTTCAGGCCTGGGCTAATAGGTCTTAAGCACAGAATTTTGGGAAGCCTAAAAGTAATTAGGGGATAAAAGAGAATATCGGATCAAGGAGTGAACTATGTGGCTCAACACGTGAATTTGACATTATAATGATAAGGATTAAGGAAGAGGCTGATTTCTCTTACACTTGAAGCAGAAAAGTGTTAGCCATTTGGCGAAGGTACTATCAGGAACTTAAAGTCTGATATAGAGAGATCTGGAGAACAGATTGGTCTAGATAAGCCCATTCATCCCCTTAATTCTAGCATCATCAGATTGGGCCCCCAAAGACTTTTACCACTGGGGCCCTTGGAGTAGACGCCTATTGGTACCACACTCATGTAACTTTTACAAAACTTAGCTTCCTCATTTTAATGATACTAAAAAACCTTTGTAGACCAGCAAAGCTGTGAACTGTAAAATTCTACACAGAAGTAAATTATCATGAAGCAGTGTGGTGAGTGCAAAGAAACAGAGCTAGGATTCTGGTTCTCCAAATTCTACCCTGTGTGAACTGCTGTTTCTTCACTTCTCTCAGCCTCAGCATCCTCATCTGTAAAGTGGGCACAGCAATACCAGCCTGAGGGTAGCTGTGAGAAATAGAGGAAGAATGCACCTAAAGCACCGAGCTCAGTGCATGGCACTCACTGCGACCTCATCAAACAGCAGCCATGTTATCTTGATTATTACCCTCAGGCACTCACACTGCAGAGAAGCAAAGCCTCTGAGAATGCTGCTCTCACTTTATTATAATGTGGAGGGAAGTAACAATCAGTGCTTTTCAGTATCACAAAAGGCACTGGCTAATGGTGCCTTCTAAAGGCTCACTTTTGCTCCTGATTCTAAAGGCAATTGATCCTGTATCAGAGCCACGTGAGGGTGATGCTCACTTTCTCTGAGCTCCTCAATTATTTTCTTTGCCTTTAACAAGACATCATCCCCAACCCTAACCCCAAATTTATGCCTGCACCTTCATAATGATTTGCTTTCCTGTGTGGCTCACAGCTGTGGTGTCACAGCAAACTGTTGGGCCATAAGTAATTTGTTATTAATAATAGTCATGTACCATCATCTATAAATATTTACTTTTTAAAAACAGAAATTAGGATGGATTCCCCATTTTCTCTCTATAAACATCACTCTCAGTTATATTTTACTATGTTTGCTTATTGAGGAGAGAAATGGCAGAGCATTTAAAGTCATTTTAAAAGTTTTGCATTATTAAGTGTTTTATTTCCTCAAAAGAATGTTTGGGTTTCAGCAAAATTGGCCCCTTTTATGACAGTGGGTTATAAATGGTTCATGAGTGTTTTATTGGAATAAGATGTTGAAAGTCGATGACCTTGACAATGATGACTATTAACAGGCATATTTCCAAAGAGTGTAGGAATCACAGTACTGTGGTATTGGGTGAATGTGTCCAGCTCCAATAGTATTTTTGTGGCATTCTGAAAGATGTTGAAACAAATATAATCTAAGACACCAGATCAGTACGGCCAGACCAAGGCCTTTGAGACATGGATTTGAATTGTTGGAGGAACGTTGAATATGTCCTGTTGTAGTGTTTAAACTCTTTTATTCTTTGTAAACCTACTTTTAAAGATTAAAAAAAATTTTTAAACTGACCTCATGGGATAAAATATAAATCTACAGAAAAAAATCAGGTTAATAGTTACACAGCATCTTGATGGAAAAGAAAATATTAAGCATAGGATAAACAGAAGAAATCACATAGAAGATGAGAGATCTGACTACATAAAATGTAAAACTACGGAAGTAAAAAAACCTTATGAACAAGAAACAAGCTGGGGAAACATCTACTCAAATATATTTATCAATATTTTAAAGATGTTCCTATAACTCAATAAGAAAAAACACAAACTTTCAATAGAAAATAGAGGCTGCTAGTGCCCCATCACAAAAGAGGAAATAAAAATGACAAATAGACACACACATATAAATGTTTAACCTCAGCAGGAATAAAAATAATACAAATTAAATGATACTCGCCCTTTGCCTGTTTAAAAATAACAAAGGATTTTCAAATCGATAAGTCATTATTTAGTTGTGGTATGGTAAGACAGACACTCATATTGCTGGTGCTATGAAGTGTAAAACCCCCTTAACACATCTCAAGAAAGCAATTTGGCAATATATTTCAGGAGTTTTAGAAATAATCCTGCCCTTTGTTTCAGCAATTCTACCTCCTGTGTGCAATCTTAAGAAGAGAAAAAAAAAAAGTGAATAAAGGCTTCCACAGAAAGTCTTTGTGGTCTGTTATAAGAGCAAAACAGAACAAAAGGAAACAATCAAAATGTCCAACAAAGAGATAAAGGTACAGAATATAAGATATATCCCCATGTTTAGTTATTAAAGTTAATATTCATGAAAAATTTTAACGATACAGGAAAATATTTTATTGGAGTACAAAATTATATATGGGGTTTTCAGGGAGTGGGAAGTGAGAACACATAATTCTCTTACCACTTGGGAAAGAGATTTGAACTAAGATGTGAAAGAAACCACAGGGGAAAGTAGGATTCAGGTGCAGGGCGAGGATAGGATGAAAGAGGGCTTTCTAGGAAGTGGTAATACACAGCACGTGCAAAGTTAAAGGGGAATCGGAAAACAAGCCCCATTTAGGGAGTTTTTTAAAGGCTTGAGTAGGAGACAGACTTGAGAAGATGGGCAGGTCTTGCATACAACTATAATATTCAAAGGCGATGGGAAGCCATGGAGATTAGTGGGCACTGAATGCAATTAAATGAGTTTAATCATTTTGACTGTTCATTTGCATATTCATTCATTCATTTCATAAATATTTACCAAAGGCCTCCTCTGTACCAGGCCCAGAGAGAGGTACTAGATATATATAGATTAGTGAATAAGATAAAATGTTCCCTCTGTCATTGAGCAAACTTTTTTTTGGCAAGGAAATTTGATTGCAAGGAACGGTGACTTATTTGAGCTACTTCAAGTAGTAGGACATATGCACATGGGAACTCAGAAAAAGCTGAACTGGTGGAGATGAGGAAGGGTGAGATCCGATGAGCTGGATCTTTATTCCAGAGCTTTCCCTTCAAGAGGACACCTTTCCTCTCTGTGCTATTTCTTTCTTCTCTCTCTACTCACCACTTTTGTTAACTGACAGTTTAGAAATGAGGTACTCTCTACCTCACAGTTTCTGCTCGCTCTTAGCTTATGCCTCCTAATAACATCAACTTGCACATGACTCATGATGGACCCTCTGGCCTCCTTTACATCACTAACTATTAGCTTCTCCTTTCACTTATAGTTGCTCACTTGGCCTATTTTTCAATGAAAAATTCTTAAGAGAGAATTTGACAGACCTAGTTCACTTTTTTGAGTAAAGCACATTATTGGTCACTGGCTAGCTTCTAAATTGGCCTCCTTTGGGTCAAGTACACACTCAGTCCTTTCGGGTCTGGCTGGGGGGTGAGCCACCCGATCCTTTTGGGTTTGCCCTTTTGGCAGAGCTGTAGGCGGGGCACAACCATTTGAGGTAAGCTGGGCATCCCACAGGTATTCTAAGGTTTGGCCTGTGGAGTAACTACCCACATCTTCATATTCTCAGCCAGGTCTGTTCAAACATGGTATAAAGAAAGCAAAACCATTCCTTTGGGAGAAAAATTTGGAAACAACAAAAGAGTTTGAACAATAGAAAAATATGGGGAACATCACAATCCCCCCCACCTCCAATAAGGTCCAAAGCTTAATATCTCACTAGGGTTTCTCTCTGTTTATCATGGTATTAAAACATAATATTGCAAAACGAAAACTCTACCTCTACAACAATAATTTTCTTTCCTCAGAGGCTCCAAGATGATTTCTATCTGTAACGCTGCAACTAAAGGTTTCTAAATCAGATTAGGTCTTGAATTTTAAAATTCACACCTACGTACGAATTTCTGAATATGTTTAGCTAAATCATATCTTCTAAAACAGAATGCAATATGTTAATTCAACTATATACTTCCGTATGTCGAGTTTACATTATTAATACTGACTCTAGGGGAGAAAACCCCTTATGCCTTTAACTGAATGAAAGCTCAAGTGGAGTATAAGAGCAGCTCCCTTGGAGGAAAGATAATGTTCAAATATATGCTCTACTAATCAACAGGAAGGATGAACTGGCTTTAACCAAATCCCTTAAATGGGTTTCTTTTCCGTCCTTTAGGAAATGGTACATTTTCCTCTATTTCATGCAGCTGTTGTCATTTACTCTTTTGGGTCTGTTATTGCCGGCAGGTTATGAAGACTGTCTGGTAGCCAGGAAGGAAGGATAAGACATCCGTAAGAACAAAAGATTGCTGTCACACTGCCTTGCCCTCTTTCCAGAGGACTGCACTTCTAAAATCGGATAAAGAGATAGCCTGAGGTCATAAGTTATCTTGAGTTGATGGTTCACATGCAACTAAAATTTACATTGATTGGTCCCTTCTTCCAACCATATATTTTAGGAAGTTCTCGTGAATGTATGTATAACTTGTTCCTGGTTTCTAGCAGGGTCTCAATTCTACTTTCTCCATAAAGTCTCTGAAGTTTATGGAGGCGGACTGCAGATTTTTCTCTCTTCAAAACTCGTATATAGTGTATTCTTTATGATTGCCACTTGGTTTTGTACTCTGAGTATTTTAAATAATAATAACAACAACAACATCATCAGCATCTACTTACAAATACCCCGGGAACTTACTTTGAGGCAGGCGTTGTGCTACATATGCCTTATATATCATATATTATGTAATTTACCCATTAATTCTAAGGCATATATAATACTATTATCTGCACGACTTAGCAGTACCTTGCCTCTCCTCACAGAGCTGACCTGTTAGTGGTAGGGATGGGCTTTGAATCCAGGTCGCCTAGCTGCAAAGCCTGGGTATGTAACCATTATGTTTTATTTTAAAAAATTCTGTCTAGCATATACTTTCCCTCAAGGGTCTAATTATATTTCTCGGTCATCCTGGCAATTATAGCTCCTATTTTAAAGGCAGTAGAGAATAGAACAAAGAGAGCAAGCTGTGAGTCTGACTGTCTAGATTCAAGTTCCAGCCTCATTACTTAGAAACCATGTGATCTTGGGCAATTTGTTTAGCTCTGTGCCTCAGTTTCTTCTCTTGTGATCAGGAATAGTGCCTACCTCTTAAGGCCTGATGAGTATTAGACGGAATGAGGCTTGAATAGCACTTAGCACAGCGCCTAACTGGCACTTAGTAAATGTCATGATTGCCACAGACATTTTTTTTTTTTTTTTAGCGGTACGCGGGCCTCTCACTGCTGTGGCCTCTCCCGTTGCGGAGCACAGGCTCCGGATGCGCAGGCTCAGCGGCCATGGCTCACGGGCCCAGCCGCTCCGCGGCATGTGGGATCTTCCCGGACCAGGGCACGAACCCGTGTCCCCTGAATTGGCAGGCGGACTCTCAACCACTGCGCCACCAGGGAAGCCCTGCCACAGACATTTAAACAAGAAATCTGGCAGTCGGGTACCCAGTTCATACATCCATCTTTAGTCCCTTTTGTGGATGTGAATTCATTCTTAAGAGTTGATTTCCTCTTATGATGACAAAACCATGTTTCTGGCCATGCTTAAGATTGCCAGATTTAGCACATAAAAATACAGGATGCTCAGTTAAATGTGAATCTCAGGTAAACAATGAATCATTTTTAATATAAATGTGCTAATATTGCATAGGACATATTTATACTGAAAACTGCTCATTGTTTATCATAGTTGAAATCCAGTGTTTAAATTCAAATTTAAATGGGCATCATTATTTTATCTGGCAGCCAGATGGCCCTTTGCCTTGCAAGCTCTCCACTGTGTCGCCAGTATTCCGCCTTCCAGCATATACATTCACACTGTGGCATAATTTAATTGTTTACTCTGAGTCCCACTTTGGTTTGGTGCATTCTTTTAAGTCAGCAAATGTTCTTAATTTATTTTTGTATTCCCAGTATTCAATGCTATATCTCTATACCTATGCCCGAATTCATATCTATACTCAAATCTACACATAAGCTGGAGACAGATAATATTTAAATAAAAATTTGATCTAGATCATAATATATATATTATTATGCAGCTGTTTTTATTTAAAAATTTTAAATTGTATATTAGACATCCTTCCAAGTCAGTACACATAGCACCATCTACCTTTTCTCTAATAGCTGCAAAGACCTTCTTTATACATCAGTGGCAGTGGTATAAACTGCTGAACTTATGACCCAGAAATCCCACTTCCAGGAATGTGTCCTACAAAATTGAGTACAATAGGTATACACAGAATGTCATGGTTGCAAAGTCGTAAAAGCAAAACACTGGAAAAAACATGTATGGTCATCAGTATTGAACGGACATGTAAGTATTAAAAACATTGCCATGGAAACAGATTTGGTGACATTAAAAGATATTCACAACATATTATTAAATGAAGAATGCAGGTTAAAATAGTATATATGCAGTTTAATCCAATTTTTGTAAATAATAAAAAACATAAAGTATGATCTCAATTTTATATAATAGATACTGAGAAAAAAAGAGTCTGGAAGCATATGTCACGGAATTTACTGAATATCATGTCTGGGAAATACATCTACATAAAATTTTTATTTTCTCTCAATATTGCATGTTTTCTAAATAACTTTTAAATGATATTAAAAAGTGTTTATCGTATAAGCTGAGAGATAAAAAGCCATAAATCTGCATATGTAGTATGAGGCCAATTCTGTGAGAGGTATATCTCTATGCCTATATGTAAGTTTGGAAAAGTCACTGAAATGTTAACAGTGCTTTTCTGAGTGGTGGAATTATAGGCAATGTTGATTTTCTTATTTTCCCATATTTTAAAATTATTAAAAAATTTTTCTTTTATTCCAGAGGACTATTAGAGATTTGTATTGGGTCTTGTTCAATTCAGCCCCAAAGATCTACATATTCTCAAACAACAGAAATGGAAAATATACATTTTCCCATTATAGGGCTAATTTTTATTTAATAATGAGTAACTTTTATTTCTGTATGATGTATAGGTACTAACAAGTTATTATAAGAGTGGTAATGTAGCATTATGAAAACTGGTTATGACTAACAGCATGGCTTAATGGATATCACCATATTTGTTATTTAAATTTGTCAGAATCTCATATGTCTTGAGTTATACAAATATATTCAATATTAAGACGATTACACCGAGAATCCATCCCCATCCTCAAGCCAATGAACTTGCTGCTGGGACTCTGGCTGGACCTCCCCCTGCTTTGCACTCCTTGTCCATAAATACAGCCCATCCCTAATCCTCAAGGGACTCACTGGAGCTGGTTCACAGCATGTGTTTCTTAATTACAGTTCCTCCACTATTCCTGAATAAACTCAATTTCTGGTCATTTGAAAAAATAAAAAATAAAAACATTTAAAAAAAAAGAAGATTACAGTTAAGGTTTAGTCTACTTCAGGGAAATTATGTGTTAACTAGGATCCTTTTATAGAAATGATGACAATTAAAACACATTTACAGCAACTGTAGTCTTTTTACTAATGCATCTACTCATTCATTTAACATATACTTACACACTTAGAAACCATACAGGGAGGCTATGGACATGGTGGAAAGAACATGAGCTTTCAGACTACAAAATCTGGGTTTGAATTCTGTTCTTCCACTTTCTTAGCTGTGTGACTCTGGGGAAATTACTTAAATTGAATCTTGGCTGCCTTATCTAGAAAATGCTTTACCTTAAGCCCTACCTTATAGGATTGCTAGGAGATTAAATGAGATGCAATATACAAAACCTTAAATAATCACTGCCATATGGTAGGAGCTCAATAAATAACTATATTTGTGTTCTATTTTTATGTATGAATCTAGATGATGTGGAAGATAAAAATCCATCCAACATAGATTCTTCTCTCAAGCATCACTTTGTCTTAGAGAGATGATGTGCGTATGCGTGTGCGTGTGCGTGTGTGTGTGTTTAATCAAATAAGGCTAAAACCAGCTATGTGTGATGGCGGGGAAGGATAGACTGTCTTGGGAATTCAAATGAAGAGGAAATGGTATCCTGCAGAAAGAAGTAGGAACAATCTTATGAGGAGGCATCATTGGAGCTGGGACGAGAAAAATGGATAGTATTTGGACATGTGAAAATAAGGATGGCGATGGCTAAGGGAAGCATATGTTTGGTCGAGTGTTGCAAGAGTAGTCAGGGAGGCTGGTAAAGCTAGTTATCTGGTTAAGCTGGTTGGAGCATGGGGGCACGAAGGGGAAAAGTGGAAGATATGTCTGAAAATATGGCAATGCACATCATATGAACCCATTTATAGCAGAGTTTCTATTTTAATAGACAAAATAAACTCCCTCAAATCTTGGGATTAGGTATATTTGAAGAATTTTATGAATATTTAATATTCTAGGTGGTAACACATTTTAGTGAAACAAACCAAGTTTGAGTCCCAACTCTCCTACCTATCAGCTGTGCAGATTTAGTCAAGTTACCTCATCTTTCTGATTTTCAGTTCTGCACAATTGTGATAGATAGCACATGACAGGACTATTGTGAAAATAAACAGAGAAAAAAGTATCCAAATGACTTACCAGAATGCTTGACATTGGCAGAACTCAGCCAATATTAATTGTATTCCCCACAGTCACCAGACTATTCTCATCATTTCCCAAACCTCCCCACCCTCCCTGCCAAACACATTTGTGGGATAATCATACCGACGGACCTCTTGTTCATGCTCTGAGGAATTTTAAATAAGAGATCTCTCCTTGTATGCTGTTGTCCAAGGTATTTCCAGCAGGCTGAGTAAGAGCACAAAACACCCAGAGGGATGAGATAATTGGCACTGAAGTCCATCTGCAAAGAGGACTCCTGGTCAATAAGGAGGATCTAGACAAGACTGCTTCTTTTGGGAAATCCCAACTAGACCAGTACATCCAATGGAAGCAAAAGCGGCTTTTAAATGAACTACTGAAATGAAGATACAGCAGTGAAACCGGATGGAGGAGATTTTTCTTTTTCTTTTTAAGATTATCAATAGAGTGGAGGCTTCCATCTACCATATCTAACCAATCTGGAAGAGATTCAGCAGAAGGGAGAAAATTTAGAATGATACATTCCGATCACAACTAAGATGGATATCATGCAGCAAAACTACACGAGGGTCATAATAAAGAAAGAGACAGTGATAAGTAATGGTCAGAGCATCAAAGAGCCAGTGGACTTCATAGGTTTTCAGTTTAGTTCAGGACACCTCAGTGCCAGCAAGGTGGAATGCAGAATATAGAGCTTAAAAGTCATTCCATAATCTTCTCTTTTGTCTTCATATGAAATATTTTGATAAATCTACATGACTTTCCTGAGCTTTGGAATTGAATTTTGAGCTTTGGAATTGAATTTTGGGGATAGCGGGGTAGGGAAGGAAAATGGTTGAATATAAGTTTATTATGAATAGCAGAGAATCCCTATTTCTCAGTCACTGTTTGGTCACATACATCACCACCTTTAATCCTCATAGCAACAGACTTTCACAGTGGATATTACCTATAGTTTTTGGATAAGGAAACTGAAGCTCAGAGAGGATAAGGTGGTACCAATGAGGGAGTGGTCAAAACGTGATTTGAAGGCAGGTCTCTCTGACTCCAGTGTTCACTATGCAATGTTTCACTGAAGGATACTAAGTGGGAAAATGTAAAGCAAAATAAGAATTGCCAACAGTGTATGTGGTAGTTGTCTGCATTGTTGAATCTCTTGTGTTTACTGAAGCATCTAGATCAATGGGTTCCTATAAGAAGCTTGTAGTTACACACAAGAGACTCAAGGTATTTAGGTGGCAGCGTAATGGGGGTACGGAAATTGGATTAGAAATCTCAATTCACCTCCCCACAGCCTCTAATTTCTTGCCATTGGCATCTGTGATAGGTCCATGAGATGATCAACAGCTACTCCTGACTCAGATATGCATTTAGCCATAAGGACATTGTCTGGTCTGCTGTAAGATGGTAGCTATGTACTTAAGGGACCTAGAAGTACCAAAGATTCCTTTATAATATTTAACATTTATGACGTATAACATTTGTTTCATAATAAAAGGGGGTAGTGGCATATCTGAATTTGACTAACATAACCTGTTTTTTCTAAAGCAATGTAAATAATAAAGGAGAGGGGTAGGATAACTTATTGAAATATTAATTTGTGTTTGGAACTTACTATGTTTTTTCTTCCCCAAGTTTGAAGCAGCTATTCTGTCAGTGCAATGAACTTATATTTGACTATATTCCCTTGGCTCACTGGAGACTTGTGATACAGGAGGGAAAGCAGAATTTTCCCAAAGAAACGCTCTTCCAAGTTTTTGTTCTTCAAAAGTCTGAGCTCCTAAAGGATCGTTGTCCAAGGAAGAACTTTAAGAGGAGAAGTAGGCAAGATAGGGCCCTACTATCAGGTGTAATTTGATTTAAAGAAAATAAAGTCATGTGCCATTTAAAAAACATGTGTTTGTAAAGTAAAATGCATATCTGCTATAGGTGTATTTAAATAAAAATTCTAAAATTTTAATTGTAAAATCTAAGCATCATTGAACAAATTCTGTGATTGGTTAACTCTTGCTCAGGGGCAATGCCCTTTCTTGGGCATATTATCACTAGTATTGTCAGTGATTTAGTGTCACCCAATGTTTTTATAAAAACTCATCCTATGGGAGAAACGCCTGACCATGTTTTCTTCTAATGTGCTCCATTTTTTTTTGGTAATACAATTTTTCTGAAGTCAAAGACATAATGAATTTAAGTCAGTGGTTCTCAAACTTGCCTGCATCAGAATCATCTGTGAGGGCTTTTGTTCTATTTTTATTTTACTTTTTATTTTTTAAATTATGGAAACATTTAATTTTTGCAATGCTACATGCATTTAAAAAAATCCAGTTACTGACAGAATTTCAAAATATAGATCCTATAAGGATATTTTGCCTCCAATTTGCATATAGAATGCTTGTCTATATTTCATTGTGAATGTCTGAGTCATTTTGGGTTGCTAGAACAAACTACTATAGACTGGATGCCTCAACCGACATTTTTTTTTTCTCACAGTTCTGCAGGTTGGAAGTTTGAGATCAGGGTGCCAGCATGGTCATATTCTTAGGAAGTGACCTCTTCCCGGTTTACCTAGGGCTGTCTTTTTGCTGTGTCCTCATAAGGCAGAAAAACAGTCAGCTAGCTTTCTGGCCTCTTTTTTTTTTTTTTAATATTAATATCCCAGTTCTATCCCTGGACACACAGATTCATAAGGCAGAAAAACAGTCAGCTAGCTTTCTGGCCTCTTTTTTTTTTTTTTTTAATATTAATATCCCAGTTCTATCCCTGGACACACAGATTCGGTAAATCCGGGGTAGGACTCAGGACTCTGTGTTTACAAAGGTTTCGCAGGTGACTGATTTGTTGTGAGAGTTTGGAACTAGTTTTAGACAGTAGACCTTTTCTTTCTGAGAGAGTTATGAAGAAGTCACATTTTGAATTGCATCGTCTCTTTCAGTACTATACAATACAGGTATTGCTTTAAAATTTTTTGACTTGGTAATATTCAGCTGATAAATATTAGTATCTGTAGAGTGTAAGTATTAAGTTCTTTTTCCAAGGGACAGTAAGGAGTTCTACGCTTCTTTATTTCACCAGTGAGATACATAAAATTTAATTTTTGTAAGCAGAATTTAACCAAATATTTCTCTCTCAGCTACAGAACACAGTGGTTCTTGGGAAGATCCTACTTTGATTTAACTGGGGAGACCACCTTCTCCCTATGAGCTCCTCCTCACTTGTTACTCCTCCTATCTCCCTTTAGTCCTCATGATTTTAAACTCAGCATAACGTCATCAGAGCTACACTCAGCATTACATGGATTTGCATACAGCAGGTGTCCCCAACCCCCGGGGTAGGAACCGGGCCGCACGGCAGGAGGTGAGCGAGCAAAGCTTCATCTGTATTTACAGCCGCTCCCCATCACTCGCACTACTGCCTGAGCCCTGCCTCCTGTCAGATCAGCGGTGGCATGAGATTCTCATAGAAACGCGAACCCTACTGTGAACTGCACATGCAAGGGATCTAGGCTGAGCGCTACTTATGAGAATCTAATACCTGATGACCTGAGGTGGAGCTGAGGCAGTGATGCTAGTGCTGGGGAGTGGCTGCAAATACAGATTATCATTAGCAGAGAGGTTTGACTACATAGAGACCATAATAAATTAACTGCTTGCAGACTCATATCAAAACCCTATCAGTGAGTGGCAAGTGACAATGAAGCTGCATCTTACGGAGTAGACTGGACATAAGCAACACACTTCGGGTGTCACTGTCTCCCATCACCCCCAGATGGGACCATCTAGTTTCAGGAAAACAAGCTCAGGGCTCCCACTGATTCCGCATTATGGTGAGTTGTATAATTATTTCATTATATATTACAATGTAATAATAATAAAGTGCACAATAAATGTAATGCACTCAAATCATCCCGAAACCATCCCCCCACCCCATGTGTGTGGAAAAATGGTCTTCCATGAAACTGGTCCCTGGTGCCAAAAAAGTTGGGGACTGGTGTTGTACAGTAAAGCCGTGGAATTAACACTACCCTTGGGAAGTGGGAAGTCTCATCATAGGTGTTGCTCTGCATATACTTGATTTCTGTGCTCAAATCATGAAGCTATGCAAAAGCAATCACTCCATTTACTTAAAAAGTTTTAAGATGCCTGCATAGTAAATCTGAGTATTTGGAAAAGTATATATTTGTGTTTACTTAACATTCTAGAATTTTTAATTTTAGAGTTTTCAAATTAAAAATCAGGGACTTCCCTGGTGGTCCACTGGTTAAGACTGAGCTTCCACTGCAGGGGGCACGGGTTCAATCCCTGGTTGGGGAACTAAGATCCCACAAGCCGTGTGGCGCGGCCAAAAAAAATACATAAAAAAAAATCAGTTTCTTTAACACAGACTTTTCTTTTTATATAACTTTAATAGTTAGGCTTGTTTTTGTTTTTTCTATACGCGGGTCTCTCACTGTTGTGGCCTCTCCCGTTGCGGAGCCCAGGCTCTGGACGCGCAGGCTCAGCGGCCATGGCTCACGGGCCCAGCCGCTCCGTGGCATGTGGGATCTTCCCGGACCAGGGCACGAACCCGTGTCCCCTGCATCGGCAGGCGGACTCTCAATCACTGCGCCACCAGGGAAGCCCTAGGCTTGGTTTTGAATAAAGTCTTCTTAATTAGGATCTCTCTCTCTATATATCTATATATTTTAAAAGAAATTGAAATATAAAGGAAACATCACTAAATCAACATAAAGTCTCAAAATCTGCCCTTTTAAGGCAAGTGTAAATATAGTATAAGTCTAAGTATTATTAGGCTAGCTGGAAGCATATTTCCCTTTTGTTCACTTCCTAATCTCATTGCCCCATCTCCAACCAGCACTGCTATCAATAACTGCAACTGGTCCTATAATCACCATGGTGTCCTGGACTAGAAGTCAAGACTAATAATAATAATAATAGTAATAACGGTTAACCTGAATGCAGCTTATTTTGTGCCAAGCTCTGTTCCAATTGTTTTACATAGATTACTTCATTGAATCCTAATAATAACCCATGGTATAGGCATAGGTGGGGAAACAAGCACAGAGAAGTTACATAACCCATCCAATGTCAAACAGCTAGTAAGTGGTGAACCCAAAGTTATTATGAATCCCAAATCTCAGCTCTTAACCAAGATGCCACCCTGCTTCTGGACTCTGGGTTTTGCATTTGCCACTTACTCTCTATTGTTACAGGGGAAATTTGGCATCTCTATCATCTCAGATTCTCAATCTGTTAAAGAAGTATAGTAACATCTCTCTGCTCATTTTGTATGGTGTTATAGGAACTAAATGAGAAACAGGAAAGTATCTGGGCAGTACTGGACAGCTATCAGGGTTTACCAGTTCTGCTCTACATGCAGAGCAAGGCCTCACATAATTGGCTTTGAAATCTCTGGCTATCACGTTTATTTCAGCTCTTTCATTCTGCCTTCTTCCCCTGTCTGAACCTGGTAAATGAGACTTTAGAAAAAGATTAGGGGGAAAAAAACATAAAACAAAATATCGAGCAATACTGGCTCAGCGGACAGAGTTTCCATGTAGGACACAGTCTGCATAATAAAGGACTCACATGGTTCTACTTCAAGGTCAATCTAATTTAAAACGAGATCTAGGATGAGGGTTGATATTTAGATGTTTATACTCAGAGACACATATACTCACGGGGACAGCTAAGTTCTTTCAGGAAGGACTTAAAATGTTCATTAAAGCAACCATAGGGGGTCTGGTGTTACAGCCGGAATGAAAGGCATTAAGGACTCACTGACCCCCCACCTGGTAGTGCACCATGCAGAAGGCCTCCCTTCTTTCTGAGCAAAACAGATTGCCTCCCCTGAACAGGTTGTAAGTGTTGCTGGGAGGAAGCAATGACATAAAACTTTAGTTTTACCTTTATGGACAAAAGAAAAACCAGAGAGAGACTAATTTGAAGCACAGAGAAGATTCTAGAAATCTTAAAACTAATACTGCTACCCATGCAGTACAGCAAAAAGAGCCAGACGTTGGAGTCAGTTTGAATCCTGATCCTGTTCTACACCAACTGCGTGACCCTTGCTAGAGGGGTCAAGGATATGGATTTTGCAGCCAGACTGAACTGTATTCAGATCTCAACTTTGCTACCTACTATATGTAGAAAAACAACTTAGTGGAAATGTATCATATAATAATAATGATTATCCCTCTGTGGTGTGAGTTTTTCTTTATATTTTTGTTACTTTGTAACTTTTCTACAAATACATATTACTTTTACAATTAGGGAAAATATTAACACTTTTTGGAGAGAAACAGTTGAAGAGGGGTATAAAGCAATAAAAGGGGCAAGAAATAGATTAAAGATTGAAAAGGATGTCTGGAGAAAATGTATGAAGGCAGTATTTTTAAGATGTGTTTACTCAGATATAGCTTGCTTCATTATCTAGATTAAAGAAATTACTAGAAGAAAAAGTGAATGATGCAACCCAAAACTTATGAAATTTATGTCTATATTATATAAGAATATGTCTTTGAAATGCAATAATTGTGTGCCACAATTTTCTTACATTTTCTTAAAGCAAACATTCCCATTAACATGGTAGCCTTCCCCACAGTAGCAAACGCCACAGGAGGTGGAAGGAGTCCCTCAGGGATGGCAGTGCTGTCCTGGATAATTTTCAAAGCACACACCACATGTGGACAATTAAGAACCAGCTGTCTTCTGTCTACTATTACTTTATTGACACCTGGATGTGAAAACAAACTCCTAGAGGAAGAGGCTTTGTCTACTTGTTTTGGATCATAATATACACCCTGTTTCAATGTCACAAGATAAGGGCCAGAAATAAGTTACACATTGTGCTGTGGTAGTAGTTAACTTGCAGTTTAAGGGGCCTGGAGTCAATTAATAGTCGATTGCTTCTACACGTGATGCCTCCAAAATTTTCCATTGCCCACCATTAACCCTTTTTTTGGTCTCAACCAGCCCTGGAGGCCAAGGATAAATTCATTCTATTAAAATGTAATACAGCATTGATTAAATAACTATCTGTTTGAATTTTACATCTATAATAACAATAGTCATAGATATGCAATAACCATCTTCCATAAAACTATAAGGCCTAGTGTTGTATGTTTATGTCTGGTTAATTTATTAGGTACATACAAAATGATAAACACCTATAAAAGGCTGTCTTAAAATTCCCATTATTGTTTCATTTTTCCTATCATTAAATTAATTTCCCTGACAACAAACAGCAGCTTAACATGTTTTCCAATACATATTTGGATATCTTCCTTTGATTAAGATTCATCCCCATTAGCATACCCACTCTCTCTGTTTCTAGCAGGATAGCTCTATCAATCAAGCCTCACAGTTTATGTAAGTAAACCTAAATGGTTATGGGGAGCCGCCATCAATAAAGACAAAACTCCCCTGGAGGCTTCCACTAAGTGGGTTATCCTCCATCTGTCTCACCCCTTTTGTCCCAGTCACCCCTTCTCATTACTATCCTTTGCTTCAAGACAGGTATTATAATGCCAGGCGGGATCCCCACTGCAGAAATCAGGCATGCAGCACAGAGCAAAACAGATAACTGAGAGACACTGTTGATGAATCTTTGACTTGGTTAAGTTCAATAATGCCCTTTACAAACGCTGTGAGGAGTCTGATGCCATACTTGGCAGAATTTCTTTGAGGGAAAAGCTACATGGTGTTGGTTGTTGAGTGCTACTATGAATAATATATGGCAAAATCAAGAAATTATCCAGAGGATAATTGTATCTGGCCACAGAAGCCAGACTGATAGACTAGTTTTTATCACATTTGGTTCCACTGAATCCTATATTGTATTTTCAATGAAGAGGGTAATAGATACTCATTGTGTTAATAAAAATAAAGATCCTTAATAAAGCATTAAGACTACAAGACTTCCTGTAATACAATATTCTGAGGTGTGCTGGGAGATAAATTAGTTGAAAAAAACTTATATGTACATTTTGTTTGAGCGTCTGCATACCCTTGTTGGCTACAGTTCCATTCCACCAAAAAATGATTTTATTTGTGGAGTAGTTCATCTTAAATCCTTGTTTTAAATGGTATTAACAAGAGGTAACATTTATCAAGTGCTTACTTTTTTTCTAAGAACTTTACATGTGTTAACTCAGTTTCTTGTCACAATAAGCCTATGAGGTGGGAAGTATTACTCTGCTCCTTTTAAACATGAGAAAACGGAGGCAAAGCACAGTTACATAACTTGCCCAAGGTCACACAGCCAGGAAGCGGTCGAGGCAGGACCCTGAGCAGGGTGGCTCCAGGGCACACCCACCTGAACACTCTGCTGTCCAGATCCCGATTCTAAAGCAGGCACAGTTGTCTGCCTAGGGCACACCCAGTTCTTTCTTCCTATACTTGGTTAATGGCAGGTAAGAAAAGATTTCTTCCCTATGTCAAAAGAAGGACCTTCCAGTTCATCCAGAAATGGTTTTAAGTCATTAAATATAAGTTAAAAAGAAGAGAGCCTAGAACAGGACCAGACTTCACTGATGGAAATCGCTGACTGATCCTTTGAGAACCTGTCCCTAACGGAGACCACAAAACTTGAGATATAATTAAGAGGTGGTTTCTATAGCACAGATTTAATAACTGGCATGTTTGCGTAATTTAGATCAGTGCTTCTCAGAGTTGGGTATTCACCCGCAACTTGGGGCTTATGGTATTTGCCAGGGACTTAGTATCCCCAGAAAACCCATCTGGTATGTTAACTTTACATTAAGACTTCGAATAAAAACAATTAAATTTCTAATCAAAATATTTCCACATTAAAGCAAACAAGGATATCTCCCAAAATTTTATGACAAAACATAAGACTTTGTATGTTTCATGCTTGCACAGAAAGCTTCATGTTCTACCCCAGATCCTGAGAACAAATTCCTTTTTCAAAGCCTAAGGGCATGTGGGTAGCAATATTTGCGAAACAGTGATTTAGCTTCTAACCAGTTCTGATCCACAAAGTTAAACACCAAGGAAAACAATAACAACAGTGGCGAACACTTACGGTGTTTCTGAAAGCTTACTCGACAGCGAATAAGAAGCGTAGAAATGGCCAGTGGTAGATCAGCCTGACTGAAGCAGGCCTGTCCCTCCTGTGGAAGACGGCTGTTGAATCTAGCTCTAAAATCTAGCTCAGATTCCTGTGCCCCTCTTCTCCTCCACTGCCACCTGTACCCCCAGCCCCAGCTGTCACGATCTCTTCCTTTGTTTCTTCAAATGGTCCCCGACCTGCTCCATATACCAGTCAGGAGGGTTTTTTTTTTTTTTTAATAAAACATAAATCAGATAATTTCATTCTCCTGGTTGCTTCTCTTTAATAGATTCTCAATGCACTTAAAATTCAACCTACACTTCTTCATCATTACCTCCAAAGTCCCACATCATCTGGCTGCTGACTCTTCCAACCTAATTTGTTGCCATGCTCCCATTAGCTCATCTCTTCCAGCCAAGCCTGACTTCCTTATATTCCTGGAACCCACAAAACTTATTTCTGCCTCTGGGACTTTGGCTTTGCTATTTCCTCTTCCTGGAATGTTCTTTCTCTGATCTTTATATCACCAATTTTTTTCTTTTTATTCAGGTCTCAGCTCATATCCTATCTCCTCAGAGGGACATTCCCTGGTTGTCCTCCTTTACACTGTTCTCTTCCCCAAACTCTGTCTATGGCATATCATACAATTTTATTTTCCTTATAGCACTTTTTATCTATAACTCATTTATCTATATATCTCCTATTCAATACACTAGAATGTAAAGTCCCTAAGGGCCAGGGCCTTGTCTGGTTTGTCCACCATTGTAATTTTGTAGCTAATAACTGTGCTTGACACATGGTAGAAGCTTGAATATTCACTGAATGGGTAAATGAATGAATGAATGGGAGAAAGAGAAAAGAACTAGAATACATTTTAGATACTATGTCCAGTAAACTAATGTTCTATAATTGGGGGAGAGAAGAGGGGAGGCAGACTCTAGTCTGATGGGTTCATATCTATTTAGTAATAAGGGAGTCAAACTGAATATCAGAGTCACAGTTTAGAGTGGGCCTTGAAAGTTTCTGGAGATGAGAAATCTTTCTTGAGACTTTATTCGGCTTTTGCTTTTTGCTCAACCAAATTATGTGAGGGAACATTATATAGAGCCAGTTAGAAAGACATCTGGGTACAATAAGTTCAGGGCCAGGTGAACTTGGTTTCTAAAACTGGGAAATATATTGCTCACAGTGATAGTTAAGGCCCTTGGCTTTCATAACAGCATTTATCGCATTCATAATTTGGGAAATTAAGTCCCCACATCTTGAAAGAGAAATTGTACTTTGCATCCTCAGTTGTTTTTGGTTTCATTTTAGTATCAATGATTTGTTTGTGTATCCTGAGAATACTTAACCAGATAGTGAGGGTGTGTGGTTTGCATCTCTTCTAGGTGACCAGGGAAGACTTGGCTCAGTAGAGAGGGGATCCACAGTTGTAGCTAATGTACAAAGTGGGCACTGCTCACAGGTGATCACTGACTGATTATAGCTTCTTACTCCATCATAAAACAATGAACATCAGCTTAGAGAAATAGAAAGAGCACTGGACTGGGTGTTTGAAGACACGGGTTCTAAATCTGATTCTACTACTTACAAGTTGTGAGACCTAGGGATAGCCAACAAATCACGTTAGGTCTCGTGTTTCTTACCCATCAAATGGAGGAAGATTAGACTCTATAGTCATTTATGGCCCTTCCAAATTTGATAGTCTATAATTCTATGAGCCAAAAAACCATCTCAGCGTAACAGCTTTGTTTCCCCAAAATTGACGACCAGAGTATTTACATAATAATAATTTTGATTTATAAGGGCCTCAGTAGAGTTTCTACTAAGAGAATTTCATCCAAGGCTTTTTTGTTTAGGCTTCCTTTCTCTAAATTGAGGAAAAACAAAATTTCCCAGCTTACTCGGTACACATTTTCTTAAATAGTAAAAGAGATTTAAAACAATTCCAGGTAAGCAGGTTGTAGCATTCTTCTAATCAAGACTCTTTTTAAAATTCTTACTGTATTTCCCAACAAAAATGAATATAAATCAGGAAGATAGGAAAATATTATGAACATTTGGAACAAAAGACTGCCAATTTGATATAATTTTATAGGTTGTTGGAAGGTACCCATTTCACAGAAATGTTTCCCTGTCAGCCCCAGTCCCATCATTAAAGATTCATTCCCTTGATTTACTATTTTAGGAAAATGTAAAGTAGGCCCCAAAGGTAAGCTACTATAGCACCTTAGGATAATAATAATTTTATATAGCTCTCTAAAGATGACAACTTTCACACATATTATCACATTAAAACCTCACAATTCATGAGGAAATTTGAGGACCCAAATTTACAGATGAGAAAATCAAGACTCAGGAGATTGAATGACTTGTTCAGGGTTATCTGGGTGGTAAGCGGTAGTACCAGCCTCCTGATACAAGCCCAATCCCCTTTACCCAACATCTCTACATAGAAAGAGACTGTATGAGATGGTGGGTTGGAGGGATGGGGGTGAGGACTTTGAAGACAGACCCGAATTCAAATTTTGATTCTTCTATTTGCTTGCTGTATGATATGAGAAAATTACTTAAACTCATTTTTGTTACCTGTAAAAATCAACACTAAGAATATTATATAAATAATATCGGAGCAATAATGTATATGAAAGCACTTAGCGTAATAGCGCATAGCAGTGATCTTTTTGTTTTTACTACTCTATGTATTTCCAATCTTATGACGAGGTTGCAGATGAGAGAAAGGATAGAAATAGACAACTTAAAGGTAGGTACCATTTTTCTTTATGAGCCTTGTATTCAAACTATAACAGTTGTGTTCATTTTATTCTATTTCACATTCTTCCTTGAGTATGCATGTGCTGTCCCCTACCACGAGTCCCCTTCTTGATCTCTTGACTCCCTGATGAATGCCTACACATTTTTTTCAAGCTCAAAAACAAGAGTTATCTCCTCTTTAAAACTTTATTTGATGTCATAGGCTTTTCCTGTGGCATTCAAGGAAAACTCAAAAAAATTATTTATAAATATTTACTACGTGCCTCTCTGGTGCTGGGGAACTCTGCTAGGGCAACACGAGAGCACTTCACTGAACTGATCTAATTTTGTTTGTTTCTGTTAGTAGTTCCCACGCTTTGGGATTTTACAGTACTTTTACATTTAAAAAACGAGGACTAATATAAAGTTGCCAACTTTTCATCTTCTAGGTTAGGATATAATAAGTAACTGCCATTGACTACCATAAAAGAAAGGCCATTTTGACACCAAAGTATAAAATCTCAGGACTAAAAATATACATATAGGCTTTATGGGAAACTTCATGGAGGGGGTCTGCATCATCAAGGAATAGGTACTGGGGGGTCCACTGGTTCCACGTATATTTTTGTCCCAATTTGATAGTTCTTAGAGATGTTGTTTCTTACTCCATTTTGCATCTCTACTGCAGTACCCACTGTCTAGTAGGATGTATTCAGTGAATATTCATGAATAATGCGATGAATATGCCTCAGAAAATATTTATCTCTGAGACCTGTGGTAATGACTTATAGCACAGAGCACCTGTGAGAGGATACAGCGGTGGTGAGGATGTGAGGGAGGTGTCTGTGTGTTTGTGTGTGTAAGCTGATATAATTTATTTCACAAGTTTCCCAGGCACCAGACATTCAGAAGATTTTATGCAAAGTTATGAGATTGTCCTGTCAGAGAGCAAGGAAGGAAGCAGGCAAGAAGTAAGACACTGAGGCATATCACTGTAGGAAGAAATGAAATCTCTTCCCCAGACACCATCTGAAATATTCCATGCGAATAGGTAGATTGAGAATTATAATGAGTATACCTACAGCAAACAGATAACATTCATTTAATATTCATTATGTATCAGGCACTGTTATAAGTTCTTTGCAGGTATTATCTCATTTAATCATTACAACAACCTATTGAGAAAGATTTGATTACTCTCCCCTTTGTAGAGATGAAGAAACTGAGGCTTGCAGTGGTTAAAAGATTTGCCCAAGGGCTTCCCTGGTGGCGCAGTGATTGAGAGTCCGCCTGCCGATGCAGGGGACACGGGTTTGTGACCCGGTCCGGGAAGATCCCACATGCCGCTGAGAGGCTGGGCCCGTGAGCCATGGCCGCTGAGCCTGCGCGTCCGGAGACTGTGCTCCGCAGCGGGAGAGGCCACAACAGGGAGAGGCCCGCGTATAGAAAAAAAAAAAAAAAAAAAAAGATTTGCCCAAGCTCACACAGTCAGCCAGTGGTAGAAGTATGTCTCAGACTGCATCTAATTGTCTTCAGAGCTCATCAAAACTCTTGGGTCCCTTTCTAGCCACATATTTTTTTTTTACGATGAGAACAGTTTTACATGACTTGGTTTTCATTTTAAAAATAAGGAGAAAATTAACATGTTTCTTCCTAGCCAGAATTTTAAAGCTGGCAGGGCACCCAGTTTTCCTACTTAAAAGCTGTGTGCCCACAAGCAAATTCCCTAACCTCCTTGAGCTTCAATTTCTGCATCTCTAAAATGGGGATGACAGCCCTTCTTTCTGTGTTTTGGGGAGGATTAAAAGGATAGTGTAAGTAAAACAGCTAGCAAAGGGCCTGGATTATGAATGGGGTTTAATAAATTTTAATTCACTATGGGGCCTAGTATGATAAAATGACATCTTCAAATGAAAATCCTATCAAATAGTGGCGATAGGATGAGAGCAAATAGATTATTGCTCTGGTGAATAAAGGTGGCTATATTTATACAATCTTTAGAGAAACATGAGGATTATCTTTGCTGCAGCCTTCATTTTAATTAAGAGCAGAGAGATTAGACATATCAGCGTAGGAAGAGGTTTATATTTAATTTAAACCACAGATGCACATTTGCAGCATCTAAACATTCCATTCCTTGGCTAAAGATGTAACAAGCCACTTCAGCAAACCTGAAATTGCAAAATAAATGGAAAATGCTTAATCATTTAAAAAGAAATAGGAAAGGAATGAAAAGACGAAAGCACACACGGGCACCAGCAAGGAAAGTTAAGCAGCAGGAAGTCTCCTCAATTTTTTTAAAGGCTGACAAATGACTTCAGTAGACAGGCAGGATATAAAACTAAAGGATCCATCTGTATCGCTTTTCCACACAAACAGTTTCAGAAAAAAAGTGTACATATCCGTATGCAATCTCATTTTGGGTAAAAGTTTTTCTCAATGAGAAAAGCAAGTTGCAAAGCAATGTGTAAAATACAAACTTATTTTGTAAAAACAATGTCAAGCCCCAGTTACATCTGAGTATGCTTTGTACACGTCTGTATGAACACAGAAAAGGTATGCACGGTTCAAGCCAGAATGCCACACTGGGAACCTTGCCGGGCTTGAGAGAGATTTTTGTTTCTTGAAAATCTTTGCATTACCTCACCAAATGCAGTGAGCACGCATTACTTTGGAACAAAAACATTTAAAGATAAAAAAGAAAAAATGTACCTTTCCTATTATTCATCCACCTCTTCATTCATTCATTTGTTCATCATCCAAAAGTTACTTAATCCTAACCAGTGACCATGATGTAAACTAAGTTGGTCTTCTCTGAACTGTCAGACCTGACTTTTTCAGAGGCATGCCAGCTAGATTTAGTTTTTTAAAAAAAGTAAATTTACTTATTTAATTTATTTATTTTTGGCTGCGTTGGGTCATTGTTGCTGCGTGCGGGCTTTCTCTAGTTGCGGCGAGTGGGGGCTACTCTTCGTTGGGGTGTGTGGGCTATTCATTGTGGTGGCTTCTCTTGTTGCGGAGCACGGGCTCTAGAGCACAGGCTCTGTAGTTGTGGCGCACAGGATTAGTTGCTCGCGGTATGCGGGATCTTCCCTGACCAGGGCTCGAACCCATGTCCCCGGCATTGACAGGCGGATTCTTAACCACTGCGCAACCAGGGAAGCCCTAAATGTAGTTTTATTTTGTGGGGTTAGCCATGTGGTTCTGTGCTGTGTCTTAAAATCCTGCGCTGTTCCCCTTTGAGACTGAGATATATTAAATTCAAACCATTTGGAGTTAATTTCACTCCTTTCCTTTCCACCTGTAGTTACTGCACTCAAGGGAGGACTGACTGAAGCCTCAGTTCCAGTGAATTGTGTGTAGCTGTTGGTGGCAAGAACATGGAATTTAGAGTAAAAAAAAACCCCAGAGTTTTTCAGTTCTGACTCTTCTACGAACCAGATATGTGGTTACAAGGGGACTCGTACATACTGCTATGCTACTTCCTTCTTTCTGAACCTCAGCACCATCTTCTGTCTTTGAGTAATGATACCTATCTTACAGTATAGCTGTAAAGCTCAAATGTTGTTAGATATCGAAAGTCCTAACAGATTGCAAAGTGATGGTTGTGTGTCTATTACTACCTCTCCACAAAGAATTTGTGGTTTTTGCTTCCAACAGATGACAATGACACATGTTTATAAGTCTTGGCAGATTTTCACTTGAGGTGAGACTATCATAAGTTTGAATGGGGCTGAGAAGCAACAGCTGCCATGTTAGGCAAATGCAATTTCTTCCTTGTAATGATCGCAAACCCAATTAACCAAAAGGATATCTGACCTGGTATAATCGTCTTCAACAAGCATGTGCTTTGGAATTGGTGAGTACCTTCCTGGAGAGATGGGCGGCAGGGAGGTTTTGTATTCTAAAGTGCCATTGTTGCCAGAGAGAAGATGGTTTCCCATTGGTGGAGAATAAGCTAAGGGGTGAAAGAAAAGAAAAGAAATCTGTTATGTGGCTGATTCAATGTGTCATGCTACAGTTCTGTTAAAAATAGAAAGGCTTTGCTACCCGCTAAGAATATTCTGATCCTTCAAGAGGAGGGAGTTGCTGTTTGTTTGCATTTAATATGTACAAGCACATGGTGACCTTTAGGATTGGAAAGATGTAATAACAGTTATATCTGTAAGCCCAGTTCGTATAATTAGGTGAAGAGAAAAACTGGAGGAGAGACCCAGCACTCATATTTTCAGAACAATGATTAATTTTCTATTGAAATAAAAATGTTAGCTTTTTAATTGCAGAGCTTGCATTCTTTTCATGTAATTAATATCAAACCATCAAAAGCAGAAGGCTCTTAGGAGCAAGTTCTTGTATAAGACTTTAATCCCTAAATATGCTCTACTCCCATGCCAGACAGGCTAACTCTGGCCTTTCTCTTCTGTTCCTGCACCCTAATTCATCCCCCTTTTGGGTGACTGAAAAGCCTCCTAACTGGGTCTCCTGCTGCTGTTCTCTCCCAAAATCCATTTTATACATTGAGAAATCCAGGTCTGATCATGCTGTTCTCTTGCTTACACACTCTCCATTGCCACTACTGTATTGAATATAAATTCTCCCTTTCACCATGCTTACAAGATTGACTCATTTTAATATCCCCCCTTATGAATCTCCTATGGTCCTTAAATAAGGCCTGTTCTCCCCAATATCTGTACCTTTGCTCCACTCTACCAGCTACCTGCAACTTCTCTCTCCTATCTCATCTCTGATACTGAAATCTCATCCAATTTTTCAAGATAAAATTCAAATGCCACCCTCTGCATAAAGATTTTTCTGATCTTCCGAAGACAGGTGATATCCCTTTCCTTTGAGTGCCCAAAGGACATATATTTTTACCTGTCTCATAGCATGTACATCCCTCTCAGTTTGCCAAATATTGCTACTATTTATATATCTGCATTAGCCTTCCTTTCAATGAAGGCCATGATTTTATCTCCTTTGTATCACACATATTACCTTACAAGGTGTCTTGCATATATTGAAATTACTCAATACACATTTCTTGAATTGAATAGCAAGTTTTGTTTTCTCCTTTTTCTCTTTGACGTTGATCTTATATGCCCTTCAAGAAGAGGCTCACAGAGGCTCAAGACAGATTTTTCTAAATTTATCCAGTTTGAAAAACTCTGAAAGTTAACACTCTTTCATATCCTGAGGTAAGGCTGATCTCATCTTACTGCTTGCTTGACAAAAAGACATATTTTGGGGCAAGTCATTTTAGAATCACCATTAAGAAAAGCAATAGCTAATGTAATGGGCAGATAACAAAATCATTCAACATTTAAATTTCAAGAGAAACGTCCAAATCTAAGAGAGGTCAAACAACTTGCTTAAGACCGTACTACTAATTAATGACAGGTCCTGAAGATATTCTGAGTTCCCAGCCTCACAATTGGT
The DNA here is from genome assembly GCF_039906515.1 of Pseudorca crassidens. Classification (NCBI taxonomy): domain Eukaryota; kingdom Metazoa; phylum Chordata; class Mammalia; order Artiodactyla; family Delphinidae; genus Pseudorca; species Pseudorca crassidens. The sequence continues at coordinate 61,956,415 of NC_090304.1, forward strand.
TTCTCAAAATTTCAGAATGAGCACATTTACTCATGCTGACAAAACTATCCCTTAAACTCACATCAAAGAAATGAATTGCTTCTAAATCTAGTCCCCAAGGACAGAATCTTCTTGTTGACCTATTAAGAAGAGGGGAAAACACGGGGCTTATGCAGCAGTGGACTTTGTGAGGACGCAGTAGAGCATCTTATTGTTATTTGTTGCCCTAGAAGCACGCACCTCCACCCCATCTCCACTGCCATAGTGATCAACAATTTTCTCTGGCTTCCCTGCCAATATATCAAATTCTGGTAAAGGTAACTATAATGATAGTTATTAAGGATTATGATTTCACCAATTGACGGCAAGATCCTTTCCCCCAGGAAGAAGCACAGTGCTATCTCTGGTTTATTTTGCCTGTCCCTCTTTTCCACTCTGCGGCTATATAGATTTGAACTAGGAAGAGAGACTATTAGGACATGAGAGCTATCATCCTTCAGGGGCTTGAGAAACAGACTTTAAAAATGCATTGCCCCTTGGAATACTACTCAGCCATGTAAAAGAATGAAATAATGCCATTTGCAGCAACATGGATGGACCTAGAGATCATCATACTAAGTGAAGTAAGTCAGAAAGAGAAAGACAAATACCATATGATATCACTTATATGTGGAATCTAAAATATGACACAAATGAACCTATCTATGAAACAGAAACAGACTCACAGACATAGCAAACAGACGTGTGATTGCCAAGGGGGGAGGGGTTGGGGGAGGGAGGGGTTGGGAGTTTGGGATTAGCAGATGCAAACTATTATATATAGAATGCACAAGCAATGAGGTCCTACTGTATAGCACAGAGAACTATATTCAATATCCTGTGATAAACCATGTAAAAAAGAATATGAAAATAATGTGTATACATATATATATGTATAACTGAATCACTTTGCTGTACAGCAGCAGTTAACACAACATTGTAAATCAACTATACCTCAATAAAATAAATTTAGAAAATGTGTTGCCCCTATGCTATTGTAATCACACTGTCCATAACATACATCATCGAGCCTTTCCATAAGGGTGAATCTGACAACTCATCAGGCAAGGCCTCCAAGGCAACTGGGGAGTCAAGTGCAGGATCTCCGTGAAGTATTTCCACAGGCTAAAAAGAGTGAAGGTGCAAGTGGAGGACTTTGCCAAGCTTTGTAGAATTCCGATTTTGCAAACCTGGCGTGCTGTTCAAAGATGACACTGAGCGTGGTACTTACAGTGAGTAATATCAGGTGGGCCGTAAGGATCAGTCATATAAATGGTGGTGGCTTTGCCAACTTTTAGATAAACTACATCTGATGTGTTCTTCAATATTGCTACCGCCTCTTCATGTGTTACTTCTTCTAAGCTGTAATTGTTTACCTGAAAGGGGAAAACATTCATTATTAGAGCCAAATCTATGCAGGTGAAGAGAACTATTCAGGCAAGAAGATATACAAAATTACGACTTACGTAAAGATTAAATTGCAATCATTATAGTCCAGTATCTATATCACACTTTGACAGAACAGATAGATTAAAGGCATTAGCCAAAGCAGATAAGGTACAGTTGTTGATGTTAAAAAACAAGGTTGCTTCTGCCTTTTTCTAAGAGGAAACGATATTTTATAATAGAAATCAGAATACTCTTTGTGGAAAAAGGAACAAAGGGGTCAAATGTCCTTCTTATGCTATAGTGATTGTGATTACAGAAGTAATACACATCCATTGAAGAAAACAAACAAAAACAACAGAAGAAAATAAATATTATCCCTAATCTCCCTATATGGATATATTTCTTTAGACGACTGTGACCATATTACACACACTGTTGTAGAACCTGCTTTTTAACTTCGAGTGAACATTTGCCTCCAACATGAATGTACTTCAACAACATGAATTTTGTTTCCTACAAAGCACTGTGCTGCATGGCTATAACATAATGATTTAACTAATCTCTTACTAAAGCATGTTTATGTTGGTTCTAATTTTATTCTATTATAAATGATGTTGCAATAAACTTTTTTCTACACCACTTCGACGACTTCTTCAGGATAACTCATACAAACGAACACTGGACAAAGTATATGAATATTATAAGGGCTCTGATACCTATGTCCAAAGTGCCCTTTGGAAACATGAACCAGTTTACTCTTAGACCACAATTATACGAGAGCCCCCATTTCCCACAGCTTCAGCAAACTTGGCTTTTCTCACTTTAAAAACTGTTCGTATCAAAATGTCATTTAACATGAGTCTATTTTCTAAGGAAAGAGTGCTAATGTTGGAACACAGAACTTTTCAGGTGAACAAGTTCAAGAGTACCTTAATGCTATCGGCTTTAACAGCAACTCCTCTTTTGTTATTGGACAGAAAAGCCTGTGATACCTGAGCAATTACTACTTCATGGCAGTGGCTTACAGTGGGTCTTTGCAACACTTCTCTTAAATGGTTTTCAAATATTTAGGAAATATTTTGCACACCTAGGTTATCCTTATTTGGCTCCTATTTTTTTATGAAGCAATTCTTTAGTTGGTTCCTGCTGAAATGATGTGGAATTCAAATAAATGTAACATAAATGTAAATAAATAAAATAGATTGGATTCCTACATATTCTCTGTACTATCTAATCAGCACTTTAGTCATTTAATACCTCGTAGCATTGCTTTTTATTTTTGCTTCATGTTGCTCTATAAATTCCATGTGTCAGTTAATCCTTTGGTGGTGTAGCCCAGGTTAGGGACCCTGGAACAGGAGGGAACTGAACCTGACTGCTGACCATGAGCTCTCCAGTAAGCTGTAAGCCTCTCTACTGGTTCCTACAGTTCTCTTCTAGACAAGTGACATTCTTGTAAATCTTTTGTATTTCCAATGTCTAGCACTTGTTTATTCATTGATCAAATATTTATTGCATACCTATTATGTGTCAGCCACTGTTCTACATGTTAGAGATATAGTGATAAAAAATAAGAATGATAATCATAATCATAGCAGACACATACAGCCCTATTACATGTCAGGCACTACTCTAAATTATTTTACGTGTATTAACACGATAAAGCCCCACAATAACCTATGTGCTGGCTATTATAATCACTTTCATTTTACAGATGAGAAAAGCATGCCTCCGAGAGGTTAAGAAACTTGCCCAAAGTCATTGATCAAATTTGTAGTAGAGGCAGAATTCAAAGCCAAGCAGTTTGGCTCCAGAGACCATGCTCTTAACCACTCATCTATACTGCTTCCTCCAGATGGACACAGTGCCTGCTCCCATGAGACTCACATCCTAATAGAACATAGCTGTTTATAGAATGAATGGATAGAAAAATAGACCCATATAGAATGGGAATGTAGAGGGACTACAGGCATGGGGAACACAGTTGATGATGGCAGCCTTTAGTTATAGACGGAGAAATAACAAAAATGACTGATAATAATGAGTTAACATTTATTTAACACTTATATGTCATATATCTTGGAAGTACTATGTATATATTTTGACATAAGTCATATAATTGGTCCTGGTTATAGCTCCATGAGGTAGACATGAATAATTAGGCCCATTTTACCGGTGAGAAAAACTGACATTTGAAGCAGTTAACTTGCAACAAATAGGTCACACAGACCCCAAGTGGCAAAGCCATCAGTTGGATCACCGTCCTCCTGAAAAGATGAAAATGAGACGGCCCTTGAGTGTTGGTTCACTGAAACCTAGGGCTTACATCACCTATTCTTTCTCCCTTTAGGAGAAGAGTCTCTTTCCAAGTTTACATATAGAAGTAATGTGAATTCCTAAGTGTTATAAAAGCCTGAGTAATCATTACCCTTCTCACTTAATCCAGTGGTGACAATATATTGCATCAGCCAAATACACTGACAAAGTCAAAAAATAAATAAGTAAAATGGAAAGTAGTTTGATATATATATGTTTCTTCAAAACCTCCTTGTATATTTGATTAATCACTTTTTTTTTTTTTTTTTGCGGTACGCAGGCCCCTCACTGTTGCGGCCCTTCCCGTTGCGGAGCACAGGCTCCGGACGCGCAGGCCCAGCGGCCATGGCTCACGTGCCCAGCTGCTCCGCGGCATGTGGGATCTTCCCGGACCGGGGCACCGACCCGCGTACCCTGCATCGGCAGGCGGACTCTCAACCACTGCGCCACCAGGGAAGCCCGATTAATCACTTTTTTAAGGGCGGTACCACTTGTACCTAGATAATGAATATTTACAAATAATGCTCATATACAATGGTTTAAAATGTGTATGGAAGTGGGCGTTTTCTCTTAAACAATGGTTGCCTAAGGTGGCTCTGAATATTGTGACCATGCACCCCAGAAATATCTATATTGAAAAAAGAGAAGAGAGGAGGTATTTGTTGGCATAAACAGTGAGGATCAGAAGCCAACATATAAAGACCCTAAAGGCTAGAAAACAACTGGATTAGACTACACGTGGCACAAAAGCTCTGTTTCTGACAGGGCTCATTGTCTCTCTCTCCAGGGTACAGAAAGCACACAGCTCATTAGATTATCAGTGAAAAAGAGATGTGGCCAGTGTATATTCAACTGCACTTTTTCCATTTTTAAGTTGGGCCTTGAAACAGTCTAGAAGATGTTAACTTTTTTTTTTTTTTTTTGCGGTGCGCGGGCCTCTCACTGTTGTGGCCTCTCCCGTTGCGGAGCAACAGGCTCTGGACGCGCAGGCTCAGCGGCCATGGCTCACGGGCCCAGCCGCTCCGCGGCACGTGGGATCTTCCCAGACCGAGGCACGAACCCGTGTCCCCTGCATCGGCAGGCGGACTCTGAACCACTGCGCCACCAGGGAAGCCCGAAGATGTTATCTTTAAGTGTGTTTTCTGAGAATGACTGCCTTAACAGACTCTCAGACCACCAGGAAAATCTTTAGAGCAGAAAACAGAAGCTGAGGAAAAGTTGGAGGTGAAGAGTGAGGAAAGAGAGGATATTGGGGAAAATATTAGTCATTTAAAATAGTGGTAGTTCAGTCAGTTTTTGTTTGGTGACTATGAAATGTTGGAAAATTTACACTGATTTTCGTCATGGAAGAGGTGGTGGCAGCAATATGTAGTGATTAAGAGCACATGCTTTTGAGTCATGCAAACCAGGACTTATCCTGTTCCTGGCACTACCTAGCTGTGTGACTTTGGGAAACTTATTTAACCTACTTAGCCTCAGTTTTGGCTTCTGTAAAATAGGTATGAGAATAATCACTGCCTCAAAAGGGTTATTGATTTAAATGTATTGACCTATGTAAAGTGGCAGGCTCATTACTAATTAACGTGAGCTCTTGTTACTATTACTATTGTCATCATCCATCTCTCTTCTCAGGAAACAGGAATTCTTGGTGAAAATTTTCGCTGAGCATTTTCCTGTAAACATCTGTGAACTGATGAGTTTAATTAGAGAACTGTTGATGAGGCTTCTGTGTGGTCTTTTTAAAAATTCAGAATAGTATAGGATCTGGACCCAAAAGTGCTCTTTTGTGCTGAAGTCTTCAAAATGTTTTTCACGAAAGTGGGTTTATTTGGGGTAATTATATGTGTGCATTATCCTCTGAACTCTCAAGATAAAGGGCCTACAGCTGGAGCTGATTGTACACAGAGAGAAGGGACATTATACTGATTGGCTGGTTGCTCTTGTCATTGTTTTCCATTGTCTTTTCCTTTTCCTTTTTTCTTTTGCATCAAGTATCTGCCTATAATGGTGAACACTGAGCAACTGGCCTGGTTTCAGAAAAAAAAAACATGTGCATTTGAATGAAGTGTTTCTGTGGGGTGTGCTACACAGAGCGGGGGACATGTGTGCAGCCTGGCCATGTATTTCAATAGGACAGAGGACTGAGGCCAAGAGAGAGAGGTTGGAGGTGAGATGACTCATTCTCTCGAATGGAAGAGGGAGCACTGAATTGGAGCATGATGCCGACAGAAAAGGGCAAACCAGTTGAAGAAAGAGGTGCCAGGAGACTTGCAAGAAGGGAACATGGCAAGTGTTGTGGGAATTCAAATAAGTGTTAGCAAATAGATATGTGATGGTACAAAGGTGGGAGGTGTGCGGGCATGAGAGGGTGTGATAAGGAGAAATGAGCAATGTACAGATGGCAACATACTGACCTTTCCATATTCATTCAGGAATAGCAATGTAGTGAGACAAACTGGGAGGTATCAGGGACATAAAAATTGTACTAAGACATAGTACAAGGAAATGTGAGACTCTAGAAACACTGGAAAAAAAATCACAAACTCCAAAGTTAACTTTAAAAGAAAAGACAAAGTAGATGATCACCATATTGTAAAATAACTGAAAAAGGGGGCCAATCTAATGTAGTAACGTCAATGGTATGAAAAGAAATATGCATAAACCAAAGACTGAAGTCTCTGCAGTCCATTGCAATGAGCTGCTATAATAAAATTTGTTTTACAAATAACTATGAATACATGAGAAACGTTAATAATGGTTCTCTCTGAATAATAAATATTTTCTTATTTTTCATCTTTTCAGCAATGAGATGATTAGAACAAAATTAACTATGGTTAATTATGGTTAGAACATAATTAGTTATGGTTAGAACAAAATTAACTCTATTTTTCAAATGAATAGGAACAAAAACCTTAAGTAAGGGAGAACAGAAACTAAGTGTGGTGACCTCTTTATGAGACACACATAGCAAGACCTCACGAGTAATGGAAAATTGGAATAGGAAAGAAGGAAGTTGATTTCTCATGCCCAGTGACTTTACTTAAACTTATGAGAAATAATAGCCATATTTTATATATATATATATTTTTTGTGGTACGCGGGCCTCTCACTGTTGTGGCCTCTCCCGTTGCGGAGCCCAGGCTCCGGACGCGCAGGCTCAGCGGCCATGGCTCACAGGCCCAGCTGCTCCGCGGCATGTGGGATCTTCCCAGACTGGGGCATGAACCTGCGTCCCCTGCATCAGCAGGCGGACTCTCAACCACTGTGCCACCAGGGAAGCCCAATAGCCATATTTTAAACCTAGGTGTTTTTTAGAAATGAAGGCCGCCTGAGAGTAATTTTTACAATGAGAGTAATTTTGAAAGTAGACTCAGATCTGCTATCCATTTCTAGTTTTATGAATTTTGGCCAGTTAACATATCTACTGAGTTTTAATTTTCTTATATGTAAAATGGGGATAATATTGATTTATTTGTTGATTTACTTGTGTTTATGAGAAAGAAATGATACCATGAACCTGAAAAGACACTGTATAACATACAGCAGCGTACGAATAACGATCAAACATCAAAATCAGACATAGTGCTTTTGCTGATCCTAATGCTGGAAATAGTTTCTTCCTGTTCAGGGTTCTTCCTGTGAAACTGATCTCGTACAACACTTACTCCTGCAGTGCCTCTTTCCATCTCAAAGGCTGACCTTCTCAAGGGCAATGATTAGATGTTTTCATCTTTGTATTCCCCCAGCTGACACAGGGTAAACAGTAGGCACTTAACAAATGTTGAAACAATCCGCTAAATAAGTTAAAAAAAACAATGTGGGGGCTTCCCTGGTGGCGCAGTGGTTGAGAGTCCGCCTGCCGATGCAGGGGACACGGGTTCGTGCCCCGGTCCGGGAGGATCCCACGTGCCATGGAGCGGCTGGGCCCGTGAGCCATGGCCGCTGAGCCTGCACGTCCGGAGCCTGTGCTCCGCAACGGGAGAGGCCGCAAGAGTGAGAGGCCCGCGTACCGCAAACAAACAAACAAACAAACAAACAAAAACAATGTGGCATATCAAAGGAAAAGCAACCAAAATTCCCTATGTTATACGAAGAATGAGACATTTGTGTTGAGCTTCTATTTTACAGTTGTGTTGAGTCAGAGAGGAAAGGATAAGGAATGAAGGTCATTCAACCAACAATACACATTTACTGGACACTCACTCTGTGTCAGGCATGGGATAGAAGAATGAAAGGCTGGTACAAAATGTGAACACCGGCTCACATCAGCTTATAAGGGACATAATCAGAGCTCCAACAGGGCAAATTTCTTCCTCCTCCATTAATCATTAATGCATTTCTTTTTTAAAAAACTATTTATGTAGCATTTATTTTTTAAAATTAATTAATTTATTAATTTATCTTTGGCTGCGTTGGGTCTTCGTTGCTACGTGTGGGCTTTCTCTAGTTGCGGCGAGCAGGGGCTACTCTTCATTGCGGTACCTGGGCTTCTTATTGCGGTGGCTTCTCTTGGTTGCAGAGCATGGGCTCTAGGTGAGCGGGCTTCAGTAGTTGTGGCACACGAGCTCAGTAGTTGTGGCTCGTGGGCTCTAGAGGGCAGGCTCAGTAGTTGTGGTGCATGGGTTTAGTTGCTCCGTGGCATGTGGGACCTTCAAGGACCAGGGATGGAACCCATGTCCCCTGCATTGGCAGATGGATTCTTTTTTTTTTTTTGCGGTACGCGGGCCTATCACCGCTGCGGCCCCTCCCGTTGCGGAGCACAGGCTCCGGACGCGCAGGCCCAGTGGCCATGGCCCACGGGCCCAGCCGCTCCGCGGCACGTGGGATCCTCCCAGACCAGGGCACGAACCCATGTCCCCTGCATCGGCAGGCGGACTCCCAACCACTGCGCCATCAGGGAAGTCCCATTAATGCATTTCTTCACCTTCAATTGCATAGAGAGAGAGAGAGAGAGAGAGAGAGAGCAAGTGCCACTGACGTCTTGATTGACTCCAGCTTCCTCTATAGCAGTGGTCACCAAATGGACCGTATGATAGGAACCCCAGGGCAATCAGCTGGGTACAGGAAGAAATATTTGAACTTCCATTAATATTTATCACATCGATCTTCATCTTTCTATTTCTTGTGTATGGTTTAAAATAAAATGTATATATTACCATAACAATATATGAATGCAATCTAAAGTAGAGAGATATACATATATTAAAGACAGTCATGGACACATACACACTAACAAACGTAGTAAGGTAGATAGCTAGTGGGAAGCAGCCGCATGGCACAGGGATATTGGCTCGGTGCTTTGTGACAGCCTGGAGGGGTGGGATAGGGAGGGTGGGAGGGAGGGAGACGCAAGAGGGAAGACATATGGGAACATATGTATATGTATAACTGATTCACTTTGTTATAAAGCAGAAACTAACACACCATTGTAAAGCAATTATACCCCAATAAAGATGTTAAAAAAAAAAAAAAAGACAACTTTTTGTGTTTTACTGATGGGGTGTGCTGTTAAAGAATTTTAAAACCACCGCTTTATACTAGGTACCGATATATGATGACTATAGAGTAAGTTCTATAAACAGGGGTATTAAACTGAATACAAGCAAAAGAAATAAACAATATAATGGAAGGCTTCAACCCTTTATATAAAATCCCTTTATAAATAAAGCCCTTAAACCCTTAAATAAAATATATCATTGCATTTGCATTATATTGTAATTTTATTGTATCTGAGACAAATTAAAAGGGAGTTCAAGAAATAATTATCCAAAATTTTTTCCCCCTGGTGTTTCAGAAGGTAATCTAACTACTGGAGACAGAGTCTGAAGGGTGAACTATTTCTAATGCCTTTTAGCCCATGACTGGAAATTGCTAAATGATGCTATACCAGCTTGATGGAATGAGCATTACCTCAGAAGTCACCCTCAGGAGAAGCAGTGGAGCGGCAGCAGAGTGGGGTAGGATGTGATTAGGTCAAGGTAGAATTATGGTTCTTAACCTGGCTGCACGTTAGAATTGTTTGGAAAACTTAAAAAAAAAAAAAATGAAAACGAGGCATGGCTCCTACTCCAGAGATTCTGAATTGATTATTCAGGGTTGATTGAGGCCTGGGCATCCATAGCGTTCAAGAACTTACCATGAGATTCAAATGTGTAACCAAGATCGAGAACCAGGGGGCTTGAGTAAACAGCTGAAAGGAATGTGGCTTTAGAAAATTGATGTCTAGGTCTGAATCCAATCTCACAATTTATTAGTTATGTAATATTGGAAAAGTGTTTGCATCTTTGAGTTCTAACTTTCTCTTCCGGAAAATAAGAATAGCAGTAATGACTGCCCTATCCATCTCTCAAGTGTTGGAGTGAGGAGGTGCTGTGGGTGAAAGATCTTCTTAAGGAGGAAGCAGTGTGTTGGTGGTAGGAAAGAGCCATGTGCAGGGACAGTTAGAGCTTTTGGTTCTTATTTAAGGTTGGCCTAAACAATGAAAGTGTTTTAAAATCCTCTTCATTATTCAGATAACTCCTACATATTTGCATGGTCTTCAAGGTGATTTTCTTATTGATATTTGGATGAAACAAGGTGATAGTGGGTCCTCACAACTAATACTCATTCAGAAAATTATCTTGTTTCTACTCATCTTCCCCAAATCTATCTAATGTCCTTACCATAGGATGCACATTCTGGAAGAAAAATAGGAGATGCTCACACATAGCATATCCCAGAGTGACTCCAGTGAACACTAGTTCTAGGTATTTCATAAACCTTACTTAAGAAAAAAAGTTCCACAGTAAAATATATTTGAAAGTTAGGGTACCAAAGTTAAATTAGTTCCTTGACTGGAGGACTTCATAGACCCTTATATATGCTAAAGTTTGTTGAGAATCTACAAAAGAGGTGAGATACAGGTTGTAGAATTTCAATTTGACTGTAGAGTCTTTTCATGTGACACAGACATGAGACTAATATTTTAAAACACACTTGGGAAACACTGATCTAAGGCAATCTGTCATGGTATTGAGGACATAGCAAAAGACCAAAGATGAACATGACTTGCCCAAGGTCAGTTAAGTAGAGTTAATGCTGGCTGCCTGGGACTTGAATCCAGATATCCTATCTCTGAGTCCATTGTCTTTCCATATTATTTCAATGCCTCATTTACCTTTCCTCTTGTCTTCAGCTTCCCTTTAAGCAAAGAAAACATACAGACTTATTTTCTGTAAAAGGTCTCTCACTGACAATTTTTTCTTCAAACGTCAAGCAAAGGTTATGGAAAAAAGAGACTAAGATTATAAACTTTAAATCACAATGTGACAGGGCCTTTGCCAATTAACAGTTCATGTTGTCCCTTTAGAGAAGACAATTAGATGACCCTAGATTCAAAGTTTCTGGTATCGTGTAGAAAAAAGATGAAGAAGATCACATTTCTGTAATATATGTGGCTCTATGTATCACCATGGTAGGGCTTAATAAAAATGAGTGTGTAAAAATATATGAAAGAATTAGAAAATTATCAATACTGTTAACCTCTGACCATCTGTTCCATGAAGTTCAAGGCCAAGAGAGAATCTATTCAGTCTGAGATTGCAACACTAAGCTACTGGTACAATCCATTAAAATCAGATGTCACTGTCATTTGAAAAAATAAAAAACAAAACAAAACAAACAAAATTCTAGTGAATGATAAGAAGTGCCAGTAGCAGGGGAAATTTAAAAAATTGTTATTTTGATAAAGAGAACATATACCATGCATCTGGGTGACCCATGAAACATCAGAGAGGTCTGACATTAAAGTCATCTTATTTGAAACACTAAGGGGGTTATCGCAAAGGTTTTAGGCAGGATAATGTTTTCTTACAGTAGAATAAATGTAAAGGTCAGATGCAATAATATAGCCTGTTTTTTTTTTTCTTTTAAGTTGGGGAATAACATGTTAAAGAATCAAAAGAAGTTTTGTTAAAAGGGTAATCTATTTTCAGAGGATAAATGGATGTATGATAAAATTTAGTGCAAGAGTGAGAGGAAAAATGTAAAACATCTTAAAAGACTGAGAACTGGAGAACTGGCAAGAAATAGCTTTTTAAACAAATGTGGAAGAGGAATTCATATTCATCATTGTGTTTCCAACGGAGAGAGCTTTACTAAAGGGAGAGACCTTTACTAAAGGGAGAGCTGTATAGGGAAGTATATTTTGATATAATTTTAAGGAAAACATTTTTACTGATGGTTAGTATCTAACGGATAGCTGCGACGAGGCATTCCGTTCTCCATCCTTACAGAGTTCTAGCAGAGGGGAGGGACTATTTCACATGGTTGCTTTTCTGTGGGATTCTGATGTACTAAATGAGAGTTGGAATAAGATAATATCTAAGATAGATACTTTTCAATTCTGATATATAAGAAGTATTTAGGGAAAAAAAAGTACCCAGTATATATGGTATGATTCAGATGGTGTCCAACATTAAAGTTATTTCAGTTGAGAAACTGAAAGGTTTATTACTAAAGATCCCCACCCCCACTCCCACCCCGCCCCCCCAAAAAAAAAAAAGATTGTGCTCTCACTGCAGGGTAGATGCTGGGAGACTTCCTGAATTATGGTGATCTATACACAAAAGTCTAAAGAAATTAATGGAATTTTATTCTCGATCAACTTACTTACAGAACTATGAATGAATAACATATGGAGGAATTTTTCCTAAGAAGTGAGGGAAGGGAGTGGTACAAATTGTTTTAGAAAAAACCTATTTATAGAAAAATAGAGTGTGGTACAGCTGGTAAATCACAGAATCTAAATTATTCATACTTCCTTTGGGGGAGGAGAGTAGAAGAGGAGAAAGATGAAGAAGACATGAATGTAGGGTAGTAAAGGGAAGAGGAGGTGGAAAGGAATGACAGAAGGAGAGCATTAATAAATATTTTTGGTTGAAGCAAGATAATTGACCTTTTGGGGTGGCTTCTGGGATTTTTAATTTATGCTTTCCCTCAGGCTCATTTTTCTTTCAGAATTTTATAAAATGAATCATTTTCTTTCATTTCCAGATTCAGCTTGGCAGTTGCCTTGAAAGTACTAATTATGTTTTCCTTACGTAAGAGGAGAGAGACCTATGGTTGTTGAAGCTTCATTTTTTTTAAACTATGCTTTAAAACTCAAAGGAGGATTAAGGATTATGTTAAAGATTATGTCACAGCTATTTCTGAAATCACTTTGTCTACAATGAATATCAAGAAAATGATAATGGAAAAGTAGCACGGTGCCTGGAAAATCCTTTGACAGAATTATTTAGACTTTGAGTTTTTTTTTTAAGAATTTGAATATAACACTAAAAATTTAAACAGAATTTCAAGAAATCAGCACATGACATCTAGCATGATATGATAATAGCAGCAGTTGAAGAAATAACAGAAGCAGTCCAGAAGAGCTGTCTACATCCAAACTCTTACAGAACAATGAGCCAAAGGTCAAATCAGTCGCTATGACGCACTACTTTAGAATGAAACTGTCCTCTTCATTTTTCAATTTAGCACTATGTAGAAAATGGATATCACAGTTTATTTTATCCCTAAGTCCACAAACTATAAAGTTTGTCTTCTTGAGAGAAGTTGTTAGAGAGAAGTTGTCTCATATCCCAATAACACTTTTCTGTTTCAGAAGACACAACATCATAAGAACCAACTTTTAGGACTTCCCTGGTGGCGCAGTGATCAAGTGTCTGCCTGCCAATGCAGGGGACATGGGTTCGAGCCCTGGTCTGGGAGGATCCCACATGCCACGGAGCAACTAAGCCCGTGCGCCACAACTACTGAGCCAGCTCTCTAGAGCTCGCGAGCCACAACTACTGAGCCCATGTGCCACAACTACTGAAGCCCGCACACCTAGAGCCTGTGCTCCACAAAAAGAGAAGCCAGTTCAGTGCAATGAAGAGTAGCCCCCCACTCGCCACAACTAGAGAAAGCCTGTGCACAGCAATGAACACCCAATGCAGCCAAAAATAAATAAATAAAATTAAAAAAACACACAAAAGAGCTTTAAGTTTTTTTTAAAAAAAAGAACCAACATTCACGTCAAAGGCAAAAACAAGCAAACAAAATTCAGAATGTCCTGAGAATGAAAATGGTAGTTCTACTATACAGCCTAGTGCCTACAGCTAACAACACTGTAATGTATACTTAAAATTTGCTAAGAAGGTAGATCTTATGTTAAGTGTTCTTACCCCATACACACACAAAATAATAATGATAATAATGATCATGAGAGGAAACTTTGGGAAGTGATGGATAACTTTATAGCCTTGATGGTGGTGATGGTTTCATGGGTATGTACTTATCCCCAAAGTCATGGAGTTGTATATATTAAATATGTACAGCTTTTTACAGGTCAGTCATACCTCAATAAAATGGTTTAAAAAATAAAAATAAAATTGTAGTGACTTCAAGTAGTAAAGAAGACAAAAACTCTTAGTTGCAACTTTGACTGAAGTCATTAATGCCACATTTTTTGCCCATTCAGTTTGACCATACTTTTTCTGCTGACAGAGTTCCTTCCTGAGAAGTGCCTATTGCCTGGGACATGGTAGGTGCTCAATATATTACTTGTTAAATAAAGGAATTAATGAATGATAACTGAATGATGACTAAATGATGACTGAATGATAACTAAAGGAAGGAAGGAAAGAACTGACTGACAGATTTTAGGAAACAAATGCAAAGACCATGTTTGGTGGTTACAAGCATTTGAAATCCAATTCTGTCCATTGTTAACTATATGACCATGGCCAAGTTAGTACACCTCTCTCTATACCTCAGTTTCCCTTTGCTTATATAAAAGAGGCTGTTGTGAGAAATACATACTACATTACAGAAAAACATTTAAAAAAATACATGGAGCACAGTAAATGCCAAATAAATGTTAGTTATCAAGATTATTATAAAGCTCTTATCCAGATAATTCAATACAAAAATCATTGACAACTATGAAATTAGGCCAGTGCGACTACAAACAACCTGTCTAGAGTCCAGGGACATGGGTACAATGAACTTTGAGGTTCAACCCCCAAAACTTGCACATGTCCTAGAAATTACTATTCTGTTGAAATTGTACAGGTTGATCCTTCCCAAACACTTCTCATGAAAGTATTGGAGATAATGGCTCCTTGTGACAAAGATTCAAGATCCTGTTTTACAAAGGGAGACATATGACTCGATATGACTAGATATACTTCTCTTACTTGACAACTATCTTCTATTAATTTTCAGTATTTGATTATTATCCTGTAGATTTAATATAAAACAGTAAATGGAGATGAAACAGTTTTTAGGTGCAATCACCAATTTTTTACTGCTTATAATTGCCTACATTTTGCTTTCGTTTATCGTATAACTCCATGGCTCAGAAAGGTTGGCTGCATGTTGGTGTCAGTCGTTGCCCAAGACTCCTGAAGCATGTGAGCAACTGGCAAATAAAACAGTAGAAACCCTGTCTGAAAGGAGAGGGGGAAGGGATCCATTTGCACACGTGACAGAACTCTTGGAAGTCAGGAACTGTGTCTACACTGGTTGAACCAAAGAACACAGGCATAGAAATGTACAGATCAATAAACCAGATAGTGTTTTTCACATTGCTATGCAAAGCCCATCTCTCTACCAGTCTGGATTTAGCAGTCTCTCTGGCTGATAGGAGATGGAAGATACCGGAAGAGCAAGACATAATCTCTGTGCCTATGAAAACTGGTGAAAATTTAGATTTCTGTTTTTAAAATATCAACAAATCATCTCCAATTATACCTGTACTTCTGATATCTTTTACCACAAAATCTGCTCTCCCTTTTCTATTTCCACCCAAGGTCACTGCTTCCTCCCCCCAAATTCTTATGTTGAAGTTCTAACTCCAAATATGGCTGTATTTGGAGATAGGGTCTTTAGGAGGCAATTAAGGTTATTAATTACATGACTTAAGTCCTAATCTGATAGGACTAATGGCTTTATAAAAAGAGAAAGAGAGAGAGAGCTTTCCCTCAGCACAAGCCCAGAGGAAAGGCCATGTGAGGATGCAGCAGCAAGACAGTTGTCTGCAAGCCAAGAAGAGAGACCTCACTAGAAACTGAATGGGTCAGAACTTTGCTCTTAAATTTCCCTGCTTCCAGAATTGTGAGAAAATAAAATTTCTGTTGTTTAAGTCACCTAACCTATGGTATTTTGTTATGGCAGCCTGAAATGACTAAGACAGTCATACACTGGGAAACAAGAGCTTTATAAATATACATATAGTTCTGCTTCAGTCACACTCACCATTAGTAGTCTGTCTCCTACTTGCAACCTTCCATCTTTCTGTGCAGCTCCTCCATCTATAATTTTAGTTACATAAATGCTGTTGTCTCCAGGAATGTGTTGGTTCCCCACACCTCCTGCAATACTGAAGCCTAAACCTATGGAAAAGAAACAAAAAGAAAAGCATTGTATTTGTTTAAGAAAGTGCTATTAGTCACATTTCAACAGTCGAAAAAAAAGTAATCCTCAATTTATTACAACAGTATAAATAACAATAAATTCTACTTCAATCAACTGTGTCCTTTAAACATTTGAAAGCTTGTTGATTAATGCTAATGAGGCAAAACACAAGTGCAATCCTGCCCACGTTTAGTCTATGGGCTTAACTTCGTTGCTGCTGTTGTTACTCTAGCATAGAGAACAGAAGTCCTGCCAGTCATTTGGGTAGAGACCTAGATATTTCTGACATTTTAGAATGAAAAGAACAGCAATTCGAACATTCCACAAATTCTGAGATAAGAGCCATGAGGAAGATACATTGGATATTGGTGTAATAATTTCAGAGAGAAGATAAGGAAAAGAAGCTCAATGCTTGCCCTTCATGTTTCCTTCTCTGGGTACCTTGTCATATTTTCACACTTCTGGCACTTCCTGTTATTAACTTATAGTTAATAAAGAATGAACACAAACGAATCATCCCTGCACACAGTCTAAAGAATAAACAAATAGATTATATACTTGTATTATGTTTGTAACAAACCATGAAATATGAAATCATTATAAACATGGAAAATTTCCTTTTTTAAAAAAAAAATTTTGTCTTTTGGAAATTTTCCATCTTGAGAGAAGAATTTTACTATGCTATGGCTTATAATTTTTTTCTTTCAGTTTTATTGAGATATAATTGACACGCAGTACTGTATAAGTTTAAGGTGTACAGCATGATGATTTGACTTATATACATCATGAAATGATTATCACAGTAAGTTTAGTGAACATCCATCATGTCATATAGATACAAAATTAAAGAAATAGAAAAAATTTTTCCTTGTGATGAGAACTCTTAGGATTTACTCTCTTAACTTTCATGTATAACATACAGCAGTGTTAATTACATTTCTCATGTTGTATATTATATCCCTCGTATTATTTACCTTCTAAGTGGAAGTCTGTACCTTTTGACTGCCTTCATCTAACTCCCCCCTCCTCTTCCCCCACCTCTTGGTAATCACAGATTTGATCTCTTTTTCTGTGACTGAGCTTGTTTTTGAAGTATAATTGCCCTATAATACTATGTTAGTTCCTATTACACAACACAGTGATTAGATATTTCTACACATTTCGAAATAATCACCATGATAAGTCTAGTTACAATATGTCGCCGTACAAACATATTACATGGTTATTGACTATATTCTCCACATTGCACATTTCACAACCACTGACTCATTTATTTTGTAACTGGAAGTTTGTATTTCTTAATCTTCCTCACCTATATCTTCTCTCCTCTCCACCCGTCTCTCCTCTGGCAACGACTTACTTGTTCTCTGTATTTATCATTCTGTTTCCATTTTATGCTTGTTCTTTTGTTTTGTTTTTTAGATTTCCACATATAAGTGAAATTATACAGTATTTGCCTTTCTCGGTCTGACTTATTTCACTTAGCATAACATCCTCAGGGTCTATACATATTGTCATAAACTTTTATTTATATTAAACTATGGAATGATAACAAGAATAGTTATTAAAAATCATTATGAGGCCATTTTAAAAGAATGACTGATAGACTCTTTAAAAGTATAAGAACAAAAAAAATCTTTCTCAGAATATAATTGAATACACATTCGGTACAATACTTATAGCATATATTTTCATTGTATTTTGAAATGATAATAATTAACATGCAAATTACTCAGAAAGATAGATATAAGTCACAGACATCTGTAACTAAAGACAGAACATTTCTGTAACTTGCTTAAGAAATTTAACGCCCCCTCACACACACACCCCTAGTTGCCTAGTTTTAAAAAACCACACACTTCTTTTATGATAAGACAATCATAAAAATTTTTGGCACTTTATACAATGAAAAACACTTTAAAAATACTCCATTTCACTATCCTTGTATTGAATAAATATTGAGTAGGGCTATGTGCTGCTCTTAAGATAGCATAAGTGATTAGTTAATGGAAAAATAATGGCATGGTAAATTATAAAGTAACACCTCTGGAATGATACCTGAAAGGAAGTGATTTTTTTGTTAAATTAGTTGTTAACAATAAATGGAAAATGGATTTAAATTGATAGGGCAATTAAAATAAGTGTCATTTAATTTCCTACTAGAGTGGGTAATTATTCTTTATTGATGCTTTGACATTGCATAGATCTATAAACATATTTGTTTCCCTCATATTTAAAGAATTTGTTTACCAAGTGAAAGATGACCAAGGGTAGATAAAATGTCCCCAACTGGCTTTTCCTATGAAATTAAAAATACATATCAGCTCATGTTTTCTAAAACTGTTACTTCATATTTATATATGATTATAGGAAAGCTTAAAAAACATATTTACAAAAGTTTCATAGCCACATGCTAGGATCAATCTACTGCATTTACAATAGTACAGAAGTCATTCCGAACTGTGGACAAAAGGTTAAAGAAAATTCAGGGACTCTGATTTACATCTACTATGCCAACAGTACATGCCACAGCCGGTCTGAGTTACAGAAGAGCTAAGGAAACAAATTACCACTATAAACAAGGTTAAGTCCAACAAAGGGAGTAACTATGTAGTTGAGATTTGAAGTTGAAGATTTTACCAAGACAATGAAATCACTGTGGATACCGTAGACATAAATATATCAGCTAAAAAGGAAACAATGTTTTTTCTGCTAAGATTAGGCTTAAGCACTTCTTAACTGGTGACTCTGCTTAAGCTAAAGTATTTTTAGTAAGAGCCAGAGAATGGCTCTAAAGGTACAGAACTAAACACTTCCCTTAATTTCTCTTACTTTGGTGGAACATGGATACATTTAAAAATAATCAATATTTGGTCAACATTCAACCATATTCCAGATATTCAATTCAACATGATAGGTAAACGTATAGCTTATGTCTACATCCAGAATACAAGGTTATTTACAGGTGGAAGTATCCATCTGTGTTATAAAATCGAATCTGGTCCTATCTATCCATCCATCCATCCATCCATCCATCCATCCATCCATCCATTCATTCATTTATTCATTCACTCACTCACTCATATATCCACTCATTCAACAAGAATCTCCTGAGTACATACCATGCACTGCATGACAGCTGCTATCAACTGTAGCCAACATAAATGTAAAGAAATGGATTGACCAGAAACAGTACAGAAATAATGATCCATGAGTTCATATGAGTGACTGTGGCTGAAACTGGCTGAAGCAATGGTCTAAATCCAGATGATGTCTTGGCTTTTTGGAGGACTGCTCTATGAAGACAAATGTGGTCTAGGTCCACCAAGCCATAAGACCAAATCCAAATGATCAGTTTGGAGGTACTGGTTTCCTTGCACACGCTCTGTGAAAGCAGGGGTAGTCTGTCTACATTATAGGATCATTCTCTATCCTCATTTGCTCATACTTCCTTCCCTCAATCCACTCTAGACACAGTTACTGCCTTGATATTTCTAGAACATGCCAGACACACTCCCACCTTAGGGCATTTGCTCTAGCTGTTTCTGCTGCCTGGAACACCCTGCCTTCAGGCTGTTGTTAAAATTTCAATTTCTCTGGGACCCTGACCCTGACCTCCCTATTTAATACTGTCCCCTAACAATCCATCCCACTTCCTTATCCTGCTCTATTTTCAGTGTCCCTTAGCACTTATTACCTTGTGATATACGATATAAATTATCTATGTATTTTATTTAATTTTTTATTGCCTATCTCCTTGGTGAAAATATAAACTCCAGATGACAGGGATTTTATTTTTATTTTTTTGCGGTATGTGAGCCTCTCACTGTAGTGGCCTCTCCCGTTGCAGAGCACAGGCTCCGGGCGCGCAGGCTCAGCGGCCATGGCTCACGGGCCCAGCCGCTCCGCGGCATGTGGGATCCTCCCGGTTCGGGGCACGAACCTGCGTCCCCTGCATCAGCAGGCGTACTCTCAACCACTACGCCACCAGGGAAGCCCGACAGGGATTTTTAACTATTTCATGCTATGCAGTAGAACCAGGGCAGATACATAGTTACCTCATAAATATGCATTAAATGAAAGAATGGATAAACATATGAATAGAAGAGGACAAGGAAAATCACTTGTCTCTGAGAAAGACTCCCCTTTAATATGAAGCTGGTGGCTTTAGAGAGAGAGGAACAGCTGAAAAAGTGAGCGCCCTTAGTTGGAGTTGATAAATGTATATGTTACATTTCCTCATTGAACTCTGGTTACCTCTCCATCTTAGTCTATACAGAGTTTATGGCAACCACTGTGCAGGCAGTGGTACAACAGCAGAGCCAGCTTCGTATCCTGATTCTTCCATCTACTAGCTGTGTAAACTGGAGCCCCAATCTCCTCATGTGTAATAAGGGAATAAACGTATCTATGGGGCTTCCCTGGTGGCGCAGTGGTTGAGAGTCCGCCTGCCGATGCAGGGGACGCGGGTTCGTGCCCCGGTCTGGGAAGATTCCACATGCCATGGAGCGGCTGGGCCCGTGAGCCATGGCCGCTGAGCCTGCGCGTCCGGAGCCTGTGCTCCGCAACGGGAGAGGCCACAACAGTGAGAGGCCCGCGCACCGCAAAACAAACAAACAAAAAAACCGTATCTATGTTCTTTAGTAATTGGCACATAATAGATTCATTTTTCAAATTTCTTTTAAAAATTTTATAGAATTTTGAAAGGTTACTTTCCATTTACAGTTATTACAAAGATAGATTCTTGATAAATAAAAATTCTCTGCTTTCAATAAGCTCTCAAGTTGTTTGGAAAACAGATACCTAAAGATCTTGACATAACTGAACAGGCTAGGATAAGTTCTGTAATGGTACTATGATATGTGAGTATGGAGGGGATCATGACTTCTTAGAAGAGCAGGAGGAGAATCAACAAAAGGTTTAGCATTTGGGCCGGATCTTGAATAAAGTATTAAGTCAGAATTGATAAAAGAGAACGCATCTTTATTTTATTTTATTTTGCGGTACGCGGGCCTCTCACTGTTGTGGCCTCTCCCGTTGTGGAGCACAGGCTCCGGACGCGCAGGCTCAGCGGCCATGGCTCATGGGCCCAGCCGCTCCGCGGCATGTGGGATCTTCCCGGACCGGGGCACAAATCCGTGTCCCCTGACTCTCAACCACTGCGCCACCAGGGAAGCCCAAGAACGCATCTTTAAAACCAATACATCAGACTAAGTAACTGAAGAGTCAGCTGCCCTGACTTAGATCATACAGTGCTCATAAAATCCCAGCTCCCCTGTGCTGGAAATTGAGACAAAAATGCCTAGCGAACACTCAAAACCTGTATTTACAGTAAGATAAGCTAGAGCGGCCCCTAACAAGACAAATACAATGAGTATTATAACGATTTGAGTAAGGAACACTGATTTTTGGTAAGTGACCAATTTAGAGAATTGGTTACAATATTGAAAAGATGTGTCCATGATCAAGAAATTGACTAATCAATTATAAAATAAACTCAGTGACAAGAGTTCGTAGGTCTCATCCTAAAATCGTGACCCTAACACTATCGACTGTGGAAAGTTTGGCTATTGAGAATAATACTAAACCTGCCTATACATGTGTCAGTAATAAACAAAGCTGACACAGAACAATATAAGTATTAAAATCACAAAAGGAAGTAACATCAGTGGATATTTCAGTACTCTGGCAAAGGAAAAAAGCAAGTGAAATTTAAACACCTAATTCCCCAAACAATTAAAAACTGATCTGTTTGACAAACCTGACGTGCAAACAATTTCAGGATTACATCTAGTGCATAAAGCTGGGTTCTTCTTTCCGTATTTCCTGCATATCCCCAGATTGTATATCCTCATGTTAACACAGGAGGTGCAGGCGTAGGGAAAGGAATGTCTGAACGTTGTTTAAAGCCTTTAACTTAACCTTTTCCCATGCAAAATCTTTTCCTTCTCCTGTGAAAAAAGAACATGAGGAATGATCCCAGTTCACCCTTTCCCCTGGGTGCCTGAGGAGCAGGTGCCAGTGGAAGGTGGAGGCCTGAAGGAGGAAGTCTTGGGAAAACGGGCTGATTCTGTGTGTGGGAAGCTTAGAATAAAAACCCCAGTACCTGAAAGAGTCATGTGACTACAATGTACCCATATAGTCTTTATGGGTGTAAAGAACGAATCCCCATGATGTCTTATAATCAATCATTCACCAACATGGTTCAACTTCATTTTATGTGACTTTACTAGGAGGGCACTCTGGGGCGCCTCCAAAATTTTAATATTATTAAGCAGACTGCTTCTGTCACAGTTCATCTAGGATCTGCAAGGTAGGGTGTTTAGTGCTTTACAAAAAAAAAAATACTATAGTGGTATTCTGTACGTTCTGACTATACGATCCTATTTTATTAAAGGAAACACGGAATCCATCCTGAAGCCTGGCAGGCTTTGTTTTAGGAAATACAGGCAACCTAACTGCTGAATGTGCATACATTTCATTTGACAAACAAAACAAAAACTTCACCTGCGGGTCTGGTCTACACAGGTAACAGACTACTTTACATCTCTTCTTTAGAAAAAAATCATTGCTTAAAAAAATACCAAAAATGTGTCATTCATTTTAATTTGAGAGAATGATTAATCATATCTACAGTGCCAGATGAGAGTAAAGACCAAATCTGTATTTTCTTACTCTCTGGATTCTCCCTGGGTTCAAACGACAAAGTTTGGAGTTGAAAGAAGTGGTTCTGTTCAAAATGCCTTCGGCGCTGGCTAGGCAGGTTCAATCCTGCTTAAGGATCTCTCACAGATCACCTAATTCACTTACCACAGTCAATGTTCCAAGATTTTCTCCTGACTATGTACCTCAAAATACCCACTTAGGGGGCTTCCCTGGTGGCGCAGTGGTTGAGAGTCCGCCTGCCGATGCAGGGGACACGGGTTCGTACCACGGTCCGGGAAGATCCCACATGCTGCGGAGCGGCTGGGCCCGTGAGCCATGGCCGCTGAGCCTGCGCATCCAGAGCCTGTGCCCCGCAACGGGAGAGGCCACAACACTGAGAGGCCCGCGTACCACAAAAACAACAACAACAACAACAACAACAGAAAACCCACTTATACTTTTTGCCTAAAAAGAGGCATCACTCAATGCCTATTTTATTGTGAAAAGTCTCCATGTCTATACCTACCCTTTCTCAAAGGAATGAGTATCATTCCTCTTTTCTAAATGTAAATCTTCCCCTTCACCATTGAATTTTACTCATTATTCCTTTTTTTTTCCCCTCTAGAATATTCAGTCCCTTACCATCAATGCTTTTCTTCTATTCTGCTTTGACCATGCTTCTGCCCTATCCTAGAAAGACCTTCTCTTGGGACTTCCCTGATGGCGCAGTGGTTAAGAATCTGCCTGCCTATGCAGGGGGCATGGGTTCGAGCCCTGGTCCAGGACGATCCCACATACTGCAAAGCAATAAAGCCCGTGCACCACAACTACTGAGCCTGCGCTCTAGAGCCTGTGAGCCACAACTACTGAAGCCCGCCTGCCTAGAACCCGTGTTCCACAGGAGAAGCCACCACAATGAGAAGCCCGTGCACCTCAACGAAGAGTAGCCCCCGCTCACTGCAACTAGAGAACGCCCGCACACAGCAACGAAGACCCAGTGCAGCCAGTAAATAAATTAATTTTAAAAAATAAATTAATAAAAAAAATCTTCTCTTGAACTTGCTGCCTCATTTACTGTAAGAGCTGGAGTTTGTAAACAGTGATCTCTAGTTACTAACTGCATTTCCGTATCACACATACTTTCCTCAGTCTCCTCCATCTGACTCCGTATACCACAATCTACTCAAATGGCAGTGGTTATAGGTTGAATTACGCCTTTCAAAAGACAGACTGAAGTCCTAAGCCCTGTTACCTGTGAATGTGACCTTATTTGGAAACAGGGTTTTTGCAGATGCAATCAATTTAAGATGAAGTTAAACTGGATTCGTGTGAGCCCCAATCCAATGATTGGTGTCCTTGTAAGAAGAGGAAATGTGGACCCAGAAACACAGAAACACACAGAGAAGAATGCATGTGATGACAGAGGCAGAGAGCAGGATGGTCCATGTATAAGCCAAGAAATGCCATGGAACAAACTCCCTCAGAGCTCTCCAGAAGGAATCAATCATGCTGGCCTCTTGATCTCAGACCTCCAGGCTCCAGAACTGCAAGAGAATAAATTTCGATTGTTTTAAACCACCCAAGTTGTGGTTATTTGTTAAAGTAGCTCCAGGAAATTAATACATCATCTAATTCTAATGGTCTAAGTGGTGGTATGTATATCTATCTCTTTATAATGAAATCATACACACACACACACAAGTTTGGGCACTTATCAACATAGCAGTGGTCATTGAAACTATGAAAATGGATTCTCCAACAAGAAAGAGATTACAGAGAGAATAGGATTCTATAGTATGTGCCTTGGGGAATAACTATTATCTGAGAGAAGTGAATTTAGCCTGTATGCCCAGAGTTTCTGATTCAGAATATCTGGCATGTGCCCCCAAATTTGCATTTCTAACAAGCTCCCACGTGATGCTAATGCTACTGGTGTGAGGACCACATTCTGAGAACCACTGTTTCAGAGCAACAGAAAAAGATAAAATGAAGTGAGAAGTAGTAAAAGAAATATGAGAAGAAACGGGGCCGTATAACGTGATGAGGGTAGGAATGTAAAAGAAATCAGTAGAGTTCTATGTAATGCAGAAAGAACAAAAACCCATCAAAGGACTGAAATTTCCAGTCCTTTTGGAGGAAGATTCTGGGTGACTGGCTGGGCTCCTTGCCTGGTGGAACTGCTAGTTTATAGTTACCTCACTCATTCCCATAATAGGAGGGGACGGCACAAAATGTGTAAACGTATTATATATATGTACATATGTCTTCTCTATTGCTACTTCACTAAATCAAGTGCTTATCCAATCATGCTTGCTTTAGTGTAAAAGGCTCATGACCACATTCCCTGATTCCAGTCTTTCCCTGCCTGATTCTCCAATCCATTCAGCAAAGATTTTCCAGGTTATTCTTTCCCTAAAATTCTACATCCATTGTGTTGCTCTGTTTCCTGAAATTGTCCGTCACTGTTCATTTTCTACAGGAATGCTATATCCCCTCATCTCACTATTCCTTACTTCTCTGCTACTAAGCTTCCCCCCAAGCAAGATGATCTTGCTGTGCTGTTTTTCTACTGTTACTCCTGGTTCCCATCTGAAATGCCTTCACCACTTTAATTTTCAAGACCACTCAAGTCTTTGCCAACTCAAAGTAGTTCATTTCTAAGTTGAACCCCAGTAGAACCAATTATACGTATCAGCTTTTTTACATCTATTTAAATAGAATGAGTTAACTCATTCAACAAACACTAATTGATAACTACTCATGGGCCAAGGACTGCCCTATATATATTGTGGTTGTATCAGTGAATCAGTGTTTATGGTTCTTTTCTAATGGAGAGTAAGGCAAGTAAAGAGGCAATGAAAACCCGGTGTGGTAAGTGTTGATAGGAGAGGAACAGGTGCTAACTATAAGTCCTGATAGCCAATCTGAGACCTAGAAGATGAAAGTGAGCCAGGAGAAAGGGAATGGGTAGAGAACATCCCTGTAGAAGGAAACATGCACTTAAAGACTCAGAGTTGGGAGATAACATGGCTTATTTGAGAAACTTATTTGAGAAATATTTCATGTGAAAGCAACAAGTAGTCTTAGTTAGAATACAGGCTGCAGGAGGAGAGGAACCATACCCCTTATACTCACCAATGTACACTTAGCCCCTGATACTATGCATAATAAATAGTTTGGAATAAATGGAGACAGGAGGACTCTTTCTCCACTGAATTAAGAGGGAAGGAGAGGATGGTGTAGATAAAGGTTAAGATTATTGGCTTAATGGCAGTACACTAAAGTCGTTCTCATCTTCAATTTACTCTGATAACAAGAAAGTGTGGTACTGGCTAAGATGAGGGAAGTAGTGAGGTCAGAGATTTGAGTAAGTACAGAAGTTTTGAAATAGCTCTTAGGGAAGATGGAAGAAATAATTGATTAGAGAAATGCAGAAAAATTGCAAGGAACTGTTGATTGTCTCGTTAGGGTTTAGTGACTATGAATTAATGATAGCACTATTCTAGTAACTTTTTTTCCTTCAGCAATTCTCAGCAGTCTAGGTATAAGCACAGAAAGTGTAAGAAGTTAGATTAAATCACTTTTGAAATTAATCTTTTGTGTGCATTGATCTTCTCTCTTCAACTAAATCATAAGATCCTAGAAAGTAGGGGTTGCATAAAATAGATCATCTTGTGCACACTGCTGGCATACAGTAATTGTTGAATAAATATTTACAGGATGAATTAATGATTGAATTGTTCAAAGACCAAATGATCACATGGCATAGGTATACTTTTAAGTGTCAAGCATCTCACATTAACAGATGTGTATACTTTAGCAGACTGCTTTAGCTCAAGAAAAAAAAGTGACCAGAATAACTCATACTGAGCATTTTAATGTGCCAACTACTGCCTCGTGTGCTTGGGAATTAATGAAGTGTCTATTGTATCTAAAGAAACAATAGAGATTACCAGTGAGAAATGTATTTACTCTTTATTAAATCTAAGAATGATCAGCAGTTCCTTGCCTGCATCCTTACAAAGGAAGTAACCTGCTCTGACCACAGCTGACTGCTCACGGGACAGTATGACAAAGTGTGATCAGATGTTCTCTTACTGGTTTACCGTCTATTTTATTGTACTTGAAATGGAATATCCTCCAAGCTTCCAGCATTTAAAAGTGATAGGCGCTGCCTTTACCTATCAACCACGTCTGCCTGAATGTTTTTTCCTAAGTTGACTCTAGTTGCCAATGTAAACCAAAGTCATTAATATCGACCCTGAATACAGTCCAGGCTGTTTGGAGGCATCTAGATCCCAACACATAAAGTTATCAAAAGTAACAGATTATTTGAGAGAGATAAAAATCAACTCATAGTTTGAAGTCTTGATAGGAATGTTCCAATTGGCAGGGTTGCTGCTGGGGAAATCAGAGCAGAAAGTCTGAAGGGTAATTGGATGGGTCTTGATAAATTTCCATCCACAAAGGCTGTTATCCAGTAACACCTCTTCGGCAAAGTCCTCCCTAATACCCATCTTTTAAATTAAAAGTAATGTGTCCGTGACCACATTTAATGCTATTTCTCTCTCTCACTTTTAATGAGACATCATTTTCTATATTAAATGAGTTACTTATAGGAAGGGTTGATATTGAAAACATTTAATAGCTTGTATAGCATGGACACCAACCAATCAGAACAGGCGCCTGCCATAAACCACTACTGTGGTATGCAGCACCTAACTGTCAGCTCTGTTCTGGAAAAGTTTAATGTCCCCCATGTTGGACAGTTAGCACTTTGAATGTAGAGGGAATAATAACTCTTTTTTTAAAAATGTATTCATTTCATTTTTGCCTGTGTTGGGTCTTCATTGCTGCGCGTGGGCTTTCTCTAGTTGCGGTGAGCGGGGGCTACTGTTCGTTGCCGTGTGCAGGCTTCTCATTACACTAGCTTCTCTTCTTGCAGAGCACAGGCTCTAGGCGCCTGGGCTTCAGTAGTTGCGGCACGTGGGCTCAGTAGTTGTGGCTCATGGGCTCCAGAGCGCAGGCTCAGTAGTTGTGGCACACGGGCTTAGCTGCTCCGCGTTATGTGGGATCTTCCCGGACCAGGCTCGAACCCGTGTCCCCTGCATTGGCAGGCGGATTCTTAACCACTGCGCCACCAGGGAAGCCCAATAACTCTTTTATTTATGATCCCCAGGAGCATTATGAACAAAGTCGATACTCCAAAACTGATTTTTAAAATGAATGAGTCAAATAAAAATCACTGAATCCTTTTTCCATAAGTATACTTTAATGAACTGTGAAGGAAAGGGCTCAGGCTGGTAAAATAATGTGGTGAGTTACTTCATTCATTCTTTAAAACACATTTAAGTTCCAGGCTATATTAGTTTTCTATGGCTGTTGGAACAAAGTTACACAAAACTGGGTGACTTAAACAACAAAAATTATTGTCTGACAATTCTGGAGGCTAGAAGTCCAGATCAAGGCATCTGGTTCTGCCTGAGGGCTGGAGGAAAATCTGTTCCATGCCTCTCTCCTAGATTCTGGTGTTTGGCTGACAATCTTCGGCATTCCTTGGCTTATAGAGGCAACACCCCCATCTCTGCTTTCATCTTCACGTGACATTCTCCCTGTGTATGTGTCTGTCTCTGTATCCAACTTTCTTCGTTTTATAAGGATACCAGTTATATTGGATTAAGGCCCACCAAAATGATCTCATCTTAACCTGGATCATCAGCAAATTTCCTACTTTCAATTAAGGTCACATTCACAGGTACTGGGAGTTAAGACCTCAACATCTTTTGGGGGGACACAATTCAACTCATGACACTGCCGCTGGGAAAGATTACTATGAAGAGGACACAATTCTTGTCCTTGAGGAGCTCACAGACCACAGTGAAGGAAACGAGAAGTAAACAGAACACAAGCAAATGCTTTCAAGAAAAGGCAGATAGCGGAGTCAGAGAAAACTTCTTGGAGATAGTGACAACTGAGCTGAGCCCTGCTGAATGGCTAGAAGAAAGACAGTTAGGTACTCTAAGCAGAGTGAGGGAGTAGCTTGTAGATAGGTGATATGGCCTTGATCATTATAGTCAAAGGAGTGAATGGGGTTAGGAGGAAATACTGAGAATGGAAGCTGGAGAAACAGAGGCTCGTGAAGGTCCCGAGGTGCTCTGTTAAGGAGTTTGGATCTTGTATTAGTGGCAATGGGTAGCCTTTGAAGAGTTTTAAGCAGGGGCATGACATGATAAGATTTGGTCCACACCAGTTTTCCTCATTAGTGTTTGCTGCTGTTTTAAAAATACATGAAATTATATTCTGTGAGGGATGATGTTCTATATTTTGTGATAAAGCATAATTTTTTCCTTCCCACATTTTTGTCTTTTCTTCACTATATCCAGTTATCACTCATTAAAACTCACTTGGGGGGCTTCCCTGGTGGCATAGTGGTTGAGAGTCTGCCTGCTGATGCAGGGGACACGGGTTCGTGCCCCGGTCCGGGAAGATCCCACATGCCGCAGAGTGGCTGGGCCCGTGAGCCATGGCCGCTGGGCCTGCGCGTCTGGAGCCTGTGCTCTGCAACGGGAGAGGCCACAACAGTGAGAGGCCCACATACCGCAAAAAAAAAACAAAAAAACCCCAAAAAACCCACAAAACTCACTTGGGGAAACTTTTTATCTCTCAATCCCATGTTCATGATTTAGTTTGAAATATTAGCTTTTCCTGGCTTCTCCCCCTCCCCCGTTCTGTTTGTCATAGCTTACCCATAAAAACCAAACTTCAAAAGATACAATATAACATCAACAGGCATTTGTAATCTGCTAAGAATCTAAACAGCTAACCCCAAATTCATAAATTCATTTATAAGCTTGTTTTAATCCACCAAAGATTTCAAATGGGCATTTTCAGCAGATGTCTGACTTCACTACTTCACTTAATCATCCTTATGGGGGCTCTTTGTAAAAGAGATAATTGGAAAATCTGGATTCATCTTAGGTCCTAGGAAAGAGTGAGAGTTATGTAATTGAAATAATTACACAAGTACCTATTTTGCAAGGACATTTTGCTCACTATGAAACAATGAAGGACTTACACACTATGGCTCAGATGTATGAAGTGGCTAACCAATATTTCCAGTATTTGTTGTATGATTTCAGATACGCCAAAGAAGATGTTTGAAACTATTGAGTAACAGAGGCTCCTTTATTACATTATGTATGACAAGTGCTAGTATCTTCAATTATACAACAATTGAACTAAAGCACTTTTGCTTTGCCATAAAAACTGTTTCATTGGGACTAAAAATCTTTTCTATCGGTTGTTAATTTTTACAACGAATTATTCTATGTTGCATATCTAGTTGCACAAAGCAAACAGCATGCGCCTTTGGCTTTAATTTTATACTTTCACCTAAATAGGTTTAATTTTTCACAAAGAAATCCTGGTATAGATTTGAATCTCCTTAAGGATTGCTTAACAAATCTGAGAAAGAACAAAGCAGGAAGCATCACATGTCCTGACTGCAAGCTATAAAGGTATAGTAATTAAAACAGTATGGCACTGGCATAAAGAGAGACAAACAGATCAATGGAACAGAACTGAGAGCCCAGAAATAAACACAAGCATATATAGTTAACTAATTTGACAAGGAATCCAAGACTACTCGATGGAGAAAAATCAGTCTCTTCAATAAAAGGTGCTGGGAAAATTGGATATCCACATGCAAAAGAGTAAAAGTAGATTGCTATTTTACACCACTCATAAAAATTAACTTGAAATTGATTAAATATTTAAATGTAAGACCCCAAACCATGAAACTCCTAGAAAAAATTTAGGAAAAAAACCCTCCTTGATATGGGTCTTGGCAATTAAATTTTGGATATGACACCTAAAGCATATGTAACAAAATAAAAAATGAACAAGTGGGATTACATCAAACTAAAAATCTTCTGCATGGCAAAAGAAACAATCCGCAAAGTGAAAAGATAACCTACAGGATAGAAAAAAATTTGCAAACCATATATCTGATAAGGAGCTAATATCTAAAATATATAAAGAACTCATACAACTCAATAGCAAAAACAAAATAAAATAAAACAAAAAGACAAAACAAACAAAAAAAGACCCCCCCAAACAACAAACCTACAAAAAATAATCCAATTAAAAAACAGGCAGGGCTTCCCTGGTGGCACAGTGGTTGAGAGGCCACCTGCCGATGCAGGGGACATGGGTTCGTGCCCTGGTCCGGGAAGATCCCACATGCCGTGGAGCGGCTAGGCCTGTGAGCCATGGCCATTGAGCCTGTGAGTCCGGAGCCCGCGCTCCGCAACGAGAGAGGCCACAACAGTGAGAGGCCTGCGTACAACAAAAAAAAAAAAAAAAAAAAAAAAGATGCTCATATTACTAGTCATTAGGGAAATGCAAATCAAAACCACAATGAGATATATGAGATATCACCTCATACCTCTTAGAAAAGCCACCAACAAAAAGATAAGAGATAAATGCTGGCGAGGATGTGAAGAAAAGGGAAACTTTGCACATGCTTGATGGAATTGTAAACTGGTATAGCCACTGTGGAAAACAGCATAAAGGATTCTCAAAAAATTAAAAGTAGAACTATCATATGATCCAGCAATTCCACTTCTGGGGATATACCTGAAGAAAACAAAAACACTAACTGGAAAAGATACATGCACCCCCATGTTTGTAGCAGCATTATTTACAAGAGCCAAGAAACAACCTAAGTGTCTGTGACAGATGAATAGATAAAGAAGTTGTGATATATATATACACAATGGAATATTTTTCAGCCATAAAAAAATGAGGAAATTCTGCCATTTGTGACAACATGGATGGACCTTGAGGGAATTATGCCGAGCGAAGTAAATCAGAGAGAGAAAGACAGATACTGTATGATCTTACTTAAATGTGGAAACTAAGAACAACAAAAACAACAACAAACTCACAGAAAATCAGAGCAGATTTGTGGTTACCAGAGGTGGGGCTTAGGGGGAGGAGGAATTGGAAGAAGGTGGTCAAAAGGTACAAACTTCCAGTTAGATAAGTAAGTGCTGGGGATGTAATCATGTACATCATGTATCATGTACAGCATGATATCATGCACAGCAGTTATCATGTACAGCATGATAACTACAGGTAACATTGCTCTATGATACCCAGGAAAGTTATTAAGAGAGTAAACCCTAAAAGTTTTCATCACAAGGAAAACATTTTTTTCTTTTTCTTTTTATTGTGCCTATAAGAAATGATGGATGCTAACTAAACTTATTGAGGTAATCATTTCACAGTATATATAAATCAAACTGTTATGCTGTATACCTTAAACTTGTATATGTCAATTATATCTCAATAAAACTGGAAAAAAAGATATGCCATAATTTACATGACAAAATAATAAATGGACCTTTGGAACAAGTCACTTACTCTCAATAGGTCTATTCCCTAATATATAAGATGGATATAATAATATATGCCATGACCACTGTGTGCCTACTGGCATTAACCTTGGTTCTGTCATTTAGAATCTGTGTGACTTTGTAAAAAGTTGTTTAGCTTCTCTCAGCATCAGTTTTATCAGGAGGATAATAGTTACCTCATAATATCACAGCAAGAATTGATTATGATAATGTATGAGAAGGAACCGCACAGTGTTAAGTAGTGGTATTCAAAGAATATCCATTCCTTTGCCTTCCTTCTCCAGATTGTAATGAGAGTCAAATGTGATAATAACTCTTTATAAACTGTAAATCGCTTGTATTTATATAAACTTTAGGTATTATTAATGTATAAAGTATGATAAAATACTAGAATATAAAGTGAGTTATCAGACACACAACTGTGAGATCATTTATTTCCCAAACTCTCTTAAAATGCTGTTATTCATAATGACAATTGGTTTATCCCGTGTAAGACAGTGAGATTAAATACAGATCTGGGTTCAATCCCTTCCTCATATCATCTTCTTAGTGAATCATCTCCAGTCACTCTACACTTTGCTTAAGTTGTGAGTTCCTTAACTTGTTCTACATGTACATGATATAAAATTTAATTAATGATGTCTATACATTTGCAATTGTGCTGGCATTGGCAACACAATTCCAAATGTTCAGAAACTATGAATATATATCAATAATTGCCACAACTAGCACATATCTTTCAGAGATATGTGTTCAGCAATTTTGGGATATGAGTCTATTTCAGACAGCTGTGGGTAGATGGAGATTTAATGAGGATTTGGTTTAATCACTGCTCTAGAACATTCCTCACTCTCCAAAAGATCACCAAAGACTTTTTATAAGTATATTGGAGAAGATTAAAGAAACAGCTTCACAATAATACCTACGACACAACAGGTAATGCAGTAAAAGCTTTAAGTGTTTTAAGAGAAATAGAAGAAAGAAAAATATTTTTTAAAAAGCTTGACAAAGGAAGTCAGGTGAATTCATACTATACTACCAAAATTAAATTTGAATGATGGTTCCGTCTTCCAGCATGAAGTTTACACTCTCGGTAGGACAAAACGAGGGGGAATATAGGGCTTCCCTGATGGCGCAGTGGTTGAGAGTCCGCCTGCCGATGCAGGGGACACGGGTTTGTGACCCGGTCCGGGAAGATCCCACATGCCGCTGAGAGGCTGGGCCCGTTAGCCATGGCCGCTGAGCCTGCGCGTCTGGTGCCTGTGCCCCGCAACGAGAGAGGCCACAACAGTGAGAGGCCCACGTACCGCAAAAAAACAAAAACAAACAAACAAGCAAGGAGTAATACAGATTTAAGATGAATGGAGATCCATTCAAATAAGAGGTCCTAGGATGGACAGGTTATTATTAAGGTATATTTCTCTCCCTTTTTAATTTTTGTGCAGCCACATCTAGTGGTCCTGTCTTAATAGACAGTTTTTCTGCCTAAAGTGGGAATCAATCAGGCAGTACCCAAATGACTTCTCTTTTTGATATTCTGTGCCCAGAAAATACTGGATATTTAATATATATTTGACTAAATGAATAAACATTCATAACTGTCAATTTCTAATTAAACAAGTTGTCTTAAAAGATGTCTGATTCTTTTACCCCTTAACTATAGTTTTTTATATCTTAATTCATGTTACTAGGACACATGCTGTATCCTATTGGCCCTGATTTGGGAATTTTGTGGTAAAATATGCCTAGAAGATCAGAAATGTTAAGATATAAGCACTGCTTATTAAGATTGTGAGAAGTATGTCCATCTGCATCATGGTGATCTTTCCATTTTATTTCAATATCTCCTTCTACATTTGTCACGATATTTTGGTATTACAGAGGCAAAAAAAGACAAAAGCGATGATTCTAGAGGTGACAGTATAAAAGTATATCTATAAAAATATTAACTAAAGCTCCCAAGTCTCTCATCCTAAAAGGAGCATACTGGGTACTTCTTATTCTGTCATTTATATAGTATATTTTTCTTTCTGATCTATTCTGTTTTGGGGCTGTATAACTTGAAGGACTAATTTAGCAATGAAATCTAAGCTGCCTACTAGTTTCACCAAGAATGCATTTTCATTTCATTCCTACAGGGGTCAGCAGTTAGCAGCTAAAGTGGAGGGTCCTTGGGTGGGTGACCAAGTCAACTGTGCTCTCCAGTTGGACACTAAACAGAGCAGCATCTTAAAAGACTACTCCTTTCAGAAAATGAATATTGAATAAGATAAATTTGTGAGGAATGATAATGATATTTGTATTTATTATTTACTTTATGCCAGGCACTATGGTAAGCATATTTCATATGCTATGAATATATCATTTAACCTCATTAAAAAAAGAAAAGAAGAATGAGGAAGGTATTATACCATTTTTTCAAATGAGAAAATAAAGATTAAAGAGGTCAAGTAATTTTCTCGAGGTCAGAAATTTAATAACCAGGGGACCAGGACATGAACCCAAGACTGTGGCAGCAAAGCCTTTGCTCTTAACTACTGTTCTAGTCTGCCTACCAGCCTGTGCATCGTGTTCCACTTTGGCAAACTCTAAAACGTTCTACATATACTCACCACTCTTAGCAAGTGTAGCGATAAATCTAAAGAGAAAGGTATGAAAATACTCATCTTTCTCACACTGGACATTAGCTGAGGCTCAGTTTTAACTGTAACGTTCGTTGTTAAATTTTTAACTTATTTAAAGATTTCAGGCAATGACATCAATGATTACGACCACTGACATTTATTTCGTGTGAAGCAATCTGTGACGTGCATTTCAATAGAACTGAAAGTTGATGTGCTAGGAAAAGTCCTAACTCCTTTCTTAAATACTGCACCAAGTGAAATATGCCGACATAAATTTCAAAATAATGTATTTTTCATTTGGCATGAATACTAAAATGAGAGAAATCAAAATACCTATTGACTTAGTATAAACACTTGAATGTTATTGTTAATTATATACTGTGTCTTTGTACTTAGTGGTTACGGAAGTCTTGATTCAATCAATTAATTTTAATGTGTAACTGGGTATACAGTTCTTACATTATCAAGTCGTGTACTTGATCACATTAAAAATTGACTTTAAATTCCAAGTAATTACTTTCAAATTATTGCTAATCATAAAACTGTGTAATCTTCTTCTTGTTCCTGTCTTATATTCTTTCACTATTTTATTTACTTTGAAAAGCATGAAGAATATTTATGGTCACTGTAACAAAAAGTAAAACAAGGTGAGTGAACCTAAAAAATGTTGTTTGATTTTGGTAATATTCATTTAAATATGCATTTAGAGAATACAGTAAGCCAATGAAAACAATTTTTCTCTTCTCCCTCTTTGAGAAGATTCTTTACTGTCATTTAGCATTTTCAGTCATTTGAATCAGTGATATCTCAGGATATTTTCCAGGGCTAGGACAAGGCTTTGTGTCTAGGAATAAAAACAATTTGATTCTAAACTGTTGAGAGAGTGAGAAAAAAACCTCAGTCCTTCAGTGACAGCAGAGCGCATTACCAAATGAGGCGATGAATGTGGTCAAATACATTTGGATGTGCTCTATGAATGCAAGAGATAGTTATTAAAACCTTGACACTAAAAAATACTGCCAACCATTAGCATTAATGTTTCTGTTTGTCAAATAAAGTGCATGTCCATAGCACATATGGTTTAACTGAAAACAAGTAAAATATAACACGGATTGTATTTTCACCAAATGTTTCAATTAATTGGATTTTGGAGCAGTAATTTGCTGGATGGAACTTATTCCTTATGCTGATTAAAGTCTAAGGATAAGATATTTTCTGTAAGACTTATAAAAAAACAATAAAACATATTGTTTAGCTTTTAAATGGACAGTTCACTTGCTTTTCAGGGCTAACAAAATCTGCTAAGGGTATTTTTTGAAGGTGATTAACTTGCATCTAAGAATAAATAATTTCCCCAATATAGTAGCTGCCATCAAACAATTTAGTTATTGTTGCTCTGTTCTCAGCCATTTGCAAATATCCTCATGTAGTCCAGGCCATTGCGCAATAGTTGTAAAAGAGCAGAAATATAGACTCATTTTTTCCCAAGAAACGTACAGAGTAGGAGAAAAACAGGGAGTCAAACTAATCTTAGGTTCCTGTTTTCTCTGGAAAACTTTGTGAGACTTCCAATATCACTAACCTTGACTGCCACTGAGTCATTCAATGGCTGCACTTTGTGGCATTTATATACTGCATGGAGGCATGACTACTGGAAGCTTTGGAATACAGTTGGCCAACGCACTTGAGATTCACCCCCGGCCTATCAAGGAGATTATGTAGCTGTGGTTTGTCTCAGTTTCTGTCAAAATAGTAAGTGTCTCCAAACAGGGCCTGTGGTTAGGTTGAAGGGGAGAATAGTAAATTTAAAATTACTCTCAGTAAAACATTACATAGGAACAAAGGGTTAGGAAGGCAGGATCAGCCAGAAAAGTTAAACAGAAAAGACGTTGAGTGTCTTGCTTCATTTGGCCCATTGACCTATATAATCAAAGAATCTTATCATTGAAAGGGACCGTGGAGTTAAATTAATCCAACCTCCGCTTTGGGTTTACGCATGTGGTTGTGTAAGCCAGTGGTCCCCAACCCTTTTGGCACCAGGGACTGGTTTCATGGAAGACAATTTTTCCATGGACGGGGGGTCGGGAGGGAGACGGTTCAGGCGATAATGTGAGTGATGGGGAGCAATGGGGAGCGGCAGATGAAGCTTTGCTTGCTCGCCTGCCGCTCACCTCCTGCTGTGCGGCCTGGTTCCTAACAAGCTGTGGACTGCTGCCAGTCTGTGGCCCAGGGGTTGGGGCCCCATGGTCTAAGCCTTTCCTTGAATACTCTGTAACCAAGATGGAACCATTAAAACTTTTTGCTATGTGAATCAAACAGCGGTAATGCTACAGCTTCTACCTATTCATTCCAGTTCTGTCTTCTGAAGGAAAGGAGAGTAAAAGTTGGATCACCCATGAATATGGATAATGGCCCTTCAAACAGTGGAACTAACTTAGAAGGGATTCTCCAAGTCATCTGTTCTTTCTCCTTAATTTTACAATTAGGTAAACCAAGACTTCTAAAAATGAAGTGATTTTCAGAGTCACAAAACTGTTTAATTATAAAACCTGAAATAGAAGCCAGGCTGGGTTACTCCAAAAGCAGGAGTTTTGAAGCCAGCTGTCACAGCCACCCTTGTCTTCTTTGTTCTGAGCTAAGCAAACCAGTTTCTTCTGATTTTTATCTTGAGGCATGGCTTCTAGACTACAGAGTATTCTGGATATCTTCCAGTTCCTACTATGGGCTAGAGACTGCGCTTCACAATGAGGACAAGTACCTAATATTGAGGAACTGATAGATAATCAAATGATTCTAGAGTGGAAGATAATAAAAAAATTAACTGTGACACAAGGTATGAAGTAATATGTCTAAGTAGTACATCTAAATTTCTACTGGGAACATGGATGTCAGAATGATTGCAGACTGTTACTGAAGTGCTATTTCAGCGAAAAGAGCTAATGTAATCTCTTCAACAGCAGCAATAGTATAGTAGAAGTCTCCTTACTTTAGTTAAGGACTTGACGAATTAACCAAAACCCATCATTCTATTGACTGGACCAGGGCATGCTAGATGTTTATGGTTAGGAAGCTACTCTTGAACGTACCTTCACAGTGTTCCTCACAAAGTAGAGCTGTACACTTACCAAGTAGAGTTGTATACCGACCTAGTAGAGTTGTCTACAGTAAGTCCCCTACATACAAATGAGTTCTGTTCTGAGAGCTTGTTCATAAGTCCAATTTGTTCATAAGGCCAACAAAGTTAGCCTAGGTACCCAACTAATGCAATCAGCTATATAGCACTGTACTGTAATAGGTTTATAATACTTTTCGCACAAATAATACATAAAGAACAAACAAACACACAAAATAAAAAACACATTTTTAATCTTACAGTACAGTACCTTGAAAAGTACGGTAGAACCAGCTACATCACTGCTGCTTTTACACTTGCTCCCAAACAGCCTGGGCTTGAAATAAAAATACTGTACTACTGTACTCTATTCAGTACTGTAAAGTACACAAAAACACAACCACTTGCAGAGGATGCACACACGTGACAATGTACGTCAGACACGCGAACTAATTTACGTGATCGGACATGCGAACGCCCGTTGGCATCTTTGAAAGTTCGCAACTTGAAGGTTCGTATGTAGGGGACTTACTTACCGAGATTCATCTGAGTTTGTTACCAAGCTCATTTACCTCCCTTTTACTTGTTAATCACGTCACTTGTTGCTGTAATTATGTAATTTGATTAACTATTCTGTGAATTGATGAAATACCAGTCTGCAAGAGTTGTTTCTATAAAATGTAAGGTGATGGTTTTGGAAAACTCAAAAGCAGGTTGTTTTTACAAATGCTATCAAATTAATGTGGGCAAAGCAACTGTAAAAGATTGAGAAATCCCCCCACAAAGTCTAGAAGTATTTTGACACTTAGATTATATCCCCAATGTCTTTGATTATTGGTATATTTTATACATGAAGAAAGGTGGGTTGTTTCCCTTCTACAAAATTGTTCTGACTATTCTAAGTCCTCTGCTATGTGACTAACTGAACTGATGACAGAGAGCCTGTATTTCAGAGAATTATTTTCTTTAATAATTTCTTAAAACATAATACTTCTGTTGCATAGTTTGCATCATATTTATTGTCCTTTTATCAGATGTGATTGGCAGCAGTGGCATAGAAATTGACCACCACACACACACAAAATGATGGGGATCTCTAAAAATGGGGACCACTTAAAAGAAAAATTGGCCGTTTAATATACATTCATATTTTAAATGAAAATAAAATGTCTAAAGAGTTTTTTCAATAACTGACCAGCCAATGATCTTGCTCCTATTAGATATGTGGGTTCTTGTTGACTGCGTACCATGTGCTAGGCACAGTTCTGAAAGCTTTGCATGCATTATTTTACTTAATCCTTAGACCAACTGTTACTCTAATTTAACAGATTGGGAGTCTTAGAGATGTTTGATAAAGTGCTCACAATCTCACAGCTGATAAATGGGAAAGATGGCTTTCTAATCAGGTCTTGCAAAATACGCAATTACAAAATATACTTTTTCTTTCGCCATCCGATGTAAAGCAACCATATTTTTTGGCATATGTGCACCCTACTCCTGACACAGGCTTCTTTCTCTTCATTTAATTTTGAGGTGAGAAAGGCTGACATTTTCTGTACCATCTATTTCCACCTTCACAGTTTTTATTTCCCATTCTGGAAGGACCCCCTTCCTCTCTTTACCTATTTGAATACATATACTCTCAGATCTAGCTCCTCATTAATTTTTGCGAGAAGTTGTTACAAAGGAGACCAATTCACATTGATTTCCTTCTACTTTTAACTTTTATAGAATAGCATCCAACATGGAATCTTATCTATTCAATCATTCACCTACCTATTCATCCATTCAATAAATATCGAAGTGTCAAGCCATGCTCTAGGTACTCAATAAATACTAAATAGATTGATTTTACAAGAAAAAAATTCAGAAGCAGAGGCTACTATGGTTCCATTCATTCATATTACAATTATTCATGATCACCTAGTATGTGAGGCATGGGCCAAGCAGAATGATTATTAAATGTGACAGCTCTATTAGTGCTTATTAATTTAGCATTTACCATGTGTCAGGCACTGTTCTAAGAACTTTGTATGTATTAATCTTTTTAAAATTGTCACATTACTCTCTGAGATAGATGCGATTATTATCCTCATTTTGTTGATGAGGAAACAGAGGCACAAGAGATCAAGTGAAACCTTCCCAAGGTCATGTAGCAAGAATGTAGTGGAGCCAGATTCATACTCATATAATCTGAATCCAGTGCTTGGAGTCTTAATCAATACACTCTACTGCCTATATAAGCAGAGAGATTCATAGAAGTATTCTGTGCTCAGAAAACATCTAGGAGGATATTCCCTGATGGAAGTAACTTTTTCTACTGGATTTTGAAGGAAGATTAGAAGCTAACCAGGTAAGGGTACCGTCCCAAGGAGAGAAAAAAGAGAGAGAATGGCACTTTGGGGAAACAAGGATGTCAATTTATCATTGTAGAGAATTATAATTTCAAACTGGGAGAAGCAGTGAGAACATCGACCCAACAGATTTTTTTTTATTTTTTTATTTTTTGCGGTACGCGGGCCTCTCACTGCTGTGGCCTCTTCCGCCGCGGCGCGCAGGCTCAGCAGCCATGGCCCATGGGCCCAGCCGCTCCGCGGCACGTGGGATCCTCCCGGACCGGGGCACGAACCCGCGTCCCCTGCATCGGCAGGTGGACCCTCAACCACTGCGCCACCAGGGAAGCCCCGAACCAACAGATTTTAAAGAGAGGCATTTAAAAAAATTTGTAAATAAACATAGCTTTCTCAAATATTAGTCTATTTGAATAATGCATTCATTTAATAAAGCATAGTCTCTCCTATAAGTTCACAGAAGATTATAAACAAATAAAGGAAATGAGCAAGGATAAATTCACAGGGAATTTTAAAGCCACATTACATATAAATGAAACCAGTCACAATTAGAAAGAGGTTCTCTACTACATTTTAAAGTGAAAGTCCATTTATTTTTCCCCTTTTCTAATTATCACTCTAAGGTCAAATATTTGAAGAATGTCTTCTATATTATGTACCTAACCAAAGTGGAGGTTCTAAATCCAAGCTGTCAATAAAAAGAGCAGCAATTCTCATGCAGATCTTTTTATTTCATTTATCCAACTAGCTACTTTTGAATAATATCAATGGAATGACTACCATAGCCCCAGGTGGCCTAGTAGTTCACATGAAGGTTACATTTTCTACCAGAAAGTAGCCTTTAAATTGTCCCTTTAGGTACTGAAAAAAGAATTCCACATTCATTCAGTGGTCACCACCACCTTAAAGGAGAAAATGGACAATTAAGGTAATAACAATAGCAATAATTTATTTAGTGCTTACTATGTGTCAAGCACTGGTCTAAGCACTTTACATACTATATTTCAGCACTTTAAACATGTCATTCATTGGCCTCTGACTTCTATTGTTTCTGATGAGAAGTCATTAATAATTCTTGTCATGATTCTCCTATATGTCAAGTATTTGATTTCTCTGGCTGATTTTATTACCTTATCTTTGGTTTTCTGCAGTGTCTGTGATCTGTTATTACAGTAGTCTATTTTATTTGTTTGTATTTCCTGTTTGGAGTTTACTGAACTTCTTGGATTTCTGTGTTGATGTCTTTTATTAAATTTGCAAAAAATTCTAGCCAATATTTTTCTTTCCTTACTCATTTTCCCTCTTGTTTTATGGAACTCCAGTTGCACATATGTTAAACTGCTTAATACTCAGTGATCTACAGGCCACTGAGCCTCTTTTCCTTTTTTTTTTCAGTCTTTTTTCTCTTTGTTTCAGTCATGTTTAAATCCGTAAGTTCACAATACTACTAGTATTGATAATAATAAAAATGATAGTAATACAACTAATTGGTCACTTTTTGAGGGTGACAGGGAACTAATTCATAACCTTATGAACTTGGGAAATAATAGGAAAGAATTAATCACTTATCCTGACTTTCCTATATTAACTCTATAACTATAATAGATGAGGGGAAGTAATCCTTAATAAAAAATTCCAGATAATAAATGAAAACATACTGGTAGAACTACAATAGTGCCATTCTCACCTCTTAATGAAATAATACAATTAAGAATTAAACACCAGTATTGGCTAACATTAAAAAAGAGTGAAAATTAGTACTACTTGTTTCTTTATAAAAGAGCATACCACCACTTACAGTCTTGTCAAAAGGATCACACATGAGTCTGATTATACCTCTGGATCCAGCTGCCGATTTGTGGGAAATATAGAGGAGAGAGAGAGACATGTTGAACTATATCATGAGTTATTCAAGATGTGTAGACTGGGAAACTCTACAGGTCAAACGGCTTGGGTTCTTCAGCAGATAAACTATAAGGAAAATAAAGTGATGGAGTGGGATTCTGTAAACCCCAGACTTAAAAGACACATAAAGCTAAAAAAAAAAAAAAAAATTGGACAAGACTAAAATAGAGTATCCAGGGGTACATAAAAACAAAGAAATGGATGATATAAAGAACGGGAAGGAAGTGATTACTATAAAAGTCAGGTTAGTGGTTACGTTAGCAAGGAGGAAAAGAGTCGTGATTACAATGGGGCCCATAGAAAGGTTTCTGTTGTCTGGCAGAGTTCTTGCCTTGTTCCAGGTGGTGGTTACAGGATGTTTGCCTTATAATAATTATATAGAAATAATTCAGTAAGCTACACATTTATTTTGTGTGGGGTTTTTCTGTATCTGTGTTTTGTTTCACAATAATATGGTAAAACGGACACACACAATACATTGTTCACTATCCTCTATGTGTGTATGTATTTGTAGAGATTATATACAGGTTAGGAAGGAGGAAGAAAAAAGAAGTGCTTTAAAAGCTGACTTTAGTTTGAACGGGTTGTTTTAGGAGAATATAAAATTTCCTGTTCGGCCAATAATAGCTTTCTGGTTAGAGAAAATTCCTGGGTGGACTTTTAATTTTGTCAAAATTGGTCTCAAG
Organism: Pseudorca crassidens; assembly: GCF_039906515.1. Classification (NCBI taxonomy): domain Eukaryota; kingdom Metazoa; phylum Chordata; class Mammalia; order Artiodactyla; family Delphinidae; genus Pseudorca; species Pseudorca crassidens. Next base: position 61,999,318 of record NC_090304.1, read on the forward strand.
AATGAACTGGTTGGGAGAGGATGAAACCAAAAGAGAGCTACATTTTCTACAAAATAAAAGATCAGGAACTTTAGAATGTTTCCCTTGCAGGTGTAGAGAGAAAGATGTAAGGAGGATTTTTTTCTTGAGAGAGGGTGTGTCGTGGGTTGAATTGTGTCCCCAAGAAGATGTTTAAGCTCTAACCCCAGTATCTGTGACCTTGTTTGGAAATAGGGACTTTGTATGTGACTGGGTTAATATGGGGTCATTAGAGTGGACCCGAATCCAATATAACTGTGTATTTATAAAAAGGGGAAATTTGAACATGGAAACAGTCACATACACAGGGAAGACAGCGTGTGAAGATGAAGGTGGGGTGGGGTGATATATCTCTAAGCCAAGGAATGCCAAAGATTGCCAGCAAACTACTAGAATCTAAGAGAGAGGCATGGACCAGATTCTCCCTCACAGCCCTCAGAAGTAATCAACCCCACTGAGTGACACCTTGGTCTTAAACCAGCCTCCAGGACTGAGAAACAATAAACTTCGGTTAAGTCTCCCAGTTTGCGGTACTTTGTTACAGCAGCCCTGGTAAACAAATACAGGGAAAGAACAGGCTAGGGCAAAATGAGGGCAAATCCTGGACTTAAGGGAAAGGTACCAGGGAGAAATTCCCTGTGGTGAGATTGTTGAAGAACTTTGAGACTAGAGGTGGCCGGGAAACAATTTGCAGCCTACAACACACAGGCTGAGGGCTTGAAGGCTGACTGAGATACCAAAGGAAAGGGTGCTTCCAGAGGGCAGAGAAGTTTGTGACACAAAGGTTATAAATCTAGACATCTATTGAGGATAGCACGTGCTTAGGTGCTATGTATATTTATTAATATATACGTGAGGAACAACTGCGTTTATACAGATAAGCTATGTGTGTGTGTTACCGAAGAAGTATATATCTACGTATATTAAACCTATAATAAACCTATTTTTTATTTGCTTATCTCTTTGCATATTAACATGTATACAGAGAGCACATGAAGATGTACATGTCTCAGTGTGAGAAAGAGAAAAAGTCCTCTTCATTCAGAGGCTTCTATCCCTCACAGCCGGAAATAAAACAAGCTGAAAGGCAACTAAAAAGACGAAATCACTGTCAAGGACAGGCACACAAGGAAAGCGGTTTTATTTTTAATGTTTTGAAGTCACGAGAGTTATTTCTGCCACTGTACTTCTTGGCTATTTTCCTTTTCTTCATTTCCAGTATTTGTCTTTCATGCCTTGTGGGCAAGGACGTTCGTATCGCTATCTGCATAGCACCACCCCTCCCCCCCAAAACGTCTCCCATTTCAACCCTCTCTGGGCAGCTTCTCTGCATATAAAGACCATAAATTATAACTGTTGTCATTAAGTGACTGTGTGGGCAGCTCTGCTGGTTACATTTTCAAAGCTTTAATGTACTAGAGCCAATTACAAGGGCAATTAGAGGGTGACTTCTCACAATGGGTACCACTTCCAGGGTCCCTAATGTCAAGAATGGAACCTCCGCGCTTTCTTTGGAAATCAGTAGGCTCTGGGTAGCTTGTTGTTATGAATCAGCAAATGGGTACTGAGAATCACTTGACCAACAGAGAGAGGGACCAAAAGAGATGAGTATTTATTTAATTCTAGAACACAAATTATAAGAGCTGCCATTTGTGGAACGTCTACTGTGTGCTAGCCCCTTTACATCTGCTATTCCCTGACTTAAAGTGGAAAACCACACTCTGACGTTGGTATTATTATTCTCAACTTACAGCAAAGGTGGCTGAGACTCAGAAAATCACTGTGTTTATGGACATCTACTAACAAGAATCATATACAGGAACTGAACTTAGTCTGACATCCAAGCCTGTGCTCTTTCCAAGTTGCCATGCTGACAAAGCAAAAAGGGACTACAGTCTGCTATGAGATAGAATCTTTTCTGTCCAAGAGCTCATGTTTCAACTTATTCTTGACATAAGAGCTGACCCTGGTTGTTCTGCTGCAGTAGGTCTCAAAAGAAAGAGCTGACAGGTTTGGAACTTCCACCCGTCTGATCCTTAAGCCACTGCTAATGGGAGGATAGTCTTCCCTAAGTCTGTCAGCAGCAACGGCTTAGGAAGCATGAGTTCCTGACAGTACCTGTGGGTGGAATTCCAGGTAGAGAAATCTCTGCCATCCAGATATCTGGTAACATCAATTTGTTGGCATAAGTTAAATACTTAGAGAAAAGCTTTCTAACTATTAATATGTAATTTCACTTTCTTTTCATTATTGTTTGCTCTTAACTATGTTCACATCTACTTCTTACCAAACACATCAGTGTAGAGGTAACCTTGAATATAGGCAAAATTTCAGGTGAGATATACTTTCAAGATTCACCACTATTATACCCAGGGATGCTCTTCTGTCAGATTACAGATAGTATCTGAAGAAACAGCAATACTCAAAGGTGAAGCTTGTTAAAAAGATTCAGGGCATCCTTTTCCCTCACCCCAAACCACCAAATCAAACAGGCAACCAAAATGGCCAACACATCCACTCTTTAGCAACAGAATAAAGCCCCTGTTCATGAAAGATTTGGAGGGAGAACAATAACATCTTAAAACACACCCAAACTCAACAGCACTTAGTCTTTTTGACATTAACTCCTGTAAAATGTGCTGGGTGAACAGAACCATAGGAAGGATTGTTGTACACAGAAGCCTTTGAAAAAATAACAGGGCTCTTTACGAGAGAAACATAAGTCCCGCTGGGCCAGGCAAATAAAAGGACTCAGCTGCTTAGCAGGAGAGGATTTTTTTTAAAAACCTCTTCATCATCCTCCTTTTCTCCAAAGGAAACAAAGAAACCTAAGTGAAGCAGAAATCATTTTGCCTTAGAGTCTGACTTCTGAGCAAAAGCAGAAGTATCTTTTTAATACTGAAATGATGGTCCTTGTTGAAATAATATTTTAGAAAATGAAAAAGTAGAATAACAAGTTGAAGAGGAAACATCAGAAACATGTTTTTTTTTTGGGGGGCTGGTGCGTGATGGGAAGTAGGTTGCTCAACATGCTTTTAAAAAACACATCTGGGAGTTAAAGATAGTTTATTGGACAAACAGCTTTCAAAGGTGGTGACCAAAATGCTAATGCAAGTCTCCATGGGGCAATAGTAAATAACTCTCCTGTTGCTTTTTGTTGGTGCAATCCAAGATGCAATTAAGGGAAATGATGTGGAAGCAACAGCTGTTACTTGAAGAGGAATCTTCATCTTTAAAGTTGTTTTGAGAATTAAAGGAGTGAATGTATATAAGCAGTGGGAACACAATAAAAATGTTGTTTCTCTTTCTCTTTCTTTAAACTACTACAAATGCAATCTGCAGGTATCTATGGTCTTTAGGGGGTAAAAACTAGAAGGTTCAATGGGATACTTTATGACTAGTAAAATTGTCAAGAGTCTGCTGAAAACTAAGTAAAATGCTTCAAGATACTGGACCACCAAGAAAGAGGATGGCTTTCTAAATTTATGGTCAATCAGTTACTGCCTGAACATTTTTCTAAAGGAGATTAACTGTTAACCCTTTCTTAGCCATCATATTGAAAGGTCTCCCTAAATCATGATGGTATTATTTGGCAATAATAGTAAGAAAGACAAATATTGAGCAACAATTGCTTCACTGAGTCCTCATAATAAACCACTAAATAAGGTAGATTCTATTTTCTCTGTTTATAAAAGAAAACCGAGGTTTTCAACTTCTACGTGATAGCGTATCCTTTACGACAGAGGGAAAAATTCTAGAGATCTTAAGTCGTGAGAAAGATCTGTATTTCCAACACAAATGCTAAAAATGAAGCAAAATCTCTGAACTGTAGTTAAAATTTTTAGAAATGCACATCTAACTAAAGGCCCTTGTTCAACTTTAGCTCAGATTGAGGGGCAACAGAAAAGGTACAGCCTAGCGGCATCAGAAGCTGCTTCCAACCTAGCAGCATCAGAAGCAAGTAAGTAAAGAGTATTCAACTGGTCTGTCATTCACACGAACATTTAGTTGTAGCTTCGTTGGTGGATTGGTTGGTGGTTGCAAATTAAGCTTCTCTGGGTGAGCCCTCTCATTTTGACAGCATGTTTCAAAGGGAAGAGAGGGGAGGAGAGGGTTGAATAGGGGAGGAGACATAAACAAAACGAAACAATGTAGTCAAGACCAGATTTTTTTTGTTTTTTCTATTTCTTAAATTTAACCAAAGGATTTCCAGAGGAAATTGAAATGGGAGCTGGTTTGAGGGGTGAGCTACATGAATATATGAAGATATGCTGGCATGGAGAGAACTAAAAAGAGAAGACACAATTCAGAGGGAGGGAAATGGTAGGGACAAAAAGCAAGGGTGTCACAAAGTATAAGAATTGAGCCCTGCTGACATTGATCTTACAACTTCTATTATAGTACAATAAAGGGGAAGGGAGCAAAGGCTTTTACCTCCCAGGACTCTCACCTAAGTCTTCTGAGCCACACCTACCTGTCCAACCATGCCCTATGCAACTTCTCCCACACTCGCTGTGTTCCAGCCAGTGTTCTGTTCTTTACCTGCTAAGCTCTTTTCTACCTTTTGCATCTGCTAGTCTTTCTGCCTGGAGTGTTCTTTTCTTATGCTTCATAAGGAAACTATATTTTTAAGGAAACCTTATACTTAATGATTCACCTCTTGAAAAGGTCTTCTCTGACCTCCCTGTCAATTTCCATCATTGCACACTGTTCTTATCCTTCACAGCACTTCGTAATTTGTATGCATGTATATATGAACAGGCATGCATTTATTTCCCTGTATATTAGCTTATATTCTGTCTCCCTCAAAGAAATAAGTGCTGTGAGAACAGAGACAATGTCCTTTATACTCACCAATGTCGGCTGTGTGTTCTTGGGTAACTAATTTAAACTTTCTGAAGATTTAGTTTCTTAAATTATAAAATAGGGAATAATAGTATCTAACTTACAGGATTGTTTGGAAAAAATTAACATGAAATAGAATCTTAAGTACAACTCTTCCTATTATTTTGGAAGAACTCTAAAATAACCTCACTTCAGTCGTGACTTGAAAAGGAGGTGATCTTAAACTGGTTTTGTCAGTCTTAGCGATGCTTTCCCTTTAACTTAAGTTTAGAAAGACAGACTCTCTCTGGATTGACTTAGAGCTCTTGACATATGTCTCCTAGATTGTAAGAGTCAAAAATCTGGATGTTGCCTCCACCAGAAGAATGTAAAGTGAGAGACTGTAGCTAGAGTTACTTCAACTGGGAGCAGAGTGAAGCTTGGGTGCTGCAGTGGGAGAGAGCTGAAATTCCTCTGACAAAAGGAAAAAGTGCCTGTTTCCCACGGACTAGATGTGGGTCCAGAGGGGGGAAGCTAGTCAGGTTTCCTCATTAAGGGAACTGCCTGCAGCTCAATAGAGGGGTGGACCACTGTACACCCAGGGCTGAGAAAGAGTCAAATATGGCCATCAAAGGAAGTTTTACTTCCATTCAGAGAACCACAGTTTTGAGTCTGCCATCAGGAGAACCTCAGAGGAACCCACAGAAGCCCCGGGAAGGAGAAAGCATCAGAGATTATACATGTGCCATTCTAAGGGTACTGAAACCAGATTACAATGATCTCACCCTGTAAAACTATGTCCTTTTCCCATGATCTCCTGCTTCCCATGTTGAGCAAAAAGGCTCATCATTGCAGATTTTTTTGGTCTGAAGCAAGATGGAGCTGGGGAGGTAAAGACATTTAAAATCAGATAAGAGCTCAGAGGTTTTTACATTTAACTGTGTTAAACTTATGGGATCATCAGACCAAAGGAACTTTTAATTATTATTGTAAATGACCTGAGATTGTATCAAAAGCAGGGGTACATTTATCCTCAGAGGGTTTTGTGGGAGGTCAGAGAGAAAAAATAAAGTTGGTTTCTGCTTTTACCTTACTAAATCTAGTTCATTCAACAAACTAGGTATGACTGTATACAAAATACTTCACACAGCATTGAAGTTCAATGAATGGCGAGGATCTAAACATTTGGTACACAGTAGGTGCTTGATATATATTATTTCTCTGTTCCCTCTTTCCAATGACAAATTCTCCCCAAAATAGAGCATAAACTTTTGAATATGTTGGAAGCTGTTCCTTGAATATTTCACTATTGCACACCATAATAACTTTCACTAAGTCCTTTACAGAATAAAAACCCAGACCACCCCCCAATCCCCAGTCTGGGTTTTTCTATTCTGTAAAGGACTTAGTGAAAGTTAGTGAAAGGCGGTCAGTCTTTCCTCAATATGATTTAGGATGAAAGAGCAATGAGGTTCTGGCAAGCTTCCTCATCTAAAAGTTAAAATGCAAGAGCCTGTGAATTTGTACTTGGTGGGCTATATCCACAATCCAACAGGAGACATCAAGTAGCCAGAGAGCAGCAAGAGCGATGGAGGCTTGTTGCCCTCCATAAATCAGAAAGCCTCCTCACAGATGCAGTGACAGCCTATCTGGCATCCTGGAACAGAGTGTGGATGAGGTGGGAGACCACCTTATGTCTTTTCTGGGGAACTTTCTGCAGTGACCTAAAGTGGTTGCATCTGTGAATAATTGCCTCATGCTCATATTCTACAAGTAATCGAATGCAAGCTTTTCCTTCTCTGCTTACCACCCTTGGACATAGATTTTCATAGATGAACAGGGCTTAAGAGATGACACAGTTGGATCTCCCCTGTAAAAGGACGCTTACAGCTTCTGCCTGAACCCTTGTGGCAACAAAGAGCTCGCCATGCGTGTTGCAAGGCTCTGCGCTCTAGCGTCAGGTAGTTCTCATGCTTTTCTTCTCCCAAAGCCAAGGTCTGCTACCCAATAACACCTACTTTTCCTAGTTCTGCCCTCTAGATGGACAAAATTCTTTCATATTACAACTCTTTAATATTTGTCTCATTTATTCGACAAACATATATTGAGCACTTGCCCTGTGAGAGCTCCTGTTATAGGTTACTTAGGGATACAGCAATGAACAAAACAGAGTTCTTTGCCCTCCTGGGCTTATATCCTAGCATAAACAAGTGAATAAATTTTTAATATAATACCTGCTGGTGATCATGCTATGAGGAAAAATAAAGCCCTCAGTAAAGTGAGGGGAAAAGTCATGTGAACATCAAGGAGAAGAGTGTTTTAGGCAGAAAGAATAGCAGGTACAAAGCCCTGGGCAGAAACATGCTTAGAACTTTGGAGCAATAGCAAGAAAGCCAGACTGACTGAAGCCTCATGGGCAAAGGGAGATTCACAGGGGATGAAGTCTAAGAGGTAGCCAGGGACTTGTAGACCATGGTAAGGCCCTTAATTTTGATTAAGTGGAAGAAGAAGCTAGTGGATAGTTTGAAGCAGAAGGATGAATGGATATAATCTGGTTAATTAAAAAAAAATCACTCTATCTGTTGTATGGAGAATAGATTGTAGAAGAGGCAAAGTAGAAACGGAGACTAGTTTCAATACCATTAGAGTAATCTGGGCAAGAGGTGATGGTGGTTCAGATGATAGCAGCAAGAGCAGAGTTGGTGAAAAGTGACTTAATTTAAGATTTATTTTGAGAGTACAGGATTTGCTAATGAATGAGGTGTAGGGTATGAGGAAGAAAGAGAAATCAAGGATAACTCCTACATTTTTGTAAGCAACTGAGTGCCATTTAATAAGCTAGGGAAGACTCTAGGAAGAGCTAGCTTTGAAAATAAAGAGTTGTGTTTTATATATGTCAATCTTGAAATACCTATTAGATGTATAGCATGAGGATAACTATATTACATATATAGTATAGGGATGAAACTTAAAGTCATAAGACCAGATGAGAAAACCTAGGAGGACAGGTTGCTGGACCACCAAGGAGGTGTCAGCACTGAGTCGTAGGGAACTTTAGGCTTTAGAGGTTAAAGAAAGAAAAGGTTTGAAAACCTCTATAATTTCCTTCCCTAAACTTATATATCTTCACAGATACATTTTGAGAAGATATTACTGGAAAACCAAAGTAGCTTTTTCCTGGGAAAATATCTGATATCCCTCATGAAAATGAAATATTATTGCTAGGATTTGAGAACCAAGGTAGAAAAAATAAGCCAGAAACCTCAAATTATTTTTTAAAACATTGTCTAATGGCTCAAATGTTCCACTCTAACAGACGCCCCATCTAATCCTGTTACTGATATTAACTCAAAGCCATTATGAATACAAATGGCAGGAGAAAAGCTGAAGCTTTCACAATTTACTATTCCATCCTCCCTGGTACTCTTCTTAACAGTTGGGTTTTATTCCTGAGAAATTATATTGAATTTATAATTAATGTCTAGAATAATTTGTTTTTTCTTAAGCTTTCTTAAATTGCAAGAGTTTTCTTGAGAAAAGTTCCAAAAGAAAGTCCCAGCTAATTTTTAAAAGTTGTGAATTACAACAATGAGGAACTGTATCAACTAAGTCAATGAGCAAAGTAACCAGGCATGATTCCTCATTGTGAAGGTCACAGCTCCTTCTGTGAATGAATAGAGACAAATTTCCAAGTGCCGAAGGAAAAATGTAGAAGGGAGCAATTCAATTTCATCAACCAGCTGGTGAGTTGCCAAACACTCAACTGTCATATTTTGTTTTGCAAGCACTCATCCAAAGTATAACCCTTCTGAAGCCAGATCTAATGGAACCATGAGGAAATGATCACTACCAGTCTTGCTGGGGCCATCTAAAATGCTTGCTGCCAGTGACAATCTAGGATGGAAATGTATGTGACAGATAATCAAGCAAATGAATACACTGCTGTGCTATTTAGAGCAGTGAGGAAATCCATGTGATAGAAGACCTAAAAGATTCTTTTATTAGTTAATGTCAGTGCAGAGTCTCAAAGGGTTAGCTTCCTCTTCAGCAAAAAAGAAAAATACCAATTTGATTTTAAATTTAGGCATAGGGGAAAGAAACTTCTGAAAATGATGCACCTTTTGTTCTAACATCTCTCTCCTTAAACAAAGAGCCGCACGCTGCTTCAATTCATTAGAAAATCAAAGGGCAAACACCTGGGAAAAAATAGAGTATCAAAGAAAAAACAGTTGAAGCTTCTGAAGACAAGTTCCATTAAAAAAAAAAAGCCTACTTTCTTTTTATGAGAAAAGAGTAGGCTTGACAGACAGGGAAAACAATAGTTTTGATCCACCCTGGTTCAAGTGAGATGTTCAGATTATTTATTTGGCATACTGATTTAAATGTGGAAAAACTCAGTTCAAGACAGTTCTGACTGAAGGATTGTACTTTTAAAGGCTCTAATAAATATATCATGGAAATCGAAGAAGAGAGGAAAGTCTTACACCTTTCTACATTCCGTGGTCCATGGTGAGAGATATTAAATTAGATGTTCGTTGAATGAATTGAGCTAAATCTACTCAGCATTTCTCTTCCTAGTCAAGCATCTTTCACAGTATATATCAAGTGCTGTTTCTTTCCATTTCTTGATGCATTTTAACACTTCTGGATTTATAAATGTTAATATTAAGTTATTTTTATGACTGGTTATCATTTCATTGTACAGAGTATTATTTACTTTTTATAACCAGAAAAATGTGTACTTTCTAAAGTGTGAATTCTATTTTGCTGGTATTAATATTGCCAAACCTATTTTCCTTTTTGTATTTTTGCTCATCCTTCCATTTCTCAACTTTCTGTGTTTTCTTAAAAAACTTTTTTTTTGGTTATTTAAAAATATGCTATATGTGTATGACAGGAAATCCAAAGGTACAAAGAATACACAGTAAAAAAATAAGTTTTCCTCTCACACAGTTTTTCTCTCTGGAGCAACCACTGTTACCAGTTATTTTTCTAGAAATGATTTTTTGTGTATACAAGCATATTATTTATATTCATCTCTCCTTTAAACAAATGATAAAACATCATGTATATTGTCTGCATCATGTATATGGTTTTACAACATATATGAGATTTTGTTCCCTATTAGTACATATAGAACTCCTTATTATTATTTTTTTAACAGTGGAATAGTATTACATGGATATACTGAAATTTTTGTAGCCATTCTTCCTTTGTCATTTTTAAAAAAATTCTAGACACATTTATGCAATTAACTTTATTTCACACCTATGCAAGTTCATTTACAGGTTGAATTCCTAGAAGTAGAATCACGATAGTGGCATTTGAAGTAGAATCAATATAGTTTGAGCATTTAAAAAGTTAGAGGTATTTTAACATTGCTCTCCAATATAAAGGAGCAATATATGAGGAAGCCTTTTTAACCACATTTGCCAACACAGTGCATTGTCACATTTTTTGAATGTGGACAATCTGATAGGTGAAAAATGTATCTTGTACTTTCAATTTGCAGTCTTTCATTATGAGTAAGGTAAAGCATTATACAACTGTCTGATAGATTTATTGGGAACATCTCCACTCTATGGCTTCCTTTTCTATTCTCTTTTAATGAACAAAAGTTCTGAATTTTAATATAGTTCAATTTACCCATCTCTATCTTTATAGCTGTATATTTTTATTTCTTAAACAAAATAAAATACAAATTTGATTGTTAACTTATTTGGGTTTAGGTTATGTAGAGACTTTTTTAAGATAGACAGATGCACAAATTTCCACATATGACTTATTAAACCATTTATCTTTTCCCATTTATTCAAAATGCCATCTTTATCATATACTAAATTTCTCTCTGTTTCTTGTCTATTTATGATTTTTTTAGTCCTTTACTTTGATATATCTTTTCATTTTTTCATTATAGCTTCCTAATATTTTAATGTCTGATAGGCTAAGACCTATCTCATTTACATTATTTTTCTGAATTTTCTTGGCTATTCTCGCTTATTAATTTTTTCCATATAAACTTTAGAATAAACTTTTCTCGCTTAAATTTTTTTTCAGTGGTAGTTTTGTTTTAAATCGTTAGTGAAAAAGTGAAAATTGACAATTTTTGATGCCACATCTTTCCTTCCAATGACATATTATAGAGTTCCCTTCTTGTATGCCCTTTAATGGTCTTTTAGTTACTTTTATATAAATCTCACTCATTTATTCTTAAGTGTTTATCATTTTTATTGCTACTATAAATGATATACTTTCTTTTATTATATATTTTAATTGGTTACTGTGTTCATATACGTGCATATATATTCATTATGCTATTGATTTCTATATATAAATTTTATACCTAGCTACCTTTCTCAATTCTTTTATTGCTTGAAATAATTTTTGGATGACTACCTTTGGCTTAAAACTATATGATTTAAAACTATTTGATTGTGGTATGTTTAGAGGTTACTGAAGTTTTTTCATCCTGCTCATCTTGGGCAGCTCAATCAGACACTTTGCTCTGATATAGTACCCATGACTAGTTTACTCTTTTCCTTTGTACATATACTCATTTTGCTTTTCCTTTAAGTTATAGTATGGGGGTCTGGGTATTTTGTATTCTAATGACTTTCTGCACCTGAGGCAATAGCTGAGGGAATGAGTTGGGGGAGAGGTCAGTAGAGGCTGTAGTCAAGTGTGCCATTTTTCTTAGAACACCCAAATTCTGCTGTCTTTTGAGAATCTTGTTTAATGTCTTAAATCAAGATGCATCTAGTTGGGTAATTTCTCTAATTCAAGATGCAGCTACAGAGCCTTAATTTCCATTAGAGAAGATCAACACTGCTGCTTACTTTCTCCATGTTGGATTCTCCCAACAGCGAGTTCAACTACTCTGAAAAAGGTAAGACTACCAGCTCAGTGTCCTCTTTTCCAAGATTTAGTGGTATCAGTGAGAAAGAAGTCTCAGGATTTTGCCAATTACCAACACAGTTTCAGGAGGGGAATGGGAGTGGGGTAGCACCTGAGCCTTTCTAAACCTCTCTGCTACTGTTTCTTTCCTTCATCACAGTTTTTGAGTATATTGCATTGAGTTGTGCTTCATGCCTTCTTTCATCACTGTTAGCATACTTTTGTTGTTGTTCCTGATTTTCCTTATGTTTATTTTGTGAGTTATTGAAGGAGAGAATTCCTATAAGCAGATAAGATTAATCTGCTCTCATAACCTGGAAACCAGTTCTTTAGTAGCATATAGTGTGCTTGGTGGAAAACTTTGCCTATAAGCATTATTTTTATCTTCATCTTTCTATTGGTTCAGTATTTAGTCTTTCCTTATAACTGTGGGATTCATTTCATATCTATGTGTGCTGGGCAACATGCATCCCTGCCAAATCCTGTTTCTAAGAATTCCATCTGTTTACCTTCAGGTCATCTGTAATCGACACAAATGAGGAAAGGGTGGCTAATATGAGGAACGGTTGAATTACTATTAAGAATGATATCGGGACTTCCCTGGTGGCACAGTGGTTAGGAATCTGTCTGCCAATGCAGGGTACATGGGTTCGAGCCCTGGTCTGGGAAGATTCCACATGCCATGGAGCAACTAGGCCCGTGCGCCACAACTACTGAGACTGCGCTCTACAGCCTGCGAGCCACAACTACTGAGTCCATGTGCCACAACTACTGAAGCCTGTGCGCCTAGAAGCCCATGCTCCACAAGAAGAGAAGCCACCACAATGAGAAGCCCGTGCACCTCAATGAAGAGTAACCCCCCCTTGCCGCAACTAGAGAAAGCCTGCGTGCAGCAACAAAGATCCAACACAGCCAAAAATAAATTAAAAAAAGAAAAATAAAAAAAAACACAATGTGCATGTTCTTAATAAAAAAAAAAGAATGATATCAATAGCTCTGGATGTTAAGCTCAGTTTAACGATATTATATTTAACAGAGATAAATATCAATTTATAAATTTACATTAAAAGTCAGTTATTCTAAAATAGAGTGTAATATATCTGATAGCCAGTGATTCATATGAAGTATTTAACTGTCTATAATCTTGATATGAACCAACAAAAAGAGTCTTAAAAGCAACGTTAACACAATTTTATATTACATTAAATAATCAGAGTATGGAGTTCACATAAAGAACTCTATTCACCATGGTCTGCACTTACAAGCATATCAATGGATCTCTCTACGTAACTCTGTGTATTGTTATTTGGGTAGGATATTGCCAAACTTGAAAAAATTAATAGTATGGAAACAGTAAAATAAAGGGTCTGAAAATCACACTGTATCCAGAATGGTTAATAAACTGGGATTCCTTAGTCTAAAGGAGAGAGGCCTAAAAGGAGAATTGACAGTAGCCTACAAATGTATGAAGGGCTCTTCTATGAAGAGTTGTCATCATAGCTGGAAAGGGCAGAAATAAAACTGATGGACAATTTCAAAAAACTCCAACTTTCAGCTCAATTATAGGGAAAAAAATCCAATGATTGGGGCAGTCTCCCAAGTGAATAGCTATCACCAGTGCTAAAAAGCTATTTCTTCCCAGAGCATTAAAGTAGAAGTTGAAGTCTTGGTCAAGACTTCCTCACAAAAGCCTATATATATAAGTATCAGATGGTATTTGTTATTATCTATGTATATGTACATTTCACACACTAGGCTGGGACCACTGTCTCCTTCAAGGGCACACTGGGTCTCTATCTCCAACTTTTAGGCCCACAGTCAGGAGGTAGTCAATTAATATTTTACTAAACACATGAGTGAATGTGTGTATTTTGAGAGATTAGAATATTTGATAAATAGGAATGCTTGGACATCAAAATTATCATGATTTTTAAAAACTGGTACCACAGTTTATTCAAATGAATTGATCTGTGAAGGCTAAATTTTCCCATATGATTCAACTACTCATGAATATTCAATGAATATTTTAGGTTCCTGGGAAGCAACTGTTGAACTCTTTCTTCCTAAGACTGATGTGCTAGACTGAACAAACTATGTATGTCTTCATTCAGGACTGTAAGGCACTGACTCGCCTAGAAAAATGTGCCTCGTTTGTTTCCTTTGTTATTTTTACTCTTCCCTCTTCCTAACTGCTCTCTTTTTATTTATTTATTATTATTATTTAACATCTTTATTGGAGTATAATTGCTTTACAATGGTGTGTCAGTTTCTGCTGTATAACAAAGTGAATCAGCTATACATATACTTACATCCCCATATCTCCTCCCTCTTGCGCCTCCCTCCCACCCTCCCTATCCCACCCCTCTAGGTGGTCACAAAGCACCGAACTGATCTCCCTGTGCTATGTGGCTGCTTCCCACTAGCTATCTATTGTACATTTGGTAGTGTATATATGTCCATGCCACTCTCTCACTTCATCCCAGCTTACCCCTCCCCCTCCCCCAATGTCCTCAAGTCCATTCTCTACATCTGCATCTTTATTCCTGTCCTGCCCCTAGGTTCATCAGAACCTTTTATTTTTTTTTTAGATTCCATATATATGTGTTAGCATACGGTATTTGTTTTCCTCTTTCTGACTTACTTCACTCTGTATGACAGTCTCCAGGTCCATCCACCTCACTACAAATAACTCAATTTTGTTTCTTTTTGTGGCTGAGTAATATTCCATTGTATATATGTGCCACATCTTCTTTATCCATTCATCTGTTGATGGACACTTAGGTTGCTTCCATGTCCTGGCTATTGCAAATAGAGCTGCAATGAACATTGTGGTACATGACTCTTTTTGAATTATGGTTTTCTCAGGGTATATGGCCAGTAGTGGGATTGCTGGGTCATATGGTAGTTCTATTTTTAGTTTTTTAAGGAACCTCCATACTGTTCTCCATAGTGGCTGTATCAATTTACATTCCCACCAACAGTGCAAGAGGGTTCCCTTTTCTCCACACCCTCTCCAGCATTTATTGTTTAAAGATTTTTTTGATGATGGCCATTCTGACTGGTATGAGCTGATACCTCATTGTAGTTTTGATTTGCATTTCTCTAATAATTAGTGATGTTGAGCATCCTTTCATGTGTTTGTTGGCAATCTGTATATCTTCTTTGGAGAAATGTCTATTTAGGTCTTCTGCCCATTTTTGGATTGGGTTGTTTGTTTTTTTGATATTGAGCTGCTTGTAAATTTTGGAGATTAATCCTTTGTCAGTTGCTTCATTGGCAAATATTTTCTCCCATTCTGAGCATTGTCTTTTCATTTGCTCTCTGTTTAGCGTTGACTGAAAATTCTCAACCTTTCCTAATATCATCTTTATTATGAAAATTTCCTACTTACAGTGGATTTTTGGTGGGATCTCATAATTGGCTAGCCCATAGCATGTTTAAAAATTCCTAAGTTGGCTTTCTCTATGGGTATTAAAAGCGGAGACTTTTTTTTTTAATCTTTCCTATTAACTTTTCTGTAAGGGATGATGTGTCTATCTCGCTGCAATTGAATTACGCTCAGAGACAAAGTCCATGTAGTAGTACAAGACTCCTGATTGACAGGTAATGGCATTCAGAGTCATGGTCCATGAATAAAAAATACTGCAATCTTTAGTTTTATTGGATCTCAATGTTCCAGAGAAGAAGAAGAATTTAATGTACACTGGTTGATGAGCTTGGGAACCAAAATGGATTTAGTTAGGGGACCGTGATGAATTTAGCATGAAGTCAGTGCCAGCTAGCAGAAAAGGACTGCATTATTTCAGTCTAGGTGAATGACAGTTTTCTAGGAAGGTACTTGAGAGAAAAGCCAAAAATCTTTATTTATTGTCACTCCTTTGATTTAGCACTTAGAATGCCTGGTTTAATAAATGTTTTTGAAATAAAATATTTCTTGAGTGAATGGAGGATTATTTTCTGCACATATTTGCTTCTTAAAAATATAAACAAGGAAGGAGAACACTTTAAAATTATTGGGCACTGAGATGTACCAGGTATCTCATTAAATGCTCACAATAACCAAGGCTACTTAATATGCCCATTTAACAGTTAGGGTTAAAACACTTAGATGCTGTCCATATCCTAAAATGTTTTCATGGAATTGCTTTGTTGCTGAGCCTAAATTGGAAAGATTTATAGTCATAGTATTTACCACAGCAACACATTTACTTTTAAAACTTTTAAAAATAGTATACATACAAATGCATCTACATACAAAACAGAAACAGTCTCACAGACATAGAAAACAAATTTATGGTTTCCAAAGGGGAGGCGGAAGGGGGATAAATTAGGAGTATGGGATAAACAGATATCATAAAATAGACAAGCAACAAAGATTTACTGTAGAGCCCTGGGAATTATATTCAATATTGTGTAATAACCTATAATGGAATATAATCAGAAAAAAGTAACTGAATCACTTTGCTGTATACCTGAATCTAACAAAATATTATAAGTCAAGTATACTTTAATAAAAAAAAATTGAAAAAAATGCTATACAAGTAAGTATTTACCTGAGCAAATATTCACAGCTAGGTAAACAGTGTTTTCTATGTGAATTATAAAACTTTTGAATGTCAATAAACCAAACTACATCTAGTACAAGGCATTTTTTTATATCTGAAGTTTTCATGGTAAAAAATAATTTTGACTTTCAAAAAGCCATTGATCATAAATTCTGTTAAAATTCCTGAACTAGCTTTAACCAAAAAAGAAGAAAAGAAACAATGGCCAAGGGTTAACCTCAAAGGGCAAATGAGAGGTGGGGCATCATTCCTTAATTTCCAAAATGATTTAGTAAATATAATTAGTTGTTTTTACACTCCTATGATGTTATAATGTACAGAACGGTGGGGACGATAGTAGAAATATTTGTAGTTTGTTTCTTCATGAATAAAGCACTTGCTACAAGGCTCAGGAGAGAGGTTTTTTTTTTTTACGGATGTCATTACAAAGACGGACTAAATATCAGCTTAGAGAAAGAGCCTCCCAACCCACAAGTACATATCATTTATCCAGAAATGATCAGAAACTAACCATGTACATATTAAAGAAATTCTACAGAAAGTGCCTAGGAACAAGGTGAACTCATCAAATATGTTGTCCTTTGTCCAATTATTAAAAAGTATTTGTTCTTTGGGAGATCAGAGAGTGGTGATTTAGTCACAATTTATTTCCAAGAAGACTATTTCCCTGGCTTAACACGTAGTTAGGCATTTTCTTTTAGACTCTGAATATTATATTTCAGTTAAACGTTGCACTACACATGCACTCAAGCATATCCCTGTTTCCTCCAAGAGAACAATTTGGGTAATTCAAAAGGACTGAAAAAATGTATCACTAAAAGGAAAATGTAGTATTTTGAGATCTCATGCCAAACAGCTGAATTGCTATTTGTGCTTATTAAGAATCATTGGGACTTCCCTGGTGGCACAGTGGTTAAGAATCCGCCTGCTGATGCAGGGCACACGGGTTCAATCCCTGGTCCAGGAGGATCCCACATGCTGCAGAGCAACTGGGCCCGTGCGCCACAACAACTGAGCCCGTGAGCCACAACCACTGAAGCCCGCGCGCCTAGAGCCTGTGCTCCGCAATGAGAGAAGCCACCGCAATGAGACGGCCATGCACTGCAAGGAAGAGTAGTCCCCACTTGCGGCAACTAGAGAAAGCCCCGCGCACAGCAGTGACGACCCAATGCAGCCAAAAATAAATAAATAAAAAAAAAATAAAACTCCCTCTGGTTTAAAAAAGAAAAGAAAAAGTGTCAAACCATTATTCAGAAAGGCCCTTCACCACAAAGAGGTCTACTTACCACGTAGAACTCAGAGCCTGGGACAGGGGACTGAATAAAGAGTAAACAGTGCCTTGCATTCAGAGACACATTTATATGTGCATTGAAAAATGAATATACATTATAATTTACCCCATGGCAAGAAAGGGGAAACGTATGGTGTCCCTTGATGCAGTAAATGGTTGGATGCCAGCAATCAAAATCACTGCATAACTGTTGTGTTCAGTTTTTACCCAGTGGTCTGGTGATCCATTTGGGTATGAAGAGCTGAATTCTGGACAACTGAAAACTTTGCTAACCTAAACATTCCCAAGTTATCATGGTCAGGTGGTAGTTGTACAACCTGTTATAGAATGCCGTCAGCAAAATTATGCATGGACAGATGGGATAAAAAGAAGAATTTCAGTGCAGGCAGTCTCTGTACTATGCTGTAAGGATGGTACACTCAATTTTCAATTAAAATCTTAGCTCATTCAAATGTTGATCGAGCACTTGTTATATACTCAATACCTGTAGCTCGAGGTCTATATACCAAAAATCAAGTTGTGAAATGGTTAATTTACCAAATGACCGTCTCTGAAAACTGCCAGTTGAGTTTCTCATATCAACTCTGAGAAAGTTTACTCTGGCCACGTTAGTGTCAGAGAGAAAAAAGACCAGAACAGATGGAAGAAGAAGGACAGATGAGAGAAAAGAGTTGAGTATGCAGATATCGAGACAAGTCGTAAACTTCATTCCAGTTAGATATTTGAGAAATTGTCTGTAATATCAGAGGCATGCTAAGTTGACATTTAACCAGGCTGGACAATAAGTCTGTTATGTAGGCTATTAAGAAAAAATAAAATAAAAATCCTCAATAATCTAGAAGTTGGTTTTTGACTACTTGGCCTGTTAAGCAAAGTGCTAGATGCTTCAAATACTGTTTATCCCAATCTTTTGAATGGATAGTTTCTGTAAGGGGTCCATGCAAGGGTTTGCCTCATAAGGAACTCCTCTTGGCAGTAAAATCATTCAGCTTCCATCTTGGCCCTTGCTTTTTCCTCCTGCCATACTGATGAGTATGAGCTGATGAGTGATGAGCATGATCTGTCTTGGACTCTACTCCATCTCTCCACCCCAATTCCTCCCACTTGCGACACAGAGTTTGGTTGCAGACTAAACCTAGGGTTTGTACTTCCCTTTTAAGTGTTCATTAAATGCTTCAAATTTAGCACAGGCCAGGGTAGAGATCATAAACTCAGTGTCTTAAGTGTTAGACTTTGCAGCTTGTTTATCTCTTTAATTTGGGCTGTTGATATCTATCTTTTCTATGTGCTAAGGTTACTTGGATGGTCCGGTAACAAGAAAATGAACAGAAGAGGAAGAAATGAAGTATTTTAGAAGCTCTTAGAAGTGAAAGGCTGCTTCTGATTGGATTGATTAGTAATAGCTTTGTGGAGGAGATAGAATTGAACTGGCTTGACTCTTGGGGATGGATATGATGCCAAAAGGTAGTGATCACAGTGGTAAGGAAACGCATTCCAAAGGTGGGAACAGGACAAAAGCTTAGAGGCAGGAAAGTATGGCATGTGTTTAAGAAATTGTGCATAGTCCAGCTTACCTGGATAAGAATACAGACGAATGAGAGAAGAGAGAAGAAAAGGCTGAAATCAAATTTTGTTGCTGCAGAGGGAGATCATAGAGGGTGTGAAATACAGTAACAAGAAATTTAGATTTTTACCTAGCGCCAGGGAAGAACCACTAGAGACTTTTGAGCAGGGCAGAACAATTAACAGAGCTGCGATTTTTGGAAGATTGATCTAGAAGTGTGTGGGAATGGAAGGGAGGGATTGGCAATGGATTCTATTACAGTAGATCAGACAAGACATAATGAAGATATGAACACCATAGTAATGGCGGTGGAGATTTTAAAGAGAAGACTAGTTATGTTGGAGGTAGTTTCCAAAGGACATGATGCCTGATTTAATAAAGGTGGCAAAGAAGAAAGAAGAATCAAAAGAACAGGACTTGGAACTTTTTAATCTGGATGAGTGGGACAATCTTTAACATAAATGGAGAGGACAGAAGGAAGAGCAGATTGTACTGGTGGAGGACAGGCGGTGGACGCTGACCCTGAGGAGACATCATGAGGTCAGTTTTCAACATGCTTGGAGATACTTCTGCACATGGAGGCTACTGAAATCTATGCCCAAACTAGGAAAACTAAGGAAAAATACAAACAGACATATATGCACATTTTCATAAAACATAGATTCATATATCACATAACTCAGACCTGTTAGAAACAAATTTATATAGAGCTAGAGAGAACAACACAGCTGAACATACTATATATGTGCACATACAGATGCCAGCACCAATATATTAAAAATATATGTGTGTGTGTATATACATGCCGAAATCTGAGTCAATGCATGAAAATATATATTGGCTTCATCTGAAATTGCTTAATAGTAAAAACTTTTAATTAACTTTCGAGTCTTTAATCCAAGAAATATGAATACTTACTAAAGGACTAGATTGTGTAAAATACTATGGGAAGCACTTTAAAGCACCAGAATGAGTATGTGCTTTGCTGCTTTTCTTTCTTCAACTTTTAGTCAATTATGATAATAAAAAGAGTAAAAATAATTAAATACGTATTGAGAATTTACAATTATTATCCTGAAAATAACCTTATGAATTAGATACTCAAATTACATCTATTTTGCAGACAAGGAAGGTGAGGCACAAAGAGGTTAAGACACTTACTCTAGTTTTCATACCTACTTAGAGAGACGTCCAGGAACTTCATCACTACATATGTGGCTTCTCTAGTGGTTGAATTATACACATTATAAATGGCCATTAGTATAGTGACTTTTACAGTCAGTGTGTTTTATAGTTATTTTTACTTCTTGTGCAAAGCTGAGAGCATTCTTCACTGCATTTGCAGTTCGCACTGTTACAGACTTTTATAACTGAAAAAATGTATATAACTATGAAGAAATTAAAACTGAAGATGTTTAAAAACATTTTCAAAAATAATGTAGAATTGGTGAAATGTTTTGCTAGACAAAACTTATCACTCTTTGAGTTTTTATTAAAAAATAAGGTGGTTAGGGCTTCCCTGGTGGCGCAGTGGTTGAGGGTCCACCTGCCGATGCAGGGGACACGGGTTCGTGCCCCGGTCCGGGAAGATCCCACATGCCGCGGAGCGGCTGGGCCCGTGAGCCATGGCCGCTGAGCCTGCGTGTCCGGAGCCTGTGCTCCACAACGGGAGAGGCCTGCGTACCGCAAACATAAATAAATAAATAAATAAATAAATAAAATAAAATAAAAAATAAGGTGGTTAAATAAAGTCTACCTTTGGATTTAACAATGTTATGGCCTTAATATTTCCGTTCTAGAACCTGGCCTTCAACTAGCTATATTATCTGTAAGCAGCAAGAACATCTTAGAAGGCATCTCATTTCTTATATAGGTTTAGGCTTCTTTGGCTTAGGCCACAGAAACCAACAGTCCACAAGTGTTTACTTATCTAGTTCCTGAGAAATTATGACTTAAAGTGTCCTTGGGAAAGTCACTAGAAAGACTTTTATTATAAACCTATTTCCTGGGAAACCACATGCACACTTCAGATTCTCTTCCTCGCATATTTCTGGTTGTTTGGCAAGTCTAAATGGATTTGCCTAATCACAACTTCCTATACATGATTAGCCATTTTTTTCTCAACTGACTGCCTGCACACAGACACCCCAGCTGCTTGCAATGACCAAATCTGTAACTGTGAGGTTAGGGAAATTTTTATATATTGTTAAGAAGAGACATTTTAAATCAGTAGTGCATATTACCCAAATATCCCTTACTGAAATACATGGCTATAAACCATTAGCCAGATGATTCTAATTGAATATTGGGAAGGCTAGTACTGCTATACAGACAAATCACATACATCAAAGATCATCTCAGAATTCGTGATTTGTACGATAGGTGGAATAAACATAAGGGTGTAAATTGGAAAACTGTAAATTTAATTCTACCACAAATGATTTTTTTCAAGGAATCCCTTAACATTGCATCTATATAACAAAAAGGAATAACACTGTTTACCTTCTGTCCCATGTAAAAACAAATAAACAAAACCAAAAATAATCCCCAAACAAAAATGGCCTGGGGCATTAAGAATGTCTATCAAATAGATCTACTAAATGTTTATAACTGTTCAAAATAGCTAAAGTAGCCATATTCATGATTTTTATATTAAAGACTATTGGTAAAAGTGAGAAAGTCAATCATTCAGGTATTTCCCCAACTCCAGATATTTGATAAAAAATGGGAAAAATTCAGAGTATTAACAGGGTTTTCAGACAGATGTTTTCCAGTTCTGCCTCCTTTTCAGAATCTGCACAGTCTTCTCAACATGTCCAGTAGAGTCCCCATACGGGTTCCTCCACAGCCTTCCCCATCTCACAAATGGCACCCCAATCCATTAGATTGCTCTATTAGAAGGACCAATTAGAGTATGTCCAAGGGCCTCAACCTTGGACATACCCCACATCTAGATTACCAATAAGTGGCATCACTTACATCTTCACCATCCATTTTTCTCTACCTTCTCCAAGTGTCCCCTAACTGATCTCTGTTCCCACTCTTGCCCCCTTCAATGCATTTTCTTTACAGCAGCTGAGTGATCTTCTAAAAACAACAAATTTGACCATATCACATGCTGAACATGTTTCAAGAACTTCCCATTGCATTTGAAATAAAATAACAAATCTGTAAATACGGTCAACGAAGCTGTACATGATCTGGCCCCTGCTCACCTTGACAATATCATTTCGTGTCATTCACTATCTTGTCATTAAACTTCAATCACAACTGACTTCTTTCAGTTCCTGGAAGGTACGAAGATCTTTCCTACACTGGGGCCTTCATACACACATGCTTTTTACTTCTGTCTGGATGCTCTCCTCCACTCTTTGTCCAGCTAACTTCTAATTTTATTTGTATTTCAAAGTTTAGCTTAAGTGGCACTTCCTCAGGGAAGTCTTCTTTGACCCACTATTTAATTCGTGCCTCCTTAATCATGTATGCTCTGATGTTTTCTACATCAGACCATAATCTTCTTGAGCGAGAATTCTCTCTGTTTTCTTTGTGAATCCTCATTGTCTGGGTCTGTGTCAAGTCCACAATAAATACTTCATAAATATTTGCTGAATCACTGAAGAACTAAATTAATGACCACATTCAGTTAGCTCTGTATTATATACTCATAATTGAGGCTAGTTAGCCCAGTTGGCGAGAGTGTTGATATTTACTATTGAGAATGCCCACATGCTCAGTGAAGGGAAGATCAGGGTCTGAAAGCACATATTAAATTTTAAATTCTCTGGAGCATTTTGGATCTCCTGATTAAGATGAATCACATCTTCCTCTTTGTTCAATTGGAATCATGGCTCAAGTTCAACCACAGAGCTGATTTCATTCTGTCTAGCATTAAAGTGAGTTGGCTTTATGTCTCTCTCTCCCATTAGAACTTTCCGATTCTCCCATTAGAAGCACATCTGATTCATCTTCATTGTCTCCACTGCATAACAGTTTCCATGGCATGAGTTAAACATTGACAGAAATTAAAAAAAAATATATCATCATTCAAAAATAAAGAATAAAGGTGCCAAGGGAGGTTAAGACTGCAAGGTATCATCAGATTTAGTGTAGAATCCAATTTACTCTGATTCATCACGTCCTGAGTTCAAGGCACAGGGAAAGGCATCAAGGATTTAAACAATGACTAAAACAGTTTCTTTCTCTGTAAATCAGTAAGCTCTATATAGAGAAACAAATCCCCATCAGTGATCTTTGTATGGTGACAGTACAAAAAAGTATGACTGACTCAACATAAACCCAACAGGACCAACAGGCCCACAGCCCTCTAGAGGAATTTGGCAGGAGCCTGCTTTCAGGGATGTAAAATTAACTCTACCAGTTTCCTGGTTCTCCTTTCCCCAGTAGAAAAAGCCCATCACCCATCAGCTCGGTGCTTTGTGACCACCCAGAAGGGTGGTATAGGGAGAGTGGGAGGGAGGGAGACGTAAGAGGGAAGAGATAAGGGAACATATGTGTATGTATAACTGACTCACTTTGTTATAAAGCAGAAACTAACACATCATTGTAAAGCAATTATACTCCAATAAAGATGTGAAAAAATAAATAAATAAACCAAAAGAAAAGCCCGTCACCCATATGCTGCATACTTTCATTGGGTTATTGCCTGGGTATTCCTGGTCGATTAATGCTCACCGGTCCCCACGTCTCACTCTCTTTGTCCCAGGGAAATTCCTGCCCCACTCCTGGCTCCAAGGAGAATATAGTTCAGACAGAAGTAAACCAGCTAGGGCCCTAATACCAAAGATAGAGATCCCCAAAAATGTGTTCCTGATAAAATTAAGGAGTTTTGGCTCTCGATTCCCTAGAACCTTTTAAGTGCTCTGCTGAGCAGCTGGAGGTCATCGAGTGACTCAGCACTCGATGACCTCCTAATGGATGGTAATGCTTTGCTGAGTGCTTTCAACTAGTACGTGCCTTAAGGCTGTGCTGAATAATTGCTGTTAATTGAATTGTAGAAATATCTACGTTATTTATATATAGTATATCTTTTTAATCAAAGTAGTGGGATGCTCATTTGGTTTAACTTTAAAGCACATGGCAAATATGATTTTAGTACATGTGTAGGATAGAAGGTCTTTTCTTTCATATCACCAGACATTGTGGTATGGAAATGCTTTACTTCTTTTCTTTCCGCCTACCTCCCCCAGAATTAATTATGTGATTTTAATGCATTTGAATTTAACTCACGAGGGATCCTTGATAACTTTATTAGATTACCAAACAACTGTAGCAGAGGCTCAAAGTATATGGAGCAAACTACAAATAACATGTATATACTATATAGTTAATACTTGTTGTCAATTTGTGCCAGCCATTATTCTAATCACCTTATGTATATTGACTCGTCTGATCCTCACAAGATTTCTAGGGGCAAGTGCTATTATTACCTGCATTTTGTAGATAAGAAAATTAAGGCTCAGAGAGGTTAAGCAATTTGCCCAAGGTCAAACAGCTAGTGAGCTGCAGAGCTAGGATTCCAACTTAGGCACTTTGGCTCTGGAGTCTGCACTCAACCAGAAAGCTTTTCTGCTCACCACTTGCCAGCTATTGGTTAAATGTTTAATTCTCATAAGCCAAATGGGATGCTACCATTATGATCCCCATTTAATAAGGGGGTTGGTCTAACCAACGTCACTCTGCTTGTAAGTGGCTGAACCAGGCTTTTAAACTCAGTCCTGCCTGAGTCTTGGGTCTGAGATCTTAAATACCACCCACCACTACCTTGCAGAGAAGGTGGTGTGCTTATTTGTAAATCACATATAGTATTAGAGATTACATAGATTTTAAGGGAAAGAGAAATAATTTACTAAAAGAGTATAGTGACTCTGTATTCAAAATCTTTTAAAATATTTAAAATACTCAAGCCAATTATTTGATTTTTCTAAAACATTTGAAATACTGTTAATATTAACTGTCATCATTCTGAAGAGCAGAGCTCAAAGGACTATTCTTAAAAATTAATATAATGATTCATCTTACTGTTTATGTGATTCCCCAGGGTAACTGCAATTACCTCAAGAGATTTGTGAACATTTCAGAAAAATAAATTTTAACTTATTTTGACTCTTGCAAGTATAAAATGCTATGTAGTACTTGAATACAACAGATAAGAGTATTATAAAATCAAAACGAATCACAAGTGTCATAAAAATATAATAATTGTTATTTCAGGATAGGCTATTTCAATTATTATTTTTCACATTACTATTTTACTAAAGGAGGGAGGTTACCATTTACATTTGAAAAGTTAGAAAAGTATTAACATGCCGGCTAAGTCATGATGATCCGGTAAGATTAAAAATTTATAGAAAAATGTAGATGGTTGTTGTTGTTATTGTTTATAAGAAAATTTCCTCAGAAATCTATCCTTTCCTTCTCTAAGTTCATATTTACAGTAGTGGTTTCTTTTACTCTACGTAAAAACCTACCATTATCATAGGATTTCAAAACTCATGGTAAGCGCTGACTATCAGACAATAGAAGAATGGACTACATAGATGGGTTATGGCATAATCTTAGCCAAATAGGTTGTCACTGGTGTTCTATTGTGAGTTATTTATGTGTCTATTACCTTTAGGCCCTTTGAACAGCTTGATTTCCACAACAGTCTCCAAAATGGGTCGTCTTCTACGCACGTACAGCCGAACGATAGACCCTGCTTCTTTGAGCGCTTCCACTGCTTTACTGTGGGAAACCTCTGACACATCCACCTCGTTCACCCGTAAGATACAATCATTGACCCTGAAAGAAAGGAAAAGAGGCAAAGGTCAGGAGTGGCTAAGAGAATTTCTGAAAGAATCGTATGAGTATCTAACCTTAAGATGTGGGGAGGCAAAAGGTACAGGCAATTTAAAAATATTTATACTTGGAAGAAATACTTCAAATGAAGGAAATCGAGAAAACCTTGAACTCCTCAGCCTTCACAGTTTTCCCAACATTGACCACCCTACTGGTCAGGTCCCATACTGAACTCCAGTCCACTCTGACTGGGACTGCATCACACAGGGGGCAGTTAGAAGGACACATATTTTAAGGTCTCTGTCAGTCACATCAGCATTTTGATTGGTTTTAATTGCCTTAACTGAGGGTTACAATTTGAGTGGTTCTCAGAACTTACTCCCACAGACTATACAGACATAGCAAATGTAACTTTATAAATTAGTTTTTCTTGAATTTTTAATTTACTAGCTATAAAAGTAATATATAATCATTTTAGAAAATCTGAAAAATATAACACGCAGAAAGAAAAAAATATATACATGATTCAATCATCTGAAATAATGTTAGCTTTCTGGCAAATTATCTTCCAGTGTTTTTTTTTCCCCCTCAAATTCATTTCACGATATTACAGGGATTAAAGTCCAGATCTCACAAAATTCAAATAAAATCTCAATCCTTGCCCTAGGTACTTTCTTTAAAAACTAAGAATTATGACATGGCCTACATTAGACTTTTCCTTTTTGCCTTTTTTTTCATGGGAAGGAACAAGCTGACTTTTCCATTAAGCTTTCTAGATACTTTATAGTTCATAGTGGCCATGAATTGTAAATCTCTTTTATATTCACAATAATAATTAGTGAGAATATTAATAATGGTTAAGGGTGTCAGACTTGAGATTAGAAGGAGTTCTTCCCCTCACTCCACAGATCCATTCTCTGTTCCCCATCCCAGTTCGCTGTGTTGCTCGGAGTAAGAAATAAGGGGCTACCCCTGCTTCACCCCTCCTCCCACCACCCATTCGGCTCCACCTGCAAAGTACATCTACAGTCCATCCAGGTTCCTCATCTCCAGTGCTACCCTGTTGGCTGAAGTCAACATTATCTCTCACCTGAATTACTTCCACAGCCTCCTACCTAGTCTCTCCGATCCTCTCTTGTCACCTTCCAACTCATTCTCCACAGTGCCCAGGATAAAGTGGACATGGTTGGTTGCTTAACCCCCTTCCATTCCATTCCCCACTTCCTTCTTCCAAACAGTGCCTGATTTTGTTCAGGTGATCTATTCTTCAGCAAATTTTTGTTAAATGAACGAAAGAGCAAGTCTAAGTTCAATTATTGGGCCCTCTATTTCCTAAGTTTGTAAACATTGATAATTTTTTTTAACTTCTCTAAGCCTCCACAGTCTCATCTATAAAATAGATATAATAGTAATGCCTACGATAAAGACTTTGGGGAAGATTAAATGTGGTAATGTCCATATAAGTCCTTAGCACAGACCCCAGTATGTAATAAGCACCTAATAAATGGTTGTTATTGGTAGCAGTGCACAATTTGTTGATTTGCAATATTCTTAACTATTGGATTCCTTCCATAGTCTTGTGGAATAGGATCTATTACCCATATTACACAGATAAGAGTTGTTCCAAGTGGTTAAGTTCTTTGTCTAAAGCTGTCAGCAATTTGATTAGAGATTGGATATGATCCTAGGTCTTATTTCAAAATTTGTTCTTTCCTCTTAGGACACATACGTCTAATGTGATGAATAGTTTCATGTATGTTGTGCGCATCAATTTAAAATTGTAACACGGTAGTGGAAATATATAAAAAGTATGGGAAGAATTTTCCTATCTTTTTTGTTCATAACTTTTCTATATGTATTTGCGGAACTGCGTGATAGGAACTCTTGGCTCAATGAGAACCCTGATTAGCTTCAAATTCTTGAGCTAGAACAATTTCACTTACAAAGATTCAGTGGTGTCATTTCATCATAACAGATGCTATGGCTTTAATAGGTTTATACAGACATTTCCTCTCTGACTGACTAAAAAAAATCATGGAAAACTACCAATTAAAATAGTTTTGAGAATGTAGGCATCACGGGTGCCAGCCGCCCTGCAGCAGCTGGTCCTTTGAGAGTGGGTAATTTTGTCATCTCATGATAATGCAAAAACATGATGTTTACCATCACCCTATGCTCAGCATACTAATCATATATTAAAACACTGCTTTCCATAGAAGGGAGTGGCTGACATTAAAGAGAAAATTCTGGATGCTCTATCTATTCAAACTCTACTAAATTTTTTCCTTTTGTATACACTGGAATCCTTAATTGTCAAATGCTGGGGTGAGGAAATCACAGCCTAAATCAGATGTTTTTTTCTGAACATGTGGACAAAGTAGGCAGCTTTAGTGCACTAAAAAAACCCCACCGGACTAGCAGTCAGGAGGTTTGGATTTGAGTCCCAGCTGTGTATCAGCTGTGCGACCATGGTCGAGTCACTTCATCTTTTTGAACTTCAGTTTCCCATGAAAAGAGAGTAAGCATGCCTAGAGTTAATGACAGGAGTAACCAGACAGATAAATATATGAAGGTATGCGTAAACTGTAACGTACCGTATATGAGAGAGTTGCAGCTATTGATAGGTGAATCAAAGATGCTGTGCTCAGAATTTGTTGAAAGGTAAATAGGATGGAAATTGAAATTTCTAAAGGGTCTACTATGTGCCAGATATCATTTTGGTGACTTCATTTATTTGCTCGTGTTTAAATCAAACCATTTATAAAACACAGATTCTTATTTTACAGACAATGAAATTTTACTGACAAGGTCACCGTGTTGGTGAGGGCAGCAACACGATTCCAATCTAGTTTTGTCCTTTTGTGGAGCCTATGCCGATACAAAGTTACTCAGAGTTGATTGTTTAAAAAAAAAAAAAAAAGGAATGTGAGGGGAGAAGTTTATATTCAAATTCTTAAAACAGAAAAGAAAGGATATCAAGCCAAACTAGGGAACTCAACTTTCCTTCCTCCCAATCACTTGAAATAGCATTTAGCGAGAGGGTCATGGCTATTTAGAATTAATTTGCTTTCTCTACCAGCAGATAATCTCCATGAGTAAAGGCAGCACTGGAATTCATTCTGAAACATATAAATATACCACTAGCTTCAAACTCAAATAACACTGTTTCAGTGAAAAGTGAAGTCTATATCGTATTTCTGAGACATTGTATTAGAAAGCCATTTACATACAAACTTTCTCCCTACTGTACCCACATAATTAAGTTGATGGTTTCACTCTTTCAGGGCTTGCTGTTTTGGATATAAGTCTACAATATCCTTTTTGTGGACCAGTATTGCCCATGAAATTAAAAGGTTAATTTTAATCTTCCTAGTCTCAGTTCCTTTGGACATTTTGGTACATTTCCTTGCAGAAAATATCTTTGAAACAAAAAGTACATTTCATCACTAACATGTCCACAGAATCACATCTAAAATTTGCACTAAGCAGGGAATTCCCTGGCTGTCCAGTGGTTAGGACTCAGCGTGTTCACTGCTGAAGGCACGGGTTCAACACCTGGTCAGGGAATTAAGATTCTGCAAGCCATGTGATGCGGCCAAAAGAAAAAATTTGCACTAAACAAATATTCTGGAATATGATATAGTATCACTGAAAAGTCAACTAATACTTAAAAATTATTTGTTCTACTCTAAAGATATCTAAAATAACATGTAATGTCTACTCTCATTCATAGGTATTAAAGTATGTTCTATTGAAAAACAAGATTTGTGATTTTATACATTTGTAAGGATGTTAATTCGTTAAAAATAATCACTAAATGCTTGTATTAATTTTTTTTAAAAAACCTGTTTATTATGTATTAAAAAATAGTGGGAGGAAAGATAAAGTTTCAGCTCTGGTTCTTTGTGGATGTGGAGATTATGGATTTCCTTTTTTTCCTTTTGCAAAATATTTATTGAGTATAAATAAATGTCCTATACATTAAATATCAAGAAATATTCATTATTGATTACAAGTCCGCTGTAACACTGAAGGAACCACAGAATCAAAATAGCCACCCATGATACAGTAGTGATAATTCCATTCCAGTATTGGACACAGTAATGATTTACTCACAAGACACAACAAAACTCACCAAAAAAGGCCATCACTTTAACCAACCTATAATACCACAAGAGAAAATGGTTTTGAATCATAATATGGACAGTCCCACTAATCTCGTCTTTGTCATCAATTTATCAGGTCAATTTGAGATTGTGGAGATATGCTGTCATAGAACTTAAAGATTCCCATTTCCTTGGTTTTATTTCAAAATAACTATTAAGGAATGAAGTTATACATACCCAATGATAATTTTAAGTAAGTTAGTCTTTGATAAAAGAAAAGGAATAAAAATTTAGTATGAAGAAAGCTTCCTTCAAGCAATGAATCTCTTAACGGAAAAAAAATGAAAGCAACGTAATCAACTTTTCCTCCACAGAAAGGAAAGAAACCTAAATCTGTTATGGCAAACTTGGAAAGATAAATATTTCCTAGTCCCAGAATATGTGTTTATTTTACACGATGTACTTGAATGATGCAAGTCTATGAAGCAGGGATCTGTGGCAATCCAAATTCACCCACCAGGACTCCATCCTTATTCTTTGTGTCAGTGGGAACACCTTCTGGAATTGCAGGGCAGCTGCTGCTTCATCCAAATAAGAACTGTCTTTATCAGCCAGAAGCTCATCGCCCAGTGCATCCAACTCTGCTTCTAGGTCATCTTCATCTAATTCTGGGGTGCCGTAACTACGACTCAGTGCTTCTTGGATTTCATTTGCATCTTCCATCATATCCTCTAGCTGGTCTTGTACATCCTCAGTCTGGTCAATTTTTACTTGCTTGTATGCTTTCTTCATTTCCTTTACACCCAGTTGCATAGCATCAACCATGGTCTTGGTGTCCTTCAGTGACTGGATGATGTAATTGGCTTGTTCCATGTTAAATGACTGTTGGGCAAGACTGTCCCGCTGCTGCTCATACCTTTCCAGGACCCTCTCTCATTGTCTTGATCTGATCCTTATACTTCACTAGTTCAGCATCCAGCCGAGAAATCTTCTTGTCAATGGATTCTGCCCTGCTGTCCTCCGTGCCAATGCAGTCAGTCAGTCAAGCTGGGCGGCGGAGCCTTGGGTTTCGCTTTCCCGAAGAATCGGTTCATCTTGGGTGGCCACGAAGAAAACCAAAACGTTTGAGCAAAACCAGAAACGGAAGCAGAGTCACCTCCGCCTCCGACTTGACTTCCGGCCCTCCATGCACAAGCGCAATGTGCCTATTCGGATGTTTTAAAAAGCATATTTCTATATTTGTTTCTTCCAAAAGTTCTATAATGGACATACATCATCGCAGAGAACCTAAGAACATGGGCCTGGGAGCCTTGGCCACACCTAGACACGACTGGGATCTTGTCCCAGCTCTAGAACTCAGGAGCTGTGTGACTTTGGGCAAGTCCTTTGACATCCCAAAGCTTCAGCTTTTGCATGTGAAAATAGGAATAATAAGATTGCTGTACGGATTAAATAATATATGTGAAATATTTAGCACAGTGCCTGAAAAATGGTAAGCTATTATAGTCATGAAAAAAACAAGAACAATTTTGCATGAGAAAGGATGTGAAAAGACTATAGTGGAGGGGAAAAAAATTCTAAAGGGACAGAAAGGAAGAGAGGGCTACCATCAGGTACTGAAAGTATTTTTGAAATTTTATATGGAGAAGAGAGAAAGAGATGCAATGAATGGGAATTGGGGGAAGAAAAGTGTAAAAATAAGGCTTTTAAGTAAGTCTTGTTTTGTGGAGTATAGCTTTATTCCCCTTTCATCTTCCCTCTCCCCTACCATCAAGAAAATAGTCAGTTCTAATATAAACTATAGCTTTATGGTAGCCGTAGAGAAAGCTTCTAAAGATCAGCACACTTGGCAGAATTCCCACCAGCTCGTGACTACTCTGTCCTTGCCCCACTCCACACCTGTAAACACATCCAGCCACTCAGACTGCTCAAGGCTTGATTCAAAAGGAGGCTTTAGGTCACAGGTCTGAAGCTTAATTTTGAAACTTAATGGTTATTAAGATGGGGTGGGTTGGTGTCTTGATTGGCTTGTTCTTTATTGTCTCCACTCAGTCCTACTCTCTTTGGTCAAATAGATGAATTAATTACAGACCAAAGGGCCACATCATGGAGAAAGCTGATCAATGTTTAATGTGCTGGATGAAATGCACTACTACATTATCAAATGGAAAACACTGGCTGGGAATTACACTGTCTGTGCTTAAAGAGATCAATGATTTATAACAATCAGAATCTGTTTAAAAAGAATAATTGCATAGATTTTATGTGAACTATAAGGATACCAGAAAGGCTCTCAAGGTTAAGGTTGCAAAAATGCCTTACTTTTCTTTTATTCTTAGAGTCACTAAAGGTAGGTTAAGAACAAATAATAGACACTCAAAAGTTTATTTAAGAAAAGACAGATGCTTTACGTTACCAGAGAAAAGGAAAAAACACAACACACACACACACACACACACACACACAGATTGACCCAAATGGCTTCAAATCATTATGACCTTTTCTAAATCTACTTAACTGTGTCTGTCTGCTGTCTTCCAGTATCCTCTCATGAAGCACATGTGGGTTCACCGGGTATATTTAAAGTTCCACCAGCTAAGGTTCCTCCTTATCGAAATTTCTCACCTTAAAAAACCATTTATTTCATTGACCTCACTAGGTGCTATTAGTCCATTAAAATTGAGAATAAAATAATAAAAATCAGCACAATTTAACAGTTTTCTAGGAAAGGTAAAGGACTGATGTTTTGGAAGCATCAGATATGAGTTGATGTAGTAATATCTACTAGGACTTTTTCTCTACCAAACATTCACAGGGTTGCAGGAAGAGTGACAGTTCATACAGCTTATCATGGATCACTTGTCAAGTCTGACAGTCCCTGTTTTGGGGAATCTGGAATCGAAACGATGAGATTCAGAGGTTCTATCTAAACAGAAGAAATAGAAGTTTGAAAGCTTCATATCGGGGCCTTTTTCTTCCACACTGACTGAAAAGTAGCAAAAGCTTATTTGCAAGAAGATGGGAATAAAGCAAATTTTTGGAAAGAAGTAAGGGTTTCAGTCCATGGTTGTCCAATCCAGCCTTGAATTTCAGAAGATATTCCAAGTGTCCTTCTAATTCATTCCCCTTTTTGATTAAGTAAGCTCAGGTAGATCTTTGTTACTCATCAACAAAAATTTCTAACTAATACAGTCAGACTCTGTGACCAGCACTTTGCATGCACTATATACCTTACCTCATTCCTATTTTCCTTTTAATACTTAATTCAAGTTTATCTTGTCTTCTGGGAAGTCATCCTTGGCTCAACTGGCTGGTCCAGTGTCCCTCTACTAGGTAGTCAGTACAAAATATTAATGAAGTTACCACACCTAGCAAATCAAAGTATAGGACATTCAGTTAAATTTGGATTTCAGATAAAAACAATACTAATTATTATTCAGATAAACACTTTTTAGTGTAAGTATGTTCTGTACCATGTTTGGGACATACTCAAAAATTACTTGTGTTTATCTGCTATTCAAATTTAATTAGGCGTACATACTGTGTTTATAAAAGTACAGTATTTATAAAAGCACTAAACTGTGCTTATTATACTGAACTGTGGTCTCTGGTTTATTCAAACGGTATAATCCTTGGTACATAACGGGAGATATTTACACTATGTACTACGTATATATTCTTTAATCTGTTTAACCTAAACAGAAACCTTGAAAGGTAGATATTGCTTCTTTCATTTTACAACAAAAACTGAAGCTAAAAGAAGTCTATAATGACAGTAAGTGTTGTCTAGGTAATCTCAAAGCTTATGCACTGCACCATCCATATCTCTAGTTTGTTAAAAATAATTTGGGGACATAATTAAGGACCAATCTCAACTGCTACCCATCAGTAGGATTAAGGATCATACTAGAAAGTGGTAAAGCCGAGCCAAATAGCAAAACCTAAATTTTTTTCTTAAAGAAAATCTAGTTCTCAACTTTAGAATCAGATTTCTATACTTTAAAACTAGATTTAGAAAGTGTTCTCAAACTTTAGCGTGCATTGGAGTTACTTGAAGGATTTAAGCCATAGATTGCTGGGCTCCACTGCCATAGAGTTTCTGATTCAGTACGTCTGGAGCAGGAAAGAGGATTCACTTGTCTAACAAGTTTCTAGATAATGCTGGTGTTGTTGGTCTGGGACATACTCTGAAAACCACTGCTCAAGGTTCTGAAGGGTCACTCTACTTGGCTAGTGTGTGGTTCATTCTAAAATGAACAGGACTACTCAGTCTTATGTAGACCCAGGTGACTGTGCTGGAATTTCTGAGCTCTGACTCTGAACCCAATCCCTTCAATGTTGCAGCTCTTCATTATTTGGAACGAAGTCTCTAAGGGAATATGGACCAGGAGACCACAGCTGCCATACCACGTGAAATTGTGTGTGAGAGCCATTTTCCAGCACTCATTTTAAATGAGACTCTTTTCCCTACTGTTTTCCTACAGCAAAGGCCAACAGATAGCCACTCCATTCTACATTTTAAAAATAGGGCTCCTGCTCTCGTCTCTGACTCTGGGTGAGAGTAACTGGAGTTTATGATCCGTAGAAGCCGTCTCCTACAGTGAATATACTGTTTTTCTCTCTCCATTTGCCACTTCATTTCCCATATATAAAACCCTTCCAGGATTCTCTGCAGCTGTCATCTGGGAAAAATCACAGCTTTCCCACGATGGGGGAAGAAATTGCTATTTTAGAGTCAGTGATTGGTCTTTCGGCACTTTCCCGGAAAAGGAGAGAGTCCAGTAACAAACCTCAGGCCAGGTAACTCGGTGAATGCAACATGGAAAAGAGGCACTAACTAGGGACTTCAAAGGGAAAGGATCATAGGACTGGAGAGTACTTAGTCCGCTCAGTCCAATACTCTGTCCACAGACAGGACTACATACCAACTTTCAAGAAACGAGGTCCCGATACCTCCCATCTGGATTAATGAAGTAGCTTTCTAGCTAGTTTTCCTGATGCCAGGTTACCTAGTCCCTCTTTACGTCATCCCACAGGCAAGTCCAGCTCAGCTACAATTTCCTAAAGCAACCCTATCATTATTTCCTCTCCCTCAAAATTCATCGAGTCACTTAACCTATATAAAATCAAAGCTGTGGTTAATTTATCCTTGTATTCCTAGTGTCTGCTATACAGTTGTCACTTAAGAATGAATGAGTGTCATTGAAGGGTCTCTAAATCTAGCCTCTTCTTATACCTCTCAAACTCCTGCTTCAGTCAATCCACATCCTCATTGTCCTGAAAATATAACAAGCTCATTCCTGTCTCTACATTTTATTTCATGGTGCTTTCTGCCTCCCAAATGCCTAGTTCAAACCAGCCTCATTTAAAGGCAAGCTCACACTCTCCAGCCTCATGAAATCTTTCCTAATCACACAAGTCCTCATTGCCTATGATGCCTGAAATGCAAATGCATGGTAGATTCTCATGAAAAAGCTACAGATTGACCTGGTACCCCTGCAGAACCCATAATTAAGTACTATACATTAAGAAATGCATTTTCAAACGTTGGATTTGATTTTCTATTTTCCTCTACTAAGATTTACTCCAATCCCAGAAATTGATATGGATCAGCATATGTGAAATCGATAATTTTACATTTTCTGATTCTAATTTGATTTGACTATGTGATATCCATGAACATTTTAGTGAGAAGTTGAGAAGCACAAGGAGCATGGTATGGTGGGAAGAATAGTGAGTTATAAACCAGATTGGAATTCTAATCCTCACACTTTCCATTTAAGTAAGGCATTTTTTTTCTTGTCTCTGTTTAAATTGAGTTCAATGATTTTACAATTCTTTTCTAACTCTGGTGTTCTATAAATCTAAATTCAAGGCTAACTCAGCCTGCCACCTAGCTCCACCTGGAAGTCTGGAATGTACTTCAAATGCAGCAGAATGCCAAATTATGCTTATTCTCTCTCCATGGACAACTATGTACTTTACTTTTTATTCTCTATCAAAGTAAATCATTCCATCTCCAAAAATGGGGAGTTCTCCTTCTCTCTCAGACACACGTTCAATCTGTCACACAGTTTTTTAGATTTAAACTTTTCTTTATGCTCATTTATCCTACTGTGGCTCTTATTGTCAATCACCCAGATTCTGGAAAAAAATTTGTAACCAGTCTCCTTGTTTCTAGTTTTGTCCTTTACAACCCATCTTCCAATTTATTGCCAGAATGGGGTTATTGAAAATACACCTGATTGCTTTATTCCCCTATTTAATAGTCTTTGACTGCTTTTCACTGCCTACAGCAGATTTTCAAACATTTAAAAAACATAAGCTATCACTCTGATACCAAAACCAGACAAATATGTCACAAAGAAAGAAAACTACAGGCCAATATCACTGATGAACATAGATGCAAAAATCCTCAACAAAATACTAGCAAATCCAACAGTACATTAAAAGGATCATACAGTATGATCAAGTGGGGTTTATCCCAGGAATGCAAGGATCCTTCAATATATGCAAATCAATCAATGTGATAAACCATATTAACAAATTGAAGGAGAAAAACCATATGGTCATCTCAATAGATGCAGAGAAAGCTTTTGACAAAATTCAACACACATTTATGATAAAATTTCTCCAGAAAGTGGGCATAGAGGGAAACTACCTCAACATAATAAAGTCCATAAATGACAAATCCACAGCCAACATCGTCCTCAACAGTGAAAAACTGAAACCATTTCCACTAAGATCAGGAACAAGACAAGGTTGCCCACTCTCACCACTCTTATTCAATATAGTTTTGGAAGTTTTAGCCACAGCAATCAGAGAAGAAAAAGAAATAAAAGGAACCCAAACTGGAAAAGAAGAAGTAAAGCAGTCACTGCTTGCAGATGACATGATACTCTACATAGAGAATCCTAAAGATGCTACCAGAAAACTACTAGAGCTAATCAATGAATTTGGTAAAGTAGCAGGATACAAAATTAATGCACAGAAATCTCCTGCATTCCTATACACTACTGATGAAAAATCTGAAAGTGAAATTAAGAAAACACTCCCATTTATCATTGTAACAAAAAGAATAAAATAATCTAGGAATAAAGCTACCTAAGGAGAAAAAAGACCTGTATGTAGAAAATTATAAGACACTGATGAAAGAAATTAAAGATGATACAAATAGATGGAGAGATATACCATGTTCTTGGATTGGAATAATCAACATTGTGAAAATGACTCTACTACCCAAAGCAATCAACAGATTCAGTGCAATCCCTATCAAACTACCAATGGCATTTTTCACAGAACTAGAACAAAAAATCTCACAATTTGTATGGAAACGCAAAAGACCCCGAATAGCCAAAGCAATCTTGAGAAAGAAAAACGGAGCTGGAGGAATCAGGCTCCCTGACTTCAGACTATACTACAAAGCTACAGTAATCAAGACAGTATGGTACTGGCACAAAAACAAACATAGATCAATGGAACAGGATAGAAAGCCCAGAGATAAACCTACGCACATATGGTCACCTTATCTTTGATAAAGGAGGCAAGAATGTACAGTGGAGAAAAGACAGCCTCTTCAATAAGTGGTGCTGGGAAAACTGGAGAGCTACATGTAAAATAATGAAATTAGAACACTCCCTAACACCATACGCAAAAATAAACTCAAAATGGACTAAAGACCTAAATGTAAGGCCAGACACCATCAAACTCTTAGAGGAAAACATAGGCAGAACACTCTATGACATAAATCATAGCAAGATCCTTTGTGACCCACCTCCTAGAGAAATGGAAATAAAAACAAAAATAAACAAATGGGACCTAATGAAACTTAAAAGCTTTTGCACAGCAAAGGAAACCATAAACAAGATGAAAAGACAACCCTCAGAATGGGAGAAAATATTTGCCAATGAAGCAACTGACAAAGGAATAATCTCCAAAACATACAAGCAACTCACGCAGCTCAATATCAAGAAAACCAAACAACCCAATCCAAAAATGGGCAGAAGTCCTAAATAGACATTTCTCCAAAGAAGATATACAGGTTGCCAACAAACACATGAAAGGATGATCAACATCACTAATTATTAGAGAAATGCAAATCAAAACTACAATGAGGTATCACCTCACACCAGTCAGAATGGCCATCATCAAAAAATCTAGAAACAATAAATGCTGGAGAGGGTGTGGAGAAAAGGGAACCCTCCTGCACTGTTGGTGGGAATGTAAATTGATACAGCCACTGTGGAGAACAGTATGGAGGTTCCTTAAAAAACTACAAATAGGGCTACCATATGACCCAGCAATCCCACTACTGGGCATATACCCTGAGAAAACCATAATTCAAAGAGTCATGCACCAAAATGTTCATTGCAGCTCTATTTACAATAGCCAGGACATGGAAGCGACCTAAGTGTCCATCAACAGATGATTGGATAAAGAAGATGTGGCACATATATACAATGGAATATTACTCAGCCATAGAAAGGAAGGAAACTGAGTTATTTGCAGTGCAGTGGATGGACCTGGAGACTGTCATACAGAGTGAAGTAAGTCAGAAAGAGGAAAACAAATACCATATGCTAACACATATATATGGAATCTAAAAAAAAAAAGGTTCTAAAGAACCTAGGGGCAGGACAGGAATAAAGATGCAGATGTAGAAAATGGACTTGAGGATACGGGGAGGGGGAAGGGTAAGCTGGGACAAAGTGAGAGAGTGGCATGGACATATATACACTACTAAACGTAGAATAGATAGCTAGTGGGAAGCAGCCACATAGCACAGGGAGATCAGCTTGGTGCTTTGTGACCACCTAGAGGGGTGGGATAGGGAAGGTGGG
This sequence comes from Pseudorca crassidens, assembly GCF_039906515.1. Classification (NCBI taxonomy): domain Eukaryota; kingdom Metazoa; phylum Chordata; class Mammalia; order Artiodactyla; family Delphinidae; genus Pseudorca; species Pseudorca crassidens. Next base: position 62,038,218 of record NC_090304.1, read on the forward strand.
AGGGAGATGCAAGAGGGAAGAGATATGGGGACATATGTATATGTATAACTGATTCACTTTGTTATGAAGCAGAAACTGACACACCATTGTAAAGCAATTATACTCTAATAAAGATGTTAAAAAATAAAAAAAAAGTATAAGCGAAGAAACCCTTTCTTCAAATGAAATCTTACTCAGAAGCTACATAATGTACATTTATAATTGTCTGTATATAACAAAGGCAGACTTTCTGTGATTTCTGCGGTGGGGAGGGAAGGGAATCACAGCAGAGCCTGTTGGAAGGCCCTTGTTTGTGACTCCACAGAGGGCTCTGAGGAATCCAGAGTCAGGGCATCGTATATGACTGAGCAGGGGCCAGTGATTACTGAAAGAAATCCAGGGCATGCCCTTTCTCCAGGCCAAGTGCCCTGGCATTGATCAGTGTCTGCTGAAGTATTTTTTTCTAAATCACATTAAAATCACATAAAGGCTTCTGTGGTCTAGTGGTAGCACTATTCACAGGGTTCTATGGAACACAGATTGAGTCCACTTGCCTTTTATGATAAAGCTCAAAGACTTTCACATAACATATAAGTCTTTCCACAACTGGTTGTTATTCACCTCCCCAGCCGTGTCTCTTGCTATAACATTATAGTTTCTTCAAACCCCATGCAAGTTCATGACTCAGGCCTCTCTCCCTGCCTGCAATAGCCACCTCCAGATGTCACATTTGTCTCAGTGCCTTACCCATTTTTTAAGACTAATGTCCATTCTGAGGTAGCTTTACAGTTTAACGGGGGGAGATAGTAAAACAAACTAGTAAAATTCAGTATAATAAGTCCTACGGCAAGTGAAATATAGGGTGTTGCAGCAGTATATAATGGGAGAATCATGTTGGGGCTAGGGAGGCTGAGGAAAACTTGGAGCAACTGAGGTAGCTGAGATCTGAAGGTCAAATAGAAGTTAGCCAGGTGAATAAAGAGAGGGAGAAGTGTTCCAGGAACAGTTTAACTGCTGGTGAGGCGAGGAGTGGAGATCAAGCCTTGATTGAAGGCCCTTGCAAGGCATGTTAAGGAATTGGACTTGAACCTAAAGACAATGGAAAGCCATTGTAGTATTCAAAACTAGAATAATGTTTTAGAAAGAGTTCTCAAGGTACAGTGTAGAGATGTGCAGACATGGATAGATTTGGGGTGCAGGGGAGTCTGGAAAAAAGCAAGCAAGGATTATTGTTAGAGGCTATTACATAATCTTGATAAAAGGCATGGTGGCCTGGATTAGACTAGTGGCAGTGGCAATCAGGATAAAGAGAAAGGGACAGATGGAAGGGCTAATTAGAATCTACTAGATATACTGATGGATTGGTTGTGGAAAGTGAGGAAAAGGAGGAAATATTTTGTTTACATGTTTATTTCTATCTACAAATCATGAATCACTTGAGGGGAGAAATCCTATCTTACTCATTTTTGTATCTTTACTGCCTACTATGGTTCCAGGAAGAGTTGGCACTTAATATATGTTTGATAAATAAACCAATGAATTTTAGAAGTGGGGAAGTTGATAATGACACCTCTGCTGTCAGTATCCATACTTTTCCCTCATCCTTTCCAGTGATCTTGTCCCATGAGAATTCTGTGTCTTCCCATGTCCTCTCATTTCTCCTGCAATAAATATAATCAATTCAAATTTAATCAACCTAAGAAACAGCCTGTCATTCACAGGCATATTTGTATTAAAAAAAAAAAAAAACACCAGTAAGAAGGCAAGGTCTAAACAAAATTGATCACCAATGATAAGATATCAAATATTAGTTGAAAGATATAATTACACACACACATATTCAACCAATATTTATTGAGCATGTACTATATAGTGCCAGGTATTGTGTAGGCACTGAGGACACAGTGGTGAATGAGAAAGATACTGATGGCCCCAGATGCGAGACGTGGGGAGGAAGAGATTTACAAGAAGATCCCAAATCACATCGCAAGGACAGCAGCCTTTATTACTTACATACAAGACTAATTCTAGTTTAAGCACACCTTTTAACCTTAAGAGTTTAGGTATTAATTTCAAGTTTTTATTAGTCATATGATTATTTTAATTCTTGGAGCTCAATTTTCATAGAAAGAGAGAACTGAACCATAAGCAAGAATTCAAGTATACCATGTGGCAAGATGCTTGTAATCTTTTCCCTTATTTTGAATTGCTCTTCACTTACCATGTATTGATATAAGAGGTTTGCCTCAGTGCCCCCCACCATGGGAAGTGTGCACTACCTTATGAGCCAACTGATATTCTGTGTGCTTTTACTTATGCAGAGCAAATACAGATTATTTGATGTAAGTGATTTCAACAGTTTATGAGATGTATAAAATATTTAAGAGAAAATTTTCAACACCTTTAAAATTCTTAAAATTATAAATGTTTAATCTCATGGTGAGTAAATTCATTGGTTGTTACAGGGAAACAATTTTCAACATTTGTACAGTTCAATAACAAATAAGATACCAGTATAACTTGATTTATTTGTTTTCTTATTTATTACATCTCTCCCCACTAGAATGGAGCTCTGCGAATGAAGAAATCTTACCTCTAATTTTCTCTGTTTTATCACCAGTGGTTAGCATAGCTCTTCATGCAATAAAGTACCACCATCCACCCAATTTTCCATATTCCTTTACTTTCCTCACCCTCCATATCCATTCCATTAGCCACATCAATTACTTCTAACTTCATAATGTATCCCAATCCATCAATTTCACTCCATTTCTGGTACCACCATGCAGTCCAAGTCACCACCACTTCTACCTGGACACATTGGCTCACTGGTTCTTCTCCTGTTCTCTACAATACATTCTCTATATTCTCTACTCTAAGCCAGAGTACATCATTTTAAAATTTAAATCAGATGCTGTCACTTACCCCTTGCTTAAGCCGTCCAAGCTCTTCCTACATTATGTAAAATAAAACCCAAGCCCCTCCCCTCACCTCACAAAGCCCTGGCTCCCACTTCTTCCCATGCTGTCATCTTCTACCACTCTTCCCTTTGTCCCCTTCATGCCAGCTGCATTGGCCCTACTTTTAATTCTAGTATGTGCCTAGCTCACTCCTGCTTTAGGGCACTTGTACTTACTGTTCCCTCAGCTTTGTAAGTCTTTTCCCTTACCTTTGTTTGGCCAGCTTCTTTTAGTCATTGAGATCTTGCCTTAAATGCCACTTCATTAGAGAAGCCTTCCTTGATCACTCAGTATAAGAGTAGAACCAGCCACTCATCTACATCTCTCTGCTTCATTTTCTCCATAGCTTTTATTACTGATGATATTTTGTATGTTTGTTTATCTTCTGCCCAGTAGACAAAAATGTAATTTCCTTAGAGCAGGAAACTTGCCTGTCTTGTTGACCATTTTATGCTAAGTGCCTCGGACAGTGCCAAGTCCATAGCAGAAACTCAATAAATAGTTGAATATCAAATTACTGAATGAATGAAGGGATGAATGAATTGTAGTTCTACCTAATTTGAAGTGCGTTTGTCAACTACAAAGTATATACAGTCTTGCTGCCCAAATTTGAATTCTGATAGCTCTAGCTTGAAAACCTTCTTAAATCCAAACCCATAATTATTGGAATTACTTAGCATTGACAAAAACTGTGAACAATTCTCTATATAGCAGAAAATGCTAAATTGCCTGGAGATACTAATTTTCGAGGGTAGATGATTAGTGATGCTGTTTCCTGACCTTTTTTTGAGCTACCATAATCAGCTGTTATTGTTTATGTGATTTCATAATATCTACACTCCTTATTTTTTCCTAAGTTAAATCACATTTCATAAAATAAATTCAAATAAATTTTGTGTTGAAAACTCATGACATATTTTGAAATTACTGGTGATATTTTGTGATTTCATAAAACCAGAACTGGAGCTCCCTGATTTAGTGGTTGAACTGGTGTTTGCGGTGGTAGGCTCAGTCCCTTACAGTTGTTCTCAGCTGTGGAGATAAATTTCAGAGGCCTGGGGATGGTAGCCAGGAGGATTAGGCACCATGAAGGGCACCTTTGCTCAAAAATACCTTCTTGCTTTCAATAAATCGGTTTTATTTGAATTAATAAATTTCTCTTTCAAAATACAGAGAAACCCATTGGTGTCAACCACCCCCATGTTATACATAATTGTCCATATGGGCTATGGGACTTCATTTTACAGCATGGGTAGATCAGGGGACTCTTCGAGGGGCAATTTCATTGAAGAACTTATTAGAAGAAGCCATAGGCACCAGGGGAGAGAGGAAAGAAGCTTTCAGAAGATAAAGGAGATCAGAAAGAGACCCCAAAGTAAAACCACACATTTCCTAGGACTCCTGTCACAGCAAAGGTAGTAACCTTTGGGAACAGTAAGTGTTTATATAACACCCCAACAATATTTTGTTTCGTTCTTAAAGCCTAAAAATATGCTGGGCAGATACTCTACCTTTTTAAATGGAAAAACTGAGGATTAGACAAGTTAAATAACTTACTCAAATTCACACAGCAGGGAAGAGAGAGAAATAAAAATTATACATGAGTCTTAACAGCTCCTGGTCCTGTCTCCTTGCCATTTATCACTCCTGTTTATGCTGTTGTCACTTAGTCCTTCTGTTACAATTGTCTGCAAAACTTCAATCCTGATTGAACCCAGCTCTCCATCTTTCTCATTGCTTCTTCCAGAGCAGCTGAACACTGAAGGGCTGGAGAAAACCCACGAATAGTGGGTGTCCCTGTAAATTCATGATCTCCAAACACCCTGGTCAGTTTGCTATCCTTTCTTCTGCAATGACAGTCTCCAAACCCCTTTCCTACATCACTTCCAGCACATACCTACCTGACTATGTGCAAAGCCACGCTGTTCTCTCTCTTCCTATTACAGTGGAGGAAGTGTCTCTTCTGACACCAAGGTCCATCCATTCACATTTTCTTAAAGACCTCACTTAATCATTTAATCTCTTAACATCCTGCATCCTCAAACTCAGTCTCTCTAGTTAACTCATTCTCTGAACATTCAAACATACTCTGGTATCTCCCATCACTTGAAAAGCCTTCCATTGACCTGGTATCTCCCCTTGTCCTATCTTTTTCCTTTTTACAGACCAAGTTATAAAGAGCTGTTTACACATAACTTTCATTTCTTCCTCCCTAATCTCTCTTTATCCCATTGTAATCAGAGTTCCCCTCACAATGCCCCTACCAAGAAAAACACAGAAAATGTTCCTACTAAATTCACCACTAGGGACTTCCCTGGCAGTCCAGTGGTTAAGACTTCACCTTCCAATGCAGGGAGTGCAGGTTCCATCCCTGGTCAGGGAGCTATGATCCCACATGCCTTGTGGCCAAAAAACCAAAACATAAAACAGGAGCGATATTGTAACAAATTCAATAAAGACTTAAAAAAAATAATAAATAAATAAATTCACCACAAATCTAGGTTTGGCCAAATCTAATGCCATCTATTTAGTCCTCATCTTAGTTGATCTCACAATAATGTTAAGGCCAATTGCTCACTTCCTCCGTGAAGCACTTTTCTCTTGGCTTCTGTGACCCTTCTGCTTTTCTTCCTACCACTCTGGTCACTCCTTTTGAAATTCTCATTTTAGTTGTTCTCCAATTTATTGATCTTCATGCTTACAAAACAGAAGCAAGAAAAAACAAAGCAAAACAAAACTACCCTTTGTTTTGTATGCTTTAAGTTGACATCTAATGTTTTCCTCATAGGTTTAAATAGTAACAAAGGATATAATTTCTGGCCTGTTGTGAATTGTAAACTTTTATTTTTTAACTGTCACATCATTATTTCAAATGTATATAGCGCAATGCAAGTATATACCAATTTGAAATGCATGATCACCAATTTAAGATATAAATTAAGATATTTTTGAGCAGTTGGACATTTTACATTTTTTTTTCTCCTTGAATTTATGTTTTCATTTTACTTCCACAGAGTTTTATCCTAATATATTTTATGTTAGAACATCTTATATGGATCACTGTAATATACTTATTTGAATCAGAAATGTATGTACAAATATAAATCCTACGAATTAAAAAAAAAATTTCCTGCAATATAAGACTCCAATGTTAAAAAAAAAGTTATTCTGGACTGAGTTATCATGATGATTATTAATATTATACATTGATCAAAATAACCTATGAATTTCAATGTATAAATCTAAAACAATGAAAATGTAATTGTATTGGGGATTTGTTTCTCAATGGGGAAAGTAGAGCTTTTTAAAATTAGCTCACGTTTCCATGGATGAATATGAATTAAGGGTAGAGTAAGACAAGATTCAGAATTCCTATTTTTCATTTCTACAAATGTTTAAGTGCTAAGATAACTTTGTTCACATAAACAAGGAGATGGGAATGGGAAGAGAACTTTGAATTCCTTCCAAGTTAAATGCCCCAAATCCTGTGACCTATCATAAAAAATTATTTTAATTATCTATCAGATGACAATTGCTTTCTAATTTTGCTAAAGCAAAGAATGGGAAACCACATGACTTTAGAAAAGGATTAACTACTCAATCACTAGAGACACTGACTAGCTCATCCTGGGCAACAATGTTTCAGATTGTTATTTTCACCTAGTGGTAAAATTGTACTGTTAAGTAAGTAGTAAAACAGTCCTAAATAGTAAATAATAGTAAGTGGTAAACAGAGCCACAGCAGGATTTGGGATGGGTAGGTCATATAGCTTTCATTTGTAAAATGCGAGAAGAGCAATGATAAATGGAAAAGTGAGAAAAAAGAACCAGTATGAAGCTGCAGCCTACTTGGTGGGCAGATCAAATTAAAGATCCGGAAATTGAGTCACATAAAGATACTCCTAGGGGTATGCATTTTTCAGATTAAAAATCTCTGGTCTAATTTACATCAAAAAGTTTAGAATAATTCAAGACAGTCCTAGGTCCTTTTCTCTTTTTATTGTATACATTTTCAAAGCAATCTCTTAACTTTCTTGGCTTTAAACATTCACAATTTTGTCCCTAGACAGATCTCTCAGAGTTCCGAATCTGTATGTTCACTTGCCTATTTGATATCTCCACTTGAATTCCTCATCAGGACCTTAAACGTAACATTGTCCAAATTGGAACTTATCTTCCAACTGCCTCTCCACCAGTCTTTGTCAATTGTTCTGATCCATAGCTCAAAGTCATCCTCTGATAATTCTACTAGATGGCAAACTCTATGAAGTCAAGGATATTGTATACTTAGCACCTGCCATGGGGCCCAGGGCAGAGAAGGCACTGATGCTTTATTTGAAGGAATACTACTTCTCACACCCCACTCCAATCAGTCATTAAGCCTCCTCAAGTTTACCCCTTAAGTATATTTCAAAATGTATCCACTTCTCTCAGTCTTTTCATCAGCATCTTAGTCCCAGCTTCCATCATTTATCACCTGAATTACCGCAATAGCTTCTTAAGCTGCTCTCCCCGCATGTATTCTTGTCAGCCAAGCCAGACTCCCACAGCCATCAGAGTGATCTTTATAGATAACAATTTGGTTCAGCCATTTTTTCATTGAAAATCCAAAGTTTCATGTTGCTTTTAGAAGGATAAAGAACAAATTACTCACTATGACATCTAAGGCTCTGCATGATTTCTCACGTCCACCTCTGCATTCTCATCTTGTCCCTGTTATCCCTTTCTCACTAATTCTAGTCCTGGGGACCTCTTCCTTATTTCTCCTCTGGCCTTTGGACATGTTTTCTCTGTCTGAAGATTCCTCCAGCCCTTGACACTTGGCTAATGCTTTCCCTTTACGTTTCAGCTTAAATACCTCCTCCCTACAAGGCTTCCCTTGGATCCCCAGATGAGATCAGGTCATGCTATTACAGCTTTTCACAGCTTATGTACTTTCCTTTCATTTCAACTCTAAATTTGTTTATTACTACACTGGACTGAACGCTCCACCAGAGCACAGATTCTGTTTTTTTTGTTTGCTTGTTTCCTGCTCTGTTCCCAGCTCCAACTGTCTGATCAATAGCAGAACACTCAGTAAATATTTATAGGACTAATGGGTAACAAAAGTCTGGGAGTAAAATGGAAGACTCAGTGTCAGTTTAATAAATACTTGCATTACTTCTTGCTTGTCACTTCACTAGATTTCTCAACTTCAGTGACTTGCCACAGGAGCAGATATGACAGTGACCTCAGCCCACTCGAGATTTTTTATCCTACTACATTGAAAACTCTGAAACTCCTCCTCTCACTCCCCACACTCATACAAAAGTGGCTCTGCCCATTCCTTTTTCTAACTCAGATTTGCATGTTTGATGCCCCAGTCCGAATGTCAGAGAAGGGGAAATACAGGGGAGACGAGTTCATGGTACATAAGGCAGCTCTGGCGCTCTCACACCCAGCACAATTGTTAGGCAGTAGAATGCCTTTAAATGAAGCTCTAAAATAAAAGTATTTTTACAATAATATATATCTGGGATAATGAATATTAAAGAGTTCATTCATGCTTTAATACAGACATGAACAAAGAAAGCAGCTACTAATTCATTCTTTAATTCATTGTTTTTGGAAAGGAAGCATTGCTTTCTTTCCCCTTAATCTTCTGCTTTTCTCTTTAGTAATTTACTAGAAAATTAGACTGTAATATTCAAAGGAGTTAATGGAGGGTAGGAGTAGAAGGGAAATTAGACCAACATTTTAATTAGTAGCAGGGGATGGTAATTTAAATTGTGGTCCTGAAATACCAGACTAACCTGCATAACTAAAAATGATTTGGGCTGAATTCAGGTAACACCTGGGTCTTTACAGACAAATTCTAGGTCACTTGCCTGAGGCTGACTTGTAAATTATCTTAACTCAGGGTGTGGAATAACAATGATACTGAATGTTAACACCTCTCCAGGTGCTTGGTAAAAACTGTTGTTCTTAATTCAGTCCACTGGAATGTAAAAGAAAACTTCTGATCTATAATTTAAAAAAAAGAAAAAAGTTTGTAATAAGGAGCACTGGAGCCCATTTTCAAGCATTTTAAACCAAGAAATGTGTAACAACTGATCTAGGGATAAGTTAACCTGGTTTTCTCTAATAGCTATCAAATTTTTAAATCCTTTCCACAAAGTTATTCATTGTAATGTAATAAACAAAGTAGGGTAAAAGTTAAATAATGTTATACTCATATAACATGAAATTATGCAGCTATTTAAACTGTTTACAGTTTAATGTAAGAAAAACGTACTTTTTTTTTTGGCGGTACGCGGGCCTCTCACTGTTGTGGCCTCTCCCATTGTGGAGCACAGGCTCCGGACGCGCAGGCTCAGCGGCCATGGCTCACGGGCCCAGCCACTCCGCGGCATGTGGGATCTCCCCGGACCGGGGCACGAACCCGTGTCACCTGCATCGGCAGGTGGACTCTCAACCACTGTGCCACCAGGGAAGCCCCGTAATTTTTTAAGGTAAGAAAATGCCTATGTTGTGATATTAAATGAAAAAGATAGAATGAAGAGTTCAACTATATAAAACCATGCACTGAATATGAAGGAACATAATAAACAGATCATTTTGGTGATGGGATTGTGAGCAATTCTAATTTACTTTATAAATATCTATATTTCCCATATTTTATATAATGAACATTCATTACTTTCTCATCAGAGAACTACATCATCTTCAAAACCAATATTATTTGATCTTTATTATCTTCCTTTCATATAAAGTTGCCTAGACCTCCAGATCATGCTAATCAGTCATTTCCTAAAGAACCAAAAATTTGGGTGTCACTTAGGTGTGTCTGTGTTTTCAATTTTTAACACTATGACATGGGAGGTTGGCAGGGATCTGTGTTTATAGGTTCTTAAATATATGTTCAGTTATTCATCTGCAGTTAATTGCAGCCATGTGCTGTGGTGGGAAGAACATGGATTTTGGAATCAAACAGACTCGATTAGAATTTTGGCTCAGCTGCTTATAGCTTAACCTCTTTGAGCCTCCATGAGCTTATGGAAGTAAGCTTAATAGGTGGCAGCTCGTATTTTCCAAGTGTCTATTGTAAGGGACAGTGCTAGTAAGGGACAGGGATGTCATAGGAAATAGAATAAAGAATAAATAACATGAGATTTCAGACCCACAGAATGGTGGCATATTAAGAGGGCTTAGAGATTCCCATGTTCCCTCTCTTCAGATATAGTAGTCAAGAAAATAAGTCATCTAAAGCAAATAAATAAGTTATCACGAAGGCAAAGGAAGACTTATTCTCTATAAATTGGGATGAAGGCAACAAAACTTAATATGAGAAATCCTAAAAGCCAAGAACTCTACCAATAACATACATATCCTGTTCATTTTATTTTTACTAGGCCCTAAAACTCAGTGAATGTAATATCCCTGATTGTACCTGCCAATTAATCTTTAAGGGATTAATGTTCACTAATGATCACTTCATAGGAATCTACAAAGCCCAGGGGAGGCAAATATATGGGGTCTACCTCCCCTCTCCCACTACAGACATATTCTGGAATTCCCTGACTGCAGCCCACTTTAGTGGCTGTATGGACCTCTTTCCCAAGTTCAAGTTCCTAAGGGTTGATGGTGCAGGCTTTAGGCACAGCCAGAGGCTCAAAGAGGTCAAAGAACAGCTATTCATGGAGGATGTGGATGAAGCTTGGATGTGCAACCTTGAGAGTCACAGGCATGCCCCCAGGGCCCTCACAGTGCTGGGAGGAGCTGGAACTAGGAAGGGAAGTGGGGGGAGGGACTGCGAGCTGGGGACTGAGGCCTGCTCTCCCTGTGCTGAAATTTCCAGTGCACGACTCTAACAATTCTAAGTTCTAACCAGGTTTTCCAGTCTCAGCTTCCTCTAGGAAACTGAAGTGCAACGTACAGAGGTGGGTGGGAAGGGGATGTGGGAGGGTGGAGGGATATCTTGTGAGCAAAGGTTGCCTGGCTTGGACTGGGCAGTGTGAAGAGAAACCTCACTTGGGAGGTGGAAGATAGTAGGTAAGTCTCCATTTTGCTGTGGCCACACCCGCTGTGTAGAAACTGAATGAATAGAAAGTAGCTCTAATATACATATAATACATTTATGATTTTGGCATCTGTTAAGCCAATTTGCAATGACACGATGCTTGCACAAAGCTTACCACATTATTGGGCCTTTCTAAATAATGACATAATTTATAACCGTTCAGAAAAACCATTCTTGAAAATAACTGGGATTACCATTGAACTAGAAACCAGGAGATAATTTGCGTGTCTTTCCCTCCTTCCCCCAAACCATTTCGTTTTTGGTAAAGATCCCAAGGAGCTATTTGCTAAAATCAATATCAAATACAGTTTTAGAATATTAGAATAACAACATTCCTTCTGGGATACTATTAGAAATAAATAATAACAAATGCCTTCTCAGCACTTAAAGTTGTGATCAGCTCTTTGCTATAGGACTGTGATGAAGATTACATCTTCTCAGAGTTACAGATTTAATCAAAACAAAGGATTGATCTCCTGGCCATGATAATAGTATTCTGAATGTCTCAGACTGTCAACGAAAGTCAAATAAGTGATCAAAATTTGATTTTGAAACTGAAAATTCCCAAAGCTCCTCTATTATACTCATTTTATGGAGAAAGATGCTAAGGTTAAGAAGGCTGTGGAACCTTCTCAAGGTCTCAGAGCTAGTTAGCGGCAGAGGTGCTCAGGTATCTCTCTTACCTTCACTAGAGCAGTGCATCTTGTTAACTTTCAGTGTGAACTAGAAGTTTGGGTCTAGACCTACAAATAATGTCAGAAATTGCTCCCTATACACAAAGCAGGGACTAGAGTTAAATCAGAATATTTAGAGCCTCATGGAATCAATCTTAAGGGGTATGAATCACCACATCTATGTTTCAATAATCCTATGGTTCCTTTGTGAAAAATCGATATGTTCTTTTCTTCCTTAAGTATATTTGGATAACTGGACCTTGAAAAACTCTGAATTAATTCTCCTAAATTTTAATGCACTTCACTGATTTGTTTTTGGCTTTTGAAAATATAAACTTTACTTATCAGATCATTTTTGTAAATTATTGATACTTTAGCAGGTAGCACACAAGGTCAAATCTCTGCTAGTTTATCTAGGAAATAGGAGCACTGTATGATATTTGCCTACTTTAAAGATTACTTAGACCATATAGGCATGGAGCCCAACCCAAAGGTATTCTCTACTTGGTGAACAGATTCAAGAACTTTCCTAAATGACGGAACTTCAGATGAATTAAATCTATAACTTGACAGCAATATGAAGAAGTCATGAGCTTTCTGAAACTAGAAAGATTTGTAAATAAGAGTGAATATTTTACGCAAGAAAAGAATGACTGGATATTTTTTATAGCGGATGTATTGAGATATAATTCATGTACTTTAAAAAGTGCCCTTTCAAAGTGTACAATTTAGTGATTTTTAGTGTATTCACAGGCTTGTGCAATTATTAGCTCTATCTAATTTTAGAACACTTTCACTGTGTCCAAAAGAAATTCCATACTCATTACCAGCCCCTTTCAACCATAAATTTACTTTTTTATCTCTATGGTTTTCCCTATTCTGGAATCTCATAGAAAAAAAATTGTACAATATGTAGCCTTTTGTATCTGTCTTCTTTCATTTAGAATATTGTTTCAAGGTTTACCGATGATGTAGCATGCATAAGAAGTTCATTCCTTTTCATGGCAGAATAATATTCCATTGTATGAATACATCACAATTTAACCATTCATCTGTTGATGGACATTTGGATTGGTTCTACTTTATGGCTATTATAAATAATGTTACTATGAAGTTCATGTACAAGTTTTTATACGAATACATGTTTTCAATTCTCTTTGGGTATATACTTAGGAGCAGAATTGTTCATGCAATAACTCTTTCAACTTTTGAGAAATTGCCAGACTGTCTTCCAAAGTGGCTGCACCATTTTACCTTCTCACCAGCAGTGCACGGCAGGTGATGATTTCTCCGCATCCTGGCTAACATTTATTATCTATCTTTTTGATTATAGCCATCCTACTGGGTGTGAAGTAGTATCATTTTGTAGTTTCGATTTACAGTTCCCTAATAAATAATATTGAACATCTTTTTATGCGCTACTGGCCATTTCTATATCTTCTTTAAAGAAATATTTATTCAAATATGTGGTAGGCTGAATAATGTCCTTTTAAAAAGTCCAAGTCCTCATTTCTGAGCTGTGAATATGTTATAAGCCAAAGAGACTTCACAGATGTGGTTAAATTAAGAATTTTGAGATAGGGAGATTATCCTAAATTATGTGGATGAGTTAAATATAATCACAGGAATTTAAAGAAGGAGGCAGTCGAGTTATAGTCAGAGGAGATATTTGACAGAAGCAAAGGTTGAACTGATGCTCTTTGAAGATGGAAAAGAAGGTTATGAGTCAAGGAATTCAGGTGGCCTCAAGAAGCTGGGAAAAGGCAAGGAAATAGATTGTCCCATAGATTCTCTGGAGCTGCCCTATGAACATCTTGAGTTTATTTCAATGAGTCTGATTTTGGATTCCTGACGTCCAGAACTACAAGATAATAAATTTGTGTTATTTTAAGCCACGAAGCTTTTTACAGTGTGTTACAGTATCAGTAGGAAATGACTGCAAGTCCTTTGCCAATTTTTTAATTAGGTTGTCTTTTTATTGTTGAGCTGTAAAAGTTCTTTACATATTCTGAATACAAGTTCCTTATCAGATATATTATTGCAAATATTTTCTCCCATTCTGTGGGTTGTTTTCTAACTTCCTTAATGGTGGCCTTTGAAGCAGAAAAGCTTTTAATTTTGATGAAGCCTAATTTATCTGTTTTTTTTTTTGCAGTACGCGGGCCTCTCACTGTTGTGGCCTCTCCCATTGGGGAGCACAGGCTCCGGACGCGCAGGCTCAGCGGCCATGGCTCACGGGCTCAGCCTCTCCACGGCATGTGGGACCTTCCCGGACCGGGGCACGAACCCGTGTCCCCTGCATCGGCAGGCGGACTCTCAACCACTGCGCCACTAGGGAAGCCCCCTGTTGTTGCTTTTAATGTTATGATAAGAAAGCACTGCTTAATCCAAGGTCATGAAGAATTACTCCTATATTTTCTTCTAAGAGTTTGTAAGTTTAGCTCTTACATTTAGGTCTATGATTCATATTTAGTTAATTTTTGTGTATGGTATGAGGTAAAGCCCAACTTAATTCTTTTGAGTGTGGATATTCAGGAGTCTTGGCACAATTTGTTAAAAAAGAGGGGGCATGTTTGCTAAAAAGCTATTTCATTTAACCCATAGAGAGATTTATTTGATTAGATTATGTAACAGTTGACGAAAATCAGAAAACTGTTGGATATGCCTTTCTAGCTGTGAAAGACTGCACCTGTATACTTGGCATACTACCAGATATGTAGCTGAAATTATTATTCTTGTTTAGAAATGTTCCTGTGTAGTTCTAAATTGTCGAGGACTTGTTATTACCAGTCACTATGGAACTACTTGTTAATTGATTTTTTTCTTGTCTAAACAGGTTGTCAGCATATTTAGGGCTGATAATTTTTTTTCTTTTTTTTTTCTTTTGGGCTGATAATATTGATAGAGGAAATCAAAGGACAGAGGACTGTTCCATCGTACCCCTTTTCATTCTGTGGGCAGAGATGGAAGGAAATAATCTATGAGTCCACTGAGATCCCAATCATACTTTTTTTCTAAGGAGAGTGCTGGTATAATTTGCACTGCATAATGAAATCTCCCTTCTCATGAAAATGTTCTTGTTCAGGGCAACGGTTGGGCTTTTGTGCTGCTTTTGCCTCAAAATGATAATGAGAGAAAAGTTCACAGGGCTTTGAAGACATTGAGAGTCTTTGCCTTTGAATGAAAAATTTAGCGTTATTGTACTCATTTGGTGCAAGAGTCACACATTTGGTGGAAGTTGACATGTTGGACTTGGTAACTCAAGGTTTTTGTTTCCCACCATCCAAACTAATGCAAGTTCCATGTGGAGAGGTATTCTATGGAATTAGCAATCTCTTATGCTGTTTCACTTACTGGAAATCTTTTATTTCCTTAAACAGTCTGCAAGTGAGTCTTGGGAGTAAGTTTCAGACTGTGATGCTTGAAAGTTGCTCCCCTTCCACTGCTCAGTGCTTCTCATTGGCACAGAAAAAATTTTAGTTTAGGTTTGCCTTCTCCATTTCTAAGTTATATGATGTCTTGACCTTCTGATGATCACCAGTGTTTCTTCTTCTTCTTCCTTTTCCTTTTTCTCCCTCTGTTCTTCCCCTTTGCCTCTCTTTTCCTCATGTTATTATTTAAAAATTACCAGTGAGTTAATGGGTATGAATTAATGAAAAATCAAAAGGATGAATTGCCGTATGACAGCCAAAGGATGATGTAATTTATACACAGAGGTTGTGTTCTTGAAACATTGGTCCTTTACCTCTCGACTTCAGTCAGTACAGTCAAGCCTCAGTATGAACAATAGCATTCTTATTTGAAATCAACATATATGGCTTTTATAAGGACGAAGCCAACCTTACTTGTAAACAGACACAGAAGGAACAAATGAAGTAATGAACTTAAAGAAAACTTGTTTTTTGGGGTTTTTTTCCATCTTGTCTGGGAGTAGAAATGATTGTGCTGAGGGCTAAGAGATTAAATTGTGTCACTTGTCAGGAAATTGGCAAGTAGCCATCTCTTCTGCCTGCCACTACATGCTGCTTTTGTGCTGTGGATGGGTTTAATAAACGCACTGTTGTGTAAAATGTCATTGCTGCTTTGCCAAGCGGAGGCTGTCATGGGATAGCTCTTCCCCAGGATGACAGATCAATATTGGTCCTCAGCAATCCTGAGACTTGAAGCCACACAGAGGGCATTTTTATGGTTCAGATACAAAAGTCGAAATAGAAACCATTCTTCAAAGCATGGACATATACCTATTTTGTTCTGGAAGAAAACCTAATGTTCTTTCAAAAATGTTCTAACTTTAAAGATAGGTAATGTTATCAAATTTTAATGACAACTTCTAGAAGAAATAATACAAATGACTTGTTACAGTTTTTTAAACGTTCAATCTTTCTGTTAATCAAATAAATGCAAAGCAAAGCAAGGAAATATACCATTGTTTGCCTTGGTAAACAGCCTAAAATCATATGCATTCAGGCACATGAAATGCTGATGACATATTGTAAAATAGTCCCTCCCTAACATCAGTGGTAGAAGTAAAATTTGGTACAGTCCTTCTGGAAGGAAATTTAGCAATATGTATCCAAATTGTTTAGAATGTTCATACCTTTTGGTGCAGAAGTTCTACTGCTACAAATATATCCTAAGGAATTTATGAGAGAGTCAGCAATGTCTTCCAATAGACTGCCAGTTATTTAAAATGTGGGAAAACTGAAAACAACCTAAACTCCTAACAATGTAAACAGTAAATGTATTATTAAACAGCAATTAAAATATGTATAAGGCTTTTAAAAAAATGATATGGGGAAAGGTTTATGAAATAAAGTTATGTGAAATTAAACAAATGCTAAATATTATATACAGTGTGATCTAAACTAAATGAAAATAAGTAAAATAGCAAAAAAATTTCCAGAAATAAGTGTACAAAAATGTTAATACTTATTGACTCTATTTAGTGTAAACATGAATGTGTTGTGTTTTGTTTAATTTTTATCTACTTTTCTGAATTTTATATATATTCCACAAAGGACAATGATCGTATCTATAAAAATATACACAGGAAAAAGAAGTTGCACAGGAAAAGGATCACTACCCAAAGGAATTCATTTAAACCCTCATATGCTCTCTTGCCTTTTTTTTTTTTTTTTTTTGCAGTACGTGGGCCTCTCACTGTTGTGGCCTCTCCCGTTGCGGAGCACAGGCTCCAGACGCACAGGCTCAGCGGTCATGGATGACGGGCCCAGCCGCTCCACGGCATGTGGGATCTTCCCGGACCGGGGCACGGACCCGTGTCCCCTGCGTCGGCAGGCGGACCCTCAACCGCTGCGCCACCAGGGAAGCCCTTGCCTTGCCTTTTAACTTAGCCTTCATCTCACATTTTCCTTATAGCTTCGGGCTCTCACCCTCCCTCCAGCCCAGACTAACATCCCCAGCCGTCAGATGTAACAGTGTATTTCAGCTAATCTCTGTATCTGCTGTCCCTCACCTTGAGGGACTGGTTTCTTCCCTATTTCTGACCTTGATCCACCCCTTGTTTCTGATTGCTTTTCACATCTTGCCTCCAGGTGTGTGAAGGGCCTGAGCCCAGCCATGAGGCCTGATCAGTGTTTCTGAAGATCAGAGTGTGGTAGTGCTGGCAGAGACAAGCCAGTCTGTACCTCAGCCTAAGTGAATATTAGGGTCCAAAATGCCACAGAGTCCATATTAGCTTTTTATTGCTCCCTGACAAGTTACCACAGCAGTTGCAGTTTAAAGCAACGCATTACAGCTTCCTGATATATATGCTGCTACTTACAATTTACCAGTAAGGGAACTGGAGCACAGAGAGCTTAAAAAGAGGTCCAAGGAAAAAAAAAAAAAAAAAAAAAAGAGGTCCAAGGTCACTTAGCTAGAAAGGAGAACTTGAAACCCAGGTCCTCTACTCCAAAGAGTATGTTCTTTCTCCTATATCTCTCTTCTGGGGCAAACACTGGGACTTGAGTTCAGTTTGGAGTCTGATCTAATTAAGGAGAAAGTCACCTCTCACCTTATCTGTGTCTTAAACCTACACACTTGCTTTATATTGGGTGTGATGGAGCACATACAGGAAGACTTTTCATAATGAACTCAGAACTCCTCGAATAATGTAGATATTAATGTTTTGTTGCTCCTTACAAAATTACCACAAATTTAGCAGCTTAAAACAAGACCTAGGGACTCCTCTGGTGGTGCAGTGGTTGAGAGTCCACCTGCCAATGCAGGGGACACGGGTTCCAGCCCTGGTCTGGGAGGATCCCACATGCCGCAGAGCAACTAAGCCCGTGCACCACGACTACCGAGCCTGTGCTCTGGAGCCTGCGAGCCACAACTACTGAAGCCCACGCACCGCAACGAAGAGTGGCCCCTGCTCACCGCAACTAGAGAGAGCTCGCGCGCAGCAATGAAGACCCAACGCAGCCAAAAATAAATAATAAATAAAATAAATAAATTAAAAAACAGCCAAAAATAAATAAAATAAATAAAAAAAAACCCCCAAAGCCAAAAACAAGACCTATTTATTAGCTCACTATCTGTATAAGTCAGAAGTCTGACACTGTGTGGCTGGAATCTCTGCTCAGGTTCTCACAAGGCTGAAATCCAAGTGTCAACCAACTACATTCTCATCTGGAGCTGTGGGTCTTCTTCCCAGCTTATAAGGTTGTGGTAAGACACAGGTCCTTGCAGTTGTGAGATGGAGGTCCCTGCTTCCTTGTTAGCTATCAGCCAGAGGCCTCTGTGTGCTCCTAGAGTCCAACCTTGTACTTTCTCACATGGCCTCCTCCAGCTTCAAACCAGGAACAGTGCCGAGTACTTCACAGATTTGGAATCTCTTTGACTTCCTCTTCTGCCACCAGCCAGAGAAAGCTCTCTACTTTTAGGGCTCATGTGATTAGATCAGGCTCACCTGAATATTCTCCCTATCTTAGGTCAACTATGCCATGCACTGTAACAGAATCACAGGAGTGACAGCTCATTAAAGTCACAGGTTCTATGGGTTAGGGTGTGGAATCATGAGGTGTGGCATTTTTAGAATACTGCTTACCACAATGTGTCTTTTAAATGTCATTCTTTTTCCCCCTGCAGTGTAACTTAGAACATAAATACATGGACATTAGACGCCGACTGCCTATGTTCAAAGTCTGCTCTAACATTTACTAGCCGTACAATCTTGCTAAGTTACTTAACCTCTTATCTCAGTTCCTTGATTTTCTTACCTGAAAAGAGGGAGTAATAAAAGTATAGGTCTCGTCAAGTTGTTATACACTTTAAATGAGTTAATGTGTCAGAAAAGTACTTGGCACACTGAAGTACTATGTTGTCCTTGCTATTATTATTATTGACCTTATTATTATATATCCACTGAAAAGTCCAGATTACTACTCTCCTTGGAGCAGACCTAACACCTCACTTTTCTGGGCCTCAGCTTCTCTTTCAATTTTAGTATTATTTAACTGTCAAAAGTATAATTTATAATGTGATGGATACATCAGAAAAATTTTTACAATTTCCTAACTCACAGCACCAAAGAATTTGTCAAGTTAAAACAAAACAAAACTATGTTTAGTTTGTGGGCTTAGTTTTTAAGTAAGGGAAACATATCAGATTCGGTTGACTGTATTATAAACTTGAGAATAGAAACACAGAATCTTTTTTAGTACCATACCTGTTTCTAAATGGGTTTTAATTTCATGTTATGATCAAGAGAATAGGGCATGTGAAAAGATAGGAACAGGAAGCTTAGGGAGGGCCCTAGAGGATGAACGGGAACTGAAAGAAAGGTGGAAGGGATGAGAGGAGAGAAAAAGAAGAAGGAATGGAAGCAATAGAAGAGGAAAGACCACTGAGGGGTAGAGAGGGCTGGTAAAGAAAAGGGGGAAACATTACTAAAATTTACTGAGCATGTACTATATTCTTGGCATAGCTAGGGACTTAGGTTATCTCACTGAATCCTCAGAAAAGGTATAACTGTCATCACTTTATAGATAAGAAAACAGCAACCAAAAGAGTTTAATCTTTCCAAAATCAACTATGTTAGTATACAGGCATCAGAACCTACATCTTTCCAGAGTTCATTGTTATTTGCTGATTCCATGTTCACAAGGACTAATGGTGAAACAGAAAGCACTCCTCACACATTGTTAGTCCAGCTTCAAAGAGTGTTCCCGTTACACTGAGAAAAGACTTAGGTGGGCTTAGGTGTTACTGCCACTTAACACTACCTTAGATCATTAATTACTTGAGTCAAGACATTTGGAGTCTAAGGGTCCGAAAGGATACATGCACCCCAATGTTCATTGCAGCACTGTTTACAATAGCCAAGACATGGAAGCAACCTAAATGTCCATCGACAGAGGAATGGAAGAAGATGTGGCACATATATACAGTGCAAAATTACTCAGACACTAAAAAGAATGAAATAATGCTTGCAGCAACATGGACGGACCTAGAGATTGTCATACTGAGTGATGCAAGTCAGACAGAGAAAGAGAAATATCGTATGGTATTGTATGGTATCGCTTATATGTGGAATCAAAAAAGAAATGATACAAATGAACTTATTTACAAAACAGAAACAGACTCACAGACTTAGAGAACGAACTTATGGTTACCAGGTGGGAAGGGTCAGGAGAACGGATATTTAGGGAGTTTGGGATTGACAGGTATACACTGCTATGTTTAAAATGGATAACCAACAAGGACCTACTGTATGGCACAGGGAACTCTGCTCAATATTTTGTAACAACCTAAATGGGAAAGAATTTGAAAAAGAATAAATACATGTACATGTATAACTGAATCACTTTGAGGTCCACCTGAAACTATCACAGCATTGCTAATCAACTATACTCCAATATAAAATAAAAAGTTAAAAAAAAAGACATTTGGAGTCTAGTTAAAACAGACCTCCCAAATGACTTATGCCTCAGGATAAATCACTCGTCTGAGCCTCAGCTTTCCCATCTGTAAAAAGCAGGCTTTGAACCAGATAAATTGCTAAATTCTGAAATCTATCTTAATGTCACGCTGCCAGATTTTCAACTGAGTGTTATTCTTGAACTCTTAGATGTCCCCAAACCATTCAAGTTCATGGCAGGAAGGAGTAGGGTGGGAAACAGTCTCAGTGGTAGTAGCAAGGATCTATCACAAAGAACTGGAGACCCACACCAGAGCTGTCTTCACAGAGGCACAAGGCTGTGATGCGGATTGGGGAGTTGGTATAGGGTTGCTCCTGTTAGGACCACTGTTCAGAGCTTTTCAGGTCATTCACTGAACAACCTCACCAGGCAAAATTCACATATACAGTCATAGGCCACAGCCCTGGCTCCAGGAAGCCAGAACGAAGACCAGTGGGTAGAGTTCATAATAAAAACAACTGTGGCTCAGTAGAAAAATAGCAAATTTTGTAATTGTTCAGAGTTGCGCATTACCATTGTGAAAAACTTTATCTTTGGGACTTTTCAGGCCAGGACCACATGAGGTAGGGGATTCTCCTATTGAATTAGAGTTTAGAGAGTACTTAAGCGATATACAGGACTCGATTTTGGAATGTATTCAAAGTTAGATGGGTGATCTTCTTAAAATGTTTAATTCTTAATTTCCTGAGTCCATATTATCATGGCCATAATAACTGTACCTGCCTCATATGGCTGTGGTAAGTGTATAGAAGATTGTGTGTCTGTGTGTACCTACATCTCTATTTATATTATCAACCTATCTGTCAATCAATCTATGTATCCATCCATCCAACCATCCACCCACCTACCAACCTACCTACCTACCTATCTATCTTAGCCCAATGCTCCACACATGATGAAAGCTCAAAAAATGTTAGCTGTCATCATGATTATTCTCTTTACAACTATTGAATGATGCTCCCAACACAGCAGAACCTCCTTTTATCTCCGTAGGCATGAGCAAAGAGTGGTGGTACTCTAAGAGATGCCATTTTCCATTCTTAATTGTAGAATAAGCACATAACATGAAGTTTATTTTATCTGAAGCTTAGGGCCAAAGTTTGGCTGAGGCGAAATCATTATGAAATAATGATTGTGGCCCACTTTTCTGAAGTTTCCTTTAACAACTTTATTTCTAAACTTTTAAAATGGAGCTTCTCCAGGGTCCAGTATTAGCAATCACTATCCCCACCATGAGTCCTAGAATTACACAGCATCTAGTTCTAATCTCTCACTCTGCAGCATGGACATTCCCTCATCCAGAAATTAATTTAGTCAATTCAGCCTGAAAATTCTATTCAAAAAGCATGTGTTTCCTGCAGGAACGTCACTTATTTCTTTTCTTGTTGATAGGGGATGCCGATGTACCTGAAAAAAAAGCGTGATTTTCCTCCACAAGCTGCAATGATGCAGCTGTCCAAAGTAATCACTGCATCGGAACAGTTGGATAGGGAAAAAGTGTCCTTGGCTGCTTTATAAAAAACCAGTAAGCTAGCTTCTTTATGCTTAAAAAAGCAGACTGAGGAAGGGCTACAAAGCTTACATTTCTGCCACTTAGGTCACAGTTTTCAGTGCGGCTCCATGCAAGCTAAAACCATTCTTACCTACAGGTCTTGGCCTGTGCTACCCTCTCTCCCCACTCATTAATTTACCCTCCTTTCTCTTCTCATTTTATTCACTCATTCATTCATTCAAAAACTCTCTCATTCATTCAGCAAGAATTTATGGATTCACATCTATAATATAACTGCTTGGCCTGAGGAGATTTACAATCTAGTAGAGGTGCTAAAATAACATTGGGACATGCTTTCCTCCCCAAGGAAATCTCTCCTAATTGTTCAATCTACAATTCCTTTAGCTAGTGTTTTATTTATTTATTTTTGGCTGTGTTGGGTCTTTGTTGCTGCGCGCGGGCTTTCTCGAGTTGCGGCGAGCGGGGGCTACTCTCCATTGCGGTGCATGGACTTACTGCGGTGGCTTCTCTTGCTGTGGAGCACAGACTCTAGGTGCGCGGGCTTCAGTAGTTGTGGCACGTGGGCTCAGTAGTTGTGGCTTGCAGGCTCTAGAGCACAGGCTCAGTAGTTGTGGTGCATGGGCTTAGTTGCTCCGCGGCATGTGGGATCTTCCCGGTCGAGGGCTCAAACCTGTGTCCCCTGCGTTGGCAGGCAGATTCTCAACCACTGTGCCACCAGGGAAGCCCCTAGCTACTGTTCTGATCTCTGATAGAATTTTATATTATTTACCAAGAGCCCCATGTGGGTGACTCTTTTATTTTGTCAAATAATCTTTAGTTCTTTAAAGAGAGGGTCCCTGGCTCAAGCCACCACTATTCTATCCTGAGCAAGATCTGGCTCCACTCCAGTTACAGAACCTCACCTGGTGTTTTTCATCCAAGACACGTGATTTCCTTCTTTCCTGGGACCACTTGCTTCTTCTCCCTCTGAGCTCTCATTCAGGTTTGTGGGGTTAATAAATTATTTTTTTCAGACTCAGACTGGAATCTTCTTACAGAATAGCTTTTCAGACTCTTTCCATCCAAACTCCTACAGAAAGCCCTTAGAAATGGTTGTCAAATCCATGAACACACACACGGTGCATGACATGGAATTTCTTTGCTAACACTACAATAGTTACAATATATTGTTCTCTATACTTTTTATTATTTGCCCATCAGCTCATAGCATTCTTCTTTCCAATCAGACTGAAGGCCTCGTGGAACAGAAGATACATCTGTATCCCTTCCTCACACTGCCTGGCTCAATGTTGAATGTGGTAGCCATCAACAAACACAAATTAAATACTAGCTGAAATTCAATAAGTAATAAGAGATCGGGAAAGTCATTACAGAAAGCTTGCTTTGACAGTCTTCTCTTTCAAGTACAGAACTTTTGGAGAATTATTACTCTGCAAAGGCACAAGTACGTCTCATTGATGCGGCAGATTTACTTTCCAAATAATTCTAACATTTCAGATCTTTACCTGAGTCTGCCATCCTCTGCTGCAGCACCTCCAGGTATAATCTTCGTAATAAATATGCCAGGGTCATCTCCAATGTGGGGATTATCTGTCCCTCCAGCAATACTGAATCCCAGGCCAGAATTCCCCTGTAGAAACAATAAGCAGACATTAAGTGATGTGGCTGTCACCCAAACCTGGTTCCCCTTGTACTCTGCGTTATCATCTTACTACTCAAATGGAAATCAGGTGATAACAGCCTTGTATGCAAAGCTATAAAGTGCACTGTCAGCAGACAAAGGAAGGTCAGGAACAATACTCAGGTTTGTCCCTGCATTGCAACAATTCAAGGGCCTTATATTTTTGCTTCTAAGAAATGCTTCCTTTATTAGCAATTAAAATGATCATTATGAAGTAGGAAATAAATGCTTACAAACTGTGCAATATGAGAAAATGTAAAAAATCATTAGTGTCCATTGTAAAAATTATATACACATACGAAAAAGAATGGAAGGAAATGAGTCACGTGAAAAACATTTGATTTGACAGAGCAGTGAAATTTAGGTGTTTTCATTCTGCTATTTCTGGTATTGTTGCTCTAATACTATTTATCCAGAAAAGAAATGTGTTTTCCTATTAATAAGGAACTTTGACTTCAGAAGGCAGGGACCTCTTCTAGAGTCATAGCAAATGTGAGACACTTTTCAGTAATAAACAGGTTTTAATTTGCTGTAGATACAGACAAGGAATGCATTATTGTTGCAGCATGTAAATTTGAATAGTTTATACTCTAATATAGCTTTCATACTTACTCCTGTAGACTACAGTAATTGACATCCAATGTACATATAACCCTCTAAAATTTGTATGTAATACATAATTAAACATCTCTCCCAAATTCACAAACTGTCTTATTTTTTATTTTCATATGCTTTTAAAATCTCCATCTCCATGGCTACATTATGTTTCCATACGATATTCTATTTTTTTTTCTAATTCACAGTATATTTTAAGCCATTTCCATACAGCTAGATAGTCTTTATAATTATCCATTTAAATGACTAAATAATATTTCACTCAGGTCATTTGTTTAACCAGTCCCTTGTCACTGGATATTTAATTTCTCTATAGACTCTTACAATAAATATAGCTTACTAAATTTATAATCATTTGATTAAATTTTGCTCTTGGGTAAAAAGAGATGAATAAGAATTCAGTAGTTAATCCAGAAAAATTAATTAGGGCACTCAGTCAGAAAAGTTCAATGTTAAGATAAGATCAAGTATAACTTGACAGTTATACCACCACTGCAAATGTCAAGGTAATGCTTAGCAATTTTTATTGACTGAATTAATAAAACTGAATTTCAGAGGGTGGGTTTCACAATTATACGTTGAAAGATTGAAGTTAATAATTCAACCACAGCCACTAAAATCTCGTCTTTGTACTTCTGACTTCTCTCTAATTCTGTTTTCTTTGAAAAATTCCAGTGTTCTTTGAACAGAGATATTACTTAGCAGTAGTCAAATAATGAATTTATTTAATATTTATTAAACACCAGCTTTGTGCCTGGCACTGGACTAACCCCTGGAGCTACAGCGGTGAACCTTTCAGTTTATGAGTCATACGAAAGGCAAGTGCAGAGCGTAAGAGTGGCTAACAGGAAAGCCACACATAGGGACTCTTCCTGAAGGTGACGAGCACTTAGTTACTTTTAAGTGGGTCAAGGTGGGAGTTGGAGAGGAGGACAGAATGTTCCAGGCAGAGGGAAGAACATATGTAAAATCCCTGACGTAAGGACGGGTGTGCCAGGTCCAAGAAACAGACGATGAGGCTAGAATGAAGAAAGCAAGAAGGAAAATTGGATGAGATGTGCCTTGATCATTAGGTTCTTCAGAGCAGAATGTATGTGAATCCATTTTTGGTTTTAATTACCTATTGACACCAGATGACTGCATTGGTGTTATATGAATATCTTCTACATGACTGCCTCGAAGCTAAGGCTTTAGGGATTAAGACCAGGTGATTTCTGCCTTCGTGGAATTCAAGGCAGAGCAGAAAAG
Organism: Pseudorca crassidens; assembly: GCF_039906515.1. Taxonomy (NCBI): domain Eukaryota; kingdom Metazoa; phylum Chordata; class Mammalia; order Artiodactyla; family Delphinidae; genus Pseudorca; species Pseudorca crassidens. Next base: position 62,063,871 of record NC_090304.1, read on the forward strand.
ACAGTGATAGTTTGGTGTTTGGTGATCAGTACATTTTCACTGTATAACCTCAACCACAGTGTCAGGTCTATAGCCACCAAGACAGTATTTAGGGGACTTATGAGGCAGTAGAAAATTATAGAATAAGATCTTGGGTTTTAGAAGGAAATGAGGGGAAGGTGAGTATTTTCAATGTAATTTGGGTTAGCTCCAAAAACATCAACTAGAGTATATTGGTCTTACCAGAGCTGACACCTCAGAGATAACAATTTCTTCATTCATATGGGTAGGGAAAGAGGCAAGCAGAGATTGGGAGATATCCCAATGATTTCTCCTGATAATATCAAAATTTTTGGAGAGGGCACTGAATACTTTGTCATTTGAGAAAAATATTCATGATCTAGCTCTTAACCCTGTCTCCTTTATTTCTACCTTCATACTTTAGCCCCCAGGAACACTGAACTGAACTGCTGTCTCTTTCCTGCACAGTACACATGATAGCTCATCTCTTGGCATTTACTCATTCTGCATTCTCTACAAGAAATCTCCCACCTCCCCCTTGATGGTTTAGATGGCATCTGCTCCAGGAAATATTAAATGACCACCACAATTCCTCTTCATTGGATAAGTCACTCCTCTTTTGAGTTTTTGTAAATTTCTCTGCCTAGCTATGTCATATACTGTGGTATTTTGACATTATATATTTATGAGTCTATCTTTCCTTCAAACTTATAGTAGGCAGGGACTATACAATATTCATCTTTGTTTCTTGGTGCCTTTTGTGGCACATAGTATTGTTCATTAAATATTTGATGAATGAATGAACAGACCAATTTATTAAGAATATTCAAGTTATAAAGGGAAGACTCAGAAAGGACACAACAAAAGTCCACAATGTGTTAAGGAATATAATACAGAAGTAGAAGCCATTTTGTTCTTTGTGGCTCCAAGAATAAAAATGGAAAGCCCAGAAATTCAAATTGTGGCTTAGCTGAAGGATGAATGATGAGACAAGAGCTGTTCAAACTGGGAATAGGCTGCTTTGCAAGGGAGGGAGGATCCTTCACTCAGTGGGCAGCTGGCTAGACACTGAACATGAGGGATCCAAACATCTACTGAGAGGTTAAACTGGATGACTTCAAAGGATTCTTCTGGATCTCTGGCTAGATTTGCAGGAAAACGGTTCCTGCCGGCAGGAAAAAAAGGGAATGCTAGAGGAAACTTTAGAGGGGGATGTAAGTCACTGCTGTATTTTTTAAAACTTATCGTATGAATTCACAGACCTTTGAACAGCTTTGATGACAACCTAGCAGTATGTAACCATCGTTTTTAGAATTGACTCTCATATGGAGAATATGGTGGCTCTGGTATTTACTAACATACATGCCCCTGCCCTCAAATCCACTCTGAGGAAAGGAATGAATGAAAAAGGAATGGATGAATCAGAGAATCCACAATAAAAAGAGGTAGGTAGAATTCTCTGGCAGTCCAATGGTTAGGACTTGGTGCTTTCACTGCCAGGGGCCAAGGTTCAAACCCTGGTTGCGGAACTAAGATCCTGCAAGCCAGGCAGCACGGCCAAAAAAAAAAAAAAGAGGAAGGTAGAGACAGAGTATAACTGAACCTGTGTTTCCAGTCCCATAGATTCCCAAAAGCTTTTGTATTTCAGTTAAAAACCAGTCTGCAAGTTGGGCCTATCCAGTCGCCATGGTTCCTTAGAAGAGGCTCATCTGAATTCAGCTAAGGAAATTATTTAAAGTGCTTTCCCTTCTTCCCCTTATTATTCTCTCCCAGCCGTCGCTTTCAGGCCTTTGCTACCAGCAGCAGCATTCAGTGGAGAGGGAGAGATAAAAAGCAGCAGTGAAATTACTGCCTGCTGTTCTCCATGGTTGAATCTCTCCAGTCCCCTGACAACGATCCCAGAGCCAGCCAGCCGCAAGGGCAGACCCCAGAACCTCTCTCTCTGAGCACCCATCTTTCCATGTGAACAGGCAGACCCCTGGCTGACACCCTTAGATCCTGAAAATTGTGACTAATTAACTGAGTGTTGGTACCTGACACAGTCAATGGAAACTGCAAGGTGCCATGCTGGTGAGGGCAGCCTCTGTATAGAGTTCCAGGTAGGATGCTGTTTCATTGTTGGGCAGATTCCATGCCTGAGAATGTGGCTGGCAGGGACCATTCTTTCTCCTGGTTCCCAGTCCTCCACATTGGCTGACTCTCCCCCAGGAGCACAAGCCTATTGTCTAGCCAAGTTGTACTTTCTCCTTCATGTACTACACTGTATCTCCTCTCAGAAAGAAAAAAATAATTAGCAAAAAGAAAAGACAATTTACCATTTAACTGATGGTTGCAAATATATATACAATATCCTCAGAAACTCCTCTTTCATTAAAAAATTATTCTCTAACAGAAAATTACCCCCAAAATGGGGTTGCAGAAAAGAAGAGGAAAATAAAGTGATATCATAATCATATATATTTATAGAATGTCCTACTGACAAAGAATTTCTTTGACTGTCAGAAATTCCTACTTTAAAATACTATTTAATCTGGTAATTCAATTCTAGGAATTTATCCTAAAGAAATAACCAAAGATGTGTACAATGATTTATGTTCAAAGCTTTGTGGCAGTATCATGCTTCTTCTAAAAACAAAACAAAACAGAAAACAACTCGTAAACGGAAATATCCAAACAATGGAGAAATGGTTAAAAATACTGTGGTATGTCTATTTGAATGTGGGAACATTTTGGAGCCATTAAAACTGTAGTGATATTTAATGACAATAGAAAATGTTCATTATACAAATGTGAGAGGAATAAAAAGTGTATGAAATTTTAATTAAAGTATGATCACCACTAAAATATTAAAAATGACTTGTTTTTAGTAAGAACATTATTACTTACTAATTAGTAATAGTAAAACTATAATAATTACTATTATTATAATATTAAGTAATAATTCAAACTACCTAAAAGGGAGACCTTTTTTAAGTTATAAAGTTCTTAGTAAAATACTAAAAATGTCCTCAAGGGAACTAACGTTTACTGCATTTTTCTTTTTATGCTAAACACTGAGCTAGGCTTCTTACAATTCTCTATCTGGTAGACAGTATTTTCCCCTTTTATATATTAAAAAACAAAACACAAAAACAAATAAAAAGAAAAGAAAAACCCTGAGGCTGAGAAGAGTGAAGTAACTTACATAAAGACAGAAAGTAAGTAAATAGTGGAATTCAGATTCAAACAGGATTTTTTAGGCTCCAAATACTAATTTTTTCCCTGTTACATCATACTGCCTCTTCTGGATTAAACAAATAATTTGACGGTAAGGAAATAATAAAAACAATAGCAATAATAAACCATTAAACTTTGTTTTTGAAAAGAGTCTAAACCGCTCCTATCAGTATCATAAAAATATTCAAAAAATTTGTAATGGAAAAGCAGGTACTGGGACCATTCAGACCTGGGTTTGAGTGCCAGCTTTGCCCTTGCTGGATGTTTGACATTAGGTACCTTTCTTTCTTTTTCTTTTTTTTTTTTGGTGGTACACGGGCGTCTCACTGTTGTGGCCTCTCCTGTTGCGGAGCACAGGCTTCGGACACGCAGGCTCAGCGGCCATGGCTCACGGGCTCAGCCGCTCTGCGGCATGTGGGATCTTCCCGGACCGGGGCACGAACCTGTGTCCCCTGCATCGGCAGGCGGACTCTCAACCACTGCACCACCAGGGAAGCCCTAGGTACCTTTCTTAACTTTGAGTCTAGTTTCCTTGTCTGTAAAATGTACGTAATAGTAACTACTTCACAGAATTGTTAGAAAGATTAAAGTAAATGACATATGTGCTAGCAGAGCATAGATCCTGGCACATGGGTGATGATCAGTCAATGTTAGTTCACTTCCTTTGGTTTGACACAGCACTGTTAAAAGGGTCCTTACAAATAGGAGGACAATAAAGGCAAATAGAAGTTAGACAATGTATTCTTTCATTCATACCTTCAACAAGTATTTGTTGATGAATTTTAACCTACAATTTTACTATATGTTATTTCACTTGGTAAAGATAATTTAATTACACATTCTAAATATGGGAGAAGGGATGGTTAGGTAGGTAGTATTGAGAATTGTTAGGTAAATAAAAGCTAGATAAGGGAAGACTCAAACACTATTTTTTAAACTTTCAACACCTATGGCCTGTTTTGATACACTGAATTTTTGTATATCCTGCTACCAACCCCAAGATTCTGGTGCATTCCCCTCATTTCAGCAGGATCTATATTTTCTTTTCACTCCCTGCCAAGACTGTCAAACAAGCCTATTGTCTGCATATCTGCTCCAGCAAGACATTTATTTTTATTTACTATAATTTATACTACAAAATAATATATATGTTATTTTCAAGTATATAATTATACCTTAGCCTCCCATCTGTAAATTTCTGACATGCACTGAGATTGAAAATTATTAGTGTACAACTTGACAATTGATCAACAAATACTATAGAAAGGTGACCAATATAAGTAGGTAGAATAAAGATATTTTTTAAAAAGTTAAAACAGATAATAGCAATTAAAGAATTCTGTAGGCTACAGGCCAGGATAAAAACATCACTGGATAGAAAGGTCTATTAGTTGGCAAATAATCTTCTAAATTTTCCTGAAAGTAATTTTATTTTAGACAGTAAATCTAGAATGTCACAGAGAATAAAAAGATATCTTTTTCATAGTTATTACCTGTTGAAAATCATTCAAAGTCTTTCTCTCATCCATTTTCTACAACATACTGCAATATTAAAAGATGAATGGCCCCAGGCCCCCTATTAGGGTATAAACATATGAATGTAACACAGACATTCCTAACTACTGTTGCTTACGATTAACAACAACAAAAAATTTTCCCCCTCAAATTTTCCTTTTTTTTTTTTTCTTCTTAACATGCTAACAATCCATGTATCTTTGACTAAAGGTCTTAGCCCAGGAATAAGAGATGCCTGTTTTCACTCAGTTACAACTTCTAGGAGTTGTATTTAGGATGTCCCAAAGTTTGCTTTATTAAACTGTGTTTTTCTGGAAGCTGCTGAGTAGAGGAGCCATCAGGAGATCTGCATTCGGGGACTGGTAACTGCTTAGGGGAAAGTGTTTTAAGGGGATGGCGGAGAGGAAGCAGTTTCAAAAACAGGTGGACAGAGAATGCCAGATTACAGTAGACCAAAAAATTTATGAGAAGGAAATGGGTGACATAGTGAAGGCAGATTCCTGCTTCTGTGAAAGAGTTCTGTTCTTAGGGGGGATACATGGTAGTATCTGATGAGAAGGGGGCAGGGTAGTAGAAAGATTTTAGAGGATGGCAGGGAGGGGACTCAGCATGTCTGTGGCGTAGGGGGAAGAAGCCCATGGAAAGGGAGACTGAAGGTACAGGCGACAAGGAGAGCGCGTGGGAAACAAATCCTGACAAAGGAAGAGTGAGAAGAGGGTCTAGAGTACAGATTCTCTGAGTCCTACCATAGGCACTGGTTAAATACATGTGCTATAGCCATACCAAGGAATACAATGGTATCATGAGATGAAAAGATCTTTACAGTACACCTTCAGATAAAGAAAACAGAAAACAGTATAGGATTTAAACTTTGCTCTCGCTTTGTAATATATATGCATAGAAAAAATTTGGAAGTATGTTCACCGACATGTTAATATTGCTCATAGATATCAGAATTATAGACCTTTTTTTCTTTTGTCATTTTGAACAAGTCCATCATTAATTTTTCCTTATAAATTATAAACACAAACACATTATATTTGTAAAACTTGTCTAGCAAAAGAACAAAGGAAACTTTGCTTTAAGACAGCATAACTCAGCCTAGGCTTGGGAGGGGGATACCTTTTCTTCTTTACCAAGTCCATTTTGTCTCACCCTTTAGATAAAATTATAGTGTTATTTTAAGGGGGAAGAAGTGATAGGGTCCTTTTAAGATAGAGGAGAAGGAAACTGAAGGAGTTCTTAACTGATGACATGTCTTTGCTCTATATATTTAGATGTCAGGACATTAGAGGGAAAAGTCTAGAATGAATGTGGAGACTTAAGTAAAGCAGTAAAGGGTTGGAATTGCAGCTGTGAGGCAAGAGAGACATGTTGGGATCGGTAGGGGTCTGGTGAGCAGCACTGAGGTGGGACATCGTCAGCGTGATTATGAGATTTTCTCCCACAGAGTTTAGTAATCTTGAACAGCAAAAAGGGAAGGTTTGATTGCCTTAGGGCTGAGGTTTGAAAAGCAAATGTGGCTGACTCTCAAAGGAATGAGTATATAAATCACAAAGGATAGGAAAGGAAGAGAAGCAAGGAGGATGCTCAGAGACTGGATAGATAGACTGAGGTCATAGCAAGGTCAAATGATGGATTTATGGGGAACTGGGAACAGAAGAGAGGGTGGCAAGCTGTGGACACGATGGGATTTTAGGGTTCAAGATTTCAGAGACGGAGCAACACTCATTGATAGTCATGGGAGTGCATAAATGTCAAATCATGTGAATGTGTTAAAGTGATGGGCAAGTCACAGTTGTAGCCGACACTGAAGTTTCCTTGGAAGAAAGAAAGAGACAAAATAGACAAAAGAAAAAAAAAGGGCCAAAATTGTTTGGTGAGAGTGAGGAAAGACCCAAGGTAAAGATGAGAAAACGACTAGGATGTGAGGCAGTGTGGCAGTTGAAAGGGTTCCAAGCAGAGGAACAAGATGTGCCAAGCCCCCATAACATCTCCTTGAGGGTGTACGTGAAAGTTTTCTAATACCAGACCTAGGAGTATAGGTTCCTGGAGAAACTAGATTTTCTTCATAAGGCATGACATGATAAATGTGGCGTTTTACTACAATTAATTCAAAGACTTTGTATAGGATGAATTAAGAATAGGCTTGATGGATCGAGTCAGAAAGCAAGGAGAGTAATTTGGGATCCAATACAGTGTTTGAGCTGTGAGTTCTTAAGATCTGATTTAGGACATTGTCAATGACACTCCAACTGCAAAACGTTTAAGGAACATCTATCTTGTACCCTGCCATAGTATTTAACTGAATGCCACTAGAAGCTAATATATACTTCTCAACAGCTACCTCCATAGTCTCTTAACGTCTTGATCATTTTTTCAATGTAAGCTGTTAACAATGGAGTCCCTCTCTTGCATGCCCATTAAGCCTTCTATTTCCAATGACATCTCTTCTTGTGTTTTCTGAAAACTTCCTGGCATATGAAGGATTAAAGCATATATCTGTTTAGGACAGTTTATATATAGAAAATAAGAAAGAAATGGGGAAGCATATGAAATACTCAGTTACCACATCAAGGAATCTGATAGTCATCCTTGACTCCTACCTGCCTACCAGTCCCCGCATTTTATTAAACATCATGACTTGTCAATTCTCTCTTTGAAAGATCCCTCAAATCCAACCAGCTCCTCTCAATTTCAATTATCACTGCTCGGCTTAGAACTTCATTAGTTCTCCTCATTGATCCTGTGGCTTCCAGGCCTGTGTCACTTCACTCTATCCTTCTCATGGCAGAATGTGATCAAAATAATGGATATCAAACTCAAATGACAATGAAGGCAGACAAGACATATAGGATGGCAAAATGGACCCAGGAGAGGTAAAACAACACAGCAAGAGTGTGGTTAAATGGCAACTGGTCTTCGTGTTGGGAATAAAATAGGGAAGAGGGGGGATCGAGCATATATCGCATCTAAAGGGAAGAGGTACTATTCAGCTCTTATGGATGGTGGGCACTCTAGAATGTGGGCCTAGTGTTGGGAGATTGTTTTTCTCTGCTGAGGGAAGCTAGGAATCAAATTTTCTTAAGTAAAATACCAATTTTAAATGTTAGAAAATTATTAAATTGAAATATATATATGTTCTTAGTCAACTATGCTCCCTGAAACTGGCAGTATGAGAGGCACATTCCATGACTGCAACATTGTGCAACATTGTGAAGACCAAAGAAAATATGTCCCCAAGCCAGAGATATGATCTAAGCATCAGTATTTTGTAACTTGCTCACTATTTGACTAAGTTGTATTTTCTTCTGTGTAGCTTTATATGCCCCTTGGTAGCATGTAAAGAAAAAATGCCTGACCCAAAGGAGATCCTCACTTTCTCCTTCATTTTCTTCTCTATATTATTTTGTGCTTGGTTCACAACTTTACTATTACACGCAGCACATTGTATTGTATTGTTTACTTGCTTATCTTCCCTATTCTATTGTGAGCATCAATCCAAAGCATCAAAACTGAGTTATACATTTTCTGTGCCCGAATCATGTAGTACCTATGCATGAAAAGAACTGAATGCATTCTTGCATGAACTAAATTGAAGGGCTTCTTCTGCCTGAAATACTTCTTCTCTTGTTGAATTCCTGTTCAGACACCAAAATTTACCTCAAATGCTATCTGCGATGTTTTCTCCAACTGCTCAGGCATACACGATTGCCCTTTCTTCTGTGATTCCACACAATTTCATTCATAATGTGATTAAGACCACAAAGTTATTTGTATATGTGTCCCTCTTCCTCTAGATTCTTAGCATCTGGAGGACAGGGGATACACTATATTTGCCATCCAATTCCTGGTAAGAGCAAATGTTCAGTAAATGTTTGCTGAGTTAAAATAAACTGAAGGTACTATATATAAAATAGATAACCAACAAGGACCTACTGTATAGCACAGGGAACTATACTAAATATCTTGTAATAACCTATAATGGAAGAGAATGTAAAAAAAGAATATATATATATATATATATATATATATATATATATATAACTGAATCACTTTGCTGTACACCTGAAACAACATTGTAAATCAACTGTATTTCAATAAAAATTTTTTAAAAACCCTGAAGAATAAATAATTTGTATGAATGAGCTAATAAGGAAAGGTCAGGTGAAGGGGTTAAAGAGGGGTTACTTGATTTTAATATAAGAGGGCTAAAGGTTAAATCACCTAATTAATTCTATATTTATGTATTTGAGTACCTACTATGTGCTCAACATTGTATCAAATTCTATGAACAAAAGAAAATAAAAGACGTCGTTCTATTTCTGAACGAGCTTAAATCTAGTTGGGGAGATGTGCCATATACATGGCAACAGGGTGGGGGGTGGCACGACAGTTCAAATTTATCTTTGGCTCTTCCTCTCCCTAGGCCTTCTCCTCCATCATTTGCTAAGTTTTGTTCATTCTATCTATTGAGTACCTCTTGTTTTCATCCTCTTATTTCTATTCCCACTTCCTCTAGCCTAGCTAATTTCCTCATTTCCTATTGCCCAGGATACTGCAAAATCCCAGTGTCTGGGAATGGTCACTTTATACACCATTTCTTTTGATTTACTGTATTTCAAAAGTATAATTTTTCCCAATTTCTCTCATATCAACAATTTAGATCTTCTTCTGTATTCTATCCCAAATCTTTGAAAACCACCAACCTTTGAACAAAACAATCTTTTCACTCTCTACTGAACCATGAGGATTTTTTAAAAAGGCTGATTCCTAGAGTTTTTTTTTTTTTTCTTTTTCTGGCAGTGTACACTTGTTCTTTCTTTTTACTACTCCTTGGCAGTACCCTAGGTGCTTATTTGTTACAACCTACAACTAAAAACTTATGTCCCTTAAAAGTAACTTTCCTTTGAAGTGGTAACTTGGGAATAACTAACTGTGGCTCTGATTTAACAAGCCTTCAACCCATACCCCTATCTCTATCAATCTTGACTAGGCCAAGAGGGATGGAGATGGGCACTTGCTATAACCTATTAGGCACCACTCTCTTGGAACGGATTAAGAAACCGAGCTCCAGAGTCATTCCTGCTGTGTTCAGATCCTAGCTCTACCACTTCTTGGCTTGTGATCCTCAACAGTTCTTTTAAGTTCTCTGAAGTATAGCTTCCTCATCTGAAAAAAAGGAATAATAACAGCTTTTGTGTTGGTTATAAACTAGCAGTACTCAAAATGTCTTCAAGATCAAAAGTGTTTTCATAATAACAAGATATTATTTGTCTTTCTTACCATGTTTACCTTTGCACTGATGGTGCAAAAGCAATGGTGGGTAAAACTGTTGGTGCCTTAGAATAAAACAAGGCAGTGGTACCAAAGTGGACTGGTAATCATTGGATTCTTTACTAAACATATATTCACAACAAAAACAAAGAAATGTCAGTTTTACTTAAGAATTATCTTTGATGAAGCAGTGAAGATTATTAATTTTATAAAATCATTACTTTTGAGTCCATAACATTATAGTATTCTGTTTGATGAAATGAGAGGTATGCCTAAAGTACTTTTGTATATTGCATATGGTTTTCTCAAGGAAAAAAAAGTGCAATCATTTGAGTTGCAAGCTAAACTAACCACATTTTCATTGATTGTCATTTTTACTTGAGAAAAAATGACTGAAATACAAACTTCAATTATTCAGTCTTGGGTATTTGGCAAAAACTTTCCGGAAAATTGATGAAGTGAGTTTGTTTTTTCAAGGAAACAGCTGATAGTATTTGTCAATTGTAAAGTTTGAGTTTTCAAGTATCCACCACCATGAGCATGACAGCTTCCCAAGACACAGAAGATTTTTCTGATGGGATGGGTCATAATACTGACAAATAGGATTTTTTGGTACTGTATAATGAAATAAGTCAACATTTGAGTGATCTCTATAATTCAGTGAACCATTATTTTCCATTTAACTAATACATGATTTTACAAGCCCACACACACATGAGTAAAAGGTCCATTTAAAGCTTAAGATAGATAATTTTTTTATAACATAGTACAAAAAGTTCATTGATATGGTTTCAGATTCCACCTTGAAACTAATCTTTAAAAAACTACGATTTGTAAAGTTTTGATGTAGTATCAAAGAAGAACACCCACAGTTACCTGAAAAGATTATAGAAACATTTCACCTTTCTGCATTCATATCGGTGAAGTAACCACATTTTCCTCATTAACTTTGACTAAAACAACTTGCACAACAGATTAAATATAGATGAAGATAAGAGAATTCAGATTTATTATATTAAGCCAGAGTTAAGAGATTTGAAAAATATAAAATAATGCCAGTCTTCTTGCTAATCTTTTTTTGCTTTGAAAAATATTGTTATTTTTAATAAAAAGTTACTTATGTTAGCATGTAATGAATTTATTATTGTTACTTATAAATTAATGAATAAATACTTTTAAGTGCTCAGTTTTAATCTTTAATACAATATATACTGACAGATAAAACACATATAAACAATATAGGAGTTCTCAATAATTTTGAGTGAAAAGGGGTCCTGAGGCCAAAATGTTTAAGAAATGCAGTCATAAATAGTCTATGAGATAATTCTTACAAAGCACTTAACGTGGAGTAATCCAAAAATGGGCAGAAGACCTAGATAGACATTTCTCCAAAGAAGATATACAGATTGCCAACAAACACATGAAAGGATGCTCAACATCACTAATCATTACACAAATGCAAATCAAAACTGCAATGAGGTATCACCTCACACCAGTCAGAATGGCCATCATCCAAAAATCTACAAACATTAAATGCTGGAGAGGGTGTGGAGAAAAGGGAACCCTCTTGCACTGCTGGTGGGAATGTAAATTGATACAGCCACTATGGAGAACAGTATGGAGGTTCCTTAAAAAACTAAAAATAGAACTACCATACGACCCAGCAATCCCACTACTGGGCATATACCCTAAGAAAACCATAATTCAAAAAGTGTCATGTACCACAATGTTCATTGCAGCACTATTTACAATAACCAGGACATGGAATCAACCCAAGTATCCATTGACAGATGAATGGATAAAGAAGATGTGGCACATATATACAATGGAATATTACTCAGCCATAAAAAGAAACGAAATTGAGTTATTTATAGTGAGGTGGATGCACCTAGACTCTGTCATACAGAGTGAAGTAAGTCAGAAAGAGAAAAACAAATACCATATGCTAACACATATATACGGAGTCTATCAGAGCTTTTTGAGAATCAAGACCATGTTTAATTAACTCTTCTTTCATGATCCTGTCTCACAGTGTGCTAAACACGTCTCTTCTTAGCTTTTGGATACTGTTTAACCTTTGCTCAGCCCACAAAAGCCCTTCATATTCTGTCCCATCCCATCTCCCTCCATTCCTCCTCTCCACTCCTACTTATAGTCTCTTGAATACAATCATGACATTTCCATTTCCATGCCAACTCCCCCCGCTCCCATTTATCTAAACTCAGCTCAAGCATCATCTGTCCTGCGAATCTTATGTGACTCACTAGTTGGGCTTAAATAGGCTTTCTTTTGTGCTCCCAGTGTACACTGATCTTGCTTCTGCTGCCAACAGTTATCAGATTACATTATAAAAGTTGTATTCATAGGGAAGAAACCATGTTAATTTTACTTTTGGGCACATCAAAAATCTGTAATAAGTATCTGTTGAATAAATGAATGAATGAGAACTTTACTTTTCTTGATTATTACTATGTTAAGCACTTTATGGGCTTTATCTTAGTTATTCCTTAAAATAGTACATTTAAATATCTGTTTCTTTCTATTTATTTTTGCTTCTACCAGTTACCAAAAACTAAGCAGTTTACCTTTTGAAGAAGAAAAAAAAAAGAAACTCGTTCAGTCTCCTGCTGTATCAAGAGGTACAATAGAATAATAGTTTGCCCAATAGAAGCCTGAAGGAACTAATTCACCTCTATGGTTTCCCCTTAATTCCCTAATCACAGGCAGAATCCAATCAGACTTTAAAAGAAAATGAGGCTTGAAATCTACTTTATATTCCTCTTAGAGTCTTCTCTCATCTACTGGAGTGAAATTCTGCCTATATCATTTTTCTTTAAAGAGAACATATTTGACAAAGGATTTAAGAATACAATATAAAGCATTTAATTCTCAGCATCAACTCTAGACTATTTCTACATCTGAAGGTAAAGTAAATAAACTAAATTGGAGTGCAACAGAGAGGTATATATTTCTTTTAGAAGGTACTTAAGTAGAATATAAAAAATCTCTTTGGTTCTGTACTTAGCCTTTTAGAAGTAGAAGCAGAAATATGGGGTATTTACTTTCTTCTATTTTTCAATGGAAATAAATTTTATTTTTATGATTCAGGTAACAAAAAGATATTTTCTGTTTACTTCTGTGATTCCCTAAAATATCTTTCAGACACTGAAGTCCAAGGGTAAGTAGAGCTGACAAAAAAGCGTTGGTCTATCATTGTACTTTAGGCAGGTTAATAATTCTCCTTGAGGCATAAACATGAATTGCCACATTCTGCCACTTTCAATCTTTTGGGAATACACTTCAAAAGCACAATGTGTTTATAAAGTCCTCTAATATCTGCCACATCACAATAAATGATGAACCAGCTTCCAGAATATTGGCTCGAACCTCAAGCAAATTATGCAATAATGCTTCCTTGAAAGTTTTTGTGCATGCAGCTCCTTCTCTCCCAGAAGATACATCCACCAGATGGCAAAGGTGACAACCTCAGAAAAAACGAAAGCTAGTTTGAAAACAGAAGCTTCTTTAGAAGGTCAGGGCACAAATCTCTGGTAGCAAAGCATGGCACAGCATTTTAGAGACAAAACCTTATTACCCAAATATAGCCATTTCACAGCACTTAATGTTGGGTGGGTAGTATGTCTGTGTAAGGGTCTATTGCTCTCTCATCCTAAGATAAGGCCAAAGATTTTAACTACATGGCAAAGTAGGGGCTGATAAGACTATGAAGATGAGGGTTTTAGGATGCTACCAACAAATTCACATAAGTATATATGAATTCATATACGTGTACATAAATTTCACTTATACATCATATAAACACATAAATATGCTCATATATGCATAAATATGTATTATATATCTACACATGCAAACACATAGACACAAACCACAATGAAACACAATTTCATGAATTTATATTTATACATATCCCATTGAAAGGCCACTTCAAGACATCTTAGAAGTCTTCCCCTAAAAGCACTAGCAGAATTTCTTGCACAGGTGAAAGAATTCCCATAACCACTTCTCATGGCAGGCCTGAAGAGTGAACAGTTCCCATTTTTTAAGCCAGATTGTACAGGACAGCATTTGGATGAAGAAGAGATTCCCAATCGCAGGCTAGAACAGTCATTCATTCTTCCATTTGTTCAATCACTTATTCATTTAAAAATACTGAACTTGTACTATAAATCAGGATTGTATTTGTTTAGCTGATAGCCATATCTAGATTAAATCAGGAGATATTAAAAAAGTTAAGCAGAAAAAAGTCTTTTTTTAAAACAAATGTGCCCCATTTTTACCTAGCTCTTAAAAGCACATATATCAAGTTTATAAAACAGAGCAAACCTCTAAGCATTTTACTTCTTAAGATGCTCAGGAACAGTACACGAATCTTTCTGTATTTTGCTTAAAACATCTTATTAGGTTACCTATTAACAAGGCCTTACTTAGAACCTAAAGGACCATTTCTTGAAAAGTGTGGGTGTGTTTATGAATAAATCCAAGTGCAATGAAAGAAAAGAGAATGAATCTGGTATCAAATGCATCCTACTGACTTTGTACTGGAACATTTGTTTCCTTTTGTGAGTAGTATAGAGGCAGCAAAATTTCTACTAACTGCTATGTTTTTTTTTTTTTTTTGGCTGGGAGGAGAGGAGTAGGAAGGCAACTGGCTTGATGCCTGAACTTGCTTTTGTCCTTAGATAATTTCAATTCATCTAAAGACAAAAGCAAGAATTGTCCAGGCTTTGGGTAAGGTGCATTCGTTTTTACTCCTTGAAAAAGTAACTAATTCTCAAATGTGCCTAACGTCTACAGGCTTATTTAATACTCTGTCTTCTGTTTGTAAACTATGAAACCTTACCCACTGGCCAGGAATTTCACTATGTTAAAGATTTCACACGTCAGTATGCAACTTGAAAATGGGTAAACAGTATCCCCAGATGATGAAATAGAGTGAGCACTTCAATCACTCAAGAAAGCTGCTAATTTTGGATACCCCATTCATTTCTCTTAACCCTAAGGAAAAGACAGAAATTATTTTATTATGTGACTGGTGATATACAGATAATAATTTAACATCTATTCTTTTAAAACTGTTCCTCATTGTGGCTCTGAGAAAGGTTTGTATCAGTATCTCTACATCAAAGATAAGGAAAAAAAAAAAGGCCCAGTTAAATTAAGTGGTGGTCTAGACAGATTCACATGACAGGTCTTCAATAGAAGAGGGTAAGGATGCTGTATGATAGACACTGAGCCTTAAACTGCTTGGGCTGCAAAGATAAAATATGCTTCTTTCATTAAAAATTAATCTAAGAATTTAGACTGAGTGGCTTGCAGTAGCTCAGCAGTTTGTACCCACTCAGCAAATTTTTATTGTGCCCAGTCATCAAAATAGAACTAAAAGCATAAGAAGGAAGCTAAGATAGTCATTTATGGAGGTGCCAATGTAAAATTTCTGAGCTGTGTTTAAAAGCATAGTAAATATATAACCTTATATTAGTATGTAGTGCCTAGTCTTCCAAATAACTACACTCCCACATTTGGTCACTGTGTGTTGGTGCAGGTGGTTGGCTGGGAAATGTGTATCTGTAAATGCACAGCAAAACAATGAATTCCAAGTCACAAACATTCCTCTAGTTTCTTATGTCTTTCTTCTACTCCATCCAAACTCTTGTTAATTAATTCATTCGTTTATCCATTTATTCACTCATTTATTTATTTATTGAACATCTACTCTATGCTTGGTAATGAGTGACATGCTGGATGTACAGGGTGAACTAAAAAGGCACAGTCCTAACTTCATGGATCCCTCATTAACCGAAGAAGTTTTATGAATGAACAGGATTCACAGCTATAATTGTATGCAAGTTACTTAATCTCTCTGAGTCTCAGTTTCCTCCTCTGTAAAATGGGGTTAATAATATCTTCCTTGCTGGGCTTTTGTGTTCCTGTGTTGTTCACAGCTGCGTATCCCTGATTACTTCGCATATAGTGGGAACTATACGTTCATGACAGAGTCAAGGAATGCATCAAACAGTGAACATATAGATCAGTTAAACAGCGGGTGTACGTTAAATGGTAGCTAATATTTATGAATAATATTGTTTCTCCTTCCTCTTTGTAGCCACTGTTGTAGAAGATAACAGCAGTAACTGTGACAATTCATATTTGTCTAGCTGCTCACTTTTTGCCCCTTGCTTAATTTTAAAGATAATTTGTACAAATTTCCATGTTATATCTTTAAATAATGTTGTGACATAGTCAGCTCAGGGCTTGTTAGCCCCATTTTCCCACTGAAGACGTAGACACTCAGAGAGATTGACTTATCCAAAATAAAACAACCAATCAGTGGTAAATATAATTGTTGAATCCAAAGAATTGGATTGAATTGAATCCAGAGAATCCAGATTTTCTCACTGGGAATTCAGGGCACGCAGAACATCTCAGGAGAGGATATTGCAATATCCCATAAAGCTGGAGACTCATAAATCAAGTGATGACCAGGGATGCCTCTCCTCACTGCAATTTTTTGTTCTTAATTTTGTCCCTGGGGTCACGTGGCCTATGAGCTCACAACTCTAAATCCACTGCATACGAGAGGCTTAACTTTAAACTTTCATCATACTAGGGCAAATAAGAAAAGGTGTCAATGCCGTATTTTGGGAGATGTTAACTCATTTTAAACATGTATTAAGGGCTTAAAAAGCATCTATGAACATAAATAAACTATTGTTCTTTTCACCAAAGCAGTTCTTAGATGTACTGCTTAAAATGAGGCGGCATTAACCCTAAATTTAATTAAGCATATCTCATAATCTTGTGGGAGAGACAGAGACCAAACACCCAGCACCATGTGCACACTCACATGTTAATTAGTAAGAAGGGGAAAACTATTTATTTATTTTACCTAAGGAGAGAGAAAGAATTATGGTTCTAAAGTGTAGGCACTTTTTAAAAGCTATATCATCTAAGACTGGTCTAGAGAGATGACATAAAATATAATCTCCATGTTCTCTGATAAAACGAATCTGCCTGTGAGTTGTTATTTCTACCTGACAATGGAAAAGAGCAGCCTAGGGAAAGTCCTCAATGGTGTTATCTCCAAGAAGGTTCCCCTTAACTCCCAGGTTATAAGATCACCTCCACTGTGAGTCTACAGAACCTCATTCTTCAAGTTCTATCATATAAATTAAGGGAAGAAATTATTTGTTGAATGTGTTTACCTCATTATGCTCTCTAGTAGGGTGGGAAATAATTTATATTCATCTATAGATTTTTATTGTGGAACAAAGGTTTCTGCTCATGGTAGGTGCTTAACAAATATTTAGTGACAGATCTCTCTGCTGTCATCTTATCCCTAGCTTTACCATAAACCTGATAGTAGCAGCCCCAAGCAATATGTACTGAAGACATTTAAGTCTTTCATGACCAAGGAACTGTGATTATCCAGCCTACCATGGACATCCTATTTTGAAAGATTTAATGTGCCAAACAAACTTAATTGATTGTGTCTAGAGATGGTACATGAATACTGCCAGCATGTTTTTGTTGTTCCTCCTAGGAAATCTTATTTATTGAGAAATAATTTTTTTCACTTTAATTAATGAAATATGTACATAATTGCCAGTCGCAGCTCCTGGTTAGCCTAAGATAACCAGTGTGACGACAATGGGTTGGCAGAACTAGAGGCAAAAGCAAACGCAATTGATGTTTCAGTTAGTTGTTGTGTGTGGTCTTATCTCCAATACAATTTCAATTTCTGTTAGGCTTTTAGAAATACGTATATTTCTAAATACACACCTACACACACACATATATATACACACATACATAGGCATACATACACATATACATGTACTTGCAGTGTATATGTGTGTATATATATATATTATTATGTATGCTTGAGGACAGTATCCTAAAAGAATAATATACCATAAGCAAGTAGAATTTATTCGAAGAATATAAAGTTATGTCAATATTAATATATTTCATCATATCAACTACAAGACTATCTTGGAAGATCATATAAACACATTTAATAAAATTCAGCAGCCATTCCTAATCTAAAAAACCCCACATTTCATAAACATTGTACATAATACCTTTCTGAGTCTAGAACTAACACAGACCATAACTCCATCATTACAATTATTTACAATTATTCAAAATATTCTAGCAAACACAATAAGGCAAAACAAATAAGCGGTATAGTTATCATTGAGGAAACAATGTAATCTGTGGATAATATATCTTTGAGTCTGGAAACAGAAGCAACTGAACTAAAAAAAAAAAGGAACCAATGACAGAGCTGAGTAAATTCACCAGTTACAAAATATATTTTAAAAGCTTTCCTGTATACTAATTGTAACCACTTATAAAGCACCATCCACAACATGAGCCTAAAGATATGCAGAATTTACATGAAAATAAAAAGCTATAAAATTTACTAAGACACTAGTACATATGATCATTCAATAAATATTTATTGACTACCTGTCATGCACAAGGCATTATACTAAATTCTGGGAATATAATGATAAAATAGAGCTGGTCCCTCCACGCATATCTTTCAGTGGTAGAAATCAGGGGCAGATATTAGGCAACTAATTATATTGTAAATTATTTGATTTATGATGGCTCTAGGTGCTACAAAGGAGAAGAGAGCATATGGGAAAATATAGCAAGAAGACCTGCCCAGCTCTGGGTAGTTAAGGAAGGTTTCTTTGAGTAAATGGTATTTGAATTAGCAGAAATCAACTAAATTAACTGAGTGCAAGGGAGAGCATTCTGAGGAGAGAAAACAGTGTGTGTGAGGTCTTTGAGGTAGAACGAAGCATAGCATAATGGATGAAACAAAAGAATAGCCTAGTGTCTTAAGCACAGGGAGAGGAGTACACTTTGGCACTGGCTAAGATTGGAGAAGTACATAAGTGCCAGATCATGCTGGGCCTTATAAGCCATGTTAAGAATTCTGAACTCTATTCTACATGCCAGGCAATATTCTATTTTGCATGTGTTAAACCATTTAATTCTTTATATCACTCTATGAGATAGGAACTATTAATATCTCTACCTTACATATGAGAAAAGTGAAACACAGAAAGATTAAGTAACTCAAGGGATTGCAGTGACCCTGGCTACAATGTGGAGGAGAGGTAGATAGGACAGAAAAAGAAAGTAGCAAGATTGATTGAGAGTCTACTATGCCAATGCCTAATGGAAAATGAGGTAGCTTAAACTAGTTTGCTGACAGTGAAGACACAGGAAGTGAATATATTAGAGAGATGCTAGAAGGTAAAAAGATAGGATTAGGTTATTGTTTGGAAATGGCAATGAAGCAAAGAGAAATTCCAATTGTTAGGTCTCTGGCTTATAAGACTAGATGCCCTGTGCTTTAAGATAGAGAATTCTGAGAGAGGTGAGTTTGGAGTATCAGATGATTAGATTAATTTTGACATGTTGAATTTGAGTGCCTATATGACATGCTATTGGAAGTGCAGAGTAGTCAATTAGGTATCCAGGTCTGGAGCACAAAGGAAATGTTTGGTTTGAACGTATATATTTGCAAATTAATTACAGATAGGTGGGCTTGAAGCCATCAGAATGTGTGAGGTCATCCAAGGAGAGAGTGGAGAATAAAAAGACTCAGGACTGAGGCTGGAGCCTCCCAGTCATTAGAAGTTAAGTGGAAGAGAAACTGATAAGGTTGACTAAGAAAGACTGACCAGAGAGAGACATGTAAATCAAGAGCTGCTACTATCAAGAAAGACAAAAGACATTATCTCAAGATAAGGGAGTGATCAACAGTATTAAACACCGCTGAGAGGTCAGAAAGAGACAAAAAAAACGCCTAAGAGAGGCATAATATTTTTAAAATATTAAACCGATATATTTTTAAAAATTTACTTTATTCAAGTATAGTTGATTTACAATGTTGTATTAATTTCTGTTGTATAGCAAATTGATTCAGTTATACCTATATATAATTCTTTTTCATATTCTTTTCCATTATGGTTTATCACAGGATATTGAAAATAGTTCCCTGTGCTATATATCAACAGATGTATTTTTTTTTTTTTTTTTTTTTGCTGTACACAGGCCT
Source organism: Pseudorca crassidens (assembly GCF_039906515.1). Lineage (NCBI taxonomy): Eukaryota > Metazoa > Chordata > Mammalia > Artiodactyla > Delphinidae > Pseudorca > Pseudorca crassidens. The sequence continues at coordinate 62,083,984 of NC_090304.1, forward strand.
CTCACTGTTGTGGCCTCTCCCGTTGCAGAGCACAGGCTCCGGACGCGCAGGCTCAGTGGCCATGGCTCACGGGCCCAGCCGCTCCGTGGCATGTGGGATCTTCCCGGACCGGGGCACAAACCCGTGTCCCCTGCATCGGCAGGCGGACTCTCAACCACTGCACCACCAGGGAAGCCCAACAGATGTGTTTTTAATTTTTCTTAAAGAATGCTGCCCTGGGGCTTGTTGTCCATTGAAACAATAGTCCAGGGGAAGGAAAGGCCTTGAACAAGAAGTCCTTAAAGGAAGGAAGAACTTAGGATTCAATAGAAGGGAAGATCCTACCAAACAGGAAAAGGAAGTACAAAGAGTCCAACAAAAGGGAGAAGGCAAGGGCAAAGGATCAAAAATGTACTATCCTGATCCTTCCTCTAGGTCAAAATCCCACATGCTGGAGGTAGGAGTGAGTGGAGGCATGTTGGAAACGACTGTGTAGATTTGGGGGCAAACTTCCAGAAAAATGGGGATTGTGTCTCACTAGCCTTTTGGTACTCTGAGGAAAAGTGCTCCTTGGAGTCTGTAATACAGTAAAAGTGGAAGTGGTTGTTCAGAGGCAGAGGGAGAATAAAGCTGAGACAGTATTTGTCATACTATATATCCAACCTCCCATTCACAGTTTCCTAGTTCTCTATGGCTTTTATATGATATGGAGGATAACCAGAAGTTCCCACGTGCTTCTTGTAGAATTTCAAAGGAAAGCAACCAGTGGACCTTCCCATAGTACTGTCATGCTGAAGAATAAGGTGACCCCTAAGCAGACATTTCTAGATAAACAACCTACGTCAAGATCATTTAGAAGATGTGGTTATGATGCTGAGGATCTCTAGAGCCAGCAAGATCTGAGATGGGGGCAAATACACCAAGGGGATAACTGGGCTCTCACAATGTCTAAAGCATAGACCACAAGTTCTCTGGCTGTAGGCTGCAGGCAGATGCCAGCAAGATGCCCAATGGCCAGGAATGATGGAAAGAGGCACATCATTCAGCAAGGACTCAGAGGACAGCCTGAGGAACCTCATGCAAACCAGCTAGGTACAAGTTCCTATCACCATGAGAGCATGTAAGATTTCTTCTATACCAAGTTTACCTATAAAAAACTGCTTTAAATTAAAAAACAAAACAAAACTGAGATCCTTTAATGGACAGATCAAGATTTTCTTTTTTAAATAAAGAGGATGGAATCATCTGTTGAAATAAAGAATACTGTGTTTTAACTTTTCCATCTCTGAGTATCTGTAAATCCATTTGACAAACTGATGTGGAGGTCACTAGAGACATTAGCAAGAGTTGTAGTGGGACTCGGTGGTCATAGAAACAGTAGTAGGGTAATTTGAGGAATGAGAAGGAGATGAGGAAATAGAGGAGCAAGAGAAATGTGCCTGTGAAGAGCTGGTACAGTTAGGATGGTTACCTGGGGTATGGAAGAAAGGATTCCATTTATGTTGGTAAATAATTGAAGAAATTTAAATGTTAATGGGAGAGATCAAAAGAGAGAGATTGAAAATTCAAGAAAAAGAAGAAAGTTGATGGAGAATATAGAAGTACAGTAGGAAAAAAATACAGGGGCATGTCAAACCTGAAGGAGAGGATGATCTTTTTAAACATAATACCAAAGAAAGAAAATTCTACAAGAAATACTAACAGAGTTGACCATTTGCATGCATCAGAAATCATCTGATAAAAATTTAAAAGAAAAAATATAGATGGCTTTAATATATAATAAGGTTTAAAGACCCAATAAGGTAATGTGTAAGCATATGAATTAGAAAATGGACAAGGGGCATATACTGATAATTCAGAAAAGAAAAAAGTGTAATTCAATCAGTAGGCTTATAAAACTACGTCCAACCTCACTAGTAATAAAATGCAAATTAAAACAGTAAGAAACAATCTTGCCTATCCAACTGGTATAGGTAAAAATTAGACCATCTGTCTATTTCCTTTGTAATACTTGAAATATTTTAATAACTATTTTATATACTGGTCTGCTCATTTACTTTAATCTCTTACTTGCCCACTAAACTGGTGGACATTTTGAGAAGGTAATAGAATGCCTGTCTAGATAACTTTTGTATTTTCAATTCCTTGTGCAATGTCTGGCCCATGATAGGTCCTCAACAGACACGTACTGAATGAATAAATGCATGCATGAATGAACGTTGGTGAGGGAGCGAGGCCCTTGCATATTATGTTGAAGGAGCATGAAGTGGTACAACTCACTTGGAGAGAAGTTTGAAAATATCTATCAAAGGTCAGTGTTATATTTTTCAAGCTAGCAAATACATTTTTAGGAATTTATTCAAAATAAATAATATTTGTATAATGTAGGATAAGGATGTTCATCAAAGGTTATCTATACTCTGATTATAATTTATAAATAATTTAAATGTCCATTAATAAATATCCAATTAAATAAATTATGGTACATAAGTTTAATTATATACTAACTAAACAACCATTAGAATTAAGATTTTAGAATTATTTTTATGGCACAGAAAAATGCTCAATTATATTGTTAAATGAGAAAATTACATTTTAAAACAATACGTATGATACAACCTCAGTTTTGTCTAAAAAAACAACTTGGGATGTATAAACACAAAAAATACACAGAATTTATTTTCTTTGAGCTTTTTTTCTGTCTTCCAAAATTTCTACATAGGACATGAAAAATATTTTAAACATAGCTTAAGAATTTCTTCCAGGACTCTTTAGAACTTAGAAAAATCTAAATGTCTTCCCACATGTTTGGAAGAGAGAAAACTGATGACCTATTTTTATAAATTTCAAATCATTCCTAATTACTCTAATTTTAACTCCAACCTTTAAAAACATTTGCACGCACAGAGTTTTCTTATTTTTAGAGCACTATATTTTTTTATCTGTCCTTTAAAAAAATTCTGTTTTTAGAATCATCTTAAATACTTAAGTCTAACAACATATTTAAGCCAAACTTAGATTAGAATCTTCATCCGAAGGATTTAAGGCAGATGTGAAAATTTAATGACCTCATTAATTATAGAATTTAACTGCAATCTCTAAATAGAACTGTGTATATTTTCTGACTCCTGTGGCCTTTATTAGCTAATAGAGTAATTCTGGTTTTTTAGTAACTCATTTGTGCTATTTGCATTAGAATAAAGCCTCTTTCTTTACAAAGTTTCCCTGTTCAGAAGATAAACCACTTTTATTTCTGTTTCCTGTTCTTTTCTAGAACAAATGCCCTAATTTACATGCACAGGTGTTTCTGATGCATATTTCTAGCTCGGCATTGATAGTGCTGCTTTCAGGGGCAATAGCATTCTTAGGCAGGGCTAGGATATTTTGTTTAGAAAATGTCACTTCCCCAATAAATGTATGACAGGTTGCATTTGTCTACTGCTCCTTTAATTCTGACATTGTTTCCTCCATAAAGCTCACAACTCTTCTCACTTTGTCTGATTCATGAGAGCAGTGGGATTAGTTCAAATCATCATCTCATTCTTGGCCTAGATCTGACTGTGGTGATAAGATGAGAAAGAAGCTCTGGAAGGCTATGGAACAAAGTAAAAACGTGCATATTGTGGATCGGATAATAATAGGGCACATAGCCTGCAGTTTAATCACTGAAGGTACTGGAATTGTCTAGTCTGAACACCTCGCGTTATACCAGCACAAGTAGAGGAAACAGTAAATATTTGTTTAGCTCATGGATGATTAAAAGTAGGTGGGGGCTTCCCTGGTGGCGCAGTGGTTGAGAGTCCGCCTGCCGATGCAGGGGACACGGGTTTGTGCCCCGGTCCGGGAAGATCCCACATGCCGCAGAGCCTGGGCCCGTGAGCCATGGCCGCTGAGCCTGCGCGTCCGGAGCCTGTGCTCCGCAACGGGAGAGGCCACAACAGTGAGAGGCCCGCGTACCGCAAAAAAAAAAAAAAAAAAAAGTAGGTGGATAGCAGTAAATGTGTCTTGGGGAGTGGGAAATTACAGTATGTAATGGAAAAAGGATGGGGTGGAAGTTCCTGAAGATTCTCATAATTTTCCCTGGGTCTCAACAGGGCTACACCAGGCCCATGTTAGAATAGTTCAGTGTTAAGAATTTTACACGCGTGATTTCATTTGCTTTTCAGAATAACTCTATGAAGCAGTATGATTCTCCCTATTCTAGAGATGGTGAAACTGAGGCAGAGAATGAGTGGATGGCTGCACCAGAATTTGAACCTAGACTGCCCGATTCCCAGGAGTATCTCAAATCACTACACAGATAGCTTGCTGAAGAACCCAAGTGATGAAGCCAGTTGTTTAAGTCGAGGGTTAAACTCAGCAGGTACCCAATTCTGATACAGATTCCAATATTCCTTAGTGATCATAAGGTTCCCACTCACATTTAGCTCTGAACCATCAGCCTTTCCAATTCTGCTTCTGCTAAAGCTCTATGTGATCTTTTGGTCCTCTAAATAATTGTTTTATTTACTACTGCTTGAGTATACCAGAACTGACCAGTCTTGATGATATTATTCCTCATTTCAGGGCCTGGAATGCCTTCCTTTGTTCTCTCTGACTACTTATCCTATTTATACAAGAGAGCAAAATCCCATAACCACTGCAAAGCCTTCTTATAATTCCCTAATCCTGTGGAACAATTCCCTTTTCTGAACACCTAGAATTCTCTACCTGCTACTTATTTTGCAATTGACATACATCATCTTGTATGATCTTGAAGAAAATATAAAATACATACATATATATGATAAAATTTAGAAAAACACTACAAATAGTACAGAGAATTAATATAAAATACGATTTTACATATTCCCTCCTTTTGAATTAGATCCTGGGCACCTGGAAAGCAGGGGCTCAATTACCTTTGTCCTCTCCTCCCAACAACTCAGGAGAGTCGCCTGCACGTAGTATGTGTCCAGTGTCCTCACTGTTGACACTGATGTAATTATAAATAACAGTCATAAAAGCCACAAAGTAGTAGGCATTGCCCACAGGGCATTCATATGTACTATGTACCACATTTAGCATTTTATGTGCATTATCTCATTCACTCTTCCCAACGATCCTATGAGCTAGTAACAGACGAGGAAACTAAGACCCAGAAAGGATAATTAACTTGCCCAAGCATCTTAGAGTGCTTACTCTTCTCACTGTTTTGTTTCAGAAAATATAGCTTGTTTTTTCATAAAAGTGCCATAATGTTAACAATAGGTTTTTATCATCAATTTTAAATGAATTAATGAACAGTTTTAAAATTTGTTAGTTTCATAGTAAGTGTCAGTAGATATAAGTCATATAAGCAAAAGCTCTGTAGTGTCCTCAATAATTTTAAGAGTATAAAGTAGTCCAGTAACCCAAACCTTTGAGAAGCATGACTTGCCTGAGAAAAGCTGACCTCCTAATTCCTCTCTCATCTCATTTCTTACCATTTCCCACCTTGCTCAGTCTCTCTATTATTAGAACATGACAGCCTCATTTGTCTCTCATTTTGTACTTGCTGTTGCCTCTTATTATTTGCAGGACTTGCTCCTTCACCTTCAAGTCCAAGTTCAAATGCCATCTTTTCAGTGCAATCTGACCACATCACTTAAAATTTCAACTCCTGACACTCCCTACTGCCTTTCCCTACTTATTTTTTTTCCTTAACCCTTGTATTAGTTTGCTAGGGCTGCCGTAACAAAGCACCACAAATTGGGTGGCTTAGGAGAAACTGATTATCTCACAGTTCTGGAGGCTAGATTTCAAAACAGCTCATTACCATTTAAGGGCTTACTTATAACGAAAACAATTCTTCCTGCTAGAGATGTGGATAATATAACATATGCCTAGATACATCTAATTGTTCATTGCTTCCCCCTTCTATCAGATTCCTTCTTAATTTTGTCAGCCTGCATTGGAATTGCCTCTAATATATTCAAAATTTCCCCCTTTGTTGTACCAAGAGGTCTTCGGCTAATTGGATCAATAAGGCATTTAGGGGGCAATACCTACTTGATTGATATGAAGTTTGAGATCAAGGTGTTGGCAAGGTTGATTCCTTCTGAGGACTGTGAGGAAAAATCTGTTCCATGCTTTTCTTCTAGCTTCTGGTGGTTTGCCGGAAACCTTTGACGTTCCTTGGCTTGTAGGAATGTCCATCCTGTCTTCATCTTCACATGGTGTCCTTCCTGTGTATGTATGTGTGTGTGTGTGTGTTTCTAAATTTCCATTTTTGCCAAGGATGCCAGTCATATTGGATTAGGGCCCACTCTAATGACCTCATCTTAATATGAACATCTACAAAGATCCTGTTTTCAAATTAGGTCACATTTACAGGCACTGAGGGTTAGGACTTCATCGTCTTTTTGGGGGGAACAATTCAAGCCATCATAACCCTGACACCTTCTAACATACTGTAAAACTTTTGTTTGCTTGTTTATTGAAAGTATTCTCCCTTAAGAATGTTTATTTCTTGGCGTATTAGTTTGCTAGTTCACTGTTATATGTCCAGGGCATAAAACTGGACCAGCATACAGTAGGTGCTTTAATAAATATGTGTGGAATGAATGAACTGTAGCCATTTGGTGGAGCAGGGAGCTGGATAGGTAGGAGGAGGATGTAAGATGATGTTAGACCAGTAGTTGAGACCCAGATCAAGATGGCCTTGTGTTCTTGATACACTTACGAATCTGTGTAGTTAGTTATATCCCATATCTGCTTATAAAAAATTGGCCTGCTTTGCTGTGCTAAATGCTATCAATATATATTTTAAGGGATTATTTTGCTTAATAATTAAATTGCATTTTAGTGATTAAACACTTTTACATTATTGATTTCTCATGCAGTTCTATATTTTACCAATAGTCTATACATTTACTATCACTTACAAATTTCAAAACAGCCCTTCATCATTTAGGGTCTTAGTTATAACAAGAATAATTCTTCCTGATAGAGATGTGGATAATACATATATGACCAGATACATCTTACTGTTCTTTTTTTCCCCTCTATCAGATTCTTTCTCAATTTTGTCAGCCTGCATTGGATATATATATATAAATATATAAATATAAATATATATATATATATATATATATATATATATATATATATATATATATTCAAAACTCTCCCACCCCTCTGTTGCACCATGAGTAAGAAATTTTAATCTTTGGTTAATTGGATCAATAAGGCATTTAGGGGGCCATACCCACTTGATTGATATAATCAACTGAGGCTGTGCACCTGGTAAACCAGGAAAAATAAGGGGAAACAACACAAGCAGCAGCAGTTTACGTTGAACAAATGTGTGAGTTTTAAAAATACTTCTTCTCACTTCAGAGTTCACCCTACAATTTATAAAATAATTCACCTTTTTTGGGCATTTTCTGCTAGGGACTTCTAAGCTGTCAATTAGCATTCTTAAAAGCAGTCTCTTTATTTTAGCTTAATGACCCTGAACACAAGCAAAGTCATTCAATCTCTGGCAGATGAAAATGAAGTGAAACAGTACACCAGCTGGGTCGAGGAAAAAGTGTTTCAGGGACCTGCACAGGTTTTCTTTTACAGGTTTCTTTTTTTCCAGAATGACTGAAGAGAAAATACTTAGATGTAATATAACATGCTCAGTCCTTCAGGCCTAGAAGGAAACTTTTAAATTTGGGAAGGACCCAGAGGTTATCTAACTGAACCTCTATATATTTACAGAGCAGAAGGTATAGGCCCAAAGAGTAAAGTGATTTCTCTAAAGACCTTTGGCTTTAAGAGGATGGCAGCAGGAAAGTCTGGTGCCTGGGAGAGCACTTGTGAAAACCTTAGCCTGTAATCTGAATTTTCCATGATGATCCCAATTTTAATTATGCAGTAAACTGTCCAATTATCCCCCCAATTTTAATACCTAGGCTACATGTGCCAATAATTTTCAAATTGGAATGCTGTGCACAATTTTACTGTCAAATGATATATTACTAAGAATGAGTTATTGATGGGGACACCTGCCATCTTGATTCAGAACAGCCATAGCAGGTGGAAGGGCAAGGAGTTTATAACTGTTTTTCCTTAGAAGGTAAAATATGCATCCCTAAGTTCATTTACTCTGCAAATATTCTGCTAGAGGAAAAACTGAGGGGATAATCTGAACCTCAATCATAAAGCTTACAGTGAATAAGATCTATATTCTGTGATCATGAAGTCTTCAATATGCATTTTAGGCATTCACCCTGCACCTCCCCTTAGCGCCCTCAAAGAAATTTCTTAAAAGTGAGTTATCTGTGGCCAAGAAGCACATGAAAAGCTGCTCAATATCACTCATGATTAGAGAAATGCAAATCAAAACGACAATGAGCTATCACCTCACACCCGTTAGATGGAAATGTAAATTGATACAGCCACTATGGAGAACAGTATGGAGTTCCTTAAAAAACTAAAAATAGAATTACCATATGACCCAGCAATCCCACTACTGGGCATATACCCAGAGAAAGCCATAATTCAAAAAGACATATGCACCCCAATGTTCATTGCAGCACTATTTACAATAGCCAGGTCATGGAAGTAACCTAAATGCCCGTCGACAGATGAATGGATAAAGAAGATGTGGGATATATATACAGTGGAGTATATTACTCAGCCATAAAAAGGAATGAAACTGGGTCATTTGTAGAGACGTGGATGGATCTAGAGACTGTCATACAGAGTGAAGTAAGTCAGAAAGAGAAAAACAAATATCATACATTAACGCATATATATGGGACCTAGAAAAGTGGCACAGATGAACTGGTTTGCAGGGCAGAAATAGAGACACAGTTGTAGAGAACAAACGTATGGACGCCAAGGGGGGAAAGTGGCGGGGGATGGTGGTGGTGGTGTGATGAATTGGGAGATCGGGATTGACATGTATACACTGATGTATATAAAATGGATGACTAATAAGAACCTGCTGTATAAAAAATAAATAAAATAAAATTCAAAAATTCAAAAAAAAGTGAGTTATCTGTGATTTAAATCTCAAAAAACAAAACAAAACTACAAGTGACTATAATTCCAGAAACTTACTGTTTCTTTATTCTCAAGCTTAGAACTTTCATAATATTATTAACATAGAGTAACATAGTATTTAGTACTATATTAAATACTTAATACTTTCACAGATAATAATACAAGTACTAAAGTATTTAGTACTATACTAAGTACTTAGTAATTTCACATAAGTTCTAGCTTATAAAGCTATTCCTTAGCTTTACCAATTATAAGTTATATATATATATATATATATATATACATGTATATGTATTCTTGCAATAGCACATAATGAATATATCCCATGACACATAAAATAGAAGGCCTAGACTGACCTATCACAACCTCGAAAAGGGGGAGTATGAATCTGAAACTATCTTCTACACATAAGTTAAAAATTTTTTAATAAACTATTTCAAAATGAATCAACCTATGATAGTGTTAAAATACCATTGTAACATTTTTGTTCTACATAGGAAGACAAGTTAAATACTTGCTAATTCCCCTGGAATCAAGAGAAAAATCACACCTTCACTAACACCTACAACAGGCAAAAATTTATTTTAGGCACTGTCAAGGACACAAAGAAATACAGGGCATAGACGTTATATAGGGCAATCTCTATAAGAACTTATCAAATATGCACAAGTAGAAAAGTAGCAGTATATATCTACAAGAATGATCATTCCTAAGCAACTACTAGGGTAAAATAATCATATAGCACTGCTTCTTCAGTACCCCATTTGTGTCCAAATGGTCACAAGAGCAGAAGTAAACCACTTTTCTCAAAATGGATAAAAATCCAAGTAGAGGATAAAATGCATGAAATTTATACTTGTAAACTTAGAAGTAAATGGGCCAGATTGACTCTCCTCTTCAAAACGCTTTTAGGGAAGTATCTCAGATTTCAAGTGGAACTACCTGCTCTGAGAAACAAAATCACACAGAGAACAGAAAAACTAAGGGGGGGGGGGGTCATCATTCAGAAGACAAACATATCAGAAAACACTGGGATGAAGATAGTGTAATCCAGATGTTGAAATCAGAAAACCCAGCATTTACATGTACTTTGTAGGTGGGCAAGTGTATGCGTGGCACAACCTGTGTCCCCGATTATGACAGCCAGAGCCTGGGCATGTCCTCCGTGACACAGGCTGGAAAGGCATTGTGGAGAAGATAAGAGGTAAAGCTGGTTTTGAAAGTGGAAAGGGATGAGGTTCCTCTACAGAGAGAAGGAGGCAACTTAGGAAACATAGGTATAGTGAGGAATTGAGGACCAGTTGTCCAAAGCAGGGAAGCAGGTAAGAGAGAGTTGAGTGAAGAGGGAGATGAGCCAGCTTAGATGATCACAGCCTATGATAAAATTCCAGTGTTTTAAGGATAAATATGCCCTCGTATCCTCTACAGTAGATCTGATCCCTTTCAGATTTGTGTATGTGTGTGTGTCTGCATACATGCAGAGACATACACATGCGCACACACATACATACATAAGCAGGTGATCTATTTGTTCACCTGCTTACTCTAAGCACTGAGGTTTTGGTACCTTCTTCTCTTGGACTACATAAAATTTCATTCATTCGCCTATTATTTGTCAAGAGTCTACTCTCAGTTAAGTACTAGGGCGCTAGGATTATAATGATGAATGGTATCCACACGTAGTACAGCAGGGGTGAGGTAGAGTGGTCATGCGTGCAGATGGAAAGGTGACTCAGGCATGACCACACTGGGCTATGAAGAATTAGGACTAAGGTGTAAAGAATGAAGAAACAAAAAGAAGGCAGAAGAAAATTCTTCTGACATATATCAGGATTACTTCTTTAATTATGATGTCTCACATGGAGCTTTCTAATCCTTTCTGCTTCCCAGATGCTTATGTATATGGAAAGCAGGATATGAACTGAGTCTTTCCTGGCTTGAGCTTAGGTCAAGGCTTTCAGCTGAATGGAGGTGGTTATAAAAGAACTTAGCATATGTACAGCCTAGTCTAAGTGTTTGTTTTAAAAAGTTTTGCACTGAAATACTGATGTGAGCAGAGCAGATTCACCAAGGTGTTATCAGGATACCTGCTACGTAGTGGCTTTGGGTTTGTGCTTGCAGAATTCTGCCATGTGATGGGGTGGTGATGGAGAGGTGCTTAGAAAAGAACACAGGAAGCATGATAAAATTATTTGACACACTACTGTAATCTTCTCACTCTCCCAGTTGGCAATAATTCCTAAACACACACATTGCTTATAAAAGTGAGCACCGGGACAATGGTACATTAAAAAAAAAAAAAAACAGAACCCAGAATTTTTACCACCCGATACTTGGAAAAAATTGCTTTTAATGTATCCCTTAATTTATTGAGAGCCTACTGTGTGCAAGGCACTATGCTGGATGCTACATAGTCACTGGTGAAAAAAACAAGGATGGTATCTTCTTTTGTAGAGTTTAATATCTAATGATAGAGGCAGATGTTAAAAAGAGAAATAAGCAAACACAAAATCGCAAGTACTATGGGAGTGAATAATAACAGGGGATGGCTAATTTAGATTCAAAGGTCAGAGACAGCTTCTTTGAGGAAATAACAGTTAAACTAAGACCTGAAGGATGGCTGAAAGTTGCTAGGAAAAGGGAGATGAAACAGCATTTTGGCTGAAGAATTAGCATTTTTTAAATCTTGGCTTTTCATGGCATGAAAGTGTCTAAGCCTTAAATAGGAAACAGGAAAAATAAAACAAAATTATCAGGAGCAAACAACTAGAATATCTTTAAAGGAAAGCTATGTTTACAGAAGTTAGGTCAGAAGATTATTGCCCTTGACCAAAGGTCACTGCAAATACATTGAAAAGCTGTAAAAAAAAAAAAAAAAAAAAATTAAAAGTTTAAACAGTAAAGCCGAGGCTGGCATTCTGTGACACAGACAATCAGGCAGGAAGTTTGAAGGAATATTTTTCCCTCAAATCTTTCTCCTCTGAAATAGTGATAAGATGAAGTCATAAGAATCAGAATATATATATACATACACGAAAAAAGAAATTCAAAAATTCAAAAGTCTAGTATCCTCAAGGGAACAGAATGAACATTTCAAGGCAAATAAAGGAGGAAATATATTCTATTCCTATTTTGGATGTTTTCAGTTCTGGAGGCATAACTGATGTCACATGATATCTTCAGGTAGAAAAAAAGAAACTGGTAGAAATATCATCTCAGAATGAACACTTTTGGCCAGAGGAGGTTGTACCTGCTAAATATTTATAGGATTTTTTTTATTTTAAGCATTCTGTTTTAGGTTGGAGTTGCAGCCAAACCACATATGAAAAATACTGTGTTGCAAAACGTATATAGCTAAACTGAAGTATTTCATTCTCATTTAAAAAATACCTTACAATAAAATAAATCATTTTATTTTTGATTGCTTGAAAGAGGATATGTTTTATTAGTATATATAATTATCAGAAATTTCCTACCAGAGGAAGAAATGATATGGGGTGTATATTTTTGGTCCTAATATTGGGTTCCTGTGTTGACTCTGGGTAAGCCCTTGCAACCTCTGTGACACTCTATTTTCCTTATCTATCAAAATCAAATTATAGGTTTGAATTAGCTGTCAACCTTCTCCAGCTCCAATATTTTCTGATTCCATAATATTAATTCCCTACTTTAGAAGAAACCCATTTTCCTTCCTTCAAGTATTTCTTACTAGGTAGATGCTTGGAATTCAGCAAAAATGATACTGCCCTCAAGGAAGCCCAGTTTGGCAGAGGGATAGAATGGGGTGACTGACCAGGAAACAGGCAATCGTGATATAGTGTGATATGTGCCTGGGTGTTATGGTATCATCTAGGAGGAATGCCTGCTCCAACTAAGGAAGTAGAGTTTTCCTGAGGAGGAAGGAACAAACAATTATTTAGCAAATATAGCTTTACAGCAACTAAACTTTGCTCTCTTGAGTTACTTTCTTGGTTCCACCGAAAAGAGGTAATTTTAATATGGGTTGAGAAGTGCTACTTCTCAAAGTTTATGAAACATGGGGACTCTGAGGACAAGTACCAGTGGTCTACATCTTATTTCAGGCCTTAACAATGCTCAGAAGCCCATTCATATTCAAAGCTTAACTTCTTATCTTCTGAACATCCATCAGGGCACACACAGTGCCTTTTGACCTAGTCAATTCCCAGTCACCCAGTTACCAGTGAAATAGGTCTGGTTTCCAGTACCAAATATTTGAAGTTGCCATCTTCTGAGATAAAAGTAGAGTTCTATCACATGTAATTCTGTCTCAAAGAACCTCCTTTGTTAGGGTGTGTGCATGTGTGTCTGTGTGTCTGTGTGAAGTAACATAATCTGAGACTGGGACTGTTTTTAAGTCTGTATTACTGATATATTTGTACAATGACCCTGATGCGTCTGCAAGAGCAACACTTGCTAATATCATACTTCCACCTTTCAGGAGGTGCCTGGGGTCCATACAGTAGGGAGTAATTATCACATCACTCATCCATACTAGTCAATGGATGAAGAACAATGACCATTTTAAATGACAAGTCCCATTTCAGGGGGAAATATTAAATGGCTTTTATCTCTTATGGCAACTGAGGTCAATATAAATTTGCACTGTTTTTTCTCCAGAGCACTTATTGACATCTAAGATAATATTCATTTTACTTATTTATTTAATGTATTTAATGTCTCCACCACTAGAATATAAGCTCTCTAAGCGTAAGAATTTTTATTTGTTTTGCCTACTGTTATATGGCCTGAGACTTAAATAGTACATAATATATGACAGTTGATCAACAAACATTTATAGGCTGACTGACTGAATGAATGTCACTAAACCAGCAGAGACTCAACATCTGATTCCATCTCTAGGTGGATTCTGGTAGGATGGAAAATTTGTACCAATGAATGGCTGCACAATTGTGGCAGAGAAGGCAACTAGGTCACTCTATTTTTTTCTCTTTAATTAAATGTACTCTTTTTTGAAGGATAAAAAAATTGGGGCTGTTAATATTAATTTCAGCAGCTACCAAGGGACATCAACTCATAAGTTCTGGAAAAGGGGCTGTAAGTCTTCTTGTTAGAGGACATTCAAACAACCAATAGAAGAAGAAGGTACTTGAGAATTAAGGGATGTGCTGGCGAAGGCTCCTAGAAGGAGATAATACCTAAACTCCCACAGGAAGTTTGAGCAGGCACTAGTGAGGCAAATGGGGTGGGGCGTGGAGAAGAGCATTCGTAGGGAAGAGGAGGTGAGAAAAAGAGAATCCTATGTGTTTGGGAAATTTGAAGTCATACCATGTGGATGGAATACAGACGCAAGGAAAGAGTGACGAGGGATAAACTGGAGCTTAAGTGAGAGGTAGAAAGAAGATGTAAGGCCTTGGAGGCCGAGCCAAGAAGGTTGGATTTTACCCAGAAGTCAATGTGGAGTACTGAGTACCACAGTCATGCTTTAGGGTAAGAAAGATCACACTGGCTACAGTGTGGATAATGCACTGAAGGGGGCTAAAGACTGGGACATAACCACCAGTTTGGAGGCTGCTGCAATCCTGGTGAGAGACGATAGTGGCCTGAAGTGGGTAGTGTGTCTGGGGAAAAATAGGTGGATTTGAAAGGGATTAAAGAGGTGGAATTGACTCAGTGGCTGCTTAGGTGTGAACAGTAAGAGCTGCTTTCTGGCTAAATAGATGGTAATCCCAAGATGAGAATACTAGAGAAGGATAATACTAGAATGCTCTAGAGATACACAGTACATGATTTTTCTCTATCCCTGACTTTTTCAAATAAACCCTGAACATTGGGTAAATCCCTTAACTCAGTTTCTTCATCTGTATAAGGTTTTTAATAACAGCTACCACATAGGTTTATAGCAAGAAGCAGGACTTGCACAGATATAATCAAATGAGCTGGGACTAAATTCTGGCCCCAGAATAGCAATGATTTTAAATCCAAGTTACTTAACTACTACATCTTCAGTTGTCCTATCTTCCCAATGAGGATAAAAAAGCTAAAAGGTTACTTGTAGAGCTCAAATAAAATAATGGAGGCCTCAATAGTATATCTCAAATACTTAGGAGCTATTATTAGTATAATCATCACATGTATGTTAAAAGTAAATGGCATATTATAAACTATTCTGTTCATTTAGTGGGCCAGTTTCTAAAGAAGTGAAGGATATGGCTTGGTATACTTGGGAAAGGGCAATGAGCAAAATTTTAACAGTGAACTCAAGAGGCAGAATAATGAACAGGAAACAATTGGTTCGAACTGAGATTTTTCAGCTAACGCATGGCAGGAAACACTGGGTCAGGAACTCTGCAGTTGGCTGACAGTTCATTTGTGTTTACGGTCAAGGCGAAGTCTCTGGAGGGCTCTATGTGGCAAGGCAAGTGGGTAACAGCACTTGTTAAAACTTAGTGCACTTCCACTCAGGCCCAATAAAACAGGAGATTCAAAGTTGCTGGGAGCTGAAAGGTCTATTGTACTGACCACCCTCATCCAAAGCAGAAGGTGGAAACGTTTCACTGAATTTTTCTTTTGGAATTTCTACGAAGGATTCTGGTCTGCCCAAAGAAACTTCATACCAAGGACAGAACTGAACGGAGAGGGACACAATAGAAATAAAAACACTACAAAATGTTCCACGTTCTCATTCTAACCAGACTGCGGGCCCAGTGCGTGCAAGGGGGAGCTTGTGATGAGAATCGCAGATTTTCCAGCACAGAGTATGTTTTTGGCTGCAACTACGTCGGCTGTGGCAACTTACCAGACAGCCAGGAAATTCTGTGATGGTTTGGGGCCCTGGTAATTCTTTGGTGGCTTATAAGTGTTCAGAAGGCTCAACTTTCGCTTGAGGTTTTTAAACTATGCAGTTTTGACATGCTTCATAGGAAACTGCCTAAGTATGGTTATTTAATCTCCTTTTGTAGACTTTTTAAGAACTCACAACCATATTTCTACCATTAAAAAAACAGCCCCACGTATTCACAGTGAAGCTGTTTCTGTGAATGAGGTTTCAGCAATGCTGGTGGGCAACCTTTTTCTGAGGTGACATGATCAACTTGTGTGTGTGTGTGGGTGTGTGTGCGCGCATGCACGCGTGCATTTAAAACGCTGTCTCCACATCCTGTATTCATTATTACAGTAGACATTTTATAGCTCAAGCAAGATTGGGAAACACCAATTTGTTCTCAAGGTTATTATCAACAGATGTTTTATTATTTTGATCACAGAAGACAAGTCAGTTAGAAGACCTGCTGTATGTGGGGCAACCAACATAAAATAATCTGAAAGAATGTTTCCACCATATGGCTGAGTCTCCATGTGACTATAAATTGTGCATTATGGATTTGAACTGGGTTAATATTCAATTTCTCTTCTCAGAATTCCAAGAATGATACACAGCCTTCTAAGACTAATTCATTAATTCAAGAACCCTGAGATTTAAAAGGTCACTGATTTCACAGTCAGTGCTGCCTTCATTTAATGTCATTACTCTTCCTTCCCCACTGAGCACAAATGCAGACACTATGTTCAAGTTGAGAAACATCACTTTGGAAACCAGAGGCAAGAATCCTCACATCAGCTGTTCAAATGCCAAGCTTTCCAAAGGGAAAATCACCATGCCATGTGAAACAACAGCACAGGCAGCCTGGATCATGGGTGGAGAGACACTGAAATTATAGAGCAAGAGGTTCTTTGGGAAACTTTAGCATTGAACCCATCTCAGTTCAGATTTCTGCTGTATCCCCTTTTGAGCTGTGCAACCTTGGACACATCAATCTATCACTCAGTGCCTCAGTTTGCAAGATAGCATGATGATAATTACTTCATAGAGTTGCTGCAAGTAAGATTACATAAAGTAACACAAATAAATTGAATCACATAGTTCAGATTTCCAGAATATTTTTCTATATATTTGAAAAAGAAATCCCCTGCTTATTCAGAAGAATAGGCAAATCTGAGTGATGCACAGGTGGTCCAAGCAAAGCAGTGTACTGAGTTTCAATTACATCCTCAAGTGTTGGCACAGGAGTTGGTCCATTCACCTAAGGGCATCCTTGTAGGCACTGCCAAAATGATAGACTGCTCTGAAAAGCATGTGTTGCAATTTCTGTTGGAACAGCCCAGGCTGAAAACAGCCTGTCCCTAAAGTAACATGTTTGCAGAGAAGGTGGTTAAGTAACACTGACATGAGTTAAATTTTGAAGCAGTAATAAACAGCCCTCACAAAATACTTTGCCACTTGTATATTTTATCGTTGAACGCAGACACAGAGAAACATACCACGAACTAAGAAACACTCACTGTAATAAGCAGTCAGTGCAAAGGCCTGGGTTTTCATTTTACCACAGGAAAGTATGAAAAGCACTTTTCTTTTTTTCAGGCTTATGTCATAGATAGTTGTATAAAACAAGAAGATGACAAGCCTGGTCAACACTCCACAGTAGTAAATAGATCTCCCTGAAGTAATGACTCTCATTCACCTGTCTGTCTCCATTACTGCCTCTTAAGCTCTCTGAGGGCAGAGACTATCTCACCTCTCACTTATTCACAGCCTCTAATACACCTGTCACAGAAGAGATGCTCAATTAATGCTTGTTGAGTGAACAAAGCATGAATTCCAGGCATCACAATCGATGCATATCTGTAGAAAGAAAGAAAATTTTAGGAAGGAAGGTAATAATCAGGAGTATTGGCAGAGGAAGAAGACTGTGTAGGAAATAATTAAAGAAATAGGGGAGTAGTGGTGATTCTGCAGAAGAAAGAGTCCAGGGACGAAGTAGATGTTGATTTCTTTTTTGTTAAAATTCAAGGCCTCTCACACGAAGAGAACTAGACAAGTGATAATAATAATAACTAGCTCTTATATAGTACGTATTAGGGCCAGGCACTGTTTTAAGTACCTCATTTTACATTTATGAACACATTTAGTCTTCACAACAACCCTATGAGAGAGGTATCATTATCATCCCTATTTTACAGATGAATATACTGAGGTACAGACAGGCTCAGTGACTTGGTCCCATTCACAAAGTTGGTAAGTGGTAAAGCCACAGTTTGATCTTAGGCTAAACGGCCGTAAAGCCCACATTTGAAATACTTTGTTATGTTGTTAAAATACTTTGGAAGAAATTACTAAAAGAGAATTCAAATCAATATAAGAAATATTAAACAGTGATGTTCAAACTTTAGAGGGTTAAAGGGTTTTTCCCACTTACTGGCAGTGGAAGATAAAATCTTGGTATTCGGAAGTGCTTCTCATCAGTCTAAACATTTATGATAGTTGCTTTAAGAAAAGCAAGTTTAAGTGATTTGGGGTGGTTTAAAATCCAATTTGACATGAGAGAAACGTTTCTTCTGATCTCTTAGTTTCAGAAATTAATGACCACATTTTGATATTTTTAGTCTGTTCTACCTGAATAGGCCAATTATTTGGATTTGTTTGCTGTTAAAACAAAACCCAAACAGCAAGAGATGGAGACAAAAGAGCAAGGCTGGAAGTTAAAGATGTGATTTAGACCAGGCTTTGCTCTGTATTGAGTGACCTTGGGAAACCTATGGTAACATTTTCTGAGCCTTCGCATCCTCATTTGCAAAATGAGGAGCGGCAAGTTTTCTTTTCCTAATTCACAGGGTAGTTTGAAGGATGAAAAGACATATCTGAAAAAAACATTGGAAATAATGAAGTATTCTTAAAGTATGAGATGTATCAGAATGTGTATATCAATTGAATGAAATACTAATACTGTATGCACGGTAGAACTACCAACCTCACCAATTTTAGCTTCGTAAAACCGGGATATATTTTCAAGAGGAAAGTTTTAAAAGCACAATTGGAACGCTGCTTGAATTGGATTTCTTGAAGCAGAAGAGTGCTAAATTTGCAAGAGGTGGTATTATTTTTGTTGCTGTTTTTCCCAAGTTAGGGTAGCATTACTGAGCTTTGAGTAAAGTTTAAGTAAATCGGGGGAGATGGGTGTGGCTTATTTCTCAAACATTAAGAAATAATCCTACAGAGAAATAAAGGCATCTCCATCCACCTAGGACTGTCTTTGTCTTTTGCTAGAAGCTGCTTTCAGCCTTCCGATGCTAGCCTAAGCCATTTTGCCATTCGGCTTAGTGTTTCCTTTCGATAAATGTATAAACCTTAAAGGTAATCTGAATATATCACGGCTGGTCTGAGAATATTTTACTCCAAAAAGTCTTCCATATTTTTCATGCTTACTAACAGCACCTCATAGTGACTGAAGACCGACCAACCAGCTCTGCCGTATACTGGCTTTGTGACCATGGACACGTGCCTTAACTTCGTTGACCTACAGTTTGCTTCTCTGTAAAAGAGAGGCCCTACAACTTATGTAATAGACTAATTGCTAAGATTTGAGATAACCAAAGAAGAGTAAGTAACATACAAAGCTAAAATTTCAATAAATGATGTTGATACACTTAGTGTGGCACCAGCATTAGTAAGAGCATGAACATCGGCTCTGGCTTAAAAGAAGATCGTATCTGTCTATCTGTCTATCCATCCATCCATCTACAAACACATGTAAATACAAATACGTGAAAGAAACGTATATATCACAAAATGTACATAAAATTTATACATGTATGTGCATGTGTGTATATATATATATATATATATGCATGTGTGTACACACACACAATCAGGATGAGAATCAAATCTCTACACCTTGTCAAAAGACTTAAATATTCTTCTAGTGATTCTGTTAGTGATATACTTTGTTATTCTAGTGATTAAAAACAGCCAGATGTAAAATGCCAAATTAAAAGGATTTTAGCTTCTAAGGGCCTCAAAATTTATATAAAAGGTAGACAGGATATGAACACAGGGGACGATGAGAAAGCCCTGAGGTGATGAAAAGGATGGATAAGCTAACTCTGACTGGGGAACCTGACAACCCTTTTCAGAGGAGGTAACACATAAGCTGGGTTTTGAGTAAGAGCTTCTCAGGCAAAACTAGTAAAGGTGTGAAGAGCAATAATAGGAATAGAACCTAGTTGGTGATCCTGAATTAAATGCAAGGTGACATTCTTCTCAATGACTAAATGTGCTTTGTTTAATTTATGCTGAGTCTATACAGACCAAACATTTTTAAACTATAAAACTAGGTAATACATCTTGGAGGTTCTGGTGTCTATGAAAATTTTCATATTATGTACATCTTGTTTCTCCAAAGGATAGATGATTTGAAAGTATAAAAATGCATCAAGCTAAGTAGATAAAATATAAGCTTTTAAATCAACTAGTTCTAATCATTTCTCAAATGCTTGAAATAACTTTCAGTTTTCCTACTATGTATCTCTATTTTGAGATACTAGTGTTTTTTTCTTCTCCCTGTATTTTTCCTTTTCCTTTCTCCCCATTAAAGCAGTTATTCATTGTAGGGGGAGGTAAGAGGGAGTTGAAATCAGAAGCAGCCTGCAAAGATCTCCCTGCTTTTGTTTCCAAAAACCTAAGCCCTTTGAAGAAATTAAAGGGTTTTTGGAGGAAGTAAAAGGGGGGAGAGGAGTCCTCTGCAGAGGGAATTAGCGTGAGGCTTCCCCAATGGGGAGGGGGGCAGGGTGGGGACAGATTCACTGAACTGGAATAAGAAGGGAGAAAGAATAATTTTCAAAGATAAATGATTTTGAGGCATGTCTAAGAAGATGGGGCCCTAAACAGTTTGCTAAAGAGTCTCATGACCCATTTATATAATTTAGGATTTGTTTAGTTGCAAGTAACAAGACTCACAATTTAAACCGGCTAACACAATAAAGGAGATTAACAAAAATTCAGAAGGAGTGCTTCAGAGATGGTTTGCTTCATGGTCTCAAGATGTCACCAAGACTGTTTTCTACCCCGTTTACCTACTCTGCCATCTAAAATGGTACTTCATTCTAAAGCTGGAATCCTCTTCTGGTCATAAAATGGCTCCAAGCTACTACCTGAGCTATAGGCTCCATCACTTCATGACCGTGGAGAAGAGTGGGTTTCTGTCTCAGAATTCTAAGCAAGAGTCACAGAATTCACTGTGATTGTACTGGATTAGGTTGCATAGTCACCACTGATGGAGGCTAAGGGCCTCTATCAGTGCTCATTGGCTTAAATCAATAAGGACCTACCCCTTGAGTTCAGAGTCACTTTAGCTTCCATCACAGTACATGGGTTGTGTGGGAGAAGGCAGACATCTGAACTAAAATCCGGGCACAGTTAGCAAAAGGGAAGGGGTGAAAAGAATGAAATGGGTAGATAACTGACAAATGTCTACTATACTGGAAAGGTGTAGCAGAAACTGACAGGCTGAAAGGGACAACTCAGAGAGGAACTATGGGTGTTGCAGCAGCCACCTCCAAGGAAACATGGCCAAACAACGTGTAGGTTGTCTTGTCACTGTGTAAGGCCATAGAACTATGGGATAATTCCGGAAGGGGTTGAAGTGTTTGAGAAAAAAAGCACTAAGAGTGACTCAGTTTATATTTGCTACTAGCCTGATAGCTGACCTACAGAAAAATAGAGCTAGATCACTCAGAGTTTGTTCAGTTGCAAGTAATAAAATCCCCAGCTTTTCAGCTCTCAAGATCTAGTGTTTAGTGACTCAGGTGTGATTGCTGGGCCCCCGTCCTGTACTGCCTCTTGGGTCTTTGCTTTCCAGTAGTCTCAGGATCTAGTACCTCCATCAGGATTCTGAAGTCTCAGGGCATCCCTGAGTTAGAGCTTTCCTTGCCAAACCTCCTTAACTATGCACACCTCGTTGATACAAGTCAGGAAAATAGATCTACTCTGATTAGAAAACTCAATTGGGAACAATGGAGCTTTGCCATTTCCGTGCAAGTCTTTCCATTGTAGATTTCATCTTAAAGCTGTTAGTTTTAGAAGTACCATTATACTAGCATCAGATGTGCTTGTAATAATCAAGAGCCATGTTGAAAAAAGATAGGGGTGATAGTATAACAAGTGGCTTGCAGAAGAAAATATACTGGTCAGTTTAGATGATGTGAGGGCACTACGGCTCACACTAAGGAACTGGAGAGAGCACTTGTTAATACTCTGGTGACAGTGTGTGGGGTGAAAGAAGGGAGATAAATCAGTTGGGAGGTATAAAGAAAATGGAGAAGGCTGGAGACAGCAGCTGAATTTCAGCTAAATGCATTTTGTGCCAATTCATCTATATCAGGCCTTTGAAGTATGTTTACCAGGTGATCTTCAATCTTGAGACTTTGATGCTTACGTCTAAAGAAAAGTTAGATTAATGACCCACCCAAATGTCTGTAAACCATATTTCTAACAGTCAATTTTTTTCTGAAATCTGAGGCCAATGGTTAACACTGCAAACATGTACAAAAACTTGCTAGTTTCCAAACCAGAAAAGTTTCTAGACAGTAGAGACCTAAGTTCATAGACCTGTCACTAGGCATTCTCTTTACTTGCCACTTTTTAAAAATTGTTCTTTAATTCTGGGAGTTGAAACACAGTAATGGGTTACATTAAAGGGGATGGTATGTGTAAGCTTTGGGGTATTAAGGTTTATTGCAACCTGCCAAAAACATTCTCTACCGGAGAGCTTTGCTTTATGAACTTACCTCAGCGGTAAGAGGCCCAATTAGAATTTAGAGAAGATACATCTACGCAAGGTGACATTTATTTTGAGGACGGGCTATGGCAGCAGGAGCCTAGGGCAGGACCTATTCAACAACTTCCACACAGTGATAACTAAAATACAACACCAAGATACATCTGTATAAGTCCACTTGTTGGCGAGTTATGGATGATGGATTTGAACTAGTCTGGCTAAGAAGAATTTAAGGGAAGGGCTCATCTAGCCACTGGAAACAGAGTGGCTGTCTGGTTGGGTCTTTAGGACAGATATAACGTAGAAACTGGATGCTGCCAGTTCTTTCTCTCTCTTTCTCTCCCTCTTTGTTATCTTCTGTCTCTGGCTCTCTCAGCAGGAAGCCTCATTTTCTCAGATGACCTTACTCCACGAGGCAGGAAATTCATACGGCAGCCACTCTTACACCTCACATCTCACAGCTATACTGCCCAGTTGGAATGCAGCACCTCTCATCCCCCAAACTCCAGGGTGAAAAATCCTGAGGAGCACTCTTATTGGCTCAGTTTGGCTCAGGCATCAGTCCATAAACTGTACATCAAATCCCTAAGAAAAGTTTTAAAAGTCAAGATTTCTCATGTTCCACACTCCTGAGGCTCTGATTTATGTGGTCTAGGGCACGGCTCAGGTATCTCTATTAAGTTTTTACTAGCTTGCCTGGTAATTCCAATAAGTAGCACTAGACCAATCAACTGTATGACCATGGGTACTGTAACTGGCA
The DNA here is from genome assembly GCF_039906515.1 of Pseudorca crassidens. Lineage (NCBI taxonomy): Eukaryota > Metazoa > Chordata > Mammalia > Artiodactyla > Delphinidae > Pseudorca > Pseudorca crassidens. The sequence continues at coordinate 62,107,327 of NC_090304.1, forward strand.
GGTGGTCCCGGAATGATGTGGTTGGAACGGGGCAAGGAGCAGTTCCCCCAAAGGAGGACGTTCTTCTTGCAAGTTGTACTGTGCAAACAGAAAGAAGAGTGGCTCACTATATCTCTACAAAATATTTTAAGGAGGTATTAGAGCATCTGAAGCAAATATCATAGCCTGAAGCTATTGAAAACAAAAGAAAACACTGTGACTGCTTGTCTAGCTGGGAACTAAATTTTTGTGAGCTAACAAAGAAGGGAAGCTAGAGCTACGAATAGTGTGGGGTTATTCTAGAGGAAGCTATGGCTGCAAACTCAGGGCAGACTCCTTTTATATACTTAACATGCTTAAGAAACACATTGATGATTGGGCACACATACATTTTGGAGATTACTTAAGAAGCTTATCATTTACCATAAATACAGTCTCTCTCTCTCTCTCTCTCTCTCTCTCTCACACACACACACACGTCCACACGAAAGAAAAGCATACATTTGCCACTTGACTTAGCCCTAGAATCATAGCCTGAAGTTATACCAACAGTGACATCTTTAAAAATAATGAGGCTTAGATAAAGGTGTGAGTATTCACTTTATAAAAACTAATAATACTGAGAATCTATGCCGTTCTATGAACTATTTTAGGCATTTTACATATGTTGTTTCTATTTTTCACAGCAATGCTGTAATAAAACAGATATCAGTGTCGCATTCATCATGAAGAAAACTGAGGCTTCACAGGCTGTCACTTGTTCAAGGTCACATAGAAAGTGTCTGATTCTGGATTCAAAATAAGGTCTGAGTTCAAACACTGTGCTTCTTTTTACTGCTTATGTGAATCTACTTTTGTTCTACAAATCTTGCAATACCTTCCACAAAGCCAATAAAACTTTGATCAAAATTCATACATATTAAATGTTTTTATATCTAAATACACACTTAGGTTTGGATGGTATCTATGTCCTTAAATAGACATATGTGTGCATATATTTCAAACACACTAAAATATACACTGATAATTGGAAATACATAAAATTTAAGAAAATTATCTAGCATTAAAAATTATTTGACTAAAGTAGAATAAGACTGTGCTATAGCTGACTATATGAAACGCCCTCAAATATCTTCAGGACCCTGGCTTGTTGTTCCTGTTACTACTAATTTGAAATAGCTAAAGAGACCCAGAGAAAACCCACACATTTAGAAACCCTAAAGCCTCTACATTACTTGAAGCAATAGACCCTTAATTCCATTTGAATTTAGGAATTTTCATCTTCATGAAAACTCAATAGTGTGAGATAAATAAATTTGGCCTAAGTGATTCAGACATCCAATGAATTTCTAACTAATTTGATACCTGGATGAGTCTGGAAAGTCCATCAGTAGACAACTTTAATGGGTCACTTCTTACCTGCGGTTCACAAATACTGTTTAAAAAATTCCCACGTTACCCACCTTATACCCCAAACTCGGTTCACCTGCAGGAATTTGCAGGGTGCAATAAATCAGTCACTTTTCTCTACCCTATAAATCTGTTTATTTTATCACGGGTCAAATAATAAGTAACAAAAGTCAATGATTTATATTTGGGAAGATGGCTCAGCTCTTTGATTTTTTTTTTAAATTGCAAAAGAATATCCCTGACTTGTCAGACAGAACATTCGTATAGTGTCACATGGTCATAAATTGTACAGCTGTCAGGAAGGCACTGCAAATGTTCTTTTTTTTTTAGAGGCTGGGGGTAGGGGTTGGCAGATGGTCAGATAGTCACTTCAACATCTCTGCTAAATTGTAGACATGCATGCTGGTCAGGGTTATGAAGGCATGATGAATCTATTATCCATGCTGGGTCAACTAGCTTCTCTTGATACAAATCATGTTAGGGGTACGTAACCTATTAACTTCATATATGGATAATGGATAAGTCACTCAGAGGCATGAACTTTATACTCAGCTACCTTTATTAATGTCACAAGAGCTGAGGGTGTCATAAAGGCTTGAAATATCACAGGTGTCCATCGCTGAGAGGCCCAGATTGTGTTAATGAATTTCTTGGATTACTGTCTAGGCATCTTTGAGTTCCTTGCTCTCTCTAGCATTTTCCCATCCTACAAAACATCAGAATCTGTTCTTCTAACATTCTTAACATATTTTGAATCATCTCCTCTTTCATCACCATTGACAGAATTTAGCCATTAATTATATGTCTTAAATGGCATACCTGCATCATCTCCTGAATCCCATGAAATGTACACCCAATATTGCAGCTAAAGTGATCTTTTGAAACCACAAGTATGATTATGTCACTTTTTCTGCTTAAAATTCTCCAAAGGCTCTCTACTGCCTTCAAGATAAAATTTAAAATTTAAGTTTAAATGTTATCCAAGGCACCTATATTCCAAGTCCTCTCCATCTCTCCAGCCTGGTCTCTCTCTCTCCGAGTCCTACTTCATACCTTGAAATGCAGTCAGTCATCTTGAACTACTTGCAGTTCCTTCAGCATGTTACTCTTCCATGGACCCTTGAACATTTGCACTTGCCGTTTCCTGAGAGGCCCTCTTCTTCTACTCCCTTCTCCATGGCTAGCTTCCTCTCACCTTTCTTAACCCAAGCTCAGGTATAATGCCTCAGGGGCGTACTCCATTCTGGGCCAGGTAGCCACAGCATTCTTTTCTTCTTTATGGTTTCTGCCTAGTTACTTCCCTGTGTCCTCCCCCAGGTGGTGACATTTTATGAAACAAGGACTGTGCCCAATGCCCTTGTTCAGAAAGTGTTCAACAGCTAAATGTACAGAAGACATGTGTGGGATTCACCATGTGTGGCAAGTGGTCAATGCATTGACCAGTGATGCTCTAGGAGAGGAGTCATCAGCTTGTCCTCAAATTGTCCAGTGGCTTTCCCTTTTCTTTTTATATCATCATAGTAATATAAAGAACACTAGAATAAAATTCCTTCCATCAGAGAACTCACAGATCAGTGGAAAGACATTTTATTCATCACTTAGTGTGAGAAATTCTCTCCTTGTGTTAATTTATGAAGGGGCACCTTTCCTAAGAGGGGAAGTCAAGAAAAGTTTCTTGGAGAAAAAACACTTGAGCTTAATTTGGTGCAGTTTAACTTAGTGGCAATGAGCTTAGGTTTTCATGTCTGCTGGGTATGGGGTTGAATCCTACTTCCATTTTTACTAAGATTGTGACTTTTGACAAGTGAGTTAATTTCTGAGTTTAATTTAAACTCATTTAAATTATGAGTGCTAATGTGTTAAATGAAGTTAGCAATATCCACCTCACAGGGATGTTACTAAAGGGGGTTAGTTTATTACTAAATTAAATGTTATGGAGATGGAATGTAGAAAACGTGTAAGCTGCAAACACATATAGCAAAGACCATAACTTCATCATTGGATGTCTGACATCTAACCAAGTAACTGGGGAAGAAAAAAGGAAAAAAAAAGGGAAAGCTGGTATGAAAGGAGTTCTTGTTAGATTAATGTAAATTGTTCACTGACACTGGGAAGCTAGGTTTTAAGCTCCACATTGATCCTGATAAATAACACTTGTGAGAACTACCACATTAGCATAACGGAAATGTTAAGAATAATTATGATGCATGCTATTCTAAACCTTTATCGTAACGCATGGAATACTCACAAGAGTCCTGGGAGGTGATTACAAATACCTTAGCCTCATTTTCAGATGTAGAAACTGAGGCACAGAAAGGTTAAGGATTCAACTCACAGTAACTTGACCAGCAAGTGACAGAGACAGGAGTCAAACATAGGCCATGTGTCTCTACTTCACTGTACTTAGAGGCAGAGCACAGGCATAATCCAATCATCCACCAAATAGTCACCGAATGCATACTACGTTCCAGATACTGTTCTAGGCAAATTGGATACAGAGTTGACTATATATTTATATATAGTATACATTTGGGGGGGCATAGATGTTAACAAAGTAGACAATAATAAGTACTATAAATTTCAGATATTAGTAAGTATAATTATAAAAGAATAAAGCTATGAAAAGGAAAAAAGTGTGATAGGGAAGCTGGCACTACTTTAAATGGGGTACAGAGGAAACATTTTTTCTGAGAAGGAGACATTTGAGTTGACATTTAAACGATGAAATGAGCAAACCTTATAAAGAGCTGACAGGAGACTTTCCCAGGCATATAGAATACCATATATAAAGGCCTCGAGTTGAGAAAAGCTTGGCATTTGAGGACTGATGAGAAAGTCAGTATGGCTGAAGTGAAATGTTCTAGATGTCGATGGTTAGGGCATAATATTGGAGACAGAAGCAGAGGTCAGATTGTATAAAGCCTTGTAGGTGATGATAACGAGTGTAATTATCACCTCTTGGAGGGTTTTAGGAATGAAAGTGGTAGGATCTGGTTTCTATTTTGAAAAAGGTTACTCTGGCTACTTTGTGGAGAAGAATGGGCAAAAGTAGAGGTTATTGCAGTGGTTCAGGCATGGGATGATATTGACTTGGACCAGGATTCAGCAGAGCAGGTGGTAAGATGCAACTGATTTTGAAATATATTTTTACGGTAGCACCAGTAGGACTTGTTCTGGATACGGAGGGAAAAGAGTAATTATACAAGACTCTTAGATATTATTATTGTTTTGGGGGGCCTGAATTACAAGGAAAATAATAGAGTCAATTAGTTAAGATGATGAATATTAGGGTAGAAGCAGTTTTGGCCCTAAGGATAGTGAGTGCAGGGAAATCATGAATTCTGTTAGGAATATATCAAGTTTAGAAGATCTTCTTAATGTTCAGGAGGGATGCCAGCTGGACAGCTAGCTGTACACATTTGGAATGTGAGAAAGAGGTCATGACTTCAGATTTGGGAATCTGAAGTTGATAGTTGGTATTTAAAGCCATGGGTCTGGATGAAATCACCAAGGGAATGAGGAGAGATTACGAAGAGGTCTGTGCACTGGGTTTCTGGAGTGTTCCAACAATTAGAGGAAGAGCTGGTGAGGAGACTGAGAAAGGGCACTGAAGACATGGTAAATAAACAGGAGAGTGTTTTGTTCTGGAAGCTAAGAAATTAACATCTTTGAGGAAGGAGGCAATGACAGCTGCATCAAATGCTACTGAGAAGTCAGTTAGGACTGAGAACTGATGCTTGTATTTAGCAAGATGGAACCTGCTGTGACTTTGATAGGGACTGTTTTAGGACTACTGTGAGGATGAAAACATGAAATAGGTTAAAATAAGAAAAGGAGGTACTAAAGTGGAGTTGATGCAAATAAACAATTTCCCTAGATTTTTGGTTAAGCAAAATAGAGTAATGAGGCAGTAATGGGGGTGGGGAACATTGGGTCAAGGGATATACTTTTTCTTTAAGATAAGAGATATTACATCTTGTCTAAATTAAATTTATCTGGTAAGAAGCAAGAGAGAAACTGATATTGCAGGAGAGAGAGGAGAAAACTCCAGAAGCAAAGTCCTTAAATGGATAAGAGGTTATGGAGACCAGGTCACAGGTGAAGAGCTGGCCTTGGAAAGCAGCAGGGAAAATTCTTTCATTGTAACGGGGAGAGCATACAAGTGGACCTGGTGGTAGAAAAGTAAGGTGGTTTTCATTTGATTGCTTGGATTTTCTCAAGGCCATATGAAGAGAGATCAATAGTTAAGAGTGAGGATGAGGGAGGGAGTGTTTGAGATTTGAGGGAAGCGAATGAGATATGAAACTTTTGTCCCAGAGAAAGAGAAAGTGATTCTTCTAAAGAAATGTATAAGAATTGCTTGGGTGTTTTGAGCGTTCATTTGAAACCAATGGCTATAAATTTAAAGTCAGATGACTAGGTGCTTCTCTAGCTATGTTCAGTTACACAGGTGCTGGCATGGAGTAAGTAGGAAGGTGTAGGTCTAACCAGGGTAGATTAACAAGGGCTGAGAGTTTGCTGGATGAACACAAAAAAAGAGAGAGGAAAAAAAAATGTTGAGTGTGCGAGAAGGAGAATTAGAGTGATGGGACCAGGAAACATATGCTATAGGGGAGGAGGAAGGGGAGGGCATAAAGAAGGGTGAAAACAGGAGGTAAATGGTGAAATCAATAATTCGAGGTCCCAATGGGGGTGAAGAATTTTTGGAGTGGGGGCAGTAGAATAAATGTTAAGGGCAGAGAGGAGGTGGTGTTCTGAGAAGATGATGCTTGACACAGAGGTCCTGGAGGGGGTACAGCTAATGGGCACCACAAGGTTCAGAGTGTGATCAGGAACCCTAGGGCAGGAAGTAAAGGCAGTGAGATGGCAAGCTGTCTCATGAAGCAAGTAAGCATCAGAACACATACTAGAACCCACAATTGTCTGACTCCTAGAGAATGTTCTACCTCACACCTATGTTAGCTTCTAACTATTTCTGACCTGTAAAGCCAGGGTAACTAAATGGCGTTTTAGTTCAGAGACAGAGAGGTTGGCCCCATAAGAATGAGATCTGTGTAGTTGAACAAGGTCTTACATTTGGAAGGCTCCTGCTGTTGCCATCTTTTAATTCTTACTAGTTTTTAAACAAGGGCCTCACATTTTCATTTTGCACTGCATCCCACAAGTTATGTAGCTAATTCCAGAGAGAAGACTAGTAATTTAGAAGGAGAAATGTCTTCTCTTTTCTCATTGAAGCTAATTTTCCACAAACCTCACTTTTCTCCATTTAACCTGCCTTTAAAATTTTATCAAAGTTCATAATGGAAGTTTTAAAGAACCCATCTGTCAAACTCTTAACTTTTAATGTAAATTTCCTTTTAAAGCCACTCACAATAAAATTTACGCTGGAAGTGAGAAATTCCCTGACTCAGGAAAGTGAATTATCAGTAAACTGAAAAGGAAAAATACATGTAAATGTAGATCTAGAGTCTGACTTCATGCTTGAATGATAGCTTAGGAAAAATACTTACATTTTTATTTTTTAATATATGTGTATTACATGTTTATTATGGAAAGTGTAGGAAATAAATATAAACAAAAAGAAGTAACTAAAAACTACCCAAAAATCCTTAAAAAGAGTTAAACACTTCTAACATTTTGGTGTATATTCTTCCAGGCTTTATGTAAATAGTTGTGAATGTATATTATTCATATATAGCTTTATTTGTGTTTATTGGATTATATTTAAATGTCATTTTAAAGCTTTTGATCCATGTTTCTAAACTGCTCTTTCATGGCTACTCCAATTCCAGGCCCACTCAATGGCAGTGAACATTAACATTTCTTTTAAATGTTTTGTCAATGGGGTTGACAAAAACTGTTTAGTACTATTGTTTTCTTTGTTTAATAATAAGGTTGAGCAGGTTTTTGGATGTTACTGGCCTTTTCTTTTTTGATGAATGTCCTGTTAATACCTTTCAGTCATTTTTTTCTTTCTAGGCGGTCTTTGGCCTTTCTTTTGTTCTTCTGTAAAATATCTTTATATATTAGGGTTATGGTACACAAAATTTCCCTAATTTGTCAAACCCATGCCAAGGTCTTAACAACACACTGGCAGAGCTCTGCAGGGTTGCTATGTTTTTCTCTGTGGGGGAGGTTTTAAAATCCATCACTTGTTTTTTTAAACTAAAAAATGCATGGTAATGGTAGTTATGAAGATAGTATTAATATCACATAAATGAAAATATTTTATAATATATCTTAAAATGTACAGAAAACATGTATAATGAAAACAACAGGAAAAGAGTATCATACAAGCTCACTGAATATTTGTCTTTCCTATTCATTTCTCCAAATCCTGGCAATGTAGTTTACATACTGAACATTCTGGTGATTCGGTCTGCTTGTCTCCATGCCCTCCACTGCAAGCATTTCATTAATATTCTCATTGTGAGTGCTGTTAGAAATTTCCAGGGTATAAGACACAATCGCACATTTTCACAAGACAACCCATTAGGATGCAGAATGTGGAATGCAAGATTAGGGTTTTGGATTATTGGGTTTTTTACTTACCCTCTCCAGTGTAATTTCTTCAAACTCATATTCAATTTCTGTTCCATTGACCTGTAAATAGGAAAAAAAAAAAATAGAGAGACATATTAAATACATTTTGAGGAGGAGAGAGCTGCATTTTAAATAACATTAGGGGGTTAAATTTCATCCTGGCTATGAATAAACCGCACTTTATTGACGTTTGTGATTGTATGTTTTCATCCAAATGAAATATAATCCAAGCTATTCTAAAATGTGAGTGAGACTCTAGAAAAAAAATGCTTATTGCATCCCCTAGAATTTTGTGATGTTTGGGGGAGAGGAAACAATACAAAATGTGCACTCTGAGTTTACAAAGAATAAACCAACTAGGGGCAATGTTACAGTTACAAGGGGAAAAAATTTCCTAATATCTTTAAAATTTTCCATGAATAGACACTAAAATATGACCTTAAGAAATCAGTGGCAAGGGCAGCACAACCATATGACATTTCTGGCTGTTAAACAGCATTAGGAATGACCATGTCAGATAAGAAATGCCTTTTCTTTATTGGTTCAAGCTCAGGTAATTTATCCCCACTATCCTCTTGTTATATTTGTTGGGAAGCCCTGGACCATGTAACCATGCCTTCAGCAGCAATGAGAAAAGAACAAACCAGGACATGTTTGAAATTCCTAGTGAGAAAGCATTTTCACCATCCAACCAACCCTTAAATTTATTTAAACTTACAGAGAGAAACATTTTAAATATAGCCAGGCAACATATAACATATGCCTTAGATTTCAACAGACATGAATACAGAATATATGAAGAGCTACTTTAAAATAATCTAACAAATATTCAATTCCCACTTTTATCTATCACAGAGCCCTTCTCAGCCAGACAAAACCTCTGAGCAAGAAAATTCTTGAATAGGCGGTTTCTTTTTTCTTATATATGTCTTGGCAAAATCATTCACATTTAGAAATCAGCCAGAAAAATCTAATTTTCAACCAAAAAGCCATAATTTTTGTAATGTTCTACCTTCAGTTTACTGTCCCTTCCTTAGAAGAATTTAAATATAGTTCTTGCATACTGAGAGCTCTATAGAAGGCAAGGATCAGATAGCCCCATTACCTAATAGAGGCTGGCAAAAAAGAAACGATGAAGGGGAAAAAAAGTGAATGAATGAATGACTGAACTAAGTAATTAAATTATCTATCTGATTTATAAACACAGACGCTTGTGGGTTCTCTTCCATAAGGAATTTGTATATGGTATCATTAATTGAAGCCATAACACTATCATCAGCAAATAATAAAGAATGACAATAGACTTTACTTATGTGTGTCCACCAGCCACTTAGAGCATGTTTTTGATTTTCTAATTACATGAGCTAATTGGGGAATCACATTTTACTGTGTTACTATATTATCAAACAGCCCTAAACCAAATTTGATTTTCTGGGCTTCAGCAACTTAATGACTCAGAGAAGAGAACTTGATGATGTTAGAACTAAGCTTTAGCAACTTTATAGACATATTTTTGTTCTTCACACGTAAAAGTACAAAAGGAAACTCAAAACTCCCTGTATATGTGTGTTTCCATATTAATCCTTTTTATTCATAACTTTTTTTAGTTGACAGAGAGAAGGCAGAGGGGGAAGGCTGAGTCAATGTGATGTGTTTTAATTCTCGCAGTATGGCTCCATGAAGCTCTTCTTTGCTTCAGTGCTTCTCTAGAGTGGAGCCCTTCACGTTATTAAAGTGTTGCAAACTGCAGAGAAAAAGACAACTTCAAAGAGAAGAAAACAAGCCTCTGATAATAAATATCAGTGGTGAAAATTCTGTTAGGAAGTGCTTAAAAGACAAGAATATTTTAGTGACACACATTGCATAGCTGGGGACTACCAAAATCTTTGCTGAACATTTGTATGATCATATATGTTGACTTTTAGATCCTAGAAGCATTATTTATACGCAACCTAATCTGTATTCAGAAGTTCCCCAGTCAGCTAGGTGAACCATTGATGGCTTACATTTACTCCATGGGTCTTTAGTTTTCAACCCAAGAAAATTATGTCATTTGCCTAATTCAGTAGTATCCAGGATCTCTTTGTAAGAGGGGAAGATGACATCCAGGTTAGGAGGTAACCTTACCTTTAAAAGAAAATATTCCATGACTACAACAGGATTTAGTGAAATTATAAAGAAGTGAAAGGATTTTAGCATAGGTGAAGTAATATTTCAACCTTTAATTGAGGAGCATTTAAACCATGGAATAATAAGAGCCAGAGTGGAAATTTAGGAAAGACATTTAAGAGGTTCTAGTGTTTATTGTTTCGTCACTAGGAGAGCATGATCTGTGTTCTGCCTAAGGACCTCTAAGACAAGAAATCCTACAAGGTCCCTTGGCAAAGACCTTGGGGAAAAGAATGAAATAGAAAGAACTAAGAATACCTCCATTCTAAACAGAGGTATATAAGAGTACGCTGTGACATTTGTGAAAATTTAGTTAACTTTTCAGAGGAGTACACCAATTCAACAGTCTTTAAATATTTTTTGTTCACATTTGCTTAGAAGAATGGTTGCTTACTGAGTGGTAATGAGACAAAAGGCATGAACAGTAATTCCCTCCTAGCCATAATTTTGTGTATTCTTATTCAGAAAAACCAAGAAAAACTGTTGTGAATGGCTCCCATCATCTGCTGGGGGGGGCGTGGTTTACAGTCTATTGTTTGAACTTGTCTCAGTGGCCTCACTCTACTCCCAATTAGTTTGACAATATATGCCTTTTAATTCACAAAGGATTCTCTTCCTGAAAAATACTGCCAATTATATATATATATATATATATATTTTTTTTTTTTTTCTTGAGCAGTAACACTTCCTGTGATATTTAAGCACCCTGGTAATGTTTTATGGTCCTGATAGTTTGGAGCCTGTACAGCGGCATGGTGAGGGCTCTCATTATTTCAGATCTGGCTCTGACCATCACTGACAGTCTCCCCTCCACCTGGAAAAGTGAGAGGATTGGCAGTATTTTAGACATGGAGGGTCACTAAAGTAGATGGAATTTCCCAGTTTTGAAATATGTTTTTCTTCAGATACTTGATTTTTCTGAACCTAATGGTTATGTAGTGACAGCTGGTAGGTTTCCATGGTGGCTAGAAAATCAAATTGATGCCACACATTGTCCTGCATAGTTCTGGGCATGTAGCCTTCCTGGCCTCATATGGAAGTTAAGACAAGAGCATAACTTACTCAAATTCAAACTTGGTATTTAAGCTTCTAATTTCATAAACTTTGAATATTTTTCATATATTTTTCTCTCTCTGACAGTCTTTAGGTTAATTTCCCTGATTTTCTTTTTTTTCCCTTCAGTGCTATAGTACCACCTGCCTGGGTGATAATATAATTTGATTTGAGACCTACTTTTACGTCCTGAAAAGAGGTTTTTCATGAATAACACATGTGAACTAGTCCATGTTTTAATGCTGTTTAATTGGAATCTTAAGTAATGATTTCTTTTGTTCTTTTCCACATTTGTAATTTCATTAAAATTAACAGCATACTAAAATGTAAGATGATTTTTATACATTCCCATATCACAGATGAAAACAAATGCTAAAACATGAATATCAAAGTGTTGGCTTCTTAGGACTAAACACAATTCCACCCAATGAACAAGTATTGAGCATGCATAGTGTACCAAGTGATGTGACAGGTAGTGAGAAAATAAAGATTTTACGACATTATCCCTATTCTCAAGAAACATACAGTCCTTAAAGAGGTACCAAACACAGACATATTAAAACCCCACAGAAGTGTGATATCCAATACACAAAATATACAAGTGGACTCGAGCCACAGCCCCACTGTTGCCACATGCAAGATCTGTACAGATCTATTTACTATTTACTATTTTACTATATATATTTGATTCCTTAGTAGTATAGAATATGACAGATAAGGTACTAATTCTGCCCTTTATTATAAGTGATTATGATATAGTAAATAAGACTTATCTCTGAATCTTATGGCTTTAGCATATAAAGCAGAGTGATGAACGTGAACAATATTTAAAGATATCTGCGACAAGTGTCTTAAAATAAAAAATGGGGGAGGACCTTCAAGATGGCAGAGGAGCAATACGTGGAGATCACCTTCCTCCCCACAAATACATCAAAAATACAACTACGTGTGGAACAACTCCTACAGAACACCTACTGAACGCTTGCAGAAGACCTCAGACTTCCCAAAAGGCTAGAAAAATCCCCATGTACATGGGTAGGGCAAAAGAAAAAAGAAAAAACAGAGACAAAAGAATAGGGATGGGACCTGCACCTCTGGGAGGGAGCTGTGAAGGAGGAAAAGTGTCCACAGACTAGGAAGCCCCTTCACTGGAGGAGACAGGGTGTTGGTGCAGGGGAAGCTTCAGAGCCACGGAGGAGAGTGCAGCAACAGGGGTGCAGAGGGCAAAGCAGTGAGATTCCTGCACAGAGGATCGGTGCCGATCAACACTCAACAGCCTGAGAGGCTTGTCTGCTCACCCACTGGGGTGGGCGGGGGCTGGGAGCTGAGGCTCCAGGTTTGGAGGTGAGACCCCAGGGAGAGGACTGGGGTTGGCTGTGTGAACACAGCCTGAAGGGCGTTAGTGCACCACAGCTAGCCGGTAGGGAGTCCAGGAAAAAGTCTGGACCTGCCTAAGAGGCAAGAGACCATTGTTTCGGGGTGTGCGAGGAGAGGGGATGCCTTCCCTGTCTGCCCACAGAAGAAAGAGCACTGCTTAAATGAGCTCCAGAAGTAGGCATGAGCTGAGTCTATCAGCTTGAACCCCAGAGATGGGCATGAAATGCTAACGCTGCTGCTGCAGCCACCAAGAACCCTGTGTGCAAGCACAGGTCACTATCTAAATCCCAAAGGGGGCCTGTGCAGCCCGCCATTGCCAGGGTCCCGTGATCAAGGGACAACTTCCCCGGGAGAACACACCGGACACCTCAGCCTGTTGCAACCTCACACCAGCCTCTGCCGCCGCAGGCTCACCCTGCATTCCAATTATAACTACCATACTCCTCCTTCCCCCGGCCTGAATGAGCAAGAGCCCCCTAATCAGCTGCTGCTTTAACACTGTCCTGTCTGCACGTGAACAGATGCCTGAGGGTGACCTACACGAAGAGGCGGGGCCAAAACCAAAGCTGAACCCCAGGAGCTATGTGAACAAAGAAGAGAAAGGGAAATTTCTCCCAGCAGCCTCAGGAACAGAGGACTAAATCCCCACAATCAACTTGATGTACCCTGCATCTGTGGAATACCTGAACAGACAACAAATCAACCCAAAATTGAGGCGGTGGACCTTGGGAGCAACTGCAGATTTGGGGTTTGCTGTCTGTGACTGATTGTTTCTGATTTTTATGTTTATCTTAGTATAGTTTTTAGCACTTGTTATCATAGGTGGATTTCTTTATTGGTTTAGTTGCTCTCTTTTTTTTCTTATTACTTTAAAATAATTTTTATTTTACTAATTAAGAAAAAAATTTTATGTTCATTATTTATTTATTTATTTATCAGGTTTTTTTTTTTTTCTCTCTTTTTCTCCATTTTCTTCTGAGCCGTGGGGCTGACAGGGTCTTGGTGCTCTGGCTGGGTGTCAGGCCTGTGCCTCTGAGGTGGGAAAGCTGAGTTCAGGACATTGGAACACCGGAGACCTCCCAGCCCCACATAATATCAATGAGGGAGAGCTCTCCCAGAGACCTCTGTCTCAGCGCTAAGACCCAGCTCCACCCAATGGCCAGAAAGCTCCAGTGCTGGACACATCACGCCAAACAACTAGCAAGACAGGAACACAACCCCACACATTAGCAGAGAGGCTGCCTAAAATCATGAGTTCCGAGACACCCCAAAACACACCACCAGACTCAGCCCTGCCCACCAGAAAGGCAAGAACACAGAACACAGGCACCAGTCCTCTCCATCAGGAAGCCTACAAAAGCCACTGAACCAACCTTACCCACTGTAGGCAGACACCCAAAACAACAGGAACTACGAACCTGCAGCCTGTGAAAAGGAGACCCCAAACACAGTAAGTTAAGCAAAAGGAGAAGACAGAGAAATATGCAGCAGATGAAGGAGCAAGGTAAAAACCCACCAAACCAAACAAATGAAGAGGAAATAGGTAGTCTACCTGAAAAAGAATTCAGAATAATGATAGTAAAGATGATGTAAAATCTTGGAAACAGAAGGGAGAAAATACAAGAAACGTTGAACAGGGACCTAGAAGAACTAACGAGCAAACAAAAAATGAACAACACAATAAATGAAATTAAAAATTCTCTAGAAGGAATCAGTAGCAGAATAACTGAGGCAGAAGAATGGATAGGTGACCTGGAAGAAAAAATAGTGGAAATAACTACTGCAGAGCAGAATAAAGAAAAAAGAATGAAAAGAATTGAGGACAGTCTCAGAGACTTCCGTGACAACATTAAATGCACCAACTTCAGAATTATAGGGGGCCCAGAAGAAGAAGAGAAAAAGAAAGGGTCTGAGACAATATCTGAAGAGATTATAGTTGAAAACTTCCCTAACATGGGAAAGGAAATAGTCAATCAAGTCCAGGAAGTGCAGAGAGTCCCATACAGGATAAATCCAAGGAGAAAGATGCCAAGACACATATTAATCAAATTATCAAAAATTAAATACAAAGAAAAAATATTAAAAGCAGCATGGGAGAAACAACAAATAACATACAAGGGAATCCCCATAAGGTTAACAGCCAATCTTTCAGGAGAAGCTCTGCAGGCCAGAAGGGAGTGGCAGGACGTATTTAAAGTGATGAAACGGGAAAGCCTACAACCAAGATTACTCTACCCAGCAAGGATCTCATTCAGATTTGATGGAGAAATTAAAACCTTTACAGACAAGCAAAAGTTAAAAGAATTCAGCACCACCAAATCAGCCTAACAACAAATGCTAAAGGAACTTCTCTAGGCTAGAAACACAAGAGAAAGAAAAGACCTACAAAAACAAATCCAAAACAATTAAGAAATGGTAATAGGAACATACATATCAATAATTACCTTAAATGTAAATGGATTAAATGCTCCAACCAAAAGACATAGACTGTCTGAATAGATACAGGAACAAGACCCGTATATATGCTGTCTACAAGAGACCCACCTCAGACCTGGGAACACATACATACTGAAAGTGAGGAGATGGAAGAAAATATTAGATGCAAATGGAAATCAAAAGAAAGCTGGAGTAGCAATTCTCATATCAGATAAAATAGACTTTAAAATAAAGACTATTACAAGAGACAAAGAAGGACACTACATAATGATCAAGGGATCAATCCAAGAAGAAGATATAAAAATGGTAAATATTTATGCACCCAACAAAGGAGCACCTCAATGCATAAGGCAAATGCTAACAGACATAAAAGGGGAAATTGACAGTAACACAAGAATAGTAGGGGACTTTAACACCCCACTTTCACCAATGGACAGATCATCCAAAATGAAAATAAATAAGGAAACAAAAGCTTTAAATGATACATTCAACAAGATGGACTTAACTGATATTTATAGGACATTCCATCCGAAAAAAAACAGAATACACTTTCTTCTCAAGTGCTCATGGAACATTCTCCAGGATAGATCATATCTTGGGTCACAAATCAAGCCTTGGTAAATTTAAGAAAATTGTAATTGTATCAAGTATCTTTTCTGACCACAACACTATGAGACTAGATATCAATTAGAGGAAAAAGACTGTAAAAAACACAAACACATGGAGGTTAAACAGTACCCTGCTAAGTAACCAAGAGATCACTAAAGAAATCAAAGAGGAAATCAAAAAATACCTAGAAATAAATGACAATGAAAACACGATGACCCAAAACCTATGGGATGCAGCAAAAGCAGTTCTAAGAGGGAAGTTTATAGCAATACAATCCTACCTTAAGAAACAAGAAATATCTCAAATAAACAACCTAACCTTACACCTAAAACAATTAGAGAAAGAAGAACAAAAAACCCCAAAGTTAGCAGAAGGAAAGAAATCATAAAGATCAGATCAGAAATAAATGAAAAAGAAATTAAGGAAACCATAGCAAACATCAATAAAACTAAAAGCTGGTTCTTTGAGACATAAACAAAATTGATAAACCACTAGCCAGACTCATCAAGAAAAAAAGGGAGGACACTCAAACAGAATTAGAAATGAAAAATGAGAAGAAACAACTGACACTTCAGAAACATAAAGTATCATGAGAGATTACTACAAGCAACTGTATGCCAATAAAATGGACAACCTGGAAGAAATGGACAAATTCTTAGAAAGCCATCACCCTCTGAGACTGAACCAGGAAGAAACAGAAAATATAAACAGACAAATCACACGCACTGAAATTGAAACTGTGATTAAAAATCTTCCAACAAACAAAAGCCCAGGACCAGATGGCTTCACAGGCGATTTCTATCAAACATTTAGAGAAGAGCTAACACCTATCCTTCTCAAACTCTTCCAAAATATAGCAGAGGGAGGAACACTCCCAAACTCATTCTACAAGACCACCATCACCCTGATACCAAAACCAGACAAGGATGTCACAAAGAAAGAAAACTACAGGCCAATATCACTGATAAACATAGATGCAAAAATCCTCAACAAAATACTAGCAAACAGAATCCAACAGCACATTAAAAGGATCATACACCATCAAGTGGGGTTTATCCCAGAAATGCAAGGATTCTTCAGTATATGCAAATCAATCAATGTGATACACCATATTAACAAAATGAAGGATAAAAATCATATGATCATCTCAATAGATGCAGAAAAAGCTTTCAACAAAATTCAATACCCATTTATGATAAAAACCCTCCAGAAAGTAGGCACAGAGGGAGCTTACCTCAACATAATAAAGGCCACATATGACAAACCCACGGCCAACATCATTCTCAATGGTGAAAAACTGAAGTCATTTCCTCTAAAATCAGGAATAAGACAAGCTTGCCCACTTTCACCACTATTATTCAACATAGTTTTGGAAGTTTTAGCCACAGCAATCAGAGAAGAAAAAGAAATAAAAGGAATCCAAATCAGGAAAGAAGCAGTAAAACTGTCATTGTTTGCAGATGGCATGATACTATACTTAGAGAATCCTAAAGATGCTATCAGAAAACTACTAGAGGCAATCAGTGAATTTGGTAAAGTAGCAGGATACAAAATTAATGCACAGAAATCTCTTCCATTCCTATAAACTAATGGTGAAAAATCTGAAAGAGAAATTAAGGAAACACTCCCATTTACCATTGCAAGAAAAAGAATAAAATACCTAGGAATAAACCTACCTAAGGAGACAAAAGACCTGTATGCAGAAAACTATAAGACACTGATGAAAGAAATTAAAGATGATACAAACAGAGGGAGAGATATACCATGTTCTTGGACTGGAAGAATCAACATTGTGAAAATGACTCTACAAGCCAAAGCAATCTACAGATTCAATGCAATCCCTATCAAACTACCAATGGCATGTTTCACAGAACTAGAACAGAAAATTTCACAATTTGTATGGAAACACAAAAGACCCCGAATGGCCAAAGCAATCTTGAGAAAGAAAAACGGAGTTGGAGGAATCAGGCTCTCTGATGGCAGACTATATTACAAAGCTACAGTAATCAAGACAGTATGGTACTGGCACAAAAACAGAAATATAGATCAATGGAATAGGTTAGAAGCCCAGAGATAAACCCACGCACATATGGTCACCTTATCTTTGATAAAGGAGGCAAGAACATACAATGGAGAAAAGACAGCCTCTTCAATAAGTGGTGCTGGGAAAACTGGACAGCTGCATATAAAAGAATGAAATTAGAACAATTCCTAACACCATACACAAAAATAAACTCAAAATGGATTAAAGACCTAAATGTAAGACCAGACACTATAAAACTCTTAGAGGAAAACATAGGCAGAACACTCTTTGACATAAATCACAGCAAGATCCTTTTCGACCCACCTCCTAGAGAAATGGAAATAAAAACAAAAATAAACACATGGGACCTAATGAAACTTAAAAGCTTTTGCACAGCAAAGGAAAGCATAAACAAGATGGAAAGACAGCCCTCAGAATGCGAGAAAATATTTGCAAATGAAGCAACTGACAAAGGATTAATATCCAAAATATATAAGCAGCTCGCAGCTCAATGTCAAGAATCAAAGAGCCCAATGCAAAAATGCGCAGAAGACCTAAATAGACATTTCTTCAAAGAAGATATACAGGTTGCCAACAAACACATGAAAGGATGCTCAACATCACTAATCATTACACAAATGCAAATCAAAACCACAATGAGGTATCACCTCACACCAGTCAGAATGGCCATCATCAAAAAATCTAGAAACAATAAATGCTGGAGAGGGTGTGGAGAAAAGGGAACCCTCTTGCACTGTTGGTGGGAATGTAAATTGATACAGCCACTATGGAGAACAGTATGGAGGTTCCTTAAGAAACTAAAAATACAACTACCATATGACCAAGCAATCCCACTACTGGGCATATACCCTGAGAAAGGCATAATTCAAAAAGAGTCATGTACCAAAATGTTCATTGCAGCTCTATTTACAATAGACAGGACATGGAAGCAACCTAGGTGTCCACTGACAGATGAATGGATAAAGAAGATGTGGCACATATATACAATGCAATATTACTCAGCCATAAAAAGAAATGAAATTGAGTTTTTTGTAGTGAGTTGGATGGACCTGGAGTCTGTCATACAGAGTGAAGTAGGTCAGAAAGAGAAAAACATATACCATATGCTAACACATTTATATGGAATCTAAAACAAACAAAAAAAAAGGTTCTGAGGAACCTAGGGGCAGGACAGGAATAAAGACACAGACGTAGAGAATGGACTTGAGGACAAGGGGAAGGGTAAGGGTAAGCTGGGACGAAGTGAGAGAGTAGCACTGACATATATACAGTACCCAATGTAAGTTAGATAGCTAGTGGGAAGCAGCTGCATAGCACAGGGAGATCAGCTCAGTGCTTTGTGGCCACTTAGAGGGGTGGGATAGGGAGGGTAGGAGCAAGAGGGAGGGGATATGTGGATATATGTACACATATAGCTGATTCACTTTGTTATACAGCAGAAACTAACACAACATTGTAAAGCAATTATACTCCAATAAGGATGTTAAATAAATAAAAATAGAAATTTTAGCTATAATAGCACACAATTCTCTTCATGAAATTGTTGGGAAGAATAAATGAGATTACACGCCTTCACTGCCTTTCACGTAGTAGGTATCCAATAGTGACAGCTATTCTATTGAGTTCTGGATTAGAAATCTGCAAGGGTCACAGATTTATTTGATCAAATGTTGAATGCTTGCTAATTTCAGCAGTAGTACAAAATATCACTTAAGAAGCAAACAAACTTGCTTTCTTCTACAAAATCCACTAAAAACCTTTTTTAACACAAAGACTTCTTTCATGAACCCATCTAAGACGTACTCCCTTATGGGCAGGAATTGTCTTCGCAGTCTCTCCCAAATCAGGTCAGTGTAGCTTTCACTCAGAATATAACTACAACTGAATTTTCTCCCAATCTTTTGTCCACTCGCTCTTGTATTTTCTTTTTAATATTCTCTTTCCCAGTTTGACCATCATGTTTCTCTGCTACTGGTACTCAGTTTCCTAAGGTTGCTCTCATTGCATCCCTTATACCCCATGCTCATAAGGATACACACTTTATTTTACTCATTTTTTGTACGCCTGTAACTTCTGGTGCCGTGACTTGTTCATAGTATGTCTTCAGAAGAATCTTTAGAACCAGGTCATGTGAGAATGCCAAAATTTGCACTGTCATTGAATTCTTCTCCAACTTCAAGTAAGTATTAGGCCTCCCCTAATAACGGTGGTCTTTTCCTAGGATATATGACTTGAATTTATCTTTCCATCTCGGCAAATTTTTAGGCACATGCATTGGTAATTTCTAATTTAAATACTGAATACATGAATTAAAACATAACCTAACACTTATTTAGAACCTACCATGTGCTAGGTATGGTGATAAGCCCTGGAGATACAGGGATGAATGAGATATGGCTTCTGCCCTCAAAGAACTCACTCTAGCAGAGGGAGACTAATGAAAACATGCAACAAAGTGATATGACTGCTGTGGTAGATGCCTGGGATTACAGCAGCTGCAGAGATGACACAAAGAAAGGGATAGGTGATTGCACGTGGAGGTTGTCAAAAAAGGCTTCATAGAGGAGATGGTATGAACTGAATGTGTTCATGGGCAGGTGTTCATCAGAATGAGTAGGAAAGAGAGGAGCTTATCAAGGCAGAGGGAACACCACGAACCACTTCTTCAGAGTGCTCTGCTAGACAGAACACTGGCATTAGAGTCAGAAGACCTGTATTGTAGTCTTAATTCTGTGGTTTAACAGACTGGGTAACCCCGGGTAGGTCATGGTGCTTCAATTTTCTCATGCAGACAGATGATCTCTGAGGTCGCTCCATGCTCTGACCTCCTCACATCAGGGTTTTTCTCCCCATCTACTGTTTAAATCATATTTACTTTGCCTGTCACTTTGGTCAAGGTGCACCCGACCAAACTTAACTAAGGACTTTTCTATTATTCTTTATTCCAAAGGTCCCAATCAGCAACCCATAATCCTACCAGCTAGCATCTCCCTAACCTCCATGTACCTCTGCCATGGCCCTTCTCCTTGATCTGAGAGGATCAGGGAAGAAACTAGAGGGCAGTATCACCTGCTCTCCTTAGCTCCACTCAAGGACATCACCTTCAGCACCTTCCCTATTTCTTCTTAAAGATCTCAAATCTTTGGGTAGAAATAAAAGGTAGCTCTTTCTTTTTGAAAAAGGGGACAAAAAGGGAGTTTTGCTCTACTCTAATCCAAAAGAAAGAACTGAAGGCTGATGTTCATTATGTCCATCTTTTTAATCACATTTAACTTTACATGTCTCTGCTGAATGGATGCAAAACAATCAAGTACTGAAAAAAGTGAAAGTTAATCTACAAGCATGGAGGCTCTAATCGGGATGAGAGCATCATTAGACGAAGCCTGGAGGTTCGTAGCACACAACTAAGCTGTCCATCACTTTCTTTAATAATGTCCCTTCTCCTAGACTATCTCCAGTGGCTAAAATTCTGTCCTCTCTTCATGTTAAGAGGAATTATCACAGAGAAATTAAAAGCTCAGACTCTGGAATCTAAAAGGCCTGAATTCCAATAGCAGTTTTGTCACTTACAAGCTGTTAGAATTCACCTTTGTTAAGTATTATACACATTTGTGTGTCAATGTTGTTTATTTAAACTGTAGTAAGCAAAAGATTTTCTGTTTAAGCTTTAGTGAGCACCTATTTTAATCTGAGGTATGCATCTGCTTATTTTAGGAATACTATTCAATTATAATGAGACTGGTTTATAAATGTACTGTTTTATAAGAAGCTAAGCATAGTTAGAATTTCTTGTTTTTAACAAACACAAACTACAGAAATAACTGTTGATATTCTTAGTTAAGATTCTAATTTTGGTAAGAGCACTATTCTTATTGTTCACCTGAATGTGTTCTTACCAGTAAACCCTGATTTCAAGTTAAACTTATAATCTTAGTTAGACAAACTTCTGAGTTCAGTGAACTGCCAAATCATAGCTTCCAGCAAATATAGAAAAAAAAAAAATCAGTATCCTATGATCTGTTCCATTCTTAAACAATTTTCTTTTGGTTTTATTTCCTCTGCCTTTGTCATTAAGACTTCATAACACATAGAAATTTGGGGCTAGAAAAGTGATCATCGACTTAATATTAATTACTATGTATCTTTTTAAATTTAATTATAAACCACAGATTTTTAAAAATTAAGTAGCTTCTTCCTTGTAAAATTGTGATAATTTTCCCTGGTATTTCTGTCAAGAGAAATCAAGGAAGATAGCTTAGGGTTCTTACATGTATAAAAAGAAAGTCATTTTATATATACAAAGTTGTCTTGATTAAAGGCTTCTGTAAAGAAGGAAAAATATAGTCACTTAAGTTCAGAACTGGATTTGCCTCTGGTTTGGAAATGGCACATTTCTTCCCAGCTTTGCTTCCTTACTTTGCACCATTTGCTGGATGGTGTAATAACAGCTGGCTTGAATGCTTTCATTTGGCTCCAGCCTGTTGCAGGCTGTTTTATTCTTTGGGTTAAATATTCCAAAAATTTGAACATGCTCTCTGAGGGCAGTAAATGGTCTTAAAGAGTACAATCGAATAACTAAGAAAGCATCATGATACAGGTTTTTATCCCATCAAGGCCCCTCCCTCACTTGACCACCCTCATATACAAACCACCTGGTCAGTTGCAAGTAAAGTGTCCAAGAGAATCAAGAGCTCAAAGCACATACCCAAAAGATTTAGAGAAACAGAAACAAAGTGTGTGTTGAACCACAAGATAAGATTTCACAAATATTATGATGGTGTCAGCAGAGAGCCAAGAATATTTTCTCTTACACTTGGGTATAATACAACTATAGTGTGCGGCAGAACATCACTGTCGTACATTTCTTCATCTTTGACTTCTTTCCTTAACCCCCTACAATCTTGTTTTTGTTTCACCACCACACAAAAGCTGAGCTCTTAAGGATCAACAAAGATCCGTGTGTATCCATATAATGATTTTTTCCCCAGCCTTCATACTCCCTAGTTTTCACGCAGTATTTGACAATCTGGAGCATAACTTAAAAATCCCCTTTTCTTTTGTCACATGGTTGATATCTTGCTGGTCTCCTCCCTACTGATCTATCCAATGCATTTATATCCATTTCCTTTCCTCTTGCCAGATATGGGCATTCACAAAGTCTGCCCTTATTGTTATACAATCTTTACCTGAGTTTTCATCTCACCTAACTTTTGTTTTCTAAGTAAATGCCCTAGTATCACCCCAGTCTCAGTAAGTCTAAAATAGAACTAATCATCTTGCCTAATTATAACTATCATTTCTTCCAGGCTACTCTATATACCTGTTAAGGGAATCCTCTTTTTCTTATATATCCTTTGTATTTGTTATCCATACCCACTATCCTATTTTAAGACGTAAACTATCACTTTCTTAGGACCATCAATATAATTTCCTAAAAATATCTCTGCCTCTCTAATTTTTCAATATCAGTCTATTCTTCATATCCTTTGAGATTTATCTTTCTAAAAAGCAACATTTTCATTGTATAATTTTGCTGCACAAGTAGCTTTAAGTAACTTTTCTTTATCCTTAAAGAACATTCCAGAATATCCACCAGCTGTCCCCAGTCTACCTGTCTAGCTACAGACCCTACTTCTTATCTTCAAAGACATTTTCTAGCCAAGTAACTGAAATTAAATAAAGCATATCCTCTTTGGTATCTTTATTAATGTCATATA
Source organism: Pseudorca crassidens (assembly GCF_039906515.1). Lineage (NCBI taxonomy): Eukaryota > Metazoa > Chordata > Mammalia > Artiodactyla > Delphinidae > Pseudorca > Pseudorca crassidens. The sequence goes on from NC_090304.1 coordinate 62,130,664, forward strand.
CCCCACCCTAAATATATTTAATTTATGCTTATTAAAATACTAATTAATTTAGAAAAATATATTTGAATGCTGAGAATTTCCCAGGTACTATGTTAGGTCCTAGGGATACAGTAGTAAACAAAACACAGTCCCTACCCTCATAGAGCTAGATTCTATTTGGGGATATGGGAAGCTTCCATTTCTGTCAGCCAAAGGCTGCCTCTTCTATAAAGTCAAAAAGATTTTTCTTAACAATCCTCTGAAAATCATCACTCTATTCTCTAAATTACCCCTCTGTGATAGTAACAATAATGATAGTACTACTACTGTGACTATTACTACTGTTGCTTTTCTTTTGTTTTAAGTATCTACTATATGCCAGGCACTATGATCAGTTGATCTAAACATTAAAATAATCCTGAGAGCTAGACATTTTAACTTTAATTTTACTACTGAGAAAGCCAAGTTTCTCAGTTAAGCAACTTCTCCGAGTTTATCTAGTTGTAAGTAACATGAAACTAGGACTATCTTGTTCATCTTTTTCATCACTTATTGATGGGAAGTATATGCTCAATCCAGATTTGTGGAAGAAAATTAAAGAAGGAGTGGCATAAGGAGAGAGGAAAGAATGGAAGCATCTATTGTTTGAATCAAGGGAAGTCTAATGTTAAAACACTAACCTTTCTCCCTGGTCATACATAGCACAGTCCCTCTCTCACTGTACTTGTGGTCTTCCTCACTGTCCAGCTCCTTACATCGTGCTTTATCTTTCCTGATATACTGTCCTACTGTACAGATGAGGCACTGTCTTTTGCGGCACCTATCATAATGACTTGCCCATAGCAGCCATTTCATACATAGTTATTGAAGAAATAAATCAATTGAACCTTATGGGAAGGGATTCTTATTTCTCATGAATCTTTTAAAATCCCTTTGTACTCGAAAGTCCTACTCACCATTGTCAGTTTCCAGAGGAGTAAACTGTCTTAATTTCTCTCTAATCATTTTACTTCAAAACTTGCTAACAATAAGCTGTCTCCCTTTTCATCTGAATACAGCTCACCCTTTCAGCAGCCTTCAACACCAATCCATCCATCAACAAATATTTATTGAGTGACTTTCCCCACCTTCTTTGCCAGCTCATATGATCTCTTTTCACCTGATTTTAAAAGTACATCAGTATCTTCACAACCTTGGAAAAGAGCTAGAGAGCTGTATCACTCCACTAATTCATCTGCTCTTTCATCAAGATCACATGAAGAAGTTTTTTAAGTTCTGTGATTCTGGAAAAAATGCGTTGGTTCGCTTGTAATAAAAAAAAAAAGGTCAGATCAATCTTTCCGGATCAGATGCTAAGGGAGATCATTCTGCTGCTTTATGTTATTTCACCTTTCTTGAATCCCCTTAGGATCATGATGGGGAGCTAGTATTAATGCTGTTTCTGTCCCCAGCCGCCTAGCCTGTTGATAAAATATGGAAATTGTAAGGTTTCAAGTTGTTTATATGTAATCTTTTTCAGATTATGCTAACAGCAGCATTAATCATTAACATACTATTTTCACATACATTATTATTTGCTCCTCATAACAGTCCTATGAGGGTTGATATCTCTATTTTATAGATGAATAAATAGCTAAGAGATGATAAGTTGCTCAACATTGCTCACCTAGTAATGTTGGAGTTTTGATACAAATCTAGGTTTTCTGGACTCTGAATCTAGAGCTGATCCCACTACCTTATGCTACACACTCTAAAAGTGAGAGAGAATCTGATTGAATCGTTTGAAGTTGCTGATGTTTCTGACTTACAAAATGGTAAGTTCTGCATGGTTCAACAACTTAGCATGGTGGTTAGGAGCTAGAATTCTGGAGTCAGATTGCCTGGGTTCATAGCATGATTCTCTCACTCTCTAGCTATAAAACTTTGGGTGAGTTACTTAACCTCTCTGAGCCTTGGTGTCCTTATTTACAAAAAGGATGGTAATTATCTTATTGGGTTGTATAAGGACTGAATGATACAATTTTGTAACGGTTTAGTGTTTAGCACCTAGTGAATCCTCAAAAATATTAACTGCAATTATTTTAAAGTTTTTCCTAGGTCTGCCATTGGCATATTTTAAGTCCTGCCTATTCACTCTTCTAAACAGAAACCAGTGTAGGCACATGTGAGTGTTGGGGCAGAGGGAGAATGGCAGGTATAGAGATGAATACCTATTGTTTGTAGGAAATTTTATAAAACTTAACATATATTTGTTAAGTTGTGCACAATATTCCCACAGAGGACTTGAGTTACCCCTCTTTCCCCTGTGAGAGTCAATTAACTTAGATCAAATAGAAATCTACAGTGACAAAAAAAAGTATAATATATTTTTCAAAGAAAAATTTAAAAGCTCAAGTTTCTACATTTATATCAGTGCTTCCTAAACTGGATCTGGGCGTTTAGAAGTGGTTATGCATACTGAAGCTGTGGCTGACAACAGCTCGTCACAACAGGGATCTCTGGGCTGCAAATTGGAGGCACCAAATCTTTCTCTCTCTGGACTCTTGTCTGCCCACCCCCCAGGGCTTTTAAGTGTTCCGGCACAGTGTTAACTGGTAAGATGATAGTATAAGCTCTAAACAGTGTGTCATGATTAACCATAAGTCATTGCTCCTTTTTTTTTTTTTTTAATATCTTCTTGGAACAGGAATACTCAAAAGGGTACCAACATAAATCCCCAGTTACATTAAATTAAATAAATTCCATAAATAGCTTAAGCATAGTAAACAAATATTAATCAGACAGTAAATCTTGGGTGGGAAGCACAAGGATTGAAGGCAGTTTGTAGGAAGGGAGAAGATATGAAGGGAAATTAAAAATCCTATTTTCACCCCACTATCATTTTTCTTAATGACCTTAGGATGATCTTGTTTGCCACGTTTTCTCTGTGTAATTCCTATTTATGCTTCACAAAAAACCTTCCACGATTCTTCTCCCTTTCGAGCTATCTAATGCTACCATAAACCCTGCCTTTCTTTCTCTAGCCCTCCTATACAAAGGCCAGGTTGCGCCAATGTCATTTCTCTGTGTTTACAGAGTACTTGTGTAGATCTTTTGCCCTGATTGTATAACGTGTTGGCTACCAGCTTCTGGCTTTAGGTTCAATCAGACAGGGATGCTAATCCTAAATTGGCCACTTACAAGAGTTGTGACTTTAAAGAAGTTACACGGCTTCAGTTCCTCCTCAGTAAAATCTTATTTACTCCAATAAAGTTGTTAGGAATTTTAAATTAAATAAGAAGTATAGCACAGTGCTCAAGAGTACATACACTAGATACTCCAGTTGATAAAATATAGAAATTGTAAGGTTACTTATACTCTAGAGCCAGATTGCCTGAGTTTGACTCTGCCAGTTACTAGCTGTGAGATATCTGCCTCAATTCTCTCATCTGTAAAAGAGAGTTCATAATCTCATAGGACTGTGGAGACTGGATGAATTGGTGAATTAGTATAAATGAAAAGAATAAGTAAAATACTTGGAACAATAGCCTGGGACATGCTAGGTGTACCTGTTACTACACTATCCATTATTATTACAGAATGGTGGAGTAAGGTACTCAGAAAATCCTCTCCCCAAAGAACAACTTTAAAACAGAATTGCCAAAAATAGCCATTTCTGGACTCTGAAAACTGACTAAGGGCATACAGAAAATTGAAAAACTTTGATTCAAGAACCTCAGTTAACAGCAGTGGGAATCTGGTGTTCTAGGCCTGCGACTGCTCTTACACATCCCCTCCCTCAAATTCTGTGCATGTAATAATTCTACAAGGGCAGGAAAGGCTATGAAACAGAAGCTTTGCTGACACAGGGAACCAGCTTCACCTGGAGCAGCATGTGGGCAAACCTCATAATCAGGGATGTTGTTAGAAACAATAGTGATTTTGGTGGTAAATATTAGAACAAGTAAACACTGCAGTAACTTAAGTTAGCAATACTGGTTGGCAAAAGCTACAGGCTGTCCAGACTAGCTAGAAATATATCTGGAAAATCTGTTGAATCATGGCAGGCCTTGATAGCTCCAAATGATCTCTGCCAGGCTGGAAGACTGAGTGCATGTGCAAGGTCATTCATAGACTCAGTAGAGACTGGAGAAGGTCCTGGCCATCTACACATCCCTAGCTGAATGTGAGGCCTTGCATATATGCAGGGGAGTCATAATAGGTCTATTATAAAATAAAATCTCAGGCATATTTGTAAACCATTTGAATTTAAACACATTTCCCTGTCCATACACAAATCCACTGGCAAAGGATGGAAGACTTACTGGCTCAAAGTGTTTAAGTGTAATCTCTGACCAATCATTGGCTCACCACTAAGCTATGCTGATCTAGAGGCAACACTAGGATGCCAGAATTTAAAAAGAAAAAAAGAAAGAAAACTCAAAAGAGATATCAGTAGCTATACACCTCAAGAAGGATAGACTCTACAGATCTAGCCCAGATATGTGACTAAATATACAAACAAGCAAACACAAAGAAACAGGAACTGTGACTAAACATACAAACAAGCGAACACAAAGAAACAGCAAATGGCAAGTAAGAATTAAGAGTTACTATAACATTATCTCAATGGCCTGTTTTCAAAAAGAAATTATGAGACCTTCAAAGAAAGCAAAATATGACCCATACATAAGAAAATAATTAGCAAAAAATAAACTGTTTCTGAGACATCTTAGATGTTGGAATTGACAGAAAAAACATCAAAGCAGCTATAAATATGTGCAAAGAACTCAAGGAATCCTCTTTAAAAAAGTAAAAGAAAGTATGACAACAATGAATAATCAGATAGACTATCAATAAAGAGGCATAAATTATAAAATAAAATTATGTAAAAATTCTGGAGTTGAAAAGTATGACAACTGACATGAAAAATCCACCAGAGGTTCCAGTTTTTGTCTAGCACGTAAGAATCACAAGTCACCACTTTGTCCTAATAACAAATAGAAAGCTAAAGAAACTGAAAGATCAACTCTGTCAGAGAAGTGAGGTCACAGAGTAAACTGCTGCCCCCCCAAACTGGAAAGACAGGTGGGCAGATAGAGAGAATCACTATTAGTGGGGCAGAAATCACCACAGGAACCAGTGCCAGGGTAGGAAAAACTTAAACTGTAATTGATGAATTGTGGAGGCTCAGTGTGGACAAATCTGAGGATTAAACAGGGGTTCGATCCAGAGAGGTTCAATTTTTGGGGTCACAGCCATATTTAAGTGAGTTTTACCTCTAGTAAATCTATCAGGTTCTCAAAGTGAAGAGTGGAGAAAAATTCCTCGTGCTTCCAGCAGGTGAGGGAAAAAGGAACTATTTTGAAACATGTAGAAGCATTCTGTTCTTCTTAACAAGGTCTATCCTCAGGAGAAACTATTTTATCAGAGCCTAACCTGCTGTGGTTTTACCAGAGCCTAATCTACCTGGGGAAGGGAAATACCAACTTCAGCACCCTTTAGCCATTCAGTACCATCTGAAAGGCGGAAAAACTGAAAAGCACTGGTGACATTCACAGTCCAGAAACACAAGCTCACTAAAAGACTGAAACCAAGTCATATGAGTATAGAACACTAACCCCTCCTCTGCTACTTTACCACTACATTACTAAAGGGCTATTTACTGCAGTTCCTTTTACCCAGCACATGATGTCCTTTCAACAAAAAATTACAAAGCATAATAAAAGACAAAACACACAGTTTGAAGAGATTGGGCAAGTATCAACCAGAGTCAGATATGGCAGGAATGTCAGAATTATCAGAACAGGAGTTTAAAAAAAATAATTGATATTCTAAAAGGTTTAATGGACAGAGTAGACAACATGCAAGAACAGGTAAATAATGTAAGTAGAGAGATGGAAAATCTTGGAAATGTCCAAAAAGAAATGCTAGAGATTAAAAAAAAAAAAAACAAAACCCACTGTAAAAGAAATGAAGAATGTTTTTGGTGGGCTCATTAGTAGACAGGGCAGGATTGGGGAAAGAATCTCTAACTTTGAAAATATGATAATAGAAACTTCCAAAACTGAAAAAGCAAAGAAAAAAAAAGACTGAAAAATAACCCCAACCAAACAGAATATCCAAAAACTGTGGAGCACCTACAAAAGATGTAATATACATGTAATACCAGAAGGAGAAGAAACAGGGAAAGGAATGAAAACAATATTAAAAGCAATAATGACTGGGAAGTTTTTCCAAATTAATGTCAGACATCAAACCACAGATCCAGGGAGCTCTGTGAGTAACAGAAACACCTAGGCATATTATATACAAACTTCAGAAAATCAAAGATAAAGAAAAAATTTTGAAAGAAGCCAGAGGAAAAAAGCACCTTATCTATAGAAGAGCAAAAATGAGAATTACATTTGACTTATCCTCAGAAACAATGCAAACAAAAAGAGAATAGAATGAAATATTTTAAACGTTGAGAGGAAAAAAACAACAACAACAACAAGAAACAACCCAGAATTCTGTACTCTGAAAAATTATCCTTCAAAAGTGAAAGAGAAATAAAGACTTTCTAAGACAAAAAAGAAAAACTGATGAAATGTATTGCCAGACCTGCTTTGCAAGAAGTGCTGAAAGAATTTCTTCAGAATGAAAGAAAATTATATAGGTCAGAAAAATAGATCTACATAAAGAAAGAGTATCAGAGAATAAATAAGTAAAACAAACAAAAAACACCACTTTATTTTTCTTATTCTTAACTGACCTAACAGATTTGTCAAAATAGTAACATCAACAGTATATTCAATTATGTGTTTTTATGTGTGTGTGTACATACATATACATATATATACACATATATGTATATATATATTTAGGTATGCATGGAATGAATGACAGAAATAATACAAGGGATGGTATGGAGTAATTAGGAATATTTCATTATTATTAGGTACTTGCACTACCTATGAATCAGCATAGTATTATTTGATAGTAGCTTGAATTAGTAAATGTATAGAGCAAATTCTAGGACAACCACTAAAAAAAGTAAAAGAATTAGAATAATTGATATGCTAAGAAATGAGAAAAAATGTAATTATATAAAATGCTCCATTAAAACTAAAAAAGGCATGAAAAGTTTGGGAAAAAATAGAAACAAATAACAAGGGCAACAAACAGAAACTAGGAAAGATGGTGGATATTAATTGAACAATATAAATAGTCACTATAAATGTCAACGATCTAAATACAACAATTAAAATACAGAGACTGTCAGAGTGGATCAAAAAAACAAGGCCCAACTACATATTTTCTACATGAAACCTACTTTAAATATAGAGATATATAGAGAGATTAAAAGTAAAGAGATGGATAAAATATACCATGCTAACACTAATCACAGGAAACTGAGAGTAGCTATATTGATTTCAGAAAGACTTCAGAGCAAGGAAAATTATTAGGGATAATGAGGTGCATTATATAATTATAAAGAAGTCAGTACACCAAGAAGTCCTAACAATCTTTATTGTGTATGCCCCTAGCAACAGTGAGGCAAAAAATGATAAGAATTCAAGGAGAAACAAATGAATCCACTATTACAGGTGGAGACTTTCACACCCCTCTATCAGAAATGCTCTATTCAGCACCATGCAGAAAATCACCAAGGACATAGTTTGACTCAATAGCACCATTAATCAACTGGATACAATTAACGTCTGTAGACTACTTCACACAACAATAGCAGATTACACATTCTTCTCAAGCTCACGTGGAACATTTACCAAGATAGACCACTTTCTGGGCCATAAATCACACCTTGACAAATAAATAAAAAAAACGAAATCATACAATGTCTGCTCTCGGACCACAGTGGAATTAAACTAGAAATCAAAACCAGAAGGATAATTGGAAAAATTCTAAAATACTTGGACATCAGACAACACACTTCTAAATAACACAGGGAGCAAAGAAGAAATCTCAAGAGAAATTTAAAATATTTGGAACTAATTGAAAATGAAAATACAACTTAACAAAATTAGTGGGATTCATTAAAGGCAGTAACTAGAGGGAAATCTATAGCACTGAATGCATATAAAGAAAGAAAAATGATGTAAAATCAATAATATAAGCTTCCACCTTAGAAAACTAGATAAAGAAGAGTAAGTTAAATACAAAGCAAGCAAGCAAAAAAAAAAAAAGGAAAGAAAGAAAGAGAAAAAAAAACCCCAGCAGAAATCAATGAAATTGAGTAAACGAAATCAATAGAGAAAATCAACAAAAGCAAAAGATAGTTCCCTGAAAAGATCAATAAAATCAATGAACCTCTAGCCAGGCTAAATAAGAAAAAAATGTGAGGTGATACAAATTATTAATATCAGAAAGGAGAGAGGGGACATCAGTACGGATCCCATGGACATTAGAAGGATAATAGAGGAATATTATGAAAAACTCTATGCCCCCAACTTTGATAAGCTAAATGAAATGAACCATTTCCTGAAAGGCAATCTGCTGAAACTCAGAAAAGAAGAAAAAGACAATCTGAACATACATATTTCCTAACCAGGAAACCAGACAAAGACATTATAAAAAAGAAAACTACAGACCAATATTGCTCATGAACATGGATGTAAAAATCCTCCACTATTATTTGTATCTTCATCATTGTCATCTTTGCAGCACTTATTGTAATTATACTATACTGCAATTGTCTATCTATTTCCCTATTCCATTAGACTTCCAGCTCCCCAAGGGCAGGAATCATTTCTTATTCATCTTTCTATACATTGTACCTAGCAGAGTATCTGGTGCACAGTAGATATTCAATAAATATATTTTAAATTGAACTTCATCAGATCCAAACCTAGGGGTTCTTAAAATCTGCTTCAGGGGCTCACAGAGTTGTACATATACTAGGTAAGTGAATATATGCTGCCTAAGGACACTGTTTCTACCTAGATACCCAGTTGCAGTTACAGGCTCCAAATAAAATTTAAAATGATAGAGAATGAATTTTTTAAAAGTATATTTATATAATAAATTTGCCAACATCATCAGCTTCATTAAAATAGCAGTGTTATGCTGAATTGCATTAAGGCTGGAAAATTATTTTTGAAGCAGAAATAAATAAGACTTAAGTAAGTGAATGGAAGCTAAAATTACCTGCTAGTAGCAAAGCCGTAAGTACGAATAGTAATTATTGAGAAATATCTTTCTGAAAAGAATTAAGTACCACTCAGTTGTTTACTTCAACTTGCTTTTATCCTTGTAACTGGAGTGAAATATGGTGAGTGCTATGGGCATTTACTTCACTTGACACTGATGTTTACGCAAAATCTATCCTTGGAGATTTATACATATATATGCGTATACATGCATATACCCATATAAAATTATATATATGTGTGTATACACACACACACACACACACACACACAGAATACATACTTAAGATGTCGATGTTTCAACTGAAAAAATGTGATAAAACGATAGCATTCTTTCTTAGTAAAAATTGATAAGAACAGAGCTGGTATATTTCTACTATATTCATTATCTTTATAATACTTTTCCAGATATCTAGGCTTACAAAAGAAGACAGATAAAATGCAGTTCCCATTTTCAGAGCACGAGTTTTGTTTTAAAGGCCTCTTGAGGGTGGTCTGTCAATTTCCTTTGAAATCAAGGGGCCTGTAAAGATTCAGAGGAAGTGTACTCGTATGGATTTTATCCCTTGTCATCACAAGGAATAAAAGATGCCTCTGTCTTGTTTGAGCTACGAATCAAACTGGACCAAGGATTATTTCACGCAATTGCTGTTTTGGAATTTGGGCATCTTAAAACCAAAAGAGAAAATACATTTTAAACCAAGAACCCATTTTTTCTATGTCTAGCCTTAAGTGAATTTTCCCCTTGTTTTTGCTAAGTATTCTTGGTATGTCATCAGCAGAATCTGCCCATATGAGCATTATTCTAGGTAAAAAGAATAGTGATTGCTTTATACCTCTTATCTGTTAGAGTTGATGTAGGATATCTTTATGGAGGGTTCACAGTAAAGGCCTTCAGACTACTTAAAACTATCAGCTGATAGAACAGGAATATTCTTTTAGTAATATATATGATCACTTTAAACATAGGGTTAAAAAACAGAAAGTACTCAACATAAAGCAAATTACCTTCGCAACGTGGCATGTGTTCTTTAGAAGAGATCTTTAGACAGACTCTAAAGTGTAACCACTACTGCCTAAAATCTTAGCAGAATGCCCACAGCATTTGGCTTTCCCAACATCAAATAGGATACAATTACTTTGCTGGTTTATGGTCAACATTCAGATTCATTTTAAATGCAGCATCCTATAAACTTGCCAGTATCGAAATATTCAAACCGTCTTGTGAGAACAAATTTTTGGACCAACGATTCAGTTACTAGGGCAGGAAAAAGCTTTTGGAATCTTGAGGGAGCCACTTAGACTGAAAAACAAAGCAGTTATATTCTTTTAAAATTTTCAATCCCTCAATTACAGACACATTTTAAGTAATAAATCCTTGTTTCGTAATAATATCTCAAGGTGTTCTCACATACATTATCTTACTATGAGATAAGCAATGATTTTATCCCTACTTTACATATGAATAAACTGAGGCTTAGAGAGGTTAAGTACCTTGACCAAGTTCAGCGAACAAGTTATGAAGTTGGGGTGAGCATTTATATTTTTTGATTCCTGGTTCAGGATTCCCACTGAAAACTTGGGAACTTCAACAAATTTTCATAAGCTTTGCAAGAAAATGTTTTCCCACTGAGCTAATACTGGAGTAAAAACTTAAAACAAGAATCATTCCTTATAAAAAAAAACTGGCTTCAAAATTGCAACCCCAAAGCCACAGCTCTCCCTAAATATTCCCTTCTGCTCCTCCTACTTCTCCATTAGGGAGGTGTTGGCAAAGAGTTGCTTATTTTTTTGCCAAAAAACACCCTTAAAGGAGCAGCCCACTAAGCCAAAAAGCAGAATTATTAGGGAAAAAAAAAACAAGAAAAGACAGACTGTAACAAGGCCTTGAGTGTGCTTGCAGTAAAAATCCTTAGTGCCCAACTTAAAAGATTTTTTGTGTCACTGAATTATCTGTTTCACTAGGTTCAAAGTTGAACCAAGATGTAGTAGGGTGTGCAATGAAGCCCATTAATAAAATTTGCTCATTCATTCATTCATTCATGTATGTCTTAGGTGCCTACCATGTTCTGGAAATGTTGAACAATGTAGGTTTAAAGAGGGTCAGTGCTAACGTTAGGACCAATGAATGATCAATGCTAAAGTATTATGACTTAAGGAACTTTATTAAAATCTTAGAGACTAGTGTGAAGGACAGGCAGCACAGTAAGGTAAGTGTCATGATAAAGGTGATGAGATGGTGCTGTGGGAGTCTATAGAAGATACACATAACCTGACTGGAGCACAAGAGGTATCTAGGAAAAGTTTTGCAGAGGTAGCAATGCTTAAACAGTCTTGAAGGATGAATAGACAATACAATGGAGAATTGAGGAGATGGGAAGTATTCTCTAGAGGCCCAGATAAATGGCTCCAGGCACATAAACACCAAGAGGAAATAAAGAGAAAGTATCTGATGAACTCTCTGGACTACAAGGAGTTTACCATGATTAGAAAATGTAGCAAAGTTTAAGTCTGTAGTTTCAAAAATAGATCTGATTTAATATACCTTATTGCTACACAGTTGGATTTGGAACCAGAAGCCGACTCAAACTATGCATGTAAGGCACATAATTTTGTTAAAATAATTCAGGGTTTTAATTTTCAGACACTTTAAATTAGTTTTTAGAACATGAAAGTTCCTCTTTCAGAAAAGAAAATGGACTAGTATATTCTATGAAATAGCAACAGCCTGGGCTTTTTGGAAGCCTACCAGGGATTCCTTGCTGGGAGATTTGCGATGATCTGCAATATTCTAGGGCTAAAAGGAAAGGGCAGCTAGGTGGCCTTTCTTCACACTCAAAAATTTCTTGCCATCCAAAATGATTTCCCTCACTTCTTTGTCAATTGATAAATTCCTTTCAAGACTTCATGCAATTAGGAAATAGCTCTCCTACAAAAAATAGTTGGGAGACGCTGGCTTATTGATGAAGAGAAAAATAAATACTGGTCGATTAGTATTATGTATATTAAAATAATGATAATGCTCAATTAAATATTTACTGAGCAGTCTTTGAAACAATTTTAAGAGAAGGGCAAAGAACATCAGACGCAAAAAAGAGGGTAAAAGCATTAAAAGTTTGTTCATTTAAACTGCAGCCTGGTTTGTGGTCTGGGAATCAGGAGACCTGGAGTCTAGCCCCGACTCTACTGCCAACCAAATGTACGATCTGGAGAGAGCTGAATCTTCTACTTGGCCTGTTTCTGAATCTATAATGTTAGGTAGTTGAGCAATGATCTCTAAGGTTTCATTTTGTTTTTGTTTTTTAATATCCAAAACATTCACGATTATCAGAAATTTCAATTTTAAGACGAAAGGAAAATGATCGGTCGTGTGAGCTTTGCAAGATAGGGCTCCAGGACTCCAGACGGAATTATTCAAATGGACTGTCTTAGTCTTTCATTCCTAGTCTTACTGTATGTGATTTTAGCTGGAAAACAAAGAACAAAAAATAATTTGGATATGGTTACCCCATAAAAGGAAAGACCACCAAATCTTTGGACAAGATGGCTTACTCCCCTTTCAAAAATTACAATAGAAACTGCATAGAATGTATATCCCATAACACATATCCCATTTCTTAAGAAAACTTTGGCTGAAATTTTTTTTTAAAGGGCCATATAAATGGGAACTGAAAAAGGCTGGTTGTTAATGCTGTTACAAATATCCAAAGTTAGAACTTCTGAAATATTTGATCACACTTTTCATGGCATTTTCTTAAAGAAAATCCTTAGCTAGAAGAAGTAGCTTATATTAAATAATTTTTGCAAGGATCCTGGAACAGATGGTTATTATCAGTTAATAAATCATCACTGACAACTGAATAGTCTTACTTGAATCTACAAAGTGGGTAGGGAGAGTGGTGGTAGTGGGGATAAGGACTGTGGACATTTAGTTCAGCTTCCCGTTCTGGCAGCCAACTCAAGAACAAACTGTAATTTGTACATAGAACCTTCTGTTAAATCTGCCACTGAAAGTTTAAAAAACCCCAACAAGCTGAGGATAAAGAAACCCAAGCATGGAGTAGCATCTTGGAATTTCCCTGAGCTACTATTATCAACTAGCCCGTTCCTGTTATAGAAACGGGGCATTCTAATAACACCAGGAAGATTTGCTAGAACATAAATGAAAATTTAAAAGGACATAAAAAGGTTAGGTTACTTCAAAGTGTGCCATTAAGGTACTATTGCTGCCCATGGGAGCCTGAGTTCAGGAGTTTGGACTCCTTTTTACTAGTACTTTACCAGTAGAGAAACTGTATGATTCAGAAAACAGGGAAGAGGAGACATATACCTCCCAGCTCTGGGTAAAAAAGGAAGTTTGTTTTTAATATGTTAAAAACAATAGGAAATATTTTAAGTCAGCAAGAGTGGATGAGTATTATAAATATGACATTGTCTTCTGCGTAACTTTTAAAATCTGGCCTGCATGTAATGGTAAGATAATTTAGGGGCTTGCCAAGTGAGAGAGATCTAAAATACTTTCTGAATAAAGTTAACAGTTTAATAAGTTAAAAAAAGACACACATATAAAGAACACATGGGCCTTCTCCAAAGAGACATTCTCTTTTGATCAGAAGAAATTGGGAAAGAAAGACAATTTTAATAAAAAATTCCTTATAAATGAAACTGTATTGACATCTGAGAGGCCCCCAATGTAAACATTCCTAATCATGACAAATGCAATACACATTGCTATTTAGGTGATGTCAACTCTTCAGAAAATGTTTGGGGGAAAGAAGCAAATATTCTCATATTAAATCAGAATTGATTCTACGTTATAAATTACTTTACTGAATGTTTGCTTTAAAATAATCATTTTTAATCCACTGAAGAATGATTTTTGTATCTATTTCTTAAGTGGTGGACAATGAATGCAGTTGATTGGTTAACTGACAAGAATTTATTAAGCACCTATGGTATGGGTGGTATAGAGGGGCATCTACATGACAGCATAATTATTGCAATCTAGTTAAAAAGTCATCCCTGGAGAATAATAAATTAAGACAATATCCAAGGCCCCCAAATTTGGCAGGAACTTAGGAGGGGAACACTTGATACAACCACGGATCTAAACAGTGACTCAGGGAGACTAATTTTAGGAAAAAACAACCAGCCCCATCTCCTAGCGGTAGACTGACCTGGGATTTGTAGATACTAAACTAACATATAGGCAGCCCAGAGAAAAGACACCTGGACAGGAAGTGAATGTTGGTGATTAAAAGAGGAACTCGGGACCAGACTGTGAGGGTAAAATGAGTCAACATATGAAAAGAGCACTTAGAACAGCATATAATAAATAATGAATAAATGTGAAATGTTTTTATATAGTGAACCATCCATCCTCAGAGCAAAATGGCCACTAATTCTCTCGGTCTTCTATGGAATATTTTGGGAATTTTTTCCTTTTTGGATTAAACCCATATATTTCATTTTATTTGAATTTCATCTTGGAAAGACACATATCATAGTTTGCTCTGGGTCCTATGCTCTATAGGGAATTGTGTACTGTATCTTACAGGTCAAATTAGACGACTCTGACTGACTTAGTTGAAATTATGGTAAGAACTACAATATTATAGATATTTCTTATGAAATATCCTCCTTTGTTCCATTGTGCCGCCATTTGAAAGGAGAAGACAGGAAATTCTAAGCAAGGAAAGCTGCATGAAAAAGTGTTAAGATGTCAGAATGACTCTCAAAGACTATGAATGATAATTATGAGGCCAGTTTGAGGTGTAAAAAAAAAAGATTCTATTGAGGAATTATGAAGTATAACAGTGGGGATAAGTTGCAAAGTATTAAGTCCGTTTGGGGAAACAGAATTTTATCCTGATGTTAACAGGAAACTATTGAAGAATTTAAAATAATATAGTCAAGTGATGTTTCAGGAAGACTGACTTCCAGTTAATTTGCCAGTGTAGTTTATCATAAATTAAAGGGAAGGAGTTGATCCTGTCACTTAAATTCATTTCTGTATATGGTGTGTTTTCTAGGTTAGAAATCAAAATGAAATTCAAATGAATATCTATTTTTAACTAGAAGGATTTGGACCATATGTTGAATAATTTGATACTAAGTGTGATCTAAGGTATATTAAATATACAGGAAAAATGAAAGTTAATTTCCAAATTATCTCTAGGTCCACATGCCTAATACACTCATTTCCCTTTGAATAGGTCCCTAATGACTTATATCATGTTATTTTTGAAAAGGAAGGATCCATGATGTGTGAGGTAGTCTATATGTATAATCAAAACGTAACAAAAAAACTCCCATGCATAAAATTATGATATTATAGTTAAAATGCAATGAATTTACATTATCATTTTTTATTTGTTCTCCAAAAAAATTAAGGATAACCTATTGCTCAACTCAGGACCAGGGCAATGATTCCCATGTCACCCATGTCATGTGAAATGTAAATCACTAAAAAGCCTCCAAAGTGTCAAGAAACTATTAACATTTAAAAAAAATGTATACACTAAGTGGGGAATATTTCAACACTATGGGACTTAAAAAGATTTTAAAAAATTTTAAATAACATTTCCTATATCAAAGGTAAAATAAAACAACCTAAATGTCAACAATAAAAGTGTGGCACATTATTGACTAAAAAAATTTCTAAAGCTAAATTATGTGCCAGATATATACTCAAGTAACTAAAATAACAGCCAAGGTTTAGTTAGCCCCTGCTGTGTGCCAAGCAATTCTGGACACTGTTTATGGGTCAACCTAGAGGTTTCCAAATATTTTCACTAAACTGTGTAATGGCTACAAAACGATTGAATTGGGAGACAAAATATTCGGTGGTATAGCTTACATACTGCTTCCCTAGCCCCTATCCGAAGTTAATTATTATCTCATACTTCATCTTTA
Organism: Pseudorca crassidens; assembly: GCF_039906515.1. Lineage (NCBI taxonomy): Eukaryota > Metazoa > Chordata > Mammalia > Artiodactyla > Delphinidae > Pseudorca > Pseudorca crassidens. The sequence continues at coordinate 62,146,686 of NC_090304.1, forward strand.
AAATTAAAACAATATATATATGATACTAATATACTTCTCCCTAAAATCTCTGCATAATGATCTAAGAAAATGAGCCATATTTTTCCTTTGGTTTGAGTACCTTCCTGGACCACTTCTGTTTACCCAAAGGTATAGATGTCTGGCTTAATAACTAATTTAAGCTTCACACCCACTGTATGAAGTAAATACTATTACTCCCATTTTATACATGAGGACATGTCTAGCCCAAGGTCATGCAGGACAAAATGGTAGCAAGTGTATATTAATCCCCATTCTTCAGAAACTAAAGCCTGTGACGCTCTTTCTATGATATCATAATGCTTTCAATGCAAAATGCAGGAAGTAAAGTTAGAGCCTACCCTTACTGAAATTTTTTGTCTATTAGGAATTCTCAGAAGAAGCAAGAGTTTTAGAGAAATGTATTTGAGAAAAGGTAAACAGATTTTTTTCTTGATTTTATTTTTAAAGAAACTGAAATGTACTGAACGGGCCTACAACTGACAGTTTACTCCAGTTTTAAGAGAGCACAAGGGAACAAATAACCGGCACAACAGTATTATTTTATAGATAACGTAACATCAAAATATACGAAAAAACATGAATGTTTTTGTAAATAAATTGCACAGCTTCTTCAAAAACAGACATAAAACCAAGACAACTATGTAAAAAGAGTCAAATAAATGGTACATCAGAATTAGGGGTAAGATTGAACAGTATGAAAAGAGTGCTAACCCTTTATCAGTATTAGGGAAACTGGAACTTACATAAACAGAGTAGAGGAAAGTCAGGTAGGAAAATTCTGCATGTGGTTTCGGATGTGAAAAAGTGTAGATAAATCATGCTAGATCAACTAGATGTCTGTATAGGCAAAATTGAACCTCAACATCTATCTCACATCATACACGAAAACTAATTTGTGATGGATTAAAGGTCTATATGTAAAAGCTAGAACTATATAATTCATAGAAGAAAACATGTAAAAAATCATTTTAAAAGAAGAATTTTGTGACCTGGAGATAGGCAAAGGTATTTTAGAATGCAAAAGGCACTAACCATAAAAGAAAATTTGATAAACTGGACTTCACAAAAATTTCAACTTCTTCTTGTCAAAAGTCACTGTAAAGAAAATAAAAATGTAAGTAACAGTCTGGGAAAGAATATTTGCAAAGTAAACATCCCCAAACAAACTGCATCCTGAACATATAAAAAAATCCTTACAAATGGATAATAAAAAAGTAAACAACACAATTATTTTTTAAATGGGAAAAAAGGAGGAGACCTAAGTAACTTTGGAAAATATTGTTTTGACCAGAAACTATATGGTTAAAAAGAAAAGGGCCCATATACTGTACATAAACACTGTATTCTGATACATTTATTTCTCACAAGAATTCAAGCAAAAACGTTTGAGACTACTGTACATGTGCACTGGTATTAAACAAGTAAGCAAAAGGATGGTAGATGGTGGAAGGCAGGCTTCTCACTGTCAGAGGGTAGGGGGGTGGGAAGTTACAGATAAGAAAGAGAGGAAGTCTAGAATAAATCCTATCAAACTGGATTAGAGTCAGAGACATCAATAAGAACTGTTTATATAGACTCAGCACACAAATGAAAAGATATACAAATTATAGATTGTAATGGTTACATGCGATAATATACATACAAATACTCCCTAGTACTCTCCCTTGAAAGAACCTAGAAACATTACTTTAACCAAGTGATAAAGGTTAACATTGTCAGGAATGACATGTAGATATCATATATCCCCTCATATAATGTGATGAGAACACTTGATTTCTGTGGTATTCTTTCAGCAATTCATAACTCTAATCACGAAAGAGAAAAAAATCAGACAAATCCAGATTGGGGTCATTCTATAGGATACCTGGTCAATATTCCTCAAGATCATCAAGGTCACAAGAAACAAGGAAAGAAAGACTGAGAAATTGTCACAGACTAGAGGACACGGAATCACATGACAAAGAAATGCACTGTGGAACCTTGGACTGAATCTTGGAGGAGAAAGTGTACAGTCATGGAAACACTGATGAAATCTAAATAAAGTCTGGAATTAGCTAATAGTAGTGAACCAATGTTGGGTTCTTAATATTGACAAATATACCATGGTAATATAAAGTGTTATCAATAGGAAAAACTGGGTGAGAGGTATAAAGGAACTCTCTGAGCAATCATTTCAAATATTTTGTAAATCTATAATTATTCCAAAATAAGAAGTCTATTTTAAAAAATGGGCAGAGACTTAGACTGACACTTTGCAGGAGAGGATATATGAATGAGCAATAAATGTATAAAAGGATGCTCAAAATTGTTAGTCATGGGAAATGCCAATCAAAACTATAGAGATGCCACTCTATACTCACTGGAATGGCTAAAATTAAAATGACTAACAATACCAAATGTCGGAGAGGATGCAGAGCTACTTGCTCTCTCATACATTGCTGGTATGAGTGTAAAATGGAACAACCAATATAGAAATTTGTCTGGCAGGTCCTTACTAAACACTTGCAGTTTCTTGTTAGGGTCAAACACATGTCTACTTAATGATCTAGAAACTCTACTTTCAGATATTTACCCAAAATAAAACATATGTCCACAGAAAGACTTGTACAAGAATCTTCATTGAAGCTTTATTCACAATAGCAAAATATAGGGAACTGAAATGCCTATTAATAGGTAAATGGATAAACAAGTTGTGATATATTCATACAATGGAATACTACTTAGAAATAAAAGGGACAAGTTCCTGATACACACTGCAATATGGATAAATCTTTAAAACATGTTGAGTGAAAGAAACCAGAACAAAGCACATATGTACATAATTCCACTTATATGAGTTTAAGGACAGGCAAAACTCATTTATGGAGAAAGAAATCAGAGTACTGGCTGCTTCTGGGAGGGCACATCTTGTGCAAGAGAAGCTTTCAAAAATTATTTTGAATAATTTAATTTTAAAAGGTTAAAAAAGGAAAAAAACATAAGCCTACAGGTATATATTACATGAGCACGCCCACTATCCAAATTTTCCCTATTGCTTTAGACAAAAAATAACACTAAAAAAAAAAAACAAAATTTTTAACCAAGAGCAAGTAGACCTTCCTTAGGATTATATTATGACTATGTTTAAAAAAGATGTTATCCAGTTTTATCACCTACAAGAAACTTAGGCTATAAGAATCAAATTTAACTGTGTAGGGAAGAAAAGGACTAATTATATTCAGACATTTGTTTGTTGTGGAGATAAGACACATTACTCAAAATTAAATAGAGTACATGGCTTCAATATTCCCAAACTTAGAATATATGCTATACTTCCATTCTAATATAAGGGAAAGAGGATGGATTTGTATAGATCCTCAAGGAGAGGGGCTCACTACATTGCACATCAACAGTTATGCCAACATGCTGATTTCATTATGATCCATCTACAGTAAGCACTGTTCACTTCATGCAGGTTGTTCTGTGTTTTTCTGTTACTTTCAAATGAAATCATCCATCTGTAGAAAATGAGTAAATGGAATATTCATGAGCAAGAGATAATTTTTATCATCCCTGGAGAGTTCCTTTCTTTGGGTTGTTTATTACCTGCAGAGCTCAACTGTATGAAAACTGATTAAATATCATTTACCAATTATATGATGCCAGAACACATTCCTCAAAGCAAACACGAAAACTGTAATCATTCTTACAATAGAAGGTATGCTTTCAGGGATGGAGCCAGGTTTCGTGGAGTTTTTTTTTTTTTTTTTTTTTTTAAAGACACAAAATTATAAGAACAAGTTTGCTAAAATTTTTCCTAGGGTCTTAGAAAGGGCTGTTAAAATAAATGACCTGGAGCATATGAACTTTAAGCATATTAACTTAAAGATAAATCTACCTTTGCAAATAATTTTTTTCGGAGGTGATGACAAGAGGTCAAAGGATTTGTCTATTTAAAACCTATATAGAAACCATCAAGTAAACATTTGAATTTTCTTAATCTGAATTGAAAATAAGCAGTTAATGACTCATTTCTAATTGCTCATTTAACTGAATTCAACTATTGTACTTGCTTTCACTTTTTTATTTTTATTTTTTCGGGTCGGTGGGGAGATGAGGATAGTTCCCATCTGAAATTGCTGTCAGGTTGTGAGCCACATTCTTAGTATTCTTCACTTGTAAGAGTAGCTGCTCACATAGTTTACGAATTCCTTAGGCCTTGTTCCAGCAAAGATAAATCCTCAAAATGAAAGAACTCCTAGTTCTTAAGTCTTAGGTCAGAGAAGTCTTCCATTGCCTGCTCCCACCTTCTTGCTGCACTGCAAGAAGAATTAGTCACTCCCCATCTGACCTTCTTCAGCCTTTGTAGTCATCTCAATTACACTACTTTTTAAATTTTTCATTAGTTATTTGTGTTTGAGCTTAACTTTGCTAGAATGGAAGCTCCTTAAGAGCAAGGAAATGTCCTATCTTTAAATCTAAAAGGCCTAGCTCATATTGGGGACTTAATAAATATCCATTGACTGACTGACTGAATGAATGCTTTAGAGGTAAGCTACTTAAAGTAAGGACCAAAGCATAGATCAGTAGCATCAGCATCATCAGAGAGCTTCTTAAAAATGCAATATTTCCAGAACTATCCCAGACCTACTGAATCAAAATGTGAATTTTAACAAGATATTTGGGTGATTCCTGGGCACATTAAAATTTGAGAAATACTGTGGTTTTTATTCCACTAGCTTTAAAGGAGGAGACCATACCAAAAATAATATAGTCTTAAATTTCACTACAATCATTTCTTCATTTGTTCTTAATATGTTTGGCTATGTTAGTCACACAAAGGTCAGATGACCCAATGGACTATTATTCTACTTATTCTTTCTTGTCAGTAACAAAATAAAATACTAATTTAAAAAACAAACAAGAAATAAAAGAAATTTAATATTTAGTGAGAAAAAGCACAAACATAGTAGAATTGGTGGAAAGGAGATGATGATGAATATTACAAATACTGACGTGAATGCTGAGCTATAAATTCAGATCCAAACCTGGTGTCTTGTCCTATTTTTTAAATAAATAAATCTTTCAAAAGCCCAAGCCTGATCACTGCAAACTTTGTAGATCATTGTTTCTCTGCTCTGGGAGCTCAAGATGGAGAACTAATGCTGGAAGTTAGATAAAATCAAATTTAGCCAGAGTGCATTCTCAGCTCAGCTTTTAAAACGTATGTGCCTATGAATTCTCAGGTTGGAAATTAAAGCTCAGCTAGTTTTAATTTCACAAGAGAACCATAACTAGTACATTCAATTTACAGCTCTCCTCCTCATCCCCCTTGTTGAACAGATCACCAACTGTCTGGATGTTTTCCAACTTGACTGTGAGAGAAAATCATCTTGGTTCTATCTTAAGAGTGGCTATCTTTTCAGGCAGTTAGGTAATCTATTGAAAAGAGTTATCACATAATATAAATGTGATTAATTCTGGATAGGTATAAACATATCCATTTGAAGAAGATACATTTCAATGCAAATCTTAAAAAAGAAAAGAAATAGAAAGACTGCAAAGAACTGTCACCTACGGCAGAAGCTATTAGTCATGTCACAGTGAAGAAATAATGACTGTCTTGGAGATGCTCTGTTCTTCAAGGTGAGATTCAAATGAATGAAGCAGCTTCAAAGAAAATCACAGGAAAAAGAGTATGGATCACAGTAGAGACTTTGCTTGGGGGAATTAAGCATGTGCCTGTTTTAATCAATACACAAGTCCAACACTTGTCAAAACTTAGTTTTGCTTTTCAAAAATCACATTCTGAATTTTCATTCAACACAAATTAGAAAACTTTCATGTGATTTTAGGCACAGTGTCTTGGTTTGATTTCTATATAATCAAGAATAATCCAGAAACCTAGCAAAATATTGTCACTGGGTAGAACTTATCCTTGCTCTACCTGTATTGGTCAGGATAGGTTAGGTTACACTGTTGAACAAAATTAACCCCTGAACTTCAGTACCTTAATGCTACAAATTTTGTTTCTTACACAAATCTGAAAGTTGAGCAGTTCTCCAGGCCATTCCTTAAAAGCCGAAGGTCAAGAGGGGGCTTTTCACCACCTCAGTTCATAGCCCATTGGCTAGAATTAATCACAAGACCCTGCCTAAACTCCGAAAGGCTAGGAAATGTATTGTTCTATATGCCCATGAAGGAGAGGAGAACTGGATACCGGGGAGCACTAATAATGTTACTAGTGAGCATGATAAGTTTGATGATATCAACAGAGGGTCTAGCATCAGTAGAAACAAAAAATCACTGATGAAGGGGAATAAATAGAGGCATAGTATGGCATGAAAAGAGAAGAAGCACCATCACTGGTCATGAACAGGATTACCTCATTTTTAGTGTAGAAATATCTAGAAAAGTAATGTATTGGGCAATTTCTTTGAACCAGCATATAATTTTAGTGTATTACAATTGCCCACTGCTTAAAAAATTCCAGTATGGCTGTTCTGGAAAGCGAAGAACTGACTTGTTCCCTATGTTTTAGTTTTCTATCGTTACATAACAAGTTGCCACAAATTTAGTGGCTTAAAACAATAGTTATTTATTACCTCCTATCTCTCTAGGTCAGAAGTCTGACATGGCATGACTAGATTCCACACTCAGAGCCTCACTGGGATAAATCAAGGTATTATCCAGGGTTGTGGTTTTCATCTGGAGCTTAGGGTTCAGGTTCACTGGTTGAACTGATTTCTTTCTCACACTTTTCATGCGGTCTTTTAACGCTTCAAGCAGCAATGACAGGCCAGTACTTTGCATGCTTCAGACCTCTCTGACTTCCTCTCCTGATTTTAAGGGATCCTGTAATTCTATTGGACCCATCCAGAAAATCCAAGATAATCTATCTTAAGGTCAGTTTATTAGGAATCTTAGCTGCATCTGCATATTTCCTTTTGCCATGGAATGCAGTGACACTACACAGGAATGACACCAATTGGCAGAGATCATGGGGACCAAAACTCTGCCTACCACACTGTAATAGAAATCTGTATCTCTAATATTTGTTTTATATGTAAGCATTTAGTTTGTCTAATAGGTTATCACAAAACGGACATAATTGCAATGTATTTGGGTTCAAATGAGTGATGAGTTAAGAAAGAGAAAGATGTAAAAGAATAAACTTGTCTAATTTGGTGATGGGGGAAAATGAAGACAAAGAAGAGGGAACAGAGCAAACTATGACATATGTTGCAAAGTGTAGACATAAGTAAGGAGAATAAAAGAAGCAGGGGATGTGCAACTGGAAGCATGAAGGATATAATAAGGTTGATACAGGGAATCAGTGGAGAGATTTTATAGTGGGTTATTAACAGCATAGAGAACATTATATTGCCTGTGGTAGTTCAGGTATTAAGAAGCTTAAATATGGTGAAAATTTTATGATTCCCCACTACATAAATGAATTATAATGAATAAAGTGGTTTTGTATTTCTGCATTCAATAACTGACATTATGCAATCATCAAAATAAAGTAACAACTGGAGGAGACAGTATGTATATGAGTGGTTAGCTCATATTCAGCTCCTGAAAAAATGAGTTAACGGTAGAAAGAAGTCCAATTACTAAAAAAGCCTGATCATTATTAGCCAATATCAAATCAATAGATGGGGCTAGGCAGAATGTCTCCTAAACTAACAAATCAATGAATATAGTCAAACTGTCCATTACCCGTTTGAGCTTCTTCTTGCCCATTGTCTAGTCAAGGTTCTAATACCTCTGAAAGGAACCAGAAATAAACGGGCAGGAAAAAGAGTAAAAGTAAGAGACATGATGACCATTTTCCAGGGTTCAGCAGAACACTGATATTACTTCAAAATAACCCCAAAAAGCAAGGAAGAGATTCTATAAATCAAATACATTCAAGGCATATTAAGTTACACAAAGGTGAACAAATGTATTTCATGCTGAACTGTTCAGAGACTTTAAAGTGCTAATGTGTTTTCTGAGTCTTTAATGGAGGAATATAATTTGAAGATTTTCCGAACATCTATGACTAGGGAAATTTCTTTTAGTTCAGACTATGGCAGAGATGGCTAGCTGTTCAAAGTTGTGCTTTCTTTTCCATAGTAGAAAGTGGAATGGGAAAAAACTTCCAGCTAAGGAGTATATTTCCTGGCTCCTTTTGCTACTAAGTATGACCATGTGACTGATTCATGCCAATGGAATTTAAGGGAAAATCATGTGAGTAACTTCCCCAAACAAGGCTTTTGAGAAATGGGTATTCCTTCCCTATGATCTCTTACTCCTCTGTCAGCTGGTACTGAGGACAATGGCAGGCCCTCAAGATGAAAGAAACTTGGGCTTTTGTATCACTGTGTGGAGGAAAGTTCTCAGTAGCCAGAATATATATTAGACCAGTGATTTTTGTCTCTGAGGAGACATTTAGCAATATCCGGAAATATTTTTGGTTATCACATTTGAGAAGGGGGTGGTATGACATTACTGGGTATAGGCAGGGAATGCTGCTATTACTCCATGATGCACAGAACAGCCCCCAACAACAAAGAATTATCTAGTCCAAGGCTGAGAAACCCTTCATTAGACGGTTAGGTGAAAACAAAGTATTTCTGTTGTATTAAGAGCCTGAACTCTCAGGGTTTGGTACAGCAGCTACTGTTACCTTAACTCCTATGTAGTTTCTCCCAGAGCTAATGTTCCAAAGACCATACTTCAGGAAAAACAGACCATATAATGAATACTGTAAATATCAAGATAATACATTACACTGGTTGCCAAAACACGCTGACTCTACCCTCAGAGAATTTCTGAAATCTATTCCAATCTCTGTTTTCACTGGTAATATCTTACACATATACATCTTCTCCGTCCTGATCTGTTATAACAGTTTCTTAAATGGGTTCTTTGTCTCTAGTTGGCTTAGATATTGTCACAACATTAAGTAGTGGCTGAAACCGAACTTGAACTCAAGGTTTTGCCTCTAAATCCTTTGTACTTTTTCTCTGGAGTAGGAGATAGCCTAATGTAGAGAGAGCTTGGACTTGAGGATTGAAAAGACATATTTATATCCTAGTTTTGATACTAAAATTATAATTTTTGAAAAATCACTAAGTATATATCTTTGAGTTTTACCTCATTTGTAAAATAGAAATAAAGAAAACTTTAAGTTTAGGGTTTATTATTTAGAATGAATATAGTACTTGGAACATGGTATTTATTAAATCATAAAAAATCATTAGGGAAAAAGAAACATTGTACCAGGATCCCTGAACTATTTGCTATTCCTCTCTCTTGAGGCAAATGTTTGCTTACCCTTCAATGAGTTTCTTCAGGGCGGTGAGAAATCCCTAAGATTGTTCAAGTACTCTCCTTCCACCCAGAGATACATACATGGGCCTGCACGGAATATTCAGACTTATGGCTAACGTTTTGTTTTTGTAATACTCAGGACCTGCAGTCAGCTCACATCTGGGTTTCTTTTGGTAGTCATTCAATCTTTTTAGTGTATTGGTTTGAAAGTTGCCCCTTTGTATGTACTGTAACTAGGTTCTCATTTTTAGCTGTTTATTTATAATAAATTCAGATTCTAAAGAACAATTAGAAAAATAAACAAAAAAAATCTAGGTAAAACCTTATGTTGATCCTCCTTTCTGGAATTCCTTCATGTCCAAATTCTACCACTCTACCAAATGTCTCACTTTCACCCTGAAAATCTCCCTGAGACATCTGTTAAAAATAATCTCCTTAGTCAGTATCTCTCTTTGTGTGTTCTTTCACTTCATTGATTTATTCATTCCGCAAATATTCATTAAGTACCAAGCTCTGTGCAGAGACTCATCACCTTGGGCCCTGAACTTTGGTAATATCTTCTCTTATCTCTTCTACTAGACTCCTTAAGGGAGTAGCCCACAGATTACTGATTTATACACAGTATGTAAACCTGCACATAGTTAGTGCTTAATGTATCTCTCTAATACTCAGTGCTTCACACAAAAGCTAGAGATTATTACTATTTTTTAACCATATGTTTTTCAAATATCCCAGTGACCCCAGGGAGAGAATTCACAAAACATACACAAAAACTTAATTCCATTGGTTCCTATGTTTCACCTGTGGTGTTAACAAACTCAACTGAAAATTAAGATAGAGTTGCATAAAACAAAACTATAACTTGGGCAATGCTGATCTATAAATTAGTATACTCAGGGAATAATATCAATCTTCTAACACATGTATAACAATTACACACTTAAGAAGTGTTGCTAATGAACGAGGAATAAAAGCCCAATAATGTATAAAAATTACATTATTTTTAATGTATGCTCAATTCCCTTAACCAAATGAGTTAAGGGGATTGAGCATACTATTTATATTACAAAGAATTTATATTAGCTGAAATAGTATCACATGCAGTCTCTGAAGCAGCCTGATTATGTGAAATAAAAAAAGGCCTGTATTTGTACAACCATTAAAATTTAATATCAGGAAGCAAATCTTCCCAATTAATGCTATTTATGTAAAGTGCTGAATAGCAAAGAATTTTTTAAGTTTCCTCCAGGATATTTTTCTATCAAAAGTTTTCTTACGTATACCTGTTCAGTTTGATGCTCACATGCTGCATTTAAAGAAAACTCCTTTTACGTGCCCTGTTTTTGCCAAGATTCCTTTCAACTTTTCTAAGAAATATCAGAGAATGCTTTCTCTTAAGAGAACTGGGAGTTGGGGTTAGCTTAGGCATTTGAAAGCTGAAACTCTCTCTTTTCATTTGCTTATCACTAGTAACTAGTGCGACATTTGCCTCATGTTAGAAACTTAGCAAATGCTTGCTGAGTGAATGAATGAATTTGATCTTCCTATGACATTCAATTCTAAATACATAGAAAAAACCATATCCATTTTTCTATTTCTCTTAACATTTACAGTTATTATTCTATTAATGTTAAATAAATGGCTAAAGAACTAGTAGGACATACTGTTAGCACATTGATACAATGTTAGTCTTAATATAGCAATCAGTGTATTTCAATATTTTTAAGTGCTGGTGTTTATAATACATTAATTTCTGATGACATTTCACAGAGATGTCAAACTATAACATCTTTTTTAAGTTTTAATACACTTACGAGTATAATTCAGAATTCAATTACAGTTCATATTGCAAGAAAGACACAAATGAGAAGAAAGTTCTGTAAAGCAGGCTTCTCTTCCTTGGTTATTTAATAACAATATCCAATTTTCCTTATGTCCATTAAAGTTTATAAAATATTTTCACATATATCATCTAACCTCATCTCACCACAACTTTAGGAGATGGGTATCAGTATTCTGGTCGTACAGCCTGAGAGCCCGACACTCACCCAGAGAGATCAGTAGGCATGTACAAAGTCACACGTTGTAGCTTCTACCTACTCCACTCTCATCAATTTATAGAAATCCAGTCTAGAGCTTAATGATGGATGTAGAAACATATGTTTAAAACTAATTAAATGACTACTAAAAACCCTCTCTAATTCCTAGTAATGGGAAAGATACTAAGATCAGATGACTAATTTGGTGAGATTGCAAATGAACAAAAAAGGTAATAAAATCCTTGGCTAATGCATGGCATAATGAAGATGTTAATGAGTTTAATACTTGGGTATATTTTATGAAACTCATCAGGTCCGTGTAATGGGAAACCTGAGCATATCTCTCTGCTATTAAACCTTTCTCCAATGTGGCAGGGGTACAGCAGGGTCAGATTCCTGAACAGGCCAAAATGTTCTAGAATCTGTTATTGTTCAGCTCCCAAATAATATTAAGATGAGCATGATTAGAGCTTATAAGGACTAATCAATACTAAGATGGGATGGCAATAGAAAACATCAGGTTGTATTGTAAAAATAGGACACATGACCCAACAATGAGGAGAGATTCAGTGGTGGTCAGACCAGGAAGCACCACAGAATTGAACAAAATGTTATTGTTCTGGATAAGAAATTGCCTGAGACAGAAAATAGTGTGGAAGACGTGCTTTTCTGGGTAGATAAGTCTAAACAACAGATTTCTAGAAATTTAACTTCTCTTAAGATACTTCCCTGTATTTTTCTATACACCGATATCCACACATTTTATTATCCTGTGTGCAGCATTCAGTGGGCCATGTTATAGCCAGCCCACCATAGAGCCTCTTGCTCCTGCCCCAGGCTTTGGAGGTACATAGGTCTCTCTCTTAAGGCCATTAATTGGAAAAAAAAATACAACAACTTTCATCATACATGGATATAAAGGTCACACCATCTTTTCTACCCTTCTACCCTCTTTTTGACACACACTCTAATATCAACCCACCAAGAAGGCCAGGTGAGAGAAGAGTGGTCTCTTCCCACCTTTATAGAGGCCTGCCTTTCTAGTCAAGGGTCAGGGTCTAGGAGTCCAGGTCCTTGGCAGGAAGAAGTGGAGAATGGAAGATACAGAGCTTCTCTATCCACACAATACTCATCTCCCCATCTCCTCCCACATGTCCATCCCCACTGCTGCCCAGACATCACTGACTTTATTTCAACAGAAAGGTTATGAAGACTTTGAAGAAGGGTGCAACAGAGAGCTCTAACCTAGGCTAGAGGAAGTTAAGAGTAGTCATTTCCTGAGTGCAGGAATTTAGCCAGGAAGAATGGTGTTGCCAGGAGGAAGGTTGGAGCAGCCAGTTAAGAGTCAGGCAACCCCATCCTGGGTTGCCTCTATCTCAATAACCAAGCCTGACAAAGCTCTTTCACTGTCCGCCTCACTTTTATGTTGGGAATCCTTCAATAAAATAATACATGGGAAAGTCAGAATAAAGGACCAATGGCAGTATACATTATTTCCTAGGAATAGGCTGGGGGAAATCATGATAATAGTAACAGCTAAGACATATACTCTATATGATGTTCTAGGCACTTTTCTCAGGACCTTACATATATTACCTGATGCAGTCCTCAAACAACCTTATGATAGGTACTATTGTTACCCCCATCTCATGGAGGAGGAACCTAAGGTCACTGCTCAAGGTCATGTGGGCCACAGAGCAGGAATTCAAACCCCAGCAGTCTGGATGAGCCAATGCTCTTAACCACTGTATCATGCTATACCGCTATAGTAACAACCACCTGTTCTGTCATCTCTCCCCACTCCTCAGCTTGCAGACCTTATTCCTACTACATCAAACTAGAAACAGCTTACCGCATTTGCTAAGCTTTCTCTGAGTCTTTCTTTTTATTTTATTATTATTATTTTTTAAATTTAATTAATTTTTTTATACAGCAGTTTCTTATTAGTTATCTATTTTATACATATTAGTGTATACATGTAAATCCCAATCTCCCTGAGTTTTTCTTTATATTTTCCTTTCCCCATGGATTGCCCTTCCCTAAACCTTATCTCCCTTGGGGACTCCTTTCTATACATTAAGATTTGAAAAATTTCTTACATAAGATTTTTATAAAATCTTTTTTTAAAAGAAAGATTTATTTATTAAAACATTTGCCTCTACTGAACTCAATATTAATTACGCCCTTGCTTGTGTCCCACAGTACTTCTTACTCCCTCTTCATAGTTATCATATCGCGTTTCATTTGTCTTTTTACATATCTTTATCATCTACAAGCCTGAGACCTCCACGAAGACATGGGCTCTGTATCTTATTCCTCTTTGCTGCAGTGGTACATCACATAAGGTCTCGCACATAGTAAATGTATTTAATAAATATTTCTGTAATAAATGAATGAATGAATGACTTATTAACAACAATATATGGATAGCATTTAAGAGCTTATGGTATGATTTTTATGCATTCCCTTATTTTTCTCCATAGACACACACATACATATGACAAACACTCACGCAAACTGTACAGCAGGGACCATTAGCCTCACTGACAACTGAGAAAGCTAGGTTCAGAGAGAATAGCATCACTTCCTCCAACTTCAAACCCTGCTCTGGGGATCTGGAGATGACAATTCTTTCCCCAACACCAGGAAGGTCTTGTGTCAGGGTTTTTAATCATCCCAAATTGACTTATTCGTTTTTATGCAGGATATTCTATTATTTTATTTTAATTGAAGTATAGTTGATTTACATTCTTGTGTTAATGTCAGGTGGACAGCAAAGTGATTCAGTTATACATATACATATATATCTATGTTTTTCAGATTCTTTTCCCCTATAGGTTATTACAAAATGTTAAGCATAGTTCCCTGTGCTATACAGTAGGTCCTTGTTGGTTATCTATTTTATATATAGTAGTGTGTATATGTTAACCCCAAACTCCTAATTTATCCCTCCCTCCATTTCCCAAGGATATTCTACTATGATCATTCCACTAGAATATGATTCAAGGCAGTTTTGTCTTTTGTTGCGCATTTTTTGCCACCAGCTCTGTGCCACCATGATGGGACACACACAGCAATGGGGCATGGAGGTGCACTTCCCTCCAAACCTCGTCCTTTCCCCCAGTGTAGATTCCTTGGAGGATGAAGTTTCTATATTTCTCACCTTTATGTTTCCCATAGCATTAATCACACTCTTTTACCTAGAGAAGTTGCTCCAAAATATATTTATAAAATCAATATGTAAACTTAAACACTATCTTTGCATAGTCAGCTTATTGCTCATATTTATATTGCAAACTACATGTTTGTTTGCTTTCTTCTTCCAGTTTTATTGAGATACAATTGACATACAGCACTGTATAAGCTTAAGGTGCATAGTATAAGGATTTGACTTACATATGTCATAAAATGATTATAACACTAAGTTTAGTGAGCATCCATCATCTCATATAGATAGAAAATTAAATAGAAAAAATATTTGTGATGAGAACTCAGGATTTACACTCTTAACAACTTTCACATATAACACGCAGCAGTCTTAATTATATGTATCATGTTGTACGCTAGATCCCTAGTACTTCTTTACCCTATAACTGGAAGTTTGTATTGTTTGACTGCCTTTATCCCGTGTGTCCTACCACCAATCCCTGCCTCTGATAACCACGAATCTGATCTCTTTTCCTATGAGTTTGTTTGTTTGATTTTGAAGTATAATTGACCTACAACATTATGTTAGTTCCTGTTAGACAACACAGTGATTTGGTATTTCTATACATTTCAAAGTGATCACCATGATAAGTCTATGTAAATTTATTGCTCAATTTTTTTTAAAAATAAATTTATTTATTTATTTTTGGCTGTGTTGGGTCTTCATTGCGCGGGCTTTTCTCTAGTTGTGGCGAGTGGGGGCTACTCTTCACTGTGGGGCGTGGGCTTCTCATTGCGGTGGCTTCTCTTGTTGCAGAGCATGGGCCCTAGGCACATGGGCTTCAGTAGCTGTGGCACATGGGCTCAGTAGTTGTGGCTTGTGGGCTCTAGAGCACAGGCTCAGTAGTTGTGGCGCACAGGCCTAGCTGCTCTGCGGCATGTGGGATCTTCCCGGACCAGGGCTCAAACCCACGTCTCCTGCATTGGCAGGCGGATTCTTAACCACTGCGCCACCAGGGAAGCCCTATTGCTCAATTTTTATTCAAAATTTTGTTAGACCTATAAGCAATCTTCCAACTAGGATACTAACATGTTTTAAGCATATTTTAACAGAAATATTTTTGTGTTATTACTTATTAAGGATGGTATTTATTTAACTTATGCTTATTGGTTTTGATTCATTTGGAACAGCAGATTACAAATTCTCTAGTTTTTCAGAGCTGCCTAGCTTAAACAGGCACCTCCTGAAATCAGGCATAATGTTTAAGAAAGTTAATTCACTCATACAGGACCAGCCTGATACCCTTCATTCTAATTCAGAAATGGAAAAGCCATATAAATCCCTAACAAAGTGAAGATAGGTCAAACACAGACTCCTTAGTCAAACATGCTTTTAAACCTCAAATAGGTCAGTGTAGAATCAATTAGAAGTACTACTGCCAAGAGCACATGTACCATAATATGTATCAACTGACTATCTGTATCATGGGCCAAAAAAGGAAATAGGTTACAGAAAGACTTAAATCAACTTATTTCATCCCTCTGTGTGTCAAAAACCAAACCAAACCAAACCAAAATCACTTCCTGGAAGCCCAATACACGTCAGGCACTCTGATAAATCTTGGGGCAGATATAAAGACAGAATCTTTGCCTCTGGGAGTTACAGATGCATAACCAAATATAATGTGACATGTGCTACAACAGAGCTAAGTTTAAACTTCACTGGAACACAGAGGAGGGTGCAATTAACAGGAGAAGGGGGAAGGCTTCACAGAGAAGGTGGCATTTCAGGAGGCTCTGCCCTAAAGAGGAACAAGATTTTGTCAGATGGAGATAAAAAAAGATACTCCAGGCATAGAGGAGAACATATGCAAAAGCATGCAGGTTAGGAAAGATCATGGAATGACTCGGAAAACAAATTCTGTGTGACCAGAGGGACTGAGGCCTAGGGAGAGAAACATACAGTCGATATGGATATAAAGGAAGCCAGGCACTGGATGAGATTCGCTCAGGTCATGAAGATCATGGAAAACTGCAAAGAGAATTGAGCACCCCCATATTTGGGTCCCCAGTGAGCCATTTATCTGCTTCTGTCATGGCACCTATAACGAGTTACAGTTATTTGTCCACCACAGTTTAATTTTCTCGTATTAAACTATAAACATCTTGAGGGCAGAAGCCAAGACATACTGCTGGCCACTGAGCACATGAAAAGATGTTCAACACTGCTAATTATTAAGCAAATACAAATCAAAACTACAACGGGGTATGACCCCACACCAGTCAGAATGGTCATCATCAAAAAGTCTACAAATAATAAATGCTGGAGAGGGTGTAGAGAAGAGAGAACCCTCTTACACTGTTGGCAGGAATGTAAATTGGTGCAGCCACTATGGAGAACACTATGGAGGTTCCTTAAAAAAGTAAAAATAGAGTTTCCATATGATCCAGTAATCCCACTCCTGAGCATTTATTTGGAGAAAACTCTAATTTGAAAAGATACTTGCACCCCAATGTTCATAGCAGCACTATACAATAGACAAGACATGGAAGCAACCTATACAATAGACAAGACATGGAAGCAACCTAAATGTCTATCAACTGATGAATGGATAAAGAAGAAGTGCTATATGTATACAATGGAATACTACTCAGCCATAAAAAAGAATGTAATAATGCCATTTGCAGCAACATGGATGGACCTAGAGATTATCATACTAAGTAAGTCACACAGAGAAAGACAAATATCATACTATATCACTAATATGCGGAATCTAAAATATGATACAAATGAACTTATTTACTAAACAGAGTCATAGACATGGAAAACAAACTTATGATTACCAAAGGAAAAAGGGGGGTGGTGGATAAATTCAGAATTTGGGATTAGCAGGTACAGACTACTATACATAAAAGAGATAAACAATAAGGTCCTACTATATTGCACAGGGAACTATATTCAATATCTCGTAATAAACTATAATGGAAAAGAATATGGAAAAGTTATATATATATAACTGAATCACTTTGCTGTATATAAGAAACTAATACAACATTGCAAATTAACTATACTTCAATAAAAAATT
Source organism: Pseudorca crassidens (assembly GCF_039906515.1). Lineage (NCBI taxonomy): Eukaryota > Metazoa > Chordata > Mammalia > Artiodactyla > Delphinidae > Pseudorca > Pseudorca crassidens. Next base: position 62,164,279 of record NC_090304.1, read on the forward strand.
AAAACAACAACAACAAAAAGTATGTTGAATGAGTAAATTACACCTTCTCATACCACAAAATCTGGACTCAAAGGCTTGAATCTATGGTGCTATATGGGAAGACTGTAAAATCTTATGTTCATTTTAATTAAAACTAAGATGACAAACTATTTCATGAACGCTTTTTTCTAAGTATCTGACATCTTCTTCTGGTTGCCTCATTGATAGGATGGACTTCCGTATTCCTCTAATACCTTTTTTTTTTGACTCAGTCTCTTACTCCTCCTCCAGCTTCCATTGAACTTGACTATTTGGGGACAGTTTCCAGAATTCTTCTATTGCTTTTTTAGTCAGATCCAATCATGCCTCTTTTAATTGCGTTGGTCATAAACTTACTATGATTCAAAAGAATTTAGAGACTAATTGTTTTTGGCACGCTAGCCCTTGACACCTTTATCTTGAACCTCATTGGCACTTATTCAATTGATGCTTCTCGGCAACTGCTCAATTGTTAGTTATTACCAATAGGGAATCAGATTTCAATCAGAGTTTTACTCTTAACTATGTATTGCAAATTCATATGTGGTCCATGCCAGCCAATTTTGGGGGAAAAAAATTCCAAATGGTTCTCAGAGTTTCGGCTAAGTGTTCTTCAAAACGAACACCCATGTTATTCTAATTCAATGCTACACATTCTCATCCAATATGATGCATGAAAGAAAAGGGGGCTGTTTGAACGATAAGATGTTTAAAACATTTATCATTTAAAAAGTATAATTTTGTGAGACCAAAATTATAATTTAGAAACACAAGTAAGTTAACAACTGCCTTTCAAAAAACAATGTGTAAATCCTACTACTGTTATGCCCATTTCTACACTTGCTGCTTGTGATGAAATCCTGGCTGACTGGTACACTGGTAAAGCCGGGGGGCTCTGGAGTCAGATTGCCTGAGTTCAACTCCAGTTCCATTGTTTACAAGCTGTGAGCCTTGGGTATGCTTTTAAACTCTCTGGGCCTCAGTTTCCTCACGTCTTAAATGAGGATCATAATCATATCTCCATGAGAAAATTGTGGTGAGGATCAAATGAATTACCTAAGGAAGAAAACCACTTCGCACAGTTCATGGTTTCTCACGTATACTCTACAGAAGCTGGAGATTGTAACTATACCCCGGTATGCACTCAAATAACTCTGAGACAAAATGATAAAGTACTATAAGAAAGGTACAGATAAAACTCTCTGGTCATACTGTCTTTCAAATTACTTTTTAATGGAAAAGTTACAAACCAGAGAAAGAAGAAAATGATGCTGGCAGGTATCCCTGTAATAAAAAAGAGCAAACACACAGAGAGAAAATCAATGGAGGATTTAAAATATTCTTTTCACGTTGACATATTACCTCCTGCTTCCAAATTTTTCCAATGTAATAGTATAACCACTTTTAATGATGAGATGATACCGCATTTCTCTTAATCCACATGACCCAAGGAGTTCGCAAAACAGAGGTCAATGGTGTCAGTATTTTTGACAAATATTTTAATTAAATCTCAACAAGCAGCCAGATTCCCAGAGAGGATGTAGCATTCTGATATAGAATGTGAGAGATGGAAAGTGCATATTCTCTGAGCAAGCACTTATGTGGCCGGGGCTACAAGAAGATACAAAGGGAACTAAATAAACACTTGGCATTTGAGAGTATACCCAAACTTAAGCTGGTCTAAGGTAGTATAGAATAGTGGTTTAGACCAGCGCTTCTCCAATTTTGATATGAATTTGAATTATCTGAGGATCTTATTAAAAAATACAGATTCAGATTCAGTAGTTCTGGACTGGGCCTGAGAATCTGCATTTTAACAAGCTGCCCAGTGGTGCTGATGCTGCTTGTCTGGGGGCCCTTCTTTTGAGCAGTGAGGGTGTAAAGCACAGACTCTGCTTGGGCTTGGGTTGTGGCTCCTTCACTTACCAGCTACATGACCTTGGCCATATTAGTTAACCTACCTTTGTGTCAGTTTTTTTTTTTTTAATCTGTAAGATGACGGTTAGATCATTATCTAAAATGGTTGATGTGAGGACTCAATGAATGAATGAATGTCAAGCATTTAAAACAGCACCCAGTACTGAGCATTCAATAAATATAATTTATGAATAAGTAAGAGTTCCTCATTATAAACATTTAGCCGGTCAACAGAAATGAACATCCCACAAATTTTAATTGAGTTTAATTTACCACAATAATTTATTTTAAGCCATTAATGTCAGCAGTCACATTAATCTCCATATCCAAAGCTTGGCACGTTATAATTTTTCAAGTCACTGAACTCAAAAAAGAAGCTAATTAACAATTCTCTTGGTGATAACCGTACTCAGAGGCACGAATCTGTCATGACAGAACACAAACTTCTTAATCTACTTTTTTCCATGAAGAATGCAACAAAAATAAGAACTAAACATGTTTATGAATAACTGAAATGTATCCTGCTTGTAGCCCCACAGCATTATAGGTACTTGTTTTCTTCTCCTTTGTATTAATCTCTTTCACAACTAGAATTATGCTACTTGTTTATGGCCTATCTCCCTCATCGTGAATTTAAACTCCTTAAGGGAGGGACAGTCATTGTTTTACATACCGCTGTATCTCAGTATCCAGCTTGCTGATTGAAATTAGACATACCATTAATAAACAAATGTTTGCGAAAAATATGAAACAAGTGGCTGAATATATACCTCCATTGCACATTTCATTCATTTATTCAAGAATGCATTGAGTGTGACTTTTTTTTTTTTTCTGGTCATGTTCTAGGTGCTGAGGATTTAGAAATAAATAAGCCATAGTCTGTATTTTCAAGGAGCTCAGGGTCTAGTTGGGGGCAGGTAGGTGAACAAATAATTGAAAATAAGATCAACCGAAGATGGATAGGGGATGGATACAGAGAGTGCTCATAGCCTAGAGGTAGGAGTGGGATAGAGCATTCCAATTAAAGGAAAAATCATGCAATTTTACAAAAGTGTGAAGCAGACAAACAGAAACCTTAGATAGAATGGGTACTGAGAAGGATGAATTGTCCTGGAAATTAATAGTAGAGACAAAGGCAAGGTCCAGATAATAGATGACAACAGGTGTCTTCTATTCTATACCAGGCATGGGTTATGTTAGAAGAATGAAAACTTAAAAGATAAACCCTAAAAGAATAAACCTCATAAGGAACACTACTATACAGAGTGACTGTAGCAGAGCCTGCTAGCTGCTTATGAATATCTATTCTCTTCTCCTTAGAAACTGTCACCACACTAAAGAATTAAATGTTAACTTCTCTAAGTTAGATGTAGCTGTGTAACCATCTTTGGTCAGTGAATGAGTTGACTCTTGTGTGTAATTTCTGGAAGTGTCCTTAAAAATAGGGAGCATACTCTTTTTTTTTTTTTGCGGTACGCGGGCCTCTCACTGTTGTGGCCTCTCCCGTTGCAAAGCACAGGCTCCAGACGCGCAGGTTCAGTGGCCATGGCTCATGGGCCCAGCCGCTCCGCAGCATGTGGGATCTTCCTGGACTAGGGCACGAACCTGTGTCCCCTGCATTGGCAGGCGGACTCTCAACCACTGCACCACCAGGGAAGCCCGGAGCACACTCTTCTTAATGTTCCTTCCTGCTGCCTGAAATGTGATGTAATGGTTGGAGCTAGAGCAGCCATTTGAGCCAAGAGGTGCTCAAGAAACAGGGATCCTTGTGCTCGAATGCTAGAAAAGTTAAGATGGAATGACTCTAGGTCTCTTGAACCCATATCAACTATGGGTTGTCTAGCTTTCAACTTCATTTATGTGAGAGAAAAATGATTTTTTTCCCACTGATTTTGCTGCTCTTATTTTGGGGTTTGTATGCCACTTATTCTAATTCTCAGTGTCACACATACAGAAATATGGAAGGGCTTCAATAAAGATGTGAAGTAGTTACTGAAGGAAAGGAAGGAGATTACTAGGAAACAGGGCGTCAGAGAAGGACCAACATGTGCATGGAAATCATCAAGAATACAGTGTGTTCAGGAAACTGAGAGAACTTCTGTGAGGTGGGAACACAGACTACATTGTGGGAAAGAAGGTGGGGAAGGGATGACAGGCACCAGTAAAAAGCCTTAAATATCATACTAAAAAGTTTAGATTTTATGAAGCAATTAAGTGCCATTAAAGGTTTTCAGGTAGTTAAATGATGGGACCATAACTGGCTTTTATAATAACGCAGAGAGCTACGTGGACTAGAAGAAGTAAAAGCAAGAAACGAGAGACAAGTTCCGAGGCAACTGCAGGAATCCTGTACAGTAGAGAGGTCTGGACTAAGGACCTTGACAATGAAGAATATGGGACAGAGACAAGATATTTAGCAAACATACTATGTAAGAATTAGTAACCATATAAGGGAAGTGCTATGAAGCAGAAGGAAGTCAGGATGACTCCTAGAAATGTAAAATGGCTTGGTTAGTTGAGTTAAAGATGATGTTCACTAAGACAGGGAATGAAGGAGCAAGCAAGAGAAATAAAAAATGCAAATGAAAGTCAGGTTTTGGGGACTAGGTAGAGGGAAAAATAGAAAAGAAAAACAGGAATAATGAAAGCATTTCTGGCTTTTTCTTGTAGTTAGGTTACAACTTAAACATCACTTCCTCCAAGAAGCCGTCTCCAAATCCTCTTTCTAAAGAAGCCACTGCCCTCGCCAGTCCCACTATCACATCACTTTATTTTCTTCAGAGCACTATTACTTTATAACATCCTTTTTTTTTTTTTTTTTTTTTTTTTTGCCGTATGCGGGCCTCTCACTGTTGTGGCCTCTCCCGTTACGGAGCACAGGCTCCAGACGCGCAGGCCCAGCGGCCATGGCTCATGGGCCCAGTCACTCAGCGGCATGTGGGATCTTCCCAGACTGGGGCCTGAACCCATGTCCCCTGCATCGGCAGAAGCCCAACATCCTTTTTTTTTTAAATTGTTTTAGGCATAATCACCATGTGTGGTTATGGTTTTCTTGTTTTTTTTTTTTAATTTTATTTATTTTATTTTTGGATGTGTTGGGTCTTTGTTGCTGCACGCGGGCTTTTCTAGTTGTGGCGAATGGGGGCTACTCTTCATTGCGGTGCGCAGGCTTCTCATTGCAGTGGCATCTCTTGTTGCAGAGCACAGGCTCTAGGTGCAGGGGCTTCAGTAGTGGCAGCACGTGGGCTTCAGTAGTTGCAGCACGTAGGCTCAGTAGTTGTGGCACGTGGGCTTCAGTAGTTGTGGCTCGCAGGCTCTAGAGCACATGCTCAGTAGTTGTGGCCCACGGGCTTAGTTGCTGCACGGCACGTGGGATCTTCCCAGACCAGGGCTTGAACCCGTGCCCCTGCATTAGCAGGTCGATTCATAACCACTGCACCATCAGGGAGGCCCTCCTTTTTGTTTATTGTGTACTCCGATTAGAATATAAGCTCCATGAGAGTAGAAATTTGTTTGCTCCTAATAATTGAATTCAAGAGTGCCTGACATACAGGAGGCACTCAAAAAATTTTGTTATATGAATTTATCACAGTACCTAACAGCAGTGTGGACCCCTGAGATCATAAATACAAATTACAAAATTGAAGGGACCAAAGCCATCACATAGGTGAGCTCCCTCATCTGATGGAGGACAAGGAAGGTGAGCTCCAGCAGTGTCCATAAAGACCTTCCCCAAATGACACAGCCAGTTATGTGGGAGAAGGTAGAAGACCTGAGTTCAAGTCCAATTTGCCATTTACTAATGACACAAGCTTTACGAACTTCCTGATCTCAAAGCATCTTTGTTTCCTTAGCTTTAAAAAATATTGCTTCCTTCATGAATGTTTTGAGAATTAAATAAAATATAATACATGAAAAAAAATAATACATGAAAGTGTGTTGTTCAGGATTTTCACCCAATCTCTCATTCTCAATTCCTATTTATTATTTGTTACATACAATGACATCATTAATACCTCTTCTGTGATCTCCTTCCAGCTTGTTTTAACTTTCACAACATATTTTATATATGTGCAAATTTCCCCTATTTACCACATTGTATTGATAGAACAACTTTCCTCTCTTTGTAGCTCTTTGACCTTTTATCAATGAGGTGTAAAACTATACTCTGTTTGACCTTCGCTGCTTTTGTGTCTTTCTCAGTCTCTTAAGTGAGTAACTCAGCAAATTAAATTTTATTACAACTACTGAGATGCAGGGAGCATAACGTAATTCTTATTGCAGGCCCCTCAGTACATGCTGTGTGACCTTGGACAAGTTAAGAATCTATCTCTTGCCTAAGATTCCTCACCTGTAAAGTGGAGATAACAATATACTTCACAGGGTTATTGTGGGGATTGCATAAATTAACACATGAAAAAAATTTTAATAGTGCCCAGCATATGGTTCAAAAATTATTAGTGTTTATTATTCTTCCCATTTATTAAACCACGTATGAAATTGCTCAGACAATTCTCTCACCAGTACCGTGAAATTATTTCCAATTTTCCCCATTTTACCACATACAGTACCAAGGCTCTGAGTGTTTAAGTAACTTCCTCAAGTTCACATAGGTAGTGAAGTGACAGTGTTGATAATCAAATTCAAAAGCCACTTCTGTTGAACCCCAAGTCTATGCTCTTGGCCGTGTCAACAAAATGCTCCACTTTAAAGGAACCAGATCATTTCCCCATCAAAGCAGACATTTATTAACCCAAGTTGCCATCAAATAAACTTGAATTAAATAAACTTTTGACCAGTATACTTCTTCAACTAAGAGCAACAGCCATTAAGATAAGAGGAAGGTTCAGGGAGATGGGAAAGCTTCTGGAGGACTTGAGAAGAGTCTAGATATTTGACTCTTTCTAATTAGCCCCAGGTTACTACAATGACCTACCTAAAGGTCAACCCCAGACCAGCTTTCATCAGTAACCTGGCCTGCAAATTTCTTTTCTCAGTTTTGCTGGGGGCCCTTAGGTCAAAATGCTTAACCACAGGCCATGTCTCTCTTTTTAATTAACTGAAAATGATGACATGTGTCATCAGAACAACCCCTGGAGGGGCATTTCCTTAATGTGATCATGTCTGAACCTAGAGGCATGTGTCTGGCAAGGACAGCTTTGTTAGCTGTAGCTGTGCCTGTTACCAAGTTAACGGGGGCAAGCTGAGTTTATTACCGATAATGAGCCCACTCAACTAGTGATTCCCACTGGAAGGCCTTTCCAGAATCACAATGGATTAGACAGACCAGATGCTTTAATATGCTTGATGATTTATGACATAGTCCACACTGTGGTTACTGTTTTTTTTCCCTTCAAAATAGTAAGTAGTGTTGAGTGCTGGCATCAAATTTTATCATTTCGATATAGGTCGCTTTCCTTTTTTTTTTGGTATCTTTTTTTTAAATTTAATTTTTATTTTATATTGGGGTACAGTTGATTTACAATGTTGTGTTAGTTTCAGGTGTACAGCAAAGTGGTTTAGTTTTACGTATATTTACATATATCTTCTTTTTCAGATTCTTTTCCCATATAGGTTATTACAGAATACTGAGCAGAGTTCCCTGTGCTATACAGTAGGTCCTTGTTGATTATCTATTTTATATATATTACTGTATATATGTTAATCCCAAACTCTTGATTTATCCCTGCTCCCCACCTTTTCCCTTTGGTAACCATAAGTTTGTTTTCAAACTCTGTGAGTCTGTTTCTGTTTTGTAAATAAGTTCGCTTGTATCATCTTTTTAGATTGCACGTATAAGTGATATTATATGACATTTGTCTTTCTCTCTCTGGCTTACTTCACTTAGTATGATAATCTCTAGGTCCATCCATGTTTCTGCAAATGGCATTATTTCATTCTTCTTTATGGCTGAGTACTATTACATTGTATATATGTACCTCATCTTCTTTTATTTTTTTAAATTTTTATTTATTTATTTATGGCTGTGTTGGGTCTTCGTTTCTGTGCGTGGGCTTCCTCTAGTTGCAGCGAGCAGGGGCCACTCTTCATCGTGGTGCAGGGCCTTTCACTGTTGTGGCCTCTCTTGTTGTGGAGCACAAGCTCCAGACACGCAGGCTCAGTATTTGTGGCTCACAGGCCTAGTTGCTCCGCGGCATGTGGGATCTTCCCAGACCAGGGCTCGAACCCATGTCCCCTGAATTGGCAGGCAGATTCTCAACCACTGCGCCACCAGGGAAGCCCCCACATCTTCTTTACCCATTCATCTGTTGATTGACATTTAGGTTGATTCCATGTCTTGGCTATTGTAAATAGTGCTGCAGTGAACACTGGGGAGCATATATCTTTTCGAATCATGGTTTTTCTCCAGATTTATGCCCAGGAGTGGGATGACTGGATCATATGGTAGTTCTATTTTTAGTTTTTTTTAAGGAACCCACATACTGTTCTCCACAGTGGTTGTACCAATTTACATTCCCACCAACAGTGCAAGAGGGTTCTCTTTTCTCCACATCCTCTCCAGCATTTATTGTTTGTAGACTTTTTGATGATGGCCATTCTGACTGGTGCGAGGTGATGCCTCATTGAAGTTTTAATTTGAATTTCTCTAATAATTAGCGATGTTGAACATCTTCTCATGTGATCTCTGGCCATTTGTATGTCTTCTTTGGAGAAATGTCTATTTAGATCTGTCAATTTTTTGATTAGGTTTTTTTTTTTTTTTTTGGATATTGAGCTGCATGAGATCTTTGTATATTTTGGAGATTAATGCCTTATCATTTGCAAACATTTTCTCCCATTCTGAGGGTTGTCTTTTCGTTTTCTTTATGATTTCCTTTGCTGTGCAAAAGCTTTTAAGTTTCATTAGGTCCCACTTGTTTATTTTTGTTTTTATTTCCATTACTCTAGGAGGTGGATCAAAAAAGATCTTGCTGCAATTTATGTCAAAGAGTGTTCTGCCTATGTTTTCTGCTAAGAGTTTTATAGTATCCAGTCTTATATTTAGGTCTTTAATCCATTTTGAGTTTATTTTTCTGTATGGTGTTAGAGAATGTTCTAATTTCATTCTTTTACATGTAGTTGTCCAGTTTTCCCAGCACCATTTATTGAAGAGACTGTCTTTTCTCCATTGTACGCTCTTGCCTCCTTCATCATAGATTAATTGACCATAGGTGCATGGATTTATTTCTGAGCTTTCTATCCTGTTCCACTGACCTATATTTCTGTTTGTGTTTTAATTACTGTGGCTATGAAGTATAGTCTGAAGTCAGGGAGCCTGATTCCTCCAGTATCGTTTTCTTTCTCAGGATTACTTTGGCTATTCGGGGTCTTTTGTATTTCCATACAAATTTAAAATTTTTTTGTTCTAGTTCTGTGAAAAATGCCATTGGTAATTTGATAAGGATCACACTGAATCTGTAGATTGCCTTGGGTAGTATAGTCATTTCGACAATATTGATTCTTCCAATCCAAGAACATGCTATATCTTTCCATCTGTTTGTGTCATCTTCGATTTCTTTCATCAGCATCTTACAGGTTTCAGAGTATAGGTCTTTTGTCTCCTTAGGCAGGTTTATTCCTAGTTATTTTATTCTTTTTGATACGATGGTGAATGGGATTGTTCCCTTAATTTCTCTTTGTGATCTTTCGTTGTTAGTGTATAGGAGTGCAAGGGATTTCTGTGTATTAATTTTTGAAAAAAATATTTATTTATTTGGCTGCTCTGGGTGTTAATTGTGGCACACAGGATCTTCATTGCCATGTGCAGGATCTTTAGTTGCAGCATGTGGGATCTAGTTCCCTGACCAGGGATTGAACCTGGGCCCCCTGCATTGGGAGTATGGAGTCTTAACCACTGAACCACCAGGGAAGTCTCTCTGTGTATTAATTTTGTATCCTGCAACTTTACCAAATTCATTGATTAGCTCTAGTAGTTTTCTGGTGGCCTCTTTAGGATTTTCTATGTATAGTATCATGTCATCTGCAAACAGTGACAGTCTTCCTTCTTTTCCAATTTGGATTCCTTTTATTTCTTTTTCTTCTCTGATTGCCATTGCTAGGACTTCTAAAACATGTTGAATAAAAGTGGTGAGAGTAGACATCCTTGTCTTGTTCCTGATCTTAGAGGAAATGCTTTTAGCTGTTCACTGTTGAGTTTAGCAGGGGTTTGTCAAATATGGCCTTTATCATGTTGAGGTAGATTCCATCTATGCCCACTTTCTGGAGAGTTTTTATCACAAATCGGTGTTGAATTTTGTCAAAACCTTTTTCTGCATCTACTGAGATGATCATATGATTTTTATTCTTCAATTTGTTAACATGGTGTATCACAGACTGATTTGCAGATACTGAAAAATCCTTCCATACCTGGGATAAATCCCACTTGATCATGGTGTATGATCCTTTTAATGTATTGTCAGATTTGATCTGCTAGTATTTTGTTGAGGATTTTTGCGTCTATTTTCATCAGTGATATTGGCCTGCAATTTTCTTTTTCTGTGGTATCTTTGTCTGGTTTTGGTATCAGGGTGATGGTGGTTTCATAGGATGAGTTTGGTAGTGTTCCTACCTCTGCAATTTTTTGGAATAGTTTCATAAGGATAGGTGTGAACTCTCCTCTAAATGTTTGATAGCATTCCCTTGTAAGCTATCTGGTCTTGGACTTTTGTTTCTTGGAAGTTTTTAAATCATGGTTTCAATATCAGTACTTGTGATTGGTCTGTTCATATTTTCTATTTCTTCCTGGTTCAGCCTTAGAAGATTGCACCTTTCTAAGAATTTGTCCACTTCTTCTAGGTTGTCCATTTTATTGGCATACAGTTGCTTGTAGTTGTCTCTTATGATTCTTTGTATTTCTGTGGTGTCCACTGTAACTTTTCCTTTTTCATTTCTAATTTTATTGATTTGAGCCCTTTCCCTTTTTTCTTGATGAGTCTGGCTAAAGGTTTATCAATTTGTTTATCTTTTCAAAGACCCAGCTTTTAGTTTCATTGATCTTTTCTATTTTTTTTTTTCTGTGTCTCTATTTCATTTATTTCTGCTCTGACTTTAGCCTCCATGTGTTTGTATTTTTTAGTTTTTCTTGTAGTTGATTTCTAATCTCACAGCATTGTGGTCAGAAAAGATGCTTGATATTTTCAATTTTCTTCAATTTACTGAAGTTCACTTTGTGGCCCAGCATATGATCTATGCTGGAGAATGTTCCATGTGCACATGAGAAGAATGTATATTCTGCTGCTTTTGGATCAAATGTTCTATAAATATCAATTAAGTTCATCTGGTCTAATGTGTCATTTAAGGCCTGTGTTTCCTTATTGATTTTCTGTATGGATGATCTGTCCCTTGATGTAAGTAAGGCGCTAAAGTCCCCCACTACTCTGTTACTGTTGATTTCTCTTTTTTTGGCTGTTAGAATTTGCCTTATATATTGAGGTGCTCCTATGTTGGGTGCATATATATTTACGACTGTTATATCTTCCTCTTGGATTGATCCCTTGATCCTAATGTAGTGTCCTTCTTTGTCTCTTGTAACAGTTTTTATTTTAAAGACTATTTTATCTGATATGAGTATTGCTACTCCAGCTTTCTTTTGATTTCCTTTTGCATGGAATATCTTTTTCCATCCGCTCACTTGCAGTCTGTATGTATCCCTAGATCTGAATTGGGTCTCTTGTAGACAGCATATATATGGGTCTTGTTTTCGTATCCATTCAGCTAGTCTATGTCTTTTGGTTGGAGCATTTCATCCATTTACATTTAAGGTAATTATTTATATGTACATTCTTATTGCTATCCTGTTAATTGTTTTGAATTGCTTTTGTAGGTCTTTTTTCTTCCCTTCCCCTTTTGTACTCTTCTCTTGTGATTTGATGACTATCTTTAGAGTTGAGTTTGGATTACTTTTTCTTTTGTGTGTGTGTATCTATTGTAGATTTTTGGTTTGTGGTTACCATGAGGTTTTGATATAGCAGTCTCTATATATACAAGATTGTTTTAACTTGCTGGTCTCTTAATTTCAAATGCATTTCCAATATCTTGCATTTGCACTCCCTTTTTCTCATGATTGTTGGTTTTGATATCATATTTGTGTAGGGATGATTTCCTACCTTTACTGTATGTTTGCCTTTACTGGTAAGCTTTTTCGTTTGCAATTTTCTTGTTTCTAGCTGTGGCCTTTTATTTTCCACCTAGAGAAATTTCTTTAGCATTTATTGTAATGCTGGTTTGGTGGTGCTGAATTCTCTTAACTTTTATTGTCTGTAAAGCTTTTGATTTCTCTGTCGAATCTGCATGAGACCCTTGTTGGGTAGAGTATTCTTGGTTGTAGCTTTTTCCCTTTCATCACTGTAAATACGTCCTGCCACTCCCTTCTAGCTTGCAGAGTTTCTGCTGAAAAATCAGCCGATAACCATATGGGGATTCCCTTGTATGATATTTGTTGCTTTTCCCTTTTTGCTTTTAATATTTCTCTTCATCTTTCTTTTTTTAAATTTTTTGGCTGCATTGGGTCTTCCTTGCTGCGTGCAGGCTCTCTCTAGTTGCAGCGAGTGAGGGCTACTCTTAGAGGCAGTGTGTGGGCCTCTCATTGTGGTGGCCCCCTTGTTGCAGAGCATGGGTTCTAGGCGTGTGGGCTTCAGTAGTTGTGGCGTGTGGGCACAGTGGTTGCGGCGCACGGGCCTAGCCACTCCACAGCATGCGGGATCTTCCCAGAACAGGGATCGAACCTGTGTCCCCTGCATTGGCAGGCAGATTCTTAACCACTGCGCCACCAGGGAAGTCCCCTCTTCGTCTTTAATTTTTGTCAATTTAGTTAAAATATGTCTTGGTGTGTTTCTCCTTGGGTTTATCCTGGATGGGACTCTGCACTTCCTGGATGTGAGTGTTTCCTTTCCCATGTTATGGAATTTTTTGGCTATTATCTCTTCAAGTGTTTTCTCAGGCCCTTTCTTTCTCTCTTCTTCTTCTGGGACCCCTATAATGTGAATATTGGTGCATTTAATGTTGTCCCAGAGGTCTCTTAGACTCTCCTCATTTCTTTTCATTCTTTATTCTGTTCAACAGCAGTGATTTCCACCAATCTGTCTCCAGCTCAGTTTTTTGTTCTTCTGCCTCACTTATTCCGCTACTGAGTCCTTCTACTGTATTCTTTATTTCAGTTATTGTATTGCTCATCTTCGTTTGTTTGTTCGTTAAATCTTCTAGCTCTTTGTTAAACATTTCTTATATCTTCCTGGTCTGGGCCTCCATGCTTTTTCTGAGACCTTGGATCATCTTTACTTTCATTATTCTGAATTCTTTTTCAAGCGGATTGCCTATCTCCACCTCACTTAGTTGTTCTTCTGGGGTTTTATCTTGTTCCTTAGTCTGAAACATATTTTTCTCCCATCTCATTTTGTCTAAATTTCTGTGTTGTGGTCTCTGTTTCTCAGGCTCCAGGTTTGTAGTTCCTCTTGCTTCTGGTGTTTACCCCCTGGGGGGTGAGGTCCAGGGGCTTGTGCAGGCTTCCTGGTGGGAGGGACTGGTGCCTGCCCTCTTGTGGGTGGAGCTGGGTCTTATCTCTCTGGTGGTCAGGGTCGTGTCAAGAGGTGTGTTTAGAGGAGGCTGTACACTCAGGATGACTTTAGGCAGCCTGTCTGATGATGGATGGGGCTGTGCTCTCACCCTGTTGGTTGTTTGGCCTGAGGTGTCCCAGCACTGGAGCCTGCAGGCTGTTGGGTGGGGCCAGGCCTTGGTGCCAAAATGGTGACCTCCAGCAGAGCTCACACTGATGAATATTCCATGGGGCCTCTGCCAGCAGTGTCCTTGTCCCCATGTCCCCACAGTGAGCCAGAGCTGACCCCCATCTCCCCAGGGGACCTTCCAAGAACTGCAGGTGGGTTTTAGCCAGGCTCCTATGGAGTCACTGCTTTGCCCTGGGTCCCAGTGCATGTGAAATCTTGTGTGTGCCTTCCAAGAGTGAAGTCTCTGTGAAGCTCCTGCACTCAAGCCTCACTGGCCTTCAAAGCCAAATGTTCTGGGGGCTCCTCCTCCTGATGACAGACCCTCAGGCTGGGGAGCCTGACGTGGAGCTCAGAACTCTCACCCCTATGGGAGAACCTCTGCGATATAATTATTTTCCAGTTTGTGGGTTGCCTATCTGGCAGGTATGGGATTTGATTATATCGTGAAAGCATGCCTCCTACCATATCATTGGATGTAGAATATCTTTAGATGTAGAATCGTTGGATGTAGAGTATCTTGTTTGGTAGGTTCCAGTCTGTTTTGTTGACGGTTGTTCAGCAGTTAGTTGTGATTTTAGTGTTTTCATGAGAGGAGTTGAGCCCAAGTCCTTCTACTCTGCCATCTTGTCTCCACCCTCCTCCAACACTCTCCATTTAACAACTCGAAGTCAGTGGTTCTCAACCTTAGCTGCACAAAGGAATCACGTGGAGAGGTTTTCAATATCCCAGTGTTCACACCCAGCTACACTCAGGCCCAATAAGGACTCTCTGTTACTGGAATCCAGGCATCAGTATATTTAAACCACACAAACAGATAAAATGTGCAGCTAAATTTGAGAATCACTGCTTCAGGGGATCAGAAAACGTATTAGCAATTTGTTTAAGAGCAACAAACAAACAAAACTTCCCTGAGATTGTTTTTAAAGAGATACTGATTATGATGGGCTATTGTTTATCTGCTCCTCTCAGCACGCTGCTTGAATGATCTGGCTTTTTTATTTCCTGACTACATTTCCTTCACGTAATACCTCATTAGAATGCTATTCTTTGAGCTTTATGCTCCTGAGTTTCCAAAAACAACCACCTCTGGGCAAAACATCATTGGGATCACTTGGTGGAAATCAGGATAATCAAAACATATCGTTATTAAAGCTGCTTGTGAAGCAGCAACTATGCTTTTTCACCAAAGGAAAAGCTCGTGAAAGTTCATCTTGCTAATCAAATATTCAAACAAACCTGGAACTTCTAAGCGACAATTGAGGAGAAATAATTTAGGCTGAGATATAATACACTGAGAAGAGAGAAGACAGTTGGGGAAGTCAACCGTTGAAAGCCGCGTGGTAGAAGACTTCCAGCATATATCCATGTGTGACAATGCCGCTTTGACTTAGATCCTGTTGTTATAGACATAGGAGACTGAATCACTTGCATCTTTTAAAAACCAAATCTTCAAAAAAATATTTTTGGTCAAAATGTTACTTATTTTAAAGATGGATTTTTTCTACAAAAAATCATAGATCTGAGGTAATTGACTGCTCTGTGCCAGGTTCAATATTAGGTGGTTCGTATTCATTACTTCATTTAATGAATGAATCTATGAGGTAGGTGATATTATCCCATTTTATAGGTGAGGAAACTGAGGTGCAGAACTTTTAGGTAACTTGCTCAGTGTTATAGGTCTAGTAGGTAAACCAAAAAGATATGAATTTATGCCTGCCAGAAAAGAAAACCAAAGTAACTCCATGGCCAATACTATAGAGTTCTCAGAAAGACAACTAGCCACTAAGAAAAAGACAGTTCTTTTTTAAAAAGGGCCTGTGTCCTGGGGATGAACCAAAGGGAGATGAATGTCAATGGAAAGAAGATTTTCATAAATTCAAATAGTGATGTGTGGGCACCAAAAGAATGATTTATATTAAAATAGTCACAAAAGAAACACGGGGTTTGCCTAATTTTCCAGAGAATAAGTAACTGTAGTCACCCTCCAAGAACTGATTCCTGAACAATATCAGTGCAGAAAAGTCCATTTAAAAGTCCAACAAAATTTAACAAGGGAGAGGCATGATTATAAACTACTCTAAGCATCACATAAAACTCCTGAGGTGCTAGGAAATAATCTTTTAGTATTTCTACTTTATTTTTTTTTAAAAAAGCTTGAAGTAGGGGTTTCTAACTTCATTCCAATGATAATGTTCTGAAATTTGAAGGAAGATAATGTAAAGATTTTAAGCCATTTCTCTTTATTACTCTGCTATCATTTCCTTTACTGATTTTGCTTTTTACTCAACTATCATTCTTTTCTCTTTCTTCTATTTGAGCTCACCTAACTAACCATGATCTCCTTTATGATATATGACTGCCTCTATTTTCTTTCAAAAACGCACGTGAGAAAAAAAGCATTTTAAAAGCATTTTACTTTGAAAGGAGTTGTTATGAATGAACATGTTAAACATTTGCAAATTAAGCCAATAAATTGGGCACCCCACTCTTGGATGGTAGCCTGTATCTCAATCCATGTGATCATGTGGCTTAAACTAAAACACAGTTTTACCTGACAAATTACATTGTGAAATAAAAATGTATCCTTTATTAAAACAACTAAATTTGAATAATACAACAGAACGTAACAGTGACAAACTCAAGTTTTATTGAAATCCTACTCTATGCATGGACTTGAGTTTAGATAATCCCTGAAATTTAAAGATAAGCTAAATATTTTGGCGAATATTGAATGATGATGATCATTAAACAAGGAAGAATGTCATAAATACTAATTCTGCATAGTAACAATGGTCATCACTGTTGAACATTTATTATGAGTCAGGCAATATCTAACTGTTGTCTCTAATGCTTCCAACCAGTGATTGCTATAGTTTTTTATTGATTGTTTCTATCTGTAAAATGTTTGTGAGCATGCATCCCCTATATGTGCTAATCTGTAGAGTAACTATATATTTGTACAACTGTGATACTATATTTATTATAAAATATATTCAAATGTTGAGATTAGAAATGATGAGAAAATATAAAGAAAAAGCATCCAGTACTTCATAGATCATCTTTAGCATTTCCTGGGAGAAAGCTCTCACACTGGAGAATACAGCTAACTATGCTGTGTGGCAGAGACCACTGGTAGTCTCCAAATATTCAATATCCTCTCCTTCCATAGTGATTGGATCCCCAATTTTTACCTGGGCCCAAGTCAGCTCAGAATAAAGATTACATGTTTCGTCTTCCATTGCAGGTAGGTATCCTTTGTGCCTAAGTTCTAACCCTTGGGATACACTTCCTAGAGGTGTTTTGAAAGGGAGGAACCGTGCATACCTCTCTGTAATTCTTCTCACCTGCTTCTTGGTAGGTCATCATGGTGCCTATGTGCACAAAGGTGATGTGCAAGGGTGGTAGAGCAAGGAGATAAGGTGCTTTAGTCTACATAAGACCCTGCAGAGCAGAATAGACATTTCAGTTCTGGACAACTCACTCATGGACTGTTATATGTGAGAAATACATTTCTGTCTTGCAAAAGCACTGTTATTTTGGTCTCTGTTAAATGTAAATGAAAATATATATTAAATAACACACCATGAAAGACAGTTACTACTCTCTACTTGAGGGAAAAGATGAGGCAAAAGTATCAGAAAAGTTAATTTTCCAAGGTTAGCCGGCTAGTATATGGTAGGATCAAAAGAGCCCAGAGTTCATCCTCTTTCCACTAAAGCAGGCAACCTTCTGTGAGTAAAATACTATAAAATCAAGGAGGAAGGAGACATTAATTGTGCCTAGAGGGACTGATGAGGGCTTGCTGATAGAGGTGGCAATTTAATGGGATCTTAATATATGGGTATGGAGGAAAACGGCTTTCTGAGTGAACAATGGCAGGGAGATAAGGAAGTATAGCAAAGGCTCAAGAAAACCTTGTCCCTCGTTGTTGTTAAATGATCGCTATTGCTTTTTGGCTTTATTTATTCAACATATATTTCAGAGTACCAACCACATAGCAGGCACAGACAGGATCCAAGAGGTAGAGTAGTGAAAAAAGATGTCTGCAAATTCCCAAATATATGGCTAGATGATACTAATGGACCAGATAAAGTCCAAAACTCATATCAAGCAAGCAAGGTCTTCATAATCAGACTCAGCCCTACCTTTCCAGCCTCATGTTATACTACTGCTCTATGCTTCAGCCACACAGAACTCAGGACATATGAGTTTCCAGGGGTCTGATCATTGCCCAAACAGTTCCCTGTCCCTGAAATGTTTTTCCGTACTTTGCCTGGATACGTCTTACTTATTCTTCAAGAGCCGGCTAACATTCTGCCTTTCTCTGACTTCCTGCAATGGGATGGTTCCTTACAGCATATTCCTTTAAAGCAGTTTCTACACATCTCCATTCATTCATTTATTCAGCCAGCCAGTCCAGCAAAAATGTTCCAGGTTATAAAGGTACAATGGTGGGAAAGATGAAGCAATTTTTCTCTGTGCTTATGATGTTTATACTCTAGGAAGAAGTATCAGCCATTAAAGAAACAGTTATAAGGTAGTGTGATAAATTCTATGAAGGGAAATCAGCGTCTGAAGTGAAAGCATGCAACAGGGAGTACTACGCCTAACCTTAGCTTCCCAGAAGGAGCATTATCTAAGCTGAATCCTTTTGGATGAGTAAGAGTGAGCCAGGCTATCACTCTGCATTATCTGCTAGATTCCACTAGACTATGAGAGTCAATGCTTTTTAAAAGCATCCCACATGATTAAACAACAACACCACCAGGATTAAATGCTGGCTCAGATTAATTCTGTGTTACATTGTACTTTAGTGAGTCCCTATAGCTTTATTTCATTTTTCCTGTGTGCAGTATTTCCTACCCTACCCTTCACCCCTTCTTCAGTCTAGCATCCAGAAGCTTCTTTGGGTGTCCACTAGCATCTCTCAAATTTTAGTGTGCATAAGAATCACCTGGGGTGCTTGTAAAAACATAGATTCCTTGGCCCTACCCTCAGAGATTGTGATTCTTTAGGTCTCTGGTGGAGCTGGAGATTCAGAAATTCTAGTAATCTGCCTGGTAAAATCTGCTGCTACCAGTTCAGAGACTGCATCTTGAGTAGCAATGTTGTAGAGAAACTATATAAATCCTTCCCAGGATTATTTACCCTTGTTCTTAACCTGCTCTGCCAGGCTGAGCTCCTTAGAGCAACAGTGGCTTCTTTGCCTAGGTATATGGGGCACGTGCCTTCAAAGGAGCCATTACAGAAAGAAGGGCCTGTGTGCGACTCTCATCCATCAATCACATTCTTCACTTGGACAACTGTTATATTTTCTCACTGCTTCCCAGCTTAGGTCCAATACGACAAGCCTATGTACAGGCTTCCCAGCAGATGAGGAGTGATGAGTAGAGTAGGCAGCAAAGTGCCCTCTATAAGGGAACCACAGGGAAAAAAGATTGAGGTAGGTTTGTGAATGAATAAGTAGATCAGGTCTTCTACTGGAATAATTAAAAGAATTATTCCAGTCTAAATAGGAGTTTTATAATTTCACGGAAAGAAAATGATGGGAGAATCAGTGAACTTTTAAGAAGGCTTTTAGTAATTGCTTGCATTTGCTTCCGTGTGTGTCATGTATAAGAGCCTTTAAATTTGACAAACACTTAAGGGCCATGAGGACAGGGACCATGTCTTCCACATGAACATACCCAACAATTTCCTAGGACAGGGATGACTATTTAGAAGATTTGAAAATATTTAATTCTAAGAAGGAAATGAAACCAACTCACAAAAGTTGGGAGGGTAATTTTATCATTAATTAGGTAATATATATAAAACACCTAGAATAAAGTGGTCCTTCAATAAATATTAGCTCCCTTCCCCTTCTATTTCTCTCTTATGATTACCTAGGACAGCTCTGTCCAATAGAACTTCCTGGAATGATGAACATATTCTATATCTGCATTGTTGGATGTGGCACCCACTAACCATCCTGGCTACTGGGCACTTCAAATGTGGCTAGTACAACTGAGGAACTGAATTTTAAATTTTATATTATTTTAATTAAATTTAAATAACCACATGAGGCTTGAAGCTACTGCCTTGGAGAGCACAGGTCTAAAAGCTTATACAACATGCTAGTTGGCCACTACATGTGTCTATTTGCTGAACTGAACTGATCCTTTTTCCTACAGCTATGCATATATTTAAGGTGAACGAGTGAAAAGGACAGCTGCCCCAGGGGCAGACCAAAAGGTGTGGTGAAAGGACAAAGACAGCAGGATCCAAACCGAAAAAAGAAGCTTCTGCCATATTGACCAAGCTTCTCAAAATTTAATATGCATACTAATTACTGGGGTTCTTCTTAAGAACACAGATTCTGATTTAGTAGGCCTTGAGTGAGAACTTAGATTCTATGCTCACAAGCTTCCAGGTAACAATGATGCTGCTAGTCAATGGGCCACATTTTAAGAAGTAAAGATCTAGATGTAGGGCAGCCCACGAACCTACATAACTGCTATTGGCCCTACCACTGAACTAGCTATGACTTCCGCATTCTTGTCTCAACAGTTCAAGATGATTAAGTCAAAGGCATGCTCTGTTTTATCAAAGGCACCCCCCAATCTTATGATGAACATTTATTAAGCATCTTCTACATACTGGGAAGAATATTTATAATAACCCCTGAAAGGCAAATATTATTACTCTTGTTTTACAAATAATAAAACAGAGGCTGAGATGGATAATTTGACTTAACCTGACTTGCTGACTTAACTCAGGCAAGTACTAACTGGCAGAGGTGGGCTCAGAACCCAGTTGCTCCTGAATTCAAAGGCTAGTCTCTCTCATTAGACTCTTGTTACACAATGTGTGATGCACAACTGAGCAGCAGCTTCACCTGGAAACTTATTAGAAATGCATACTGTCAGCAGTCTTCCTATACCTACTAAATCAGAATCTTCATTTACGATCTCCAGGTGATTCTTATGTACATTAATATTTGAGAAATACTAAAAGATGTTCCACTTTTTGCCTTTTAGAGCAAAGTAACAAATGGAAAGGGATCTGCTGACTGTGGCAGTTGAGAAATGGATTTAGGTTGGCTAGGTTTGACTGTGGAACAAATATTGATAGCACTGCCTCTATTGCTAAATTCCTATTGCCTCATGGGCATAGTTAAGCCAATATTAAGCTGTTTTCTGGCGTGTAAGCATATTTCATTTCTGGATAATACTACAAATCCAACAGATAAAAATATCAACAACATAGTTTTAACAGTGTTCACGGGAAACACCACCAAAAGAAATAAACTTGTTTGCTGAAAAATAAATGTACTAAAATCAGCAAATTCTTCGAAACTATCTCCATTATTAATCACTGCCAGAACGGTTCAAAGAAACAAACAATTCTGCTTTCTCTCCCTTCATGGATAATTCTGGAAAACCATCCAATTAAAAGTGAATAGTAGCCTAAATCACAAGGCTCTGTTTTTGTACAAAGTGACTCAAAGAAATTAATGCCTAACTCTCCAGCTCTATGACCAAGTGCTTGGTCATCCCATTTCTGCAATACGGCAACTTCCTCCTCAGAGAGTTCTTATTCTCAGCTTCTTGCCGCTGGGATCAATCAGAAATGCATTTTAAATCTTCTTTAACAACACCTCTTGGTCTCAAGCTCATTCTTTGGCTCCCAAATGAAACTCACTGCTAATCTGATTGTTCCTCTGTGTCCCTGAATCCACACTATCTTTTAGTTTCTCTCATCCCCAACTTTTCTCACCAATCTTTCACTCACACTGTCAGCCTTTCCTAGGGTCGTTTTATCCCCTTTAAATCACTCTCTTGTCCTCCGCCCCAGAATCACAGTTCTATTTTCATCCAGTGACCTTTCACATTTAAAGCTCTCCATAAAAATCTCACTGATAATATTGTAAGAATATTATGGTGGCTTTCAAATTGCTTTTACATAAATGATCTTGGCAGTCAAATACAATGGGTGTTACTACTAAGGACTCTCAACATTTTTGTAACCTAACTCTTCCTTCTTCTTTTCTCTCATCTACTCTCCTCTCTTTTCTCTCTCTCTCACTTTCTTGGGAGGTTTTCAAAGACACAATCCTGGAATTTCTGGAACAAAGTTCCTTGTCTCCACTGTTATTTCTACCTCTGGAAATAAAGTGGCAGACAACAAAATGTCTCACAGGAAAGCAAAATCATTATACTGCTAATACTAGCTAGATGTTCCTTTTATTTTCAATATTTTCCCTTAGACATCCTTGATAATGTAGACAGTCACTCTCCATACCAGTTGAATCAGTTCCCCTTGGCACTTTGTTTATTTCTACCAATATTTTTAAAGTGTAAGATTCCTTCTTTTGTACCTATTTTTTCTTACAATGGGACATATACAGATTCTTAGCCCTTTTATTTAAGGCTTTGGTGGGGTAAATTAGTTTCTTGTTTAGAAAATATTCACTCCATCCTCCACCTTGAATTTGGCAATATGACTTACTTTGGTCACTGGGGTGTTAGTAGATAGGATCAGAGGCTGTAACTCAACTTGTGTCTTGGGCTTGTATATTCTTGCCTCCTTTATTGAAAATAAGGTCACCATATGTGCGTGGGTTTACGTCTGGGCTTTCTATACTGTTCCATTGATCTGTATTTCAGTTTTTGTTCCAGTACCATACTGTCTTGATTACTACAGGTTTGTAGTATAGTCTGAAGTCTGGAAGTTTGATTCCTCCAGCTCCATTTTTCTTTCTCAAGATTGTTTTGGCCATTCGGGGTCTTTTGTGTTTCCATACACATTCTGAAATTTTTTGTTCTAGTTCTGTGAACTAGAACATTGCCATTGGTAGTTTGATAGGGATTGCATTGAATCTGTAGATTTTCACAATGTTGATTCTACCAATCCAAGAACATGGTATATCTCTCCATCTGTTTGTATCATCTTTAATTTCTTTCATCAGTATCTTATAGTTTTCTGCATACAGGTCTTTTGTCTCCTTAGGTAGGTTTATGTCTAGGTATTTTATTCTTTTTCCTGCAATGGTGAATGGGAGTGTTTCTTTAATTACTCTTTCAGATTTTTCATCATTAGTGTATAGGAATGTAAGAGATTACTGTGCACTAATTTTGTGCCCTGCTACTTTACCAAATTCATTGATTAGCTCTAGTAGTTTTCTGGTAGCATCCTTAGGATTATCTATGTTTAGTATCATGTCACCTGCAAACAGTGACAGCTTTACTTCTTCTTTTCCGATTTGGATTCCTTTTATTTCTTTTTCTTCTCTGATTGCTGTGGCTAAAACTTCCAAAACTATGTTGAATAACAGTGGTGAGAGTGGACAACCTTGTCTTGTTCCTGATCTTAGAGGAAATGCTTTCAGTTTTTCACCATTGAGAATGATGTTGGCTGTGGGTTTGTCATATATGGCCTTTATTATGTTGAGGTAAGTCCTCTCTATGCCTACTTTCTGGAGGGTTTTTTCAAAAATGGGTGTTGAATTTTGTTGAAAGCTTTTTCTCCATCTATTGAGATGAGCATATGGTTTTTCTCCTTCAATTTGTTAATATGGTGTATCACATTGATTGATTTGCGTATATTGAAGAATCCTTGCATTCCTGGGATAAACCCCACTTGATCATGGTGTATGACCCTTTAATGTACGGTTGGATTCTGTTTGCTAGTATTTTGTTGAGGATTTCTGCACCTATGTTCATCACTGATATTGGCCTGTAGTTTTCTTTTTTGTGACATCTTTGGATTTGGTATCAGGGTGATGGTGGCCTCATTAGGAGTATTCCTGAGTTAGGGAGTATTCCTCTCTCTGCTATATTTTGGAAGAGTTTGAGGATAGATGTTATCTCTTCTCTAAATGTTTGATAGAATTCGCCTGTGAAGCCATCTGGTTCTTGGCTTTTGTTTGTTGGAAGATTTTTAAGCACAGTTTCAATTCTAGTGCTTGTGATTGGTCTGCTTATATTTTCTATTTCTTCCTGGTTCAGTCTTGGAAGGTTGTGCTTTTCTAAGAATTTGTCCATTTCGTCCAGGTTGTCCATTTTATTGACATATAGTTGCTTGTAGTAATCTCTCATAATCCTTTGTATTTTTGCAGTGTCAGTTGTTACTTCTCTTGTTTCATTTCTAATTCTATTGATTTGAATTTTCTTCCTTTTTTTCTTCATGAAACTGGTTAACGGTTTATCAATTTTGTTTATCTCTTCAAAGAACGAGCTTTTACTTCTACTGATCTTTTCTATTGTTTCCTTCATTTCTTTTTCATTTATTTCTGGTCTGATCTTTATGATTTCTTTCCTTCTGCTAACTTTGGGGTTCTTTTGTTCTTCGTTCTCTAATTGTTTTAGGTGTAAGATTAGGTTGTTTATTTGAGATGTTTCTCGTTTCTTGAGGTAGGATTGTATTGTTATAAACTTCCCTCTTAGAACTGTTTTTGCTGCATTCCATAGGTTTTGGGTCATCATGTTTTCATTGTCATTTGTTTCTAGGTATTTTTTTATTTCCTCTTTGATTTCGTTAGTGATCTCTTAGCTATTTAGTAGAGTATTGTTGAGCCTCCATGTGTTTATATTTTTTACAGATTTTTTCCCTGTAATTGATATCTAGTCTCATAGCATTGTGGTCAGAAAAGATACCTGATACAATCTCAATTTTCTTAAATTTACCAAGGCTTGATTTGTGACCCAAGACATGATCTATGTTCCCTGAGCACTTGAGAAGAAAGTGTTTTCTGTTGTTTTTGGATGGTATGTCCTATAAATATCAATCAAGCCCATCTTGATTAATGTAACATTTAAGCTTGTGTTTCCTTATTTATTTTCATTTTGGTTGATCTGTCCATTGGTGAAAGTGGGGTGTTAACGTCCCCTACTATGACTGTGTTACTGTCGATTTCCCATTTTATGGCTGTTATAATTTTCCTTATGTATTGAGGTACTCCTATGTTGGGTGCATAAATATTTACAACTGTTACACCTTCTTGGATTGATCCCTTGATCATTATGTAGTGTCCTTCTTTGTCTCTTGTAACAGTCTTTATATTAAAGTCTATTTTGTCTGATATGAGAATTGCTACTCCATCTTTCTTTTGATATTCCATGGAATATCTTTTTCCATCCCCTCACTTTCAGTCTGTATTGTCCCTAGGTTTGAAGTGGGTCTCTTGTAGACAGCATATATACAGGTCTTGTTTTTGTATCCATTCAGCCAATCTATGTCTTTTGGTTGGAGCATTTAATCCATTTACATTAAAGGTAGTTATCAGTATGTATGTTTCTATTACCATTTTCTCAATTGTTTTGGGGTTTTTATTGTAGGTCTTTTCCTTCTCTTGTGTTTCTGGCCTAGAGAAGTTCCTTTAGCATTTGCTGTAAAGCTGGCTTGGTGGTGCTGAATTCTCTTAGCTTTTACTTGTCTGTAAAGGTTTTTAAAACAAAGACTATGACAAGAGACAAAGAAGGACACTACATAATGATCAAGGGATCAATCCAAGAAGAAGATATAACAATTGTAAATATTTATGCACCCAACATAGGAACACCTCAATACATAAGGCAAATATTAACCCATAAAAGGGGAAATTGACAGTAACACAATCATAGCAGGGGACTTTAACACCCCACTTTCACCAATGGACAGATCATCCAAAATGAAAATAAATAAGGAAACAAAAGCTTTAAATGATACATTCAACAAGATGGACTTAACTGATATTTATAGGACATTCCATCCGAAAAAACCAGAATACACTTTCTTCTCAAGTGCTCATGGAACATTCTCCAGGATAGATCATATCTTGGGTCACAAATCAAGCCTTGGTAAATTTAAGAAAATTGTAATTGTATCAAGTATCTTTTCTGACCACAACACTATGAGACTAGATATCAATTAGAGGAAAAAGACTGTAAAAAACACAAACACATGGAGGTTAAACAGTACCCTGCTAAGTAACCAAGAGATCACTAAAGAAATCAAAGAGGAAATCAAAAGATACCTAGAAACAAATGTCAATGAAAACACGACGACCCAAAATCTATGGGATGCAGCAAAAGCAGTTCTAAGAGTGAAGTTTATAGCAATACAATCCTACCTTAAGGACCAGAAATATCTCAAATAAACAACCTAATCTTACACCTAAAGCAATTAGAGAAAGAAGAACAAAAACCCCCCAAAGTTAGCAGAAGGAAAGAAATCATAAAGATCAGATCAGAAATAAATGAAAAAGAAATTAAGGAAATGATAGCAAAGATCAATAAAACTGAAAGCTGGTTCTTTGAGAAGATAAACAAAATTTATAAACCATTAGCCAGGCTTATCCAGAAAAAAAGGGAGAAGACTCAAATCAATAGAATTAGAAATGAAAAAGGAGAAGTAACAACTGACACTGCGGAAATACAAAGGATCATGAGAAATTACTACAAGAAACTATATGCCAATAAAATGGACAACCTGGAAGAAATGGACAAATTCTTAGAAATGTACAATCATCTGAGACTAAATCAGGAAGAAATATAAATTTGAACAGACCAATCACAAGCACTGAAATTGAAACTGTGATTTAAAATCTTCCAACAGGGGGCTTCCCTGGTGGCGCAGTGGTTGAGAGTCCGCCTGCCAATGCAGGAGACATGGGTTCGTGCCCCGGTCTGGGAAGATCCCACATGCTGCGGAGCAGCTGGGCCCGTGAGCCATGGCCACTGAGCCTGCGCGTCTGGAGCCTGTGCTCCGCAACGGGAGAGGCCACAACAGTGAGAGGCCCGCGTACCGCAAAAAAAAAAAAAAAAAAAGTATAATCTTCCAACAAACAGAAATCCAGGAACAGATGGCTTCAGAGAGGACCATATATTTCTAAAACCAAATTTGCTATTTGGCAAAATTAATACATTTACTTGTAATGAAATTATTTTTGGGGAGGACTTTAATGCATAAGTTAAAATTTGTCATTTAGGTAATATTTTAAGGAAAGAAATGTTCTTATGCAACATGACTGAAATGCTCTGGGGAACTCTGAATTTGTTTTTTCATTAAATAGAACTGAAATTATGTGAACTAGAACATGTGACAGAAAAGAGGAAAACAAAGTACAGAACACCAAGGAATGAGAAAATAGACTGCAAAAGGAACAGTGATTTGTTCAAGGTCACCCAGTGAGTCAGGAACAAAAGGGAGGGTTAGGCCTATGTCCAGACACAAAGCACACTGATCTACATTAATGCTTGTGTGCTAAATCTGCCATTTTTCAATACATATTATAGTTATGTTTCTCATACATGGGGGAAGATATTAATATTTAATATTCTCTCAGGGTCTAGCACATGTTACTGCATATGTATTTATTGAATAAAATAATAAATAAATAAACCCCCATTAACTGGAAGTTAATCAAGCATGATTTCCTACACATAACCTTATGAGATCCTCACTAACACCTCTGAGGTAGATATTATAATTCCTATCTTATATATCAATTTACGTCCAGAAGGAGTAAATGAATAGCTCAACAACACACTGCCATGAGAATTGGGACAGTTTCATCATACTTAGCAAACATCTCTAAAGATCCTACCCTTAAGGAAGCTCAAAGAGGGTTTGCATTAAGTACAACAAAGTTGAAGATAATTAAAAAAAATCCCTTTGAAGAACTCAAAATCAGATACAGAATTGATATTTAGGAGAATGAGAGCAATTTGATTAATTTGTTATACATGGCTGATTTTACTAGCTAATCAGTTGGGCTACCAATTGAGCATGTCTATTCAAAATCCTTAGATTCTTATTCATAAATTATTTGTACATGATGGCACCTGGAAGTTAGTCATGAAAACCCTAATAGAAGGCTTTGAATAAATATAGGTCTATCACAAGAAAGCAGTCCTACTTAACACGGTCAAGTCTCTCTGCTCCATGTCTACTTCAAAGCACTGCTCATCTGCTTTAGATGATGCCAATGGGTATAGTAAAGAGATTCATTATATTAAAGACATGGAATCCCTTAATATATATATGGATCCCTGCCTCGAGGGTATTTAAGCTTCTGTGACAACTTGTCATCCACCCAAAGCTACACATTGCTGGGGAGTAAGTAACAAAACTTTGTTCTCAAGCTGAGAGGCAGAAAAGGAGGGAGGGAAGGAGGAAACACAAGCAGCAGAAAGATCAGAGTCAAGTAAGATCTCAAACTCTACAGCCAGGATACCTAGATTCATTCTTGGCTCTGCCTCTTACTGTGCAATTTTGAGAAAGTTACTTAACTTCTTTATGACTCAGTTTCCTCATCTGTAAAATGGAGAAATTAACAGTACCTATCTCATAGGGTTGTTACGAGGATTAAATGAGTTAATATTTGATAAGTGCTTAAAGCAGCGTCAGGCATACAATAATCCTAATATAAACGTTTGAAAAACAAAGAAGGGTAGGAAGAGTGACAGATAGAATAGGGAACACTATGTGTCTTTAATATTTGCTTTGCTTCCTTCCAACAGAGTCGTTTACTTTCCACAGCTGGGGCCACTTGATTCCTACCGGTAAGCTTAACCCCATTTCCAGTCTGACCCCAAATGACTCTTGTTCACAAAGATTTAAGAAGCCCTAGTTCAGTAGTTCAGGTGATTCAGCATTAAAGTCAAGCTCGCTGTTATTCCTGTCCTGACCCTGCGTCCCAGTTTTAATCACTTGTCCCTGTAATCAAGTCCCAACTTGCACTCCACTTCTGGCATTCTGCTCCCCTGTGGCCGAGTCCCGGCTTGCAGAACCTGCTCAGGACCTCCAGTTCCTCTGAGGCAGGTATCTCCCAAAGGGCAGCCTTTAGACTAGACACACTTTGGCACAGAGGGTTTGAACTTTTGAGAATTAGTTGCCTGTAAAATTGTATAAAAATTCAAATTTCTGATTTCTCTTGAGAAACGGAATGATCAGGCAACTCTTGATCCCATTTCCCTTTGGTCCCCACCCACTGGAGCCAAGTGGCAGCTGCTCTCACTTTGGAAGATCACATGCTCTCTATTACGCTCTCTCCCCATGCCTCCTGCTCCAACTATTTCTGTGACTTGCTTGGTCCTTGTAGGCATTTGAGATTGGGGTCTAAGACTGAGAATAGCCAGTACTTACCAAGCACTTTGTACTCATTTAATCAAAGACCAGGGATCTGTTTGTTCTTGTGCATTATGCCTGCAGCCCTTCTCTTTGCTTCAAACCTTCTGTCTGCATGCATCTGTGTCCCATCTTCCTAAATCACTCTCCTCTATCCATCAGCTAGGGCGACTCACAAAGCTTTACGACTTTATGGACCTCCATGAAGTCAACCACTCATACCACTGTGGCCCAGCACCACTTTCCAATCACCCCTGCCCAGCCAGACTGTCGTCAAGAATTTTGGCCATCATAGTGGTTATATTTCAGATACAGAATTTGGGGCTTTACTGATCTGCCTGTGCTTTTTATCTCATGCCCCATGCTTCTATAAAACCATACATCTTATTATATATAGATAGAATTCACCCTCCCAAAATTTTGTTCCAATTCTTGTTAGAAGCCTAGCAAAATCCATTAAATATTTAATGATCACTTATTATGTTCTAGACTCTATCATATAAATTGATTTGAGTATTCCTTTATTAAGAAACCCAGAGAAGTTTGTTCAATCTCTTTTCAGGGAACCACTTAAGAAACTAACATTATTTGATCACAATTGGCTGCGGTTTATTTTTCTCATGATAGGCCCTTGTGCTTTACAAAACAATGAATCAAAGAGGAAAATGTCAGCATGCCTAAGCTGTGAGTTAGC
The DNA here is from genome assembly GCF_039906515.1 of Pseudorca crassidens. Lineage (NCBI taxonomy): Eukaryota > Metazoa > Chordata > Mammalia > Artiodactyla > Delphinidae > Pseudorca > Pseudorca crassidens. The sequence continues at coordinate 62,193,718 of NC_090304.1, forward strand.
AAATATCAAAAGAAAACTCAAAAGAGAACTCATGCTACACATCATTTCACGAGATTATCTGGATTGGGTAAAACGGAATATGTACAAAATTTTAAATTCAGCTGATTGAGTTCTATCGGTTTTTAAAGATAGTCTTAATAAAAATGTTACTTACATAAGGAATCGTGTCCAAAGTATCTGTGTTGACAATTATAGGAGCAGGGCTGGCCTAAAAAAGAGAAATAGAAAAAAGTTTTAAATAACAAGTTGTCTATTCTGAGATAGGATCTGTTAACTTATTTAACCAAGAGCTCCACAGTATTTCTTGAGAACCTGTATAGGCACTATGTCAGGTGTTGTGGGGGGGATAAATGAAGTGGCTCAGAGTCCCCTTCACCCTCCTCCCTTCAAATATATGTTTGCTACATTGACCACATAATGAAATGAAGTAAGCAACAGAACTCAAAGGTGAGGAAGTGAGGATTCGTACAGTGTAAGAGGCAAGGACTTCCAATAAACTTGGCGAGGAGTTAAAAATTTCTTTATGAAACAGTTGTGCTAAAGAATTTTGATTTCTCTCTCATGGAAGCAAAACTAAACCTAAACCAATGTAACTCTTTTCTTTAAACTGGCTTTTGAGAGTATGTTGTATACAAAACAAAATAGAAGGGTTCACTTATTGACATCTTACATATATTTACTTATTTTTCATGCTGTGTCATACCTTTTCTTTGTCGTTTATGCACCTTTGATGATATACTTTAGATATCCTCAGAAAATTAAAAATTAGTCAAAGGTGACAGAAAATCATATTATATATGCTAAAGTTTCTTTAAAAAAATTGTCCAAAATACAGCCATTCCTTTTAAAGTTGAATAGGCATCTGTGTAAAACTGATACAGGAGTGTTACAAGCCAAGTCTTAGAAAATAAGAGATTACAATCTATTTGCATCAACCAATCTGACTTCATGAATATTAAGTAGATCTATCTTTATTTTCTGTTTCTAGAATATTCACAGCAACTTTTCCTTCATGCCCTGAAGGATCTTTAATCTCCTTCCCAAACTGCAGATTTCATTTAGATAGAGGAAATAGTCTCATCATGATTAATCGAGAGCTGTCCTATACGACACGGTAGTTTGCGCAAGTACCCAACTTTGGGACATTTCATTAGCTATGCCCTCTGGAGTTAACAGAGTTAACAGCTTTTTAATGTCAATCTGTGCCTATGGAATCCTAATCTAATGGCAAAACCAATGGCAATCCAGCAGATTTTACAGAACAAAATTCCAGGTTTTAACTAAAATCACTGGTCAGTGAAAACACGACCCTGTTCTACATATCTGCATAGTGGGTCAACTAAATATTTATGGTTTATTTGTTAACTCCTAATATCAAGTACCTTGTGGATAAATAGGGGCTCTGGAGAAAGACAGTTGCCACTGGACCTCACCAAAAAACAGTGTTTGTTAAGAGGCCTGTAGTATAGGGAGAAGAACATGAGGTTTGGAGTCAGAAGACCTGGGCTCAAGTTTGGTTTAGCAACTTCCTGATTATATGATTTGGGGGCTCAGCAACTTCTTGGTAATTTGATCTGGGGTCAAGCCCACTAACTCTCTTTGCCTCATTTTCCTTCTCTGTAGAATGGAAATAGAAATAATCACCTTCTAAAAAGGTTGTCTGAAGAATAAATGAGGTGATATATTTGAATGTGCTTTGTAAACATAAATTTCAGAATCAATGTTAAATGCTATCATTAGTTAATGCCCCTAAAGATGGACTATCATAAGGATAAAATACCATTGGATGGTTTGTGAATTGTTTATGCCCCAGAGATCTCAATACTATGTTAGTGGCACAGTTGCACTAAAAAGAACTGATTAGATCATGAAAATTACCATTTATTAAACACATATTACTTGTCCATTTATAAGAATATATATATGTATATATATCCTAATTTAATCTCCACAAAACCATACTGATGAGGCATTATTGTCACTATCTCTATGTTATAGATGAGAAAACTGAGGCTCAGAGAAAATGACAGCTGAGATTTCACACCAGCCTTTCTGATCCATGTTTTCCACACTGAGTTGTTCTGTGATTCCATTATCTAGGAGTCTCCATCACAAGAGGCCTGCAGTGATTTGAGATCTCTAGCAAGAGCAGCAAGTAAGACCCAGGCAAAGCAAAGACCACCCTGAAGGTAAGAGATGCCACAGGATCTTGCATATTAGATGTTGAAAGCAAACTGGTAATTCCTTAATGGTTTTTGTTGTTGTGGTTTGTTTTTTAGTTTTGATGATGTTTCTTCTGTGCTTTCTAATTGGTTCCCAGGACTCTCAAAAGATTTGTGTCTTGTCTCCTTGACTAGACTTCAAACTTTCTGAGTATCATATGCAATACTTGTATTTCCCCTTATTATCTACTACACTTTGATCAATAAGTATGCATTGATTTGATTTGGGACTTTCAACTCATCTTACTCTTGTTTTCCTTCTATAAATTGCATTAATGTAGTCTGGAAATAAATATTATGCATAGGCCCAGTTCCTATACAATGACATTTATCACTTTGTGTGTTTCTATTGCTATTTTCCATTTCATGTATGTAAATTTGGTCTTTCCAATGAGACTCTCTCAATGACAAGGATTGTATACTTTCCTAGATTTTTTCACAGCATGTGGGTACACAGAAGGAGCTCAGGAAATACGTAGGATTACTGACTAAATGTAGCTATAAAGTATAGTACAAAGGAAAGTAATATCTCACTGAAAGCTTTGGAGAGCATTTCTGAGATAACCTCAAAATATCTTATGTTACCAACAAAACTGTGATGACTTTTCCAATATCCACTATCACCTTCTTTCTTTAACCAGGCACCAACACTTAATTATCCAGTTTTTTGAAATAATAATTAATTATTTCATAAATGCAGGATGTAAAAGCATTTATGCATTTATGCATTGAAATACAATCTATGTAATGTGGAAAGTTCATTGCTCCTTCTTGGTGTTAAAAAGATCCAGAAGCACAGTTAATTCCTACATCTAGAAAAGTCGCTAAAAATGCATGAACAAACGTGTGTGGATTGTGTGAACAAACATACATCACATACATCTGACATTGGCAACTCCCTGATGTGAGTGCCAAGGAGATGCCAGGGTGGGCTATTCTGAATAACACAATATCCCACTACATCAGACTTTCTGAAGATTCCCCATTGCTCTGCTCCAGGACCCCCACAGCCCTCCCCAGACCATTTTCCCAGAAGCTTCCTGGAATCTTTTAGGTACTCAATGGCACATAATAGCAGAGAATAAAAGCCCCAAGTTGTAGTAGCACAGAGTGCAGTAGAGTTCTAGGTATGGCCCATGAATGTGCTTTTCTCTCCAGCTGTTAATGTCAGATTTTTCTCTCGGCTCAGCCTGACTCCTGTTTCTTTTCTCTCTTTTGAGATCATGTGAGTCCATGCCTAGTTTGATCAAGTTTGGTTTCTGAGTCTGAAAACCAGTTCCCCAGTTACTTTGATAATTCCCTCTAAGCTTCATCTCCACACTTCACACTGCCTCGCCATACACACCTTCTCTCTCCATATTGGATATTCTCTTTAAATGAACCCCTAAATCAAATGGATGACTTAGCAGATTCCAGCATCCCCCTTCAATATGCTTATTTCCATTAACTGGAAAGAGATTTCAGTATCAAATACAACCCCCCCCCAAAAAAAACTCTCCTTTAAACCAGAAGCTTAAAGGCTTGTCTTCATGTAAATATAAAGGCTTAAGAAAATTCATCTCTCTTGCACGACCCAGCTATAAGATGTAAATGGTTTGACTCTTATATTACATTCTCTTCCATGTGGGAAAAAAAAATAGTTTATAGCAAGAGGGAAGAATAAAGATAATCACAGAGAAGCCAGATGCAAGCAGAGAAAATACTGATACAATTTAGATTATTAGATCAAGTTATTCATAAATTCCTGCCACCTTCCTGTCCTTGGGTTCCATGGGATACCCAAATATTACATCAATAACTTTGCTTATGATATAAAAGAGAAACTAAATTTCTGTTGCTTGCCACTAAGAGAATGTAACTAATAAAGACTCTTATATAGTGAATGCAAATTTTCAAAGAAGTTCATTAATTCCAACTGATGTGATATTTGTTAAGTGCCAGATCTGTGAAATACCTCTGACATAAATGGGCAGGTGGTCACCCAGCCAGAGGAAGACCCTTCAAGCAAGGTATTGGCAGGGGTGGTAGAGCAGCCAGTCAGTCAAAGAACATACTCTGCGAGGCTTAGGTCCGACAAGTACAGGCTAAGCAGCGGGAGGGTCAAAAGACCGAATCCAGGCCTATACCTAAACTTTTAAGAAGCGAAGTAGAGAAGAAGAGAAACCCACACAGCCAAGTGACCCAGATACAGCACGAACTGAATAGTAACGTTGATGCGGCTAGGAATTGTGCAGGGATTTCAGCTGACCTGGAACATGCAAGTAGAAGGCAGGTAGTTGCCAGTAGGCCAAATTAACAGGAGGTAAATATGGCAAGAATAACTTGTGAGCTGTTCTGGGGGCCTAGAATCTTTGGCTTATCTTCTTAAAGGACAAGGCTCCTGAATATGCAAGAAGTAACACAGGCTCTATCTACAGTGTGGCATGACAACTTAAAACAAAATGGAACTCACTGAGTTTTAAAATGAGTCCATTTGTGTGGGAATATGATTTCACTGAGAGAGGTGGAGATCCCAGAACCTCAAGATAAATATTAGCTGGTTTAGACTGGATGCTACAAGATACCATATTAACAGTCTTTTAGCTTCACAATTCCCACAGAGGGCTGTCATCAGGGTGAGCCCCAATCAGACCATGTCCCGATCCTAACCAGGGGAGTAGAACATGGGGGTTACTACCCACATACCCAATCAGCTCTGAAATGAGATATCTCCCATTAAGTACTGATTTGGTATGCTAAAGACTGAACTCAGGACAACATTATTTTTATTAGGTTTTCTCCCTAATCCTCCATCATGTTGGCCCATTCTGGAAATTAAAAACTGTGATGTGGTTGGGGGGACTTCTGCCTCAATTGACTGCCTGTAGTTCTCTTCTGGACTGAACCCCTTTCTTCCTTCTCCTTCTTTCCCACAATCTGTTGGGTGGAGCCACACACCCCTGGCTGTCCGCAGGTAAGGTCCTACTCTTACTTGAAGGAGATACCAGGATTTACCTACTTGAAGGATCCGTAGTTGCCTGGTTGATCATCACTGGCCGAGCATCATGACTACCTGGAATCTCACGGTACCATGACCCACCATACACAGATCTCCTGATATGTTAACACTGGGATGGATAATAATAAAGGCAAATACTTATGCGACACTTATTTATATCAATTAACTTAGTTAATCCTCACATAACCCAATGAGACACTGTTATTCTCAATTTACAGGTGAGAAAATAGAGGTTAGGTAACTTTCCCAAAGTCAGACATCTGGTAAATAGATTGTCTTCAAACCCAAACAATCTGACAGTCTGGCTCAGAGCCCATGCTCTTTTCTTTTTTAAGCTATATACTTTTATGTTATTTATTTTTTTTACCATATTTTAAATTGAAGTATAGTTCATTTACAATGTTGTGTTAGTTTTAGGTATACAGCAAAGTGATTTAGTTACACATACATATATGTATTCATTTTTATGTATTTTTTTCAGATTCTTTTCCATTATAGGTTATTACAAGATAATAAATATAGTTCCCTGTGCTATACAGTAGGTCCTTGTTGTTTATCTATTTTATATATAGTAGTGTGTATCTGTTAATCCAAACTCCTAATTTATCCTCCTCCCAACCCCGAGTCCATGCTCTTGACAATCATGCTCTACTGCCTTTCAGAATGGAATCACACTTTACCAGAACTCTTTAGATTCTAATTTTGACTGTTCACCAACAACTCAGAGGCCAGCTGAAAGCCAAATTAGACATCTACCTTGATCCAGGATGGTTCCAAAACCCGCCCCTCCTCCCTCTGGCCCTAGTGCATTGTATGAACAAGCCTGAAGTTGCCACGACTTAGGAGAAGGCGAAGCACAGGCACACGCAGGCTGACTCAATCAGGATTTCTTTGAGTAAGCTCCAAAGAAACTTTTTGGTAAATCACTGATTAAAGACATATTGATGTTTATATGAGAGACGAGGAAACAAAACAGGAAGAACAAATCTACTCGAGAATCATAAAACTTGAAGCTGAGGCCTTAAGAATCATTTAATTCTACCTTTCATTTTACAAGTATGAAATGGAGACAGAGAAAGGAAGAGGCATGCCTCAGAGCTCACAATTATTTAGTATCAAAACAGAAGACAGGATAATAGCAACAAGAATAACAATAATAAAATATTAAGCATTTACTGAATGAATATTCTGTTCCAGGGTTGTGATAAATACTTAAGATACATCAATGCATTTACTTCCCAAGATGTTCTAAGGAAAACATTATCATTCTCATTTAAAAAAAGAAGAAAGAAAGAAAGAAAGAAGGGGAGGCTCAAAGTGGCTAAATCACTTGCCTAAGGTCACAAATCTAAGAGGTATCACAACCAGGTGTCAAACCCAGGCCTTTCCAGGCCCAGAACCCATGCTGGGAACCACCAACATCTCCTGCTTCCCTCTCCTGAGTTTTTCCAGTTAAGGCCGAAAAATGCAGTTATTTTCTGCCCCGAAAGTTGCTAGTTTCTCTTTGCCAGTCTGAAGAGAAATTTCTCACCGTACTGACTCAGATTCAATTCCCAATTCTCAGAGGGTTTCTAGGTCCCTTAATCTCTTTCAAAACCCTGCTTAAAAAATGGGACAATGCTATTTTCCAGTTAACCTATTTCCCAAGAAGTTAGCTAGGGAAATAATGCATGTGAGGTGAGAAAGAGAGGTGTTCTATAGATGTAAGGTTATATTATTTATTACCGTGGTTATTTCTTGCTTTCCTGGATTTCCTCTCCCTTTTCATATTCCCTCTCCGCAAGACCGGCCAGGTGGGTCAATTTGATCTGAGTCATCACCAATAGCAGCACCAAGTGGTTCTGGCCTGTCACCTGGTTTGCCCTTACCCTGCAGTGACATAGGGGAACCCCCCTCACAGGTGAGGACACTGAGGCAATACCAGGTGAGTGGGTGAGTGATCAATGTGAGCGCCCAAGGCTTGGCTAGCCAAGGCATAACTGCAGGTTAATGGTCATGGCAGGATATCTCAAGGGAGCAACTTTGGAGGAAGCTAATACCCTGGTTCCTCTCCCTAGCACTTAATAAAACGCAGGTATCATTACCTACCTAGCTTACCACCAACCAGACTGGCTCAGAAAATGGGAAGGAAGAATGTCAGATTTATGTTTGGCTTGAACTCGATTCATCTCTGCTTGCCTGAACTCTCTTAATAATAAAAAAATAATAATATCCTCACTCTACAGAAAACTGAGGCACAGAGATGTTAAGCAATTTGTTCAAGGTCATCCAGCTGGTAACGGCAAGGTCAAGAGTCAAACCTATCAGCCTAGTTCCAAAGTGGGTAACACTTACATACAAAATATTTGCTTCTGCTCCCTATTAAAATTTGATACGTATCCAGAAGTCTGTTTTAGTCAACACAAGTTCTTTCACTGATCTTTGAAAATACACTATTAGTATTTCTTCCCTTTGGATTAAAGTGATAACATGTCTGTTTGATCCTCCCTTAAAATACAAGGTACTGTAATATTTTGCAAAATATGAATGATATCCTAAGGGCCTCAGTTAGGCTGAGTTGGGCACCTCTTTATTCCTAGTACAGAAAAGATGGGGCAGCCTGGAGAATGAGGCACAGAAAGTAAAGACCCAGAACTAAACAGAGTTTTTCTTACTATATTTCTCTAGAATCAATCCCACTTGGAGAAACAGATATAAATTGCTTGAGCTGTTATGAAGACTCTTCAGACCTCCATCCTACACCCTCTCCACATACCTCTTTGCAGTTAGTGTAAAAGGCTAAAATAAAAGACTCACCAAAACTAGGTCTGTAGATCATCACTCAAACTCAAATAGATAATTATATTAGATTGGCCACCTATATCATGCTTCATAATTTATGATGTGTGTCCACACACATTAGATCATTTCATTCCCACAGGCAGAGGAAAGGGAACTAACATTCATTGACCAATACCCGCTGTGTGTCAGGAAATATGCTAAGCTCTCCACCTCTGCTTTCTTATCTGCTCTTCACAGAACCCCAGAGGGACTGGTGGAACTTTCCCTTGTCTATAGGTAAGTAAACAGAACCCCAGAGTGATCCAGTGTATTTCCCAACGTCAGACATCTAGAGAAAAGCAAAGCTGAGATTCAAACCTAGGTCTTCTGACTGTGAGCCCTTTGCTTTTTCCCATTATTAGTCCATGATGCCACAAATCCCACTGATTCACACTGAGCATTTACAGATCTAACTGCTTCATTTGTGCAAATGCTCTCTGAAGTTTGCACGAAGAATGGAGTCATTAGCTCAAATCTCAGATGTGGTTTAGTCAATGTGCCCCATGCCACAACAACCATACCTACTTAATTCACTGTTTCACTCCACGTGGTGCTATTCCTGGAAAGAGCCATGTGGATACCATCTGCTCCATTTTGCAAAGCCACTGAACAGCTATAATCTTAGCAGTCCCGTTGTATTTTCCAGATTTAGGGTACCAGAATTCTGAGCAAGCTGTCAAATCTTGCTCAAAGCCGGTTCATCAGGCTGAGGTGGGGCCTGTTTCTTCTGTGGTACCTGGATCAGGGCCTTGCACACAGGGGGTGATCAATCAGTGATTGCTGTTTAGTTTCCTTCTCTCATCTCCTTTACTTCCATCAGGCCAGGACTCTCACTACTCCAAGCATACGCCTTGCTTATGCCTACTATAAGGTCACTGTTTACATTTCTTCCTTCTCCCACATCCTGAACCAATCATGGTCCCCTCTCTTATCTTCCTAACCAAGCTCCCTCCATCCTGCAAGGACAATCTAAAGCCCCAGACTCTGCATGAAAGCTTCCTCAATCCTCACTGCAGGCCTCAATCTGTCCATCCTGCCCCTCTCAAATTTGAAAACATTCATTATTTGTACTACTTCAGTTCACATTAAATTATAAATATAAAGGAAAAGGAATTACGTGAAAGCACCAAGTTCTGCCATTCTTAATGAACGTTTCTTTCTGTTCTTACACGTATGTTGATGGCTAAGTGGTTCATGTGTGACATTTGCATCTCCTTGATGAAACTGTAGTCATTGTGAGGGCAGGGCCCTCATCCTACTTCATTACTTCACTAGCCACTTCCACCAACACTCCTAACCGTGCTTGGCATACAGTATACTCAAAAGATGTTTGTTAATGAGTTTTTAAACCTTTGGAACTAGAACCACAGCAACAAGAGAGAAGATTCATGAGAAACCTGCGAGGCAACAGATTAGACGAAATGGGGAGAAAGGGGCAATTGCACGCTGCCCCTTGGTGACAAGCTGTTTTATCACACTGCCTGGTGCTATTGATAGCATCTGGAGCTACCATGCACTACAGACCATGCTGCTCGGAACCACGGCATGTGAGTTAGGGAAAGTTATAAACAGAACGATTCTTCAGTGTCTACCATATGCTGTTCCTTTACACTCATGCTTTTCTACTTCTCATTACAAGCCTATGAGTTGCATGCTATAATTATGCTCATTATACAGATAAGGAGAGTGCGGCATGAACCTGTAACAAAACTTGCCCAAGGTCACTAGACTAAAAGTTAGAGGAGCCAAGGCTCACTCTTTTTGACTCCAAATCCATATTTCTGTGGTATCACCACCCTGTGTGGAGCGAGGAGATGTTCCTTGCTCTAATTTACTACCCCGCTGTACATTTCAGAAGTTGGAGAGGTGAGAGGAAGCCTGGGATCTGGTGAAAAAGCTAAGGACTCAAAGATTGTCAAAAAAGTAAAATGACATCCTCAGAATTTCTTAAACTTCTCAGATGAGCGTGAAGATATATCCCAAAAGATCCACCCCAAACTGGACATTTATTTGACCCATCACGTTCAGTAACTCACAGTGAAAAGGCAATTCACTGAGCCTCCCAATTTATTTTTATATTTGAGAAATAAAGAGTGAAATGGATGACCTCTAAGAGTCTATGTCTCATCAAGGATCTGATTTCACTCATCATAAATTTGGACCTGCTGGGAAATACTGGAAAGAAGGCAGGGATGCTATACAAGTCTTCTTTCTGGATGGTGATGATCTCTGCTTTTATCATTCAGATACAGAAAGTCAGAAGACATGACATTAAGACAGGCATGCAGAAAAAAGACAAAAGTCGAGTTGGGAAAAGATCAATAATATAAAGTGGCTTCTAATGAACTGGATAAAGGATGAGGTTCGGACGTCTTAGACAAGGCACCTCAAAAATCCACTTATGATCATTTTTATAATCTGTATTTTATATGATCATGTTTAGAGCCTGTATTCTGTTTTTCTTGTGAATAAGTTACTTTTCTGGCCATAAGACCATGCAATTAGTGGCAAAATATTCTCTTCCATATTAAAGAGACAAAAAGATTTGAAGTGAAACAGAGAATTATGACCAAGCTCTTTTTTCCATTCTTGCCTTTCTCCATGTTCGATTAGCCTTAACTGCAGGAAAAGTTTCTTAACACCTAAGGTCTGCTTGATTTTTTTCCCCTACCAATCATAATTTGATACTAGATAATATGCTCAAAGTTTAAAACATAACAGCCATGGAGAAAGTCTTAAAATATTTCATATCTAGAATGTTTTTCTGGGGTGTGTATGAGAGGAAATGTACGGGAGAGAGAGGAAAAGGAGGTGTGAGTTTGGTTTACTATTTCATCATTAGTAAGAGATAATGTTCTTATGTTCATGTTAGGCCTGGAAGATGTTTCAATACCTGCTTTTAAACGATGGCACTTGGACTGGGTTGTGGAAAAAACAGAGTAGACAACATTTTAGATCAATTTCCCTTATTTTAAATGCTGAAAACATCTATACGTCTATTAATCTCCCCTCTATCCACTTTTTCTTCAAAATTAATGTCTTATTTGAAATCATTTTCAATGAGGAAAAACATGGGGGAGAGAATAGATAAAAAGGAGAAGTGAATGTGGACTAGAAGAATAGAGGTTGGCTAAATACTGCCAGCAATTGCTGGTGCCAAAGAATATATTTTGCAGATGTGTTTGTATACTGTCATTGACTAGGCAATGAACTCTTTGTTTCACAGCCAAGAGCCTACAAATCTCTAGGTCCAAAAATGCCACCCAGTTCCTAGCCCTGCAGCTGCCTTAGCTTCCCAGAGTGGCAATATCTATGTTACTTTGGGTTTCTCAGTTTTCCAGTGGCTTTCTTACCCTTTGTTATTCTGCAAGCAAGGGTTCTGTTCCCCAGTTTACCTCCTCCTGAGCCTAGGATAATGCTACAATTGTGCCCATCAGAGGAAAGATGAAGGGATATTATCTGTCGCAGTGGGCTAGAGGAAAGAGGGTAGCAGTGAGAGAGAATGAAATGAAGAGAAAGAAGGCAGAGAGGAGGTTGTTCTCTGGTACATGGGGACTCTGTCACAAGTTGGAGAGTGAAATGATGGCTCCCAGGCTGACTCTCCTCTGTTCTCTCAGACCACTTTGTCCACTGGAATTATAAACTCAGATACTTAGGAACCTTCATTTGTTTTATAAAGGATTTCCCCAAACAAATGGAAAGGAGATGATGACTTCCTTATGAATATAATGTTTGTAACCTTACATCTCATGACCCCCTCCTTGCCCATTTTAACTTGACAAACATCATTTGCACGTTATGCTTTTATGTTATAGGAAGAGCACCTCCCAGCCCTATACCTGGAGTCAGCAGATGAGGCATCTAGGGACGGCTGAACCATTGCAGAACTTGATCAGGTCACTTAACTCCCTAAATTATTTCTAAGGCTACATTCAACTACTAATAAGAACTGGATGATTCCTGATTTTAATACTAACCTAATTTTTAATATCATAAAAGCAGTAATAAAAAGAGTTTAGGATTTGGGTCATCTAAGATTTAAGACATTTCTTCTTACTTTTATGATGGTCTTAGTCAAATAATGTAGCCTTTCTGAAATTTCTGTTCATGTACAAATGGAGATTATAAATTATTATTTGGTCAACCTAACGTGCTTCTTCAAGAAGCAGATGGGATAATATATAAAAACCCTATGCAAAACAAACAAACAAAACACCCTGTACAATTTGTAAAAGGATACATTTGGGCTAATTATTAAAAATCAGCAACATTAATAATGGCAATCCTTACTGGTCACTTTCTTTGCTTAGCTGTTTTGCTAAGGGTTTAACTCACATTACGTCATTTAAACTACAAACAAACCTAAAACTATCTGTATAATATCTAATTTTACAGAGGATGAAAGTGAGGTACAGAGAAGTTAAGCATTTACCCAAGATAGCAAGTGGTAGAGCCAGGATTCAGACCTAGATTTTTTTAAGCTAAAACTCTGAATCTGAGCAAAAGTGCAGTAGATTGAGAGTCTAGCCCTAGTACATTATGTTTTACTACTTAACCACTTCTGACCCCAGCCACTTCAATTTTTTGAACTTCAATTTTCTTATGAACAATATGGGATATTAAAACCTGTCTTGCTTACCTTACAAAGTTGTAATGAGAGAGAATCTAGTTTACACTGCTTTGAAAATTGCAATAAGATAAAAAAAGATAAGGAAAATATAAGGTAGTAGTAATAGTGTAGTGGGGGGTCTCAGCAGCAGCAATAGTAAAAACATTAGTACAGTATATTTTCTGGTGTCTACACAAGATAAACATTAGAAACTCCATTGTTCTTAGGCATGTTCCTGCTAAACAAAAATATCTAAACGAAGCTTAAAAGAGTACTATTTTTCTAGTATTAGCTTATTAAAGGTTTTGAGGGTTTGATATGTGTGTGTTTTAATTTTGTTTTGTTACTTGTAGGAGGACTGCTATTATTAACCCCGAGCAACTGTCTATTTTTCTGTCCTGTAACAAATATGTTTGGGGCCCTACTTTTGTAATTTCTGGAGTAGGTGAGGAAAGTGGGAGAAGCAGAGGATGGGCTTACTCTGTTGTACCATAACATATATCTGCACTAATACCCCATTTTGATGAGTCAACACAAACATTTTACAATGAGCGATACTGATACAAAAAGAAGCCATCCTGCACTGGGCGTTAATTTTTCACGGACTCCAGATACCTATGCACAGAAATCACAAGACCAGCAGTCAAAGAAATGCAAACTGCACAAGAGAGGAAGATAAGAAGATGGCAAGTTTTGCCTTTTGTTCAAAAACAAAAGTGACAATTTCATCCCATTTTACCACAAATCTGCAAATGTTCATTCAGATCCAGGCTGTTGCAATTATCCAGGTCACTTCAGATACGGTTCTTTCCTTCCCCTTTAGGTTGAACATCTCTATAGATTATGTGTCACCTTTATTCCTTTACTAATAGAAATTCCATTAATAGCCTTGTTCATATTCTTTGGAAGGAAATAGACTAAAAACTGGGGTATTACTAGACAGAAGTGCAAAGTGAGGCTAAGAGGAATGAAATAGAAAAAGGCATCTGGCATGATTGAGGATGATGAGTCAAGTAATATTTAGAATCCAGAAAGGACAAAACACACTTGGAACACCATGAACTAGGACTGAAACTCATCATTGAACAAATCCTATTTAGAGCTGACCTGAGCTTATGATGGTTCAAATTTGACATTCAGGGGCTGGAGGCAGGGTCTGTGGAAGGGATGGTTGAGCTGAGGAGACAGGTTTCAAGGATGTATTTGAGACAAGAAGAATTATTTCCTCATTATCATCTCACTGCTGCCTAAGTTCTTACATTTGAAGTATTAATCAGCCCATACAGATTGGTTTAGGAAACATCATATTTAAGGCACTGTACTCGGGGCTGCAGAATCTAGGAAGAGGAAACACATGGTTTTGCTCTGCAAAGAGTTTACAGTGTCCTGTGGAAACAAGAGAAATCCCCCGAATGCTTCTAATACAAAGCAGAGAAACATCACAAGAGAAATAGGGCAAAGTACCACGGTGGGTGTGAAGGAGAAAGGCAGGTGGGATTAGGGTCAGAAGGCCTGGTTTCTCTCCTGGTCTTAGCATCTATATGATTTTCAACAAGGTACTGATCCTCTAAAATGGAGACAATAATATTGGGGCCATTTCATATTGGTACTGCGATGATTAAAGGAGAAAGTATAGACTAAAGCCATGTGGACGTAGGTTTCCTACTCTCAGTTTTCTTCAAGGAGTGTTAATCAGGGTTGAAATAATGAGGGAGAAGGCATATCATTTGGTTACATAGTATGAGGTAAGTCTCACGGAAGGGGATGTGAGTTAAGTCTTGAAGGATGGAACTTCACCTTGAAGCTTAATGTACTCTGTTGATTTGCTCACTTTTTCTCCAGCTGTTGTTCTGCCCTTTCGTGTAGGGATGGATCCTGTCCCTGGACCACTAGCCACTAACCAGTCCCTGCTGTAATGAAGGTTCTCTGGTTGCAGGGAACAGAAAGCCACTTGCACTAGCTTAGGCAAAATGTGAACATATCTGGTTAAAAGGGAAGAAGCTCAGCAGTTAGGCACTTGATAGATAGGAACTAAGAACTGGGAGTTCTGAGGGACCCAGGAAGCCACAGTCCAGCCTCTCCCAACCTCTCACCATTTCTGGCAGACTCATCTCTCTCATTATCCTTCTTTGGGACCACTTGGTTTCTTATTTGCTTTTCTCTTTCTACATTTGTTTCATTCTTTCATATTTGTGCACAAGCTTTTTCTGCTTCTCCACGTATATTTCCTCAGTTCCAGGCATAGATAGGTGTTAACCTGTGGGCGGAGATTTTCTTCTAAGGCTCCATAAGTATTCAGTTCTTCCTTTCTGATTGACCTACAGGATCTTTACCTTAAATAAATGACCCCACTCTCATCCTTGTTGTTCCCGACATTCCTTCCGAATGCTCAAAGAGGAAGATCAGGACTTGAGGAAAGTTGATAAATATCCCTCACTCCATACTGTTCTTTCAGGCCTAAGTGCCTTTGCACCTACTGTTGCAGCCTCACTCTCCTCCTTCATCTGATAAACCACTATTTTAAAACCACCCAAAGACTTCTCTCCTCTTTTCAGTCTTCCTTGGTCATCTTTCCTCTCCATTCCAAGCAGATGGATCACTCCCACCTTGCTGCATTTACTGTGGTTTGTATATCCCTTGATTACTGCTTTTAACATGCTGTGCTGCAGTTGTTTTGGTTTCAGTGGTTTCCTCCTTATTCTAGTGAACCTATTAAGAAGATGGGCTCTGGAGCCAGATAACTAGTTTCAAGGCCTGGCCTTTCCATTTATTAGCTATGTGATCATGAGGAAGTTACTTAACCTCTGTAAACTTTGTAAAATGGAAATGATAGTGCCTACATCAGAGAGCTGTTGACAGAACTGAGTGAAATAATATGTGAAGGGTTTAGAACAGTACGTGACACACAATAGGTGCTCAATAAATACTATCACTTTTATACTGAAGTATCAAGTCCAGCATGTGTCAGACAGGATGTACTAACTGTTTGCTAAAGAAATTAACATGTGCTTTAAGACTACAAAACATTTGGGAAAGAATGATTTATTTGTTTTGTTTGTAGTGGCTTTGCAAAATATCTACAGTTGCTGTACTATTCTGATTATATATATATATATATTTATGTGTATGTATATGTGCAATATTAAGTTACAATTTTGAGAAATGCTATGAAGAACTTTCACAGGATAGGATTCAAGTGTGCAGTACAGATGTATATGTAACTATTCATTTAATGTTTGTCTCATCCATTTGAATGTAAATGCCCTCAGGGTAGGGTTTGAACTTGTGCTATTTATTGCTATATGCCTAGGCATATCACACAGTTTCTGATACATAGAAAGTATCTGATGAATATTGGTTAAGTGAATGATCAGATGGAAAACGAACCACGATTACACCATTAGTAAGTACCTTTACTATTCCCTTCTACTTGGAATGCCCTCTTCCACCATCATGACTACATATCAAAATTCTATTTGATCTTCACAACTCAGCTGAGATACCCTTCCACGAAGCCCGGCACCCCTTTTCTTAACTCTTATGGTAATTCATGGGTACTTAAGGGACTCAACACTTTTTATCTGGTGTTAGAGTGATTTGTGTGTCCATTTGAAAATTCCCGGTGGGCAGAATTCCATGTAAGTATCCTCAGGGATTCTCTTGATTTATTCATTTTAGTATTTGAACCAATGCTTGGCAAGCTGCATGAACCTCACATTAGACCAAATCCAAACATGATGACTACCAGCGCAGGGAAAATCAACTTTGTTCATGGCAACAAAAGACAGTAAGGTACCATTTGGGCAAGGGGTAATGCAGTCTCTATTCCAAAGTGATGGTGTCACAAAGAAGTTGAAGTGTACCTTCAGGTCCTTATCCTGTGCCTAGGACCATGCCTAGAACATAGTAGGGGCTCAATAAAATCTGAGTGAAGTGAACGAACTAATAAGTGAATAGAAACACAGGCAAGTCTCTATGAAAATAACTACTAAATATGGGACAGTTTTTTACAAGCATATCTGCTCATTTGAGTGATAAAACAGCAAAGCCTTTGATTTGCTGATATACAAAGATACTGACTATCTAGAAGGATGCTCTTACAGTTCCATTGATGGAACTAATTTTTAGGACTTCATGAGAGAGCTTTTTCTTAGTCATTCATTCAATAAATATTTAGGTTACATTGGCCGGCACTTATGCTAAAGATGTGGGAAATTCTGCATTGCTGTTTTATACTCAAGGCTCTTGGGTCAAGAAGATGAACCTGCCTGAGAATCCAGATTTGATCTCCACCTCATCATTACAGGGGATGATCTGTTACGTGAAATCAAATACTGAAACTTCGAGAGTCTATAATTTGTCTTCCTTCTTTCTACAGAGTGTTTTGGGCAGTACACTATCCAGGTAACAGCTGCTTTACGTTTCCCCTCTCCAGTGTATATTTTAGGCTGTATGTGGAGGTTCTCTGGGGAAGACTGTATTATAGCTTGAGATTTTATGTCAGATTTATTATTAGTACACGGATCTGCACTGACTGAAAAACCACTTGTGATCTATGGCTTATTGCACACGTGAGAGATGGTCCAGACCATCTAGGAGGCTCTGTATTCTAATGATGTGTTAGTAATCCACACTCACAGGAGATGCACAGACAGCTTGTGAAGTTTTCAGGTCAGTGTTTCTAAGATCAGCTACATCAATGTATGTCTACACTTCCTACATACTATTCATTTCCAAGTATTTTATTTTAAAAGATAACCAGGTCTATTCTAAAGGAGGCAACTGATTGAGTCAATATAGTTTTTCACTTCCTTAACATGCTTAATGCAGCATTGTAAAGATGTGTGTTTTAAGGATTTATTTGGATATTCTAAATAATGAAGGGCATCATTAGCCAAGAACGCCACATATTCATGTATGTATATGTGTGTGTGTGTATGAAGTACATATCACTGGGCTTAAAAAGTACATAAAATATGGAATAAATGAAGTCCTTTTCCTGAGATCTAAATTATATATTCTAACAATGAAATAAACTGAAGCTCAATTTAAACAGAATTATTCTCAACTGATAGTAATATTTTAATAATGTCTATGTTTTCTAAAAGCAGTCCTTGTAAAATTATGATGACAGAATGATACATTTAATGCAAGACTTGGAAGAAATTTGAGAAGAGTTGAGAGACTGGCAAGTTCCTAATACCTGCTGGAAAAAGATTTAGAGCAGTCAAAATGAAGCAAACCTGAATAAAACTTGAATACGTCTATGTGAATGCCTGCAGTATGGGGAAACAGACACGAGAATAGAAGAAGAGTAGCCCATGGACTATGGGAATTGAATCCAAGGCTACTTTTTCCCATAAAGGTCTATCTCCTGCACTAACACACTACCACTCCCACCATCACCCCATGGCAATGCTTTAGTCAAGGTTTATTGTTATCTCCAGATGTATCTGAATAGAAATAATTTTATGAGGTCAGTATAGACAAAGCTAGTGATGAAAACTGCCATGTAGTAACTAGAAATGCTGGAACTGGAGACTCTCATTAGTTGATTTCATTCATTCCTCACATGTTCACCAAGCACTCTTTGTTTTGCCAAACACTGTGTTAGACCCTAGGAATAGATGCTGCCTATATTCAAAGAGTTCGAGACAGGAAAATAAGAAAAGAAACAAATATCAGTTCCTTTCTCCAACTTACTTTCCTTTCCTCCTTAGCTCCAAGAAGTTACAATATAATTAGAGAGACAGAAAAGAAAATACTTACAATAAAATATGTTGGGTGATAAATCAGTGGTGCATACAAGGAACCGAGATAGAAGAAAATAATTCTGCCTAGCCAGAGAAAGCTCTATGAAGGAGACACAAGAGCTTCACAAGGGGTATCATAATCTTCTTGTTAAAACAAAGGAGGAAGAGTTTAATAAAGATAGGAGAAGCAAACTATACACAGCAGATTCCAGTTCAGAGCAGAATAATTATAACTTAATCTGATTTAGAAAGCTTCCCACCATTAGTGTTTTAAATCCTTGCAAAAATTATATGTTTTATGTCTTTAACAATTAAGATCAACTTACAGAGATCCAATTAGAGAATAGTATTCAATGAGAAGAACTTTAAACATAGTACAGTCTTTGAAACAGGTGATTCCCCAGTTACAGAGAAAGATATGGCATCTGACTTGAGCCACTTGAAAATAACTTGAATTTCAAAGAAGATTGAATCCAACTATTTCTATGTCAGAAATAATGTTTTTCTTAAGGAATTCCAAATAATTTTTTGCAGGTCTTAATTTTTAAGAGTGTTCTCTTATTTCTAATAGATTATCTCAATCCTTCAAAATAGATCTATTTAAAGGAGCAAATATTTTTATATTCTTCTTCCAAGTCCCATTTACCCCACCTTAGCCTATCAAATGTAGCCAGCCTGGTTCTTCTCGTTGGATAATTATAAGCACAAATATTATATCTGCAATGGAAAACACAATGACACTGACTCAATTAATTGATTTTATATATCTATGCACTTTTTTTTTCTTTTTACAAATTTCTAAGCCATTTTTACAAATCTCTAAGTAGTATGTTACTACTAAAGGAACAATCGCTTTTCAGAAGAGGTTTTATGGTAGATTTTACTTGGATAAGCAAAGAATTGAAACATAAGAACTAACTTTTGGCTTCCTGATCTATGTATCAAACCCACTGCAAAAGATATTCAAGCCATTCTAAGTACTTTGGGGGAACCAACCAGGAAACATGCACTGTAAGCTGTTTCAAATATTAATATGAAGAATATCAATCTTGTGCCCTTTCTTTAGTACATGTTACTATTAGAACCTACTATCTTCAGTGGGATAAGTTTGCCTGGACCACTGTTTACTCTTTCTCACTGATCAATATTTGATCATATTAATAATTCAGATTTCACACAGAGCAAAAAGAGACATGTTTATCCCAAACAAGAACTACAGAGAAGATACCACATCTTTAAATACATAGAATACATGCCATTTATCTATAGCTATAAAGGAAAAAAATAGGAGAAAAAGAAAAGAATCCCTAGGAAAATAAAAGGAAATTTTCCTTACCGGTATAAATGCATGTTGCATAGCTTGTTCACATTGTTTTAAGGAAGCAATAGTATCCCACAGAAGCTGATAATTTTCAGCCCGGGAAGCGCTTTGCCGCTGCATGGCGA
Organism: Pseudorca crassidens; assembly: GCF_039906515.1. Taxonomy (NCBI): domain Eukaryota; kingdom Metazoa; phylum Chordata; class Mammalia; order Artiodactyla; family Delphinidae; genus Pseudorca; species Pseudorca crassidens. The sequence continues at coordinate 62,213,566 of NC_090304.1, forward strand.
AAGCTAGTAACACTCAAACTGAGCTCAAAGAACCCAGTTGAAGGAGGAAAAAAAACCCCTGCAGATCTGTTACATAAACTTCTTAATTAGATCTGCTACACAAACTGCTATCTTAAGACTTAAAAAAAAATGTTAATCAGAACATTTCTTTTGGGGGATAACTGGGCATGACTTGAACAGAGACAGATGTTTTCATTGGGAAGGATTTTCGTTCCCACACTTGTGAAAAGCAATCCCATCAGTGTTCCCCTGTCTTTACATGGGTCTGGCGAAACTGCACATACCATAAGTGTGTGGGGGGAAAGAAGTAGGAGGGAGAGAGATGTAAAAAAATATTTCCACCAGAAGATCTGGGTGGCAGGCCATGGAGGTAGAATTTCAGCAGCTTGTGAAAAGTAGTAAAATTGAAGGGGTGGGTTGCATATGCACATATATGTACATAGGCAGGTGTGTACACTTGTCGGCTCTGTGTGAAACACATGCGTTCTCACAGTGTCATTTAATATATCCAACTCTCCTCTCAGTTTAGTTATGATCTAGATGTGATATATTTTCCATCTAGAGATGGAAAATATATCACATCTAGATGGAAAATATTAACTACAGTTATTTATCTGGGATTATTTCTAAAGACTAGCCAGAAAGTTCGTGAGCATAAAATGCAGTCAAATATTTATATTAAAATTTAAGAGTAATTAGAAGGTCTTTCTTTTGTCTTCTATATTAGGTAAGAGTCACATTTATTTCTTCTTCCAGGTAGAATTTACATAAATAATGCCAGGAGAATTGAACCTTCACATATTCTTGGGACCTGAGAGTGGGCTACACATAATTGGAATGTGTTAATCCCAGAGAAATTGCTTGCACACTTTAACAAAAAAGGTATAAGCACTAAATAAAATCTGAACAACAGAATATAGCAACACATTCTGAGTGTTCCTTAACTTAAGCCAACAAGGTAAGGCTCTACTAACCTCCTCCCTCCCCCCTGCCCCACAGACTCTGTGGGATCCTTGAGGCAGGTGGTAATGCACCTTGTAAGGTGCTGAGCACTTTGAAGTTCCAAAGGAATCTATGCTCTCAGGGCTAGTTACACAGCCAACAATGGGGATATTTATTCAAGTATTTCTAGAGGTCAGGGGTAAACTGAGGGCAACACACAGCATAATGAATAAATTGTGCTTTTAATTGACCTAGAAAATCCAAGGAGTGTAAAACAAGGTACAAACTGTAGGAAACAGTGTGATAATATAAATGAAGGATTTTTGCCGTATTATTTTTAGAAGAGCTTCATGATTTGGGTTACCTAGTTTTTCTGCATTTGTACCCTGGTGATGGTGGATTAGTTCATACTAATGACTTGGTGGTGTGAAAGTCTCAAAGGCAAAGTTTTCCCCTTGTCTCAATTACTTTTCAATTTGGAATTGAAGGAATTGCAAGTAGAATTGATCTTTCAAAATTTCTACCTGGGCTAAATTGTAAGGAGATTGTTTTTCCTTAATATTTCATGAGTACACACCATAAGGTTATTGCCATTAGACAGTTTATTTTTCCATATTAATTCAACCAGCCTTCTCTTTTTCTCATTCATGGTGTTCTGTTCAACTCACACCCACAGTCCCTCCTCTGCCTTCATTCCTGCCCTTATACTCTTCCATCTGCCCCAGCCACATGCTTCTCCCTCATGCACTGTCAACCAGCCAGCCCACAACTCCCAGAAAATATTCCTTCACTAGTAGATGTTCCATATTTATCAAACAACAGGAAAATAAAAGTTGTTTTCTAAGTTATCCTCCAAAATTCTAATCTATTCTTTCTGAATTCCTTGAGCAAATGTTCATCATTATTCCGGACCCCAACCTCTGGGTCTTCTGTCATGCCTTGGACTACTTCTATCTCTTGTTCAACAGATCCCTTCTGCTTTTCATTTAAGCAGCATCTTTTAAAAGGTCCTTCTTTCCTACTCTTTCACAAAAGGGTAGAGAATCCACAGTCTCTGCATGTAGGACCTCTACATAAAAAATGCCCCTGGAGTCATGCATTCATTCATTTATTTATTGGTCCAACAAGCATATCAAGCATCTCCCATGTGCTATACTTTTTCATTGTATTACGGGCAAATGGATATCAGATGTTGATTTTGTCTTTAAGGAACTTAGAGTTTAACTGAAGGGATGATACATGGGCACAAATAACAAAAAGACAAGTTAAAAAAGGATACGTGCCATAAAAGAGGTAGTATAAACTATTCACAAAACAATGAAAAAGAAAAGTTACATTAACTGGGAAAATCAGGGCAGCTTCCAGAAGATTTAGCACTTAGCTAGAGCTTGAAGTTAGGGTAAAATTTGGACATGCAGAGATAGATAGGGGACATTCCTGAGTAAGAAAAGGTAGAACAAAGGCACAGAGTGGGAAAGATCATTACTGGTGTTTTGGAAAGAACATGACACCAAGAAAGCTTAATACTCAAGATTGTTACTGGAGCCAAGTAACAATTATTGAATAAAATTATTACTCTTGAATAAAAAGTCAATAGCTTCCTATTCCTAATGCTAATCAATCTTAGCTTTAACTAATACTTAGAGCATCAGTGTGCATAAATTCGGGGAAACTAAACCTCATGAGATAGTAAATTTCATATATTTATTCCTCACTCTTTAAAATAGGAACACTGATATACTTTTGGAGGCTTTAGGTAGCTCAATCATTTAGGCCATATTGCTTAACTATTTAGTTTTTATTAGGTGCATATAGCATGTTTTGCACTCATGTCCCATCACTTCTATAAGTTCTAAAGTCTATTACCTTTGGTATTCAAATAGAGTCCACCACGAGTCTTACCTGATCTAATATTTGACATAATTCAATTTTGCTCAGTTTAACAAACATTTATTGAGCTCTACTATGTGCTAAGCACTGTGCTAGAAACACACAGTACAAAGATAAATATTATATAATTTCAATTCTCTGCTTCTTTTCAAGAACCACTCAGTGTGCATTTGCCTCTGCCCACAAAGTAGAATGTTGTATGTATTTTTTTTCCTGCCAGCACAATGTCTGATATGTCACGGCTGCCATTTTTCTGTTAAACCCTTAGTCACTAGGCCATATGTCCATCATATCTAAATATACTGCCATGCTCTAAATTAGATTACAGGCCTCAGAGTGTCTGAAAGTACCTTTTATATGGTTGGTACTATTGTCATGCTCAAAAGGTCTGCATTTGAATGCTTTCTGCTAGTGATTGGTTTAAATATAACTTCACGACAATAAAAATGGAGTAACAGGGCTTAGATTTACATTCCTATCTGGAAAAAAAAACTGAACAAAATATATGAAACAATGAGTTTCAAAAATGGACATCAGAGAACAAAAAGTAGTGAACTCTAAGAGACAGGAAACAAACAAGATAAGTCTTATGATTGCCCCTTTTACAACCTTGAATGTCTAGGCCACATTGCAGGAGAGTGGATCCAGTTGGAACCCAGTGGACTTGATGAATTGAGGATATAAAATTGGTTTTCTGGAGAAACCAAAGCAACAAGGAGAAATAGAGAAATTCATGACTATAGTTGGTGATTTTATTATCCTACTCTGAATAATTAATAGAATAAGCAGGCAAAATCTATAAGGATATAGCAAACCTTTACAAAACCATCCATCAAATTAGGCTAATATACCTTTAAAAAACATTTCACCCTACAACAGCATTCTTTTCAAGTGCTCATGGAACATTTACCAAGGTAGAACATATTCTGAGCCATAAGTCAAATTTTAATACATTTAAAAGGATTCAAGTCAAAGAAAACATATTCTCTGATCATAGTAAAATTAAGTTAGAAATCAACAATAGAACAATTTCTGAAAATTCCCAAAATATTTTACAACTAAATGACACACTTTTAAATAACCCATTGGTCAAAGAAGAAATCAAAAGTAAGTTAGAATGCATTTTGAACTGAATGAAATGAAGTCACAACGTATCAACATTTGTTAGATGTCTTTAAAGCAGTAGTTAAGGGAACATATATATCACTAAACACCTATATTTGAAAAGAAAGAAGGTCTCAAATTAATGATCTCAGCTTGCACCTTATTAAAATAAAAAAAATATAGCAAATTAAAATCACAAAGCAGAAAAGTTAAAAGATTAGAAGGGAAAATAGAGAAAATAAATAAAACTAACAGCTGGTTTTTTTGAGAATATCAATAAAATTTATAACCCTCTAGCAAGACTAGTGAGGAAAGAGAGAAGAAATAAATTATCAAAATCAGAAATAAGAGAGGTTGTGTCACTACGGATTCTGCAGCCATTAACGGACTAGTAAGGAAATCTCAGAAACCACTTTATGCCAATAAATTTGACACCGTATATGGAACAGACAAATTCCTTGAGAGATGTAAACTACCAAAGGTCACTCAAGAAAAATAAGTACCCTGAATAGCCATACCATATATCTATTAAAGATATGGAATTTTTAATTAAAAACCTAACCACCAGGAAACTCCAGGCCTAGATGCCTTCTCATGAATTTTATTTAAGGAAAAAAAAATAATTCTATACGAATTCTTTCAGAGAACTGAAGAGGAAAAAATACTTCACGACTTGTTTTTTGAGGACAGCATTACCCTGGTATCAAGCCAGATGAAGATATTACAAGAAAAGGAAATATTCATATGCCCTCATTAGTATATATGAAAAAATTTCTAAACAAATTTTAGCAAATTGAATCCACCAATATATAAAGGGGGTAACGCATCATAATCAAGTAGGTTTAACCTCTGAAAATGACTTAATATAATTCATCGTATTACAAACATTTAAAGAAAATAACCAAACAACTAACCAACCATATGGTCAATAGGCACAGAGAACACATTTTGCAAAATCCAGTATCAATTCCTGGAAAAGAAAAAAAAAAAATCTCAGGACAAGATAAGGATGTCCCTTTTCACCACTTCTGTTCAGCATTGTCTAGAAGGTTCTAGACAGTTAACAAGTCAAGAAAAAGACATAAATATTGGAAAGGAAAAAATAAAAGTATCTTTCTTTATATTTGACATAACTGTCTATGTAGAAAATCTCATAGAATCTAAAGTAAACTTTAGAATTTATAAATGAGTTCAGCAAGGCTGCAGAATACAAGATCAGTATACAAGAACCAACTGTATTTCTCTTTACTAGCAATAAATAAATGGAAGGTGAAAAAAATAAATTTATAAAAAATATAAAATACTTAGGGATAAATTTATAAAACCACAAACCCTTCCTCAGTGAAATTAAAGACATATAAATGGAGAGATATGAAGTTCTTGGGTAATAAGACTCACTATTTTTAAGATGTCATACACTGAAAATTAATTTATAGGTTCAGTGCAATGCATACCCAGTCAAAACCCCAACAAAGTTATTTGTTTGTTTGCTTATTTGTTTGTTTTAGAGAAACTGACAAGCCAATTCTAAAATCATATGGAAATTCAAAGAATTTAGAGTAGCCAAAACAACTTGGAATAGCACGGAAAAAATGGAACAGAATAGACACTCCAGGAATCAACCCACACATCGGACAGCAAACTGATATTCAACAAAGGAGCAAGGGCAGTTCAATAAAGAAAAGGTAATCTTTTCAACAAATGATCTTGGAACAATTAGCTATCCATATGCAAAATAACAAACTTTGATGTATACCTCTTACTACATATAAACTCGAAATAGATTATAGACCTACATGTAAAGCCTAAATAAAACTTCTAAAAGAAAACATAGAAAATCTTTCTGATCTAAGGGTTAGATACAACACCAAAAGCACAACCATAAGAGAAAAAAATTGAAAAATTGGACATCAACAAATGGGAAATTTTGTTTCTTGAAATACTGTTAAGAGAATGAAAAGACAAGTCATAGAATGCAAGCAAAACTTATAAACTATATATTTAACATAGGATTTGTTTCTAAAGTATATAAAGAACTCTCGAAACTCAATAATAAAACAATCCAATTAAAAATGAGCAAAACATTTTAACAGACACCATCAATGAAGATATATATGTATCAAACAAGCATGTGGAAAAGTATCAACACTGTGATTTATTAGAGAAATAAAAATTAAAATACACTAATTATTAGAATGAATGATATTAAAAAAGACTGACCATATCAAGAATTGGTAAAGATGTGGAAGACTGGACTTCTCATACACTGCTCGTGGGAATATAAATGCTACTTTCCCTTTGGAAACAGTTCAGTGGTTCTTGAAAATTTAAACATGTACCTAGCATGATTTAGCCATTCTACTCCTAGATATTTATCCGAGAGAAATGAAAGCATATGTTTATTCGAAGACTTATATGCAAATATTTATAGCAGTTTTATTTGTAATAGCAAAAAACTGGAAACCACAGGTGAGTGGATAAGTGAATTGTGATATATCCAAATAATGGAATACTATTCAGCACTAAAAAGCAATGACTTATTGATACACATAACACATGGATGAATCTAAAAATAATTATGCTGAATGAAAGAAGAGAAATAATATACACTGTATGGTCCCATTTATATAAAATTATAGAAAGTGCAGGCTAACCTATAGGGATAGAAAGGAGAAACTGGGAATGGGGAGGTACAATGGGCAGGGGGAGGGAGTTGGATGAAGTGATTACAAAGAGGCATGAAGAAACTTTTGAGGGTGAAGGATATGTTCATTATCGTGAATGGATGGTTTCATATGTCAAAACATCAATTTGTACATCTTAAATATGTGCAGTTCATGGAAGGAATATCAATAGACTTCACTGAAGCCATTTTTTAAATTTCCTTAAAAAGTTCCTAGAAAAACCATCAGAAAGTCTCAATCTCCTGGACTTGATCCAAAGTGACAATTTCTGTTATCATTTAATGTTTTAATCTTGTAGTTTGATCCATCTGCCCAAGGTGGAGAGAGGGTTAGAAAGCACTGACCTTCCCGCAGGAAGGGAAGCAAAGAATACAAAAAAGTTTAACTAGAGGAAAGGGCTGAGATTTCATATCCAGGGGCCTTACTCTTTGTTATGATTCTTGCCCTAATTAGCAGTAAGATCTTGGTTCAGTCATTTTGCTTTGACAAGCTTCAATTACTCATCTACAAAATACAGAAGTTAGATTCAATCATCTCTCAAGTGTCTTTCAGAGCTATATTTCAGTGATCTATGGATAGATTTTAATCCTCAACAATCCCATTTTTCTCTCAACTAAGCATTTACAACTATGGCCTTAAATTTAGCAAAAATATCCCATGCAATTTTGAATTGTACATTATCGTGTATGCTGATAATCTCTCTAGTAAGACAGTAAACTCTTGAGGGTAGGCTCCTTCATCTTAACATTTCTGGTTTCCTCATAATATTTCACATTCAGAGCCTACATCATTGTAATAGTGACACTGTAATTGGTATTAAAATTATAAAGATAGAAATGTACCATTGTACTTCTTAAAAAATTACTTTCCCATGCAGCACCCATCTTATTCCCATGAAAGTATTATTCTCAATTTACAGATAAATAGGTCCACAGAGGCTAATGTAACTTGCTTCACCATGTACCAGCCATGTGACCTTGGACAAGTTCCTTAGTTTCTCCTTTGCTCCTGTTGCTCATGTATAAAATAGAGATGATAACAGTACTTATCTCATAGGACTGTTGAGGATTAAATGAGTTAATATTTATAAAACTTTAGAGCAGGACCTAGCATACAGTTATCACTGTTATTCTTTGTGAAATTAACTTTATTTTAACTTATTTAATAAGTAAGAATTAAATAGTAAGTAATAAAGAAAGAAGACCTAAGATAAATTCATATTTTTTGGCTCTTTGTTCAACACACATTTGACCACTGATCGGAAAATACTTAGGTACTTGCAGATTCACCTTTCCTGACAACCACACCCCAGTCTAACTGTGTATCCTCCTAATGTTCTTTCTCCCTGAACCCTGTTTCTTTCCTTCACGGTTCCTATCTTAATTTGGAATATATTTATTTATTTACTTTTAATCTCTAGTCTCTCCAAGTAAACTGTAGGATCAGAAAAGCGAAGCCAGTGTACAGTCAGCGCCAGCACAGAGCCTGGAACACCATAGACTCTTTCAGTGTTCACTTGATATTATTTTTATTAATAGGGCCTAAAATAGATAAAAGCATATTAAAACTTCAAAAACATATGTTAGTATATTTACCCAAATCTTCTGTATTTCCAAAGATCTCTGGTGAGTTTGGCCATGGCTCTTATCAAAAGCTCATATCTGACCCATTTTCTCCTATTTAAGAAGAGTGACACTTGTTTTTTTTGATGGGGTAAGACTCATGCGACTTTACCAAAATAAAAGAGAGCATGAACTTTTACTGTATGCAATAGTCTTCCAGAGGGCATGATATGACCTGTGGGATACCAGAATTCTTACAATAGAGAAGTGTGCTATATATTTGATCAATCAGTCAGTATATTTCATATGTGCTTAAGAGATGCAAGTCATTGTGGTAAAGTGCTATTCCATATACTCCGCAGTCTGGAATCATAAGCCCAGTTCTATAAGGGAGAGAAAGCAGAGGATCCCAGAGAAGCTGACTGAAGCAGGCAGGGCAACAGGTCTTCTTTGAACGTAGTTCTACCGAATGCCAGGTCACAGCATGTAAACCTCAGGCCAGAGTTAAAGCTAGGGCCAACCCGGGATAGAACTACGGAGCAGATCAAATCTGTCTTCCTCATCTTTGCCCACTTCAAGAGACCTCAGCCGTTCTCCTCTGGACTCTCCTGACAGAAGGAAAGCTACACAAACTCATTTACAGGACAGTATTAAGAATTTACTGTCTAACCAACAAGGACCTACTGTATAGGCACAGGGAACTCTGTTCAATATTATGTAACAACATAAATAGGAAAAGAATTTGAAAAAGAATAGATACATGTGTATGTATAACTGAGTCACTTTGCTGTACACCTGAAACTAACACAACATTGTTTTTCACCTATACTCTAATATAAAATAAAAGGTTAAAAAAAAGAAAAGAATTTTCTGTCTCCCCTCCACCCACTTGCTTTCTTGACTCCTTCTGAGAGCAAGGTCAATCTTATTCATCTTTTTACCCCAGGCCCTAGCACATTACCTAGCATATAACGAAGGAGAGCAAAGGTTTGTTAAATAAATGGATGGATGTTAAAAGCATTATACTTGATGTTTATAATAACAGGAATTCCTTATATGTGTAAAGCATATTTTGAAAGACAAAGCACTTTCACAGCTAGGAATTCTCTTTCCTTTTACTTTTTACCCTCTCTCTTTTTACTCATTTAAATATTAGTATGCCAATGGATACCTCATTTATATTCTTGGCCCAGATTTCTTTCCTGAATTGGATATCCTGCTGCCTGCTGGTCATCTGCACTCAAATATCTCACAGACATCTCAGACGGAAACGCCTTCAAACTCTGAGCTCTTATCCTCCTTCCTCCCCCTCAAATCTGCTTCTCTTTCATTTCCTCATCCGGTAAATCCCAGCTTCTTCCACTCAGTTGCTCAAGGCAGATGCACAGGAACCCACAATATCCACTTCAGCATGACCCTCCCGGCCCTGCATGGTCCCACCCCTTGGTCTTTCACCAATGTCATCTTGTGCTACCTCCCCCCACTCCTTTCCCCAGCCCCACAGGCCTGCTCCTAGCACTTAGGCTATGATGAAGTGCATTCTCATGTCAGTGCTAGTTACCCTGCCTCAAATCTTCTCCCACCTCTTCTCCAGAATTATCTCCCACTTATCCTTCAAATCTCAGTTCTACTGTGCATTGTAGGAGGCTTAGCAGTATCCCTGTCCTATACCCACTAGATGCCAGTAGCACTCCCCTCCCCGAGTTGTGACAACCGAATAGGTCTCCAAACATTGCCAAATGTCCCCTGGGGGGACAAAATCATACCCAGTTAATAACCTCTGCCCTAGACCTTGATCAGGATATTCCATCATAGATTTTCATAGAACCTAGTTTATAAATCTTTTTTGTGACTTCTAGATTATTGTTGGACTACCCTATTATGGACAGAGAAGAGTTCTTTTGTTTATCATTTTACACCTGTATGTACAGTGTCTAGTGATGAGATAGGTGTTTAATGAATGTATGTTGAATAAATGAATGAATTTGGTTATTGCAAAAACCTTATGGTGTATGTATAGACAGAATTAACACAGCCACTTTAAATTGAGGTAACAGATACACTGAATGGTTAAATGACAGGCATGCAAATCACACTATCAATAAATGGCTGATACGGGACTTGAACTTAGGTTTTAACACCCTCAGTTCTTATCAGCATAGATCAGTTTACTACCATTACCATTTTTTAACCTTCTCAGATTACTTAACCTCTCTCCCTTCCAAGTTCTCCACTGCATTTTGTCCTTGCAGTATGTGCAGTAGTGATATAGACCTAGCACTGTCTCAAAGGCTGAAATGCTCAGGGCCTCACAGTGGCTTACGGTGACGCCTCACTATGATGCTTTTTAAAAATCACGGCATATTAAATATAAGAGGGAGGTGGTTAGGGCTTCTCGTGTTGTAATAGGAATGCAAGAGGGGAAAAAAAAATCAATAACTCTCGGGAATGAATTTGCTTTTATGGTACTCTTAGCCTTGTGGTCCACTCTAGTAAACGGCCTAGAGAAAAATAATCACATGACAGGTTAAGATACTCTGATCTTAACGTAGGCATTGCCGAATTAACTAGAACGTGAAAGAACTTCTAAGGATACCTGATTGAAATCTTTTACTTCCATGTTGCTTAAGCATACCCAAGCAGAAAAATCTCAGCTGGAAATAGAAAGTCTTTTAAATTGCACTCTCAACATGCCTAATACACTTCTATTTTCCAAGGTTTTGAAAAGCAGGATTTATACAGCACAGTTACTCAATTTTTTTTTCCAAACGTTTTTTAATGGCCTAAGTGCTTTGATAGCCAATATGGAAGTAGCTGAGGGAGGGGAGGGTACACTGTTGAGAGGTAAACCTGACACAGAGGTGCCCTTCAGCCATGGAGAGGAACTGTGTTGGTGGGCTTTGTGGTGGTAGAATCTCCTTACTGGCAGCAAAGGGCTTCTCCTCTGCAAGCAATGCCTATTCTTTCCCAGCTCATGGAAGAGGCAGAGAGGATAGATAGTTAAGAGTATAAGATCTGGAGTCAGATCTCCTGGGCTAGAATCCTAGCTAGACTGCTTTTTAACTAACTGTCTGACCTTGATCAGGTTACTCTACATGCTGGACCTCAGTTTTCTCTTCTGTAAAATGGGTTTGAGAATGGTATTTATGCCATGTGGTTGTTGCGAAGATTAAATGAGTCGGCTTATGTGACTAACATAAAATAAGCACCCAATAAATAATCATTAGCTATTAACTTTCTTCTTTACCTAAACATATTTTTATTTCTGTGTAATGCTAAGCTCTGTCCATATGTCAGATATTTATCATTTCACTAGTTCATAAGCACTTCAAGAATCTGATCTCCATTACCTTTTCTTCATCATATAAGTATTTCATTTGATTCTTAAAACAATCCCATGAGGCTGGGATGGTTGTGCCCATTTTACAGATAGGAAACTGAGACCCAGACTGATGTACCTGTGATTATGCAATTAGATAGTGGCAGGGACAGGACTAAAGCATTGGTCTTTTAAGGAATATTCTTTTGCTCTGTTAACACCAAAGAATGTTTTTTACAGATTCACTTCTTGTCTCAACTCTTTTAAGATATCAAAATGGCCCTAAAGTAAAGCTCCCTGGAAGTTTGCCCTCTCATTTCCTTCCTCTAATCGATACATCTCCACTGGGTAGCAACATCTTTTAGTCTGTTTGCATACGTGTCTCTCTGTCTCAGCCTCTCTCTCCTTCCCTACCTCTCCCACTCCCTTTTTTCTCTTTTCTTTCTCCCTTATCTCCACCTCTCTCCTTTCCTCCCCCTCATCTCTCTTTCTCTCTCGTTCCCTCTCCTACACACACGCGCACAAGCACAAACACTCAGAAATATCTTATTGGTCTATTTCACATGGAAGGAGAGGGTAGTATTAATAATGACTTTGAGGTTTCTAACTTATGTGAGACAACTGGGGTCAGGTGAGAGCCAATAAGAGGTAAGCCTGGATTACTAGGGCAGGCAAGGGGCAAGGATTAGATGAAAAAGCAAAGGAGGGCTTCCCCGGTGGCGCAGTGGTTGAGAGTCCGCCTGCCAATGCAGGGGACACGGGTTCGTGCCATGGTCTGGGAAGATCCCACATGCCGCGGAGCGGCTGGGCCCGTGAGCCATGGCCGCTGAGCCTGCGCGTCCGGAGCCTGTGCTCCGCAACGGGAGAGGCCACAACAGTGCGAGGCCCGCGTACCGCAAAAAAAATAAAAAATAAAAAGCAAAGGAATAGAGTTTGGATTAAGAAAAACTAGTATAAAGAAGGAGACAGTCCTTGATTCTAGTAAAGCTTATAGGCAGGGAACAACAGCAATTAATAAAAAATCTTGCTGGGGGACAATAAGTGGGTCTGTGTCTGCTGCATTAATTATTTACTGAGTAAATTTGGGAAAATTAGTTAACCTTGCCAAGCCTCAGTTTCCCCTCTTGTAAACTGGGAATCATAATAATGAACAATAATGTTATCAATCTCTTGGGATTATTGTGAGGATTGAATGAATTACTTATACATAACACTTCTTAGAATAAGTAATAATAAATAAATGTTGGGTGTCATCAATATTATTATCATTATCATTAATACCATGAATGCTATCAGGAAGGAGAAAGTACAGAAGGCTTCCAGGGTAAGGATGATAAATATCTGTTTGATACTTTAGGCAATAAAAATCTACAAGGAGAGAATAATTTTTATTGAAAGAATATTTACAGCTATTTGTTAAGAGACTAGAGAGGTAAGTACTGCAGATGCAGGGAGTTCAGGTAGGATTTATTTACAAGAACCAGGTGATTTTCTGCTAGAACAAGAGATAAATCCAAGTCTCAGAGTCATGGAAAGCATTTAATCTCAGCGCTCATGAGGTTCTGGCCTATTCATCCCAAAATGAAGTTGCATATGGAATGCTAATACATCAATGGCAAAACCCCCAATTAAATGAACTAAATCATTTGAAATTATACTATGAAGTCAAGACAGTAACAGGTAAACTATTCCAAAGTCGAAAGTCCAGCACCATCATCACAAATAATGGGTTTCACCAAAATAAGCCTTGCAAATTTGATTTCACTGAACTATGTTGATGTGATCAAAGGTCAGTTAGCATGGGGATTGCAAACACTTAGAGTGGGGTGAAGCTTTTGTGATATTCAGTTTTACAAGCACTGAGACTTAAATATTACTCCTGTGCAGAAATATAATGTTTTGTTGTCTTTAGGATTTTTTTTAAATCAGCAGTCTTTCCCCATAAAAAAGTCAAAAAGCAAGGCCCTTAATCATGTCATATGCTTTTCGATGTCCTTTTACTCAGCAATAATTTCATTTAAAAAACATTTCAATGAACATTAATTGAACAGAAACTGTCAACTTTCCTTTCATAACGAAAGGAAAACTGCTGTGATGAAGAGTTTCTAATCATTATATCTAATTAAAAAGTTCATCCCTAGGTTTCTCATTTTTAAGTCCTTTCAAATGTAACAAAAGAATTGCTCTTTCAAAAACAGGAGACAAAAGCACAGCCATTAGGTAACACTACTTCTATGGTAAAGTCACAGAACTGGAATTAAAGAATATTGGCCCAAGCTATTGTGATGGAATTAGGAAAATTACAAGAATCAACCAAACCTTGGCCTTTATTGACCTATGTTTCTTAATACAGAAAAATCCCATATTGTACCATCAGTGGGGGATTGAAAAAGAAACTGTGATTTAAGTCTTCTATACAATGGAGAGAGAAAAATGGGCTCTGCATCCCAGCTCATGGGGAATGGGATGTGACTCACTATCCTAATATGAATAAAAGTAATCTTTCGAGGTCCAGAGCTAGGAGCAAATTATCATTCTAAATAAGTGAGCCTTTACCCTAAGGTCCAGATTCACAAGCAATCTTTTACTATCACCCTCCAACTTTCCAGAGCCCAGTGGAGAAGCAAGGGGAGAATCCTAGATAATTATGGGAGATGATCCATCCACACATGACTGTCTCACTTGCATGATGAGTAAGAGGATGGGAATGGTTTGGAAAGCCTGAATGCAAACTGCAGGACTCTGAGCAGACTGCATTAACCATTTCTACTTCCAGTTTATATGTTTTAAGAATTTTAGGGTGCTACGTGGTGATCAAAGGAAGCAAGTCTGTTTCAAAGTGCCATTTGCTGGATGGTCAACAGGCAATGGTAAACAGATCCATCATTTAGCAATGCGTTTTATAAGGGGACTTCCCTGCTTTTCATTAACAAGGATCAGCAAGATCACTCTTGGCAACTAAGTTTACTCATTCTGATAATATGCAATGTAGCCTCTAACCTATTACAAAACAGTCCTCACTAAAAGCTGAGTATCTGCAGCTCTGAAATAAGCAAATACTATTAAATGTCAACTCAATTATGGCCTTCGCTGAGCAAAGGGAACAATCTTCCTAATGGATCTTACCCTTCCTTCCTGAGTTCTTTCTAGATTTTTGCGTCTCAGGGAAAGGAGGGTTAGAAGATTGAGCAAATATCTTTTTGCAGGACATTTTTTCATATAGGAACCTTTTAGATTTTATCGATGTCCTTCCTTCTGCCTTCAGTGTACTTGCTTTTCGAGAGGTAAATACTGTGTACTGAAAAGGAGTGAGAAACATAAAGCCCTTGCTCTGTTCCTGACAAGATGTGTATGACCAAAACTAAGCCTTTTGACTTTTCTGAGCCCTTATTTTCTCTACTGTAAAACAGAAATAATAATCCTTGTTAAACCAGGGATCTTAGGGGCTCAAATAAAAAAATATGGAAAAGCTTTGGAAACATAGGGAGTATTATTTTTCTCTGTGAGGGAAAGAAAAAGGGATTTAGCATTTACTGAACATCCACCAAATACCAGGTACAACACTAAGCTCCTTCTGTACTAGGGCTTTTAATAAAGTAATCCCATGATATAGGCATTGCGCCCATTCCACAGGCAAATAAAGGAGGTGGAGAGATTGAGTAACAGAGCTAGGGTCGCAGAGCTTGTTATTTGTAAAGACAGAATTCAGTTCAATTCTGTCTCTCTCTAAAGGCAATGCTCAGCTTCCAGAAAGTGAGAATTATGCTTTTGGTAAAACAGTGTAAAAATGCAGGAATTGAGAGTGAGTCAGCAAAAGCTTGAACTCTAACGCTGCCACTCAGTCAGTGTTGCCATGGGTAAGTTGCTTAAGTTCTCTCTGAAGTTTTGTTGTCTCATCTGAAAATGGGGAAGACTAGTGACTAACCCACACAGTTGTTGTGAAGATTTCTAGAAAAAAATGCATACGTAGCACTTAGCAGGATACTCGTCGCAGGGTTAGCATTCAATACACATCAGTTATTATTGTTCTATCATTTAAGAAAAATTTGTTAGCAACCAGCTCAGTAAATGATCCAGGAAAATCTCATAATTCCTTATAATTTACTCCGAGTATTTTGAAGATGAGGTAGATTTTATCACATACAACTAAACATTGACTAAAATGACTGGAGGTCAGCTGGGTGAGCTCAGATATATCAGATTAAAGACATACATCCAATAAGATATATGGGGAAAAGATAAAGATAATACAGAATGAATGAGGTCAGGAAAAAAGAAGGAATACTGCCAAATAAGACTAAATGGGTGATGCATAAATCTTAAAATTAAATATGTTGACTGACAGCTAACCTATAGTCTACCTGGGTTACCCATTCATATGTTGTATAACTTACATTAATAACTTCTCAATGATATGAGACATAAGGTCTCCTCAGTGAAAGCATTAAAAAGTCAATATTGAAATGCTAACTTCTAAATATATACTCCCCCTTATCTATTTAAAAACTTATTTTAAAAGGCTAAAAAACACGAGTGTGAGATTTTTGTCCTTATGTTATGACTTTTATATCTGTTTAATTTATATTCTGAAAAACAATCTCAGTTTACAGATAACCCAGGGATCAGGGAGGTATAAGGGTTCATCTAAGAACAATAGGCCAACTTGGGTTTGAATATCGGCTCCACTGATAGTTAGGCAAAGTTCTGTGAACCTCTCTCTTCATCTGAAAAATGAGAGTAATACCTTCAGTTTCTCAGAGTTGTTGTGTAGATTAGGTGAGTTAACAGGAACAACTTTCCATCCCAGCTAGCACCTAGTAAGCGGTCATCGAAGTAAGTAATTTTCACTTAGTCTCCTTCTACGTAGTTTAGAAAACATCTCTATTTATTAAGTGCCCACAAGGTTCTAAACTCACTCTTAGGTATTGGTGAAGCATAACACAGCCCCTGACCTTCAGGATTTCACAGACCAGCTAATCATTTCACTAAATTGACATCACATACTATAATGGAGTGAACATGGAGTGTAATGGAAAATAACACAGTTAAGTTGGTTAAGAGTCTAGGGGAGATGGGGAATACGCAGACCAGAAAAGCTACAGACAAAAAGAAATATCGTTGAGGCTGGATGGGCAGGGGTAGCCAGAATTCCACAGAAAGACAGAGGAATAAAGGGTTTCCCAGGCTCAGAGTATTGGTTTCGAGTAGAAAGACTTCCCCAGTGTAATGCTCTGGATCTCCTTCTCCATCCCCACAAGGAGAAGGAAGTTTTGTGCTGGCTAAGTTTGTAAAAAGGAACTGGGGATGCTCAGCTCACTTATTCCTCTTGGGAGCCGGCCAAGCTGCATGAGCCTTGCATTCTCTCTTGCTATAAGGTAAGCTTAGCAAGGCAGACTGTGGCTCTGCAGAAGTTGGCAGTTTGGGGTATGGGGGTAAACCAAGAGTTCAGAGGCTTTGGGTAAACCCATTTTACAGCCTGCCATAGCCACTTCCTCCAACCTAGCTTTTAGCAATAATAAATTTGATTTAAAAAAAAATCTCTATCAGAATCTGGCACCTCTGTCTTATCTGGTTTTAATCTTAAAATTTTTAAAAGGTGCTAATTACTAAGCCTCCTCAAACTTGACAGAGAATGAAATTTGGAAACAAGAGAGTGCACATAGTGTATTCAAAATGTGACACTATTTTTTCAGGAGAGTAATGTACTTAGGAAGGAAAATGGAGGAGAAACTGGTTTTAAGGTTTAAAAGTTGGTCAGTCAGTGGGTTATGGGGCTTCTCTGTCACTTTAAGGAATTTGGACTGTATCCCATGTGCAGTGTGACGCCACTGAAGGATTTTAAGCAGAATGACAAGACATTTTGTGGGAGGAGGGGGTATTAGAAATATTCTGACAGCTTGAAACGGATGGGTTTTGTGGTGCATTGGAGGCAAAAGGCCAGTTTAAAGACTGTTCCAATACTCCTGGTAAGATCCTTGTGAATAGATTTAGTCCTTGATTCCCTATTGATTTCTAAATTCCCTTATAATCTAAGAAATATAAGACAGAAGGCCAACATACCTTACTTTGAAATCACAACTTTAAAACATCATAAAGGCCCAGGGCCGGAGGCTGGGGGGAAGCGGTGCACAATGAGAGTTCCAATAAGAGGGATACGCTAAAGCTCAGCTGTTGCTGAGATGAAGAGATGACCATGTGACCAATCTAGAACTCATCAGAAATAATCACACCTAATTTAAAAAGCATTGTCTAAGAGACAAGCCAAATTTTCCCAGTCATGCAATAGTTAGATGTTCTGCAGAAAAAAAAGATACAAACCTCCTGTAAAATACCAGCTTCTCCCTCCTTCCCTGTGCCGACATCATCACCACCAGAAAAAGAATACGCACATAATAGCACCTATATAACAGACTAGGACATAAAGGGTTCAAGAAAGATACCACATGACATGATTCATCTAGTGATGTAATCCTGTAACCAGATAGGAGGCAAGTTCTAGTGGACAGAAAGCAGCACTGAAAAGTCACAGCTGCCTGCCTAACTCTGGTCCAGGTTCATCTGCTAAACAAGCACTCTGTTTTTAATTTATTGAGTAGTATGTGTTTATATCTTAAAGTTATTATGCATAAGGAAAAGTGGGTAACTTGAGCTAGCTTTTTGAAGAACATCTCTTGTTCTCTACCGTAGAAATAAGAGATGAAACTTAGGAATGCAATATCCTATTTCTTTATTCAGCAATTATTTATGAAGGACTTATTGAATGTCACCTATCGTGTGGTATAAGTGACAGGTCCGTCCTCCATTCTGTTGGAGAGAACAACTACACCAGACACACGGGACCCTGAGCTTGGGAGTGAGGGTTATCCTTAAATCATCTTCAATTGTCTTCCAAATTTCAAAAGAGGCTAAAAAGTTTTACTCATTCCAGAATTTGACATCTTTACTCCCATTAAGAAATTATGAAGTCTTAAGAAGTTAAAAAAAATTAAACAGAGCTTCCAGAATATCTGTAAGTAAATTATTTTAAAAACTACATTGTTCCTACTTCATTCTCAAACCTATTCAATTTGCAGAGATCCATAATGATTATATTTTCAACTGTGTAGTGACCTAAATAAGTTTAGTTCTCTGACAACTTCATGCTTATCAGCCTCTCATAAGTCAAGTCAACATCAACAAATGCAGGCTTACATATGAACCTGTAGAGAACAATGAAAGGAGTGGCCCTTTGGGGTCAGACCTGAGTTCCAACCATAAATCTGGTCCTTGTTAGAGGTATGAACTAAGGCACGTTACTTTTCTTCTAAAAGTTCATTTATTCATGTATAAAATGGGGATGAGATGACCTACCTTCCTGCATTATTTTGAAGGTTAAGTTAAATTAAGATAATGGTATATAAGAAAAACTTCACAAATGGTAGCTACTATCATAATTTATTATAATTATGTCATTCCCATGAAGCACATGGTAACATTGAATGCCAGGGCTATCAAAGAAATTAGAGATCTAGGGTCACACTGTTTTCTTTCTAATTCATGGCTGACTGTGCTAATTTTTACTGTCTTCTTTCCTGAGGGGCCTGATGCAGCCTCACCATCCTTCTTAGCACCATGGTCCATAGCGCCATCATGAATCAATCTGAGTTGACAGTCAAATGTATAAATCATGGTTTTTGTGTTCGTTTTTTTTTTTTTTTTAACTATTCTAACTTCCTCCAGTTGAGAGGTAGACCCTAACATTCTGAACCTTGACTAGGGTGATTCAAAGAGTCCAGAGTAGCCCAGCTACAAGTACCCAAGTTTCCTGACCTCCAGTTCTGTATTTTTCCACTGCAGCACACTCACTCACTCACTCACTCTCCTCTGAGTTATGAAATTCAAGCATGAGTCCAAATTGGAAGAGACAGATCACTTAGCATAGCCTGTCACTATGTGATTTCTGCTGAGGTATGAATTAAACCTCGGCCCTTGCAATATACAGTTACAGACTGATATGAAACAAGGAACTGTTTAGCAGACTCTTCATTCTCTCTGTCAAGGCCAGTGCTACCATGGGGTCGACAATACAGTAATTTTAGTGATGGGATAATGGACATTATGACAGGCTGCTGCCATGATAGCTACAGGCAGCTCATAATAGGAGGATACTTTCAGATACTACAAAATATGATTTATCAATTTCTACATCAATTTAGTCAATTGGTCTGGAATATATGAAGGGACTATCTGTTCCCACTGGCTGAAGTTTATTCCCCAAAATACAACTCATTCATTACTGTCTTGAAATAAAACTGAAGCTTAAAGAAAGAGTAACTCTTAGAAAAATGTTTGTTTGTTTTCCAAAAACACTCTTGAAATTTAATCAGCAAAATAACCGGCATCAACTCTTAAAATAAAAGATTCAGAACGAACAATGGACACATACCTATGGCATCATTTTGTTACTTGAAGTTTAATGGTAGGAAACTGAGAGAGGATTCCATTTTAAATGGTCTCAATTTCCTATATCAATTCTCCTTCATATTTGGGGCAATTTCTAATAAATCCAATAAATGGCGTTCCAGGGATATACTCATGATCTCATAGCTCAACTGAAAAGTAAGAAATAAAAGGGGGCAAGGAGACCATAGGCTTCAACCATATACTCTAAGAAATTAAAATAGTTTTCTTTAGGGTCAAATGATTACTTTATGTCCTCCTCGACATCCCATCCAGACTCTCTTTACCTGGTGACTTTCCTAGGTAAATGATATTCATCATCTAACATATTAGATTGTATTAAATTTCAAATATCTTTCTCATGAAAGTATTAGACAGAGGGGTCAAGACCAGAGCTGAAGAGAAAGAGGAGGGTCAACATCGGATATTTGGTGAGCCATGATCTATTGCCTTGTGGTAAATATCTGGGGACTTTATTAAGATACCCTTCCAATTTCCAACTTAAACACGAGGTAAATTATGAGCTCCCTAATAAGATCAAAACTCAGCCACACAAGGCCACCTTAAAGGAATGAAAGAACATCCAGGCCAGCAGAACTAATGACTACATTATCCTCTCTAAAGAAAAAACTGTATCAACCAGAAGTTTGGGAGGAGGTTTGGGGTCAAGAAGGGAAGTAAAGTAAAAGGGAAGTCAGATGGTTAAGCTTTTGTCCATCAATCTAGGACCTTACTGGTGGGAAGGAATCTGGACATCTGAGTTAAAGTAATTAACAAATTTTGAAGATGGTTTGACCCCCAAAGAAAGAAATCCAATACCTGGAAGTTACCCTTGACTTCTTATCTGTCTCATTTTGTTATATTCTGGCTCAAATAAACCCACGCTAGTTAATCCATCTTCCTGCTCTATATCCAAAATATATCCTCAATTCACACAGTGGATCTTCACAACCACTGCTACTCAGTCAAGTCATCATAATCTCTCCCTTGGAAGTACTGCTGTATAACATTCTAACTAGTTTCCCCTCCTTCCACAGCTCATCTCACTATGTACATTAGATCATGTCATGTCCTTATTTAAAATAACCCAATGGCTTCTTGTTGAACTTTGAATAAAATTCAGACTCACTTCCACAGTCTCCAAAGTCTACATGACCTGGCCTTACCTCACTCTCCAACCTCCATTCCTGTCCTTCTTCCCCATATTCTCTTTTTCCACACTAGGCTTCTTCTGTTGCAGGAACATATCAAAGTTGTTCCTACCCTAGGGTCCTTGAACATGTTGTATTTTATTTGTGACATCCCCTGAAGATTGTCGTAAGATTGTCCCCTTTCCACCTTCATCTTTTAAATATCAATTCAAGTGTCTCCTCCTTACTAAGGCCTTCTCTTACTTTACTGTCTTATCCAAAGAAGTCCCACTTCCACCAACCTAACCGCCATATCACATTGCTCTAGTTTATTTTTTTTATAGTATGTCACCATCTGAAGTAGTCTTATTTGTTTGTTAATTTTATGTATTTCTCAATATAAGCTCCAAATCTTGCCAACTGTATCTACTGCTATATTTTCAACTTTCTAGAATAGGTCTGAACATCAACAGATGATCAATATATCTCTGTGAATGAATAAACAGATGAATTTTATGAACATGGGTGTTTCACTTCATCTGACACTTACATTTTTCACTGAAATAAATGATTTTGTCATAATGTGATGTCATGTATATTTTAGCCAATCTGAGTCAGCTTCTTAGTCCCAATTCCCTCTGGATACTTATCAGAATGGCTATCTGGGATTTAAGAGAGACAAAAATAGGATAGAGGGACCTGATCACAGTATTACCTAAAGAAGTACCCCTCTAGAATGCCTTGTCTAACACCACTCTATTTCCTCTTTACCAATTTTTAAAGATACCATTCTTTCAATCATTCAAAAAATATGTCAGGCCCTATCCTAGCAAGAAAGATGCAGAAATAAATAAGGCATGGTTTGTGTTCTCCCAAAGCTTCCAATATGGTAAATGAAGCAGAAATGTAAGCAAGCACACTATTAAGTGAAAAGCAGGACCACAGAGAAAGAAAAGCTTAAAGAAGATAACATTTGAGATGATCCTTGAATGATGAATGAAATTTTACCAAACACAGAAACAGGGAGAGTCATTATAGACAGAGTGATACATAGAAAAGATTTGGCAGGAGACTGCATGGTGGCTTCAGGGAATCAGGGAACAGTGAATGGTGGGGTGTGACCAGAATACAATAGGAGTGGCTGGAGATAGGGTTGGTAATGCAGGTTGGGGCCAAATTGAAGACAACTTCTAATGCTTTGCTAGGGAAACAAGTTTTATTTTGTAAACTAGTGTTTGGCTAACTATGTTTCGGGAGATACTGGTAAACATGTATCCATGAAAAAGAGATTTCATCATCACACACACTTAAGAAATGCTCTGCACACTCTACTTGCCTTTAGGAGATATAAAACCCCAAAGGCTTTGAAAAATCCTATAATAAAAAAATAAACAACTGCTTAACACGTTATCCAATATAAACGACCCATTAACATTTCCAGACATACTAGCCTTCTCCAGAAGTTAGAGTACATTTAAAGTGAAGCACTACCTTTAAGTGATCTGGAGTTGTTCAATTATTTAAATTAATGAATGTTACGAACGGAACTGAGTGTAGAGATAAATTTGGCGACAAAAACACTTAGAATGGATGGAAGGAATCTGGGAGGCCACTGATGCTTGCAAATATCTTATGTGAACGATAACGCACATCTATACTCAAGCCCTGAGAGTGTGAATGTAAAACGGGAAAATATCTGAGACACTCTAAGATAGAATTCTATATCAACTAGTCATCAATTAATTAGTGATCGCCCTGGGTGTAGAAGGTGATGAAGCTAACGAAGACTTCCTGATATTCTAACATGGTAAACTGAGTGAATTGTAAAACAGGTTTGAGAGCAGTGCAGGGTAGGAAAGAAGAAGAGTAATGAAAACTCGGCTGAAGCTTCTGCACAAAAAGGGATCAGGATCATCATGTCAACTGTTACCTGTTTTTGACTCATTTATTGGAAAAATAATAACTATAAGCCTACAAGGAACTTCCAGTTATGCTAGGCTCTTTCATAAACTCAAGAGTTTCTGTCCTTAATCTACCTACAGTCCTCAACCAGTTTTCCTGTCACCTTTCCATTCAGTCCTTTGAAAATGATATGCTCTCTTATACTAGAAAACAGCTGCCCTCACATTACTGATATGTTGGCTTCACATTTTTTTTTTTTTTAGAATGGCCAGAAGGTGCTTAGTTTTGATAAGGGAGTCCATAGAGTTGTTGCATATGGAAGTTTAATTCTAAATATTGGTATAAGCAATATAATAATGGTGTGGTTTCAAAGGATACAATTTCATACAATCATTCTAAGATATTATGGTTGACTTGCAGGAGCAGACTGCCTGCATTTTAAGACATGTGGATCCAACTCAACCTTGAATATGTCTACATACAAATTTCATAAAATTCTTAACCGTATATAAACATACTATAAAATAGACAGGAAATTTCCAGAATATTTCCCTTCCCCATCTGATCAGTTAGATCACTCTTCCTCTTCAACATCTCTTCCTGTCAATTTAATGACCATACTACACTCCTCAGCAAATTCTCTGTTTACACAGTCAGATGGTCTGCCTACTTCTATCTGTTGTACTAATTACTTTTTCATCTGTCATTCAATTCAATCTTGCTCACCTACAGCAACGTGAAAACGAGAGCATTCAGCTCTTTTCCTTCTAGAGAACAGACACAAGGAAGAGTTACAGTGACAGGAGAAAAATGGGTGTAAATCACTCATGAAGATGATTAAGAACAACCCTGCTATATTTAGGGTAGGTGGAAATTTCTCTTACCAGGACTTTTATTAATTTAATTTTACTTTTGGCTGCATTGGGTCTTCGTTGCTGTGCATAGGCTTTCTCTAGCTGCCGTGAGCGAGGGTACTCTTCGTTGTGGTGCAGGGGCTTCTCATGACGGTGGCTTGTCTTGTTGTGGAGCATGGGCTCTAGGCATGCAGACTTCAGTAGTTGTGGCACACGGGCTCAGTAGTTGTGGCTTGCGGGCTCTAGAGCACAGGGTCAGTAGTTGTGGCACACGGGCTTAGCTGCTCTGCAGTACGTGGGATCTTCCCGGACCAGGGATTGAACCTGTGTCCCCTGCATTGGCAGGCGGATTCTTAACCACTGCGCCACCAGGGAAGTCCCTTATCAGAACTTTTAAACAGAAACTACTTGCCTATTTGTATATATATCCTTCCTTCCTTCTTTCCTTCCTTCCTTCCATCCATCCTATCATCCATCCAGTCAACAAATTAAGCATGTATTAAATTACCAACTGGGTATTATCATTATGCTACGTGTTATAGAAGATGCCATAATAGTGTCCAAAGTTGGCTGCAATCACACGAAAAGTATTCATCTTCATGAACTAATAAAAGCAAATTAAAAAAGCAACAGCATGCAATTTTTAGCTTACCAAATTTATAAATGCTTTTTATAAAGAAAGAACCATCAAGAGTACAGGAGGAAAGACATGTTCACACACTCCTGGAATGGGAGGACTATAAATTTGTAAAGTCCTTTAAGAAGTAATTTGGCAATTAACTCTAAGCTCTATGGGGCAGGAATCAATCTCTTTTGTTTTCCATTATGTCCCCATTGATTAACACAGTGCTTTGGCATCTGGGAACTGTTCAATAATTAATTGTTGAATAAAAATCGACTGAACAACAACGTTCTAAGCCTAAAAAAATTTACACCCTTCACTCACTGATTCCTTTCCTGAAAATATATCTTAATGACAAAACTGGTTAGAGGTTAATGTATGCCAAAACTTACTTCACTACTGTTTATATTAATACTAATAATATAACCTAAACGTCCAACAAGATGAGTTTTTGTAGTAACAGTAATATTTGGCAGTCATTAAAATTATGTCAAAAAGAAAAATATTTTACTAACAGAAAAATGTTCATAATTAATGTTAATGTAAAAGAAGCAATACAGTTTTATATTCTTAACTTCCCACTAGCAGACACATATAACCAATACTTTATATTTAGGTACATCTGTGAGCTCATGTTACTATAATATATTACA
Organism: Pseudorca crassidens; assembly: GCF_039906515.1. Lineage (NCBI taxonomy): Eukaryota > Metazoa > Chordata > Mammalia > Artiodactyla > Delphinidae > Pseudorca > Pseudorca crassidens. Next base: position 62,238,667 of record NC_090304.1, read on the forward strand.
TTTTTTTTCTGAAGATACACATGCAGAGTCAATTGAAGAAACTAAAAAGGTATCAAAATACTAACTGTGGTTACTTCTAGGTGGAATTATAGCTATTTTAATATTTTTCAAACATATCTTTAGCTTATAATAATATTTTTTACCATAAACTTGTATTATTTCTACATCAAAACCAAATAATAAAATTATTTTAAAAGAGTAATATAAATGCTCACTTTAAACTAAGAGAATTTATGATTATCCACTTAGACTTCATTTTTATTTTGAAAAACTTCAAGTTGAAAACAGAGAAAAATATATACACTGAAAGTATCTTCCTCTTAATTTTGCTGTGAAAGTGCTCTAAAAATATAAAGTCTTAAAAAAAAACTAAAACATTGTAATGAATTGCAATAATATGTGTGATGGAGAACAAATAACATAGATCAGAGAAATGAATGATCAGTATACAAACAGAATCAAAAAGCATTTTCTAAGATTGCCTTCCCAGTCTGGCAAAGGCAGATATATTTGCTAATCACTCTAAAATGTAATATAAATCTAGGAATTTTTATATAATTTTAAACTTAGTACATTTTTAAACTACTTATTGAAGAACTATAACAATGTTGACCACTAACTAAATAGCACAGCCTATCAGAATAAAGTGCAAATGTGTTCAGTTATGGATTTTTAATGTGGTGCTGCCAACTACTATACTCTGAGCACTTATATTTAATGACGAAAATGATGGAGAAAAAAGGTCATGTAATCTACAATAGACTGTACAGAAACTAATTATAAAGTAATAGTTCACGACATTATTTCAACCTTCTAGAGAGCAAGTGACTCCTAAATTAGGCAAAGAAACTGTGTAGAATCAGATTTTCTTTTTCTGATTGTCCGCTCAAAGTGCAGTTCAGTACCTTCCATCACTGAACAGCATGACCCACTTGAATGCAGAATATAATTTCTGAACAGTGATTCCTATATTTTAACAGCACCACCAAAAAGAAGAATCTGAGTCAAACTAAAAACAAGACAAATATGCAAAGCAATAAATCTGTGCTAACAACTTTTTATTACAATCTCTTTGTTATTAAATAGAGCTACTTTAAGGACAGAAGATGTTACTCTTGATCTTATGGCACTTGTATAATGAGTAATAATAATAATAAATCAAATTTGAAACTTAAGTACCTTTACGTACAAGATCCCGTGTTAATATTCATTCAGAAATCAACAACACCTAGTTGACTGATTGCTACATGCTGGGTTACTGGGAGAACAAGGGTAAATAAACAGATTGTGCTCTAATTGAATTCGGCTTAGAGAAGCAGATAGATACTTATTCATAACTGTGATACAATGTGATAGGTGAATTGTGCATGGTGCCCAGCTAGACATAAAGGTAGACAAGACATAGTCTTTCTTCTCCACAGCCACCAATGCAGCTGAGAAGTCAGGGTCCAAAAACAGAATAGTGATACTACAAAATTGTCACGAAGAGATGAATGGACAGCTGGTGACTATGAGTTAGGCATATGAGGAATCTTTCACTCTCTAATCAGGAGACCGAGAAGGAAACAACTAACCACAATGCCAGGTAATGTGCTAATTGTGCAGGATACCACATTAAGTAGAGGTTTTAGGAGCTAAAACGGACTGGAAAGGATTAGGGAGGAGGATGCTTAAACCAGACTTTTAAGTAACATACAGGCTTTGTTACGCAGAATGGGACATTCCATCAGAAGGAACTAGAAAGCTGAGAGTCTAGTGCAGAGGTTGGCAAACTTTTTCTATAAAGAGCCAGATAGAAAATATTTTAGGACTCTCTGGCCCTACAGTCTGTATTACAACTGCTCAACTTTGCAATTGCAGTACCAAAATAGCCATAGATAATGTGTAAACAAATGAGCATGGCTGTGCTCCAATAAAGCTTTCTTTATAAATAGTATAATTGGGATTTCATATAATTTTTCACAAAATTATATTAAATATTATTATTCTTATTTTCTTCAACGATCAAAAATATTTTTAAAAATTCTTGGCTCTGAGGCTATACCAAAACAGGTAGCAAGTTGGATTTGACCTGTAGGCTATACTTTGCTGACTCCTGGTCTAGTTAGAAGGCAAGCTAAATACACACACATAACAATACATATAACAATTTCAAATATCTAACCAGTGTTCTCAATTCTACCCAGCCTTTCCATTTTATAATACATGTTTTGTAATACCCTCTTTTCTCCATCTGAAATGAAATTCATGGATAATACAACTGCCTACACATTTTTAAATAATGCCTTAACTGAAGTAAAAGAAGAAATAAAAAGAAAGTACTTTATGTTAAGATAGTATGTTTTCAATATGGCAATCTGTGAGCCCAACTACACTAGAAAATGTAATAAAGTAGTCACATGTTTACGTGTACTTATAATGAATAAATTTAGATTTAAATGGAATAAAGAGACCAGATATCACATCTGCAAGAAACACAGGAAAAGTGCAAGAGTAGGCATATGAAGAGTAGACACATATGAAAATTAGTGTTGGAAGAAGTAATAATGGCTCATTTGTATATAATAGGAGAGCAAAGGAAATACTTTAGTTGAAATATAATCTAACAAGATTGCTGATAAAGTGGAGAAAGTAAAAGTGTCATATTTTTGCAAATAAACTTATAACTTAGTACCAAAATAATTACTTATAACTTAGTGTCAAAATAATACTCTGCTTTATATGGGGCAGACCGGTGAGGAACTTTATCTATCTATCTATCTATCTATCTATCTATCTATCTATCATCTATCTATCATCATCATCACCTCTCTATCCCTATTTGGAATTACCCCTCATGTAAAGATAGACACTTGATTTGACTTCCAGTGCTTCAATAGATCTTGGGACTCTGTCCTTTGATAAAAAATGAGGACTAGAGAACCCCAGCCACCTAAGAGCCTACAGGGAAACTGAGTATAGATGATCTTTGGAGAAATATCAGAGTAATACTGAAAACAACAGAAAACTCTAAAATAAATAATTTCACATAATTTTCACAAAATAGATTTCTTATAGTGTGATAACATTTTAAAAATAAATATAAGGTATGGCAATCAAAGAAAATATTTTTTAAAACAATCTTATTGAAATTTGGTGAACTATTTGTATTTCAAGTGCTGTTACCAATTTAAAATGTTTGGTTCTATGTCTATTAAAAGGACCTCAAGTCTCTTCAATTACGTATTTGCAGGTGACATTTACAAATGTAAACTGATACAGGAGAGGTGTATCGATGACATAAATACCAGGATCAGCAATATTGCTCAAGATAGGGATTTTCCAAACTGGGAACCAACTCCTGATAAAATTCCTAACAGAACAAAGTACAATGATCCCTTGATTTACACAGGAGTTACATTTCTAGAATATTAAATGATTATTAAATCCTTGCAGAAAATACTTTGTTTATAAAACTGAATTTGATTTTAGGTTTAGAAAATTAAAAATAAAAAAAACCCTTCATGAATATGAAGTGAAATGTTAAAAATTGTGCATTAATGGAGTCATTCTTTATTCTTCAGGACTGCTCTGCACATTATAGTGCATTTAGCATCCCTGGCCCCCTTCTCCTAATGCCAGTATCACCTCCCAGGCATTATCAATACATAAGTCCCTCCATGCGTTTGTAAAATGATTTCTAATGGCTCGTCTCTCTCCTTACCTTCTTGGGAACTGCTGGTCTGAATTATAAGAATGTAGAAATTAGGTTTATGTAATTCTTTGTATAATGCCCAACACTGCATTATCAACAAACTGCATGCTTAATAATTTTCTTGTCAGTAATTACGCTTCGTGAAGCGGAGCACATAAAGGTAAGAGAGGGAAAGCTGCCTGAAACAGTAAAAAGAATTCTGAGTTCAACGACACTGGCCAATTCTGCCACAAACTGAATGACCTTGAGCAAGTCTTTTTAACTTTTCTGGGCTTCACGTTCTCCTTTGGAAAATACACTAGATGACCTCTAAATTCCCATCCATCTCTGACATAATTATAAAATATCTATCTATCTATCTATCTATCTATCTATCTATCTATCTATGCCTTTGGGAAATTAAAGGAATGAAAGTAGAGAACGGAGAATAAAATCAGGTGATGCTACATTTGTAACAGATCAAACAATATCAAAAAGAAAACCCCAAAACTAAGAAGATGGCCAATGGAGATGGTGGTATTAAAGGGAGGTATTTGATTCTTGGCATAACAGATGCATAGGTAGTTAGACAATGCATATGAGATTCACATTCGTTCAGCAACGTGAGATGATGTTGTCGGACTTATGAAAGACAAACTCTACATGTACTTTTATTTTGTACTTATATTAAGTTTAAAATACATGGTTACTGATTCCTTACCATAAATATTGCCAAGATTAAATCCAATTGGCAAATAACTACAGATGATGGGGTCTTTCTAAGAGCAGGTATCTTATTCTGGTATCAGTGCTGTAGGAATCTACTCCACTGCTTCAGATCAGCGTAGTTCTTAACCTCGATCACAGAGTAAAGGGCTCTTTAAGGGCTCAACCAACTCAGAGTTCCTGAGACCAGAAAACAAAGTAGAATGGGGAAATCTGGGATTCTGCTAGGAGGTGTCAGTCCTCCCAACCATGTAAAACACTCCAATTCCTTAAGGAAATTTCCTGTTAAATTAAAGAATTAAAGAGGTCTCTGAGGGTATTCTCCCTTCCAGTGTACCTCAAACAGGCCTTTCTGTAAGATGAGGTGGAAAGCTTGAGTCCGATAGAACTTTATTTGAAACTAGTTCTGCCTTTATCAGTTGTGCCCTCGTGAGCAAGTTACTCTTAGCCTCAGTTGCCATATCTGAAAAATGGGAATCATATAATCACTCTTTTACTGTTGTTGGAAGAATTCCAAGTGATGATTAATGTAAAGACCCTAGCACAGGGCTTTACACATTGTGGGTGTTGAGAGTATTCGATAAATACCGTCACCTTTGGTCTTTTCTTTTCCACCCTCTGTACTTTGTCTCTCCTGCCCTGCCCTAGAGAGAAGGCTCTGCTGATGTCAGCATCCAGTAGCAGGGGTGCCAGGAGTGCTGCTGACTGACTGGCTTCAGATCTGCCCAAGGCATGCTCAGTGCTTTTATTCCTTCTGTGATACCTCTTATTCTCTTATGTTTCTTCCCTTGCCTGGAGGCTGCTGGTGTTTTCCCAGAGACTAAAAAGTCTTATTCTTCCTTAGTAAGGGACCCTCTATGGAAGGAATCAGAAGAAGCAGCCACAGAGTTAAAACAAACTGTCAGATCTTTCTAACCAGACAAAAGCTGAGCCTGAGATTTCAGCCTAGGGCAACCCTACTTCTTGGACTAAAAAATCCTCTGCACTCAAGTTCCTGTAAACTGCTATTTCTGGAGGAGCTGTAGAGGGACTGTTAGGGAAGATTTACACAGTTTGGCTAAATACTTCAAATGTAGTTTTTCTAGCAGTATGTACTGAGAAAACCTAACATCACCCACCTCTGAATGCAAGCTTATGAAAATGCTAGTTTATCAAAACAAGTCTATTTTACATGACTTTACATGTACTTTACATGTACACCATTGTAAACCTCTGAGAACCCTGAAGGACAAAATGACACCCCATCATAACGTGGTACTGTGTCAAGTGTCTCTGAACAGTTGCCTGGCCTAACCTTCATCACTATAAGCGAGGCATCAAAAAATTCAGTGGACAGACTAGAAACTCTAATAAAGGACCACAATACTGATAATTAATTCGATGGATGATATGTTCTTCAGGTTAAAAAACATAATTTGGATATCACTAGTCATCATAAATACCATTTTTTAAATTGGACAATTCCTGTGTTCTAAGCGCCACGCTTGGCTCTTTAGATGGAGTACTTTCAATTCTTATTACACTTTTCTGCAACATGATTATAACATTCTAAGTTTTACAGAGGGGCAGATGAGTCTTAAAGAGGTTAAGCAAGTGAGATCACACAGAGCTAGTAAGTTCAAACTTTGGATTATCTGGCTCTAAAGCATAAATCCTTTCCAAAGTGTGTCTCATTCATTAATGGATGTCAGGTGACAGAGCCACAGAATATTAGTTTTGGAACGGATACAGAGGTTCATTTAGGAAAATCAGTTTTCTTAGAAACAGAGAAACTGAGGCCTAGAAGGGTTCCTTAACCATGAAGCCTAACACAGAGTGTGGCAGAACTCTTGAATCCTACGGTGGCTCAATGCTGCTGACTCAGCAGAGTCCTCACCAAGGCCCACCAGGCTTTCTGTGACCCATCCCCTGCCCATCTCTCCGTGGGCAGACGGAACTAAGAGCAGTTCTACACAGACACCAGGGTGTTACAACTGTTTCTGTTATTTTTGCCCCCAAAGCCTATCTCTCTCTGCCGACTTGATAAACACACATTTTTTCAAGATTCAATTCAGTTCCATCCAAGTATCACTACCTCTATGAAGTCTTCACTAATTCACCTCTCTTCTCTTCCCAGAAAAAACAGTTATAGTGAATTAAGGAATAGGTTAATAGAAGCCAACTTTTATTGTGGATTTATGATTCATTCATTCCACAAATATTTATTGAGTCTCTACTATATGTAAGCACTGTGCTAACTGCTTTATATGTATTATGTTAATCACTCCTCACCATAAGCCTATGAGTTAAGTACTATTTTTATCCTAATTTTACAAAACAGGAAATGTAGGCATAAGGAGATACAGTATCTTTTCTTAAAAAAAAAAAAAAAAAAGGATATTTTTGTCTTTCTCCTTTGTAGTCCCTTTGTATCCTGAATACACATTTACTATGGAATTTGCAGCACTCCGTGGAACTTTGTTTCACTTCCAAATTTTGATTTATGACGCTATTATTCTGTGTATATAGTGATATATTTGCTAAGTATTGTATACTATTGTAGGTCGTAAGCTCCATAATGGTAGAGGTGGTATCTACTTTGTTTCCTATTATATCCACAGGGCCTGACAGAGTGGCACATAGTAGGTACTCAGGAAATGATAGTTGAATAAAGAAATGAAGAATGAATGAATGAATGAATAAAGAACAAATGCATAGAACCCTGGTCTCTGAGTCTTCACTGTCTGTGCTGCCTCCCCAGACCAGTCTGCACTGGGCAGAAATGCTGCATAAGCAGCGATGGACATGTTTTTTTTGTTTTTTTTTTTTCCCCAAGGCCAATACTATTATCTTGGATGTGCATTCTAGAACTCACTTCTGGACACTATAATTTTCCATTTTCTTACCTATTATTATGGTTATATTAATTCTACAGATCCAAATGGAATGAAAACTTATTTGAGAAGGGACAGGAGCTGTTTTTTATTCCTGCTGAGGAATAACATAATGACAAAGTCCTGTTAGTACACAGCACCCCCAAATAACAGGAGTTTGGCAAAGAGCCTTGGGAGGAACTCACGTCATTACCATGGCCCTGTATTATAGCAGCCGGAAATCACACTGCTGATTTCCACGTAACACAGCAACTATCTCCAAGGGCAAGATCCCAGCTCCCAGACACTTAATAGCCCTCAGGCACGTTCTGTACCACATATGGGTCCCTAGGCAACTCTAAAACACGCACTTTCCTTCTTTCTGCTTTATCAAGGAGTCTAATGTTTACTATCATTAGCCTCTACCTTTTATTTTACAATATTCACAGGGTATCTTTAGTTAATTTAAGGGATAAAAATGGTATCCAAAAATTCTCAAAACAGACTTAGTGTTAATGGACACATATTGATACACACACACTCTTGTTTCTGTGATAGTTTACATGGGCATATAATACATACACATCTGTATATTTCAAATATTAGACATATTTTATAGATGTATATGTAAATGAATACAGATATATATATACATAGAGCAGCATTTTCGAGTACCTATCAGAAGTAAAGGCAATATACTTTATATAGAGAAAAACATTACAAGAACAGCTAGTAATTTCTAGGAGAGAAAAGAATAATATAGAACTTTAATTTTTACATGTGTATACGTATATATATATGTATAATTATATACACATGAAAATGTGTTAATACATGAAAGTAGATATTATAGCGATATTTAAATATATATCTCTATATTAATATATTTAAATATATATCTCTATATAGAGATATTTAAATATATATATGCACATGTGCATATACAGACATATTAAAAATTATTCGACATAATATATTTGAAAGGGCACGGGAGTGGAATGAAGAGAGATTGATCAATCTAGTATAGCACATTTTTAGGACTAAGATGGTAAAAGGGTAGAAAAGTCAGTTGATGGAAGAGTGTCACAACACTGAAGATCCTAAAAGATATGGTATCGGTTCTCCATTATTTGGGGAGTAACTGTTCTTAGCAAGTAATAAAGGACATGTGAATAAGAGAGAAAAATGTAGAGAAATGTGTATACAAAAGAATAACGGGAGATGGTGGCTGCCTCATTTTATTGCCTTCTCATATGTCACTGGATCTTTAATTATCAGTGCAGAGTCTATTTCAATCTTTAAAGCATTAAATGGCTATAAATTTAAGCAAGTAGGAGGCTGACTTTGTTAAAAACCAAGGAAGGGAAAAGTTTCCCTTGGTTGATGAAAAACGTACCAAGATTTTTTGAGCATAGTTATTATAATATAGTATTAGAGATTTTGGTTTGAGCAATGATGAAAAGTTTATTACATCTTAGATAAAAAGAATTGTAAAAATAAAGCATGTTTGCATATTCTACTCTGTGCAAAATCCATAAGCTAGATGTGTTTGCCTTCTCTGCCTATGTAAGCCTTGAGAATTTAACATAATCAATAAAGAGATATAGGCTAAAGACATTTAAACACATGTGTTTGTTAAAGAACAGGGACTTCATAATTGTTGACTGTTTATTCAGTTTGGAATTCATGTTAACTTTAAAAAATAACTGAGTTTCCAAACATCAGGCTCCATTTCAAGGTGAACTAGTTTAATTCTAAAATGACAATATATTCTTGATTTAAATCAAGATGCTGAAATGCATGATATTAATGCATCAGAAGCCACATATAAGGCTATGTATATGTAGCATTAAGATCTAGTGATATATACTTACAAGTACTTAAAAAAAACTAATATTAAAATTGGAATGTTCTCTACACCTCTCAGATCATAACGTTTTACTCATGATCAATACCCACTTCTTAATTATGCTAAAATCATATTAAAATCAAGAGAGGATTTTTTTCTGCAAACACAGATTTTTCTCTTTTCAGTGAATTTTTATGAACAGAGTTCTATATTTATGACAATGATTACAGGTGCCTTTTATTTATATTTTATAGCATTTACAGGAAGTTGTTTTCCCTCTTCTGGATGGAGACAGGAAAAAATGAGCCAATTTCGTTTCTGGTACAATGCTAGTAGTTTGGGGCAAGAATAAGCTAGGAATCAAATTAAGGGACTCTGCACATCTGCTTCAGAAATATGTTACAGGGGAATACGAGTTATACTTTTTAATATAAATAACCTTTTTGCTTCTATGAATAAATGAAATGTTTCATTATTTTATTCTGAGTGTAATTGTCTAGCTTGCTTCCAATTGTATTCCTTTTGTTTATAAAATGAATTATTTAGTACAAACACATTTTCTTCTCCATCACTGAAAAGGTATACAGCATTATAAGAGTAAAATTAGAATAGGATACTTTAAATCGCTGCTTTCCATAGCTGAAGAAATGAATGTTTTTTTATCTTTAAAGAGATGGAAAGTATCTGATTAAAGTTCATTTTCTCTTTCTTCCTTAAAACAAGACAAAACCCTAGGCTAGGCAGAATAGAAAAAGTTAACAATGATTAGAAGTAATAGTGCTGCTAAAGTCTATGATGCAGAATAGTAAAATCATCTGAGGACTAGAGAAGTTGAATTTGGGGAAAAGTCACTGAAAGAAACTGAGCACAGCATCCCTTGACTTTCACAGGCCACACAGAGGTGTGAGCCCACAAACACCTGTGAAAATTACAGGATTTCTTGGCCTACCATTTACCAAACATGCGTACCCAGTCAGCAAGGAGCACCCAGAAAAGTTTCCAAACTGCTAGCCTTCCCCAGCGTGCTCTCAGTTTCTTCCAATACTCACGGGAAAGTCACAAGGAAAAGGCTCACCTGTGCTGGGCTGAACCAGCCATGTGGGCAGGCACAATGCTCCCCACAAGTCCCTTTGCCCTTGGTGCTCGTCTTGTGGGAGCTTTTCCGCACACTGTCCCACAAAGTGACCAGCTTGGTCCTGTTTGAAGCTGGGCCCCCAGGTCCCGAGGAGGGCATAGTCTGAGAACTGTACCCGAGCCCCTGAGGACTCCTCTGCCAGCCACAAGCGCAGTGGGCATCCCTGAGCAGTGTGGGTGCGCTCCTGCCGGCATCCATCCCATCGGACCCCCGGCTGCAGCTGTGTTGCTTGGTGAGGTATGCATTCATACTGCACTGATGCCTACTCTTGCCTTTGGTCAGCTCTGCACAGGAATGTCTCCTCCCTCACACCCCTTTCTTCCAGGCAGTTGTAAAAGTCTTTTTTTTTTTTTTTTTTCTCCCGTGGTTCCCTCAGTATCTTTGACAGCTGCTATAGCAGCGCATCGTGGGAGCAGCTCCGCACAGCATTATCTGCGGGCTGGTAGCTCTTTGTCAATAGATGACTCAACTCACAGAGCAACTTGACAGTATCCCTGCTCTAGGCAGAAGCAATCAATGCTCCACACAGCTGGGCTACAGGACTGTACACTGTTACAAACCCTTTTTGGATGGAGCCCCACAGTAAAGCATACTCTTCGCAATTTGGCATTCTGGCTTTTCCCTCTCCAGCTGATCCCCACGCAAAATACAGACCTCAGGAAAGAACGCTTCTTATCGGACTAGCAGGACCCTTCTTTCCAGAAAGAATATATCTAGGCTGAAACCATATAGCGTAAGCAATGTAAAACGATGGGGAGGTTAACCTGTGAAACAATTTCCAACATTTACAGGAATCACTTATTTAGAGAGAGGTTTGCCAAGACACAGACCAAATCATGAGGTAACGAAATAAGAGGATCAGTATTAACTCTAAAGAACATTGATTCATTCAGAAAAATCACTTAGATCACAGCATTATACCAGAGTGCTTTCAAATTTGGAAGTGTGTTTTAGAACATGATTATATATTATAGTCCAAACATATATTATTTATGCTATGAACAATTATTAATTCTTTCTGATTCAAAAGTAAAGCAATTCCCAAAGTTCCAAATGGATGGGTTGGCTTATTTTGACACAGTGTTTTTCCTTACCCCAAATTATTCTGAGGATTTCCTTTCAAATACTTTACCACAACAAATACATTCACCACAGAGAGAGTCTGCATTTTAAAGTGAAAGACATCTAATTCTGCCATCCAGTATTTTGGTTTCCAAAGACAGAATTTTCAAATTCTTTCACTAAAAAATGAGTGAAATCTATCCAATTTAAAGCAATTGCCTTCCAAAGAGGACATGATTGTTTTAAATTTTAAATTTTAGTATGTTTGCAGAAGCCATGCATAGTATTTTCAGGAAAGGGAAAGGCTAATTACTACAGCACTTAGAATTTTTATTCTGTTTGAAACTTTCCGTATCTCTTGCCAAAATGCCTATCCCTATCACATATCCCTAAGGAAATAATTTTGGTTTGATTGGGGAGCACAGCGCCACCTATGCAGCACCAAACAAGTGTGATATAATCCCATGATATAGTTATTCTAGTTATAGACAGTCAGGTGCTATCAGACCCACTTTCGCAGTGGACTAACCAGGTGCTGGGGCAGTGTAGACCTCATTTCTATCTGAGTCGACAAGGTTCTTGTTTCAAAAGCCATGATTACAACATATCCTACAATTCAACACTAGGACTCCCTGGATAAATCATTGTTATATATAAAAGTCCTGAAAGGAAGGGGCAGGAATTTCTCTTTTCGTGTATCTGCATGAAAGAGACGTTTCCCAAATTCTGTGCAAGGGGTTGGTATAAGTACCTTGCCTGGCACGGTAAGCATTCAAAACACCTTTGCTAAATAATAATGACCCATATGTGTCAGTTCAGAGGGCAGGCCTGGGTCTGTTATTGACTATTTTTTCCCAAGCTCCTAGCCCACTGCCTGCCCAGCACATCATAGCAGGCTTATGATAAATACATTTTTGGACAGATGAATAGATATTTGGGTGGATGTCTAATAGAAGGAAAGAGTAGAAGAATGACGGAGTTGACTAACATTTTTAGAAAATAATATTTGATTCAGCAGTGCTCCAGAAACAAACTATTTTTCTAAGGTAGGCTTTACTGTTGATTTTGAGATATTAAGGAAATTTGCCACAAAAACGTGAAGACTTGAACTGTTGGGTAGGTATAACAATGGCATTAATGGTATTTCTTTCTGAAAGAGGAACAAGGAATCACTATCAATACTTACAAACATAAAATTGAGGCAAATAGATCATCATGTGATACGCAGTGAGAAAAGGAGCAGAAAATTCTCTCCCTTTCTTTTTCTCTTCTTCTTCCTCCCTCCCTCGCCCCGCTTCATTTTTTTATGCTGAATCAAGGGCTAATGGCTGAATGACCTTCTGGGTCAAATAAAGCCCTAGAGAACTTCATATTTATCTGGTGTCGCCATGATGCATGGCTGTACAGTAGGACTTGATGTGAGATGGCAATCCACCACCCTCCAAATGAGAATGTAAGGAAGTGATAAGTTTGGCTCTCTCCAATCTTATCTAACCATAGATGCTTCTCCAGTTTTTCAGGCAGATTTCATTGCTCAGAGGCCCATTGAATCGTCAGGGAATACATGCCCTGTTCTCATCCATTTGCCTCTCAAGTATAAGAATCAATCTGTGCAGGAGTCAATGTGAATTTGTTATAATTTTGTAATGGCGTGTGCAGCTTGCAACAAGACAGGAAAGTTCCTGGCTGGGCACTACTCAAAGATATTATAAATCTTCATAGGGACCTAAATCTGTTATGAATGAGTTCTTTGGAATCAGCTATTTCTTCTCATCACAAAGACAAGAGAATTGCTGTTTTAATAACCTTTGCATGTCATTTCTATATAGAAAAATAAATATTACATATTGCCTAACTAATGTGACTTTCCTCCAAAGATCTTAAAGATCACAGCAAACTTTTGTTAAACGTGCTTCAAAACTATTGAAATTGTACTTTCCCTTTAACACGTATAAAATAATCCTAGCCTCCTCTCTCCCCCTCCCCCCCAGTTATTTTTTCCTTTTCAAAAATGACGTTTGGCTTTCCAAGTCTGTGGACAGACCACTTAAAACAGATAAATATGTCCAGCTAGCCCACTGTACTATGAAACAGACCTACTAATTAAAGATAATTCAATTCGATCAACTGTAATTGGTCAACTGTAATGACCATAGGATGACATGAAAGTCTGGCAAAACGAGAATTAGTGGTGCACAAGTCCACATCTTACTTATCATTGTGATTTAACATGGGCATATGGCGCACAGAGCAATGCCTAGATGAGATACATCTTATTGACCTCTCTTTGACCTGGTAGTGCCTCCACAGAACAAACACTAGAAGGTTTTTGTTTATTTTATTTTATTTAAAATTTGTTTTTATTGAATGAAAGATTCTTTAAATTCTATAGTGCTTTACCATTTTCAAAAGTTTCACACACATGATTTCATATAATCCCATTTTGAAGCAAGGGCTTAAAACTAAAATCCTGGCTTAATTTGTTTAATAAAAAATAAATATCAAAGATGAATTGCTAAATAAATTGTACTGCACTAAAACACTACGCAGATTCTTTTCCAGATAAAATTTCCTGCAGGCACTCTATGCATATGAGAAATGAAAATATTAATTACGAAAGAAGAGCTAAGTGCTTGCTAAAGGATGGCTGGGTAGCAGAAAAGCCCTTTAGCAGCCCCAAGTAATGTGTTAAATAATCATAAAATGGTATAAAGTATTAGACACAATTTCTCTTGATTTGAAAAGTATGTACAGTGAATTCCTGTGACCGCAAAGACTAGAGATGTTACAAATGCTAACAAATTAATATTCTTCTACATCTAAAACCTTCAGCCTAGGCAATCTCCAGAACTAAGCACAATTACCTTCTAAAATAAGAGAGAACCAGAATAGTTAAGGTAATTTAGGTTCTAAAATTATTTCCAAAATACTTATATCAGTTTAATCATAAATCTTATGAGGCAAAAGTAAGCATGAATTAACAGTGTGCAAGGACACATCCCTATTGCTATAGAGATTTAACTTGGACAGAGGATTTAACAGGGAGTAGAAAAAAATTTTTAAAGGTCCCAAATTCTCACTAATATACTTGGATTTGGGTGGATGCTGGTGGGGAGGGGATTAATCTGAATTGAAAAGGCCACTGTCAAATGGTTTTCAGGAAATGCATATTTATTCTATTCTAACAAACTTTGTAACACTATTAGAGAAATAAGAACACAGGTTATATGACATTTCTTAGAGAATCTGAAAGGAATATTGATAAAAGGTAATAATCATTTATAATTTACATATTTTAACAATTTAACCTAAATGATGAACCACAGTATTACAAGAAAGTTGTTCTCAGCCTTCCAGATTAAAGTAATGTCACGTCTCCTGTGACTCTTTCCAGATCCACCTGGCATATTCAGTTATACTCTACAGTATTTGTCTGTTAAGTATCTTCTACTTTTGTCTATTCCTCTCAATCACCATGATGACCATCCTAGTCTAAGCTACCGTTCACTTCTCTGTAAAGCTTGTGAAACAGCTTCGTAACTGGCCTCTGGCACCACCTTTACTCCAATTCATGCTCAGGTAGTGGCCAGAGTGACTTCTTCTAAAGTGAGAATCTGATTAGGTTCTACCCTGCCTGATAACTGTGAATAAAGTCTCGTTTTCTGGGAATCTTTATCCCTACAGAGAATACAATCTTTAAAGTGGCTTGCATGGTCCTTAATCCTGCCCTGTGCGACCCAGCCTCTACTGCTTTCCCCAGTCTCACCCATCCCTCACTATCCTCCAACTATCGTGTTCTCTTTCCCTCTTCACACCTTGTTTAACCCTCCAACTTGTTTGACCCTCCAACTATCGTGTTCTCTTTCCCTCTTCACACCTCCACATAATTCATTTCTACTCACCCTTCTGTAGGGTGCATCAAGATACAACCTCCAAGAAGCCATCTCAAGGAAACACAGAATACAATCTAAAAAGAGTGGGCTCATTATGAAACACAGCTCCAAAACAAGTCTACCAGAGCTTACTTCCTACCAGATTGCCAACCCAAAGCCTCTTCTATTCAGAAATTCTGGAGTTCTCCCTGCATTCCAGAGCTCAACTCAAATGTCACCTTTTAAGAGAGCATTCCCTGGACACTGCCCCACCCCCTTCCAGAGCAGATTAAGTCATCCTCCCATTAAGCACTCATTTAGCACCTGTGCTCCTCTATTATAATTTATGACAACTGCAATTAAAACAAGAATTGCACTATTACTTGTTTTGTGCCATTCTCCTCAAACAGAATGTAAGTAACAGCCGTTAGGGAAGGGAGATGGCTCTTTTTTTTGCAGTTGCATCCTCTGAACCAAGCACAAAAGGCGTTTAGTGTTTATTAAAATAAATTAAGCAAGAAAGAAGATAAAAGTGTTCTTCAGTGGTTATTCCAACATAGGTATCTGGGTCCATGTTCTACATCTTAGTGTAAAATGAACAAATAAGCATTTTGAATTTAAACACAAAATAGCAATGTGTTCTTAAGGTCATTATGTGAAACATTTCAGTGGCTGAGTGGTGCAAGTGTATGAATTTATCTTTTTGAAGAAGTTTGCTAGTGGTCTTATAATACTAAAACATAGAAATGGCTGCTGTTTATTTTAGCCAGATCTTCATTCATAAAAGCTGCTCTTCCTGACAGCTGTGTTTTCAGACTGTTCTCCCTTTATAGCTAGATGGGACAAAATGGGGAGTGGTTCCCCAAGTCAGAGGCCAGTCAGTGGTAAAGCAGGGAGAGAATCCCAAACTTCAGCCACCAAAGTCACATTCCTCTTAAAATGATATAGTCCAAAAGGTATACTGATTTCACAGTATATTACAAGTATGTATTAGGGAGCAGAAAGGCACGATGGTATCTCCTCTTCCTCTCCACCAAGTTAGAAAGTTAAAATATTAAACAGCATTATTATCCATAATAGTCATCCCCTTTAGTTCCTTTTAAAAAATTGTGGTGAAAAAACACATAATAATAGATCTACCCTCTAAATGAAGGTTTGAGTGTACAGTACAATATTGTTGACTATAAAGCACAATGTTGCATAGCAGATCTCTAGAACTGTTCCATCTTGCAGGACTAAAATTCTATTCTAGAATTCTATTCCCATGCACAGTGATTCTTCATTTCCCTCCTCCCAGCTCCTGCCAACCACCACTCTACTTCCTGCTTTTATGAATTTCACTACTTCTGCATACCTCATACAGTATAAATGGAATCATGAAGTATTTGTCTTTCTGTGACTAGCTTATTTCATTTCATATAATGTCCTCAAGGTTTATCCATATTATAGCACATGACTGGATTTCCTCTTTCTACGGCTGAATAATATTCCACTGTATGTATATACTACATTTTCTTTATCTGTTAATCCGTCAGTGGAGAATTAGGCTGCTTCCACCTCTTGGCTAATGTGAATAATGCCTCAGTGAACACAGTAGTGCAAATATCTCCTTAAGATCCCAATTTCAATTCATCTGGATAAATACCCAGAAGTAGGTTTGCTGGGTCGTATGGTACTTTTATTTTTAATTTTTTCAGGAACCTCCATACTGTTTTCCTCAGCAGCTGAGCCATTTTACATTCCCACTTACCACCAATAGTGCACAGGGTTCCCATTTTCTCCACATTCTCACTAATACATTTTCTAGGTTTTGTTGCTGTGTCATTGTTTTTGATATTGGTCATACTAACAGATGTGAGCTTCATCTTCCCTTCTCAAAATCGTTTTATCTATCTGGAGTGTTTTGTGTTTCCACAACAATTTTAGGATTTTTTTTTTTCTATTTCTGTAAAGAATGCCATTGGGACATTTGCAGGGATCACACTGAATCTGTAGATTGCTTTGAGTCGTATATTTTAAAATGTTGTCTTCCAATCTTTGAACATTTGTGTCTCTTTTTCATGTCTTTCATCAATGTTTTGTAGCTTACAGTGTACAGGTCTTTCACTCCCTTGGTTAAGTTTATTCCTATTTTGTTCTTTTTGTTGTTATTGTAAACGAGTTTGTTTTCTTAATTTTCTATTGAAATTGTTCATTGTTAGTATGTAGAAAGACAACTAACTTTTGTATATTGATTTTGCATACTGCAACTTTGCTGAATTCATTTATTAGTTCTAACAGTATTTTCGTGTGTGTGTGTGTGCATGTATGTGTGGAATCTTTAGGGCTTTTTAAACATGAAATAATGTTTTCTGCGAACAGAGATAATTTTACTTCTCCCTTTCTGATTTGTAAGAGGTTTATTTGTTTTCCTTGACTAATTGCTCTGGTTAGAACTTGCAATACAACATTGAATAGAAATGGTGACAGTGGGCATCTTTACCTTGTTCCTGATCCTAGAGAAAAGCTTTCAGTTTTTCACCATTGAGTATGATATTAGCTATAGACCTTTCATCTATGACCTTTATTAGGTTAAAGTCATTTCCCTCTCCTCCTAGTTTGTTGAGTATTTTTATCATGAAAGAATGTTGAGATCTGTCAGTGTGTCTCTGCATCTGTTGAGATGATCACTGATGTTTATCCTTTGTTCTGCTGATGTGATCACATTGATTGTTTTTCATAGGTTGAACCATCTTTGCATCCAAGGATAAATCACACTTGGCCATGGTGTGTGATCTTTTTAATGTGTTGTTGAATTCAGTTTGCTATTTTGTGAAGGATTTTGCATTCATTCATTAGGAATATTGGCCCGAAGTGTTTTTGTTGTGTCTTTTCCTGGCTTTGGTATCATATTAATGTGGGCTTATGAGAAGTATTTCTGAATTTTCAATTTTTTGGAAGAGTTTGAGAAGGATTGGCATTTTTTCCTGTTAAATGTTTGGTAGATATCACCAGTGAAGCCATCTGGTCCTGAGCTTTTTCATTTTGGAAGGTTTTTGATTATTGATTTAATCTCCTTACTATTTATAGGTCTGTTCCGATTTTTTATTTCTTCATGATTCAGTCTTTGTAGGTTGTAGGTCTTTGTAGGTAAATTCTAAGAATTTACCCATTTCTTCTAAGTCATCCAATTTGTTGGTATATAATTGTACATAGTAGTCTCAATCCTTTTAATTTCTGCGGCATCAAATGTAACTCTCCTCTTTCATTCTTTATTTTATTCATTTGAGTCTTTTCTTTTTTCCCTAATGTAGCTAAAGTTTGTCAATTTTGTTTATCTTTTTAAAAATAGGTCTTAATTTTGTTGGTTTTTTCTATTGTTTCTCTATTCTCTACTTCATTTACTTCTGTCCTAATCTTAACTATTTTCTTCCTTCTGCTAACTTTGGATTTAGTTTGTTCTTCTTTTTCTAGTTCCTTGAGGTGTAAAGTTAGGTTGTTTATGTCAGACCTTTTCTCTTATTTAAATATAGTCATTTACCACTATAAACTACCCTCTTAGTACTGCATTTGCCTCATTCCACAAGTTTTGGTATGTTGTGTTTTGTTTTTGTTTCTCAAGATATTTTTAAATTTCTCATTTGCTTTGTTCTTTGACCCACTGATTGTTCAAGAATGTATTGTTTAATTTCCAAATATTTGTGAATTTTCTAGTTTTCCTTCTGCCACTGATTTTTAGTTTCATTCCATGTGTTTGGAAATATACTTGGTATGATTTCCATCTTCTTAAAACTGCTAAGCCTTATTTTGTAACCTAGCATGTGATCTATCCTGTAGAATGGTCCTTTAACACTTGAGAAGAATGTCTATCCTGCTGCTATTGGGTGGCATGCTCTGTATATGTTTGTCAGGTTCTTTTGAACTGTACTATTGTTTGACTCCTCTGTTTCCTTATTGATCTTCCGTCTGGGTGTTCTATCTGTTGTTGAAAGTGGGGTGTTGAAATCATCTAGTACTGTGTTGCTGTTCATTTCTCCCTTCAGTTCTGTCAATGTTTGCTTCATATACAGACTATCTCTGACTTGCAATGGTTCAATTTATAATTTTTCTACTTTACTATGATGTGAAAGTGATACACATTAGTAGGAACTGTACTTCAAATTTTGATTTTTGATCTTTTCACAGGCTAGTGATATGCAGTATGATACTTGGAAACAGGAGCAATCCACAGCTCCCAGTCAGTCGTGTGATCACAAGGGTAAATAACTAATACACTTACAAACATTCTGTACCCATACAACCATTCTGTTTTTCACGTTCAGTACAGTATTCAATAAATCACATGAGATATTCAACACTTTGTTATATCTTCTTGGTGAACTGACCCTTTTATGAATATATAATGTCTCTCTTGACAGTTTCTGACTTAGTCTATTTTGTCTGATATAAGTATGGTTACCCCTACTTGTTTTTGGTTACCATTTGCCTGGAATATCTTTTTCCATCCTTTTACTTTCAGCCCATATGTGTTCTTAAGTCTAAAGTGACTCTCTTATAGACAGTACATAGTTTAATCTTTTTTTTTCAGCCACTCTATGTCTTTGGACTGTGAAGTTTAACCCATTTACATTTAAAGTAATTATTGATAGGGAAGGACTAACTATTGTCATTTTGTTCATTGTTTTCTGTCTGTCTTGTAGCTTTCTTGTACCTCTTTTCTACTCTTGCTATCTTCCTTTGTGTTTCATTGACTTTTTTTTCTTTTTGTAGTGACATGAGTTGATTCCTTTCTCATTTTCTTTTGTGTATCTTCTATAGGTATTTTCCCTGTGGTTACCATGTGGCTTACATAAAATATCTTACAGTTATAACAATCTATTTTAACCTGATAAGCTGATAACAATTTAACTTCAATGTATATAAATACTCTACATTTTTACTTCTCTCCCACACTTTGTCATCAATGTCACAAATTACATCTTTTTGTAGTGTGTATCCATTAACATATTTTTGTACTCATAGTTATTTTTTATACTCTTGTCTTTACCTTCTTTAGTTCTTAATACAGTAACTACAGCACTTATCACTGAGCTTATTGCATATAAGACAACAATGTGCTCTTGTCCAAGCCTTAATAAACTTGAAAGTCAATTTAAATAAAGTATATTGATTTAAATGGGTGGGGGGGAATCTTGGCTTTTGATCAGACTCTTGGGAGTCTAACATGTGTAACATTCTGACTGTGTTATTTCCAAGTGCTGGTCTCATTCTTCCAATGCTAGATGCTCTACTGACTCTTTCCTGGTTTCTAGGAGCAGGCAAAGTAGTGTGGGAGAGTGTGGAGTTCCTAGGCAGGGCACAGGCATGTGCCATCCCCTGTGCTGAGTTTCATGAGAGAGGAAATGTATGAAAAATAAAATGTGCAAAACTAATATTAGGGTATTGATTCATGACTGGAAAAGAGAGAGAGAGAGGAAGGGGAGGAAGAAGGAAGGGAGGGAGGAAGGAAGGAAGGAAGGAACGAAGGAAGGGCAAAAAGAAGAAAGCAAAGGAGGGAGGAAGCAGTCACAAACTGAGGAAATAAAGCTCAGAAAAGATAAGACACAAGAGTCAGGATGAATGATGCTATGCACAGAATCAAACTGGAACAAATATAAAATGGACCTTCCTCTGACTGTGGGACAGTCTGACACATACCACTGAGATCCCCTTGAAGCAATCTACCTAGATTTTGGGGGCTGTGACACTCGGAATTTGAGAAAGAATGATAAACTGGAATCAGCCTTTCTTTGGTCTAAGTTTTACATGCTCTTATTTTTCTGATGAATGATTTGTAATAGATATTTTCTAAATTTATCAAAAGGTTAAAAAAATACACAAAACTTCTCAGTTAAAATTAACCAGATTCTGACTTGTCAGAGGTAATTTATCTGTGGATTGGCCTAAAGGCAGGGGTATGGATTAATAGAAATGACAGGCCCTCTTCCAGCTCAATGATCTCCTCTCCTTAGAGACTTGACATTTCAGGAAAGTTTTACCTAATTGGCTTTGCTCTGGCCTGTACATTTCAAATTCACATTTAATTAATCATTCCTTCCTCTGTGATTCCACATTATTTTGCTCTTGTGTCTTTTCACTTTGTTCAATAAATATTTATTGAGTTCCTATGCTGTACCGGGAACTATGCTAGGGATAAATTAGCGAACTATAGCTAACAATTTAGCAGGGCAGAACTCCTTGAATAAACAAGTGTGCTGAGTGATGAAAGGGAGACATACAGTGACAGCATGTGGGATCTTCCCTGCTATTGAAGTCATTCCATTATGGTGAGTTTTATAATTATATGTGGGCATGTTTGCCTTTCCTACTAGATTATAAGCTTCTGAAGAGCAAGGACCATCTTTTATTTGTAAACTCACACCCTCCTTGTCATTGCCTCACAATATAATTATTATTGCTCAGTAAATATTTGTTGAATTAAACTTGGAAAATATGGGACTTGGGTTTAGGAAATGTGCTCTAGTTCCAGCTCTGCCACTAACTAGCTATCTCATCTTGGACAATTTATTGAGTTAAGTTTTAATGACCCCATTTGTGAAATTAAGGGGGTGGACTAAAGTGTCTATGCATCAATATTTAGTGGTTGCTGAAAGACAAGCAGAGCTGGTGAGTGATGACCTGTCAACAACTCTAGGTTTAATCATAATGCCTCCCAATTGACTATAGAAATACAGATTTAATATATTATTATTGTAAACATGTAGGTTTATTATTATTTTTAACACATAGCAAGATGATTAAAGGGTATGGCATGGTGAATTTTTTGGCTTATTTTCTCAATTTCACACCCCTTCAATAAGATTTTGCCAAATAGGGAGATGGCATGCTATAGTGGCTAGAAGCATGGCCTTTGAAGTCACAGCTGAGCACATTTTCATTGCTGCATAAATATCTGAAGTCTGCTGGAACTTTCCCCTGGATTTTGAACATTTTTTTCTATATTTTTACATAATGTGATAAAGTTTTGTACAACATTTATGTACTTCTTTTCTCTCATTCATAGTAGACAAAGCATGAGTTCTAGAATCAGACTTCTGAGTAAACGTTCCAACTCTGATCATTATTAGCTTAGGACTTGATTAAGTTACTTAACCTCTCTGTGTCCCAGTCTCCTCATCTGAAGAATAAGATTGATAATATCAATAGTTCCTATCTCATAGGATTGATGTGAGAATAAGATGGATTAATTTCTGTAAAGTACTTAGTACCGTGCCTGGCACATAATAATATCCAGCAAGCTTTATCCTCTTCCTCCTAATCATCATTATCATCGTCCCCCTCCCTACTCCAATTATAAGAAGTAGCAGATACTGACATTTAAAAATTCTGCAGTGCCTACATAGAGACACTCAAAAAAGGTCAACTGATTTCAACTGAATGTCAGGATCCCATATTGGTCCTAAACTTCTTTCCAACTCCTATTTTTGGTCAGGGCATTCTGCCCTTGGGCCAGGTGCTAAATAACATCATTGATAACAGCAACATATCTACCATTTATTGAGTACTTACAATGTGTCCCAAGCATAAGTATTTCATTTGATCCTAACAATCCTATATGGTAAACACTGATATGCCAATTTAAATACAGAAATCAGCTTAGACAGATTCTATAATGTTCCCATGGTCATAGTATTAGTAAGGAATGGAACCAGGAATAAAATCAAGGTTCACACAGCACTGGAGCCTGTGAATAAAAAAATTGTGCAAAATAGCATCTCATTTTTCTGTTGGACTTCAGTTTCCAGAAGTACCATTATATCCTTTATTTCTCTTAATTTTCAAAATAGCTCCATATGGTAGGCAGGGCAGGAGAAAAACAGAAGCTCATTGCTGTGAAACAGTGTGTCAAGGGTCAGACAGCTGTTAAGTGATACTGTTGGAACCACAATTCAAAACTCAGTGTTCTGTCCAAAATCTGTCCACTATTCCATCCTCTTTTCCCACACAACACTTCCTTTTTAAGGATGTACACATAGCATCTTGTCACTCTCTTTGACATCAAAAATTGGGTAAAAGATAAGGAACATTTCGTGAACCTAGAATTTAAGGTTTTAAGTTTGGTGTTAGCATAAAATGTGTGTTTGCCTTTTCGATTCCTATTTATAATCCTAAGGAGAGGATTCATCAGGATTTTGAGAGATCTGAAGAATGGCTGAAATGAAAATAAAGTTTTTGTCTTAATTACATTTTCTCATACAAGTCCAGGAGCATCTGCGGTTTCTTACAGCCATGAGAAAGAGGCTTGAGTTGATGTAAACCCCCTGTCTTTCTGGCTGTAGAACAGCTTTAATCATAGCAGCTGCAGCTACCATTTATTGATCATCTGCTCTGAATGTGCCAAGAAATATACAGAACTAGAGCTAATTCTTACAACAGCCCTGAGAGGCAAATATTATTCCCTTTAATAGATGAAAAAATTGAGGTTCAGACAAGATAAGTAATTGCTCAAGGTCATACAGCTATTAAATAGTAAAGTCATGATTCAAACCCAAGTTAGTGTGATTGTACATCTTGATGCTTTCTGTTCCACCATGTTGCTTTTCTCCGAAAACAACAAACAAAAACCACAAAAGCATACAAAAAAGGTGAATAAAAGTGATACGAGTCTTCTACCTTACTTTAGCTAATATAAGTACTTTAAAGGTTAAACTCTGGGAGACTTCCGGGAAGATGGCAGAAGAGTAAGACGCGGAGATCACCTTCCTCTCCACAGATACACCAGAAATACATCTACGCGTGAAACAACTCCTACGGAGCACCTACTGAACGCTGGCAGAAGACCTCAGACCTCCCAAAAGGCAAGGAACCCCCCACGTACCTGGTTAGGGCAAAAGAAAAAACTAAACAGAGACTAAAGGATAGGGACGGGTCCTGCACCAGCGGGAGAGAGCTGTGAAGGAGGAAAAGGCTTCCTAGTCCACACACTAGGAAGCCCCTTCGCGGGTGGAGACTTCGGGAGGCGGAATGGGGGAGCTTGGGAGCCGTGGAGAAGAGCACAGCAACAGGGGTGCGGAGGGCAAAGCGGCCAGATTCCAGCGCAGAGGATCGGGCCGACCGGCACTCACCAGCCGAGAGGCTTGTCTGCTCGCCCGCCGGGGCGGGCGGGACTGGGAGCTGAGGCTCCGGCTTTTGTCGGAGCGCCGGGAGAGGACTGAGGTTGGCGGCGTGAACACAGCCTGCAGGGCGTTGGTGCGCCGCGGCTGGCCGGGAGAGAGTCCGGGGAGGGGTCTGGAGCTGCCGAAGAGGCAAGAGACTTTTACGTCCCTCTTTGTTTCCTGGTGCACGAGGAGAGGGGATTGAGAGCGCTGCTTGGGAGAGCTCCAGGGACGGGCGCGAGCCGCGGCTAAGAGTGCGGAGCCCGGAGACGGACATGGGACGCTAAGGCCGCTGCTGCCGCAGCCAGGAGGCCTGTGTGCGAACACAGGTCACTAGCCACGCGCCCTTCCGGGGAGCCTGTGCAGCCCGCCACTGCCAGGGTCCCGGGATCCAGGGACGGCTCCCTCGGGAGAGCGCTCGGCGCGCCTCAGGCTGCAGCGTCACGCCATCACGCCGGCCTCTGCCGCTGCAGGCCCGCCCCGCACTCCGTGACCCTCCCTACCCCCGGGCCTGAGTGAGCCAGAGCCTCCGAATCAGCGGCTCCTTTAACCCCGTCCTGTCTGAGCAAAGAACAGACGCCCTCCGGCGACCTACACGCACAGGCGGGGCCAAATCCAAAGCTGAGCCCCTGGGAACTGTGAGAACAAAGAAGAGAAAGGGAAATCTCTCCCAGCAGCCTCAGAAGCAGCGGATTAAACCTCCACAATCAACTTGATATACCCTGCATCTGTGGAATACCTGAATAGACAACGAATCATCCCAAATTAAGGAGCCCTGTGGATGAAAGGCTCTTGGTGCTGCAGCCAGGAGTCAGTGCTGTGCCTCTGAGGTGGGAGAGCCAACTTCAGGACACTGGTCCACAAGAGGCCTCCCAGCTGCACATAATATCAAACGGCGAAAATCTCCCAGAGATCTCCATCTCAAGGCCAGCACCCAGCTTCACTCAATGACCAGCAAGCTACAGTGCTGGACATCCTATGCCAAACAACTAGCAAGACAGGAACACAACCCCACCCATTAGCAGAGAGGCTGCCCAAAATCATAATAAGTCTACAGACACCCCAAAACACACCACCAGACGTGGACCTGCCCACCAGAAAGACAAGATCCAGCCTCATCCACCACAACACAGGCACTAGTCCCCTCCACCAGGAAGCCTACACAACCCACTGAACCAACCTTAGCCACTGGGGACAGACACAAAAAACAACAGGAACTACGAACCTTCAGCCTGCAAAAAAGGAGACCCCAAACACAGTAAGATAAGCAAAATGAAAAAACAGAAAAACACACAGCAGATGAAGGAGCAAGATAAAAACCCACCAGACCTAACAAATGAAGAGGAAATAGGCAGTCTATCTGAAAAAGAATTCAGAATAATGATAGTAAGGTTGATCCGAAATCTTGGAGATAGAATGGACAATAGAATGGACAAATTGCAAGAATCAGTTAACAAGGACCTAGAAGAACTAAAGATGAAACAAGCAACGATGAACAACACAATAAATGAAATTTAAAAGTACTCTAGATGGGATCAATAGCAGAATAACTGAGGCAGAAGAACGGATAAGTGACCTGGAAGATAAAATAGTGGAAATAACTACTGCAGAGCAGAATAAAGAAAAAAGAATGAAAAGAACTGAGGACAGTCTCAGAGACCTCTGGGACAACATTAAACACACCAACATTCGAATTATAGGGGTTCCAGAAGAAGAAGAGAAAAAGAAAGGGACTGAGAAAATATTTGAAGAGATTATAGTTGAAAAATTCCCTAATATGGGAAAGGAAATAGTTAATCAAGTCCAGGAAGCACAGAGAGTCCCATACAGGATAAATCCAAGGAGAAATACGCCAAGACACATATTAATCAAACTGTCAAAAATTAAATACAAAGAAAACATATTAAAAGCAGCAAGGGAAAAACAACAAATAACACACAAGGGAATCCCCATAAGGTTAACAGCTGATCTTTCAGCAGAAACTCTGCAAGCCAGAAGGGAGTGGCAGGACATATTGAAAGTGTTGAAGGAGAAAAACCTGCAACCAAGATTACTCTACCCAGCAAGGATCTCATTCAGATTTGATGGAGAAATTAAAACCTTTACAGACAAGCAAAAGCTGAGAGAGTTCAGCACCACCAAACCAGCTCTACAACAACTGCTAAAGGAACTTCTCTAGGCAAGAAACACAAAAGAAGGAAAGGACCTACAATAACGAACCCAAAACAATTAAGAAAATGGGAATAGGAACACACATATCGATAATTACCTTAAATGTAAATGGACTAAATGCTCCCACCAAAAGACACAGATTGGCTGAATGGATACAAAAACAAGACCCATATATTTGCTGTCTACAAGAGACCCACTTCAGACCTAGAGACACATACAGACTGGAAGTAAGGGGATGGAAAAAGGTATTTCATGCAAATGGAAACCAAAAGAAAGCTGGAGTAGCAATTCTCATATCAGACAAAATAGACTTTAAAACAAAGACTATTAGAAGAGACAAAGAAGGACACTACATAATGATCAAGGGATCGATCCAAGAGGAAGATATAACAATTGTAAATATTTATGCACCCAACATAGGTGCACCTCAATACATAAGGCAAATACTGACAACCATAAAAGGGGAAATCGACAGTAACACATTCATAGTAGGGGACTTTAACACCCCACTTTCACCAATGGACAGATCATCCAAAATGAAAATAAATAAGGAAACACAAGCTTTAAATGATACATTAAACGAGATGGAGTTAATTGATATTTATAGGACATTCCATCCAAAAACAACAGAATACACATTTTTCTCAAGTGCTCATGGAACATTCTCCAGGATAGATCATATCTTGGGTCACAAATCAAGCCTTGGTAAACTTAAGAAAATTGAAATTGTATCAAGTATCTTTTCTGACCACAACGCCATGAGACTAGATATCAATTACAGGAAAAGATCTGTAAAAAATACAAACACATGGAGGCTAAACAATACACTACTTAATAATGAAGTGATCACTGAAGAAATCAAAGAGGAAATCAAAAAATACCTAGAAACAAATGACAATGGAGACACAACGACCCAAAACCTGTGGGATGCAGCAAAAGCAGTTCTAAGGGGGAAGTTTATAGCAATACAAGCCCACCTTAAGAAGCAGGAAACATCTCGAATAAACAACCTAACCTTGCACCTCAAGCAATTAGAGAAAGAAGAACAAAAAAATCCCAAAGCTAGCAGAAGGAAAGAAATCATAAAAATCAGATCAGAAATAAATGAAAAAGAAATGAAGGAAACAATAGCAAAGATCAATAAAACTAAAAGCTGGTTCTTTGAGAAGATAAACAAAATAGATAAACCACTAGCCAGACTCATCAAGAAAAAAAGGGAGAAGACTCAAATCAATAGAATTAGAAATGAAAAAGGAGAGGTAACAACTGACACTGCAGAAATAAAAGAGATCATGAGAGATTACTACAAGCAACTCTATGCCAATAAAATGGACAATCTGGAAGAAATGGACAAATTCTTAGAAATGCACAACCTGCCAAGACTGAATCAGGAAGAAATAGAAAATATGAACAGACCAATCACAAGCACTGAAATTGAAACTGTGATTAAAAATCTTCCAACAAAGAAAAGCCCAGGACCAGATGGCTTCACAGGCGAATTCTATCAAACATTTAGAGAAGAGCTAACACCTATCCTTCTCAAACTCTTCCAAAATATAGCAGAGGGAGGAACACTCCCAAACTCCTTCTACGAGGCCACCATCACCTTGATACCAAAACCAGACAAGGATGTCACAAAGAAAGAAAACTACAGGCCAATATCACTGATGAACGTAGATGCAAAAATCCTCAACAAAATACTAGCAAACAGAATCCAACAGCACATTAAAAGGATCATACACCATGATCAAGTGGGGTTTATTCCAGGAATGCAAGGATTCTTCAATATACGCAAATCTATCAATGTGATAAACCATATTAACAAACTGAAGGAGAAAAACCATATGATCATCTCAATAGATGCAGAGAAAGCTTTTGACAAAATTCAACACCCATTTATGATAAAAACCCTGCAGAAAGTAGGCATAGAGGGAACTTTCCTCAACATAATAAAGGCCATATATGACAAGCCCACAGCAAACATCATCCTCAATGGTGAAAAACTGAAAGCATTTCCACTAAGATCAGGAACAAGATAAGGTTGCCCACTCTCACCACTCTTATTCAACATAGTTTTGGAAGTTTTAGCCACAGCAATAAGAGAAGAAAAGGAAATAAAAGGAATCCAAATCGGAAAAGAAGAAGTAAAGCTGTCACTGTTTGCAGATGACATGATCATAGAGAACCCTAAAGATGCTACCAGAAAACTACTAGATGCTAATCAATGAATTTGGTAAAGTGGCAGGATACAAAATTAATGCACAGAAATCTCTGGCATTCCTATATACTAATGATGAAAAATCTGAAAGAGAAATTAAGGAAACACTCCCATTTACCATTGCAAGAAAAAGAATAAAATACCTAGGAATAAACCTACCTAAGGAGACAAAAGACCTGTATGCAGAAAACTATAAGACACTGATGAAAGAAATTAAAGATGATACAAATAGATGGAGAGATATACCATGTTCTTGGATTGGAAGAATCAACATTGTAAAAATGACTCTACTACCCAAAGCAATCTATAGATTCAATGCAATCCCTATCAAACTACCACTGGCATTTTTCACAGAACTAGAACAAAAAATTTTGCAATTTGTATGGAAACACAAAAGACCCCGAATAGCCAAAGCAATCTTGAGAACAAAAGAAGGAACTGGAGGAATCAGGCTCCCAGACTTCAGACTATACCACAAAGCTACAGTTATCAAGACGGTATGGTACTGGCACAAAAACAGAAAGATAGATCAATGGAACAGGATAGAAAGCCCAGAGATAAACCCATGCACATATGGTCACCTTATCTTTGACAAAGGAGGCAGGAATATACAGTGGAGAAAGGACAGCCTATTCAATAAGTGGTGCTGGGAAAACTGGACAGCTACATGTAAAAGTATGAGATTAGATCACTCCCTAACACCATACACAAAAATAAGCTCAAAATGGATTAAAGACCTAAATGTAAGGCCAGAAACTATCAAACTCTTAGAGGAAAACATAGGCAGAACACTCTGACATAAATCACAGCAAGGTCCTTTTTGACCCACCTCCTAGAAAAATGGAAATAAAAACAAAAGTAAACAAATGGGGCCTAATGAAACTTAAAAGCTTTTGCGCAGCAAAGGAAACCATAAAGAAGACCAAAAGACAACCCTCAGAATGGGAGAAAATATTTGCAAATGAAGCAACGGACAAAGGATTAATCTCCAAAATTTATAAGCAGCTCATGCAGCTTAATAACAAAAAAAACAAACAACCCAATCCAAAAATGGGCAGAAGACCTAAATAGACATTTCTCCAAAGAAGATATACAGAGTGCCAACAAACACATGAAAGAATGCTCAACATCACTAATCATTAGAGAAATGCAAATCAAAACTACAATGAGATATCATCTCACACCAGTCAGAATGGCCATCATCAAAAAATCTAGAAACAATAAATGCTGG
The DNA here is from genome assembly GCF_039906515.1 of Pseudorca crassidens. Classification (NCBI taxonomy): domain Eukaryota; kingdom Metazoa; phylum Chordata; class Mammalia; order Artiodactyla; family Delphinidae; genus Pseudorca; species Pseudorca crassidens. The sequence continues at coordinate 62,268,591 of NC_090304.1, forward strand.
AGAGGGTGTGGAGAAAAGGGAACCCTCTTACACTGTTGGTGAGAATGTAAATTGATACAGCCACTGTGGAGAACAGTATGGAGGTTCCTTAAAAAGCTACAAATAGAACTACCATATGACCCAGCAATCCCACTACTGGGCATATACCCTGAGAAAACCATAATTCAAAAAGAGTCATGTACCAAAATGTTCATTGCAGCTCTATTTACAATAGCCCAGAGATGGAAACAACCTAAGTGTCCATCATCGGATGAATGGATAAAGAAGATGTGGCACATATATACAATGGAATATTACTCAGCCATAAAAAGAGACGAAATTGAGCTATTTGTAATGAGGTGGATAGACCTAGAGTCTGTCATACAGAGTGAAGTAAGTCAGAAAGAGAGAGACAAATACCGTATGCTAACACATATATATGGAATTTAAAAAAAAAAATGTCATGAAAAACCTAGGGGTGAAACAGGAATAAAGACACAGACTTACTAGAGAATGGACTTGAGGCTATGGGCAGGGGGAAGGGTAAACGGTGACAAAGCGATAAAGAGGCATGGACATATATACACTACCAAAAGTAAGGTAGTTAGCTAGTGGGAAGCAGCCGCATAGCACAGGGAGATCAGCTCGGTGCTTTGTGACCGCCTGGAGGGGTGGGATAGGGAGGGTGGGAGGGAGGGAGACGCAAGCGGGAAGAGATATGGGAATATATGTATATATATAACTGATTCATTTTGTTGTGAAGCTGAAACTAACATACCATTGTAAAGCAATTATACTCCAATAAAGATGTTAAAAAATAAATAAATAAATAAATAAATAAATTAAAAAAAAAAAAAGGTTAAACTCTGAATCAAGCTGTGGGGGGCTTTGGGAAAACAATGCAAACTCTGATTATATAAAACCCATGTTGGTGAGAAGTCCAGGCAGAAATGAGTGATCAGCTTCTTTGGGGTGGAGTTCTTTGACACCTGCCAGTGAGTATTCATTTAGGTCTGCTGGGCTAAATGAAATGTCGTTTTGTACACTTGGTGCCAAAGTGCCCACTGTGAGACCTTTTGAGCAAATCCTTATTCTAGATCTCACTCATGAGCCAACAAAAGAAACACGATATGCAAAGTATTTGTGGGTTGGGTTCTGCAGAATTGGTGTTGGGCTTAAGACACCCCACTTGGAGCCCAGGCACCAACACTGAAAATACATGTGGGAGGATTCATCTGGTACAAATTTATTAGCATGCAGTTAACGATAAAATATTTTCTTTTCTGCAGAAAGGTCACTGATTTCATTCTTGGAATATGTTCTTTTGGTGTAATTTGTGCAGCAAAGATTGTATATCACTTTCTTTGCAATTTCCTAAATAATCATGTTTCTAAAGAAAAATATAAAACCAATTATCTGATATTTCTCCTTCCATATTTTTACAATTCCCCATTGAAGACAACAGTATTGCTTGCCCTCCTTTAAGTAGGTAAATGTGTAATCTGTCTGGAGGGCAACAGGGAACTTATTGCCTGTATCCAATCTGCTAGGTGGCCTTTTTCAACTAGGCAGGCAGCACATCAGAAAGAGCACCTCATTCCACCTGGACCAAATTACTAGTCAACCTAAGGAGGACCTTCATATGAATGGTCATCTCCTCTCCACTGATACGGTTACTGTGCCATGGTGGGAAGGCCCCCTTTTAGCTCCAGAAAGCACAAGACTATTCAGGATAGAAATCAATCTCATTTAAGGTAGAAAAGAAAATGGATTAAAAGCAGTAAAATAAATCGTTCCAGGTTGGAGGATCCAACAGGAAGTCTCGATTATAAAGTTTCAACGCAGGCTCTTGATGAGACCCAGTAGTATCCACGTGAGTGGCTAAGTAGGGGTTTTGCACACTTGAACATCATTTACATATGCCATGTGCATCCTTGCCCACTTTTCATATATCCCCATGACTTTTCCTATCCACTGTCTTTTGGCTATTCACATCAAAGTCTCTGTTTCTTTACAAAGAATTCTATAAGGATAAATGGGAAGGACTGATATTCCTCTGTTGCCCTGGTCCAAGAAACTGTCTTCTGAAAATTGCCCAAAGGGTCTCTGAAAATTAAACTGTGCTGTTAAGCATCTGCATTCCAAATGGTTCCCCAACTAGTGAAAAATGCAACTGCTTTTGCTTTAAATTAGGCTCAGATTAAAATATGTTCTTTTATGATCTAGGGCCGTGTCAACACTTGGGTTTGGTCCATGACTGACTTGGCATTCAGTTGACAGTTTCTTCTTTGTGACATTGCTGATCTTTGCTATATCCTTCCACCGGACCAGAAAGGAGCTGGCTCCCTTTCAAAGGTAATCTAAAGCAATCACTTCTGTTTCCTAGTAACTTTGGCAGTTAATGTGTACAATTCAGTTACAGGAAAGTAAAAGGCTATTTACACTTTTCTCTTAAAGCCAAGCTCTTTGAGAATGAAGACAGCCACATGCGAACAGCATTCACGATAAAATAAATCTGTCTCTAAACAAAAGAGGATGATAGTAACGATACCACCGTTATCTTAACGTTAAAATCCATAATACTTAATTTTACATTTCAATTCTCTGAAAGTTCTGTGAGCCTTTAGATCTCTAATCCTCCTAATAATCACACAGTCTGGGAATTACCTTAGTCTAAGCATATAAGGTCTTAGACAAATAATTTAAAGCTTACAAGTACCTGAGGATGTTACTGTCACAAATACAATGACACTTTTAAGAAGAATGGTGGGGTTCGGAGAAAATAAGCTGAGTTGTGTAAGTGAGTGTGAGTATGTTGGGGGTGAGGATGGGGTCCGGGGTGAAGAAAGAGGTGATGCCCAGAGGTATCTTCTATCACACTTTTGCACGGGATACTTCCACATGCCTTGCAGGCTGGCATCTCCCACAATACTGAAATATTTGTTAAACACAGTTTCCCAGAGCAACAGACTCTGGGACCTTCACAAAATCAATATTTGAATTGGAAATTATTCTCAAAATCTCCTTCCTTAAGATAATGTTAAGCTTATGTTTCAGTCTCCTGGAATCTCACACAAAGTCAGCATAGAGGAAAGCTGTCGAAATCCTGAAATGTTTGGCTTTTATGTAAACAACGCTCATATTTTTCCAGAGATAAACCCTAGGACTTCTGAGGTCTGACCTGCATTAGTGACCATACACATTACAGAAGTCTGAGGGGATGCTTCTGTGCCTTCTGCTACTTCTTCCACACGACTTCATTGCTATTCTCACCCACTAGCAGATACAGTGGTGTTAATTTACCAGAGAGAAGGGACACATGACATAGTTTTCTCAGGCTCTGTTCACTTTCAAGCCACCGTTGCCTGTTGACCTTTTCAATTCTCAAAGGCAGCAAACTATTGACATAGCTGAAACCTATTTGTCCACAAGATTAAAAATCAAATAAGGAAATAATTAGGGATGGAGAATTTTGTTCATTCACTCAATAAATATTAATTGCATGCCTACTATAACCCAACACTGTGCTTGACATTTAGTTTACAGCAGGGCATAAGGTAGATATTGTCCCTGCCCTCATGTTGATTTCATACTAAGGGGGGAGACCTTGAATAAATAACTAGATACATGATCGTTTAACTACAACTTTGATAATGGTGATAAAGGAGAAGTTCAGAGACTATGAGAGCATGCAAGAGAGGCCTTAGGGGCAGCTTTCCTGAGGAAATAACATCTCAACCAAGAAAGCTGGTGTATATGAGAGTAAAATCTGTTCCGCTCTTGGTCAGCTTGGCAAATCAAATCAGGATGCATTAAGTTAATTTACAATCTGAAATGAACACAGCTCCACATGAAAAAAAAAAATTCATTCCAAAATGCGAATAGCTAAAATTCACAGCCCCCAAAATGTTTCCTTATTACTTAAAACTGATGCTAGCCAGAACCAAGTCATAACCTTATATTTTAAGTAAAGTCCTTTACTACAAAAAAAAAAAAAAGAATAAAGCAAAAAAGCAAGCAAGAGGGCTTCCCTGGTGGCGCAGTGGTTGAGAGCCTGCCTGCTGATTCAGGGGACACGGGTTCGTGCCCCGGTCCAGGAAGATCCCACATGCCGTGGAGCGGCTGGGCCCGGGAGCCATGGCCGCTGAGCCTGCGCGTCCGGAGCCTGTGCTCCGCAACGGGAGAGGCCACAACAGTGAGAGGCCTGCGTACCGCAAAAAAAAAAAAAAAAAAAAAAGCAAGCAAGAAAGAGAAGAAAGGAAGGAAGGAGGAAGGAACGGAGGAAGAGAGGAAGGAAGGGGAAGGAGGAAGAAAGGGAGGGAGGAAAAGGTGGACAACAATTTTCACATGGGTTCAAAAACAGTACAAAGAAGTTGATAGCATTCTTGGCCACTGCATTGGTAGCAACACTGTACTGCTTGGATAAACTCAAAAAGAACCAAAAAACAAAAAAAGCCACAAAACTAAGACTTCTCTTATTATGATAATAAGGGCATGCCCAGGTGGGAATTACTGAAATATCTGCTCAGTAAGAGGGTGGCACTACTGACAGATCTGAGGAATTCTGTACCAAACATCCAAGCTGAGACACTCCTTTGAGAACAAAATAGATATGCTGAAAATTCAGGTTTTCCAACCACTTCACACTCTTTAAACCTGGAGTTTGTATGTCATTTCTAATTCCTTATGTTGCTAATAATGTACCTTTGACTCACAGAATACTTAAAAGCTCCTGGAGGAGAGAAAAATGGGTTTGAATCTCAGCTCCACCATCTATCAGCTGTGGGACCTCAGACAAGTCACTTAACCTCTCTCTCAGCCTCAGTCCTCTCATCTGTGATATGAGGGTGATGTTTACCTTTTAGGATTGTTGTGAGGATTAAATGAGGGAAAGCTTGTAACGCGCTGAGGGCTCTGACTATCTGATACATTGCAAGAGCTTACATTTTAGGATTCTTTGTGGTGATGGTGGTGATGATGATACAGATGGGTATGAAGAAGCCCACTGCAATGACAGGGCTCGATTCAGACGTTTAATAACTCTGGGCCCTGGAAAGGTTACCAGACTCATTAATATAATTAAAAATAAATTTTAACTCTTTTAATTAATGTTACTCATATTTATGCTGCAATTAAAATAGCTTCTTTCCAGATTTTTCTGATTGAAAAATTTGGGGTGCATTTACCAATAGGGCCTTTTCTAAATTTTTAATGCCCATGCTTTGCTAGTTCCCTAAGCACATCCTGAGTTTGCCTGTCTGTTCATTCAACATTGCACATCACGACGATTGGGAGACATTAAAAAAGAGAATCAAAGAAGGTGATTTCCCTGATTAAATGCTACTGCAATCAGAGGATAGCTGTTACAGCCTCTTGCTGAAGAACTATTTGACTTCTTTAGCCCCATCTCTCCCTGTTCCCCAATCTTCTACTGCAAGTCCAGTGTCTTTTGTACTTGATTCAATTCAGTTCCTTCTAACCATTTTCAACCCTCACCTAACACCATGCTTGTCATGCCAGAAAAGACTACCTACCAATGGAGTGACCAACGACTCATAAAGTTTGCTCCCGTATGTTCACAGACAGTTTGATCTTATCAAGACCACTGAGGCCCAGGATAGTCACATGGATCGACTTGGTCTCCTGGCTTCTGATTTTTGAACCATTTTCTTGGCTCTCATCACTCCCCTCCCTCTGGCGGGTTATCATCTCTAGTGCTAAGCCCTGAGTCAGCAACCGTATTAAATGACCAGCATGGCTCACCAGGAGCCAAGTCTGGGAAGATAGCCAGTCTTCCCACCCTGGAGCAAGCCTATGGCTGTGCAGCTCTTCTGGGCTGGAGAGATGCAGAGCATGGATGACTGCAGCAAGAGGGGAGGAGGAGAAGACAGACTAGATAAATTTGCTGAGTGGAGATGTAACTGAGTATATACCAACTGAATATTCTTGTCCTTATCCTTGTACCTCTCATTTCCAAAAGCATATCCCCCCACCGCCCTCTCACTACCTCTCTACACACACACACACACACACACACACACACACACACACACACAGACACTTTAAACTTTTTGTGATCTTGATAAAAATCCATTTGTGAGATTTCACTGTAATTAACATGATTGAGTCTGACAATATTCATTAGGATAATTTTCTTTCACCTTTATTCTATTGCTTTCATATGTTCACATTTTATGTGAACACGGGCAAGTGTATTAAACTCCATAAGCCTTAGTTTCTTACGTATAAAATTGGGCTTTATAGCAGTATCTAACCCAGAAAGATATTGTGAGACAATACACGTGAGACACCTAGCCTAGCCTATTTCTTAACACACCTAATAAAAGGGGAACCCAGGATCCAAACCCATGTGGTCTGACCTCAGAGCAGACAGAGCCCATGGTGAGCTCACTATCATGAGAACTCAATAAAAGTTGGCTATCCTTACTACTGTTATTGTAACTACTGCATTCACTGTGGAAAAATGTGAAAATTCAGATGAGCAAAAAGAAAAATTACCCACAGTCCCTTTCTTAGAGATAACAGTTTTTAATATTTTGGTACTATCCTCCCATTCTTTTTTCGATATGAATTTTTTCTCCAAAAGTAGGATCATACTATGCTTGCTGTTTTTAATCTGCTTTTATGTTTAATATATTGTTGATATTTGTTTCACATCAGTAAATATCTTTTCAGTAGATTTTATAGACTAAGAAAAATTTGGTGTAAGTGACTGGATGATCTGGTATCTCTGACTAGGTCTCTCATCTCTGATAGTGGTCTTGAAACCCATATTCCTTGTATTGTTTTAGCCTTACACATAGCCTCTGAAGCTTATGGGCAAGTTCCCCAGTTCACTGACCCATGAAAGGACTTACTTGACGGAAGCCACAGCACACATTAAGACCTCAGAAGCGAAGGGATTCTCTCTCCATTACATAAATATCAAGAAAGAAAAAGCACTTCGTAAAATATTATTACAGCACAGTGACCATGGGTTTCACTAAGAGCTGGTAATTTAGTCAGCATCTGGTTCAAAACCCACATAGGACCTCCTCAGGGATGGAAGACAAATATCAACAGACCAAGCAGGAAGGGAAGAAAGTTTATCAGCATACTTAGAAATATGAAAATTTAGAAAGTCAAAAGGACAACTCACTGGATGCATACGTCTACTGAAGTACCACAATATGCAGCATGCCTCTGAGAACCAAAATGTAAATAAGAGGGACGTTCATTCATTTATTCATTCATTCATGAGTAATTTCTTCAAAAACAAAGTTTGAGCCAGGTATCAAATTTGTACAGATCAAAGCTCCACCCACATGAATCTTAATCGCCCACCTTGGTGCAACGGTCTATGACCGTTTTTCTATCTGATATGCCCTTTCTCTTCATCATCTACTCGGATTGTCAGTCCAAGCCTTATTTCCTTAATGAATTCCAATATGAGAAAGCAACCTGATCATCCTCTTCTCTGAAACCTTTTATATGTAATTGGGTTTAAACACTTGGTTTAATATTTTGTAACGCACTTTCTTCTGGAATATCAAAAAAGAGGCATTTACAGTAAGTGGATTTTCCAGATAGTTTAAAATTTTCCTAGTGACTTTCTTTGTACTGTAGTCTTGAACAAGTTCCTTAACAACTATGAGCCTTGGTTTCCTTACATATAAAGTGTCAGTAATACATACTTTGAAATGTTCATGTGAGAATTAAATAACATTTTATATATATATATATATATATATATGGCAGCTATCATATTCCTTCATGTATAGAAGTATTGTTTTATTAGTTATTAATATGGATTTGCTAACTAGGATCATAAATTACAACTATCTATTATTATAATGGATTACATTACAGTGTCATCTACACAGACGATAGTGGCTTATTTCCCCTTATGTTTAATATCCAAAAGCTGCTATGACACCTTAAGCATCCATGTCCACATATTACAGAGGGTTTTAGTATTTCTTTCCCCCTCTATATCACAGCACCATTTCAGCTGGCATTGAATTCCCTAACTCTCTATCTCTACTTCAATCAATCTGAGAGGAAGGAGGGTTATGGGATAATCAACCAGATGATAAAACTTCTTAGGACTGTGTTAAAAGCAAAAATAAAAGCGTGAAATGAACCTGTGTTTATGAAGTATTAATGTGCCAACTGCTATTAGAACCATCACTTCATTAAATCCTCAAGAAACTTTTTGAAGTGGACCTTGTTCATCATTTCCATTTTATAGTCCAAGCTGAGACCTAGAAAGGTTAACTACCTGCCATTTTTTATCCTCTATAGTGGACACAGCAGACATCCAATAAATTCATGTTGATATTTGTTCCTCTCTTTGCTTGTCTCTTTATTTTTAAGGAAATCCTGGGGCAAAGAATTTTAAAAGATGATCCCTTCTGCTTTCAGCTGACTGCACATGTCTTATGCCATCATCTCTCCCACCTCCATGTGATGCAACGATATACAGTTTTTCCAATGCTGGACTTCAGTGTGATGTTCTTTGCTCAGTCTCTCCATCAAGATCACCCTATACAAAGCAGAGCTGAACTCTGCACCCTGGAGTTCCAGCATCTTCTCAAGGAAGAAGCCCTCATTAAAACAATCTCCTTTAGAGAAGGGCCTTACTTTTACGAATATGGCATTGTTGGTATACGTGAAGCTGAAGATTATAAGCTACATTTTATCAACGTGTGAGTAGCTTTGCTTTTGCTCTCCAGAGAATGAAGTATAGAAAAATAATTATGGGGAATTTAATTTCTTCAGTATCAGTAAATCTCCTGGCCATACATTCATCTAAGAGCTACACTGGTCACTTAGAGATTAGGTCTGTGCATGCATGGGACTAGTATACTCACTGAGCTGCTTGAATCCAATTATAGAAAGTCCCCCAGTAAGCACAGCCAGATATATGGTCACAGAGAAAAAGTAAAGAAAACAATGAGGTATCTCTCAGGAGGGTATGGTTTATTTGCTAATTAGTAGTAACAAAAGAAGGCAATACTGAAAAATGCAGCCACACTAGCAGTATTTTCTCAGCCAATAATCTAAAATTGCTTTTAACACAAAGTCCCACCAGTTGCCTTAATCTCCGAGAATTCCATTGTTGACACTGCCTCAGGAGAAGAACAGTCTTCTGCTGGACAGATACATAAAGCCTAGGTCTGCATGCACTGTATATTTACATTAAATTCAAAGATCCTCCAGGGAAATAAGTGGAACACTAGACAAATGTTAGTAGATCTGCAACACCTCAGTAATATTTGTTGTGGTCATTAATTATGACTATTCAGACAGGGATGTAAAAGGTAGAAAGGAGAGAAAAAAGGAAATAGATACTTGCCTAGAGCCTACTATGAATCAGACCATGTGCCAGGAAACTTGCACACAGATCTCCGGAAAAGCAGGTAGTATGATCCATTTTACCAACAAGGACACAGGTTCAGAGAAACTAAGTAATATCACAAGGACACTCAGCTGGTAAATAGTGGAACAGGGACCTGAACAGTATCTCTTGACTCTGATATCTGTTACTCTTCCTGTTCCCTCCAGGGAAGCCTGGCTATGAGGTAGCTTTTGGGTAATAGTCATACATTAGGAGGTAGGTGTAAGACAAAAAGATGCAGATGGAAAATCAAAGGTGTGGGGCTGGTATCAGAGGGACCACTCTTGGAATGGGGTGGAAAGCTTCACAGCTGCTTGAGGGAGATGGGAGGTAGGGGAGGCTTGGGAATGGGAGTAGTGGGGTCCACGTGATTGGAGGCGAGCTGGCTGGAGGAACAGTGCATCCAATCCAGATAAATGGGTAAGAGAAGAGTATCTTCGATTAGGAACATTTTTCAGCAGGATAGGAAGGCAAAGGGAAATCCATCAACTGCTAAGCCAGGTCTCCAACTTCAAGGAGCATACAGTTGGCAAGGAGAGTACAGAGTGGAGCTCAGACTTTGGGGTCCCCATCCATTGCACAGTAGCTGTGAGATTATTACCATACTGCTCTGAGCTTCAATCTCCTCATTATAAGCTGGATATCATAATACCATTCTTTTTTTTTTTTTTTTTGCGCTACGCGGGCCTCTCACTGCTGTGGCCCCTCCCATTGCGGAGCACAGGCTCCGGACGCGCAGGCTCAGGGGCCATGGCTCACGGGCCCAGCCGCTCCGCAGCATGTGGGATCCTCCCGGACCGGCGCATGAACCGCGTCCCCTGCATCGGCAGGTGGACTCCCAACCACTGCGCCACCAGGGAAGCCCCATAATACCATTCTTGAAGACTTGTTAGCTCCTGAGATATATATTAAAACCTGGTTGCATCACAGGTGCATGACGATGATTGTGGTGGTGCTAGTTGTGGTTTTGGAATATAAACGGCTATTACTCTAATAAAAGAGAAAAATGGCGAGAGGAAATAGGTAATAAACTGAAATAAGTAAGTATGCCTCTTTTTGTTGGCATTCAGTTCCTGTAAGTAAAGTGGAACTCAACCCTGGCTGCACATGAGAATCAGAAAACTTGTATATATTAAAAAAAAAAAAAGTATATTTTTTTGTATAAAAAAAGATATATATATAAAATGCTTCTTCTCCACCCACCTCTCCAGTGACTCTGATTTAATTATTCTCAGGAGGTACCCAGGCATCCGTTGTTTTTTTTGTTTTTTTTTTTAACTCCTCAGTAAGTCCAATATGCAAAAAGGATTGAGAATCACTGTTGAACAATAAAGCTCTGTCCAAGGGTGACTCTACCTCAAGGCATCTTAGCCCTGGGTGAACCCATTTGCTACAGGTAAGGGTTGAAGAAAAAAATCCATTTCCATATGGCCTTGTGTTTTGCCTTTGGGCAGCGAGTGATAGTGGAGTGTCAATCAGGCAGAATCTGGAATCATACAGCCACAGAATCTCTGTGTCCCTTTTTAAAAATGGCTAGTGATTGTCTTATTAATCTATGTTAAGATTCACTAGCGTAAAGAATCATAGCAGATTAGCAATGTTTTTAAAGTAACATGCCATGATTTTGAAAGAAACAACATTTTAGTGGAGGAAATGTGACATCTGGAGTCCAAAGACCTGGATTCATGTTTACTCATTCAGTTACTTAGTTCACCTCCATTCTAACATATACAGATGTCTCAGCCTGAACTTTCTTACCAGCACCTGGAGCCCAGAATCCTGGTGCATCACAAGAGGCTGGCTGTGTGTTCTGTTATTGGGGGCACACCAAGCCAACTGTTAACTCTGAAGGCAGTGCCCTGAGTATCACTAATGATCAAACTCCAGATCCCGACCAGGGATGAAGGCAGATTCTATTCACTTGTTGCTCCAGTTTTACCACAGCCAGAATGGGATTGTCCATTTCACTTTTTAAAATTAAGTAATAATACAGCAGAGGTGTGATCTAGGGCTCCTGCTGAAAGAAGCTATGATTTGAAGCTGGGCTTATTTTTTAACTACTGTTATTTATTTCCACTCTTTTACAGAGTCTCTGTGTTAGATTTTTAAGACTTTGTGAATCAGAGGCAGGGTAAAGGGTAGAAGAACTACTAAATGGATTGCCTTTTGAGTAACTGTTTGTTGAAATGGCCCATGGCACATTAATCGTTTAGTCCAAGGTGAAGACTTTCATAGCTGCCTTGGGGTAGATAATATTTACTACTTTATAATGAAGAGTAACCAGGAAGGTGTACATAAAACACTTAGCACAATACATGACTCCAAACCATAGCTATTATCATTAGTTCGTGATTACTTTTTAAGTAAACACAAAGATCTTACTGCTAAAACAATTCACCTACAAATAACAGACTCAAGGAAAAGAAGGAATTTGGGGGCACCAACACTATATTCATTTGGTATGAAATAGTATAATAGGACTTGGCACCAATACTGACAGTGCCACATGTTAATAACAGAGCCACGCAAAAAGCTTAACCTAGGTCTTTCCTGTGAATTAGAATTTGTACTCATTCAGAATAAATGTTATGCTTTAGATCCCTTCCTGATAATACATGCAGCATGCCAGGCACCTGGGTAAATGTAATGCTCTACCCTGTAGCACCTTTTAATCTAATGAGAAAGACATACCTAGAAATAATGGCAATAGAGTGCTACACAACAGTGAGAAAAGTGAATGGAAAGTATTGTGGGAGCTGAGATAAAGAGGAACAAACTGTCTGGAGAGGAGAAAGCTTTGCAGAGAAGGTAACTCATTTAGGGATTTGAAGAATTGATAGTGCTGAGTGAAGTGCAATCAGACATTGACAAACTTGTCTTTTTCATCTATTAAAGGGAACATGTTCAGTTTCAAACTCCTTTCTACCTTAAAAAAAATCTCCATCATCTAATTTAATCACAGTAACTTATCTGTCCAAAGGGCTTCCCAGTCATTCCCAATGATTCTATTCCACCTGAGGTGGTCTGTCTGAAGAAGAGAGGTACCCAGATTAGTACTCAGGTTAGCAAAATTTCAGAGCCAAAGATGACTTGATGGCTGAAAGACAATATCACATTTTGCCATATTTTTTCATTTCTATTCATTATTTCTTTCACTTCCTGGAAGGTTAGGATGGGACACACAGCCTTTTATTTGGATTATACAGTATGCATAGATTTTGTATATTTGGAAATATATGATATTCCAATCTTGCAAATTTAATAAAAGTCAAAGTGGAAAAAAAGAGTCAAGCCTCATCATATTATTTTTCAATCCTTTGCAAAGCAATCCTAATGCTATGTATATATTTGAGATCCCTAACCAAAGTGCACTTTGGCTGAAGCATCCAGTTGCATTAGCAAGTGCCTTGAAGGAGGTGCTGTAAATGCAACGTTAGGCAATTAAGGGAGAGGAAAAGAAAAGAAATGTCAGCCAGATCATTTGTTTTCCCATAGATTATCTTTCCAAATGTGGACAAGCAGGAACAATTTTTATGCTGACTTTGGAAAACTACTGCAGGAAATTGTATGTGAAACGTGGATTTGGAAATTTTGAAACAAGCATAGTTGGAGAATGTGAAAATAGCATTTTGGAATAAAACAACAGTTCTATACATAGGTGAATACTAAGTCTCAACAAAGCACATTGAAATCTTACTCTTATACAAGTTGTGATGTTTAAGCTTTTTAGGCCATTGACCCTGTTTCTAAGCTTCTAAACTATTAATAATTTTCCATTCTTTTAGATTTTGCAACAGTCCACAGAATTGTAATAAAAACCTTTAAAAAAATTTTTTGGACACAAAAATCAAATTTTTTGATCATGATTGTGTAATGTCCCAAGAGAGTCACATGAAGACTTTACCTCTTAGAGTGAGAATCACATGTTGAAAGATGGTGTCACAATCTATATTTCTGTTGTCTTTTTCCCCTTAGGTTTCATAGTCCTTCTCTGATACTTTGTGATAAGACATTCATCCGTAGAGCTAGCAGAGCTGGATTAGCCACGAGGCTTCATGGTACAGAATAAGAGATGGCAAACTGCAACTTACGGGCCAAATCGTGCTCACCCCCTGTTTTTTTTGGGGGGGGCTGTAAATATTTACTGAAATATAGCCATGCTGTTTGTTTGTCAATGACTGCTTTTGTGCTCCAACAGCGGAGTTGAGTATTTGTTTCAGAGACAGTTTGGTCTATAAAGCCAAACATATGCACCGCGTGAAACTTTATAGAAAAAATGCGTTGACCTTTGCTGTAGATGAAAAAGCAGTGGGTTAAGAAGTAGGTAAGAAAATGACATTTCTGAAGGTGTTATTGATTTATCACTGCAATCATTGGATGTCTATAGGATCTCTTTTTATAAAAATTTGCATGAGTTTATATATTATTTCTCAGCTGGAGTATTGTTTTTGAAACTAATCACCAAGATGAATTCTGTCATGTTGTCCTTCAAGATTCTCAGCTCAGTCATATCCAATTCTGCAAAGCCTTCTTCAATACTCACAAATGGATCTAACTACTCTTTTCTATGTGTACTCACATTTATTCCAGTATTAGAGAGTATTTCACTTATTTATTCACAGTCTACCCTTCCTTCTAACCTGTAAGCTCCTCCCAATTAAGCACAGTGTCTTAATAAGCTTTGTATCCATCTCTTACATACTGCCTGTTGTATAGTAGATGCTCAGTGAATGTTTGTTGAAGTTAGCTGAAGAAGAAAAAGAGGTAAGCAGAAGTCTTGAGAAATTAACTTCCTTAAGGTCACACAGCCAGCATGTAATGAAGCTAGGATTTGAACCCAGATCTGCAAGTAAGTCAAGTATTTTTTCCATTTATTTAGCTGCATCTAATCAGGAGACTGGAGTTTTCATTTTGGTTCTGCCATTGAGAATATGGATTCTAGTGACTTTATCTCTAAAATAAGGATGTTATGTTATACCTTTCAAGACCTCTTCTCTAGCATCTGATGTGTTCTAGGATAGTCATTTTACTAAATCATCACAGAGACTAGTAAAAGAAACAACTGTGGTAAATGGCTATTATGTAGGAGTAATTGTATCCATTTAATGGGTGAGAAAACTGAATCTCAGAGGTTAAGTAATTTGCCAAAGATCAGACAGCTAGGAAATGACAGAATTGAAATTTTATCTATACCTTACTCTAAATCCTATATTTTTCTCCCATGTCTGTGTTTTCCTTCCATCCAAGATATTTCACAGGATGTTCATAGGTATGCTGAAGAGAGTAAGAGTTACAGAACTCTGGGGTAAAATTAACTCAGATTTAATGTAGAATTTCTCAGAACCTTTAATATACTAACACATGTGGTGAATCTTCAAGGGGGGGGTCATAATAATGAGTGTTTCCAATTTTTATGGTATGCATGGTGTTATGAGTTGAATTTTGCCCCTCTAAAAAGATGTGTTGAAATCCTAATACCCAGTACTGTAGAACATACTTATTTAGAAATAGTGTCTTTGTAAAAGTAGAGGTCATTAATAAAGGCTGTAATCAAATATGACTAGTATCCATATAAAAAGGGGAAATTTGGACACAGAGACAGACACACACACAGTGATGATGCCATGTAAAGATAAAGACAGAGATTGAAGTGATGTATCTACAACCCAAGGAATGCCAAAGATTGTCAGCAAATCACTAGAAGCTTGGAAAGAAACATGGAACAGATTCTCTCTCACAGGCCTCAGAAGGAACTAGCCCTGCAGACATCTTGATCTTGGACTTCTAGCCTCCAGAACTGTGAGACAATAAATTGCTGTTGCTTAAGCTACTTGGTTTGTGATGCTTTGTTATGGCAGCACTAGCAAATTAATATACATGGAAAAAAAACTTTTTGGAAAAGGTTTTTGATTATATTACCTCTGAATTTTTCTTCTTCGGGTTGATCAACCCAAGTTCCTATAGCCATTTCTCATGCAGTATGAGCTAAATGCATGAGCTCACTATAAACCTCAAGTTACTAATATATAAACAGGATCTTTACCTTACTAATAAAGCCAGAATAGGGATATTGAAGACAGAATATTGATGGATCAAAAAATAGTTTCCAAGGGGGTGGTGTATAAAGCAGGTGTATTATAAGTCCCCTCTTTTTGATTCAAACTTGAATGACCAGATAAAGTTCTGGATATTTAAGGTATAGGGGCATTTACCTCCCATAAAGTATTTTTTATGAAATTTGAAAAATGTATCCTTTCTTTTACATTTTATTTCTATCTTTTAAAAAATTATCTGAATACTCATATTTTGTTAGAAAAAGAAATGTTGCTATTGAAAAGCTATCATAAAAAATATAAAAATTTATGATCTCTATATTGTGAGTAATACTCCCTTAGCTGGGGAGCTCTTGTGCAGTGTACAACCTGAACAAGCATGCATGGCAGCTCTAACATGGCCATGCTATAGTGACCACAAATATAGATATCCTCCACAGGTAGTTGATTTGGTTTTATCTTCATTAATTCTGATCAGACTTAATTAACAAAAAAGCCCTATTATGTAATTGCTGCAGAAGGGATTCACAATGATAAATATAAGCCAATGTGGTTACCTTCGGCAGAGATTCCCCCAACATGTAATTTATTGGGAGCTATACACAATATCTTCTCATTTATTTAACTAGGTATGATTTTTCCAGTCAGTTTGTCTCAATGAGTATACCAGGTAGTTGCTTTATTAAAGTAACATTAAATTCTATGGGTGGTTTACTAAAAAATATATATAGACAAGATAGATCTTTGATTATTCAGGCTTTAAAAAAAAACAACCCCAGGCTAAAATTACTAGGGCTATGCTCTTCAATAGCTTTTAACCTGAAAAAGTTCATGGGTGTGTTCCAGGGGCTTCATAAATCATTTGTGTTTTTCCAGGGATGACTCCATAACTTTCATCAGATATGCAAAGGGGTATGTGTCACAAAATGGGTTAAAAACCATGGCTCTATAGTATACAGCCTTGAGGCCTTACTCACCTATATCTATGTGGGAGAGTGAATCTAGGACTTCTTGAGAACCTGCCTCTGACCACAGAAGCACCTTCAGCCAACCTCCATGCAGAGGTAGAGGCCCTTGTCAATACTGGGTCCCTAAACCTTCCAAAAAGACTGGGGAGTACTGAATGAGATGATGCATGTAGAACACTTAATACAGAGTCTAGCATACAGTAATCATTCAATAAATGTTCTCTAGTATTATTATTCCTAGTTTGGCTGATGCCATATAGCTTTGCTTTTACCACCATGCAAAATACTCATACTGCAGGTATAATCTCTTACTCAGTCCATTTCGTATTTATCAAAATTTGATTAAACAAAACAGTTTTTGTGGAATATTTACTGAATAATTTGTCCTTCATCTGGTCTTCTAGACACTCTAAAATCTATTTTTGAGATAATTCTAGGCCATCAGTGAGCAACATATCTGGAAATCAATGTTTTCCTATTCCCATCCCACTCCCTTTTCAAGACAAGGAATTGCTTTTAGAGAGTCATGCTTTGGCATCAGCCCATCTACATCTATTAAAGAATTTTATTTTTTTAAGCCCGAGAGATTTCATTATTGTATTTGTTATAAAGATATTTTTGAGGGTACTGTAAACTCTATTATACAGAGCTCTTTTTGTGAGGAACAACAGGAAATATCTCTTTGCTTTCAGTTCCAGGAAAAATTATGTTTCTCCAGGAAAAAAAAAAAAGTTTATTTCAAATCTTAGGGCATTGTAAATAATAACTCTTATCATCTGTTCTCCTTTTCACTGGCTGCTAAAAGACCCAGAGTCAGGTTTTTTATTTACTTTTAACAAATATAGAGGATCCCTTTGGTATACATGCTACATATAATGCTACTGATGACATCATCTATTTTAAACACTTATTATATCCTATTTCTGTTTCCCTAATTTTATTTGTACTTTACTTAGTGTTTTATATTCATATTTATAATACAAGTTAAACTCCTTAAGAGAGGATATACATACATGTACACATATATAAATACATAAAGAATATACAAATAAATAAATAATGCATGGAACTTATCTACTATGGCAAAGTAATTAACCTCTCTAAATTTCATTGCTTTTAAATTTAAAAATATTAATGATAGATACTTCATAGGACTGTAATATATATAATAACATTTGATTTATTGATATATTTTAATTAGGAGTCTGGAACAGAGTGGGCACTCCATCAGTATTTGTTCTTTTATTGTCCTTCTAAAGAACTTGCAATTTTGACAAATTGGTAGTCAGCAGAAATATTAATTTGCCAGTATTCCTAGGAAAGTGGTGATTCTGGTTCTTGGCATGAGGTGAAGACTTAAAAGGACCTTGCCTCAGCAGATTTAGGTTGAAATGCTAATTAGAACAGACTGTAACGATGGGGGAGGAGTAGAACAGACACACTGTGCTTCATATCTAAATTCATATAGTAATTAAAATGTAGTCATAGTTCTCAATAATGACAGCTCTTAGGCAAGAAGATTTTAGGGCCAAAATATTAGGATTGTTGAATTCAGATGAAGTTTTATCAAACAAATTGCTTGAGGCAGATAGTGCATATCTTTGTGCTTAAACCACACAACATCTCTCTCTGAACTTTACCTTTGGAAAGGTGTATTGACTCATAGAATCTTTTTAAACAAATGAGGCAATGCAATCTGAGAAAATATGGAGGTTAGGGTTCCACCAAACCAAATGAAGACCTTTTTTTTTTTTTCCTCTATAGCATGAAGTACATGTGTTTTTCTTCCACTACGTTAAAAAGCACCAAACTAGAAGTCCTGAAACCTTGATTTCTATTACAGCTCTACCATAGTCTAGACCATGGACCTTGGGAAAGACAGGATGTTTCCTTGTTTATAAATAGGGGTAATGATAAACACACCCCACAGGGTAGCTGTGAAGATTAAATGAGGAAATGTACGTCAAGCATGTGGCAAATTGTTTGGCATACAGTGCTCAAGTGCCTATGTGTAAAAGGGGGAAATGATAGAAAAATAAATCACATAGTGAGAACAAGTTATACAATAAAGTTGTTTTAGTGATTTGGTAATGTATTAATGTGGAAAGACTGAACAGACTTCCCGGAATTCCATTTCTTTTACATTTCCAGTTGACTGAACCACAGGAGAGAGTCTGTGGGAGACTTAGGGTGCAAGTGAAGCAGCAGCCATTTTGTAACACACAAATCTGCTGGCTCACCTCACTGGCTGGTACAGGCATCAGCTAGACCAAGGCATTAAGATATTTTTAATGTCTCAAAATAACTTTGTGGTAATAGTATTTCAGATATTCCCTGAAATGCTGGGAAGGGGTAATATTCCACCTGGCAACTGTTCCTTAAAACATATTTTATGGAACTTTATGAAAGAGGAAAGCAAAGTATTTATAAAAATGATTGGTAGGTAGTAGGTTCTCAAAAAATATTTTTAATTTCAGGAATGACTAAAGAGAAAACAGAAGAGTTTTACTCCTTTCTCCTGTACTCTGGATTCTATCCTCTTCCTTATAATATGCATCGTTCCTCTTTCTAGCTTCAGAACATTCAAGTTCTCCCATTATACCAGATACTTTTCATGGGCATTTAAATGTATTCAAAGCTCTGTCCCATTTTTAAAAACATTCCTTCTCCAGCTATCACTGTCTCCCTCCTTCTATTTACAACCAAACTTCTCAAAAATAGTTATCTCTACCCTGTCCATTTTGTCATCTCCCACTTGCTTCTCAACTAACTCCAAACTGGTTTCTACTATCAATACTTGCCTTAAGGCTATTGAAGATTTCCATGGCACCAAATTCAATGGACAGTTTTAGGATCTATTTGGCAATACAATTTGAAAGCCTTAGAGATATCTCACTCTTCAAATATCCCAAACCAAATTCACATTCTTCCCCCTAAAAATTTGGGTTTTCCCCAGTGTTTCTTCTGTTGGCGACTAGTACTACTATTCACCCAGCTGCAAAACCCAGAAATCTGAGGGAGGGCAGAAGAAAGAAATTGGTTGTTTCCATTTCTTAGCTTCTACGATGGTTTCTAGTCAAAATCAAAAGGCTCCTCATCTATGGGCCATATTACTTCCTCTCCAGATCATGGGGCTTACTTTTTCAGCCATAGTTTCGTTAAACACAATTTTTAAAATAAATTTCAAATGGCAATCATTGCTCTTTGAGTAAATTTCAAATCCTTATTGCGGACCTCAAAATGTATACGATATGTTTCTGTCTTCATTTTTCTCCTCTCTGCTTGGCTCTCTGCTCTCCTGCCACTACAGCCTTGCTCTTTCCCACCTCAGAATGCTTGTAAAGGCTGATTCCCCTGTTTGTAACAGCTTTCTTCCATAATTTTATTATTCAGTTTACAAACCACTTCCCACTAATCCTTTAGCTCTCACATTTAAGTTTTGCTGTCTTCTGCAACCTCCCTGATAGGTCAGACTTCTCTGATAGAAGATCCCTTACACTCACTGCACTTCTCCTTTGTGATACAGTAACCAAATATATATATATATATATATATATATGTAGCTCAAATATATATACATATATATTTGGGCTATATATATATCTCAAATATAGCTCAAATATAACTTCCAGGATGTTAGAGGCTGTGTACAGCTTATTCTCTACTATATTATTAGCAACTAGCACAATATAAGTTCTCAATAAGTTTTTGAATTGATGAACTTTCTGATTCAATCATTATTCTAATTCCTCCATAAAGTATTTAAATATAAACACTTTCCTCTTTAATATCCAAGTAAAATAGTATAATACCAAATAAAATTAAACATACAAAAATGTTTCAAAGTGGAAGATTTTAGCAGCCAAGTCTTTGCACTAAAATAAAGTTCCCAATGCATTATAGATATTCAATAAATATTTGTTAACTATGTGAATTATAAAGGTGTATTAGCCTGCTTACTTATAATCTTTTAGGCAATGAAATTGCATTAAACTCAAACAAATCATACTTGCTGGCATATTGGTCTCCTTTTCTCCTCCTACGTGTATTTTTATTTCCCTAATTTTGAGAAGGAAATACAGTTTTTCTTTTTCTCTCAAAACAGTTTCTTTCTGGCAGAATAACTTTGCTCTCAGAGATTAGAAAAAAGCTATCTGCTGGAAATGCAAAGAAAGATTTCTTATTACAGTGAATAAACTGTGGAAAATTACTCTCACTGACACCTTAGAAGTGTTGTCTTTAGAAGAAAAGGAGCAGATATTTAAGTTCCAGACCTTAAAACCAATTGTCAACACCCCAGGTTTATCACATCATGACCTGTCACCCACTTCTGAAACCCAGAGTCAGCCCCAGGAACTAGCAGTACCTACCAGCAGTGGGGAAGATTCTGGACTCCTCTGAAAAGTTCTACTCCCACCAATTTCACTGAAGCTGGTGATTATACCATTAGGTTTACTACATCAATTTGATTTAAATGGGGCTTTACTTTCTTTTCCTTCTTTTGACAAACAAGTTTTGGGCACCTATTATAGAGCAAGCGTTAATTCTGCCCTGTGCAAGGTGATGTTTCATGGCAACGAGTGATAAATACATAGACTCTGCTTTAGTTCATAATCTATAGGGCCTCCTGGCAAAAAGGATAAGGATGATACAAGCATAAGCAGGATGTTCTGGCAGCAGAGAAGCTTGACCTGCAAAGTCTTCTTGGAGGTGGTAATGATTGAGCTAGGACCTCAAGGGCAAGTAAGTGAGTCAGGTGATGCAGGAGCACAAAAGGGAAAGAGATGGTGTGAAGGCACAAAAGGCATCCACTGTGGTGATAGCTTTAGAGGCTCAGTAGTATATTTAGAATATGGGAGGGGTTGGATAAAGAAACAGAAAAAAAAGATCACAAAGGGTCTTTTTCCTGAAGCCTCTAAAATTTTGAAGCAAATGGGACACTTTATGAAAATTATGCTGGAGGATGGACTAGAAGAGTTAGGATACCCTGAAGGGAAGAACAGGACTTTCACCCTATTCCCCCAGCATCTTGCACAGCCAAATATAACTCAGTGTTTGATAAATATTTATTGAATGTTTTTTCTGAATGAAATCATTTAAAAGCTTGTTTCACTGAGGTACCACTAAGTCATAACTCAGCTGTCTATATACCACAAGTAAAAGATTTCAGGTCATGTATAAAGAGAAAGTTAACAGGGGAAGGAGGAGACGGCTTTAGGCACTGAAGACCTGACAGTGGAGGCAAAAGCAGAGGGTGAAGGACGTTGAAATGGGAGGATGAGGGCACCTGAGATGTTTCAGACTCAATAAGTTTTCTAGGGGCAATAACTCCCAACTCCGCATGTCAATTTTCATTATGTACAGTTATGGTAAATGTAATGACCATAAATGTACGTAATAAAGACTAGCTGTAGCTAGGCAGCATCCGAAGTGCTTTCAGGCACAAACGTTCATTGTACGTATGGCAGTGTTGAGGCCCCACAGATACAGTCCCCGTCACGGAGCTTAGGTGCCAACAAGAAGACAGAGAACACACAAGGGAAACGATAACTATTTAGCATACTTCCAAGCTGAGAGACGGCAGAGCATAATTGTTAAGAGCATGATATTTGGAATTAAGACTCTCTGGCCCTAAATTCTTGCTTGACCACTTTGGCTGTGGCTGTGTGACCTTAGGTAAGTTACATAACTGCTCTGTCTTATTCCCTTACCTGTAAAATAAGGTTAATAGTAATTATGTATGTAGTAAATGAGTTAACAGGTATAAAGAATTTAGAAGACAGCCTGGCAAATAGTAAATACCGTTAGTAGAAAAGATTATTATTGTGGTTTTCTTATAACAATTAGCCTTATCAATAAGTTCTATGAAGAAGATTCAAAGCAGGGTAAAGGAAAAGAGAACCAGAAAATGCAAGGGTAGGAATGAGACTAGGAGGACATAATTGAAATAAAGAGATCAGGAAAAGTAATTCTGAGGAGATAACATTTCAGCAAGAGACCTGAAAGAAATGTGAATATTTGGAGGGAGCATTTCAAAGAGAGAAGGGCAAATACAGAATGAGCAAGTGCTATTGGGCAGAAACCAGTTTGGCTTGATGGCATTAAGGAGTAGCAAGAAAACTGCTGTGACTAGAAATAGGTGGTGAGCAAGGCAGGGAACAGAGGTGATATGGTAGGAGGTGAGGCAGAAGAAGGGAGAAATGGCGAATTCATTTGGGGCCTTATGGGCCATTGGAAAGATCTGAGATTTTTACTGAGATTTAAAGCCACTCTGCTGTGAGCAGAGACACCACATATCTGGATGTCATTTTAGAAAAGATCTCTCTGACTATGTATAAAGAATGGACTGCAGGGCTTCCCTGGTGGCGCAGTGGTTGAGAGTCTGCCTGCCGATGCAGGGCACACGGGTTCGTGCCCCGGTCCGGGAAGATCCCACATGCCGCAGAGCGGTTGGGCCCGTGAGCCATGGCCGTTGAGCCTGCGCGTCCAGAGCCTGTGCTCCGCAACGGGAGAGGCCACAACAGTGAGAGGCCCACATACCGCAAAAAAAAAAAAAAAAAAAGAATGGACTGCAGGGGGGTGAGGGTGGTAGCAGGCAATTCCTGCTGTACATTTAATCCATACATCAAGAATGCAAGATAAACATCAATGTTCCTATTTTATGGAAAACAACATGAGGTTCAGAAATAGTTTATCAAAAGGCACACAGGTATGTTGACTCTAAACCCATGTGTGTTTTTCACTCTGCAGGAAAGTCTTCCTGGGCTTCCCTGACTCGGTCAGATTGTCCACTACATTTTCTCATGGCAGCATGTTCCCCACCTTTCTAGCACCTATCACAGTCTGATTTTATACTTGTTTCATGTCTAAGAGCAGTGGCAGTGTATACCAGTTCGTCCTCAGGGTCTATTTAGTACCTAGAACAGGTGCTCAAGAATTATTTGTTAAATGAATGAATAAATTGTACTACAATGAGAAGCATGCGAATAAATATGGTAACAACATGAATAAATGAGAAATTAAATTTAACACAGTAACAACAAAGACCCACTATACCTGAGTATCTGCCATTTTTTAAAAATCTAGGCATTATTTTTCAAATGATTAGTAGTAAATTTAAAAAGTATTTATTAATCAAGGCAAATGTATATAAACTCTGAAAATTATTTTTTAAATCATTTTTTAAAAAATCAGGGCATTAAACAAAACGCAGATCTTTCCCCAAACTTCTTAATGTACAGGAGCATTATTTTAATGACTTTCTAAAAGTTGGCCATGCCAAAGAATTAAGACCATGGTGTATCTACAGTGTTGGAAACAGACAATAAATGAAATGAAAAGAATTCAAAATATTACTACTATAATATTAGCAAAGGCAATTGCTATGTTTGCATAGTGCCTTCCAATCTCCAAAGAACTGCTGCATACATTATCTCATTGCTCATTCAGCAGGTACTCAACGTTTCATCCATCACTTACACACACACACACACACACACACACACACACACACACACACTTTCTGGATCATTTCTGCAGAGATCTCCTTTACAGTGGCCTTGATAAAAGCTGACGGTGACATTTTATTAAATTCAGCCCCCATTAAGACTTGGCATTGTTTGAAGCACTATCAGATGATGCTGAGCTCAGTAAGGGCACTTGTTCTTATACCTTCTATCTTCAAACAGCAAGTTCCAGTCTTTCTTTTTGGGAGATGGAACTAGAAACTAGCTTCGCTTTTCATTGGTATGTGATACCAATTTCCATGCTTTCATTTTCTTTCTTGGGGGCCAGATACTAAGTAGATGAAAATGATTCGCTGTTCTTAACTCTAACACCTCTGAAATTAAGCCTGGGGGAAGCTAGTGATAACTCTGAAGTTGTAACTTCTCTCTAGGTTGTTTGGAAAAATAACTCTACCAACTCTCCAGCAACAAGACTTGGCTATTATCACATTACAGCACATCAGTGGCTGCTAGGACATGGTGAAGAGACGAGGCACAGTGTCAGCAAATGTGCCATTCCAGCTCTGACAACTAGGACATACTCAATTTTACAACTGGATGATTTATGTTTAATAATACTTTTTTAAAGTGTCACTTACTAGGCAACTATTATACACCAAACACATGGCTTTGCTTTTGCTATACAGTAATAACTCATTTAATCCTAAAAACAATCCATAAGATGTATATTATTATCTCCTAAATCTCACTTCTATGTACATTAAAAAAAGAAAAGACTGAAGACCAGGTAAATCAGGCAACTTATTCAAGTCCACACAACTGCAAGATAGTAGAGCTGGGATTTGAACCCAGGTAATTTCTCTTACATTGTTCTTTTTGCTTTGTCGGTTTCATGAAGGAGAGCTGGAACATATGGGGTTTTGTTAGGAGACATAGGTATCTGAGTATATATGATCATAAGTAGAAGAATTATAATTTAAGCTCAGGTATAGCTTACTCCAAATTGTAGGTTCCTTCCACTGCCAACAAAATGATCCCCTTTCCAATCAGTGACATGTTTCCTTAGGGTGAATAAACCTTTAAAAATACTCTCTTTTGGAGAATTAAAAACTTTTCCCAAGTTGATCTGAGGTACATATATATCCTAAAACAGTGGCAAAACTCAGAAATGAACGACTATGCATTGTTCTAATCTGTTAACCTCCTGCTTAGTAAATCTCGATGCAGACTCAAGAACAAGGTCTAAATACCCTATCTCTGTTAGATGTGTTAACTCTTTTAGGCTACTAGTGATTACTGAGGAACTTATTGACTTAAACTTCATTAAGGTTGTCCTGGAGATCTGAAAG
The DNA here is from genome assembly GCF_039906515.1 of Pseudorca crassidens. Taxonomy (NCBI): domain Eukaryota; kingdom Metazoa; phylum Chordata; class Mammalia; order Artiodactyla; family Delphinidae; genus Pseudorca; species Pseudorca crassidens. The sequence continues at coordinate 62,293,806 of NC_090304.1, forward strand.
AGTTAATACATTTCTAGACATACTTATTTTTATTAATAAAGGTTATGCTGCCTGAAAATGATTGTCTAGGGCATCTGGAATTTATATTTTAAATTAGAGAAAGTCCACTGGTTTCTGGAGAGTATATGGAACTAAGGAAAAAAATATCATCTTATATGAAATCCTCAAGGACGCTTGCAAATGATTCTTTTTAAAAAGATGTTAAAAGGAATGCTTATTACACTTTGGCCTCCTACTCTAATTTCTCTAGCCTTCCCTAAGGTTGAATGAGGAATAAAATGGCATCCTTTTTTCTTAGGGCTATTAGGGTTTTTCATGGCTCCCCATACATCAAGATTACAGACCCTATTCCGCTTTTTCCACATTAAACATTTGATTTTAAATCTGTGCATTTTGGTCCATCAAATTTGGTTAATTAATTTATTTATTACTATTTACTTTTTGCGGTATGCAGGCCTCTCACTGTTGTGGCCTCTCCCGTTGTGGAGCACAGGCTCCGGACGCACAGGCTCAGCAGCCGTGGCTCACGGGCCCAGCCGCTCCGCGGCATGTGGGATCTTCCTGGACTGGGGCATGAACCCGTGTCCCCTGCATCGGCAGGCGGACTCTCAGCCACTGCGCCACCAGGGAAGCCCTGGTTAATTTATATTTCACAGTAAATTTCCTGCTATATTTGATAAGTTAATTCTTAAGACTGAGAAAAAAAATCAGGGTTTCTAAACTCATATTCAAAGAAAATATAATTGGTGACCTAGGAATATAATCCACTCCCTGACACCCAAAACAATTAATGGGATGGAATCAACAGTGCTGGTGAACAGGTGAACTTTCAGCAGGAGGAAAGAGGGTAAATATGCTTGTGAAGGGTGATAACTTATTAAGGAAAGGTAAGAAAATGAGGGAGAAAATGCCTTCTAAGACAAATTATCTCATTTTAAGGAAGGCCAATTCTTAAGAGTAAGGTGTTACTATTTTGGTAGAAGGCTTGGAAAGTAAAGGTTTGCAGTAATCAATCAATGAAAGGAATGGAGAATTAATTTGGCTAAATACAAAGAAATGAAAAAAATTAGGCTCAAGGGCCAAATTCCTAACTATACTTTCAGGCTCAAATGTCAACTCAAATGTCACATCTTCCTTATAAATTCTTCCCTACCTTCTCTAGGGAATTAGTAGTTTGTGCCTCTGGAGACCTAAAGAATATATTGTACAATTATCTATTATATCTCACAACTCATTTACAATAATTGTGACTTCCACCTCTACCTAGGAAGAATTAGTCACTAGGGAAATTACCTCCAACCATAGATAACTAGAAAATCAGATAAAATATATAAACTACCAATTTTCAGTCATTTGGTAATAGCTATCCCTGTAATCTCCAAAAGGAAGGAAATAAATGAGGTGAGCTCAACAACGTCCCCAGCTTATTGCTTGGAGGCAGTTTCTAGGAGAGAAGAAATATGGAACCCAAACAGAGCTCAGTTTCTTTCATGCATTGAGAAGATAGAAAATGGAGTTTAGGGTGACCTAGGCAGGTAGAATCTGCCGGCAGGATACCAGAGAGAGAGATAGAAAGAACACCCCAGAGATCTGAAAAGCACCCTCCTTGTTCTGGCCAATTCTCTGATTGTATAATAATCTAGGCATGCATAGGTTGAGGGTCCATGAGACCAGAGAAAGAATCACTGAAAAGTAATAGACTGAACAATTCCCAGGGCTCACATAGAGCTGGGAATATTTCACATTTCCAGCAGCCAGAGTAGAGAGACCTTATATTATTAGGGCAGCAGGTAAAGGAAAAAGAAGGATATTGCTCTAGTTATAGGGTAAATTAACACTAATTATCCATAGATTTAGGAAAGCCTTACCTTAAAAAAAAAAAAAAAAAAGATTAAAAGCAAGCCTCAAAAGCCCTAAACCGATTCCATGTAACTTAAGAGTTGTCAGAGAAAATCCAATAGCCTGAAGGATACAGCAACCTCAGAAACCAACAGCATTAAGTACAAAATGTCTAGCATCCAAAAAAAAAAAAAAAAAATTACCAAGCATGCAAAGAAGCAGGAAAAGATGATCTATAATCAGGATAAAAAATTAATAGATACAGAGCCGGAATTATAGAGGTTATGAAGTTAGAGGAATGTTTGAAAAGCTAACACAAAAATATGCTCCATATACTTAAAAATGTACAGAAAAACATGAACAGGATGAGGAGGATGAGGAAGCAAACAGAATATATAAAAATAAAAATTAGATACCTGAAGTGAAAATGCACTGGATTAGAGTAACCATAAATTAAGATGCTACAGAAGAAGAAAACCAGTGAACATGAAGAAATAGTGTGGAAACTATTCAAAGTGAAACACAGAGATTTAAAAGGACTGAAAAAAAATGAACAGAGCATCAATGGTATGCTGAATAATATCAAGTTTGCTCTAACACATGTGCAAATGGAGTCTAGAAAGTGGGAGAGGGAAGAAAAATTATTTGAAAAAACAGTGACCAATAATTTTCCAAATTTAATGATAACTATAAATCCTCAGATCTAAGAAGCTCAACAAACCCCAAGCAGAATGAACATAAGAGAAAATACCAATTCACCTCATGATCAAAACTAATCCAGAAAACAGCAGGAGAAAGAGAAAAAAGGAGCAAAGAACAGAGGGTAAATATAGAAAGCAAACAGCAAAATGGCAGATTGAAGCTCTAGCTTGTAGAAATAATTACATCAAAGGTAAATAGTTTAAACTCTTCAATTAAAAGGCAGAGATTAATGGACTGACTAAAGCAAGATCCAACTATATGATATCTATAAGAAACTGAAATTAAATAAAAGATACAATACTAACTCCCCATAAACTGTGAACTGTTTAAGGACATGGGTTATATCTAACTCAATTTGTGTTTCTAGTGCCCAGTTCGGTACTAGTACTCAAAATCTACTCAACAATATTTGTTCAAAGAGTGCTTGTATTTAAAACTTATTTCATAAGACATGCAAGGATAATTCCAGGAAAGCCTTGGTGAAATATTCACTTTCTCCATATTAATAGATTCTTAAAAATGGGTTTTATGACAACTACTTAAAAAAAAAAACAAAACACTTATTTTAAGAGGACACTGCATGATTTCTGATTGTTTTATGGTTAATTTATCTATTTCATCTGAAAACTCCAGAATTTGGTTAATCTTCTAAGTCAGGTGTTAGCAAAATTTTTCTGTAAAGGGCCAGATGGTAAATATTTCAGGCTTTGAGAACCATACATTCTCTGTAGCAACTACTCAACTCTGACATTGTAGAAAGCAAGCAGCCATAGACACTACCTAAACGAATGATGTGGCCATGTTCCGACAGAACTTTATTTACGAAAACCAGTCGTAGGCCAGATCTGGCCTATGGACTGTAGATTGCTAAGTCTCATTCTAAGCACAGGATGATTGCTCAAGGTCTCTGTGGCTATGGTTATCTATTCCTGGAATGAGGCACTTATCACTACTCTAGAAAGCTTTGATCAGTGCCAGTAGGAGATGCACATATCTCCTTCTACTTACCCTGTATCTACTTTTCTTGGTTAATGCAAATAGAAAAGACAAGATCTCAGACACTGACAGGTAATTTACTTCCTATAACCAAGCTCTTCAAAGCTGTTTTGTGCTTTCATTGTATTGTCACAGCCTATACAGCTAGTAACTTTGAAAACAATCCTAAACTGTTAAAAGTGTCCAAAGTCACCACTGTCAATTTGTGTTTTCAGTGAGGTTGAAGGTTTGATCAATTGTATTCAGGATATGTAATACACATTGCAATAATCTGCTCAATTTGTTTTTTCCAAATACCTTGCATTGGCCTTTTGCTCAGCATGTCACAACTTCCTTTCTTACCTTTTGATAATTTTCTCATCATCTTACGATTACTAATAATGATGTATTTTATGTTTGCCTACTCTTCGTGGTGTTCTGTGTAAACATTCTTACAAAATAAAGGCTTAATGTTCCATTAATGACCATTTGGTCAATAAAATAAGCATGTTGTCAAAACTGTCACTTTACCAAATAAATTACATGAATTCTATTTAAGGCAAATTATTCATTTAGGAAAAATGGTACCATTCATAAAGGAAAATTATACATTTGGTGTCAACATGCCTGTCTAAGGTACAGATTAGGAATTCAGGATTTAGATTTCTGATTCTGTGTTTTATTAGCTGCAGTATAAGCCTAGACAAATTATTTAGCCTTTAAGATTCTGTTTTCTCATCTATTAAAGGTAAAAACAAGGTATACTTCATCAGGAGTGATAGGAGATTTAATGAAGTAATGCATGAAAAGCTTAGAACAGAGTTTCATAATGAAGCTTATTCATGAGCATTCAATTCATGTTTAGTATTATTTTTATTTTGTGTGCTTGAAACACGGTAAGTGTTCAGTAAGTAAGTGAGAAAAATATACTTGTACATAACCTAGAACTCATGCCTTAACAATTTTTTTTCTATAACCTCCAGAGTCTAGTATTCTGTCTGATAACTACTAGGCACTCAAATATTGTTTGTTGAAATTGAAATGAATGAAGTCTCTGCATATGGGATACTTTTTCTCCCATTATAATGGCTTTGACTTGTTAAACAATTTATCACTTCCATTACCTAAGAGGGTCATTTGAAATCTCCAACTTGATTCCACTTAAATTTATATTTTTATACTGTAATATGTTAGATGTTTTGTATATATATCATATAACTTATATAAGTGTAGTTAACTATTCAACCCTTGAACTTAGGTACTATTTTTCTAACTTAGAAATGAGAAAAAATAAGTTCCAGAAAAGTTATCCCAGCCACCATGTAGGAAAATTAGGTTGAAACTTAGGTTTGACACGTTTGGGACTTCATTTTTTAAACCACTGTGCTGTTGTATCTCTCATAAGTACAAGTTCCTACAAATTGCTAATGATTTCAACAAGAAGGGGAAGAAAAAGTTCCTATTTCTCATGCATCTAAAACATCTCATTTATTAAGGAGTCATGACATTTCAAGGCAGATATGATAATTCTATTTTTCATTTGAGGAAACTGAGGCTTAACTAAGCAAAGGAACTTGCTTAAGGTCATACATTGCTTTTCTTCAGGGAATTAAAGAAAAAAAAATACAAAGAACATCTTCATTTACTTTAACTGTTTTATGGAAAGTGTCTCTCTCTTCCATTAGGCATTTAGCCAAGGCAATAAAGGGCTTCATGCCACAGACATGGTTGAAGCATTAGAAACATGCCTTTCCCAATTTTTTTTTTTTTTTTTTTTTTGCGGTACGCGGGCCTCTCACTGTTGTTGCCTCTCCCGTCGCGGAGCACAGGTTCCGTACGCGCAGGCTCAGCGGTCATGGCTCATGGGCGCAGCCGCTCCGCGGCATGTGGGACCTTCGCGGACCGGAGCACGAACCCGTGTCCCCTGCATCAGCAGGTGGACTCTCAACCACTGCGCCACCAGGGAAGCCCGCCTTTCCAAAATTTGATAATGTCACATAAAGACCGCTGGATGGGACAGCCGTATACAGCCCTGTACCAAGACATCTCTTGGGCCACTCTACCAGGCTAAGAATCATATAAAACGAAACAGAACATGTATTCTTTACCACGTGCCAGATATATGCAGGTACATATGAGCTTCACAACAACATGTGAGGCAAACTTTATCCCCTCACCTTACTTATAAGGGAACTGAAATTCAGAGAAACTAACTTGCTCTAAGTTTCTCACTGGTAAATGATAGGGCCAATTTTTTTCATTCTTTTGCTAAAACACTATAAACAAAATTTCAAATGGACAATATAAATAACTATGATAATGCTGAAGGGAGAGTTTTGTCTATTCCCTTCAAGAAAAGAACCTAAACTCTTACTGGGAAGAAGAAACTCCTCTTTCCTGGCGAGCATGCACTTCCTCTTATGCATGTTGAAGCTGCTTGAAATACACAATCCATTCAAAGACTTAATTTTTAACAATTTCATAGATCCGAGTTGCCTCTCACATGGTGAGAGGTGTATTTTTTCAACTTTATTAGGTACTTAGAATCCCAACGAAAACTTGAATTGTTATTCATTTAAAAGAAGAAAAAAAAAAACCTATGTAATTACATCTTTATAATCCACCCTCTCTGAGAAACCTTCCCAGTTTCTCCTGATTGGAAATAAAGTAGCAAGGTAATAGTACAGTGTTTGTGGAGTCAGATTGACAGACAGGCATACCTGGGTCTAAGTTCTGGCACACTACTGAAATCCCTTATCCACATAAGATTTTTGGGAAGACTGGACGTGACAAAGAAGGCAGAATACCTACTCCATTGTGTGGTACGCTGTGGGGTCCTGGAAGACAACCTCTTCTCCTCTGTACTACTTTTTTTTGAGCCATTATTGTTTTACTAAGGGGTGCATAGGAAATAGTTAAAAGAACCACATGTATCTTTGCATTAAATATGCATAACATTTGAATAAAATTTGAGTAAATTTGTCAAAATAGTTTAACATGTGCATTAAATTAATTAATTAATTTCAAAAATAGTTCACCCATTTCTCTTAACCCCAGTCCCCTGCCTCTGGCAACCACCAGTCTGCTCTCTGTTATTTATTAAGCTTAGTTCTGTTTTGTTTTTTAATTTTTAGATTCTACATATGAGAGAGATTGTATGCTAATTTGTTTTTCTGTCTGACTTATTTCACTAAGTATAATGTCTTCCAGGTCCATCCACATTGTCAAAAATGGCAAGATTTCTTTCTTTCTCATGGCTAAATATTATTCTAGTGTGTGTGTGTGTGTATCACTTTTTTATCCATTCATCTGTTGATGGACACTTAGGTTGTTTCCATTATCTTGGCTATTGTGAATAATGCTGCAATGAACATGAGGGTGCATATGTCTTTTTGAATTAGTGTCTTTGTGCTCTTTGAATAAATATTAGAGGTTGAATTGCTGGATCATATGGTAGCTCTATTTTTAATTTTTTGAGGAACCTCCATACTGTTTTCCATAGTGGCTGCACCAATTTCCAATCCCCCCAACAGTGCGCAAGGGTTCTTTTCTCCTTGCCAACACTTGCTGTTTCTAGTCTTTTTGATAATAGCCATTCTAAGAGGTGTGAGTTGATATTTCATTGTGGTTTTGATTTGCATTTCCCTGATAATTAATTATGTAGAGCATCTTTTCATGTGTCTGCTGATCACCTACATGCCTTCTTTGGAAAAATGCCTATTCAGATAGTCTGCCTATTTTTTAATTGGATTATTTCTTTTCTTTTCTTTTCTTTTTTTTTTTTTTTGCTATTGAGTTGGTTGTATGAGTTCTTTATATGTTTTGGATACTAGCCCCTTATAAGATAAGTGCTTTACAAATATTTTCTCCTATTCAGTAGGTTGCCTTTTCATTCCAGTGACGGTTTCCTTTTCTGTGCAGTACATTTTTATTTTGATGTAGTCTTGTTTATTTTTGCTTTTGCTTTTGGAGTCCGATCCAAAATATCATCGGCAAGACCTAGTTATGGAGCTTACTGCTTACGTTTTCTTCGAGGAGTTTTATGGCTTCAGGTCTTACAGTCAAGTTTTTAATTCATATTAAGTTTTGTATATGGTTTAAGATAATGGTCCAGTTTCATTCTTTTTCATGTGGCTATCTGATTTTCCCGACACCATTTACTGAAGAGACTGTCCTTTCCCCATTGTATATTCTTGGCTCCTTTGTCGTAAATTAATTGACCATATATGCATGGGTTTATTTCTGGGCTCTCTACCCTGGTCCATTGATCTATATGTCTGTTTTTATGCCAAAACTGTGATGTTTTAATTACTATAGCTTTGCAATATAGTTTGAAATCAGGGGTCTTCTTTCTCAAGATTGCTTTGGTGACAGGGTTCTTTTCTATTAGCATGAATAATATATATATATCCACTCTCCCCTACAAAAGTATCAGTTTCTGGAATGCAGTGACTAAACCTTAATCAACTATTAGGTCTCTATAAGTGTTCAAGAAACTATTGGTGAATTGAAATTATAGGAAGTAGGCTCCTGTAGCAGAATAAGGGAACCAAGGCACAAAACAAAATATTGGACTTTGACTTAGCTAGTAAGTGCTAATGAAGGCTGCTGTAATCATATGTGTAGGCAGGTGGTAGAAAGAGGATATCTGGGAGTCTATTTTATGGAAGGCCAGTCGATGGAGAAATGTGCCCACTGCATCCTCAGTCAATCTTCACATTTTCCATTCTGGCTGTTTCACAAATCCATTTGCCCCCTTATGCCCAAAGAACCAAAGTCTATGGCTTTAGCTTTAAGGAGGTTAATGATGTGGGGCTAATTAATTTCTACTGGTCTCTTTCAGCCCTTGGTTCACATCATTAAAAAGAAAAACATCACATTACTTTTATAATATGGCACTACTTTATTATTCATAGATAAAAAAATCAGAAAATATGTTTCTCCTAGTCAAGAAACTATTCTATCTATATTCATACATATATCTATATATTTGCATGCAACACACACAATCTTTTATACTAGCATAGAAACTTTGCTTAATTTATTGGTGAAAGTCAATATACTACTAAGATCAATTACTACTTTTTAATTTATGGTTGAACATGTTTTGCCAGTATCTCTCTCCAAAAAAAAAGAGTAAATAATATTCCTATACTTCTTATGGTCAACTCACCTAGTTATCTAATATAAAAGTCCTGATAGCCTATATTAAAATTTTGTACTATTATATGGAAATTTTTTGTAAATGTACCATAAATTTACATATTAGAAAATCATCTTTCCCGCATGATATATGGGGAAGATTTATTTCATTTCCTACCAGCTAGACTCTCATTTTGCACTGTTACAAAGAAACCCTATTTCATAGAAAAAAGGAAGACCTTTTGAGAAATCAGTGTTCTAAAATGGCTTTATTTGAGAATGCTATAGGAAAGTCTGTATTTTCCTCTCTTCTTAGGTGGCAGAACTTTGAGATTTACCTTCAAGGATTTTAAGCGGTAATTTGTGTAAAGTATATTTACATTTAAATTAATCTGATAAAATGCAAATGGGGACAGGGGAAAATTAATGACTTACATTTAGATTCATATTATAAAAAGGTGCATTGAATTATTGTTTGATAACGATTGAATTCAATCCAATTAGAATTTTAAAAGTTCAGAAAGTATCTGAAGTATGTTTAGCAAATTCATAGCTTTATAATAATAATACCATAATTTCAGTGTTGCTTTATATTTCACAAAGTAATTATGCTGGACTACATATGCAGATTTTAACTATTCATAACAAAGAATAGGACTTCCTGAAAAGGTTCCTTTGCTTATAAAAAGCTGTGATTTTTGTATTTAAATAAATGAAATTTGTATTTAATAAAAGCAGAATGTGTACATTAGCTTTCACTGTCTTTGCCTTACAGCAGATTCAAAATTGTAGAAATCTGAAAATTATAGCTTTAACTTCCCATGAACTATCCTTGCATTGCTTCAATTTGTGGTTGCTTAGAAACATTATAGGCAAAAGGATTGATTCTTTCCAGATGCTACTAGTCTAACCACACTTTATGCTTTTGATTTAAGGCTATTCTGTTTAATAGTGTTATAAATACATGTTTCTCTAAAAAGTCACAAACGTACAAATCAAGTTCTGTTAGTGGTGCGTCTTTGGAATCTATTCCTTATTCACATATAAAAAAGCCTTTTCTGTGTTCAGCTTCCATAGGCTTTACTAAAGGCAAAGTTATGCTGAATGACCTGTGCTATTACAGTTATTTATCTGCAGAATTTATTTCCCTAGTTTCCAACTATGTTTCTGATCGAATACTTTTGATAGCACTAAGTCATTCACATTCACTTATCAAATGCTCATTGAAGAGACACTTTGGCCTTTTACAAAATAATCAGTAATCTTACTGAGTACTCAAAAATGTAGCAAAAGATGAAACCACAGAGTTGCTAGCATATTTGAACAATGACCTGAGCTAATAACTACATATTCCACTTTGGCGGACACTTCAGAAAAATAGCTGAAGAGAAGACACACACACAGAGAGAGAGAGAGACAGACAGACAGACAGACAGACAGGGAGAGAGAGATTGAAGCAACTGAGGCCTCAAACTGAACTTTTATCAGTTGTGGAGGAGACTCATGCAAGACCAATGCTTAAATTCTGTCTCACTGACTCTGAATGTTCTCAATAATGTCACTTAATTTCTCTGAATTTTGTTTATCCCAAATAAGAAAGAGGGAAATTTTAAAAATACCTATTAAAGTGCTTGTGAGGAAAAATTCTGAAACAATAATGAAGGAAAACTGTTTGTCATACTGTCAAGAAGTAAACGATAGTTGATTGTCACATTGTCACTAAATTTAAAAAAAAAAACTTATTTTTGGGAGGTTTTTGTTTTCAAGAGGTTTTTGTTTTTAAAAAGCCTTTAAAATCTCCAAATCCCCAAAAACTCCTTACAACTTTCTGTCTTTCTCTAAAGTTTGAACAAAATATGTGTACCTTCCATTAAATCTCTATGAATCAAGATCAAAGGTAACCCTGGGCCTAATCTCACAACATGGATTCAAAATGGAAACCCAAGGATGATAATTTTTACATACCAACATTGTGAAAATTTACATCAAAAGGTCCTTTGAGCTTCTTGATGCTTTAGAAAAACACATTTGTTCCATATTCATAAGGTTTGACTACTGTTTTCTTTTTGTTTTTGTTTTTGTTTTTTTTTTTTTTTTTACAGGCAGAGAAAGTATCCTTTGTTTCAACACAAGTTCACCAAGCTGAATCAAATCCCAAATAGATGGTTTGACGCTTCCCTTCTAAAATTATTTGTTTAATGAGGACAAGGATATCTCTAAGTCCCCATCCCTCACAGCCCTTCCTGGGTATTCTTCAGCTCCCTAAACCTCAACATGCCCCAAACGAGGCTCAGGTAGCTTTTCCCTAAAATCTGTTCCTCCAACTGTTCTTGATTCAATATCATTGTAATCTACCCCATTTGGCTACTTTAGAATAATTCCTCATTATTTCTCTCTGTAACCCATGATGCTCAACTGTTCCTCTAGTCTAAATGATTCTATGTTGTAAAGCACTCCTGAAATTGTCACCTTTTTGGGTATTCTAACTACCACTACCTGGGTTCAACTCTGGCAATACTCTCCAAACTCATTTTTCTGCCTACAGTCTTTCCCCACCTTCATCCTATCCCTCACAAACCACAGAAGTGATGACTACATAAAACTGCATCAAACCCTTTGCTGGATGCCTATAAACACTGGAGTTTATAAGCCCAAGCTGCTTCTCATGGCACCCGATCTTCCCCATCTTTACCCAATACTATGGAGTATCATCTCCTGCCATTCTCTCTCATGCACTCTCTACTCCAATCACACAGAACTATATATTCCTTGTGAACCCCACATGCTGTTCTATACTTTCCTATTTCTACAAATGTAATTGATTCCCTACTTTTGAATTGATTTTCCCCATTTCTCCAGTTGGTGGACTAGTATTCAACCTTCAACATCCAAATCTAAAGTTACCTCCTTGGAAAAACTCTTTCTAGCTTACCCAGCAGAAGAACCCTCATTCTTTTCAAGTCATCCAAAGTACATTCTCTATATTTCCAATGTAACATTTTTCATAGTCAACTACTACTGTTTCTGTGCATAATTCTCCAAAGAGACTGTGAGCTCATAAACGAAGGGTCCTTGTCTTATTAATATTTATTTTCTTAGAGCTTGAAACTATATCTGGCACATAATATTTGACATATGTCTGCTGAGTGAATGAATGAGTGAATGATTGACATAATTATCAGGCAGTTTTTCTTTACCAATTGGTTCTTTGAAACAGCATACATAAAACTTACCAAGTGACAATGCTGTTTTGTCTGATGACATGATATGCTGTGTTAATCTCATTTTACAAAAAACACATTGCATTTTTACATCTTTTATGTAGATATACAAGACTTTATTAATAAAGCATTTAAAATTAGACTTTATGTACATGTCTTTCTGTCTATATACTGAATGTTACAACTTACGTGTCACACAGCTTCATCTTGTTTAATATTAAACTACAGGTTACCTTTGGAAGAACTAATGGAATTTTTTTTTTTTAAATTATAGACTTAGCTACCCATATTTTAATACTAATAATTATTGAGGCCAGATCCTTTCTACCTAAAACAACATATCTGCCCCAAGTTTGTCATTTACATAATACATTTACCTTTTCATTAGACTACCCATATTCATTATAGATTATCATACATGGTTTGTGACCTGCCAGAATGTGTCCTTCTTGGTTGTTAAATACATTAATGCAGAGCCTTTCTTTGGGTATAACCTAATTAGCAAAACCTTGTTCAGTGACTTGTTTGTGATTATTTCCATAATTGCTATTTCATACAAACTTGACCCATTTACCTTTTAAATAAGCTTTTTGTACTATGATGATGTCTTCATTTTGTCCACATAATAAGATATTGATAAAATGAAGGTCAGGAAGAGAAATAGGCATGTTAATGACTTTTTTCATAAAGTATTCTTTCTAAGTTTGCTTAAAGTACCATCAATCTTTTCTCTGGAGGCTAAGAAATTCACTTCTAGAAGCTTTAATTCTCTCTCTCTTTTTAATTCTTATTAGCATAACTTAAAAAACAAATCACTATTTGACTGCTTTATTGCCCATATTAATCCTTTGTTGAGTAAAGGAGATTAGGAATAGGCTTGTTATTTATCTCAACCCAAATCCTATGGATGAGGGCAGGGGGGTTGGGGGGAATGAAATACTAGAAAAAATATTAGAAAAATAATCATTGAAATGTAGGATCACATTGACCTTAAAGGATAAACAAGAAGTTCAAAAACAATGAAAATACTAAGGATAAGCACCACCAAACCAGCTTTACAACAAATGCTAAAGGAACTTCTCTAGGCAGGAAACACAAGAGAAGGAAAAGACTTAAAATAATAAACCCAAAACAACTAAGAAAATGGTAACAGGAACATACATATTGATAATTACCTTAAATGTAAACGGATTAAATGCTCCCACCAAAAGACACAGACTGGCTCAATGGATACAAAAACAAGACCCGCATATATGCTGTCTACAAGAGACCCATTTCAGACCTAGGGACACATACAGACTGAAAGTGAGGGGATGGAAAAAGATATTCCATGGAATATCAAAAGAAAGATGGAGTAGCAATTCTCATATCAGACAAAATAGACTTTAAAATAAAGACTATTACAAGAGACAAAGAAGGAAGCTACATAATGATCAAGGGATCAATCCAAGAAGAAGATATAACAATTGTAAATATTTATGCACCCAACATAGGAGCACCTCAATACATAAGGCAAATGTTAACAGCCATAAAAGGGGAAATCGACAGTTACACAAACATAGTAGGGGACTTTACACCACACTTTCACCAATGGACAGATCAACCAAAATGAAAACAAATAAGGAAACACAAGCTTTAAATGATACATTAAACAAGATGGACTTAATTGATATTTATAGGACATTCCATCCAAAAAGAACAAAATACACTTCCTTCTCAAGTGCTATTGAATATTCCACAGGATAGATCATATCTTGGGTCACAAATCAAGCCTTGGTAAATTTATGAAAATTGAAATCATATCAAATATCTTTTCCAACCACAACGCTATGAGACTAGGTATCAACTATAGGAAAAAAAATCTGTAAAAAATACAAGCACATGGACACTAAACAATACACTACTTAATAACAAAGAGATCACTGAAGAAATCAGAGAGGAAGTCAAAAAATACCTAGAAACAAATGACAATGAAAACACGATGACCCAAAACCTGTGGGATGCAGCAAAAGCAGTTCCAAGAGGGAACTTTATAGCAATACAATCCTACTTCAAGAAACAAGAAACATCTCAAGTAAACAACCTAAACTTACACCTAAAGCAATTAGCAAAAGAAAAACAAACAAACAAAAAAACCCAAATTAGCAGAAGGAAACAAATCATAAAGATCAGATCAGAAATAAATGAAAAATATATGATGGATAAAATAGCAAAGATCAATAAAACTAAAAACTGGTTCTTTGAGAAAATAAACAAAATTGACAAACCATTAGCCAGACTCATCAAGAAAAAAAAGGGAGAAGACTCAAATCAATAGAATTAGAAATGAAAAAGGAGAAGTAATAACTGACACTGAAGAAATACAAAGGATCATGAGAGATTACTACAAGTGATTATATGCCAGGAAAATGGACAAATCCTTAGAAAAGCACCACCTTCCAAGACTGAACCAGGAAGAAACAAAATATAAACAGACCAATCACAAGCACTGAAATTGAGACTGTGATGAAAAGTCTTCCAACAAACCAAAGCCCCGGACCAGATTACTTCACAGGTGAACTCTATCAAACATTTAGAGAAGAGCTAACACCTATCCTTCTCAAACTTTTCCAAAATATAGAGGGAAGAACACTCCCCAACTCATTCTATGAGGCCACCATCACCCTGATACCAAAACCAGACAAAGATGTCACAATGAAAGAAAAGTACAGGCCAATATCACTGATGCACATAGATGCAAAAATCCTCAACAAAATACTAGCAAACAGAATCCAACAGCACACTTAAAAGGATCATACACCATGATCAAGTGGGCTTTATCCCAGGAATGCAAGGTTTCTTCAATATACGCAAAAAAATCAATGTGATACACCATATTAGCAAACGAAGGAGAAAATCCATATGATCATCTCAATAGATGCAGAAAAAGCTTTTAACAAAATTCAGCACCATGTATGATAAAAACCCTCCAGAAATTAGGCATAGAGGGAACTTACCTCAACGTAATAAAGGCCATATGTGAACAACCCACAGCAAACATCGTTCTCAATGGTGAAAAACTGAAACAATTTCCTCTAAGATCAGGAACAAGACAAGGTTGTCCACTCTCACCATTCTTATTCAACATAGTTTTTGAAGTTTTAGCTACAGCAATCAGAGAAGAAAAAGAAATAAAAGGAATCCAAACCGGAAAAGAAGTACGGCTGTCACTTTTGCAGATGACATGATACTATACATGGAGAAACCTAAAGAAGATACCAGGAAACTATTAGAGCTAATCAATGAATTTTATAAAGTAGCAGGATACAAAATTAATGCACAGAAGTCTCTTGCATTCTTGTACACTAATGATGAAAAATCTGAAAGAGAAATTAGGGAAACACTCCCATTTACATTGCAACGAAAAGAAAAAAAATACCTAGGAATAAACCTACCTAAGGAGACAAAAGACCTGCATGCAAAAAACTATAAGACAAGCAATTATACCCCAATAAAGATGTTAAAAAAAAAAAAAAAAAACTATAAGACACTGATGAAAGAAATTAAAGATGATACAGGGCTTCCCTGGCGCAGTGGTTGGGGGTCTGCCTGCCAATGCGGGGGGCGTGGGTTCGTGCCCCGATCCGGGAGGATCCCACATGCCGCGGAGTGGCTGGGTCCGTGAGCCATGGCCGCTGGGCCTGCGCGTCTGGAGCCTGTGCTCTTCAGTGGGAGAGGCTGCAGCAGTGAGAGGCCCGCGTACCGCAAAAAAAAAAAAAAAAGATACAAACAGATGGAGAGATATACCATGTTCTTGCGTTGGAAGTATCAACATTGTGAAAATGACTATACTACCCAAAGCAATCTACAGATTCAATGCAATCCCTATCAAACTACCAATGGCATTTTTTACAAAACTAGAAGAAAAAATTTCACAATTTGTATGGAAACACATAAGACCCTGAAGAGCCAAAGCAATCTTGAGAAAGAAAAACAGAGCTGGGGGAATCAGGCTCCTGGACTTCAGATTATACTACAAAGCTACAGTAATCAAGACAGTATGGTACTGGCACAAAAACAGAAATATAGACCAATGGAACAGGAAAGAAAGCCCAGAGATCAACCCACTCACATATGGTCACTTTATTTTTGATAAAGAAGGCAAGAATATACAATGGAGAAAAGACAACCTCTTCAATATGTGGTGCTGGTAAAACTGGACAGCTACATGTAAAAGAATGAAATTAGAACACTCCCTAACACCATACACAAAAATAAACTCAAAATGAATTAAAGACCTAAATGTAAAGCCAGATACTGTAAAACTCTTAGAGGAAAACATAGGCAGAGCACTCTATGATGTAAATCACAGCAAGATCCTTGTTGACCCACCTCCTAGAGAAATGGGAATAAAAACAAAAATAAACAAATGGGACCTAATGAAACTTAAAAGCTTTTGCACAGCAAAGGAAATCATAAACAACGTGAAAAGACAACCCCCAGAATGGGAGAAAATACTTGCAAGTGAAGCAACTGACGAAGGATTAATCTCCAAAATTTACAAGCAGCTCATGCAGCTCAATATCTAAAAAACAAACAACTTAATCCAAAAATGGGCAGAAGACCTAAACAGACATTAGGGAACAGTGCCTTGCACTGTTGGTGGGAATGTAAATTGATACAGCCACTATGGAGAACAGTATGGAGGTTCCTTAAAAAACTAAAAATAGAACTACCATATGACCCAGCAATTCCACTACTGGGCATATACCCTGAGAAAACCATAATTCAAAAAGAGACATGTACCACAATGTTCACTGCAGCTGTATTTACAATAGCCAGGACATGGAAGCAAACTAAGTGTCCATCAACAGATGAATGGATAAAGAAGATGTCGCACATATATACAATAGAATATTACTCAGCCATAAAAAGAAAATTGAGTTATTTGTAGTGAGGTGGATGGCCCTAGAGTCTGTCAGACAGAGTGAAATACCGTATGCTAACACATATATATGGAATCTAAAAAAAAAAGTGGTTCTGAAGAACCTAGGGGCAGGACAGGAATAAAGACGCAGACATAGAGAATGGACTTGAGGACATGGGGAGGGGGAGGGGTAAGCTGGGACGAAGTGAGAGTGTTATGGACATATATACACTACCAAATGCAAAATAGATAGCTAGTGGGAAGCAGCCACATAGCACAGGGAGATCAGCTCGCTGCTTTGTGACCACCTAGAAGGGTGGGATAGGGAGGTTGGGAGGGAGACGCAAGAGGGAGGAGATATGGGGATACATGCATATGTATAGCTGATTCACTTTGTTATAAAGCAGAAACTAACACACCATTGTAAAGCAATTATACTCTAATAAAGGTGTTAGAAAAAAAAGACTTAAAGGACTGGGAAATTTAATATTGAATGCTTATCAAAGTAAGAACTATTTTTTTGTCAATATAAAGTTTTTTGCTTATATCTCAGAAATGGCAGGTCCAACAACTTTTCATGAACCCAAGAAACACTAATCAAAATTGTAGTAATTTCGTAGTTAAGTGTTCTTGCTTATTTATTTTCTATTTATATTCCCTCTTGTAAAAGCAACTTGAAGTGCCTCATTATAGAAGACATAAGACTAAACAAAATTTACAAAATCACTCGTCAGCACTGGAGGCACTAGGGTAGCAACCATTTACTATGATCATTGGTAAGTAAAGAAGACAAATTAAACATTTATCCTCTCTTTTCTATACAAACTTAAGTTTAGAGTCCACTAACAACTCTAGTTTGTGAGCAGAAATTCTTTTTGGAAAATTTCCATCTAATAAATATAGAGAAAATTATAGAATTACAAAATCACCAATTGGCAACCTCTTGAAAAAACTGAAGATGGTAACAATCATCAACAGATGGTAAAAGTATTAGATGAAACGTTAATGAGAATCTTCACAATGAAATGGTCAGAGTGACAAAAACTACACCACCAATTACATCTCAATAACACTAAAATTATGATTACCAGACAGTACCGTCTGATTTAATGCAATATAAAGTACACAGCACTACCTATGAAGTATGCTAAAGAAATTGAATCCAAATGTAATCCAGTCTTCATATCTATTTTCTAGTTTATAGGAATTATAAATAGAGAAACATTATATACACCATAAGAAGCAATTTTACTGACTTAATTTTCAATGAGTCTTTGGAATTTTTTTTTAAAAGTGGGAGTGGGGGTAACCATTCTAGATTAAAGGGAAGTTAAAGAAACAACAAAAAAAAAAGATAAGATGTACACCTTGTTTGGATCCAGATTTAAACAAAGCAACTATAGAATAATATTTTTAAATAATAAGAGTCATTTGAATATAGACTAAGTATTGGATAATATTAAAGACTTACTGGTAACTTTTTAGTTAATTATGTAGAAATTATCTTTATTTGTCGAGTTACATTAGTATTGTCTAGTCAAATAGTGTGATATTGTAGCTTAAAAATACTATTGTAAGTTTGATAAAATGTTGATGCTTACTGTAACTAGGGGATAGGTATACGGGAGCTTGTTATACCTTCTCTACTATTTTATCTACTTTTGTGCATCACATAAGTCCAAAAACTTCTATGATAAAATGTTTTAAAATATAGGATGAAATATAAACACACACATACATTGATTGATTGATTGTATAACTAATCTGAACAGAAACCACAGGAAATTCTCAGAAGCCACAAATGAATCCAGAGGTAGAACTAAGTACTGAAACCACCAGCTAGCTTCCCTAGAGACATTTGTCATTCCCAATTGCCTAAATAGTCACTTCTAATGAACTCATAGAACAGAAGACTTACCCTAGGGCACACACAGGTGAGGGGTCAGAGCAAAAATCCCTGTATAAAACTAGGAGCCCAGATGCTCATATCCTCAATGAAAGAGTTTACTAAGAAAGTATCTATCCAGCTGTTACGGATCGAATGTTTGTGTTCTCTCAAAATTTATGTGTTGAATCCCTAACCCCCAGTGTGGCTAAATTTGAAAATGGCCCTTTTAAGTAGGTAACTAAGGTTAAATGAGCTCATAAGGGTGGGAACTTGATCTGACAGAATTAGTGTCCTTATAATAAGAGACACCAGAGGGCTAGATCTCTCTCCATGTACATCATCAAGGAAAGGCCATGTGAGAGCATAGCAAGAAGTCAGCCATTTACAAGCTAGGAAGAATGCTTTCACCAGAAACCAAATTTGCTGACACTTTGATTTGGACTTCTCAGCCTCCAGAGCTATAAGAAAATAAATTTCCATTCTGTTGTATTTTGTTACAGCAACACAAGCATACCAATATATCCACAAAAAAAGATGGTGAGGAATGTTTATCAATCTTGGCATTGACAGTGAATGGAAGGGGGAAAAATCTCCCCTGAGAATCTGTAATCACAACCTTGCCCTTTTTTCAGATTTGGGGCTCAATTTCCTACTACCTGTGTACAAAAAAGCACCAACATAAGCGTGTAACTGAAAAATTGTCCCCCAGATGTCTGGAAGAAAAACATACATGCTTTTCCTTTACAAAATCACCCTCAACCTAGGCCTCAGAGAATTAGCACAGATAAATCTCCAGAAAACGTGAGCTCAAAATTAAACAATAATAAAAATTTTAAGAAAATCATCATGACTGACAGTCAGCATAAGAAAACAAAAGATTAAAATACAAACACTTTAAACCACAGGATAAATAATAAACAATAACTATGCGTTAATAAGTTCAAAGACATAAAAGAGAAAATCAAAGGTATGAGTTAATCACTAAAGACTACTAAAAATAACAAGCAGATCCAAACAAAGAGTCCAATAAAGTTTCCAGAAATGAAAAAAATAGCCATTTAAAATAAATCTTTAAAGACTAAACAACAGATTAGACTCAACTGAATAGAGAATTAGAAAATAGATTGGGGGAAGTTTCCCTAGAAGACATCACTAAGGATTATACGATGAGAAATGAGACGGAAAAATTAAGAAAGTGGAGTATAGAACAAAATGGCCCAGCATATAGTACCACAGGCAGCTCATAAAATACCTTGGAGAAAATTAGAAAAGAGGCAGCACAGTTGGACAAACACAGATCCTCAGGCACACAAGTTGGCCAGGAGAGCATGGGATGACATTCAGGCCTTAATTTTTCCCTCACCTGGGCACCTTGTATAGAGCAGAACTTGTATGAGCATTCAAAGCCTCTTGCCAGTATGCTTCTAATGATAGTTCCAATAGTGAGGAAGGGAGAGAGAGGCATTGTTCCAAAAAAGGTTGGCTGTGAATTTTCTGGAATTGAAATATACAAGTCCCTAGATTTAGGTAGTATAATAAGCCCCACCAGTATTTATTTTCAACAAAACAAAAGCAAACAAAAAACCTAGACTCACCATAGTAAAGAACACCAAAGATATGGAATAGGTCTTAAAATCAGCTAGAAAGAAGAGGTGGATTACCTACAAAGTAACACAACTTGATAGGGAGTAAAATGGAAGCTGTAAGAGAGTAGAATTATACCTTCAGAGTTCACAAAAAAACTAACTCAAATTTACCAGGTAAATATATGTTAGGAGACTACACATTCTTCAAAACATGAAACATTTACAAATATTTATCCCTCACTGGGCCACAGATCAAGTCTCAACAAATGTCCAATAATCTGTACCACAAAGACAATGTTGTTGACCATTAAATAACTAGAAGTCAAGAATAAATACCTTTGAAAACACATATATTTGGAAATTTTAAAAGTTCATTTCTAAATAACTTAGGAGTTAAGACAACTAAACAGCAATAATAATACTACATACCAAAATGTGTGGGATGCTGCTAAAACGATTGAAAGAGAAAAATTTAGAGCCTTGGGTGTTCATATTAGTAAAGAAGAAACTCTGAAAACCAATAAGCAAAGTATCCAAATTAAGAAGTTAGAAAAAATAATAAATCCAACATACATTTAGGAAGAAGATAGTTAAAAAAAGAACGAGTTACTAAAAATAGAAAATAAATACAATAAGGAGAACTAACAAAGCCAATAAAACTGACAAAATTTTGCAAAGATCTCTCAAAAAAAAAGAAAGAAAAGACCAGAACAACACTTTGCATGACTGCAGGGGCCACATGTACGTTATACTCTACATAAATGATGCATCCTGGGATTATGATCAGGGGAATCTGACTTAAATAGAATAATACAATATTAATCATGTCCCTTAAAGTTACGCAAAAGGTATTACAAAACGTACAAATAAACAATTTAGGAATGAAAAGAGACAACTATAGATGCAGCAGAACATTTAAAAGGATAAGAAAAACTTTTCCTCAATAAAATTAAAAATCTGAAAGAAATGGAAAATCATTACTAAACTTGACTCAAAGAGAAACAGAAAGCCCGAATAATCTTAAAACTATTAAAGATAGCAAATAAAAAATTTAAATACTTCTATGAGGAAAACATTAGGCTTAGACAGTTTTGCAGATAAGCTCTATCAACCAATCAAGAGGGAGAACATTTCAAACTTATAGGAACTCTTTTTACAGCATAAAGAGATACACTCACCGACTCAATTTTGAGACTAATAGATACTAAAATTAGGCAATTTCACTATAATCATAGATACAAAAACCCTTACCAAAATCTTGCCATACTGAATCTAGCTATATATACATATATATCTACATTTTAATATATAAATTCATCATGACCAAACTGACTCTTCCAGAAATGCAAGTTGAGTTAAATATTAGAGAATTTATTAATGTGATTCAACCCATTAAGATAAGTTTATACTTCATGACACTTTGGTGATGATAAAATAAGGTATGTAAAATATCTAACAGAGTGTCTGACAGCTGATAGAAGCTCATAAACACTATTTTCTCCTCCTTTCTGAAATGCTAATGAGCTACTGTATCGTTTTCTTTGGTTATAAACAACTAACTCTGACAAACTTAATCGGAAAGGAAATTGGAAGGATGTGGGAAAGCTAAAGGATAAAAGAACAAGATATGGAAAAGGCAGCTGCTGGAGTGATTAAATTCCAACAGAATTTTAGATTGTCTATCTGCCTCCTGAGAGAGGGCACCATCTGGCAGAAGGGGCAGATTACAGCCTCTGGGTATGGGGTTAGCTTCCGCTTCTGGAGTATGGGGACATGTATCTTGATTTAGAGGCACAACAAAATTGCCCTCAGCGGTAGAGAGGTGATTCCGCAGAAGAAAGTGGAGTGCAATTAGAAAGAGAAAAAATGAATGTTGGCCAGACAAAAAGACAAAAAATATCCACTCCAATGTTCAGCTAGGAGCAGCCTGACATGGAGCAGAAGAAACAGCTTCCACAAATCCGCTTTTCTGCTAGAAATGAGTTTAAGCCTCTCTAATTTAGCTCCTTCTCACTATATAGATGTCTACAAGGGTGCCAGATCTCTTCCCTTAGAGATATAGGTAAAACCACCAGGTAGCTCTCATCAAACTCCTCTAGAGACAGTGAAAAAGGTATCAAGCCAATCTCTGCTAATGGGAATACTTTTCCAGCTGCCTCCCCAGTCCTATGCCAGAACATAATGTTTGCTTATTGCTGATGATAAAATGACCCAAGATTATACCTTCATTTTAAAATCGGACTCAAGTGAAAGTAACCAAGCGGCTCCTCTCAAATAGGACATTATGATGAAGTATTACGGAGCTTTCAGTCTTCCTTTACTCACTCAAGGCAGGGACTGGTTATCTATTGTAGACCCTGCACCTGGTTATAGGTGAGAGAATTCATCCTACAGGTTTTGTTTAATCATAGCCACTTGTCTTTAAAATACCAGTCTGGTTTTATATAATGGATTCAGCACATTTACAGACACATCAGTGCCCTTCAGTTATGAAACCGTTAAACATTAAAAGTCATATTTCACCTGAAAGAAGTCTATTGGCTTTAAATACACACAAAAATACCCTTAAATGATATCATATACTGTGACTGTACTTCCTAAATATTTTCTGTATCCAGATGCTACTCTACTGCTTCAGCTGTCTGCCATGTGACAATGAATATAGCATCTCATTTATTTCCCTGCCTCTTATGCTCCTCCCACCTGTCCTCTATATTGCTGCCAGAATGGCATGTATCATGTATACCATGGATCTCTGACCACTGTACTTCCTGTCTGGTACTCACCCATTTTCCCCATTTCTTTTGGTATACTCCTTAACTCACAAAGTGAGGCCCTTTGTGATCTGACCCTGGCCCACCTGTCCAATCTTCCTTCACTCTTCCGTATGTCAGCAAAGCTATTCTCTCAGCGTGGTTTGTTTTCCTGTTTTTTTAAATCTACATGGAAAACATCACACATCTCATCACAATGTCCACTTTGAGGTGAAGTCTTCCTTAACTGAGAAGTCTTCCCTGACTCTCCAGATAAATTTTTTCAGCTCTGACAGACTCGTGCTAAGATGGCCTCCAATAATTCCTGTCTCCTGGTGTTCAGGCCTTTGTGTAATACCTTCCTCCCTTTGAGTTCAGGTAGAAGCAGTGGTGACTGGTATCTAACTAGAAGAATACGGTGAAGATGATAGGACGTCATTCTCTTCGTTAGGTTACATTAAATGACAAAGATGATGGAATATTTTGCTCATGATTACCTTACATTATAGAAGACTCTGTCTTAGAAGACTGCAGAGAGATTCTCACGCTGGCCTTGAAGAAGCAAACAGCAATTTTATAAACTGCCTCTGGAGAGGGTTACATGGCAGCGAACTATGGGTGGCTTCTAATACCCGAAGTGGCCTCCAACTAACAGGCAATGAAAAGGCGGGGCCCTCATTCATACAACAACAAGGAAATAAATTCTGCCAACAACCCGAGTAATCTTGAAAGTGGATCTTTTCCCAGTTGAGCTTCTGATGAGGCTACAGCCCTAAATGACACCTGGACTGCAGCCAATGAGACCTGGAAGCAGAGAATCCTGATAAGCTGTGTTTGGACTCTCAACCAATGGAAACTGAAGTAATAAAGGTGTAGTGTTTTAAGTTATTAAACTTGTAATTTAGAAATTACATAGAAAATGCATACATTAGCATAGAAAGCATAGAAAATGAATACATTAGCAACTCAAGATACTTTTCATTGGGGTCCGACTGAACTTTTCACATATCTCCATCAAGCAACTTAAATTTTTATATTCAAATAAATTGTTTTTCAATAGATAAAAATGTAAGAGCACTTATTATATATTTTTAATTTTGCATCTCCAGCATCTAACACAGGATGTACTCCATGACTCTTTGTTGCAACAAATAAAGGACTAAAGTAAAAGTGTAAAACTGGAAGAATATTAAATAAACTATTGAAAGCATTTTGTCATTGGGCATATAGTTTCTTTACAGTTGTAAACTCTGAGCCTGCATCTTAAAAAATTGAATATGGGAAAACTGAATAGGGCTATTATTTACTAAGTGCCTATTATATACCTGGTGCTGACCTAATAGATTTGGAAAATGCAGTTGAAATAAGACCCTTTTATAATTCTTTTTGTGGTTTATATGTAAAAATATGAGCTGTATGCAAGCAGCGTTAGTTGGATTTGTAACTCTTTGGATAAACATTGTCAAAGGTGATTAGGATAGTCAACTTTGCAAAATTAAACAAGCTCTTCTAGAGATGGTTAAGCTGAGACAGCAGCCTCTCCTATTAGAAGGATAATAAGAGGCATTCTAACGTTGGATTGGATAATCTCTGAGGACTATTCCAGTTCTAAGATTCCATGATACTTAAAATTGCAATTTGGAAATCATTATTTTGTGGTAGCTAGAGAATTACAGCCAATGATATGGTATCTACATTGCACAAAATATATATTGGAAAGCTAATTCTTAATGTATTCTCATGAATCTTGAATAACTATATCCCTTTAAATAAAGTGTCTGCCCATAAAACCTAACCTAATACACATAGCCCCAATGAAAGTTTAAGGAACAGGTGCTGATTTTGAGTTCTGTATGTGCTGCAATGACTCCAGAAGCCACATGGTGGCAGAGTGCCGGCACAGTGTTTCTAATTCACAAGACTTCATAACAGGAATTCTTTATACATTCAAAGGCAGCTTTAATTGAGACTTTGGATTCTTCCATCTGTTTCCATTGTGCCAGATGCAGGGATTGGATGGAGGAACTGAGATGTCTATCTGGAGGCTCTAGAAAACGGAGACGGCAGGATATAAAATCATGTATATTTAAAGAAAAACTATTTATGGATACTACTCCTAATTTGTATGTGACCCCCAAATTACCACTATCTATCCTGATCACTGCCTTCTCCAATTATTCCTGTAACATTCACCCTCCCACACAAACTGGTGCAAATTTACAAATACATAACTCTCATTTAGATCCCCAAATCTAACGGAACAAAAATTGTTTGATCTCTTAATAGGGCTTTAGTAATAAAAAATGAATACCCTTATGCTTATTCCTGTACCTTCCCACAGCTCACAACCACAAATGAATATTATTTCAGTGCTATGAACAAGGGTGGGAAGCTTTTTCTCATTCTTCAAGATCAGGCCTTAGAGACCTCTATTGCATGACACACTTCCATAAAACTCATTTCTTTTCTTCTGAAAGGTAGAGTCTATTCCAGGGTTCATGAACTCTTTGATAGTATTTGAACCGGAATATTCTACAAGTTCCTTCATTCTACAGATACTTAGAGTACTGTCACAGCATAATAAGTCAACCACATAGTACGCAGTAGGTACACGGTGCCTTTCAGGGGGAACTAGTAGACTTTAAGATAACGAGGACTCTTTTATAGTAGCCATCGTATCTACAAGGCCTAGATAGTGCCTGACACATAATAAACACTCAAAGAATACTGACAAAATAATACATGTACACTTAACAAATTGAAGTACTTTCGTAACTTGAGTCCATGGAGAGCCATGCAAATAGTAGTTTCTTAATAAATGTTAGTTGAATTAACAAGGAACAGACCTGTATACTCCCAGAAATTTGCGTTCGTTATTAAAAAATTGATATAAAAGCTCCAGTAGTCAAGATGTATGTATTTTGATTGAGTAATCCTTGTGTGTGACTCTATGAGTAACCCACAAGAAATTCAATGCCTAACCCCAGGGATTTAACTGTGGCAGAGATGAAACATAGGCGGTAATAAGCAATTAAGTAAGAGCAGCATTCTGCTTTAACCAATTTGTTATTTTTCATTTATCCTTATTGCTTTTAAAGTAACACATGTAAATACACCTATTTATATTTTCATACAAACTGTCTAGAAAAGCTTAGAATCTCCCACACCAACACATTGTTCAACTCCTGACATTCTTCTAGGAATTTAAACTCTTTCCACTTTATATTCTTTCCTAGGTTATCTCTGAACTACTATACAATGTGAATATACCTTTTTTTTTTTTTTTTTTTTTTTTTTGCCGTATGCGGGCTTCTCACCGTTGTGGCCTCTCCCGTTGTGGAGCACCGACTCTGGATGCGCAGGCTCAGCGGCCATGGCTCACGGGCCCAGCCGCTCCGTGGCGTGTGGGATCTTCCCGGACCGGGGCACGAACCCGTGTCCCCTGCATCGGCGGGCGGACTCTCAACCACTGCGCCACCAGGGAAGCCCTCTAATTTTTGATTTGTCCATTTTAACATCTATTGACTTCCTCTTACGAAAGATGAGAATTTAAGTCACACTACTCTCCTACTCCCAATTTCTCTTCAGATGTTTGGTATTTGTAATATTATTTTAGTCATTTTAACAGTTATCTCTGTAATTGGAAATAATTTCTTAAAAATTGATATCTTATTTCATCACTCTAGTAGGCTTTCTCAACTCCACAATTTTTAAGGTGTCAATTTGCCCATTATTCTTCCTTCAACTTTATTATTCTTTCTCTCTTCTGTCAGAGCTGAACGTTTATATTTTCAAGATTGTTGATATTTATTTTTTGTCATATGACTATAACAATGCCTTCCACAAATCATGCATTTAAAAATGTATTACATTTTTTAGGGCTTCCCTGGTGCTTTTTTAGGGCTTCCCGCAGAGCGGCTGGGCCCATGAGCCGTGGCCGCTGAGCCTGCACCTCCGGAGCCTGTGCTCCGCGACGGGAGAGGCCACAGCGGTGAGAGGCCCGCGTACCCCCGCCAAAAAAAAAAAAAAAAATGTATTACATTTAAAAAAAAATATTACTTTCTTATATAGTTTGCTTTGTAGTTGGCCTGTAAAATATAATCCTTCCCTTAGCCCTCACCCCACAGTTTCTAACTGCCTTTGTCTTTTTCTTACATTATTTGCCTTTACCATTATACTTTCAGTTACCTGCAGATTCTTGATTATATCATTTGTTCTATCAAGACACTGTTTCTCTGAGCTTCTTCTAGAAGCTTCTGACCTTTATCTAAACTGCTCTCCAGGTCATTTGTACCCCTGTCATTTTGAGACTTCCCACCACTATCTCTTCCTTGCTGAGTTTACGCCACTGTTCGTTACACCTGTGGCTTCCTCTCTCTGGGTGTACTCCCTTACTGAGTACAAGCTCATGAAACTTCCAGTGCAAGAGTGTATGTGATGCAGACTTTCCAAGTGCTCATACCATTACAAATATCTTTATTCTTATACTCGATTGGTACTTGGGCTAGTTATGGTACTTTGGCTAGTCATGGAATTCTAGATTAAGAAAAGTTTCCCTCAGATTGTGAAAGCATTGCTCTATCGTCCTCTACATAGCGGAGCTCATTAAATATTAGGTGAACTAACAACCCAGAAGTTTTCTTGCTCTTTTACACGTTAATTTTAATTTCTGACATTTGATCAACCTGTGGTGGTTGCGTGTCTCTTAAAATCTAGACATTAAACTTGAACATCAGCATAATCAATTTGAGTGGTGCAGGGCATGGAGGAGGGCACTGTAACTATATCTAAGTTCAGCTGACTATGCCACCAGGGCAGATTTGTCTGGTTATTATTTCACATCTGCAAGTAAAAAGGGGGCTAGGTAATCATGAGTGGACCTTTCACAAGTGAATTTAAGTTGTTAACAACAAGAACACCAATCACTTTGCCCAAACTGATTAGCTTTTTAATAAGTCCCTTAAAACAATTTATTCTCTCTAATATAAGTATAGACAAGGTCTAGATAGAGCTTTCATTTGAGGGGAGAAGGGAATGAGAATGGAGGACTGGAGACCCACATGCTTTTTAAACTGCAGTAACTTTGAAGGAAAATAAACTACACAAAATATAAAACCAACAAATCATCTACAATGAAAACTAAAAATTTTACAAAACATCAATGATTAATTTTAATGTGCTCAACAGGGAAAATATAATTATAGGGAAATGGTTGTATTTAGGGCCATCACCAGTATATATTTTATTTTAAAAACTTGGCAGTACATTATCTTTCAATTAGAATACTAAGCTATTACAAGTTTAATTTAACAAAAACAAATTATGAATTACTTTGTGAGCCACTACTGCATGCCAGACAATGTACTTGAAATGCTCACATACTGCCTTTATTAGAACCTCAGAAGGAGTTTGTGGACTGCAAAATGATCTGTAGTTTACAAATATGGAAACTAAGGCTTGACTCTGAAACATCTATGTGTCTAGAGTCACACAGGTAGTGAATAAGAGTTAGGCCTCCACACCTTCCTGCTGTAGGTTCCGTGTTTTATGCACTTATCACACTGCCTTTAACTTTATGCCATCCCATATCGATACCCACACGTTTGTGAAATATACTTCTATAATGAAACCTTAAATTTCTAGCTCTTTTCTCTTCCAGGGAAGCCAAATCACTTCGAATATATGATTAAAATTCTCCTCATAACATCTTTATCAGTTCAAATACTACGATGATCTCCAATCAAAATTGAGAATTGCCAGTCTTGCCTACATAAAAAAGGAAAATAATAATAATAAACTCAATAATTTGAAAAATACAATATGTACTGAAAGCTTATTCTATGACAGGCACTGCGCTAATCGTGTACATGTACTGACTCATTTAATCCCCCCAACTATCTTACAAAGCAGGTATTATTGCTGCCTCTGTGTTACAAGTACAGCTGTAATTTCTTTGGATTTCTTATATGAGAATGATTATATTACACAGTCCATCTATTTTATATTCAGATAACTGAACTCATCAGAACATGATTAAATAGAATAAATATATCCATATAATAATTTCATTCATCATGGTTATGTGGAACCAAGCTGCCCAAGCAATAATCAACTTCTAAGACTGAAAAATACCACACTAGTCACAGGACATTCAAGTCAACTGAGATACAGAGAAGTTAGGTGGCTTTAAGCAACGTAATACAAGCACTCACTAGTAAAGGTAAGAACTTAATACCCCAATATAAAATAA
The DNA here is from genome assembly GCF_039906515.1 of Pseudorca crassidens. Classification (NCBI taxonomy): domain Eukaryota; kingdom Metazoa; phylum Chordata; class Mammalia; order Artiodactyla; family Delphinidae; genus Pseudorca; species Pseudorca crassidens. Next base: position 62,323,068 of record NC_090304.1, read on the forward strand.
AAAGTTAAAAAAATTTAAAAAAAGAACTTAACAGGTATATCAGTGAAAACAGTTTTAGTTTGTTTTAAGATCATAATATGAGGTCTACTACTGTTGATGTTGTTTTTTAACTTTAAGAACTGAAAGCGAATTAAATAAATGTTACAAATTAATAGATTCTATAATCTCAATTTAACATTATAAATACTAACTCTAATATAGAGTTGAAAATTTTTAATCATTTAAATAATATAACCATAATATAAAAAGTGTGGGGAAAGATATAAAAAAAAAATGTTATCAATTATCACATCACTATTACCTCCTGGAATTTCCTTCAAGTTAAAAGCTATTGTAACAATTTCATTCCTGGCTATAGATTGCTAATCTCTTTCTCAACTATTTTTTCATTTGCGTTTTCCCATCTCTTTTTTTTTTTCCCTACAATACATGCCCACAGTTTTGAGTCTGGAATGTATTTTTTTTTTTAAGAGTTCAGCCAAGGTTGAAATCATATATAGGCTTAATACAAAGCATTTCCTTTCATTTGACTTAGACTTTCATTTTTTTTAGACTCTTTCATTTTAAATACCATTAGAATTTAGGTTAATTTCTTCAGATAAGGAAGCTAAATATGAAAATCAGTAAGTTTTTGAGAGCACAGTGCCTACTTTCTCAAGTTCTAACCTTTGCTGAGCTTCTTTTCTTAAAAATAATGGCATTTTGTTAATTTAACTATGAACCTAATGAACATCTTTGCCTACAAACCTCTAGTACCTTGCAAAGCACTTAGCATAACCATAAAATGGGAACATTTCCAAATAAAAGAATTGTGTTTTAAGTAGCAAAAGAAAAATTACTAGAACTACAATTAAAATATCATTAAGAACATCTTAATCCTGACAATACTTGAGTAGCAACTTTCATCAATCCAGTCAAGAAATGCTGAGTATCCTTCTTAGTCTAATATTTCATTGTCAACATAAAATTAAGTGTATTCTTAGAAGAATATACTTCCTATATCCATTCAATATGGGAAACACCTGAATATTGAAAAGTATGTGTAATATGGGAAATACAAGGTATTACCTGTAAGCTTCTATGTGCTATAAGTTTTGAGTCCAAGTGATGCTAAAGTGGTATGATGCTATGACTCATTTTTAGATTGTATGAGTGATTATTCCAGGTTGTGCATGAACCCCCCTTTTTGAGATACTTCTTATTTACACCAAAAAGTGCAAAAATGCAACAAAAAAATTAGTTATATAGAAAAAGAAAAATACTCCAATTCCCCCATAAGAAAATAAATAACCAGCTATGTTCAATGATTTGCTTTGTTGACTAGCCCCTTAAGCTACTTTGACAAAGAACCACAACTAAGACATAGCAAGCCCATGTCTAAGACATGGTTAGGTGTGGTGGAACATGCAAAAGATAAATAAAAGACCCCAATCCTGTCCCAAGAAAGTCCACAAGTGCCATAAATATCAAGTGTCAGAAATACATTTGTATACCATATTATGAATTTATGTCTACAATGTCCTTTTTTTAAAAAACATCTTTATTGGAGTATAATTGCTTTACAATGTTGTGTTCATTTCTGCTGTGTAACAAAGTGAATCAGCTATACGTATACATATATCCCCATATCCCCTTACTCTTGTGTCTCCCTCCCACCCTCCTTATCCCACCCCTCTAGGTGGTCACAAAGCACCGAGCTGATCTCCCTGTGCTATGTGGCTGCTTAGCACTAGCTATCTGTTCTAAATTTGGTAGTGTATATATATATCAATGCCACTCTCTTTGTCCCAGCTTACCCTTACCCTTCCCTGTGTCCTCAAGCCCATTTTATACGTCTACATCTTTATTCCTGTCCTGTCCCTAGGTTCCTGAGAACTTTTTTTTTTTTTTTTAAAGATTCCATATATATGTGTTAGCATACGGTATTGGATTTTCTCTTTCTGACTTACTTCACTCTGTATGACAGACTCTAGGTCCATCCACCTCACTACAAATAACTCAATTTCGTTTCTTTTTATGGCTGAGTAATATTCCATTGTATATATGTGCCACATCTTCTTTATCCATTCATCTGTCAGTGGACACTTTGGTTGCTTCCTGTCCTGGCTATTGTAAACAGTGTTGCAATGAACATGTGGTACATGACTCTTTTTGAATTATGGTTTTCTCAGGGTATATGCCCAGTAGTGGGATTGCTGGGTCGTATGGTAGTTCTATTTTTAGTTTTTTAGGAAACCTCCATACTGTTCTCCATATTGGCTATATCAATTTACATTCCCACCAACAGTGCAAGAGGGTTTCCTTTTCTCTACACCCTCTCCAGAATTTATTGTTTGTAGATTTTTTGATGATAGCTATTCTGCCTGGTATGAGGTGATACCTCATTGCAGTTTCGATTTGCATTTCTCTAATGATTAGTGATGTTGAGCATCCTTTCATGTGTTTCTTGGCAATCTGTATATCTTCTTTGGAGAAATGTCTGTTTAGGTCTTCTTCCCATTTTTGGATTGGATTGTTTGTTTTTTTGACATTGAGTTGCATGAGCTGCTTGTATATTTTGGAGATTAATCCTTTATCAGCTGCTTCATTTGCAAATATTTTCTCCCGTTCTGAGGGTTGTCTTTTCATCTTGTTTAAGGTTTTCTTTGCTGTGCAAAAGCTCCCAAGTTTCACTAGGTCCCATTTGTTTATTTTGTCTTTATTTCCATTTCTCTAGGAGGTGGGTCAAAAAGGATCTTGCTGTGATTTATGTCATAGAGTGTTCTGCCTGTTTTCCTCTAAGAGTTTTATAGTGTCTGGCCTTACATTTAGGTCTCTAATCCATTTTAAGTTTATTTTTGTGCATGGTGCTAGGGAGTGTTCCAATTTCATTCTTTTACATGTAGCTGTCCAGTTTTACCAGCACCACTTATTGAAGAGGTCATCTACTCTCCACTGTAAACTTCTGCCTCCTTTATCAAAGATAAGGTGACCACATGTGCGTGGGTTTACCTCTGGGCTCTCTATCCTGTTCTATTGATCCATATTTCTGATTCTGTGCCAGTACCATACTGTCTTGCTTACTGTAGCTTTGTAGCACAGTCTGTAGTTAGCGAGCCTGATTCCTCCAGCTCCGTTCTTCCCTCCCAAGACTGCCCTGGTCATTCAGGGTCCTCTGTTTCTCCATACAAATTGTGAAATTTTTTGTTCCAGTTCCATGAAAAACGCCATTGGCCATTCGACAGGGATTGGATCAAATCTGGATACTGCTTTGGGTAGCATAGTCATTTCCACAGGGTTGATTCTTCCAATCCAAGAACATGGTACATCTCTTCATCTGTTTGTATCATCCTTAATTTCTTTCATCAGTGTCTTATAGTTTCTGCAAACAGGTCTTCTGTCTCCTTAGGTAGGTTTATTCCTATGCATTTTATTCTTTTTGTTGCATAGTAAATGGGAGTGTTTCCTTAATTTACCTTTCAGATTTTTCATCATTAATGTATAGGAATGCAAGAGATTTCTGTGTATTAATTTTGTATCCTGCTACTTTACCAAATTTATTGATTAGCTTTAGTAGTTTTCTGGTAACATCTTTAGGAGTCTCTGTGTATAGTATCACGTCATCTGCAAACAGTGACAGTTTTACTTCTTTTCTGATTTGGATTCCTTTTATTTCTTTTTCTTCTCAGATTGCTGGGGCTAAAACTCCCAAATCTATGTTGAATAATAGTGGTGAGAGTGGGCAATTTTATCTTGTTCCTGATCTTAGTGGAAATGGTTTCAGTTTTTCACCATTGAGAATGATGTTGGCTGTGGGTTTGTCATATATGGCCTTTATTATGTTGAGGTAAGTTCCCTCTATGCCTACTTTCTGGAGGGTTTTCATCATAAATGGGTGTTGAATTTCGTTGAAAGCTTTTTCTGCATCTTTTGAGATGATCATATGGGTTTTTTCCTTCAATTTGTTAATATGGTGTATCACATTGATTGATTTGCATATATTGAAGAATCCTTGCATTCCTGGGATAAACCCCACTTGATAACAATGTATGATACTTTTAAAGAGCTGCTGGATTCTGTTTCTAGTATTTTGTTGAGGATTTTTGCATCTATGTTTGTCAGTGATATTGGCCTGTAGTTTTCTTTCTTTGTGACATTTTTATCTGGTTTTGGCATCAGGGTGACGGTGGCCTCGTAGAATGAGTTTGGGAGTGTTCCTCCCTCTGCTGTATTTTGGAAGAGTTTGAGGATAGGTGTTTGCTCTTCTCTAAATGTTTGATAGAATTCGCCTGTGAAGCCATCTGGTCCTGGGCTTTTGTTTGTTGGAAGATTTTTAATCACAGTCTCAATTTCAGTGCTTGTGATTGGTCTGTTTATATTTTCTATTTCTTCCTGGTTCAATCCCAGAAGATGGTGCTTTTCTAGGAATTTTGTCCATTTCTTCCAGGTTGTCCATTTTATTGGCATATAGTTGCCTGTAGTAATCTCTCACAATCCTTTGTATTTCTTTAGTGTCATTGTTACTTCTTTTTCATTTCTGATTCTGTTGATTTGAGTCCTTTCGCTTTTTTCTTGATGAGTCTAGTGATTTATCAATTTTGTTTATCTTCTAAAAGAACCAGCTTTTAGTTTTACTGATCTTTGCTATTGTTTCCTTCATTTCTTTTTCATTTATTTCTGATCTGATTTTATGACTTCTTTCCTTTTGCTAACTTTTGAGTTTTTTTGTTCTTCTTTCTCTAATTGCTGTAGGTGTAAGGTTAGGTTGTTTCTTTGAGATGCTTCTTGTTTCTTGAGGTAGGATTGCATTGCTATAAACTTCCTTCTTAGAACTGCCTTTGCTTCATTCTATAGGTTTTGGGTCATTGTGTTTTCATTGTCATATGTTTCTAAGTATTTTTTGATTTTCTCTTTGAGTTCTTCAGTGATCTCATGGTTATTTAGTAGTGTATTATTTAGCCTCCATGTGTTTTTAATTTTTACAGTTTTTTTCCTGTAATTGATATCTAGGTCTCATAGTGCTGTGGTCAGAAAAGATACTTGATACCATCTCAATTTTCTTAAATTTACCAAGGCTTGATTTGTGGCCCAAGATATGATCTATCGTAGAGAATGTTCGGTGAGCACTTGAGAAGAAAGTGTAATCTGTTATTTTTGGATGGAATGTCCTATAAATATCAATTAAGTCCATCTTGTTTAATGTGTCATTTAAAGCTTGAGTTCCTTATTTATTTTCATACTGGTTGATCTGTCCATTGGTGAAAGTGGGGTGTTAAAGTCCCCTGCTATGATTGTGTTACTGTCGATTTCCCCTTTTATGGCTGTTAGCATTTGCCTTATGTATTGAGGTGCTCCTATGTTGGGTGCATAAATATTTATAATTGTTATATCTTCTTCTTGGATTGATCCCTTGATCATTATGTAGTGTCCTTCTTTGTCTCTTGTATTAGTCTTTATTTTAAAGTCGATTTTTCTGACAGGAGAATTGCTACTCCAGCTTTCTTTTCATTTCCATTTGTATGGAATATCTTTTTCCATCCTCTCACTTTCAGTCTGTATGTGTTCGCAGGTCTGAACTGGGTCTCTCGTAGACAGCATATATACAGGTCTTGTTTTTGTATCCATTCATCCCGTCTATGTCTTTTGGTGGGAGCATTTAATCCATTCACATTTAAGGTAATTATCGATATGTATGCTCCTATTACCATTTTCTTAATTGTTTTGGGTTTGTTTTTGTAGGTCTTTCCCTTCTCTTGTGTTTCCTGCCTAGAGAAGTTCCTTTAGCATTTGTTGTAAAGCTGGTTTGGTGGTGCTGAATTCTCTTAGCTTTTGCTTGTCTGTAAAGGTTTTAATTTCTCTGTCAAACCTGAATGAGATCCTTGCTGGGTAGAGTAATCTTGATTGTAGGTTTTTCCCTTTCATCACTTTAAATATGTCCTGCCACTTCTTTCTCACTTGCAGAGCTTCTGCTGAAAGATTAGCTATTAACCTTATGGGGATTCCCTTGTATGTTATTTGTTGCTTTTCCCTTGCTGCTTTTATTATTTTTTCTTTGTATTTAATTTTTGATAATTTGATTAATATGTGTCTTGGCGTGTTTCTCCTTGGATTTATCCCGTATGGGAGTCTCTTCACTTCTTGGAGTTGACTATTTCCTTTCCCATGTTAGGGAAGTTTTCAACTATAATCTCTTCAAATATTTTCTCAGTCCCTTGCTTTTTCTCTTCTTCTTTTGGGACCCCTATAATTTGAATGTTGATGTGTTTAATGTTGTCCCAGAGGTCTCTGAGACCGTCCTCAATTCTTTTCATTCTTTTTTTTTTATTATTCTGCTCTGCAGTAGTTATTTCCACTATTTTATCTTCCAGGTCACTTATCCGTTCTTCTGCCTCAGTTATTCTGCTATTGATTCCTTCTAGAGAATTTTTAATTTCATTTATTGTGTTGTTCATCATTGTTTGTTTGCTATTTAGTCCGTGTTAAACATTTCTTATATTTTCTCCATTCTATATCCACGAAATTGGGTCATCTTTACTATCATTACTCTGAGTTCTTTTTCAGGTAGGCTACCTATTTCCTCTTCATTTGTTTGGTCTGGTGGGTCTTTACTTTGCTCCTTTATTTGCTGCATACTTCTCTGTCTTCTCATTTTCCTTAACTTACTGTGTTTGGGGTCTCCTTTTCACAGGCTGCAGGTTCGTAGTTCCTGTTTTGTTTGGTGTCTGCCCCCAGAGGGTACGGTTGGTGCAGTGGGTTGTGTAGGCTTCCTGGTGGAGGGGACTAGTGCCTGTGTTCTGGTGGATGAGGCTGGTTATTGTCTTTCTGGTGGGCAGGACTGCGTCCAGTGGTGTGTTTTGGGGTGTCTGTGAACTTAGTATGATTTTAGGCAGCCTCCCTGCTAATGGGTGGGGTTGTGTTCTTGTCTTGCTAGTTGTTTGGCATAGGGTGTCCAGCACTGTAGCTTGCTTGTCATTGAGTGGAGCTGGGTCTTAGTGTTGAGACGGAGATCTCTGGGAGAGCTCTCACTGGTTGATATTACGTGGGGCTGGGAGGTCTCTGATGGTCCAATGTCCTGAACTCGGCTCTCCCCCCTCAGAGACTCAGGCCTGACACCTGGCCAGAGCACCAAGACCCTGTCTGCCACACAGCTCAGAAGAAAAGGGAGAAAGAAAAGAAAGAAAAAATAAAATAATATAAAATATATAGTTATTAAAATTTAAAAAATATTAAAATTAAAAATGTAATTAAAAAAATGAAGAGAGCAACCAAACCAATAAAGAAATCCACCAATGATAAGAAGCGCTAAAAACTATACTAACATAAACTTAAAAATCAGAAACTAGTCAGTTGCATACAGCAAACTCCAAGGCTACAGTTGCTCCCAAAGTCTACTGCCTCAATTTTGGGATGATTCGTTGTCTATTCAGCTATTCCAGAGATGCAGGGTACATCAAGTTGACTGTGGAGATTTAATCCGCTGCTCCTGAGGCTGCACGGAGAGATTTCTTTCTTTCCTTTGTTCTCACAGCTCCTGGGGTTCAGCTTTGGATCTGGCCCCGCCTCTGCATTTAGGTCACCCTGTGGCGACTGTTCTTTACCCAGACAGGAGGGGATTAAAGGAGCGGCTGATTAGGGGGCTCTGGCTCACTCAGGCTGGGGGGAGGGAGGGGTACGGAATGCAGGGCGAGCCTGTGGCGGCACAGGCTGGCATGATGTTGCAACAACCTGAGGCATGCCGTGTGTTCTCCTGGGGAAGCTGTCCCTGGATCCCGGGACCCTGGCAGTGGTGGGCTGCACAGGCTCCCCAGGAGGGGAGGTGTGGATAGTGACCTGTGTTTGCACACAGGATTCTTGCTGGCTGCAGCAGCAGTGTTAGCATTTCATGCCCGTCTCTGGTCTGTGCTGATAGTCACGGCTCACACCAGTCTCTGGAGCTCGTTTTGGCGGTGCTCTGAATCCCGTGTCCTTGTGCACACTGAAACAACGGTCTCTTGCCTCTTAGGTAGTTCCAGACATTTTCCTGGACTCCCTCGCGGTTAGCTATGGCACACTAGCCCCCTTCAGGCTGTGTTCATGCAGCCAACCCCAGTCCTCTCCCTGGGATCTGACCTCCGAAGCCCAAGCCTCAGCTCCCATCCCCCACCTGCCCCGGAGGGTGAGCAGAGAAGCCTCTCAGGCTGGTGAGTGCTGGTCGGCACCGATCCTCTATGCGGGAATCTCTCTGCTTTGCCCTCTGCACCCCTCTTGCTGCGCTCTCTCCTCCGTGGCTCCGAAGCTTCCCCCGTGCCACCTCCTGTCTCCACCAGTGAAGGGGCTTCCTAGCGTGTGGAAACTTTTCCTCCTTCACAGCTCCCACTCAGAGGTTCAGGTCCCATCCTTATTCTTTTGTCTCTGTTTTTTCTTTTCTCTTTTGCCCTACCCAGGTATGTGGTGAGTTTCTTGCCTTTTGGGAAGTCTGAAGTTTTCTGCCAGCGTTCAGTAGGTGTTCTGTAGGAGCTGTTCCACATGTAAATGTATTTTTGATGTACTTGTGGGGAGGAAGGTGATCTCCACGTCTTACTCCTCCGCCATCTTGAAGGTCCTGCCTCTACAGTATCCTTTTGCCTTGCTTACAATTCAAGTATCTTTCCCCTGTTTAATTTTACTCATAAGGCCAAAGGATATGTATTACCTAAAACCAGCTCAAGCTACAGTCATGGTTCTTCAGTCTGCTCTTCTATACTCTGGTGAAACCTCAACACAGTCAGAAAGTCCAAGTTGCCTTCAGGGGGAAATCTAAAAGTCTGTTCTAATAGCAGGATGCCTCCACTGTTCTTTGGTTTGCTGTGTGTGTGTGTGTGTGTGTGTGTGTGTGTGTGTGTGTTTTGGTGAAGTAGAAAGGGTGAGTAGCAGGGCTGTTTTCAGAAGAGGTAGGTAATGGAAAAGAGGGTAGCTTTTTCTTTTTAATTTATAGCTACCTAATTTATTAAAATGTAAAATCTATACATTGTAGATTGCAGTTATTTCAATATGCTATGTTTCCGGATATGTCACCGTTTAGAAGAACCCATTCGTGGCTACTAGAAAAAGCGGAAAAGGAAAGAAAACCTCACAATAGAGGAGTGTGTGATGTGAGATAAGAAAGAAAGGAAAGGAGCAAGGAGGGAAAAGCAGGTGAAAATAAAAGAGGATGTCAGGGATTGGGAACAGAAATATGTAGAAACCATTTGTTTCATCATTATAGAAATTGTTATTAATAATCATAATAAAGTCATTCTTGCTTCTGCTTAAATGTGCATCCTTATTTATGCTAACATAAAAATTCCTGATGCCATTTTTAGACTCTCGGAGCTTCCACTTTTTTTTCTGAAATATTTAGTTTAGAGACAGCGTTTGCATCCATGAAAGGAGGTGACAATTTCTACAGCTTTCACATAGACTACGTTGTTGCTTCTAAAAGCCGTTGTGAAAGAACATATCATCTCCTTACTTGTACTTTATTTTTTGCAAAGTATTAGAGAGCACCATGGGCATCTCTGTAACTAATGTTGCTGGAAGATTAATTTGATAAGAACCTGCTAATATTTTTGAGGTTTCCTCCGCAAAGCCCAATAGAAGTAGTATTTCATTGTATATTATTTCTTTGTGTCACTTAAAGTTTGTAACCTGACTAGTTGTTAAATGAGATTTTAGGACGTGGCTACTTTGCACAGTTTTGTAAAGCAGAGACAAATATAAAATTACTAGCAAGCGAGAGAGAGAGAGAGAGAGAGAGAGAGAGAGAGAGAGAGGGAGACTGACTTTTGTTTTATTCCCATTCAATTGAACCACCACGAAAAAAACCTGCCCCAAATCAATAACAAAACGCTGAATTCAGATTTTTTGTACATGTAATATAAATAAAAATATATTACATAATATGTATTATTTTATATCCATTGTGTCCTTGATATTATTTCTTTCTTAATAATGAGTTTGTTCACACTGAAACAAAATTTAAAGAAATTTAGAGTTGATTTTCTTAGCCCTTGCAGTTTAAGCATGACAATATCTTATTTTCATTTTTTAGCTCTTCAAAATTTCCAAGCAACTAGATTTATCCTCCAGAACAATTTCACACATTTTCTTCACTTAAACTAGTTAAATCAATATGAAAAATAACCAACATTTTTGAATACTTGTTTCTCTTTTGAATAAACATCTAGCCTTTATCAACAGAAATAAAATTGTATTTCAAAATCCCTATTTTATAAAAATGCAGCTAGCTCTGAACGAATATCACATTCAACTCATGAACATTTTTAAACACAAGATTACGTATGGGCTCACTTCAAATTCATGAGGTAACAACATGCAAATAATTATGCCTTGGAATGTTATGGTTAAAAATGCTAAAAAAAGCTATTCCAACTTGATTATGAGTTAGCGGCATCATTTAGGTCTAGATGTTCGATATGAATATTCAGTGCGATACATTGTTTTTAATATTGCCTTAAATGGTACAATCATCCTTGGATGACATATGTACTGTTGCACAATCCATCCCAGTTACAAAGAAATGATTCCCTGGATGTTTAACTGAAAATGATATGAGCTACTTTTCTGTAGCCTTGCCATCCAATTCTCTGATTAAGCAACACCCTCACAGATGAACCTTAAAACCAAGCTGTTAGAGAAAGAATATATCAAGGAATCCTATAGTGTGTAACTTACACGAATTCTTCCTAATAGAATCCACGGGCCAACAATTATTTATTGAATATCAGCTGTATCCATGGTATGTTTCATTGGAGGCTATAGGATATAATATCTACCAGCATTTATTGAATACCTACTCTAGACGTTGTACTGGTAACTATCTTCTGTATGCTGGTATGGGCGGGCTGGAATGTCAGGCTAAAAAATCTAGAACTGATCCTGTAGGCAGTTGATAACCTTTAAAGGATTTCTTCTTAGAGGGTCGTGGAAAAATGCATGTGTTTTAAGAACAGAGAGAAAGATTAACCTGGCAGCAATGTGCATGGACAGTTAAAGTTCAAGATTAGCAGCAAGGGGATTGCCAGGTGGTAAACAGAAAGGGTCTAAACTAGGGCTGTGTCAATGGAATGTGAGGCCAGGGCTGGAGATGAGAAGCACTGGCATGAATTAGAGGGTCTGATGAAAACCTAGTCTTAGAGATTATGAGAAGTTGAAGTTGAAATTCCACTTTGGGGACTTTATTTCATAACTATACTTGTACATATGTGAAGAGATAGTTTTGTATTAAAAAACAACAGGTGAGGGCTTCCCTGGTGGTGCAGTGGTTGAGAGTCCGCCTGCCGATGCAGGGGATCCCACATGCAGCGGAGCAGCTGGGCCCGTGAGCCATGGCCGCTGAGCCTGCGCGTCCAGAGCCTGTGCTCCGCAACGGGAGAGGCCACAACAGTGAGAGGCCCGCGTACCGCAAAAAAACAAAAACAAAAACAAAAAACAATAGGTGATGCTGTGGTAACCACATCTCAGGGACCTAACATGATGACAGTTCATCTCTCAGTCACAGCACAGTCAGATGCTAGTGGGGCAGCACTCCTTCATATTATAATTATACCATCTGGAACACATGATTTCCAAGGGGTCTTTACGTCAGAAGAGAGCATTGGAGGGTTACACAGAATAGTTTTAAGGTTCAGGCCTAGAAATTACTTATATTAATTTTACCCTTATCTCATTGGCTATAACCGAGGCACATATCCCCATCCTAACCACACAGAAGGCTAGAAATTTAGAAGCACTTATATATTCAGGGAACACTAATGTCAGCAGGTTTAGTTGTAAGAGCAAAAGATTACAACAACCCAAATACTTATCAATCGGGAGCTAGTTAATAAATTATGCTACATGCACACATTGGAAAGTGCTAAAAACAAGTACTAATATGGGAAGGTCTTGAAGATACATCAAGTGAAAAAAAAAATGAAGTGCAGACAAGTATTTATACTATGTTACCTTTCAGTGAAAAGGAGCAAATCTGAAATACTTGATTGAATTATAAACAAACTCTGAAAGGATACATAAGAAATCAATGACAATGGTTACCTATTTAAAGAAGGGGTTGAATGAGTGAAAACACCCTTCAAAGACAGCCTAGGTTTTATTTTTACCCATAACCTAATTCAAACAAATGAGTTTGGTATTTTACCTTTTCTATTATACAAACCATGTTTACATTATATTTTAACAAGAAATGTCAAACAATGTATGTCTCAGTATGACCTAAAAACGAATGAATTCAAGCATAATTACAAGGTAACAAACTCCAAGACAGACCAATGGTGGAATGCCACCAGAGATGTGGATTTGCTTGGATACTTTCTGAGCATTTAATAGTGAAACTATAGCTGGTTTGTATTCTGAGACTTCTTAATGGAAGGCAAACAAAACTAGCTGCTGGGGCTTCCCTGGTGGTGCAGTGGTTGAGAGTCCGCCTGCCGATGCAGGGGACATGGGTTCGTGCCCCGGTCCAGGAAGATCCCACATGCCGCGGAGCGGCTGGGCCCGTGAGCCATAGCCGCTGAGCCTGCGCGTCCGGAGCTTGTGCTCCGCAACGGGAGAGGCCACAACAGTGAGAGGCCCAAGTACAGCAAAAAAAAAAAAAAAAAAAACTAGCTGCTGATTATTTTTCCTTGAATTGTGTCTTTCTAAAAGCCCAATTTAAATTTAGCTTGGGATTTCCTGTCAATGCTTTAAAAAAAGTCAAAGCAGCTGTTTGCTGTTTACGGTTTGGTGTGCTAGAATTTGGCTCACCATGGATTGCAGACTTTGCCTGCTAAGGGAGAACTAAGAGAACCTTAAGTGCCATCTAAGTAGGTTTTTCATTTCAGAAGAATCCCAGCGCATTTCTGGAAATGAGGGCAACAACTCCATCTAGCCAGCCATCCTGTCTGCACCTCAGCTTCCCTACTTGTAAAATAGGGGTTGGCTATCTTCGTAACAGGGTCTTTGTGAAGAATCAATGATGAGATAGTCTATCAGAGATTTGTACACTGGGAAGGGCTAATTGTCAATTCTTTTTCTGGAAAGTTCTTTTTGATGTCTTAAATAAGACTAGGACCTGATGTCAACCTGCTCCCATTGCACCTGTGCCTCTTCTTCCAATGATTCAATGTTTGTTTCTCCTCTCTCCTGCTAGCGTGCAGTGCCTTGCACAATGCAGTATTCCAAGTGTCTACTGCAGAGACAGGCATATAGCTCAATTATTCATTATTGAATTAAATGAGTGACCATAAGAAATTCTTGATCCTCCCTCTGATTCATACTCTTTCCCCATGGTCAGCACTAACCACCAGAAGTCCTCAGGGAAGAAGAATGTCTAGGAGATTAGTTAGTCAATATTCCTGAAGGAGCAGGTTAATATTTGTCTTTTAGGTTGGCCATACCATATTTTACTAATTATAGGTATAATGTTACAAAGGAGGTGATTTGTGCTAAAGTCAAATCCATTTTGTTCTATGCTTGTAATAATAAAGTATTTGTAAACATATATTGAATACTTAATATGTGCTAGACATTGTTTTAGACAGTTTACATTTAATCCTCTCAACAATCCCATGGGATCGATCCTGTTATTGTTCTCATTTTACAGATGAGGAAACTGAGAAACAGGTAAAATATCTTGCCCATGTTTTCATAGCTTCTGTTGGCAGAGCTAGGATATTGATTTAGGCAGTTTGGGTCCAGAGGCTACATTCTTAGCTCCTCTACTATACCTTCTTATGAGAAACTGTTTTTAACATAGCATAAGCACCATTGAAAATATACAAAGTAATTCCAAGTTAACTTAGAAATGGATATTTTAAATGGTCAGTTTTGGTGCCAAAAGAAAGGCTTTGGTACTCATGCATTCCTGGTTGCAATAGAAGGTGACATAAAATTTTTGGTAAAATAACAGTATGTGGAATGTAATGTATACTCAATGAAAATGGCCAAAAATCAGACAGGGTTGACTTTGAATCACTGTTGCTAATGGTTTGACCCATTGATCTCCATTTCTAGTAGTCCGTTCAAAAGAAATAATAAAGAAACACAAGGAAACGCTTACATAGCAAAGATGTATACAAAGTCATTTGTGTATTTATTTGCCTACCTTTTAGAAACATTCTTATTGGAAGAAATATGTATATAAAATATATTTGTAGAAAAGTATATAAAACATATATATATATATATACAGTTTAAGGAACAAGCATAAAAAACCACTCCCCAGGGCTTCCCTAGTGGCGCAGTGGTTGAGAGTCCGCCTGCCGATGCAGGGGACGGGGGTTTGTGCCCCGGTCCGGGAAGATCCCACATGCCGCAGAGAGGCTGGGCCCGTGAGCCATGGCCGCTGAGCCTGTGCATCTGGAGCCTGTGCTCCGCAACGGGAGAGGCCCCAACAGTGAGAGGCCTGCGTACCGCAAAAAAAAAAGGCCACTCCCCAAATACTTCCCATTCTGAATGCTTATGGGTAACCACTACCCTGGCTCTTCTAATAATTATTTCCTTATTTTACAGAGTTTACCACCCTCCATTATTTGACAATATAATACAGTTTTACCTATTTTGAAATACATAGGATCACACAAAATGTATTCCTTGGGTGACTTATCTATTCCTCTTACCATTCTATTGTGACATTCACTCAGCTATCTGGTTCATATAGCAGTCATTTCGTTAATATTTAACGTAATGAGTGACATATTTGGCTTTCTAGCTACATTCTTATTTTTGCTTTTGATTTATCCCAGTTGTTTTATATTTCTATAGTTCTCACTTTTTTGCCATTTTGCATTGATTTTTTACATTATGTGATTTATTTTTTCTCTCTACTTATTTTTGGGTTTTTGTTGGCGACCCTTGAAATTATAACATGTATACTTATCAAAATCTAAACTTATTCAATACTTTTACTCTACTATATATATATATTTTTTTTATAAAATGGATATTCATTTAGATTAACTCACATATATAGTACTGTATTTGCCCTTCTTTTAGCAGCTCAGATTTTCCATCTAGGGTCACTTTTCTTCTTCCTAGGATTTTTAAGAAAATCCTTTAGTGAGTGTCTGCTGGTGACAAACTCAGGTACTGTTTTTCTGAAATATCTTTATTTAGCCTTTGCTTTTTAAAGATAAAATTACAGAATGAGATTTATTTTCTCAACATATGTTGGGATATACACTGTCTCTCCTCCCCAGCGATTATTAAGATATGCTTTTATCTTTGGTGTTCTGCATTTTCACCATGCAATATCTGGCATGGACTTTAAAAATCTGTTTGGGATTCATGAATCCCCTTAAATATGTATATCTGTGCATTTTATCAATTCCAGAAACTTCTTGACCATTTCTCTTTTCAAATATTGCCTCTGCCACATTCTATATATCCTCTCCTCCTGCGACTCCTATTAGATACTGATCAGTCCTTCTCAACTATCTTCAATGTCTCTCAGCTTCTCATATTTTCCAATGCTTTGTCTCTCTGCATTCTAGATCATTTCTTCTGAGCTATCTTCCAGTTCACTCATTGTTTCTCCAGCTTTGACTAATCTGTTGTTATACTTCTCAATTTTGTCTTTAATTTCAATTTTGTTTCTTTTATTGAAGTTCTCTAATTTTTTTTTCCAAATCTGCTGGAACAGTTTTTATAGTTTTCTGTACTATTCACTCAAGCTTGTCTTTAATTAATTTAAACAGTGAGGATAAGTATTTTAAAATTTATATCTTACAACTCCAATCGGAAGTCTTTGTTGATTAGTTTCAAAGTTCAAGTTCACTTGGTTCAGCAAATGCCTTCAGGGCAGAAGTAGCTTTAGTGCAATACCAACTCTCTGGGTTCCTGTCTTCACTTAGGTTTCTGCCTGATAATTCTTTACTATCTTGTTAGTTGCCTGGTACTTTTAAGAAGTTTTGTTTGTTTGTTATTTTATTTTATTTTGCGGTAAGCAGGCCTCTCACTGTTGTGGCCTCTCCCGTTGCAGAGCAACAGGCTCCGGACACACAGGCTCAGCATCCATGGCTCACGGGCCCAGCCGCTCCGCAGCATGTGGGATCTTCCCGGACCGGGGCACGAACCCGTGTCCCCTGCATCGGCAGGCAGACTCTCAACCACTGCGTCACCAGGGAAGCCCTGTTTTTTTAATTTATTATACACAACATTTTTAGTTGTGGTCAGAGGGGGAAGGTGGTCCAAATAATGTAATCCAACATATTACCAGAAACACAAATCCCTGTTTTGAATTGTTTACTCATTCAGCTGCTCAAGGGTACTGGGCTAGGCTAAATAATCTTTCACATATTCTTCTCCTATAATGTTTATAGAATCATTATGGCATATCAAACAATAAGAGGGCTAATAAAAGACAAATTGTTTAAATATGAGCATATGCACCTGGAAATTAAGAGACCTGAGTTTTTCTTGGCCACTGACATTCTACCATGTGATGTCAGCAACATATTTAATTTACTTAATGCTTTAATTATCCCACTTGTGAACCAGAATGAAAATATATTTCACTTACAGTTCCATTTTTCCCATAAAAATTCTCTCAGCTAAGTGAAGAGTTCCCAGGAGGGACTGAATAATTCAACGTACTAAGTTTACATGAGCTAAATATCTTCATAGTTGGTTTTCATTGCAAAACGAAAAACATTAGGAACAAAAGTCTTTAACCGTATCTCTTCAGAGAAAGTTCTCATAGAAGATGCTTAGGACCAATAAACGGTGGAATTGTACTCTGATTTTTTTTTTTTTTTTTTTTTTTAACCATAGGCAAGAAACATCCTGTACCAGATGACAGTTGCTTTCCTGCATGGGCACTGACTGAGAACTCTCCTACTTAAATTATTTGTGATAAATTCACTTGAGCTTTAGATTTAATATTTTACTTATTTTGCAAATGTCTGTGACTTATGGGCATACATCAAGGAGAAAGTGCACTTCACAGAAATTAGGAAGAGAAAAACCTCAGTAAGCCATTCTGCCTAAGAAGTACAATGGGGACTCCTCCCCAGTACAGATGAGACGAGAGAGTTGGTGAAAACAAGCTCTCTAGTGAGTCGTCCTAATGCCATTGGGACGACAGTCATCACATTCCCAAGGACTGGGCAGCTAACAACCCCTACCCCAACAAAATGAAAAATCTGTAAAGTCTGTGAACTACCACAACGAGGGACATTCCTTCCCTCACCCAATTCCTTTATTTTGTGACGGCAGTACATTTTGTCCGAAGGTGGCTTAAGGGATTGGGAGCAAAAATGTGGTTTGAATGAAAGAAAATGTCCTAAATGCAAAGGAGTGAAAGAGGTTTAATTGTAAATGTCACCTGTATTAATATTCTTCACACTGTTTTTACTAATCATACAAATAATAATAACTATCATTTATTGACTACTTCCTATTTTGCAAACATTATCTCATTTTATCATCACAGCATCTTCTTGTTAGGTATCTTGATTCCCAACGATTGAATGAGAAAATTCAAGAATAAAGAAAAAGACCTCAGAGAAGGCAACAGGTCAACAAAAGAAACATTTGTACTAAAGTTGACATGACTCCAAAGTTGACATGACTCCAAAGTCTGTACTTTTATATATACTTTTATATATATACTGCCTCTCTTTATTAGAGCTTCTTGAGGGAGATTTATTTTTGAAACAGGAAAAAGGAGTGGGAATTATATTGATAAATTATAAAATAATCACTTCATTATAAATTATAAAATTATTTCGTAGACACTCCTATGTATTCACCAAATTGCTATCTTTTTTCCTGGACCCACAAGCTGATGACTTTTCCCAGCCTTGCTTGATAGGAGATTGGTGTCATTGATTGTGTTCTGTCCAGCAGAATGTGGGCAGAGATGACATGGGCCAATGCAGGCCTTGTCATGAAACCTCTTATACAATTCTCCAAGCTCTCTTTTTCTATTATTTGACAATCTTGGAGGTCAAGTGATGAAAGTGGCAGTGACAAGGTGGAAGGAGTAGGGCTCTGTGGTCCAGAGGTCTATCACCAACTGTACAGGACTCTGATGTGAGAGCTATAGGATTGCATTGCATTGTCACCACTGTCTGTTACAGAAGTTAGCTTACATTGCTGCATATACTACCTCTTAACCATGAGAAAAAATATTCAGTAAAGCCACTAATGTCATGCTGACGTTTTCAATTTCTTCTCTACTTCTAAGGACTCAGGCTTATTACTAGGTTTTGCAAGTTGTAATAACTACTAGTCTAGTTTAGGAGAAAATGCTTTTGTCAGTATATGAAAATTAACAATGGTTCTGTTTTCATCTGGGACAAATGAACCATAATTTGCTTTGATGCAGAAATCAATTATACATGAATTCTTTCTTCACGATGCTTTATTTTTATAACAATGAATTTTATCTAGAAAAAAACAGCCTATAAGAATCCAAGTGATTCTCCTACTTAAAATGTCTCAAATCTGAAAGCTTTCCTTTCACTTTTGCTACAGTTCTTTTAACCAGATGATACACAGAGCTTTGATGACGTATAACAAGAATTGAAAGGAATATAACGGTGCCACGGTAATCGTAGTGGATTCATCAGATCACTTGTAGAGGGAGTGTCAGCCAGGTGGTATGTTTGAAAGCTCTTAAAAGGGAGCGTGTGGACAGGACCAGAGGTATGGGAGAACAGGGAGGAAAGCAGAGGGCAAAAATGTCAAGGAATAGGAGAAAGAGAAGACAGATACTAGTGGTACTATAAAGAAAGAGAGTGGAGCTCATGCTAGATTGGAGGATTAATTATGACCTGCAAGCCAGGAAGGACTGCTGTTCCGTATCTACTTCCATCCCTCAAACCAGGTACCAGTAGGAATGAGGATTTTAAGGCCCCCAACCTTATCCTTGTTGATTAAAACTTCTTTTCATATTTTCATTTTAAGGGTATGTTAAGCAGTGCAATGTAGCTGATATTCCTAGATGTTTTAGGTAAGAGCAAAGGTAAATCAAACAAAATAAGCCACAAACATTACTCACACCCCAGTGAGGGACAGAGCGGGCAGTGGGTTTACACAATTCTTACTGTGCAAAATAAGAGTCTGGATGATTTATGCTGTAACATCAGCTGCAATATTCTGGGTCAGCCCAATTTATGAAGCACATTATGTGTTCTATACCCAGAATGACTGCTGACTCAAAACACTCAGTAAAGAAGCAGCTTAAAGAGCTGATATTTATTTTGTATTTAGACTCCTAGAGTGAATTCATTTTCAGAACTCTATGACACTTCCTCAGTTACAGTTCACATTTTCACCTTTTAATATGTATATTATAGGTATACATATTAATACTTATTATGTATATTATGTATATTATTAATACATATTAATACTTATTATGTATATCATGTATACTTATTAATACATATTAATAGGTAACATATAATATACATTTAAAATGTATATTATAGGTAAAGAATAAATTAGGGCTGGTATGCACGAAAAGGGAGGAACCACTAACAAATTAACTTATTGGGGTCTTAATTATGTCTCTCATAAGGGATACACATCTCTTGGCTTAAACAAGAACTTGAGCCTCCCTTAGGCTGTTCACCACATGAAAATAGGGACTGAAAATGCCTGGAATGCCCTTCTCTCCTTCGGTGCCCTGACAGTGTTCCTTCTCCTACACTCAAGTCTTACCCCTCCTGAGAAGCCTTCCCTGGCCTGCCCAGGGGCCTCCTTTCTAATTTCCTAGTCCTTTATAGATAATTCCATCTCAGAGCTTCTCAAATTGTACTACATCCATGTATCTCTCCTCCCCCACTAGGTGGTGGGCTCCTTGAGGGTAGGAGCCATGCTGGTATTTTTGTCCTTTCTTGCACTCAATAGAAGTTTATTTAGTGAATAAAAGTAAGTGGAGAATGACTATTCTTTGATTTGTGATTCCGCAAATGTCCAAGGTGCTTGTCTTTGCTTGAAGTTTGGCTTCATTGACAAACCTGAAAACTTTGCTCAACAGGTCTGGCCCACCCACTACCTTTGGCTGTATGCTTATCTAAGAAAGCTACATACTTTGGTTTGTTACCGTGTCACCGACTAGAAATGTTGTGCTCCTGTGTCTCTCCAAGCAACTTCTCTGATTTCTTCAAATGTGGTAGATCCTCTACAGCTCAGTCAATATGTGCTTGGAAATCTTGCTTTGGTCACTTATTTGGGAGACACTAAAACAAATATGGCATCCTCTTGATACTCCAGGGGCTTATAAATGGTTTTGGGAAGACAGAAAATTTACGTGTAAAAATATAAGGTCCAAATGATGGTAATAATATTATGAAAAATAATTTTAGGTTTAACTACTACCTTAAAATTTCAAAAAACATTCATATACATCATCTCATTCAATACTCACTATCCCTTACAAGATACTAGGTCTACCTAAAGTAGGTGTGATTCATAAAGGAAGCATGAAATTCATTGGCTGAATATGTTGCGTTTCATTGCTATTTTACAAAAGGAGAAACTGAGGCTCACAGAGATGATCTAGACCGCACAGCTCATTGGAAAGGTAGAGACAGGACTGGAAGCAAGGACTGCAGGCTTCAGTTTAGTCCTCTTTTCACTTTGCCACTATCCTGAGAATGCATCAGGACCTCAATGGTAGTGAATTTGTCTGATGTGTCTTCTTATGCTTCTGTGTCCACTCTCACAAGAAAGCCCTCCTCTCCAAATCCTTCACTGACAGTTATCTTAGAAACCTGAAGATCACCACTGCTTTATCACCAAAAGGGCAGACCAGCATTTGAAATTAAGTGTCTTCCTCTCACTCTTTCATGCTAAAACTCTCTGGACTCTGTCAACATATAGTCAAAAAAGAGACTAGGCAGGGGATTTTAGATATTGTTTTTGTGTGTGTATTTAAGTATGTTCTCTAATATTTTGGTTATTTTATATATAACTTTTTCTAAGGAACAAATATTAGCCTGAGTATCAAGAGTACAGAATTTTAAATTACTAATTGTCCCAACTACTACATCATCATCACCATTGTCACCATACCATCACCCTCCTCCTTCTCCTCTTGTCTAACATGCTTCATATTCTTTGAGCACTTAACTACATGCCAAGCACATGCAGTTCTGTTTTTCCCTTCATTTAATCCTTATAACAATCGTACCAGGTTGGTATTTCTGTTCCATTTTATGGTTGAGAAAACTGAACCCTGGTGAGATTAAGTAATTTTCCTAAGGTCAGGCAGCAGGACAGTTATTTGGTAAGTAAAACTCTGGTTTACTGTCCTATGAGTAGCAATAAAAAGCAACATAGACCAACTTCAAGCATAAAAGATGCAAAGCACATTAAAGATAGCTGTAACCTCTTCAAGGGCAGAGACTTACAGATCCTCCTATTATATGCTTTCCAAACACCCTGTACTGTTTTTTGCACAGGACTTATCACAGCTTATAATTATGTACTTATTTTTGTGATCATTTGTTTAATGTCCTTCTTCCTGCTATGCTGTCCCTTCAATGAGGAGAACTGCTTCTGTTCTAAAAGCTTACTTCTGTTTGCCCAGTGCTTAGCAGAGTGCCTCATCCATGGTAGGTACTCTATAAATAGCTGTTGAATAGATGAATCTCCTCTGGCCTCTGTGTCTAAGTGGCTTCATTGAGGATTTCTTTGGTACTCTTAATTAATATTTTAGGACTCAATGTAAACATCTATGGAGCTCATTTCTAGCAGAAGAAAAAAGTGTACTGGACCCTGACCTGGCCTCATGTCTTAATCTTTATGCTTAGCAACAGGGTAATTTTAGGTGGTGACCCCAAAGAACTTAACTACTATACTTCAGCTATAGACACACTTTTGAAGAGAACTAGTCATTTTCATAGCAGCTGTCTTTCAATTGCATGTTCGGTATATCTGAAGCAGATGAACTTTCATAAGGTACAGACACTAATATGAATTTTTAACAGCATAAATTGCACTTTTCTAAGGAGTAGCCTCTACACTTTGAAAATTATGTTTTAAAGGTCAAAAATAAAAAAAATTGTCCTTGCTTTTCCCTACATTATTGGAGTTTTCAGAGAAGCCATTTCTCTCTATGGTCCAACAGCTTAACCAAAAACTCAATTCTTTGAACATTATTTCCACCCAAAGAAATTTTACAAAAAAAGGAGGAGGAGGCAAAGAAGAAAGAAAAGCTTTTTGTAGGCTGAAGAACTAATAAATATTATGTCAGCCTAGCCAGTAGGCTAGTGTTTTAAGAAGGATAAAATGTGTCTATATTATCTTATCCCTCTTAATCTTCTGCCACAGTGGGGAAATTCTGGGGCAGTTATTGATAAAGAACAAGTCCAAGGTCATTGCATGATGAAAGGTCAGAGCTTGAATTTGACTCCGGGTTTGAACACAGAGTCCAGGTTTTTTCCTCTGTATCCATGGTTCTCATGTTTTAGCAGTCACAAAAATTCCCTGAAGGGCCTTTTAAGTCACAAAACTCTGAGTATCACCCTCAGAGTTTCTGACTCAGTATATGACTAGGATGAGCCCAATCATTTGCATTTTTAAAAAGTCCCTAGTTTTGCTAGTCCAAGGACCACTTTTTAAAAACCATCACTTTACACAGTGCAGATGTGGCACCCTTTCTGTGAAATAACACAAAATATGACCAATTATTTTGGGATTCTAATGAAGAACTGGCAAATTCGTGATCAAGCTTTTTCGTCTATCAACCTTTATTATCTAACACCTTTCCCTGTGTTTAGATATGTGTTTAGAGATTCAAAGATGTGGTCTGCAACAGTTTGAAGTTTTACAGTGAAGTACCTCGCTAGGTCTGATGATATTAGGATTGTATCACTCACATACATCAACTCACTTGATCCTTCTAACAACTCTATGACTTAGGCAAGGCAGGTAATGGTATCTTCATTTTATAGATGGGAAATCTAAGACCTAGAGACCTTAAGTGAAAATACAGCTTACATCTCTAATAAATAATAGAGATAAATTCAAAATTTTCTCATTTTATCACAAGTCCAGGGCTTTTTCCACTAGTGGCACTGCCTTCTCATTTGAATCATTTTAAGATTAGTCTTTCACTTAAAAAAAAAAACTTGGCAATATAAGTCACAGAACTTGTTATATATTTTATGTGTCTTAGCATAAGCTTTATATAACAGAAAAGGAGAAATTCCTTCCCACCGCAACTATTTTTTTCCAGAGCATGCAATGCTGCAAAACAATGTTCTCAGTCTGGTTTTTTTAGACATCTACTATTTCTCAAATTCATTTTCCAGAAGATATCCTCTGTTGGTAGGAGTAGATTGTTCAATTGATTGCTAATAGGACATGGAAATCATTGTTAGTAGGTTAACATTTAAAACTCAGTTCATTTGGGAGTCACCCAAAAACTGCTACAGTAATAACACAGCTATTTGTGGCATGTGGGCAAGGTATCTTTTGGTTATCAGTCTGTATTCCAGGACACCACATGTATAACCTACCTCAAAGGTTTGTACAGAAGACCAAATAAAATGAGGTGCTGGCAATGCTATGAAGTCTTTAAACCTCTTCCACGTTCTGTAGCAGCAGATCAGTTGCCTAGTCCTGTTCATTTTACCACCATAATATCTTTTGCATCCTTTCCATTCCCACTACCATCACCCTCATTCAAGCCTTTATTGACTCCAGCCTAGTCTTTTTTGTGCCAGACTCCCAACCGTTCTCATTCCCACCAATCTCCATCCTTTCCAATTCCCCTTACACTTTGCTGTGTGATTAATCTCCCTGAAAACAGATATGATCATGCACTTGTCAGCTTGGAATCCTTCAATGACTCCTGTTTACTTACATAATAAAATTTAAATAGCTGGATATTCAAACCTTTCCACCCTCATTTCTGCTTTTCGATCTATTTCTCACTCATGTAATTCAGGTGTTTGTCTTATACTCCAGCCAGAATTATTGGCTTGCCATTCCCCATATTTCATCACCTGTGCTTTCATATCTCCCTAACCTTCCCAATGTTGGCCTTCTGTCGAAAATGTCCTTGATGACTCACAGTTCCCATTCCTATATGCCTTAATCCTATTCCTTCTTCAAAGCTCAGGTCCAAAGGCACCTCTTCCATTAATACTTCTTCAATGTTCTCAGAGGAAGTAATCTTACTCTTCTGAATTTTTTTTGTATTATTTATGCATCCCTTTTATTTTTTCCATCTCCCTGACTTTTGCCTCACTCCAATCCTCCAAATACAAAATTTTATCATACTTTCCTGGGTTTATAAGCTTTATTGATTTTCCATCGCTCTGAGGCAGAAGAGCAAAATCCTTGATGTGGTTTATAGCATTCTACACAGTGTGGTCTTTGTATACTGTTCTAGTCTAACTTTCCGCTTGCTGCTCTCATCCACGCTGGCCTTCTTTTAATCTTTTAATGAGACATGCCCTTCCTGTCTCGGGGCCTCCAAACATGCTGTTCCCTCTACTTAGACTTCTCCTCCCCAACTCCACCGCTCCTTACCTAGTTCATTTTTGTTCAGTCTTTAGAGTTCAACTCAAATATCACCTCTCTGAAGAAGCTTCTCTTACTACCTAGGCAAAGCAAGCACCCCACATGTAATTTTTCATTGTAGTACATACCACAAACATTTAGTGTTTGCGCCCTCAGCTAGTATGTAATTTCTATAAGGTCAGGGACTTGGGTTTGTCTTACTTCCTACTGGATCCACATTGCCTAACACAGTGCCTGGATACACAGATATTGGGCAAATATTTGTTACCTGACTTAAACATAAATAGGTAGAACACAAATTAGATATATCTGTTAAATTACTGAAAGTGTGGTTTTGCCTGATTTCCTCTCTCTCTTACCAGGCTGTAAACTCCTTGATTTAGTTCTGTACTCCCAACAACCCAACCCTTTATAGCTAGTAAATGCAAAGGAAATACATGTTGAACAAGAGAATAAGTGAATGAAGGGAAAAAATGGACAAATGAACAGACAGATGAAAAATAAAGTAGTAACCTAACTCTTCACAAAATTTTCAAATTCTCACACCTTTTAGAATCTTTTAACATTTCTAGATATGAAAAATAACCAAGCCATTCACATTTTACAGGCCAAATGGCTTGGTATTTACTGAGAGCTGATGTTTATTGAGGGAAAAAGGAAAAAAGAAAGGAAACAGAAACACTATTATACTATGGAAAAGAGGCAGTATTGATATATGATGCCCAAATTCAGAGGACCCTTTATTCTTGTAACAATGCCTGATGTGTGTGTGTGTGGTGGGGGGGATTCACAAATAGGGACAGCAAAGGACAAAATGGATGAGAATAGTCCTTGGAAGAAGGAAACAATTGTTTCAGTATGTTTCAGTTACAAAAGGAAATCTAATGATTTATCTGTTTTATGTTGGTAAGTTTCCATTTATTGACATCAGGAATGACCTGTAGCTGCAGTGTCTCTTCACCAGCCAGGCCATGACACCTTCATCCTTATTTCCTCTCCTGCATGTCAATCAGCCCCTGGGAGACCAGGCGCCACACACCCGCAGACCCTTCACTTCCTATTTGCTCTGTTTGACGTGCTCGGTGTGCCACCTTGGGCCAGTCACTTCTGCCTTCTGTAAAATAAAGTGTCTAGTCTGGTCTCTAGTGTTCCTCTAATGTCAAACATCCTACGGCTGTATGTCTTTCCGTGCTATAAGTTTTGGTCCATGGCTGCTGGTGCCTTGACTTCATTCAATGTTTACTGTCTACTATATGCCAGGGAGTGTTCTAAGTGCTAGGGATATAGGGTAAAACAGTGATCTTCAATGACAAAAGCTTTGCCCTCAGAGAGCTACCTTCTAATGGGAGGAGATACAAAACAAACAAGATAAATAAAATATGTGGTATGATAGGTACTACAAAGTACTAAGGAGAAAAAAAGTCAGAAAGGGAGACTGGGAATGTGGTGAGGATGTATTGAACAAGTAGCCAGAGAAGGTTTCACTAGGAGAGCGACATTTAAGGAAAGACTCAATCCTGTTTCCTAGCTGTTTGCTCCCGGCTCCTAGCAATTGCTTAGCTTAGTTGCAGCTTTGTGGGCTCCTTGCTTCTTTCCTTTAAATCTGATGTTTTTGTTCATTTTCACTGCTACAGTCATGGTTCCATCCCTGTTGTCTCTTGCCAGGACCGTAAGTAATGGCCTCCTTCTTGGTCTCACTGCTACCACCTTCTCCATACTCCATCTTGTTCTCTTTTCTGCTAAGAATGTTATCTTCCTTGTCATCAACTCTAGTACACTTTTGGAAAATTCCCCAACTACTTCCCTCATTGATCTCTAAGAACACCCCGCCACCCACCTGCTATCACCACACTTAGCCCCTTATATCCTCTGAACATGTCCATTCCATGCCCACACACAAAGCCAGTTCCCTCTGCCCATTCCCCACCTTTCTACCTGGCAAACTGCCACCTGCCCTTCAAGGCTCTGTTCAGAGTGCTTCCTCTGGGACATGGTCCTCACTTCCGCTGGATGGAATTGGCTTCTAACTCCTCAGTGCTCTCTGTACCTTGCACATATCTCTCTGCTGCATTTATCATGTATTTTGATTTTACATTTTCCTGTTCCTAGCTCTCTTTCCCGAGAGCATTCCTTACTCCTACATACTTTGCATTTAGTAAATTCTCAATGAAACTGACGAGGGCAGAGATACTGAGGGGAGAGGAGAGGGTAGGGAAGGGAAAGGAGACTGTCAGTCACTTGTAGAAGACGGGCAGCTAAAAGATAGGAGAAATCACTGCTTCCTAAAAGCTGTGGATTAGAAGAGACCTCACAGTATCCCAAATTCTAAAACTTGAGGCTTCAGCAGTAACCTTCCTTCTATTAATCTAGTCCTGCCCTTTTGTCCCAGTTCTTATAACTGGGCTTCTACAACTCAGTCCCCACCTGGTGGCCCAGTTCTGAGAATTCGCCTTCTGTCTTGCCTCTCTCTGCAATCTCCCTTTTGGAGACCTGCCTAATATGTCAGGCTGGCCAAGCCTGGAGCTCTGTCTTGCTCTTATCTCCCTCGCCTTTCTCCCTTTTTAATCTCTGCCCTGCCCATGAACCCAGGCAGGTGGCCAGGACCCTGCTAATCCCTGACAGACTTTCATGACTCTGACTCCTGAGCATTACATGCTCCTGGGTTCCCTCCTTTCCTCTCACTATCTGCCTGCTGTGGCCACAATCCCCCCTATCCCTCTTGCCATCTGACTATTTAGATGACCACCTGCTCTCTAAGACTATACCTTTCGGATTCTGTACCTTGCCTATTCAACTGGAGTGCTTCCCAAAAACCTCTGGGCCTAGGTCTGGTTACTTTTCCTTTTTTCCCTTCTGCTTTTAGATCTGGACCCACCCACGTTTGCCTTGCTTCTTTCTCTGCTCTCTAGGACCAGGAACACTTAATAGTGAAAGATGCTCTTGGGGGTATCAAGCCCACTTTAAGATATCTAACAGTATTGGAATATTGGAGAGCTATATTTAAAGCTCTAGTCCAACACTTCCATTTTACAGATGAGGACCCTGAAGCCCAAAAGGGGAAGTGACTTTCCCCAGGCTGCACAGATAGCCTGTGGCCGAACCACTGCTAAAGTCCAAGTTCCCGGTGTCACTGTCAAGAAGTGTCCTTTTCACTATACCCTTTCACCTTGGCACACCTGCTTTTCACAAATCAGAGTTCTGTGAAACAAGGATCACAGACTCACATGCAGGCACTAGGAAGAAGGTATTGATACTAACCCACAGCCGGCACCTTTTCAAACTAAATAGATCGAATTTGATTAATCTAATCTCCTTCAAGGACATACGAGTATATAAAGAACCAGGAAGAGACAGCAGCTTTCATTTATTCCAAAGAGAATAACATTTTTGAATTTCTCTTCTGGGTGTCAATAAGCTTAGAGAAGATGGTCTAGGGATCCAGAGCAATTAATTAAGAAAAGGAAAGAAATCAGAAAATGGTAAATAATGACTCATCGAGCGGGTCCTAAGTAGCATTCCACAGGAGACATTCCTGAGACCAAGGCCTTTAAAAACGATTTAATCTGTGGCCTAGAAGAAGACATGGAACCTATGCCAAATATATCTGTCTAATCAAATGATATGCAGCACATAATTAAGACGATTGACTAGCCCTTACTGGGGGTTCATTAACCGTGAGCTTTATCACAAGTTTAAAATCAAGTGGGGGAGATGGCTGTGCACACAAATAGGAATAAAGCAAGGCATGCAATGAGTGTGGTATAAACAAGAACGCAAAGGAGCTGTTGCAAAAGAAGTGACTTCTCCCACCAAGAAGGACTAGCAGGAATACCATGGAAGCAAGGGCTTCTAGGATCTCAGAGGTAGCCTGACCTAATGGGCCAAACTGAAGCCCTGAGAGCTACCCTGGATGCCACCTTTGTTTTAACTCCTATATCCAGGTCGTCATCAAGTCTGTCAATTTCAATACCTAAACTACCTTGCAGACCAGCTTTTTTCCTGTGCCGCTACCTTAGTTCAGGGCCTTGTCATTTCTCAGTAGGTGTCTGAAGTAAGGCCCTGGCTGATCTTAAGCCTACAGTCTCACCTTCTTTCAATTCATCCACACTGCTGACAGAATGATCTCACTGCTAATCTGATCACATCACTCTGGAGTTTAAAATCCTCCGATGACTCACCCTCTGCAAGGCCTTCCCTCATCTGGCCCCTTTCTGCTCAGGTCCTTCTATTCCTTTCCTTGCACATTATGTTCCAGTAATATTGAATTCCCCGCACTCCCCCTAAAAAACGCATTTTGCTCTTTGTATCTCCATGATTCTTCCCTGGGTCCTCCTCCAAAGTGCATGGTTAACAGACGAGCCATTTGGCAATCGGGAGGAATCACATTCACTGCAGGACTTAGAAGGGCCCTCTATGCCAGTGGTTCTGTCTCCTCCACAGAATTTTCCTGGCAACATCACTCCGTCCTAATCAGTATCAAGTGTAGAATCTCAACCTTGTTTGTGGCTCTTTGGTTGAAACCTTTACATCAAGTAAGAGTGAAACTGTTGGCAGGGAAATCATGAGGGCCAGTTACAGGGAAATGAACAGGATGATTAAAAGGAAAATACCAGTTCTTAAGTACACACAATGTGCTTCACGCATTACACATTCTATTTGCTACGTGTACCACATTTAATCCTTATAACAAATTGGCAATCTTTGTTCCTTTAAAGATAAGGAAAATAAGGCTTATACAAACTGATCGCTTCTTCAATGTCACTTAGTGAGGAAGGGGTAAGGATCACTTAGTAAAGATTCCAACACTAATCTCTTATTTTTCTACCTTCTTATCAGGGCCACAGCATGGTAACCGTGCCCCCAAATTGCTTTCTGAACCATTCGAAGCAAACATGTTGAACTTAGTTTTAGTGCAATCAACTTTTTTCCCTGGTTCTCTGAAAATGTGCCTATTGCAGATGTGTTACACCTTCTCCCTCCCCCCACCAGGAAGTCCGGAGGCAATGACAGAGCACAGCCCATACGAGCAGGTCCCAGTTTTTCCTTTCTGGACAAGATAATTAGAATTGTGACTTTATAGAACTTAAAGTAACTTGAGAGGCTATTTAATGAAATGCTATCTTTTTATAGAACAGAAAAATGGGACCACAAAAATCATACAGTACATGAGCAGCAGAGACCGGACTGGAAACTCCCAGGCGAGACTAGCTCACTTCCTGAGCACGATGGCTGAGCACTCTCCCGTGTTGCTTCTGTTAATCCTTACAAAATACCTGGAGAGTAGGTATTGTTACCTCTATCTCACAAATGGAGGTTAAGTGACTCAACCCAAGTCACACAGCTGGTTACAGGTGGTGCATCAGGGATTCAAACCCAGGTCTACACCAGGGAGCTTCTGGCTTCAACCCCCCACTCCTCATGAACATTTCAAGTTCCATTGTCAAATATCCATGGACCAAAAGGAAGGGTTTTTGCCAGAGGCTGTGACTGAAGTTGCTCAGTCAATTCAGATGGACCCTTTGGCAGCTCACTCTAAACAAGACAGAACACCAAACAATGACTCCACTGTATGAACCATCATTTCTTTTAAACACTTAAACTTTAAGGATTTTTTTAAGACCTTACGTATATCATAGTAAAGTTCTTAGAATACTGAACTTATTTTACTTATAGAAAGCCATTTTCTTATCTTTGTACTTAAAAATAGTGAGTACTGACTTCTAAGAGTAAAATCAAGTAAACACACACCCTTGCTCCATACACCTATGAAAACTAGAGCGATGCAGTAAAAAAGGCAGAAAACACAGCTCTTTAATAATCAAGGGTAGAATCATACCATGTAGAAAAATAAAATATTAGCAGACCTCTGAAGGTGGAAACAAGACCCTATTAAAAACCGCCAACTTTTATTTCTATCATTTAGAAAACTCCAAGGGCAAACACAAAAACCTGAAACGCTGATTCTAAAAGTCCTTGACGAAATACCCATTTAGAAATTAATATTTATCACGTTTTCAGTGTTCCTGACACAACCGCTCCTTATATGCTGATGTTTATGAATACAAATTTGCTGGCTCTGTGGACATATATTACCTTTTCAGAAAATAACAAGGGAGGCAGATGCCTTCTTATGATTGCTAGAGCTAGAAATCTACCAAGAATGGACAGCAACATTTATGACAAATAAAACTGAAATCAATGGACCACGGAGATCTTAGTCATACACTGATTCAATTGATTATAATGAGAAAATAGACAATGACTCTCTCACCATTTAAGACAATTTAGAAAACACCGGTGATGTGATTTCTGTCTTATTCTCTCTCAGATTAATGTGGAAGAAATAAATAAAAGGTGGATGGATGGTGGAGTTAGGGTTGGCGAGGGGTTCAGAGAGCATAAGATCACATCCAATGGCTCTGAACTAAATGTCCACAGTATCACAAAGCATTTAGTATCATATTTCAAATATCATTATTATGCTACAATTGTTCCTTAATACCTCCTTTATATAAGTTTAAAAGCCCCAGTAAATAACAATGAACAAACCGTAGACCAGTTTCAGTTCTTGCTACAGATTTTGGAGACATTTCTGGACTTCTTTTTCTGGCTGAGTCATTCTTTTGTGCAACATAACCTGAAAATGTCAGATGCTGTGCACTTGAACCTATAATCTAATAAGACAGACAAATAGAATTTCCACAGCACTGACATAAAGTTTAGATGTAAGTGTCATAATGGGGAAGTGTGTGAATTCCTGCTTCTGCATCTGTAATCTCTAGCACCCTATAGCTGTGCTTAGCTAAAGTCTGTCCCATAACACATGGTTATAATATGTATGGTTGTGATGGTGATGGTACTAGTGACGATGATAATGATGATATGACCATTAATTGAGACCTTAGATACATGAGACACTGCACAGGGAGTTAAATGTCCATTGAACTCAGAATAACCCAGAGAAGCAATTATGATTAATCTTCTTTTTAAATGAAGCAACCTAGGCTGCTGAAGTTAAGAGAATTGCCCAAGGTAGCACAGCTACTAACTGACACAAAGTTAGGGAAAAAAACAGATCCCAGCTCAATAGGAACATAAAACAAAGAGTGTTTTATACTGTCTTCGGCCCCATGTGATGGAGCTAGGCACCAGCCATCCTTCCAAACTGACTGCTCTGAGTTTGCTCTGTTGCCAGCTGAAGCACCTGCCCCAGGAAAGGCCCCATGATTTTAAGCTTTAGTTTTCCAACCATTCTCCAACACCCTGGTTCCCAGGACTTACTCTAGTGGCCTCTGTTCTAAGGACTGGAGTTCTATGCCAGAAGCACAGCCCAGCATGTGAGGTCTACAGAAGATCCCCAAGATAATAACTTCTGGAACTCACACTCTATGATTCTTCCTAGTCTAGGCTCTTTGAAGACTAGAAACAAGTCTTTTAATCTCCACTAACTGACAGTGCCTGACACTGAATCATGATGAACGAATGCCCTTATCAGGCTCAGAGGTCGCTGCCTCATTAACTGGATCTACTTCCTGCTGTCTGATGCCTCAGCCCTGGGTCCACTCTTCCATGCAAGGCCTTTAGGCCTGACTCAGTCCTCTGTCTCTGCTTACCTGTAACCATCACGCCACTGCCTGGGTCTGCAGATATGAAAGGAGTACGGCAGAGAGCGTGGACTAAATGGAACTACTAGGTCCACAGTGATACTTGACTTGGGTCTTAAGGAATAGTTAAGAGCCTTCTAGAAGAAAAAGAGACGTAAGCAAAGGCAGAAGAGTTCTAAGTACAGACAGTATATTTGAAGAATGTCACCAGCCCAAAGGGACTAAAACAAAGAGGTAGAACAGTTTTGTGGTAGTAGAAGGATAGACAGCAAAGAGTTCCAGAAATGTAATGCGCCCTCACTATTGCACTCATCCCCAAGACACATGAAGCATTCAGAGGATTATGTGATTACACGGTCAAGTGCAATCCACTGTTCTCAGATTGCCTGTTGTGTTTTGCAGAGCCTCCACACTTGGTAAACTCCATGCAGGGGTCAGTCACAGGTTTTCATGACATAATACCTGCTGACATCAGCTATCAAATGAGGCATTACTTGAAAATCAGGAAGGAATATGATTGTCCCTGATGAGGGCATCTCAGTGAAACTTTCCTCTGCACTTATCCATCGTTCTCCCTGACAGATATGGTAATGCAGAAGGTTTTTATCCTTCAGAATAATCATCAACTCAGATATTATGACCCCTCCAGGAGGAAACTAGCTGAGAGTTTGCTGGGAACCTTCAATTCCATTCAATGGTATAAAACGTCTATTATGTGCGAGTGTTCTTTATCATGGTATCAACACTAAGTTCAAAGCAAACCCCAGCCAGTTCTAAGAGAACACCTATGTCCTACACATGCAGGAAACAACCATCACATGCCATCGCTATTATGTTTTGTTTTTCCTTTTTTTTTTTTTTAACTTCTAAGAGAGATCATGCTCTGATAGATTACCTATCTCTGTGCCTCTGTTTCCTCATCTGTAACACAGAATAACAATACTTACCTTATAGGACTATGGTGAGGATTAAACAGGTGGGTATATCTAAAGTGCTTCACACAGGATCTGGCAAAAGTTTACTCATTACTTTATTGGGATCATCGTCATTAATAAAGTATTCAGTACAGTCCGTTTTAACTACTTGTTCATCACAGCTGACAAAAATCCAAAAGGCAGGTAGGCGAATCGGAAATGTCTACTTTTACCGTTGTCGCACACCACAAAAGGAAATGGCTTATTCCCTACTTTATCCACTATAGGGTTTTGATGCACAAATTGAGGCACAAACTTGGACTAACTTATTGATATCTATGATAAAATCCATTTTATTTGATTATGGGGAAATGGATCAGCGTTATATGTGGGTTAAAATGTTGGCTCCTTAGATTTTATCTGAAAAGCTCAAGTGAGTGGCCTTTGACCCCTCTGCTTAAAGGACGTATCCAAATGCAGTATATAATCAAGACTGACCTCTCCAGTGACACTTGGAGAAAATGAAACAGGAATAAAAACGGCGCTTAAGACTATGAAACTATTTATATATAATCTCCC
Source organism: Pseudorca crassidens (assembly GCF_039906515.1). Lineage (NCBI taxonomy): Eukaryota > Metazoa > Chordata > Mammalia > Artiodactyla > Delphinidae > Pseudorca > Pseudorca crassidens. The sequence goes on from NC_090304.1 coordinate 62,356,624, forward strand.
TAACTCAGGATGCTGCTTGAGGGTAGCTTCTTGCCACTTCCAAGTTTTAATGCCTTAATTATGGAGCAATGTTTAATTATGTATTTTATTATGCATAACAAATATAAATGCCATACCTGATTTTTCAAAATTGTATTAAAACTATGTATCATTTATCCTTGAAAATGAAAGGCCTTTTTCAGGATGGATAAAGCTGTTTGGGGAATAGAGTATGGGTGGAATTAATGGTCTCCACATTAATCATTTATTTTATGAAAAATGTGAAGGTCATTCTCCACTTTAAGATACCTCTGAATTCCTTTTGCAAGGTCTGGTAGCTGAATTTCAATATGCAAAGCGGAGGATTATACACTGCGCACTACTATTCCCCTAAGGGCATACAGCTTTTATTTAATAAAGACGTTATGCCAAGAAGATTTACTGTAGCATTGTCGCATACAAAAACCTGTCTTGGAAGGTTGATTAGTGTTAGTAAGGACAGATGGCTTGTCTCTTTGGGTAGAAGTATGGATGTCATTGCACGTGCCTGTGAATATTTCCAGAGTCAGAGGCTAAGGCTCACGATGTCAAATCTATAGATGACATTTGCTGAGTACCTTCTGGGAGCCAGGTATTGCGTTAAAACATTTTATTATATTTCATATACTGTTATGAACATGAATCAAGTACAAGACACCGTGTAAAAGTTCAGCGTCCATTTTAGATAATCTTTATATTATGTTCTCCCATTTTATAGATGAAGACAATAAAGCATCTTGCTGAAAATCATGCGACTAGAAATGACCGCCAAACTCCCAAGGCCAAGTTCTCTCATTATCATTGATGCATGTTATCACGAGGGAAAATCAGGATCCATGAACTCAAGGTGGGGTTTTGGAGCAGATGAGACCAGGGCCCATGAGTCACAGGGCCTGTTTCTGGACCTTCGGGTTTGACTCACTCTGATGGTTGTGACACAGTGTCCTGCCCACAGTAAGGGCTGGATGATTAGTTACTGAATGAATGAATGGATGAAGGATATTGGTGTGGTTTTGTCTTAATACTGAATTTAAAGTTTCTGATTGTAAATATTCTAGTTGGATTTCTTAATTCTCACTTACTGACTGTGTGATCTTGATACAGTTGTTTCATCTGATCCTCAGTTTTCCTGCCTATAAAACAGGGATAAATATATCTGCCCCACAGAATTAATGTAAGAATTAAATGAGATAAAATATAAACAGTATCTAGCATCATGCCTGGTTCATGGCAAGTGCTTAATACATGCTAGTGTTCCTGCCTTTTTCCCATGAACTGAAGTCTATCAGTTCCCCAAACTCTCACAGCCTTCTCCTTACCATAGATGGTCCATCGTCACCATTTCCCCCCTTCTCCAGGACAATAATTTATTTGCCTTCCAAGACACTTTGAAAATCCAGACTCTGTATTACTTTCTTTGAGTATAAAGCCATTCACTAGGGTGCCATACACAAGCCTCAGTTCCAGTCATGCCCATTTTCTCTCCAACTTTGTCTTTCCAGGTCTTCCTTAAGATAGTCTTACAGATATTCCTCACCTTTTCACCTCTCACTGGGACCCTCTGCCTTCTTCAAAACAGTGCCAGAATTCATAAAGTCATGACGTGGTTTTTTCTTACCTTATCTGTCAATATATCATTTGCCAGGTTTTAAGCAGCATTAGAAATCCACCTCCTCCAGGAAGTTTTCCTAGATTAAACTCATAAAATTGAATTTCTTTTTGCACCCTGTATCATTTGGGAATGGACTTCCTATTTTCCTAGCCCTCACTCCACTTGTACTTTTAGGGTATCACTCAACCCTGATTTAGACCTTTAGTTTACACAAAATATAAATTCTTTATTGTCCATTAATATGTTGGGTTATGTCCAAGTTTCTTATAACTATATCGTAAGATAATGCGAATGTGTTCTTTTGACTATAAGCCCTTAGAATGTATCAATTTGTTCATGCTTCAAACACTTTATAAACAGTTTGCATTATAGCACTACCATATTGTAGTACAATTCCTTATTTACCTGTTGGACTCTTATTCATCTTTGTGTTACCAGTGTATTCCATAAGCCCTAGCAGATCATAAGGCTCAAAAAGACCCTGAATAAAATGTCTGCCACCTTCTAGTCTACTTCTATGAAGACATAGGGGTTTACAATTCTTTTAGCTTAAGTGACAAAGGAAAAAGAGAAAAAGAAAAAACAGCAATACTGGTTAAGAATTATAGCTGGGTGCTATACTAAGGGCTTTATAGACATCATTTAACTTAGTCTCTATAACAAGCACATGAAGGAGGTATCATTATTTTTAAAGATGAGGGAATTGTGGCTCAGAGACATTAAATAAATTTCTCAAACTTAAGCAATAAACAAAAGCCTAGGTTTGAAACCTTGGTACAGCCTGTGTTTTTAACCATTATTAAACTATGTATTGTTTTGTCTAAGTGGTTTCTGAATTCATTATACCATGTCTTCCTTCTATTCATGGAATTAGATTCTAGCTACTTATTACATGTGCAAGGCTTTCACCAATCTGGCCCAACCCTTCCTCCCAGATGCAACTCTCAGTACCCTCTCTGATACTGAGCTCTCCAGCCAGAATAAATATACTCAGTTTCCTTAAAATGCTCCTGTCTCTCTGCTCTGTTTTCTCACCCTGGAATGCTGGCCTACCTTCCTCTGCCTATTAAAGTCCCCCTTGTTCTTTATGATCACTTTGTTTTCAATATTCTCCGCAAAGTATAGTCTATGCCTGGCTGGTATTCTTTGTTTCTTCTTTGGTGTGTCCAAGCTCTTGGTTTTTAACTGGAGATACAAACTGCTTTGTGGTTGATTAGTGGCATGCCTACCTCTGACATTAAAATGTAAACTCCTTGAAGGCAAAAATTCTGTCTTATCAGTCTTGGTACAGTCACGGTGCCTTACACATTCCCTAGTAAACACGTACTCACAGTTTTGTGAATGCATGATAAAGTAAAAAAAAAAAAGGGGGGGAGGAGGGGAGAAGAGGGAAAAGAGAGAGAGCAGGAAAAGTGGCCGGGAGTCAGAGGCAGAGAGAGGGAGAGATTACTTAATTGGTGGCTCATATAAGATCCCTAGTGCTTAATTAACTCAAACCTGCTCTTATTTTGAAATTAAAATGCATTTAAAGTTCTATATATGCTTTCTAAACACTCATTGCATTTAATATCTGGTCAATATCTATCCCTATACCTGGGAGAAATTTACACTAACTAATGTAATAATACTTTATCTTAGTAAATATTTATGAGCTGTAATATTAGGCAATCACGTCAAGTGCTTGCAGAAGTACAGTATGTTTATTCTGGACATTATTTGGAGCACCCTGAATATACTGTCTCATATACAAGACAACCCTCAAAAACCCTTCCATTAGAAGCCCAATAATTGAGAGACACAAATATTTGTATGCTCTACTCCACTATGGACACACACGTGCACACAGAAGGAAGGAGGAAGGAAAAACTCCTCCAAATTACACAATCAATTCTCTCTTCAAAACATCCCACTACAACACTCTCTACTCCACACTAGTGCAGGTTTGTAGAGAAGGCTCTGAGCCCCTGTTAGTGAGAACAAGTCTCAATGTGAGGTAATCCCATTATACTCATTGCAATTACAGGCCTGTGTCCTGAGCCTCCTGCTGACAGAAGGCTACCTCATCTCATTCCTAATTAAGAGCATAAAATTTTTCCCCAGCCACCTTATTACACACAGTGTGCTTGTATCTTTCAGGCCACACCCTCACATTCTGGAAGAATCAACTGCCTCTTTGAAACCCGAGGTAACCACCCAGAGTTAAAGATGTCAATTGAAACCTTTTTCCTACAGTCAGCAGATGAAGCCCATTTCCCTAGAACAACAATGGGACTATGAGAAAAAGAAACCGTGGTTACAATAAAAGATCATTAGAGAGATCATGTTCAGATTAAAAACAAACACATGCACCAAATAAACAAAAATCTTATCTGACCAAGAGTCAAGGATCATACAAACCTTACTAAAGTATATGCTTACTTAAAAAATTGGAATAGTCACACAACATAAAGGCAGCCAGATTTGTTTCCCTTTGACCATAATACAGCTGAAAGCACAGGGAATGTGGACGGATCAGAATGCAAGTCTCTTCTGCAGCAGCGCCTTGCATCAGAGACCCATCTCCTTAGATAACCAGCCCTGTGACCGGGGACACATTTCTTCTCTGCAATCTGAATTGACTTCTTCATTTAACAACCACCACAAGAAAGGAATTTGAGTTAAGAAATTCCCAAGGTCAGTTTCCTGCATTAACATTCACTGAGAGCCCCGGTTTCTTTGATACCCTCTGACCTTGGTAGGCAACAGCTGGTGCACTTTATTTCCCCTAATACCCTCCAGCATTATCAAATGCCTCAGGCAAAGAAATGCTAGCCGAGCAAAATCTCAGCATGCAAAAATGTATCATAAGGGTACTTCTAATCGATGAGGCCCTGACAATTTCAGTCACAACCTCTGACAATTTCATTCACAACTTCTATTTCACTGCTGCAGTACAGGTCCTGGTTAGCCCCTTATCATTTTTATGGACGTGATCCTCAGAATAGGGTCTTGTTAAGAATGCAAATTCTTGTTCCTCATTCTAGACCTACTGAATCCAAAACTCTGAGAATAGAGCTCAGTAATCTGTGGTTTAACAAGACCTCCAGGTGATTCTGATGTCTGTTGGAGTTTGAGAATACTGCAACAGTCACCTGAAGTGTCACCTTGCCTCTACTTTTGCTCACCTCTAATATATTCTTCATACTGCCACTAGATCAGTTTTCCTAAAGTCTGAATCTGATTCCCTCCCTCTCTCCATCCCTCCTCTCCCTCTGTTCCCCACTACAGCTCCCCTCCCCACCCTGCCCCCCTCCTACCATCCTCATTTCTTAAAACCCTTCGGTGACACTGGTGATCCATCCCTCATCAAATAAAATACAAACTTCTTAGCAAGCCAAGCCATCTGGCCCCATTCGACCTTTCCAAAGTCTCTTCTTCCCACTCACCCATGTGTACTCTGAGCTCAGGCCACGATGAACCTCCTGCTGTTCCATGAAAAGGCTATGCTCTTTGAGGAATCTGTGCTTTGCTCAAGCTGTTTTCTCTGCTCAGAATGACTTCCCTCACCCCATCTGCTTGGCAAAATCCTTCTCATCCTGTTAGACTCTTCCTAAGCATCATTCCCCTCTCTGAGGTCTCTTCATTCATCTCCGCTCCTCCCTTTATGCCTCCAAATCAAGTTGATTCTACAGTATTTCTCTTATTGCACAATTTGATGAATAAATTTCAGCTGTCATGCTATATGGTAGTCTATTTACATAACTCTCTCCCTCACTTGCCTGAACCCTTCAGAGAACTTGGGGAGGATACTCTGGTAGTTTATTTCTATTTTATTTTTATATCCTTAACTGAGAATATATTAGGCATTTATTAAGAATTCCAATTACTATTTGAGTGAATAAATTGACTTTTGAACATCTACTATCGACAGCACTGCTATGCTAGTGAGTTGCCACTTTTAACTCTACTTTACAGATGGAAAAACTGAGCCTCAGAGACGTTAAATAACTTTGCCAGCTAGTAGTAAAAGGCAAAGCTGATTCAAGGGCAGGTCTTTCCGACTCTAAAGCTGTCGCTTCCTCAAACAAACCACAGTGTTTTCCCAAATAAACTAAAGATGGAGTGACGACGCACAGCCATATCTTCCTTGGCATGTTTTCACATTGTCCTTACATATAGTTCCCATTATATGAAATAAAGCCTTAGGTTATGACTGAGCTGATTCATGAAGACAAATATTGGATATGTAAAGCCAAATATTTATGGGCCTTAATTTCTTCATCTGCAAAAAGTCTTGTTATATATTACTAATATTATTATTAGCTATTAGTATTATAATAACTTCTAGGCATAATAATCTTGATTGTGAACTGGGTTCTTCATGTCTGATTATGCTGTTTCAGTAACTTAGCTCAATTCTGGGCACATTCATGATGCTCTTTAAAATTTATTTAATTGACTGTTTGCTATTGCAATTGTGTCAATTCTCATTAAAAATGTTTTGACTGAATAAGGGTATGAAGTTGACGAGAAAGTCTCTTTCCCCAATGAATATTTAATCCTGGTTTAGATTTGCCAATCAGAATTCATAAAGACAGTTGGAAACTGACTTTTTATCTTTACAACTAGTCACACATATTCTATTTTCCCTATTTTATCCTCGGTTGGTGCAGCTAAACCATCGCAACAGTTATTATCACTGTCATAGTTGTTTTACTTCAGACTCTCAAGTTAATAAATGCTAAGGAAGATTTTAATTAGCTGAAACCTAAATTGTTATTATTAATTTACTAGTTACATTACAATACCTTGTAAAACATTTATGCTGCAGTAAATGGAGCACCCATTTTCCAATGATCACGTGGCATAGCTAATTTACCACACAGCTAAATATTTAATTGCTAATCTTAGTAAAGCTAAAGGTACTCAGCTAAATTACATTACTTGTAACAAAATGCTTAGTATCATTACTTCAAACGTTATAAAATCTTATCAAAGAAATAATGGAAGTTCAAACATTTGTATTTCTGAAACATTCTTAGAATAGCCTTGACAGGTAAATGGAACTATTGTAAATTAATCAGTAGATTTTTAGGAAGGTCAAATAGGGAAAGTCTGAAATTTTTTACATTTAGACTATCAGGATGGGTAGAGAGTTTCTGTTTGGGATGATAGGAGTTCTGGAAATGGATAGTGGTGATAGTTGCACAACATTGTAAAGGTACTTAATGGCACAAATTGTAAACTTAAAAGTGGTTAAAATGGTAAATTTCATGTTATGTATATTTTGTCACAATAGACAAACAGACTATCAAAAATAGACTACACTCAAGTTGGAGTATCGTCTTCCACATCCACTACACAATGTATTCCTTGAGTACTGAATAGGCTGTATTCACCATCACACCCCAGCTTCCTGGCATATTGTAAGGCACATATCAGATGAATAAATTTATGGATTGTTAAAAATTTTTTCTGCCAAATACTCAAAGTTAATGTTCAGTTTCTTTAAAGAAAATAGTTCTATTTCAGAAAGACATGCTATTGCTCAATCAGCGATAAAATTGTATAAATTAGAAATAGGTAGGATACGGAAAAAGAGGCAACACATATTCTAGAACATAAAATGTTAATTAGAAATAAAAAGTAAGCTGTCTCCAGTATTTGAATGTTCTCATATCCATTGAGCAGCTCCTAAGAGCACAGAAACACATTGAAGTATCTATATCACTGAGCAACAAATAGTGATGACGGATGTTGATTCCTTTCCAAAAGCAGAGCTGGTGCTTTGGGAAGACAGAAGTTCATTATACTAATTAGAGGCCTTTGCCCTACATCCTCAGAGGATGTTCTCTTGGGTAGATATCAAGGCAGACACTCTTGGGTAGATGTTTTTCAAATTAATGACTCAACAACCAAATGGCAGTAATCCTAGCATCTCTGGTGAGATCAACTGCTTACATTAGGGCTGCAGATAAGAGTCACCTTCCAAAAGCTCAGTAAAGCTCAGGGTTGTTGTACTGGGGCAGTGCTTTGCTTGCCCATCTGTGCTGATGTTGTGGAGCACATGATTATGAAGCAGTTCAAAGTGGCTGTACTGCAAGTCAAAATCAGAGTCTGAACATGGGATGGAAGAATTGGCTACTCATTTGAAAGGTTCCACAGAACTGCACTCAACCCAAAATCTCTTTAAAAAAAAAAAGACCTCTCTCATAGTATGTATTTAAAAGCACCTAATTGCCTTTACATCACAAATATTTCCTCAGTCCCCATAACAACCCTATGAGAGAGGTCCTATTACTCTCACTTTATAGATGAGAAAACTGAAGCACAGAAAGTTTAAACAACTTGCTCAAAGTCCCACAGCTAGTAGCAATGCTGGGACTTGAACCCAGGAAGTCTGGATCCAGAAATTGTGTTCTTAAATACTCCACTCTTCTGTCCCAATATATCTTAAGATAAGTATTAAAAATAAGGAGAGTTTCTTTAAGATTTTTTTTTTCCCCTAGGATACTATGCATGTCCACATGTGCTACCTAAGAGCATAATCAGACCAGGTGTGTTTTATTCTAATCTTGGAAAACAGGGCTCTGTGAATGAGATATATGCCAGGTGGTTTACAATCAGGCACAGATAGATTTACAATCTAGGCACATTCTAGATCCCACAGCTCTAGAATGCTATGATTCAGCAAAAAACACCGAGGGTTTGACAAGGCAGAAGAAGTAAATGTGTTATTTATACTGCTAAAGCAGACCTAAGAGTTTGCTTTAATTGTATATATTTCATTTTTCCTAACCTATACCTGAACTTCCTCAGCATAGAGACCATGGCTTGATCATTTCTGCATCCTTCATAAATCCCAGCATAGTATCAGTAGTAGTAAGGTGCAAGTAAGTCTTTGTTCAATACCAAGAGACAAATAAGCATTGTGAATTGTTAATTGCCTTAAAAGGCCACAGATAACTCATTTACTTGAATTTTATTCTTCTGGGGCCAACCTGGGGTCAATCTGGAGACATGAAAGAACATGACTTTGAATCTGTTGAGGACAACCAGATAGGTGAATTTTAGGAAACCAGGAGAGAAAAAGCATCAATTAATCTGAAATGTATTTAAATTTGTTTTCTAAAAGGCATAGTGTAGTTCATAACTGCCAACAAGCACCGTTTCATTATGCTACATTTCATCCTGTTTTTCTCAAAATACTGGAGAAATGACGGACACTAAAAGAAATTCCTACTTGTGTATCACATACGCCATTTCCATAGAGCTCTTACAAATTCTAGAGATATGCAAGGGGAAAAATACAACTTTAATAAAATAATAGATCATATTTGAATTAAACATGATATTCAAAATGTTACACTTGGGGAGTTAACAGAATGTTGTATGCTGAGAGAGCAAGAGGCAAAAATGTCCTATAACATCCTGTACCCTCCATAAATTAAATCTGAGAACATTAAAAATGGTGATAACAATGAAAAGGATTACTTACGGAATGAAAATGGAAAACAAACAGATGAGTGAAGATATTTTCCTCTAAAAATCTCAAAACTGTGCATCCTAGAGCTGAGGTAATAAAGGTGGTTATTTCTAAGAACTAGATCCAAAGTGTCTCCATTCAATTCACAGCAGGAACATCTAAAGTAGCAATTAATGCAACCACTGGTGTGGAATTGTTTTCCAAATGCCTCCCTGTTGGATGACTTTTTTTTGTTTTTAATGGAAGCAGGGATCATGAGTCAAGATGAATTTGCATCAGTTATTTACTGAAAATATCACCATAGGTTATTAATACCACCATCCAATATTATGAATACAACCGATAATACTTTTGGTGAAATGGAAGGAACCTATCGGCGGCTGTTTATCTCGGATTGCAAGGGTAATGCTTGAAACTCCTTGAGATTTGATCATGGGAAATAAACGTAAGGGCACTCATGTCAATGGTGTGTGGAGTCACTAGGTCTCCTGTCAGAAGAAGGGATAGACTGGCATTCAGAAGATCTGAGTTCAAATCTCAAAAGTTTGGCTGACAACGATTTACACTGGGCAAGAAACTTCCCAAACCTCATGTTGCCTAGAGACTCAGTTTGCTCATCAGAAAGACAAGGGAAATAATGCAGCACCATGCTTAAGAATGCAGACTCAGATCCAGGGTGCTTGGGTTCATATCCTGGTTCCAGAACATGCTAATTTTGTGTCTCTGGGCACATTAATTGACCTTTCTGTGCCTCATCTGTAAAAATATGGATATAATAGTACTTAGCCCATAGGGTCATTGTGGGGGGTTAGGTGAGTTAGAACATGTAAAATTTTAGAAGAGTAACTTGCCCATAGTAAGGACTCATTAAGTGGTCATTAATGTGACAGTTATCATTTATGAAAGGAAGGTTCATTCAGGTTATGAAATTCAGTGTAACACTGCATGAAGCTCTTCCTCTCCCCTTTTCCCCCAAGACCTGAAATCAAGCTATAAAGGTGATGTGATGCAGTCACCAGCTGGGAAATGAACACCTTGAGTCATTCCATACATATCACTTCACTTCAAGTGAGAAATAATATGCCTTGATTGACATTCACCAAACAGAGAATGTGCTTTTTATAAGGTTGACCTAGTATTCATGTACTAAAAAGCAAATGAAAACCTAGAATTTCCTCATAGTCAGCATACTGACAATTTTTACTTAAAATGTTCTCAGTAAATTTTCCCCCTCTAATTAGCAGCAGAGATATAGTCTCCTCACTCTATAAAACCAGGATGGGAGGGCAAGTCCATTCTGAAACCTAAGGGAGTAGTAGAGTAAAAGGAATCATTAATGAAGAAGTTATCAAAAGCTGCTTTGCATCCTTTCTGGAACTATGCGGAGTGTTAAAATGAATGGAAGGAAGGAAAGGAGAGAGAGAGGGAGGGAAGGAGGGAGGAGAAAAGGGAAGGAGGAACAAAGGAAGGAAGGAAGGAAGCAGGGAAGGAAGCAAGGGAGGGAGGAGGGAGGGAAGGAAACATCAAGTGTTTCACAATGGACCAGATACTTTACATGCAGTTTTTAATTGAATCAGAAAACCATGCAAGGATGGTTATCACTATTTTTAATACATGAGAACACTAATAATTAAAAAGATGCATTCACTTGCTCAAGGTCGCCCAACCAGTGAGGTGTTGAGTCAAACTCAAACTTGAGTCTGTAGTCTTTCACTGCATCCCGTTGTTCGTGGATGTGCCAACAAGAGGATTCACAAAATGTATGAAGGAAAGGGGTCAATAAAGATGACAAAGACCCTATCCAAAGAGCTTAGAAAACAATGAAAATAAGTCCTAGGTCAGGATGGTGTTCACAGAAGAAGAAATATATTTTTCTTATTCTCTTATACCTTCCCGAGTACAACCCCCTCCAAATCTCCCACCTCCAACACAACGTCTCCTCTCCCATGGTACATCAGTTTCCACCCTTCCTGTGCTAGGGATTCACCAAACCTTCTCATGTGAAATAACATAGTTCGATAGTGCTACGGTCATGAACACCATGGACACTGACTTCCTAACCTGGACAGTGTCCCTTTCATCATACCTTGCTGTAAACTCTGGTGAAAAGTCAGAAGCCCTCCTCATAGCAGAAACGTTCTCCCATATTGAGGAATTGCGGAGTTGATGGTATGAAAAGCAAACCAATTCTGTTTATAAGTCAGAGTAACCTAGAGCAACAAGGAGGGGTGGAAGGGAAGGATAGTATTTGATGAGTTTTACTTTATTTTCATATTTTATCAAATTTGCTGGTTGAACAGTCAGCAAATATGATAAAATATGTTGCTTTCTTGGTTAGACCACAGAACATGAAGACAAGCACAGTGATCCTCTAAAAGCAGCTCATTCATGCCCTTTACCTTCCACATCGTCGCCTTTTTCCTACTATATTACTAATTTTAATAACCCTTCCTAGAAGATACTGACACTGCAGAGGCTGTGCGTTTATTAGAATTTACATGCTTTGGATTAAAAAGGACACTCAACTGGTTACATATTTCCCCCTAGCAGTGAGACCTTGACCCTGGGCACTAGAAAATCATTGAACATCACCATGTAAGGCCATCATGGCATCGTGGTATATTAGTCTGCTCAGGCTGCCATAACAAAATACCATAGACTGGGTGGCTTAAACAACAGAAGTACACTTCCTCCTCACAATTCTGGAGGATGGGACATTCAAGACCAAGGTCTGGCAGGGTTTGATTTCTGGTAAGAGAGCTCTTTCTGGCTTGTGGATGGCCAACTTTTTGCTATGTCCTCACATGGCAGAGAGAGAGAGAGAGAGAGAGGGAGGCGGGCTTTCCTCTTCTAAGGCCACTAATCCTATTAGATTATGACCTCACTATTATAATCTCATTTAACCTTAATTATCTCCTAAAAGCCTTTTCTCCACATCTCCACAATCACACTGGGGGTTAGGGCTCTAAAATATGAATGGGGAAGGCACAATTCAGTCCACAGCAAATGAGGTCAGGATTCTCTACATAACTAGAATTTTCAGATTAAGAAAGTACAAGAAATAAATATTTCATTATCAAACATAAATCTGTAATCTTTTGGCATGTGGAACAAAGCAGCTAGAAAATCTTACAGTTTGACATACCATTGTTGGTGGTTGAAGAGGACTCTGGTATTCTGCTGGTTTCACTCCAGTGTTTGTGGCATGGAGAGTGGGAAAGGAAGGGATGGGAGCCTTCAGCCCCAGTGCTATAAAATGCCTCATATTCCCTTTTCTTTACAAGGCAGTAAAGAAAGAAAAGTCCTGAGTATCTCTTACTTGGCTCCCACCTTGAAATTAGGTAGATTCTCCATTATATTCTTATTGCTAATGGTTAAAGACAGCCTAGGCCTCTTGTATACATTCATTTGACATAAATTTTATTAGTTTTGCTTAGTGCTGGGCATTGTGCTAGGTCCTGGGAGTACAAAGACGAATGAGATCAAATCCTTCCCATTAAGGACTCTGCAGTCTTATAGCAAATCAGGATTAGAATTCAAAGAAAGTTAGAGTTGGAAGGAGTCTGGTTGCAGATGAAGAACTCAAGCCCCGAGAGATTAAGAGACTTTAGCCAAGGTGGCACAGATGGTTGGGACAGGGCCAGTTAACACACAGGTCTACTGACTCCTAATTCAGTCTTGTTCCTGTGCAGCTCAGAGTCCTCCATCCAAGTCAATAATTTAACCAGGGTTTATTTAGAGCCTACTGTGTACTAGGTATCCTGAGTGGGACAGAATTATAATGATTTAATAATTTAATTAGCAATTTAATAATTTATTTGGGGAAATAAGACTACCTAAAATGAAATTATTAGTGAATACTACAAGGCATGATTTAAAGTGAGATGGTTTCTCCATTAACTCCATAAACATAATACATATGCAAATAAGATGTGTACATTATTTGATTATTAAATTTATCTCTACAATGATCATCATGGTTGAGCTACTATTGCTGGATGGGAGAGTTTTCCTTACATCTCCATCCCTCATGTAATAAATACCACTGAATAATACCAGGTAGAGGAAGACCATTCTAAAGGTATATTGAGGGTAAAACAAATCAAAACAAACAAACAAAAACAATTTGCAACTAAAATTCTGTAAACTAGACTGAAGGTAGACTATCTGGATATCTGGTTCCTGGAGGACCCCAATAAGAAATGAGGTCTTCTGTCTAGCCACACAGTTACTCAACAGAGATGAAGCACAGGCAGATGAGAAGATGGCTGTTGTGTTGGTCAATCCTTTCTCCACATCACTATCTCACCCGATCCAAGATCAGTTTAAAAAGCACAGGGTCTGAGTGTTTAGGGTGACAGGCTCTGGATTCAACCAGACCTAGCCCTGAATGCTGGTTCCACTACTTATGATCTTGGGCAAAATCTGTAACATCTTACACCTCAGTTTCTTCATCTGTAAAATGGGGGCTAATAACAGGATTATCTTTGATGGTTGTAGTGCAGATTAAATGAGATGATACATGCAAAGTGCATGTAATAGTGCCTGAGTAAACTGCTCAATAAATAGGCATTACTATTATCAATAACAATTTTACAGTGGTTTTGTGACCTGCTATCTTTCTCTCCAGCCCGCTCTCCCCCTCCTTCATTTTAGCCATTTCTCTGACCCTGTCCTTTCCTTCTGTCTCCCTCTCTGTCCTGCTAACAGCTGTCCTTGTGCTCTTCCAAGGTGGGCAGCTGCGTTGGGACCTCAGAACAGGTTGCTACTGTCCATTTTGCTGCTTGATTCATGTGCCAGGTGACAGGGGAGAACTGCAGGGCTGCATTTAGCGTGGACAAACACCTGTCCTCTCTGTCACCACAGCTAGACAGACACTGGTGCTGAGTCATGCTGCTGCTCACGACTGATGAGCTCTCAAAGACTCAGACGCTCTGAGAAAGAGACCTGAGAGGACAATCTGTCCATCCCTCTCTCCAGGTCAGGCTACTCTTCAACCTACCATGAGGCAAAAATGGACAGAGGAAGATTCTATCATTCACCGAGGATTGGAGAATCTTCAACATCAGGACATTTCTTCTTATGCCTGTGCTCAATTACAGATTTTACATTTAAATTCACTTTTTACATTTATCTTTCATAGGGAAAAATAAACTTGATATCTAGGTCACTGTAAACATATGTATACAGTATATTACGTAATATGCGGTACTCTGTATGCATGTGTGTATACATACAGAGTATTCCTTATTGAGAGCTTGAGCTCTATAGTCAGCCACCCAGTCTAGTCCCAGTCACCTACCAGTGATGTGTTCTTGTTCTAAAAATTAATAATAAGAGTAATGATCTCACTAGATCCTTGCATAAGCACAGTTCTCAGTTCATAGAAAGAATTCAACAGAAGTTAACTATCATTGTTGTTGTTATTTAGACATATAAGTATATACTGAGAAGCCAGGAGCCTTCTTAAAGGTTTCTCTTTTGCAACCTAAATGGCTCCAGTTTGATTATGGCTTTTAAGCAATTTCTTCTATAACCTTCATTTTCATTTTCCCTCTATCTATTTACCTTCCTAAATCCAGAATAGCATATGTAATGCTGGTTGAGTCTGATCAGCACAGGACAAAATGTATGATATATTTTAGGGTTGTCTATTATATTTTCCTATGCAAACTATTATTATGATTTGCAAAGAAATAAAAGTGATTTGAAAGCAAGTGTAACCTTTAAACATTTTATTGATATTAACTCATGTAATCCTCAAAATAAACCCATTCATTATTCATTCTTTCAGCTATGCCATACTTCATTGATTCTAAAAATAAACTTTTTTTTCACATTTTAACATCTCTGAAATCAATGCAATCTTACAGGTGATGATATGTTATAGTTCTGTTGACAATCTTTATTTTTCTTTGTAACACATGAAAAAATGGTGCATCTTGCAACTGATGACAACCTAGAGTTGATGAAATAGGATATGAGAGACAACCATATTCCAGGCATTCTTTTAGGCCCTAGAGATATGGTGGAAAAGACTGAATGGTCCTTCATTTCACAGAATCCACATTCTAATGAGAAATGAGAAATAAAGATGATTACAACTGACATACAAGCTGCTGTGGGAGCCGATGGAAGACCCATCCTGGGCTTGTAGGGGCCAGGGAAGTTTTCCTAGTGATGATAATGTCACCTAAGTTTAGAGTTAGGGGTACGGCTAGGCTGTGGTTTAGTAGTCAGCCAAACAGGATAAGCGAAATCCTAGAAGCTAGAAAAAGCATGGGATATTCAGGAATTTGAAAATAGTTCAGAATGCTGATTTAGAGCAGAGAGAAAAGCAGAGGCCATATCATGATGGGCCATGTAGACGTGGTAAGGAGTTTGGAGTGTATCCTGAGACACTGGGGTTCTACTGAAGTACAGGTGTTACTTCTATCTGACAAAGAGAAAACTGAGGCCTAGAGAAGGCATATGACTGGCTTCAGGCTAAATAGCAAAGAACAGGACTATAATTCCCTCCAAGTTCTCACTTTAAGCCCAAGGCTCTTTATGCTCTACCAGGATCACCCAGGACAGTATTCTCTTTTGTTGGCCATACTGCCAGCAAATACATTACTAAATTTCCCCTTATGTTGGTTTACGTTGAATTAATGTGTTTGGTTTATATGGAGAGGAGGGTAGAACCAGTGTGTTCGTTCTTAAAGAATTCTCCAAGGTGAATATTGCCTAATGTCAGAATATTTGTGCTCAGTTACATCACTCATAGAATATATATCACAGCCAAGCTCATCCACAGTTGTGTCTGTTAGATGATGGAAACTGATGCCAGTCTTTTCTAAATGCATCATGCATCTACTTTCACGGTATATGCTTAAAATCAAAATAAATAAATATAAAAATTAAAAACAAATGAAAGAAGCTGATGCAGAAGTGAAGGTTCACAACCTCAAGTGTTTTATACTCTTGCATATGATTATGTCACCAGAAATTGCAGTTCAATTTATCTTAAAGCTGCCCTTTTACAGTAATACAATCTAGAGACTGATTAAATTGAGCAATTTCAGTTGAAATGTGGCAAACAAGTAAGACACTAACTTCTGAATTAAGAACACAGGGTCAAAAAAATTATTTGAATGAAGGTATCCTATTGCAGCCAGGCAGTCTTGACTTCATAGCATCACATTTAAAATAATTTCATTCACAGAATTTGTTCGTATGCACATACTGTCTTTTTAATGAAAGAATAGCTAAGAGCCTTTTCTTTTTTTTAGAACAATGACAACATGAATCAGCTAACATCTTTGACTTACTCTAAAAAGAGAGTGCAACTACAATTGCCAAGCATTTAGGTTTTTTTTTTTTTGGTGAAAGACACCTTTGGTTTTTATAGGATAAGTAATGAATACAAATGCCATTGTTTAGGTTATGATGATGTAACAATTACTAGCTAGTTAAAAGGAATAACAGGTGCCAAGATGATAGCTTGAGACACTTATTTAAAGGCAACAAAGAGTGTAAAGTCTTTATAATGGGACAGACAACTGTCTATTTAAGATAGCTTAGGTACAGTCTTATCTGAAATAAGGGGGTTGAGTTACACCATCAGTAACTTTGATTCGGTAAGCCTCATGACTTATTAAGACAGGTGAATGATAGGTAGATGGAAGAGAGGGCTAGAGTCTCAGAGTCATTTTTAGAATAGCTTGGATAAACTCAGTTTCCAATCCTAGCATTAATACTTACTACTAACTCTGTCACCTTGGGCTACTCTTCTCTCTAGGACTCAAGAAAAACAATTTCTACCTTAGAGGATTAAGTGAAACCCTACGGTCTAAAGCATTATGTGTGCATGAACAGGGACTATCGTTAATATTGTTACTGTTGTGATTGTTCTATCATTATTATTATTACTACTACAATTCCATGCAGCTATTTAATTCTATTGGCATTAGATGAGGTAAAACAGTAGGCCAGGCAACCATGAATAAGGTATACTGCATGTTTAGGGATGGCATTTAGGCTTGCACATTCCCAATTAGCTTTTCAATTAACCCCAGCCTTGAGGAATATACTTCCCCAACCACACCTGAATGCTAAAGTAGGACTGATTGGCTATGATGGGTGTAGGTTTTTTTAATTAGAAAAGGAGAAAATAAACTATGTTACCTATAGCAAAAAGAAGCCCAAATTTACAGAAGGTACTAAAACAAAATCACAGTCACTGTCTCTGATACAGATTTATACCCCCAAATGCTAAAATCTGCTCTGAAGCTATCAATAGTTCTTCCACACTTAAGTATACCGGTCATTTTCTAAATAAAACTCAACAATAATCTTGCTTCATACATCTTCCTTCTTCTTATAATAAAGCATGACAACATATAGTCAGCAGCACCTTACATCCCCCTTCTTGTTTATACTTATATGATCTCTGCTGTTACAGTAATACATTATAGGAATTTATCCAGCTTGCAGTATCATTTGTTAACTGCCTTCTCGGTTGAAGTATATTACTGTACTCATTAGACAAATATTAAAATTCACAGAGTTGGTTTTAAATAAGCCATATGATAAAATGAGGTGCTCAGAATAAATAAACTATTTCCCTTCACTAAGCACCGACTGAGGGCCTTGTTGTTCATTGTTCAAGGCAGCACACCTTTTAATTTATTCCAGAAACGCTGTGAATACAAATTCTATGGAAAAAAAAAAAAAAAAACCGAGACGCTACTTTCATGTTAGTTATCATCATTTAGTGTTCAAAATTAACTCCTTAGTTCCACGGGCTAACACAAGGGCATTAGAGTTAATAATCTTTCCTTTAGTCTTTATCACTCAGGGAGCAAAACTTCAGTTCTCTAATGTTGATTTCCTTACTCTCTGAGTAACACAAATAAAGTATCATCTCTGAGTAAGATAAAATATTAAAAACCCTTAACCCCACATTTGGTTTCTTCTTGCTTGTTCCAAGCAATGGCCATTACAGAAATGAAATGGAGATACTGAAGGCCCCTTACTAGCTTCTTCCCACACTCAAGAAGCAGACGCCCGTGTTAGTTCCTTGGATTAACATCCTTTTAGGTTCTGGACACTGAATTTCATAGAGCTGGTGTTCTCCACATTCAGGCCCAAGCCTGAATTAAGTGTCACTGGGAGAGTCTACTTTTCTTTGCATACTAATTTGGCATAAGGCATTATCTCCCAATGGCTTCCAGAGCCATTTGTGGTTCCTGACAGTCCCCTCATCCACACAACCTATAATTTTCATAGGAAGAAGGCACTTTTTCAAAATATTTGCTCCAATGAAAGACGCACTTTCAAGTCTCTTTCCTTAAAGCAGAACAAAACAACAC
Organism: Pseudorca crassidens; assembly: GCF_039906515.1. Classification (NCBI taxonomy): domain Eukaryota; kingdom Metazoa; phylum Chordata; class Mammalia; order Artiodactyla; family Delphinidae; genus Pseudorca; species Pseudorca crassidens. Next base: position 62,375,072 of record NC_090304.1, read on the forward strand.
AAAGCAAAACCCTCAAAACCCAGCTGTTCACGATATATGGTGTTGGTATATGATAATTAGGTTTGTAATTGTTTTACCTGTGATATATGGAAAAGGAAAGAAATCCATTCTACCCCACCCTTGCCTCTCTCTACTACTCCTCCAGCAAAAGTGCCATTAAATAACAAGTCTGTCAACATTCTACAATCCTCAGATCTGGACATTCTGAAAGGCTACAACCCTAATGTCAGAACTCCAGTGATGTTTTTTTCTCTTTTCACACTACAATCATCTTGGTTTATCACTGGATTCTTGTCCATTTTATCAACATCCCCACTCTGAAGGAATAAATAGCAAGTTAAAGTGAAGGAATCTTTGCAGTTGAGAGCAAGGACTGTGCCACAGGCCAGGAAAGCCTCCTCTGGTTCGATCTCAAGAGTAGGTCTAAGCTCTAAGACAGGATGCTTGACCAAAGATCACATCCTCAAAATAATATGGAAAATCTCAGTTTCATAAAATGTTGTCTTCTTGGGAAGTTTCCCCATCACCTAACAAGTTGGATACCGATATCCTAAATATGACAGTTTGGCCAGTGCCTCTGAAAGCATAAGGCAAATTAGAGACGCAAGCTTGTTATGCAGCTTAGGACTTACAGGCCTTTTTCATTTCTTAGAGAAAGAAAACTAATGAGGTAAATCTACATAGAGGCTCTCTGGAAACAACCAGTCATGCTGAATAAAAGAAATACAAAGCCATTCTCTAAATGGCCAGGACCATACGATTATAAATAGAATTCTTGCTCATTGTAAACACTTTTGAAGTGATGGCTTTGTTCATTTGAGAAGATATCAAGCACCCCTGTGGAGTCTGGTCAATGTTACTGAGAGTTCCAAATATGTGCTCCTAGGACACACACTAGGACATAAGTACTGGAGGAAGGCTCAGGGATTTATAATGCCCCCTTCAGAACCAAAGATTTTAGGAATAAAAATAATCCAGTGTAGCAACAAGTTTACTAGAGAGCTCCCAGAAGAAGCAAAGATTTCAGCTGCTCAATTGCTTTCACCCTGTGCCATTTAAAGGAATATTAAGCCTCTGTTGAGACACTATCAATTGATGATTTCACCAAATATTTTGTTTGAACAGCTAATGACTCTGCTTGACCGCCCCAGGCCTCTCTCCCAAGTAGCCAGGCTCCAAGAGTTCCCCCTTCTGCAAGTGGCATGGACTACATTCTCAGCGAGAGGCAAGTTTGCATCCCAAGCTAAAAAAGCCTGCGTCTGTATTCAGTCAGACCGGCAGTCCAGAGCAGGCAGTTGGCAAATCGAAAAGGTAATCATACCCACTCATTCCCTACCTTTTCGGATTTCGCCTTCCTGGCGTTGTGCACGAACCTGCGACCCAGCTTCTTGGCATACCAGATAGAGGCAAACATAGCGATGCCAATGGAAGGAATTCGCAATGAAGCTGCTGCACAATCAACTTCCCACCTCGGCTCAGAGACAAGCGGAATCGGTCTGGAGCTGTCACTTGCAGGCTGTTGCTTTCTCAGTTCCTCTCATGCTGGTTAGCCGAGGGAGAGGGTGGGAGGAGGGAATGGGCTGGGGGGAAGGGCAGTCCTGTTTGGCCAGTCCGCAGGTATATTTACATCCTGCCAACAGGAGGTCCGGGTCAGGCGGGCGGGCGCTGCCTTCCCAGCCGGCGCACACACATCCAGGCGGCTAAGTATCTGCCTGCAGTTCTTCGGTTCCGTCACCACCAAACTCCATGCGTGTCAGGAGGAAGGGAAGCCGCAGTCAACTCCTCCGGGAGGTGGCTCACCTCCCGCTCTGGGCTCCGGCAGTTGCCTTCCTCGCTTGGCTTCCCTCTGCCTTGACAGTACGTGCTGGCGGCAGTGGCCGCGGAAAGACAGATCCACACACAGCCTCGCAGGTAAATCAGCCAATACAGGAGCTGCCAGGCACGGAGGAGAGGTAGGGTCACCACGGACTTGGCCCTGTGGGCACAAACAGGTGTCCCCGGAGCCTAGAGCACGCTCTGATCCTCCGAGAAGATCGGACTGTCAGGGTGGCTGGAAAACAGAAGTGTCCTTCCTTTGCCCCCTCCTCAACTCCATTTGGTCCAGGGAAAATCCTACCTGTGCTCATCAGCCAGTCTTACCCACAGTTTGCAAGAATAACACTTTATTTCTTTGCAGGCTGGCCCGGGACAAAGGGCGAAGTGAACAGGATGAAATCTATCGCCTAATGGCGGAGCGAAGGTCCTCAGCTTTTAAACTCATTGGTTCCACCCCTAAAGCAACCTGGGCTGCTTTTATAAGCACAGGTTTACTGCCTGAAGACTGAGTAATGGAGACGGGCTTAAATCTACCTTCAAATCAAAATAGAACAATTTACTCCCTTTTCTTTTAACAAGGGAGTTTTCTTGTAGTGATAGCCAGTGTTAAATGGAGGATTGTAATATCACTTTTGAGAAGGTAGATTTATGGCAACTCTTAAACCATTCTCCTTTGTAGAATTCTCACGTTTGATGCTACCACCAAGTGTTTCCAATTTCAATTACCTTACTAGGGTTTAGACTATTATGAGGCATTTTAAAGGTAAAGTCAATTTTAAGAGACAGGTGTTTCCTCCAGCGAGAGATAATGTCTAAGCCTTTGCCCATCCTACTAGAGGACAAAAAATAAACTGCTCATCTCAGCAAGGAAAACCTTCCATCCACTGATCCACAAATGAGACTCAATCCAGTAAATGTTTTCCATCTGATCTGAAAGACTTGCCCTAGGGAGCATCTGTTGACCAAAGAATGTCAACACACTTACAGAAAATTGGAAAAGAATTCCCTTCTCTCACTCTACGTCACTTGAGGTTTACCCCCAAAGAGTGCTGGGTCTCCATTGAACAGAATGCCATTTTATAAAGTACACTGAACATCCTCATAAGCAATCGGAGGTAGAACAAGGCAGTGTGGGATCAGGACCCATGTCCATGTTACTCACTAAAGTAACCCTGGTGCCTAGAACAGTGTTGAACACAATGCATTCAATGTATGTTTGCTGAATAAATGAATAATCTGGGTTCAAACCCTGGCTTTGTTTCTAAATTGTTTCCTTGTTTTCTCTGAGCTTGATTTGCCTCATCTGTAAAATAAGAGAATTGGGCAGAAGATTTTGTAGGCCCCTTCCTGCCCTTTGAGTCTATGATTCTGATTCCTAGTCTAGGGGTCTCCATGTGAGTATTGAACAGAAATGTCTAGTGCTCACCAGGGGCACAGGCTCTGGTAAAATGACTCAGTGTTCTGAAAAGCCAACAGTGGTACCCTTGGGGCAGCCCAGATTCTTCTACCTTCATCAACAGGCCTAATTGCCACCTGGGGTTTGGTTTTGCCATTAGCTGTTACTTTTGCTCTGTGTTCTCATTTCCTATGCACTCTACTTTCCTTTAATTTCCTTTTGACACTCTTAGACAACCCTTGTGCAAAATTCACCACATCACACCTTGTACTCTTTGGGGAAAAAAAGTGCCACAGAAATCCAACAAATAAATAAATGACAACACCTGCTTAGCTTTCAAAGAGCTACTCGGTAGGACCACAGCTTATCCCAATATTGCTGTGATGTTAAAGGAATTCACTATTCCTGCATATGCGTTTGTCTAAGCTGTGATTTAGTTAAAAGACTGTTCAGTTAACAGGATAAAGTCGATGAAAAGGGGAGGGGGAGCAATCGTCCCTACATTAATGAGTAGAAATTTCCATTTTTAATATTTTAAGATGGAATCCAACAATAAAGAAGTGAGAAAACAATACCGAGCTTTCATATCACTGATACCATAGAGGAAATCAAAGAATGTTAATTTACTCTGATGAGACTGCCAGATCATAAAACAATTTTTGCACTTTCTTCATAAGTTAATGTTTCTTAAGTCACTAAAACTGGTGCTTGGTAAGATCTTTGACGCTTGATCATTTTGTTCGTTGGTTTTGCTGTTATATTGAACCCTTAATGACCTTCTTCACACACCTGACCTAGAGGCTTTATAAACTTTTATAGGATGGAGTTCTTAAGAAAATAAATTGGGCCTACCAGCTGAGATTTAACTTTAAAGATAACAGTAATAACTATTATTCCTTAAATAGGCATTTGGAGATAGAAAGGGCAGTGTGGAATAGGTCATTTGTAGTCAGTGCCTACGTGTAAGGCAAATGCTTAGCACAATGTAGGTATTCAAAATATATTTTTTGAATATGTCCATGGCAAAATAAGAGAATTCACACACTTGGAAAGTCTAGAAGAGGCAATAGAAGCATATCCACAATTTTCAGTTGTAAAAGATTTTTTAAAGATGGGTATCATGTCGATGGAATGAAGTCATTGCCATAGTTATACAACCATCTTTGCTGGGCTCTTTCCGGGCAGGTGTACCTGTTACAAAGTAGGCAGCAGCTGCCTACAGTAAATCCTAATAGTCTCTAACCATTGCTCTGCTGATTGAAACAACTTCTGCAGCTCTGCTGTGTATGGAAAACAAGTTTTTCAGACGCTTTCCATCTGTACATCATCAGTACCTGGACAGAGATTTTCCTTTATAATTTCATTTTTAATACCTCTCATATGACAGAAGCCTACCAGTGCAGCTGAGTTTGAGATGCAACATTAATCCTTTTAAGCAGCTTTTGGTCCATGCCTCAACACACACAGTGTGAGTCTCCTCTGAATTCTCAAGGTAAATGCAATATTTAAATCAAGCCATTAAGAATTACATAGCTACATTTTCTGCCTAGCACACACATGATTTTCTTTTAAAAATCATCTAAATATATCATAAATAATTATAAAAACAGAGTAAATATTAAGCCCTAGAAATTAATATCTGGTAGCTTGAAAAGCTATCTAGGTTAGGTGTATGGTATATACCAAAGAAAATACATGTTTGAAATATAAAAAGTTAATGTACAAAACCAATAAACATTTAAATATTTGTTTGCTTTGTTTGCATATATAATATACATAGTTGATAGCCCTTAAAGTCTGATATTAGTCTGTCATCAAACAGCAGGTGTCAAATAGACACTACATAGAATTTATGACTAAATGAAGGTAAACATAATATTTAACTTTAATTCACAGGGATGCCAAAATGTTGATGTTCGTTACCTCTGTAGAGAGTAGTGAAAAGAGAGGATAAAAACAGTTACATTTTAGTCTATATAGTTGTGCAATATTTGAGTCTTCTACAATGAGAATATACTCATGTTATTACTTATATGATTAAAAAGGTAAGCAATACTTTTCCACAAAAATGTATTAATTATTATTACTATTGTCAAGCACTGGGGACCGCAAACTGAATAAGATACAGTCCCTCCTCTCAAGAAGTTGTATATAGTTGGGGACATAGATGCATAAAATGATAAAATTCAATGCAGAATGGCATAATAACAGATGTGTGAAAAATAATGTGGGAGCTCAGAAAGAAAATTACTGTTTTTGTGCTTTCTCTATAAGCCCAATAATGAATGTCAACTGGAAAAAGCACAATAATTAGTGTCGATGTAGATAAAAAGGCAAAGGAATAGCTCATACTTTCTGCATGTTTTATCTGTATGGACAATAGGAAAAATGGTCACTCTAGTTGTATATGTACATTAAAACCAATGACCCAGTTGCAAATAGTTATTTTTCTGCCCCAAAGAACCAACCAGTCATGGATAAGTGTGAAAAAATGTTTAAGTCACTACAAATAACAAGCCTATTGACTCTAATTATAATGAGCTAGGCCGCCTTCTTTTTTCTGCTCTCAAAATCATCACAATCAATTCTTTAGTCTTTCAATATCTCATATGTTCTTTCTTTTAAATGTTTAATTATATTTAGGCACCCAGAGATACAAAAAAGTAATATAACACTCACCAATGTACATACCACCTAGATTTATTAAATGTGAACATTTTGCCATATTTGATTCAGATTGATTTTAAAGAAATAAACTCTTCAGAATATAATCAAAATCTCCCACCTCACTCGATTCCACCTTGAATTCATCTCAAAATAATGTTCAAGAAACATTCTTGTACCTCTCTCTTTAAGGATATACAACTTTATCTAGAGTAGATACTTCAAAATGTAATTGATGGATCATAGGATATGTCCATTGGTAGTTTATGTGAGTCCTACATTCTAGATGACATGTTATAATCAGACATTAATTTTTTCAAACATAATGTATACTGTTAACTCTTTGTAGTTTTGATGTGCATTTTCTTAATCACTGGTGAGGCTTAGCATTTTTTCATATATTTATTGGCTATTTGAACTTCCTTCTCTTCATAGCCTTTGTTCATTTTTAAATTAGGTTATATCTTACTGATTTATAAAAGTATTTTATGTATTCTGGACATAATTCTTTACTACATGCACTGAAAATGTCTGCTCCCAATCTCTGACTTGTCTTTTAATTTCATTTATGTTTTGTCATATAGTTCTCACGTACTGAAATTTATCAATGTTTTCCTTTATGTGTGTACATTTTGTACCTTAAGAAAAATTTTCCCTATCTCAAGTTCATAAATAAATCATCTTATATTTTCTTCTAAGTCTTAAATTTTTAAAAAACATTTTATGGTGTGAGATGGGAATCTATTCCCCCCCATATTTATGGCCAGTTGTCTATCTTTATCCTAAGTCATATGCCTAGATCACATGAGTGTGCATTTAATTATTTCTGGGTTCTTTTTTGATTGTTCTATTTTTATTTACCTGTGCTAATACCACATCATCTTGATTACTATGCTTTATTATAAATATTGACATTTGAAGTGCTAATCACCCTTTTCATTTGATCTAATTTTTCAAATTAAGTTTTATAAAGTTGTACAATTGATGATTTTAATACTACACCCAATATTCCATGTTATTGTTTGAGAGTATTTTAGTTCCATCTTGTTGTAGTAGTTCTATTCCAGACCAAATCTGTCATTATTATCACCATTATTTATTACTTTACAATTAATAGTCAAAATAACTCCCACATGTATTAATTTATTTTCTCATTATTTTTAGCATCCTAACCCTCCTAATTTTCCTTCTTACTGATGTATATAGTTTAATAGTTATTTCTGCAAAAGTCTGTGATGGTTAAATATGTTCAATCTTTTTATATTTTTCCTGAACTGTCTACATTCACCTTAGAGTTTGAAGGATAACATAGGTAAATAAAGATTTCTAGATTGACAAGATTTTCCCTCAGCACTTTGAAGATATTATCTCATACCTTCTTCTGGTATCTATTTTTATGATAAGATGTCTGCTGTCGATCCAATTGCTCTATTTTAAGAATGTCTCTTTTCCATGATTTGTTTGAAGACTTTTTGTCTTTTTGAGCTACAGTTGTAATACAATATTTTTCTAAAATTCTGCTTGGAATTCATTATGTTTCTTCAACCTGATTAGTTATAAACAAGTATCAGTCATTATTTCTTCTAGTACGTCTTCCCCTTCATTCTGTCTATTCTCTCCTCCTAATATCCTGTTATATTTTTCCTGGACATTTTCATGTGACCCATCCTATTGCTTTTATACCTCCTATTATTCTTCTCCTCCCTTGTTTGTGCTTCTTTCAGGGTTATATTCTCAGACCTCATTCTTACTTTTTTATCTTAAGTTTTAATCTATTGTCTTACCTATCTATAGAGTGTTTATTTTTAGTGAATTATTATATATATATATATATATTTAAATTTCTAGGCATTCTATATATTAAAATCCTCCCAGCCTCTTACCATGATGTTCTATTCTTTTATTATGATATTTATTCCTTCCTCTATCATGTTTTTAATTTAAAACATATTCAATTTGTAGTCCTTATCTGGTACTCTTTTCATCTAGTATTCTTGGAAGTCTAATCATGCTGATTCTACTCATGGTGGGTAGCTTCTGCATGTCACTATACATTTTTATTCTAAGATCTTCTTTAGTAAGATCGTACTTCCTGTGGGAGTCCCAGGGACCTTTAATTGCGTAATTGTTGCTACAGAATAATTTTGCACATTCTTCTGCTAGTTGCCCAGAGATTTCACTAGTTCAGGAGCAGTCCCATGTTTAATATATTTGGCTTAGTGTTATTCTGTTCAAACAAAAGTGTTAAATTTACTTTTTTTTTTCATTTTTCTACTCATAATAGAAATACTCTTCATTATTGCTTACCTGGGCTAATGCGTGAAGTTTTTAGAAGCCCTCTCATTAAATGAGAACGCTTTTAAGGTTTCAGTTTTACGCAGGGCTCTCAGTTTCATTTTTATTCCTTTGGTGATCCTAAGGTCAACTTTCTTGCCCTGATCAAAACCCCACACTCTTACTCCAAGGGCACCTATTGAGTCCCATATATCCTGGGATGCCATAGTCAGCTCAAGAAATCACTGCTCTAGCCATCACTTTATACAAACTCAGATAAGTCAAACTGGCTTGCCTCTAACTTAACACTCCCTCCACCTCCCCCCAAATAAAACCTAGAGAATTTAACTGGCCTACATGTGAGGTTTTAGTGTTTAATAAGCATGTCTGACAATAGTATGTATAAGATTTATTGTGAAATGTTTCATGCAAGAGATTGCCAGGAAGTCACCTAATTAAAATGCTGTTTAAAAGACACTCTCATATGATAATTAATTACCTCAAGTTAGATGTGAGATAGACTACCACCGTCATATTCGTGACCTTGGACAAGTAATGTCAATTCTATAAAGTGGGTAATAATGGAAACGATGCCATTGTGTTGATAATAAAAATCAAATGAGATAATACATGTAAACTGTTTAGAGCAGTACCTGACACAGAGTATGGGTGCAATAAAAATGTTTATTTTTTATTCATCCTCTAATCTTTAGGGAAGGCCAAAAAAAAAGAAAAAGAAAAAAAAAAACAACGATAGTCTAGACAGAGAACACGTGCTTAGTATTATGAAGCAGAGAATTTTTTTAAAAACTCTTTTTATGATTGTATTTAATCATCCTCAATGTTAGGAAGTCTACCTTCTTAAGTTCTTTCCTCTTTTTTATTCCATTAGTGCAGAAAACAAATCAGTTTCCAAACCCTTGTAAAAATCTTTCATAAATTTAAAGACTTTCAGTTTCACAAATGTCTCTTTTCTGAGCCAAATGAATATTTTCTTAAGCTTTCTAAATAGTTTTTTTTTTTTGAGAGTCTTCTCAGAGCCTCTTTTCATTTTACAGATTTCTCATAAAAAGAAAAACTCAAATGCATCCTGAATTTATATAGTAGTTCTGAATCCACATGTTATGATTTGCCACATGCTTACAATTAAATTTTGCTACAACTGGGGATATAGATTGATATGGCAATAACTATCAAAGGAATGTAGAACTGAGTGGATATAGGTGAGGAGCAAAGTTCAAGAATATCAAGCCAGCAGCCAAGAAAGAATGGATATCACATGGAACATGCAAGAACTTTAACTTGTGAGTACAAAAATCAATGCAATAAACAAGACCACAGACAGTTTTCCTGATAAAGCTACACAATGCTAAAAGATGGGTAGTTGAGTAATTTTGTAACAGAGAATTCTACTCAATCCCTTTAAATTTACATGCTTTGCCAAAGCTTGCCACAAATAGAGACATTTAAACACCACCCATCTAATTAGAGCCCTTCGGCATGGGAACTTTCTTATCAATTATGATTCAGTTATACAGTCCAGTATTCTAGCTATCTCAACAGCAGGATTTCTCCCATCCATGGAAGTGGGGTGCTAATTTTGGAGTCACTGCTTTTAGCTTTAATTTCACTTTTACCAGTTGTCTTACCTCTGGGTATTGGACTCTATAATCAATTTCTAAAGTCACCTTAAACAAATAATCTGTTAGTCCATAACAATAAGACCCAAGAATTGATCTATAAGAGAATGTTCTTTTAAGTCCAATGGCCATTTCTGATGAAGTTATCCCCTTGCCATATCATCTTTTGGGTCTTCACCAAAGTATTTTCTGTTTCCCAGACACACACATTCTATGTGATTGAATCACTGTACATGCTGTTTCCTCTGCCTGCAGTCCTAACTCTTCACCTCACTTCCTGCTCCTTTTCATCTTTGTGGTTTGAGAAATCTTTACACATTTTTTGAGACTTGGCTCAGTAATTCTCTATGAAACCTTTCCTGATCCCTTGAGACAGGGCCAGTTTGTACTAATGCACTAAAACTAACATTTCCTATTGCACTTGTACACATCTCAGGTTTGGCTCTTATGACATTCATTTGTGATTACTCTGAACTTACGTGTTGCCCCCTAAATGACTGTGAACAATTCAAGAAAATCCCTTATTTATTTTTCTATCCTCATGGTCCTTTGCACATGGTAGCCACTCAATAAATATATCTGAATAATTTAATAGTTATTTGCTGAATGAATAAACAAATGAATGAGCATATCACTTGAATTAAACTCCTTCACACTCCTGGGAGAAGAAAGGAAGGCACTATATAGACCCACATTAAGCATTTATTATTACCCTCTATTTGTATTTTTACCTCATACTCGTCTTCATACATTAAGAGATAAATCAAAGTCACTGTTAGAAGGGTTCAAAGTGCTTTGAAAACCAACGTTTCAAAAGATAAATCAATGAGACTTGTTGATTCGTGGCCTACCAGCTGGCCATTTTTTCACTTTGTAATTCCAACCTTTCCATAGATAGATACAGGTGATCTTTTGCAAAATTTAATACAGAAAACTATATTCATAAATAAATAACTCCTTTTTTCATTTCCTTAAAAATGAGACCCACTAATGAAAACACATAATCTATTCCTTTTCCATCCTGCCTCCTACATAAAAACAGAAACAGCAGCTGCTGAAATCCTCAGTGCAAATGTCAATTGCAGATAGTGTTACCGAAAATATTCCTGATATTAATTGTAACCTCTCTCCGGCTTAAAGAATATAAAGGAGACCAACTTGCTAGGTGCCTCCGCTATGTCAGCTACTTTACGTTAAGCATCTTTACATGAAATTAAGGTATTTCATCTTTAAGGTATACAAAGTATTTTGCCCACAAAAGTATTTAACTTGCCTTACCTCAGTATTTATCTAACCTCATCCATTTTTGCATGTTCACATAATACCTCTATTGTTGTTTAGGTTATTTTAAAATTTAATTTGACTCACTTTTTATTTAAATAAATTTATTTTAAATAAACTTGTCTTCACCAGAATAAACAAAGGTAAGACATCTCCATAAGTAATAAGTAACATATAAATAATACATGTTTATTAATAATATTAAAAAGTAAACTAAAAACCAGAAATAATTTATAAAGTCTAGTTGAAAAGAGAATTGATGGTTTATATTCTAGTTCCAATTTTTCTTTTCTAATTTAAATTAAAATTAAAGTATAAGTATTTTTTAAGTGTTTGCCATGTACCATCTTAAGTAAACCACAATTCTCTTTCAAAAGAGAACTGATGGTTTATATTCTAGTTCCAATTTTTCTTTTCTAATTTAAATTAAAATTAAAGTATAAGTATTTTTTAAATGTTTGCCATGTGCCATCTTCAGTAAACCACACTTTAGGAAATAGTCTCATCTCATTTGATCATCTCAAGAAATCTCTGAGTCAGATAACATTATCTACCTTTTATAAATTAGAAAGTATATTTCTAAGACATTAAGTAACTTAATCCTGGTTTGCTCCTCCCTTAATTCTTGATTTTCAAAACTTGTCTGGTCTTCAATGTTCCTGTCTTTAAGACAGAGTGTAACAGTACAAAAAATATCATGCAATAGCTTATGATGAAATAAAAATAAATAAAGAAGGGGTAACTGCTGTGAGTTCAGATAATACTCACTAGCCTACGTGCTGGAGTAGAGAAGACAGACTTTCAATAAGAAAGGAAATTTGAGTTGGTGCTGAGAAAACAGATCAAGACAAAAAGTATATGTATTGCTTGAAACAGCATGAGTAAAAGTAAAAAGGTTGGAAAACATGAGATGTGTTTGAGGAATAGTGGGAAAGAAGGAAGAAAAGGCTGTAGCCATGCTGTAATTAGAGAATGCCAATAAACACTTAATCATGACAAATATGGGCAGAGTTGGAGAGTCGGCAGAATGATGGAGGCAGAAGAGATAATGAGGGTCTTAGTTAGGGTGATGATGGTAGGAAAAAGGCAAGAAGCAATGTAAGAAACATTCTTTCTTGACACCTTAGATGAGATTTGGATCCCTGACTCAGTCCCTTAACACAATACATTACTTTTCACAACATTTGTCACATTGACGATGATCTATTTAGTATATATATTTTCCTTGCTTTCCTTGTGGAACATTCCAGGAAAGTAGGGAACTTGCTTGTGTTTTCACCATTGTATCTCCTGTGTCTAACAAAGTGCCTGGTGCATAATAAGTGCTCTGAAACAAATTTTCTAAATACATGAATAAAAAAAGGAATAACGAAGGAGACAGAATCTGTAAAAATGTGACAGGTGCTTTATAGGCTAAGCACTTGAAGTCAAAAGTAGCTGGAGATTCGAGCCCAGGGAACTTGGAGATATCTCTAAGACAAAGGAAGCATTTGCTTTAGAGTACCCCCTTCTTTCATTTTACTTTCTATTTCTCCCCTTGTCTCATTATAATTTTTTTAAATTTATTTTATTTATTTATTTTTGGCTGCATTGGGTCTTTGTTGCTGTGCGCAGGCTTTCTCTAGTTGCGGTGAGCGGGGGCTACTCTTCCTTGTGGTGTGCAGGCTTCTCATTGCCATGGCTTTTCTTGTTGTGGAGCACAGGCTCTAGGCACGTGGGCTTCAGTAGTTGTGGGTCGCGGGCTCTAGAGCGCAGGCTCAGTAGCTGTGGCGCACGGGCTTAGTTGCTCCACGGCATGTGGGATCTTCCCGGACCAGGGCTGGAACCCATGTCCCCTGCATTGGCAGGCAGATTCCTAATCACTGCACCACCAGGGAAGCCCCTCATTATAATTTTAAGTATTCTTATTTTATAGTCTCTTATGAAATTTTCACTAATGAATTTCTTAGAGATTTAATATAATTTGTTGATTATTCCTCGTGGTCAATAGTGTCCACGTGAGGGTTCTTTGTAAGCTCCTCTAAAGCAGACAATTTTTTTTTAAAGGAAGTGTTGTTGACATTTTCTATTTCAGTGTATTCTAGGAGGTTTAACCTGTGCCTTGGGGATTTCTACATCCATATAGAAAGTGAAAGGGGTAATGGTATGTTAATTTTTAGATCTGTTCAAGTCGTGATGGCTCTGGAAAAGATAGGAGTATATATGTCAAGTAAGCAAAGTAATGAAAAAAAAACCCTTCCTCCATTCATTCATTTATTCAACACTTTTGAGGGTTACTATGCACCCACCGTATTTCTAAGCAATGGGAATGTAACAATGAACTAAACAGACAACAATCCCTACCTCATGTTTACATTTTAGTGTAGGGAGGAAATAATAAGAAAGATAAATAGCAACATATATCATCTATTAAATATTGATACAAGCTAAAGAAAAAAGAGAACAGATAAATGGAATATAAAGTGTTAGAGTGGTTAAATTTTTTGATAGGCTGATTGAGGTAAACCTCATTGAAAAAGTCACTCGAGTAGAGATCTTAAGGAAATGAAAGTAAGCTAGAAGGATATATGGGAAATGAATATTCTATGCGAAAGACTATGGCTGGCTTGTCTGATGACATTATGGAGGTCAGAGTAGCTGAAGCAGAGTGAGAAGAAAGACAGTATAAAATAAGATCAGAAAGGCAGAGAGGTGAGTGAAGGGAGAATGTGGAAAGTAGAACTTGTAAGCCTCATAAGCTATTGTGGGCAAATTGGCTTTTGCTGTGAATGAGGTTGGGAGCAATTTCAGAGTAGTAACACGATATGAATAATGTTTTAATAAGGTCATTCTTGCTGCTGTCCTGAAAATTTTGACTGTAGGGGGTCAAGGCTGGAAGCAGAGATAATAATTAAGAAAGTATTGCAATGATCAAGTTTAAAGGTAATGGTAGCTTGGACAAAACTAATGCACATGGAAATAAAAAGCAATGGTTGGGTTCTGGACATATTTTTAAGATAGTGGATATGGGTATGAGAGAAAGAGAGGAGCAAGGATGACTCCAGACCTATTGACATGAGCAACTAGAAGGCTACATTTACCACCAGCTGAAATGAATTTTGTGGATAGAGCAGGTTTCTAGGGAAAAATAAGAAGTTTGGTTCTGGACATGTTAATTTTGAGATATTTTTAGACATCTGAGCGGAGACATCAAGGGAACTGCTGGATATACAGGTCTAGCATTTCAAAGAAGATATTGGCATATAGCTGGTATATAAAGCCATGATCACTAGCTGAGTTACTGAAAAAAGCTCAAAACCAAGTCCTTGAGCACTGCAACATTTACAGTTGTCTATTTAATATATAGTTTCCTTACTGAATGGTGAATTCTGTGAAAACAAGGGACAAAGTGAAAGTAATACAAGAAAGTTGAGAATTTATGCAATAGAAGTGATTAGAATGAATTTCTACCAGATTTAAACTGGGTAGGAAAAGTAGTAAAGCTAGGAGAGAGGTGATAACCAGAAAAAAGATAAGATCAATGAATATAAGATAAGGTAGGGGTCAAAAGATCATTGGAGTCAAGGTACATACAGATATCTAAGGCTTGTATTGGATTTTATATGGTTAAAATGTTTATCAAATTTAACATCAAGTATTTAATATGAGTCAAACAATTACTTATTTTATTCAATCTTAAAAGAATTCTATGAGGTGGCTCCAGTCTACACATAAGTAGACTCAGAGAAGTTAAGGAACTTTCTGGACGTCGCTCAACTAACAGTGGCACTGTGTGAATCCAGCCAAGGTCTGCCTCAGAATCCCCTCTCCTGACTACAGATGGGGGCAGGGTGCCTGTCCTTTGGTACCAGTCCTCTTTCCCTGGGGCAGGGACTTTAGCTCCTATGAGCATGCTAGCTGTGTGAGGGATCAGAAAACCCTCTTCTTATTCTCTGTGTTCATATCCCTTGATGTCTTTGGTGAAGTATTCAGTGAAGTCTTCGTGAAAGTTCCATTCTGTCTCACAGGAGTTGAAAAGAGTTAAAGAGAGGTTTTATTCATGATAGGGTGAAATCATGCCAGGAAGCAGTTCTACCCTGGGTCCTGCCAAAGGAAAGAGAATTCAGGGGAACTGAGCTAGGGCATGGATCCAGTGCCCCATCTTCATAGTCTCATAAAAGTACTAGTAAAGTAGATGATTAGCAAATTAGCAGTTGGAATTGCAGAGCTGAAGATCCAGAGGAAGATGATAACTAGAGGCATAAATTTGGGAGCTATCCTCATGGTGAAGATAGAGGAAATAGATATGTTCTTACAGCCACCTGAACTCAGGAAAATGTCCAGCCAGTGAGAGAGATAAGTGTGCAAATGTAGAATGGAATAAACACTTTGGGGATGGAAAACAGCATAACCACTCTGGAAAAGTCTGGAAGTTTCTTGAAAAGTTAAACGTGTATCTACAACATGTCCCAGCCATTCTACTCCTAGGCATTTACTCAACATAAATGAAAACATATGTTCATTTAAAGATAGTGTACAGAGTTCACAACAGTTTTATTTGGAATAGCCAAAAACTGGGGGAAAAAACCCAAATGTCCATCAACAGATGAACAGATAAACAAACTGTATTATATTCATACAATGAAATACTACTCAGCAATAAAAAGGAATGCTATTGGTATGAGCAAAAGCGTGGACAAATCCCAGAATAATCAGGCTAAGTGAAATAAGCCAGACTAAAAGAGCACATACCATATGATTCCATTATGGTTCCATTTATATAAAATGCTAGAAGATGTAAACAAATCTTTAGTGACACAGAGCATATCAGTTGTTGACTGGTACTGGACAGGGTGAGAGGAGGGAAGGTTTATGAAAAAACACAAGCAAACTTTAGGGGATGGTAGGCGTGTTCACTATCTTGATTATGGTGATGATCTACAGAGGGAGACATATGTCAAAATCTATCAAATTATATACTTTAAACATGTGGTTTATCATATGTCATTATACCTCAGTAAAGTTGTTAAAACAAGACATAAAAGGATGCTTGTCATCTAAATCTTGAATATATCTGGTTTTCTTAAAATGGGAAGGGTTTAAAACAGACAAAATGACTTCATAAAAAAGAAGTATGAAATAATGAAGAAAAGAAGCAGAAACTAGGACAATTTAGCCAAAACTTCTATTTTTTTTTTATTCTATCTCTACCTAACTTCTGTTATTCTCTTCCCTCTCACCTACAGCAATTTTCCTAATGAAATTTCACACCTGTCCATTTCTGACACCATTTAACATTTTAGGAACAGTGAAAGTATTTTGGCTGTATGTTTCTGTCTGGCCTGCATTGCAAGTGGATCAACAAAGAATTTAAGAAAACCCAATTAATTCTGTTTTCCTTTTCCATTTTATCTAGTTTGGTTTTGGTATAGAAACAGGCTTAACCATGGTACTTACTTTTGACTTCAGAAATTGATTTTGACTCTATTTTTCGCTGTTGCTTAGGAAACAAAGTTTTCAAAGTCTATAAACTAGTAATCTCAGCAATCTTTGACAGACGAACTACTCCAAGAGATCTTGGGAATACTTTGTGCTCCCTTTCTTTGTCCAAATGCAAGGAAATTATTTGCAATTGTTTTCCCAATTTGGAAGGAATAAAAAGAAAATGTCACTAAGGATCATGCATGCAACAATACATACTAGAACCTCATCCCATTTTCCATTGAGCATTTAAAAGGGCATATTTGAAAATATATTCAAGGGCTTAATAGCAAATCTAAATTAGGACTCCATATCCAGGAACATTTGGGAATTTAACTGCATCATGTTGGAAAGTCTTCCCTGATGGGGAAGGACTTCTTCAGATTCAGGTATGTGGGCCAAAATGATCAATTTGTTTCCAGTTGGCACAGCTCAAATTACATTCTTGACTCAGTAACACTGAGCTCTTTCCAGCACATCCATTAAGGGAACTTGGCTCACGTTGAGGATGTCTGTAAGACCTAATGTCTATGAGAGCGACCATAACCATCACCAAGGGAGTATGGAACACTGGGTTCTGAGCAGCAGGGCCTTTACCTCAGCCCTGTAACTTTGCATGAAAAGCCTGCTGAGCAATCCCATGCCAGAGATCTCTGGGCATTTGGATAGTACAAATTCAAACTCCCTCAGCTCATTCACGGAAGCTCCATGGACACATTTTAAATAATTTTATTTAGAAACATGAATAAGTAGTTATCCACCAGAAATAAAGAATACATAGCAAGTAGTTAGTTATGCAAGGAAATAATGTATTAGAATCAGGTAGGCTTGACACAGACATGTTTTCACCCTAAAAAGACATCAGTGTATGGTGCTTTTTTCTAGCAATGTTCTAAGAGTCTAGCTCATGTAATTCACATAATGATGATAAATAATACTTATCAATTATTTGATATGTACAAGACTGTGCTAAGTGCTTTACATGCAGTTTATACCTCATCACAACTTTGCAAAGTCAGGTATAGATCTTCTATACCTTTCGGTATAAATTTTCTAATGGGTCACTGTTTTAGTCCTTGTGCTTTAAATATACCAAGAGCACACCCTCCTCAGGTCTTATGACTCGCTCTAGCTTCTGCCTGGAATTCTCATTCTGAGGTAGCCATAGGATCACTCCCTCGCCTCCTTCAAGTCTTTGCTAAAATGACACTTTTCCAATGAAGCTTTTTTTTTAGTTGTTCCCTTTTTATTTTTCAAAACTAAATTTATTAGCGCCTAACATCATTTTCACTTATTTATTTCCTCTCCCACCATCCTCATTAGAATGCAAGTTCTATGAAGGCAGGGAATTTTACCTTTTTTTATTTACTAGCTTGAATGATGCCTGGTCCATTATAGGTACTTATCAAATATTTGGAAGTGATAAGTGGAAATGATGAGGCTTTAAGTAACAACCACTTGTTATCATAAACTAGGCTAAAAACAAAAGCAAAATCTTTAAATAAATCCTTGTTCATTGTTTAAGGTTAACTACTAGTTGTGGTAATAAGTCATGTTCAGATAATTTCATCTAAACTTACTTTGCAAAGCAAAAGGTTAAACAATTTAAGTGGGCAATACTTATGAGTTTATTAGCAGGTATTAGGTGCAAAAATAATATGTGACATCCTAGGCTTTGCTTTCCTGAAACTTCCAATCTTGGCAGAGAAAAAACAGAATTTGAAACAATTAGAAGGCAATATATTAAATAGTTATTTCTCATTGATTCTATTTACTCATGTAACAAGTTACTACCTTCGTGTGCAAGATATTTTGGGTGAGGTCCAGGAGGTATAGAAGTGAATAAGAAGTGAATAAGAAGTTCCCGACTTCAAGGAGTTCACAATCTGGTAGAAGAAGTAGGATTTACTACAAGATAAAACTTGCTCAATAAATAAAAACTTGATAACTGGAATAAAATGTGCTAAAATTGAATAAAAAGATAAAATACTTTGAGAGTTCATAAGATGGAGAAATTCCAAAGACAGTATATTATGAAGCACTAAACCGTAATCAAATGCCAAACTGTATGGCAGAGACAAAAAAATGCTATTGACTATCACTCCTGCAACTGAAATACACCAGGGATTTTGGTAAGCTTTCATGCAAAAATAACATATGCCAAGACTCATATTTCTCTTAGCTCCCTGTGAAAGGGCACTGAACATTAAACAGAATACAATACTGAATGATGTTTCCAGCTGTTTCTGAGAGCAATTTCATAACCTCAGTTTTGTTCTTCACTCCCAAGTTTTACAAACAAATTAAAAAGAAAGTCTAATATTAATTTTCCAAAGGTTAAATTTAAATTCATGCAAAATTGATGAAATACAACAAAATCTCATAAACGCAAGTTGTCACATCATATGTGAAGTATTACCTTCCAAAAAAGTAGAGACAAACAGAATGCCATCTATATTTCAACTATTTGTCTTATTTTTTCAGATGGTAAAAGTGCTGCTAATTATTGTAGAAAACCTAAAAATACACAACATAAAATAAAAGTAAAATTTACCTGTAATTCTGGTATCTACCTAGAAAACTGGTATATTTCCTTCTGTGTATAGGTGCACATTTAGATGCAGATGTAGTGATAAATGTAGCTACTGGTGTGATTACTGATAATAAATTGCATAATGTTTTAGCCATTATTGTGAGAAATTGGACCACCATTCAATATGCTTCACATACATGATTTCTTTTGGCTGCATGCTATTCCATTTCATGGATGTGACCACTATTATAAACAATGTTATGATAAAATAAGTATACAAAAATGTTTATTTGCTTTTCTGATTATTTCCCTAGGATGAATTCCTAGAATAAGATTAAAATGGTGAAAGCATTTTGAGACTCTATAAAGTGTTGCCAAATTGTCTTCCAAAATGTTACATGATATAAATCCCGTCCAGCAGAATCATGGAGTGATCATCTTCCCACACTCTTGGCAACTGGAGCACTGCCATATTCTTTTCCTAATTTGATGCACATTCATATTTTTTATTTACGTTGTTTCAAATATTGATTTAGAATGTTAAAAAACTTATTTGAATTTATCTTAATGTTTGTTAATTGTCTAGGATGTTGCTGATTTTTATATTGATTTGTAAGAGCTCTTTATAGTTTATATATAACTGTTTTATTTGCGGCTTTGCAGCTTTTTATATTTTAAACGTAGTATTTTAAAATTCTTATGTAGTCACATCTATTTTTTTCTTTGTGAATTCTTCTATTGTATTTATTATTAGAAAGTCCTTCTCAAAACTAAGACCAGTTAAATATGGACTTTTCATGGTTTTATTTTTACATTAGCCTATTAATACATATGTAATCACCTTGGTGTCTGATAGAAATAACTGATCATGTTTATTGAGTGAAGAGTATTTGCAAGCAGTATACTACATTAACTATATGAATTATCGCCTAGTTAATTCCCATAACCTCCTTATAACTATTACTTATATTAATAGTTATTGGGAATAACTCCTACTGTCCCTTTTTATATGTGAGGAAACTAAAGTTCAGAGAGATCGATTTGCTTATCCAAGATTACATGACTAAGTAAGTGATGTAGCTGGTGTTTGTTTGAACTCTGTCAGCCCCTAGAGCCTGTTCTCTTAACTACTCTTTATACCAATATAGAATGGCTCTAACTTTGTTTCTTAGCAAATTATCAGCTTTCTGAACACCAAGTTTTGAATACTCTATCTGTTCTTTCTTTGATTTGTATTCATTCCTTCATCCTATATGACCTTATTGTTTACACTAAGCTCTATTTCACAGTTAGCCATTCTATTGAATTGGCCTGTCTGCCAGTTCTTGTGTCAGCACTGCACCATTTTTAAATTGTTACAGCTTTGTAATGCTTATTAATGTATGCTATTCATGCATATGTGCAGTAGGACAAATAGGGCATTCATTATTTTACCCTTTGACAACTAACATTACTCTTACCATCCATTTATTAGTCTAAGCAAACATAGAATCCTTCTGTTAGGTTTAAATACTTTATTATTTGGTCTAGGATGAATTGTATTAAATATTGAAAATTTTTAATTTTTTTCAATTTCACATTTCATATGCAGGAATATGGGTTAACTTATATTTATTCAAATACCCTTTGACATCAATCAATAAAATTGTATGGTTTTCTTCATCTATATCCTGCATAGATAGTACTAGAGTTATTCCTAGGTATGTTGTACTTTTTGCTGCTATTGTAAATGGAATATTTAAAACTATATTTTTTCTTTATTGGAGTAATTAGGGAAGCAACTGATTTTTTTTAATACCTGTCTTATATTAGGCACATCTCGAGTTTTGGGGGAAAAAAGGAATTAATCTTCTATTGGATATGTCTCATTCTGTTTCATGTTATGTTTCAGTGCTCAGAAATTTCAAATAATGTTAAAGCATAACACTAACAATGATTATCTTTCTTTTCCCCCAACTTTAATGGGGATTCTTTTAGTCTTTCAACATTAAGTATGAAAAAGATTGTAAGTCTGGGATAGCTGTTATTTACAAAGTTAAATATGTAGCCTTTTACTTTTAGTTTTCTAAGAGTTTTTGTCAGGATGAGTGTTGGATTTTATCAAATGCCTTTAACATATATTAGAATGATACTTTTTTGTTTATTTAATTTTAGATGTTATGATTTATGATAATAGATTTCTAATTAAACCACCTTTGCCTTCCAGGGATTCATTTCCACTTATCCTTCATAGATGATTCTTCAATTGATATTAATTTTTGCTGGGTGTATTTTATTTAAAATCTAATCATTCTTACTTATTAATGAGAATAGGTCATAATATTATTTTTATGCTTGTCTGTTTTGACATCCAGATAATATTAAATTTATAAACTGAACAAATAAATTAACAAATGACAAATTATACTTGGAGGATGTACTAGATAAGCATTCCAAGAACGAAAACTTAATATTTATACAATACACAGAATCAACTTAGGTATCATATAGCTCTCAAATTAGTTCCCCTCAAAATAGTCACCAATGTTGAACAGAGTTTTAACTTCTTTATGCCTCAGTTTCTTCATCAGTGAAGTAAACAGACTGAGCTGAATGATCCCACAGGTCTTTATTACCTCTAAAATTCTATGATCTCCAATTAATAATATCAGCATTTTCTTACAGACTTCTTACCCATCAGAGAGGTGAAGCTCCCACTTATCAAAATGACTCACAAGCAGTCAGGAACTCTAACCACAAATTGAACCACTTACAGCCTTCCTGGAAGTGACTGCAAGAGGTCCTATATCCCTGTTTTCCTCAGATACTCTCTTTAATAACTATAAAATAATATTAAAAAAAATTTTTCCCATGATTATTTAATAGTGCAAATAAATATATGCAGAATTAACTGACAGATATAATGACAGCTGTGTTTTTAGACATACATATAAATCTAATTTTCTAGAAAGCAGAAACATTATTCAGCCTCTCCAATGTACTACTTGTCCAACAACGGAGAAATGACCCAATGTTAACAAGCGAATACAGTCATCCTTCTTGCACAAGCTATAAAGTCATGATTAATCATTTTTCTACGCTTAGGGCAAAATATTTATTTGTATTTAGAAGGATGTCAGTTTGGTTCCACAGAAATAAGAATTACAAATGGCTTAACTATG
The DNA here is from genome assembly GCF_039906515.1 of Pseudorca crassidens. NCBI lineage: Eukaryota > Metazoa > Chordata > Mammalia > Artiodactyla > Delphinidae > Pseudorca > Pseudorca crassidens. Next base: position 62,397,296 of record NC_090304.1, read on the forward strand.
TAATACTTTTTCTTTTCTTTAATGCTAAAGTGGAAATGACTACATCATCACCCACTAGGGACTAGAAATGCAAATTTTCAATAAAGTGTCTTTACTTTAACTTCAGCTGAGCAGAACTGTTACTGTACTGTCCTGCTTAACAACTGGCCCCTATCTTTGTAGGAACAGTCACAGAATCTACAGAGTTCAGCAGCCCCACCCATAAAAATCACACACGTGATCGTTTTTGCTACGAAGAAAGAATATTGTACCAAATCCCAGCAACATAAGGGCTAACTCTGGGAACTGTCAGATGCATAAATGGGGGTAGGTATTTGTTATATAATGTCCCAATTTACTTTTATTGGTTACAAACCTTCAAAGAGATAGAATGTCAGAAGAGGAAAAAGACCAGAGATCTCTGAGCCAGCCCACTTGCCTTACAGATGAAAGATCTAGGTCTCAGAGAGGTTCAGGTCTTGTCCAAGGTCACACCCAGGAGCCAAGCCAGGTCACAGACTTTGCTCTCTACTTCCCAGTGTAATTTTCTTTTCTCTATTACCACACAGTGTCTGTTCCTCGGACAGAATCACATTATTACAGCATTCCTCATTGGATGCATCCTCTGAGAACACAGCTGCTCTGAATAAGGACAGCTCAGGAACAAGGGGTCAGGGTATGGCCCATTCTCTTCAGAAATTTCAGAGAAGTTTGAAGAGGAGGAGGAAGGGTATAAGAGAAAGAGGTGATAATTCAAGAGCTTGAGCTAAACTTATTCTGAATGAAATTAAAAATAGATAGGGAAAATAATGCTGTATCAGAAAATGTCTTCTCCCAAAATAGATGAATGGATAAGATGTGAGATACACACACACACGTACACACACACACACACACACACACACAATGGAATATTACTCAGCCATTAAAAAAATTTTGCCATTTGCAACAACATGGATGAATCTAGAGGATATTATGCTAAGTGAAATAAGTCAGAGAAAGACAAATACCATAAGATCTCACTTATATGTGGAAACTAAAAAGCAGAACAAACACAAAAATAAACAAAATTAAAATGGAAAAAGGAAAACAGACTCATAGATACAGAGAACAAACAAGTTGTTGCCATAGAGGAGCGGGTAGAAAGTTGGGGGAAATAGGTGAAGGGGATTAAGAGGTATAATTCTCCAGTTATAAAATAAATAAACCATGGGGATATAATATACAGCATAAGGAATATGGTCAATAATATTTTAATAACTTTGCATGGGGACAGATGATTACTAGACTTAGCACGATGATCATTTCATACCATATGCAAATGTCAAATCACTATGTAGTACACCTGTACTAACATAATATTGTACATCAACTGTATTTCAATAAAAAATTCAAGATGATGTACAGAAAAGGGACTTGGTGCCATAAGAGTGACTAACAATATACAAATCTCACTTACAGACCCTACTAGATTTACGATCACTGCCAAAACTCACAGAACATTCCAGGTGGAAGGTTTTTGGCTGTTGGCATGGCCTTACATCTAGAATATTGTAGTGAAGTTATTCCAAATAGGACACCATCACACATCGATCCATTTTTATTACCACAGCCCCACAGCAGGATATGCTGCCTGCTTTGGTAACTCGGAGTTCTTTTGTACAACGAACTGTGATTACTTCATAAAGGTCAGTTCTCCCAAATTCCTGTAAACCATGGCACATCAACCCACCAAGATCATAGAAGCAATTAAAAGTGTTTAACCGGGAAGGTTGCCAGGACCAGATGGCTTCTGCCAGTGGGCTTTTGTTTTTGTTTTAAACTGTGCAACACTAGGGAAACAGCATTTATTTGCCTCATATCTATTTTCTAGTGGGTTCTTTTTCACATTTATAAAATAATGCATTCATCATAGGGATTCTCATTACATGGACATTAGAATGTGGGTCATAAGAGAAAATAATAGAGACTCTCTCCCCCTACCCCCCATGTCCATTACCACTCAGATCAGCTCAAAGTTTGCCATATATACTCTAATAGTATGTATGCATATAAAATCCTACTTCTGGAAGTAAAGGGTTCTTCAAGAGCTTTTGGAATTAGACTATAGACTATAGGATAACCCATATATGGGATAACCCATATATTAGGAAAGGGGTCAGAAGACTTTTAAGATAATCATTTTGTGCTACAAAAACTACTCTGCACCCCTAATTTTTGTAGTTTACAACTACCAAACACCACCACTTATTATCAATAAGATAACTATATCAGATAACTTATTTAACTGAGATAACGATGCTGCTTAGAAGCTTATTTAAATCATACAAACGTAGGGTTGCCATGGATCAAATCCTGGCTCTAATTTTTTTTTTCAATGAATTGACCTTGGGAAAACCATAATCTCTTCTGACCTTTGGAGACTATTATTATCCATAATTAAAACAGTATGATATTTGCACATTTACTTAAAGTACAAAAAAAAAGGTTGAGAAAAAGACCCAAATATATACATTGATTTGGTGTATGATAAAGTGACATCTCAAATCAGTGAGAAAAAAAATAAATTTTAAAATAGTATTGAGACAACTGGATAGTCACATGGAAAAAGAAAAAATTAGATCAGTACCTCACACTGTACACTAGAATGAATTCCAAATGGATCTGAGAGCTGGATGTAAAAAAGAAAAAAAAAAAGAGGAAAACATGATTAATTCCTTAAAACATAAGAGAGGAGAAAGCTTCTGTAAATATAACTCAAAATCCACAAGCAATAACATATATACATACATATGTATGTGTATATATATAATATGAGCAATAAAACCATATACATGTATATATTTACATTTTTCAAAATATGAATAACAAACTGTAAAAATATACTTGCAACTTAGTTCACAGGCACAAAGATCTAATACTTTAACATAGAAAGAACCTCTAGAAATCTGGAAGAAAAATACCAAAGGCCCAAGAGAACAGTGGACAGAAGACATGAACAGACTGCACCCAAAAAGAAAGACAAAAGACCCTCAAACATATGAAAAGACGCTTAACATCACCTATAAGAGAAGTAAAATTCTACTAAGATACTCTTTCCTATTATTTTATTGGCAAAAATTCCAAAGTTTGATAACAACTTAGTTGACAAAAGAAGCAGGGATTCTCATATAATTGCTAGTGGGAGTACAAAGCATTAGATCTCCTATGACAGTGCATTTGACAGTACCTAACAAAATTACATATGTGTTTTCCCTCCAATCCAGAAATCTCACTTCTAGGAAACTACACTACAATCATGCCTCTATAAATACGAAAGAGCATATCCACAAGGTTATTTGTGACAACATTGTATACAACAGCAAGACACTGAAGAATTTCAAATATCCAATCAACAGGGAATTTGTTGAATAAGCCATGGTCATCTACCCAATAAGGTGCTATGTGGTTATAAAAAAGAATGAAGAAGATCTCTGTAGACTGTTATGGAATAATTGTAAGTATACTTAATAAGTGAAATAGCAAGCAAGATGTTTTTATCTCATTAGAAAGGAAGAAAAGAATAAACACACACACACACACACACACTTCATTACTTTTGTGGTAAGAGATGCCAAGTGGTAAACAGAAAATAATAATAATTGGTAACAATGTAAGCCCACCAATGAAAATCATTTTGTCCATTATAGAATCTTTTATTTTTAAACTTGCTTTATTACACATGTATATATGTTATTTTTAGTATATAAAGACTTTTAGATATTCTTAAAAGCTTTTAAAGAATTGCTTTAGTGTGTGACTATTTTACTTGTCCTCTGGTAAGATAAGATTAGGCTTCAGTCAATACTTAAGTATTTCAAAAATTATGAATTATAATTATTTTAAGTAATCCAATTCCTTCTCAAAAGTATCCCACTTGGACAATGAATTATATATGACTACACCTACAGGGGAATGGGAGAAATGGAAAAAAATGGAAGCAATACCTCTCTGCTATATCTTTTACCACAGTTTTTACTTCTGAATCACGTAAATGTACAAAATAAATAAAATTTAAGGGAAAGAAAACAATAAATTCTAACAACGCAAACAAATTCAAACAACCCAGCCTGTGTATCAGACTACTAATTTAATCCCAAAGAGAAAATAATTATTTCAAGTGACTTTTGAATACAGTTTATCTTATTTTGAGTGCATTCTAAGGAAAAAAGTTGAACTGCAAAAACCCTACATTTTATTCAATAGTTTCATTGTTTATTTGTATTATTAGTGTTATAATTTTGAAGCTATTTGCTGTATAATGTAGAATAAAGCAAATAAGTAAAAATATTATTAAGAAAACAAACATTTTTAGTGTAAGAGAAAGGAGTTATAAAGTCAAGGAATTTTAAGGAAATACTATGTAATGTTAGATTTGAATTGGAAATATCATTATCTACTCATGACATTCGAAAAAATATATATATTCCCTATCTGTTCACTAAAAGGGCCTAAGAAACAACACCCCAGTAGTCAAGAACATAACTAGCACCAAGATCTTGCTTTCTAATTATCATTTTCTACTGAAAGGAGACAGAGTTCCTTGGAGAGATGACTGATTTTATACTTGGGGCAGGAAAAGTTCCAGAACGTGAGAGCCAATTTGAAGGGTTTCCTCTTGACCAAATGCGGACATCAAAGAAAATGTTGGTACTTTTTTAAAAATTGAAAGAGAACATTTGCCATCCTTAGAGTTGATTTTTATACTAACTCCTTATTCTAAGGGAAATGTATTCAGTCATCCTGCATTCACATAAGTAACATCTTAAGACAATGAAGGGAAACATTTTTATAGAAAAATGGCCTGTAGAAGAAATAACAGAATTAGAGCAAGTGAGCTACAGAGAGCAAATGTGGCAAAATGCTAACAATTGGTGAATAAGGTAAAGTTGTATAATGGTGTTTGTTTCCTGTTCTTTCAACTTTTTTGTAGGTTTTTAATTATTCAGAATAAAAGTGGGGGGAAGAAAGCTCAGTGTTATGGGAAAAAGCTGAGGAGATGATTAGATTAAAACATACTAAAGATATGATACAAATATAATTCATGAATCATGATTGGATCCTGGTTTGGAAAAAAAAATACTATAAACAATTGAGGAGGATAGTTGGGGAACTTGCATATGAACTGGATATTAATAACATTAAGAAGTAATTATTATTTGTCTTTTGTGTGGTAATGCTGCTATGGTTATGTAGGAGATAAATACTGAAGTCATTCTGTCTGCAAGTTACCTTCAAATGGTTTTGTGAATTCTAGCTATCTGCATAGATCAGGGAAGATAAATTAATAGATAAGATAATTTCATAAATAGAAAGATAATACACATTTGGCATATGGTTAACAATTGTTGAATCCAGAAAGTATGGGTGTTCATTATATTATTCTTTCAACATTGTACTGACTTTTAAAATGTGTCTAATAAAATGCTGAAAAAATTAAAATTAAAGACAATATTGGGGGGTTATAATAGCATTACATATAAATAAAGTATACAATTTGTGTACATGGTCGTGCCATCTTAAGGTTCAGCTTCTGAATAAATGTTATTTTACCCTGTTCCTCTACTATCCTGTATTTTATAACACAGAATGCAATTAACATAGGAAGGAAATTGGGGATGCCTTATTGGATTGAGTGGACAATTTTGGGTTTAGTGAACATGAGATGAAGAAGGCTGAATTACTATAAAATGGTCCCTTGACTTCCATGTGTGTTAATTGGATCTTGTTGGCTAGTTCTGTATTTCCCAAAGGAAGATAGAAATGTTGATTTTCCTACTCTCTGTTCGAGTCCTTCCATTTAAACTCAGCCAAGTGAAGAATAACAATAATCCTCCCTGTGCACATCCCCTCCACACACCAAACCTCCCACGTACATACCGGTGATACACTAATTTAACACACCGATTAAAGACTCCATTTACCATATTCGTATAACTTTGCCTTTAGCTCCCTTACTTCCACTGCAGGCAGAACTGCTGTTAGTATTTCAGATGAGTACTTTGTCAATCCTTTCAATTTTGCCCATCACTGAGTCCTTGTCCTAGGATTAGACCAAGACATGTTTTGGCAGTTTAGCTCTTTCTTTAAAGTACTGTGTTCCCCAAATTTACTTATGTTAAAATTTTTTTTTTACCAAAAGGTGCTAAACTATTTAGAATATATATAACTCAAAGTTTCATATATTAGATCAAGTTCTGGGTTCTCCTTTGTTATTTTGTTTTGCTTTAAAATTTTAATCCTTGCCATTTTGCTTTCCAGTACTATTATATTTTGCTCTGGAGAAAAGAGAAAAAGAGAGAGACTTTGAATTCATAGATTAATTCATAGACGTAAGGAATTATTAAGACATTTGAATGAAGTAGTAAATTCTTAGTTCACCTTTAAGTTACAGCTGATATATTTCCCTTGCAAGTCTTCCCAAACACCTAGACAGGGACTAAACCAATCTATACCCCAGGAACTAGCACATTACAAGGACTGGTAAAGACTCATTAAATATTTCTTGAATGAATAATGTATCCATCCCTACAATGTTTACCATACTATGGTATAACTATTTCAACATATCAGTCTCTCTTCAATGGATCTAACATCGAACGTTTTTATCTTGGTTGAGTGAGATGATGAAGGATAGTCTTGGGAAAATTAATCTGGCAAGAGTTTCCAGGGAGAGGGGTAAATTTGAGGAAGAACACATTGAAGGAATAAGGAAGACTAGCTGTATATAATTTGTATGTAAAGCTACAGAAATTCCTTTAGAGCCGAGGATTGAACCTAAGATCAGGACAATCCATTCCTATTCTTAGAACATTAGGCTGATGGCACAACGAAGCCCAGTGACTTACTTGTGTGGCCTTGGAATTAAAGTTAAAATTCAGGAGCTCATTTAAACCTTTAAAGCCTTAGCATAAAAGTAAGATATTGTATGGGAGCTATTTCAGTGGCAACAAATCTTTGTAGCGGAGATTTACATTGCATGATTGTGAAAATTGCTTTATTTTCATTCTGTATATCGTAGTGAGTCCACATTGCCATCATTAAATATTTATTCAGTACTTCTGCTAAGTTGCTGTAGCAAAATGATTTTTTAACATCTCTTCCTATCTAATTATAGACAAAATAGATAATATGAATATAAAAGGGCACGAACACAAAGCAAATAACATTCATATTGAAATATTTACAGCTTTATTGAAACAGTCACATGGGGAGAGCTGTATGAAAAGACAAAGTATATAGAAAATATGGTCTAATGAAAATAAATGAAATGAAATATAGAAAGCACAAGTGTTGGCAAACATAGTTGAACCCAAATACATAAAGATAAGAGTGAAATAGAAAAACTGGAAAGTGAAGTGCCTGGGGATTAGTGAGGGTAAATCAAGGAGGGTTTCAAAGAAGAGGTGAGCGTAAAGTGGACATTCACTTAAGTAGACTCCACTTCCCTCTTCTTATTCACCAAAATGTTTACAAGAATCTTTTCTGTGTCAGCCATGCTGGGTGCAAAAAATGCAGATATAAATAAGCCATTGTTCCTATTGTCTAGGAGTTTAGAGTCTAAAAGAAAGGCATAAAAAAGATAATTGCCATTCAGTGAGGTAAATGCTTGGGGGAGGAATCTGGAGTTAGGAAAGACTCAAGAAATTGAGATCTGAGGCTGAGTAAAAGTTTGCTGGGCACAGAAAGCAAAGAACAGCATTCTCACAAAAGAGACTGCATGTGCAATGCTTACACATAAGGGATTTATTTGTATAAATAGTTAGGACCATACTCCCTGGCAGAAGCAAATACATGCACAAGTCAATATCTGCAGATGAAGTAGTAAAGTTCGAGTATGTGCAGAGGGATGATGGAAAAGGCGTATGAGCAATTTGGCAGAAGGCAGATTGGAAAGGACTTTTTATGGTATACTGATGATTCTGGACTTTATTCCGTAGGTAATCATTAGGTAAGTGAAGGTTCTAAGAAGGGACAATCAGATAAACAATTCAGAAGCCATTAATATATGCAGTGTTAGGACAAGGATGGGACATTCTAAGCACCTTCCATTTTTGTGCTTCTGGGTGGGTTTAAGGGTCAGATACTCAGCTCAATAGCACTCAGAAAAATAGGTGTTGACGAGGTATTTCGGGGACATTCAATCAAGGTCAGGTTGTGGGAATATGACTATACTAGCAACTAAAAAAAATAAAAACATATTTTCTTCATACTTTCCCATTAATATTTATCTTCAAATTCCTGTTAACTTCAGAGATCACCACTGGATTTTGTCACAAATTAAAATATTTATCATTAGGAATATTCAATCAAGTATCACAAAACCTCATTCCTGCCACTCAAGACTTAAATTTGCAAAATATTAAGAGCCTCGAGCCAGCCAGGAGATGTCCCAGACCTAGGGTGACAGTAGTGCAAAGGCTGGAAGGACCTAAGCATTAATGTAGTCTAATCTCTACTTCACAAATAGGGAGATAGACATCCAGAGTTGTCATATGACTTGTCTGAAGTTCATACAACTAGTTTTATAGAACTAGAGTTTTAAGTTCTATCTTTTGATTCCCTGTCCAGTGCTTGTTCTGCAACACTGGACTGCCTCTCTTCAAGTCATTCTTTAAGGACATGGCTCTGTCCATTAGGATAGTATTACAGTGTCCTCATTTTGAGGCCACTAAAGCCTGACCCACAAATAGCCTAGGTGAATGTAACAGCATTTCTATATCTTTATGTCCAAGAAATACACAAAATGCTCCATGAAATGAGCATGAAGCTTCCTGGAGGAAAGTGTACAGTTGTCTTTTACAAAACACTGTGCCTGGGGAAGGCAAATCACCCTAAAGGAGACTGAACATATGCTCTGAAAATCCTACTTGACGTCATTCACAGAAACTGCACAGTAAATACGCAAGATACAGAGAAGTGACATATTATTTTTACCAGGTAATGTCAAATGAGCAGAGAAAAGTAAGGATTAGCTCTACTGGAAGTAGTCTAAAGCCATTTTCTCCAGGGGTAATTGAAGAAAAACCCCAAAAATTAGCATATCCAGTGAGGCGTGCTTTTGAAGATACTTTGCAAAACAAACTCTCTGAAAAGCAAGTTGTTTCCCCGTCTCCTTTACATTTTGAAGAAATGGTACCAAATACCATAAGACGGGGTAAAAGAAGTTTTCTAACTTGATTGCTCCTCTAATCATTCTCGATATTTATACCTTAAAAGCAAATATTTTTCCAAAGTTTGATTAAAATGTTGATCTTTATGTCTAGGTAAAACTCATCTAGCTGATCCACCATTGGTGAGCTATAGACTTTCAGCTCTACCTTTGAATGAGGTGGTAGAAGTAGTTCATTCTCATATTTATGATATCCTGCGGCGATGGGCAATGGGCATGCTTCTGTGGAATTAGTAGCTTCCAACTGGGGTAAGACTCTCAAGACCTCTTGTTCCATTTTTCTGTGCTCCTCTCAATATCACCTTTCTTTAAACCCTATTTCTGATCCTCTGCGTGTTCCTTCACTGTTGCAGTGAATATGCTGCTCAGTTTACAGATGCACCCAGCACACAGTAGGTGTTCATTAAATAATTATTGCATGCTCTTAAAGGGATGCTACCTAATTTAATCCTCACAACAATGCTTTGATGATGATACTATTAACAATTGTAGATACTATTTATTTTACTCCCACTCTGTGTCAGATAAGGTACTGAAAACTTGACATATATTCCTTTTATCCTGTGAGGTAGAATTCTCATTCTATAGATGAGGCAACAGGCTCAGAGGAATCAAGTAACTTGTTCAAGTTCACATATCCAATAAGTATCAGATTCTAAGTACAAACCTGGGTCTTACATTAGCTGCTGCTGCTACTATTCTACTACTGCTACTACTATTAAGACTACTACTACCACCAGTAGCACCAGTATTTTTCTTTTCTTTGATCAAATTGGATGAGTCCAACTTCTAAACAATAATCTTCTTGAGGGGTGGGAGCAAGTCTTATTTATATTTGTTGAATTCAAGTGAATAAAATGGAATCAAAGGGAGGTCACACTAGCCTTTCCCCTATGAGGAATGCCTTTGTCTAAATCTTTCTACCTCCTTTGTGCTAGGATACAAAACCAAAATAAAGTTAAACACAACTTAACGGAAATAAAGTTAAAGACAATCCAACCACCAAGTCTTTGATTATAGTTTAACCTTCATTTCTGATGACAAATGAAAAAAATGACATTTGCTGTAACCAGAAAGTCTGCTAGATATGACCAGAAAACAGAATTATGAGCCGATAGGGCACGATGAGCTGTGACAAGATGGAACCAATAGGTTATTTTTTTCTTGGCTGGCATAGCCTGGCTTCTCTCCAATACAAGACTTGTGACATCATCTCCTGTCTCCTCTCCTCCCAAACCATCTTGTGGAAGTGTATCTCATTTTAAAAAAAATGATTATAGCACATTTTTTTTCTCTTCACAGTACATTGAAACATAATGTTCTAAAATGTTTCTACTTGTCTTCCATAAGATTGAAATCAATAAGAGTTTGTGAAGAAATATTTTTTCTCAGTCAAACGGAGATAATCTGGTGGGGGAGGGAAAGGCATACCTCCCATGAAACTGCTTTTAGCCCTAGAAGCCCTTCTGTTTTACCATGGGAACTGCTCATAGGATGTTTCGTATCTAAGGGAAGTTATGAGGTCTCAGGGCTATTTTCTGGCAGTTGCTTGAATTTCACTCTTTGCTAATGGGTGTGCTGGAGTTGGCTCCTATAGGCGAGTGAGAGATAATTGTCTTGTGAGCTAGTTGTCAAAATGTTGGTAGCTTGAAATCAGTCATGGTGAGAGTATTTACACCATGGATATCAGCAAATGCTACAAATCAGAGCCTTTTTTTAAAGAGCCTGCTTATAGCACATCATTGCATTTAACTCTGGTTATGAGGACCTCTATCACAAACAACTAAAATTATCATGAAATAGGAAGGCACTGGGCCACCGTATATGATGGTGCAAGCCGTTCTGTGCCCCCAAGGAAACTACCTGAGCAAGGACTGAAATTCAGCCCACATTCTGGTCCCTGAGCTGTGTGCCTTGGCGTGGTGCAGTGATCTTCCTGAGGAGGATGTATGTTTCCATTTTGCAAAAAGCTCCTTTATGAGCTAGCAGTGTCTCTGTATACATCAGATTGCATACGTTCCTACGCTGATGCTCCGCAAGTCACCTCCAGTGTCACAATTGCAAATTACGTCAGTCATGTCATTCCTTCTGTGCCCTTTATTTCAAATTACAAGGACTAAAATTACTGATTGGTTAAGGTTACCAGTGCTCTGAGGATAGCCATTTCTTATTTTATAGATGAATATCCTGTATTTCAGAGAGGTTAAGAAATTTGTCCAAAATTGCATAGCTAATAAAAGAATAGGAGTTCAAATCTCCATGTATCTGTCTCTAAGATCTCCCCAAACGAATAGTATGCTGACCAAACTATGGCACATATGGAAATTATTTCTCTAGAATACAGGTTTCTAGGAAAGTTTTAAAACTTGTGATGTAAAATGAATACACAAAATGCATTTCACTTTTTAAAACAAAGTTTTAATCATCATTTTAATGTAGTTATTATCTGTGGTGTAATTCTTATCATCACCCTCATTTTATGGAGGAAAAAAATCCTCAAATCAGAGAAGTTAAAGAGTTGAGAATTGTCCATAAACACTGAAAAGTCTTGGCATTCATCCATACTGAACACCATTAACAAGTAACATATGTAAAGAGTTTTAGTTTACAGACATTACCATATTAAAGAAAAACAAAGTAAAAGTGTGTTATGTGATTTCTGAGGCTAGGTCATAAAAAGGATAACACTTCTGCCTGGCTCTCTCTCTTGGGACGCTTGCCTTTGGAACTCATCCTTTATGTTGTGAGCGAGTCCAGGCCACATGGAGAGGCCACGTGTAGATGTTCCAGGCTACAACCACAGTTAAGAAGGCAGCAGACAGCCAGCATTTACTACCAAACATTTGAGTGTTGAAACTTTGGATGATTCCAGGCCCTGTGAGTCTCCTGGCTGAGACCCCAGACATATGAACCAGAAACATGTCATCCTTGCTGTGTCTTATATGAATTTCTGGTTACAGAAACTATGAGATAAAAACCATGAGTGGCAAGTCACTAAGGTTTCAGGTCACTAAGGTTTCAGGTAATTTCTTAGGCAGAGTAGAAAATGAGTATAGTCATCACTGGGTAGAGAACAGGAAATACTAGCAGACAGAACCTAGAACCATGCCTGGATCATAGTGGGGACTCAACAAATATGTGCTGAATGAAGAAAAGAAGCCCAACAGAAAAATAATATAGACTTCTAATTATCGTCTGGTAAGGATCATAACTTTTCATGATCAATATATTTTTTGTCCTTTTCTTGTAAATGATAAAAACTCCCCCACAAAACCACTGAGAACACTATTCCTAGGATGAGAAAGCTCTGCAAATAACTCAGAGTAAAGTACTTGTAAAATCTCTAGGGATTAGAGTACAAATACATAAGGCTGTTTTGTTTTGTTTGTTTTATTTCACATGAAATCCTATTCAAACAACATTCTCTAGCCCTTCAGTGGGAAAAACTTAAAGGTGAATTATGTGACCACCTAGAGGGGTGGGATAGGGAAGGTGGAAGGAAGATGCAAGAGGGAGGAGATATGGAGATATATGTATATGTATAGCTGATTCACTTTGTTATAAAGAAGAAACTAACACACACACACAAAGAAATATATGAAAATACCCCTCCCCCCCAAAAAAAGGTGAATTAATTCATTTGTATTCTTGAGAGAATATGAGTATTACAGTGCTCAGCCAGGGATACTGGTCTAGAAGAATCAGTATATAGATGAAAGAATTTGTACTGGAGTTAAACCAAGTTTCAAATTCTGATTCTACCCCATCTTAGCCCTGTGGCAGATTTAGTGGCTGTTAACACTTAAAAAATAGTTTTCCTATCCCAGGCACCATTTTAAGTAATATATATGCATTAACGTGTTTAATACGTATAGGAACTATAAATCATTGTTGATCCTGTTTTTATCCTGAGGACCCTGAGGCCCAGAGAAGCTAAGGAACTTCAAAGCAACACCGCTAGTAAGTGACAGAAGCAAGATCCAGGTTCATGCTCTTGAGTAATATGCCATCTGTAAGCCTCCATGTACTCAGTAAAAGAGGTTAATAGATGGGCGTTATTAATATTGCGTTGTTCATTATTATGGATTTTTTAGGAAGCAGTGGTAAGAATATCACAGTGGTAAAGAGCATGGACTCAGGTTCAAGTACTGGAACCACTGACTATGTGTCTTTGGGCAAGTTATTTAATATTTCAGGGCTTCAGCTTTTTTTTTTTAAATATAAAAATGATATTAATAGTAAGGCCTGTAAGAGTTATTTTATAAATGAAGTGAGATGATACATGTAAAAGACTTACAATAGTGTTTGGAATATAGCACACAATAAACAATTTGTTTTTTACCCATATTGCTCAAATATACTTAGTTTAAAAAAATAAAATCATGCTATACATTTTTCTGTCACCTGCTTTTTCTCCATATGATAGCATATCTTAATTAAAGTACATCTGTCAACATTTTCATTGGCAGCATATAATTCTAATGTATCACTATACTATAATTCAACTAATTTCCTATTGTTAGACATCTAGGTCTTTCAAATTTTCTTGTCTAGTGTAAACAACATTGCATATGAACACCCGTATGCACAAATGTCTGCATAGTTTACCTTAGGTTAAATCCCTAAGACTGAAACTTCTAACTTCATAGTCACATAATTTTAACAATAATGAAGGAAATCGTATAGAGGAGTTAAATGACCTATTTAAAATCTTTCAGAACCAACGTGAGTTCCCTAATTAGAAAGAATAGCCTCCAAAACCACAGTTACATAATTACATTCTTTTTCTCAATGCAAAGATTTAAAAGGGACTAAGGCTCCTCAGCTAGTAAAAGGCCAGGCTAAATTTGAAACCAGATGTGTTTGATTCCCAAACTTCACTCTTTAACCCATAAAAGGTGATGTGTGTAAGGCATCTTCTTTACTTAATAATATAATCTGAAAACTGGCTTAGGTGCCTTGGCATATTCAGATGAAGAGATTCAATAGACATAGGTATTGAATTCTTTGCATCCTGGTGAAGCACTGCTCTTTTTATTTATTATACTTCTAAGAAATAAAAAAAAAACATGCTACATAAAAGGACAGTCTTGATGGAAAACCTTATTTAAGTTTGCTTCTAAGAGAGGAAAATGTATCTTTTTCAATAAAGACTGATGTTTCTAAACCCCAAATATCACTCATTCAAATACCCATTACCACCACATGGTCAACCCCTTCATCAATATTTTAAGAAAACAACAAAACTTGTTTTGGAAAATAATTCTTTCATTTTTGCAGTAAGTTGTTTCATCACTAACAAAACTAGATAAATGCCCTTAATTAGGACAGACTACTTCTCATAGGTTTGAGTCAAGAGATGCCAAAATGAGTTCTTGGATGGTGGCGTTAAGGATCTCTCAGGTCTATCTTTCCTAATGTAAACATTTTCTTCCCTTTATTCTATCCCACTCTTGTTTATATACAATTTAGTTCAATTAAACAATCATATTTATTTCCAATCAACTAATTACTTTACTCCTTAATGTTTTGAGGGTCTGCTATGTCCTGGAAATAAAACCTGAAGACAATATAGTCTCTTCCTGTGAGAAACTCCTAGTCTAACAGATGGATAATGTGATCTTCAATTTTTTCTGAAATATAAAATGCCTTACAAATTCAAGCTAGGCTTAAAGAGGTGCTATATATTGTGGTGAAAAACTGGAACACACACAAAGGAAACACAAAACATATGCTAACCGAAAAGAGGTGGTAGAAAAAATATTTTTAATTGATGCCATGGCAAATTTAAATTCTACAAATTACTGTGGGACTTTCATATAATAGAATGGAAGGCACAGTTTAAGTGCATCCACATTAGGACCACTCAACATACTAAAAATATAATCAAATGTAAGTTCTATATCATAATTGCCATAAAGAGAAGCAATTATTTATCTTAAGGGGGGAAAAAGTCTATTGGCACTTAAGGAACAAAAATAGCAGTTT
Source organism: Pseudorca crassidens (assembly GCF_039906515.1). NCBI lineage: Eukaryota > Metazoa > Chordata > Mammalia > Artiodactyla > Delphinidae > Pseudorca > Pseudorca crassidens. The sequence continues at coordinate 62,412,474 of NC_090304.1, forward strand.
GCTGTTTAATGTATCCTCCTTTTCTCATTTCTCTATGAGAATCTCAGAACTTCATTTCCCTTGTTTCTTAAATATGTATACTTCAAAAAAGAGCTCAGACTCTTAAGAGATGTTTTGCTCACACTCTTCCCATCTTATATATTATTTCATGGACACAATGCACGGAATGAAAATGATTTTAAATGAGTCTTCATTACACTCCTTACCAACTTCATAGAAATATGGAAATCTATGATTTTAATATCTTTTTAAAAAATCATTAACACCCTAGTCTTTATATGTATTTATGGTCATTTTTCCTTTTTGCAGCATGACCATATTACTCTTTTTTTTTTTTTTTTTTGTGGTATGCGGGCCTCTCACTGCTGTGGCCTCTCGCGTTGCGGAGCACAGGCTCCTGACGCACAGGCTCTGCCGCCGTGGCTCACGGGCCCAGCCGCTCTGCGGCATGTGGGATCTTCCTGGACCAGGGCACGAACCCGTGTCCCCTGCATCGGCAGGCGGACTCTCAACCACTGCGCCACCAGGGAAGCCCAACACCCTAGTCTTTAAATTGTTTCCTGTACCCATGACTCTTTAGCTATCCTTATAATGCTTTGTCTTATCTACAAAAGCAAAAGAGTGAGTGATGTTTGCTCTATAGCTGGTGAAAGCTGTCAGTATACATGGAACTGTGATAAACTCCCATGTTCTGGTCAGAAGGCTGTTTACTTCCTGAGACTTACACCAGTGAAAAAGTCAGTGGATGAGATTAGCCATCTTTACTGAGGGAAAATATGCTTCCCAAATCACATAAGAGGTGCAAGGGCCTGGCAATATTTCCGTCATAGGAAACAGGGTCTAGTTTCAGGAAGATATAACTAAAATATAATGTTACAAAAGAAAGCTATAGACTGTGCTAATCCCATTATTGGTATCCAGCAGGTCAAAGAAATAGTGATTAAGTGCCTAGGCTCTGGAGTCAGCATATCTGGGCTCAAAACTCAGCTCTGCTTCCTACTGACAAAAATATTCACCTATTCTCTTTGGCTCATCAGTATCCTTATACATAAATAAAGATAATAAGAATTCCCTCATAGGATTGTTCTGAGGATTAAAAGAAAGAAAATACATGGAAGTAAGTAAAACAAGGCCTGGAATATGGCTAACACTCAATAAACAGTACCAGTTATTATTAATTTTTTGACTGTCATTTAGATTTTTACTATATCTGGATTTCTAATTGCCTTTTTTCTTTTCCTATATCTTTCCTTAATTTCAATTATTTTCAAACACTATATCATGTTTTTCTTGCCTTATTCCCAATTATTTTTAAACTCTGCCTCATAATATGTATTCTGTCACATCTTCTTTCACCCAGAGGCTTCTTACTAGAGTTCTTTGGTCATCTGAAGGAAATTGCACAAGTTTTTCTCTTGTCCTGTTTTTGCAAATATTGCCCATCTCTCAGAGTAGCTAAGAGAATTTCAGGATGTAATTTACACTAATGGTAAATCAATGTAAATAAATGTAATTTACACAATGGTCATCAATGATGCCAGGCATAGAGCATAGAGTTACTCAGTTGATGGCAGTAAACATTATTTTTACCCAGTGTCCTTTGTTCTTTTTTCTGGCTAGCTCCTGGTCAGTCTTCAGGTATTAGTTCAGAAGTAGCTTCCTGTGAGAGACTTATCTCACTGTTCCCCAAACTGTTCTTGGATTTTAGTCCATTCTTCCAACACCCATCTCCAACTCTGCTTTCTACTCACAAAACACTTCATAGTTCAAACATTTTCTCTCTTGTATTGAAATTCTCCACTTTTCTGTTTCCCCCCAATGAAGCTTCAAGATCTTTGAGAGCCAGGAGTGTGTCTTATTGTAACTTCCTTTCCTAACTCAGTGTGGGGTAACATAAGCACTAAAACAAGTTTATTGAATTGTTTCTACATAACTTAGGATAAGACAGAGACTGTGACAAACTCGTCAAGGTTCTGTCCCTGAAGTTTTAAGTGAATATTCAACAGACTTCTTCTCTGATATCTTTATTTCAGTCTTTTTACTTAAGAAAATTTTCTCTTCCATCACATTATATTTTTATTTTTCTTCACTTTTATTTACAAAAGAAATTCATTTCTAGCATTCTTCCAAATTTCTCTATAAGATGAGCAATGAAATGTGGAGAAATTCATTTATACAGATAATAAAAGCTACCTATGTTTCTAGAAAGAATTCAGAACAAAACCTTGTTCTTCAAATGGTAAATAAACAAAAGAATAAACATGCATGTAACCCATATGAAAAATTTTTTAAGTGGCTACATCCAAACAAGTGTTGATCTCTGTTGCAGACCTTATTTCCTATAATATAGCTTCATGAAAGTTAACTGTCACCAAATCAGGACATCTTGGTATTCCTGTAACTTGTAGTGCCAAATGATCCAGGCAATAGGACTGGTTGGGAATCCAGGATCAAAAGTGCTGTAGGCACAGGATTTAAAATAAGCCTATAGTATGAGAACATTTTAGAAAATGTGGATTATGTCAGTTAATAATAATGAAACTTTGAGCAAGTTGCTCAACTTCAATAAACTTGTATTGACTCATCTGTAAAAGAGGGTAACACTACCTTCCACAGAACTGTTGAGAGGATTACATGAGATCATTTATTAGAAAGTTTTTTGTAAACTTGGAAGAATAAATCTAATAGGATGGTTAAATATTGTAAAGCCCTCAAGTTGGCTAGTTCTGAATTTCAGCACAAAGTACTCTTCTTGCTTTCATTTAATACTTCTGACAATTTGGGCCTATGTTTTTCTGTCTCTCCAAAATGAAGTCATTTGAAGGCAATATTATCTCATTCCTCATCTTGTTTCCCAAAGCATATGGCTTTCAACATAGTAGGTATTCTAAAGTCTGCTGAATGTATGAAAGAATGACGAAGAATGGAATAAATGAACAATAAGTAACAAAAAAGTTAAATAAATAAATTATTCTTCTGACTTGAGGACACTATCTGTTAAAGGATTTTAGCAGAAAAGAAAAATGTTGACTATGGTTGACAAACGTAGAACTGTTCAAAGTACAATCATCCCATGTACCCCAAAGTAGGGGGAACTGGATATTGGTGAGTACACTTGGTAAAGGAGGTAGGTAGACCAAAGGTGGTTTCATTTTAATTTTTTTTTTTTTTTTTTTTTTTTGCGGTACGCGGGCCTCTCACTGTTGTGGCCTCTCCCGTTGCGGAGCACAGGCTCCGGACGCGCAGGCTCAGCGGCCATGGCTCACAGGCCCAGCCGCTCCGCGGCATGTGGGATCTTCCCGGACCGGGGCACGAACCCGCGTCCCCTGCATCGGCAGGCGGACTCTCAACCACTGCGCCACCAGGGAAGCCCTCATTCTAAGTTTTGAATGCTTAATGCCATAATGCCCATAAGCCTGCTGTCCCTCTGGCCACATAAAGGTGTAGTTGCCAGATGCCTACAGCCTCATAAAGTTCTATTGGCAGAGCACCTTCTCCCTGGAATAGAATAGGATGTGAACTGCCTAGCTTTGCCTCAGTGACTCTCTAATTCCTCTTTGCTGGCTGACCAACCTCATTCTCATAGATATATTTTATCTATACCCATGAACTCCCTCATTTAGATGACACTCAAGTCTTGCTGACCTGGGAGCCCCCCAGTCTCTCTCAGATAACCTACATATCCAGATCTAATAAGGCTTGATTTTATAAGTTAACTCTGAGGTTAATCTTATTTTCTTCATTTCACAGTTCAGGGGTACCTAACTGCTCTTTCTCCCCTCCCCCTCCCACAATGTATTTCCTACAGATTCAAAAAGGTTTTGAATAACTTCACAGTGATAAATCTGTTTCAGATTATTGGAAACTAGTTATGGATATTTGGGGGGGCATGAGGTCCTCTTCCTGCTTAACATGTGCTCTCCCATCCTTCTGTGTCAGAATGACTGTGCTGAAAGGTACTCTGGCCTGCTTAGCTGACCAGAGTGACCTAAACTTAAGTATAGCATATTGATTCACTTTGGCCAATGAAATGTGCCATTTCTTGTCGAGGTTATGTGTCATTTCTTGCATTTTTAAAACAACTGCCAGGTCCTTATCATTCCTTCCCTTTTGCTGTAGCAGCTTCATGAAGTGGAGCATCTGTCATCCTGGGTTCCTGAGTAAGGATGTTAAAGTCAAATATCCCACCACCCCCATCACAAAACATGAAGTTTGAGAGATCAGTGAGCCTTGGTGTCTAAAGACACAGATTCTGTGGTTGTCTCTCCCACATAATCTAGCCTATTCAGACCCAGGTAATGTTACCATTATCATTTGGTTCCCCCTTACAATTCCTGTAGCAACAGATTCATGAACTGGTTCGAGTATGTGGGCACTTAGTCAGCTTAGAAACTTTTTCTCATTAAAATGAATAAACTCCAATAAGTATCTGTTCATCTCCATCAGTATCTTATGAGATTTGCTAATATGGATCAGTATCCCTGAGTTTGACTGACTGTAATTCTGCTGAGTCAGAGTTTTGGGGCTTGCAAAACAACAGCCTGACCCTGGAGCTTGATGAGTTCACCAAGGTAATTCTCCCCTTTTGAAGATTTTTTGAAGCCAGGTGGCTCTTCGGGCATATCTAAGCTATGCCCATGCCTGTTTATTAGAAGCGTTAACAATAGTCATTGATGTTTTAAACTTGAATAACCTACTGGGGTAATACATTCCATGTATTTAAAGGGCAAACTGAGTCTCTAACACTATTGTGCATCTATAATGCACCAGATCACATGTGCTTTTATACGTATTCTGCTCTATAATTTTCTTACGTGACAACCATGTAAGGTAAATTGACCTATACTCACTTTAGAGAGGAGTGGCTTAGTTAAGTAATCTGATTGTACAGCTTATATGGAGCCAGAATTTCAACCCAGTTATTCTGGCTCTAAGTCCAGAAGTCATTATACACTGTAAAGAATTTTATTGGATGTTTATCATTCGGCTAAAAGAGCCTCCTATCTCCTACATGCAAGCATCTGGTGAACACGTCCCTATTTACCCTGTCTCTGTGGCACTTAATTTGATATACTTTGAATACATAATACTTCTATTTTTCATTTTATTCATTAGCAAGAATGAACAATACCCAATAATGAGACTAAATAACATAATCCCTATGGAGCCAAAATGAGTCATATGCAATAATTTACAAGAAACACCCAAATAACTCTAAAGGATGATAATTGAATATGCATTATGACACAAATATGCTTAACTCATTCCAAAGTGGCTTACCCTGACTCCTTGATCACTCACCTAATCAATATTAATTTTTCTTAAATAAGTAGGCAATACGTATGGCTGTCAGAAGGCAGGTCTGTAATATTTCTGCTTTAAGACAGAAGAGGGAGAGTAGAAGCAGTTGTGAACATAGTTGTCCATAGCACTTTGCCTCTGTATTTTTCAGTGTCCTCTGTTACCCCCAACCTTGACTGCTTTGGCTCTTTGGCTCTTAGTACCTTAATTCTAACTTGGATCATTGGGCTAGATTCTTTTGACAGCAGTTTCTATACCCAAAGGACCTTAGTCTGGACCAGAGAATTATCCCTTGCTCATGCCTGCAGGGCATTTGGTCCCCATTTTAGGTGACACCCTATACTCACATTACACCCTACTGTCCCGGCTCCCTCCTTAGGAATAAAGAGATTTTGTAGGCCTCAATTGTGCTTGCTCAAAACTTCTATTGGCCTTAAAAGTTAGCAAGTACATGCTAATGGAAGTCAACATGGTGTCACTGAAACAGGATGGGGTTGGGAGAAACCCCATTGGTTGAGACTCAAACAAATTTATTGACAGACCATCTCTACCTTTTGCTATCCACAAGGTCATCAAATCTTACAGCCTCAATGTATTCATCAGTAAAATGGAGATTATAATAACTACCTCCAGAGGTTTTGTGGAAAATAATAAAACAACAACAGAAACAGCAGACCATATGAATGTCCTAGTACAGTGTAGGCACATAGGGGGTGCTCAATCAGTGTTAATTCTTACTCTCTCTCCCTCTGTGTCAGTCAGTATAGGTTAGGTTTGTTGTAAGAATACAGTAAATCTCAGTAGCTTAATAAAACTAAGGTTAGTTCTCACTCACACGACATCATTGCAGGTCAGCAGGGCACTCTGCTCTACATAACCGCTCAGGGATCTAGAATAAGAGACTCCAAATTTTGTAGCTACACCATCTCTGTGTCAGCAGAAGAACATACTGGAGGGGAGATACATTGATATTGCTTAGGCCTGGGTATGGCACATATCACTTTTCGCACCATCTACTGGCCAGAACTATTCATATGACTCGTTCTAATTACAAAGGGGTAAGCAATAAAGAGTGGCAGGTCAGGTGACACCACTCTCTTTGCCATTTCTTCTCTATTCCTATATAAGAAGTAGATCTCAATAAGATATTTAGTGATACAAATATTACCTGTGAGTAGGCCTTCTAAGAGATCTTTGGCAAGGCTCAGACAACTTAGATTTTGAAGACTCTGTTTCCTTAGATCATTCCCTCAGCTCAGGTTTAACCCAAAGTCAGTGGGTTTCAGTTAAGAGTGGCCAAAATCAACACATGATGCTTTTTGTTTCCTCTGAACAAATTGTCCAAAATCAGAGAGGACTGTTCAAGCTGGTTGCCAAGTGAGCTTGCTGAATCTGCTTTTTGATAGGTCCTTCCTAGGAGTACAGCAAAATTAAGTCCCCAAATTGCAAGGTGGTGTGAATCGCTGATTAATTATTTATATGTCAATGCCAGTGAGAAGATGAATTCCATCTATTGAAAAATAGGTGTAAAGATCTGCCTAAAATAACATTTTTCATTCCCAGAGACAGAAAAGAAGGTAAAAAGTCCTTTCAGCTAAGGCAGAACAGTATCTTACGAACATCCTTGGAGTGAAAGAGCAACATCTGCCACTAAGGAAGCTCATTACCATTGGCTTAAAAAAAATCAGAAGCTTCAAGATAAAGTACAGAAACATCTTTCTATCTATTCGATAGCTCATTCAACAGTTATTTGGTACATGCTATGTGGCAGCCACTAAGTTAAACACTGGACATACAAGGATAAGTAAGACACTACTCTCCGTAGGCTCATAGCAATGAAAAACGTGCCTCCTGATAAGCTGATGATGTCGTACATCTTGTAGTACAATTAAGAAGTCCCTACATAAAGAGAATGTAGATTCTTTTTAATCTGACCTGGAAAAGCCAAGAAAATTCAGTATAAGAAATCTACACCACCCAATTGGGAGTGAGCGTCTTAGGGAAAATTATACAGAAACTTTTTGATTTTGGGAAAAATATCTAGCTGTCATACTTGACTTCATCTATCTAGTTGCTTAGGCAACCAGAAGACATAAGAGAAACACTGGGAAAATGCACTGAATGGTTAATCGATAGCAACATAGTTTTCCTTTTCAGATTCTGAATTTGTCTGAAAGTTATTATGTTTTCTTGGTTCTATAATATATGGGTTCCAATGGCAATAAAACTCATCTAAGTAATTCAAGATAAACCACAAACTCAGTGCTTATAAAATTATTGTTTATACTTAGTATATTGCCTGGTATAAATAAAATACTCAATAAAATTTAGCCACTGTGATTATATTTGCACAAGAATTTGCATTGTTATCACAATCCCAACAATAACAGAGGGACAGAGAATGTCTTTGGATATACAGCTTACAATCAGCAGGTGGAATATGTTACATATATTTTTGTTATCACATTTCTAAAATAATATAAAGCTTACTCACTTCAGCCTGGCTTAATAATGTGGGTATTTTTTGAAAGCTTTTCAATTCAAACTTTTTCCAAATAGAAGTATGGTGAAAGATAATATAAAATCTGTGAGATACTGTGAAATACAGTAAGATACTGCTCCAGTGCTTAGGGAGTTTACAAACTAGTAAGAATGTTAAGAGAAATACACAGGTAACTATGATGAGATTGGGCCAGAGGAGAGTTAAGGAAAACCATGGAGATTCAATAAAGGGCACATCTTGGAAAATGAGGAAAGGCTCCAGCGAGGAGGTACCACTAAAATGGCATTGAAAAATAGATCGGAGGATTTCAACAGGCTGAGACAAAGGAGATTTAACCAACTGGGGGAACTGGGAGTATATTCCAAATGAACAAGCATGGAGGCAAAAAGCATCTAATATATTCCAGAAAGATAATCCCACTTCACTGGAGAAAAGGGATTGTTGGAAGGTATGGCTAGAGAGGCACAATTAAACCAAATTAGAAATAAATTTGAATCGCAGAATAAAAAGCTAAATAAATCTGTAGGTATCAAGAAATACTATCTTTATACTTGTCTCTCTCCCTCATTGTCATGAAAGGAACTTCCAGCATTGCCACTGCATCTCAGAAACCAAAAGGAAAAACAAATAAGGCAGATAGAGCCAGGGTTTAGTCTTCTGAATTACAAAACAAGCTATTGAAAGTCAAAATCAGGGAACAAAGGGAAGTTCTGCAATGGCAAAGGAATTAGAAAGAGAATTAGAGACAGAAAGAGGCCTCACTAGTGACTTTACTGGAGGAGAGTCCTGGGATCTGAGAGGTAATTACAGGTGGAGTGGGAATGGTGATGACCTCCAGATCTGGTCAGAGTTGGGGGAAGCCTTTGTTGATGGCTGTGGTCACAGCCAGGACGCTGTGCCAACTGAGCCTTGTTAGTCTTTAGTCTCTTTGCTGTAGGATATAGGCTTTCCAGACTGTGACTTGTCCACAGAAGGATCCCTTCCCTCGGCCCACGGACTTGGATGGATTTCTGTCTTAACTGCTCTTCCGTGTGTGACCAGCACTCCTCATTTTCCCATGGTCAAGGACACTTGGAAGACAGCTTACTCCACTTCTCCTTCACTGTTTCACTGCCTCTGAGCCAGAAAGTGGGCTGGAATACAATAGAGTGGTGACTGTGTGAAAGAGGGCTTTCACTTCAGGTATCTTAAAGGGACTAGACAATGGTGAAACCTATTACAAAGGTGAAGAAGAATAATCAAGATATCTGACGAGGTTGGTGGAAGTAACAGATACTGTAGTTTATCTGAGATGCAAAAAGGTCTAAGATTTTACATCTAAATGCACACTTAATATTTATAGTTGTGATCCAATAAACTAAATATCACCTAAGGGATAAAGATATGATTCCTCTTCTTCAAGAGTACCCATGTAAGGTATATTAACTGGAATATGCAAAGATGAGGCCTGATCCACCATAATTGCTCAAATGTTTGGTAATAATAGCAGTTCATAAGACTCAGAAATATTGAATAACTTCATCCAAAATTATATACCTGATAAGTTGCTGAGAAGGCTCAAATCAGTTGTTCTGCCCCTTTCCACAATACCACAGACCCATCCTCCACTGCTTTATCTTTGACACGTAGAGGATAAAGATATTTTAAAATTTATGATACTATAAAACAAACTGCACAGTAGTATTTTTCTCTTTTTATTTTGCTAACTCCTCATTAGCACCACTATCTGCCCAATTACCCCAGTTTGAATCCCTAAGAGCTCTGCTGAAACCTCTTTTCTTGTCCGAAACATAATAAGCTTCCAGCTCTTTTCAATTATATTTCTATAATTTCTCTCATATCCACCTCCTCTTTTTTTCCCACTACCACGACCCTAATGAACACCAGTTGCTTTTAATCATGGTATTTTGACATGAGGCTTTGACATTCTTGGATGATGCAAAGAGTAATGAGATGGATTTCAAGAAATTGGTTACTATTAATAAGAGCAAAATTTGGACATAATTTTATTAAAAAATAGATTAGAAAAAAATCTAAGTCCATCCTCATAATAATAGGATTCTAACTCACTTGCATCCCTATCTGTACACCTTATTGAGAGTAGAGAAAGGGGTAGAGTTCCAGCTATTGAAATGCTGAATGTACATTCCCCAGGTTACATCCTTGGTCTGTATGGATGTCAATGTCATCCTTCATTTGGTTTTTGACAGAAACCAAGTTTGACAACAATAGTCAAGCTACCACTTTGCCTACAATTTCCTTTTCCTCTAATTCATCCTATATGCTGCCAGAAGATCATTTTTCTTAAAGGACAATTCTCTGAAAATATAATGTCCATGCTTAAAAGTGTCCTGTGGCTTCCCATAACCCAGAGTTGAGTCCAAATCCCTCACATTGAAATATCAAGCTCCCCTCAACCTAGCCTCACTTTATTATCTAGCTCCTAATACCTTTCCTCAGTCACCCTTCATTTCAACCAAACCAAAACGCTGACTCTATCCTTCCACATTAATGCTAGTAGGATGCCTGTATTTATACCATTCCTTCCTTCTGCAACGGTTTGCATGAACTTGTCCATGCACCCAAATGCAACTGAGCCTTTAATCACCACCTCAAAACTACCTCCTCCACGAAATGCTTCCTAACCATTGACATTCAAAATATCTTTTCTTCATAACTCTTAATACTTCCTATCATGTATAAGCATTATTTTTGCCTGAGGAGGAAGAGGATGATAAAGTAGAGAAGAAAGAAGAGAAAAGTGAGGATGAAGAGGTGGAGGAGAAGGAGAGAAAAAAACATAAGTTGGCAAAAGAGAAAGAGGAGGAAGAGGAAGAATCAAAGACAAGACAGAGGAAGATGGAAGGTGTCTTCAGAAGTGTTTGAAGGAATTCTATTAAGAAGGAGTATGAAAAAGGCAACCTTTAGCAAATCTTGGAAAAGCAGAATGTTCAGTGGTTAATAAGAACATGAGCTCTTAAGTCAGAGAGAATGGGTTCAAGCCCCAGCTCTCTGATTTGCTAGATCTGTCATATTAGGCAAGCACAGTTTTCTTATCTGTTAAATGGAAATAACAGTAGTAGCTATCTCACAAGATTGTTGTGAGGAAGAAGTAAGATTATATTAGTGATGTGCTTAAGATAGAATCTGGCATATGATTTTGAGTTCTATAAATTGAAACTGCTATTACACAGTATGAGAAATGATTTTTACAATTTCTCTTAAAGTAGGAAGATGGTGGCTGGGAATCAGGAGAAGAGCTGAAATGTGTATATTCCAAATTCCATACTGTAAACTGAATGAGGGCTGGGCAGCAGTCAGGGCTGATTAATATTATTAAGTGAAAAGTGTGGAGAACTGAGTCCTGATTTAATAACCTACTGGCATCTGTTTAATCACAGCTCTAGATGACTTTCAGTGGATATTAATTTTTGGTCCCTAGAAATAGGCTATTGATATCTTGACAGAAAACAAGCAGAAGAGCAACTTCCTGTCGGTCAACAGGAGTCAGCAAAAAGCCTAGAGGCCTGAGCAGAAGAAGCTCAGATTTAAAGACCAGATCTAAAGGTGCTTTGGAAAAAGTCATGAGAATTGCCTGAAAGGGACAAGAAATATATGTACTTATAAGTAGTTCAAAACCCAGGATAACCTAGTTCTCTTCTTTTGACATCCTCTATCTTCTGGAGTCTGGAGAGTAGGGATAATAACAGCTGACACAGCTTATTCCACTAGATCGTCTAAATGGGGTGTGGGTATGTGTGTGTGTGTGTGTGTGTGTGTGTGTGTGTGTGTATCACTTCTTTTAATTCTTATCCACTCTCTAAGATGGGTTCTGTTACTATCTTCATTTTGCATATTGTGAAACTGAGACTCAAAGAGATTAAAATATTTATTCAAGTGGTCTAAAAGTTTGTGGTAGAGCTATGCTGTGAAGCCAAGCAGGCTTGCTCCAGTCCTGTGCTCTAAACCATTAAGAGGTATCTTTTGCACCCTGCCTCACCTCAGTAGTAGAGATACATAATTTCTTTTCTACTTCTATCTTTTATGTTTCTCAGTCAGGGCACGCACACACAAGAAATGAGAAGAAGCATTTGCCCATGACTTATCCCTGCCATATCTAAGTCAGAAGATCCTGAAGAGGACATCCTCTGAGTTATACCAACCCATTACTAAGACTCTATCTTGGTTTCCATTCTAGGTTCATTCAGTAAATATTCACCCAGCACCTGACGGTTTTTGACTCTTGATTTAAAGGTGGAGTTGGCTAATGGTAAACCACAATAGAACAACTGATTTAAAATCTTTGAGTCTTCCTTTTCTCATCTGTACATAATGGATACTGATAATGCCTTCCTTGTCTCCCTTATTAGATCAATCTATTTTGCTCTCTCTCTTATTCTTTGGGATACAGATCTATGTCTTCATCCCTATTACAGTGCCTGGAATTTAATAGATAGTCAGAGATGTTTGCTGACTAATTGACTGGATGAACAAGTGAATAAATAATGATTAAAGCACTTTGAATGACATACAAAAGTAATTATTTCCCAATTGCCGGAGGAGTGAGCAGAGAGAAATCAGCAAGGCTAAGATGCCAGAGCTACTCCTCAATGTAAAAGCAAAAGCGTGGGAAGGGACAGAATGTCAGGACACATTGCCAATATCAGGGGAAATCTGATGCTAGTGGCAGATACTAACTAGATGGAGCCCTAGTCCAGGACAGAGAAGGAGGATAGGTGTATGACCACACCTTGCTTGTCATAATCGAGTCTTCCTTTTGGCTCTAACACAGCTGCCATAAAGCAGCCATCTTTGAGAAGTGTTTTCTGGACCACTTCTGACGGCCAAAGCAAGTGGTAGCTTTGCTCATGGCCTGCAGAGCCTACCTCAAAGTTCTAAAAATATTTTCAACTCCCACTTGCATGAAGTTCCATGGTTCTTAAAAAATTACAGAAATGTTTTTCTTGCCATAACTGTCTCTAAAACTTTCACACTGCCAGGGTCAAACAGGGTTTTCACCTAATTCAGTTGCCCTGGTGCTCTGGCTTGATCCCTGACTCAGCTCCTTTTCCAAGAACCACATCCACATTTAAATCTTTTGACTTCATCTGCTATGGCAAGAAGTTTACTAGTCTCCTTTTCTATTGTAGAGGTGGTTGCTAAAGAAAAGGTTTATGGTGTTTTGGATGATTGTCAAAAGACATTTTAAGTAAACATGAAGTAAAAAATTATGATACAACAGAATTTATAACATAGGGTGTTAATTTAATTTCACACACCAGAAATATAAACTTAAGGCTTTTTAGGCTGGAATATCTTACGTTTCAGAACAGAGGCACCAACTGTTCCAGTATCAATAAAACGTTTCCATTTATTTTTTTACCCCATAGATTCCACGCACTGAAGAATTTTCCTACCAAGCCAACTGCATATAATAAGTGATGATTTGATCCTTATTAAAAAAAAAAACAAACTACAGTAAATATGTCTGGAACCATCATAACAAGCTTCCAATCAGGCTGAACAAATCATTGTTAGCAGAGTGGGTGATATAACTCCAGCCTAAAGCAAAGGAAGCAGTTTCTTTATTTAGAATACACAAGACTTTTGTAGAGCCAATGTTTTACTGGATTAGTCTTTCTGGAATATTGCAAGTAGCCTAGTTAGGAACTCAGGCTTTGTAGTAGACAGATTTGAGTTTGAATAGTGGTTCTATCATTTAATGTCTGTTAGATGCTGTATGTACAAGATACTTAATTAACCCCTTTAAGTTTCAGTTTCCCCAGCTATACGATGGGAAAAATAACAGTACATAACTCACAAAACTGTGAAGAGTAAGAAAATGAATGTAAAATGCTTAGTGCAATGCCTTGCAAATTCAAAACTGTTAGTTGCTGTTTCTGTCATCATCACTATTCTCATTATTATCATCACCATCACCATCATCATCATCATCATCATGATGTCATCCTTATCTTTACTAGATTCAAGAAGTATAAGACATGATTTCTAGTCACATTCCCTTTCCTACCTGAAATGTCCATCAGCCTGGGGACATGGTATGATGGTGAATTAATCAGGTCAGACTCAAATATCATCCAGTTGATTACTACTGGCTCATTGGGAATCTCTACCTTTGGCAGAAGTTCAGACTTTTGATGTATTTTACTATCTAGATAAAAGTAATTTGCCATTACCGAGCAGAGAAATCAGTTTTTCTAAGAAGAACAAAGGCAATTCTCAGTCCCTCCTTCTCTAAATCTAAGTAATCGTGGGTTTCGGAATTGGTATGTTAGGCAACTTTCCCCCTACTCGCTCATCAACTGCCTCCCCCGCCCACCCAGTCTCCATCCTCTCCAGCTAACCCCTGCCTGAGTCACAATAACGGCTCCTATTTTGATGTGTTTTTATATATTCCATATTGGTCAGGTCCTTGGATACTGGGGTAGGCAGAAGTATGGCCTGCCAAAGGTGTCTAAAGAAACAGTGAGTGAGTATTAGAAACACTCAAACTGGGTACAGATCCCAGCTCTAACCACTCACAATTGGTCACAATTGATCCGGGGGGAAGAATACACAGGCCCATGCAGGACATGGTGGGGCTTTCGACTCTAAATTGGGGATTACATGCTCTACTTTGCTAGGTCCCTGATAATGTATACAAAGTGCTTATAACAATGGTTAGCACATGACAGGCATTCAAAAAATAGAAGTTTCATAAAACGACTACTGATGCTTAACATGTCTTCATTTACTTTATCAGGAGCATGATGTCTGAAAGGATCATTTTTTCTGAGTGAGCATCTTGGCCTGGAACAGAATTAATGAGAAGTTTTCAAGAGCTTTGCCACAGTCTAGTGTAGTTAGATCCGTGAATGGATTCAGTCGGTACAGGTGAGGTGCTTTAGAAGCAGATAGTGTGGGCAGTAGGCACCACTGTCATGGTGTGTAAAAGGCAGAGACTTCTGTGCTCAAAATCATCTTCCTCTTAGATACTTGAACACCCATCTTCGAAGACTGACAACATTTGCATATACTCTGCCCTCAATTTTTTTCCAGGGTCCCTCCGCAAAATGTTTCTTGTGTGTGAAAGGGGAAAAACAGAAGATAACACGTGGAGTTCTAACTCTTGCCTGGAAACAAGGTGCAGCCCACGCCCTTTGTCTGGGACCACTGTGCACTCAGTGATGGGGGAAAGAGAGGAAGAAGGTAAAAAGTGCTCTGAAAGGGGCAGTGACAATAAAGACTACCTTTGTCTACAGCATACTTTGACTTCAAGTAGAATACTAAAATCTAACCCTTTCTTCTCCAAAACTGGCTGCTCAGGGACTTCCACATCAGGAAGGCCTGAGACCTCAGACACTGGGCCACCCCACAGAGAGAGGGACATGGGCTTAGAAATTGACCCAAGCAAACAGAGAAGAGTTCAGAGTTAGGACTATGCAAGGCATTGGGCTGCAGCCTAGGCAGGTGACCTGCCACAACAAAGTCCCGGGGGATGACTGACAGATAAATTTGGTTTCGAGCACAAGGGCCACGTGAAAAGCAGTGATCCCAGCAGAGGACTAGCTGCAGGCACACTGGACGGTGGGTACAAAACCTCAGCTATGACAGAAGAAGCAGGAGCCATGCAGAGTCATGGGACCTGGGATCTGAGTGCTGGCTGGGTTATCCAGAACATATCGAGAGGTCAACCTTGACTTCCTGTAACAGCTTCCAAAGGAGTGTCCTGGCCTCCAACTTCCACTCCTTTTAAAACCCTTCAGTGGCTTTGCATTGCCCTGAGAATAATTCCAAAATTGTTTAGCACCACAAGTTTTTCTCCCATTACTTTTCTCTGTTCCTGCTACCACTGAAGCACACATACACATATACTCACACATGCTTACACACACGTACACTCCCCTTTAAAAACAACCCAATTGTGACATCCCTTTGTCAAAAATCCCCCAACAGTTTTCCATTTAAGTCCCATTGTGCTCTAGAAGGTTTATGTAATCTTCCCCCAGGCCATCTCTGACCTCACTTCCTACTATTCTCTCCCTTGGTCACTCTTGCTGTTCCTCTGACACAGCAGTTACTGTCTCAAGGTCCTTGTGCCTTTTGGTTTTCTGTGTCTAGATATCTTGTTGGCTTGCTTTCTCATCTTCTTCAGGGCTCTGCTCAAAATGTTACCTCAGAATTCTAAAGGCCTGATCTGACGGCACTAACACAAATGTACCACCCCACTCAGCACACAAGCCTGAACCATCATTCCCCTTCTCTTCCTTTATTTTCCTTCACAGCTCTCAACATCACCTTCAAACTGATGGTAATTAGCATGTCTGCTTTCCATAAGACAAGGGACTTAATGGTGCTCACTTTACTGCTGTGTCATTAGTTCATTGAATAGTGACTGCTGGACACTCAATAAATCTTTTTGAATAAATGTATCAATTATCACCTATTTTAAGGAGACTCTCTGACCACCCTCAAACTGGTTGAGTTTCTCCTCTGTGCTTCCACAATACCCTGTGCTAATCTCTATATTAGCACCAAACACATTCACACTGGGCAGAATGACCTCTTTACTTACATGGTCTCCCCCTCTATTCTCCAAGCTCTGTAAGGTCCTGGACTCAGGTTTGCTCACTCAAGTAGATGTGGTGCACAGTAGGCAACCATGAGTGTTTGAAGAATGAATGAAGGGTAGTGAATAGGCACAATGTCAAAGAAACAAGGATGCCCTGATGCTGATTCCACTGAGCCACAGAATTGCTGTTCCTCATATTCCCCCAGGTCATGGTGGCTTCCAAGGTGCAGAGCAGGGCTGAGTCTACAGGTGGGGCTCAAGTAAGGAGAGGGACTAGGGATCAGGAAGGTCATTATATCCACTGCTTCTAACAAATAATGGCATTTATTACTTGTTACGTAGATTAAATAACAGATGTGAAAGTGTTAAGCACAAGGTTTGCAGATAGAAGATGTTCAATTAATATTAGGATCTCTTCCTTTCTCTTCTCACAGGAGAGAAACAAATAAATTGCTATGGGATTTCAGAGGAATTATGATATTCATTTTTTTAATATGTGAAACTTGAGGGTCCTAAGACATTAAATGACTTGCCTGAAGTCACACAGCTAATGAGAGGCAGAACTGGGGCTGGCTCTGAACTCTCCCAAATCCTAGATTACTGCTATTACAACCATATCCCCTGGTCTCTAAAGCCCCAGAGCTGGGGCTCTACCTAAAACATCCTAGATCTGAGTATCTATCCCACTACCCAATCAGAAAGGCAGTGATTTTTGTAAGAGAGATTGGGACCAAGGAGTTAGAAATCCAGTTTCCTTAGATTCCCCTGGGAGCATATTGCTATCTTCAGAGGAGACCCCTGAGGAAATCGCTGAAATTTTAATTTAAGTAAAATTATAAGCTCATTTGCCCTCTGTATGGCTCACATAAAACTAATTAGAATTCTCATGTCATGAATTGGAGAACCTTGGAATTCATACAAAACATGTTTATTATTTTGCATAATGAAACATGTCAACCTCCATGGAAATTAAAGCAACTAATCATCTCTTATCAATGACGTTCAAATGCCATCACACCTCCACTGAATGTCAGTTCTGTTCAGGTCTGTCATGGGTCCATATTACTTTGATCTGACAGCAGGCAGCCACATAGGTTTCAAGGAAGGAGATATTAAAAGGTATCCACTGATTGAGCTGTGGCTTGTAACCAACTGGCAATCAAAATGCACGCTACACCAGATGACAGAACCAAGGCATTCATGGTAAGAAAAGAAATGACTACAAACCCACATGAAGAGACAATCATTTTCTACATGACAGCTTCCCACAGATTGTTTCCAAAGGTAGACGTGCTCAGTGGTGTGGAGACTGGGGTACTCACTCCCTGCCTATCAGCTTAGTGTGTGTTCTGATACTAAAACTGAAAGTGATAACTAGTGATGGGCAACAGTAAGTAAGTTATGAAATGTCCTGGCATGATATTCAACATTTCCTAGGCTCGGCTTAAATTCTCTGAAATGCTTACACTGTTTTTCTATTTTACTCTGCAATGATTAAGAAACTAAGATCCAAAGAGGCTAAGTAACAGGTCTTCATTAATTCAGTCAATGACAAGGGGCTGACTGGGTGCCAGGTATTATGTGTGGGTCAGGGGAGGCAGATGAATAAACCTCAGTCTTCATCCTAATGAAACCCATCTTCTGAGACATCAACAAACAAAACTAAAACTTTCTAAAGCTCTGTTAAGGAGACAGTCAGAGTATGTCAGTAGAAAAAATTCATCACCTAAATAATTTATTAAAGCTACTGGTCAAAAACAAAAAAAAATAAAGCAAAACAAAGCAAAAAGGTGTAAATGGAAATTTTGGTTGAAACACCAAAGCGATAATCTCTTGTGCTAAGAGAAAGCCATATTTTAAAAAATAATATCTATTAAATGCTGAGGCAGTCATTACCTAAAATTCCTAATCCCTGGCACTATAATTTTCTAAACACTTTCTGACATATTATCTTTCTTAATCTCCATGTGTCAGGTATTAGTTTTTCATCCTACAGTTATGGAACTGAAGCAGATAGAAATAAAGTGATTTGTACAAGGCAACAGAGACAGGCAATGGTAAAGCTGGGGTTGGATGCAGGCATCTGAGAGGCCGGTACAAGGTTTTTTTCCAATACTCCACAGGATGAGCTGCTTAATGTCATGTAGACACACAGTATCAAAACTACTCCCAGAACCTACATTTAGTAATGCCTAATCCCAGGCTGCTTCCACTGCAGATAGTGAATCTTACTTATTGTTTTATCCTTAGTAATTTGTTTAAATATAAATGACGCTTCTTTTCAAGGATTTTAATGTCTTCTTCTAAACATAGTTGAGTGGTTAAGAATTTGGACTAGGGAGTCCCAAACCTGACGCCGAATACGCTTACTGACACCGCCTAGGTAGTTTACTTAAATTCTCTGAATTGTTTCCTCAACTGTAGAATGGGATAATGATGTCTGCCTCACAGGCTAATTGTGGTACAGATTAAGTGAAATAATGTATATTAAGTGCCTAATGTAATCCTGGATAATGGCAGATTTTAGATGGAATGGCCACTTACTAAACAGTAGGGCCAGTGACAATTTAGTGGCTCAAATTCATCCGGGGACTCAGAAACGCCATACTTTTCACAACCCCATCCCATGACCTTTATTCCAAAGAGATGCTAAAACACAAGCTCTGTGTTATAGATTACTAGTGGGAGGCTCTGTGCAATCTACAGACTCATAACCCTGCTACTACCAAAACTGCTGTACTAAACTAAAAGACACTTGCCACCTTAATGGATATCTTAGATGAAAATGCTTTACTGGCTTAAACAGAAAGCAAAGATTCACAGTTTCACCTTAGTTAAGAGCTTTGGGTTGGCACTAAATGAAAACAATTTGCCAGGTTAGCAGATAGAAGCAGATATTTCCATTTTCTTAAACATCCTTTCTTTCTTTCTCTCTCACTGTGTCTGTGTACCTCTCTCTCTCCTTTTTTCATGCACCTATGTGTGTGCACGTACACGTCAACTACTTGCTTTTAAACTTCCCACAAAGGCTGAATGGAGACATCAGGTTACTTCAGTGTAAATCCAATCTCTTCCTCTTAAAAGCTGTGTGATCATGGGCAAGATTATTCATTTACCCATTCATTCATTTAAAACAATTAACTGATGACCTACTATTTGCCAAGCATTGTCACTATTTCTAGGGATACAGAGATGAATAAGATACATGAGGTCCCTGTCCTCAAGGAGTTTACATTTTGGGAGTAAAGACACAATACAGAGATAAAAATAAACAAACAATAAAATAAAATTGTGATAAAGAAAATAAAACAAACATGGTTATGTGATAGACTGATTTGGAGAGGGACTACTAGGTTGAGTGGTTGTAATAAACCCTCTTTGTGGAGGTGATTTTTTGAGTAGAAATGTGAAGTATGAGAAGGAGCCAGTCAGAGTACTAGAGGAAGATCACTCTGCTCGAGTCTCAGCTCCTCCCTAATTTGGGGTTGAAGAGGGCACTGACAGTTTTCACCCAAGAGTGCAATAAACTCTATTCACACACAGATGATGTCTCAGCCAGAGTTATTTGGTTGCAAGGGAAAACAAAAAGCAAACAAACAAATGGCTTTGGCTAAATTAAGGAAAAAAGGAATTTATTGCTAGAAAATTGGATAGCTTAAAGAATCAATGAAATATTGGAAAACTAGGTTAACACATGGACAAAAAACAAAGCCTGTAGGGGGTATGAATACAAAGAACTGCTTAATGTCTTTTCAGAGTATTTCCCATCTTTGCATTCACTCCAGTCTGGCCAGGAAGTGTGATCTAGTTTGGGTCACCTAAGCACACTGCCTAACGCAGGTTAGGGCACCTGCATTTGCAGCCCCAGAGCATCAAAGGAAGTACTCTTGTCTATTTGAACCTGGGATATTATGCAAAGGCCATTTGAAGGCCTCAATTCTCACATACTTTAATAAGATTCAAGGTCCAGGGTACATTGGAACTGGAAAATGTATCTGGTTTTCCACAATTGAAAAGCCAATGAACCACACCACAACATAGTACTAATGTTGAGAACAGTTCTCATGCTAACCAACTTTTCCAGGCAGAGAGGAGCTTGTCCTAAAGTACAGTAGTTTAAAGGTCCTTATTCCATGATTCGGATGAATTACAGATAGCAATTCACAAATACTTTCTAAAAGACCCTACAGTGAATCTTACTTAATTATGCTGTTGATATCTATTGAATTCAGTGCATCTGACTCTACACAATGGGATTTTTGGCAAGTGCACCCTCCCCTCCTTCCTCCAACCCAGTTTCCTTCCTTGTTTGCCCCATAGTAGGTTCTCATACAGAAGTTACTAATACTGGGATGTAAACATGATGTTTCCAACTCTCAGACTTCTTAACCATCTAACTACTCCAACATGGAAAACATAAATCCCCAGATGTAAAATTTATGTTTCAAAGTGATAAATTAGGAAACCTTCAAAATATATACAAAATAATCACTTATTAATTGGAAACATTCTGACATGTTTACAGAAGAAATGGTAAAATACATGGGATTAGGGAGCAAGTAGGGGAAATCGGACAGAGCTAATAATAGTTGAATAATAGTTGTAACTGAGTAATGGGGGGAAAAGGAGTTCAATATATGATTTTTTCTCTTTTTTGCATGTACTTTTGCCTTTAATTCCTCATCTATGGAACTGGGATAAAAATACTTTGCTTACAGCATGTGGATTTTGTGAGAAACAAGTGTATGTAATTTTTTGTAAACTCTTAGCACAATGTATATGTTAGGGATTTTATTTTCTGTAATGATAAAAATTGAACTAATGTCCTCTAAATTATATTCTACTTCCAAAATTGTCTTCAATGATACAATTACCTTATTAAGTCACTATAACAGTCATTTGTTAAGAAGAAATAAATGATACAGTGGAAAGACCACTAGAATAAGAGTGGAGGACTTCTTTTTAAAGTTTAAATATACTGATTCCCAGGAGACTTTATTTCAGATCCTGCTTTTGCCCCCAACCAAGGTTATAAACCCAAGCAATCTGCTTACCTTGAATTTTCCTCATCTGTAAAATGAAGGCACTGAATTACACCATTTTAGACGATTTTCTTAAAATTCTCTGAACATTTTCTACGGGTGTTTATTTCTTTATTATAGAGGTCTATAAGCTATCCAGTCCTCTAAGGATCTTATTCTTAAAAATGGAAAACACAGACGTAGGTAAACATGTAAAGGAGAGAAAAGGAGAACAAAAACCTTAACTCGAAGAAAACCAGACAGAAAAGTAGTGTATCATCACTCACATCTCAGGAGAAATCCTCTGTGGGGAGGAAGGTCAGGGATAAGTGCCTCATTGGAATGGTTAGGAAAGAAAAAGGCAGAGAACTGACCAGAACTGAACTATGCAAAGTGGAACTGAATAGAGTCTCCCACAATACATTCTAAAAATCCTCCTGGAAGTGGTGGTTCCAACAACGACTTGAAGGATAAGAGTAAATGTTAGTGGTATAGAGCAGAGGGGTAATTGGTTGAAAAAGCTAGGGCCAAACGGAACACAATTGCCTAGGGAAGAGGCCTTTTGCAGTGGTCTCCTTTTGTAGACAGAGAACTGCTCAAAGATAAGGAAACAACTTTATTCATCTCTGAATACCCCATACAATTTTACAGGGTTGTCTTAGAATGCAATGAGTTAATATGTGCAAAGGGTCTAACAGTGAGTATGGCAGAGTAGACACATAATAAATGTCTCTGAATTATATTTTGGGGAGAGGTTAGTGAGTAAAGAGTGGAATAGATGGATGATGATTATTTGAAGCAGGGGAATAGAATGTCAAAGTTTGGACCTTCCGCTAACACAGCCTGCTCTCTGGGATGTCTAGGTCCTCCGTTGGAAGGGCAGTCAGCCTGTGTGCTTCTTAGAACAGAGTCTCTTGGCTTTCCTCAGAGAATGTCACAGATATTTTCATGAGAACAGATGAGATGAGAGACCTTTGTGGCCAAGTCGTCCTCATCTCCAACTAAGCAATCTGTCTTTGCCACGTGTTCCAGATTCAGGGCTAGACTGCCTGATAAGTTAAAGTGATAGATGGTCCTTAAGAAAAGTCTGACTCAGCGGGTTCAATAGTATAGGCATTTATCTTAGGACTTTAATAAAAACCCAGAAATACTCGAGAAACAGATCTCAGTGAAGCAATTGAAATATTATCCCGTAAGCACAGCTGCATCATTCTTAACATCATGTTAGGTTTGTAAGGTACCTTTAAATTCTGGGACTCCTCAATGTTTACTCCTTCTTAACTTTACAAGCACTCTGTAAGGAGATCACTATGTATTTTTCCCTATAATACATTCTGATGGCATTTGAGTGTGAATTTGAAATTTTCTTCATAATTGCAATATGGATGCAGATTTTCCCCCAACATGATTATTACTATTATTGATGAAAATAATAACTAAAAAATTAATAAACAAAACCTCAATTAAATTGAGTTGGGAGACCAGAAAGGTCTCACACCTTGTGATGATAGCAGAGCCCAACAGGAAGAAGAAAGACTCCTCTTATTTCCTGGCAAGGATTCATCCAAGGAAAAGCCAAGAACTGTGTTTACTCTAGCCCTCCCCTCTATAAAAGTGTTCTCTTTCCTTTTTTTGTGCGGGGATTTGCACGTGCCTTGTCATGGTTGCAGACCCCAAGTCGCAATTCTCTGCTGATCCCAAGTAAAACCATCATTGCTGGAGACATATCTGTCAGTCTATCTGTTTCAGGCCAACACAAGAAAAAGAGCTTCTGCCATTTGCTGAGCACTCACTAAGTACCAGACCCTATTCTAGGCCTTTTTCCTGTGTTATCTCATTTAGTAATCCTATGAGGTAGGAGCATTGCACACCCATGTTACAGATAAGAAAACGGAAGCTCAGAGATATAAGGAAGAGCCCAAGCTTCAACTCAGCTTTGCTTGACACTGAAGCCCCTGGTCTTTCCACTATCCTTTACGAAAGGTTAGAAAGTTTCAACTATTTAGATACTAGCTTACATCAGGGAAATCACAGACACAATTGTTTGCATTTGCTGGGCCAGATCCTACCTACTAAATGTTTGGTTCAGCAGAAGCCATTCTGAGTATTATCGATTCTCAATTATTAATGGCATCCCTTTTATTATCAAACACTGCTATGACTAGATATTTTAGTCCAGTATGTGAACCTCATTACTTACTTATCAAAGATACAACTTAAGCCTTACTTCAAAGATAAACTCTGAGATCGTGTTGACCTGATTTCCAACAATTCTTTTTCATCTTCAGGTTTTATTTTTTCCCCTAAAACCCAAACTTGATTAGATGGTAAAGTAAGAAATTGTGTAATAACTTTTTCCAGGCATTTAAATCAACCTTTTTAAAAAGACATTTTTAACACCAAAATCTTCACAGAGCACTACTTCTTGTTAGAAATATAATTGATGACCTAAAGCGTCATATATAGATAATGGAGGCTGACAGTTTGAGGAGCTTTACCTGAGAACAAAAAAACATTCAATATGTTGATTCTATGTTTCAGCAGCAACATCTATGGGTCAATTCTAAAATGTGGCTGTTCTTAGACTGGGTGAATTATCTATTTACAGGTGACTCCACCTGCATGTATAGAAATGTACATAATAGAAATATTAGTTCTCACTGCTATGCAATATTATAGAGAGTGTGTTTGCCATTCAGTGTCATATTCTTCTGTGTCACATTAGTTGAAATTGCCAGTGGGTTGAAGCGCTGCACTTGGATTCAGGAGAACTGGCCCTGTTGGTGTCTTCCTATATGACAATCTTTCTATACCTCAATTTTGACCACGGTGAAATGATTGTATTAAAACATATCCTGGGCTGCCCTGGTGGCGCAGTGGTTGAGAGTCCGCCTGCCGATGCAGGGGACACAGGTTCGTGCCCCGGTCCGGGAAGATCCCACATGCCGCGGAGCGACTGGGCCCGTGGGCCATGGCCGCTGAGCCTGCACGTCCGGAGCCTGTGCTCCGCAGCGGGAGAGGCCACAACAGTGAGAGGCCCGCGTACCGGAAAAAAACAAAAAACAAAAAAAACATATCCTATTTATTTCACATAATGAGTAACATGGAACAATGGAACAGTGGTAAATGATCTGCTGGCTTTGGGGAGCAGCCATTGGGACCCTCCCACTCCTGACAGAGCCCATTGAGACATCTGGATGGGTTTTAAACAGAACGAGTATGTAAAAGTGACATAGTCTTCCTTCCTTGAAAGCTGGCATTAAACGAAAAAACAAAAATAAAAAATAATTAGTATGAGATGAGGGAGGAGATATGGGGATATATGTATACATATAGCTGATTCACTTTGTTATACAGCAGAAACTAACACAACATTGTAAAGCAATTATACTCCAATAAAGATGTTAAAAAAATACCATGATGTAGGGGATACAATTTAAGATTTTGTTTTTAAATAAAAAGTAACATTCCATGAGCATGTACTATAGAACAGTCATTGTGTTAAACGTTTGCATACATTGCATGTAGCATCTCATTTGTCCTCACAAAATTCCTGTGGGATACGTACTATTCCCATTGGTAGTTAGGCAATCTGAGACTTAGAAAGGTTAAGACTCCAAACCTCATAAAAATCTAAACATGTCTAAGACTCCAGACTTTGTAAAAATTATTGCAGGTTTTGAAAGAGACAGTTTGAATTCCAGCTCCATCATTTATTGGTTAAATGGCTTTGAGAAAGCATGTAAATTTTCCTCAACTTCAGAAAATAAGGAAACTTGCAGAATTGCTGTAGGTACTAAATGGGATAAAGTATTTCTAGGCTAGTTCCCCATTTGTTCAGCAATAAAGATTGTAGTTTATTATTATTACTATTATTATTATTATTTAGAGTACAGTGGAAAAAATTGTGAATTATTTTCAGACACCTTGTAAATGTTTGTCGAGATTTGGGGAACAAAAGCTAAGAGAAATCAGCACCACCAAACCAGCATTACAACAAATCCTAAAGGAACTTCTCTAGGTAGAAAAGTAAAGGCCACAAATAGAATCAAGAAAATTACAAATGGGGAAGCTCACCGGTAAAGGCAATCATAAAGTAAAGGTAGGAAATCATCCCCACACAAACATGATATCAAAACCAGCAATCATGAGAAGAGGAGAGATTTGGGGAACAAAACATATGCTGGGTATCGTTGCAGGATAGAATGTAAATGGAGAACAGTATACTTTACAGTTTAACCTGTTACATCTTGGCTTAACTTTCTAAAGACAGACTGTCAGGGTTGTGGTAGGCAGAATGATGTTCTTCCAAAGATGCCCATATTCTAATCCCTGGAATTTACAAATATGTTGCTTCACATGGCAAAAGTACCTTTGCAGACATGATTAAATTAAGGACCTTGAGATGGAAAGATTATCCTTGATTATCTAGGAGGATCCAGTATAATCACAGTGTCCCTTAAAAAAGTCAGAAAAGAATGCTTGGACAGAAAGAGAGTCAGAAAGGAATTTAAGGATGCTACGCTTGTGGCTTTAAAGATGGGAGAAGAGGCCAAGGAATACAGGTATCCTCTAGAAGCTGGAAAATGCAAGGAAACTGATTTCCCCCTACAGTCTTCAGAAGGAACAGAGCTCTATGGACACTTTAATTTTACCCAGAGAGACCCATTTTGGACTCCTGATATCTAGAACTGTAAGAAAACATATTTATGTTGCTTTAAGCTACAAATTTTGTGGTAACTAGTTACAGCAGTTATGGGTAGTATAATATGAATGATGTTGATCTAACTGAAATCTGAAGAAGGAGAGAAAAATAATGAGAATCTACTGCAACCTCAAAAACTTCCCAGAGGAAATGATACACCAGCAGACTACTGACGATTATTCTTCTCCTTCAGCTAGTCTATCCTTAGTGGAGATGACGACATGGGGTAACCATGGATTAAGGGTATCAGTGGTCCATTCCTTAAGGCAGGGGTCCCCAAACCCCAGCCTGTGGACTGCTATCGGTCCCCAGCCTGCACAGCAGGAGGTGAGCTGCAGACAAGAGAGCGAAGCTTCATCTGCGCTCGCCATCGCTCCCCATGGCTCCCCACCACTCGCATTACCGTCTAAACCATCCCCCCACCCACTGCCCGTGGAAAACTATCTTCCACAAAACCGGTCCCTGGTGCCAGGAAGGCTGGGGACCGCTGCCTTAAGGGGGCAGATCTAGGGCTATATTTTAACAATGCTTTTATGCCTTAAAACCTGTGCTACTGTCGTTGTCTGAAGCGTGTAGCCAGCACACACAGCCCCTGCAATGCAGGTGACTCCCAGCCTCTTCTCTCCCCAGGAAAAGAATGGAAGCTTTTTTATTGTTCTAGAGAAATCTTTGTTTTACAGTTAAGAGAGTCAGGTGAGTATACAGTGGAAGCCTACACAACCATGCAAAAGGATGTTCAGGAAGTGGTTTTAGCAGCATGGAAAATATTGATTCTATGATGAGAAGGGGAAAATACAGCCTGAAAAATTATACCCCCAGTGAGATCTCAGAGAGAACAAATGCATTACAGAAGGATTAAATGAAATACACTGGTATGTTAACACAAATTGCTTCTGGGTGGTGGAATTATGGGTGACTTTTGCTTATGTCTATGTTTCTCTAAATTTCTAATTTTCTATAAAATGCATATATTATCTTTACAAAATGAAACTAATATAAACTATAAGAAAATAAAGAAAATAATAAAATCAGGGAAAAAAAGGTACCAGTGGTCCAAGTCATTTGTTTTAATTCCCTTGCTCTAATTCTGGGTTCATTCTATGAACTTTTTATTATAATTTGGCTTTCCAAGTAGACATTTCTACTGGAAAGACTGACGAACTGCCGATAAAGTTTTCTCCTCACTTGGCAGATTTATCCCTCACTGCAGATTGATTAGTGGGCATCAGATTTCTATTCACTCGCTCACTTATATATTCAACAAATATTCATTAAGCCTCCTTATTTGTCAGACACGATACTGTTCCAGATACAGAAATAAATCAAATACAATTCCTACCCTCACAGAGTTCACAGTCTGATAAGGGAAAGAGCCTGAAGATCTATAAACTAATGATTACAATGCAGTGTTGTAAGTGTTAAGGCAGGGGTAAATAGAAGATATTACAGAAGCACCAAGAGGACAGCTAATCTAGATTCCCGGGATCTGGGAAGGCTCTGCAGAGAAGTGATGTGTACACTGAGATTAAAAATCTTATTAATTTGGTTGACACGAATCAATACTTTGAACCTGATCACTTCTGGATATACTGACAAAACTGAGCTCCTGTTTTTACAAAGCTGATGTACTAAATGCTAACAAATAATAATAGAGTGTAGAATGCTCTGTTGGAACATCCATCCTCTCTGACATTTTGGACATACCTTTACATATAACTATATAACTATATATATATGCACTGTAAAATGTAAGAACCTTTTAGTGATAATCAGATCTTGGCTTTCCTGTAGTTCTTTCAAGTTCAATTCAAGGCAAACAGAATCTCACACTGTGTATTATTCTAGGAGTCAGATAATTTCCTAGCCAGGAAAGAAGACTTCAAAAGAAGTCATTCAACCTTAAAAATGTATCATAAGAAATAGGATGAATTAGTATAATGATTATATTTGGAATTTACATTAATTCTATTCTCAAATTCAAACTTGCTCTACATTTTATTAGAAACAGCTATATCTCTACATACCACTGCTTCAAATAAAAATCCTAAGATGTGGTTGGGAGAAGGTAAAGGTATTCTAATTCTTGACTAGAAATGTGTTTGGTTTGTAAACATCATCCCAGATCTATAAAAGCTAAACTTTATTAGGTAATTCTTTTTCTATACTAGCTCATGCTTAGCAAGCAAGGAGACAATATTTGATTTCTGTAATATAGACATAGATAGTCTATTCTCTATAGAGCAGCCAAAAAGATACATTCCAAAATATAAATTGCATTATTTTATTCTCCTACTCAAAACCCTCCACTGGTCTCTTATCTCATTCTGAATGAAACCACAAGTCCTTACTTTGGTTTATAAGACACGTGTGAGGTGCCTGCCTCATTCATTTTAGCTTCCACAATACCTCTCTGACCTCACTTCCCACCATCATTCTTCTTGTTCAGTGCACCATTCTGGCCTTTTTGTTGTTCCTTGAACATAGCAAATACGGTCTAGCCTCACGGCCTTTGCACTAGCTGTTACCTTTCACTGGGCTACTCCATTATATGCATACCTAACTTTATTTTCTTAGGCTTTTGCTCAAATGTCATCTTAACAGAAATTTCTTCCCTCATCCTTCTATCTAAAATAGTCTCTCATTGTCATTCTTCCCATAATCACTTCCCCATATCACCATTTTTTTACTCTGCTTTTTTTCATAGCATTTACCACCATCTGGTATTATCTTATATGCTTATTTGTTTATTGTCTGTCTACTCCACTGTAATTAAGTTTGTGAGGATAGGAACTTCTGTTTTATTTACCAATGCTATCTTTAGTGCCTTCATTGGTGACTGATATAAAGTAGATACTCAATAAGTGTTTATTACTGACTTAATGTAGGTATATAGACTACATGGACCCCTACAAAATGGTTGACCCCCCTAAATGTATAAAAATTCTGGATAGGGCTTCCCTGGTGGCGCAGTGGTTGAGAATCTGCCTGCCAATGCAGGGGACACGGGTTCAAGCCCTGGTCTGGGAAGATCCCACATGCCGCAGAGCAACTAGGCCCGTGAGCCATGGCCGCTGAGCCTGCGCATCAGGAGCTTGTGCTCTGCAACGAGAGGCCGCGACAGTAAGAGGCCCGCACACTGCCATGAAGAGTGGCCTCTGCTCGCCACAACTAGAGAAAGCCCCCGCACAGAAACGAAGACCCAACACAGCCAAAAATAAATTAATTAATTAATTTAAAAAAATTCTGGATAAAATGTAAAAATAAATATTTTAAATACAGAGCTGAGCTCAAACTCAAGAGCTGGAAATTCCTAGGTACCAGAAATGGAGCAGAAACTTGAAACCAGAACAGTCAGCTTATAATCCAACAGTAATATATATATAGACTACATAAACCATAATAGTTTGGTGTTTTAATGCCCACCTGTGGATAGGAGATATGGCATGGATTTAAAACCGTGACCCTTGCAGAAGTCTGAATTCTGGGAAAGCTGCCCCTTAGATAAAGAGAACTAATCTGATCTTGTCTTAAGAAAGCAACAAGAAAGATGGTCTCTGCTTTAAACTAAAAAAAAAAAAATGTCTATTGAAAGAATTTGAATCTGCAAGCCAGGTTGTCCTGTGGATGTGTATTCCAAACCTACAGTTCCTATGTAGTATGAGACGCTCTTGAGTTGAGAAATTAATGTAAAAAACTGTGGTTCTGGACAAGTGAAACCTGTGAAGTGTTCAGCAGAAGTAACAACACAATCTTTCTCTAGTGATAGCTTTCAGCTCATGGCAAGAGTAATGACCACTAATAAAACAGTTCTACCAAAGTTGAACTCACAACATTAAATGACAAACTACATGAGGAAATGCTCCACCAGGAGGGAGAGGCAGCACACATGACAAATGGAAGGATTAGTATATGAAGAATCTGAAAGAAAAAAAAAACAACTGGATAATTTGGGAGGAAGTACACAATTTACGTGTTTAAAATGACAAAATAGTGGGTGACTTGAACAGCAGAGTTTTCATAGCTGAAAAGGGAATTGGTGAATTGAAAATTATGCAGAATACAAACTATGAAGAAAACGTGATGAAATATATGAAAAAGATTGGGATATGGAGAATAGAATGAGCAGCTCGATTTACATCTACTCAGAAGGAGGTGGTAGAGTGAAGAAGAGGCAATACTGGAAGATTCAATGGTTGGAAATTTTAAAAAACAAGGAAAGACATGAATCTTCATGTTTAAAAAAGTATACCAAATTCTAAGCCACATAAAGAAAGATAAATTCAGTTCTAAGCACCTTTTAGTTAGACTGCAGACTGCCAACGATAAAAAGAAAACCTTAAAGACAATCATAACTTAATCCGGGTCCATTTACTCTTATTGGGCTTATCACACAATAATTAGAAACAGTAAATTAAATAAGGTGAAGTTGCCATTCTGGAAGTCCAAAGAAGTGTTAGTTGTTGTTAGTCTGGTAAAATTGGAAAGGAAAAGCTAACTTTGATGAGTAACTATTATGTGCCAGATACTAAGTTAGTTTTTTTTTTGAAACGTGTTATCTAATTTAATACCCAAGAATCCTCAAGATCATATTAACCACATTTTATTTAAAAAGTGAAAGTGAGGGCTTCCCTGGTGGCGCAGTGGTTGAGAGTCCGCCTGCCGATGCAGGGGACACGGGTTCGTGCCCCGGTCCGGGAAGATCCCACATGCCGCGGAGCGGCTGGGCCCGTGAGCCATGGCCGCTGAGCCTGCGCGTGCGGAGCCTGTGCTCCGCAGCGGGAGAGGCCACAGCAGTGAGAGGCCCGCGCACCGCAGAAAAAAAAAAAAAAAAAAAAAAACTGTGAAAGTGAGTTCAGACATACGTATCTTGCCCGATCATGCTATCGATACATGAAAACGTCAGAATTCCTGAGGATTTGGTCCCAAATTACACTAAACAGATACAAGAACTCAGAACAGAACAGAACAAAACCACATAGCTGTGCTACTAAACTAGTTGTGTAACTTTATTTTAATTAATTAATTATTTTGTCGTGTAATTTTAGAGAAGCTATAGCTTGAGACTGTTTTCTCATCTGTAAAATGGAAGTAAAAATAGTACTAACCTCATAGGATTGTTGTGAGGAATAGTTATCGTATGTGGGTAATATACAATTTGGCACATGTTGGATACTTTGTAAATGCTAGCTATTTGTATTAATTATAGCTAATTAATTCATTATAGCTAACTGATAAAAGTTAATTATGACATTTGGCAGTCACTCATTCTAGGAAGACAACATGTTTTATTCATTTTTTGTTCTCTATAATCCTACATAATAGGAATTTTATTAACATTGAGTGAATTATTAAAGTATGATAATTTATGTTCATAGTATTGACTACAGAACAATAAAAGAAGGTTAGACTTTGGTATTCTCTAAGATTGGAACAGCCAAGTAATCCATTTAGAAAATTTCCCATCAAAAGTGGTAATTTGCAAAACATTAAAGAATAAATTTAAGTTCTCAGGAAAACTTTTTACATGGAACAACATCTGCCCTCATGTTTAAGATTCAGTGGCTAGGCACTTACTGTACTCTACTCCAGAAGGAGAAAAATATGTCTGTTTCTCAGGAAATGTTCTCTGGATTAAAAAAAAAAAAAAAGGTAATAACATCTATCACATGGGCTTGATGGGTGTGCCAGGAAAATGATAATGCATTAAAAGAAGATTAAAACCCCCAGCTTATAATTTCCTGATGTACAGTGTGGAAACACTTTTTTTTTAAAAAAAAAACAAACCTTTTTTAAGCTATAATGTCATTCTCCCTTCAATCTAATGTAGGAATAATCAAGTGAAATGAATAAGCGTATGAATAATAAAAATGAACACAATCTTTGGCATGGTTGCCGTACTGTTTTCTTTAGACTCCAGACTGAAAAAATTCCTCCTCCGGGAACTGTTGAAAATTACTTCAGATTATATCAGAGTTTATATACAATTTGTCTCTCCTACAGCATCTGGAATAATGCCAGTGTTTAGTACATGAGTTAATTAGATAACTTAGATTGACAACTACTGAAGTGCCAACTAGTATGCTAATAGCCAAGGATGTCAGGACCTCAACAGCCCAGTGCTTATAGGAATACTATCATCAACAACAATCTTCAATGTTAAGTAACCGTTAAGGAGTGTGTATGGTACCTGCTGAGGGCCAGGCAGCAGTGATGGCTCCTACATACTTTGATTCCCAAAACTGCCTAATGATAAAAATCATCTGAGATGTATGTTTAAAATGCAGTTCAGGCCCTTGCCTGGAAATTCTGATTCTGTAAGTCTAAATGGACTCAGGTTTGTAGATTTTTTTAAAGGATGGTTCTTATGATTAGGTAATATTTGGTAAAAGAAAAACACACCCACACGCACAAAAACAGTATTTTAATCCACACAGCAACCCTTTGAGGTAAATGAGGTGAATTTATTGAGACTCCCTCAAGGTCACACATCTAGCAAATGACAGAACTAGGATTCGAAATTAGTTCTCCATTCCCCAAACCCTGCAAGTCTACTGTCCGACATTCTCAGCTAAGGCAAGCAAAAGGCTTTCAGATGATCGCTGTTCCTCAAACTTGAGGAAGGTGTGAAGTGAATGCCCTCGAACTAGGCCCTTGGATAAAGTGAGGCCAGTTTCCAACCAACTTAACTGGGACCAGAATGCAGAGAGTAACTGTGGTCAGAAATGGAGTGGGTCTCGTTTGGTTTAAACTCTGCTCTAGTCTGACAAGAAAAAAAATCAGCTGTTTGAGGGTCTATGCCTTTGCCCCTGAGTGCAAAGGTAAGCTCTTTTTACAGCCAAGGCAAGCAAAGGGCTTTAGGATTATTGCTATTCCTTCTCACATATGGGCAACGTGCCAGGCAGCACTTCCAAAGGTAATAGGCTTTTCTTAGCAATAGAGACAGCTCTGCCTGTACCCTCCCACTAGGAGCACCACTGTACCTTTTGTGTTATACTAACCTTTCTTTAGCTTTTCTGCATGAGAACTCCTGTCTGTCCTCAGATTTCTGAGTAAACAATGTCAATATTTACCAAGAACATCTAGGTGCACAGAGAACACTGTAGGCAAAGTAGATCCAACTGTCAGGATGCAGTGTCTTAAAAACATCAGGTATGAGAGAATATGAGGGGGAAAGGGACTACTCTGTCCTGTTAGCTTCCACTTTATTTAACTTATTTATGTGTTTATCTTCCGCACTTGACTTTGAGCTCCTTTAGAACAGGGGTTGTTTGTCATTGGATTTCTAGGGGTTTGCACAGGGCAGAACATAATAAATGCACAATATGTTTGTACTATGAATTTGTGAACGAATTTATGTGATTTTAAGCAAATAGACTAAACTCATTTGGTCTCAGTTTCTTTCTCTGAAAGATGTAGGTAATAATAACAGGCCATCTACTTCACAGGGTTGTTGTACTACTGAACGGAGACACGTGAGAACACCCTGTAAACCGTAAAACATCATATACGGATACAAGGCAAATGGATTATGTCCCATCATCATCTTACCCAGTGCATGGTATTTATCACGGTGCCTAGCCCAGAGTAAGTACTCAGTGTTTGACAAGTAACCTGAACCTTAATTTACCATGAACACAGCAGCACAGTGCTCAATTTCACTGAATTCTCACTTCAGCCCCATAAGGTGGTTAAAATATTATCATGTAATACATCAAAAAGCAAAACCTAGAGAGACCAATGACTTGCTCAAGGTCACACACAGAGAGTTATGGAAGAGCCTGGACTAACCATGTGGGTATCATTTCAAAGTCTCTGTCCTTAACAATTAATGAGCTAGAACAGAGCTGGAACTGCCAGGGTGGGGTGGGGAGCTAAAAAAGAAGAGGCAGAAAGAGAATTAAATACAGAGGATAATACCTCAGCTCATGGATGCTAACGCCTAGGTAATATAGAGAAGATAGCAAATAATATTCCTAGGCATAAAATGGATTTAAATCTAACATATTTTCTTTAAAACAAACATTCATGGCCTCAATATAGTTTCCTTAAGAATACAAAAAGCAAACAAACTCTGCAATCAATTCCTTCAACAAATTTCATTACCAAAGTGTGATGAGTATGTTGAAAGCTCTTGAAACTGTCAGCACTTGCTTTGCTGGGGCCCATCTCATCTGATCATTGATTTGACAGAGGAACAGCTCCAGCTTCTACAGTTTTCCTTAAATTGCTGAGATTTCCCCCCCCCCCAACACACACACCAATTAAATCACTCAGTGACAGCAGCAATTCTGTTACGCTACTTTCTTAACTCGGTCAGAAGGCAGAAAGGTAACAAGGTAAGGCTTGCAACAATATATCATGTTAAGAACCATCACTCAGTGGCTTCAGATCCAAATCAAAACCATGAAATACAGGATGACATTAGATGTTGAAATGAAAAATACCAACCATGTTTCTCTGAGGCTCAGGCCTTAATACACAGCCACATTTTACGTAACAGTCGGCTCAGAGGATTAGTAAAACAGAGGCTGCAAAACCTGGAAATCCTCCTACCTACATTAAGCTAATTGAGTTGGAGACATCCAATTCATCACATTTGCAGCCTGATTTATAAGCAACTCACCCTGCCCTAAAGCAGAAAGTGAAATGTTATGAGCTAGCTATTCTTAAAATTTCAAGCCCAGCAACTCTGAACCCATCAATATCTTAATGGTATAGAGAAAAGGAAGAATCCAATTCAAGTGCACTTCTGTGACCCTGATGAAAAAATAAATATCCAGTGCACATTTCATGACTGACATTTCCATAAAGAGTCTAGCCACGTAACGGAAATCCTCTGTGCCTGAATCGTATAGAAAAGGCATTATCTTTTTAGCAAGGTGATGGGGTAATTTAAAATCAGTTCTTTGCTAGGATGCAACTTCCATTAAGCATAAAGAAAACAAACTTATGACAGTTAAAACTCAAATTCAGAGAGGCAAGATATTATAGCTCTAGGCTTGCATAACTGGGAAAAGCTTGTGATACTAACTAACGAACATAGAAAATTGCCTTCGGACTGTACATCAAAAATACTAATCGGAATGGGATCATAAGCAGAAGTCCTGCATTTCGAGCACTCCCCTGAATCAAATGGACCCTCAGTCCTTCTCCTTATCTGGGGGAACCTGTTGATCCCTGTTGCTGAGAGCTGCTGTGGAATCAGGGGTGCCTCACTGACAGACCAGATCAAAAAGAGGCCGCCTCCTATTTTTTTCTGACACTTACAAAAGATTTCTTCTTGAGAAGAACGAGCATTCCTTGCGAGGCAGAGAAATGACAGTCATAAATTCTCAGAGATGGAAGGGAGCTTGAAATTCCTTCCACCCAGAAATTCTTAACTTTGAGGCTGTGGTCCTTAGGGATTACATAGATGGGCTTTAAGTGATCCACCCTCTAAGTAATCATCCCTGAAATTTTACCCCCAAATTTTGTGGGTATATATTATTGGGTTTTTTTTAGTGAGAAAGGGACTCATAGTTTTTATCAATTTCTCAAAGGGGCTCATGACTTCAAAACGGTTAAAAACACCGTTGTTCAACATCCTATCTCATACGTGAATCATCTCCATAATATTTTATTGAGGATTTTCTAGCCTCTGTTTGAATACCTTCAGTGACAGGAAGCTCACTATCTTATGAGGCAGCCCATTATATCTTTGGACAGCTCTACTGAAAAAAAATAACTCACATAGACTCTGTCTTCTCATTGTTTACGTTAGAGGTCACAGTATCTAGAGAGATTATATACAATAGTTGCTTGTTATAAACAATTTGAAGCCACGAATGACCATATCCTCTAAGCTGAGTTTCTTCTCCAGGGACCACATCATTCATGCCTTTGATGTTTCCATTTGACATGGTTTTAATCCCCTCACCAGCCTATTTGCCCCTCTCTGGAAGCACTCCAATTTGCTGCCATTCTCCCTGAAATGTGCTTCTCAGACCCTATTGCTCCACTCTGGAACAGTGCAGAATTATCGCCTCTTTGTTCTTGATATAACAATTGCAATAGTGTAGCCAAAAATCACACTGACTTTTTTGAGAGCCCCATATATAGACAACTCTTTGAACTGACTTATGCTGAACCACTCAAGCTTCTTTTTCTTTATCATGTGTTGCTGATTTGTTCTCCATTGATCATTCTAAAGAAGTAGAAATGAGAAGAGAAGGGAAAGGAAAATAGAGACTAGAGAAACAGGAAGGGAAGGTGGAGGTAGCCACAGGAATCTGGCAGGGAGTTAGGGTGCGGAGCTTTAAGCACATGTAATAAAATTCAAGCTGGCCAATGACAGCATTCTTAGTCTCAGTAACTGCCCCAAATGTGTTTATTATTATCTTCGGTATACAAATGTAGAAACTAGGGTTCAGAGAGGTTCAGAGATTTCCCAAATGGCACACTTCTGACACCAAGCCCACATGGCCCAGCAACTCTGGTAAAGCACCTGCTAAAAGAAAACAATAACATCACCACTGTGTAGACTGGTCTTTTATATATGGATTCTTTAAAATTTGTTTTTAAAGAGCTATTTCATCCGTGGTTACACAAATATTCGAAGCCATATCAGAGGTAACTAATGATGAGGCAGATGTTATTCTTATTGAATCAAACTGATACATGCAATTTCACTGGAGAGATTGAGGATGAGAGAGATTTTTGTCCATTTTCAACAACATCAGTTTGGCCCTTTGAGAAAGCTGAAAATTGGCATCAACAAACAAAAAGTTAGTGATAACAATTTCCAGCAACATTTCCTGGAAATCGGAATAAGTAAACCTCTGTGATCTGCTAAGTAGAACACACCTGATTCTCTGCTTTTCTTGAGAAATAGAGGAATAAACTCTGGCCTGGGAATCTGGGACCCAGATTCCTGTCTCGGCTTTAGCATTAAGTGTGTGTCTGCCTGGGGAAAATCTCATAACCTATCTGACTCTTAGTTTCTTTATGTGTAAAATAATGGAGTTAAACTGTTATTTCACATGTTCCCACTCAGTTCTAAGCTCCATAGTTCTATGGTCTTACTATTGAACACCAGGTCATCTGGCTCTTTAGGGAATTTATTGCCTAGGTCCATGCAGCACATTCTCTAAGTTATATCAGGGTATCATGTCGTCTAAGTAGGAACTCCCTTTTCTGACTCATATAAATATGTTGAATGTCTAGTGGCAGCTCTGCTTTAATTGTTCATAATAGAGAAATGAAGCCTGTTTTTGAAATTCTATATTTAAGTTTTGTTTTTTTAAAAAATGAATTTATTTATTTATTTTTGGCTGCGTTGGGTCTTCGTTGCTGCGTGTGGGCTTTCTCTAGTTGTGGTCCGCGGGCTTCTCAATGGGGTGGCTTCTCTTGTTGCGGAGCACAGGCTCTAGGCGCGCGGGCTTCAGTAGTTGTGGCTCACGGGCTCAGTAGTTGTGGCGCACGGGCTCAGTTGCTCCGCGGCATGTGGGATCTTCCCGGACCAGGGCTCGAACCCGTGTCCCCTGCGTTGGCAGGCGGATTCTTAACCACTGCGCCACCAGGGAAGCCCCAAGAAATTCTATATTTAAGTTTTATATTGCTTGTTTATACGTAAAAGCTGGTTATATAAATGTCTTACTGTTCCCTGAGAAAATAAACCACCAATAAAACAACTTATTAAATTCCCTCACATATAACATGAAAAGATAAAACTGGAACATCTCTAGAGCACCCGATCTGAGGTTCAATCACTAGAATTTCAAACTGAGCTCTGAAATGACTTCCACGTGTGCCCTGTGGTTTAATGGCCCATCGGGTGGGGGTGGGGTAGGCTGTCCTGCCTGGTGCTATGGGCAGAGGGGCCCCAACAAGAGCCTCTAGAGTGCATTTTAAATGCACTTACCTGTGACTCCAAATCGGCCACAAGCTCAAACACACTCAGTGTTCTGCCATTACAGAAGGAACAAATCATCTGCCTTCAGAGTGATTTTGCTGAGTCAGTTGGCTTGGGGGAAGACATCCTGGGAGTGCTGCTTTGGGGTTAAATTCAATCACTTGACTCTGGCAATTCCTCTGAGAGTTGGGGAAAATCAATTCAATGTTCTCTACCATATTTTCTCATAGAACGTTCTCTCAAATAAACCTCATGAGGCTTCTTTTGTCCATGCCTATAGAGGAATTTGAAAATTGCCTCCCGGAACGCCATTCGTAACTTAGTAAGGTTAGTTCTGTTCACTAAACGATTTGTGCACATCTTGATTTCCTTAATATATTTAAGTTTTTCATAGAGAAAGGCTCTATCTCTTATTTCTTTTATTGTCTCCCATGGTGTTTAGTAAAGCCCTGGTAATACACATGGCAGTCATTCAATAAACACTGTGGCATCATGGAGTTCAAGACAGCACTTCCCAATGTTAGTAACAAAGTCACCTGGAGAGGAAATAAAATACAGAGCCCAGGATTGGTGAAGTGGGATGGGGCTGGGCTGATACACACCTAGTTTCAGAACTACTTGTTTAAGTGTCTCAGTTGGTAGTAATGGCAGCCACAACAGACACTGACGGAGAAAACAGCAGTGGTCAATACGATAAAGTGTTGAAGTTCAGGCTCCGCCATTTCTGACAATATGTTTTTAGGAAATTATTTAAGTTCTCTGGGCCTAAGGTTTTCTTCCCCACCTACCTTCCTTCTGTACTATGGGAAAGTTGGACCAGATCAGTGGCTTCCTGACTTTCTTGACCTTGATTACAGAAAGAAATATACTTTACATTGTGAGTCAGTATACACCCGCACTTAACTGAAGCAAACGTTTCTACTTGTGATGTACTCTCGTATTTTCTATTCTGTTCTTTTATTCTACTCTAAAATTATCAAGTAAATTGATTTCACATCTGCTAATGGGTCAGTTGCAGTTTGAAAACCCTGAACTTGATGATTTCTACCATC
Organism: Pseudorca crassidens; assembly: GCF_039906515.1. Taxonomy (NCBI): domain Eukaryota; kingdom Metazoa; phylum Chordata; class Mammalia; order Artiodactyla; family Delphinidae; genus Pseudorca; species Pseudorca crassidens. The sequence continues at coordinate 62,451,518 of NC_090304.1, forward strand.
CCCTTCAGTTTTAAAACTGTATGGTTCTCATTTGCTGGTGAATAATTCAGCAGTGTGACTAAGAGTGAGGGGTCTGACGTCAGACTAGCTGAACTCATACCCCACATCTATCAAGAACTCAATGTGTAACCGTAGAAAAGTTTTTCTAACTTCTTAGCACTCATTTTCCTTGTCCATACAGTGGGAATCATAAGAAAACCTACCTTACACGGTGGTTAAATGGAATAACCTAATGCATGTAAAGCATTTGGAATAATGCCAGCATATATTAGGAATTCAATAAATACTACATTTTAGGGCTTCCCTGGTGGCGCAGTGGTTGGGAGTCCGCCTGCTGATGCAGGGGACACGGGTTCGTGCCCCGGTCTGGGAAGATCCCACATGCCGCGGAGCGGCTGGGCCTGTGAGCCATGGCTGCTGAGCCTGCGCGTCTGGAGCCTGTGCTCCGCAACGGGAGAGGCCACAGCAGTGAGAGGCCCGCGTACCACAAAAAAACAAAAAAAACCCTACATTTTATATTGTTGTTATTTCTCCTAAAACAAACTCTAGACAGAAAACTTGGTGAGTGAATATGAGTACAAAGAAAGAAAAATTCATGAGGTTGAAGTTTAGACCTTAGCAGCTGCCTCACAGTACTCCCCCGACAGCCCCCACCAAAGGAACCTAGTAGTTTTGTTGAACAAACGTAAATGAACAAATACAAACTACTGATATAACCAAAATCTCCTTGTTAAAGAAAACCCCAGGTAACATACACTTGATTTCAACAACAAAACTACACCATACAAAATCGTGCTAGAGTCATCCCTTTGCGTTTAAAGAAGTGGGATTTGATCTGTATTTAGAATTAGTGGAGTATGATTATAAATACACTGCTAGATGTAGAACAAAAACTATTTCCATCTTTATGGGTTAATAATATTCTCTAGACTTAAATGGTTAATGTGTGAATTTAATAAGTGTGTTAAATATCTCTATTACCCAACACTTACTGGATATCCACTTGTTACTATGAAGTAATGCTTTTACATTTTTTAACTAATACATTTTTAAGTAATACAAAATTATATATCTAAATCTTTGCTTCCCTCCAAGTAGCTACCTTGAGAGATTGTACACGTGTTCTAACATCCTCCAAAACCAGGCACAAAGCAGAGTACATTTCTTTATGCTTCAGCACAGTCTTGTTTGGATCACTCAAAACCTGGCTGTGTTCCCAACTTACTTGCTATACTTTATTGGAACTAGCCAAAGAGACATTCACTTTCATATGAAAGACAACAATTTGGGATAATCCAACTTTGCTTAGCTGAGATGGGGTATTCCATAGTGTAAAACCATTCTCTTAAGGACAGCAAGTGTGAAAATATAACAAGAGCCCATGTCTACTGAGAGTTCACAGAGCTGATTAATTTTAAATTCGGATTTGCTGTTGCATACACATACATTTTCTACTTTATAAATAATTACTATTTACTGAGCACCTACTAGGTGCCTAATCCTATTCAAGACTTCCCATGTATTATCTTAAGTAATTCTTCCAATAACCCTGTGAGTTATTATTTATAATAGGTGAAAGTCAACAGATTTGCTAAAGAGCACAGCTAGAAAGCAAAAAAGCCAGAATTTGAATATAAGTAGGTCCGATTCTAAAATCCATCTGCTTTCCCCTGTAAGCTACTGCTTTTCTGGATTATCTGGGAAAGAGTTAAGAATTCTAAAGCCCAATCAATGTCAACACTTATTTATGAATGAATGTGTGAGATCTGAAATAATTTCTATATACCTTTGCTAGTAAAAAAAGAATTGAAAACATGCTTGCTAAAAGGTTACGACTCCGATTTTTTGTAATGGGGGAACTACTGATGGGCAGCCTTTATGAGCTTTATGTATATTATTTCTAATTCTTATAGAAAGCCTTGGCAGTAATCCTAGTCTTGAGAAGAACTGTGTTGAGTCTTGGGTTAACTCTTTAGGAATATCTTAAATCTACAAATAATCACTAATGACAGTTAGGATTGTTCTAAACACTCTTCATTTTTTAAAAAAACTTATTATGCCTTTATTATACATAACAATCTAACATTTCTTAGAGAAAATTCATTATTATTGTTGTTATATTTATTACATAGCTGAGAGAAATAGGAGATTTGGATGTCATTCCGCTGACTTATCTTTCCAGAGCCATGGTGGGCACCCATTAACCCATGGTGGGCTAGTTCTAGAGAGCATTCTTGAATTGTGAGGTGCTGTGGTAGGTCCTATGCCTACCATTTTCTTCTTCCCTTTTTCCAACTTCTGGCTTAAATATCCAGGATTATTTGAGGTATGCTGTTGGTACCCTTTCCAATTAATGATAATTGAAGCAAGAATTGTTTCATTTGCTTAGAATTTTGACCAGGAGCTTTTGTGCCTGGATTCAGTATGTCTGTCAAGGTCATATTTCACTCAACCACTTTCCTCTCACCAAGGTCTGGGGCTGGAACAAAATGCATTATTCACAAATATGCAAATCTCTGCCAAACCCTTCTTAGGTTTTTATTAACTAAGAGCTTCTCAATTTAGCCTCACAAATCTGTCGCCCCCCCCCCCCCAAGACCAGATGCTTCCTGAACCATCAGGTCAGCTGCTTCTACCATCTAGTGGTGAGAGACTGAAATGAATGAAGGTTACATTTTTGAAAATTACTTTTTTTCTAAACTGGCAAAATCAGCTTAGTTTTCTCATTAGTAATATTACTAAAGGCAATATGGCTAGAAAGGAAAAAAATAATACATTTTTTCAGTTGATGGTCAAGATCCCATGACTATTGGAGTCAAATATATCTCAAGGTTTTTTCTTTCCTTCTTCCTTCCTTCCTTTTCCCCTCCCTCCCTCTCACCCTCTGCCTCTTTTTTTCCTTCCTTTCTTCCTTTCTTTCCTTCTTCCCTTCCTTCCTTCTTTCTTTCCTCCATCCCTCCCTCCCTCCTTCCCTCCTTCCTAAAATTTGTGATCAAGTAACAAGGCATGTAGGGACTTCCCTGGTGACTCAGTGGTTGAGAATCCACCTGCCAATGCAGGGGACACGGGTTCAATCTCTGGTCCGGGAAGATCCCACATGCCATGGAGCAACTAAGCCCGTGTGCCACAACTACTGAGCCTGTGCTCTAGGGCCCGTGAGCCACAACTACTGAGCCTGTGCACCACAGCTACTGAAGCCCGTGTGCTCTAGGGCCCATGTGACGCAATTACTGACCCCGCGTGCTGCAACTACTGAAGCTGTGTGCCGAGATCCCGTGCTCTGCAACAAGAGAAGCCACCACAATGAGAAGCCCATGCACCGCAATGAAGAGTAGCTCCCAGTCACTGCCACTAGAGAGAAAAGCCCGTGTGCAGCAACGAAGACCCAACACAGTCCAAAAAAAATAATTAATTAATTAAATTTAAAAAAAAGTCATCTAGTGTTTGGTCAACTCAATTCTAGGCACTACAGAGGTGCCACATGTTTTTAGTGTATAAGATATGATCCTCTTTTACTAGAAATGTATAACAGTTTAAAAAATAGAAACTTTAGACTACTAAGGGGACTACTACCACTACTAACATTGTAGTAAATTACTCACTGCTTCATGGTCTCCTCAGTGGTCCTCTCTGGCCATAAAACCCCCAACATGGTGGTACTGTTCCCTGTGTTTCAGTCCCCAGCAGCCTCCTCTTCCTTTCCTGAGCAATCCCATCCACACTGCTTCAACTACACAGAAGATGCCTAAGTCTCCATTTCTGGATCAGATCTCTCTAAATTCCCAGATCTTTATTTCAAACTGCCTGTTAAACCCTTCTACCTGAGTGCAACATCAATATCTCAAACTCAGTTATTCAGATCTAACCTCAGAATCTTTTCATCCCATCCTTAAATCTATTCTTCCTTTAGCAGTCTTGACTACATTTCACGATACCTCCTCTACACAACTGGTCAAATAAAAAATGTGTGGATTAACCTCTATTTCTCTCTCCTCTATCTTCTATACTTAATAGTTCTCAAGTTCCTGATGATATCTTTTCCTCAATAATCTTTCTAGTTTATTCCATCCTCCATCCCCAATGTCTCTGCTGTATCTCAGAGCTTGTCCACCTGTTGCATTTTGCCTGATGTCCTTGATTGTGATACGCACTTTTCTTGTTTTTCTTCCACTCTGCTACATGACATGACTAATGGTCTAATTTGCAAATCTGACTAGGTCTCTCCTCTTTTTAAATTGCGTAGTCATTCCTCATTACCTACAAGGTGAAGTCCAATCTCTACATAAGGCCCTTCATTACCTGTTCCCATCTATCTCCCTTGCTTGATGGCATGCTTTGGACCCACTTCTGTACCCCTTCTTAATCCTTATATTCCATCCCTTTGCCCTACTCAATTATTAATAAAAATAACCTGCCATTTCTAGAGTTCTTCCATACTGATAGACAACTGCTGGAGTCTAGGACAAACTTGACCTTTCTGCTTTATCTCCAACTTCCTTCAAGTCAAAATAAGCTCCCCTATAATGCTTACTCTGACCATACCTGTCCCTAGATCTCCAGCTCAGAGAAAATTAAACCATTTCTCTAGGTCTTGGGAGCATTTTCCTCTTCTTTGCTACTTTCTTTATTGCACATAACATGACATGTTATAATGTATACATCTCCAAGTTTGTGAATCTAACTATTGCTTGTAAGCAACTTGAAGGCATATTCCTCTTTGTATCTTCAGGGAATAACATAGAGCCCAGCATACAGGAGAAGGTCAAAGAGATTTTACTGTACAAATGAATGAACTGATAAATAAATGAATCAATCAATACACATAAGAGGTTCTGTTCATATTAAACTTAACTGCATCTCAGAAATGCTAGATGATTTTCCTGAGGTTACCCAGCCAGAAAGTACAGAGTCAGGATTCAAACATTTATTTTTTTGGCTCCAAAGTCCATGAGGTTTTACAATAACCACACTACTTTCTGCCTGAAAGTAATGAAAACCTGAACAGGGATAATAGCTGTGGATAAAGAGAGGAAGATGAGAACACTAAGACATTTGAAAACAAAGGAGAGATTAAAATTAAAAAATCCATAAATGTTTCTAGTTTAGAAAATTAAAATAATACTAATACATACTAATATCAAAACATCCATAGCAATAAGGATAGCTGCCATTTTTGTGTATTTCTTATGTGTCAAACACTGAGCTCTTTTTACAGAGCTCAAACTTTATAGAAACATATGAGTGAATGCCATTATTTCACAAATAAAAAAACTGAGGCTGAAGGAGGTTAAAAAAACATAAGCAAGTTCACACAGCCAGTAAGTAGAGGACCAGGTACTCAATCTGACTGAGGCTGCTTCCAAGGCCAGAATACATTTTTATGTTAAACTTTTCTATGGGTTGTAATCGTCATCATATATGTGTCTGTTATAGCATTTTCAGAAGTCTATGTGTCCAAACAAAAAACAATTTTATTTGGGAAAAAAGGTCTCATGACCAAACACGTTTGGAAAATACTGTGTATTAACCACATCCCCATCTTAGAGGTTTATATTTCATATTATCATATTAGAGCCCGAGAAATCATTCAATAAGTTAATGGACTTAACCTCTCAAATGTTTTCAGCATTCATCTCTTTATTTTCTTTATAATGCTGACAAAATCCCACCAGACGCACTTTGGGAAACCCTGGTTCAGTTTCACTGTAGATGTCAATGAGGGAGAAAGAAGGAAAATAAAACAAAACAAAAATAAGATGTGGTCCAGTTCACAGGAGCTTACACATTTATTAGGAGCAAGATAAATGGAATATCTAAAGGAAAGGACAATACCTAGTTCCACAAAATTATTTAGGTTGATAGAATAAGGTGCATATAAAAAAGCTAACCATGCAAACTCCATGTGTCATAGGACATTATAACCAAGTGGAGTCGGTCAAGAGTTAATAGGAAAGACTTCACGAAGAAAGATTCATTGTACTGTTGGCTAAAACATACTTTCCTATAAGGCAGGCTCTGGCAACCCTGTTAAGAAAATAGTTGTGCAACAAAGTACACATTATTTTTCCTGCCTGCAGTTCTGTATATTAGCTTCCTCATTTGTGAGAAATCGCCCCCTATAATTTCCCCAAACTTGCACTGCCTCCAGATTCTCCATTGTTTTTCCATATATATTCAACAAATGCCCAGTTGTTCAAGGGAATAAGAGTCTATCCTAACTTCTTATATTCTCACTTTTTGGTAAATCTTCCCAGAACTGTTTATTCTGGTCTCAATGAGAATTAGAAGATAGAAAATCATATTTATCTGATTAAAGCAATTCACATCAATCTATGAAAAAAACCCTTTAATCTTCCTTGTAAATAATCATTGCTGACTTTGACTGTAAGACATACCATTTTTTATGCACCCTAGGAGATGCTGCCAATTTTAATTGCAAGATGTCATTGATTTTAGGACACATCCAGATTTCAGATATGTAATACATGAGGAAATATCAGGTTTAAAATTGATGAAATTCCGTATCAATGATTAGGGGACAACAGATAGAGAAAAACAAGAAGTCTGTGCCTTAATTTCTTGCTTATTTTAGTATCAATATCACTAATCCCCCAGAAGGCAATTATTCATAACTGTTCATATTGCCATTTACAAATAACTAATTTAACAAAGTATGTGTTGAAGGACTGAGAATATAATAATGAGTAAAACCAACATACACCCTGACCTTGAGGGCGTTCGTACAATGATGATATACTGACAGTAAATTTATTAAAACAAAACTAATGGTTATGAATAAAAGTAGAATCAAAACAACTGGTTGGATTTGTGGTCTAACAAATATCATGTTAATGTGAAACAGAGCATAGAGAGTAGCTTTATTCATTTATTGATCAATGTTTGAACGTGTAACTTCTACATTGCTCATTTCTGAAAATTATAAGATAGTTTATAAAATTAAACACACTTGGAATGAACATTTTAAGAGACGAATAACCAAATAAAAATGACAGAAATAGATCTTGCCAGGTCCTGGGAAGGAGAAGCATGAGGGTTATGGTGTGGACTTACCTGGGTTCTCTTCACCTAGTGTGAGGACTGTATCTCAGTGCAGAAAACGCTCCAATTGCTCAAAACAAAGTATGTCTCCCTTGATGAGAAACAAATTCTTACAATCTCAAGGGATTCTTCAAAAGGGAGCTAGCTCCCAAATAACTACTTTTTGTCATGGGAAAGCAACATAATCCTTGGGAGTTTACTACTGGGTGAATTGAAATATTTTAAAGATAGAACCTATTTTCCTTCTATTTCCTCATCATGCTCCCATCTGTCATCACACTTCATGGTTCTCATTTAGGAAACTAAATGTCTTACACATTTGCTTACATTTTATATTTGCTTAACTTTTAAGAATAAGGTTATATGAAAAAAATGACCTTCAAATTTTACACACCTGGAGCCAAGGAAGGAAAATCTGACATTAAGATCTCTTTAAAAATAGTAGAATCATTTAGAGGAAGGTAATATAACACAGGAGTGATAAAGAATACAGATTTTGTATCCAGAAAGACCCAAGACACAAATATTGGCATTCCTATTCACTAGTTCTGTGGTTGAAGGGAACTATTTAATTTTAATATCAGGTATAATATCTCATAGAGGTCAAATGAGATAAATAAAATAAATGATTTGGAAGTATTTGTCATGGTAGCAGGTTGATGATAATAACAAGATCAAAAGCGACATTTGGTTGTACTTACTATGTGCCAGACACTTACTAAACAGTTTACATGTATTATTTCATTCAATTAGTATAAAAACCCTATGAGATAAATATTATTGGTACCTTCATTTTACAGATGAAGAACCTGAGATAGAGAGTTAACAGATACTCTGTAAAGGGTACTCTGCTAGATGCTTGGGGTCTCACAATACCTAAGATTCAGAAATTTGAAATCCTACTGCAGAGTGAAGATAAGTCATACATAATTAGAACTGAGGTTCCCTAGGAGAGTGATGTGCATATTTATTTATTTATCTATTTATAACACCTTTATTGGAGTATAATTTTTTTACAGTGGTGTGTTAGTTTCTGCTTTACAACAAAGTGAATCAGCTATATATACATATATCCTCACATCACCTCCCTCTTGTGTCTCCCGCCCTCCCTCCGTATCCCACCCCTCTAGGGGTTCACAAAGCACTGAGCTGATCTCCCTGTGCTATGTGGCTGCTTCCCACCAGCTATCTATTTTACTTTTGGTACAGTATATATATCCATGCCACTCTTTCACTTCATCCCAGCTTACAGTTCCCCCTCCCCATGTCCATAAGTCCATTCTCTATGCCTGTATCTTTATTCCTGTCCTGACCCTAGGTTCTTCAGAGCTATTTTTTTTTAGATTCCTTATATAAATGTTAGCATACAGTATTTGTTTTTCTCTTTATGACTTACTTCACTCTGTATGACAGTCTCTAGGTCCATCCACCTCACTACAAATAACTCAATTTTGTTTCTTTTTATGGTTGAGTAATATTCCATTGTATATATGTGCCACATCTTCTTTATCCATTCATCTGTTGATGGACACTTAGGTTGCTTCCATGTCCTGGCTATTGTAAATAGAGCTGCAATGAACATTTTGGTACATGACTCTTTTTGAATTATGATTTTCTCAGGGTATATGCCCAGTAGTGGGATGGTTGGGTCGTATGGTAGTTCTACTTTTAGCTTTTTGAGGAACCTCCATACTGTTCTCCATAGTGGCTGTATCAATTTACATTCCCACCAACAGTGCAAGAGGGTTCCCTTTTCTCGACACCCTCTCCAGCATTTATTGTTTGTAGATTTTTGATGATGGCCATTCTGACTGGTGTGAGGTGATAGCTCATTGTAGTTTTGATTTGTATTTCTCTAATGATTAGTGATGTTGAGCATCCTTTTATGTGTTTGTTAGCAATCTGTATATCTTCTTTGGAGAAATGTCTATTTAGGTCTTCTGCCCATTTTTGGATTGGGTTTTTTTTTTTTTTTTTGATATTGAGCTGCATGAGCTGCTTGTAAATTTTGGAGATAAATCCTTTGTCAGTTGCTTCCTTTGCACAATACCTAGGAATAAACCTACCTAAGGGGACAAAAGACCTGTATGCAGAAAACTATAAGACACTGATGAAAGAAATTAAAGATGATACAAAAGGATGAAGACATATACCATGTTCTTGGATTGGAAGAATCAACATTGTGAAAATGGCTATACTACCCAAAGCAATCTACAGATTCAATGCAATCCCTTTCAAACTATCAATAGCATTTTTTCACAGAACTAGAACAAAAAATTTCACAATTTGTATGGAAACACAGAAGACCCCAAATAGCCAAAGTAATCTTGAGAAAGAAAAAGAGAGCTGGAGGAATCAGGCTCCTGGACTTCAGACTGTACAACAAAGATACAGTAATCAAGATAGTATGGTACTGGCACAAACACAGAAATATAGATCAATGGAACGGGATAGAAAGCCCAGTGATAAACCCACACACATATGGTCACCTTATTTTTGAGAAAGGAGGCAAGAATATACAGTGGAGAAAAGACAGCCTCTTCAATAAGTGGTGCTGGGGAAACTGGACAGCTACATGTAAAAGAATGAAATTAGAACACTCCCTAACACCAAACACAAAAATAAACTCAAAATGGATTAAAGACCTAAATGTAAGGCCAGACACTATCAAACTCTTAGAGGAAAACATAGGCAGAACACTCTATGACATAAATCACAGCAAGATCCCTTTTGACCCACCTCCTAGAGCAATGGAAATAAAAACAAAAACAAACAAATGGGACCTAATGAAACTTAAAGGCTTCTGCACAGCAAAGGAAACCATAAATAAGAGGAAAAGACAACCCTCAGAATGGGAGAAAATATTTGCAAATGATGTGCATATTTAAAATAATGTTTTACTGCCCTTTGTTTCCCCTCCACCTATCATGATATGCCTAGTAGAGAGTCAATTAATACTTACTGAATTGATCTAAACTGGCCTTTATTACAGGCCAATTTCTTTTGTGGAAGATTCTAAGGTAGCATCTGAAGAGAAAGCATCCCCATCTGGAGGCAAGGAAAATAAACCGCTAAATTGCATTTCTCCTTCCAACCCCATACTTCACACTGGCCAAGCCACTCTAACGAAAACAGGCTAAGCAAGCCCATCTATCAGCCAGGCAGCCGTTGTCCTCCAAAGGCAGATGAATCTTAGAACTGAGGTTTCAGGTGCTATGCGGTGATGGAAGAAATGACTGTCAAACCTGCAACAATGAGATTACTCAGCTAATGGTTCAGAGCCCGCTGAATGTGACATTTAAACTGTTCTCCAGCAATCTCACTCTCTGTTCAGGCATGCCACATGTAAGTTCCTAATTAATACTAGAGAACCCCATTGTCTTCTAAGTAGGATTCAGGGAGCACTATATGATTGTATGTTCTGCCTCCTCACTCTTCCCCCTTTTAATGCTTGACCCAAGAGCACCAGACAGATCAAAGAAGCAACAACGTTGAAAATATGCCAGGTCTAATGGAGAATTTGTACCCTCTTAGCATTTCTATAACTTTAATAGGCTTCCTTTATGAGAAAATAGCACATTAGATTTTAATCATGGCAGGTTTGCCAAACACTTGAACTGTGATAATATAATAACCTCTTAACAACTTGATAAAGTAAAAACATAAAAACCAAAAATTTTTTTAAAGAACATAGTAAGAAATAAGATAGAAGGGAGCAACAGAAACAGAAAACCTAAGCTAAGGAAAAGCCATCAAAGTGGAAGACACTTAACTCTGAGATGCCTAGAATCAAGGGATAAAGAAGAGATAGGAAAGATCCCTTTATATTTGAGATACGATCTTCAGCAAAAGCAAAATTTCCTTCAACTCTAATAGACATTTTCCAAATGAGGCACAGAGTAGCATAACACATGGTATAATCACCAAACTGTAGATGTTCAGATAATTATATTATCAAGTATATGCTAAAAATTTAATATACAACATGAAGATCTGATAGTGCTTTTATTATTTTGTTCATGTTTTTTACTGTTGCCAGGCTAGCTTTAGACTAGTCTCCATTGTCCTTCTCAGCTTAAAGCCATTGGGAGCTATGCTCTAGAGCTGCTTAAAAAAGGAAGTGGTAGGAAGCGGGGAAAGACAAGTTGGGAGGCCAAAAAGGAAGGGAGGCTTCGTGGAGGTTCTTACAGGGATTCTTTCATCCGGTTAGAAAGAAAAACATCTGAAGTGTAAATACTCTCTGTGCAGTCCAGTCTCCCAGCTCTGCCCTTTCTCAGTTTACACTGGTCAGCACAGATTAAGGATGAGCAATTGTTTGCAAAGATGAAAGGTCCTTAAAGCAGGAAGGTATTCATCTGACCACAGGATAGAATCATTGATTCCTAGAGTTAGACTGGAACTTAGAGATAATTTTGTGTGCTCTCCTGCTGAAAAAGGAGTCCTTTCCACCATACCACTGCCAGGTCATCATGCAAGCCTGATTTCTAGGGACAGGGAATTCCTGCTTCGCAAAGTAGTGCTTTTTGGGGGTAGTTCTGTCAGAAGTTGTGGTCTTATAATGATCCCAAATATACCTTCCTGTTAATTATGCACAGTGGTTCTGCTTCTGCCCACCAATATGGAGTTTCCCACATGACAGCCCTAAGTATAAGAAGGTAAATTCCTGTTCTCCAACCTTTAATCTACTCTTCTCCTGGCTAAAAATACCTATTTCCATCCATCAGTCAATGATTTCCAAAGAGACTCTGGGAAGAATTGAACAATGGATTCCAGAGGCAAAATATTTACATATTTTTACATATTATAAAATATTTACTGGCATTTGACAATTAGCCTAATATTCTAAATAATTTGTGGTAACTAGCACTAGTTTACTTGATAATGCGGTTTTAGGATGCCAGGGTATTAAACTATACCAACTTTTGGAGCTATATTAAACATAATTTGGCCTTTCTTTGATGTTCTGGAAGGTATAATAAGGTCCCAGAAGGCATCAGGTCATCCTTCATGGCTACATTTTTTATTGCAACACAGCTATATGAAAGTGCTAGTGAAGTGAATGTTGTAGCTAACAAAATAAAAGAAAAAATTTTTTAGCCATATCAAGGGGTTATTTGGTAGTTTTTTGTTTTGTTTTGTTTTACATTTCTTGTCTTCTATTGTCTTCTATTACATCACTGACTCTAGTTCCATTTTTCCTTTTTTGCCTTTAATCAACATTTATAAGCTTTTATCCAAGACACAAAATCCATAGCATCAGCAAAGCAAAAGACAGAGTAAACTGCACCCAAGGAACACAGAAAATCCTTACTCTCATTTCATTGTCCCTCTTGTCAAAATAGCATTTATCAAGAAATTGTTTTAAATTAAAGAAAAAAAGTAGAAAATGTTGGAAAAGTATGACACCACATAGAAAGAAATATAAAATAGAGGTGTTGTTGAACGAACTCACGCATTTTCCTTTTTAGTCTACATGGTAAGGCAATTACTAGGTGTCATCATGTTATATTTACTTCCTTTGTTTTATCTGGAGCCAAGAATAAGATGGAGAGATAGATCTGAACAAAACTTGATGTCCTCCTGGACTTCGTAAATGCATGGTCAGCTTATTATCCCTTTTAGTTTTTCACTGTTTGCTCTTTCCTTAGCCCATTCTCAACAACTAAAAGGATTTCAGACATTTCAACAAATAACTGTATGAACTTCCCTGTGTCAGGAATTCCCAGTAAGCCTCCAAACCACAGAAAGACCCTTTGGCAACCATGTCTCACTGTAGTGTTTTAAAAGAGCCTCACTTAAGGCCAGCAAACATCTCCCTTAGCAATGCAAACCAGTCACTGCCGCCAGCTCTAAGAGCAAAAGAACTGACCTTCAGAGGAGAGATGTGTGACTGCAAGACGTATCCATGGACATTTTCTATCTGAGACAGGTTCTTTTCCGATACATGCACAAGTTCAGGGCCTCTCACTTCGTGGGTCAGTCGAGGTAAGGAATGATCATGTGGAGTGTCCTCATCTTGATAGCGATACTTCTAGGAAAAAAAGACAAGAAAGAGAAAAGCATTAGCGTTTGCAAAGGGTACAGTTCTGAACGTCACATTCTTATTTCATTTACAGGACACAGTGTGTACCTATTGCTGACATCACCAAACAGGCTTTGCTGCAGTCTCTTTTGGTGGTCACCATTAACCAAGTCAAGTGGAAGCAATACTGAACCAATCATCAATACCAACCAATGCTTGTTTTTGCCTGATAATGCACTATCTCTGTTTATAAAATACAGAAGGGTGATAACAAATAAGACTGAGACTGTTTACCTAAGTAGGTGAGGAGGTAACCCTCCGAATGACCAGAGTAGCTAAATATGTGCTAAAAATTCTAGGTCAAGGATGGAAAAGAAAAAGTACTGAGCGAGAAGACAGAATTCTGATACAATCATTCAGGAACCCTAATTTTGATTCAGATTATGTCTAAGCCTTAAGTTCTCTAGGAAATAAGGGAAAATTTTTGCCACCTGATTTTTTTGTATTGGCTTTAAAGGAAGACAATCCTTTCTTACTTTCATATCCAAGGAAGAGGAGTGTTGATTTGGGTTAGTTGGACTCCAGGACAAAAGATCACAATTTCCAAAGATGGAGTTTTCTTTTAAAGGACTTAAAAATCAAGGCAAAGGGTCTGCCTATATTATATTGATATGATTCCCTGAGGGGAAAGAGATAATAGTTCCTTCTCTCTTGGTCCCTTTTCCTCTTTGTCGTCTTCCTTCTATATGCCTATAATAGTAAGAGCATCCTCTGGCAAAGGCCGTGCTTTGAGTCTTCCAAGCAGACCTAAGGAAGCTGGCAGAGAAGGAAAAGGGTCAGGACAAGGCATGGTCAGTGGGAGAGTAGACATGGCCATGGGCCAACCTCCATCTTCAGCGTTGGCCTGGGTTTCCCTCTTTTCTGTCTCTCTTTGCTTCTCACCCCTTTTCCTTCAGACCTGTCCCATTAGAGTCTCATTATTTCAAGGCTACTGGTCTACTTGGGAAAGAAAAAAGGGAATACTCTATATCCTACCCCCAACCCAGTTAATAAAATGTTAGTTTGCCTTGCTTTGTCTTTGTTCCCTTTGAATGGCACAAGGATATTAGGGGCAATGGTCCAAACACTGTCATAACACTACCTCGGGCTTACCTGTGATGTCTAACCTCATCCCACTGCCCATTTATTATCATCACCAACAGTTATTTTTATCACATCAGGTTACTAACAACACATCTTCTTAACAAAATCATGCCTATGTTTCTTTCAGTTTTAGGTGAAAAATATGACTTCTTAGACATCGGTTCTCTGTCTGACTCATAAACTGACAGTAACAAGAAGAACCACCCAGGGTTGGTAATTCAATCTGATGTCCATTCTTACTCAGAAGTTGATTATCATTACTTGTATTTTCCAGGGAGGCTTTCTACAATGTTCCAAGCTTAATATTAGTTTCAAAACAAAAATTTCAGCTAAAAATATCTTGACTGAAGTTTGCAAAGACGCTCATCTATTTCTTTCACTGAAATTCCTCTTATCTATGATGCTCCATTTTACTTATGAGAAAACTAACATTTAGAGAGGTTAAGAGACTTGTCTAGGGTCCCCTAACTAGTGGTCCTTAGAGCTGGGATGCTGTCCAGATAATTTGAATCTGAATCCTCTTTCTACTCTCATCATCCCCTCCTCTACTCACATAAGGCGATGAAGCCCAAGCCTGATAACAGAATCAGCAGCTTGGTATAAAACACTTCATGGAGAATACACAACAGCCTTCATGGAGGTCAGAACATTTCTGTGAATTACAAAATACCATACTTTCATTTTCCTAACTCTATGAATAATTTGGGAAGGTAATCTGCCTCAGAAACAGGGATCCAGTTTAACATTCATTCTTGATCCGTTATGTATTGTTCACTGGAAGTGGACTAATGTCATACATATGCCCATTTTAGTGTCTCTGACTTTCAGCCCATCTGCCCTCCACATCTCCTCCCTCTCTTCAATTTTCTCTCAGAGAGGCACTACCATCTATGCAATCACCCGAGCCAGATAAGTAGGAGTCAGTGAGACTCCATCCTCTCTTTCACCACCCCCTACCATCTGTCAATTTACTAAATCACTGAGTCTGCCTAATTTATATCTTAAATAGTTCTTGAGTCTACCCCATCCTCATCCCCCACCACCTCCACTAACCACTGCCCACGTTCAGGTTTTCAGCTCTCAGCTGGACCACAGCAACAGCCTCTGGACTGGTTAGACTGCTGCTGAGATTGCCCCTTTCCCATCCATCCTGTACGATATGCCAGGGAGCTGGCGTTCTGGATCTCAAACTGACAGAGTCCTTCTCTTCAAAACCCTTCAGTGGCTCCCACTGCCCACGTGACAAACCTTCAGCTTCCTTATCCTGCCATAAGCCACCTCCCAACACCACTACATGAGCTGAGTCCCCACTACTTCTGAACTCTTTTATCTCACCACTCTTACCTCAGGGTTATGGAATAAATATAAACAAATCATTATTTCCAAGTTTTTAAAGATTTTTAAAAAATGTTAAATACGCATAACATAAAATTTGATGTGTAACCAATCGTCAGAATCTTTTCATCTTGCAAAACTGAAACTCTATATACCCATTAAACAACTCCCATTTTTCCCTTCTCCAGCCCCTGGCAACCACCATTCTACTTTCTATTTCTATGAATTTGACTATTCTAGATACCTTATGTCACTGGAATCATACAGTATTTGCTTCTCACGACTGGCTTGTTTCATAATGCCTTCAGGGTTCCTCCATATTGTAGCATGTGACAGGATTTCCTTCTTTTTAAGGCTGAATAATATCCCATTTTATGTATATACCACATTTTGCTTATTCATTCATCTGTAGATGGGCAGTTGATGGCTTCTACCTCTTGGTTATTGTACATAATGCTGCTATGCACATGCACGTACAAAAATGTCTTTGGAACTATGCTTTCAATTCTTTAGGATCGACACCCAGAAGTGGAATTGCTAGATCATATGGTAATTCCATTTTTAGTTTTTTGAGGAATTCTTTTAAGCTTTTTAAAATTTAACATATGTAAAGCCATATTCATGTCACTCATAACAGTCAGGAAGTGCTTGTGTTCTAAAACACAAAGACCCAAGAGCACCAAAAGTAAAATTTTGCAAAGTTAAAATGATTATGGAAGCTCCTCAAAGATTCCCGCAGTAGGATTCAGCTGGTTTAGAGAAAGATTTCATTTATTAAAAATAGACATCTCACCGAATTGTTTGCAGAAATAACTATCAGGACACAGATAATAAACTTACGTGGTATGTCAAAGAACTTACATAAATTACTTATCTTCATAAAATTATAACCCATTTTGAAGACTGATGGAGGCTTAAATTAGACTCTAAAATCAACCTTGATGCTCAATTAATGCTTTATTAGTAAAAATTGTTCATTTTAACATACATTGGTCCTCTGGCCTCAACTCTGACATTACCTTTTCTGGGAAGCTTTCATGAACTGCAAATCTGAGGTTTTGTGGGTGTTCCCATACTCCCTATATACTCCCCAAATCACAACTTTTATCATGCTATATGATTGTGTATATTTTGAGTTTTTACAGTGAACTATAAGGTTTTGTGAGAACTGGGGCCATTTGGTCTTGCTTATCCTTGTACCTTCAGTCCTTAGCCAAGTACCTGGCACATATGCTCAATAACTATTCACTGAATAAAGTTATGAGTGACAGTTGAACAAATGGATGAAATGGGTATAACTTGCTCAAGCTACAAAGTTATCTTGGCTGCTGGATGCAATCTCTCATTGCGTGAAACATTATGAACTCAGTTTTAAGCAAAAGAAGACAACCGCATCATTGGCTTGACACAATCTTAAAGGACATCAGATTCCTAAGTATTATATATCTCTCACCACATCTTTCCTTTAATATATGCTAAGAATACCAACTGAATATGAACCAGTTCTTGACCTTAAGAAGACCATAAATTATTAAGTGAGTATACATATGGGCAGGTAAGTCACAATGCATAGTGGTAATGACTGTAAGCATAAACTGAGTTTTGTGGGAGCAGAAATGGGTCATCACCAACTCTGTCTGAGGCTTTCAAGTTTGCAATAGGATCTAGAAAGATAACAGAAGGAGGTAGGGAAATTCTAAGCAAAGACAACAATATATGCAGAGGAGATAAGTAATAAGAGGGGAATCATGTTCTGAGGGAATAGGGAGGTCTTGAAGTAGATTGTAGCAGATGCTATTGCCCCCGCCCAAATCCACGGAAATCCCTTCTATGCATTTAAGGCCCACATCTGCATACTTCACAGTAAGATTGTCCTTGCGTGATTAAAGCCTCCTCACTGGGCTTCCCTGGTGGCGCAGTGGTTGAGAGTCCGCCTGCCGATACAGGGGACGCGGGTTCGTGCCCCGGTCTGGGAAGATCCCACATGCCGCGGAGCGGCTAGGCCCGTGAGCCATGGCCGCTGAGCCTGCGCGTCCGGAGCCTGTGCTCCGCAACCGGAGAAGCCACAACAGTGAGAGGCCCGCGTACCGTAAAAAAAAAAAAAAGCCTCCTCACTTAAATGTGTCTGGGAGTTATACTAGAAACCCCAAATCCCACCCCTCAAACTGAAACAAAATGCCCTGCAAATTACCCTCCAAAGCACCTCATAGCATCAGTCTGAAGCTAGACCGCCCCTGGGCCTACATTCTTGCAGAACTCCTTGGTGCTTTCCTTACTCCTTTAAGGGCCTTTCTTGGGAACTGCCTTCCAGAAATCATATGTACACTACTACCCATTTTAGGTCTGCTTCTGGTGAACTGATGTTTAAGAATGGGATGCGAGGTGGAGCATGGCAGGAGACAAGGCTGAAAAGCAGACTGCTATCTATTGTAGGCAATAGGGCCCATCCAAGAGACCTAAAGAGTACTCTTCCTGGTACCAGCCAGGTATTCCTCCTCCTTTATTTTTGCAGTTTTCTCCAAGAGATGACTAAGCACAAGATGACAAGAACCAGTGAGAAGTACCATATTTAACTGAAACAAGAGCCTCCAGAGGAATCACCCTGATGTGGTTTAGTAAAATCTCTCTGCTTGGATTCAATTTCGGCTGGATCAAAAATGATTTTTTTGGTAATACTAAGACTACTATTAATATTAACACTATTAACAGAAATACTAATCCTAACACTAATAGTAATATTAAAACCAATAATAATAGCAGTTAATGTGCCAGGAACTATGCTAAATGCTTTATACACATCATCACACCTGTGAGATAGGTGTTCTCATCATCCTCTCCTGAGGCTTGGTTAGTTAGGTAGGTTTCTCCAAGCTTACATACCTGGTGAGTGGCAAACCAGGATTCAAACACAAGTTTGACTCTAGAGCTAGAGCACTTAAATATTCTTCTAAACTAATCAGGACTCAAAGATCTTAAGAGACTAACTTTATCTTCAGGAAACATAATTCTTAGGAAATCTTCAAGAGTCATCTAACAAGGGAGATTAAACAACTCCACAGAGGGCATACCCTGATTTAAGAATCAGCTCTAATTTTCTGGGCAATTCTGAGTCCTCTCTCATTTCCAGGGCTTGTCTCTTAGGTACTGATGCCATACTGGGCATCTTTGAGGGTTTCTGCATTGCCTGTAAAAGGAGGGCCATTGAGGAAGGCCTCTGTTTTGAAACCTGTGTCTTCTTCTTTTCCTCTCCTCAGCCTGGTCCTTTGGAGGGGACTCTGGAGCAACAGAACTTTGGTAAACAGATTATATCTTCTCTCCCGGCTCTAAGAGGAGTGAGGCAGAAGTGCTCAGGACAGGGAAGACTGGTTATTATTCACGTCCCCTGTCACAGATCATTTTGTCCCTGACTTTGGAATCCTATCCCTTTCCCCCTTCTGAAGTTTAGCCTCTACCCCTGGGGCTCCTTCATCAGGCAAACATTTTCAGGTCCTTGATAATCAGATTGGGTGTCATCACCTCTTGGAAGCATTCTCTGACTGCTAAGGTTAAAAGGATGTCCTTTCTTTATGCTCCCAGAGTGTTCTGCATGGATTCCTGTTATTGAATAGCAACAACTCTATACCACAATGATCTGTGTGCCCATCTCTCCTGCTAGCCCATGAGAGCCTCTGAGCAGAGATGGAGTCATATTCACCTCAATCTCCAGTGCCCCATAGTAAGATACATAGTAAGAGACCAACGCATGTGACTTTAACTGAACTAAACTTAAATCATTTGAGCAATAAATTTGACCAAAAAGCCCTCCCAGCTGAACCTGCAAGTAATCATACTGGTACTCCTTTTCTACCACAGGACCTCCATGTGGATGGCCAAAGGCTGGGAAATTCAACCAGATTCTGCTCACCACATTCTGTTGATTCCTGTATGAATCAAAACCGTCCTAAGTTACCCAGGATTCAAACGCAGGCGCCTACATGCATCTGATCCATCACTGGATGTTCTGCACAGTCTGGAAGATGGTGCTGCACCATGGGCACAGTGTAGACCAGCTGAGGGAGAAGTCACAAATCTTTCAAGGCCTCATAAATAAAAACCTGAATCTATCTCTGCTTCTGCATAAAAAGTGCTCTGCTTCCCTCTTGCAGCAGGAGTTGGCACTGTTCTGATGAGACAGAGAAACAAATCAAACTCTGAGAACCGGAATATGTTTGGTCCTCTTGAAAGGTAAGTAATATTATAATGCCTAACAGTTAGTGGATGTTGTCCGCTTTTCTAAGAGTGTTATAGAAAGTATCCCATTTAAGACTTACAGCAACACTATACAGCAGGTACAAAATTAAGGAAGGATTACAGTTTCTTCCACAAAGCCTGACATTGAGGAAATGCTCAAAACCTCTTAGTTCCTCGGCTTCTGTTACTATAGCAACAAATAGCATTTTCTGCATCAAGTCTTATCTCCCCCTCTGGAATCTAAATTCTTTGAGGCCAGGAGTCCCTGCCATCTCTCTCTGTCTCCCGCAGAGTGTCAGGTCAGAACAATGGCCACAGAGAGTGTGTCCAATGGAGCCGGCTGACAATGCTGCCGCTGGAAGGAAGTCTCTCAGTTTTAAAAATGTGCTTTGGCAGAAGAGAAGCACAGACTTTAGGAGAAGCATGAAGTCACTTAGAAAGTTGAAAATAAGTAACAGACTTGCAAAGAGTGATGATCCCTAAGAAAGAAGTGAATGCAGCTCAGAAAACAGGAAAAACCCAAAGAGGCCGGAAAGCAGTCTTGAAAAATGAATTACATGGAAATGAACGGTTTTCACTTCCTCTCAAGACTGTATACGTTTAACTTTCAAAACAGGCTATTCTCATCCAGGCCCTGCCAGCCACCATCTTATTTTGAGGAAAATATTTTGTTTAAATACTTCGCTATTCCTTTACCGGAATTTTATTTACCAGAGACTCGGGCAGTATGTAGCCAGCCAGTTCTCTTTTCCAGCTGCTTCCTTTTTGCATGATGTCTTAGCCTATCTGTGACCTGTGACCCACCTCCACTGCCACACCTACGGCATCCTCTCTCTAACCCACTGCCTCCCTTTCTGGAGGGAAAACATGGATAAAAGAAACAAGAGAAGATAAAAGAATGGTTAATGCAGTGATCAGATCAGTATTTATATTCATTTCTTTGATTTGAAATAAATTCTCTGTTATTTTGGCTACCGCAGGGTTCTCTTTCCCCTTTCCATCATTTTTGTCCACTATCCCAATCTATTCCTCCAGAACAGTGCATGCACATTGCAAATCTGGAGGAGAGGGCTTTAGAGAGGAGGAAAATGGGAGGAGGAAGGGCCAGACAGAAATACCTAATCTCCCCCTTTACTTCCTCAAGGAACCCTCCTGGCTTCTCAGATTAGGGGATTCTCCTCCCCGTATCTCACTGCTCCCTGCCTCTCAGGATTTCAGGGTACTGTGTGTTCATTTTTCATAAAACTCGTCGCATTTTTATTTTACATTTATTTCTGTGATCATTTGCTTAATGTCTGCTTCCCCCACTAAATTGAAACCTCTGCCGGGGTCTGGGACCCTGCCTGCTTGGTTCACTACTGACCTCTAGTGCCTGCTACATGGCAGGTTCTCAACATTCATTGAACAAATAATAGCCTGTGGCCAAACTTCTCTCCAAAATCCACTACTCAAAACAGTTAATAAAAGTGTGTCAAAGCTCACTGATGGCTGATTGCACACAGATCTTCCCCAAGTGAAGTTATCCTTAAAAAAAAAAAAAAAAAAAGACCCACAATCGGCAATACAGCTGGCCCAAAGGACATTTGAAATAGGAATTTTTCGAAGAGGCAGCAGGATGTAAGTAACAGGACAGATGTGAGGGATGAAAAGCACTCCCAGGTGCTCCATTTGAATTTTTTTCAAACAAAACTCACAAATGAAAGGAAATACTTTCCCACTTTTTGCCACAAAGAACAGGACAAGCCAGGATGTTAATTAAATTACAAATCAGCTCTCTGCTTGCAACTGACAGAGCTGTGTGTGCTTCCAAGCAATGTCAGATATTTTAAACCCTCTGTAAGTACCTACAATGAGGGAGCTGCCAGAAGAATGCTTTCATGAATATTTAATGAATCTTAAGATCCTTTTTAAAGAACTGATGATTTAAATAATCATGAGGAGACTTTAGCTCAGTGCTGCCCTCCATCTGTTAACTGAAGCTGCAGAAAATGGAGCTTGGCAAGCTTGCCCTCCTAAAACTCAAGAGTGAGGCCCGAGACCCAGGGAAGGCCAGGCTCACCCAGGAGAGGTCACTGTAGGATTAGACAGCTGAAGGTCTCTGGAAAAGTCAGAATGGGACCACAGACCTATGATCTGGGAAAATAATGGGTGTGGAATTGTAAAATGAATTTGTATAAGATGTCACACATGCGGGTTGCTATTTACAACTTACAAAGCACTGTCAGAAACATTGTCTCAAGTAATTCTCTTAAGAATTGGAAAAAGAAGGTATTATCACTTTGATTTCCAAACGAGAAAACAGGATCAGAGAGTCTCCAAAGCGTTAAACAAATGGCAAAGCTGGGTTTCAAACCGACATAGCCAGCTGAGTCCAAAAGGCAGCCCAATACAGCGGAATGTGAATGAATTCTGGCATTAGAAATACGGGCTCAAATCTTGCATCATTTGTCAAGTTGCTGGTATCTCTGATCTTCAGATGACTGAAGCTATAAACTGGGAATTACAGGATCAACCTCGTAGAAATATGAGCATTGGATGAGACACTGTATCACTAGCACATAGTAGCTGCTCGATCAACCCTAATGCTCTCCTTTCTGGAACTGTCAAGTTTTGCACTTTGCAGGTCTAGCATCACAAAAACTGGTGCCTAAGAGTGAACTCTTCAGACTGTTAGTGCTGTCTGTTAGACTTTAGAAATACAAAATATAACTAACTGAAAGAAAAAAATATAGTTTTATTTAATTTATTTTTTTGCTTTCCATTTCTTCAAAGCATACAATTACAACTTTTCACACTACTCTAACCTGTGCTCCAATCTCGCAGCTCTCCTGACCCCACGAAGGACTTTTCAACCTTCTTTTATGTCATCTTGAAAGCTTGAAAACCTTCCAGGCTTTCCTAAACCATCTCCACTCAACTCAGTCTGCTCTGACCATTCCAACTCCTATTTCTGCTCTCTCCTCTCACTTAACAAGAATTTATTACTAGTTTAAAATAAATAAGCCGTGGGGATGTAGTGTACAGCAATGGTGACTGTAGCTAATAACACTGTTTTTTTTTGTTTTTTGTTTTTTGGTACGCGGGTCTCTCACTGCTGCGGCCCCTCCCGGAGCACAGGCTCCGGATGCGCATGCGCGGCCCAGCAGCCATGGCTCACGGGCCTAGCTGCTCCGCGGCATGTGGGATCTTTCCGGACCGGGGCACGAACCCGCGTCCCCTGCATCGGCAGGCGGACTCCCAACCACTGCGCCACTAGGGAAGCCCAATAACACTGTTTTTTAAAAAAAGAATTTCTTGAGCACCTACTATGTGCCAGATACTGTAAGTGCTAGGGATGCAACAGTGAACAAGAAAGACAAATCCCCTCCCTATGCTTTGTTCTTGATGTCTTCTCTTCCTCTAATAACCTTCCCAACTGTCTCTCACCTGGCTATTGCTCAACCTTAAAATTTAGCTCATGTATGATTTCTTCAGAGATGTTTTCCCTGGACACCCAGGTTTGGCTGTGCCTTTTTCCTGTGCTCACATAACTGATACCCTGAGAATCCCTCTTTTTTGAAAAAAAAGCATGTATGCATCTGCTTTTCTCATGGGAGCATAAAGACTTCTTCATTCATTATTGTAACATCGGCAGCAAATATTCTGCCTGGGACCCTGAGGTGCCTAAGAAATGTTTCTGAACTGAACTACACCCTGTGGAGATGTAAATTCCTAGGACTCTTGGGTATTCCACCACGCCGAGCACATTCTAAAAATAGCATGTACTCAAGAAACCTGTCTGGAGGCTATAGGAGATCTGATTATGGACCATCACCCTGTCAGATTTTGAGTAATAAAATGAGAAACTGGTTCACTGTGTCGCACAGGTAGTGAAGTGGGGTAGGTTTCAGTTAAACTGAATTGTTCAAGTTTTGGGTGTGAGACATGTGGGAAGGAGTGTTGGCTGGTGGCTTTCTGGAGCAAGGAGATGAGAGGAGGAAAAATTATAATATGCAAGACAGGAACTGAGGGACCTCTGTCTTCTCCCCTAGTCTGCCAGCATTGAGTTAGAGCAAATAAGGAAGCACAACACATCAATGAGGCCACCCCAAGTAATTTTACCTGAGACACTCTAAACCCCAGGCCAGCAGCTTGGCACAAAGACGAGTGCACCAACCTTGATAAGCACAGTAGAATATATTAAAGTGTATGCAAGGCAGGGAAGAACTCTGGAAGCATGCGCGCTACGCTGACAGTGGTTGTCTCTGGGTAATCATTAATTTCATTTTTTGAGCTACATGTCTTACTTCGAGAATAAAAACAATGAACAAAACAGAATATGTAAGAGATGATCAAGTATTTGCTTTGTTGTAATGGAGAAGGTCCAGTGGACTTCCAGCTTTATGGTGAGGGAAAATTCTCCAGCCCTGGAAACGGTTTATACAGATTTGGTTGAGCTAACTTTGGCTGAAGGATGCCAGGATGACTGGCAGCTGACAAATGAAGTAGGAGGAGCTGGGAAGGAAGAAAGCTTGAAGTCAAATTGCTTTGTTCCCAAGAAACCAAAGCAATGATTTGGGAACAAACTCAACAATTAGTGTGTCCATTTGAATCACAACTTCAAATACTGTCTGAGTAATGCTCCAGGGATAATTGCCACTGGATTCAAGCCGTGGCAGTAAGATCCTGTGGGCTGTCACTGTCTGACTCAATCCACCAGCTGTGCCACAGCTGCAGCATCTGTGAGAGTCATTCACTGCTGTGTTCCGCTGAGGGTGCCTGGTGCCCAGAAAAGATGAAATGTTTATTTCAGCAGAATGCTTAGTCAAGTGACGCCAACCCTCTGCACCTCAGTTTCCTGCGTTTAAATTCTGTTCCTGTCACTAATCGGCAATGCGGCTTCAGGCAAATGTGGAAGCTCTCTGAAACTCAGATTCCTCATTTGTAAAATGGGGCTAATAATACTCATAACAGTGTTGCTATGCGAAATTGATGAGATAATATGCATAAATGTCTTGGCATAGGGCCTAACTCCTGACTGATGCTCAGGAAATCTAAGCCTCTTCCTATTTCTGTATGTGTCACATGCTCATCATTTCAAGTATCGTCAGAAGGGTCACAACACACACACACAGACACACACACACGCACACGCACACACGCACACACACGAATGTACCTATTCAATTCAACCTTATTACTTTATAGGGAACTGGTTTCCTCCATGCTTTCGCAAGCATCCCAGCAGCATTATAGATGAGCACAAATCCCCTGAGGGAGGCCGACTGAATTGCAAAGGCCTTGCCTCCCATGCTCCAAGATTCAGCTTCTCTTCTGTATGTGAGGACATCTTACCCTTTCAATGTTTCCACCTGGGGCAAGGCTCCTGGCCTCCTCTGTCCATGAGTATCATCTCCATCCAGCAGGCAGAGAGAAAACAGTCTCAGACACAGGTGCTGAACGTGCTACCACTGCCCACTCTCACTCCCCTTCTGACCTATTTGAGGTTCTGGACCTTAGAACCTGCTGTGGAATTGGCACCTGCCCAACGCTTCCATCCATATCTGACTTCCCGAGACTAGACCACTTGCCCACCTGAAACTAGAACTTCTTCTGGATTCTTTCAGGCCGGCCGTGTGCCTGCTCCTGGGTTTTCCTGGACAGCCTGTCTGCACGTGCTTCCTCTTTGACACCAGAGAGAGTAAAATCCCTTCCTAATAAGACGCATCATCACCCATTCACTCAACAAACTATTTATCAAGCACCTTATAAACTAATCACTAAATTCTAAGTGCTGGGAATACAGTAGTAAAAAAATATATGACCTCTTAAATTTTAGTTACATTAAGTAATATAGCACTTTTCCTGAATTCTCTCTTTTCTTTTTGCCCCTCATCATGCTTCCTTTACCCAAAAGCAAGCATGAACAGGTGTGTTCTCCATGGAAAGATGCCAGGTGGTCTAAGTGGGCAACCAGTCCAAATTGTCTCTGGTGGTGGCCCAAGTGGGATTGATGCATCCAGCTGTTCTTATCCAGCTGCCTTTGTCCCCAAGCCCCTCATGACAAGCTGCTCTTAGTGACACTGGAACATGGAACAGGTGAAAGATCAAAGACAAAAGGTGTGGCCTTGACTCTGGCCTCATTGGCAGTGGGTTCCAGTCAAAGAGGATTATTTGGCAACCAGATACTGTCATAAAAATATTAATATTTCCTCAAATAAAGTTGTTTCATAATCCATGCTTGGTTATGGTGGTTTAATCTCCAAATAAGATATGCTTCCCTTGGGAAGTCATTTCTATACTTAATCTAGGTTATTTAAATATACAATTGAATACACAATTGTAGAATGTTGTTTTGTGCTTATTACAACCTTAAGATGTAAGCCCCAAATCAAGAAAACCTAGAAAGTTTTCTCATTTGCTTGTCCTGATGCCCTACTGGGAACTGACAGTATCACCTTTCAGATGACTGGCTACAAGATAGCATGTGTATATATTGATGCTTTACAGGTATTTATTTATTTAATCCTTACAACAAACTTATATTAGTTACTCTTTTATTTCCCTCATTTTACAGATGAGAAATTAGAGGCAGAGAGAAATTATGTATTAAGTAACTAGTTCATACAACTAGCAGAGAACTCTGACTCAAGTATTTCTTTTTTTTTTTTTTTTTGCGGTACGCGGGCCTCTCACTGTTGTGGCCTCTCCCGTTGCGGATCACAGGCTCCGGACGCGCAGGCTCAGCAGCCATGGCTCATGGGCCTAGCCGCTCCGTGGCATGTGGGATCCTCCCAGACCGGGGCACGAACCCGGTCCCCTGTATCGGCAGGCGGACACTCAACCACTGCGCCACCAGGGAAGCCCTCAAGTATTTCTTCTGTGTATGGTAGATACTTTGGTTCTTTGCTTTAAAAGTCAAGGTCTGGGGAATTCCCTGGCGGTCTAGTGGTTAAGACTCTACACTTTCACTGCCGAGGGCCCGGGTTCGATCCCTGGTGGGGGAAGTAATAGCCCACAAACAGTGCAGCACGGCCAAAAAAAAAAATTTTTTTTTAATTAAAAAAAAAGTCAAGGTCTGGAAGTTTCCCTTTATCCTTGCGGAGACATAGAATACCATTGAGAGAAAGTATAAATAGAAATAACCTAGTTGATGATACTGCCATTTCTGTGGTCACCCAAATACAAAACTCCACAGATGAAGATAATCCTTCAGCTTCTTTTCTTCACATGACTTCCAGAGTAAGATCAATGTAATTCAGTTGGCAGAACATGACACTTGATATGAAGGTCAAGGCCAAAATGAATCTGATGAAGGTAGTGATGCTATATTTGTAGCCATCTCAGGACCCCTCTAGCGTGTAGGAGGGATTTAGTCATTTTACCAAGTGAACAAGTCTAATACAGGTTAAATGCATTCTACTTCAGCAGGGAGTCTTGTTCTTTTCTCTTTTTTCATTTCCGTTGCCCTTTGCCCCATCAGGCCCTGTTTCCTCTCCCTAGAATATAGCACTTGCCTCCTACTTCTCTTTCCAAGCGCATTCTTACCACTTCCCTACCCTTCCTTTCTCTACCTCTCCATCTTTTCCCACTCCATCCCCCACAGTCTACCATTCCACCATTCTGAATTCTTTGTGACTTGAAGGTAGCAGATGGACTTGAAGTAACTGTTATCTATGCTGCCTGGGGTATTAGATATTGTGTCAGAGTCTCCCACCAAAAATGACCTCATTGTTTTTAACAAACCTGAGCATTGGCCTAACTCCAGGTTAGACATTCTTCTTCCTGACTCATCTTTCTGATTTGGGTCATAGCAGCAATCCTAAATGGCCAAAGCACACGAGGGCAGAGAGGAGAGCCCAACCCCTCAGCTTATACAGGGGGAATTGCTACATTCTTAGAAAATAATTATTTTGTATTTTGATAAAAATCATATTGAAAATTCATTCTGAAGTCTTTCATGAATACACAATAATTTGTATCAGCCATACAAGCTATAAAGAATATAAACTCCCTTGTATCTATCACTCAGCTTTAAGAAGTGGAGTATTTTCAACACAGTGGAAGCTGCTGGGTACCCATCCCCAGTTGTATCTATCTCCCTCTCCTCAAAAGTCACGGTTAAATTCTGTGTTCACAATTCCCTGATTTTCTCAGTGGTTTCACTACATAGATATGCGTCTGTGAAAGTTAATTTTACGTGTCAACTTGGCTAAACTATAGTACCCCATTATTTAATTTAGGTGTTGCTCTAAAGGAATTTTGTAACTATGGTTAACATTTACAATAAATTGATTTTAAGGAAAAGAGATTAACCTCAACCTAGGTGGGCCTGGTCTAATCAGTTGAAGGGATTTACGAGCAAAACAGATTTCTGAGAAGAAGAAATCTCATTTGTGGACTGTTGCTGCAGCTCCTGCCTGAGAACTTCCATCCTGTCAGTCTGCCCTATGGATTTCAGACTAGTCATCCCCCACAATCACATGAGCCAATTCCCTAAAAAAATTCTTGAATACACACATACACACACAGACACACACACACACACTGGTTTTGTTTCTGTGGTAGGACCTTGACTAATATGGAATCCCTAAAAAACATGTAGATTTTGTCTTTTTTGAAACTTTAAATAAGCAGTTTCATATTGCAGCTTTTTCTGCAATACTATGAAATTCATTCATGTTGGTGTATATAGGTCTAGTTCATTTCCTTTAAATTTTGTACAGTATGTCATTGTATGAGACACCACATGCACCATTTTCTTGCTAAAGTGCACTCAGACTATTTTTTTTTTCCTTTCTGGAATAATAACACAATTATAACAACATGGCTGTAACATTCATGTATACATTTTTTGGTACACATATGTAAGAATCTCATTAGGGCATATGGCTAGGAGCAGAATTTCTGGATAGAGTATATGCATCTTCAGCTTTCCTAGATAACTAAATTGTTCCAAAATGGTTGTATCTATCATCAGAAGTATACCAATTTGCACCCTGCCATTAATATGTAACAGCTACGATTATTCTGTGTTCTCAGTAAAACCTGAAATTATCAATAAAAACACTTCTAACAAGGACAGATATCAGACCTATTTGGAAACTGAATCAACAGGGTTTAAGGAGGCATTATATATGAGAGTGAAAGAGAAAAGGAGTCAAGGATCATTTTCAGATCTTTGGCTTTTGTAATAATTAATATTTTCTCTGAGTTTCTTTCTTTTTTTTTTTTTTCCTTCCTCTTTATCTCAAGTGCTTGTGATAAACTTGAACATACACTTGTTTAGTTCGCTAACTGGTTTGGGGTTGGTCTATGTCTTAGATTACACGTCCCCTATGTGCAGGATCTTCCTTCAGCCACAAGGTGGCAAGCTAAGCATCTTCAAATTTAAAGCACAATGCTGAGATCTGAGTGAACTTGACTCAGAAAGTTTATAAAGCAAGAATTCTTTCCTCAGTAGATTCTTTATGGATATACTACATATGATTCTTGCATATTGTAATGTTTTCGTATTCACCACTTTCTTTCTTCTATAAAGGAGTGATCAGAAGTCTTTTTTCTTTACTATTTTTTTTTTTTAATTTAACTCTGAACCTGTTGCTGCTCTGCTAACATCCGTATTTGATTCCCTTTAATTACAGCGTGCATTGTAGACTCCTTGACTGACATGTAAGACCTTCTATAACCTGTCTGGAACTTGCATTTCTCACTTCCCTTACTCCAAATGCACTCCACACTATTTTCTCTGTCTCTGCACATTCCAGCCTCAGGGCATGACCTAGCTACACCAGATTCCTCCTAGATCTGTACCATGCTGTTCACACTTCCATGGCATGGTGAGGGCTGTTGACTTTGACTACTTTCCTATTTCTTTTCCACCTATTCAATTGAAACTCAAATATGAGTCTCAGTTGCAACACCACCTTCTGGAGGGGTCAAGGTCTCCTCCAGCAGTGATCCATCACTCCTCTAAGCCCCTTAAAACGTTTTTCTATATGACCATTAAAGCTGTCTTGCTGTGTTCTGACATTTTTACCTTTTTGTCTACCGCTCCCCAAATGTTTGTTACTTACCTACAGGGAGACAATGATAGATTTTTCTCTGACTCTGTTCTAGGGCCTTACACTATGTCTACCTAGCTGATAGGTCTCAATGAATGTTGAGTAGCTTGCTGAATGAACATTGTATGAAGGTGAATATTGTAATTTTGAGTGATTTATATTTTCCATCAGTATGTCTAGTACTTAACACAGTGTTTACATTGTTAGAACTTCTACCTATTATTATTTTTATTTTATTGAACTAAAATGATTTAAAAGTAAACAAACACTGAGCTGGTGTGAACAAGATGCTGCTTCTGCCCATGAGGAGCTATGCCAGGAGGACTTGGGGAGATGGCATAGCTCAGAAAGCAGAGACCCAGGCAATGAGTACACATGTGAATCAGTTTTGAATACTGATATAGTAAAGTAGTTCACTTAATAAATGTGATTAAATTATTGGGTTTAGCCACTGGCATGAGAAGTTTCCATTAATTCAGTTGACATGTCAAATATTTTTCTCAGCAAACATATTACTGATTTTCCACAAAGGTTACAATTTAACAAACATATAATATTGATTTTCTTAAGGGTCTCAGTCCAGAGCTGTTATAAGGATCTCAGCGGAACTGTAATTCCTTCTAATTAAAAGCTTCAACATGGAAATATGTACCATAAGGCACTAGGTACCATATGCTGCACTGCAATCCAAACCTAATAACTTCATCTCTTTGGTCCTGTGAATATAAACTCTTTCCTGATCAATGGTATTTTGCATTTAATCTTCTTGTGTTTAGACCTAGAAGATTTCCTCTCTGTATTAACTCATACTAGAATTTTTATTCAATTTTAAATGAAAATTAATTATATCGACGGTGATGGAACACTGACTGAATAGAAGGAAATAGGCTGTGTCCTAACGTATTGCTTGTGACACACTGACACACTCCTATTTATTTTTAGCTATTATTTTGATAAAGGCCTACTCTGTGCCAGATATTCTTCTAGGAGTAAGAATCTAAGTATCAAAGATTTATATTAGTATGCTTGAGGAACCTGTCTATTTGTTGGGAATATACAGAAAGAAGTTCATCCTAAAAGTTTTTGCCTAAAATTTTCAGATTCTTTAAAGGAAATAGCTGCTAAAGATTATATATATTCTGGGTCCCAAATCTGGAAACTTGATCTTTTTTCCTTAAGTCAAATCTAGTAGGAAAACCACATTATATTGATTTTAGCCAACATTCTCAAATGGAGCAAGTTAAGTCAGCATATAAATTGCTGTTGACTATTACTGAATACCCACAGTGTGCTGGGCACTATTAATTCAGCTGAAACTCATTAATTCAAGTGAATAACTAGGTTCCCATTAGGAGGGCTCACATTTTACAAATGACCAAGCAAGAGAAAAACACCCAGCTGAAAGGCAACAGAACTGGCAGGCAGTTTCATCATCTGCTGTTAATTGCAAGAAGTAGAACTTAATTCTATTCAGAATAATGCTTCATCATGGCTTTGGAAAGTAATGAAGCCTCAGGGGATCTGAAAGGGCTCCTCTAAACTTTCCATGACACATGGCAGATTGGTTGAAGGAGGAGAGGGGTCTTCTTATAGTTTTAAGGGCTGTGGGGAGGTTAAAATGAATTAAATCTACAGCTTGGTGCCAAAAGCACCAGAGAAATCGCATTATTTTCCCTGGCCGTCCATGGACTGTTTACTTTGAGGTCAATTTATGGATGAGAGTAATGGAGGGTTGAAAGAAGAAAATGAGGGCCATGCTGAACCTGAGTTCCAGACGGAGCACCTACTCCTCTAAGAGTTCTGGGTGCCTTTCCTTGCTGTGAAAGAAATTAACAAATTGATATTCTGCAGTTAGAGTACTCACATTTTTTATATGATTTGATCCTGCATCTTCTTAATAATAATCCATTCCTTACTAGTATCTTCCGATCACTACATATTATTTTAACACATATTTGTTAGGCATCTCTATTGAGCCAGGCACTCTGTTAGCTATTCCTAGATATTAGGAATATAATAATCAACAAAACAATTTGATCCTCTGTCCCCTGGAGTTCACAGTCTAGTAGGGAAGGTGGGTATTAAATGTACAGATGACTGCTTCATTATAGCCATAATAAAGCCATGAAGAAAAAGCATACTGGACATTTGGAGTATGTACCAGTAACCAGCAATGCATACAGGTCTGGATAATAGTACAAATGATAGTTTCCCTTTACTGATCACCTACTCTGTTCTTGGCACTATGCTAAATACTTTGCATGACTTCTTATTTTCACAACGACTGTGTGAATAAGAATCAGATAACCTCCTGTCACAGATGAGACTCTGCCCTGTGGACTTCATGATGCCAGACGCTACCAAACTTATCTCAACAAGGGGCTGGTAATAGCCTGAGGGCTGTCATGTTGCCATCTCTCTTTTAAGACTCAGTTTAAATGTTTTCTTGTCTATGAAGTCTATCCAGGAAGCCAATGTTTTCTCTTTTGTGCTTTTCAATACTCTTGGTTTAAACTCCAATATGTAATTAGTCTATTTATATAGGTTATAATCTTCTTGAGGAAGGAGACTCAGTTTTAACTGTTTTATTTTTATATCCCTTGCATCTTGTAAGCTCAGTGCTTGATATTTATAGATACTCAATAAATATTTATTGAATCATTGTTGAGTGACATAAAATTTGTTTTTATAGTCTATAGCAAGACTGCAACACAAATTGGAAAATACAGATAGCATTTCATTTGAATTACTGAGAAAGTATTTGAAGGGCAAACTGTTCATTAACATCTAGAATATTAGTATCTAGAATAGACCATGCACCTGGTACACAATACATATTAATTTGAAGATTTAAAACAGGCAATTTCTTTATTTCCTGTGTTGATGAACATGATAAATGTCAAATAAAATAGCAACTAGTTTTCAACCAAAGAGAATCCACTTAGATAATTTAGCCTGGTACTTGTTTTGCAATCTTGACTTGTGCTAATTGTAATGGGACAAAACGTGCTTTGAAAAAGCACACTTTTACAATATCAAGCAAGGTCTACTAGAATCAATGACCCTGGAGCTGGAGGGACTCTGACACATCCTTTGGTTCAGTGTCCTGCCTAAGGGAGGACTGACCTGCTCAGGCCTGATGATTTTCACAGGCTGAACAATGACTACCACACCCAGGTCTCCTGACTCCAACCCAATGTGAGCTCTTCCTATGACTTCCTTTCTATACTCTGCTGAATACTAGGCTCTAAAACACTATTTTTTTTTTGTTTTTTTTTTGTTTGTTTTTTTGCGGTACATGGGCCTCTCACTGTTGTGGCCTCTCCTGTTGCGGAGCACAGGCTCCGGACGGGCAGGCTCAGCGGCCATGGCTCACGGGCCCAGCCGCTCCGCGGCATGTGGTATCTTCCCGGACCGGGGCACGAACCCGTGTCCCCTGCATCGGCAGGTGGACTCTCAACCACTGCGCCACCAGGGAAGCCCTCTAAAACACTACTAAATGTAAAAGAAAAAAAAAAGAAAGAGAAAAAAAAATGTCACTTCCTATTTCCTTCTCTGAATCGAGACAAATCACTTGTTTCTGAGGGAGAGTCCAACTCAATTCCAATTCCCAAGGCCTATGTGAAGCCTTCCAGGTTTGCTTCCTCTGAAAGTGCTCTCTCCCTCCATGTTTTATCACTCAACACTTGTAATAGTTAGCTTGAAATCAAACTACAGTATTTTGGAATTGCTTTCATCATTTATTTAGGTAAGAATCTCAGAGATGTATGCATTCCACCTTACAACTAAATTAATTTTAGCAGTACTCTTGTCTTACATTTCTCGATATCCCTCCAAGCAACTAGAATAATCTCTGCACTTTGAACTATTATAATAAGGATGCAAAAAACTTTAAAATGTATTTCTTAGAAGAAAAAATCCAACTTTTTTTAACAATTCAATTCCATATAAATAAGTTTATCTTGGGTAACATTTCTATAAAAATCCACTCACTGTCAGGCCACATTCCTTGTGCCTAGCATAGTGACTAGACTATAACAGTCTCTGAATAAATATATGTTGAGTGAGTGAATGAAGGAAGACTCCACTGACAACTGTGGCCTTTCTAGCTACATCTAACAGTGGGCTGTCCCCAAAGACTATCATGAGTAAATGAGTGAATGAATCCACATTCACATGTCCATGCATGCAGGGAACACTACACATAATACTATTGTGATCTATTTTTTTAAATTATATTTGATAAAAATGTTGATACATTTTTTAAAAGCCTGACATTTTTTGAGGCCTTTTCCTAACATAATTAGTGAGAAGTAAAGACTGGATGACCTTTTGACAACAATCCCCAGAGCTGGAAGAAATTATGCTTTTCTCCAGAACCTGGCGTTTCTGCTGTGGGCAGCAGCTCTGGAGGCTCACTGGAAGGGTCAAAATGTGTCCTAGCACACGGCAAGGTGACATAGCTGACAGATGGGGTTCAGATGTTATCCCTGTAGAGGCAGTTAAAAGGCAGACCCTAAAATCAATTTTGTTCTTACAACTCCTTGTAACTCCAGAGCTCTTAGCTCCAGAAAGTTTCTGTAAAGCAGCTAAATGAACACAGTATGACTACAATGGCTCTGAAGCCTTGGTCCTGGCTCTGCCTCTAAGAAGACATGTGACTTTAGCAAAGTCTTCTCTTTCCTTCTCTGGTAGACAGATGCCTCATACAAAATTTTCTAGGGAACTAGCTTAGAACAGCGGTTCTC
The DNA here is from genome assembly GCF_039906515.1 of Pseudorca crassidens. NCBI lineage: Eukaryota > Metazoa > Chordata > Mammalia > Artiodactyla > Delphinidae > Pseudorca > Pseudorca crassidens. The sequence goes on from NC_090304.1 coordinate 62,486,098, forward strand.
TGTTGTGCTGGGGAGTTACACTGATGTGTCATGGTCACATGTGAGAAGTACTGCAGGTATTCTGATATTATTAATGGAGTGATTGTAAATCATTTACCTGAGAAAAGGGAGAGTAGATGTCAGAGGCTATAACATCAGATCTCACTCACTTGCTTTCTGGTGTTTTTGCTTTAAAGGAAGAGAAGGGAGCCAGATTACAGTAAATTCAACTAGAAGAAAGCACAGCTATTTTATCTAGGTTAGAACTATTGTAAGGGACCCTAACTGATGCTTTGACAATAAGATGTGGCTGCAGTGTTCTCTTTCTCTGCAATGTTTTGAGGGATTTAATCAAAACTTGGGTATGTTGATAGGAATGAGTTGCCTGCCATAGAAGAAAAACTGCTGAGAACAGTGGGCAAGAGGCTGGCTAAATCCTTGCTAGCCCTGAGCTGCAGCAATTTGGAACAGAGTGGACCTCAGGGGACTGGCTCTGCAGAGTCACTGGGGATACCACAAATGTCCCTAAAGGAAGACATCTGCCTCCTAAAAGAACCTTACCCAAGAGGGTACTGTACTCTTTCATAATTTGGTGAGACTGGAGGAGGGCTGGTTGGAAAAGAATAGTAAGATAAAGAACTCAGAAAAGCTTAAAATACATCCCACTTTAAATATTACCATAAATAGCTCCACCAATTCTTTTTTATTCTGCATATAATGTGCTTTAATTAATATTTATATAGATTTTTCTTTAATAAAAAGCAATCCTCACAGAATTATGTTGACTCATGGTTATAGGTGTCAAATTTTCAAATGGTTTGGACTAAGGCCCCCTTGCCTCTGATTCCGTGATTTTCTTAAATAGCAGAGATGTGAGTGTATGACTACTGCCACCTTGTGGCAGCTACCTGAACTATATTTATTAAAGCAGGAAGTCATTCCTGTTTTCTAGTTGTGCTTGCAGTTTCAATCCTGTTCAGTGATAACATCACAGTGCAACGTGATGTGATGAATTTTTAAATTGAAATGGCCTCACGAGATAATCTAGTCTACATGATTTTGTGAGACATAAAAAATTGTATTCTAATTTTAAAGACCTCTAGAGATAGATTCTCCAACTTCTCTTGTGTCACCATTTCTGTTTAACCATGTCTGAAGTTCTTCCTGGTATTAATGGTTCCTGATGTATTACTGATGTATATGTTTAAAGCATTTTCTTCTAAACTCCAAAGCAAACCTAAAATTTTTCCATCTTTGTTAGATAAAATTAAAAGAACATCTAAGTGGCCAGCTGTTCATATACATAGGTGTTAACACTGTTTCCAGTAGAGGTTCCTGACATATAAAATAGTCCTCTCTCAACCAGTACCATGCACTTAAAATACCCATAAAATGTCTCCATTAGCTGAAAGCATGGGCCATCAAAAGTAGCAGAAGGGGAAATCAGCACAGTTGTAGGAATTTGGTGTAAATCTACTCATCACTTGCTGTACAACACTGGGGAGATTAAATTCATGATCAGTTTCCACTTGTATGAAGGGATAAAAGTTCCCACCTTATAAAGCTGATTTGATGAATAAACTGACTAGAACAGAGCAGTGTCTAATAAATGTTAGCCAGCTCTGTAAGGCACACAAAGCACTGTGAACGCCACTGAAGGAAGATTTCCAACCCTGAGAAATACAGCACAATGCCTACAGCACAGCATGTGCTCAACACATATCTGTTCAATGAATGAATGAATGATTATTACTCACATTCAAATATTAGCTGGGAAGGGTCACTTGATAGGCATTGATGCGCTAGTTCAGATTTATGTAGGTAGGAGATGAAACTGATCACAAAACAGTGATCTCTCTCCTATGAGAATAGGACCAAGATCATGTAACATATTGCTACAATTACATTTAGTTGTCCTGATGCCAAGCTTCCCCTATGAGCTTATGAATTCCTTGAAGGCAGGGTCTACATTTTAAGTATCTTAACATCCTCCATACTGACCATAATGATCATCAAATATGACCTACTCAGTAAATATTTAATCTAATTGAGTAATGCTGGCCCCTAACATAACCACTGTTTCTAGATGAAATTTCACATGATGATATAATTGTATTTCTCTTCTATATAAGAAAATGAAACTCTAATCAAATAGAAGCAGAAGTGCTTTCTCATATACACATTATTGGTTTTAATCTTTAGTAAAACCAAATAACAGCCTAGGGCTTCCTTAGAAACTCACTCACAAGTATCTATAGACATCAAGGTCAAAAAACGGTTAAAGTTGGAGGCACAGAGAATTTAAGGGCTAAGTGAAAAGGCCCCCTGTCCCCCAAGATTTCACTGGTGTAAAAAATGGCAGGGGAAATCCTCTGTCACGATGTGACAAACTGAGTTGACAATCGACAACTATATGAGTGTTAAACCAGACCGTGTGGTTTCAGAAAAGCACAGCTGTTTGTTGTCAAGAGCAAGGCCACCACACTGCCACAGTTCCTCTAGCCTCATTCCACTTTCAAGCAGATTGCAGGATAAATTTTGTGAAAACTGTACTATAAAAAGGCCTGATGCAGTCCTTTCTCGGGTCTGCAGAATGAAGAGGGTCAGCTTTACTTAAGTGATTGGCTTCCTGTTTTTCTTAATTATACAAAATGAGGACAACGCAAAACACAGCTGGTGGAAACTCAGATGTTGCTCAAAGCCTGAAACACATAACTACTCTGTGATGAAAAACAGAAAATACTTGCTGGTGAGGAGAGAGCAGCAGTGACACACTTCCAGAGGCGCACTCACTATAGCTGAAAAACTGATTTCACCTCAGAAAATAAGACAAGGTGAATGTCTTATTTGCTGTGGGGTGTAAATGGTAGCGTTTAACTTAGACACATGCATGTTACTGAAGAACAGAAAAGAAGAATGGAAAAAAGGGATGAGGGAGAGTATTGAATAATTGGTTTATGGGTGATTAGGATTTTGATACCTAGAGGGCGACAAGGGATTTCTTTGGTATATATGAAAACTCAAACTACCCTAGGCAGTGAGAAAAGAAGCTGCAGAGTATACTGGTAGATAACTAGACAGTTGTTGAGCATGGCATGGAATGAGGCTTCCTGGGGAAGAGAGGCTGTATTGATTAACCAGGATTTGGAACAGACACTTGGTTCAACGTGACATTAAAGGAACTATTCATACATTTGATGACTCCTTGGTGGATTGCTACTCATCTTTCAAGGCTGAGTTCAAGTACTACCTCCTGTGTAATGTCTTTTTCCAACAATCAGGCTGAAATAACACACCTTCATTGCATTTCCTTGGTGTTGTGTAGCACTTACCAAACTATCAAAATTAGTTGTGTATACATCTGCCTTCCTGCTATATTAGGAGCTCCTTAAAAGTAGAGGGTATAACTTGATCATTTTTCTAACTATCCCAGCAATTAGCATCATGCAAGACCTTAAGAGCTCAATAAATGTTAATTGAATGAGTTAATCAATCTGAATAAACATATGGTTGATAAAAATATAGATGTCTTTATGTGTTCAACCTCATTGCTAGAGTGTGCAAATAAATACAATTCAACACACCTTCATCGTGTGCTTACTGTGTGTCAGGTGCTGGGCTTGATACTGTTACAAGAAAGGGTATCTGCTAAATCTGAAAGTTGGCATTAAACACTGATGCTGGACTGCTTCAGGATTGAAGCCCTGAGTTCCAGGCTTCCATAGCCACCAATGGCCACACAACTGACCTGTTGTATAAAATGGATACATGGCCTGACTTTGGCCAGAGTTATCTCACAATATCTATTTTCCTCTTCCACTATATTAACAAAACTTCAACTTTTTAGTTGAATATAAATAGGTAAGAGGAAATTTCTTCTAAGAGAGCTCAGACAATCCTAGAAAGTAGGAAAATAAGCTTCCAAGGACTGCTAACCCTGTTCAGCATTCCAGTATGGTATGAAATGAGGTTTCTTGAGAAACGAGGCCATATTGCTCAATTTGGATTTAAAATAAGTCTTGTGTGTTATGTTTTTAAAAAGCTGCTTATATATGAGTGATGACTCTTTCATGAATTTCTACCTATCTTTCATAACTACTACAGAATAATGCTCGTTACTCATTACTGTTACAAAGTAAGGTTATATTTCACAGCCTCCCTTGCAGCTACATGTGGTCATGTGATAAACATTGACCAATAGAATGTAAGCAGGAGTATTTTGTGGCAGTTTCTGGAAATATTCCTAAAGATAGGGTATTCATGCTCCCTTTCCCAATTCCTCTTTGTCTTGCCATTTTGACTTAAGATTGAGGCCATCTGGGGTGGATCAGCAACAGGGGAGAAGACTGGGTCACTGACACAGTAGTGACCTATCCCTGCACTGAATACCTGGGCTGTGCTATGAGATAGAAACAAACTTCTGCTCCAGTTAAGCTACTGCTAGTTTGGTTTGCTGTCAACTGGAAGCAGTGCCTAATCCCAACTAAACACCTCTGTTAACATTTGGGTTCTCAACTCAGTTATGGATGAGGTGGGAGTTGGTGGTTAGATGGTGGGATGTATGAATGTATGGAAGGATGGACCTTCAAATAAGTAATGACTGAAAAATTCATTAAGAACTTTAAATCTATATTTGTAAAACAAAGATGGATTCTATGTCATGGCCCATAGGTCTTCTAGAACTACCTCACTTCCCAGCTTCCAAGTCCACCCAATTACTGATAATCACCCACATCAGTCACCTTGCAGTTTCATGCCATCTTGTCACTGGTTATGTTGCCCTCTGCTCACTTCTTTGTATGACTGACTTTATATGACATAGCTCAGGTATTATCTCCTACAAGAAGGCTCTCCTCACTCCCTTCCTGGGGTTAGGTACCTCACCTGTGCTCACTTATAGTCCCCAGGGCATATTTTTGACTAATCTTGCACAACTGTAATCATTTGCTCTTTTGTCTATCTCTCCTCTATAAACTCTAAGATTCTTGAAAGACAGAATAGCTTTGTATTTCAAACAGGTATGTTTTTCAATGTCTATCACATAGTAGGTGTCACATAGTAGGTGTCACCTGGAAAATAATAAGTACTGCATAGGTACCCCATCCCATTATCAGCTTTGCTTTCAATAATATGAAAGCTCTAAAATCTACTGCTGGTCAATTCCTAGAGCCTGGATCTTCCCTGAATCCTGTGATGGACAGTTCCTTGATTTTCATTACCCTTGTCTCTGAGGACATCTTTCTTTCTCCTTTCTCCTCCCCCTTATCAATTTAGTTTTCAGAAAATATATTTTTGGTGTCTACTTGGCCAGATACTGGACTAGAAATATGTTTTAAAATCAATTTGTCCCAAAATTTCCTCTGCATTTTATTCTTTTCTGCCAATTTCTTCACAGAGTGAAGTTATCCTCGTGACTCGAAGCTTGAGGACTAGGAAAGGGGGTTGGAGGAAAATCTGTCTTTTGACATTTAAAAGATATGTGCTAAAATTAGAGAACAGTTAGCACTTCTAGTTAATAGTGAGATGAGGCCACTCACATTTATGAACGTTCAAAATAGCCCAACTCTGTGTTCCTCCGGGCCACACAGGCCTACACTATAAAGGAGAGTACATGGAAAGAAAGGAGAAATCCTGTTTTGTCATGAATACAAGTTTTCGGCTGATGGGTTAGCTATTTCTTACTTGGGATACCTTTCTCCTCTCCCTCCTCCCCTTACTCCTTTATTCTTCTTCCCTTTCTCCTTCTTCTTCTCTTTCTCCTTCAACATCTCTGCCTCTGTCTACTCCTTCTTCTCCTCCTCTTTCTTTTTCTCTTTTTCCTCCTCCTCTTGCAATCAGAAGAAACCTATATCATGCCCATTTCAGAGGGATGTGTACCAACAGAATTCTTACAATGAACTGCTTATGAAGAGGCCAGTTTGGTCTCTACCATATCTTCCTCTTGGTGGCTCAGCATGGCCCCCTCCCCTCCCTCTGTTCACCAATGTCAAGTGCCCATGTGTACATCCTTCTTCTCAATGCCTTTTCCCCACTCATGGACCAACAGCACATTCTTCTCCCACAGAGCTTCGGGAGAGGTGACATGTAGATGCAAGAAGCCTCAGAATTCCAGTTACAGTTAATAGTATAGATCTAGAATGAATGAATGAGCGGTGGGGGTGTGGAGGGAGGGAATGCCTGGGGTTCCAAATGCGTTCATCATTTCAGGGAACAGAAAACAATCATGGAAGGTACAGTAAACCACAGCTGGCTAAATGAACATGTGGACATTTGGGGTTTAATAACAACTACTTTTATGGATTGCACACTTACTATGTATCAGGCACTGCTCTGGGTTCTTCCTCTACTTCTTCTCAGTTTATATTTACATCACTATGAGGTAAACATGTTCTAGCCTCATTTCACACAGAGGAAACTGAGACTCTGAGAGATTAAGCGGAGTCTAGATTTAAATCTACACCCTTTTGAATTTGATGTTATAGCAGATTGCAAAATTAGCCACAAGTCTTTGTAGTAGGAGGTGGGGTCTATTATCTACCCTTTGAAAATGGGGTGGCTCATGACTTGCTTTGGCCAATGGAATGCAACAAAAGCGATGGTGTGGCAGTTTGGGCCCAGACCTCAAGAGGCCTCACGAGGCCTCACTTCTCTCCTTCTTGTGACACCTGCCACCAGAGCCACATGAACAAGCCTGAGCTAGCCTCCTGGAGAAAAAGAGACTATGCGGAGAGGAGACGATCCATTGCAACTGGAACACTTCAGGCCCAGCAGTCCCCAAGTGAGATCAGCCAAGCCTGGCCTAGATCAGCAGAACCCATCCAGCTGAGCCCAGCCCAGATTGCTGGCCTTCAGAATATTGCAAGCATAAATTCACTGTAAGCCTTGAAAGCTCCTGCGTGTTCTTGCTGGGTATGCAAGGAATGAAATACCCTGGCCACTCTCCACTTGGGCCATTTTTCAGGGTTGTATTTGCAGTGAGCAAACTTGAAGGATGAGGTAACGTTTCCCTCTGGGACAAAAAGCCGTTGTTGCCAGTATCACTTATGGGGTAAATTATCCACAAATGGACTGAGATAATTTTAGGAGTTAAATAAAAACTTTTCCTTTAATTTTAGCTATTTTAAAAATGTTTAACTATATTTACAGCTACCTACTGATGAGCAAGTTTTGCCAGTTTCCATTTCTAGTACATGTATACAATTAAATTAAAAAGTGAACTGATCTAAAGAAAATCGTTAACAATAAATAAAGGTGGTATTTAGATATGAAAAAACCATCATGACAGAACCTAAATGACTTACTTTTAGGAATCACTATACAAATCCATATTGCTCCTTATTGAAAGAGATGGGATCCCAAAAAAGGGATGCACCATATCGCTAAGGTGGGCTGGTAGATTGTGAATGATGTTACACTTCAAATACTACTGAGAAGAAAAGTTATTCTGCCTTGAATCATATATACTTAAGGGAGTCTTTCCCTCAAATAAAGGAAGCCAGGCAAAGAACCAAATGCCACAGGCACCTAGGTTGGAACTACAAACATTCTGTTGGAACAGGAGAAGGATCTTTAACATAAAAGCAAACGTTCAGTTTCTATTACATCCAAGGAAAAGCGGAGACTGCAGGGAGGAAAAGCAGCCCATGAACTCGGGTGTTATAACAGCACTGCCCCTCTCCAGGCATTTCCTCAGAGTGAAGATGTTGGCTTGCAATAATGGTTCATCTTCATGCTGCAAGTTGTCAAGCTCTGAGTCACTCTCAAAGCTCCTTATAAATGACTGAGAAGAATATGAAGATTTCTGAAAGGCAGCTGTGATGAGAGAATCATAGACAGTGAGAGTGGGGAAGGGACTTCATCAACTACTCAACCGATTCCTTTATTTCACAGAAAAGGAAGTGAGGACCAGGGAGGGGCATCACTTGTTCAGTCACACAGCAAGTCAGTAGTGACTGCGTGGAGGCTCCAGGTCTCTTGTCTCTCGGCTCAGCTCTCTTCTGTGACTCAGCACTCCCGTTCCCTCTGTGATGTTCACTGAATGAAGGAGCCTAACTGACTGTGATGCAGAGACTGGGATTTAGGAAAGTGCAGGTATCATTCCAAAAACTGATTTTCCTCAGCAAGGGGGAGAGAAAGGTATCTACATGCTTATGCTGCAGAGTTCCTATCTTGCAGATAATGTTACGGGGCACATATTACTCCACTAAGCTAATGTTTCCCTTGAGTAGTAAAACAAAAACAAAACACCTTAAACTTCTTAAACAGAAATGTCAAATTAACAAATTGGTGTCATGTTCGCCTGCTTGGTCTCTTCTTTTTTGGACCAGGCTTTATCTCAATATGTTCTAAATTTTACTACTTGGGAGCCTGATACCAATTAGACTTTTGTTATTTTATTTTAAAAAATTGGAGCCAAGGGGCTTCCCTGGTGGTGCAGTGGTTGAGAGTCCGCCTGCCGATGCAGGGGACACGGATTCGTGCCCCAGTCCGGGAAGATCCCACATGCCGCGGAGCGGCTGCGCCCGTGAGCCATGGCCGCTGAGCCTGCGCGTCCGGAGCCTGTGCTCCGCAACGGGAGAGGCCACAGCAGTGAGAGGCCCGCGTACCGAAAAAAAAAAAAAAAAAAATTGGAGCCAAGCTAAAGCTCTTTTAAATATCTTCTTGAGCTTTGAACATTGTCTATAATGATCTTAGGAACACGTTACCACTCATGAATCCACCTAGAAGAAAATTCAAGTGAGCACAGGCTTTCCTGTGCCTGGTACCATAGTAAAAGATGTGGAATCCCAAGACACTCTACACTCTCGGTCTGCTGGTCATCACCTCATGCCCGCTGCTCTTGGCACCTCAACTGTGGCATGTTCCAACCAGGAAGCCCCTTCCTTCCCTGAAATGTGCTCTTGCTCCTGGGTTTCCTATCCTGGTGACTGGAATAACCATCCCCCACGTGCCCAAGTCAAAAACTTGGGCACTGTCTTACCCTTTCCATTGCTGCTTTTCCACCCGCAACAAGCCTCCACCCAGCCAATCGATCATAACTCTGCCCAACTACACCTTGTTAATATGTCTCTGAGATTTTCCCCATCTCTACAAAACTTCCCTGTGTAGGACCACCATCAGCTCTCTTCTGGACTACTTTAACACCGTTGTGATTGGCTGCCCTATTTTAAGCTGGGTCCTTTCCCAAAAATTTCTTGTCATGTCACTGAAGCGATTTGCCATTTTGAGCTAACCAAATCCTGTCACTGGCTTCTGAGACACCATTAGTGTGTCACTGCACTCAGGATAAAATCAGAGTGCCTTAGCAGTGTACACAATCTTCTCTGAGATCTTAGTCCTCTCCACGTTTCTAGCTTCATCTCCTGTAAATCTCCATTTGTCAATATTTATTGAATTACTTACAGTTCGCTCCTTCTGACACATGGAATTCATGTGCATACCCCCCCCAGGGGGCAGTCACACACTCTACCTCTCCCCCAACCACTCCTTTCTTAGTTACCTCCTATACATCAAGACTCAGTTCAGACAGACTCCTCCAGAAAGCTTTAAAACTCCCAGGATGGATAAAGAGAAGCAGGTCCTCCCACAAGACTCTGTGCACAAGTTCCTTACAGCAATTTTCACGTTAAACTGCCAAGTATACGTGTTCACATGCCTATCTCCTACAGACTATAGGTTTCTTGAGACCTGAGATGATTTATGTTATCCTACATCCTGCATAGGGTTTTTCAGCTTTGGCTAAAAGCAGGATCACCTGGGAAAACTTTTAAAAATACCTATGGCCAGGTCCCACTCTAGACCAATTAGAATCTCAGGGGCAGACAAGACACACTTCTCAGGACCTTTACACTGGCTGTTCCCTCCGCCTGGAAAGCCGTTCTCACATGCTCACTCCCCCTCCTTCTGCAAGTCTTTCTCAGACATCACTTTCTCAATGGGGCTTACTCTGATCTCTCTATTTAAACTTGGTAACACCTTTCCCGCATACTCTCCCTTTTAAATAGCACATATCGTTCTGCCATGTTATACAGTTCACTTTTTTTTAATAGATCTTGATTGGAGTATAATTGCTTCACAATACTGTGTGAGTTTCTGTTGTACAACAAAGGGAATCAGTCTTATGTATACATATATCCCCATATTCCCTCCCTCTAGAGCCTCCCTCCCACCCTCCCTATCCCACCCCTCTATGTGGACACAAAGCACGGCTGCTTCCCACTCGCTCTCTATTTTACATTCGGTAGTGTATATATGTCGCTGCTACTCTCACTTCGCCCCAGCTTCTCCCTCCCCCACCATGTCCTGTACCACAGTGGTCACTGCACACTATTTACAATAGCCAGGACATGGAAGCAACCTAAGTGTCCATCGACAGATGAATGGATAAAGAAGATGTGGTGCATATATATAGCTCACTTTTAATTATGGTTATTGTTTACTGCCTGCCTCCCCAAGTGCAAGAATCACTTATTTTCTTCACTAATGTAGCATTAGTGGCTGGCACATAGTAGATGTTTAGTATCTATCTACCTATCTTTAAATAGATAAATGAGTGTATTCTATTTGCCATCTCTGGTTTAATGGAAAGAGATGTTTATAAAAGTTATGAAAGCCTGTAGAAGTGGAACTGATGAATTCTGCCCCTAGGAATCAAGAAATGCTTCATGTAGGAGGAGATAATTAAGCTGAGCCTTCAAGGACTTTCTAGGCAGAGAAAGAGAGTACGTGTTTTTTTTTGTTTGTTTGTTTGTTTTTTTGCGGTACGCGGGCCTCTCACTGCTGTGGCCTCTCCCGTTGCGGACCACAGGCTCCGGATGCGCAGGCTCAGCGGCCATGGCTCACGGGCCTAGCGGCTCCGCGGCACGTGGGATCTTCCCGGACCGGGGCACGAACCCGTGTCCCCTGCATTGGCAGGCGGACTCTCAACCACTGCACCACCAGGGAAGCCCCGAGGGTAAGTTATTAAAATAAATAGTGTCTTGGTAAGGACCAAGCTCACAGTCCAACACATTGTAGTCACTCTATAAGGTCTCATTAACACTGAAAGATAATTCAGGCAGAGGGAATGGCACAAACACTAAGAAGAGTAAGCACATGGACCATTTTGAATGGGTGTAGTGGGCAAGTCATAAGTAAAAAGACTGATTGATGAATTTTGACTAAATTCAATAATTTGTTTATTATTAGAAAATTAACTCATTTCTGCAATGTTATGGAGAATCAACATATATCTTTAGCATCTCATCCTTATATATATATATAATCATCATATGATATTATATCATCGTATGATATTATGATTACAATATCATAATATGCTTATGATATTAAAATCTATTTGAGCTACTGTCATTGATATACTTGTTAGTTTTCATATGTGTCTTCCATTATTATTCAACCGTGTGTCTGTGTGTGTATTTTCCACCCTCCTATAGCTAACCTCCAGTAATACAAAGAAAGGCCTCATGATCTTTCTTTTGTGTTCATCGTAGTAGTATGCCCTAGCAGTGTGTAGGGCATATATATACTAGTAGTATGCCCATAGTATTGTCCATAAAGACTATTAGCAAATAATAGCTCTTCTAGAAATTCATTCATGTTTTTATTCATTCAGACATATGCTTATTTTACTTCTATACCTACTATGTGCCAGACACTATATTAAGGACTAGAGACACAGACATGAAATTCAACACCTGCTATCAAGTCCAGTGGCAGATAGAAAGAAACAATCACAGCTCAGGGATTAGGTGCTATACTGTGGGTAATCCTGGAGTACTTTATGAGCACAAATAGGTACAGTTAATCTAATGGAGGCAAGAACCAGGGGAAACTTTCTGGACAACGTTATTCTTGGCTTTTTTTTTTTGTCCTGAAAATGATGTACATGTCTGACATTTTATGTAGATTTAAATTATATTTTTAGAGATGTACTCTCATAGAGATAATTATGATACCATGAAAAAGAAACTACCCTGCTTAAATCACATATTAAAGGAGAAATATAGTTTTCTGATAAGACCTTAACCAACTCCTCTTTCATTCAAAAATCAATAATATACAATGCCCAAAAGCTTGTGGTTTCCTATGAGAAAAGGCAGAAAAAATAGTACTGGGATTTTGTTAAAGGGGGGAAAATTCTCAGCAGTTCCATCATTAAACTGTAATTGAAGATGAGTAATACTTAACCACATGGAAAAGAGAAGGGAGGAAGGACACTCTAAGAATAGAATATATGTGGAAAGGCCCAAAAGCATAGGCAGAATGGCCAGTGTGAAGATCCTAAGAATATGTTGCTAGTGTGGCAGGAATACGGGGAAGTTGGCAAAGTGAATCTGTGGAATATGGACATGATGCTAAGAATGCAAGAATAGGTCAAAATCATAAAAAGCTGCATAGACTGAGGAATTTGGACTGGATCTTAAAGTAATGGCAGCCATAAACTAGGGATATAGTAGGTGAGTAGGCAGGGAAGCAGACAGACCAGTCAGTGATCCCTATAATAGTAATTCAGGCCAGTGATGAGAAAGGGCTAAATTAAAGCAATGTCAGTCCAGAGAGAGAATAACAGATGGAGGCGTACTTGACAGGACTTGGTGGGGGCTGATGGAGAATGAGATGTCTGGGATGACTCCCAAGTTTCTGGCTTAAGCAGCTGAGTGCCTGGAAGGTGCCACTCACCATAAGAATGAGTACAAGAGGAGGGGAAGATGCCAAGCAAGTTTTATGCATGTGACGTTCAAGGTCCTGTCGTAGTAAGGTGAATACGTCTTATTGGCGGACTTTTGGAACTCAGGGAGAGGAAGTGCGCTAGAGATGCAAATGTAGAGGTGCTATGGGCACCTGAGAGCCTCAGTAACCCATTAATTGCTTATGTCCTTCTGCAGTGTACACGGGATCTGCTGTAATACGCCAGGGCCTTCATGAAACCACAGAGATCTTCCTGGGTTATAAATATACTTATAGATATGAAGAAAAATGCATATTAAAACAAATATGAATATATTAAGGTCCGGAGTGTAAAATTTGCAAGGATTTTTTAGGATCAAACCCGAGTCTTCAAATGAATTGCTGGCTCTGTGACTTGCACATACAATCTCATACTACATCCATAGACCCCTGAGCCGTGTGTTCATCCCCCTCTGTCTCTGGTCCTCTGGTGGAAACTTAAATAAGACCGTACTAAAGCAGTTCACAGGCCCTGTGTGATTCGGGTCCCAGTGAGCAGCCCATTCAAGAGGTCAGCCTGGAAGAACCTGACACACCTTCTAGCTGCGAGTTAAAGGCAGCAATCTGCTGCTGTGCTCTCACTCAGCTCCGTCTCCTCGTGTTTTGAAAAGACGGAAAGAATCCTTGAACGCTGACACGTGGAAAGAAACGGCAAGCTATTTGGACTTTATAGTTCCTTTGGAGTGAATATAGTACTTTGGCGTGAATATAGTATTGGGGTTGCAATTTTAGGGTTGCAATTTTATTCATACTCTACGCAAGGCAACTCATTCACAGATCTTGAATTCACTTTACACATTACCTGCTAAGAGGTCAGATGCTTCTTTCATATTTAGTTGTTACCTGCTGCCTTCCAAAATACATAATACCAAGTGTAAAAAAATTCCTTTCACTAGCAGGTAGCCTCAATGTAAAGAATACTCAGCATTTACTGATCCAAAACTAATAAAGTTTCAGTACAAAAAAGAAAAGGTATCTTTAAAAGTGCTAAAATCAGATAGTGAAGCTCTTCTGTTTTTGAGAAGCATGGGAAGGTCATCCTGTCTTTATACACAACTGCAGTATATGTGGTTAAAACAGCTGCTTCGTTCCTTCCTGATGGTAGAAATCATCGTTTTATTTTCTTTTACAAATATTTAATGAACAGAAGGAGCACTGCAGCAAACACCAATTATGAGAAGTTTGGGGTCTTTTTTCAATAAGAAACCTTCACATCTGAGACCCATGATGTTAAGTTGTGACATGAATGCAAAGGACTTTCCATCTTTGGAAGTCTGACAGAGTCGGTTTTTCTCTCTCGCATTCTCCTCGTCCAGCCAGGCCTTTCTTAGTAAAGGAAAAATCTCATCACCATGTACTATATTTATTTCCTCTATGAGTCACTCTTATCATGATCATTCCTCCAGCATTAAGCCAATATTTTTTTTCCTAAAGGGAGCAAGAGGGAGCTTTTTTTTTTTTAACTTTACTGAGTACCTCTTACGGGACAACTCTGCTAAGCTTTGCTGAAATCTAATTTAATCTTTACGACATGATAGGCATTACAATTCCAATTTTATCGTGTATCTCATGCCAAATCTATAATAGTTACAAGGAATTCTATTAACCATTTTTAAAAAGTGATTTATCCATTTTTTCAAGTGGAGACAGTTTTTTTTTTAAAAAATCAACATTTATTTATTGCTCATGTTCACAAGTAAAGAAACTGGAGCTCTGAGTTGAAGTAACTGGTACTCATTTAGAAAGTGGTAGGACCAAGCTTCAAACTCAGGTCTGATGAGAAAGAAAAGGCTGGCAAGATAAAGTTAGATGGGATGAAACGCAGCTTTAAATTCTAGCCTGAGAAGCTGAACTTGATTGGACAAACATTCGGAAATCAACGTAGTTCCATTAAGTAAAAAAGGCAGTGTAATGAAAATTACATTTTAGGAGGACTCATTATCAGGGACTTGGATTGCAGGAATAAAAATTATACTAAGTTTGGAGGGGGCAAAGATAAGACATTAAAAAAAAAAGTTGGAGGAGTCAGTGTTATCCCAAATACTAATAATTAGAATTAAGGAACTATATAATTATATAGTGGCAGTGAATGATGGACCAAGTCTGAATTGTATATATTTGTATCTAGATCTAGATCTATAACTATATCTATATATCTATCAGTGAATCATGGTAGTAAAGATCTAAAGAGTAATTTTATAATCTTCCAACTATAGTGAAAGAATGTTTATTAAATTATGAAACTAGCTGTTCTCCTCTGTAAGGTCAAGATGAAAGAAAAGAGTCTTGAATGGCAGAAACAGGGATTTAGATTGGATACAAGGTTTATAAGAAAGGGGAATGATTTTGACCTGGAGTGATGATAGTATATCCCTTTCTAGAAATCCTTGTGGGTTAGGACAGGTGTGCAAGTACATTTGCTATAAGCAGCTCAGCTAAGGACTAGGTATCCTCCTGATTCTATTTCTAAAAGAGCTGCCCAATATCAGTGGTTGTCAAGAATAAAGAATGCCAGTTTCATGGTTTTGCTTACATTGACCCAATGAAAAAAAAAAGAACTGCAAGCTTCCTTGAAAGGTCTATTCTAGCCTGATGATTTTGTGGTTTTATGCTTCATTTCATCATTGAAAAACTCAGAAAATAGCCAACTCCTATCAATGACAATTCAACAGTCCCAGACATTTCAATTTCAGCTAAGATTAGATTGTTCTCAAGTGTATCTGAAAGAAGCATGGCCAATCTGCTTCAAATGCAGCATATGAATAAGCATTTGCTTCTAATTCCACCCACTACTGCTCCCTCTTTCTGTTGCTTTTAAAAGCATCTGTTATCACAGATGCAGAAGATATGTCACTATGAACAACTGCTTTGTTTGGAAGAGCTGCATTTCATTTCTGTCATCTCTTCAAAGTAAAATTCAAATCCACTTTCAGGCAACACCAGTGCAATGAACACAGAAATCCTTACAGGTCCATCTTTATTTTAAGGGTTGAGTCTAAAAGGAAAACTTTCCACCTTAATGTACCCTAAGGGTACGTAACTTAAAATTTTTGACTATACTGTGCTTTTATATGCAAAAGAATATATGTAATATAAAGGAAAGTTTTGAAGTATAGTAATAAAATAAAGACCAACTTTGAAACTAGAATTTGATAGCTTTGTACTATACTCTCTGTTACGAATCCTATATTTTTATATCCCTTATGCTCTAACAACTGTCCTAAATATTTTTAGCACTTCTTTTATCATTTTATATGAATCTACCCAAAAAGATATTGTTCAGATTTGCTTGTTTTTGAGCTTCATGCAAATATTATATCAGTTTTCTTTAACTTAGTTTTTCCACTCGGTATTGTTCCAAAGATTCATCTACATTCATTCATTTGTATTGCTCTATATTATTCCACTGTGTTAATATACCATAAATTAATTATATTTGTATCCTCTTGTTGATATACATTTGTGTTTTTCCAAGTTTTATTTATTTATTTTTCTTTTTAGGAACAAAGTTGCCATGGTCAATGAATATTTACAAGAGTTTATCATATATAACCAGGAGTGGAAGTGCTAAGTCATAATGTTCAGTTTCATAAAACAATGTCAATTTGTTTTCTAAAATTGTCCAGTAGTGTAAAAGAAACAATCGTAACAGCATTTGGCGGTGTCAGGCTTCCTAATTTTATGCTCATATAAATGTATATAATATGGAACTGGGCTTAATTTATATTAATTCATTACTTGGGCGATTTGGTATCTTGTTACATGTTTATTCATTTTTGTTTACTTTCCTTTTTCAAATGTTTGATGATGTCTCTTGACCATTTTTTCCGCTATACTGGTTGTTTTTATTTTTATTGACTTGTAAGAGGTCTTTATACATTCTCGATAAAATTCTTTGTTGGCTACTTCTGTTGCAAATACTCTCTCATTTGGGGATCTGGCTTTTCCTTTTCCTTGTGGTATCTTTTGATAAACAGAATTACTTTAATGTAAATGAGTCCAACGATCTTTTCATTTATGGGTTTGTGTTTTGTTTAAGAAATACTTCCTAATGACAAGATCGTAATGATATTCACTTATATTTCTTCTAAAGTGTTGAAAACCTTGTTTTTTTTATTTACGTATTTAACCAGTCTTGTTTTTCACTATTTATTAATTGGTCCTCATTTCTTCAATGTTCCGCAGTGCCATTTCCATGTAGTTAACAAATACTTATACAATGTCCCAGGTAGTCTTTTAAGAGTTTTAACACAAAGTAAAACTTTTAAGTATGCAATTAAATCATTAAATCTACATAATAACCTTATCAAGTAGGTACTATTTTCATTCCTTTTTTAATAATAAGAAAACTGAGGCATGGATGAGTTAGTAACTTGGGTCAAGAATTGGTACCCTTAACTTCTGTTTCAAGGCCCTCTGTTTATTTAATTAGTTACTATGCTTATCCAATTCCACACTGTCTTCCTTGGAATTGGTTTAGTATACAGTATTTGTTTTCTGGTAGACCAAGAACCCCACCTAGCTCTTCTTTTCAGGAGTGCCTTGGCTATTCCTTATCCTTTATTCTTCTCATTGATATTTTAAATTAGGTTGTCAAGCTTGTTAAGAAATCCTGTTGGGATTTTTATAGGACTTGTATTGACTCTATACAGGTCAATTTGGAAGAAATGGCATCTTTACTGAATCTTTAGATCCATGCCATGGCGTGCACTGCATTTAAGTCTCGTTTAATACATCTCAATAAAAGTCAATACACAATTTTTTCTATAAAAGTTTTGCATATATGTTGTTTAATTAGCTCTTAAGCACCTAATTTTTTAATGGTTTTATTTGTATTTTTGCTGGAGGTGGTATACCGTACTACTAGAAATAGTAATTGTTAACCTCTTGATATAATAATTCAGAGGTATCTTATAATCTCTTATTATGATGATGTATTTATTAATTTACTCTATACCTTGTTTTGCTTGCCATATGTTAAGAATATTTTTATTAAGTGCACATAAGTTTAGAATATTTTTTCATGAAATAAGCATTTTTATCATATAATGATCTTCTTTAGCTCTAATAGTCCATTTGATTTCAAAGTCAATTTTGTCTATTTGTAAACTACTCCAGTTTTCTTGTTTTTAGCATCTGCATAGTACATACTTTTTTCATTTACTTTCAAACTTTCTGTGTCCTTATATTTTAGGAGTGTCTCTTATCAAATGGCATGTTAGGTGGATTTTTTTATTATTCAAATGCTAATTTTCCTATTTTAATTGGCAAATTTAATCTATTTATCTTTGTGATTATTGTTATATTTGAAACTGTTTTCTATATTATTTTGTGTTTCTCTTATTTTATTTTTTGCTTTTCAACCTTTATTGACTTTTTTGATTGATTAAAATTTATTTTTCTTTTATTACATTTTATCCCTCTAGTAGTTTGACATTCATATACTATTAGTGATCTTCTGATAGTTACTTATTAAAATTGGCCATGCATTCATAACTTAAAATGTAAAGTTTATTGGCATCTAAACCAACAACGCTGCACCCCCCATACACACACTCACAGACACACACACACACACAATACAAAGACTCAAAATCCAATTACTCTCAGGTTTATACAGGAATCTCATATTTGACTTTCCACCTTGGGGCTCCAAGTCTTATCAGTAAAATCAGAAAAATAAATCACCTTTTTGTAAAGAAATTTGAGTCATTTTCCTCAGGGTAACTTTGACCTCCCAATATATTATGGTTCACGCTCCCTGTTCTAGTTCAAGTCACTGTTGTTCTGCTATACTGCTGGAAGCACATATCCAGGTGATAGGTTTTTTCTGTTCAGTTTGAAATGAAAAACACTTCCAGCTATTGTGACTGGAATATAGTAAAAGGCAGTAGAGTTGCAAGGTAAGAAAATCCTGGGTTTATTTTCTTTGGCTTATGTGTTCTGGCTTTAACTGAGCTGAGTCTTTCTGTCACTGATTATGTTCATTTCTCTACCTTGTAGGTATTTTATGGGAGAACCTCTGATGAAAAGAAGGTACTCAATATTTCTCTCATTCCATCATTATACCCTGATACCTTTGTTTCACATTATCATGCTCCCTGAGCCAACATTTATATGAACACGTCCTGTAGAAGTCATTTTATATATGATGTTTAACAACATATGTATAATGAAGTCTGAAAAATAACAAAAAAGTGGGTAAATTTTATTAAATTTACTATTAATTTAATTTTGTATTAGAACAGTAAATTAAGCTTAATGGCATGTGTAGCCTAATACAGAGATGCTTTTCTCTCATGACTTTTATTTTTTCTCATAAAGTATTGTTTCAGAGACAAAATAATGTATTTATTCTAGACGGGGGTTTTAACAGATGTCTTTTCCTGGTCTTTAAAAATGCAGTTCTGGCATTTGAATGACCCCAGCACATCTGATAGCTGACTTGCTCTGAGCTCCAAACTTCACTGAGTGGGCAGGTTCATTCCCAGGTCAGATTCACTCCTGCAGCGTTTGGCAAAATACTCTAAAGATTTGGCTCCCACTCCCATGAGTCTAAGGAACTCCATGAAAACCTAGTCCATCATGTTATCCAGTCCTTGCTATTTAGCTCTCTTCTAACTGGTGGAAAAATCAATGACCTTGCTGTAAAGAAACTGGGATTCTTTTCCTCTGGAGCCCAGCACCTCGTACCTTCTTCACAGCTTACCCAATCCATGGCAACCATTTCATAACTGGACTTGGCTTTCAGGTACTTCCTTCTCCAGTGCACTTTCCATTCTGATAACAGCCCTCCTCTATTTAACAAGCCCATGCATCCCCCACTGCGTACAAAATAAAGTCCAAATATTTAAGGATGACCTACATAGCTAGGCTGCTTAAGGGAACCCCTAATCCCAGTTTCATTTCCCTCATTCCTTGCATACATGCTGTTCCAGGCTCACCAAACCTATTGTCATTTCCTTAACATGTCTCACCATTCCAGTTCTCCTTACATTTATTGAGGACCTACTATGTACCAAACACTGGGGGCTCAGACAATATGAAGATGGAATTCCATCCCCCAATCCATGTTGTTTCCCCTTGCCTAGAATAACCCTCTAGCAACTCCTAATAATCCTCCAAAACCCACTCAAACACCGCTTTCATTTTTGTAGCTCTCTCTAACCACCTACTTTCAGAATGAATCACTCATTCTGCTGTACTCCTAGTATCTCTTTGATGATGGCGGGATAATTAGAATATTAGGCTTTTACTTTCTCCCTAACTCTTAACAGGTGTTTTATTCTTTGCCTCTAGATTCTGACAAGGCTGGCAGCAGAATCACCCTGAAGTTATAGGCTCCTTGAAAGAACTATTCTAGGTGTCCTGGCTTTGGAGAGGGAGTGGAAAGATTATGGGCTATGAGTAGAAGGTAAAGAAGAAAGGGAGTGTCTTTGAGATTCTGGGAAGTGAGGAGGGGAGATTGCAGGAGTTTGAGAAGGAAATAGAAGTCTGTGGCTCTGGTTTGTGAGGTCTATGGAAACAGGTCTGCGAGGTGCTTGTAGACAAGCCAAGTCTTGGAGAGTGGGATTCCCATCTTCACCAATGCTGCCCATGCCCCATGTGTGTCAGGGAAGCAGAAAGGCATGAGAACCAAAGAGACGGTGGAGGTTCACGCAAAGTACTCATGTCTTCAGGGAAACCAATGTGCACTGTTTACTAATCACCCTAGAGGGTTCCATCCTGTGAAAAGTCAGTCTTGTGAAGGTCCTCAAAACTTCTGCATAATACTGAGGGTGGGAGGAGAATAACAATTCTCCCAGATGGGCTGGAAGTCTAGAATTCTCCTCAACACTATTGAAGGCTAAGAGTCAGAAATGAAAATAAAGAAATATGATATTTAATGCACACCGGATTTTGTGTGGTAATATCCTTACAAGTTACACATTTTTCTATCATAACACATATCGATTTGTTCTATAATTATCTATTTACCTCGCCCCTCTGAATTCTGAACTCTTTGAGGACAAGGGTCATCTTAATTATCTATGTCACCTTAGGTCATGGAACAGGGTTTTGCATACCATAAGAGCTCAATAATCTTTATCAAACGACTCTTAAAATGACCAAATGTACGTGGAAATAAACTGCAGAAATGTAATTTATTTTAAAATCTCATCTCCTAGAATACATTTCATTGGAGGTCTTTCCCCATACTTCCACACGTATATAAGCCAAATATCGCAGTGTTTTCTTGCTGAAGCATATGATTTTCTACCATCTGTAATATGTATACAGAGTCAAATGTTTCCCAAGCACGGACGTGCACTTTAGAAACATTCACCTCTAAATATTATCTGAGAAAAAGGGGAATAACTTAGGTATGGCAACTTTTATAATCAGCCCTTTTTCTCCCTGTTGGAAGGGCAATGGTAAGCATGTAGGTTTGAGTTTATACTCACTGTCACACATAACAATCACTGCAGGGCAAATAATAATTAGTGTGTAATGAACACTGTCCAGTTGGGATCAGCTTCTGAATTACCGTCTAAACGTGGTGATGGCAGAAAATCTACCGTGATTATTGCTGCCCAGCAAGTCCCAAGAGAGCCCATTCTTCTCAAAAATATTACGATACTTAGCACAATTCTTTCTTTGTCTTCTTAAGCTATCATTTATGCTTGGTACCTCTCTTCTCCCAGTTAGATAAGCTCTGAGGTTAGGAGACATATCTTGAACTTTTTAAAAATTCCTGACAGCACAGGCTGTCATGCTTTGGAATAGAATAGGTAGGCACTCAGTAAACACATACTGATTAATCTGACAGCACCCAGAATAACAAAATTTAAAACAATCTCTTGTAAATATTTGCTGTCTATTTGCTGGATGGGAGGAGACGGCATGGAGGGGAAAAATAGAAAATAAAGATCTAATTACAAATTTTGTGATTTAAGCCACTGGCAAAGTTTTGTACTTTAGAAGGTGAAGGCATTCATTATCTTTACATTGCTGTTGCATTCATTCAACAGATGCTGCATCTCTACCCAGCATCTCCTAAGGACTGTACAGCTGTGAATAATGCCAGAGTCCTTCTCTCATAGAGCACACAATAAATCTTTTGAGAGGAAGATATACATCGATCAACCAAATAAGCACAGAGACTTAAAGCCTATGATGGGTGATGGGGGCAGAGCGATAATTAAGACATGGGCCCCCTCCTGAGGAGTACAAATTAGTAAGAAATTGACATGACAAATCAAAGATGCAAATTGGATCATGCCACTCTCTGATTCAGACACCGAAACCCTTCTCATTTCTCTCACAATAAAGTTCACCATTTATTAGTGTCATACAAAACTCTCCAGGTTGAAGGCCTGATCTATATTTCTACTGTTTTCTTTCATTCCCCCTCCATCTTGTCAGCAGCTCTGATGCATTGCTGCAATTACCCTGAAAACCACACTGTCATACTCTATGCCTTTGTCATGCTGACACCTCCCTCAACCTAAAATGACCTTCCCCAAATGGCACTCCAGCTTCCTGACAAATGCCTACCACATATAGGCATTTCTCCACAAAACTTTTCTTATCCATCCCAATTCCCTAAATAGAACTCACTACAATTTTGTTTGTGCTCCTCTTATCCTCTAAGATGTTTGATGTAAACTCTGCTACACTTTGTTCCTGTATCACATGTATATTTGTCCTTTTCTAGTATTCCATAAGATTCATCAGGGAGAAGACCATGTCTTCTTTATTTCTTCATCCTCAGCGCTGAGTACTTAGGATGAATGAAAGAATGAACTAACATCTTGAGACAAAGGGCAATCGTTCTCAACCTCGGCTGCATTTAGAATGACCTGGGATGGGTTTATAAATCCCCATGCCCAGGCTGCATCCACAATCAATTAAATCAGAATCTCTGAGGGGTGGGGCCCAGGCAACAATAATTTTAAAGGTCCCCAGAAGCTGCAAAGGGTGGTCAGGATTGAAACCCACTGACTTACGGGTTCAGTGAGTTACCGTAACCTTTCTGGTTTAACGTATGTGATGTAGGCATAAACTAGAGCTCACTGAGTTAAAGTATAAGTGTGAGAAAGTGCAAGGAAGCAAGTAGACACCAGTAGAAGGCTAGTCTCTTGAGATTCTCCCTATAGCCAATTAAGTTAGGAAACATATCCCTTTGGTGGCATTAGCATATTAAAGACTGAGCAATCATTCAACAAAGAACCCTGTTTACAGTTGTTTAATTCAATATTCTCTAAATTTACGTGACTTCAAAACACTATGTTTTCCTGTCTAACACTTATAATTTTACAGAGAGATGACAATACAGACTTGTTTTTTCTTTCAAGAAATTAGGTGATAATGGAAGTGCAAGTAATGATATAGCTTGGAGAAAGGAAGGAAGAATTGAGAGAAGGTTTTATATCTTTGAAAAAGGGAAGACTCCAGTCATATTTGCAAAATGAAAGGAAGGAGACTCTGGAGAGGGAGAAATGGAAGATGCCATAACATTTATTTAGCAACTGCTAAATAAATAAACTGTCTCAATACTCTGGAGACACAGAGAAGAGGTAACTCCCCATCTGGGGTCCAGCAAAGACCTCAACCAAGAAGTTTCATTTGAGTTGGTTTTTCAAAGGCTCGCAGAGAAGTTACCAGGAGCAAAAGAGAGAAGATGGCAGACATAAGAAAGCATGAGAAAAGAGCATGATAGAGCAAGGTAGGACCATAAAGGAGATTGTGGCTAAAATATGGGGTGCACTGATAGGACATGGGGCTGGAAAATTAGACTGGGCCATATATAGTGCTTTAAAGGACATGCACGGCCAAGTTTGGCATATATAAGACATAAAATAGGGAATGCCGTGCTATATTTGTCTTACAGAAAAACACTTTGACAGCAGTGTGAGTGATAGACTGGAGGTGGAGAGACCTGCAGCAAAGCAGGCAGTTCTGAGCCGATTGCAATTATGGGACCATTGCAGGTTTCCATGGATACAACTATGAATAGAGAATTAGTAACAGAGTATGGAACATCATGTGATCTTTACTGGTTTAAAGCAAACCTCCTACCTCAGGACTCTTGGGCATGTTTCCAAAATATAAACTCAGCATTTCAGTTAACTGCTGCTATGAAAGTTCTTTGGAATCATGAGATCACCCTTCATGCAAAAAGTAGATCACAAAATGTAGGTCGTTCAAAAAAAATCACAACAGCGCTTTGCAAAATGGAGATTTAAAATAATACTCGTTTTAGATTTATTCTTTGGGTCTCATACTTTACTTGAAAGTATAGCTAAGATGGAAAAATTTCTATTTCTGGGTTTTATTTTGAGACACCACAAACTGCATCTTAATGAAAGGTTTAGCAATTATCAGAGCTACCTCATGAAGAGGTAAAGCCCCTTTGTAGAAAGGGAACATGTTCTCTGCTTATTTGAATGGAACCAGTACACAAGCAGCTGAACCTTACCATGCCCAGCCCCTTGGGAGAGCCATGCAGGCACGAGGAGTTTCCCAGATCTGCACAGACTAGTTCTGCAAAGAGGAAACATTGTTTGGCTTTCCACTCAAGGTAGTAATGACTTCACAGGTTATTCCTGTTTTAATTCTTCCTGAAGTGATTTCAAGCTTTATTCAGATTGTTGATGAAAGCTTAATATGTTTTTTAACCATAAATGAAAGAACAAAAGAAGAAATGGCACAAAATCATGCAAATGTTCCTGATACTTTCTTGTTTTTTGGGTAATATATGAAAGACTGGTTTTGAAGCAGGGAGGTATAACCATTCTCTGGTCTGATTTTTTAAGCTTACTTTAAAAGAAACAATCACTTTTTTAAATAACCAGATAAGTACAGTATAGAGAAATCAACAAAAACAAATATACGGCATCTTAAGGGTAAGAGTTCAAGAAATGTTAATATAGAAAAAAATGGCCAATGTCTGAGGAATTTAAATGAGATATTATAAGAAAAAAAAGACTTAATTTTTTAAAATTTTCTACATGAACACCTATCATTGGCTAATTTTAGGGTGAAGACATTTATTAAGTAAACTACAAATGTTTCTAATCAAATGGAAAAATGATCAGCCTTACTCTGCTGAAATTCCTAAAGGAAGGATGAAATTTGGGTGCCAAATATCAGCTCAACTTCAGGAAGACATTTCTAGCAATTAGCACCATTGCTAGATGAAATATGCAGCAACTGAGAGGGAGTGTGGGGTCCTTCATTGCTGAAGGGGCCAGTGTGTGCTGCCTCAGAAAGCATTATATATGAACCAGATGACCTTTTTGATTTTGAGATGATATATTCTCAAAGAAAATCAAACTGAGGACTGAACTCAAACCTATTGCAAGAAATCCATCACTTTCCTAATCATTAAGTAAAAATACGATTTCTGGAAGGCTTACTATGTATCAGGCTCCATGCAAGGTGGTGATAGTAACAGACTGAATGTCTTGTGCTTGTGGAGCTTAGAGTCCAACTCGGAAGACAGACACACATTAATTATAAGGAAGGTTGACGACAGGGGAAGCACATGTATTTCTCTTCCTTATAACTATTATCATTATTGCTACAGGAACATTCTTTTTTTCCTGAAAAATTGATACTGTTTTTGAAGCACTCCATTTTTCTCCAACTGAGCTTTACAAATGCTGGAGTCCACAAATTATATCAAAATGTTGTCTTAATGAGAACAATGAGGCCAGTGGTGATGGAGATTACAGTGAGAAAGGAGATGAATGGATATACACATTCTTGTACACTCTAGTTTTGGTATTAATTTATTAGTAAAGTGCAGATGATTTTCAAGAGGAAGTCTAGATGATACGACCATGGCAACCATGAACCGTTAGAGCAGCAGTCAGTTATTGTGGTGTAAATAAAGAAAACCTATCTCTAAAACCTTGAATTTTATGTTTTATAATGGATGAATTAGGCTGACACCATCTGAACCCATTTATCAATTATGGCATCAATAAAACAGGGACAAGGCATCATGCACCTCCTGATGTGAGGCAAAAGGAAGTGGCCAGTACTGCCCATAAAGTATTCCTGCCATTTGAAAACAGAAAACAAAACCAAAACACAAAAAATCTTCAATCTAGTCAGGCCTCTACCCAAATTAGCAAATTATAGGAAAAGGGGTAGGAGAAAAGGAATAAATTAAAAGAAAACACAAGAATAGTGCTAGATAGCTCCAGAGTATTACCCAGGGTATGTATCCTGACTTCTTTAACATGCATGGGATGAAAAGAGAGGGGAAACTGATAGATTAAGAGATATTTAATCAAGAGCTTTTTAATCACATACAATTTGCAGATCTTGACTGAATCCTGATTAGAATAAACTGACTGTTAAAAACACAGCTTTTTTTGTGGTAATCATTCTGTAACACATGTCTATCAAATCATCACATTGTACACCAAATGTTATATGTCAATTATATCTCAATAAAGCTGGAAAAGAAAACAGTTTTAAGACATTGGGAAATACTGAACATGGACTAAATATTAGACATTATTACTGAACCATTGTTAATTGTGCTTAGTTTGATAATTATATTTTGGTTATATTAAAATAATACTTATCTTTTAGAAAAACATGCTGGGCTGTTTATGGGTAAAATTATATGACTTAAATTATCCTAGCAAGCATATTCACATAAGTGGGAAGAGCAGGTAGATGAAACATGAATGTGAAAATGGGGGGTGATTATTCTATTCTCTCTACTTTTGGGTATGTTTGAAATTTTCCATAATAAAAGTTTTTAAAGAACACTTTCTCTTGGTGATAGGAAGCTATGTCTGGTTCTCATACTCAAACACCAGAGAAAATCTTTAGCTGTAAATATGAAGACTCTTCATAATTCCAAAAAGCTGAGAGATTCAAAAACAAGTTGGTACATGGAGCACAAGACCAGTTTCAGCAAGTGATTGAACATAAAAACCAAAACCAATGTGAGGTTTTAGGGACTTGTTTTTGATGGAGTGTTGATAATGGCGTGTAGAGGCACCTTCTGAGAGATGAAAATAACAGTGATATGGAATGCCTGATGTCTGAATGTGTCAGATAATTCAAAAAACTCTCAGTACAAGACCTATTTTATATTTTGATTCATTTTACCTTGATTTTAAAAATTATTTCAGTCATGGTCAAAGTTGTAAACATACATATAAGAAAACAACATTTTTGAGAGGGGAAGAAGAGCTGGTACCCCAAGCATAAGTGAACAAGATCATGAGTAGAGGAGGTGAACCTCTTTCAATATGATAGGAGGAAAGCAAAGGGCAGGCAAAGAAGAAAAGGCATTGGTGGGATTGGTAGGAGAAGATGAGGGAGCTCAAAGGAGATGTCCTTCTTCGTGAAGTAGGGGGCAAAGTCTTTGGCTGAGAGCAAAGGAAGTGATGATAGTAATGGATGACGGAATCTTGGCAGGACAAGAACAATGAATTCAAGAATGTATGATGGGTAGTTAGAAAGTGATGGGATTCAATGGATTGAAAGTCTCTGTGCAATCAATGGATTGTGGCAATAGATGTACTCAAGTAAATAAGCTTATGGATAAATCTCTGAATAATTAGGTATAAATGTAACTTTGCTCCAAATGCGTTAAAGAAAATAGAAATTGAAGGGAACTTTGTGGAAAAATCAGTTTGAAAGCAAAAGATGATCCTAAAATGTAAGGAACTGGGACCAAATTTATCCATTTTCTAAGTTTCATTCTTGTTTAGGTGAGGAATATTTAAGCATCTCCTACATCAGTGTTTCTTAATCTTATCTTCACATTAGAATCACCTGGGGAGCTTAAGAAAGAATCCTGGACTTCAAACTGCATTACAGATCAATTCAGTCAGACTCCCTGCGAGTGGCCCAGAAATTAGTATTTTCTAAGGCCCCCAACCTGGTTCCATTTTGCAGCCAAGGTTGAGACACTGGTGTTGTGATAGTTACTCACCTAATCCCATTCCACTTTTCCCCATTTTATCTGATCTCATTCATCACTGAATTTTGAGAACCTTTCCCAGGTACAAGACCTAACCAAAGCATGAGTGTATAGGAGGAATTTTCTACCTGTTCTACCCACATTTCCACTACTGTACCTTTATGTATTTTTAATAATCTGATAGGTCAGAGCTTAGGACATGGATTAAGCCATGGCTTGGTAGGGCCTAGGAAAAGTGCCTCACAGGATAGCACCTGTAAGTGGAGCTCCATCTTCTACTTCTGCTTCCGTGCTCTAGGCTCACCTAGGCAGAGTCAGCTTTCTCCAGGCATATTGGGCCATCCTCTTTTTTCTTGCGTTGTGCTTCCTGTCTGTGCAAAACTGAGCAGTGGCCCTGTGGGCAGACCCATTTAGGTCTCACTATTTCTATTTTAGATGCTCTATATCTGAATTTGAGTGGCACATTCAGACATCTCAGTTTCATCAAGGAAAGAGCAGGATACCCATCTTACACCTTCAGGTTTAAGCCAAAATGGTTTCTTACTTTTTACCAGATCTGTGCATTGGTGAAAATCCACTGAAGAATTAATCTTCAGTTATGAAGTGGTACTCAGAAGCTAGGTTAGCTTCTATGCCTAATGTATAGGTACCTTAATCAGAAATCTCATGAAAAGGGGTTTGAGGTGCAGAGCAAGCATAGGGAATTTCTTGGTCCTTGGCTATCACGCCATCCTTAGGAAAACATTACAACCTAAACCCTAAGTATTTGTTATTACTTTGTACATTTCTAGTGTCTTCTTTATCATTTACCTGCTAGACTCCCCCCCCCCCATACTCTCAATAATCCTGTGGGGTCAGCAGAATTGTTATTTTCTATAGATTATTCAGGATTATTGAGGTTAAGGAACTTGTTCTATAATACAAGTTGGTGAATAGGCCATAACTTGAACAAGCACCTTGTTTGTTATTTTGTGAAACCCGTTCTTCACAAAGGTGAAAAGGGAATTTATCATGTACAAGTACCATAGCAGGTGTTCAATGTCAGCATCTCACAGTTGATAAAAGTTAGTCAGAACTTCTGAGTATCTTTATTCCTAGCTTAGTCTAGTATTCTTGGGTGTTTCTCAAATAACAACAGGAAACACAGAAATCTGTAAAATAAAACCAGGTCTTACCAGCATTCATTAAAGAATGAGAGAAAAAAAAATTGGAAGGCATAGCCTTTTATCATTTATCCTCCAAATCTGGTATGTGATAGGTGTTCAAGAAATGTTCAAATGATTGCTATAAATGCTCAAAGCTCAAATATCCAAATAATAATTGGCTTAACAGAAGAAAAATATTCTTATCACAGAGAATCTTTATATTTGACTATTTAAAATATGACCTTTGTTCACTTCATTATGCTTGGAATGTGTGTACCAAGGTAGTGACTCAGCTATGCTGAAGCTGTCTCTGCTCTGTTATTTTTATGGAGATTGTACACTGGTAATTAGCATGTATTATCAAGAAAAGATAATGAGGAATGATGGTTGGTGTTGACATGTTATTCTAGAAGCTGTAGTGATGCATAGGCCCCTGAAAGAATTATTTTGGAAAAAAGAAAAAAAGGAATAAATTATCCTTTAATATTAACGTATTTTTCTGGTAATAGAGGCATCAAGAAAAATACCCACAGATACTGCTTTTGAGAAAGAAATTGGTAAAGTCTTCTGGAAAGAAATATAGTGCTAATATTCATTATTTAAGTGCTTTAAAAATGGACCTAACTTTTGATCCAGCTATTATTTCACATCCAATAATTTATTCTAAGTAAATAATCAGAAAACAAGACAGACGATTTTGCAAAAAGGTGTCTGAGAGAATTATTTATGACGGTGAAAAACTGGAAATTAAATATACAGCAAAAAGAAATGACAAGACTTGGTATCTCTGTCAAATTGAACCCTAATAAACCATTAAAATGTTTTTAAAGAATATTTAGTCACAAAATAATTACTCACGTTAATGTTAAATGAAAGAGAGCCAAAGAAGTATGCCTAAATTTTGACATTTTTTTAACATCTTTATGGGAGTATAATTGCTTTACAATGGTGTGTTAGTTTCTACTTTATAACAAAGTGGAACAGCTATACATATACATATGTTCCCATATCTCTTCCCTCTTGTGTCTCCCGCCCTCCCACCCTCCCTATCCCACCCCTCCTGGCAGTCACAAAGCACGGAGCTGATCTCCCTGTGCTATGTGGCTGCTTCCCACTAGCTATCTATTTTATGTTTGGTAGTGTATATATGTCCATGCCACTCTCTCACTTTGTCACAGCTTATCCTTCCCCCTCCCCATATCCTCAAGTCCATGCTCTAGTAGGTCTGCGTCTTTATTCCCGTCTTGCCCCTAGGTTCTTCATAACCTTTTTTTTTTTTTTCCTTAGGTTCCATATATATGTGTTAGCATACGGTATTGTTTTTCTCTTTCTGACTTACTTCACTCTGTATGACAGACTCTAGGTCCATCCACCTCACTACAAATAACTCAATTTCGTTTCTTTTTATGGCTGAGTAATATTCCATTGTATACACGTGCCACATCTTCTTTATCCATTCATCCAATGATGGACACTTAGGTTGTTTCCATGTCCTGGCTATTGTAAGTAGAGCTGCAATGAACATTTTGGTGCATGACTCTGAATTATGGTTTTCTCAGGGTATATGCCCAGTAGTGGGATTGCTTGGTCGTATGGTAGTTCTATTTTTAGTTTTTTAAGGAACCTCCGTACTGTTCTCCATAGTGACTGTATCAATTTACATTCCCACCAACAGTGCAAGAGTGTTCCCTTTTCTCCACACCCTCTCCAGCATTTATTGTTTGTAGATTTTTTGATGATGGCCATTCTGACTGGTGTGAGATGGTATCTCATTGTAGTTTTGATTTGCATTTCTCTAATGATTAATGATGTTGAGCATCCTTTCATGTGTTTGTTGGCAATCTGTATATCTTCTTTGGAGAAATGTCTATTTAGGTCTTCTGCCCATTTTTGGATTGGGTTGTTTGTTTTTTTGTTATTGAGCTGCATGAGCTGCTTGTAAATTTTGGAGATTAATCCTTTGTCAGTTGCTTCATTTGCAAATCTTTTCTCCCATTCTGAGGGTTGTCTTTTCGTCTTGTTTATGGTTTCCTTTGCTGTGCAAAAGCTTTGAAGTTTCATTAGGTCCCATTTGTTTATTTTTGTTTTTATTTCTATTTCTCTAGGAGGTGGGTCAAAAAGGATCTTGCTGTGATTTATGTCATAGAGTGTTCTGCCTATGTTTTCCTCTAAGAGTTTGATAGTTCCTGACCTTACATTTAGGACTTTAATCCATTTTGAGTTTATTTTTGTGTATGGTGTTAGGGAGTGTTCTAATTTCATTCTTTTATATGTAGCTGTCCAGTTTTCCCAGCACCACTTATTGAAGAGGCTGTCTTTTCTCCACTGTATATTCTTGCCTCCTTTATCAAAGATAAGGTGACCATATGTGCGTGGGACATTGTTTATATAAGTAAATAATAAAATTATATTTTGTTCTCTACACAAGTGTATTCTCCAAACTGTCTTGAGTGAGTACACTTAACTACAGTTAGAATGTTGGGAAAACACAGTGTTTATTAATATTTTTAAAGTCTGTGGTAGAATAGACTAGACTAGAGGTTAGAAAGCCTGAGTCCCAAGTGGATCTGCCACTGTAGTTATTCATCTTTGTCACTGTAAGCCAACTCTTTAACACTTAGGGTCTCAAGTTACCCTTTTGTTTAAAAAGTGGCTTAGATTTAACAGGTCTAGAATTTAAACACCTTCAGGAGTCCCTCAGTTAATATAAAGACATGAAAAAGGTCAACTTCATACATTCATTCAAGAAAGAATTATTGAGTGCCTACTAGATGTCAGGCATGGTACAGGGCACTGGAATTACTGTGGTGGGAGAAACACATGTGGCCAGCTGCTTGTATCGCAACGAATTCAATCTTAATACCTTCCTAGAGGTGGGGGAGTAAGGTGGGCCACAATAGAGTGTCCAGATCAGTATTTTTACATGCATTATCTCATTTATTTCTCTCAATATCTGTATGAGATACCTATTATTTTCTACATTTCCCCATTTTATTGGTTAAAAAAGAAGACAGTGATGTTGAATTACTTGCCCAATTTCATAAAGGTATTAAGTAATGGAAAAATATTAAGTAATGGAAACCTTGCAATACTAAGCAATTTGATAACCTAGTAATATCAAGCAATTGCCTCAGTGAATTGAACTGAAATGAATTCAATTCAATCTTTCTATCAGTTTCTAAATAAGATAGAGACAAATAAAAGGTTGTACTAGATTACCATCCGTTCCTTTTCAGTTCATAAACCTTATGATTCTATTCTCAATCTAAATTAGTTCCTTAGATCATATACCGGTGACATCTCTTCTTCATATATTAAAAGTCTATTGTCCTATTATCAGCAAGATTCAGGTGTAATTTAGTTTTGTTTTCATGTACCTTTGAGGATGCAGTGGGGAAATAAAGTGATCAAGCTGAGGCTCTTTGATATTCTCATTTGGATTCTACCTTTTATTTTGCTTTAAGAAGTCGCTTCCTCAACATGTTATCAGCTCTGCAGACTATCTTAAAAGTATGCTGAAAATTGTCACCTCAAACATTAATGCATTCGGTGTTTCTTCACAACAGAGAGCTACTGTTGCTGAGTTAAATTAAAAGAAAAAGTGCAAAACAGTTTACAGAAACCTAAAATCCAAAGCTAAATGATAGACATGCATTAGATAATGCTCTTTTATGAATACATTGAGAAAATTAGACAATTCTAGTTTAGAACCAAAGTATACCTTATCTTTGAAAGAAATATATTGGAGTAAAATTCTGAAAAGTGAACAGCATAAAAACCTAGGTCAAATGTAACATCATCCAAGAACCTTCTTTAAGTCTGCTACTGAAAACTAATTGCTCTGTTCATGGTACTCCCAAAGGATATTATCTGAATCCTTAAGAAGGCCTATCAGTCTGTCTTGAACTTGTTAACTGTCTTTACCAATAAGTACTGAACTGTTAAGGGCAGTGGTCAATTCACTGAAATCTCTGTATACCCAGATCATGATGCTCTGTGCATTGTAGACCTTCCATATATATTTCTAAATACGCAAATGACTAATTTAAATAAAATTACATTTTTTCTATGTGGAATAGGACTTTCCTTCTATTCAAACATGACTTAAAGCAAACCATTTACCTCTGAACTTCAATTTGCTTATTGGTAGAAGGGGATATACATCTGTTTTGCCTACAACATAAAGTGTTAGATATCAAAGAATATAATAAATCTAAGAGCCCTTTAGGTTAGCTGTGAAAGCACCTAATTCTTAGGTGTCAACAGGAAGGGCCAAGACTAGTCATTCATTTTATTCCCCTCTCTTAATGCTTTTGCCATTTTTCTAGTCTCCAGTACCTGAACCTGAGTCATCCTTGACTCTCACTCTTTCTCACTCTACTCCATTGCCAAGATCTGTCTTCTAGGTTCCTACACTATATCTTAGCTTAACTGTATTGCTTTATGCAAAGATTATCCAATTCAGTCATTTTATTACAAACATTTTCTAAGCACCTACTATAGGCCAGACACGGTGTTGTGGGTACTCTGGTGAACACAATGACCTCCGTCTTCGATCCCATGGAGGTTATACTCTAGTAAGATCCAAATAAATGGGCAATGATACACAATAATTCGTTTTTCACTAAAGAATAATGACACCTAACTCATCCTGGGGTAGGAAGTTTTCCCCAAAAGGTGACATCAGTATCACTACAACTACCACACCACAAGCCATTGTCATCATCATCACCATCATCATCTTAACATGTAATAGATTGCTACTGTGCATCAGCTGTCCTTAGTGCTTTTCATGTATTATCTCATTTATTCTCACAACAACCTTATGAGAGAGGTACTATTATTTTTACTTTACACATGAGGATATTTAAACAACAACAAACCTTGACTAAGGTTTCTTAACTAATCTGACATTTAAATCCAGAGCCCGTGACCTTAAGCCAAAATACTGCTTAAATTATTCTGATACCAGAGGAATGAACAGGGGTAAGAACGAGAAGAACTCAGTTAATTTTTCAAGAAGCAAGAATAACATGTACAAAGGTCTGGAGATGAAAGGGAAGGGTATATTAAGATAACTGAAGAAAGTTCAATGTGTACAGATCCTGGAGGGGATGGAGGCGGGGATAAGATAATGAAGTTAGAGAGGGTGTCAGGAGCCAAATTATGTAGGGACTTATAATTGTAATTAAGGTGTTTAGATTTTATTTTAAAAGCCAACTATTGCAATAGCTGTTCAACAGGCATTGATTTCATTCAACTCATTTATGTGAAACAACTTTCATTGGGGTGATGTTCTAAGTGCTGGAGATACAGCAAGGAACAAGATAAGCAAGGTCCTTAATCTCAGCAAAATAATTTAAAAAATAAACCAGAAGGTAAGATACATTGCTAAATACTATCAATATAATGGACTGAAAACAGAATAATGTGATAGGAAATGACGAGGTCAACACTGGATGATATGGAAAGGTGTCTCAGAGGACAATGACTTTCATCTTTGCCCTTATATTCATTCTGGCTTATACTCAAACCTGTAGCTAAAACAAGGTTTTTAATAATCTCTTCTTAACCACTTATCAAAATACTTTAAATTTTTATTTATAAATTACACATCCATTTAAGAAACATAGATGGATTTAAAGTGAAAGTGAAATTACTTTTTATTTCTACTCTAAAGTGATAACCATTATTAGCTATTTGGTATACATCCTTCTTGATAATTATTTCCATATGAAGTTTCTGCTTTCACATAAATGAGATCAGAGTTACTATTTGATATCTGTTTGGTTTGTTTTTTAGCATATGATGAACATCATTCCAAGTTAGTACAGAACTAATTCATCCTTTTGGAAAAGCACGATTACAAGCATATTGTCCAAAGTTTATGCCATAATTTATTTAAGATACCCCAATTAATGGACATTTCAGTTGCTACTAATGTTATAATGTTAGATAACATACTACTGTTGATGTCATGTACAATATATTAAGTATTGCTCAGTTGTGACCTGAGGATAGATATATTAGTAAAAGTAGGACGGCCAAGTATAAAAGTATGCATGTATTAAATATTGGTGCATTCTACCATATTGTTTTCCAGCAAATTTATGCCAATTTCCAGTCTCATAATTATGCACAATTTACATCTGTGATGACAGTACCTATTTTTTACTTGTTAGTGGCTAGTACTAACCACTATTAATCTTTTAAAATCTTTGTTAATCTGATAGGTGAAAATGATCTTGCATTGCTTTAATCTTCATTCCTTCGTTATTAGTGATATTGAGCATCAAGTTCTGCTTCTCTTCATGAGAACTCTCTCATCACTCCAATCATAAATTCTCTAAAAATTCTTCAGTGCTGTTCCTGTTCTCTCCTTAAAATATTGATTATTTTCTATTTGTCTTAATTTTCCTACTACATTGTTGGCTATCCAAAGCCACCTTTCACATAGTACCTGGAAGACAGCAGCTGCTCAAATACCTCTAAAAGAAATAATTAATTCCACCAAAAAATTAATTCTATTTATTCCACATCCAAGACTCCACTTTAAAGAAATAATTAAAAATATGATGTTTCTATAATCAAGTAAAACAGTTGCATAGGTACAAGGGAAGGGGAATGGGGATGAAAAGGAAAATGACTTCTACGTTCTTGCCGTGGAAACAAGGAAATAAAAAGGGAAGGGGAAAGTCGTAGGAAAAAATTGATGGTTTAAGTTCTCCCTTTTGCCTGTGTAGCTTCTATCCCTGACCCCCACCTTCTGCCCCAAGATCTATTCAAACCCCTCCCTGCCAGAAGCCCTTCCCTAAAGCCTCACTAGTACCAGTCTCCACTTTCTCTGGATTCTATTTTATTTACTGCAAATGTCACATTAGAAAGCATTTAATTTGTCTCTAAATTATTTCTACTTTTTATCCTTTCTTTATATCCAGGACCCAAGGGCATCAAGGGTAGGACATTTAGACTTTTAGTTCTCCAATCACCTAAAACAGTAAGACACTGTGGGTGCACAGCAAATATCTTCAGAATAGCTTCTTTCACCCAGACAGTGAGTAATCAAAATGTCTCATTATGAACGGGACTAGAATTTATTAAGCCATGACTATAGTCTAGCTGATTAACAATAATGATTTTATATGTCATGCCAACCTCACAAACCTCACAAACAAATCATGCTCTCCATTTGAGAGTCAGCAGCAGGTATACAGATAGAATTCAGCTCAGTAAGCCTCCAAAGCTCCTTTCTTCCACCCTGTCCCCTTGAGAGAGGCAAATAAAAGTCTCAACTTCTTGATGCATAACCTCGCTGAACTAAATAGGCTATAGCAATGCACTCAGAAGGAAAGGTGTGAGTAAGATTATTTGATGATAAAAGAAGAGAGGCCATTTCTTCAGGAAGGTGATGCCAGTGGACTTTTAAAATCCCTCACTCTGGCACTGTCTCTATTAAAGAAAGAATCTGGTTAGGATTTCTAAGATACTGAATTCAAGTTTTTTCTTTAAAATGATCCCTCTAAGGAAATAATGCCTAGAGTGGGAAATACATGGACTCTAGAGCCAGACAGATCTAAGGTCAAATTCTGGGCTCTACTTCTTCCTAGCTCTGGACCTATCAGGTTATTCTAACCTGAGTTTATTAATAAGCATCAGTTCCCACATCTGCTGAAAGACACAATCACCCCACAGGGTTGATTCAAGGTTTAAGATAACCGTATCTCTAACATGGGTCCTGGTCTATGATAAGCTGTCTCCAAGTGTTAGTGGACTTCCTCTCACACATCCTTTCTCCACTGGGAAGAGAATAGTTCTTCACTGCAGACTTTTCATGTGACTCAAAGCGCTGAGCTCTCTGAACACCTTTTTTTTTTCCCCCAGTCAGCAGGTATAAGGAGAGGGCCCTCTGTCAGATAATGATTCGTGTGATTATGTCAAGTTAGGCTTGGGAAAAATCAACCTCTTACCTCAAACTGAAGACAGTTCCTCAGAAGCATTTCTCTAGAGACTGATCAACAGGAGACTGTGCTGTCTTTAAAGGCAGGACCAGGATCAAATTCTTGTTTGCACTCAGAGTCTAGCACAGAGCCCAGCACCAGCCAGGGAGCAATATTAGGGATTCAGTTTAACGCATTCAAAGCAAAATTCCTTCTTGGAGAATTTACAGTATGAAAGACCAAAATAAATAAAATAATCATACCTGATCCTGTCTGTTTGTTCATTTGTTTTCACCCACAGTAGCAGTCCCTAGAGATACAGACATGACCAAGGGCAGAAGCAAGCTTTACCACATCTGCTAACAGTCCTGAAAAGGCATTCTTCACACACTTATCTGCCAAAGCAGTGACTCATGAAATTGAGAACGTGCTAAGATTTGGTGAGAAACGCTTCATATAAAATTAACATAAGCAAAAGGTTACTCGAGGGAACAGTGCACTACTTTTTTAGGTGACCCAGTTATGGCTAAATTTGGAAAGTTGGCAAGGCTGATTCTTCCCTTTAAAACAGATCTCACAGAAACATAAGATACTATGCAGCCTCGGGGCCCAGATCTTTGCTGGGCCATCAATAGTGGGAAAGGCCTTTGAAAAAGCCAGACGTCGTGGATGTGTCTGGTCACCTCACCTTGCTATTGAGATCACCGTTTACTAGAGTGTGGTTTGTGAGAGAGGAATCAGAAGGGAAGAACTAAAAACTACAACCTATTTAACAACACTCAAATAGTGGTAAGTATATGCCAAGCACTATGTAAAGTATAGTACAAATGTTTATTCCCATAACAACCTTATAAGATGCTGACTATTATTGTCTCCATTTTATGGATGAAGAACTCAGAAATAGAGAGTTTAAGTATCTTGCCACAAGGCAATGAAGCTAGTAAGTGGCAGATCCTGGATGCAAACAGAGGTAGTTTGGTTCCAAAAATCTGTGCTCTTGATCCTTACACTGCCTTTTAATGTGATGTAATGTTACTACATATAGTAAGACGACATCTATTGTTTGGTTTCTGGCAGAAACTGACAATTGTTTCTGAGAGGCAATGCAGTGGAGGTTCAGAATGCTGACTCCAGAGAAGACTGCTTGGCTTGAATCCTGAATTATATGCCCATAAACCAAGTATTCTGGGCAACGTAGTTAATCTCTCTGTGCCTCAGTTTCCTCATCTGTATATTGGGTATAATAATAGACCCTATGTCATTCAGTTTGGAGGATTAAATAAGTTAACACCTATAAAGCACTCAGAACAGTATTTGGCACATAGTAACGATCAAGGATTAACTATTATCGTCTATCAAAAAAAAAAAGAGA
This sequence comes from Pseudorca crassidens, assembly GCF_039906515.1. Taxonomy (NCBI): domain Eukaryota; kingdom Metazoa; phylum Chordata; class Mammalia; order Artiodactyla; family Delphinidae; genus Pseudorca; species Pseudorca crassidens. The sequence goes on from NC_090304.1 coordinate 62,524,198, forward strand.
TACTCTCTTGCTTCTGTGTTACAAAAGAAACACCATAATTCTCATTGATTTTTGTGAGAAGACACGTATAGATGGAAGAATATGATCTTTGGTAATGTGATAGACTCTGGTTAAAGTCTCACCTCCAACTCAGCCCCAAAACTTGGGAGAGTCACTTAATCACCCTGAGCCTTAGTTTCTTCATCTGTAGAATGGGTTAACACACACCTGACACAGTTGAGGTGAAAATTAAGTGAGATAATGTGTATAAAACTATGGAAACCGAAACCTGGCCAATACGCAAATAAAATTACCAGAGTCCCTGCCTTCCCTTTATATGTATGACGGGCTATACTACTGGAGGACACTGAGTGATTTTACCAGACTCCAGCATTCTTACCAACCTGAAACGTGTCATGACTGGCAGCATTTAATTGACAGGCCCAAAGACACCTAAGGGCTTAAGGATATTTTTTAACTTATTTATGAGAATAAAATTTGGAGACTATCAAAATGTCCAGTAATAGGAGGCAGGGTAGTTAAATGCATCAACTATATGTTATTTTATGCACTCCTTTAAAATTATGACATTTGCCTTATATCCCAACAATTACACCTTTATAAATTTATTTTATGTCACTAAATCTTATATGCTAATATATATGATTTATCATGTCGTAATTGTAAAGGGAAAAAGCTGGAGTGACCGATTATTTATCAGCAGTGACCCATTATTTACCCATTATTTATCAGACCCATTACTTAACAGTATTTATGTATTTTAAATACATAAGGGTTTAGATACAATGAGATGTGCAGATAGATAATACTAAAAGGAAAAATTTTAAACTATGCCACCTCTGAATATTTCAGTAATGTTTGTTTTCTTCCTTATGCTTTTGTGATTTCCAACTTTTCTATAATACACATATTAAAAGTCATAATTGATAATAATAATTATCCTATAATGAGCATCTATTACCTTTGTAATCAGAAAACAAATGCTTTACAGAATATTTTAGTAGTATTTTTTTACCCCTGATACTTCTTACAAGTCCTTCATAGGAAGCACACATTAAAAAACCAAAACCCAAAAACCAAAACCTTTTACCAATGTGGTCATCATCATAAGTTCATGACAGGTCCCAGATAGTGACCCAAACCAGAACTAACCTGGGGGAAAAGTCAGGTGGTTTGTTAGGCTCTGAACTAAAAGACATGAAATCTACTCCACTATTGATGAAGAAGGGAAGGGAGGAAGAGGTCAGCTGGTGGTGGGCGGCCTGAGCCACAGGGTCAGTGGCAAACTCTTTTCTGGCCTGGTCCCAGGCCTGATGACAATGCCCTTGCCATCCTTACTCTAACTTCCCTAATCTTGCCAATCTTGCCTTTATAGTGTCAGCCTGCCAATCTCTTCTGAATAGGGCAGCCTAGGCCAAGGGCAGCAGCTTGAGTATATAGCCCTGGTCAGTCACTACCACACCAGCATCAGAGTCATAGACATACCCACAGAGTACTGTCAGACCTCCTCTCCCTCTAGTATCTTCTACATGCTGTTTATTCTGCCTAAAACATCCTCCTCCCTCTCTCTCTAGGTTTCTCTGCCTGACTCTTCCTTTTCCAGTTACCAGCCGAGGTGTCACTTCTTCTAGAAAGTCTATCCTAATGCTTTAGGCTGGGATACATGTATCTGCTAGATGTTCTCCAATGGCTTATGCCTCGGGTTGGGCCAATCACTCCCTATTCTAATTTATTATTTACTTACTGGTTTCTCAAAAATTACTATAAGCTTTTGAAGCCAGAAATTATGTATTATTCATAGCTTTTTCCTCAGTATGAATCCAATGTTTGGTAAATAGTTCAAGCTCAGCAATTTTTTTTTGTATGAACAAATGAATGGTCAATGTTGAAGTAAAAGGTCCTTGCAGCACCTTTATACATTCCCTATAGAGAAAACACCACTGACTAACAAGGAAAGTAAGCACCTAGAAGTGACTGGATGAGATCAGAGTAGTTGACTATTGAACAGAATGGTTGGTAGTATATACAGATCAATAGGGATAGTTGATGAGGCCCCTGAAATACTGAGGGGGTCAGATGCTTAGAGAAACTCAAAATTCCATCACAACTGGTCTCCTGACTGAGACTCCTCGTTTTACAACTCTAATTGTAACCTGTGTGCCCTTATGCTTCTATTTTTATCAGTGGCCCGAGGGGTGGTACCTGGAAACCAGTGATAACAATCATTAAAAAACAAAGTAGCTAGTGAATCTACTGTACACATAACTCCCTCATGAGAACACATACACGAATGAGGAGTGAACTACGAAGATTTTTATGTGCCATTCTCACCCAATGAAAGATGATTTCGCCATTAGTTGATTCTAAGAGAAAGCAAATAATGTATAATAGCTTTATGCCAAAGATTTTCATTGCAATTTTGTTTTTAACAGCAAAATCCTGGAAGCCATCTGAACATAAATGAGTGGGGATAGTCTCACTATTATACTGTGATTTCCCCCAAGATATATAATTTTTATTTTTACAGTTTTTTTAAAGTATGAACGGACTTATAATAAACTACACATATTTATTATTTTTATTTATTTATTTGTTTTTTGGCGGTATGCGGGCCTCTCACTGTTGTGGCCTCTCCCGTTGCAGAGCACAGGCTCCGGACGCGCAGGCTCAGCGGCCATGGCTCACGGGCCCAGCTGCTCCGCGGCATGCGGGATCCTCCTGGACCAGGGCATGAACCCGTGTCCCCTGCATCGGCAGGTGGACTCTCAACCACTGTGCCACCAGGGAAGCCCCTAAACTACACATATTTAAAGTATACAATTTTATAACTTTTGAGCTACATAAATTCCTGTGAAACTATCAGCTCGGTTAAGATACTGAACATATCCATCACTCCAAAAAGTTTCCTGGTGCACCTTTGTAATCTTTCCCTTCCACCTCTTCTTATTCCTAAGCAACCACTTTTCTGCTTTCTTTCACTGAAGACTGATTTGAGTTGTCTAGAATTTCCTATCAATGGGATTGCCTAGTAAGCACTCTTATTTGTCTGATTCTTTCATTTAGCATACAGTACTTATTTTGAGATTTACGCACATTACTGCATGTATCAATAGTTTATTCCTTTCTGTTGCTGAGTGGTATAACATTGTACGGATATGTCATAATGTCTTTATTCATTTTCCTGTTGATGGATATTTGGGTATCTGCACAATTTTGCTATTAAAAATAAAGCTGCTATAAACATTAGAGTACAAGTCTTTATGGACTTATATAACATATGGCTTCACTTCTCTTCAGTAAATACGTAGGAGTGGAATGACTGAGTTGCTTAGTAGATGATGTCTGTGAAAGTGTGTATAATGTAATACTAAGTGAAAAGGCAGGATTTAAACATAGCCATATGAAAAATGACAAGAAAATTTAGTGTAATGACAAAATACACTAAAACTTAGAGTGGCTTTTTAATTTGTGTGGTGGGACTATAGGTAATATATTTTCTTTTCTCATTTGTAAAAGTTTTGTAATATTTTCATACTGTTTAAAATATTTTTAAACAAAGGGGAGGAGTAGTGATATTTGTTAAACACCCACTATATGTGGGAATATATATATATAGAGAGATAGATCTATATCCGTATCTACACTACTTTGTCTTTACAGTGACTTCATGAGATAATTATATCGGCTCAGTTTCACAGATGAATCAACCGAGGCATAGAAAGATTAAGTTATTTGCCTAATACTCCATAGCTGGTAAGTGGCAGGACTGTGATTTGAGCCCAAAACTATCTGGCTACAAAGTCTTGTCCTTTCAAATCCTTAATCATGTATACCAGATCATATATCTTTATAAAACGGAGGACACAGATGGAACATTATGAATTCCTGAATGCAAGTACAAGGTGATGAAGATTCTGTTGAACAAGTTTGCACTGCAGTGTTCTGTGGGGCAGCCAGGCTGAATAGGAGCAGTGCGACACGCTGGGGACTGGCTTGATCTAATTTGAATTCCTCCAAGCAATACTATCAGGACAACTGATCTCTCTTGAGGTACCAAGACTTCACACAATGTTCAGGGTAACCAAATCAGGAAGGAAATATTGGTATTTTATATCTGATATATACTATTAGGCAGCTTACAAACACCAGATAGCAGTTCATCAAAGTCAGGCTAGGAAAAGACTCTCTGTGATCTAAGTCATCAAAGAGAAGCTCAGTTCTTGGCAAGTAACCTCTAAAATTTCATACTAGGCTAATGATGTTAGCCAGCTCCCTTCAGAGGGGAGAGTTCTGGCTCTGCCATTCACCAGCTATTTGGCTTGGGCAAGGTATTGGATTCACTCTGAGATTCGACTTCTTCAACTGTAAAGTGAGGAAAAGGGTACCTATGAAAAGAATTGGTTTTGAGAGTTGAGAAAAGGCATGTTAACAGTCAGCATGATGCCCTGCAGAAAGTAAGTGAATTAACAACTGCTCTTATTGCTTCTGCAATTGTTTTTGATGCTTTTCGTCAATGCCATAGACTCAATGCCTAAATGCCAAGATAAAATGATGAGCTGAGAAGAGTACAGAATAAAAGCTTTTAATCCTTCTCTGGAATTCTTCAAGATTTTTTAGAACCTGCTATTCTAAGCTTTCCTACCTCCGGTCATTTAAATCAATGGTGGAAATCCCTTGCCCAAGAACAGCTAAAATGGTCAGATTTAGAGCACTCGCAGCAAGAATACATTCTCAGGTTGAAGTGACATCATATGGTCACCAAGTGGGAGGCAGACATTTATCTTTCCTGAGCCTCCCCATTCACAGCTGTAAATTAGGCCCTCGCCTGCCTATGCATCTCATGTTATTTCTGTGATGGAATGAGAGGCATGAACACTTTTGATCAACTGTGAAGAACTATGAATATGTAACAGTGGTTTCAGATAAAGTGAGGTAGGGTAAATAGCGTTATATATTATTCATTCATGTATTAATTTTTTCAATAAATATGTGTTGAGTGCCTATTATATGCCTGAAACTCTGCCAGATGCTAGAAAAACAGACAACAAATGGGCACTCAGTCCAGCTAAGAGAAGCAGATTTATAAAAAGGTAAGTGCTATCTTTTGATAGAGAACTATAGAGACTGCGGAGACCACAGGAAAAATGTTCTTTGGGGAAAAGCAAGGAAAGTCAGCAGATGCTTTAAAAAAGCAGGTAATGTTTTGAGCTGACACTGAACATAAGCAAGCAGTAGAAACAGTGTGAGTAAAGACGGAAGGTGTGGAAGCCTGACAGACACACTCGTGGGGGGTAAAAAGGAATAAAGGGTGAAAGAAAAAATAAATTAGATTAAAATTAAGGCTGGCGAGGCAAGGAGGAGCTAGATCATGAGATGCCTGTAGACAAATGTTACAGTGTTTGAATTTTAACTCATAACAATGTAGAAAAATTGGTTTTATATAATAGAGAAAGCAGGTTAAATTTGCATTTAGAATAATCTCGTGTCAGTAAACTGTCGTCAGGGAGACCATTTAGCTTGGAGTCAGACAAGTGCTAACTAATAATTTTTTTCTTTCCTTATCTCTAAAATACCTTCCTGTCTACTTAACAAGTTTAATCATCTTGAGAGTATGTGAGTGGAAGTTTTATAAGATGAAGAACACCACATAATGCAAGATGTATAATGATCACTGTTATTCTGTCTTGTGATTTTCACCTTCTGGACAATCAGTTCAGCTACAGGGGTTAAATCAATTGTGCTATAATCTACATTTGCTGTTTTACAGGACTTTCAAAGAGTCATATGGGCCCTGCCATGATTCTTAATTTTTCATGAGTTAATCCAATAAGAAGAAAATAAACATAACTGATTGAACTCTTAAGTGAAAGCCACACTTAATTACTCAACCAAGCACTCGAGCAAGCACCCAACTCATAAGGATGATACAGTTCAATGGAATATTTCCCCATTGATTTGTTCTGTCACTTCTAATTGCTCTGAGTGAGAGTTACATAACATGGAAGGTGTTAGGTGTCATGATTGTAATTCTGGGGTGGAGAGACCAATGAAAAATAAGTGTAGCTTTAGTTTCCTTAGATGAGTTCAATAGCTCTGTACCTAACACAGGCACCTTACACATAGTAGACTCTCAATAAATGCAGATTGAAAGCAAATGGAGTCATCAGAACCGTCGAACACCCACTAACTACTGCTCTTGGTCACCTTAAGTGTTAGTTCAAAAAGTATGGAAATGTTCACTATCTAGCACTATCATTAGAAGAAAAATGAAATTACATTTGTGAAGGTACTTAGTAAATCTTAAATAACTACATAAGTTTAAGACATTAGAGTTTTTATTATTGTTAGCTTCACTTTGAAGTTGATGGGGGATATTTTCCCTTTTTTTGCAGATGAGTAAATGAAAGCACAAAGGAGTTAAAGAACTTTTACAAAGAAATGTAGCTAGAAAGGTGAGTCAGATCTCATTGCCCAGTTCTAAGTATCCCTCCTTCCTTCCCTTTCTTTTATATTTTCATTCATTCAACAACTACAACGATATTATTAGGATAAAAATATAATTCCACACCCAAAGTGGGCACTTTCAAAAACCAAAGTGAATACTGTTAATCATTACCCTGGGAAAACCAGAGATGAAAGCCAGGACTTTTTTGGGTAACGTAGCTGCCACAGATGGAATATTTACATTCCTCCAAAATTCATATGTTGAAACTGAATCCCCAATGTAATGGTATTTGGAGGTGAGGATTTGGGGAGGTGATTAGGTCATGAGGGTGGAGCCCTTATGAATAGGTTTAGTGCCTTTATAAAAGAACCCTCAAAGAGATCCCCTGCCCCTTCTGCCATGTGAGGACACAATAAAAAGACTGCTATCTATAAAAGAGGAAGCAGACTCTCACCAGGCAGTGAATCTGTTGGTGCCTTGACGTTGGACTTTCCAGACTCCAGAACTGTGAGAAATAAATTTCTTTTGTTTATAAGCCACCCAGTCTATGATATTCTGTAATAGCTGTCAGAACTAAGAGATTAGCGTATTTGATCACCCTAAATATTACGTACTGGAAATAGAGGAATAAACAAGAAACAGCCTTTTCTCTCAGAGCTTAATGGAAAAAATAGAAAAAATAAGCAATGAAAGTAATGTAGTGCTATAAAAGCTAAAATAGGGGCTTCCCTGGTGGCACAGTGGTTGAGAGTCTGCCTGCCGATGCAGGGGACGCGGGTCCGTGCCCCGGTCCGGGAAGATCCCACATGCAGCGGAGCAGCTGGGCCCGTGAGCCATGGCCGCTGAGCCTGCGCGTCCGGAGCCTGTGCTCCGCAACGGGAGAGGCCACAGCAGTGAGAGGCCCGCGTACCGCAAAAAAAAAAAAAAAAAAAAAAAAAAAAGTGTGAAAAGCTAAAATAAAGGTTATGGGAATTTGGAAGAGGGACACTTCAACTAGTCTTTGGGTTTAGAAAACACTTTAAAAAGGATGTGATCTGTGCACTGAAACTCAAAAGCTGAAGTATCCTGATAGATAAATAGTAAAAAGCCCCTGAAGTAGCAGAAAGAGTCTTTAAAAAGTGTGTCATATTCAGGAAATTATGAAGATGTTGCTATAGAAGAGTACAGGTTCATATGGGTAAGTAAAAGGAAAGAAGATAGGAGAGGTGGGGAGAGAGATGATCTTGGGGCCTTAATGCTTTTGCTAAAGAGACTGTACTTAAACCTGAAGGTTACTGGAGGATTTTAAGCAGGAAATCAATGCGATCAAAATCTGCATTAAAATGTTCCCACTTCCATCAGTATTGTACACAAGGCACTCACTCTAGTGGGCCTCCTGCTGCAATGCATTTGTGTCTAATAAATTCTAACCATCACACGTTAAATGAATCACAGACACACAAGAATGTGAGAATAATCAGCAAGACCAAAACAAATAACAAAGCATCAAGTAAAATCCTGTCAACCAAAACCAGAAAAGTGGGCTGTAGGAAAATGAAAGCCAGGGATGCCTGAGGAAAAATAATGTTTTCAGGTCTGAGATCACAGAACATGGAAATCTAAAATTAAAAGAACCCTCAAAAGAAACCAAAGTACTCCCAATTCCAAAGAATTCTTTGGCTCTACTGAAAAGCAAAGTCTAATCCTTTCTGGAAGAAAATACCCCCCAGTTTTGACCCTCAGAATTCCCATTATTTAAGTTCAGCAAAAATATAAAGTCACAATTAAGGAGACACATGAAACAGACCACCATGAGAAACAAGAACAGATTTAGACTTACAAGGACTTCAGATATTAAGATTATCAGATACATAACTTAAAATGACTATGTGAAAAGTTTAAAGAAACACAAGAAGATATTGTAGAACATTCACAAATCCACTATCCAAGAGGGAGATTATAAGCTGATCACATTGACTTATTGATAGGGTAAATACGGAAACATTTAGCAAAGGTATAGAATATTTGAAAAACATAACTAGCAAACTTGACCTACTGAATATAGTTAGAAACCTACATCCAACAATTAGAAAACACATTTTTCCAGGTAAAGAGAGAACACTGGCAAATTGTTGGCCACATTTTAGGCTAAACTAAATTTAAAAGAATATTTATTTATTTATACAATTTTTCCTGGACATTATTTTATCAAATTAGAAATCAATAACAGAAAGGAAAAAAATCCCAATATTTTTGAAAATTAAAGGAAAAAGAAAACTTCTAAATAACTCTTGGCTCAAAGAAATCATAAATAAATTTTTATAAAAAGTTTTATTTGAATGTTAATAAAAATCCTGCATATCAAATGTGATGGGATGCCAATGTACCTAAAATATTTTGAGGAAAATGTATTTAATGCTAATATGAAAGAAAAGGGCTGATTCGGTGAGCTAATCATCCATCTTAGGCATTCACAAAGATAAGAACAGAGTAAACCTAAAATAAGGCAGAAGAAAAATGATAATAATAAGAGCAGAATTATGAAATTAAAGCAAAAATAGAAAAAGAGGAAGAAATAAAAAAGGAAAGGAGGAAGGAAGGGAGAAAGAAAAGGAAAACATCTTACACCAGGGATACAAAGTTGGTTGAACTCTTATAACTCAGTCAATGTAATTAGTCACTTGAACAGGGTAAGGGAGAAAAATTATATGCTCCTTTCAATAGATAAGGGGTGGGGGAGAGATACTATCAGTAACAATAAAGGAACCTGATGAAAAATCTTACAAAAGTTTTTCAAAGTTAATGATATTTTTTTAATGTAAGATATTTATGGAGAAAATTATAACACTTTATTGAAAGACACAAAAGATCCAAATAAATGCAAAATAATCCAAATTTATAGAAGGAAGACTCAATATCAGACAAAGATCAATCTTCCTAAATTGACTTAGAGGTTCAGGCAATTCCAGTGGTAACCTCAAAAAAGATTTCTGTGGGACTTTCCAAGTTCATTCTAAAATTCACATGAAAGAGTAAAACCTAAACAAAGCCAAGACACTCCTGAAGCAAAACAAGGTAGAAGAATTTGATCTATTAGACATCACGATTAATTATAAAGAATCTTAATTAAGATAATGTGGATTTTGCACAGGGATACACAAATTGACCAATGAAACAGAATAGATAACACAGAAAGAGGCCCACATAGTATAGAAATATAATATAGGTCAGAGTGAGTAGTGCAGATAACTAGAGGGAAAAGGAAGGAAGACTATTTAATAAATAGCGCTTTGACAGCTATTTATTTATCTGTGAAAAAGAATACACAAGAATCAAAACCAGATTGATGAAATACTTAAGTATATAAAAGACAAAAGTTATAGCTTGATAACCTTATGATCTTGGGGTAGGAAGATGTTTTTAAAACAAGATAGAGAAAGTGCCAACTATAAAGAAAGAATTGATATATCGGACTACATTAAAATCAAGAGCTTAATCTACAAAGTGGGAGAAGCTATCCACAACACTTATATCAATAGTGAATCAGTACAAGGTATCAAATACTCCTATAAATCAATAAGACAAAAGGCAATGTAATAAAATATAGGCAAACAGCATTGAACGGTCATTTCCCAGAAACAGAAACATGAATGTTAAATAAACATATTAAAAGATCCTCAATACTACTCTTCATCCAGAAAACACAAAGTAAAGCAAAATGCTCAATGACATTTCACACCTGCTAAATGGGAAATAAGTACACAAGAAATTTGGAAGAGCACTAAAAGCAGGGGCTGCTGGCTGATTCACTGCCCAGTTGGTCAGTTCCTACTAATAAGCATTTGCAATTAGCTGGACAAAAGTGAAAGTCAGTCTAAGTGGGCAGCTGCAGACCTTACACTCACCAGTACGGGTGGTAACTGTATCCTAGGAACAGTGAAGGAGTGACAGTGCGTGCATGTGGGATAATTGGGAGGGGAAGGGGGTGTCTGCTTAGAAAACTGCCAAGCCAAAAGCTATCAACATATAGTGGTAGAAAACAATCCTAATTACCTACCAGGAAGCATGAGGAGCCTATAACATAGGAAGTTGCTTGTTGAAATTTTGCATTAATAGAACGATTTTTTAAAGCTGTTATTAGACTCTTAAAAGTCCAACAGTAAGTGAAAAGGTAGGGACCCCTCTTTCCCCTGTTATACATCAGAGGGCATTGTTTGATATAATTTACTACTTACTGGTTTATCTTCAGAGAATGGGCTGCTTTGTATTTAGGGACTTTGCTACAAAAGCAACCTTTGGAAAAGCCAGCATGATTGAGGGCAGAGAAGTGCCTTCCTTTGTGTCAGAGAAAAACACTGGTATTTTGAAGGTAACTTTATTCTGAATGACTTTTTTCTTGTCTAACAACTTTGATAGATAATTTGGTATAATTTTCAGTCTGTCACCAGAAATAGTTTTTCTTGACAGGACTGTGTGATTGAACAGCATGCTCCGACAACAGCACTGGCTCACTGATATTAGGTATCGTAAGTGGGATCGGTCTGATCACAAGGGTTCTTGAATATGGAACCCAAAAGCTATCAGATTCCTTCATAAGAATCTGATCCCACAATGGATTGAAAACTTTAAACATCAGTACTGATTACAGAGTAAAACCTAACTTTTGCATACATTGATTCTGGCCAGTGAAGGTAGCAACATGTTCGCTGCTTCAAGGAGGGAGACAGGAATTCTAACTGCTGGGGGTGGAGGCGGGGAGCATATACCAGGGAAGATGACTATTTAGCTTTCAACTGAAGGATGAGAGCATTCTACGTGTGTTGGAATTGGTGTTACAGGCAGAGGAGATAGCATAAGAAAGATATCAGACTGGGTCATCGAATGAGGAACGGACAATTTACTACGGCAATAGCGTACAATTAATTAAAAGGTCAAAATGGCACACCAAGGCCTGAACTTGGAAAGATTTGAATGTCATGCTCTAGCTCTATTTTGCAGGAAATGGAGGATATCAGCCACTATGATACTTCCTCAAAAGCTCTTTCAAATCAGTGTTGGCCACGGTGGTCTATCAGAGGAGTCTGAGCGATAAAACAATCTCTGATGGTCAATCACTGTACTATCTCTTATATCCACTTCCTCCTTTCTACTCCTACAGCCTCTAACCAAGTTCAGGCTCTTATTAACTCCAGCCTTCTAACTCACTCTGTATTTTTGTTTCTCTGATTTTCAGAGCATCCTATCAACTACAGACAGAACATTCTCCAAAACACAGCTCTTTGGTTATGTTACTCTTTTGCCTGCTGTTGAATGGCTTCCTACTGATGACTAGACATATCCCAACTAACTTAATCCTAAGCTTTCCTATTTACCTGTATTTACTTATGCCGTTCCCTTCACCATGTGGAGAAGAATCACTGTGACGACCCTATCCCTTTGCAAGAGAAGGAATTGGAATGCTTTCTTATCTCCCCAACATAAGCTCTTCCTCTCCATATCCAAATCCTATCATTAAAGCTCAGTTTAAGGAAAAATCTTTCCATGAAATCTTCCCTGATCTTTCCAGATACATATAATAAAAACAACTAGTGTTTGTATAGTACTTGCAAGTTAACATAGCATTTTATAATTTATGTAGCACTTAAATCTGTGAGAGTATGGCAAAGATAGAGTAGGAATATTATTACATTTTGACAGATGAGGAAATAGAAAATCAGAGTTTTAGTGACTTAGTGTTAATCATGGAACTTTGGACTCCAAATATCACGTTCTAAACCCCATACGTAATTCTCATCCAGAAAATCCTTAGGAATTTTCCCTACATACATTGTTCTGATGATTATTATCTTGATTATCTGTTTTTAACGCAATGCATACACATAGTATTTAATAAACAAATGTCCTGCTAATATACCTATTTCAAATGATTAGACTAATCTGAAATAAATTCTGGCTTTTTCCCAACCATCACAGTATACTGAGTGCTTGCACACAGTAGACACTTAAGGAGTATTAGTTGAGATGCTTACTAGAATGGTGAAGTCTGATAGATAACCTTTGAAAAATGTGACTATGACCAGATATTCACATGTGCAGTTCTTCTACTTGGGTCAAAGATTTGGGAAAGAGATCAGGAGACAACATCGAGGTTCTAAGAACTGTACTGCTTTTGAAAGAGCTTGGGAAAGTTTGGTGTGCATATAGTCTTGTTATTTATACTGTGCCTATGTCTATACCACCGAGGTGATAGAAATTCTATTAGGACATTCTTATTATTACTACTACCACCATCCCTACCACCACTATATCTACAAGTAGTTCTAAAATGGGATGATAACAGCATCGTACTTCAAAGGGCTATTTCCATAATTAAAATAATGGATATAAAGCTTTAACACACTGCCTCCAACTTAGCAAACACAGAACAATCGATTGCTATTCTTTTATTTCTATTATTTTTATTATCACTATTAGAACAACTATCAGAATGTGACCACTGTAGCTATCACTCCTACCATGAGTTGCCATGTATTGAACACGTATTGCTCAGACATTGTATGAGATCTATCATATCCATTATTGTTATTCCTCACAATAATCCCACAAGGTTCTCATTGCCATTCCCATTTAACAGAGACAGAAAGTAAGGACTCAAGATCTGCTTATCAAGATCCTCCCTGTGGCATCCTGGGGGTATGCAAAATCGTAAGCATTTCCAAGGACCGTCATAGTTCAAATAGTACATGTACTCCCCTCTGACTCACACCACTGCCCCATCTTAAGAATATCATAATAAAATCCTCAAGCAATGTAGTTTCCCCCCCCCAGAAGGGATCCATGTTTCATCCAAGTCAAAAGCCCTTAACAATTTTGAGAATTATAAATCTAAAGTTTAATATCACCCCCACACCCCCAAAGCCACTACATGTCGCCAAGACACCACTCCACACAAATCACTCTTTACCAGAGTCTACTTTATTCATTCCTGGCAACTGCACTAGAAACAGGAAGCAGCAACTGGGCTGAATTACAAAACTGTCTGCTCCAATTTTTCTGTACAAGCTGTTTCTGTATTACTTATGCCTACTTCCCATCAAGACTGGGCTAATTATGTAGTTTCCCTACTCAAGGTTACTCTGTAAGTGTCACCTAGAAGTCAAATCAAGCCTGGGGTTTCTTCTCAGAACATCTGCTCATAACTTCCAGGTACTCTGAGAATACAATCTTATAATCCACAAAATAGATCTTCCAGCTGAAAGCCAGACCCCATTTCTTTTGGAAGGAAATTATAAAAGTACTAAAACTTCAGACAGAAACACATTTGGCCTAGATTACCTTCACTTAAGGCTCAAATGGCAGACATTTGCCTAAAAATATCAGTACATAGACAATTTGAAGTCTGAGATGATCCAAAGTTTTGACTATTTTTCTTAATTCATTAAACCCTGTGTTTTTCCCATGATGGGCCAGACCATAGCTTAACATGTGGAAGAAAATCATGCAATTTGGAAAGGCTACATACTGATTTAGATTATAAGAGAATAATCACAGCTGCGTTACCGCAAAATCTACTAATCATATCAATATATTCTCTTTTCCCTTCCATTTTAAATGTGAAATTTAGTAAAAGCCTTAGGGCAGGGATAAAGAATTAGATGTCAAACAAAGAATATACTCTACTTTGTCTTCATTACCATCATCCGTTTTATAATAATTACAATGGTAAGTGCTATTGCTTATTGGGGATGAATTATTTTGGGACTAGTTTGGGTGATTTAGATGCATTAATTTTAGGACTATGAATATAGAAGGCAGGTGTGTTGCCCCCATATTAAATATTGTCCCTCTTTCAACTATACCAGGAGGTCTTAAAAGAACACATGTATAATTCATCACTGTTTCCAAATTTACATGGTGGGGAGTAGCAGGCAGATTATTTTCTGTGGGGCGCCCTTCTCTGTGGCACCGCTGGCAACAAAGTCCTGGGCAGGATTTCTCTTCACTTCGAAATACCACACTTCAGGACCTTGAAGACTGGGGTGGGAGAGAAGCCGTGGGCAGCCCGCGCAGCAGTGGGAAGGTCCACTCTATCTGGAATCCTCCTCCACACCATTGATTCATCCAGCAAATGTGCACTTTTGGAAGCATGTGGGACCTGGGGCGGAAAGCTGGTGGAGTCAGTCCCTGCCCACGAGTCAGAGGTCTGAAGGCAGCAGAGCTTTGTGACAGGTAAGGCTGAAAAAAATCGTTTGGCCTGAACTGAGAGCAAAAGGAAGGAAAAAAACATCACATCCTTATAAACCCTAAAACTTGAAAAAGATGCTGCTTAGAAAACCAGCAACAAGCTGCAGGGTGTGGAAATAGGAGGCCAGCACTACACTGGCAGGAAAGGAGCTATGGGAGGGGGGCAGCTACCAGGGCAGTAAGCCCAAGCTAGTACTACCCAAGGTTTTCCAAGCAGTGTTCTAGAAGCGCTCTCTCCTCCACATTTGTTATATTTATGCTCTCACTCTCTTTGGAGGCCAAATGAGTCATCAACTACACAGTTAACATATCCAGAACACAGTACATCAAGCAATCTAACATTGGCAACTTCGGAAGCATTTGCTTTAAACACAGGGCTATGCACAGTCGTTTATTCAACAGTCTCATTTGTTATTCATTTATTTTGTTTCATGTATCATTTACCAGTAGTACGTTAAATATAAAGCTTCTCGAACCTACAAAATACAGGGGAAAAAAGCTAATTTTCAACTCCATTTCTCTGAACTTCTACAGAATTTACATTTACTAGAAAAATTAAATTATCAACTGGTTGTGTAAGTTCGCATTATTCATTATTATAAATGAGCACGTTTTGCAGCACTCTCCCCAAAGCATGGTAGTAGAAATTTCAGTAAAGGTTTGCACCTCAAAGTAGAAATGTAGGCTGTAGAGAAAGACAGACCTAAGTTTGAATTGTGCCTCTAGTTATACATTAGCTATGGCACCATGGTAAATTACTTGACTTCCCAAAGCTTCAAATGCCTATTCTGAAAAATGGCGAGATATATGTGTGTATATACATATATACATATAGATGCGTATATATATGAAAAACCTCATGAGACTATTGTGAATATTAATTAGCAAAATATATGTAAAGCTCCTAACACAGGGCCTGGCCTACAGTAAGAACTCAATATCCCTCTTTCTCTCTCCCTCTCTCCTTTAGAATCAATAATTCAACATTGCCAAGGATTACTCTCTGATTATCCCAAGGTCTTCATTTACTGAGTGCCTATATGTCAAGCACTACATTACATGCTGGCTATGCAAAGAAAATATTATATAATCTCTGCCCTTGAGGGATTTCGACTATACCCTTCTTAACAAAATTGACCTGTGAACAAATTGTTGATTTAAAAGTCTTTCAATATAGAAGTTAATTAACTTGGCTGTATTCCAGTTTGTCCTGAAATATCTCTTGCTCCATCTTCTACCATTCTTGGCTCTATCATGCACTCTTATTGTACAAACTGTGTAGATTTCCTTGAATTTTATGAGTACTTGCTCATCTTCCTGACTTTGCATATGCTACATCTTTTGCTTAGAATGTTTCTCCCCTCCAGGTTCACCTGGGGAAGTCTTCCTGGATATACTTCAAGTCTTTCTCAGGAGCTTTCTCCAAACTCTTGGGCAATTTGAAGAGCTCTACCTCCCTGCTTTTGTGGTTACCTGTATAAGTTTCTGTCTCAGAAGTCACTTGATTGGTGGTGGGAGAGGAGGACGTCAGTATGCTTGTCAGTCTCCTCTATAAAATAAAGACCTACTTGATGGCAAGGATTTTTTTATGATTTATCTTTGTGTTTCTATACTCAGCAGTGTGTCTGGTGAATAGATTGTGATCGATAATTATTAAATGAAGAGTTGAATTTAATAATGAATGGCCTGGTTGTGGTCCAGAAAAGGGAACCGGTGACTGGGGTTCGCCAGCAAACGAAGCAGGTTTTCTCAGCCCATTTGTCTGGAACAGCCCTCCTGGCTTTCTGCACAAGGCCAGGTTTCTCTGACAAGAACATTTGGTTTCCAAATTACATACTGCACAGCATGAATCCTTCCTTTCCTGCAACTGCCTGTTAATTATAGTGTCACCTTTCCTCTGTCTTTTCCTGAATCTCCTAATTCCTGAGACACAGGATATTCTGACCTTTAAAAGCAAGTCCCTCTGCCCCAACCCTTTTGTAAAAACTATTTAAAAAACCAGAGGAGTCTGACTAGAGTTCAAAGGTACTATAATATTATTAAAAAATTATTTCAGAGTAAAAAAATACTCCCCTTTGTTCCTTATTCACATGGGATAGTAAAAACCGGCCTGCTTTGGGGAGCAGCTGTGAGAATGCTAGGAGCTGTCACTGGGGAGAAGAAGCATCTTCAAGCTCTTAAAGCCGACAGCTCCTAGAAGCCAACTGAGAGATTCAACAGCTGACTTCATTTGATCACACTGGCAGAAGTGCCTGGGAAAAGTTTCTGTTCTTCGTGCAAAAAATTTTGAAGATTTCAAATTCTTTCTCGGGTTTTAAAATTTTGCAAGTGTTCTGACAACCCTTTTGTCATTCTCTATTTTTTATGGAGAGATACTGGGCCTGTCTTATTCACTGGTGTCCCTGGTACCTAACAGAACTTGACAAAGTAGGTGCTCACAAAAATAAAAAAAAGAAAGAAAAAAAGGCATGTGGAAAGAAGGAGGGAAGGGCATGGTTGAGAAAGAGAAAGGAAAAGGAGGAAAAACAGAGAGAGAGAGAAAGTTACAGGGAGAGCTGCTGAGGGGGAGACAGGGAGAGGTGGAAGAAAAACGGAGGGAGACAAAGAGGAAGAGTAAAGGGAGATCAAGTTCCTCACACCTTTTCCCCATAACCTTACAAGACACAGAGTCTTAAAAATAAAACAAAACAAGTTCAAACCACTTACAGTTACTGTGAGGACAAAGTTCCCTCTCAGACCATTGCTGTCTCCTGGGGCAACTGGAGTCATATAGAAAGTGACACATTCAAGGTGTCTTGTCCTATCTGAGAAGGCTATCAGCCTCAGGGAATGAGTGATAACCCTCAACCCTTTCCCTTACTGACCCATCAAGACATCCTTAGTGCCACGCCATGACCATATAGCCATGGTATATGCTCACATCATCTATTCAGCCTCGGCAGACCCAGGACTATCCTTACAGTCCACAGAGCAGGGGCAAGGACTGTAAGAACCAGAGTCTGAGTAAATAATTCGAAGTAGCAGCAGGTTCCTTTAAAAACTGTTTGGAAGAGTTTCTTCACTGCCTTTCTAAGCCCAGAGATTAGGTTTCAGATAGCTCTTGCTGTTACTATGATTTTCAGTCTAATTTTCAATCCAGGTACATTTTACTTTGGAATTTGCAGTGCTTTTAACTGCATGGCTTTTATTTTTATAACAATTTTTAAACTATAATAAAGTGCATTTGTTATATGACAAAAGCAATGACTTTATTATAGAAACTTCACAAAAAAAGAGAATTAAAAAAAATAAATCCAAAATCTTGTCTTTGAAAGATAGTCACTAATACTATATTAGTCTTTCTTATATACCCTGAGACATATATTGATTGTCTTGAGAATAAGATGATGTACATAGTTTCTAACCTGCTATTTTTAACTGAATGATATACTATGAAAATTTTCTTTCATTAAAGATTCACCTCAATATAACTCTGCTGGCTTAACTCTCCATGTTCTAGCAATTTCTGGGTCAGGAGGAAGGGAGTGAAGAAAGCTCTGGGTCTCCAGCGGTTGGCTTCACTGTCTGTTCTCTTCAACACCTGCACTCACTGTTCCTTCTTTTCTTGATATAGGGTGACAGCCAGTCACAAGTGCTACCTTATCATTTGTTTGATTTGTCTGTTGGATTTAGGAAATATGGAGCCAATCCTGTGAACTCAGTCTGGGTGTTTCTCAAATGCTTTCCTCTCACAAAAACATGTTTTGTTTCTCCTGTGAGTTATCTTCATGGAGTATCAAGGCTACCAAAAGTAACTGCAGGTTGCATACTGCAAATAATCCACTAAGTTGTGTGTGTTCATTGTAGGGTAGGGACTCTCTATCTTTTTCATTCTTATTTGTCTCAGGCCAAAACCAGCAACTGGCCTATAAAAGATATTCAATTCATCAATAAATGCCTGTTGAATGAATGAAACTGAAGTGAATGAACGTAAAAAGGCAGTTAAGGAGACGGGACATAAAATAATAACATTTTCTGACCTAGTTACGGTAGTTTTGGGAAGAATGAAATATACTATAGAGAAAACAATGTAGGATTTAGTCAGAGATCCACTTTAATATGTACCATAGCAATACAACTTTACTGATCCTCCTTTCTTGTCTGTGAAAGAGTCACAGTAACTAAGTGTCCTCACAGATTTGTTACAGTGATCAAATGAGGCGATAGCTTAGTATATGAGAGAAACTGAGAACTTCAAGGTATCCCAGGGCCTCAGGAGACCATAACCAATTGCAAGCTTGAAGTTTATGTTACAATAGGACGTGCTTCATTACCAACCGCCCTGCTCCCAGTCGCAACACGTACACATAAAAAGACAGCAATTATAATTTAAAAAAATAACTTCACTGAAAAGAAAGTTTTTAAATGGGTGCCAGGAAGATGAGGTATCAGCTGGTACTATTTCAGGCAGCATGAAATAGTAAAAAGAAGACGGATTGGGAGATTGACCTGGGCACACGGTTTGGTTCTGTCACTTCTTTGCTGTATAATTTTAGACAAGTTGCTTTTCTGACACACTTTTTCCTTTGATAAAATTCTTTTTAACAACTTATGCTCCTTAGTATTATTATGACAATTAAATTAAAGAAGGGGTAATTGATAACTAATAAGAACGTGCTATATAAAAAAAAATAAAATAAAATTCAAATATTAAAAAAAAAAAGAAGAGGTAACTGCCCTGGCATACTAGGTGTTCAACAGATATTATTTCACTTACCCTTCCTTGATGTCATACCCCAGTCCCTATCTGAACCAGTGACAGGAGTATATAATTCATACTCAACAATTTTGCCTAAAGCCTTGCCCACTATCAGACTTGAATGCCAACTTGCCAAACAGAAGTTTGCTGTTGAAATATTTATACCAGACTTCAAATACAGGAACTCGGAGTTCAGTCTATCAAAAGCTTAGCACTTGTCATCGAGAACAGCAGAGACTCAGGAAATCCTACCAACATCCATATCAAAGTCTTTTTCAAGACATTCCACAGAGGTAGCTCTAACTCTCTCAAATAATATCTTTAAAATTACAGGTTATTTTATCATGTTTGAAGGAAAAAAATATTAGAAATACGAGCCTCAACGGACTCTTCTGGTTTTGAAGTCAACTGACCTAGAAAAAAAGAGTTCTCCCTTTCAGAGTAAGGTGAAGCTCTCTGAAAAGGAAGACATACCCTGGAATATGTTTTACAAATGTTGCTAAGAGGAACGTTTACAATAATAAGGCCTGAAGTCAGATTTCAATCTGAAGTGCTCCAGCTTCCGGTGGGAATGTAAATTGGTGCAGCCACTATGGAAAACAGCATGGAGGTTACTCAATAAACTAAAAATAGAGTTGCCATATGATCCAACAATCCCACTTCTGGGCATATGTTCAGACAAAACTACTAACATTCAAAACGATACACACACCCCTAAATTAATAGCAGCACTGTTCACAATAGCCAAGACATGGAAACAACTTAAATGTCCATTGACAGATGAGTGGATAAAGAAGATGTGGTACGTATGTACAATGGAATACTACTCAGCCATAAAAAAGAATGAAATAATGCTATTTGCAGCAACATGGATGGACCTAGAGATTATCATACTAAGTGAAATAAGTCAGACAAAGACAAATACCGTATGATATCACTTATTTGTGGAATCTAAAATATGACACATGAATTTATCTACAAAACAGACTCACAGACATAGAGATCAGACTTGTGGCTGCCAAGGGGCTGGGAGGTGGAAAGATGGATTAGGAGTTTGGGATTAGCAGATACAAACCATTATATATAGAATGGATAAACAGCAAGATCCTACTGTATAGCTCAGGGAACTATATTCAATATCCTATGATAAACCATCATAGAAAAGAATATGAACAAGAAGGCATATATATATATGTGTGTGTGTATATACATATATATATATATATATATGTAACCGAATCACTTTGCTGTACAGTAGAAATTAACACATTGTAAATCAACTCTATTTGAATAAAACAAACTTTTTAAAATGTTAATGAAGTGCTCCACTTCTACTAAGTGAAGCATGTCTAGCAGTGAGGACAGATCATCCAAGCAAATTTTCAGATCATTCTTCTAACCCAGTTAAGCCATCCTTGAAGGTAAATGTTGAAATTATTTAATAACTCAAGCTTTAGGCTTTGTGGCTTGGGCTTTTCCTTTAACCTTTTTAGATGCCACTAGAAATCTGGCCATATTTTAAAGTTTCTTCTAGCTCAGAAAAGACAACACTCCCAAATTTTCACTTCTTTCAGTTTTATTTCAGGTGATTCCTATCTGGATAATAAAAATCTATCTTGATTTACAAATAAAACAACAGAATAAATGTACACTTTGTTCAAAAACCAGCAACTATGAAATATTTTTTAGCAATTCCACAGCTCCACCCTTGGGCAAGCTCCTAAGCCTTAAATGGGACTCTACTCTTGAGGTGGAAAGACGGTCTGGCTGTGCAGAATTCAAATAATGTTTATGATGCACATACATGAACAGTGCATCCACTTAGAGAAAGTCTGGGACTACTTAACAGTAATCATTCTGAACTCCTTCCAATCAATTCTCCATACTGCAGCTTGAATAATTTTTCTAAAATGTATAATTGACTGAATTACTCCCCTGTTTGAAATCCTTCAGTAGCTCATCTTTGTTTTTAGAATAAAATTCAGAGTTCTCAGCATATTATACAAAGCTCTTCTTGATCTGGTCCCAACAACATCTGCAATGCTTCCTCTTTTCCTGGATCACTTATTTTAGCCACACTTAACTACTGGCCATTACCATGACTCTGCTGTGTGCCTTTTTCCATCTTTCTCCCTCTCTCCGGGATATTCTTCCTCTTCCCACCATCCCAACTCACAGCTACACATTTTTCTTTTTTTAGTCTAAGTATCTCCTATTCATCTATTAAGATACAGCTCATTCATTACTTCAGACAATACTCCTGTCCACCTTTTCTTCCTCTCTCCCCAGATACCAATAGGGGGGCCTGTCCTCTAGTCGCCTACAACATTGCGTAAAAGTTTATCATAGCATTTTTTTCACCCTATATTGTAATTATCTGTTAAGAAATAAGTTCCTTAAAGGTAGGTTCTGTATCTTATTCTTCATTATATATTTACATAGAAACTGTTACTTAGTAGATGCTCATTACGTTTTCATTGTTACTGTTGAATGATGGATGGATGGATGTTTGGTTCTGGATCAGGCTTATTTACTAGAAACATACAACTTTAGGGCCACCTTTAGTACACAGGAGCTGAGTAAATCATACACACACTGGCCTTGTATCAACTGTTGTGGTCCCAGTGGATCTGGATCAAGTGGGATAACAAAAGCAACTCTAAAAAGGAAAGCAAGTCACCTTAGAGCAGTGTGCTGCCTCACCACAGAAACTGAAGTAGTGTAGTGGGGAGGCCCAGCTCACTGGCACATTTAGCCATATTCTCTTAAAGAAACGTAGATAGAAAGATAGATAGATAGATAAAACAAAAAAGCTCTGCACAACTGCCCTATTTGCACTTAAGGCATTTTTTGCAGCTTAATCATTAAAACACCTATGAAGAGTGTGTCAGGAGATCTGAATTCAGAAACCTGGGTTTGAGACTTAGCTTTGCTTCTAGTCAACTGCGTGGCCCTGGATGAGCCACTTCCTCTCCCTGGTTCTCTCTTCCTCTCGGATGATCTCTGACATCCTTTTTGGTTTAAAAATTTCCTCTCTTTTGATACCGTTTGCTGGGAGAGCACCTGACACACAGAAAGTATTAAAAATATGTGTCAAATGAATAAATGAATGAATGGCGATCTCCTTCCCTGGCTGCTTTTTGAGTTTTGCAGAGTGAGCTACAAGCTAAGGTTATGTCTCACCAGCATTAAGAGTTTTAGCAGAACCCACTCTTTTCTCAATCCGCTTACACAGGCCCTTTAATGAAACAGCATCAGAGTAGAAAATGGAGAAATGCTGAAAAACCTCAAAACCAACAAGGACATGAAAAGGTGATAGATGAAGATTACAGGAGCCATCCAGAGGCTCACAGGAGGGTCATAACAATTCAAGGAACCACTGGAGGGGAAGATGGGAATGGGGACCTCTGCACAGAGCGAGAAGCTGATCCTTTGAAGAAAACAAAGCTTTAGTTTTCTTAATAAGTTCTTCAGAGAAAATAAATACAAAAAAACTTTTCTCTGGCTCTTCCCAGGAAGCAGAAATTGAAGACACAGATCAGCATATTCAGTCTCAAAACCCACAGCCTGGATGTAGCCTGTATGAAAAGGACTATCGGGCAGCTGCTTGCAGAAAGCCCAATGCTAATCTCTCTCATGAGGGCTGCACAGCGAGCCCTTCTCTGTTCTACACCCACCCTCCTCTGGGGTCAACAGTGATACACTTTGCCACATCTGACCTTTAACCTGAAAACCCCACATCCACTGTGGTCTTAATTTCTTGCCTAGCAAATGCTTAAAGAGGAATGTGAAGAATGTACAAGCATTCATGGAAAGCTGAAGCATTTAGAACTTTGAGCACCTTGCTCACAATCAATACCGAATACATATTTGTTAGTTACACAGATGATTTGAATTATAAATATACAAGGACAGACTATTTCTCTTCTTTCTCTCCAACTATACACTTCTCTCATTATTTTGTATAGAACCTTAACTTGATAGTTAAAAACAAAGATAAAGGCACTTACTATATTCCAGGCATTAAAGTAAGTCTTCACCCACATTATTTCACTTAATTCCTTTATGAACTCCATCATCTCCCTCATTTTACAGATGAGGAAACTGAAGCTGAGAGGGGGTAAGTAACTCCCCCTAAGATGGGACTACAGGCATGGGAAGAACTATGCTGGCATTTGCTGAACAACTAAGTGAGTTGCCTGTGTCAATGTATGTGTGTGAAAATCAAAGATTCAGATACAACTTTTGAGCCTTTAGGGAAAGTAGCCCAGAAATAATTACAACCACAAGGATTAGCAAAATTGTACTCCAAATGATATCCAAGACATGCATGGACACATGCATGGGTTCCTAATCTCAAGGGGTGCCCACTTGAAGGGACAAATTAACAGAAGTATAGTAAGTGCTCAAACAGAGAGAGCTCCAGTGGGCTTTGAAGGTCAAAGGACAGGCCACAAGGGGAGTCAGAGAAGGCCACCTGGAGAAGGTTTCAAAGAGTCTCCCCTACAAGCATTACAAAGGAGGTTATAAAGAGTTCCCCAAATCCCCAGGCTATGTGATAATTCTTTCCTTGGAACCCAGTATGTGGTTTATAGCTCTATCCCAATATGGTTCATATTGAACTGAATGACTGTTTAATTACCTGGCTCTGATGCTAGACAGTGAGCAACTTAAGAGCAGTGGCTATGACACTGACTAATGAATTTTCAGTATCTCCCATAGGGTCTAACACAGAGAAGGGGCTTGATAAATGCCCACAGGAACTGAGCTGAATTCACATGGATCTCTGAAAGTGCAGGTGCTTAAACAGCATGAGAAACTAAAACCCGACACTGCAGGGGCAGGGGTAAGGCCAGCTGCTTGGGATCTAAGGGAGACAACACTCAGAAAAAGATGATTTCATCTCTTCTTGTTGAAGGAAATTTGGGTTCAAAGGAAAGAAATGCCGAAGGAAAAAGTGCGAGACACTACTCTCCAGACACCTCACCTCTCTCTGTGGCCAGTGATTCTACTCTGGTTTAGATCTGAGGTCCATGGCCCAAGATGACTTTAGTGTGAAACTTCTGGTTTATAATGCAGGCTCTTCAGAGCATGGACAGGAAGAGGTACAAATTTTATTCTTATCGTATTTCCTAGAAAAACTCCAAATTTTTGTGAGGTTTAGAAAAAGTTAAAAATTTAAGACATGTCCATATGAAGCTCCTTTAGCCTCTGGTAATGACATCAATGCCTTTCTTAACTACACTGTGTTCTACCTAGTTTCTCAATCTTATGTTTGCCTTAGAGGACTAGAATGGAAATCTCTTTGCCTGGTTGGATGATTTCATCTTTAATAGCTTTAACCTCCACTTTCATTTTGATTCAGTATTAGATGTGCTTGTTCAATCCATCGTCTTGAAATCCTGCCAGATTACGAATAAGCAATTTCAACAAGAGTAATAAAAATGAACAGAACATCAGTTGTGACCTTTGTTTAACCTCCTACATAGTCCAGGTATGTCCTTGGCCCCAGCTGAAAAGTGAAAAAGAAATATACATAGATAATTTTACTTTCACTAAAATTCAGTGGTTAATAGCACCACTGAAAGGATGGGAAGAAGAAATGAAATCAGTATTTTGAGTGTATCTACTACGTGCCAGGCACTATCCCACAGCAACGTGACAAAATAAGCATCATTCTCATTTTTGCAAGGGAAGAAGTTCAGACTCAAAGAAGTTAAGATGAGCGATCACTTAAGGTAAAAAAACAACAAAATGATGGCACATATACCCCTTTGTCTATCTGGCTCCAATGTCTATACTTTACCCATTACAAAATTTAGCTTAAATTAAATCATAGAACTATAGTATGAACTAGAAGGGACAGAGGAAATCAAAAATTCTAGAGACTTCATAATTTATCACAAGATAGAACTTCTATTATCTTGAGAAATAATTTGTTTTCATATTTGAGAAATAATTTGTTTTCATATTTGTGCATGTACACGTGTGTGTGTGTGTTCAGCAACTTAAGAGTTTCTAATCAGCGTGTCATCAGCTTTCTACTAATGGAATTCCAAGATAAAACATGATGCCTTCATTAGCTTGGCTGGATGTTATCACCAGCATATTTATATTGAAATATTGATGATAACTCAAGGACCTCCATTACTACACAGGCATATCCAACCTGAGGACCACTGATGAAATCTGAAACTACCCAGTGTGATCTTAGATGGCATCTGCATGAATACAGTCAGCTTTAGGTTTTAGCTCTCTTTGAGCTTTTAATTTAGTTATTCTATCAAGCATGTTATGAGTCCTTTCTTATTCCTTTGAGCTTCCTCCTTTAATAAACCAATATTGTAATGACTGTATCCCAGACCCTAGCGTTTGGAAAAAGTTGCTCATTTTGACACTTTATTCTGATATTAGAGTAAATCTAAGAAAGAATATCAGTTTTGGAAATTGTTCAACTAGCCATAACTTTTTGCTTCATTGATTTTTTTTGGGCTGAACATATTTTTTCATGTTTTGAAAATGACAATATGATTGTGGCATATTCCAAATATCTGTTTCTGGCTAAAAAGTGACCTTTTGATTATGTTTATTTTGTAAAACCAAGGAATCATTAAGCCTTCTATAAATAAAGTATAAACAAATAACAGCTGTTGTTAACTTTCAATATTGACAATTTTAATATTTACTATAAAGGTTCACTTGACCCCAAGGTTTTAAACTGTATGTGGAAGCATTTGACAAATTATTTCCAAGGTAACATGAAGTCATGGGGCTCACTACTAACACTCAAACCCCATGCTCCTGGACTTGTAGGCTAATGTCTGTCGGCTACTCGAGGCTGCCGGTGGGCCTTTGGTTGCTCAATGCCAGTGTTCTTCCCCAGAACCAGAGCTTTCTGAGCTCTTTCATCTGGATACATTCACTCCCTTCCTGGAATCAGTGTAACTCTCTCTCCCAGGGAGCTCACTACACGTTCTCCTTGGGTTTCTCCTTCCCTCCAGCCTGACATCCCACATCACCTCTCATTCTATTAGTTTCCTGAAGATAAGCCTATGAGCTCTTTTAATTCTAAGAGTTTCACTGTATAGCACAGGGAACTATACTCAATATCTTGTAATAACCTATAAGGGAAAAGAATCTAAAAAAGAAAAAGAATCCAAAAATGAAAAAGAATATATATATATATATATAAAATAATATATATATATCTGAATCACTTTGCTGCACACCTAAAACTCACACAACATTGTAAATCAATTATAATTCAATAAAAAATAAAATTTGAAAAAGTTTACAAATTTCAAAAAAAATTCCAAGACTTTTACTTGTGATCACTCTTCTCTGTGGGAAAACAGGTAGGGGAACCAAGATAACAAACAGGTTGAACTGGCAGAGCTGTATGAGGTCTTAAGGGCTCCCTGAATTTGAACACCAGTTTCTGCCTCTCAGCTGCCCATTCTTCAGCAAATTATTGAGCTTCTCTGTGCCTCAACTTCACCATATGTAAAATGAAGATAATGATAATACCTTTTTTAAAGAGTTATATTGAAGATGAAATAAGTTAATTCACACAAGTATTTAGAATAGTGCCTAACCCGTAGTGAGCACTCAATAACTGCTAGCTTGTATTAGCTACTATTGATTCCTCTCTGAGATGCTCTTCTCAGCTGCTCTTTACTTTGATCTTCTGAATCCATCCTTAAACCTGTTCAAAGCCTAATGATGAAGCAAACTGCAAGTGCTCCAAACTGCAAGGGAGCCAGCAAGTCTCAAGTGCTCCGGAGTTGGTGTACCCTGCACATTAGCCTCACCTTGACTTATCCCTCCTGGGTGCTTTTTCAGTGAGGCAGCATATTTTAAAAGGTTCTAGAGTCAGATTGCCTGGTTGGAAACTCCATTCTACTTCTTCTTACCTGGATGACCTCGGGCAAGGGATTAATCTTGCTATTCATAATGAAAGTACCAAACTCATAGGGTTATTATGAGGATTAAATTAGTTCAGTATTCATAAAATTCTTAGAGCATTACTTGCAAATAACAAATTCTAAGTGAGTTGGTTAAATAAATACCAACCCCAATTAGGTGAAGTAGAAATGCCATTTTTTGTCAAAGAATGAAATTGTGGGGTAGGGGTGTTAAGAAGGATTGATTCCTTTTCAGGTTGTTATAAGAACTTGAACTGTAAAGATTTACTCCTAATTTACTACTAAACTTTCTTCAATGAATTTCAAATTAACAGTAGTCATATTCACTCAATCAGTTAATGTGGCAAAGTCCTGAAAAATAATTCTTATAGTAAATTAAACCCAACTCCTGTAACTTTGTATATATAAAACTTTTCCTACTTAAATTGCATGGGAATATATTTATACCAATATATATATAGGGTATAAACCAAGTCAAAATAAATATGTTTCAATATAATGAGAACTTTTGTAAGATGATAGAAAGATATGCACTTTAAGTGAATTTCTGCAATCATTCAGAGATTTTAAAAATTTCATTCTGAGTACCTACTATGTACCAAAGAGTGTGTTAAGTTCTGGGTGAACAATGGGAGAACAATAGAGAATACCTGCCTTTCTGTTGCTTACCATCAAGAGGGTAGGCCAATAGGGTTAAACAATAATAGGGTCCACCAGCATTAAAGCAGGAGAGAGGCCACACACCTGCTTGCTGTGCCACCTGCAAACCACGACTGGCCCTCACTGTACAGTCACTGGCCCCCACTCTACAGGAAGTCTTGCTGGAATGAGGGAGAGGGAGAGACTTGGTGCTTTTCTTTTTCAAACACAATGTACACTGAACTACTGGTAAATGTGTGCAACTTTGTAATAGACCTGAGAAATGATACGAAGAAAAGTAAAGACACAGTCTTTTCATTTTCTATCAAAAAACCCAGAGAGTACTTGCAGATTGATTTAGCTATTTAAAAAGAATCCAAAGAAATGACTTTCATGAAGAAGAAGAGTATTTTAAATAATGCTACAGCAATTGTTTCTCTCCAGGAAGACTGTCTAAGCTAGTAGTTAAAGAGAGTAAAATATCCTGCATTCTAAACTTAATTCCACTCTCTTCAAGCTCTGGCCACAGTTAAATTGATTCCTTTTCCATCACCATGTATACATCTATTAAACACATTTGAAGGTAGATTCTCTGGGTATCTCTGGGTACACAGCTGGCACTTCTGAGGCTCTGTTAGTTACTTGAGGGCCAGGATGGGAGGTGGCTGGGTTGCAGAAGCAGTCTTTCTGGGCAGGCCAGCTCAGGAACTGGGCTCTTTTAGTAAATTCACTGAAGCTGTAACTTTCTAAAGGAAACCTCTGAATTCTGAAAACAACTAATACAGCTTCTGTAACTTCTTCCCTCAGAAACAGAAAGAGCAGTTTTAATCATTATATAAAAGCAGCTGAAGCATAGGCTGTAGAGTCTGATGAACTGGCTCTATACTTCCCAGGTGTGTTACCTTGATTTGCTCACCTGCAATGCTAAGGGACAAAATAGATTTTGCTTGCAGAAAAAAAAAAAAAAAATCATAATGTAGGTTAGTAAAATCACATTGTACACTGTAAAATTTTTTCTATAGTTGTTAGTCCCTCAAATCTGAAAGAATAGTTCTCTGAATCTGGAAAAATTTTATCTCTTGTAAAGTAGCAGTCTCGCCTATACCTTGAGAACCAATTTAAAGCACTGGTCACTTTGGGTTTTTTGCTTGTTTTTTAGGTTAAAACTTCTCTGTAGATGAATAATAGGCTTACAGAGCTCTCAACTTATCTTTCACTACTCAGTAAAACAGCAAAAAACTATCTTTAAAGCCAATGGGCATAGAAGGCTGCTTCTTATAAGGCAATGTCAGCTTTTTCTTAAATATGCCGAGACCATAAGAGCACCCAGGTTTTAAAGCCCTACTTCAAAGCCCTATCCAGACATTGTGCCAGGTAGTTTATATATGTTACTTCAAATTCTTATAACCACTCACACAAGTGTTGCTAAGCACTCCCGTTTTATAAATGAGCAAATAAGCTCAAAGTGTCAGTTTCTTGCCCAGAGATACCAAGCTAGTAAATAGTATCAATAAATCAGGAATTTTAACCTAATCTGCCTGTTTCTAAAGGCTGAGTGTTTGCTTCCTCCCCAACTGGCCTATTGCAAGTACAGATGCAGTTATATTAAATCTCAGAAGACGATTTCTGAGTTTCTGAAGACAATTTCTAAAACCTGGGAGCCAAGGGTGTTTTATAGGAGGCCCATTTGCACACTCTAGGCCTATCTCATTGTTTTACCTAACTCAACCTGATTCAGAAGAAAGACAACTTCATACCTGTGTGAGCATTTCCATGGGTGAAAGAGGTTCCTTCACCTCCTCCAAAAGCAAGAGATTACCTTTACTTTTCTGTCTGGCAACGTTTTCTTTCAGAAGAGTGCCTTGAAAATGTAGGGTAAAAAAGTACTAAAAATATATGTAAGATGTCTGACTGGAATGAAGTAATTTTCTAAGTAGGCCAAGAAAAGAAAACGGAGAGGGTAGAAAAAGAATCATTCTTCTAGGTACGAAACAGTGAGAGTAATGCAGATATCTGAGAAAGGTGTAGGTAAAGCAGGAAATTTGAGTCACTAAACCAAAGGCCTCCCTCAGACTTTGCCACTGTTTCAAGACACAAAACGTCTCTTGAATGTGGAAACTGCAGTGCTAAGGAAACACACAGCTCTATCTATAGGAAAACCATATTGCAGCCAATTCTTGATTATCTGTACCCCTAGAGAGCTGCAGTAAGAGAGTTAATATCCTAGCACGGAAATTTACCCACCAGCTTCAAAACCATGAGCTTACCCTCCTTCTACTTTCAAAACTGGATAAAGAGAAAGCAGTCAGGAATAAGAAAGAGGGAACTGGCTTTGCAGGCAGACAGTTCATATCCTAGCTCCTCCACCAGCAGCCATGTGTTCTTGGAAAACTTTGGAACTTCACTAAACCTCAAAAGACTATCAATAAAATGGGGGTTATAAGACCTACCTCTCACTGTTTTTCTAAGGGTAAATGAAATAATACATGTAAAGTAACTTTCAAAACACCTGGTACATAATAGGGCCTAAACAAAAACTAGTCATTTTTACCCAGAACCTTGGGAACAGATTGTACTTCCCTTCATCTGAGAGCTTGAGAAAGATTCCCTTCTTACACAAAGGTAAGTCAGAAAGTGAATATCCACAATTATATTTAGTAACGTCTTTGCAAAAGGGGTAAACATCACAGGTATTTCCCATGCTTTATTTATTAATTGCCTGTGCTCCTGCGAAGTGTGTATCCAGTGGGGGCATCTCTCCCACTAGGATGGACAGAAGAAATCTGGCCCCCAGCATTCAGACCAACTCACTGAAAAATACATGATATGACAATTTGCCATATTTCTTCCACAAAGACAATGGTGCAAGACATCTTCCTAAACCTTTCCAAGGAGAGTGTCAGCTTTGAAATCTTTACAGTTTTATGTTTGCTTTGATTTTTGTTGCTAGCTTTCTTTGGAAAACAAAGCTGAGATCCTTAAAAATTCCCGGGATGGGGCAGGGGGATGCTGTTCTCCAAACATCACAGGCTTACAGGAGTTAGCAAGAACTTATGTGGCTTCAGATAATCTCTGCCCATAGTAGATGGGAAAAAAATAGCCACTTCCTCCTAAAAAACAGGTTCTTTAAATACAAATAACTCAGTATAGATCACTTGGCATTACAGGGTTTGACCACCTCCATGGCTGTAAATGCAAAAAGGTCTTGTCAAAAGCATGCGAACCAGGCAAAAACAAAGGATGCCAGTTGTTTATAGAATCTGGCAGTTAAAATAGTGTCTGTGGGTAAGCAAAGAAAGCAGCTTCTTTTTCTTTTTTTTAAATTTATTTATTTCTGGCTGCGTTGGGTCTTCGTTGCTGTATGCGGGCTTTCTCTAGTTGCGGTGAGCGGGGTCTACTCTTCGTTGCCGTGCGCGGGCTTCTCATTGCAGTGGCTTCTCTTCTTGTAGAGCACGGGCTCTAGAGCACAGGCTCAGTAGTTGTGGTCCACGGGCTTAGTTGCTCCGCGGCATGTGGGATCTTCCCAGACCAGGGATTGAACCCGTGTTCCCTGCATCGGCAGACAGATTCTTAACCACTGTGCCATCAGGGAAGTCCAGAAAGCAGCTTCTTGACAAATTCTTTGGACCTTAATTCTTTGAAGTTTACTTGATATCTTTGTCAGGACCAGGCGGGGATCCAGAATGACTACTGCAGACTTCTCATCACCCAAGAGACAGGCACAGCATGAACCACTTGGATCCATTAGTCTGACAGAAACAACCAGAATCCAATGCTTTATAATATATAAGCCCCTACGCTGAAAACCAATGGCCTGGAAGGTCAATTTTAGTTTAAAAACAACAAAAACCATAAACCTCAGAGTACATGATTTTACATTCAAAAAAAGGGAAAAAAAAAAACAAAAATAAAGGGATTAGTCAGTCCCTGCTTAATGCTATGTACTGAGGGCTTGGTTTAATTAAAATCATCAAACCTTTACTGCCTGTATATGCGATAAGCACTATGCTAGGCCCTGAGATGCAAAATATTATCTGGCAGATGTCGAATGAGAAAACTTGTTCTTCACACGTCAGCAGAGCAAGTTAAAACGAAGGCACGGTCTTTGTCATTAAAGGGCTCACAGTGTATGTCTTTGTGTGTGACCTGTGTATGTAGGTACTGAGAGAGAGAATGAGATAATATTAAACAAACGTAATACAAATTTATAAATTCTAGAGATATTTATATAATATCTAATACGTTATTAATATATAATCTGTATGTACTATATATAACATATATAATAAATGTTATATGTATGAATGGCACAAAAAGAGGTATAAAAGCCCAAGGAAAGAAACAATTTTGCCTAAATGAATTGAAGAAGGCTTCACATAGGAGATACATTTTAACTGTACCTAGAAGGATAAGTACAACTTTGCCAGTTGAAGAAATAGCAGAAGGGAATGGTTTGGTCATAACAATCCTTACACTTATACCCAAATAAATGATGACAATGATGCCTACTATAGATCTACAGCTACTATCATCACCAAGTTAATATCTGTCAATGAAATTGGTGATAAGACATATTTGGCTGTAATTTAATCAAGAAAATATATAATAATATAGACAAGCATTAATCAGATCCTAGGTGTGTCAGACCACAATTATTCTCATTGAGGTATTTGCAGTAGCTAAGGGGGTAGAAATGTTTTGAAAACTAAGTATGATAGCCAGAATTCTGTCCTTTGTAAAGAGAAAATTTATAAGACTAATTCCATTCATCTATTCATCTACTTCTGTATTCTTTCATTACAAAAAGTTCTTTATTAAACACCTTGACTGATGTCAAGCAGTCATTAGATCATACGGTCCTTGAGGATCCATTATGTTCTCATTAAACTGTCTGAGCTGACTTGTAGGGGAGAGCTCACAGGTAGTTTGTCACAGAGACAAATAAATAACATCTGTTCAGTATGATAACCCCTGTTGCAGAGGTGTGAACAGTATCTGGGGAACAAAAATCACCAACCACTAGACTTGCTAGCATTTTATTACCCAAATCGGATGTGAATATACAGTAAAGTGATTTCCATGTCATTTATTGGGCCTCTGCCTTGTGATGATTATGATGCTTATACATTACTTCATTTCATCCTCATAACAATTCTATAAAGTAGGAGTTACTAACTTCTTTTACAGATGAAGGAAAATGAGGCTTAGAAAGTTTAGGTAATGTACCCAAGGTAACACAGCTAAAAAAATACGAACTAGATTGTGAATAAGATCTCACTGCTGCCAAAACCTGTGCTCTTCTACTTTATTTTATTTGGCTATTTTGATTAAAACTACCATGAGAAAAGAGGCCACAAAGAATGATAAGCATGTTAGAACTAAAAGGGACCTTAAAGAGGGATTGTTCACACTCTTTACTTCACAGAGGCAGAAACAGGCTGGTTCTGTTATCTTGGTTACCAGGAATCTATTTTGTTATCAGTGCAAAAGGCACATGTATAGATGAACAGATTCAGAATAAATACCAGTCCTTCCCAGTCTAAAACAGAGGCCCAAGGAGATGAAGTGCATATGAGGAACTGAAATCCAAACACAAGACTCTAGCTATTTGACTACCATTTTATTTTATTTCATTTCTCTGTTATACCACATTGCCTCACTTATGGGCAATTATAATTTCCTATGAATAAATTATTATATTTTCTAAAGCAACCAAAGTTAATCAAATATAAAATTTTAACCAAAGACAGTTAGGGTTTTCTTTGACTTCTTCCCCAATGATTCAGTGTTAGAGCCTCAAAATACTCAACTAAGGCCATTTTTTTGAGGGGGGGGAGGTTTTGTTCTTTGTTTTCTTCCCTGCATCTTGAGTACTGCCATGTGTTCCAAAGTTCAACAAACCTTTGAGCCCTTGAATATGACTGTTAAGAATTCTCGTATGTTTCTGCTTTTGTGCCAGTACCATACTGTCTTGATTACTGTAGCTTTGTAGTATAGTCTGAAGTCAGGGAGCCTGATTCCTCCAGCTCTGTATTTCTTTCTCAAGATTGCCTTGGCTATTCAGGGTCTTTTTTGTTTCCATACAAATTGTAAAATATTATTTCTAGTTCTGTGAAAAATGCCATTGGTAGTTTGATAGGGATTGCATTGAATCTGCAGATTGCTTTGGGTAGTATAGTCATTTTCACACTGTTGATTCTTCCAATCCAAGAACATGGTATATCTCTCCAACTGTTTTATCATGTTTAATTTCTTTCATCAGTGTCTTATAGTTTTCTGCATACAGGTCTTTTGTCTCCTTAGGTAGGTTTATTCCTAGTATTTTTTGTTGTTGTTGTTGCAATGGTAAATGGGGGTGTTTCCTTAATTTCTCTTTCAGATTTTTCATCATCAGTGTATAGGAATGCAAGAGATTTCTGTGCATTAATTGTGTACCCTGCTACTTTACCAAATTCATTGATTAGCTCCAGTAGTTTTCTGGTAGCTTCTTTAGGATTCTCTATGTATAGCATCATGTCATCTGCAAACAGTGACAGCTTTACTCCTTTTCCGATTTGGATTCCTTTTATTTCTTTTTCTTCTCTGATTGCTGTGGCTAAAACTTCCAAAACTATGTTGAATAATAGTGGTGAGAGTGGGCAACCTTGTCTTGTTCCTGATCTTAGAGGATCCTGATCTTAGAGGTTTCAGTTTTTCACCACTGAGAATGATGTTGGCCGTAGGTCTGTCATATATGGCCTTTATTATGTTGAGGTAAGTTCCCTCTATGCCTACTTTCTGGAGAGTTTTTATCATAAATGGGTGTTGAATTTTGTCAAAAGCTTTTTCTGCATCTATTCAGATGATCACATGTTTTTTCTCCTTCAATTTGTTAATATGGTGTATCACATTGATTGATTTGCATATATTGAAGAATCCTTGCATTCCTGGGATAAACCCCACTTGATCATGGTGTACGATCCTTTTAATGTGCTGTTGGATTCTGTTTGCTAGTATTTTGTTGAGGATTTTTGTTATAAAGCAGAAACTAATACACCATTGTAAAGCAATTATACTCCAATAAAGATGTTAAAAAAAAAAAAGAATTCTCTCATGAAAGAAATATTCTGCTGGTTCCCTAGTAATGTTTCTTTTGAGTGTTACAGTGTACATCCTACTTTCAAAAAAGGTTACAGTAAAGTATCAAAATGAATTGTGATACTCAACAGAAAATACTCATTTTTGATAATGAGACCAATTCAACATCCCATAGAATAAAGCCCTAAGAGGTAGATATTAGGAGTGAAGGAGAAAGGCAGTGTAATGAATAGGGTGGTGAGAACTTCATGTATTAAATAAAGCAACCCAAGTGTTTGAACTTGACGTGTTGATGAATTAGGTGCTAATGCATAAAGCCATTCACAGTGGCTGTGATTTGTTGAGCTAGTCAATGTTTTGGATTATGTTTTTAAACAGGGAAATCAACGTCTTGATTTTTCAAGAAGGAATTTATACAAAATATCCTCTCTATTTGATAGACTGTGTTTCCTCCTGGAGCTAGCCTGAAGCAAAACAAGGAAGGGCAGATCTTGTCTTTGGCCCTTTTGTGTTGGGGTTCCTCTGAGACAGCCCGCAGCCTGGCCCCAAAGCCATGCTCTATGCCTGCAGCCCTGCTTCTGGGGCTTCCAGGGAAAATCGCAGATCCACTCTGATCCCATAAACCTACGATTTCCATTATCAGACCTGGTCTTAGTGCTACTCAGAAATCCTAGGGAATGACTCTAGGAAGCTCTCCTTTCCCATTTTTCTTCAGAGACCATCCCAACCACCACCACACTCTTTGAATCCCTAACATCATCTCCTCTCTCCTGTAGAAAGCAAATAGGAGTTATTAAGCAGGAACCCTCTTAGATTCCAGTTTTTCCTATGTGGAGGCTCTGGGTGTGTGTATTTTAGTAGCTCATTCCAAAACTAATGCACCACCTGAACTGAGAACCCTCTCCATCCTTTCCTACCTCCTTAGCAACCTCACATCTTTAAATACACCTCTTTCCTCTATTTTAACGTTTCCCTCTGTAGCTGCTCCAAAATTCTGCCTACACTTGCTCCATCTCTTCCACACCTCTCACCCCTTCCTTCTCCCACTGTAGTTGGGCTCTGCCTCGCTCCTCCACTGAAACCAGCTGGTAGAGGTCTCCACTAGCTTCCTAGTTGCCAAATGCAAAAAACTTTCTCTCTCCCTCTTGTTGTAGCTATTGGTGATGTGGGAGTCCTGGCATGAGACTGGATATTTTAATTACTGAATTGAGAAAAAGGTTCAGAAAAACAAGGGCCAACTGGAGAGTTTATCTAAAGCAAAGGATAGTAGGAGAGGCACAGAGAAATTAAGACACTTCCCAGTATTCTATAACTGGTAAGTAGCAGTTCTGAACTTTGAAGCCAAGAAGCTAGGGCTTCTGCTTTTAACCTCTTACTAAACTGCTATTTGTAGTCTCCTGTATTTTTTTCTAACAATGTGCGTCAGACTTTCCCCATAAGTACGTATTGATCTCAGTGTTTAATAGCTGCATTACATTCTTTTGTGTAGATATACTATATTTACTCAGTCATCTGTCGAGGGGTATTTAGGTCGTTTTCAGCTTTTGCTATAACAACAAAAAAAGTTGTAATAAACTTTCTTATAGATATGTTTTGTGTTCTCCTGGAAGTATATTTGTATGATAAATTCCTAGAAATGAAATGACTGAGTTAAAGGGTCTGTGCTTTATGATAAGAGATGGATACTATCAATATAAAGGTTGTACCAATGTGCATGAAAGTAAGTATGATTTTACTCCATATTTCTGAACAACTTGACTTGATTGACTTCTTTCTCCTTCTCAATGCCTTTATTTTCATGGCACCATTTTCTTTCAGTTGATTTTCTACCTCTCTGGCTATTGTTTCTCCATACTTTTAGAGCATCCTCTTCCCCCATCCTCTCCTTTAGTGCTGGGCTTTCCCAAGGGCTCAGTCTGTTTCTCTTGGTCTATAGACAGCTTTTCCCCAAGTAACTGCATCCATGCCAATTGTTTCAACTATGACTTTAATGTACTGATGCTGTCTAATAAATCTAGTCCAGACCCATCTTCTTGGCTCTAGATCTTTGAATCCCATAGCGTTCTAAAATATCTTTTCTAGAAACAAAATTATTTGTAGTGAGATGGATGGACCTAGAGTCTATCATACAAAGTGAAGTAAGTCAGAAAGAGGAAAACAAATACCACATGCTAACACATATATATGGCATCTAAAAAAAAAAAAAAGGTGGTTCTGAAGAACCTAGGGGCAGGACAGGAAAAAAGACACAGACGTAGAGAACGGAGTTGAGGACACAGGGAGTGGGAAGGGTAAGCTGGGATGAAGTGAGAGAGTGGCATGGACATATATATACTACCAAATGTAAAATAGATAGCTAGTGGGAAGCAGCCGCATAGCACAGGGAGATCAGCTCGGTGCTTTGTGACCACCTAGAGGGGTGGGATGGGGAGGGTGGGAGGAAGACACAAGAGGGAGGGATATATGTACACGTATAGCTGATCACTTTGTTATACAGCAGAAACTAACACACCATTGTAAAGCAATTATACTCCAATAAAGATATTTTTAAAAATAAAAAAATAAAAATAATAAAATATA
Organism: Pseudorca crassidens; assembly: GCF_039906515.1. NCBI lineage: Eukaryota > Metazoa > Chordata > Mammalia > Artiodactyla > Delphinidae > Pseudorca > Pseudorca crassidens. The sequence goes on from NC_090304.1 coordinate 62,561,825, forward strand.
TTTTCTTAGACATTCCATTGACAATTTGATTTCAGATGTCAAAAGCTGATTTCATTACCTTCCTCTTCAAACTTGTTCCTTCCCCTATTTTGCCTGTGCCAGGGAAAGCCACGATGACCCAGCTAGTCTCCTGAGATAGAAGCTTGTGCATTATTCTACATTCCCTCCCTTAGCCAACATGGCCAATCAATAACCAGTTGTTGTTGGATCTATTTCTTCATTAACTCTCATATATCTCCCATCCTTATGTCATCTCTTATTAAACTATTATAAAAATCAAGAAATAAAACAAAAAAAGTATGCAAACACACAGATGTCTTATTTGGGTTTGCATTAAACCTGTGACTTGCTTTGGAAAGAAGTGACATGTTTACAATATTTAGTCTTCCAGGAACATGAGGCATTTCCTCATTTATTCAAATAGTTTATGCTTCTTACTAATATTTTATCACTTCTATCACAATTGTCTGGCCGTTATTCTTCTAGGCTAACCCTTGTTTTCTTGATTTCCCTCTAAAATTCTTCTGCCATATATTCTTGATCTCCCAATGTATTTCCTCCACTTTCTAATAATTATGACCACTACATTGTTAGTGGCATTAAAACCTAAATATTCTTACACCTGACTCTTTGGGCTCTTAAAACCTATGAAAAAGTGAGAGTCTGGACTAGCTTACAGAGATTTTAGCTTTCATGGTGCTTTTCATGGTGGTAAGGTTATAGATGTCTTGTAACCAGCTGACAAGATTATATTTTCCCACAGGTTATGCAAATTAAAAAATAAAGCTTTCTCCTCTAAAAAACTCCCAAAGACTTATCAGTTACAGTTTTCATCATATCAATACAAGAATCTACATGTCATAGTCTCTTACAGAACACCAACAGCTCCATCTGACTCTAGACTCCAACCATCTGTGACCATCTCAAGTAGTGCCAGATTTACCATGAGACAGATGAGGATTGACCTTTGCCCTCAGCATGGCTTTGGAGGTTTCCATTTTTATTTGTCTGACGACACATAACATCTTCCTATGAACACAGAAAGGTTTTCTGGATCTGGGTTTTACTGAATTACTTGGCATCAAGAATGTCACTTGAGCCCTCTCCTAATACATTCAAAATTACACAAATACTACTTAACAAGAGGAAAAATAAAGGTTTTCTAAGACGAAATGGAGTACAGTTTAACTGCTGCAGTACTTTTTTAACAGATATCCTAATAAAAATAACAGTAATAATCGCTTTGTGAGCCAGGTCCATTTCACAGAAGGGACCAGGCTCAACTCTTATAGGCATTCTTTTATTTAAACTTTTAAAGTACCCTATAAGATATTTATCATTACTATTTTATATTTTATAGATGAGAAAACTGAAGTTTAAGAGATTTAGTGACTCATCCAATGTCACAGAGTTAGCAAGCAGAAGAACCTGGATATAAATCCAGGCAGTCTGAATTGAGAGTCAGTGTGATTAACTAGATGGTACAGAATAATGGTGAGCTATAACAGAAGGCAACCTTAAATTTTCAATAACCAAAGCTGAGATGATTCCAGACCTGAAACATGTAGGAGGAATTACAAAGAAGTTTCAGTCTTAACTGAAGCCCTTTTAAAAAGTTTCATCTCATATTATGTTGAAAGGAGCCTCATGGTAACTTCCATAGCCCACTTGCAATCTCTGAAATCAACAGAACAAAGCACAGTCTCATTAGGGTCAGTTATTTGAAACCAGCAATCAGTCTCCTTATTCTCACCACCAATGACTTCCCTATTACCTCACCATCTTCTCTCATTTAAGTAAACATGCTTACCACCTTCGACTGTCTCTTACGTGACCAACTGGACTGTCCTCACTTGGGCCAGCTCCCTTTTGTGGGTTCTCCTCTTACACTATGGTGCCAGAAGCAAACTCATTATACATTCAAGAGAGACTATCTTGTCCCTTAGTTATAATTCCAGCAGGATATTTTTAAGTCCTCCTAACTCATGGACCATTATAGTGCATGTTTCTACTTGAGTCTCAAGAAATTGTCTTCTACTTCTCTCTGTGTCAGGTATTCTCTTGGCTCTTGTGTGCAATAAGGAGCTAGGTCACAACTGAGGGAAAGGATGAGGCAATTAGTAGCTTACTGCCTCTCTAAGCATTTCTTGGGGGAAAGCATTTTTGTACCTGATCACTCTGCAAGATTCTGAGACAGATGGATCTCTAGCTTTAGTTTCCTTATGCACATACAGCATTAATTGTAACTCAGCTCTTCTGTTTGCAGATGGCTGTGTGCGTAAATGATTTCTTTGTAGAATATGAAGTGGTACCTTGTAGGTCTAGCAACATAGTACACTACATCCGCAAGCTGTAACATGAGCCTGTGGACCATGTCTTGTAGAGATTCAAAAGCTTTCTACTCTACTACTGTCTACCAGCTCCCCCAAGGAACCTCCTTTTAACCCCCAAAATCCTCTAAGTTTTGTGTGACCCCTCACCTCATCTCACCTCACACTAAATCTTGGGGACTACCATATCTGTCTAATTTCTCCTCATTTACTATGAACTCTTCAAGGGCAGGGACTACGGATCACTTATCCTTATATTCCATATAGCATCTAAAGCATAACTGGACATGCATAAATATTTGTTTGCTTAAAGAATTAAGAAGAGCCTACCACAGATCACTTTCCTCGGGGGCAGGGGGTGATACGTGGCTATATTTCACTTGCTAGCTGTGCAATTTTTGCCAAGTCATTTAACCTCTCTGACTCCTAGTTCTTCACCTGTAATTGGTTATAAAACAGTATATGCCTTAAAGAGTTATTAGGAGAATCTAATCAAATAATAAATGTACAGAATAAACCTGGCCCATATTCACCACTTAATAGATCCTATCATTCTTACCGTTTATTCTTACTTCTACAAAAAGACTTGCTGTTTTGTTTTGTGATATTTGTTTGTTTCCTTTTCTTGCTGGCTGGTGAGTCCAAGGTCAGAGGCTGAGTCTTACTTATTTCTGTACTTGGCACAAAAGAAATGTTTATTGGATCAAAAGCTACCTCGCATCAACCTTTTGCTTCATCACATTTGTTCCCTTACTACAGGAGTGTCTTCTGGCATGCAATTCAGAGGGAGAAGTTTGCTGCCTCCCTTCTCTTGGGACTCCCAGGTAGCTGTAGTTCCAGCAGGCTTCCTAGCACTCTCTTCTTCCCCATCTCCTGTCCTCAGCAGATCACCTGTCTCTTTACCACACAGAGCTTTGAAATAGCTCTATATTTTTCTTATCCTGGTTCCTTAAAAAAGCATGCTTCTTGAAGGAGAAACATATCTAAAGTTTCAGACACTTTCTGAATTTCTGTTCCTTTTAATTAAAGTTCTATGTGTAACATAAAGATAGATAGAGAATGCAACCTAAATGTCCCTCAATAGATGAATGGATAAAGCCATTGTGGTACATAAATACAATGGAATATTACTCGGCCATAAAAAAGAACAAAATAATGCCATTTGCAGCAACATGGATGGACCTAGAGATTATCATACTAAGTGAAGTAAGTCAGACAAAGACAAATATCATATGATATCACTCATATGTGGAATCTAATTTTTAAAAAATGATACTAAATGAACTTATTTACAAAACAGAAACAAACTCACAGATATCAAAAACAAACTTATGGTTACCAAAGGAGAAACGTGGGGGGGGGGGGCGGATAAATCAGAAGCTTGGGGTTAACATATACACACTATTATATATAAGATAGATAACCAACAAGGACCTGCTGTATAGCACAGGGAACTCTACTCAATATTCTGTGATAACCTATATAAGAAAAGAATCTGAAAAAGAATGCATATATGTACTAACTGAACCACTTTGCTGTATACCTGAAACTAACACAACATTGTAAATCAACTATACTCCAATAAAATTAAAAACAAGAATGCATCATAAAAGACTTGCTCCCCTGAAAAACTGAAATGCTGGCCAGCCATCTATCTCTGATATAAGAAAGGCTCTGATCTGCCCCATGCATTGTACCCATTACTGAGAGATTTGCAAGGTGACATTACCCATTCTATTGCCTCCTACCCCACTGCCTTTCATCTCATATCTTATTAAAAAAAAGGAAACAGAAGCAGAACATTGACTGACCCACGGTTACTCAGTTTCTACAAAGAGTGCCAAAAGCCTCAGGACAACGCAAGCATATTTGACTCCACACATTTTAATGCTGAGTAGCCTACTTGGGGGTTCTAAGTGGGGAAAAGACTATTAATCCAATGGCACAAATAATCCTCAACTTCCTTTTAGCCAAGAATTGAAATGTTCTGTTATCTTGAATGTTTTACTAGGGGACAGAGCAGAAAATAAAGTTCACGGGTCACTGAATGCTATTGATTAAGCGAAAACTACCAAGTCACAGAGAAAAGGAGTATTCAGAGGCAAAGGCCCAGGTGTGGAGAGAAAGAGATTCCCAGAAGACAGAGCAGCAGAGTTTAGAGCCAGGAGATCTGGGTGTGAGTTGTGTTTCTGTCACTTTATTTTGTGACCTTGGGCAAGTCACAATCTCTCTATCCTCTTCGTCCTCATCTGTAAAATGATGACAAAAATCTACTTTGTTTTCTTTATAAGGTAGTTGCAAGAATTAGATGTATGTGCAAATGTTTACAAATGGCAAGAAGCTATGCGAATGCTCCTCTTCATTTCTCTCAGGGGGCCTGTTCATCCACCCATGCACATGTTTCATTTGCCAGGGCTCAAATCTTCTGGATGGCATTTTGCCAGTTCATTTCCATTCACTAAAACAATCAACATTCAACAGTCAACAGCAGAATATTGATCTGGGCCCCAGAGTAGAAAGCAAGACTAATTTATTCATGACTTGATAACAGAAAAAGAGAAAACTTGTTACCTCAGGTCAATTTTCACCAGGCACAAGAAAGGAAAGGAGACCTACAGACACAGTTAACAAGTCTCACTCTGGCATACAACCTCTGCGTGGAGAGAAACACCATACAAAGAGCCGATTGTGGGTCCATATGGCACGCGTAGATGGGTTAGAATCATGATACATTCAGTTCCAATGCATCTGTCAGTAGCAAAGAATCTCTTCCATGTGTACAACCAGTCCAATCCTCCTAAAGTATTTGGAAATAGATCCAACATCTGTTCAATACTCTGCAAAGGCATCTATTAGACTCATTCAAACTAAGGAGGAAAATAAAAATCACCCCCAAATTATATAAGGCTGTTTTCTAAAAAGGTCAATCAGTATATAAAAATGTGAATCAATAAAACAATATGAAACGCCGCAAGTTAAGAAAAACAGAAAAGCTTTATCTTACTAAGAATACAGCTGAAGGTTGTGAAAGAGGAAATATAAGTTAAATAGAGCATAGTAGGGAGGAAAGAGAAGGACTCTGGGCTAGCTATTAGAGATCTCATAACCTGCCATGAATTGCATTTAGGATCATGGAAAAGTCTCTGGGCTTTGTTGGGTCCCATTTCCTTAATTGGAAATAGGATAGTTGAATTTAAATAATCTGAAGTATAATGGAACCAGACACCTGGGTTTAAATCTCAGTTCTAGCACTAATGAAGTAACCGTGCAGAATCACAAAATTATTAGACCTTTGGTATCCTCATCTGTTAAGTGGAAATAAGATTAACTCCCTCAAAAGATTGTTACAGGTGTTAGATAACATGAATTTAAAATACCTGGGGCAAAAACCCTGCAGAAAGTAGGCATAGAGGGAACTTTCCTCAACATAATAAAGGCCATATACGACAAGCCCACAGCAAACATCATCCTCAATGGTGAAAAACTGAAAGCATTTCCACTAAGATCAGGAACAAGACAAGGGTGCCCACTCTCACCACTCTTATTCAACATAGTTTTGGAAGTTTTAGCCACAGCAATCAGAGAAGAGAAGGAAATAAAAGGAATCCAAATCGGAAAAGAAGAAGTAAAGCTGTCACTGTTTGCAGATGACATGATCCCATACATAGAGAATCCTAAAGATGCTACCAGAAAACTACTAGAGCTAATCAATGAATTTGGTAAAGTGGCAGGATACAAAATTAATGCACAGAAATCTCTGGCATTCCTATATACTAATGATGAAAAATCTGAAAGTGAAATCAAGAAAACACTCCCATTTACCATTGCAACAAAAAGAATAAAATATCTAAGAATAAACCTACCTAGGGAGACAAAAGACCTGTATGCAGAAAATTATAAGACACTGATGAAAGAAATTAAAGATGATACAAATAGATGGAGAGATATACCATGTTCTTGGATTGAAAGAATCAACATTGTGAAAATGACTCTACTACCCAAAGCAATCTATAGATTCAATGCAATCCCTATCAAACTGCCACTGGCATTTTTCACAGAACTAGAACAAAAAATTTCGCAATTTGTATGGAAACACAAAAGACCCCGAATAGCCAAAGCAATCTTGAGAACAAAAAAAGGAACTGGAGGAATCAGGCTCCCTGACTTCAGACTATACTACAAAGCTACAGTTATCAAGACGGTATGGTACTGGCACAAAAACAGAAAGATAGATCAATGGAACAGGATAGAAAGCCCAGAGATAAACCCATGCACATATGGACACCTTATCTTTGATAAAGGTGGCAGGAATGTACAGTGGAGAAAGGACAGCCTCTTCAATAAGTGGTGCTGGGAAAACTGGACAGCTACATGTAAAAGTATGAGATTAGATCACTCCCTAACACCATACACAAAAATAAGCTCAAAATGGATTAAAGACCTAAATATAAGGCCAGAAACTATCAAACTCTTAGAGGAAAACATAGGCAGAACACTCTATGACATAAATCACAGCAAGATCCTTTCTGACCCACCTCCTAGAGTAATGGAAATAAAAACAAAAATAAACAAATGTGACCTAATGAAACTTCAAAGCTTTTGCACAGCAAAGGAAACCATAAACAAGACCAAAAGACAACCCTCAGAATGGGAGAAAATATTTGCAAATGAAGCAACCGACAAAGGATTAATCTCCAAAATTTACAAGCAGCTCATGCAGCTCAATAACAAAAAAACAAACAACCCAATCCAAAAATGGGCAGAAGACCTAACTAGACATTTCTCCAAAGAAGATATACAGACTGCCAACAAACACATGAAAGACACATCATTAATCATTAGAGAAATGCAAATCAAAACTACAATGAGATATCATCTCACACCAGTCAGAATGGCCATCATCAAAAAATGTAGAAACAATAAATGCTGGAGAGGGTGTGGAGAAAAGGGAACTCTCTTGCACTGCTGGTGGGAATGTGAATTGGTTCAGCCACTATGGAGAACAGTATGGAGGTTCCTTAAAAAACTACAAATAGAACTACCATACGACCCAGCAATCCCACTACTGGGCATATACCCTGAGAAAACCGAAATTCAAAAAGAGTCATGTACCAAAATGTTCATTGCAGCTCTATTTACAATAGCCCGGAGATGGAAACAACCTAAGTGCCCATCATCGGATGAATGGATAAAGAAGATGTGGCACATATATACAATGGAATATTACTCAGCCATAAAAAGAAACGAAATTGAGCTATTTGTAATGAGGTGGATAGACCTAGAGTCTGTCATACACAGTGAAGTAAGTCAAAAAGAAAAAGACAAATATCGTATGCTAACACATATATATGGAATTTAAGAAAAAAGAAAATGTCATGAAGAACCTAGGGGTAAGGCAGGAATAAAGACGCAGACCTCCTAGAGAACGGACTTGAGGTTATGGGGAGGGGGAAGGGTGAGCTGTGACGGGGCGAGACAGAGTCATGGACATATACACACTAACAAATGTAGTAAGGTAGATAGCTAGTGGGAAGCAGCCGCATGGCACAGGGATATTGGCTCGGTGCTTTGTGACAGCCTGGAGGGGTGGGATAGGGAGGGTGGGAGGGAGGGAGACGCAAGAGGGAAGAGATATGGGAACATATGTATATGTATAACTGATTCACTTTGTTATAAAGCAGAAACTAACACACCATTGTAAAGCAATTATACCCCAATAAAGATGTTAAAAAAATAAATAAATAAATAAATAAAATAAAATAAAATACCTGGGGCCACAGTAGGCTGAACCACTATGACTGAACCACTCTAATTATCCCTCCAAGAGTCTATGTTGGAGATACATATAAACATACACGTCTATGTTTATCATCTCAAGATCAGATAAAGCTAACAGTTCTACCTATAATTGCTATTCATTGAGCCCCAACTCTGGATCAGGTACTGTCTCTCTCTCTAACCTTAACAACTATTCTCAAAGGGGGTTATTACTGGCCCCATTTTACGTACGGTAAAACTGAGATCCAGAGAGATTAAGAATCTTTCTCAGGGTCATGTAACTAGTAAAAGCTAAAGCAGATATTTAAAACCAGGCATGACTGACTCACGTAAATGTACTAGTTCCTGTCCCAGTGGGACTTCAATTAAAAAAGGAAACATGTATACTAACCTTATGGCAAGAAAGCGTACAGCAGAAATGTTTCAGAGCACTGAAGCTTGTGGAGCCCCACATAACCACACGTGGGGAAAACCAAGCAATGGCAAACAGTAATAATCTGGGATGGAATGACTGTAGATAGGAATGCTATGAGGAACCACAGAGGGAGCCAAGAGCCACGGCCAAGGAAGTGACCAGCCTGGCTCTCTGCTCTTGCAGCACTCGTCCTAAGAAAGCAGCCACCCGGTCCATATATCAGTCTAATCTCAGCTATAGGCTCTGGCTTCAACACCATCCCCAGTCAAAATTTAATGTAGCTGTCCATTGACCCAATATTATAGCAGAGGCTGCTAATTATCCTCCTATAGTAATTTATTCCTTCTTCCTTAGATTTCCCCAGTTTGTTTTTTTTTTGTACGCAGGCCTCTCACTGTTGTGGGCTCTCCCGTTGCAGAGCACAGGCTCGGGACGCGCAGGCCCAGCGGCCATGGCTCACGGGCCCAGCCACTCCGCGGCACGTGGGATCTTCCAGGACCGGGGCACGAACCCGCGTCCCCTGCATGGGCAGGCAGACTCTCAACCACTGCGCCACCAGGGAAGCCCCCCAGTTTTTAACTGGGTACAGGGCTCATAACCATCTAAAATAAAGATGACATTTCCCAGCCTCTTTGGTATCTAGGTATGGCTATTTGACTTAGTGCTGGACAATGCACTTTAAGTAGACTTGTTCCGTAGAGGAAACTATTCCTAAATGGGGAGTGAATAGCTTCTTCGCCCCTTTGTCCTTCTTCCATCCTTCCTCCTCCTGCAGGATGGAATGTAGGCATGATGGCTTAATCTTGAACTGCCACCTTGAGTAGGAGATGGATTTCTTATGTTGAGGTTGATTGAACAACAAGATAGAAGAATTCTGCGTCCCTGATAATGTTATTGTCACCCTTGATTGGACTGCTTATTTCTAGGTTTCAGTAATGTGAGAGAGAAAGGAACTTCTATCTTTTATTTCAAGTTTTCAGTCACTCACAGGCAAACTTAATTCTAGCTGACACAAGTGTCAAGTCAACTTGTGGTAGCTCTAATCTAATCCTGTGCTTCAGGGTGCAGCTTTGTCTTGCTTTTGCCAGCTCGCTTTTGTTTGAAGTCCTGTCTGTCTCTGGATCCTGGACCTAAGGAATGGGCTCTGTAATCTGCCCCCCAGCCTCCACTGGATCTCCTATAATGCTTTTCCAAGACTCCCCTTTAGTATTCTTTGGGTCTGGACTGGAATGGCATCTTCTTTATGTAACTCTTGGCTACCAATGAACTTTTCTTGATATTTTCTGGATATCTATGTATGCCCATTGTTAGAAGCTCTACCAGTCCTTTGGGGCTGGACAGTGCTTTTGTGACTGTGGAGCAAGGAACACACACACATGCATACAGATCTAACAGATCCTAGAAATAAAAAATGTGAAGTCAACTAAATTATCTCATGACAGTCCCTCACTCCTTTTCCCAGTTTCTGGTCCTTATAATTCTCTGGACATTGGTTTTCAGCATCACATCTGTGAGGCATTTAGGCCAACTACTAATTTTTAGAGGGCACACAGGCCACAGAAGACCACCCTCCCTTCTGACACTAACTGTAAGCTTGTAGGTTTCCCCAAACCACTCTCAGTTCTAATACATTAAAAGGACTCACAGAACTCACTGAAAGCTGTTATATTCACAATTTTGGTTTATTACAAGGTGAGGGTAGAGATTAAAATCAACCAAGGAAAGAAGTCCAGTCCATCGAGCAGAGTTCAGATAAGGTACCCAAAGTGGAACTTTTGTTGTCTTCTCCTTACAGAGTCAAGGATGCATCACTCTCCCGGCACTGATCTATGATAATACGCACAGAGTATTACCAGCCAGGAAGCTCACCTGAATTTCAGAGCTCAGAGTTTTACTGGGGCTGAACCACACACTGCCCACATAGTTGACCTTTATTCTCCAGCCCTTCCAGAGGTAAAACTGATACTATAGAGCCCCCAAACCTCATTACAAATCACACTCTTAGACCTTCTGGGACCAAAACGCCCAAGCAAAGGGGGGTTTCTATCAGACATAATATTCCAAGGGTCGAGAGGGCAAAGCTGAACCTCTCCTTGGATGAGATTAAATTCTTTACCACACAGCACCTCTCTCAGCTCCCAGGATCCTGGACTTCATATTGGCAACTCCAATATTTCACTGGACACCCTGACACTCCATCTGGATTATCTCCAGATGACCCCCTGAAGCCTGGTCTGATACCTCTCTTAAGTACTAACAAGAAAGAAATGTGATGGACAAACCAACCTGACCCCAGAGTAGAAATACTATGATCTGAGGCAGCAAGAAAGAGGGATGCTTTTGTTGACACCTAAAGAAAATATTCTTAGCTTCAAACTAGACCATGATGGAACAGGCTGTAAGAGAGGGAAAATGCACATCCCACACCAGCCTTTTGATCTATGCTTTTTTCACATGAAAGCCGTTTTCATCAGCAGCATTGAATATGAAGAGATATATAAATATACACACTGACCCAGGCAATGGGAAATATACAACAGATGCAGAGCTTATTCCTCTGACAAGGGCAAGGTGACTGAGTAGGCCAGTTCCTTTTCCTACTTCCTGAATTTGTGATTTAATTGAAATTGGGGCCAGGCCATAAAATGTTTCACCGCATGTTATAAATAAACTCTTTGGCCTGAAGGACTCAAATTAACTTCAAGTTGTACATTTTTATAAAGAATACATTACAGTTTAATGTGGGAGTGGGAGGATCTAAAACAATTCAAGCAGTGATGATTAATTAAAGTTAGTCTGCGACATTTCCCAGGGTCTGCAGATGGATCATAAAATAAAGTTTTATGACTTTGTTACCACATATACTACCCACTCAACTCACTACAGGTAAAGCCACTTCGATTTTCTGTGTGTAGAAAACAATACCAGAATACAATGCTTGTTGTCCTTGGAGGTAGCATCTATTTCCTGCACGTTCTAGGGATGTTATGAGACGGGTTCCTAGCTTGAGGGCCCTTGAATAACAATGAATGGTTTTATTTTTTTCTTCTGAGAGCATCACATGCATTTACCTTGCAGAATGAAGGGAAGTAAGTTACATTCACAAATGTAGCAACATAATTTAGAGACTGGACCAGATTCAAAGCAGGGAGTTTTGAGTTCTTCCTCTGACTTAAACTGCATATGACCACGGGGGTTGGCTTCAACTTCTGAGCCTCAGTTTCTTCTCACAAAAAATTAAAATACAACTAATGCCTATCTCACTAGGGATTATAAATATATTTGTAAAACGGGCCTTAAAACTACAGAGTGCCATGAAAACAATTTCTATTGTGTGTGCTGTTAAGTGGAAATTTATCACCAATTAATAATGTAGTATTTACTGTGGGCCAAGACCTGAGGTAGAAACTTGGGGCACAAAAGTGAATAAGACATGAACCCACCCTGTGAAGTGCTCATAATTTAGTATATTTGTAGGTGTGTGTGTTTGTGTTGTGAATGTGTGTGTATGTGTGACTATATGTCTGTGTGAGGTGGGGTTCTCTAAGTTTCTAGAATCTAGGAAAACCATTTGGTAGCATAGTCCTTGATCATTAAAGGTATTTGATATAAATATTTATATATTGATCATTTAATGTAAATCCAGAAATTTCTCTTTTCAAGTTTGCTTAAAAATAAAAAGTATAAGACATATTGAATCAAGGTTAAAGAGAAAGGGAGTACAATATCACCTATACAAAATCCACCTCCACTTTTATTTATTTGGGGGGGGGCTTTAACTTTTTTCCTTTAAAATTTCTCTAATTAAGGAACCAGAGATGGAAACATATGCAGTATGATAACATGGACTTAGAAGGCCACCTCTCCTCAAGCTATCTCTCTGCCCCTATGGCCATTCATTCAGATGTCAGTATCAGATTGTCAGTCCTTAGACATTTCCTGAGCCAGTTAGCTAAAAGTAAGTCCTGAGAGGACACAAGTTATCAGGCCACATGATAACATCACCTTCTTCCAATTTCCTAGCCAGTAAGACCAACTTCATGAGCTAAATTATTTCCGCTGTTTATTACTGGAAAGTTCCTTTTCCTTAGTATGTCTTCCTCTTGCACTTAACCTTCTCCCTTTTGAAGGTCACCTCAGATATCACCTATCCTAGGAAACCTCACCACCTCCTCTTTTTCCCTCTCTTCCCTGATCCGAGGCTAGAGCAGAGATGGATGCTCTGGGTTTGAGCATCAATAAATCAGAACCTAGTCCAACAGTCTATTAACAGGGTAACTTGGAAGGCAGGTACCACATCTTATACATCTGTGCTTCCACAAAGTAGACACAAAAGCACAGCAAATATTTGCTGAATAAATACATGAATGAATGGGATAAGAATATAGAATGGCGCTTATTTGCCCTCTCCTTTCTCCAGATCCCTTTATGTCCTGTTTGTCTAGGACTGTCCTGATTTATGACTATTGACCCAGCACACTTATGTGCTATCTTTCACTTCCCAGAATGAACAGGTTTGGATGATGAATTTATTTGGATGATAAATGTGTTCCTTTTTTTAAAGCCCCAGCCTTTGAATAAGCAAAAAGATGTTACAAAACTTTTTCCATCCCATTTGGAAGAATAGGTCTTGCTAAATGTATGTTATCAAAGATGTTACTGTTCAAAGAAATTATTAGAAAATGGAAAATAATACAAAATGCCCATTTGTAGTTACGGGTGAATTTATTTAATCTCAAAGTCAGAATTAGCTTAATATTGGCAGATTTTAATTTTGGAAGAAGGCTCAATACCAACTTTCTTTTCTTTTTCTTTCTTATGTTAAAAATTTTGAAATTAAGATATAATTCATATACCATAAAATTCACCTTTTTATAATTCAATATATATAATTTAATGTTTTCAGTATGTTCACAACACCCTATTTATCCCTGAAGCTTTTTGTTGGCCCCTTATATGGATCTCGAGGTTCTCCCGTTCTTGGATCCAAGTTCCCTTATCTAGTTATTGAGCACATGCTGACCTGGGGAAAATGTCCTTTATTTCAGCAGGTCCCACTGGTCTTATTCTCCCTCCACGCCTCCCTCTCCCCACCTCAAATCAAAGGGGCTTGCAAATATCTAGACTCCAGATCTCCTACTTGTATCCACGGCCAAGCCATGACTATAGGACTCCTATTTAGAAGTTTCAAGTTTCCTTTGTTGACAACTAGAATTTAGTTTTTTAATCCCAAAGTAAAGTTATAGGCAGAGTAACAAATGCTCTTTTATTCTTCAAGAGCCTTCCTTCTGAGTGAAGAAAAGTGGCAGCCACATTTTTATGAAGTACTTTAACGTTTTTCAAGGGATCCTTTTTATTCTATGGATAACCAACTGTATATAATCATAACTTAGTGCCAAGTATTAGCTGTCAACGACATTTGTGTACATATAGTCCCCTTTAAAAGGAGTTTCAATTCTAAGGCTCCTCCTCAAATCTCTCAAAAACAGAAAAACAAGCCTGAAATTATTTACTCACTACAACTGCAAATTCCATCTATTTCAAATGGCTTAATTACAAAGTCATGGAATATAATAAAAATGACAACTAACTCTGAGTTAGCAAGTACAATTATAATTAATAGGAGACTTTGACAAATGTTTATAGTGCTTTGAAAACAGGAGGTCAGAACATTGATTACAGTGGTAATATAAACTTTTTTTGTTTCCTATTTATAATTCAAATCCAAGTTACCGTATATTGTAACATGTGGCAAAGGTCCCAGCTTTTCAAGCTTAAGCTTGGAGTACAGGTGACTGACTCATAGAACAAAACAGAACACCAGGCAGGACAGATGGGAGATAGGGCACTGTGGACCAAAAAGCTTGGAAAGTGTCCAAGAAATTAGAATTGATTTCCAGGTATGTTCTGGCCTCTGTGTTTCTTTCTACCATACATCTTCCCCTCCCCCAGCAGCACCCTACACAGAATAATAGGAAGATGCTGATATTCAATGATATGTTGGACTGTATTATTGTTTTCAATTATTAATAACTATCCACTGCTCTTCCTTTAAAAAAAATATACAATCCTGTCCTTTGATTTTGGTTTGGGTCATATTACGTGCTTTGGCCAATGAAATATGAATGGGTACGACGTGTGCTATGTCTAAGCAGAAGCTGAGTTTCTGCCAATAATCTTGCTTTTACACTCTGCCATGAAAATGGCATGTCTCAGTTGGAGACATGCTAACATTTCTTTAGCTTGGGTTCTAGGATGAGAGGACAAGGGGAGCAGGTACTCAGCCAGAGACTGGCCATAGTGACTCTCAGCCTACAAGTACATACGTAAAGACTAAGGGGTTGTTTCTGTAAATCACTGAGATGCTGGGTGTATTTGTTATCACAGCTGACTTATACAATGATAAAGATGATAGATAACATTTATGGAGCTTTACAATGTGCCAGACACTATTTTAAGTGCTTTCTGTATGTTATTCAATTCCATTTTGCAGATAAGGAAACTAAAGCAAAGAAAGTTAAGTAATTTGCATAAAGTTACATAGTGAGTAAGTGGTCAAGCCTAAATTTGATCCTAGGAATTCTAGCTTCAGAGGCTAAGATCATATCTATTATGCTTTACTGCCTCTCCATATATACATCAGTCATGTTTTTGATATTCTCCAAATATTCAAAACTCCTTCTCACCTCCATGATTTTCCACATGCTAATCCCCTGTCTGGAATTTCTTTGCACTCTTTTCTCACCCGGGAAACTCCTATTCATTCTTCCTAAACCAGCTCAGAGAGAAAATCTGTCAGTCTAACAGCTCTTTATCCACCAGCCCTCACCCCTACCCACCACCCCTCCAGCCCTTCCTGGACATAGTTGATTCTTTCCTTTATGATGACATCACATTTCATAAATACTTTTGTTATTATACCGTTACTACTTTTTTCAGTCCTATCTTCTTCTCTAGATGTTGAATTTTTCAAGGGTGGGAAAAATATTTCATTTATCTTTAAGTTTCTAGGGCCAACCAATTTGCCTGTGACTATGTAATTATGATACACAGTCAATGACCAGAAAAAGTTTGATGAATAAATGTAAGGGTTTCAGTGACCAATTTAATTTATTTTTAAAGCCAACTAAAAAAAGATCTGGGAATAGATGAACATTCTATTAGTGTATAGTTCTATTTTTGTGGCTGAGTTCACATTCTAAATCTAAAATAGTTACAGTGTTCAGCACATTAAATCCCCTCCACCTGTGACATGATCTCTTTAGCAATGGGTGAAGCTGCTCTCCCCAACTCCCACCCTCTGAAGATGCCTATAGGCATAATCAGGAATTAGGCTAAAGCATTGCTACCTAAACCCCTTTCCTCCCATTTGCATTTCTTTGCCTCTCAACCTAGAAAAACGTTTGGATCCAAAGGAATGGACATATTTTTTCATGAAGGAGTTAGAGGCTCCATCATAGACCAATAGGGATTGTGATGGTTAATTTTATGTTTCAATTGGACTAATCCACAGGGTACTCAGATGCTTAGTCCAACGTTATTCTGGGTGCTTTTGTGAGTGTTGTTGAATGAGATTAACATTTAAATCTATAGACTGAGTAAAACAAATTGTCCTCCATTATGTATGCAAACCACATCCAATTAGATGAAGGTCTGAACAGAACAAAAAGCTGACCCTCCTTCCTTCAAGGAAGAGAGAATTCTCCTGTCTAATGACCTCTGAAATGGGACTTTGGCTCTGTGGTTCTACAGCAGCTTCTGGCCTTTGGACTCAAACTAGGACGTTGGCTCTGTGGATTGCAGAACTGCCAGCCTGCATAATCATGTGAGCCAATCCTTTAAAATAAATCTCTCTAGATAGACAGATAGATATAAATATAATCAATATCTATTGGTTCTGTTCCTCTGGAGAATTCTGACTAGTACAGGGATCAAACATCTAGGGACCTTCCCATTAACAGTGAAATAATCTGGTGCCAACTGAATACACTTTCCAAATAGCTAGCTCCATATGTCATTAGATGTGTGTTTATATATGTATATAGTATGTGTATTTACATGTATACACATATATGTACAATATATATTTATATTTAAATAATTTCATAAATCTCAGAACAGTTTTCAGAGGCAATTACAATTATCCCCATTTAGTGGATGAAGAAACAAGGCTTAGGAAGGTTTACCTAAGGGTAGATCTCCAAAAAGTATGAAACTGAGATCAAAATAGGATCAACACCCAACTTTGAGTGACTCCAAAGGTCTAAGTTATTAATCACTACACCACACTATTGAAAATAAGCTTCATTTCATGGAGGGCAGAACTTATGTGTTCTCTTATCTTCTTTAACCCAGTTTCGCCTGAATTATGTGAGTTATGTATTAGTCCATCTTATTTCACTTATTATTGATGAGAATGACACGACTTTGAGCATCTATGACATGACCATTATCACAGAGGTGTTTTGGATACACTGCTTCTAAAGGGGGTCTTTCTGAATACTCAAGAGTTGGGCATTATCTAGTCAACTTTACACATGTGGACACGAGGCTCAACGAAGTGTAACAGCATGTACAAGTTCAAGCAGCTAGAAAGTGACTGAGTGGTGGGAAGAGGGGGGTGAACCCAGGTCTGGCTCCACCCTTTTCCTTACACTGTTTCCCAGAAATAAGTCCTGTAACACCCAATGTCCTCAAATGATCTTTCACCCAACTACGCAGTTTAGTTCTGCTAAGTTTCTGGATTCAGAAGAAACATGGTGGGCTTGTGTTGGATATGGCTATAGCTTCTACAGTAGGCTTCTATAGGAAAGAAGAGGGCATGAAATCGGCTCCTCCTGAATTTTGTACAAGGTCCTGATATGCACCCTGAAAGGCAGCATAGGAAGTAGTTAGGAGCATGGACTCTGGAGGAAGGTTGCCTGGGTTGGAGTCCCAGCCCTGTCATTTACCAACTGTGTGCCCTTGAGCAATCTGCTTAACCCCTCTGTGCCTCAATTTCTTTAACTGCAAAATAGAGCAATAATGTTTGCCTAATAGGATTGTGTAAGTATAAAATGAGTCAATATACATTTAAAAAAGAGAACTTGTGATTCGCACATATTAGGCTCTCTGTAAGTGTTAGCTATTATTGTTGTTAATACTGAATACTTCATGTTCTTATTTGCAATTTATGAGACGACATAGAGAGAAAATACAAAGGTGTTTCTAAATTCTGACACCATTCTCACTTGGCAGGTAAGTAATCAACATTATAAGATAGAAACATTAGGCTATCCAGATATTTCCACACAGTGATAAAAGCTAATGCATCTCTTGTAAAGGAGAAAGTACCATTATTATGGAGCTATAGACATGGGTAATATGAAAATATGAATAATATAAGCATAAACAGTAAAAACACAGTAATGATAAAATACAAATTCATGTCATATTCTTAGACAAAGTATTTAAAGTCAAAATTGAAAGAAGAGGGGATAGAGTATAGATTGACGTTTAATAAGTAGATTTTATTGCACAAAATTTATCTTTGTCTCCCTACACACAAAATTAACTTTGGTAGAAAGAGCACTGAACTAAGAGTCAAACGACTTGAGTTGTTATTCTGGATATATGTTTTCCACAGTTGAGCAATTTGTGGAGGGGTAATGCTGTTCTCTACCCTTGAGAAAGCAAACAGAAATAACAGGGACTCTGAGTCAGAAAGCTCTCACTATGGGCCCAGCTCTGCCACACACCTGCTGTATGACAGTTGTAAGTTAACCAATCTGAATATGAGTGCCAGATGAAGACAGCAATGCCTATTCTGTATGAAGTATTTTGTAGAGGGCCCAACAGAGCGTACTCTCAATAAATATTTGAACCCTTGTCTCCGGTCTCCATTTTGCTCAACTATAAGTCCTTTCCATTATATTTCCATAATACTATGATCCTGAGTCCAACATTCTAGGCTGACTTTATTAAAGAAGTTGCTAAATGGATTCTTCTGGCATTTTCTATTCCACAGTGCATTTGTTTCTTCTTTAAGCAGCTGAATTTTAAAGATAGGTTTCGGCAAATATTCTCAGCATACCAAATTTATCCTTGAATAGCCAAATAGAAAGAGACCAGCTTCCCAGATACCATTTCTGTGAAGAGAATTGCTATGATCAAAATGCCT
Organism: Pseudorca crassidens; assembly: GCF_039906515.1. NCBI lineage: Eukaryota > Metazoa > Chordata > Mammalia > Artiodactyla > Delphinidae > Pseudorca > Pseudorca crassidens. The sequence goes on from NC_090304.1 coordinate 62,580,507, forward strand.
CCTTGACTGAATGATCTTTCTGATAAGACTAAATTGAAATGGCTTAAGTATTCATTATAGGTTTACTTAGCTCTACAGTTGATTCCTTCAAGCTGTATCCATTGAATGTTTGGACGGCATCAAAATCAGCATTCTGGGAAGAAACACTGAAACTTTCAAAACATTCCCTGATGGTTTCAGGTGTGTTCTTTCCAAGCAATAGCTTTTTAGTTCTAAAGCTGTGAGTCAAGCCACAGCACTGTTTACCAATAATTGTTATCTTCCTCTTCCCTCCTCCATTTCTACACCTAATTGTCAAACATTTTGTGGCAATATTTTTACATCCAGTTGTCAAATTAATATCTTTCACTTTCATGCAACAAGACACAAAGCACTGTACAAAACACAAACGGTGGCCATCCATTCAAAAACAGTTAAGGATCTGCAATGCACCAGGCACTGTTCTAGGTGTGGGTGGTAGAAAAAAAAAAAATAGACAAAAATCCCTGACCTCACAGGTATATATTCAAGTAGGGGAAGACAACAGTGAACAAATGAATAAATACTTTATACAGTATATCTCATCTTGATAAATACAGTGGAGAAAAATAACACAGGGAGGGGAAGAGGAAGTCTGGTGGCCAAGGAAGGACTCGCAGAAATGATGATATTTGAGGTAAGATCTAAACAAGGTGAGGGACAAACATGTGGCTGCTGGGTTGGGGGGACATTTCAGATCAGGGAAACAACAAGGTCCTGAGGTGGGATCGCATATAGCATGTTTGGGAAATGGCAAGGAAGCTGAAACAAGGGCAAAAATGGTTGGGGGTGAAAACAGAAGGCCCTTAGGTGCCCAGATCCTGAGGAAAACATTCACCAGTCATGGGGACTATGTGTGCCAAGGCAGGAGAATGGCAAGCACTGGTTGTTCTCTGCAAATACCAGGCTGCCCATATTTTGTTGCTATTAATTGATACCCAAGAATTAATGCACTACCATCTATTTTGATATTCTACTCATCATATCTACTTATTTACTAATTCATTCTTAGAATTTTTCACCTATTTTGACAGATTATTAGTTAGCACCTATGGTGTAATGTGCTACAGATGTAGGGATGAACAACACACCTTCAAATATTATGGCAAAGATTCACCAAACCATGTTTCTTTCTCGCCCCCCACTGCCCCCAAACATAAAGCTTGACTACATTTCCCAGCCTCCTTTGAAGTCAATAAGGGCCACCTCACACAGTTTTGACCAAATGGAATGTGAGAAGAAGTGATGTACTCTATTTTTAGTCTTAGCCCCCTAAATACCTCCCTGGAGATCCTCCATGGTCTCTCTCTTCCCTCATCAGCTAGATGGATAGAGAGAATCAGTGGGTGACTCCAAAACCTTGGGGATGGTTGGAGTCATTTGGATGGAAAGATCTAGATCTGGGATTGAATATCTACATGGAGCAGACTCTATTTTCTCTGCCACTCTCCACCCACCACATAGATCTGAACTATGAAGAGAGAGAAACAAACGTTATCCTATTAAGCCATTGAGATTTGTTCAGCAGTAGGCCTGCATCGATTATTACAAGGAACTCACCTTCTAGTAGAAAAAAGAGCAATTTACAATATTGGTAATAAGTGCTACAATAAGTAAAGTATACAATCCCCTGGGATTCAATCCATGTATTGAAAGGAAAGTTTCTAAAAAGAGTCGAAGCTTGTGTCAGGATTTAACGAAGGGGTAGCATTGACCTGACAAAGAAAGGTGAGACAAGGACATTCCTTGCAGAGACCAGCACATGCAAAGGAACTGACACACAACAAAACAGGTCCCGTTGTGGAAAATATAAAAATTTCTCTTGACTGGAGATGAGGGTGTATGGGGATGATGGCAGGATGGATTGGTAAAGATCAGATTTTACAGGCCCAACACACCATCCAAAGGAGTTAAGACTTTATCGTGAATTAGATGGAAAGAGAAATTATATGGTCAAGGTCCAACCCAACCTTCCTCCTGACCTCATTTGCACCTTCTCAGCTTCCCTGTGCTTCTTCACCATTCAGTGTTATCTCTCATTAACAAGATGTCCATATTCTCAATAAGATGAGTAAGTACTTAGAGGGCAGGCTCTCTCTCTTCTACTAATTTGGTTTTCGAGATAGGAAGTACTCATTCAAAGTATTTATCATATTTAAATCTAGAGCACTTTTATTACATTTTTTTTCAATTTCTCATTTAATACCTCCAATATAAATACTGATAGATATAATCCTCATTATATATATATATATAAAGACTCTTTGGAGTCTTTAAAATTTCTTTATTTTATTATTTTTTGAATTTTATTTTATTTTTTATAGGGCAGGCTCTTATTAGTTATCTATTTTATATATGTTAGTGTATATATGTCAATCCCAATCTCCCATTTCATCCCACCCCCACCCCCACCCTCTGCTTTCCCCCCTTGGCGTCCATACATTTGTTCTCTACATCTGTGTCTCTGTTTTTGCCTTGCAAACCAGTTCATCCATACCATTTTTCTAGATTCCACATATATGGGTAAATATACGATATTTGTTTTTCTCTTTGTGCTTTCTTCACTCTGTATGACAGTCTCTAGGTCCATCCATGTCTCTACAAATGACCCAATTTCATTTCTTTTTATGGCTAAGTAATATTCCATTGTATATATGTACCATGTTTTCTTTATCTATTTGTCTGCCGATGGGCATTTAAGTTGTTTCCATGACCTGGCTATTGTAAACAGTACTGCAATGAACATTGGGGTACATGTGTCTTTTTGAATTATGGTTTTCTCTGGGTATATGCCCAGTAGTGAGATTGCTAGGTCATATGGTAATTCTATTTTTAGTTTTTTAAGGAACTTCCATACTGTTCCCATAATGGCTGCATCAATTTACATTCCTGCCAACAGTGCAAGAGGGTTCCCTTTCCTCCACACCCTCTCCAGCATGTATCATTTGTAGATTTTCTGATGATGCCTATTCTAACTGATGTGAGGTGATACCTCATTGTAGTTCTGATTTGCATTTCTCTAATAATTAGTGATGTTGAGCAGCTTTTCATGTGCCTCTTGGCCATCTGTATGTCTTCTTTGGAGAAATGTCTATTTAGGTCTTCTGGTCATTTTTGGATTGGGTTGTTTGTTTTTTTTAATATTGAGCTGCATGAGCTGTTTATATATTTTGGAGGGTAATCCTTTGTCCATTGATTCATTTGCAAATATTTTCTCCCATTCGGAGGGTTGTCTTTTTGTCCTGTTATAATTTCCTTTGCTCTACAAAAGCTTTTAAGCTTCATTAGGTCCCACTGGTTTATTTTTGTTTTAATTGCCATTGCTCTAGGAGGTGGGTCAAAAAAGATCTTGCTGTGATTTATGTCAAAGAGTGTTCTTCCTAGTTTTCCTCTAAGAGTTTTATAGTGTCTGGTCTTACATTTAGGACTTTAATCCATTTTGAGTTTATTTTTGTGTATGGTGTTAGAAAGTGTTCTAATTTCATTCTTTTCCATGTGGCTGTCCAGTTTTCCCAGCACCACTTACTGAAGAGACTGTCTTTTCTCCATTGTATACCCTTGCCTCCTTTGTCATAGATTAGTTGACCATAGATGCATGGGTTTATCTCTGGGCTTTCTATCCTGTTCCATTGATCTATATTTCTGTTTTTGTGCCAGTACCATATTGTCTTGGTTACTGTAGCTTTGTAGTATAGTCTGAAGTCAGGGAGTCTGATACCCCCAGCTCCGTTTTTTTTCCCTCAAGATTGCTTTGGCTATTTGGGGTCTTTTGTGTCTCCATACAAATTTTAAGATTTTTTGTTCTAGTTCTGCAAAAAATGCCACTGGTAATTTGATAGGGATTGCATTGAATCTGTAGACTGCTTTGAATACTATAGTCAATTTCACACTATTGATTCTTCCAGTCAAAGAACGTGGTATATCTCTCCATCTGTTTGTGTCATCTTTGATTTCTTCCATCAGTGTCATAGTTTTCTGAGTACAGGTCTTTTACCTCCTTAGGTAGGTTTATTCCTAGGTATTTTATTCTGTTTGTTGCAATGGTGAATGGGAGTGTTTCCTTAATTTCTCCTTCTGACCTTTTGTTGTTAGTGTATAGGAATGGAAGAGATTTCTGTGCATTAATTTTGTACCTTGCAACCTTACCAAATTCATTCATTAGCTCTAGTAGTTTTCTGGTGACATCTATAGGATTATCTATGAATAGTGTCATGTAATCCACAAACAGTTACAGTTTTACTTCTTCTTTTCCAATTTGTATTCCTTTTCTTATTTTTTCTTCTCTGATTGCTGTGGCTAGGACTTCCAAAACTATGTTGAATAATAGTGATGAGAGTGGACATCCTTGTCTTGTTTCTGATCTTAGAGGAAATGCTTTCAGTTTTTCAACACTGAGAATGATGTTTGCTGTGGGTTTGTCGTATATGGCATTTATTATGTTGAGGTAGGTTCCCTCTATGCCCACTTTCTAGAGAGTTCTTTATCGTAAATGGTGTTGAATTTTGTCAAAAGCTTTTTCTGCATCTACGGAGATGATCATATGGTTTTTATTCTTCAGTTTGTTAATATGGTGTATCACATTGATTGATCTGCGTATACTGAAGAATCCTTGCACCCCTGGGATAAATCCCACTTGATCATGGTGTATAATCCTTTTAATGTGTTGTTGGATTCTGTTTGCTAGTATTTTGTTGAGGATTTTTGCATCTATATTCATCAGTGATATTTGTCTGTAATTTTCTTTTCTTGTAGTATCTTTGTCTGGTCTTGGTATCAGGGCAATGTTGGCCTCGTAGAATGAGTTTGGGAGTGTTCCTTCTTCTGCAAGTTTTTGGAAGAGTTTGGGAAGGATGGGTGTTAGCTCTTCTCTAAATGTTTAATAGAATTCACCCATGAAGCCATTTGGTCCTGAACTTTTGTGTGTTGGAAGATTTCTAATCACAGTTTCAGTTTCATTACTTGTGATTGGTCTGTTCATGTTTTCTATTTCTTCCTGGTTCAGTCTTGGAAAGCTATATGTTTCTAAGAATTTGTCCATTTCTTCCAGGTTTTCCATTTTATTGGCGTAGAGTTGCTTGTAGTAGTCTCTTAGGATGCTTTGTATTTCTGCAGCATCTGTTGTAACTTCTCCTTTTTCATTTCTAATTTTATTGATTTGAGTCCTCTCCCTCTTTTTCTTGATGAGTCTGGCTAATGGTTTATCAATTTTGTTTATCTTCTCAAAGAACCAGCTTTTAGTTTTATTGATCTTTGCTATTGTTTTCTTTGTTTCTATTTCATTTAGTTCTGCTCTGATATTTATGATTTCTTTCCTACTAACTCTGGGTTTTGTTTGTTCTTCCTCTAGTTCCTTTAGGTGTAAGTTTAGATTGTTTATTTGAGATTTTTCCTGTTTCTTGAGGTAGCATTGTATAGCTATAAACTTCCCTCTTAGAACTGCTTTTGCTGCATCCCATAGGTTTTGGGTCATCATGTTTTCATTGTCATTTGTCTCTAGGTATTTTTTGATTTCCTCTTTGATTTCTTCATTGGTCTCTTGGTTATTTAGTAACATATTGTTTAGCCTCCCTGTGTTTGTGTTTTTTACATTTTTTTTCCTATAATTGATTTCTAATCTCATAGTGTTGTGGTCGAAAAAGATGCTTGATATGATTTCAATTTTCTTAAATTTACTGAGGCTTGTGATCAAGCCTAGAAAATGTTCCCTGTGCACTTGAGAAGAAAGTGTAATGTGCTGTTTTTGGATGGAATGTCCTATAAATATCAATTAAACCTATCTGGTCTATTATGGCATTTAAAGCTTGTGTCTCCTTATTTATTTTCATTTTGGATGATCTGTCCACTGGTGTAAGTGAGGTGTTAAAGTCCCCCACTATTAGTGTGTTACTGTTGATTTCCTCTTTTATAGCTGTTAGCATTTGCTTTATGTATTGAGGTGCCCCTATGTTGGGTGCATATATATTTATAATTGTTATATCTTCTTCTTGGATTGATCCCTTGATCATTATGTAGTGTCCTTCCTTGTCTCTTGTATCATTCTATCTAAAGTCTATTTTATCTGATATGAGGATTGCTACTCCAGCTTTCTTTTGATTTCCATTTGCATGGAATATCTTTTTTCATCCCCTCACTTTCAGTCTGTATGTGTCTCTAGGTCTGAAGTGGGTCTCTTGTAGACAGCATATATGTGGGTCTTGTTTTTGTATCCATACACCAAGCCTGTGGCTTTTGTTTGGAGCATTTAATCCATTCACATTTAAGGTAATTATCGATATGTATATTCCTATTACCATTTTCTTAATTGTTTTGTTTTTGTAGGTCCTTTTCTCCTCTTGTGTTTCTCACTTAGAGAAGTTCCTTTAGCATTTGTTGTAGAGCTTGTTTGGTGGTGCTGAATTCTCTTAGCTTTTGCTTGTCTGTAAAGCTTTAAACTTCTCTGTCGAAACTGAATGAGATCCTTGCCAGGTAGAGTAATCTTGGCTGTGGGTTCTTTCCTTTTATCACTTTAAATATATCATGCCACTCCCTTCTGGCTTGTAGAGTTTCTGCTGAGAAATCAGCTGTTAACCTTATGGGAGTTCCCTTGTATGTTGTCATTTTTCCCTTGTTGCTTTTAATAATTTTTCTTTGTCTTTAATTTCTGTCAATATGATTACTATGTGTCTTGGCATGTTTCTCCTTGGTGTTATCCTGCCTGGGACTCTCTGCACTTCCTAGACTTGAGTGGTTATTTCCTTTCTCATGTTAGGGAAGTTTTCGACTATAATCTCTTCAAATATTTTCTCTGGTCCTTTCTCTGTCTCTTCTCCTTCTGGGACCCCTATAATGCACATGTTGGTGCATTTAATGTTGTCTCAGAGGTCTCTTAGGCTGTCTTCATTTCTTTTCATTCTTTTTTCTTTATTCTGTTCCGTGGCAGTGAATCCCATTCTGTCTTCCATGTCATTTATCTGTTCTTCTGCTTCTGTTCTTCTGCTATTGATTCCTTCTAGTGTATTTTTCATTTCAGTTACTGTACTGTTCATCTCTGTTTGTTGTTTAATTCTTCTAGGTGTTTGTTCTTTAATTCTTCTAGGTCTTTGTTAAACATTTCTTGCATCTTCTTGATCTTTGTCTCCATTCTTTTTCCGAGGTCCTGGATCATCTTCACTATCATTATTCTGAATTCTTTTTCTGGAAGGTTGCCTATCTCCACTTCATTTAGTTGTTTTTCTGGGGTTTTATCTTGTTCGTTTACCTGGTACATAGTCCTCTACCTTTTCATTTTGTCTATCTTTCTGTGAATGTGATTTTTGTTCCACAGGCTGCAGAACTGTAGTTCTTCTTGCTTCTCTACATACGGTTTTGATTTATAAGTAAACCATGAGGAAAAGAAGTGAGTTCAGTTGTATATTCTATGGTGCCTCTGCTCTGGGCTGGGGGAGATCAAAGAGTGGGGTGTTTATGATGGGATGCCAGTGTGTCTACCAGAAGCTGTAGAACCTCAAGTTGTGGCCATTTCACTACAGACTCACTCAAAATTTCCCATTCTGCTACTATTGAGTATGGTAGCGTAATAATTCAAACATCAAAGCAAACCATTTCTGATTAAACATATGCTGGGCACTTTACATACATTGTCACTAATCACAATAACCAACTGTTAGTATCTTCACTTTACAGGTGAGAAAATAGCTTCTAGGAGTTTCAAAGTCATACAAATACTGGTAGAGCCAGGATTTGAACCAAAGTCTGCCTGACCCAAAGCTCTGGTTCTCCCCATTATATCACTCCCACCCTAACATTACAGGAGCACAATCACTGTGCTTCTAGTGAGACTTGGGGTTCACAGTCCAAAGCACCATTTATTTTGAGACTTGTATTTTATATTAAAAGTTCCTATGAACTTAGTATTCTTCTTAATGACAGAGCTGATTTTTTAAAAATTATTACTTTCATGTTTTGAATTAATTACCATAGAAAAAGATTACATGGGCTTCCCTGGTGGTGCAGTGGTTGAGAGTCCACCTGCCGATGCAGGGGACATGGGATCATGCCCCGGTCCAGTAAGATTCCACATGCCGTGGAGCAGCTGGGCCCGTGAGCCATGGCCGCTGAGCCCGTGCATCTGGAGGCTGTGCTCCGCAACGGGAGAGGCCAGAACAGTGAGAGGCCTGTGTACCGCAAAAAAAAAAAAAAAGAAAGAAAAAGATTACAAATTTGTAATCTCCTCTCAGCAAGCCTTTAACAACAGTGACTTGCCATGATTATCTTGGGTTTTATGTTATTGGCAGAAGGCCACACATCCGTACAGTGTATGCTCTGTAGGTTAAAAAGCCATATGCTACATCAAGGGAGCCCTATCACCATCTTTCCACACTTGAGGGCTGTACCTGGGACAATGCCACTCTTGACCTTGGAGCAGCAGTGTCACTGAAGACGCTCTAACTGTATAAATGCCCTACAGTTAGAGAAGCAAGATGACAGGTCTGGGGGGATGAGCTGTACAGCCTTCTGCTTGGAGGACCCATTTTCATACAAACACTGAAAATTCCTCTCTTTGCCAAACAGAATGACATTTTTGTCTTGGCTATTGCCCATGTACATGAGTCCTCGGAAGAGAAAAAAAGAATGAAATAAAAGGTGGCTTATACAGAAAATTCTGCAGTAATTATGAATTATTTTGCAGGCACAGTGGGGCAAATTTTACCACTTTTTCAATGACTAGTGTTGGCTTCCCCCCTTGGTTTAATCCTGACTTCTGAAAATTCATCTGAGTCAATCACTACTCTGAGAAGAAACTCAAAAGTGGCTATAGTAACTTAGTGAGGAAAAGACAGCAGGCTTCAAACAGATTTATGAAATTAGATGTTTTGTTTTGGTGTGATTTTGTCCTCCTGAATTTGTATCTTTGTCTTCCCTTGATGGAATATAGACTTCAAAGGCAGAGACTTAGGCCCATATCAACTTCTGTGATTTTAGAGAAGTTTGTTAATCATCCAGAACCTCATTTTCTTAAGTTGAGGTATAGTTGATTTACAATATTGTATTAGTTTCAGGTGTACAACACAATGATTAAAAATTTTACAGATTATACTCCAGTTAAAGTTATTATAACATATTGGCTATAATCCCTGTGCTGTACATATATTCTCATAGCTTATTTATTTTATACATAGTAGCTTGTACCACTTAATCCCCTAGCACTATCTTGTCCCTCCCCCCTTCTTTATCCCCACTCGTAACAACTAGTTTGTTCTCTATATCTATGAGTCTCTCTATTTTGTTATATTCATTTGTTTGCTTTACTTTTTAGATTCTGCCTGTAAGTGATAACATACAGTATTTGTCTTTCTCTGTCTGACTTATTTCACTAAGCGTTAATACCCCTCAGGTTCATTCATGTTGTTGCAAATGGCAAAATTTCATTCTTTTTTTATGGCTGACTAGTATTCCATTTTATACACACACACACACACCACCTTTTCTTTATCCATTCATCTGTTGATGGACACTTAGGTTGCTTCCATATCTTGGCTATTGTAAATAATGCTGCTATGAACATTGGGATGCATGTTTCTTTTCAAATGAGTGTTTTTGTTTTCTTTGAATAAGTACCCAGGAGTGAAATGGCTGGATTGTATGGTAGTTCTATTTTTAGTTTTTTAAGAAACCTCCATCCTGTTTTCCATAGTGGCTGTACCAATTTACATTCCCACCAACAGTGCACAAGGGTTCCCTTTTTCCCACATCCTCTCCAACATTTGTTATCTGTGGTCTTTTTGATGATAGCATCCAGAACCTCATTTGAATATCCCCCATATTTTCAGTAAATATTAACTGCACACCAGTTGTATTCTGGACTTGATTCCAAGTGCTAATGATATAATGGTGGACAAATCAAGGTCCTTATTTTAAGCAGCTCAATGCAATAAAACTAATAAAGTGTGGAAGCTGCTTTGATAGGACTAAATGGAAGATACTATGTTAACCCAAATGGGGTGCTTAGACAAATTATATCTTTCAAAAGGACAGAGAAATCTTCTCTGAGAGAGCTCTGAGTCAGTCAAAACCTAAACAATGAGTTGGAAAGAGCCAGATGGTGTATCTATGTGTTGAGAAAAGAGGGTAGACAGAGCGAAAGAGAAAGACGGAGAGAGAGAGTCACATCTAGCAGAATGAAAAGCCAACACATCTGAGGTTGTCTTAACTATGTCTTGGGCTTTTATAAGTTTAAGTCTCATATTCACTCATTTCCATCCATCTGTTCATTCACTGTGCCAGGAACTATTCTAGGTGTTGGAGTTATAAATATGAATAAGTCATACGTAAGTGAAAATCGATGGACAGGACTTCCAGAAAAAGTTCCTTAAAATGGAGACAGGCACCTGAGACACCACTTTTGCCAGCCCCTCTAATTCTTCTCTGCCAACCGGAATGCAAATCTGGTAGTTGAAGTCTCAGTGGACATCCTGAGCCATGACATGATTTTGGAGAAGGAAAGTACAGGCTAGGATAGTAGAGCAGGGAGAGATTCCAACAGTGTTGGAGATACCTTCCTTTGAATTTGTTCTACGTGACAGAAAAATAAAAATTATTTAATTAATATTATTTGGGGGTTAAGCTATATTCAGCTGAACCTAATCCCAACTAATTTAGAGAGGTAGCATGGACTTTACAGCCAGACCTGAATTTGAATCCTGACTCTGCCAAATGCAACCTGTGTTTCCTCCCATCAAAATGGAGCCTACATTACAGGATGGGTAAGGTGATTATAGATATTATGAATAAGTGCCTAGCATACTGTTAAGTGTTCAATAAATTGTGGCATTATTATACGGATTAGGTGGAAATTTTTTTAAATGTCTTAACCTACAAACAAAAAAATACCTAAAATCCCTTAAAAGTCACCAAAATCCCTAGGTCCTAAAAAAAAAAAAAAAATCCCATTCAAGCAGAGAAGGCTGTGACAGTTAGGAATAGGAAATCTTCTGGGGAAGAACTGGAAGAAAATTTGAACTGAGATTAGAAAACTTACTGTATTACGTATATTTCAAAATAAGTGTATCTCCTTAACTAATATAGGAGTCTGTAAGATGTTAAAAGAGATAATTTACGGATACCTCCTCATCTATTATTCTACACCTATCAATTTATGTTGAAAGCCACACTACCTGCAATTTATTCACCACAACCAAAACACCATCAGCCTGGACACAGCAAAAAATACAAATATTGGTTTGCTCTGTTCTGAGGAACACGGGTAACAGCTTTCATTTACTTCCAGAGTTAATTAGCTTTGGCCTTAGGCCCAGACCCTGAATCATCAGTTCTTTTCCTCACTTGCTTGCCAATGAGCAGCAGAGTCCACAAGAGGTAAAGGATAATGGCTACAAGATACACATGCTCTAGGGGTAACCCCTGGGCAAATTTGTTGAAAACTGAAAGTTAAAAACAGAGCGGTACATAATAGTGACAGTGACATATGCCCTTCCAAATTTTTCCATCTTTCTGAATTCTTTTTCATGAAGACTAGCTTATTTGTTCATGGTGGTACTGTATTCAACAGCAAACTCTATCAGGGAAATATGTGTGACCCTAGGTCACTTTCTGACTGGTGACAGTTCTTCACATAGTCCACTTGATTAAAAAGCTTAAATTCCATAAGTCTTCAAGATATTTTTTCCCTCGAGGAAAACTTATCATGATCATGACACCACATGGATGGACAAAATATAAGTTATTCAGTAAGTGTTTATTGACTCTTACTAAGTAACAGGCACCGTGGTAGTTTATCCTGCCTTCTGAAGTGTTGCTCTTCTTTCCTGCTAACTGCAGACTCATACATTTCTTCAACCTGCTGGTAAAACTGCATTTTCTTTTTACATTATAGGTCCAGATATCCCTGAACAATATTCTACACAAGCCACATGTGACCATACTGATACGCTCTATCCAACTGGATGGGATAAGAGAGATCTTTCAGGAATACCAAAAATTCATTTGCAACTTCTCATCGTCCTCCTTTCAGCCTTTGACAATATAAGGACAGAAACCAGCTCTGAGTTAATCTTCACAACTGTAACACATGATTCTGTGTTCACATATATGTGAATACTACGTGTGTGTGTGTATACATGCATATGTACCTTCACTTTCTTTACAGGGACTCACCTCTCATCTCTAAGGTCCTGACTTCAGACTCCACCTCGCCTAGCATGTGAGCCAAGCTTGAATAAGGCTGTCCATATAACGCTGTCTTTTCCCCACCAGCTAATCAGTTAAGTTGTACTGTCACTAAATGTGTATTCTGGAAAACCCCTGGATTTATGGAGGCTTCCCAAGGGAGAACCTTCCTTCGACCTCTACGGCATAAGCCCAGAATATAACATCTGGCCTTCTGCTTCCTTTTCCTTGTTTGCACAAAGCTACAACTGGAGACCCGAAATAAACCTGACCTGCTAGGTAGATACTCTGTGATCCAGTCCAATGCTGCAGCCCCCTCTGTCCAGGGTCTTGATTTTGTTGCCTAGATTTCCAATACCTGTCCGAGTGCTTATTCTCAACAGATGAATGAATTAACTACCTGAATTTCAATACTAGTGCTACTTAGACTCCTTGGCCAACTACTACCTCCTAGATTACATCTCCTTAGGTAACAATGTCAAATTCATTGTGCCTCTTTGGACACTGCCAGGCTGACCTTTCTCCTCGGGAACTAGCCACACAGCTGGCTTAGCTCCTGGAACCCTGGTCTCTCTCCTCTCATTGCCAATCATGAGGGGAAAGTTGCAGCCTGCTTGTTGGCTAAGTCTCCCTGAGTTAAGACACACACATATGTGGCACTGTATTTATGTTTACATACCTGAAGAGCTATAAATATGAATATATGTATATGCAAATAGACAGACACACAAATACCTATACACAAACTCTCAAAAGATTCACGGTATTATGGCAACTGCTTCAGAAAACACCACATGCATTCCACTGCCTTACTGAAACTAGTCATGAAAATAAGCTTCTTGAGGTAAAAACCTAAAAGAAATTAGAAAAGAGAAGATATAAATATGACAATGGCTCTAAGGACCAGGTTTTGTCTCCTAGGGAGGTAACACTAAACTTAGGGAATAATATCAGAAGCTCCAGGAAGGCTCCCCAAGCCAACAATCTTTCCCAGGGGCTCTAAGATGCCTTTGAATAAGTTAAGTCCTGACATTCCACAACTGGAAGCTTAAAACCCAAATGCCCCAGGGAAACCTGGACTGCTTGTTACCAGGAGCCTGGTGCTCCTGGGCCATATATATATATATTTGGCTCTAGTTTACAAAAAACAAACCAACCAAATAAAACCCCTCAAATGCATTTTCTGGTTCCCATGGTACCAGCTGCCTGGAACAGGTTCACTTTGCTTATTTCTAGAAACTGCCTAATCCCTAATTGAAATTTACTGAATAACTGACATTTAAAGTAAAAATATTTTGTCCCTTCCCCCAGAGTCACACAGTCCAAGCTCACTGTCCTCTTCTTACTCCTTTTCACAGAGGAAGATTGAGTTACTGGATGATGGCTATCAGTCCAGGTTCCCTGACTGAACAGTTATTTGCCAAAGGTGTTGTGCACAGGGAATTTGGCCTTTTTCTCTTCCCTACTCCACCCAAATCAGTGAGAGGTAGGTTCCTGGGTATGTGTGTCTCTTCTGAAGATTCTGTGTCCCTTGAGTAGATTGTTCCACCATCGAGTTACAGTGGTAGAAAGACAGCAGCTCCATTTGAATCTCACATAAGAGCTATATCCTCCAATTTGTCCTCTACCAGTAACAAAGATGCTATGATAGTTCTCCTCCTGCTGATATGTTTCTCAATTGATACTGAAACCAGAGAGGGAAGATGAGAGCTATTCATTGAACCCAATAAATGATATAAGAGCCTTTCCAATGAGAATAATTTTTTTTAACTTTTTTTTTTTTTTTTTTTTTTTGCGGTACACAGGCCTCTCACTGCCGTGGCCTCTCCCGCTGCGGAGCACAGGCTCCGGACGTGCAGGCTCAGCGGCCATGGCTCACGGGCCCAGCCGCTCCGCGGCATGTGGGATCCTCCCAGACTGGGGCACGAACCCGTGTCCCCTGCATCGGCAGGCGGACTCTCAACCACTGCGCCACCAGGGAAGCCCCCAGTGAGAATAATTTTGATGATGGTTTGGCTCTCTGTATCTAGAAGATGAAGGGCCATCCTAGATGTGGAGAATACTTCAGATAGAAAGGCTAGAAACCTGAAAAAATAACATTAACTTGATAATTAACCAGCTCTTTCTCTTTCCCCTTTACGTTGGCTTTTAAGGGAACCTGTTGGCTTTTAAGGGAAACTGAAGTCCAGAAAGATGAGATGACACTCCAAAGACCACATAGCAGAGCTACAACTGGGACGCAAGGCCCTCTATCACTATCCAAGACCCTTTTATCAACATGTACTACAACAAAAGAAGCCATCAACAAAACGAAAAGGCAACCTGCTGAATGGGAGAAGATATTTCCAAATGATATGTCCAATAGGGGTTAATACCCAAAATATATAAATACCTCATACAATTCAATGGCAAAAAAATGAAGAATTTGATTAAAAAATGAGCAGAGAACCTGAACAGGCATTTTTCCAAAGAAGACATACAGTTGGCCAACAGGCACAAGAAAAGATACTTGGCATCACTAATCATCAGGGAAATGCAAATCAAAACCACAATGAGATATCACCTCACACCTGTTAGAATGGGTATCATCAAAAAGACAAGAAAATAATAAATGCTGGTGAAGATGTGAAGAAAAGGGAACCCTGGTGCACTTTTGGTGGGAATGTAAATTGGTGCAGCCACTATGGAGAACAGTATAGAGGTTCCTCAAAAAATTAAAAGATAGAACTACCACACAATCCAGCAATTCCACTCCTGGGTATTTAACCAACAAAACTCAAAAACACGAATTCAAATAAAATATATGCACCCCAATGTTCATTATAGTATTATTTACAACAACCAAGATATAGAGGCAACCTAAGTATCCATTGGCAGATGAACAGATAAAGAAGATGTGGTGTATATGCAATGAATATTACTCAGCCATAAAGTGAATGAAAATCTTGCCATTTGCAATCACATGGATGGACCTGGAGAGTATTATGCTGAATGAAATAAGTCAGACAGAGAAAGACAAATACTATATGTTTTCACTTACATGTGGAATCTCAAAAACAATACAAACAAACAAATATAACAAAACAGAAACAGACTCACAGAGAACAAATAAGTGGTTGCTAGGGGGAGGGGGATGGGAAAACAGGTGAAAAAGATAGAGGCAATTAAAAGGTACAAATTGTCATTTATAAAATAAATAAGTCATAGGGATGTAATGTACAGCACAGGGAATATAGTTAATAATAGTGTAATAACTTGTTATGGTGTGTAATCCATAAAAATTTCAAATCACTATGTGTACACCTGAAACTAATATAATACATATTGTAAGCCAACTATACTTCAAAAAATTAAAATTAAAAAGAAAATTAATCTAATTTAAGTAGGAGCACTTACTCTATGCCAGACACTCTTCTAAGTGCTTGATATATCAACTAATTCATAAAACATTGTGTGTGACCAATGATGTACCTGATTCTGTACTACATGCTGCAAATACAGGCGTGAATTACAGAAGTGGTCCTTATCCTTAGTCTAGTAGGGGTGACAGACATAAACATAGTGTACTTATTAGCAAAGCATTATTTAATTAGACTGCAATACTTGCTCAAGGAAACAGAGTATTATGACAGAATATAATGAAAGGCCTGAGACTTAAAGGGTAGGAGCAAATGAGGATGTGAAGAGAACAGGGGAGGATGTGAAGAGAACAGGGAAGGATGTTCCAGGCAGATGGAATAGCATGTGGCAAAACCCTGCTGCAGAAAGGGGCTTTGTAAAAGCGTGAGTGGGGGTGGTGACAGGAGGTAAATACAGAGAGGTGGGAAAAAGATCATGAAGGACTCTGTAGGTCACAAAAAGAATTATGGATTTTATCCCAAGAGTGGCTGGAATCCATTTAAGCCCTTCACATCTGATCAGATGTGTATTTGAAAAAACATGCCAAGAATTTTGTAATAATAGGAAGAAAAATGTAGGTGCATGGCTAAATCTCAAAGGGTGGAATCCTAACGATTTCGGTTAAGGTTTTTCTTCTTTTTTTTTTTGGCCACACTGAGTGGCATGCGGGATCTTAGTTTGGGATCAGGGATCGAACCTGGGCCCCCCCGGCAGTGGAAGCCTGGAGTCTTAACCACTGGACTGCCAGGGAAGTCCCTGGTTAAGGTTTTCATTAAAGTAGGTTGTATAAATGTGGGAAAATGAGTCTGCTGTGATTTCTTTTTGTATTGTATTCAATCAGTCAGGGCATCCCCAAGATGGGTGCATTTCAGGGCATTCTAGTAGTTTCACTTATACCTATTTATGAGAGAAGTTTAGAACTTCACTGTCTGGAACTCTCCTGTTGACTACAAACGATTTGGGGAGCCATTAAATAAATTTGTTGGCTCCTCTTAAGCCAGTGAAGGCATTATTATAAGAAAAAACAATAAAAAAGGTAATATTTCTCTAGTGACCAAACAGGAGAAAAAAATCTATTACCTAGAAATTAGAACTACTTACAAATCATTCCTTGTGATAACATTCCTGCATAGAATCATTATAATCTGACACAGATCTTTCAGATTTCTATAGAAGATCATTTCTGACCATGAAAAAAAAAGTCTGCTAACTCAGAGCACATGTACAAATTGCATACAGAACAACACTAAGCTAATATTCATACAAAGAAAACTCTCCACGGACTGAAGAAGAAATTCCAAACCTGCCCAATGCCATTAAGTTTCAAGGCAACTAATGAGTTGCAAAAGCTCACTTCTAACAAATTGTCTCCCTGAGGATTCATTAAAAGACTCCCCAGAAAAGCAGGCTCTCTCAGCCAACCACTTTTTCCTCCATCCACATCCAGATGGTGAGAATCACTCCAGGACTCCATCACTGCACTTCTGTTCCTTTCTCTCAGACTCTGCACAATGTCATCTGTTCCCAAGGATTGGTGAATCAGATGTAAACTCATGACACACACATCTTTCTGTTTAGCTCTGATTTTTCTCCTTGGATGTTATCTTACTTACAAACAAGAGAAACAGCAGTCCACGCCTGTTTTCAGTCTACTCTACCCGCGATTCAACATGGCATGCCGGGGAGAGGAGGCATGCATTTTATCCAGCCATTAAAGAAGCAGAATGTGGAGGTGATCAAAATGTGGAGTTTAGAGTCAAACGGAACTGAATTTTAACTCCAATCCTGCTACTCACTGATGGTGTGACCTTTGACACATTCCTCACTTCTAGGAGCATCATTTTCTACATGTGTACATGGTGATAAGTCTAATCTCTCATGACGATTATGAGGCTTAACAAAGATCATACATTGAAGATGATGCCTGGCACATACTAATACCTGAAAAATCTGTAACTTCTACCATCATCATTAACATTTAACAGCTAGCCGGCTTCTCATTTGTAAATACATATTTATACCCTGATCTAACGTGTGTGTATGGCAGGAGTGACTGGTGTACTGGACAAAAAATGAATAGAAATGGGCTCTAGTTCCTTCTCCTGTCCTGACTGCTATGTGATTTAGGTAAGTTACTTAAAACTCTAGAGCCCATATTTTTTATATATAATATGGAAATAACAATACCTATTGTATAAGTGTTGAGAGTTCAACAAGGTAATATATGGCTATGTGAAGTATGCATCTACATGTAAGAAAGTTCCTATTTGAGTCAGCTGTTCAGGATAAGGCATATACATTTCACAGGATGATGTTACAAAAGGCCCTTAAGTTTCCAAGCTAGCCCACAGCAATATATTCACCTCAAGCATAGCTTACACATCATCTGTTTGCAATGGGAAAAAAATATTCCGAAGTAACAGCAATGACTCCAATAAGAGTAGCTCAGTAAAACAGAATAAAAAGGACAATACAGTTAAATAAGGAATAATGTTTTGTAACAAGTACTGATGCTGGAGGAAAGAAAACGTAATGAGAGGTGTCTGCAGAGGCTGATGGAGATGTGGAAGTTCTGATGTCAGTACGGGGGTTTTCATGGATTGTGGAGACTGATGACTGATTCCACCTGGCTTTTTCCAAGGAAGTCTGGGTCATTTTTGTTCTCTTTCTCAATGTTTTAGGTTCCAAAATGGACCAGAGAGATAGTTAATCAGACAGGTTTTTGTAAACTAATAGGCAAGAATGAAAGAAATCAGGAACTAGGGGGAAAGAAAGAACATGAATATTTATGTGAAGGTGAATTATCTCAGAAATAATCTCCAGAATTGTGATAAGTGATAGGCAAAAGATTTGAGAATAAAGGAAAAAGCAAGAAAAGTTACTTATAATAGTTAACATTTATTGAAAGTTTATTTTATGCCAGGACCTGTTCTAAATATTTCACACGTATTAAAGTTATTTAATCTTCGTTCTTAGCCAAAAAAGGTATTGTGATGGTGATTTTTTATTTTATAGAGGAGGAAACTGAGACCCAGTTATAAATACAGTAAGTTGTAAAACCAGGATCTGAACCTAGACAGTCTGGATCCAGAGCCCACGCTTTGTGACAAGGCATAAATATTGCATTTGGGGTTATTTATTCACATAAAATATTTGATATCAGAGAGTGTATACAAGTAAATATGCCGGTCATAGAAGCTTACAAACTGAGCCATCTTACTGAGTCAACAGGTGGTCCTGTGCATGGACATAACTTGGTTGCCCAGCAACACTAGGTGAAGGCACATCATCAGCTTTCCAAAACAGCAATCTTAGAGCCGTTTCCAACTCTGCACTTCTCTTCACGTTATTAACATTTTTCACTCTGTCCCTTGATCTCTCCGTTTCGACATATGGTCGCAGCCTCTGTTCAAGCTCTGGTCAGCTTCTTTCCTCCTCCTTACCAGACTTCCTCTAGGCAAGACACCTCGATCATTTGCAAAGCTGCTTCCATCAGTCCCATCTGTCTCTCTGACCCTGTAAGGATTCTACTTTTTGTTGAAAAACTCTAAACCACTAAGGGACTATGGCAATATGCCTAAGGCACTAAGTACTCGTACAAAGAAAATGATACTCTTTTTTACGACCAACCATTGTCCTCTGGACTAACCAATACCCTGCCTCACCTACTCATAATTCAAGGCGAATCTAACTTTTCCTAAAGTGCCGGTCCTCTCAGAAGGGACACATTTTTATTATTCAAACTGATCTTGGAATTCAGGAAGTTATTTCACTTGTGGGGTAGAGAGGTTGGCATTTCTTCAGTTAAAACTTTTCCTAATTATTTATCTAATTTGATGTGGTGAAATAAACATTGGCTTTGGGTCCAGACATAATACTTAGATTCAAATTTCTGCTCTTCTACTTTTTACCTGTGTGACTTTGGACAAAGTTAAGCTCACCATAAAGTAGGAGCTCACACCACAGCCTGTACATCTGGTGTGTGAATTAAAGGAAATGATGGCTAACACAATGCTTGCATGTAATGCTCTCTTTTTCAGGTCAATTATCTTTTAATGGTTATAAACATGATCCTCAGTCTATGAATTTTTAAATGACAGAACTCAAATTGAGCATCAGAGAAAAGGAGGTATTGGTCATTCTGTCATGTTTAAATGCTTCCAATCGATGCCTTGGATCATTATAACTATATATCATTCATTAATTTATTCAACAAACATTGATCAAGTATCTACCATGTGCCAGGCTCTAGTCAGGACACTGGGATGCAGTAGCCAACAAGATCTGTAAATATATATTAGAACCACACTGCATCTCAGATTATATGACTATATTGTAATAATTATTTTTCTGTTTAATTTACATTATCACCAGAACCTTGCATTTCTTTCAATATAAAAGCTAATTTGGGAAATGTATTCAATAATCATATTGGAGATCAGTGACTGGTGATTCTGAGGATCCCTTCAAGTTGTCCAGTCCCCCACAAACCTTTCTTCCCCTGATAGGAAGGGGTGAGGGGTAGAAGAGAATATGTGCCTGTCTCTACACTAGGTGATTTAACTCATTTCTTTTCTGTTCATTAGAAACTCCATGAAGGAGAAAGTTCACAGACGGACAACCTGAAGTTCAGAAAGGTTAGGTAACTTGAAGGAGGCCACAAAGCTACTAAGCCAGATCTCTTTAGCTGCTTGCACACTGTTGGTTTGTGATTTCAAAATGTAGGCTATACAATGGTACACTTTAGGGAGTAGAGAGCATTGGTTTAAGTGTTTGAACATGCAGTTTCATGCTCACAATGAGTGGTTCCAGGGTCTCTTAACGGCAGAATAAAACTTTAGAACACGGAAAAGAGGAGATGCTGGCTTTTCCAACCAGCACCTTTAAAAGCTTTCAATTAATTCCTTGGATCTCTGCAGGTGGGGATCTGCAGATGAGACAATCCATCTGCAGTCAGTAATCGCTTCACTTTACTGTCCTGGGCTCCTGCAGTGGAGGCAATTAAAGGCATGGCCCTGCTGGGATTCAGACTCAGTGATTCTTGCTGCTCACTTACAGGGAAAAGCAGAGACCAGTATGACAAAAGAGTACCATGTAGAAAAGCCTCCCCTTTCCCTTGCTGATCATTAGGCCTACCATTGCTGCTAGGCATTTACAAAATACTGCTACTAGAAAATGGACCTACTAAGAGACAATTTCCATGATAGGTGAAGGGAGCTGTAGAAAGAGTAAATGATCAGCAGAGAGAAGCTGGGACATTGAGTGCGGGCTGGTAATTCATTAGATTGTGTCTTGTCAATTATGTCTGCTCAGCAAATAAATTCAAATGAATTAGGGGGAAAGCCTAACAGAAAGATAGTGTAGTTCTCTGTATCATTCTCTTACAGTATATGGAGAACAACAGAAAGAAGATGACAGAAATGCTCTAAATGTCATGGTGCACGTGGACCATGCTTTCTCTGGACCATAATTAAACCCGTGGCCCAGAGAAAACATAATTTATGATGAGGACTAATATATATGTAGGGTGAGCTTAGTAACTGCGTTTTGTTTTAAATGGGACAGTGCACAAAATGAGGGAGCTAATAAAACCATTTAATCCCTACTACAAACTAATATTTATGGATTGCTTCTTATATGTCAGGCACTATTCTATGTAAAGCCTGAAATAACTCACTTGTCATTCACTGTGTTGCCCTGTGTGGTAGGTATCATCACTATTCCACTTATATTGCTGATGTAAAACTGAGACACACAGAGGTTGAGGAACATGTTCAAATCACACAGCCAGTAAGCAGAGAAGTTGAGATTGGAAGCTAGGTAGTCTGATTCCAGAGTTTGATCAGATTCTGTTCTCGTGATCTCTCTCTAACGGTAACTGTGCACGGAAGGTTGGTCCATCCATGCTGCTGAGACACTATCCACTCCTATGAGGCAGACAGACAGAGGAAGGTCATTACCATGCCGCTTTTGAGATAGTCTGATGCAGTGAAGAACGCACAGAAGCATAAATTGGGAGACTGCCATTCCAGTCTCAGTGCAGTCACTTGCTGGCTATGCGACACCCAGTAAATCACTTAACCTCTAGGTGACTCTATTTGACAGCTGTAAGAACAATGAGGATAATAGTACCTGGTCTGCTGACTTCAGGGCGCTTTTGTGAGGGTCAAGTGAAGCTCTTATGGTAAAAGGCTTTGAACACAGTCGCACAAAATGAAAATGTAAGGAAGGTTTTGGTTCTCTCTCACGGGGGCTCCGTGAGGTAGCTTCCAAGGGAAGTGTCCTGGAAAGGCCCTGGGGAGGGGAGGGTTCAGTGCTACTCCTTGGCTTGCCTCCTAGAGTTAGTATGAGCCTTTATTTTGATGGGGCTGCTAACTAGAGCTGGGGCCTACAGCTGTGGGAGAAGGTCTGTGAGTTCTGCCACTGCACCACTGTGCCAACCTCCCTGCCCCCCACAAACCCCTCAGTCTCGATGGCTGGGGGTCTCAGCATCAGGCCCCGCAGCCTCAGCTCTAGCTCAGGCTTGGGACTGACCTAATGTTAATCAGAGGACCCTAGGGAGCCCTAACTCCAGAACTCAGTGACGCGGCAACCAAACCGCCAGCTGCTCTATCGCTCTGATCTCATCAGGCCCTCCTTCCTTCTAGGAGGTCAAAGTTGTAAACAGCAGAAGGTATGGGTGGTAGAATTCTATGAACATAGATTCCGATATCAGATCTGCCATTGCGTCGGTTTTAAATAAGCAGTGCCAACTTTCCAAACCTCAGTTTTCTCTTTATCACGATGCAGAGATAAATAGCTGCTGCAGATCGAATTAATCTGGGGGATTCGCAATGGGGTCTCTGAAGATACGTTAAGTAACTTTTAAGCTGGGGTCTGAAGGATGAGTGAAAGCTATCAGACAGGAAGGGGAGGAAAAGTATTTCTGGCAGAAGAAAGCACTCTGTGAGCACCAGAAACAGAGGTGAGTCCACGTGGTGTGGCTGAGCAGGAAGACGTGCAGAAAGACAGACATGGTCAGGAAGCAAGTTTAAAATGTGCTTCAATGCTATGATCAACTAGGAGAATTCAAGTGAATTTGGGGTTTTCCCTGGTTTTCTTAAGACTATCTGCGTTCTCCCAGACTGATTCTCCTATGTCTGTGTGGGGGTGATACTTATACAGAGATTCAGGAACCCCTGCCATGTTAAGCTAAATTGTGTCTATGTGCCACTGTAAGTTCTTCACTGCTTTCCTGACAAGAGCTCATGGTAAAGCTTAAGAATCATGGGCTACTATGATCCAGCAATCCCACTCCTGGGCATATATCCAGACAAAACTATAATTCAAAAAGATACATGCACCCTTATGTTCATAGCAGCACTATTCACGATAGCCAAGACATGAAAACAACCTAAATGTCCATTGACAGATGAATGGATAAAGAAGACGTGGTACATATACACAGTGGAATACTACTCAGCCATAAAAAAGAATGAAATAATGTCATTTACAGGAACATGGATGGACCTAGAGATGATCATACTAAGTGAAGTAAGTCAGAAAGAGAAAGACAAACACCATATGATATCACTTATATGTAGAATCTAAAATATGACACAAATGAACCTATCTACGAAGCAGAAACAGACTCACAGACATAGAGAACAGATCTGTGGTTGCCAAGTGGGGGTGGTGAGGGAGGGATGGACTGGGAGTTTGGGGTTAGTAGATGCAAACTATTACGTATACAATGGATAAACAACAGGGTCCTACTGTATAGCACAGGGAACTATATTAAGTATCCTGTAATAAACCATAATAAAAAGGAATATATATATATATACACACACACACATATATATAACTGAACCCCTTTGCTGTACAGCAGAAATTAACGTAACATTGTAAATCATCTATATTTCAATAAAATAAAGTTTTCAAAAAAGAATCATGGGCTAAATGTTTGATTTCAACCCAGGAATTAAAAAAAAAAAAAAGTACTCTTTAGGTTTTAGAAGAAAAACTGCCCTTGCTCTATCAGTTGCTGAAAATACAAGCACCCAAGGAACAGGGATTAACTAAGAGTTTTGTACTCAAAGTTTATCAGCCTGCAAGCAAGCCAACCACCAGAGGGTTTGAGGGCTCTCAGATGACCACGTGCAGCTGGTAGGAAATGAGCTGCAGTTGCAGCACCAAGCCATTACGTGCAGGTGCGCTGAGAGTATCAATTAAGCCAGCAAGACAGTTTTGAGGAGAGAAGAAGGGTTTTTTTGGTTTGTTTTTTGTTTTTTTTTTGTGTGTGGTACGTGGTCCTCTCACTGTCGTGGCCTCTCCTGCTGCGGAGCACAGGCTCCAGATGCACAGGCTCAGCAGCCATGGCTCATGGGCCCAGCCGCTCCGCGGCATGTGGGATCCTCCCGGACCGGGGCACGAACCCATGTGCCCTGCATCGGCAGATGGACTCTCAATCACTGCGCCACCAGGGAAGCCCGAGAGCGAAGGTTTTGAGAAACAATTTCATTGTGAAACCAAGCTATACAGTGTCCTATTACTGAACCCAGAAGAAAAGGAGACAGTCCTTGATAAGAACAAGTAAGGTCTCGACACTGTTTTCTACATGGCAAAATATCCCAGTTACACATGTTGACTTGTTTTTAGAGGCAGGTTTCAGAAAACAGCTATACCAACAAAACCAGGAACAAAGCATCTCGAATTTACACATTTCAAATAGGAAGTATCTGATTTAGCCTGGATGAAGACAGTTTTTCAGTCCCCTAAGTAATTTGTTTCATATGGAGATTTCCTCATGAATAAAATATATTCTGGAAACTATACATTTTTTTGCATCACAGATATTTAATCAGCGTCAGGCACTGGATAGGTGGAATGTGTATTTATTTTCTACTTTGGCTACAATATCAAGGACTCAAGAAAAGTATTGGCAGATATGAAATGACAAACTGAAAAGTAGGAGGTAATTCCCCTGTGGCATTTAGCACATGAATTCGTTTTAGCCTTTCCTTGAGTGTTAATTTTATTCTTCATCTCAGCCTGGGTGTTCATCCGCTTCCAGTTTGCTCCTCACACCATAGTCTCTGTTGCCAGTGTCTTGGCTTCCTTTACACTACTTTCTTTTTCTTGTTCTCTGTCCAGAAATCTACTTTTAAGTGTCTCCACCCCACTCACCAATACACAGGATGTCTAGGGCTTCACACAGTATGTCTTAGAACATGTTTATTGACAGGCTACCTATGTCACAAGGAAGGAAGCACCAGCTTTGCACAGACACTTCTCTAGGGTTTGGTTTGCATGAGGTGCAGGAAACGTTAAGTAACTTTTACTTACTGAACATATGACTCAGACTTGGTTTCAAAGCCCAAACTTGGTCATTTACAAGTCACATGACCTTTGACAAGCTCCATCATCTCTCTGAGACTACTTGCCTTCTGTTAAATGGGAGTAACAACTCCCACTTCACAGGATTGTTATAAGACTTCCATAACACCACATAAATAAACCATTATACACAAAACCTGGCATATAATCATTTTTGTTAAATGTGAGTTATTACTGCAGCCTAATAACTCCTATTTCTCTGTCTACCTTCTCATTCGATGAAGCGTTTGGCTTTGAGAATTTTACAGAATGATGTTTCTAGAGAAAGAACATATAAGACTTTTGTGTTGCTGAGGTGATTAAGACAGCTTTCATTTGTTTAGCGTTTTCTCTCTTTACGATTCTTACCCAGACATTATCTCTTGCATCCTCAATAATCCCTTGTGGGATTTTCAAGCATCCACAGTCATCCCATTTGAGAGACATGGAAACTGAGGCCCAGGGAGGGGAAATGACTTGTTCAAGGCCACACAGGTGATTTGTGGCAGAGAGAGGGCTAGAATCCCAGACTTCTGAATTCTTTTCTACCATCCCATCCAACCTCAGTTTTAGGAGCTCCAATATCCTGTGATTTCCTGGAAAGCAGCAATTGGTAACTAGAAAGCACCCTTTTCATCTTTGTGTCCTCACTGTCTAGCCAACTTCCTGGAACATAGAAAATACTCAACAAATCTTTACTGAGTGAGCAAATATCCTTCTGGAAGCATTAACAGTGAACTACGGTGAGCTCTATAAACAGAACCTAGAGATGATCCCAGAATCATTAACGCTAAAGTCCTAGTACCACGCAAGTAACTTTGCAGAGAGAAGGTAGCCCATCTCCCAGATCCAGTGGGTAATCGGTACCCTCTGTTCCTCCCATACATATAGTACCCTTTCTTTCCTGAAGCTCACTCCCCCTACGGTGGGCTTTAGTTTTGCCTGCCAGAGGCACTGGAAGTTTCCAAATAAATGAAAGTCACGTTGAGAGAACATCTGAAACATGGCAGGATTTCCGAAAATGAAAACACATTTCGAAGTCATCTTTCATCCTATATTTTCTGTATTCTTCGAGCCAGAAGCAATTTCGATGCCTCATGGAGGCTCTTCACTCATTTACAAGATCTGAAGCACTGAACAGAGATCTTCCTTCAAGAGCAGGGCCTAGTGGGTCCGTCAGTCATTTTTATGAACAGGAAATTTGGCTCAAGTCAGAAGCATATGGGCAGGCACTCCGTCAGCCTCCGACTCCAGTTCTGCCTGCTTGCCTAAGGTCAGACATGAAATGCTGCCTGTGAGTACAGTTCTCCAGAAGAGGCTGTCAAATCCATGTCTCTTGAGGTAAAGGCCTTTGTCCAAAAATACAGCATGATTTTTTTGGAATCATTTTTGAATACCCAGCCCCCTTGTTAACATCAATTTGTAGCATTCAGTAAGCCA
This sequence comes from Pseudorca crassidens, assembly GCF_039906515.1. Lineage (NCBI taxonomy): Eukaryota > Metazoa > Chordata > Mammalia > Artiodactyla > Delphinidae > Pseudorca > Pseudorca crassidens. Next base: position 62,606,886 of record NC_090304.1, read on the forward strand.
CCTTTCCCCGATGCTCTATGCCCGCAGATCGCAAATAACAAATTACCCAGTCTTTAAAACCTAGGGTTGTTTCTGTTTCCCTTTTCTAGGACTTTCTAAAGTAGTCTATTCTTAGGTAAAATACTACTCAACTTAATGGCATTTCATTGCTCTTTCCAATCCTTAAGGTTCCATAGTATTAAAAGTCTGAAAAATTAAGTTATCATGAAATTGAACTATGTTTTATCTCACCTCATAATCCAAACTCTTCCCTGTGGATCTAATAAACAACTGACCCTGAGGTTCTTTTTTTTCCTCTGCTAGACCATCTAAAATATGAGAGCCAGAGAAACCTTCATCCATAAGAATAGTAAGAGTTGATATTGAAGCTCTACCACCACACTCCTTACTTTCTTGCATCCAAGAAATGACCAGAGGGGCAGGAGGAAGGGGGAAGTCAAGGCATTTGTCCCTTTGTCCTTGCCTGCAAGGACATCTCCTGCAGCAGTATCACCTCTTCGTTGGCTACAGCTCTGCTGAATGGGCCCGCAGTGGTTCCAGATTCCTGTGGTTGGTCCTGCCTCTCCCCGCCAAGCTTGGATCCTCCAGCTTAGGAGTGGGAGCGTCTTCCTGCTGTGGTTAATCTCTAGGTCGCCCTGTCACTGCCTGGTTGTTTCTTAGCTGTTTCCATGGATGGTGTAATTTATTCATTTTATTAGATTTATTCTATTTCAAATACTTAAAATTGTTTCTATTTTCCTCGTTGGACCCTGATGCACATTTTATTTCATTTTTCCTTGCCTTCTACAGAACATTGTGTGAAAATGAAAATTAGAGCCAGGCATACCTTGTCCAAATTCTAACCAGTACTTCCACTGGAATAAGTAACCCAGCCTGAGTCTTCAGTTCCTCATCAGTCAACTATAATGATGTAACTCATTTTATAGGATTGTCCTGGTGATTAAATGAGAATACGAATAAGTATAAATCTCTAGTGCACAGTTTCCAGTAAGTGCTAGTTATTATTTATCCAAACTCAGTTTTTATACACTTGGTAGAATACCTAAATTCCATCATTCAACTTTCAATATATTTTCCTCAATAAAAGTTTCTAATTCCTACTTGAGTACCTCCATTAGTATCATTTACTGTTCTAAAAATCCCTCCCCTCTTTGCTCCAATCTGTGCCATGAACTTCTTCAAACTTCCTTGTCTTCTTAAATGAAGTCTATTTCATTCTCTTGATTCATTCATGCTATAGCCTCCAGGTATTCAAAATGTACCAGGTCACTCTGCACTTCTGAAACTTCTTTTTAATGATTAATATCACCCTGTTTTCTACATCTCAGAGTTTTACTCTGAGTAAACCTTTTAGGATCAGAACTATGGTCACTACTAATTTTCCCTTCCTCATACGTATACACATTAGATGCCAAACAGAAAGGAATATTCAAAGAAAAAAAGGAAAAAAATGATGCTAGTTACTGAGTGAGATAAATATATAATCAGGAGAATAGTGTTTGCTACAGTTTTGCCCCATGAATTGAAAACTGAGGATGGAAGGATTTCAGATGCAAATAAGTCCTACACCAGGTGGTGTAATACATAAGTACTGCACCTCACAGAGGTGGCATTTGTCTGCTGGCAAGCACAACTGACTGCCAGGCTCGAGGATGTATCAGATGTGTGTGTGACACCAGAGGGATAGCAGAAAACACTAAAATGGTAGTCCCCAGTTCTCAGATGACTTTGCTAAATAGAGACATCACTGAGCAATAGGAAAGAGCCTGAGAACAAGAAATATTATAAAGTATACAGATAACTTTTGTTGAGAAACATACTAAGCACCATAAAAGTGAGAAGAATCTGACTTAAAGGCCTCTTGACATAGCAGGAAATAGCTGTCAGTAGTTCCTTGAACTTTACCATATAAAAGTGTTATGTCTCACCACAGCCCACAATGGTCCAGTGGTTAGGACTCCTGTGCTTTCACTGCCAAGGGCCTGGGTTCAATCCCTGGCTGGGGAACTAAGGTCCTACAAGCCTCGCAGAAGAAAGAAAGGAAGGGAGGGAGGGAGCGAGGGGGAAGGAAGGAAGGAAGGAAGGAAGGAGGAATCACTATGTCCAAATTAAGAAAAGGAGAAGGTATATCTCAAGGAAAACATCGTTTTTCCAATAAAAATGCTTGACATCAAAGGCATGTGATTCAGTTATGAGAAAGATATGCTCGCTTGGAGTAATATCGTTTCTTTCATTTATTTATTCACATAGGTACTGAGCATAGGGTACTGCATAGGGGAAGTAAAGATGTATGAAGCACAGTTCTTGCTGTTAAGGAGAGAAGCACTCTCTAAAATAGCAAATATTAAATAAATATTGTGGGGAAGTGTCAAAATATATAGTGTATAACTAACTTTTATCATATAATCAAGAAACAAGGTCAGTGTGCTTCTTTCATTAATTTGAAAATTTGCCAGTTATCTTGGTTTTCTAAGGCTGCCATAACAAAATACCACAGACTGGGCAGCCTAAACAATAGAAGTTTTATTTTCTCACAGTTCTGGAGGCTTGAAGTCCAAGATCAAGGTGCCAGCAGGGTTTATTTCTCCTGAGGCTTCTCTTCTCGGCTTGCAGATGGCCACCCTTTTGTTGCTTTTTCACATGGTCAACCCTCTGTACAAGTGCATCCCTGGTATCACTTCTTCTTACAAGGACACCATCCTTATGACCCCATTTAACCTTAGTTATCTCTTAAAGGCCCTATCTCCAAATATAGTCACATTCTAAGGTATTGTGGGATAGGGCTTCTATACCTGAATCTTGGGGAAACACAGATCAGTCTATAACATAAGGTAAAGTAATTCTCTGTTAAATCTTTATTTTCTTAAAGTACTAGATAAAAGATGTTATAAAGGGAAAAGCACAGGGAGTCAAACCACTGGATTCTAGAACCTGCTTTCTTCTGGGCCTGGGGCAAGACACTCAGCCTCTGCTTCCCGTGAATGAATATCTCTACATGAGTATCTCTCATGAGTTTGGGGCTACATGAGTATCTCTAAAGTTACTTTTGTTTCTAACAGCCTGAATTTTTAAACAACTCGATTTCAGCCTGTACACAGACCATGTAAAAGCCCAACTTTCCATTTATTGTAATCTCTATATTCTTTCTAAGTCGACAACTGATCCTTCAAAAAGAAGTTATCTAGAGAGTCATAAATAAATAAAATTTTCGTCTTTAGACAATGTGCCAATTCAATGGTCACAAGTCTTTAAGACTGCTCAGTGAAGTATCCAGTTACACAGAGTCGTCTCTGCCCTAAGACTCATGTTCTAAAAGGAACCCTTCTTTTAACTGTTTTACAACTAGACAGGCCCAAGCAGAGTAATCAACATTAATAGCATTATGTCATTCCTTAAAGGACTACGTACATCCAGGCTCTTTGGATGTGCATCTATAGTTCAATGAACAAAAATATTACAAATATAAATCCTTATTTGTAGTAGTCATCTCTTTACTTAATAACAATAAACCCCATTCCCTTTGCCAAAAATGTCCATTCTAGGACATTTCTTTCTCCACATGGAAAAAGCCCTTCAGGCAAGATGAGCTCAGATGTGACCCTTCCCGCTTTCCTCGTCTACACCCCCAGCGTCTCCACCACAGCATACTTACTGCACGTTATTAGGAGTCTCTCACCCACCTCCTCTCCCTGATGGATTATGAGATCCTCAAAAGCAAAAGTGACAGTATATTATCTGTCAACACTTTTCTGTTTACATTTAGTTAGCTCACAGAAATCAAATGACCCTGGATTGAATTTCTTAATCTGTAGAATGTGAAATAAAACCTTCCTCGTTGTGATATCAAACAGATTAGAGATTATGTACGTAGAACACTAGTGCAGTGCCTGGCAGTTACTTGATGCCGCAGTTTCTCAAGAAATGGTCGTCCTTCTTATTCGCTGGATTTTTCATTTACACAACTTATTTTAATGACATATGCATATAGATATATGGATATAGATATGAAATGAGAAACTGCTTACATAGTTTCATCAGAAGAAGATGTGCAAATAACTTCCTGTTAAGCGTACATTTATCATTTAATGGCTTTTACTAGTAGTTCCAGAGATGGAATATCTGAGATCTTGTTTTCTTATCCATCCTCTCGAAGCAGGACCAGCATCCAGAATGGAATGTAATAAAGAAAGACTCTATTTTGGATCCTTTGAATTTTTTTTAATGAATGTGTCCATTAAGAAACAATGTTTCAGAAGGAAATAGCATATTGGATATACTGTAGAATCACCCTTCCTCCTCAACAGAATACTTAACTTTAGCAACTACTGAGTCAAAGACAATGAGGACGTGACTCACTTCACTGGTGTTAAATAAAGGATGAGAATGAGCAGGTTCCTAAGTAACTGTTACACATTTAAATAGTTAAGTACTTCAGGATAAGCACCACGACATCACCTTTCCTGTAATTAATTCTATTTTCCCCTTCTTCCATATTTATACTATAGAAGTTTAAAAGAGGTTTGACAATTCTCTAGGTACAATTGGTCATACATCAGTTTTCTCATCATTATAGCCATAAGAGCATAAAGCAGGAAACTACACATACAAAATTTTGGTCCTACCATGATTATACCTAATCTAATAGGAGGCAGCAAAATGCATAACTAAGCAAGCACACACACACGCATGCACTTTCACTCATGTACATGCACACATCACACCCATAATTAATCTAGGGAGGATGGATAGAGACAATTCCAAGCTTTGAACAGAGCCATGTAAATAACACTCAAAAAACATACTGCATGGCTTAGGTGTATGTTAAAATTCAAGTATATTAAACAGAATGAGAAGAAAACAAAGCAAGGGGACTTTGGAGTATTTGTATTCCTTCTTCCACTCTCCCCTTATATTATCAACAAAATTCACTATGGCTATCTTGCCATCCCTTCTCTCACTGAGAACAATGAAAGAAAGAAAGAAATTAAAAAGTCAATGTCTTTCTCAAGACCTATGTACCATTTAATGACAACTGTTTCTTGAATAATTATTATGTGTCAGCCACAGTGATAACAGGTACGTTATATTCATTATCTCGTTTAATTATTATACCAGTTGTGTGAGTAGAACATTATCATTCTTACCATTTTCATTTAAGGAAACCGTTTTAGAGAGGTTAAACGATTTATCCCAAATCACACACCTTAGAAGAGGCAGAGCTGGTAATTCTAAGCCAGAATTGTCTGATTCCAAAGCCCACACATTTAACCACTATATTCATTGACAATGAAATGGACAGATGTCACTATAACTATGGTTTATATACTTTCCCTTCATATGGAAAGTGACAGCATTTTCATGATATAAATAAATGGCTTTTAGCTATAAAATAAAATGTTATTCATATTCCACAGGACAGTTTCCCATATCTCTGCTCCTTTTTTATAATATTCTGCCCTTTCACCTTTAACTCCTTTGCAAATGTATATATCCTAGTCATTCCTTTGGGACCAGCTCAAATGTCACTTCTTTTAAGCCCTCCGTGATGTTCTCCAGTTGGAAGTAATTCATTCCAATTTCAAACTCTCACACTTTTCTCTCATGATACCACTTATTGCCTTTAATTGTTTTTAATACTAACATATTACCACCTCTGCTAAGCTACAAGATGCCTGAGGTAATGATCTATGCCCAAATCATATCTGCGTCTTAGTTGCGCTCACAAAGTATTCATAAGTATTTAGAATTGGCAACAACTCAGACGAGATATACATTTTTTCATTGGCTAAAATTCTACTTGAGCTACCTATGAAAATATGAATATGTTAGATAATGAGAGGGAAAACAATAGAAAATTATTTAAGAACTAGAAAACAAACTATGTTAAAGCACAGTACATATACTTATTCACATCAGTCAATAGTTACAAGTCATTGTTAAATATTTATTGAAGTAGATCTTTGGGTAACACTCTTTGTCCAAAACATATTTAATATTACTTCTTACAGAAAATCATTTGGAAATAGAGTAATAGCCTATTCTATATTTTCATTCATTCATTCAGTTTAGCTTTCCCTAGTTTAAACAGATGTGATTAACACAACCAATAACATTAGAATTATATGTATACACATGTTACTATTATGTGTATAACACTCCTGTTATTATAGATTCCCAACATGCACATGCATACACCAAACACATGTAGATTCTACAAAAATAAATATAAAATGTTTTGTATGGGTGTATTTTCATATACACACACGTATGTCTATCATGTAGGACATTCTGAGAATTTAATTTGGGTAGTTATTGTAATACAAATGTCACCACTAATTGAAGTGAGTATTGTTATTTGGCAGCCCACTCAACGTAGCATGGCATAAATTATCAGCCAATACTTCAGTCCTGCCTCCCTTTTCTAGGCTCATTTTCCATAACTTCCTCCTTCCTCAGCATTCTATGATATTAGTGAAGCAAATTGCTTACAACTCCAAAGCATGCCATTCTCTCCACACCTCCGCCTTTCCCCTCTCCTTGCTGGCTTCCTCTCACCACAAACAGTGCTTTTTATAGACCTCTTACTTATTGCACGTTCATCACCACCACCAGACCACAAACTCTTCTTTTAGCCTCACCGATTAGCATCATGTTCAGCTTGCCACAGTATGTGTGAGTGCTCACCGATGAATTAATGAATGTGAGCCCACTTAAAATTCTCAAGGCTCAGGAATCACATGGGTATTGAAAAAGAACAAACTTCCCTTCTCTTTCCTACATCCTGCTCTCTTAAACCAGCTGTAATTTTACTGTGTTATGCTATACAAACTACCCTTACAAGCTGTAAAACTACAACTATCTCCATAATTAGTCATAATCGGTCACTAAATAATTTAGAAACTTCTGACAATATGTATCTGTTCATTATAGCCCTCCAGGAGCTAGAAATACAGAACGATTCACTTTGTTGCCTGCAACCATACATCCTCAATTAACAAAATAAAGTCTCTGCTCTTATTTTCTCCCAGTTTATACCAGGTATATACGTATATTCCTTTAGATTTCATTTAGAATGAAAAAATCTGGCTGTAAATGTGTTCACCTGAAACCAGTTTGCTTTCAGACCCAGGTCAATTGCATGACTAAATAAACAAAAATTTTAATATATAAATGAAGGATTTACTATGGGTAATTTAAATTCAAATTAAACATTTATTAAGAACCATTAAAATATAAAACACTGTGCAAGGAGCTTTCACTACTCCTTCCACCTAAAATGTTCTTCATGACTACCCACCCGGAAAACTTTGATTCATTCTTCAAGATTATATTCAGGTCTTTTCCTCCACAACTTCCCCAAACTAGACATTCAAGTTAACTCTTTTTTATCCTCATATGGTCCCATGATTGATGCACTTGTCATATCATATGTAATTGCTTGAAGTTTATAGTTTCAAATAGACCACAGACCTACTAAGGGCAGGAATGTCCCTTATTCACCTCTGTATCATATCATTTATAATTGTCACAGTGCTTATCACAAAGTAGGAGCCAGATAAATACTGGAGAAAGGAAGGGAAGAAGGGAAAATAGAAGGGAGGAAAGAAGGAAAGGAAACCTCATCTGGTTCTCAAGACAGATCACCTTAGCCTTGTTATGAGTGTTCTTTTGAAGCATATTATTCTAAGACAGCTGTGGTTTCGTTGTGATGTGAGGACACAAACCACCGTGAAAGTATAACATCATGTATCCAACAGAAAATGTTCATGTGAGCCCTTGAATGAAAATTTTACAGCCCTAGAAATTTGAGATGTGAGCTTTGCAATTGTTCCTTATAAGAAACTGCATTGTAGACATACAGTATATCTATTTCCTGAGCATCTCAACATAACAGTCTTATTGAATTCATGTAATACCTTCTTAGTTCTGAGGAAGGTATATGTTTTATCTTTTTGTGATTGAGAAACTAAGGCATACTGATAAACCGACAACACCAGTCTCATTCCTTCCCTCTGTAGATCTATGACATAAATTCAATAAACCATTTTACTGACCCACTTTGTTAGAGAATAAGCCATAATTTAAAAAATTCTCCTTTCAAAACCCTTGGATGAAAGGAACAAAGAAAGAGTGAATACCATGGGCCTATCACCTGAATTTGATCTCTCTATTGGATCTTCTTTTATTTCTATTTTTAGGCAATAAATCAGATATTAATCCAGAATCAATTAAGTCCAAATATGGGTTTATAATACAAAGTAGGGTTAATATAAATGAAACTCCAGGAGAGCAGATGGATTTAGCTATTGTTAAGTTAGCAGTGGTTTCCAAGAACATTTTGTATGTTCCAAATCATCTTTTGTATGCAATTTTTCAGCAGTTAACATTCAGAAAATCGTTGAATTATTCACTCATCCCTCTGGGCTTTAGGGCACCTTGTAGTACAGTGATGCTCATGAATGAATTCCTTATTAGTGGATAAGATAAAATAATTAGGCTTCAGTAAAATGGTGCCTCTTTTAAAATCAGAATGGCTACTTTTGCTGAGCTGCTATTGTGTTCCAAACCTTCTTCACAGTACTGCAGAGTACGTCTTATTGGACTCATTTTCCACAGGAGGAAACTGAGTTCAGAAAGATAAAATGACATGTCCAAGACTGCACTGCTGGCAGAGGTAAGATTTGAACCTTGAGCTTTTTAGCTTCAAATCACTCTGTGTTCAACTTCCACTGTTCTATGTGGGTTGTATGATTACAAACACAATGTCAAAAGTGTTTCTGGATCATAATAACGCTAGACTCTCTACTCTGGGAGTATCACATTTAAAAGTATTTAACATATGGTCCCCAAATTTAAGGTAGCATGTACTTTTTAAAAATTACAGACATAATTACAGAAGGAATAAAATTATTAAAATAACTGATACTATAAAAATTATAATAGCTTTGTCTGAGAGCATGAAATGAGATTTCAACAACTTGCATGGAATGATTTGTAACGAATTTTTTACATAGTCTATAAGTTGGGCCACAATTACAAATAAAGTATTTAAAGTGTATTGCACACTTACTATGTGAATGATACTACTGGACAGGAGGAATACTCTCTGCTTATAATTTAGACACAGTTTAATAGGGGAGATCAACACATAAATTATCTATTCAATAATTAACATTCATTGAGCAATGCATGTATGTGTTTTGTAGATACAGAGACTGATAAGATATTTACCTCATCTTCAAAGAGACTGGAGCTTAGTGCTTGTTGTTTATTGAAATGAAATGTTTTTCCCTATACCAGGCTGACTGCTCCATAAATACTGCTAAAAATAAAATTCCTACCAGTTTTCAAGCGAGAGCAACACCAAAGTAGATATTCACCCATTTTTCCTTTAATAAACATACCAATGATCTATCATGAGTCAGTTTTCAAACCATGTGCAAGGAACACAAAAATAGAAGGTCTAAGAAGAATTTTCAGTCTGGTATATGTAAAGTCATAGACATTAGCAAGACTGTGATAACATGAGGCAACGTATGCTCTGTCAGAACAATGAACTCCAGTCTACTTGCTATTATAGTTACTGACTCATAGTTTTTGAGCCTTTATTATGTGTCATGCACTGTGCTAACCACATACATATATTGTCTCATTTAATCTTCACGTAATACCCTTAGATATGTCCTATCATTCACACAAATTTATAGACAAAATTGAGGCTTAAAGAAGTTGAGTAATTTGCCCAAGAGCATTACATTAAATCCAGGCAGTGGAACTCCGGAATACACACTCTTGACCTTGATCTCCTAATGGGGTGCTGTGGAGTTTCTAGCTCTGTCAATGGGGAAATCAGAACATCTTCCAAAAAGAAATATCCTTGAGCTAAGTATGAAAGGTGAACAGGATATGCAAGGCAGACAAAGGAGCTGAGGAGGAAGGGGTTATGTGGTGACAAACCAGGCAGAAGAAACAATAAACACAAAGTCATAGAAACAAAACCAAGAGAGAATGTCACTAGTTGGGTGAACAGAAGACTCTTTGTTGTGTCTAGGATATACATGGAGGAAGAAATGAGAAATAACGTTAAGGGACCCTAAATTTGAGACATCTTACCATGTGTCACACAGGTAAGTAAATATTATCTCATTTTGTTCTTAAAACAACCAAGTGAAATAGGTACTATTGTTAATTCTAATTTTACATATAAGAAAACCTGTTGACTCCAGAGCCTGAAATCTTAACTTCTGAAACTGGAGAAGCAGGAGCAAGTCCATGAGGGCCTGGAGCTCCACCAAGGAGTTCAGGTTTGTGTGTGTGTTTGTTTGTTTCTACAGGCAATGTGAAGGCTGTTAATCAGAGATGTAATATTACTAGATTTCTATTTTAGAAAATTACCTCTTGTTACAGCATGGAGGAGAGAGATGAGATTTGAGGCAGATTAGTCAAAAAGGTAAATTCAGTTCAGGTAAGAGGAAGTGAGAGTATAAACTTGGTCAGTGTCTGTGTAGATAAATGGGAGGGAAAAAAATTCAAAATATTAAGGAGATCCAATCAGCAAAACTAGGTACCTGAATAGACTTTGGAGGTACGACAAATAGAAGAGTCGAGGAGAATAACTTCTAAATTTTTAGCTTTGGCAACAAGAGAAATGAAAACATTTTTTGTTCTTTCCTCTGACTGTGGTTATAGGGCAAACAAAAGCATCACGGGAACAGCAGGAAAGATATAGGAAACCTAATCAGTTATTAGGTTTTGTTTCAAAAACCTTAAGGGAGTACTGCTGGAATGGAACATGGAAATGTTTTCTGTGATTGTGTGACTACAGCTAGATTCCCTGAGGCAGTATAATCACAAAGAATCTAACGTGACAAGCCAACATCTTACGGAATAAACCTCTTTGCTCCTAGCCTAATCTATTCCTAAGTATAGGCACGTTTTGAATACAAAACAAGTTAATGCTGGTGAACTTGGTTTTAATCAAAGTCAGCTGTAATTATTCAGATTTATAAAACAAAATCAGGCAATGATTATTTACTTACTTAAAAACAAATTTTGTTAGAGAAAACACAATAAAATTGTCTTTGTACAGTCTTTCCAGTATATTTATATGGATTTGAAATACTATATACCTCTAATGCTTACACAGTGACACATGCAATGTGCCTGATGGTTTCCATGTACTATCTCAATTAATTACCAAAACAATTCCACAAGTGGCACTATTATTATCTCTATTTTAATGATAAAGAAACCAAGGCTTACAAAATGTACTTATCCAAAATCATTTCTGAAGAAGAATGAATATTCAAACTCAAGCTACTCCGCTCGAAAATGTATGTTGCCATCACATATTTTTCAGTTTTCCTTTTTAAGGTATTTTTATGATAATTTAAAGTGCAAATTAATAAGGTACACATCGACTATGTTACAACTAGTTGGTTCAGAAGCATGAGATATATTTGTTTTCCATTATAAAAAGCAATATGTTTAGTCATGATGTCCTTTGATAGAAACACAATTACTCTTGTACTGCTAATTTTTACAATGAATGGCTTTGAAAATTCAATTATTCAGTTCAATTAGTTATTTTATTTAATGTCTATCATCAAAGAAACACACATCAGTATAACATTAAACATATTCACTTGAAATTCTTAATTACTCTAAATATGTCAGGGGATTCAATCCGCTTTATGAAAAATACACAACAGTACTTAAATGGGCCTCTTCATGTAAATCACTAAACAGATGATACAAAATATTATGAAAGCAGAGATTCAAATAGTGAGATGTAGCCTTCTTGTCCAGATGTTTAAATTCATAATGTTTTTCTTTCACCCACAGAACTGATTCACTTTCTCTCGTTCTTATGTCAGACTACATGTTACCATTGTGCTAAATACTTTACAAATGTGATTTCATTTATTCATCACAGCAAAACAATACAGTAGGTTTTAAATCGAGTCCACAAATGAGGAAACTAAGGCTCAAAGACATTAAGCTACTCTTCTGGCCACAAAGGGATAAGTAGCAGAGCAAAAATTCCAACCTTGGTCATTTAGATGAAAAATAGAGTATATTTTTAAAATTATAAGTAATTATAAAGACAGTCTACATAATGTAATTTTAATTTAGAATCGATTTTCTCATATGTCATAGATGTGTAGACTTCACTCTAATTTTAATTGTCCTTTTATAGCATATATCCCAAGATACACATCTGAAAAAATTAAATGCCCTTTTAAAGTAATCACTAAGATATCTGGAATTAATGACATAAACAAGAGTACCTTTTAAATGTCCATTACTTTAAAAATGAGGACACAGTTTATTTCTCATAAACAAGACAAAAAGACAACACTTAGAATGGGAGAACATATTTGCAAATGAAGCAACTGACAAAGGATTAATCTCCAAAATATACAAACAGCTCATGCAGCTTAATATCAAAAAAAAAAAAACAACCCAATCAAAAAATGGGCAGAAGATCAAAATAGACATTTCTCCAAAGAAGACACACAGATAGCCAACACACACATGAAAAGATGCTCAACATCACTAATTATTAGAGAAACACAAATCAAAACTATAATGAGGTATCACCTCACACTGGTCAGAATGGCCATCATCAAAAAATCTACAAACAATACATGCTGGAGAGGGTGTGGAGAAAAGGGAACCCTCGAACACTGTTGGTGGGAATGTAAACTGATACAGCCACTATGGAGAACAGTATGGAGGTTCCTTAAAAAACTAAAAATGGAACCTCCATATGACCCAGCAATCCCACTACTGGGCACATGCCCAGAGAAAACGATAATTCAAAATGACACATGCACACCAGTATTCATTGCAGCACTATTTACAATAGCCAGGTCATGGCAGCAACCTAAATGTAATGTCCATCAACAGAGGAATGAATAAAGAAGATGTGGTACATATATACAATGGAATATTACTTAGCCATAAAAAGGAACAAAACTGGGTCATTTGTACAGACATGGATGGACCTAGAGACTGTCATACAGAGTGAAGAAAGCAGAAAGAGTAAAACAAATATATATTAATGTATATATGTGGAATCTGAAAAAATTGGTATAGATGATCTTATTTACAAAGCAGAAATAGAGACACAGACGTAGAGAACAAAGTATGGATACCAAGGGGGAAAGTGCGGGGCTGGGATGAACTGGGAGATTGGGATTGACATATATACACTATTGATACTATGCATAAAATAGATAACTAATGAGAAACAACTGTATAGCACAGGTAACTCTATTCAATGGTCTGTAATGACCTAAATGAAAAGGAAATCCAAAAAAGAGGGGAGATATATATATATATATATATATATATATATATATATATGTACAGCTGATTCACTCTGCTGTGCAGTATAAACTAACACAATATTGTAAAGCAGCTATACTCCATTAAAAAAAAAAGTCAACCAAAAATACTTTGTATTTTTTGTTCTGCTATAATTCATCACTTTTGAATTCCTTTAGGGCATTTTAGGTAGCTATGAAAACACCCTGTTATTCAAACATTAAAAATAAAATTTCATCTCCTCATCTGCATACTGTGCAATAGTCATCGACCTTTGCTGCATTGCTATTTTTCTAACTCGGGTTTTATAGTCATCTTCGTATGGATAAAATCCCGTAGTCAGGGCGCCACCATAATGTTCATTTTCTTGCCACCAACCTCTGTACCCCACTCCTACCTCCATTTCTTTCCCATCTCACTGCTGAGCATTCAGAAACCCCAGGTCCCTCCAGAACTCAGCTGTACATCCTGGATTTCTTCTTGGAAAAGTGCCAACGGATAGAAGTCAGAGGCAGGCAGCTTGGTGTAACGAAGCGTCAGAGACCTGGGTTTGGTTCCTCATCAACTGTCAGGGCTTGGACATGTCCTAAATCTCGCCAAATGTTTATGGCAGAGGGACATACTTCATTTGAAGGGATAGGGTAAGGCTTAGCAATAACCTTAATAAAATACTAGATGCATGGTAGGGGGGGATGTAATAACTGGTGGCTTTAATTTAATTACTATTAATATAAGGAAACCCTTTCCAATGATCAGACCTGCCCAACAACATGATGAGCTATCTGGTGAGGGGAAGAGCTTTCTGTCACCAAAAGTCCTTAGAAGAGGTTGGACAGTGATTAATCCTAGATTCAAGAGAAATAAGGGATGATTGTTGGGATTCTACTAATCCAAACTCTCTTGAAGAAATCTCACCTGATCTGGTCCCAACCTGGAGTTCTGGTATTTAGCTTAGAATCTGGTACAGGGAAGGTGCTAAAAAAGATCACATTTGATTTCCACCTCATCTGTCCCCTCCTCCCTTGCCTGTCCTCCTCTGCTTTCTCCTAATGGGCTGTGTACTGACTCACTACCTTATTTCTTATTTGGGATAAACAGTTCTAAAGGACTCTTCCCTTCTACCCACTTTTTGTTTTCAGGTAATTGAGAAGGGGCTTTCACATAGAATGGCTTCCAGAATTCAAGAAAACAAGTCTTATGTACTAATGACAGTGGTTAATGGGCTATATTAGAGAAAGTGCCTGAACTTGAACCCGAACATCTGTATGTCAAATGTGGGCTGTACCACTTCCTAGCAGTCTGACAGGAAGAAATTTATTTAACCCATCTGAGCTTATTTCTTCATCTTTAAAATGGGCTAACGCTGGGACTTCCCTGGTAGTCCAGTGGTTGGGACTTTGGCTTCCAACGCAGGGGGTGCAGGTTCAATCCCTGGTCGGGGAGCTAAGATCCCACATGCCTCACAGCCAAAAATCAAAAACATAAAACAGAAGCAATATTGTAACAAATTCAATGAAGACTTTAAAAATGATCCACATAAAAAAAAGTCTTTAAAAAAAAATAAAATGGGCTAATACCTATATGTTCATTTAGAGTATTAAAAAAATAAGGTGGGCTTCCCGGGTGGCGCAGTGGTTGAGAGTCCGCCTGCCGATGCAGGGGACACGGGTTCGTGCCCCGGTCTGGGAAGATCCCACATGCCGCGGAGCGGCTGGGCCCGTGAGCCATGGCCGCTGAGCCTGCGCGTCCGGAGCCTGTGCTCCGCAACGGGAGAGGCCACAACAGTGAGAGGCCAGCGTACAGCAAATAAATAAATAAATAAATAAATAAATAAATAAATAAATAAATAAATAAATAAATAAATAAAATTTAAAAATAAGGTATATGAAGCACTCGGGATAGTTCCTTACATATAGTAGATATATACTAAACGTTACTTTTGTTCATTTATTCCCTTTGCTATTAGTTAAAATTGACTCTTAACCCAGCAAGAGAAACTTAAGTTTGGTAAAACCTCACAATGCTTATTAAAGACATTACTTTGTAACTAACTGTGTCGTTTTACCATGCGGTGATACTGTATAAAGTAGTGATATTTATCTTATTCATTATAGTTTCCAGAGAAAATAATTACTTAAGATAATTTGGAGTACACTGAAATAATAGTAGTATCCAGTGAAGCCACTCTCAGAATACATAAGATAATCCTAAGGGCAAAAGCAAAAAAGGCGACAACAAAAAAATCTCCCTTCATTATCATGAGTGTTATATAAATATTAATTTGTATTGAGGTATTTTGAGAATTCTTTTTATAAGATCAGGTTTTGAAGTGAGGGAATGAAGTTATTCTGTGAGAAAAACTGACCAAATCTGGTTAACTGAAATAACAGAATACAAATTTCCACAAAACCAGATTTCACTCAACTATCATATCAATGACAACGTGGCATGGTAACAGTATTTGTAAGCCACGTCATATCCTGCGGTGAGTAGGGATGGTATATGAATTTGAATCTTGGCCTACTTTTTTTCCAGGTCCTCCTCTCTTTATCTGCACTGTGAATGATTATAGAAGACACACTGGATAACTTGAGCAAAGAAAGGCGGAAGCACCCACACTACCAGCCAGCTTCTGGCTACCCTGACTCCTTGCCCAGCCTTGAGCCTGCAGTCAGCCTCGGTAGCACATCCTGCCATCACTCCCTGGTCTCCCACTTAAACTTCCTCCAAGACATATGTGTCAGTCCTGGATCCTGGATTTGCTCCAGTTCCTGCTTCTCCATTCTGGCTCTCAGGCTGTAGAACAGAATGCCGTACACGAGACCAGTCACAGGGCTGGAGGCACATCACAGACCTGGGTACCGCCACTTGGGTGCGGCTGTCTTGCCTTTCTATTGGACCCACTGCCAATCATGACTGACCTAGACCTTTTCCACCCTTCATGGGCCCCTGTTCCCAAACCCCTTCTCTTACTCCCAACATATCATTTTCTATTTTCTTAAAGATGCAGAATTCCAGTAGGAGAGAAAACTCTATCTCCTCTTATTTTCATGTCTGCCTGATTTGAATCTCAGCTCATCTACTTATTTGCTGGTAACTTTGGTCAAGTCACTAAAACTCTATACTCTCGGGCTTCATACTTTTTAACACTAGAATTATGACATTTGCTTCCAAGAGTTATTGTGAAGGAAAATGTGTCTAGTACAGTACCTTGCTCAAAATAGCTCTTACACTTATTATTATTATTATAGCTATTATAGTATGTTAGATTGTATGCCCTCATTCTCACCCTGACCGTCTCTTCTGGGACTTGTCTCCTTAAGTCAGTACTCTACTCTCTGGGACTTTTATCAATAAAATGTTAGAACTGGAAGGGATTTTAGAAGTATTTGAACCACCTCCACCTCTTTGTACTTTGTACTGATAAGCAAAATGAAGCCCAGAAAATAGAAGGGATGTATTCATAGCAAAGCTGGTTTGGAAATGTAAGGATAACCATTCCTAATACTGGGCAGTTTCCTTTACACCCCACTTTCAGTGTCCTCTTTGTCTTTTCTTTCTGTAGCGCTGCCTAAGAGCTGGAGCAGAGCCTTCACTAGACCTTACAGACCATCCAGAACACATCCTATTTTTCTCCCTTCTTTTTCTGAAGATTTCCTCAAATAACACACAACTGTGGCCTCTATCCTTCCCGCATTCCCTCTCCCCCAAACCACCCACAATTTAGCTTTCAACCTGTTGTCTTTACTGGAATTACCAAACCTCATTTTTTCTCAATAATTATTCTCCTCCTCTGGGCCATATGTCTGCTTTGCTCATCTTGATGCCCCACATGCCTAACACAAACTAGGAAGGTAGTATTCAATGTATATCATATCTGTAACATCAGCTCCCCTATTCTTGAGATTCTCTCCTTTATTTATTGCTTATTTATTACTAAATCTCTTAGTCTCCTTTACTCAACTTCTTACTCCACCTCTCATCGTAGGGATTTCCAAACTTCTATTTCTCTCTACGTGCCCCCCATTCTCACAGCATTAACAGTGGTCGACTCTCAAATCCGCGGCTGCAGCTGGACTCTCACTTGCTCAGTGCTGCATCGAAACTGGTTGGCCAACCAGCTGGATGGATCCCTGTCACCCCAAACTTAATGTATAAATGCAAATAAAGTCAAATTCCTCCTCACTCCTAATTTCACTAGATCTGTTGACATTAACATCATTCCCCCAGAACTCTAGGCTTAAAACGTGGAAATGTCCTTTGACTCTCTCCTTGCTTTCACTTCCTTTCCCCATTTATCAGTCACTAAGCTTGATAATCCCCTCGAGTATTTCCTTTTCCTCAACCTCACAGAAACCTCCACCTACCACCCATAGCCATTCTTCTTGACCTTCCTAATTCTAATTCATCCTTCCCAAATATTACTTCCTCAGGGGAAGCTTCCATGACCTCTCAGTTTAAATCAGGCCTTGTATAATTTCCTATTTTGTCTTTTCCTTCTTTTTAACTGTTAGTGTATACGTATTTGTTTAGTCATCTGATTATAAATTCAAGGAAGGAGAGACCATCTCTCTTTTCTTCATCATTGCCTTCTCAGAGCCTCACACAGAATCTGTCACAAGAAAAGATCTATACATGCTTGTTAAATAGGAAATTAATTAATAATTATTCATTGAGACAACTTTCCCCCAAAGAGCTTTCATGCCTGTTTTCATTTGGTCCTCATAGTATCAATGAAGCCGGGACGTTTATACTGTATTTCTAAAGAGTTTCATCGAAAAATGCTTTAAAATATGTTTTACACACTTAAAGGCGCTTACTTTATTAGAGAAAAAAGTGCTTGAGTAGAATCTGCAATTTCCTTATTATGCTAGATGAATGAGGTGTTCCCATGCTTAGATTAATTGAGTCATCTTTCTTTTAAAAATGAATGTGCCGTCCTTACAAGAAAGACTGTAAGGTGCCACAGCTCACATGAATCACAGTTTCAATTGTGCCCCTGTAGTAGGACTTACTCAATTTCTCTGAAGAAAACCATGAGACCCTGACTTGTTCTAAATCACTGACCTTACTTTCTTCAGATTAGATCTGAATACAACCATAAGAAATTGAAGAACATGATTTCTACCCAGACAGACTGGGTACTGAAACAAGTGGTTCATCAAATGAAAAAACAAATATTTACCATTCATATTTGCAAGGGTCAAGCAATTCTCTGCCACAAATGCTTCTCCTCTGAGATAAACAAATAAAGCTCAGTTCTATAAAATGCCCCACCCTAAATTATACTTTTGTCAAAACATTAACGTATAATTGGATACTTGGATCTCAAGAGCTAGGGTTAGAGAAAAACTGGTTTAGGCATATAAATGATGTTAATTAACATAAGCAACTTGGCCAAGTCTTCAACTTTGAAGATATTTTCAGTTACAATGTTGAATAAGAGAATGAAAATAGCTTTGGCACTAGGAAGATCCAGGAGCCATATTTTTTAGTCCCTTATAAACTTAAAAAAATAGATTGAAAAATAGTACTACAGGGCTTCCCCGGTGGCACAGTGGTTGAGAGTCCGCCTGCTGACGCAGGGGACGCGGGTTCGTGCCCCGGTCCGGGAAGATCCCACATGCCGCGGAGCGGCTGGGCCCGTGAGCCACGGCCGCTGAGCCTGCGCGTCCGGAGCCTGTGCTCCGCAACGGGAGAGGCCACAGCAGTGAGAGGCCCGCGTAACGGCAAAAAAAAAAAAAAAAAAAAAAAAAAATAGTACTACAAGTATTCAGTTATGCAAGATTATTTATTTATTCATTCATTTAGGTGTAATCTATTCCTCAGAACAACACATTATCACATTGTTTTCTCCGCTGTCTTAAGTAACAGTAATACTGTCAGTCAATATTTCTTAGCATAAACCATACTAAGTGCTTATAGATGTAATTTTATTTACAACTTCATTTAATTCTTACAATGTGTGTTTAAATAAGCCACTAGTATTTCCATTTTTCTAGTCTTCAGAAATACTGAGCATCTCGCCCATTTTCCTACTACTAATAAATGATAGAAGCTGAGTTTTCAATCCAGATCTTTTGAATTTGCGAATTTGTATCTCTACTTCTATGATACATTATCTTCACAAGTGCCAGTTCACAAGGCATGAAGTGTCTAGACTTAGGTGCTGTAAAGTATTTTAAAAAAGAAGCAACATTTCACTTCACACTATAGTTTTCAGAGTTAGACCTGGGTTTGAAGCCTAGCTTAGCGTATTTCTCTCCATAAACCTGCGGAATGTTATTTACTTTCATCCAATTCCTCATTGATAAAGTGGGACTACTATCTAGGCAGTCATTCCTTCCTTTATAGAGAAAATATTAATAAGCACCTACTATGTGCCAGGTACCATGCTGGGCAGTAGGGGTGGAGTGATGCATGAGTAAAAGAGAGCCGTGGTCCTCGTGCAGTACACAAGCTAGATTTTCTACCTGCAGTCCAGAATTCATACCACTATAATGATTTTAAAATATGGAGCATTTTGATATTCAAATGGCTTAACTACTACTGAGCAGAGCTCCTAATTAATTCATTCATTTTCCTCTTCTTGATTGGCTCTTTTACACAGAAGCCCTGCTTAACCTGAATCGATAGGTGATGACTCATTTATTCATTTATATATGCATCTGTTATTTAAGTAGGCACACGAGCATGCGCACATGTGCACAGACTCATATCTAGAAAGGGTTTGAGGTAGCCTGTTAGTTAATTTAAGAACTTCTTAGCTGGTTGCTCTTAGCAACAGTCTTTAGCAGTTCTGCCTAGTTGGCCAGAACAATTTCTTAAAGTGAATGAAGCATTCAAAGTAGTTCAGCTAATAAATGGAAAATAAACTACTTTTAACTGGACTTAATTCAGAAGGACTTACACAGGGATTGATAATTCTAGTTTAGTTGGGATGGAGAAAATGCTGGTGCTGAGAAGCATGCCACAGCAAGGGGACTTTTCCAATGATCTCCTTTCCCAGAGCACCAAGGCTGCCAGGTCCCATGGCAGCACTGAAGCCAAGCTTCATCCTATAAATACATGACCAGCTCTTCTCAAAGGCCTTACTACAAATCATTCAATTCTATTAAAGACATCGAACAATACCTGGATTCTGAGGCTGTCAGAGAGATGAAAGCTGGTGTCTATAAGCAATAGAAGCAAAAACAAATCTCTTCCAGCTGTTAGGAAACTGTAAATCGTTTTAAGATGGATTTAAACTAACCCACAAAATAAAGTTATCGTGGGATGTTATGTTTATAGTCATTCATTTATCCATTCATTTCTTCACCAAGTACTTATCAACTAACTTCTCAGTGTCTGTGTTGGGAACTGAGGGATTTATTTATTTGTTCATTCAACTTATATTCATTGAGTACCTCATTTTCTTCCCTCTGCTTTCATGATATGAAATTGAGTGTGGTAGAAATTATATGCAGCTAAGGATACCCTAAAAATAAAGTATGATGGGTGTCCTTTTGGGAGAAGCTAGAAAAGTATTAACAAAACTAGGACGCTTCCTTTCTCTTTGAAATTAATAGTAGGTCTCCCTTGACTAAATAATTCAACGTAAAGATTACATAAACCATTTATTCAATAAACATACATTGAGCATTTAGTATGTTGCAAGCACCATACTAGTAGCTAAGTGTTCAAGATGTTAAGTCCCAGACTCTGACACCTTGTGGTATTTACAGCCTTGTGACAATTCAGCTCAGTATGGTAGAAAGAAGTTCACAACTCCATGGGATCAGACAGATGATGTGGTGGCCAGGAATATCTTTCTTGAGAGATGACACAAACAGATCCTGAAGGAGACGGAGGGATTAGCTACACTATTAAAATTTCTTTGATCTCCTCCCTCCTGGGAAAGAACCCATACCATTGTAAGGCACTGGGTAAGTGCAGAAGAGGAAAAATACATAATTTATTTGCAAAATAAACTAACAATGTTCTTGCTGGGCAGGCAAGTAGAATGTTTATATGCAATCATTAAATAGCAGTACGAGGTGCTAGATGATTCATAGCTAAGAATGGCTATACAGAGTGTCTTGAGCGGTCTGAACAGCCAGCCTGTATACAAGGCACAAACTTCAAACTGTTCAATACATCAGGATTATTCATTTGAAGGTAAGCAACTGCAGACACACCACATGAACCTCATTAATATTTTAAAATATGTAAAAATATGTTAATATTTAAATATTTTAAAATATTAATCTCATTAATATTTTCTGAATGGCATATTGGAACACCTTAATAAATTCACTACAACTTAATATAGAATTAGATTAAAGGGATGGAACTGAGTCTGTGATTGGTAATAAAGGATCCTCAAAACTATCATCTATGAGGCACAACATAAAGTTCTTAACATTAATACTCTGAGACTGACTAAACTGATTTTGGCAAATCTTCTTCTCCAGACAGGAAGTAATCTTGCTATGTACCTAGTTAAAAAAAAAAAAGTCGAACCTCTGTAGATCTATATCAGTCCATTCATTATCTCCTCATTTGCTAAAATTCAGTTGCATTGAAATTGAAGTTACTGCACAGTTTTCCTAAACTGTTTCAAAGAGAAACGAAGTGAAAGAAAACATCATCAATTAAATGTAAAGAGGACACATTAACTGACACCTGCAAAAGAAACCTAAGGTTTGCCAGACAGATCTCTTCTCTAAAGGTGCATATAAAGAAGACTTACATGCCAATGCCAAATTCTCACTTAAAATTCAGAACACCTTAGCAGTGTTAGAGTGAAATAAAACATGTGGGGTTGCCCTTTTTTGGTTAGAAAATTTAGGAATTATCTCCCTGAATCCGTATGAATGGAACAAAAAATATGCATGTGGGTCCGACAACATCTGAAAATCAGCTAAGCCTACAAATACGATCATGCAAGCAAACACAGACTCTGCTTTTGTTCACAGAAAGCTGGGAAATCAATTTTATAAGCCATCTTTCTTTGCTTCCTTAGAACTCAAAAAGGCTATCCCCTAGACCATCTTTACACAGAGATGAAGAGTTTCTTCTTTCAAGGATATGACTGCATCCAGAAATCCCTGTGACAGAAGTGGCAGGGCTTTGACACATGCAAATACTTGTTGAGTTTATTGGCTTAATACTAAAAGTATAAATAACTGAAAATGGAACTATGGATGAAACTGATTTGACTGGAAGTAGGAAGGTAATATCCCAACCCTGGACTTTTAAGAGTGGGAAATAAAAAAATGAAAGAGAAAACCAGCAATACCTTCATCTGGCCTAACTACGTACCCTCACTTCTATCTATTCCAGGAGCACAAAAGACATTGTATTTCCAGGCTAGGGGCTAAGTACAAGAGGTGAAGAATCACAGGAAGTAAGGGATCAATATATCGAAGTCATTCAATTCTACTTCTGTCCTTACTATCTGAAAAATGTCCCTGTCTTCATGGCACCAATGCAATTTTCTTCATTTGGTACACATCTGCTGAATCCATGTACCGTACACCCTCAGCCCTTCAACATTCAATATAGGTAACACGTACGCATCTTGATCACATAAATGAACGTTATGGACAAACACCAGTTCTGCCCTCTGTTCTTGGCGGGATACCAGAAATTTCTTGGTTGAATGCTTTGGAAGCACGGTCAGTCCCTAGGAAATGCTCAGGGAGGGACAAACAAAGAAAAGAGAATCTTTCCCTGGGCTTGCGATCAGAAACTTGAACTTAAACCCCAGTGCCACCGCTACATACTTTGTGACTTTGGGCAAGACACAGTATCATTTAGGAAGTATGAATATGAAAGAGATTAAAAGGATCTCCAGTCCAACAAGTTATTTTATCACCTGAATAATATCTTGGAAAAAAAGTCTTCAGCCAGATACTTGAACATCCCTAGTGAAAAGATTTTAAACTCAATGTGCTTCAGTTTCCTCCTCTATAAATTATCTACTTCATAGAGCTGTTGTATGGAGGAATAAAAGATAACTCATTTCAGAATGCTATCCATATAATAGTGATGACCATTATTTTAAAGTATGAATAAGATCAAGGTTAAAGTTTCTTTCTAAATAGTCAGGTAAAACCATTACAGAGAGTAAGCCTGGCATGCGGCAAGCTAATAGATAGTCTCCATTTCCAGTCTCTTAAACCCTCTCTGACCATCTTCATCTGAGAACTTTATTGGAATTCAACTTACTACTTTACCGGAAGAACAAGGAGCAGTTTGTATAGCCCTGGTTTCCTATTTCTCTACAGTTATATATATTTTTTTCACTGCAAACTTTTCAAGATAAAGACTCAAAACCCCAGAGCTCTGGAGGATGCCTGATCTCCCTTCAGCCAAAACAGGCATCCGGTTTCTACAATAAATGAGATCATAGCATCCCTACTCATACTGCCGTAGATAAGAACGTGTCAGCATTTTCATTATAAAACCTTTTTCTTCCCTCTGGCTTGAGAGACCAACCATAGCAATTTGCTGGGGAAACAGCTCCAGCAAAGGGCAATGCACAAGGCTCAAGCACAGAGAGAAAGTGTTTTCATCTTACAGAACTCAAGAAAGGTTTCATTTGCAAATTAGGCAGGCTGCAGAATCCCAAGGAGCAATTCCTTCTGATGGTCACTTGGCCTTTTAAATAAAGAAAATAAGGTTTACTGATATGCAAAGCAAAATTTTCTTAGGCAGCAAATGTTAGGAACAGGGTTATCTACTTAGTTCCTTCAGGCACCAATACCTTGGGTAACAACAGCTATGATAACATACAGATTAGTGAATCTGTGCCCACGTGAAAGGTGTTTTGGGGGTTGGGAACAGTCTCTCACAGACTCTCTCATGGGGGGAGGGGTATGTCAGAATTACTTCAAATAGGAGAAAATGGGATATACATGCTAATAATACACTAGGGGTGATAGATAAAATCTTCCTAGAAGAATGATGGCACACTGGACGCTCAGTAAATGTGGGTTGAATACAGCTAATATCTGTTCTGGTTCACACAGTAAACTTTTTCTTTCCTACTCTTGACTTCCAGATGTCAAAGTGAAACAGCCTCTTTCTAGGCTCTTTCATACTACACTAATACAAACGAAAGCGAGATGGGACGGGGCTGTATCTTCCTAGGGAAAGGAAGAAAACTAACATCTATCTAATGGCTATCATATCCCAAACATATTAATTGCTTTCTTATTTGGTTGGTGTAACAAGCCCACTAAATATATCTTTTCTCCATTGCACAGATGAGGTAATGGAAGCTCAGAGAAGTGAAAGAGCTTCCCCAATGTCACAAAGCTAAAGGTCCAATCACGCAACACCTTCAGATACAAGTCTCTCCCCTCAGGACAAGCTTACTACTTCTGTTGGCCTCCCCGGAGAGTACACTCAGGCTTAAGTCACCCACGCTTAGCTTATCTCTCTGCTTATCACTCAGGCTTAGCATCTCTCTCTCCAGATGGCAGGATACCGTCTAGCCTAACACTCTTCCCCTCTTCCTTCTCCTTTCTCCCTTCCCTTCTTCCACCCAAGGAAAAGGTACACCTTCAATGTCATGTCACCACCTTCTGATGTCATGTTCTGTCAACACTAGCAAAGAAGTGCTGGATCACAGATAGCACTAGTAGACTTGAGTCCAAAGCCAAACTCTTTATTCTTTCTGACCTAGTCCAAGGCCTTGCAAAGTCCAG
This sequence comes from Pseudorca crassidens, assembly GCF_039906515.1. NCBI lineage: Eukaryota > Metazoa > Chordata > Mammalia > Artiodactyla > Delphinidae > Pseudorca > Pseudorca crassidens. The sequence goes on from NC_090304.1 coordinate 62,631,914, forward strand.
ATTAATTCATTACCTCCAAAAAGCCTTCTCTGACTATCCAAAAGGCAATCATTCATTCTTGTGTCTTCTCATTGTCTGTAGCAGGGCTTCCTAACCTATTGAGGTATAAGACTACTTTTAAAATATATATACGTGTTAGCATACAGTATTTGTTTTTCTCTTTCTGACTTACTTCACTCTATTTTGTGGATTCTCACTTGATATTAGTTGTACATATGAAGTGATGGTGTCACACAGGGATTGATGGCTCCGTTCATGGAACTACTCTGAGTAGTATATGAGTTAATGTACATAGAGTCCTTAGAACAGAACCTCGTGCATGAAGAATACCCAATAAGAGTTAGCCCAGCCTACTGTGTTGATTGTGTTTTCCATGTGTATTTCTTGCACTGGTTCACCAGCCAAACTGAAAGAGTCCCAAGACAGGGACTGTACCTTATTGTGTTTGAATAACCATGAGGTGCCCGCTATAATGCTAAATATACTAGAGAGGGGAGAGCTAGATATTGATTAATGGACAAATGTACTTGCCTTTCCTCAAAAATGGAGAGTTTTGCAAAACACAGGGAGGGTAGTTGGAGACATGGTTCCAAGTGAAAAATCAAAGTTTTCTCATCTTAGATAGCAAGTCAACTGACATGCTAGTAGCTACCATATTATTTGAAATCTTATAAAAGTGATAACATTAATCATTATTTGATGCTATCATTATTTGAGATATATTGCAGTGATATTAATTCCTGATTGGTTTAATCTATACTGTGGAGATTAAGGCAGTCAGAATATATTAGAGCAGCATATTAGAGATGATGACTATTTTCAGCATGCTCACTCATCAAATAAAATGTTTCAAATCACCTTAGAAACGTGGACACAATTTTAATAAACATAATTCAATGGAACATCATCAAAAATAATATATTTTATGTTAGAAGTTACAAACACATATACAAAAATGATGTTGAAAAATATTCTGTTATTTATGAGGTTTCTAGAAGCCATAATATAGGACAATGTTCTTATTCCATTTGATCCAATCATTTAAATTTTCAGAGAAAAAATTATTATTGAGTACTTAATCATCACTGCAATGTACGATGTATTCATAAGGCTAACAAGAACATTCATATATGTAAATGTAGATATAAATATAGATGAAAAAATCATTAAAGTAGCATTGAATGATTTCTACTGTACTACATCTGGAGTTATAATCTGTGATTTATAACAAAATAAATCCATGACCTTCTGAAAAAAAAAAGCTTAACTGCAACAACATCCTCATGGCATAGAGATCCAATTGTATTTATAATCTATTAGTTCCTCCATAACTTACTAAACAAGAATGACTTACTAGTGATGACATGTGTAGGCATCTCACCCTAGACACCAGGTATATTACTCAGAGTTCTCCAGAGACAGAAGGAGATTTATTATAAGGAATCAGATCATTTGATTATGGAGGCTGAGGAGTCCCAAGAAGCTGGAGACCTAGGAGAGCTGACATGTAGTTTTAGTCCAAGTCTGAAGCCCTGAGAACCAGGAGAGCCAATGGTGTAAGTTCTGGTCTGAAGGCCAGCAGGACCAACATCCAAGAAGATTTGAAATTTCATTTTAAGACCAAAGGTCAGGAAAGACTGATATCCCAGGTCAAAGCAGTCAGGCAAAAGGAGTTTCTTCTTGCTCAGCCTTTTTGTTCTATTCAGATCTTCAACTGACTAGATGAGGTCCGCCTACCCACCCACTTTAAGAAGGCCAACCTGCTTCATTCAGTCTAAAGATTCAAATGTTAATCTCATCCAGAAACACCCTCACAGAAACACCCAGAATAACGTTTGGCCAAATGCCTGGGCACCCCATGGCCCACTCAAGCTCATACATAAAATTAACCATCATACCAGGGTAATACGTTGAGTAAAGTGTAGTCTATGTTCCAGGGAACATAAGCTCTAGGAAGTTTGATAGCACAAGAGGTTCTCAGAGGCAAACCGCTAAAGAAAAATGACAAATAAAATAATGAAATACACACCACTTATTTTTTAACAAATTCATTCAGCTAATATTTACAAGCACCCATATAATTCACTCAATCATTCAACAAATATATATTGACTCGCTTGTATTGAATAGGCACAGGTCTATTTATTGGATCTTTTAGATACTATACTAAATGAATACTATACTAAATGAATAGGATATGGCCCTTCCCCCAAGGAGCTCACAGTTTAGACAGACAAATAGAATAGGTAAACTGCATTTACAACTGAATATTAAAGTTAAGATTCAAGTATTGAGTGCTGGATGCCATAGGAATCCGGCGGTAATTTAATTCAGAAGGGACTGGAGATGGTTTTACCACATGGACTTTGGAACTTTACCTGAGTATCCATAAGCAAGCAGAAGGCAAAAGGTTTCATAACAAATATAAAAAGTCTGAGGTTTTTCATGATCCCGAATTCTATGATTCAACATTCCTTTTTGTGAACATATTTTAGTGACTGCATAATATTTAACCCTCTTTGTCTTTGGATTTTTAGAGTTTCTTCCCCAAAGTGTCTACTATTAAAAATAAAATTTGGGGGCTTCCCTGGTGGCGCAGTGGTTGAGAATCTGCCTGCTAATGCAGGGGACACGGGTTCGAGCCCTGGTCTGGGAGGATCCCACATGCCGCGGAGCAACTAAGCCCGTGAGCCACAACTACTGAGCCTGCGTGTCTGCAGCCTGTGCTCTGCAACAAGAGAGGCCGCGATAGTGAGAGGCCCGCGCACCATGATGAAGAGTGGCCCCCACTTGCCACAACTAGAGAAAGCCCTCGCACAGAAACGAAGACCCAGCACAGCCAAAATAAATTAAAAAATAATAATAATTTAAAAAAATAAAATAAAAAATTTTTAAAGATAAATAAAATTTGAAAAGGACCTTGAACTGGCAAGTACACTTTGTCAAATAGGACACAAAGCCTATGCAACCTGCTTCTTTGGGACATTCAGGACCTGTTTCATTCATTAGCTCATTTTTCATTTTCTCTTTCTGGGTCAGATTTAATCTAGGATTTTTTTTTTTTTTTTGGTGTGAATTATGTAAACTTCTTGATTCTGCCTTTTGTGGCATTAAAACACTTTAACAATGTGTTGGTAGGTTAAAGTACTCCTCATTTGCTCTTGAGTAAACTTCAATGTACTTGACTGAAGAACACTGTTCAGCTATCAACAGTCTCCAAGTTTTTCACCAGTTTGCAAAGTGGCCTTAATAAAATAGGAGACAAAAATATGTATTGAAATGAAAAAGTAGACAGCCAGTGGGAAGCTGCCACATAGCACAGGGAGATCAGCTCGGTGCTTTGTGACCACCTAGAGGGGTGGGATAGGGAGGGTGGGAGGAAAAGGGAGGAGATATGAGGATATATGTATACGTATAGCTGATTCACTTTGTTATACAGCAGCAACTAACACAACAATGTAAAGCAATTATACTCCAATAAAGATGTCAAAAAAATGTATGCATTGAATATTTACCACATTCCAGGCATTGTGCTAAATGTTTTCACATGTGATATATCACGTAATCCTTAAAGCAATCCTGTAAGCAAGGTGTTATTTTTCCTGCTTTCTACAGATAAAACTTGTCAATTTCTCTTCTCTCACCTTCATTCTCAGAAATTCTAGTTCATAGTTAGAGGTCATGGCATAGAAACATAATACTGAGTTAGAAATTAGGAGACCCGGTTCTAGCTAAGGCTCTGTGACATGCTGTGTGATCTTCAGAAAGTCACCTCCTGTCTAGGTGGTTTAGTAACCTTACATGGGAAATGAGAACATGAAAACTATAGGATATGGTGTATTAGGTCAAACTCCTCTCTCAAAAAAAAAAAAAAGCAAAAAACATTTACAATAATGCCTTGCATTCAGACTCATAGTTATTCTCAGAAAAGTAGGTATAAATTATATTTTTGCAAATTGACTCCCAACTTATAGGTCCTTAGAGGAAGTTGCCATTTGAAAGAAACCTATAGTTAATTCTGGAAATGAGTGTATGCTCTAGACATAAACTGCTTGGGCTCAAATTTTGGCTCTGCCACTTAAAAGCTATGTGACTTTAGGTAACTTAATTAAACTCTGTATGCCTCAGTTTCCCCATCTCTAACATGGAGATAACAATTATACCCATCTCTGAAGATTATAACGAGGATTAAGTGAGTTGACATTTGTAATGCATATAGAACAGTATCAGGACCATGGTAGCAGGTTAGTGTGTATGTGCTGGGATAGGGATGAATGCCTTGACAGTGTAAATAGCTGTTGACTTAATGTACCCATTTTGAACACTTGGATTTTTGGATATTGTATATTTTTAAACTGGAACACACCAATATAGTCATGGGACCCCCCCCCCACAATTAACTCAAAGTCTAATAGTGTTTTAAACTTATTCAGAGGAGAACAAACTAATTACCTCATATTTATAAATCCACAAGGTAGAGGAAAACTATTTAAAGCTGGGGAATGTTATAACATATAATGTAACGTGTGGCAGTGCAAATTCATACTACCATGTTTAAAATGGATGTAGCAATACCAATCACCAAGAGTCTTAAAATATTTAAAATATATCTCAGTAATTCTACTTATTCTAGACTATTCAAAGGAAATAATTCCAAATCCAAAAAAAAAGATTTATTCCCCAATATATGTTTTTTTAATTTTGTTTTAATAGTAGAAAATTGTGGGAGGCAATTTTATCTTTGGATTAAATATCCAAAGATAAGGATGGTCACCTGTTATATAGCCATTAAAATATATATACAAATCCTAATATAAATTTAAAACATTCAAAAGTAAACTCAATATGATTACAACTAAATTTTTTGCACAGGCTCTGGACGCACAGGTCCAGCGGCCATGGCTCACGGGCCTAGCCGCTCCACGGCATGTGGGATCTTCCCGGACCGGGGCACAAACCCGCGTCCCCTGCATCGGCAGGCGGACTCTCAACCACTGCACCACCAGGGAAACCCAGCTAAATTTTTTAAATGAAGCTATATGTGTACCACCAACAACAACATAGTACCAGGAAACTAGAAAATATACTAAATTACTAATATATTAATAGCTTTTATCTCCAGTCCTCTGGGACAATAGTATTTTTAAAAATTTGTTTTCTTTATGATTTTATGTTTTTTTTAAAATGTATTTCAATGAACACATATTAGTTTAAAATAAAAGCAAAGAACATACCAAAATGGTCAGACACTGGCAATATTCATGTATAGAAAAACTGTTCTACCAATACAAAAATATACACAGTGAGATATTGATTAATGAATCCTCTGGGACCACCACTCTTTTATAACAAAGTTTGCTATGCTTGAATAAACAAATGAGCAAACAAAACCACTTTTCTACCACAGAGACTAGTTTCTAGACTGAAAAAGGAAGTCTGGGAGAGGTTGGAGAACGCCTGCAGGCTCGCGGGAACTGTCCACCGGAGAGGTGCTGACAGCACTCCAATCTTGGGAGACTGTAAAAGCACCCTCTGGAGGGTGGGAGCCCACAGCCCAATTCCCTTTCCTCTTTCTCCTCTTTCCTGATGTCTCTCCCTTCCCATCATCTTGTTGTACTTTTCTTCCTTCCTCTTTGCCTCTTCCTTTCTCTGTTTGTCTGATAACTATGGAGATTGGAAAAAATGACCCTGGAAAGCATCTAGGATATTGTCTAACCTTCGCAGATGTTTAATCAAGCTGAATTCTTTTCTCGCTTCCTTTTATTTCTCTAGTAAGAATTTTTTTCTTCTTTTGATTTCCTCTTTTTTTTTTCTATTTTCTTTCATTTAAATCTCTTCCTTATTCTCATTATCCTTTCTTTGGGAAGAGTAACCATATAGACAAGAAAAAGGTTGCTTTCTACCAAAAGGTTGCTTTTCCTTTGAGGGGTGAAGCAGTTTTTGCAATGTCTATACATTCACTGGAAAAAACAGGTTCCAGGACTTTACAATTTTTCCAAGAGCTTTCCCCTATCCTTTAATAAAGGATAAAGGTACCTGGTGCACCTAGGGGCTTGATGGTTTGATTCAGTTGAGTTGTTACATTAACAAATGACTATCTGGGGGGAAGAGAGAGGTTTTGTAAGGTATGAGCCATATTTCAATAGAATCTTATTTTGAGTTAAAAAAAAAGTAAAGGAATAATTGCAGAGAATATAGGACTTTACAAAGTACTTTTATTAAGGAATAAAAAATATCAGGGAAATATGAGCTATTATTAGGATATTAAGAAATATTAGGGAAAATAACACCCTATCTTTTTATGTTTTGCCTTGGAAATGGTGATTAGAAAATGGAAAAGGAAGGGAAGGGGACACACGGGGGCTGCTGGTCCTTGCAATGCAGCAATGAACAAGATAAAGGAAAGAGAAACAATATCTAGGCTGCTGTGAAATTACATTCAGAACTTGGATCTTTGCAGGTGGAGAAAATAGAGTTAGACAAAGGTAAAGCTAATGCCTATTTTCACATAATGACACGGAAACTACTACGAAAAGAAAAAGCCTTTCAGAAGGCCTCCTTTTCCACGGAAAGCCCATTCCCATCAGCAGCATTATCTGGTAAAAAGAGACTGGGGCAAAAAGAGAACTGAAGCAACAGGAAAACTTTTTTGAACAATGGTGTTCTAATTTCTCTTATGAGACCTTAAGCTCAAGTGGGACTGTGGTTTTCTGTATTTTAGGGAACGAAGTGGAATTACCTCTCTCAATAGATTTGTAATTCCTGGAGAAAGGGAATGGTGTCATACATATTTGTATCTCTCATGCCTATCATGGTGCCTGGGATAGAGCCTAGTACAGAAAGACACTTCACATTTATAGTCATAAGTAATACAGTCAGTTAACTAAACTGAATGACAACCAGGATGCAGCAAGGGGGGAGGGGCTGGAGACTGCTAAGTGACAAAATAAAATTATTTGGGGTTTCTGCCTTGAAAGCTCAAGTTACTCAGAACCCTTCAAGCCATTACTAGGTTTGGGGGTAATAAGAACAGTTTAAGTGTTTTTGAAACGGACAAAGTCTGGCTTACACACAAACAAGGTTTTTGACTTTGCCATACTAATTATTTTCCAGGAAAGAAAATAAATGCCCATCCTAATAAACTTATTTTCAAACTTACTAGATAATATTAGAATGAATGCACTTTTGGAGCCTCCATATTGACATAGCTCTATGAGGTTTTTTTTTCCCCACAATTATTTAAATTCTACTTTCATTGCTCAAAGATTCAGCTAAAATCCTTATTTTATATGTTTTCTTAAATCATTATCGTAATTAGTATAGTTGGACTTCGAGATCCTGGGGACAAAAGCTGTTTATTGCCACATCTCTAGTGTCTAGCATTTTACTGATTGCTCAATAAATATTTTTTGGTATCAGTTTTTCATTCATTTTTATAAACCCACTTTGTTTTATGAATATTTTATCAATATATAAATTGTTCCTACATTTTATATAAACACTTAGCATAGAGAAAATAACTTTAAGAGAAGTAATACTCAAGCTCATAGCAAAAATGAACAATTTATCGAAAGAACTACCCTAAGAGTAAAAGAGATTCTTCCTATAAGTGATGAAACCCCCTCAGTGGAGCTATGAAAATAACCAAGGTCATATAAAAGCATCAGTCATTTAATGAATGCATACTTACTAAACATTGCATGTATCTCATTTAAATTGTACTCCTCTCAATAACATAGTAATATGTAATGCAGTAGTTATTACTGTGGCCATTTCACCAGTGAAAAAAACTGAGACTTAGAAAAATCATATATCTAGTAAGCTGGGTACATCCAGCTTCGAAACCCAGGCCTATACAATATGCAACTTTTCCACATTATGTTCTGTTGTCATCTGTCAAATAGTGTTGAAGAACTTCACTAGAGAAAGGCTAGAATAGAAGGCTCCATTATTTCCATATCTAAGATTCCAAGGTGGTAGCCTTACATTAGCCAGTAAATAATTAACCAACTGTTAAGTAAGGTTATAATATAATTATCAAGCCCATTATACAAGGCTTTTAAGTATCATCTTATTCAAATATACTTGGCAAAATAAAATGGGATAGACTCTCTAAAAGTATTAATTTATTTTATAGAAATTTGATTTCTTTTCCAAAGAACATTATCTACCAACACATTCATTTAAGTATTTCACTCTATTGACATGGTTCTCTCACAAACTGACTTTTTTAAACTGAAACACCAAAAGGAAGAGAACTTAAAGGAAGTTAAACTAACGTAATTCCCCAACATTAAAAAAAAAAAAAAAGAGCATTTGTAAATAGACCAATTCCCTGCAATATGATCTGAAAATCAGGGAAAATTTAACAGCATAAAAGAAACTTCTTTTGAATGTCCCAGGTTGAATGCATATTCAACAACATTCTCCACAACAACAGCTTATCTTATTTGATTATTAGCTGGTGTTTAATTTCCCCTGGCAAATAATTCACCTTTGTAAATAATCATTTTGCACTGCAAAGCATTCTCATATGTTTACTGGAATAGATTTTAAACAGTAGCCATGGCTAAGATGCTGCTGGAAATACAATTAGAAGAGTGAGCGGATAGACACATGCGGGAAGGGTGGCAGGTTGTGTGAGGAGAGGAGCTAACAAGTTAGTTATTGGTGCTGTTCAGTTACATACAGCTTCCTGACAGTGATGAACACACAAACCTTCAACAACTCTCAGACCTTTTCAGGGGTTTCACAAGGAGTATCAGGCTACTGTTCAAGTATGATCAATACTTTTGTAACTGACTCTAAGGTGCAGCCTATCATGTTGAGTAAAAAACATAAATCTCTGGCAGTAACTTTACCATTAAATGATTTTATGAAAAACATCATTGAAGGATGTTAGAGCTGTGGAGGATCATCTCATCCATACCTTTCACTTTACAGAAGAAAACTCGGGCTCAGAGAAGAGAGATTCTCTAGGCATAGCCAGTATAAGACTCATGATTTTGACTCCCAATTTTTCCATTAAATCTACACCTCTTCTGAGCATTATCCATGAAGTTGAATGTATATGTTTCATTAACTCTACTGTCTAAGGTGCTTGCCAGCGTCCAATGCAGTCACTGGTGTTATCCTTCAGAACGACAGAGATCATGTGATTTTTATTCACTTACAGAAGTGAATTTTCAGTTACTTCATATGTTCTCTCTCTCTCTCTCTCCTTAGAGAACCATCATAGCGGCCACAAAAGTGTTTTATACAAACAGGTGAGACAATCCCCCTCCCCCAGTTTTTCATAATGAAAAGAAGTGAAGGTGTGTATCTAGGAGTAAGGTGACATGGACTCAGACCATTCATTGGCTAAGACTGCTCAAATGACGAGTTCTATGAACCTTTCTCAGGGGGTGCATCATCGCATCCACCAAAAAAAGTTTCAGACACTGAGCAATGAATGCTAACCTGCTTCAAAAACCTTCAAACCTCATTTCCTTGGGAACACCAATCCCCTTTACAAAAATCTGGTGTGGGACACTTATTCACTAGAAACTCACTGAGTAATCGCACCACCTCTGGATAAAATTTCTGAGTGCGGATTTCAAGTGGATTGTATAAGCTCAGAGAAAAATACACAATTGGGGGCAACATGAGCCTGGCTCCAGATTTTCTGTCTAAAATAAAAATAGGCTCCTCAGCTTGAAAAGTGTCAGATTGCAAACTGATATGCTTAATTCCATCTCAAGTACATCTACCACTCCAGCTGACCGTGACTGTGGGGCTCCAGGCGGTGGCAACCTGTGACGAGTTCAGGAGCTCGCGGAGGAGCCTCCAGAAGCCCAGTCACTAGCTAAGTATATAAAGAGATCCCAAGCAGAGAGCCACCTAAGGCGCCCCCTTTCCGAGGCGGGCGTTATCTGCTCTTGGAGCCTCTGTACATTAGAGACCAGGGTCCCGTCACAACTGAGTTTTTAACCCAACATCAGTGAGCTCTCCCGGCCCCAAACCCAGCCGGCTCCCAGAGAGAGCAGAACAAGTCGTAGCTTCTGTCACTCTCCCAACAGGCAGACACATAAACAAACAACAAAAGGAATGGTTTGCTCCCCCAAGGGAGGCAGCATGCATTAAAAAGACATGAACCTCGTCCTACCTTGCATCCAAACATCAACGACAAAGTGTTATTGGTGCAAGCAACTTTGCAGTGGCAAATCATTGGTGTAAAACAGTCAGGGTCCTTAACAACGGGGCACACTCCTTCCGGGCTGCGGCAGTGGCAGCGCGCTGGGGGACCCGAACACGGTGCTCACCCGGCACATGGAGCGACAGCCTAGACCCGGTGGCCACTTCGATCGCTGCCCCCTGCGCCCAGTGCGGCCATCCCAGCGCCGGGGTAGAAGCAACGCCGCGGGCAAGTACCAAGCGTCTCGGGGTCTCCCTTCCCCGGGGAACAAGGCGTGGGGGAGGGGGGAGGGACAGAACCAAGAAGGTTTCCCCCCCCCTATGGTGAAGGTAAATTTTGGGGGAGGTAAATTTTTTAAAAAAATTTTAAAAATAAAAGGAAGCCAGGCTCTTAGAGGAGGGTTCAAAGGAGGTGGGGCAGTATGTAAAAGGATGTGCCCGCCTACTCGCCCCAGTCACACAAGATTGTCATGCGAGCTGAAGGGGGCTGAAATTATTCTCCCTGAAGGAAAAAAAAAAAAAAAAAAAAAAATACTGCAGCTCCCGGTTTGGTAAAAAGCCAATGGCTTGCTGCAATCCAGAGTCACCGTGGGGAGCGCCGGCCGGGCAAGTGGGGTGGGAGGGAGGGGCCGAGAGAGGGAGGGAGCGCGAGGCTCGCCAGCCCAGCCCAGCCCGCCTGTGCGCTCCTCGCCACTCGGGAGTCCCTGGGGTCCGAGCCGGAGCGCTCCCGGCGCTGATGTGACCTGGAGATCTCACTCGGCTCTCATTGCCTCTGCTGCCCTAGGGTGGGCGACCTCCAAGGCCGAGTTCTCCAGGTGTGGGGGGAGGCCCGCACGGAACCTGCAGAGAGCATCCTCCTCTCCCTCCGACTTCAGCTTGCCTGAGTGGATGGCCGGCAAAGGAACTTGGGGTAGAAGTGGGCTGTTTCGCTAGGGCCCTGCATCCTTGACTTCTGTGTCAGCTAGCCTACTCACTCCCTGGGTTGTAGATTTGGCCTCAGAACCATGGCTTTATCTGATACAACATTTTCCAAACTCAAAAAGGAGGAGTCCGCCCCCTTCCCCACCTTGATGTCTTAGAGGCTCCAAGAAGCCCCAGAAGTATTACTGTTGTTCGGGAGGCATGAATGACAAGGCTGGTGGTTGCTTTATCGGTTTTTTTCTTTTCTTTTTTTTCTTTTGAAAGTGAAGCTGTCAAAATTGCAAAAGAACAAAAAAATTAAAAAAAAAGAAAATCAGCATGTGGCTGGCCCAGCTGCAAAACTGCTTGTTGGAGACCAAAAAAAAAAAAAGTGATAGGAAGGCTGCAGAGTAGGAAGTGGGTAAAACTAGCACTCTTAGGGTGCCACCTAAGTGCCTGGCACTGTGCCTCACAATTGGCTGGTGGAAAGAGAGCAAGCCATCAGGATTTGGAATCAGACTCTGGCTCTGGTGCTGAGTATGGCTTTGTGTAAGTCACAGTGTTTGAGCCTCTGTTTGCTTATCTATAAAGTGCAGACTTGTTATGAAGACTAGAGATGGTAAACAACACTTTCCTGTGGTAAGCCCTGGTAGTCCACAGCAGCTGCTCTGTACTTCAATAGCTTATCTCAAGTCTTACTCTGAGAGGTAGATGTTATTGGACACATTTTTCTAGAGGAAGAAACTGATGCCCTGAGGGCTATATCACTTGCCCAAGTCACACAATCAATAAGCCATGAAGGTGAGATTCAAAGAAAAGTGGTGGAAGATAGTTTAAAAAGCAGCATCATAGGAGACATCACACACCTCTCCAGAAGGATGTTCTAAAGTCTCCAGATTTATTTGAGAACAGTCAGGCCTGTCCCATTCACATAAATGTAGTAGTTTCAAAAGTCTCTAAGTGGGCACGGAACTCAGACCTCACTTGAATTAGAGCAACAACACAGTCCTAGATATCCATAGCAAACTCTGCTGGAACCATGCCCTCCTGATGCAGTTCTACCAGGATACCAGACCACTTATACTCTAAATGAACAGAAGCCCAAATATCACTATGGGCTTCAACTTATAAAGTTCCAGTAAGAACAAAAGAACTTGTAAACTGTCAAGTCAAATGCAGTACCCTATAAACTTTCCCTCACTTGCCCATATCCAAAATACCCTAGCTTCCTGCCCCAAGTTAATGGAAACTAAACCTGATTGCATTGGAATTCTGTGGGTGTGCTTGTTAAAAAAGAAAAGAAAAGACAAGACAAGACAAGACAAGACAAGACAAGACAAGAAAAGAAAAGAAAAGAAAAGAAAAGAAAGGAAGAAAAGAAAAAGAAAGGAAGGAAGGAAGGTAGGAAGGAAGGAAGGAAGGAAAGATGGATTCTCAGGCCTAACCCTACATTCTCATTCCATAGGCCAAGAGGATATCAAGAAATCTACATTTTTAATCAGACCCGTGATGAGAGGAATATGGGTCCTGCCTACCAAATTAAGACCTCTTGAAGGGAAATTAATATGGAACAAAGTATGAGCAAAGATCAGCATGGGAAGACAGTCAACGTTGAGGCAAATCTGGTTCTAACTGAAGAGGGCAACTATGTCTCAGGCTTTGTGATTCTCACACAAATTTAGGTGTCCTTACCTAGTTGATTTCTCTATTAGGAATTGGGCTTGATTCAATCTGGTGCATATCTAGAGGCTGCTGGGGCTCAGGAGGTCATATATATATAGGTGCTTAAACATACCAGGTCACATTTTAGGGGCAGAACTCTGGTCTGGTGCCTTCTGTGGAATCTTAAAGTCACACTCACAGGTTAAGTGTATCCCTTAGCATTCTTTCCCTTTATGTTAGCATAAAATGTGTGATTGTGTGAGCACTTCCACCTACAGAGCATCTATAATTATGGCTGGTTTTCCAAAGGAGAATGGATTCTAAAAAAGTTGTACAATATTTCCCTTATTCATTAGCCTATAATTTGGATTTCAAACACCCCAAAAGTACTGTATGCTCTATATTGTGATGTTCCAATAATATCTAACACTGTCTTTCCCTAATGAATTACCCAAGCTAAGGCTGACCTCCTATTCTAGGGCAGCATTAAAGGCTGCTATGTTCAAGTTATTTCCCATTCTACAGTTTGTGCTGGTTTAGATTGACAGAACGAAATGACAAAATACAAAGAAAATATATATTTTATTTCCTTGATCTTTTATTGTTTAACTTTAATCAATGAAACTTCATTGATTAAACCTCTCTATACCTCTCTGTCTCTCCACATGCACACACACACACTTGTGTGTGTGTGTGTGTGTGTGTATGTATATTTGTTATCTGTTCATATATATCTGACAAAATGCTTTCCCTTAATTCTTGTCTCTGGGTAATAGCTCTGGGGTGAATTGAAAGGGGGGAGGAGGGAAAATGTTGTTTCCATGACAATGCATTCCATAGTTACAGCCAGTAACCACTATGGTTAACAAAATGAATCACTGTTACCTTAAGATATGAACACACTGCATTAGTGGTCTGAAAAGCTAATTTGGGAGTATACTGCATGGGGGTGTACTGCAATATTTTTAGGAGGAGATATTACTAAGGAATGCCAGGAGATGATGCATCCATTTTAATAGTCAAGATAACCACCCTTAATTAGACATTTCAATGACTGGTAACATATACAGTTCTTCCTAATAATCCTCACTTTTACAAAATAATACATAACAACTACACAGTAGTAAATATTTTTCCTTATTACAACTTGCCTTAAAATAGACTCACAATCACAAAAGTCAGGTTTATCAATAAATGTGACCAGTGTTTAATTTTAATCTTTTATTTTTATTATCATTATTATTTCTAATCAGAAATTGGGACAAGGCAAGAGGCATTAGCTATTTACTTAACTTTTTTATTTCTTTGTTGATCCCTTTCATAGAAGTTTTTAAGAGGTGGTTCATGTTGGAAGGGAAAGGAGTGTACTGGACATCAGGAGCCACGATGTCTCTTCCTACTGACTGACTTTGAGCAAGCTACTCAGCCTCTCTGAGCCCCAATTCCCTTGTCTATTAAGATGAAATGGGTACACTAGAGTATCTCCAAGTTTACTTCCAGGGTTGAGGTTCTCTGAGTGGTCTTACAAATATAGGACCTTAAGGATGTAAAGGAAATTTGAGAAGCCATTTCATTCAGTCACCTGTCTTCAGAAAATAAACTCTTCTATAGTGCTTACTGTTTGATATGCTCTACTATAGTGTTTGCTACGTGCGTTGTTTTACATTCAGCAGTGTGCTGGAGCCAGATTTGACTCTTGAGCGCCCATTGTGTGTACCTATTTCCAATTCTCTATTCAGTGATATCAGCTGGTAGCTTGAAATCAGCCATGGAGGAAGTATTTATATCACATAAATTGGAAAACACTATATATCAAGACTTTTTGTCTTCAGAGAAACATCTACCACCACAGCACTGGTTTAAGTACTTTATCTTCATTAACATATTTAATCCTCACAACCCCTCAAAATTACAAAAAGAAAGAAACGGAATCACAGAGAGATTAAGTAATTTGCCCAAGCTAACAAAACTGGTACACTAGTTAACTAAATGAATCAACTAGCAAAAAAGTCTTGATGGCTTTCAATTATAAACGTTTATTTCTTCCTCATGTGAGACATCCTTCATAGCGTGACCCTGACTCTACCATGTTGTTCTATGAACAGAAGAACAGCCTCTATCATGTCCCTGACGTTCTCATGGCAGAAGAAAAAATGAACAACGGCTGAGTATGCAATGGCTCTTAACATTTCTTTTCAGACATTAAAAACGACTCCCTGTTCACATCTTATTAGCATGTCATGTGGCCAAACCCAGTGCCAGTCCAGTGGAGAAGGATAATCCTCTCACAGGGAGGAAGGAGAGAAAATTTGGGAACAATAATTTACTAGATAACAGCTTAGCTGGGTGACAGAATTGAAATTTGAACCCAAGAGATCTAACTTGAGGAGCCAAGTTCTTAACAAGTAGGCCACTCTGCCTGTTACTTACAGCTAATGTGTCTCTATTTTTCACCTATTTTCCATATTAGGGTTTGTTATTTAGTAACTCTTTAAGGGAGTGACTCCTATAAAGAAAGCATGGTAGATTTAGAAAACATAAGAACTTGGAGCGAATCAGATATACTTGGTTTTGCCACTAATGGCTGTGTGATTTCAACCTTTAATTCCTTTCCCTCTACTCCCTTTCACTGCAAATTACAGTCCACTTATTTTCACTTAATCTTTAGTACTGATGTCTTCATGTAATTAATTCATCAATAAGTTCATAATACAAATTATGTTTTTTTATTGTTGAACTTCCTGAAATACATAAGGCAAAGAGGCAAATAAATATGTCTTTTTGCCATCAATGAGTTTATAAACTAATTGAAGAGATTCCCATGAAATAAAAACTAACAGCAGATCTTTCTAACAGTAAGAAATTATATATAATTAAGTACTAATAAATGTACTTGAAGTCCATAAGATTGCTTGACCAATGTAGTTAACTTCTCTGAATTATCATTTCCCGTTCTGTAAAATGGTATTGCTATAAGGATTAAATGAGATAATGTATTTCAAAATGTCTGTCCCTCTTATCTGGTTTGCACTAAACACTCAGTAAATTAGAGAAGCTTTATATTAATTTCCTGAGGTTTTTTTTTCCAATAAAATTTAGACCCACCCAGTATGTATTATCTCTTTATACATACTTTATCTCTTTAAACTTTCTTTACAAATTTTACTCTCCCAAAGACTCCTCAGGCCCTTTCTCAGGTCTCCTACGTCCCTCTTACTGAGGAACACACAGTTGTAGTGAGGGTTTGTATTAGAGTCAGGACCCATGAAAACTGACTCTGAATCCATCATGCCTTCACCATGACTGTCACCTCTTTGTCTTCTCTGTAATTTCTGAGTGTTCTACTCACCGGCCACTAAGTGTAGACTCCTTGGGGCCAGTCATGCTTAGTGACTGGTTGACCTTTATTTGAATCATACTTGCCATGTTTGCTTGACCTTTACTTGGAATAATTTTCTTACCTATTTGTAGTTTGGAACGATTGAGTCAATAAATGAATTAATAAAGAACAAGTAAATATATGGGTTCAGCCAGGCTTTCCATAGCTCCCACGCAGGCCCTAGGTGAACTAATGTAGGTCTTTTTTTGTCTCCTAATTCAGCTCTTGCCCCCAAACTTCCTCATTGAAAGGACACAACCTTTATTGAGGAAATGCCATCCCACTGATTCAGAATCAATTCTGCCATTTTGTTTTAGTAGCAAGTATTTTGAAATAATAATTGTCCTTAGCCTCAATAAGATAAGGCACAATTTTGCCTCTAAGACTTCTCATGATACTCACTTTCACTCTTAGTGCCATTTTGAAAAAGCAACTCTAAAATATCACTCTCTGCACCACCTGTGAGAATTTCCTCAGTAGGAAAAATCAAATGAAAAACAACTCTTCTTAGATCTTGTTGTTTACCAAATTTGATTTCAGTGTTGAAAGAGCAAGGTTTGGGAATTGGGTTCCAATCTTAGCTTTGATACTTACTATTTAATTCTGAGTTAATCAGTTAGTCTCTTTGACAGTTAATTTTCTGATCCGTTAAAAAAGGGGAGGGGTTGTTAAATAATAACACCTATATTACAGGGTTCCTTTGAGGATTAATTAAAATACCATGCGTGAAAGAACCTATCAAAGTGCCTGGCATACATATATTTTTTCATTCTCAAAGATAGCATTTATTTTTAATAATATTTTTTCTAAATACAAAATTAAAAGTTTAGTATAGAAACAATTTTAAAATATTGTCAGGCACAAAAAAAGTAATTTGAAAGTACTCACAATTCCATTGCCAGGGATAACTAATCTTAATACTTTGGAGGTATGTTTCCAGTAGTGCTTCAACAAAATTGTATTCAAACTGTATATAACAGTGTAGGCTAATTTTGAAAATAATATATACCTTTGATACCAATCCATGCTTTTAGGCAGAAATCTTCCTATAAAAATACCATTAACGATGGCACAGCATTTCAATATTTCATGGTGTATTTCACAAGCCCCTTTTTGTCAGGGGTCAAAAATATTTCTGAATTCAATATAATGAGAAAAATTGAAATGTTCTTGTGGACAAATATTTGCACATATCCATAACAAAATTATTAGGCTAAAACTTATAGATAAGGAATTCTTGGTGTAAAGAGCATGAACATTTAAAAATTTTAATGTATAATAGTCGATTTATGTTTGTATTAATTTATATTTCCATTAAAAATTTTATGGGACTCGTTATGTTCCATAAATAATATACTATAGGAGATACTTCAGCCAAACTCTGCTGGTAGATTTTTATTTTGATTTGTCTGAAGATGTTATTTTTATTTTATTTGGTTATTTTATTGGCTTTTACATGATAGTTTAGCTCAGTATAAATTCTAAGCTGCCAGCTATTTTCTCCCAGGACTTTGTAGAGTCAATCCAGTTGTCTTTTCTCTGTAAGTGCTTAATTATTTCCCACTGATCAATTTTATTAGTTGTTTTGGTGTTCTGGAGATTCACCCCAATGTAATAAGATATGGAGTTCACTTTTTTAATCCTGTTTAGGTCTTCTTTTGATTGCTGCATCTAGGGATTCATGTCTTTAATCAATTATTTAAAAAATGTGAAGACATACCACTTTGCATTTTTCTCTCCCTCATGCTTTCTATTCTTTTTTCCCCTTAAATTGCAATCACATATATTTTTACTTTCCCTTTTTTTAAATATTTTTTATCTCTTTAGCTGCTTATGCTGCACTATGGGTAATTTCTTCACATATCTTTCCATTTCTTAATTTTGCCTTCGGTTCTTTAAAACATTTGTTTTGTTTTAAATTTTAGTCATTATACTTTCAGTTCTGAAAGTCCTACTGTTTTTATTAAGATATAATTTAGATATTAAATTGTGTATGTTTAAGGTACACAATGTGTTTATACACTCATATATTGCCAAATGATGACCTCTGTAGTGTTGGGGAACACCTTCATCACCTCATATAATCACTATTTATTTTTTGTGGTAAGAACATTTAAGATCTACTCTTTTAAAAACTCTTACGTATATAGTTCAGTATCACTAACTGTAATCACCATACTGTACATTAGATCCCCAAAACATATTTATCTTATAACTGAAAGTTTTGACCCTTTGACCAACATCTCCCCAATTCCCCTACTCCTCAGTCCCTGGTAACCATTATTCTACTCTCTGTTTCTATGAGTCTGGCTTTTTTAGATTTCATATATAAGTGATATCATACAGTATTTATCTGTCTCTGACTTATTTCACTTAGCATAATACCTTCAAGGTCCATCCACATTTTTGCAAATGGCAGGATTTCCTTCTTTTTGTGGCTGAATAATATTCCATTCTCTCTCTCTCTCTCTCCATACACACACACACACACACACACACACACACACACACATACACACACACAACATCGTCTTTGCATTATTCATCTGTCGATGGACACTTAGCTTGCTTCCATATGTTGGCTATTGTGAGTAATGCTGCAATGAACATGGGACTGCAGATGTCTCTTCAATATCACTTTTCATTTCCTTTGGATATATACCCAGAAGTGGGATTGTTGATAGTTTAATTTTTAATTTTTGGTGGAACCTCCATACTGTTTCCACAGTAGCTATCCTGTACCAATTTACATTTCCACCAACAGTATACAAGTATTCCCTTTTCTCCACATCCTTACTAAGACTTGATATCTCTTGTCTTTTTGATGACAGTGATTCCAACACATGTGAGGTGATATGTCATTGTGGTTTTGACTTGCATTCCCCTGATGATTAGTGATGATGAGCATATTTTCATGTACCTGTTGGCCATCTGTACGTCTTCCTTGGAAAAATATCTATTCAGTTTCTCTGCTCATTTTTAACTGGATTGTTTGTTTGTTTTTGGTACTGAGTTGTATGAGTTCTCTATACATTTTGGATATTAACCACTTATTAGGTATATGACTTGTAAATATGCCTCCCATTCTGTAGATTGGCTTTTTGTATTGTTGACTGTTTCTTTTCTGACCTGACACCTATTATTAATGAATGCTTAATAGTATTCATTTATTCACTCATTCATTCCTTTATTTATTCATTCATTATATACCAAAACTAGCTGAGAAACTTATTTCAAATATATGTCAACCAAACACAACAAAATTCCTGTGAAATCACTAATTCTATTTTTATAGTGTTTGCCCATCTGTGAAACAAAGGCAGATTGTTCATTGTCCAAAAATAAATGCTAAATACAAGTTCAACTTTGAGAGCAGCAATTCAGGGGAAGACTGTCAAAAACATGGCTCATTTTAAATGGCTTTATATTGTCACTGTGCTTCTTTACTACGAATAGATTTTCCTTATCAGCTTCCTTTCATCTGAACAATAGATGGCTTTTCTAGCTGCAAGAACTAAATGAGGTGACTTACCCTGAAGACCATCACTCTATTATGTTGCAAGCAGGGACCCTCAGCTAATCATATCCAAACTAAGTGAAATGATTACTCAATGAAACAGTTGCTCACTTGAAACTGTGAAGACATTAGGTCTCTCTTACAATCTCCAGCTACAAACCAAAGAATTAAGATTATGACACAATTATCTCTTTTTCTCTTAATAAGGTGCAAGCATGCTAGTTAAAGTCCCTGGTGGCACTGAATTATAAATATAGCCTAACTAGACTTCCATTTCCCATTTGCTTAAAGTAAGATCATTGTAGGAAAACTATCTTTTGGTACAATGTGTGAATTATTCTTATTGTAAAAATGCTGGTGCTCTCTTCCTTCATTACAAGGACAATCATTCTCAAGTATAATGTGTTGGAAGATCTGAACTGTGTTTGCTAAAGTTGATAGCGTATGACCATAGAAAAGCCTTTGCTGGGTTCATGATATTAAGCACATTCACTTTATTTCCCCTTTTTGGTTCCCAATTACTATTTGATTATTCATTAATTCATTCAACAAATATTTTCACATGTCTGTTATATATATGTTAGGCAGGAATCTAAGTTTGGAATACAAGTACAGATCAATACAGTCTTGACCTTGTGGGGATTACAGACAAGTGAGGAAGGCGGATTGCAATAAGTGCTTTGAGAATATCTACATGGCTCTATGAGAGCATATAGGGGGAATCTCATTTAATAAGGGAGGTCAAAGAAGACATAATTGGGAAAGTGATTACTGAGTTGAGATCAGAAGGATGAGTGGGAATTTACCATACAAATGGAGGAAGGAAAAGAATCTCAAATAGAAAGAACATACAACAAACACTTGCTGCCAGAAACAAGAAGGGCAGGAATGAACCGAGATTAGCTCACAATAGCTAGAACACAGAAAACAAGGGGAAACATCAAGTGAGAAGAGGCTGAAGAAAGTAGAGGTCAGATTATGCAGGCTACATTTAAGATTTTTGTTTTGCTCTAAAAGTCTTAGGAGACTACAGAAGAGACATTTTAAAGCAGCTTTATTGAAGTATAACTACAAATATTTAAAGTGTACAATTTGATAAGATTCAATATATGTAGACATCTGTGAAACCCTCAGTAAAATCAAGATAGAAAACATATCACCCTCAAAAGCTTCCTCATGCCCATTTATAACCCCTGCCCCTAAAATTCTTTCCTACTTCCCCAACTCAAAGCAACCACAGATCTGCTTTCTGTCATTATAGATTAGTTTACACTTTCTAGAAATTTATATAAATGAAATCATATAGTATGTGCTTTTATGTCTGATTTTTTTCCCGCTCAACAAATCTATTCTCAGAGTCATCTAGGTTGTTGCATGTGTCAACAGTTCATTTCTGATTTTTATTTCTGAGTAATATCACATTGTAAAGATACATTATAATTTGTTTATCCATTCACCTGTTGATGGATATTTGGATTGTTTCCAGTTTTGGGATATATAACTGTCATGAATATTTGTGTGTAAGTCTTTGAACAGATATATATTTCCTTTTCTATTGGATTGGGATAAGATTATGACATGGCAGATGTATGTTTACATTTTTTTTTTAATTGTCAAACTGTTTTCCAAAGTGGTTGTACCATTTCACATTCCCACCAGCAGTGTATGAGAATTCCAGTACCTTCAGATCTAAGTCAACATTTGGTATGGTCAGTCAATTTAATTTTAGCCATTCTCATGTAATTTTAATTTGCACATCCATAATGGCTAATGGTGTTGAACATCACTTCATGTCTGTATTTGTTGCTTGTATGTCTTCTTTGGTAGTTCCTATTCAAATCTTTGGTCATCTTTGAAAGTGAATTGTTTCTTATTGTTGGTTTTAAGAGCCCTTTATATATTCCAGATTTAAGCTCTTAATTAGATATATGATTGGACATATTTTCCCAGTCTAAAGTTTTTTTTTCATTCTTTTAACAGTGTCTTTGTCCAATTAATTTTTTTTTTATCATTCATACTTCTCATGTCCTATCTAAGAAATCTGTGCCGACCTGAAGGGTACAAAGATGTTCTCTAATCTGTAGAATTTTTGTAGCTCTAGGTTTTACATTTAGGTCTACAATAAATTTAGGGTTGACTTTTATATACAGTGTGAGGTATGAATCCAAGTTTATATTTTTATATATGAATATCCAATTGTTCTAGCACCATTTGCTGAAATGCCTATCCTCTCTTTCTCCAGTGAACTGAGTGCCTTTGTCAAAAATCAGTTGTCCTGGGCTTCCCTGGTGGCGCAGTGGTTGAGAGTCCACCTGCCGATGCAGGGGACACGGGTTCGTGCCCCGGTCCGGTAAGATCCCACATGCCGCGGAGCGGCTGGGCCCGTGAGCCAATGGCCGCTGAGCCTGCGCGTCCGGAGCCTGTTGCTCCGCAACGGGAGAGGCCACAACAGTGAGACACCCGCGTACCGCAAAAAAAAAAAAAAAAAAAAATCTGTTGTCCTTATACATCTGTTTTATTTCTGGACTCTCAGTTCCTTTCTATTGATCTAATTGTCTACCTTTACACAAACACCATCTTTATAACCAGCTTTCTTTCAGAGCTCTTTTGACTCTCATAGATACTTTGAATTTCCATATGAATTTTAGAATTAGCTTGCTGATATCTACAAACACTTCTCAAATTTTGGTACGATTTTGTTGGATCTCTAGATCAGTTTGGAGACAATGAACAACTTAACAATGTTGAGTCTTCCAACTCAGGAGCAAGGTATCTCTTCATTTATTTAGATCATCTTCAATTTTCCTCAGCAATATTCTATAATTTTGAACGTAGAGCTCTTTCACATCTTTCATCAGATTTATCTGTGAATATTTCATATTCTATGTTATTGTAAATAGAATTGCTTTATTGATTTCAATTTTCAACGGTTCATTCTTAGTATGTAGAAATACAATTGAGTTTTGTATATTGACTTTTATGCTGCAAACTTGCTAAACTCACCAATTTGTCTGGTAGTTTTTTTGTTATTGTCAATTCCATGAGATCATAACATGTCATCTGCAAATAAAAAGTCATACTTCTTCTTTCGTTTCTTTTTCTTGACTGAAGATGCTAGTAGAACATCCAGTACACTAGTGCATAAAAGTAGTAAGAATGGATATTCCTCCTGTCTTGTTCCTGATCTTAAGGGGACAGTACTCAGTCTTTCACTATTAAGTACGTTATTAGCTATAGATTTTTCATAGATTTTTTATTCAGTTGAGGAAGGGCCCCCTTCTATTTTGTTGAGATTTTTTTTTTTTTTAATCAGAAATAGATACTGGATTTTCTCAGATTTTTTTTCTACATCTATGGAGGGGATTATTTTTCTTAGCTTATTAATATGAGATTTTTGAATATTAAACAACCCAATGTTCTTGGGTAAACCTCACTTGGTCATGATATATTTTAATTCTAATATAGTACTGGATTCCATTTGCTGAAGTTTTGTTTAGAATTTTGCATCTATGTTTATGAGGGCTATTAGTCTATAGTATCTTTTTCTTATATTTGTCTGTTTTTGATATCAGGGTAATACTAGCTTCATAGAATGAGATGGAAGATATTGCCTCCTCCCATATTTTGGAACAGTTTGCACAGAACTGGTATTATTTCTTCCTTCAATGTTTGGTAGAATTAATCAGAATGAAGCCATCTGGGCCAGAAGTGTATGTATGTGCGTATATCTTTTATATACCTTCCTATTTATGTATGTGTGTGTGTGTGTGTGTATATATATATATATATACACACACACACATACACAGAGAGAGAGAGATTTCAGAAGGAATAGGGACGTGATATTATATTCATATTTCAAGAAAATCATTCTGGCTGCAACGTGGAAGATTGGAAAGGGGCACTAATGACAGTGGGTCAAACATTTAGGAGGCACTTCCAGTAGTGCAGACAACAGATAGTGAAGATTTAGACTAGAGTGTCACCAGTAGAAACAAAGGAAAGTGGTTAGATTCAAGGAACATTTTAGAAGTAAAAGTGAGAGGCACTGGTGCAGAATCAAATATGGAGGGGAATGAGGAATGACTTCTGGATTTCTGGCTTATATAACTGGATAATTTGTAATGCCATTCACTGATATATGCTATACTTAAACAGGAGCAAAATAGAGTGTGTGCGTATGTATGGGTTGGAAAGACATCACTGTTATTTTTTGTTTGTTTGCTCGTACATTTGTTTAAGGTATCTTTTGTTAACTCTAAGTTGGATACATGCATCTAGACCTCAGAGTAAATTTCTGGGATAGAAATAAAAATTTATACATTGCTTATAATGGGTTTTACTAAAACTTTAGGTATGGATGATATCATCTAACATCTTAGAGAAGAGCATAAGAAGAGAAAAATTCTGAGGATCAGGCTTTGAAGAACTCCAGTATTTAATAATTTTCTTTTTTTCTACTTTTTACCCTCAGAACCCTTATTTTTCTTAGTAGCCACTCTGTTGACTATGCTTGACTCTTATATGATGTCCCCTTTTTCAATAGTGTAGAAAACATCTAGGTTGGGCCTTACTCGGTGCAAGGGAGGCAGCAAAGTGGTGTGAAAGAATAAACATTACAGCCAGAAAAAATAAAATGTAAGGACATGATAACTGCGATATCTACACGGCTTACAGTTAGTCACCTTCTTGATGTCAGCCTATTAGGAATTCTGATCTCTTTGCTTGTTTTTCCCATAGAGATATATTTGCTGTAAGAGACTGTAAAATTTATATTTTTCTTGTGATATTAAAAGATATGAATGGAATAAAAACTCAAGAAGAAAAGTTCAATATTATTAGTCATCAGGGAAATGAAAATTAAAACCACTGTACACCCATTAAAATGACTCAAATTTAAAAAGATTGGTAATTCCAAGTGTTGATGAAGATGTGGAGGAACCGAAGCTCTCATACACTGCTGGTAGGAATGTAAAATGGTCCAACCATATTGCAAAGTAGTTTGGTATTTCTTAAAACGTTAGAAATAAACGTAAGAGTCAGCCATTCTATTTCTAGGTACTACAGAACAATATTCACACAGATTTGTACACAAATGTTTGTAGAAACTTTTTTCATAATATCCCCAGAGTGGAAACACCCACATGTACATCAATAAGTAAATGGACAAACAAAATAAGATACATCCATACAACTTCAAAATCATCAATCCAATTGAAAGAAGACAGACACAAAAGTGTTCATATTGTACAATTCTACATACATAAAATTCTGAAAAATAAAAATTAACATATTGTGCTGGCTAGACCTAGAGGTAGAGGGAGGGAAGGGCTGAAATGCAGCATGAAGAAACTTTCAGGGGTGATAGAAACTATCTGTATCTTTATTATGGCAGTGGTTTCACAGGTGTCTATATCTGTCAAACCCATCAAATTGTAAATTTTAAATTGGTTCACTTTATTATATGTAAAGCATACCTAAATAACATATTTATTAAAATATTTTAGATGATTTAAGATTCAAGATCAAAGAATTACATTAATTTTCTAGGTGAATTATCAAATTAAACACCAGTGGTGTAGGTTTTAACCAAAGCAGCTCCTAGCTTAATTTCTTCCTGTACGGGTATTACATAAGCTGGTGATGACCTACTTTGTTAGAAGATAGAATTCTACACTGGATTCAGTTTTCCAGAGGTAGAAAAATTTACTTTATAAGTTTGCTAAGACCTCTCAAACAGTTACTTTGTACATGCTTACATGAGTTTTACCTAAGTTTTAAAAATATTTCGTATCACTAGGAAAATATATATCTAAAAATGAAAAGTTTCTGGTGATTAAAGCTCAATGTTTTATAGTTGAAAACTGAAAAATATTGATGAAGCAACGAGTATGTGATTGAAGAATGAAAATTCCCTGGCTCAGGAATCTGAGACTTTTGTTTGAATGTTGATAACAGCCTCCATTTCTGACATCTGAGAGTAGACCAGTAGAAGAAAAGCCAGGTGCAGGATCTACCCATTTCTCACAAAACAGTATCAAACCCAAGTAATAGTGCACAAAATTACCTCATCAGTGTGGGTAATACTAACTTGAATAATATTTTATTTATGCCCCATACAACCCTGTCATTCTAAAATCTAATTTAGGGAGAGGAGATCAAGATGGCAGAGTAGAGGGACATGGAGCTCACCTCCTCCCACAACTACGTCGCAAATACATCTACACGTGGAACAGCTCTCAAAGAATACCTACCGAAAGCTTGCAGAAGATCTCATACAAACAAAGCTGCCAGAAAGGTCACCACATACCCAGGTTCACCCTGGGAACCTCCTTCACCAGCTGAGAGATCCACTGCGACAGACAGGGAGCTTCAGAGGCTGGAGAGGAGAGTGTGGAAACTGGGCTGTGACCCTGCAGGGTAAAGAGAGACCAGCACAGACAGTCCTGGCCACGCACTTGCACATCCCAGCCCAAGACATGTGTCTACTTATGTGAGCAGCACCTGGGTGCTGAAACTTGGGTTTCAGGGGACAGACCCAGGGAGAGGATTTGGTTTGGCTGTGCAGAGACAGCTGTAAGGACCTGGAGTGTGGCCTGGGCCACAGCTGGGGGCGCATACAGGATGGAGTGTGGGTCCACCATAAGAGCCCCATTGTCAACACACAAAAGGAGGGGCATGGATATGCCATAGCAGCCTCACTGTGCGCATGCTCACAGCAGGGTGTGGCTCCAGCTTCCACTGGTTCTATGAACTCTGTGAACACACACACTTGGAGGCAGGGCTGAAACCTGAGCTCACTACCAGCAATCCCACTGTAGGCACAGGGAAGCGGCTCAGACAGGTTCTCACTCTTGTGGCTTTTTGGACCAGGACCACATACATGTGCATGAGGGACGACAGCCAATTATCTGCAGGCTCAGGGGAGGTGGCTCCAGGGGGTTTACATGCTGGTGGCTTTGTTAGCTCACATGCGTGCCTAAGGGACCTCTGAGCCAATTACCGGAGCTCCCAAGCAGAGGCAGCCACTGAGGGCAGTGCCAGCAATAGTGATCTTTGTGAGCGCACCCACCAGGTGGAAGGCGGCATCACAGAATCGCACGTTCTGGTGGATAGTTCCTGAGGAAGAAACGCAGCATCTCCTTTCCCAGCAAGAGTGCTCCAGTCCTACCTACCTCATGCTACTGGGTAGAATTGGATCTAGGGGCTTCTACTCCAACAACTGGAGGGCAGACACTGCCCCCAATTGGTCTGTGACAACCACAGAGCAAAGATGAGGCCCTGCCCAACATTGGAAGCCTTAACCACAGTAATCAGACAAGAAAAAGAAATAAAACGTATCTAAATTGGAAGGGAAGAGGTAAAATTGTCATTATATGCAGATGACATGATACTCTATATAGAACACCCTAAAGACTCCACACAAAACCTATTAGACCTGATAAATGAATTCAGCAAGGTAGCAGGATTTCAAGATTAATATTCAGAAATCTGTTGCCCTTCTTTACACTAACAATGAAATATCAGAAAGAGAAAGTTAAAAAAAAATCTGTTTAAAATCACATCAAAAAATAAAATACCTAGGAATATATCTAACCAAGGAGTTGAAAGATTTATATGCTGAGAACTGTAGAACATTGATAAAGCAAGTCAAAGATGATTCAAGGAAACAGAAAGATATCCCATGCTCTTGGATAAGAAATAATATAGTTAAGATGGCCATACTATCCAAAGCAATCTATAGATTTAATGCAATCCCTATCAAATTGCCCATGACATTTTCACAAAACTAGAACAAATAATCCCACAATCTATATGGAACCATAAAAGACCCAGAATTGCCAAAGCAATCCTGAGGAAAAGGAACAAAGCTGGTGGCATAATCCTTCCAGACTTCAGACAATACTACAAAGCTATAGTAATCAAAACTGTGGTATTGGCACAAAAACAGACATACAGAGCAATGGAACAGAATAGAGAGCCCTGAAATAAACCCACACACTACAGTCGATTAATCTTGACAAAGGAGGCAAGAATATACAATGGAGAAAAGATGTTCTCTTTAGCAAGTAGTATTGGGAAAGCTGGACAGCCACATGTAAATCAATGAAGTTAGAACATTCCCTCATACCATACACAAAAATAAACTCAAAATGGCTTAAAGACTTAAATATAAGACATAACACTATAAAACTCCTAGAAAAGAACATAGGCAAAACATTCTCTGACGTAAATCACAGCCATGTTTTCATAGGTCAGTCTCCCAAGGCAATAGAAAAAAAGCAAAAATAAACAGATGAGACCTAAACAAATTTATAAAATTTTGTACAGCAAAGGAAACCATAAACAAAATGAAAAAACCTACAAAGTGGGAAAAATATTTGCAAACAATGTAAACATCAAGGGCTTAATTTCCAAAATATACAAACAGCTCATAGAGCTCAATAACAAAAAACTAACAACCCAATCAAAAAATGGGCACAAGACCTAAATAGACATTTCTCCAAAGAAGACATATAGATGGCCATCAGGCACATTAGAAGATGCTCAATATCACTAACTATTAGAGAATTGCAAATCAAAACTGCAATGAGATGTCACCTCACACCAGTCAGATTGGCCATCATCAAAAAGTCTACAAATAATAAATGCTGGAGAGGATGTAGAGAAAAGGGAACCCTCCTACAATGTTGGTGGGAATTTGAATTGGTGCAGCCACTATAGAAAACAGTATGGAGGTTCCTTAAAAGCTAGAAATAGAGTTACTATATGATATTGCAATCTCACTCCTGAGCATATATCCAGAGAAAACCATAATTCAAAAAGATGCATGCAACCCAACATTCATTGCAGCACTATTTACAACAGCCGAGATATGGAAGCAACCTAAGTGTCCATCAAGAGATGAATGGATAAAGAAGATGTGGTATATACATCTATATCTATCTATCTATCTATATAAATATATATATATAATGGAAAATTACTCAGCCATAAAAAAGAATGAAATAATGTCATTCGCAGCAACATGGATGGACCTAGGGATTATCATATTAAGTGAAGTAAGTCAGAGAAAGATACATATTATATGATATCATTTATATGTGGAATC
The DNA here is from genome assembly GCF_039906515.1 of Pseudorca crassidens. Taxonomy (NCBI): domain Eukaryota; kingdom Metazoa; phylum Chordata; class Mammalia; order Artiodactyla; family Delphinidae; genus Pseudorca; species Pseudorca crassidens. The sequence continues at coordinate 62,660,657 of NC_090304.1, forward strand.
TAAAAAATAGTACAAATGAACTTATTTACAAAACAGAAACAGACATAGAGAACAAACTTATGGTTACCAAAGGGGAAGGGGGGAAGGATAAACTGGGAGTGTGGGATTAACAGATGCATATAACCATATATAAAATAGATAAACAACAAGGATTTACCATATGCCACAGGGAACTACTTTCAATATCTTGTAATAAACTGTGATGAACATAATCAAAAAAGTATAAATATATGTGCATGTATATATATACATGCACATATATACATGTAACTGAATCACTTTGCTTTACACCTGAAACTAATACAATACAGTAAATCAACTATACTTCAATATATATATATGTGTATATATATACACACACACACACACACACACATATATAAAATTTAGTGCAGCCTCCTGGGGCATTTTACAGGGTGTGATGAGGTGTCCCTTCAGCCCAAGCCTCAGTTAGACACTAGAGTACATTTTGACAGACTCGTGGCCCCATAATGCCTAGGTACACTTTGTATTTACCCCACATGGGAGGACTTAAAAGTCCCAACTTCCAGAAACTGGAATAACATCACTGTTATTGCTTTCTATGGCAGCCACTAAAAGAGAGGGGAGCTGCTGACAGTTGATGAGTAAGGCTCAGCAACTGTACTACTTGTGTTTGAATCCAGGATCAACCAGCTACTGGTCAAGTGTTCTTGGAAAAATGTCTTAAAGTGTCTATACCTCAGCTTTCTCATCTGTAAAATGAGGGTTAGAAAAGTGTTTATTTTAAAATCTTCAGAGATCCAAATGATTTAATACCTAAAATGTCCTAAAATACTACCCATTATACAGTAAGTATGACTCAGTGCTATTATTATTGTTATTATTTGTATAATTATTATTACCAGGATCACTGTTACCATTATTCATAATTGTACAGAAAATTCCTATTAAGTCTTTAAGAATCAATTTGAGTGTCATCCCTTTGAAGCCTTTATTGATGCTTATGACTCAGATATCGATGAGTAATAGTACATGAGACAAAAAGAAAATGTACTCTACTCTCATAAAGCCATTTTTCCAATGTGGAAACAGACCATTAGAGAGATTCAAGACTTGTCCAGGATCACTTAGGTGAAAAGGGGTCAAGCTAGGGTACAGAGGCAACTTCAAAATTCTAAAGCCTGCATTATTTGTACTACACATTGGTGTCTCCCAGTTTATTGTATCTATTTACACTTCTTGTTTACATAAGTCTCTTTTCCACTGATATGTGCTTAGTTCAGTGCTAGGCACAAAGTTGATGCCCAAGAATTATTAGTTTAGCCAATCACTCAAATAAATGAATGAGTTAATAAATATAGTACAGATGACCCAATTTCATTCCTTTTTATGGCTGAGTAATATTCCATTGTATATATGTACCACATCTTCTTTATTCATTCATCCATCAGTGGGCATCTAGGTTGCTTCCATGTCCTGACTATTGTAAATAGTGCTGCAATAACCATTGGGGTGCATGTGTCTTTTTGAATTATGGTTTTCTCAGGGTATATGCCCAGTAGTGGGATTGCTGGGTCATATGGTAGTTCAATTTTAATTTTTTAAGGAACCTCCATACTGTTCTCCCTAGTGGCTGTATCAATTTACATTCCCACCAACACTGCAAGAGGGTTCCCTTTTCTCCACACCCTCTCCAGCATTTATGGTTTGTAGAGTTTCTGATGATGGCCATTCTGACCGGTGTGAAGTGATGCCTAGAGGCTGTCATACAGAGTGAAGTAAGTCAGAAAGAGAAAAACAAATATCGTATATTAATGCATATATGTGGAGTCTAAATAGAAAAATGGTACAAATGAACCTATTTGCAGGGCAGGAATAGAGACGCAGACGTAGAGAACAAACGTGTGGACACAGGGTTGGGGGTGGGAAGGGGAGTGTGAGATGAATTGGGAGATTGGGATTGACATATATACACAACCATGTGTAAAACAGATAGCTAGTGGGAACCTGCTGTATAGCTCAGGGAGCACAGCTCAGTGCTCTGTGGTGACCTAGATGGGTGGGATGGGGGGCCAGTGGGAGGGAGGTCCAGGAGGGAGGGAATATATGTATACATATGGCTTATTCACTTAGTTGTACAGCAGAAACTAATACAACATTGTAAAGCAACTATACCCCAATAAAAAATAAGTAAATAAATATAGTACAAATGACTTTTCAATAAAATTTTTCTCAACAAGAAGTGTTTGTTGTTGTTGACAAGATATGTGTAAAGTAAGCTGAAATGCATAAAAAAAGACATATTAATTTCCCTTATATAAAATGTTTCTATATTTAAAATCTATTCTCCAGTAAAATCAATGAGATCTTTGGGGGGAAAAGGTAATCACAGTGATAATAAATGTTTTAAAGAGTCAAAGTAACTATCAAATGAGATTAGGATGATCATCAGGGGTCAACACTCAAATGATAATTGCAAATAAGGCTGTAATGTTTCTGATCATCAGAGTATTATTATTAATCTGCAAATGCTTCAAACAGCCCTGGAATTCATTCTTAATAGAAACTACCTATTTTTGGTACTGAGTAATTTATTTTATTCTCAAAAATTATGAAGAAATGAAATTCATATCCATCAACACTCACAACTCTTAAATATGCTTAAAATCAAGAAGTTCTATACTGATTGATAGCTCTGAGGAATCTTTAAGAGATCAATTTGGCTGTCCACTGCCTTTAGTTAGAACAATCTAAAAATAATTTCACAACAAATTGTTTCTATTTATTTATATTCTTATTTAGCTATCAATCCATCCATCTATTCAATATTCATTATGTTCTATTATATTTTAGATACTGGGCTAGAAACGAGAGATACAAAGATGTACAAAATACATTCTCCCCCTCTAAGAACTCACACACCAGAGAAGACAAATAGTCACACAAATAAGCAATTTATATGACAAAGTGAGAAGAGGGTTGACAGTGAATGTTTGCAGGCTATGGGAAACCCAGGGAGTGGCAACAAATTTGGCCTGGGGAATACAAAGAAGACTTTTAGTAAGATGTTATTCGATCATGATCTTGAAAAGAAGGAATTTGTCATGTGCGTAAGCTGTGATGGGCTCCATGTAGAGGGAACAGCAGTGCCATAAAAGTCGAGTATCCTCAAGGAATAGTGAGAAGTTTCACGTGGTTGGATCACAAGGTGCTTGGTGGGAAGTAATGGGACAAGAGGTTGGTTGGGTAGATTTTAACTGGAGTAAGGAGATTTGATTTCATCTCTTTTTTTAATTTATACGTAGAAGAACCCTCAACAACAAAAACAAACAACAACAAAGCCAGAGATCCTCAATGAGCTACTAAATGTATGGAATTGAGAGAAAATGAATTGAACACCTTCTCTGTATATCAGACCATATGTAATTTCTACACATAGAAATAGGTCAGATTAGGCACAACTTTTAACTCTTGCACAATGCATTTGAGGTGCAGCTGGGCTGGAAAGTATAGGCCTTGTGACACCTTCTTGAATGTTCTTTCTTACATACCCTGCTATGGCAAATTTCAACATAAAACAACTTCTGAAGATTTAACTGAAACATGCTTTATGCAAACTCCTCCTGTATGAATACAGCTTTTCAGGCAGAGTTCTTCCATTCTGACTGTACTAATTACAGAATTTACAGTACTGTGTCCTCAAAAGAAATAGGCAGCACTTTTCTTTTAAAATGCTAAATATATTTAAATCTATTGTAAAGTCCAAACACTAAGCTAAAATAAGGCAGGCAGGAGCAAAGTCAAGTTTCCACCTGAGCTAATGTTTGTACATTCTTCTTCTCAATTATAAGAAAGCACATGGAGTTTCTCAAAAAGCTTTCTCTCACAGCCAGATACAAATGGAAAATAAATTGACAAGAAAGACAAATCAATAAGTCTGAAGGGAAAAAACTGGAAAGCCCACCTGCAATTTCAGGAAAGGGAGCTACTAAGCATGACATTTCTTTAAACCACAAAAGTTTCTCCTTTCCAGGTCCTGAAATTCAAAGAAAAATAAACCCAAAAAACAGACAAATCACCTCTACAGAACACTGTGCTCATCTTTTGAGAAATCGTCTCCAGAAAGATTACTTATTTCAAACCCTGAAAACTAGGAATAAAGAAAACAACTCTGAAAATTCAAATAGAAATATCCAAAGTTTGCGTATTAGAGTTCGTTACTCTAGAATCTACAATAAAGCGGCACTCTCAGCCCCTTACTCAAAAACAGTGTGTTCTTAACACATAGTTCCAGATGTAAGGTCTGGATTAGAATTTCAAGTCCATATTAGATTAAAAAATAAAAATAAAAAAGGGAGGGATCCTTTGCAAGCAATTAGAAAACATGGGAAGGTGAATTAATAAGTAAAAAGTAGCTTTATGAATTAAAAAAATATCAGTGATTGTGGATCAGCCATCATAGGTTAAATGTTTGTGAACACTTGAGTAATTTCTGAGTACATTATTATATAAAATGGTTAAACTATATCCGTTACACTTTAAGAAAATAGGAAATAATGCAGTAAATTTAATCAAGATTCCTATTCAGAAATGAATTGAGCTGTAAGTGTTTGTGTGTTTGAAATATTTAACCTTTACCTATCTACAAAACTTAGCTATCCAGAATGACGTGCTTCTCAAAAATTCCAGGTGGATTGTGGAGGCACAGCTCAGGTCTATCAACAGGAATTGACTGAATACTACGTGCCAAAAGTGGGGTACACAAAGAAAAATGAAATTCTGTTTCTTCTCTGGGATGGCTTAGATTGTGGGTGAGGTACACAGGGGAATAGATAATTTTGTGTTTGATGGGTTAATCATTGTAAGAAGGGTCACCAGGAACTCAGAAGAGGACTGCTCAGCTAACTCCATGGATGAAGGTGAACGTACAAAAAGATGATGATGTAATCTAAGAAAAGGAATCAAGTTTATCACATATTTCCTTGAGGCTACAAAATAGTTTTATCTTTTGGAAGTGAGTTCTAGGAAACCCAACTCAAATGTGCTTAAACAAAAAGAACATTTGTTGGAACGGCATTGAGGTCAACTTAATTCAAAGGGTTCAGGTCCATGTCCATGCCAATCTCTTGGCCTGGCCTTCCTCTGTGTGGACATGTGGTATCCTCAGGCAGGTAGCAAGATGGCTATAGCAGTTCTGGACTTCACCTCTATGGACTGCAATGTGCAGAAGAAAGGACATTGGAATCCAGAAGGTTTCTCAGAATATCAAGAATAACATTTCCCAGAAATCTCATGAAAATCCCTTCTTGCATTTTATAGGCTTCAAATGGATCACATGGCCAATCAAGAACCAAACACTGGCAAGGGATTAACTTTAGCCAAGTTCCACTGGGATGGGATTAACCTTAAACAAGTCAGGCCAACCCTCAGAGCTTGAGAAAGTCATGCCTCTCCTGAGGCACATGGGTTTTGTGGTAGAGAAATAAATGCTCGAACAACAGATTCTGTGAGGAAGAAGGGAGGGGGCAAATGGATGCTAGGTAGGCAACCAAAAGCCTTTCTGAAAGCTATAATGGAAAATGTAATTTCCTTTCTTGTTAGAAAACCATTCTAATGACCAGAAATATTAGCATAATTTTAACATTATATAATAATTCATCATATTCATACAACCTGTGCATATCATTGGTTTGAAGTTACCGTAAAAATGCATTTGCCATGACAGAACTAAATTTCAGCTATTACACCAAAGGAAACAATCTCGTAGTTTTAAGGCAGAAGAAAATGCATAGGCGTTGTTGTCAGGCAAAAATGGATTTGAATTCCAGCTCTGTAATACACTAGATATATGACCTCGGGAAATTCATGTAGACATTTCAACCTCTTCACAATAAAGTGGTAATAATATTAGCTGCCAAACACAATTGCTATAAAAATAAAATGAAATAATATGAAAATACTCTTCCTTGCCCTAAGGTGTTTAATAAATATTAGTCCCCCTGGCTGCCCTTCTCCCCCATCCCTAGTGCATGCAGGTATCAGTATAGTTCAAATAATTGAAATCTAAAAATATCTTATGGCACATGCTTACTATATGCAACAATTTAGGTACTGGGTACCCTGAAGGGTTAAAATGCAGTCCTTGCCATCAAAAGGTTAATTAAAAAGAGAACACAAATGTCTCAATAACTGACTCTACTACTAAGCAGAGTGGAAGGAGTTCTGTAACAAAGTAGAAATAGAAAATAGCCAGACTGCACTTATTTGTACTTCTAGATCAGCCCTAGTCATTTTCACCTCTGTGTGGCCAAGTGCCATGTCTCCTCTGTGAGCACACATGTAGGCTGCCAGTCCCCTGTTCCTACAGTGTTGATGATTTGTCTGCAACCAGCTTCCTGTGGTTTCTCAAGTAGAATCAAAGATAACTGACAGGGCAACATCTGCTTTCAGGCTGCGCAGCTACAGGACTCTTCCATTTGGATCCTGGGACAGGAAATCATGCATGAGAAAACCTACTCTCTTGTTTAGAGACTAAGTACTTTCGAAAGCCCATCAATTAGATTACCCACCAACTTCTACTGTGACCTCCACCAAGCCAACTGGCATTCACTGAGCCCTTCTGAATGACAGGCATCATCAAACCTGAGATGAGGAAGATTTGGCCTCTACTCTCGGGCAGTTAGTAGTCACATGTTCAAAAAAGCATGTATACTGATAACTATAATGTAAAGTTAAGAACAGTGAGGTGATAATTAACATTTTCAGTTGCATAACATTATACAATTTTGTACACTGTATCTCCTTTCTCTTGAGAGATGGGCATGCGTTTATAGATTTGTTTATTGAATAAACTTTTTTGAGTCCCTACTATGTGTTATCAAGGAGTATAAAAATGAGTATGCCATATATTCATTTTTTAATTTATTTGTGTATACCCTTCCTAAAGTGATCTAAAGAATAAATAAATATGAGTCCCATGTTTGTAAGCCATGAAGTCAATATCATTCTTAGTTTACAGCTAAGAAGCAAAGGCTTACAGAGACTTTATGTCATCTTTGTATACTTGGTTTCTGCGTCCTCCATTAATTTAATGTTCCCTTCCCTTAATACTGGACCTCTAAGAAGGCTACTAGAGTTCAAACAAAGATTTTATCCTTTCAGGAAAGCTAGGAAGAATTTATAGTGGCATTTCTGATAGCTTGAAAAAGATATGGTAGAGGAGTACGTGAAATGATCCTTCAAGCTTTATAACCCACTACTCCCTTACCTGTACACTACTCTCCACCAACTAGAATTTTATTGTTCTTTGAGCAAACCCTGTTCTTCCCTGACCCCAGGTTTTTGCACACACATGCTGTCCTATCCATCTAGAAAGTCTTCTTCATCTCAAAAACAAAACAAACACAAAAGCAAAAAACATTTTCTACACAGTTATAATGAAAATGCAGCTTCCATACTTCTTCACCAGACCTGATTATAACTGACATTCAGAAACCTCAAGGAATATGGAATATACATATTTATATATTTCTTTTTTTTTTTTTTTTTGCGGTACGCGGTTCTCTCACTGTTGTGGCCTCTCCCGTTGCAGAGCACAGGCTGCGGACGCGCAGGCTCAGCGGCCATGGCTCACGGGCCCAGCCGCTCTGCGGCATGTGGGATCTTCCCGGACCAGGGCACGAACCCGTGTCCCCTGCATTGGCAGGTGGACTCTCAACCACTGCGCCACCAGGGAAGCCCTAATTCCTACTTTTTTAAAAAAGAAAGAAATTAAGGCTTCAGGGTGAGCTCCTCCCAGGTAGGACGTTATTCTCAGTCTCTTTGCATTCCTTCTGCTAACGTTACCAGAACTCCATAGGTGTGTCTCAACATTCAATCAATGCAAGCTAGAAGTTTTCAAAAGGCAGGGATTGTTGTCTGTTCTGCTCACTGCTACATCTAAAATATCTAGAAGAGTGTCTAACAATAATAAGTGCTTATGAAGTATTTGTTGCATAAATTACTAAATGAAGATTTATTTAATTGAACTAATTTTCTCGAATAATACACAGCCAGGAAGAGGAAAATTTGAGGTTTGAAGTCAGGTGTTCTGACTCTAGACTCCACTACATCCTACTGTAAGACTTGAGGTCAGGTCTGGCATAGGCAAGTATACAAATTTTCCTGTTGCTGAGTCTACAGAGAAAAATCTTTTTTCAAAACTTTACTCGAATCTTTACTAAAAAACTAAATATCATACATAAATTATATCTCAATAAAGATTGTTTTAAAGTTATTAAAAAAAAAACTATATACCAAATGATACTCTTATGTTCAGCACAGAATTGACTCTCTGGCCAGAGATGACAGACCTCTTAAGTTGGCTATCATAATCATCATTGTTTAACAATGCTATCCCACCAATCAGGGTGCTTCCTAAGAACATGGAGTGCTTTTAAATGACTTTATAAAGATGCAAAGTTGAATGGCAAGCCAGAGAAAGTCAAAGATTTCAAAACACGCTTGGACAGGATCCTAGGATGATATGTGTAATTTATGGCCTAATCAACTGGTTGAGTGTAAAACTGTTGTTAAAAAGATCCCTAAGGTAATCCAATTTGCTTTTAGTACCTAATTAACACTTCCCAGTGGTTTCTGGGTTGGATAATTGATAAATACAATGCTTATAAAATTTATACCAGGCATTGTAGTATCCAATTAAGCCAAGATTTCCCTGTTATTGGGAATGAATTTAACTGATGACAAAGATAGTACTGGAAAAAAAGAATGGAGTAGATAATTAGAAAAAATAAGACAATGAGGTAGCTCAATTATCTGCACTTTTAGAGCAACTTTTAGAGGAAACCACGTTCAGCTTTTACATCACAACCACATTCTGGAGGGAAAGTCGGAAGTCAGAAAGGATGAATCAAAGGCACTCTGTGGAGGGGAAGAGACTAACTCTAACCACCTGGTTCAGGCACTGCTCCAATCAGTGTTATGTATAATACTTTATCTCAATTAATCTTTGAAAGAACAACTGAGGTATAAATATTATCACCTCCATTTTTTTTATTGGAAGAAACTGAGGTTCGCCAAAGCTTTTGTAACTTGCCTAAGATTTCAACCAGTTAAAAGGTGACAGTGCTTGTTATTATCATAAAAACCATAGGCATTATTTATGAGAATTTATGGAGTACAAGGGCCACGTTTGGAACAGGTACTTCATTTTTAAAAGAAGGAAAAAACCCTGCCCAAGCAATTATATCCTGGAGAAATTCTCATACACATCAAAAATAACTTAGAACAGTGGTTCTCACCCTTCTTTCTCTGTGCTGTGACATACATGGAAGAAGGGACAGCATTCACGGGGAGCCACAATTTCATGGGCACCCCCAGATTACTAGGTGCAGCACAGCAAAAAACCAGCTGTGGTTACATGCAATTCTCTGAGCACCAGAGCTTAAGAAGGCACACGTAAAGGTAAAAGGATCTGTTGATATTGATATTCTTTAATAGACTCATTTGTTTTTTAAGTAAATAAAATAAATACTTCAACATTAGTGACAAATTACAATTGATCACAATGCACAAATGTATAGCAACACTGTGTTTGAGAACACTTACTTAGAAGAGGTTAGGATGCCAGGAAGGAAAAAAACAAAACAAAACAAAACATGGTTTTCTAAAGAACAAAATTAGATCAATTGATTTTTTTTTTTTACTTTCTTTGATTTAAGCGGTAGGCTGCAGGCATGGGGGATGTAGAAGTTCTTATCTACTTTGTTTCCAGCAACTTTTGAACTATTTCACAGCTCATTCTTATCCAGAAAGGTAGAAGGCAATATCTTGGTTGACCCACTGGCAGATGGGGTATGGCTGATACCAGGGTAATGTTCAAATTTTCAAGTTTTCCATGCCCTAGTTCAACAGAAAGGCAATCTGATATATTGGAGAAAGTACGGATTTTAGAATCAGGTGGCTTGAGTTCAAGTTCTTTCCCTATTTCTTGCCTGGTTCTTCGCTCTTGGATAATTTAATCTCTTTCCTTTGCTTTCCTTTATTCATTCAAATGCACTTATTGAATAGGCACTCTTTGCTAGACACTGTTCTGGGTGTTAGAAATACAGGGGTAAACCAGACAAAGTCTTTGCTTTTAGAGAGTGTACATTCTGATGGAAGAAACAAGACAAACTATAAAGCTGTAACATTTATATAAAATATCAGATAGCAATAAGCTCTGTGAAGAACTAATCAAAAATAAAGCAGTGTAAGGAGAAAGAATGGCAGGCTGTGTATGGATTCTTTTAGATAAGGTACTTAAATAAGGTCTTTCTGAGTCAAGGACATTTGAGCAGAGACCTGAAAAAATGAGGGAATTATCCATCACAAGTTATGAGCAAATGGGTCCATGGTACTCATAAAGGTTCTTAGGCAAAAATGAACTTTGCTTGTTCAAGGAACAGCAAAGCCTGTGGGGTTAGAGCAAGAAAAGAGGGCAGAGAGTTTCTTCTGTAATGTAAAGCTATTGAAGCTCACTTCCTTTTTCAAATGGATCATCCTGATTTCTGGGGGGAGATCTGCGACAATAAGGTAAGGGACAGAAGCAGGGAGACCAGATAGGAAACAATTCCCACAGTTTAGATGGTTTGAATGATCAGGCAGGCACAGACAGGTTAGCAAGGGTAGTAAAGGTGAGAAAAAGTTGGATTTGGCGTTCTTTGAATCTAATGCCTAAAGAATTTACTGGTAGGCTGGATGTAGGTTCTGAGGGAAAACAAAGAGTCAAAGATTAATTCCTTGTTTTTTTGCCTGGGAAGATGCTGAGGGTGGGAGGAACGAAGAGTTTTATTTTCACCTAAGTTTGAAGTCACTATTAGACATCCAAGCAGAGATCTTGAATATGCACTAAAGTATACACATATGGAGGTCAGGGCAGAAGTAGGGATTGGATATAGGATTTTTGGAATCCTAAGCACATGTAACTTACTTAGTCACGGATCTGGCTTGATGGCATGAGGGAACATCACTAGAACACAGAAGAGGTCCCAAGACTAAGCCCTGGTCAACAGCAATAATTAAAGACTGGAATAGCAGCAAGAGCCAATGAAAGAAAACTTTAGAAAGAGTGTCCAGAAATGTAGGCCGTAAGTCAGGGTTCATCATACTAGAGCCAGGTAAAGAAAAAGTTTTAAGAAAGAATAAGTGATCAACTATGTACTACATTGTTGAGAGGTAGAGAAAGATAAGGCCTGAGAATTGGCCAGTGTATTTTGTAAGCTGGATATCATGAGTAACTGACCAAAGCTGCTTCAGTGAAATGACAGGGAGATAAGCCTTACTGAAGTGAGTTGAGGAACCTAAGGAATAGACTACTCCTTTGATGAGCTTTGTTAAATGAGGGTAACAAATGGGTGGAAGTCAATCAAATAAGGATAATGACCATATTTACCATCAAAAATTATTTTGAATATTAAATGAGTGAGTGGATAGAGAAGAGTTTTATACACTCTAAAGCATTATTACAAATATTATATATTTTGTATAAATATTTATACAAATTTTTATATTTTGTGGCAGAAAGGATGGGTGGAGAAAGGCAATGAAATATCTTGGACAAATCCTTTAAAGCAGTGAGTCTATCTGCTCATTTTGAATGTTTCTGAAGTAAGTGTTTGATTTACTTACATATATAATCATCTGGTAGAATAAAATAATCTGGAAATATTTGAGTAAAGGATCCTATTAAACAGATAAAGAGCAATTATATATTGTAAACTTGGGAGAAACTCCTGAAATTTAGAAAAAAATTCAAGTAATTATATACAAGATACATTTTATAGAGAACCTATTTTTAAAAGGTGCTGGGATCCTGGTTGTAAAAACCAAAAGTCTTCGATAACTCACAGGACATTTTGAGAAAGTCATGACACTTGAACTAAATCTCTGATCTCTGCAACTTCTACAACATGTCTTTCAGTATCATACTCAAGGCCATACAGCAAGCTAGATGTAAACCAACATAAATTAAAAAAATATAGATCTGGAAAGAATGGAAGGGCTCCAGACGTCAAAGTGAATATTCTATAAGACACAGCTAATCACAAATTCAGTCTGAGTCAGAAAAAAGTTGATCCTGAATAAATTGTGCACAACACCTGAATCAAAGATGGTACTCAATAAATGTCTGCTGAAGGAGAATATGGATTGCAGGAATGGTTGAATGTTTGCTTGCTTATTACAAAAAATAAATTTTCATATCTTGATAATCTTTATAATACCTCTGCCATCTTTCCTTCTCTTTCCATGTTGACAGGCTAATATTGACTGACCACTCATGCCAATTTATGGGTGAGGCCAATGGTTCTGGTCATTTCATCTCATAGCCATTTAGATCTTCAGTATATATCCCTTATCCAGGCTATCTAGGGTAGGTCAACAGATACCATTGTAAAAAATGTCTAAAAACAAAAAGGAAACCTGACCAATTTTCAGTATTTGCTAGGGTAAAAAAGACAAGGTTACTTTCAGCATGAGATTCAGGTGGATTAGCCAATATATCAGAGTGTAAGCTTATGTTCCCTTCAGAACTATAATTTGGGATAAAATATTAATACTATTTTTTCAGTAGATACATGAACATTATTTTTAATGGAATTACTGGTTTACTCTATAGGTATATATTACTACCAAAACGATTATTAAAATAATTAGGAAACATATGTGGTGGTCAGGGTATAAAAGGCTAAGATGGACTATTGAGTAAAGCTGGGGATATGCAGGACTCTGCCAAAACTGATTTTTAAAATCTTAACTATCCTAAGTTTTAAAAGTAGAATATGTTTTTGTAACCAACTTGCAATAATTATAATTAAAGAATATCTTTCTATGCCTCTTTTTCCTAGTCCTTACGGAAGGCTTTGTTATAGCAACATAGGAGAATGAAGGAATGAATGGTTGTAAAGTCTCTTGCAGAAAATGTTATGCAAACGGTAATAGCTATTAAAGGAAAGCATTTTCCTTCAAAAGCATGATACACCCAAGCTACTGACAGTATCTATACAATGACATGGTGAAAAGAGAAAGACTCTGTAGTCAAACAGACCTGGGCTTGCATCTGTTTCACCACTTTCTAGTTGTGTTCATTTGGGTAGGTTGCTTACCTTTTCTGGGTTTTTGAAAAATATAGATAGTTCCACACACATTTGAGAGTTGTTGTGAGAATTTAATGGAATATTGTGTGTAGAGCCTAGTACTTACAAAGCAGGTACCTAACAGTCATTAGTTTTCTTTCCTCATCTCAGACAAAACATTAACTTCCAGTCAAAAGACTTAAAAACCTATGAGAAACCGTTATAATTGCCTAACTGGGTGGTAGAGGAATTAACCTACAGTACCTAGGAGAATTATAATTTCTGGTATGTGTATGTAGATTTTTTTACACAAATCCCCAGTCTTTAGGTGCCCTAAATGATAATAACTAACTAAGCTGCAGGAATGATGCTTGTTTATGTAACAGTGGGCAAGTCCCTTCTTCACTCCAGGCTTCCCCTCTTTTGTGCATAGGTGGAATGAACTAGATCAGTGCTACTCAACATGTGATCTGTGGTCCAATACTAGTCTGCAAGCTCTTTGTTCCCCATCCACTACAAAGTCAGTATTGAAAAAGAGTAAGCACTTAGAAATTTCTACAACTGTTTGGTATACTCTTAGTCTTTATGTTTTTGGAAATTTTTAAAATATATGGGATTGTACTTTGTGCATTTTTGGTTTTGTTTCTTCATTTCATTTTTCTAGTAATACATTTTCATTACATTTTAGAAAAGTATCCGTCTGCAATAGATTGTAAATGTACACACACACACACACACATCTTTCACCACAGGTAATTTGAGGAACATTGAACTAGATAATCTGTAAAATCCCTTCAGCCTTAATAATTTACAACACTGTATTCTCTGTCCATGTTGCCTGAGGCTGACCAACTACAGAGGAAGAAGAGATGATTATTGCCTGATGGCCTCCAAAGAGGCACCTTCCTTCCGGCTAAGAGATGATGACAATGAGGGCGAGGATGAGGATTTTAATGATTAATAGTTCCTACTCCGGAGCTGTTTACCATGTGCTGGTCTCTTTACCAGCATAATTTCATTTAATCCCTTTTGTTTAATGTTATTACACCATTTCATAGAATGAGAAAACTAAAACTCAGAAGGAGACTCAGAGAGTAGCTTTAAAACCCAGGTCTAGGCTTCCGGGAAGATGGCAGAAGAGTAAGACGCGGAGATCACCTTCCTCCCCACAGATACACCAGAAATACATCTACACGTGGAACTACTCCTACAGAACACCTACTGAACGCTGGCAGAAGACCTCAGACCTCCCAAAAGGCAAGAACCCCCCCCCCCCCACGTACCTGGGTAGGGCAAAAGAAAAAAGAATAAACAGAGACAAAAGAATAGGGACCGGACCTGCACCAGTGGGAGGGAGCTGTGAAGGAGGAACGCACACTAGAAGCCCCTTTGCGGGCGGAGACTACGGGTGGCGGAGGGGGAGAGTTTCGGAGCCGCGGAGGAGAGCGCAGCCACAGGGGTGCGGAGTGCAAAGCAGTGAGATTCCCGCACAGAGGATCAGGGCCGACCGGCACTCACCAGCCCGAGAGGCTTGTCTGCTCACCCGCAGGGGCGGGCGGGGCTGGGAGTTGAGGCTCGGGCTTCGGTCGGAGCACAGGGAGAGGACTGGGGCTGGCGGCGTGAACACAGCCTGCAGGGGGTTAATGCGACACGGCTAGCCGGGAGGGAGTCCGGGGAAAAGTCTGGAGCTGCCGAAGAGGCAAGAGACTTTTTCTTACCTCTTTGCTTCCTGGTGCGCGAGGAGACGGGATTAATAGCGCCGCTTAAAGAAGCTCCAGAGACGGGCGTGAGCCGCGGCTAAAAGCGCGGACCATAGAGCCGGGCATGAGACGCTAAGGCTGCTACTGCCGCCACCAAGAAGCCTGTGTGCGAGCACAAGTCACTATCCACACCCCCTTCGGGGGAGCCTGTGCAGGCCGCCATTGCCAGGGTCCCGGGATCCAGGGACAACTCCCCCGGGAGAACGCACTGCGCGCCTCAGGCTCGTGCAACGTCACGCCGGCCTCTGACGCCGCAGGCCCGCCCCGCACTCCGTGCCCCTCCCTCCCCCGGCCTGAGTGAGCCAGAGCCCCCGAATGAGCGGCTCCTTTAACCCCGTCCTGTCTGAGCGAAGAACAGATGCCATCCGGCGACCTACACGCAGAGGCGGGGCCCAATCCAAAGCTGAGCCCCAGGAGCTGTGCGAACAAAGAGAAAGGGAAATCTCTCCCAGCAGCCTCAGAAGCAGCGGATTAAAGCTCCATAAGCAACTTGATGTGCCCTGCATCTGTGGAATACGTGAATAGACAACCAATCATCCCAAATTAAGGAGGTGGACTTTGAGAGCAAGATTTATTATTTTTTCCCCTTTTCATCTTTTTGTGAGTGTGTATGTGTATGCTTCTGTGTGAGATTTTGTCTGTACAGCTTTGCTTCCACCAGTTGTCCTAGGGTTCTATCCGTCCATTTTATTTTTGTTTTTTTAATATTTTTTCTCTTAATAATTATTTTTTTATTTTAACAACTTTATTATATTTTATCTTACTTCACTTCATTTTACTTTATCTCCTTTTTTTCCTTCCTTCCCTCCTTCCTTCCTTCCTCCCTCCATGCTTTCTTTCTTTCTTTCTTTTGTTCTATCTCTCTTTCTACTTATACTAATTCTTTCTTTCTACTTTTTCTCCCTTTTATTCTGCACCGTGTGGATGAAAGGCTCTTGGTGCAGCAGCCAGGAGTCAGTGCTGTGCCTCTGAGGAGGGAGAGCCAACTTCAGGACACTGGTCCACAAGAGACCTCCCAGCTCCACATAATATCAAATGGCGAAAATCTCCAAGAGATCTCCATCTCAACACCAGCACCCAGCTTCACTCAACGACCAGCAAGCTACAGTGCTGGACATCCTATGCCAAACAACTACCAAGACAGGAACACAACCCCCACCCATTAGCAGAGAGGCTGCCCAAAATCATAATAAGTCCACAGACACCCCAAAACACACCACCAGACGTGGACCTGCCCACCAGAAAGACAAGATCCAGCCTCATCCACCACAACACAGGCACTAGTCCCCTCCACCAGGAAGCCTACACAACCCACTGAACCAACCTTAGCCACTGGGGACAGATACCAGAAACAATGGGAACTACGAACCTGCAGCCTGCAAAAAGGAGACCCCAAACACAGTAAGATAAGCAAAATGGGAAGACAGAAAAACACACCACAGATGAAGGAGCAAGATAAAAACCCACCAGACCTAACAAATGAAGAGGAAATAGGTAGTCTACCTGAAAAAGAATTCAGAATAATGATAGTAAAGATGATCCAAAATCTGGGAAATAGAATAGACAAAATGCAAGAAACATTTAACAAGGACCTAGAAGAGCTAAAGATGAAACAAACAACGATGAACAACACAATAAATGAAACTAAAAATACTCTAGATGGGATCAATAGCAGAATAACTGAGGCAGAAGAAAGGATAAGTGACCTGGAAGATAAAATAGTGGAAATAACTACTGCAGAGCAGAATAAAGAAAAAAGAATGAAAAGAACTGAGAACAGTCTCAGAGACCTCTGGGACAACATTAAACGCACCAACATTCGAATTATAGGAGTTCCAGAAGAAGAAGAGAAAAAGAAAGGGACTGAGAAAATATTTGAAGAGATTATAGTTGAAAACTTCCCTAATATGGGAAAGGAAATAGTTAATCAAGTCCAGGAAGCACAGAGAGTCCCATACAGGATAAATCCAAGGAGAAATATGCCAAGACACATATTAATCAAACTGTCAAAAATGAAATACAAAGAAAACATATTAAAAGCAGCAAGGGAAAAATAACACACAAGGGAATCCCCATAAGGTCAACAGCTGATCTTTCAGCAGAAACTCTGCAAGCCGGAAGGGACTGGCAGGACATATTTAAAGTGATGAAGGGAAAAAACCTGCAACCAAGACTACTCTACCCAGCAAGGATCTCATTCAGATTTGATGGAGAAATTAAAACCTTTACAGACAAGCAAAAGCTGAAAGAGTTCAGCACCACCAAACCAGCTTTACAACAAATGCTAAAGGAACTTCTCTAGGCAAGAAACACAAGAGAAGGAAAAGACCTACAATAACGAACCCAAAACAATCAAGAAAATGGGAATAGGAACATACATATCGATAATTACCTTAAATGTAAATGGACTAAATGCTCCCACCAAATGACATAGATTGGCTGAATGGATACAAAAACAAGACTCATTTATTTGCTGTCTACAAGAGACCCACTTCAGACCTAGAGACACATACAGACTGATAATGGAGGCAGGAATGTACAGTGGAGAAAGGACAGCCTCTTCAATAAGTGGTGCTGGGAAAACTGGACAGGTACATGTAAAAGTATGAGATTAGATCACTCCCTAACACCATACACAAAAATAAGCTCAAAATGGATTAAAGACCTAAATGTAAGGCCAGAAACTATCAAACTCTTAGAGGAAAACATAGGCAGAACACTCTATGACATAAATCACAGCAAGATCCTTTTTGACCCACCTCCTAGAGATATGGAAATAAAAACAAAAATAAACAAATGGGACCTAATGAAACTTCAAAGCTTTTGCAGAGCAAAGGAAACCATAAACAAGACCAAAAGACAACCGTCAGAATGGGAGAAAATATTTGCAAATGAAGCAACTGACAAAGGATTAATCTCTAAAATTTATAACCAGCTCATGCAGCTCAATAACAAAAAACCAAACAACCCAATTCAAAAGTGGGCAGAAGACCTAAACAGACATTTCTCCAAAGAAGATATACAGACTGCCAACAAACACATGAAAGAATGCTCAACATCATTAATCATTAGAGAAATGCAAATCAAAACTACAATGAGATATCATCTCACACCAGTCAGAATGGCCATCATCAAAAAATCTAGAAACGATAAATGCTGGAGAGGGTGTGGAGAAAAGGGAACCCTCTTGCACTGCTGGTGGGAATGTAAATTGATACAACCACTGTGGAGAACAGTATGGAGGTTCCTTAAAAAACTACAAATAGAACTACCATATGACCCAGCAATCCCACTACTGGGCATATACCCTGAGAAAACCATAATTCAAAAAGAGTCATGTACCAAAATGTTCATTGCAGCTCTATTTACAATAGCCCAGAGATGGAAACAACCTAAGTGTTCATCGTCGGATGAATGGATAAAGAAGATGTGGCACATATATACAATGGACTATTACTCAGCCATAAAAAGAAACAAAATTGAGCTATTTGTAATGAGGTGGATAGACTTAGAGTCTGTCATAACAGAGTGAATTAAGTCAGAAAGAAAAAGACAAATACCGTATGCTAACACATATATATATATGGAATTTAAGAAAAAAAAATGTCATGAACCTAGGGGTAAGACAGGAATAAAGACACAGACCTACTAGAGAATGGACTTGAGGATATGAGGAGGGGGAAGGGTAAGCTGTGACAAAGCGAGAGAGAGGCATGGACATATATACACTACCAAACGTAAGGTAGATAGCTAGTGGGAAGCAGCCACATAGCACAGGGAGATCAGCTCGGTGCTTTGTGACCGCCTGGAGGGGTGGGATAGGGAGGGTGGGAGGGAGGGAGACGCAAGAGGGAAGAGATATGGGAACATATGTATATGTATAACTGATTCACTTTGTTATAAAGCAGAAACTAAGACACCATTGTAAAGCAATTATACTCCAATAAAGATGTAAAAAAAAAAAAAAAAAAACACCCAGGTCTATTTAATTCCAAATCCCACATGCTTTCAGCTGTACCACGTTGCTTTTAAGCTACAGTTACTTCCCAAATGAAGTTGTCTTCCCTTAGCCAGCTCTCTCCTTGTTTCCTGGGGATCAACTGGTGACATCAGCAGGCCCATGAAGTCTCATTCTAAAGGGCATGACTTTTGCTCTAAGATCATGGGAATTTCTCTTTAGCCTGACCACGAAACCTCAGAATTTAAAAGTACCTTATGAACAATCTACTATCTCTAATCCAGTGCTTGGGCCACTGCCACAACTTACTTGACAATGAGTCACTGATTGTAAATGTGAACATATCCAGTGAAGGGAACTCACTACCTCCAGAGGTACCTCATTTCCTCTCAGCATAGTCTTAGAGTCTAACAGTGATTCTTAGATTAATCTGAAATCTCTCTAACTTTCCTTCTTCGGGCCTAATTCTCCCTTTTGGAGCCATGAACAACCATACAGAATTGCTCTACATTGTAGCAACAAAATATGTATCTGGATTTTGAACAGGAAGCTATGGAGTTGTTAGTTAGACAGACCTTGGGTTGATTCCTGGCTCTGACATATAAATGAGACTTGAAGTAAGCTACTTAGCCTCAGTTATGCTGCCTATAAAATGAGGACAATAATCCCTACATCACAGAATTGTCATAAGAATTAAATGAGATTACAAGTGAAAGCCCATGGCAAGTACTCAAAAAAGTTTGTTGAACTGAGAACTGATTACTTTTACAATGTATTTTCTGATTATCTTACTATTCTGGACACTGTCTTCCGATACGGACCCATTCTGTCTGCTCCTACAGGTTTCTTCTCCCCCAGGCCAATTCAGGAATCAAAAATTATATTATTTTAAATAATTCAACAAATGACAATAATGTGATGCTGTTCTGTTTACTAATGTTTTCACGTTTTGATGTGAATTAATATTGACATACATTCTGTGAATCTGGAAGAACATATTCACATATCATAAGTGTGGAGTTGAGGATCTTCATGTACAAGGTCAAGTAGATTTATTAAGCGGCAAAGTTCCTAAAGGCTGTTTTTCCTAAGAAATGTACAAAGCAATTAATTTATTTATTTGTTAAATATAAAATTAAGTAACCACTGTTGTTAGATGCCAGATTAGCACCCAGAGATGAGTAACACTGACACTGTGCCTGTCTTTTCTACACCTAAAGAAGAAAGATATTGAACAAGTATAATGAATATGAAGTCATGCAGGATGTTAATGCAAAATAAATCAAGCCAGCCCGGTCAGGTCTGAATTTGACAACTGTTAGCTTATGGTGAGTTCTCAATCAGAACCACAGGTGTTTTAAGTCAGTGGTCCCCAGCCTTTTTGGCACCAGGGACCAGTTTCGTGGAAGACAATTTTTCCACGAACGTGGTGGGGGGATGGTTTCGGGATGATTCAAGCACATTACATTTATTGTGCACTTTATTTTTATTATTATTACATTGTAATATATAATGAAATAATTATACAACTCACCATGATGCAGACTCAGTGGGAGCCCTGAGCTTGTTTTCCTGCAACTAGATGGTCCCTTCTGGGGATGACAGTAACACCCGAAGCACCACCTCAGATCATCAGGCATTAGATTCGTATAAGGAGCCCGCAACCTAGATCCCTCGCATGCACAGCTCACAGTAGGGTTCGTGCTCCTATGAGAATCGAATGCTGCCGCTGATCTGACAGGAGGTGGAGCCCAGGTGGTAATGTGAGCGATGGGGAGCGGCTGTAAATACAGATGAAGCTTCGTTCGCTCACCTCCTGCTGTGTGGCCCGGTTCCTAACAGGCCACGGACCAGTCCTGGGGGCTGGGGACCCCTGGTTTAAGTAATATCATAACCATCACAATAATACCATAGAATCATCTCTTTCCTATCTAGCCATATTTAATTGTGAGGCCTGAGTTTTATGATAATCCATCTCCTTTCACATAAATTAGAAAATGCTAGAACTTCAGTCAACTGATTCTGAAAGCAAGTTTTCTGAAGGCAGTTATTGAGAATCATGAACCTCCTTTTGCTTTTCTATGATGAAACAATTTGCTCACACACCAGTAAAAGTGCCCCTGGTAAAAACACCATCCTTTTTTCAAGAGAGGCAGGCATGATGACAGATGATGTTTTCCCTATTGCAACATAAACACTTCTCCATATGTTACTGGGGACTCTAGAAAGAAGAGATCATTTTTAATTCTGGTAAGTTCAGTCGAGACAATGACGATCCTTTGACAAAAATATATACACAGTGATCCAGGTATCTTTTCTGAATACTTTTCAAACTCACCTTGCAGTAACTATAGTTGCTGTGGAATTACAGTTTTAATGGATATATTTTTTCTGTTCTAGGTACTCCTATAGTGTGGTACATTTATGCTATAATGGATTATTCACATGAAATCAGAATCATTAGTTTTGTTTCTTCTATGTAACATGTTATAAAACATATCTCAGTTTAGAGTCCTGGGCATCTCATCAACTTCCTTTCTTCCCAGAGGATTTAGATTAATAGTGGCCCAAATAGCCTATGTATGTACATAGTAAATTTTACTTTTCTGTTCCTGTGACTTCATTCTCTAGGTAATAAGCCTCTGAATAAATGGTCGTCTCACCATCTCTATCCTGGGCTGACATGTAACCTCACTGTCCTAGTTTTAATAAAGGTTCACCTTCAGCCTCCTGCTTCTTCTAATGTGCTTGCCAGTCTGCCTGCCCTTTTAGAGATTCATCCAAAGAAAAGGGCAAACTCAGAAAAAAAAAAAAAAAGGTCTCCACAAACCATTTAGTAAATTGGCTTCATTACCAAATGCTACATGTTTACCCATGGTCTGGGGTTTGACTCCCCTTAGGGGAGAGAAAAACACCTGGCAGATAAGTGTTTCAGATACAATCAAGTCTTTAATCTCTGCCTCTGCTTCTAACTGGAATGTGATGGTCTGCACCTGTTTTGAAGACTTCTCTTCATTGAGTTAGCAGCTATCCATAGCACTTTGTACACATCTCCATTACTGTACTTTTTACCTTATATTTAAATTATTTTTTATCTACATTTTTTGTGAGACTGCGAGTGTCTAGGCTGCAAGGATAGTAACATTCTTCTGTGCAGTTCTGTGCCTACCATTAAGGGCACAGCCCTCAGTAAGTGCTTGCTGAATATTTGTTAGATAAGAATTGCATGTTTAATACCAGAGTCTATAATTCTTTCTCATCACCTTTTAATAATCGGCCACTGAAAAGTACTTACTGGGAAGTTTCTATACAGAAGTACACACTATAAAATAGTTAAATGTAGCCTTGATCCTTTAATAACATTATATATAAAACACTTCTATAATAAATAAAAATCATTTGCCTTATGTGTCACCAACCACAAGCAAATTTAATAAAAAGTCTTTATATAAAATTATGAATGTGAGCTATACCATAAAATTGGTTTCTTTTGAAAAACTATTAAAAGTTTAGGGATTAAAAATGTAACTTCCCTTAACATTGGCCCTAAGACAATATAGTTTATGATGTAATGCATTAAGTACAAACATCTCTCAAAGCCCCCTTACCTTGTTTTGGAGGACTTCTCCAACCTGATCTCCTACTCACAACTTCACCATGCTACCAATGTGCCTGAGTCATTCCTATATACCTGCCTTTACCCATTCTCTAAATTTAGGCTTAGATCACTTAAGAAATTTCACTCATCCTTCCAGTCACACGTTAGATTGACCATATTCTTCTTCTTTGAGGTCCTACAGCATTTACATAGTACTTACTCTTTGGGGTATGCAGCCCACTCTGACCCCTGCAACCGACTATGTCATCTTCAGACATGGATCACTGCATGATCCCACCGTTCAAGGCACATCTGATTAAATTAGAGATGGAAATTAGGGCTGTTCAGCCCTACGCATATCTCTCGCCCTCACCACTTCAGTGTGTCCATCAACATCTAACTGCCAGTCTCAGCATATTTTTGCCTGAAGTCTTTCTCCAAAGCTGAAGAAGACCACTCTCTCTAAGTGCACAGCAAGCCAGAAGTACTGGGGGATTATCATCCCCTAATAACAGCCCTCAACCAGTGACTGATGGGAGCTGATGTGTAATTGGTTCTTTGCCAGTTGAAATGGGATAACTCTGAGTGTACGTTATACTGGGAATTTTTCAGTTTCCCCAGGGGATTATCCTCCAGTTATCCTCAGCAAGAGCTGGCTTGGTAACATCCTTTATTGGATGCCCTTTTTTCCCTGTTACACTTGCCCTTGTCCCTACTAGTGTTGGCCAATAAGATTCTCTCTCTTGGGATTCTGTAATTGAAGCAATGAAATTTTACCTGGGAGAGTCTCTTAAATGAAGTTAAGAAAATGTTTTCTTACTTTTTTTTATTTTAGTCCATTTTGAAGGGTCAGTTCTGCCCTTGAGTTCTACTATTCATTTCTGTATTTATATAACAAATTCTTTTGGTTTTAGCTAAGCATAAAGTTGGGTTTTGTTACTTTGAACCAAAATATCTTATTATTTTATCATTCATTTTTATTTACTGAAACATGATATTTGAAAATAAGATAGGACCTCCATCAAGTCCAACCTTCATAGTTTAGGTAAAAGTTCAGAATGAAATTAGTTGCCAAAAAACTCACTTAAACGTTGTTATTATACTTTTCAAGTATCCAAATAATGTCTAAAAATTAGGAGTACGTGCTTTTGGAGGTCTTAAACATTCTTATATTTCTTTTTATCTTCATGGTACCTTACGCAGTAGGTATTCAATAAACATTTCTTGAATTAAATTAAATTAAATGTTTGGAATCTGTGTAATTGTTGTAATTGTTGACAGCTGAATTTATTATGATCCCATTCTTATATATTCTTTTGCAAGAGGATTTAAAGTAGCCTCTAAAGGGAATATAGGTAAGGCAGTTAATACAATTGCTTACTTAAAAAAAAAAAAACGGACTGAAAACAAGCATAGAGATAAAAGGGCTTCCCTTTTTCTTCCTTCTATCCCCGTTGCCCCATCCTGGTACTAAATGCCAAGTGAAATTTCATATTTGAGACCCTACATCCATTCATATCGTCATTCATCTATTCATTCAACAAATATTTATTGAATGTCTATGTGCCGATCAGTGAGCTAGGCACTTGAAATATAACACAGAGACTGAGATATAACACAGAGATTAAAATTGCTTTTCTCAACAGAGTGCTCACAGTGGGGAATGTGACAGTAAGTGAGCAAGTGCAATAGCTCATACTAAGTGCGCTACGATGGGAGAAGTACAGGATCCTATGAGAATAGGTAGGGAGAAATCTAACGAAGACCCAGAAGGCATGGAATATTTTTTAGAGAAAATGTTGAACTTAATGGCCTATATTTGAGAAAAGCATTTTATAACAAATTCTGTCTTTCCCAGGACCTTCACAGACATTCCATTCCCTTTGCCAGGAATATTCTTCTCCTGACCTGACTTATCCCCCCTCCATTATCTGGTTGACCGCTGCAAAACCCTCAGGACAGGACTGCATCTGTCTATACACTGCCACATCCCCACACTAGCAACGTGTCTGCTTTAATATAGGAGCTCAGTAGGTATTTGGAAGGTAAAGAATATTTAACCACACTGTATTATAATTTTGTTTGCATGACTAGGAGCTCCTCAAGGGCAGTAATGGTGCTTCGCTTTTTCACCCTCAACAGGGCCTGTCTCTCCCTATCCCTCTAAATAAGCCCAGCTTTCTCATGCTAATAGGCTGGGAGTATAAGCTCTCAGTGGTACCCACTTTCCAACTCTACAGTTAAATCAACTTCCATTTACCTATTTGCTTGCTTGCCTTTTCATTCTTGGTGGTGCTGTTTCCTTCACCTGTCACCTCATTTGGACCCATATTCCCATGATCACATTTTGTTCAGCCCCTTTGATTGACAGGCTGGTTTG
The DNA here is from genome assembly GCF_039906515.1 of Pseudorca crassidens. Taxonomy (NCBI): domain Eukaryota; kingdom Metazoa; phylum Chordata; class Mammalia; order Artiodactyla; family Delphinidae; genus Pseudorca; species Pseudorca crassidens. The sequence continues at coordinate 62,685,447 of NC_090304.1, forward strand.
AACTCACTACAATTCTGATTTTGCCCTCAGTGCCTCCTCTGGGACACTATTACTCATTCTTCCCACCTGTGGCCACAGAAACAGGAAATACCTTGAGGTGCATCTGCTCTCTATTCACCCCTACCTCTCAACTGGCCCCTCCACTAGGAGAAAACAATGGGTTAGATAAGCATCCAGATAAGTGCCAGGGATGCAGTAGTTACTTCATTGAACTGAGGTTTTCAGAATGATTTTTTCAAACGTCATCAGTTTTCCAGTGGAAGTCAACGTAGGAGTATTACTTGGTCTACGAGATCTGCTTCACATATTTTGTGAACTATACCTGTATCATTTACCTCCTCCAAAATATCTTGCAGAATTTTAGGAGCTGTGCTTCTGAGGGGAGAAACTGTATGAGCAACAAACTCAGGGAAGATTTTTATTTTATTCTCTAATATTCTACTATGGATACTGACAGATGCATTTATTATAAAATCTGCCTAGCTTACACTTAGTGAAAGAGTCTACCTAGACAGCTTGCAATTTATGCTATTTTCAGTCAACACTACAAACCTGCAATTTCTTTTCATCTCACCATGTTATTGGCTCCCCCAGGAGGCACTGAGAGACAGCAAAAGAGAAGGAAATTAAACTTGCAGGAGGAATGCTTTCCAAAACATATCTTAGCACTTGGCTCTCTGTTGACAGTGAGTCGGGGAGTGGGTATAGAGGTATGTAAATTTCCCAGTGCCATACTCTACCTGACTCTAACTTTATCCTGTAATGACTTTCTCCCCACATTACCTCCACCTCTACTTACCAAAACCTACCTAGTCTTCCATTTCAAAAGTTTCCACTTGTACAAAGACTTCAATGACTCTCCCCCTTCCATACAGTTCCAGTTTTTCTCATCAATATTTCTGGGCACTTAACAATAATAATTTACACCTATGTGTTGCTCATTATGTGCCAGGCACTGTTATAAACACTTTATTTATCATAACTAATTGAATCCTCACAACAACTGTATCTGGTAGATACTATTGGTATCCTGGTTTTACAGATGAGGAAACTGAGGCGCTGAGAGGTTAAGTAATTTATCCACATCATATGGCTAGAAAAGGGGAACAATTAGAATTAAACCCAAGCAGTCTAGCTCTAAAATCTATACTCTGAACTGTTCTACTATACTTTATTCTCAGACATTAGCTACTTGGAGTAGCAAGACAGATAAGATATGACCCCTGGCATCAGGGATGTTACTTTTTTTTTTTTTTTTTGCGGTACGCGGGCCTCTCACTGTTGTGGCCTCTCCCGTTGCGGAGCACAGGCTCCGGACGCGCAGGCTCAGCGGCCATGGCTCACGGGCCCAGCCGCTCCGCGGCATGTGGGATCTTCCCGGACCGGGGCACGAACCCGCGTCCCCTGCATCGGCAGGCAGACTCTCAACCACTGCGCCACCAGGGAAGCCCAGGGACGTTACTTTATAGTGTGGAGAGAGACACGCAAGTTGGCCATTCCAAAATGGAGTGCTATGAGAGAGGGATATACCGGCCACTATGGCGGCACAGAGGAGGGCCACTGACAGCAAACGTAGACGTTAGAGCAGGTAGGTCTTGAAGGATGAGTCCCTAGATGGTAATCAGATGAAGAAAGACATTCCACTCAGAGAGAATATCACTCATAGATACATGAAGACATGAAACAGAATGGTTTGAGTATTCATAAATGTATTCAAAAATTATTATTATTTTTTAACATCAGCTATGTGCTAAGCATTGTGCTCAGTGTGCAGTTCTGGGAGTGATGGTAGCAAGGGAAAAAGAAAGTGCTGCAAGCAGTTTACTATCACCAAGGTATAAAATCTGGAAATGCAGGCAGGGTCAATTCATGGAGGATTTCACGTGCAATGCTAAGCAGCTTATACCTGATCTACTAGGTGCTGGGGAAAACGAAAGAGCTTTAAGAGAAGGAATGGGAACATGGTTATATCTGATATCCAATGGCAGAGAGTGATCTCTCTAGTCCTATATTTTCAGAGTACTTTGTAAATTTCCTATTATTTATCATATATTGCCTTATAGCATAATTGAAATTTATAAAATATAAATTTATATTTATATTAAATACCTCTAGATTTTAAGCTGCTAATAGATGACGAACCTGATTGCTGAGTCTTTTGAGCCTCCATGAAGCACAGGACAGACTGCACTTTGTACACAAATGTGTTCAGTAAATACTTGTTGAATTGAATAGAATTGTCTCTTTACTTACACTTGCATCAGACTTCTCCCAGCAACTCCACTTGTCTTAACAGGCTGAGCAGAAAATACTACAACGTGAAGGCTGTTCCATATTTGCAGTAGATTAAGCAAGCTTTCTTGGACAATGGGACATCTGACAGTGCTGTCCCAGCCTCCCAGACTACTTCACAAGAACACGCTCCCCTCATCTAACCACTGCCTTCTCAAAAGCTTGGATCATGCCCTGTTACACAAGAATTGGACAAAAGTCTGAAAAATATAATTTTTCAAGATCTTCTGTTGAGTAATTTTAAGGTCTTTGAGGAAAATTTCAGACTTACTTGAGCCCGAAGATATATATATACCTAACTGCCTGGCTGTCATCTGAGCGAAGTATGGAATCATTTCATCATACTTAATTTCTAAACTGTTTAAGCAAGCAATTCACTTTTTATTCTGCTAATGAAAATGACCAACTTTAGGAGATATAAAAATAACTCATAGAAATAAGGTATCCAGTCTCCTAGGTCACTCTATTTTGGCATAGGGTTGTTTTCATATAGAAGTCAAGAGAACTTCTCTGGAGAAATTCTACCTTTTTCTGCCCTCCCTCAGCAGTGAAGTAAGTCCATTTTATTATAACAAGCATCACCTTTTCTTGATGACTTTTTCTTGAGCTTTTGACCCAGATGACAGCATTCATGCATAAAGTAATCTGAACAGTCTTTAGAAGAACGTTAATAAATATTCCCACAACACCTTCTGTTCACTTCAACAGACATTTAATGAGGTGCAATCCTCCTTCCATAGGGACACTGAGCATTACTCAACTTACTATTATTGACATATCCATCATAGGGTTCAAGAACATTCTGGAGATGAATAATTGAATGGTGCTATTTATAGAAGACCGCTGATCCCATAAGGCAGTAATGTAATATTAGCCTTCTTTTTTTTTTTTTTTTTTTTGCGGTACGCGGGCCTCTCACTGTTGTGGCCTCTCCCGTTGCAGAGCACAGGCTCTGGACGCGCAGGCTCAGCGGCCATGGCTCACGGCTCTCTGTTGACAGTGAGCCGGGGGGTGGGTATGGAGGACACGAACCCGTGTCCCCTGCATCAGCAGGCGGACTCTCAACCACTGCGCCACCAGGGAAGCCCAATATTAGCCTTCTTGAGTGAAAAGTAAATTTGTATGATGGAGAAACTGATCGGATTTTTCCCTTCCTGGTTTTCATCGTAAGTGCTTTTCCATTCAGATTAGATCAGGTGACCCTGCTATCCACTGTCATAGCACCTTTTACTTTTCTTCCTACCATAGTAGTAATTTTACATTTATTTGAAATTTTCATGAGCACAATGACCATGTCTTGTTGTTGTTGTTATTATTTTATTTATTTGTTTAGCTCATGATTATATGCCAGGAACTCAGCCAGGAATGATACTCAAAAGAGTTAGCACAGTCACCACATTGTTGTGTACCAGTTGAAAATCAGCATAGCAAGTCAGCAGTAAGTGATCATTAAATGAATAGATGGATGGAGGAATTAACTAACATACTAGATCAGAGCTAACTCCTATCCAGTTTCAAATAATTTAATATTTCAATACTTTTATTCTATTCAATCAATAAATCACTTTATTAAATCTCCGCAAAGTAGATACTCTGTTAATTGTTTAGGGTAATTAGTGGAGAGGGGAAAGAGAAAGAATAGAAAGTTAAATAATTCATGCCCTCAAGATGCTTATAATTTAGCATGAGAGACGTATCTTCATAAATAATGATGGAACAAAGGTGAACAAAAAGTAATGGTGGTTGACTTTTGGGGACAACTGTGATTCAAAAGTAGACCTGTTGAATACCCAAGACCATGTGTTTCTCACTGTGTAAAACATGGGATTTGGGATCCAATAGACCTGGATTTGAATCTTAGCTCCACCATTTCCTGGTTGAGTAGGTAATCTTGGGAACATCAATAAATAATTTTCAGTCTCAGTTTCATGATCTTTAAAATGGGGGTGACAGTACCTACCCCTCAGAACATGTGTGAGTTTTAAATATGATAATATTATATTTAGCACAATGCCTGGTATATAGTAGATGCTAAATTAGAGATTAATGGTTTTGCATATGCAAATTCAATGTATCTTTATGTTGGAATACTGGAATTATGGTAGTCAGAAAAGTATATTTTTTAAGAGAAAGGGAAATTATTAGCTTTTAAGAATTCATACTAGGTAGGGTAAAAGGCTTAGGAGTCAGACAGACCAAAAGACAGTTATTCTATGACTCACTAGCTCTATGGCTTGGAACATATTACCTAACATATTTATACCTCTAGTTTCCTCATCTATACATTGGAGCTACACAAAGCAATTAGGATTGCTGTGTGGATTTAAATGAAAGAAGATGCTTGTCACACAGTAAATACTCAAAATGTGATTCCGAAAACAGGGACTCACAAAGGGCCCTGGGTAGAGGTGATAAAGTCCTCACTTTCCATCTTAAAACTGAAATCCAGATTGATGAGATTTTTGCCTAGTCCAGAATGCTTTCTTGCCCACTTTTTTTTTTATTATTATTAAGCTATGTGAAAGAATGATTGATCCCACTGGAAAACCTGAGGTGAATAAAACACTCAATAGAGACTGCCTATACAGAAAAGGTAGACCTGAAAAGGAATGTTTGGAGAAACTAAGAGTGTTGTTTGTATAATAGTTGTACCCTGCTCCCCAGAGTAGACAGCTTATATTCCACATGATGGGACTCCAGGACCTGAAGACAGACTTTACTCAGTTGACCTACGGGAGGTATTTATGAGTTTGTCTCCTTTTGGCCTTCCCCTAAAACGCTGGTTCTTCTATGACAGGCAATCTCCTACATGTATTATCAGGAGCAGCCCAGTGCAGAGCAGACCTGTACCAGCATCAAGAAGAGGGAGCTGGAGTGATGGAACGAGCACAGTGAGAAGTAGGACTTATTTTGAGGCTCAGGTCCTGCCACTTCTCAGCAATGTTATCCTAGACCAATTAGCCCACCTTTTCAATCCTTCTTTATTTCATCTGTGAAATGAGAATGTGGATACTTATGAGCCTAACAACTTTCAATGTTTATATATTTATAAATATGAATAAAGTTATGCACAAAGGAAAAGCACATACACAGACCATTCCCACCCGACCTCAAGATGTCACTATTGCTCACTTGTGGCAATTTTAGTCTGAGTCATCACATTATTCCATAGCTTATACTTATTTGCTGTGTTTATGCTTATTTTGGGGTATTTTTAAAACAACGCTAACCCCATAATGAAACAATTTAACTCCACATTGCCCACTAAATGTGAAAGCAGTAGTAAATTTTATTTTTTTTTTAAATATGCATGTTTGGTTACTTGTATAATGTCACTTCAGAATTAAAAGTAATGGAGATTTTGAAATAGACTAACCTGTTTGACAGTAGAGGATCTCTGAAATGGTGATAACTTCCTAACCATGCTGTGCAGTAAACAAGAGTAGAAATGCTCGGTAAATTAAAAAGTATAATCAAAATGTTATTCAATAGTGCATGTCTATGCAAAGCAGTGCTAGATAGATTCATTGTTACAAAGAAAGTCAAAGCATCCTAGAGCCAAAAATTCAACACATCTATAAACCCTAGGACAGATTATAAACAAATAGAACTTTTGGGGAAAAAACTCTACATAGAATTATTACAAATAGGATGAGTCAGTTTAAAATTTCTGCAGGGTATACGTGAAGAATTCTTTTTCATCTGTTTGTCTCAATTTCTCACTGCTGGCTCATGACGCAATTAGCATCTGATAACTGATAGCCCTTCTCATTTTTTCAGTGAATGATGACCAAATCTGCCTGATTATTTAATCTGCTGTTTTAAAGTATTTGATCCCCCTTTTTTATTGAGGTACATCTTATTAGGTGTACAGTTAGTTCTATGACTTTTGATAAACTTTTAAAGTCATGTAACCGCTGCTATAATCAATCAAGACAGAGAAAATTTTCCTCATTGTAATATTTCTCTCATATCTCTTAGTAATCCATCCCCTCTCTCAACCCCCAGCCCTTGGCAACCACTGATATGATTTCTGTCCCTATAGTTTTCTGTTTTCCATAAAGCCATCATAATGGAACTATATAATATGTATGATTTTGAGTCTTTTGAGTCTGACTTCTTTTAGTTAGCAAAAGGCATTTGTGATCCATCCATGTTGTCATGTGTATCAATAGTTTACTCATTTATATTGCAGAGAAGTATTCCATTATGTGGATGTAGCACAGTTTGTGTATCCATTATTTAGTTGATGGAATTTAGGTTGTTTCCAGTTTTTGATAATTATGAATAAAGCTATATAAACATTTGTGTACAGATGTCTGTGTGAAGATATATTTTTCATTTCTTTTGGATAAACGCCTAAGAATGGAATTGCTGGGCGATATGGTAAGTTTATGTTTAACATTATAAGACTGCCAAACTGTTTTCCAGAGCTGCTGTACTCTCTTGCATTCCCATCAGCAGTGTGTATGCATTCTGATTACTTCATCTCCTCCTCAACATTTCATATTGTCATTTGTTAGTGTTGTTGTTTTGAGTTGTTCTAATAGGTATGAAGCGGCCTTTGGTTTAATTTTCTTTTTCATTTTACCCAAAAATATTTCAAACTTTTAGCTATTTCTCTATAGCTCCAGTGTCTAAATTTAGATATCACTGCTGTAAAAATTGTGAATGGATTTAGTAAGTTCCCTCTTCCAGGTATATGCAATGCTGTTCTCATTTCAATGATCAAGGCGTCAGCTTCCTTTATGCCATTACAGTTTTTGCCCACTAGATGGCAACTGCTCAATTGTTTGGAACTGCCATGCAGCTAAAAAGAAGGAAATTGTTGTATAATACAAGAATAGAGTCAGGCTATAAATTGTTAAGTACTTTACTCCATGATTGTAAAAAAAAAAAAAAAAAAGACAACACTTCATTGACTGCCAAGTTAGAGCTCATCATAACCTAATGTGTGTGCTTTCTAAATCATTTCAATCTAAGTTTGGAACTACCAAATGTGGATGGAACACAGCATAAAAAAGTACAAAACAAGGTGTCTTTTGAACATAAATCAGTGGAATATGGCAAGCAAATACCTTGTAGCAAACATCATTCAGAAACTGGAACTAGTTTCTTTAAACTGTATATACTTTTCAAGAACATCCTTTGAAATATAGATATTTATAAGTTTTAAGATACCATACTGATACATTTTCTAAAACAGCTATAGAGAAACTGAGAAGTTAGTTAAGGGTCTTTTTGTTTGTTTGTTTTTTTGTTGCTGTTATTTTGGCAATATACAGGACACTTCTCTGAATTCATTTCATTCATTAATCAAATATTTACTAAGTTCCTCTTATGCCCCAAGCTTTGTGATAGGTATTAGGAATATTAAGAGGAAAAAGACTTAATCTGTGAGGCCGCTGCTGAAGAAGAAGAAGGAGAAGGAGGAGAAGGAAAGAAGAAGAAGAAGAAGGGGAGGAGGAGGAGAACAATAAAAGCAACAGTCCTTTAAATACCAAGACTTATTCTAGATGTTTATAAACACTATCCTACTTAATCTTTATTACCACACGCTTATGAGATATTGTCCCTATTTTACAGATGTGGAGACTGAGGCTCTGTGCCAACAGGGGTAACTACAGTTGAGACAAAAATGATTTCAAGTCGTATTTAGGTAAAGAGTGGGTTGGAGATGTCATTCGAGAGTCATTCTTTGCAGCTAAGTGATACGGAAGCAAACCAGGTATCTCTATTCCCTTAGTGTTGGACAACGTTTCACAGCTGAGAGCCTTCAAGCTTACCCTTAGAGCTTCAATGGTGATCACAGAGCAGAGGTGACAGAAGGGAGGGTCTAAGCCATAGGCTGGATGCAAGAGAGACCTAGGATACCAGGGACAGACCTGAAGTACCAGCTGGCGTCAACATGGAGCCAATCCATCAAGCTCCATTCATGCCAAAAGAAGATTCTGGGAATGTCACCAGCCACAGTCTACGGCTGTGGATATCAGCAGGATTCTTAGAAAGCAAGACAAGGAATACTTCCATGGATACCAGCAAAGTGCCGGAGATCACAGACACGCACATGAGGTCCTGTTGCTTACTCTTGTCACCATGAGGACATGTAAACTTTCTCCCACCCCCAGATACAAAATTCAGGAGGGTTAGGAGGGAGAGAGAAAAAGTTTTGAGAGAAAAGAAATATAACTTGGTTTAATATTTATCCCAAATGATATCGTTTTAAATACATAAACATTTAAGTTCTTAACCTCTTGGCTAAGATCACTTCGAGGACCTGTTAAAAGTTACGACACTCACTTCTACTAGCCCAGCCCCACTTGCCCCCCAGACAAATAAATTTACAAATTTTCACATATCTCCACAACATTTAGATAACAATTGAGGCTCAGTGATCAACTCTCTGGAGATCCATAGATGCCAGGTTAAGAAATCCTAGTGGTGGAAATGGCACCAGACTTGACTTTTGACTCAATTGTTTATCATCCATGTGACCTTGGATAAATTAACTCTTCTCTCTGAATTTCAGGTTTCTCACTGTGTTTGCTGAATGACTATTAAATGGGGGATGAAATAGAGACGGCTACGTAGTTTTAAAATTGCATCTTCTATACCAAGTTCTGTAATATATTAATCTACTTATAGTCCTATGTGGTCCTATAAAGTTATTTTAGATCTGTCATCAAGAGCATCTAATTGTCCCCTTAAGAGTGCGCCCCTGGGCTTCCCCAGTGGCGCAGTGGTTGAGAGTCTGCCTGCCGATGCAGGGGACACGGGTTCGTGCCCCGGTCCGGGAGGATCCCACATGCCGCAGAGCGGCTGGGCCCGGGAGCCATGGCCGCTGAGCCTGCGCGTCCGGAGCCTGTGCTCCGCAACGGGAGAGGCCACAACAGTGAGAGGCCCGCAAAAAAAAAAAAAAAAAAAAAAAAAGAGTGCGCCCCTTTTCTCCATCCAACCAGCATCAGCATACCTCTGGGGCAGTCCTCGTGCTCTCATATGAGGAGCTGCAATAGCATTCCATGTTATCTTGCTATTTCAACCCTTACTCCTTCCTATGCACGAAGTACACACTTCTCAAGCCACCACTTCTTCCGATAATTCTCCTGCTTAAAACTATACTAAACTTCTCAGTCCCAGAAGGGATCACATTTAAAACCTAATGGTCAGAGTCTTTCTGTTTTAAATCAATTTGTCTTACCTTGCTTAATCAATCTCACCTTCCCAGTTCTAGTCAGCTAAATCTTACCACCAAGAGGAAGTTTTCACAGGAGGAAAAACAGTGATGATTGGAGTCCTTGGCTCAGCCACTTACTAGCTGTTTCCAGCGTGGGCAATGCACTTATTCTATCAGGGCCTTAGCTTTCTCAATTCTTTCTTTCTTTTTTTTTTTTTTTTAGCATCTTTATTGGAGTATAATTGTATTACCATGGCATGTTAGTTTCTGCTGTATAACAAAGTGAATCAGCTATACATATACATATATCCCCATATCCCCTCCCTCGTGCATCTCCCTCCCACCCTCCCTATCCCAGCCCTCTAGGTGGTCACAAGGCACGGAGCTGATCTCCCTGTGCCATGTGGCTGCTTCCCACTAGCTATCTATTTTATATTTGGTAGTGTATGTATGTCCATGCCACTCCCTCACTTCGTCCCAGAGCTAGACTATTTCCAAGATCCCTTCCAGTTCTGATATTCTCTGTCTCCATGACTCTGTGCCCTGTAAATGCTCTATTCATTCCACTCTGAATCCTTGCTCCCACCGCGCTCTTCTTCTGCAGTGTTCTTTCTGTCAAAGTAAACAGTTTCTATTCTCCAAGGTTCAACTTATGCACTCCTTCATTCATGAAACCTTCCTATTCCTGAACTTATGAGAAGGATTTTCTTTGAGTTCCGATGACACCTAAATTCTGTACTAATCAACAAGAGTGTCTTATGCCGATATAATACTATAGTTTAATTGGCTTTTACATATGTTATTTCACTGGAGCCTCTCAAAAGCCCACTAAATAACTACTATTCATTCTCAGAGAAACAAAGTGACCAGCCTAAAACTCCTCAGCTCTAAGGCAGCTGACCTAGGGCCAGAATTGATACCTGATTTCTATTTCAAAGTTACATATTCAACATTTCAAATAATTAGTTGTTTCCGTATGTTTCACATACTCAGACATGATTTAATTCAATAAACATGTATTAAGCCCCTATTCTGTACAATCTTTAGACACAAGCTATGGCTAAGAGGGGTGGGGATCAAATGGAGTTTTCTACCATACTCTTATAATTCTTATGTATCCTGATAACCCTTAATAAATTACATATTAAATATTATGGAGCATAGAAAATAACACTGATTATGGAGTCAGAAATACCTAAGTTCTCTTTCCTTCTTTCTTCCTTTCTTTTGTCTTCCCTTCCTTCCTTTTTTCCTTTTTCCCTCCCTTTCTCTATCTCGCTTTCTCTATTTTACTTTTTGTTAAGGAAAAATTTAAATATATTAAAAGAAGAGAGCATAGTACTATCTACCACCATATATATCTTCATCCAGCTTCAATAGTGATTAACCCATAACAAAAGTAACTTAACCTACACTCCTAACCACTCCCTTATATTATTTTGAAGCAAAATCAGGCATCATTTCACTTCATCTATAAATATTTTAGTCAGAAGATTTAAATATAACAACTCTTTCTTTTTAACATAACTCCAGTACCAACAAAAATTCTTTAATTATCATCAAACAGCTAATAGGATTTAAATTTTCCTGATTGTCTAATTTTTTGTAAAAGTTTATTCAAATTAGGATTCAAAACAAATCCATACATGCTTTGTGTATCTCTTAAGTCTCTTTTAATCTGCAGGATCCCATAGACATACCCTCACCCCCACTCGTACACACGCACACACATGCACACACATTTATTTGTTAAAAGAACAAAACAAAACAAAACCAGATTTTTTGTCCTGTAAAGCTGTCTACAGTCTGGATTTTCTTGATTGTATTGTCCCATGTATTGTCTCCTGTAACTCCTATGAAATGAGAATTAAATCTAGAGACTCGGTCACACTCAGCTCTATATTTAGGGCAAGACCACTTCATAAATGGTGAGATGTATTGCCATCAGAAATCCCATGATGCCTGACTGTCTCTCTTTTGTTGCAGCCACGACAAATATATTCTAGATCTATTCATTTAAAATGGTGACATTCTATCACTCCTTCCTAATTTACTAAGTAGAAACTGCTATAAAGAGACATTTCCTTTCAAACATTTGCTTTTCTTAAATTTTAGTTTGTACAAAACCTACAGGAAACTGTTTGAATCTTTCCTTTTATTTACCAGTTTTCAAAATAATGAATAGATTTCCTAACTTCCTACACAGCTGGCAAGGAGGTGATTTTTAAATAATATCACTCTGAAGTCATGAATTTAAACATATTTGGTGTGTTTTAATTCATTGTAATTTTGTTTGTTTTTGTTTTTGTTTTTTTTTGGTGGTACGTGAGCCTCTCACTGTCATGACCTCTCCCGCCGTGGAGCACAGGCTCCGGACGCGCAGGCTCAGCGGCCATGGCCCCCGGGCCCAGCTGCTCCGTGGCACGTGGGATCCTCCCGGACCGGGGCACGAACCCGCGTCCCCGGCATCGGCAGGCGGACTCTCAACCACTGTGCCTCCAGGGAAGCCCTTCATTGTAATTTTATCCTTATCGATGCTCAGCTTGCCTCATTTTGGCTTCTGACTCCTTTTAATGTGACACTACATATCTTGATAGAGAGCTTATTTGCTTTTGACATAAAATATTCCAGGTTTACGTTGTATTTTTCCTACTTCAGACCTAGAACTAGCTTTATTCTTGAAAAGTTGTATTTTTTCAAGAAGCCTTGGCTCTTTTCACTGGGAAACGGTATTTAGAAACCACACTCAAGCCACTAGTGGTGTTCACAGCTACTCAGCTGTTATTGCCTCTGGCCCTTTGGAGTGGACAAAACTAGGAAATACTCTTTTTTAAAATACATCATGACTCATTCTGAACTTACAATTCAAATTTTACTTAACCTTATCATTCTTACAAGAATCTGGCTTCTTATTCCAGCTCCATTATCGGTAGAATAAGTAATAGAATCTGTAATGATTCTAAATCCTCAATTCTGTACCTGAAAAATGAGATTAAAAAGACCAGCTTCACACTGAGTATTCAAAAAAAAAAAAAAAAAAAGGAAAGAAAAAGGAGATGATATCTGGTTTATTCCCAACACATAGGAAATACTGAAATACCATGTACCACTGGCATATATGGATATATGGAGCTCCCCATTTGGATTTATCGTATGTAAAAGTGGAAAATTAAAGCCACAAAATTCTTAATTCCAAACGGGGACATTCCATAAAGTTACTAATTAAATACAGCTAGAAAGTTATACTAGAAATTACAGGATGACTGGTGATTTTATGACCACCTTCTAAGGTAGAGGACTGAGCTCCCTTACTCTGTACTGTCTTCCTTCTAGTCACAAAAACACTGGCTTCCCAAATAAAACATCAACTCCATTGTCTGTCTCTCTTCATGTGGGATCTGAATGAAGCCCCACTGAGCTAGAGAAAATCTTCCCTGAAGCATTCTTCCCCTTGATCTGGGCTGCCTCAACCAAACAGTTCCATTGTGGCAGCAATAAAGTAGTGCTGCAGAAAATCCTCCAAAGAACCACTGCAGCCACCGAATCAACCAGCATTATAAATCTCTCTGGGACACCACCTCCCTACGTTCAGAGAGACAGGCAAAGCTCTCCTCTTTGTTCAGACTTTCCCTTAATTAGGACTCAGAGCGTCGGGAAAATTCTCTGAAGTAAGTCTTGGCACTGCTCTGGCTTTTGAAGAGTAATGGCCTTGGTGGGGAAGAAATGTTTAAAAAATCCAGCTCTCTTAACTAGGAACCCAAACCAATTAGACTGGCTGAGCACTGGGATATTCACTAATGAGACCAAGGAACCAACACAGGAGAAACAGTGATTTTTGCTCTGGGTGCCCTCCAGCTGCCTTAGATGTGTCTTACACTCACCCATGCCCAGGACCCCAGGAGCAGAGCCATGCCGCCTTCCTAGAGCAACTCTCTGTAAGCCTTTCTGGTAAGTTTTTCCTTTGGGGTGCGGGGGGAGTCTTCTACTTCCCACTGCCTCTGCATTTGCCTCCACTATTCTTTTTTTCCCTACTCACTCCCTAACCTGGGATGTTTCAGATTCCCATGGTTGGATTTTTTTTTTTTTTTTACTTATGTCCTACTCTAGCTAAATCCAATTACTTGTTCTATACTTCTGTATCTTTGTTCATCCTGTTCCTTCTGCATAGAAGTCCTTTCTTTCTCTAAATAATTCTTCCATCTAAGCTTTCATAGCTCCTCTACAAAGTTTTTCTGTACTTTTCTCTTTCCTCCATCTCTCCCATGAGGAAGAAATGCTCATTTTCTCTGTTCTGCCTCTTCATCCAATATATACCTCTATCATCCCACTTGGTATGGCAATTAAGCACCTATATGGATGTTTCCTCTATAATATTCTGAGCCTCGTGAATAAAGAGAATGTGCTAATTGCTCATTTATTTTTCTGTCTCCAATTCCTGCCTTAGTTCCTAGTACATCATAGGACATTCATGAATATTTGCGAGCTTCTCGCTAGTGAAAGATGTATTACAGAACATCCAGTAAACAAATAGAGCTACATTCAAAGTTTGGTGGGAATATTAAAAAAGGAAGAAACTACATCCAAGACACTAGACACAACTGATTAATTTCCAGACCTCAGGTCACTCAGGTGAAGAGGCCACAAATAAGTGGGGTCTTTCCCCATCATACTTCTCACTTTCTCTCCTATGAGAGATTCAAAGAGCAAACAGCATCCTATCCAAACTACAATCATTGTCATTATCCAGCACATTACTTGGAACGCACAGGTGGTCAAAAAGCTATTTACTGAATAAATCCATGCAAGAAGTAAGTTGTGTACCACTTTCAGAAATGTCTCTGTCATTGTGGCCTAATAATCCCATCCAGGGTCATAAAATACGTGCATGTGACCCTGGGTTATTCTCAACATACACTCTCATATCTTCTAAAACATTTTCTTTCTTTTATTTATATTACTTCTATTAATATGCCATTATATAGTTAGTTATATTATGTTTTATCTCATGTATAAAATGTTTCCCTCAACTGTATATTCACTGTAAATACAGATCTATAAGTGTGTGTTATATATTAAATAATATAGTTATAATATGATTATTTAGCTATCTATCTCACCTACTACTGTGAAAGTTCCATGAGAAGGAGAGAACTGTCATCGCTTTGGTCAAAAATTTTTGCTCTCCAACAACCCAGCAAAGTCCCAGAGGCATGGCCATCCCACAATAAAAGGGGCTGAATCAATAAAAAAAGTATCTAAATTCTCAGATCTGAGCTGTGTGGTTTCCTCACATTATGGTCGTTTCGCAGCCTTGTTTTTGACAGACCTCATGGGGACTCAGGGCAGTTCCATTTTGTTCATTGAGAGGAAAACTGAAGATGGCGCTATCAAATGGAGTTTTCTAAATCCAAAATGAACTTGGCCCTATAACTTCTCTACAGAATCAACCGGAAGATGATAAAGGAGATTGAAACAAAGAGAGACATATAAAAGAAATAATCCTGGCACAACATCTTGCAAATCAATCCTCTATGCCCTTATTTCCAAACTCTCCTGTAAGTTGGAGGCCTAGAAATCACAGCCGTTTCATGGTGATTGTTGGGCAGGCATTTACCGGTATTCACTTGCTTTTCTCAGAGTTTCTGGCAAGGCTGCTAATAAATATCTAGATCCAGATTTTACCCAGTCCCCGGGCTTTCTTATGATGGCTGTAGTGATCTTTCTCCATCCAAAGTTATGCAAAGCACTCAGAAACATCCCCTAAGTCTCTGCTACTGTTCTTCAAAGTCTGTTAAAGAGCATCAAGGCAATGGTTAAATATTTTACAATACTTGGGACTTCCCTGCTGGTGCAGTGGTTAAGAATCCGCCTGCCAATGCAGGGGACACGGGTTCGAGCCCTGGTCCAGGAAGATACCACATGCCGCGGAGCAACTAAGCCCGTGTGCCACAACTACTGAGCCTGCTCTCTAGAGCCTGCAAGCCACACCTACTAAGCCTGCACGCCGCAACTACTGAAGCCTGCACACCACAACTACTGAAGCCTGTGCACCTAGGGCCCATGCTCCGCAACAAGAGAAGCCATCGCAATGAGAAGCCCGCGCACAGGTACAAAGAGTAGCCCCCGCTATCTGCAACTAGAGAAAGCCCGCGCACAGCAGCAAAGACCCAACATAGCCATAAATGAATAAATAAAGTATTTTACAATACAGCTTTATTTCCGATCTTCTTTCAATATCCCAGATCCAGAGGAAAGATGCTTTTAGACTCTTTCTTTTCATTTGTTCTTTCCCCCCTTCTCAATTTCACCTCTCAAACTGAACCACAAAGTGTTAAATCCAATGATTTCCAGGAAACACTCAAGTGATAGTTTCTTCCTGTCCCAGGTTCTCTGTCCTATTCCTACTCACCTGTTTTCTACCTTTGGTTATATTTTCATTTTTCTTTCTGTTTTAAATCAGTAACAGTAATAAATAATATCCCAGAGCCAGTGTACAGCTGAACATTGGATAATAATAATACTTTCCATTTATATTGTGCTTTTTAGAAAGCTCTTTCACTCATTTGTCTGAACTCAAAGTACCTCCATAGGATAAATCGGGCATAAAATAGAAAGTCAGTCAATACCACATCAGATAGTTTGATAAGGTGAGTGTACTACTTTTGACAGAAAAACAGGTTTTACCCTATATTGAGGGGAGAATATTAAATTTTACAAAGTTGCACAAAGTTGGAAAAGAGACTAAGAACCAATACATAGAAACATAAAAGATAGCTGTAGTTATTCTGGAAGAGAAACACAACTAGTTCAGCCATCATTCTCCCTCTCGCCACTGTTTACAACATTCACTATAAATATAGATTCATAGGTGTATGAATTCATTTTAGCTTTTAAGATTCCTAATATTTAAAGAAAATAATTTTTAAGATTGTGTTTCAAAATACAGTGTACAGAGCCTCTGAAGTTTTTAATTAGCTAGTTTTACAATTTAAAAATTTTAGCTAGAAATTACATATTATAATTATGAGAGTTTAAAGCATAGTTTAATAAAACATTACTTTATACTTGAAACTTTATAAAATTACAAATGAGGCAGGAATCATACTCTTGTTTTGCAGATAAGGATACAGAGGCTAAGAACGATACTCAAAGCCACAGAACTGGCAAGAGGGAGGCCTAGATCTAGAAACCATCAATTCTGATCACAGTCCAACATTTTTGCCACCACCTCCAAGAAGGTATAATAGACTATTATAAGAAGTATGCAAGCTCATGCAGCTCAATATCAAAAAAACAAACAACCCAATCCAAAAATGGGCAGAAGACCTAACTAGACATTTCTCCAAAGAAGATATACAGATTGCTAACAAACACATGAAAGAATGCTCAACATCACTAGTCATTAGAGAAACACAAATCAAAACTACAGTGAGGTATCATCTCACACCAGTCAGAATGCCCATCATCAAAAAATCTAGAAACAATAAATGCTGGAGAGGGTGTGGAGAAAAGGGAACCCTCTTGCACTGTTGTGGGAATGTAAATTGATACAGCCACTATGGAGAACAGTAAGGAGCTTCCTCAAAAAACTAAAAATAGAACTACCGTATGACCCAGCAATCCCACTACTGGGCATATACCCTGAGAAAACCATAATTCAAAAAGAGGCATGTACCAAAATGTTCATTGCAGCTCTATTTACAATAGCCAGGCCATGGAAGCAACCTAAGTGTCCGTCGACAGATGAATGGGTAAAGAAGATGTAGCACATATATACAATGGAATATTACTCAGGCATAAAAAGAAACAAAATTGAGTTATTTGTAGTGAGGTGGATGGACCTAGAGTCCGTCATACAGAGTGAAGTAAGTCAGAAAGAGAAAAACAAATACCATATGCTAACACATGTATATGGAATCTAAAAAAAAAAAAAAAAGATTCTCAAGAACCTAGGGGCAGGACAAGAATAAAGATGTAGGCTATGGACTTGAGGACACAGGGAGGGGGAAGGGTAAGCTGGGACGAAGTGAGAGTGGCATGGACTTATATACACTACCAAATGTAAAATAGATAGCTAGTAGGAAGCAGCTGCATAGCACAGGGAGATCAGCTAGGTGCTTTGTGACCGCCTAGAGGGGTGGGATAGGGAGGGTGGGAGGGAGACGCAAGAGGGAGGAGATATGGGGATATATGTATATGTATAGCTGATTCATTTTGTTATAAAGCAGAAACTATCACACCATTGCAAAGTAATTATACTCCAATAAAGATGTTAAAAAAAAAGTATGCAATAAAATTTTTGACACCTGTTGTCTAATTTACGGGTTCAGTCTGTTTTCTCTAGTTGTTATGACTGTATTGAACCAAGAAAAAAAGTTACACTTTACAAATAGATTTTAACAATTTTATACACAGAATATTTTAAAAGTTATTTTCACTAATCTATAAAAACATTCTAACCTGAGTGAGGTCTAAAAATGCCATGTTTAGAGAGAGTAGAAAATTTATAAATAATAAGAAAGTCCTTATTATCATACATGATTTCCCAGGAATATTGTTGCCACCACATGGGGGTGTAGAGTTCTTACTATGCACTTTGCAGTAATTCTGAGCAGCTCAGATGAGCAAGCCTGGGAAGTAGCAGGGAGAGGTGAATTTTACTGGCAAAGACAAAGCAATTTGTCTTATCTGCACTGAACATGAGGCCGGAGGCTAGGAGTGAAGTCCTAATTCATACTCAAAGTGTCTCCAATATGAAATTATCTTCATAGTATTAATATGCCTAAATTGTTCAATATAAAAAGTATTTCACACTATGTGTGAGTTACCCATGGTAGGGCAGCAATTCCACTGAAAGCAGGCATATTAGTATGTGCCACGCTATATTCTCCAGTCCAAGAAGTTGATTAGGAAATTGCTTAATTAAGCAATAGTTGCTTTTGTTGTTGGGATTACTGTGAGATAATTGACCATGATGAGAGCGGTGTCCCCAAGCTGAAAGCAAATCATAGGAGCCAAGGTCAATTATCTTATATTAATGCCCACAGAGAAAAGAGCTATGTGATCATCGTAAGACATAACTATAAAATACTTAAAGTCTTAAATGGTCAAACCTTTTCAACTACATTACAGTGATCACAGACCCAATGTAGTGTAATAGAAGTAAAACCACCACATTGAACACCCATACGGATCAGAAAGGTTTCTAACTGTAGACAAATTTGATAATAAGAGCACACCAAAAGAATTTCCTACATAGTTCATTACATCTGTATATGCAGGTTTTCTGCTTCTGTGTCTGTAGAGGGCACATTTGTAAAAGACTGTAAGAATAATTGCTTCTTAAGTCTATGGTGGTCATTTTAGGTGAGTCATTAACTCTTTCATTAACTCTTTTATATATATCTGATGTTTTGGGATAGGGGAGCATAGCTTAATTTTAGTAGAAAAAGCATAAACTTTGGAATCGAGCAGATTGAAGTTTGAAGCCTGGAAATTTCAGGTTAACCGTGTACTAAGTGTGTAACTTAACTACATAACGGGGTCCATAAAGGAAATAAAAGGCAATTCATATGGGATTCTGAAGGAAATTTAATGAAGGGAGGTATGGGCAGTGTTAAGGGAAGCAACAAGGAGCAAGAAGGCTTTACTTCCTCTAGGGCTTAGGGCAAGGGGGGAAAACAGAATTAGAGTCTGATGAGAGGTGGGGCCTTCACAGAAGTGTTTGTTGCCCGGCAGGAGCTACAATCATCAGTGACCAAATGCAACAGTACTAAAGCAGGAAATAAATTCCCTAGTCTTCTTCTTCTCTGGCCTTCTTATCTCTTGCAAGGGCCACCCTTTGTCTAAACTCAACCAGAAACAAGCTAGGAAGGAAGTCCTAGGTGGGTCAGACAATAGTGGTCAGCCCCTGAGGCACTGAAAAGAGCAGAGAACAGATAATTGTTCAGGGTTAGAAGAATGCAAACAGAGAAAAGCAGCTTATTCTGAGTCTTTTATCCTCATTTCTAAACAGAATGCAACAAACCCTTGCCCACTAAAATTGTAAAGATTAAGGGAAATATACAGAAAGTGCATAACACATAGCAGATGCTCAATAAATAGTAGCTAGGTCTTATTTTTAACCGTAACTAATTGTAAAGGTAAGTGTATATTCTTCGTTAAAAGCCAACAACCACTCAACAAGGTTACCCCTCAAGAAGCTATTTTGTTTCTTTTTCACAGAAAGCTGTTTTGTTTTCTTCTTTGCAAGAGAGCACTAGCAGAGAGATGAAAGTACTGGAAAAATAAGTTCTCTAACGCTGTCAATCACATGCTTACTTCAGCTTTAATATGAGAGTCCTGAAAAAACAGTGGTTATACATTTCTGACCAGCACAATCCTGCCCAAAGTGCACATGAGTGGGCTGTGATCTAAACTCAAAGTTCTAAACATTTTGTACCTAACATTCCATCACTAACCTATGAAACATCTGAAATGAAACAATGATTCCAATAGAAAGCAAAAGCTTGCCTTTTTGAGGATATGTGTATGCCTTCAGCCTTTACATTCAAAATTATTAATAAGCATCAAAGGCACTGAGGTTGGGTAGACGGCTATTGCTCTTGTAGAGTGCCCATGTTGCACAGGTCTTCCGCAAGCATCCCCTGAAGTAGTTAGTCCCTGCTCTCCAGGCATTCTCCATCAAACCTCCACGTTTTACTGTCTCTAAGATCTATGTCTATCTGAGGTCTTGTTTGTTGATTTATTTGCTTATATATTGCTTATCTCCTCCAGAGTGGGAAGACAGTGGGAACCTAGGCAATCTTGTTCCTTTTTATGCCTAGTAGTACCTAGAACAGAACCTGATGGTAGATAATAAATAAGCTCATATATACACAGTGAAGCATGTGCATGAAAGCAGCTAAGGTGCAAATTAGATTACATGATGTACTCAAACCACTTTGAAACAGGTACTCAAATATCGTAGCAATTATGATTGTTGTTTTCATTGTTATTGCTACTATTAAGAATAATGACCAAATGGTACACCCGTGGTAAATATTATGGTGATGAGAGACATTATTATTTTCCAATGACTGAGTCTTTGTCGTGCGTGCCTGTACTTAGGGCAAGGCTGCCAGTCTTTGTAATCAGCCTGTGACTACTGCCAACTTTATGTTTACAGTGACACTGCCAGCCAGATTTTGTAGCTTGGGATGATCTCTCTCAAGTTGTAGTGGCAATAATGTCCCAGATCCCAGGAAAAATGCCACATGCCAAATTCTAAGTGCTAAACAAATAATAAAAGGGAAGCCTATGTACTTTTACTTTGGGGAAGCTGAAGTAGAGGTACTTTTCCCAATTCCTTCTACTAAGTACAACTAGAAACCCTGGGCTTTATATAGAGAACAAACATAAGACTAAAAGGTAGAAATAAGCAAGCTGACCAGATAGAGAACCTAGGGACTCAAGGAGCAATATGGTAGTGAGTTCCCTGGGTTTCCTTTTTGCTTCATATATTCCAGAGTTAGAGCTGAGGAAGGTGGAAACCCAGAAGTGTCAACAGGTGCACACACATAAGGCTCTAACAAAAGCTAATCCTCTCCAGCCAAAGGGCCAGGAAAGGGGCAGCCTAGAAAGACAGAAAACATTTAGCTCATAATTGCTCTCCTCCTGCCAAACACCACACATATGCACGCACACGCACACACAAATACACACACAAACTACAGCCCTAACCCCACGCACACCAGCCAAGGCCAAGTCAGGAATCTAGGCTTCCATCCTTGTCAGCCTATAATGAGGTTTCCCAACACCCCTTCTGGGCTAGTGTCAGAGAATGC
Organism: Pseudorca crassidens; assembly: GCF_039906515.1. Lineage (NCBI taxonomy): Eukaryota > Metazoa > Chordata > Mammalia > Artiodactyla > Delphinidae > Pseudorca > Pseudorca crassidens. The sequence continues at coordinate 62,706,738 of NC_090304.1, forward strand.
CTAGTAGGGATTCGGGACATTCATCTACTACACTGGGCAGTACTAAAGCCATCCCCATGAACAATAGCGTCAGTAGAGACTCCTTGGGAGGCTTGGACTTCTACTCGCACCTGGCAGTAACAAGGCATCCCTCCCTGTCAGTGGGGTGGTATCAGAGGATGCCTACTGGAGAGTCAAGACTTTCAGCATTGTCCAAGGTAATAAGATCACACCCTCCCACCTCCACCCACCATGATGTCAGTAGGGGCTATGTAGTGTGCAGTACCAGATGGGACTCCTATCCCTTTCAGCCAGGGAGGTATCAGTGAAAGTCTAGTGGGGAGCTGGAACCCTCACTTCCACTCAGCAATAATGGAGCCTTGCCTCTTTGGTGTCAACAGAGGCTGAGTGGGAAACCTGTACTTCTGCCCCCACTTGGCAATAATGAGGCAGCTCCTCCCCTTCTCCTGCCTCAAAAGTACAGGATTCAGTAGAAGATTACTCATCATACCAAGAACCAAGAAAATCTAAACCTGAAAGAAAAAAGACAATCAACAGATACAACACCAAGATGACAGAGATGTTAAAATAATCCTACAAAAATTTTAGTTAGCCATCATAAAAATGCTTCAATGAGCAGTTATAAACATATCTGAAATGGGAAAATAGAAAGTCTCAAGAAAGAAAAAGTCTCAACAACAACAACAAAAATATAGAAGATATAAAGAAGTTTCAAACTAAAGTTTTAGAACTGAAAAATACAATAATTGAAATAAAAATCTCAATGGATAGGTTCAGTAAGGGAACGGAAGGGACAGAGGAAAGAATCAGTGAGCTGGAAGATAAAACAATATATTGGGTTGGCCAAAAATTTCGTTTGGGTTTTTCCATACGATGTTTTGGAAACCCGAACGAATTTTTTTGCCAACCCAATACATTACAACAGAGAATAAATTAACTCAAAAAACTGACAAGAGACTCAGGGATCTGTGGGACTATAACAAAAGATCTAACATTTGAGAGTCAGAGTCCCAGAAGGAGAAGAGAAAGAGGGCAGACCTGAAAAAGCACTCAAAGAAATAATGGCTGAAAACTTCTTAAATTTGGCAAGTGTACACACACGCACACACACACACACACACACACCCGTCCAGAATCAAGATGCTGAGCAAAACCCAAACAGGATAAGCTCAAAGAAATCTACACCAAGACACATCATAGTCAGTATTATGAAAACTAAAGATAAAGAAAAACCTTGTGAAAGCAGCAACACAGAAATGGCATTCTACCTACAGAGGAAGATCTATCTGAATGACAGTGGATTTCTCATCAGAAATCCTTCCAGAAGCCATAAGGGAGCAACAGAACATTCTTCAAGTGTTGAAAAAGAAAAAGGACTATCAATCCAGAATACTATATCCAGCAAAAATTCTTCAAAAACTAAGAGAAAATCAAGACATTCTCAGATAAAGGAAAGCTAAGAGAATGTGTCTCCAGCAGATTTACACCCCCAATCAAAAAAATCTAAAGAAAATTCTTTAAACAGAAAGGAAATGATAAAAGAAAAAACACCTTGAATATCAAGAAAGAAAAGAAAAGAATGTGGTAAGGAAAAATGCAGCTAAATACAGTAGACTTTCCTTCTTCTTTTGAGTTTTCTAAATTATGTTTGATAATGGAAACAAACATTATAATGCATCTAATGTGGTTCTAAATGAATGTAGAAGAAATATTTAAGAAGGTTACATGTAAATAGAGAAGAGTAAAGGCATATAAATGGAGGTAAGGCTTTTCCACTTCACTTCAACTGGTAAGAGGATGGTGTCAAAGCAAACAGAAATAAGTAAATAATTTTTAAAAAGTTAAGAGCAGAAATCAATGCAATTCAAAAGTGAAAATCAATACATTGAAATCAATGAAACAAAGCCCTTTGTTTGAAAAGATCAATAAAATTGACAAACCTCTAGTAAGACTGACAAAGAAAAAAAGAAAGAAGGTATAAATTACTAATATCAGACCTCAAAAAGATAACAAATGAGTACTACAAGAAGTTCTACATGCATAAATTTGACAACTTAGGAAAAAATGGACCAATTCCTCAAAAAACACAAACTATCACAACCAACCCAATATGACATAATTTAAATAGATCTACAGCAATCAAGGGAATTAAATTTATAAACTTAAAAACTCCCCAATTTTTTCCCTACTAAGAAATTTCCAGATCCAAAACTAAAATTACAATTGCCAAAAAAGGCATACTTTGCTGTAAATCTAATAAAACATGCACAGCAACTGTATGCCAGAAACTTCAGAATGAGACCTTATTTGGAAATACGGTCTTTTCAGATATAATCATGTTATGATAAGGTTATACCAGATCAGGGTGAGGCCTAATCCAATGACCAGGATCTTTATAAGAAGAGAGAAATTTGGACATGAATTCTGAGGGGTCACTAATCAGTCTAGCACATACAACATGCATCTGTTCAGGCCTATTCCTTATGTAAACAAAATTCTGCAAGTATTATTACAAATTGAAATCATATTTGCACACATTGTTGTGCAATTTATTGTTTTCTCTAATATTACTGACATTAGCTCACGATGCTACATATAGGTTCATCCCATTTTTAAAAAACTGTTTCATAGTATGCTTTATACTAAAGAACATGACACCAGAACTGAGGCTGTTTATATTACCACAGGTATTTCCTACCTACCATTCATCACTCACTATTCTAGGTTAAGATAGAGACAAAAGCACTGTAGGCACTGAAGATAGAAACAGCATGATCTGGGCAAATAGTAGCACCTCAAATAAAAATACTTACGATGACTAGCAAAGAACCACCCCAAATAAACATTAATTAGATTGAGTTGATTTGAATAGTGATAAACTAATAGAAGTTTAATTAAATCCGTTTCATGTTGTGAAAAACAGCCTTAGACCTAGGACTCCAGATGTAACTATAAAATAATGAGACTGAATCAACTTTATAAGCTCACAAACATACTCACACACAATGTCACACCTTTATATAGTCATATACTGTGTGAACTGATGCCTGAAATCAGAGAGAAGTCAACAACTGACAATATAAAAACAAACACTAGTACTTAATAGTTTCGTGTGCACAATAATATAAAAAAGCCTCCGATTACTTAGCCTCCTAGGCACAGATTGTGCTGTTCACTAACATGCTCAAATTAGTTATGCAAATCCTGTGCCATATTATGCCTCTCCACCATATGGGACTAGTTACCACAGCAGTCAGCTTACGTGCATATTTTCCATAGCAACCTAGGAATCTTTACTCTACAGAGACCTAAGTGAGACAGAATTGAAAGCAATTCCACAAGCAACATGAAATATAAATGTTGGCAATATCCCCCGAATCTTTCTTTAAAACAACAAACTTAGCATTGACTTTTAAATGCCACAGCCTCTGGACAGTTCTCTTTTATATTATATCAGCAACTCTTTCCTGTTGGAAATATAAAACTCTTTGAAACATATATGATTTGGAGGCATAAAGGGGAGTTTTTCTCCGGGTTCATTCTAGAGAGTGGGTGAGCTGGCCTCCCTCTATAGTGTAGGAGAGTTACAACAAAGGGTTAAGAAGACTGAAAGGTGCTATCTGAATGCAAGCTGTAAACTGAAGTTCCATATAGTGATGCCATGCACTTGGCTTCTTCATTGGCTCACTGTGTTGTTACAACTCAGACTACAGACTTGTACCTCAGTGCTTGTACCAAACTAAGCTGGAATTTCTCCTTGTTGCGTTGGTCTTTTGAGAGCAGTTATCCAGCCAGTTATATTAATCGCATCTTTGATATTTAATAGGAAGGCTGTTTATCCTTAAAAGGTCTCCAGATCCACTGGCATATATGTATACAGAGGAAATATATTCATGAGAAACAGGATCCCAGATGCTTCATTCATTTACATTAGGTTTAATCCAGGTACAGAACTGAAGATACATACACACAAATTAAGCCTGAGCAGTGGTCCTGGTATTGGGTTAAATTTACTTGAGGATAACATTATCGATGGCTGTCATTATTTGAGCATTTATGTGCCAGGCACTATACTTGTTCTCTAGATCCATTATGATGAATCATCACAGCAATCCTGTGAGAAACAGCAGACTGTCTGCATTTCCTCGATGAGATAACTGAGGCACAGAGAAGGTACATACCCCTCCCCCAAATCTACCTGGCTAGAAAATAATAGGAGTAAGATCAAAAGCCAGGTTTGTCAACTCTAAGAACCAGCATAATTCCATTATTCTCCGGAATATATGGAAGAGAAGAAAAAGAAAAGAGTTAAGGCTCGGAAGAAAGAGCCCAGTGTGGGACCCAAAGCCATGCCCCAGTTTGGGAATGCCAGACAAGAATGCCAGGTGGAGTAAGAGATTCTGAGGCAATCCTAGGCTGCTCTCAGAATGAAGGTCTTTTGGGGATGTCATCCTCAGTTAAGCAGTGGCTCCGTCCATGGTTCTCCTGGATGCTTTAAACGTCATATCTTTAAACTTCTGGGACAGAAGATAACTTCTCTAACACTGATCACAAACCTAACAGAAAATGTTGCTATTACTCAGGTTTTCGGTATTTCAGTGTTATATGCCGTCACTCCCCTGCCAGCACACACACCTCCCATTGCAAAGGGACTGAACTTTTCTCATCCTAGCATTTGGAAACGCAGGGTGCTGCCTATTTCAGAGGCAGAAGCTGTAACAGAAAGGAGTAGAAAGCATATTTTACTTATTGCCGCATTATTTGCCTGCAGAGCTATCACCTTAGGGGAAATAGTCTACCCGATCCCTAACACAGTACTAGGAAAAGCAAAAGCAACCTACTGCTTAGTCTTTAGCAAAATAAGCCTATAGAATTTTACATTTGCTTCTCATATTACAAGACTCTCTCAAAGACAGTTTGTCGTGGACTGCTCAGCTAGGTGGAAGGGAAGGGCTCCCATTTGCTGTGGCATCTGTGTGGGTCAGAGAGTGTGCCCAGGAGTCTCTGAGCTGGCACCTCAGCATGCTGGGCACTGGATGGGCAGACTGGTGTGCTATCGAAGAATTCACTATTGGGACCTCAAATTCTGTGAACTGGTTATGGACTAGATGATAATCTAAGCATTTCCTGCTCTGCATCTCTAGATTACAGATACCCATAGCCACTCGAGTGATCAAGCCAAAACAAAAATCCGTGTCTATCCCATGCTTTGGCCTGTCAGTGGCTCTTCACGGTCTGTGCGGTCAGATCTAAGCTCCCTAACATGACGCTTCAGAACCTCCCCGACCCAGCCCTTCTTGCCTCTCCAGCCTCAATTGCTACCACTCTCTCCACTGTCTTCTTGCTCTGAAACACTGAATTACTTGCAATTCCCTCTGTATATTATGCTGCTTCTCATCTCTGAACATTGGCTCACGTTCGTCCCTCTGCTTAGAAGGACCTACCTCGCTACCTCACCCTCACCTGCCGAATTTGTCTGGCCAACTTCACTCATTGGTTAGGATCACCACTCCCTCCAGGTTAAGTGAGATACCCCTTCTCTGTGCTTCATAATATTCTTACACTGTTATGCATCACACTTACACTGCTGTATTATGATTAGAACAGTATGGTGTTATTTATTTTCTGTAAATAACAGAAAGGTGTTATTTCCTTAGGAAAGTCTCTTGCAGTAAAAGATCTGCTTTTAAAAAAGGGCATGCTTTGATAAACCTGTGTAGATGCCTGGCCTGATAGGGCTGCTTCCTGCGATTCAAGCAGAGAAGGGGGGATGCATGCAGAAGGAGAAAGGAGAGAAGGCGTTAGAAGAGGAAAATGACTATGAAGGGACTAGCATCAGAGGCAGAGGTGAAGAGGAAGCCAGCAAGATAGTAGGAAAATCCGTGATCTGAAATGTGTGACACATTCACCGTGACTAGGCAGTTACTATCCAGCAAAATTACTCAACTCCCAAATTGTTGGTGGCAAATAAAAGTGGTGTCTGGGGCAAACTGAGAATGAGGCTTTGCTTTATGTTTGCACTTACTGGGAGAGTAGATAACAGTATCTGTGTTGATACAGAAACACTGGAGCACTGGAGACAGGAAGACATAGAAAGTAAGTCACAGAAACTTGCAGAAAGTGTGGAGAGGTTTTGACTGTCCCAGGATGTAGAATTGTGATTCAGTCGAAGTTTGACAACATCTCCAGAGGGAAGAAGTTCTTAGCAATTGTTGCCTTACATAATTATAGGAAATATTTCTGCTTCCCTGACCAGCCTGGGAAATTCCCTCCTTGCTGCATTACCAAGACTATTCTAGCTCCTGGCACATTATAGATGTTCAATAAGTACTAGGTAAATCAATATTATTAATATTCTATAGGAGTTGGTGGTTTAAAGTAAATTTACAAGAATTGCATCTCGAAAAAATTTCCAGGACCCTAGAGATAGCTAGAGATAGTCTGTTCATTAAGAAGAATAGGAGTTATAAATTAAGAGCCTAAGCAAAACTAAATTAAGAAGGTCAATTTGCTGAAAAATTCATTTAAGGATTTTCAAAGCCACGTATAAATGAGTCTTAGATTATCTGCCCCAGTGCTCACATCTATTAGCCGGGAGAAATGTAAAGAATGAATTATGATGGGATGTCTCCCACATATGAGGAGATCAGATGCCGTTAAACAGCACACCATCCCATAGATGGGGATTCAAGCCAGCTCCCTCTCTCCCCTGGAGCTGAAAGTGCATTCACGGCATTTTTCACATATCAAGCCCCAATGTAGCAACTGTCCCAATAGGGGTGACACTGGTATTGTCTGTTACTCTTTCATTTTGCTGCAAGCAGCTTTCAATTTGTTCTACCAGGCTACACCTGTCTGGGGTAAACATGCTCTGGAAGGTCAAGTGTGACACCACGGGGATCGCCAGCTCACTTTGGAGTACTAATATAACACCTTTGGAAGGTGCTCTGCACACATTCTGGCACCTGGAGCAGAGGGAACTTGATTTGATAGTAGGCTGACTTCAATTCATTAAAGGTGTAAACAGAGGTTGCCTCCAGAGGAGAAGCAAATGCGGACACCTGGTACCATTTTATTGTTCCTAACTCCATTCATCTGAAAACAAAACCGGCCACTGAAAAACCTTGGAGCACAAATTGTTCAAAACCTTCATCTGCAATCAAACTGGACCAAGAATGTTGGTAATGGTGGCCAGAGCCACCTGTACCTTCCACACCCCACGGACATTTACAAACACTTTTTTCTCTTAAGCAGCCTAGGAATCTAATGAATTTTCTTCTGCCTTTCCCCATGGTCTCAGTTTTCTCATTTGCAAAGCAGTCAAGGTATTTTTTGATTCATAGAATGGTTGATAATAACTGCAGTAGCTGCCACCTTTGGGGCATTTTTTGGGTGTCAGAGGCTATACCATGTGGCTTCTACATAGTATCTCTAATTCACACAATTGCCTTGCAAGAAAGCTGTTCTTAGACTCACAGACATAGAAAAAAACTTACGGTTACCAAAGAAGAAGGGGCGGGAGAGGGATAAATTAGGAATTTGGGATTAACAGATATACACTACTATATATAAAACAGATGAACAACAAGGGCCTACTGTGTAGCACAGGGAACTATATTCAATATCTTGTAATAACCTATAATGGAAAAGAATCTGAAAAACATATATATATGTAACTGAGTCATTTTGCTGTACACCTGAAACATTGTAAATCAACTATACTTGAATTTTAAAAAATTCCTTAAAAAAAAAAAGAAGGAAGCTATTCTTATCCTCACTTTATCAAGAAGGAAACTGAGGTCAGTGAAGTGAAGTATCTTCAGTATCACACAGCTAGTAAACAGTGATGTTGGAACTGGAATAGAGCTCTAACTCATACTCTCAACCACTATGGTCAAATTTCCTTAGAAGTAAATGAAATAATATACATAAAAGCTTTTTGTAAACTGTAAATCAAAGCCAAAAATATAATGGAAAGAGAGTTCTTTTGCACTTCAATGGCTTATGAACAGCCATCACCGCCATTCTGTCATTGTATGGCCTTTGCCAAACCACCAAACCTTCCAGTGCTTCAGTTTCTGCATCTGTAAAACAGGGATGTTATTACCTATTTAATTACCTACTTCCTCTACGTTCTACTCACCTGCAGAACTGGTGCTAAGAGCACAATAGATAACGGATGTGAAAGTTATTTGTAAACTGTAAAGCACAAGCATGAGGTGCTGTTTTTTGAAGGAAAAAGGCATAAATTAGGGCACTCAGGTCAACGTGGGCTTTGAAAGAGCAGAAACACTCCCTCAGATTGGTGTTTAATCCACTGCTACTTTGTGGGAGAAACTATTTCATTGAGTAATTTGAGTATCCCAAAGCAAAGTGCTTTTCCCAGAGAACTGCCCTTTCACTATCAGTGCTGGTGACTGATCCAGCAAAGCAAAGGGGCCTCCTGAGGAGGGCGGAGAGCCAAGCTTCCCGCTCACCAAGGACTTAAGTCCTGAGAGAAGCAGCCTCCTTAGGCTTGGAGTGGAAACGCACATTCCACTTTTTTCATCCAGGAAGCCATCTAGATGTGCCCAGCATGAAAGCTAACCAAAGACACACATTCCTAAGCTTGCACCTCAGATTTGGAGGGCTGCTTTAGGGCGTAGATCTACAAAGATCCCCTGGATAACTAGCCAGTAAATTCTGAATCTCAGGTTGACAAAGATAATGTCTATGACAGCCAGCCTGCACCCATGCCCCAGCCACTTCTGATAATCTGTGGCTTATGTGTATAGGAGAGAATGAGCATCCTGTTCTAGTCTTAGGTTAATACCTATTATGCATTTTCTATGGTGATTTGCTAGTGTAAGTGTACCAATGCTTTTATCAATAGGTTAAGACCATTACTCTGGCAAAGAGGTATCTTCACCTTGAATGTCACAGAAAAATCATCTGCTACTCAGATGGTAGGGATTTGCCTTAAACAAGACAAGACTGAAAGAAGAAGGGGTGGGTGCTATTGCACGTAAATCTGTGGACAAATAATTAAGGGGGTGATAGGACAGGTCATCTGCTGAGAATATTTTTTCTCCTCCTTTAAAGGAATCATAACCATAAAAGTATGTATTAATATTAATATTACCACTAATAGAATGGTATTAGTGCTTCACTCAATCCTGAGCACATGCCAAGTAAATGCTTTATATATAAATAATTTTTTCTAATAATCTAAACTGATCCCTCACAACTCCTAATTTCTGAAATATTTCTTTATACTATTTCATGATACTTCTCTATCAGTCAGGAGAATGTCCTCAAGACACACTGCAGAATTCAAAACTTCCACATGAAGGACAGTGATTGACAGGCATTATGCCTTCAAGAAATTCTGTCTCTATTTATTATTCATGCAAGTAATACTCTGTTTCACCTATGCCTAGTACAGTGTCTGGCACCTACATCCTCACTGAAGGTTTATTGTTTTGAAATCAATGTGCCCTGCATAAAGCTAGAGGAAATTTTTATTTATTTATTTATTTTTTAAGAAATCAAAACCTTCAGTGAGTTATTTCCCTCTCTTTTCCATCACTTTTGCATTTATTTCCATTCTAACTCAGGTTTAACTCATGTTAACAAATTCATATTCATTTTTGTCACCAACATATCCAAGAAATATTTATTATACTATTGTATTATATAAATATACTTATGTTCAAGAAACTCAGGCAGATTTACCATGAAGCTAATGACGCTCCCTTACTTGCACGAGACCCTTCCAAAGCCCTGTATCTAATTTTTTTTTTTTTTTTTTTTTTTTTTTTGCGGTATGCGGGCCTCTCACTGTTGTGGCCTCTCCCGTTGTGGGGCACAGGCTCCAGATGCACAGGCTCAGCGGCCATGGCTCAAGGGCCCAGCCACTCCGCGGCATGTGGGATCTTCCTGGACCGGGGCACGAACCCGCGTCCCCTGCATTGGCAGGCGGACTCTCAACCACTGCGCCACCAGGGAAGCCCCCTGTATCTAATTTTGCAATTACAGTTTGCTTTCATTTTCTTAAAGTTCTCCCTGCCAAATTATAGAATGTTTGGGCCCACAAAAATCGAGCCCATCTCTATAAAAACTTTATTATATGTTTTAATCGTGTAAGGTACATGTTGTATAGGCATAGGACCTGAGAATTATAGAGGTAAATGACTTGTCCAGGTTCTCGTCTTGAGTGGCAAACTAATGAATCAAGCTGAGATCTTTTGCTTCTAAATCCAGGACTTTTTGATTAAGCTATGATGCCTCCTTCTCAGATCTGAACACTGCCATATTGTGTTCTGCAGGGTGTTCATTTTCATCATCACTGAAATTACCTATTTCTCTCAAAGGTCGTCAGAAATTAACACATTTGTTGAGAGCCCATTACTCACCAGGGATTCTACCAGGTGTTTTGCATGTGCATGCACACACGCACGCACGCACACACACACACACACACACACTCATGTACACATAAACGTACAATTTCTTTTTCTTGAGAAAAACAAGGCTTCAAAAGGGTGACTTGCTGGAAGTCTCATAATAGAAAGTGTGTGATATTTGCAACTACATCTACCTGACTCTGAAGCCTATGATTTTTCTATTATATAAGGCTGCTTCTCCTTTTTTGTGTCAAATCTAGACAAAGTAGTCACTTCACAGAAGTCATCTCTCAGACTTTCAGTGCATGTCAATAGTGTTTTTTCTTCATTGACACTGGGAAGCAAAAAGCCATCACCCAAGTCTCTTCAGATTCAAATGTCACAGGGGAGCAGCTGAGATATATAACGTCACTCAAACAGTCCATCTACTGAAAAAGTGACCTTTTCATACTTGTATCTCTAGTACTGTCATATTTCTTAGGGGAGATAATCCTATAAAAACCTCCCCCTGCAATCCAAGCCTGCTCTAATTCCCAGATCCACCACTCACATCCCAGATAAGACAAGCCATCTAAATTTCCATTGTCCTGACAAGGAGCAGACTTCAGTTTAATAGGAAACCTTGGATAATCAAGATGCAGTCTCGCCCGAGACATTAGAAATGATGACAGCACATGCCCAGACTGAGCCAAATGACTTTGCATCCCAGGAATTGAAAGCAGCAGCTGCAATTCCACACCTCAAGAGTAATCACATAGGGTGTGCCCCGCCGCCATGGGAGGAGCCCTGAACAGAGCTGTAGCACCACTGCTGTGCGGCACAGAGCCTCCCTCACCTCTGGACGCTGACACATCTGGGGACCCCTCTGGACCAGACTTGCACAGGCTTTCTTGGAGATTTATGCATCTGCTACAAGGGTGGCCTCTCAGGCCCCTCCCAAAAGGAATCATTCTCAGGAAAGCTAGAAGCAGGGTCGCCAGAGTAAAGAATCCCTCAGACTGGGTGTAGGACTACTGCTCATCGTGGAATTAAAAGCACAAGAGTCCACAGAAAATGACATATGTGGCTCAGAACAAAAATTAAATACAACAGCAATTAAAACTATTCTACCAAACACAGAAAATACCGCAGGACTCCCCTCTGCCCCTGACCTCTGCCCTTCCCCCAGGATTAAAATCTGACATGTTCAGAACCATTAGCAGGACTCAAGCTGATTCTAATACAAAAACAAGAAACAACATAATCTATTCCTTTTCGATAGTCTCCTCGTGATGGCCTTGGTTCACAATGATTCTCACCTTTCAACGGCTACTCTCCCTTTCTAGTTTCTTCCTCCTCCTGTCCATCTTCTACATTGCTGCTGGAGTATTTTTCTAAAGCGCACAGATAACCATGCCTCGCCCCTCTCAGAATCCTCCGGCTCTTTATTGCCTGACGGATACAGTACCGGACCCCTGGTCTCATGGACAATGCTCTTCACAATCTTCACCAAACTTACTTTCTAACCCTGATGCACCCTTTACTCCAGCCTCATGATACACCTAATGTCGCCAAGACACATCGTACTTTCTTATATCTCTGTCCAGTGGACCTTGGCTTCTGCTCCTAAAGAGACCTTTTCTATTTTAAGCATGGAGAATTGCTATTCATCCCTCAGACCCAACTCAAATATCTTTTTTATTTGAGAGACTGAGCCCCATTCTCCCATAATGAATCAATCTTTCTACTAGGATTCCACAGGATTTGCACATAAAACTATGGAAACACTCATTACAATGCATTGTAAGTGCTGCTCAAATGGGTATTTTCTCCAAGAGAGTGTGAACTTAGCAAGGGCTGAGTTCTTTGTTATTCTACTTTACATTACTCTGGGTACTCAGCATGGAGTAGCTAGACTACAAATGTAGGTAGAATATAAAAGAATGAACGAATGGGCAATGAACAGATAATAGAAAAATTGAATATAAGCAAAAGCAGAAAAAAGCATCAAATATGACACAAGGGGATATAATATATAAATTAGTGCCTTTAAATTTTTTTACCTAAGGATAACCATTTTTCCGAAGTCCTTTCATTCAAGTGCTATACCATGGTTCTTTTCTATAGTAGAAGAAATAATGAGCAACTATTTTTTTCTCCAGAGACAGGTAATCTTACTTACTACATGCTCACATGATCCATTAATATATAGAACTCTAACAATAGCCTGTATCGGGGGGGTCAGTAAATCTTTTCTGTAAAGTACAGACGGTAAATATTTTAGGCTTCGCAGGTGCTATGGTCCCTGTCATTGGCCCTTATAATGTGGAAGAACTGAATAGATAATACATAAATGAATGGACATGGAGTATTCTAATAAAACTTTATTTATGGACACTGAAATTTGAATGTTATACCATTTTTGTGTTTCACAAAATATTTTTTTCTTGATTCTTTTTCAGCTATTTAAAACCGTAAAAAATCATGTATGAAATGAGTTGTACAAAAACAGGTGGTGGGCAAAATTTGGCCCATGAGCTATATGATGAAATATCGTTTATAAAAATTTTTTTTAAAACTTTGACTCAAATGTTAGTCATTGTTTTATGGAGCTCTTTCCCAATATAAAAGATTCTTTGTCACTGAAAATAATAAACCCTTGAGCACTGCAAAGAGTCAGAAACATGAAATAAAAAGCAAGATGAATGATTTGTCACATTGACTGTAAAGACCTAAGCAGTTTATTGGTGGATTCACACTGCAGGATGGAAAATGGTGGTAACTTTTTTTTCCTTCTCAAATAAGAAAGGCCAAAAGCAACCTGCAGAATGTTACACCAGCAGATTGGTCACGATCAGCCTATGTTGATTGTATGACTCTGATGAAAACTTCAAAATGTCTCATAAAACACATTCATTGCCAAACATAACTGGGTGTTTTTGCTGAGATGTGTCACATTTTGGTATCACAATCAATATTTTATCAAAGCAGAATTCTGAGAGAAACAATCATTTTGGAGAATCATCTCCATTGCCTCCCAGAAGCTGTAATCCATAGGCAGCAACTGCCTCGCTGCAGTTCAAACCTGTGCAGGAGCCAGATCAAGTCTCTTCTTAGAATGTCCAAAACACTTTACATGGCAAAGTGCTTTCCAATTATTTATTAGTTAATTAAACTCACGAGCTCCACCTCCCACTCCCAGGGGTGTTGAGACAGCATTTTTCTTTTTTTGTTTTTTTTTGCGGTCGGGGGCCTCTCACTGTTGTGGCCTCTCCCATTGCGGAGCACAGGCTCCGGACGCGCAGGCTCAGCGGCCATGGCTCACGGGCCCAGCCGCTCCGTGGCATATGGGATCTTCCCGGACCGGGGCACGAACCCGCGTCCCCTGCATCGGCAGGTGGACTCTCAACCACTGCGCCACCAAGGAAGCCCAGAGACAGCGTTTTATAAATGGCGAAATCAAGACATTTATTATCTATAGAAAGCGATTGTTATGATTAGTAAATGATAATGGGAAGGAGGGGCAAGGTTCCTTTTTAAAGCAAATTAATGGGCAAGGAGTATAAATAATTAATTAGATAGAGATGGTGAAAGCATTTTAAATGCAAGGAAGCACCAGCTCAGTTACTAAAGTCTGTTTAGTTATTTTCCAAAAATTTACATTCCCCCCAAAAGTCTTTTATGAAACATTAGGGACCATTTTTATCCCCATTTCATTTTAGAAGATGAACCCTGTGGAGTTTAAAGAAACTGTCAAGCTGAAATGGCAGGGTCCCTCTGGCTTTCCAGGAACTCAATGTGGCTAAGATGTAAAGATGGTGGTGCTTCTAAACGTCATGACATTTTCTTGCAGAAAGAGAAGGACTGGCACTTGGAAACCTCGACATATGTCTGGACTTTTCAGAAACACAAAGAACACAGAAGAAATACTGTCACCACAATTTTCAAGGAAAAAAAATGTGTAAAAGGAACTGGTATTTGCTCCTTTATCAAAATTTCTCCACCTTGGTTGAGCCATACTACTTATAAACTAGCTTGTACACTGTTATGTAGTTATCTCAATTCCTTTGTGAGATAAGGAATCTTTTGAAGATAGATACCATGTTTTAAAAATACTTTTGATGCATCAGTTTCTTCATCTAAAAACAGCAGTATAAAAGCAGCTACTTTATTAGGTTGTGTGAAGGTTATTTAAGAATGCTGACATGTACACACTGCTATATTTTAAATGGATAACCCACAGGGACCTACTGTGTAGCACAGGGAACTGTGTTCAATATTTTGTAACAACCTAATTGGGAACATAATTTGAAAAAGAATAGATACATGTATATGTATAATTGAATCATTTTGTTGTACACCTGAAACTAACACAACATTGTTAATCAACTATACTCCAATATAAAATAAAAAGTGTAAAAATAAAATGCACATGAAACATATTTCTTAGTATAAAGCAAGTGTTCAATACATGTAAGCTCTAATTAAAAGTACTCAGTAAATATTTGTTGAGTAATGAATTGATGAAAGAAGGAATAAATGAATTAATGAGTGAATAGCATTGTAGCATCTGATTACTGTGTAGAGCTTGCAAGTTTTCACTGACTCTTAGGAATCCACTGAAGAAAGCCATCAAGTCCTTAAGATGAGCACTAGATATTACAGGAAGTTCATTTCCTGTTATATTCATACTTCTCCACTGCAGCCACCCCAGCCGGGACTGTTTGTTCCTTGAAAATGCCAGACATGCTTCTATGTCTAAGCCTTTTCGCTTGCTATTCTCTCTGCCTTTCTCCGGGTATTACAATGGCTTGGTCTCTCACCTCCTGAAGGTATTTACTTGAATGTCACCTTCTCACAGAGGCTTTCCTGAACCATCCTATTTAAAATTTACCCTCTCCCCCAACTACACACACGTCCTATTCCCTTACCCTGCTCTGTTTTCTCTACAGCATATATCATCACCAGACATAAAATATTGGGTTGGACCAAAATTTCGTTCGGATTTTCCGTAACAGCCTACCAAAGACCCGAACGAACTTTTTGGCCAGTCCCAATATATTCCTTACTTATTTTCATTTGGAATGTAAGCTCCATATGTCTGGCATTCCAGTCTGTTTTGTTCACTACTTTAGAAGAAAAGCCTTTAGAACAATGTCTGGTACATAGTAGGTGCTCAACGATATTTGATGAATGGATGAATGAACCACACAAACATAAATATAGCATAAAGAACAAAGGTAGGGCTTCCCTGCTGGCGCTGTGGTTGAGAATCCGCCTGCCGATGCAGGGGACACGGGTTCGTGCCCCGGTCCGGGAAGATCCCACATGCCGCGGAGCGGCTGGGCCCGTGAGCCATGGCCGCTGAGCCTGAGCGTCCGGAGCCTGTGCTCCGCAACGGGAGAGGCCACAACAGTGAGAGGCCCGCGTACCGCAAAGAAAAAAAAAATAATAAAAGGTAGCATGGCTCTGCTCATTCATTACAAAAATATTGATCGGCAGGAATTATGAAAGGCACCTGAGTGAGCTGTAAAGATAAGTAAGGCAATCTCTGTAAGGAGGATGGAATTAACAAGCTGGCATTGTGAGTTTCAACAGCACTACTTCCTTCTTGCCCAAAACTCAGCTCTTGCTCTGTGCCCCTCTCACCCATAGCAAATCTAAAATCCTCGCAATCCTAACAGCCAAACACCCTGTAGGCAGAACTGCAGCCTAGCAAGAGAAACACTGACTTCAAGCTGCCCTCTCATCATCTGTTCACATCTTCACAAATTCAGGCAGCTGATAAACATTTAATGAAAGCCTACAAGGTCCTTGCTCTTTGCTAGGTACTGCAGGCATTCAGAGGATTTAAGGAATAGTTGCTGACTTTCACAGAAGAGGAAACAATGTTAAAATTATGAAGAGATGACTAACAAAAAAAATCCTCAGTAACTGTAAAATGTTTGATTCCAAACAGCAAGTACTATGGGATTTGCAAGGAAGGGAAGAGAAATCGCCTCATCTGGGATGATTCCTGGGTAATAATTTAATGAGTGACGCGGGAGATGATGTATCCTCTTTCTTGAGAAGCTTCTTTCTATGACATTAGAAGAAAATGAATCCTTATCTACCACTACCAAGCAATAAGGCATCATGCTAGGTACCTTCACCTAAGTTTTTATATACCTTGTGACAACTCAGCAAACTCGGTCATATTATTCCCATTTTTATGGAAAAATTAAGGCTCAGAGAGGTTATACTACTTGCCAAAGGTGCCGCAGAGTTGCCCAATGCCAACAGCAATGTTCTGAGGACCACACACGACTGTGTATGGTCGTGTACCAAACTGTGTGTCTGAGACTTAAGTGTTGCAATGTTCAAAGCTAACAATTACTAGACGGCCACAGTGCACATGGCAGCTTACGAGAGCCAGCAGGTGCCCCCCCCCACAACCACACCTCCTGCATTACAGGGATGGAGGCTTTTGTTCTCCACCTGACACATTGTTTCTATCTAAACTGACCTTGACTGTGGGCTCCTGACATTTGGAACCTTCAGAACTGTAAGGAAAAATCAACGTGGGTGTAAGAAATACACCCTTTAAAGCCTGTAAATTAACGTACTTAATCACTTACTCAACTTGATGTAATCTCCTAAGACTGGAGAGACAGTCTCCAACAAGAAACAATCTTTGGTGGGGAGTTATGTGCTCAAGTTCTGGGTACAGTGCTGTATGGCCTCTGAACATCCACAAAGGGACAGTGTGATACAACACCCAGTTCACTCGACTTTAGGTGCAAGTATCAGGAGACCTGACTTTGAATCCCAGCTTGATATCCACACACTGAGAGTCTGTGACAGGATCCCCCTACTGTATTCACATTTGTACAATGAGGAAGAGAAGGCAGGCAGAATGTGCTGTTCCTTCTAATTCATAAGGCCTGAGCTGACAAACTAAACATACTCATGGGAGGCTTCTATAAACTATAAGGACCTTGCAACTTTTCTACCAAGCTCTTGACCTCATGGGACCCTTTTCAACTTAACTGTGTCTCCTGAAAGAGTCACCATGTCTGAGAAATGTGCTATTTAAAAAGCCACCCAAAAAACAAAAGCAATTAAATCCAGGAATGTAGTAAACTGTGATAAAGGTGTGTTCACTGACTCCTGCTGGTGTTTATATTGTTATTTCTCTTCTGCCTGTCAGACTCATTTCAGACTCCTATAATTACTGAGGGTAACCATCTCATCCAAAGGCATCCTTACAGTTTAATCTGAATTAGCAGATGATTTCAGCAACTTCTGTTCAGCATCCTTATTATTTCAAATCACATTATAAACCAGCAGGATGCAAAATTATACTGGTTCACATAGTGTTTCAATTACTGTCTTTTCCATAGACAGGCACCCTTCCTCACTCGTTCACCTTCTGCATCAGTTACAGAATGTTTTCTTTCCCTTCTTTTTCTCCCTCTAAAGGTGGCTTTGTTACCCTGCCTTGCCTGAGATCTTTTCCAACCCTTCTCTTATCTCTTAGCTTCTCCTTCCAACCAGGAAAATATCAATATGTAATGATTTGATATAGAGCACACCTCCTCAGTGTTTAGCTTTTGTGTTTTTGATTTTGGGGGCTTTTGTTTTACTTTTCGGTCCTCAGCACGCATCCTATTCTAACTTCTACTAACACGCTCCGATATTTGACTTCGGGAATTCATTCTGCGTCTACAGACTTGCTAAAGTGTAAGAGATGGAGTAGGGAGACTCTTGGAGGCAAAACGTTCAAACTTGTCCCCAGCACACGGCTTGCAGCTCAGCGCTGCCTTCCCCAAACAAATAACTGCAATTTTCTCTTGAAATTGTTCTTCGACTCTTCAGTTTGAGAAATACTATTTCTCCCAAGCTATGATGTCTTTACCTTTGACATTTATACTTTCACATTTATACTTGAGTTAGTTAGCCCAGACCTATTTAGGGCCTCAGGGAGGGGCCCAGAAACAGTGCTTTATTCAGCTGTATGCGACACGGTCGAGAAACAGATTACAAAGCCACACTGCTACTGTCATTGCCATGTCCTAAGTTGCCATGTCCTCTCATAAGGGCTACATTTGCAGCTACCTCCACCCTCAATTTCCTTTGATCCTTCTTCGACATAGCACTCAGAGTGATCTCTCCAAAAAGAAGCCTTATATTTCCAGTTTCCTGTTCAAAACCATTCAATATGTGGTAAACTCCAAGCCCGGATATTCAATAAAGAATGGAAATAGAAAGACTTTCTAAAAAGGTTTTTCTGGAGAATGGAGCCCACATTTCTGCAGAGCTGGAACTCCCAGCTCAGGGTCTCTTCCCTCCGCCGTCACTGAACTGCCACGGAGCACAAGGGGAGGGTGGCCTCACTGAGGCTGCAGGCTCTGGAGGGGTCCGAGCAGCCAAAGCCGTGGGAGTCCGAGGGACCGCGGGCCAGATAACTCATCCTGGGGTAAGCCAGCTGCCGTGTCATGAGGACACTCAAGCAGCCCTAAGGAGAGATCCATGTGGCAAGGAACTGAGGCCTCCTACCTACAGCCATGTGACTGAGTCATCTCAGAAGTCAAAAGATTTAATTTTATTTACTTTTGGTTATGGTGGGTCTTCGTTGCAGCACAGGGCTTCCCAACCCGGGGTCCAGCAACGGGAGGAGGAATTCTTAGAGAATCAGATTTTGAAGGCTACTGGGATTTGACTGCAGGACTTCGACAGAACTGGGGTAAACAGAAACTCCACTCTTGGAGGGCACACACAAAGTAGTGTGAGCATCGGAACCTAGCGTAAGGAGCAGTGACCACAGGGGAGATTGAACCAGACCTACCTGCTAGTGTTGGGGGGTCTCCTGCAGACGCATGGGGTGGCTGTGTCTTACCGTGAGGACAAGGACACTGGCAGCAGAAGTTCTGGGAAGTACTCCTTGGCGTGAGCCCTCCCAGACTCCGCCATTAGCCCCACCAAAGAGCCCAGGTAGGCTCCAGTGTTGGATCGCCACAGGCCAAACAACCAACACAGAGGGAACCCAGCCCCACCCATCAGCAGTCAATCGGATTAAAGTTATACTGAGCTCTGCCCACCAGAGCAACAGTCAGCTCTACCAACCACCAGGCCCTCCCATCAGGAAACTTGCATAAGCCTCTTATATAGCCTCATGCACCAAAGGGCAGACAGCAGAAGCAAGAAGAACTACAACCCTGCGGCCTGTGGAACAAAAACCATACTCACAGAAAGATAGATAAGATGAAAAGGCAGACAGCTATGTACCAGATGAAGAAACAAGATAAAACCCCAGAAAAACAAATAAATGAAGTAGAGATAGGCAACCTTCCAGAAAAAGAATTCAGAATAATGATAGTGAAGATGATCCAGGGGAAAAAGAATAGAGGCAAAGATCGAGAAGATGCAAGGAATGTTTAACAAAGACCTAGAGAATTAAAGAACAAACAAACAGAGATGAACAATGCAATAACTGAAATGAAAACTACACTAGAAGGAATCAATAGCAGAATAACTGAGGCAGAAGAACGGATAAGTGACCTGGAAGACATAATGGTGGAATTCACTGCTGTGGAACAGAATAAAGAAAAAAGAATGAAAACAAATGCAGCCTAAGAGACCTCTGGGACAACATTAAACACAACATTTGCATTATAGGGGTCCCAGAAGGAGAAGAGAGAGAGAAAGGACAAGAGAAAATATTTGAAGAGATTATAGCCAAAAATTTCCCTAACATAAGAAAGGAAATAGCCACCCAAGACCAGGAAGCGCAGAGAGTCCCATACAGGATAAACCCAAGGAGAAACATGCCAAGACACACAGTAATCAAACTGGCAAAAATTAAAGACACGGAAAAATTACTAAAAGCAGCAAAGGAAAAATGACAAATAACATAAAAGGGAACTCCCATAAGGTTAACAGCTGATTTCTCAGCAGAAACTCTACAAGCCAGAAGGGAGTGGCATGATATACTTAAAGTGATGAAAGGGAAGAACCTAAAAGCAAGATTACTCCACCTGGCAAGGATCTCATTCAGATTTGATGGAGAAATCAACAGCTTTACAGACAAGCAAAGCTAAGAGAATTCAACACCACTAAACCAGCTCTACAACAAACGCTAAAAGAACTTCCCTAAGTGGGAAACACAAGGGAAGAAAAGGACCTACAAAAACAAACACATAACAATTAAGAAAATGGTCATAGGAACGTACATATCGATAATTACCTTAAACGTGAATGGATTAAATGCTCCAACCAAAAGACACAGGCTTGCTGCATGGATACAAAAACAAGACCCATATATATGCTGTCTACAACAGACCCACTTCAGACCTAGGGACACATTCAGACAGAAAGTGAGGGGATGGAAAAAGATATTCCATGGCAATGGAAATCAAAAGAAAGCTGGAGTAGCTATACTCATATCAGATAAAATAGACTTTAAAATAAAGAATGTTACAAAAGACAAGGAAGGACACTACATAATGATCAAGGGATCAATCCAAGAAGAAGATATAATAATTATAAATATATATGCACCCAACATAGGAGCACCTCGATACATAAGGCAACTGCTAACAGCTATAAAAGAAGAAATCGACAGTAACACAATAATAGTGGGGGACTTTAACACCTCACTTACACCAATGGACAGATCATCCAAAATGAAAATAAATAAGGAAACACAAGCTTTATATGACACAATAGACCAGATAAAATTAATTGATACTTATAGGACATTCCACCCCAAAACAGCACATTACACTTTCTTCTCAAGCGCGCACAGAACATTCCCCAGGATAGATCACATCTTGGGTCACAAATCAAGCCTCAGTAAATTTAAGAAAATTGA
Source organism: Pseudorca crassidens (assembly GCF_039906515.1). NCBI lineage: Eukaryota > Metazoa > Chordata > Mammalia > Artiodactyla > Delphinidae > Pseudorca > Pseudorca crassidens. The sequence continues at coordinate 62,727,954 of NC_090304.1, forward strand.
AATCATATCAAGCACCTTTTCTGACCACAATGCTATAAATTAGAAATAAATTACATGGAAAAAAACACAAACACATGGAGGCTAAACAATACGTTACTAAATAACCAAGAGATCACTGAAGAAATCAAAGAGGAAATTAAAAAATACCTAGAGACAAATTACAATGAAAACACGACGATCCAAAACCTATGGGACGCAGCAAAAGCAATTTTAAGAGTGAAGCTTATAGCTATACAAGCCTACCTCGAGAAACAAGAAAAATCTCAAATAAACAATCTAATCTTACACCTAAAGGAACTAGAGAAAGAAGAACAAACAAAACCCAATGTTAGCAGAAGGAAAGAAATCATAAAGATCAGAGCAGAAATAAATGAAATAGAAACAAAGAAAACAATAGCAAAGATCAATAAAACTAAAAGCTGGTTCTTTGAGAAGATAAACAAAATTGATAAACCATTAGCCAGACTCATCAAGAAAAAGAGGGAGAGGACTCAAATCAATAAAATTAGAAATGAAAAAGGAGAAGTTAGAATGGACACCGCAGAAATACAAAGCATCCTAAGAGACTACTACAAACAACTCTATGCCAATAAAATGGACAACCTGGAAGAAATGGACTAATTCTTAGAACGGTATAGCCTTCCAAGATTGAACCAGGAAGAAATAGAAAATATGAACAGACCAATCACAAGCACTGAAATTGAAACTGTGATTAGAAATCTTCCAACAAACAAAAGTCCAGGACTAGATGGCTTCACAGGTGAATTCTATCAAACACTTAGAGAAGAGCTAACACCCATCCTTTTCAAACTCTGCCAAAAAATTTTGGAGGAAGGAAAACTCCCAAACTCATTCTATGAGGTCACCATCACCCTGATACCAAAACCAGACAAAGATACTACAAAAAAAGAAAATTAAAGACCAATATCACTGATGTATGTAGATGTAAAAATCCTCAACAAAATACTAGCAAACAGAATCCAACAACACATTAAAAGGATCATACACCAAGATCAAGTGGGATTTATCCCAGGGATGCAAGGATTCTTCAATATATGCAAATCAATCAATGTGATACACCATATTAACAAATTGAAGAATAAAAACCATATGATCATCTCAATAGATGCAGAAAAAGCTTTTGACAAAATTCAACACCCATTTATGATAAAAACTCCCCAGAAAGTGGGCATAGAGGGAACCTACCTCAACATAATAAAGGCCATATACGACAAACCCACAGCAAACATCATTCTCAATGGTGAAAAACTGAAAGCATTTCCTCTAAGATCAGGAACAAGACAAGGATGTCCACTCTCATCACTATTATTCAACATAGTTTTGGAAGTCCTAGCCACGGCAATCAGAGAAGAAAAAGAAAGAAAAGGAATACAAATTGGAAAAGAAGAAGTAAAACTGTCAGTGTTTGCAGATGACGTGATACTATACGTAGAGAATCCTAAAGATGCCACCAGAAAACTACTAGAGCTAATCAATGAATTCGGTAAAGGTGCCAGATACAAAATTAATGCACAGAAATCTCTTGCATTACTATATACTAATGATGAAAAATCTGAAAGAGAAATTAAGGAAACACTGCCATTTACCATTGCAACAAAAAGAATAAAACACCTAGAAATAAACCCACCTAGGGAGACAAAAGACTTATATGCAGAAAACTATAAGACACTGATGAAAGAAATTAAAGATGATACCAACAGATGGAGAGACATACCATGTTCTTGGATTGGAGGAATCAATATTGTGAAACTGACTATACTACCCAAAGCAATCTACAGATTCAATGCAATCCCTATCAAATTACCAATGGCATTTTTATGGAACTAGAACAAAAAATCTTAAAATTTGTATGGAGACACAAAAGACCCTGAATACCCAAAGTGATACTGAGGGAAAAAAACGGAGCTGGAGGAATCCGACTCCCTGACTTCAGACTATACTATAAAGCTACAGTAATCAAGACAATATGATACTGGCACAAAAACAGAAACATAGATCAATGGAACAGGATAGAAAGCCCAGAGATAAACCCACACACCTATGGTCAACTAATGTATGAAAAAGGAGGCAAGAATATACAATGGAGAAAGGACAGTCGCTTCAATAAGTGGTGCTAGGAAAACTGGAAAGGTATATATAAAGGTATGAAATTAGAACACTCCCTAACACCCTACACAAAAATAAACTCAAAATGGATTAAACACCTAAATGTAAGGCCAGACACCATCAAACTCTTAGAGGAAAACATAGGCAGAACACTCTATGACATAAATCACAGCAAGATCCTTTTTGACCCACCTCCTAGAGAAATGGAAATAAAAACAAAAATAAACAAATGGGACCTAATGAAACTTAAAAGCTTTTGCACAGCAAAGGAAACCATAAACAAGACGAAAAGACAACCCTCAGAATGGGAGAAAATATTTGCAAATGAAGCAACTGACAAAGGATTAATCACCAAAATTTATAAGCAGCTCATGCAGCTCAATATCAAAAAAACAAACAACCCAATCCAAAAATGGTCAGAAGACCTAAATAGACATTTCTCCAAAGAAGATATACAGATTGCCAACAAACACATGAAAGAATGCTCAACATCATTAATCATTAGAGAAATGCAAATCAAAACTACAATGAGATATCATCTCACACCAGTCAGAATGGCCATCATCAAAAAATCTAGAAACAATGAATGCTGGAGAGGGTGTGGAGAAAAGGGAACCCTCTTGCACTATTGGTGGGAATGTAAATTGATACAGCCACTATGGAGAACAGTATGGAGGTTCCTTAAAAAACTACAAATAGAACTACCGTACGACCCAGCAATCCCACTACTGGGCATATACCCTGAGAAAACCATAATTCAAAAAGAGTCATGTACCAAAATGTTCATTGTAGCTCTATTTACAATAGTCAGGACATGGAAGCAACCTAAGTGTCCATCAACACATGAATGGATAAAGAAGATGTGGCACATATATACAATGGAATATTACTCAGCCATAAAAAGGAATGAAATTGAGTTATTTGTAGTGAGGTGGATGGAACTAGAGTCTGTCATACAGAGTGAGGTAAGTCAGAAAGAGGAAAACAAATACCGTATGCTAACACATATATATGGAATTTAAGAAAAAAAAAGGTCATGAAGAACCTAGGGGCAAGATAGGAATAAAGACACAGACCTACTAGAGAATGGACTTGAGGATATGGGGAGGGGGAAGGGTAAGCTGTGACAAAGTTAGAGAGTGGCATGGACATATATACACTACCAAATGTAAAATAGATAGCTACTGGGAAGCAGCCGCATAGCACAGGGAGATCAGCTCGGTGCTTTGTGACCACCTAGAGGGGTGGGATAGGGAGGGTGGGAGGGAGGGAGACGCAAGAGGGAAGAGATATGGGGACATATGTATATGTATAACTGATTCACTTTGTTATAAAGCAGAAACTAGCACACCACTGTAAAGCAATTATAATCCAATAAAGATGTTAAAAAAAAAAAAAAAGACACATGCACCCCAATGTTCATTGCAGCACTATTTACAATAGCCAGGTCATGGAAGCAACCTAAATGTCCATCGACAGACAAATGGGTAAAGAATATATGGTATATATATACAATGGAATATTACTCAGCCATAAAAAGGAACAAAATTGGGTTATTTGTAGAGACCTGGATGGATGTGGAAACTGTCATACAGAGTGAAGTAAGTCAGAAAGAGAAAAACAAATATCGTATATTAACGCATATATGTGGAAGCTAGAAAAATCGTAAAGATGAACTGGTTTGCAGGGCAGAAAATGAGACACAGATGTAGGGAACAAACGTATGGACACCAAGCAGGGAAAGCAGCGGGGGTGGGGTGAGGGTGGGGGTGGGGGTGGGGAGGCGTGGTGGTGGGATGAATTGGGTGATTGGGATTGACATGTTTACACTGATGTGTGTAATATTGATGATTAATAAGAACCTGCTGTATAAAAAAATAAAATAAAATTCAAAAATTAAAGAAAAAAAGGTTTTTCTGTAGGACATGAGGAGACTGCATAGAAAAGTATTGATAAAACTCAATTTGTTGACTAATATAGTCCACATCCTTTAGAGAAAACATCTACTTAATCTTTTAATCGTCCCATAGTGTATTAATAAGCCCATTGATAGATGGGGAAAATGGGAATGATCATACAAATGATGAGTGATACATAAATTGACCAAAGTTCCACAGCTAGTAAGTGATGGGCTCAAGACTCAAACTAAATTTTCCTCATGTTAAAGTCTCTGCTCCTTCCACCACACCATGTTAGAAGGGGCATGACAGAGTGAGTAGGAAAAAGGATGAGCCAGATAGGAAGGTGGTTAAAATTATACAGAAAAGTGAATGAGAATTTACCTCAACTGAAAGCCAGCTAAGAAAAACTAATATTTTTTATGTATGTCAGATCCCTTTCAAATATGATTTCATAGAGGGATTTAAAATCCTGAGGGAATGTTCAGACTTGACTCATTAGGAAATAAAGAAATGATGTTAGATTATGAATTTAGGAAGGTGGTACTGACTGATCAAAATACAATTTTTCGAAGAGTAGTCTGGCTATAGATGCAACTCCTATCTCAGGTATTAGGAAGAGGAGCGTGCCAGGACAACAGCCCAAGATAAAGCTGTGGGAACAGGCGACGTTGACAGGAGGGCTGGAGAGATGACAATCCAGGCTGGAACTAAGTGCAAATGATCAAAAAAAAAAAAGGCCAAACCAGAAGAACAAACTTAGAGACTTTGACAGAACTTGAAAGTAAAGACTGAGAGCCAATTTCTTCTTTTGGTTGGTGGGTTCATAGGATTTTATTTTACTGTTATTCTTCAGAATCCAGATATAGGCCATGTGTATGTTCTCATATGCCTTAAATACTTCAGACTTTAAAACTGGGATAAAAAAAGACTGATAGACAAGTTTTGACATGGAGGTGGGGAAAGTTTGCCAAATTAAACATCCAGTTGCCATGCCAAGATGGAAAGCTGAAGGTGAGGGTAGGTCCAAGAGGACTGGACAGGCAGGGGCAGGAGAGGTGCCATTAGCTAAGACAGATGCGGTCGGGGCTCTCATTGGAGTTGCCAAGATTTTATATGTATATGCTCTGTGAGGTGCTCTGTAACCTGGGTGCTTAAAACTATCCCACCATTTTTTACATCGTTCATGGCAAACGATGGAAGAAGCTACTAAAGACAGGAAGATAAGTTAGAAGGCTTTTATCGAGTTTGAGGTGTTGAGACCGGGACTAGAATAGTTGATGAGACACCGGAAACAAAAAATAAACTGAAGGTTCTATTTTAAAGGGAGAAATAGCAGTAACGATGGAAACAAAGAGCACTTGTAGAAAAATCACATCAAAGATCTTCCTCTGATTTTCCTCTCCAGTTAACTCCTACGCTTATCTTCCTGTTATTGATCTTTTCATATTTAATCTGCCAATGAAGCCATAGGAGTTCTCCTATAATGAAAGCAGTGAGGAGGAATGAAGATGTGGGGGTGCCAAAGCTAAGATGCAATAAAGTCACCTCCATACCATTAGCGTGGTAGAAAATGAAAATGAAATTCTAGCTCAGTACATCATCTCAGAAACACAATTTCAGCTCCATTGGCCACTGTAAAAATGCAAAATAATCATTTATTGAACTGCTATATGTTGGTGTGCTGAAAGATGATTTAGAGCAGTGAAAGAAATGAACTTGGCAAATGGTGGAACAGTCCCCGTATACAGATGCTGCCAACAGAAAAGGGCAGTATCTATCCCCAATAATACATAGTGCGTTAAATATGTCAAATCAATGGTGAGTCTCTAGCAGAGTTTCTCTTCTACTGAGCTCTCCTCGAACTGTCTCCTACCACCATCAGGGGTGTGTCCTTCGGGAAATACAACCATATTTTTATATGAGCCTGAGTAAAATAAAATTAGACAAGGAAAATAAATAAATCACATATAATACTGTCATATATTTATTATTATTCTCAAATATTCGCTGCCCTCCCTGTGTGAGGAGTATACCTCCCTGCCCTGCTCACACTGGGCTTGGACGTGTGATTTGTTTTGATCAATAGAATGTGAACAGAAGTGACATAGAGCCCTTCTGACTCAAAGCTTTAAGACTCCTCAGGAAGTCTCATCTTTGCTATTTTTTCCCCTACCTTAAGACATTCATATTAGAACACAGGGGCTGTTCCTTCAGACTGGGTCACAGAATAATGACCCACAATGGACATATAACATAAATGAGAAGTATACTTTGCTGTTATAAACCTTTACAATTTGAGATAACCCTGTCTGTACTGATGGAAACAACCATGAATTGCAAAGCCACTTTTACATTATACGTAGATATGGAGAGTCAGCTTGGTGTAGTGGAAAGACCATGAGTTGAGCAACTAAACACCCTACGTTTCGATCCTGTTTTAGCTGCTTAAGTATAGTTTACCTTGGTCATTATTTAACCTCTCTGAACCCTAGTTTCCTCTCTAGTCCCAAAGTTAATAATGATCTTTCCTTTTGGAAGGGTTGTTGAGGATGAGGTATCACATGTAATATACGTAGTAAAAATAAGTCCCTCAATAATGCTAGTTAAATCAAAAGATGTGTAAGATGTTGTATGTTTTTATTACTTATGGCAAAAGCGATCACAGTTTCTTTACTAAAATTTGAGACATATGTTTACAAATAAACAGAATATAATATCCTAACTCAGGTCTATATTAAGAATCAGAATGTATGGTTCTTAAATTAGTAAGTGCAAAGAAAGAATTTGAGGCTAAGTCATCAACACTGCACAAAGGAAGCTAGCAGTGAAGTTGGGTAACTGCTAATCACACAGGAAATATCAGTGAAAGACATATGACATTATACATAATGTACAAATATCAAACATTAATTAGTACCATGTATTGAGTACTTTTTATGCAGCAGGTATTATACTCAGTAATATATATATATATGTTTTATATATATATATATGATAAAGAGAAACACAGGAATATATATATATATTGCATTTTATATGATGAGGTCACTCTCATCATTTTACAGATGAGGTCACTGGAGCTCAGAAAGGAAAAACCCAAGGTCAATGGCTAGGAATTGACAAACGCTGCATACAAACCCAGGTCTATGGCTCTGCAGAGCTCTTAACCACAGCCTCCCTTCATTAACAGCATCCTTTCCTGCCCTGCTCTGCGGAGGCAAGCAGGAATGAAGCTTAACCACTCTGTGAGATAGGTCATGTCTCCTTCATGGAGTGAAAACACAGAGGCTCTCTATGTTTTCAAGGCTGTAGCGCTCCCACCCTGCCTAGATGAAATTTTATTAGCAGGTCTCAGCAACTTTTTGCTTGGCAGGTGGAGTAACTCAAAGGAACAAGCAGAAGCCAATCTAAAAGGGAAAAGGTCTGGAGGTGAGGTGAGAAAGAGTGAAAAAGGGTGTTCAGTTAATTTATCTAAGCTTATCTTCCAGCTGAGAAGTGAACTCTTATCACCTTGTGAAATAAGGCAAAACAAAAGCCTTCCCACACAAGTCCCAGGTGACTCCAATATGCAAAGAACTCGCCTTTGCCTTTCATACCTGTAGCATTAAGCTGGGTCAGGAGAAGAAGCTGGTATGATTCAAATGCAGGGATGCTCTGCCTACAGACTGTATAACTATAAAAATGCGAGGAATAAAAACGCGAGGAATTTGGTAATAAGTAAACATATCAGTTAGCTTGTATCTAGATTCCTGGAGAAAACCAATCAAACTCTCTCTTAGAACACCTTTGCTTTTCAGTTTATAAGACAATATTTAGCCTGGCTTCACTTCAAAAATTACCTCTCTTAATGAAATATAAGAACATTTGCAATAAACAGCAATACAGTTATGAAGAAAACTTTCAGCACTTCCCAATCTCAAAAACATGAAAAATTTAAGAGCCTTGAGCTGTTGAAATTCATACCATTAATCAAAGGAAGCAGTTTCCCTCTTTCTCTCTTTCTTTCTCTCCCCCCCTCCCTTCCTCCTTCCCTCCCTCCCTCCACCCCCTCCCCTCACAACCCCGCTCCCCAATATTAAAAAAGGAAGTACTTCATAGTACACTTTAAAGAATTGAAAAGGGGCCACGGGGCAACATATCTGCGAAGAAAACTGTTCTTTTTTTGAGAATGCATTTCTAGGGGTTGCACAGATACAGAATTCTGATATTTCTGAATACCGAAGCAACACACATGTCCATATTTGCTTTCAACTCTTTGGAGACCGACAGAACAAGGAGACACAAAGGCAGTTTAGACTATTTAAAAAGGGCAAGCCAGGGATGAGACAAGTTTGGGGCATAGGTGTATTTCCGTTTTATTTCTACGCTATCTATTTCAAAGAGCGGCTGCTCCAAGGTCTTCACTGAAAGTAAGAAACAGACAGGAATGTATTATCTATGTTGAATCATTTTATTTATCTCGAAAATAAACTGAGATAATTATCATTTCTACTTTATATCTTTGCAAACTGGGTGAGGGGGTATATAACAATTTAAAATCTCGTCCAAGGTTACACAGCAAGTTAGTGAAAAATGTCATGAATTTAAACTAACTCCGAAGCCTATGTTCTCTTTGCTTTACAGAGAAGAATTAAAGAAATTTAAAAAAAGTAAAAATGACCCTTTCCTTGCTCCTGCATTGGGTCGCTGACAATTTACCGTTCTATGAACTCAACACTGCTGAACAAAGGTCTATATTCTTCATTTCTAGCTGTCTTTACCACCTCGTTTAATAATCCATCCCCCTCCAGTATCTAAATGGAAGACAAGTACCCATATGCAATCAAGTTTCCTCTAAGGGTGTTTTAAAATGCAGTTACATTGGATGCACTGCACCTAATGAAGCAGACATGGTGACTGCTTGCTCTCAGAGGGCTTGCAATTAAGTTCAGGAAACAGAGCATAAGCTCATTCAACAATTTAGGACCTCTTATAAGCCAGATACTGTTCAAAATTTCCAAAAACTGTTGAAAGTGTTTCGATTGAACAATATGTACCATAGACACAGAAGTAATGATAATATGTGTCATGTGTCTGCCATCGCTATCCTATCCCATGCATAAAGAGGAATTCTGGGTTTCTCTTCCTTCCTTCCCTCCCTCCCTCCCTCCCTCCCTCCCTCCTTCCCTCCTTCCTTCCTTCCTCCTCATCCCCTCCCTCCTTCCCTCTCTTTCTTTTCTTTCTTTCTTTGTTTGTTTCTTTCTTTCCTTCTTTCTTTTTTTTCTTTCTTCCTTCTTTCCTTCCTTCATCTCTCTTTTTTTCTTGTCTGTTTTAAGCTCACAGTTAGAAACTTTACTACAAACAAGAACTGCAGGGACAACTCAGAAGGAGAATTTAATTAAATGAGTTTGTTTGTATCAGAAACTTAAACCTCTGGTTAGCACCAGCCTAATACCAAATGCTGAGTTATTTGAGACACTTAAGCTCCGTAAGGTTGATTTAGATTCTGAAGCAGCAGATCTTTTTGTTCTTCTGGGTGGAAGTTCATTTTCCAGGTAATAAAAAGAAATGCTTCTGAAGCAGGACAAACAAAAGCCTGGTTCTTCTAGAAGTCTAGGAGTGGCCTTTCTGTTCTTCCAAATGGTTGTGAACTTAACTACAATGAAACAAGGACAACTCCAGGGACAAAGCAAGGCAGAGTACAGAGGATGGTGACCAATGATTGTAGCAAAATAAAGGAAATCAACAAATACAATGAAGCTAAACAATTTTTTATTCAACCAATGGATAATGCAACAATTCTTAGGCCTGAAAAGCAATATAAGTAAGTAATCACGCATCATGGAATCAGGGATCTACACTGTCTGATTTTACTTATGAATCACTGTACTTGACTGTATTATTTATTTATGTTATTTACAGACTTACGATTGAAATCCAAATACCCTGCTGAGAGCAAATTTCTTGAGCTTACGAAACTGCTGAAGTCCAGCACTCCAGAAAGCAATTTTCCCCACTTTGGATTATATCCATGGCATTTAACACAAGTGATTAAACTGCTGATAGCAGTTTTGCTCAGCAACTTCACCAGCTTTTACTGTCTGTATCCCAAAGCCTCATCTGTGCCAAGGCATATCATCTAAAGATGAAGCGCAAGAACTGTATGGTGAATGTAAGGCATATATTTTGCTTAATTGGAATATTGAAATGAGCTTTTTAATGAACAAAAGTCATACTTGTCAAATTGAGCTATAGTAAGGTTTTATCAGTTTGTTCTCATTGAACCCATACTCCCAGGGAAGGTGTTTGAAAGCCTTCTCTACTTAGATTCACTAAATAGAAAAAAAGAAAAGAGTGTGTGATTGATTTTCCACTATGTCGCAGACTGCCCCCTGCCCCTACCCCTTTCTTTCTCAGCAAGCTGAACTTACTGAGCTAATGAATTCATGCCAGTGGGCAGAGGCAGCCAATACCTGCTCAACGTCTGAGCCTCACTACAGCAGAATGTTTATTTACTGCTCATAGGATAACAAATGTGAACAAAATGCAATGGAAACCAGCATTCATCTCATCCTTACTACATGCCAGGCATTGCTCTAAGTCTTTTACACACATCCTGTAGGATAGGGACTTAGACCACACGGGGTTTGCACATTGACAGTGTCACCTCTCAGTATGTTATTTTGTTTCTCTGAGACCCACTTTTCTCATCTTCAAAAAGGGACTAGTTATTCTTACCATAGTGGGTTGTTAGGAAATCAAACTAAGATAACGGAAGGTTGATTCGGGTCCAGAAGCAGCACACGCTTGTGATCTCCTGAGTTAAAGTTCATCTTAGAGGCAAAAAAATAATTGCTTTTCGCACAGAACAAATTTCAGGTTCTCCCTGAAGTCGAGTGGCTTCTCTGGACTTCCAAATGGCTACGGACTTCTCAGAAACAAAGTGCACAGAGTTATGTACTCATTTGTCAAAGAGGGTAAAAAGGGAAAGGACAGACTTTTATTTCAGCACTTATCATGTGTTAATTTAGCATTTCACTGTTTATAAAATAGAACACACAGGTTGAAAGGCACACCTTTTTGCAGAAAATAATAAATACGCATCTCTGGAAAGAAACAGCATTAGATACTCCTAAGATCTATAATTTTAGGGAGGCCTTTACAGAGGGCAGTGGAAACATTTCTAACATAATTAAATAACTGTTTCAAATAGAAGTTTTTGCTTCAAAAATAATAGACCAGCAGATAATGTTTGATCATATGTGATAAAGAAAACAAATCATTCCCTTTAGTTTTTCCAAACTAAAAGTTTGAACTCCAAATCTATTCTGAGAACTCCACAAAGCCAAACAAAGAAAAAGGTTAACTACCCACCAGAGCCCACTTGCCAGCCCTCATCCCCTGAGACAGACCTTTTCCCATCTGAGTAAACTTCTGCCTTTTCTTCTATTCATTCACAGACAACCTTTAAGGTAAACGGCTCTGCTCTTTCCTATTCTTATTCCCAATGCTATAAAGTCCTTGAAATTTTCTTTGCCTGTTGGGACAAACCTCGTAAACCTCCACCACTTCCTCCTTTTCAGTCCTTACCACACATTTGGACCTGGCATGAGTACACTGTGGGAACAATGGAGGGTGACATAATGGAGAGAGCTACACTTTCAAGAAAGATAGCTACGGAGGGAAGAGAGGCCACGCAGAACGAATGAGCATGGAGCCCTGTCAATCATGAGGCACATGACAAACATTTTTTTGAGAAACAAATAGAGACTATAAACTCACAGCTGAGCTGCTCTAATACACACTGTATGAGTTTGGAGTGCAGGAAAACATGAAGACCAAGGATTATAGCCCCCCTTATTTTTTTTTTTCCAGAAGAAAACAAAGGGATTAAATATTAAAGAATTTTTCTAGCCCAGCATTTCCTAAACTATGTTCCACAGAATACTGGTGTCCTGATGGGTATTAATAGAAATGATTTGGGGAAAAAAGTTTGTTTTCAAATAATTTTAGAAAATGTTAATATTTTAAATAGCAGACCTTTGCATTGACTTTAATAATATGTAATGTACATCTGTAAGAGAGGAATAACAGTATGCAGAGTTTCCCAAACTTATTAGAGTTAGGATTGCTTTTTCATTTTAAAAACAAAAACTGAAGACACCCTTGTTCCATGGAACATTACTTAGAAAACATTGTCTCATATTCACTATGGGCTACTTATTCTATATTTAGAGCCAGGTTTCAACTCCCAGAGGGCATGGGTCTTTTATTTTGATAATTCCTCTATCCTTAGGGCCTAAAATAAAGATGACACTCAATAAATATCTATAGGGTTAGTGTTTAGAGCTCCAGCTCTGGAGGTAGACCGGCCACATTCTAATCTTTCTGAGTTGGCTTTTTGACAAGTATGAATTTAGGTTAATGTATTTAAACTTTCTAAGGCTCTAGTTTCTCATGGATAAAATGGGGACAAAAATAGAATTTTCTTCAGAGAAATGTACATAATTGGGGAGCAATGTATGTAATGTGTAGAAAGAGCTTATAGAACAGTAGCCCACATCTGGGAGTTCTACAATAAATGCTATCTCTATTGTTGTTGTTATTAATATGTAATGATTTGTCCTAGTACATACAGTTTTTCAGCACCAAAGCTTCTCTGGGAAACAATCATCCATTTCAAAGGCTATTACATTGAATACATTTTTAATGTTATCTAATCAGTGAATACAGATATAATGATAAGGTGATTATATAAGTCACAGCAAAGATTAATTTATGTTGATGTCTGGTTACCTCTTCTCCCATTTACACTGGAAAAATATAAAACTGAATAACAAGAACTCAAATGACCTTATACTTCTCTAGGCCCCCAAATCACCTCTGCTGCTAAAAAAGAATCAAGAGTTACAGTCTGGCTTCACAGTCTGAGAAAAATATAAAACTGAATAACAAAAACTCAAATGACCTTATACTTCTCTAGGCCCCCATATCACCTCTGCTGCTAAAAAAGAATCAAGAGTTACAGTCTGGCTTCACAGTCTGAGAAGAAGACAGAGGAGCAGGAATTCTGAACTCAGAAATCCAGCTCTTAGTTTTTCCTCCACTGACTTACCCTGAGGCAGTTACACAGAATATTTAAGCTCCGTTTTCTCATTATCTCTGTAAAATATGGATGAATTTTACAGGATTCCTGTAAGGGAATTGCTAATTAATAATTGTACTAGGAAGTCTGAAAATACGGGTCATATTAGCCATAGATTTACCAATTTTCATACTGTGCTTTTTTTGTTAGGAAATTGGCAGGGCTGGAGTGGGGTGAATCAATGTTATTTGAGTGCCGATGTGCCAGTCACTGTTTTCATTTAAATTCCACCACAACGATCTTAGACAGGGAAGAGGACCCAGTCTTTGTTTAATAAACTAGAAAACTAGGTTTCAGAAAGATTAAGACAGTTGTCCAAAAACATCCAGACCGTAAAATCAGGATTAAAACAACATCTGAGGGACTTCATAACACTTGTCTTTTCATTGTACTACTCTGACATTCCTTATCATTCTTTTTCATTCATTTCTTTAACACTTGCTCTATGCCAGGGGTTACCTTAACCTGAGGTTGTTAAAAAGTAAGATAGATACAAAGAAAATTAAAACCACAATGTGTTATCACCTCACACCTTTTAGAATAGCTATCAGCTAAAAGGCAGGAAATGAGAATTGTAGGCATGGACATGGAGAAAAGGGAACTCTTATGCACTGCCGGTGAGAATGTAAAGTGGTGTAGCCACTATGGAAACAGTATGGAAGTTCCTCAAAAAATGAAAAATAGAACTACCATGTGATTTAGCAATCCCAATTCTGGGTACAAATCCAAAGAAAATGAAATCACTATACAGAGGAGATATCTGCACCCCCATGTTCATTGCAGCATTATGTACAATAGCCAAGAAATGGAGACAACCTAAGTGTCCATTGATGGATGAATGGATAAAGAAGTTGGGTTGTATACACATACAGACACACACAGACACACACACACAGACACACACACACACACAGACACACACACACACAGACACACACACACACACACAGACACACACACACACACAGGAATACTATTCAGTCATGAAAAAGAAGGAAATCCTGTCATTTGCAACAACATGGATGGACCTCAAAGGCACTAAGTGAAATAAGTCAGAAAGAGAGACAACTACTGTATAGCATAGGGAACTCTGCTCAATGTTATGTGGCAGCCTGGATGGGAGGGGGTCTGGGTGAGAATAGATACAAGTATATGTATGGCTGAGTCGCTCTGCTGTGCACCTGAAACTATCACAACATTGTTTATCGGATGTACTCCAACATAAAATAAAAAGTTAACAAAAAAGAACTGCAGGGAGATTTCTTTGATTACATAAATCATAAAAAAAAGAGAAAGACAAATACTTGGACACTTGGATTGTTCACTGCCATATTATTTACAGTAGCCAAGATATGGAAACAATCGAAGTGTTCATTGACAGATAAATGGAATATTATTCAGTCATAAAAAAGAATGAAATCCTGCCACGTGTGATACCATGGATGGACCTTGAGGGCATTATATTAAGTGAAATAAGTCCGACAGAGAAAGACAAATACTGTATGATCTCACTTATATGTGGAATCTAAAAAAAACAAACTCATAGAAACAGTGAATGGATTGGTAGTTGCCAAGGCAGGGGGTGGTGGTGCGGGAAATGAGTGAAGGTTAAAGACTACAAACCTCTAGTTATAAGATGAATAAGTTCTGGGGATATAATATATAGTATGGTGACTATGGTTAACAATATTGTGTACTCGAAAGTTGTTAACAAAGTAGATCTATAAGTTCTCATCACAAGGAAAAATACTGTAAGTATGTCAGGTGATGGATGTTAATTAAACTTATCATGGTAATCGTTTTGCAATATATACATATATCAAATCACCTTATATTAGCACAGTGTTACATGTCAACTATATCTCAATAAAACTGGAAAAAAATAAGAAAGACAGCCTTTGCCTTCAAGGATCTTACTCCACCTCATCTTTTTGCAGTGCTTTTTGCAACGTTAGAAGTCCTTTGTACTATATCTTCTATTTATAACAACATCTAATACCATGCCAGAATACTGATTTTATTTTTGTTGTTAAAAATCTGTAATATTTTATTTGAAGTGTGCTCTATACAGAGCTCCTAAATTAACAACTTATACCTACTGTCCATAAAAAATAGTCCCTAGGAATTATATGCTTATTAATATATTTTCTACATACATGAATAAATTTCAATTATATTTTTATTAATAAAAAGTTTTAAATAGAAAGCACAGAAAAAATGGGTCTAAAACTTGCACCTACTCAAGTGGGCAGATCCCCAGAATTCCATCTTGCTTCCTTTTTGCAGGGTCGTGAAGTTCCTGAATTTATGTGGAAAACAATCCTAGTCAAGGGTTCAAAGAAAAAGAAAGCACTGAACGTCTGTGTCTGAAGATGTTGAAGAGAAGGTAAGGTGGTGGAAAAGGGAGCAAGTTGGATGACCTTAAATTAAACTAAGAATACCCTGCAACCCCTGCCCATTCCCCTAGATGGCTCCCACTGCCAAGCAGCTCCCTATCAGCAAAAACTGCCTTAAATCTCCTGCTTACTTTAGCTCATTTGTAATCAGTCAGACAGGCAGAAAGAAGTAAAAAAGTTCAATCCTTTTGTGATTTCATGAATCATTCCACAAATGTGCTGAGAGGAAGGAAGGTAGGACACTGTCCCATTGCTACAGGAATTGTCACCTCATTAAAGCATAGGGATATTCAGGGGAGCCCCAATATTATACAGAGAGGAATATCACCAAGTTAGTCGGTTGAATGATCCATCCTCCAACCCCCATGCAGCAGTGACATAACATTCTTACTGACACATGTAGAACAGTGGTTCACAAAGTATGGTTCTCAGACCAGCAGGAAAGGCAACATCACTTGAGGACTTAAAAGAAATGCAAACTCTCAGGCCTCACACCAGATCTACTGCATCAGAAACTGATTCAGCAGCTTGTGCCTTAACAAACCCTGCAGGTGATTCTGATGCATGCCAAAGTTAGAGACCATGCATCTGAGCACGTTTACACACATGAGCAAAGAGAAAGTTATTTAGTGTATTACCCTGAAAACTTTTTTTACGTTAATTAATTAATTTATTTTTGGCTGCATTGGGTCTTCGTTGCTGCGCTCGGGCTTTCTCTAGTTGCGGAGAGCGGGGGCTACTCTTCCTTGTGGTGCGCGGGCTTCTCACTGCAGTGGCTTCTCTTGTTGCGGAGCACGGGCTCTAGGCGCGCGGGCTTCAAGGAGTTGTGGCTCGCGGGCTCTCGAGCACAGGCTCAGCAGTTGTGGTGCACGGGCTTAGTTGCTGCACAGCATGTGGGATCTTCCCGGACCAGGGCTCAAACCCGTGTCCCCTGCATTGGCAGGCAGATTCTTAAGCACTACGCCACCAGGGAAGTCCCCTGAGAACTTTCTTAATTGGGAAGGAAAAGGAAGCAACACTATCTAATCTCCTATTGTGAATCGGACACCTGACATTTCATTCAATACCCATAACCTCACTAGGTACATGTTAGGAAATTTGACAAGGCATGAGAATCCACTGAAATTACTGTCGATAGTAAGCCTCCTTCAAAGTGCTCTCCATGGCTTATCTCTAGTTCCAAAGATGCGTGCTTCCGTCTGCCTAGGAACAGGGTCCTTCACTAATTACTTATACTGGACTTGAGCGTGGACCCTGTCTTTATTTTTTCCCAAGCCAAGAAATATTAAATGATTAAAAGAAAAAGGAGGATGCCACGTATCAAGCAGGTAAAAATGATTTAAGTATTGGTGAGGATGCCATTGAATACACATTGCTGTTGGGAGTGTCACTTGTTAAAACCATTTGTGAGGGCACCTGGGCAATATGGTTTAAAATTGAAGATGCACACATCCACCACTCAGGAATTTCACTTTTACGCATAAACCCTAGAAACTCTGGTATAATTGCACAAGGAGTTGTGCATAAAAGTGTTCACTGAAGAATTCTGCATAATAGCAAAAATTGGAAACAATCAGTAGGAGGATAAACTGTTCAGTCATTTATTGCAATACTGTGTAACAGTAAAAATGAGTGAAATAAAAATGACTACATAAGGATAAACACTACATGGTACCATTTATGTAAAGTTTTAAAACCAACAAAATATACATTGTTCATGGGTTTATATATATATATGCAGAAAAAATGAAAACATAAATAGGGATGATATGTAACTACATCAGGAGTACCTTCGGGTACGAAAGAAGGTGAAAGGGATGAAGGGATTCAGCTTTTGCCAAGCCTGTTTTTTTTTTCTTAGAAGTGGAGCTGGGAAGCGAATGAGAAATATTAACATCTGTTAGCCCTGCATCCTAAGTACGTGAACGGGTATTGTGTTGTTTTCCATGTTTCTTTGTATGTTTCTAATATTGCATAATTTAAAAAAGTTTAGTTGAAAATTCAAATGTTAAGTGAACATAATAATACTTTGAAAAGTTTACAACGTACTCTGAAAACACTAGGTATAAGTTTTCAACTTTTTTTGCCTGTTTTGTTCACTGAGGTATTCATTGTTTCTAGAATAGTATCTAGTAAATGGTAGGCATCCCATAAATATTTATTCATGAACAAATGGATTTTATTTTTGAATAGATTTTTTAAAAAATTTAAACATTGCTTTTTTAATCCTATCACACTACAAAACTCCATTTTTCTGCATTCCTTTTTAGGCTTATTCAATATGCATACTATTTTATAGTATAACCAAAATGCATATATCATTTTTATTTTTCACTTTACATTATATAACAAATACAATTCCCTATTCTAATTCTTCCTAAGAAAAATCCTCATTTGATGTATTATAATTTACTTAATCACGTCTCTAGAGGTTTCTATTTTTTTTACTATTATAAATAACATTCTAATAAATACTGCTGTATAGTTTTGTTCTTATAGCTTTCTTCTCTTGTTAAATTACTTCCTAAAGATAAATTTCCAGAAGTGGTATTCCTGGGTCAATGGGGCTTGAACATTTTTGTGGCTATCTTCAACTACTATATTCTGAAGTAGTTATACAAATTTATACTGTCATCAGCAGGGTACAAGTATAGCAAGTCATTCCTTCCTTTCCCTGTGCATCTTACTAGACTCCCAGTTTCAGCACCATGGGATTAGGAGGGACTATAAAGATCAGGAAATCCAACCTTCCAATAATCAGGACGACTTACACTTAACTGGGTTTCTACGATAAACATGGCACTATTGTAAATGCTTAACATGAATTATCCCTGCTTCTCATAATAACCCTGCTTGGTAGGTATCATTATCTCTACTTTATAGATGTTAAAATTGAGGTTCCTGGAGTTTAGTAACTTGTCCAGGATCACCAGCTAACGCATGACGTATAAGGATTCAAAGTCCACAATATTCCCATTATTTCACTATTTCTTCTTAACAAACAAGGTTTGAGGTATGAAGGCAGAACCCATACTTTGACTATTGGGGCTGGGTGGCTTCAAAGGATAAGTTCTAGATGTTCCTAACAGCCACAAGCAGAAAACGAACAGCTCAACTTTTGCTCTAAAACCCATTTTACTTCACATGGCTATACAACAAATGCCCCTGTCTGGAGCACTATAAAGGCATTGTACATATTTACAATGGCATATTACTCAGCCACTAAAAAGAATGAAATAATGCCATTTGCAGCAACATTGATGTACCTAGAGATTGTCATACTGAGTGAAGTCAGTCAGACCGAGAGAGAGAAATATCATATCACTTATATGTGGAATCTAAAAATAAATGATACAAATGAACTTATTTACAAAATAGAAACAAGACTCACAGACTTAGAGCAGGGGTCCCCAACTCCCAGGCCATGGACCGGTACTGGTCCTTGGCCTGTTAGGAACTGGTGCACAGCAGGAGGTGAGCAGCAAGTGTGCAAGCAAAGCTTCATCTGTATTTACAGCCGCTCCCCATTGCTCACATTACTGCCTGAGCTCTGCCTCCTGTCAGATCAGTGGCAGCATTAGATTCTTGTAAGAGCACAAACTCTACTGTTAACTGCACATGCGAGGGATCTAGGTTGCATGCTCCCTATGAGAATCTAATGTCTGATGATCTGAGATGGAGCTGAGGCAATGATGCTAGTGCTGGGGAGTGGCTGCAAATACAGATTATCATTAGCAGAAAGGTTTGACTGCACAGAGACCATAATAAATCAACTGCTTTCAGATTCATATCACAACCATATCAGGGTGGCAAGTGAAAACAAGCTCAGGGCTCCCACTGATTCTGCATTATGGTGAGTTGTGTAATTATTTCATTATATATTACAATGTAATAATAATAGAAATAAAGTGCACAGTAAATGTAATGTGCTTGAATCATCCCGAAACCATCCCCCCACCATGTTTGTGGAAAAACTGTCTTCCATGAAACTGGTCCCTGGTGCCAAAAAGGTTGGAGACGGCTGACTTAGAGAATAAAATTATGGTTACCAGTGGGGAAGGGTGGGGGGAAGTGTTAGGGAGTTTGGGATTGACATGTACACACTGCTATATTTAAAATGGATAAGCAACAAGGACCTACTGTATAGCACAGTGAACTCTGCTCAATATTATGTAACAACCTAAATAGGAAAATAATTTGAAAAAAGAATATATACATGTATATGTACAAGTGAATCACTTTGCTGTACAAGTGAATCACTTTGCTGTACAAGTACATGTATATGTACAAGTGAGTCACTTAGTTTCCTGAAACTATCACAACACTGTTAATCAACTATACGCCAATATAAAATAAAAAGTTTAAAATAAAAGGAAAAGAAAGGTCAGAGAAGTTTTCTGCAGCTCTACCTATCCACCAGATCAAATGCCATTCTTACAGAAAAGTTGTGAGTAGTAGGAAAAGAATGTAAATAAATGGTCCCTGAGATTTAGAATGGAAGAGTAATACTGAGTATCCCTGAAGCTTTGGGATCATCAAGGGGAAGGTGTGTTTGTGTGTATGTATGTATGCATGCATGTGTGTGTGTGTATAGACTCTGCCAATCTTGCTACGTTTCACTGCCATCAAATTCATTCCATGACTCAGTGCACATGCATGGGCACACGGGCAAAAATTGGCCAAGATACGTAAATAGCAGGGCTGTAAGGGATAGAAGTATGTATATTCCTACCAATTATGTGTGACTTGATGGTAAGAACAGGAATTTGGAATCAGATCAGTCTTAAGGTTCCCATTCCACCACTCACTCACTGTATGATCTCAGATAAGCTTACGTGATTCAGTTTTTTTACCTATGTATCTAATAGCACCAACATCATTGGGTTGATTACAACGAACATAGTCCCAACACGTACTAAGCAATAAATTACTAAATATGTTCTAAATTAAATACATTTTAGCCATCACCACTATTATCATCATCATTCATCTGTTTAATGGAGAGATATATATGTATAAATAATTTTGCAGGTTCTTGAGTGAGGAGAGAGGATACATAAAGATAATACATATAAAGTGATTGGCACAGCACCTAGCATAGCATAAAGTATATACAAAATGCGTACATCTGTTTGGGTTTATACTGGTGATCTCAGGTACACGGGAAGGAAGAAGCCCTCCGCATATTCCAGAATCTCTTTTCATCACTCCAAGGACTGCATATCCTCAGGTACCCGAATGCTCTCAGAATCTTTCTTCCTCTTCCTCACTTCCCTTCAATGTCCTCCCTGTTTTCTCCTCATCTTCCTCTGTTCTCTGCTACCCTATCCCTTTCTCTTTCTCTTCCCTCATTTTTCTCTTTTTCTGTCAGCCTCTAGTTAACTCCTTCCCTTATCTGCTATCCTGTCTCTAGGTCTCCATACAGAATAAACTAATTGGAAGTCAAAGGAAACCAAGTAAATCAGCTAACATATATCATCGTTTTAAATAAAGTCTCTTGCATGTTATGTGATGGACATTTAAAAAATAATGCATTTAAAAAGATACATACACTAGGTTAAATTATCTGTTATTTTGCAATTCATATGTTTAAAAGACGGTTTTGGTTATATCATTTAATGTATTACTTATGTGAACATTTTCCCTGTTACTTGAAGTGCAAAATGAATTGATCAACATGTAAATCATATACAAATCTTTAAATGTGCATATTAATGTTGTTTTGAAGAACAGTTGCATTTTAAGATAGAAAGAACTTCCACAGGAGCATAAATACCGATTTTATTATTTCAATCACAGACTGAATCAAACAACAATTACTATCATGATGCCTTTCAAAAATATACCCAGTAGTTAACCACAAAACATTCCCAGTTAACCTATGATCACATGACAACATTCCTAGTAGATGGTGATGGTTTAGTGAAAATAACAGGAGACTTCAGATTCAGATATCTGGATATGAAACATGGTTATCAAATTTAGTCTCTGTGTGAATCTGACATTTCTGATCTTCAAGTTTTCTTTTCTATAAAGTGAAAATAATTATATTAACTTCCTAGGATTGTTGAATGATTAAATGAATGAATGGCACGTATTATACGCCAGGTACAATTTTAGGTGGTGTGGTACAACAATAAACAAAACAGAAAGAAGTCCCTGCCTGCTTACATTCTAATGCAGAATAAATAAATAACTACATAATGAATACATAAAAATAATACATATCAATGAACAACTTATTACGATGAAATGAGGTAGTCACTTAAGACATCCAATGGACATCTCTCTGTCTTCATTTTACAGACTTATCAGCAGTAAACCAGCTAACCCATTGCTACATATGAAAACAGTTTCCTCTCTGGCTTCTATGATTCCCACTCTTTTGACTGTCATCATACCTCACTCTACACTTCTTCTCAGTCTTCGTTCCTGTCTCCTTTTCCTCCTCTTGACCTTTAAACATTGGAGTTCCTAGGCTCAATTCTGGGCTCTCTTCTCTTCCTCACCTGTATTTCTTCCTAGGTGATTTCATTTAGAATCTTATGGTTTTAAATATCATGTATAGCTGATGATTATGAAATATGTACCTCCAGCCCTGGCCTTCTTCTCCTCACCTACAGATGTGTGTGTTTACCTC
Organism: Pseudorca crassidens; assembly: GCF_039906515.1. NCBI lineage: Eukaryota > Metazoa > Chordata > Mammalia > Artiodactyla > Delphinidae > Pseudorca > Pseudorca crassidens. Next base: position 62,750,142 of record NC_090304.1, read on the forward strand.
TTTATTTGAAATGTTTACTTACATGTTTCACTTAACATGTCTTATATATCTCTCATACTTAAATCAAAAACAGAACTATTGGTTGTCAATGCTTTAAGCCTCTTTCTACCACAGTCTAACCCATCTCAGTAAATGACACCCAACTTTCAATCTGTTGCATATCCCTAAAAAGTGAGAAATCACCCTCTGATTTCTCCCTATTATTCATCCCTCATGACCAATACATCAAGCCCTTTCAAATCTACCTCTAAATATACCTTGAACGGTTTACTCCTTTCCATCTCTCCATTACCTCCTCTGTACTAAGCCATAATTATCTCTCATTTATACTAGTTAATAGTGTCCCCCCAAATTCATTCTCTCCACAGAAATTAGAGTAAACTTTTGGAGACTTAAGTCAGAGCATGTGTGGTAGCTAGTCTCCAAAGATTGCCCCCAATAAACTCTGTTTCTTGGTATTCAAACCCCTTGTAGTCACCTTCCACACTGAACCTGGACTGTCTGTGGCTTGCTTCAACTAATGTAATATGTCAGAAGTCACCTTATGCCAGTCTGTGCCTAAACCTTAAGAAATCTTGGCAGCTTCTGCTTTGGGGAGCTATGAGTCTCTAGGTAAGAATTCTGGCTCAGTCATCCCAACACCCCAGTCAAATTTCCAGATGAGTTCAGCCCTGGATACCATCTGAATACAGCTTCTTAAGACACCCCAAACAAGACCACAGAAGAATTTCCCAGCTGAGCCTAACTAACCCACAGAAAAATGAGAGATAATAATAAATTGTTGCTTTAAGCCACTAAGTTTTGGGATGTTTTATTACATAGCGATAAAAAAACCAAAATAGGAATTGGTATCTGGAAGTGGATCCTGCCATAACTAAAACCTAACATATAGCACTGGCTTTGGAACTGGGTGGCAAGCAGAAACTAGAAGGGCCTATAGCAGATGGTTAATGAAGTCTGGGAGGAAAGGGAAGACATTGTTATTGGAGACTGGAGAAAAAGCTGTTTGTGTTATATTAAAGTGGAAATTTTAACATCATCTCTTGTATCAACATGAAAAATAGAAAATATAAAAAATGAACTTATCTATTTGGCTAAAGAGATTTCCAGGAAGAGTACTGAAAGTGTCAACTGTTTTTTGTTTTTAACTTTGTATTAATGAGTACTATAACAACCAACCAAAGAAGGAAATGTTGAGTTTTCAAGTAGAATCTACAAGAGATATTACCAATCCAGGACTTTCTAGCTTGAAAAAAAAAAAAGTGTTCCTCAATCCTAGTTCACCAGCCACCAAGGATCTAGAGTAAAGAATGGCTTCAGATCAAAAAACAAATCCAGAGCACTGCCAATAAAACATGGACTTAGAAAAGAGATTAGATCAAAGGTATTATACCTCAGAAAAATTTGAGGCCATTCTGGGTAGATTCTCTCAGCTAGAAAAGACAGCTTCTAAGTCTCTTAAGGATGTTGTACCATAGCAACTCTGAGCCCAAAGTTGAAAGGAGCCTATCTCAGAGATTTATGGTTCTGTCTCATAAAGTACTTTTATACTCTGATACACAGGAAGACACAAAGTTTTTAAAAGAATTATATGAGCTTAGACTGAAAGGAACAGAGAATTCTTACAGGCAAAAAGAAGATAAGAAAGCTACTTAGCTGTAAACATAGGCCATTATTTAGGAAGAAAGATAACCCCCAAAACAGATCCAGGAGTCCAGATAACAGAGATAAGATAGATGTGGTACATATATACAATGGAATATTACTCAGCCATAAAAAGGAACAAAACTGGGTCATTTGTAGAGTCATGGATGGACCTAGAGACTGTCATGCAGAGTGAAGTAAGTCAGAAAGAGAAAAACAAATATCGTATATTAATGCATTTATGTGGAATCTAGAAAAATGGTACAGATGAACCAGTTTGCAAGGCAGAAATAGAGACACAGATATAGAGAACAAACATATGGACACCAAGGGGGGAAGGGGGGGTGGGATGAACTGGGAGATTGGGATTGACATATATACACTAAAATATGTATAAAATAGATAACTAATGAAAACCCACTGTATAGCACAGGGAACTCCACTTTGCTGTACAGTAGAAACTAACACAACATTGTAAAACAACTATACCCCAAGTAAAAAAAAAAAAAGAAAAAAGAAAAGACATAAATAAGAGAATCAGTGTTACTTTTTAGGAAACAATATATATTTAGTGCTAATAGAGCAAAATAGGTATGTATCTATGCATATATATATATATAATAGATGATATAATCAAGTTTTTAATCAAAATATATATAATACAATATCATTTATCTTAAGAAGACATGGGAATTCCCTGGTTATCCAGTGGTTAGGACTCCACATTTTCACGCCAAGGGCCCAGCTTCAATCCCTGGTCAGGGAACTAAGATCCCACAAGCCATGTCGTGCAGCCAAATTAAAAAAAAAAAAACAAAAACAGACGTAAAGTATCTGTTTGAGGCTTCCCAATAGTTCTTAAGAGCTAACTCTGGGGAACACATCAGGGAGTGGAATAAGGTGTACTTTTATTTTATATATGCCTATAACTTTAAATTTAAAAAAAGATTTAATAATTATAAATACGCATACTTTAATTGCAAAATATTGAGTCGATATGACAAATAGTTTAAGAACAGTGAGGGGTATGTTTATGGTTATATTTATTGTGGTAGACATGTAGACTGCATTCATTTGTCAAAAGTCATCAATTTATATAATTAAAATTGGTGAATGACATGTAAATCATACTTCCATAAGTGTAAAAAAATAAGTAAAAAATAAAGGCAATAAAAAAATTGGGGAAAAAAGTAAGAAAGACTGAAGAGAACTACAGTAAGTCCCCTACATACGAACGGGTTCCATTCAGAGAGCACATTCCTAAGTCCACTTTGTTCTTAAATCCAATAAAGTTAGCCTAGGTACCCAACTAACACAATAGGCTATACAGTACTGTACTGTAATGGGTTTATAATACTTTTCACACAAATAATACATAAAAAAACAAACAAGCACAAAAAATAAAGAAAATATTGTTAATCTTACAGTACAGTACCTTAAAAAGTACAGTAGTACAGTACAACAGCTGGCCTACAGGGGCTGGCATGGAGTGAACAGTCAAGAAGAGATACTGACTGGAGGAGGGAGAGGAGGGGGGAGATGGTAGAGCTGAAGGACCATCAGCAATTGGAGACGCAGGGCAAGCTGCAATTCCACTTACGCCTGACGCCTGCTGGATTCAATTCTATCTACCCTCTTTAAAAAATGATCCAGTGATGCCTGGGTAGTAGCTCTTTTTTCTCATCATAAATGACACGGTAGAAATGGATTGCATTCTGAATGGCTGCTGCAACCTTCGTGTACCATTGTACGTTCAGGTCCTGTGCCTCAAAAACTAACAGTGCCTCCTCAAATAAAGAAAATCCCCTTGCCATTTCCTGCATCATGAATCTCTTTGGTTCTTCAGTTACTTCTTCCTTTTTTCTCTCTTCGTCCTTTCTCTGGGCACATTCGCATCTTTGAAGTCCAAAACTTGAAGGTTTGTATGTAGGGGACTTACTGTACTCCCAAAGAGCACAACTGGTCTCTAATCAACATACAATTTCTGCTCCCAGAACAATGAATTGGTGACGTCCCTAACTTGATTTCAGAATTATTAAATGCTGTGTGACTCCCCAACTCCAGCTTTTTTAATGGGAGTGTCTATCATGGTACTCTTATCTGTTTCACCATTTTATGTTGGGTACGTGGGGAAAATACAACTTGTGTCCCTGGTTCATGGGTCTTCAGATTTTCTGGTGTCTTATCTGTACCTACACCTGACTTAGATGATGAGATCCTGGACTTTAAACCTGAGCCTGATGCTTTAATGGGATCCGAATGGAGGCTTTTGTGCTAGAGGAAAGGGTATTTTGCATGTGGGAGGAACATGGATCATTTGGAGCCAAAGGGCAGACTATAATGGTCAGCCTCTAAAAATCCTCTCCCAATGAACCACACCTTCTAGTATTCTCTTCCCCCAGTAATGCTGGTCCGGCCTTTAACTAATACAATGCAACAGAAGTAACACACACTGTGCCAGTTCCAGGACTAGGCCTTTAAGAAGGCATGACAAAACAGTCAACTAATATTTGACAAGGGAGCCAAGAATACTCAATGGAGAAAAGACAGTCTCTTCAATAAATGGTACTGGGACAACTAGATATTCACATGTAAAAGAATGAAAATTGACCTCTATCTTACCCCACCCCCCAAAATTAACTTGAAATGGATTAAAAACTTAAATGTGAGACCTGAAATCATGAAACCCCTCAAAGAAAACATAGGAAAAAAGCTCCCTGACATGGGTCTTGGAAATGTTTTTTTTGGAAATCACACCTAAAGCATAAGCAACAAAATAAAAACAAGTGAGACTATGACAAACTAAAAAACTCTTGCACAGCAAAAGAAACCATCAACAAAGTGAAAAGACAATCTACAGAATGGGAAAAAATATTTGTAAACCGTATATCTGATAAGGGGTTAATCTCCAAAATATATAAAGAACTCATAAAACTCAACAGCAAAAAAAACAAATAATTCAACTGAAAAATGGGCAGAGGGCCTGAATAGAAATTTTGCCAAAGAAGACACATGAATGGCAAACAGGTACATGAAAAGATGTTCACAACACTAGTCATTAGGAAAATGAAAATTAAAACCACAAGAAGATACCACCTCATACCTGTTAGAATGGCCATCTTCTAAAAGACAAGGGACAACAAATGCTCGTGAGGATGTGGAGAAAAGGGATTGTTGTACACCGCTGGTGGCATTGAAATTGGTACAGCCACTTTGCAAAACAGTATGGAGGATCCTCAAAAAAATTAAAGAGAGAAATACCATATGATTCAGCAATTCTACTTCTGGGAATATATACAAAGGAAATGAAAACACTAACTCAAAAAGATATCTGCACCTCCATGTTCATGGCAGTATTATTTTCAATAGCCAAGAGAGGAAAACCACCTAAGTGTCCGTCAGTGGATGAATGGATAAAGAAGTCACAGTATATAGAGTCAATGGAATATTACTCAGCCATAAAAATGGGGACACCCTACCATTTGCAACAACATGGATAGACCTTGAAGGGATTATGCTAAATGAAATAAGTCAGACAAAGACATATACTGTATGATCTCACTTATATGTGGAATCTAATAATAATTTTTAAAAACTCCAGCAAACTCATAGGGAAAAAGATAAGATTTGTGGTTACTAGAGGCAGGGGGCAGGGGAGGGGGAATAGGAGGCAGGTGGCCAAAAGGCACAAACTTCCAGTTATAAAATAGATAAGTACCATGGATATAATGTACAGCATGATGACTATAATTAACATTGTTGTATGATATATAGTAAAGTTTTTAAGAGAGCAGATCCTAACAGTTCTCATCACAAGGAGAATTTTTTTTTCTTCTTATTGTATCTTTATAAGATTATGGATGTTAACTAAACCAATTGTTGTAATCATTTCACTATACACGTAAATCAATCCACCATGCTGTATACCTTGAACTTTTACAGTGATGTATATCAATTATTTCTCAATAAAACTGGGCTAAAGAGATTTTTTAAAAAATAAGGAAGGATAACTTTCAATTTTGTGCATTTGGGAGCCCTAAGTCACCAAGTAAGATGTCCAGTTACCTAACTGGAGAGACCATCTGAAGAGATCACATGGAGAAAGGAGTGGAAAGGAGATTCTGAGAGGAACCTCATGGAGATGAGGCAAGGCCAAATTGTTCAGCGTTTGTTTTTTATTTGTTTGCTTTTTTGCCACAGAATTTGAAATTGTGGTTGCCTCAGGCTTGAACAATTTTCCCCTAACTCTTAACATGGCTGGTCCCTTCCTATTCTCTAGATCTTAGTTCAAATGTAACTTCTCAGACAGATCTTGCCTGACTATGCTTTCTTCAGTTATGATATATCACATTTTCCAGTGTGTTTCCTTTATGGCACTTACAACAATCTGAGATTGTTACAATTATTTGTCTATTTACTTTGATATTTTCTCTCTATCTCAGAAAGATTAAGCTTCAACAGAGCTATGACACTATCTTTTTCACTGCTGAATGCCCCACTCCTGCACCTAGAACAGTTTTTGGCCTGTAGTTGGCAGTATGTTGTTGAATGAATAAAGGAATGAAAGTAAAGAAACTGATACAATATAAAATGCTTTTATGGAATCCAACTGCCCCCAAAGAGACTTTTTTAATAAAATGATTCTACTTCTCGTTTGCTCAAGTTCTATCTTGCCTTCTGATTACAAATTTTTTGATGCTTAAAGTCATGTGTTTCTGACTAGTTGATGTACTTCCAACACACAGCATAGTGCTTGGCACACAGTAGGTATTTAATAAACGCTAGTTTATTTATTTAACAAATCCTTATACTAAGCAGTATTTCAAGTGGTTTAAAAATATTAGTTTATTTAATCTTCACAGCACCTCTAAGTAGTAATTACAATTTTAACACCATTTTAAAGATAAGAAAACTAAAGCACAAAGAGTTTAAATAACCACCCAGCTCACAAAACTAGTAAACAACAGAGCCAAGATTTGAACCTCAGATTCAAACACAAAAATTCTTACTCCAAAGTCCATGCTCTTAACCTTGTTCCAACCTTATTTTTTAATCAATGAATGCTTTTCTTTCTCTCTACTTATTTTTTTCCTCCTTGATAGAAAGCAATGTAAAAAAAAAAATAAAGGCAGATATGGTTTCAAATCCCAGCTGAGTCACTAGTATGACTAACTGTACAGATTTGTCCAGGATTGTCCCAGTTTTAACATTAAAAGTTCCACATCTCAGGAAACCCTCAGTCCTGGGCAAACCAGGATGGTTGGTTACCTTATCTACTAAATGCTAGTGTTAGGACTAGTACTATTTACTGGTCCTTCTTGAAGTTAGGTTTGTCTCTGTTATTGAGTTCTGGCATGAAAGGAGAAAGAATGCACCACTATTCTAGGCCTTGCTCTTAAAAATTTGCCATGTAACATCTTGCTATTTTCCCATCTCCCAGTTAAACAGTGAGAATTCTGAAGACTTAGAGGAGGAAGACCCTGGATCACTAAATGACTATTTGGAGCAGGTCTCTCCATCCATTTCACTTCAGCTGGCCCTACTGGCCTTGAATGTGAGCAAGAAATAAACTTTTATTAAGTACCCATAATTAATACCATACATAACAGTAAAAGAACAGTAAAAGAACAGTGTTGCCTCTAAGATCAGGAACAAGTCAAGGAGGTCTGCTCTCACCACTTCTATTCAACAGTGCACTGAAAATCTAGCCAGGCCAATTAGGCAAGAAAATGAAATAAAAGGCACTCAGACTGGAAAAGAAGAAGTAAACCTATCTCTATTTGCAGATAACATATTTTATATGGAAAATCTTAAGGGATTAACACAAAAAATTAATAGAATTAATAAACAAGTTCGTCAAGTTTGCAGGATACAAGCTCAATATACATAAAAGCAATTATTTATTATATACTAACAATAAATAATCCAAAAATGAAATTTTAAAATATTCCATTTACAATCGCATCAAAAATAATAAAATAGTTACTAATAAATGTAGTCAAATAAGTGAGAACTTGTACACTGAAACTACAAAACAGCACTGAAAGAAATTAAAGACCTAAATAAATGGAAAGATATTCATGTTTATGGATTGAAACTCTTAATACTATTTGGATGATAATACTCCCCCAAATGATATATACATTCAATACAATCCCTTTCAAAATTCCAGTTGCCTTTTTTTTCCCCTTTATTTAAAAAATTGACAAGCTGATCCTAAAATTCATATGGTCATGCAAGGGACCCAGGAAGGTCAATAGGTTAAACAAGCAGACCACAGTTATAGCTCTCACATTTCATGATTTCAAAACTTACCACAAAGCTACATTAATCAATACAGTGTGGTATTGGCATAAGGAGAGACACAGAAATAAATAGAATAGAATTGAAAGTTCATAAATAAACTCTTTTATTTATGGTCAATTGATTTTCAATAAGTTTTCCAAGACAATTTAATAGGGAAAGAAAGATTTTCAACAAATGGTGCTGGGACAACTGGATATGCAGATACAAAGAATAAAGTTGGATATCTACCTCACACCATTCACAAAAATCAACTCAAAATAGACCAAATGTATGATCTGTAACTACACAACTCTTAGGAAAAAACCACAGGAGTAAATCTTCATGACCTTGGACTAGGAAACAGTTTTGTAAATATAACGCCAAAATTCAAGCAACAACAACAAAAAAGGTAAATTGTATATCATCACATTTAAAACCTTTTGTTATTTAAAGGATACCACCAAAAATGTAAACAGAAAACTCACAAAATGGGACAAAATATTTGCAAATCAAAAATTTGATAAGGGATTTGTATCCAGAATGTGCATCTATTAAATAACATATGTAAAACTTAGATATTTTGTTTTTAAAAAAGAATGATAGTGCTTTTATATAACTATCACAGACCAATAACACATAGGACAAACCAAATATCTAAATATTTAAACCTATCTAAAAATCCTTTACTTGACATTACTAACTTCTCTAGAAGGAAAACAAAGTACTTCAAACGCTTAGTGACACATGATGAGGGATCTATACCCTATAGACTTACTGGTCTCGGCCGAAAACACTGAATTTGCATGGCCCTGATTGCCTTTTATTGAGTGAAAATATCTGATTGCTGATTATCTTTTGAGATCTCAGGGAAAAGAAATTAATGAGGAAGAAGAAGAGTCAGAGTAACTAGTTCATGAAATATAAAGCTAAAAAAAATGTCTCAGAGAAAAGGTTTTCACTGAAAAGACAGTAGTTGAATCCATAAATTATTGTTTTCTCTTGTTTTCTGCAAAGGAAACAAAATGGTCCTCTTAAGAGAAAAGCTTTATCTTCCAGACTTTGGGTGAAGTGTCAATCTCTCAAAAATTGGACACTTCTAGTTCTGACCAATTGATTTCAGCTGTTTACCAACTAGCTTCTCATATCCAGAAATTTCTGATTTTTATGCAGTGCTACATGGTGTTTCCCAATAACAATGGGATTGTTTTAAGAATATTTATTTGGAACATTAAATGTCAATTTTCAAGTAAAAAGCTATTAAATTCTTCTAATTAAAAAAATAAATAGTGGTGAGAGTGGGCACCCTTGTCTTGTTTCTGATCTTAGAGGAAATGCTTTTGGTTTTTCACCATTGAGAATAACGTTTGCTGTGGGTTTGTCATATATGACCTTTATTATGTTGAGGTAGGTTCCCTCTATGCCCACTTTCTGGAGAGTTATTATCATAAATGGGTGCTGAATTTTGTCAAAAGCTTTTTCTGCATCTATTGAGATGATCATATGGTTTTTCTCCTTCAATTTGTTAATATGGTGTATCACACTGATTGATTTGCATATATTGAAGAATCCTTGCATCCCTGGGATAAATCCCACTTGATCATGGTGTATGATCCTTTTAATGTCTTGCTGGATTCTGTTTGCTAGTATTTTGTTGAGGATTTTTGCATATATATTCATTAGTGATATTGGTCTGTAATTTTCTTTTTTTGTAGTATCTTTTTCCGGTTTTGGTATCAGGGTGATGATGGCCTCATAGAATGGGTTTGGGAGTATTCCTCTCTGTGCTATATTTTGGAAGAGTTTGAAAAGGATGGGTGTCAGCTCTTCTCTAAGTGTTTGATAGAATTCACCTGTGAAGCCATCTGGTCCTGGACTTTTGTTTGTTGGAAGATTTTTAATCACAGTTTCAATTTCATTACTTGTGATTGGGGTCTGTTCATATTTATTTCTTCCTGGTTCAGTCTTGGAAAGTTGTACCTTTCTAAGAATTTGTCCATTTCTTCTGGGTTGTCCATTTTATTGGCATAGAGTTGCTTGTAGTAGTCTCTTATGATCCTCTGTATTTCTGCGGTCTCTGTTGTAACTTCTCCTTTTTCATTTCTAATTTTATGGATTTGAGTCCTCTCCACTTTTTTCTAGATGAGTCTGGTTAAAGGTTTATCAATTTTGTTTATCTTCTCAAAGAATGAGCTTTTAGTTGTACTGATCTTTGCTATTGTTTTTTTCATTTCTATTTCATTCATTTCTGCTCTGGTATTTATGATTTCTTTCCTTCTACTAACGTTGGGTTTTGTTTGTTCTTCTTTCTCTAGTTGCTTTAGGTGTAAGGTTAGATTGTTTATTTGAGATTTTTCTTGTTTCTTGAGGTAGGATTGTATTGCTATAAACTTCCCTCTTAGAACTGCTTTTGCTGCATCTCATAGGTTTGGGTCATCATGTTTTCATTGTCATTTGTTTCTAGGTGTTTTTTGATTTCCTCTTTGATTTCTTCAGTGATCTCTTTTGGAAGTCCTAGCCACAGCAATCAGAGAAGAAAAAAAATAAAAGGAATCCAAATTGACAAAGAAGTAAAATTTTCACTGTTTGCAGATGACATGATACTATACATAGAAAATCCTGAAGATGCCACCAGAAAACTACTAGAGCTAATCAATGAATTTAGTAAAGTCTCAGGATACAAAATTAATGCACAGAAATATTTTGAATTCTTATACACTAACAATGAAAGATCAGAAAGAGAAATTAAGGAAACACTCCCATTTACCATTGCAATAAAAAGAATAAAATACCTAGGAATAAACCTACCTAAGGAGGCAAAAGACCTGTACACAGAAAACTATAAGATAGTGATGAAAGAAATCAAAGATGACACAAACAGATGAAGAGACATACCATGTTCTTGGATTAGAAGAATCAATATTGTGAAAATGACTGCACTACCCAAAGCAATCTACACTTCAGTGCAATCCCTACCAAATTACCAATGGCAGTTTTCACAGAACTAGAACAAAAATATTTACAATTTGTATGGAAACACAAAAGACCTCAAATAGCAAAAGCGATCTTGAGAAAAAAAAAAAAAAAATGGAGCTGGAGGAATTAGGCTCCCTGACTTCAGACTATAATACAGGGCTACAGTAATCAAGACAGTATGGTACTGGCACAAAAATAGAAATACAGATCAATGGAACAGGATAGAAATCCCAGAGATAAACCCATGCACCTATGGTCACCTAATCTATGACAAAGGAGGCGAGAATATACAATGGAGCAAAGACATCCTCTTCAATAAGTGTTGCTGGGAAAACTGGACAGCTACTTGTAAAAGAGTGAAATCAGAACACTCTCTAACACCATACACAAAAATAAACTCAAAATAGATTAAAGATGTAAATGTAAGGCCTCTTAGAGGAAAACATAGGCAGAACACTCTTTGACATAAATCACAGCAAGATCTTTTTTGACCCAACTCCTAGAGTAATGAGGATAAAAACAAAAATAAACAAGTGGTACCTAATTAAGCTTAAAAGCTCTTGAACAGCAAAGGAAACCATAAACAAGACGAAAAGACAACCCTCAGAATGGGAGAAAATATTTGCAAACGAAACAACGGACAAAGGATTAATCTCTAAAATATACAAACAGCTCATGCAGTTCAATATCAAAAAACAAAAACAACCCAACCAAAAAATGGGCAGAAGATCTAAATAGACATTTCTCCAATGAAGACATAGAAATGGCCAACAAACACATGAAAAGATGCTCAACATCCCTAATTAGAAGAGAAATGCAAATTAAAACTACAATGAGGTATCACCTCACACTGGTCAGAATGGCCATCATCAAAAAATCTACGAATAATAAATGCTGGAGAGGGTGTGGAGAAAAGGGAACCCTTTGGCACTGTTGGTGGGAATGTAATTGATACAGCCATGATGAAGATCAGTAAGGAGGTTTCTTAAAAACTAAAAATAGAACTACCATGTGACCCAGCAACCCCACTACTAGGCATATACCCAGAGAAAACCATAATTCAAAAAGTCACTTTTTTGTGTTCATTGCAGCACTATTTACAATAGCCAGGACATGGAAATGTCCATCAACAGAGGAATGGATAAAGAAGATGTGTTACATATATACAATGGAATGTTACTCAGCCATAAAAAGGAACAAAATTGGGTCATTTGTAGAGACATGGATGGACCTAGAGATTGTCATACAGAGTGATATCATATATTAATGCATATATGTGGAATTTGACAAAATTGGCATAGATGATCTTATTTACAAGGGAGAAATAGAGACACAGACATAGAGAAAAAAATAAATATAAAATAAAGAAAAATTCAACAAAGAACACCCCAGTGTACCTATCCCCTATGATATTAAAATATTAACATTTTGATATTGTTTCATCAAGCTATCTTTTTAAATACACTATAATAGTTGGCTTCACCTCTCCAGAAACAATGTCTATCATGAATATGATGTGTATCCAATTTGAGTCTCTGAATTGTTAATAAATTGGTTAACAGATACACACTACTATACATAAAATAAACAACGAGGACCTACTGTATAGCATGGGGAACTATATTCAATATCTTATAATAACCTATAATGGAAAAGACACTTAAAAATATATATATAATGGAATCACTTTGCTGTACATCTGAAACTAATATAACATTGCCAATCAACTATACTTCAATAATTTTTTTAATTTGTATATTTTGAAAGATGTAGATCTGGTTCTTTTAATTGTGTTATAGTACTCCATCATACACAAATAATATGATTTTATATATTCCCCTGTTGATGGACCTAAAAGTTGTTTTCAACTTTTCATTATTATAAATAATGTGTTGTATATGTATTTTTGTGCAGATATGTGAGAGTTTTCCCCCAGGTATATACCTAGATATAAAATTGCTGGGTCATCAATTCCTTAAGTCTTAACTTGCATATTTCACTGCATATTTTAATAAAACCTAAAATTATTTAGTATCTCTCTCCTTTCTTGAAAAACTCAAGGATCACAACCTTTTAACTAGCTCCTGAACTTTCACTATCTTCCAACTTCCTTTTTTTTGTCTAAATGTTAGTTCCACAATTTGTTTATATCTAAGAAGTTATGTTTATAGTCAATATTTAGTTACAAATACATTTTAATTATTTTTTCATTTAAGATGAATCCATCTGTTTTTGCTCACGTGCATCCCTTTAGCCATGGTCTATGGGTGGCCTACTTGAGAAGTCAGAAAATGTCTTTTTTTTCTTTTACACTTAGTCTTCAATGATGGCTAAGCTAGATAAATATGTCTAAAACTGACAGTTATGTTTTCTTAGTAATTTGAAGATATTACACCATTGACTTGTGGGCATCTATTGTAGTTGACAGAAATTCACTATCCATCTAATTAAAGTTCCTGTGAGGATGCTCATCCTTCTCTCTCTGGTGGTTTTATTCTGATACCCTGTAGTTTCACTATGACATGTCTGCATGTGAAATTATTGTTTCACAGTTCTCAGTAAACTTTTTTAAAATGTATTTATTTATTTATTTATTTATGGCTGTGTTGGGTCTTCGTTGCTGCAAGCAGGCTTTCTCTAGTTGCAGTGAGCAGGGGTTACTCTTCATTCTGCTGCGCGGGCTTCTCATTGCAGTGGCTTCTCTTGTTGTGGAGCCTGGGCTCTAGGCGCGTGGGTTTCAGTAGTTGTGGCACATGGGCTTCAGTAGTTGTGGCACGTGGGCTCAACAGTTGTGGCTCGCAGGCTCAGTAGTTGTGGTGCACAGGATTAGTTGCTCCACGGCATGTGGGATCTTCCCGGACCAGGTCTTGAACCTGTGCCCCCTGCATTGGCAGGTGGATTCTTAACCACTGCACCAGCAGGGAAGTCCCTCAGTAAACTTTTGTACTCTAAGAAATTTAGAGTGTCTTTTAAAACTGTACATATAGAGAAATGCACATAAAAACGTATCAGTGGATGAATATTCAAAAACGAAACATACGCAAGCAGCACTAAGAGCAATAAATAGAACATTATGGTGACCCCAGAATCCCCCTTATGCTGCCGTCTAGTTGCTTCCTGTCAAGTGTGCTCTTTTGTGTTTGTCTTTTTTAACACAGTACTGTTTGAGAGTTCCATGCATATTGTTGGGTGTACTTGTAGATAGTTCATTTTCAATGCTGTATAGTATTCCATAATATGAATATATGACATGTAATATAGTGGTCCTGGCTCTGGTCCCTTGCCACATGTGGTTTTCTCAGTTCCTATTAATTCAGTGGAATCATATTCCTGCCCAACTTGGAACCCAGGAGGTTTATGGATTCAGTTCTCATTTATAGCTGTATGTTTCTGTTCCATTTTTGGCTCACAGAGAGATGTTTATCAGTCTCGCTCAAATTGAGCAAGTCTATGCCTATTTTATTTATTTATTTATATTTATATATACACAGATGTATATATGTGTATACCTACACACACGTATTCTACCTATTACAGCCATAGACTCAGAGGAGTAAGATGTAAACTCACAGAACCAACTTGGTAATCTCTATTCCTTTTTAATTTTTGTGGAAGAGCACAACTTTTCAGATTTTATCATGAAGGAAGGCTCGTTTTGTGTTTGTGCATCTCATATACATGTATGCATGTGTATATATATATATATATATATATATATATATATATATATATATACACACAGGTATATTTATATGACTTAAGTCTTAATGACTAAGAAGCTGGTTCTCTCTTTGTAAAAAAAAATATGTAGTCCTGCAAAGGAAACAGAGAATTGCCTTCTTTAGAGAAAAACTTTGTCTTCCAGACTTTGGGGGCAGTATTGATCTCTCAAAAATTAGACCCTTCTGGTTCTGACCAATAAAAACATACATATGTGTTTTATTACAAAGAGAGAACTAGCTTCTTAGAGTTACTAACAGACAAGGTTTCTAGCTAGAATTTAATGTCATAGTCTAATTTTTGAAGTGTTTATATTCTATGATATTCAGCGATGTAAATGTTTATCATAATAGAGAAATAAAATTTTGTGTTTAAATAAACTTTAAATAAAATTGAGGCACAATAAATAAAATAGTTATTTAATAATAGTTCAAATGGCAAATGAATAATCAAAAATCATGAAGGTGGTGAGTGAATTATTTAAGTTTGGGAAACATTAAATTAACAGACTTGATAGCTCAACTTTAATTTCTTCATTTAAAATACAAACACTAGGGCTTCCCTGGTGGCGCAGTGGTTGAGAGTCCCCCTGCCGATGCAGGGGACACGGGTCCGTGCGCCGGTCCGGGAAGATCCCACATGCCGCAGAGTGGCTGGGCCCATGAGCCATGGCCGCTGAGCCTGCGCGTCCGGAGCCTGTGCTCCGCAGCGGGAGAGGCCACAACAGTGAGAGGCCCGCGTACCGCAAAAAAAAAAAAAAAAAAAAAAAAAAAAACGAAAACAAAAATAAAATACAAACACTAGGTCTATATTCACCTTTTGGATCAAAGGCAAGCCCACCTGCAGAAAACCTACAGCTGTAGCTGCCTTCTCTTGTACATCATTCCTTGCCCCAATCTTTCTCCTCTCAATCAGTGTTGATAAACTGCACCTAATCTCATAGGGTCACTGTGTTTCCATTTCTATTGCATAAAAACATTTTCAAAGATATCCTTGGAAGGAAGGCACTGTTAACCCAAGGAATGTATACGTTATATAATTCCAGGCAGCATATCAAGCAACCTTGATGAACATCTGAACCTCACTCATGGTTTAGTCCATGAAAGTATGAACTTACACAGTAGCACCAATTTAAGGATAGCTGCTTTCTGCGCTGCTGTGTTCAGAAGGATTCTGAGGGAAAAACTGGACTATTAGTAATGAGTGCCGTGAGCACGGATGTTCGAAGTACCAGAATCTGTGCTATGTGTTTGCCATCCTTGATTAAAAGAGCAATGAATAGTCCTGACCTTCTATGACCTTGGATGTCTATAAAGAAGTCCTTAGAATGCTTCAGTATGAGCTAGTATATTTAAGAAAACCATTTTAAGATAAATGGAATAAAGCATGATTTATGATATTCCAGGTACGTTTATTGGAAAAAAGCAACTTCTATCTTACAGTAAAATTAAATGAAAATACTTGAAGAAAATTGACGAATAGGGAGGGAGTACAAAAAATGTATGGCAGGTATTTTGTACCTTTTTAATAGAGCAGTTTCATTTTTTAAATCACCAATCTTAGAGAAAATGCCTTTCCAGAAAAAAAAAAGTTGTCATAGTAACTCAGTGTTAGAACCTCCACACAGACCAAATTTAGCAGAGCTATACTTATTGCTTAATTGTACAAACTATTCATTTGACAAAAGAAAAGAAGACGTGAAATGAGATTTATTTTGCACCTACTATGTGTGAGGTGCTTTACACAGTTTCCTCATCAATCATTATAAGAATCCAGCAAAGAAGGTATTATTACCTTCCATTTAACAGATAAAGAGTTTGAGGTCCAGCCTGGCCATTTACTTGCCTTGTATCACAGCATAACTGGAGGAGCAGGGCTCTGAACATAGGTCTCCTGAAAGCCTATGATTTTAAAGGACTTTGAATAGCCCTACTCTCTAACTCACTGAGCCACACTGTCTTTTTGGAGGCTATAGAAAGATGCCACTGACATTCTGAAAGGCAAGTGTGGTCCAATGAACATCAGGATCTTTCACACTAAAGACATAATACAAAGTGAAAAGGGCATTTTCTCTGTCAACACTATTACTCACTGGAGGATTAGTGGACTGCCCCTATTCTTCCTGGGTGACAGTAAGATTCATGAGGGAAGCAGCTGGTCAATTTCTTATTTGTCTTGTTCAAACTTGTTCCAATATCTACAAAATTTCTCTCAAATCAGACATTTTAAAGTTGGACACAAATCATTAATTCCAATTTACATGTCCTCTAATTTATTAAAGAAATATTTATTTAGTGTCACTATGCATGAAGGACTGTGCTAGGTCTTCAGCACTATAGAAAGCTAGTCTAGTAGGCTAAAACATTCTTCTGCCACATGACATTAGCAATAATTCTCAAGTTTACCAAGGCCAAATAAGTCCACTGAAAACCCCCAGTCTCCTTCCATACATCAAACCATTCCCCAATTAAATTAAATCTTTGCTCAAAAATTGAATCATCTGTACTCAAGGGAAATTCCAATGTGAGCCATCTTGAAATTTGGTCACCTGTGGATTTTTGGCAGACAGGGAAGTAAAGCAAGCTGACTGAATACTAATAGAGAATTTGACCTGAGTGGGAATTAGATGATCTCTCTCATTTCAAGATGCCTTAAAGAATCAATGAAAGAGCAACTGAAATGTAGTGTGTCAGTTCTGGAGGCCTGTGACTGGCCTGAACAGCCGCAGGGGATGGGGAAATCCCATGGACCTAGTTTGCTGTGGACTCATAGCGCTAGGGATTAGCCCAGCCATTGCTAATGTGCTGATAGGATGAGGTGAATTGGGTTCCAGCCTAGTTCCCACATGGCATTAAAGACAGAAATGTCTTCAACAACCACCCACAGACTATGGAATAAACCCAAACTTCTCAATCAAACTGGCGTCAAATCCCTGCCTCTCTTCCTATCTCCCGTTATTCCTCATTATAAACCCTGTGTTAAAAGTAGGTGCTTTCCAGCTCTGTGACCATGGATACGTTTTATTTCTTTTCTTTTCCTTTCCTTCCCTTTCTTTTTTTTTTTTCTTTCCTACCTCTCTGAGTCTCAGTTTCCCGATCTGCAAGACTGGAATGATATTAGTGCTTACTTCTTAAGTTCTTGGATGATTAATTAAGTTAACGCAAGTAAAGCCTAGCAAAGTAGCAGCTGATGCTACCACCACTACCAATCATTCTATTTTTGGCAACAGCTAGACTTACAGATCGGTATTATTTTTTCCAAAGGCAAACGTGTCCACTGAAAACCTCAGTCTTGTTTTTCACACAGCAAACCATTCCCCAATGAGGCTAAATCTTTGTTCAGAAATTGAATCATTTGTACTCAAGGGAAATTCTAATGTGAGTCATCTTGAAATTTGGTCACGTGGACGTTCAGTATGATTTAAGCATTCCTGCCTCCATGTCTGACTCCTGCCTAAAAATGCTTTCCCGTTTCTCATTGTTGAGGCAAGTCCAAATCAGGTACTGAAAGCCTAGTGTAAATCCTACCCACCCATGAATCCTGAACTGCTCTCTGCACCCCACAGTGATAACTCACCTTGACACTCATCATGTATTTCTATTATATTTTCATACAAAATATATCTCTCATTGAGAAGATTCAGCCCTGTGAGGGCAGCAGATAAATTGCCTACTTTATTTTTAACTCTCTCCAAGCGTCTACCTAGAACAATTCCTTGAGTTTCCAGGATTGTGTCAGTTAATGAACTCAGAGGGCTAGCGAAGCGTTTAAAACAGCCTAAGAAGCTAATTCCTGAGGTCTGAAATTCAACGAGCCAATCATGTTCCTGCCCCATGTTAACTGCTTACCAATGTAAACAGAGAATTTGGTCATGGAATTTGAGTCTCATTCTTGACATTTATTATTATAAAACTCTGGTACCCACCCCTACTCATGAGCGTGACTTGTATTTTCCGTCACGGACAATATTTAGGTGTCCATTCTATGCTTGCTTACTTAACATAAGATCACATTCCAGTCCTCCTCTGCCAGCCTTTCTTCCTTCCACAAATATTTGTTGAGTGCCTCCCACATGACAGACACTTTGTCAGATGTACAAGATACAATGATGAATGTGACAACCATGGGTCCTGCTTTTATAAACTTGCAGTGCATCTGGGACTAAAAATTAGTAGCAACCATGACGTGTTGAACAATCTCAGAGAGTGACTAAGAATAAAATTGTATTTGGAGAAACTCATACCCCTCCCGGCCCTATTTTTAGCATACTAAGTTGGAAACAGCAATACACTCTCACCCTTGAAACAAACCACTTTCCAGAGATCATGGGAATTTGCCCATGTTGCTTCATGAAAAGATTCAGCGTGATAACTGTAGATACTGAATGCAGCTTCTCACTATCTTTATTGACAGAGGTGTTATTTAAATGTGAATAACGGTAATGCAATCAATAGTTAAAGAAAGGAAATGCCTTATTCGTTACATGCATAGCAGACAGCCTTGAGACAATGTAGCTCGATAGTAAAGTGTCTGAGGAGGGGGATATCATTATCCCCCTATCTCCCAATGCACCCTGGTATTCAAAACTCATCCGTATTTCCAGACGCAAACAATTCCCTTATTTGGATCATCAAACCAAGAAACATCTTCTCACATCATTAAAACATGCAGCTCTTAGGGCTTCCCTGGTGGCGCAGTGGTTGAGAGTCCGCCTGCCAATGCAGGGGATACGGGTTCGTACCCCGGTCCGGGAAGATCCCACATGCCGCGGAGCGGCTGGGCCCCGTGAGCCATGGCCGCTGAGCCTGCGCGTCCGGAGGCTGTGCTCCGCAACGGGAGAGGCCACAACAGTGAGAGGCCCGCGTACCGCAAAAAAAAAAAAAAAAAAAAAAAAACCATGCAGCTCTTCCAAGGTGGCCACTCCATGCTAGCTAAGAAAGGTACAATCCATACTGCAGAAGAATTATGCATGAGATAGGGCTGAGAGTTACACTTGGGTAAAATCCTCAATTACTGTAGCTTCATTAATGCATTCTCCGTGTTTTACTGCTGAGTGACTGTTCTGAATAAATTCTGCTCTCATGCATGCACTCAAAGAAATGACAAAATTCTGAATGAATAAGCAGTCAGCACCCGGGAGAGATTCTTCAAGCTACAGTTATTCAGAATTTCCTGTATTTGTCACAACGGGAGGAATAAGAACATGGAAATTTCACAGAACCACAGAATCTCAGGGTTAGAAGACTGTAGTGGTCATTTGGTGACCCCTTCTCAGATCCTCCCCCATCCAATGGATAAATCCTCACTACAATAATCTCCATGAAATGGTCACAGAGGATTGCACAAACAATTCTTATCACAAGAACCTTGCTACCATTTCCTGACATGTTCCTTTTCATTAATCATTACACAATTTTTATTTATGCTTAGCTAAAATCTATATTCCCATAGGTCCTCATTCTCCTCTTGAGGGCCACACAAAGTCATTCTGATTCTTCTTCCAAATAATAGTCTTACTATTTAAAGAGCTGTCACATATTTCATCCTGTGAAATATGTACAACAATGTCAAGGAGAATGAGGGCTGCAAAAAGGTCATGGCACTTCTACATCAGGAAAGCTATTAGGAAACCATGACAGTTGGGTTTCATTAGCATGGAAGATACAGAGATATGAGGAGACCAAGAGGGGTAGCCTTTAACCACCAGCTTCACCAACTTCCTTAGTAATGATGTATCTCAAACTTGCTCCTTCCTCAGCAGACAGTCCTGTCATCTATCAAGTTGCTCAAACTATAAACTACCTCGCTCTTACCCTTCACATACAATCCATCACCTATGTCCTAAATATACTTTGAATATATTCACTTATTTTTATTTTCACTTCTACTATCCTAGTCCAAGCTATTATGCTTTATCTAAGCTTATCCCTTCTCATGACTAGTCACTCCCACTTCCATGCTTGCCTGCTTCTACTCTAAATTGCAAATCAGATCACATTACACCCCTGCTTCAAACCTTTCTAAGGTTTCCGGCTGCTTTCAGATGGAGACCAATGTCCCTAACATGGCCATCAAGGCTCTGCCTCTTCTTTTTTTTTTTTTTTTTTTTGCGGTACGCGGGCCTCCCACTGTTGTGGCCTGTCCCGCTGCGGAGCACAGGCTCCGGACGCGCAGGCTCAGCGGCCATGGCTCATGGGCCCAGCCGCTCCGCGTCATGTGGGATGTTCCCGGACCGGGGCACGAACCCGTGTCCCCTGCATCGGCAGGCGGACTCTCAACCACTGAGCCACCAGGGAAGCCTCGTCTAACCTCTGTCTCCTCTCAGCTTCCTTCTGCTCCTTCTTCACACTGGCCTTCCTGCTGTTATTCTTAGATAAAGAAAAGGAAGAGAAAACTAGTCTAAGGAGATTGAAAAGGAACAGTCATAGGGGAAATAAGAGAAACAAATGTATGTGTTGTCACGTCAAGAAAAGAGAGAATTTTAATAAAAACAACTTTATTGCTGTTTTAATAAAAACAAGTTTCTAGGTAAAAATGTTAGTGGCACAGACAGGTTGCAGCAAGGTGAGGCATAAGTTGAAGGTGAGGGAAGGGAGCAAGGCAGCTAGGAAGAGTCTAGAAGGAGAAGCAAACTCCAAATAGAAAATGTGTTTCTTTTTGAAATAGTAAGTTCCTAATAGAAAAGGTAAAGTTTAAGGAAACATGAAAGGAGCTGACATTAAATGAGGTTCCTGAGAAGGTAAGAAGTGAGATCAAGGCAGCATGAGATTATGCAAAATAGCTAACACAGTGTTTGTATATAGTGAGTCCTCAAGGAGCAATTTAAATATAAGGATAATTGGTATTGATATTCTTCTTATGAGAAGGAAAAATAAAAAATTAAAGATAAAGGAGTGTATGGAGAAGGGAATTCTTATTGCATGTCTAAATATATAATAAACTATAGATTTAAGGAAGCTACCTGTGAAATGTAAACAAAAGTTTAAAACCTTTTATCAAGTGTACTTTTCACACTAAATCAGTATGCATTTACTTTAGCCTTCAGACTTCACCCAGACTCGATCATAAAAATCACTCCTGCTTTTCTGTGCCTCTCCATCTACCAAGACTGATACTTGTTAGCATCTCAACTTGTTAATCCCACACTAAGTTGGAGACTGTTCTTTCACATTTCATTTTGTCTTGAAGGAAGAACTGAGACTTTGACCCATTGTATGAACATGTAGCTCACTGATGTCTTATTTAAAGATTTAAATTCAGTTTATTCAAATCAAAAGTGTGCACCAGTAAATCATGTTGTTATTTAGCCAGTACCTGAAGCTTAAAGAAATTTTTAAAAATATGTATATCCCTAAAGGCCAAGTTTAGAAATAGTACTGAGGTTACAGTTGCCCAGAAAAATTATTGTTACTACTTGCAAATGGAAAAGTACAAGTCAGCTTCTTATAGGAGGACCTCTGGCCTGAAAAGAGATTAGGGGTCTGGAAGGTGATTAACTGTAACTTTTTTGAAACCAACTGCTCTGAAAATTTTTGTCAAAGATTTGTCTAAAATAAGACATTGTGGACCTTATTAGAACTCTCATCTTATTAAAAGAGATGAATTAAGAATGTTCCCAAGTGTCTCAAGATATCTTATTTCTACTAAATGGTAATTCCCATGAAAGCAATGAATATCTTCTCTTTTTAAAATCCAAAACTTCTGGCACATGGCAGGATATTTTATGAATTAATTAATGAATGAGACCAATGCCTTAAATAAAGAGAACTAGTCAGGTCGTTGCCTTTTATAAAAATACATTCTATATATTTTCAAATTAACATTGTGTGAAGCAGTAGAAAGAGAAGAGGAGGTAAATAACTACAGATCTGAATCACATCTCTGGTACTTACTATTTAGCTGTATTAGCTTGGGCAAGACATTTAGTCTTTTTGTATCTTAGTTTATACATGTGTGAAATGGGTCAATGCAACATATTTCATAGAATTATTAAAGGGATTAAATAAAGTACCCCATATAAGCACCTAGCACATCTCTTGAAATATAGGAGGTGTAAAATAAATATTTGTCCCTTCCTATTCTTCCCCTGAAAGAAAGTATAAAATGCAACTGTTGCTCTCAAAAATCCCAAATCCAATAGGAGGATATAAATATATAAAAGTACAAATGATATTGAATAACATCAAAATAAATTATAAAAACTACAGTAAAGTACAAGTAATGTTAGAAGACTGAAGGAAAAGAATGCCAGCTTACAAATAACTGGTGGAAGTAACAAACACAATAGAATATGAAGAAATAATATTAAGCAAATATTTTTCTTTTTTTTCTTCTCTCTTTCCATTCTACAAGGTTCTTCTATAACATGTGACATTTCTGGCAAAATAACTCTGATGTCTTCATCCTCCTCAGCACTATATAATTTTACATCCATTGCTAAGGATAACGGTCATGAACAATCACAGCCAATGAGGAGGAGAGGCAAGGTTAAAAAAAAAAAAAAAAATCAGCTGGCTTACCTTCTTCTTGAGAAAGGTGCAAATTACTATTCAGGATTTAAGACTTGGGTCAAAGGTCATTTCCTCTATGTGGCCTTCCCATCTTCTCAGACAGACCCATTTATGTGCTTCTCTGGCATTCCCACCCCTCACATCCCTTTCACATCCATACATGTAATCTGAACACACTGGCAGCTCTTCAGTGGCATAAACTTGTTGTATTAATCTCGGCACCCTGACCCCCGGGGCTTAACACAATGTTTTGCACACAGAAATCAATAAACATTTGTTCAGTGAGAAAACAAATGAATTTCAACTTCTTTTAAATCCTTTTATATTTATTGTCTTGACTCACGAGTTAGCATTGAACAATATGCCTTCTTGCTGTCTTGTTTCACATGTATTAATCATATCTTTACAATAATACTGTAAACTCCTTCAGGTGTGGTCCACACAGTCTGTTTCCTTGTTTCTGTCACCACCCAACTCTACCCTCAGTGGGTCCCAGCACAACAGCAGAGAAAGTTCATTAAGTACCTGCTGATTGACTTACCCCTAGAAAGTAATTTTCTGACAATTGAAGCAAGAGCTTCATTTGTAGGTAGAATATATTTTATGCATATGTACCAGGATTTTCTATTATTTAAAAACAGAAAGCTATCTTAATGGTACTTTCATTCACACCATTAATCATATTCCCCTCCACTTCCTGTCTGAAAGCTATCTCATGTGTGTACTGTACTTCCAGGGTTGACTGGTAAAGAAATCTATCTGATGAATCATCTAATGGTATCTGTAAAAGAATCATAAAGGACACCTGTCTTAGCAATAACAACAGCCCAAATTCTGCCTTCTTTTCATCTGCCAGTCTACTGGCAGCTTGGCCCAGTAGCCAGTATCCTAGAATATTGTGTTTTAGCATCTGATCCAAAACACTTCACATGAGATACAAAAGTCAAATAAGAAAAATGAAAACATTAAAGAGAAGAGAATTCTCTCCAAAGCCAAATGGTAATTGGCTTAGCCAAGAAGGGAAGAGCTGGGGGAGATGTAAATAATAAGAGTAGAAAAGGCACAAGCTTTGAGTCAGAAAGAACCTTCAACTATTTATTCATCAAGTATATATTTACTGAACACTTACTATGCGCCATGCACTATGCTATGCGCTAGGGGCAAAAATGAAAAGTAGATGCAGTCCGTACTTTTAAGGAGCTCACAGTTAATAAGGAGACAAAGAAGTAAACAAATAGCCAGAACTCAATATGAGAAATATCACAAGTGGTAGATGGTAGCAGAAAAGGCTGTTATAGGAACAAGAAATTGGGTGCCCTTCTCATGTTGGAGGGTCAGAAAGCTATTTCCAGGGTGGTAATCTAAGCTGAGAGCCAAAATATAGAAAAAACGGCTTGGTACAAAGGGACAGCTGAGAAAGGAGAAAGGAGATCAGCCTGTGTAGAAGAATCCTAGAAATAAGATAGACTGTGAGATGTTTATTCATGAGCCTGAGAAAAGTTCAGCATGGCTGGATTTACATCCCAGCTCTGCCACCAGCTGCGTCACTTCTGATATCACTAAATCCTTCTGAGTCTCAGTTTCCAATCATTTGAACACTTTACATTCATACTACTGACACAGAAACTGGCACCTAGAGGGGGTTTAAGGAATATTAGTGCCTTTCTGCCTCTTTGCCCTCCTTTCCTGAGCAAAGAGACAGCCTCACCCCAAGCCCCAAATCCCTGCTTCCTGTTCTTTCCTTCCTGAGGAGTTCATTAGCCAATTCACATTGGCTCAAGATTCACCTGACCATTTAAAGAACTGTGCCTTTTTAATGCAGACCCTTTTATCACAGTTCAAAGCTGACCTTTAGTTTTTCAGGCTTGGCTGTTTATGTGCATACAAAAGTTCACAATTCCATTTTCAAAAGCCTTCAGTCTAATGGATTATCCAATTACATTCTTCTAATGTTTCTGACCCAGTGCCAGGTCTTGCCATTCAGACCTTTCCCAAGGCTGCCCTCTCCATCTGACATCCTCTTTTTGAGAAGGTTTGACAATTTTCCTCAATAAAGCTCTGTATCTTTTTCTTCTCTTCCTTTATAACGTGTCCTCAGTTAAATGAGTATCTCAGATGGGCTTTCCTTTACCCTTTAACATACATTAATTTGTCCCAGAAAATGGAAACCATCCAAAATGGCATCATTATGTGATTATTAATTTTATTATTTCTCTCATTCTTTAATCCCTACATTCTTTTATTCACTCATTATTTACTCATTAAACTAATATGCATATTGTATACTTGCAAAGAACAAGACACTGTGCTAGCACCATGTGGTCTTCCATAAAGGAAACATAATTAAGAACTTCAAGGAACTTAGAGTGTAATGAAAGAAATATAACAGGAACATGTGAAGTTAAGAAAATGAAGTTAATAAAGAATAGGATAAAAGAAATACAGCAAAAGAGGTATGGAAGTTCAAATAAAAGAACATGGGACTTGCATGAAGATCTAGGTTTAAAGGCTGGCTGTCCTGTTTTCTGCAGCCTTGAACCATTTGCTTAACCTCTCTGAGTTACTCTACATTTAAGAGGGAGACAGTTCTATGTCCTCATGCTTTTTTAAACCTCTCTTGGTATGGCTTCATTGAAATAAAGCAGATGAAATTTCTTTATAAACTGTACAGTTTTGGGTGATTTTAAGGGAACTGACTACTACGTACTCTCTTCAAGAGAGTGGAGACCAATATATTGCACAGGTCAGTCACTTATACACAATCCTATTGAAGACTGATTGTCATAGGCAGGAGAGTTGCAAAGGTTATAGCTCAATTCTCCCAGCGCACATGTTTGCTTTGATGTACACAGTATTTTTAAAAGAGAATTTGAAAGCCCTCAGAAGGGATATGTGCTTTCCATCTTAACTGATACACCATCTAATTCTTCTCCGACCAGGTAAGAATTTACTACTGCTGTCAGATACCTGCAAAG
Source organism: Pseudorca crassidens (assembly GCF_039906515.1). Lineage (NCBI taxonomy): Eukaryota > Metazoa > Chordata > Mammalia > Artiodactyla > Delphinidae > Pseudorca > Pseudorca crassidens. The sequence goes on from NC_090304.1 coordinate 62,776,249, forward strand.
AAGCCTTGAGTCAGCTCTGTCCCATCACTCTGAGGGCAGGCAGAATTTTTACATATACTTATATGCATTAGCCTAGATTTGTTACCTTGTCCTTTCTATAAAGGTTCTCCCTTGATCACACATAGTTTTACTGTTTTCCCTGCTGACTATGCATTAATTATTTATTTCTCTTTTCTTAACTATCTCCCTCCCTCTATCTTCTCAGTCAACACTGCCATCACATTTGCACCCACTGTATTATCTCCAAATAAACTTTAGAAGTTCAACAGCTTTAAGTAAGGAACTATGAGTTTTTCTGAACAATGCCTAATCCACTTCAAGGCTACAAGCATATGTCTAATGTTCTGGGCTAGATTCTGGGATGTGAACAAGCAATTACAGGGTAATGTGGCAGGTGTGGTAACAGAGATTCAGAGGATTGCTTTGGAGAGATGGAAAATAGAGTTGTTCATCCTTCCTGAGAAGGTCAGAGAAGACTTTACAGAAGAGGAGACAGTATTTAAGGCAGCCCATGAACAGTGAGAAGAATTTTCCCAAGTGGAGAAAAAAAGAACAGGGTTTAAGCAAAGGCATGGGGATTGGAAAATTCAATATATTAGGGAGTGAATGGAGTGAATTATTTATACATAGAAATAATCTTCCGGGGCAGATTAATAAACCACATTTGGACTACTCTAAGGAAACACTGCCTAAAGGTCTTTTAAAAGGGCTTGCCAGAGGCTAGACTCTCTCTTCTCTATTACTCCTATGAAGCAACTGTATTTAATATAAAACTTTACAGCCCAACACAGACGATGGCCAGAGTGTGACCACCCCTGACTCTTGCTGCATCCATGGCACAAGCTGCTAATCAATCAGGGCATTCATCTCTACGAAGTCTGGATACAGCCTCAGAATCCTTCCCAGTAGAGATTTCTATAAGGCTCTCTACCAATTGGTCAGAGTTGGCACTTGAAGTGAAACCTATTTTCATCTCAGTTCTAGGATATTTGTTGAAAGGGAGGGGTGGCCTTGAAAGATATATTTATAACCCAGAAGAAATCCTTTCACTAAACCCCATATCTGGGCATGCAGAGCCCATGAATGCATTTCTGCCGTACCTATCTTAGGTTGTGTGAGTCCGTGACTCAGAGTGGCGCTCTTGCGGGAGGGAGTCTGGACACTAAATATCTAGGAGAAAATGGCAGATTTCAATCATCCAAAGTTCCAAATGTAGCCAAATAACCACAAAATCGACCGTAGCTTTTTGAAAGTGGTAAGCATTATCAATTTTAAATTAATAAGAAAATGTTAGCGTATATTATTTGACAAACACATCCTAGCAGCACACTTAGTATGGACAGGCTGCAGAGAACAAAGCCACCAAATTAGTTTGAAAAGCTCCTATAACATATATGTAAAGTAGCCACCAAAGCCAAAAATGCTTAGAAAAAAATCCCCCTTCACACTTTGATTAAATGATTTCCTTCATTAGCATAAACAGTTTAGAGAAGAAAAGCCCAGGACTGATTGCTCAGACTCTCCAGGGTGAAACACATTTTTACAAAATCCTCAGCTTCACAAGGTATCCTTTGCCAACCCTCTAAGGCGTAACCTTAGAATCTGCTACAGGCTGCAGCAGCTGCCTGCCCACTTTCTCAGCAGTAAGAAATATGCTAAGCAGTGATTATCAACAGGGAAGAGGATCAAAAGGTTAGGGAATGATTAAGCAAGATACCATTCCTTCTAACAATCAGTTTTCTGTAGAGGTTGTGAATGATGGAAGCCTGAGTAATCTCAGATTTCAATCAATTCCATGTGAGACTTGTCTTTGCTGTGCTCCCTCTGTGGGAGCTCCCTCTGCTCTAGTTTTCTGGGCACACTGACAACGGGAGCTGTCATCATCAAAGTCAAGGTGATCTGCCACTAGAACCTGAGCCTGACCAAGTATATATCTGTCCCTTCCAAACCATAAAAAAAGACCACATACCCATGGAAGGAGACCAAGACAAGACCAAAAAGATTCTCAGTCTGTCATGCAAAAAGAGGCTTGGAGTAAGTCTTCACTTGGAAGATATGACTGGTATGAGCAAGTTTACACTGAAGGAAGCTCACTGATTTTCATCATAGACTCAGACTCCTGGGAATGGAAATCTCTACGATTTTGCAGATGTCGGTCGGAGTCTTGTCTTGCCACTTACTGGCTGTATGAGCCTGGATCACTCAACTTCACTGAACCATACTCTTCTCATCTGGGTGAGTGAAATCTGTTTCTTGTTCTGTTTATTTACAGGGTAGTGATGAAGGACTAGGAGGGAGGACAGATTATAACAAATATAGATAAAATTTATCTCATATGGTCTCATTTAATCTTCGTTATAATCCTATGAAGCAGTTATTACATCATTTTTTTTTAAGTGAAGAAACTGGGACCCAGAGAGATTGAGTGACAAGTCCAATGTGACCTAGCTGATAAGTGGCAGAAAAAGAGTTCAAGTCTTGACTCAAAAGTTAACGTTCTTTTCACTGCACAATATCTACCTCTTTAGATTATAAAATTTTTAAAGTCAGGGGCCATACCTGGGCTCTCCTGGTATCCCTAGTCCCTAACACATTTACATAACAGGTATTCAGTAAAGATTTGGTGACTAAATGAATAATGTTTTTAAGGATATACATTGATTGAGCTCAACGTAGCTAAGCAAACACTGAATTGTACACCCTGTTGTCAGACACCTTGTTTCTAGTTAGAAGGTCGGAATTCAAAGATGAATAGTATTCACTTCCTGCCCTCAAGAGAGTCACCATGTAGTGACAGACACATATAGAAACAAAATCTACCTTCCACTAAAATCTACCTTTACGTCTATCATCTGCAGTTTCAGAGAATTTGCGAACTCCGTCTCGAACACACACTGGAGGTGTTTGAAGTTACTTCTCTGCTAGTCTTTGAGGTTTAACCAGAAGTAGGAATAGGGGCTCCTTTAGCTCGTAGCAGAGTGTGAGCAATGGGGAGCTGGGAGAGCTGTTTTCACTTACTACCTAAGGAATGTTAGGTAAGTTATGTTTGAGCTCCAAGATTCAAGTTTTGGAAGACATGTGGAACCAAATATTCGCCATGCTTTTTATAAGCCAGATTTTCTGTCTCCAGTTTGCCTTTGGTTTCTAGGGTTAAAAAACACCCACATTATCAAAACAAAGATGCCTGAACAGGGAATTAGAGAAACATGATAAGCACAAAGTAGTAATGCTATCACTACTTAAACAAAGAGAGATAGATGTCCTTGGACTAAGAGATAGATGTCCTTGGACTAACATGGGCCACAAGAAGTCTCTGGCATTGAAAAATCTTTAGAATGCAAGGGATGCATCAAGAGCAAGGGAGTAAATGCAGAAAAAGTTGTAAGACCCTTGCCCAATAATGATTATGGAAGGGAGGCACGTGACTATCATGTTACTGAAGATTTGCTAGGCTTGCACAAAATGGGGAGGTTCTATTAAGTTTGTTCCTGGTCTAGACAGTATATCTAATAAGGCTGTCAAATCTTCTCTTGTTCAAATCCTAGGCTCACCAAGCAATTTGCAAGGGTAGAAAACTATTTTAAATAAATAAATAAATAAGCGTTTTAGAACGTATGTATTTTCTAATATTCCTTGTCCTTTGCTCCATTCAGTCAGCCAAGTCACTCTATATTCGTTGCCTCAAGTTAAGGGATGACACCAAAACAAACAGACAAACAAGGATTCAATTTTTGGCTTTTGTGTTTTAAAAGTCTCTCTCAGTCCGCCTGCCGATTTGGGGGATACGGGTTCGTGCCCAGGTCCGGAAAGATCCCACATGCCGCGGAGCGGCTGGGCCCGTGAGCCATGGCCACTAAGCCTGCGCGTCTGGAGCCTGTGCTCCGCAATGGGAGAGGCCACAACAGTGGGAGGCCCGCGTACCGCAAAAAAAAAAAAAAAAAAAAAAAGTCTCTCTCTCAGCTGGAGAAACAGAAAGAACTTCCTGTAGATTTGGAAGAACACAGGGTAAGAAATGCCAAAGCTTCCTACCTCCACGACTAAAACTCCCCTAGGCTAGGAGGAGGACTTCGGAGGGGAATCAAGGAGTGTGTCAAAGTTACAGACACTTGAAAAAGCAGGGATGTATCAGGCTCAGCACAGTGGTGGGTCAGGGGGACATAGGCCTCCCACATAGACTTGTATGGCTCATTCACAAAAAGGATCTCAGAAAGGAGCTCAGGGAGGTGGCCAATATCTCAGAGAGGAAATGGCTACAAAGGTCATTTACTAGCTAAGTGCCTGGCATATAGTGGGAGCAACTGATTACTGGATAATTGAATAGGGTCATACCTGGCAATACTATGCTCTTTCAGATTCTAGATCTGGGGACCAGGCCTTGATAACAGTGACGGAACTAAGATGCCAAGCCAGCATTTGGTTAATACCCCCTAAATGATGGGATATGGAAAACTTTGGATATCTGTGAGAAATGCTATCAACTAAGAGCAGGGAAAAGCAGAACTATACATTTAGGTTTCCACTTCGTTACAGCTGCTGTGAGATCATGATTTCTCTGCACCTAGCTTAGCGCTGATCTGTCCATAGTGCATGCTGTACAGAATTGGACTTACAAGTCATGGATACATTCTTATTTCTCTCTTAGGCTCCATAGGATGGAAATAGCCATTAGGTGATGGCTAGTGAGTAACCTGTGGTGCCTGCAGTGCTGCCTCCTGTTCACTAAGAGGCTTGCCCTAATTTTAGGATTTCAGATGCAGTGAGCAGCACCTAACAGATAGCTGGATATGATGGCTGAGCCTTTTAGTGCCTTCATGTGTCACAGGAAAGTTGACAAGGTTGAGTTAAGATAGTTCTGTTTAATGCCATTTTTGAAATCAGTGTGGCTCTGGCAAACTCTGAAAGCTTGAAACTTACATAATCAAAATGGGGAACAAAGCTCCTTCCTGGATTTGGAATAGTGCTTCTATGGAAGCTATAAGTGTGACACACTTTAAGAATCTGACATATAACCAAAAGCATGCAGAAAAGATGCTATATAAATCAAAAGATACTTAAAAACCTCCTGATAACATCGCTGCTAAGAGAAGCCCTGTAACAAATCATTTTGTATAACAAATTTCTCCTTTTCTTTTATCTAGACTACACTCTCCAAGGGGAGGGACTGTGTGCTCCCAACTTTTGAACTCCGGTGCCTAGCACCAACACTTGGCATGAGAGGTACCAAGTAGGCACTGAGTCAGTGTTTGGTAACGAACCTAAATTACCAGCCACTAATTTATCTATTTTGTGAATATGAAATTTCAGGTTTTTCCTAAAGCAGGGTACTCAGAATATTTTGGAATATTCCCTGCAGTTTGGTAGAAAATGTATTTTTGGAAAAATGCTGGTGGAGATACATAGTTCCAGATCAGGACATTAAAAAAGAAAGAATCATTTACCTAAACAGAAGACCAAGACTTGATTACATATAGCACTTCCACTGTACCCATACAGTCTGTCACTATATGTGACAGTAACATTGTGGCACAAGTGTCAGTACAAAGATGGAACTACTCAATTCTGCTGGAGGATAGGTCTTATGTAAGGCTCCATGGAGAAGGTGGCCATGAAGTGATTCTGGAAGATGAGAAAGTGCCCCTCAGGTGACCAGGAACAGGCAGGACAGGCACTATAAGCTAAGGGAGCCAGGGTGATGCACAGAGGTGTGGGAATATGAAACAGTACCATGTGTTTGAGGATGTGCAGAGTTTAGAATATCTATAGCTTTAGGTTCAGTGAATATTGAGGAAAGATATAAATCTGAAGGGGTATAACGAAAGAACCCAAAACTTATAGGGTTTCATATGTCAAATTAAGGAGTTTGAGACTTTATGCTATGAACAATGGAAGTTAATTGAAGCTTTTGTGGAGAGTCCAGGAGAATCTCATGATTAGACTTATGTTTCAGGAAGATCACTCTCAGCAACACAGAGGATAGATTGTAAACCAGGAGGCGGGGAGAATCTTAAAGATACTATTGTGGTATTTCCATATGAGCTGCTGTGAGTATAAACCCAGGCAAGAGGGGAGGAACAGGAGAGAAGGGAACAGCTAGTTTCAACTTCCTTAATTAAGCAAGTAGAATAAATGGGACTTGGATGTGGGAGACAAGGAGCAGGAGGAGGGTAGGTAGGAAGGTTTCCTGATTTATTGGTTGGGTAATTGAAGACATAAAAGTACAATACACAGAGCTGAGAAATACAGGAAATAGAGAAGATTTTGATGGAAATATATTAAGGACAATTGTATACATGTAAAGTATGGGGTACATATAGGCCATCAAGGTTTACATTTAGACTTGTGAGCCAGTAACATTATTTCAAGCATAATATGAATAAATTACATCATCCAAGGAGAATGGATGAAGTTTATCAATACCTGGGAACAGCAGTATTTTAGGGGTAGGTAGAAAAAGAGGAGCCTCTAAAGCAGGTTGAGAACAGTCAGAGAGGTCAGAGGTAAAAATGGAAAAATCTGTTCCTCTCATTTTCTTCTCAACAAGGACTTTAAAAAGTGACCTAGAGAAAGAAGAGCCTAAGATACTGCAAGTAATTTTCAGAATAGGCCTGTTACAGTTCCTTTTCCTCTATACTAGTAGGTTATAAGAGAATGACATAAGAATGCCTTTTTTCTTCCCTTAAGAGAAAAATGTCTATTTGACTATCATTCCTGTTGATCACTTCTGAATCACTCCGCAAGAAATTCACAATAGTTGTTGACAATGATGAAGTGAAATGCCATATAGATAAATTAAGTATATGTGTATCTCTGTGCCTATTTACATAGTCATTACCATGTGTTTATAACATACACATTTATATATTAATATAAATATACATACATCCCTACCTCATAATAGTAACTCTCTTGACCCTTCCTATTTATAGTGTGACAAAATACAAATGTAATAAGCTCAGATTGTTAATATCACTCTTCTTCCTTCAGGGGAAAACATTCCCCTGACAAAAGAGCCTAGTACACTTTCCAGACCTGAGTTCACAAAGAAAAAAAAATCAAACAAACAAAAAAAGAAAGTAAACTAATATTTCTTCAGGATCTATTATGAGGAAAAACTATTCTAAGTTCATTAGAAAACTAATCAGACCCCTCTCCAGACTTCTCATATAAAGATTTCAGATGGGTTCCTAGATTCTTGTTTTTATAAAGCACCACAAGTAATTCTGATGCTGAATCAGTACAGGAAACCACTGACGGTGGTATTCTCAGGACCTCTAGAAAGCAACGGCCAGGGTAGTCTGGAGAGCCATTAAAAATAGAGTACCTCAGAACTAGAACAAAAAATTTCACAATTTGTATGGAAACACAGAAGACCCTGAATAGCTAGAAGCAATCTTGAGAAAGAAAAATGGAGCTGGAGGAATCAGGCTACCTGACTTCAGACTATACTACAAATCTACAGTAATCAAGACAGTATGGTACTGGCACAAAAACAGAAATATAGATCAATGGAACAGGATAGAAGCCCAGAGATAAACCCACGCACATATGGTCACCTTATCTTTGATAAATGAGGGAAGAATATACAGTGGAGAAAAGACATCCTCTTCAATAAGTGGTGCTGGGAAAACTGGACAGCTACATGTAAAGGAATGAAATTAGAACACTCCCTAACAACATACACAAAAATAGACTCAAAATGGATGAAAGACCTAAATGTAAGGCCAGAAACTATCAAACTCTTAGAGGAAAACATAGGAAGAACACTCTATGACATAAATCACAGCAAGATCCTTTCTGACCCACCTCCTAGAGAAATGGAAATAAAAACAAAAATAAACAAATGGGACCTAATGAAACTTAAAAGCTTTTGCACAGCAAAGGAAACCATAAACAAGACGAAAAGACAACCCTCAGAATGGGAGAAAATATTTACAAATGAAGCAACTGACAAAGGATGATTAATCTCCAAAACATAAAAGCAACTCATGCAGCTCAATATCAAAAAACCAAACAACCCAATCCAAAAATGGGCAGGAGACCTAAATAGACATTTCTCCAAAGAAGATATACAGATTGCCAAGAAACACATGAAAGAATGCTCAACATCATTAATCATTAGAGAAATGCAAATCAAAACTACAATGAGATATCATCTCACACCAGTCAGAATGGCCATCATCAAAAAACCTACAAACAATAAATGCTGGAGAGGGTGTGGAGAAAAGGGAACCCTCTTGCACTGTTGGTGGGAATGTAAATTGATACAACCACTATGGAGAACAGTATGGAGGTTCCTTAAAAAACTAAAAATAGAACTACCATACGATCCAGCAATCCCACTACTGGGCATATACCCTGAGAAAACCGTAATTCAAAAAGATTCATGTACCAAAATGTTCATTGCAGCTCTACTTACAATAGCCAGGACGTGGAAACAACCTAAGTGTCCATAAACAGATGAATGGATACAGAAGATGTGGCACATATATACAGTGGAATATTACCCAGCCATAAAAAGGAATGAAATTGAGTTATTTGTAGTGAGGTGGATGGACCTAGAGACTGTCATACAGAGTGAAGTAAGTCAGAAAGAGAAAAACAAATACTGTATGCTAACACATATATATGGAATCTAAGAAAAAAAAAAAGAAAATGGTCAGAAGAACTTAGGGGCATACAGGAATAAAGACGCAGACCTACTAGAGAACGGACTTGAGGATATGGGGAGGGGGAAGGGTGAGCTGTGACAAAGCGAGAGAGAGGCATGGACATATATACACTACCAAACGTAAGGTAGATAGCTAGTGGGAAGCAGCCGCATAGCACGGGGAGATCAGCTCGGTGCTTTGTGACCACCTAGAGGGGTGGGATAGGGAGGGTGGGAGGGAGGGAGATGCAGAGGGAAGAGATATGGGGACATATGTATATGTATAACTGATTCACTTTGTTATAAAGTGAAACTGACATACCATTGTAAAGCAATTATACTCTAATAAAGATGTAAAAAAAAAAAAATTTAAGAATTTTAAAAAAATCGTGGAAGGGGGTGTAAACTCCAAAGCTTGGCTCTAAAGTTCACATTCTACATTCAACTCCTTCAATTTGAAGAAAAAAATCTATTGATCTGAAAAAAAAAACAAAACAAAAATAAAAAGAATAAAACAGCTAAAGGAGTACTACTTGAATTGAACCAAGCCATTTTCTTGATGTATGAAAAACTGATATATTAACAAACTACCACTGGAAAAAAAAAAATAGAGTACCTAAGAGACCTTTACACTCTGTTACCCAGATTCTGGAAGTTCAAGGATCACTACCAGTAACAAATTAAAAAAATTTTTTTGTATGTTCAAACCTCTAGGAAGCTATTGTGAAGCTTGACGAAATTATGAGACAGTTGCTAAATAACCAAAGCGGTGAAGGCAGACATTAAGTAGAAACAAAATCAGGATCTGGAAGAGATACCTGCACCCTCATGTTCATTTCATCCTTACCATTTCACAATAGCCAAAATATGTAAACAACCCAATGTTCATCAACAAATGAATAGGTAAAGAAAATGTAGTATATACATACAATGGAGTATCATTCAACTTTAAAAAAGAAGGAAATTCTGCCGTATGCCACAACATAGATGAACCTATAAGACCCTGTGCTGAATGAAATAAGACGGTCACACAAGGACAAATACTGCATGATTCCACTTGTATTAGGGATCTGAAGTTGTCAAACTCATAGAAGTAGACAATAGAGTGGTGGTTGCCAGGGAGTTGGGAAGGGGGAAATGGAAAGTTATTGCTAAATGAGTACTAGTTTCAGTTATGCAAGTTGAATAAGTTGTGGAGTACAACAATATGGTACTGCACACTTTAAAATATGTTAAAAGGATAGATTTCATGTTAAGTGTTCTCACCACAAAACACACACACACACACACACACACACACACACACAGGAACAAAAGAACAATTTTGGAGGTTACGGATATGCTTACGACCTTGATTGTGGTGATATCGTATGCATATGCCCAAATTCATCAAAATGCATACATTAATGATGTGCAATTTATGTATATCAATTATACCTTAATAAAGCTTAAAAATTTTTAAAACGTTATTTTTTAATTTGCATAAAAACAGATTGAAAGGGAATATGATTGAGTTTAAACATTCCTGGTAGGATAGAGAGAATGTATTAGATTCGCATGCCCTAAGCCTAGCTGTAGAACTTCATATTTACAATTGTTTTTTTAGATCTAATTTCTACCCAGTTAACGCAGGATTTTAAATTTTCACTAAAATGCTTATACCCTATCTTACTCCTCTGAAAGCATACTTATTTGTCTTTATACTCTTGAATCTGTGCTGTGCGCCTAATAATGATTTGGAAGGTGCTTTGTGATGAGAAGTAATGCCACTGACCCATCATTAGTAGGGGCATGTACTCAGATTTGCTTTCCCAGGGATGGAAGTAAATTTCTATTGATTCGTCTCTTTGAACCAGTCTCATCACTGTGCTCCTCAGTCAATGTTGTAAGACAGCTAGCAAAGAGATGCTAAACAGCCTTCAAAGGAACACATTCCCTCAAGAAGCATCAGTAAAACACCAGCTATGTGTCAGATACCCTTCTAGGTGGCATTAGTACTAAGAAAAACAGAACGGAGTGCTTGCCCTTGAGGCTCTTACAGGTAGTTTGGAGACAGTCATGTAAACAGATCAATATATGAATGTGGTAAATGCTATAAAAAATTATGCACATGATGCTATCACAGCAAAGGGGAAGTGGAAGCAGTGCCTAGTTCTACCTAGCAAGGTCAGCAACGATTTCATAAAATAGATAACACTTAGGTTGTATCTCGAGGTTGAGTTAGATTATATTTAGTTTCCCTTAATTTTTATTGCTTTTTAGTCAGCTATAATAAGCCAGAATTTCATTTGTTAAGTATGAAATGCATAGTCTTACATTTTTAAACAGCCTTACTCTCTTTACAGTGTCACAAGGTGATTAGATCAGAGATCTAACTTAAGCTAACAAATGATTATCTTTCACATTTGAGTAAACATAGGCGCTTAATTAAAGAGACTGATAATAAGCAGCTGCAATATACAGATGACATTTTATGTGGGAAAACCAAGAACTTAAGTGAGGCACTAAGAGAAAAAGACACGCTATAACTTTTGTTTCTAGACTTAAATCTTGTCTGACTGGCATTTTTAGAAGTATGCACTTAGATCTATTTCACTGTGGTAAATAGAATATAATGCCACCCCTTCTGCCCCTGGCAAAGACATCCATGTACTAATCCCCAGAACTTTTAAATATATTACTTTACATGGCAAAAGGGACTTTGCAGATATGATTAAGGAGCTTGAGATGGGAAAATGATCATTATCTTGGATTATCCAGGTGAGTCCAATGTAATCAGAAGCGTACAAGAGGGAGACAGGAGGGTCTGAATCAGAAAAGGGGATGTGATGATGGAAACAGAAATTGGTGTAGTGCATTTTGATTGTGGAGGAAGGAACCACAAACCAAGGAATGCAGCTCGGCTATCATTGATTTTTATTCCTGTAAGACTTGTTTCTGACTTCTTTTCACAGGAAATTTAAGATAATAAGTTTGTGTTGTTTTTGTGGTAATACATTACAGCAGCATTAGTAAACTACCACAGTTACCAAAGCCCTGAAAGGACAATCAAATTAGAACTGTAAGCGTGGAAAGCCATATAATCCTGCATCACTTATACCATTTCTGCATGAGAAAACAAAGATTTCCTGAAGAGACTGGAGAAAGGGTTACTCACTCCTGGTCATACTCAGGAATTTGCTCATCTTCAGTAAAGCTATAACATCTCTGCTTTTTATCCCATAGAATTTTCAAAAAGTATGTTGAGGTTAATTGAACAACACCCAGCCTTTGGGCTCCTTAACCATCTTTTCTGAAAATAACCTGAATCTTAACAATGTTATGGATAAGCCAACTGCTCCTCATCTGAATAAGGTTATCAGATCATCTGACAACTTTATGGGATAGCCAATGGTATAATTATGTCCACAGGACATGGGGCTGAATAATATTTGCATGATTATTAAATCCCAAAGACACTACCCTTTACCTTAATGAGCTTATATATAAGCTCAAAGGAAGTGTCAAAGCACAAGTGAAAATATGGAAATGAAAAGATGCTCAACATCACTAATTATTAGAGAAATGCAAGTAAAAACTACAATGAGGTATCACCTCATGCCGGTCAGAATGGCCATTATCAAAGAATCTAGAAACAACAGATGCTGGAGAGGGTGTGGAGAAAAGGCAACCCCTGGTGGGAATGTAAATTGATACAGACACTACGGAAAACAGAATGGAGTTCCTTATAAAACTAAAAATAGAACTACCATATGACCCAGCAATCCCACTACTGGGCATATACCCTGAGAAAACCATAATTCAAAAACAGACATGTACCACAATGTTCATTGCAGCACCATTTAAAATAGCCGGGACATGGCAGCAACCTAAATGTCCATCAACAGATGAATGGATAAAGAAGATGTGGCACCTGTATTCAATGGAATATTACTCAGCCATAAAAACAAATGAAATTGAGTTATTTGTAGTGAGGTGGATGCACCTAGACTCTGTCATACAGAGTGAAGTAAGTCAGAAAGAGAAAAACAAATGTCGTATGCTAACACATATATATGGAATCTAAAAAAAAAAAAATAGTACTGATGAACCTAGTTGCAGGGCAGGAATAAAGAGATAGACATAGAAAATGGACTTGAGGACATGGGTGGAGGGCAAAGCTGGGGCAAAGTGAGAGTGGCATCGACGTTCGTACACTACTGAATGTAAAATAGTTGGCTGGTGGGAAACAGCAGTATAGCACAGGGAGATTGCCTCGGTGCTTTGTGATGACCTAGAGGGGTGGGAAAGGGAGGATGGGAGGGAGGCTCAAGAGGGAGGGGATGTGGGGACATGTGTATGCATATGGCTGATTTGCTTTGTTGTGCAACAGAAAGTAACACAGTATTGTGAAGTAAGTATACTCCAATAAAGATCTATTTAAAAAACCCTAGCAAAAGCTAAACCCTAGTTTCTTCTGTCACTTTTCCTGGGAACAAGAGCCCTGATGAAAATTCTTGGTTTCAACAACCCAACCACCACTGCCAAGTTTCTTAGTTTGTTTGCTTAACATTAAAAGATTGTTATGCCATTAGGTACATGAGGCTATCAGTGAAATTAAAGGATTCTGAAAGGGGATACCTTTTTGTGATGAGGTTTTATAAAAAGGATATGGACCAAAATAGGAAGCTATCTCTGTTTGTGAGGACAGCTGGAAAGTACAGTAACTGTATACTTTATACAAACATTATTTTATATGTATTTATATTTATGTATTTATTTATATGCCAGATACTGTTTGGGAAAGTGGAACTAGAGCAGTGTTTGAGAAAGAACTTGTCTCTTGCCTCACCAACATAAATTCTAACAGAGAAGACAAAAGAGAATAGAGAAGGACTCTGAAAGGATCTAAAGGAGGAACAAATGGACTTCAATGAAAGTAGAAGAATAGTCATAATCCCCTCTCCTTTCACTTGCAATTCATCCTTTCTTACTTCTTGATGTTTTCCAAAACTCCATACTTCAGATGAAGTCCCTGAAGATGACAGAAATTAAGCAACTTGCCCAAGAATATAGAGCTAATATTATAAGCAGCTCTTTTTAACATAGCAAGCTGCCAGCTCATTATGTTGGCTAATAAGAAATACATTGTATCTAGTCATCATGGAAATGAAAAAAATCTTTTCAAAGGGAAAATATAACAAATCAGCTATAGGTCAACATTTTCTACAGAGAATTGGAGGCAGACAGCGATGATCCTGTTTTTTCCATTGACTCCCTTCTTCTTCAAAGATGGGTTCACCATGCTAAACCCTGATATTTGTCCCTTAGTAGCACAGCAAAGTTTGTCCAGAGATTGAAGGTAAAATCAGTGTGTGGTTTTGAGGCTGGATTTGTACATTTGTAAAATATGAATTGCTAGCTCTTCTCTGCTAACCAGCATGAATGTGGAGCTTCCCACAAAGTAATAAGAATGAACCCTCCACAAAACTGCAGTTGTGAAGTGTCTGTGATCCTTTGGACTGGGCTGTACATCTGGTTTTTCTAGGTTCTCAGCAACTAGCTGTGACAGCTCCAGGCTCCTCTGCGTCTCTGTCAGTCACCACAATGGCCATAGGTCAATCAGCAAAGAGGCTGCTCTTTTAATGACTCCATAAAACACCTACTGCCTCACAAACAGGATGAAATATCTGGCTCAATTAGATGCTTAAAAAATTACCAAATATTTACTAAGTGCCAAAGCCCCATGAAATATTTGACACTTTAGACTATTAAGAAGAATAAGATAACTCTTGGCTTCTAGAAATTCAAAACTTATTGATAGCTCAAGACAGTATTATATCACAGGACAATAGGTTAGAAGGTCAATTAAGCTCAAACATTTAAGACACAGTGGTTAGTGAAGTCTCTTGGGTGCAAAGCTGACCTTGTGTGTGGTGTGTATATGCGTGTGTATGTTCTAATGATAAAGATGTCAAGAGGCAGGGTGAGCGCCAAGGTACATGTCCAACCTAATTAGGGAAGGACAACATGGTTTGGGGATTATGGAAAACAGGAAGTCTATTTGTGTGAAGCAAAAGTATTGGGGTACAGAGCTGGGAGTTTCAATGGTCAATATTATTATTTATTGATGATCCCTATGACACCATGACCATGTTTCAGAATATTTTATATGTTATCTACCAAAATTATGAGGCCACCACTGTCCATTTATTACAAAGTATTAAATCTATTTCAAAATATGCTTGGGTTTAGAATGCAAAATATGTAAAAAATACCTTTCAATTCAAGTATGAATTATATCAAGCTTCTAATCCCAACTTCTCTCTCGTGGCAGTGAATTCTGGTACTCAAATGGACAAAAACCCAATCTAGCATAATTTATACTAACAGATGTTTCTAGAAAAATTCAAATCAGTGACATCCGAGGAAAGTAACCAACTTCAAAGGCTTTTAACAAGCAAGCTGAAAATAAGAAGCATTCTATGAAGTGATTTTGTTTTTAAAGCACAAGCGTCATAGTATGAATCACTTGGGACAAAGATAATGCAGTAGTCATAGTAGATGAGAATGAATGGAGAGGCAACGGCTCACGAGAGAGAGGGCAAATACTTAATGGTAGACAGAAATCACTATGAGGCTGCACAAGGAGAACCCCAAGCATGACTAAGGAAAAAACGCAGGAAAAAGGCAGTGGAAGGCAGCATTGGCTTGCCCGTGTCTATTAGACAGAGGCAACCTTCAATGGAACTGAGAGCTCACTCAAAACATCAATCACTTCCAACTGGGAATCCTTATTGAAACACTTAGACATGAAAGTGTCCAGCCATCCTGGTAACTTATGTCAGAGCCCCTCTCTATGTCAGTCAGCAATCTGCCCAGCAAATTAAATGGTGCACGAGTTTAGGGCTGAAATAGCCTGAGACACGGATGCTTCATCCTGAATCTTTTGGAAGGTATATTTCTACCTTTCCCGCTTGCATAAATATAAAACTATTAAAGGATAAGTGTATTGCCTTGCATATGCTTATCATATAGATGATGATTTATTGAACAAATGATCAGTATGATATAAACCCTATTTCCATGTAATAAGTACTTTATGACATTCCTTTATTCCAAAGAGGTACATTTAAGAAACTAAGGTCACTGGCATAGTTAAAACTTTAAATTTTAACCTTTTTGCCCCATAATATTTAAGAGTGTTCAGAAGACCTGATGCACTAGCATTGGCTGACTTTGAGGAAAGTCCACATAAAAGTTCAGTATGGGGTTTCCCTGGTGGCGCAGTGGTTGAGAATCTGCCTGCTGATGCAGGGGACACGGGTTCGAGCCCTGGTCTGGGAAGATCCCACATGCCGCGGAGCAACTAGGCCCGTGAGCCACAACTACTGAGCCTGCGAGTCTGGAGCTTGTGCTCCGCAACAAGAGAGGCTGCAACAGGGAGAGGCCCGCGCACCACGATGAAGAGTGGCCCCCGCTCGCCGCAACTAGAGAAAGCCCACGCACAGAAACGAAGACCCAACACAGCCAAAAATAAATAAATAAATTAAATTAAAAAAAAAAAAAAGAAGTTCAGTATGGCCCAAACTCAATAATTAACTATCTCTAGACCTACTGTGTGCAATATTTAAAGAAAATGAATTATTAATTTATTCATTTATTAACTAACATTTCTTGAGTACCTACTATTAAGGCAATGTACATTTCTAGATACTAAAGCTACAGAGATAAAAATCTAATGGAGCTTACATTTGGTGGGCCAGAAGTAATTGTAAATAACAGTATAAGGAATGTGAGAACACATCAAAAATAACATTGTAGCATACTGCAACCAATTGAAGTATGTAATTTGTCATCATATCTTCAAACTATCCTAGAGGTGTTAGGGCACAAGTAAGTTAGGGAAAAGAAAAATTAGAAAGTGCCTATAGATCAGACCTGGAGATGAAGGTGCCAGATACGACCTTTGCCTTGACATTTGCAAAGCTTCCTATTATCTCCTCCTGACAATAGGTGACAAGGCTTGGTTTTGAAAACATTCCAAGATACAGTATTAAAAACTCAAATAAGTTCACCGTTATTCACTTCCAAGACCTTCAGAACTTCATTTTTAAAAAATCCAATTGAGGAGGTTAAAAGGAAAGAGCTCCATTTTCTTTTCCTGTATTTTGCTACGTCAAATCATTTCTGGAGGTAATTATAGACATGATTTCAGATATTTGGCATGTCTTTGGTTCTGGAGGTTCTTATTTGTAGACATTATTTTAATAAAAATCTAGATAATAGTGTGTGATGCTGGGTTTGTAATAGTTTTACATCAGATTTGCTTACATCAAAACCTTTTAATGAATTTTTAAAAATACTGATCTGGGACACTTTGTACATAGAATTAAACCATATCAAAAACTATATTTTTATGGAATAAATGAAAATTGAGTATGCTTTTTTTTCGGTTTCTCTCTTTCTTTTTTAACCTAAAATAAGATGAATGATAACCAGAGTTTCCCAAAGTAGATCAGGATGTGACGATAGACTTCAAATCCTTAATTAACTGACAGATGTACAATCTGGTTGCTACTTCTGTCAATTTCTCCCTCCTTTCTTCTTTACCTCTTCCATCCCCCATAGCTTCAGAATTTTCCTTTTCTATATTCTTTCCTGCTATACCTTGAACCACCACTTAGATACTTTATTGCCAAACCTCCTCACCTCCTAGAAGTGACTTAATCCTTTATGAAAAAATCAAATAGCCATCTCATACATCAGTCAGAAATATTTTCTCTATACTTTTCTTTACACAAACATTGCATTCTAAGCATCTTAGGCAACATTCTCTGCCCCACAACTTCAGCCAACACTGATGTTTTGCACATTCCCTTCTGTTTGGAGACAGTGTAACAGCAAAAGAAATGACACTGACATTCATTTTCTGCACCTGTTGTGTGAGTTTTCACTTGTGTAGCTGGAGGCATCTCAGCAAACAGGTATCTGTAAATCTGCCTGAAGCTGAGTTCTCAGCGTCAGCTTCCCAACAGAAGGGAATGGGGTACACCAAGACAAGCACATTTCCTGAATTTCTCTTTGCCAAATATCCCTCCCCTCTCAGGCTGAAGCCAAATGAGGGAGATAACAGCCCCAATCATTGACGAGGGCCTGAAGCACACTGTAAGGGTCCAGAATAAATAACCTACTCCAAAGGCAAGAACCAGTTCAGTCAACCCAAAACTGGGGTGCCGATTCAAGAGGTCCATTGCTTCTTAATGGGGATGCTGCGGACATTCTGGGCAGATAACTGTGCATGTTGTCTCATACTCTGCTGGCTTCTTAGCATCCCTGGCCTCTTCCCACTACATGTCAATAGCTTTCCCTCAGGCATTGCAACACACACAAAAAACGTGACCAAACATTTTAAAAAGGCACCTGGGGGGGACACTGTCCCCAGCTGTGAACCACTATGCAGGACAGACTGTGAAACAGCGATAATGATGCTCAGTGGAGAAATCAGGAAGGCAAATGGTAAGAAGAAATAAAGTAAGCAACTGGAGGTGGCACAAAGACTGAAGGTCTATAATTCTGATTGCTTTTAACGATATCCCGGACAGGGATAGTCCAAAATGCCATCTAGAGTCACTTAAAGTTTCCAAAATGTGACACATACTCCATCTTTTATTCCTTTTAAATGCTGTTTCCAAAATACATATTTAAAATTTCTGCTATTTCTACTGTGGTTATTGTTTTCACATTTGAGTTGTCCTTCTAGGATGTTGGCTGCTTTACAGACCTTCTCATTGACTCTTAAAGAATGATTACAACCCTTGAAATTAAATGAAACTGTTACTACTCTCATCCTGATGTCCTTAAACAAGATACTGAACCTTCCTTACGGCGAAAAATCTCTAAGGAAACAAAGAATACGGCTGTGCCTGGATTTGTCCTTTCTGGGCATCAGAATCCTGACTGTAATACTCAGTTGAGGTGTAAATCTTCAACAGAATTCACAAAAGTTCTTTAATTCAAGGCTTTC
This sequence comes from Pseudorca crassidens, assembly GCF_039906515.1. NCBI lineage: Eukaryota > Metazoa > Chordata > Mammalia > Artiodactyla > Delphinidae > Pseudorca > Pseudorca crassidens. The sequence continues at coordinate 62,794,902 of NC_090304.1, forward strand.
TTAGGATGACAAAAAGTTTTGTTGAAGATGAGTAAATCCACACTCCTAAAGGAGAACTATATACAGAACTTTTAAAGAGCATTTACTGTTCACTCATCAGCCTCCACGCCTCCATTTCTGTTCTCTCTAATTACTGATGATATACCTTAACCTGCTGTGGTCGGAGGAAAATTTCTGGAGGTTCAAATTCTTGGCCTAAACCATCAGTGCTAAAATGTTCACTTCTTACATCAAAGAGCTTATTTAAATCATAGTCTTATTCAAGATGCCATTCATTTAAGTGACTGAGTTCTTATCAGTAGATTTCTTCTGAGGCTTTGTTTCCTTCATTACTTTGAGCAGAATGTAAGCAGGATCTGAGTGATGCTAAAATGCTCTGTGTCTCTAACCTGAATGCTCTATGTCTGGATCTGCATTCACTCTGTAGAACCTGTGTTCTGTGGCATTTTAATTCCTTTTGGCAGGAAATTGTAAATTGTGCAGAAACATGGGTACCATGAGATTTCTTGTGGCAAAACATTATATATTAGCTTGGCACCCCTAAGCCCAAAGAGGATTATTTAACTACTTCATTATCAGTATCATGGCACCTAGAGCACACAGAGGATTCTAAGCTATTTACACATATGCTATATGCATTTTAGACTTTTTTCCCCCAAAATCAAAACACACACCAGAATATTCATTTTATTACTTATCAAAGGAACAGTTCCATTGCTGTAGACAATTTTTGAGGGAAAAAAAGGAAAAAGTGATTTTCAAGTGGCCTCATAGTCTGGTGTTACAGAGTTATCTCAGTTAAGCGTTTTCTGGTTAAGATTGAACCATTTTATCTTTAGGCTATTAGGTCTTGGAGTGATGGACTTGTCTGAAGTGAAAAAAAAAGTAAGGTCTCTAAGCAAGCATTAAATTCTAATTTATAAATAGAAGGCAAAAAAAGAAAGGGTGATCCAATACTTGGATTAAATGAAAAGGAAATAAAAGGAAATGATAAAATTATGTATAAGCATCCACAGAGCTATTTAGCAATTTAGCTTTGAAGTTCTAAGGAAATTCAAAAGCAATGTCAGCAAAGGATAGCCATTCAATGTAACCTTGATCAACAAACTTTTAACTGACTAGACACTAACTTCAGATTAATTTTCAGGAATAGTGTTTAAATTACTCAATACAAGGTGGAAGACGATGTGCATGCTGCTTTAAGAAGGTTTTGTTCTGATGCTAACTACCGTTATTTGTTATTGTCGATTTCAAATCAAGATGGTAAAATGGAAAGCATTTTCATCAACCTCACAGAGACCAGCACTCTGGCAAAAGCTGTTTGCATACTACAGTGAAAAGATTTGATCAGAAATGACTTTGAGAAGCTTCACAAGTATTCAGAAAACTTAATGAACCAGATTTTTGTAAGCACCTAATGATTTCCTGGCACAAAGGCAGACACAGTGTGAAGGCACTTGCACAATAATGTTTAATGCCGTGGAAATCACAGTCAGAATTGACTTGAATTCTTGGCTCTGCATATTGCTGGCTCTGTGAGGTTAGGCAAATTGCTTAGCTCCTTAAAGCCTCACTTTCTCTATCTGTAAAATGGAAGTAAAAACTACCCATGTCAAAGAATGAATGTGTAGCACAATGTCTGACCCACAGCAGGTACTCATTATATGTAGCTCCTGCTATTAGCAATGAAACCCATCACCACCATAATATCAACCCTTTTAGGATACAATGCCTTCCACGGAAGGATTTAATGCTCCATTGGCTAGAAGGACTAAATGGGTTTTCAAGTCATTACCAGGGAGGAAACTTAAGCACAGGCAGAAAGACTCAAAGATATTCAACAAATACAAGGAAAGATACTCCACTTGAAAATTCAATTACATCAACTTCACAAATGTTTATTAAGTGCCTACTATTCACTAGGTACTGCGTTGGTTCAGGAGATTTAAAGATTTGTAACATAGGGACCTTATTCCCATGGGGCTTACAGTGTGGAGAGACTCACAAACATATAAATCCCTTAGAGAAGTTTCAGAGGAAAGGAGGCATCAGCTTAAACTGGGGAGGTCAAGAAAGGTTTGGAAGAATGGGTGATGTTGAACTACAACCTGGGGTTAGCTGCTGGTGCACAAAATTTTTTTGTCATCCAGCTCTGTCAACTGCCTCTTCCCCTGCCCCATAACCAAGATATTTTCTAGGACTACTTTCAAATTTCCCAGGCATTCTGGGGGCTTACAATTTTATAATACAGGAAAAATATGTACTTGTTGACTATCAAAATTAAAGAAGAAACAAAAAGATTTTTTTTTTTGTCATGCATTTTCTATACCAATCTCTTATGGCTAGCAAACGTGAAGGAAAAAGGAAGATGGTTAGAAGTTACTTTTATTAAAGGGAGATTCCAGACCCTGTGCCTGCCTTAGAAAACACAGAGGACAATGCCCATGATTACCCTCAAACATTTCTTAGTGCCATTGTCAGAAAAGATTTGGATGGGCCACATCCACAACTCATGGAATTATTTTTATTTGTGTATCCTCTGTATAACATAGGAATGTATCTAAAACAGTGTAACATGGAAGATGCCAAGCCACTTCATTTGCCAAGTACTTGCCATCACCTTAATTAAGGAGTTCACTTGGTTGGGAACCGATAACTTATAGACATAGAAAATGCATTATTCAAGGGAGGAAAATAAAGAATGTTTAATAGAATATATTTATGTCCATTAGTCTTTATATGCAATCTTGTAAAACATGGTCAATCATCAATGTACAACATTAATCATGTTGAAGCATAATTTTGGAACATTTATTGTAAAGTACAGGTTATATTAAATTAAAATTTAAAAATAAATCTATTCATCTTTAGGTGATCTCAAGCTTCTGTCTAACAGGTAGATAAGCTCAGATTCTCACTCAGATTTCAATGTGAAACAATCCCAAGAATGTTACTAAAATGAAGAGAATAAATCTCCATGAAGGAAGAAGAGTTGATATAGACTCTAAACTATACAAGTCACTTTTCCTCTTCCATATATTTTCAGTTATACAATGTCCAATTCATATTTTAGGTTCTGCTGTGCAAGAGATACAGAGAACCTTTTAAAAGACATTGAAAAGCACCATCTGTTCATGTTGAAAAAATTTTTTTAACTTGTTAATCATAAAAATTGCTCTACAAGGAATTAGACTGGAAACATCCGGATGTAGGGTTATAGTTTACAATAAAAACAAAACAGCCTCCCTTAGAAGAAGTAAAACTCTTAATTCAAACTTACTGGGTAGCTGATAATGCAAGTGAAAATGCTGGCATCTATAGATACTGGGAAGCCTTGGGATTTGAATTTTAACGTTGACCATCTGGTTATATCCATATTTACAGAAAAAATTTTAAATAGCAAAAAATTCATTAAAAGCCTAAAAGGAGTTCATTACAACTGGGATACCTCGATTAACTCTGTATCCTCTTCTGATGTGGATTATGTCAGTTCCCAATGGTGACATCATGTTAATGCACAAGTTTGAGGAGACACATCCACTTAACCCAGTCCAGTTCACTTAATCAAGATCAAGAGAATAGGCATTCAATAAGAATTTTTCTATTAAGACAGAGCAGTAATAATAATTTACCAAGTACCTCCCTTTGATCCTTACATATAGAAGAACTGAAGTTCAAATAGTTAAGTCACTTGCCCATGGTCACATTTCTAGAGACCAGTAGAGCAGGAATTCAAATCCAGGTCTATCTGCCTCTACACCCTATGTTTTTTCACTACAGTAGACTGTCTTCCTAGGCTACATATGAGATTTATTTGTTCCTCTCAGTTTCCTTAGCACGACTACTACATCTGCTGTATCTAGTAGCCACAAGTTATACAGCTGCATTTAACCAATTCATAGCTCCCCTTAGAAATCCATTACCTCAAAAATTATTTCTGAGAGTTAAGAAAGTTTCTCAGGAATAATGTTATGAGCAACAACAACAATAATACTTTGGCTCTCTCATTTGTTCACATTGTTCTTTTCTTTCTCTCCCCCTCTACCCCGAGACAGCTCACTTCAGGTTGATTATTAAACAGGAGTTTCTCTTGTTCATTTATTTTGTTAATCTTTACTTCTTTTGCTATTTCAGGAGAAAAGGCCTTTTTCATTTTGCCTCCATCCTCCATCTCTCTCTCTCTAAGATCTGTAGTAACCTCCCCTGCTTCACTTTTTCCAGGAACTTGCACTAATCTTGGTTGGCTTTGCTTTCATCTAAATCCTTCTATCCTCCCTGTGTTCAAGGTGGAGGCAGAAGTGATGAGTAGCAAATATGTATTATCCAGTATTTTGGTTTTGATTCACTGGCCAAGCTTGCCTTGACCAGAGCTGAAAAGCTTTTGAGATGCACCTGGGTTTATTGTGAGAGTGAAACAGTTGAATTTTAAAATCTTCCACAGGAGAGGGAAGAAGGGTAATATATATTTCTTGTATTTTCTATCCATGGCTTAAGGCCTCAAAAGTCCCAATTCAAATTTTAAAGTTTTCAAGAGAAAACTACCAGACACATTAAAAGCTCTTATATTCAACTCATCAGTATTTATTTATAGACCTTTTCATGGGGTCCTAACTATCATGACCTACTGCTGATAAAGGTACAAAGAAATATAAAGACATGGATCCTAATTTCCATAGCTATTTAAAAGGGCAAGGCAAATACTACAACGTTATGGAGTCTAAGTGGCAGGCAGTAGCAAAGAGAACAAATGCTCTTGGAATGCATTTGAAGGCAACATTACTGAGGGCTATAGAAATCTGTGAAGGTTTCATGGTGAGCATGAGACTGAAATCGGGCCTTAAAATATTGGCAGGACTTAAGTATGCAAAAAGATAAGCAATGGGTGTTCCAGGATAAAGTGGGCAGCTTTTGCAGAGTGAGTGTTACTTTGGAAGGTTAGTTGGTCAGTATTACAATCAACAACCATTACTGAGGCAAACAGACATTACTATGAACAAGGAAAGGAACTTGAGGGTATGAAAATCAGATTTCAGTGAGAATCATACATCATTTGCACTGCTGGAGTGTATCAGGGCAAATAGGGAATGATATGATAATGGTAATTTCTCACATTGATTAGTGCTGACCATATGATAAGTACAGTGCTATCAAATTTAATTTTTACAACAATTCTGTAATTTAAGAACAATTCTTATCTCTTTTTAGAGGTAAAGAAAGTAAAGCTTTGAGAGGTTAAATGACTTGCTAAGGACATGCAGCTGGTAAATCCTGAAAGCAAGATAGGAAGACTATGAACATGGAGGTCTTCTAAAGCAAAGCCCTTGTTGTTATCCATCATGCAGACAGTAGCTGGGATGTTTGAAGGACGGCGTGTATATCTATCTCCTTTGTTTTGCTGCCTCCATCTCTGATTTGGGGATAGATCTAGATACCTGCACAAGACTACAGCTTGCCAAGGCATAAAGCAGAGGAGGCAGCAGACCTCTGTGGTTCCCTCAGGCAACAGATTCTACTCTGGCCCTACATCTACAATTGCAACCCTGGGATATCTCATAACCTCGGTTTTCTCATGGGCACAACAAGCATAGTGAGAATTAAAAGAGAGCCTGATGTACCTAGGTTTAAACTCTGCATCTACCACTTACTATGTAATATTGGGGGAGTTCTTTAATGTCTCTGAACTTATAAAGTGGAGATAATGACTTCTCTATGGAATTGCTATGCAGATTAAAGACAGAAAAAATGTCAGTTGCCCAGCACAGTATCTAGAAAATAGCACAGGCTCATAATCCCCCACCTATAATTCTTACAGCCAGATGTATTTTGGAACTCAGAACTTATATGGATTTTAGAAAGGTCAAAGATGCATATACCATGTATGACCTAACATCCCTGTAGAGTCTAAGTCTAAGTCTAAGTCATACAGAGTGAAGTAAATCATGAAGAGAAAAATAAATACTGTATGCTAACACATATATATGGAATCTAAAAAAAAAAATGAGTTTCTGAAGAACCTAGGGGCAGGACAAGAATAAAGACACAGACGTAGAGAATGGACTTGAGGACATGGAGAGGGGGAAGGGTAAGCTGAGATGAAGTGAGAGTGTGGCATGGACTTATATACACTACCAAATGTAAAATAGATAGCTGGTAGGAAGGAGCTGCATAGCACAGGGAGATCAGCTCGGTGCTTTTTGACTGCCTAGAGGGGTGGGATAGGGATGGTGGGAGGGAGACGCAAGAGGGAGGAGTTATGGGGATATATGTATATGTATAGCTGATTCATTTTGTTATAAAGCAGAAACTGACACACCATTGTAAAGCAGTTATACTCCAATAAGATATTACAAAAAAAAAAAAAGATGCATGTACCATATATGACCTAACATCCCTGTAGAGTCTAAGATGGTACCCCATAATCAAATAATTAATAGTTCTGCAATGAAATATATGCATATTCTCATAATAGCAGAGTGAATAAAGACTATATATAGCTACCTGTTATTTCAGATCAAGTTTTATTGCCAAACTAGTTTGCTGAAAACTTATGAGACCCTTTTTATTTTCTAGGTAATTATGGCAAACTGCTAACAATTAATGGATCTAATCAGAGGTATACAAGATTGATTGAACTATTCTTGCAATTTTTCTCTAAGTTTGTGTTTTTCTTTTAAATAATAAGAAGAAAGAAAACTTTATTTTCAGTACATTTTTGGATACTGGACTTGTGGTTAAGAGATTGCAGATACATAAGAGTTCAGTAACTGGTAGTTTCTTTCTCTCTCTAGAAAAAGTACAAAAGGTACAAGTTACCTCCTGGGTGTCAGGCAAATGATTAATTGTATGGTAGAGTGGTCAGATCCTCCAGAACACTGCATTTTAGGGACACTGATTAGTCATATTCGTAAAAGAACCAGAGTTTGCCATTTTTAACAGTTTCAGTAAAAAAGTCACACTGCCAATTCTATAGCAATCTGACAAGTGTTTTCTCCCAGAGGAGATGGAATAGACTTTGTTCACCTCCCCCTCCTCTTACCCCAACATTTCTCCTGTAGTCCTGAATATGCCTGAAAAGACTTGTAGTTATGGCTTTTCATGCTCTGAGTCTAGATGCCTCCTTACCCCCAGGGCACTGAAGCCACTGATAGAAAAAGCCAATGACAGCCAGGTCTTGACAGATCCTGCTCAGCAGTTTCACTGTGAGCCCATAGGGGCTTTACTGAAGGTCTGTCCCAGAGCTGTTTGTCTTTTCCATCTGGGCTGCGGACTGCGATGAGAAGGTCAGGGGCACATTCTATGGGCAGGACACATGCCGGACTTTGGAGGCCAACGTGCATAGGGGGTCTATCCATCCTCACAAAATAAACACTCAGCACACGTCACGCTGGGGGGCAGAATAGCGGGTGTGCTGTCTGGAGGTCTCTTCCTGGAATGCTGGTTGCCTAGCAACAAGATCCTGCTTCTCTTCTAACTCCAGTTCTTAGGGCTTTGGCTTAGTTAGTCACTTCTGATCCCCAGGCTTTTTCTTACCATTCCTCACCCAGGTTCCCAGAAAATACAGGTGCTTCAAAGCTCTGTACAATGTGGTTATTTTAGCTGTGTGTTGTCAGTACACAGTTAGCCTCCTACCTGTGTTTTTAACACACCAGCACTTCCCTAGCAGTTTTAAATATATTATATCTAAAAGAATATATCATTGGTTTTCATTTTTGAAAAAAGAACATACACTTCATATATATACTAGAAAAAGACTGAAAGGGTACACCAGAAAAGAAAATAACAGCAGTTTTCTCTTCATAGTAGGAATATTAGTGGTATTTTATTATTTTATTTATCTGTATTTTTAAGTTATCTATAATGAATATGCCTTAATTTTTAAATAAGGATAAATATTAAAATAATATATATGGGGTATATACTATTAATCAACATTAAAAATGTATATAAAGTAATGGAAAAGGAAGAGATGCATGTGTACATACACCACAATTTCAACTCTGTACATGAGGATAAAAAATGGGTGGAAAAAAAAAAAAGGTGGAAAATATCGATGAATTAAAAGGGTTCTATCAGAATGAAGACAGTTCTTTCTCAGACTCTAAGTTCTTTCATTAAGATGAGATAATCTTAATGAAAAATAATATAGCATTGGCATATTTACAGCTATATGTTTGAAATGCACAGAAAAGTTATGACTACAAGGGTCAGATGAGCAGATTTCAATTGCAGAAAACTAAATGTGTTTTGGACCCAGAGTTTATTCAGCCTTTCCTCTGTTCATTCACTCAAAAACCATGTCTATTTATCTACTTGGTGCTACCATACATAAAAGGTATTGTGGATACAGATCTAGAGCAGTGGTTCCCTGCCTTCAGAGATCAGAGTCTATTAAAAGTCAGAGAGAAAGAAAATAGAAAGCATCATTCATTACAACATTTTTCAGAGTAAGCTTTATGGATGTTTTCCCATGGATCTTGGAATTCTCTACAATATATTTCTTAATTTTGCGTTTTATGTATATGATAATATATTAAATACCACAAGTTGTTCAACATCATCTTAATGACACCTTTAACTAACACATGACTTCAGGGTCTATATTTATGCTTGTGATTATAATTGTGCCAATTATCATTTAATTGTCATGGCTAATAAATGAATTTAAATATAAATGTTGTTCATGCCTCATGGAAACTAATTGGTATTACGACATATTTAGCAGTAATATGAATAGTGACAAATGGTCAGATAATTGAGTCATCTTAGGATGTGTGGTACAGTATAGCTATGCCAAACTCAAAAGCTGTCAGAATTGTATTCATGTTATGAATAGAAATTTAGTTTTAGCCAAATGTCATTCCTCTGTATTAAATAAATGTCATTAATACTAATTTCATCTCACTAGCACGCAACTTTATGGGAGAAGGAGCTTTAACTGTCTTGTTTGCTACTGTACCCCCAGTGTCTGGCTTTATAGTAAATGTCTGCTAAACATTAGCTGAATGGATGAATAAAGGAATGAAGGAATGGAGTATTTTTAGTTTATATTTGTTTTCTAAATTTTTGATTGTTTTATAGCTGAATAAAAGTTATACCTGGTTTTATACTGGGGTGTGCTTAAATAATACGCTATAATAAAAATAATAACACAGGTGACTTGTGAGAATTTTTCTCCTTCAAAAGAAATCTAAATAGTTAAAGGGTGTTGTCAGTTCTTTAAAATCATGGAGTCAATCCTAATCTCTCCTCTTTCTGTAATGTTCCTTTCTTGACTCTTCCCCTTCCACTTTTGGTTCCCACTAATTTCAAGTTCAAAAATCCCACATGCCCTTTCTTGCTCTCACTCCTTCCCTTCCTGCACCTCTCAACCCTAGCTCATCCTTCATCGTATTCTGATCACCTAAAATGGAGGAATAAGAGAGAAAATGAGAAACCAGAGAATAAAGTCAGTTTCCAGTGACTGAAAAACACTCGAATGAAGAAAAGAGACTCAGGAGTCATATAGACTAGGGTCCGAATCCTAGTTCCACCATTAGGTACTACCTGTCAGAACTTGAACAGTTAAACAACTTTGATATCTAGTCTTCTGATCAATAAAATGTTCTGGCCACATGCTTTAGAAGGCCTCACTCTGACTCTTCCTTGGCAGAAACTCTTCCCCGTGAGGAGTTTGTGCTATTAAGGGGAATGTGGCTACCTGGACCCCAAGCATCACCCAGCCAAGAACTGGATCCTGAATCCCTGCCCAAGTTGTCCTGCTTCTAGATCCTAGCTGAGTCCCTGATCTTTCTTCTGAGGGTGCACTAGCCCACTGATATGTGTACCCCTAGGTGTAAGGAGTGCATCTCAAATGGGGTGGCTTATAAGAACACACTGGAGTGCCTATAACCTTAAGTGTGAGTCCTGAGCCAGTGCTGGATAAAGCCTAGGGGGAGAGGGAAAAGAATAAAGTGGATCTTAGCCCAGGGGCTCAAGCGTATTGTTCTTATATTACCTCCTTATGGCTAGGAATTCTGAAGAGTCTGAGAATTCATTCACTAAGTCTCACTTTGAACCCTGCCTTACATTTTCTATTTGAAAGAATATTTGTTGAATTAGGAAAGCTAAATGCATTCAGTAACACTTTGTTGGCCTGATTTAGAACTTTTAAATATTTAGTGTGTGGCTTCCATATGTACTTTTGCTTCAAGCGCTACAAATGTTCTAGGTGGATCTGTCTGGGACACAATAACTGTGTGAAAGTAGATGCTATTATAATTATGACTTCACAAGGTGTTGGTATGGCCAAATGGTAAGCATTTATTGGAAATTATTAGCTTAGAGCACTGCCCTAGGCACATTTAGGCAACAGAGAAGAAACAGAAGAAACATTCTAGGTTTCTGGATGTTTATGACTTGATTGGATATTATAAATCATATACATAGAAACTTAAGAATAATCTTGGAAGCATCTAGAATTTTATGAAACCAATTTTCTGTGAGGCTCATAGAACATAGTCTCCATTAAATAATAGTCACTGGGGTTCTATAAATTTGTGTTAAGCAATACCATCCTTTCTTTGCCTGATTAAATTTTCCCATCTTTCAAAGGCTCTCGAGCCTGGTCACCTTGGTAAAGCCTTCTTGGCTACTCTTGTCCACCCTCTACCACTCTTCTCTGAACTCCTGGTATCGTCAAGGTCATCAACAAAACCTTGGCTCCTAATTATTCTTTAACTGTTTCATATTAATTGGTCTGTGTTCCTATGAGACAGTTTTACAAAACCAGAAATCTTGTCTTGCATTTCACTTATATAATTTTCTCCAAATTGCCCCTTCTCTCCAGTTTTCCCCACCCCCTCTTCTTTCCACTGTTCTTCACCACATACTCATATCGTGTGAACGGATCAGTCCCTCTGCTATTCTTCTACAGTGATGTGGTCAGCCCCAAATTATAGCATGTAATTTAGTGAACACACACACACACACGTCACATGTGTACACACACACACACACACACACACACACATTCATACACAACAACTTCCAGGTCTCCCAGACTTAGTGGAGTATTTAGTAAAGAATGGTTTCTAATAAACAGTACACAAGGAAAAGAGCTCCACATTCTTGTTCCAACAGAGAGACCAATCAGGTCTGAGAATTGTCTGAACAATTCTCTGAAGTAGGGAAGGGTTTGAAGAGGAAAGTAGCCATATTGCAGGAAGGAGAAGGAGGAAGCCATTGCTGAGAGTTAGGCCCAAACACTGTCCACGCCACACGAGTCAGGCAAGTATAACTCTTCAATATGTGCCTCTTGGAAGGCCTACTGCTTAAGGTACATGCCTAGGATGCTGGACCAATCTCCTGCCTCCGACTCAGGGTAAATGGTATCCACGACTTATGCTGAGGTCTTTCAGCACAACAAAGTTGCTAATCCCTCTTCCATGCCCTAGCTGTGTCAGCTTAGTTCTACTGCTGTCCTCACAAGGCAGAGAGCTCCAAAGGGCTGTCTCATTCATTCCTGAATCTCTACTACACCGAGCAGTGTCTGATAAATAATGAGTACTCAATGAGAAGCAATGTAGTACGTGAAAAGTTGACAGGCTTTGAAGCCAGACCGATTCGACTGGATTTGAATATTGGTTCCATCATTTATAAGCTGTATGACTTTGGACAAGTTATTTAAACCTTCTCACCTAAAACAATATATATAAAATTGTGAAATTATTATAACATTATGGTTACTCAACTTATTTACATGACTTGCCTTATTCTAGAGAGGATTTGAGGTGACATATAAATATTATAAATTTTAAATTTAAAAATATTAATTTGAATAAGGCTGTAAAAAAGAGAGAATAGAAGTAGGAAAGATATAATGAAACGACATTGATACTATTTTGAAAAAGAGAGGTGGTTAGCTATTGAACGTATACTGGAGGGCCATGAATATGATTCAAAGCACCTTAATAGTTTATGACCAAAGAAAGGCACAATCAGTGACCTGATTCTCAGTAACCTTACTATTAAAAAAACAGACAAAAAAGACCAAGAAGATCAGGGCAAAGTAGTCAGGAATCAAATGAGGCCACATAAGTATTTCCCCCATGGGTTCTCCTAAAGATAAATATGGTGACAGCACATTCAGGAGACAGGGCAATGGTTTCATAGCTTTCCTTCTTTTATCATATATACTTAGGAAATCACTACAAACTGTAGCTTAATAAAGTAGTTTTGGGGGCAGTGGGAAGCACCAGTGCTGGATTGAGACGCAGATAGATTTTAGATATCCTAGGAGGAGTTCTGCAGAGTTTTAAAGGTGGTCTTCCAAAATTACCATTTCTCTCAGCCAAGCTTTCAATAGTTATTGAGCATTGATTAATCTAAGGTTACAGTTTAAGATAAGTACTTGGAGTTTATGTGTCAAGTTGGAACAGAGGTATTCACTTTAATGGTCAGCTGAGAAGGAAGAATAACTGGCATCTTCTTATGAAATCTGGGAAGTCAGACAACATAAAATGAACCTGGTAGTACATGTAAGCACTTGGCAGAGCACCTGCCATTTATTAAACTTCCAATAAATAACTACTATCTTTAATATTTTAGAATATATGAACAGATACATTGTAAATATCCAGTATATTAACTTGTTAATTGATCAGTTAGGAGTGAGCCTAGAAAACAATAAAATTGAGAGTTGGCTTGAGCTGGCTTTCCTGTGAAGAAGAAACATAAAAAGTGAAATACTGACACACCAAATTGTTTAAATCATTAGCTTTCATATGCATTTTACAGAGTTCTTTTTTGAATTCATAAGGAAGATAAGATTTGTAATATATTTTGCAAGTAACAAATTATTATCCAAACTTGTATCAAATTCTACAAGTATAGGTTCTATCAAAATTGTGCCAAACATGGATATGAAGACAGAGAATTTAGCCAATCACCCTGATGTTTCTAAATAGTTAGATGCTCATTAAAGACCTAGATGCTTAAATGCTACATATTTTTCCTCCCAAGATTTCCTGCTGTAATGCCATACCTTCATCAGTAGCAAGAAATCTGAAAAACACCTAACAAGTCTCTGACAGAAGAAGTGTGACTCATTTAACAAGTATTTATTCAGTAATAATAATAATATATAGTAATCAGAGTAATAATAATATAGTCTACCATTTATTGAGTTCTTGCTGTATGTCAATATTGTAATTTTTGTAATATATGAAGCATATAAAAAGGGCATAAAACACATGCATACCTTTTCCAAATTATAAAATGGACCTCCAAGTACCAGCCAACCAACTTAAGAAATGTGTCATTACCAGTGGCTCTGAAGCATCAGGTACACCCATACCCAATCAAATCACACGACTCCAGAGTGTCTTGTGTTAATCATTCCTTTGCTTTTCTTTGTACTTATTACTTACATGTATATCCCTAAATAATAGTGCTTAATTTTGTCTGTTTCTGAATTTTATGTAAATAGAATCATACTATATATTTTCTTCTCTTTTTAAACTCAACATTGTTATTAACATTCATCCATATTGCAGTCTATATGGGGAGTTCATTAATTTTCACTACTCCATATTATTCCATTGTATAAATAAGGTACAATGTACAGATATTTAGTCTATTTCCAGTTTTTGCAGTTATAAACAATGATGCTATAAGCAATATGGTTAAACATGTCTGTTAAGTCAGTAATTATTAAATGACCTTATGTTATTCAGGAGTTATTAAATGAACCTAGAGAGATGATATGTTCTGGCTTCTCTCCTACTCTCTAAGAGAAATTTCCTAGGATTAAAATAATCTTTATATTCTTCTCTTTAATCATGACTGCACTCTGATTCTGGAGAAACCTAATCATTTTTCCTAAGATCTTTTAAATCATGTATGTTCTAGAGTGAATACCCTTCTACTGAAAATGCTCATTATCATATCTTCCCAGAACTTCCAGAAGGGTAGAAAGATCAGATTCTGCTGCGATCTCCCTTAAAAGCAAACAAATAAAAATAAATAAGCATTAGATACTAAGTTTTAAGGGAAAAAAAGGCTACATCTCAATCACAGAGCCTTCTCCAATACTGAGACTTTGAGAAGCAGGAGTCTAAGGTTTTAAAATATCATGTAAGTAAAACATTTAAGGTTAATTCACACTGATTAGGTATCTGGCTGTGTGAAAAAAATATTGGGTAAAATGGTCCAGAGATAATGTAGAACACATAGTTTCTGACCATATAAAGTGTAATTGTTAGTAAAATACATGAGCACATGTTAAAAAGACTGCAGGCTATTTTCAAATTAACCCTGCTTATTTACCTTCAAGACAGCAAACTTCAAGGTAGATAAGTATGAAGCTGGATCTTTCCAATCATTCACTAACTAACTTAAAGCTTGGTGTGAAAAATAATTTTAAATTGGAAATATAGGTTTTAGCCTACAAAGGTAAAACACTGGAAATGGACACTACATATAATTAAAATGTACTTTTTTCCTACCCAATTTTTATAAGACTAATTTTGCTAAATAAGCCAAGCACAGAGTTGAGAGGGGACGGGTAGAAAAATATCTAATCAGCTCGAATATTCCACTAAGTTATTAAACAAAAATAGCCTTTCAAAACTTGTATCTTCATATTTTTGCTTTGCTGATTTTTTTTCTTGGCCTCAAATATCAAACCTATTCAATCTCCAAAACCATGCTCCTTCCCCCAGCTACCATCCTATCTATCTCCTTCCCTGTGAACCTTCTTGAAAAAGTATTCAATACCTCCTGCAACAACTTCATCACACAATTTGATTTCTTACTTTACAGAAAACTATCTCCTGTCCCTATCCTTCTAGTAAAAATGCTCTTCAACATTAGAAAACTCCTAAATGGAAAATTCAGAATCATTTCTTAATTATATGCCACTTGACCTTTCTGGAGAATTTGACACTGCTGATTATCCTGTACTAGAAAATCACTTTCCATGACTTGGCACTCCCTCTTTCCAGAATTTTTCTCACTCTATCCTGTCTTTTCTTCTAAGAATATCACTACCTATCTTCCAGGGCCCAACTAAAATGTCATCTCCTTCAGACGTTTTTCCCCCTAAGGTTCAGATGAATGTAGTTATTTGCACTTCTGTGTTTCTTCTATAGCACTCTGTTCACCTCTATTATAGCTATTATTACACTGCATATTAAATATACATTCATATATCTGCCTTTTTCTACTAAACTGTAAAATCACTTGCATTAGTTCAATGGTGGAAACTCATTAAATGTTTTGTGAATGAGTGAGTGAATAAAGAAGTACTGAAATGAGGCACGAAAAATGGGCTTAAACTCTGGCCAATAAGATGGACTGCTAGACCATCTGATATTTGAAAAGAGAATTAAATGAACAAAACTGCTGTTACATGGAACAGAGAAAACATTTAAAACCTAACAAAATATCAAAATGAATGTGAGATGTCTCTTTAAACACTAAACACCATATAGTATCATGTTTCACTACTCTTTGATGAAATTACAATAGATCTGAGGAAGGTTTTCTGAAAGCAAAGTTTGATCTGCTATGGTTGACCTAAAGAAATCTAATTCTGTGACAAATGTTAAATCTGAGTCATTGTCCCAATTATTTCAACAATGTTGCCTCCTAGCTAGGCCACAAGACTAAATTAAAAGAAAAAGGACTAAAAATGTTGTGAATCTCACTTGTATCTAGCAATTAGTGGGGCCCAAGGGATGTAACAATGAAACAAATATTGGTAACCTTCAAAGATACATGAGATTTCCCCTCAACTTTCCTTCTTCCTGCCACCCCCAGCATCCCCTTCTGCCTTAAGAGAATATCCAAAGCACCAATATTATTGAATCATATAAGCCATTATATTATGTAAATTTTAACTTTTAAATAAAGCTACATCATAATCTATTCTAATTCCCTTGGAAATGGTGGTGAGCAAAAGTAAGGAGCATCTTCATCGTTCAGAAGTACATTTACACAAAGAACTGACTGTGTATGCTACAAGGTAAAGCTATGCACTATTTCATTTAAGCATCACCTTGGGAAACTATACACTAGGCCAGATTTCTCCAACGTTGAAACTGCTCTCTGGAAAGACACGGGCCCTTCTGGAAGCTTCAATAATGGAGTGAGACCACTGGGATACCATTTGGTAAACTGCAGCTTCAGTGCACTCAATAGGACACTAGAGGCTTGAAAGAGTTAATGCAGCATCTAGTGGTAGACGACCTAACTCCTGAGAATTACTTCTAGGCTTAAAGAATCTTCCTGAGATCATTAAGAACATTTCCTCCAACCTTTGGCTTCCTACAATGGCTGGTAATTAAAAAAAAAAAAGTTCTTACCTATTTTATACAACTAATAGACTAAATTAATGATTTGTACATTTTATTAGAAGTGATATTGAATACATTAATGAAACATTCTTCTCTGACAAGCAACATCTTTCAAAGTTCTCTTTCTCAAATTTTAATTATCAAGAACATTAAAATGAATTTTAAAATCTAGAATTGTATTGATACATAAAACCTAACTCAAACATTAAAACCACCTTTACTCTTAGCAATAAAATTAGGTGATATTGCCATTAATTTAACCTACAAATATTCTATACTTAATTATGTGCTAAATTCTGTGACAGGCACTGGGAATACAATGTAATAAAAGAGTTCCTGTCTTCAAGATGCTTTCACTATAGTGGGATAATAGACAAGTACTTAAAAAATCACATTCATCTATAAAAGAAATATATTCTTCTGTATACTTTAACAATTTGAAAATCTTCATTACTCAACTATGTTCTTGATATCATAAAGTTCAGTGGTTAAAATTTAAAGAAATCAATTACAGATATAACACTATATCTGATATATCACTGTATTAAATTTGATGGTTATTTTTATAATAAGAAATAACATGCATAACTGGATCACAGAAGATAAAACTAAATGCATTTAGCTCTTCAATTCACTGTTCACACATTTAAAATAATCTTGTGCAGAGACTGGTTCAACATGGTGGAGTAGAAGGACATGTGCTCATTCCCTCTTGTGAGAGCACTGGAATCACAACTAACTGCTGAACAATCATCAACAGGAAGACATTGGAACACACCAAAAAAGAAAAAGGAGAGCCGCAATGAGACAGTAGGAGAGGCACAATTATAATAAAATCAAATTGCTTAACCACTGGGTGGGTGACTTACAAACTGGAGAACAATTATACCACAGAAGTCTACCCACCAGAGTGAAGGTTCTGAGCCCCACGTCAGGTGTCCCAACCTGGGGGTCAGGCAATGGGAGGAGGAATTCCCAGAGAATCGGACTTTGAAGGCTAGTGGGATTTGACTGCAGGACTTCGAGAGAAGAGGGGGAAACAGAGACTATACTCTTGGAGGGCACACACAAAGTAATGTGCACACCAGGACCAGGGAGAAGGAGCAGTGACCCCATAGGAAACTAAGCCAGACCCACCTGCTAGTGTTGGAGGGTCTCCTGTGGAGGTGGGGGGGTGGCTATGACTCACTGCAGAGACAAGGACACTGGGAACAGAAGTTCTGGGAAGTACTCCTTAGCACCAGCCCTCCCAGAGTCCACCACTAGCCCCACCAAAGAGCCTGTAGGCTCCACTGCTGGGTCACCTCAGGCCAAATAACCAACAAGGAGGGAACTCAGCTCCATCCATCAGCAGACAAGTGTATTAAAGTTTTACTGAGCTCTGCCCGCCAGAGCAACATCCAGCTCTACCCACCACCAGTATCTCCCATCAGGAAGCTTTCACAAGCGTCTTAGATAGCCTCATCCACCAAAGGGCAGGCAGCATAAGCAAATGGAACCACAATCCTGCAGTCTGTGGAATGAAAATGACATTCACAGAAAGATAGACAAAATTAAAAGGCAGAGGACTATGTACCAGATGAAGGAACAAGATAAAACCCCAGAAAAACAACTAAATGAAGTAGAGATAGGCAACCTTCCAGAAAAAGAATTCAGAATAATGACAGTGAAGATGATCTAGGGCCTTGAAGAAAGAATGGAGGCAAAGATCAAGAAGATGCAAGAAATGTTTAACAAAGACCTAGAATAATTAAAGAACAAACAAACAGAGATGAATAATCCAATAACTGAAATGAAAAATACACTAGAAGGAATCAATAGCAGAATAACTGAGGAGGAAGAATGCAGAAGTGACCTGGAAGACAGAATGGTAGAAGTCACTGCCATGGAACAGGATAAAGAACAAAGAATGAAAAGAAATGAAGACAGCCTAAGAGACCTCTGGGACAACATTAAATGCACCAACATTCATATTATAGGGGTCCCAGAAGGAGAAGACAGAGAGAAAGGACCCGAGAAAATATGTGAGAGATTATAGTCAAAAACTTCCCTAACATGGGAAAGGAAATAGCCACCCAAGTCCAGGAAGCGTAGAGAGTCCCAGGCAGGAAAAACCCAAGGAGAAACACACCGAGACACATAGTAATCAAATTGACAAAAAATAAAGAAAAGAAAAATTATTAAAAGCAACAAGGGATAAATGACAAATGACATACAAGGGAACTCCCATAAGGTTAACAGCTCATTTCTCAGCAGAAACTCTACAAGCCAGAAGGGAGAGGCATGATGCATTTTAAATGATGAAAAGGAAGAACCTACAACTAAGATTACTCTACCGGGCAAGGATCTCATTCAGATTTGATGGAGAAATCAAAAGCTTTACAGACAAGCAAGAGCTAAGAGAATTCAGCATGACCAAACCAGTTATACAACAAATGCTAAAGGAACTTCTCTAAGTGTGAAATGCAAGAGAAGTAAAGGACCTGTGAAAACAAACCCCAAACAATTAAGAAAATGGTAATAGGAACATACATATCGATAATTACCTTAAATGTGAATGGATTAAATGCTCCAACCAAAAGACACAGGCTTGCTGCATGGATACAAAAACAAGACCCATATATATGCCGTCTACAAGAGACCCACTTCAGACCTAGGGACATGTACAGACTGAAAGTGAGGGGATGGAAAAAGATATTCCATGCAAATGGAAATCAAAAGAAAGCTGAAGTAGCAATCCTCATATAAGATAAAATAGATTTTAAAATAAAAAATGTTACAAGAGACAAGGAAGAACAGTACATAATGATCAAGGGATCAATCCAAGAAGAAGATATAACAATTATAAATATATATGCATCCAACATAGGAACACCTCAGTACATACGGCAAATGCTAACAGCTATAAAAGAGGAAACCAACAGTAACAGAATAATAGTGGGGGACTTTAAACCTCACTTATACAACTGGACAGATCATCCAGACAGAAAATTACTAAGGAAACACAAGCTTTATATGACACAATAGACCAGATAAATTTAATTGATATTTATAGGAAATTCCATCTAAAAACAGCAGACTACACTTTCTTCTCAAGTGCACATGGAACATTCTCCAGGACAGATCACATCCTGAGTCACAAATCAAGCCTTGGTAAATTTAAGAAAACTGAAATCATATCAAACAACTTTTCTGACCACAATGCTATGAGATTAGAAATAAATTACGTGGAAAAAACCATAAAAACACAAACATATGGAGGCTAAACAATACGTAACTAAATAACCAAGAGATCACTGAAGAAATCAAAGAGGAAATCAAAAAATACCTAGAGACAAATGACAACAAAAACACGACAACCCAAAACCTATGGGATGCAGCAAAAGTAGTTCTAAGAGGGAAGTTCATAGCAATACAATCCTACCTCAAGAAACAAGAAAAATCTCAAATAAACAAGCTAACTTTACACCTAAAGGAACTAGAGAAAGAAGAACAAACAAAACCTAAAGTTAGTAGAAGGAAATAAATCATAAATATCAGAGCAGAAGTAAATGAAATAGAAACAAAGAAAACAATAGCAAAGATCAATAAAACTAAGGGCTAGTTCTTTGAGAAGATAAACAAAATTGATAAACCTTTAGCCAGACTCAACAAGAAAAAGAGGGAGAGGACTCAAATCAATAAAATTAGAAATGAAAAAGGAGAAGTTAAAATGGACACTGAAGAAATACAAACCATCCTAAGAGACTACTACAAGCAACACTATGCCAATAAAATGGACAACTTGGGAGACATGGACAAATTCCTAGAAAGGTATAACCTGCCAAGACTGAACCAGGAATAAATAGAGATATAAACAGACCAATCACAAGTAATGAAATTGAAACTGTGATTTAAAATCTTCCAGCAAGCAAAAGTCAGGACCAGATGGCTTCACAGGTGAATTCTATCAAACATTTAGAAAAGAACTAACACCGATTCTTCTCAAACTCTTCCAAAAAATTGCAGAGGACGGATTACTCCCAAACTCATTCTATGAGGCCACCATCACCCTGATACCAAAACCAGACAAAGATACTACAAAAAAAGAAAATTATAGACCAATATCACTGATGAATATAGATGCAAAAATCCTCAACAAAATACTAGCAAACAGAATCAACAACACATTAAAAGGGTCATACACCATGATCAAGTGGGATTTATCCCAGGGATGCAAGGATTCTTCAATATTCACAAATCAATCAATGTGATACACCGTATTAGCAAACTGAAGAATAAAAACCATATGATCATCTCAATAGATGCAGAAAAAGCTTTTGACAAAATTCAACACCCATTTATGATAAAAACTCCCCAGAAAGTGGGCATAGAGGGAAACTACCTCAACATAATAAAGGTCATATACGACAAACCTACAGCAAACATCATTCTCAATGGTTAAAAACTGAAAGCATTTCCTCTAAGATCAGGAACAAGACAAGGAAGTCCACTCTCACCACTATTATTCAACATAGTTTTGGAAGTCCTGGTCACAGCAATCAGAGAAGAAAAAGAAATAAAAGGAATACACGTTGGAAAATAAAAACTAAAATTGTCACTGTCTGCAGAAGACATGATACTATACATAGGTAATCCTAAAGATGCCACCAGAAAACTACTAGAGCTAATCAGTGAATCTGGTAATGTTGCAAGATACAAAATTAATGCAAAGAAATTTATTGCATTCCTATACATTAACAACAAAACATCAGAAAGAGAAATTAAGGAAACACTCCCATTCATCACTGAAACAAAAAGAATAAAATACCTAGGAATAAACCTACCTAAGGAAGTAAAAGACCTGTATGCAGAAAACTATAAGACACTGATGAAAGAAATCAAAGATGATACAAAAAGATGGAGAGATATACCATGTTCTTGGATTGGAAGAAGCAAATACTGCGAAAATGACTATACTATCCAAAACAATCTACAGATTCAATGCAATCCCTATTAAATTACCAATGGCATTTTTTACAGAACTAGAACAAATAATCTTAAAATATATATGGAGACACAAAATACCCTGAATAGCCAAAGCAATCTTGAGGGAAAAAAGAAAAAAAAAAGAAAAAACAGAGCTGGAGGACTCAGGCTCCCTGACTTCAGACTATACTACAAAGCTACAGTAATCAAGACAATATGGTACTAGCAGAAAAGCGGAAATATAGATCAATGGAACAGGATAGAAAGCCCAGAGGTAAACCCACAAACCTATGGTCAACTCATCTATGACAAAGGAGTCAAGGATATACAATGGAGAAAAGGCAGTCTCTTCAGCAAGTGGTGCTGGGAAAACTGGAAAGCTACATGTAAAAGAATGAAATTAGAACACTCCCTAACACCATACACAAAAATAAACTCAAAAAGGATTAAAGACCTAAATGTAAGGCCAGACACTATAAAACTCTTCGAGGAAAACATATGAGGAACACTCTTTGACATAAATCACAGCAAGATCTTTTTTGACCCACCTCCTAGAGTAATGGAAATAAAAGACAGAAATAAACAAATGAGATCTAATGAAACTTAAAAGCTTTTGCATAGCAAAGGAAACTACAGACAAGACGAAAAGACAACCCTCAGAATGGGAGAAAATATTTGCAAACGAATCAATGGACAAAGGATTAATCTCCAGAATATGTAAACAGATCATGCAGCTCAATATTAAAAAAACAAACAACCCAATCAAAAAATGGGCAGAAGACCTAAATAGACATTTCTCCAAAGAAAACATATGGATGGCCAAGAGGCACATGAAAAGCTGCTCAACTTCACTAATTATTAGAGAAATGCAAATCAAAACTACAATGAGGTATCACCTCACACCGGTTAGAATGGGCATCATCAGAAAATCTACAAACAACAAATGCTGTAGAGGGTGTGGAGAAAAGGGAACCCTCTTGCACTGTTGGTGGGGATGTAAATTGATACAGCCACTATGGAGAACAGTACGCTGGTTCCTTAAAAAACTAAAAATAGAATTATCATATGACCCAGCAATCCTACTACTGGGCATATACCCAGAGAAAACCATAATTCAGAAAGACACATGCACCCCAATGTTCACTGCAGCACTATTTACCATAGCCAGATCATGGAAGCAACCTAAATGCCCATCGACAGTTGAATGGATAAAGAACATGTGGTACATATATACAATGGAGTATTACTCAGCTATAAAAAGGAACGAAATGGGTCATTTATGAAACTTGGATGGACACAGAGACTGCATACAGAGTGAAGTAGGTCAGAAAGAAAAACAAATATCGTATATTAACGATATTTGTGGATTCTAGAAAAATGGTAGAGATGAACCGGTTTGCAAGGGAGAAATAGAGACAGATGTAAAGAACAAATTTATGCACACCAAGGGCTGAAGGGGGAGGTGGTACACAGGAGGGGATGAATTGGGAGATTGGGATTGACATATATACACTAATATGTATAAAATAGATAACTAAAAAAACAAGGTTCGGAGAGATTGGTTTACTCCACCAAGCTCACAAAGTGAATAAATTGTAGGGCTGAGAAAAAAATAAATAAATAAAAATAATCTTGTGTAACAGAAATAAAAATCTATTTCTTGGGAATTTTCTCCCCTTTACTATCTGTCCAGCTTCTTATCCAAACAAGTTATTACAGCTTTTAAATGTTATTTTATTTTAAACCCTTGAGATCAAATCATCAATCTCAAGATTACTTTTCAGTATACAATATTCTAGGCCATCGAGGTTCATTTCACAAGTTATTCTGATTTCCTAAGGTGCATGGTGTCCTTCTATCCTTTTTTAACCCTATTATCCTCCCTTAGATACTTAGTAAACCCCTATGTGAAACAGATAATTAAATAAAATATGGGATAAAGTGTTTTTAATATAAAGAGAAAAATAATTGATAAACATTTAAATAAAGAATTAAAGTGAAGAAATGCCCCTTGATACATTTCCAGCTTAATATAAATAGATGTCTCTCACCAATAACCATAGCATGTAATTTTATTTGATAAATGCTATGGAAAATTACCGCAACCTTCAGTGGATGTGACCAGAGTAGAATTCACTGAGTATCTTCTTCTATTAAGCCCAAGGACTCATGCGGGCCACGGAATGACATGGATGGTAGGAGGAGGACAATGAAACTGAGAGTTATCCTCTGCAATCTATCAATATGCAGAGACAGATTGATAATCACTATGACGAGTGATGTCACAGCCAAGTTACCCATGCCCTTTACTAAAGAGATGATGTTGGTTTTGAGCTTTGATACCACAGTCGATATCTAATTACAGATTTTCCACATAGTACTCTCTTTTGAGACTTAGCCAAATGAATGTCTTTCAAGCCAAATGAATGTCTTTCAAGATTCAGCATTTAGCAAAAGCTAATTTATCTTAAATTCTACTACTCCGTTACCCAGAGTAACGGAGCCCTTTCTTTCAGAGTCATGACAGAGTTCATTATTATAATTTTACATTTAGTCCCTTAGATTAATAAAGTGTTTTATATCTTAAAATGTCCATGATGCTATGGGGTATTTTAATTTATACAGTAGACCTGTAAGTTAGCTGTTATTACTTTCATTTTGTAGATGAAGTTAACTGAAGGTCATGCAAATAAAGTTCCATATCACAAATATCAAAGGTGGAATATAAACTCCTTATATATTCTAATTCAAATTCTATAGTTGATTCTAATGTACTACACCATTTACTGAGCAAGTATTTCCTTAGTTTCAAATTAAGATAAAAAGAAAGACTGAATTTTCAATACAAAATATAAAACACATGAGTTTTGAAAATACTTTGGAGATGAATATATAGGCGGTGATAATAATGAATTATTTGATTTTCTTTCTGTAGACTTCATAAAAATATCTCCAATATTGCCAATTCTAGCAAAGAATGTACCAATTTTAAACGAATCTGGTTCATGAAGATTTCTTGGGCTTTCTTAGAAGGCAGTTTTGTAAAATTCTTGAATGGAAATCTGGACCCAGACCTTGTTTCTCCAGAACTCAATGGGGGATGATGACTCAGTGGGAACATACTTGCTTACAGTTACTACAAATTCCCAGATGGCAAATCCATGGCTACAGTTGGAACAAGCAAAACTAAGAACTCTAGTTCCTATTTAGCCTTGACAAAGGCTACTTTTACCTTTTACCTAGCATCTGAAATGTTTTTTTATAAAAAAATTGCTTATAGATTTTCATAGTGCCTCTGAGGTTAAATCGGCAACTACTGTACTTCAATGCATCATGTGGTAGTACTTATCTCCACCCTCTTATAGAAGCTTTATTCTTAATAATTATCATAAGAATAATGATAATTTCTCATATCTGAAAAGTGCATTAGACTCACGAAGTGCTTTCACATAGCGGATCTGATTTCATCTTCAGCACCAGTCCCCACAATGCTGGTATCCCCAAGGGTTCTGTCCATAGCTCTCTTCCACTCTTCACAGCCTCCCTAGGAAATGTTATCCATGTCTGTGGTTTCAACCATCACCTATGTGGTAATGATGCACAAATTTCTATTTTCAGCTTAGTGCTCACAGTGGAGATGCAGATGGGCATGTGTAACTGTCTACTAAACAAATCCCAGGGACTATCATCAGTAACTGGTACTCAGCGTATGTAAACTGATGTTCTTCTCCAAATCTCCTCTCTGTTCAAATTCTCTAAAACTAAAAATACCATAATCTATCAATTATCCAAGCTGAAAATACGAAAGTCTCAGCCTCTACCTCTTTTTCACTCTTATATAGTTACTAAGACTTAATGTTCTCTTCAATAAGATTTCTCCTTTCTTTTCCCAAGATATTTTTATAGTTTATGCCCTTACCTTTCTCTCCTCTGAACACCTACAAAAACTTCCTAAATCTTTCTCCCATTTCCTGTCTGACCCCACATCCAGACCATCTTCCAATTCTCCTGCCAGAATAATCCTCCTAAAAACACTAATCTGGTCAGGACACTCCCCTACTTTAAATCTTAAGAAAAATTAAACTGGACTTCCCGGGTGGCACAGTGGTTGAGAATCTGCCTGCCGATGCAGGGGACACGGGTTCGAGCCCTGGTCTGGGAAGATCCCACATGCCACGGAGCGACTAGGTCCGTGCGCCACAACTACTGAGCCTGCGCGTCTGGAGCCTGTGCTCCGCAACAAGAGAGGCCGCGACAGTGAGAGGCCCGCATACTGCAATGAAGAGTGGCCCCCGCTCGTCGCAACTAGAGAAAGCCCTCGCACAGAAATGAAGATCCAACACAGCCCAAAATAAATAAATAAATAAATTTTAAAAAAAGAAAAATTAAACTGGTAATGGTATAAATCATGACAACAAGATAAAGTCCAAACTTTCTGATGGAGACTTTACATTATCCCAAATCATATCTTGCTAACCTTACCTTCCCCACATTCTGAACACAGAGATATATTTGCCAGTCCCAAAACAAGATCACTGACTTTCACTATTTTTATGACACATTCCAATTAACAGAAATATCCTACCTCCTATTCATCCTTTTAAGATCTACTTCAAGATTCTCCCAATTCCCCTAGACATAGTTACCCAAGCCCCTCTAGTCCCAGAGTTTCCTTACATCATCCTAATGGTATATGTGCATATATACCAGTGAGTCCCACGACAATATGAGCTCCTCAGGGGCAGGAATGTCTCTTATTCTTCTTCATATCTCTAGTAGTTGGCATTATACATGAACTTGGTTAAATAAAGTAATGTATATGTCTCTAAGATATACAGCAATATCTCCACCTTACAGAGGTTTGGAAAAGCCATATAATTACACAAGTAAAACTAGTTAAGTTATGGAATTTCATCTCCCTCAAATGATTCTAGTGATAATCAGATTTGGAGGGTGTTAAGAGTAAAATGGACCCTATACATAGACATTTTCTATGTAAATGTACATAAAAATAGCCAATAGAGATTAAAGATAAGTAACACCACCCAGAAAAAACTTTAAAAATGTTAAAAGATAAGTTACACACACCCCTCAGACAAAATATTTGCAACAGAAAATAGAAAAAAATCATTAATATCCTTAGTATGTGAAAAGGTTTTACAGATAAATGAGAAAAAAGTTCCTGCTTTTTCTCAATGACATATGAAAGGAAATCACAAATGAGAAATAATATATAAATGACTATAAGTCTATATAATGTTCAACATCATTGGTAAATGTAAGAAATGAACCAATGTTAGAATAAAAATTTTAACCAAATATTATAAAACAAGATAAGAGTAGTCATTTTTAATGATTCTTTAACATTGGCACTATCACGTACCCTTGATGAAAGTGTAAGACCAATAAAATCTTTCTGGCAGAACAACTAGACAATATATACACAAAACCTTAAAAAGTTATACTATTTCCTCTTATACATAATGGTGCAACAATATCTATACTGTGTAGAGAAGCACTTCCTTTTCTTTATTTTAAGATTACCTTTTGCTGAGCTTCACTTTAGCTATACTTATATGCCTTTGTTTATCTAATTATATTGTCAGATGCACCATGAACAAAGTAATATTCCAAAAAGTTATCTTTGCATGGGCCCACTTCTTACTCCAGGTAGGCTCAAGGGCTACTTGTAGTCATGTTGACAGCTGTCCAACAGCAGCCAAGATAGTTGATTGCTGGGAACAATTCTGGTTTCAACTACATTATATCGATATTGGAAGTGTTCTAGGCAAACAGCTAGTCCTTTTTTTAAAAAAAACTAAATGTTTGTATTATTGCACAAATAACGTGTTGTTTTTCTACTCAAAAACTTTCAATAACTTTGCATAATTTACAAAGTTAAGTAATAACTTCTCACCTGGATATTCGTAACACGGCTCCAATGTATTTTTTCTGATCTTGTTTTCTAACAAGATTAGACTACATATACTGCTTACCAAATGCTCCTTAAGCTTTCCTGCTGTCACACATTGCTACATGCTATTCCTTTTGCTGGAAATGTCTTTTTTGCTGCCCATAAATGAGAGTTCAAGTCCTATTTATGCTTTAAATTCAACTACAAAAACCATTTCTTTCATTAGTTTTTCCACATTTATAAAATGGGGATAATAAACCAGTCTTAAATGTTTATTGTAATGTTTTAATATGCAGTATCTAACACACCAAAGAAGTAACATAAATATTGATGGAATTAATGAAGTCCCCACACCACCCCACTGCTGAAGCTCTTAGCTAGAATGAATATACTATATTCTCTGTGTTTTTATGATGCAAATAAGGAAAGGAAGGTAGTAAGAAATTTATTTTAATAAGCACTAACTGTTTACCAAGCTCTGTAAGGTATTTCTCTCCAAAGCCAACTGGTTTGATCTGAATTTCTATTTGTTTAAGAATAGATCTGTAACACTCTCAACATCAAGAAAACAAACAACCCAACCAAAAAGGGGTGGAAGACCTAAATAGACATTTCTCCAAAGAAGACATACAGACGGCCAACAGGCATATGAAAAGATGCTCAACATCACTAATCATCAGGGAAATGCAAATCAAAACCACAATGAGCTATCACCTCACACCTGTCAGAATGGCTATTATCAAAAAGACAACAAATAACAAATGTTGGTGAGGATGTGAAGAAAAGAAAACCTTTGTGCACTGTTGGTGGGAATGTAAATTGGTGCAGCCACTATGGAGAACCGTATGGAAGCTCCTCAAAAAATTAAAAATAGAACTACCACGTGATCCAGCAATTCCGCTCCTGGGTATTTATCCAGAGGAAACAAAAACATTAATCAGAAAAGATATATGCACTCCTATGTTCATTGCAGTATTATTTACAACAGCCAAGATATGGAATTAATCTAAGTGCCCATCAATAGATGAATGGATAAAGAAGATGTGATATGTATACGTATGCACGCATGCGCACGCACGTGCACACACACACACACACACACACACACACACAGTGATAATGGAATATCACTCAGCCATAAGAAAGAATGAAATCTTGCAATTTATGACAGTATGGATGGACCTAGAGGGCATTATACATAATGAAATAAGTCAGACAGAGAAAGGAATCCTGCATGATGTCACTTACATGTGGAATCTAAAGAACAAAGCAAATGAACAAACATAATAAAACTTAAACAGAGTTATAGACACAGAGAACAAAGAGGTGTTTTCTGGCAAGGCGGGGGGTAGGAAAGAAATAGGTAAGGGAGATTAAGAGGCATAAACTTCTAGTGGCAGAATAAATGTCACGGGTATGAAATGTACAGTGTGGGGAATATAATCAATAACTATGTAATATCTTTGTATGTTGACATATCATAACTAGACTTACAGTGGTGAAATGTATAGAAATATCAAATCACTACATTGTGTAACAGGAACTAACACAGGGTTGTAGGTCAACTGTACTTCAAAAACAAACAAACTCATAGAAAAAGAGATCAGATTTGTGGTTACCAGAAGTGGGGGTGGGGAGAGGGGGAGTTGGATGATGGCGGTCAAAAAATAGAACCTTCCAGTTGGAAGATAAGTACTAGGGATGTAATGTACAACATGATGACTGTAGTTAACTCTGCTACAGTCTGCTATGAATGTTGTTAAGAGAGTAAACCCTAAGATTTTTCATCACAAGAAACATTCTTTTCTATTTCCTTAATTCTGTACCTATATGAGATTACAGATGTTCACCGAAATTATTGTGATTATGACATATGTGAATCAAATCCTGATGTATGTAAATCAAATCATTTTGCTATATACCTTAAACTTCTACCATGATGTATGTCAATTTTACCTCTGTAAAACTGGAAGGAAAAAAAAGAAGAGAAGAGAAGAAAAGGGAAGGGAAGGGAAGGGAAGAGAGGAAAGAGAAGAAAAGAAAAGATATGTAAATTTTTCTAATTGCTTCATGTATCTGTGTCCAGGGTCCTCTTTTCTACTACTTCCATCTCTCCTCCAATGTTAAACACTGTTCTAAACTCAAAGAATTTTGTAAAATTTATTGTCCAAATAAAGTATCCAATGCTTTCTCTCTATGACACTGAAAGGCACTAGCAGAAACTGTTTCTTTCCTTACCTTTATTTTTTGGCCATGCCACGTGGCATGTGGGGATCTTAGTTCCCCAACCAGGGATCGAACCGTGCCCCCTCCATCAGAGTCTTAACCACTGGACCGCCAGGGAAGTCCCAGAAACTGTTTCTTAACACAATATACTTCCGGGATCTCTTAATTTGAAATACAAAAATAATGGTAATAAAATTTATTTTTTTTCTGTGTTTTAAAGATTTTTTAACTGTAAAATAAAGCAGAGGTACAGATAACCACAGAAAATGTAAAATTTGATTAATTATATAAGGCAAATCCCCTGTAACCTCCTCTCAGGTCAAGAAATAGAATTTTGCCAGTCACCACAGAAGTCTCTATGTACCTCAGGCCAATCAAAATCCCCTCTTTCCCTTAAATGTAATCATATCTTGACTCATAATAACTCCTTTCTTCTATTTCCTTATAGTCTATTTATCCAAGTATGCATTCCTTGACACTATAGCTTAGTTTTGCGTCTCATACCGTACAAGTTTCTTTGACCTATGGAGTTTCCCACAGTCTGGATTTTATACATAGTGCAGTTTTAAATGTCCCTACAATTGATTTTTAATACTATCTCAAGAACCAATGATTCTCTGAATTATAAGCAAATTAAACCAATGACAAAAATCTAACTCCTTCAAAGAATAAAAATACCTTGTGTAAATCTCGTTTGGAATTTAAAGCCTAGCCCAGGGTAAGATCCCTAGTTTAACAAATTCACCACAAATAATTGTGCTAATGGAGTCAGACAGGACACCCAAAGTATTTCATCAGTCAAATATCATTTAAAATATTAGCCTTAGGAATATATTTTATGAACTTTATTTTCTTTAACAATAGAGCTATTTCCACATTTACTGTGAATTAATATTAAAATGTATTTTTTTGCATCCCTAAAAAATTAACTTTAACATATACCAAAATATAGCAGGTGGGGGGCGGAGGGGCATGCTTGTGACAGGGAAAATCACCTGGTGATCTGACACATCCGTTGTGCATTACCCACAGCAAGGGTAACACATGCATAGAGCCAAGGGGTAGCAATTAGTAGTGTGCTCAGGTCAGAGAAGGAGAGATGATGGATATATCATCAAACAAAAACATATTACCTGGGACAGGAGACATGATAATTTAGAGAAAATAAGGTGACAGGTTATAAAAAATGTTTGCCTCCTTCTGTCACTTATCATGCCCATAACTCCTTACAACTGAGACATGAAACATTAAACAGTGAATATCAATGTTAGGTTTTATGTACTCTTCACATCAAGTTATCATATGCAGTTCTTAAAATATCTCTCTGATACTGAATAACTATCACTGTCTCCATTTTACAGAGTAGAAAATGGAGGACTGAGAGATTAAATAGTTTGACTAAGAAGTATAGTCAAGGTCAGGATATCAGGAATTCTTGGAGGTATTGAGCTATAATAGAGAGCTATAGTAGAGGAGCTAAGGTGTGGTCCACAGACCAGAAGCAGCAACAGCAGCACATTTCTGGTCCCTCCACAAACGAGGAGAATCCAAATCTACGGGAGTAGAGCAAAGGAATCTGTACTGTAACAAGCTATCCAGATGATGCTTAATCATAGTAAATTTTCAGGTAAATTGATGTAAAGGTAAGATCAAGAGTTTAAAGCCAACAAAACTGAGTTTAAATTAGAACTTTTAGAGGTGTGAAGATGAGGAAATCATCATATATGTAAAGCATGTAAGATAGCCTCCAGCAGAAAATAGACACTCAGTATATAATAATCACTCCTTTGAACTGCCAATGGATCTACTTACAGGAAGACCTCTGGACTCCTGGGGGAAACAGGCAGGTACCTTCCCTACTCATCAGAACCAGAGACTCATAAAGAGTGGAACGAGAGCTCTCTTCCAGATCTAAGGTCAATACTGTAAGAATGCAGGGAAATCATACTGAAACAACACACTTTATCCACTTTAGGGACACAGTGCAGAGGTCATTTAATCATTCACTTTTATAATATATACTTACGTTGGGCATTTTGTGTATCAGGTACTGTGTTTAAGGCTGAGGCTATAATGTAGACAAAACCAACATGGTTTCTAACATCATGGAATTTACCAGCTAGTTGGGAAACAGATGGTAATCATATAATCCAAGAAATACATAGATTTTAGCGAAGTATGGTAAGTACTATAAAGCATGGGTTCAGATTATATGAGAGTTTATAGATGGGACCAGATCTAGAATACAGGGGCAGGGATGACCTTTAGGAAGGATGGAGGTTTGCGATGAGATCTGAAGGATGAGTAGGATTTAACCAGATGAAGGGTTGGTGGGGTCGTTCTAGAGGGGGAATACAGCGAAGACTATATTGAAAAGAAATCTGATGTTTTGAGGAACTGAAGTGAGGAGGGTGTGGCTCACACAGGGAAAATAGGGGGTATGGTAGACAGTGAAGCTAGAGGGCTAGGCTGGACCCAGATCGCACAAGAGTGTATGAAACATATTCAGAGCAAAGGAAAGCCTTTTAAACGTTTAAGCAGATATATATGACATTATCAAAATCATATCTGAAAAATCTATCTCTGGTTGCATTATAGAGAATAGTCAGAAAGAATTAATCTCCAAAATTTACAAGCAGCTCATGCAGCTCAATATCAAAAAAACAAACAACCCAATCCAAAAATGGGCAGAAGACCTAAATAGACATTTCTCCAAAGAAGATATACAGATTGCCAACAAACACATGAAAGGATGCTCAACATCACTAATCATTAGAGAAATGCAAATCAAAACTACAATGAGGTATCACCTCACACTAGTCAGAATGGCCATCATCAAAAAATCTAGAAACAATAAACGCTGGAGAGGCTGTGGAGAAAAGGGAACCCTCTTGCACTGTCTGTGGGAATGTAAACTGATAGAGCCACTATGGAGAACAGTATGGAGGTTCCTTAAAATACTAAAACTAGAACTATCATATGACCCAGCAATCCCACTACTGGGCATATACCCTGAGAAAACCATAATTCAAAAAGAGTCATGTACCACAATGTTCATTGCAGCTCTATTTACAATAGCCAGGACATGGAAGCAACCTAGGTGTCCATCGACAGACGAATGGATAAAGAAGATGTGGCACGTATATACAATGGAATATTACTCATCCATAAAAGAAACGAAATTGAGTTATTTGTAGTGAGGTGGATGGACCTAGAGTCTGTCATACAGAGTGAAGTAAGTCAGAAAGAGAAAAACAAATACCGTATGCTAACACATATATATGGAATCTAAAAAAGAAAAAAAAAGTTTCTGAAGAACCTAGGGGCAGGATAGGAATAAAGATGCAGACGTAGAGAATTGACTTGAGGACACGGCAATGGGGAAGGATAAGCTGGCACGAAGTGAAAGAGTGGCATGGACTTACATACACTACCAGATGTAAAATAGATAGCTAGTGGGAAGCAGCCACATAGCACGGGGAGATCAGCTCAGTGCTTTGTGACCACCTAGAGGGGTGGGATAGGGAGGGTGGGAGGGAGACGCAAGAGGGAGGAGATATGGGGATATATGTATATGTATAGCTGATTCACTTTGTTATAAAGCAGAAACTAACACACCATTGTAAAGCAATTATACTCCAATAAAGATGTTAAAAAAAAAAAAGAAAATAGAAGTAGGTCAAGAATAATTCCCGGTCAGGAATTTATTACAGCCGTCCCAGCAAGAAAGAAAAGACATCTTGTATTAGAGTAGCAATAGTAGAAGTGGAAGAAAAATCAAGATTTGAAAAAGGGTTGTAGACTGCAGGTGGAATTTTCTATAGTGCAAAACAATGTCACAGAAGAATAAGACTGTTTCTGAAGGCTCAAAATTATACACATTGACAGATAAAGTCACTGAAGTTAGGCTAAAAGAGCTGAGTGAGGGTCTTTCCACCTAGATCTACAGAGATATGAACCTTGGTAGAAACAGAGAAGGAAATGGCAGTTCTCAGTTGAGGATGAAATAGAGGTTTGTGCAGATGACAGATACCAGAGCAGCCTTATCTAGCAAGAGTACATAAGAGTGGGAGTCAGTGGGTCAAGGTTTTAGTTTGTCACTGTGCAGATGCGGGGGCAACATGTCAATTTTTCTTATCTTCTGAGGCTCCAACTACAACATTAACAAGAGAACCTCACCCTAACAGCTTCCATCTGGGAACAGATAGCTACTTAGGGCGGCTGGGGAGAAATCCCACGAGTCAGAAAGGCATAACAGAGAGACTGAGATTCGGTAGACTTATTCCAATTCCAGTGCTACCACTTACTGACTGTATTACCTTGGAAAAGTACCTGCACATTTGCAAGTTTTAGTTTCCTCATCTGTAAAAACGGGTAATTCCAGCTACCTCAGATTTCTTGTGAAAAGCAGAGTTAACACAGTTAAAATACCTAGTACAGTGGCTAACTCATCGTTAAGTGTTAAAAAAATTATGTATAATTATTATGAGGAGGAACAGTCAGATGATGACAACAGCACCAAATATTTAAGGGGATCTTATGAAATACCATGTCCTGTGCTAAAACCATAACACAGATTAATTTATATAATCCCATAAAGGGAGTAACATAATTAACCAGACTCTACAGGTAAGGAAGATGGAAGCTCAGTGATAGTAAGTAACATGCCCAAGATCAGAAGACTATAAAGTCGTAGAATCTGGATTCAAATCTCGGTAGTTTGACCCCAGATTTCCCCCTTCTTAACCACTGTGAGCCACTGTTTCTTTTATATTCTGGAGCAGTAGAGTATCATAGAAAGAGCACAAGTTTTTTACACTATAAAGACCAGCGTTAAGTGCTTGCTGTACTATTTGCAAGCAATGACTTTGGAGAGGTCACTTCATCTCTCTTAGTTTTAGTTACCTCAGCTCTGAAACAGGGATTTAAACAAGAATTATATCTGAAGATGCCTGCCTCTGTGGCTAATACATAGTTGATGTCTAATAAATAAAAGTTGAATAAATAAAAAAATGAGTCTCCATTATATGAATTTAAAACCTTATATCATTGACTGTGAATACGATGGACCAGTATGAGTACAGGTCTCTTACTTCTGCAGCCTGGAAAATAAGACTGGCAGTAGTGAGAACAA
This sequence comes from Pseudorca crassidens, assembly GCF_039906515.1. Classification (NCBI taxonomy): domain Eukaryota; kingdom Metazoa; phylum Chordata; class Mammalia; order Artiodactyla; family Delphinidae; genus Pseudorca; species Pseudorca crassidens. The sequence continues at coordinate 62,829,478 of NC_090304.1, forward strand.
AATAGAAGAGTCAGGGCAAGGGGTTACCGCCAGATTTCTATGCGTTTGGATTGTCTCTTATCTTGACATACCTGCATAGTAGGAGGGAAAGGAACTGAATCCAAGATACAGCAAGGTAAAAAAGCTCATTCCCTCTTCTTTGAATTAATATAGATTTTTAATGCTAAAATGAAGGTATCAATAGACAAGACTTATGGAAAATTATAATCAATTTTCTGGGAAAATGGAGCCATTTCTAGATCTCATCTCGAGAAAGCCAAAGGCCAGAAGAAGTGTATCACCAGTATGGCCACACATTTGCACCTCCTAGCACCAACTTCAGTAAGCATTTTTAAAACCAAAGGGAATACAAAGCTCAATTTTGTTTTCATGGGAGACTAACTGCTGACTGAAGATGTGGCATTTAAAGTATACCCCATGGAAATGAGACTGTCTGAATCATGGCTTCTTCAGGCCTACTCAATCCGCCCTGACAGGTCCAACTTCATTTATATAGAGAAGATTCCTTTGATGAGGAAATTCAACATATGACTAACTGGGAGATGTAGATAAGTGTTAAGGAATGGCATTTCCAACACATGATAGCATTTTGGCAAGTACAGATGATTAAAAACTGCACACACACGCACACAGAGACAGAGACAGAGACGGAGAGAGTTGGTTGTGGGTTTTTTTCCCAATTTGCATAGACTGTACAGACTGTGGCTTACAGAATAACATAAATAAGAATGTAAAGGGGAATCTGCGGCAATGTTCAAAAAACAGTTCAATTCAATAAATATTTACTGCGGGCTTACCATGCACTTAATGTTGGGCCCACAAAACAAGCACTTTGACTTAAGGGGTTTATATGTAAGTAAGTCAATACCACAGAGTGTGTTTGGAGCTAAAATAGAGCATTATAGACAAGGAAGAGCGGAAGGTGACTAATTTTGCCTGGGGCAGGAAGGATTCACTAAGGAGGTTAAACTAGTATATGATTTTTGAAGGTCAAATAGGAATTCTCCACTGGGACCACATCAGAACATGACAGAGGAGAAAGCTTTCTATTCCAAGGAAACAGGCCTGCACCCAAATGGCAGGGTTTGTATTCTCCCAAGATGGTATAAACATTTAAGTTCATTGGGAAAAGTGGTCATGCATTTGAGAAGCAGTGCATTTTAATGGAAAAAGTACTGGACATTAGCAGTCTGTACAAGTCACTTAACCTCTCTGGACCTCAGCTGAGAGTTGAAACTTGGACTCTCTAAGTTCCTTTTTAAGTCTAACATTCAATGATTGTGTTAAGATCCTAGAACCACAGGGCTAGAAGGAGTCCTATCCATCCATCTCAAAGCCTAGATAGGGAGAAAGACTGCTATCCACACTGGTTGTAGAATACCTTGATCAAGTATCTGATTATCCATGGGAAGAATGAGTTACACATTAGCCTCTAGGTCAGCACTGCCCAAGAGAAATATAATGAGAACCAAAATGTGAGCCATATATGTAATTTAAAAATTCCTAGTAGTCACACTGAACAGAGTAAAATGGAAAAAATTAATTTTGATACTATATTTTATTTAACTCTACATATCCAAAATATTATAATTTTGAAATATAACCAAGAAAAAATTTATTGAGATAGTTTACTTTTTTCTCCATACTAAGTCTTTAAAAATCTTATATGTTCCACTGATTAATAATGCATCTCAATTCAAACTAGCCACATTTCATGGGCCCAGCAGCCACATGTGACTAGTGGCTAGTCTCTTGGACAGTGCAGCTCTAGAGTGTATCTTCAGAAACTTCTATACAGCTCTAGGGACACTCACATTCCTCCGCCACATGAAATTTGGTTTGAAATTAATTGTTATCATTGAATTTGATGTCAATTGTCAAGGCTTTGTTTCCTAAGGAGTGTCTCCTGGGAGTGGTAACATTGCCCTTACTCATACCTCAGCAGAAAGGAAGACTGGGGTTTCGCTTTCACATTATGTTGGGGGGGTGGGGTTGGACATCACTGAAGAAGGAAGGAATCTACCATTGACTCAATTTCCCTTATGTATAAGACACTTTGAAGGGCTTGTAAATATTAGCACATGTTAAGTTGTACAATAAAATCTATGTCTATGTGATAGCCATTAGCACCCCATTTTATGGATGAGGAAACTAAGATTAAGATGGGCTAAATAATGAGCTCAGGCTCACACAGCTGGAAAGAGATAGAAAAGAATTCAAACCAAGGGTCGTGATATTTAAGAAGCAGGGTTACTAGAGCTAACCCTGCTTGGTCACATAAAATTCCAGAGCACTGTAGTCTGAATAGTCCTGCAACCCGAAATTCCTCTTCTGACCATTAAAGCCCTGCATCTAGGCACCGTTTCACAAGCCTGGGCTAATTCTTTCCTAAACAGTACTTGAAGCTTATCTCTCTCAGTCGGTTTTCCTCTTGGCTAGACAACAAAACCTTTTCTATCATTCCTTCCTAAGACTACTAAATCAAAACAAATCCCAACAGTTTCCCCTTCATCTTTTTTTTTTTTAACATCTTCATTGGGGTATAATTGCTTTACAATGTTAGTTTCTGCTTTATAACAAAGTGAATCAGTTATACATATACATATGTTCCCATATCTCTTCCCTCTTGCATCTCCCTCCCTCCCACCCTCCCTATCCCACCCCTCCAGGCGGTCACAAAACACCAAGCTGATATCCCTGTGCTATGAGGCTGCTTCCCACTAGCTATCTACCTTACGTTTGGTAGTGTATATATGTCCATGCCTCTCTCTCGCTTTGTCACAGCTCACCCTTCCCCCTCCCCATATCCTCAAGTCTGTTCTCCAGTAGGTCTGTGTCTTTATTCCTGTCTTACCCCTAGGTTCTTCATGACATTTTTTTTTCTTAAATTCCATATATATGTTAGCATACGGTATTTGTCTTTCTCTTTCTGACTTACTTCACTCTGTATGACAGACTCTAGGTCTATCTAGGAATAAACCTACCTAAGGAGACAAAAGACCTGTATGCAGAAAATTATAAGACACTGATGAAAGAAATTAAAGATGATACAAATAGATGGAGAGATATACCATGTTCTTGGATTGGAAGAATCAACATTGTGAAAATGACTATACTACCCAAAGCAATCTACAGATTCACTGCAATCCCTATCAAACTACCACTGGCATTTTTCACAGAACTAGAACAAAGAACTTCACAATTTGTATGGAAATACAAAAGACCCCGAATAGCCAAAGCAATCTTGAGAACGAAAAACGGAGCTGGAGGAATCAGGCTCCCTGACTCCCCTTCATCTTTAAACAAAGTAGCCATGTTTCCACTCTTTCTGATTACTGAAGCTTTTTTTTTTTTTTTATAATAGTGTTTATTTATTTTTACTTGTTGACAGTTTTGCTTTATTTATTTATTTATGGCTGTGTTGGGTCTTCGTTTCCGTGCGAGGGCTTTCTCTAGCTGTGGCAAGCGGGGGCCACTCTTCATCGCGGTGCGCGGGCCTCTCACTATCGCGGCCTCTCTCGTTGCCGAGCACAAGCTCCAGACGCGCAGGCTCCAGACGCGCAGGCTCCAGACGCGCAGGCTCAGTAATTGTGGCTCACGGGCCCAGTTGCTCCGCGGCATGTGGGATCTTCCCAGACCAGGGCTCGAACCCGTGTCCCCTGCATTGGCAGGCAGATTCTCAACCACTGGGCCACCAGGGAAGCCCTACTGAAGCTTTTGTATGAACACTCAAGAAGAAAATCCAGGGGCTCTGCAAAGCAGTATGGTATATATGGGAAAGACTGGCTGTCTTCTTCTTGAATGTGACTTGGGAACATTAATGTGCCTCTCTAAGTTGCAGTTTTACAATCTGTTAAATGAGGGCATTAACAATACCTGACAGGGTTGTTACATGGATTAAAATAAAGATGAAGACATTCCTAGCACATAGGAAAGCACTCACTGAGTAAATTCCTTCTTTTCTTCTGCAACACAGTGGCCGTCCATGGCCCTGTTATGTATTGCTGCTCTTCTGACTCACTCCCTGGAGTTGGCCTCTTCCCCAGGAATAGTACCTGAATAGGTTCAGTAACAATTACACATCGAAGTAGGACCTCAGGGCTTTTCCCCCCTCAGTCTACTCAACAGAACTGCTGTGAAGAAGACATTGTGTGTGCTCTTTTTCTCTGGAGGATATATTATCCCCTACTTAAGACTGTCAAAAATATTCTGCGCAGGATATTCCTGAGGAATTTATGGCACTGACCATCCCTCCCACCCAGCCAAAGCTCTACATCCTGCCTCTAGCCGCTTCTGTTTTAAGACTCTTCAGACTGTGGTGCACACCAGGGAACTTGGCTTTGTTTAGCCCTGAAGGAGGGGATAATGAGAGAAGAGGTGAGAATCACCTAGTGCTGCAAAAATCAATGTTATTGACTGTTGGACTAAAGGAAAGAGAAAACAGCCTTGCCGATTGTGGTGGACTAGAAGGAGGAAAGGAATGGGAGGTGGGTAGCAGAGTCTACATAATGAGAATGGGCAGACAGCCCTGACTGAGTGATTCTCATTACAGATCAACAGTTCTGTCTGAGTAATCTCCACCCACCCCCGAGTCTCTACTGCTCCAGTCATTTTGTAAAACTATCTTCTAGCTTGTATCTGCACTGAAATGATGTTTTAGATCTAAGGGAAAATGTGAGTGTTTTTCACTGCACTGGTGAAATTTAAATTTTTATTTATTTTGAATTTTTCTTATCTGCTATTTGCAATAACAGAATTTTTTGAACTAATCAAATGCTTCCCTAAAAGTTTTATTATAGAATTTTCTTCAGACAGAATGATTTTGTCAACTTAAATTCAATAATCCATTACCTAAAACACACAGACATAGATACCATTTCTTAATAATGCCTCTGTTCCTTGTACAGAATATTGTGTTTAGCACAAAAGGGAGACTCAATTAATGTTTGCTTTAAAAATGAACTGAAGAAGATATGGAATTCATGTTCTAGTAAAGAAAACAAGAATAAACACCTCCAATATAAGGGATACATGTTACACTATTAATACAATAGTGCTACAAGAGTAATACAAAGTATAACAAGTGTTACACTAATAATACAAAGTAATACAAAATAATGAAAGATAGTAAACGGAGAAGTTTCATCTGGGAGAAGATAAGAACTGGCAGGGTCCCGATGGCCTGCACAGTTATTATGTAGGGGAAAGAAAAGGCAAATACCTTTCTAAACAATTAGAAGGAAAAATAATGACAAATATTTTTATAGTGTTCTAGAATTTACAAAGCATTTTCATATTTTTATTTTTTAATTTTTATTATATATATATATATATATATATATATATTTGGCTGCGTTGGGTCTTCGTTGCTGTGCGCAGGCTTTCTCTAGCCGCGGTGAGCGGGGGCTACTCTTCATTGCAGTGCGCAGGCCTCTCATTGCAGTGGCTTCTCTTGTGGAGCACGGGCTCTAGGCGTGCGGGCTTCAGTAGCTGTGGCATGCGGGCTCAGTAGCTATGGCTCGTGGGCTCAGTAGCTATGGCTCGTGGGCTCCAGAGCGCAGGCTCAGTAGTTGTGGCGGGTGGGCTTTGTTGCTCCGTGGCATGTGGGATCTTCCCAGACCAGGGATCTAACTCGTGTCCCTTGCATTGGCAGGTGGATTCTTAACCACTGCACCACCAGGGAAGTCCTGTTTTCATATTCTGTACATGCTTTGTAACAACCATACAAGGTGCAGTGAGTGTGTTTTGGTGCTGTTTAAAGGTATCTTTTGTGTACAGAAAAGATTATTTGGAGCTCTCTTGGTTTACAAAATTAATACTTAATTTTTTAAGTTATAAATTCAAAAGCCTAGCTTACTTAACTTTTTAAGTTCAATTTATAAGCGTACTGTTCCACCTATAAATCAAGCAAGATTTTTACAATCACCATTTTAAAAGTTTTTATGACTTAAATTCCCCTTAAACAAATTTAACCTGAATTTATAAATTTACTATATTAAATTTCCTTTAAAGTATTTTATCTGAATAACAAACCTTTCCACGTACTTAAATAATTCTTTTATATCTAATAAATAAAACTTAAAATATGGAGAGTTTTATGCTTTATTATATGTTTCAATGATATTCACAAATGGTAAGATTCTGTATATCTTTCATCTTAAAATCTCAAGTCAAAATCAATTCCTTGACATTCTAAAAGTAACATGTTAAATACTTTAATCTAGCAAATCTCTTTAAAAATGTAAGGACATACACTACCAAATATATGTAATTATTATAGAACACAAAATATTAATTAAAAGGTTTAATTCCCTTCATTATTTTATAATTAATCAAAATATTTTCAGGATTAAAGACTTCTGCCCACTAAGGAAACAATTACGCAAATCTTGCGGTTGGTCTCCCAAGAATTTTTGAGGGTTTCATATTTAGTTCACTGAGGCTGTATATCATGTAGAGATATTGGCTGGGAGATGTGTAACTACAGATATTGAGGGTGATTTTTCTCACCTCCTCAATGATAAGATTAAACATTGTTGTATAGTCACTATCTTATGAACTACAAAATTTTAGAAAGGAATTTGGTCCTAGCTTATGTCCCCTGGATTCAAAATATATCATAAGGGAATCATCAGCTACACAAATTCACAACAACTACATAGTTTAAAGCAAACTTTCTTCACCGCTTCAGCTGGTGTTTCATTGACTTCTTTAAAATATTTCAACATCTTCTTAATAGATCCTGAGTATCTCTGAGCCTTGTTCATAATACTAGAGGGATGTTATGATTTTCATCTCAACTAAGACATTAGAAATTAAACACTGGAAAAACTGATTTATTCACCTAGAAGTGTAGTAGACTATTTTCTAAATGGAGATGGATTTCAAACCTAGGTTTTCCACTAAACATCAATTTTTCCACATCTCCTCTATGTCATGAGCAGTGGATTGAGACATGGCTGGAATGGGTTTTGGCTGCCTATGTTGAGTGTAAGTGGTGTCTACAAGGAGGTAAATGATGGAAAGGTGGTTGAGGCCATACTATGGGGATGAATAATTTTGAGGGCAATGGGAAACACAGAAAGTTCCTGAGTAGAGATATGGATAGCCAGTTCTTTTCTGTGTTTTAGAAAAATAAGTTTGGTGCCACCATGGGGAAGACACATTTAGAGGGGAAACAGAGGGAGAATAGAAAAGCCAGTCGGGATGTGCCTGTGGCAATGCAGTGAGAGATAATGAGAGCCCTCACTGAGGGACGAGAGGTAGAAAGAGACAGAAGTAGAAGAAATCATTCCAAGGATTTGTGAACTGATTACATATCCAATGGGGCTGGAGAGTTAAAAATAATTTCAATGTTTCTACCCTAAATACCTAGGAGAATAGTAATAATAAGGAAGTTGTCTGGTTGGTTTCTTTTTAAAATAGCCACACACACACACACACACACACACACACACACACACTCACACAAAGAGCTCAAAGCACATTATTTGGTGGTGTGGGTATAAAAGTGTTAGAGGACTAGCTAGAGAAATAAATTTGCATTAAGTATACATATTTTCCCTGTATGAAGTTCAGTGGAATGATCCTTTTGAAACTCAGAGTCACCGTATATTTTTTCCAAACTGTATCTCATTCTAAAGTTATTCCAAGGTTACACTTGAAAACTTTTTATCCTCTGCTGAAAAGCAATCGTCTGAGAAAAATAATGCTTTCGGTCCCCGCCTACTTTTATTTATTACTTTTCAAAAAAAAAAGTTTCCCTCTTATGCAGCCATTTTAGAAGATGCTTATGAAGAATTATTAATGACATGAGAATGTTTTTATGATTATGGTATTGAGTGCAAACACAGCGTACAAATAATTAATCCTGGATATCTTCCACACATAACACATCACATTCATAAACACACACATATACACATACATAAGGAAAAGTGGAAAGAAAATAGAACTTTTATACATGAGTTTCAAGGTTATGAGCAAATATAAATTTTTGTCCTTCTTTGTATTTACATAATTTCTATAATGAGCATATATTACTATTATAATCTTAAAAACAGTTGAGTTACAATGCATACTAATTATAACTGATTCCTAAGTTTATTTTTCCTAAAGAGTTTGAAAGAGTGTGGATTATAAATTAATTGACTAAACATCCAACACACATGCACAGGGCTCCAAAAAGATTCAGGGATTCACTTCAGAAATCTACCTTATTCCCTTCCTTCCAGGCTCACTGCATACCGCTTGGCCTCACTTTCCTCTTTGAATCTAGGTACAACCTTAAAAAAATAAATAAATCTAGGTAGATCTTTAAAAATAAATAAATCTATGTATACTTTTTTAAAGAATATGTAAATCTAAGTACACCCATTAGAAACTAAATAATAAGTAAATAACACGACTCAATATTTGTCCCCTGCTACTCATCTAACTTTCATTTTTAAAAAGATATTCCCTCAGCATCTTTCAATTAAATTCTGCCTATTTTGAAAGTGCCAAAGTCTTTTATGAGTCTAAACAAAAAGAAAAGATCTAGTTTATATTTGAGAAATATTTAGGGCCAGACCTTCTCAGGGTCAAATGTCTCCTTGTTTTATTGTTCATCCTTCCCTTTTCAATTCTCAAGAGCTAGGTTCTCCAAGCAATACCAATCTATCCTGGGGAGTTTTGTTACCTTATTTACTGCACTAATAAAAGGTGCAGATTTGAGCAAATAGGACTCTTTCAAAGGGTGCCTATACTTCAGTTAGTTATTAATGTATCTTCAGTATAAGCACCCCCAGATTCATGGGAAGGTACAGGTTACCCTTTACAGGTAAAGGGACTGGGCCCCTTTACCTGTAAAACAGGTTTAATAATCAAACTTCTCTTAAGGTTACTGGGAAAAGTAAATGAATGAAGTTCCTTGAACAGTGCCTGACACATCATAAGCACTCTATAAACACTAGCTATTGCTATTAGGCATGCTGAGCTATGTAGATGGTTAGGTGAAATCTCAAGGGCCAGTGCCAGGGAAGTAAGTGCTGAACCATGAATTCCCAAATGAGGATTCTACACGGTAAATGACCCAGGCTATATGGATAGCCTCCCTGTGTTTAGTGCAGGACTTCCACATGTTTTCTGCTTAGTGCTGACTGACTGTTGTAATTTGTCATCTTTTACTTGCATATTCCTAACTGAGGCTGTATGTTCCTCAAAGCAAGGAACATATTACAGTGTTTTTCAAATTGTGACTTGTGACCCATTCTGTACTCTTTCAAATTCATTAATAAAGGTAAAAGAAGAAGTCAGTTTTAAATTAGTCAGTATAAATTATATTTCCTCAACCATTTTATGATTATAAAACATTTAGTAAATGTTTACTAAATGTTGACCAAAACTATAGAAAAGAAACAAATTTTTAAAAGGTTAAAATAGAATAGAAAATATCAAAATGCATAGCTTTTGGTAAAGTTAAGTACTGGTGAAACTTGTGAAAGCTTTGTGAAACTTGTACAGAGTTGCAATTTTTAATTTATATTCTTTATGGATTGCAGTCCAGAAAGTTTTAAATACTTTGGCTATATATGTTACTCAGGCAAATATTAACACATAACAGTTTCTCAACAAACTTGCTGACTCACTGCTTTATTTCCAAACATAAGCTGTAAGACAGTAATTCCCAAATTTGTCTTATGATAAGAATTACCTAGGGTCCTTTCCAGATTCCCAGAGATTCTGATGTTGGAGAAAGACTGTCATACTTACTGTCATAAAAGAGGCAATAATTTGCCATTAGAGAAGAAACTTGTTGAAAGCAAAATTCATTCTCCTTGTTGTATATCTATTCGTATTTGGTGGTACCATAGCTAATCCAAAGATGCAGTCTGCAAAATACATCCAGCTCTTTGAGCAGCTAACATTCATCCATTCAGCAAATATTTATTGATCTTTTGCCACATGCAAGGTAATGGGGATATAAAATCTGTAAGACATGATCCCTGCCCTCTAGTAGCTTAGAGTAGATTTATTTCAGAACTACAGTGGGTTCCCCTGAGGATCAGAAGATTTTAAGCCAAAAATAAAATGAAGGCTTGAATGCACATTTATGGCATTAGTCTTGGGTAATCTACCCTTCAAAATTTTCACAGGATTAAAAAGCACTAAAGCTGCAGTGGCAACCACAAATCAAAGCAGTATTTCTCTAATTCATACTGATCAAATACGGAAGAGCTGAGAACCAGTACCCCACAGCTGAGGAGAACTTGGTATCAGGGCAGGAAAAGACAAAGAAGAAGATAAATATGCAAAAGTATAATTATATACAGAACTGGACAACTTGTCCCCAGTCTTACTGACACCAACCTGATCCCAACTATCAACATCTTTCACCTGGATGATCACAAGAAGTTCTAATTGGTCTCCCTGTGCCAACCCTTGTCCCCTTAAAGTCTCTTAAACACAGCAGCCTGAGTGACCTTGTGACGACTCTGCTTAAAACCCTACTGGCTTCCTTCACTGAAAGAAGAAGCTGAACCTATAAAGCTTTACATGATCTGCTCACTTTGACACTCTCTTGACCTTTCTCTTGCTAGCCACACTGGCCTCCTAGACATTCCTTAAAATGCCACCTCAGGGCCTTTGCCCTTTCTGTTACCTTTTCCTACATGGTTAATCCCTTCACATCCTTTAGGTCTTTCCTCAAAAGTCACCTTCCTAGTGAGACCCTCACTAACCACTTTATCTAAAACTGTAACTTCAACCCCTTCCCACCTCACACTTTTGATTGACGGTCCTTCCATGTTTTGTTTTTCTTCTTAGCATTTATATTTATTATATTTATTTTTTACACTATATTTATATAAATATACCAACACTAATATATATACACTAAATAAATATATTTATATTTACACTATATTTATTATTTACACTATATTTATTATTTACACTATATATTTTACTTAACTGTGCTTTTTATTGTCTGCTTACCTTACAAGCATATAAATTTTAAAAGGATAGGGATTATTATCTATTTTATTCCACCCGGTATTTTTAGCAACTAGGTCAGTGCCTGACACATAATAGATGCTCATTAAATATTTGGTGAATGAATGAATGTAGAATACAGAAGAAAACCTCATGCTCTGACTGTAACCATCGTTTATTAGAAAGAAGAGAAGAAACAGTAAACTCATACTAAGTAAAATATACAGTTATATTATTTACTTAATTCCTTACTTTACTTCAAAAAGATTTGAGGTATCTATGACACATTAATTATAGTCCACATATCTATATTATCTATTTAGGAAGGTTTTTAAAAGGTTTAGAGTGGAACAGACTTGATTTAAATGCTGGCTTCATAGGCACCTAATATTTGTGTAATATTAGGCAAATTATTTTTGTTCCTTAAACTTTAGTCTTCCTCATCTACAAAATAATGATGATGATGCTTACCTCACAGGTCACTGAAAAGCGCTTTGAGAGAGTATGTGCAAAGTTATTGGTGTAGTCCATGGCTCATGCCAAGAGCTTGAAAATGGTAGCTATTATTGCCATTGTTCATTTTGCTATTTTATTCTTTATCAGTTTTTTGTAATTTTTTTGTTTTGAATTAAAGAGCCTCATTAGAAATTATAAATCCAATATTTTGAGTAGGCTTAGGTATTATAAACCCAATATACTGAGTAGGCTCACAACCATTTGGATGCCATAATATAGGGGCCTAGTGAGGGACTAATATATTATTGACCTCCTAAAAGAGATGATTATTCAACTGGAATCCTGAGAGGGATCACCCCTGATTTGGAGAGCTATAGGTGTTATATAAACTGTCTACACGTTCTGATTCATGATTCCAAGCCCTGTCTACAACAAATAATGTTTATTAAAAGCATCAATATGTGGGACTATCATAGAATCTAGCAAAGAGTAGGTGTCAGAAGCATAAGGAGACAGAGTTTCTGCAAATTTCCCTTTCAATCAGTCCTTCAATCATTTTTTGCATTCCTAAATTACAAACAAACTAAAAATAATGAAGAAAACAGTAAACAGTTCCTGTCCTCAAAGTGCTTAAAATCTACCTGGAGTGAGGCAATACCCAAACATAAAAAAGTAGCTAGCAATGCAAGATAATAATGCAAATGATGGCATGAGGCAATATAAGATGTATTGCCATGAAAGATGGAGATATTGCACTTACAAAATCAAAGGGGGAATAAAGTAAGGGAATTAGTGTGGCTGGGGTCAACTTCTTGGAAGACACCCTGTACTATTTTTTAAAGGAAGGATAGACTTTAGACAAGCATGACCATGCAGAGAAGGGATACCCATTGCAAGAAACAATTCTAGCAAATGCTCAGAGGCAGAAAACCATGGGGTGTTTGGAAAAAAGCAACTTCACTGAATAAACCTGGTAGAAATGAGCATGATGAATGTCTGAATTCTAGGGTGTTTAGGCATATAACAAATTGTTTTAGTTTGAATTATTGATTCCCTCCAAATTAGCTTTACAAATCTGGCTGTGCAGATCCAGAGGATGTGACTGAGTACAAGTGGTTTGTGACTGCCAAATCCAGTATTCAAACCCAAGCCTATATGACTTTCAAATCTGTGGTTTCATTTTTCCTTTCTCTCAAAATAATTTAACAAGCATTAAGGTAAATAAATCTGGGAAGAAGCTGATAAAGTAATAAAAAGAAATCTGGGACTTAGCTAATACAATCATTTAACAAATATTTACTGAGCACCTACTATGCCCTTGGTGCTGTTCTTGATGCTGATGATATAGATATGAACAAAACGAACTGAATTCTCAGTCCCAGAGAGTTTACACATTAGCATATGTGCAAATGTGATGGTGATGGTAACAGTGGTGGGAGAAGGGATACTATATATAAATATGTTTCTCATCAACTATAGATACCTTTTAATAGGGCAATTCCTAGAATTCCTTAACATAAAGGCAACTCTGAAGTCTTACTCCTATTTGGCGGTCTCAATTTTATCAATTAAGAATTAAATTAATTGAGCATTTACTATATACTAAGAACATTTTTTACAGTGTTTATGTGCCTTATTTCACATAATCCTAATAATCCCTAAGAGCTATCACTATCCTTATTTTACAGATAAAAATACTGAACTTCAGGTAGGTTAAGAAAGTTTCTTATACACAAAATTTGTATAAATAAATGGGGAAGATATACCTAAACATAGTTCTTTTGTAATCCCCAAAACCCACACTTTAAAATCATTCTGCTATGCTCTTTTCCCAAAGAGCTCTTATATTTACCCTCAAGGAATTTCAAAATTAAGAGCAGAATTCTTGGATCTATGGGGTAGGCAGCAGGATTTACTAGAATGAGCAGTAAATCAAGGGTCAAGAGGCCTGAGCCTTATATTAGGTCTACTCCTGACACACTGTGGAACAGAGTAACTGGCCATTTCCTTTCTCTATCTAGTTTTCTTATCTGTGAAATGGGCCTAATACCTGCCACTCATATTTCAGGTATTGTAGACTCACAAGTATATATGGGTGTGTTTACAGTAGCAAGATGAAAGGAGGGAAATAATGAGATGAGGAACATAAAAGTATTTAGAAAAGTAAAAGGTATCACCTAGATGTAAGTTATTATCATCAATATCATTACTTTCTAAAACAGAGCCATTTCTATAGACAAGATGGACATCTGGTGCAACAAACTTCCTATATGTTTTCTTATCGAAGAGGTACTTTATGTATAACATAAGCAATTTGAGATGGGAGAGGAATTATACATCTATGTAATGAACATATTGCTCCTTTTGTGCGGCCAGACTCAGATTAAATTGCTCTAATCACATTCTTTAAAAAGTTAAAAAGATAAACCCAAGCCAATATGATATAAATGTTCATCAAACGCAACAACTTAACACTAACACGAAAACATACAACATAAGTAATACCCTCTGTCTAGAAGTTTTCATTTCTTTTCCTTCTGTCGAAAGTTCTCCTTCTAGAAATAGGTGGCAAATTAACACAATTTCTAAAGAGTCAGATTGTGATAACGGCTCAGCCAGTTCTCACGGCCCTGGCTTTAGCTCCTATTTATTTGTTTTACTCTAGTAGTTCATGTTCAGCCTTGCAAGACCCTACTCTCCGTCCATTTCAACTATTTGCAGCTCTCCAAAGTGTTCCATGCTTTTGTCATTCCCTCCACCAGGCATGCCTTCCTCACTCCAGGCTGCTTGGCAAAACTCCATTAGCTGTCAAGATTCAAGTCTGAGGTGACTTCACAGTGAAAACTTTCTTGACAAGTCCATGCAAAATTGGCCAGTATTCTGTTTTGCTTTGTCCCTATAATGCCCTGCATAGATGTCCATTACTGGTTCTGTAATATTTCAAACCACTTATTTGTTTACATGTTTGTGTCCTTTCCAAGACTGGAAGCTTCTTGAGAGCAAGGACTGTTTTCTATTGATCTTAGTTTCCCAGACTAGCACAGTGCATAAATCATAGCTGTCCTTCAGAAAGTTTTTGGTAGATAAATGAATAAATAGTGACCCATGAGCCACATTCTGATGTCTGTCTGTATGTGTATTAATGCCTTGATTTAATGCCTTGATTATTACATAAAAACATATATGAAATACATTAAAACATACCACTCTCAGAAAATCTTTTTTACTGTACTATATTATAAAGGTCCAATTAACAAAACAATCATTCTAGAATAAAAGACTGTGACATCAGGGGCTTTTTCTGTGCAGAAAAACATAAGCAAGAGATTTTGCTTTCCTTTGAATTTTAACCGCCTTAAAGTTTTGGGTCACTGTAACACCAATCATGTTAAATCATGGCAACATGAGAAGCTACACACTATAAAAGAGACTTTACCATAACTGAGCAAATAAATAATTTTGGGCACAAGAGAAATAAAATCAAATACTTTTGAAATGTATAATAATATAAATCAAAAGTTAAAAATAAAAATATCATGTAAGACTTTATTGCACCAACTTGGTAAAATATCAGACCCCAAGTGATCTGCAAACTCTTCTGCAAACCTTGCTGTCTCAGAAGGAAAAGATAACCTTATAAAATTATAAAGTATGCCAGAAAGTGCAAGAGCTAATTATTGAAAGGCATAGGCATATTTAAAGTTCAAGTTAAACTACTCAGAGCAAGGTTAGATATGCTGTATGTGGCAATGTATGTGGTCTGAGTTTCTATTGATTAATGTATCTTATATCAGAGTACAGATTTGCCAAAGTACTAAGAATTTATTATCCAAAAGTCATCTGAATTAAGATATATTTGGTAAAACTCTTTTCATTCTCTTGCTTATGAACTTAAATGAGAAAAATTTAAAGCTAAGCCCACAAAGACCACTGATAGTAGTTAATAGTAAAAAAAAAAAAAGGGATTTCCCAAAACCCATATCAAAGGAACTTTGGACTCACGTTTTCTTGTACTTCTGAAATATAACAATGAAATATCAAAACAATCATTATCTCTTAATCTAAATTATTTATGGAGATTTATCTGAAAAAAAAAAGCATGTTTCTCCTTCAAAAAAGATGAGGAGAGAAAACATTTACAATTCATTGAGTTTACAAAACAATGTATGCCATACCAATAGTTTGGAACAGAAGGTGGTGATGGAGGAATCCAAGTTGATATCTGGGCACACTCTAGCTTTTTAAATATTTCTTTTCATGTTGTTTACTATATCCATCATAGGCATGGAAAAAATTGACTGTTGAAGTTAATCTTAAAAGTAGTAGAAAGTAAATTCTGTAGAACTCTGCAAAATGATCCACAGAATGCTTCCAGGCTGTAGTTGTAAAAGAACTGGTCATCAAAACATAAATACTACCTGTTTGAAATTCAAATAGAGAACAAAAAAGGCTTACAAGACAGTGAGCAGCAGGGAGTTCTTTAATAAAACTTGTAAACACAGAAAATGAAACTTTAGTGCCCAAACACATTAAAATACTCCCACAGTAAAATAAAAGGGGAAAACACTTTACATTGACTTTTTTTTTTGAGATTTCTATTTTAGGTATGAAGTCTTAATTGCCTTTTTTACATTTTTTCTGAAAGGCAATCACTTTCCTTTTGGTCTTTCTTCAGTAAGAAATACAAGTTCAAACTGCTAACAGAGTATATCATTCACTTAAATTGTACACCTGGAATTCCACAGCTGGCCTGTCTGGCTGGCTCAGTTCTCAATGAACACAGTGTCAGAAAACCTCTCCAGTAATAACAACGTCCTTCCAGACAAGGGGTGAATCTCCCAAACTTAAGCTCAACTTCGGATAATCATTAGCTACAGCAAGTGAATGTCAATGGGGTGACAGGCGCCAGGGCAGTGGTGCCCACTCAGCCTGAGCAACCAGCATACTCAGCGCTGAGAATTTGTACGATCAATATCACCAACTTCCAATGATAATAATTTGTTTATATGAACAGAATGGTCAGGTATCCCACAGATCACATCCTAATGCCATTACAGCCACTAAATTTAATCCCCAGCTCTTAAACAATTAAGCTGCATGAACACAGGCAGCTCACGGCACTTTTTAAAAGAAAGACTTTAAATCCTAATCTGAAGCACACTCCATGGCTTTTACCTTCTCTGATTTCTTGGTTCTGGCCTACCTAAATAATTTTCATCTTTTCCTCCCCCCCCACTCCACCCCCCAAGTGTGAGCGTGAACCTGAATTGCAAACAGTTAAACCTGAAGGTCACTTCACAGCAGCGTTTCAACATGTTCCACCAGCGAGGCTGCACGGCAACAATAAAACAAAGCCCTTGCAACCACCTGTAATAATCTGCCTGCTCAGCCAGCAATCTGAAAAGTCCTGAAGCTACACAAGGTAGACATTTTCTGCAGCTGATTTAACATGTATATTGTGCCCAGTTGCCGACTCGCCTCCTCTTACCTTCACGTTAGTCCGGAGTGCACAGTAACATGCAAAGAACATTGCAGTAAATAAGGAGCATATGGACCGGTATTCAGCTTCTCAGCACAGCGCAAGCCCCACACACACGATCCTGGGCATGTGCTACTAAGGAGCATCCGTTCCCTCTGTCAGTTTGAAAATGCATTGATCTCTGTTTTCTCTGACTACAAAACGACATGTCTTGAAGGCACTGAGTGAGGGCTCAAAATCTCTTCATTGGCTATATATAGCATCGTGCCCAGTAATTTCAATTAGCCGAGAATTCAGCAGCTGAAAGTTAGGACTTCAGTTGCCTTTCCTTCTAGCATTTTAAATCACTGGGTTAAAAAAAAAAAAAAAAAAAAAACGGGAGGGGGGATGAGCTCACCAGGAAGGAGGGGGGGGAAAGGTGAAGAATTGAAATTTAACCAATGAGTTACTTATATTTCTGGAGAGCTCTGGTGTTATCCTATTAGATACTTTACAAAGGGATTGCATCGAGCAGACTGTAAATGAAGAGGAAACCCTTTTCCCTTTGGAGGTTTAATATGAGCTCTGCTCTATATTCCAGGCTATTATGATGCAGCACCCTGTTTGGCAAATACTACCAATCACTGCAAACACATCTCATTCTGCTTTTCTGTATGGAATAGGACAAAGACCAAAGGATCACTGTCTCATAAAGTCCCCTAAAATGTAAGCTGGGTTCCCCTGGGGTGATCTGCAGTTACATGGCTGAGAAGTACCACCTTCTCTCACTTCCCTGTCCTTTAATTTCTGTTACATCTTCCAGGGATATCTAAAGTTGCGAAGCTCACTAACAAATGCATCCAATTTTCCAAAACTAACGTTTGTTGATAAATGACAATCGATAGAAGAAGATGGGATTGGAACGAAGACAGAAGATTCCAGGATATAACATAACTAAAGATTCAGTAGCTACTGCTGCTGAATGTAATATGTTCAGCTGGTTCTGTAAGGGAGAGAACCAGAGAGAAAAATAAAAGCTTCTGCCCCCATGAATCCATAAGGGGGGAAGAAAAATACTTAACTCAAAAACATCGTCAGATTCTACTGTCTGTTGTCATTCCTCTCAGGCACCGGATGCTGCAAATTAACTCAGTTTTTACTGAGTCAAAAGGACAAAGTACAATGTAAGGTTCTAAACTCTTATTTCCAGGCTTAGGAAGCCCTAATGCTCAGCTAGAATTCTAAAGCTATCTGGCGAAATGTAAGCAGAAATGAACAGTTCTCACTGCAGCAAAAATAGGAGGAGGAAAAAGAGTGGTTTGTCTTTGCCATGACGTTCCCCATCAGCTTACAGCAACAGGGAAGATCAGCATAACTCACTAGAAAAAGCTGCAGTGACTTTTAGGATTTTTCTTTAATATGTTTTGCATAAGCCACCTCCCCTCTGGAGCCTGTAGTGGTGCTGAGGCACTGTCAGAGCCACTGGGCATTTCTCCTGGGCAGCTTCAGGAGAAAGCAAGGTATTTAAGGGAGAGAAATTAAAGGAAAAAGAAAAGCAGGATTTTTTATTTCTCTCTTAATGACAAGCATTCAGAAAGTGTCGTCAGTTCTGACTAAATAGCTATTTTGGGCTGTCATTGTTTGTGCCTTTTTTTAGGAAGGAAAAAGGCAATCTTGTCTTAAGCTAGAGATTATTTAGCATCGTAAGAGAAGGCAGCCACTTAATTTGATTTCCAGTTCCGTCTGTCATATGAGTCTAGGTAATTACAAATTTTAAGCACTTGCAACACAGCCAGTGATTTCCAGGGCATTAAAAAATTGGCATGGATGCCCAACTCTCATCATTCCACAACTTTTATTAATAATGGCTTTAAATGCAGAACCAAGCATTTCTGTCAATAACACTTTCCTCTCCTGAAGTCATAGCAGGTCACATTTCCTGCAGCTCTTCCCAATAAACAAACCCAAACATAGAAACTCAAGACCATGGAAAACATAGGAGAATTCTAAAATGACTTTCTCCTTTGGAGGTTCAGAGGATTTTTAAAAACCAAACTTTCAATCTGTGAATAGGTATTGTTAATTTTTTTTTCCATTAGGAAGAGTGGAAAAAAGCAATTGTGTATCTTTTTTATGATTATCTTAATACACCCTAGGGTATTTGGATGGCCCAAGAGAGACAGAGCTAAAAAATGTTCTAAATCTCAGAACAGTCCACAGGCAAGAGTTAAACAAAAATGAAGTTACAGGTGAAAAAGCACATGTAGTTCCCCTGACAAGACAATGAGTGAGGACTTCTGATCTGACTTCAGATACAGTGGTAATGTGTGCACATTCCAAAGAAAGGCTCTTACACTTAGGGACCTGCTTAAAACTTCCACAAACATTTACCCATCCCACAGCATCCCAATACAGACATGCTCTACCTGTAGATTTATCACCTAATTTTCTTATGTGTACTAGGACAGCTGATTTATTATCCTCAATTTATAGATGCAGGAAATGAGGCGTTAACCACAATGACAATGTTCCACTAAAAAGTATTCCCTATTTGTAGGAAGAGCCTTCAACAGGGCACAGTATCTGCTAAAAGAACAATATTTGCTATTGTAAAAGGAAATTATAACTGGCTACATACTTTTGGAGGCAACATAGTAAATCTAGGCTCCAATACTCAAAGCAAATAGTCCTAGAAAATTACTTCCATGTCAGATCCTTTCTTTTACCATTGGTAAAGTGGAGATTTATAAAATGGAAATAATACTTAACTCATAGTGTCATTGAGAAGATTAAAGAGGAATCCTGTCATCAAAATAGTCTAGATCGATCAAAGACTTAAGTATAAAAATTGAAACCATAAATATATTAGAAGAAAACATAGATTTGCTTGGGTTTAGATTTTGTATAATATAGGATGGAGAAGCCTGAAGTCATATAAAAAAGATAAACAAATGTGAGTATATAAATATATAAAACTTCTGTTTGGCTAAATTATATACAAAGACAAACTGACAAAACAGTTGCAACACATTCAATGGAAGTTTTTCTTAAAATACAAAGAATTTTTATAAATCACTATGAAAAAATATAAAATTGAATGAAAAAATAGGCAAAGAACATAAAGTGGCAATTCACAAAAAGACCACAAGACATATTAAAAATGCTCCACCTTATTCATATTTAAGGAAAAGCATACAAATTAGAAAAGGTTTTTAAAATTGATATATCAAGTACTAATGGGGATGCATGAGAAAACTTTTTGGAGGGAAATGTATCAAATATTTTAAAAGGCACATTACATCTCTCTGATGTAATGATTCAACCTTAACTTCCAGGAATTAATCTCATATAGATATAGACACATAGACACACATATATACATACATATATATTATATTCACAGTGCAAGACATAGTTGTAAGATTTAAGTTTATCTTTACCACAGAATACTACGCAATTATTAGAAAAATATAAGGCACGTGTACATATTCTTCTACTGGAAGATGTCCAAGTTATAATGTTAAATGTACAAATAAGATTGCTAAAGAGTATGTATGGTATAAGCCTATACTTGTGTGTATATTCATATACAATTGTGGTAGGGGTGTGTGTGTGTGTGTGTGTGTGTGTGTGTGTGTGTGTGTGTGTGTGTGTAAAATTTTGACAATGTTGATCATTGGGGATTGGGACTTGGCTTAGGTGAGGAGTAAGACATTACCTTTCATTTTTCATTTTATACCCTTCCATATACTACAGAGGCCTCACTCACAATGAACTATATATACAACTATCCTCTCTAGTAAATGAGAGAAATAAAAACAATGAAAAGGAGGAAATATTAGGACATGTAAGGGGACTTGCCCATTCTGGCATTAATTTAGCAGAGTTCAGGGGATGATCATGACATGAGGGATAGGAATGTACCAATTTCTGAGTTGATCTGAGTTCCTGAGTGCCCCGTGTAGTGTGGACATCTCCCTGGAATGCATGTAATTCTAGTGCATGCAATATATTTTTCTTAAATCACGGCCCTCAAACGTAAGTCAACTACTTTATTTAGTTCTTAACTGAAAAACTGGCTATCAAATAAACCTGACACTAGGCAATTTTTACCTTATGCACTGCATTTAGAACCTGACCTCCACATATATTTAGCTTGTACCATTTTTTTTTTACAATGAACATTGACATAGACTGAATATTTGTGTTCTTCCAAAATCCATATGTTGAAACCTAATCCTCAATATAGTGGTAGTTGGAGGTGAGGCCTTTGAGAGGTGATTAGGTTCTCATGAATAGGAATGGTATCTTTACAAAAGAAACCCCATAAAGTTCCAATACCCCTTCCACTACGTGAGGACACAGAGAAAAGGCCATCTATGAACCAGGAAGCTGACTCGCATCAGACACCAAATTGGCTGGCACCTTGATCTTGGACTTACAGACTCTAGAATTGTAAGAAATAAATTTTCACTGTTTATAAGCCACCAGTCTATAGCATTCTGCCATAGCAGGCCAAATGGACTAAGACAAGCATGTAATATTTTTTAGAATATAACCTAGTTTCTGTAAAATTTTTTTTGAAAATATTAAAGCAATAGGAAAGTATAATTTATTAATTATATGATAACAGCAACAGTGTCTATTGATATAGACAAATAATTCATTTCTCTGGACATTTTCCTTATCTACAAAATAAGACTGGAAAATCTAGTCCTTTCAGGCAGAGTAACTTTGGTAGTTTTGCTTGCTTTTTGCTTTGTTTTATTTAGACAAGACAGATATGTGTGTTTAAAATTTAAGGATCCACTAGGTTGTACTCCAAACCAGTTAAATCAGAATCTCTGGGGGTGGAACCCAGACATCAATCAGTATTTTATAAAGCCCCTCAGGTGATTCCAATGTGGAGCTAAGCTTGAGAATTACTGATTCTGTAAAGGCACAGATAGTTAAATATTTTAGGCTTGCAAGCCATAAGATCACGGTCACAAGTACTCAACTCTATTACAACTACTCAACTTTGATGCTGTAGTGAGAAAGCAGTGATAGATTTTACATAATGTGTCCCAATAAAACTTTATTATTAAGATTAACACTTGAATTTCATATAATGTTCTCATGTCACGAAATATTATTCTTCTTTGGATTATTTTCAACCATTTAAAAATGTAAGAACATTTCTTAGCTTGTGGTTTGCCAATCCCTGCTCTAGAGTCTTGGGAAGTGGTTCTTAAAGTGTGGTTTTGGGGCTAGCAGCATCAGCATAAGCTGGGAATTTGTTAGCAATTAAAATTCTCACATCATACCCCAGACCTACCAAATCAGAAACTAGGTATGTGGCTCAGGAATCTGTGTTAACAAGCCTTCCGGGTATTTTCACGTAAGCTAAGGTTTGAGAGCTTCCTGCTCTAAACAGGAAGAGAAGAAAACTGACAGTTAAGGCTCCCACAAACATAGGAGTACAGGTGGAGAAATTAGTGCTGGAGGGGAGAGAGTATAGGAAATAAAGAGAGAATGACTATTCTCTGCAAATGAGATAATTCTAGAGTGGAGGCTCAGGGTTCCGAGATGAATGCCAGTTGAGTAAGAAGGCCCTACAACACCTTAGAACTTAGAATTCTTTCCCCTTTAGAAACTCTAACAGCTCTTAGACCTTGGAGTAAAAAGCAAACAAACAAGCAAACAACAACAATAAAACCCCACAACTTGGGTTTAAATTCCTTTTCTATCACTTACCAGCTGAGTGACCTTGGGCAAATTACATAACCTCTCTCTGCCAGAGTATTCCTCTGGAAAATAAAGATAACAAGCCTACTTTACAGGGATGTTGTAAAGACTAAAATAAATAAGGTGTGCAAACTGCTTAGCCTAGTACCTGATACATAATAAACTTAATCAGTGGTAGATTTTAGTGTAAAGAAGACTGAAATGACAGAGGTAAGAAGAAAAAAAAAAGATGATACCATTCCCCTTGACTAACCTCTACCTAGAAAATTTCCTTCATGGTTTTGTAGACCTTCTAGGACTTCCCTGGGATTTCCAATCAGCGTTAAATAGAATTTTCAGGAAGTTTGCTTATCTCATTAGAACCCTGAATTGATTTAGTATGATTGGCATTTCTTGCCTCTTTCTTGGAGTTCTTCTGAGATAATAATAACTGATTTACAGATTATAAAGCACTTCAGAACTTCTCGGGATTTTCCACCAAAGTGTCCCTAAAGGCAGAAGAGAATGCATTTATTACCCCTGGAGGTATAGGAACAAAATAGAATGTCTCTAACCTCTCATTAGTTATCTTAAAAATTCATATAAATGTTCAATTCAACCCAACAGTATCTTTGTATTTATTATGAAGTAATGTTTTATATTACTTACTGACCATTAGATTTAATAAGCCAAGAAGGTTGTGAAATGTTTATCCCATGGCTTTGACAATGCTCTGACACACATACTACTGTATATGCTTAGGGGTACTCTTGCCTCAGTCAGAAAGTAGAAATAAATCCCATTTGATTCTTTTTTTTTTTTCTTTTTTTTTTTTTTTTGCGGTACGTGGGCCTCTTACTGTTGTGGCCTCTCCCGTTGCGGAGCACAGGCTCCGGACACGCAGGCTCAGCGGCCATGGCTCACGGGCCCAGCCGCTCTGCGGCATGTGGGATCTTCCCGGACCAGGGCACAAACCCGTGTGCCCTGCATCGGCAGGCGGACTCTCAACCACTGCCCCACCAGGGAAGCCCCCCATTTGATTCTTGGTCCTCACTTCAGCCTTGGAGATATTGTCATCACTCCTTGCATTCAGTGAGGAAAAACAGCAGTGACTAAATGAATTGTTCAGATTTATACAGAAGCTAAGAGGTAGAATTCCAACACCAGACCTTCCAATTCTAATGTCCAGAGCAAATTTCTCAAGATCCCAGTGCCTGCATAGTGATTCTGAATCATTTCAGAAATAACACTCCATTTATATACAAATATTTTTAATGTCTCACTATCATGATAAAAAATAAGTAATATAGCCTGTATTTACAGAGGATATAAAATTCAACATAATACAAGACAAAGAAGAAATAAGTAAAATAGTTGAAAAATTTTTTCAAAATAGTTTAAAATTTTTTAAAAGTGGAAATGCTCAGGGAAAACGCCACCAATAGCCTAGTTAAATGGTCAGGGGCTTGCACCCACATATATAGACAAACATGGGCATACTGAACTGCTTACTCAAACATCTCAAGCATTACTGTTATCAGTGACATAACATTGTGGACTGTTGAAAACTCTTGGTAAAGTTCCGAGTAAAACAATGTTGACAACGGTTGATAGGTTGCTTCTATATTGTGGCTACTGTGAATAATGCTGCAATGAACATGGGAGCACACATATCTATTCAAAATATTGATTTCATTTCTTTTGAATATACACACAGAAGTGAAATTACTGAATCATACAGTGCTTGCATTTTTAATTTTTTGAGGAACCTCTATACTGTTTTCCTTAATGGCTGTACTAATTCACAATCTCATCAACCGTGTACAAGTTTTCCCCTTTCTCCACACCCTCACTAAAAATTGTCTTTTGACTTTTTGATAATAACTGTCCTAACAGGTATGAGGTGATTATTTCATTGTGGTTTTGATTTGCATTTCCCTAATGATTAGTGAGCACTTTTTCATATACTGCTGGCCATTTGTAAGTCTTCTTTGGAAAAATTTCTATTTTAGGTCCTTTGCTCATTTTAATCCAGTTATTTATCCTTTTGCTATTGAGTTATTCATTTAAGTTTTATAGTTTTTAGTGTAGAGATCATTCACCTCCTTGGTTAGATTTATTCCTAAGCATTTTATTGTTTTTGATGCTATTTAAATAGGATTGATTTATAAGTTTCTTTTTCAGATATTTTGCTGTTAGTGTGGAGAAATGCTACTGATTTCTCTATGTTGATTTTGTGTCCTGCAACTTTACTAAATTTATTGATTAGATCTAACAGTTTTTTGGTGGGGTCTTTAGGATTTCTTATATATAATATCATGCCATCTGCAAATAGAGGGAATTTTACCACTTCCTTCCTGATTTAATTTTTTTTTTTTTTCTTACCTAATTGCTTGGGTTAGGTCTTCCAGCACTATACTGATTAGAAATAGCAAGAGTAGGAATGCTTGTCTTGTACCTGATTTTAGAGGAAATGCTTTCAGCTTTTTGCCATTGAATATGTTAGTTGTGGGCTTTTCCTATCTGGCCTTTATTATGTTGAGTCACATTCCCTCTATTTCTAATTAGTTGAGAGTTTTTGTCATGATGGGATATTGAATTTTGTCAGTGCTTTCTATGCACCTGTTGAGATGATAATAAAATTTTTCTTTCATTCAATTAGTGTGATGTATCACAATTATTGATTTGTGTCTGCTGAGCCATCCTTGATTCCTGAGGATAAGTCCCACTTGATTATGGTGCATGACCTTTTAATGTGCTGTTGAATTCAGTTTGCTAGCATTTTGTGATGATTTTTGCATCTGTATTCATCAAGGATATTGGCCTATAATTTTCTTTTCTGATAGTGTTCTTGTCTGGCTTTGGTATCAGGGTAATACTGGCCTTATAAAATTGGTATGGAAGTCCTCTTCAATTTTTTGGAAGAGTTGAGAAGAACTGATATTGATTCTTCTTTCAGCATTTGGTATAATTCCCCAGTTATGCTACCTGTTACTCAACTTTAGTTTGTTGGCAGATTTCTGATTACTGTTTCAGTTTCCTTGTCTTGTTATTGGTCTGTTCAGATTTTCTATTTCTTTATGATTCAGTCTTGGTAGGTTGTATGTTTCTAGGAATTTATCCATTTCCTCTAGTTTATCCAATTTGCTTGTGCATAGTTCTTCACAAGAGTCTCATGATCCTTTGTATTTCTGTGGTATCAGTTGTAAAGACTCTCATTTCATTTTTGATTTTAATTATTTGAATCTTTTTTATTAATTACTTCATCTAAAACTTTGGGGATATCCCTGGTGGTGCAGTGGTTAAGAATCTGCCTGCCAATGCAGGGGACACGGGTTCGATCCCTGGTCTGGGAAGATCCCACATACCACGGAGCAACTAAGCCTGTGTGCCACAACTACTGAGCCTGAGCTCTAGAGCCCACGAGGCACAACTACTGCTCCTGCATGCCACAACTACTGAAGCCTGTGCACCTAGAGGCCGTGGTCCACAACAAGAGAAGCCAGCGCAATGAGAAGCCCGTGCACTGCAATGAAGAGTAGCCCCCATTTGCTGCAACTAGAGAAAGCCCACGCACAGTAACGAAGACCCAATGCAGCCAAAAATAAATAGATTTTTTTAAATTAAAAACTTTAAATAAATAAATAAATAAAAATTTGTCTATTTTGTTTATCTTTTCAAAACAGTAGCTTTTCAAAACAGTAGCTTCTTCTCCTAATCACAATTTCATATCAAGCTACTGTCTTGTCTCTTTCCTTTGTACACAACCTGTTTAGGAAAGCCAGCACCACATTTTCTGTCCCTTTCATTGTTTTCCACACCAACTCTGACTCCTTAATATACTGGCTTATGCTCTCACCACTCCATGAAAACAGACATCATAACCAATATATCACTCATCCAATATCAATTCTCTAATTCACCCTACCAGACTTCTTAGCTGATTCCAAACAGTTGAGCTCTCTCTCTTCTTGAAACAACTCTGACCCCTTGGCTTATGTCCTCACTTTGTCTTCTCATTTCAAATTTTCAGTCTCTTTACTGGCTCTTCACTTAGTATCATACTTTTATATGCCTGATTCAGATCTAGGTCCTCCTGTTTTTTCATTCTACACCTTTTTCCTAGGTTTCCTTTTTCATTTCCGTGACATTTATTACCACTCCTGTAACAATAACTTCCAAACATTTTTCTAATGCACATCTCTTCTCTGAGCTCCAGATCCATTTATCCAACTGCCTGTTGAGTAGTTGAATGTTATTTGCACCTTGAACTCATTATGGTCACAATTAAACTTTGAATTTCTCCTTGAAATTTCATCCTCCTCCATTTTTTCTATTTTAATATTGAATGATACTTCTCTCCACCCAGTTTCATAAGTCAGAAATCCCGCAGTCATCCTTGACAATCTCTTTTCTACCCTTGCAACAGCCAGCCAATGTTTGAGTACTACTAATTCTCTTAAATATTTCTAGAACCTATACTGCTTTATTCATCCCCATAGTAATAATCTATATTCTTACATAGGTTACTTCAGGAGTCTCCTAAATGTTTCCCTCACATATATTCTTGACCCCTGTAATCCACTTTGGACCTAGAACTCTGAAAGTGAATGTTTCTAAACATAAATCTGAATCATACCACTCTCTGTTATACACAAGCTTTACTGGCTTCCCAGTGTTGTTTAAATATAGTCCAGAATAATTAACAAAATCTTCAAGGTCCTGTATGGTATGAACCTTACTTGATTTGGAACCAGTTTCCACTTCATATTCCATGCTCCAGTCACAATGAACTTGTTTCAATTCCTAGAAGATGGCATGCCTCCCTCATAACTGCTTTTCCATATGTTTAGAATAGCAGTTCTCAATCAGAGATGATTTTTACCCCCACTCCAAGGACATTTGGTTATCATAACTGAGTGGGGGGGGGCAGTTATTGCTATCTAATAGGTAGACGTCAGCAATGCTGCTAAACCTCCCACAATGTTGAGATTGAAAAACACTGGTCTGGAAGGCTTTCCCTTCTACTTCTACCCACATGACCCCAGTGTCTAGCTGAAACATACTTACCTATCCTCTCTCAGCTTAGATGGCCTATATTCAGAGCAACTCTTCCCTGACTTTTGTCCACTTGCTATATATGCTTACTCCATTTTTCTTTACTTTTGCAGCCTTACCATAATTTAGAACTAGCTCCTTATTCAGTTAATGTGTGATTTCCTTGCCAGATTTTAAGCCCTATGAAGTTAGGAACTGTCTTCAACATGGTATCCTTGTCACTTAGCTAGACACTCAAAATAATTATTAAACAAGAAAACAAGTGGATGAATAAATAAATCTATTGTGTAGAGATAAAGACTGCTGGGCTTAGAACCCAAAATAGGGGTTCCTGGCATTACTTCCATTAATTAGATATGCCCCTGAACAGTTCCCTTAGCCTTTCATTTGGCCTCATTTTAAAATGTGTAAAGTAGTCACAGTAATTCCTACTACAAATATTTTGAGGATTAAGTATTTTGATAAATTTAAAGTATTTTTCAGCACTACTAGATATTATAGGATACAGTGGGAACTGGTAGAAGTCCATGGGAGGGAATAATATGAATGAAAGCCTTAAATATATGTATCTTTTTACTTGAAAATTTCACTTACAGGAACTTATGATAAAGAAATTATTAATCAAAGATTTAGCTCATGGATTTTCATCATTAGTTAAATAGATCAATGTAAAGTATGAATATTTTAAAATATAATGGAGTGTATCTGATGAGGAAGATAAGTATTATATGTTTAATAAATTACATTATTTGGAAAACTCATTATACATATATTCTATATACATATTTCATACACATGTACACACATGTATATACATGGATACATAGAAAAATGTCTAAATAACAAAATACTGGCAGTAGTTACCTTAAAATTATGGGATTATGGTAGTTATAATTCTCTCTCTTTTGAGTATCTGAATTTCCTAATTTTTCTGTAATGAGCATGACTTTCAAGATTAAAAACTAAATATGAGGAAAAGTACATCTTAGTTATAAAGGGACTGTAAGAAGTTGCTGTGTTATAAAGAATAAGATATAGTCCTTGTCTTCTAGAGCTTTTTTTAATTAATTACAAAATAAAATACCTACCTAGATAACTGATAAGGAAAAAAGTAAGAGCGGGATAGATCTTGATCAAGCAACTTAATGAGCACTTACTACATTCTAGTGTTTCAATGCATTAACTTATGAAGTCTGCAAAACAACTCCATTAGATAAGTTTCAACATATCCATTTAGTGGGTAAAGAAAATGAGGCCCCTAGGGGTTAAACAAATTGCAAGGTCATACAGGAAAAAATAATTTACTAATCACATTCAAACTAAAG
Source organism: Pseudorca crassidens (assembly GCF_039906515.1). NCBI lineage: Eukaryota > Metazoa > Chordata > Mammalia > Artiodactyla > Delphinidae > Pseudorca > Pseudorca crassidens. The sequence goes on from NC_090304.1 coordinate 62,858,455, forward strand.
TCTTTCTAGCTTCAATTAAAACCAAGGAGCAACCTGTGGGGGCCTCCCTGGTACAAAAGCCCCTCTGTGTCCCCAATTCCTTGTTTGTAGAAAAGGCTTTCGTCTCCTAGGCTTTCCCTGAATTGCAAAGAACAGACTCAAGCAGTTACTAATTCAAGAAGTGAGGGAATGCAGAAACAAAGGAAAAGCAGTCAAAAAATAGTTGGGTGACAAAACAGAGTCCTAGTTCCTCCTCAAGGAATATACATAACAATCTGACACTTATCTTAGAGTTGTTCGGCAGGAACTAAGACCCCCCACCCAGGTGGAAGACGGTGACTACATGCTGAGCACAGACCCCAGACTGGCTGGAATCAGAAGGTTAATGATTAAGATTCCTGAAACTCTATCCTGTTACCCTACCACCTACCAATCAGAAGAAAGTCATGTACGCTGAAGTGCTAACCTCAAGATTGCCTTTGAGTTCGGATCTTTTGAGCATGAGTTGCCTGCTCTCCTTGCTGGGCCCTACAATAAACACTGTATTTTCCTTCACCACAGCCCAGTGTCACTAAATTGGCTTTGCTGCATGGTGAATGGACCCAAGTTCAGTTCAGTATCAAAAAGTTACTTTCCACTAGGTACTTATGAGAGATACATTGAGTCAAGTGGTAAATCAGAGAAGGAGTGCTTACTTGACAGTGAGAGGCCAAAGGAAGAGTATATAGAGGTGTTAACACTTCAGCTAGCTCTGGAGGATGACTGGGATTTTAGTAACTAATGATGGAGGAAAAGGCATGAGGAAAAGCATTTCTGGCCAAGGGAACACTGAGCAAAAGTGAGAGGTAAATGGACAGTTCATGTAATTTATTTAGGGGTTGGTAGGCAGATTGGTTTGGCTAGAATAGGTTAGAGACAGCAATTTTACTTACTCAGTGAAGAAACTTGACATTTATGTAGTAGAGCAACGGAAACAAAAGTGAGGTTAGAATATTAAAAATCAATATTATCACCACTTATTAGAAATATAAGACTAGTTTTAAAAGTACAGTGACTGACTGATAATAGATCAGTCTTTGTAGTGTCTTGTGTTCTTGGAAACAGAGAAACTGAGAGGTAGAAGGGGCCTTGGAAAGTACCTGGTAGAATCCCTTCATTTTATAGATGAGAAAACTCTATCCAGAGAAAGGAAACTACTTGTCCAAAGTCATAAAACTTGACTATAATCCAGGTCTCCTGAGTCTCAACTCTGTGCTTAGTTTTAAGAAAAGGCAGCATCGAATAGTGTGTGTTGCTCCTAACAGCTCTATGAAGTATGATCACTATTTTACACCAGCAGTTATGGAGGCTCAGAAAAATTAAGTTCCTTGTACAACATTATAAATCAAAAGCTTACCTCACTCAAGAACCCATGACCTTCTTATGAATAGTGATATTGCCTAATCCTGCTATTGTGTTCACAGTATCTAGTACAAGGTTCATAGATAGCCAACATTAATCAATCAAATATCAACCATTATTTATTATTCATGATAAAGATTATAAATACAGATTTATGGACATAGAACACTAAGGGACTACAGCAGGGAAAATAATTAAGAAAGTCATAAATTAACCATTTTATTACATACCAATTCTAAATATGGCTTGCTTTTGCTAAGAGTTTTACCTTGATTATAGATCACTAGCTACCACTAATAAATTACACTGCTTCGATTTTGGAAGTCTTACATTTCACACCAGATACAAATTCAGCCAACAGACCCCGAAAGGCAACATTTTGTCTTGTAAAGACACACAAATTTACTTAAACTACTAATTAATTAGACTTAAAGTTCATAAATGTGTTAAGTCTTCTTCCTCTGGCAAAATGCACATGGAAGAGATCAAAACTGGTCACATCTACAGCTGCTACTTCATTCTCGAAACTGCCAACCATCCTTCCTAATTTGGACCAGGTGTGTCTAAGTGTGAGTAGACAGGAAATAAGAGTAACAAGGTTATTAGGGCAATGTTTCATGTTATGTAAGAAAATCTGGCTAATGAACAATTTATGTAAAATCCAAGCCCTTTGTATATGTGTGCATTTTTGCATCTCTCAAAGCACCCACAAAATAAAATTAAACATACTCAAAATTATTGTTGCATGGTAGGTTTGTAGACAAACAGGCTAAAATTTCCTCTAAGTGTTTAAAGGGAGATAAGTTAGAATGACTCACAAGATATAAAATGATGCAATTATCTGCAAATGATGCAAATTTAATAAATAATTATTAAAAATACAAAATTATATTGGAAGTGATCTTAGACAACCTTGATAAATTGTCCTTAAAACTCCTCAAAGATATTAAAATAAGTTAGCAATTCAATATGAGATACTGAATATACAAATGGACAATGGCCAGACTATATATGACTATATATGACAATAGATCTTTGAGCCACAACCTCTGCATCAACTGACCCGAAATGGCCAGGATTTCATCAAGGACTGACAGCTTCCCTAATTTTTGCCTCTATTTCCAACTTGGACCAGAAAAAGCCAAATATTCACCCTAATCGCATAGAACGCCCTGTATCTCGAGTCTCCCCGTGCCAACAAGCTCCAATCAGAGCAGATCTGAAGTCATACTTTTTTTCCACTATGAAAAACTCCTTTTGAGTTTCTGCTAAACAAACCCAATGATGGTGACTGACTCTCTTGCTATATAGCAAGCACTGAATAAATATTCTCTGCTTATTCTCATTTGGGCAGCCTTTATTTATTTCCACAAACATTTGCAGAAAATGGGGGTTAGTTTTGTGTAGGATGACCATTTGTCCCAATTTACCAGGACTAGCACTGGGTTTTGTCCCCTTTGTCCCAGTATAATTAATAGCACCTCTTTTTATGCTCAAAAATGTCCTTATATGAAGAATAAATTACATGGGTACCCTAAATCTAGGCAAATTGTTCATTAGACAAAGGTGTTAACAGGCAAATGGTGTTAGGTAACTTGACCTAGAACAATGGTAGGTGACGATGAAAAGTGGACAGGTCATTGGAAAATTTAGTCTGTTATAAAATCAACTAGCAAGTTAGGGGGAGAGGACTTTCTTACCTACTATATCCAGTTTTCTTTGATGAGATTTCCAGCTTTAGTAAAAGGGAGATGGGATTTTAAGAGGTGTCCTCTTTTCCCCTCGAGGCATTCCTGCCACCCCTGCAGGATGATGCAAGTGTTGCCATGGCAAATACTTCTCCCACGCTGCTGGAAGACCTTCCCATTGCAGGCTAACTTCTGTTCTATTCTGTTTACATTTCCCTCTTTCTCTCTCTCTGCTACATAGTAAGTCACCCTGAGTCTAGATTTCAGAGTATAACTTTCTCTCCAGTGTCTTTTCTTTGAAAGCAATTTGCTGTCTGCCTGCTTTTCTGCAACCTACTGTGTATATCCACAGGTGAACCTTAATGGCAGGGATGCAGAAAAACGTAGCAGACAGGAGACATGACCAAAGAAAGCAAGGGCAAGCCTACAATGAGTCAACTGAAAGTAAGAATTCTTCAATTTGCTGGTCTCAAATGTTCTGTTTTCAAATGAAAATAGGAAGTATTGTAATCTACCTGGCTAACTTATATAAATACATGGCTTTTTCCTAAAGAGTAGCATGTTTGAGGGCAGAGTAATATAGACTCAAGGATTTTGCAGCCAGAAACACCTCAACTTAAATCTGTAAGGTCCATGATGGTAAAGACCATTTCTCTTTTGCCCACTACTATAAACTAAGCCTGGAACTTGGCAGGTACAAAATATACTTTTGTTCCCTGAGTGTGTGATTGACTCAGAAGCCACCAGTTACAAGTACTATGACCTTGGTAGATTATATAATTTCTCTGAGCCTCAATGTCCTCATGTGTAAAATAAAAAAAATAAAGCCACTTCATAGGATTTCTGTGAAATTTAAATGAAATAAGGTATGAAAAATACCTAGCAGATGCCTGATATGTAGTACATATTTGATAAATTGTCACTGCTATTGTTCTTGTTTCTGTAGCTGCTACTCAAGAGGTCATGTTTAGGAGGGTTATAATGAATAGATCTTTTAGTAAATGCTTCCAACAGTGTATTCTGATTATTATATGTGGTTGACTCTCAAATAGACTACAACCTGCTTAACTGTCACTCATATTTATGCATTTTTAAAGTTTGGAGCATCTGCACAGTGCTAAGAATATTCTTCACCTCTGCTAGATTTCATACTACTTTTTCAATGTTCTAACAACTCCTAATTATGAGAAGATTAATTTAAAAAATCTCTTGGCTGTCTGTGGGCGTTGCCTGATTCCAAACCCTAGTCAGAGCAAATATGGCTATTTCAGTCTCATTACTAGAAAAGTAATATAGGGATCTTTTGAAAATAGATATAACACAGATCTCCTGTTCCTCCTAACTTATACAGTGACAAAAATCGCGAATGATAAATAGACTTCCTGTAAGAGGGAGGCTAATTTAAAATATTCATGCACATATGCAGATATAAATCTGTATGCATTCATTAACAAAGATTTATAGAGCACCTACTAAGTGCTCTTTGTGCCAGACACTATAGTAGGTATTGGGTATACAGTGAACAAAATGGACATCTTCCTTCCTTTGTGGAGTCACTTTCTTTGTTCTTGCTCCCTTATCTGTATTCATTAACACACACACACACACACACACACACACACACACACCCTTCCTATGAGCCCATATGCCTGTGTGTGTGTGTGTGTGTGTGTGTGTGTGTATATATATATATATACATATATATATATAATATACTTATAAATATGCCCCCAAAGCCAGGCCTATAAAACATCAATTCTCAGGAAAGTTCGGGGGTGGGCGATCAACTGCATATTACTGAAAGAAAAGGATGTGTTTAGTAACTTTGGGGCTTTACCTCTACCTCCTTATGTGTTTAATTATTTACTTCAAATCTATTTTTATCTTGCCGTGTTCCAGAGAGTATTGTGGTGGTCGCTACCAGGTGACAATGGGTTCTCCAGTTCTGTTTGGGCAGGGGGTCCTGAAGGACAGCCTGGTCATGAATAGGCTCGCTGGTCAGCTTGTCTTTGCCAGAAGCACATTTGTGTTAAAGCTTGCACACACAATCAGAAAATAACTGACACTTGGAAATCTATGCTTCTATGTACACTGCAAGGCTCCGTTACCACTTAACAAGGTCTCACTATATGCTAGGAACCATACTGAGAGGTTTTAAAGCATTATCTCTAATCCTTACCACAGCTTAATGTGGTAAGAATTATCTCTGCTTTAAATATGAGAAATGAAGTTTGCATGATCTCAAACTCACAACACACAGCATTAAAAGTTTGAACTTCACAATTCAGAGCACATGTTTATGTTCAGGATCATAGTGTTTTACAGTGCTTTTGTGAGGAGTAAATGAAATAGTAAACACTTTGTGTACGTTTGTAAGCAAGGAAGGTCCTAATTATTAAGACTGGAGAATAAATAGAAATCAAATGTTTGATTTGCTTGTTATTCTTCCCTGTTATAAATACTGACCAGTATTCGATTTTTAGCTACGCATAGGTCCGCATGTGTGGAAGTATGGCTTTGAAAGGTATATATATTATATATTTATAATCGTGTGTAATTCTTTTAGTTTGTATAACGAAGACAATAAAGGACATGCAAAAATATATGTGACTCATTTTAAAAATTCATAAACATAGGCAGGTCATTCTGAAATGTACATAGGCACTAAATTAATATATCTAGAAATCCACTTTTATGCTTCCTGTGTTTAAAACTTTATGAGTTAAGTATTACTGCTCTATCTCTTGAAAATGCTTGACTGAGCTTCACTTATTGGGAAGCCAATCACTAAAGTGAATTTAAGAAACTTCATAATTATAAATTTTCTCTCAAGCATTCCTCACCCATAGGTGGTAACCTTAAAAAGCTTCTAATGTGTCTTTTTGGAATGAACAATTTAACAATTAAATGCTTTTACTCTTCTCTCAGGGTAGCAGTACAATTATGTTTACTTCTTCCCCAATGTACTTTTTATCAGGCATTAAATATCTAGAATTCTAGAGTCTAAGAGGTAAAGCACATTACCATCTCTAAAGGGTTCATTAGCATGACCATTTCTTGGTTCTTAAGAGTAAATCCAGAACTTCATTTAATTCCAAATTTCACCAAGAATTAAGTGCTGCAGTGTGGTGTAAAAAGGACTGGTCAGAAAGTCAGGGATTTGTGGCTACGTCTCTATCTTCAATTTGCTTAGATGTAAAATAAATAATGGGGATTGGGGAATGGAGATGAAAAATAGACAAGCTAACATTTAAGGTCCTTATCAAACACAAGATTTTATGTTTATACATTAACAGTCCCAGAGTCACATAGCTGAAAGGTCACGTTGAGAGTTATACACTCTGTCCCTACAACCTGAAACCAATTCAGACCTAAAGGTAATTTTCCCACTTGCCTTTACAACCTATTCTAAATTTTAAAGTCAGTAGTCTCCAACACGCTCCATGAGCTGAGCCTTTTCACCCTCTCCAGCTTTATTTCTTACCAGTCTCCTAAGGTGCTTTTAGTTCTAGGAGGTTAATCTCCTCACTTTATTCATTCCACCTTGTAGATTGGATGTCATGAAACCCCCCACTCCCGCGCCATCTCTCCTGCTACTACCTTAACTTAGATCGTCATAATTCTTTCTTGAACCATTATAATGTCATACTGATCTTCCTGGCTGTAGCCTCATACCATTCCCTATATCTTTACATTGACTCCACAATTATCTCTTTAAAGAAACAAATCTGTGCATGCCATTTTTTGAAGGAGGGTTTGGAGGAATTCTATAGTTACCTGTCATCTGTTATACATAATCCAAATGTTTTCTAGGTCTTGACTTATCCGCCCCACCCACCATTATTGGGTTGGCCAAAAAGGTCCATAAGATATTATGGAAAAGCCCGAATGAACTTTCTGGCCAACCCAATATTTTTCTAGCTATATTGTCTGCTAAGTACCTAATGCCACAGTCACGCTATAGTTTTCCATGTGTAGCTGTCTATTTCTAGAATACACTTCCCTCCTTTTTTATCTAGCCAACTCCTTCTCTTTCCTTCCCTACTATGCCTTATTGGGGATTAGCCAGAAAGAGTGTTGGTTATTCATCTCAGCTCATCCACATTTTAGCTTTGTGACCATGGACAATTTGCTTAATCTCTCTGAATCTTATTTCCCTCATCAATAAAATGGAGATAATGATCCCTAATTTGAAGGGCAGTTGTGAATATAAAGTGGGATAATAAAAATTGAGCACCTGGCATGAGGTAGTCGTTCTCCCTTTAATCATACGCCATTCTAATTTACTTTCCACACTGCAGACTATCTGAACTAATCATATCACTCCTTTCTTAAAGTCCTTCAATAGTTTCCTATTTCCATAGCTTATAAGACTCTCCCTTGTTTTCTAATACAGCCTTATTTCTCATCACTGCCCTTCTTCAATGCTATGCTCCAGCCAACTGAAGTGCTTCAAGTTCCTCAACTCTACCAAATTCTCTCTTACCTCTAGGCCTTAGCATATCCAGTTTCCTCTTCCATGAACACACTCTTCCAATCTGTCTCTCTTCAGATATATCCTGTATGAACTATTATCCCACTTTCCTTTCTGTTTGATTTTATTGCTCTTTTCCTTTCTACGAGGGTTACAGTCTATGTCAGTCTTGACCATTGTGAATCTCCAGTGTCCTACAAAGTTCTTATCTACAATCCTCTACCTACTCTAATCCTACCCTTCCTGAAAGAACCACCTCAAGTCCCACCTAGGACCTCTACACTGATATCTACTTTTTCTATTATCTAGATGCTTTCACCAGCTGGGCCATAACACAGTGTCTTCCCTGAGGAAACAGCAATATGAGTTGTAAAAATGAGGAAATCAAGGAAGAATAGTCAGGGGAGGCATCTTAGAGAAGAAAAAACTCAGACCTGGGCATTGAAGATGAGTGGAATCAAGGAAAGTAGAGAAGATTGTCCAGCCAAAGTAAATAGGACAAAGAATGATGATTCTTTTACTCATTCAATAGATCTTCATTAAACACTTATTCTGGGCAAGGCCCTGTGCTAGCAGCATACCATACACTAGGTTTGGTGAAGGGATAGGCTTTATTGAGCAGAAGTTTTGGACAGGAATTAAGATAGAACAGGTTTGGGTGGGGCCTGATTACAGGTAGCCGTAATCCCACCAGACGTTGGTATGATACTACTCCAAGCACTGGGGCTCCCACTTGACCTTTGTGATGCTTTACTCATTTCTCTCATTTATTAGCTATTTCCTCACTAGACTCCTAGCTCCATGTGGATTGAGAAGGTTTTTGTTTGTTTGTTTTCGGGGTTTTTTTGGCCTAGTTACTACTGTATCTCTAGCACTCGGAACATTATCAAGCACAGGGAAGGCAATTGAGAAATATATGCTATGCACTATGCTAAGCCTATCTGCCCCACTGCATAAAAATTTATTAGTTGATATGTTTGTGTTCTCCTCTACACAAGGATTGGTAACCTTTTTCCATATAGGGTCAGTTAGTAAATATTTTTGGTTTTGCAGGCCACATTGTTCCCTGTTGCAACTAGTCAATTCTGCTATTGAATTAGACAACAGTCACAGAAAATACGTAACTGAATGAGCATGGCTGTATTTCAATAAAACTGTCTTTACAAAAACAAGTGACAGGTTGGATTTGGTTTATGGACCATAGTTTGCTGACCCTTGTACTAGGCTATAAGCTCCTTGAGGGAGGAAATTACTCATTTTGTGTTGAAGTAGTTGCCTAATGCCTGGTGCATAGCAAGTGCTCAATAATAACATCTTCGAGTATTTACTGTGTTCCAATCACTGTTCTAAATATTTCACAAGTACTCATACATGTAATCCTTACAACAACTCTTGATCTTATTCTTATTTCACAGATGAGAAAACTGTGTCCCAGGTAGGATAAGTAACTGGCCCAACATTACATGGTTGGCATGTGGCAGGACTGGAATTTTGACAGCTGGGCCCCTGAATCTGTACTCTTAATCATAATACTATAGAGCCTCTCAATAAATTGGAATAAGCAGAGGATTTTAGACTTCACGCAATAGGGCAGTTCTTCTCAAGGTTTTTTAGGAAATAGAGCAGCACTTGGAAGAACTAATACTATCATATATTAAATTTCATAAAACAGATTCGACAAAACTACCAACAGAAATCAAGACTACGATACATGTGGACAAAAAGAATCACTGATGCAAATACCTCTTACTCCCCCTACAAATGAAGCTGCTAAATTGAGCTTGGTTGTTTCTAGAGTTTGTGAACATTTGCTACTTCTATATTTGTTTGGTCATCTGCCAGAACTCTACTAGCTCACAGAATGCCAAAGATTTAAGAAATATTGATAGAAGAATAACTTATAAATGGGCACATTACGTCCATTAGTTTGGTTTGCCAGTTGGTAAAAGACACTATTTGACCTTGGTGGAAATAAACTTTGGAAATATCTGAAATTTAATTCTGAGGTTCTGAAAAGGAACACAGCAGGAGAACCCTTAACAGGGAATGGGAGGCAGTACCTGCTTCCAGGAGAAGAGGAGCCTGTGAGGAAGACCTGAAAACACACAGCCAGGCAACAGCCTGTTGTTGAGGACCCCAGGTAGCTCTTAATACCATTTATCTATATGGTTCTCCCTGTTATGCCTGATAAATGATTTCAGAATCCCAGACACTTCACTTGAGGTCTGACTCTGGTAATAATCTCAAGCAGAGCAAAAAGCTGAACAGTGTTCCTGAAAAGCAACATAGGTGGATGCTTGTATAGAAAGCTCAAGTAGCAAGCTTTTCAGGAGGGAGGAAATTCCAAATGGAAAAACTAAGAAAGAAGCTCACACTTAGGGAGGATTTAGGCTAAGATTTACATTGGTATTGTTAGCCTTGTTTTTACAGAGGAAGAGACTGAAGCTCATTAAGTACATGTAAATTATTCACAGTTCTGCCAGTAGGAACCAGAACAGCTTAGGCATGAACCCAGGTCAAATTTAAACACAAGTGGATTAGACACCAATGCCCATTGACTTTTTCCCTCTACCAAAATGAGTCTTGACCAACCTCACAAGCTAAACCTATGTCATAATCTTGCCTCTGTTTTCAACTTTCTAGGACATAATTTGGCTTTTCTGTGTTTCTAGCTCTTTGTTTCTAAAATAGGAACAGTAACATTGGTCCTTTGTTACTGCATACCAGTACTAAAGGAGGAAACATAACTCAGAGAATCAGTTATAACTCAGCCTAAAAGGGACTTTGCAACACAGTTTTCCCAACCAATACATAAGGAAGATGAGGACTAGATAGGTTATTTAACTCACCTAAAGTGACATCCTATTATAAGAAGTATATGATTCTAAAATAGTAAAATTTCAAGGGTTGTTTTTTTCCCTGAAAATGTAAAAGACAATACTGTTCAGAAAGGCAAAGTCTAAAATCAGTTGCATTTCAAACCAGTGGCTCAAGAAAATAAGGGAACTTTTCATGTATCTTTATACTAAAGTGCAGATATTAATTTTCCTCTTTTAAATATATTAACAGCCAATATCTGTTGATTGAACATGTGGCAAGTACTCTCCTAAGCTCTTTATATGAATTAACCAGTTTTACCCTCACAACTCTAAGGGAGAGATGGAATTAGGATTTCTATTTTATAGATGAAGAACACAAAGACAGAAAGATTAAGGACTTGCCCAGGTTCAGACAGGACAGGATGCAAGCCTAGGCTTCCTACCTCCAAAGTCGGTGCTCTTAACCACTACACTATATTATCTCAACAGTAGGCTACATCCTCAGTATATTTTGCCATATCGTTACATGCTTGCTAATTATAACTTCATGACTATAAATTGCATTCATTTTCTTACCTCATTTATTAGTATTTCTATATAATTTACTCCACATTATATGTGATATTTAAAAATAAAGTAGTGCTTTATAAAACAAAAAAGCATTTCTATAGTCCACCTTTCAGCAATTTGTATAGGGCCACCTCACATACTTTTATTCTAAGCTGATTTCTTCAGCCTTAGAAGGCAGAGGCCAACTCCTCTGAAGTCTAACTCAAATGCCACCTCCTCTTTGAAATTTTCCTCACCCTCTCTGGCAAAATGGGTCACTCTCTCCTCTGTACTCCCAGGGAGTTATATTCTTTCATTACATTGAGTTGTTTACATATCTGTCTGTTCACATTACAAAAGGGTCTTAGTACCCTGCATGTAGCAACAGGACTGGCAGAAAGTCGGTGTTCTGAATATATACATTATTAGTTATGAAAAATATGTAAAGATTAGCCATTAAGACCTATATTGTTATGGTATGACTTCTGTGTACATTTCTGAAAAGCCACATATCGGCAAGAAGAACCATACTTACTAGACTTTGATGCTTAATTTCCTAGGTGGACCCATGAACCCCAGATAACATGCTTGTGCATAGGGAGGCAGCAGAGTTTAGGCTTTAAAATGAGACAAATTTGTGCTTGAGTCCCAGTGGCTACCTGGTAGATGCTGGAATACTAGTAGTACCCTTACTGGGGTGTTGTAAAAAATGAATTTTTAAAATGTGTTATTTTTTAATATTGAGTTTGAAGCATCGACTGTACTCAACATACATTAGTAGTTATTAATATTAGGCCTGCTCTCTGGAAAAATTATGCTTTGGACCTTTGCACATCCTTTTCACTGGCCTTTTATTCATCTCCTCTTCCCCATCTCAATGAGTTTTAATTCTCCATTATCAAGTCCAAGTTCATTAATCAGTCAAAGAGCCCATAGGAACAAATTCTGGAGAGAAGTAGTAGTTGGAGAGTCCTTGAATCACACCCTCCAGGAAGATACTTATATTATTGACATGGAAAACAAGCTCTGTGATCATGTAACACTTGCTGACTGTAGAATCCCGTATGAACCCACAGCATTTATTTAGCTCCATTGGTCAAAAACTCTTTCTTGGAATTTAGGGCTTCCAAATTTGCCTCTGGGTTGTCTGTGCTTGGCTCCAGCAAAAGGCTAAGCAAACATTAAGCTAATAAGCTGTGATCTTTCAATCACCATTATTTCCAGCCCCCAAAGTTAGCTCAGTATGCAGCCAGAAAGACACAGATGTGTCTTAAAGGAAGTAGGAATTCCATGTCAATAAAACACTTGGGTAATGCAACATGGAGTGAACTCCAGTGAGAGTTGTGTTTTGCAAGCTCTGGCTAGCTATTTGAATTGAGTGTCTTTAAAGGGCCCTGCCTTGCCTACAAAATTCCAGGGGCCAATATCTAGGTTTTGGAGGCTCAGTATTCTTAGCTAAAGGATTTTTATACTGCTTGTCCACTTCAAACCTTGACAATTCCCCCAAAACATGCATGGTCCTTCATAACTGACCACATACCCAAGCTCCAAGCACTGGTCTCCAAGGCACAGGCTCTAGTAGCTGCTCTAGCCCTCTCAAGGCGGGCTTCAGTAGTTACAGCACACAGGCTCAGTAGTTGTGGCACGCAGGCACTACAGCATGCAGGCTTCAGTAGTTGTGGCGTGCGGGCTCTAGAGTGCAGGCTCGGTAGTTGTGGCGCACAGGCTTAGTTGCTCCATGGCATGTGAGATCTTCCCAGATCAGGGATCAAACCCGTGTTCCCTGCATTGGCAGGCGGATTCCCAACCACTGCACCACCAGGGAAGTCCCTCCTTAGGCATGCTTTTGATACTTGACTTTTAGCCCGAACTACAGGTAAGAGGCACCTACTTATCACATTGGCTCCTGCTTCTGAGCCTGGCTTGTCAGACAGCCTCTCCACCAGAGACAAGATTATATATAGAGCCTGACTTTGCTTAAATGCTTAGAAACTTTTGCTTCACAGATGCAAATGATGGATTCTAAATGAATCAAGGGTCTATTTCTATTCCTAGGGTTCCATGAGCTTTGAGGCTTTATACAGAATCTTAATGGTGATTGCTTTTGGGTAATATTCCCTCTCAGGGATCTATAAAGCTCTATAATATTAAAACTCTACAAAGAAGAATTCAAAGCAACGAATGTGTAATAATTACTTAATACTCAACTAGATGTTCTAGGGAAGGAGGTTTATAGAGGAGGAATAGAAAATGGGATCCTGCCATTTAACAGCATATAAATTACTTGGATGAAAGGATATGCATCTATAGTACTTTGCTAATTACTTACCTTTGGTCAGTTTCTCCAAGAAGACTATGAATTATTGAGTACACAGCTTGGGTCTTTTTCACCTACAGATTCCTAGAACTTAGCACAGTGCCTGGTACCATATTTGTTAAATAAATGAATAAATGATTATAAAATCTATACTAATATGGTATAAATTAGAGGCAAACATAATATACCTATGGATGCTCAGAGCAGGGAGATGATGATATTACTCAGTGGTCCAGAAAAGAGCCACAGAAAAAGGAGAACATGATCAACATGTGGAAGAAATGCTTGTGCATATAGAAAGATATGGGGAGAATGTTCTCTTGAGCATGGGAGAAATAGGGCGAAAAAGAAGGAACATGGATCATTGCAGCATTATCTGCAATAGCCAAGACATGAAAGCAACCTAAATGTCCATGAATGAATGAATGGATAAAGAAAACGTGATATGTATATATACACATGAGCATGAATTATATATTTATATATATATATATATATATATATATATATATATAAATGTGGCATCTAAAAAAACAAAAAAAAAACAAACTTGTAGATAAAGAGAATGGATTGATGGTTGCCAGATGTGGGGGGCGAGAGGGGTAAAGGTGGTCAAAAAGTACAAACTTCCAGTTACAAAATAAATAAGTCATGGGGATGTAATATACAGCATGGTGACTATAGTTAATAATGCTGTATTGCATATTTGAAAGTTGCTGAGAGAGTAGATCTCAAAAGTTCTCATTACAAGAAAAAGAACTGTAACTACATGGGGTGACAAATGTTAACTAGACTTATTGTGGTGATCATTTCACAATATATACAAACACTGAATCATTATGTTGTACACGTAAAGCAAATATCATGGTATATGTTGATTATACCTCAATAAAAAAAGAAAGCAAGTAAAATAAAGTCAACCAAACTTTAAAAAAAGAAGGAAGTTGAAAAGGTACGTAGACGATGAGGAAAAAGAAACTGGCTAAGAAAAGACTTATAAATTGGTGGGTTTAAAGACTGGCTCTGTAGGAGTGGTGATTCTGAAGTATTTTCAAGGGGAAAGAATAAGAATAAGGATTTAATGAGTTTCTACTACATGCCAGGTCTTTGCAAGGAATTTCACATGTATCATCCCATTTTAAGGAAAGTTTCATTGTCCACACTTTACAGATGAAGACACAATCTTAGAGAAAGCAAATAGCTTGTCTCTTCCAACATTTCTTCTTTTCACTCCAAGAAAACAAGGGCTATAGTAAATACTCACTTTTGATGATGATGAAGATGATTACAAGAACAATAACAACATTTTCAAGTTTCTCATTGTTCACAAACCTTGCAGAGTTCCAGGTACACAATACTCTGGAGCTAAGGGCTGATAAACACAGTCCTCTAACAAGTGGAGGTTTCTCTCAGGTCAGATGTAAGTAGCATTACTGAATATTTATGAAGCAGTGTTTCCCTTGTGGAGAATTTGCTCTGTTCCTTTGGTGAAAGATATAGTATTGAAATGGGACTTTGGGCAGCAGTGAGGAGAGCAGGCTCAGGCTCCATGCCTCCTTAACTGGCTGGAGATGAGTAAAGCCTTTATACAGGACTTTTGTGGTATTCTGCTTGGTAGGTGCCTGTCACACACTCTGCACAAGCTTAGATGAAAAGAATTTTCAGCATGGGTGTTTGAATAGAATGTATAATTGATAGCACAGGTGGGCAAAAATTCCACTAGCTGGGGTCTCACGCCAGTGCAACTCATGCCTGCCCTACCCACCTCACTAGATTATTGTGAAAGCAGTTTGTAGGAAAAATGCATTGTGTAAATGAAAGGCAGAGTGATCAGCCTAGCCCAATGTCTGAGTCTTAGCATCCAGCCAGAATCTCACACATAGTTCCAACCCTTCTCCTGCACCCAATTTACTCTTAGTTCTGGCTGTTTCTTAATTACTTTCTCTATCCCTAATTCTAACCGAAGTGTATGTGTGTGTGTGTGTGTGTGTGTGTGTGTGTGTGTGTGTGTGTGTGTGTGTGTGTGTGTGTGTGTGTGTTTATACATATGTATTTCTTTGTAAATACTTTATTAATCAGTTCATGCATTTACCATCATTTATTGAACCCCTATCAAGTGCCAAAAATACTGTTAAATGATGAGGACATAAATATTAATAAACTAAAAGAACTAGAAAATCTCGAGATATCCACACCCCTCCCCACAACTTTCATTTAAAGGCAGTGTTTTCCAAACATTCTGCAAACAAAAGTATGTGAGTAGTCATTAATAACGACAGATAAAAGCAAAGGACTGTAGCTGAAATGGAAGAGAGGAGTCCAGAGCCCAGCCCACCCCCAGGCAGATCCTCCAAGAGCACGGTGTGCAGTCAATCTCCCCCAACCGCACCCCAGCCCCACTCCCACTGCATCACTGTTCCAATAGCCCCTGCCGCTGACAAACGGTGCTATAACTTTCAGATTGAGGAAACAAAGGAACAAACAAATTGAGAACCACAAAAATTTCCAATATTTCTCACCTAGATTATTAACACCCACAAGGGCAACATCAACTACCTAGGACCCATAATGTGCCAATCAAGCCTATACAAAGTACTTTACAAGCATTATCTCACACGATCTTTAACCAAACTTTGTGGTCAGCATACTATTGTGCTGACCTTGTAGACAAGAAAACTGAGAATCCACAAGGTAGAATAACTTGCTCCAGGTCACACAGGTAGTAGAGGTGCAGCCAGGACCTGAATTCAAGATGTTGGACTCTACTCTTCTATTGCCGTGGATGTAACTAAGGTGAAATAAACCATATGATATAGTGAAAGATCATCAGACAGATTGTGAATACTATTTCTGTTACACCTCTTACTGGATAGGTAACCTTGGGCAAATGATTTTGCTCTCCTAACCCTGTTCCCTAATGTTAAAAAGAAGAGAGATACTAAAATACCAAATTTACATGTTCACTCTGAAGAGCACCTGAGATAACACACGTGAGGCTTATTGACTGCAGAGGCCTTGTCTTTCCATCCTTGTGATCCTAACACCTAGTATAACGCCAAGCAAGCATTTCAATAAATATGTGACAAGAAACACCATACTGCTTAGCACAGAGCAAGGCACATGGGATAAAGTCTCTCCTCTCATTCACAGAATTTCCTTTACAGAAGTAGAATCATCTGCTTCATTATTCCTTACAGTATGGTGAAAGAGATAACGGTAGCAGTGATAAGCTGAAAGAATGTGGGAAAGATGGCCAAGGATTCTTCTATTTCTTTCTTTAATGCTGGTTTTTCCAAACAAAATAATCCAGCAGTTGATAATTTATTTCCTCCCAAATGCAAGGGGGGTAAAAATGATCTATTTCAACTAAAACTGCCTTGTCAAGTTCTCATCTTTAATAAACCCATAAGACTATCTTAGAGTAGTTAGAGAGACTCATTATCTTTTGTCCCTTACTTTCTAAACAATGACACCCATAATAACGTGCCACAAGACTCTAAAGGATCATCTCAGGACCACTTCACAGCTGAAAGTCAAATCTCTAATTATCTTTCACAACTAAATAATTTTGGGATCTCATAAAACACAACTTCTCCAAAAGCCTTTAAGTATTGCTGTGCAATGATGTACCACTGACATATTTAAAGGACGTGTCTATGGTAACATACGCCTATTATTGGAAACTTCTAACACCCATGTTAATTCTCAAGCGTTCAGCCACAGAATCAAATCGGAGGGGAAAATATCTGCACTGTGTTGTGATTTCAGAGCAAAGACAAACAGGTCTGCCCTTTCACATGAAGCATTTTGCCCAAGGTCACATCAGAGTCAGAGCTGCAAGGGAGTAAAAACCTGGGAGTAACCCATTTGTCTGCTCTATAGCCTGCTTCAGTAAGGCATCTGCAGAGGAACTATGATACCATTACTTATTAACACTTCCAGAGACAACCTAAATATTATGATAATCCTCTTTGCATTTAGATTAAAAACACATTTATAGTGAAAATAGAAAATGTGAATTTTTAGGAAGACAGGAGAATAGCTATACTTAACAGCTTAATTTCAAGATCACCTTGGAGATATATACATTCAGATGATTCAGGTGAAGACACACCGCACACAGGTCTACACTTCTATAACACATAGTAAGTGCTCAGTCAAAGGCACCCATCATCATCCTCATGATCACCATAATCCCTGCAACCAAGCTGCTTACTTTGCAGGTAAGTTGGCATCAGAGAGTATCTAAACTGTAAGGAACCTTGAGGCTCACTGGTCTACACCCCTAACTCTACAGAGGGGAATCAGGGGATGCCTTCGTGAAGGTCAACCAGTAAATTAATGGAAACTTTAGGAACCAGGACCTCAATATATTTTAATTAAGCTGCATGAATTAAAATATACTGGTTTTGCAAAAAGCATACTTCCACTGAATCATGCTAACTGTGTTTCCAGTCAAAACCTTCTGGAATCACTCCTAGTAGAAAACATGGCTATGAAAATGAGAAAAAAATTAAGAAAGCCTAACTTCATTTATTAATTTGTAATTCAAATAAAAATTTTCTGTTTATAATGTATTCGTTCATCCCCCGACCCGTACCCCGTGGCACATACCTGAAAAAATAGAAGAGTATATAATTGGAAGTCATCTTTGAGACCTCTTTGGCTTGCCCATTAAAATAAAATCCATGTACAGTATTCAGGAGAATTTCTAAACAATATCTGAACCTTGCATATTTATTGAATTTCTTCTGTCAAGGAGTCATAGTACTTAGGCTAATAATATTTGAAGTTTGACTCTGCTTCTATTCTTAAGCGATATTTATTGCCATCACAAAATTTTAATTTGTAAATGGATTAACAATGAAAAGCCATATTATTTAGTGTAGGCACTATCATTTGATCCAATTCTATTTGTTATCTACTCTCCAAAATATTCATTTCCAAATGCTAAATGAAATGGAGAGCCAAAAACATGCTTTGTTTTACTATATGTGCAAGTGATGGACATGACATTTTCTATGCCATGGTGTATTCAACATGTTAGTATTTTTTCATTCAATAGTTATTCATTGAATATGAAATGTTCAGGCACTGATTTAAGAATCTGCATGCATTTTATTTCACTTATTCCTGGCATATTTCATAACAGGTAAGTAAGATTACACCTGTTTTGTAGATATAAAAACCATAATTCCAAAAGAGTCATGTACCACAATGTTCATTGCAGCTCTATTTACAATAGCCAGGACATGGAAGTAACCTAAGTGTCCATTGACAGATGAATGGATAAAGGAGATGTGGCACATATATACAATGGAATATTACTCAGGTATAAAAGGAAACAAAATTGAGTTATTTGTAGTGAGGTGGATGGACCTAGAGTCTGTCATACAGAGTAAAGTAAGTCAGAAAGAGAAAAACAAATACTGTATGCAAACACATATATATGGAATCTAAAAAAAAAAAGAAAATGGTTCTGAAGAACCTAGGGGCAGGACAGGAATAAAGACGCAGACATAGAGAATGGACTTGAGGACATGGGGAGGGGGAAAGGTAAGGTGGGATGAAGTGAGAGAGTGGCATGGACATATATACACTACCAAACGTAAAACAGATAGCTAGTAGGAAGCAGCCTCATAGCACAGGGAGATCAGCTCAGTGCTTTGTGTCCAGCTAGAGGGGTGGGAGGGAGACGCAAGAGGGAGGAGATATGGGGATATATGTATACGTATAGCTGATTCACTTTGTTATACAGCAGAAAGTAACACAACAATGTAAAGCAATTATATTCCAATAAAGATGTTTAAAGAAAAAAAAGATTGGAGGCTCAGGTTAATAGTCAGTTGATGTAGAAGTCTACTCCAGCTCCTTTCAGATTTTAAATCAAATCTGGAGATAGTCATTCAAACCAAAAATAAAATAAATATAACTCATATAACCCAATGTGTCACAAGTAGATATATGAACAAAATACTATGGGAAAACACACACACACACACACACACACACACACACACACGAAGTGTGACTAATTCTCTAAGGGACAGTTAGAAAATTATTTTTATATCCGTGTGCTCAGTTGGCCCAAACAATTTATAACCATTCTTGGAAGGAAACTTTGATGTGTATATTTTGGCATTAATTTATACAGTAAAAATTGAGCACTCTGTACATTATGTAAATAGTTCATAAGATGCCTAAATCTTTCACAAGATTGCAGTAATGCGCCTACTACTGTTGGGCAAACTCTGCAAGTTTTCCCAGTATACCCTGTATCACAGCTTCTTGGGGGAAATGTTAAGCCCAATTTTATCTAACACAGAAGTAAATGAGTTCGGGTGAGGCCCAGGGTCAGATTTCTGCATCTCCCAAATGACTGCTTTCAGCACACTTTTTTTTTTTTTTTTTTTTGCGGCACGCGGGCCTCTCACTGTTGTGGCCTCTCCCCTTGTGGAGCACAGGCTCCGGACGCACAGGCTCAGTGGCCATGGCTCACGGGCCCAGCCGCTCCGCGGCATGTGGGATCTTCCCGGACCGGGGCACGAACCCGTGTCCCCTGCATCGGCAGGCGGACTCTCAACCACTGCGCCACCAGGGAAGCCCAGCACACATTTTTAAACACTAAAAAAACTTCTGATATTGTTCAACTACTTACACTACCTGCCATCACATGAATATAAAACTGTAGGAGTAATCTCCCTAAATACACAAATATGATCACATCACCATTTTTCCTCTGCCTCTCTACCTGCAAGATTCCATCTTTTTAACTCCCCACCTCAAATTTTAGGCCTTAGCAACTCTGAATGACTCAAGGTCTCCACATACTCTATGCTATTCCAGGCTTCTGTGTTTGCATGTGTCTAGATTGCCATCTAAGCTCTTGTCTATCCTAACCTGTTTTCAGGTCTCAGTTGCTGCCTCAAGTATCATTATCCTTCAAAATTCAAATGCTATCTCTTCTATGAAAACTTTCCTTCTTCTTTTGAAAGATTTTAATTCTTTCAATGTTCCCAAAGGAAACTGCTCTTATAGCAATTATATTCTACTTTATATGGATTCGTTCCCCCCAGTCAACTGTGAACTCACTGAGGGCAGGGGCCATGTCCTTTCAAGTTTGTGGTGGATTTGTTTTCTTGAGGGAGTTTTTCAAAGATATAAACTGCCTATGCTACACAAGGGGACATCAAAAGTTCTGTTATGATTGTACCTTCAACTTGGTAAGAGGTCCCATCGCAGGGAAAGGAATATGACATCTTTACTAAAGTAAAGGAAAAGTAGAGCCTTGGTAAACGCGAAGTACAGTATCTGAGGCAGGTGCCTATGCTGGGCTTAAATGACCCAGTTCAGAAGCATTCAAGTGCTAGGGACAAGGTGTTGTCAGGAGTGAAGGAATTTATGATTCTATGATTTGGAACTTCTCCATTTGTTCATCTGTTAACTTCTGTTTCTCCACAGTGATCAGCAACAAAACCTTAAAAGGAAAAGGGCCAATGGAAAGTAAGAAGCTGGGAAACTGAGTTCTCTTCCATAGCCAGGCTTGTGAGGGGAGGTATTTCAAATACTAAAGGTAGTCTCTCCAGGTACTAAAGGTGAGGAAAACATATCGATAGTCTTAGATTCAGAGCAGAAGAAAATAGGAGGGCATGAGGAGGTTGATGTCTAAAAATCAGAAAGAAACATCGGAGATTTCCTATCCTCCTCTCTTCTGTCCCAATCTAACATGTCTCAAGAAAGACATGAGTATTGTGGATAAGGTAGACCTCATTTCAAATTCACTTAATTTTCCTAAATCTGTTTCCTTACTCATAAAATGGGATAATATATCTTCTCTGAAGAATTGGGAGAAAGAAAGAATATTAGTTTATTCATTCAATAAGTATTTAGTGAACTAGATTCATATTGGATATTTATTGATGAATCACATAATAGGTGTATGTTGGATGCTATTTGGTAGCAATAGTAACATTTACTCTTCTTTCATAATTAGCTTAAAACTGGCAACGGTAATATGTATATAGCTATAGGTACATATAGATCCATAGAGAGAGAGCTAGCTGGCTAGCTAGCTATCTCACAGCATGTGCATTAGCAACAAGCCCCAGTACAAAAATCCAATAAAAAATGAGGCAATTCCGATTGCAACAGGAGTCGAGCCAGACCCCAGCAGCTAAACTATCTCCTCACTGTCTCCCTCACATGACATGCTTCCTGAAGAACCAGAAGCAGAACACTAGAACTCATGGGACTACGGTTTAAAACCATCACAGAAAGCAATCAACAGTTATTACTTCTGAGGCGGGAAAAAAGGGACTTAGGTGGTCCTTTCAAATAATTAGTTGGAAAATGTTATGAAGAAGGATTGGAGGATGAATTTATTGGTGGCAAGGAGACCATATGGAAGGCTATGGCTTACTCCTGGCCTGTGAAGAGGAGGGATAGTGCTGGGAATTGAAATTGAAAGATATTTTTAGAGAAGCAGGTTTGGTGACAGACACTCTGTAGAGTTAGTTACAATTTTATTTTGGACCAAAAATTGGCTTCATACGTGGTCTTTCTAAAAATTTCTGTGCCACATGTAAATGAGGGACATGGAATTGGAAATTGGAGACTGGAAACATCACATTTCTGACATTTCTGAGACTTCCCATGATACAGAGAAAAACAAGACAGGATTTTAAATATGCCAAAAATCTGGGGCAGAGGATCATCAAAGATATAGAGGATAAAAGAGAGGCCAAAGTCTCTAGCCTGGAAGACCGGACACTCAGTAGTTCAACTGAGGGAAACAGAGGAGGAGAAGAGGGTAATGGGTTGCCCCTGATCAGTCTTGAATATGATGAATTCGAGGTATGGCAGGACCTACTGAGCAAAAAAGCCCACAGGCAGCTATAATGACAAACAGAAAAGCAGAAAAAAATATCCTTTTAAATAACTTCCAAGGAAATCAACAGATTATAAACAAATACCTTGCAATTCTAGCTCAATGTTTTTAAGACAGCAAGAAATCATTTTTTACTACGGTATGGAAATTGCAAAATCTTGGACTGCACCTCGCTTTATAAAGAATAAGGCAACTATTGGGAACACATCATTAAAAACAAGAATTGGAAAAGTTACCTCATAAATGAAATATGTCGGTTGCCAGTGAAAAATTACTTACTAAGGAATGGACCATCCACCAGTCCTGAAAAGGTCAAAAAGACTGCCAAGGTAGCCCTGGTAGGAGACACTAAAAATAAACACAAAATGAACAGAAGCTGCTCTCAGGGCAAGTGCTGACAAATATATACAAGTAGGAAACTCATCAAAAGAAGTGTTTTCCTTCTAGCAAGAGAACGTGTTGCTATAAAAGATGTGTTGCTATAACATGGTTTAATTCTGTTTTATTTCATAGAAGAGATAGACAAACATTTTACCTTTATTTCATTATTTCTCTTCTAATTCGTGGTGTGACAAATGACCCTTTTAACAAAACCTCCTTGAAGAATGCATATACCTGGAGATAGTTAAGACCTAAAACTGAGGAGTTAGATCATTTTGACTTCCTTCCAATGTTAGATTTTCATGATTGGAAAATCCTCAAGGCAATTCCCACAGACTGAAAACTACATAATTTGGGAAAGATCACACGAGTCCATTTTTGTAATCACTAAACTCGTTGTTTCAGTAGAGAACATATAAATTGAACAGTCAAATATTTGCAAGATATTTTCTGAGAATACAAGGTTTTAAAAAGGTGCTGCTCTTCAGAATGAGTAATCTCCATTCTGGTGGAACAGTCTAGAAAAGCCAACAAATGAGAATCATAATTATATAAAATCATCAAAGAAGCAATCTTCAGGCAATCATGTTAAAGAATTAAGAAAAGACATATACAAATATTTATATGAATAGAAATCTATGAAAGGTTTACTTATAACAGCAAAGTATAGATATTCTAAAGATCCAACAAAGGGGAACCAATGAAAATAGTCTAGGATATCTATTGTAGTTGAATACAATGCAGCCATTAAAAACATGTTTTTAGAATTAAAGGATATAAGGCAATATTTATGATATCTAAATAATGTAATAATGATATTTGACATAATGTAAAATATTGTAATAAATATTTGTGTACGTGTTTGTATGTATGTGTGAGTGTGTGCATTGAAGAGAATGGAAGAGTATAAACCAGAATAATAACAGAGGTTATTTCTGTGTGGTGAAGTGGTTCTCACCACTAGGGGGTCAGAGTCCCCTTTGAGAGTATGATGAAAGCTTTGAACTCTTGCAAGCATGGGCCTTTGGGAGGTAATAGTATTATTAAGATTTTATTTTAGTTTCTGTACTTCTGTACATTAAAAACAGTCGTACTGAAAAGTATGTTATTTTGTTACTAGAAATAAACCAAAAATGATTTTTAAAGGCTAGAGTAGCATTTATAAATGTTAAAATACTTGAAAGTAATTTTACCAGCTATTTCTCAGGGCAAGCCAGGAAGTTATTGTACTCCTGTTTTATATATGGGGAAATTAAGGCAAAGACCAATTTTCTGATTTATTCAAGGACATCCAACATGTTAGTGGCAGAATTGAGATTACAACACACTGCTTTCCAGGCTCTGATTAGCCTACAAAGTTGCAATAACTACAAAACGTTACACTTTTAAATGTAATTTCAACATTTCCAAAAATATTTTTTTACCTTCAATCTTTAGTTCTTTGGGATAAAGCATTCGCTGCTGGAGCAAGGCTTTGTTATATGTGTAGAGCAATATGTATACAGTAATTGCTTCAGTTGAAAGCCTCTCTATTTAAAGCCTGGAAATCAAAAACTCAAAGAAGACTTTATTTTCCACTTGCAAAAACAAAAAGAAACAAACAAAAACTGCAGAATTGTCTTCCTTTTTTTTGTTCTACTTTAGAACAAATCAGATCACCCGTAATACCTTAATACCTTAATAGAAATTTGGTTCTGAATAAAAAGAAAATTTAAGATTCCTTAGGCAGCACCATCAAAAAAATAACTGGGATTCAGTCACCTTTGCTGCCTCATCCTCCGCCTCAGTATCTAAAGCTGAACACACAAGCATAGCCTCCAGCCAGGGCCAGGGAAGTCTCAGGTAAGCGCCTGGGGCTACTACACCTGAGACCACTGCTTATCTCTGCTTATCTGGCTCATCATCTTACCAAAATCTGAGAGACCCTCAATCTCTTCTTTTTATCTTCCAATACTTTAAATAAGAATTATATTACACGGAAATCCAGAGAATAGTCTGTTTGAAAATATCCAACAATTACAAAAGCTTCAAGAATTTGAGATTCCACTGGGGAAGTTCACTTTATTTCTCTTTGCTCTCTAAGGGACACAGAGGAAATTGTCGTCTCAGAAAATATCTTTTGTTTTTCCTTCAGAGTCTAGAAATATCAGCTGTCTGTAGAAGAATCCATACTATGTCATGGTGAAAAATTATATTTAATCAGATTCAGATGTACCAATAAGAAATATGTCTACTTTCCTACTCCCTCTAGCCAACCCTAGGCATAACTGTAAAGTAATTGAATACAAATCTCACTAGTTTTTCTTTCAGAGCTTTCGTCATCCCATCTGAACACTCCCTTCACTCCTTTCACTCTTCTCCCTAACCCTAAAGACCAACTCTCTCCAGATGTTCAAGGGTTTCATCTGCCTTTCATTCCTTCACTCAGTCAACAAATTTTTATTGTGTGCCTTCTATGTGTCAGATATTGAGATAGGAAAACACCTAATTTTTCCCCAAATATTCCTTTATCTATTTGCACATTTGTTTTTTCAGTAAATGCTTTAGGAAAAAGATGCTATTTAACTAAATAATAGTTTCCAGTATCGGTATGTTAACCCAAGGAGCGAAAAGTTATTTGGCAATGAGGAACAAAGACTTTCTAGGCTCTCTGCCATAAAATAAACCATTTATTGAATATTTATGGACTATTTATTGAATATCTAAGATTTACGGAGATTGCAATTCACAAGATTTTAAACTCCTTGGTATAGGAGTTTACTTTTAGGGGTTAACTATCAGGGTATCTGACTGTACTAGGGGCCTAAGGTCTGAAAGATGAACTGATGTTGAATCAGAGGCATTGTGCCTTCACCAGAGATACAAAGAAAACATTTTTGAGAAATTGAATGTTTACTCCCAATGTTTGCCATTTTTTACATACGATAAAACATGTAGTGAAACCTGTCCTTCAGTGACTTTAAAAGGAGAAACAGAATCAACAAAAGCACAAAGGGAGGAAAGGTTGAGGCGCACACAGTAAGCAATCAAGTTAGACACATAATATTCCTCATAAAAGAGATACAGAGATAAAGATGGAAAAGTAGGATGATGAATTAAAAACCTGCTTTAAAATTTACATAGCGTTCATGAATCCAGTGTGAGCTATAATAAAAGTTGAGATTAGATTTTATGAGACGAGAATCCTAGAACCAGAAGCTTATAGAAGACAGGAGAAAATTCCCCTCATTTTTTAAATCTTAGGCAAATGAGATTTTCACTTAAGAATCACTGATGAGGGCTTCCCTGGTGGCACAGTGGTTGAGAGTCCGCCTGCTGATGCAGGGGACACGGGTTCGTGCCCCGGTCCGGGAAGATCCCACATGCCGCGGAGTGGCTGGGCCCGTGAGCCATGGCCGCTGAGCCTGCGCGTCCGGAGCCTGTGCTCCGCAATGGCAGAGGCCACAGCAGTGAGAGGCCCGCGTACCGCAAAAAAAAAAAGAATCACTGATGAGATTTTCAAATGTCAAAAATAGATTTATATGTGGACAGAGAGAAGTAAAAATTAGAATAATTTCTGAATGACTTTTTTTCAATGTTAATTAGTTTAAAATAGTCATTCTTTCATGGTGTGGAGGCCCCTTCAGTCATGTTAAATGAACTAGAGAAAAACTCCAAAATCAGCTCAATATTACATATCATAATTTCATATCATATCATAATTTCTAAAACTGTTAAATTTTTTTGTTGTACTGAATACATTAAAGGAAGTCAAAAAGCTTTTGGCTTTGTGAGAATATGTAGGTAAGATACTAAAGGAAAAATGTAGGAGGAAATGTCTACTAAAGAGAGAAAATAAAGTCCCCCAAAAGCCAAGGAAGAATGTATATTTCTAAGATGCTTAACTTCATGGTATGCAGTACCTCAGACAAACACTAAAAATAAACCTATATATAAGCAGACAAAAGTTTTTCTTGCTACCTGGCACTAATGAATGAAGATGAATTCTGGTTCCATAGACTCAGAGTAGGGAAAAACAGAGAGTTCAAGTGACACATTCAAAAAAAAGTTTAAATCTTTATCACTCCCTCATCAATTATCTCATAAAAGGTTTGTTTACCTGCTTCTTACAAAATAAGTCAGTACATTATAAAATGAATGAACTAGATTTTCATTGAAGATCATAGCATTTCTGAGGCCTCATGTTCACTTGGGTTGTATCTACAGCACGCCGTGAAGGAACAGTTCTATGTTTTGATAGTAATATAGTCTTTCCTATCGAAAACTGAGTCCTTTAATATACTTTTCTACATTTTCCAATAAAGATAGAAATCAAGCAGTTGAAACAAAGAAACAACACATTTTAAAGTCAGTTTTGAAAGGAGCTATTGCTGTGCCTTACAAGTTGCTTCTATGCTTCTTGTTCTTTTCCTTGAAGAATTCTTTGCTTTGTGGTGATTTACATTAATTTGCTTAAACAGCTAGAAAGGTTTTGTCTGTGGCTCAAAAGAGAAGAGAAGTTCTTAAAGTTTAATGGTCCAACTTCCCAACCCAAAATAGTCATATCTGTTACTTACTCTTGACTTGAACATCTACATTAACAGAAGGTGCTACCTGCCTCAGAAGATAATCTATTATTTTAATGGGCAGATCTGTCAAGTGCTCTTCCTTATATTAAATTAAAAGCTGCCTTCATAAAACTTCCACCCTTTGGACTTGTTCAAAATATGTCCACTCACTTTTCCTCATGGTATACCCTCAAACATTTAAAAATAGCTCTCATGGACCCTCTTAAATCTTTCCTTCTCCCAGCTGGTTAAGAATACAGATACTGCAGGCAGACTGCCTGGGTTCAATTTTTTTTTTTTTTTTTTTTTTTTTTTTTTTGCGGTACGCGGGCCTCTCACTGTTGTGGCCTCTCCCGTTGCAGAGCACAGGCTCCGGATGCGCAGTCTCAGCGGCCATGGCTCACGGGCCCAGCCACTCCGCGGCATGTGGGATCTTCCCGGACCGGGGCACGAACCCGCGTCCCCTGCATCGGCAGGCGGACTCTCAACCACTGCGCCACCAGGGAAGCCCTGGGTTCAATTTTTAATCCCATGGTATTCTAGCTTTGGCAAGTCTAAACTTCAGTTTTCTAATTTTCAGTGTGGTGATATAAGAATATCTTTTTCCTAATATTGATATGAGAATTAAATCAGCTAATGCAGGAAGTGCCTGGATCAGAGTAAGCATGCAACCAATGGCTTCATATGTTCTTTGTAGCATGTAGTGTTCCAGAATCCCTGGCCAGCAGGTATTCCCTTGTCATGTCTTGTTATTTCCTTGTCATAACTCATGTCAATCTCTCTCTTAATATACAGGGTCAAGAATTGAAGAAAGAAAGACTTAACAAAAGGTAAGCAGAGTTAAACAATTTTAAAGTAAGTCCCATATTTAATTTCAAAATCAATGAGGATCCATGATGACACAGAAGACAAGTCTCTTGAGGACAGTGTCTTATACCCCTTTGTATTCCTAGCACAGTGTATGAAAAACACAGCTATTAATAAATGAGGCTGGCAAGCCTCTCTGTAAAGGGCTGGAAAGCAAATATTTTAGGCTTTGTGGGCCATATAGTCTCCATTACAAATACTCAACTCTGCTGTTGTGATGCCAAGTAGCCACAGACAATATGTAAACGAATGAGTATGGCTGTGTCCCAACAAAATTTAATTTATGGATTCTGAAATTTGAATTTTATATAATTGTCATGTGTCATCCAATGATATTTCAAAATACAAAAGCCATTCTTAGCTTGTGGCTATAAGAAATGTAGTAAGCTGTATTTAGCCTGCTGGCCATTATTTTGCTATCTCTAATTTAACCTGAAAGGAGAAAAACCCCATCTTCATCTACATGAAGCAGGAGAAATGACATGGATACTATTCTCCCACAGAGACCAGGAAAAGGAAGCACGAGAGGCAAAGCCGAAGACGCCGGTCGTCCCAAGGCAAAGCACAGGACCGGCCAATTAGAAATGAAAAAATCTCTTTGAAACGAAAAAGAAAATATGACTCATGCAAGAGGCTATCCTTGTCGTAAGTGCTTTAAAAAAAAATCAGTGGTCTTTCCCAGAGGTAACACTGTTTCTTCACCATTCAACTTCCTTCCCGGCATGTGTTGGTATTATTTAGTAGTCGAGAATTGGAAAGTGGAATCTACAGCCTTTTGAATTCCAGTTCAGCCAGTTATTACTAGTGTAAACTTAGGGAATTTAGTTAACTTTCTAAATGTCCTCATTTGTAAAGTGGCCATAATAATAGAATCTACCAGTGAGATTGCAATATGATTAAATAAGCTATAGCACTTAGAGTAGTTAGCACACTGCCATTCCTATAGTAAGGCCTTTATAAATGTTAACTTTGTGGAAGGAATAAATGAAAAGGGAAAACTTCATCAACAAGGCATAGGTTATATGTCATAAAGCACCCAGAATTGTTTCTTCAAAGAGGACTATCGCATCTCCATCCTCTTTTGCCTAGTTCTTCAAGTGTGGTCACTCATCAGCATAAATAGCATTGTCTGGGAAATTATAAGAACTACAAATTCTCAACTCCCACCCAGGTCTACTGAATCAGAAACTCTGGGGTTAGACCCAGGAATCTGTATTTTAATAAGCCCCCAGGTAACCATGACGCACACTAGAGTTTGAGAATCAATAATCTAGGTGAAATTTGGTTAAAATAAACGAGGGCATCCTTGAAGTTACACACAGGTACAGACTTCTTGATAACTAAAATTATTTAATGTAATTATCACAAAAAACCTAATATGAGAAGTTTGTCAGATATTATTACTCCCAGATTTTATATAAGGACACTGTTACTCAGTGAGGGTCAGGGAAAATAGCCAAGTTCCATATTCTAGTTCTGGGCACTTTCTACTTTATTTGATGCCAAGGGTGGTAATGGGTAAGTAGGAAGGTGGTGGTGGGTTATTCAGCTCTAGATAGATGAATAGCCATACACAACACAGAATCTTATGTACTTGTGATAATAAACTATATCCCTAGGGTAGCTTCATCTATGGTCTTTTATCTGTGTGTATAATTAGGTAAATGATGCAAAGAATAGATTTCCTATCATTTTTAAAAGAACTCTTACAGTCATTTTATCGAGTGCCAGAGTAAGTTATTGGCTTTCTTCCAGACAAAGTCAAAGAGTTTCTTGTCCTCTATTTATTATTATACAATTACTTTACATATTTGTTTTTTCTATGATAAAAATTCAGTAAAGGAAACATTCTGCTATGTTGCCAGCTGACAAATTTATTGAGCTACCCTTTAACCTTCAAAGTTGTAATTCTACTTATTTTTTAAAAGGCACCCAAAGGACTTAAGACACAAATGTATTATTAATTTTTACTACTAACAGCAATATTCTTACATTTTCTGATTTTAATCAATACATGGTCTAAGTCTGTAGATAGTCTAAGACCCTCTGTATCAACTATCTGTGCAGGAAGAAATAAAATTTAGGTAGCATAACTGAAAAATCTTGTAAAAGACTAGACACACATCCCCAAGAGGTTGAGAACTGTGAGGGAGGATTAGGCCACCCAGCCAAAGCCAAACAAGACAAGGGTCCCAGGAAGCAGCACTGAGTAACCCTGAACAGGTCTGACTCTGTAACTGGATGGGGATGGCAGCTGCTGCATCTAGATGCACCTTAGAAGAGCCCATTCTCGTTCTCTTGGAATTCTCTCGTTCTGATTGGAATTCTCTCGTTCTGATTGGAATTCTATAGATACCTATGTCCCAAATTCCATGGGATGACTCATATTTTCTGTTTTACCTGTAAAATCATGTATGGCATTTTTAAAAAGTCCTATAATCTTTCCATAAATGAAAAGTTATAAAGAAGCCCAATATAGCAACATTTAAACATACATAAGCCTTTTCCACTTAAAAAGAAAAGATGTTCCCTGACTCCCACATCCTCACCCAGTTACTGCTCTGCCTCTCTCCTCCCTTTCACAGCCAAAACTCTGAAATGGTTTTCAGTAGTCACTGTTTCTACTTCCTCACCTCCTACTTAATCTTTCACTCCATTCAGGCTTCCACCCCCTCACTCCACCCAAAGAACTCTCATTAAATTCACTAGAGGCCTCCCTGTCACCAAATCCAACGAATGGTTTAGTCCTCATTTTACCTCTCCTCTAAGCACTGATTTATATTGTTGAAAATTATTTTTCCTTTTGTTAATACTTTTCACATTTCTACCCTTACTTTCCATAATGTCACACCATCTTGCCTTTACTCCTACTTCTCCGACCGCTGATTTTTCTTTCTACTTTGCAGGCTCTTCCACCTCTAACCACCCATTAAATGTTGGCCCCAATTTATTCTCACGCTATAATTGCTCCCCAGGGATTTCACAAATCTACACAGCTTTAATTACTACCTCAGATGACTCCCAACACAGGGCTCTGCTCTGAGCTCCCAACTACTTATGTGACATCTCTACTTAGACATCTTGAAGGCAATTTACATACATCATGTCCAATACTAAATTTATAACCCATCCTCTCTGCCAGGACCTGATATTTCTCTAATGTCACAGGGAATCATACCTCCAGCCACTCAGTAAACAAATTAAAACCTAGGAGTCACTCTGACATGTTCTTTTCCCTCAACCCCTATACCCAATCTGTCAACCGGTCTTGCATATTCTCCTAAAATATCCCTTACGGCAATCTGCTTTTCTTTATCTCCTTGTTGCCTGTCCCAACTTTAGTGCAAGCTACTATCATATCTCACGTGAACTATCCCAGAAGTCTTCTACCTGGGTCCTACATCCAACCTGGAACTCATAGAGAAAAATCTTTTCACAATGTTTATCAGGATAGCTGCAAAAATCCTTAGCAAAACATTTGCAAATAGAATTAAGCAATATATTAAAAAAAAGAACTGTACACCATGGCTAGGTGAGGCTTATTCCATGAATGCAAAGCTGATTTAATATTCCAAAAATCAATCAATGTAATCCACCACACTAGCAGGCTAAAGAAGAACACGTGATCATATTAATTGACGCAGAAAGGCATTTGACAAAATTCGATGCTCATTCATGATAAAAACTCTTGAAAAGTAGGAATAGAGGAGAACTTCTTCAACTTGATAAAAGAGCATCTTTATCAAGAAAACCTACAGATAATATTATATGTAGTGGTAAAAGACTGAATGCTTTCCCATAAGGTTGGAGAAAAACAAGGATGCCCACTCACATCACTCTAATTCAACACAGTGCAAGAAATTCTAGCCTGTGTAATAAAGCAAGAAAAGGAAATTAAAAAATACAGATCAAAGAGAAATAAAACTCTATTTGTACATGGCATGATTGTCTACATAGAAAATCCAAAGGGATCTATTAAAAAAAAAAAACAACTCCTAGAACTAATAAATGAGTTCAGCAAGGTTGTAGGCTATAATATAAACAGAGAAAAATCAACTGCATCTCTATATACTTGCAATGAATACGTAGACACGCAAATTTAAAATACAATACCACTTACAGTTTCTGAAAAAAATGAAATACTTAGGTACAAGTCTAGAAAACATGTATAGGACTCGTATGCTGAAAACTAGACAGTGCTTATGAAGGAAATCCAAGAATTTCTAAATAAAAGGAGAAATATACCTTCGTATGGGTTGGAAAACTCAGTGTAGTATATCTCCCAAAAGGTTTAATGCAAATACTATCAAAATCTCATTGAGATATTTTTGGTTTTGTAGATGTAAACCAGATTATTTTAAAAATTATATGAAAAGGCAAAAGAATTAGAATAGCTAAAACAAACTGGAAAAAGAAGAATAAAGTAGGAAGAATCAGTCTACCTAATTTTAAGATTTACTATACAGCTAGTGTAATCAAGAATGATATTAGGGAAGGGATCGATACATAGATCAATGGAACGGAACAGAAAACCCAGAAATATACCCACACTAATATGTCCTATTGATTTTTGGGAAAGGTGCAAAGCAGTCCAATGAAGGAAGCATTTCAAAGGTGAAAGACTTTTCAACAAATGGTGCTACAGCAACTGGACATTCACAGGCAAAAAAAAATAAACCACAACCTAAGTCTCACACTTTATACAAAAATGGACTTGAAATAGATTACAGACTTAAATATAAAACGTAAAATTATAAAATTTTAGAAAAAAATGAGGAAATCTTTAGGATCTAGAGATAGACAAATAATTTTTAGATGAAACCAAAATCATGATCCATAAAGGAAAAAAACTATAAATTATACTTCAAAAGTTAAAAACTTTTGTTCTGCAAAAGAACATTTTTAGATGATAGGAAAAAATACAGAATGGGAGGAAATATTTGCAAACCACATATCCAATAAAGGATGTATATCTAGAATATATAAAAAGCCCCCCAAACGCAACAAGAAAACAAATAACCCAACTTAAAACTGGGTAAATTACTTGACCAGATACTTCACCATAGAAAATATAAGGATGAAAAACAAGCACATAAAAGATATCCAATGTCATTAACCATTAAGAAAATGTGAATTAGGCTTCCCTGGTGGCGCAGTGATTGAGAGTCCACCTGCCGATGCAGGGGAATGCGGGTTTGTGCCCCGGTCCAGGAAGATCCCACATGCCACAGAGCGGCTGGGCCCATGAGCCTTGGCGGCTGAGCCTGCGCGTCCGGAGCCTGTGCTCCGCAATGGGAGAGGCCACAACAGTGAGAGGCCCGCGTACCACAAAAAAAAAAAAAAAAAAAAAGAAAATGTGAATTAAAATCATGATAACATGATAACACTACATACCTATTAAGATCAGTAAAATAATAAGCTTTGACAGCCCAAAATTCTGGTGAAGATGCAGAAAAACTGGATCACTCAAAATTACTGACAAGAAACTAAAATGAAAACTAGAAAGTTTCATAAAAAATTAGATTTTTAGTTTTTAGGCAGTTTCCTTTAAAAACTCAACACGCGACTAGTATATAACCCAACAGTTGCACTCCTGGGCATTTATTTCAGAAATATCAAAATATATGCACATAGAGACCTTTACATGAATACATTTAGCAGCTTTTTCATAATACTCAGAAGTGGAAACAACCCAGATCTTCCTCAATGGGTGAATGATTAAACAGACTGTATACCATGGAAAACTACTCAGCAATAAAACAACAACAAAAATAAAAACTACTGATACCTGCAACAACTCTTTAGATAATTCCACAGAGTGAAAAAAAGCCAATCCCAAAATGTTACATGCATGCGTCCATTTATATCACATTCTTGAAATGGCAAAATTATAGAAATGGAGATCAGATTAGTGGTTGCCAGGGATTAAGCACAGGTTGAGGACAAGATGGAAGTGGGTGTAACTATAAAAATCAATGTGAGATCTTTTTGATGATTGAAATGTTCTTTATTTTGACTGTACTAATGTCAGTATATGGTGGTAATATTATACTACAGAGGTACGCTGGCGGAACTGGATGAAGGGTGTATGTGATCTTGCTATATTATTTCTTACAATTGCATGTGAATCTAGAATTATCTCAAAATAATGTTAAATTTTAAATATTAATCTGTGGTATCTCTTCCTATTTGCAAAATACTTCAATAGTTATAATTTTTAGAATAAAGACAAAATTAACTAACTTGGTATGCAAGCTTGTAATTTCCCTAGGAGGCTTGTATGCCTCCTTTCCGCGGGCTTAACTGTGTATGCATCAACATCCATTGACTAGTGTGATTATTTGATTGATGCTTATTTCCTCCATTAGACCACAAGTTCCATGAGCCAACTCTTATTCACAAATCTGTTCACAGATTCTATCTTGACATGTAGTAGCTGTTTAATAAATATTTGTTAAATAAACAGATTCATAAAATAAGAAAGTAGGTTTAAAATAGATATTGGGTTTCCTTCCATCCCTCTCTGTAGCATTTCCTGAAGCACCTTGTTTTATTTTTTATTCAAGTATAGTTGATTTACAATATTATATTAGTTTCAGATGCACAGCATAGTGATTGAGTATTTTTATAGATTATACTCCATTAAAAGTTATTACAAGATAATGGCTATGATTCCTATACTATAAAATATATTATTGCTTGTCTATTTTATACATAGTAGTTTGTATCTCTTAATCCCATACCCTATCTTGCCCCTCTCTCCTTCCCTCTCCCCACTGGTAACCACTAGTTTGTTTTCTAGATCTGTGAGTCTGTTTCTGTTTTGGTGTATATACTTGTTTTACTTTTAAGATTCCACATATAAGTGGTATCATAGAGTATTTGCCTTTCCCTGTCTGCTTTTTTTCACTAAGAATAATATTTTCTAGGTCCATCCAGTTGCTACAAATGGCAGAATTTCATCCTTTTTATGGCTGAGTATTACATATATATTATATCTCCTTTATCTGTTTGTCTGATGATGGGCACTTGGGTTGCTTCCATATCTTGGCTACTGTTAATAGTACTACTATGAACATTGGGGTGCATGTAACTTTTCAAATTAGTATTTTAGTTTTTTCTGGATATATATCCAGGAGTACAATTGCTGGGTAATACGGTAGTTCTATTTTTAGTTTTTTGAGGAACCTCCATACTGTTTTCAGTAGTGGCTACACCAATTTATATTCCAAACAACAGTACACAAGTGTTTCTCTTTCTCCACATCCTCTCCAACATTTGTTATTTGTAGACTTTTTTAATGATAGCCATTCTGACAGATGTGAGATAATAGTTCATTGTCATTTTGATTTGCATTTCTCTAGTAATTAGTGATGTTGAACATCTTTTCATGTGTCTGTTAGCCATCATACATCTTCTTTGGAAAAATGTCATTCAGGTCTTCTGTTCATTATTTGATTGGGTTCTTTGTTCTTCTGATATGAGCTGTATGAGCTATTTATACATTTTGTTCATTAACCCCTTGTTGGTCATATGGTTTGCAAATATTTTCTCCCATTCTATAGGTTGTCTTCTCATTATGTGGTTGGTCTCCTTTGCTGTGCAAAAAGATTTTAAGTTTAGTTAGGTCCCATTTGTTTACTTTTTGTTTTTATTTCTTTTGTGAGGTATCTTATTTAAACTGTAGGGTACCACAGAACAAAGTTTGAAAATTGACACTTCATTGTCCCATCATGGGACTAGTATGACAAAATCTAATGAAGAAAACTTTGGCAATTTCTGTCAAAATTTGGAATAGGTTTGGGACTGAACAATATGTAGGCTAGGGTTAGCCTCCCTTAGCCCTGCTATAAATGTTAGCCTTAGTCTCCCTGTCTCCAGTCCTACTCATCTCTACGATGTCCTCACATAGCCACCATTTTATGTGTTGTCAAGAATAAAATCAGTCTCTACATATTTGTCTCTCTCCACTGGATTGTAAACTGCTTAACAACATGCACGTGGCCTCACTTATTTTCTTCTCGCCACTTCAACTCCATCACCACCTCTACTACCACCTTGAAAACACACAGACTTGCGTATTAATAGATACTCAATAAATACTGTATGAATTTGAATTTTTTTGTTTTAATCCTTGGAAACTTTGAGAGATTGTCTTGGCTAACATCCTAGTGAGAAATTATAGAGCCCAACTTAAAAGTAACTTAAGCAAAAAAAAAAGAAAGAAAGAAAGAAAGAAATTTAAGGGATAGATTTTATTGGGAATTTATGTATTATTTTGTGGAAGACAGGACAGGTAGGTCTTTCAAGAGATGGAGACAGGTCCTGGGAAATCATTAAGAATACAAAGTGTTCTCTCTCCTGATCTGTCCCCTTTGCTCTTCCACAGAGGTACTTGCTTCATTCTTTCTCTCTGCTGAGTGGCTTGCTCTTCTTCTCTATGTACATGACAAGAAGGTAAATTTGTTTTACTCTAAGGTTTAATCTCCTTTCTATTGACCAGCTCAGCCTAACTGGTCATCTCTTGGTGTCTACTGTTCCTGTGTCAGGAAGCCTGCTTGTTATTCCTTTGTGGATAATTTCTTTTTTTCTTTCTACTTTCAAGTTTTTCTTTATTCTTTGTGTTTCATAGTCTCATTATGATGTGCCTTGGTATGGGTTTGTTTTTTATTTACTTATTTTTTACTTGGGACATGGTGTACTTTTTAATCTAAAGATTAAATTCAGTCTTTCTTTTGGAAAATTCTCAGATACTATCTTTTCCAAAATTAACACTTATTCTCTCTCTTCTATTCTCTAACCTCCATCCTATTTATACTCATGCCACTCTTTCTCCTTCTATCATCCATGTCTCTTAACTTCTCCCTTACGTTTTCTATCTATTAATCTCTTGTATTATATTCTGAGTGACTCACATCTCTCTTTCAATTTACTAATTATTAAGACCTGTCTATTACTTAACTAACTTGTAGAGCCTGTGTTTGTTTGTTTGTTTTCAATGACTGGATTTTTTTATTGCTAGCTCAAGTAGGTCTACTCTTTTTTTTACAATTCCCTACAGAGATGACAAATATCAGTATTAAATTCAATTTTACAAAATTATTACCTCTAGTCTGGGATAGATATATTTATTGTTGGTAACATACATTAAAAGGCACAAATTATTCAATAAAAATAAGGTAACTAACATGAAACCAAACCTCTACCTTTGCTACTGTGCCAGGGACTTGGTTGGGCCTTTCAGGCTACACACATTTCCAAAATTTACATGATCATTGATATCTACTTGGAAGGAAATTTCTGAAGTGATAATCCATCAGAGTGCCTTGCAGTTGGTAAATGATAGACAAGACATGTTATTTATAAAGCAGTTAAAGCCTAATTTACAAAAGTCTAGCAATTCATCTTTCTTAAAAGGTGCAAGAAAGTAAGAAATTCCTTGAATTGATACCTGGTCAACTGGCTGTGCTCAGAAGAAATGTCAGAGAAGTGTTAGAGTGGTAGTATAGGGACCCTGAAGAGGCAGATGGTTTGGTTATAGAAGCATCAATAATTATGGTTTGCTTCTAAATAGAGTAGCAAGACAACTTCTAATTTGCAATCTTAGGTATATTATAGGTAAATGAAAAAGGCCAGTAATCATACTCTAAGATTAATAAACAGCACATCAAAAATTAGCTACAGGAGTGCTCATTTGCAGTGAAGTTTTACAAAACAAGGCACCCAGCATTTTTCTATCCATAACCGGCTTGCAAAACCACCTGTGGTTATTTCAAAAAATGCCCTCACTCTATTTTGGTTTAGTTAAACATTGCAGGTACCAAAAAGTGCCCATCTGATTTGTCATACCTCTAGGCACAGGTTTTACTGGCTCTTGCTTTATCTTGACTAGTTCCAGCCTAATGCACTCCTTCTTCAGAAGACGATTTTTGTTCCCAACAAGAATGATGTATGTACAGAAATGCTTGATCTCCAGGTTCTTTTTTTCTGGGAGGTTTTATATCCTACCATAGTTATTGATGAAGAAACACATCAATATAACATCAGTGTCTGTGTAGGAAAGGGATCTCAGCTGGTCATGACCTTCCTGACCAGTTATGTCCCCATAAAGCCAACCCCACCTGCTTTTCATTTGCTTCGATGTCAGCCATGTGGTTCTCTGGGTGCTTGTCCCTGACAAGACTATGAGCCAGCCAGTCTTGCCCTAGGCTCCATCATGATGGTCACCAGCATCCTTCAGATAGCATCCATTGTTCACAGAGTGACATGAGACAGGGACCGTGTGGCAGTTAGGGTCTGTAAAGTACATTAAGCTTCTCAGAAAACAATTAGGCAGCACTTCCCAAGTTCAGATGTACCTCTGATAATGATGAATTTAGGGGCATCTGTGGCTTGGTGGGTGGAGAGCACAAGAAAGCTTTTAAAATTTTAAAGACATTTATTTAAAAATTGCTTTTAGATCATTCTACTATTTGTTTCCTCTCACATTTGCTGCTTATTCTGATTACCTCCTATCATACTACACTGATGTATATGCTATAACTTTTTGCTTCTGAATTTATCTTTAGAAATATGTCCTAGCGTTCTGCATTTCTAATGATAGTATTGTGTTTGTTGAGGGTCCAAAACAATGGTACCAAAAGAATCTGAGAAGGCACATCAGACATTGCTTTTATACCTTCCAAGACTGGAATTATCAGCCTACTTTCATGGTGCCTTCCTGGATCATATGGAATTTTCTGTTTTATACTGAGAGTCCAATTCTGGCTGCCCACTATGTGTGAGCTTTGGCCTCAAGTATCCCTATGAGGCATTAAGCCCCAGTTCTTAAGGTATATATCAGATGTTATCCCAATTTCACTTTCTATTCAGAGTTGGGTTCTCTCTGTTTTTGCTCTTTGAAGATTTTACTTTTATTTCTTTAATCATATTATTATTATTACATTTTTAATTTTTTCTGGAATTTCCATGTGTTTGGAGTGAGAGTGCAGAGTTCTTGCATTAGCTAAATTTCCCATCTGAACCAGAAGCTTGAATAGACTATCCCTTGATCCCAATTACCAATATCAGGAAAAGAGAAACTAACTGGCTAAGATTCTATCCAGTCCCCCTTGGACAAATCAATGATAGTGGTGCCACATCATGAAGTAGAAACATGTCTGCCACCTTTGTGAGTGAAAGGGCAACCTTCGCGCTAAGATTGCTGGGCAGATATCCCTGTACCATTTACCACAGTGACCTCAAGGAAGATTTTTATTAGTTTTTATTCTCTGTTTAGATTTCTTCATCTAAAAATATCAAGATGGAAAATTCTCAGTTTATTATATATTCTAAATCTGACTTGCATCATGCTCAAAAACACATGTATCTGATCTTATATAAACTTTAAAATCTTTTGCAAAATGAGGGAAATAACCATCTCTTGACACAGAACTTGTATTTTCTGATAGAATTTGGACATTCATGTGATAAGAATGAGCAACATATTCCTATTCCTGCCTGATGATTAATTAAAGTATGGAGATAATACAGAAAATATTTCCCTTAATAAGGTTCACTGTAGATTATTTGTTTGTTTTTCTTTGTTTTAGTTGTTATTAAGTTTCAAAACAGCCTGAACGATCGGTTAATGGAAGAGCTGGAGTTATATGAAATGTTCTCATCATCTTGGTTATTGGCTATACTCTTGTATGGTTTCAATTTAACATTCCAGAGTTCACATAACTGTATATCCCCATGTCGATAAAAAGAAAACTCATGCCTAGAGCTGAAAAATGAGTTTTTGCCTAAGCACTTAGGTAACAGAGCCATAAACCTCGCACACATATAGAGATAACGAGATGCATTGGGAAGCATGGCATATCTGCATCATATTCCTAAGGGGACTCCTCAGTCTATTCACGTTGGCAGGCTCTTTGCAAAGCATCTATCATTTAAACAAATTTCAGATCTATCTCTTGAGATCTTATTCCTAGAAACTGATAATTTTGTCCTCTATTTCTAACACAGTCTGTGTATTCCTTCAACATGACCTAGTGGGTTCCGTCTGCTCACCTTAATTTCTAGTGTGCTTAGAGGAATGTACTGTTAGAAATTTAAATAAGTCAGCAATACACATCAGGCAAAGAGTGTACCTTCATTATAATCCTAATAATAACTGACATTTGTAAAGTGTTTTTATTTTTTTTCAAGACATATTTGCTCCTTTGCTCATTTGGTCCTCATGGTAATGCTAGAATGGTTAACTTCTACCACTTAGTCCTGAAAGCTTAGAAGTCTTTCTGGTATTTAATCCACTAACATAATTTCCCATTCAATATTTATTGAATGATAAAGTAGTAGGAATATTGACTTGGAGTTTTAGGGATTTATTTGAATCCTGGCCCACCAACTTAATATTTTGCCAACATTGGGCAAGTCCATTAATATTTCTGAATCTCAGTTTCCTCATCTATGAATAGAAAATAATGATACTTGATTCACATGTTTATTGTGTGGCTTTAATGAACTATGGGATGTGAATGTCTCTTTTATAGGGTCTGGCATATAGTATGTACTTAATACATATTTGTGGAATAACTGCATTTACATCTAAGGGTTATCTGACAGTTGTAACTCCTTCAGATTTAGCTTCAGATTGATTAGAAGGTTTTCAGTTTTCTTCTATGCATTTCATAATTAACAATATAAATATCCTAGTCTTGTTCTTCTCCCTTCCTAGGGAGCAAGGGCTTGGCTTCACCAATATGGCCCTGAGAAGGGTCAAAAATATGGAGGAATGAATTAAGTATGCTGATCTGAATGCAGCTTCATCATTATTATGAAGAATATTTTAAGTCATGAAATACAAATAAATTTATTTCATGAACCAACTTCTAGCTACTATTGGCTATCTGGAGCATTGCATTGAGAATAATTCCAAGGCCAGTCTGGTTTAATAGGGAAAAAAAATCCCATGTATCTTTAGCAATAATTGCCATGGGTAGAGGAGGAGGAGCAGCAACCTATCTTTGCCCTACCCATAAGAAGCCGTTAGTTATACAAAGAACTTCTGAGAGCTTGAATAAACCCCATTAACAGATATATCCAAGTCTTAGTGAGGCAACCCAGCAAAGGAATATTACGATGTAACGATCATGATGTAGGCAGTGGTTAGGTTTTAAAGGCCTTTATGGCCCATGCTATGGAGCTTAGATTTAACTCTTAGATGTTAGATGCTGTCAGGGAATTATGTCAAACGAAAGTGATATGGAGAGTTTTCATTCAACTTTCAGTGATTTTTCAACCTGCTTAACCTGGTTGACACATTAACATTACCTGGAAAGCTTTTAAAAAATACTGATATCCTTTTCCAACTTGAGGCCAATTAAATCATAAGCTCAAGGCAATAGTGCATTTTTTCCCTCAAACCCCCCAAAACCTGCAATATCCTTTAGAGAAGCTGTGATTTTCTACCCCTAAAAAATTAATCATGGAAATGATGCTCTGGTTTTGCTACATAACCTAAAGAAATTTTGCTAATCTTTGAGGAAGAAATTTGAGATTGCCCTAAAAGATATTGCAAAAATGGCAGAGCTCATAACAGAGTATCTTAATCAGAAGAAATAATAAACCAAGCTTTGATAGTTGAAAGAGAAAGTGAAAATAAAGATTAATGCTTTAAAGATAAACCAATAAAATTATATGTTAGTCCACTGTTTGTCAATTTAGGGTCCTTGGACTCTTGGGGGAATCTGTGAAGGTCCTCAATTTCTCCATGATAACTGACTTTTAATTTGGTGTTTTCCTTTCTGATGTTACTGATGGAATAGATGTGCTGGCTTACCTGAATGACCACCTTTTAACCGAGTGTGGTGTTGAGATTTTAGTTTCCATATTGGCATGTGTGTTTACAGCCACATGTTTACAGCCAAAGAGTCCTAGTTTAATTGACTTGAGAGAACAAGAAAGGAACAGAGGAGGACTTACTAAGTAATGATGCGTTCAAGCCAAATGAGTACAAATGACCTCAAGGACCACTACATGGACTAACATTTCACGGTTGTTTCAATACAATACAGACAATATAGAAAAGTTCCAGTTAAACTGAGCCCTTATATAGTGCACAATAACATGTGATGTTAAATTAAAGAGAAGAAGGCAGAAGCAGTTATTACCATGTGGATATTGCACGACAATGACTTAATTTCAACAAACATCACTTGTCATACTAAATTAATGACTTCCATTTGGATTGCATTTATTTGTAGTTTTGATTAATTTAAGTTATAAAGAATTGTATATGAGTTATCAATATTAACACATGGAGCTTAAATAGTTTAATCTTATGTATATTTAAGTATTGGCTTGGACAAAAAGTTCCTTCGGTTTTAAAATAAAAATAAAAGACACATTTTTCATTTTTACCAAGAACTTTATTGAACAATGTATTCACCCTTTTGTTCCACTACCTTCTGCCATTTTTCAGGCAACTTCATAATTCCGTCTTCCCAAAATTTTTTATCTTTTTGAGCAAATAACTGTTCCAGGTGCCTTTTACAGCCTTCCAGGGAATTGAAATGTTTGCCATTAAGAGAATTTTGTAAATATCAAAATAAATGGAAATCCGAAGGTGCAATGTCTGGTGAATATGTTGGATGAATCAGAACTTCCCAGCCAAGCTGTAACAGTTTTTGCCTGGTCATCAAAGAAACGCGGTCTTGCATTATCCTGATGGAAGATGATGCGCTTTCTGTTGACTAATTCTGGACGCTTTTCGTGGAGTGCTGCTTTCAGTTAGTCTAATTGGAAGCAGTACTTGTTGGAATTAATCGTTTGGTTTTCCAGAAGGAGCTCATAATAGAGGACTCCCTTCCAATCCCACCATATACACAACATCATCTTCTTTGGATGAAGACCAGCCTTTGGTGTGGTTGGTGGTGGTTCATTTCACTTGCTTCATGATCTCTTCCATTCCACATTATTGTACAGTTTCCATTTTTCATCACATGCCACAATTTTTAAAAACGGAATGTTTTCGTTACGTTTAAGTAGAGAATTGCATGCAGAAATACAGTCAAGAAGGATTTTTTTGCTTAACTTATGTGGAACCCAAACATCAAAGTGATTAACATAACCAAGCTGGTGCAAATGATTTTCAACGCTTGATTTGGATATTTTGAGTATGTCGGCTATCTCCCGCGTGGTATAATGTTGATTTTTCTCAGTTAATATCTCGATTTGATCACTATCAACTTCAACTGATCTACAGGACCGTGGAGCATCATCCAGTGAGAAATCTCCAACACAAAACTTCGCAAACCACTTTTAACATGTTCGATCGGTCACAGCACCTTCTCCATACACTGCACAAATCTTTTTTTGTGTTTCAGTTGTGTTTTTACCTTTCTTGATATAATAAGGCATAATATGCTGAAAATGCTACTTTTTTCTTCCAACTTCAATATTAAAATGGCTGCACAAAAATTCACTAATTTTAGTAAGTTTTTTAAAAATGTACACTGATGTGACAACTGTCACAATACAATCTAAGAAAATTGTCTCGAATGAAGTTAAAGACAATTAAGCGCTACTAGAGCCATCTTACGGAAAAAAAAACAAACGAACTGTTTGGCCAACCCAATAATACAAAAATAATTCAGTTCGAATTTGGGAGTTCTAGGAGAATTACGTTTTTTGTGTGAAGGGTATATTACTCCAGGTTGAGAAATAGTGCTATCTTCTTTTGTTCAGCAATTGACATTTGCTGTTGGTAACCTCTGATCTTATAGAGTAGATGGATATTTGGAATGTCTAAGTATTCTTAATTTACTATCACATAACAAGCATGGAAGCTCAGCAAATAATCTTGAAACCCAGCATTCCAATAGAAAAAAAAGTGGTCCACTTCTATAGAATTTTAAATCTCTTTCTATTTTTGAGAACTTAACTTGATTCATTATCAACAATTGAAAAAAGGGTTTGTAGTACATAAGTGATTTCTAGAAATCACATGATACTGTAGTCTTATGAAAATTTCATGTGTTAGAAGCCACGGTTGCAACTAAAGTTTTTAGAGCCAGACTACTCTGAGTCAAAATTCCTAATGTGTTATTTATATCTGTGTGAACTTGGACAACATATATACTTCTCAAAGAACCTTACTCAGATATGAAAACAATATTGGTACCTACTTCAGGTCATTGTTAAGATTACCAGATGATATATGTGAAATGATCCA
Source organism: Pseudorca crassidens (assembly GCF_039906515.1). Taxonomy (NCBI): domain Eukaryota; kingdom Metazoa; phylum Chordata; class Mammalia; order Artiodactyla; family Delphinidae; genus Pseudorca; species Pseudorca crassidens. The sequence continues at coordinate 62,902,583 of NC_090304.1, forward strand.
GAGAAGAGAGTAAAGTATGGTATTCTTTACTGTCCTTTTCTGTTTATGATTTGATAGAAAGTTTTCTAGACTAGGAGTAAGAGATTTGTTGCTCTGTGGCTCTCTAATATAGTTTCATATAGCTTACTCAATCTCTCAGGTTTCTCATCTGCAATATAAGGTTGTTAATCCAAATGATTTCTTTACACTCTCATGTGGCTAAATTGATCTTAGTCCCCTGATTTCTCCATGGGAAAGAACATATAATTGAAATATAAGTCCATCCTACCTTATCCGAAATTCTTAGGGCCTATTGTGTTTTGGAATTCAGAAATATTTGAATTTTAGAAAGGTTACACAGTGTATATACCAGGTATTACATAATAGCCCCCAGCAGGATCTGGAGCAAAAGCCTATAATCAAATGTATTAGTATTTCTGCAATAAAAAATATGAATAATCATACTAAGTAGGATATATTTAAAAAAGCTATAAATCACCTCATATTTGCTTATGTTGAGTTTTTGCCACCAAATGAGTTGTTTTGTTTGTTTGTTTGTTTGTTTGCGGTACGCGGGCCTCTCACTGTTGTGGCCTCTCCCATTGCGGGGCACAGGCTCCGGACGCGCAGGCTCAGCAGCCATGGCTCATGGGCCCAGCCTCTCCGCGGCACGTGGGATCTTCCCGGACCGGGGCACGAACCCGTGTCCCCTGCATCGGCAGGTGGACTCTCAACCACTGCGCCACCAGGGAAGCCCCCAAATGAGTTTTGATGACAAAGTTACACAAAACTTTTGTTTTTTTAGAGGTTTTACACTTTAGAGTTACAAATATGTTGTTTGTGGACCTCTGAATCCATCCTTGTCTCTCACTGTCTAGCTTTGTGAAATCAAGTCACTCTGCCTCTGCCTCTGTAGACTCATTCATTCAACAAACAAATATTTATTGAGACCTACTACATGCCAGCACTTTTCTATGTCTTATGGGCTCTGTGGTGAACAATTCTGTTCTTATTGAACTTATCTTCTGGGTGGAACGAAGACTGAGAAACAATAACAGATAAGTGAAAAAGAACATTTCTAATATTGATTAATACTATAATGAAATAAAAGAGGATGGCATTATAGTGACTGATGGGACAGTCTATTTCCAGTTCACCAGTTAGGAAAACCGCTGTGGAGCTGACACTTGAGCTGGGATCTGAAGGATAAGGAGTCAATTCTATGAAAATCTAGGGGCAGAGTATTCAGAAGGAAGACATGGCAATTACAAAAGCCCAAAGGCAGGAAATAGGCCTGTGGAACCAAAATACAGGAATCTAAGAGACAGTGGCAGAAGGTGAAACTAGAGGGAAAGGTAAGGGCAAGATTTTGTTGGGTTTTGCAGGTCATGGTAATGAAAGGATGAATGTAATCAAGCTTTTGCTTTAAGAATGCTCATATAAGACAATGATTTCTAGAGACCTATTGTAAGTAGCTCAAAGGAGAGAAATTTCTATTCTGTCTCAAGTAAAAGTCAAAATGAAAATAGAATGCAATGATACGAAATAAAAACTTCAGAGAAAAATTAAATCAAGAGATGTAAGAAATAAAACAAATGCAATCAATCATGTATTAATTGGGGTGCTAAAGCAAATTGCTTCCACGGGCTCTCAGACTTTTGTACAGAAACAAGCCATAAATATTCTTTATCATCAAAAGTATTAAATAATTCTCTGGCAGTACATATATATGTATTATAGGCTAAGTGCAAGATTCAGACAAATAAAAGGAAAAACAAGAAGCTATATTACACTGGAAAGATTTTGATTTTAAACATCAGAAGATATCACTCAAATTTAATGTAGAAAACTATTCTTCTGCTCTTAACAACACAGTATTAATTCCTTTCTAAAAACATTTTATTGTCTATTACTATACTGGTATTTATTGGATGCACATCAATTCCACTCATACAATACTAAACAACTCATTTTAAAAAATAAAACACATTTTTAAATGGTCAGAACACAAAAGATGGGGGCTATCATTGTGAAGTTCTATAAATACAGTAGAGTTCACACAGCTTAGAAGAGAAACTGACGTATCAGAACCTATTGTTTACAAGATCCTATCTTCCCCAGGGTCACATAGTTGGCAAGTGACCAAACCAGCAGATTCAAGCCCATCTCTGCTCTGCCATAGTTCCTGAAGGGATCCCCTATACAAAGGTTTTCCCAGAAATCCTGTGATTTCTTGAATTAATTTTACTCAAAGAATTCTGACCGTGAACCTAGCATTGTTGTCAGCACTGTAAATAATGAATACAAGCTAGAATACCTGAAGTCAAAAATATTTCACATTTGAGGCAATAGGGCTAAAACATATGAAACAATGATCGATGCAATCTCAAATATATTTGAAAGCTTAGAAATGTGATTGTCAGTAAAATGAAGATTTAGACTCCACTTTCGATGCTGTAATAGCAACTGATAAGATTATCAGTTGCCTTTGCTTAATACAAGAGAATAATGTATTTTCTCTCTTACAAAGACACAGTAAAAACTGGCTTTCCAATTTGCACCCAATAGGATAAAGATACCCTGATGATATATTTCTTTTAAATTCTAGTAATAAAAGGATGTGTCAGCATCCTTACCACCTAAAGACCATAAATAGCACAGCTTGCTCAGTCTACTGAAAGATGTTCTCAGAGTTCAAACCCAATTCCATTAAGCACAAGTCCCAACCTGATTTATATATGATTAGGAGATGCACAAGCCCTTGGATTGTCCACTCCGTAAAACATCTTAATGGGCTGCTAAAGGCAGCTCCACACTGAATCTTTTAAACCTTTTCTTCTGTTATTATCTCTCTCTCTCTACCACTTGCATTGCTTAAAGGGAGAGTAATTTCATTTATATATATGTTGAACTCTCAACACCGACTCAAGTGGATTGCTCCAAAATTCATCTCAGAACTTGACTCAGAGATCTATTTCTCAGGGTAATTCACTTATGGGCTTCCTTAAAGTCTAAACTCTTGCAAGATAATTCATTCGCATTGAATGAAAAGAAAACAAAAAAAGGATGCTAATTGTTTCCCCCCCAAGGGAAAAAAAATCTTCTATTTATCTTTTTATCATGTATTGAGACTAAGACACATTTTCTCAAGCACTTTGCCTCATGAAGAAGTTTCAGAATTAGAAAAATCTAGTTTCAGAATTAAAAAAAAAAAACATTTCACTGATTCTCAATATAAGCACTATTGTCATTTTGGTCAAGAAAATGTTTCGTTGTGTGAGTTGGTCCCCCATATTTGAAGGATATTTATTTTCCTTGGGCTTTATCCACAAACTATCAAGAATGTCCCCAGTCAAGGGACACCCTACCCGCATCCCACCTCCGATGTATGCATTTCAAAACAATTGCATAGGGTTGTAATGACCCAGGTTGAGAACCATTACAGCTACCTAATTCTGCAATAAAGGAATAGAGACTTGGAAACATTTAATGCTTTGCTCAAAGATACAGTACATAACTAGCAAATGTGAAAATGTGACTCTCCATTTAGTGTTCTTTTTATTTTTCTCCTATTTCATAAATCATCATTTATGAACTATTTCATAAAATCATCAAATATATAGAATAAAATGATATCTTGAGATGTAATCTATCTAAGACTTTGACTCTACACAGAGACATAACTCAAATAAAAAACATAATCTTCCAAAACTGATGAAAACATTTGACTCCTCCTAGCAACCTATTTAAAATTAGATTAATAATGAAATGGAAGGAGTGAAAGAGCAAGTAAATATAAGTGAGAATAGTTTCTCGGACTTTAGGTGTGTAACCTTAAATTATACTACTTACATAATCTCTCCAAGCCTCAGTTTCTCCATATGTAAAATGACACGTTTGAGTCATATTATTCTTAAAGACTTGTCCTCTGTAAGAAATACTTGCCTTTATAGTTTTTCAAGTCTCTTTTATACTACCCAAAACAGTTAAGAGAATTTCATACCCTTACAAGAGCCCTCTATTTATACAAATTTTTCTACTACAGACAGGGAGTAGAGTTTTCTGGTTAACCAAATAACCTAGAAAACAAGACTATATCATGTATTCCCAATAGTTCAATTTATTCCTTCATCAAACATTTGCAGCTATGACTATCCTTTACTGCTTCACATATAGGGACCATATATGAATTGTAGGGACATATGTAAGTTAGATACTTTCACTGATATCAAGAAAACCACAGCTTGATCAAGGAGTTATATACATATAAACAGATTACTATAATGCAAAACAATAGGTATTATAATTATAAATATAGTTATTATGCTAAGCAATGAATTGTACTTACCACTAAAGTGTCAATGAAAATACTGAAACATACATTTGCTGATTAAACAGAAACATCAGATACATCATTATGGATATGAAACACTGAAATACTACAGAAAGAAGAATATTCTGGTTAATAAAGAACTTAAGTTAATAAAATATCAAATGAGCATTTTCACCCATAATTCTTTTTTGCTAAAGTGAGCATAAAAATAACAATAATTATGGGTTTTGGAGTCAGAAAAAACTTGGATTGAATTCTAGCTCTGCCATTTAGAAGTTAGGTGGCCTTAGACAAATATCATCACCCTTATAGCCCATATCATCATTTGTAAAGTACGGAGAATTGCTGTAAGCAATAAATAAGGTCATTCATATAAAGTGACAAGTTCATAGAAGGTCTTTTATAAATATTAAGTATCTTTCCTTTTTCAGTATGGAAAAATTTAGTCTTTCATCTGTCTTCATAGATTGTATTTTTATGGAAGATTGTATTTTGCAAAAATAGCTGCAATATTTTCTATTCCACATGCTCTTATAGAATCTTGTCATCCCCTATTAAGAGGTAGGGTCTATGTCCCCTCCTCTTGGACTTGGCTCAATTAATAGAGTATGATGAAAGCGATGCTATATCCCTTTCAAGACTTAGATGTAGCTTCTGCCTGGCTCACTCACTGTCTCAGAATATGTATCTTTGGACCCTGACAGACAACACAAAAGAATTTTAGATGCTGTGAAGAGACTGCATGGAGAAACCACATAAACTTAGAAAGAGCAAAGGAGACCCAGCTAGAAAAAGAAATTCAACAACCATTTTCTGACTCTTGGATGAACAGTATGTTCTAAACCCTAAATGTTCTCATTGCTATTAATAGTCTAAGTCAAAGCACATAATAACAACAAGAAATAACCAGCTCTTGTCACCTGATAATTTGAAAATTATCAGTGCAATTGTTTTAAATAATAAACAATGAATACAAGTGAAAACCTGGCCAATAAAATAAAAATCTTCAATTAGAGAAGAAAAGAAATGCTCATAAGAAAAAAAAAGAATTTGGAAACAGAATTGTAAGTTTTCTATCCTAAGTTACTATGTACCTTGTGGCTATTTTGTCAAGTTGTATTCACTACTGTTTTACAAATGCAATGAAAAATATAAACTAACATGAAATACTGGGAGATAACATTTATGCAAACAGAGGTTAGGGAATATAGTGAATTAAGAAAAAAATCCATGTTATTATGTTATTAAAAGCTTAGAACAGTATTACTAGAGTGGGTAATTTTTCTCCTAAAAAAACATTTTTGGTGGAGAATACACTAGAAGTTTATTTATTTGTAATGTTAGCCTTAAGCCTAAATTAGTTTATATATCAAAATCTGGCTTCTCCTCAGAAGACAGGACTCCAATATCAAGAAACATAGCTACCTGCAATAAAACAAACAAACAAGAAGAACATCAACAACAAGAATGGATTGGGAGAAGTACTAAAAATTACAAATGTAGGATTTAGACTTGAGTTTAAATTATGGCTTCATTCAATGCCATCTGCATAACTGTTTAACTTTTCTCAGACTTAATTTCCTGCATAAAGGCAGTAAAATAACACCTTTATGCAATGGATTCTTGTAAAGAGTAAGTGAAATGAGATATATAAAGATCTTAGCACAGAAAATAGTACATAGCACTTTCACCAGAAATTATACCAGTGTAGAATTCACCAGTGAAACCATATGATCCTTGGCTTTTTTCTGTTGGGAGTTTTTGATTACTAATTCAATCTCCTTACTTGAAAAGGTCTGTTCAGATTTTCTCTTTCTTCATGATTCAGTCTTGGTAAGTTGTATGTTTCTAGGAAATTATCCATTTCTTCTAGGTTATCCAATTTGTTGGCATATAAGTAGTCTCTCATGCTCTTTTGTATTGCTGTGGTATCAGTTGCCATGCCTTCTCTTTCATTCCTGATATTAATTATTTGAGTCTTCTCTCTTTATTTCTACCAAACACTTAAAGAAGACTTAAGGCCAATCCTTCTTAAACTCTTCTAAAAACCAAAGAGGAGGGAACACTCTCAGACTCGTTTTACAAGGCCAGCATTATCCTGATTGAAAAGCCAGATAAAGACACCGCAAGAAAAAAATAAACCTATAGTCCAATATCCCTAATTTGTAATAGATGCAAAAAATTTCAACAAAATACTAGCAAACACAATTCAACAGCACACTAAAAGGATCAAACACCATGATCAAGAGAAATTTATGCAAGAATGGTTCAGCATATGCAAATCAATAAATGTGATATACCACATTAATATAATGAAAGATAAGAATCATATAATCATCTCAATAGATGGAGGAAGAGCATTTGGAAAAATTCACATCCTACCATAATATAAACACTGAAAGAATTGGGTATGGAAAGAATATACCTCAACATAATAAAGGTCATATATGAGAAACCCACAGCTAACATCATAATGAATGGTAAAAGTTTGAAACCATTTCCTCAAAGATCAGGAATAAGACAAGGGTGCTCACTCTCACCACTCCTCTTCAACATGGTACTGGAAGTCTCGAGCCAGAGCAATCAGGTAAGAAAAAGGTATAAAAGGCTTCCAAATTGAAAAAGAAGTAAAATTATCTTTGTTTGCAGATGATGTGATCTTATATAGAGGAAATCATAAAGATTTCATCAAAAAACTGTTAGAACTAATAAGCAAATTCAGTAAAGTTATAGGATACAAAATCAATATATAGAAATCAGTTGCATTTCTATACATTAACAACAAAATATATGAAAAAGAAACAAAGAAAACAATTCCAGGTATTTATCCAAAGAAAATGCATACACTAACTTGAAAAGATACATGCACACCCATGTTCACTGCAGCATTATTTAAAATAGCCAAGATATGGAAACAACCTAAGAGTCCACTGACAAATGAACAGATAAAGAAAATGTGGTTTATACATACAATGCAATATTATTCAGCCATTAAAAGAATGAAATCTTGACATTTGCAACAACAAAGATGAACATTGAGAGTATTATACTAAGTGAAATAAATCAGAGAAAGACAAATACCATATGACCTAAGTTATACGTGGAATCTAAAAACAACAACAATAACAATAACGACCAAGCTCACAGATACAGAGAACAGATTGGCAGTTGCTAGAGGCAGGGTTTGGGGGTAGGTGAAATGGGTGAAGGGAGTCAAAAGGTATAAATTTCCAGTTATAAAATAAATAAGTCTAAAGGATATAATGTACAGCATAACAGCTATAGTTAATAATACTGTATGGTATATCTGCAAGTTTTTAAGAAAGTAAATCTTAGAAGTTCTCATCACAAGAAAAAAATTTTTGTAACTATGTATGGTGATGGATGTTAACTAGACTTATTGACTTAATCGTTTTGCAATATACACAAATATCAAATTATTATGTTGTACACCTAAAACTAATATATTGTATGTTAATTATATCTCAATTTAAAAAATACCATTTGCAATATCATAAAAAACAATAAAATAATTAGAAATAAATTTACTCAAGGAGATGCAAGATCTATACACTAAAAACTATACAACTCCGATGAAAGAAATAGAAGGCAGAAATAAATGGAAAGATATCCTGTGTTCATGGATAGGAAGAATTAACATTGTTAAAATATCCATACTACCCAAAGCAATCTACAGATCCAGTGCAGTCCCTATCAAAACTCCAATGGCATTTTTTCCAGAAATAGAAAAAAACATTCCTAATATTTGTATGGAACCACAAAAGACCCTGAAGAGTTAAGGCAATCCTGAAAAATAAGACCAAAGGTGGTCTTCAAAGTTATGGGAGTGGCGTAAAAATAGAGACATAGACCAATGGAACAGAATCAAGAGCCCAGAAATAAACAATGAACCCTTGCATATACGGACAATTACTATTTGACAAGGCAGCCAAGAATACTCAATAAGAAAAGGATAGCCTCTTCAGTAAATGGTGCTGGGAAAACTGGATAACCACATGCAGAAAAATAAAATTGGACCCCAGTCTTATACTTCTCACAAAAATTAACTTAAAATGATTAGAGAGTTAAACATAAGACCTGAAACCATAAAACTTCCAGAAGAAAAATATGGAAAGAAATCCTTGACATTGGTCTTGGCAATGACTTTTTGGATATGACACCCAAAGCACAAGTGATAAAAGCAAATATTAATAACAACAAACAAAAAGCTTCTACAGGGCTTCCCTGGTGGTGCAGTGGTTGAGAGTCCGCCTGCCGATGCAGGGGACACGGGTTCGTGCCCCGGTCCGGGAAGATCCCACATGCCATGAAGCGGCTGGGCTGTGAGCCATGGCCGCTGAGACTGCGCATCCGGAGCCTGTGCTCCGCAACGGGAGAGGCCATAGCAGTGAGAGGCCCGCGTACCGCAAAAACAAAAAAAGCTTCTACACAACAAAAGAAATAATCAACAAAATGAAAACACAACCTTCAGAATGGGAAAAATTATTTTCAAATCATATACCTGATAAGGGGTTAATATCCAAAATATATAAAGAATTCATATAATTCAATAGCAAAAAAAAAAAAATGAATAAACAATTGATTACAAAATGGGCAGGAGAACTGAATAGACATTTTTCAAAAAAATAAGAAAAATACTAGTAACCAATAGGTACATAAAAAAGGTACTCAATACCACTAATCATCAAGGAAGTGAAAATCAAAACCACAGTGAGCTATCACCTTACACCTGTTAGAATAGCTACCATAAAAAAAAGACAATAAGTATTGGGGGGATTGTGGAGAAAAGGGAACACTTGTGCACTGTTGGTGGGAATATAAATTGGTATAGCCATTATGAAAAATAATATGGAGGTTCCTCAAAAAATTAAAAGTGTAACTACCGTATGATCCAGCAATTCTACTTCTGGGTATATATCCAAAGGAAAGAAAACAGGATATTGATGAGACAGCTGCACTCCTGTGTTTGTTGCAGTATTATTCACAATATTCAAAACATGGAAAAAAAAGAAGTGTCCATCAATGGATGAATGAAAAAAGGTGTGAGATACACACACACACACACACACACACACACACACACACACACACACACACACAGTGGAATATTATTCAGCCATTAGAAATAAGGAAATCCTGTAATTTGCAGCAACATGGATGGACCATGAGGGCATTATGCTAAGTGTAATAAGTCAGGCAGAGAAAGACAAACACTGTATGATACCACTTCTGTATGGAATCTAAAAGCCAAACTCATAGAAACAAAGAGTAGAAAGGTGATTATCAGGAGCTGGGAGGGTGGCAGAGATAGAGACACTTTGGTTAAAGGGTACAAACGCTCACTTATAAGACAAATTTTGGGGCTCTGATGTATAGCACGGTGATTAACAATGCTGTATTTTACACTTCACAGTTGCTAAGAGAGTAAATCTTAAATGTTCTCACCACAAAAAAGAAATAGTAATTAGTGAGGTTATGCTGGTGTTAGCCAATACCACAATAGTAATAACTACGCAATATGTAAGTGTATAAAATAAACACACTGTACACCTTGAACTTACACAATGTTATATATGTCAGGTACATCTAAATAAAGTTGGGGGGTTAGGGGAGGGGGGAAGTAAAAACAACAACAACAACAATCAAAGATGACCAAATATTTAAGTAAAACATAAGGACAAGATAAACTAACAGAATAAAAAATACTTAAGGAAGCAGAGATAACTCAGGAGTAAAAAAAACAAATCAAATTTTTAAAAATTATCTAATTAGTATCCTCATAGAAGATAGTACATCCACAAAAAGGATAGATTGCTATGAAAAAGGAAAAACTCAGAGTGCAAAACAGAGCCTTTCGCAAAGTTGACAACAATCCAAACAATTTGTATGACTTTACTGCTAATGATGCCTGAAGCAGAAGGAATTTTTTCTAAACTACCAGCTACAAAGAATTAATTTTGATCAATCACAGAAACAACATTGAACTGTCTTTCTATTTTCTCTGTTGAAAATGATAGTACTAAATTATTGTCCTATGAAAAGAGTATCAAAAAGTAAACAGCTAAAAGTTGTTTAAAGTATATTGAGGTGTGTCATACAGTTAATTAATGAAAATTTTGCATTTCCCTGACCTTGGCTTTTTAAAACTGGTAATGTGTTGTATTTCTTTTCTTACTCCAAATAAAATTTTACTCTTAGGAAAAAAAAAAAAAAAAGAAACTATGCCAGTGCATCAAATAGATGATAAGAAAAAGCATGTTTATAGCTGCACCTGTGATATCTTAATTCAATCCCTCTCTCCAGTACTCTACTATAGGGGAAGAATTAACATGCAGTCCTTTTCCCCCATATTTGTGGTTCTACCCATGGGTAAGGGAGAGATTTCTACCCAGACATTAGTAATGCAGTACTTATTTACCTCTTTCTTTCTTTGGTTTTATAGCTTAGATTCCTGTAAGAGGAAAATAGGAAAGTAAAAGGATTCATACTCAAAAGCCCTATCTTAAGCTCTAATATCTGTTGGCTCTATATACCTCTCTTGGTGCACCACAGTCCTGTACTGATTCCATAATCAGCATTCTGTCTTTGTGTCTGGGGTACCCTATGCTGCTGGAGAAAATCAAATGAATGAAAATCAAATGAATTCAAGGATTCATTAGTAATTGCACCAGCTTTATGCCCCACAACCTCAGTGGGGCCTCCACCACTGACAAGGTATCCTGACTCTTCTACTTCAGGGTTTCTCCTATATTTCTCAGAAGATGAGTTTCACTCCTTGAAGTTATAAGGCAACTTCCTGCTTCCACACCTACACACCTATCCATACTTATGCTTGTACTTAAATCCTTCCTTCTGGATTCAGAAGACTATTATCTCTCTTCCTCCTTAAAGTCAGTTAAAACTTTTGTGTTTTGAAAATTCATTTTTTTTTTAGCCTCTAGTCAAAATAACAGTGTTAAAGAACACTGGTAATGCTTAGGGAAACCACCAATAAGACACAAAATAACTGAAATGAACATTTGTCAAATTTACAAAAGTAGTAAATGCCAAAGTCATGTGTAAATTGACACTGTTCTTCAGACCGGCATATTTAAAAGTGTGTCCTTTTGTGACATGGTCCATTTTGTCTCTGAAAATTCTTCATTATTTACCACACACACATTCATTTACTATTTTACAGGACAATAAATTTCATTTTCTAAAAACATTGTTCTATTTGTGGTCATAAAATTTAAGTTTATATCACAGTCCAACATCTAATTTTTAATTATAGAAGACCACCTAATAATAAACATATTTCTTTCAATGAGAGATTAAACTGTGCTATTTAAAAAAGCCACCTCTACTTGCTGTGGCAAGTTGCTGTTTTAAAAAGAAGTAATACTAAATCAACTACCCACCTTTCATAGTTTAGAGCATTAATTACTTGATCTCAAAACATATGTAAGAAGATGCCTTTAATTCATAGGGTGGTGAGATACCATGCTTGAGAAAAGGGTGGAAAGAATACAATTTACAGATTTTGGAAAAATTTAGGTCTCTAGCTTCAATAAACTTTCCCAGGTAAGTGTACAAAGCTCACAATGCAGAGCTTGGTACCGAGTACTAAAGAGCTACACTAAACAGCTAGCTATTTTTCTTCTATGTCAAGAATTTTTTCTCCAATTTTGACCGAATGTTATATGGAACTCTGTACCATGAAGTTCTCTCTTAATAATCTTGAATTCAAAACTCTTGTAACACTTTATGGTAATTTATAGAAATAATAGTATGGAATATCAATGTTATTTTCTTTGATTCTATGAAATGAACTAGAATTATGAATTGAGAGCAGCAGTGAAACAATATAATATTGCAATGGAATAATTCAACTTTATGATTTAAAAAAAGTTAAAAAAAACTATAGGTTAAAAAAAAACTATAGGTAAAGTGTCATTGTTGAATCTCCATGTTGTTCTTACTGAAATTAATTCAGGATTATGTCATATAATAATTACATTGTCATTGATTTCTATTCTTAATAGACAAAACTCTAGAAGCTAGGAATATATAACTTGTGTAATTTTTTTTCTTTGGCACCTATTTCATTATCAGTCTCAGGCAGTAAGTTTCACTCAGGACAGCAATCTATCAAAAAAATGTGTGTTGAGTATTTAGTGTGTTATTGTACTTTTTTACCTCAATCTCTTAACAGTTCACTCTTTTTTCACCTCCTGTTCTTCAGCCTCACAGAGATAGATATCCAGTGCCTTAATCTCTTCACTTTCTCTCACTTTACAGGCCCCTTTTGATCTTTTTCTTCTTTATCTGGCTTGAACCTAATGGCTTTTCATTTGAACTATTGTCTCACAAATATCTTTGATTCATTTTACTTCAAAGTGTATCTGCTAAGCACAGCCCAAACCCCCAGATCAATGCTGTAGCCGGTTTTTCCACCCAAATGCTGAAGCTGTGTGGGAAAGGAAATCACCCATTTCTGCTAATAGTAAATTCTATATAGTCTTAGTTTTCATAACCAGTTGGGTACTGTCTTTGTCAGCCTGCTCTCTCATTTCCCTCAAAAATTTTTCTAAATCATTACCATCTTCCTCTAAGTCCTTGATTACCATACTCCCTCATTTTGACAGGCTAGACAGTCCTCTCTCTCATGGAGGAAACTGGAAGCTATTAGTTGTGTTCTCTCTGCACATACATACCACACCCAGACCTGGAAAGCTAGCCCACAGTCATAGCCAGCCTCACCCTACTCCCTTCCCTACTCTCTTCAGTTCTCCTCTGCCATCTATATTCGTGGTTGGCAAACCATAACCCATGAGTCAAATCTGGCTTGCTGCCTGTTTTTGTAAATAAAATTTTATTGAAAATACCATGCCCATTTGTTTACATATTGTCTATGGCTGCTTTTATTTTATAATGACAGAGTTAAGTAGTTTCACATGGCCTGCAAAACCTAAAATATTTATTATCTAGCACTTTACAGAAAGTTTGCTGCCCTCTGATTTATATAGTCAACATCTTCCTCTGCTTGGATCTTTGTATTTAGCCTAAAAATATGGCCATCTCTTTTCCAGTCTAAAAGTGTTTGCTTGGGGTTGGGGGCATGGGGGTGTGTGGACATTGGCTCAAACTCTCTACAGTTATATACCAATTTCTCTCTTCCCTTCCTAAAGGGACAAAGAACTTTCAGGAAGAATGCCACATTCTCTTCCTTAAGGTTGCTTTTTATTTGTTCCCTTGCCCTGTAATCTGACTTTTGCCCATACTACCTTTTTGAAATTAAGCACACAAAATTAATGATGTGACAAGCTCCTACCTGTCAAGCTTAAAGAAAAAATTTAGCTTTAATTAACCCATCTTTAGGTACCCTTCCCTTAAAATTCTGTAATCCAATGTTCTTAACAAAGAGTGCTTATCAGGATCATCTCTACAGGTTTCCACACCTGTGCTGGCCACAAACCAGAATTAATCTTTACTGCATTTTATTGCCTCTCAGATAAGGGATTAATAGTACTATTCCAATTGGAGAAAAAGTAATCAAGTAACTGGAACAAAATACTGTGGTAAATAAGAGAAGAATACCTAGTCTAGGTATCTGTCAATACAATCTCCACCCTCACCATACAGGATGCAAACAAACACTTGCCCTTGCAGAATATGTCCACCCTGACCACTCTTCCTTTTCTAAGTTACCATCATCTGTTAACTAATAAAAAAGCCAAGGGAAGTCTAGGACATCTTGGAGTACAAGATTTTTTTTCCCCCATTATCTCCTGGAATGAGGAATAACAACCATATAAGGAACAAAGAGCCTTCATTTTTCTTAAAAAAAAAATTGACATTCCCATAGATTAATGCCGCAAATGTATTTGGCAGAGATGTGAAATACCCTTCCAGGGATGTAGATAATTAATCAAAATGTTCACTTCTCATAATGATGGTTGGTCCAGGATACGCACATAGAAATTAAATCTCTGTACCAATAACACATGCACACTTATTTAATATGTAATTTCCATTTTCCTCAAGTTGAAATGAGAAAAAGTACAGTGAAAAAACATGTTCTGCTTTCTTTTAAGGTGGGAACGTGGATAACCAGTAGGAAATTGAGATTATTAATCAAAATTTTTACTTCTCATAATTATGGTTGCCACATAATATGCACATAGAAATTTTCTATTAAAGTGGCCATGAAAACAAACAAGGACACACAGATATACAAAATCACTGATGATATCAATCAACAATTTACATCTAGTTAGGAGGAAAATATTCTCTTTAAAGGTTCTATATGGTGAGATTAGATTAACTGTCTCTATCTGACATATGTGTTGATTTTCAGTACAAAATCAGATAGAACACTAGCAGAAAGACACATATTTCAGCTTCTACTCTATGCCTACCAAAGATGCATGGATCTGTGCCTCTAAGTAAACCACGAATCTCACAGAGGAAAATTCTTTCTGATTAGACCAGAGTTATCCCTTTCTCATACCTCTGCCTTCGAGTCCTTCATCCCACAAAATCATAATTTTATTGGGATACTTTAATATGTATATTTATACTCTGATGATCCAAGCAAGTAAACTTAAGACATAAAAATTGAAGGAATACAATTAATAAGGTAGATTTAATAAATAAAAATAAATTTTTTATCCCACAGAAAATATCCCTCCTTTTAACATATTCATGGAACTATACTAAATTTTTATCACTTATTACACCACAAAAATCAGTATACTTTAAAATGTAAAACTCACAAAGACAATATTCCCTGACCACAGTAATTAAAAAGTGGAAATTAAGAATATATACGGAGGGCTTCCCTGGTGGTGCAGTGGTTGAGAGTCAGCCTGCTGATGCAGGGTACACGGGTTCGTGCCCCGGTCCGGGAAGATCCCACATGCCGCGGAGTACGTAGGCCCGTGAGCCATGGCCGCCGAGCCTGCGCGTCCGGAGCCTGTGCTCCGCAACGGGAGAGGCCACAACAGAAAGTCCCACGTACCAAAAAAAAAAAGAATATATAGGGATAAAAAGACACAATCTTAGCCTTTTCGAAATTAAGAAAAAATTTTGAAACATTATTAAAAAACTGTAACTTTGTATGATGACAGAAGGTAACTAGACTTATCATGGTGATTATTTTGTAATGTATAGAAATATCAAATCACTATATTGCATATCAGGAACTACCATTGTATTGTAGGACAATTATACTTCAAAAACAAACAAACAAACTAACAAACTCATAGAAAAAGAGATCAGATATATGGTTACCAGAGGTGGGGAGTGGGGTGTAGAGGGAACTGGATGAAGGCAGTCAAAAGGTACAAACTTCATAAAATGAATAAGTACCAGGGTAGTAATGTACAAAATGATAAATATAATTAACACTGCTGTATGTTATATAGAAACTCATCGAGAGAGTAAATCCTAAGAGCTCTCATCACAAGGAAAACATATTTTTTTCTATTTCTTTAATTTTGCATCTATAATAGATGGTGGATGTTCACCACATTTATTGTGGTAATCATACATGATGGATATAAGTCAAATCAATATACTGCACACTTTAACTTATACAATGTTGTATTCCAATTATATATCAATAAAAATGGAAGAAAAAATACTGTATAATAGGAAATAAAATTATTATCCCGGACCATTTAGAAAATCATAAAAGTGGGAATGTAATATATGACCTTTATGGAATTCTTTTAAACATATTCAGAGGTAAGTTAATAGGCTTAGATGATTTTTTTTTTAATGAAAATAAGTTGTCTTCGTATTAAAATGTTAGAAAAAGTCAGTAGAAATAAAATGAAATGAAAAGAAGGCAACACTAAAAAGAAAATCAGAAATTAATTAATACAAACAGAAAACTGATAAAGAAATACTTGGTTCTTAGAATACACAATAAAATTGATAAAAATATGGCAAATCTAATCAAGACAAAAAGAGAGATATGTTTTGGTACTAAGAAAAAGAATATAACCACAAATACAAAAATGATACTTAAAAAAAGAATTGTGTATGTGTTACTCTCCCTGTAAATATAAAGTAACAACCATAAACACAAAGCAGATATTTTGTCGCAAGATTAAAGACTTATATTTGAATGCAAACTACATTGTGCACTAGTTACATAATCTTAAAGAAATTCCCTAACTGCTGTGAGCCCCATTTGCTTCATCTATAAAATGGGAATTTAAACTCTCTAGAATAAATACAAGTGTTTTGAGAAGTACTGCTTATATCATTGTCATCATTGCTGTCATGACCTCCTCATCCTCGCCATTAATATTCACTGTTTTTGATTAATGCTTGATATGTGCTTAAACAAGTTAAAATTTAAAAGATGATTTTCTATTCTAATCAATACTTTAATCACTATATAACAACCAGGCCCAGAACAGACCACTTACTTTATTATTTATTTATCCACTGAACTTTAAGTTATCAGCAACATTCATTACATCTGAGAATACAAAATTTTACTGACATATCCTCAGGGAGGGAATCTTGTCCAACTGATAAGACCTGTAAGGGTTGATTATACTTAATAATTAATGTGGTGTTTTTAGAGTTACAAAATTGTCATTAAATAAAGACATAGGCATCAAATTTATGAGAAAACCAAGAATAAAACTGACATACAAAAAAAGTCAGGAATATATTTTCTCACTTTTGTTAGTAAACCTGAAGGTCTCATATAAACCTACAAGATTCTGAAAACAAGAAGAGTGCTGTGCTTTTAAGTTCATAAATCTTAGAATGAGATAAATAGAAAAATTGGATCTCTCATATTTATATATGTCCCTAGATTTTTCCTTCAGGTTTTAATGTAGGTTATTACTGTCACAGCTAAATTAAGTGAAAAGTAAATTTCCAACTCCTGACATTCTCCCGTTTTAGACCAAAATAACAATTACTAGTTTAAAACTTATGTAATGGAGTCCAACCGAGCAAAAACAGGTCATTTTGTAGCATAATTGCAAAATGCCAAAAATAAAATATGGTTGACCCTTGAACAAAAGGAGGATTAGGGGTGCTGACCCTCCACGCAGTGCAAAAAGGGGACTAAGGGTGCCCCCTCTCCACACAGCTGAAAATCCATGTATAATTTATAGTCAGTCCTCTGCATATGCAGTTCCTCCATGTCTGGGGCTCCTCATATCCACGTTTGAGTCCACAGATTCAACCAACCACAGATTGGGTAGTGCTATAATATTAAAGATTGAAAAAAATATGCCTGTAAGTGGACCCATGCAGTTCAAACTGGTGTTGTTCAAAGGTCAACTGTAAAGCAAAAAGCCTACAAAACAAAAAACTGGTAACTCTACCTATCTTCTTGGATTAATCTATTTAAAAATTATACACACCTTAAGTTCATTAACACGGTAAATATTTATAGCACACAAAAGAATCCAGAGATTAAAACAGTCTTTTACACTCAAGGAACTCACTGTAGGTGAGTTCAGAGGAAGACTGCAAAGGTAAACAATTACAAAACTATATAATAGAAGTATATCTCTATACCGACTCTGTATCTTATGTTAGAGATACACTGATAATCCTAGTAATTTATTGAGCATCAACACAAGTTGCTAGGCGCTTTCTCTATACTATTTTACAGCCTCTCTAGACCTCTGTGTGTTAAGAACTATCGTGCCCATTTTACAAAGATAGAATTGAAGTTTATAGAGTTTGGGCTGGTAAACTGGTAAAGGTCTGATTAATGTTCTCATTAAATTTAGATATTTGAGGAATTATCAGCTTTTGAAGTGAAAAAAGAATGTACTGGTCTAAGCTTCTAAATCTTGCCATGTCTTAGCTTCTTCATCTGAAAATTGTCAGTAATTAAACTGGCCTCATTAATTTCACTAAGTTTTTAGGAAGATCAAATGTGATAATTTATGAGAAAGTTACTGAAAAGTAGACAAAGGTAAACCATTTATAAAATGAGATACAGGATTACAGAGATGAAGCTCTGCCCAGGCTTTAGAATCTAGGCCAAGCAACCAAAGAACCAGGAGCTAGTACAGGAAGGGAAATGGACCTGAAACAATTTCATTTATGTAAAACAGTTTAAACATTATAGCCTCTGCTAAACAACCTCAAGGTAAATGGATTTGAAACTATGTTTTTCTATTTGATCTGTGCTAGAGTAACAAAACACAGGCCAAGTAGAAAACTATGTAATTTTTTCTCTGAATTCCATCAGCAAAGACAAGGAATTTACATAATGTAGGCCCCCAAAGCAAATTTTCCCTCCATAATACATTCCTGAAGCCCAAAGGAAATGACTAATTGCCTTGACTCCTCATTGCATTTTGTCTATACAGCCACCATCTGCCTTTAAACATGCAGAAAGAATAGTGTCACTTGTAGTAAAATAAAATCATCTAAGAGCTTTATAAGTGCTTTTTTTGTCTCTTCTTATTGTTACGCTCTCCATACGTTGGCTTCAGTTCCCTGAACTTAATCTACTTGGAACTCTGTCCTTCCTGCAAACATTTCATTCTAAGTTTTGTTTTAGGTTTCCTTAACATATTGTCATACATTCAGGTCTCTCAAAATGTCTGCAGAGGGATCTGGAGTTATTGTTTCCATGCAGCAAGAGCATTCTGTCAAAACAAATTATTATACACCAGAAACTAGAGAAATAAGAAAAATTAGACAGTAAAATATTACACTGATTAAAAAATAATCCTTTTTCAATTCCATTAAGTCATTAGTTTGAAAACCACCATAGAACTCATTAGCATGCCACTTTTAATTATCCTGTCCTAGAATTAAGTCCATATTTAGTTGTGAATGAATAACATTGAGAAACTGTTTTTTAAACATCTTTATAGGAGTATAATTGCTTTACAATGGTGTGTAAAGCAATTTATATTGCTCCCTCCCTCCATATCTCTTCCCTCCCTCCCACCCTCCCTATCCCACCCCTCTTGGTGGTCACAAAGCACCAAGCTAATCTTCCTGTGCTATGTGGCTGCTTCCCATTAGCTATCTATTTTACTTTTGGTAGTATATATATGTCCATGCCACTCTCTCACTTCGTCCCAGCTTACCCTTCCCCCTCCCCATGTCCTCAAGTCTATTCTCTACATCTGCGTCTTTATTCCTGTCCTGCCCCTAGGTTCTTCAGAACCATTTTTTTTCTTTTTTTAGATTCCATATATATGTGTTAGCATATGGTATTTGTTTTTCTCTTTCTGACTTACTTCACTCTGTATGACAGACTCTAGGTCCATCCACCTCAATACAAATAACTCAATTTTGTTTCTTTTTATGGCTGAGTAATAGTCCATTGTATATATGTGCCACATCTTCTTTATCCATTCATCTGTCGATGGACACTTAGGTTGCTTCCATGTCCTGGCTATTGTAAATACTGCTGCAATGAACATTGTGGTACATGTTTCTCTTTGAATTATGGTTTTCTCTGGGTATATGCCCAGGAGTGGGACTGCTGGGTCGTATGATAGTTCTATTTTTAGTTTTTTAAGGAAACTCCATACTGTTCTCCGTAGTGGCTGTATCAGTTTACATTCCCTCCAACAGTGCAAGAAGCTTCCTTTTCTTTTCTCCACATCCTCTCCAGCATTTAATGTTTGTAGATTTTTTGATGATGGCCATTCTGACTGGTGTGAGATGATACCTCATTGTAGTTTTGATTTGCATTTCTCTAATGATTAATGATGTTGAGCATCCTTTCATGTGTATGTTCGCAATCTGTATATCTTCTTTGGAGAAATGTCTGTTTAGATCTTCTGCCCATTTTTGGATTGGGCTGTTTGGTTTTTTTTGATATTGAGCTGCATGAGCTGCTTGTATATTTTGGAGATTAATCCCTTGTCAGTTGCTTCGTTTGCAAATATTTTCTCCCATTCTGAGGGTTGCCTTTTCATCTTGTTTATGGTTTCCTTTGCTGTGCAAAAGCTTTTAAGTTTCATTAGGTCCCATTTGTTTATTTTTGTTTTTATTTCCATTTCTCAGGAAGTGCGTCAAAAAGGATCTTGCTGTGATTTATGTCAGAGTGTTCTGCCTATGTTTTCCTCTAAGAGTTTTATAGTGTCTGGCCTTCATTTAGGTCTTTAATCCATTTTGAATGTATTTTTGTATATTTAAAAATAAATGCATTCTGTAATTGTTGACAGATATTTCACTGTGTATAGAAAACACACCCACTATACCATGACAGTGCCAAATCTTTCGTACATTTAAGTATACAGGGAGTACTGGTAAATTCATTGAACACAAAGGACAATAAGCAAATTTCTTCCTAGTTTCTTCTTTTAATTCAGATATACAATACTGTTGACATCTGGCCCCAGGCTAGATGAGTAGAACAGTTATCATAAAGAAGAGTTGTTAGAGTTTAGCTTTCCTCAGTGAAATGTTAGAATCACAAATGCCTAATGGAGTTTCACATATGAATAGAAGCTAATGATTGTAATTGAAGCCAGTCCACTCTGATACAAAATAATAACAATTTAAGGAATTTAGTTCCCCTAAATAAGGAAAACTATAAAACTTAATTGAAGGACACAAAATATGTAGAGATATATCATGTTCTTATATAACGTCACTTTAATACAATTAAAATGTTCATCGTCACCAACATATAAAGTTAATGCAATTCTAGCCAGAATTGCAAAAATAGTGTACAAAATCATTCTAAAATTCATTAGAAGAATAACTGGTAATTGCAGAGGAATTCTGTAAAAGTAGACAAGGAAGAGGGCTTTGCCCATTTCGATACTAAATCTCACTCAAAAGCTACCTTACTTAACTAGTATGGAACAAAAGTATATCCGTGGAACAAAATTTAGAAATAGTTCCAAATCCAGATTGGGATTCAATGTATAATCAATGTGAATTCCACCTTAGAAGGGAAAAGATGATTTATTCAATAAAGGTTTTAGACACAAATGGCTATCTATTTGCTATAGACAAAATTAGATCCCCACTTCACACTTTACTCAAAAATATATTTCAGGTGAGTTAGTGGTCTAAATGTAAATAATAAGACAATAAAATTTTGGAATAAATACCTGAAGATATTTTTATAACATTGATGGCACAGAAGACTTTCTTAAACATAATTAGAATCCAGAAGCCAAAAGGAAAAATAAAATTGACATATTTGAGTGCATAAAAGTTAAATTTTTCTGAGTTTAAAAGAAAAGGCAACAAAAAAAGTCAAACTACAAATAAACTGAAAGAAGCTACTTAGCAAACTTACAGTAACCAAAAGAATCTAAAATAGGAAGAGTCCTGCAATTACTAAGAACAGGATAAATTAGAAAAGAACACTTTAGAAAAACAGACAAAGGATATGAACAGAAATTCGGTAGTAAAGAAATTGCAAATCCCAACCCCAATTATAAAACAAGAAACGTAAATTAAAATACTCTGATACTATTTTTCACACTTAAAAAGTTTGAAAACATTATCAATACCTAGTATTCTGAGAAATGTGTAGAAATGAAAACCTTCATAAAGCTCTGACGGGAATACAAATTGTTAAAGTCTTATTGAAGGACGATCTGATAGCATCTTTTTAATATTTAAAACAAGCACACTGACCTTGCAGTTGCACTCCTAGGAATCTGCTTCATGAAATATTTGACTGTAAGCACAGAGCTGTGATTCTAAGAATGTTCAATGTATGTTGTTCCTAATAGCAAAGCATTATAAATAATATAAATGTTCATTAATAGAGAAATGGCTGAATAAATTGCAGTTTGTCCATATAAAATAATGGGTAGCTACAACTAAAAGAAAGCAGTAGAACTAATGACTTAAAAAGAAGCCTATGACATAAAAAATATATGAACAAAAAGTTACAGAATAGCAAATCTAGTGTGATCATATGTTAATTTAATTTTTTTTTGCCAAGAGTATCTTCAGTAAAAGAACTAGGAGATAAAACTGTATAGAATTTGAATACACATGTGATATACACATATATTAAAAATAATTTTGTTAATAGATTAATACTAGTAACATCAGAGTATTGAGTTATTTGCCATATTTTTCTTTATTCTTTATCCAGAATCAGAAGATTACAATGTAATATAAAGGTATTAATATTTACTCCTATAATAGGGGCAGCAAATACATTAGCATTTGCTAAAAGGTTTTAAAATTATCAGAATTGTGGAGGGGCAGCGTATGAAAGTACAAAGCAATTAGTTGTACAAGTTCCAGTTTATTAGAGAAATAAACATTTCCTAGGAAAAGAAGCTTGGGATCACTGGAATTCACCAAGTCACCACTAATTTTTTAACAAGTCCAAGACAATTGGGGGGTAACTCTATACTGAGGAAACACCTGCTATGAAAGGCCATGGCTAAGGCCAGAACCCTTATAATGTCTGTCAGAGTTACAGACAAACTGAAGATGTATGAATCAGTGCCCATTCAATATTGCAGGTAAACAAGGCAGGGCTTACCATGTGTCCACATTTCTTCATTGGCGGTCACAAGATAGAAACATAAAAAGGAATGCTCTAACCACCCAACAGAATTTTAATCTGTATGGCAATATGAAAGTAGTCTGTTAAAATTGTTAAGAGACCTAAACAGAATATTGAGCAGAGTTCCCTGTACTATATAGTAGGTTGGTTATCTATTTTGAATACTTGTTGGTTATCTATTTTAAATAAAGTAGTGTGTATATGTCAATCCCAAACTCCCAATTTATCCCTGCCCTCTACCTTTCCCCTTTGGTAACCATAAGTTTGTTTTTGAAGTCTGTGAGTCTGTTTTGTAAATAAGTTCATTTGTATCATTTTTATTAAGATTCTGCATGTAAGCAATAGTATATATGTCTTTCTCTGTCTGACTTACTTCACTTAGTATGATAATCTCCAGGTCCATCCACGTTGCTGCAAATGGCATTATTTCATTATTTTTAATGGCTGAGTAATATTTCATTGTATATACGTGCCACATCTTCTTTATCCATTCATCTGTCGATGGACATTTAGGCTGATTTCATGTCTTGGCTATTGTAAACAGCACTGCAATGAACATTGGGGTGCATGTATCCTTTCAACCATGGTTTTATCTGGATATATGCCCAGGAATGGGATTGCTGGGTCATACGGTAGCTCTATTTTTAGTATTTTAAGGAACCTCCATATTATTCTCCATAGTGGCTGTTCCAATTTACATTCCCACCAACAGTGTAGGAGGGTTCCCTTTTCTCCACACCCTCTCCAGCATTTATTGTTTGTAGGCTTTTTGATGATGGCCACTGTGACTGGTGTGAGGTGATATCTATTGTAGTTTTGATTTGCATTTCTCTAATAATTAGTGATGTTGAGCATCTTTTCATGTGCCTCTTGGCTATCTGTACATCTTCTTTGGAAAAATGTCTACTTAGGTCTTCTGTCCATTTTCTGATCGGGTTGTTTTTTTTGACATTGAGCCGTATGGGGTGTTTGTATATTTTGGAGATTAATCCCTTGTTGGTTGCATTATTTGCAAATACTTTCTCCCATTCTCTGGGTTGTCTTTTTGCTTTGTTTATGGTTTCCTTTGCTGTACAAAAGCTTTTGAGTAACACATGATTGTTTTTCAACTATACGGCAATATAAAATAAAAGTTAAAAAAAAAATAACTTGCATTCAATATTGTGGTATTACTACTAAGGGCGAGTGAACATTTAAAAAAAGAGAGACAAACAAAATATAATTGTCTAAATATGAGATTCAGAGACAGAGCTAGAAAATATCAGAAAGGACAGTCAACTTACAATATTTATTAGGCTCCTTCAGTGTGTGAGGCACTGGGCTGTGTATTTATTTTCTCATTTGATCCTCTTTAAAGATGCACTTATTGGTGGCTCAGAGAGGTTAAAGGGTTCTTAGTTTGTTTGCATACTCGTTTGCTTTTTTGCATAGGTTCATTAAGTTGGTAACTGGAGGATATTGTATTTCTTTGTTTTGATTTTAAATTACTACAGATTATTGACTTTTACCCAGTTAACTCAGTAGTTTCATAGTGTATTACTTTGCTTTTCTTGGTATTTCTAGTTTTCTATGGTGTCACCAACTAATAATGCTAAGTTTCCTACTATTTTATTTAAAAGTTATACTGCTTATGCCATTATTATGTCCTACTGCATTCGTTGGAATCATCTAAGTAATACTAGTAGTAGGGGTAGTGGTCAACTTATTTTTTTCTGATTTTATTGTTAATTCTCTGAAAGTTTTATAGCTAATTCTATTGTTTGCTATTGTGAAAAAGTCTCTATCACAGTGAAAAATCTCCTTTAATCCTATTTTGTATCACATTTAAAAAAACCATAAATGGCTCTTTTTAAATTTTTTTTAATGTAATTGAATGTGTAGTTATTTCCCCTTTCTTATTCCTAATATTATATATTTTTATTTTCTTAGTAAGATTTGCTAGCATTTTTATATTGGATGCATTTTTCCAAGAAATTTATCAATTTTACTATTATTTATATTTTATGATGTATTATTGGTTGTTTATTTTATTTTCTCTTATATTAATTTTACCTTATATTGATATTTATTAATTTTTCTCATATTTCATTTTTACTTACTGTTATTCCTTTTCCTTTTTAGTTTGTTGGACTTCCTTTTATTTTCAATTTTTATTTTTTAACAATAAAAGTGTTTACGTCTATAATTTTTTCTGAATGCAGCTTTAGCTCTATGCATAACTTCCTATGTAAAGCGTTACCCTTCTTGATTTCTGGGTAATCTATAATTTCAGATTTGTATCTTTTTCTCTTTTACATAAAATGGTTATTTTAAAAAGTGTCATTTCATTTCCAAATGGTTGAACCTTTTTGTTTATATATTTCCTCATTTGGGGCTTTTCATTGTTTTGTTTTGTTCGTTTTGCTTTTTTCCCTTTGGCCTTGAAATCAAATTGATCAGATACTAATATTGCCTCACCTGCTTTCATTTAGTTTGCTATTACCTGATATGTTATTCACCTACACTCTTGTTAGGGAGAGAATACTCTGTCATTTTGTTTTAGGTGTGTTTATTTGTAAACAGCACAAATAGGTGAATTTTATTTTTTAGACCAATCTTAGAGCCTATCCTTCCATAGCATACTCAAGCCACTCATATTAATTTTGATAACATATATGATGGCTTTATTTTTCTCATATTTACTCCTTTTATATTTGTTCTTTATCCTTTCCTTTTTGTTTCCTTGCTTTTGTCAGATTCTTCTTCTCAACTATTCCTTCCATTCTCCATAATAGTCCAGGAACTGTACCATACCTCTCACTCACCTATAGGTGATCTTTCCTCTTTTAATAGTCATACTAAATTTGTGAGCACTTTGGGTAGTATAGTCATTTTCACAATGTTGATTCTTTCAATCCAAGAACACAGTATATTTTTCCATCTGTTTGTATCATCTTTAATTTCTTTCATCAGTGTCTTATAGTTTTCTGCATACAGGGCTTTTGTCTCCCTAGGTAGGTTTATTCCTAGGTATTTTATTCTTTTTGTTGCAATGGTAAATGGGAGTGTATCCTTAATTTCTCTTCCAGATTTTTCATCATTAGTGTATAGGAATGCAAGAGATTTCTGTGCATTAATTTTGTATCCTGCTACTTTACCAAATTCATTGATTAGCTCTAGTAGTTTTCTGGTCTTCTATGTATAGTAGGATCTTCTAGGTATAGTATCATGTCATGAGCAAACAGTGACAGTTTTACTTCTTTTCCAATTTGGACTCCTTTTATTTCTTTTTCTTCTCTGATTGCCATGGCTAGGACTTCCAAAACTATGTTGAATAATAGTGGTGAGAGTGGACATCCTTGTCTTGTTCCTGATCTTAGAGGAAGTGCTTTCTGTTTTTCACCACTGAGAATGATGTTTGCTGTGGGTTTGTCAAATATGGCCTTTATTATGTTGAGGTAGTTTTCCTCTTTGCCTACTTTCTGGAGAGTTTTTATCATAAATGGGTGTTGAATTTTGTCAAAAGCTTTTTCTGCATCTTTTGAGATGATCATATGGTTTTTATCTTTCAGTTTGTTAATATGTTGTATCACATTGATTTATTTGTGTATACTGAAGAATCCTTGCATTCCTGGGATAAACCCCACTTGATCATGGTGTATGATCCTTTTAATGTGCTGTTGGATTCTGTTTGCTAGTGTTTTATTGAGGATCTTTGCATCTATGTTCATCAGTGATATTGGTCTGTAATTTTCTTTTTTTGTGACATCTTTGGTTTTGGTATCAGGGTGATGGTGGTCTCATAGAATGAGTTTGGGAGTAAATATTTGCAAATGAAGCAACTGACAAAGGACTAACCTCTGAAATATACAAGAGCTCATGCAGCTCAATATGAAAAAATTCAAAGAACCCAATCCAAAAATGGGCAGAAGACCTAAACAGACATTTCCCCAAAATAGACATACAGATTCTCAACAAACACATGAAAAGATGCTCAACATCACTAATCATTAGAGAAATGCAAATCAAAACCACAACGAGTTATCACCTCGCACCTGTCAGAATGGTCATCATCAAAAAATCTACAAACAATAAACGCTGGAGAGGGTGTGATGAAAAGGGAACCCTCTTGCACTGTTGGTGGGAATGTAAATTAATACAGCCACTGTATTAAGGAACCACATGGAGGTTCCTTAAAAAACTAAAAATAAAACTACCATATAAAAAAAAAAAAAAAAAACTACCATATGACCCACCAATGCCACTATTGGACATATACGCTGAGAAGACCATAATTCAAAAAGATATGTGTACCACAATGTTCATTAGAGCACTATTTACAATAGCCAGGACATGGAAGCAGCCTAAATGTCCATTGATAGATGAATGGATAAAGAAGATGTGGCACATGTATACAATGGAATATTACTCTGCCATACAAAGGAACAAAATTGAGTTATTTGTAATGAGGTGGATGGACCCAGAGTCTGTCATACAGAGTGAAGTAAGTCAGAAAGAGAAAAATAAATACCAGATGCTAAAGCACATATATGGAATCTAAAAAAAAAATGGTACTGAAGAACCTAGTGCCAGGGCAGGAATAAAGATGCAGACGTAGAGAACAGACTTGAGGACACGGGCGGGGGAAGGGGAAGCTGGGACGAAGTGAGAGAGTAGCATTGACATATATACACTACCAAATGTAAAATGGCTGGCTAGTGGGAAGCTGCTGCATAGCACAGGGAGATCAGCTCGATGCTTTTTGACGACCTAGAGGGGTAGGAATGGGAGGGAGGGAGGGAGGCTCAAGAGGGAGGGGATATGGGGATATATGTATACATATAGCTGATTCACTTTGTTGTACAGCAGAAACTAATACAACATTTTAAAGCAATTACACTCCAATAAAGATATATAAAGAAAAACCTGTAGTCACACACAAAAAAATAATAACCAGACTTCTCCACCAACTGATTACTAGTCCTTCATTCCCTTCACTACTCAACTCTTATTTCACTAAAATAATTTTGAATTGGAGTCTCTGTCTATATTTTAACTTCTGAGAAATACTTGAAGCAAAACTTCTTGAAGCTATACATATTTCTGAAAATAAAATGTGATTTCAGCAATTCTTATCGTTTTAGGAAATGCTATCAAGTTTATCAATGTTGAAATAAAGCCTAACTTTCTCACCAGTGTTTATTCATTTTTATTCCAACAGTAATAATCCAAGTGACTGCATGAAAGAATCTTCCAGACAATATCTTTCCAAACCTTTCAGCCCATCACTCATTTTCACCCAAACATTTTCTGTTTGTTTGCCTGCCATGTTTTATGCAGTTTATTGAGTATTTCCCTCAACTATGTAGAGAAGCATTATACATAATTTTCACAAAGCCAACATTGCATCTTCCAAATTATGAGTTCTAAAAAAAGAAAATCATTTGAAATATCTTGTTTGAAAGATGAATATTTGGCAAATAAGAATGTAATCTTAAAGCAATCCTCAATGATTGTCTGCTTGATGCTCAGATTATGTATTATTTCTCTGGAATATTACAATCTTTCTATTTTTTCTTCTTTATCATTAAATAAGTGAATGTTTATTCAAAACTTCAACCATATTTTAAAGAGGCATGAAATAATAATACTCATTTCATCAGAGTCACTAGTTATCCATTTAAATGATTAAAAAGAAATTATAATTTCTTTTTAATGGTGGAGAATTTCTTTCTCCACCATTTCTAATTTTAACCACCTCCATGGATGTGTGCTTAAAATGACTTTAGAGAAAAATAAGGATGAAAGAAAAACTGGATGAAGACTACACAGCGAAACAGTCAGAAGGAGGCAGCCTCTGCTTATTTTAGTTCAGAGATTTATGGGTGGTAGAGGGGCCTTAACAGCCTACTCAGGTGCAAATTCTTCACAAGGCTATTTCTAATGCCTTAAGAGCATCTGGCATCACATGCCCCCCCCCCAAATATGCCAATAACTGAGAAAAGAAAGCTTTCTAAATTTCACACATTGCATGCCAAATGGAAAGCAAATCATACCCAATCTTGCAAAATGCAAAAACAACAAAAAGAATTAAATACTATTTATGTGTGTTTTGGTATACAAATTCCCCAAAAGGTAAACAGTAACTGGCTTGCAAATAAAATTATAAAATAAACAAACAATTGAGGTTATCTATTTTATTACTGTAAAGAAATCTAGGTCCTTTAAATTTTAATATTTTTAAATGAGGGAGGCAATTTTCTCATTCAAAGATTTCATTTGAAGACTCTGCTCAAACTACAGAGAATATCCCTTGAAAATCATCCATAGTCAGAGACTTCACCCAGCAAATACAGGCTGGCATGTGCTCCTTATTACATTTCAAACAATATATCCTAGAAAAAACTTCATACCAGCATCTGGGGAGGGTTAAAGTGTAGAAAATAATTTTGTAAAACAGAGAACTTCACCTCTTTGCCAACTGACTGCATTATTGCTTGTTTTTTGTGGTTACTGTTCTCAAATCCAGTGGCAACTGAGACTTAGCCTTTAAGGGACTCATAGTAGATAGAGTAAAAAAGTCCTCCAGTGAGCTCCACGTAGACACATAACTGTTTGACCTTGGAAAAGTCATTTAATCGCTCTGAGTTTCAGTTCTTAAATGTCTAATATAGAAATAAAGAGAGGAAAACCATTTGAAATATTTTATTTGAAGGATGAATACATGGCAAATACGAATGCAAGTGTAGAGCAATGCTCAATGCATATCTGATGCTTAGATGTATTATTTCACTGTAATATAAGAATCTTTCCATTTTTTTCTTTATCAATAGATAAGTGAAAGGATTTTTTCTCAAAAAATCAAACATATCTTACAGTGGTAAGAAACTCTAATTCTCATTTTATCAGAGGTTTTACTCTTCACAGAGTTTAGTTTAATTGATGTGAAGGACTTTGGGGGTTCATTGTTCTATCTCTAGGCACAGGAGAAAGCCATGGGATCCAGCTAATACTGTCCTGAAGAGTATTAGATGTCCTTAGTTTTAGTGACAGAGCTGAAGATGATCATCAGAAGCAAAATACTCTAGAGTTTCCAGGTCCTAAGGTAAACAGTTTGGAGCATGATTACCAAATAATCAGATGGTAAACTGGTAAATAAGAAAGGTAAACCAAGATGGAATATCCAGAGTATTTTAAATAAGGAAGCCAAGGCAGAAAGAGACATTTTGAAAGCAGAAAGAAGGTGAGGCCTGACAGAACTTCTAAGGAGCTCATTCTTAAGAACTGAGAGTGGAAAACCTCAGAGTCTGGTCTTGAGCATGGAGGGGAGCAATGTCTGGGGAGAAAAAGTTGCAACAGGAATACATTCTTGCCTTTTCTGAGCTTCCTCATGATCTACACTTTGTGTTTCCCCTTTCCTGAGGCTCTACCTTCACAGTTACTTTGTGGTAAAGTTTCTGCCTTTAGAGGTCATCAGTGTACTTCTACTTCCCAACTAAAGCAGAAATACCCCTTGCAGTATCCTTGATAAGAACTCCCCATCTCCGATTATCGATATATTTCCCTGTGCTATCCATGAGTTTCTCAGTATCATTGAAATTCTACAGACATTAGAACATCTGTATTTGAATTAAAGTAAAATTCTGGGCCCCAAGCCAAAAATCTCAATTTCAATGAGCCAGCCATTAGATAAATAAAAAACAGAAGTCTCTCTATTGATATTTCTTTTTTGTCCCTCACAAAATACAGAGGCTGCTTCATAATAGTGGCATCTCTGCTTCTTTCTATAATTCTAGTCCTGTGGCTTTGTCTGATGGTTTAGCCAATGGCAGGCAGTCAGATAATCTTTTGACCTACTTGTCTAGAATCCTTGGCTAACCTCAGTGATGGATGGATGTTCTTTCTATCTGGTTGGAATTTACAAATACGTTCAGATTAGAACAGCAAGTAGAAGGTGTAGATGGGAAGCCGAACACTAACCCTTTGAAATAGCACTATTCCTTCACAGACAACACCAACCAACCAGCTCACCCAAACATTATCTTTAGTAGTTTGTGTAAATTGTCCCTAAAATTTGACCAGGACCTGAAAACTCCAAAATGGTCATCATCATAAAACCACTTTAGTTGGGCTTGATGAGGCAGCTGTCAACTCAATGGCTTTGATTAAGCTAACAATAGGTTTGTCTTGAATTTTGCAAGGCTCCCCACCTCCCATGAATAATTGGCTCCCAAATGTGTGTAGGTTTGACTATATTAAAGCAAATTTGTCACTCCAGCTTTTAAAAAAAATTTTTGAGAATAAAGAAGGTTTTGAAATTCTCCACATCCTTGACAACTCTTGTTATTTTTGATAATAGCCATTCTAAAAGATGTGAGATGATAGCTCATTGTGGTTTTTATTTGCATTTCTCTGATGATTTGTTTCACTGAGCATCTTTTCATATGCCTGCTGGCCATCTGTATGTCTTCTTTGGAAAACTGTCTATTTAGATACTCTGACCATTTTTTTTTTTTTTTTTTTTGTGGTACGCGGGCCTCTCACTGTTGTGGCCTCCCCTGTTGTGGAGCATAGGCTCCGGATGCACAGGCTCAGCGGCCGTGGCTCAGTGGCCATGGCTCACGGGCCCAGCCGCTCCGCGGCATGTGGGATCTTCCCGGACCGGGACACGAACCCATGTCCCCTGCATTGGCAGGCGGACTCTCAACCACTGCGCCACCAGGGAAGCCCAATACTCTGACCATTTTTTAATCAAATGTTTGTGTTTTGTTTTGTTTTGCTATTGAGTTATATGATATTTTGGATATTAACTCCTTATCAGATATATAATTTGTACATATTTTCCTTTTCATTTTACTGATAATTTTCTTTGCTGTGCAGAATAGTTTGATGTAGTCTCACTTACTTATTTTTGATTTTGTTGCCTTTGCTTTTGGAATAAAAAAATCACCTCTAAGACCAATGTCAAGGAGCTTTTTTTTTTTTTTTTTTTCCTTTTTGCGGTACGCGGGCCTCTCACTGGTGTGGCCTCTCCCGTTGCGGAGCACAGGCTCCGGACGCGCAGACTCAGCGGCCATGGCTCACGGGCCCAGCCGCTCCGCAGCATGTGGGATCTTTGCAGACCGGGGCACGAACCCGTGTCCCCTGAATCGGCAGGCTGACTCTCAACCACTGCGCCACCAGGGAAGCCCTCAAGGAGCTTTTTGACTGCATTTTCTTCTAGGAATTTTATGGTTTCAGGTCCTACATTCAAGTCTTTAATCCATTTTGAGTTAATTTTTTGTATGGTTGAAGATAGTAGTCTAGTTTAATTCTTTTGCATGTGGCTGTCCAGTTTTCCCAACACCATTTATTGAAGAGATTCTCCTTTCCCCATTGTATAT
Source organism: Pseudorca crassidens (assembly GCF_039906515.1). NCBI lineage: Eukaryota > Metazoa > Chordata > Mammalia > Artiodactyla > Delphinidae > Pseudorca > Pseudorca crassidens. The sequence goes on from NC_090304.1 coordinate 62,934,765, forward strand.
TCTTGCCTCCTTTGTAGTAAATTAATTGACCATACATGTGTTGGCTTATTTCTGGGCTATCTGTTCTGTTCCATTGATCTGTGTATCCATTTTCATGACAATACTATATTGTTTTGATAATTCGAGCTTAGTAATATAGTTTGAAATCAGGGAGCATGATGCCTCTAGCTTTGCTCTTCTTTCTCAAGATTCTTTGGCTATTTGGAGTATTTTGTGGTTCCAAACAAATTTTAGGATTGTTTCTCTATTTCTGTTTAAAATGCCATAGGAATTTTAATGGGGATTGCATGGAATCTGTAGATTGCTTTGGGTAGTATGGGCATTTTAAGAACATTAATTCTTCCAATCTATAATCACAAAATATATTTTCATTTTTTGTGTCTTCTTTGGTCTCTTTCAACAGTGTCTTAAAATTGTCATCATACAAGGCTTTCACCTCCTTGGTTAAACTGAATCCCATGTATTTTATTATTTTTGATGCAATTGAAAATGGGATTGTTTCCTTAATATCTCTTTCTGATACTTAATTGTTAGTATATAAAAACACAACATATTTTGTATATTGATTTTGTATCCTGAAATTTTACTGAATTTGTTGATTAGTTCTAATAGTTTTTGGTTAAGTCTTTAGGGTTTTCTGTATATAGTATTGTCATCCACCAACAGTGACAGTTTTACTTTTTTTTTTTTTCCAATTTAGATGCCTTTTGTTTCTTTTTCTTGCCTAACTGCTCTGGCTCAGACTTTCAATACAATATTGGATTAAAGTGGTGAGAGTGGGCATCTTTGTCTTATTCCTGTTGAGTACGATATTAACTGTTAGTCTGTCATATATGGCTTTTATTATGTCACGGTTCCATCTACATTTGATTTGTTGAGTTTTCATTTGCATCTATTGAGATGATCATTTGATTTTTAGCCTTCATTTTGTTAATGTGCTGTAACACACTGATTGACTGGTAGATGTTGAACCATACTTGCACCCCTAGAATAAATCCCACTTGATCATGGTATATGATCCTTTAAATGTATTGTTGAATTTGGTTTCCTAATATTTTGTTCATCGGGGATATTGGCCTGTAATTGTATCTTTTTGTGGTGTCCTTGTCTGGTTTTGGTATCAGGGTAATGTTGACCTCATAAAATAAATTTGGAAGCATCCCCTCCTCTTCAATTTTTGGGAAGAGTTTGAGAAGGATAAATATTGATTCTCTTTGAAGGTTTGGTCAAATTCACCAGTGAAGCCATCTAGTTCTGGACTTTTGTTTGTTGGTAAGTTTCTGATTACTGACTCAATCTCCTTACTAACAATTGGTCTATTGAGATTTTTACTTCTTCATGATTCAGTCTTGGTAGATTTCTTAGTATGTACCTAGGAATTTACACATTTCTTCTAGGTCGTCCAATTTGTTGGCATATAATTATTCATAGTGATCTCTTATAATCCTTTGTAATGGCATCAGATCTTTTCTGTGGTATCAGTTGTGAGAAGCATTTAAAACAGTGTCTAGCTCAGTGGACTATCAGATATAAGCTATTAATAATAATTACAAATAACATATTATTTCATTGAGAGAAATAAATGTAGAAATAAAATATTTCTATAAAGTTCTAATATATAGCAATAGTAGGAAAAACAAATGCCTATATAACCAGTAACAAATGCAGAAACAAAGTACAGTTACACAGTTTTCATTACATAAAACTAGTTTGATAAATATCCTCATGAATTTATTATTCATTCATTCATTTATTCAAAGAGTATATTGTACCTACTCTGTGTACAGCACAATATCTCTCTTCTCTAGATAAAAATTTGTTGATATAGCATTCTTTGGTTTCTTATATGGCTTATCTAAAATAGAAGTTCTACTTTGGCCTTATTGTTCTGATTGTCTACAACAGGGATCAGCAATCTATTAAAAAGATGTAACACGATACTTCATTTTCTGTGGAGGAGGACCACTGATTAGCTATAAGCTACCAACATGTGATAGGATAGGAGAGAAGGATTACAATAATGTAAGCTTCACAAGGGCTCTTTTACGTTTCTTCATGAAAGTACCCCCAGGATTCAACTAGTGCCTGGCATGTGATGAACACTTAGTTTCTTTTTTTTTAACCATTTTTTAAATTGAAGTAGAGTTAATTTACAATGTTCTGTTAGTTTCAGGTGTACAGCAAAGTTATTCAGTTATACATATATATATATATATACTTATATTCTTTTTCAGATTCTTTTCCATTATAGGTTATTACAAGATATTAAATATAGTTCCCTGTGCTATACAGTAGGTACTTGTTGTTAATACCAAACTCCTAATTTATCTCCCCTGCCATCCCCTCTGGTAACCACAACTTTGTTTTCTATGTCTGTAAATCTATTTCTGTTTTGTAAATAAGTTCATTTGTATCATTATTTTTAGATTCCACATATAAGAGATATCATATGATATTTGTCTTTTTCTGTCTGACGTACTTCACTTAATATGATAATCTCTAAGTCCATCCAATGTTATTATAAATGGCATTATTTCTTTCTTTTATTATGGCTGAGTAATATTCCATTGTGTATATATATCCATTCATCTGTTGATGAACATTTAGATTGTTGCCATGTCTTGGCTATTGTGAATAGTGCTGCTATGAACATTGGGGTGCATGTATCTCTTAGAATTAGAGTTCTGTCCAGATATATGCCCAGGAGTGGGACTGCAGGAGCATATGGTAACTCTATTTTTAGTTTTTTAAGGAACCTCCATACTGTTCTCCATAGTAGCTGCACCAACTTACTTTTCAACCAGCAGTGTAGGAGGGTTCCTTTTTCTCCACACTCTCTCCAGCATTTATTGTTTGTAGACTTTTTAATGATGGCCATTCTGACAGGCATGAGGTGATACCTCATTGTAGTTTTTTTTTTTTTTAAATAAATTTATTTATTTTGGGCTGTGTTGGATCTTCATTGCTGTGCACAAGCTTTCTTTAGTTGTGGTGAGTGGGGGCTACTCTTCGTTGTGGTGCGTGGGCTTCTTATTGTCGTGGCTTCTCTTGTTGCGGAGCACAGGCTCTAGGCACACAGGCTTCAGTAGTATGGCACGTGGGCTCAGTAGTTGAGGCTTGCGGGTTCTAGAGCTCAGGCTCAGCTGTTGTAGTGCACAGGCTTAGTTGCTCCGCGGCATGTGGGATCCTCCCAGGCCAGGGCTCGAACCCATGTCCCTTGCATTGGCAGGCAGATCCTTAACCACTGCGACACCAGGGAAGGCCCTCATTGTAGTTTTGATTTGCATTTCACTAATAACTAGTAATATTAAACATCTTTTCATGTGCCTCTTAGCCATCTGTATGTCTTCTTTGGAGAAATGTTTATTGAGATCTTCTGTCCATTTTTTGATTGTGTTGTTTCTTTTTTTTTTTTTGATATTAAGCTGTATGAGCTGTTTGTATATTTTGGAAATTAATCCCTTATTGGTAGCATCATTTGCAAATATTTTCTCCCAGTCCACAGTTTGTCTTTTCATTTTGTTTTTGGTTATCTTTGTTGTGCAAAATATTTAAGTTTAATTAGGTCCCTCCCATTTGTTTATTTTTGTTTTTATTTCCATTACTGTAGGAGATGAATCCAAAAGAATATTGCTATGATTTATGTCAGTGAGTGTTCTACCTATGTTCTCTTCTAGGAGTTTTCCAGTCTCACATTTAGATCTTTAACCCATTTTGAGCTTATTTTTCTATATTGTGTTAGAGAATGTTTTAAGTTCATCCTTTTACATGTAGCTTTTCCCAGCACCACTTATTGAAGGGACTGTCTTTTCTCCATTGTATATTCTTGCCTCCTTTGTCATAGATTAAATGACCATAAGTGCATGGGCTTATTCCTCGGCTTTCTATCCTGTTTCATTGATATATATGTCTGTTTTTGTGACAGTATCATACTGTTTTGATTACTGTAGCTTTGTAGTATAGTCTGAAGTCAGGGAATGTGATTCTTCCAGCTCTGTTCTTCTTTCTCAAGATTGTTTTGACTATTTGGGGTCTTCTGTGTTTCCATGCAAATTTTAAAACTTTCTGTTCCAGTTCTGTGAAAAATGTCATCGGTGATTTGATAGGGATTGCACTGAATCTGTAGATTGCCTTGGGTAGTATGGTCATTTAAACAATATGAATTCTTCCAATCCAAGAACATGGTCTACCTTTCCATCTGTTTTTGTCATCTTCAATTTCTTTCATCAGTGTCTTATAGTTTTCAGAGTACAGGTCTTTTGCCTCCTTAGGTAGGTTTATTCCTAGGTATTTTATTATTTTTGATGCACTGGTAAGTGGTATTTTTTCCCCTAATTTCTCTTTCTGATATTTCATTTTTAAGACTTAGTTTCTTAATAAATGAAAGGCTGAAGGCAGAGTGGTGCATGCCTGCTGGCTCCTCTGAAAGTTGTTAGCAGCCCTTTACAGCTAGAATAAAAGATCTGTGTTACTATCAACCATCCTATCTGAGCAACAGTTTTAGCATGCGTCTACATGCCACCAGCTCCCGGTCTTTGCTGCCCTGACTTCACTGGTAAACAATTATGCAACCTAAAATATCACTTTGCTGGGTCTCTAGAATCCTGTTATAGTAGAAAATGAACAGGCTTTGTAGTTAGACAAACCTGGATTTGAGTACTGGCTCCATCACTCATTTGACCACCAGCAAAAGTTTTAACCTCTCTGAGAGTCAGTTTCCTCCTCTGTAAATTGGAGATTAACATGCTTAACTCAAACAGTTACAGGTATTAAATACGGGTCTGATGCCTGACTTAAATTTGATGCCTGACCTCATTAGGTGCTTTGCCATTGCTTCAGAAAAAGATTCATCTATACAGATATGATCTCAGGAGAATGTGATGACAGCACAGAATTGTGAGCATTAGGTCTTCTTACTACAAATATTGTTTGAATAATGTATCCAGGAAAAACTAATCTGGGTGGTATCTTAAAATGTAAACCCACCTACCAGAATTAAAATTAAAGTGTGTTATTTTTTGGCACTTATTTAAAGAAGTTCATTCATTCCTGACAAAAGCAGTTTGGAAAAATAACTTTAACCCACTTTAAAATATATGAGAATCTTAAAATTAACCTAAATTAACTGGTGAGGGAAAAGAGTTTCTAATATAAGTAAAGACATGTTAACCTTGTTCATTAGTATAGACTGTATATTTCTGTCTGAATACATAATAGATCTGAAAATGTCAAACGATATGGGTCATGTCTGGGTATATGGTGTTTTGGATATAATCTGGTTAGTAAGTCAAACCGGGTTCTCAGTCAACAAACATACATGAAACAAAACCTCTAGGCTCTCATTTAAACCCCTCCAAAGAGGAGCCTCGGTTTCCTTACTAGTCAGTGAAAAATCATGCCAAGGCTCGTAAATGTTTTCTGTGTAAAGTCTGCATGTTAATGACAAAGAAGCAAATTCAAGGACAAGAATGCTCATGGGATATGATGATTTCAGACCTCATGATTCATTTCACACTTGCAATAGCCTGGGAAACCGGGATAACTATCAGCCACATCTTAGAGAAGAGTAAAAGATGCCCTTTTCATGCAAAAAGGAAAAGTTATATCTACTGATCATTCAGAGAGCTACAGAAATAATGGATCTTGTCTTTTTGAAGATCCTTGAGATATGTGAAAGCACTTTTATGTAAAATCACCTAATCTCAATTTTTGTTATAGAAGAAATACAACATTTTAATGGAAAGATATTATAATGATTATAAATAGTAGTTGCTCTTTATTTCTGAATTATATACATGCATTTATTCAGATAATTTCATTTAAGCCTCACAACAACCTTGTGAGGGAAGTATTGCTAGGTTCAGTTTACAGATAAGGTAACTGAGGTACTAAGATAATTACGTAGAAGGAAGTATCAGGATTTATATCCACTTGTGTCTTTCTCTGTATCATGCTTCTGATTATATTATGCATTATCTAGAGCCACTATAACCCCCCCAAAATAAAAGCCCCCAAAAATTATTGCTTGGGAATACTGTTGCTTTTAAGTGTTGCTTTAGTTAATTTAAAATACTATTTTAATACCTCAAGAGGAAGATGTCAATGAGGTAAAAATTTAAAGAAAACAACTAGCAAAAGAACTATGTTAAGAGTTTCTATAAAGTGGATGTTATTGTTCTGTAAGTTTCAGGTTGAATGAAGGTTGTGGAACCTACTTGGACAATGTCCAATTAAATTAGACATTTGCCATACAGTTAGCAAACCAAAGTAAGGTCCAGTGTGTCCTTTGGGTTAAAACATCAGCGCTTTCCAATGATACAATTAAAAAAAAAAAAGAAAATAGCATGTGCTTTGCTCAGAGAACCCTGGAACACCTGGGAATTGTGTGGAATTTGACAATTAATACTTGTTACTTCCATAACAAGTATCACTGTGAAAAATAAGGCTAGATATATATTTACATAACTCTTTTCTCCCTTTTGTGTCCCTTTTCACTCTTTTAAAAATCACCTGTAGAGTGATTTTAAATTAAATAACCATTTCACATTCCACTAATAGTCAGATATTGTTTGTCCCAAAACAAAATTGTTGGAATTTTTGTTTACTCGCTTGTTTGCTGTCTGTCTAGTTTGAGTTTATTCACAGCAGGGGGCCTTAGCATGGGGATTTTCTTCCCAGTAATTTGTTCTCTCTATCAGACTTTAGAGGCATTCATTAACCACAGTCAAAAACCCATCTTCGGGCTTCCCTGGAGGCGCAGTGGTTGAGAATCTGCCTGCCAATGCAGGGGACGCGGGTTCAAGCCCTGGTCTGGGAAGATCCCACATGCCACGGAGCAACTGGGCCCATGAGCCACAATTACTGAGCCTGCATGTCTGGAGCCTATGCTCTGCAATAAGAGACGCCGTGATAGTGAGAGGCCCGTGCACCATGATGAAGAGTGGCCCCCGCTTGCCGCAACTAGAGAAAGCCCTCGCACAGAAACGAAGACCCAAAACAGCCATAAATAAATAAATAAAATAATAAAAAAAAATCTTCATCTCTAAACACGTTCCACCCAAATGCCATGATTCCCCCAAATCTGGGAAACTCTGCCATTTCCCAGAATTAACCTGTAATATCTTATATCTAGTTTAGGCAGTTAATCAGTACCAGCCAAATGATGAAATAGTTCTTTACTCATTATATATATATCTAAATATGAAGCACTGTTATTATGAACAAGATCTTGGGCTTTAATTCCTTTTCCACCATTCCTTAATTGTATAAACTTTTACAGGCTACTTGGCATTTCTCAGCCTGTTTTCCTCATCAATATGGATATTAATAGCACCTACCTCATGGAGTTGTTTGAAGATTAAATAACATATTGTACATAATAAAGCCCTAAGCATGAGATCTGCAACACAGTAAGTACTAAATTAGTGTTAACCATAGTGGTGATGATGATGTTTAAAATGGCATAAAAAACAGATGTTACTGAGAAGAATGCTGGAAAATGGAAAAAATACAAGTATGTGGGCTTCTTAATTACGTTATCTCATTTTATCAATATATTGTAAGCTCACTGAGAGTATGTGACACTTCTTATTTGACTTTGTATCTCTAGCATCTACCACAATGCCTGGAAACTGGTAGGCACTCAGCAAACGTTGGTTGAATGAATAAATTCTCATAGGTGTTGTCTAATTTACCTTGGCAGTACTTAGTAGTTCAGAGAACAAGAACTAAGCCTCTGTGAATTCCCTTTGGAAGATGATGAGAACACCCAAAGAAGGGATAAGAAAGGGGAAAATCAGCTGAATCAGGGTTCTATAGCAAAATCTTGCTGTATATCCCCAATCCAATATGTGCTCTATAACTGTTCTTGTTCTGAAATTTCATTCCATTTTCAGTTTCTGAGGAAGTTCCACAGGCCATTTTACTTGGAAAAATCATACATTCTAACCCTATGATAGATTAATCCTCAAAAAACTGGATAGAATTTTCCCTTTGGAATGTACCAAGGATGAAAAGAGTTGTTGAATTCTCCAAAAGATGTCAATGTGAATACACTTTTTAACCACTTCTTGTACATACAGAAGTCAAAGTACAATGAAGCAGTACAAACAATAGTACGTGGCTCAAACATAACACAAATACCTATTTCATTGCCCACCACACCATGTAATATCATGTTATGCTCACAGCAAGACAGAAGTACAAGTCACATCTGACTACCTATGGTTCAAGCCAGCATATCTAATCATGACACAATGATAATTCAGCAATGCAGTGATATTGCTAAAAGACCATTTCAGAGGGTGACCAGGAAATGATGCTTTCTCTAGAGGAAAATCAAACTGTGAGAAGCAACTGACACATACTTCTAGCTATAAAGATTATTCAACACATCCCACAACCATTGCTCTGCATTGTCAACCTTCCAAACCATACTGTGTTATGCACGCTATGAATCTTGTAACTGATAACTGTTTAGAAGCAAATTTACAGCCCGTCTCTCAGATAGTATGAGAGTACTAGTGCCAGCAGTGCTGACCAGCACTCACCAGCCTGAGAGGCTAGTCTGCTCACCCACCAGGGCGGGTCGGGGCTGGGAGCTGAGGCTCTGGCTTTGGAGGTCAGATCCCAGGGAGAGGACTGGGGTTGGCTGCGTGAACACAGCCTGAAGGGGGCTAGTGCGCCAAAGCTGGCCAGGAGGAAGTCTGGGAAAAAGTCTGAACCTGCCTAAGAGGCAAGAGACCACTGTTTCTGGGTGCGCAAGGAGAGGGGATTCAGAGCAATGCCTAAACGAGCTCCAGAGATAGCAGTGAGCCACGGCTATCAGCGCGGACACCAGAGACAGGCATGAGATGCTAAGGCTGCTCCTGCAGCCACCAAGAAGCCTGTGTGCAAGCACAGGTCACTATCCACACCTCTCCTTCCCGGAGCTGTGCAGCCTGCCACAGCCAGTGGACAATTTCCACTGCCAGGAAGTTGTCTCTGCCAGGATCCTGTGATCCAGGGACAACTTCCCGGGGAGAACACATGGCATGCCTCGCCTCAGGCTGTTACAACATCAGGCTGGCCCCTGCCTCCGCAGACTCACCCTGAATTCTGTACCCCTCCCTTCCCCGGCCTGAGTGAGCCAGAGCCCCCTAATCAGCTGCTACTTTAACCCTGTCCTGTCTGGGTGGGGAACAGATGCCCTCAGGAGACCTACACGCAGAAGCGGGGCCAAAACCAAAGCTGAACCCCAGGAGCTGTGCGAACAAAGAAGAGAAAGGGAAATTTCTCCCAGCAGCCTCAGGAACAGCAGATTAAATCTCCACAATCAACATGATGTACCCTGCATCTCTGGAATACCTGAAAAGACAAGGAATCATCCCAAAATTGAGGTGGTGGACTTTGGGAGCAACTGTAGACTTGGGGTTTGCTTTCTGCATCTAATTTGTTTCTGGTTTTATATTTATCTTAGTTTAGTATTTACAGTTTATTATCATTGGTAGATTTGTTCTTTTATATATATATATATATATATTCCTTTTTCTCTTTTTATGAGTGTGTATGTGTATGCTTCTTTGTGTGATTTTGTGTGTATAGCTTTGCTTTTACCATTTGTCCTAGGGTTCTGTCTGTCCCTTTTGTGTGTGTGTGTATGTATGTGTGTGTGTGTTTTTACTATAGGTTTTAGTGCTTCCTATCATTGGTAGATTTGTTTTTTGGTTTCGTTGCTCTCTTCTTTCTTCCTTTTTTTATTACTTCAAAAATGTTTTTATTTTTAATAATTTTTTAATTTTATATTTTAATAACTTTATTTTTTCTTTCTTTCATCTTTTCTTTCTTTCTTTTCTCCCATTTCTTCTGAGTCGTGTGGCTGACGGGGTCTTGGTGCTCCGGCCAGGTGTCAGGCCTGTGCCGCTGAGGTGGGAGAGCTGAGTGAGGGACATGGGTCCACCAGAGACCTCCTGGCTCCATGTAATAACAAACAGCAAATGATCTCCCAGAGATCTCCATCTCAGTGCTAAGGCCCAGCTCCACTCAACGACCAGCAAACTACAGTGCTGGACACCCCATGCCAAACAACTAGCAAGACAGGAACAGAACCCCACCCATTAGCAGAGAGGCTGCCTAAAATCATAATAAGGTTACAGACCCTGCAAAGCACACCACCGGACGTGGTCCTGCCCACCAGAGGACAAGATCCAGCCTCATCCACCAGAACACAGGCACCAGTCCCCTCCACCAGGAAGCCTACAGAACTCAATGAATCAACCTTAGCCACTGGGGCCAGACACCAAAAACAACGGGAACTACGAAGCTGCAGCCTGCAAAAAGGAGATGCCAAAACAAAGTAAGTTAAGCGAAATGAGAAGACAGAGAAACAGACAGCAGATGCAGGAGCAAGGCAAAAACCCACCAGATCAAACAAATGAAGAGGAAATAGGCAGTCTACCTGAAAAAGAATTCAGAGTAATGATAGTAAAGGTGATCCAAATCTTGGAAATAGAATGGAGAAAATACAAGAAACATTTAACAAGGACCTAGAAGAACTAAAGAGCAAACAAACAATGATGAGCAACACAATAAATGAAATTAAAAATTCTCTAGAAGGAATCAATAGCAGAATAACTGAGGCAGAAGAACAGATAAGTGACCTGGTAGATAAAATAATGGAAATAACTACCACAGAGCAGAATAAAGAAAAAAGAATGAAAAGAATTGAGGACAGTCTCAGAGACCTCTGGGACAACATTAAATGCACTAACATTTGAATTATAGGGATCCCAGAAGAAGAGAAAAAGAAACGGACTGAGAAAATATTTGAAGAGATTATACTTGAAAACTTCCCTAATATGGGAAAGGAAATAGTCAATCAAGTCCAGGAAGCACAGAGAGTCCCATGCAGGATAAATCCAAGAAGAAACACACCAAGACACATATCAATCAAGCAAAAATTAAATACAAAGAAAAAATATTAAAAGCAGCAAGGGAAAAACAACAAAAAACATACAAGGGAATCCCCAAAAGGTAAACAGCTGATCTTTCAGCAGAAATTCTGCAAGCCAGAAGGGAGTGGAAGGACATATTTAAAGTGATGAAAGAGAAAAAGCTACAACCAAGATTACTCTACCCAACAAGGATCTAATTCAGCTTTGACAGAGAAATTAAAACCTCTACAGACAAGCAAAAGCTAAGAGAATTCAGCACCACCAAACCAGCTTTACAACAAATGCTAAAGGAACTTCTCTAGGCAAGAAGCAAAAGAGAAGGAAAAGACCTACAATAACAAACCCATTACAACTAAGAAAATGGTAATAGGAACATACATATCAATATCTACCTTAAATGTAAATGGATTAAATGCTCCAACCAAAAGACATAGACTGGCTGAGTGGTTACAGAAACAAAACCTGTATATTTGCTGTCTACAAGAGACTGACTTCAGACCTAGGGATGCATACAGACTGAAAGTGATGCGATGGAAAAAGATATTTCATGCAAATGGAAATCAAAAGAAAGCTGCAGTAGCAATTCTCATATCACACAAAATAGACTTTAATGACTATTACAAGAGAAAAAGAAGGACACTACATTGTGATCAAGGGATCATTCCAAGAAGAAGATATAACAATTGTAAATATTTATACACCCAACATAGGAGCACCTCAATTCATAAGGCAAATGCAAACAGCCATAAGAGGGTAAATCGACAGTAACACAATCACAGTAAGGGACTTTAACACCCCACTTTCACCAAGGGACAGATCATCCAAAATGAAAATAAATAAGGAAACACAATCTTTAAATAATACATTAAACACGATGGACTCAATTGATATTTATAGGACACTCCATCCAGAAACAACAGAATACACTTTCTTCTCAAGTGCTCATGGAACATTCTCCAGGATAGATCGTATCTTGGGTCACAAATCAAGCCTTGGTAAATTTAAGAAAATTGAAATCATATCAAATATCTTTTCTGACCACAATGCTATGAGACTAGATATCAATAAGAGGAAAAAAACTGTAAAAAATACAAACACATAGAGGCTAAACAATATACTACTAAATAACCAAGAGATCAATGAAGAAATCAAACAGCAAATCAGAAAATATCTAGAAACAAATGACAATGAAAACATGATGACCCAAAACCTATGGGATGCAGCAAAAACAGTTCTAAGAAGGAAGTTTATAGCAATACAATCCTAACTCAAGACAAAGAAACATCTCAATTAAACAACCTAACCTTGCACCTAAAGCAATTAGAGAAAGAAGAACATAAAAACCCCGAAGTTAGCAGAAGGAAAGAAATCATAAAGATCAGACCAGAAATAAATGAAAAAGAACTGAAGGAAACATTAGCTAAGGTCAATAAACCTAAAAGCTGGTTCTTTGAGAAGATAAACAAAATTGATAAACCATTAGCCAGACTCATCAAGAAAAAAAGGGAGAAGACTCAAATCAACAAAATTAGAAATGAAAAGGAGAAGTAACAACTGACACTGCAGAAATACAAAGGATCATGAGAGATTACTATAAGCAACGATATGCCAATAAAATGGACAACCTGGAAGAATTGGACAAATTCTTAGAAAAGCACAAGCTTTTGAGACTGAACAAGGAAGAAATAGAAAATATAAACAGACCAATCACAAGCACTGAAATTGAGACTGTGATTAAAAACCCTCCAACAAACAAAAGGCCAGGACCAGATGGCTTCACAGGCGAATTCTATCAAACATTTAGAGAAGAGCTAACACCATTCCATCTCAAACTCTTCCAAAATATATCAGAGGCAGGAACACTCCCATACTCATTCTGTGAGGTGACAATCACCCTGATACCAAAACCAGACAAAGATGTCACAAAGAAAGAAAACTACAGGCCAATATCACTGATGAACATAGATGCAAAAATCCTCAACAAAATACTAGCCAATCCAACAGTACATTAAAAGGATCATACAGTATGATCAAGTGGGGTTTATCCCAGGAATGCAAGGATCCTTCAATATATGCAAATCAATCAATGTGATAAACCATATTAACAAATTGAAGGAGAAAAACCATATGATCACCTCAATAGATGCAGAGAAAGCTTCTGACAAAATTCAACACCATTTATGATAAAAATCTTCCAGAAAGTAGGCATAGAGGGAACTTACCTCAACATAATAAAGGCCATATATGACAAACCCACAGCCAACATTGTCCTCAATGGTGAAAAACTGAAACCATTTCCACTAAGATCAGGAACAAGACAAGGTTGCCCACTCTCACCACTATTATTCAACATAGTTTTGGAACTTTTAGCCACAGCAATCAGAGAATAAAAAGAAATAAAAGGAATCCAAATCAGAAAAGAAGAAGTAAAGCTGTCACTGTTTGCAGATGACATGATACTATACCTAGAGAATCCTAAAGATGCTACCAGAAAACTACTAGAGCTAATCAATGAATTTGGTAAAGTAGCAGGATACAAAATTAATGCACAGAAATCTCTGGTATTCCTGTACACTAATGATGAAAAATCTGAAAGAGAAATTAGGGAAACACTCCCATTTACACTGCAACAAAAAGAAAAAATTACCTAGGAATAAACCTACCTAAGGAGACAAAAGACCTGTATGCAGAAAATTATAAGACACAGATGAAAGAAATTCAAGATGATACAAACAGATGGAGAGATAGACCATGTTCCTGGATTGGAAGAATCAACATTATGAAAATGACTATACTACCCAAAGCAGTCTACAGATTCAATGCAATACCTATCAAACTACCAATGGCATTTTTCACAGAACTAGAACAAAAAATTTCAATTTGTATGGAAACACAAAAGACCCCGAATAGCCAGAGCAATCTTGAGGAAGAAAAAGAGAGCTGGAATCACGCTCCCAGACTTCAGACTATACTACACAGCTACAGTAATCAAGACAATATGGTACTGGCACAAAAACAGAAATATAGATCAATGGAACAGGATAGATATCCCAGAGAAAAACCCACACACATATGGTTACCTTATTTATGATAAAGGAGGCAAGAATATACAATGGAGAAAAGACAGCCTCTTCAATAAGTGGTGCTGGGAAAACTGGACAGCTACATATAAAAGAATGAAATTAGAACACTGCCTAACACCATACACAAAAATAAACTCAAAATGGATTAAAGACCTAAATGAAGGCCAGACACTATAAAACTCTTAGAGGAAAACATAGGCAGAACGCTCTATGACATAAATCACAGCAAGATCCCTTTTGACCCACCTCCTAGAGAAATGGAAATAAAAACAAAAATTTAAAAATGGGACCTAATGAAACTTAAAAGCTTTTGCACAGTAAAGGACACCATAAACAAGACTCAAAGACAACCCTCAGAATGGGAGAAAATATTTGCAAACAAAACAATGGACAGAGGATTAATCTGTAAAGTATACGAACAGCTCTTGCAGTTCAATATCAAAAAACAAAAACAACCCAATCCAAAAATGGGCAGAAGACCTAAACAGATACTTCTCCAAAGAGGATATACAGATTGCCATCATATGAAAGGATGCTCAACATCACTAATAATTAGAGAAATGCAAATCAAAACTACAATGAGGTATCACCTCACACCCGTCAGAATGGCCATCTTCAAAAAATCTACAAACAATAAATGCTGGAGAGGGTGTGGAGAAAAGGGGACCCTCTTGCACTGTTGGTAAGAATGTAAATTGATACAGCCACTATGTAGAACAGTATGGAGGTTCCTTAAAAAGCTAAAAATAGAGCTACCATACGACCCAGCAATCCCACTGCTGGGTATATACCCTGAGAAAACCATAATTCAAAAAGAGTCACAATGGTCACTGCAGCTCTATTTCCAATAGCCAGGATATGGAAGCAACCTAAGTGTCCATCAATAGGTGAATGGAATAAAGAAGATGTATCACATATATACAATGGAATATTACTCAGCCATAAAAAGAAACAAAATTGAACTATCTGTAGTGAGGTGGATGGACCTAGAATCTGTCATACAGGGTGAAGTAAGTCAGAAAGAGAAAAACAAATCCCGTATGCTAACACATATATATGGAATCAAAAAAAAAAAAAAAAGGTTCTGAAGCACCTAGCGGCAGGACAGGAATAAAGAGGCAGACGTAGAGAATGGACTTGAGGATACAGGGAGGACGAAGGGTAAGCTGGGACAAAGTGAGAGAGTGGCATGGACATATATACACTACCAAATGTAAAATAGCTAGCTAGTGGGAAGCAGCCACATAGCACAGGGAAATCAGCTCGGTGCTTTGTGACCACCTAGACGGGTGGGATAGGGAGCATGGGAAGGAGACACAAGAGGGAGGAGATGTGGGGATATATGTTTATATACAGCTGATTCACTTTGTTGTAAAGCAGAAACTAACACACCATTGTAAAGCAATTATACTCTAATAAAGATGTTGAAAAAAAAGGGTACTCATCTACTTAAGGTCACATAGCTTATATGTGGAAGAGCAGGGCTTTGGTCTCTGAAAAATGACTTAGTCTAATATGAGAGGAACTGACAAAACATTAAATTAAGTATGTGAATCTCTAAGAAGCGTGGTTGGCACACATAAGGTACCTGTAAATTATAGTTATTGTTACTGATTTTTCTAATAAGGTGGGGAGTAAATAAAAATGGATCGACCATGCTCATAAGAAATCTATCATGTACTGTATATTTAGTTACCTGTCTGTATGTAAATGTTTTATCATCCAAATTAGATTGCTAAATACTTTAAAGATGGATTTAAAGTCAATTAAAAATATGCAGGAGTCAAATAATACTGTGATGAGGTATTTATTGAAGACATTTTAGAAGAACAAAGAAGGAAAATAACCAATCAGGTCCTAAAGCAAAATCATATTTTTGTAACCACTCTTTACATTTAGTACATTTTCTTTCTGTTTCTGTATACATAGTACTTTTTTGAAGAATAACTGGAACCCATATAAAACATATAATTTTATATTCTCTTTTTAAAACTTGACATTACATTATAAGCCTTTTTCTATTTTATTACAGTCTTCACAACAACATAATGACCTTCATTCTTACACTAACAGATTTCTCTGGTTTATTTAATTATTACTTTTTTTTTTTTTTTTTTTTGCAGTACGCGGGCCTCTCACTGTTGTGGCCTCTCCCGTTGTGGAGCACAGGCTCTGGACGCGCAGGCTCAGCGGCCATGGCTCACGGGCCCAGCCACTCCATGGCATGTGGGATCTTCCCGGACCGGGGCACGAACCCGTGTCCCCTGCATCGGCAGGTGGACTCTCAACTTCTGCGCCACCAGGGGAGCCCTAATTATTACTTTCTTATTGAACATTTAGGCTATTCACAATTGTAGAACATTATACGTAATTCTGTTATAAATAACTTCCTTTCTCTCTCTCTCTCTCTCCACCTCTCCCCAGCACCTCTCTCTCTCTCCTTTCCCCCCCTCTCTTTTGGCCTTTAACATTATTTACTCAAGAGAGAGTTCAAAACTCTAATTACTAACTAAAAGACTTCTAACGTCTTCTTGAATCTTGTACCACATTTTATATCGAGCTTACTTTTATTCCCTATAGTGCCCAATATAATGCCACCCATAAAGTAGGTGCTTTATAAATATATATTGTTTAAATGACTAATAGAATAGATGGGAAAACTTCACCAATTACTGGCACACTGGTTTAATCTATTAGTATATTAAATCGAATTCACAAAGTCAACGTCATTGTAAAGATGTAAGAACAGAAGGTCCACAATAAAATACTTTAGAAGTATAATGAACTATCGGCACACAAAATGCTGTTATTTAGATGTTTGGTTCTCTAATTTCTAGTGCATAGACTTTTAGTGCAACAAAGAATTCTTAGGACTCTTTACAATCCCTTATCAATGAAAAACAAACAAGCATTTGAAATAACAGAAAGAATTGGATTGCTTTTCATGAAATAGTTTAAAATAATTTTTAAAATCTAATTTTTTTTTTTTTTTTTTTGTGGTACGCAGGCCTCTCACTGTTGTGGCCTGTCCCGTTGCGGAGCACAGGCTCTGGACGCGCAGGCTCAGTGGCCATGGCTCACGAGCCCAGCTTTTCCGCGGCATGTGGGATCTTCCTGGTCCGGGGCACGCACCTGTGTCCCCTGCATTGGCAGGCGGACTCTCAACCACTGCGCCACCAGCGAAGCCCTTAAAATCTAATTTTAAAAGCTCTATGTTTAATGGAAAAATCGCATATAAAGTATTGGTTTAATACAAAGTGAAAATGAATATTCAGTTCTCCTAAATACTATGCTCCAATCTTGTCTTCTCCTTCTACCAGGTCCTCACAAACCAATAATACATTCTGATTGGTATGTAATGTTTTAATCTTAAATTCAAACTTTGGTAAGGCAGTTATATATTCAAAATATTTTTAATGAATACTGACCATATTCCAGGCTACTAGAAACTATTCTAAACGAACTGCAAGTTCCTAAATGTCCCCTGCCCCTCCTCCTCTGGACCTCTATGCACTGCTGTTACACTGACCCACCCCTCTTGTTTAAGTGGGTAACTCTTACTTTTCTTTTATTTCAAGATTCCATTAGATGTTATCTCCACTGCAAAGCTGCCCCTTCCACCCCAAGAAAGTGTTAGATGCCCCTCTTGTTGTGCTACTACAACCCCTGTGCTTATTCCTTATCATATTATATCATAAATGCCTATTAATTTTTGTGTCTCCTCCTCTAAACTGTAACTGCGTAGAGGATAGATGATTTACCTTTCTTATAAATTAAGAGGATTCAAGTTATCCTGGTAATGTACACTCTTGTGAGTGTTTTGTGCTTATAAATGTTAACTGTCTTGAGACTAGCTGGTATATATGGCACAATTTCACAATTATAATTGGCTCTAGTTTCCTAAGCATTATATTTATTCCTCTGATTAAACTGAAAGCTCCCTGGAGTCAGGGTTCTTGTCTTAACCTTCTTCTGTAACCTCCAGAGTGCTAGAAAAGAACACTCATTAATTAATTATTCATGAGTGGCCACACTGGACACAATCACAACTCTAATACAATCATCACTGAAGCCCAGTTTACTGGCAATATAATAACACTATTCAAACTCTTCTTTAAGAACCAGGAATTTGACAGCAAGGTAAACGGTATAACCCATAAGAAAAGCAATTTCTTAATATTTTCCAAGGAGCAAAAAAGCCCCATATTCAGGGATGCCTTTTCTCAGAGCTCTCCTAAAAACATAATCTAAAAATCATAGACTTGGGCTTCCCTGGTGGCACAGTGGTTGAGAATCTGCCTGCTAATGCAGGGGACACAGGTTCGAGCCCTGGTCTGGGAGGATCCCATATGCCGCGGAGCAACTAGGCCCGTGAGCCACAACTACTGAGCCTGCGTGTCTGGAGCCTGTGCTCCGCAACAAGAGAGGCCGCTGTAGTGAGAGGCCCACGCACCGCGATGAAGAGTGGCCGCCCCTTGCCACAACTAGAGAAAGCCTTCACACAGAAACGAAGACCCAATGCAGCAAAAATAAATTAATTAATTAATAAACTCCTACCCCCAACATCTATAAAACTAAAAAAAAAATCATAGACTACTATTTTCATGAAGATGTTTTTAATATTTTATTCTTTTTTAAAATGGTTAAAGCTTAACCACATGGGAAATAACTTCCTTCCCACACAGTATTTTTCCTCCTGTGGTAGGATCCTACTCAATATAAGTCCTGGCCTTTCTCTGCCTACTAATTCACTCCAACCTAAATGAGGAAGAAGGATGACTTACCTGTCAGTTTTGGTAAAATAAACCAGGCATGTGTAGCCCACCTGCACCCTTCTTCCTCTTGGGAGCAAGTGGGCCATAGAGAACATCTGCTCCCCATGGGTATGATCTTCATCACTGCTGAGATCAGGCATGGTCCATTACTGGTTGCAATTGGGGAGGGGATGGCATGAGGAAAGAGTCTGCTTAATTGCAAGGTTTAGTGAGAGACTCACCTGGCTCTCACAATAAGCTCCATGTTCCAAACTGTGCTTAATCAGTAATAAAGGTAATATTGTGGCTTCATCTGCCACTCTTTTGTTTTATTTCTCAAATTATTCAAAGCCCAGGCAGAGAAGAGGAATGCCATTTATTGGCTCCCCTCAGAGATCAACAGATGGGAATATGCAAAAGTGAAGATAGCTTTACTGTTATAGTAGTGAAACTATAAGTGATGCTTATCTTCTATTTTCCTAAACTTTCATTATTGTGTTATAATATCTTTATTAAAAAAATAGGGGTTGTAGGAAGGCCAAAGCAACAACAAAAAAACAAACAAAAATTATTTCTGTACTACATATCAATTTAATCTTTTATCACACCCGCTTGAAAATAATTAAGCTGAATTTGAAAAGTAAAACAACATTAAAAACACAAAATTTTCAACACATACTAAAAGTGTAAAAACACGTGCCTACTTTTAAAGTTCAAAAGGCGTGCACTTAGGTGCTATGGATAGTCTCAATTTTTCAAAAGGGAAGAAGAAATGTGATGACTCTTTTTAACAATTCTAGAAGGCAAGACACTTTGGAAGAAAAGGACCACTTCTCTAGAGATGTCTGCTCTTCTCAACAGGATTTTAAATATCATTATCACTAGTTGGCAGAGAAAGGATCCAATATGTCACTGGAAAATATGTCCCCAAATGAAGCAAATGATAGCAGAAGTTTGGTCTAAAACCAGACCTACAGTTTGGCTTCCCTGAGGCTCAGGTCTGGTGGAAGAGCCAGACTTTCACCCTAGAACTCTTTATCTCCCATAGCTCCCTTGCTTCCTCTGTCTTCTAGCTCCCATAAACCCCCTTTCTGTGTCTTAAAAGTTTGACAGCTTCATTTCAAAGGATCTCGAAGAGAATTTACAAAAGTGCAACGTAATTCCTTCCATGTTAAAAAGGAAATTAGCTCCTGAGAGCTGTGTATCTACCACAGGGAAGGGGCTTTAGGTGAAGTTCGCTTAGCAGTATATTGACCGTTGCCACACAACACTCCTTATGTACTAAAGCCCAGCAATTTTATTTTGCATTCTGGTACAAGAAGAAATACAATTAGATAAATTTGAGCACAGCAATAGAAATCTGAGAATAGGGTATAAACCTTTCAGATGAGGCAAGTGATTAGATTTTCTTGACTGGTGAAGAAAAAGAAAAGTATCATGAAAATACACCATACCCTGATTGTTGAATTTTATATTTTCACCGTTTTGCTCCATTAATCTGCTAGACCATGCCTAATATAATCCATCAAGGAGGGTATTTTGACAGCAAGCATCAGTTTCATCAACTATGAAATGGAGATAATATTTCACAGAGTGAGGTTTAAACTAGGTGACTATTTTAAAGAAGGCTGGCATGGTGCTTGCCTAATAGAAAAGACCCCAATATGCCATTATTTTATGGTGTATAGGTGGCTTACTTTTGACCATCGTATAATACAAATTATTTCTCTAAACTTTATATAGACTAAGGGCTACCCACTTGCATTCAAATCACTTTAAATTCTTAACTTTTTCTACTCCACCTTTTATATACAGTATTACCAAAATACCTACATGTCATTTTCTTCTCTTGGAGACTCACAGTGTATCTTAGCATACTAAATGCTCTGAGATGCTCTGTAGTAAAGAAATATGCCCTTTGTGTTTGTGTTTGTTTAAATTTTATAAGAAGTTCTATTTTAATATTTCCTTGTTTACTTTTCCATAGGACACAGTAGAAAACAAGACACTAAAATATAGGAAGAGTTAATGATTAGTGGCAGAACTGTAGGTGATTTTTATTTTCTGCTTTTGTCTTTTTCATAATGTCCCCCTAAATCTTAAATTTC
This sequence comes from Pseudorca crassidens, assembly GCF_039906515.1. Classification (NCBI taxonomy): domain Eukaryota; kingdom Metazoa; phylum Chordata; class Mammalia; order Artiodactyla; family Delphinidae; genus Pseudorca; species Pseudorca crassidens. The sequence continues at coordinate 62,955,641 of NC_090304.1, forward strand.
CATATTTTTACAATCAGATAAATCATTCTTTTTTTAAAAAAAAAAATACAGTGCCTAATGGCACTAAGACTGTATCTGCCAAGTGCTTGTTATCCCTATATCTCTGTCCCTGGATCTTAGTATCTTTGTTTCCTCATTGAGTATCTTGGGCTTTTCATCAGTACAATGAACATATCATTTTCATAACACTTCTCATGGTAATCATCTTGAAATCCGAGTACAATGAAATGCTAACAAACAGAAGCAGGGCATTTTGCTTTGAAGACTCCTCTAAAAATTCAAATCCAAGGGTCTATAGATAGAGTCATTATACTAAGGAAAGGTCAATTTGACTTTTCCAGGATGAGGCTTTCTAATTCTGACTTCACAGCTTTTGGAATGACAAGATTTAGCCTCATTGAATACCCGGGCTACTTCTCAGTTGTGTGATCTAGAATATAATGTATTGCATAATCTCCCTGAGGATCTATTTTCTTATCTGCAAAATGGGAACAAGGTCACTCATGCCTCAGGGTTATTGAAATAACAAAATAGGATAACTCTCTGTGGAAATGCTTTGTAAATGGAAGTACAAAATTCTGTACAGAAATTATTTAAAAGAAAAATCCTCTCCTTATAATATCAGGCAGAAAAAACTAAATGAAAAAAACAGCAATGCCTCATGGCAACACTTGCATGTCTTAAGTATATGTCCAAAGTATAGTCTTGCAAAAACTTACCAGTAAATGTTAGACAGACATTTCTTCTCTAACTGAAAGATATTCTGATTATTAGTAAGTGAAAATGTAGTTTCCACTAAGTGAGATATTTGCTATTATCTCCATGAGCATTCTACTCTTGTTGCCTTAGAGGTCCCTCTTTGCTTTCATTCATACTAAGTAAAATGTGCAAAAGTTGCCTTGCTAATAATCTACTAATTTATTTTACTAAAGACTGATGATAGTTTTCTCAGCTTCCGTAGTGTTTCCTCACTTATAAAGAAATGCCTTTTTCTGACCTTCAGTACATAACACAAAGCAATTAGTTTTTGCTTTTTCAATGTAAAAGCACCTATTGTAAAACTGTCAGACTAAAAATGACTAGATTCCAAGATTAATGAATATTAATGAGAAAACTAGCAGTCTTTCTCCTCTTAATCATCCTCTACAATATTAATCTTTCTTACAACATGCCAAAGCACAAGCCTAAATTCCTCAAAAATGGGTATATTCCATATGCAACACCGGAAGTACCCAGGAAATTCCACCAAATTAAAGAAAGGATGGAGAAGAAAATATCACTTACTATCATGGATTCTACTGCTATACTTAATATGAGGTTGACCAGAGAGAGACTTAAAGATGCCTTGGGAATATGCAATCACACATTGTCTTTTCTATTCTGCGGATTCTACAGAAATGTGAAAAATGTCCTTTAGACTTTTCTATATTAATTATACATCAACTTTTAAAAAAACCATTAGACACTTATCTGTGTTTTTAAAAAACCATTAGACACCTATCTGTGTTTCTTGGTAATTATTTAGTTAAGCCATTCCACATCTCTGGGTTTTAGTTTTGTCATCTGTAAATATAAAGAGGTTATAAATATCTATCAATAGAGAAAAAGTTTTATGTAAGTTAAGGTCCATCTATACAGTGGAATTTTATGGATCCTTTAAAAGCGATAAAGGTGAAAACCCCAACAAAATGGAAACCAGATTTTTATGGGAGAAAATCAGCATAAAAATTACTTGTATATTAAAATTAGAATTAGGTATAAATGCATAAACACAAATAACAATCTAAGAAGAACATGGAGAAATGAATGTTTTGTCATTCTCTCTGTTGTTACTTTTATAATACCTAATACCTAAAGATCTTCCCCTTACCCAGTAAAATTAAATAAAGAAGTTAAGCTACTATGATTAGGATTAAAATTCCATTACCCTTTACTACAATGATGAGCATACATACAGTGGTTAGCTATATATATTAACTATACTTAAGTATTTTGTGTACATTGATCTTTCCCTATGAATATATTGTAACAATCTTAAAGAAGAAATCCATGTGTTTTACCCCCTTTCAATCCTTTGTAACACTAGTTGTTGAGGACTGAGCACACATAGAAGGCTAACAGATTTAGGGATTCAGAATTTGCAGCATCCATCGTATGGTGAGTCAAATTATTGCCAGTCCCCTGATACCAATTCATATCATCTCTCGGAAGCCAGCTCATAACCCTCTTTAAAAAAGGAATTAGCGTATTTTAACAGCATTTTTTGTTTAATGCATATATTCCAAAATAAGCTGTATTTCCATGCGGGTAGAGATATATCTACTGCATTGATTACACTATCTCTAGCATCCAGCACTATGTCTGCAATATAGAAGACTGGCCATAAGTATTTGCTGTACCATTAGATCAAAATTTCTCAACCTGAGCACTACCGATGTTTTAATTTTCTGTTGTGTGGGGTGGAGGGGGGCAGTGCATTGTAGGATGTTTAGCAGCATCTCAGGTCTCTATTCACTATCTGCCATGAGGTTCTCAATAAACATGTGGTAATTGTCAAAATTGTCGAAAATATTTGGTTGTGATACATGATTGGTTGTAGAAGTGCTACCAGTACTTTCTCATGACATGGAGTGTCGGATGATATAAGCAGGATAGTGAGCTACTATTCACAAATAAAAATTATTGCCATCCCACCAAGTACCCAGAGTTTAAACAGTATCTACAAAGACGTTAAAGTATCTAAAGAGAAGTAAAGTTTGTAACTTAAGAGAAAAAAAAAAAAAAGGTGGGGGCAATATAATTAGAATAAACCTAGTTATATCAAAGGATTATAGTTAAACCAAGGATTATAACAAGGCAAAAAAAAATTCATTAACTGACTAATATCCAATATACTGCAGGTATCTAATCACCCTAATCACCTTTCTTATAATTCACCTACTGTGAACCTGCATACCTATGGTGGGAACCTCTACCCATGGGGAATTATTAGGGGCCTCTCCTTACCTTAGCTAGGTGTTCAGTCTTTCCAAATTATTAGTGCCCACAATGCTTAAATTTTGGCAGATAAAGAGGATCTTTCAGCAATTTCATCCTTCTCAGGAAAAGAGAACAAACCTACTATGTCATCACACACACATACCACATACACACACACAGAGTATACAAATACTGAGGGTAAAAAAGTTCAAGAAGTCTACTGAGAACAAAGAAGGAATTAAAAAGGCATGTTTAAAAGTATTCCCACTAGAACTCTATCTTAAATCCCTGTCTGCCCTCATACTCTAGCCACGGAGGCTAGATCACACAGAAGAAAACATCTAGACTCCTCTTTTCCTAAAGCAGAAAACAGTACTAGGACCTAAAGAACAAGTCCTTGTCTTTCCTTTCTTTAGGCCTTACCTACACCCTCAAATTTTCCAGACTTAAAGGTACCTCCCAAGAGAATGTTAACCCAGCTCTACGTTTCACTACCAAGATTACAGAGAGAGAGGAACAAGAAGCAAGAAGATGGCATTTCCAAAGCCTTCTCAATCCACTCCTTTCACCAAAGATTTCAAACTTTCCCTGAAGGAGGTGGGTGAAGTTTTGTTCAATATGGCATCACTATTTGTAAGAAATGTGTTTTGTGAACCCTCCTCTCAGAGAAAGCACAAGAAGCAATGAAAGATGTTTAACAAACAGACATATGAAATAATGTGATTTGTTATGTCCCTAATACATTTTTGTGTCAAAACCTGATCATCACTCAATTTCCACCTGGATTTCAATCTTGTCTAAAACTGACTCATGCTTTTTCTATTTGTCCCAGTAAACTTGGGATAAAGTTGGGCATTTGGCCTTTTTTTGTTCAGCATTAGCATTACTGCAAGGCTTAATAGGTTTCCCTTTTACTTATATAGCCGGGCCCAAGTACCCAGTTAAAGCCTCAAGCCATTAGTGGCATCATAAATGCCACAATAATTAAGTGAGATAGCCAAGCACCAGTGCACCATGAAGAACAATAGGAGATTTCAAAGTCAACTCTGAAGCAATTGTCATGATTCTTAAACAAGGCAAATGCATTAAGTTCCTATTATTTCCACATTTTGCACGTAAATGAGGGCTGTTTCTGGACCTTCAATCATACCTTAGAACTTTAACTGGGTGTTAGAACGCAATGATAATCATTATTTTGTTACCAGTTTTGGTCCAGCAATATTGACTTAACTCTACTAGAAGAAATTTTTTTTTTGGCGGTACGCGGGCCTCTCACTGTTGTAGCCTTTCCCGTTGCTGAGCACAGGCTCCGGACACGCAGGCTCAGCGGCCATGGCTCACGGGCCCAGCGGCTCCGCCTCATGTGGGATCTTCCCGGACCAGGGCATGAACCCGCGTCCCCTGCATCGGCAGGCGGACTCTCAACCACTGCGCCACCAGGGAAGCCCAGAAATACATTTTTGCAGCAAAACCAGAGATGCGTATTTCTAACTCTGCAAAAAAGTAGGCCATTAGCATTCCCAAGGAAACTGCTTAACAACTTATCAAATTACCCAAAGTTGTAGATACATATACCATGTAAATTCCCCCTTAATATAAAGTGTAATAAATTAAAAATGTGAGTTCATTAATCCAATTCACTCATCTTACAAATTGTATGCAGGTTTAACTATGTGCCAAACACTGTGCTAAGTACTAGGAATGCAGTAATTAACAAAATAGACACAGTACTCTGCTCTTGCTATAGCAAGGAATACAGAAAGGTACGGCTGAGGAATTAGACATGGGTTCAAATTCTAATCCCCAAATTTACTACCTAAACTTAGCTAGTCATTCTAAATCTCCATTTTCTAATGTTTAAAATGGAGCTAATCATATCTTCTTCAGAGCTTATGGTAACAGTAAAGAATATACTATATTGTATGTGAAAGTACCCAAGATAGAGTTAGCACCTAATAGACACCCAATAAGTGTTACCAGTCCGTAAAACCATCTGGTAACTCATGCTTTTTGAGTATCATTTGGGAACTCAGTAGCTTTTGTGCTATATCAGATGAATCAAAATGGTTAATAAGCAATACATTTAAAATTATAAATAATTAATGCTGCAACAGCTAGAAAGAAATACTTCTCAGCAGAAGAAATTTTATAAAGAATGGTTAGAAAATTGCTCTCTAGGATCAAGAAGAAGAGATTGAGCATGTTTGCTCCAGGACTGAAAATCAATATGCAAAAACAGCAAAGAAAATGTTCCATAATGTTGAAAATGTCATTATAAAGGCCAAGGAAGTATAATGAAGGTTCCTAAGTGACGAAAATCAGATGAGCATGGGAATGAACGGAAAAATGAACAAACACTTTTCTTGGGAGTTCATAGTTTATTTCTGAATATGAATATTACATTCTGTAATATAACAATGAATCTCACTAACCAAAAATGGTTGTTTTTGAAATCATGGTAATCTCTTTATTTGAAACTTAATACTCACAAAGAAATTGAATATTAACTGACAAAACAAATAATTTTAAAAAGGAATATAGGCCTATGTGAAGAGACATACTTTTTATACACTTTAAAAAATGTGGAACATATTTGTTCATTTTAACCAAATAAGCAAAAAATGAAGTTTGCTAATAAATTTACAAGATATACTGGTGAATTTTTTGATTTACTTACAATTACTTAACAGTTGTTAAAATGGTTTGGCAGTATAATGACTGATTTAAAAACTAGAATGAATAACATTTATTTACTAGTATGCAAATTCCTTACCAAGAAGCACACCTTTGAATCATTACTTTGTGTTGCTGTGAGAAATTTTTAAAAAAAGAAAAAAATTCATAAGCTTTCCCATTATATTATTAATTTGTGAGATCTAATAAATTGCAACATTGGAAGGGTCCTCAGAAATACACTTGCTCTAGCTGCCTGTGACCTGTCAGGTAAATGGAAATCCAACAACCTTACTTCATTGTGTGGTCCTGTGTTTAGTCATCTTTGGAGTTCAGAATCACTCTCTTGTATCTAAGTAAAGCCCTTCCTGAATCAATTTATTTATGACTCTAAATTACCTTCTGTTCGGCCCTATTGATTCCACTACATTGTGCTTTTAAAATTTTTCTCTACATTGTCCTCTCTGTTCTTGCTTGGCTTTCTTCCTATCAAAAAATAAGGGAATGAATCGGGCATGAGATCTAGTACCAATGCAGTGATCTAGCCATGTGACTCTGAGGAAGCCACTTCACCTGTATGGCCTCAGGTTTTTCTTTGTAAATTGACAGAATTAGACTAAATTATAACTGAGATGCCTTTCAATCCTGTCATTCCAAGATTTGCATAAGGCTTGATGAGTTGCCATCTGCTTTAGTAGTAGGGGAAAAAGACACTCAAGCAAGAGGTGCAGATTGTAGTACAGGCTCTAATTTGGAAAAACTGCGTCACCTCTCTGAGACTAATTTGGCTCATTCATCAGAAAAGCATAATTATACCTGTCCTGTTACCTCACAGGGTAAATGATTCAGCGAGGTGAAGATACAGGTTGGTAAATAATGTAAACTTTATCCTTACCAATCTTTTAAGAACTGGCAGATGTAGGTAGGGGAAAAGATAATGAGTAGAAAAATACATATTACTTAGAGAGTAAAACTGAGAGAGAGTCACAAAAATATGGATCAATTAGCTAATAAAAGGAGAAATTCATTTATCTCCCTAACAACTGATACATATTTGCAGACCTTAACTGTATTAAAAGCAAAACAAGTTAAATTTGACATCTGAGTAATTAGAAGAGCAAAGAACAATGGACTGGATTCTAACAATATTTTTGTCATAAATTACATGAATGAATGACTTTGGACAAATCACACTCTCATGTTCTTTTGTCAAATACAGACCCTTAAATTTAGCACCTCTAGAAGAAAAATTTTCTTCATTATAAATTTTATTTTTAATTATGTACTTTTTAAATTGGAGAGACAGAGGGAGACAGAACTTCCATTTTGACTATGATGGACTAGTTTATAACATTCCAGACCTTCTACTGAGAAAAACTCAAAAGTCTGGATTATCAAAACAGTTTCAAGTCTTCAAAGAGCCACTAGGGCAGCCAGGACTTGAGGGGCCAGAATCCCTGAGAGAAGAAAACTCATTGAGGTGGGCTCAACACTTCTTTTCTCCTCAAAGCATTTTCCTATTTGTAACCAGGAGGCTGAGGAGCTAAACAGAAAGCTGAGCAGAAAACATCGGCTGAGTAAAGTGTTTGGCAGTCTTAAGAAAAATTGGAGTTTAGGGTTGAAAAGAAAGCTAGGACTTGAGGATAGAAGATTCCGCAGTAAAAGAAAGTGCAAAGAAGTAAGGTCAGCCCTATGTGATATTTTTTTCTCTCAAGGCAATGCCTTGAGAGCAGAGCAGCAACTGAGACTAAGCAGGTGAGAAGAGTGAAGGCTCTGAGAAGCTAAACAGAACTTTTAACAATCACACAATGCTTCAAGGCTTCAAGGCTCACCAATGAGGGAATGCACTGATAAACATCACAGGGTTAAGGCTAGGGTTCGGGTTAAGGTTAGGAATAGGGATAGAGGCAAACTGAAAATAGACTACCCTCATAAAAACTAAAACTTTGTCCTCAATTCAGCCCAGCCCATAATTGGACTGAAGTGATAGGCTCTTAATCTATCTGTACGTTAGAAGCAAAAGTAAAACCTAAGGGAAGATGATGTCATTCAGATTATCTATAATTTTTCATATATAATAGCTGTCATTCAATACAAAACTTCATATCCTGCCAAGAAACAAGAATAAAAGAAAAAGTAGAAAACAGAACAGACCCACAGTTCATCCAGATATTAGAGTTATTAAAATGGCCCTTGAAATAACCATGGTTGATATGTTTCAGAAAATAAATGGTACTCCTAAGATATAGGTAGTTTTCTGTGTATATGTTGTACATCAATAGGAAGTTTATTTAAAAGTTAATTTTAAAACATGAAAAGGTAGAGAATTTCTCCAGAGTATTAGATCTATGAAACCCACCCAGACTTCAGACAATACTATAAACTACAGTAATCAAAACACCATGGTACTGGCATAAAACCATACATATGGCTCAAATGAACAGAATAGAGAGCCCAGAAGTAGACCATACACCTACGGTCAATTAATCTTCAACAAAGGAGGCAAGAATATACAATGGAGAAAAGACAGTCTCTTCAGCAAGTGGTTTTGAAAACGCTGGACAGCTGCATGTAAATCAATGAAGTTAGAACACACCCTCACACCATACACAAAAATAAACTCAAAATGGCTTAAAGACTTAAATAAAAATAACCATAAAACTTCTAAAAGAGACTATAGGCAAAAAATTCTCTGACATAAATCATACCAATGTTTTCTTAGGTCAGTCTCCCAAGGCAACAGAAATAAAAGCAAAAATAAACAAATGGGACCTAATCAAACTTATAAGCTTTTGCACAGCAATGGAAACCATAAACAAAATGAAAAGACAACCTACAGATGGGAGAAAATAATTGCAAACAATGTGACCAACAAAGGTTTGACTTCCAAAATAAACAAATAGCTCATACAACTCAGTAACAACAACAGCAACAACAGAAAATCAAAAACTGGGCAGAAGACCCAAATAAACATTTCTCCAAAGAAGACATACAGATGGCCAACAGGCACATGAAAAGCTGTTCAACATCACTAATTATTAGAGAAATGCAAACCCAAACTATATACCATGAGGTATCACCTCATGCCAGTCAGAATGGCCATCATTAAAAAATCTACAAATCATAAATGCTGGAGAGGGTGTGGAGAAAAGGGAACCCTCCTACACTGTTGGTGGGAATGTAAATTGGTACAGCCACTATGGAAAACAGTATGGAGGTTCCTTAAAAAACTAAAAATAGAGTTACCATATGCTCCTGCAATTCCACTCCTGGGCATATATCTGGACAAAACTCCAATTCTAAAAGATACATGCACCCCAGTGTTTATAGCAGCACTATTTACAGTAGCTAAGACATGGAAGCAACCTAAATGACCATTCACAGATGAATGCCTAAAGATGATGTGGTATGTATACACAATGGAATACTACTCAGCTGTAAAAAAGCATGAAATAATGCCATTTGCAGCAACATAGATTGATCTAGAGATTAACATACTAAGTGAATTAAATCAGACAGAGAAAGACAAATATCATATGATATCACTTACATGTGGAATCCAAAAAAAATGATACAAATGAACTTATTTGCAAAACAGAAACAGACTCACAGACCTAGAAAACAAATATATGGTTACCAAAGGGGATAGCAGGGGTGGGGGCCAGGGGGCCAGATAAATTAAGAGTTTGGGATTACCACATATACACTACTATATTTTTTTAAAAGTATGTGGGTAAATCTAAATGAATATTGGCTACATAAAACAATAATTGTTACTCTAAGAGAAAAAGAAATCATATGATCATCTCAATAGATGCAGAAAGTGCATTTTATTAAAGTCAACACTCATTCATGATATTTTTTAAAAATCACAGCAAGCTAGGAATAGAAGTGAATTACTTTAGTCTGAAAACATTTTTAAAACATTATATTAATGTGAAATATTTAAATGCTCTCCCTCAAGATGAGAACGTTAGCTATCATCACTTCTGTTCATTAGCTGGTACAATAAGAAAAGATTTAAAAAGTAAGAGACTGAAAAAGAGAAAATAAAACCATCAGTTTTCTCAGCTAATTGGATTATGTAATAGTAAATCTAAAAGAATCTACAGACAAAATATTGTAAATATAAGTGAATTTAGCAAGTTCTCTATATACAATGTCAATGTACAAAAATCAATTGTATTTCTTCAAATAATACACCAACAAGGAATTGAAAAATACAATTTAAAAATGATAATATTGGGGAGGGATAAATCAGGAGCTTGGGATGAACACACACACACACTGCTATATACAAGACAGCTGACAAATGGGGACATACTGTATAGCACAAGGAACTCTACCCAGTATTCTTTGATAACCTATATGAGAAAATAATCTGAAAAAGGATAAATACATGTATATGTATAACTGAATCGGTTTGCTATACACCTGAAACCAACACAACATTGCAAATCAACCATACTCCAATAAATTAAAATATTTTAAAAAATGATACTATTTACAATAGCATCAAAATATATCTCAATGAATAAATATAATGAAAGATATTCAAGACCTCTATACAGAGCATTCCAAAATATTATTAAAAGAAATTTTAAAAATCTAAATAAGTGAGGATATATACATATATATGCATATCATGTTGGTGAATTACATGCTCAAAGTTTTAAATATGTAAATTCTTCCCAAGGTAATAGATATCAGAAGGTGGTTACTTTTGCAGTGTGGGTGCTAGTGACTGAGAAAGAGCACAAATGAAGGCCTCTACCTTGTTGATTAAATTTATTACTAGATTTGAGTGACTGTTCAGTTTGCGAAAATTCATCAAGGGACACACTTTGTGTGCTTTTTTACATATATAGTTTACTTCAATTAAAAAATTGGATGAATAAGTAAATAAGTTGACTGGCACATGGTGATTTTTTTTAAATGTGGTAAAAAACACATGGCATGATATCTACCCTTTTAACAAAATTTTAAGTGTACAGTACAGTATTGTTAACTATAAGCTCAAGGTTATACAGTGGATCTCTAGAACTTTTTCATCTTATATGACTGAAACTTTATACTCACTGAATAGCAAATCCCCATTTCTTCCTCCCCTTAGCCCCTGGTAACTACCGTTCTACTTCTGCTTCAATGAGTTTGACTACTTTAGATATCTCATGTAAGTGGGGTATTTGTCCTTCTGTGACTGGCCTATTTCAATTAGTATAATGTCCTCAAGTTTCAGCCATGTTGTAGCATATGATAGAACTTCCTCCTTTTTTAAGGCTGAATACTATCCCTTTGTATGAATATACCATATAATCCTTATCCATTCATCCATTCATCCATTCATGGACATTTAGGTTGTTTTCATCTCTTGGCTATTGAGAATAATGCTGCAATAAACATAGGGGTGCAGATATCTCCTAAAGATCTTGATTTCAATTATTTTGGATAAGTACACAGCAGTACTGCATCATATGATGGTTCTATTTTTAATTTTTTGAGAAACTTCATACTGTTTTCCATATTGGCTTCATCATTTTACGTTCCCACCATCAGTGCTCAAGCAAGGGTTCCTATTTCTCTCACATTCTCATCAATACTTGTTATTTCCTGGGGGTTTTGTTTTGTGTTTTGTTTTTATAATGTTTGTCCTAACAGGTGTGAGGTGATATCTCACTGTGGTTTGGATTTCCCTGGTGATTAGTGATGTTGAGTATCTTTTCATACGGTACTTGTTGGACATTTGTATGTCTTCTTTGGACAAAGGTCTGTTTGAGTCCTTTGCCCATTTTTCAATCAGGTTATTTGGTTTTTTGCTATTGAGTTTTAGGAATTCCTTACATATTTTGGATATAACCCATTATCAAGTACATGGCTTACAAATACTTTCTGTAGGTTTTTTTTTCCACTCTGTTGATTGTTTCCTTTGCTACGTAGAAGCTACTTTCTATTTGTCTAGTTTGCTTTTCTTGCCTGTGCTTTTTTAATTGAAATTTCTGTCTGGCTCGTTATGACTCTTCTCCTTCTGTAATGGCATCCTTTTCCACAAATATTTTCAAGACTACATATACATGATATGAATTCTTTTGCTCTGTGTTTTCCTCACAAATTACTTGATCTGATTAGCTGCAAATACAAAATTAGCAACTTCACTGTTGACCCTAGCAACAAATGCCCAGCTTCTGAGGACATATCTCTCAGGAGGCAAGTGTCGTATAGTTTGAAGGGTGACATGTCAGTCAAGCCTCGAAAGAGAAAGGCAGTAAAAGCTGTGGAAATTTAATATTTCCTCCCAAAGGAAAAGCTATTGATTAGGATGTAAATATTTTACTTTTTGTCCTTCTTAGGAACACATATATAATTTCCAATCTCACTAATATGAATCCTGTTGGTCAAATTCTGAACAATTGTGAGCTATAAATACTATCAGTAAGTTATCTCACATTTTCTATGTTGTATTTTTCTCATTTTTGTTTTAGTAGATAAAAATGTTAGAAACTATAAAGCATAAAATAACTAGGCATTGACCCCATTAATTTTCCCAACAGTTTTTCTATCATTTCAATTCATTTCATTTTATAATCTCTTCCTCAGGTAAGTGCTCCAGTACCTCAGTCACTTTGCTCCTAACATATCACGTGACTCTAGAAATTTTCCCCATCCAGTGCTTAGACGACTCAGCTGCAGGATATGAGGTTAATACAACCAGATGATTGAAGATGAGCATAACTTGTAAAAAGAGGGGTCACTTTGGAGGTTACAATATAGTAAGTAGGCAGGGTTTTCCCATTATTGTACTGATAAAACCTGAAATTGTGCCTTTTTCAATTTAGTTATCTAAAATTAAAGAGTTCAGACTCTGTTGTTATAATGCTCTCTGAGTAATTTAGAAAATAGGATGAGGCTCTTTCATGCCATGGAGAAAGGTAAAGTTTGTCACTTATGGATGAAATTCTACATCAATGCAACAACTGAAAAATGTAGAGAACAAGTTAAGTTTAATTAGTGTTTGATTACCGTATTCCAGCTATAAAAGTACATGAAAACGTTTTGTATTTAAATAGTATTTTCTACCTTTAAAGATGCATCTGCAAATTGGGGCTAGTGGTTCCCACCTTACTCACTACACAGGGTTGTTGAGAAGATGATAATAATAACAGGCACCTTTTATTGAAAGCCTATTATGTCCTAAATACTGTGTTAAATATTTTATTTCTTTGAGATAAGTAATATTACAGACCTATAGGACAACTGAGACTCAGAGAAGGTAAGTTATTACCCAAAGTCTTACAGCTTGTTAGGGGCAAGAAAAGACTTTTAAATTATGCATTTCTTATATGGAAATCCATGATCTTAACTGTTACTTCATAGAGATCTAATATGGCAATAGAAATGAGTGCTTTGAAAGTTATATGTTACTAAGTTATTTGAAGAGGCAAATATGCCAAAGTAAAAGGGCTTCTACATGGACCTGCCTCTGAAACACTTGAAGCCAGAAGTTGGAAAGAGTTAATATTCTCATCACAATTAAGTTGTGGCTTCTGATCTGAGTAATCAATATCAAAGAAAAATAAAGACCCTAATAACAGATCTACAGCGGTATACAATGTTTAAATTTTTTTAATGACTCTGCCAGAAGGAGTGGGAGCAGAGATGGAACTGGAAAAACACATCATGAAATTCACTTATACATTGATTAATTAACTCAATAGGTATTTTCATCAAAGTATCTAGGCATTCAACAAGTGAAAAGTCTAAATGGAGAGCTAAGGTACTAAAACAATGATAACTAAACAAAATCTTAGCTTAAGGATCTGTAGTAAGCACCAATGTATACCATTCTCAATTCAGGATCAACACCCTCATTCCCCCAGTTGATAGGAGCGTTCGCTGCTAAGGGTCACAGCTAAGCCCCTCTCTCCAGGAAGCTACCTTGACTAAAAGTATTTCCCCACCCCTAGGCAACTTGCGTCCAATTACTAGTTGATGTGGTGGTACAAATACTCAGGAAACCTTGCTTCAGTGAGAACAACTCTGAAGAACCATTCCAGGATCAAAGCTCCCCGTAGGATCAGCCAAGGCCTCTGTTACAACTGGATCTCGGTTCAACTCCCTTTGCCTAATTCTGGGTCTCTCACCCCTCCCAGGTATAGTTCCTAGAGCATTCCCTAATAAACTCTTGCATACAAATCTCAGAGTTTTTGAGACTCTTTTCTGGGGAACCTGGCCTATGACAACAATTAATCCCGAATTTTCCTCCAGTCCACTGTTTAAGGTTCTTACTATTATTACAAAACATGCACCCTGTTTCTATTTTCCCAATATCAAGTGTTGGAGTAGTAAATCTTTTACATGAGGCTGACATTACTTTGTGGAATTCCTAAAAATCCAATATAGACTCCATACATAATGAGGCTATCACATTGAAAAATGTCAGACTTTACAACCAAAGGGTTTTTAAAGACTTATAGATTATCAGCTTAGAAAATTTGTTTCTACAAAACAACATAGCTTTAAGTTATGAAGAACAGACTTTAGCACCAACAGACTATATGACCCTCTAACTTACAGGCAGTTCAGTGAGCTGTTCCCATTCTTTCTTGAATGAAATATAAAATCTATGTTGTGTTATGGAAATAATCCCCAGTGCTTCCTAAATCTGTGAAAAGTGATTTGATAAGAAGCAATGATTTGTAGTACTTGTAGATGAACTTTTACTTAATTGTATTACAACCTTCACTTCATTGAAGATTTGACATTTATTTACTACCTATTTCGTGCAAGGCACTCATCTGGGTTCTTTGGAGACACATAAGATGATTTTAGACCCTAAATATTTGTTGACTCAATTGCCACTATTCCTTTCCTTCATGAGCCCACAACTTAGTTGGGAAGAAAAGCAAAATAAAAAGTAATACAGATAGAAGGCAGACACTGATTAGGTGTATGTGTATTATTTGTTAGTAACACAAATATAAGGATGACACTAAATGTCTGTCACATAATTAACACTTTTGTTCTCAGCAGATATATTCTATTGCATGTATCCAAGTAGTAGAAATATAAGCAAGAAAATGATACCAAATATTTCCAGAAGGTCTTTCAGACCTGAATGCTAAAAGTGAGTAAATCACACTATCACCGACTTTATATATAAAGCATTTTATCTTTTCAAAAGATTTTCTAATAAATTTTATTCAATTCCAGGTATAAGTAGTTAGGCTTATGAATGAACATGCTAAAATATCAATGTAAATGCACACATGGTTGTATATAAATTTCATTCTATTCCACATCAAATCTAGTTTTTTTTTTTTTTTTTGCTTCTCCTGTCTCAGTGAATGGCACCATCATGTGCTCAGATGCTCAAGTTAAAAATCTGGAAATCATCTCTAGTGTCTCTCTATCCCTTGCCTCATATATTCAATCAATAAATTAATCTAATACACAGTACATCCTGCTATCTTACCTCCTAAATCATGCATTCTCAGCAAGGATGATATCATCCCCAGGGGAGTGAAAATTGGTTCTTGGGGAGAGGGGGAGTGATGGTTAAATTTATGTGTCAACTTAGCTAGGCTATGGTACCCAATCATTTGGTCAAACATTAGTCTAGATGTTGCTATGAAGGTATTTTTAAATGATTAACATTTATAATAAGTTGACTTTAAGTAAAACAGATTACCTTCCATACTGCATAGGCCTCATGCAATCAGTTGAAGGCTGTAAGAGCAAAGCCTGAAGAAGGAAGGAATTCTGCCTCAAAACTGCAACACAGACTTTCAGCCTGCAGGCCTGCCCTACAAATTCCAGATTTGCCAGCCTCCACAATCCTGTGAGCCAATTTCTCTAAATAAATAGATCTCTCTCTCTCTCTCTCTCTCTCTCTCTCCTCTCTCTTTCTTGCTCCACCTACCTAATAAAAGGGGTAAAAAATATTTTTTATATAAAACACAGATATACATATCATACATAAATACCTGTGGTATTAACATTTCACTGAGCAGGGAGTCAGTTAGGGTAAAATGTCTAAAAATCTCCTAGTCTCCTGGGGGTGGGGGGGATGATAATGAAAAAATAGTGAAGAAACACTGTACTAAGTATTTTTTAAGTATGTCCTCTATTCTATATCTTTTATACCACTACATTAGGAGAGTAAACCATTTATTATAAAGAACATTACTTCTGGGTTTCCCTGGTGGCGCAGTGGTTGAGAGTCCGCCTGCCGATTCAGGGGACACGGGAAGATCCCACATGCCGCAGAGCGGCTGGGCCCGTGAGCCATGGCCGCTGAGCCTGTGCGTCTGGAGCCTGTGCTCCGCAACGGGAGAGGCCCCAACAGTGAGAGACCCGCGTACCGCAAAAAAAAAGAACATTACTTCTCACAGGCTCTCTGGGAATATATTAGTCTCCCTCAACTACATTTTCCACACTATCTAGCGGATCTATGTAAAATATAAATTTGATCAGATCTCTCCCTTGTTTAAAACCCCTCACCGGGCTCCAGGTTTGGAAACTCTCATCTCTCTTCCAGAGGAACCCAAAGGCAGGGCAAGGGCCTTTTCATCATTTCACAGAGGAGGATATGAGACACAGCTAGAATGACTTGCCCAAGGTTGCACAATACGCAGCGGCAAATTCAGGATTTTAAACCAGATATCACAATCTAGATATCCAATTTTCTTAGAAGAACACGCTGTTTTGTTATTAGGCTGGCCAACATCTGGATACTATCAGTATCTACTTACTAGCTTATGAGAATCTGAGCAAATGACTACATTAGAGAGCTTTAGTTCCTAATCTGTAAAATGCAAGCAATATCCTCCTCTCAAAATCGATATTGGGATTAAATAGGCTGATGTACACACACACACACACACACACACACACACAGAGAAATGGGCAAATGTGTATACACATATAAATATATGTGTATGAGTATATATGTATGTATGTATCTCTATAAATACACACACACACACACACACACACACACACACAGAGGGCACCTAGAATGTAATATTTGGCATTTTGGTGGTTACTGAATAAACGGGTGGGGAGTTCTTTACCCTGTTATGCTACCTCTACCACAGGTAGTCACCAAATTAGGAATAGTGGTAAGCTATCATGAAATTCAGCTGGATTCTTTTCCCTTTTCCTAGCTTCATGCAAAAAACAGCAAAAAGTAGCCTTACCTAACTCCCACTTACCCTGTCACTTGACAACAACCAACCTGGGCTAAAGTCACCACCAAGTCAAGCTTACGAGAAATGCCTCTTCCCTGCCTCCTTTTGTTCCTTTCTGAAGTCGTTCATGAGCAGACTATGACTCTCTGCACCTCATTTCATTGACCTCTCTTGGCTCAATGAAACCACTCCAGTCACTGTGTCTCAACTGAAAATGAATATCTTTTTTCCATTATCCTCTTCTTATCTTTTTCAAAAACTTGTTTAGTTACTTTAGGAATACTCTCTCCCTCACTTCATTCCATGCAATAAGCCCAAAAGCCAGCCTAATCATACTGCAGAGTTTACAGAGATCTTGTAAATCACTCAGTTCTCCTATCCACAAAGTGAGTCTCCTCTCTCCAGTATTTTAAGAGGTGATCATCTCAACCCTTCTAGAATGTGACTGGTGAAGAGGAGGAGTTCATGATTCGTTAAAGAAGTTATTATTGAAAACACACTGTTTTTTTTCATCCTTTTGTTCCCTGGATCATGCAGAATAAATCTACCCCCTCTTCCACATAACAGCCCAAAACGTACCTTTACATCTTCTCCAGAATAGACACTACATTCATTCTATGACTCTTTTTTCCTCATGCGATGCAGTTCACATTTCCTGGTTGTCAGTTTCCAGGATATACCCCAATCTGTTGTTTGTCACTCTGAAAATATGGTACCTAAATGGTAGTATCATAGATCTTAAAATGTAACTATCATTTTTTTTAAACACTGGTAAAAAGACAGGTAATTATTTTGATTAATTACTAAAAATATTTCACAATTATAGCTTCAATGATCACTTCTAATATTTGCCTTTATATTTTTACCTTCAGCCATGGCTTGCCCCTCAAACTCCAACCATATATTGTAAATCTCCTATTCAATATTTTTACTTGGTTGATCCTTTGTGGACTCAAATTTTATATCACTGAAATAAAACTCATTGCCCCCTAAAGGTCAGATCTTCTTCCTGACTTCTCTGTCTCTGTCAGCCTACCACCATTTGAACTCCAAAACATGGAGTCATATTTCCCTGCAGCCTTTCTTCCCTACCCTGCCTCTCTAACCAGTGTTCTCCAAGTCCAGCAGATAGATCCATTACAACCTGCTCACACCCATCCCTTCCATTTCATTCCCACTGTAGACAACCTACCTGGGCCCTCAGTAACTGACATCTAGATAGCTAAAAAGTTTTCCTATGTAGTTGTCAGGGTTCTAAAAGCATCTCACTAGACTTTCTTCTTTTCAATTGTGCTCAGCTTTCCCTGCCCACCCTACTTAACAGAGAGATACCCTGGCGCTACCACCACCCTGGTTTCCCTGCCTCAGGGGTCCCTCCAATTCATCCTGTAGACTGATAGCACTTGATTCAAAAACATAATTTTCATTACTTAACTCCTTTGGACAAATACATACACATACACACACACACACACACACACACACACACACACACACACACACACACATTCCCTGCTGAATACTACTACCACTGATAGTAATATTAATAATGTTAATTGACCATTAGGTATGTGTCACAAACTAGGCTTAAATTTTTACATACTTTGTTTTACTTAGTTCTAATTCTATAGATGAGAAAACTGAGGCATAGAGAGATTACACAACACACCTACCCAGATTATGTAGGTAGTAAGAGACTGAACCAAATATATCTGTCAAGCCCTAAAATCTTAAGCAGTACATTCATCAATAGCCTTCTACTATTCTCCAATCCCAAACCACATTTTTAAATCTCTCCATTATTCCCATATAGATTCTAGCTCTTCCATTACATCAGATGATTTAATCTCTCTCAAGTCATTCCGTAAGCATTTCTGCTTTCCCAATTTTTGTGCCTGCAATTCTGCAGCATCCCACCCATCTTTCCATCCCTGACCTTTCCATATAAAAATAAAACCTGTGGCATAGGTACTATTATTAATATTTAATAGGTGAGAAAACTGAGGTTCTTTGCAAAAGGTCCCATAGCTATGTGTAGGGACTGGAAATAGAACCCAGGTCTGTTTTAGTACAAAGACTGTGCTTCCTCACTATACTCTACTGTGCTATATGTCATCACTCACTATGCACCCTCCAGGGAGCAAATCTTCTATCTGGCCTATCCCAAGCTATTTTCCTTGTTCTAAATTCTTATAAAATTTATGACTTCTTCTTTGTGAAATTTCTAAGAGTGTTATCATTTTTAACTTTTATTTTGGTATTTAGATTCCTGTGAGATTTTCTTCCTATTCAAAAGCAGGTTGGAGAAAATAGCAGTTAAGAGCATGGACCCTAGAGTCACTCTGCCTAAGATCAAATCCTAGCACTACCATTTTCCAGCTGTGTTATCTTGGGAAAATTACCTGATCTCTCTGCAACTCTGTTTTCTCATTTGTAAAGAGGCCATAATAATGCCTAATGCATAGAGTGGCTGTAAGGATTAAATGAGTTAATCTATATCAAGTTCTCAGAACACTATCCAGCACATTAGTCACTTAGCTACTGAGGGCAGGAATCTATTCTTATCTTCATCTCTTCTAATACCATTTTCGAGACTTGGAAACTAGACTTTGTCATTCCATGGCAGCCCAAGTTGTGTATATAAAAAGAGAACTGACCATTAGAATGACACAGGCACTGGGATGGGGATTACTCTCGTTTCATAGGTTGACTCCAAGCCAGGCCAGGCAAAATGTCCCAAAGGTAAAGCAAACTTGACTGTGGATCAGTTAAAAGAACTATTGTGATGACCAAATGCAATGTGTGGAAAATCACTCTATAGATAGTAACATGGTAAATAAATGTCAACTATCATTTGAAAGTGACAAGATGGTAGACATCTCAAGAATTGGATGCACTTTATTTATATAAATGAATCCAATTCTTAAACCTTACCTTCACTGAAAATGTGCAACTGCTTCATTCATGACGTTCATGGATATGTCAAATCATTGCTATAAATTATATGAAAGTCAACTGCAAAAAAATTTACTGTGTCTTCACTAAACAGAAAAAAATCCAACTGTAAACTGATCTTTGTAACTTGAAAAAATCAGGCACTCTAGGGAAGGAACATGCCTTAAAGTCCAATTTCAAAAGCAATGTAAATTCTGGAGATTCCTAAGTTTTGGAATTGACTGGACTAAGCCTTGAAGCCAAACAGTTGCTTTAACTATCTTTACAATCTTTCTCCTTTATACAGAAATGGAAACGATTTCCCTAAAAATGTATTTCTAAAAAGAAGCAAAAGTCATCCGACCTTGTTTTTAAGCTATCCACCACACAGATGAAAAGTACCTCTCCACATAGTTTGGTCCATGCCAGAACAAAAATGGAGTGGGAAGACATTTAATCTTAGTACCCTTACATCACTCAAAGAAGGATTTGTGAGCATTTGTGGATTTCCAATAAAATATGAATACAGAATTGTCTACAGTTCACTGTCCTCAGAGCAACAATTGTACCTGCTATAGAAACAAGGGCTATTATTCGCTTTCATTCTGATTTTGAAAATGGGCCACCCTATTCACTTCCCTTATGCCTAAGGCAGTCCTGGCATATGGCAGTCACTCATATATGTGGTTGAACCAGAGTGTAAGGCACCACTTCCCCCACTCTTCCTATGGCTGTGGTCCTCCAAATTCAGTATTCATGAGCTCTATGATTAAGTGCTACTGTGCACATTCTATGCTCACCCTCCCCCGCAAAGACATTCTGAATCAAGAGTTATGACTGGCATCCAGAAATTTAACTTTTAAACAAACATTCTAGTTGATCCTGATGCAGGTATTCCAGTAACTATAGTTTGAGGAACACCACCCTTTAGTTAATTTTTTAATAATAATAATAGCCAACATATACTGAGCACACTCTTCTTGCCAAGGGCTCTACATGCATCACCTAATTTAATCCTCACAGCAGTCTATAGAATAGATTTTACCATTATCACATTTTACAATGAGGAAATCAAACCTTAGAGAAATTAAGTAATTTGTAGGAGGGTCACAGAGCTCATGGAAGAGACAGAAAACAATCCCAAGTCTGTGTGATTCCAAAGCCCATGCTGCTAACAAATACACTCTGTTGCAGAATTCAAAGTCTGTATGCTGCCAGTTTTTTCTTAGCAACATATCAGTAAATGCCATCCACAAATTTGGCTAAGAAAATTGATCAGTCATTCATATATATGACATTTCATCACTTGAATACCATCTTCAAATATTCTGGATAATGGGTCACAAAAGTCTCACATTCCATCAAGGCACAAAACAATCAACCACTTAGCACATTCAAAATTAGAACATTCATATTAGCATCAAAAATTAGAGGGTTTTTTTCTTTTGGAATAACAACAAAATTATTTACTAGATACTAACATGTGTATTCTTCTGACTAAAACATGAGTGAAGGTGGCCAAAAGAACAAAATTTATCACAGATATATCAAGTAAACATACTTGTCCCTAAATGTAAAATGTGATATTTTTTTCCCTTTGCAATATTAACGAAGGAGAGATGAAGAACAGATACAGGCGTGAAGACTGAAGGTCCCTAATTTACGTTTTCCACATCCTGTGCAGGATCAGAGCCTTAGGAAGGCCAAGCATATGAAACCATAATGAATTCTCTGCCAGGTCACTCCAAGGAGCCCCCAGTCTCCTCTCTGATAGTGGCACCAATAGTGATTTTCACTTTCACAGGCAACCGCCAGAGGAAGAAGCCAGGCAATAGAACCAGACAGATTTCTGTTTAAAGTCCAACTTAGCCATTTAGTAGCTATATATCCTTTAGCAAGTTCTTAACCTTTCTCAAACTCATTTTTCTCAAACTCATTTTTCTCAAACTTTCTCAAACTCATTTTTCTCATCTGTAAAACGGGAATATCAATATCTACCTTACAAGGTTACCAAGAAAATTACAGAGGTAAATGCAGACAAAACTCTTACCAGAGTTCCTGTGGAACTCTGGTAAGTGGTTCCACAGGAACTCTGTGGAAACCCTCCGAGACTCAACCAGGAAGAACTAGAAAATATGAACAGACCAATCACAAGAACTGAAATTGAAGCTGTAATTAAAAATCTCCCAACAAGGGGCTTCCTTGGTGGTGCAGTGGCCGAGAGTCCACCTGCCGATGCAGGAGACGCGGGTTCGTACCCAGGTCAGGGAAGATCCCACATGCCGCGGGAGCGGATAGGCCCGTGAGCCATGGCTGCTGAACCTGCGCGTCCGGAGCCTGTGCTCCGCAAGGGGAGAGGCCGCAACAGTGAGAGGCCCGCGTACC
Organism: Pseudorca crassidens; assembly: GCF_039906515.1. Lineage (NCBI taxonomy): Eukaryota > Metazoa > Chordata > Mammalia > Artiodactyla > Delphinidae > Pseudorca > Pseudorca crassidens. The sequence goes on from NC_090304.1 coordinate 62,977,798, forward strand.
GCAAAAAAAAAAAAAAAAAAAATCTCCCAACAAACAAAAGCCCAGGACCAGACAGTTTCACAGGTTAATTCTATCAAAAATATAGAGAAGAGCTAACACCATTCCTTCTCAAACTCTTCCACAATATAGCAGAGGGAGGAACACTCCCAAACTAATTCTACGAGACCAACATCACACTGATACCAAAACCAGACAAAGATGTCACAAAGAAAGAAAACTACAGGCCAATATCACTGATGAACATAGATGCTAAAATCCTCAGCAAAATACTAGCAAACAGAATTCAACAGCATGTTAAAAGGATCATACACCATGATCAAGTGGGATTTATCCCAGAATGCAAGGATTCTTCAATATAATGCAAATCAATCCATGTGATATACCATATTAACAAACTGAAGGAGAAAAACCATATGATCATCTCAATAGATACAGAGAAAGCTTTTGACAAAATTCAACACCCATTTATGATAAAAATCTTCCAGAAAGTAGGCATAGAGGAAACTTACCTCAACATAATAAAGGCCATATATGACAAAACCACAGCCAACATCATCCTCAATGGTGAAAAACTGAAAGCATTTCCACTAAGGTCAGAAACAAGACAAGGTTGCCCACTCTCATCACTATTATTCAACATAGTTTTGGAAGTTTTAGCCACAGAAAACAGAGAAGAAAAAGAAATAAAAGAAATCCAAATCAGAAAAGAAGAAGTAAAGTTGTTACTGTTTGCAGATGACATGATACTATACATAGAGAATCCTAAAGATGCTACCAGAAAACTACTAAAGCTAATCAATGAATTTGGTAAAATAGCAGGATACAAAATTAATGCACAGAAATCTCTTGCATTCCTATAACTAATGATGAAAAATCTGAAAGTGAAATTAGGAAAATGTTCCCATTTACCAGTGCAACAAAAAGAATAAAATATCTAGGAATAAACCTACCTAAGGAGATAAAAGACCTGTATGCAGAAAATTATAAGACACTGACGAAAGAAATTAAAGATGATACAAACAGATGGAGAGATATACCATGTTCTTGGATTGCAAGAATCAACATTGCGAAAATGACTCTACTACCCAAAGCAATCTACAGAGTCAATGCAATCCCTATCAAACTACCACTGGTATTTTTCACAGAACTAGAAAACAAATTTCACAATTTTTATGGAAACACAAAAGACCCTGAATAGCCAAAGCAATCTTGAGAAAGAAAAACAGAGCTGGAGGAATCAGGCTCCCTGACTTCAGACTATACTACAAAGCTACAGTAATCAAGACAGTATGGTACTGGCACAAAAACAGAAATATAGATCAATGGAACAGGATAGAAAGCCCAGAGATAAACCCACGCACGTATCGTCACCTTATCTTTGATAAAGGAGGCTAGAATATACAGCAGAGAAAAGACAGCCTCTTCAATAAGTGGTGCTGGGAAAACTGGACAGCTACATGTAAAAGAATGAAATTAGAACACTCCCTAACACCATACACAAAAATAAACTCAAAAAGGATTAAAGACCTAAATGTAAGGCCAGACACTATAAAACTCTTAGAGGAAAACATAGGCAGAACACTCTATGACATAAATCACAGCAAGACCATTTTTGACCCACTTCCTAGAGAAATGGAAATAAAAACAAAAATAAACAAATGGTACCTAATGAAACTTAAAAGCTTTTGCACTGCAAAGGAAAACATAAACAGGATGAAAAGACAACCCGCAGAATGGGAGAAAATATTTGCAAATGAAGCAACTGACAAAGGATTAATCTCCAAAATTTACAAGCAGCTCATGCAGCTCAATAACAAAAAAACAAACAACCCAATCCAAAAATGGGCAGAAGACCTAAATAGACATTTCTCCAAAGAAGATATACCGATTGCCAAGAAACACATGAAAGAATGCTCAATATCATTAATTATTAGAGAAATGCAAATCAAAACTACAATGAGGTATCATCTCACACCAGTCAGAATGGCCATCATCAAAAAATCTACAAACATTAAATGCTGGAGAGGGTGTGGAGAAAAGGGAACCCTCTTGCACTGTTGGTGGGAATTTAAATTGATACAGCCACTATGGAGAACAGTATGGAGGTTCCTTAAAAAACTAAAAATAGAACTACTATACGACCCAGCAATCCCACTACTGGGCATATACCCTGAGAAAACCATAATTCAAAAAGAGTCATGTACCACAATGTTCACTGCAGCTTTATTTACAACAGCCAGGGCATGGAAGAAACTTAATTGTCCATCGAAAGATGAATGGATAAGGAAGATGTGGCACCTATATACAATGGAATATTACTCAGCCATGAAAAAGAAACAAAATTGAGTTATTTGTAGTGAGGTGGATGGACCTAGAGACTGTCATACAGAGTGAAGTAAGTCAGAAAGAGAAAAACAAATAACATATGCTAACACATATATATGGAATCTAAAAAAAACAAAAAAACAAAAATGGTCATGAAGAACCTAGGGGCAAGACGGGAGTAAAGATGCAGACCTACTAGAGAATGGACTTGAGGATATGGGGAGGGGGAAGGGTAAGCTGTGACAAAGTCAGAGAGTGGCATGAACATAGATGCACTACCAAAGGTAAAATAGATAGCTAGTGGGAAGCAGCTGCATAGCACAGGGAGATCATCTCGGTGCTTTGTGACCACCTAGAGGGGTGGGATAAGGAGGGTGGGAGGGGGGAGATGCAAGAGGGAAGAGATATGGGGATATATGCATAACTGATTCACTTTGTTATAAAGCAGAAACTAACACACCATTGCAAAGCAATTATACTCCAATAAAGATGTTAAAAAAATAAAAATAAAAATAAATAAATAAATAAAAGGGTAGTGGATATTTTGTTCTTATTGTCTTCACATCTATTTGGATATGTTTGCTTCCTGTCTCTCATTAGCATCATTTTTAAATCTGGTTTGAGATGTGCTTTCTTGCCATGTTCTGATATACAAGATGGCAATAAACACCAGCGGGTCTAAACTAAATGCTAGACTAAGTCTTTCTGGCACAGAATATTCCTTCTAAAGTTTTGGGATGAAGGATTTTGGGGAAACCATTTCAACCACTCTTTGCCAGTGAATCAGCAGGTGCCTACCATCAGAAAGTGATGACTTGCCTTATGCATGATTAACAGGGAGGAAATTGATACGTTAATGATACAGACCGGAATCATGAGGTAATTAACTATGCTTCCTTTTATTTTGTAAATTCACAATAGCTAGGATCACAGCTTCCAGCAAAAGATTCATTCCTATATACATATATCTGAACAACTTTAGACCACAAACAGAAGAAGGGCATTTCTGTTCATGGGAGAAGAATATTGAGCACCAAGTCTCCTCTTGGAGAAAAGTGAAAAAAACATCAACAGGTTTGTAAAAGTTAGCAATGCCACTATGAGAAATACTATCAGGAATGTGGAAAGGGGTTTGAGCCACTCGCAGATGTTTCCTACTAACTGTAAGCTTTGTGAGTGGAGAAACTATGATTGTTTCCTACTATTACCCCAGACCCAGTATATGCTTGACACATAGTGTGTGTTCAATTTGAATTTGATTAATAAATGAAGGAACAAATGAACAAATAAACCTAGAGAGAGATGCTCTATGGAAGAAGGTTAGATTAAGAACTAAGGAGTGAGGTTAGATTAAGCCTGATTAAGCCTAATTGAGGTTGTCATGCCCTCCTTTCCATTGTTTATTAAGTTAGAACTACAAAGGGAGGCAGGATATCTAAAAAAGCGAAAATAGAACTAGGAAATAGACACATGAGGATGTTCAACCTTACAAGAGGAGCGATCTAAGGTAAGTGAATTAAAACTAACACAGGATATCATTTCACCTAGTCAGATTTGCAAAAATCAAAAACTTTTATAATATAAAACAGTGGTAAGGGTATGAGGAAGTACATAGTGTTTACACTGTTAGTGGGAATGTAAATTGGTATCATCCACTTTGTATGATAACTTTGGTATTATCTCTTAAAACTTTAAATATGCATACTCAGGGGCCTAACAATTCTAGTTCTAGGTATAAAAAGACAAATCTACATACATAAGGATGCGTGTCTAAGGGTGGTCACTGCATCATTCCTTAAATCTTTGAAAACTGAAAAGCAATTTAAATTGCTTTTAGTAGGAAATAGATAAAGTGTGATATGGCTGCACTACTTAGGACAGCATGTATGCAGTCAGAAATAATGTAGTAAATCCAACTATGCCCACATGGAAAGATCTTAAAACATACTATTGTGTGAAAAAAGCAAATAAAAAAAAAAAACCCCACAATAGTGTAACACCATATTTAAACAAGTTAAACATACATACACACAACTGTACTACATATTTTCTGAGGAGATACGTATATCCACACAAATATGCACACGCACAGCTGACCCTTGAACAACATGAGTTTGAACTGTGTGGGTCCACTTGAACATGGATTTTTTTCAATACTAAATACAGTACTACATGATCTGTTGTTGGCTGAATCCCCAGATGCAAAATGGCGAATACAGAGGGCTGACTATGGGACTTGAGCGTCTGCTGATTTTGGTATCTGCAGCGGGTCCTGTAACCAGTCCCCTGCAGACACCGAGGGACGACTATATACGCTAATTTGCAAAAACCAAGGTCTGGAAGAACACATACAAAACCGGTAATAATGGTATCTCTGGGAATAAAACTAATTGGGTGTTCTAGTCAAAGGGGCCTTAACTGTAATGCATTAACTATTATAAGGAGGATGTATTCATGTGATAACTTGTGAAGTAAAAATTATACCAAGGGGGATACAGCAACACCAACATCCCTTGCCATTTTACTTAGTAATTTTATTTAGAATGCCTCTCCTCTGGTGATCTCAAGTCTTCAAGTAAATTAATTTATTCATTCATACATTTGGCCTGTTGGTCACTAGTTCATCAAAGTAGTAATGACTATTTACCATGTACTAGAAAGTATGGTATAGCTGGAGTTACACAGATAAATAAGTTATATCTTGAATCTCAAAGAGCTTAGAAGTCTTACAAAGATTTATGGATTCCATTCAACATATGCAGGAATCACAGTATTTTTCTTCACTCTGGTTAAGAGAGAATACGGGTTTGTCTGGGCTGACTAGTCAGCAACCTGCTGGTTAAATGTACCATATGAGATGAAAACAGTTTAATTAAGAATTAATAATATCTGAAAATGAGTACATGCTGGGAAGCACTTCCTAATGAGTTCACTTTTCAGGCTTCAGTCAGGAAATTGCCAATTAACTTTCCAAACTTTCTTCACCCACCTGGAGGTGACATCCCTGAAACATTTTGACAAGTCCCTCAGGCACCAAACCTGCCCCAAATTTCAAGAGTAATTTTATGTGTTATGGACATGTAAACAAGGTCTGCAAGAGAACTGCATTAAAGCATCAACCCCTAAATGTGGTCCTTCCTCAGTGAAGCTCAGCATCTGCTTGTCCACTAGTCATACCCTGGTTCACTCAGCTGATCAATCTAGAGTCCTGTTCTGCTAGTTACTCAACATATGTACGCACAGAAAAGGGTCTCCAGAGAAAGCACTGATTAAAGGTCTAATTTGAGCCAAGAGGGCTCATAGATTCTCTGTCAGTTTCTTACTTTTCTGTTGGCCTGTCTGAGAAACCAGAATGGATGGTGGCCCTTTAGTGCCCATTATTGACCTTCCACATAACACCTGTTGAGCTTTCATCATGTACCAGGCACTGCATTAAGCACTGTAGACACAGTGATGAGCCTGTCCTCAGGAACTTCTGTTCTAACCAGGAGAATTGTCCATTCAGTCTGCATATATTTATTTAGGGTTGTGCTAATCATCAGGCATAGAAAAATAAGAGCCTCAGTCACTGAATTTCAAAGAACTCACAGCCTAGTGAAGAGACAAAGTTACCGAGACCATGTTTCACACATCTTTGCAACCACAGCCCCAGGATGATGCTTGGCAAAGATTCAGCAACTCAAAGTTTGTTGACGGTATTAACATACCCAAGAAACTTTATCTTTACAAAAACGTAATCAATAGAATGTTCACCATAATGATAGTATGAAAAAAGTGTGGTAGTTTAGGGTTAGGGTTTGAGAGAAAAGAGCTCCCAGACCTACCTATGGATCAGAGTGACAGGGAAGGCTCCTCATAGGAAGGTGATGTTTCATCTGGGACATGATTTCTTATCAGGAGGCCCACAAAGGAAATAAAAGGAGTGCTAGGAACAAATGTGGACCAAGATATTGCTTTAAAAGCCTATATTACTGGAACCATTTGGCAATAAAATTTCCAAATGCCTATTTCCTAAATTTTTTTCCCCTCTAACTTCTCTGCTGGAACTTAAAGGAAATCAGATCCAAAATTAAAGGAACAAATTTAAATGCCGCTGAAAAGAAAGTTAAAACCTGACTCAATATTAATGCAAATCTATAGGTTAAAAATACATTTAACATCATAATTGTCAAAAATTATACATAAAAATGAAAAATGTGCTACTGCACGTATAATGTCATCTTTCAAGTTCAAAGCTGACACTATTTTTATCTCTGTGTGGGGAATATGTTAAAAAAAAAGAAATCCAACAGTTTTTTTTTTTTTTCTCCTGCCTTATATATGTAGACCAGTTCTTGGCTTGCAGTTTCTATTTCTATTTAGAGGGATACACTCCATTTTGTATGACTGAGACATGCCATCTCTGATTCCACAAAGCAGGGTTGGACTATCTATGATAATTATTTAGCAGCACTCTACAATCATGCAGGATCTAAGAAACAATAAAAGCCAACAAATTATAGTCCTGCAGGTTTTTAAAGTGGGCTAATACGCAGTATATTACTGTATCTTCACTCCAAAGTTGATGCAGGTATTATTACCTTCATTTTAGCAATTCTTTCATTCAAAAAAACAACCATAGAACACCTAGTATGAGTCAGGTACTGCTTCAAGCCCAGGGTTAAAACTACTTGAAATGATGAATCAAATCTCTGTCCTCACAGAGTATAGTACTCTATTGTGAAAAGTAATTAACAAACAAACAGATAAGATAATTGTAGTGATAAGTGCTATGGAGAAAAAATGACGCAAGCTAAAAATGATATGTGTGTGTTCGTGTGTGTGGAAGAGTGCTATATAGGGTCATTAAGGAAGTCCTCACTAATAAGATGTAATTCGATCTGATCAGAAGGAAGCCAGGGAATAAGCCATATGGATATCTAGAGTAAGAACATTCCAGACAGAGGAAGAAGCTTCGAGACAGGAGCGTGCCTAGAATATTCCAGGAGGACAGTGGGTTGGAATGAAGGAGAAAGGAAAATAGTAGATGTTGAAGGGGTATGTACTGGGCTGTAAAAAAAAATGGTAAAGATTTCAGCTTTGGTTTTCAGTGAGATCAGAGTCCAGGAGAGGATTTACAGAGGAGTGACATAATCTGACTTGCATTTTTATAGGAGAATAGATTGTTGGAGATAAGAGCAAAACAAAACAAAATTTTTAAGAAACAAACAAAAGGGCTTCCCTGGTGGTGCAGTGGCTGAGAGTCCGCCTGCCGATGTAGGGGACACGGGTTCGTGCCCCGGTCCGGGAAGATCCCACATGCCACGGAGCGGCTGGGCCCATGAGCCATGGCCGCTGAGTCTGCGCGTCTGGAGCCTGTGCTCCGCAACGGGAGAGGCCACAACAGTGAGAGGCCCGCGTACCGAAAAAAACAAACAAACAAGTTAGAAGGCTATTACAGTAATCCAGAAGATGATGGTTTGGTCCAATGTGAAAGAAGTGTAGGTGGTAAGAAATGTTCTCCTGGATACATTTCTAAGGTAAAGCCATCAGGATTTATTGACATGCAGGGTGAGAGAAAGAGAGAAGTCAAGGATGACTTCAATACTTTTGGCCTAAGCAAACAGAAAAAAAAAAAGTTACCATTTACTAAGATTGGGAAGACTGTGAGAGGAATAAATTTGGAGGTAACTCAAGAATTCAGTTTTGGACAAGTCTGTAATTCCTATTAGGGAGTCAAATGGAGATGTCCGGTAGGCTACTGAATATGCAAATCTGGAGATCAAGTGAGCAGTATGCATTGAAAACATAAATTTGGGCCTTATCAGTTTATAGATGGAATTTAAATCCAAGGGACTGGGTGAAATCATCTAGTGAGTGCTCATACACAAAGCAAAGAAGAGGTCTTAGAACTGAGCCTTGGGGTGTTGTAAAATTTAGAGGTAAGGAGATGGGGCAGAACCATTAAAAGACATAGAGTCACAATAGCCACTCTGGTAGGAATAGAACCAGGAGAAAGGGAGAAATACCTCAAAGCCAAATTAAGAAAGCTTTCAGAGGAAGGATATTGAACAGGGATAGGTTAAGAATTGAGAACTCATCCATTGGATTCGTCACCGTGGAAATCCTTGGTGACCCTGTCAAAAGTGATTTGGCAGCATATTAGAAAGAAAAACCTGAATAAAATCAGTTCAAATAAGAATGGAAAGAAAGGAATGAAAGATATAGAATTGGAGTATGGATACTTCTCGTGGATTCCGCTACAAAAAAAAAAAAAAAGAAAGAAAGAAATGGGGCAGCAGCTGGAATAGGAGGCAGTATTAAGTGATTTTTTAAAATAAAAGATATTATAGCAAGTTTCTAAAGGACATCCACAGGAAGGAGAAAATTGATGATGACTGAGAGAGAGAGAAGAGAATTTGAAGATAAATGGTCTTTAGATGGGAAATAGGAGATGAGATGAGATCTAGCCCACAGAGGTAGGTGGTGACCTCAAGTAGGGTACTAGAAGGGAAGTCAGAATATGTGGGTATAGATGCAAGCAGGTCAGAGAGTATGGGGATGGAACCTTGTGAATGTTCTTTTCTGGTTGTCCTACCTTCTGAGTGAAATAAAAAGCAAGAATTTCAGCTGAGAGTGAGGCTGGAGTTTTGAGGAAAGTGAAGGTATATTCTGTCATTCCAGAGTTGACAGTGAATGGACTGGAAGTATATAGTAGGATTAAGGGTGGCCTTCAGAGGTCCCTTGATAGAAACAGTATAAATATAAAGTGAGATCAGTCATCATGGTTTGGGAAGATGAGAAGGTTATGAGCTAAATCCAAGTAACATAACTGGTGAGTGGCTATATGGCTATACCCCTGGCAGGGCAAATCCATGTCTCTATCCATTATCCTTCAACAAAAGAAAGACAAAACCTACCATTCCACCTCTGCTGGGGAAAAATGTGAACTGGTAGGGACTGGCTCACCATGATAATTCCAGTGACTGACACAATGCTTAGCACATATGTGTACTCAATAAGATCTTAAATTAAATTGAGCGAGGGACATTTTTATTAGAAAGACCAAGAATTGATGAAAATGGTATGATCTTGAATGACCAAAGTAGTCCCTCGAAGCTCTGCAAATAATCCTTAGAGCTACTGAAATAGTGTGTTCGATGTAAATTGCTAGTTTGGTCTGGAGTCTGAAGGCATGGTGCTCCCTACCATTCAAACTTTGTATATCTACCTGCCAAGAAGCTTTTGAGTCTTGATTCTGTTGGTTACTTTTTCACAATTCTGCTCATAGATAATTTTTAAGGGACTAAAGTAGAAATCAAGCAAGATGACAACGCTGTCCACTGCATTACTAAGAAATATATGGTGGCATTTAGCAGCCTTATTCTGGAGCTGTATTGCACCTTGCTTGGACTGTCATCAATTCATTGTGTCATCCTAACTCAAGAAAGCAGTCCATCATCTCATGCAAGTCTTTTTAGTTATGGGCTTCTAAAATTAGTTTTAGGAATATAGAAACTCCTAGATACTGTCTCAAGGGCATTTGATGATGCTAAAAACTGTTCCTTCCTCCTCTATCTGCAGAAAAACTGTCAGTATTTTTCCTTTGTAACTTAACATCTCCTTCCTGTAATTGTTCTTTATCTCTTTGTATGTTTGTGTTTTGCCCTCCCAATTAGGTCATAAATTTGTAGCATAGCAGATATTCAGTGGAGTGCTTGTATGTAGTTTGCTAAATTATTCCTTGTTAAAAGGGTTCTTACACCCTCCCCTCCCCCATCCTTCTGAGCAAAGCAAAATCTATGCTATTATAGTACTCCAAGATGTAACATGTTTGTATCTCTCTATTGAGAAATACATGCTCAATTTTAGGAGCCTAGGCCTACAAGTTTTTTGAAACACACATGCAAAGGAATAAATTTGGATAGAGGACATGGCAACACTCCCTGCATTTATTCCATATCTGCCATGATGCAAAGATCACACCACCTTTAGGCTCAGCGCTCACAGCTGGGCAGTGATTCCAAGACTACCCAACCAAGGAAGCTGTATCATTACACAAATTGCCGAGGTTAGCTTTATGTATTTTCCTCTCATGTAATTTGTGCCATTTATAATAGAGACATCTTGGTGATACAAAGCTGTCCATAATCTGGCTCCTAACTGTCCCTTCTTGGCAATCGCTGCAACTTTCAACCTTTGTTCTGGCTACTTAGAAATCATGCAGTTCCATGACTATGCCATGCTCCTGCAGGCTATTGCTGGCTTTCATGGATCAAGAATAGACTGTGGGGCTTCCCTGGTGGCGCAGTGGTTGAGAGTCCGCCTGCCGATGCAGGGGACACGGGTTCGTGCCCTGGTCTGGGAAGATCCCACACGCCACGGAGCGGCTGGGCCCGTGAGCCATGGCCGCTGAGCCTGCGCGTCCGGAGCCTGTGCTCCGCAACGGGAGAGGCCACAACAGTGAGAGGCCTGCGTACCGCAAAAAAAAAAAAAAAAAAGGAATAGACTATGTTTGTGTAGACAAAATAACAAGGACAAATGGATATAATTTCTGGTTGCAGGTTTGGGTTCAATATTAGAGTCATCAATAAAATGGCTGGCTTCAAAATACTAAGTGCTATCAGTGGGATAGGGTGATCATCTTCAAGTATCATGTCATACGCATCTTCTCAATACATTTTTTCATCTACATCTATACCCAAATTATTATTTAATTTAAATTTTACAATTATCTTATTATGAAATGTTACCTTTTCATAAAATAATATTTATTTAAAAAACAGGAATAAGAAAAGGAACTAGACTAAGAGTGGTTATTGTTTACCAAGTACTTATTCCTCTTCGATAAGAGTTTTACATAATTTAATTACATCAATGTGAAGAAAGTATTTTCTTTCCATCTGAACTCTTTCATAAAACTTATCACATAGGTGAGTAAATAAAACTGCATAAAGATTAAGTTACATGCTCAAGGTCACACAGCTAAGAGGCATTTGAACTATGACTCCAAAGTCAGTGATCTTAAACACTTCACTACACTGCCTTCCTAGAAAAGTTCTTTGTTATAAGAGGTAATTTATATATGTCTATTGGATGAGTGAAAAGTCTTATTGGCATTATTGTCCATTTTGTATGGTTGAGTTGCAGAGAGAGAAGTTATAATTAAAACAAATCATGATTCTATTTCATAATGCATTGGTCAAAAAATCTTGTGCAGTTCACCATACATATGTGCCCTTAGGATAACAGGAAATAATACCTTTATTCAGCTGTATACTTTCAATTCATCATAGTCTATTATATCTAACTGCCCGGATTTCCACAATTTGGACGTTTTTCTCATAGCTGAGCTCTAATTTAGGGTACAGTGTAAATCAGTAGAACCAACATTCTGGAATTCATCAATTACAATAAATTTGAGCCTATTTTTAGCATAATGGAGGTGAAGTCACTTATCCACTTTTGAAAGGATTTTCCTCCACTTCTGATGCCAGGCATAAAATGAAATTGTATTGTTCAAGTAAGCTATTCTCAAGAACCTAGAGTTTATGGAACACAGAAAGAGAAACAATAGTTGAGAAGACTGAGAAAATCAAGTTCCTGTTAGCTTCTTGATATAAGCATTATACTAGGTAGTCTCTGATATGAAATTTGAAAGTAAAAGAAAACCTAGACAACAAAAAAGAAAAGAAATGAACAATTGAGTGAAGAAATAAAAGCCAGGTGAAACAATAATGCTACCAAATATTGCTTGTCATGAAGACATAGTAGCTCTCACTGTCTCACTGTCTAAACATAAACAATTCAATTAAGCTAAAGTAGCACTCCACAATCAGAAAGAAAAGGCACATCACACTTCTCTGTAAGATGTACACATCTTACTAGTATGTATTACTATGTGCACACACACATAAATACACAAATCATCCAAAGGTCATCAGATTTGACTTTTCTTTTATGAAGAAATTTGTTTCAATTAATTAACCAAGGCATATCAATAGGCTGCTTCTTAGCAAGAGTGACAAGGAAATCCATATCACGAAATGCTCTAAATCTTTATTCATAGCACAAAAGCAAACTAAAATATGAAGCAATGAATCCATGCAGGATTCAGCAAATTTAACATAATGTAAATACTTAGTAAGTGTACAAAACATTTGCTTTCCAAAATTCTTTGTGTTCATTTCTATATGTTATCCCCTCAATAACCCTGTGAGGTCAAGCTATCTTATTCTACCTGCTCTATTCATTCATGCATGTGTGCATTCATTCATTCATTCTTATTAATTCATTGATGCATCCAGGAATTCATTCATTGAACAAATATATAATGAACTCTATGCAACAGGTATACTACAGTAAACAATGAACAAATTCCTGTCCTTTACAGAGCTTACAATCTATAATATAATGAACAAGTAAGCAAATAATATACAAATTGTGATAGGGTTTATGAAGAAAAACAGTAAGTAATTAGCAATATATAGAGAGAAATCCCACAGGAGGAACCTGTGGAAGGAGAAGACATCTTTGAAAAGGTAACATTTAAGTTGAAATGTAAAGGCCAAAAGGAGCTAGTCATTCAGTGTATAAAGAAGAATGTTCTGGATATATGAAACAGTGATGGCCAAACTTCTTAGGCAGATGGAACCTTCTAAAACTAGAAAAAAAAAATCATTGTTGCTAAAGCCAATAAGTGAGGGAAAGACTGTCATACCATGAACTGAAGAGACAGGCAAAGGCCACACCATGCAAGGACTTGAGGACATTGCATCAAGGAGCGTGAAATGCATCATTAGTGCAGTGGAAAGCCATTAAAAGGTTTTGAGTAAGGAAGGGAAGCTTAAATAATCAGAATTATACTTTTTTAGATTATTTCAGCTGATGTGTGAATATTAGCTTGTTGGGGGAGGGGCAGATGAAAGTGAAATATCAAATTAAAATCTTCTTATTTGTAGTCCAGGTAAGATTTTATGGTGATTTAGACACTGATGGTATCAGTGAAGATGAAGATAATTGAATTCTAGAAATATTTTGGAGGTAGATTGACCAGAATGATGATGGATTGAATGTGGAAGGTGAGAAAAAAGAAAGAAAGGAAATTCTCAGTTCCTTATTTAAAAAAACTTAGTAACTGGTGAGACAGAAAATTGAGAGAAAAACAGGTTTTCCTGAAACTGAAGTTAATCAAGAGAATCAATATTGATTTCTGTTGTGTTCATCTTTTGAATTTCACGCATTCCAATTTCAAGAACCTCTAATGAGTATCTTGCATACACTAGGCCCTAGTCTAGTCTTTGAGAAATGAAAGCTAAGTAAGATTCAGCCACTTTGTATGAGTAATCAGACTAATGGGGAAGAGAATCATATGAACATTGAAATGTTCTCCAGTGTGAAAAATGCTATAATAACTCTCCTGAAGATTAATGTCATTACTGGAGATCAGGAGAAGCTTCAAAGTGACAACTCTTAGACCAAGCCTTCAAGGATAAAAAGAAGTCACCCTTTTAACTGAAAAAGGCGGGGATGACCATCTCTATATTTTATTATATAAAACCATATATAAAACATGGAATCATGTCTTTGCTCTGAGTTCATATATAGAATGTCCATATTTGACACATGCTTAATAATCCCCTTTAAATTTTATAAGCCCTAATAACCCCTATTATGGGCACAGTATTCTATTAGGTATCAGGGAGACATGTTCTCTGTCCTTGAGTTGCCCTCTCCTGTTGCAGAGATTAGACATGTGTGTATAAAAGAGGCAGAGAATCATCCAGTATGCGACAAGTCCATTGGTATCATGTGATCAAGGCTGCCTCTGTATAGCAGCTGAGAGAATTCAAAACAAAGTGACCACACTGTGGAGTGGGTTTGGTCAGAAAGCACTTTCCCTCAAGGACTAAACTTTTACTTGCACTCTGAAGGAACTCTAGGCAGTCTCATTTCTTTTCTCTGGTCATCTTGTCCTCCCATTCTCTGAAGTGATAGTTCCAACATTTGATACCTTTCTCTCCACCTCTCTTCTCACTCTCAGTAAACCAATTCCTTACTTACTTTCTATTTTACAGAGTAAATAGAAGCCATCAAACTGGATTTTTCTTAATTTCCCACCATAAACATGCACACATACTGATATTTTTTACACATCTGTACTTACACATTAGAGATCAACCATGGCACACAGTCTTTGGATCTCATCCATCTCCATCTTCTCAGGAAACTTTTATATTGATTAGGCCTTCTCTCTTACATATTTAACTCTCACTCTAACGATAACTCCCATCAGTGTTTTTCAATGAAACCTAAGATTTTATTAGTCTAAAGCATATATTGGAAACATCCTATTTTTCCAAACCTTCTTCAACCCCTAATACTTTATTGAAACTATCAATAACTTCCTTGTTGAATAACCTATTGAACCCTCCTCAGTCCTTAACTCAGCTGGTTTCTCAGACACATTAGCTTTAAAATATTCTCATTTTTCACTCAGGAAAGCAAAAGCATCTTCCTTGACCGTGCATCTCTTATCGGCAACCAAGCTCCTGCCTATCTTCATAGGCCAACTAGACATCTCTACTTATGTGTTAAAGACTCTTCAAACTGGAGTAGGGAGATCAAGAAGAGGGAGTAGGAAGATGCAGAGCCCCCCCCCCCACATCTACATGTGGATTAATTCTCACTGAAAACACACTGGAGACTGACAGAAAGACTCTTGTACAAACAAAGCTGTAAGAAAGATCCACATGGAATCTGGTAGGAAAAGAAAAGAAGCAATCGGGTCAGGGCTGGCTCTCCCGATAGGGACACAGAAGAGGAAGGGTATTACACAGGCTCAGAGATTCTCCCTCAGCAGTGAGTGGTTTGAGCCACATACTGGGTGTCCTAGCCCTGGGCTCTGACACTGGGATGACAAGCCTCTTAGCTGGTTTGAAAAACCAGTGGGACTAAAGGGAGGGCTGTAAGAAACCTAGACTCCACTCATGAAGAGCATGCATTCACTTGTTTACACCAGAAACAAGGCAGAGGAAGCAGACCACCCCAGCGTCTATCCCAGCCTGAGCCAAGCACTTGCTCCAGCCCTTCTTGTTCCACAGCACAGCTCCACACTAGGGTGAGGGCCGGCATGACCAAGGGGAGTGCACAGTTGTGAGTGACCCACAGACCCACATCAAAACATATAATAATTAAAATGGCAAAAGTTAAACATAAAAAGAGAATTCTAAAGGCAGCAAGAGAAAAAAACAAAGAAACCCCCAAATGGCTATCAGCTTATTTTTTTCACAGCAACTTTGCATTCCAGAAGGGAGTGACATGATATACTTAAAGTGCTGAAAGGGAAAAAACTGTAACCTAGGGTACTCTATCCAGTAAGATTATCATTTAGAATTGAAGCAAAAACCAAAACAGTTCATCAATACTAAACTTACTCTTAAAGAAATGTTAAAGGGTCTTCTCTAAATGGAAAAGAAAAGAAGTAATTATCTACAGGAAAGGAAAAATCCCACTAGTAAAGGCAAATATATACTAAAGACTGGATCAACAACTTAAATAAGCTAGTATGAAGATTAAAAGACAAAAAAAATTGTAAAATTAACTATAACTGCAATTAACAGTGAAAGGATAAACATGAAGATGTAAAATATGACATCAAAAGCACAGCATGTTGGATAGGGGAGAGTAAAAAAACGTAGATCTTTTAGAATGCATTTGAACTTAAATGATCACCATTTTAACACAAGCAGATAAGTTATAGGTCAGCATATACGAACCCCATATTAACCACAAATCAGAAACCTATGATACACAAAAAGACAGAAAAGAATATAAGCATACCACTAAAAATCATCAAACCACAAGGGAAGAGACTAAAAGAAGAAGAAAAGAACAGAGAAGAATCAAGAAAACAAGCAGAATATAAGTAACAAAATGACACTAAGCACATACCTATCAATAATCACTTTAAATATAAATGGAATAAGTGCTCCAATCAAAAGACATAGGTTGGCTGACTGGACTGAAAAAACAAGACCTATCTGTATGCTGCTTATAAGAGATTCACTTCAGAGTTAAAGATACACACAGACTGAAAGTGAGGAAATGCAAAAAGATATTTCATGCCAATGAAAACAATAAGAAAGTGGGGGTAGTAATACTCATATCAGACAAAACAGACTATAAAACAAACTCTATAACAAAAGAAAAACAAAGGCATTATATAAAGCTAAAGTGATCAACGCAAGAATAGGCTATAACACTCGTTAACATATATGTACCTAGCATAGGAACATATAAGTATATAAAGCAAATATTAACAGACATAAAGGTAGAAATTGACAATAATCCCACAATAGTAGGGGACTTTAACACCCCAATTACATCAACAGACAGATCATCCAGACAGAAAATCAATAAGGAAACAGTAGTCTTAAATGACACATTAGACCTGTTGGACTTAACAGACAGCTATAGGACATTCCAGCCAAAAAGGTCAAAATACACTTTCATTTCAAATGGACATAGAACATTCTACAGGATAGACCACATGCTAGGCCACAAAACAAGTCATAACAAATTTCAGTGGATAGAAAGTATATCAAGCATTTTTTTTTTCCAATCACAACAGCCTGAAACTAGAAATCTATTACAGGAAGAAAAATGGGAAAAACAAAAGTACATGGAGACTAAACAACATGTTACTAAAAAACCAATGGGTCAATGAAGAAATCAACGAGCAAATCAGAAAATACTTCAAAACAACTGAAAATAAAAACACAACACTCCATTATCTGCAGGATTCAGCAAAGCAGTTCTGAGAAGTATATAGTGATACAAGCCTTACCCAAAAAACAAGAAAAATCTCAAATAAATGACCTAACCTACTACCTAAAGGACTTAGAAAAAAAAAGCCCATAGTCAGCAGAAGGAAGGAAAAAATAAAGATCAGAAAGGAAATAAATAAAATAGAGTTAAAAAAAAAAATTGAAAAGATCAATGAAATCAAGAGCTGGTTTTTTGAAAAAACAAACACCTATCCTTCTCAAACTATTCCAAAAAATAAAGAGGAGGGAATACTTCCAAATTCATTCTACTAAATAAGAAGATACTACTAAAACAATAAATTACAGGTCAAATCTCTAAAAAATATAGATGTAAAAAATCCTCAAGAAATTTTAGCAAACTGAATTCAACAATATATAAAAAGAATCACACACCATGATCAAGTGGGATTTAGAACAGGGATGCAAGGATGGTTCAATATCCACAAAACAATTAATTGATATACCACGTCATCAAATCAAAGGATAAAAATCAACAACCATCTCAATAGATGCAGAAAAATCATATGACAAAATTCAACATCCATTCATGATAAAAACTCTCAACAAATTTGGTAAAGGTGGAACATATCTCAAAAGCCATTCATGATAAACCCACAGCTAACATCATACTCAACGGTGAAAAGGTGAAAGCTTTTCCTCTAAAATCAGGAACAAGAAAAGGATGCCCACTCTTGCCACTTCTATTAAACATAATATTGGAAATCCTAACCACAGCAATCAGACAAGAAAAAGAAATAAAAAGCATCCAAATTGGAAGGGAAGAAGTAAAACTGTCACTATTTGTAGATGACATGGGACTATATATAAAAAACCCTAAAATCCCCACCAAAAAACTATTAGAACTAATAAATGAATTCAGGAAAGTTGTAGGATACAAAATTAGTATACAGAAACCTGTTGCTTTCTATACACTAATAATAAATTATCAGAAAGAGAATTCAAGAAAACAATCCCATTTACAATTGCATCCTTTCCCAAAAAACAAACAACAAAACCTAGGAATAAACTTGACCAAGGAGGTGAAAGATTTATACTCTGAAAACTATAATACATTGATGATGAAATTGAACATGATACAAATAAATGGAAAGATATCCCATGTTCATGGATTGGAAGAATATTGTTAAAATTTCCATACTACCCAAAACAATCTACAATTTAATTCAATCTCTACCAAAATACCCATGGCATTTTTCAGAGAACTAAAACAAATAATCCTGAAATTCATATGGAACTACAAAAGACTCTGAATAGCCAAAGCAATCTTGAAGAACAAAGCAAGAGGTTTCACACTCCCTGACTTCAAGCTATACTACAAAATTACAGTAATCAAAACATTATGTTCTAATTTCATACTTTCACATGTAGCTGTCCAGTTTTCCCAGCACCACTTATTGAAGGGACTGTCTTTTCTCCATTGTATATTCTTGCCTCCTTTGTCATAGATTAATTGACAACATATGCATGGGTTTATTTCTGGACTTTCTATCCTGGTCCATGGATCTATATTTCTTTTTTTTGTGCCAGTACCATACTGTTTTTTGTTTTGATTTTTTTTTTTTGCAGTACATGGGCCTCTCACTGTTGTGGCCTCTTCTGTTGTGGAGCACAGGCTCTGGACGCGCAGGCTCAGCAGCCATGGCCCACAGATCCAGCTGCTCTGCGGCATGTGGGATCTTCCTGGACCGGGGCACGAACCCGTGTCCCCTGCATGGGCAGGCAGATTCTCAACCACTGCTCCACCAGGGAAGCCCTACCATACTGTTTTGATTATTGTAGCTCTGTAGTATAGTCTGAAGTCAGGGAGCCTGATTCCTCCAGCTCCTTTTTCCTTTCTCAAGATTACTTTGGCTATTCAGGGTCTTCTGTGTTTCCATACACATTTTAATTTTTGTTCTACTTCTGTGAAAAATGCAATTTATAATTTGATAGGGATTGCACTGAATCTGTACATTGCTTTGGGTATTATAGTCAGAATGAAATTTGAACATTTTCTAACACCATACACAAAAATAAACTCAAAATGGACTAAAGACCTAAATGTAAGACCAGATGCTATAAAACTCCTAGAGGAAAACATAGGCAGAACACTCTTTGACACAAATCACAGCAGTATCTTTTGGGACCCATGTCCTAGAGTAATAGAAACAAAACCAAAAATGAACAAATGGGACTCAATTAAACTGAAAAGATTTTGCACAGCAGAGGACACCATAAACAGAACATAAACACAACTGACAGAATGGGAGAAAATATATATTTTTTTGGGGGGGGAGAAAATATTTGCAAATGATGTGACTGACAAGGGATTAACCTCCAAAATATACAAACAGCTCATGCAATTCAATATAAAAATGGTCAGAAGATCTAAAAAGACATTTCTCCAAAGAAGACATACAGATGGCAAATAGGCACATGAAAAGATGCTCAACATCACTAATTATCAGAGAAATGCAAATCAAAACTATAGTGATGTATCACCTCATACCAGTCATAATGGCATCATCAAAAAGTCTATAAATAATAAATGCTGGAGAGGGTGTGCAGAAAAAGGAACACTCATACACTGTTGGTTGGAATGTAAACTGGTACAGCCACTATGGAGAACAATATGGAGTTTCCTTAAAAAACTAAAATTAGAGTTACCATGTGATCCTGCAATCCCACTCCTGGGCATATATACAGAGAAAAACATAATTCAAAAAGATACAAGCACCTCAGGGGCTTCCCTCGTGGTGCAGTGGTTAAGGATCTGCCTGCCAATGCAGGGGACACGGGTTCAAACCCTGGTCCGGAAAGATCCCACATGCCATGGAGCAACTAAACCCGTGTGCCACAACTACTGGGCCTGTACTCTAGGGCCCACGTGCCACAACTACTGAGCCCACATGCCACAGCTACTGAGGCCTGTGTGCCTAGAGCCTGTGCTCCACAACAAGGGAGGCCACCGCAATGAGAAGCCTGCCCACCACACGAAGAGTAGCTCCCACTCGCCACAACTAGAGAAAGCCCATGCTCAGCAACAAAGACCAATGCAGCCAAATTAAATTAATTAATTAAATTTATATATAAAAAAAAGATACATGCACCCCAACGTTCATAGTAGCACTATTTACAATAGTCAAGACATGGAAGCAACCTAAGTGTCCATCGGCAGATGAACAAATAAAGAAGATGTGAAATATATATACAATGGAATATTACTCAGCCATAAAAAGAATGAAATAATGCCATTTGCAGCAACATGGATGGACCTGGAGATTATCACACTAAGTGAAGTAAGCCAGACAGAGAAAGACAAATATGATATGATACCGTTTACATGAGAAATCTAAAAACAAAAGGATACAAATGAACTTATTTACAGAACAGAAATAGACTCACAGAATAGAAAACAAATTTATGGTTAACAAGGGGTGGTAGGGAGAGGGATAATTTAGGAGTTTGGGATTAAAATATACACACTACTATATATAAAATAGATAACCAACAAGGACCTACTGTATAGCACAGGGAACTACACTCATATCTTGTATAATAGAAGTGAATGTAAAAAAACAATACATATGTTGTGTGTATATATATATATATATATATACACACATACACACACACGCATACATATATAACTGAATCACTTTGCCATACACCTGAAATTGACACAACACTGTAAATCAACTTATTTCAAAAAAATTTTTTAAAAACACTAGACTCCACCAAAAAACTGTTAAAACTAATAAACAATTCAGTACAGTTGCAGGTTACAAAATCAACACACAAAAAATCAATTGTGTTTCTATATACTAACAGTGAACTATCCAAAAAATAAATTAAGAAAACTAACCCATTTAAAATAGCATCAAAAAGAATAAAAAACTCAGGAATAAATTTAACCAAGAATGTGAAAGATGCGTAAAAAACAAAACAAAACAAATATATTATGGTACTGGCACAAAAACAGACACATAGATGAATGCAACAGAACAGAAAGCTCAGAAGTAAACCCATGCACCTATGGTCAATTAATCTATAACAAAGAAGGCAAGAATACACGATGGAGAAAAATAATCTCTTCAATAAGTAGTGCTGGAAAAACTGGACAGGTACATGTAAAAGAATGAAATTAGAACATTTTCTCATATCATACTAAAAATATTTTCAAAATGGATTAAAGACCTAAAAGTAAGACCTAAAACCATAAAACTCCTAGAAGAGAACACTGGCAGAACACTCTTTGACATAAATGGTAGCAATATTTTTCTGGATCTGTTTCCTAAGGCAAAACAAATAAAAGCACAAGTAAACAAATGGGAACTAATTTAAAAGCTTTTGCAAACCAAGGATATCATCAACAAAATGAAAAGACAACCTACTGAATGAGACAAAGTAATGTGCAAATGATATGACCAACAAGGGGTTAATATCCAAAACAAGAACAATTCATACAGCTCAATATCAAAAGCAAACAAACAGCCAACTCAAAAAATGGGCAGAAGACATGAATAGATATTTTTCCAAAGAATACATAAAGATGGCTAACAGGCACATAAAAAGATGTTCAACATCACTAATTATCAGAGAAATGCAAATCAAATCCACAATGAAATAACACCTCTCGCCTGTCAGAATGGCTATCATCAAAAAGTCTACAAATTGGGGCTTCCCTGGTGGCACAGTGGTTGAGAGTCCGCCTGCCAATGCAGGGGACGCGGGTTCGTGCCCCAGTCCAGGAAGATCCCACATGCCGCGGAGTGGCTAGGCCCGTGAGCCATGGCCGCTGAGCCTGCGCGTCCGGAGCCTGTGCTCCGCAACGGAGAGGCCACAACAGTGAGAGGCCCACGTACTGCAAAAAAAAAAAAAGTCTACAAATAAAAAATGTTGGAGAGAATGTGGAGAAGACTTTTGCACTGTTGGTAGGCATGTAAATTGGTGCAGTCACTATGGAAAACAGTATGGAAGTTATTTAAAAAACTAAAAATAGAACTACTATATGATCCAGCAATTCCAGTCCTGGGTATATATCCAGAAAAAATGAAAACACTAATTCAAAAAGACACACACACCCCAATGTTAATAACAGTGCTATTTACAAAAGCCAAGATAAGGAAGCAGCCTGTGTGTCCATCAACAGATGAATGGATAAAGAAGATGTGGCTGTGTGTGTGTGTGTGTGTGTGTGTGCACATGTGTATGTGTATATATATAGCAATATTACTCAGCCATTAAAAAGAATGAAATTCTGCCATTTGAAACAACATGGATGAACCTAGAGGGTATTATGCTTAGTCAACTAAGTCAGACAAAGTCAAATATTGAATGTTATCATTTAATGAAAGAATATAACAAAACAGAAACAGATTCCAGATTTAGAGAAAAAACTAGCAGTTACCAGTGGGGAAAGGGAAGGATGAGAAGCATGATAGGGTTAGGAAATTAAGGGGTACAAAGTATTATGTATTAAGTACATAAGCTACAAGTATATATTATACAGCACAGGGAAATAGTCATTTAAAAATAACGTTAAATGGAGTGTAATCTATAAAAATATTGAATCACTATGTTGTACACCTGAAATTACTATAATATTATAAATCAACTGTACTTCAATCAATAAAATAAGAGTTTTAACACTTAAGTTATCCAGAATGAATACTTTGATCTCCTACTACCACCCCTAAAATGAAGCTTTCCTAGAGTTCTCAAATTCAGTAAATGATACTTCTACCCACTGTTTCATATAACACAGGTAATCGGGAGTCATCTCTGAGACTTCCTTTCCTCTTAAAACTCCCATATGCATTTCATATCTATGTTCTGGAATGTTTAAACCTAAAACTCTCATATATGTTCAATGTTTTTTCATCACCACCACCACCCTAATTCATGCTACCACTATCTCTTGCCTGGACTTCTGCAAAAGCTTCGTAACTAGTTTTGTTTTGTTTTGTTTTTAACTATAACTTTTTTTCTACGTCATCCCACCTGTTCTACACATAACATCCAGAGTGATGATTTCAAAATCCAAATATGACCATGTTACCTGATTCACTCCTCTCTCTCTAATTTACTTAAAATACTTCAAAGAAATCCTAAACATTAGATGGTTTGTGTCTCCCTTCCCAATCCCTTCTCTTACCAAGCTGCCCCTATATGCTCTCCCTCCAGCCCTATTGGCCTTACAGCTCCTTTCCCGTCTAAGATAGAATCTTTGTGTATATGGTTCCCTCCTCCTGAATACTCTTCTTCCTCCTTCCCCAAGTTGATCCTACTTGTAAAATTTAAGCTTAATTAGCATTCCCTTAAGGAAGCCTTCTCTGACCTCCCTCTCTACATCAGTACATCCTCAAATGCACTCCCAATATACCATGTACATCTTTTCTGTAGCACTCATCAAAATTACAACTTTATCTTCACTTATGGGATTCTTTAATTTATTGCTGCTTCCTCCTCGAGGGCAGGGTCTGTGTATATTTTCTCACACTGTGAATTTATAGGACTTAGTACAGTTCCTGGGACATAGTGGGCAATCTGTAAATATTTATAGAATTAATGAAGGGAGGAAAAATAGATGGATAAATAGGTTTTGATGAGCCAAAAAAATAATGGAGATGTGCTACAGAAGACTGAGGCTTGTTTAAATAACACATGTTGAGATAATAAACTAGCTCTTGTCAAGAGAACAGTTCATCTGACAACAGGAAATTTAAAATTCTCCCTCTTTTCAATTGTTTTTTTCTTTAAACAGGCAATTGTAAAGAGAACATTTCACTTCATCTATAAAAGGCCACATTTCTGTTGTCAAGGGCTTTCCTAGGCAAGGGATTCCTGCTAATGTTGAATTACTGGGCAGTTTGGGCTTCTGTCTACATAGGCTACAGAAAGCAAAGCAAATTCCCAGACTAGGGATTGGTGGGGAAGAAACAGGAGATTTTCTATCTACTCTACAATTGTGTGACATGTCCTTACACTCTGTATAATATTTTGCCTTCTTTGGGCGTGGCCTTGGAATGATTCTATCATTTGTTTGACTTAGTATTTTATGTTTAAGCAACATAAATTTAAGGAAAGCCCCTCAAAGAAATATCAACTCTCAGAAAAAAAATACTCTGAACAATGGAGGAAAAGCAAGTCAGTGGCTTCAAACAACATCATAAATCATAAGAGAAGAAAATGAATGGTGTGCAGGAGTTTTATGTTTGTCATCTCATTCAATCCACACACATGGCTCAGAGGTGAAGGAATGTCCCAAATTAAGTAAGCAGTAAAGGTATGACTCTAACCAGTTCCAGGTAATGCCAAAGTACATGATCCTTCCAGTGTCCTTCAAGTAATGTAACCAAGAATAACCCTATGTACCCTGATTCTCCAGCACAGTGTCAGAAAGGCTGTATTCCCTTCCATAGTCTAGCTTCTTTCCCAGATTCTGTGGGCTGTCCTGATGCACAGAAACACATGAGATTCTTTTGTTGGTGTCTTATAGGTCTTCCTATAGACTTCAAGCTTTCACAGAGTCATAAAACTTCCATTCTGTGTATACTTTAGAAAACTGCTTTTTGACAAAGACTTTGGACATTAAGTTTTAGCTCAGAATGCATTTCTGCTTTCGAGTTATAAACAGAGCACAACTTTTTAATGAAAATGCTGACACAACCTAAAGAACAGTGGTGTATGACCAAATACATTGCAGAAACAGATTTTTTCAACAGAGTATTAGCATATTTAGAGAGAGGATATTTATGGGATGTTTTAATTAAGCTGTGGATATTAAATTGTGCAAAATTTTTACTTCACCAAAATGCAATCTAAAATAGCCCTCAAGGGCTTCCCTGGTGGCGCAGTGGTTGAGAGTCCACCTGCCAATGCAGGGGACACGGGTTCGCGCCCCGGTCCAGGAAGATCCCACATGCTGCGGAGCGGCTGGGCCCGTGAGCCATGGCCGCTGAGCCTGCATGTTCAGAGCCTGTGCTCTGCAACGGGAGAGGTCACAACAGTGAGAGGCCCACGTACCGCAAAAAAAAAAAAAAATTAAAATTAAAAAATAAAAATTAAACAATAAAATAAAATAGCCCTCAAGATCAGTTAGCATTTTTTTCCCTGTGGTTGGGAGACATTGCCAATCCAAACTTGAATGGCATTGAGTTTTTCAATGAGGTGTGTGCTCTGAGTTGATTGAAAATATATGGATCGGTAAATGAAATGCTCAAATGTTTGTATTTCATTGCTCTAATGGAAGAGTGGTTGTTATGAAACCTGCTCCTTTTCCACCTCCTCCAATCATGCTTAGGTTTGGGGTTTTGATAGATACATTTGTTATACCTTTTGTTGCTGAAACCAGTCCATTAATCCAGACTGGAAGGGGCTGTTTTTATGAGGCTGTCAGGGGACTATGCCACCTGCTACCAACAGGACTTCTTTGAGAAGCTGCAGCAATTAACGCTGCATTTCTCTGTCAAGCCCTGTTAAAAGTTTTCTTCAGGCCAAGTTTGTCCAAACATTTGTACAATTCCGCAGAGATCTGAAGTAGCTGGAGGCTGCTTCAAGAGGTTTGTCATTGACACCTGCTCTGTATTGGACGTAGGAAGCTGGCTGCTGCTACAGACATGGCCTCATGGAATAGCTTCCCCTATTTGGACTACCTAAAGCTAAATCTAATGAGGCAAGCCTGAGCAAGGGATAAGCACAATCCGAAGAGCAGCACAGAAAGTCAGACTAGTAAGCAGGCGTAAGGAAGACTTTGACGAGAACACCTCCATATCTTCTTTGTATAATTCAATTATTTAAATAACATTTCTTTGTTGTTATTTCCTTGGATTTCTAGGTTCATTATACGTAATTGGTAATATACAAAAAATGCACAAAGGATAAATATTTTTAAAGCCTATAATCATTACTACTTAGAGTACACTCCTGTTCATACGTTATATGGCCTTCATTTAAATGCTAAATTTGTGCAATATACACGTCCCCTGAATATTGTTGTAGGAAAAGTTTCTTTAAGGAGATGTGTGCAGTATGAGGTTTTCAAGGTAGGATTATTTACTTGGAAGAGCTGTCATTCATAACTCATAACTGTAGCTGGTTTATGAACAGCACCAACACCCAAATCAAGAGCACTTGATGATGTCTATATTTGTTTCACATGATCTAAAAACATCAAATTAAAAGGGATAATATGATAGCTAGGGAAAAGTACCCAGAGGAGTTCATAAGACATTCATTTACTGTGTTGATATAAAAGGAGGGAGATTCCATCATAACTGCACCAGCCTTAGCACTCCATAACCAAACCAATCATATATGCTTCAGAGGCTCTTTCACCACTCAGTGCTGAAACCCATTCTCTCATAGTATTTTTCAGCAATTCAAGTAACCAAAAAATAATATAGCAATGACACTAAGTTCACAAATGACTTTCAAAGATATATAAATTGTAATAGAAATCACTGTCAAAAAAAAAACCTTTATGATTTTTAAAATAAAATTAACTCATTTAAACATTCAGACTCTGTACCTTTCAATTACATCCACTATCTGAGGTAAGTTGAAAGTAGGCCAACCTACCTGAGAGTTCATTGCTCAAGTGCCTTTGTGGGGTAAATATAGATCTCAAACTGTAACCATCTTCAGAATTCTACAGTGCTGATAATAATAATGCCATAATAATTACAAAAACAACATGTATTGAGTACCTACTATGTGCTAGGCACTGATTTAGGCATATCGCATACATTGTCTTTAATTCTGAAAGTAGTCTAGCAAGGTAGGTATCTGTTATTATTCCTACTTCACATGAGAAAAGGGAGACAAAGAGTTGTTGAAATGCTTACTGAAGTTCATATGGCTAGTGAGAGAAAGGAGATCTCAACTTCTGCTTGACTCCAAAACTCATGCCCCTACTACTATGCAACACTGACTCCTTAAGTGATGAGTGAAAAGTTCAACAGGAAGAACATTAACCTACACTTAAAAACTCAGGTAATGCCAACAAGCGTCAATACCTTGTACTGTTTAAAAATCACTACAAAACCCAAAGCAAATCTCCTTTCACGTATCCCTCCCTATTTTGCTGTCAGTCTCTCTGCCTCCCTCAATACCACCTTTGCCTCCACCACAAATTCAAACCAATAACTCAACTACTTAAGTTGGAGGAGAGAGGAATCCACTGCCCTGAGAGTTTGTATGAGTGGAAACGTGCCAGCTCTCTGCTCGTCAATCAAAACCATCAAAGAAAGAGGTGTTTCCAAACATGAATCTACCCAATAATTCAAGTTTATCCTTTGAAGTATACGATGCTTTAATATTCTGAACATTTTAAATAGTTTGCAAATGTTTTAGTAGCTGCAGGTAGACGTCACAAAGGTAATTCTTCTCCAAAAAAATCTTTGGACATAATTTTAGATTTTTATGTATTGACCCATGGCCAACATTTATGAATGTCAGTTAGAATACTAAGTTGTGATGTACCCAGGTCTCACCACTCAATTACATCATAGAATTTAAGGGCTTGTGCTTGTTTTAAACATTTGCTTCTTTCCTCACTGTTGACTGCCACGTCCCATGGCTGCTAATATACCAGGCTTTAGTAATGCTTTCTCCTGAATTTCTATACACCTGTTGTAACTATCTGGATCCTCTAATGGGTTAGGTAATAAGTAGCCATGATTTTTAGAAATGTATCTAAATAGGCTCAGAAACAAGGTATAATGGGTCTCTCTTGTTCAAATACATGTATTTGAAAAATAATAAGCTCACACAGTGAGGTCATAGAATAGGTAGGTACACTGTAAATGAGCTGTGAAATATTGATTTAGTTCACTTCAACAGAATTTTTGTTTATTTCTAGATAATTCTCAGTGTATACTACATAATAGAGGTTGTTGGATACTAAGTAAGTAAAACATTGGTCAGTAAATATAGCTGAAGCTTCCTTAAATTGATGTCAGAGAGAACAAAAACTCAATTCTTCCAGGAATTTTTCTGGACACAGAGACAAAGCCCTTGGATAGGAAAATCCATAGACCCATCACAGTATAGCTTTTTTGTATTCTTAATAATTTACAAATTATTGAATCACCATATTCTATATCAGCATCCCTCTATAAACCTGTGAAAAACAATCTTGTAGCTTATAGCTCTGTCATGGAATGACCTCTGAGAGAAAATTTCATATTTAATTGCTACATCAAATGATGAAACAAAGAAGGAAGATAGAGCCTAGAAATCCTCTTATAGAAAACCCATTATTAAAATTCCATTAGCTCTGAACGGAAGGACATAACTAAATTTCTAATAGTTAGGTTTATTATAACTCTCTTTATAATACTAGTTATCTACATGGTCTTCTTCTCCAAATAAATCATATAAGATTAGAAATCCTGACAGTGCTGTGAAGGAAGACCTTCAATGTCCTACTGTGGTTGCCAATATGGTTGTCCAACAATGCAATGTTACCCAACATTCAATGTATAGAATCCAGGCAGCACCTTTCATGACACAAGGCACAGCTACCAAAAAAAAAACCAGTCTCTTTTGAATTCATTATTTTTCACAGCAAACTCAAGAGCATAAATTTATTCTGGAGAGATGGTGAATTATATCAGAAACGACACCAGACTGCGTACCCAAAGGATTCCAAAAAATATTTTTTGTGATGCCAAAAAATATTTCACTTCTCTGAGCTTCAGTATTCTTATCTGTCAAATAAGGGAAGAGCTATCCTTTGGCAAAATCAGATGTGGATTATGAGTAGGTAGATTATACTTCCAGGAGTCCTAGAAAAGTTTTGCTTAGTTTTCTCAAAAGAAAGCCAAGGCACTCTCTCAACACATGAAAATTTTAAGTGTTAAAAACAAATATCAAAATAAACACATAAACAAACAAAATCCCCCTTTCATGATAAAAACACTCAATAAAATAGTAATAGAAGGGAACTTCCTCAATATGATAAAAGCCATCTATAAAAATCCCACAGCTAATATCATATTTAATGAGGAAACACTGAATTTTCCCCTAACATCAAGAACAAGACAAGAATGTCTGTTCTTGCCAATTTTATTCAATATTGTACTGAATATTCTAGCTAAGGCAACTGGGCAAGAAAATGAAACAGAAGGCATCCATACTGGAAAGAAAGAAGTAAAACTAGTAAAACTATCTCTTTATGCAGGTGACATGATCGTGTATATAGAAAAATCCTAAAGAATTCACTAAAAAGCTGTTAAAACGAATATGTTCAACAACGTTACAGGGTACAAGAGCAATAAATAAATATTGATTGTATTTCTATACACTAGCAATGACCAATCAAAAATGAAATTAAGAAAACAAACTCATTTATAATAGCATCACAAGTAATAAAGTGCTTAGGAACAAATTTAACAAAAAAAAGCAAAAACTTGTACTCTGAAAACTATAAAATATTGTAGAAATATTGTAGAAGACCTAAATAAATAGAAAAACATTCACTGGATCGGAAGTTTAATATTGTTAAGATGGCAATATTCCACAAATTAATCTACAGATTCAAAGCAATCTTTATCAAAATCCCAGATGGCTTTTTTGTAAATTGACAATCAGATCCTAAAATTCATATAAAAATGCAATGGATCCTGAATATCCAAAATAATCTTGCAAAAGAAGAACAGAGTTGAAGATGTACACTTCTCAGTTTCAAACTTACTACAAAGCTACAGTAATCAAGATAGTACTGGATAAAGATAGCCATATAACTCAACGGAATAGAATTGAAGTTCCATAAATAAACCTTTACATTAATAGTCAATTGATTTTCAACAAGGCTGCAAAGGCAATTCAATGGGGAAAGAAAATACTTTTCAACAGATGGTTCAGGGACACTTGGCTACCCATATACACTATAGATACATAAAAATTAACTCAAAATAGATCATAGACCTAAATGTAAGAGTTAAAACTATAAAACTCTTAGAAGAAAATATAGAAGTAAATTTTTGTGACCTTGTCACGTGAAGCCTCCTTAGATATGACAAGTGACACAAAAACAGATAAACTGGACTTCATCAGTAAGTGTTACTGGGAAAACCAGACAGCTACATGTAAAAGAATGAAAATAGAACACTCCCTAACACCATACACAAAAATAAACTCAAAATAGATTAGAGACCTAAATGTAAGACTGGACACTGTAAAATTCTTAGAGGAAAACATAGGAAGAACACTCTTTGACATAAATCACAACAAGATCACTTTTGATCCACCTCCTAGAGTAATGGAAATAAAAACAAAAATAAACAAATGGGACCTAATGAAACTTAAAAGCTTTTGCAAAGCAAAGGAAACTACAAACAAGACGAAAAGACAACCCTCAGAATGGGAGAAAATATTTGCAAACGAATCAACGGACAAAGGATTAATCTCCAAAATATATAACCAGCTCATGCAGCTCAATATTAAAAAAACAAACAACCCAATCCAAAAATGGGCAGAAGACCTAAATAGACATTTCTCCAAAGAGGACATAGAGATGGCCAAGAAGCACATGAAAAGCTGCTCAGCATCACTAATTATTAGAGAAATGCAGATCAAAACTACCATGAGGTATCACCTCACACCAGTTAGAACGGGCATTGTCAGAAAATCTACAAACAACAAATGCTGGAGCAGGTGTGGAGAAAAGGGGACCCTCTTGCACTGTTGCTGGGAATGTAAATTGATACAGCCACTATGGAGAACAGTATCGAGATTCCTTACAAAACTAAAAATAGAATCACCATATGACCCAGCAATCCCACTACTGGGTATATACCCTGAGAAAACCATAATTCAAAAAGACCCATGCACCCCAATGTTCCTTGCAGCACTATTTACAATAGCCAGGTCATGGAAGCAACCTAAATGCCCATCGACAGACAAATGGATAAAGAAGATGTGGTACGTATATACAATGGAATATTACTCAGCCTTAAAAAGGAATGAAATTGGGTCATCTGTAGAGACGTGGATGAATCTAGAGACTGTCATACAGAATGAAGTAAGTCAGAAAGAGAAAAATAAATATCGCATATTAATGCATATATGTGGAACCTAGAAAAATGGTACAGATGAACCGGTTTGCAGGGCAGAAACAGAGACACAGATGTAGAGAACAAACGTATGGACACCAAGGGGGGAAAGCAGTGGGGGGTGGGGGTGGGGGTGTGCTGAACTGGGAGATTGGGATTGACATGTATACACTGATGTGTATAAAATGGATGACTAATAAGAACCTGCTGTATAAAAAAATAAATAAAACAAAATTCAAAAATTCCAAAAAAACAGATGAATGGATAAAGAAGATGTGATATATATGTGTATTTTGTGCTTCAAATGAGAGTATCAAAAAGTAAAAAGACAATCCACAGAATGGTACAAAATATCTGCAAATCACATATCTAATAAGGAATTAGTATTAAAAACATATAGAGAACTCTTACAACTCAAAGACTTAAAGACAAAAAAAAAATTTTTTAAATAGGTAAAAAATCTAAATAGACATTTCTCCAAAGATAAAAGAATAGCCTAAAAGTACATGAAAAGATGCTCAACACATCACTAATTATTAGGGAAGTGCAAATCAAAACCACAGTGAGATATCACTTCATACCCACTAGTATGACTACAATAAAAAGGACAGATAATAACAAACGTTGTGAGGATGTGGAGAATTGAAACCCTTGCACATTGCCGGTGGGAATGTAAACTAGTGTAACTGCTTTACAAAACAGTCTGGCAGTTCCTCAAAAGGTTAAACACAGTTACCATACAACTCAGTAATTCCTCTCCTAGGTATACATCCAAGAGAAGTAAAAACATATGTCCATACAAAAAGTTGCATATGAATACTCATAGTAGCATTATTCACATGATGAAAAAGGGCAAACAACACAGATGTCTACCAACTGATGAATGGATAAACAAAATGTGGTATGGCCATATGACAGAATATTACTCATCAAGATAAAGTAATGAAGAACTGATATATGCTACAACATGGCTAAACCTTGAAAATACTAGTTAAGTGAAAGAAGCTAATCACAAAGGGCCATGTATTTTATAATTCCATTCATAGGAAATGTCTAGAATAAGCAAATCCGTAGAGATGGGAAGCAGATTAGTGATCGCCAGGAGCTGGAGGGAAGAGGAGTGGGGAGCGGCTTATAATGGACATGGGGTTTCTTTTGAGCTCATGAAAATGTTCTAAAATTGGTAGTAGTGAGAGCAGCACAACTCTGAATGTACTGAAGTCACTGAACTGTGTGCTTTAAATGGTTGAATTATAATAGTGTGTGAATTATATTTCAGTAAATCTGTGGGAAAAAAATAAGAACACTGATGGATAGCTTCTCAGATCTTGCCAGCAACCTCAGGACTTGAAACCTTCATCTCTGCACAGGGCATGCTGGGTACATGTTTACATGTCTTTAGTTCTTTACTCTGTGTGTTTTTCATGTGTGCTCACTGTAAATGCCCTTTCATCTCTCCCATGAACCCCCCCCCCCAAACCCATAAATACTGTGGGTTCCCTTTCTGAGCATGCTTCAAAGATCAGTGTAACAAAATTATTTGATATGAATCCTGCAGTTCCCAGCTGGTTCTTTCGAACCTAGAGAGGAAACCAGTACAAGTCGAAAGTACTATAATGGCCAGAAGAGAGGGGAAAAAAGCAATATATCCATTGTATCAACCTAGTCTTCCTCATACTTTCCTTGATTCAAAGCCCTAACTACATCCAAGTTGGAATCAGAGCCATTCCACAGAGCTCACATCTCTTAAAGTGCATTGTGATTTTTTCTAAGGAAATTTCCCCTCTGAATTCTTTTCTAACCCTACGGCTACCACCCATATGGCCAGATGTACTCTAATCCCAGTGTAGACCAATTTAAAGCCCTGTACTCTGTAATTTTCCAAAATTTTCCTAAAATTGTGATCATCTGATAACATCCTAACTTTTTGTTCTATAAGGGAACTAACCACTGATGGTATGAAAACCTTGCCCTAAAAAATAAAAATTACATCCAGTCTTTGGAAAGACAATACCCGTCAAAGCCATCCTGGGTGTAATTTCCCAGCAGCAGAGTTTGCCCAGTGGGTCTGTGTTCCTAGGAACTCTACAACACCCAGAGAGCAGACACAACATTATTTGTTTTATGACTGCATTGGATGTTTCTAAGTACCATGGTCTGGGTATTTATTTGGGCTGTATACAAAAGGAAGTCACACAATGAACTGTGGAGAAAAAAAGGTGGGGGAGAAGCTACCAAAACAGGTGAAAAAAACCTTTGCACTAGTATAGAATAGCTTATGCACATTGTATTAACTGGTTTCAATTAGAGGGATTGATCCCAATTGTGGGTAATGGGAGGCAGTCTGGGAGAACATGCTGAAACAATAAACACTTTAAAAGAACATCTCCTCTGGTTTCTTACAGGAACGTCTGTTTTTATTGATTTCCCATAAAAGAGAAAAATTACTTTCATAATCTAGAGAGACATTGTAGTGAAATGTTAATATGCTTTTAAATTAAAAAGAGTATCTAGCCCCACTCTTCAAAAATGGCTTTATATTACTCAGAATACAAACATCTCAATATGACACTCCATATCATCAGTTCTTGCCTGTCAGAGGGCAAATGCTTCTTTTCAAGAGCTTCAGGATTTCTCCTTTTACAGTCTTAAAGAGTTGTGTATTAACTCCTGGAAACTCTTCCTGAACAAGCCAGAATCCTTTTGGAAGAAAGGGCCCTCCTAAATAGCCCTAAATTAATAATGAGTTATTGCCTGTTCTTTATGTTTTGCTTCACCAATTCATCCTTCCCCATCACTTTCTAGAATGACCTATCCTTTTCTTTCTTTTCTCTTACCACTTTTCAAGCAATTACCACGTGGCAGGTGCTGTGTTAACACATGGCATGCATTACCTCATGTAAATCTCAAAATATCCTGTTACACGTGTAAACTCAGAGAGATTAAGTAGATTGTCCAATGTTATACGTCTAGTAAGTGGCAGAATTTGTATTTTAACACAAAACTTATACAATTCTAAAGCTTTTATACTTAACTATTACCAAAAACTGCATATTCTGTCTTGCAAAATCCATCTTGAGGCAAATCTCCATTCTGAAAAGTTATAGCTTTTTGTACAGACCATTATATAGCATATATTACAGAGTATAATGATTATATGCATGTATTGTTCCCTGCTCTATCCTGAGGAATCAAAGGGTCAGTTACAACCTACAAAATATGTTCAGTAAATGCTCCTTGAATGACTAAATGAGGGTTGATGCATTCAGAGTACAGTGTTCTTATTTGCAAATGCTTATATGATTTTTAAAAATATTTCCCATACCTATTTATGGGTGAATACTACATAACAATAGAGATATGCAGAAATAACAATATCCATGATAAGCTCCATAACAGCAGGGATTTTTTTTTCAACTTAGCTTTTAGAAACTCCTCTCATTACATTATTTTTAAATTTCCAGGAACTAAGGGGTGTGCAAACATAAAGAGAAACAAAGCAATTATTCTAGACAAATATGTATATTTATATATCATATGTCTAATCAGTAAAATTATACATTACAGCCATTTCTGAGTAATGCTTAATAACTAAGGATTGCGTTTGGGGACATTCCTCAAAGTGACCAAATCCACTCATAGGCCATAGTCATACTGAGTGGTCCAGAGACCTGCCCTGAAATGCAGCAGCCGCTCAAGCCTCCTGCAGCTGGTCAAATCTAAGGTTCTTTATTTCCAACTGACAGGAACTGATTCCTAGCCTAGCTCACTCCAGATTCAGAGATCTGCCTGTCTTCACCTGAGTCCCAGAACCTGTGGGTCTCTTCTCATTTGTTTCTAAGTGGCAGGGGTTCAGGTAACCACTGTGTTCATACTGGTGATCGTACAAACCAATGGGCATACAACCCAATTAAATGTAAAGTGTAGAGGTGAGGAAGGGTATCATTCTAATGCTTAATGTAGCCATACAAGGAAAGATGAATAAACAGAACTGTCACACTTCTCACTAGAGAAAATATTTCACTTATAATTATTCACAAAGTATAAATATGCCCATGTTTCTGTATAATTGCTGGAGGTAAATTTTCTATTCAGCTTGAATCCCAATCTGTACATTGTAATTCTGACTAAAAGGAAAAGTCTTTAAAAACACTTCTTGGTCCCATTATTACAGAGATGTGCAGTGCCAAAAAAAGAGAGTATCCAAGAGGAGAGTAATCAAGTAGTAAAAGAAGTCATTTTTAAGGCAATATGTAGCTGTTGACAGGCATTTGAAAAACAATTTGGAGAGAGAAAGTTTCTTGGAAAAACCAATGATAAAACCTCTGCACTTAAAATGAACCTGGAGGCAAAAGCACACACAAAGACCAGGACTGTTTTGAATATAGTAACAAAGCCCAGCTATAAGGATACAATTATTCCAGAGCAAAACACCAAGAAAGAATAGGGCACGGGGAGAGAAATGTAGGAAAGAATCAAGTGAATTTAAAAATGCACAAAGATAACAGAGACTATCCATTTATCATGAATGTAAGTATGTATTAATTTATTTATAACCTGCTTCAGCCCATAGAGGATTTGAGGGGGACAAGACATTCTCTTAAACGCAGGAGGCTAGAGGCTAAGATTTTCTCTATTTCCTGAGAGATGAGAAAATGGAAATTAATACCAGAACTACTTTACATATTGTATATAGTTTTTGTTATGTAAATATACTTTTATTACTGTATTGTTAACTAGCCATATTTCTCAGGTTATAATGTGAGTTAAGTCATTACCAAATTATTCTTTGCTCATTTTTATGTACGCAAGTGTTATATATAACCAGATACTTGAAATGAATGGACTATTATAAATTATCAAAATCCCACAGTTCTGAGTGCTTCATTCTGTCTGAGACAACTACTCGTTACATCAATTCTGGTGGGAGCTCCATAAATGTTGCTGACCAGGAGATGTTAGTTAAGCGAGTTTACTTTTTGGCTGCAAATAAATCAAAGAGCAATAAATTCCCCCAAACAAACAAAATAAAACAAAATCTAGATAACTTAAGGAAAAAAATGTAACTTACTGATTATCAGCAGGTTATTGAGCCCTTCTCACAAAATCAAAGAGAGATTTAAGCAAGCTAAACCTCAAAGGGCAAATATACAGCAACTCAAGGAATCTCGGCAACTCAAGGAATCTCAGCAAGTGAGGTTCATAGAATATTTTCCAAACTATTGTCATTCATATGATTCAATACTGATGGCTACCAGTTTGATATCTCTCTGGTACAAATTTCAAATACCCAGGAGAGAGAACCCAACAGGCTCACCTGGGATCAGATATTTACCTCTTGGATCAGTCAGTCATGGCCAGGCACAGACTCGCAGAGCCCAAACATGGCCACTAGGAGCCTACTTTTGTAGACTGGGGTTACTGACAGAGAAAGCAGAATCATTATGGGTTGTGCAATTCCTCCAGAAAGTGCTTGCCCCACTGGGAGATGTATTACTTTTAAGTAAATGGCAAAGGAAATCTACGCAACCAGCAGCTACCAATTCTATGGCAGAAACAAGAAGAAATATCTTTTTGATGCTCTCACCTGACCATAGAACTGAAAATCAGACTGAAGTGTTGGCATTTCAGACTTGTGATCTTCAGGAAGGGTCTTAAATGTAGTCATCTATTTGGTCTTTAGTGTTCTACAACAGGAAGACCTAATATGGGATTCTCAGATCCTCAGCGGTAACTCCACAGTAATTATGAAGGATGAGCTGTTTTTAATAATCCAAAAGACAGAATTCTAATCATGGATTTACTTGCAATAAGACTGCACAAAGTAACTAAAATGTCAAATTTCTTTTATTTTGAGCTGAAATTATCAGTGTATTGGAGGATCAGCTACTAATTGGAATACATGGATGTATTTGATAAAATGGGACCACTATCCATCTACCTTTGTATCTCTAGCAATTGCCATAGTGCCTGACACAGCTGAACCTAACTACTAAATTTTGTCTAGTTTGAAAACAAAATTCCTCAAAACGCATATTCAATGGTACTGTGAAGGAGAAAGTATAAAAGGACACTTGAAGGTGAGAAACGGAAACCACCCAACTAACAAAGTAAAAATATATTTATTCCTATTCAGCGAGAAATGTGAGAGTTACAAAATAATTTATTAAAACTTATTATAAAGAGGAAATCAACAGATTGAAGATTCATTTATTAAATATACACTCACAGACCTTCTACCATGTACCCAGGGATTTACCTAGGTGTAGGTATACTAGGAACCTGAAAAGCACATGGTCTTCTTGGAGAAATAGGCATTATAAATCAGTAATTGCGAGATAATACCATTAAGGATACAATAAAAGGAGTGATTGATGAAGAAACAGAATTATTAAAACGCGTCCTTTCTCTGGCATCAGCAGAGTCTCTAAGCAGGCACTCCCCTCTGACCACCTGCTCACAAAAGTGTGACATTTTTATTCTCCATGTCTCCAGCAAGCTGAGCTGCCTCTGCACTGCAGGAATGCCTCCAAAACTTAGCATTATCATCACTCCTTCATTAAAGGTGATCCCACCTTCTCACCTTCCACAGATAAATAAAAGTCAAGGAAAGAGGCTTCATTCTCTCACACAATCTGAGTGAAAAGTAGACTCCTCCAGGCCTACTGCCTTTTAACAGTCATAAGTCATGCTATGAGAGTCCAGCTGCACCTTTCAGAAGCCTGTATCTCAATAATAGATGAGGATATTTAAAGCACTCCACATATCACTTTATACTGCCTGCAAGGTAGGTCAAATGAGGGGAATGCCTCAAAAGTAACTTTTGAACTTTTCGTCCCCATCATACACAAATTATTTCATGACAGGCAAACCCTCAGTTACAGCACACACGGTTCCCAGAGGAACCACTGTCATTTCTATCAGGCAATGTATATATAAAAGTGTATCATACAATCAGCCACTTTCTTCACTTATTCAGAGCACAGCGTCATGGAATGAGTTCATGAAAGGACAGTCAGGGCATCCAGAATCTATTCCCAACCTTACAACCGATGCACTATTCTTACTTCCTTTGCATTTAAGTTTCCCATTTACAACAGAGGAATGATGACATCGTACCTGTTTGTTTCTAAGGCATTTGAAAATTCTCTGATGGAAGATTTCACACAAATGTAGAGGCTATTATTATACCAGGAAGACTTGAAAATTGCAAATCCATGTACCCATCACTATTAAACAGTCAACACAATGGAAGAAGAGAAAGAATCCTTCTCTAAGGCATCTAAAATCAAGTATTGCTGAATATGCAGCTATTGAGAAAAATACATGTGCAAACACATTCATTTTAAAGAGTATTCAATTCTAAACCACCAATAACCCATTTCGACAAATCCTTTACAAGTTACTCTCACTCCAAAAAAGAAATACATGTAATCCCTAATCACCGGTGCTTCTTATAATGCAGAGCTTTCTGAGAAGACATTCTTTCTCCTTTCAAAATGTTTGCTCTACTCTAGAATTTCAGAGAGTATTCTAGCCCATTCCACTAAGGTTGTTCCAACATATAAAAATAATTATACTTTAATCTTGCCAATCTTAGAATAATCAAATAAACTCACAGTACAGTGGTGAACAGGCATCCAAGCAGGGGCTTCCACTGAACAATTCTGGGCTGGGCACTTGCCTTGGTTTTGCTGCAAATAAGTAAAACATATGTTATATTCTACATATGATGTGCAGCAATCTACACCAGCTGATATATTTATCATCAATGTGTTTATTACCATGTTTACAAGTATAGGAGAAATCTTCGAGAATAATTTTTTGGTGCAGTGCTAAAAGAAACTAGGTATGTCATTTCTACTCTTATCAAGGCACAAGAAATTATTCTTTGGTTTTTGTATTTCGCTAAGGCCTAGGTTTTTGGAACCAGGCTTCCTCAGCAACTGGCCTTTCAGGTCCTGGTGGGAACCACCTGAGAATCCTCCTAACCTAGAAGCAGAACTGGTCTCTCCTCCAGGCTCCCAGAGGACACCAATACATGCTGTACCCCTGTGAAATCTCTTGAGTCAAGGTACAGAAAGACTTGTTTACTTGTCTCCCCTTCCAGATTGTAAGCTTATGGTGATGACTCTCTCTAGGGCATTTCATAGAATCCCAGAATGTAGAGTTGTACAGGATAGATTTTAGAGGCCTTTCCTGTCACATCAGAAACTGAGGTACAAAGAAATGAAACAAGGAGCACAGAGATTTAACATTCTGAACAATTTGCCAGGCACTTCTTTTTACATAAGAAATGTATCTCAAGCTAACCTATTCTTTTGTTGTAACTCTAATAAATTCAATTCTAATTGGCCTTTTAGAGAGAACGAAGTGCTTTCCTTTAAGAGTTCTGATTAGTGCTAAAAGGGGAGGAGGTGATTCTAATACAACATCTTTTATCTTTACTTATTGTACACTCAATTATAATATATAAATACTACAAATAATGTTAATAAATAATCATATTAACCACAGCTGTGATTTACTGAGCTACAAAATATGCTAAAGGTTATTCTGGACTCAGTACATTATCACTAGTTGCTATAACAAATCCGGACGGATGTGTTGCTATGCCCATTACAGGAGAGAAAACTGAGGCTCACAGAGGGTAAGAAACTCATCTATAAGTTACCCTACAAGAAAGCATCCTAACTGGGATTGCAGCAAGAATTTTACTGACTCTGCAGCCCATGCTTGCTCCTTCTACGATAAGCTGGTATTTTTCATTTTCTGTTTAATGGGGCTTAAGACATGTCATCAACTAACATGATTTCATGTATCAATGATCCTTAACATGTCTAACTTAACTGCAATAAAGTACTGAATTCAGTACTTGTGCTAAGAATCCTATTTTGTGATTTGTAAGCCTTTTAGAGAAACCTTTATTTAGGTGATATATTTTTAAGGCATCACTAAACTCTGAAGTGCTGTTTAAGGGATTATTGATAGAGTCACCATAAAAATACACTTATATCATCAATCTCCATGCTCAGCTTTCTTGTTTAAATCAAAACATGACATACGATACCAACAGGGTACATAGGGTGCACTGGACTGCTGTCAGATGACCACAGTTTCAAGCTAAGCTCAACCAAGTGCCTGCTAACAGGAGGTGGCTCTGAGTCTTGGGAGTCACAGCTGTAGAACAGTGTTAGTATCTCACCTAATTCACGGGACTTCTATCAGATGATAAAGATTTGCTTCAGATAATTACCACAATTTGCAAGGATGTAATGAAAAAGAACACACAAAGTAAAAGGACACTTTTATTGTTCTTTTCTGATACCTTAAGCCAGATAAATATAATTTATCTACATGTGAAGATAAGCCTTTTGAAATTGAAAGCATTATTAAAATGCTAGTTATTATTTTTAATTATGTCATACCAATGTTAATGGTGAGGAATGTGTCCTTTGTAATAATTCGTTATTGTTAGTAGAGGGTAGTAATAATAAGCTTGTTTTACATCTAGATACTATATATCTTTATGGAGCATATGGTAAAGAAGGAAAATTCAATAAATAAGTGAGCTGTGCTTAGGTGGAGGAATATAAGTACTCATAAAATGTGATGGGGGGGACGCTTCCGGGAAGATGGCGGAAGAGTAAGACGCGGAGATCACCTTCCTCCCCACAGATACACCAGAAATACATCTACACGTGGAACAACTCCTACAGAACACCTACTAAACGCTGGCAGAAGACCTCAGACCTCCCAAAAGGGAAGAAACCCCCCACGTACCTGGTTAGGGCAAAAGAAAAAATAAACAACAGAGACAAAAGAATAGGGACAGAACCCGCACCAGTGGGAGGGAGCTGTGAAGGAGGAAAGGTTCCCACACGCTAGGAAGCCCCTTCGCTGGCGGAGACTGCGGGTGGCGGAGGGGGAAAGCTTCGGAGCCGTGGTGGAGAGTACAGCAACAGGGGTGCGGAGAGCAAAGCGGAGAGATTCCCGCACAGAGGATCAGGGCCCACTGGCACTCACTAGTCCGAGAGGCTTGTCTGCTCACCCGCCGGGG
The DNA here is from genome assembly GCF_039906515.1 of Pseudorca crassidens. Classification (NCBI taxonomy): domain Eukaryota; kingdom Metazoa; phylum Chordata; class Mammalia; order Artiodactyla; family Delphinidae; genus Pseudorca; species Pseudorca crassidens. The sequence goes on from NC_090304.1 coordinate 63,019,050, forward strand.
CGGGCGGGGCTAGGAGTTGAGGCTCGGGCTTCCGTCCTCGGGCTTCGGTCGGAGCGCTGGGGGAGGACTGGGGTTGGCGGCGTGAACACAGCCTGCAGGAGGTTAGTGCGCCACGACTAGCCGGGACGGAGTCCGGGAAAAGGTCTGGAGCTGCCGAAGAGGCAAGAGACTTTTTCTTCCCTCTTTGTTTCCTGGTGCGCGAGGACAGGGGATTAAGAGCGCTGCTTAAAGGAGCTCCACAGACGGGCGCGAGCCGCGGCTAAAAGTGCGGACCACAGAGACGGGGATGAGACGCTAAGGCTGCTGCTGCCGCCACCAAGAAGCCTGTGTGCGAGCACAGGTCACTATCCACACCCACCTTCCGGGGAGCCTGTGCAGCCGGCCACTGCCAGGGTTCCGGGATCCAGCGACAACTACCCCGGGAGAACGCACGGCGTGCCTCAGGCTCGTGCAACGTCACGCCGGCCTCTGCCGCTGCAGGCCCGCCCCGCACACCGTGCCCCTCCCTCCCCCGGCCTGAGCGCGCCACAGCCCGCGAATGAGCGGCTCCTTTAACCCCGTCCTGTCTGAGCGAAGAACAGACGCCCTCCGGCGACCTACACGCAGAGGCGGGGCCAAATCCAAAGCTGAGCACCTGGGAGCTGTGCGAACAAAGAGAAAGGGAAATCTCTACCAGCAGCCTCAGAAGCAGCAGATTAAAGCTCCACAGTCAACGTGATGTACCCTGCAGCTGTGGAATACATAAATAGACGAGTCATCCCAAATTAAGGAGGTGGACTTTGAGAGCAAGGTTTATTATTTTTTCCCCTTTTCCTCTTTTTGTGAGTGTGTATGTGTATGCTTCTGTGTGAGATTTTGTCTGTATAGCTTTGCTTCCACCATTTGTCCTAGGGTTCTATCCGTCCATTTTGTTTTGTTTTGTTTTGATTTTTTCCTTAATAATTATTTTTAAATTTCATAACTTTATTTTATTTTACTTTATCTTCTTTCTTTCTTTTTTTCCTTCCTTCCCTCCTTAGTTCCTTCCTCCCTCCCTTTCTTTCTTTCTTTCTTTCTACTTCTACTAATTCTTAATGTCTACGTTTTCTCCCTTTTATTCTGAACCATGTGGATGAAAGCTTTTGGTGCTACAGCCAGGAGTCAGTGCTGTGCCTCTGAGGTGGGAGAGCCAACTTCAGAACACTAGTCCACAAGAGACCTCCCAGCTCCACATAATATAAAACGGCAAAAAACTCCCAGAGATCTCCATCTCAACACCAGCACCCAGCTTCACTCAACGACCAGCAAGCTACAGTGCTGGACATCCTATGCCAAACAACTAGCAAGACAGGAACACAACCCCACCCATTAGCAGAGACGCTGCCTAAAACCATAAGTCCACAGACACCCCAAAACACACCACCAGACGTGGACCTGCCCACCAGAAAGACAAGATCCACCCTCATCCACCAGAACACAGGCACTAGTCCCCTCCACCAGGAAGCCTACACAACCCACTGAACCAACCTTAGCCACTGGGGACACACACCAAAAACAACGGGAACTACGAACCTGCAGCCTGCAAAAAGTAGACCCCAAACACAGTAAGATAAGCAAAATGAGAAGACAGAAAAACACACAGCAGATGAAGGAGCAAGATAAAACCCACCAGACCTAACAAATGAAGAGGAAATAGGCAGTCTACCTGAAAAAGAATTCAGAATAATGATAGTAAAGATGATCCAAAATCTGGGAAATAGAATAGACAAAATGCAAGAAACATTTAACAAGGTCCTAGAAGAACTAAAGATGAAACAAACAATGGTGAACAACACAATAAATGAAATTAAAAATACTCTAGATGGGATCAATAGCAGAATAACTGAGGCAGAAGAACGGATAAGTGACCTGGAAGATAAAATACTGGAAATAACTACTGCAGAGCAGAATAAAGAAAAAAGAATGAAAAGAACTGAGGACAGTCTCAGTGACCTCTGGGACAACATTAAACGCACCAACATTCAAATTATAGGGGTTCCAGAAGAAGAAGAGAAAAAGAAAGGGACTGAGAAAATATTTGAAGAGATTATAGTTGAAAACTTCCCTAATATGGGAAAGGAAATAGTTAATCAAGTCCAGGAAGCACAGAGAGTCCCATACAGGATAAGTCCAAGGAGAAATATGCCAAGACACATATTAATCAAACTGTCAAAAATGAAATACAAAGAAAACATATTAAAAGCAGCAAGGGAAAAACAACAAATAACACACAAGGGAATCCCCATAAGGTTAACATCTGATCTTTCAGCAGAAACTGCAAGCCAGAAGGGACTGGCAGGACATACTTAAAGTGATGAAGGAGAAAAACCTACAACCAAGATTACTCTACCCAGCAAGTTCTCATTCAGATTTGATGGAGAAATTAAAACCTTTACAGACAAGCAAAAGCTGAGAGAGTTCAGCACCACCAAACCAGCTCTACAACAACTGCTAAAGGAACTTCTCTAGGCAAGAAACACAAGAGAAGGAAAAAACCTACAATAACGATCCCAAAACAATTAAGAAAATGGGAATAGGAACATACATATAGATAATTACCTTAAATGTAAATGGACTAAATGCTCCCACCAAAAGACACAGACTGGCTGAATGGATACAAAAACAAGACCCATATATTTGCCGTCTACAAGAGACCCACTTCAGACCTAGAGACACATACAGACTGAGAGTAAGGGGATGGAAAAAGATATTTCATGCAAATAGAAACCAAAAGAAAGCTGGAGTAGCAATTCTTATATAATACAAAATAGACTTTAAAATAAAGACTATTAGAAGAGACAAAGAAGGACACTACATAATGATCAAGGGATCGATCCAAGAAGAAGATATAACAATTGTAAATATTTATGCACCCAACATAGGAGCACCTCAATTCATAAGGCAAATACTAACAGCCACAAAAGCGGAAATCCACAGGAACACATTCATAGTAGGGGACTTTAACACCCCACTTTCACCAATGGACAGATCATCCAAAATGAAAATAAATAAGGAAACACAAGCTTTAAATGATACATTAAACAAGATGGACTTAATTGATATTTATAGGACATTCCATCCAAAAACAACAGAATACACAGTTTTCTCAAGTGCTCACAGAACATTCTCCAGGATAGATCATACATTGGGTCACAAATCAACCCTTGGTAAATTGTTAAAAAATTGAAATTGTATCAAGTATCTTTTCCGACCACAACGCTATGAGACTAGATATCAATTACAGGAAAAGATCTGTAAAAAATACAAACACATGGAGGCTAAACAATACACAACTTAATAACGAAGTGATCACTGAAGAAATCAAAGAGGAAATAAAAAAGCACATAAAGCAATTAGAGAAAGAAGAACAAAAAAACCCCAAAGTTAGCAGAAGGAAAGAAATCATAAAAATCAGATCAGAAATAAATGAAAAGGAAATGAAGGAAACGATAGCAAAGATCAATAAAACTAAAAGCTGGTTCTTTAAGAAGATAAATAAAATTGATAAACCATTAGCCGGACTCATCAAAAAAAAAAGGGAGAAGACTCAAATCAATAGAATTAGAAATGAAAAAGGAGAAGTGACAGCTGACACTGCAGAAATACAAAAGATCATGAGAGATTACTACAAGCAACTGTATGGCAATAAAATGGACAATCTGGAAGAAATGGACAAATTCTTAGAAATGCACAACCTGCCAAGACTGAATCAGGAAGAAATAGAAAATATGAACAGACCAATCACAAGCACTGAAATTGAAACTGTGATTAAAAATCTTCCAACAAACAAAAGCCCAGGCCCAGATGGCTTCACAGGCGAATTCTATCGAACATTTAGAGAAGAGCTAACACCTATCCTTCTCAAACTCTTCCAAAATATAGCAGAGGGAGGAACAGTCCCAAACTCATTCAACGAGGCCACCATCACCCTGATACCAAAACCAGACAAGGATGTCACAAAGAAAGAAAACTACAGGCCAATATCACTGATGAACATAGATGCAAAAATCCTCAACAAAATACTAGCAAACAGAATCCAACAGCACATTAAACAGATCATACACCGTGATGAAGTGGGGTTTATTCCAGGAATGCAAGGATTCTTCAATATACGCAAATCAATCAACGTGATACACCATATTAAAAAACTGAAGGAGAAAAACCATATAATCATCTCAATAGATGCAGAGAAAGCTTCTGACAAAATTCAACACCCATTTATGATAAAAACCCTGCAGAACCTAGGCATAGAGGGAACTTTCCTCAACATAATAAAGGCCATATATGACAAACTCACAACCAACATCATCCTCAATGGTGAAAAACTGAAACCATTTCCACTATCATCAGGAACAAGACAAGGTTGCCCACTCTCACCACTCTTATTCAACATAGTTTTGGAAGTTTTAGCCACAGCAATCAGAGAAGAAAAGGAAATAAGAGGAATCCAAATTGGAAAAGAAGAAGTAAAGCTGTCACTGTTTGAGGATGACATGATACTCCACATAGAGAATCTTAAAGATGCTACCAGAAAACTGCTAGAGCTAATCAATGAATTTGGTAAAGTAGCAGGATCCAAAATTAATGCACAGAAATCTCTGGCATTCCTATACACTAAGGATGAAAAATCTGAAAGTGAAATAAAGAAAACACTCCCATTTACCATTGCAACAAAAAGAATAAAATATCTAGGAGTAAACCTACCTAAGGAGACAAAAGACCTGTATGCAGAAAATTATAAGACACTGATGAAAGAAATTAAAGATGATACAAACAGATGGAGAGATATACCATGTTCTTGGATTGGAAGAATCAACATTGTGAACATGACTCTACTACCCAAAGCAATCTACAGATTCAATGCAATCCCTACCAAACTACCACTGGAATTTTTCACAGAACTAGAACAAAAAGTTTCACAATTTGTATGGAAAAACAGAAGACCCCGAATAGCCAAAGCAATCTTGAGAACGAAAAACGGAGCTGGAGGAATCTGGCTCCCTGACTTCAGACTATACTACAAAGCTACAGCAATAAAGACAGTATGGTAGTGGCACAAAAACAGAAATATAGATCAATGGAACAGGATAGAAAGCCCAGAGATAAACCCAGGCACATATGGTCACCTTATCTTTGATAAAGGAGGCAAGAATATACAGTGGAGAAAAGACAGCCTCTTCAATAAGTGGTGCTGGGAAAACTGGACAGCTACATGTAAAAGTATGAGATTAGAACACTCCCTAACACCATACACAAAAATAAGCTCAAAATGGACTAAAGACCTAAATGTAAGGCCAGAAACTATCAAAGTCTTAGAGGAAAACATAGGCAGAACACTCTATGACATAAATCACAGCAAGATCCTTTTTGACCCACCTCCTAGAGAAATGGAAATAAAATCAAAAATAAACAAATGGGACCTAATGCAACTTCAAAGCTTTTGCACAGCAACGGAAACCATAAACAAGACCAAAAGACAACCCTCAGAATGGGAGAAAATACTTGCCAATGAAGCAACTGACAAAGGATTAATCTCCAAAATTTATAAGCAGCTCATTCAGCTCAATAACAAAAAAACAAACAACTCAATCCAAAAATGGGCAGAAGACCTCAATAGACATTTCTCCAAAGAAGATATACAGACTGCCAACAAACACATGAAAGAATGCTCAACATCACTAATCATTAGAGAAATGCGAATCAAAACTACAATGAGATATCATCTCACACCACTCAGAATGGCCATTATCAAAAATCTAGAAACAATAAATGCTGGAGAGGGTGTGGAGAAAAGGGAACTCTCTTGCACTGTTGGTGGGAATGTAAATTGATATAGCCATTGTGGAGAACAATATGGAGTTTCCTTAAAAAGCTGCAAATAGAACTACCATACAACCCAGCAATCCCACTCCTGGGCATATACCCTGAGAAAACCGTAACTCAAAAAGAGTCTTGTACCACAATGTTCATTGCAGCTCTATTTACAATAGTCCAGAGATGGAAACAACCTAAATGTCCATCATTGGATGAATGGGTAAAGAAGATGTGGCACATATATACAATGGAATATTACTCAGCCATAAAAAGAAACGAAATTGAGCTATTTGTAATGAGGTGGATGGACCTAGAGTCTGTCATGCAGAGTGAAGTTTTGAGAAAGGGAAAGACAAATACCATATGCTAACACATATATATGGAATTTAAGGGAAAAAATGTCATGAAGAACCTAGGGGTAATACAGGAATAAAGACACAGAACTACTAGAGAATGGACTTGAGGATATGGGGAGGGGGAAGGGTAAGCTGTGACAAAGAGAGAGAGAGGCATGGACATGTATACACTACCAAACGTAAGGTAGATAGCTAGTGGGAAGCAGCTGCATAGTAAAGGGAGATCAGGTCAGTGCTTTGTGACCGCCTGGAGGGGTGGGATAGGGAGGTGGCAGTGAGGGAGACGCAAGAGGGAAGAGATATGGGAACATACGTATATGTATAACTGATTCACTTTGTTATAAAGCAGAAACTAACACACCATTTTAAAAAAGAAAAAGAAAAAGCAGGATATATAGGTGACACTGGTCAGAATGGCCATCACTAAAAGTCTACAAATAACAAATGCTGGAGTGGATGTGGAGAAGAAAAGGGAACATTCCTACACTGTTTGTGGGAATGTAAGTTGGTACAGCCACTATTGAAAACATTATGGCTGTTCCTCCAAAAACTAAAAATAGAATTACCATATGATCCAGCAATCCCACTCCTGGAATATACCTGAATAAAACTATAATTCAAAAAGATACATGCACCCTTGTGTTCATAGTGGCACTGTTTACAATACACAAAACATGGAAACAACCTTAATGTTCATTGACAGATGAATGGATAAAGATGATGTGGTACATATATACAATGGAATACTACTCAGCCATAACAAAGAATGAAATAATGCCATTTGCAGCAACATGGATGCAACTAGAGATTATCATACTAAGTGAAGCAAGTCAGAAAGAGAAAGACAGATATCACTTATATGTGGAACCTAAAATATGGCACAAATGAACCTATCTACAAAACAGAAACATATTCACAGACATAGAGAACAGACTTGTGGTTGCCAAGGGGGAAGGAGTGAGGGAGAGGGATGGACTGGGAATTTGGGGTTGGTAGATGCAAATTATTACATTTAGAATGGATAAACAACAAGGTCCTAATATATAGCACGGGGAACTATATACAATATCCTATGATAAACCATAATGAAAAAGAATATTAAAAAAGAAAAAAAAATGTGATGGGGGGCATAAATAAGTAGTGTTTAAGCTTCTATGGATATATACCATGGAGTAAAGAAAGATGAGAATCTGTGTGAGTCTCCTGTCCCACTATTACCTGAGTTTTAGATACTAAAGCCTTCCCATTAGTGTTTTAATCAAGATTAACAATATGATTACACAGGGGCAGATACATAAAAAGGCCTACTGAAGACAGATGCCATGAAAACATATATTATTTGGTAATCCACAGTGTGTGACTAGAAAAAAATAAGACTGGAATAGAAGTTAGGATCTTAGATTTCAGTAGTGTCCCCATTAATCTACCTAGTGTCCCCATTAATCTATCTGTGGAACTTTGGGGAAGTTCCTTTACACTTTAAACCTCATTTTTCTCATGTATAAAATGAGAGGGGTTTATTTGATCCCCTCATATACCAACCTATATTCCTCCCAATAATTTAATATGTTTCCTCCTCCAAAGGATATGTACCCTCCTCCAAAGGGTACACCTTCCAGTTGAATATCCCTGTCATTCTGATCTACTGTTACCATAGGATATGGTTATATCTCTGTGAGTTTGCATGGTAGTAAAAGTTAAGAACTGCCGGACCAGATAATCTCACAAGAGCTTTCCACTGAAGTGTGGTTACTGAAAACTGCAACCTCAGGTTTTACCTACCACTTCACTCTACTTCTAAAGAAGACAAAATCTAACATACGTCAAGGGAATAGTCACAGCAGTGGAAGTGAAAGGGTTAAAATTTCTCTTTTTCCTAGAATTTTTCCTTCTCCTTTTTTAGTATTTTTTCTCTCCAATATTTAATGTGGGCACCATGACAGAGTTTGGGGTTACTGCCTACTTGGCAGGTCCCCAGCCTTTAGAAGGCCAGCAAGGACCAGTATGAAAACTAGGGGAAAGGACACTCTCTAGGCTATTTTTAAGTTAATTCTTAGGCCAAAAATCAAGAGGGAACATTAGAATTCCCTCAAGAGCCATCCTATCTCTCCAAGTAAGAGTGTAAGATAGAAGTTGGTGACAGATTACCCTAAAGACAGATTTCACTTCCCCTTCTCTCTCCCATCCATCTACCCTGAATATTTATACCTCTATATTGTTGATATGTGACTCGATCAGGATTCAGGATCTGAAATGCTAACCTTGAAAAACATGTTATATTAAGAGACAAAACTATCAGTGGGTTTTGGTCTTTTTAAAATACTATGCTATTTAGATAGGTTGATGTCTCCAAGTCTCTCATCTTCCTTGATGGTCTTTTTCCAACTTTAACATCTTAACACATTTCATTCCAGAATATCCTGAGCAAATGAGCCAAATATGCTGGACAATTAAATCTCAGATTGATTATGTAAATATGTAACTACAAAGAATTTCAATAGTGACAAACACTTGACAAAGAAAACTCTAAAGATTTTTGCTCAACCTGTCCCATCCCCAGAGAGAGTAGAAATCTTTTGTGTATCAGGGGCTTATATCTGTTAGAGCGCTTTGGAGTTTACCAATGACTATATAGACATTCTCGTTATTTAGTCCTCAGAACAAGTTTGTGTGTGGCAGGGTGAGAAATGATTCATCCAAATAAAATTTTGACCTAAATGTTTCATTCAAAATAGCATGTTCTTCTGAAAGCAGAGAAAAAACTAAAAGCTTCTGTTGTTCTGTTCACAATAAAATGATTCTCATAATCACAGAAGTTTTTTCTGGGTTGAGAAGTATCACATGATAGTGCTATATATACATTTATTCAGCTATTCATTTATCAAACATGTATTATATAGAAGGTACCATGCTAGGTATATACAGAGATATAAAATTTAGAGATATAAAAATTTAAATCCTTTCTCTTAAAGAGCTCCCAACCTTTTAGGAGATACAGTGCAACGTGTTACATTTAAAATAGGATTATAAACTAGGACCATTCGTTCATTTATTCATTTATTTGGTCAACAAACATTCATTGAGAAATTAGTAAGTGCTAGCTGTTGTATTAGAAATAAGGATATATCAAGACTCAGTCTCTGTCTAAAGAAGTTCCCAGTCCAAGGAAAAAGACAAACTAATAAACATGCAATTATAAAGCAACATTAATAATATGGTATAAATAAAACGTGACATAACAGATCAAAAAGATCCATTTTGGGGTCAGGAGTAAGGGATGAGCAAGGGCCATAGAAAACTGTGCAGGGAAACTAAGGCCAAAGGCAAGAATGTTGAACTCTGACTGGATGAATCAGGAAGCGTTTTATAGAGAAGACACTTCAGTTTTCCAATAAAGCTTTTAGGATGGAAAGGGTAAGTAGAGGGCCTTCCAGGTAAAGGTGTACCATGTACCATCTGATAGTGAATCAAGGTATTCTTGGACTTGGTAAGGAAACCTCTTGATTTTGGGCCACAGAAACCTGGGAACGAGGGGAAAGTATGATTCTATGCTACAGAGAAAGCTGACTTTGGCCTTTCCCCTCATTTATTTCTACTTCACAGCACATGGACAGCAGGGAGTCCTGCCAGGGAATGGATCTGGAGGGATCCAGGCCTGATCCTATAAAAAACTCAAGAGGCTCTCCTGAGTTTAGTCTCTGGAAAAGCACTTAAGGTGTCTTTCCCATCTTTTCTAAAACTCGCAGGTGTTTGACAGATGAAGAAAAAGAGATTAAAACATGATGTACAAGGGGCAAAACTAAGTGGCATGGCAGAACGAAAATGACTATAACAATATGTCTGCAAATACACTGTAAGATGTAAAGTACTTTTATAAATGTAATGAATAATTATATTCAAAGGATTATTATAAACATTAATATCTATGAGTTAATGCTTACTAAAATTACTAGAAAACATATTTTCTGACTTCTTCAAACATATGCTTCAGCACATCAAGAATTAAGGTAATTTTCCAAAAATTTGAAAAAAGAAAAACAACTCCCAGGATGCCTCCAAATCATCAATTTCATATATACAGATATACAATGTGTATATATAGAGACATATAATGTGTGCATATATACATACATACATACATATATGTTTGTGTACACACATATGTGTATAAATAATTGCCCTTAGGCAAATAAAGGTTTTCATCCAATTAGTTTCCTAATTTGCCATAAAGACGTGTAATTTCAGAGTAAGTTGTTAAAAGGAGAAAATCATATTTTGCCAGGTACCAAAGTACACTGTAGTTAGAAATATATGTACAAGGTAATATATTGGAAGCCCTGTCTAAGATACCAAGATATGATAAAAATGAGATTCCAAAGGAGGTGCTATAATTTTCAAAGGAAATTATCAAGAACCACTTTCAGGTCTCTAAACCCTTATCGATAATGAGGATATACAAGGGTTAGCTGGTTGGAGATTTACAAAGAGAAGGGATTTCTTTGGAAAGGGGCTAGGAGGGGTATAACTTTTCACCTAAGATTAGTGAAAGAGGCGTCAATGAGCATATATCTAAAGCTTAATATAATTCCCTTGGATTTAAGAGGTGAGTATACTGGGATCTGACTCACCCCTGAAAAATTTAACAAGTAAGATAACATGGCAAGCTGGTTATTGCCTCAGGAGAGGTGGCTTCCTCTGGGCCAGTCTCCATGTTCAGAGTTTGTAAGGACAAAAGAGCCATCCTGGAGCCATTACAATGCCTGCCAAGACAACCCTCTGTGTGGAGTGGACTGCTGTAAAACTTGGGGCTGAAGAAATGCATCACCCACATTAGAGGAGATTTAGTCAGAGAGGCCCAGAAAGAGAAACTCCCTAAGACCCACAACAGTGATGACCCTGGGCAGGTTGCTTAACCTCTCTTTGTCTCAGTTATGGAGATTAAAGGAATTAATACAAGTGCTTAGAATTATTTCTAGACATAATCAATGTAAACATCAGATATTTTCTTCATTTTTGTTATTATTATCATTATATGTCAGGCTCAGAAAGCAAAAAGTATGACAATCCCAGTCTAATAAGGACTGTCTGCTCTGCTTTTTTTATTTCCCTATCATGCTCCACACCTGGAGGAATAAATAACCAACTAGCAAATGATGAAAAAGAAGAAAGAAGCCTATCCCCAAACCATTCCCCCAAAGCAGACATCCTATCTGAAGATCCCATAGTAGGGAAGAGAGAGTATTTCATCAGGAAAAGTGTACAGAGTTTTGATTAATATTTGAGACTGGACAATTTTCATTACTTAACTGAGACTGTATTTGTAATTTTAAGTGATTGTAGGACTTTTAATTCTTTGCAAGTGACTAGAAATTCATGGAAAGTCACAGGATGGCCTGAGTTTTCATCTAGAGAGCAGGGTAGGTATTACTGACACTAAGAAGCTTTAAATAAACTATTAGGTATAAAATAAGCTACAAGGATATATTGTACAACACAGAGAATATAGCTAATATTTTATAAAAACTATAAGTGGAGTATAACCTTTAAAAATTGTGAATGACTAAATATTGTACACCTATAACATCTAATATCATACATCAACAATACTTCAATTTAAAAAGTTTTAAATAAACAATGGGGAGCCCCAAATAAGGTGTCTTCTATCCTGCTTGTTCAAAGTATATTACAGATGCTAAACACACGCATGGTCAGTATTAACCTTTCTCATTACATTTTGGGCATAATTCCTCACAGTTTCTCAATACACAACTTTATCCTTTCCTGGGCTTATCTTCCTACTTGTTTCCTTTTATTTTCTCAGGTTTCAAAGATGTTTAAAATGAGTTGGCCTAATTTGTTTCTGAGGAAATCCTTACTAAGGTCATCGTGTTGGGGAATCATGCATTTGGCTCTTCTGTAAATGAGGAAAATGCTGCTGACCCATTCTCCGCAGGATGCTGAGAAAGAAGGTTTTTCAGCAGACAGTGATGGTGATGCTGAGTCATGATCATGCATTCCAAAATCTCTTGTGACTCCAGGCAGGCATTTGCCCAGGTTAGCAGAGGTGCAATCTGTGGCTAACTAGTACATAAGAGGATTAACACTCTATGTTAAAACATTTTCTAACCACCTGACTTCCTGGATTAATTAACTATGATGAGTTACATAAGTTCTGAATGCTCAAAGCAGGCCACATTTAAATATTTATTACACATGAGAGTCACTGTTGTAACTTATTTTACAGTATCAATGGAGAGAGGCATTTCCTAGGTGTATAACGAAATAATATTTATTGAGCACCTATTAGATGCCAGACACTTGACATGAGTTGCTAGCTAATTCTATCGTTACGTTAACCCTGAAAGGTGGTGGAGGAAAATGTTTAAAACAATGAGGAATCCACTGGACCAGTGTTAGAATGCTAGATTTTTCACTTTATAGATCTGTGAATAAGTTTCTTAGTCTCAGTGAGTTTCAGTTTTCTCATCCATAAAGTGGAGAGAATAATACCCAGTTTAGAGGATTATTAGAAGGATTATATGAGATAATACAGTAATATATTTAGCCCAGGGTCCAACATACATTCTAATCATAATAAGTATATTTATATTATATAAATATTAATATTTATCTTACTAACCAGGGATTCTTCTCCTATCCCACTTAGCTTCTCTAAGCCTATTTTCTCACCTCTGAGTATAAAATAATACTATTTATCTCACATGCTCACTATGAAAATTAAATGAGAAAAAGTTCAAGAAAGTACTTCGCAAACATCAGGAATTTTAAATCTAAGTTTTAAATCTAAGTTGGAAAGAACATCAGAAATACTGCAACAGTTTTAGGATGACTAAATTTGGGAGTCAGAATTGACTGTGTAGTCTGGGATCACATACTTGAAATAATTGGTCTGTAAATATTCCTAAGAAATATATTATGGTACTTTAGCTTTTTGTGGAAGCATGTCCCAATGTTCTCTGAAGCTCTAGAAATCTCCAAAGTTGAATTATTGTTATGTAGAGTTAGATGCAATAGAGTAATTTAAGCCTCTAAATAAAAGATTAAAAAAAACCATATTCTTGTAAAATACTTTAAATGTCATTGATATTTGCATGCTGTCACTGCATCCTACTGACATAACAAGATGAAACAAGAGAAATGAACTACAAGTGTACTTTTCTCCCTGCAAGAAAGAAACTTTGGACATTATCTACTACTGTAGTCAATGAATATTCTTCATTGGCAGATCTTATCTATGATATCATAAACTACAAACTCTTATGGAAACAGAGGCTGTGATTTTTTAAATTACCTGCATTTTTCTTCCTGACACTTTTTAAAATTCATCTTTAAAAAATACCTCTTTTGAATAAACAGCTAATGAAAAATACCTAAAATTTCAGGTCTGCCAAATAAGGTCCATCCTTTGAGGAAAGAAATGCCGTTCAGAAACAAGATCAAAGCAATTCATTTCTATTTTCACTGCTACCATAGAGACAAAGAAAAAATAGTAAAGAGTTTTAGCCGACTTAATTCTTCCTGAAATTTATAATTAACTACATGGGAAAGGGGACAATTACCATATTTCCAAAGAATAAAGGATTAAAAAAGTTGAGCTTTTGATAAGACATAAGTACAACCTATTAAACATGCAATTCATATCAATTTGTTCTTATAATCTTCTTGAGTTTCTGAAAATTGCATATACGTTGGACAGTGTTTTCTGAAAAATACCCTCAGAATGCCATCACTTTAAATGTACATAGTTCTCTCTTGTCAGAGATTCTTCTTAGATATTAAAACTTCCAGCAAAGTCTAACACAAAGAAAGGGGGTTAGATTGGTATTGTTTTTGTATGTGCCTTGTCTTCCTGACACCTATGAATATATGTTTTTGGACAAATGTTAATCAATGAAAGAATGTGCAGGCTTTTGCAGATCAGGCACCATAGCCAACATCAAGCAGTCAGCCAGGAAGAACTAGCAATTAGACTTGTCTTCAATTTAAATAGAACTTCAGATTGCTAAGTACATTACATGTGTATTAATTCAGAACAGTTTTATTTTAAAGGACTAGCAAGAAAGCACCATAGCTTGAAATCCTAGAAGACTCATACAAAGACAAGGGAGGGAGAATTTCTTTTTTGCTAAAAATATGTTTTTATTTATGGCGTCTTTAGCAAATGATTTTCAAATACTTTTTATCAGCAATAATATCCAGAACTCCTCTTCACATTTTCTAATTAGAGCCATATTTGAAAATAAGTAATTTATTTTATTTGGGGATACCATAAATACAGCATGATAAATTATATATCTCTTTGTGAAAACATGAAATGTAGGAGAGATAAGTTTTGTTTTAACACGTTTTGAACTGTGTTTTAGGGAACACCACAATTCTTGCTGATATGGATAATAAATGGTATGATTCACATGTTAAAATCTGACTTTTGGAATTTTTTGTTTTGTTTTGTTTTTGCGGTATGCGGGCCTCTCACTGTTGTGGCCTCTCCCGTTGCGGAGCACAGGCTCCGGACGCGCAGGCCCAGCGGTCATGGCTCATGGGCCTAGCCACTCCGCGGCATGTGGGATCTTCCCGGACCGGGGCACGAACCCATGTTCCCTGCATCGACAGGCGGACTCTCAACCACTGCGCCACCAGGGAAGCCCGACTTTTGGAATTTTTAATATGTGTAAGTGGTCTTCAGGGAGAATCTCTATTGTCGCCTATATTGATACATGGGAAAGTGGTATATCTGATTATTCTGTGGTATTTCTGTCGGTTATCAGAATAATTTTAAGGAAATATTTGCAAGTGACTAAAAATTTTAACTCAGATGTGAACCACAGAATAACAGAACACCTATTCAGGGCTCCTTTTGCATAGCACTGATGTCATCTGTATAGCAATAATCATTATTATAGTTTTTTTAAGTTCTTTTTGGAGGTTACTTGAGGTGAAACTATTCAATGGTACTGGTACACTCTGTTCTCTAAAATGCAAAGCAATGTTAAAAAAAAAGCAGAATTGCTGTGAAGTCACATTCCCTTCCTAGACAAGTTTGTATCGTGAAAGCTGAGTGCAATATAATGCATCCTGCTTTGGGAAAAAAAAAAGACACCTTTATTATTTCTTCAATTATTTCATGACCTAATAATTTAGGACAATAAATCCATTTTAAAATTTTCTATTATATAGCTTTCAGACAAATTTTAATGTTTTTATGCTAAAAATATACTATATAATTTAAAATTATACCTCTATATTTATGGTAAACATATACCTATTATAAAGTCAAATAATTTTCCCCCAAAACTAGGTTAAGTATCATACTATATAAAATCTCTGAGAAGTTAAACAGACATAGGTTGGCATTATTTTATTAAACTGAAAACCTGATCTGGCTGCTTTAGCTTTTGTTTAATAAAAATGTGCTATTGACTTACAAGGATTTTTATATTTGAATTTTAGAGGTTTAAAAGTTGATCGTTATAAGTAGGTTTATCATAGATGTGATCCAGTTGCTACTCGTCTTGGAGAGTGTGAGGACTTTTATCTCTTTTAGTCCATTTATTTTATACTAAAATGACGTTTCAAGTATCATTTCAGGCCCAGCAACCATTCACAGAGAAGTTCACCAATTGCCTGTCTGTCAACTGAATAGTTTATCCATCAGAATACAAAGATACCTTTTACAAATATTTCCTGTGAAGTGCATGTTATACACACACATACATATGTATATATACATATACCTATAAATACACACATACATTTGTGTAAGTTGCAGGAAAGAAGTGTTTCATCCACTTGTTCATTTACATAGCAATGCAGTGTCTACCAAATGTGTTAAATGAAAGAATCAATCAACATTTATGGTATACCTGTCAGCACCATACTAGGTGGTTGGCTATAAATATGATTAATAACTTCCCTACCATCTTCAAAGACTTCACATTCTAGCAAGAGATAGGCATGTGTAAAAACTAATTGTACAACTAGATGTTGGCTATTATACAGATACAGACATTGTACTGAGGACACGAAGAATGGCTAGCTCAGTTCAGTAGGGTAGTATCAAGGAAAATATTTACAGAGGTATCTGCATTTGAGCTGAGTCTTAAAGGTTAAAAAGAAGCTCATTAACTCTCAGGTGAGAGAGTTGAAAGGCATTCTAGACATAAAGAAAAGCAGGTACATAGAAACAGGAGAATGGAATTCAGATTGTTTGGGGAACCAAGTATAATTGACTATAGTTCAAGCTAAGGCATGAAGGGTGATAGGATCTGAGATAGGAAAGTTAGACGAGGGCCAGAGCATGGAGAGCCATGTATGTGACGTTAAGCTGGGCAAACTTTATCTTCCTATAGGCCAGTGCTTCTTAAATCTATGTGTGCAAGAGCAACTAAGAATACAAATCATCTAGGCATCTTGCTAAAACACAGGTTCTGACTCAGTAATTCTAGCATGGAGCTCGAGATTCTGCATTTCCAACAAGCTCTGAAGGGATGCCATTGTAACGGATCAACAGACCACACTTTGAATAATGGGGAAGTAGGGGACTGGGAACTCCTGAAGAGCTATATAGCAGGTTCCCAGTAGCTATCTATTTTACACATGGTACTGTATATATTTCAATGGTACACATGAACCCATTTGCAGGGCAGGAATAGAGACACAGACGCAGAGAATGGACAAGTGGACACAGCAGGGAAAGGGGAGGGTAGGAAGAATTGGGAGATTAGGATTGTATGTATATTTTTATTTTATAAGGAAGGTTGCAGTTAACAGCGTGGAAAATGTATAGGAGTGAAAGGATGGGGAAGTTACAAAGAGTGAATGGGGAACTGGGACAAATTGAAATTTAGGGAAAAATAAGAACCAAGATCAATTCCCACTTTTCTAGCCATAACAACTGGGAAATGTCATCGTAGTAAGATAGAACAACTCCCATTTAACTAACCATAACAACTGAGAGTAGCATACTATCCAATGAGCAGAGAATAGAGTAGTAGAATGATTTATGCTCAGAGGGCTCCACAGAGTGGATATTTTCCTGGAACTTTTGATTTATGATTACTTAATGGGTAAATAGAATTCTAAATTCTAAGAATTTATTCATTTACTGTCAAACCACTTTTTCACAAAACCTGTTGTCTTCTGAAAGTTTAGTTCAAGAACTGAATTACTTAAATGCAAATAAATGGATACATGTATGTAGGAGGTATTAGAATAGAGGTATTTGGGGGGAGAGTATTTTCATAGGATTTCAAATCTGGTACTAATTTTGAATGCACACTAGAAGAAAAGACTAAAATATTTGGTCTCTTTCTCTCACCAATAAATATCTATAAGCCTGGGAAACATTCACTAAAGCCAGAGGAAATTCCTATCACCATGACTACATAATAGAAGTCTGCCAACTAGCTTGGTAACCAGCTAATTCAGTTAATGATTCTACTATGAAATTTATCCTTAAATGTCAGATTCCCTAAATAAGAGAAAATGAAAGAGGAAAATGAAGAGAAACAGAAACATTCACAGCTATTTGGTGACTATACATTATGTATAGCCGCTCTACTAAGCCCTATGTATAGTATATATTTGTACTAGCTGTTCCTTTTGTCTAGAATGTTCTTCCCCAAGATCTTCACAAAGGTGGTCCTTTCAAGTTCCCAGAACTTTTTCAGAGAGAACGTCTCTGTCCACCCTATCTAATATAGCCCCTATTGCTTTTTATACTCATCCATCTTTCTATATTCTGTTTCTTAGCTTTTATAATTATAGCAGTTATTGCTATCATTATATTTATTATCTGTTTTAATATATTTATTATCTATTAATAGCCAGTCTCTTCACTCTATAATGTAATTTCTATGAGGGCAGGGACCTTGTCTGATTTATTCACTGTTATATCTCTACTGCTTACAGTACTGTCTGGAACATGTATGCACTCAGTAAATATTTGTGGAGGCAATGAATATTGTATTTAATCCTCACAACAACCCCTCGAAGTGCTTATTATTATCTCATTTTACAAATAAGGAAACTGAGATTTAGATTACATAATTTGGCCCAGACAAGAGAACTAATAACTGGCAGACCTAGGACTCCAGCAAGAATCTGTCTGACTCCAAAGACTATGCTTTCAAACCCTCTACTATGCAGCCACTCTAAGCCAAATTCAGTTGTGGATGCCAGTGGCTGTCCAAATGCCCAGTACCTAGTTCTCTGAGGGATCCTAGACCTGTCAGGCCAATTTGTTTGGGTCACTGTAATTAACATAAAATTAGTCCTAACACATATATGGATACAGCTCTCATTTTTTCCAACATACAGTAATGCTAATGGTAATAAAAGATCTCAGTTTCCTCTAGGATTTCCTGCTTCCAATAATTTTAGTGATCCTGTCCATGTATACAGTATTTTATATTTTTTAAATAAACTCATTTGATTCTGTACAATAATCCTGTGAAGGAAGTACTCATAAGCCAGTGTCATTATCCCCATTTCAGACTTGAGAAGATAACACTCAGGGAGAGTAAACTGAATTGACTAAGTGTACTAATATAATAAATGGCAAACCCACGTCTATAACTTTAATTTCTGAACCTTGGTCCAATGCATATTCCCAAATTGCCTTTGGTGAAACATACATACATGCAATGAGACAGCTCTCAGGCAAGTTGATCATTGGTAATCTGCTTTAAGATAATCTTACTACGAACATTCAGATGAAATAATGGGTAAATAATAAAGGGAAGTGATGAATTCTTTTGTATCTTATAAAGACAGTTATGCAATTTTTAAAATTTTTGAAAACATATAATATGGTTATTATACAGATATAATTTAAATATTATTTGATTTGCAAAATTTGATTTGTACTTGTTTCCTTTGCAAACCCACACTTGTCTCATAAAGTAAGATTTACCTAAAAGTCTCATAAAGGATAATCCTCTCAAACTCACAGCTCTTCACAGCACATGTAGCTTTTACTCACAGTGTCAAAAAGGGTTGACGTTGTGAATAACATCCTGGTAATCGGGTTTGGCAGGAAAGACTATTTACTACAGATGTATTAACAGATGACTGGTGTGATTCATACGATACATTTTATTTCATTTCTAAAAGTTTATTTTTATAGGCTACGAATATGTGTCCAAAAAAACTACAAATCTACAACTAATTACGAATAACTTTAACCATAATGATAAACCATTATGAGAGTGCATTATTCTTATTTAATTAGATGTTCAGGTTGAGAAGGAACAAAATCCAAAATATAGTATCAAGGGTATGTTTTAACTAAATAATAACCTTGAAGTGATTTAACCAGGAGACAATGATAGTGGATAGGAGCATAGACATCAGTAACAAAGATCTGGGTTTGAATCCCCACTATGAAACTGCTCAGTTGTGTAAACAGGCCTCATTTTTAAGATGTGGAGGATTTTACTTCATTGAGTTGGTCTGAGGAGTAAATGAGTTAATTAAATCCATCAAGCTCTTTCAGTGTGTCAGAATATGTTCCAGATATTATGTATACAAACATGAGAAAAGTAGATGTAGTCTCTTCCCTCACGGAGCTTCTGTCTAGAGACAGACACTGAGAAAATAATCACACAAATCAGGGTATAATTATGAATTGTGGCAAGCAGAAATATGGGACAATATGAGAGTGGATACCAAGAATATAAAATCTAACTGGAGGGCTTCCCTGGTGGCGCAGTGGTTGAGAGTCAGCCTGCCGATGCAGGGGACACGGGTTCGTGCCCCAGTCCGGGAAGATTCCACATGCCACGGAGAGGCTGGGCCCGTGAGCCATGGCCACTGAGCCTGCGTGTCCGGAGCCTGTGCCCCGCAACGGGAGAGGCCACAACAGTGAGAGGCCCGCGTACCGCAAAAAAAACAAAAATCTAACTGGAGATTTTAGGAAAGGTTGTGGCATGTATGTACAGTCAGACCTGGAAGATAAATAGCATTTAGACAGATGGATGGTGCCATCTAGACAGAGGAGTAATAAGTACAAGTCTCCAAAGCAGAAACATGGCTGATACTCTCAAAACACAGAGGGGAGCCAACAAGGCCAACGTGCCAATTAGTTTAATGAAGGACAGGGAAGGTAACATAGATATAAGAAGTAGTCTGGCCCATGCCTTTTTAACATTCTTGGAGTATAAAATACAAGGTGGAATGATGGAAGATAAGACAGGGGAGGAATTGAGGTGCCAGGTCAAGGGAGACCTGCATACTAAGGTAAGGATTTGGACAATCACTCATCTTGAGTTGAATAGGGTGCTATCGCAGGGCCTCCACGTGAGAGTTGTGCCATTGGATTTGTGTATTACGTTGATCATTCTGGCAGCCGTATGGAATACTTAATAAAGGAAATTTAAGCTATTATATTAATGGAATTCATATGCTAAAGTGTTTTATGCAATTAAAATGGTTAATACCAGGTTACTAATGTAGTCATGAAATCTGTTCACATTGGCTCTTCTCCTACTTTTCTACACAAAAAGGCCAGAGTTTACTAAAATTTCCCTACTATTAGCTGCATTTCTCCCTTTCTCTGCCCCCCAGTAGATTTTTCCTGGTCCATTAAGCCCCCTGCTCCAATCTCTGTTCAGTGGACTTGCCACCTTGCAGATGCTTGGTTGAGATGACAGGTATCAGAACCAGTGTCACTGGCAGGTTAGGTACGAGAAGAGCATCAAAAAAAGATAAGAAGAGAGGGAGACTGTGGCCCTCAGCAGAAAACAGTGCACCTACCCCTTACAAGGTAATATGCTAAGTACTTTATAGTTCTTGTCTAACTGAATTGTCAAAACAATCCTGTAAGATAGGTGCCATTTTATAGAAGAGAAAACTACATTTCAGAGAAGGTCAGCCAGCTAGTGAAAGGTGAAACCACTGTTTTTACTGAAGAGGCATAAGGATGCGCAAAGGGGGGTGTGGCAGAAAACGGAAGGAGAGAGCTCAAATCAGAGAAACGAAATGAGTGAGAAGTCAGGGCAAACTGGGATTTGGGACCAGTGTTAATGATGGAAGGAAAATCCTATTTCCTTTAAGATAGTATTTCAACTTGATATTTAAGACTGGGCCCCTACCTATGGCTGCATCCTTTGTATCTTGCTACTCACATTGGATACCTTACATCCGAGCCACACTGACCTCCCTTCCATTGAATGTGCTGTTCTCTCACTTACTTTTCTCTCTTCCAGCTATCTATCATATCTGGGACTTGGCCTACAACACTCTTTCCCCCTCATTGTGCCCTCCATTCTTCATATCAGTCTGTCACTTCCTCAGAAAACCCTTTCCTGATATGAAATCCCAACCTACCCTGCAACCAAGCACACCAGATTCTTTAGGTACCTCTGTACTCATTTCATAGCACCCTACATTCACCTCCTTTCACACACTGTTATTTCTATAATTGGCTATTTTCCCCATTAGACTAAAAGTTCCATGAGAACAGACTGTTCATTATATCCCCATGACTTCCAATATGTCAGGTACATATTAGGCATTCGATAGATACTTGTTCAGTGAATAAAATGAATGAATGGATGTGCTGTTTTACCATGAAAGCAGATGCAACTATACACCTGCATTAATAAATAGCTTTGTTGATGAAGACTGGGCCACTCAGGTCAACCATTTGTTGCCTTGGTGATTTGTTTCATTTTCTGTATGTAAAGCTCTATTGGAAAATAAATATAATTTTAGTCCCCCCCCCAAAAAAAACTATAGTTTTAAATACCTCTATGATGAACACATTTATGAGTACATGTCACTTTTTTCTATTAAAAATGATAAATAATATAATACTTATTAGCATTAACAAAAATATCTTTTAAATGCCCAGCAACAACTTTGATTTCCTTTTAGAAATTCTCAACGACTATAATTCTTATAAAAGATGGTTGGTTGACAAATACGAAAAGTGATATCTTATTTGCAGAACAGATGTAGTATTAACATCAATAAAGGCTTCTTTTATGCTGCCTGGTCCACTTTTCATTCTGATATTTGAATTTTATTATGCACATCAACCTGTTACACATATTAAATATTAATAGTACCATCATGACTTTATTTAGAAAAATACAGGAGTGGGCTTCCCTGGTGGCGCAGTGGTTGAGAGTCCGCCTGCCGATGCAGGGGACACGGGTTCGTTCCCCGGTCCGGGAAGATCCCACATGCCGCGGAGCGGCTGGGCCCGTGAGCCATGGCTGCTGAGCCTGCGCGTCCGGAGCCTGTGCTCCGCAACGGGAGAGGCCACAACAGTGAGAGGCCCGCGTACCGGAAAAAAAAAAAAAAAAATACAGGAGTAATTCAACATAGCATATTGCAATTGTCTTTGTAGATTTTTAAAAACCTTGTTTAAATGTTTTAAGTTTGGTTAATGGACACCTGAAATACCAATTTATAATTCACCCACTACTACTTTTTAAGAAACTTAGTGTACATGAATAATTTTATTTGTAGAAATAATATACTTTAGAAGAATATTAGATTAGGCTAGAAAAGGAAGAACCTCAGAGATACACTAAAATACATTTGTTTCACAGGCACAAGGACACTGATGCCCAGATGCCTCTAGGTGCCCAAAGTTACAAAGTACAGATTTACTTTGATTTTTTCACAGTTCCACATTTCTTCTGTGCTTGTATCAAATCCCATATGCTAGTACATATGATACTTGCGCATTCCTACATAGCAAAAGAAAAATTCTACCAACTGCTCGCATTTTATTAAATTTAGCCCAGAATATTCTGCCTGCTATCCAGAAATGCTTTCCTATTGACCAATCATCTAACAGCATGTTTCTGTCTTAACATAGTCTAACATTATTTTCCTTGTATTCTAGTTGTCAGAATTATTGGGATTATTATATTTTAATTATTCAAAACATGTAAGAAATGTCCATTCTATAAAACATATTATAGTAGTTACCAAATTGTGTTTAATCAATATTATTGGGATGATCTCATTTTCCTCAATGACCACATCCAAAGAAAGGGATAGATTAAAGATATAACTTGTGAGTTGATCAATAAATTACCCTATAGTTAATTATTTCATTATGCCAGGAATTGTGCTGGGTACTTTTAATACTTTATGGCAACATCACTTACTTATAGGTAATATCATGTTTTTCTCACAGATGAGGAAATCAAGGCTCAGGGAAGTTAAAAAACTTATCCAAGTCCTAAAGCCAATAAGTGTAAGAACAACAATTTAAATCCAAGTCTTGCTCCAGAGCCCTGCTCTTCATACTAAGTCCTGTCACTTCTCTTTTCTCAGTAGTGACATTTGTGACAAAAGAGTTAAAACTGAAACTGGGCAGAAACATTCCAATAAAAGAGATGATTCAATCTTCTTATAAAAGTGAGTTATCTTAACATCTGAAAAGACCTTGGGATCCATGTGACAGAAATCTGTGTTTTGGGTTGCTCTGATGATTTTCTGGCCTAAAATATCTTACTTCAAATCTGTGGGGGTCTGCAAATCAGTCTGATCAGACTGGAGCCCTTAAGACCTTAAGCAATCTGAGTCTTATGGGTGAGATCTAGGGTAAGATTTTTTTTATCAGGGGGGCTAGATTATTATGAAACATGTCATAATCATTTCCTTCTTTTTACATGCAGAAAAACTAAAATGAAAAACACTTTTCTGGTATGCCTAATAGATCCTTTTATATTGCCATTATGCAGTGCTTTGTCTTGATTTGTCATAATCTCTCCTTTCATTAATCTTCAATTATTCTTAAGAATATGGAGCAAAGACATGAAGAGGAATTTATTTCTACACTGTGTGTGATAGAAGGGAATGGGAGAATGGAGAGGGCCGAGAGGTCATAGAAGTATCTAAGAGGACAGGAAGTATGTTTCATGCCAAGATGGGAAGGAAAGAAGAGAACCAGTGGAAGTATTTATGTTTCCTGTCACTGAAATCTTTGATGGGGGTGGTGGTCAGCTGTGATAACTGAGATCTGTCACAGATGAGGTACAGCCTGGGAGAGATCAGGGTAGTTAGTTAGCAGTTCCAGTCTTACTGAAAGTTTCCACAA
The DNA here is from genome assembly GCF_039906515.1 of Pseudorca crassidens. Lineage (NCBI taxonomy): Eukaryota > Metazoa > Chordata > Mammalia > Artiodactyla > Delphinidae > Pseudorca > Pseudorca crassidens. The sequence goes on from NC_090304.1 coordinate 63,043,320, forward strand.
AGCAAAACTTGAAGAAAGCGTCTCAGCCAGAGCTGCTAGAAGGTGGACTCATTACTGGAGAATGAAGTGATAGGGGCTTAACAGAGACAGAATTAAAATTTCGAAGTTGTTGGCAAGTTTCCTGTCAAAGAGTCCCAGGAAAGTGGAACAAGGGCATCCCAAGTACATGGCCACTTTGGAAAAAAGAGTATCAATGAAGGTGGGTGAGGTGAACAGGATTTGCATTCTGAAGTCCTCTAGGATAAGTCCTCACCTATATGCAGGTTTTAAATCAACCATGCATTATTTACCATTTAAACATCATAATATAACTTTGTTGTAAGTATGTTTGTTTTATAAAGATGTTACATATGCCACCCTAGAAATATTCATGAATATAATTAATTCAGAAAATTCATGGGTATTTGTCCTGTTGAATTGTATAATTTACATGATAAATCAAAATACTGGAATAATGACATTTATCTCTGATACAGCATTTAAGGCAGAGTAATAGTATGTCTTACCTTATACCTGTAGTCATTAATATTTTGATAAGTCGATATATAGCATGACACGTTTTTTAATTAGATGTTTTCCAAATTGAGGAAACTCAGATTTCACTGTTGACTTAATCTGTTAACTGCAACAGACTTCCAGTTTTGAGTTCTAATTAATAACCTTTTAAAACATTTTTAAAGTACTAATTATGTTTTATATAGTATCTTCAATTATTATGATTTTGAAATAATTATGAAATCCACGTAGGTCAGATTTGACAGTATTCTCTCAAGAAAAGTAATACCGAGTGTAACACCTAAGGAAGAGTAAAACATATTTAAGAGACTGTTTTCCTGGATTATATAAGGAAATACAAGTTGCCAATTAGCTTTTTTTTTCTTTTTAAATTTACTTTAGTTTCTTTTTACTGACAGCTAGAAAAATTCACTGAGATGCTTGGCAATTTTTAAAATAAAATAAGGTATTCATCTAACTTTGAGGCCTGGTCAACTAACCCAACTAGAAGTTTTTAGGCTTCAAGTCTATTAACACCAACTGAAGCTGCCATGTGATACTAGGTCCTACAGGAAGATATCCCTTAAGATTTTCTGAAATATAATCTATAAAAGTAAAATATTTAAGGTCATACTATGGAGAACTTGGTTGGTGGATTCAAAATTAAATAATCTTTCTTCAGTGATGAAAGGAGATCACAGTGGGAAATCTATACTTAATGAGTCTCAGGCACTAAGCTATTGATTTTGTTGTGTTTAATGGATGTCCAATCAATGTGAGAAACTAAAAGATACAGCTCGAATTAACTCATATTATGCTTACATGCAAAATGTAAAGCGAGCTAATGAACAGAAGTCTTTTAATTAGTTTTTTCCAAAAATAATAGTAATTTCTACTCAAATAACCAGTGATGATAAAATTTAAATACATTATTCAGGACTGATGACAGAATAACATAAAATGTGTTTGAAATTTTTAGCTATTTTCTGTAAACCCATAAAAGAATTGCGTATTGATTTTATTCTACTCCCACTTTTGTTTCTATTTCTGATAAGACAAATACTTCATTTACTTCTAATCAAAATAGGCTCATTCCAACATTAAATATTGTGTTTGTTTGTTTCAAATCAGAGTCTAAAGAATTTTTCCTTTAAAAAAATCACTAAAATGCAGAATATCAGAATTCTCCAATCAGAAACAATATGTCAAGCCACAGTAAAGCTGATTGGCTTCTTCAAGCATACAAGACATGGTTTTTAAATGAAAAGCTAATTATCAAACTCAGAAAGACTACCCTGATACATTATGTTAAAATGATGTGTAAGCTACACTACTACTACAGATATTTTAATATTGAGATACAAATAGATGCAAAAGCAAATCCTGACATTAAAAAAAAAAAAAAAACACATAGGCAAATTCTCCTTCATTTGCACAAACACACAATATCACTTTAAGAAGTTGAAATCAAATAAAGACAGGACCCTCAGACGTTCGTGGGGAACAAAATGCCCAGCAAAGTAAATTATACTAATCATTTTATCTCATGAACTGGCAGCACCTACCAGAGCTGTTTAATTACAGGACCAAAATAATAATAGAAAAATGCTGCACACAACAACAGCCCTGTTTCCTATCCTACCTTTGTGGTGACAATGCACAGGCAATCCATCCTGGATCTTTACACAGGACTCAGTACATGGAAATCACACCAGCAACTCAGCAAAGGTGAGAAAAGCCTTTTGATAAATAGCACACAGAGAGAAGCAGAAGCTGGATTCTGCACAGACGGCTTTTCCAAGGGGGCCCCTCATGGGAAACTCGAGCCCTCCTCCATAGAGCTCAAGGCAAGCAGGATTCTCCTAAGCACCGGAAAATCCCCTAGAAATCATCTCCGGCAAAACTTCCCGGTGGCTTGCAGGGCTCCGCGGCTGCATGGTCCTTAAGTGGATTCTGTGATCGGAGCAAGGCTCCCGGAGTGCCTCACACAGTTCTGTCGTGGAGATGAGTGTTACACCAAGCACCAGAGAATCACATTTCAGCTCTCGTTCTTGTTTCTGAATTCTGATCTGCTGCTTCAGTATACCCATAAGATCTCCTTTGCCAGAGTCTCCCCCCACCCTTTGCTGCCTTCGTCTTTCCTACTAACAACTGAGTAAGCACAACACAAAAAACTACCCAGCGCATCTATCAAAGGGCTGTCGTTCCACTGCCAGAACAGCGAGCGGCTTTGGGTAATAAAAAGCTATTTATTATGAGCATGATTCCCAGCAGTCTAAATGACTCGAAAGGTATGACTGAAAAGCTAAGGTGCATGCGGTGCTGCATATATCACATCTCAACTCATTTGCAATTTACAAGGGCAGCTTCTTACATATGACTAGCAGCTTCAAAAAGAAAATCCCAGCCAGGTACATTTTTTAAAAACTGAGAATTTGGAGGTTTACCTTAAAAAACGCTAGATTTCTTCTTTTATTTGTGTACCTATTTGTGCCTTCTCTGACATGTGAATACACAAACAACCTGAATATTTAAAGTATATTATAAAATCGAGGTGGGAGGAGGTTTCAAAGTGTTCATAAAAGTTCCACCATCTGAGAGACAAAAAATGAGTTTCCCCAAACTTTTCCCTCCTCACTAGCTGCCTGCAGGCACTTATTACGTGGGCAGAGCTCTGTGTTCCCTTCTGCGGATTCTAGCAGCAAATGATTAACCCTCTCCTTCCTCCCAAATCCCTCCGGAACTGCTGCACAGACTGCCTTTGAGGCGCTTGACAATCATCATTCTGGATAATAAAATACTTTTTTAGTTTTTTAAGGAACCTCCATACTGTTCTCCACAGTGGCTGTATCAATTTACATTCCCACCAGCAGTGCAAGAGGGTTCCCTTTTCTCCACACCCTCTCCAGCATTTATTGTTTGTAGATTTTCTGATGATGGTCATTCTGACCAGTGTGAGGTGATACCTCACTGTAGTTTTGACTTGCATTTCTCTAATGATTAGTGATGTTGAGCATCCTGTAATGTGTTTGTTGGCAATCTGTACATCATCTTTGGAGAAATGTCTATTTAGGTGTTCTGCCCATTTTGGGATTGGGTCATTTTCTTTTTGATATTGAGCTGCATGAGTTGTCTGTATATTTTGGAGATGAATCCTTTGTCAGCTGCTTCATTTGCAAATATTTTCTCCCACTCAGAGAGCTGTCTTTTCGTCTTGTTTATGGTGTCCTTTGCTGTGCAAAAGCTTTTAAGTTTCATTAGGTGCCATTTGTTTATTTTTGTTTTTATTTCCATTTCTCTAGGAGGTGGGTCAAAAAGGATCTTGCTGTGAGTTATGTCATAGAGTGTTCTGCCTATGTTTTCCACTAAGAGTTTTATAGTGTCTGACCTTACATTTAGGTCTTTAATCCATTTTTAGTTTATTTTTCTGTATGATGTTAGGGAGTGTTCTAATTTCATTCTTTTACATGTAGCTGTCCAGTTTTCCCAGCACCACTTATGGAAGAGGCTGTCTTTTCTCCACTGTATATTCTTGCCTCTTTTATCAAACATAAGGTGACCATATGTGCCTGGGTTTATCTCTGGGCTTTCTATCCTATTCCATTGATACGACCCAGCAATCCCACTACTGGATATATACCCTGGGAAAACCATAATTCAAAAAGAGTCATGTACCACAAGGTTCACTGCAGCACTATTTACAATAGCCAGGACATGGAAGCAATGTAAGTGTCCATTGACAGATGAATGGATAAATAAGATGTGGCACATATATACAATGGAATATTACTCAGCCATAAAAAGAAACAAAATTGAGTTATTTCTAGTGAGGTGGATGGACCTAGAGTCTGTCATACAGAGTGAAGTAAGTCAGAAAGAGAAAAACAAATACCGTATGCTAACACGTATATATGGAATTAAAAGAAAATGTTTTCTGAAGAGCCTAGGAGCAGGAGAGGAATAAAGAGGCAGATGTAGAGAATGGACTTGAGGACACGGGGAGGGGGAAGGGTAAGCTGGGATGAAGTGAGAGAGGGGCATGGACATGTATATACTACCAAATGTATAATAGATAGCTAGTGGGAAGCAGCCACATAGCACAGGGAGATCAGCTCTGTACTTATGTCCAAGTAGGGGGTGGGATAGGGAGGGTGGGAGGGAGACGCAAGAGGGAGGAGATGTGGGGATATATGTATATGTATAGTTGATTCACTTTGTTATACAGCAGAAATTAACACACCATTGTAAAGCAATTATACTCCAATAAAGATGTTTAAAAAAAATTTTTTTTAAGGCAAAGAGCTAGTATATATGTTAGAAAAAAAATAATAATATACTTTCTTTTTCATCCTCTTAGACACATAGGCAGAGACAGACTTGAAACAGAAAGAAACAGCGGTGCAGAGAGAAGGGCGGGGGGAGAATAAGAGACAGAGAAAGTGAGTGACAGAATGGAAAGCACTGCCTGACCTATAAAAATGGAAAATCAATGCTTCCTTCTCGCTAGGAAGAAAACAGATAGTCAACTTGACCATGGACGACAACAAGAAGAAATGTCTAGGGACCCATACGTTGGGATCACTTCTTTAAGATGCCAGTAGAACCATTCCCCACTCCTCCAACATCCTCTCATTTTTTATAAAAAATGTATTTTCTACAACAAATAATTTGAAAAAAGTGTGGACATGTAAGACTCTTCTACCTTTCATGAATTTTTCAGGTTCTTACCTCAATATTCTCCTGATTGCTAAATAGATGAATGTTTCAGAAACTGACATGCCAGTATTTTACCAAAATGAGAACACCTTTTCTAAAGAATTTAGAAGTTTAAAATTCATAGCAAATCAGATATGTGTTCAGAGAAGAAAAGAAAAAAAGTGGCTCAAAAAATATTTATAGTTAAAAGAAAATTTCCTCTGAACTGTTATCCTACTGGTGTAATAAACTTCAGATAATTTTCAAGTTAAACAGCATAAATAAAACCCATGCTCTAGTCCATTCAATTAGATAACTGTCTTATGGGGTTCAGTGATATGAAAATGTTAAAAAAAAAAAAAGCACCACCTTGCCTATTTACCTCCTCACTTATTACATCATCATGATGCTTAATTTAATTCAATACTTCCTAAGCTTGTCTCAGAGTATGTATAACATCATGTCCTTGAGCATTCCCAGGTATCAGAGTTCTTCCCTGATAAAACCATACCATCTTACATGCAATTGATACTGATTATCATATTCATCTTCAAGCTAATTAGGCCTTATGTTCCTATAGCACTTTAAATTTGCAAAGTACTTGTGACATTCTCACCAGCTTGTAAGTTTAAATGAATTTCCAAGAACAGGTACCTAGTAACTTATTCCAAGCCCTGGGCTTTGTAAGTCACGATCCGAACAGAGACACTCGAGGATTAGAAAGAGAGAGGAAGTAAATTGGGTAGCAGAGGAAGATGGATATTTTACAAGGTATCCTTGGAAGAAAAGTACCTTTGGAACTATATTCCATTTTCCTATAGTGGAGAAAGCTAAGAAATGGGCAAACTTGCAGAGGAAGCCTGATTATTCTTTTGACCCTGGCTGATCACAGATGAAAGCACTTTGTAAACTGTAAAGACCTGCAGAAAAGAAAGGCAATTCATCTAGCATAGCTCCTGACCTCCCATATACACTCCCTGAGTCATTCATCTAACACATGTTTGTTGAGGGCTCACGGTATGATTTTTTTGATTAATGTCTGTATCACCTACTAGACCATGAGCACTTTAAAGGCAATTTTGATTCTGTATTCCCATTCTCATAGTATGTACTTACTGGGGACACCAGGCTGAGCACAAACTAGCAGAATCCCTGCCCTCAAGTGATTCAACACCTATAGTACAGTACAATAAGCACTTGGGGTGTTTGAGAATCACAAAGTAAAGGCAATTAACCCAGAATGAAGTAGTCAGGGGCGGTTTTCTAGAGAGGAACCCTGAGCTGAGCTGAGAAGGACCCACAGGAGTTAGCTAGAAGTTGTGAGGAAGAATTCTAAGCACTCTATTATATTTGAAGGGGAGTGAATCAATAATAACGTTCTTCTTTCTACAATCAGCTTACATAAACATATCCAAAGGGTTTTCATTAAATAAAAGTACTTTAGAGCAGGCATTACACAAACTAAACATGTAATCTCTGCTGGAGGAAAAAAAGAGCATCACTCATACAATGTTAAGTGAGTACAAATGTGCTGTGAAAGCCTGTGGAATATACATGTTCTATAATCGTTAGGTTGTACTTATTACATGTGATTAATTGGATTATGTTTGTATGTTTAGATAAAAGTAAATAGGCAGCATTTTAAAGTGTAGTTCTACCTAGGATGCAGCTTTCTATTTTGTGTGTACGTTGCCTTCCATTGATTTTCCTCAGATATAAAGATGATAGAAGATAATCCACTCCTTCATCTCAAGGGAAACATTCCTTTATTTTTAAAATTAACAAGGCATCAGTTTGAAGCACTTTTTTACTGACATAGAGCTCAATTGGTCTTGTGATTTCACAAGAAGTGTTTGGCAAGATATAAAGCCATAGCCTGCAAACTGCTTTACTTGATATTCTTTAAGGTTAAGGATATCAAGCCAGGAATATATTGATTTTCAGAAAAATCTACCATTGGAAGTTTGATACCAGAAAATTGCTATTGTAAATGACTTGCATTAAGTCCATACCTTAACCATTTAAATGCATTTTATTTTGTTTCTTTCCAAAAGGGAAAAAAATATCTCATAGTTAAATATACCCTATGGTTATTCTCCTAGAATCTAGGCCCCATGAGGATAGATATAATCTATATCTCTGGAACCTAGCACGGTACCTGCACTTAAGAGTACCTGTACAGGAACTTCCTTAGTGGCACAGTGGTTAAGACTATGAGCTCCCAATGCGGGGGGGCTGGCTTTGATCCCTGGTCAGGGAACTAGATCCCACATGCATGCCACAACTAACAGTTCGCATGCCACAACTAAGGAGCCAGTGAGCTGCAACTAAGGAGCCCACCTGCCACAACTAAGACCCAGTGCAACCAAGTAAATAAATTAATGAATTTAATTAAATAAATTTTTTCTTTACAAAGAGTACCTGCACAAAATAAATATTTGGGGACTGAAACAATGATCACAGCTCCAGTTATGCCATTTATTTTTCCTGATAAAATATTTTTAAAAAACCTATAATATGGAGCAATGGAAGAGAGACAGGGTCACATGACACAGTCAAAATCTCCAGGAGAAGATTGGTTCAAGATGGCAGAGTAGAAGGACATGCTCTCACTCACTCTTGTGAAAGCACTGGAATCACAACTAACTGCTGAACAATCATCGAAAGGAAGACACTAGAACTCACCAAAAATGATACCCCACATCCGAAGACAAAGGAGAAGCCACAATGAGGCGGTGGGAAGGGTGCAATCACAATAAAATCAAATCCCATAACTGCTGGGTGGGTGACTAACAAACTGGACAACACTTATACCACAAAAGTCCACCCACTGGAGTGAAGGTTCTGAGCCCCATGTCAGGCTTCCCAACCTGGGGGGCAGCAACGGGAGGAGGAATTCCTAGAGAATCAGACTTTGAAGGCAAGCGGGATTTGATTACAGGACTTTGACAGGACTGGGAGAAACAGAGACTCCATTCTTGGAGGGCACACACAAAGTATTGTGTGCATCGGGACCCAGGAGAAAGGAGCAGTGACCCCACAGGAGACTGAACCAGACTTAACTGCTAGTGTTGGAGGATCTCCTGCAGAGGTTGGGGTTGGCTGTGTCTCAACATGAGGACAAGGACAGATGCAGCAGAAGTTCTGGGAAGTACTCCTTGGCATGAGCCATCCCAGAGTCCGCCATTAGCCCCACCAAAGAGCCCAGGTAGGCTCCAGTGTTGGATCGCCACAGGCCAAACAACCAACACAGACGGAACCCAGCCCCACCCATCAGCAGACAAGTGGATTAAAGTTTTACTGAGCTCTGCCCACCACAGCAACAGCCAGCTCTACCCACCACCAGTCCCTCCCATCAGGAAGCTTGCACAAGCCTCTTAGATAGCCTCATCCACCAGAGGGCAGACAGCAGAAGCAAGAACTACAATCCTGCAGCCTGTGGACCAAAAACGATATTCACAGAAAGACAGACAAGATGAAAAGGCAGAGGGTTATGTACCAGATGAAGGACCAAGATAAACCCCCAGAAAAACAACTAAATGAAGTGAGATAGACAACCTTACAGAAAAAGAATTCAGAATAATGATAGTGAAGATGATCCAGGATCTCGGAAAAAGAGTGGAGGCAAAGATCGAGAAGATGAAAGAAATGGTTAACAAAGACCTAGAAGAATTAAAGAACAAACAAACAGAGATGAACAATACAATAACTGAAATGAAAAATACACCAGAAGGAATCAATAGCAAAATAACTGAGGTAGAAGAACAGATAAGTGATGTGTAAGACAGAATGGTGGAATTCACTGCCACGGAGCAGAATAAAGAAAAAAGAATGAAAAGAAATGAAGACAGCCTATGACATATCAGGGACAACATTCGCATTATAGGGGTCCCAGAAGGAGAAAAGAGAGAGAAAGGACCCGAAAAAATATTTGAAGAGAGTTTAGTCGAAAACTTCCGTAACATGGGAAAGGAAATAGCCACCCATGTCCAGGAAGTGCGGAGAGTCCCATACAGGATAAACCCAAGGAGAAACACACCGAGACACACAGCAATCAAATTGGCAAAAATTAAAGACGAAGAAAAATTATTGAAAGCAGGAAGGGAAAAACGACAAATAACATACAAGGGAACTCCCATGAGGTTAACAGCTGATTTCTCAGCAGAAACTCTACAAGCCAATAGGGAGAGGCATGACATATTTAAAGTGATGAAAGGGAAGAACCTACAACCAAGATTACTCTACCCAGCAAGGATCTCATTCAGATTCGATGGAGAAATCAACAGCTTTACAGACAAGTAAAAGCTAAGAGAATTCAGCACCACCAAACCAGCTCAACAACAAATGCTACAGTAACTTCTCTAAGTGGGAAACACAGGAGAAGAAAAGGACCTACAAAAACACACCCCCCAAAATTAAGAAAATGGTCATAGGAACATACATATCGATAATTACCTTAAAAGTGAATGGATCAAATGTTCCAACCAAAAGATACAGGCTCGCTGAATGGATACAAAAACAAGACCCATATATATGCTGTCTAAAAGAGACCCACTTCAGACCTAGGGACACATACTGATTGAAAGTGAGGGGATGGAAAAAGATATTCCATGCAAATCGATGGAATTCAAAAGAAAACTGGAGTAGCAATACTCATATCAGATAAAATAGACTTTAAAATAAAGAATGATACAAGAGACAAGGAAGGACATGACATAATGATCAAGGGATCAATCCAAGAAGAAGATATAACAATTATAAATATATATGCACCCAACATAGGAGCATCTCAAAACATAAGGCAACTGCTAGTAGCTCTAAAAGAGGAAATGACAGTAACACAATAAGAGTGGGGGAATTTAACACCTCACTTACAACAATGGACAGATCATCCAAAATGAAAATAAATAAGGAAACAGAAGCTTTAAATGACACAACAGACCGGATAGATTTAATTGATATTTATAGGACATTCCATCCAAAAACAGCAGATTACACTTTCTTCTCAAGTGCGCACAGAACATTCTCCAGGATAGATCACATCTTGGGTCACAAATCAAGCCTCAGTAAATTTAAGAAAATTGAAATCATATCAAGCATCTTTTCTGACCACAACGTTATGAGATTAGAAATCAATTACAGGGAAAAATACGTAAAAAAACACAAGCACATGGAGTCTAAACAATACATTACTAAATAACCCAGAGATCACTGAAGAAATCAAAGAGGAAATCAAAAAATACCTAGAGACAAATGACAACGAAAACATGACGATCCAACACCTATGGGATGTAGCAAAAGCAGTTCTAAGAGGGAAGTTTATAGCAATACAACCCTACCACAAGAAACAAGAAAAATCTCAAATAAACAATCTAACCTTACACCTAAAGGAACTAGAGAAAGAAGAACAAACAAAACTCAAAGTTAGCAGAAGGAAAGAAATCATAAAAATCAGAGCAGAAATAAATGAAATAGAAACAAAGAAAACAATAGCAAAGATCAATAAAACTAAGGGTTGGTTCTTTGAGAAGATAAACAAAATTGATAAACCATTAGCCAGACTCATCAAGAAAAAGAGGGAGAGGACTCAAATCAATAAAATTAGAAATGAAAAAGGAGAAGTTACAACAGACGCTGCAGAAATACAAAGCATCCTAAGAGACTACTACAAGCAACTCTATGCCAATAAACTGGACAACATGGAAGAAATGGACAAATTCTTAGAAAGGTATAACCTTCCAACACTGAACCAGGAAAAATAGAAAATATGAACAGACCAATCACAAGTAATGAAATTGAAACTGTGATTAAAAATCTTCTAACAAACAAAAGTTCAGGATCAGATGGCTTCACAGGTGAATTCTATCAAACATTTAGAGAAGAGCTAATGCCCATCCTTCTCAAACTCTTCCAAACAATTGCAGAGGAAGGAACACTCCCAAACTCATTCTATGAGGCCACCATCTCCCTGATACCAAAACCAGACAAAGATACTACAAAAAAAGAAAATTACAGACCAATATCACTGATGAATATAGATGCAAAAATCCTCAACAAAATACTAGCAAACAGAATCCAACAACACATTACAAGGATCATACACCATGATCAAGTGGGATTTATCCCAGGGATGCAAGGATTCTTTAATATACGCAAATCCATCATTGTGATACAACATATTACCAAATTGAAGAATAAAAACCATATGATCATCTCAATAGATGCAGAAAAAGCTTTTGACAAAATTCAACACCCATTTATGATAAAAACCCTCCAGAAAGTGGGCACAGTAGAGGGAACCTACCTCAACATAATAAAGGCCATATACGAGAAACCCACAGAAAACATCATTCTCAATGGTGAAAAACTGAAAGCATTTCCTCTAAGATCAGAAACAAGACAAGGACGCCCACTCTCATCACTATTATTCAACACAGTTTTGGAAGTCCTAGCCATGGCAATCAAAGAAGAAAAAGAAATAAAGGAATACAAATTGGAAAAGAAGAAGTAAAACTGTCACTGTTTGCAGATGACATGATACTATACATAGAGAATCCTAAAGATACCACCAGAAAACCATTATATAATCAATGAATTTTGTAAAGTTGCAGGAAACGAAATTAATGCACAGAAATCACTTGCATTCCCATACAATAATGATGAAAAATCTGAAAGAAATTCAGGAAGCACTCCCATTTACCACTGCAAGAAAAAGAATAAAATACCTAGGAATAAACCTACCTAGGGAGACAAAATACCAGTGTCATAAGACACTGATGAAAGAAATTAAAGATGATACAAACAGATGGAGAGATACACCATGTTCTTGGATTGGAAGGATCAATATTGTGAAAATGACTATACTACCCGAAGCATTCTACAGATTCAATGCAATCCCTATCAAATTACCAATGGCATTTCTTACAGAACTAGAACAAAAAATCTTAAAATTTGTATGGAGACACAAAAGACCCCGAATAGCTAAAGCAGTCTTGAGGGAAAAACTCGGAGTTGGCGGAATCAGACTCCCTGACTTCAGACTCTACTACAAAGCTACCGTAATCAAGATAATATGATACTGGCACAAAAACCGAAATGTAGATCAATGGAACAGGATAGAAAGCCCACAGATAAACCCACGCACCAATGGTCAAATAATCTATGACAAAGGAGGCAAAGATATACAATAGAGAAAAGACAGTCTCTTTAATAAGTGGTGCTGGGAAAACTGGACAGCTACATGTAAAAGAATGAAATTAGAACACTCCCTAACACCATACACAAAAATAAACTCAAAATGGATTAAAGACCTAAATGTAAGACTGGACACTATAAAACTCTTAGCAGAAAACATAGGAAGAACACTCTTTGACATAAGTCACAATAAGATCTTTTTTGACCCATCTCCTAGAGTAATGGAAATAAAAACAAAAATAAACAAATGGGACCTAATGAAACTTAAAAGCTTTTGCAAAGCAAAGGAAACTACAAATAAGACGAAAAGACAACCCTCAGAATGGGAGAAAATATTTGCAAACCAATCAATGGACAAAGGATTAAACTTTAAAATATATAAACAGCTCATGCAGGTCAATATCACAAAAACAAACAACCCAATCCAAAAATGGGCAGAACACCTAAATAGACATTTCTCCAAAGAAGACATACAGATGGCCAAGAAGCACATGAAAAGCTGCTCAACATCACTAATTATTAGAGAAATGCAAATTAAAACTAAAGTGAGGTATCACATCACACCAGTCAGAATGGGCATCATCAGAAAATCTACAAACAGCAAATGCTGGAGAGGGTGTGGAGAAAAGGGAACCCTCTCGCACTGTTGCTGGGAATGTAAATTGATACAGCCACTATGGAGAACAGTATGGAGGTTCCTTAAAAACTAAAAATAGAACTACCATACGACCCAGCAATCCCACTACTGGGCATATACCCTGAGAAAACCATAATTCAAAAAGACACATGCACCCCAATGTTCATTGCAGCACTATTTACAATAGCCAGGTGATGGAATCAACCTAAATGGCCATCAACAGACAAATGGATAAAGAAGATGTGGTACATATATACAATGGAATATTACTCAGCCATAAAAAGGAACGCTATTGGGTCATTTGTAGAGACATGGATGAATCTAGAGACTGTCATACAGAGTAAAGTAAGTCAGAAAGAGAAAAACAAATATTGTATATTAACACATATATGTGGAACCTAGAAAAATAGTACAGATGAACCAGTTTGCAGGGCAGAAATTGAGACACAGATATAGAGAATAAACGTATGGACACCAAGGGGGGAAAGCGGCAGTGGATGCAGGGTGGTGTGTGTGTGATGAATTGGGAGATTGGGATTGACATGTATACACTAATATGTATAAAATAGATAACTAATAAGAACCTGCTGTATAAAAAAATAAATAAAATTTGAAAGTTTAAAAAAAACCCTATAGTATGCATTTTTGTCCATATGAGAACCATATATGCATATAGTAACTATTATATATATATATTTATGAAAGAAAGAATATATAATATATAGTAAAATAAATATATATATGTAAGAAAAAAATAGATTGGTGCATGTAGCTGAAGATATATGCAGCTACAAATATTTTTATTGGCAGATCCAGTCTGATGCAAGAATGTTGGTTTGGAACAACCCAATTTATAATGGAAAAGGACAGTTTCCAGCTAAAGTGCTGCAACAACCACTGCATGCTGCCGAAACTAGGCATTTGCCCTTGTGATAGAAACATAGTAATAAATAAAAGCATTTTATTACTAATAGCTGTAATTTATCAAGTGGCTATTACCTGAAGTATTGTGGAAGATACGTTACATATTATCTCTGATGGTCACAACACCCTGCAGAAAGGAAATATAATTCCCATTTCATAGATGAAGAAACCGAAGCTCCCTGAGATTATACAATTTTCCCTAGATGACACAGCACCTACATGCCTCCAACCTGGAGTGCAAAGTCTGTGAGCTTTCCATCTCACCATACCTCAAATCCTGAGGCAGTTTCTGCCTCCCCTGGTCCAACTTGAGAGTATGGCACTGACAGAGCCAAAAGGCCCTCTCTAGCCAAAGGTAGCCTAGACTCCATGCAGACTAAGTATAAACAATTTGTGATCCCCCTAAAAAGACAGGCCTGTCTCTGGGCTCCTATAATGAGTCCTACTTAGCTTATAAGGACCTTGGGAGCAACCCAGAAGGAATGGACTCTCCAAAAGAAAGATTATCTCCGAGGAAAATAACTAAAGAAATCTACCCATGTGGACTCTCATCCCAGTCTGTCTGTTCCCCATTTACCCAGTACAGCAGGCACACAAGTGACATCTGCAAAGCTTGTTAACTTAGTAAAATAAATAGACTGGAGGCAGGTCATGGCAAAACGCCTGCCCTCATTTCTAAAGTCTCCAGAGGCAAATAGAAATTTCAGATCAACTAGAAAAGGACTGACTTTTCTAAAGAATTCCCATGATGAAAAAATATCTGGATAGTACTGGATCCTGAAATTAAATCATGCAAGGCCGGAGTCTATGTATTCTGCACACGTTAAATGTGTGTGATTCTTTGTAAGAGAAACATAACAATTAAATTTAAAAATTTTCAGTGAATCAAAAATTGCTACAGAAGTCAAGAAATGTTTACTTTTCACCTACTTTCTCATGATTTTTCATTGTATAGACCAGAAATGCATGTAAATTTTACTTATATAAATGAAATGGAACATAGCTAATTGATAACCAGTAACTCCCCCTTTATTATTATCACCAAAATCTAAAACACTTTTAAAATTGCGATAATTTTGTAGAGTAAACTATAAATCATGAAATCATCCTATAAAAATTCTGTTTCCCTAACAAATCAGTTTATATAAACTTTGTTGAACACCAAGTATATTCCTTATGAGGATCAATGTTTCCCACTATTATACAATGCTATGAGTTGAACAGAGTACAGAAATTCAAATAGGTGTGCACAGAGCACAAATCAAAAAAGTTATATGGTCTGAAATGCAATTTTGCTTTCCAGTTAATGTAAATAACCTCAGTAGTACTCCTAAATGCCCTTCCACATTCCACCTTCCTACACCCCATCGTACTTGCCTGCTACCTCTTTCTCAAATAACAGTATTTCACTCTCATTCTTCCTCAGGGCCTTGATTTTGTTGTTCTGTCTGCCAGAAACTCTCTTCCCCTGGATCTTCACGTGGCTGGCTCCTTCTCATCATCCATGTCTCTGTTTAGATGTTACCACTTCAGTAAAGCCTTCTTCACCTGACCTCCTTAAGTTAGATTCCCTTCCATCATTCTCCATTAAATAATCCTGTTTATTTCCTTCTTAGCAATTACCACAATCTGAAATTATATTCTTTTTTCCTCTCTTATTTTTTGAAATTTATTCCTGAGAATAAAAAGTTTGTCTGTTTTGTCCATGGCTATATCACCAGTGTTTAGAACAGTGCCCAACACATAGCAGATGCTAAATAAAGACTTTTTCAAATAAATGAATAAAATGTATCACAGGGAAACTATTTCATTTTTAAATAGGGTTATAGTCAGGAGTCAACATGAAATTTGCAACCTATTGCTTTTAATACAGCTTGTTTTCTAAAGATGTGATTTACACTAACCACAGTATTTATAAATATATACAATATAGTTTTCAGATTAAGCATTAACTTTTTATTAAGCAGGCTGTGATTAGGCACACTCACATACCTATTATCATTAAGTATTCTCGACCAATGAAATAAATTTAGTTTTTCAGGTGATGAAACTGAGGCCCAAATTTATACAGCTACTGAGTTGGTAAACCAGTGCATAATGGGTATTCCACTGACTGAGTAGATAAGCCAGGATGTGAACCTCGATCATCTAACTCCAAGTCGCATCCCATTATTGTTATAATAGTGATCTATTGCACTTTCAAAATCACTGAACTCATTGATCCAGGTAGTAAATACCATAAACTGCAAATATTTGGTTCTAAGATATTCTGTTCTTTATCTGAACAGAATATATATTGCTGTTTTCAAACATATGTAAAAACCAGGCTCATAAATACAGATATATTAAATGATCAGAATCTCATTTCTATAGTATTTGTGTTGCTTTAGAGGTAGCTAATAGATAAATTGATATTTGGATTGACTAGTTTAAAACTAGCTTTATGAATATGTCAAAGTTAGTAACAAGAAACCTGATCTCCAGCAATGCTAGTACAGAAGTCCAGTCATTAATCTTTAAAAGGCAGAACATTGACCCTGAGGCACTACAAGATGCTCAAAGGCAAAGATGTTCACAGTATCCTCATCAACCTGGAAATGAGGAGTAATTACATTCGATGTTTTAAATTAGTAAACAAAATTAGCCAGAGGTAACCACAGTATTCCATTAAAGAAATAAAATAAAAAAGATCATTCCCCCATTAATTCCAGATACTTAGAAGTTTGCCACTTAACTTTGGCGTTGGAAAATATATAATCAATGCTAAAATAATTTGAATATCATGAGTTTAATAAGAATAACTACATAGGGACTTCCCTGGTGGAGCAGTGGTTAAGAATCTGCCTGCCAATGCAGGGGACACAGGTTTGAGCCCTGGTGCGGGAAGATCCCACATGCCACGGGGCAGCTAAGCCCGTGCACCACAACTACTGAGCCCTCATGCCACAACTACTGAAGCCAGCGTGCCTAGAGCCCGTGCTCCGCAACAAGAGAAGCCATCACAATGAGAAGCCCGTGCACTGCAACAAAGAGTAGCCCCTGCTCACCGCAATTACAGAAAGCTTATGTGCAGCAACAAAGGCCCAACGCAGCCATAAATAAATAAATAAATTTAAAAATAAAATAAAATAAAAAACCTTTCTTTAAAAAAAAGAATAACTACATAATACTTAAACCTGCCCAGATGGAATGAGCTACCTTGGGAGGTGGTAAATATAAATATGTAATAGACATATAATATAACTAGAGACTTTCCAGCAGATGATAGATTCCCCTTTATCAGGGCAGCAGAAGAGGAGATTTAAGACTGAGGAAAGTCATTGCCCTGGATTACCATTAAAATTACTTTTAATTCTCTGATTCTGTGCTATTTTTGACCTTAGTTCTCTAGGAAGATTCACTCAGAACCATCACTTTTAAAATAAGGACGAAGGAGAGTACCTAATGTACACAAAAAAATGTTCTCATCCCCTAAAACAAACCACCATAAAAAACCTTCTTTTCCATGGCTTCTTTTTCTCCCAAAAAGAAGTTTCCTTATAAATATTGGCAAGGACAGTAAATAGAGAAATACAGCTGAACTGCAAAAGTATTCTTAATCAGAAGGTGTGGATGTTCAACATAGTACATTAACAGTTACATTTTAGTCTGAAAAACAATTAAGGGCAATGTTGGGATTCTCTAAAATTAATAATTTCCTTATTCTGTGAAAGTGTTATTATAACTTAAAAGGACCCATTAATTATCTAGTCAAAGTCCTTCACTTTAGATTAGAAAACTGAGGCAGAGATTGGCCAAGTGATTTGCCCAAGAACACCCAGATAGTAAGAGTCCAAAGAAAACAACCTAAGTTCTCTGGCTTCCAATTATGACTTATTCCTATACCATGCTTCCTTTTCAGTCTGATATGTTTCCTAGAGTGAAGTTTCTCACCCTCTGATTCCCTCTCTGTTCTTGTTAGAAGAGACCCAACTTTCTGCCCATCCATTGTTGTATTCACTTAGTCCCTTTACTAACTAGTTATAATGCACAAGATTGACAAGAATCTGTTTTCTGCTTAAGCAATTAAGTTTAAAATACCAAATAACTAAAAAATTATCTAAAACTTAAAATATTTTCAAGGGGCATTTAACACTCTGGTCATGTCTCCAAATGTTATGAAATAACCAAAGTATTTAGCTGTCAGTCCTTTCACATATAACTATTTGTTTTGATCCTTATTGTACCCCTATAAGATAGGCAAAATAGGTATTATCTACATTTTACAAACAAAAATGGAGGTCATTTAATCTGTTCAAGGTCACATGACTAATTAGCGATAGAGCCAAGGTATAAACTCTGGTCTCTGACTATAGATCTTTTGATCTTTTCACTCTATCATACTGTCCTGCTTTTGATATCATACTTTGTTCTCAACCATAACGTCTAACTCCTCGAAAAATATTTCCTCTTAGCTGTTCCACTATTATCTTAAAATTAATATGTCATCATTGAATTTACCCTATTTATCCATTAGTCAACCTAAATATCTCCAGTTTTGTTCTGGTACCACCCAACTTTCAATCTACTTAGTTGCCAGGTCCTGTCAATTCTTTCTTTAAGTTCTCTCTTCTTTCTATGATCTGATTAAAAATCCTCATTGTTTCTCACTAGGACTCTGGAAGACCAAATCTCCAAATTTTACCTTCTGTTTACTACGTTTATTTAAACACAGAACACACCCCTAAAAGATACTTCCAATTATTTAAAATTGATCAAGAGAATAATAGTAATAAAATAAAAATAAAGGAAGTGTCAACTAAAAGTTGGCACTTTCCACCTGCCTCTACAAGGATTAGGTCCCTAGCCACGGCAGCCACTGACCTTCAACACCCCCTGAAAGAAGTTCAGGGTGGAGATAAGGAATGAGGCACTCTGTGCTCTGGGAAAAACTGGCAGAACAGGTCTTTAGATAGTTAGATATTTTAAGGAGAAGATTTTATGAGCCCAATTCTTGCATCTCCTCATATCTAGAAAAACACTATATCATTAACGGTACCATTTGCTCCTTGTGACTAGCAGCTAGCCTCTGCCAAAACGTGTGCTTGACTGCATGTAGCCCCCTTCACTAAAATCATATATACAATGATCTCTCCCCTGCCTCTTTGGAGCAGTTTCTCAGAGCTATCTGAAATGCTATAGGGCTATAGACCTCATTTTGCCCCAAATAAAACTTAACTCACACCTCTTACGTTGTGCATTTTTTTTTCAGTCAACAGAAGGAATCACATTAAATGTAAACTATTTCTTCCTCAACAAAGGTCTAAAATTCTCAATGATGTCTTTTTTTTCATTTTCTAAATTTTAATTTTCTCACTAGATTTACATAATTTCGTCAGTTCTGGAAAACATGTCTACAACAGATTTTGCAAATTGTATTGCCCTTTGTAACTCCAGGATTTTCTACATCGTATGACCAGTGGCAACACCAAGATTCGCTTAAGCCCTTAAACCAGAGCAAAGATAAAGCCTTCACTTGAAAACACTGCTTTGTAAGGAGCAGAAATCAGTTGTCTAAGCCTCAATGATGGGAAAAACATCTCCAAACATATTGAAATTAGGTTAAAAGTATAATGAAAGGGGGGAACGTTCCCTGCTGGACACAGGTAACAAATGCCATTGAAAGTTATTTCAGATTGTTATTTCTGAAGGGAAGACACCTCCCACCTGGCAAAATAGCTTCCAAGAGACCTTTACAAATTAAGCTACAGTCAAAAATGGGCAACTGAGAAACAGTAGAGAGCAATACAGGATACTAACACATGTTTCTAAATGATGTTAGAAAATCAGCCCCTAGGGGTTTTTTTGGCAGATCACTGAAAAAAAACGAGAAATGCAAACAAGAAACCTAAAGAGTCGGTATGGTGCAATTTCTTCCATCTTAATTGCCTTATAAATCCTTGGATCACTGTCTTGGCCTTCCCTAAACTGACTGGTTTAAAGTATGTGACAGGAAAGATGTAACTCCCCAAAGGGAAGCCTAGAGGTTTATTACTCATGGCAATGGTTCTCAAATTGTAGCGTAGTTAAGAATCACTTGAAGTGCTTATTAAAACACGGATGTCTGGGTCCCGCACCCAACATATCTGATTTAGTTGATCTAGGGTGGAGTCCAAGATTTTACTTTTCTAACAAGTCCCTAGAGGATGTTAAAGCTGCTGGCTAGAGGACCACACTTCAAGAATCACTGGCCTATGAATTGTGCTATTGAAATCTTCTCAAGCTAATGTGGCCTAATAAAGCTGTCCCTGTCAGTTGTTCTAGATACATAACATACGCCTAAATTTGGGTGGGTCTCAGTAGCTACTGCTGGCTTAAATACTTTAATTATATTATCAGTGGGTCCTCTATTCACACAATATAATTTATTGTCTGCTATTGACTATCATAGAATGATTAGATCTGAAGAATTCCTAGGAATAATCTAACACCCTAATTCTGAAGATGAAGAAAAAACGTCCAGTGTCATATTTAATAGATCTACACAATTGTGACTTCCAAACTGAGGTCTGCTTTTGAAGAATGGCCTATGAACTAAACAGTCACAATAATATATTACGTTCATATAATAATCATGACTGTTTTGTTTGCAATACAATTAATTTTTTTTTCTTAAGATAGTTAAGAAATTCTCACTGATACTTATTTTAATTCCACCAGCAGTTATTTTAAGCAGTGACAAGTAGAAATCTACAAGGCAGGAGCCTCTTTTGGCCAAGTGGTTTCCAGGCAAAAAAAATGGTATAGACTCTTTGTTATATAATACAGGCATGAATCCAAGGAAACCCTAAGAACTATTTGTAAGCGTCCAATAACATGAATGTTAGACTTGCAATTCTTTTCAATAGAATGAAAATCTACTATTTGCCAGGCAGTACTAAACACGGTCATAATCAGGATCTCATTAAAATCTCTTAACCACCATGTAAGGTAAAGAAACAAAAGCTTTTAGAGTATAAATAGCATAGGCTAGGCTAGCAATATGTTTTCCCATGATAAAAACACAAAAGTTTTCCTAGTATATTTGCCAGCACTTATTTAATTTAGCCGTTTGACAAGTTGGCACATTTGTATCCTACTAAGCCCTGATGACTTCATTTTCAGGAAGCAAAAATACAGATATCCTCTTTAGACAGCCAGGAAGTCTAAAAATTTGTTTTCTAAGTATTCATGAGTCCAGTACGGACATCCACCCTCCCTCTCCCCTTTTGGAGAAAAACAGTGCCACTGCCAAATTAGATGACTTCCTTTCCTGGAAGCATATTTAGCATATTATAACAATCTCAGATAGCTTAGATAACATCCTCTATGTAAAACAAAAACATGTTTTGGCAGAGGAAACAATGGTCCTTAACAGAGACATTCTATAAACTGGCCAATAGTTAAATTTGGCTGTAAGCTTCATGCTCTTATAAAGGTAAAGGACAATTCACCATACAACCTTTCTTACTTTGCTAAATTCCTCACAGTAATTATCAAAATTCATGATCAGAACTGACTCAGAACTCCATCCAAATCCCAAGCCCAAGTTGACACCAGGAGGCTCCATCAATTGGCAGTGCCAGATGAGTCCAGGTTGTAAATGTTGGTCCACAGAGAAACTGTTCCTTTATTGGCATTTACCACTCAGTGAATATCATAGACATATCACCCTATATTTGAAAGAAATTTGATGGCCTATGGAGCCATAACGACAACTGTGTTTGCTAACAGAAGATTTAGAAGACAAGAAGAATCATCATTTAAGGTATATTTCAAGAAGCCTCAATAAATGCAATTCCTATGAAATGATATCCCCAAAGAATTTTACGTGTGCTTTAAATATTTAATACATGTTTATAATAATAATATTCGTGATTTATTTTCATTGTTTTCATGATTAAGTTTGGTGTCTTTATAAATAAAATAGAAAATGGAACCCCATTTTACATCATTGGGCTATAGTAAATAAGGGCCTCCTTGTGACAACTGATCAGAGAGAAATGAAATCTGAAGTTGACACTTAGTAAAATACTTATATATACTTTCCTTGGACTCAAGTTCTTCTTGGTTTCATCACATAAAGCACTACGACCTCTTTAACATTACCCTGTACCTGATTGAGTTTTGATTCTTTGTCTTGAATAAGTACACAAGATGACAATAAAAAAAATGACTGAAGTAGTTTCAGACTGCTTAGGGGAAACTATTGCCCCAAAAGCCCAATAGGACCTGAAAACCACCGCCAAAATAGAGTGTGAGAGTTCTTCTGGAAGGCCTGAACCCGACAGGAAAAGAGAGGAGAAGTGAAGTAGTTTACCAAATGGTTGGTGATCACCAGCAACTTAAGAATATACACCAAAACACAGAAAACAAAATTCTCAAAACGAACATACACAACTACTCAAAATGATAGACAGTTGATGTCAGCTCAGTAGCAGGAGAACCGAATATGCTGATCAGGCCGAAGCCAGAAATTAGATTAAACTCTACAGAAAACAAGAAATATCTTGCCTGTTAAACGTAGAAACAAAGAAAATGCTCTAACACTTATTCTTGTCTTTTTGTCAGTTTCATTTTCAAAACACTGATTGTCTTTATTTTGCTCAGTACATGCAGCATTTTCCTTTGGTCCACTGCAACATGTAAGCTAAAAATAAAGTTTAAAAAAATCAATACTTCTTGTTTTCTGCAGTGTGAATTCAGTGTTTTTCAAACTTTTAACATGCACATTAAAATGTCTAAGACCTGAATAAATATTATTAGGTATTGTTTATGTCAGTTTAGGATATGACTACACTGTCTAACCCACTTTTATATTTCTCCCAAAGAGAAAGCATAAAATGGGACAGTTATTCAAAGGCAGATTTATGAATTTCAAAGCTTCTCACCAGGGACTCTTGAACATGGATTATTCAAATGTAAATTGATGACCTGGTAAAAGCTCAACATGGTTAAAGGGAAGATGAAGATAGAAGGGTTGATTTCGCCTTATGTAAGTTCCCATACTTGCAGGAATCTCTACGTTATGGTACCTACTGGAAACCTCAGAACAAGCAGAGGCACTGACTGTCTTTGCTCTGGATTGTCTTTTCAAGGATGTTTGTCTCACTACAGCTTCGGATGATAGAAATAATGTCTACTTCCAAAGCAAAGGATAGTTTTGCTTACTGACCATTGTAAAACATGTGTTCCCTAAACTGAGAGTTGGTATCCATTGTGTGTGAATGTATTGCTTGGCCATCTTTGCATTGCCCTGTAGAAATGGGGGCTTGAGGGGCTAATTCAAGAAAATTCTGTCTGGCTACTGCTATTATTGCAAATAAAGTCCTTTGTCTTTGTCCTAGGAGTCTTTTGACAGCATCCATGAAACTGTGACAGGGTTCTTGGCTTGTAAGTTGGATAAAATCTTAGACCCTTCACAGTTCTTGACAGTTGTGGTGACAAGGAAAGAATGCTGACAGAGTTATAATTTTCTACAAGAATCAGGGACTTGCAGGGTAATAAAGAGGATTTCTGGGACATCTTTTGGAATTGGGAGCAAACATATTGACCAAGTTGTATGCTCAGCTGCGTAATGATGGTCTTCTACTTTAATGACTGTTAATGAGGAGGAATTTACAAATTGCAGGCTGAGTACTGGGAAATAAACTCAAAGACACCTCCCAAATGGTGTCCTGGTTGTGACTGACTCTCTTCTGATTGGGTGAGCAGAAATTCCTGCCCCCTTTCAGAAATAGTTATGGAGAAACGTACCTGGGCTGATTATGAAAGAAGAGAATTTTGCAACCATGGTGAGCAGAAATCAAGATTTCTCTGACTCCAGTCTGGTTGTAGATGCTCCTCTTCTCTGTTCCCATAATTTATAAATATCACATGTTTATATATCTCTCTGTCCTGCTAGAGCTCCTTGGAGGACAGGCAATATATCTTATTCTTTTTCAATTTCCAGGGGTCAATAAATATTTATTTAATACATAAAAATAAAAGATTAAATTAGATGAATAGACGGATGCTTAGACAGAGGAACAAACAATAAACAAGGGCTCTGATCTGGCTAAGAGGAATGTCAAGCTCAGCCACCTGAGGATACCCAGTTAACCTGTGCATCAGAAACGGAGAGTCCTTTACCATGTTCTCAGTCTGGCATGGTGGATATGCTACCACATTTGGTATGATGATTAACACAGGCAGCAGTGGTAGTAGTACAGGCTCATTCAGCAGCTTAATTCCAGTTGGTCTTATCAGGCTCCTACTGTGGGCCTCTACCAGAGTAATGCAGATTTGTACAGTTTATGTCCTCAGAAAGGCAAGTGTTTAATCTGCCAGTCTATAGATTGGCAGTATTGATGGCATTGTTGCTAATATAGGACGCTGGGTGGACCAAAAACATTAAAAGTTCATTTCACTGAGCTGCAAGCCACCTTTACACCAGTCATAATTAAAAGTAAATGGGGACTTTCCTGGTGGCCCAGGGGTTAAGAATCCGCCTGCCAATGCAGGGGACACAGGTTCAAGCCCTGATCCGGGAAGATCCCACATGCCGTGGAGCAACTAAGCCCGTGCGCCATAACTACTGAGCCTGCGCTCTAGAGCCCGCTCTCCACAACTAGAGAAAGCCCCCACGCAGCAACGAAGACCCAATGCAGCCAAAAAAAAAAAAAAAAAAAGTAATTGTACCTTGCTTATTGCTACAGAGCTGCTCTCACTCTCCATGATTCATGATCCCTCCCTCCCCTTTATACTGATGCTTTAAGAGCAAAGATGATTAAGAGTGCAGCTAAAGTTTCCCTGCTCCCAAGAGGGAATAATAGTCATGCACACTGTCCAAACATGCTGGAGAACTTTGGGGAGGGCAAGGACTTAAAACGCTTACAATTCTGTTGCACAGGCACCAAAATCACAATCTGCTGGGTTGGCGAGGGGGGCACCAGGATTCAGCTAATTGGGTTCAGGCAGGATTTGTCGTGGGGAAGAAAAGCTAAATGACCCTGTGCATGGGGCCCTTTGGGCTGATTCAATGTACCATGTGTGTGGCTTTCACTGTTGAATATCCAATTGGCATTAACATTTCACTGTAAAGCTCATAAAGCCCAGAGGGGATTCCCCTGATCAGGAGGCGCTAATGCAGGGAAATGCGAAAGGAACATGTAAATCACTCCCCAATTCTTTTTCGTATTTTTTCCAGGTAGTCCAGCAGAAATAATGGAGAATCTCAGGAGGAAAAAGAAATTACAGCCTTAAGGACTTAAAGGCTGCAGGGATAGTACAAGATGCAATATCTTAAAACAATAGCCAAGTATGAAGAGCAGAAAAGACTAATGGGAGCTGAAGGCTTACAGTGGATTATTGCTAAGTGATTTCAGTTGTTGATCCTACAGCCTCAGCTATTCCAAACATTGTAACTGCAACTAAATCCATTGCACTGATGGCACTTGGTATGTTATCTTTCCAACATCTTTTTTCTATTCCACTGGCACTCAAGGTCCAAGACCAATTTCTATTCATATGGCAAGGCCTCCAATATGTTTACAGCACTTCCAAAATACCTAAATTCCTCTGCTTTTTGCCATAAAGATTGAGCACTGAGGTGGCTTTACTTTCTGATATTCAAAGTTGTTACTATATAGATGATATGGCCTGTTAGTTGGCAAGTCAGAAACCTCAGCCAGCAGGAGTGAATCATAAACGCTTGTCAAAATTGAGGGACTACCTGGGCAAATTTCCTCTAGCAGTCAAGAAAAGACTACTGTCTTTTTAGTCTCAACCATCAGAAAGGAGGCCCAGCACCTTAGTGGACTCAAGAGAGAGTATGGTCTTATTTGGACAGTCTACTCGGTCTTCATTATCAGCTAACACACAAATCGGCATCCTTAAAGTGAGGCTCAAATCAGCAGGCTATGTGGGAAGCTCCTGGCAAGCTGCGGTGCACTCTGTACCTTTGTAGCTCCACAACTTTAATGATTCCTCTGAGATACAAGTCTCTGAGTAAGAGAGGTTTCTTCACCTCTGGCAAAGAGCTTGGGTTTTAGAATAAAGAAGAAATGAGTTACAATCCTTTTATCTTTATCTACTAGCTGCGTGGAATGGAACAATATTTAAATTCTCTGAATCTCACATTTGTCATCTAAAATATGGAGATAATGCTACCCATTGCATAAGCTTCCCTTCTTATCAAGCTCACAGCTGAGTTGGATGCTATGAATCTCCAGCTTTCCTACCTCCTACCAGCTGGTATGCCATATATACCTCCTGAATCTCAATACAGTACCTTGACTGAACTTCTATGCTTTCATATCCCTACCATTACTCCTTCCACTGGTTCCTTCCCATCAATTTGGCTCTCATGGAAATAGTAATTTTCTTCTATACTTCTATACTTCCTTCATTCTTTAAAAAAAAAAAAAAAAAAGACCCTGATCACTCTTATCTCTGACCTTCTCTTTCCCAGAATCAATATTCTTGAAAGACATAACAGCAGTAGTAATAGCAACAATACAACAATAGAATTATTTAATGAAAAGTTACAATAAGCTAGGTGCTTTGAGGAATATGGATACATATTTTATATGCATTATCTCATTCAGATTAAAACTGAAATCTATAAAGTAGGCACTCCTTATTTCCTGGGTTAAAAAAGCAGAAACTAGTTCTGTCTGAACGCAAAGTCTATGCACCTAACCATTGGACTAAACTCCTGAACCGCCTCCTTAAAACTCACCCTTTAACCTTTCAAACTGTGGTCCCTAGACTACCAGCAATAGCATTACCTGGAAACTTGTTAGAAAGAGAAATTCTTGGCCCCCACTCCAGACTTACTGAGTCAGAAACAGTAGGAGTAGGGTCCTGCAATCTTGGTTCTTGTGTGACTTTGACACATCCTAGTTTGAAAATCACTGATCTAGATGTCAAAATGTCAAATAATGTCAGGTGCTTAAAATAAGGAACGTGAGCCAGGTATAAGAAATATTTAGGAAGAGATGGATGGTCCTTGGCAAAATGGAGAGCTCATGGTCTGTCTAATGGGTGCAGTCTCTAGTTATTTTCAGGCATTTTTGTTGCAATGAGGAAACCCAGACCCAGTATTGCCAGATGTTTAGAATTTTCAAGAAAACTTGGAAGTTTGAACTTTTATGTGAAATATTTTCATTTTTAAATGTTGACAAAAATTATATATTTAAAAATTTTAATTGAGCTGACACGGAATGGACCAAACAAAATATAAATTTAGGCCGGAGTCTGCATAAGGACAGCTGGTCTGTGGCTTCTGCTTTAATCCCTGAATGCTGTCATTTCTTCCCTGAACACTGCACTGTTAAAACTCACCAAGGACTTCCTAGTCCTGCTGTCTTCCACTTTCTCTAACTTGCTGGTGTCCTCATCATCTTCCACTTTCTCTGGCATTTCATACCATTAACTAACTCCTCCTTCTTGAAACTGTTATCTCTATATTCGAAACACATCTCTCTCCTAGATGATACCTTACCTGTTTGTTTCTTCCCTTTCATTTCCTCTTCCTCTTTTTAACCCCCAGAGCTCAGCTGTTACTCCACAATTCCTTTCGTGTAGTTCTTCCTCAATACTCACTTCCAGATGACTCAAATCTACAGGACCTTTTTTCCAATTTCTAGTCCTGCATTTTCAATCGCTTGTATGTATTTCCTCTAAAAATCACATTGGCACCTCAAATCCATTCAACCTAAATGGAATCATTTTCTCTTCAGAACCCACTTCTACTCCTGGGTATCCCATTTCTGGTGACACCACTACCCAATTTCTTAAGGACTACACATATACCCTGTCCTCCACAAAGCCAGTGCTGACCCCTCCCTTTATCCAGCTAGATGGGGCACTCTTTATTCCATGACGCCCTCAGGATAAATACTTCCCCATTACATCTCTAATAATGATTAGCCCACTTGGTTTCTTTTAAGAACAACTTCGAACATAAACAAAAGGAAAAATTAACTTTATAATTTTATCTTATTCACTCAAGTACATGTTAAGTTCCCTGAAAGCAATGAGTGTACTACTATCTCCATATCCTTCACGTGCCTGAACAAAATAAATGTGCATAGGTATTTATTGAATTATTTAATTACACGGTGTTTACACAGGTGTATTCTGCATTATACAATGTCTTGACAAATAGTTACCAACTTTAAACGGATTTATCTTTTTATATATCGGAAATGTTTTCTATTTAAAAGAATGCTATAGTAAATTTCTTTTTTAAAATCTGTATGGTAAATAAGCAATCACCAGATTTAACTGTTTTGTAGATCTATTTGCTTGGTCTTTTTATTTATTTTATTTGTTTATTTATTTATTCTATTAATATTTTGCTCAAACCTGGAATTTTTTTCTGTGAAAATAAATGTTAGTACTGGTGAAGATCACACACAAAAACTGTGTCTTTTCAAGGACCAAAAGCCTTATAAAATCAAAAAAGTAAGTTAAACAAGCTCTGCGATGCCAGGCCACTGGGAAGCACTGCCCTTTCCCATCCTCTATGGCTGTGCACTGTACAGATTAGCCTGAGACATATCACATTTGTGCTCTAGAATAGTCCAATCATATTTAATATTTTCTGTCCTTTATGTATATATAAGGTATCTAATTTTACTTCACTTATGATACCGAGTAGGGCTCTATGGGGCTTCTAGGCACAAAACCTTTCTGTGTCCCCCATTTCTTTGATTACAGGAAACAGCCTTCATTCAGCCTCCATGACCTTCCCTGAGTTCCAATGGGTAGTTTCAAGCAGTTGTTAATTAGGGAAGGGAGGGGATGCCAGACCAGGGAGAAACAAACAGTGAAGAGTAGCCTTGGGGCAAGGTCCTGTTTCCCCATCAAGGGATACACACAACAATATCTTTGAGCTATTTTGCAGATGCTGAAACTCCCTCCAGGTGGGAGAAGTTAATGATTAATGATGGTATGCTGCCCACAAACATGTAAACCTGAGACCAGCTGGACCTAAAGGTTGATGATGCTGACTCCTACTTACCTCACCACCAACCCATCAGAAGAATGCAAAACTGTTACTGCCTTGATCATTATCACATACCCCTGACCAAAAGCCCCTGACCTATAACATCTCTCCCTATTCCCCAGGGAGGGGGACACAGTTCTTGAGGCACTAGGCTACCGTGTTCCCCCTTTGCATGGCAAAGAAATAAAGCTGTCCTTTTCTACTTCACCCAAAACTCTGTCTCTGAGATTTGATTCGGCACCGGTAAACAGAGAAGCTGAGCTTTCGGGGTCACTTATAATATCCTCCTCTTCAGATCTAAGAAACATTGCAATCTACAGAAATGTGCAGTTGAATACTCTTTCGTATCATAGGAAACATCATGCTGCTGCTTCATAGACTCTACCTCAGCATTACAAACAACTGATGAATTTAAACTAAATCATTTTCTTTTGCTGGAGAATAGTAAACTCCATTGTGACTGCCCTGAAGATAAAGGCCTCAGAGTTCCTTGAAAAGGTGGACAGGAAGAAACAAAACTTGCCACTACCAAAGAGCTCAAGAGACTAGATATCAGTTTGCAAAAAAGGTCCTCAGTCTATGTGTTCATTCCACAAACATGTATTGAATTATATTACAGGAAATTCCCTGGCAGGCCAGTGGTTAGGACTCTGCTTCCACTGCAGGGAGCCTGGGTTTGATCCCTGGTGGGGGAATTAAGATCCCACAAACTGCATAGTGTGGCCAAAGAAATATTATATTACATACAAGGTATTGAACTAGATGTCATGAGGAAAGCCCAAATAAGATGTGGTCCATAAACAAAAAAAAATAAAGAAAGGAAATGAGATACACACAAAAATCATTATAAATCAGGTAGAAGACTTTACACATCAAAAAAGAAATACAGATAAAATGCTCTGGAAATTCAAATAGGTTTGGTTCAATGAACATTTCAATAGTGTTTACTATGCCAGACCTTTAAGGAATTTAGAGTGAAGTAGGTGAGGCAATTATATAAACTGATAATTTCAATTTCAATTTGAAGTGTTAGAAACCTGCAAAGAACACCATGGAAAAATAATTTGTGAGATAAGCAGAGGCATAGGACAATAAAACAGAATAAGGAAGTTGGAGAATCTAGTGTTGCTGAACCATGAGGCAAGGAGTTGCCAAAAAATAAAATAGAAAAGATAAGCAGAGGCCAGTTTAGGAAGGTCTTACACATCAAGCCAAAGAATTTAGATTATCTCATGGGAAATATGAAACCAAAGAAGGGTTGAGGGGAGATATGATAGGGAAGGAGTCAAAATGGAGAAATATTTAAAAAGTAAAGATCACACAGACATATTGGCCTTATTTATTTACTGCTTATATTTTTCCTTAATTTTAAAATATATTTTGAAATAATTTCAGGCTTATAAAATGTTGCAGATACAGGACAAAGAATACACTGTTTCCCTCACACACATTTCCAAAATGTTAACATTGTAAAAATCAAGAAAATGACATTGATAAAATATTATAATCTAATATATGGACCTTATTCAACTTTTACCAATTATCCTGCCGATGTCATTAGTTTTTGGTCCAAGATCCAATCCAGGATCATTTGTCACATTATTTTTCATGTAGTTTTACTTTTCTTTAATCTGAAACAATTCTGTCTTCCTTTGTCTTTCAAGAACTTGATATTTTGAAGAGTACTAGACATTTTGTCAAATGTTCTTAACTTAGGTTTGGCTAATATTTCCTGATGAATAAATTCAGGTTATACATATCTCATAAGATTACCACAGAAGTGACAATGGGTGCTTCTCAGTATGCCATAACAGGAGGCACATGCTGTCAGTTTGTCCCATTGACTGGTAATGTTACTGTTGATCACTTGGTTAAGGTGATTCTGCCAGGTTTCTTCACTGTAAAATTATTTTCCCTGCATAATAAGAATCTTTTAGAAGATACTTTGAGTTTAGATAAATATCCTGTGTTTCACCCATGTCCACTCACTAATTTTAACATTCATTGATGATTCTTGCTTGAAACAATTATTACTATGGAGGTTGCCAATGCTGGTTTTCTAATTCCTTCATTCCTTCCATACTTGTTCGTTGGCATTCTCCAGTAAAGAAGAGCTTTCTCTTCTTCTTCATTTGTTTATTCATTCATCCACATATTTTTACCAGTATAAACACATGGATTTTCATTTTATTGTATGGGTTATAATCTGTTACTGTATTTAATTACTTTCTTGCTCAAATTGTCCAAAATTTGGCCCATGGGACTCTCTTCAAGTTGGCCCCTGTGTCTTTTTGAAGTATCTTCATTAAGTTTTGAGCACTTTCTTACTTCCTGGCAGAGTAAGATGTTCCAGGCTCATCTTGTACTTTTTTTCTTTGTCCCAGCGTTGGAATCAGCCATTTCTCCAAGGAGCCCAGGTTCCATTTGGTAGAGAACAGTATTTAGAAACCAAAATTTGAGGCCTAGTTGTGCTCATTATTACTGAGCATCACTGCTTCTAGGCCACCTTAGCAGACAGAGCAAGAAATTATACATATTATATATTATAATATTATGAATGTATATGTGTACACAGAGACAAAGAGAGACAGATTGAAAGAGGTCCTATTGACCTCTCTCTTTTGTGTATTATTCACAGTATAATTATTTATTTATTCAATCTTCAAAAACCCATAAAGTGGTTTTGAAATTGCTAACTCATAGCCCTGTAACAAACAAACAAAACAAAAACACAAATACCTAACTAAATGTTCATCTTTTTACCATTAACCTTAGTGAATATATTCAAATCTTGGGTTTTCAAAGTTAATTAAGTCTTTTCTCTCTCTCTCCTTCAAGGTGCTTATATCATTCATTTGTAGTAGTTAGGCTAATTTGTTAGTTTATGTTCCATTTTGGTTTAATCATTTTTATGTTTGTTTATGTTCCACTTTGGTTTCAATTATTTATTATTGAATGTGAAATATTAATGTGCTTCTAAAATTCAGAACTACATAAAAAAGTATTATCAGAAAAGAGTTACTCTCCCTCTACTGTTTTTATTCCAACATAATCATCCTTTGTAAATAACCAATACCATTAATGTCTGACTTATACATGTATTGCCTTATTTGTGCAATAGTCAAAATAGAAAGAATAAGTCAGACTATTTGACTTATTTGACTATTGCACAAATAAGGCAATACATGTATATGTGTTTATTTCTCCTTTTTTACATGAAAAATAGCATATTATAAGTATCCTTTGGCACTTTGCTTTTTTCACTTCAACAGTATATCCTGGAAATAACTCTATATTAGTTCATAAAAATCTTTCTCATTTTTTCTGACACCTGCATTGCAGTCAGACAGACTTTTTAAAGGTTTACAATGACAAAGACTTCTGTTTACAGCCATAATAGAGTACCTGGTACTGGATAAGACCAAATGCCATAAACAACTATAAAACTGGGTAAAACATATGAAGCAATACTTCAGATTCTGGACAATAGGCAATGCAAGACTGTGATTCCCTAAGAAAACAGAAACCTATGAGGTGAGCCACACAATTTCTCTGACTTTCTGCCTGGAGTTACTTTCTGATCTGAGAAAGTAGTAGAGGACAAATAATGAACAGTGGTCTCTCTGATCTGAAGAGGCTGATGTCAGAATTCTGAGCTGCTAAAGGAGCTGAAATTTGCAGAGCACGGTACCAGAGAAGAGAAATCTTAGAAGAGAAGTGGCTCCAGAAATTTGTGTAGGATTTCTCTCAAGTCTTTGGCTTAATAAAATGCTTCTCATGAAGAAAGAGAGAGAGTGAGAAAGAAAGGAAGAGAGAGAGAGGAAGTTTGCAATGCCTGGCATAAAATAGCTACTGGGGAACTGTAAGCTGAATAGATTCTAGAGGTGGCCATGTGTGGCGAGATATGTTATCTGACCAGCCAGAGGGGAGAGACAATACTCAACACCAGGAATTCAAATTGAGGACCTAGAAAAGCCATGCCATAGAAATAGAGCTATCCTGTTTGTAGAATAATGGCTACTCTAGTCCTGCTGTAACAAAGCTTTAGAAACAAGCCTTGAAAGGATTATGCTCACCTATCAGTAAATTACCTGCCAGAACAAACCCAGTACTATTTAAAGGAGGATAACAAAATCCAAACTCTCAAAATGAATAGTCCATAGTATTCAGCATGCAATCAAAATTTACTAGTCATGTAAAGAAGAAAAATGTGACCTATAACCAAGAGGGGAAGCCAAATCAACACAAGAAGATCCAAATGTGTCAAAATATTAGCATTAACTAATGAAGATTTTAAAACAGCTATTATAAATATGTTTAAGAATTTCTTAAGGTGAACATAATTAGTGAAACAGATGGGAAAATATTAAGAAAGGGAAGTGCAAAAAGACACAAACAGAAATTTAAGACAAGAAATTTAATATACAATATTTTTAAAAACTGTTGAATGGGCATAACAGGAGATGGATACTACAAAAAAAAAATCCAAGAATTAGAAGATGCAGGAAAATATCTCATGGTCTAATATATATGCTATTGAAATTTTAAAAGCAGAGTAAAAAAAGATTATGATAGAAAAATATTTAAAGAGATAGTGGCTAAATTTTTTCCAAATATGATGAAAAATATAAACCCAGAGACCTAAGAGTCTCAACAAACCCCACACAGAATAAATACAATGAAAGCTATACTCAGGCACATCATAGTCATATTAATGGAAACTAGAGATGAATCTTAAAATCTTAAAAGCAATCAATAAAATAGACACATTTCATAATGGGGAGCAATAAGAAGAATGATCACTGACTACTCATCAGGAACAAAGTAATCCAGAATACAGTGAAATGATATCTTTGAAGTGCTGAAAGAAAAAGAAAAAAATCCTCACATTCTGCAATTCTATATGCAGCAAAAATATTATTCTAAATATGGAAGCACAATAAAGTCATTTTCTCGTAAGAAAATTTGAGAGAACGCATCACTAAAAGACTTAACACAAGATATATTAAAAAAAGAAAAAGTTCTTTAAGCTGAAGAAGGATGATACAAAACGGATACTCAGATCTACACTAGAGAATGAAGAGTGACAGAAATAATAAATAGGTAGATAAATAATTTTTTTCCCTCATGTCTTAACTTCTTCAAACTTTTTAAAAACAAAATAATAACAATGTAATTTGGGGTTTATAGTATGTGTAAAAGTAAAATGTATAACAATAATGGCACAAAGAATAGGCAGTGGTAAATGGAAGTATACTATTGTAATGTTCTTACATTATATGTGTAGTGTCAAAATATTAACTCATACTAGTCTATGTGATAAATTAAGGATTATATATTGTAATACTTAGCTCAACCACTAAAATATAAATTTAATAGAGGTGATAAAAATAGAATTCTAAAACATATTCAGTTACTCCAAAAGAAGGCAAGAAAGGAAAAGAAAAAACACCATCATCATCATTAATAACAACAACAAACATGGGACACATAGGAAACTAAGTTAGTCTTACTACATAATATCAAATCTTACTCTACCACTGATTAGAATAAAGGAAAAAAGAGAACCATGGGATGCTAAACCAGAGAGGAAAATAAATGTTAATGAATAAGAACAAGTCTAGACCTAAAATCTAAGAATTATTTCTTCATTTGAATTTGTAAATTTGTCAATTCAACTAATATACATGGGTCACCTACTCGGTGCCAAGCATAAGAAAATCACTGTTCAATAAAACAGGGTCAGTTCCCTTAAGTTGCAGACTACCTAGTTGAGAAGACAGACAATAAACAACTGGCTACAGAATTCTGTGATAAAAGCTGTAAATAATTCTTCTGAGAGAAGAGGAGAAATGTCAAGAGAATAACAAAATGTCTTATTAAAGCATGCCTAGAATATTTATGAAATGTCCAAATAACACTCTTTACTTATCAAGCCTACAAAAAATAATAACAATAATTCAAAGCAGCGTCAGCAAAGGTTTGGGGGAAAGGTACTATTCTTCATAGTGAGTTGGAATATAAATTGGTACGATAATTCTGGAAAGTGAACGGGAAATATCTATAAAAGTTCTTGGAAATACAGTTATCCATTGATGCAGTAACTTTACTTATAGAAATATATCCTAAAGAAGTAACTAGAGATGAACATAAAATGTATGTATGGGAATGTTTATTACAATTTTATTAATCATAGTGAAATAACCTATACATCCTTAAATAGTGAAAAGACATAATAAATAATATTCATGTTTCCTGTTAAGGTGACCCAGTGATTTTATATTTACAACATACTTCTTCTGTTCTAAATGCCCAGGAATAATAGTTACTATATGAAAGGGGAAAAACAAAAGGTATAGCTGGGATCTGAAACAATATAAACATCTTTGTGGATCAGAAATGAAACAAATATTCAATTCAGTAAAAAGAAGATCTACAAAGATTACCTTATCACTAGGAATTGAGTCAACCTGAGTGCTGGTTCTACAGTTAGATTTTTAAACCCTCTGTATTAAAACAGAGAGGGAGAAATAAAATATGGTTTTAAGACCTGATTCTGGACTAGAAGCCCAAGAAGCCAAAGAGGGGACAACCACAAAATTCCATGCAAGACTTACTTTCCATGAATTTATACTGGTAGAAATAAATAAACAAATCAACAAATGAGGGAGAAGGGAAAGCTCTTCCTAATACGAAAATGCCAATTAAGAAAGTGTAGAAGAAATGAAGAAATGAGAAAACCACTAACTGGCAACCTCCATAGTAATAATTGTTTCGAACAAGAATGATCAACGACTGCCAAAATTAGTGAATGAAAGTGGGTAAAACAGGATATTTATCTAAACTCAAAGTATCTTCTACCAGATTCTAACTAATTACTCAGAAAAAATAGTACATTTACACTGGAGAATCTAGAAGCTACGTTAATCAAGTGAACGAAGTTAGCATGATCAGTGGTTGGACAAATATTTTAGACACCTTCTGAAAGGTATTGAGAAAGACATAACCCTTTTGTAGTTCTTCTGCCAGAAATGTATAATATGAATCTAATCATAGGAGACACCAGAAAAACCCAAATTAAAACTATTTTATAAAATAAATGTTCTCTGGTAGAAAAAGCTTTTAAAGAACTGGCCAAGATAAAGTTAAATATGCAGTCAGACACATGGCAGTAAAAGTGAAAATTATTAGAGATAAAGAGAAAATCTTAAGAGCTGCAAGAGAGAAAAAGCTGATTAACTACAATTAAGATAAGCAGGTTCTCCTCAGCAATAATAGAGACCAAAAGACAACAGAATATATGTTGACAATGTCAAGAGAAAGTAACTACTAAATTACAAGTTGATATACAGTTAAATTATCATGCAAAAGTGGGGGTACTTGCATACAAATACCAAGATAATTTAATAATCAAGACCCTTACCAAAAAAAAATTATTAAAGGATACAGATAAGCAAGAAGAGTGAACTCAGAGGAACACATAAGTTCATGGATCAATGGTGAGCACATAAATTAACAAAATATATCATGAATTTAATATGCCATTGATTTTAAATAAAAATTAATTTTTATGTTCAAATAAGGGTAACAAATTGAGACACTGGAGTGTTCAATTAATTAAAAGTACATTAAGGTCCCTGTCATTTTTCAGAGAGAACCATACTTAATAACTTCCAATTTCTTAGAGTAATTTATATATTATTGTATATGACAAAAAGATAACCAATAAAAAATAGAAATACAATCGATACATTCCAAACCAGCACAAGAAAAATAAAAAGCAAATACAGAAGCATTTTAAGTACAATAGGAGAAAAATAATGGGAGGATAAGGTAGAGGGAAAAAGGATAGTTAATTAAAAAATTATGTCCTAAATTGAGAGAATATATCTAAATATTTTGGGACCTACAATAAATTCAAATGAACTAAACTTACCTATTTAAAACAGATACCAGCCTGGACAAAATAAATGTTCATAATGATAGTTAATATTTATTGACTGGCTAGTTTCTAGATGCTTTACAAGAATTAAGTTATTGAATCATCACAATAATTTATGAGGTCTTATACTATCATTGTATCCATTTTATGGATCAGGAAATTGAGGCTTAGAGAAGTTAAATAAATTGCCTAAGAACACATAGCTAGTGAGGAGGCGTGGCTGTGTTTTCCACCCACATAGTCTCACTCCAGAGTCCATATCCTTAGTGACCGGTCCATTCCGTAACGACTCAATATAGTCATATGATCAAATGTTATATATGTATTAAAGGTTATGCTATAGAAGAATCTTTATGGACATAAAAAATGCTGGCATAAATATTTTAAATGAAAAAAGTATGTTACAAAAGAATATATACTAATGATACTCAAAGTTTGTTTACACACACACACACACACACACACACACACAAATACCATCAAAATATATTTGTAATTACCTCTGAATACTGTGATCGTAGGTGACATTTATTTTGTTCTTTATATATTTCTATATTTTTCACAACGAATAACATGGTATGTCATTTTTATTAAACCTTTCTTTAATGAGCCTTGTACAGTGCCTGGCACAAAGTATGTGCTTCATTAATGTTCAAAAAAGAGAAGCAAAAACCAAAAAGTCCTCTCATTAAGGTTGAGTGCAAGTTAGAGAACTGGCATACTGTGTTACCTGACTATCAACACTCAGATTCCAGGGACAAATAAACTGCATACTTCCAAGAAGATACATACTTGCATACTTCCAAGCAGTACATGGCAATACATGGCAAAGACCTGAAATCCTTACAAGATGCCCTCCTGTATTACTTTCAGGATCTGAGTTTTGGATCCAACCTAAACTGTGGCTTCAGAAGATGCCTGAAAATAAAGGACTTAATGGCTTTAGCTGTAGCAATATAGTAAAATACCAGCACCAAAATAGAACATAGGGCCTAGGAATATCAGAGCTGCATGTATACTCATGGAAATTGCCACCTAGAGACTAACTCCCTCCCTTTTATACATCAGAGAAAAAGACCCACAGAAGCAAAAAGATTTGCTTCCAATCTTACACAAAGTTTCATAGAAGAACCCACACTGGAATTCAGTTTTCCTATCTCAGATAAAGAACCCGAGGCTTATTGGGGTTGAATTACTTGGCCCAAATTACTCAGCTACCAAGAGGCAGGAACAGGGTTCTAATTTGGTTTAATTAGATTCCAAAATGCATCCTCTTTCTGAATTATAATCAAATAAACAACTCTTCAATTGTTCAGTGGAACATTATTTGATGGATAAATCTGTCAAATATTTATTCAATCATTTTTATTCACCTATCACCTCTATCTTACTAGCACTAAAGGAGAAATTATTTCTTCTTTTATGCTTATTTTCCCTGTTACTTGAAAATATATTTTTAAAATTACTGTGATTTGGATATTATTCCATTAAGAATTTTCCTTGTGATCTCTTTCCTTTATTCTTAGTTTTCTGTGACTTACTCTCTGAAAGACCCAATACTTTTACAAAGCAGGTGCTGTGTCATATAATTGCAGTTCTCCTTTTAAAATTTAATTTTGCTCCTATCCCCTTGTTATTTTTTTTGCTGTCAACACTACACACAAATGCATAGCAATAGTAGCACTCACAGCTTGGCAACAGCCCTTTGCCTGCATGGCTAATGTTATTTTCCTGCTTCCCTGTAGCCCCTGATTAAACATATTTTTATATTTAGAATATACTTGTACACCCCCCCTACATGAAAGGGGAATTTTGTGTGGTGGTGACTATTATTTTTCAGTAGATAGAACAGTTTCTAAATGCTATTAGCTTGACATTTCTAACCAGGCTTAGACCTAGATGAAAAATCCTAACTGAAGGTAGCAAGAGGTCATCTTCCCTTGGAGGTTTCCAGGAAATGCCTTTTTCCATTGTCAGTTCTGTACATGGTGAGCATCCAGGCAAGGAGACTACATACTATTCAGCTCCTGTATTTTCGTATTTGCTTCACCTTTGTGATGTGGAAATATGTATGGTAAAAAAGAAAGTATGCATTCATCTAATGAGTGAGATCAAAATAGATTTTACTTTTCAAATACATTTTGTTAGTTCTTTAGATGTAAAGAAATTAACATTTGTTTATAATGTCCTAGGACCTATTCTAGGTACTCTATGATCTCAGTTTATTCCTCACAAATATCTTACAAGGTACCATCAACCCATTTTCATATGAAGCTCAGAGTGGTCAAGTAACGTGTCCAAAGTCACACAGGTAAGAGATGACAAGAGTCTGAATGCAAACCTGAGTCTCTTGTGATCTTTACACTGAAGCACACTTCTCATCACGATGTAAATATGTTAAAGTAATCAAGTGTAGGAAAAAAATGCAATGAGAATTACACTCTTTATTCAGCCTGCCACATTGCAGTTACTAAGGAAATACTAAATCAGTTAGTTGTTCTAGGAATGAACCACTTACTTTACAATTTTTAAGACATACAATCTGCCTTTTTAAAAGCATTGAAAGGCTTTAGAAATCTATCCCTTTTCTAACATAATTATCTGGCTCTGGGTGTCTGTGTGTGTGTGTGTGTGTGTGTGCGTGCGTGCGCGTGTGCACATGCACACACGCATGTTGCGGGGGCATTGACTTACAGGCACATAGGCATGTCTGTGTGAACATGTATATTCAGCTATTATTGTCAAGTAAAAATCATTTTCCAGCAACAAATGCAGAAATTTATCTGGGAGATAAGGAGACAGAAGGATAGGAAGAAACGTGAACCACATTTGGGGAACTGCTGGCAAAGTAAAAATCCTGATGATTAAAGAAAAAAAGAAAAAAAGGGAGAACACAAGAGACACTTCAAAGCAAGTGCATCAAGTTACTATGGCAACCCGAGAATGTGGGTTTAAATTTATATGTCTCCATTGTTCCAGCAGAGATTCTAAATGACACCCTAGTGGCCTGATACAGTCGATGCAACTCCCTGAATGCTCTCGCTTGTTACTCCAGAGTGCTTTAGGCATTGAGAAGGAATAGGATCACAAACACTTGTCAGTTCCAGCCTCCCCAGTCCCTCTCAAGCAAAGAGGCTTGTTTCTTCAATCTGGAGACATAGCACTCTCATTTCCAGAGTCAGTCTGGACCAAGCCTGGAAGAATACTAGCATTCTCATATTCACCTACGGCTGAAAATAGCAGGCATTTACCTTACTGACTTAAGTCAAAGATGCAATGTGCCTGGAATCAGCGCTGAGCACTCATTTGCTATCCCAAATCCCTCTTTGTTTTCCTGCTAGGACAGAAGTCTGCACTGGTTCCCAGGCAAATCAGCCAGAGTCCCAAAACTGCCATTCAACATTGTCATTGTTATTAATACCACCGTCAGCCACAGTAGTCTAGTATTAAAAATAAAAACATTTATTGAAAGTATGTTCCATTTGTTACCTGTAATACTAGTAACAAACCCCAAAGTAGGTGTTATCTACAGGTTCTCAATTAATGGGTTTTTTTGTTTGTTTGTTTTTAAATTTATTTATTTTATTTATTTTTGGCTGCGTTGGGTCTTCATTGCTGCGCGAGGGCATTCTCTAGTTGCGGCGAGCAGGGGCTACTCTTCGTTGCAGTACGCAGGCTTCTCGTTGCGGTGGCTTCTGTTGTTGCAAAGCACGGGCTCTAGGTGCACGGGCTTCAGTAGTTGCAGTACACAGGTTCAGTAGCTGCGGCACTCGGACCCTAGAGCGCGCGGGCTCAGTAGTTGTGGCTCAGGGGCTCTAGAGCACAGGCTCAGTAGTTGTGGCGCACGGGCTTAGTTGCTCCACGGCATGTGGGTTCTTCCCACACCAGGGCTTGAACCTGTGTCCCCTGCATTGGCAGGCAGATTCTTAACCACTGTTCCACCAGGGAAGCCCTCAATTAATGTTTTGATTAGTATGTTACACATATATGGACATTGCGGTTTCAAGAAGTTAGGTGACTTTTCCAAGGTTCCAAAACAGAGCCAAAATTTGACTCCAGATCCAATGACAAATCCTATGCCAGGAGGATTTCTCTTATTACATGAAACCTCAGGTTGTGGTCGGGTCCATGTTCTAACACAAACACCCTTACAAAAACACAAGACACTGACTACTATG
Organism: Pseudorca crassidens; assembly: GCF_039906515.1. NCBI lineage: Eukaryota > Metazoa > Chordata > Mammalia > Artiodactyla > Delphinidae > Pseudorca > Pseudorca crassidens. Next base: position 63,084,398 of record NC_090304.1, read on the forward strand.
GCTTCTTGGAGGCTCCTGCTGCCATACCCCCCATTTACCGCACTGGGCAGGCTGAGATATCAGGAACAGCAACTCCTGTCCAAATTAAGTTCAAATTAGCCATGCTCCCTTTACCTCTCAACATTAGATTACTGATTGAGAGAGGAGGCTGCTCCTGGACTCATTACTTTACTGGAACTCCACTGGTTTCTGCTTCTCACTCTCACTGGCCTTCAGGGAAAGGGAATAGGAGGAGGATGATGTTTTGAGCATCTATTATGTGGTGTGTACTATATTAGGCCTTTTGAATATAGTCTCTCTGAATTCCCCCCCTAAAAGTCTATGGGCTAATTATTTTCATTCATATTTTACAGATCTGACAACTAAGAATCAGCAGATAATTACCCAGGGTTACACAGTTAGTAATTATTAAAGTCTAACCAAGTCTCTTTGACCCTAGTCACTTGCCTTTTTTCCCTTATACCCTGGAATGCCTCTCAATCCAGCCCGTCCAAATTGTAACAATCTCTAGAGCTAGAAGGGACCAGAATATCATCAATTTTAAGTGACGTAATTAGTTGTTTTTATGAAAGTACCATTAAAAGCAATAAAAACAGAGGAAACTGTAGGCGTTAGCTGAATAAATAGAAATAAATTTATGTAAAGCCCTATATACTCAATACCTAATTCAGGACAAGAAGACTTTTGATAAAAGAGATCTTCTCTTTTTGTAGGGATGGGTCAGCATAGATTAGGGGTTTCTATTAAGCCAGGGTTCATTCTTTGTAATAAATGAGCTCACATTTTGTAGTGAAGCAAGGTAACTACTAAGGGAGCCAGTAATTGCAGTTTTGGTGTGACTGTTTCTTGAAACCACCAGTTTTCTCTAGCTAAGACTGGTTGAAGTCATGAATGGAGATTAACTGCAACTCACACTGTCCGTTTCCCTCATTCTGTACAGCAAAGGTTGGTTCTTTCTTCAGAGTAGAATATTTAATCACTGCCCATCTTCCATGTCACAAAGGTAATAGCATTGGGGCATAAATTAATACATATAATTAAATTTTTAATATTAACTTGTATTAGAATTTAGGCCACTATTTTCCTTATTACACTTCTGTAATATGAGCTTCTTCATAGAAAAATAAAAGCAAATTACCAGTTTCCAGTAGAACAAAATGTGAATAGAATAGATTTAACAACTATACTGTGTTATCATAGCAACCAAAGTTTAAAAAAAAAAAAAAAACTGACATGATAAAAAAATGACACACGAACAAATGCATCAAGTTGTTATGGCAACTGGGGAACGTGGGTTGAAATTTATGTATCTAGAATCCAAGAGAATATTCTAAGGAAGTAAAATAAACATTTGCTTATTAAAATATCCCCCAAATAGTACTTATCTATTAGCATTAAATGTTTTCATTACTTTGTCTGCTTTTTCTTTTATTTCCAATGGGTGATTTTAAATTGGGAGCATTTGTATTTTCAGTTCAGCTTGTTTTCTGGCATCAATACACCAAGATGAAATTTAGTTTGCAGAAAATGGTGCAAAAGCCAATTTCAAAATAGCATCCTCGATCATGTTTAGGTTTCTTTTACTTTTTAAATCTTCTTTTAAAAAAACGTCTATTCTATCTGCTTTTTATTCTTAAAGAAGAAGCTCTCCCTTACTTGATGAATCAAAGTCATTATGTTTTTTACCTGGCTTCGGAGGTCTCCCTCTTAGGCTGGGTGTGGGTTGAAGAATTACATAATAAATTTAGATATTTAGAAAGCCTTCTGATATTTTAAACACACAAACACACACATAAACAGGCCCACACTTCTTTTAGCAGCACAACTAGTTGTTGTGGACTGAATTTTCTAGTGGCATGCCTCAATTTTCCACATCACTTTGCTTATGCTCAGGTAGAGTATCTCACTCTGAGCAGGAAAGGAGAGATTTTCTCATGACTCCATGCATTTTTCTAATGATTTTTCCCACTGCCACTCACACTTTTCCCTCTATCCTTCTGTCTACTTGGTTGGTTCTTAATCATCCTGTAAAATGTAGTTTGGAAGTCACTTTCTATGGTCTACCCATTTGATCCAAGTGTCCCTGTACATACTTATAGACAAGTGCCATAATTCTCATCAAAACCATATAATTAACACCATCATCATAACAGCTGTTACTTATTAAGCATTATCTATAGTCTAGTGACTCTGCTAAGTACTTCTCAAGTAGCATTTCATTAAATCTTCACAAAAATTCTACAAGGTAAAACGGTAAAAAATTTTACAAAGTAAGGAAAACTGAAACCCAGTATTTAAGTCACGTGGTTTAAATCACGCACTGAGTAAGTTACAGAAAAGAGACTTGAATCCATATCAATGAAACATCAAAGTCCTTGTTCTTTGTCACTTAGCCAATCACTGAAAAATTGTCTTTGGTTTGTCTCCCATTTAGACTGAAACCTCTGGTAACTCCCCTGTGTCTACACTGTAGTTGTATGAATAAATAGCTTGTCTTTGCTGTCTCTTGTACTGACCAACAGAAACATAATGTGAACCACAAATGTCAGACATATAAAAAATTTAAAATTTTCTAGTAGATACATTAAAAAAGTAAAAAGAGAGAAGTAAAATTAATTTTAAAGTAGATTTAACTTATTAACCCAATATGTTAAAAAATTACCTTTTCTACATATAATCAATGCAAAAATTATTGAGATATTTTACATTTACATTTCTTAGTAGTCAGTACTAATTCTTTAAAATCTACAGTGTATTTTATATGTACTTGACATCTCAATTCATGTGCTTATGATTATCACATTGGACAAGGCAGGTTTAACCCATGCCTGATAAGTACACATGCAAAGAGTGCTCAATATAGTTTTGTTTAATAAATAAATAAAATAATAAATAATATAATAAATAAATACAATGAAAAGAAATGGAGAATTGCTGATTTGCATTATAGAAAGATCTAATTCACCTACGTGGAACCCTTAAAGGTCTGTCTGCAGAGAAGTTAAAAGTGTCTATTTTCAAAAAAAGCACGCACAGGTATTAATGAATGCATATTGTGATAATTCCAGGATTACTGCCACTCACTGACCTATTATGGAGAATTGTCTGCTTAGCTCAGTCAGCTCAAACTTTAGCCCCCCAATTTTACATCACACTATTAGTCTTGGGTTCCAGGTTTAAATTCATTATATATTTCATTTTCAAAGCTCCTTTAGATCACTTTAATCAATAACTATTAAAAGTAGGTTAAGAATACACATTTTTAAATTATACCAAATCAAATCAGCACATATATAATTATTTTTAAAGCATATCCCAAAGTACGCCATGTAAAGGATATTTAAAGCAGGATTTTTTGAACCCATGGATATTTTTGATACTGTGGTGATAATACTGGTAGAAATAATCAACATTTTTAAAAGCCATTAATATGATAATAGTTAAGCTGAACACTGTAGTATCTTTTACACTCAAAAAACTAACCATGGAATCACATCTCGATAATATTGAGTATTACTAAACCTGACCTTGGTGGGACGAAATCTTTAAAATAAAACTGACAATTGCTAAAATGGCACATAATAAAATTATTCTTGACTTAAACTGAAGAAATTTAGATCTATAAAATTTGACTAGGGAAAACTGACATAATAGGAAAAATGGCACATGCTCACAAACAACAGCAGCAATTCACCATGACAGAAGTTATAATCTGTACAATTTTACATGGACAAAAACAAAGATCAATGAGTCAAATGTTTGTCTTAAAAGTTATGTGGAAAAAAAGGACCCAAGTTAAAATAACTTCATTAAAATAAGAATAAAATGTAAAAGGTTATAAATGGAGGTGGGACTTCTAGAATAGTGAAGTGTTCTCTTTACAAAGCCATGATAAAACTAGACAAAATTGCTGAAAATGACTGTTTCAAGACTATGGAAATTGACCAAAGGCATACAACAAGTTGAGAAATGCTTATTTATACAAAACTACTCAACATGAGATAAGAACAGTAGAATTTAGTACCACTCTTGCCTGGGCCTACTCCCATCTCTACTCCTCCCAGTTCAGTTAGTTTACTAGTGCTAGCAGAATGGGAAAAGTTACTTAAAAACAAAAAACATTATCTTTGCCACCCAAAGGGAATCACTTGATTTGGAATGCAACATGAAAAAAACCCACACTCAGTGACATTGGCAGTAATGGCAGCAATGTCTGTGGCAAGTAAACAGAGAAAGCCAGTAACTCAGATAACCTGAGGCTGTGGTACTGGCTCTGGTATGCAAAACACCAGGAGACTTGACAGAAGTCTAATAGGAAGATTCAAGGAAATGAGATAGCGATAGAGGGGCTTGAAAAGCGATTCATGCAATCTTGGCTGACGGGAAAGCCTCGTAACAGCTTCCGATGTTACCAAGAGCCTATCTTGGGTCCACCCACCCCTGCACAGTAAAGCCAATCTACTAACACCAGTTTGTGGTGAAAGAAAGTGTAGCATTTATTGCAGGGCACCAAGCAAAGAGTTCAAGTTCAAGTTCAGCTAGTGCTCAAAAAGCCTAAACTCCCTGATGGGTTTCAGCAAAGCATTTTTAAAGGCAAGGTGAAGAAAGGGGAGTTTCAGGGTATGTGATCAGCTCGTGCACAGTTCTCTAATTGGTTGATGGTGAGGTAATAGGGCAGTGTCACAGGGGTTAACATTATCAATCCTTAGGCTCCAGGAGGCCTGGGGACTGTGTGCTCATGGTCATCAAGTAGTTAACATCTTCCATTTGGTGGGGGGTTTCAGGTCTGTAAAACAACTCAGGAAATGTGCATCAGATACTGTTATCTCGGTACTTCAGAGAGGAGCTAAAGCAGAGGATATGGGGGAGGGGTCTGTCCCCAGGAAGGCCCCTGAGGGTCTTGCTCAGCTACAAGGGGAGACCAGAGAGGGCCCTAGCCTTTCCACACATCCCTGGCTGAATAGAGAGCACAATTGCAGAGGAGATATGAGAGTGCCTGAAGAAAGTACAAATTGGCATTGACTTGTAAACTGCTCGAACTTTGAATGGACTGCCCAGCCCAAACACAGATCCATCAGTGGAGGGTAGAAGCCTTACTGACAATGTATTTAGATACAAATTCTGACCAAATATTGGGGTGATCTATTGGAAGCTAGGTTTTAAAATAAAAATAAGACTTAAAAAACCTAAGGTGAGTTTATACATATATGACAACAAAAGCCCAATTCTTAAAAGAAATAGTTGATAAATTAGGCTTTAACAAAATTTAAAATTTCTATTCTATGAAAGCCTATTAAGAAAATAAAAGACAAGCCACAAATTAAGAGAAAATGTTTGCAAATCACGCATCCAACAAAGGACTTGAATCCAAGATATATAAAGAACTCCCCAAACTCAGTCATAGAAATGGACAAGTGACTTGAACAGTTACTTCACCAAAGAAGATATAAAAACAGCAAAGGATCACATGAAAAGATGCTCAACGTCATTATCCATCAGGAAAAGCAAATTAAAACTCGATAAGACACCACTGCCTACCTACACACCTATTAAAATAGCTGAAATTTTAAAAACTGACAATAGCTAGTACTTGTGAGGATGCAGAGCAACTGCATCTCTCACACCTTGGTAGGTGGAACACAAAACGGCACAATCATCTGGGAAGAGTTCGGCAGTTTCTTATAAAGTTAAACATACATTTACCAAATGACCCAGAAATCCCATTCCTGGGTATGTACTCTAGAGAAATGAAAATTTATGTTTACATAAAACTTGCATGTGACATTTTATAAATGCTCTATTCATAATCACCCAAACTGAAAAAACACAAATAGCCTTCAATGGGTGAATGGATAAACAAACTGTAGTACATCCATTCAATGTAATGCTACTTAGCAATTTAAAAATTCAAACTATTGATACACACAATAATGAATGTATCTCAAGGCATTATGCAGAGTGAAAGAAGCTAGCCTCAAAAGATTACAAAGTATGATTCCATTTATATAATATTTTTGAATAGACAAAACTATAGCAATGGGGAATCAATAGTTGCTATGGACTAGAAGTAAGGAGATGGTATGATTATTGAGGGCTAGCTTAAGGGAGTTTTAGGGATAATGGAATTGTCCTGTATCTTGATTATGGCAGCGGCTATATATGTTAAAATTCATAGAACAGTATAGCAAAAAAGTCATCTTTACTTTATGATGATTTGAAAAATTAAAATAAGAAAACTGTCATTAAATTATATATCACAGTGGATTTTATGGTATATAAATTATACTTCAATAAAGCTGTTAAAGAAATAAAAGTTAGTGGAAAACTAAAACCACCTAGTGTATGAAGGACTGCTAATGGTATAGACCCTCCAGGAATGAAAGTTTGGTTCACCCCAGCAAACTTGGAACCAATAATACTTCAGGTACTGGAATATATATTATATATTCAGTATAGAAAATTCACAAAAAGGATTAAGTTGGTTTAATAGAGTGTACCCCAGAAAATTCTCCCTTGAGCAAAATTACTGGTATAGTCCTATTAAAAGTATTCACATTCATGAACTAAGTGTTTAAACATTCCTAGGATCAGAATATCTGGACCTAAGTGTCTCCTGAGTCAAAATTGTGTGCCATAACTTTTTATACTCTTTGCCAAGACATTTTTGGACCCTGTAGTGGAGGGGAATACCAGAAGTTAAATCTGCCTCCTTTAACCAATACTATGCCATCCATGTCATACCCTGTCCCCACTACACACACACACACACAAACGCGCGCGTGCACACACGCATGCACGTCTGTGCACACACAGGCTTATACACTAGGCCCCTTCAAGTTCCCCTGGCCACAAAGCTCAATCTCTATGAAATGCAAGGAAGAAAAAAGTCCTAATTAGGATGAAAAATTTACTGAAATGCTCCCAGATGAATTCATGCCAAAAAAATCTTTATCCCATCACTAATTTCTAGTGCATGGAGATGGCTTTCTCAGGGGTATTGAAGGAAACCTTGGGATTGTGACAGCAAATTGCTACAATGAGACTTCTTAGCCTTTCTCCCTCAAAGCTATATCTCACATACAAAGTATGACCAAGTATGTGGATTTGTTGTCCATGGTTTCTTTTTCCCGTGCACAGATATGACAGCAATAAATTGTCAGCCTTACCATTGATAGATAGGCAGACATTCCAGCAAAAGTTGAACTACTACATACTGAATACTTACTATATGCCTTACACACATTATTTAAGCCTTAAAATAAGTTTGAGAGGCAGCTATTATTTACATAGTATCCTGAGCTTTGTGAGGCTCAGAAGTGTTAAATAAGTTTCCCAAAGTAATGCAGTTACCTTCAAATATCCATGAAAAATTTATCATTGCCATTGTATATGTGAGAGAAGTAAAATGACTTAGCCAATGTCACATAAATATGAAGGGGATGAACTAGAATCAGAACGTAATGTGATCTGACAACAAATTTATATGTTTAGTAAGGTGGATGAGAGGAGACAAGAACATAGGTCTAATTGCTGAGGAAGGCTATAGACTGCAATTATTAAGAGTACAGACTTTCGAGACAGTATTATTTAGGGTGACAACCCATTCTTTCTACTTACTATGACCTTGGACACATGAGTTAACCTCTTTGTGCCTTGGTTTCCTCATCTGTAAAATGAGAATAATAATACCTGCTTCAAAGGGTAGTTGTAAGTATAAAAGAGATAAAGCACGTATTGTGTTTGGTACATAGTAATTACTTCATAGAAATAGCAGTTATTACTATCATCATTATAATCTTGCACAATTAACTTAATTCAGCAGAGAAACTCTGATGGGATATGACACAGCATTAGTTATCTTTAAAGAATAGGGTGGGGAGGTCAAGTGTACAAAACAAAGGGGACCCGGGTGGGGAATCACAGGAGTTCCTGAATGGCCAGGGAATGTAGAGACAGACCTGAGATCCTTGAAATGAAAATAAGTGGAACAGTCATTGCAGTAGGAAGTAGAAGATAATTAACATTTAACAGGCACTATTAAATGCTAGGAACTATGAGAGCTACCTTACATTCTTTATCTTTACTTAATCTGGAATCAGGAGACACAACTTTTTCTTCTAATTTTTCATTAGAGTCCAAGATATCATCAAATCCTATTTTTTCGCTTTGAAATTTCTCTGAGATTCCTTGTCTCCTGCTGTTCCTCTCATTCCTTCTGCCATCTCCCTAAATCAAGAACTCATCCTCTTACACTCAGATGCCTGAAATGGCATAAAAACAGTGTGCTCTCTGTTCTCTACTTCAATCTACCCAAGTTCCTTAGTTCAGCATGGAAAGCAATAAGCCTCTGGATGAAGACAGGCCTGTTTTGTTTGTTTTGTTTTTTTCCCAGCTTTATTAAGATATAACTGACATACGACATTGTTTAAGTTTAAGGTGTACAACATATGGTTTGAGATACTTATATTGCAAAATGATTACCACCATAGCATTTGCTAACACCTACATCACATCATGTAACTACCATTTCCTTTTTATGGTGCAAAGATCTACTCTCTCAGCAACTTAGGAGTATATGTTACACCTATAATCACCATGCTGTATATTAGAAGCCCAGAACTTACTCATCTTAAAACTGGAAGTTTGTATGTACTTTTTGACCAATACCTCCCCCTTTTCCCTACATTCCAGGTCCTCGTAACCACTATCTTACTGTTTTTATGAGTTTGGCTTTTTTAGATTCCACATATAAGTGAGATCATACAGCATTAGCTGACCACTGGCTGACTTATTTCACTAAGCAGTATGGCCACAAGGTCCATCTATGTTGTCACATATGGCAAGATTTCCCTCTTTCTCATGGCTGAATAATAGTCACATGTACTCCTAAGCCTGTTTAGAACTACTTTGTGCGCTATAGTCGTGTGGGACTCCTGAATGCAATCCCCATGGGCTATTACAGCCAGGTGATCCAGGGACCCATCCCTCAGACAACAGACAGAAAAGCTGGAGTGCCAGAAGTATATATAAGTTCCTCCCAGGGAGATACTAGTGATGCAGAGCAGGCTAAAGTGGGAGAGCAGGGAAGATGTCTGCAGGTTTCCCTGAGCTCCAGGGAGGATTGCAGTGAGCCCCTAGATGCTTGCTAAATTAGAAGGCTGACCCCTTGGGCAGCAGCTTTTAAAGTATGCAAATAGACCCTATTCAGGGAAGAACTGGGAGATGGACTGGTTTTGCCCGATCCCTCTGAGCTGAGCCTAATGAGTGCTTGAGCTCCCATGAATAACAGCTTCTTTTGCTTGTTATAGTCCTGTGGGTCTCAGGGACACAAGCTACAGAAGCAAGCTCCATTGGCTTTCAGAACTAGGTGTTTTGGGGGCCTGTCCCTTGGGTGGGAATATTAAAAGTTGGAGCTCTACATGTGGGGTCCTAACCCTTCACTCCTCAGGAAGAAGTTGGAGTTGGGATTCCATCCCAACTGAATGGCATCATGCCAGAGGTCTAGTTTATGGCAAGAGTATGTCTTAGCATTTCCTATCCATTTCAATGTGAGTATAGGAGTCACACAGTTAGTTTCTGGGTTTCTTTTAGAGAGAACTGCTCCATATATAACTATCCATTCGGTGAGTACATGGTAAGAGGGGAGTTCAGGAGCCTCCTGTGATGCCATCTCTAAAGACTGCCTGTTTTGCTTTTTAAATTGAGATATAATTCACATATCATAAAATTTGCCCTTCTGAAGTGCACAATACTTCACAGTGGTTTTTAGCACATGCTCATCACCCCTGTCTAATTCCAGAACATTTTCGTCACCCCAGAAAGAAACTCTGTATCCATTAGCAGTCTTCATCTATCCCTTCATCCTCCAGCCCCTGGCAACCTACAGTACTTTCTATCTCTCTGGATTTGCCTGTTCTGAACATTTCATACAAATGGAATCATACATGTTTTTGGGGTCTACTTCTTCCACTTAGTGTAATGTTTTCAAGGTTCATCCATGTTTCAACTTGTATTAGCACTTCATTCCTTTATATGGCTGATTACTATTACATTGTATGGATATACCACATGTCAGTTGTATGGTTACCCATACGTCAGTTGATGGATATTTGGATTAGCTCCACTCTTTGACTATTATGAATAATGCTGCTATGAACATGTGTGTATAAGGTTTTGTGTATATATGTTTTCAATTCTCTTGGGTATTTACCTAGAAGTGGAATTGCTGGATCATATGGTAACTATGTTTAGTTTCTTGAGAAACGGCCAGAGTGTTTTCCAAAGTGGCTACACCATCTAACGGTCCCACCAGCAGTGTATAAGCATTCCAATTTCTCCGTGTGCTAGCAAATATTTGTAATTGTCTGTCTTTTTGATTTAGCTGCTATACTGGATGTGAAGTGGTATCTCATGTTTTGACTTGTATTCCCCTAATGATTAATGATGTTGAGCATTTGTTCATGCGCTTGTAGGCCATTTTGTTTTCTTTGGAGAAATGCATATTCAAACCCCTGGTCCACTTTAAATTGGGTTATTTGTGGTGAGTTGTAAGAGTTTTTCATGTATTCTGAAATTTGACCCTTTCATATTCATTGTTTGCATATTTTTTCCCATTCTGTGGGTTGTCATTTCACTTTCTTGATAGTGTCCTTTGAAGCACAAAAGCTTTTAATTTTGATGAAATCCAATTCATCTCTTTTTTCTTTGGTTGTTTATGGTTTAGGTGTCAACCTAAGAAACCACTGGATAGGCCTGATTATAATACCAACTCTGCCAATCACTAGAAGATAGGATATTTAACCTCTCTTAAGCTCAAGTTCCACATTTAGAAAATAAAGATAATAAAGCCTTCCTTCAGGGAAGTGATGTATATAACTTGGTCAAGCACACAGTATAAACTAGGTTCTCAATAAATTGCAGTGGTTATTTCCTACTTTTCTCCATACACACTAGGTTTGAACGTCTTGCCAAACCCTGCCCCACTTTCATGGCTCAACATATATCCCACTTCATCTTATATAACATGTTCTGCAACTACTCCTATCCACATTGGTTCTTCCTTTCTCTAAACTTCTTTGGGCTTACAACCACAGCTACATATCACAACTGCTTCACATTAGCTGCTTTGTCTCCTTGAGTTCAGGGACCACAGCTTGTAGCTCTTTGGTGCCTCCCTCAACCACCTATAGTTGAACTGAACATATGAATGAGGTGGGTGGTAAGCCTACAATGTGTGCAATCAGACATCTGTTCTGATTATACTTCTGGTTAAATCACTTAACCTCTCTGAAGCAGTGGGTCAGACATATAAGTGAAACAGGGATTGTGTGGTGTGTTCTACATTCAAGCATGTCCAAGCTTTATACGTGAGATGAAATATTAACCCTTTGTACAGTGAGTATCTATAAATACTCATTCTTCCTTTGGAATAAGAACTTTTATACTAGGTAGCTTCATAAAGACTAGCAAACTCCACCCAGCTCTACCTCCTTTTACACTTAGAGAAACGGGAGCACAGAAGGTGAAGTGATTGTTCAAGGTCATAAAATCAGTAACAAAGAGGAAATTTGAATCCCAGTCCCTTGACTTCTATTCCAGTGGTACTTCTGTCATCTTACAATTTGGCAACAAGTGAGAAGTACTTGACACAGGTACTTCAGGGACTGGAGTTTCCTTCTATGTGAATTTTTACAGAGGTAGAATTTAAGAAAAAAATTATTCAAACTTTGCCTTATTTTGAATTTTCTCTAGGGATTGCTGATTAGATAATATGCAAAGAATGCAATCCTAACTGGGAAAATTTCTAAACCAAACATGGGTGTGCTGATCAGTGTTTAACAGCCCAGTTCCCAGGGGGTAGGAGTCCTGATTAATAGAGGAGGTTGCTTATTTTCATGGTATAAATAAATACCCCCACCATGACCAATTTCAAGCTACCAACATGATGCCGAACAAGTGGCAAAATTCCTTAAAAATTTAAAAATCAGTTTCATGAGCTAATGACAAGCTAGCTCTAGCACACCACTGGAGCCTGTGTTTTTATCTCCAGAGCAGAGGCTGACTTGAGCGTTTACTTGTTAGAATTCAGGAGATTTCATTGGGACAATACACTGAAGTGTTTTCAGAACAGCTCTACAGTTAACATGGATAATTATCAAGAAATTAGAATACTTTATCTAAAATGCATGGAAAGAGTAGCTTTCTCTTGCAATTTCCTCCAGCCAAATACAAAAGAAAGTATTAGATCTTCACACACACAGTTCTCTAGAAAGAAGTAATATTTGAGAGAACAGAAACCAAGGCAAGCATCCTTCTGTGAGATCCACATTAAAGGAATCACCTGTACCTGTTTCATTCTGTCAACTTGTATTCCACTCATAAAACACAATAGAACAGCTATGTCTATACAAAGTCTGAAAGTTTCTCTCTACCTTGTAAAGGTCAAAGAAAACTGAGGATAGATTTAAAACGGCTTGTGAAATATGGTTATGGCAAAGCAGTACAGGCACTAAATTGTTAGACCTCTATGTAATAAGAGAACCGTATAATCTGATAGACCTTTTACAGGTATAATTGAACCTTGCTTTTTACAGCTGATATATTAGTAAAATGATGCGTGTCTATTACATTGTGAAAAGTCAAGTAACATTTTAGATCCATGGTTCTATTTTTTTCTGTTTGATCTTAGACATCCTTGAAAATCTAACAAAAACTTTGAACCCTTTTACAGAAAATGCACATAACTGCATAGGCAGAAAATTTTGCATAAAATGTTAAAGAACTTACAGACATCCTGTCACTCAACCACTTGCTGCTAGACTCACATAAAGAACCCGTATTTTAAGTATAAATGACACCCTGATATTCAAAGAAAACCCAAGACGATTACTTAAGAAAGGCAAAAGGATTATCTGTAAAAGAAAGCAACCACCTTAATTTATATTTTCCTTAAATTAATCTTTTATTTATGGAGTTGAAAGACAGAGTCGCAGATATAAGGAGATAGAGGGATTTAGGGGTCAAATACCATTTTACAAATGGGGAAACAAAGGCCCCAAGCACTGAATCAACTAGAACAAAGTCTCCATGACTAGGAGGTCTCATGCCATTGTATAAGGGACATAGCCCTGGACATCAGAAGCCCTGAGCTCTAGTCAAGTCCTGACATTTATGACCTACATGGTATTGGGCATATCATTTAGCCTATTTATAACACAAAGTTGTTAAAAGAATTAAATGAGATGATATTTATGAAAATAGTAAATATTAAAATATCATAAAACAAGGTAAAAGTTTCATAATTATGCTATAGAATGGGAGAAAATATCTGCAAATCACATATCTGATAAGGGGTTAACATCCAAAATATATAAAAAACTCATACAACTCAATAGTAAAAATATAAATAATTAAAAATTGGGAGGGAACTGAATAGACATTGTCCCAAAGAAAACAATACAGATGGTCAACAGGTACATGAAGAGTACTCAACATCACTGATCATCAGAAAAATGCAAATCAAAACCACAACGAGATATTACCTCACACCTTTTAGAAGGGCTATCATCAAAAAGACAAGAAATAACAAGTGCTGACAAGGATGTAGACAAAAGAGAACACTTTCCCACTGTTGCCAGGAATGTAAATTGTTGCAGCCACTACGGAAAGTATGGAGGCTGCTCAAAAATTAAAAATAAAACTACCATATGATGCAACAATTCCACTTCTGGGTATTTATCTAAAGGAAACAAAAACACTAACTTGAAAAGATATCTGTACCCCCATATCCACTGCAGCATTATTTACAATAGCCAAGACTTGGAAATAACCTATATGTCCATCAACGGATGAATGGATAAAGAAAATGTGAGCTAGATATAGATATACAGATATAAATAATATTATTCACATATTTAGATAGATAGATATAAAATATTATTCAGCCTAAAAAAAAGAGAGAAATCCTGCCATTTTCAACAATATGGGTGGACCTTGAAGCCATTACGCTAAATGAAGAAAGTCAAACAGAGAACGACAAATACCATACGATCTCCCTTATGTGTGACACCTAAAAACCAAACAAACTGAACTCATAAATACAGAGACAGATTGGTGTTTGCTGGAGTGGAGACTGGGCAGAATGGGTGAAGGTAGTCAATAGTTACAATAAGCCTGGGGATGTAATGTACAGCATGGTGACTATAGTTAATAACACTGTGCTGTGTATCTGAAGGTGGCTAAGAGAGTAGATCTTAAAAATTCTCATCACTGGAAAAATAATTTCTAACTATGTGTGGTGATGGACGTTAACTAGACTTATTGTGGTAATAATTTTGCAATATATACTTATACTGAATCATTATGTTGTATACCTAAAACTAATATGATTTTATATATTAATAATATCTAAACAAAAACAATAAAATATTGGTAATATCCAATGTTGGCAATATAGTCATGGGTACAATTTCTTAGGGGGACTATTTCTATTAAAATTTTGACTTCATTTCCGGTTACCTATCCTGAAAAAATACTCACACACTGAACTAAGATACCTGTATAGGTTATTCATTGCAGCGTTGTTTGTAATAGTGGAAAGTTGGAAATAGCCAAAATATTTCTGAAAGAAAAATAGCTAGATAAATTAAGGTACATCTTCATAGAATGATGCACAGCTTTTAAAAAGAATGAGGTAAAATTATTTTTTTAAAGATTATGATAAATGACAGATGAAGCATATTCTTTGTGCATTCGAATCTTATCAGATTCAAGTCTAGCTAACACCTGAGATAAAATCTTTTATAAAGAAAAAAACATACAAAGGTGCTGGGGTTAGTGATCATAGGAAGGACATCTATTACAAAGTGGGATAAGGGAAAAAGCACTAGATTAGGAGTTAAGAGATCTGGGTTCAAGTTCTAAATCTGCTATTAACTAGAAAACTGGCAAATCATTTCAGACCTCTAGACCTCATTTTTTACAGGGAGCAGAGCTTCTTAAACATTTGTAGAGGTGTCAAAACCAGACCCCTGTAAGAACACAATGAAAACTTAACAGGTGTATTCCCTTTGGCAAGTTACTTAACCATTTTGAGCCACAGTTAATTCATCTATGAAATGTGAACAATGCTATTCCTCAGGTTTGTCGTGAGACTTAAATAATGTGATAATGGATAAAGTACTATCATAGGGTAGGTGTGCAATAAAAGCAGTTATGTCATTATGATAGTGCTCAGATCCTTTCAGGGAATCTGTATCCTCTCACAAGGTTCTGAATAAACTATTTAAAGGCCCACGGAAAGGAGATACTCCTTCTTGAACTTTTGTTAGAAAGACCAAACTGTAAACTTCTATAAGTCTGTCTGCAGTTTTTACTAAGTCAATATCTAGAGCTGTGCTGTCCAATATAGTAGCCACTAGTCACATGTGGCTCTTAAACACCTGAAATGTGGTTATTGTGGCTGAGGAGCTATATTGAACTGTACTGTAAGTATAAAACAGATACTGGGTTTTGAAGACAAACAAAAAACAGAACAGAAATATCTCACTATTACCGGTGCTGATAAAGAATGCACATTTTAGTCACTTCCTAGGCATGAAACACTACCAGTAAAGAAGTAGGTCTTTAGCAATCTGATTTTTCATGTGTCTTTTCTTCAAAAATAGTAACTTTTGTTAAAGTAATGGTTTATAAAATGTTAAACAACTAATATCTACTTCATACATTAGAGCACAAATTAAGGACATAAATTAGATCAAGAGTTAAAAGTAATATAACCCCCTAAGTCCAAGCTAAACAGCTCAATCATTGTATTTAACTGTTATCAAGTAAAGACTAGTTTTCTCTCTCAATTCAGAGCTATCCCTTGGTATAGTTCTTGCCTACTTTCTTTTTCACTCTGTTCTCTAATGTTTATCAGAGTGCAGATATTAACTGTCCAACATTTTAATGGAGTATTTTTTTATTAAATTGTTCTCTCAAGTAAGATGGAAAACTATTTTAAATTTTTTGCTTTAAAACATGACATTAAAATGACTAAAATAAAAAATACTGACTTTGCCAAATATTGAGGATTTGGAGCAACTGGAACTCTCATACCTGGCTGCTGGGAGTATAAAAGGGTACAATCATTTTGGAGAATTATTTGTAAGTTTTTTATAAGTTATATATACATCCTAGGACCCAGCAATTCCATTCCTAGGTATTCACCAAAGAGAACTGAAAGCCTATGTCTACGTAAAGACTTGTACAAAAATGTTTATAGTAGCTTCATTCATAATAGCCAAAATTCGTAAAATAACTCATCAATAGGTTAATGAAAAAACAAGTTGTATTATATTAACACAATGTAGTACTATTCATCAATAAAGAGGAATAAAATATTAATGCATGTAAAAACATCAATTAACTAAAGGCAGCATGTTGAGCAAAAGAACTCTGACACAAATTCATAGATTCTGTATGATTCCATTCATATGAAATTCTAGAAGAGGCACAGCTAACCAATGGTGACAAAAAAGTCTGAGATTATGGGTGAGGTGATTGAAAAAAGGCAACAGAGAGCTTTCTGGGGTGATGAAAGTTTGGGGTGGTGGTTACATGAATATACACAAATATCCAAGTTTATTGAACCAAGCACTTAAGTTCTCTGCACTTTATTGTAGGTGAACTATGACTCAGTTATTACTTGGCTTGGTTTTAGAAATATTAATTCTAAAATTCTCCCTGTCTTGTAATAGATCTACTTTTTAACACTACCAAAGGGGATTCTTATGTAGGTGGCTCACTGACCTCTCGATGGAAAGCACTACCTGTGAGAGATTAAAACTTGTGCTTTTCCTTATATTATACTTTCCATGAAATAATAAAAACAAAAAGTAAAAATAGAGTTTTAACCATGACTCTGGGCAGCTGTACATACAGTAAGGCACAAATAAGTAGAAAGAGTAAGCTACTCATCACATGGGCTAGACTGTAGGTCCCAAACCTGGGTGCACTTCAGAATCACACAGGCAACCTTATAAAATACGTTCCATAATTGTACCAAGAATGCAGAATCTTTCTGTGGTGAGCCCAGGAATCTATATTTTTAAAAGTTCACCCAAGGGATTCAAATGAGCAACCTAATTTAGGAAAGATTGATCCAGACAATAAGTATTAGCTAAGGGAGAAATCAAAGTGTGATGCAGTCATCTGTTCAACTATATCTTTTCTTTACATCAGAAAGATCCAGGTCCAATATATATGTGTGTATATATATATATTTTTTTCTTTTTTTTTTTTTTGTGGTACGTGGGCCTCTCACTGTTGTGGCGTCTCCCATTGCGGAGCTCAGGTTCCAGACGCGCAGGCTCAGCGGCCATGGCTCACGGGCCCAGCCGCTCCGCGGCATGTGGGATCTTCCCAGAACTGTGCACGAACCCGTGTCCCCTGCATCGGCAGGCGGACTCTCAACCACTGCACCACCAGGGAAGCCCCAGGTCCAATATTTTCGTTCTCAATTTTTCAGAACGTAATGCAAAATATTTGCATTCCTTTATTCAATAACCAGTAGGGGCAATGTTTTATAGTAGAAAGACCTAAGAATTTAAAACCTGGTGGACTTGAGTTGGAATTTTAACTCTGCTCCCTTCAAGCCATGTGACATTGGGAAAGTCATTTATCTACTATGAGACTCAGATTCCACTTTGGCTAAAATGGAGGTTTTGATATTGCTTTGACTTAATGACTGTGAAAGCAGCAAGTACATGGAATATAAACAATAAATGTTTGCCTTATTTCATCTCAATAAGTGTTGAAGAGATATTTCCAGCCTTCATAAAATAAAATAAAATGGGAAATCACCTGAGTTTATAATGGGATAGATTTATACTCTATTCCTTCTTAAAGATCAGAAAGTTCTAGTCTTTTATTATTATTTTAAGTTCATTAGCATCACAAGTACTCTTTGTCGTCAAAAAAAAAATCTTCAAGGATTCTCCTAGGTAATTTCAATTTCCTTTTGGTAGTTGTTTTTCAAAGCTATAGTTATCACAGTTCTAGTGGGATAATTCATTATCTCATCATTGACTGGACATTTCATCAAACACATTTCACTGTTGAGACAACTTGTCAGTAATACTCAATTGTCCGTCTCATCAGCAATATAGTGTATAGTAACTAAATTTTTACATCTCATCCCTATTGCTCATGCATAATTCATATTTTATGACAAACATCAGCCACACATATATTGGGCTAATAAGCATGGAAAATAGAGTTTACACTCTCAGATGGCTTCTCTGACTATACAAACAATTGCATTATTTTTCTAAGTACAGGGCTAGCCAAAGGCGTAACTATGAAGCAGAAGCCCCACTTCCCTAACCTACCTCCCAAGGATCTTTCTAGCTACCCAAACTATCCAAATCATGTTCAATAAATTCCCTCTAAAGTACTAATGACTGTTTAAAACAACTGGGAATTCTATTCCGCTTTTAAGCTCTAGCTCAAGCAACTATCCTTCCACTGTACATTTTTTACTTCTCGATGGTAACACTTGAGCTGCTGATTAATGGATGGGCCTTCCCAATGTGTTGAGTTTCTTGAGGCAAAGTTAAATCCCTTTTATTAATTATAGTTTTCTCAGGGATTAGCACCATGCTTGGCACATAGATGTATTAAATATAATTGATAATTAAATTGAATTCCATTTAAATTAAATTGAAATGGATCAATTTTACATTCTGAAAGAGCATTTGCACTTTGAAAGAAACAAGTACACAATGCAAGCTTATACTCCACACATGCATATCTTGGACTTAGATGAAGGAGATATTTATAAACGAGGTGAAAAGTACAACTTTCCTGTCACTACTCAAATCACATCAAACTGTAAATGAACTGTTTCACCCACTCACCTATCTTTCCATTCTAATCTTTACAGCTAGCCTCCAGCCAAACTACTGCCTCTGCCTGATTACCTCTCCATGTCCTCTGCATCTGGCAAACTGCTTCTTATCATTTAAAATCCATATCAAAAGTCACCTCCTCCAAGATGCCCTCTCTGATTTCTTCAGACATTCACTACCTTCTCTGAGTTTCCACAGTGCTCTTTTTATACTACTAGCAATGGTACATAGCTACAAGTAACAAAGTATTGGGTTGGCCAAAAAGTTCCTTCATTCTTTAAGTAAAAATAAAAGACACATTTTTCATTTTCACCAAGAACTTTATTGAACAACGTATTCACCCTTTTGTTCCACTATCTTCTGCCATTTTCCAGGCAATTTCATAATTCCATCTTCCCAAAACGTTTTATCTTTTTGAGCAAAGAACTGTTCCAGGTCCCTTGTACAGTTTTCCAGGGAATGGAAATTTTTTTCCACCAAGAAAATTTTGTAGAGACCAAAATAAATGGAAATCTGAAGGTGCAATGTCTGGTGAATATGTTGGATGAATCAGAACTTCCTAGCCAAGCTGTAACAGTTTTTGCCTGGTCATCAAAGAAACGCGGCCTTGCGTTATCCTGATGGAAGATGATGAGTTTTCTATTGACTAATTCCAGATGTTTTTCCTCGAGTGCTGCTTTCAGTTGGTCTAACTGGGAGCTGTACTTGTTGGAATTAATCATTTGGTTTTCCGGAAGGAGCTCATAGTAGAGGACTCCCTTCCAATCCCACCATATACACAACATCACCTTCTTCAGATGAAGACCGGCCTTTGGTGTGGTAGCATCTTCCAGCGAGAAATCTCCAGCACAAAACTTCGCAAACCACTTTTGACACGTTTGATCAGTCACAGCACCTTCTCCATACACTGAACAAATCTTATTTTTTTTTTTGCATTTCAGTTGCATTTTTACCTTTCTTGAAATAATAAAGCATAATATGCTGAAAATGTTGCTTTTTTCTTCCATCTTCAATATTAAAATGGCTATACAAAAATTCACCAAGTTTGATAAGTTTTTTTTTTTTAATGCACACTGATATGACAGCTGTCACAATACAATCTAACAAAATTGTTTCGAATGAGGTTAAAGACAACTAAGTGCTACTAGAGCCATCTTACAGAAAAAAATGAACAACCATTTTGGCCCACCCAATACCTACTGTGGGTGGGCATTGTAATTAGACATCCTATAAAATTTACTTAATTTTATTCTTTTAACAACCATACAAAACAGACTTTCATTTCATTTTTGAAAAAAGTGGAGGCTCAAAGGAATTAAGTAACCTACCAAAGTTCACACAGGTAGTAATCTACAAAACAAGAGTTCAAACTAGACTGTGACTCCAAAGCACATATCTTCCCTGTATGGCATAGCTCCTGAATAAATAAATAAATGACTGACTAAATGTGACCTGACAAAAGATAGCATATTCTCATGAGCTCACAAGTGACTAAGATAAATAAATCGCAGATTTCACCTTCTTTTCACATTTACTATTTGATATACTGGAGTGCGTTAAGATGCCTATGTTAACACACCTGACGCTCGCTCGTGGCAAAGAACGCGCCACAATTTAAATGTAATCCTCTTGGAATCATGACAAAGACCACCTACTGCATCTGAGCATTTTAGAATACATTTTCCCAATTCAAAATCCCACTGTCAAGCCAGCTTCATTATATATTATTTCCATTTAAGCCCATACTGATCACATTTTCCTTGGTTATCAGCCCCAGTGATCCCAATAGGGACATATAACATGCATAAAGTATCTGCTGAGCCAGGTTAAATGAATGTCATTTAACAGACTAATATTATTAACATTATATGATGATTTGCAATTACCAGTCAAATAAGATCAGCTACCAGAAGACCAGGGAGGTCTTAGTAAGAGGTGAACCACAAAATCAGCACACTTCCTGCTCAATGGATGTATAACCTAAATGGGCAACTGCCAGCAAGGGAGGGATAGAAGGGCTCTCCAGGGAGAGGTGAGAAGGAGGAATCCACCAACTGTTCTAGTCCTTAATGAAAAAGGCTTATGTGAAAAACAAGCTCATCTGCACTCCCTCATCTATCCTCCCACACAATGAATTTACCCTCTCTGCAAGCACACTGGGTTAATACACTGACGTGGAGAGCCAGCTGTGGTTCAGGGTTCTAATGTAGATTCCAGTCCTGGGTCTGCCACTAACAATTTCTGTGACCTTGGTCTCTTTTTTTTCTCATAGAGCCCGTTTCCTTACCAATAACACTGAAAGATAACCCTAGTTCAGTCTAAGATCCTTCCAATTCTAACATGTAATACTTTACCACTGAATCCAGATACCAACTCATTTAAATTCAATTTTCCCCACTCTCTGTTTCTAAACTGACATCACCGTTGGCAACCTGCCCCAGCAGTGATCCTTCTTATACCAGCTAAAGCTGCTGGTATAAGAATGCATCAAAAACTAGGGAGCAGGGGTTTCCCTGGTGGCACAGTGGTTAAGAATCTGCCTGCCAGTGCAGGGGACACGGGTTCGAGCCCTGGCCCAGGAAGATCCCACATGCCGTGGAGTAACTAAGCCCGTACGCCACAACTACTGAGCCCGCATGCCACAACTACTGAAGCCCGCATGCCTAGAGCCTGTGCTCTCAACAACAGAAGCCACCACAGTGAGAAGCCAGCACACCGCAACGAAGAGCAGTCCCCACTCGCCGTAACCAGAAAAAGCCCGCGCACAGCAATGAAGACCCAATGCAGCCAAAAATAAAAATAAATAATAAAATAAATAAATTTATAAAAACAATAACAACAAAAAAAACTAGGGAGAAGAATTATTTTTACAATTTTCAATGTAAAATTCAATGTCTCCAGTGCTTCTCTTCACCTGTGGAGAAACAGGTCCCTTAACTGAAATTCATTTATATGATCTAACAGCTCTTCAGGATCTGGCCTTCCAATACCTCTCTAATTTCAATTCCTATTCTCCCTCACTGACCCCCTCTTCATTCATCCTCTACCTCCTGGCTGTTCCTCTATCACACTAGGCAGACTCCCACCTCAAAGGCTTTGTATTTTTTTCTTCTACCTGGAACACCCCTCTATCTCATAGCTGCCTGGTTTGCTCTCTCACTTTCTTCAGATCTTCATTAAAAACTCATTTTCTCAATAAGGCCTACCCTCACTACCATCCACTCAACATTTCATATCCCCCATCCCTACCTTATTCTCTCCCCTCAGCATTGATCACTATCTAATTAATTCATCATCTTGTTGATTGCCTATCTCCCCCAGTAGAATTTAAACCCATTAAGGGAAGAGGATTTGGGGCCTGTTTAGTTCCTTTCTGAATCCCCAGTGCCTAGAACACTGTCCAGGATATAGTAGGCACCCAATAAGTATTACATTTGTTGAATGGATGAATAAAATCCCTCTTCCCGTCACTCACTGTAATCCAGACACACTGATCTTCTCCTTCCTTATCATGAAATCCAAGTATACTCCTCCTCAGGACCTTTGTATTTGCACTTCCTTCTGCCTGGAAACTCCTTCCAAAGATTTCCACATGGCCTTCCTTATCTTTTTTTTTTTTTTTGCGGTACGCGGGCCTCTCACTGTTGTGGCCTCTCCCGTTTCGGAGCACAGGCTCCGGACGTGCAGGCTCAGCGGCCATGGCTCACGGGCCCAGCCGCTCCGCGGCATGTGGGATCTTCCCAGACCGGGGCACGAACCCATGTGCCCTGCATCGGCAGGCGGACTCTCAACCACTGCGCCACCAGGGAAGCCCCTTCCTTATCTTTATACTCAGATTTATATTCAAGTGTTATCTTGTCCAAAAGGCCTTCTCGGTTCAAACTATCTAAAATGGCAACATTATTCTTCATATATTTTTCTTACTCTTTTTTCCCTCATAACTGCAACAGTGGTAAAAGTGAGCCATTCAGATCTCCTTCAAGGGAAGTTTCCAGGGGAGCAAATTGACTGATACCTCCAGCTGTCTGTATCCATTCTGTGGTCTCTGAGGCCATGCATCCCCTGGGCTGCTCCCAGCCAATAACTGAGCACAGCATTACTAAAGGTTGATTCCTAAGGGGTTCAGAAGTCCTGTAATAGGCAACTTTAGTTCAGGGACTCACCATTGACCTTGCTGAAACTTTCTTAGAACTGCACTGTACTCTCTGATTCTTCCTCCCCAAAACTCCTACCTTCCCCCTTTCTTTTCACAGTTTTCAGACCTACATCATGCCCTGAAGTTTCTCCTGTTCATTCCTGTTCCCTCTCCTTTACTCTTCACAGGGATCTCCCCCCAAGAGTCTCTTACACCATTTAATCCTGTCTTAGAATGTATTTGCTTCTTGGAGTACCTGAACTAACAATAAAACTAATAAAAAATTGTTTATTTTTAATTGTCCACCTCCCTCACCTCATGAAAGTAGACTTAGTCTATTTTATTTACTGTTATATCTAGAGCATATAAAGTGATGCTTGCAAAGCATCATTAAAAAATATCTTTTGGGGGCTTCCCTGGTGGCGCAGTGCTTGAGAGTCCGCCTGCCGATGCAGGGGACACAGGTTCATGCCCCGGTCCTGGAGGATCCCACATGCTGCGGAGCAGCTGGGCCCGTGAGCCATGGCCACTGAGCCTGCGCGTCCGGAGCCTGTGCTCCGCAACGGGACAGGCCACAACAGTGAGAGGCCCGCGTACCGCAAAAAAAAAAAAAAAAAAAAAAATCTTTTAATGAGAAATATTACCGTTTTCTGTTAATTTAATTCATTCATGAAAGAAAATATTGAGTGTCTACTTTCTTTTAGGTACTCTGCTAAGTACTCAGTAAATCAAGGATCTAGTAGAAAACATAAACATCTAAACAAGTAATTTAAATAAACTATGTGAAGGCTTTATTAAAAGTATTCACAATGTATGGAGCACAAATAACTTTGCATAAACATGTAAAAATTTAAATCATATACATATTTATGATAAAGTACTATGAATATCCCATGAATTATACAAGGAGTAATTCAACTTCAATAACCAAGGTCCCTTGTCTTTGCTCTCAAGACCTCTTTAGAAGCAAATGTTCCTTATGAAGATTTTCTTCAGGTGTACAAAGTAAAGTGAAGGCCATTCCTTACTGTATAGCAGTACACTGCTCAATATTACACTGATAAACTAGGTAAAAGTGAAACTGAATGTTTTTTTGAAAGGCAAAAACAATGTGTGAATCAGCGATATTATTAAAACTTTTCTAGCTCAAGTCTGTAAAAACAGTCCACCTCAAATTCTATCTACTCTATGAACACTGTTATGATTCCCTCAAAACTAGGCCAGTCCCTTGTTGTTGTTGTTTTTTGTTTTTGTTTGTTTGTTTTTTACCAAGGATCAAACCCATGCCCCCTGCAGTGGAAGTACAGAGTCTTAACCACTGGAATGCCACAGAAGTCCCAGTCCCTTGTTTTATATGCTGTCAAAGCACCCTGTACTTTTCCTTCTTAGAATTTACCAAAAGTGTAATGCATTAGTCATTTGTGAATAGTCTCATTAGTAGATAATAAGTTCCAAGAGAGAACCACATCTATTATATTGACTACTGTATCTCCATCATCTGATCTGAGTATGGTCTCAATTAGTATTTCTCGAATGGCTTATATGGAAGAATGGATGAATAAATTAAAAATGAATGAATGAATGATATAAAAAATTTTCCCTCATATGATCAACTGTAAAATTATCTCCCGTATCTAAATTCCCATTGCATTTTAAATATACTTATCACACTCCTTCTATCCATCTATCCATTCATGATGTAGGTAAAAGCTTTTCAAAATAGTGAAGAGTGGTATATTTTCACCACTCTTGTCACAGGCATGAAAACCTTCAGATTCAGTTGCTCCTGAGATCAATGACTCAGCATTCCCAGGTGTTAACTATCTGAGTTAGGATTTGGATGTGACAAAGAATGATCCTCTTATTTCCATCCTAGAAGAATGGTCACCTCTCCAGCTTCTAATCACTTTGTCTGGGCTTCTTTACTTTCTAGCCCTGGGTAAAGCCCAGACTGTAGTACTCATTGCTTGAGCAGCCTGCCTTCTGTTCAAGGGACAGATGAATTAAACCTCTTTTGCTGAAAGATGTCTTATATCTCTTCTTCCCTTTTTTTTTTTCTTAACTCTGTCCTACCAGTCACTTCTGTCTCCAGAGAGTCCTTTAAAATCCCTTCTATCCATTCAGTCATCCAACTTCTATCCCCTTTATGCTACATTCTTCTATATTATAACGTGAAACACAAATTCTATCTTGAATTGCAGTTATTAATAACCATATTTAGCTCTCTTGCTGAATTCTAAGTGTCCCAAAAGGTATAATTGTTGTCTGTATCTCCCATAAGACCTAAAAGAGTGCCTTACACAAAGTAGGGAATCAGGTATTTTTATTTATAGTGGATATATCTTGTTCAAGTTACAGATAATCCCCACTTATTTCAGTATAACCAAATCCATTAAAAAGAGATGAAGTTGGCCTGATTCTGTCTGCTTCCCAAGCTTCTCCTCTAACTTTGAGCTGTCCTCTACCACTGCAGCAGTGGTGCTCATTGCCAGCTGATGCCATCATCTGACTCAGAAGAGAAACAGTAGTATCTGGAGAAGTGGCTGCATAATGGACTAAAGAGGCACAACTTCAAGCAGTTGAAAGGAGAGAGATAAGCCTCTGAGTAACCCAAAATACAGCTTCCAAAAGTGACACTGGTTGCTTGGGAAAGGGTCCCGGCAGACAGGTTAACTGGGCTTGAGACAGTAGGAGGGTGGCTTTGAAGCACAGGTGGAGAGCATGTTTTTAAGCAGAGGATTAAAAATTCTTCAAATAATAAGCTTCTCTTAAACAAGGAGAAAAAGAAAACAGAAGAGAATCCTAATAAATTTCTACCATATCAACCCCTGTAAGTTAGCAATCACCATCCATGCTACCACCAACTTATATAAGGCAGAAAAATGAACGGAAAGAGGATGGGCAAGAGTAATGTGCAAAAGGGATGAAGAAGAGAGTGAAGAAATGTTAGGAAAAGGGAAGGATAGTTGATTTTAGTTTATAAAGTTCTGAGTTTGCATTTACATTTTTCTAAACACACATTCATTCTCTTTGTCTCTCTGCCTGTCTGTCTGTCTCTCTGTCTGTCTGTCTGTCTCTCTCTCTCTCTCTCTCACACACACACACACACACACACACACACACTTTACAAAAAGTCATGAAGGCAAAAGCACGGTAAAAGCAGAATGGATTTTGAGTCAGAAGTCCTTGCCCGGGTCTGAGTCTCATTTCTGTCTCTCATCACAACTGATGTGCTGATCACTGAGGACAGACTGTACTGACTTCAGGAAAATAACCACTAATGCCAGGAAAAGTGTAGAGGACAAACAAGTCTGTGGTTGAGTAAATCAATCTAACCTGAAAATTTGCAGCAATCAGCCTTTAGGAGTTACAAAAGACAATGCTCTGTATTTCTGCATCAGCTCTCAAAAATTTCAAAGCACTATCACATCTATTATCTTCTTATCTTCCTGCACCACAACATTCTTGGACTAGGTATCTAAGGCATTGAGAAGTTAAATGCCTATTAGGTCATACAACTAACTGATGACTGCTATTTCTATTAAATAGCAGGGAGGAAAAAAAAAAATAGCAGGGAGGAAAGCTGAACACTGGATCAAACAAAAGACTTTCTCACCAGACTACCTCAATTGTCCCTCTGTGTTTTCAAGGCCTGAAATTAGCAAGTAACCTGCCAAAATAAGGTGAAAATTGCTTACTGCCCTCTTACAAAAGGTGAGTAGGTAAGCTTGGCTATAATTATGCAGAGTAGATATCTGATATAACTTCCTTCTTTATTTCTTTGTTGTCTGGATATTTACTAATGTTTTATGTGACCTCATAAGCAAGGAGTAAAGAAAAGGGGAAAGAAAAAAAAATGTAGATAAATTTAGAAATATTAGGACTTGGCACAATAATTCCAAAAGGTCTCTCAGCGTAAACTACATATCTTCAGATGCCCTAAGAGGAGTTTAGCTTCCTGCCCAGGAAACGATCCTCAGAACAGAAGGTGATGTGTGAGGAAGAGTCAGGAGAAAGGTGTGGGGGGGCAGGCGGGACAATTCACATAAACTAAGCCCTCAGTTCACATTTCCTCTTAAATGCCCAAGTCTAGCCAAACCCCACCCTCACACACACACAAAAAAAAACAAGAGGATATGAGCTCTGCATCCCATTGGCTCCTTCTGGAAATCCATCTTCTAATCAGAGCTTCGTTCCAGGACTCTGCTCAATTCTATGGCAGAACAAGAAAAGTACAATTTGCCCTAGGGTTCTGTCTCTCTGGGGTATTTTTTGTTTGTTTGTTTTTACTATACCTTTTGGCTCATGTTATCATTGGTGGATTTGTTTCTTGGTTTGGTTGTTCTCTTCTTTCTCTCTTTTCTAATTACTTCTTCATTTTTTTTTATTTTTAATAATTATTTTTTAATTTAATAACATTCTTTCTTTCTTTCTTTTTTTTCTCACTTTTCTTCTGAGCCATGTGGCTGACAGGATGTTGGTGCTCCAGCCAGGGGTCAGGCCGGAGCCTCTGAGGTGAGAGAGCTGAGTTCAACACATTGGTCCACCAGAGACCTCCCAGCCCCACATAAAATCAAAGGGTGAAAGCTCTCTCAGAGATCTCCACCACAATGCTAAGACCCAGCTCCACTCAACGACCAGCACACTACAGTGCTGGACACCCTATGACAAACAACTAGCAAGACAGGAACACAACCCCACTCATTAGCAGAGAGGCTGCCTAAAATCATAATAAGTTCACAGACACCCCCAAACATACCAACAGACACGGTCCTGCCCACAAGAAAGACAAGATCCAGTCTCATCCACCAGAACACCAGGCACAGGCACCAGTCCCCTCCACCAGGAAGCCTGCACAACCTACTGAACCAACCTTACCCACTGGGGGCAGACACCAGAAACAACAGGAACTGCGAACTTGCAGCCTGTGCAAAGGAGACCCCAAACACAGTAAGTTAAGCAAAATGAGAAGACAGAAAAACACACAGCAGATGAAGGAGCAAGGCAAAAACTCACCAGACCAAACAAATGAAGAGGAAGTAGGCAGTCTACCTGAAAAAGAATTCGGAGTAATGATAGTAAAGATGATCTAAAATTGTGGAAATAGAATGGAGAAAATACAAGAAACATTTCAAAAGGACCTAGAAGAAATAAAGAGAAAACAAACAATGATGAACAATACAACAAATGAAATTTAAAATTCTCTAGAAGGAATCAATAGCAGAATAACTGAGGCAGAAGAATGGATAAGTGACCTGGAAGATAAAATAGTGGAAATAACTACCATGGAGCAGAAAAAAGAAAAAAAGAACGAAAAGAATTGAGGACAGTCTCAGAGACTGTCCTCAGGGACAACATTAAATGCACTAACATTCAAATTATAGGGGTGCCCAGAAGAAGAATAGAAAATAAAGGGACTGAAAATATATTTGAAGAGATTATAGTTGAAAACTTCCCTAATATGGGAAAGGAAATAGTCAATCAAGTCCAGGAAGCACAGAGAGTCCCATACAGGATAAATCTAAGGAGAAACACGCCAAGACACATATTAATCAAACTATCAAAAATTAAAAACAAAGAAAAAATATTAAAAGCAGCACAGGAATAGCAACAAATAACATACAAGGGAATCCCCATAAGGTTAACAGCTGATCTTTCAGCAGAAACTCTGCAAGCCAGAAGGGAGTGGAAGGACATATTTAAAGTGATGAAAGAGAAAAACCTACAACCAAGATTAGCTCTACCCAGCAAAGATCTCATTCAGATTCGACGGAGATATTAAAACCTTTACAGACAAGCAAAAGCTAAGAGAATTCAGCACCAAAAAACCAGCTTTACAACAAATGCTAAAGGAACTCCTTGAGGCAAGAAACAAAAGAGAAGGAAAAGACCTACAATAACAAACCCCCCAAAATTAAGAAAATGGTAATAGGAACATACATATTGATAACTACCTAAAAAGTAAATGGTTTAAATATTCCAACCAAAAGACATAAACTGGCTAAGTGGATACAGAAACAACACCTGTATATTTGTTGTCTATAAGAGACTCACTTTAGACCTAGGGACACATACAGACTGAAAGTAAGGGGATGGAAGAAGATATTCCATGCAAATGGAAATCAAAAGAAAGCTGAAGTAGCAATTCTCATATCAAACAAAAAAGACTTTAAAATAAAGACTATTATAAGAGACAAAGAAGGACACTACATAATGATCAAGGGATCAATGCAAGAAGAAGATATAACAATTCTAAATATTTATGCACCCAACATAGGAGCACCTCAATACATAAGGAAAATGCTAACAGCCATAAAAGGGGAAATCAACAGTAACACAATTATATTAGGGGACTTTAACACCCCACTTTCACCACTGGACAGATCATCCAAAATGAAAATAAATAAGGAAACACAAGCTTTAAATGATACTATAAACAAGATGGACTTAAGTGATATTTTTATGACATTCCATCCCAAAACAACAGGATACATTTTCTTACAAAATGCTCATGGAACATTCTCCAGTATAGATCATATCCTGGGTCACAAATCAAACCTTGGTAAATTTAAGAAAATTGAAATTGTATCAAGTACCTTTTCTGACCACAATGCTATGAGACCAGATATGAATTACAGGAAAAAACCTGTAAAGAATACAAACACATTGAGGCTAAACAAACACTACTAAATAACCAAGAGATCACTGAAGATATGAAAGGGGATATCAAAAATATCAAGAAACAAAGGACAACGAAAACACGAGGACTCAAAACCTATGCGGCACAGCAAAAGTTCTAAGAGGGAAGTCTATAGCAAAACAATCCTACCTCAACAAACAAGAAGCATCTCATATAAACAACCTAACCTTACACCTACAGCAATTAGAGAAAGAAGAACAAAAAAACCCCCAAAGTTAGCTGAATGAACGAAATCATAAAGATCAAATCAGAAATAAATGACAAAGAAATGAAGGAAACAATAGCAAAGATTAATAAAACTAAAAGCTGGTTGTTGAGAAGATAAACAAAATGGATTAACTATTAGCTAGACTCATCAAGAAAAAAAGGGAGATGACTAAAATCAACAGAATTAGAAATGAAAAGGAAGTAGCAACAGATGCTGCAGAAATAAAAAGGATCATGAGAGATTACTACAAGCAACTATATGCTAATAAAATTGACAACCTGGAGAAATGGGCAAATTCTTACAAAAGCACAACCTTCCGAGACTGAACAAGGAAGAAACAGAAAATATAAACAGACCAATCACAAGCACTGAACTTGAAACTGTGATTAAAAATCTTCCAACAAACAAAAGCCCAAGACCACATGGCTTCACAGGCGAATTCTAACAAACATTTAGAGAAGAGCTAACACCTATCCTCCTCAAACTCTTGCAAAATAAAGCAGAGGGAGGAACACTCCCAAACTCATTCTACAAGGTCACCATCACCCTGATACCAAAACCAGACAAAGATGCCACAACAAAAGAAAACTACCAGCCAATATCACTGATGAACACAGATGCAAATATCCTCAACAAAATACTCGCAAACAGAATCCAATAGCACAATGAAAGGATCATACACCATGATCAAGTGCGGTTTATTCTAGGAATGCAAGGATATTCCAGTATGCCTAAATCAATCAATGTGATACAACATATTAGCAAATTGAAGGAGAAAAACCATATGATCATCTCAATAGATGCAGAAAAAGCCTTTGACAAAATTCAACACCCATTTATGATAAAAACTCCAGAAAGCAGGCATAGAGGGAACTTTCCTCAACAAATAAAGGCCATATATGTCAAATCCACAGCCAACATCATTCTCAATGGTGAAAAACTGAAACCATTTCCACTAAGAACAGGAACAAGACAAGGATGCCCACTCTCACCACTGTTATTCAACATAGCTTAGGAAGTTTTAGCCACAGCAATCAGAGAAGAAAAATTAATAAAAGAAATCCAAATTGGAAAACAAGAATTAAAATGGTCACTGTTTGCAGATGACATGATACTATCCATAGAGAATCCCAAAGATGCTACCAGAAAACTACTAGACTTAAACAATGAATTTGGTAAAGTAGCAGGTTATAAAATTAATGCACAGAAATCTCTTGCATTCCTATACCCTAACGATGAAAACTCAGAAAGAGAAATTAAGGAAACGCTCCTATTTACCAGTGCAACAAAAAGAATAAAATACCTAGGAATAAACCTACCTAAGGAGACAAAAGAACTGTATGCAGAAAACTATAAGACATTGATGAAAGAAATTAAAGATGATACAAACAGATGGAGAGATATACCATGTTCTTGGATTGCAAGAATCAACATTGGGAAAATGACTATACTACCCAAAGTAATCTACAGAGTCAATGCAATCCCTATCAAACTACCACTGGCGTTTTTCACAGAACTAGAACAAAAAATTTCACAGTTTGTATGGAAACATAAAAGACCCCAAATAGCCAAAGCAATCTTGAGAAAGAAAAATGGAGCTGGAGGAATCAGGCTCCCTGATTTCAGACTCTACTACATAGCTACAGTAATCAAGACAGTATGGTACTGGCACAAAAACAGAAATATAGATCAATGGAACAAGACAGAAAGCCCACAGATAAACCCACACACATATGGTAACCTTACCTTTGATAAAGGAGGCAAAATGTACAAAGGAGAAAAGACAGCCTCTTCAATAAGTGGTGCTGGGAAAACTGGACAGCTACATGTAAAAGAATGAAATTAGAACACTCCCTAACACAATACACAAAAATAAACTCAAAATGGATTAAAGACCTAAATGTAAGGCCAGACACTATAAAACTCTTAGAGGAAAACACAGGCGGAACACTTTATGATATAAATCTCAGCAAGATCCTTTTTGACCACCTACTAGAGAAATGGAAATAAAAACAAAAATAAACAAATGGCAGCTAATGAAACTTAAAAGCTTTTGCACAGCAAAAGACACCATAAACAAGACGAAAAGACAACCCTCAGAATGGGAGAAAATATTTGTAAACAAAGCAACTGACAAAGGATTAATCTCCAAAATATACAGGCAACTCATGCAGGTCAATATCATGAAAACAAAACCCAATCCAAAAATGGGCAGAAGTCCTAAATAGACATTTCTCCAAAGAAGATATACAGATTGCCAACAAACACGTGAAAGGATGCTCAACATCACTAATCATTAGAGAAATGCAAATCAAAACTAAAATGAGGTATCACCTCACACTGGTAAGAATGGCCATCATCAAAAAATTTACAAACAATTAATGCTGGAGAGGGTGTGGAGAAAAGGGAACCCTCTTGCACTGTTGGTGGGAATGTAACTTGATACAGCCACTATGGAGAACAGTATGGAGGTTCCTTGGAAACTAAAAACAGAACTACCATATGATCCAGCAATCCCACTACTGGGCATATTCCCTGCAAAAACCATAATTCAAAAAGAGTCATGTACCACAATGTTCCTTGCAGCTCTATTTACAATAGCCAGGACATCAAAGCAACCTAAGTGTCCATTGACAGATGAATGGATAAAGAAGATGTGGCACATATGTACAATGGAATATTACTCAGCCATAAAAAGAAATGAAATTGAGTTATTTGTAGTGAGGTGGATGGACCTAAAGACTGTCATACAGAGTGAAGTAAGTCAGAAAGAGAAAAACAAATACCGTATGCTAACACATATATATGGAATCTAAGAAAAAAAAAAAAGGTCATGAAGAACCTAGGGGTGAGACAGGAATAAAGACACAGACCTACTAGAGAATGGACTTGAGGATATGGGGAGAGGGAAGGGTAAGCTGTGACAACGTAAGAGAGTGGCATGTACATATATACAGTACCAAACGTAAAATAGATAGCTAGTGGGAAGCAGCTGCATAGCACAGGGAGATCAGCTCAGTGCTTTGTGACCACCTCGAGGGGTGGGATAGGGAGGGTGGGAAGGAGGGAGACGCAAGAGGGAAGAGATATGGGAACATATGTATATGTATAACTGATTCACTTTGTTATAAAGCAGAAACTAACACACCATTGTAAAGCAATTATACTCCAATAAAGATGTTAAAAGAAAAAAGAAGAAGATGTGGCACATGTATACAATTCAATATTACTCAGCCATAAAAAGAAATGAAATTGAGTTATTTGTATTGAGGTGGACGGACCTAGAGTCTGTCATACAGAGTGAGGTAAGTCAGAGGGAGAAAAACAAATACTGTATGCTAACACATATATATGGAATCTTAAAAAAAATGGTAATGAAGAACCTAGAGGCAGGACAGAAATAAAGACTCAGAACTACTAGAGAATAGACTTGAGGACACAGGGAGGGGGAAGGGTAAGCTGGGACAAAGTGAGAGAGTTGCATGGACATATATACACTACCAAATGTAAAATAGATAGCTAGTGGGAAGCAGCTGCATAACACAGGGAGATCAGCTCGGTGCTTTGTGACCACCTAGAGGGGTGGGATAGGGAGGGTGGGATGGAGGAAGATGCAAGAGGGAGAGATATGTGGATATATGTTTATGTACAGCTGATTCATTTTGTTATACAGCAGAAACTAAGACACCATTGTAAAGCAATTATACTCCAATAAAGATGTGAGAAAAAAAGAAAAACAAATACTCTATTATAAATATTCAGTTACTAAGAGACCTGTGGCTAAGGTTTTTCAATTCCCCTTGGCTGGCTGTTCTGAATGGTAAATCTCTTATTAAAAATAGAGAGATTTATGGGTAACACAAATTGTCCTGTAATATTTTTACAATTAGAACTTATCCAAGTCAGATCTTGCCCCAAATACCAATTCTGTGTGTATTTGTATTCTGAAAGACCTATCATGGTAACCTATTTTAATACTAGAGACTGAGTTAAGAATGTGATTGCTTTCCAAGGAACTAAAATAAAAATTCCAAGAATGGTATTAGAAGCAATGAACAAATCAAACACAATTTTTTGTAAACACAGATTTATAATTATAATACAAGCCTGCTGAAACATTTGTGTATTTTTATACTCTTTTGGGGGGGCCATGTTTGATATTATGTATCTATTGAGTACATATAAAATTCATGAACCAATTCAGTCTTTATAATGGTACTATGGGTGCTTAAGTATTATTTACTGATGAAACTAAATTTAACATATAAATGTTTGTTGAATCCTGTGGAAATCTTTTTCTCAAATACTTTCATTTAATTCACTCAACAACTATATATGAAGAATACATTCTGTAAGCCAAAGATTTAAGATATAAAGGGAAACAAAACACAGTGCCTGTGATATTGGATAGAGGATGTTCTTCCTCTCTCCAATATCAACTAAGTGATTACTGAAAAACACATTCCTGGTTTCTACAGAAGGAATATTTTGAGTTCTTAAGAAAATCAATTTCTCCAAAACAGAAAATAATATGCTCATTAAATATAAAAATTCAAACCTTTCTTAGTGTCCTTCAACTCTGTGCCTTATTATTAGGAAAGCAGAAACAATGTATATATCTGGACTATTATAAATAAATCTTTATTTTTGTGCAAATCACACTTCTATCCGTTAAAAAAATTACTTTCTAGGACACCATATCAGTCTAGCTATGAGACTTGAATTATCGCAACTTGTCAAAATTACCATCAGGTTCTTTAAACAAAAATTTTATTTCTTGATTTCCTTCAGTCTTGCCTAAATTTTGAGGATACAGTTAGACCCTTATTTGGTGCCACTGTACAGCAGAATTTAATGGAAAATTGTCTATTTAATAAAAAGTCAAAATCTGTTTTTATGTTGCTCTCATGCTTACAAAGTCCTTTCCCTTAGTAACAAGCTATTTTAAGAAAACAATGTTGTAAGTATATACATGTCTCATTTCATCCTTATATCAACTCTCTGAGATAAAAATTATGATCTCCATTTTGCAGACGAAAAAACTGAATCTTAAAGAGTAGTGGTTTATTCAAGATCATATCTTCTTGCAGAATAAGAGTCAAAACTATTTGTGCCTGACTTCAAAGCCTTTGCTCTGAAACTGTGGGCTCTTGTGCCTCCTTCATATTCTCATCCCACGAAATTCTTTAACAGCCCTGTGAGTTACACATTATATCCCAAACACCCAGCACACATTTTCAAAGAGGTTAAATAATGTGCCCTAAGTCACATATCTATTTAGCGGTAGATTCAACCACTCATTCATTTATTTGTTCAACCAATATTTATGAAGAACCTACTCTGCTCAGCACTGGACATACATAGTGAAGAAAATACCCACTCTTCTGGAACTTACAATCTAAAGAGAGATATTTTCACAATGATAAGATAACTAATATTTATTAAGTGCTTAATGAGCAAATTACTATTCTAATCATTTTACTGGTATTATCTCATCTAATATTCATACTAGCCTCATGAGATGGTTTTTTGCATAAGCAAAATGAGCCCCAAAGAAGTTAATCAGATCAATGTACAGATTGTAAAGGGGTGAAACCGGGCTTTGAACCCAGGCTATCTAACTTCAGAACCTGTGCTCTTTCTGCTATGCTATATTTCTCATAGGAATGGGGAAGAAAGAAAAAATGAAAGGAAGGAAGAGAAAGAAAGGGAGAGAGAAAGAAGAAGGAGGAGGAGGAGAAAAGGAAGGGATGGAGGGAAGGAAAGAAGGAAGGAAGGAAGGAGGGAAGGAAGGAAGAAAGGAAAGGAGAAAGGGAGGAAGGGAGGAAGGCAATGAAGAAGGAAGAGTAGGAGGAGGGAGGGAGGGAAGGAGAGAGGGAGATGTTATATAATTAAAGTTGTGATATGGATTCAATGATGAATTTATTGCTGTTTTCCGTGCAACATCCTGCCTTCTAACATTTGTTCCAGCTGGTCCTATGCGCAACACTCCTGGAGACACAATGGTCAACTCTAACTGAAGAGCCAAGCTAGCTTGCCAGGGACATAAGCACCAACAGACTACCTTTACCATTCTCTTTCGTCCATCCAGCAGCTTGTGAGAACACTGAACACAGCACCAGTGTGCATTCCAGATTTCTCAATGCTAGGACAGAAGAGCAACCATTCTAAGCCTGGAAACTAAACAAGAAGCAGTCAAGGAAGTCAAGAAGGCAAGGAAGTCAGGATTGAGTGTGTCAAGCAAAGCTGACGCCAAGAAAGGAGCTTTGTTGGTAATTTAAAGAATAAGTATTTAATTTTTATAAACTATTAGAAGCAGCTAAAGAACCATTTATAATTTTTAAGGACACAGGACTAAACAGCAATGCCATAGGAATTTTCAAGCTTGGAGAAAGCAAGAAGCACCTAAATCAAGCCGGTCCTTTTCTGGAAGATGAGAAGACAAGAGAATGGCAGTTAAAACCATGATAAGACTCTAGAATACAGAGAAGCTTACACTACTAGCCTTTACTAAAACATCTGGATCACCTCATGGCGACCATCAAGAAAATTTAGAAAGCGGTCATAATACCAAGGTTCGATGTTGGAAGTAGAATAAGGGTGGGAGTTGGGAGAATTTTAATCAACCCTCAAGCCGCACCAAATACATATTCTAAATAAAATGTGTTCTTACAATATGAACTCAAAGCAAACCACTCAGCTACCTTTCCAGCTGGATATTGTTCATGGGTTATGAAAAGGATCCTGAGACAGACATCTTAACTTTGAAACTCAGTTACCCCACTTAAAGAATGTGTTCTTGGCAAATTACTAAATCTCTTCATGCCTTAGTTTCATTATTTTCAAAGTGGGGATAATAGCACTACCTAACACTCAGTTTTGTTGTGAGGATTAAATAAAATTAATCTATGTAAAATACTTAGAATACTGCTTGACACATAGACAGTGCTGTATCAGTGTTTGAGATTATTACACTCCTTAAAGTCCCTCCCATACAAATTTCTAGAGCCACCACTGCTTGAGGGCATAATTGACAGAAGTCAGCTTTGGGGTAGGAGGCAATAGGGGAGGGGAAGGAAAATAGCTCTTACATTCACGAGAAGAGCAGGTTTCGTGTTGCTTGTTAACTGTACTTTATAATTGTTCAAAGACATAGGAACATGTTTGGTAAATAGGAGCTTACGATGCTTCCTCCTCTTCACATTCTGCTCTTGAGTCCTTACCTCTGCCAGTAGGGTGTGGGGGAAATTCGGTACAGCTGACTGGGCTGTTTGTAGTAGCTGCACTGATTGGATTTTCTCCAGGTAAAATTCTGTTATGGTCCATACTGTTTAAAGTTAATGAAGAAGAAAACCTGGCATCAAATACTAGCAGGAAATGTTGCTAGAAAATGTTTTCTGAAGTGTGACATAAAAGCTTTCATCAAAACCCTTAGCAACTGAGTAATCATATGGCAGTGATGGAATTATGAGTGATTTATATTTTCATCAGTGTACTCTTCTGTATTTTCAAAAATTGACAATAAATATAAATTGCTTTTATGATCAGGAAAAAAATTACAAATCTTAAGAAGGTGAAAAGAGAAAGGTACAAGAGAGTTTAATCTATGATTAACCACAATCATGTACCAAAAGCAAGCAGACAAAACTGTGTTTAGAGAAAGTACTTGAAAGAAAAAAGTATCAACAGTCATTTTCTCAGTGGATGATATTATCCGATTTATTTTTCTTTATTTTCCAAGTTTTCAATAATGGACATGTGGTACTTTCATTAGGGAAGAGTGCCAATTATTTTTAACTAAAACATAAAATCTCAAGTAGATTTATCTTAGGTGTTTGAAATACAAGCCTTTGTTTTTCTGCTGCCTGAATTAGGCTTTAAATTTACTGGAAAATTATTTCCTGCTCAAACTATAAAAGAAAAGAAAGCAGGCAGGAGGGGAAAGAGGGACTGTCATAGAATGATGGAGTGAGAAAAGAACAAGTTATTTACCGTTTCCAACCCCTTCTAGGCTTTCAGCACTGCCCAGCAATCCTTTTAGTTGTCTCTAGTCAGCTACTTCTCCCACACCCTAAAGTGGCTACTATAAACCTTCATCACTCTCATCAAGATCCTGTCCCAGCCCACTCTCTCTCTGCAGATGACCTTGCTTCCTACTTCATCGAGAAAATAGCAGTCATAAAGCACAAAGTTCCTTCTCTTCCATCTTCTAGCTTCCATCCCAAGCTCCGTCATATCTTAAAAACTCAACCGTTCAGGAAAGGAGAGATAGATGTTCCTATTTCTTTCCAAATTCAACTCTCTTTCTACGCCCCTGGTCCCATTTTTTGTAACTCCCCTGAGTTGTTACTTTAGTCTCTTCTCCACTGATTCCTTCTCTCCATACTATCTCTGAGTTCTATCTCTTCCTCATGCTACTGCCTTCTCTTTCTTTTTCTTCTCTCTGTTTATTTACAACCCAAAGCAGTCTGACATTGATTTGGGGCAGATATTATTATGCTGCTACCCCAGAGGTGGTCTCAAACATCCCTATAGCTTCTTAGCTTCCATCTTTCAATTTCTCTGTGTCATCTCTGATTCATTCCTCATCTCCTTCATTTAGTCAAGCATGAATTTCCATCATTTCAATTTCCAAAATATTTATTGAATGCAGCCCCTGCTCTGAATATTCACTGTTAGTTTAGGTCCTCTCATCTGAAATAACTTCTTGAGTAGTCAGCAGACATTTCCTTAACTCATTTCTAATCCATTCTTCACATGTCTTCATTGTCTTTCTCAAGCATCATGTCATTTATCTGCTTAAAATCTTCCAATTGTAGCCTATGGCTCAGAAAAAGTTAAAATTCTTTACATAGAGTATAAGTCCTTCACAGCCTGGTACTCATGTGTTTTACCAAATTCCTCTCCCTTGCCTTCTGTGATGCACCTTAAGATTTAACACAACAAATGTGCCATGTGCCTCCATGTCCTGTGCCTTTGCATGTGGGCCTTCCTCTGTTTAAACTCTCTTATCTACCTTCTTTACCTGCCAAAGTATTCTTTTTGTTTGTTTGTTTATTTATTTTTACCACTTCCTTCCTTATTTATTAATTATTTTTGTTACAAGTGTACCTAAACCCAATCCCTGAAGTAGTGAAGAAACATGCAAGGTCAAATGCATGTCCTAAACCTGTGGAGTTAATCATGCCTATTTTTTTTTTAAAGTATCAAAGTTGAGGAAGATGCAGCAAGGGCCACTGTGAAGAATACAGAAAGTGGAAGTTAACCCTCAAATCACATTTACCAATGACTGCCAAAGTATTCTTACTTTAAATCAGTGCTTCTCGAATTTTAATGTGCTTACAATTGACCTGAGGATCTTGTTAAAATTAAATTCAGACTCCATCAGTCTGGCCTGGGGCCTGAGAACTGAATTTCTAAGAAACTCCCAGGTAATACCTGGGAACAGGTGATACTGCTGCTAGTCTATTGACAACATTTTGAATAGGAAGAACTGGGCCCAACTTAAACATGACCTCCTCTGAAAGCTTTCTGTCTCCCCCAGAGTTAGTCACTCCTGTCTGTCCCTCTGCTGCTATCAGAACACTACATTGACCTTTCTTACAGTTATTTCATTTTGTGACATAATCATTTGTTATGTTTCTTTCTCTCCCACTAAACTGCAACTCTTTGAAGGACAGAGA
Organism: Pseudorca crassidens; assembly: GCF_039906515.1. NCBI lineage: Eukaryota > Metazoa > Chordata > Mammalia > Artiodactyla > Delphinidae > Pseudorca > Pseudorca crassidens. The sequence goes on from NC_090304.1 coordinate 63,124,014, forward strand.
CCATCCCTTGTTCATTCTCACATACTAGCCTCTAACAGTGTCTGGCATATAGTAGACACTGAGGGCTTCCTTGGTGGCGCAGTGGTTGAGAGTACACCTGCTGATGCAGGGGACACGGGTTCGTGCCCCGGTCTGGGAAGATCCCACATGCCGCGGAGCGGCTGGGCCCGTGAGCCATGGCCACTGAGCCTGCGCATCTGGAGCCTGTGCTCTGCAATGGGAGAGGCCACAACAGTGAGAGGCCCGCGTACCGCAAAAAAAAAAAAAAAAATATATATATACATAGTAGACACTGATTAAACATTTGTTAAATGAATTCATAAGTGAATAAGTAAACATAGAAATATTCTTGAAGCTAAATTCCAATGGATTCAAAAAATCTTCGTTTTAACTGTAATCAAACTGCATTTATGAAACACCTATAATTCTTATTCATTTTGTATCAAATTTTATAGCTCAGTGCCTGAAATTTAGTAAAACTACATAGCACATTTGCTAGACAGGTGGCTTGCTAGACGGATGGCTGGATGGATGGTTGGATGGCTGGATGGCTGAACGGATGGATAAATGCCCAAATAAAGGGAAGGCTGTAAGAAAAACCAGTATGTTGGGTATAGTCATTCACAAAAAATAAATCAAAAAGAAGAAGACTAAAAATGTACTTATGAAAAATTCAGTAATTCACTTGTTTCTCTATTTGAATATTTCAGGACAAAACACTGAGACACAATAACACAAACTGAATAAATATGCCATGAATTCATAAATGTGGAAAGGGGTGAACACACTGTAGGAACTGGTAAAATAACAAACTCAAGAGAATGATGTGTTGGAAACAGTGATTACTCTAAAGAGAATTCAAGTTTAACACAATGGAAAGAGAATACTGTTGTTTCTGAGTTCTGAAAATCCTTATCTCATGACCTGAAACTCTGAAAACTTCTTAGGTTGAACCCTATCCCTGCTCTCCTAGTAAGAAAAACTTATACAAAAGACTCTTCAGAGCCAAAACTGAGTTATCAACCAAGGATATTGCCTGTGGTAGTTAAAAGACAGGGAGCTTGTACATCAAAGTTAAAAGTCTTTGGTGAAGCTTAAATCTTCTTAGTCAGTGTTACATTTAGACATCTTGGCTTCTTTCTCAAGCAACTGAAAAAGATAGAATGGTGTTGGGGAGGAGAGTTCAAGTGGAAATGACTGCAAGCGAAAACCACTCCCAATGCCTGCCTATCCCAGAAAGTCAAAGGCAAAACGAGAAACTGGAATAAAAGAGAAATAGCATCTATAAAGGGAAGATTTCTGGGTCATCCTAGAGATAATCAATCAGTTGAGGATATTACCAGAACTCCTAAAGTCAAGAGAAATGATAGCTGTTATAAATAAATAAGTTACAAACAAAGTTATTTAAGTTATAAACAAAGATCACCTGTTTATAATCTGGAGCTAAGAAAAAGAAATTGAAAAAGAAAAATATTCTTGTAGGTATTCCTGTCATAGGTTTAATGGATGTGTGTTTTTGTTTTGTTTTTCCATTAACTGTAAAAATATACAATGTTTACCTCTTTAGTCACTCATAAGATATATGACTATTTTTAAAAATATTTCAACAGATGAATGTCAAAGATCTTTCTGAATAACTCAAAGGATCATTAAAAGGCACATAAAAGGCACTGACATAAATCTACTTTGGAGGACTGGCCAATAAATCTGCAAGTATTTTCTGTCTGCCTTGCATAATTCTTTCTTAGCTACCTTAAGGGATAAGGAATTCAGTCTCTACACTGTAGGCACAGTGATACTAGAGAATATGTCAGGTAATGTTACTCTGCTCAAAACTCCCTCCAATGGCCTTCCAGTTCATGATGAGGTATTCACAAACCTATATGTAGCCCCCTACCACCTCTCTGGCCTCCTCTGCTATGACCCTGTCACTCTCTCACTCCCTTCCAGCCACACTCTTATCCTATCTACCTTACATACTAACCAGGTATAATCCTGATTTAGCTCCTTTGCAGATGTTGCCTCTACCAAGGCTGATCTTCTCCCAGGTATCTAAAAGTCCTACCTCACTTTCTCCAGCTCTGAAAAGATGACAGCTTTACAGAGATGCCTTACTTTACCATTCCTCAATGACATTTCCTAAATTTCTATTTTTTTCTATTGCATATATCACTGCCTGGCATGCTCCACATTTATTTGTTTATTTATATTCTGTTCTCCATCCCCTATATCCCAGGAGGAATTTTATTCATTGTTGTATCCTCAGGGCCTAGAACAATGCCTAGTACACAGTAGGAGCTCAAAAAATATTTACTGGATGACTAACTAGTAAAGGGTTAAATATGATGAGGCCACCAAAAGGGATTTGTGAGGTCTGCTTGATACACGAGTTGTTCCATGAAGGAGGAATAGGAAGGTTGTCACATAGCAAAGGGGTTTCAAGGAGGAGAAACAGCATTTTACGTGAAAAAACTTCATGACAAGAATCAGAGAAGCAAACATGAAAGAATATTTTTTAAATGTTTAAATCCAGTGGAGCAGGGAAATGTATATTTTAGAATACTTCTCATTTAAGATGAGGTTTTCATCTTTTTTAGTGACTCGTTCACAAAGGGTTCAAGACATCTCAGGTATTTAAATTTCCCTTTATCATTATGAAATTTACCTCACTATCTTTGGTAATACTTCTTATATTTAAATGTACTGCGTCTGATATTAATATAGACACTCAGCTTTTTCTTTCTGATCGATGTTTGCATGGTTTATCTTTTCTTCATATTCTTATTTTTACCCTATTGGCATATTTATATCTAAACTTTTCTCTAGTAAAAAGCATATAGGCAGTCTTGTTTTTAAATCCAGTTTGACAATCTCTGCCTTTTAATTATAGTTCTTGGCCTGTTTATACTTAATGTAGTTATTGATATGGTTGGGTTTAAGAATACCATTTTGCTATTTGTTTTGTTTTCTATTTGTCCCATCTTGTATTTTTTAACCTCCTTTCTTGTCTTATTTTGGGTTTAAATAATATACACAATATTTTTTATCTCTTCTATTAGCTATTTTACTATACATTTTTGTATTTTTAGTTATTTTAGGAATTACAATATTCTTCCTTAAATTTTCATAGTCTACATCAAATTAATATTAAACTACTTCACAGATGAATGTAAGAACCTTACAATAGTACACTTCCATTTACCACATTTGTTTTTTGTGCTCTTGTTTTTTATACATTTTTCTACCTGTTTTATAAATCAAAAACACATGGTTACTATTTTTGCTTTAAAGAGTTAACTGTTTTAAGAAATTAAGAAATGAGAGAAAAAATATTTTATATTTACCCACATATTTACCATTTTGGGTACTCTTCATTCATTTATGGATATCTGAGCTTCTATCTGGTATCATTTTCCTTCATTTTGAAGAACTTAATTTAATATTTCTTAAAGTACAGATTTACTTTAAGCTGCTCTCTGCCAGGCCTCACTAAGTTTCATCCTGCATTTGTGATCTTTGTTTCAGTAAGACTTAGTGGTATTTCTCATGCAGATTATTGGAGTTCCTTCTCAGGGTAGTTCTCTCATTTCTAGTATTTTGCCCTGCAAATTCTAGCCACTTCAGCAGGAATAAGCTCCAACATCACTTTTCTCCACCCTTTAAAATTTTTATTCTCAGCCAGGCAGAAAGTTAGGATTTAGATAAAACTCACCTATTTTATTTTTTTTCAGGGATTACCATCTTTTCTTGTCTGTTGCTGAATGCCCCCAAAAGAGCTGCTTTATGCCTTTTGTCCAGTTTTACAGTTGTTTATGGCACAAAAGTAAGTCTGATACCCATTATTCCATCACCAATGAACAATATTTCTTTGATAACATATTTTCATCAAAATCTTGGAGTAAAATTAGCCCACTTCAATTAATGGAAAATGCTCACAAAATAATCTAATTGACAAAGCCAGTTATTATCAAACCATCAGTAAATCATATTTGCTTTCTCCCAAAACAAAAGTCTGAATTTATTTTTAATCCAAACAGAGATATCAATACACCTTTCCAGGACAACAGTCTCACTTCTTCATTCAAAGCACAATGGATGGATAGATAGATAGATAGATAGACAGACAGACACAATGGAACATTTCCATGAATGTGTTATCTAAATACTAAGTACCAATACCTTCAATATTTCTTATGTATCCTTCCTTTGTTTTTGTCTTATGGTAGTGATTTATCTTTTACAATAGTAAAGGGATAGAAGTAGTGAGGCTATTAAACAAAAACGTAATAGTAATCTGAAGTAATCAATAGTAATCTGAATTCAGAATATGGCAATATGAGTAAAAATAATCTATCTAATTACCTTGATTTTTCCATAACAGAAATATGTAAAAGACATGGAAATACAGGTAGCCCTATCACAGGTTTATGGGGCCTTAGTTAATGGCACTTTGCAGACATCACAATTTCTAAATGTACTTTTATTTGGTGCCTCAGATAATTTTACCGCTAAGCAATATATCATAAGTCTCTAGGAGAAAAAGGTAAAATAGAAACTCCAGTCTGGAGATGTTGAGTCTATATAGCATAAATTTCTTTCTGCCAATGAGTTATATTTAATTCTATCTTGAATTTTTGTCTTTCATACCTTTAATTTTTTTTGTTGTAGTAGTTTGGGAGGTTACTATGACATTTTTTTTCTTTTCCTCATAAGATAAAAAGACATTCTTCTGATCATTCTCTTTGCTCTGATATGATGGGGATGATTTCTTGGTGCTATTTCCCATCATTCCTGTCCCCAGCTACAGCTTAAGTAAGGTCTGGATATTTCTTACTCTTAGGGGAATAAAAGGGGCAGGAGAAAAACTAGACCATGCAGATATGGAGTCTTTGGAGTAAAACTGATCATTCTCTCTTCTGAGATTTTGTTAAACATCCTGTCCTAGGATTGAATTTTCCTAATTGTAATGTTATATTTCATATGGTTTCCCTAGAATCCTTTACTTTCCACAAAGAAAGTCAGCCTCACTATTTACTTTATCATTTCAGCTGTTTCTCCCCAGCAGCTATTTCCAGTAGCCTTTGCTTATAACTTACTTACTTTCTAATTAGATTTTTACTGGAGATAGGGGTGACAATGTAGGTAAGACCATCGGTAGGAGGTCTGGATGCCACTAGAAGCCAAACTCTGCTGTATATGTCTATTCCACTCTAAAACCTTTATTGTCCATCCTTGGTCACTAGTTTTTAAAGATTGTTGCCTTAGAGTATCTCCCTTGCCTCATTTGGCAGTGGTAGTGGTGGTGGTGATGGTGGTGTGCGTGTGTGTGTGTGTGTGTGTGTGTGTATGTGTGTGTGTGCTGGCTAGTTTTAACTATTTTTTGCTTTCGTAATTAAGTACTGGGAAAGGGAAAATCTGTGCTGCAGTTTCAATATGCCATCTTAATCTAAGAGCACCTTTAATTTGATTTTCAGAACAATCCTGAGGACTATTAGCTTTGCCGTTTTAAAGTGCAGAGAGGTTAGGAATGTCAATAAAAAGATTAAGTAATGTTGTAAATTTTTCATGACTTAATAATATTAGTTGAGCTCCTTCAACATGCCAAACACCCTGCTATATAAGGAGGATACAGGGCTTCCCTGGTGGCACAGTTGTTAAGAATCCACCTGCCAATGCAGGGGACATGGGTTCAAGCCCTGGTCCAGGAAGATCCCACATGCCCCAGAGCAACTAAGCCCGTGCGCCACAACTACTGAGCCTGCGCTCTAGAGCCCGCGAGCCACAACTACTGAGCCTGTGTACCACAACTGCTGAAGCCTGAACGCCTAGAGCCTGTGCTCCACAACAAGAGAGGCCGCCGCAATGAGAAGTCCAAGCACCGCAACTAGAGAAAGCCCGTGTGCAGAAATGAAGACCCAGTGCAGCCAAAAATAAATAAATCAATAAAAAATAATAAAAATAATAATGAGGATACAGAAATGAACAAGATATACATAGCCCCTTCCCTCAAGAGCCTACCCACTAGTTGGATAAATAGACACAAACCACCAGTAAAATAAGTTCTGTGATAGAAGAAGGTATACCTCGTAACAAAGATATCTAATACAATGTCACTGAGAGCTTTTTAAGTTTATAAAATACAAAGTCCAGTGCTGGAATATAGCAGATACTCAGAAGATATTAATTCTCTACAATGAATTGAATGATTGTGTACCTCCAAAAGTCATATGTTGAAACTCTAATCCCTGGCGTGATGATATTTAGAGATTGGAAATTTGGGGGGTAACTAAGTCATGAGGGTAAAGTCCTTATGTTGGAATTAGCACCTCTATAAGAAAAGACAGGAGAAAGCTTGCTTACCCTCTCTGTTCTCCACAATATAACAAGACACTACTATCCATAAACAAGGAAGATGATCTTGGACTCTCCAGCCTCCAGAGCTGTGAGAAGTAAGTGTTCGTTATTTAAACCAAGTCTGTGATATTCTGTTATAGCAATTCAAGCAGACTAAGACATTCTCTTCCTTCCTGAACCTCCAAACATCTGCAAAACGCAATGGCATTCTGTATTGCCTACTTCTAATATTGTTGGAAAGAAGCCATTAGACAGTGTACACAGCAAGAATATTTATTATCTCTAGGTATAAGCTGATGAGAATGAAATTCTGAAAGCCAGACCCAGATCAGGCAGGTTAAGGGCAGGATCCGCTTATGTCAAGACACTGTAACTCAAGAGTTTAGCAATGTGCCTGATATATGTAGGATGGGAAACACCTAACGATCAATTTTAAGTAAATAATTAAATGAGGCACCTGTGTGGGTACCAGAGGGGGAGAAATAGATACTTTCTCCCGTACTTTCTGCCTGGCCATTAGAATCTTAAGTCCATAATTCTATCTACTAGGTGATAGTTTCAGCTGAATGAAAACAGGTTCATCATAAGACCTCGGGTTAAGATTTTCAGCCCGAAACCATGCCTCAGGGTTAGAAGTAATGTTTTAGATTCTCTTCCTTTTGGCACAACTTTTTAAATCCATCAACAGCCACTGACAATATAACAATATAACCCTTCTGGTTATATTGTCAGCCACTGACAATATAACCCTTCTGGTTTTGATGGAATTCTTTATTCTGCACTCTGTATTTGCATAGTGTCTTTCCATCAAGGGGGGACAAAAATCATTACAGGCACTAATAACCTTCCCAATGTCCCTGTCAGAAAAGAAAATTACAATGTTACTATACATGCATCTATCTAACTACTCATTCAATTTCACAAACATTAGGGAAGCCTAGCAACATGTTCAACTCAGTATTTTTTTTTAACATCTTTATTGGAGTATAACTGCTTTACAATGGTGTGTTAGTTTCTACTTTATAACAAATTGAATCAGCTATACATATACGTATATCCCCATATCTCCTCCCTCTTGCGTCTCCCTCCCACCCTCCCTATCCCACCTCTCTAGGTGGTCACAAAGCACCAAGCTGATCTCCCTGTGCTATGCTGCTGCTTCTCACTAGCTATCTATTTTACATTTGATAGTATATATAAGTCCATGCCACTCTCTCACTTCATCCCTGCTTACCCAGTATTTCAATGAAGACAAACTTTTAAATAAATTTTCAATTTCAACTCATGCACTAAGGCTCATAATAATGTAGATGCAATAACTTCTAAATCAATTTTGACTAGTATATTTAAGTAGAAAACAGAGATAAAGAGGAATAAAGTAATACTATTGGATCACTCACTGCAGGTAATAATTTATTTCAAAAGTGTGCCACCTTTAATGGAAATTAGCATTTTCAAGTGCTCCCATCCTTTCATTCATTCATCCATCCATATATCCATGTTTTGCATTCGACAACTATTTAAGGTCAACAATTATAGTAATAAAAAGTTCAGAAGTGCAAGTAAAATTCATTTTTGTTTGAAATTGTTAAGGAAAACTTCAAAAGAACAACTGAAACCTAATAAACAATTAGGATTTTAATAAGGGTAGATAAACATAGAAAGAATTACAGCTAGAAGAAAAAGTCTGGATCAAACCACATAAGTAGGAAAGAGTGTGTTTAGGAGAAGATGAATCAATCTAAGTAAGTTAACATAAGTACTTATGATCACTTATAAGTATCTATATAAGGAATATAAATAAGAGGATTTGCAGTAGGGAGAAGAGTTACAGGAAACTAGACTGGAAAGGCACTTAGGATCTAGATTTTTGAAGGCTTTGAATGCCAGAATAGATAATATAGAGATCATTTCATTGTTAATGATGAGCCACTAAAAGCTCCTGTAAAATAAGTAAAGAGCCTCTTCTGGAAATCTAGTCCTGGGCAATGTGCAGAATATATATGAGACATTGACTGAAAGTAGGAACACAAGTCAAGAGGCTTCTTCAGTAGATGAAAGCACTATGCACACGTCAATTGCTTCTGTTTTTAACACTTGTGCAGTCAGGATAAGGGAAGGATCAGGTAGATGTGAGGTGGCTTACTAAAAAAAAAAAGAAATTAAGTCCCTATTCTAAGAACTTTATATGTATTAACTAATTTAATCCCTACATCTAACTATAAGACAGATATTATTCACTCTACTTTATAGATGAAGAAATTGAAGCACAGAGAATTCAAACCCAGGCTCACTGGCTCCAAATCCAACATTCTAAAAGTTAATAAAAAAAAAAAAGCAAGCTGCCATTTGTTGAGTGCCAACTGTATTACTTTGCTAGGGCTTCCATAAAAAAATATGAAAGACTGGGAGGCTTAAACCACAGAAATTTATTTTCACACAGTTCTGGAGGCTCGAAGTCTAAGATCTAGGTACTGGCAGAGTTAGTTTCTTCTTGGCTTTCAGAAGGACACTCTCCTCCTGTCTCTTCATATGGTCACCCCTCTGTACGTGCACAGCCCTGGTGTATCTCTGCATGCTCAAAACTCTCCTTATAAGGACATCAGTCAGATCAGATTACAGACAACCCTAATGCCCTCTTTAAAGGCCCTATCTTCAGATACAGTCACATTGTGAGGTACTGGAAATTAGCACTTCAACATAAGAATTTTGGAGGGACACAATTCAGCTCATAACACCAACTATGTGTTAGACATTTTATAAATGTTCTTAATTAAACCTCAAATAACTATATGAGATTCATCCTACATTTAGCAAATGAGGAAACTGAGGTTCTAAAATTTTTAATAACTTGCCGAAATTCACAGTTAGACTGAGATTTGAACCCAAATCTATCTGATCTTTCCACTTCAGGAATATAAAAACTTCATTTATAAGAAAACTTTTCTGTGAGGACACAATGGGTTAAAATTAAGACAAATCCACCCTTTCCCCTCAAAGTTGCCAAGAACCATGTTTAAAAAGAAGATTCCTAGAAACTACACGAATGTACGTGGAGATGCATAGTCCACAGAAGCAAAACTTCATGAGAGCCATGCCGATCTGCACACATTAATCCATCTGCTGAAAGGGCACTTCCCAGCACCTGAAAAGATGCCACTGACTAAGCAAAATGCCACCAAAGAAGTGCCAGAGTTAGATCCAACCATAAAACAGCTACTGCTTCCATAGCAGAAAAGTAATCCAGACTAAGCTTCATAAATTTACATAAAAAGTTCTTACAGCTTCACATTCTTTGCTAAATGGCAAAAAAGGGAGAAATAAATGAATTTTCTGATTAATTAGTAGAGAAATAAGTGAGATGCCTTATCAAAGAGATTTCTACAAAAATCCTTACAAGAGCCTGAGGCGAGGAAAAAGTAATTAAAATATGTGTAACAGGTGAGTACATGGATATTTACCATGTCAGAGACAGGCTGAAATAAGAGGGAGATTTGCTTTTTAATTATTCTCCTTTGTAGAATAATCCACCACTAACAACAAAAGAAACAATTATTAAGAAACATATAATGAGAGCCAATCTCTGTCAGCCCAAAAGTATGCATTATTTCACTGAATCTTAAGTAAACTTTTGAAGCCACAGGATTATTTTTGATTAATTATGAGCTCTTCTACCTTACTTTAAGTTACCTGAGGTCAAGAACAAAAACATATTTGTGTTTGGCTAAAGTGCCTAGCATATAATGGCTCAAAAATCTTTGTTAAACAAACAAATTAAAACTCCCTAACAAATTTCTGAGCGTGTACCTTCAGGATATCATGAAGCAAAATGAGACATTTACCCTCTTATCCTGTTCTTTGCCTGACTCTTCCTTAGATTGAGAACACCTGCTGCCTGTCTTGGAGCACTTCTCTGAGACTAAAGATAAAAGAAAGGAGAAAGAAAGGAATAAAAGAGGGCCATACAAAGACCAGGGATGAGAATGTGTCATGAACCAGTGATTATATCAGTCCCATTTGGGGTACTTGAATCACACACATACACACAAATACACAATAATAGTGGTATTTGCTATGAAATGAATAAGTACAAGTTGTTGTGGGAGTACAGCAAAGTAGCACTTAATTCAAAATGGATGAAGAAAAGAATCTGGAAATAGCTTCCCAAAGAAAGGGTTTTTGAGCTATAGTATTGGTAGATAACTTTCATTGTGCACGTTCTATGTGTCAGACACTAAGTATATTATGTGTGCTGACTCATTTAATCCTTACAATAATAGGTACTATTACCACATTTATTTTAACATGTACAGATCACTTAAGTAACAAGTGGCAGAATTAGATTTTGGACAGTCTGACTCTAGAATCCACGTTCTTAATCTCTGTGCTATATTGATTATTTTTTCATGATCCAGTAGAGTTTGGAAATTTAATCTCTATGAACAATTACTCATTATCAATGTGGGTAGATGAATTCTCTCCACAATGACCTGACCTAGGCTAGATATGATGGCCAAGGATTACAGGATGAGAAAATCCATTCATTGTTCTGTGCTCTCTCAGGATCTTGATTTAAGTGGAACTTCATAACACTAAGAACCTCACCCTATCTTAATGGCTGGAAGCACTGATGCTCACTACTACCTATATCAGCTGTGTGGGAATTCTTTCCGTCACTGTGCTTTCAGGGGTTTTCTTTAGTCCTATCCCCTCCCCCAACAACATCATCCTCCTGCAGTTAACTTTGGGTAATCTAATGTGTTGTTTTATTATATATTATATTAGAGACTTCATGGCATTACATTTTTCTACTTTGAAACATTTCCTTTTAATCTGTCTGATGCTCCATCTATATAAGGGCCTATGAAATAACTAGCCTTGGCTAAGTAATTATGTGTTGCTGACCTATTTGGCATCACTCTCACTTTTTTTTCAATAGCAAAAAATTTTCCCTGACTAAATAGTGATTATCATTCCTTAAAACAGCACTTCTAAGAAATGTTACATGGTTTCTCACAATAGGTCATGACCTTTGCGCATACTTCTCTGGAGGCAAATATCTTGCATTATAGTAAGTTGTTTACATGTTGGTCTTGCTTTGTCCCCTCACCAAAAAGAGACCAAAAACAAGACTATTAAATCTTCATTTATTCATTCATATATTTACTCATTATATGAGCACTTAGTAAGTACATAATGTGTTTCAGACCTTGTTCTAGGTCTGGAAATAAACAATGAATGGGACATGGGTCACACTGTCAAGGCCCGCAAACTTTGATGATAGAGACAGAAATTAAATGTAGTCAAAAAAGGATAGTAATAATACCATGTATGTGGGAGAGAATAACTATCTCGGAGAATAATTGCCACTTGTTAGTTGAGTAACATTGTTACTTAAGTGATCTGTACACGTTAAAATAAGTGTGATAATAGTACCTATTATTATGAGGATTAAATGAGTCAGCACACATAAATATACTTAGAACAGTGTCTGACACATAGAATGTGCACAATGAAAGTTATCAATACTATAGCTCAGACATGCTCTTTTTGGGCAAGCTATTTCCAGATTCTTCCCTTCATCCATTTTGGATTAAATGCTGCTTTCCTGTGCTCCTATAACAACTTATACTTACCCATCTCATAGAAAATACCACTATTATTGTGGATTTGTGTGTATGTGTGTGATTCAAGCACCCCAAATTAGATTGATTACCCTCTTTGGTTCATGACACATTCTCATCCCTGGTATTTACCTGGCCCTCTTTTTATTTCTTCCCTTCTCTTTAGTAATACAATATCAGCAAACCACCACTTGAAATAGAAACTAGAAAATGACAATAACTTCTATTTACTTTTGGGGCTGATCGCAATCCCAGCCCCTGAAACTATCCTGACTACTATCCTAAATTGTATCATAGGTTTCCTTGGCTTTATATGTATAAGTGCATACTTTTATGTGAATATTTACATATATTTACACATAGACTTTCACTATACATGTATATGTATATATACATGTACATATATAAAATTTTCTATTCATATATGTTCTGAGAAAAAAATGTATCATTTAGATTTAGTGTTTTTACTTTATGAAAGGCTTACTTATTTATGTAACCTTTTGGGACCCCCTTTTTCACTCAATATTACATTGTTAAAGTTGACCCATATTTTTCCTTGTGCTTTAGTTTCTTCATTTTGAATACTGTATAATATTACATTGCATGAACATAACACTATCCATTCTTCTGTAAATGGATATTTAGGTCATTTCCAGTTCTTTACTACGGTGACATGTTATGAATACTTCTGTAAATGTCTCCTGTACAAAATTTTCAAAAGTTTCCCTAGGGTATATATCTAGGACTAGAAATGCTGGCCCATAGAATATGCAAATGTTCTATTTTATAAGATAATGCCAAACAGATTTGCTGTGCCAATTCATGCTCCCACCAGGAATACATGAGATCCTGCTGTTCCACATCCTCTCTATTCAGTATTGTCAGTCTACTTTTCCCACCTAAATGTATATAAAATGGTATTTCCTCTTAGACTTGTTTTGCTTTTCCTTGATTATAATAAAGTTTAACATTCCTTCATATATTTATTGACCACATGTGTTTCCTCATCTGTGAAATGCCTATTTCTCTTTTGAGTTACGTGACATTTATTAATATGTTGTTCATCAAATATTTGTGAAATAAATCCTGTGTTGATGATACGTATTGTACACATCTTACAGTTTGTACTTTGGTTTTTCACTTTCTTAAAATGACATGATGAATAAAAGTTCTTGTATCTTAAAGTCAAATTTATCACCTTTTCCATATGGTTAGCTCTTCTTCTATTTTAAAGAGTCATTCCCTATCTCCAATATTAGAGTAGTGTTCATATATATATTTTGTTAAGGTTTTAAAGGTTTGCCTTTGATATTTAAATTCTTCATCCCTGTGGAATTGATTTTTGTGCATGGTGGATAATAAGGACCTAACTTTTCTTTCTTATGTGTATGAAAAATTTATTGAATAACTCCTATCTCCACTGATCTTATTATACCACCACTTTTATATATCAAAGTTTCAAATACATAAGTCTGTTTTTAGGTTATCTTTCATTCTTGGTAATTTGTGAATACCAGGGACTGTAACATACTGTCATAATTACTATAACTTTATAATAATTCCTGGTGCCTGGTGGTGAAAGGCACCCCTCTTTACTCTTCTTTATAAGTATCTTGCTTATTCTTGACACCTGCTATTCCATATAAATTTTTAATAACGTTATCAAGTTCCAAGAAAAATACTGTTGAGAATTTTGTAGATGACATTCTACATATAGATCAATTTGTAGAAAAATTGACATTTTTATATTAAATATTCCTATTCATGAACATAAAATATCTTTACTTATTTTGATCTTATTAATACCTCAATAAAGTTTTGCATACTTTTTTGTTAGACTTATTACTAGATACTTGATTTTTGATGCTATAATAAATGCCTTTTAAAATTATATTTTCCAGTTATTTGTTACTAATGTTCAAATATACAATTGATTTCTGCTTAATGATTTTATATTCACCCCCTTACTAAACTCTATTATTTCTATTAACTTGTTTATACATTTTTTTGGAGTAGTTAATAGTAGACAATCATATCATCTACCAAAAATTTTGATTTTATTTCCTCTTTTCCAAACCTTAGCTCCTTAATTTCTTTTTATTGTTTTATAACATTATATAGGACCTCCTATACACTGCTAATTAGAACTGGCCATAATGGCCATTCTTGTCTCAATTCTCAATTTTAAAGGGAATATTTCTTACATTTCTCAATTTAGGTTGTGTGTGTGTGTGTGTGTGTGTGTGTGTGTGTGTGTGTGTGTGTGTGTAAGAGGAACTTTATCAGATTTAAGGACATTCTTTTCTATGCCTTTGATGGTTAGGTTGTAAGTTTGCTAATAAAAAGAATCAGATTAGCAAATCAAACTTATATGACTCTAAGATCTTACGCAGTACCAAACTTTGCTAATAATTTTAAGGATGGAAGCAATCAAGAGGCACAAGTAAATCAAGGAGAGATCTAGGATATCCCACATGGCTCTTCAAATCCTTACTTCTTGCATTAGACACACCATCTGGCCAGAATAGATGAGGTCTCTAACTAAAGTTTGTGAGACTTTACACATGTTTAGGTTACAAAACATCTGTTTTATACCCCAAGGAGTTGTATAGTTTACATGACATTTTCTGAGTAGCCATGTCTCATAAATCCATAGATTACAATTTATTTACCATAAGCAATTCTATCCCAGAGACACAGCGAAAAGAACATTCCATATATAAGGATTCTCCTCCTAGCAAATATCATTTATATGTCTACTTATCAAAAGGTCAATTATCAGCATGTATAAATGCGTATTAGCCTAGGTCACCTGCCAAAGATCACGCCACCCATGCCCAGTAATAGGAAGAGAAATAGATTACAGGCCAGTACTTCAACTTCATACCCAGATCAAAGTCTTCTTCATTCCAAACTTTAAAAAGGTTAAACCGTCATCTTCTTGCATCCAGTGTTACTATTGACAAGTCTGATGTCAATTTGATTCTTGTTCCTATCAATATGATCTGCCCTTTCTCTTTGGAAATTTTTATAAACTTCATTTTGTCTTTTATATTCTTAATTTTTCTATAATGTTTCTTAATGTGGGTCTCATCTTTTCAGTCTGGTATTTTGGACCCATTATTTTTAGGTTAGTCATCTTTTTAAATTCTTACTTCTGTGGAATCTACTTCCATTACTTTCTCAAAAATCATCTTTATATTTTTAGTTTTCACTTTTCTGGAACTCCTATTATCCAAATATTGGCACTTCAGTTTCTATCCTCTATTTCTCTTGATTTGTATTTACATATTGGATGTAGTTAGCTGCTCTTGTTTCTTCCTTGAACAATTCCTCTTTGCTTTCAAGTTCCTAACCCATTTTTTAGCTATATTCATTCCATTATTTATCCTATTCTATTTACTGTGCTCTTTATTTCAAGTATTATATTTCTTATACAAAATATCTGGATCCTTTTTATATTTTTTCTTTTTCTTACAATTCTAATATCTTAATTTTTTGATGGGTTTTTATGCTTATCTGATATTCTTATCCTTCTGTTCTAACAATCCTGATTTATAATACATGGCATCTATAATTTGTTTGTTGCCTTTTTTCTATTTGAAGTTGTTGTGCTCCTCAGATGTCTCATTACATTTGCCTATGAGTTTATATTCCACTCTGGGTATCTAAGCACTGCCCCAAATTAATAAAGCCCCAACCCCAAGTAAGTGGGTATCAGAAGTCTGAGATGTAGTTGTCAATTCCCAGAATAACCAGTCAGGCATTGAGTGTCCCAAGGCAAAGGCAGAAAACAATCAAGAGCAGAACTCAAGTGGTTTCTTTCCCTAATTTAACTTCTTAGAGCCTCATTGGCCAAACCTGGCCTAGGCTACAATTATCCCCCTACCACCAACAGTTCAAACACCCATCTGTCTATCCATAGGTTTCTTATTATTCTTAATAGCTCTTGGGTTTCTATCAATAGTTGATCTTGAGGGAGGAAGCTAGAAGCTATGTCAATTTTGTATTTTATCAGGAACAGGATTCATAACTACAATTGTTTATTTAGTTCTCTATGTTTTCCACTATGACTAGACATTGAGCTTCTTAAATTCAGATTTTCAAATTTTACATCCCTAGACCTATACAGCATATGGTGTATAGCTGACATTCAATAGATAATTCTGGGTTGAATGAATAATCTCTTCACTTAAAGTTGGAAATATTTCACTAAAACCTTTCTCCTGTGATCACAAGTTACCACTGGTCTCTTCTTTTATGGCAGCCTATCACTTATCAAGCACCTATGTTTCCCTGGAGAAGCCACTTAAGCTCTCCAGCCCTCTGTTTCTCGTCTAAAGGGTTCAGTGCAGCAGTAGGCCTTACCAACACATGAGACAGGTCTTCTATTTCAAAGTTAAAGAGAAAAGAGCCACATGCCAAAGCAGCCAAAGAGCATATTTATTAACATAGTTAAGTTGTTCCATAATTTCACTTACTTATTCTTGAAAGCAAGGACCATTTATTTCTAGGGAGAAATCAAATTGTGGAATTTCCCATAATTTCAACATAAGGTCAAATGCTAAGTATTATGAATTATAGAACTTTCCAGGGAGATAGAATAATGTAGTAAACAGGAAAGCCTAGAGAGACTCTGGCTTTTAATTCCAGCTCTGCCATAAACCACCTGCCTGACTTTGAATAACTCATTAAATATCTCTAAATATTTTCCTCAATTTGAAAATCAGAGAATTATAGGTGCATAATGACATAGAAGATAAGCTTGGGTTGAAACCTAGGTCTCCCACTTTCTTCCTATGGTACTTACATCAATGTCTTAACCATTTTAGCTTTAGTGACCGTATC
Organism: Pseudorca crassidens; assembly: GCF_039906515.1. Classification (NCBI taxonomy): domain Eukaryota; kingdom Metazoa; phylum Chordata; class Mammalia; order Artiodactyla; family Delphinidae; genus Pseudorca; species Pseudorca crassidens. The sequence goes on from NC_090304.1 coordinate 63,140,840, forward strand.
TTGAATAAAGTTAGTATCACTTCTTTCTTAGAGTTGCTATGATTTCAATGACATAAGGCATGTAAAGCACCTTGCACAGCATTAGTTGTATATGAAGTGCTTCTAAAATGTTAGTTTTTTCACAACCACCCCACATTTTTTCAGGTGGGGGGCAGCTTTCAGCTTTATATAGTTATAAATATAGATGATTTATTGAATTTAAGCCTATTTCTCTAATCCAAGAGGATGCCTACCAAAGTTTCCACATTGTATTATTTCTCCTGAGAGCTAACAATTTCTTTTAGATGTCAACTTTTAGTCATAAGTGATCTAGAAGTTAAATAGGTGTACTTCAATGCTTCTAGGTGTTAAACATTCAGTCATCACTGGCTAGTGGTAAAAGTTTATGCAAGGAGAGGAAAAGCAAAGCGATATGCATATATCATTTATATTACAAACATCAACAACTGCTCCAGTGACATAGTCATCTACCAATGATATACTAGAGAATTATTTATGCATTGGGGCAAAAATATGGAACTCAACATCTGTGGTTTAAAAAATGTATGTGTTACTGCTTATAGCTGTGAAATGAATGGCAACCATAATGGGATGATATAATGAATTTATGTCAAGGGCCAAAGGAAAGAAATGATAATCATAGTCAGATTGCTATTGGTACCTTTATTTTTGGCAGCAAAATAAATATCTATTAATTATACTAAAATGAAATGTGTTTGAGTATAGCACTAAGGAAACAGCTCCAGTTAAATTATTACATGTGTCAATGATCAGAGACAAATGAGTATGTGCCAGGAAGTCTCTACTGAACTATTTACACAGTAGACCCATCAAGTAAGTGATATGGTTCAATGGTTTCTGTGAAATTAAACACTGCATCATGGTAGTTGTATTAGAATAAGAGTAATCAGAACTCTCGCCAGTGATCCAAATGTTGATCATGGGACAATTTCTCACCTATCACAAGGGCTCTTTAGTAAAAGGTATCCCACAGGATTCAATTCATTTTTTCCTGTTCATCCTAAAAAGCCAGCAACATAGCATCATAGATAGGCTTGGGGGTTTTGAGTTAAGCAGGATTTTATGCTTCAAACATTTATTTCTTCTAATCATAAAAGTAAATTAATAAATTCATTCATTTTTGTCATCATTGTGAAATTTAAGAACCCTATAATAAAGACAAAATTCAAGATTCTAGAGATAAAAACAGGGCATCAAGAAGGAAATGAAAGTGGCTTCAGATACATATTAACCCTTGAATAATAATTTGGCTGAGTATATCCAGCTAAATTTTTAACATCTTCTCTTGGATATCTAAAAGGAATTCCATGCTCAGCCTGAAGAAATTTGAATGCCAGATCCTCCCCACCTCAAACTTGCTCCAATTATAGCCTCTTCCACTTCAGCTGATGTCCATTCCTTCTTTCTACTGCTCATAATGGAAACCCTGAAGACATTCTTGATTTCTTGCTCTCTTTCACAGACAAAACTAAAATGTTAGGCAATATGTTGGCTTTACCTTCAAAATATATCAAGAATCCTAACACTGCTCATCACTTCCATTGCTACCACTCACTAACATTTCCTACCTGGATTATGCAATGGTCTTCTGCCTAGTCTCCTGCATTTACTCTTGGCCTCTATAAACTATTCACACAGCAACCAGAGTCATCCTTTTAAATAATGGCAGATCATATCACCTCTCTGCTCAACACTCTGCAGTAAATACCCATATGCTCAGAGCAAAAGCCAAAGTCATTAAAATAACCAACAGAAACAAACCCAAGTGACCTGACTCTCCATTCCCTGTCTGACTTCACCTTCTAGATTCTACTGCTCCCCCTCTCATCTACTCTACTCCAGCCTCACTGTCCTCTCTGCTTTCCCTAAAACACAGAAGGCATATTCCTAAGAATTTTTAGACTGGTTGTTACCTCTGTTTGCAATGTTCTTCCACTAAATATCTATACAGACAATTCCTTCACCTGCTTCAACATTGCTCACTTTTCATATTCTCTACAATGCCTACCCTATCATATTTACAGTTGCAACCCACTCCCACTCCAATACTGGCCACCCTTACCTACTGTACTTTTTGTTTTTCCATAGAACTTTTCTTTTTTCAACAAACTACATTATTTATTTATTTATTATTTTTAGTGTGTCTTTCCCTACTCACCACCCACCTGGCTAGAATGTGAACTCCAGAATGGTAGGGATCTTTATTTGTTTTGTTAAAGGATCCATTTTGAATGCTTACAACACTATCAACAAAAGTTTAAAACTCAGAAAACAGGTAGTAAATAAGTACTCAAGAAACAAAGAAATGGATACAACATCAGACTAGCCTTAATGAATACCGAAAGACAGTGCAGCAAAGTTATTCATTTCAGAGGAATATTAACCTTGAATTCCATACCAAAACTATCTATCCATAAATGATGAGGGTAAAATAAAGTCATTTTTTAAAACTTTGTATTTTGAGTATAATATCATACATAAGGAAACACTGCAACAAATAGTACAAGGATTTCTCACATACACTTCATGCAGATTTTCCAAGTGGTACCATTTTATGATGTTTCTCTCTCTCACTCTTTCTCTGTCTCTCTCTCTGTCTCTCTCTGTCTCTCTCTCTCTCTCAACTATTATTTTATCATCTAGTTCTACGTGCCAGATAAAATAAAGCAAACATGGAGTTTTAAATGAGTACAATGGAGAATTATTCTCATTAACTAAATTTATGATGTCTTCATGAAAACAGTTGTATTTGATAGTAGTCATATAATTACATAATAGTTGAATAATTTTATTGTACTTTATAATTGAATACTTGTATTTGTATAGTTGTTAAATAACATTAACATGAGTCTATAGCCAATCTGAATATAGAAGATACATAATGATAACTAACAAATGTATCCAATTAGTATTAGACAGTAACTAGACATTTAGTATAATTAAAGAGCATTGTTGCTTTAGCTGGGGAGTCCACTAGAATACCATTCCAGAACCTCTTCTAAACATATGTAATTTGGAATGGTACTCTGAAATTTCATGTATATCAATCACTGAAATAACAAAGTACACATTTTATGCTAATAAAATTTAATGTTAAAATCAAATAATGTTTATTTTGCTTTCTTCTGTCACCATTTATAAAAATAGAAGTCCTACTTTAATCACACATTTTCTTAAATCACTGTATGCAAGTTTATCCCATTTATCCTAAATATAACTAAGGATAGCCCTTTTGCTATCATACCATTGGGAAAATGTTAAAGGAAGAAATAGTGGAGAAAAAGAAATAAAATTATTTTTATTTTTTTTTAATACCATGTGGCTCAACGGTAATGCTATTACTGCTGCATCCATCTACCTCCTCCTGGGCCTGAGATCAGTAGAGTTGACAGAGGAAGGAACGAAGCATGACTCATTGATGACCATAGAAATATCCTTTAGGTCTTTACTCAAACACCATCTTTTCAGTGAGTCCTTCCTGGTCATTCTACTCAAAATTACCCAAACACTTCCTACAGCCCCTTCCTGCCTATTTTTTTCCCTTAGCATTCATCACTAACAAACTATATGTTTTACTTATTCAATCTTCTTATTGTTAGTAATTCCTAACACCTATACTTTAGGTGACAATGAAGCTTTCCAAACTTTCCAGGGGGGTGCATACCCAAAGGCTGCCCTTATTTCAGAGACAAGAGATAGCCAAGGAACTTACAGCAGAATATTTTCCAGCTCCCTAGAAGTCTGATTATCCAAGTTCAACAAAGAGATTGAAGGCTTAGTTTGATATCCTAAGTATGAACATTAATATATAGACTAGCTCATCATCTTCCCAAATCAAAGGACTATATATATTACATATTTCTGTTGGTCCTTGTATTTCAATGTCTCAGCAACTCAATCAGCATTTTCCAGTCATTGCTTTGGTCTCTTTCCAAATTCAATTGTCTCGACAACATTCATTTTCTGTAACTTGCCACTCTAAAGAAGCTTAGGACCTTATTTTTTTCAGCTCTGTGATCTCAGATGCCAACCTTCTATATATTATTGTCAGTGTACTCTGTCATTCCAACCTAGAAATGTAGACCAGATACATAGTCATCATCTTTCATATCTGTACATCACATTTTGTTTTTCAAAGCACTTTCATTCTCAATATCTTGCTGGACTGTGTGAGATAGCTAGATCAAGTGTAATGCCATAGTAATGCCATTTTACAACCAAGGGAACTGAGGCCTAATCTGCTTAGTGACTTTCCTAGGTAACGGCAAAGCCTATGTTAGTGTTCTCGCTGCCTCATTATTTAGCCCTGATGTCATGCCAGCATATTTACACCCTTTTGTTGCAACCACTCTTGCAAAGTACATTAAGACTATTATTATTTTAAAGTTGTAATATGTTTCCATTCCTGGCTTCATTCAGTTAAACGTTCTCAGCATGACCGATTTTGTTTGAATTAAAGCTTTTCTCCAGTTCAAAAAACAAAGAATATTTAGAGACATGCTTCAAAATCAGCAAAAAAATTTTCTGACATTTCTGCTGGCCAGCCATGTCTCATGGATATGAGTTAGGGTGTAGCAGCTTATAATCACAACTGCAAAGTATAGAAGTTGTAGACTGGGAGAGGAGTGGATGTTAGGATGGAGGTGGCAATGGGAATGAGAGGAAAGAGACAGAGATTCCTAGTGGCTTTTTGTTCAATAGGGATGATCGTTCCATTTAAAGCAGGCAGTCTGAAGCAAGGTTACTAAGCCCATATACGGAAAGATATGTGGATGTGCTTAAATGTGAGAATGTCAGAGAGCTAAGCAAAGAATAATTACCAAATTTGAGAATATACAACTATAGCATGATTTTGCATCATTCCTATGGACACACTAGAGGGATTAAGGATAGTCTGGTAACCAAAGACAAGGTGTCACAGATTCAGACTTGGGAATCTTTTGGCTAGAGAAAAAAATCTAGGGATAATATTTAGTACATAGGTTTGCCAATAATATTGGAGAATATTTCAAAATTCCAAATGTATTCAGCAAAATTAATTTGTTCTTAGAGACAATATAGATCTAGGAATGTTTTTAAAGAGTGTAGACACTATAAGCATTAAAAAATAAAGTTCCAGTATTAAATGTTGGAAATAAACTATGCTTTATGAATGCCTTAGGTTTCACTAATTCTGCTGGAGATTATTATTTTTACTGCTTTATTTCTAGAGTTCTCATGTTCACTTGGGACTATGTATAATTTTTTCAGATATATCATAGTTTATGGTCATGTGCCATGAGATTGAAAACTAGTTACAACTACATATTAAGCAACTACTATTTTGATGCTGGGAAATATTTACCTGTAAGAGTAGATGCAACTTAAGAAACAGTGTTGGACTGTGGTACATTCAGACAATGGAATATGATTCAGCACTAAAAAGAAAGAAGCTGTCACATTATGAAAAGACATAGAGGAACCTTAAGCGCATACTACTAAGTGGAAGAAGTCAATTTAAAATCGTTAAATACTGTATGATTCCAACTATATGACACTTTGGAAAAATCGATCCACTAAAAAGATCAGTGGTTGCCAGGGGCTGGAGTTGGTTGCAGGGGAGAATAAGCAGAGCACAAGGATTTTTAAGGCAATGAAAATACTCTGTATAGATGGATAATGAATACGTGGATACATATTTATTGTCTGTCTGCTATGCATCAGTCACTGGATTAGTTTAATGCACAATTAATATCTTACAATATACATTTTTATTCTGTTTAGCAAATTGTCATAGCAACGCACCTATCTCAAAATCTGTACTCAATTATTGTACTGATTTTTAAATAAAATGATGAAGAAATTAACCCTAAAAAGTTATACATGCAGCTGAGGCTCCATTGCTCAGGGGTTAGAGCACTGGTCTCATAAAAAGTTATGCATGTACTTTTCTTGTGATAATATGGTTTAAATTCACTGCCCAGTTTTGGAGGGGAGTCTCATGCTGACTGCATCCTTTACTTGCAAGAAGAGTATTATTCATCCAATACTTAAAATATCATTATTTAGCATCTGCTATGTTCCCAGACCTCTTTTAGGCACTTGAAGATACAAAGATGAGTAGATAATATAGCTATAATTTAGTGGAAGAGAAATATAAACAGCTAACAAAAATGAAATGTGATAAGAGAAATAATCAAAGGTGCAACTAGTGAAGTAGTGAACTTTAAGCTTCGAGACCTCTCTCTTAGATGAGCGTCTCCCAAGCCCTAGGAAGAGTCCTATGAATGTCTTCCATGGTCATATGTTTTTGTAAAATTTATAAAAATATAAGATATTTTAACCATAAATGTTTAAGATTTTTATGTCTTTCCATTCCAACTTTTCCATTATATCTCCCATGAACAAGGTATCACTGGAATGACCAAAGGCATCTTGGAGATTTAGCAAAGGAGTTATTGAGTTGGGAACACATTTAGTTTGAATTTAATAGACTTAAGAAGTTCATAGTCACTTCTGTCAACAGTTAGATTGTTACCTTTCTCAGTATAAAAATGGTTTCTAAGTACACTCCTACCATCCAATGTAGCAGGGCAAGAGGTGGCATTGTGATATGAGCATGTCCTGTGATACCTGGAACCAGAAGTGCAGAAAGTGGAGGAGAAGAAAGTCTGAATATATGATGCCAGAAAATAGTCTGTGGAAAATTCTTCCAATCATTAGACATGTAATACTGTATTCGGTTTTCATTAACACCTAGGCAAAATGAAAGTTCTCACCTGCCAGGTTTATACTTGATAATACAGCAAATATAATTATAAATGTTCCATATTGTTTTCTTTTTTATGGGAATCAAATGAAATAGACATTATCAGAATGCCTGTTCTTAAACAGTACAAATCTGCAGCAACTACAATAAATCATAAGCATGTCTCTAATAGCACATATATGAAAAACTTGACACATTTTTTTCCAAATTTGAAGATCTTAAAACATCCTAAAATTTTACTAATATCAAATAACAAATAACAGCTAAAGCTGAAAGAAACTTTCAAAAATTATGAATAAGAAAACAAATTTTGATCAACCACAGCAGAGAAAAGATAGAAAAATGCTTCAACTCTCTCTATAGAAAATAATATTATAAATCTGGCATCTTATTAAGAGCTTATTATTGAGTATATAGCCAAAAAATAGGGGAAAAAGTGTTATAGGAGTATGTTAGCCATAGTTAATTAAAATGTCATGTAATATTTCATGATTTTGTGATATTTAGTAACTTTCCACTTTTTAAAGTTTATAATTGATTATAATACATTTTTATTCTATATAAATACTCACTTTCTTATCTAATTTCATACTGGTAATTTTATATTCTTTACATGAAAGAGAGGCTCCCAAGTTACAAAATCTTCAGGCCACACAAAACCTAGATCTGCTATAATACTTCTTTTTCATCTAAATTTTCCTTTCTCATAAGATAGCAAAGGTCAGTGCCCAGTGATGGAGCTCCCTCAGGCCAAGGGTGATGGAGGGAAGGAATGCCAAACAGAGACAATGAAACAAAGGCATTGAGATCTGAGCCTTAACTGAAATGGGGAAGGCAACACAACTATACAGCCAACACAAGCAAGTATTCACAAATGGATGTAAAAACTAAAGTTTTTGAGTCAGGGTTATCAGAACAGTAGCACTGAGTCAACTGAATAAGATGGAGTGTGGTCTTTGGTGACTGTCCAGAGAAGCTGTTGCAACTCATTCTGATGTGGTGGAAGAAAGGGATGGCTAAGGAGTGATGCTGGAAAAATCACTCCAATATAAGTTCTTATGTATCAATTTGCTAAATAGAAGTAAGTGGCTAATAACAAACACTAAGAGGAAAGGAAAGCATGAATTGGTAAAAAGGGCCAAAAAAAAAGAAAAAAAAATATATATATACATATACATATACACACACAAAAGTATTAGCAAATACCAGAATTTGAATATCTAGGGTAATCTACTGAATCTATCCCTCCAGCAATGAAAACTAATTAATCTAAACCAGTGTTTCTAAAATTGAGACTCCTGGATGTAATCTCAGGAGTCCATAGGTTCTGAAATTTGAGGAAACTGGTCTAAATCTACTGGTAAAAATCTCTGAAAATTGTCCAGAACTTATACCACCTATTTATTCATACTTATTTCTTATTATATATTTATTATACACACACAATTATTTCCTATATTTGTGAGTATATTTAAATTAGTTTCTCTTGATCTAAATAAATTTCTATTTTTCCCTATATAACTGCCTAGTATAATATTGATTTATTTTAAACCTTAGCTTTCTATAGTCTACTGTGAAACACACAAACATAAAATATTATTACATTTATTGATGTTTTCTCTGATGTTGTTTTTTCACCACTGGAATAATAAAGTTCCTGACCAATGGCCTCAGCAGCATTACTCAGCTAAAACAGTCATATACTGAAAGCAGATTTGCAGATATTTGCAGCTTTACTCAACAAGATAGCTGGACACAGAAGTTAGGTGTTGTCTGTGAGTCAGAGATCAATAATTAAGAACTGTCTCAGAAAAGTGAGACTATGAAAACTAGCCTAGCTTGTTTCCTAAAATCTGAGAGAAACAGCACAATCTGAATAGTAATGGAAGTAAAAATCAAAGAGGTGGTTGGCCCAAAAATTCCACTCCTAGTAATTGCTTAAGGAAATAATCACATGTGGCAAAACAAAATTAATACATAAGACATTTTGTGGGAGGATTACTTATAAAGTGTAATACTGTAAACAAATTAAATGTAATAGGAAACTGGTAAGTAAGATAAAGTACATATTATCACAATTATCCTCTACTCATTAAAAATCATGTGGGAAAGAATATTTATCAAAGCGGAAAATTATCAAAAAAAGAAAAATATCTATAATATATTACTAAGTTAAAAACAGACTACAAAACAGTATGTGCAGTATATAATTTTGTAAACAAAAATATGCATATCCTTATGTAGGAAAATACTAGAAAGACATTCCCTAAAAGCCCACTGTTTATCTTGTGTTATGGCATTATTAATGATTTGCTTTTTCATTCTGTTTTTAATTTAGGCACATTTATATTTTCCAAGTTTTCAACATTAAGAATTATTGCTTTGTTATTAGAAAAAAAGTCATAAAAAACAGGAAAAAAAGTCACGAAATAATAGTTGAAAATATTTAACTCTAGCCCTTGACTGCATGATTTCACAGGAATCTTGGTACTGTTAATTACTGACAAATTTTTTTCCTCCAACATCAGTTATCATATTTATTTCTAATAATTATAATAGTATATATATCATTTGGTTGGAGAATCTTAAATAATTTTATGAAATTGAATCAAAACAAAACTAAAATTACATTAAATAACTATCTTTTTGTACAAGTCATCCACTATATATAGTCACTAAACATCTCAAGTACATTTTCTATAACATAGTGTTAAAGTAAAATTCCCAACATAACCTTTTGTGGGTTTATAATCAAAAAGATTCCAATTTAGTTCCATTGATATCACACTATTAATACACACTTTCATTTCTAATATTTGCTAGTGTTTTAATTCTATTTTGATATTTACCACAATTAATGCTTATATAGAAAGGAAATTATATACGCACACACAAACATGCATGTGGATATTTATACCCACACATTCCTAACACACATAGATAATTATGTATATAAATTGCATCAGAGAATGCTATATATTATTTTTTTCCACATCTTTATTGGAGTATAAATGCTTTACAATGTTGTGTTAGTTTCTGCTGTACAACAAAGTGAATCAGCTATATGTATACATATATCGCCTCCCTCTTGAGCCTCCCTCCCATCCTCCCTATCCCATCCCTCTAGGTCATCACAAAGCACTGAGCTGATCTCCCTGTGCAATGCAGCAGCTTCCCACTAGCCATCCATTTTACATTTGGCAGTGTATATATGTCAATGCCACTCTCTCACTTTAACCCAGCTTCCCCTTCCCTGCCCACCTGTGCCCTCAAGTCCATTCTCTACATCTGTGTCTTTATTCCTGCCCTGCCACTAGGTTCATCGGTACCACTTTTTAAAATTCCATATATATGCGTTAGCATATGGTATTTGTTTTCCTCTTTCTTACTTCACTCCATATGACAGACTCTAGGCCCTAAACGTTTAAATTATTTTCACTTAAAATTCCAAACATTTAGTGTTCAGAGAACTCAGTGGGAAATTAAAGAGTTATTATTTATTTAGAAACACTTCAAGTCTGCCACCCAATATTCTAGTTACATCTTTTACTACCCTATGCCCCTAATAACATCAGGCAGTCTAAATTAATAGAATCTTAGGTACATCTGAAGAGCAATATCAAATACTTAGAATGCAAACACATCTCTTAAGATTCTAAATTTGAAAATACGTTTTTAAGCTTGAAAATGATTTCTAATGTCTCTGCATTGAAGGACAAATTTAAAACTATATTTGGGATTTGAGTATATGGGGAGGGGGGAAGGGTAAGCTGTGACAAAGTGAGAGAGTGGCATGGACATATATACACTACCAAACATAAAATAGATAGCTAGTGGGAAGCAGCTGCATAGCACAGGGAGATCAGCTCAATGCTTTGTGACCACCTAGAGGGGTGGGATATAGAGGGTGGGAGGGAGGGAGATGCAAGAGGGAAGAGATATGGGAACATATATATATGTATAACTGATTCACTTTGTTATAAAGCAGAAACTAACACACCATTGTAAAGCAATTATACTCCAATAAAGATGTAAAAAAAAACAAACTATATTTGTTCACTACTAGAAGAAGGAAGTAAAGCAGAATAGTGAAAGAAATACAAAGAGAGAGAGGAATAAAGGGAGAAAGAGGGAGAGTTAGCAGAAAAAGAAGAAGAAGAAAAAAAAACATGCTGCAAGTAACCAGGTAACCTGGAAATGCGACCAGGCTGTCCTACAGCTGCCATCAATGGTCATCAAGAGTTAGGGACAAAGAACATTCAGGAACATTATCAGCACCTACAGCTAAAAAGGAATGAATAAGGAAAGTGCCTTATACCTTTTGGCCAATTAAAAAAAAATAGAGTCTTTACAGAAAAGCCTGGTGTATTTAAAGCAAGTAGATATAATTATATGTCAATATATACAAACCCCATGGTAGCCACAAATCAAAAAACTACAACAGATACACAAGAACTAGAAAGAAAGGAACACAAGCATACTACTAAAGAAAATAATCAAATCACAAGGGAAGAAACAAAAAGAAGAAATGAAAAGAACTACAAAAACAATTGGAAAACAAGTAATAAAATGCCACTAGGTACATATTTTTCATTAGTTACTTTAAATGTCAATGGAATATAAGCTCCAATCAAAAAACATAAGGTGGCTGATTGGATTAAAAACAACAACAACAAGGTCTTCTCTTCAATATCAGGTCTAAGGTAACACACAGATTGAAAGTGAGGGGATAGAAAAAGATATTTCATGCAAACAGAAATGACAAGAAAGCAATAGTAGCAATACCTATGTCACACAAAATAGACTTTAAAATAAAGGCCATAGCAAAAGACAAAGAAGGGCATTATATAATGATAAAAGGATTGACAAAGAAGAAGATATTACACTCATTAAAATACATGTACCCAATACAGAAACATCTAAATATATAAAGCAAATAATAACAGACATAAAGGGAGAAATTGACAACAATACAATAATATTAGGGGACTTTAACATCCCATTTACATCAATGGAAAGATCATCCATATAGAAAATCCATAAGGCAACAGTGCTCTTAAATGACACAATAGACTGTTTGGACTTAATAGATATCTACAGTGCATTCCATCTACAAACAACAGAATACAAATTATTTTCAAGTGCACATGGAACATTCTCCAGGATAGATCACATGCTAGGACAAAAAGCAAGTCTCAACAAATTTAAGAGGATAGAAATCACAAGAAGCATTTTTTTCCAACCACAATGGTATAAAACTAGAAATCAATAAAATAAAAAAAAAAATCAGAGAAGAACAAACACATGGAAACAAAACAACATGCTCCTAAAAAAACAATGGTCAATGAAGAAACCACAAAGGAATTCAGGAATATCCTGAGACAAATGCAAATGGAAACATTATACTCCGACACCTATGAGATGCAGCAAAAGCAGTTCTAAGAGGAAATTTTAGAGTAATCCAGTCCTACCTCAATAAACAAGAAAAATTTCAAATAAACAACCTAACCCACCACCTAAAGGAATTAGAAAAAGAAGAACAAAGCCCAAAGTCAGCAAAAAGAAGGAAATAATAAAGATCAGAGAGGAAACCAATAAAATAGAGACAATGACAGAAAAACAGTAGAAAAGATCAATGAAACAAAGAGCTGGGTTTTTGAAAAGATACACAAAACTGATAAACTTTTAGCTAGGCTCACAAAAAGAGAGAGGACCCAAATAAATAAAATAAGCTATGAAAGAGGAGAAATAACAACAAATACCACAGAGGTACAAAAAAATCATAATAGAATACTGTAAATAGTTATAAGCCAACAAATTGGACCCTAGAAGAAATGGACAAATTTCTAAAAATAAGCAACTTGCACAGACTGAGTCAAGAAGAAACAAATAATTTGAACAGACCAATCACTAGAGGTAAAATTGAATTGTAATTTAAAAAACTCCTAGCAAACAAAAGTCCAGGACTGGATGGCTTCACAGGATTCTACCAAACATATAAAGAAGAACTAATACCTATTCTTCTTAAACTGTTCCAAAAGACTGAAGAGGATGGAACTCTCCAAACTTCATTCCACGAGGTCACCATTACCCTGATACCAAAAGCAAAGACACTACAGAAAAAGAAAACTACAGGCCAATATCTTTGATGACTATAGATGCAAAAATCCTCAACAAAATATTAGCAAACCAAATCCAACAGTATATAAAAAGGATGATACACCATGATCAAGTGGGACTTATTCCAGGGACACAAGGATGGTTCAACATTCACAAATCAATCAATGTGATATACCACATTAACAAAAGGAAGGATAAAAATCACATGATCATCTCAATAGATACAAAAAAAAGCATTTGACAAAAATCAACATCCATTCATGATAAAAACTCTCATCAAAGTATGTATAGTGGGAACATATCTCAACATAATAAAGGCCATTTATGACAAACCCACAGCTAACATCATACTCAATGGTGAAAATCTGAAAGTCTTCTAAATTCAGGAAGAAGACAAGGGTGCCCACTCTTGCCACTTTTCTTTAACATGGTATTGGAAGTCCTAGTCACAGTAGTCAGACAAGAATAAGAAATAAAAGTCATCCAAATTGGAAGGGAAGAAGTAAAACTGTCACTATTTGTGAATGACATAATACTTTATATAGAAAACTCTAAAGTCTCTAACCCATTAATTATCAGAACTAATAAGTGATTTCAGCAAAGTTGCAGGATATAAGATTAATATACACATATCTGTTGATTTTATATACACTAATAATGAACTATCAGAAAGAGAAAGTAAAAAAACAATTCTATTTAAAATTACATCAAAAAAGGATAAAATACCTAGGAATAAACTTAACCAAGAAGATGAAAGACCTATACTCTGAAAACTATAAAACATCAATGAGGAAAACTGAAGATGATACAAAGAAATGGAAAGATATCCTGTGCTTTTATTTTTGGCTGTGCCACATGGCATGTGGTATCTTAGTTCCCTGACCAGGGATCAAACCCATGCCCCCTGCAGTGGAAGCATGCAGTCTTAACCACTGGACCACCAGGGAAATCTATATCCCATGCTTTTAGATTGGAAGAATTAGTATTGTTAAAATGGCCAAACTATCCAAAGCAATCTACAGATTTAATGAAATCCTTATTAAAATACCCATGACATTTTTCATGGAACTAGAATAAATAATCCTTAAATTCATAGGGAACCACAAATGGCCCCAAATTGCCAAAGCAATCTTCCAAAAAACACAAAAAACAAAGCTATAGTATAACCTTCCCAGACTTCAGACTATACTACAAAGCTATAGTAATCAAAACAGCATGGTACTGGCTCAAAAGAGATATATAGATAGATATATAGTTAGATCAGTGGAACAGAATAGAGAGCCCAGAAATAAACTCACACAACTATGGTCAATAAATCTATGAGAAAGGAGGCAAGAATATGCAATGGAGGAAAGACAGTCTCTTCAACAGTGGTGCTGGGAAAACTAGACAGCTATATGTAAAATGAGATTACAACATTTTCTCACACCATATGCAAAAATAAACTCAAAATGAAAGACCTAAATGTAAGAAGAACTAATAAGCCATAAAACTGGAACCATAAAACTACTAGAAGAGAACACAGGCAGAACACTCTTTAACATAAATCATAGCAATATTTTCTGGATTTGCCTCTCAAGAAAAAAGAAATAAAAGCAAAAATAAACAAACGGGACCTAATTAAACTTAAAAGCTTTTGCACAATCAAGGAAATCATCAACAGAATGAAAAGACATTTTTGCAAATGATATGACCAACAAGGGGTTAACATCCAAAATATACAAACAGCTCATATAACTCAATATCAAAAAACCAAACAACTCAATAAATGGGCAGAAGACCTGAACAGACATTTTTCCAAAGAAGACATACAGATGGCTAACAGGCACATGAAAAGATGCTCAACACCACTAATTATCAGATAAATGCAAATCAAAATAAAATGAGATATCACCTCACACCTTTCTGAATGGCTATCATCAAAAACATCACAAATACATGTTGGCAGGGATGTAGAGAAAAGGGAACCCTAGTACACTGTTGGTGAAAATGTAAATTGATGCAGCCACTATGAAAAACAGTATGGAGGTACCCCAAGAACTAAAAACAGAACTATCTTGTGATCCAGCAGTTCCACTCCCAGGTATATATTTGGAAAAAATAAAAACTTTAATTCGAAAAGATACATGCATCCCAATGTTCATAGCAGCACTATTTACAATAGCCAAGTCATGGAAGCAACCCAAGTGTTCATCAACAGATGAATGGATTAAGATGTGGTGTGCACATATATTTATACATGCACATACACAATGGAATATTACCCAGCCATAAAAAAGAATGAAGTTCTGCCATTTGTAGCAAAGTGGATGGACCTAAAGAATACTATGCTTAGTGAAATAAGTCAGACAGAGAAAAAACAAATACTATATGATACCACTTATATGTGGAATCTAAAAAGTACAAGTGAATGTATATACAAAACAGAAACAGACTCACAGATACAGAAAATAAACTAGTGGTTACCAAAGGGGAGAAGGAAGGGTTGAGTGGCAAATTAGCATTATGGGATTAAGAGATACAAACTACTACGTATAAAATAGATAAGAAAAAAGGATATATTGTATTGCACAGGAAACTATAGCCATTATCTTATAATACCTTTTAATGGAGTATAATCTATAAAAATATGAATCTTAATGCTGTACACCTGAATCTAGTATATTGTAAATCAACTATACTTCAATAAAAAAGTCTGATGTATTATTTTATAGTTGTTGTTGTTGTTTCTTTTTTGTGTTTGGTGTATTACTGACATCAAAGCTCTCAATACTATTATTTGCAACAGTTCCAGCAGCAGAAGAAGAGACAATCAGAAAAATCTTATTCAGATAAGCTACCTAATATGAAATAATTTATAATTATCTGAATGATTACAGAAACCTAACTCAAAATCCTTCAGGTGATTAAATAGACTAAAAAGTGCGCTACAATAAATTACTCCATCTGGAAAAAAAAATAGAAACAATGTACACGTGAGCTAAATTTAGAAAATGAAAGAGCAAAAACAGGGAAGAAAGGAATAAAATGATCTCAGCCAGTTTTGATGATAAAGATTGATGTATGCTATATACAGCAAATGAGTATAATTTTATTATGCCTAATGATACAAAAAGTGGATCCTGGACCATCTAGGCACATTTGCTTAGTTCTGAGAACCCAAAAATCATCACTGCCCTGAAAATAGCCCAAAGGTAAAAGTCACATTCCATTTATTGGCATGCAAATATGCACATCAGGCCTGAGAGGGGTAATACATTTCTTGGTCAAATGAAATCTCTTCAAAATAGTACAGAAGGAGTTAGACGTGCCTTCTAAACAGAAGCGTATGGAGAAGGGAAACATGATACAGTTGTTCATAAGAAGCAAAACAGTCATTTGAGAATCAATGCTAGATTTTTATATTTGAAGAATTTCTGAAACTAGATAAACTAAACACAAGGGAGGTGTGTCTGTGAGAAATGTTACTTACAACAATTCATCAGACTTTCCTTTTGACAAAAATGTGATTAGAATTTTTAAATAACAATGCAGTAAAGCTTTTTTTTAATAAAGATAAGGATAAGAAGGATGGAAAAGCTTGCTATTTTGTACATGTAAGTCTGAGAAATGATCATGGAACTATTTAGGCAATATTCTCCTAAATCTATTTGTACAACAAGGTGGTAAATGAACCAATGTCATCTCATGTTAAACTCTGACTCTTTCAAAGCTGTGGTTGAGTTTACCTTCCGAGCAAAGTAACCCTTCCAGAAGACTAAAACAACAACAATATTGTAGAGGATTTAAGTTTATAAACTGCATTCATATATAATATTATTTGATCCTTTGAAGAGTTTTACAAATGAGTAAATTGCGGTTTGGAGAGATTAAGAAATTTACCAAAGGCCACAAGACAATACATTATGAAGTCAGGATGTAAATGAGGTTTTGAATATCTGGACCCTGGTTTTGTAGAAGGGCTCTTACATGCCTTTTTACTCAGAGGACCCAGGAACTGATAGTGTGGTGGTCTTACGAACAGTTTGAGAAAGGTTTTCACCTGCCTTACATTAACTAAGGAGTGTCTTCCTCCTTTTAAAAAATAGGCCTCAAAAGACCAAACTTAGAGTAAGATGTAATTTGGGGCCTTCCACCACCTTCTTCCACAGCAAATGCATTTTCTGAAAGTCTTTTCCTGCTGTAGAAATACTGGATACAGATTATTTTGATTCACCTATTTAATAGGTTCCTCTCTACTATTCTTTATCTCTTTAAAAGTGAAATTGAGGGCTTCCCTGGTGGCGCAGTGGTTGAGAGTCCGCCTGCCAATGCAGGGGACACGGGTTTGTGCCCCAGTCTGGGAAGATCCCACATGCCGCGGAGCGGCTGGGCCCGTGAGCCATGGCCACTGAGCCTGCGCGCCCGGAGCCTGTGCTCCGCAACGGGAGAGGCCACAACAGTGAGAGGCCCGCGTACCGGCCAAAAAAAAAAAAAAAACCTGAAATTGAAAAATTGTAATCTTATGGGTATTTCCTATTATTTGTGTAAGTAATATTTAAGTGACAGGGATCAGTAAATCAAGAAATGGTCGAGGCACTATCTCAAATAGATTTTTAGGAAAATATTCAAGCCATGATATCAGATCTAGTATTCTGCTTAAAGGACAAAATTCAAGGAAATGAAATATTATTTCTTGGGATATGTGACTTTGCTGTGAGAATGCAAACCCCCGAGGATCTTGGTTTATCACAACTTTCAATACACGTTTACTGAATTGACCTTTAAGATAAATGGTCACCCAGTTGTACACGTTTAACGTTTATAGGCATATAACAGTTCTTAGAAAACTTCTAAGAGAGGGTCCTCCCTAAAACCCTTCTATAATAGACAATTGTGTTCTATCCAAAAGTCTGACTTTTATGAAACATATAAAATGGCTGAAGGCAGAAGCTCTTTAGGATCAGGAAGCATCAGCGTGGGGGAAAGGGAGGCTCAAGCTCTGCTCCCCTCAAAGCTGAATGGTGAAGAAGGGAGCTGACATTTATTGAGTACCTGCTTTGTTCAGGCAATGGGTTAAGTTTTACCTGCAGTTAATCTCATAGTTTAATCCTCACAACTATCTTTTGATGTAAGTATTATAATCCCTATTTCACAGATATGAAAACTGAGGTTCATAGAGAGTAAAGATCATACACCTAACATATGGCAAAGCTGGAATTCAAAATCATTGGCTCATCCTGTCTCCTTTGAGGTTCTGTCGCAGCTCCACGTCCCCTCAGTTCGAGACTGGTTCTACCGTGTCAACTATAAACAGTCCAGCTGACCCTCCCAAGAAAACTTCCTTGGTTTCTCTGGATTCTAATGTGGATTTCGTATACCACCTCTGCTTGTTCTGGGGTGCTACCAAGGCCTCAACCTGTTTGGGTCCCACCTCTTCTCCTTGCCTGACTCTGGCCCACCCTCCATCGGGATTCTCCCCACCTTGGCCTCTCTCCCACATGCTCTGTCTTACCTTCTCCTTAAAACCTTGACCAGTAATTGTGGACTATTTAATAAACCCACATTAGCCTTCCCCCTCATTATATTTCCTCAGACATATTTGAGACAATTTACAGCTATTGAGAAGATAAGCTCCTTGAGTGGAGGAATTGTTTCATATTCATTTATATATTCCTTGTACCTAACGTAGTATCTGCTACAGGCAGGCCCCCAGATACTTTTTTAACTAACAGATGAGTGAGTGAGTGAGTGAGTGAATATATCAATAAACATGGGACTAAAGTTCCTGAGGCTGATTCTCTGGTTTTTCTGCTGCCTTTATCTGAGTGCAGGCCCCGGAATGAGAAATTCTGCATTTAAATCCTGGCTCTACCAAGAGCTATGTGACCTTTGGCAAGATTTTTAACTTCTTTGCTTCAGATTCTTGATTTTTAAAAAGGAGATAATGCTGGAACTCGCATCATGGAAAGTTTTGAAGATTGAGAGAATTCACGTGACAATCTTAACAGGCCTAGTGCATTATAAGCACTCAGAAGAATCTCTCTCTCACCTTGTGTTCCATATAACTGAGACCACAAAGACTCCTACTTCTTGACTTTTAATAGACATTTTTTGGATAGAATATCCATGACTATAATAAAATGAAATTGATCATTAGACAACCATTTCTTCCATCGTGCCTGTATTAGTCTCCATATATCCCTAACACTTTTGTTCTAGATCTGTCCTTTGAGGATCTTCCTCCACATGAAGGTCAAATCTTTCATGCTTCCATGGCTATTACTTTTTGGCTATTACTTATGCACCCTTAGTCATTTAAATTCTAAATTCCTTCATATGTATTCATTCACAGACTTATCCATTTACTCATTAAAACATATCTATCATCTTTTAAGCTCCTACAATGTGCCAGGCACTCTGCTAGATAACATAAATAGAGATTAATGAAATATAATTTCAGCCTTCAACACATGTATTTCTATGTAGGAGATTGACATGGTTTTGTCTCTCTTGGCCCTCCTGGTCTCTCTTCTTTGAATGCCCTCAAGTTTATCTATCTCCCTCTTAAAGTTTCCAAAAAGGAGCACAACATCTGACCAACAATGAATAAAGCATTTTTTTCATTACACAGATCTCTGGATAAGAGGGCATTAGAGGTTGGAACACATCAATCTCTCCAGTCTAGACACAGTGCCATCCCACTCCTCATGGGTCATGGTAGGGGTGGGGTGCAGAGGGAAGGGATTAAAAGCTGTTGGATCCAAATGGTGTGTTCTTTTTTATTTAAAGTCTCTCTTGAGGTTTTCCCCTTGGGGGATTCACTGTATTTAGAGTTTCTCATCTCATGCATCCAGTGCAGTAAAAAAAAAGCCTGTAATCTCCACCTTCTTGAAAAGAATAACCTCTTCATATCCCCTGGCCCTTGAAAACCAAGCAGAAACCAGGGATAAGTCTCAGGAGGTACAAATGTCATCTTAAGCTTGATGTTCTAGGCCTTAAAGAAACATATTTTCCTTTTCTTTGGCAATTTTTCCCTTAGGTTTATCTAATCCTGCCTCTTTTCATCATCAAAATAGTAGCATCTCAAGGTCTGAGATGAGGATGAAGGCCTTATTAGACAAAGGTACCAAAAAAGGGAGTTCAGCCAGTTTTTTATGTAGGGCTTAGGCCTAGTTATAAGCAAGACAGAAGACCTCCAAACTCTACATGGTACTATCCACCTCAGTAGGAGAACAAACTGAAGCCTGGGGCCAAAGTCCATCTAGTAATAAAGTGTCTCTTTGCCTCTCCTTGTCCTTGGTGCATCTCTCCCATCAAAGGAACTTCGAAGGTATGAAAGCTACAACAGAATAGGCATTTAGGGTGCCAGCTATATTCTATCATTAGGTATATTTTTTGTTTGAACCTGATTAATACTCAGTTTTGCTACCCTATATTCACCAAACCCATAGATAAGGACTACTGATGACCATTGATATTGAATGGATACCATTTTAGCTAAAAAGACCAAAGCCAAGCCAAGCTTACAGTACTGTATCCACATGGACTCTCTCAAGGGCTCCGAAAGCACAGACTACATGGTACTACACAACTTGCCCTCTCAAAATCAGTATTTGCCCCAGGGATTTTTCACAAGGAAAGTTACTTTTTGTTTGTTTGTTTTGGCCCCATGGGTGTAGCTTCCTAACAGTCTACATGCTATTATTATTGAACTGCATTATTTTGTACTTAAAATCTTCCCATGGCTTCCTACTACCTAAATCCTTAGAGATCAAGTAAGGTTCTTAATCTGATCCTATCCACGCTCCAGTCTTACCTCCCACCATGCTCCACCAGACAGAAACACTGTGCTCTAGCCATGCAGAGCTACTTACAATTCCTAGGGGGGAAAAAATACGCTTTCTCTTTCAAACACCATACCTTTGCAAATGCTGCTCAGTCTGCTAGAAACTCCTCCCACTCTATTTACTGTCACTGCATTCTTCAAGATTTTTCTCAAGCTGCCTGCTCTAAGAAGCCCTCCTTTTTCTATACAGCAAGCTTAAGCACTCCCTATTACGTGACATCATCTTATATTATAGACTGCACTTCTGCACACCCCCACTGGACTATGAGCTTCTTAAAGACAAGCACTGTCATGTACATAGCTTCCATTTATTGAGCATGTACTGTGTGCCAAAACCAAAACAAATTAGGTGTTTTACTTATACAGCTCCACCTTGAAAACAACTATCAAGGCAAATATTTTTATTTTCATTGTACAGGTTAAGAGGGGCAGGTTCAAAATCACACTGCTATAAGTTGAGGAAGCAGAATTCCTACCCCAGCCCTTTGGCTCCAGGCCAGTGTTCCTTCCATGGCAGGACACCAGCTCCCACTACAAACACTGGGGTCTCATTCATCTTGTATCCTTAGTATGGGACACAAAGTGGGAACTCTAAACACTCAATAAAAATGTGTTGAAAGAGTGAAGAAGGGATTGCTTAAGTGTTTATTATGCCCACTTTGCTTTCTATTACTCAGAACCAATCAATTGTGATGAAAAAATATTTGTCTCAATAGGGAGTCATTTTTACCATAGTCCCAGCAAAACGTTAGAAAACAAAGCCATTTAATGTTGCACTACAAGTTCTAGAGAGCAAGAACTTTCAATTCTAGGTCATAACATTTTGCTCAGGATTTCCTTGGCAACAATTACATAATTCATATTTAATAAACCTGCTCTGTGTTGCCATAAAAGTTTGCATCCATCTCTACTTTAGCACTTGATATTAATCTACTTGGGTGCTACTTGAGTGCATGTCTGTCTTCCTTCTAGATAATTACCTACTTTAGGGCAAGGATCTGGTCTCATTCATTTCCCCACATAAGGCATTTAGTCAGTGGGTGTTGAAAGGATGTTGTCAAATAATCTGACATAGCAACACCAAACCAATCCAAGCCAAACAAACATCGAGCTATCTGAAACCATGTGGAATAATCATTTTAAAGGGGCTCACAGGTATCTTTGAGCTTAATCCTTGAAAATAAAAATTTTATTTTGCATGGAAGCCTTTCTAAAATATGCTTGTTCCTTTCCTCTTAAGGAAATCACACAAAATAATTTAAACTACTTTGAACATTAATTATTTCTCTGCTATAGCAGAATAACTGCTTCAGACTGTTTATCTAATGCACAATGGTCTCAGACTAGGGCACTTATGTTTGCTTTTCGCTTTTAATTTTTCTTTCCCTGCCTTCTTTTACTATCAAACTGTGAGATTTCACTCCTCAGGATCGTGAATGTGTCTGTCAATAGGAATTGCTCCCTATATTTAATAACTTCCATTTTGGGGGTATTTACTGATAAGCAGTGTGCTAAGCACTTTATTTGCATTATTCAACTTAATCCTGACAAATTTCTAAGAGAATGCAGAATTGGTTCTAGCTCCTCAGAGCTCTTTTTCTGTTTTACTGACATGTTCCTCATGAGTAAAGCTGTATAGTTTATTTTAAATATTTGGGCTATAACTAAATGTGGCTGACTTGTTATCATCCCTTATTTTAGAAAGCCCTTCCAAATGATTTTATTTCAGTTAGCACCATTACAATGTGGGTAGATACTTCACTGTTTATTACCCTATTCTTACACTCTTACTTAATGTTTAAAATAACACATAATTGAGACTGCTAATGTCTCTCAAAAAGCTCTATGTGATGCTTATATCAGATAAATACTTGGTAGGAAAGGTTGAGAATAGAAAAAGGGGATAATTGATGGTTTTCAAACTGATGGCAAACAATGTATATTTGCTCTGTGTTGCAGAATTACAAGTAATGGGTAGAATTTTAAGAAAGCATGCTTTTATTCCATCATGGGAGAACTTTCTAACAACTAGAACAGTCCCATAATGGAAACAGTAAACTCTATATCTCAATGCTGTACTTTTAAAGTAGCCTGACATTCCAACCATACAGCTACTGGCCTGTTAAAGTATCCCCGGCAAGTATTTGCTTCAATCTAGTTCTCACCTGGATCCTTTCAATTACAAGCCCACTACTTCTTTGTTGGAATTATATTTGCATTTTGTTGCTCAGCGTCCTGACTTTCAACTTCCTCCTTGTAACCTCCAGCTTGGATTTGCCACACCCACACTCTCTGCTTTAGACTGCCTCAGAAAATATGTCAGACCTGGTCCTCAGTCCACTAGCTCACACCTAGCTGACCTGCTCAGGCTTCTGCAATGGTAGCGAAATTTGGGATGACACTGGATGGGGTACTACATAAAACATCCTGCATTGGATAAGTCCTTTAACTAGTTGAACAATAAGATTCCTTAGAATTCTTAGGATTCCATGATACCCCAAGAAACAGAAAGAATCACGACTATAGACTGTGGAGTCAGAGAGAACTGAGTTTGGGTTCATAATGTTCTATTGCATTGCAAAATATAGTAACTAATAGAACCAACTTCACATGATTATTGAAAGAATTAACGGAGATAGTGTATGTAAGAGTTTAGAATAACGTTAATATGCTTAATAAATGTTAACTGCTCATAGTAGTGTTAACATTAGGCCAGTAGCAAGTATAATGGTACCGGTTCCAACCTTGAATCCATCACAAACAGAGAAGAAAAAGAATTAAATGAAGGTCTGTTCTTGATCATTTGTCTTGTGATTTGTGTCCAGGAACACAACCTATCATTTTGTGAAGTATGTAGCAGAAAATCGACTGCCTAGGATTGAATCCTAGCTCTTCTACCTCCTACCTGTGTGACCTTGGGCAAATCATTTAAAGCTTCTGCACCTTAGCTTATTCTTCTGTAAAATGAAAGTAATACTATCTATCTTATATGACTGTTATGAGAATTAAATGACTTAATATATGTAAAATGCTTAGATAACTGCCTGGAATATAATACGTGCTACATAAGTATTATATAATATTAGCTATTATTAAATGTGTTAGTACTTATATCAGTTAGGGTTCTCCAGAGTAACAACTAATAGGAGAGAGTGACAGAGATACAAAGAGAGACTGATTTTAAGGAACTGACTCTTGCAATCAGAGACTGGTAAGTCTGAAATATATAAGGCAGACCAGCAAGCGGGTTGGAATCTCAAGAGGAGTTGGTGTTGCAGTCTTGAGGCAGAATTCCTTCTCTGGGAAACCTCCGTTTTTGCTTTTAAAGCCTTCAACTAATTGCATGAGGCTTACATCTATTATCAAGAGTAACCTCCTTTATTTAAAGTCAACCAGTTGTATGTTAACCACAGGTACAAAATACCTTCACAGCAACATCTAGATTAGTGTTTGATTAAATAACTTGGTGCTATAGACTAAATAAACTGACACATAAAATTAACCATCACAGTACTATAAAGAAATCTCTTGAATATTTTGTATTATATACTTCTTTAAGAAATTAGCTAACCCAATGACTTGAGGCATTAATGGCTTTGGGTTTATGACTCACTTGCTCTTGTAGGCTCTGTACAACAGAACTCCTTAGGTTTTCCTGCTGGAATGATACCTGGTATTATATTAAGTGATTCATTTTTCATCTGGTTGTAGAGGATGACCATGACAGATTTCAAAATAAAACAACTTTCTTTCCTTAAATAACAGAGGTTTATTCATATGTTAAGCCATGATCTTGTGTTATTTACTTTCAATCACAGTTGCAGACGTACAAATACGTCATATAATTACTAATAATGAAATTATAACTGAGAACAGTACTGTATGTGAAAACTTCATAAAATGTTTAACTGATAGTGCATTAATATAGATTTTATGGTCCCCCAAACACCCTGGAATATGTTCTTTTTTTGCAGATATTTACAAGAGTATTATTCATAATTGCCAAAACTTGGAAGCAACTAAGATATCCTTCAGTAGGTGAATGAATGAACATACTGTGGTACATCCAGACAATGGAATATTATTCAACACCAAAGAGAAATGCACTATCAAGCCATGAAAAGACATGGAAGAAACTTGAAAGCTTATTACCAATACATTTTTAAAGCATTTCTTCCCACAGTGATCAACATGGGTGCCAATACTGAGAGACTAATTTCTCTTCCAAAAGTACTACAAATATCATAATTAAAGAAAACAATTCAACCACAAATTGGATACCATATTTTCCAGGAGGCTAGAATGTGTTCTCAAACATATCACAAGTGAAATACTGACAGACACAATTTTAAACACAGTGTTTGAAAATTTCAGAGCATAAAATTAGTGGAACAGGGATGGACCTTCAAGATGGTGGAGGAGTAACAAATGGAGATCACCTCCCTCCCACAAATACATCAGAAATACATCTACATGTGGAACAACTCCCACAGAACACCTAGTGAACGTTGGCAGAAGACCTCAGACTTCCCAAAAGGCAAGAAAATCCTCACATACCTGGGTAGGGAAAAAGAGAAAAGAAAAAACAGAGACAAAAGAACAGGGATGGGACCTGCACCACTGGGAGGGAGCTGTGAAGGAGGAAAAGCGTCCACACACTAGGAAGCCCCTTCACTGGCAAAGACAGCGAGTGGGCTGGGGGGAAGCTTTCAAGCCACGGAGGAGAGCGCAGCAACAGGGGTTCAGAGGGCAAAGCGGAGAGATTCCCACACAGAAGATCGGTGCTGACCAGCTCTCACTAGCCTGAGAGGCTTGTCTGCTCACCCACCAGGGTGGGTGGGGGCTGGGAGCTGAGGCTCGGGGTTTGGAGGTCAGATTCCAGGGAGAGAACTGGGGTTGGCTGCATGAACACAGCCTGAAGGCGGCTAGTGCGCCACAGGTAGCAGGGAGGGAGTCCAGAAAAAAGTCTAGAACTGACTAAGAGGCAAGAGGCCACTGTTTCAGGGTGCGTAAGGAGAGGGGATCCTTCCCTGTCTGCCCAAAGAAGGCAAAGCACCACCTAAACGAGCTGCAGAAACAGGTGTGAGCCACGGCTATCAGCTTAGACACCAGAGACGGGCATGAAATGCAAACGCTACTGCTACAGCCACCAAGAATCCTGTGTGCAAGCACAGGCCACTATCCACACGCCCCTGCCCTTGCCCCCTCCCCCCAGGAGCCTGTGCAGCCCACCACTGCCAGGGTCCCGTGATCTTCCCGGGGCGGGGGAAAGCACACAGCATGCCTCAGACTGCTGCAAAGTCATGCCAGCCTCTTGTCGCCGCAGACTCGCCCCTCATTCCACTTATAACTACCATAACCCTCCCACACCCCCAGCATGAGTGAGCCAGAGCCCCCTAATCAGCCACTGCTTTAACCCATCCTGTCTGGGTGGGAACAGAAGCCTGAGGGTGACCTACACATAGCGGTGGGGCCAACTCCAAAGCTGAACCCCAGGAGCTGTGCCAACAAAGAAGAGAAAGGGAAATCTCTCCCAGCAGCCTCAGGAGCAGAAGATTAAATCCCCACAATCAACTTGAGATACCCTGCATCTGTGGAATACCTGAATAGACAATGAATCAACCCAAAATTGGGGCAGTGGACTTTGGGAGCAACTGTAGACTTGGGTTTTGCTGTCTCGGACGGACATGTCTCTGATTTTTATGTTTATCTTTAGTATAGTTTTTAGCACTTGTTAACATTGGTGGATGTGTTTATTGGTTTGGTTACTCTTCTCATTTTTTTGTTACTTTTTAAAAAAAAATTAATATTTTTTATATTTTTAATTTTAATTATTTTATTTTACTATAATTATTTCTTTCTTTTTTTCTCCCTTTTCTACTAAGCCATGGGGCTGACAGGGGCTTGGTGCTCCGGCCGAGTGTCAGGCCTGAGCCTCTGAGGTGGGAGAGCTGAGTTCATGACACTGGACCACCAGAGACCTTGCAGCCCAACGTAATATCAATTGGTGAGAGCTCTCCCAGAGATCTCTGTCTCAATGCTAAGACACAGATCTACCCAATGGCCAGCAAGCTCCAGTGCTGGATGCCTCAGGCCAAAACAACTAGCAAGACAGGAACACACCACCACCTATTAGCAGAGAGGCTGCTTAAAATCATATTAGTTCACAAACACCCCAAAACACACCACTGGACGCAGCCCTGCCCACAAGAAAGACAAGATCCAGCCCCACCCACCAGAACACAGGCACCAGTCCCCTCCACCAGGAAGCCTACACAAGCCACTGAACCAACCTTACTCACTGGGGGCAGACACCAAAAACAACAGGAACTACGAACCTGTAGCCTGTGAAAAGGAGACCACCAAACACAGTAAGTTAAGCAAAATGGGAAGACAGAGGAATATGCAGCAGATGAAGGAGCAAGGTAAAACCTACTGGACCAAACAAATGAAGAAGAAATAGGCAGTCTACCTGAAAAAGAATTCAGAGTAATGAAAGTAAAAATGATCCAAAATCTTGGTAATAGAATGGAGAAAATATAAGAAATGTTTTACAAGGACCCAGAAGAACTAAAGAGCATACAAACACTGATGAACAACACAATTACTGAAATTAAAAACACTCTAGAAGGAATCAATAACAGAGTAACTGAGGCAGAAGAAAGTTTAAGTGACCTGGAAGATAAAACAGTGGCAATAACTGCCAGGGAGCAGAATAAAGAAAAAAGAATGAAAAGAACTGAGGACAGTCACAGAGACCTCTGGGACAAATTTAATGCACCAACATTCAAATCACAGGGGTCCCAGAAGAAGAAGAGAGAAAGAAAGGGTCTGAGACAATATTTGAAGAGATTATAGTCGAAAACTTCCCTAACATGGGAAAGTAAATAGTCAATCAAATCCAGGAAGCAAAGAGAGTACGATACAGGATAAAACCAAAGAGAAACATGCCGAGACACATATTAATCAAACTATCAAAAATAAAATACAAAGAAAAAATATTAAAAGCAACAAGGGAAAAGCAAAAAATAACATACAAAGGAATCCCCATAAGGTTAACAGCTGATTTCTCAGCAGAAACTCTGCAAGCTAGAAGGGAGTGGTAGGACATATTTAAAGTGATGAAAGGGAAAAACCTACAGCCAAGATTACTCTACCCAGCAAGGATCTCATTCAGATTTGATGGAGAAATTAAAACCTTTACAGATAAGCAAAACTTAAGAGAATTCAGCACCACCAAACCAGCTTTACAACAAATGCTAAAGGAACTTCTCTGGGAAGGAAACACAAGAGAAGGAAAAGACCTACAAAAACAAACCCAAAACAATTAAGAAAATGGAAATAGGAAACTACATATCGATAATTACCTTAAATATAAAAGGATTAAGTACTCCAACCAAAAGACATAGACTGGCTGAATGGATACAAAAACAAGACCCATACATATGCTGCCTAAAAAAGACCCACTTCAAACCCTAGAGACACATACAGACTGAAAGTGATGGGATGGAAAAAGATATTCCATGCAAATGGAAATCAAAAGAAAGCTGGAGTAGCAATTCTCAGACTTTAAAATAAAGACTATTACAAGAGACAAAGAAGGACACTAACTAATGATCAAGTGATCAATCCAAGAAGAAGATATAACAATTGTAAATACGCACCTAACATAGGAGCACCTCAATACCTAAGACAAATGCTAACAGCCATAAAAGGGGAAATTGACAGTAATACAATAATAGTAGGGGACTTTAACACCCCACTTTCACCAATGGACAGATCATCCAAAATGAAAATAAATAAGGAAACACAAGCTCTAAATGACACATTAAGCAAGATGGACTTAATTGATACTTACAGGACATTCCATCCAAAAACAACAGAATACACTTTCTTCTCAAGTGCTCATGGAACATTCTCCAGGATAGAACATGTCTTGGGTCACAAATCAAGCCTTGGTAAATTTAAGAAAACTGAAATTGTATCAAGTATCTTTTCTGACCACAAAACAATAAGACTAGATATCATTTACAGGAAAAAATCTGTAAAAAAAAAAAATACATGGAGGCTAAACAATACACTACTTAATAACCAAGAGATCACTGAGGAAATCAAAAACTACCTAGAAACAAAATGACAATGAAAACACGACGACCCAAACCCCATGAGATGCAGCAAAAGCAGTTCTAAGAGGGAAATTTATAGTAACACAATCCTACATCAAGACACAAGAAACATCTCAAATAAACAACCTAACCTTACACCTAAAGCAATTTGAGAAAGAAAAACAAAAAGAACCGAAAGTTAGCAAAAGGAAAGAAATCATAAAGATCAGAAATAAATGAAAAAGAAATAAAGGAAACAGTAGCAAAGATAAGTAAAACTAAAAGCTGGTTCTTTGAGAATATAAACAAAACTGTTAAACCATTAGGCCGACTCATCAAGAAAAAAAGGGAGAAGAATCAAATCAACAGAATTAGAAAGGAAAAGTAACAACTGACACTGCAGAAATACAAAGAATTAGGAGAGATTACTACAAGCAACTATATGCCAATAAAATGGACAATCTGGAAGAAATGGACAAATTCTTAAAAAGGCATAATCTTCCACGACTAAACCAGGAAGAAATAGAAAATATAAACAGACCAATCACAAGCACTGAAATTGAAACTGTGATTAAAAATCTTCCAACAAACAGAAGCCTAGGACCAGATGGATTCACAGGCGAATTCTATCAAATATCTGGAGAAGAGCTAACACCTAGCCTTCTCTAACTCTTCCAAAATATAACAGAGGGAGGAACACTCCCAAACTCATTTTACGAGGCCACCATCACCCTGATACCAAAACCAGAGAAAGATGCCACAGAAAAAGAAAACTACAGGCCAATATCACTGATGAACATAGATGCAAAAATCCTCAACAAAATACTAGCAAACAGAATCCAACAGCACATTAAAAGGATCATACACCATAATCAAGTGGGGTTTATCTCAGGAATGCAAAGATTCTTCAATATATGCAAATCAAACAATGTAATACATCATATTAACAAACTGAAGGATAAAAACCATATAATAATCTCAATAGATGCAGAAAAACTTTTGACAAAATTCAACACCCATTTATGATAAAAACTCTCTAGAAAGTAGGCATAAAGGGAACTTTCCTCAACATAATAAAGGCCATATATGACAGACCCACAGCCAACATCGTTCCCAATGATGAAAAACTGAAAGCATTTCCTTTAAAATCAGGAACAAGACAAGTGATGCTCATTCTCACCACTATTATTCAACATAGTTTTGGAAGTTTTAGCCACTGCATTCTGAGGAGTAAAAGAAATAAAAGGAATCCAAATCGGTAAAGAAAAAGTAAAGCTGTTACTGTTTGCAGATGAAATGATACTATACATAGAGAATCCTAAAGATGCTGCCAGAAAACTACTAGAGCTAATCAATGAATTTGGTAAAGTAGCAGGATACAAAATTAATGCACAGAAATCTCTTGCATTCCTACATACTAATGATGAAAAATCTGAAAGAGAAATTAAGGAAATACTCCCATTTACCACTGCAGCAAAAAGAAGAAAATACCTAGGAATAAACCCACCTAAGGAGACAAAAGAACTGTATGCAGAAAACTATAAGACACTGATGAAAGAAATTAAAGATGATACAAACAGATGGAGAGGTATACCATGTTCTTGAATTGAAAGAATCAACATCGTGAAAATGACTATAGTACCAAAGCAATCTACAGATTCAGTGCAATCTCTATCAAACTACCACTGGCACTCTTCACAGAACAAAAAACTTCACAACCTGCATGGAAACACAAAAGAGCACGAATAGCAAAAGGAATCTTGAGAAAGAAAAATGGAGCTGGAGGAATCAGGCTCTCTGACTTCAGACTATACTACAAAGCTACAGTATGGTACTGGCACAAACACAGAAATATAGATCAATGGAACAGGATAAAAAGCCCAGAGATCAACCCGTGCACATACAGTCACCTTATCTTTGATAAAGGAGGCAAGAATATACAATGGAGAAAAGACAGCCTCTTCAATAATTGGTGCTGGGAAAACTAGACAGCTACATGTTAAAGAATGAAATTAGAACACTCCCTAACACCATACACAAAAATAAACTCAAAATGGATTAAAGACCTAAATGTAAGGTCAGACACTATAAAACTTTTAGAGGAGAACATAAGCATAACACTCTATAACGTAAATCACAGCAAGATCCTTTTTGACCCACCTCCTAGAGAAAAGGAAATAAAAACAAAAATAAACAAATGAGACCTTATGAAACTTAAAAAGTTTTGCACAGCAAAGGACACCATAAACAAGACAAAAAGACAACCCTCAGAATGGGAGAAAATATTTGCAAACGAACCAACTGATAAAGCATTAATCTCCAAAATATACAACCGGCTCATGTAGCTCAATATCCAAAAAACAAACAATCCAATCCAAAAATGGGCAGAGGATCTAAGTAGACATTTCTCCAAAGAAGATATACAAATTACCAACAAACACATGAAAGGATGCTCAACATCACTAATCATTAGAGAAATGTAAATCAAAACTACAATGAGGTATCACCTCACACTGGTCAGAATGGCCATCATCAAAAAATCTACAAACAGGGCTTCCCTGGTGGCGCAGTGGTTGAGATTCCGCCTGCTGATGCAGAGGACACAGGTTTGTGCCCCGGACCTGGAAGATTCCACATGCCGCAGAGAGGCTGGGCCTGTGAGCCATGGCTGCTGAGCCTGCGAGTCCAGAGCCTGTGCTCCGCAATAGGAGAGGCCACAACAGTGAGAGGCCTGTGTACCACAAAAAAAAAATCTACAAACAATAAATGTTGGAGAGTGTGTGGAGTAAAGGGAACTCTCTTGCACTGTTGGTGGGAATGTAAATTGGTACAGCCACTATGGAAAACAGTATGGAGGTTCCTTAAAAAAATAAAACTACCATACAACCCAGCAATCCCACTACTAGGCATATACCCTGAGAAAACCACAAGTCAAAAAGGGTCAGGTACCACAGTGTTCACTGCAGCTCTATTTACAATAGCCAGGACATGGAAGCATCCTAAGTGTCCATCAAGAAGGTGGCATATATATGCAGTGGAACATTAGCCATAAAAAGAAATGAAACTGAGTTATTTGTAGTGAGGTGGATCGACCTAGAGTCTGTCATACAGAGTGAAGTCAGAAAGAGAAGAACAAATACCATATGCTAACACATATATATGAACTCTAAAAGAAAAATGGTTCTGATGAACCTAGGGGCAGGACCAGAATAAAGATGCAGACCTAGAGAATCGACCTGAGGACACCGGGTAGGGGAAGGGTAAGCTGGGACGAAGTGAGAGAGTAGCATTGACATATATACACTATCAAATGTAAAATAGCTAGCTAGCAGTAAGCAGCTGCTTCACAAGGGGAGATCAGCTAGGTGCTTTGTGACCACCTAGAGGGGTGGTATGGGGAGGGTGGGAGGGTGACGCAAGAGGGAGGGGATATGGGGATATATGCATACATATAACTGATTCACTTTGTTATACAGCAGAAACTAACACAGCATTGTAAAGCAATTATACTCCAATGAAGTTGTTAAAAAAAAAACCCAAAAAAAAGTAAACAAACAAAAATTAATGGAACAAAAGTATGGTGGGAGAGAAAGGAAGGTGCATATCATTCATTTTACAATGAAATTCTCCACTTAAAATGTGGAATGTGTTCCTGAACCAGTGTTACAAGTTGGATAATCATACATCAGAAATTTTCCGTAACACTCCCAATTTCAATTACTGTACCCAGTTTCATATTTTTATATAGTTTGAAAACTACAGTACTTTTAGATAAGACAATAATATAATCAATTTATTTATCCAATGAACATTTAGTAAGTGGCTACTGTATGTAGGGATCTGGGCTAGTACTGAGGGTATGTAAGCCATATACACATGGAACAGTTCCTGATTCCATAATATTGTAAGGGACTTCTACCTTCCTCACAAATAACTATAATATTGGGTTGGCCAAAAAGTTCGCTCGGGTTTTTCCGTAAGATATAGAAAACCCAAACGAACATTTTGGCCAACCCAATACATTGTGGAAAGTGCTAATCTCCCTAAGAGAAAAAATACTAAGCTGATTCAAAGCAAGACTATACTTCTTGATAAAAATATCAAGTCCTTTTGAGGTTTCCATATAAACTCTCCATGGACAGAGTCTAAGGCAGGTAGACTTCCTTAGACCTACTCCCATGTCATACAGGTGGCATGACATAAAGCTTATAGAGTATGAATATTTGAAATATTTTTCACAGTTACATTTTTATTTTCAAGTTATTGATAGTTCTACCTCATAAACAAATCCCATTCCCTCACCATAATATTTTCAGAGTTGGATTGGCCCCTTATATATACTGCAAGCTCCTTTCTCTATGGGAGGAAAACTTTAGGGAATCTGAAGACTTCTATGTCTTTTTTGCCAAGATACTCTGCCTGTTGAATTAGGCTTGGAATTGTAAAATTGCATAATTCCAAAAATGGCAAAAAAGGAATTTTTAAAGAGAACAAGTTATTTAAATGGGTAAGCAATCGACCCATATCAAT
Organism: Pseudorca crassidens; assembly: GCF_039906515.1. Taxonomy (NCBI): domain Eukaryota; kingdom Metazoa; phylum Chordata; class Mammalia; order Artiodactyla; family Delphinidae; genus Pseudorca; species Pseudorca crassidens. The sequence goes on from NC_090304.1 coordinate 63,174,192, forward strand.
TCTGTAGCTGGAAAAATAGTCCCTCCACCCTAACCATTCTCTCCAAGACTGCTAATGACCCAGTAACATCTCTGACTCTGAGAGTAACACAATCTGCTAATAAGGTTCCTGCACAGGGAAGGATGTAGAACTATGCAACATCATTTTAAGCCCATATTTGTCTCATAGTCTGCCACATAATAAGTACTTTAAAGGACAGAGTAAGCTGTTAACCACCATGACTCATTTTTGTACTTTTAACAACCTCCTTATCTAGAACTAGAACCTTTTCCTTGGGTCAACCAGGAAATTTTAAGACAGGCTTCTAGTACAATATATATATATTTAGAAAAACAGCATATTTTTCTTAGACAGCAAGGAAAGTATAGTCAATCATCAATAAACATTTATTGAGTACTTACTGCCTAATGAGCTGTAAATGAACCATATCACAGTTGTATGGACAAATTTAATACTTGATATCAGGCTGCTCAAAATTTAACAGGTGAAGCACTTGAGCAACTAGTTCTAATAAAATACAATGAACTCTCTAACAGAGGCCTTGAGCAGCACACAAGAGAAAAGAATTTGTTCTACAGGAGAGCAGAATTTGTTCTACTTGAGGTCATTAGAAGACTGGTGATAGACAAGTAAGCCTTTAAAAGATTAAGCAGGAAATTTCCGGATGAAAACAAAGGGAAGAGTATTTCAGACAGAAGAAGGAACAAGAACAAGGCTTAAGTTAGGCTTAACTTAAGTTTGGATCAGACTATAAAGGCCCAAGGTAAATGTTACGTTAAGGAAATGGAACAACAGTCAGTAATCAATAAGGATCAATAGGTAGTTTTTAAACTGTTGGATTATGGAGGTTGAGTTAAAAGAGGAAAGACTAGATTATGAGGATCAGTTAGAAGCCTGTTGTCAAACCTCTTAGCAAAATTCTATGAAAGACTGAATTAGATCAGTGGCATTGTGGATGAAGAGGAAGGTCAAACTTAGAGAAATTTCAAAGTGATTAAAATTAGTGGAATTTTACAGTTAAATATCTACACACTATCTCAATAATATATCCTTTAAGGTCCAGTGATTCCAGTAAGTATGAATGTGATCCACTTTCATTACATTTGAGCAATATTAGGTAGAAAACTAAAGTACTCTCACTATTTTGGATCAGATTATTAGAAGATTAGCTAGAAGGCTCCAAAGAAAATTATTACTTTAAATTATTCATAGATAACCTCCAACCTCAGCAAAGTAACCACCAGCTCCATTAAGTTACTCACAGGTTTCCTTAGGTAATTAATTTTGTCACTAGGATTTTCCTTTCTTTTACAAGTTAGTTTGACTGTGTTTTCTAAATTTAACATAATTTTGTTCTTTATAAGTCAAGTTTTTACCCAGGACAAATGATACTTGTAAAGAAAAATCCACTATTCAGTATCCTTAAGAAGGGAAATGCATAATTCTCCAGGTACTCAGTTGAATATTTTCTAGTGTGACAGCCACGCAATTGGTCTCCCTGCCACCAGTTTCTCCCTTCTCCAATCTATCATGCATGATGCTGCCAGCTGAATCTTCCTCAGCACAGCCGATAATGCTACTTCCTTACACAAAAACTTTCTACTGTTCACAAATGCCTAAAGAAGAATGCCTAAACTCTGTAGTACTGTAATTAAAGCTCTCAATCAGCTAAAATCACCTATCTTATTCTCAGCCCTCCTGCCTGCTGAACCTGACTACTCGTTATCCATAAAGCCTTTCCCCTCTCTTCCTAGGAAGGGACATGGGATGTCAGGCACATGTATATTAATCCCTATGTCACCACATTTTACTATGTGATGTTGATCAAGTTACTTAACTTTTCTGAGGTTTAGTTTCATCTTCTACAAATTAGAAATAATAATATCTACCTACCACCTCAAATCCTATTAAAAAAAAGATAAGCAATCAATCAATAAAATGCTTACCTTGCTGGATTATTATAGAGATTAGGAGATAATACATGAAAAGTGCCTAGCCCGGACTTCAATTATACGTAGCAGGTTTTATTACTCTTCCAAGCTTTCACTTAGTTTTCCCTATCTGGAACACCTGCCTCTTCAACCAAAGTCTTAAGCATCACACAAACACCAGTGCTAAAGCTACCTAGCCATGAAACCCATCTCCAATATCCTAGTGAAAATTGCTCTTTTTCTCCTGTAGTGTAATGGGAAAATCCCTGCCTTGAAGTCAAACTCCTAACTCCCTCACTTTCTAACAATATGATTCTGGACAAGTTGACTATCCACAGCTTCCTCATTTCTAACACGGACAGTGACGTCAACTCTACCTGGCTTACTAAACCGTTGTGAGAATCAATTAAGATAAGTGGTAGGGCTTCCCTTGTGGCGCAGTGGTTGGGAAGTCAAACTTGAAGTCAAACTCCTAACTCCATCACTTTCTAACAGTATGATTCTGGACAAGTTGCCTATCCACAGCTTCCTCATTTCTAATATGGACAGTGACGTCAACTCTACCTGGCTTACTAAACCATTGTGAGAATCAATTAAGATAAGTGGTAGGGCTTCCCTTGTGGCACAGTTGTTGGGAGTCCGCCTGCCGATGCAGGGGACACGGGTTCGTGACCCTGTCCGGGAGGATGAGCCCGTGGGCCGTGGCCGCTGGGCCTGCGCGTCCGGAGACTGTGCTCCACAGCGGGAGAGGCCGCAGCGATGAGAGGCCCGCATACCGCAAAAAAAAAAAAAAAAAAAAAAAAAATGATAAGTAGTATTTTCAAACATGTAATGGTCTATACATATGAGACACTGTTACTCCTACTAAAGTATAAGATTAAAAAAGGAGCCGTGGTCTTCCACATCTTTATCACTGATATAGAGAATGATATCAAGAAGAAGAAAATAACTAGTATTCAGGTCAGGAGTTAGAAGACAGGAAGAAAGAAGGAATCAAGTGAAAGGTACAAGTCAAAGGGAGCTGGGCAGAACTGAACTGAGGTTATAAAGAAGGTGTTCCTGAGGTTTGCTTTTACAAACCGGTTGTGTGCAAAGGCAGGTGGCAGCTTAAAGACACTACACATAGCAGATATTCTACAAGTGATAGCGAAGGGAAGGAGGGAGAAAAGTGAGGGAAAGAAAGGGAGAAGAGGGAAGGGGAACAGAAGGGAAGACAGTTTCATCATTCCTTATAAGGGCTAATTTCTGTGCTTTTTGCCAGACTGGTATAACAAAAACATTAACTATAGTTTAAAGCTTATGTTTGAGACCATCCTCTTCTCCTTCAAGCTTCCCCTTCCCTGATTCTGCCTCTTCTCTCCACTCCACATCTCTCCCAACTCCCATTTATCATCATTTATTCCCTACCTCCTTCCTACCATTACCCAGGTCCCCCATGCCAAATAATTACTCTTTTTCCACCCACTCTCTCAAATAGACAAACAAAACAAAACAAACAAAAACTACTGTTCTTATTTAAATATCAATATGGAGCTCTGACAAGCTCATGCAACAGCCTGCCAACAGCAGTACTGTCTTACAGCAGGTATGCACGTTTTAACAGGAATAGCTATTATTCTCTTTCTCCTGTTCAGCTCCACCAAACTACCCATGGAAAGAATTCCAAGTAACAGCAATGGGCATATGAGAAGATATTTGGACGTCATATAGTAATGATGATATTATCTTATATTCACATAATGCTTCAGCTTTGCAAAATGCATTCTCATCTATTATTTGATCTGAATCCCCAGGGAGGAATGATGAAATAGGAAAATAAAATCCTATTTTTACCACACATTTTAATATAATGCAGTTTACAGAATTCATTTTTCATAACTTTCTTATATACATCCTTTCATTTGCTTTTCCCCAACATGTAGGATTTTTTTTTCTCCATTTACTGATGAAGTAAATGAGACTCAGAGATGTGAAAGGACTTTCCATAAGATCATATCAAAATAGCTGCTATTTATGGAGTATTTATTAGGTTCAGGAACTGTACTAAGTACTTTATATGCCTTATGTATTATTCATTCTTCACAACAATCTTATGAGGTAAGCATTATTATTATTTTAACATTCTACAGACAAAGGAATTGACGTTCACAGAGGTTAAGTAATTTGGCCATGGCCACACAACTTACAAATGGCAAAACCAAAATCCAAACACAGAGGTCTCAGATGGCTCAATTTTTCTGTTATGTCAAGCTGCCTCCTTCCCGGCCCAAGGCTGTTACTGCAACACGGTTTAATAATTGTTCAGTAATATAAAAATGCTTTCTTTCTGTTACCAAGTAAGAATTGCAGGCTTCAGCTCAGCAACTCAAGCTCTGTGGATAAAACAGACTAATATATATATAAATTCTTAAAGCAGAAGTGGGGAGGATGCTATGTTCACTTCTTTCACAAAAGAATAAAAGAAAACTCACCATACCTGGGAGCTAAAATCAGTTAAAATAGTGTTAGCAGATAGAAGAAGAGCAATATGTGCCTCAGCATAGACCAGAATAGATGAGAAAGATAAATCACTTATAGCTCAGGAAAAATCGCCTAAAGAACAAACAGATGAACAAAATCTAACTTCAAATTGTATGCTTACTTTAAAATGTTTAAAACAAGGAATTTCTTTTGTTTTATTCCTAAAGTAAAGGCTGAATGAATAATTTCCAACTTGTTTCAAAACTTAGCAACTCAACACAGAACAGCACTGTTATGACACTGCTGCTGCCACCTTGCGATATCAACAACATATTACAGGTTAAATGCTTTAATGGGGTGGCAAAAAACTTTTTGATCTACGTTTTCCAAAACCTTATATAAATCAGATTTTTAGTTAAACAGTTAGAATTTTATCATACACATGCTGAGGAAGTGAGAAGAGAGATCTCTCCCTCTAGGCACCCGAGATGAAATTTCAAGAACGAATAGGTGGCGCTTATGTTTAAAATGATCCCAGGCTGAATGCAAACAGGTAAATGTCACTTTCTTTTAAGACAAGAAAAGTCTAAAACCATGACCTCCAGGTCTTTTTAAACTACATACTACTAAAACTATGTCAAAGCTTTTACTTTGGGAATTCATCTGATTTTGTTTCAAGGGAGAAATCAGTCATTGGGGGGCACACTACAGGGACTTCATAGAATCCAAAACAATGATTCCATTATCCTTGCTATCCCCTTTAATAGACATTAAATATAGACCTACAGTAAAGAACCCTGTGGAAAATAATGGCAAGTCAAGCCAACCCAGGCAAAAATAAAATATTTCTAATTCCTAAAAACATAAGATTCTGCATGCCTTTTGGGAAGGTCAGATTAAGTCATTCATATGTTCAAAACCTTCCAATAGTTTCTCACTTCTCTCAGAGTAAAATCTTTCCAGTAGCCTATAAGACTGTACATAATCTGGTCCCCTATTACCTCTTTGACCTCTCCTTCTATTCTTCTTCAATTTTTCCCCTCAGCTGCAGCCAAACAGGCTGGCCCCACTATTCGTGAATATACTAAGTATGCTCCCACTATAGGACCTTCATACTAGCGATCCCTCCACCTGTAATGGTCTTTCTCCAGATACTCTCACAGATAATTCCATTTCCACCCTTCACGTTCTTTGCTCAGATATCACCATTGAGGCCTACACTGACCACTCAGTTAAAATTGCTGTCCCTTGTAACCAGCATTCCTAATGTCTTTCAACCATATTTATTGTTCCCATAGCAGTCATCACATACTAATGTATAATATACTTTATTTAATTTTGATAATTACTTATTGCTTTTCCCCTCCACTAGATTATAATGGGCATGCAATCAAAAAAATGTTTTTTGTTTGTTGATATATATCTATTCTGACATGTAATAATATACACAATGAATACTGGTAGAGAGCAATTATGCATTTGAAATAAAACTTTAATATAAATATCTTAGCTCTTAAAATTCTATCTGGTCAGATAGAAGTTCTCAGGGTTATCAGCTATTAGGTTGAACCACATAAAATTGCCATTTTTGTAGGTAAAAAATGTTGATTATAAGCAATTTCGTGGGGTCCAATGTATATTTATCACCATGGCTTTTATAGTAGAAAAAGCCTGAAACAACATAAAATGTTTTCTGGTCACTGTGTAAAATATAGCCTTCTAGTGACTCCTTGTCAACCTGAGGGTTTTTTTTCTCTTTCTCTTCAGAGCAATTATCATAATCTGCCTTGTGTTTTTTTTTCTTCTTACTTGTTTACTTTCTGTCTGCTCCCCAGCTCACACCCAGTAGAATTTACTCTCATCACCTAGAAAGTACCTGAACATAAAAAGCACTCGATAAATATTTGTTGAGTAAAATAAACTTGATGACTTGAAAATAAATATATATATATATATATTGGCAGAATAAATTAATAAATAATGTTATCCTCACTAAGAACTGAGGTTTGGTGAATAAGCTAGAAAAGGACAATTTTCATAAACTAGGACTATGAGAAATGGAATCAGACAAAGAGAAAGACAGCTGGAATAACAAGATCTTTCATCAGAAGTCTTAGGGAAAATGTTGCTTCATAGGGCTGGAAATAGCAGGAATCCTTCCTGCTCTAGGACCCTCTCACAATATGAAGGGACTTACCATTATACCTTAATCCCTGCCTATTGAATAATTACCCCAAACTCTACCCTCAGGAACTCTAATGTCATGAGAATAGTCTCCTCGGTAAATTAGAGACAGGGGACTGAGCAGAGAAGCTGATGGTGTCACTTCCCTCTACCTTAAAAGCCTTCCCTCAGTTTGTGTGGGGATGCATGAGGGAGAAGATGAAAAGAAGTTTTCTCCATCTCTTCAGAAAGTAGTAATATGGAAGGTCCATGCTACCAAATAAGGCTCAGAGGGACAACCAACTGAAACAACATAAACTCATTCTAAAACTTTATGTAATGGATAACTCCTGATCTAGCCAACTTCTCCTTTCCCCTTTTAATAACAGAAAGATTCTAAAGAAATCTGTACTCAGAGAAATAACTCCTATTATGGAAATGGAAGTAGATTGAACTAGGCACAGTCATATTAGAAGACAGCTGGAGAAATACTGCCAAATGATCAACTATGGAGCATCAAACCAGGATTATCTTCTACATAGAGATACACACTACCTTGGGAGTATTTCAGAGTGAGTTTTTCTTTCTTTTTTTTTTTTCTTTTCTTTTATTAAAACCCTAGAAGACATAATTGATCTGTTAAGAAGAGCCAGATGGGAAGTAATGGGATTAATACAACTAAAACATTTAGCACAGTGTCTGGCAAATAAATAGCACTGTATAAATGTTTACTAGTATTATCTGTATTTCTAACCTCAATTCTATAATAAGCACTCTTTTGTACAAATTTACACTGTATTAAAAAAATAGCTAGAAGGAAATATGCCAACATGTTACCAGTGGTTACTTCATGGTAAAGAATTACATGACAGAGCTTTGATCTTTCTATATTCCCTACCTACTTTAATGTATTCCACATTTCAGTCAAACAGAACTAGTTGTAATCTCCCACATACATCCCATGCTTTACCATTTCTCTGACTTAAATCAGGCTGTTCTCTCTGCCTGGAGCACCCTTTTTGCCTCTTTCTACACACTCTATCCATTCTTCAAGGCAACAGTAATAGTAGATAAAAATTATTGAGTTCCTACTATGTAACAGGCACTATATTAAGTACATTACATAGATAATTTCATATAATAACTTCAAAGCCCTTTGAGGTAGGTACAATTATTTTCCCTGCTTCATTGATTAGGAACCTACAGTTTAGAATGATTGAATAACTTAGTCAAGGTAATATAGCTTGCAAGTGGCAGGAATAAAATATATAAACCAGATATATTTGACTACAAGGTTAGTGTTTTAGTCACCATCCCCATGCACTAATCCTTAAAAGCCCAGACTCTCAACTGGAAAACAAGCTCCTTGAGGTCAGGGTCAATGGAAAAAAATATATGTTTTAAATTTCAGCGTCTCCCAGTGAATGTATCTAGCACAGAGTCTAACAAAAAAACAGTAGCTTAGACAATAAATATTTAAGTGAAAGAAGTAATGGATGAGTGAATCATTCTATTAATGGTCACTTGGGCTATGCCCTTATTTTAAAAATACAGCTCACTGTCATGGAAGATTCAAATGGTCCTGGCTAAAAAGGTGGAGCAAACTTTAGAATATTTGTTCTTAGGAAAACTTACTATAAGCCAAAATCATATAACTAAACCTCTAAACAAGTAATTGATAAAATGGGAGAAATATTCTAGGTCCTAGAGTAAAAGCGATAAATAGACAAAAATCCTTGCCCTCATGCAGCTAATATTTCATTGTGAGGGGAAAAAAATGTTTAATTCTTGTGACAATTTCATTTTAGAAGAAGCAGCTGAGATATAGTGGGATTAAGTAATTTCCCCAAAATTCACACAACCAGTAAGTGGTGGAGCTTGGAGTCAAACCCAAATGGTCTGACTGTAGAGGGCTTGCTCTTAACAACAACGTAATGCTCCTCTGATAGATAATGAAACGTGCAATGAATAAAAACAAAGCAAGGAATGATAACAGGGGTTCTGGGCAGGTGAGAAGGATATTTTAAGTAGAATGGGGTAGGAATCACTGAGAAGGTGACACTGAAGACTTGAAAGAGATGACTCCCCTTCCCCATGCAGCTATCTGGAGAAATAGCATTTCAGGCCAAGGACAAAGCAAGTGCAAAAATTCAAGGTTCTAAGTGTTTGAGGAGCAGTGAGGAGGCTAGAGAAGCAGGACAGGAGTGAGTGAGGACTAGGATTTAGATCTCAGAGGTAACTGCGGCCACAAGTTGCAGGGCTCTATAGGTCACTGTGAGGAAATTAACCTTCACTTTGAGTGGGAAGATACCGGCAGGTTTTGACAAAGGAGTCACACTGCCTTATGTTCCACTAGAAATGCTAAAACCCTCTCCTCTGTGAAGGTTTCTAGATTACACGTACACTGTTTGAAAACAGGGCAGTAGAAAACCAGTCACTTAAAATTATATTAAGTATGATACAGTGTCATACTACATGATACAAAATTCCAATCTCATTTTTCCATCACTTCTGATTTATTTTATAGCAAAAAACTGAAAGTAGAGAGACACTACCACAGAATCAAAAATATCAAAGAACTACTGAGTTGAACTGCAAGGCAAGATGTACAGCATTTTTCACAAGTATCTTTTAAAAACAAAGGTTTCATAAGGTACAAACTTCCAGTTAGAAGATAAATAACTACTGGGGATGTAATGTACAACATGATGACTACAGTTAACACTGCTGTATGGTACATTTGAAAGTTGTTAAGAGAATAAATTCTAAGAGTTCTCATCATAAGAACAAAACTTTTTTCTTTTTTTTCTTTTTGGTAGCTATATAAACTAATGGACGTTAACTAAATTTATTGTGGTAATAACTTCACAATATGTGTAAGTGAAGTCATTGTGCTGTATGCCTTAAACTTAAACACAGTGCTGTACATCAATTATGTTTCAATAAAACAAGGGGGAAAAAAAGGTTTGGTTGAGACTTAAGCTTCACTTTATTTTTTCTTATTTTTCAGAACCTGATTAAGAGATTTCTATCTACTGTCCTCTTTTCTTTACAGTAAATTTTCCTGTAGGAAGCCAGGCATTAAAATTCAAGGTGCAGGATATATGCTACTACCAATGCAGCAAATCTTTCTGCATCTGTTGCAGAAAGACCTAATGACTTATTAGTAATGGGTTTTCCTTGCAAATCCTTTTTACCCTACCATCCTACAATTGAGTTACTGTATTAAAGGTCTCCAGACCTTCCAAGGGGCATAAGAACAGAAAGCACAGTCACCGTACTTTTGCTTTTAAATTCAAAAACTATAGTCCAGGTATAAGACTGGAAAGATTTATAAGAATATGCAGTTAAATGGAATCTGTTTCTCCGTATAACTATATATACGTGGTCCACCTCTCTCTGACCAAAAAACTCATGTTAAAGAGTGAGATAAAAAGAGTAAAAGAAGAGAAAAAGAAAACTTTGATGAGAATCATTTCAGCTTGAATCCTTATCCCAACCCTAAGCCTTTAAAGAAGTTCCCTGACACCAGTGCGGCACAGGAGAATAAAGGGGAAACAATGGTAAAGGAATATCCAGATAGCAAATCCTGAACAGCTTCACAAGATCCCGTCGTACCCCAAGAAGAGCAGGAAGCAGCTAAATGCTCATTTTGCTGCTAGTTTTTTGCCCATATACAATAGCTATGAGATACACAGATGGAGTTTTGTTTTGTTTTTAAAGTGAAGAAGCTTTGTGGTTGGAATAAAGAGGAGGAGCAGATGGTGGAGTGGACCTTAAAGCTAGAGACCAGGTGGACACATGCATCTCAGCTGCAAATGCCAACTTAAAGGAGTGATGACTACTGAAGATTAAGAAGGAAATGTCCCAATAGGAGTTATCTCACAGTAGATGCTGAATGATGACCATGATGCTTATGAAGCCAAATCTGGCCTCTTTACCCCAACACCGAATTAAATCTCAGAGACAGAGTTTTGGGTGAAGTAGAAAAGAACAGCTTTATTGCGTTGCCAGGCAAAGGGGGCCACGGCAGGCTAATGCCCTCAAAACTGTGTCCCAACCTGGAGGGGGTAGTGAGAAGTTTTATAGAAATGGTTCAAAGAGGGCGTGATCACCTCGTGGACATTCTTCTGATTGGATGGTAGTGAGGTAAGTGGGAGTCAGCATCATCAACCTTCTGGTTCCAACCATCTGGGGGTCTATGTGCTTGTGGGCAGCATATAGTTAACTTCTTCCACCTGGTGGGGCAGGGGACACGGGTTCATGCCCTGGTCCGGAAAGATCCCACATGCCGCGGAGCGGCTGGGCCCGTGAGCCATGGCCGCTGAGCCTGCGCGTCCGGAGCCTGTGCAGTGACGGCCCACGTACCGCAAAAAAAAAAAAAAAAAAAAAAAAAAAGATATTGTGTATATCCCTTGAGGGGGAACCAGGACCTTGCCCCAAAGCTGCACTGTTGTTTCTCTTTGACTGTTCCTCCCTTGTCTCACGTCCCCTCCCTTCCCTAATTAACAACTCTTTGAAACTGCCCGTTGGAACTCAGAGAAGGATGTGGAGGCTGACTGAAACCTGTAATCAAAGAAATGGGGGACATAGGAAGGCTTTTGTGCCCAGGGGCCCCATATGGTCCTGCTTGGTATCACTTCCTTGCATGTCTCTCCCAGCAACATTATTCAGTCCATCAATAGTAATTGAGGCACTGTCCTCAACGTAGTGATATACAGTTTTACACAATGTCTCTGCTCTCACTGAGATGCAGTGGCAGAATATGTGCCCCAGGGAATTGTTCCCTCTGAGAAAAAAGGATGGTACAGGAAAAGTGGGGGAGTGATTAAGTATAAAGCAGAAATGCTTTGAGAAAACCCAGAATTGACTAAGATTCAAGGCTTCATACCAAGATCATGCTGATTTACAGAAAAATAAAGTTAAAATTTCTATGCACTATTATAGTTCTTTACTATTCATCTGCGCCAGGCACTACGCTAGACACTAAGGGTACAATGGTGCCCTTCCTTGTGGAGTTCTGCTGGGGTGGCAACACCTCCTTGGCATTAAAATAACACTGACATCTTGCAGCCAGAAGATATTTGATGCCTATCTGTCTTTAAAATATCCAGTCCAATGGTTACTTGCCCTGAAACGTTCATTCTTATGCTATCAGGTTTTGTCTTTACATTGCCAAAATACTTCAAGGGATTGACTTGACTCTACTAAAACATAAAACAAAAAACAAAAACACCAGAACACTAAGTTAAATCCTGAATCCATAAAATAAAGTCATTATTTCAACCACTATTCTTGATTTTTGCCTCAGACTAGTAGACTGCAGTTGTCAGAGGATACCTCCTTTTGCATTTTCCTGCATTATCAATGATTTTTAAAGGCTATGGATGTCTTAACAAAACCTTTTTAAAAATAAAGGTACTAGTACATATATAACCCACCAGAAAGTAATATCCCAGTGGCATGACCATTGCCTTAGTGTTTTTGAAAACTGTTTCCAGAGCCAATGTACCAGTCACATAAGAATCTCATTCTTGTTGATTCAGAAGATGTTATCCATGACATCCTTTGCCAGCTTTGATCAACTAAGGCATACCAATTTATTCTCCACTCTAGTCTACATCATGGGGAGACTTAGCTAAGAGAATAGAAAAGGAGAAGCATAATGGGATAAGCAAGGAGTCCTAAGGCCAGACTGAAGTTGGGAACCAGAGGATGCTTAGAGGGACTTCTTTCTGGTTTAACATATATTTCTTGAGCCTATTATGTGACAAACACTCTTGTGGGTGCTAAGGAATCAGAGAAAAGGGAGATTTATGATTGTTGCCCTTACAGAGCTTACATGTCTTCCCCAGCTGCTTTAAATAAACTCAGTTTGTTCAAAGGAGGGGATACAAAGTGAGAATTAAAAAACATAAAAAGCATAAATGGGTGTTGAATTTTGTCAAAAGCTTTCTCTGCATCTATTGAGATGACCATATGGTTTTTCTCCTTCAATTTGTTAATATGGTGTATCACATTGATTGATTTGCATATATTGAAGAATCCTTGCATTCTTGGAATAAACCCCACTTGATCATGGTGTATGATCCTTTTAATGTGCTGTTGGATTCTGTTTGCTAGTATTTTGTTGAGGATTTTTGCATCTATGTTCATCAGTGATATTGGCCTGTAGTTTTCTTTCTTTGTGACATCCTTGTCTGGTTTTGTGATGGTGGCCTCGTAGAATGAGTTTGGGAGTGTTCCTCCCTCTGCTACATATTGGAAGAGTTTGAGAAGGATAGGTGTTAGCTCTTCTCTAAATGTTTGATAGAATTTGCCTGTGGGAAGCAGCCGCATGGCACAGGGAGATCAGCTCAGTGCTTTGTGACCACCTAGAGGGGTGGGATAGGGAGGGTGGGAGGGAGGGAGACGCAAGAGGGAAGAGATATGGGAACATATGTATATGTATAACTGATTCACTTTGTTATAAAGCAGAAACTAACACACCATTGTAAAGCAATTATACTCCAATAAAGATGTAAAAAAAACCAAAACATAAAAAGCATGTGTACTACATCTTCAGAATCAACCTAGGCTAATGTTATTCTAAGCTTTTCTGGTTATGAACTTCATTTTCACTTCATTTCTCAATTACTGTTCTTCATTTAGACCATTTTAGCAACAACTTAACTTGGACTCACTTTCCAAACTTTGACTTTAGAAAGCCGATCCCCACAGGACAAGATCCTCAGCTGTCCTGGCCCAGGTCACTGAGACCCCAAATAAGAGATGCTTTTCCCCTGTGCCCACTTCTATCTTCAGTGAAATAAACCAGCCAGAACTCACATAGCCCATTAAGGAAGAGCAATGAGACTTATTTCAGAAGCATTTTGATTGGAGTTAGTGTGCATTCATGTTCTTATATTTTGGGTATAACTGGCCAATATTTAAATCATCATAGACTGACGACTTCCCAAACAAGGGATTTTAAGATGTATAGAATAGAGTTAAAAGAAACCCTAAATTGCACATGGAGAAACCCAGATTACATTAAATATATTTTGCCTATCCTCATTTTATGTTGAAAAATAAATAAGCTATTAACCACGTGAATTTTTTTCTCATCGTTCTTCCTTATATTGCTGGTATCTGTTCATAAACCAATTAAAAGTCTTGAATTATATGGATTCAATCAAGTAATCTTTTAGATAACCACTGAGTTAATAGCCTAAAGGATTTTTTTAATGAGTTTTCTAGCTGACATATTTGTTGAAAGGATACTAATCATAAACCAGTCATTACATGTATATATCAATTCATGGAAAATCTTTATCCCTAAGAAAATCTACATATAGCAAGATCGCGTAAATTGAATCATTTGAATATACAAAAAGCCCATAATAGTAGACAACAAAGAGATATACAATAGAAAAATGAGAAAAGAATATGAATAAATTCACAGAAGAGCAGATTAAAATACCCAACAAACATATAAAACTGCGCAAATTCACTAATAGTCTGGAAACAGGAAATTAAGTTAAAAATGAAGCATCACTAAGCTTATTAAACTGGCCAAAATTAAGAAGAGCAGTAACACCTATTGCTGAGATAGATATGAGATAAAATTGTACTGACATGCAGTGTCAGCAGAAATGTGAAAGGTGAAATCAGTCTGGCAACACTTATTTAAATTAAAAAATTGCATACCCTGGAAGCCAGTAATACCACCCCTGAGAATCTATCCTATAGATATAAAAAGCATCAGTAAGTTTGAATGAACATGTAATCATTAGATTGCAGCACTATTCATAGTGGCAGAAAACTGGAAACAGTAAATTCCCATTAAGAGGGGAATGACTGAATTAATTATGGTAGACTCAATATGAAATTATTCATCCATGAGAAGAATGAACTAAAGCTATACCAGACAACTTGAAGAAGCATTCAAATAATATGAACATTTTTTGAGAAACAATTACTGTGCAAAATTCTGTGTGTATATGTGTGTGCATGCTCCAGTATGGAGATATATATATATATACACACACACATATATATATACACACACACACATATATATATATCCATCTCCAATATACATGTATATAGTTTATATATGAATACACATTATATGAGTGAAGAAAGATTAAACACATCAATCTTTGTACCTTGTGCGTGAGGAGGGTAGAGCTAATGCAGCATAGGAAGGAAACAAGTTAAAAGAAGAGATATGCAAAAATGAAAGTTTTATAAAAAGAACTTCATTTAGAATAAAAAGCATATATTTGATAATTTATACAAAATGAGGTATATGTCTGGGACTATGCATCTAGAAATTTACTAAAACTAATTTTTAAAAATTCAAAAAGAGAAAATATCAAAGCAATAAGAGGCTACAAAAAATATAGGAGAATAGTTAACTAACTAACCCTGGAATGAGGAAGCACAAAGCAAAAAGAATTTTTTTAAAAAGGTGGTAAATTGTATCACATACAAATTTTAAATATTTTGAATGTCAAAAAGCACTATAAGCAAAATTAACAGTAATCCACAAACTAAAAATATTGCAACAGTTCTGCAAAACCAAAAGAATTCTAACACCACTTAGAAAAATGGACAAAGCATTTGAATAAATCACAAAAGAAATATAAATAGCCAATAATCATAAGAAAGTACAGTTCAGTCTCAATAATAAATAAATAATTTCAACCTAAAGCATTAAGTAACAAATTTTATTTATTAATATGACAAAATACTTTAAATAATTAATGCTACTAAGGGTATTGGTAGATATGCCTTTTCAAACACTGTTGGTAACACCTTTCCACAAAGCACTTTGACAATTTGTCACAAGAGTCCTAAAAATGTCAATATCCTTGGCCTCAGTAGTTTCATTTATAAAATCAACCCTAATGAAATAATTGGAAAAAGCACAAGGGTTTATATACATGGATGGCCATTACACATTGCTCAGAGCAGAAAACTGGAGATAGCCTCAATTCTGAATGGAGAGCTGCTCAAGTAAGTTCCAAATGGTAAAATATAATATAGCCATTAAAATATTTTCAAAAAAATATTTAATGACATGATATGGGTAAATACTATTAGTACAGCATTCAATTTATAAGTCATAAAAACACCCTACATGCTGTTGTCCCAATTTTATGTACATATATTTGCACAGGAAAAAAAGACTGAAGAAGTCAAAATAATTACTTCTAGGTATTGAAATTAAGATGTTTTAATGCTTTTAAGTATTTTATAAATGTCACATAGTTGGCATCTATGAATTAACACATTATTGTCACTGTTAACTTTTTCTTCAAGGAATCAAGGTAATCATTAGACTCAGATTCCAAATCAATTCTGAGCAGGATGGAAAGTACATCAGAGGCCTCAATCTTAACAAATCAAAGATCCGGCAATCAAAGTGCCAATGATTAGCACTAGGATTCCATGTACCTTCCAAATCAGCTACACAACCCCAAATTTGACAGACTGTGTGTGTGTGTTACATGCACACACACTACTACCTGCCTTCAAAGTACTGACTGCCACTTAAAAACATCATTGATCAGCCCCTGCCTCTACATTAACCTCAGCTATGAAAGTAAGACATACCTCAAATTCCCTTACTCCTTCGTAACTGTTACCCAACAGTAGTCTCCAAACTTTTGATTCCACAATCCTATGTGTAAAAAACGATTTGAGCGTACAATTCTAATAGCTTTATTAATTTTTTTTGAATTTTATTTTATTTATTTTTTATAGCGCAGGTTCTTGTTAGTTATCTATTTTATACATATTAGTGTATATATGTCAATCCCAATCTCCCAGTTCAAAACACCACCACCACTACCTCCAGCCACTTTCCCCCCTTGGTGTCCATATGTTTGTTCTCTACATCTGTACCTCAATTTCTACCCTGCAAACCGGTTCATCTGTATGATTTTTCTAGGTTCCACATAGATGCATTAATATACCATATTTATTTTTCTCTTTCTGACTTACTTCACTCCATATGACAGTCTCTAGATCCATCCATCCATTGAAAAAGACCCAATTTCATTCCTTTTTATGACTGAGCAATATCCCATTGTATATATGTACCACATTTTCTTTATTCATTTGTCTGTTGATGGGCATGGAGGTTGCTTCCATGACCTGGCTATTGTAAATAGTGCTGCAATGAACATTGGGGTGCATGTGTCTTTTTGAATTATAGTTTTCTCTGGGTATATGCCCAGTTGTGGGATTGCTGGGTCATATGGTAATTCTATTTTTAGTTTTTTAAGGAACCTCCATACTGTTCTCCATAGTGGCTGTATCAATTTACATTCCCACCAACAGTGCAAGAAGGTTCCCTTTTCTCCACACCCTCTCCAGCATTTGTTGTTTGTAGACTTGGTGATGATGCCCGTTCTAACTGGTGTGAGGTGATACCTCACTGCAGTTTTGATATGCACTTCTCTAATAATTAGTGTTACTGAGCAGTTTTTCATATGCTTCTTGACCATCTGTATATCTTCTTTGGAGAAATGTCTATTTAGATCTTCTGCCCACTTTTGGATTGGGTGGTTTGTTTTTTTGATATTGAGCTGCATGAGCCACTTGTAAATTCTGGAGATTAATCCTTTGTCCGTTGATTCGTTTGCAAATATTTTCTCCCATTCTGCGGATTGGCTTTTCATCTTGGTTGTAGTTTCCTTTGCTGTGCAAAAGCTTTTAACTTTCATTAGGCCCCATTTGTTTATTTTTGTTTTTATTTCCATTACTCTAGGAGGTGGATAAAAAAGATCTTAGTGTGATTTATGTCAGAGTGTTCTTCCTGTGTATTGCTCTAAGAGATTTATAGTGTCTGGGCTTACATTTAGGTATCTAATCCATTTTGACTTTATATTTGTGTATGGTTTAGGGAGTGTTCTAATTTCATTCTTTTGCATGTAGCTGTACAGTTTTCCCAGCAACACTTATTGAAGAGACTGTCTCTTTTCCATTGTATATCCTTGCCTCCTTCGTCACAGATTAGTTGACCATAGGTGTATGGGTTTATCTCTGGGATTTCTAACCTGTTCCATTGATCTATATTTCTGTTTTTGTGCCAGTACCATATTGTCTTGAATACTGTAGCTTTGTAGTATAGTCTGAAGTCACGGAGTCTGATTCCTCCAGCTCCGTTTTATTCCCTCAAGACTGCTTTGGCTATTCGGGGTCTTTTGTGTCTCCATACAAATTTTAAGATTTTTTGTTCTAGTTCTGTTAAAAATGCCATTGGTAATTTGATAGGGATTGCATTGAATCTGTAGATTGCTTTGGGTACTATAGTCATTTTCACAATATTGATTCCTCCAATCCAAGAACATGGTATATCTCTCCATCTGTTTGTATCATCTTTAATTTCTTTCATCAGTGTCTTTTGCATACAGGTCTTTTGTCTCCCTAGGTAGGACTATTCCTAGGTATTTTATTCTTTTTGTTGAAATGGTAAATGGGAGTGTTTCCTGAATTTCTCTTTCAGATTTTTCATCATTAGTGTATAGGAATGCACGAGATTTCTCTGCATTAATTTTGTATCCTGCAACTTTAACAAATTCATTGATTAGCTCTAGTAGTTTTCTGGTGGCATCTTTTGCATTCTCTATGAATAGTATCATGTCATCTGCAAAACAGTGATAGTTTCACTTCTTCTTTTCAAATTTGTATATCTTGTATTTCTTTTTCTTCTCTGTTTGCTGCGGCAACGACTTCCAAAACTATGTTGAATAACAGTGGTAAGAGTGGACATCCTTGTCTTGTACCTGATCTTAGAGAAAATGCATTCAGTTGTTCACCATTGAGAATGATGTTGGCTGTGGGTTTCTCATATAGGGCCTTTATTATGTTGAGATAGGTTCCCTCTATGCCCACTTTCTGGAGAGTTTTTATCATAAATGGGTGTGGAATTTTGTCAAAAGCTTTTTCTGCATCTATTGAGATGGTCATATGATTTTTCTTCTTCAATTTGTTAATATGGTGTATCACATTGATTGATTTGCATATACTGAAGAATGCTTGCATCCCTGGGATAAATCCCACTTGATCATGGTGTATGATTCTTTTACTGTGTTCTTGGATTCTGTTTGCTAGTATTTTGCTGCGGATTTTTGAATCTATATTCATGAGTGATATAGGTCTGTAATTGTCTTTTTTTGTAGTATCTTTGTCTTGTTTTGGTATCAGTGTGATGGTGGCCTCATAGAACGAGCTTGGGAGTGTTCCTTCCTGTGCAATTTTTTGGAAGGGTGTGAGAAGGATCGGTGTTAGTTATGCTCTAAATGTTTGATAGAATTCACCTGTGAAGCCTTCTGGTCCTGGACTTTTCTTTGTTGGAAGAGTTTTAATTACAGTTTCAATTTCATTACTTGTGATTGGTCTGTTTATATTTTCTATTTCTTCCTGGTTCAGTCTTGGAAGGTTATACCTTTCTAAGAATTTGTCCATTTCTTGC
Organism: Pseudorca crassidens; assembly: GCF_039906515.1. Taxonomy (NCBI): domain Eukaryota; kingdom Metazoa; phylum Chordata; class Mammalia; order Artiodactyla; family Delphinidae; genus Pseudorca; species Pseudorca crassidens. Next base: position 63,193,215 of record NC_090304.1, read on the forward strand.
AGATTGTCCATTTTATTAGCATAGAGTTGCTTGTAGTAGTCTCAGGATGCTTTGTATTTCTGTGCTGTCTGTTGTAACATCTCCTTTTTCATTTCTAATTTTATTGACTTGAGTCCTCTCCCTCTTTTTCTTGATGAGTCTGGCTAGTGGTTTATCAATTTTGTTTATCTTCTCAAAGAACCAGCTTTTAGTTTTATCGATCTTTGTTATTGTTTTCTTTGTTTCTATTTCATTTATTTCTGCTCTGTTCTTTACGATTTTTCTCCTACTAACTTTGGGTTTTGTTTGTTCTTCTTTCTCTAGTTCCTTTAGGTGTAAAGTCAGATTGTTTATTTGAGATTTTTCTTGCTTCTTGAGGTAGGGTTGTACTGCTAAAAACTTCCCTCTTAGAACTGCTTTTGCTGCATCCCACAGGTTTTGGATCATTGTGTTTTCATTGTCATTTGTCTCTAGGTATTTTTTGATTTCCTCTTTGATTCCTTCAGTGATCTCATTTTTTTTTTTTTTTTTTTTTTTTTTTTTGCGGTACACAGCCCTCTCACTGTTGTGGCCTCTCCCGTTGTGGAACACAGGCTCCCGACGCACAGGCTCAGCAGCCATGGTCATATGCATGCTCCGCTGCATATGGGATCTTCCCGGACCAGGGCACGAACCCGTGTCCCCAGCATTGGCAGGTGGACTCTCAACCACTGCGCCACCAGGGAAGCCCTTCAGTGATCTCTTATTTAGTAACGTGTTGTTCAGCCTCCATGTGTTTGTGTTTTTTACATATTTTTCCCTGTAATTGATTTTTAATCTCATAGTATTGTGGTCAGAAAAGATGCTTGATATGATTTCAATTTTCTTAAATTTACTGAGGCTTGATTTCTGATCCAAAATGTGATCTACCCTGGAGAATGTTCCGTGCACACTTGAGAAGAAAGTGTAATCTGCTGCTTTTGGATGGAATGTCCTATAAATATAAATTAAATCTATCTGGTCTATTGTGTCATTTAAAGCTTGTGTTTCCTTATTAATTTACTGTTTGGATGATCTGTCCATTGGTGTAAGTGAGGTGTTAAATTCCCCACTATTACTGTGTTATTGTCGATTTCCTCTTTTAGAGCTGTTAGCAGTTGCCTTATGTATTGGGGTGCTCCTATGTTGGGTGCCTATATATTTATAATTGTTATATCTTCTTCTTGGATTGATCCCTTGATCATTATGTAGTGTCCTTCCTTGTCTCTTGTATCATTATTTTAAAGTCTATTTTATCTGATATGAGTATTGCTACTGCAGCCTACTTTTGATTTCCATTTGCATGGAATATCTTTGTCCATCCCCTCACTTTCAGTCTGTATGTGGCCCTAGGTCTGAAGTTGGTCTCTTGTAGACAGCATATGTATGGGTCTTGTTTTGGTATCTATTCAGCAAGCCTGTGTCTTTTGGTTGGAGCATTTGATCCATTCACGTTTAAGGTAATTATCGATATGTATGCTCCTATTACCATTTTTTTAAATTGTTTTGGGTTTGTTTTTGTAGGTCCTTTTCTTCTCTTGTGTTTCCCACTTAGAGAAGTTCCTGTAGCATTTGTTGTAGAGCTGGTTTGGTGGTGCTGAATTCTCTTAGTTTTTCCTTGTCTGTAAAGCTTTAGATTTCTCCATCGAATCTGAATGAGATCCTTGCCCGGTAGAGTAATCTTGGTTGTAGGTTTTTCTCTTTCATCACTTTAAAAATGTCATGCCACTCCCTTCTGGCTTGTAGAGTTTCTGGTAAGAAATCAGCTGTTAACCTTATGGGAGTTCCCTTACGTTATTTGTCATTTTTCCCTTGCTGATTTCAATACTTTTTCTTTGCCTTTAATTTTTGCCAGTTTGATTGCTGTGTGTCTAAGCGTGTTTCTCCTTGGGTTTATCCTGTATGGGACTCTCTGCGCTTCCTGGACTTGGTTGGCTATTTCCTTTCCCATGTTACTGAAGTTTTCAACTCTAATCTCTTTAAATACTTTCTCGGGTCCTTTCTCTTTCTCTTCTCCTTCTGGGACCCCTATAATGCAAATGTTGTTGCGTTTAATGTTGTCCCAGAGGTCTCTCAGACTGTCTTCCTTTCTTTTCATTCTTTATTCTGTTCCGTGGCAGTGTATTCCACCATTCTGTCTTCCAAGTCACTTATCCGTTCTTCTGCCTCAGTTATTCTGCTACTGATTCCTTCTAGTGTATTTTTCATTTCAGTTAATCTTTGTTCATCTCTGTTTGTTTGTTCTTTAATTCTTCTAGGTCTTTGCTAAACATTTATTGCATCTTCTCGATGTTTGCCTCCATTCATTTTCTGAGGTCCTGGATCATCTTCACTGTCATTATTCTGAATTCTTTTTCTGGAATGTTGTCTATCTCCACTTCATTTAGTTGTTTTTCTGGGTTTTTGTCATGTTCCTTCATGTGGGACATAGCCCTCTGCCTTTTCATCTCATCTATCTTTCTGTGAATGTGGTTTTTGGTCCACAGGCTGCAGGACTGTAGTTCTTCTTGCTTCTGCTGTCTGCCCTCTGGTGGATGAGGCTATGTAAGAGGCTTGTGCCAGTTTCCTGATGGGAGGGATTGGTGGTGGGTAGAGCTGGCTGTTGCTCTGGTGGGCAGAGCTCAGTAAAAACTTTAATCCACTTGTGTGCTAATGGGTAGGGCTGGGTTCCCTCCCTGTTGGTTGTTTGGCCTGAGGTGACCCAACACTGGATCCTACCCGGGCTCTTTGGTGGGGTTAATGGCGGACTCTGGGATGGCTCACACCAAGGAGTACTCCCCAGAACTTCTACTGCCAGTGTCCTCGTCCTCACTGTGTGACACAGCCACCCCCTGACTCTGCAGGAGACCCTCCAACCCTAGCAGGTAGGTTGGTTCACTCTCCTATGGGGTCACTGCTCCTACCCTTGGGTCTCAATGCACACACTACTTTGTGTGTGCCATCCAACAGTGAAGTCTCTGTTTCCCCCAGTCCTGTCAAAGTCTGTCTCATTGTGGCTTCTCCTTTTTCTTGGGATATCAAGAAATATCACTATTTCAGTGAGTTCCAGTGTCTTCCTGTTGATGATTGTTCAGCAGTTAGGTGTGATTCCAGTGCTCTCGCAAGAGGGAGTAAGGGCTCTTCCTTCTACTCCACCATCTTGCAAGATGTCTCTCTAATAGCCTCATATTTATTTTTAAATATACATGTATTACTGTTATATGTTATAAATAATTAAATATATGTTATAAATTACCTAAATATAAAAGATTATAAAAAATGTGATAAAAAGCAATATAAATGGGAGTTCTATTATTTTGTTCCTATACCCCAATGAATCGTTTTATTTGCCCCAGTATATATGGCTCTTCTACAGACATCACAGCCTTAGACCATACCCTCCAATCCCACTATCCTTCTCCTTCCCCCACTGCATCAGAAGCATGTTCTGAAATTCAAGAATGCCTTATTTTGTGTTGGTCAAAAAGTGCCTTCAGTTTTTAAGTAAAAATAAAAGACATATTTTTCATTTTTATCAAGAACTTTATTGAATAATGTATTCAACCTTTTGTTCCACTACCTTCTGCCATTTTTCAGGCAACTTCATAATTCCATCTTCCCAAAACTTTTTATCTTTTTCAGCAAAGAAGTGTTCCAGGTGCCTTTTACAGTTTTCCAGAAATCTGAAATTTTTTCCAATAAGAGAATTTTGTAAAGACCGAAATAAATGGAAATTTGAAGGTGCAATGTGTGGTGAATATGGCCGATGAATCAGAACTTCCTAGCCAAGCTGTAAGTTTTTACTTGGTCATCAAAGAAACATGCTGTCTTGCATTACCCTGATGGAAGACTATGCGTTTTCTGTTGACTAATTTCAGACACTTTTCACTGAGCGCTGCTATCAGTTGGTCTAATTGGGAGCAGTACTTGTTGGAATTAATCGTTTGGTTTTCTGGAAGGAGCTCAGAGTAGAGGACTCCCTTCCAATCCCACCATATACACAACATCACCTGCTTTAGATGAAGACCAGCCTTTGGTGTGGTTGGTGGTGGTTCATTTTGCTTGCCACACGATCTCTTCCATTCCACATTATTGTACAGTATCCACTTTTCATTGCCCATCACAAGTTGTTTTAAAAACAGAACATTTTCATTACGTTTAAGTAGAGAATAAGTGAAGAGGTTTTTTTCCCTTAATTTATGTGGAACCCAAACATCAAAGCGATGAACATAACCAAGCTGGTACAAAATAATTTTCTACACTTGATTTGGATATTTTGAGTACGTTGGCTATCTCCTGTGTAGTATAACATTGATTGGTCTCAATTTGATCGCTATCAACTACAACTGGTCTACCTGACTGTGGAGCATCATCCAGCGAGAAATATCCAGCACAAAATTTTCAAACTACTTTTGCCATATTTGATCAGTCACAGCCCCTTATCCATACACTGCACAAATGTTTTTTTGCATTTCAGTTGCATTTTTACCTTTCTTGAAATAATAAAGCATAATATGCCAAAAATGTTGCTTTTTTCTTCCATATTGAATATTAAAATGGCTAAACAAAAATTCAGCAATTTTGATAAGTCTTTTTTATAATGCACATTGATATGACAGCTGTCACATACAATCTAACAAAATTGTTTCGAATGAAGTTAAAGACACATAAGTGCTACTAGAGTCATCTTACAGAAAAAACCGAATGAAACTTTTGGCCCACCCAATACTTGAGTCAGCTCAAACTATGACAATACTCATAACAGAACTCACTTATATAATATGAAGAATCATGTCCTTCCTATGCCTATTTTATCTTTTGGCAAAATCTGGATTTTCAACTGTAAATATTATATACAGCATGGTATGTAATACTGGTATGCAATATTGGCAGTATGGTATGTAAATAAGTTTTTGTTATTATTGTTCACATTTGTTGAAAATGATTACTACTACTGCAACAACTACCACTACTAACAACTACTACTTCTTTACTGGTATAAATAATTTTGGTATTTACTGGTATAAATAAATATTTAGTACTTTAAAAGTTTCAGTAATATACCTCTACAGACTTTTGAAGGTTATCATGGCATGGAGCAAGAAGGGATGTCTTCTCCCATTTCTGTGCAACTTGATTGGCTTCTTCTATCTTCTGCTCACAACTTTTTTGAGAATTTAGCAATGTCATCTCATAAAATTCTTGAATATCTGTAAAGAAATGCAAGGGAAAAATCAAAATGTCATATATCACCTCACATATAGCTTCTCCACGTACATGTATATGGAAAATTTTACTGATTAAAAAAACTACATAAATATGTATTCAAAGAAAAACAAAAATAGAGGAAATCCTAAAAATTCACATTTTTACCTGCATTAAAATTCTTATAGCAACTTTATTCAGAACTGCAAGAATTGGAAGAAATCAAAATATCCTTCAATTAGTGAATGGATAAACAAACTGTAGTAAATTCATTGAATGGAATACTATTCAGCAATAAGAATGAATGAGTTATCAAACCATGTAAAAACATGGATGAATCTTAAATATATATTGCTAAGTTTAAAAATGCCAGGCATGTAGCTGGGCTACATAGCGTATGATTACATTTATATAATGTTTGGAAAAAGCAAAACTAAAGAGACAATAAAATGGTCAGTGATTTCTAGAGGCTCTGGGAGAGGAGAGGAGGGTTGAATAGGTAAAGCACAGGGTGATGAAAACTTTCTGTAATAATACTGTAATGGCGGGCACCTAACAAGAAGCATTTGTCAAAACCCAAAGAATTTTACAGCACAAAGAGTAAACCAAATGCATGCAAATTTAAAAAATCATTTAGGAGGTCAGGGAATCCCAAGATGTGCAGACTGTGACAAAAGAATCTAACTATATTACAAATGAATGAAATAACCTCACTGAAGGCAGTAAGAGAAAAAGTTGATAACCTAAAAATGAGTAGAGACTGTAAAACCAAAGACAAAGAAACTACACAAAAGCATTCTAGTCTATACTCTAGTTGGTAAATTTGTTTCTCATGGAATCCAAGTCAACAATTTTGAAGCCACTGTACATATATAACTAGAACTGAAAATTAAATAAATGGATGGTAGATAGTGGGAGGCAGGTTTCTCACTGTTGGAGTAGGAAGTTACAAAAAAGAAAGTGGGTGGGGTGTCGTACTAGACTGAGTCATACGATTTTGGATTAGATTTGAAGACAACATTACAGACTCCTGTTTGGCTTAACAGAGATATGAATAGATACATATAGAAATATTTACAAAAATGCATACACACAGGTTAGTATAAATACATACATTCCCTAACTCTGTCTGCTGAAAGGGCCTACAAGTAATGACTTTGGCCTCTATACAGCCTTCTCCACCAAATGGTAGAGGGTAATGAAAAAGTACAGTTGGTATTAGCTTAGAATTGGGGGTATCTACATGAATTCAAAAGTTGTGGAAGGAAGGAAGAGAGGGAGAGAGGGAGGACAGAAGCCCAGAGATGGAAGCCCTCTCTATTTAAGGCTCATAGAGAAGAAACATCATTGAATAAAGTCAAACCTTTTCACACCCAGGACTGCAGAAAACCTACACATTATTGGGAGTATGTTTCTATGTGATTTGACTACTTGACTATTTGATCACAACTGCAAGCACTTTTTATTTTGCACCGTCCTCCCTCAAATGAAAACATTTTGCCACCTCTAAGGATACATTCTAAATAAATTCCTCACATGCTTGAAGGCATACCCATATTGACCTCCAATTATTTTTTAAATAGTCTATAAATTATTATCAAATTTGCAGATGAGTGCTTCTCCAACTCTAACATACAAATGAATCTCAATCACCTGGAGATTTTGTTAAAGTGCAAATTATGACTAAACTCAGGAATGGAACCTGGATCTCTGTATTTCTAACAAGCTCCCAGGTGGTGCCGATGGCTTCTGATCCACCAGCAACACTGGACGTAAGAAACAGCGCCTCTGTGATTAGAACCCAAGGCTTCATACTCTCATTTCAAACATCCCTTACTGAGTTATTACAATCCTCTTTCTCTTCAGAGTGAGGGGTCAGGGGACATCCCAGTAAGAGAAGCAAGTTGACAAGAAAAGAACTCTGCCTGTTGATTGAAAAATAATAATAATAACTACTTAGTGAATATTATTGACTAAATTGATTCAGATTCAATTACCTACAAAGTCAACTAAAAGGAACTATATTTCAGTACTCTGCCTTTAGGACACATTAAAACAGAAAAAAAATCAACTTCCAGGTGATATCTGAGACAGTATCTATTCAGTCCAATCTCTCTCTTTTGTTTTAACCTACATTCCATAAAGATGAGATCTGGCCTTTGTAAAGATGATTCTGCCGCAGCTGGGTCTTCAACTATCAAACAGCATGATCAAGGGAATTCATAGTAAATAGAACTGTCTTTTTAAGCATACCCTTAAAAACTCATATACTCAAAATATTTTATCTTTTTCCAAGCAGAGACAATCCAACATGACATACTTATTTCAGTGATGGTGCTCTTTCTTCAAAAGATCCTTAGAGATCCTCTTTGAAATATGCCTTCCAGCATCCGAGGAACTTATTTTTAATATCCTCAGAAGTGGTGAACCTTATTTCATTTGAAGGAGATTTGATTATTTTTTTAATACCAAAACTCACTGGACAAACTGTGAATATGGTGAGTGACTGAGAAATGGATTTCCTTTTACACAACTTGAATTAAATTAAGAAAATATGACTTAAATCATGAGATTTTTTTTTTCCTAGTATGACTCACAAATTGCTCTGCAATTATCTACTTAACCACAGTAAAACAAAAAAGTAACCAGAATGCAAGATGTTTAACATATTTATATACTTTCTTATCTATTAGCTCAAAGGCTGGAATAAAAGTGACTGGGGAAAGGCTCTTTTTTGCTTCCTCCCATCCCAGCTATCATGTTGCTACACATAGTATTCATGGGAACAATTACAGTCATCTCTCCAGCCTGCCAACCAGAAACCTCTTTGGAGCTTGTTATTGTTGGTTCATTTGTTTTTTTGTGATTCGCAGATATGGCTGTAACTCACCAAAGAATTCACTGAAATGAGCTGAGGATTCTCACCATACAGCCTCAATAAAGAAATGGTAATCTTTGTAAGATGTACCTTCTTTTAAAACATATGTCTTGTGCTTCTTCTAGCATCCCCTTTTCTCTGCAGGATTTCCCATACCACACACCTGATTATGAATTCAGCTAAACAGTATAACACAGTTGAGCTTGCTATATTTAAAGATGTTACAAAGTGCAGTCTTAGTGTTCCATTAGCTTTTCCTGAACATTTGGTTCTATTTGGTAGCTGGATAAATGCTCATATCCAATTTCCTTATGCTGCATCCAGATACCATACTTCTGCAAAATAAAAACTTATCATTGTCTTGGTCCATTTGAGCCCAAGACTACTAGACACTGAAGCATAGTAACAGAATTTCTAATAAAGTCCAATGGAGTAAGTGTCCTATCTTAGTCTGGCAGCCAGCCAAGGTTCTTTAAGTGTATTACCTGGGACTAGAAGAATAAATATGAATATGAGGAGTAGGCTAAAGTTAAATGTGGATGAAAAGAATATATAAGTTAAATTTTACAGCCAAGAAAAGAGAGTGAAAGCAACATCAGTGATAGGTACAAATCAAGTACCAAGTTAGGGAAAAAAGGAGCCCAAACCATAGCAGGGATGAGTGTGAAACCCAGAGTCCAAAGGCATGATCAAACCCAATATATATTGAAGAATTAAGACCACAGAATCAGGAAATGCTTACACACAAAAGATTCAAACAAATTTCCATAATATTCTGATATGATTGAGCTTCTTCTATACCTGGACAAAGCACGGAAGGAAGGAGGGAGGGAGGGAGGGAAGGAGGGAGGGAGGGAAGAGGAGGCAGAGAAAGAAAAGGAGGGAGAATGGAAAGGAGGGAGAAAGGAAAAAAGGGATGAGGGAAGGAAATTTGGTTTCAAAATACTTTCTTCTACTAAAAGGAACCAGGGCTTTTTGGTTAAAGACTCGCTCTAGGGCTACAGCAGAGAAACTATAAGATGAACCTGGGACTTGCATCAGAAAGTAAGGAAGTACTGAAAAATCACGGGAACATACCAAAAAGGCATGAAAGCCATCTTGAAGGGGCTCCTACTAACAAAATCTGGAACAATTTGAGCATTAAAGTAAATTAATAATAGTAATAGATTATAACCTATTGAGTAAAATAAAAACCTATGCGTTCATCCTGACATAAAAATAAATGATTAAATGGAAGAGAAGGGAAAGCTCTTCCTTACAGGAGAATGCCAGTTAAAAAATATAGAAGAAATGATGGAATTAGAAAATCATCAATGGACACTGCAACTAGTGGGTAAAATTTTGGTGAGGAACATAATGTTACATAGTCTCAAAGTATCTCCCCACAAATTAGAACAAACTGGCACTGGGAGCCTCCTGTTATCAACCACCAAGATGGATATAGCATCATTTCTGTGTTACTCCTCCCGGAAATGCATAAACTGAATCTAATCACTAGGAAACATCAGATGAAACCAAATTGTAGGACAGTCTACAAAATACCTGATCTGGAATCTTCAAAAATATCCAGGTCAAGAAACTGCAGATTAAAGGGGACTAAAGAGGCATGACAGGGACTTCCCTGGTGGTCCAGTGTTTAAGAATCTGCCTTCCAATGCAGGGGACGTGGGTTCAATCCCTGGTCAGGGAACTAAGATCCCACATGTCATGGGGCAATAATAATAAGCCCACACACCACAACTACTGAGCCTGCACGCCACAACTAGGGAGCCCGTGTGCTGCAACTACTGAGCCTGCACACTCTGGAGCCCATGTCACAACTAGAGAGAAGCCCACGTGCCACAACGAAAGATTCCGCATGCCACAACTAAGACCCAACACAGCCAAATAAATAAATAAACAAAATATAAAAGAAAAAAGAGGCATGACAATTAAATGTAATGTGTGATCCTGGATAGATCTTGATAGACTGGGGAAACATAGCTATAAAAGATATTTTGGTGACTACTGCTGAAACTGAATATGGACTGTGCATTAGATATTGTTTTGTATCAATGTAAAATTTCTTGATTTTGATAACTGCACTATTTATGTAAGGAAATATTCTTGTTTTTAGGAAACAGACATTGAATTATTTAGTCAATGGGGCCTGATGTCCCCAAATCATTCTCAAATGGTTCATTAATAATATGCACGTACACATGTGTATGTATGTATGTATATAAATATACAGAGAAAGAAAGACACACGTATAGAAAGAATGATAAATCAAATAGGGCAAAATGTAAACAACTGGTGAATCTGAGTAAAGTAAATATACAGGAGCTCTCTGTACTAATCTTCCAACTTTTCCATAGATTTGAACTTATTTCAAAATATAAAGTTTTTAAAAATGGGAAGGTGACTAGGAGATATTAGGGCTAAGTATGGCATTGAGAAATATCCAGGAACATTTTAAGAAATATCTAGAGAAAAAAGACTCCAAGGGGAGCAAAGTATAAAGTGCAGAATGTGATGGGAGAGGTAGATCAGTAGTGCAAAAGTGAAGTAGTATATAGTAATCTAGAAGTTAAAGCACGAGCACTGAAGTCAGACAGGCCCTGGCTCTGCTACTTACTAAATGTGTGACTTTTAGCAAGACACTTAAACTCTTTAAGCCTCAGTTTTTCACCTAAGAACTTTACATACATAAGTACTTCAAACAGTTGAACAGTTACATAGAACATACTCAATAAATGCTATTATTCTTTTGATTAATACATTATCTTTGAACAATACTGTGTACACAGGAGGTCCCATTAAATGCTGGAAACCTGAACACAGAATATGCTTAGGTAGGAGTCATTTCTTCCAGAACAGTTAAGAGTGAACACTTGGAGCAATAAAGTAGAATTAATACTTGAAAAGGAGGCAGAAAACTGTTATTTACAAGTAAGAAAAATAACTAATTAAAACAGAAATGTTAATACAAATGCAATAAGATGTGCATGAAGCAAAATGTAGTATTTTTTTCCTCAAAAAAAGAAGGTTCTTAAAAATACAACCCCTAAAACAAACTTTAATTCAAAATATCTCTTTGATGAATAAGTGTGATACTTCAAGTTGCTCAAAAAGCAGTCACTAAATAAACTCAAGATATTGTTAATGCAAATCAGCTACCTTTTATCAGCACTTATATTCCCAAACTACCACCAGGTATGTCTTATTCTATATCTAAGAGATAATTAAATTTCAATTTCACATCAATCATCCAAGATACAGGAATGTTATACATTCTTTTTAACCTCACAAAGGTTTACCATGTAAACTCTACAAATCCTGGAAAGATAAGAAACTATAGGTAAAATGGTATGATCTTAGTTTTAAACTCCATATTCTTGCATAAATTCCACATTTCCTCCCCACTCCCCAAAAAAACCACATATCTCCCAGTCTGCGTTTAGGTATTGATATTGCTCGTTGAGGGAAGAAAGGAAGAAAGAAATTAGCATTTGTTATTTACCCACCATATGTTAGGCATCCACACTTTGAAACATCATTTATTTTACTTAGTCCTTGCAATCATATTATGAGGCATTATTATTACACCTATATTTTAAAGATGGAGAAACAGACTTAAGGTCACAGGGCTGTGCAGTAGCGAGGCTAGGATTGGAATCTACATTTGGCACAATAGCCTACACTCTTTTTGCTACAACATGCTCAGTAATATGACTAATGTAACATTAGGGGTTAATTGAATGGTATTGATGTTAAAACTAGCATATCTCATTGTAAATGCAGGACTAAAATATCATTTAGGAAATTCTTCAGATCACCAGATGGAAGGAAAACCAAACCTAAGAAACTCTTTCAAAAACTTTCCAAGGCCTGTTACCAAGAATATTTTAACTAATCTCAACTGCACAGTGCTTAGCAGAAGCTATGAGTTTCTCTCCCCATCAGCGGAAACTCAAACAGAATGAGAGTTTGGGCTCCAAGGACCATATCTTCCTAGCTGATGAATACCAAGGGGAAGCAAAAACGCTTCTACATAGAGGTAGCCACAGACGGTCAGCATAGTTAAGCTTGGAGACAATGTTAAATTTTAAACATTAAAAAGAGGTTATTACAGATGGCATAACTGGCATCAAACAATTCAGGTTTGCTTTACACATGCCATGAATACAGGGTATTCAATAAATATTAGTTATGCAATACTATTGTAACGATTTTTCCTGTGGAATTAGAGATGACTTTAACAGAAAATAAGAAGCAGAAGATAAAAAGATGGCAAGATAGGTATGAAATAAGAAACCAGACTGTGGGGGAAACTTTATTGTCAGGCACGTAAGCACAGATTTACTTAATATTCTGTTTAATGGTGATTTTATGCAATTTTATGATCAATCCAACTACAACTCAGATGAGGCCAGAATAGTATTCAGTCTACAGAGAGAAGTTATACCTAGAGATAGCGCCATGTGTTAAGTAGGAAAATAAAATTCTGTCTCTGATATGCAAAAAGACAGTGTCCCTCTCATCTCCTTGAATCTGGTACACAGGTACTCTTATTACAACTTGCCAAAATATTTTCTTTTTTGTTTTCAATTTGTTTCACTTTGTTCTTTACTTTTTTCTTATTTTGGACATATAGTTCTGAATTATAACACAAGATTATATAGAGCTTTATTGATGAATACCAAAAGCTTAGTCTTTTCTACGTGTAACATGAGGTGAAGGGTGTTTCTTTGGCAGATTAAACACCTAATGTCAACTACCACTTGAGAAAAGTGTCACATTCCACTACTCCAAAAGGATTGATCTAAATGACAGGCTGTAATCACTTCATTTGGAACTGGTCCAAGAAGTGACAGCTGATGGCTAATCTCAAAAAGAATACTGTTCTGCATCATCAGTGTACCAATTTACCTGAAAGACCAATTTTAAATTGTAAAAATTATTGAAAGTATACTCCTATAAAATTTATGATAATATTTTATTATAATTATGGTATAATTTCCATTATATATAATTACATTATTATACACAAATGACATAATTATATTATAATTGATTGGAGTTGATAGATTATATTAATTATGTAAAATTATCATATGTATATCCTTATAGCACAGGTATAATCATATCCATTATATTAAGCTTACAATCTACTGTGCTAACTCAACTTACTAAAACATACCGCTTAAATAAAATTGTAGAAAAATAAAGTCTGGAGCCATTGAACATGTCACCTCCCTTTCTTCCCAACTTCCCCAATATCTAAAAGGTTTGCATGAGGGAAAATCATATGCCCAAATACAAAAGTACAGGTTATAAAATATGCTACCCTATATATTAAAGCTATTAGTAGCTTACCTTTATATTGGCTAAATAAAGTATACTACCTTTTGTTCTGAAGTGAGAGTGGAAAGCCAGCCTACAGATGGATGGTTTTTATGGTACAAGAACTATCTAATCCATTGCAGTCTACAAGTGTGACAGGAAGCTTTGCTGTTCTCTTTTAGATGAGCTAATGTTGTGCAATAATCTTGAAACAGCTGGAAAGCCACACAGACCCCATAATCAAACAAGAATCAAACTATTCCCAGATGAGAAAAACTGCATGATAATAGTTCTATTCACCATCTTTGGAAAATAGTAATACTTACTCTTGCTTTATCGAAAAATACATCTATGAGCTCCTCTTACTTTCCTCTTCCTCTCCCCATCCCGTTTCTCCTTTTCCGTTCCTTTCGCTACCCTACCTTCCCCTTCCTTCCTTACTGAACAATTCAGTTCTAAAGCCATTAGGTAAAGTAGAGCAAGGCCTATTCTGGTGGTGGAGGAGGTTGAGCAAAGGAGCTATGTTGGCTCAGAGCAGGGTGCCAGAGCTCAAGGAGGGTGAAGAGGACATCAACATGTGAAGGTGGCCCAGAGCAGTTACAGAGACTGACAGACTAAGGAAGGAGTTCTCACAGAGAGGTAGCCAGATGTGAGCTGTTGAAACCAAAACAAGTTGAAGAGGGCCAAACAGTTCAGATATTGTTGGAGCATTGGCTCAAAGCCTGACCTCTATGAGGAGGGCGCCCATGCTGTGGGAAGGCCTGGGATGCTTTGTCACAGCTACATAGGCTGAGGAGGTCATCTGTGCAGAAGGGTGGCCTAGTGAGGGTTGTGAGAACCTAAGTTTGGTAAGAAGCGTGTCTGTGGCAGTGATAATGGAAGACTGGTTACATATAGGGAGATTGACCAAATAAGTAAATAAAATAAGGATAACGAGAGTTTATCAGAAAAGGGAGTCAAAATATGAAAATAAAGAAAACTATAATGAACTATGTGGTACTGGATTAGTGTGAGCTCATGGTTTTTAATACACATAAATATTCATATAGACGTAAACATGTACACGTATAAACATACACAAAATGGAAAAGAGTAACCTCACAGCGGAGAAGCCTAAAACCTGGAACACATCAATCGAGTATTCAAAGTAAACATCATGAATAAATGGAGCAAATATAATCATGAGCCACCCGATAGGATACAGTAAAAAGAACACAGCCTTGCTTCTGTGATACTCCTATCTTCATAAGCGTCCAAGTCACAAAAAACAAGTTAAGGCTGAGGAACTATTCCAGAATTAAGGAAACTAAAAAGACATGACACCTAAAGGCCACATGTGATTCTAAACTGAATTCTTCACTATAACACAATTTTATTGGGACATTTGTTAATTTGCTGATTTTGTTGGTTACCTTGCAGTTACGTAGGAGAATGTCCTTGTTCACAGGAAATACACACTAATGTATCAGGAGGTGATGGAACAACAGGTTGACCAATTACTCTCAAATAGTTCGAGATAAAAATTATTGCATTGAACGTTCAAGTTTGAGATTGTTTCAAAGTTTCTTTTAATGTCTTAAAAATAAACATTAAAATATTTTTTTAAATAAAAAAAGAATGAAAATTACATCTAGGAAATAGAAGATGTAAATTCTTCTTGGTTGTCTAGATGAAGACCCCTTACGCAACTTTTAAACTTCAATAGTTTATTTCTGTGTTAGTAATAATAATAAGTACCATTTATCAAGACTTTACCATAGCATGTTAAGCACTACATGTAATACATTATCTCATTTACTACTCCCAAATATCCTATGACATAAGAACTATTATTTTACCTACTTTACAAAGGAGGAAACTCAGGAAGAGAGAAGAAATTTGCCCAGTTTGCTTAGCTCATAACTTTGGGTGCCAGGATAGGAATCACATATGTCTAACTCCAAAGCCTGTGGCCTTAACTAGTACAAACTGATATTTTATGTCTAGAATAATTGTAGGATTTTTCTTTGTTTTGCTCTGGGTTTACAGGGATTTTATTTGTTTATTTTGTTTTTCTCTTCATCTAGAGTGTTTTATGGACCATGACTCGGCAGTTCCAGCTCAAATGTTCTTTATCCCTGAAGCCTCTTCCACCACAAGTCATTTCTCCCATCCTCCCCTCTATTGCCTTTGCACTTTGCATTTATCTTGTGATTCTTACAGCCCCATGTCACTGGTATATATGCTTTATCTCCCTACATCTAAGCTTTGCAAAGTTATAGGCCAAGTCACACTTCACTTTTTATCCCTTGTGAGCAGCAGAGGTCAAATTTTATCATGCACCAATATCACCTGAAGAGCTGATTTAAAAAACAGATTACTGGGCCACACCCTAGAATTTCCGATTCAGTATGTCTAACATGTGGCCCCAAATTTACTTTTCTAATAAATTTCCAGGTGATGTTGATATTGCTGATCCAGGGACCATACTTTGAGAACCATTGCAGTATAGAGCTTATCAGTGTCTTGCCAAAGTAGCTATATAGTGTTTTAGGATTTACAAAACTATAATACGTACATTATCTTCTTTAAATATAATATACCCAAATAGGGATATCATATATCTATGCTATAGAACATCTCACACTGTAGGGTAAAAATCAGTTTGTTAGTATATCTTTTTTCACCCTTCATTCATTCATTCATTTATCCCATAAATATTACTAAGCATGTATTTTTGTGCCTGACACTGGAAATACAGCAGTGAATAAGACAGATTGGTCTCTGCCCTGACAAAAACTAAGTCTAGCAGGAAAAAAAAATACTAAACAATGAGGCAAAACATATTTCCCTACCTTCACTCTATTTCCCTCCTCTTTTGCTTTTTGGGGAGCAAAGAAACAAAATATTTATTAGCACAGTTAACACATTGAAATTAAGTTATAATAGGTTAGGCACAGAACAATTTGTTTGTCTTATAGCTTTTTCACTCTGAAGTACCTAAGGGTCTAAACTAACCTTCAAAGATATGTAAACCTGAAAATACAACACTCCCTCCAACTCCTCAGGGGACAATAAATGGAATCTCCTTCTGAAGGGGAAGCTATCAGACAAGGAGAATAAAAGGAGAAAAAGGTAGGAAGACCATAAAGGAAAGAAATATTATGTCCATCAGAGGTGGACTCTGTATGAACAGATAGACGGGAAAGGAAAATAAGAATTCTGAAGCATCCTTGGGGACACATGTACATTCATATTATCCAGAAGTAAAGTTTTCTTTCTGGACATATTATGGACGTACGTAATGGTTTGCCAAGTTGTTACTATAGTGTCATGAATGTCAGCCTAGAAGTAGAAAGCATAATTAATGAGAATATGGTTGACCCTTGAAAAACGAAGGGGTTAGGGGAGCCAACCCTCTGCACAGCTGAAACTCCATGCATAACTTATAGTTGTTCCTCCTTAGCCAAGGTTCCTCCTTATCCATGGTTCTGCACCGGCAGATTCAACCAACCATGGATGGGGTAGTACTACAGTTTTTACTATTGAAAAGAATCCATGTAAGTGGACCCACACAGTTCAAACCTGTGTTGTTCAAGGGTCAACTGCACACGATAGAAAGTCTAACCTAGGGAGTTTAATTCCCAAAGGAGGAAGAACTTTTGACTGAGCCCTAAGGATAAGTAGGCATTTTCAGGCATGGGAATTTAGGGACAGGGAAGTGGAAGGGATGAAGAATGTGCAGAAACCTGAGGAAGAAGAAAGCATGGCAAAGACATTAAAGAAATCCAATAAAGAAAGAGAATGGTATAACACGAGGCTGGAAAAGCAGGCAGAGATATGGTTATATTCTGACTTGACTTTTAGGATCTTGAGAGTAGAGATCATGTCAGTAAACTTTGTAACATCACTGCTAGAAAAGTAGTATATACTCAATAAATGTGGAATTAGAGAATCAATAAATGAAAGGATGGATACAGAAGTTAATGAATGAATGAGCAAAGAATATATATGGTTCAGAAGATAGAGGCATAAAACTGCATGGCGTGATCTGGAAACAAAAGGTTGAATGGACTAATACAAAAAAGAAAAGAAGCCATGAGTCTGAATCATGCAGTGCTAGAACTGTGAGAGTGATGAGAATCATCTTATTAACCCCTCGCTGTACAGATGATGAAATTGGAGCTGGTGAATTAAGGTGACTTCTCCAAGAACATAAAGCTAGTAGTGACCAAACCAGGACTTGAATCTCCTGATTCTCAAGGATTTCCACTATAGTCTTGACTTGTTCTGTATCTAGAAATATAAGAATAAGCCTCTAACAGTCACTATGCAGGTAGATGCCAAGCACATCAGAACCTTATCTCTAAAGGATATATAACAACCAACAGCTGTCACTATTTTTCCAGTTGGAGCTTTAGGACTTAGCTTTGTATATCCAAGAAAAATGCCCATCCCTCCCTGCCATCCAACTGATTCATTAAAAAATAATTAGTGTTACCATTTCTTTTTCTACCTTTAGCCTAAAAGAATTAATACAAATGATATAGTAAAAACACTCAGCACAAAATGACCTTGAGAGCACTTGAGGTCAGACTATCATGGGAAGAAATCTCTCCAAGCAGCTGCATAACTACCTATAGTCCACAAGAGGTTAGAGTCAATAGATTCTGAAAGGCTGACTCCACATTCTGTTCCTCTTTAGGTAACAACTGTTTGTCAGAAACTTGGACAGACTCTAGTCATACATCACAAAAACAGGTTTTGCCCTGAGTGACCTGCTTGGTCTGTTGTTTTATTTCCAAACTTCCTTTTCCTGGCTGCCCAAACTCACTAACGATGAGTTACTTAAACAAACAATATAACTTTGACTCATTTAAGCACCATATTTGTTATTAATTAAAGTATTACAATTTGGCTCTTTTTTTCTGTACTCCCTTTCAAACCACATGGCAGGTACATGCTTCCCCATCCTCTTTTACGAAGCACCAGAGTGCCTGACAGACCTACATTCCCCTTCTGAGGGATTTCCTACTCATAAGCTATACCAGCCTGCCTGGTGATTGCTGACCACCTGACCCAAGATCAGTCAATTGCTAGACTGCATGGTAGGCTCTGAAACGGCCTGGTATAAGAACTCCACCTTACAAAGGTGGTGATAGACTAAATGAATCAGTTCCTTTCACGTGAGAAGTTTTTTTTCAATAAAGCAGAAAAAGTCAGTTAATATAATGGTAGGAGGAACAGAAGCCAAAACAGAGAGTTAGCATAGTTGTAGAGATTAAAGTTGGGAGTATTACAGCTGAGGGTACGGCACGATAACCTAGTAGTTAATAACAACAACAACAACAATAATAATAAGGGCTTACACTGATTGAGCCCTCACTATGTTCCAGATATGGTAAGAAATTCACACATATTATTCCACCAAACCTTACAACTACCTATGAGTTTGCTTCTATTATTATCTCCATTTCACAGATGAGAAAACTAAGGCAGAGAGAAGTTAAGAAGTTAAGGAGATTCCTCCTATATGGTAGAATCAGGATTCTAACCCAGATTTGTTTGATCCTAGAATCCCTGCTCTTACCCACTATCCAAATTAGAGTTTGATTTATGTCTCGAATGATATTTCAGGCTTAATACAGTGTTTGAGATTCTGGTCTTTTTTACTTGCACCTGAATTTGTACAGGAAACCCTCATTACTTAAGGAAAACTGAACACAGGAAAGGTGGGTCTCTGGACCTAAAAAGTACACTCAGGGTTGATATTAGAATCCTAAGGCCTAAAGTTATGTTTTCTAAAAACCTTTGAAGTGATACTCAGACTTATCTTAATCACATCTCTGGTATCTTACTGTGCATTAGCTTCATAATCTTTCTTTCTTTATTTTGACCATGGGGAATGGTAATAATAGTAGAGCAAGGAGAGAAGAAAGTTAGAGTATGAGGACATATATGTAAATATCTTGGTCTATGCAATTCAATAAATATTAAGTGATATCTATACGCATGTAAATGGACACAAATCCCTATGTATCACCTCCTCTACTTAGGCTATATTATTACCCAAGTTAATACAAAAGTCACAACGCAAGAGGGAGATCAAGATGGCAAAGTAGGAGAACTCTGAGCTCACTTCCCCCAACATACACATCAAAAACACACCTACATATGGAGCAACTCCTGCCCAGGAACCGCACCGCACCCCTAGCAGGGAACACAGAAGAGGAAGGAAATATCACAGGCTCAGGTGATCGTCCACAGGGAGTGAAAGGTTTGAGCCACATACTGGGCACCCCAACCCTGGGGTCCACCACTAGGAAGACAAGTCCCTTTAGCTGGTTTGAAACCCAGTGGGACTCACCAGAAGGCTTTAAGAAACCAAGCCTCTGCTCATGAAGCATACACATATAAGCTTGCTTACTCCCGGGAACAGCACAGAAGAAGCAGATTGAAAACTGCCTGGACTCTGGCTGGCTTTCCACAACCATCTCAGGGTGTACCCCAGCCTGCACCAGATGACTTCTCCAGTCCCTCTGGCTCTGGTGCTGCTCTGCACTAGAGCAGAGGTACCACTGCCAAGGAAAGTGCACACAATTAGAAGGAATTGAATAAGCTTGGACCTAACCCTTAGGTCTTCTGCACCAGCATCTTGGGCCCCAACACCACTCCCAATAAGGAGGTGATAGCCAGTGAGCACAGGAGAAGCCCTGGCTCACACCTGGCTCTGATTCTAGCCCCTCCATCTCTAACCCTACCTCCCATTAAGATGGTAGATTCCAGCACACCCCAGGGAAAGACGTGACGCATGCTTACTTCAGATCCAATTCTCCCACCAAAGCCACTGGGCACGTGCAAACTGCATAGGGATGCTCCCACACAAGGACACCCTTTCGAGACTGGGGGACTGTTTCATCGAATTTCATAGAGACAGAGAAAGTTAAAATAAGAAGACAGGAATATGTTTCAAACAAAAGAAAAAGAAAAAAAGGTGCTGAAAGAAACCTATAAATAATTTACCAGATAAAGAGTTCAAAGCATTAGAAATAAGAATGCTTACTGAATTTGGGAAAAGAATAGATGAACACAGTGAAAATTTTAATAACGAACTAGAAAATATAAAAAAGAACCTGTCAAGCTGAAGAATACAGTAAGTGAAATGAAAAATACACTAGAAGGGGCTTCCCTGGTGGCGCAGTCGTTGAGAGTCCACCTGCAAATGCACGGGACACGGGTTCATGTCCCGGTCCGGGAGGATCCCACATGCCACAGAGCGGCTGGGCCCGTGAGCCATGGCCGCTGAGCCTGCGCGTCCGGAGCCAACGGGAGAGGCCACAACAGTGAGAGGCCCGCGTACTGCAAAAAAAAAAAAAAAAGATACACTAGAAGGAATTAATAGCAGACTAAGTGATACAGAAGAATGCATAAACAATCGAGAAGATAGCATAATGGAAATCACCCAATCAGAAGAGCAAAAAGCAAAACAAATTTTAAAAAATGAAGATAATTTAAGGCACCTCTAGAACAACATCAAGCATACTAACATTTGCATTATAGGGGTCCCAGAAGGAGATGGGAGACAGAAAGGAATAGAAAATGTATCTGATGAAATTGGGGCTGAAAACTTCCCAAAGCTGAAGAAGGAAATAGATTTCCAGGTGCAGGAAGCACAGAGAGTCCCAAATAAGTTGAACTCAAAAAGACCCAAACCAAGACATATCATAATTAAAATGGCAAGAGTTAAAGAGAAAATTCTAAAGACAGCAAGAGAAAAACAGAGTCAAATACAAAGAAGTCCCCATAAGGCTATAAGCTGATTTTTCTGCAGAAACATTGCAAGCCAGAAGGGAGTGGCATGATGTATTTAAAGTGCTGAAAGGGAAAAACCTAAAACCTAGGATAATCTACCCAACAAGGTTATCATTCAGAATTGAAGAAGACATAAAGGACTTCTGAGAGAAGCAAAAACTAAGAGTTCATCAATATTAACAAAAACTGTTAAAGGAACACTGTAAGTGGAAAAGAAAAGTCTGTACAACAAGAAGTAAGTATCTATAGGAAAGGAAAAACCCACTAGTAATAGCAAATATACAGTAAAGGCTGTGGATCAACCACTCAAGCTAGTACAAAGACAAAAAGCAACTATAACCACAATAAATGGTTAAAGGATAGACATAAAGAGTTAAAATAGGACATCAAAACCACAAAACATGGACGAGGGGAGTAAAAAATGTGGATCTTTTAGAATGTGTTTCAACTTAAATGACTATCAGTTTAAAACAAGTAGATATAGTTATAGGTCAACATATATTAACCCCATGGTAACCACAAATGAAAAACCACAATAGATACATAAAAAAGTAGAGAGAAAGGAGCACAAGCATAATACTAAAAAAATTATCAAATCACAAAGGAAGAAACTAAAAGAAGAAAAAAAACCAGAGAAGAACTACAAAAACAACCAGAAAACAAGCAAGAAAATGGCAATAAGTACATACCTATCAATAATCACTTTGAATGTCAATGGAATAAATGCTCCAATCAAAAGACATACAGTGGTTGATTAGATAAAAAATAAGACCCATCTATATGCTATCTACAAGACACTATAACTTCAGAGCTAAAGATAAACATAGACTGAAAGTGAAGGGATGGAAAAAGATTTTCCATGCAAATGGAAACAGAAAGAAAGCTGATCATATCAGACAAAGTTGTCTTTAAAACAAAATCTATAACAAAAGACAAAGAAAAGCATTATATAATGATAAAAGAATCAATACAAGAAGAGTATATTACACTCGTCAACATATATGCACTGAATATAGGAGCACCTAAGTATATAAAGCAAATATTAACATACCTAAAGGTAGAAACTGACAATGATAAAATAATGGCAGGGGACTTTCGCACCCCACTTACACGGACAAATCATTCAGCCAGAAAATCACTAAGGAAACAGTGGCTTCAAATGCACATTAGACCAGCTGAACTTAATAAATATCTACAGGACATTCCATCCAAAAACAGCAGAAGACACATTCTTTTGAAGCACACATGGAATTTTCTCCAGGACAGATCACATGCTAGGCCATAAAATAAGTCTCCAAATTTAACAGGATAGAAATCACATCAAGCATTCTTTCTGACCACAGCAGTATGACACTAGAAATCTATTATAGGAGAAGAAATGGGAAAAACACAAACAAGTGGAGGCCAAACAACATGCTACTAAAAAAATCAATGGATCAGTGAAGAAATCAAAGCAGAAATCATAAAATACCTTGAGACAAATGAAAATAAAAACACAACTTTCCAAAATCTATGAGATGCAGCAAAAGCAATTCAAAGAGGGATATTTACAGCAATACAGACCTACCTCAATAAGCAAGAAAAATCTCAAATAAACAACCTAAACTACCATTTAAAGTAATTAGAAAAGAAGAACAAACAAAGTCCAAAGTCAGGATAAGGAAGGAAATAATAAAGATCAGAGAGGAAATCAATAAAATAGAAATTTAAAAAAATAGAAAAGATCAATAAAACTGAGCTGTTTTTTTCCTGAAAAGATAAACAAAATTGATGAACCTTTAGCCAGTCTCATTAAGAAAAAAGAGAGAACCCAAATAAAATAAGAAATGAAAGATGAAAAATAACAAACAAAAGCACAGAGATACAAAAATTCATAAGAGAATACTATGAACAGATATATGCCAACAAATTGGACAACCCAGAAGAAATGGATAAATTCCTAGAAACATACAATCTTCCAAAAGTGAATCAGAAAGTTCTTAACAGACCAATCACTGGCAGTGAAACTGAATCAGTAATCAAAAATTCCCAGCAAACAAAAGTCCAGGACTGGATGGCTTCACAGGGGAATTCTACCAAATATAGAAAGTAAAGCTAATACCTCCCTTCTTAAACTATTTCAAAAAAAACTGAAGAGGAGGTAACACTCCCCAATTCATTCTACAATGCCACTATTACCCTGATATCAAAATCAGTCAAAGAAACTATACATACAAAAAAATAACAGGCCAATATCTCTGATGAATATAGATGCAAAAATCCTAGCAAACTGAATTCAACAATATATGAAAAGGATCATACAATATGGTCAAGTGGGATTTACTCCAGGGATGCAAAGACAGTTTAATATCTGCAAATCGATCAATGTGATACAGCATATTAAAAAAACAAAAGATAAAAACCACATGATCATCTGAATAGATGCAGAAAAAGCATCTGACAAAATTCAACATCCTTCATGATAAAAACTATTACCAAAGTTGGCATAGAGGAACATATATCAACATTATAAAGGCCATTTATGACAAACCCATAGCTACCAGCACACTCAGTGGTAAAAAAAAATGAAAGGTTTTCCTCTAACATCAGGGTCAAGACAAGGATACCCAGTCTCATCACTTCTATATAATATAGGATTGGAAGTCCTAACCACAGCAATCAGGCAAGAAAAAGAAATAGAAAGCATCCAAATTTGAAGGGAAGAAGTAAAACTGTCACTACTTGCAAATGACCTAATACTATATATAGAAAACCCTAAAGTCTCCACAATAGAACTATTAGAACCAATGAATGAATTCAGTAGAGTTGCAGGATACAAGATTAATATACAAAAATCTGTTGCTTTCCTATACATTAATGAATTATCAGAAAGAGAAAGCAAGAAAATCCCTTTTAAAATCACATCAAAAAGAATAAAATATCTAGGAATAAACTTAATCAAGGAGGAGAAAGGAAAGGGAAGAGAAGGACAGGGAAAGGAAAGGAAGGGAAGGAAGTTCTGTTGAAGAGAGGATGGAGGGAGCCTAGCCATCAGACACATCAGTTCTTACCTAGGAACTGTGAACCCTTACAATTCCAGAGAACATAGTTTAACAACTGTAATACAGAGTGAAGCAAGTCAGAAGGAGAAAAACAAATACCGTATGCTAACACATATATATGGAATCTAAGAAAAAAAAAAAAAGGTCATGAAGCACCTAGGGGTAAGACGGGAATAAAGACACAGACCTACTAGAGAATGGACTTGAGGATATGGGGAGGGGGAAGGGTAAGCTGTGACAAAGTGAGAGAGTGGCATGGACATATATACACTACCAAACGTAAAATAGATAGCTAGTGGGAAGCAGCCGCATGGCACAGGGAGATCAGCTCGCTGCTTTGCGACCACCTAGAGGGGTGGGATAGGGAGGGAAGGAGGGAGGGAGACACAAGAGGGAAGAGATATGGGAACATATGTATATGTATAACTGATTCACTTTGTAATAAAGCAGAAACTAACACACCATTGTAAAGCAATTATACTCCGATAAAAATGTTAAAAAAAACACAAAAAACTATCGCAAACCCGAGAGCGGAGCCCAATTAGTCAAGTCAAAAGGTATTGTTCATCCACTATGTGTAGAGCAATATACATGTAGAAAAGTAAAAGAGAGCCTCTGCTCTCAAGTTGCGTATGGTCTCCATGAAGAAATCTGGCATAAATTTGAGAACTGTTTTAAGAAAACTGTAAAGCAAAAAAAAAAAAAAAAATCTGGGTAAAGAACATAAACCTAGGAAATGCACAGGAGAGACTCATTCAATGTCCAAGAATGTTATTTAACACAACTCAATATTAAAACAAAAAAGATTGTAGTACAAAATGCCTATTGGACAAAATATTTAAGGACACTAAAGCAGCCAATGCATTTGGCAACAAGGAGGTCACTGCTGACCTTAACAATGGCAGCATCAGTGGAGTGCTGAAGATGGAAATGATTTATTTCCCCACAGCATTTATTCAATATATAAGCATTTTATTTCCATATGTGTTTATTTATGTATTGTCTGTCTCCCCCCATCAGAATATAAGCTCCATGAGCGCAAGGACCTTGCCAGTCACATTCACTCCTGTAAAAACAGTGCCTGGAATTGTAGTTTCTCAGTTGTTGGATGTTCTTGTTGTTGGATGATTGAATGACCCCTGAACTCTGACACCATCCACTCCCTACCTCTGACACCATGCACTCCCTACCCCTGCATGCTGACACCATCCACATGCTAGGTACCAGGGTGTGGGGTAGGGATTGCAAAATGAGTATCACATGGATTCTGTCTTTGAGAAGCTTACAATCAAATGAAAGACATATACTAGTTCACAAGCAGCTATATCACTTTTTCATACTTGAATAAAGTGTTACGTATTTTAAAAGAGAAAATTTGAAATAGGAAACACTATCATGTTGGCAATATATTTTATTATAGAATCATTTAAGAATATACAAAAATAAAACGAGGTATAAATTACTTATGCTTCTAACTCCTATACAACTATAAAAATTGAAAATTATAAATTGAATAAATCGAAACTCCTAAACCAATAACCTTCAAATTAACATTAATCTAATGTGATGAATGATGTTTTGCTGAAGCTAAGCCGCTACTTCCAACATAAAGGATACTCACTATTATTATGCAAATTCATTTGTTAACCATGCCTTGATGTGACTTGGCCTTAGCTTGGTGCAAAGCAGTGATTATGGATTAAGTCCATCTCTGTTCTCTTTACAATAGGCTGTGACATTTAAAGAGTACCACTTGTCTTCAGTGAAACTATAAACACAAGCACAAGTACAGGTCTTCCAGGAAATCATGCAGCAGCGCTTAGTTATAAAGTGGTTATCCAAACGATCCCAAATAGGATTTAAATTTATTTCTTTTATACTATGTTTGAAAGAAAAACACAAAAATGTTTTAAATGTCATAGAAAATTTGCAGCCTTTAGTATATATCTAACTCCCCCTCCACCCATGGATCCAGTTCCTTTATCTTCATATATTTCTGGATCACAAGTAAGGAATATAGAGGGGGAAGAAGATACACATTAGAATCAGACAAACAGGTTTGAATTCCACTTCTGCCACAAACTGGCTGTGTAGCTTTGGCCAAGTTACTTAACTTCTATGAGATTCAATTTCCTCACATAAAATAGGAAAATAACAATCATCTCATAAGATTATTGTAAGAATAAATTAAATTATATACAGAATAGTAACTGGCACATAGTAGTTCATGAAATGTGAGTTTACTTCCCCCTCTCCTGGTTCCTCTTCTGTAAGTCTCTCCTATACCATTGACATGTATAATACATTTATTCTACAAACAAACATTTATTATTGAGCACTTTCTATGTCATTGCTCTATGTACTATGGACATGGCAAAGAACAAGGGTCCTGCTCTCATGGAGCTTACATTCTATGAAATACTTGGCCCAAGTAGGAGATATAAGATAAATATTTGAGATGGATATTGAAAAAATATGGTTAGTCCCAGGCTCTGGACTTTGAGATTAACCACAAACTGTCCAAATTTACTTTGCTGCCAGTTCCGTGGGTCTGAACAAACCTTCCAACCCTTTGGAAAGTGTAAGTAGAAACTTGGCCACAGGCAGGTCAGTAACTGGTCTTTTTAAATGTTAGCATTACCTTCAACCTGGAAGGCAAAAGGGTACCCATCTCCAAATTTGACAGGTAAATAAATGGGCTCTTTTATACTAATGAGTCAAGACAAAGTATTGGGAATTGGGAATTCATGACAAAGTAAATATAATCACAAGAAGAAATTCAGAGACTGCAGGGGAAGAAATAAAAAATACTGCAAAAAAAATAGCAAAACAGAACTGAAATAAATATTACAGGTAAAGACAGGTTGGTCATCCACATAATGTAATGAAAGGAGAGGCTGCTCTGTCTCCACGTCACAAGGAGTTCTTCACAAACATCTGTTAAGCAGATGAATGAATGCCTGTGACTATGATCTGTCAGAATGAATGACCCTCCCCCCCCCAAAAAAGAAGAGAATAAAACTAAGAGAGAAATGAAAAATACATAAAACAGAAATATAAGAAACAGAAGAAAGACAGCCTATAGAGGGGAAAAAATAGAAAGAGAAAGAATCAGAATTTCTGCCCAGATTCTAAACTTATGAAAAAAAAATTCCTTTTACTTAGTAGAGAATTTAATTATGATGAGAACTACTTTATAAGGAAATACTTTTTCTAGCAGTTTTCAGAAGACTTTGGCTAGCTGACAGCAGAGATGGGCCAAGTTCACCATGAGGTCATTTTTCTCTAAACCATGATGATCTCTCCACTCAATTTCACAGGAATGTTGAATCACTGCACAGCATAAAATAATTTCAAAAAGCAATGAGGGAAGAGGTGTTTTCTAATTCTGCAACAGCAATGATCCAATTTCCAAACTGTGAAAATAGATTTTCTACTGATTCAGGACACTGATTCAATCCCTTATCCATGTGCTGTTTGGTCTGGTCCCCTTATTTAGGCATAGTTTTCTTTGTGCTTAGCTGAATAATGAAACCACTGACATTTTAAGCTTATAATGTTTTTGGTAGTGATATGTGCTCACAACAAAATAAAAAAGGAAGAGAAAGCAACAAACTTCTCTGGAAAGCCAGATTCTAATTAAAAAAATACTAAAGAGAAGAAAAGGGATATTTTTTATTTGAAAACTCATTGACTCAGAAAGCATGCTGGTTATCCTGTTTGCCCCTTCACATCCATTCCCCACCTTTCTCTTCCTTATTCTGCACCCTGGGATGCTGACTTCTACAGGCTAAGTCACTAAGATTCCTTGCCTTTTGGCTTCTGGCTGGGATCAGATAATGTGAGGATATGGCAGAAAACCAGAGAGTAGGAGAAGAGAAAGGAAAAGGTATTTATTCCACCAGCTCCCTCCCTGCTAGGCCAAGGTTTTGGCAGTAGCTATGTTCTTTTCTCTAAGGCCACAGCTCCTGTCAGGCAGCACCTCTCCCGTAGCTGAAGCTGTTATTGAATCTGGGTAAAATCTTGTCTCTCAGGTGTAAGGGTGGTAATGGCTTCTAATTTTTTATGATTTCCCTTAACCATGCCCATCTCTGTAAATAATACCTCCAATAAATCATCTTCAACCCAACCTTTGGGAGTGACATTCATTTCCCGCCAGAACTGACAAATACACAAAATCATTTAACTTCACTATGTAACAAATAATAATAATAATAGCAGCTAGCAGTTATTGAATGCTTTTTTATATGACAGACTCTATGCTGAGTACCTTACATGGATTATTTTTCATTTAATCCTCACACACAAAAAATACTATTATTATTCCTATGATAGATTATTTTTAAGACATATCCACTCCATCCTCCTCACTTCACTTCCATGGGACTAATATACTTACTCCATTGATGTTGGGCTTGATCTTGTTACTTGCTTTGGTTTATAGAGAGGGAGGAAGTAATGGTGTAACAATTCTAAGCCTAGGTCTTAAATGGTTCTCACCCTCCAACACCTCTACCATCACCATGAGCGGGGCATGCCCAGGGTAGCCTCTTAATCTCAGGAGGAGGCTTAGAGGCACATGTGCAAAAGTCATCCTAGTCAAAGAAAACACGATCGATCCACCCCCAGAGAACTGTAGCATGAGCCCACTCAAGATCACCAGAACCTCCAAAGCAATCTAAGCCGACATCAGGCAATCCCAAGCCAACCCACAGACCCACGAGAATAAAAAATTGTTGTTTTAAGCTGCTGAGTTTTTGGATGGCCTGTTATGCAGCAGTTTTATACCAACTGCAAACTGATAAAATACCAATTTATACAGAAGTGACCATCAGCTCCAAATAGGGTTTTCTACCCAAAACAAATTAGCACTAGGTCAATAAAAAGTCATTCTCTAGTAAAATGAAGTTATAAACACTAATCTGAAGAAACAACTTACCCCAGGAGAAGATTCCCAACTGCCATTCAGATGAAACATATACTCATTACAATAATACATAAGACGTCATAACCTGGCCCCTGCTCATGTCTTTATTCTTCCAATCTGGCATCCTCCCTGCTCCCTCCCATCACTTGAACCACACAAAATTATCTATAGCTAGTTGGGCATGATATACAGTCTTCCTTTACACATACTGTTCTCTCTGCCTGAAAAGTTCTTCTACCTCTTATTTCCTAACTCCTCCAGCATCATTTTACTCTAATTCCTGCAGGCTGAGTCTGGTGTCCTTTTTCAGTGTTCTGTGCATGTCTAAGCTTACCACTCTCATAGTTATTATAGTACTAAATTTAACTGTGAGTTTCTTGAGGGCCAGTAATTTGCTTTCTGTTCATCACCATATTCCCACTATATCACCTGGCACATAGTTGGCTCTGAAATGTTCACATAATCATTTTAGAAAGCTATAAACTATCCAGTTACATTGGAGGAAATAGTGATTTGGTGACTAATAGAAAAGGGCATCGGAGAGTAAGAGTTTGTCAGTCTTAATTCAGCACTGTCTAGAAAGAAAAGTTATTTGATTCCTGGTTCTTGATACAAATATCTCAAGAGTAGAGAAAAGCAATCCATCAGGCTGCCTTAGCTTGAGGTACACATTCCTTAAGAATATCTAATCGGGCTTCCCTGGTGGCGCAGTAGTTGAGAGTCCGCCTGCTGATGCAAGGGACACGGGTTCATGCCTCGGTCTGGGAAGATCCCACATGCCGCGGAGCGGCTAGGCCCGTGAGCCATGGCTGCTGAGCCTGCACATCTGGAGCCTGTGCTCTGCAATGGGAGAGGCTGCAACAGCGAGAGGCCCGCGTACCGCAAAAAAAAAAAAAAAAAAAAAGAATATCTAATCCTCTTTGTCTAATTCTTTGCTAACTAAGCAACTTTGTGCCAAATTGGTTTCCTGAGTGGAAATAATATTGGTGACAAGAGGAGGAGGTGGGGGGTAGGGGGATGGGAATAGTGAAAACAATCAATGTCATATTCTGGAGCCAAGCTCACTTTATAGAAATAGGTTAGCATGAATCTATTTCCAGAAGTTAATCTGTTTTGAATGAATGAACTAAAAATTTATTGTAGGATTTCCAAGCCAAGGAACCAATCATGACCTATAAAAAGTCCACCAAGAGACTGTCCCTTCACCCGAGGAGGCGTGGTCTAAAACAGACAGCAGATGTCTTTGGATATCTCTTTCCCTACAGTACTCTACAGTGGTAGCAATTGCTTGGGGGGAGAAAAGCTAGGAATAAATCAGACTAGTAGGATAGCAAACCCAGATGCTGTCCTCCCTGTTGCTAATGGTAACAGGATTAGACTAGATGGGAACTGTAATTAGGCTCTTGGCTTTTATATCTGACATGTTTACAGCCATCATGCTATTCTGGGGCTCTTACATAACATTTATATCTGATGCTATAATAGGCATTTTTGTGATTCTACTTTCTTCCTCTTCCATTTAAGTAGCTCCAACATGCAAGCACTCCTTTCC
Source organism: Pseudorca crassidens (assembly GCF_039906515.1). Classification (NCBI taxonomy): domain Eukaryota; kingdom Metazoa; phylum Chordata; class Mammalia; order Artiodactyla; family Delphinidae; genus Pseudorca; species Pseudorca crassidens. Next base: position 63,223,910 of record NC_090304.1, read on the forward strand.
TCTTCCAAGCCTGGACGTGAAACATCCCACTCATACATTGTGCTCCGTAAATATCAGCATTTTCACCTTAACTTATTAATGAACACAGATGCTTTCTCTTAATTCCATGCTGCTTATTTATTCAGTTAATTTCTCCATTCATGTATATCAGAGAGGTCAGTAGCCCATACACCAAATCTGTCTGACAGCCTACTTTCATATGAATTAAGAATGTTTTTTAAATATCTAAAGTGTTGTAAAACTACAAACATAAAAAGAATATTCAACAAAGACTGTTAGTGACCCACAGATTCTAAAATATGTGCCATCAGGCCAATTACAGAAAATGCTTGCCAACCCTTGCACTATAACAACACTGTCCATTACAGATCATGAGTCATTAAACATAAGGAAGGCTAATTTATCCAGCATTTGATAATGATCATTGTTGGGGAGGGGGAATTTTCCCACTCTACCCATCTTGAGTTCTTGTGGATGGAATAATTATAAAATTGACACAGACAGATAAACATGAGAAAAAGAAATAAATTTAATTTGTGCACACAGAGGTCTCACAGAAATGGAACTTAAAAAGTGGCAAAAGCAATCACTTTTTTTATACTTATTGGACAAATAAACAAAAAATTTGAGAGGGAGAGGGCAGACAGCACAAAAAAGAAGAACTACAATCTTGCAGCCTATGGAATGAAAACCACATTCACAGAAAGATATACAAAATGAAAAGGCAGAGGACTATGTCCCACATGAAGGAACAGATAAAACCCCAGAAGAACAACTAAATGAAGAGGAGATAGACAACCTTCCAGATAAAGATGACAGAATAATGATAGTGAAGATGATCTAGGACCTCAGAAAAACAATGCAGGCAAAGATTGAGAAGATGCAAGAAATGTTTAACACAGACCTAGAAGAATTAAAGAACAAACACCTAGAAGAATTAAAGACGAAACAAACAGAGATGAACAAACAATAATTGAAATGAAAAATACACCAGAAGGAATCAATAGCTGAATAACTGAGGCAGAAGAACAGATATGTGACCTGGAAGACAAAATGGTGGAATTCACTGCCGTGGAACAGAATAAAGAAAAAAAATGAAAAGAAATGAAGACAACCTAAGAGACCTCTGGGACAACATTAAACCAACAACTTTCTCATTATAGGGGTCCCAGAAGGAGAAGAGAGAAAAAGGACCCAAAAAAATATTTGAAGAGATTATAGTCAAAAACTTCCTTAATGGGAAAGGAAATAGCCACCCAAGTCCAGGAAGTTCAGAGAGTCCCAGGCAGGTTACACGAAGGAAAAACACGCCAAGACACATGGCAATCAAACTGACAAAAATTAAAGACAAAGAAAAATTATTAAAAGCAACAGGAGAAAAATGACAAATAACATACAAGGGAACTCCCATAAGGTTAACAACTGAATTCTCAGCAGAAACTCTACAAGCCAGAAGGGAGAGGCACGATATATTTAAAGTGATGAAAGGGAAGAACCTACAACCAAGATTACTCTACCCAGCAAGGATCTCATTCAGATTTGATGGAGACACCAAAAGCTTTATATACAAGCAAAAGCTATGAGAATTCAGCACCACTAAACCAGCTCTACAATAAATGCTAAAGGAACTTCTCTAAGTGGGAAACACAAGAGAAGAAAAGAACCTACAAAAACAAACCCAAAACAATTAAGAAAATAGTAAAAGGAACATACATATCGAAAATTACCTCAAATGTGAATAGATTAAATGCTCCAACCAAAAGATAAAGGCTCACTGAATGGATACAAAAACAATACCCATATACATATAAGCTGTCTACAAAAGAGCCACTTCAGACCTAGGGACACATACAGACTAAAAGTGAGGGGATGGAAAAAGATATTCGATACAAATGGAAATGAAAAGAAAGCTGGAGTAGCAATACTCGTATCAGATAAAATAGACTTTAAAGAAAAGACTATTACAAGAGACAAGGAAGGACACTACATAAAGATCAAGGGATCAATCCAAGAAGAAGATATAACAATTATAAATATATATGCAACCAACATAGGGGCACCTCAATACATAAGGCAAATGCTAACAGCTATAAAAGAGGAAATCAACAACAACACAATAATAGCGGGGCACTTTAACACCTCAGTTACACCAGTTGACAGATCATCCAGACAAAAAATGAATAAGGAAACACAAGCTTTAAATGCCACAACAGACCAGATACATTTAATTCATATTTATAAGACATTCCATCCAGAAGCAGCAGATTACACTTTCTTTTCAAGTGCACACAGAGCATTCTCCAGGAGAGATGAAATCTTGAGTCACAAATCAAGCCTCAGTAAATTTAAGAGAACTGAAATCATATCAAGCATCTTTTCTGACCACAATGCTATGAGACTAAAAATCAATTACAGGGAAAAAAACGTAAAAAATACAAACACGTGGAGGCTGAACAACACGTCACTAAATAATCAAGAGATCACTGAAGAAATCAAAGAGGAAATCAAAAAATACCTAGAGACAAACAATGAAAACACGACGATCCAAAACCTATGGGATGCAGCAAAAGCAGTACTAAGAGAGAAGTCTTTAGCAATACAATCCTACCTCAAGAAACAACAAACATCTCAAATAAATTATCTAACTTTAAACCTAAAGAAACTAGAGAAAGAAGAACAAACAAAACCCAAAGTTAGTAGAAGGAAAGAAATCATAAAGATCAGAGCAGAAAAAAGGAAACAGAAACAAAGAAAACAATAGCAAAGATCAATAAAACTAAAAGCTGGTTCTTTGAGAAGATAAACAAAATTCATAAACCATTAGCCAGACTCATCAAGAAGAAGAGGGAGAGGGCTCAAATCAATGAAATTAGAAATGAAAAAGAAGAGGTTACAATGGACACCACAGAAATACAAAGCATCATAAGATGCTTATGCTTGTAGCGCATAAGAGTTGCACTACAAGCAACTCTATGCCAAAAAAAATGGACAACCTGGAAGAAATGGACAAATTCTTAGAAAGGTATAACTTTCCAAGGCTGAACCAGGGAGAAACAGAAAATATGAACAGACCAATCAGAAATAATTAAATTAAAAGCGTGATTAAATATCTTCCAACAAACAAAAGGCGAGGACCAGATGGCTTCACAGGTGAATTCTATCAAACATTTAGAGAAGAGCTAACACCCATCCTTCTCAAACTCTTCCAAAAAACTGCAGAGGAAGGAACACTTGAAAACTCATTCTAGGAGGCCACCAACACCCTGATACCAAAACTGGACAAAGATACTACAAAAAAAAGAAAATTACAGACCAATATCACTGATGAATATCGATGCAAAAATCCTCAACAAAATACTAGCAAACAGAATCCAACAACACATTAAAAAGTTCATACACCATGATCAAGTGCGATTTATCCCAGGGATGCAAGGATTCAATATACCCAAGTGAATCAATGTGAGACACCATATTACCAAATTGAAGAATAAAAACCATATGATCATCTCAATAGGTGCAGAAAAAGCTTTTGACAAAATTCAACACCCATTTATGATAAAAACTCTCCAGAAAGTGGGCATAGAAGGAACCTACCTCGACCTAATAAAGGTCATATACGAAAACCCACAGCAAACATCATTCTCAATGGTGAAAAACTGAAAGCATTTCCACTAAGATCAGGAAAAGACAAGGATGTCCCCTCTCACCACTATAATTCAACACAGTTTTGGAAGTGCTAGCCATGGCAATCAGAGAAGAAAAAGAAATAAAGGAATCCAAATTGGAAAAGAACAGTAAAATCGTCACTGTTTGAAGAGGCCATGATACTATAAATGGATAATCCTAAAGATGCCACCAAAAAACTACAAGAGCTAATCAATGAATCTGGTAAAGTTGCAGGATACAAAATTAATGCACAGAAATCTCTTGCATTCCTATACACTAACAACAAAAGATCGTAAAGAGAAATTAAGGAAACAATCCCACTCACCAGTGAAACAAAAAGAATAAAATACCTAGGAATAAACCTACCTAAGGAGACAAAAGATCTGTATGCAGAAAACTATAAGACACTGATGAAAGAAATTAAAGATGATACAAACAGATGGAGAGATATACCATGTTCTTGGATTGGAAGAATCAACCTTGTGAAAATGACTATACTACCCAAAGCAATCTACAGATTCAATGCAATCCCTATCAAACTACAAATGGCATTTTTCACAGAACTAGAACAAAAAATTTCACAATCTGTATGGAAACACAAAAGACCCCAAACAGCCAAAGCAATCTTGAGAAAGAAAAACGGAGCTGGAGGAATCAGGTTCCCAGACTTCAGACTATACCACAAAGCTACAGTAATCAAGACAGTATGGTACTGGGAAAACAGAAATATAGATCAATGGAACAGGATAGAAAGCCCAGAGATAAACCCACGCACATATGGTCACCTTATTTTTTTTTTTAACAACTTTATCGGAGTATACTTCCTTTACAATGGTTGCCTTATCTTTGATGAAGGAGGCAAGAATACACAATGTAGAAAAGACAGCCTCCTAGTAAGTGGTGCTAGGAAAACTGGACAGCTACATGTAAAAGAATGAAATTAAAACATTCCCTAACACCATACACAAAAATAAACTCCAAATGGATTAAAGACCTAAATGTAAGGCCAGACACTATAAACTCTTAGAGGAAAACATAGGCAGAACACTCTATGACATAAATCACAGCAGGATCCTTTTTGACCCACCTCCTAGAGAAATGGGAATAACAACAGAAATAAACAAATGGAACCTAATGAAACTTAAAAGCTTTTGCACAGCAAAGGAAACCATAAACAAGACGAAAAGACAACCCTATAATGGGAGAAAGTATCTGCAAACAAAGCAACTGACAAAGGATTAATCTCTAAAATATACAAGCAGCTCATACAGCTCAATAACAAAAAAACAAACAACCCAATCCAAAAATGGGCAGAAGACCTAAATAGACATTTCTCCAAAAAAGATATACAGATTGTCAACAAACACATGAAAGGACGCTCAACATCACTAATTATTAGAGAAATGCACATCAAAACTACAATGAGGTATCACCTCACACCGGTCAGAATGGTCATCATCAAAAAATCTGCAAACAATAAATGCTGGAGAGGGTGTGGAGAAAAGGGAACCCTCTTGTACTTTTGGTGGGAATGTAAATTGATACAGCCACCATGGAGACCAGTATGGAGGTTCCTTTAAAAACTAAAAACAGAACTACCATATGACCCAGCAATCCCACCACTGGGCATATACCCTGAGAAAACCATAATTCAAAACGAGTCATGTACCACAATGTTCACTGCAGCACTATTTACAATAGCCAGGACATGGAAGCAACCTAAGTGTCCACTGACAGATGAATGGATAAAGAAGATGTGGCACATATATACAATGGGATATTATTCAGCCATATAAAGAAATGAAATTGAGTTACTCGTAGTGTGATGGATCTACCTAGAGTCTGTCATAGAGTGAAGTACGTCAGAAAAACAAATACCGTATGCTAACACATATATATGGAATCTAAAAAAAAAAAAATGGTTCTGATGAACCTAGGGGCAGGATAGCAATAAAGACACAGACGTAGAGAATGGACTTGAGGACACGGGGAGGGGGGAGGGTAAGCTGGGATGAATGAGAGAGTGGCATGGATATATATACACTACCAAATGTAAAACAGTAGCTAGTGGGAAGCGGCCACATAGCACAGGGAGATAAGCTCGTGCTTTGTGACCACTTAGAGGGGTGGGATAGGGAGGGTGGGAGGGAGACACAAGAGGGAGGGGATGTGGGGATATATGTATACATATAGCTGATTCACTTTGTTATACAGCAGCAACTAACACAACATTGTAAAGCAATTAAACTCCAATAAAGATGTTAGAAAAAAAAAGCCTAAATAAAAAAATTTATAAACTTATCATAGTTAACATTCTTTGAGGTGTTGTAAATATTAAATTAGATGTTGGACATTATTTTGAGATATGATTTATTCATGTTGACAGCATGAAAGATTCCCAAATTCCTAAATCCCCTGAAATTAAAGTTGCAGTTTTACACTGGTAAACAGAATTCAGAGTACAAAAAAAATCCAAGGCAGATTTGTCTCCATTCACTTTTTTAAAATATGTTTTTACTCACTTAGGAGCTTGAAAAATCAAACATTTGAGAGTCAAAAAGAAAAAACATCACTCAAAATACATCAATCCTCTAGAAATTTTCTGTCTATGCAGCCTGACACCTACCCCATCTTGTTTTCATAGCACAAGCAGCTTTTGCCATTAAATTGATGAATGTAACTTGGAAAGAAAAACATTGCAAAAATGTTGAGAAATGAATAATCTTTAAAAATGCCGTCAAACCCTTTAAGATCTCATGCTCTACCAACTGAGCTAGCCAGGCTACCCTCAAATCCTTTAGGATCAATATACTCTTTAAGAACTGTCAGACACTGCCACTAATCACTGAAACCCTTTTGGACGCACGGCCAGGTCATAATTCCCAGCTTCCCTGGCATTTAGACATGGCCATATGACATAGCTCTGGCTTGTAGAATGGGGGCAGAAGTGATGTACATCATATCTAGACCCAATGGAAATAATCCAGCACATGACCATGGGAGTCTCCTCCAACCTCCTGCTGAAGATGGCAAGTGGCAGAACAACAAGATGAAAGAAGCCTAAATTCTTCAGTCAATGCTGGAGTGAAAACCACCTAACCGTGTACATCTACATTAGTCTTTGATATAAAGAAGAAATTAATGCTTATAATGTAAAGCCCCTGAGATTGTGGAGTTTCTCTGTTACAGCAGCTCGTGTTAATTAATGTAAGGACAGAACAACTTACAGAATTTCCCAGAAAATGAGGAGACCTCCATATTTCTTTATGAACATTTAAATAGAATTAGAGACTAAAATAATATAATTGTATGAAATAGTCAAGGTGTTTACAGTGTTTTTCATGCAAAAGCATCCCAACAGGGGTGCTACATGGAGTGAAGTATAAAATAAACTTTAATCTTTAGCATTTAAATGTGAATGACTCTATTGACTCATCACTGAAAACTGCAGCATCCTTGAAGCTAGAAGAGTTTACTTCTTGGTTGGTGTTTGCTGATATATGCCTACCGATGTGTCTTTTTTTTTTAATATTCAGCAGCTGAAAAATCTTGAACAATAACTACAGTCCTACTGAGATAATACCTTTCTCCAAATATATGACCTCAATTGCAAAACTCACTGGGTCTCTCCAAAGTAATTTAAAAATCCATCTGATCTATGATAAGTCAATTCCTGAAAAACTTAAATAACACAATCAACTCCCTCCGGATTAAACATTTCAGTAGCAAAAGTTGTGTATAAGAAGGAGCTGCATAGGAAAAAAAAGCTAAAGAAAAACGGAGTTGCTTCTTTATTTTAGTGGCTTGAGGTTATTATCATTCCTTCATTCAAGAAACATTTATTGAGAAGATACAATGTGCCAGGCCCTGTGATAAGCAATATGACGGATATTAAATCAGCTCCCAATTTCCAGGACGTGTAAAAGATAAAAACATAAAGTAATGAATTATTTTCCTTCAGTATTCTGAAGTCTAAAATATTTGTGCATGACATCATAGAAAAATAAAGCAAACTCCAAGCTCACTGCTAATAAAGCATCTTTTGGAAATGTCAATACATTGTGGAGAGGATTAGATATTATATGAAGGAGAGAATAATAGGTCAGCTAGGAAAAGATTCAATAATACAAGAACAGAATAAATATATATACATATAATTTATAAGGTAAATTATACATACCTTAATTTTGTCTATTTCAGATAATAGTATGTCTTAGCTCAGGTCCCCTAGAAAGCAGAACTTAAGGCATATAAAGGGTTGATAATTTGTTTAGAAGATAGAAGCCCTTTATTTAGGAGGAGCAGTGAGGACAAGAAAACAGGGCAAGGAGAGCAAAGAAACGCACAAAGCAGCGCAGTGTAATGCATAATTACATTAGCTTCACGAAAAGCCATGAAGAGCTCTAGCAGGTCATTCAGCAAAGGATATTTCTTTGTAAGGTTTGCAAACAGCAACTATACCATGGAGCAGTTCATGGAGGCGACAAAGAAAAGTTATAGTGTCTACCTGGTATTGCACCCCTATCTCCCGTCTCACTCCCATGCAGAGCTAATTCCTCCATACCTCTGTGTTATGTCATCCAGCTCCCCAATGGCTACTTCAGAGCCAGATTCCAAATGTATCATTTCATCTAAACCTGGGAAGTCAGAGGTGTCTCAGGGTACATAAGATTGGCAGGAAAGATTTATAGGCATGTAAGCCTGGTGGTCCAACCTTTTAGGGCTGTTGTGAGGATTTGAGGCATGTATAAAGTGCCTGTCATAATAAGCATGCAAAAAACGACAGATTTCCAACCTGGGAAAGACAGGGGAGTGGGAGTAATGTCACTGGCAATAAGTCTCTGGCAGGATCGTCACTGAGCTCCCAGCTTCTCCAAGTACTTCCTACTATACCAAGAAGTGTCCTACAGTAGCACTATGATTCTGTCAATGTCGCTAGCTTCTCCTGTCTTAGAATGTGACAAGTCTTTCCCCATTCAACCCTGTCTTACCATTCTGTTCTTTTCTTTCTGATCACTTATTCTTTATTAAAATTAAAAATTTCTCTCTGGGAACTGTAAAGGGAATGAGAAGACAAGCCACAGACTAAAAGAAGATATTTGGAAAACACATATCTGATAAAAAAAATACTTGTAAGCAAAATATACCAAAAAAACCTCTTAAAACTCAACAATTAGAAAATAGACAACTCAAGTAAAAAGTAGGGAAAATATTTAAACAGACACCTTCTCCAAAATATATACAGACAGTAGATAAGCATATGAAAAGCCGTCCAATGTTGTACGCCATTATTACCATCCTGTTCTGTCTCACTAAGTCTTTAATCAGTTTGGTAAACAACCATTCTACTTGTGATGACTCCCTAGGTACAATCACTTCTGAGATAGCCTCATAAAAAGCTCAGCTCTGCTGAACATTTGGAATGGGGCCTGCAGGAGGGCTCAGCAGCGGCATGCCCCTAGAGTCTTAACAACCTGGGGTAAGATAACTATACAACAAGCCACTTTCTATTCCTGGATAGTTCCACATGCTCTACAATGATACAGGCACAGCATCACGCATCAGGCCACAGTAAAGAAGATGTCAGCATCTCAAGCCAAGATGGAGACAGGATACCTCTTAAGGCAGCTCTCATGTTTCCTTGATGCCAAAATTGCCTACCTGAGCTGCTTACTCCACAGCTGTCTTATTAGGGTGCCAATTCTCTAAGACTTAGTCCACAGAGGGATGAGGCCACTTTGTTTCCTACTTCCTCCAAAAGACCTTACAAGATATTTGGAAACTGCCTCTCCACCTTCCCCAATCAGAAGAGCAGCACAAGATTTGGAAAAACACAGGGAGTAATAAAATGTTCACCAGTCACAGGTTGGAAGGCTCTCCTGCTTCTCTTCAGCTCACACCCCACTTGACTACTCTGTCAGTGCCCAGCTACATTCCATTCCTCTCCGAGGAAGATATGACCCCAATTCAAATTAGGAAAAACTTTACAACAAAGGGTCAAATTACTGCTCATCACTTATTACTTGGGCTTGAGCTGTGAACAGATCTAACAGAAAAGAGTGCCTTTTTTTTTGGTCTGTGAATCCAGTCAGACATACCTACAAATAGATCAAATAAACTATTATTATTTAACTGATAATTGTTTCTTATTATCTGAGTCTTCATCCTGAAATGGTTATTCTCAATTTCACCGGTTAATTTAATATTACTTCTATTTATAAATAGTTCTTCATAAACTAGAAGGATTGAGTTCTATAATCTATTAATTTGAGTAACCTGATGTTCAGTTATTTGGGCCTTAGGTGGCCACAGTTGTAAGACTTATACTTCAAAATATCTGGTACCGTCTTCCAGCAGGTAGGAGCAATATTGGCATTGAGCCATTACCTTAAACCTCAGAGTGGCATAGTAATGGGGCAGGGTGGGCATACAGATTGCAGAAAAGAAGAAATGAGTGAATATTATGGATGACGCAACAGAATAGGAAGGAAAAAATCTCTCTTCTTCCTGTGCTTATTTACTGCTCTCAGCCAATATCTCAGACATGCAAAAGTTAAAGGGGATGTAGCTGGGGATTTGGACAGAGCAGCCAGAATGAACTCAGCTCTCTCTACGTAGAGGGCTTCCCTACTACATTCATGTGAAAACCTGCTTTGCTGGGGGGGAAATAAAACAGGTAGAATAAACAAAAAAAAAACTGGGTTTTTATTTTTTCAACAGAATTTTGATGAACTGAGTCTTTTCTCTGTGCCAGGGACTATTCAAGACAGAGGATAAAATGATAAAATAATGGTCCTTACCTTCCTGGAACTTACAATCTTGTGGGAGAAACAAAAGGAATCAAATACATACATAAATAAATGAAAACTAGAGTAAGTGCAATGTAGAAAAGGTACAATATAGCACAACTGGGGAACATGACCATTTGTGGGAAATCAGGAAAGTCTTCCTGCTCCCAGATGAGAGCCAAAGAATGAATAACAATTTTCAAGGATGGCAGGATGCAGAGAGTGAGTACAGAGGAATTATATTCCAGGCAGGGGGAACAGCATATGCAAAAGCTCTGAGGGAGGAAGGAACATGCTTTGTTTGAGGATCTAAAAGAAATGTCAGTGGCTTAAGAGTAAGAGAAGAGCATGTGGTAAAGCCATAGGAGGAGCCACACATTTTGGCCTTTATGATAAAAGAAGGTAAAGACATTAAAAGGGTTTAGTATTTATACTTTAACTAAAAACCACGGAGCAACAAACACTCCACCTTCTCCAATGCTGAATACAAAAACTGAAAAGAATCAACATCCACAAAACCTCTAAAATAAAACACAGGGCCAGCTTCCAGGAAGATGGCTGAAAAGTAAGACGCGGAGATCACCTTCCTCCCCACAGATACACCAGAAATACATCTACACGTGGAACAACTCCTACAGAACACCTACTAGATGCTGGCAGAAGACCTCAGACCTCCCAAAAGGCAAGAAACCCCCCACATACCTGGGTAGGGCAAAAGAAAACAGAATAAACAGAGACAAAAGAATAGGGACGGGACCTGCACCAGAAGGAGGGAGCTGTGAAGGGGGAAAGATTTCCACACACTAGGAAACCCCTTTGCGGGCGGAGACTGCGGGTAGCGGAGGGGGAAAGCTACGGAACAGCGGAGGAGAGCGCAGCCACAGGGGTGCGGTGGGCAAAGTGGAGAGATTCCCGCACAGAGGATAAGGGCCGACCGGCACTCACCAGCCTGAGACGCTTGTTTGCTCACCCGCCAGGGCGGGCGGGGCTGGGAGTTGAGGCTCAGGCTTCAGTCGGAGCGCAGGGAGAGGACTGGGGTTGGCGGCGTGAACACAGCCTGCAAGGAGTTAGTGCACCACGGCTAGCCGGGAGTGAGTCCAGGGAAAAGTCTGGAGCTGCCGAAGAGGCAAGAGACTTTTTCTTCCCTCTTTGTTTCCTGGTGCGCGAGGAGAGGGGATTAAGTGCGCTGCTTAAAGGAGCTCCAGAGACGGGCACGAGCCGCGGCTAAAAGCGCGGACCCCAGAGACGGGAATGAGACGCTAAGGCTGCTGCTGCCGCCACGAAGAAGCCTGTGTGCGAGCACAGGTCACTATCCACACCCCGCTTCCAGGGAGCCTGTGCTGCCCGCCACTGCCAGGGTCCCGAGATCCAGGGACAACCCCTGCACGGCGCGCCTCAGGCTGGGGCAACGTCACGCCGGCCTCTGCCGCCGCACGCTCGCCACGCACTCCGTGCCCCTCCCTCCCCCCGGTCTGAGTGAGCCAGAGCCCCCGAATCAGCGGCTCCTTTAAGCCATTCCTGTCTCAGTGAAGAACAGACGCGCTCTCCAGCACCCTACACGCAGAGGCGGGGCCAAATCCAAAGTTGGGCCCCTGGGAGCTGTGAGAACAAAGAAGAAAAAGGGAAATCTCTCCTAGCAGCCTCAGAAGCAGCGGATTAAAGCTCCACAATCAACTTGATGTACCCTGCATCTGTGGAATACATGAATAGACAACGAATCATCCCAAATTGAGGAGGTGGACTTTGAGAGCAAGATTTATGATTTTTTCCCCTTTTCCTCTTTTTGTGTGTATGTGTATGCTTCTGTGTGAGATTTTGTCTGTACAGCTTTGCTTCTACAATTTGTCCTAGGGTTCTTACCGTCCGTTTTTTTGTTTTGTTTTGTTTTTTTCTCTTAATAATTATTTTTTAATAACTTTATTATATTTTATCTTTATTTTATTTTACTTTATCTCCTTTCTTTTTTTCCATCCTTTCCTCCTTCCTTCCTTCCTTCCTCCCTCCCTCCCTCCCTTCCTCCCTCCTTTCTTTCTACTTCTACTAATTCTTTCTTTCTACTTTTTCTCCCTTTTATTCTGAGCCGTGTGGATGAAAGGCCCTTGGTGCTGCAGCCAGAAGTCAGTGCTGTGCCTCTGAGGTGGGAGAGCCAACTTCAGGACAGTGGTCCACAAGAGACCTCCCAGCTCCACATAATATCAAATGGCAAAAATCTCCCAGAGATCTCTATCTCAACACCAGCACCCAGCTTCACTCAACGACCAGCAAGCTACAGTGCTGGACATACTATGCCAAACAACTACCAAGACAGGAACACAATCCCACCCATTAGCAGAGAGGCTGCCTAAAATCATAATAAGTCCACAGACACCCAAAAACACACCACCAGACGTGGACCTGCCCACCAGAAAGACAAGATCCAGCCTCATCCACCAGAACACAGGCACTAGTGCCCTCCATCAGGAAGCCTACACAACCCACTGAACCAACCTTAGCCACTGGGTACAGACACCAAAAACAACGGGAACTACGAACCTGCAGCCTGCAAAAAGTAGACCCCAAACACAGTAAGTTAAGCAAAATGAGAAGACAGAAAAACACACCGCTGATGAAGGAGCAAGATAAAAACCCACCAGACCTAACAAATGAAGAGGAAATAGGTAGCCTACCTGAAAAAGAATTCAGAATAATGATAGTAAAGATGATCCAGAATCTTGGAAACAGAATAGACAAAATGCAAGAAACATTTAACAAGGACCTATAAGAACTAAAGATGAAACAAACAACGATGAACAACACAAAAATGAAATTAAAAATACTCTAGATGGGATCAATAGCAGAATAACTGAGGCAGAAGAACGGATAAGTGACCTAGAAGATAAAATAGTGGAAATAACTACTGCAGAGCAGAATAAAGAAAAAAAGAATGAAAAGAACTGAGGACAGTCTCAGAGACCTCTGGGACAACATCAAACACACCAACATTCGAATTATAGGGGTTCCAGAAGAAGAAGAGAAAAAGGGACTGAGAAAATATTTGAAGAGATTATAGTTGAAAACTTCGCTAATATGGGAAAGGAAATAGTTAATCAAGTCCAGGAAGCACAGAGAGTCCCATACAGGATAAATCCAAGGAGAAATATGCCAAGACACATACTAATCACACTGTCAAAAATTAAATACAAAGAAAACATATTAAAAGCAGCAAGGGAAAAACAACAAATAACACACAAGGGAATCCCCATAAGGTTAACAGCTGATCTTTCAGCAGAAACTCTGCAAGCCAGAAGGGACTGGCAGGACATATTTAAAGTGATGAAGGAGAAAAATCTGCAACCAAGATTACTCTACCCAGCAAGGATCTCATTCAGATTTGATGGAGGAATTAAAACCTTTACAGACAAGCAAAAGCTGAGAGAATTCAGCACCACCAAACCAGCTTTACAACAACTGCTAAAGGAACTTCTCTAGGCAAGAAACACAAGAGAAGGAAAAGACCTACAATAATGAACCCAAAACAATTAAGAAAATGGGAAAAGAAACATACATATCGATAATTACCTTAAATGTAAATGGACTAAATGCTCCCACCAAAGGACACAGATTGGCTGAATGGATACAAAAACAAGACCCATATATTTGCTGTCTACAAGAGACCCACTTCAGACCTAGAGACACATACAGACTGAAAGTAAGGGGATGGAAAAAGATATTTCATGCAAATAGAAACCAAAGGAAAGCTGGAATAGCAATTCTCATATCAGACAAAATAGACTTTAAAATAAAGACTATTACAAGAGACAAAGAAGGACACGACATAATGATCAAGGGATCGATCCAAGAAGAAGATATAACAACTGTAAATATTTATGCACCCAACATAGGAGCACCTCAATACATAAGGCAAATACTAACAGCCATAAAAGGGGAAATTGATAGTAACACATTCATAGTAGGGGACTTTAACACCCCACTTTCACCAAGGGACAGATCATCCAAAATGAACATAAATAAGGAAACACAAGCTTTAAATGATACATTAAATAAGATGGACTTAATTGATATTTATAGGACACTCCATCCAAAAACAACAGAACACACATTTATCTCAAGTGCTCATGGAACATTCTCCAGGATAGATCATATCCTGGGTCACAAAGCAAGCCTTGGTAATTTTAAGAAAATCGAAATTGTATCAAGAATCTTTTCCGACCACAAGGCTATGAGACTAGATATCAATTACAGGAAAAGATCTGTAAAAAATACAAACACATGGAGGCTAAACAATACACTACTTAATAACGAAGTGATCATTGAAGAAATCAAAGAGGAAATAAAAAAATACCTAGAAACAAATGACAATGGAGACACAACGACCCAAAACCTATGGGATGCAGCAAAAGCAGTTCTAAGAGGGAAGATTATAGCAATACAAGCCCACCTTAAGAAACAGGAAACATCTCGAATAAACAACCTAACCTTGCACCTAAAGCAATTAGAGAAAGAAGAACAAAAAACCCCAAAGTTGGCAGAAGAAATCATAAAAATCAGATCAGAAATAAATGAAAAAGAAATGAAGGAAACAATAGCAAAGATCAATAAAACGAAAAGCTGGTTCTTTGAGAAGATAAACAAAATAGATAAACCATTAGCTAGACTCATCAAGCAAAAAAGGGAGAAGACTCAAATCAATAGAATTAGAAATGAAAAAGGAGAAGTAACAACTGACACTGCAGAAATACAAAAGATCATGAGAGATTACTACAAGCAACTCTATGCCAATAAAATGGACAACCTGGAAGAAATGGACATATTCTTAGAAAGGCACAACCTGCCAAGACTGAATCAGCAAGAAATAGAAAATATGAATAGAACAATCACAAGCACTGAAATTGAAACTGTGATTAAAAATCTTCCAACAAACAAAAGCCCAGGACCAGATGACTTCACAGGCGAATTCTATCAAACATTTAGAGAAGAGTTAACACCTATCCTTCTCAAACTCTTCCAAAATATAGCAGAGGGAGGAACACTCCCAAACTCATTCTAAGAGGCCACCATCACCCTGATTCCAAAACCAGACAAGGATGTCACAAAGAAAGAAAACTACAGGCCAATATCACTGATGAACATAGATGCAAAAATCCTCAACAAAATACTAGCAAACAGAATCCAACAGCACATTAAACGGATCATACACCATGATCAAGTGGGGTTTATTCCAGGAATGCAAGGATTCTTCAATATACGCAAATCAATCAACGTGAAACACCATATTAACAAACTGAAGGAGAAAAACCATATGATCATCTCAACAGATGCAGAGAAAGCTTTTGAGAAAATCCAACACCCATTTATGATAAAAACCCTGCAGAAAGTAGGCATAGAGGGAACTTTCCTCAACATAATAAAGGCCATATATGACAAACCCACAGCCAACATCATCCTCAATGGTGAAAAACTGAAACCATTTCCACTATCATCAGGAACAAGACAAGGTTGCCCACTCTCACCACTCTTATTCAACATAGTTTTGGAAGTTTTAGCCACAGCAATCAGAGAAGAAAAGGAAATAAAAGGAATCCAAATCAGAAAAGAAGTAAAGCTGTCACTGTTTGCAGAAGACATGATACTATACATAGAGAATCCTTAAGATGCTACCAGAAAACTACTAGAGCTATTCAGTGAATTTGGTAAAGTAGCAGGATACAAAATTAATGCACAGAAATCTCTGGCATTCCTATACACTAATGATGAAAAATCTGAAAGTGAAATCAAGAAAACACTCCCATTTACCATTGCAACAAAAAGAATAAAATATCTAGGAATAAACCTACCTAAGGAGAAAAAAGATCTGTATGCAGAAAATTATAAGACACTGCTGAAAGAAATTAAAGATGATACAAATAGATGGAGAGATATACCATGTTCTTGGATTGGAAGAATCAACATTGTGAAAATGATTCTACTACCCAAAGCAATCTACAGATTCAATGCAATCCCTATCAAACTACCACTGGCATTTTTCACAGAACTAGAACAAAAAATTTCACAATTTGTATGGAAGCACAAAAGACCCCGAATAGCCAAAGAAGTCTTGAGAACGAAAAATGGAGCTGGAGGAATCAGGCTCCCTGACTTCAGACTATACTTCAAAGCTACAGTAATCAAGACAGTATGGTACTGGCACAAAAACAGAAAGATAGATCAATCGAACAGGATAGAAAATCCAGAGATAAACACATGCACATATGGTCACCTTATCTTAGATAAAGGTGGCAGGAGTGTACAGTGGAGAAAGGACAGCCTTTTCAATAAGTGGTGCTGGGAAAACTGGACAGGTACATGTAAAAGTATGAGATTAGATCACTCCCTAACACCATACACAAAAATAACCTCAAAATGGATTACAAACCTAAATGTAAGGCCAGAAACTATTAAACTCTTAGAGGAAAACATAGGCAGAACACTCTATGACATAAATCACAGCAAGGTCATTTATGACCCACCTCCTAGAGAAATGGAAACAAAAACAAAAATAAACAAATGGGACCTAATGAAACTTCAAAGCTTTTGCACAGCAAAGGAAACCATAAATAAGACCAAAAGACAACCCTCAGAATGGGAGACAATATTTGCAAATGAAGCAACTGACAACGATTAATCTCCAAAATTTATAAGCAGCTCATGCAGCTCAATAACAAAAAAACAAACAACCCAATCCAAAAATGGTCAGAAGACCTAAATAGACATTTCTCCAAAGAAGATATACATACAGACTGCCAACAAACACATGAAAGAATGGTCAACATCATTAATCATTAGAGAAATGCAAATCAAAACTACAATGAGATATCATCTCACACGAGTCAGAATGGCCATCATCAAAAAATCTAGAAACAATAAATGCTGGAGAGGGTGTGGAGAAAAGGGGACCCTCTTGCACTGTTGGTTGGAATGTAAATTGATACAGCCACTATGGAGAACAGTATGGAGGTTCCTTCAAAAACTACAAATAGAACTACCATACGACCCAGCAATCCCACCACTGGGCATATACCCTGAGAAAACCATAATTCTAAAAGTGTCATGTACCAAAATATTCATTGCAGCTCTATTTACAATAGCCCGGAGATGGAAACAACCTAAGTGCCCATCATTGGATGAATGGATAAAGAAGATGTGGGACATATATACAATGGAATATTAGTCAGCCATAAAAAGAAACGAAATTGAGCTATTTGTAATGAGGTGGATAGACCTAGAGTCTGTCATACAGAGTGAAGTAAATCAGAAAGAGAAAGACAAATACCGTATGCTAAAACATATATATGGAATTAAAAAAATATGTCATGAAGAACCTAGGGGTAAGACAGGAGGAATAAAGACACAGACCTACTAGAGAATGAACTTGAGGATATGGGGAGGGGGAAGGGTAAGCTGTGACAAAGCGAGAGATAGGCATGGACATATATACACTACCAAACGTAAGGTAGATAGCTAGTCGGAAGCAGCCGCAAGGCACAGGGATATCGTCTCGGTGCTTTGTGACCGCCTGGAAGGGTGGGATAGGGAGGGTGGGAGGGAGGGAGACGCAAGAGGGAAGAGATATGGGAACACATGTATATGTATAACTGATTCACTTTGTTATAAAGCAGAAACTAACACACCATTGTAAAGGAAATATACTCCAATAAAGATGTAAAAAAAAATAAAAAACAACATAAAATAAAATAAAACACAGGAGCCCCAAGTCAGGAGGTAGAAGGGATCATAGCCCTGCAGGAAGCCTGATGATATGGTTTTGTGCCCACAAAATATTTGTTTCTCCAGTATGTAGCAGGCCCTGGACTAGAAAAAATGAGTGAAAGAGAATTCAAGGATTTTTCAAGGATCTCAAAGCTTGGTGGTGAACACAGGTTCTTATTTGAAGAAAATATTGTATGTGCTAAAATAGTGGTATGTACTAGATGCTATGAGAATATAGTCTCTTTCACTTCCTCTTTTTCCTTCCTGAAGGAGTAGGATTGCACTTTTAGGAAGCTCTCATGCACTTCCCAATATTTCTAGGGACTCAACAAAGAATAAAGTGAATAAGCAATAGTGGAAGCATAATTTAATTTGAGTGGATTATCAATAATTTGCCAGTTTTATAAAATGTATAGTTTTAAGATCAGCTGTATTATGAAACAAACCAGCATACTGGCATCCCTAAATGATCACTGAATCAGAGAACTAATTCTTCCTATGCTCGATGGAGTCCTGGTAGACTGAAAGCTTATGCAGCTTTCCAAGACAGCCAAATCAATCCCCAAAAATTGTGGTTTGAGAACGGGAAACTCCTGATCAGTACTCATCAAGTGCTTAAAAAAAAACATAATTAAGTACCAGAAGCCCAGTAGATTTGAGATATAAATAGTACACAATGCTAATGAGTAGGAAGAGGATGTAAGTACATTTTGAATACAATGGGATAACAGCGCAAAGAAGTCAGGCAGCCTTACCTTGGATAAGTTCTCATCTTTCATTATCTCTGAGCTGATAAAACGTTCCCTGAAAGGCCTTGTGGCTTATACTTGATTGAAATACAAGGAGAGTGAAAAGGGCAATAAATATAAAATCAACTGGACTAGAAAAGAATAGAGAAGGAGGAATTTGGGCAGAAAGCAAATGGAAGAAAAATTTCTAAGAAAAATCATTTCACGATTCAGAAGGTAAGCGTAGCCCATAAGAAAACATGAAAGTTGAACATTGTTGCAGTATCTTTACCTTCCACCTCCTTCCCTCCCCACTGCACCTGCCTCCTGCCCACTATCCCTCCTGGCAACACTCTAAATACTTCTGTCAATTAGGGCACACTGTAGAGATTAAGGATCCATGACAGGGGCTTCCCTGGTGGCGCACTGATTGAGAGTCCGCCTGCCGATGCTGGGGACACGGGTTCGTGCCGTGGTCCAGGAAGACCCCACATGCCGTGGAGCGGCTGGGCCCGTGAGTCATGGCCACTGAGCCTGTGCATCCGGAGCCTGTGCACCGCAACGGGAGAGGCCACAACAGTCAGAGGCCCACGTACGGCAAAAAACAAACAAACAAAAAACAATCCATGACAATTTTAGATTCAAGATTATAAAGTTTATCACATTATGCAAATGATTACATAAGCATTTACCACTGTTTATTTTACCCACAAATAAAGCCATCATTAACAAAAGCCACACAAGTTAATCTCCACTATTCTGTTGATGATAGCAAGTTATTTCAAACAAGAAACATCTCAAATGACTAATTACATTTTGATTTTTAAATTAAAAATGTTATTTTTCAAATGACTCTTTCTGTAACTTAATGATCTGTTTCTTTTTATACATCTCTACTTCATGATAATGCACAGATAAGCAATTCCTTTCAGCCCAAAATAAAACCATGTAATATGTTATTTCTTAGTCCCAAACCACAAAGGCTTATAACCTTAAAGAGTAATGGAAAAAAATTCAAAAATGTTTTAAAATCTTTCCTTTTCCCAAAACTAAGTTGAAAAATAGCAATTTCTCTCCCAAACCCATCTGAAATTATTAATACTGAAGTTTACCAATAGTGAACTTGGAGCATATTCTTATGGGCCATTAACTTTATGAATGCTCTAATAAATGCTTCCTTCATTGTGATTGTCTCTACTGCTTTATATAGTACAAATATTTGTTCAATAATTCTGGGGCTCTTGCTATACCAATGTTTTTATTAGAGCCACATGATACAATCTATTTAAACACTGTCTTTTGTATTTTAAAGAAAAGCCTCTTATAAGGTGCAGTTTCAGCAATTTGTTTTGAATTATGAAGCTCATGTTGTAAGGAGATATCATCTGGAAAGTGCTGTAGAGAAGAGAAATGCAACATAGTTTCTGAGTAATTTGGAAATTATTAAGGAAGAAGCAACCAAGAGAGTTCTGACAAGAGAGTTCACTGAGGCACCATTCAAAGAGAAAGTGTAATTTGCATTAAATAGCATAGTCAAGGAAGTTTAACTCTTTGTACTCTCTAGCTCTTAAGAAGTTAAAGTTTTAAAGTACTATGTGTCTTTGATGACCTCAACTGCAGCTTGAAATCTGGGGTGTCTACAACCATCAATTTGGTTTGTTTATAAGTAGCTGTGATTGTAAATTGTTCCTAAATCAAAGTTTACAACTTGGTAATATTAGCTGTGGGGAAAAAAGGCATCATTTTGGGGTATTCAATCATGTTTCATTCTATGGGAAAAGCCCATGACACTGATGTAGGTAGAAGAAGTTCTTAAACCATGTTCTGAGAGCTTCTCATATATTTTACAGCTGCCTGAACCAAGAAGCCATGTACTGCCAGCCCATGTCACCTTACAGAGTGACTCCTCAACATCAGCCCACAGACACCTTATCACATGCTGTGACCAAAACATCTGTGAAAGAGCCCAAAGACTGAAGACTTACAGGATCATAAGCACTGTTCAGAGAAAGAGTCCTTAAATTGCATATAGCCCAGCTGCCGCAATTTACAGATAACAAAACTGAAATTCGGAAAAAGTAAACAGCTTGCCTAAATTTCCAGAGCCTATAAATACCAGAGGTGAGCTAAGAATTCAGATTCATCTATTCTTGGTTCAGCATTTGTACTTCTGTTTGATGCAGCCTCTCAATAAAAAAGATACATTTATTCACTCAACAGAAGCTGATTACGAAGCACAGGCATATAACCTGAGAAAACCATAATTCAAGAAGAGTCATGTACCAAAATGTTCACTGCAGCTCTATTTACAGGACATGGAAGCAACCTAAGTGTCCATCGACAGATGAATGGGTAAAGAAGATGTGGCACGTATATACAATGGAATATTACTCAGCCATAAAAAGAAATGAAATTGAGCTATTTGTAGTGAGGTGGATGGACCTAGGGTCTGTCATACAGAGTGAAGCAAGTCAGAAAGAGAAAAACAAATACCATACGCTAACACATATATATGGAATCTAAAAAAAAAAAAAAAAAAGGTCATGAAGAACCTGGGGCAAGACGGGAATAAAGATGCAGACCTACTAGAGAATGGACTTGAGGACACCAGGAGTGGGAAGGGTAAGCTGGGACAAAGTGACAGAGTGGCATGGATGTATATACACTACCAAATGTAAAATAGATAGCTAGTGGGAAGCAGCCACATAGCACAGGGAGATCAGCTCGCTGCTTTGTGACCACCTAGAGGGGTGGGATAGGGAGGGTGGGAGGGAGACACAAGAGGGAGGAAATATGGGGATATATGTATATGTATAGTTGATTCACTTTGTTATACAGCAGAAACTAACACACCATTGTAAAGCAATTATACTCCAATAAAGATGTTAAAAAAAAAAAAAAGACGCACAGGGATTACAGCAGTGAATGAAAAAAAATATATGTAGTCCCTATTCTAATGGAGCTTACATTCAAGTGTGAGGGCAAAAAAATACAAGAATTATATAAACAAAATTAATATATGACATGTGTCAGGTGGTGGTAAGTGCTCTGGAGAAAAATAAAGTAGGGTAAAGGGATGAAGAATGAAGAAAGATGTTATTTTATATCAAGTGGTAAGTAATGAGGTGAAATTTAGGCAGACACCTGAAGAAAGGAATGGAGGGAAATCATGTAATTATCCAGGGGTAAAGTATTCCAGGAAAAGAGAAGAGAAAGTGAAAACATCTTAGGACAGGAATATGCTACTGCATGCTCAAGAATCAGCAAAAAAACAGAGAGGCTAGAGCAGAGTGAACAAAGGTAAATTGTGATAGAAGATATCGGAAGCATAGTGTGGTGGCATAATACTTAGGCCTTTGGCTTTTCTTCAGAGAGAGGGAAGTCACTGGAAGGTTTGAGTAGAAAAATATCATGATCTAACTTCCATGTTGAAGTGTCCCTCTGGCTACCATGGGGAGAATAGGAAGATATTAACGCTCAAGGCAAGAGATGATGGTGGCTTGAAATCGGGTAATAAAAGGCAAGGTATTGTGACCGCCTGGAGGGGTGGGATAGGGAGGGTGGGAGGGAGGGAGACGCAAGAGGGAAGAGATATGGGAACATATGTATATGTATAACTGATTCACTTTGTTATAAAGCAGAAACTAACACACCACTGTAAAGCAATTATACCCCAATAAAGATGTTAAAAAAAAAAAAAAGGCAAGGTAATGAGAAACTGTTGGATATATTTTGAAAGGAGGGGGCAAGAGACTTTGCTGAGACTAAATGAAGGCTATGAGAAAAAAATAATCAGCTTTTTTTTTTAAGTCTGAGCAATTGGAATAATGGAGTTGCTATTTATTAAAATGGAGAAGATAGTAGGAGAAGCAGGCTTGGAGCAGAGCACGAAGAGTTCAGTATTGGACGTGGTAAATCTGAGATGTACAGTATTGGACTTCCATCAGTAGATGGAGAAAACCTTTTTCTCTCTCTCTTGCCTCCAGGCCTTTGACCTAATGTTAGAATTCAAACCTCTCTCCACCATCACCATCATTAACAGTCTCCTAAAATATAGCCAGCTGAAATATTAGCTCCAAAGGACCCCATTCCTAACTAGGCAAAATAGGTTAACACCTTATACTTCCCTTCAAAGTATTTGTTGCATGTACGATTATTTGTTCAATACCTGTCTTTCTTACCTGTTAGACTGTAAGCTCTGTGAGGATAGCTTTATATTCATATCATCATTACATCCTTAACTCTTACTACACAGTGGGCACTCAGTATGTATACACTGAGTTTAATTTAATACCTATTTTATCTTCAATATTTTTATGTAAAATTAAGGAAAGAATGAAATCATCTGAACATCCGATTATTGATACACTATTATTTTTAAACTTCCAAAACTTCACCTCCATTTACTAAGGAAAATGACAACTAAAATCTAGATTTTTCTAAAAACTGTTTATCTTTAGCAGTTTCTAATATACGTCAGAAGTGCTGCCTAAAGGAAAAAGCTATGTAAGGAACTTAGAAGTTTGCTATATTTCTGAATAATGCAGGACAAAGCAAAATGATTTGTAAGTGAATGATGGTGTACCTGAAGAAGGGAAAAAAAGAGAAGTAAATTATTTCATTTGTCATATTCTACTCAAATTCTTACACAAAAACCCCTATTTCCACCTGGTGGTTTTTAACAGTGTAGAAGTGAGTATGGCTATTTTCCATGTATACTAGTATTACTATACCTAAAATAAATCACTGACATGTAAAATGATAAAACATTATATAAGACATGGTGCCTGTCTGCATTAAGCTTACAATCTAGTACATATGAAAGATTTAAAACAAGCACAAAAATCAACCCATAAATTTGGCACCTCACTTCACTTTGTCCAAGCTTGTAGATTCAGTTTTCTGAAGATCTGAACCTAATTTTTAAGTATATTGCCATGGTCTACAGACATGTGGCACTGGTGTCAACAAGGAGGCCACAAGCTGTTTTCCTAAGAACACCAATATACCCAAATGTGTTAATAGATGTCTCATTAAAAAAGAGTTTTCTGGTCAAAAAAAAAAAATTAAGACATATAAGTACTTAATATACATTTCTCTTGGAGAATAAAGATGCATATTCACTTTTAAAGATTTTGAAGTTAAAACCTTTTAACTTTATTGAACCCACTGTTCCACAGGTATAGTTAAGGATGAATCCACTTTATCACAAAATTAAGATCTCATATGACACTAGGGTGTATCCATAGGCTTTAAGAAATGCTGGCTTCAACTATAGTCATGATTTGCATAGTTTGACAAACAAACTCTTATTCACATCCTTTCTTAAAATACATAAATAAATAAAAGGCAGAAATGTAGCTCTTCATTGAATCAATTGAACCAAAACTTGAACAGTTGAATAAGGTAAGAGAGGAAGTCCTGAAGGCTAGGACACTGAAGTGAGTAGGATATATTAGCCTAAGCTATTATCATTCACAGTTTAATTTATCCTGGATTTTATTTCCAAATACAACTAAAATATATCTATGTCACCCTCAATTCTTCCCTTGAAGACATTCCAACATTTATCTGGTATGTACCCTTCTAGATAATTATTCTCAAATTTAGTGTTCATTGTAGTTACCTGGAATGCTCATTCAAAATGCAATATCCTGGGATCCACACCAAAGTTACTGAATCAGAATTCTTAGGTGTAAGATTCAAGATTTTGCATTTTTAGCAAACATCCTAAGTGTCCATCAGCAGATGAACGGACAAAGAAGATGTGGTATATATACACACACAATGGAATACTACTCAGCCATGAAAAAGAATGAAAGTTTGCCATTTGCAACAACATGGAATAGGTGGGTGTTATGCTAAGTGAAATAAGTCAGACAGAGAAAGACAAAAACTGTATGATATCACTTATATGTGGAATCTGAAAAATTAAAAAAACTAGTAAATATAACAAAAAAGAAACAGGATTTCCCTGGTGGTGGTTAAGAATCAGCCTGCCAATGCAGGGGACATGGGTTCGAGCCCTGGTCTGGCAAGGTCCCACATGCCATGGAGCAACTAAGCCCGTGCGCCAGAACTACTAACCCTGCTCTCTAGAGCCCACAAGCCACAACTACTGAGCCCACAAGCCACAACTACTAAAGCCTGCACACCTAGAGCCTGTGTTCCGCAACAAGAGAAGCCACCGCAATGAGAAGCCCGTGCACTGCAACGAAGAGTAGACCCCACTTTCCACAACTAGAGAAAACCCACGCGCAGCAATAAAGACCCAACACAGCCAAAAATAAATAAATAGATAATTTGAAAAAAAAAAAAAGAAACAGATTCACTAATATAGAGGACAGACTACTGGTTACCAGTAGGGAGAAGGAAGCAGGGAGGGGCGTATAGCGGTGGGTATTAAGAGGTACAAACTATTATGTATAAAATAAGCTACAAGGCTAACACAACATTGTTAATTGACTATACTCCAATATAAAATAAAAAGTTAAAAATTAAAATTAATAAAATAAGCTACAAGGATATATTACACAAAATGGAATACAGCCAATATTTTATAACTATAAATGGAGTATAACCTTTACAAATTGCGAATCACTATACTGAACATACATAACTTACATAATATTATACATCAACCATACTTCAATTTTTAAAAAATAGCAAACACCCTAGATAATTCAGGAAATTCTGTCTCTAGAACTTTAATCTCTTTAGGGCAAAAACATTATTTCAGGTGCTTGCAGGTAACAGGAGACTTCTCTATCACAGCTCCAGATTGCCTAAATCCACCTGCTTATGCTGATTAAACCCAATAAAGGAGAAAGTCTAGATTAGCCATTCCAGATGTTTTACACTAGGAAGATATAATATTTCCTCTAATATTTTGGCTTCTTACTCCATACAACCAAAACAAAAGAGAAAAAGTACCACTCTGATGCTTTCTTTTAAACTATTAGCAAGAAATTACATGTCTTTTTTTTGCTATCAGAAAAGAATATTTTTCCACTTTCTGAAAAGGAATTAAGTTTCCCCTCCACATGATATCCATTCAGGCTTTAGCTTTGATACTGATAGCTTAGGTTGTCTTTATCAACTAAATTTCCAACTAGTCTCTGTGAAAAACACTTGCTGGAACGGTATGAAACGTGTCCAAGCAGGACATTCTGGGCCCCCATTCTCACTACACTGTTTCACTCTGCCATTTTACTTACTACTTTAACTCTGAATTTATTTTGGTTCTTCTGTTTGACCCTTCTGTTTATCCTCTGATACCCCACCAGTGTGAACATTTAGTATAAGGTACACAAACTAATTAGTAGAATATGGAGAAAACATATTAGCAATAAAATGAACCTGGAAAACTAGGTCATTCTGAAATAACTGAGAGAAATGGCTCTCGATTTGACTATGAAACAAGTACAAATTATTCTCCAATTCAGTTTATCCAGTAACACATTATTACTGGTAAGAATAATTCAAAGAACACAAACTTGACAATAGCTGAACTGCAAATGGTAAATATTAGATTGCAAAATTTGAACTTGGTAAATTGTGCTTGTTAGGAACAGTGGCCCCAAAGGAAAACTCACAACTGAAGACATAATCTCACTGGGGAAAAAACAAACTTGATTTGCAATCAAAATTTCTTTGTAAAGATTAGGTGGAAGAGAAATGATTTTGATGAAAAAGTTTCAGGAGATAAAAATTTAAATTAAAAAAAATTAGAAGTCATTTAACTGCACTATAGAACAGACTGACTAAGATACTTTTTCAAAGAAAATTTTTCAGTATTGATTTAAATCTGAAGAAAAAATGATAAATTATGATATAAAATCAGCATATCTTTAGAATTAAAATCGGGAAGTCAAAATACTGACTGGGTTAAAATGTCAGGGTAAAAGTATCCTGCATCTATAAATTGAACATCGTAATCAGTATTTTCTAGCACAAAATTTCACAAGATTTTAAAATAGAAACTTAAAATGATCTAATTGAGCATGCAGTTCCATATGGCAGAATGAATACATTGACCTTTTCTCCCCTTAAAGACCTGTTGAATGTGTGTGTGTGTGTGTGTGTGTGTGTGTGTGTGTGTGTGTGTGTGTGTGGAGAGAGAGAGAGAGAGAGAGAGAGAGGGAAGTGTATATGTATATATGGATAAGAAATGAAACTATATATATACATACATACATACATATATATGTGTGTAGAGAGAGAGAGAGAGAGAGAGAGAGAGAGGGAAATTTATATGTATACATAGATAAGAAATGAAACTGTAACAATGACATAAAATAAGAATGAGAAATGGGGTCTACATCTCCTTCATTGCTCTAAAACAAAATGGAAACTTCCATACCAGGCAGTAAGTCAGATTAGATGTCGAGAGAAATCTCTCAATTTAGAACAGAAGAAAATGTTGAATAGAATTGTTTTAATTTTCTTATATGTTTGTCTGAGTAAAGAAGATAGTGAAGGGACTTCCCTGGTGGTGCAGTGGTTAAGAATCCACCTGCCAATGCAGGGGACACAGGTTCGATCCCTGGTCCAGGAAGATTCCACATGCCACGGAGCAACTAAGCCCGTGCACAACTATTGAGCCTGCACTCTAGAGCCTGCAAGCCACAACTACTGAGCCTGCATACTGCAATGAGTGAAGCACAGGCACCTACAGTCTGTGCTCTGCAACAAGAGAAGCCACTGCAATGAGAAGTCTGCACACTGCAACGAAGAGTAGCCCCTGCTCGCTGCAAGTAGAGAACACCCGCATGCAGCAAGACCCAAGGCAGCCAAAAAATAAAAAAAGAAAGAAAAGAAAGAAAATCCTCAGGGGTTAGAAATGAAGAGAAAGCAAAAATCCAGAGAGGTAAGCAAGCTCTGAAGCTGGCATTTATCACAGAAGTAGCCTACCAATCCATGGTGGCCTAGGGCTCAGGTTTTTACAGAAGGCAAACCTGGGTCCTATACAAGGTGGAAAAGAAAAATTGGTCCGTGAAAAGATGACAGATTGGATTGAGACGCTGGAACAAATACAGGCCCCTCCAAAGGCAATGCAAAAATAAAGCTAATTCATAAAGGGAGATGGTAAGAAACCTGTATGCTTTGGTCTTAAATCTTGGAGGGATAGGAAAAAAAGAGAAGAAAACCAAAAAAAAAGAAGAAAACATGTCCCTGGAGAATTCCTAAATGCAAGCCTACCCTCATACTGGTTTGGGGCCAGAGTTTATACTACCTACACAGAGTCAAAACTAAAAATGTAGTTTAAAGTGGTCCCAGCTTTGTAGAGCCCCAGGAATTTGTCAGCAGCAAACACCAAAACCTCTTTGGAAGAATGTACCTGCAAACTAGGCCTCAAATAATCCCTCCAAGGAATATGAGCTAACAATTATTTAAAAATCACTAAAATCCTGAAGAAGCAAGTGACCATAAGCAAGAGTCAGCAAAAACAACAAACTACAAATAGATCCACAAACTCTACCGATATCAGGTTTACATGTACAAAATAAAAAATAATTAAAACAACAGAGGGGTAGAAAGCATAATGAAAAACAATGGCAATATCAAATGTGACCAGGCAGATTTTTCAAGGAAACCAAATAGAATATCTAGAAATATTAAACATATTCATTAAATTTTAAAAATATAAGATTAAATGGCAGATTGGATATAGCTGCAGAAATAATTAGTAGCATAGATGATAGAACTGAAAAAATCAACTAGAATGAAACACAGAGTGGCAAGTATTAGAATGTACAAAGAGAGATTAAAAGACAAAAAATATACATCAAATTGGAGTTCCCAACTCTAATTAATATTCTGTGATAATCTATATGAGAAAACAATCTAAAAAAAAGAATGAATATATATATGTATAACTGAATCATTTTGCTGTACACCTGAAACTAACACAACATTGTAAATCAACTCTACTCCAATAAATTTTTTAAATGAGACCAGAAACTCAAAAAAAAAAAAAAAAAAACGGAATTCCCAGAGGAGAGAATAGCAAGTATAAGAGAGGCACTGTTTGAAGAGTTAATGGCAGAGAACGTTTCTATAAACGCATCTTAAATGAAAATTATATTTGAGGGTTCATTCTAGAAAAAAGAAGAGAATACAAAAGAGAATATGACATAAGATACAAGAAATAGTCACACCCAAGTATCACCAGAACAGAAGAGCAAAAGAAAAGATAAAAAGAATTTATCTCTCATAATAAATTAAAAGAGAACCCATTTGACCTTGACACTTGGAACAGCATTTATGTACAATTCTTTTGATCTTCAGCCTTGGAGGAGCCAATCAAGATAGTTTCCACAGTTACTTACGTTGGTTGTTTTCTTTCCTATCCACTTCAATGTAGTTAGGTTACTCATTTGTAATAAGTTACGTTAATTTATTAAGTACACCCCACTTTCAGAAAGTTCAAGTTAGGCCACTTTGCTTTTACCAAAGACCTACATTAGTACCTGTTTTTGCTAACCTAAAGAAATACAAACAGCATTTTTGCTTTTATGAAAAAATCTGTTACCATACTAAGGTAGGTCTTTCGTAAAAGCAGCATGAACTTTCGGAAAATGGGGGATACTCTTTCCTTTATGCCAGTTTTGCTTATGAAAGGTTTCATAGGAATGTTCTACTTTCCAAAAGCAGGGGAAACCTATATATTTGTATTCAAATTTAGGGTTTCACCTATATTCTCGTTGGTTTTGTTTATTTTGAGGATAAGTGAGGGTATATGAAATGTTACTATGGTTCTAAGAGTCAGAGTTACACAAAAAGATGAACTCAGAGAAGTATATCATACCCCTGCTACCTGAATCCCATTCCCCACTTCTTTCTATCCCTTTCCCACTCATCCTCTGTAAATAACCAATCTCTTTAGTTTCTGATTAAGCCTACCTATATTTATTTTGCACTTATAGCAGATACCTATGTGTTTTCTTGGATCCCCTTCTTTCTTATATGAGAGATAGAATATCATAGATATCCTTTTGGTCTTTGCTTTTTTTTTTTAACTAACCAGCATGTCCTAGAACTCATATTTTATCAGTTCATAGATATCTTCATTATTCTTTTTTAACAGATGCATAGTATTCCATATGGAAGTACTATAGCTTACTTAATGACTCTCCTACCTATGGACATTTTAGTTGTTTTCAAAATTTTTCAATTACAAACCATGCTTCAATGAATAACCTTCTGCATAAACATTTTTGGTTTTTTGGAGGTATACGTTTAGGGTAGATTCCTACAAGTAGATTGTTAAACTGAAAGACAAATGCATCTGTAATTTTGTTACATATTGCCAAATTTCCCTCCAGAGGATGGTATCAATTTGCATCCCCACCAGCAACATTTGAAAGTGCCTGTTTCTGCACAGCTTTGCCAACAGAATATGTTGTCATATTTCTTCAATGTTTGTCAGTCTTAGGGGAGAAACAGTATTTCAGGGTTGTTTAAATTTGCATTTCTCTAAATATAAGTGAATTTGAGGATTTTTTTCATATATTTGAAGGCCATTTTTATATCTCTTTCTTACGAATTTTCTGTTCAGATCTTTTTCCCATTTTTTATTGGGTTTTCAGTCATTTGTTCCTTGACTTTTGAGAATTCTTTATATATGAGGAACATTAGCCCTTTGTCTGTGGTACAGGTTGTGAATATTTTATCCCAGTGTGTCAGATGGCTTTTAACTTTGTTTATTGTTAGTTGTCATATTTTACTTTTATGTAATCAATTTATAAATCTTCTTTTTATTGTTGTTTGAATTTGAGTTAAGGTAGAAAGACTTTCCCTATATAAGATGAAAAAGAAATTCATGTATATTTAATTTTTGTACTTATATGATGTCAATTTTTACATTTAGATACATAATCCACTAGGAATTAATTATTTTGTATGGTGTGAAATACAGATATAATTTTGTCTTTTTCCAAATGGCCACACAATTGCCCTAGCACCGTGCATATTAAATGTGTACCTCTACTGCAGCGATTACAGATGCTGCCTTTGTCACATAGTAAATTTCTATATGTATTGGGGGGCTAATTCTGAAATTTCTATTCTATTCCACTTGTTTCTCTTCATGAACCAGTACAACACTATTTTAATTATAAATGTTTTAAAATACGTTTTAATGTCTGGTAAATTTAGTTTTCCCCTCATAGTTTTTCTTTTTCTGTGTTTACCCAACTATTCTTTCATGTCTGTTTTTCCATAGGAATTTTAGGATCAACTTGTTTAATTACATAAAATTTTTTTTTGAGATTACACTTTTAAAAATTAATTTAGAGAAAACTGACATCTGTATAACTTTAAGTCACCCTATCCAAAAATAGGGTATGTCTTTTTTCCAGAAAAGAGATTCAAATAGCCAACAGGTACACAAAAGGGTGCTCAGCATCACTAATCATCAGGGAAATGCAAATCAAAACCACAATGAAATATCACCTCACACCTGTTAGAACGGCCATCATCAAAAAGACAAGAAATAACAAGTGCTGGTGAGGATACAGAGAAAAGGGAACCCTTGGGCACTGTTGGTGGGAATGTAAACTGGTACAGCCACTATGGAAAACAGTGTAGAGTTTTCTCAAAAAGTTGAAAAAAGGACTATATAATCCAGCAATCCCACTTCTAAGTAAATATCCAAAGGATATGAAATCAGTATTTTGAAGAAATATCTGCACACCCATGTTCACTGCAGCCTTATTCACCATAGTCAAGAAGTGGAAACAACCTAAGTGTTAACTGATGGATAAATAAAGAATATGTGATATATATGATGGAATACTATTCAACCAAGAAAAAGAAAGAAAATCTGCCATTTGCAACAACATGGATGAACCCTGAGGGCATCATGCTAAGTGAAATAAGTCAGACAGAAAAAGACAAATAGTATATGATCTCATTTATATTTGAAATCTATAAAAACAAAAGTCATAGAAACAGAGAGTAGATTGGTAGTTGCCGGGGTGGGTAGGGAGATGGGGAATGTGTTAATGTGGTCAAAGTGTTCAAACTTTCAATTATAAGATTAATAAGTTCCAGAGATGAATTGTACAGCATGGTGACTATAGTTAACAACACTGTACTGTATATTTGAAAGTTGCTAAGAGAGTAGATCTTAAAAGTTCTCAACACACACAGACACACACACAAAATAACTGTATGTGTGGTGATAGATAGGTTAAATAACCTTATTGAGGTAACACTTTCACAATATATACATATGTCAAACCATCACATTGTACACCTTAAACTTACACAATGTTATATGTCAATTATATCTCAACACACATGGAAAAAAAAAGAATAGGAGATGTTTTTCCACTTGTTCAAATCTTCATTAGTATCTTTCAGGAGTGTTTTAAAATTTTCCTCATATATGATTCTGCGCACTTCTTAAATTTATTCCTATGTATTTAACCTTTGCTATTATACATGTTTTCTCTACCACTATGTTCTCTGTTTATTGTTTGCATATATGAAGTCTACTTAATTTTGTATATTAATTTTATAACCTATGCTTGACTGAACTATTTTGTAGTTGAGTTAGTTTTAACATTGATTCTCTGGGGCATTGATGGCAGGGGTGGGGGGTGGAACTTGATACAAAATTATATCACCTGCAAGTAAAGATAGTTTTGTTTCTTCTTTACTCATTCATAAGCCTCTAATTCATTTATCTTGCCTAATTACATTGACTGATAACCCTAAAAAATGTTGAATAATACTGGAGATAGTTGTTATCCTTACCTTGTTCCTGATCTTAGTGAAAATACTTCTAGTGTTTCTGTGTGTGTGTGTGTGTGTGTGTGTGTGTGTGTGAGGTAATAAAGATTTATTGATATTTTCAGCTGCTAAATATGGGAGTAACCTTGTTATACAGCAATAGATAACTAATACAGTATGTATAGTATACTAGGATTGGGGTGAATGCATTAACTATCTCACCAATGAAACTTAAGAATCTTGTATCAGGGAGGGTGGCTGAGGGACAGAGGGGTGGCGATGGGGACCTTTTTGTCCCTTTGGCATTTTGAACCATCTTTTCAAAAAGATCACCTGAATGGCAAATAAGTAAATAAAAATGTAGGCAGCCCTCAGAGAGTAGCAGCTGTGATTATTCATTCCATGGATATTTCTCAAGCTGCCAGAAGTCACCCTTGAGTATGTATGGCTTAATCTACAACATGGGTTTATGAAGAATACAAAGGCCGGGGATTGAGAGTCACATAGGAGTGCCACCATGTACCAGCTGTGTGCCTTGGGGTAGGTTGCTTAACCTGAGCTTCAGTTTCCTTATCTTAAAAATGGGTATCATCAGTACAATGACAGGGGCCTAATGTTCAGTCAAAGACCAGGCATGGGGTAAACACTTAATAGATTTGGTTGTTATTGATAATAAGCTTCCAGGATCCTGCCCTAGGCCAGGAGACTGGAGAACACACTGAGTCCCTTGCCCCCAGCTCTGGAGGCAGGCTAGGGTAGGTGGCCTACAGGGGACAGCCGAGCCAGCCTTCCAGGGTAGAAGCTGGGTGAGAGGGTTATGAAGGCCAGGAGGGACCCCAGAGAGAGAGAAACCCTACTCCAGGATCACCTGCCCACCTAGCCCCCCATCCTCCCTGTACACGTTCTGGCCTTGCCCCGGGACTCACAGCTGGGAGGGGCAGGGCAGAGGCGCACCAACCATAAGGCATCACTTGGAGGAGTGGGAGTGTCTAGGGGTGCAGGGAGGGGCTGAGGGGTCCTGAGGTCGGGGTGCCCTGGACTTCAGTCCACCCAGAGCTGGGCTCTCTCCCTGTCCTGTGCTGGGAAGGGCATTTGGATGACTGGTACCCACATGCCACATGAATCTACAGGGTGCCAGCACAGGTGGTGGGGAGGGGCCCTAGGGAATTCCCACGTGGGAAACCGGAGCATCAGCCTGGTCAAGCAGAAAGGTGTTAGGAAGCTGGCTGAGGCTCTGTGTCATTGTATGAGCCTGGCGAGTCCTGAGGCACAGCCACCCCACCTGCTGATGGGTACGTCCTCTGGGCCCAGTGGCATATGTGGGCTGCCTGGGATAAAGGCAGAGATGGGAGGAGGGGTCCCCATACCCGTCCTGACTCTGAGGATGACAGGAGGCTGAGCCCCTTTGAGGCAAGTGCCTGGGAGGCACTGCCTGCCCTGGCCTGGGGAGGCGGGGGGGTGTGCTTGATTGGGTTGCTTTGTTCATGACTCATGCTTTCTGGGACCAGCCCTGTCCCTCGGGAGGCACTTTCCAGGAAGGTTCCCTTTGGCCCCCTCTGCCCTGTGCAGATGTCCGGGGCTCAGCTGTGCCCGCCTGTCCAGGCCAGGAAAAGGCTCATCAGCCCCTGCTGGGAGGGGAGCCTCACTGGGTTGGGACACCTTTTTTTCTGGATGGTGAACTTCCCAGTGCACTTCTAGCAACGTGACCAATATAGCAACTTGTCCACAAGTAAACCTTTACCCCTGCCCTGCCTCCAGCCGGGGCTCCCAGTCCAGTGTGCTCTGTCTCGGGACGGCCACCCTCGTAGCCTGGACTTGGCCTCTTCCCTCCTCTCAGCCTCCAGATTTGATCAGCGACTGTCCTCAGTGTGAGTTCCCTGGAAGCAGACCCCAGATGAGGGTGCAGCTATGTTCCCAGGAAAGACATGGGTGGGGGAAAGCTCAGCAAGGGGGTGGACCCCGCGGGGGCCTCACGCTGGAGCAGTGAGGGCCACCCTGCGGGGGACCTGATCAGGCCAGAGAGGCGGAGATTTTTTACCCCCACGTCCCGTGACTGGTAGGGGCAAACCTCTTGTGGGAGTGGATGCCCAGGCTGTTGGCTCTCTTGGGTGCAGGCAAAGCTGGTGCTGGCAGTGAATGGTGTCTGACAAAAGGGCAGGTGCTGGCTGCTGCAGAGAAAGTTCCTTGAGAGGAGGCAGGAGGCGGTGAAGGGCTGGGGGACATGGGTGGGGCACCCACAGCGCCTGCCGCCGCTGCTGAATGCTCCTGATTTGACTCCTGTTTCTGGAAAATGTTTGCTTCTCTCCATCCCCACAGCTACCTTCATCTCTCGTGGGGATGCCCAGGGGCCTCCTGACTGGAGCCCCGGCCTCCCTCTGGCCCCACCGTCCACACAGAGCTGGTGGATACCCCCACCTCTCAGGTGGCCCCCAGCCCTCAGAGATTGCAAACTCAGCTGCCTCTAGGTTCAGGGAAGTGACATAAATGAATGAACCAAAAGTGGCCTGTATCAGCTCACCACCCTCCCCAGATACCCCGTTTGATGGAGACCAAGGATGAGAAATGCACCTCACGTCTAAGAAGACGATAAAACAAGTGCCATGATAGATCGGGGGTGGAGCCATAGGGAGCAGAGGGCCCAGGCTGCCCAAGCAGGGAGCCCCTGCTTGACTTCAACTAACTGGTCCCACAGTGCCGAGGGACCAGCATGTGTGAAGGAGGCAGGTGGGTCACAAGGATTGAGAGTTGCAGACAGGGAAGGCAGGTGGGGTAGGAGCATGGAGAGGGGTGGGCGGGGAGCCCCATGCAGGGGTCCTCCACCTGGCCTTGCAGGCCCGGGCCTGGACCCCATCCTGACAGCAGGCAAAGCAGGATGGCAAGTAGAACAGTGGAAGAGGGGGGTCCAGGAGACCAGGCTGTTGCCATGAGCAGTCCAGGTGAGAGAGGGGGTGCCTGGACCAGGGTGGTGGCCACAGGGATGGAGATGGGTGGACACACATGGCCAGGAGGCCTTGCTGAAGGGCTGGGTGTGGGATGGGGAATAGCCACCGCTAGATCTCAGAGTCAGGACTGACCATCCCAGAATGCCCCTTCCCTTTGCTTCCAGGAGCCCCCAGGGTGCTCAGGCAAGGAGGACTCCTGGTGGATCTGAGAGGCATTCCAGCAACCCAAAGCTCCCTGGGGTGGGTGGGAGGGAGTTAGGCTTGGTCCAGTCTGAGGTCAGGCATGTCCCACACAGGTTCGAACGCCTAGGAGGGCAGGCAGCCCACATGAAGAAGATGGCAGAAGGTAAGAGACAAGACCCCAACTCCAGTTCTGCCACAGAGCCAGCCTGGCGATGCCCACGCTCCTTCACAGCTGCCCCAGGAACTCCATGTTGCCCAAGCTCCCTCCAGAAAGACTTTCCAGATCCTTCCTTTGCATGGCCAGCTCCTAATGCAAACTGCAGAGCAGGTGCCTCCGCCTCTAGTGTTTCTTGAATTTAAAGGAATACTTGTTTTAGGGCAAAGGTAAATATTTTTTATCATCTTGAGAAAGTATCCCTCAATTTCTATTTCCTAGAATATGTTTTATCATGAATTGAAGTGGAATTTTTTCCAAAGATTTAGTCAGTCTGAA
The DNA here is from genome assembly GCF_039906515.1 of Pseudorca crassidens. Classification (NCBI taxonomy): domain Eukaryota; kingdom Metazoa; phylum Chordata; class Mammalia; order Artiodactyla; family Delphinidae; genus Pseudorca; species Pseudorca crassidens. The sequence goes on from NC_090304.1 coordinate 63,260,196, forward strand.
TGGCAATAATTATACAATTTTCCCTTAGATTTATTAATTTGGTATGTGATAATAGTGGATTTCCTTGCATTTGGAAAATAAATCCCATGTGGTTATGATGTATTATTTTCTTAATATGATATTGGATTCTGTTTGCGAATATTTTGTTTAGAATTTTTGCATCAAAATCCATGGGAGATATTAGACAATAGTTTTGTTTGTCTTTATTTGGGTTAGATATCTATGTTAATTGTCTTCCTTTTCAATGCTCTGCAATAATTTATAAAGCATTAAAAATATCTGGCCTTTAAATGTTTAGTAGAATTTCTTTGTGAAATTATCTGGGCCTCATATTTTGTTTTGTTTTATTTGCGATGTAGTTCCTTAATAACTTTATCTCTTCTATAGTAATTGGACTTTTAAGCCTTTTTAACTCTAATAGGATTAGTTTCAATAATCTGTATTTCCCTAGAAAATTTTCCATTTCGTTTAGGTAGGTTTTCAAAATTGTCTACAAACTTGACTTATAATTTTTTCCATTTATTCTGTTTCAGTAGTTACTTCCTGTTATAATTTCTTATTTTATATATCTGTATTTTCTCTTTTCTTTCTTGAGCGAGTTATCCAGTGGTTTATTTTGTTAATTTTTTAAAAGCAGGATATAGATTTAAATCATGCTTGATCCTTTAAACTAAGACTGTCTCTTTAAGATGAATCTGTTCCTCTGAATCATGTGGCTGGTCCTTTTAAATGGGCTATATTCTGAAATCCTTTTCCTGTAGTCCTGCTCTGATCAACCCAAGCACTTTTATAGTATTTTCAGATTTAGGATGGATTTAATCTTTGTAGTACTGTAGTTGCTACAACTCTATCTCAGGCTCCCTCTTCAGCATCTTAATCTGTCTTCTTAGTAATTTTTCTTGGTTGCCTTTCCTCCCAGCAAAGCTCTCTGGTGGGTGGCTAGAGGTGGGATTTTGTAGGACCCTGATGATATTATTTTTTTCAACCTTTCTTTTACTCACAATGTTTAAATAATAGCATTTATGTAACAGAAAACTAAATAATATATAATCCCCAAAACACCTATTTTTATGTTGAAATAACACATATGCAATGTGTATAATGTATAATAAAGTCATAACGTTTAATATGTATATGTAACATGCGATACAGTAATAGCATACATGCATAAATATGTAATATGTAAGAATATGGATAACATTTTTATGTTAAAGTAATAACTCATATGTGTATAATACAGCTGTGTCCTCAGTTGGCTCTCTAAAAAGTTGGTCTCCCTAACTTACATGCTATTTCATAATATGAACTTTTCAATTACTATTCTCTACCTTTCTATGTCAATAAATTTTCATTTCCTTTGATACAGTCTATATTCACATTGCCCTGCTTGTCCAAAAAGTATTCTTTAAACTGCTTTGTCCAAACCAGTACAGAACCCAGGTTCACATATTGCATTTGGTTATGTCTGTTAACCATTCTTTTAATCCAGCACAACTCTGTTCCCCTTCATTTTTTCATAGGAGAAGGGCTTGCTGAAGAGACCAAACTAGTAGTCCTGCTGTATGTCTTACTGTCTGGATTTGTCTGACTGCAACTATGGGATGGCAATGAGATCATTTCTTCTCTCTCTTATATTTCCTGTCTATCTCTCTCTCCCTAAACTAGATGGCCAACTTCTAATGGTCCAGGACTGTGACCTGTTCATTTTTGTATTCCGCAAAACAACAGCATGTCTGGCCCAGACCATGGTCAATTTTTGTTTTTGTTTTAAATAAAATATGTGTTGAATTGACTCATGAAATGTCAGTTTTTCCTAAAGGTTAATAGCAAAACCAGGCATTTGTTTCAGATTGCTATGGCCTAAAAAGTTCTCATTCTCTCTCTCTCACACACACACACACGAACTAGAAAATAACATTTGAAACTACAAAAACATAATGATGGTATATGGTTTCTGAGGTAGATGGGAACCTGGTAGAGCAGCTAGGAGAATCTGAAGTAGAATGCTAAAGGCAGTGATTACACAGTGTAAATATTGCTATTATGAGAGCAACAGGTAGTATTTCCACAGCAAATGGGCTTTGACCATAAATGTTTCCAGAAATCACACAACATTTTAACAGAGAAATTTAAGATACAGATGTAGAATGTATCGCTTATTTGAAAAAGCTGTTGTGAAGGGAGTAAAATAATAATAATAATAATAGCAGAACCCTATGTTTACAAATAAAGCACACACAGAAGCACTCAAAATAAGTGTCATAAATCCTGATTCCAGCTCTCCCACTGTTGTGTGTTATTTTCAATAAAGCATTTACTTCTCTGTACCTCTGTCCTCCATCTATACAGTATAGATAACACTTTTTTATTGTCTTAAGTAAAACTGTTGGCTTCCTTAATCTGATCAAGCCTCATCTTTCAAGGAAGACAATAAAAGGAAGGAATTCTTGTGGGATATCCTTGTCTTAGGCCCCAGCTCTTAGCTCTTTATGACGAGTATCTTTTCTATGAGACTTTCTCAGGAGATTGTCCTTACCTTGCCATCTCAAAGGCTCAGGGCTTGGTTTTGTTAAAAGAACTGGTAGTTCTTTAGAGCCTAATGACAAACACAGGCAGAAGCTACGCTCAAAACAATGATAAAGATACATGGATTTAGCTTCCCCTGAAAGTAGTTATCACATGTATTCTATTCTTTTACCTTTGGACAACAATAAGATAAAACCTATGACTAAGCTCTCTGAACTTTCACTCAGTAAAAACTGTTTCGAATATAATTTCTTCCATTTCCTCTTTAGAGTATGCAACACTGCTTATTCCAATAGGACACTGTAATAAGTATAGTGATTTATCATTTTGATTGTGTTTTCATAATATCTCAAAGTGCCTTCCATTTATTTGGGCATTATGATTCCTACAGGCTATATGCTATACCTTGATTGATTTCTCATTTATATTCAATACTGATAAGTCAGATATCCCTTAAACATTCCTTACTCTTGCTTACTGTTTTTTTTTTAACTTTTTGTTGTAGAATTTATTTTAAATCTTAAAGGAAATTTTAAAAAAAACTGACAGTGACACTGTATGCTATACACTGTTCCAAACAGAGCAATAAATGTTGAAATCAGATACATGATTTAAAACCAAAAGAACAAATGGCAATGGGACAGACTGTACTTAAATAAACAAAAATTCAATATAGTTGTTTCTTTATTCCAGAAAGTTGACTGCAAAACCAATGTCCTCCATTATATCTAGAGGAAAGCAGCACACAGGGTTGAAGTAATGAAGGCACATACTCTTTAAATGCTTTACAAATCAGGATGGATGACAACATTGTAGGAATGGACAATTTCAAATCATGATGCACATAGTCTCCTTATTCTAGTTATATATCATTCTAAATATTGACAAAATTCTTCTTGGGCATTTCATAAGGACCATTCTTTAAAAAAATATTTACAGTAATATCTGAGTTTTGTGTAAGTACTGGCATATTAAAAACTCTTGGGGCACAATATTGCTTACCAACTAAAGGAAAACGCCCTATAATTCGACAGAATAGGAAGGTACAACAGTGTGTCACTTGAGAGAGACTTCAAGAAGAAAAGGAAATTCACATGTTTTTGAAATACTGCTAGATGTCAAGTAGTACATATTTTTTCATATATTATTTATTTTAAATTTCACAACAACTCCATGAAAAAATTGAAGCTGGGAGAGATTAAGTAATTTTCCCAGGATCATACAACTAGAAGAAATGGAAGCAGGATTTAAACCAGGTCTGTGTGATAAATCCAGCTTACTCCACCAGCCCATGCTGCATTGCTATACAACTCTTATTCCTATAAAATATCTCAACTGGCCTGCCTAAGAAGCAGCAACTACCCCCCTTCCATCCCTCTTTCTGCTTACCTAAAAATCTTACCTCCATTAGCCTGATGAAAGGATGAGAAGACAAAGGCTTTAGAAAGAAGACCATTAAGATTTGTTACCCTGAAGGGCAAGGACTGCTTGCCTATGTGGTGCCTTCTCAACAGCAAAAGTTCATAGATCACACGTGATATACTATTCCTTTTAAAAATACCAAATTTGGTTTATATAATTGGACAGATAAGAATTCATGAGACTGCAATAAGATATCAAAAACAGTAAGGGATGTCCCAAAGAGAGCAAATGGGGATGAGGCATCCATTCCTTAACAGGCTAGAGGCAGAAAGTTGACAGTGAATGAAGAAGGCAGACTGTGAGGCAGGAAGTTGTAGAAAGGTGATGAAGGCAAGAGGACAGAGCCCAGGAAATATGGCAGCTCTGACCAAAGGGCAGAGTAAGGACTTTACAGAAGTAGGGAAAGTGATCACAGAAGTGCCATGGAAGAAAATTATTTTCAATAAAAGACAACCATACATAAAAAGGGACTTCAAATCACCATTGCTCACCTCAAATTTAAAAATTTTTTAAATCAAAGAAACAACATAGATGTACATGTACATAATTTACATGTCTTGTTCTACTTTGCCACTATTGTTTTTTCCCCATCAGTGGCATGGTATAGTAAGAAGCTTTCTGAACTTACGGTCAGGAACCTGTAACAAGGAATTTGACTATCCAACTAGCATTTTAATTTCAACATGTCCAAAAGTGAGGTTATTGTCTCTTTCCTCTCCTCCAAGACTTTCCCATAACAACCACATACTCCTCTACTACTTTCCTTCTCCTGGAGAAAGAATTGCCAAAAGTAACCCAACTATCTCTAAGCATCTCTCCAGTCTTCCTCTCATCTCCATCCCCATTAATACATGATGATTCTTGTTCTCATTATTTTTCCTTTGAATTATTATAATGCTTCTACACTGCTGACAGTGTTCTTCTAACATGCAAATCTGATCCATTTGCTTCCCCATTTAAAATCCTTTAGTCACACACCATCCCTTTCAAGATTAAAATTACAGCTTCTGAACATGATGTACAAGGTCCTTCATAGTCTAGTTTCTACCTAGCAATTCAGCCTCATATTTGACCACAAAGACACATACTACAATGCAGCTATACCAAACTATCCACACTTCCTTGGGCAAAGGAGATTGTCCTTTATCCATGTCCCTTTACTTCAAAAGTCATGCTAACTTCAACCGCCCTTTCTGCTCATTCCTTAAGATTCAAATACCTTAAGTAATACCTGTGCTTAGCTGTATCATACACTAATCTCATCAAATTATAACTACTTCAATATGTATTTGTGAATAAATGAGTGATTGAAAAAATCTAAACTGAGGCTGTGATTCTGTCACTTACTAATCTCAACTTACTTAACCTAACAGAATCTACATTTCCTCAGCTGAAAATAACTGCATCCCAGGGCAAAAAATCACTGCAAGCATATGTGACTCAGTAAAGCACTCCAGGAGACAATACTACTTTCATGGGTGACTGCTTTCAGAAATACTTGGTAATGATTCCTTGAGAATCCCTTTAACCAATCTTCAGTCCCCACTTCAGCCAATTCAACTCTCAGTCATGTGCATTTCTTTTCATTCATACTGATTGTTACTGCCTCAACATACTTGTTATATCAATTTCTATAAAATCTGAACATGGGACCTAGTCCTAGACAGCAATTTCAACTATCTGCAAATAACAACATAAAGAATCTCACTACAGAAGATCACAGAATAGAAGGATGTGCACTCACTCCCTCTTGTGAGAGCACCAGAATCACAACTAACTGCTGAACAATCATCAACAGGAAGATACTGGAACTCACAAAAAAAGATACCCGACATCCAAAGACAAAGGAAAAGCTGCAATGAGACAGTAGGAGGGGTACAATCACGATAACATCAAATCCCATGACTGCTGGGTGGGTGACTCACAAACTGGAGAAAAATTATACCACAGAAGTTCACCACTGAAGTGAAGGTTCTAAGCCCCACGTCAGGCTTCCCAACCTGGGGGCCCAGCAACAGGAGGAGGAATCCCCAGAGAACCAGACTTTGAAGGCTAGCGGGATTTGACTGCAGAACTTCAACAGGACTGAGGGAAACAGAGACTCCACTATTGGAGGGCAAAGACAAAGTAGTGTGCACACCAGGACCCAGGGGGAAGGAGCAGTGACCCCACAGGAGACTGAACCAGATCTACCTGCTAGGGTTGGAGGGTCTCCTGCAGAGGCTGGGGGTGGCTGTGGCTCACCACAAGGACAAGGAAACTGGAGGGAGAAGTTCTGGAAAGTACTCCTTGGCACCAGCCCTCCCAGAGTCCACCACTAGCCCCACCAAAGAGCCTGTAGGCTCCACTGCTGGGTCACCTCAGGCCAAACAACCAACAGGGAGGGAATCCAGCCCCACCCATCAGCAGACAAGTGCATTAAACTTTTACTGAACTCTGCCCACCAGAGCAACACCTAGATCTACCCACCACCAGTCCCTCCCATCAGGAAACTTGCACAAGCCTTACATAGCCTCATCCACCAGAGGGCAGACAGCAGAAGCAAGAAGAACTACAATCCTGCACCCTGTGGAATGAAAACCACACTGAGAGAAAGATGGAAAAAATGAAAAGGCAGAGGACTATGTCCCACATGAAGGAACAAGATAAAATCCCAGAAAAACAACTAAACAAAGTGGAGCTGGGCCACCTTCCAGAAAAAGAATTCAGAATAATGATAGTGAAGATGATCCAGGACCTCAGAAAACAGAGGGAGGCAAAGATCGAGAAGATGCAAGAAATGTTTAACAAAGGCCTTGAAGAATTAAAGAACAAACAAACAGAGATGAACAATAAAATAATTGAAATGAAAAATACACTAGAAGGAATCAGTAGCAGAATAACTGAGGCAGAAGAATGGATAGGTGACCTAGAAGACAGAATGGTGGAAATCACTGCCACAGAACAGAATACAGACTAAAGAATGAAAAAAATGAAGACAGCCTAAGAGACCTCTGGGGCAACATTAAATGCACCAACATTCACAATACAGGGGTCCCAGAAGGAGAAGAGAGAGAGAGAGGACCCGAGAAAATACCTGAAGAGATTATAGTCAAAAATTTCCCTGGGGCTTCCCTGGTGGCGCAGTGGTTGAGAGTCTGCCTGCCAATGCAGGGGACACGGGTTCGTGCCCCGGTCTGGGAAGATCCCACATGCCGCGCAGCAGCTGGGCCCATGAGCCATGGCCACTGAGCCTGCATGTCCGGAGCCTGTGCTCCGCAACGGGAGAGGCCACAACAGTGAGAAGCCCGTGTACCACAAAAAACAAACAAACAAAACAAAAAAAACTTCCCTAATGGGAAAGGAAATATCCCCCTAAGTCCAAAAAGCAGAGAGAGTCCCAGACAGGTTAAACCGAAGGAGAAACATGCCAAGACACACACTAATCAAACTGACAAAAATTAAAGACAAAGAAAAGTTATTAAAAGCAACAAAGGAAAAACGAAAAATAACATACAAGGGAACTCCCATTAAGATTAACAGCTGATTTATCAGCAGAAATTCTGCAAGCCAGAAGGGAGCAGCACTATATATTTAGAATGATGAAAGGGAAGAACCCACAACCAAGAATACTCTACCCACCAAGGATCTCTTTCAGAATCAACGGAGAAATCAAACACTTTAAAACAAGCAAAAGCTAAGAGAATTCAGCACCACCAAGCCAGCTCTACAGCAAATGCTAAAGGAACTTCTCTAAGTGGCAAAAACAAGAGAAGAAAAGGACCTACAAAAACAAACCCAAAACAATTAAGAAAATGGTAATAGGAACATAAATATCAATAATTACCTTAAATGTAAATAGATTAAATGTTCCAAATGAAAGACACAGACTGGCTGAATGGATACAAAAACAAGACCCATATAAATGCTGTCCACAAGACAGCCACTTCAGACCTAGGGACACATACAGACTGAAAGTGAGGGAATGGAAAAAGATATAAGATGCAAATGGAAATCAAAAGAAAGCTGGAGTAGCAATACTTGTATCAGATAAAATAGACTTTAAAGTAAAGACTATTACAAGGGACAAGGAAGGACACTACATAATCATCAAGGGATCAATCCAAGAAGAAGATACAATTATAAATATATATGCACCCAACATAGGAGCACCTCAATACATAAGGCAAATGCTAACAGCTATAAAAGAGGAAATCAACAGTAAGACAATAATAGTGGGGTTCTTTAACACCTCACTTACACCAATGGACACACAAAAAATAAATGAGGAAGCACAAGCTTTAAATGCCACAACAGACCAGATAGATTTAATTGATAATTATAGGACATTCTATCCAAAAACAGCACATTACACCTTCTTTTCAAGGATACATGAAACATTCTTCAGGATAGATCACATCTTGGGTCATGAACCAAGTCTTGGTGAATTTAAGAACATTGAAATCATATCAAGCATCTTTTCTGAAGACAAGGCTATAAGATTAGCAATAAATTACAGGAAAAAAAACGTGAAAAACACAAACACATGGAGGCTAAACAATACGTTACTAAGTAACCAAGAGATCACTGAAGAAATCAAAGAGGAAATCAAAAAATACCTAGAGAAAAATGACAATGAAAACACAATGATCCAAAACCTATGGGATGCAGCAAAAGCAGTTCTAAGAGGGAAGTTTATAGCAATACAAACCTACCTCAAGAAGCAAGAAAAATCTCAAATAAACAATCTAAACTTACACCTAAAGGAACTAGAGAAAGAAGAATAAACAAAACCCAAAGTTAGCGAAGGAAAGAAATCATAAAGATCAGAGCAGAAATAAATGAAATAGAAACAAAGAAAACAACAGCAAACATCAATAAAACTAAAAGCTGGTTCTTTGAGAAGATAAACAAAATTGATAACCCTTTAGCCAGACTAATCAAGAAAAAGAGAGGACTCAAATCAATAAAATTGGAAATGCAAAAGGAGAAGTTACAACGGACACCACAGAAATACAAAGCATCATATGAGACTAGTACAAGCAACCTTATGCCAATAAAATGGACAACCTTGAAAAAATGGACAAATCTTTAGAAAGGTATAACCTTCCAAGACTGAACCAGGAAGAAACAGAATATATGAACAGACCAATCACAAGTAACGAAATTGAAACTGTTAATTAATAATCTTCTGACAAACAAAAGGCAAGGACCAGATAGCTTCACAGGTGAATTCTAACAAACATTTAAAGAAGAGCTAACACCATCATTCTGAAACTCTTGCAAAAAATTGCAGAGGAAGGAACGCTCCCAAACTCATTCTACAAGGCCACCATCACCCTGATATCAAAACCTTACAAAGATACTACAAAAAAAGAAAATTATAGACCATTATCACTGATGAATATAAATGCAAAAATCCTCAACAAAATACTAGCAAACAGAATCCAACAACACATTAAAAGGATCATACACCATGATCAAGTGGGATTTATCCCAGGGATGCAAAGATTCTTCAGTATACACAAATCAATCAATGTGATACACCATATTACCAAATTAAAGAATAAAACCCATACGACCATCTCAATAGATGCAGAAAAAGCTTTTGACAAAATTCAACATGGATTTATGATAAAAACTCTCCAGAAAGTGGGCATAGAGGGAACTTACCTCAACATAATAAAGGCCATATATGAAAAACCTCAAAATAATAAAGGCCATATATGAAAAACTCACAGCAAACATCATTCTCAATGGTGAAAAACTGAAAGAATTTCCTCTAAGATCAGAAACAAGACAAGGATGTCCATTCTCACCACTATTATTCAACATAGTTTTGGAAGTCCTAGCCATGGCAATCAGAGAAGAAAAAGAAATAAAAGGAATACGAATTGGAAAAGAAGAAGTAAAATTGTCACTGTTTGCAGATGACATGATACTATATATAGAAAATCCTAAAGATGCTACCAGAAAACTACTAGAGCTAATCAATGAATTTGGTAAAGTTGCAAGATACAAAATTAATGCACAGAAATCTCTTGCATTCCTATACACTAACAACAAAAGATGAGAAAGAGAAATTAAGGAAACAATCCCATGTACCATTGCAACAGAAAGAATAAAATACCTAGGAATAAACCTACCTAAGCAGGTAAAAGACCTGTACTCAGAAAACCAGAAGACACTGATAAAAGAAATCAAAGATGACACAAACAGATGGAGAGATATACCATCTTCTTGGATTGGAAAATCAATGTTGTGAAAATGACTATACCACCCAAAGCAATCTACAGATTCAATGCAATCCCTATCACTTGCCAACGGCATTTTTTACAGAACTAGAACAAAAAATCTTAAAATTTGTATGGAGACACAAAAGACCATGAATAGCCAAAGCAGTCTTGAGGGGAAAAAATGGAGCTGGAGGAATCAGACTCCCTGACTTCAGACTATACTACAAAACTACAGTAATCAAGACAATACGGTACTGGCACAAAAACAGAAATATAGATCAATGGAACAGGAAAGAAAGCCCAGAGATAAACCCATCACCTATGGTCAACTAATCTATGACAAAGGAGGAAGGGATATACAATGGAGAAAAGACAGCCTCTTCAAAAGTGGTGCTGGGAAAACTGGACAGCTACATGTAAAAGAATGAAATTAGAACACTCCTTAACACCATACACAAAAATAAACTCAAAATGGATTAAAGACCTAAATGTAAGGCCTAATACTATAAAACTCTTAGAGGAAAACAGAGGCAGAACATTCTATGACATAAATCACAACAAGATCCTTTTTGACTCGCCTCCTAGAGTAATGGAAATAAAAACAAAAATAAACAAATGGGACCTAATGAAACTTAAAAACTTTTACACAGCAAAGGAAACTACAAAGAAGACAAAAAGACAACCCTCAGAATGGGAGAAAATACTTGCAAATGAATCAACAGACAAAGGATTAATCTCCAAAATATATAAACAACTCATGCAGCTCAATATCAAAGAAACAAACAACCCAATCCAAAAATGGGCAGAAGATCTAAATAGACATTTCTCCAAAGAAGACATATAGATGGTCAAGAGGCACATGAAAAGCTGCTCAACATCACTAATTATTACAGAAATGCAAATCAAAACTACAATGAGGTATCACCTCACACAAGTTAGAATGGGCATCATCAGAAAATCTACAAACAATAAATGCTGGAGAAGGTGTGGAGAAAAGGGAACCCTTTTGTACTGTTGGTGGGAATGTAAATTGATACAGTCACTATGGAGAACAGTATGGAGGTTCCCTAAAAAACTAAAAGTAGAATTACCATATGACCCAGCAATCCCATTACTGGGCATATACCCAGGGAAAACCATAATCCAAAAAGACACATACACCCCAATGTTAATTGCAGTACTATTTAAAATAGCCAGGTCATGGAAGCAACCTAAATGTCCATCAACAGATGAATGGATAAAGAAGATGTGGTACATATATACAATGGAATATTACTCAGCCATAAAAAGGAACAAAATTAGGTCATTTGTAGAGACGTGGACCTAGAGACTATTATACAAAGTGAAGTAAGAAAGAGAAAAACAAATATCCTATATTAACGCATATAGGTGGAATCTCGAAAAATGGTACAGATGAACTGGTTGGCAAGGCAGAAATAGAGATATAGATGTAGAGAACAAACGTACGGACACCACAATGGGAAATCGTGGGTAGGGGGATGAATTGGGAGATTGGAATTGACATATATACACTAATATATATAAAATAGATAAATAATAAGAACTTGCTGTGTAGCACAGGGAACTCTACTTCACTTTGCTGTATAGTAGAAACTAACACAACATTGTAAAACAACTATACCCCAATAAAAAAAAAAAGAAGAAACTCACTACAACTCTCTTCAATACAGTGTGCAAAGTTCTTCCTTCTGGGAAAACAATCAGGCCCTTCTAGAACAAGAAACTTAGGGAACTTAGGAAACAGTTAACTTATGAATGTTAGAAAACACGGCCCTGATAGCTGCTCTGATAATGCATTTTCTTGTGAAAAACTTCTAGCTTTTGATTCTGCTCAAGGCTCCTCTGAAATCTTGGGTCATCCTCTCCAGTACAGGAGCTGCTTTCTTCAACATTTAATACAACCACCATTCCTCATTTTCTTAAATATCAACTGCCATATATCAAGTTCTCTAGAAGCAGAACCTAAGAGGACGATTAGTGTCATGCAATTTATTTAGGAATTTCTTTGAGGAGTAACCAGTAGGAGATCAGGGAAATAAGATGGGGGATGGAAAGGCACTATGCAAGAACATGCTGGATTTGGCCTAAAATCCCCTACAGCCCTATCAGACCAACAGGGGATGGGAGGAGTGCTTCAAGTTGAGTTGCTGAGATAGCCCAAGGGTAATGGTTCTGAGAAGGTTGCAAGTGTTAGATATAAGCTCACTGAACCTGCATCAGATGTGTGATGGGCACAGCAACCACACTGTTAAAAGAGTTCCCAGATGACCTGTGGGGAGCACCATTAGTCATCCACTTTTTATGTCTGATCATACTTCATCAGACCTTCATCATCTTCTTGTATCCAGTAAACACTCAACAAATATTAGCCAATACTAGTCAAGCTATAATCAATCAAGCCTCAACTAACAATCAAATGGAACCCCTTAACTAAGTATTTATTAATTTCCATAAGCTTTAACTAGATAACACAATCAGATAACATTTGAAGTTTAATGCACTTTCAATATGTATGAATACAACAATGTCCATAATATAGAATGTCTTCTCTGATATCTTCCTCTAAATATGCCTAAAAGGTTAAATCCTCTGCATAATGTATCTCCGTTTATTTCTACATAAATTAAGATGATATATGAACTTCCTAAGAGAGCTTTGGTCTTAGAAATAGAAAACAAATTCCAAACTCTTTTAAACCAAAAAAGAAAAAAAAAAGGAGAGAAATTTAAGTGAGGTTGGAATCATGATTTGCACTTTATCAAGATAAAGTTGGCTACTGCACATACAGGTTTAAGTAACCACAATTCTATCCCAGAATGTACTTCTAATTTCTATTCACAGTTCTCTTATATTTACAGTTAAATTGAAGATCTATCTTCTTTATTGCCAAATTTGAACAAGCTTTAAAAAATAGATTAAAAAAACAGTAAAATACTCTGTGACTCTTCCGGCTCATAAATAAATTCAGTTTTAAAATTCTTCCATTCATTTGCAGGCTCTAGGCCCCAAAATTCAAATTAAAGTGATTGGTAATTAAAATGATGCCTCAAGGAAAGGCAGTATCAAGACATTCACCAGAGCTTCTATTTATGGGTAAGTAAAAGCTAAAAGAATCACTGCTCTGGTAAGTGTCTTAAACTGTGGAGAGGGAATAGGTAAATCAGAATCTGGCTGTGACTATTAAGGATATAACCAGTAAATTAAATTTTAGATATATTTCAAAATTGAACTCTTCCCTCTTAGATGGGCAGAGACTGCACACTTACCCATGCACTATCAATTTGCAGAATATGTCACAGGCTTGGCACATAGTGGTATCTCACTACATATTTGTTTAATCAATGCTATAAAAATCAAATATCTGTTGGGTCACATTATACACAGGACTATATTAGTCTTCTAGGAGCCTGCACATTTGTTAAAGTGACAAGAGGTGCAGTACGTACACACACACACATACACACACACACACACATAAAGGAAATAGTATCAAGTTTACAATTATATATAATCAAGTGCTATGTGGTATAATTCACATTTTAAAAGTCTAAGGAAAAAGGGAAGAGCACACATGCTAGAACAGGTAAGAAAGGCTTTATAAAAAGGAACTTGAAGGGTGAGCTAGATTTGGAATGAAGAAGAGGGATGAAGTGAGAATTCCATGGAAACTCTTGATTGTGACATACTGACTGGGAAGAGCACCCATACAATCTACCCTCTTCATTGCTACAAGAGTGTTGTTTCTAAAGAACAAATACCCACCCTCTTGGACCCACCCATAATTTTCCATCCTCACTACTCCTATATTTGCCTTTATGCCCCAAGATCTTTCACACTCGCCCCTTCACCTTCCTCAAGCAATACATGCCAATCTGGAGTGTCTGTCCTCTAAACAAGTCCTAGCACTAAGACCTCCTAGATACTACATTGTAAGACTCAAGCTAAATATGCCTCATTAGTGAGACCTTTGCTTACCTTCCTACATGGGATTCGACTGTCCCCAAGTAGCCCCACGGTATTCTGTTAGAATCTTATTATAGCACCTGTGCTATGTCAGAGCATTAAATTTTTTACATCTGTGTCTTTCATTAGATTGCAAGCTTCTGAAGGAAAGAGACAGTTCATTTTTGAATCTTTAATAAAAGAACATATAACAAGGGTTTATAGATGTCTGATAAACAAAGAAATAACTGGAAGGAAATGGAAGGAAAGAGTGACGGAGGGAAACCAGACTAACCGAAGCAGAGATTTTATGTTAGAGAAAGAACAAACAGACGCATATATTATGGAGAGCTTTGAATTTCAGGCTCAGAAGCTTGGGCTATTTGAGGGTTCTGAACCAAGGGTAAAGAAAGATAAAGAGAGAAAAAAAGTAAGAGAATAGCAACGCACTGTGTGAACTCCAAAGAAAGGACACCAAAGGAGGAGGATGCAGTTGAATTTTAAAAGTTTATGAGGAAAGACTCTCCTCCCCATCATAAACCACTGAACTATGGTCAAAGTAATTGTACTGCTTATGAACTAAACTCCAGTTCAAAGAATCAATGGCACTTCTGTGGGAAAATAAGACATGCATTTATTGTCACTTCCTTCTGAAATAAGGCACTGGCAATGAATTTTTCAAAATGCATAAATTCACAGTGACAAAGAGAAAGGGAAATGAGGCAACAGACACAAAATTGTAGATGCCAGAAAGCAACTGGATAAACAATAATCCATCTAGAACACTTAATGAAGGAACAGAAAAAGCAAACAACCAAATTTACTTTGCAGAACCTCCAAAAGCATCAAGAATTACCAGCACTGAGTATCTCTGGAAATAAAGGGCTATAACAGAAGAACCTTTCTGAAAACCTATCCAAGAAGTATATAGAACCTTAGATCCCTCCTCCACACTGTGTACCAGATGACTGTCCCTCCCCACTAGCAGAAAATTGAGGATTTATTCTCTGCATGGAAAAATGGGGTTTCTGGACTAGAGGACACAAAGATGAGAGCGAGATACCATAAAGTAAAACATAGGAATTAAGTGAACACTTGCATACCTCAGCCCTCTTCCCCAACTTAACTACCAGAACACCAGACAGGCTTGTACCTTTCAGGAAAAGTACTGGAAGGTCCTTCTCTGCAGAGTGTCATTGGTTCCCAGAAAAGATCAGAAGATGCTGACACTTGAGTTTCCCCAATTAAACAACTCAGCCACATGACCTTACTGTGAAGCCCATGATTGGCAATTCACATTCAAGGCCTCTATCCAGGTTTTAATGCCCCAGTTTAAATATAAGCAGACAATCAAAAATCAAATGTCACCAAACATCTGATGAATGTGTCTATAAGATAGAGTACAAAACAAACAAAAACTTGAATGAAGCAGAGATAAAATAGGCAAAAAACTTCAAGAAATAATCATTAGGAGCCTCTAACAGATGAGAAGATATTGCATTAATAAAACAAGAAGATTTTATAAATTTGGTTCAAAGAACAAAAGTGATCTAAAACATGATAACAGAAATCAAAAGCTGAGTAGAAAGATTGTAAGATGAAGTGAGAAAACCACTGATAAAGTAGAGCAAAAAGAGATGGACTATAGAGAGAAAATCTAAGAAAATCAGATGACCCATCCTGCAGGTCCCATATCTGAATAATAGAATTTCTAGAAAGATCAGAAAAAATAGAGAAAAGAAGATTATTAATAAAATAATTTAAGTCACTTTTCTAAACTTGAAGGGCATGTGTTTCTAGACTTAAAGAGCTTTCTCAAGTACCCAGGCAATACATAAATATCCACATCAAAAAACATCATTATAAAATTCTAGAATACTGATGACAAGATAGTATCTTACAAACTTCCTGGAGAAGGAGTGAAGGACTTGGAGAGAAACAGGTCACACACAAAGGATGTGAAATCATAATGACACTGAACTCAACAGCAACATTTGAAGCTAGAAAACAGTGGAAAATACCTTCAAATTTCTGAGGAAAAATACTTTCAAACTTTCAATTCTATATCCAGACAAACTATTACATAAGCATGAAGTCATTTAAAGACAGGAAAAAATCTCACAAAATGTACCTCATATGAATCTTTCATAAAGAAGTTACTGGATGCTCCACGAAATATAAGAATAAACCAATAAGGAGGAAGAGACAGTATACAGGAAATAAGAGCTCCAACTCAAGAGAGAGGTAAAAAGAATCCCCAGGATGATGGTAAAGAAAGATCCCAGGAAAAGAATTGTAAACCAGGGATAAAGAGCAACCAGTCTACATTGGAAGATCCTTCAGATCAGAAAGCTACTGAGATGTCATCAAGTAGATAAATTTGATAGAATATCTGATGAGTCAATGTACTGAGACACATTTGACATTGTTAGGGAGTACGGAATTAAATTAGCAAGTGCTACATTAAAAATCCAGCAAATGAAAAAAAGTCAAGTATTAACTACAGGAAAAACAACAACATTAGTAGGAATATTAAAAGTAATTAGATTATACTACATAGCTTAGCTTATATGAGGTTTACATAGTGTCTCTCTCTCTCTCTCTCTCACACACACACACACACACACACACACACACATATTGATTTAATCAAACTTATAACATCCTTATTCAGAAGAAAAGGATAGGAAGGAAGCAAAAATGGTTGCATGTGTATTTGGGAGAGGGGCTTCCTATGAAGGAGGGCTATATCTCCATCTTCTGGGGTAGGAAATTAATAGATACTCTTTAAAAAAAAAAGATATGAGGTAGATGTATAAGTGTTTTACTTGGTGATAAAGAGATAGGTAACAAAAATTAAAAGAATCAGCTATCAGAATTGAAACTGGTTACTTCTGGGGAGCAAGAGATGACAGAAAGAAGGGTCAAAAGATCACTGTAGACCTGAGCTTGTAGAAATACCTGAATCATTAAACTATGCACATTATAAGTCACATTTTAAAAGTAAAAACTTAATCCAAAATGATTGACAGAAACAACTATGTATCTAAATCTATAACAGAAAATTGCTCGCTCATTGTAACTTGTAAAAACTAAATCATAATAGAGTCACTACTTCACTTGGAGGAATCAGAGGTCTGTTTAGGTGTTATCCTGTTATTCTTTTTTTTTCCCTAGCCTTCTCTTCTCCGTCCTACCACGTTATACATCCAAAAAGGAAAGGGAAAAAAGAAAAGTTATTCCCAACTTTTAATCCTTAAGTAGCACAAAATTTTAAGGCCAAAGCAACCTCATGTCTTGAGAGAATTATTCCAAGACATAAAGTAAAAAATGGTATAAATTAAAACTAACTTGACAAAATGATTTGTTTATTGATTCCTATACACCAACCACACTAAGCACGATATTTATTTGTATATATAATTACTGCAAACCCAGATATATGAAGGCCACTCTCCCACCTGAAGAGAACAGAAGGGAGGTCTACAAATGTCCACAGTTGCACCTTCTCACAAAGGCAGGGCCATTCCATGCCTCCAGCTTTTATAATTCCTGGGTTTCATCTCATGGAGGCACCAATACATTTAGCTTTTATGACAGCCATGTGTCACCATCATTCATTTGGGTCTAATTTCCCCAAGGGTTGCATATCATCTTTGCTCTTTGACTTAATTCCTGGCATGCTGGCACTGTGTTGAATAACTGCTAAATCATTCCCAGGAGATGTCACATTTGACTTGCTTTTAAGGTCACTGATTCCATGTCTCCCTCTCCCATCCCCTTTCCTCTCTTCCCCTCTTCCCCCTCCTCCTCCTCCTCCTCTTCTGCTCTTCTTCGTCCTCGTCCCCCCACTCTGTCTCTCTCTCACACACACACACAGACACACACACACACACACACTTATGAATATTCATTCCTCAAATATTTTTGGCTAGTCTTTCCCACATTTCACACGTCTTAGAACAGAGACCACTACAAAACTGAGAGATAATTAACTCTTGTCCCTTCCTTTCACAAATGAGAAAAACAAAACAGAGAGATCACATGTCTTGCTGAAAAATTATAACCCAAGACTTTGAATTTTCAGTCTAGTACTCTAAATCATGCTACCTATTTTGTTTTTGCAAAAATGATTCTGAGAATACGTTTTATACTCACCATTGAAAAATGAGGCTTGAAAATGAGGCTTTTGTTGAATAAATTAGGCTTTTTAATATTATACATGAAATTTTTGTGGTATACATGCAACATACACCAAACATTTCAGTACTCAGCACACATGAGATACTCAATAAACACTGATTGAAAGAAATATTGAATACATACTGAGTTTCAGTTACATGCAAGGTATTTTTCTAGGCATTACAGATTTGATACGTGCTTTAAGGAAATTACAGTCCAATATATGGTGGATGATCATTCAGTTACTTTAAAACATTCTGAAATGGGGTGGAGATTATTTTGAATAACTATTTATTTTTCTTTACTATTTTGTTTTCTTTTTTCCAAAATACCTAACTTTGAAAATGGTGGTCAAATATAATCCTTGTGAATTTAATATATTAAAGAATACTTATCAAAATTCCTCCTAAAATTTTATTTGTTACTTGCTCATATCCAAAAGAAATAGGTTTCTCAGAACAGCTTTGTTGCTGATGCAGTAAAAATAGGTTTTCTCCTGGGAGATGATGGTGAGATTTATGTGTTTAACTATAATGGAAAAGCTACACTTCTGTTTGAAGCATGAGCTTTAAAGATAAAAAGGCATATTTTTATTTTTAATGAAATGTTTATGAAAGTTTCTAGATAGTACAGTATCAACCCATCCAATGCCCCAGCGAAGGCAGTAGTAGGATAAAAATTTTTCATGATGCCTTGTTAATGTGGCCCTGTTTGCTATCCAAGGCTGAGAATTTAATCTCCTGTTTAGTCACACTTGGGTTTCTCTAAAAACAATATTGTTAATGATCTAGCTAATGAGATTGTCCTTTCCCACCATTTATCAGCTTTTTAGTGATCTATCTATCTGCCTTTGAGAAGCTGGGCTGTGACCCATCTTGCACAGATCACCAAACACCCAACAGAGAGTAATAGCTTTGGCTCTTTAGAACCCGAAGCTTAGAGATGAAAGAATCTGAATCTCATTACAAACTGCCTGAGTTATCCATTTAGTCATATCAAAGCCAATTTCATATTGCAGACAACAAGTTATAAGACAAAGAGGTAGGGGAGCCACAGACTCCCCATTTGGTGCCTTTTTCTGGGAAAATATGGTATAAACACACAGAACCCTCTTTATCTTCATCTGCTGTAGCTCATTGTAATTCCACATTATTTTTTGCTCTTGTTTATATAAAGCCCTTGCTGAATAATTTTTCCCCGTCAGAGGCATTTTTACCATTAACACAGTGTGATATTGTAGAGTCTGAATTGCTTCAAACTGAGGAATAACAGAATTTGTCCTTTTTTTAAGCATAATGATGAAGAAAGGGAATTATACTTGATAGATAGATGAGAACCCAAGAAGAAAATGTAAGTTCCCAGAGAACAAAGAAATATTTATGGAATTATTATGAGACAGTGGTCCATTTTTGTAAGTCTGAAGTAGGTCTATTATAATGAATCATTCAGAACAAGAGAATCACAAATTGTTTATTCATGACAAAGAATGATGTGAGTTTCTATAGGACAATTTATTCCTTGAGCATGTCCTAGCAATCAATAACCTCAAGCTTTTTTGTATTTACAAAAGAGATAGCATTCTTTCTTTTGGATCTAAAGAACTCCAGGAGGACAGGAATATGCCTATTTTGTTTACTATGGTATGCCCTATATCTAGAGCAGTGCCTAGTACATGGTACAATAATTAAAATTTATTGAATGTATATTAAGTCATTGAGGCACTTGAAGTCTTTTTGAAACCAAAAGAGAATTATAGATTTTATATATAATTTATATAAAATTATTTTTTTCCCACCTTATCCAGTAAATTTTATTTCAATCACCCCTCCCCATTCCTGGACAGTGTGTTTCCAGAATTTGGTTAAAGGACTTAGGAAACATGCATTTTTCTGGAAAACATCTGGGTTCAGAAGTCAGCCTACATTACCTTTCAAGTTCCTATGTATAATATTCGGCAATTTACAGAACTTAATTAGGCCTCAGCTTCTTGTGAAAAATGGCACCAAACAGGCACACAATTGTAACTATTAGTAGCTGTAACTATTAATATTATTGTTTGATGATTTTTTTAAATGGGCAGGTGGGGAGGCAAGTTACAGAGCAGCCTAGCCTGTGTTTACCTTTTCCTATGTATAGCCCCAAAAGGATGAGGTTTGAGAGCAACTTTTTAGACTCCTTTTATCTCCCCTCTCCATTAGTTGGAGGTAGCACTATGGTAATTGCTTTTATTCTTGTCTATGACTACAACTCTTTTGACCTAGTTTATTGTCTTCCTCTTTCCCTGACACTCTTATGTCAATAATGGGTAGTTCATTATCCAGCTAAAACCTCTTTCTTGTAGGATCTGAAGGGTATATAGCGACTGTATATGTAGTCCTTACCACATACCAGGCACTGTTCTAAAGATTATTTTATTTGATCCTCCCAATAACTCTGGGAGGTGAGTATTATTACCACCTCCACCACCACCCTCCTATTCACAGATGAAGATAATGAGACACAAAAAACCCATGGTTACAAAGCTAGCAAATAGGAACGTCAGGATTCAAACCAAGCAGTCGGGCTTAAAATGCTATCTATGTTCTTAGCTACTATAATAAAGATTACCTCCAAGAACTTATAAATAGAGGAAAAGGATCAGTCTCTGACCATAAATTACTTTTTTTTACTTTTTTAAACTAACAGAATGAATGCCATTAGCTAAGGAAACACTAAAACAATAAAAATGAATCACAAAAGAAAATACTGGCAGCCATCAACTTTCACTTTGATTGGACAGTCTTCATATAATATGATGGATATATTAAAGTACTTTAGCCTGATGCCGTTAGACATTTATCTCCTCTTAGGAGTCAGTATAATGTAGTGGCCAAGACCTTAGCCTTTGGAGTTGAACTACCCAGATTTGGGATACTAGCTTTACCATATATTACCCCTATGATCGACTGCCTTATCTATCTAACTTTAACTTTCCTCCATACATATGGGACTAACAATGGTATCTACCACATAAGAATGTTGTAAGAATTATTAAAAATAATTATATATAATTACATACGTACATATATGTTACATGGTATAATATATGGAAAGCACTTAGGATGGTGCTTGGCACATAGTAAGCACATAGTAAGGCTCATAATCTTACTCCCTCCTGCCTCTAAGAACTTCAAATTCTATCTTAAAATCATAGGGAACCAATAAGAGCTTTTAAACAAAGGAATAAGTTGATCAAGTTTTTGTTTTACAAAAACTTCTCAAATGACAGAATAATTGAAATGTAGGGGGTTGTCAGACTAAATTAATGAAACATCTTAGAGAATATTTTAAAGAAAACAGTTATTTATTTTTCTTTCTTTCATTGAGGTATAACTGGCATACAATAGTGTATTCCTTTCAGGTGTACAACATAGTGCTTCAACTTTTACATAATTTATGGAATGATCACCATGATAAGTCTAGTAACCATCTATCACCATACAAAATTATTATGATATCGTTGACTGTATTACTTATGTTGTAATTACCTCTCCATGACTTACTTATTTTTATGACTGGAAGTTTATATCTCTTAATCCCCTTCACTTATTTCATCCATTCCCCTCCCACTTTCCCTCTGGCAACCACCAGTTTGTATTCTGTATGTATGAGTTTGTTCCTGTTTTGTTTCATTTGTTTTGTTTTTTAGATTCCACATATATGTGAGATGACACCGTATTTGTCTTTCTCTGTCTGATTTATTTCACTTAGCATAACTCCCTCTAGATCCATCCAGGTTGCTGCAAATGGCAAGATTTAATTTTTTTACAGCTGAGTTATATTCCACTGTGTGTATGCATGTATGGATGTGTGTATGTGTGTGTGTATACCACATCTTCTTCATTCATCTATTGATGGATACCTAGGTTGCTTCCATATCTTGGCTATTGTAAATAATGCTGCAATGAACATAGGGGCACATAGATCTCTTTCAACTAGTGTTTTTGTTTTTTTCAGATAGATATCCAGAAATGAATTTGCTGGATCACATGGTAGTTTTATTTTTAATTTTTTGAGGAAACTCCATACCATTTTCTGTAGTGGCTACACCAATTAACATTCCCAACAATAGTATACTGGGGTTCATTTTTCTCCACAACTTCCCAAAGACTTGTTATTTGTTGTCATTCATTTTACTACCAGCCATTCTGACAGGTATGAAGTGATATTTCATTGTGGTATTGATTTGAATTTCCCTGATGATTAATGATGTTAGGCATCTTTTCATGTGTCTGTTGGCCGTCTGTATGTCTTCTTTGGAAAAAATATCTATTCAGATCCTCTACTCATTTTTTAATTGAATTTGGGTGGGGGGGAGGTTTTGTTTTTTTTGTTTTTCTGATATTGACCTCTATGAGTTCTTTGTATATTTTGGATAGTAAAATATACCATTGGATATCCTTTATCAGATATATCATTTGTAAATATCTTTTCCAATTAGTAGGGTGTCTTTTTGTTTTGTTAATGGTTTCATTTGCTGTGCAAAAGCTTTTTATTTGCTATAGTCCCATTTATTTTTGCTTTTGTTGCCCTTGTTTGAGGAGACAGATTCAAAAAGACATTGCTAACACCAATGTCAAGATGTCAACACCAATGCCTATGTTTTCTTCTGGGACCTTTATCTTTTCAGGTCTTACATTGAAGTCTTTAATCCTTTTTTTTTTTTTTTTTTTCCAGTATGTGGGCCTCTCACTGTTGTGGCCTCTCCCGTTGCGGAGCACAGGCTCCGGACGCGCAGGCTCAGCAGCCATGGCTCACGGGCCTAGCTGCTCCGTGGCATGTGGGATCTTCCCGGACTGGGGCACGAACCCATGTCCCCTGCATCGGCAGGCAGACTCTCAACCACTGCGCCACCAGGGAAGCCCCTTTAATCCATTTTGAGCTTGTTTTTGTATATGGTATTAAAAAGTGATATAGTTTCATTCTTTAGCATATATCTGACAAGTTGTCCCAACAGCATTTATTGAAGAGACTGCTTTTTCCCTATTATACAGTTGACCTTTGAACCACACAGGTTTGAACAGTGTAGCTCCGCTTAAACACAGATTTTTTTCACTAAATACATACTACAGTACTGCACTATAAACAGTTGAATCTGCAGCTGCAGAACCACAGATACAGAAGGTCAACTGTAAAGTTATATTCATATTTGTGACTGCATAGAGGGTTGGTGACCCTAATCCCTACACTGTTCAAAAGTCAACTGTATACTCCTGCCTCTTTGTCATAGATTAATTGACCATATAAGTGTAGGTTTATTTCTAGGCTCACTATTCTGTTCCATTGATCTATGTGCCTGTTTTTGTGACAGTACTATACTGTTTTGATTAATACAGCTTTGTAGCATAGTTTGAAATCAGTGAGCATGATACTTCCATATTTGTTCTTCTTTCTCAAGATTGTTTTGGCTATTCAAGGTCTTTTGTGATTCCATACAAATTTTAGGATTATTTGTTCTAAATCTCTGAAAAATACCATTGGTATTTTGATAGGGATTGCATTGAATCTGTAGATTACTGTGGGTAGTATGGACATTTTAATATTAATTGTTCCAATCCATGAGCACAGTATATCTATTTATTTGTGTTGTCTTCAATTTCCTTCAACAGTATCTTACAGTTTTCAGAGTATAGGACTTTCACCTCCTTAGGTAGGTTTCTTCCTAGCTATTTTTATTCTTTCTGATGCAATTATATACAGGATTGTTTTCTTAATTTCTCTTTTTGATAGTTTATTATTAGTGTCTAGAAATGCAACAGATTGTTGTATATTAGTTTTGTATCCTGCAACTTTACTGGATTCATTTATTCTAATAGTTTTTCAGTGGAGTCTTTAGCATTTTCTATATATAATATCATGCCATCTGCAGATAGTTAGTTTTAGTTCTTCCTTTCCAATTTGCATGCCTTTTATTTCTTTTTTTCTTGCCTGATTGCTACGGCTAGGACTTCTAATACTATGCTGAAAAAAGTGGCAAGAGTGGGCATCCTTGTCTTGTTCCTGATCTTAGAGGAAAAGCTTTCAGCTTTTCTCTGTTCAGTATGATGTTATCTGGGTATTTGTCATATATGGCCATTATTGTTTTGAAATGCATCCCCTCTATATCCACATTTTTGAGAGTTTTTATCATAAATAGATGCTGGATTTTGTCAAAAGCTTTTTCTGCATCTGTTGAGACAACCATGTTTTTATCTTTCATCTTGTTAATGTGGTATGTCATGTTGATTGATTTGCAGATACTGAAACATCCTTGCATCCCAGGGATAACTTCCACTTGATCCTGTTGTACAATCCTTTTAACTCATTGTTGAATTCACTTGCTAGTAGTGTGCTGAGGATTTGTAAATCTATGTTAATCAGTGATATTGGCATGTAATTTTCTTTCCTCATGGTATCCTTGTTTGGTTTTGGTATCACAGTCATTCTGGTCTCATAGAACAAATTTGGGAGTGATCCTTCCTCTTCAATTTTTTGTAATAGTTTGGGGGGGATAGGTACTAATTTTTCTTTAAATATTTGGTAGAATTCACCTGTAAAGCTGACTAGTCCTGGACTTTTGTTAGGAGTCTTTTTTTTAATTGAAGTATAGTTGATTTACAATATTATACTAGTTTCAGGTATCTAGTATAGTGATTCAGTATTTTTGCAGATTATACTGCATTACAGGTTATTACAAGATAATAGTAATAATTTCCTGTGCCTTATAGTATATCCTTGTTGCTTATCTATTTTATACCGAGTAGTTTGTATCTATTGATATTAATCCTAAGCCCCTAGTTTGTCCCTTCCCCCTTCCCTCTCCCTGTTGGTAGCCATAAGTTTGTTTTCTATGTCTGTCAGTCTGTTTCTGTTTTGCATATACATTCATTTGTATTATTTTTTAGATTTCACATATAAGTGATATCATACAGTATTGGTCTTTGTCTGACTTATTTCACTACGTATAATATTCTCTAGGTCCATTTATGTTGCTGCAAATGGCAGAACTTCATTCCTTTTTATGGCTGAGTAACATTCCATTGTGTGCATGTGTGTATATCATTTCTTCTTCATCTAATTGTTGACGGTGTTAGTTTTTGATTACTGATTCAATTTTACTACTAGTAATCAGTTCATTCAGATTCAGTCTTGGAAGATTACATGTTTCTAGGAATTTATCCATATCTTCTAGCTTGTCCAATTTGTTGCTGTATAGTAATCTGTTGCTGTTGTAGTAATAGTAATTTGTTGCTGTTGTAGTAATCTCTTATGATCCTTTGTATCTCTGTGGTGTTGGTTGTAATTGCTCTTCTTTCATTTCTGATTTTATTTATTTGGGCCTATTTTTCTTGATGAGTCTGGGTAATGTTTCATCAATTTTGTTTATCTTTCCAAAGAACGAGCTTTTAATTTCATTGATCTTTTTTATTATTTTCTTAGTCTCAATTTCATTTATTTCCACTCATTTTTATTAGTTCCTTCCTTCCACTAACTTTAGGCTTTTATTTTTTCTTCTTTTTCTAGCTCTATTAGGTGTAAGCTTAGATTGTTTGAGATTTTTCCTGTTTCTTGAGGTAGGCCTGTATCACTATAAAGTGCCCTCTTAGAACTGTTTTTGCTGAGTCCCATAGATTTGGCATTGTGCTTGTTTTCATCTGTCTCAAGTTATTTTTTATTTCCCCGTTGATTTCTTTGTTGACCCATTCATTGTTATTTAGCTGTTCAGCCTCCTTGTTTTTGTGTTTTTTTCCATTTTTCTTCTTGTAAATGATTTCTACTATCATATTGTTATGGTCAGAATAGATGCTTGCTATGATTTTATCTAATCTTATTAAAATTATTAAGACTTGTTTTGTGGCCTAGCATGTGATCTTGGAGAATGTTCCATGTGCGCTTGAAAAGAATATGTATTATTGCATTACTGTCAATTTCTCCCTTTATGTTTGTTAATATTTGCTTTATGTATTTATATGCTCTCATGTTGGGAGCATAGATATTTACAGATCTTACATACTGTCATTGGATTGATCACTTTACCATTATGTAACACCCTTCTTTGTTACAGTTTTTATTTTAATGTTTATTTCGTCTGATATAAGTATTCCTACCCCAGCTTTGTTTTTGCTTCCATTTGCATGGAATATTTCTTCCACCCTTCACTTTCAGTCTGTGAATGTCTTTGGATCTGAAGTGAGTCTCTTGTAGGCAGCATATATATGGATCTTGTTTTTTGTTTTTTGTTTTGTCCATTCAGCCATCCTATGTCTTTGATGGGAACATTTAATCCATTTATATTTAAAGTAATTATTGATAGGTATGTACTTATTGCCATTTTGTTAACTGTCCTCTGGTTGTGTTTGTAGTTCTTCTCTGTCCCTTTCTTCTTTCGCTCTCTTCCCTTGTGATTTTATGACTATCTTTAGCATTATTCGATTCCTTTTTCTTTACTTTTTGTGTATCTATTACAGGTTTTTGGTTTGTGGTTTCCATGAAGTTCATATATAACAACCTACGTATACAGGCCTATTTTGACTTAATAATCAATTTAAGTTCAAATACCTTTTAAAAGCCCTACATTTTTACTCTCCCTCCTACATTTTGTTTTTGACAATATATTTTACATCTTTTTATATTGTGTATCGCTTAACAACTCATTGTAGATAAAGATGATTGTACTATACTACTTTTGTCTTTTAACTTTCTTACTAGCTTTATAAGTGGTTGATCCACTACCTTTCTATATGTTTGCCTTTACCAGTGAGACTTTTTTCATAATTATCTTACTTGTAGTTGTGGCCTTTTCTTCTCTGCTTAGAGAAGTAACTTTAACATTTCTTATAAGGCTGGTTTAGGGTGATAAACTGCTTTAGCTTTTGCTTATCTTGGAAACTCTATCTCTCCTTCAATTCTGAATGATAACCTGGCTGAGTAAAGCATTCTTGGTTGTAGGTTTTTTCCTTTCAGCACTTTGAATATATCATGCCATTCCCTTCTGGCCTGCAAAGTTTATTCTGAAAAGTCAGTTGATGGGACTTCCCTTGTACATAACTAGTTGCTTTTTCCTTGCTGCTTTTAAGATTCACTCTTTAATTTTTACCATTTTAATTATAATGTGTCTCAGTATGGACCTCTTTGGGCTTTTCTTGTTTAGGACTCTGTGTTTTCTGGACCTGAGTATCTGTTTCTTTCTCCATGTTAAGAAAGTTTTCAGCTATTATTTCTTCATACAAGTTCTGTGCTGCTTTCTCTCCCTCTTCTCCTTCTGGGACCCCTATAATGCAAATGTTAGTATGCTTGCTGTTGTCCCAGAGGTCCATAAAACTGTCCTCATTTTTTAAAATTATTTTTTCTGTTCAGGCTCAGTGATTTCTAGTATTTTGTCTTCCAGATTGCTGTTCCATATTTCTATATCATCTAATCTACCACTGATTTCCTCTAGTATATCTTTTCATTTCAGTTATTATATTTTTCAGCTCTGATTGGTTATCTTTTATATTTTCTAACTCTTTATTGAAGTTCTCACTGTGTTCATCCATTCTTCTCCCAAGTTCAGTGAGCATCTTTATGATCCTTACCTTGATCTCTATTGGGTAGATTGTTCATCTTTGCTTCATTTATCTTTTTACGGGGTTTTGTCTTGTTCTTTTGTTTGGTATATATTCCTCTGCCTCTTAATTTTGCTGAATTCTTTGTGTTTATTTCTATGTATTCGTTAGGTCTGTTATGTCTCCTGGTTTTGGAGAAGTGGCCTTATATAGATGTCCTATAGAGCCCAGCAGCATGCTTCCCTCTGGCCACCAGAGTCAGATGTTCCAGGGGTGTCACCTATGGGGCTGCATTCTTCCTTTTGTTGTGGAGCCAAATGCTGTGGGCATGATGGTAGATGGGGCTGGCCCCTGGCTTCATGTGGTTGCTGCAGGCAAGCTGCTGGGCTGGCAGACCCCCAGCACAGCTGGCTGTGTGGCCCAGTAAGTGACTGCTGTGGGTGTACTTGTGGGCAGGGCAGGTCTCTGGCACTAACAGACTAAAGGGAGGATTCCAAAAAGATGCCCACCAGCTCAGGTGTCAGCCCGGTAGAACAAGATCACAAAAATGGCTGCCACTAGCATCTCATTCCCTGGGAGGAGACCCAGCTGCGTTCTGCCTCTCCAGGAGGCTCTCTAAGATCAGCAAGTGGGTCTGACCCCAGCACCTTTCAAGCTCCTGCCTCTATGTTGGGACTCAGAGCACGTGAGTTTTTGCAGACCCTTAAAGAGTGAAGTCTTGGTTTCCAACAGCCCTTCAGCTCTCCTAAATGTAAGCCCCACTGGTTTTCGAAGCCATTTATTTCCTGGGCTCATCTTCCCATTGTAGGACTCAGACCCCTCACCCCTCAGAGAAAAACTCCACAGTTGTGGTATCCCTTGTAGATCACCACAATAAGGGTAAGAGCTCAAATTTCAGACAAAGCTCTGAAACCAAAATAAATATGGCTTTATTATTTGTAGCCATCTAGTCCTGAGAATTTTGATGGACAGCCACAGCTCTCTTACCATGTTTGCCCTGTTTCTACTAGGTTTCCCATGTGGCTTTCAACCTAATTAATACCTTCTACAGGCAGAATTTACTGACCAGTCCAGATCCCATATTCCCCTCTAATTTTCTATAGTCTTTAGATTCTGGGCCATTCATTTATTCACTCATTCAGACAACAAATAAATGAGCAATAACTATGCTTCTAGCACTAAATATTATTGCAATAATCAAGGCAAGAGATGATGAGGTGCTAAACTAAGACAGTAAAAGGAATAATAATCAGAGCCAGTATAATGTAGCATGTTCCATACACCGTCTTATAATGTTCACTATTACTTCAAGTAATTTCTTCCCACCAGACTGTAAACTCCTAACTGGAACCAGACACTGGATTGTCAATTCTTTTAAACAGTCAGCATAGTGTGGCCCTTACTTAGGAGATATTTGATAAACAATTGTTAGTTGAATGTGCACAGATGCAACTAAAGGAGGGAGTGTACTTCTCTTCATAAGGTAATAGTTGAATATTAACAACTTCTTGTTGGCTTCCTCAGTTTTAAAAAATGGTCTCTATGTATTCTGTCATAGCCAATCACTGTTTTTCTTTTTCTTATCTAAGTTTCTGTTTCAGAACTCACTACTCTGCACTTTATCTGAAATTTGACTAGACAAATATGGTTAGATTTGCCATTTGTTCATATAAAAATCAAAAATTTAAACAACCTCCAGGAATGCAATTTCAGCAAGTTAATTAGTAAAAAGCAGATGAAACTTCGTTTTTCTTCAGACTGTGCAAACGTGTTGTTATCACACTAATAATTTACACAGTCTCACTGAGTTGGCTTTTAACCTGATGTCCCCATGAGTGAAGTTCACTTCAGAATCTCTTTAATGAATACATCTTCAGGCTCTAGATAGTTCAGTGATGGGTGGTAATTAGCATTAGATGAACAGAAAGAATCCTCTTCACTCAACAAATGAGTCTTCACCCTATAAAATTCCACCAAGTACCCGAGTATAAGCAGATTAATTTAAACCTACTTTTCAACAAGCAATTAACAAAACAAACCAGAAGTCCTCAAATTCAAAGAAGAAAATAATTATTCTTTTTGGAGATGAGGGCAAGATTAGGAAAAAAATTTACTCAATATATGCTCTTTTAATATTAATCTAGTCACTATAATTGGTTTAAGAAACATCTAATCACACGTCAAATGTTATGCTGAGCACTGTGGGAAAAACAAGATCAATAAGACATGGACCCTGCCCGAACGCACCTCACAATCAACTAGAGGTGACATGCACAACAAAAAATTGCTTAACATATTTGTAATTATACTGTACTATAATTAGAGAGCTGACAGCTTAGACAATACTCTTCACTAATAAAGGACATGGTATGACAGAGGAAATATTATGAGGGAGGGAGAAGCAGGTGAACAGAAGAAGGAGAAACTCTAATGACTTTTGAACTGGGGTGGAGGTGGGAAGAGTACCATAGAGAAGTAGATTACAGGAAAAAAGGAAAGATGCCTGCTACTCCCCCCTACACACACAGACACACCCACACAGATACACACTTCTCTTTTTTTTCTTTTCTCTCCTATTAAGTTTACAGGCAAAACAGAAGATTTCAAACATCTAAGGAGGCAAGTACACAGACAAGGATATACCCAGTTGCCTCTGGGTCCTAGAAGGACCATAGATGATAGCCACATCTGAACTCTCAGGGAAGATGAGAGAGCCAAGGCTCCAAGCTAGCTAATTCACAGCACAGGCCAATGGGGAAGCCAACTCAAAAAGATACACCCTCTCTTAGCTTTAGATTGGATTCCACAGAAGTAGACCCTGAAAACAGAATTTATGTGAAAGTTATTTACTAGGAAGTGTGTTCCTAGAAAAACATTGTAGAGGAGTAGGAAAGCAGGACTTAAAAGGAAAGCAGACACACAAGGGTACAGTATTTAGCACAATGTGACAGATGGTATCTTTAGTTGAAATCTATGGAGGGGCTCTGAAAACAGTGCAAAAAAAATGTATAAAGTTCTAAGGAGACCAGAGGGCTGGAGTATTTATATAGTCACAACCTTAAGCCATTGGTTAAGAGCCGCCCCCAGTGGGAAAAAGGAGCAGAAAGAGGTATCCAGCAGCTTGAGAGCAATTCTCCAAGATGAAGGCTATCGGAAATGAAAAAACAATGACAAAAGCATTAACGGTATCTGCTATACTCTTTAACTATGTGAGTGGTGAGAAGGACATCCACAACGGGATTTGTATAATATGAGGAATCACAGTTTCTATATTCAATTTTTCACTTAAACACACCGGTACCAGTTTTCATATATATTTTTCTGCTTATTAAACTTCTGTTTTAATAAGGGCACTGATAAAAGAGTTGAGAATCCAAACTCAGATCATATTTTAAAATGTTCCCAGGACAGTGGGGAGGTAGGAAACTATGTCAGTAAAGGCAGTTCTATTTATTCATTCATTATTCATTCATTCAGAAAAGTTTTATTGAATACCTACTAAGTGTCACATACCCTTCTCAAAAAGAATTGAGTCATGAACAGAACAGACAATATCCCTATCCTCTTGAACCTTACATACTATTTGTGAGACAGATAATACACATACAAAATGCATGAATATACAGCACAATATCAGGGAATAATTCAGTTTTTAAAAAAACAGGGTAAAGAATTTGAGAGCGATGCTGGGGGTGCTATTTTAATAGGGTGGTCAGACAAGGCCTATCTGACAAGTACCATTTAGTGAAGTCCCCGAGTAAAATGAGGGGCAAGTCAGAAGTACCTCTGAAGCAAAAGTCTTCCAGGCAAGGGGAATATAAAGTTAAAAATCTTGGAACCAGAAAAATACTGGCATGTTCAAGGAGCAGAAAGAAAACCAAAGCAGTTAGAAGGGAGTGAGTTAGAGGGAAAAGGGTAGGAGATGAGTTATAGGAAGCAGTGGGGTTGAAGGTAGGGGTTATTGATGTACATTATTCTGTTTCATGGAATTCACAGAAGTCCCATGTTATTACTTAATGTCAAATGGAAAGTGATTATCATCATAGGTGGATCAGAAAAACACCTCAGAGAAGATACGGCACTGAACTTAGATTTACCATGATAGAATTTGTATAAACAGATATGGGAAGAGCCATCACAAGACAAGAAACTATAAGAGCAGTGAGTGACATAAGAAGCATAAAAACATTTAGGGTCAAGAGGAAACAGGGTCAAATTTAGACTGGCTGGAGTGTAGAATACCATAAAAAGAATTCTGGATGCCATCCTAAAGGCCAGAGTTTCTCATTCCAATATTTCAGCATATTATAAAAACTTTATATTATCAGTATACTATTATTACAATGATCTACCATAATGATTTGTATTAGTAAATGTTACAAAAGAAGGACTAATAACACATTAATTAGAAGGAAATGTTGGTTACTTAAATAAAACCACCACCATATTTTGCATATTTACTGCTTGCTAACTGTTCCTCTGTATATATTATTTGTTTTACAGATAAGGAAACTGAGGAACAAGGAAGCACAGAAAAAAAAATACTGTACCTAGTTGTCACACAGTTAATAGGTAGTAGAGCCTGGACAGTCTGGCTCAATGTTATATGTCTCCACAGCCTACACTTTTAGATGTTAAGTATACGGCCATTATTAAATGGTTGGAAATTCATAGCCAAACATACATGTATAAGGAGAGTGAACAGTCTGTAAAGATTAATGGAGAAATCTGAATTTGCTTTTGTTTGAGAAGAGATGAAAGATCTGACTGAAGACTCAAGTTAAAGGAGATCTTCAGCTCAATACACTAAGACCATGACAACAACAGATAAAAATGATCTTCAATTTAAGAATAAAAACATCCCCACCCCTGCCAGGTATGCCAGGCGTGAAGAAGACATCAAAGAGGCCTGAGCAAAATCTATACATTTTTGTATAATTCTATGGAGTTTTCCAAGAGCCTTCCACCCAAATGACAACTCAACAGAGACTGGATCTTGACTCATTTAAATTTAAGCACTAGATGAATCCTATGAGAAGCAATACATGTGACTGAATAAAACCTTGTTGTTAATAAATCTGTTAAAATCATAGTCCCGGGGCTTCTTTGGTGGCGCAGTGGCTAAGAATCCACCTGCCAATGCAGGGGACACAGGTTTGAGCCCTAGTCCGGAAAGATTCCACATGCCACGGAGCAACTAAGCCTGTGCACCACAACTACTGACTCTGCACTCTAGAGCCGATGAGCCACAACTACTGAGCCCACGAGCCACGACTACTGAAGCCCGCACGCCTAGCACCCATGCTCCACAACAAGAGAAGCCACTGCAATGAGAAGCCCGCGCACCACAACAAAGAGTAGCCCCTGCTCACCGCAACTAGAGAAAGCCCTTGCGTAGCAATGAAGATCAAGCACAGCCAAAAATAAATACGTAAATTTATTTTTTAAAAAACTTAAAGAAAAACATCATAGTCCCAAGTTCACTAGTACAGATTTACTGAATATAAATAACATGCTAGCTGCTGTTTTGAGCTCCAGGGGTACAAGAGTGAAGAATACAGACAAAAAAGTCCTACCTTTATGAAACTAACATCCTTGTCAGGATCAGGGACAAAGGACACAGACAATAAACACATAATAAATAAGTTAAATACATCAGTGAGAGTTGGTGGTACATGATGAGAAGAAAAATCAAGCCAGGAAGGGATGTATGGGGTGTTGGGAGAGATTAGAAGTCTGTAGTTAACAATTTTAAATAGGATGATGACCAGGGAAAGCCTCATTGAGAAAGGGATATTTGAGCAAAGATCTAAAGGAGTTAAGGACGTGAGCCATGCAGATAACTGAATACAAGAACAAGAGTAAGGTGGAAGTTTGCCCTGTGAATCAAGGAGCAGCACAGTCCAGTGTGTCTGGAATAGAGTGAGCAACGAAGAGAACATAAGAGATGAATTTAGAGAGATAATAGAGGCTAAACTGTACATAGGCTTTACTGACCATTATAAAATTATGGATTTTACCCTACATGAGATGGAAAGCCATCTAATAGTAATGCACTAAGAGACTTATCTATATTATTTCATTTAATCCTAAAAACTGCATGAGTTTGTTACCAGGTAGGCATTAAAATTAACCTCATTTTACAGATGGGGAGAGGCTTAAGAAAGATTAAGAAATTACCTCAACTTCTATAAAAGAGCATTACAAAAATCCAAAGGCAAGTATTCTGATTCTAGAGCCCAGTCTTAATGGCCATGATTACTGCCTAAGCAAGAGTAGTAGTTTCTTTTTTCAGACAATAGTATTCAGATGCAAAGAGTACTTCATCTTACTCTATACAACATATACGATGCACAGAGTTCAGTCTTTTTTAAATTTTTATTGGGGTATAATTGTTTTACAATGTTGTGTTAGTTTCAGGTGTACAGCAAAGTGAATCTGTTATTGAGTACTACACTTCACAAATTTGGATACATCAAGAAGAAAGAAGCTAGAATGACTAATTATCTAGAAAATATATGAGAAACAGTTGAGAGATCTAAGGATACTTCAGTTGAAGAAAATAAAGACTTGAGAGGGAAGAAATTATAGTATCTGAAGAGCTATAATGTGAAAAAGATTTATACAACCAGATGTTCTCCAGAGGGTGGAGCTTGGAGCAGGACAGATACTTCAGCTGTTCAACATGAGGAAAATTATCAGAGACCCATTCTCTCTATTTGAGCTCTTCATTTGTGCTGAAGCAGAACAAAAGACTATCCACAGGATATCATACACAGAGGATCCCTGCACTGCACAGAGGATTTAGTTTGGGATCTAATTTTTAACACAGTTTTCAAACAAGTTCAGAAAATAAGAGTTTTAGAATAAAAGTATGCACTACAGTGTGGCAACTGAAAGTGTATACTAAGAAGTCTGAAAGAATTCCATTCTGCCAGTTACTAGGTACATAACCTTGAGTGAGTTAACCTCTCTGATCTATTTCCTCATCTGTAAAATGGGGATAATATTAGGACCTAACTCACAGTTGTTCATAGGGGTAAATGACATAGTACATACATGTAAAGGGTTCAGCACGATGTCATATAAGCATTTAGTACATAGGAAGTGCTGTCATTAGTTGGGTCTTACCTTCACTACTGCTCCCTGATGATCTGGTCCATCCTCCTCAAAGCTGTAAATCTTTATTTTGCTTAGATTCATTCAAGGCTGCCACATCACTGAGGAATGCAGTCTTAACTGCTTGGTTTGACCTGATCCTCCCTGTGGAACCTTATTGTGAAGACTCCTTCCTATCCCACTACAAAGAGGCTCCTGCCAAATTGCTTCCAGTTCTAAATTGCCAAACTGTTTCAAGCTTTGCTCACATTGCTAACTTTACCTGAAATGTATCCCCTTCTCCCAAGCTAAACAGTCACAAAGCTTGCAGATACTGTCACAGAAGATACAAAATTTCAGAGATGACTAAACTGAAACTTAAAACAACTAGTGAGCAAAAGAATTTAATGATTTCCAGGGCAGTGGGGTTAGGAGTCCTTGGCAGGCATGAAATTATCCAACCAATTTACAGTTTTCAGAACATCTGAAGAATGAGTGAAACCATGATGGTACTCACTGGACCCAAACTGATCTATCAATTAAATGCAATGTTCTACTGAGCAGAAAGGCAGGAAATGTGGAGACTGCTTCTCTCTGTAATCTTCTGTAAATTTCCCAGGAGTTTTAGTGAGCTATTCTCTTATTAAGCAAGCTGTTAAACAGCTAGACTAATAAAGGGGAATGGAAAGGAAGGGAGGCTTGAATAGACACAGGAATAGTTTTAGAAAGACAAACAAGTCTCTAAAATTTACAATAAGGGTGAAGATTTCCTCTGCTTGTGGAACATTCCTATGGTTAAATATGTTATATAACATTACTAAGTGATTTAAGCTATTTTTCTCTGCCAGATAATACACAGACATCCAACTAGCTAAAATTCTAAATTGGCACTGACGTGTTGTAGATATTCAATATTTGCAGAATAAGTAAAATAGATCAATCTAATCCAGAGAGTTTGGTGCTAATGGTAATTGAGTTTCAAAATATTACTTTTAAGTACCTACTGTGTACCAGACACCATGCTACGATCTAGCCATTTGGAACAATTTTTAAATGCTTTGGAATTTTAATGCTTATAAAACATGGAAATGTTCATTCATCTTCTCATATGGTTGTCAGAATATAACAATAGTAATTGAAGATAAATTCAGAGTCCCTCTTCTCATATAATGCAGAGAAATTATGGTTTGTATATTACAAGTTGACAGCATCATTTCTCATATAGTTTGCAGGATGATTGGCTCATAGGATTAAAATGTCTAGTCCCTTCTGATCTTAAAACAAATCATGTTCCCCATTATTAATAGAAGATTTGCCAACAAGCAGATATAATTGTATTACCAATTGTTTCTGAGGACCAATAATTTATAGATGAACTAGTTACAGCAAGATTCTTTCATTTCTTCAGTAAATAAGCATCTTGGTTGAGGTCCAGCTAAGCCACTTTTTCGAAATTCTCCTTAACAGATAAATATTGTGATGAGATTCTGTTGCTGTTACTCTACTTATAGAGTTATAGTTAAAATTACTAACTTGTCAAATTGTGGATGTCATCTATTTAAAAAGATGTTTTTAGGATGGTGCATCAGACACTCAAAATCCCAACCATATCCCCCCAGGCCTCACCATTACGGTACAAGCCATACTTCCAAAGAACTTTAGGGCTTTTTCTGGAGCTAGCACCACCTCTGTCACTGTGTAGGGCAGACTGGAAGTGTCAAAGAGTAAACGAACATCCCTTTCCTCTAAAGAGCAGCCCTTAACTAGCCCTTAGCAACAGAAGTTGGTATATAAATATCCTAGCACCTTTGTCACTGGAGGTGACAGAGAATAACTGAGGCTGGCTGACGCTACACTGACTCCTGGAGTTCCCCACTGTGATTAAGTTACCAGCTTGACAATGCACCCTTTACTGGGTACCTACCGTCCCTGTCTTTCTTCCTCACTGCTTTTCTGGGGCTTCCTGGGATCATCTCCCAAATAAACCACTTAAATTAAATATTAACTCTTGTTTTAGTGCCTCCTCTAGGGGAACATAAACCAGACAAAATTATTAGGCCTTTCAACATTCATTATTTCACCCTATCTTTACAAATACCATTTCCATCCCTGCTTAACTTGTTTCTATTTCATCTCACTCCATAACTAAAAGCAATGACTTGTTTCTTCTTTCCAAAAAAGATAATAAATAAATGAATGTTTAAAAGAAAATTATCAACAAAATTATTTACTCTAGAGTGTTATTAGGCCAAACCCAAATAAAATGAAAAGCCATAAATTTGAGTGGGGCATTAGAAACAGGAGAAATTTGGGACAGGAGTGCAACCTCAGTCAGTATGTCTTTATTACATGGATACAGCCCATTAAATGAATGTAGCATAATTTAAAAACCAATAATCTGCTATTCAACATTCAAAGTGTATTTAATATTTTACTATCATAAACAATGCTGAAATTGACATTCTTATGCATAAATAATTGCTCTTATCTCGACTGTTTTGGGAATAAATTCCTCTGGAATTTATTGGATAAGAGAGTTAAAGTATTTTTAAGTTTTTGACTTATATATAACCGAATATTGAACTTATTTTTATTACCATCAGCATGGAAATAATGTTTATGTTTTAACATATTTTCATCAATCTTGAGCCCTTTTATTTTCATAATCTTTGTAAAATACAATAATTGTTAAATACGTATTTCTTAAGCTTTTTTGCAATCACCAATGAATAATTATATTTTTGTGAATTCATGACTTCATCTTAGGTATGTATCAGTATGGCTTTCCTCTTCTCATTGAGTAGCTTTCACATCTTTTATAGTATATCTCCAGAAAAGTTGTTTGAAACATTGTATTGATTTAATGTAACCAGACCCTGTTACTAAATTTAATGTTAACATGGTTAGTGTTAAAAACTCCAGGAAGTAAAATACAGAATGTGATTTTAGACAAATCTTTTAAAAAATAATTTTAAGGGAGAATCCTTTAATTCAGCTTAATAACATAGTTTTTGGATGATTGGTTGGTTTCGCATAGTTTTCTTTTATTATCAATAATGAATGTTAAAGTGTTTCAGAGGTGGTATAGTATCTGCTATGAAGGCAGATTACATGGATCAAATCCTAACTCACCACTTAGCAGTGGGGTGATCTTGAGAAATTTACTTAACCTTTCTCTACCTCACTTTTCTTATCTGTAAAATGGGAATAATAGCAATAATATCTACATCATATCATTATAGACAGAATGAGTTAATTTAATGCGCTTATGGTAGTATCAAGAACATAGTAATCACTTGATAAATGTTAGCCAATTATAAACATTATAGTATTATTATTGTTATTTATTGGGAGGCAATCTAGCAGAGTACTTTAATATTACTAGTTTTTCCTGGGTTTATATCTTAGCTCTTGCACATACTAATTGTGTGAATTTGAGCAAGTTATTAAACTTTTTGTGTTTCAGTTGTCCTCATGTAAAATTTGAACATAAAAAGCCTACCTCATGGGGTTTGTACATAAATTATATACATCACTTAAAACACTACCTAAAACATAGTTTACTATAGGATTCCAAAAACATGAGCTAGTATTATTACCTATTAAAATTGTCTCTTATTTTCTTTGTGCCATTACTGATATGTTACATTAATATATTTCCTAATAGTAACCTCCATTGCAATTGCAGAATAAATCTTCCATGGTGTTTTTTTCCAATTTACTCTTTTCTTCCTCAGCTTTATTGAGATATTATTGAAAAATAACATATGTAAGTTTAAGGTGTACACTGTAATGATTTGATACACATATGTAGTGCAAAATAACTATGATAATAAGGTTAGTTAAAACCTCCATCCCCTCACATAATTACCATTTTTGGTGTGTGTAGTGAAAAATTCAAGATAGTATAGTATTATTAATTATAGTCATCATGCTGCACATTAGATCTCCAGGACTTATCATCTAAAAACTGGAAGTTTGTACACTTTGAGCAACATCTCCTCATTTTCCCAACCCTTCAGTCCCCGACAACCACCATTCTGCTCTCAACTTCTGAGTTCAGCACTTTTAGATCTCACATATAAGTGAAAGCAACTGTATTTGTCTTCTTCTGTCCAACTTAGTTCATAGCATAATGCCCTCAAGCTCCATCCATGTTGTCACAAACAGCATGATCTCCTACTTTCTTATAGCTGAATAATATTTCGTCATATTTCCATTCCACTGATATACACTTCGGTGGTTTCTATGTCTTGGCTATTGTGAATAAGGTTGCAATGAACATAGAAATGCAAATATCTTTTCAAGATACTGTTTTCTCCACACCTAACATCATACTTAACTGTGAAAAGCTGAAAATATCCCCTCTAAGATCAGGAACAAGACAAGGATGCCCACTCTCATCACCTTTATTCAACAAAGATTTGAAAGTCCTAACCACAGCAATCAGAGAAGAGAAAGAAATAAAAGAAATCAAAATTGGAAAGGAAGAAGTAAAACTGTCAATGTACGCAGGTGACATGATACTATACATAGAAAATTGTGACGACACCACCAGAAAACTTCTAGAGATCATCAGTGATTTGGTAAAGTTTCAAGATACAAAATTAATATACAGAAATCTGCTGCATTTCTATACATTAACAACAAAATATCAGAAAGGGAACAATCCCATTTACCATTGCATCAAAAAGAATAAAATACCTAGGAATAAACCTACCTAAGGAGGCAAAAGACCTGTACTCTGAAAACAATAAGACCCTGATGAAAGAAACTGAAGATGACACAAACATATAGAAAGATATACCATGTTCTTGGATTGGAAGAATCAATATTCTTTTTTTTTTTTTAACATATTTACTGGAGTATAATCGCTTTCCAATGTTGTTTTAGTTTCTGCTGTATAACAAAGTGAATCAGCTATACGTATACACATATCCGCATACCCCCTGCTTCTTGCATCTCCCTCCTACCCTCCCTATCCCAACCCTCTAGGTGGTCACAAAGCACCGAGCTGATCTCCCTGTGCTATGTAGCTGCTTCCCACTGGCTATCCATTTTACATTTGGTAGTGTATATATGTCAATGTCACTCTCCCACTTCATCCCAGCTAACACTTCTCCCTACCCGTGTCCTCAAGTCCATTCTCTACATCTGTGACTTTATTCCTGTCCTGCCCCTAGGTTCTTCAGAACCATTTTTATTTTAGAGTCCATATATATGTGTTACCATACAGTATTTGTTTTTCTCTTTCTGACTTACTTCACTCTGTATGACAGACTTTAGGTACCATCCACCTCACTATAAATAACTCAATTTCGTTTCTTTTCATGGCTGAGTAATATTCCATTGTATATATTTGCCACATCTTCTTTATCCATTCATCTGTCAATGGACACTTAGGTTGCTTCCATGTCCTGGCTATTGTAAATAGAGCTGCAATGAACATTGTGGTACATGACTCCTTTTGAATTATGCTTTTCTCGGGGTATGTGCCCAGTAGTGGGATTGCTGGGTCATATGGTAGTTCTATTTTTAGTTTTTTAAGAAGCCTCCATACTGTTCTCCATAGTGCCTGTACCAATTTACATTCCCACCAGCAGTGCAAGAGGGTTCCCTTTTATCCACACCCTCTCCAGCATTTACTGTTTGTAGAATTTTGATGATGGCCATTCTGACTGGTGTGAGGTGATACCTCATTGTAGTTTCGATGTGCATTTCTCTAATAATGAGTGATGTTGAGCATCCTTTCATTTGTATGTTAGCAATCTGTATGTCTTCTTTGGAGATATGTCTATTTAGGTCAACTGCCCATTTTTGGATTGCGTTTTTTGATATTGAGGTGCGTGAGCTGTTTGTATATTTTGGAGATTAATCCTTTGTCTGTTGATTCATTTGCAAATATTTTCTCCCATTCTGTGGGTTGTCTTTTCATCTTCTTTACAGTTTCCTTTGCTGTGCAAAAGCTTTTAAGTTTCATTAGGTCTCATTTGCTCATTTTTGTTTTTCTTTCCATTTCTCTAGGAGGTGGGTCAAAAGGATCTTGCTGTGATTTATATCATAGATTGTTCTGCCTATGTTTTCCTCTAAGAGTTTTATAGTGTCTGGCCTTACATTTAGGTCTTTAATCCACTTTGAGTTTATTTTGGTGTATGATGTAAGGGAGTGTTCTAATTTCGTTCTTTCACATGTACCTGTCCAGTTTTCCAAGCACCACTTATTGAAGAGGTTGTCTTTTCTCCATTGCATATTCTTGCGTCCTTTATCAAAGATAAGATGACCATATGGGCATGGGTTTATCTCTGTGCTTTCTATCCTGTTCCATTGATCTGTATTTCTCTTTTTGTGCCAGTACCATACTGCCTTGATTGCTGAATCTTTGTAGTATACTCTGAAATCAGGGAGCCTGATTCCTCCAGCTCCGTTTTTCTTTCTCAAGATTACTTTGTCTATTTGGGGTGCTTTGTGTTTCCATACAAATTGTGAAATTTTTTGTCCTAGTGCGGTGAAAAATGCCATTGGTAGTTTAATAGGGATTGCACTGAATCTGTAGATTGCTTTGGGTGGTATAGTCCTTTTCACAATGTTGATTCTTCCAATCCAAGAACATGGTATATCTCTCCATCTGTTGGTATCATCTTTAATTTTTTTCATCAGTATCTTACAGTTTTCTTCATACAGGTTTTTGTCTCCTTAGGTAGGCTTATTCCTAAGTATTTTATTCTTTTTTGTTGCAATGGTAAATGGGAGGGTTTCCTTAATTTCTCTTTCAGATTCTTCATCATTACTGTATTGGAATGCAAGAGATTTCTGTGCATTAATTTTGTATCCTGCTACTACACCAAATTGATTAATTGGCTCTAGTAGTTTTCTGGTAGCATCTTTAGGATTCTCTATGTATAGTATCAAGTCATCTGCAAACAGTGACTGTTTTACTTCTTCTTCTCCAATTTGGATTCATTTTATTTCTTTTTCTTCTCTGATTGCTGTGGCTACAACTTCCAAAACTATGCTGAATAACAGTGGTGGGAGTGGGCAACCTTGTCTTGTTCCTGATCTTAGAGGAAATGGTTTCAGTTTTTCACCATTGAAAACAATGTTGGCTGTGGATTTGTCATATATGGCCTTTCTTATGCTGAGGTAAGTTCCATCTAGGCCTACTTTCTGGAGGGTATTTTAACATAAATGGGTGTTGAATTTTGTCAAAAGCTTTTCCTGCATCTATTGAGGTGATCATATGGTTTTTATCCTTCAATTAGTTAAGATGGAGTATCACACTGATTGACTTGCGTATATTGAGAAATCCTTGCATCCCTGAGATCACCCCCACTTGATTACGGTGTATGAGCCTCTTAATGTGCTGTTGGATTCTGTTTGTTAGTATTCTGTTGAGGATTTTTGCATCTTTGTTCATCAGTGATATTGGCCTGCAGTGTTCTTTGTGACACCTTCGTCTGGTTTTGGAATCGGGGTGATGGTGGCCTTGTAGAATGCGTTTGGGTGTGTTCCTCCCTCTGCTACATTTTGGAAGAGTTTGAGAAGGATAGGTGGTAGCTCTTCTCGAAATGTTTGATAGAATTCGCCTCTGAAGCCATCTGGACCTGGGCTTTTGTTTGTTGGAAGATTTTTAATCACAGTTTCAATTTCAGTGCTTATGACTGGTCTGTTTATATATTCTATTTCTTCCTGGTTCAGTCTCAGAAGGTTGTGCTTTTCTAAGAATTTGTCCATTTCTTCCAGGTTGTCCACTTTACTGGCATATAGTTGCTTGTAGTAATCTCTCATTATCCTTTGTATTTCTGCAGTGTCAGTTGTTACTTCTCCTTTTTCATTTCTAATTCTGTAGATTTGAGTCTTTTCCCTTTTTTTCTTGATGAGTCTGGCTAATGGTTTATCAATTTTGTTTATCTTCTCAAAGAACCAGCATTTAGTTTTATTGATCTTTGCCATTGTTTCCTTCATTTCTTTTTCATTTATTTCTGATCTAATCTATATGATTTCTTTCCTTCTG
This sequence comes from Pseudorca crassidens, assembly GCF_039906515.1. NCBI lineage: Eukaryota > Metazoa > Chordata > Mammalia > Artiodactyla > Delphinidae > Pseudorca > Pseudorca crassidens. Next base: position 63,303,176 of record NC_090304.1, read on the forward strand.
CTAACTTTGGGGGGTTTTTTGTTCTTCTTTCTCTAATTGCTTTACGTGTAAGGTTAGGTTGTTTATTTGAGATGTTTCTTGTTTCTTGAGGTAGGATTGTATTGCTGTAAACTTCCCTCTTAGAACTGCTTTTGCTGCATCCCAAGGGTTTGGGGTCATCGTGTTTTAATTGTCATTTATTTCTAGGTATTTTTTGATTTCCTCTTCGATATCTTCAGTGGTCTCTTGGTTATCTAGTAGTGATTGTTTAGCCTCCTTTGTAATTTTTTACAGTTTTTTACCTGTAATTGATACCTAGTCTCATAGCATTGTGGTCGGAAAAGATACTTGATACGATTTCTATTTTCTTAAATTTACTGAGGCTTGATTTGTGACCCAAGACATGATCTATCCTGGAGAATGTTCCATGAACATTTGAGAAGAAAGTGTATTCTATTGTTTTTGGAGGGAATATCCTATAAATATCAATTAAGTCCATCTTGTTTAATGTGTCATTTAAAGCTTCTGTTTCCTTATTTATTTTCATTTTGGATGCTCTGTCCATCGGTGAAAGTGGTGTGTTAAAGTCCCCTACTATGATTGTGTTACTGTCGATTTTCCCTTTTATGGCTGTTAGCATTTGCCTTATGTATTGAGGTGCTCCTATGTTGGGTGCAAAAATATTTACAATTGTTGTATCTTCTTCTTGGATTGATCCCTTGATCATTATGTAGTGTCCTTCTTTATCTCTTGTAACAGTCTTTATTTTAAAGTCTACTTTGTCTGACATGAGAACTGCTACTCCAGCTTTCTTTTGATTTCCATTTGTATGGAGTATCATTTTCCATCCCCTCTCTTTCCATCTGTATGTGTCCCTAGGTCTGAAGTGGGTCTCTTGTAGACAGCATATATACGGGTCTTGTTTTTGTATCCATCAGCCAGTCTACATCTTTTGTTTGGAGCATATAATCCACTTACATTTAAGGCAATTATCTATATGTATTTTCCTATTACCATTTTCTTAATTGTTTTGGGTTTGTTATTGTAGGTCTTTTCCTTCTCTCATGTTTCCTGCCTAAAGAAGTTCCTTTAGCATTTGTTGTAAAGCTGGTTTGGTGGTTCTGAATTCTCTTAACTTTTGCTTGTCTCTAAAGCTTTTAATTTCTCCGTTGAATCTGAATGAGATCCTTGCTGGGTAGAGTCATCCTGATTGTAGGTTTTCCTCTTTCATCACTTTAAATATATCCTGCCCCTCCCTTCTGGCTTGCAGAGTTTCTGCTGAAAGATCAGCTGTTTACCTTATGGGGATTCCCTTGTAAGTTATTTGTTGATTTACCCTTGTTGCTTTTATTTTTTTCCTTTGTTTTTAATTTTTGATAGTTTGATTAATATATCTTGACGTGTTTCTCCTTGGATTTATCCTATATGGGACTCTCTGCGTTTCCTGGACTTGACTATTTCCTTTCCCACATTAGGGAAGTTTTCAAGTATAATCTCTTCAAATATATTTTCAGTCCGTTTCTTTTTCTCTTCTTCTTCTGGGACCCCTATAATTTGAATGTTGGTGTGTTTAATGTTGTCCCTGAAGTCTCTGAGACCATCCTCAATTCTTTTCATTCTTTATTCTGCTCTGCAGTAGTTATTTCCACTATTTTATCTTCCAGGTCACTTATCCATTCTTCCACTTCAGTTATTCTGCTATTGATTCCTTCTAGAGAATTTTTCATTTCATTTATCGTGTTGTTCATCATTGTTTGTTTGCTGTTTAGTTCTTCTGGGTCCTTGTTAAATGTTTCTTGTATTTTTTCCATTCTATTTCCAAGATTTTGGATCCCCTTTACTATCATTACTCTGAATTCTTTTTCAGGTAGACTGCCTATTTCCTCTTCATTTCTTTGGTCTGGTGGGTTTTTACCTTGCTCCTTCATCTGCTGCTTGCTTCTCTGCCTTCTCATTTTGCTTCACTTACTGTGTTTGGGGTCTCCTTTCCGCAGGCTGCAAGTTCGTAGTTCCTGTTGTTTTTGGTCTGCCCCCAGTGGGTAAGCTTGGTTCAGTGGGATGTGTAGGCTTCCTGGTGGAGGGGACTGGTGCCTGTGTTCTGGTGGATGAGGTTGGATCTTGTGTTTCTGGTGGGTAGGACTGTGTCCAGTGGTTTGTTTTGGTGTGTCTATGAACTTATTATGATTTTAGGTAGCCTCTCTGCTAATGGGTGGGGTTGTGTTCCTGTCTTCCTAGTTGTTTGGCATGGTGTGTCAAGCACTGGAGCTTGTCGGTCGTTGAGTGGAGCTGGGTCTTATCATTGAGATGGAGATCTTTGGGAGAGCTTTCACTGATTGATATTACATGGGGTTGGGAGGTCTCTGGTGGTCCAGTGTCCTGAATTCGGCTCTCCCACCTCAGAAGCTCAGGTCTGACACCCTTTCAGAGCACCAATACCCTGGTGACCATGTGGTTCTTCACCAAAGGCTGAGTGGTGGCCTACTGCATGGCCACATGTCCTAGGTCAAAGCAGTGACCTTGGAAGTCTACTTCACTGGGGCTGCGTGGGCAGTGGCAGCCAGCACTGAGGAGGTGAACTGGAGAGGAGAAGGAGGTCCCTGAAATTTTGGGAGAGTTTGAAGGCCTTCTCCCCTCAGCTCAAGGTGGATTCTCTTGCCGGGTTGGCTGCAGCCTGGGCACGTGCACCAAGAATCAATACTCTTAAAATGACCTTACTTCAAAGGCACTTTACAGATTCAATGCAATCTCTCTCAAATTACCAATGGCTTTTTTCACAGAATTAGAACAAAAACTTTACAATTTGTACAGAAACACAAAAGACCCCGAATAGCCAAAGCAATCTTGGGAAAGAAGAATGGAGCTAGAGGAATCATGCTCTCTGACTTTAGACTATACTACAAAGCTACAGTAATCAAAACAGTATGGTACTGACACAGAAACAGACACATAGATCAGTGGAACAAGATAGAAAGCCCAGAAATAAACTGATTCACTTATGGTCAATTAATCTGAAACAAAGGAGGCAAGAATATACAATAGAGAAAAGACAGTCTCTTCAATAAGTGGTGCTAGGAAAACTGGACAGCTACATGTAATAGAATGAAATTAGAACATTCTCTAACACCATATACAAAAACACACTCAAAATGGATTAAAGACCTAAATGTAAGACCAGATACTATAAAACTCCTAGAGGAAAACATGGGAAAACACTCTTTTACATAAATTGCAGCAATATTTTTTTGGATCCATTTCCTAGAGTAATGGAAACAAAAGAAAAATAAATGATGGCACTTAGTTAAACTTAAAAGCTTTTACACAGCAAAGGAAACCATAAACAAAATGAAAATACCTACAGAAAGGGAGGAAAATATATCGCAAATGATGCAACCAACAAGGGATTAATATCCAAGATATACAAACAGCTCATACAGCTCAATAAAAAAAAAAAAAATGGGCAGAAGACCTAAATAGACATTTCTCCAAAGAAAACATACAGATAGCCAGCAGGCACATGAAAAGATGCTCAACATTTGTGTGTGTGTGTGTGTGTGTGTGTGTGTGTGTGTGTGTGTGTAAAATGGAATATTATTCAGCCATAAAAAAGAATGAAATAATGCGATTTGCAGCAACATGGATGGACCTAGATATCATCATACTAAGTGAAGTAAGTCAGACAGAGAAAGACAAATATCATATGATATCGCTTACACATGGAATCTTAAAAAAAAAAAAAAAGATACAAATGAACTTATTTACAATACAGAAATAGACTCACAGACATAGAAAACAAGTTTACGATTACCAAAAGGGAAGGTGGTGGGGGAATTAGTTGTTTGGGATTAAGAGATACACACTACTATATATAAAACAGATAAACAACAAGGACCTACTGTATAGCACAGGGAACCATATTCAATATCTTGTAATAACCTATAATGAAAAAGAATCTGTAAAAAATATGTATGTGTATATATATATATACATATATACATATATATATATATATATATAAACTGAATTACTTTGCTGTACACCTGAATCTAACACAACATTGTAAATGAACTGTACTTCAAAAACCAAAAAAGATAGTGTTTTTAATTCCTTGGGATATATACTCAAAAGTGGGAGTACTGAATCCAATCGTAGTTCCATTTTTAATTGTTTGAGGAACCTCCATACTGTTTTCCACAGTGGCTGTACCAATTTGCATCCTCACCAACAAAACGCCATTCCCTTTTTCTCCATAGCCTCATCAACACTTGTTGTTTCTTGTCTTTTTGATTTGATAATAGGTGTGAGGTAATATCTCACTGTGGTTTTGACTTGCATTTCTACAATTAGTGATTCAAGCACGTTTTCATGTACCTATTGGCCAACTGTATGTCTTCTTTGGAAAACTGTTCAAGTCCTTTGCCCATATTTTAATTGGATTCTTGGGTTTGTTCCTATGGAGGTGTATGAGTTCCTCATATATTTTGGATATTAACCTCTTATCTGAAATATGGTTTGCAAATATTTCTCCTATTCCATAAGATGCCTTTTCATTTTGTTCATTGTTTCTTTTGCTGTGTGGAAGCTTTTTAGCTTGATATAGTCCTACTAGTTTATTTTTGCTTGTGTTGCTTGCACTTTTGGTGTCACATCCAAAAAATCTTTGCTGCGACCAATCAAGAAACTTTTCCCCTATGTTTCCTTCTAGTTGCTTTACAGTTATGGTTTTTACAGTTAAGTCTTCAATTCACTTTGAGTTAATTTTTGTGAGGGGTGTAAGGGGTCCAATTTCATTCTTTGGCAAGTGGTTATCCAGTTTTCCCAACATCATTTATTAAAGTGACTATCCTTTCCCCATTGAGTCTTCTTGGCTCCATTGACAAATATTAGTTGATTGTATATATGTGGGCTTATTTCCAGGCTCTCTATTCTGTTCCATTGGTCTATGGGTCTATTTTTATGCCAGTACTATACCATTTTGATTACTATAGATTTGTAATATAGTTGGAAAGCTGGAAGCGTGATGCCTCCAGGTTTGTTCTTCTTCCTCAGGATTACTTTGTCTATTTGTTGTCTTTTATGGTTCTACACAAATTTTAGGATTGCTTTTTCTATTTCTGTGAAATATGTCACTGGAATTTTGATAGGGATTGCATTGCATCTACAGATGGCCTTGTGTGATATGGACATTTAACAAAATTAATTCTTTTGATCTCTGAATATGGAATATTTTTCCATTCATTTGTGTGTTCTTCAATTTCTTTCATCAATGTCTTGTAATTTTCAGTGTTCAGATATTTCACCTACTTGGTCAAATTTATTTCTAAGTATTTTATTCCTTTTGATGCTATTATACATGGTGATGTTTTATTTTTTTCAATAGTTCATTATTATGTACAGACACACAACTGATTTTTGTATGTTGATTTTGTATCTTACAACTTTACTGAATTCATTGATAATCTCTAACAGTTTTTTTTGGAGGAGTCATTAGGGTTTTCTATATAAAAATTCTTATCATATGGAAACAGAGAGCTTTATTTTTTTATTTCCAATTTGGTTGCCTTTTATTTCTTTTTCTTGCCTGATTACTCTAAAACTTACAGTCCTATGTTGAATATGAATGGTGAGTGTAGGCACCCTTGACTTTTTCTGATATTAGTGGATAAGCTTTTAACCTTTAACTGTTGAGTTTGTTGTGTGCCATGGGTTTGTCATAAATAGCCTTTATTCTGTTGAGGTATATTCCTTCTATATCCAATTTGTTGAGAGCCTTTATCATGAAAGGATATTGAACTTTGTCAAATGATTTTTCTGCATCTATTGAAATGATCATATGATTTTTATCCTTCATTTTGTTAATGTTGTGTATCATATTTACTGATTTCCGTATGTTGAATCATCCTTGCAACACAGGGATGAATCCCACTTGATTGTGGTGTATGATCCTTTTAATGTACAGTTGAATTCAGTTTGCTACTATTTTTTTTTTTAGAACTTTTGCATCTATATTCATCAAGAATATTAGCTTGTTGTTTTATTTTCTTATAGTGTCCTCATCTCGTTTTGGTGTCAGGTTAAAGCTGGCCTTGTAAAATTAGTTTGGGAGTGTTCACTTCTCTTCAATTTTTTGGAAGAGTTTGAGAAGGATTGGTGTTAATTCTTCTTTAAATGTTTAGTAGAATTCACCAGTGAAACCATTTGGTCTGGGCTTTGTTGGGAGATTTTTTTATTACTGATTCACTCTCTTACTAGAAACTGGTCTGTTCAGATTTTCTATTTCTTCATGATTCCATCTTGATAAGTTACATGTTTTTTAGGCATTTATGCATTTCTCCTAGGTCATTCCAATTTGTTGGCACATAATTGTTCATAGCAGCCTCATGAGCCATTGTATTTCTGTTTTATCAATTTTAATGTCTCCTCTTTCCTTTTGGATTTTATCTGAGTCTTCTCTCTGTTTTTCTTAGTTAGTTTAGCTAAGGGTTTGTCGATATTGTTTTATCTTGTCCAAAAAAACAGCTTAGATCTATTGATCTTTTTCCTTTCTCTATTTAATTTATTTCAGCTCTGATATTTGTAATTTCCTTCTTTTTGCTAACTTTGGGCTTACTTTGTTCTTTCTAGTGCCTTGAGGTGCAAAGGTAGTTATTTATTTGAGACCTTTCCTTTTTCCTAATGTAGGCATTTATCACTAAAATCTTCACTCTAAGAACTGCTTTTGGTGATTTCCATAAGTTTTGGTATGTCATATTTCTATTTTATTTTGTTTCAAGATTTTTTAAAAATTTCTTTTCAAATTTCTTTTTGTCCCATTGGTTATTCAGGAGTATGCTGTTTGATTTCACATATTTGTGAATTTTCCAGTTTTCCTCCTGTTATTAATTTCTAATTTCATGCCACTGTGGTTGGAAAAGATACTTGGTGTAGTTTCAATCATCGTCCGTTTGCTAAGGCTTGTTTTGTGGCTTAATACATATTTATCCTGGAGAATGTTCCCTGTGTGCTTGAGAAGAATGTGTATTCTGCTGCTGTTGGATGGAATGTTCTACATATGTCTATTACTTCCACTTGGTTAAAGTATGGTTCAAATCTAATGTTTCCTTGTTGATTTTCTGTCTGAATGATCTATCCATTGTTGAAAATGGGGTACTGAAGTCCCTTACTATTATTGTATCCTTGTCTATTTCTCCCTTTAGATCAGTTACCACTTGTGCTTAACTTATTTAAGTTCTGTAATGTTTGGGGCATATATATTTATAATTGTTATATAGTCTCAATGAATTATCATTAAATAAATACCTCTCTGTCTCCTGTTACAGTTTTTGACTTAAAGTCTATTTTGTCTGATATAAGTACAGCTATTCATGCTCTCTTTTGCTTTCCATTTGCATAGAATATCTTTTTCCATCTCTTCACTTTCAATTTGTGTGTGTCCTTAAAGCTGAAGTGAGTCTCTTGCAGGCAGCATAAGTTGGGTCTTGTTTTTAATCCATTCAGCCACTTTATACCTCTTTATTGGAGAATTTAATCCAATAACATTGAAAGTAATCATTGATAGGTAAGGTTGACCAATGCCATCTTATTCTTCTCTGGCTTTTTGTAGTTTCCTTGTTCCTGTCTTCCTGTTGTGTTGTTTTCCTTTCTGGGTTGATGATTTTTTTGTAATCAAGGAATTTGATTCCCTTTTCTTTATCTTGTATGTATCTACTGAACGTTTTTGCTTTGTAAGTCATGAGGCTTACATAAAACATCTTTTTAGTTATAACAGTCAACTTTATGTTAATGACAACTTCAATCACAAAGTTTTACCCTTTCTCTCCAAGATAATTTATGTTTTAATATTATAATCTACCTCTTTCTATATTATGTAACCATTTACAATTTTTTTTTTTTTTTTTTTTTTTTTTTTTTTTTTGCGGTACGCGGGCCTCTCACTGCTGTGGCCTCTCACGTTCTGGAGCATAGGCTCCGGACACGCAGGCTCAGCGGCCATGGCTCAGGGGCCTAGCTGCTCCGCGGCATGTGGGATCTTCCCGGACCGGGGCACGAATCCGCATCCCCTGCATCAGCAGGCAGCCTCTCAACCACTGCGCCACCAGGGAAGCCCCTCATTTACAAATTTTTGTAGCTATAGTTACTTTTAATTTTTTGGCATTTAAACCTTTATTTTTTTGAAGTGATAGCTCTTTTAATATTGTTTAATTAAGGTGGAAGAGTTACCTAATTTTCCAGCTCCTAAATCCTGAAGATGACGCCATGTGGACACATACATGTTGTCTCTGGGTGCTTATATTAGTTTTCTGTTGCTGACATAACACATTATCTTACAATTCTGTAGGTCAGACTGTCGTTTAAACCTTTATAACAGAGTCAAGTGATTAGTGCCCCCATCTTTTCACAATATTAGAATATTCTGAATTTGACAATATCCCTACCTTTACCAGCATGATACATTTTCATTTTTTCTTGTGACTAATTAGCATCCTTTAATTTCAGCTTGAAGAATTCCTTTCACCATTTCTTGTAAAGAAAGTCTAGTTGTGATGAACTCTCCCAGGTTTTGTTTAGGAAAGTCTCTCTCTTGCTCATTTCTGAAAGACAGCTTTGTTGGGCAAAGTATTCTTGGTTAGCAGTTTTTTTTTTTTTATTTCAGCAATTTGAATACATCATCCCACTCTCTCCTGACCTGAAAGAGTTCTACTGAGAAACCCTCTGGCAGCCTTATGAGTATTTCCTTTTATGTGAGAATATTTTTTCTCTTGCTGCTTTTAAAATTCTCTCTTTGCCTTTGATATTATACAGTTTTATTACAATGTATATTAGTGAAAACTACTTGGGATTGAAATTTTGACCTATTAATTTCATAAACTTGGATATCTAAATCTCTCCCCAGATTGGGGGATTCTCTGCCATTATTTCTTTAAATGAGTTTTCTGCTTTCTCTTCCTCTTGTCCTTCTGGGACTCAAATAATTCCAAGATTGTTTCTTTAAACTTTATTCCATAGCTTCTCTGATTATATGATTTCAAATAAACTGTCTTTTAGTTCACTAATTCTTTCTTCTGTTTGGTCAAATCTCTTGTTGAAATCCTCTGCTAAATCCTTCAGTTCTGTCATTATACTCTTCAACTCTTAGATTTCTTTTTATTTCTTTGCCAAACTTCTCATTTTGTTCATGTATTGTTTTTCTAATTTCATTCATTTGTCTGTGTTTTTTTTTTTTAGATCTCTGAATTTCTTTAAGAGGATTATTCTGAATTCTTTGTCAGTTTATAGGTCTCTATTTCTTTAGGGTCAGCCATTGAAATTTTATTAGTTTCCTTTGGTGATGTCATGTGTCCTTGATTATTCATGATTCTTGTGACCTCACATTGATGTCTGTGCATCTGAGGTCATAGGCATCTCTTCTAGTCGTTACAGACTAGCTTCAGCAGGTGAAGCCCTTTGTCACTCAACCTATCCAGAGATTCTGGGTAGGCAGTCTGGTGATGTCTGAAAGCAGGCTGGCTGCTGGAGTCCTTGGGAAGTCTAGTTCTGGGGTGGTTTGAAAGCTTGAGATAGTGGTAGTCAGCCTGGTGCCAGACCCCATAGACACCATGGGTTCACAAGTGTCCTGGAGCCTAGGTTTGCAGGCATTGATTGGGACCCTCAGGCTATAGGAGCTGGCTACAGCCAAGGTAACAGGCCAGTGGTAGGATGGGCCAGGAGTCTGGAAGCCCATTGGGATCCTGCAGCTTAAGAAGCTGCCTGGAACTCCGAGAGCCACCTCAGGCCACTGAGCTGTTTGGGGCTGCTGGAGCCAGCCAGCACCTGGGTGAGCCAGGAGCCTGAGTTCAAAGGGGCCCTCTGGGAGCTTGAAGCCATGTGAGCTGTCTGGGCCACTACAGCTGCCAGGCACCAGTGTCAGCAATGGACCATGATTCACGGGAGTCTGCCAGAAGGTTAGTACCATGGTAACTGCCAGGGGCTTCAGAAACCACCTAGGACTGCTGGAGCCAACAGGCACCAGGGTGAGCCAGGGGCCTTGATTCCCAGGAGCTCATCTGCAGCCTGGTATCATTGCCTGGGGCTACAGGAGCCTCCTGGGGCTGCTGGAGCCAGCAGGCACTAGGTTGAGAGGGGTACCTGGGTTCCTGGGAGCCTGACCAGGAACCTGGTGCTATGAATGCCATTTGAGGCCACAGGAACTGCCTGGGGCCAGTGGAGCCAGCAGGTGCCAGAAGGAGAGAAGTGCCTGGGTTCCTGGGAGCCCACAGAGAGCCCAGTGCCATGGGATCTGTCTCTGGGCTGGGCTGCTCTGGTTTGGGGGAGGATTAATGGAGGAGTAGTATGAATCTATCTTTCCTACCCTCCTCAATGCATCCTTTCTTATTTCTCTGCTTCATCCAGGTGCTGTAATCTAATCCTTCACCTGGAATCCTTGGCTGCTGTGAAGTTATTTCATGTGTAGACGGTTATTCAAAATGATGTTTCTGGGGGGAAAGCACCAGTAGAATTGCTGTGCCGCCATTTTGCTGGCATCCTTAATGTACTCTTGAATCAGAATTTATTAGTACTTTGATTAGGATTTTTAATCCATATTCACAAATGAGATTAATCTGTATTTTCTTCTCTTAGTGTTACCTGTGTTGTTTTGATATCAGAGTTATGCTATTTTCTTAAAATTAGTTACAAAGGTTTCTCACTATTTCACTCCTTAGGAAGTAGGTACTTTTCATAAGAATTTCCTATTTTTGAAAGTTTTAAAGTATTTGACTTTAATCCTACCTGAGTTTATTTCATTAAAGATAATTCTTTGACCAAGTTTTAATTTATTCCAAGGTTATGAGTCTATTCAATTTTTAAATTTCTAAATGGATCAATTTTGGTAATTTATGTTGTAGAAACAGAAAGCTATAGGCCCACATTCTTTTCAGCTAGAAATTATAAAAAGAGGTTATATTCTTCAGCTAATATAACTGCTTTAAGAAAAAGTGTGCTAGCCATGACTTCTCATTAAATTGATGAGGCAACTTTATTCTTACAGTTGTTCAGGCCCAAATCTTTGAAAACACCCTTTACCCCTCTCTCCGCTGACATCTTATCCAACAGCAAATCCTTTGAAATATATCCCAAATCCAACCACTTCTCACTACCTCCACTGTTCTCCCAAACTCCAAGCTATCATTATCTGAAGTACTTCACTGACCTTTTGATAGGTCTTCCTACTTTTCCTCTTACATCTTCTAGTGCAGACTGTGGTGTATGACCTAGATTTCTCCATCAAACCAAGGCCCTCAAATCTTTAGCTGCCAGTTTTGTTGGCTACTAACAGCTCACATCTAAGTCTCTCCCTAGAAACTGCTCTCAGCTCAAAGGGAGCTCCCTCACTCAAAGTTACATCCCTTCTGCAAAGGTAACCAGTATCCAATGACTGCTCAATGTGAGATCTGGTCACCTTGCCTCAACTTAGAATAACTCTGAAAGGTCATCTAAGCTCCAGGGCTCATGTACATCAAGTGAGAACTTTTTGGTAACCACTTTGTAGTTCAACTCATCACTTGCCTTCTTGTGTCCTTATTCCCTCATAGGTGTGTTCCTGAGAGCACTCCTCAGTAAAGCTTCCTATATGAAAATTCGCCATCCCAGAATCTGTTTCCTAGGGTCACTGACCTAAGAGATTTGGTACAAGGAGTATTCTGAAAAAAGCAAACTATAAAATGGAATTTTTGAGCTCTAGCACCCACCAGCCAGCTGGCAACAAGAACACCAATACTGGAGGTAGGCAGAGCACTGATAATAAGTCCTGGAATGTTGTAACAGTGCAGTTGTTAAAACTTTCACCTGTTGTCAACTGGCATGAAAAACTGGTAGTAGGGAAAATAATGGCAGGTATAATATCTCAGTCATACAAGAGGTTCAGAGGAAATAATAATTATAAGAACAAAAGATTTGAATGGATGTTGCTAAGTACAATAAAAGCTTTGAAGAAAGACAATGCAAAGCTCAGAGCCATTAATCACAAATTAAGACAAATTGTAAAAGTCAGAAGAACTCCCTAGCAATATAGAAAGACACTCTCATCTCCTGCAGCCAGAAGGCAGAAATTGTTAATGATCAAGTCCAGCACTTAATTACATAAGAATCGCAGAACTTCAGTGAAGGTGGAATCCACTTCTGGAGCAGAGAGAGAGGGAGAGAGAAAGGCAGCCTGGAAGGGGAAGTCTCCTGGAGGCTTGGCATTGAAAGGAAAGAAGGAAGCAAGCGGTAGAAATTAAGGGCCCTACAGAAGCAAATGAGAGCACAAAATCAGAAGTATACTAACCCCACCCCTACCCCAAACAAAATGCCAAATTTTTTGTTGAAGTGGAGTTGATTTACAATATTATATTAGTGTCAGGTATACAGCATAGTGATTCAGTATTTTCACAGGTTATATTCCATTAAAAGTTATTACAAGAAAATGGCTATAATTCGCTGTGCTATATAACATATCCTTGTTGCTTATCTATTTTATTCATAATAGTTTGTATCTCTTAATCCCATAATGCTAATTTGCCCCTCCCCATTCCCTCTCCTCTTTGGTAACCACTAGTTTGTTTTCCATATTTGTGAGTCTGTTTTCTGTTTTGCATATACATTCATTTGTATTAGCAAATACTTTTTAAAAGCACTTTACTACACCAATAAAAAGGGCACTTAAAATAAGAAATCTAGCAAGCCACACAAGCACCTACCCTGCCTACAAAGAATTCTCTGTCATTGCTGGTCCAAGAAAATATAAAACATTTCAAAAATGAAAAGAAAACCACAAGCAATAGTCATACACATCTATAAGAGAAGAAAACAGAAAATGTGATCGTGGTATCCTGTCAGAGACTTTCATGTACTTAGGGGATACATGCTGGAACATTAGGGTGTCATGATATCTGCAATTTAATTTCAGATTACTCAGCAAATACATATACATACAGAGAGAGGGTGTGCAATTGTGGCAAAGTATTAACAATTGGATAATCTAAGAATGTATATGGGTGTTTTTTGTACCACTCTTTTCACAGTAAGTTTTAATTTTTTTAAATACAGAGTTGGGGGGGAATCTGAACTTGAGGTGTAGAGGTTAAAAATTCTATGTGGTTTTTACAGAAATTTCTGATGCAAGGAAGCATTCAGGCCACTATAGAGCAATGAGGGACCAGTGCAATATAGGTACAGAAGGCAAACAATAAGGACATGCAAGGCAAAACCTAGATCAGACTAGTATAGAGCCATTTTTTTTCAGCCAGACATAAAAATTTTCACCAATTTCTTGGTAAAAAAGAAATGACATGATGCAGCAGAACCCCAACACATATTATTTAGGATTTAGTATATATAATTATACTAAACTCTATAATAAATAATTTATCCTTCACACTCCATTGAGGGAGTTATTTTTTGATTGACTTTATAAATTCTAAATTACTAAATATAACTAAGGATTTTTAGAGCAAGATTTCAGGATGGCGTAGACCCTAACTGAAAACTGCAATCAAATGTTATTGTCATCAGCAGGAAGACCAGATAAACAGCTTCCCACTCACTAGTTGTGAGACCTTCAGCAAGTTATTCAACTTCTCTATTTCTTCACCTACAAAATGGAAATAATAATAGCACCTACATTTCAAGGTTGTTGAAAGGATTAAATGTAAAATGCTTAGAGCGCTGCATTGCATAGAATAAACCCCTAATAAATGTTAATTATTAAACATGGTTGTGCTACATCTTTTACACACACACATACCCCTCTGAAAAAGTAATTATCAAACCCAAAACACTTTTCTAACTCTTTTGAGGACCTAAATGATATTTTAAGCCTGTTGAGCTGATGAGATGTCATTCAATCATCTATAAACATTTAAACTTCACATATCATATATACTTATAGTTTAAAACAAGTTAATAAATATCCAGGCCTTCTTTTCATTTCTTTTCCTTTCTTTCCTTTTCCCTTTGTTTCCTCTTATTTTTTGTTTCCTTTCTTCTTTTTTACTTTTATTTTTATATGCTGAAACATTTTTCTACATTCACACGTAGGGTCTTACTTCTCTAATCATAATGAGACTGAACAAAAACATCCTCATGTCTGACCAAACTGATCAAATTTCACAGAAGAGTAACTTTATGATCTCATAGAATATTATAGGACAGGCAAAAAAATCCATTATGCAGCTGCCAGGGACTACATCAAAAACTTGTGCAAAGTTCAGTACTCATAGATTTTTCCCAATAAGAAGTGATGTGAAGGTTCCTTGCATAGTGGAATTAGACCAAACACCCAAATCTAAAATTGCCCATTTCAGTCATAATTCTGAACAAAATTTATTATATATTCAATCAGTGTGGGGTTTTTTTCAATAGTTTTTAGTAGTCCATTATAAGTGTATTCACACAAGTGTTTCTTCCTTATACTGTTAAGTCTAGAAATCACTGATCTGATTATTTAATTCAATCTACCAAGGACAACATAACTTGCATGCAGACATTTGATAATGATTTTTGACTGTGCTCTTGTACAGCACAAACCATGACAATTTGATTTGGACAGTAGTTAGGACAATACAACTTGCATTCAGGAACTTAATAAAAAATTTAATTATGCTCCTGGTTGACACTCCCCAAGATAAGGTACTTGGAGATGCAGAGAAAACTCTGACTGGACATGGAACTGCATGCATTACTGTAAGTTAGAAAATAAACCCATGAGAAAGAGGAGTGTCACATATAAGTGGATATTAATAATATCTTATGGTTGTATATACTTCAGTTTACAAAGTACCACTGCACAAATTCAACGGAGCACATACTGAAGGCACTATACCAGACAGTCTGTGGAAAACAAAAATGAATATATACCCACAAAGAGCTTACAATCCAGTGGAAGATATGGTCTGTTTGACTCAAAGAAATAGAATATTATAGAGATGAAAAGTGCTGTAGGAATTGCTTTCCATATATATAGAGAGCAGAGATGTAATCTAACCAGAGGAGTCAGGGAAGGCTTCATTGAGCTGGTAGTATTTGAATGTGGGCCTTGAAAATATAAAATATTATTTGGTTAACACCAAATTTTGTGAGGTAATCATAGCAGTCGCTGTTATGTTTTTTATACATTTTCATGTAAACTGAGACATGAATTCAGGTTTTCTGATTCCCAAGTCCAGTGTTTATTCACTATATCACCCTAAAAGACACAGCTTAATTTTAGGCAAGACAACAGGGTAATGTTAAAAAAGACTATTAATTCCTGCTATAGTAATAAATTTGTTTGTTCTTTGTATACCATATGAAAACAAGTGCTCTTATCCTCTAAGTATTAATGTTATTTCCTGCTTTAAATACAGAAAATTCCTTGTAGTATAAGGACTGGGGAAATCAGATCTTTGCTTAAAGATTAAGAAACCTATTAGAAAAGAGTAAAAAGTAACTTCATCATGATAACTAAATAGAGAGAGTAGTATGCAGTGACGGTGATCACTACTTGTCTTTGTTTCCCCAGAGGATAGAACAAGACAGGACAACAGGATTAAGCTTCACTGGCTATAAGATAAATTCTTCCCAATGGAAATTAATACTCAAGGAAATAATAACACATATGAGGCCTACTGTAAGCCAAACACTTCTAAGCACCTCATGCTTACTTAATTCTCAAACAACTCCATGAGATAGGTATTATTATTACCACCACTGGTGGATGATGAATCTGAGCCACAGAGAAACTTAGCCAAAGTCATGCGAAGTAGTAGAGCTGGGATTTAAACTCTGGCTATAGAAACCTTGTTCTTAACCACTCATCTCTAACGTATGTCAAAAATAAGATTGCATACTCTCTTTTTGTAGAGTGCTTTAAGATACTAGTACAGGGGTTCCCTGGTGGCACAGTGGTTAAGAATCCGCCTGCCAATGCAGCAGACGGGTTCGAGCCCTGGTCCAGGAAGATCACACATGTCGCGGAGCAACTAAGCCCATGCACCACAATTACTGAGCCTGCGCTCTAGAGCCCGCAAGCCACAACTACTGAAGCCCATGCGTCTAGAGCCCATGCTCCGCAACAAGAGAAGCCACCGCAATGAGAAACCCATGCACCACAACGAAGAGTAGCCCCTCACTTGCCGCAACTAGAGAAAGCCCACATGCAGCAACAAAGACCCAATGCAGCCAAAAATAAATAAATAAGTAAATTAATTTTTTAAAAAAAGTCTCAAGATACTAGTACAAATTACATCTATAAAATATGGTGTGAGTTAATGGTCTGGAAAGCAGCAGTACAGTGTGGCATCTAAGAACACAAACTTTAGCATCAAGCAGACTAGGCTTTATGACCTTCTTCAGCCACGGCCTACCTGTGTGAACTTGGGCCACTTACTTAATCTCTTAGAGCTTTAATTTCCTTCTTTCGAAAAGAGAAAGCAATTATTATTTTGAGATGGGAATGTAAGCAGCTCAGTGTGGTAAGAAAAGCACTGAACCTGAATGTCAAAAGACTCAGATTATAGCCTGAACTACTATCAGCCATGTGAAATAGAGCAATCAATCCATCAATCAGCAAATATTTATTGAGTCTTACGTAAGTATCTATTATAAGTACTTTGGGGATATAGCAGTAAAAAAGACACTGTTCCTTACTCTCTGAAAGCAATTTCATTCAAGTTTGCTCATTTTCCTTAATGACTGTACTAAGTCCCAAAAGGAGGTACTTTCTGGCATTAACATTCTAAGAACTTGAATAACAATACCATGGTGATTCTGTTTCTTTGCTAATACAATTAGCACACACATACTTAACTCCTTTTGGTATACAAAGGGGATATATGCAGAAAGAAGAGACTGAACTTTGAGGCTTGTCTCATTGGGTTTATTACCTACAGCTGCCATAACCAGCTGTTGCCACACATTCTCTCCGTGGGGCACACTTTTCTGGAATGTGGATTAATACATGATGACACTGTTGTGCCACTGTAAAGACAGCAGAATCAACATGATTTCAGAAACTTGATGGAAAATGTTGTCTTCTCTTCCTCTGAGATGAGCTCAGTGTCAATTCCCAACAATTCAAGTAGAAATTGAAGAAACAATTTCTACATCTTGAAGGTGTTTCCACTCCTTAGTATTGCCATGAACTGGCAATACTACTGTGTGCTATGTGATTATTCATGGAGTGCAGTCTAGCAATGGTTAACAGCATCAACTTTGGGATCAGGATGACAAGCATATAAATATAAATAGAGAGGGATATAAATCCTACCTCTAGCATGTACAAGTTGGGAAACTAACTGTTCTGATTTCAATTTCCTCATACAGAAAGTGAAAATTTTCACTTACCTCCTAAAGTTACCAAATGAGATAAGATATATAAAATGTTTAGTATAGCACTTTATTTAATTACTAACACTTAATTAATGATTAATTACCCATTAACATTATCATCATCCGTAGCTGTTAAAAATAACCTACATGTATGTTAGAAGAAAAAAATGAACTTATTTTAGTACAAGGAAAACTAGTTTTGCAGATATTTTACTCAAAATCACATAGGAAACACCATTTTCAGGAAAAAAAAAAGAACATTTTCTTCCAAATTCTTAATTAGGAAGATCAATATTCAATACATACCATTAAGATATTTTGCAATCTTGTACTCAAACCACAACAAAATGGCAAACCAAATTACAAGTTTGTTACACACATAAGAGGTTTAATATATCTTTCCATGCACTTACTAGTCAGATTACAATATAGGCATTTTCACAGGAGAAATACACATATAATTTCTAAGTAAAGCTCCAAGTTACCAGACAATTTTTCAGCCCTTTGTCAGCACTTAAATCCCTGATTTTCTAATCATAAGTTTAGGAATGATTTTAGTAGTACAGAGAACAAACAAAGCAAACAATATACGAGAGCTCCAGGATTCAATATTTAAGCAAATCATTAAGGAAATGTCTCAAGTCACCAGTCATGCCCCATTCACCATAAGTAGGTCAATAGGAAAATAAATTAACTTACAGTGAACAAGAACTTCCTTGGACTCCATGAAAATGCTTAGAAAAGTGGGGTGACCTTGTACTTCTAAACACAGATATCTGCTACTAGTTGGCAGAATCCCCAGCTCTGTCTCTTGCTCCCACCAGCTCACCAAACATATGACCACAGACGCTTCTTCCTAACAGCTGACTTTTAATCCTGTCTATAGGTTTAAACAAGATCTCTTCAAAAATATATAGCATGTAATACTGAAATCGCCAAGAAGAAAATTGTTTTTAAAAATCATCCCCTAGCTCTATCTCCCTACATGTTCCTCCATAAAGAAGACTGGCTTAACTTGGGAACTGAACTATATAATTTGTTTCACATCCGTTGCTCCGTGGAGTATATTAAGGCTACCCAACACAGTTCTATTCTTTGAGCTGGAATATGTGCACTCTGGGACGTAATACAAATGTCAAAGCCATTTGGGTGCCACTGAGGATGAAACATTTAATGTTAAAAAGGCAACTGATGCCATCAGGATATATTACTTCCAGGAAATAAATGAAGACTGTCTAAGTCTCTTCTACAACACAAAAGCCTACAGTCAGTGGATGGCAATGATATTATAGACATTCCAAAGATATCTCCTGGCTGCTGTTTTCCTCTGCAATACCATAAAGGACATAAAAAAGAGTTTATCTTCACCAAACTCCCTAATATGCTAAAAATTCATGGCCATAGTTTTTACTCACAGAAAATATTTTTAATTACAAAAAAATCACTAACTCTTTTAATATGTCACAAAATATCAAGTTTTCTGCTTATTAAATGCCTTATCACTTACAAATTATATTTGTGGCATAATTACATAAAAGAAGGTAAACATTATTTCCTGTGACTATTTGTGTCATCAAAACATAAAAGTACTACATTTGATTTTTCATAAAATATTGTCCCTGGAGTTTTTACACACATAAGAAATCCTCATCTAAATATTACTAACAGCTAATATTCACTCAACACAAATTTAGTGAGGCAACCAAGTGCCAGGCACTGTGCTAGATTCGAGAGATATAAAAAAGACACACCTTTTTGTGAAAAGGTTACCATATATATAGTGGTTCTTCCAGTGATATACTATAGTGTTAAACTGCATTGAAATTCTCCCTCAGTTTTTGATTTCCATAAATCCCTGCATCCAAGTGAATTCCATACTGGTTTTTTCCATGAAAGTAAATTCTGGTCAACTGTCCTGAATACAGGGATATTTAAAAGTGACTATGGAAAAGAGAGGTACAGAGAAACATTATGACTAGTTAACTATACATCAAATTGGATTTGCACATTGAAAGCCAGCTAATTTCTACAAAAGCTACTGAGGATAACCCTAGTAATGACTCAAATTATAGGAGTCCAGAATTGTTACTAAATCGATCTAAACTTGTAAATCCTCAGATCTCTTAGCAGAATCAGAGAAGATTCACAAACTCAGAATTGAAGAGAGCATAGCCATCCACCTAGAGGAGGCAGTAACTGTTGCTATGTACAGATGTGAGCCAAGTGCTGTCATTGTTAGATCTTTTGTTGTTGTTTTTTTTTCAAGAGAAGGCAGAAATTTAGATTTTTGTGTGAAATCTCCTAATTTTTACATGTCATCTCAATGTTTTTTAAAAAGGTGGACTCAAAAAAAAAATCAATCTGTAAAATAGACCCAACCCCTTCAACATAAATAAAAAGTATCACTGGAAAACTCACAGCTAACCTCATACTTAATGAAAGATTTCCCTCTAAGATGAGGACTAATACAAGAATGTCCACTCTCACTACTTCTATTCAAAATTATGTTAGAGGTTCTAACCAAGGCAATTAGGCCAGAAAAAAGAAATAAAAACAATCCAGATTGAAAGGTGGGAAGTAAAATTATCTCTAATCACAGGTGACTTGATCCTGTACGCAGAAAATCCTAAGGAATTCAAACACAATAAAACTATAAGAACTAGTGAACAAGGTTGCAGGATGCAAGTTCAATATATAAAAAATCAATTGCATTTCTTTTTTTTTTTTTTGCAGTACGCAGGCCTCTCACTGTTGTGGCCTCTCTCGTTGCGGAGCACAGGCTCCGGACGCGCAGGCTCAGTGGCCATGGCTCACGGGCCCAGCCGCTCCGCGGCATGTGAGATCTTCCCGGACCGGGGCACAAACCCGTGTCCCCTGTATTGGCAGGCGGACTCTCAACCACTGCGCCACCAGGGAAGCCCCAATTGCATTTCTATCACATGAAAATAATTTTTTTTTCATTCCATTTGTAAAGAATTTTTTAAATACTTAGGAGTAAATTTAACAAAAGCAGTGCAAGGCATATACACTAAAAACTACAAAAAACACTGTTGAAAGAAATTAAATGTAAAGACAACCCATATTCATGGATTGGAAGACTTAGTATTGTTAAAATGGCAATACTCCCCAAACTGATTTTCAGATTCAACATGACCCTTATACAAATCCCAGCTTTGTGTGTGTGTGTGTGTGTGTGTGTGGAAATTGACAAGCCAATCCTATAATTCAAATAGAAATGCAAGTGACCCAGAGTAAGTAAAAGAATCTTGAAAAAGACTAAAAACATTGGATGATTTAAGTTTCTTGATTTCAAAATTTACTATAATAATCAAGACAGTGTGGTACTGGCATAAAGATAGGATATAGCTGAATTGAGTAGAACTGAGAGTCCAGAGTCCAGAAATAAACTCTTACATTGTCAATTGATTTTCAACACTGGTGCCAAGACAATTCAATGGGGAGAAGAATAGCCTTTTCAGCAAATGGCTTTGAGAAAACTAAATATCCACACACAAATGAATTTGGACCCCCTACCTCATACCACATGTAAAAATTAACTCAAAATGGATCAAAGACCTACATGTAAGAACCAAAACTATAAAACTCTTAGAAGAAGACATAAGTGTAAACCTTCACAATCTTGGGTTAGGCAATGATTTCTTAGATATGACATCAAAAGCACAAGCAACCAAAGGAAAAAAATAGACTTCATCAAAATTTGTGCTTCAAATGAAAGGATCAATAAAATCAAAATGCAACCCATAGATGGAAGAAAATATTTACAAATAATGTATCTGATAAGGGGGCATTATCAAGAATAAAGAACTATTACAGCTCAACAACAGAAGGACAAACAACCCAATTTTAAAATGGACAAATATTTGAACAGACATTTCTCCAAAGAAGGCATGCAAATGGCCAGCAAGTACATGAAAAGATGCTCAACATCATTAGTATTGAATAACTATGGAAATGCTAATCAAATGACAGTAAGATACGTTTCACACCAAAAAATTGTGGCTACTATAAAAGATGAACAATAACAAGTATTGGTTAGGATGTGGAGAAATTGGAAAAACATTGTTGGTATGAACAAAAATGGTGCAGCCACTTCGGAAAAATTTGGCAGTTCCTCAAAGAGTTAAACAGAGTCACCAGGAATTATACTACTAGGTACACATTTAAAGAGAAATGAAAACGTACCTCCACACAAAAAATCTGTTCACAAGTTATTATTCATAATAGTCATAATTTGCAAACAACCCAAATGTTCATCAATGGATAAAAAATATGTAGTATATCCATCCATATTATTTTGCAATAAAAAGGAATAAAATACTAATGCATGCTACAGTGTGGATGAACCTTGAAAACATTATGTTAATTGAAAGAAACCAGTCACAAAAGACCACTTATTATATGATTCCATTTATCTAAAATAGGCAAATCTACAGAAAATGATTAGTAGTTGCCAAGGTGCTGGAGAGAGGGGTATGAGGATTTCTTTGGGGGGTGATGAAAATGTTCTGGAATTAGATAGTGATGATGGTTGTACAACTCTGTGAATATAAAGAAAAACCACTAAATTATACACTTTAAAAGGTGATTTGTATGCATATGAATTATATCTCAATAAATCAGTTATTTAAAAAGTAGATCCAGCTCACCCACTTTGCATCCTTTGCCTAAAAGAAATTCTAAATCAAAATGGCTCTTACTAATATTTAAAAGGATTATTTGAGGTTTTCCCTGATGGCGCAGTGGTTGAGAGTCCGCCTGCCGATGCAGGGGACGCGGGTTCGTGCCCCGGTCTGGGAAGATCCCACATGCCGCGGAGCGGCTGGGCCCGTGAGCCATGGCCGCTGAGCCTGCGCGTCCGGAGCCTGTGCTCCGCAACGGGAGAGGCCACAACAGTGAGAGGCCCACGTACCGCAAAAAAAAAAAAAAAAAAAAAAAGTAAAAGGATTATTTGAAAATTTTTTTAAAAAGGATTTTTGCAAAAGTTAGAATGCAGTAAATAGTGTCCAACTTTCTAAAATCAACCAGCATACATATCCTATTTCAGTAATTAAAATAAAATTTAGTACTTAAAATTTTAGTAATAACAATGTTTTAGAAAAAGAATAATTCAAGACTATAAACAGCTCCCTTCTGCCTACTGAATAAAGCCCTGTTTCCTTTTATCCACAACCTAAAGCTAACTGATCTTGCCAATCTTACAGCTTATAAATTCCTTATAAGAGCTCCGCACTTCAGCCAAGTTAGACTCACTCTTTGCCTTGAAACCCCTCATGCTTTCTTAAATATGCTTCTATTTGGAATACCCTTCTCCCATATCTGAATTCTACCAAACCTTTGGTGTTTAAAATGCCACCTCCTTTATGAAGCTTTTACTGGTTCTCCCCCATCAATCAGGGTCAGGCTGAAGTAAACCTTCTCTTAGAACTTTTATCTCTCTGAAGATACTTCTTATTAATGGCTCTCACAGTGATATGTGCACTTGTCTTTTCTTCCCTTTCTAAACAGTGAGTCCCATAATTATAATATGTATGAAATTCCAACATGGTATCAAGTACATCAGTTCTAATGTTCACAACAACCCTAAAAGATAGGTAATATTATCCCTCTTTTAAAGATGAAGAAACTGAGGTTTGGAGAGGGTAAATCACTGGTTCAAGGACCACCAGTAAGGGGAAGGTCTGAGATTTGACACTAGTCCATCTTTGGTGGCATCTGTTTCCCACAAAGTGGTTAATACAGGGCATTGCATATAATAGCTCTTCAAAGATGACTCATTAAACAATTAGTTGGAACTAACATCAAAAATATTAGTCATTCATCTTGAGCATAGGCTTTAGATTCAGACTTGCCTTGGTTCAAATTTCAGCTCCTCATTTATAAATCAAACTGAGGTAAATTATTGAATCTTAATCCCAATTTCCTCATTTGTAACGTGAAGATTATAATATTTAGGTAACTGGATTATAGTGAGAACTAAATGAGGCCAGAAATGTTAAATTCTTAGCACATAGCAGGAGCTCAATAAATGTAGGTTTTCTTCCTTTTCACACTCTTTTCCCCATGCCCGCCCCCTATTTACAGTGGCTTAATGAGATAAACCTGTTCTTTACGAGCAACACATTGGTTGTAGTTCTACAACTCTTTAGCTTTCTGACAATCATAAATAACTTACTGACCAAGTTTGAATTTCAAGTTTTGCATCTGTAAAAATAAGGACAACAAAACTGTCTCACACAGGAATTGTGAGAAATAAATGAGTTAATCTGACTCTCAAACAATATTTTAGCAGCAAAACCTAATAGGGTTATTTTTTGGAAGCCCAAGATGTGCTTGAATTGGGGATAAGGGATGAGATCTGTAGCCCAGGCTTAAGCACACCATCGTGCACCACAATCATTTCTTCACTCGTCAGTGGAAGGTACAGCTGAAAGGGTTTCATACAAAGGGGGTGGGGGAGTTATTTCCTCTTAAATTTTATAAAGCTCTGTGTAAGGATGAATAAATAAAAAAGAATTATAATGAAAAACAACAGGTGTTTTTGTTTTTTTTTTTTACAGAGCAAACCTGTAGGTAGGGAACTTCCAGTCTAATGATGAACATCAGAAATCCAAAATTAATCTGGATCTCTCACACAAGATCCAACCAAGATAAAAACAAATAATAATACTTTAGCCTGTTCACATCAGTACATTCTTCTTGGCTTCATTCCTAAAATCCCACTTACACAAGCTGTGCTGAGACTGTGCAAGTGGTGGTTTTAAAAAGCTATTCATGCTACCACCATCACTGAGGCCGGAAAGGATTTTTGAAAGAGATCAGAAGGAAAGGAGAGCCATGGAAACAACAGGTGCTCTGAACAGCTGGGGAGAGAGAACTGAACTCCTCCTCAGGATGATCCTAAGAACTAGCAAAATTTCAAATCCCTGTTGAGGAAGAGACACAAGTAACTCACCTCCAAGATAACAGTTCCTCTTTATTCTATTCCGCAGTCCCTGAAAAGTGACATGTGCACCACTATTTAGTGCTAATAGGCTCTGAGATGCCAGAGTTCACCCCCCAAGGAATAATAGTCCTTTAAATAGAATCCTTTCATATATATTTTCTTTGAGAAATAAACAGAAATTTTGTCAATTATTGACAATTTCACTTTTCAAATTCTGTGATACATAGACCTCGATATGTCTTAGAAGCAATAAGAAATTGTGAAAGAACCACAAGCTTTGGAATCTGAAAACTCTGCTCTACCACTTTCTAGTTATTTGATTTCAGGCTTGTAATAATAATGCTTAGTATCACCTGTTATTCTAACTACTTTAATATGTTAACTTGTTTAACCCTCCTAATAACTCTATGTGTAGGTATTATTGATTCCACTTTAAAAATGAGAAAACTGAAGTTTAGAGAGATGAAGTAGCTTGATCAAACCCCACAACTAATCACTGACAGAACTAAGATTTGAATGCAGGTACTCTTATCTCACTGACTTCTAATGTGCTTTTTCTGATATTTTTTTCTTCATTGATCTTTCTTCAAGTGTAAAATAGAATAAATTCATAGGGACATTGTGAAGATTAAATAAGATAATATACATGAAGCACAGTTCCTGGCACATAGTAGATACATGATAAATAATAAATATAGATTATGATGACTCAACACAGATCATGCTGTAGGATCTAAAATTAAAGCAGCCCCATTATTTCTCCCATATATATTCCTGTCTATAGGTAGATAGATAGATAGATAGATAGATGATAGATAGATGATAGATAGATAGATAGATAGATACACATGGAGAGGGAGAGAGAGAGATCAATCTCCTGTCAATATCTGGAAAATATATAATTTCATGATACTTAGAGAACAATACAAAGAATTAAGAAGAATTCTAGTATCAATTACTCTGCAGTTTGTGTATACGACTGAACATTAACAAATATTACAACCACCTTATGTTTTAACTTTTCTGAGTTACAAGTCATAAAATCAGAGAGACATAAGAATACTTAAGGATCATTTACTTCAAATTACAAGCCATAGTAGAAATATATTCTACAGCATCCCTGGCCTATAATTTTCAAAATTCTATTTTTGTGCTTCCATCTTCTTCATCATGATATTCATCCCATTGTTACATACTCTTAGTTTTCAGAAAGTAATATTCTCTATTGAAATAAAGGAAACTTACTTTTATCTTAAAAAAATTTTAATAATTAAAATAAATTAAAGTGGTCCCTCCAGACCACAGTTCTAGTTTGAAATATAGATGTTGGGGAAGTTTTAGACTCAGCCCCCATTTAAAACTCTCCCTAACGCCTTGGTTCCCACTTAGTTCACTCTCCTGCACGATGTGTATACATGTCTTTTTTTATCATTAAATTATTAAATCATTTAAAAGGAGTGAGCTTGTCTTTTTATTTGCCCTTGTAAGTGTCACAGTGTCTAATATGGTGACTAGTACAAAAAAGATGTTTAATATTTATGAACGAGGGCTTCCCTGGTGGCGCAGTTGTTGAGAGTCCGCCTGCCGATGCAGGGGACACGGGTTCATGCCCCGGTCCGGGAAGATCCCACATGCCGCGGAGCAGCTGGGCCCGTGAGCCATGGCCGCTGAGTCTGCACATCCGGAGCCTGTGGCAGCTGAGCCTGCGCGTCCGGAGCCTGTGCTCCGCAACGGGAGAGACCAAAACAGTGAGAGGTCCGCGTACCGCAAAAAAAAAAAAAAAAAAAAAAAAATATATATATATATATATATATATATATTTATGAACGAGAAGGAGGGAAAGGAGAGAGGAACTGTAATGGGAAGAAAGGAGAGACAGAAACGGCAAGAAAGAAAACAGAAAGGCAAACAAACTAACCAAAAAACCAACAGTAAGGATGAAGACTCTTCTGTTTTAATGAAGTATATTTTATCTTTGTGAACAACCTTCCAGTGCACATCAACTATTGCAAAGTTTACTTCATAATTTTTTTTAAACATCCTTGCTTTCTTTTTATTTTATTTTATTTTATTTATTTATTTATTTTTGGCTGTGTTGGGTCTTCGTTTCTGTGGGTGGGCTTTCTCTAGTTACGGCGAGTGGGGGCCACTCTTCATCACGGTGTGCGGGCCTCTCACTGTCACGGACTCTCTTGTTGCAGAGCACAAGCTCCAGACGCGCAGGCTCAGTAGTTGTGGCTCACGGGCCTAATTGCTCTGCGGCATGTGGGATCTTCCCAGACCAGGGCTCGAACCCGCGTCCCCTGCATTGGCAGGCAGATTCTCAACCACTGCGCCACCCGGGAAGCCCCACAATTTCTTTCATAACATTTTATTAATTGCCTTAGTTCCAAGCAGTTGTTCCAGTAAGAATATATAAGATGGTATTTAGCCCATTTTACCTCAGAATTAACCAGCCTGAAAATCAAGCAACACTTTGGACTAGAAGAAGTTCTCAATTTCTCTGAAAAATTAGTAAATGTTAGGTTTAGTTTTCCCATTTAAATACAAGTACTACTAGTGAGCTCCCAATTTAATTGCAATCAATGTATAACATTCTCAAAAATAAATCTTAGGAAGGACCACTATGAATTCAAGCTTTGTCAGCTGCCAGTAACCATTCTAAGTCTGGCAGCTGTGGATGTGAACAATGCAACTTATGCAACTGTCAGGAAGCCAAGTATTTTGTTTATGACCTCGATAGGGAATCATGAATATTGGCTAATTTCTGACCACCATGTGCAAAAGGGCATCCTCTTACTTTCCGTCAAGCCAGTAATGTTGGAAGGGGGCCATATTATGCTGAGTTCAATAAATGTAGAACAATGTGCATAAAATCTAATAATCTTTAGAAAATGGAAATTCTAGAAAAAAATGTATAAAATGAGCACAAGACAGATTGTTTGCTCTGCCTTCTATCTCTTTTTATCTTTTGCTTAAAAGTTCAGAGAACTGTAAGATTTGTGTACTTGAAGATAGTTTAAAAACAAATGAAAGAAGTAGATTAAAAAGCATTAGTCCATCTAAAATTTTTTACAAACTACTGAGCATAGCAATAGCCAATTTCAGATGAAAAGTGTAAAGCTTTGGGAGCTAAAGCAACACACAGCAGGTGAGTGACAGCAAAAGACAAAACTGATGTCTGTGCAACCTGCAGCAGATATCAGTCCCTGACCCTGCCAAAACACACTGAAATGTGTGAGCATATCTGGCTTAGCACTAAAGAAGGTTAAAATAATTGTTAACTTCTCAAAAAGCTAAGAAAATGCAACTAATCATTCAGTCACTGTTTCAGTAATTCAACAGACATTTATTGAGCAGTAAATCACTGAGTAAGGCCCAGGAATTCAAGAATAGATTAAGACAAGTTCTGTATTCTCAATAATCTAGTGTGAGGCAGATACAAAAACATAAATGGAGAAAATGTTAATAAAGAACAAAGTGCTAGAATATTCAGGAAAGGCTTCACAAAAGAGGTAACATTTAAGTTGGGAAGAAAAAGCTGAGAAGGGCATAGCAGGCAAATGGGAGGGCAAAGATATAGACACAGGGTGTAAAAGAACCAGGTTCGGGGAAAAAGTGAAGTTGAATGTGACTAGAGTCTAGAGTTTGTGTTGGTGGTATATGGGAAATGCAATTGGAGAAGTAGGTTAATATCAGATAGTGAAAGGAGAGAGTGAAAACCTACAAAGCTCTTTCAGCAGGATATGGCTTGAGCCTATTGGTTTGTGGGGAGGATGCCTCAGGCAGACAGGTGGAAGACAGGCTGCAGTGGGAAGAAGCGGGTGGCAAAAGGACCAAACGTGATAAGCCATTTCAATACACTGGGCAAAAGAAGAGGGAGGCCTGAAACTAGACATTGGCATGAAGATAGTCAGGGGTCAATGCAAGAGCTATTTCTAGGGTAGAAATAATAACAGGATCTGATGAGTTATGGGATATGGTGGGTGAGGGGGGAGAAGAACCGTATAAGGCGCCAAGCCTCTAACTTGCACATTTTAAGCTTGAAGTACTAATAGATGCCTACAGACCTGTAGAAAAGAAACTGAAGTGCAGCTTGAACTGTTTTACAAAAAAGGAAGCTCTGGAGACCCTAACTTACTATGGATTAGAGGTAAGGGTAGGATCCAGGTAAAGATACCTAGAAGATAGAAATACAAGTTTGACCTCAGGTAAAAGGTCAGTATTAGAGATAAATATATGGGAGTTGTTGGCGTACATAGGCATAAAATAAGAGAAAGTAAGATGACTCAAGGAGAGTACACAGAGGTGAATTCAGAAGACCAAAGGTGTAGGCCCTAGAACACTACCACTGAATGGATTAAAAGAACTGTAGCCATCAAAGGAGACTGAAAAGGAATAAGAATTCATTTATTCCATATTTTCCAACTATTCCAATTATTCCATTGTCATTGATCACCTATTATGGACTGATCATTGTGCCAGAGAGTAGGGATATAAAGATTAATATGATAGAGTTTCTGCACAAGAATTGCTGTCTAATGGGGTTCATAGACAAATAGAGAGACACTTGCAAAACTGCTGCACAGGTTCTACAATAGAGGAATCCACAGGGTGTGAGGAGAGCACAGGATGGTTCCTATTTAAAGGAGAACTAAGAAAAGTTATATCAATGAAACCAAGAGAAAAGAGATTCTCAAAAAACAGGAGAGCATTAGTCCTGGCAAATGTGATCTTACATAGACATTATTAAAATTTGAATGTTGGTATTTAGATTCTGTATCAAGTTGCTCTTTCCAATAAAACATACTCTTAACCCTCAAAATATTTTCAGTGGTCACTTTAAACATTCTATCTGAGAGTAGGCATGTCTAAGAGGCTGTAAAAAGGAAAACAATTCTTATTATTGTATATAGGTTTTATACCCAAATTAACCATCTTGAGACTGTAAAGAGATCGTCTAACAGTCAGAGGATTGTAGAAAATCCTTTGAAATTCCATAGGAATTATATATTTTTCTCCTAGATGGAAAAGAGTACTGGGAGAGGGAAAACAATGAGTAATATAATGCTCTTTTTTAAAATTGCTGAATGACATTCCATTTATTCCGCCACTGAGATTCCCTGAGTATCGAGAAAGACAGGTAGCATATTTTGGCACTCTTAAGCATCATGTGCTTTGTACCAGCTCTGCCACTTGCATGCTGGATTTTAGTTTTTCCTTTTCTAAAATGGGTTATATGAATAGAATGTCCTAACATTCTAGGGCTAAATGAGTTTAACTCATATAAAGAAGAGACAGTCTCTAAGGAATAAGCGGCTAATAAACAAAAAAGTACAGCATGGCCAAGAAGTCCCTATGCCTAAGACTTTGTCCTCTGTGAATTATCTGTTTAATAACAATTCTACCTAATAATACTTAGAGACCTAAAAGCAACTAAAGAACATGAAGGAAGATTAAAATTTACATGGAGAATGGAGATAGAATGCAGATCACTTCTAGTCAGCACATACATGTATTCTGTGTGTATATTTAAAAACAATATGCACTGAATTCTTACCATCTGCCAGACACTATGCTAAGTATTTCATAAGTACTATGTTACTAATCTCCATGACAACTCAATAAAGTAGGAATTATTATTATTACTCTCATTTTACAGATAAAGAAACTGAGACTCAGAGAGATTAAGTAACTTGTTCAAGGTTACAGAGCTAATCACTGACAGTAATGTGTTCAAATACAATTAATATGAATCCATAGCCCATACCCTTCACCAATCCACAATACTAAACCTATAAATTAGGGTAACTGTAAAGAGGAATGAAAAGAAAATACTGAGTCCAGAATCGTACCAACAGATTAAAAATTATGTAAGTGAATCAGAGAAAGAAAGTCTCAAAAAGGAGCTAGATCTGAAGGTGTGATTTAAAGTTAGATTATCAAAATGTACTACCACAGTATCAATCTAAATGATCCAAATGTGTTTCATTTTCATGAAAAAAAAAAACTAAATTGAATATATTCATTTTAAGTCAACAGTTATCATCTACTCACCACAGTAAATTGTACTTCATAGGTCATAGGCAGTACTGAGTTTCCACACAATTTATTCTTCAATTATAGAGTTACACAATGCATATAGAGAGGATAGACTGATGAGTGCCAAACCTCAGGTTCTGAATGGAAAACTTATTCATGAGACCATTAGACAATTACATCCAAATATCTGTGATGAGGTATGAGAAACCAGACTGAAGTGTAATACATCCTCTCTGATGGAGACAAACTGAGGTATCTGTATAAGTTGAGACAAACATCACTAAGCAAAGAGTCAAGCTGCATGAGAGAATCTAAGAGTCAGCATTCAAGGGAAGTGGAAGAAAGTCTCAAAGGAAATTCTAAAAACCTAAAACAAATTAGAATACTGAAAGCACACTCAACAGCATTGGACAACCTATCAAAACTGAATTCTCGTAAGTCCAAGCAGCTGCTGTGATGTGTCATCATGTCACTGAGACAGAAAACCCAATTACAGCTTTAATGACTAAACCATAAAGACACTACAACTGGTGAGGGCCAGCAAAAAATGCTGAGATTCCAAAAAACTATTGGTAGGGAATTTCTACTCCTCTGGCATTCAATAATAACACTAATCAGCATTAATCTTATTCACTCATTATTCAACAAATATTTATTGAGGCCACTGTTTTGGGCACCAGAAACACAGTAAAGGAAATAATAATGTTCTTCTAAGAGCTTATATTCTGGTCCAGTAAACAAGTTTTTAGAATGAAATATATAGTATATCAGATGATGCTAAGTGCTATGAAGAAAAATAAGCAAAGAAGGGAAAATGAGGAACATGGGAGACAGTTTAAATAGGATTAAGAGGGAAGGCCTCACTGAGCAGGTAACATTTAAGTGTAAACCTAAAGGCGATAGGAGGATGAGCCATGCAGATATAAGGTAAGAACACAGATTGGCCAGTGCAAAGGCCCTAAGGCAAGAGTATTCTTAGCAATTTATCAGAAAAGCCAAGAAGCTAGTATGCTTGCAGCAAAGTGAGAGAGAGAAAAATCATGGGAAATGAGGTAGAGAGGCCAAATCACATATGATCTTATAGCCATTAAGTGAACTCTGGATTTTACTATAAGTGAAATGGAAAACCTTCACAAATTTCTTAGCAGATAAGTAACATAATCTAACCTACGATGCTCAAAGGTGGTAGAACCAAGAGTAGAAGAGGACTACTTAGGAGGAGGCTGTTCTTATGAGTATATTCCCAAATGCATCAGAATTAGTTAAAGCTCAGGCTATGGAGTCAAACCTGTGGTTTCAAATCCTGGCTCAACTACATACCCAAGCCTAGATTTCTTCCTATATAAAATAAGAATCCAAATGGATATACTAAACAACTACTGTGTCAGACCCTACCCTTTCACGTATAACTTTGAGTTACCCTCAGAAGCAGACCAGGAGAAAAGAGTAGGAGGGCAATTTATTTATTAAGGGAGTGGGAAAGTGACACAGGCAAGGAAAGGCACCCTGTAAAAAGTACGTTACCAAACCAGCTAGCACAATGAACAACTGGAGCTTAATCATACAGGGAAACAGACTAGAACACAGAATTGTTCCACCCAAGGAGCAAGGGGGATGGAATAAATATTTATACTTCAAGTTGGGTCAGTTCATGGTTTAAAGGCTGCTCCTAGGAGGTGTTAATTTCCAGGCACTTCCAGCCTGTCCCTGTCTTTCATGAGCAGAATAGCCATCTGTGGCTCCTGAAAAAGCCCTCAGGTACAATGGCACGCAAAAATAGAGGCACACGCTGGCAGCTGAAAGTCTTCTGGAGCTCAGTGAAAACAGTCTGAACTGAGCAATACAGGTGGGGTACTGACAGCAACTGCTTCATATCCATAAGAGGAAAAAAAAACCTGACAGTATATACCACAGAATGTTAACAGTGATTATTTCTGAATGGTAAAAATTATTTGTGCTTGTTATCTTCTTTTTTGTGCAGCCCTCATCAATAAGATGCTTCAACAAATATGTTATTACTTATAATGATGTCTGATATATAATGTCTAATATTTATAGAAATCTTTAACAGCATGCTGTTTTCTTAATGAGTTCTTATAACAATTTGGTGAAGAGTAGGGATTATTATTTCCATTTGACAAAAAAAAAAAAATTGAGCCTCTGAGAAATTGAATGGCTCGCTCAAAGTTGCACCACTAGTTATTGGTTAAGAGGCTTTGGACTGTAGACGTCCTATTTCCATGACTTTTTCCTATTACAAACTGACCATCTTGAATGTAGTTATCACTTAAATCAAACTCTTTATCTTACGTATGAGAAAACTAGGACATAATTAGCCCCAAACTACACAGTCACATAAAAGAGACTCCAGGCCTTTGGAGTCCTTGTTTACACAGAATTTAGTTCACATATAGTACAAAGTTTAAGCACATGAAATCTACACCTACACTACTTGGACTCAAAGGCTTCCAAGGTCCACTTTAGCTGTGTGACTTTGGGCAGTTTCCCCTCCCAAAAATGGGGACTATGAAAACATCAAAATCAGGATAATTGTGAGCACTAAAATAATATCTGAAAAACCTGGTTAGGAAAAAGTATCATATAAATGTTTGTTATTATTATCAGTATGAATTTTACATTGAAGAGAGAAAAAATAAATGGAATAGAGAAAAGAAACTGCATAGAAGGAGAGATGGATCTTAGAAGGAAAGTGTTATAACAATTTTAGCATAGGCCTGTTTATATGCTAAAGAATCTTGAAAGTGCTTTCTACAGTTCTGATTAAGCTTATCAAGAATAATGCCAGCAGGAGGCAGTATATATTTGGGGAGAAAAATATAGGTTGCTGGGTTTGAACTCTGGTTCTGCCACAGTTATTTGATCTTCAGCAAATTCTTTGAACTCTCTGTGCCAAGGTTTCCCATACAAAATGGGAATAACAAAGGTACCTAAAAACTCTTAGAACAGTGCATACAACATAGGAAGTAATCAATAAATGTTGCTCACTGTTATTACTGGATGTATGGCACTCCTCAGTTAAATGCATATTAAATTGGAGAAGAGACTGTGATGGACAGGATTTCATCTTGGGACCAAAAGGTACAATCTGATCCTAGGTAGCAATGTTTATGTGGATGGATGTGGGTTTGGGTATATGGTATGGGGTTAGCACTTTGTAGTCACAATGGCATTGATACATATATACTCAAATAAATGACTACTGCTATACTGACTGATATATTAGACATGAATAAAAAGTTGGCAAGGGACTTCCCTGGCAGTCCAGTGGTTAGCACTCTGTGCTTTCACTGCTGGGGCGCAGGTTCGATCCCTGGTCAGGGAACTAAGATCATGCAAGCCACGTGGTACGGCCAAAAAGAACCACAGAAGTTGGCAAGTCAATGAAAATAATGAAGAGGAAACTATATGTGAAAAGGAATGAGGTAGAAGAGGCATTTTCTCCCAACAGGAGGATCAGCCCCTCATTTTTTATATTAGTGATACACTGCATTTCACCTTCTTCAAAGTAACAGACCTACCTTCAGCAAAATAAACCAGATGCAATCCTCAGGAAATGGGATATTAGTAAATATAGACTGAATACAAATCAGGGACTCATAAGGCACTTCTGAGTAAACTAGAGAAAGGTACCCTTTCCTCAAAAAATTTACTTTCATCTGTTGGGAAATTGTCATATTACAATGATTTTCTTCTAACTAGATACTTTACCACCATCTGCTAGAAAACTACAATGAGTATATCTGTTTAAAATCTGTGTAATATGAATGGTGTCCCCTAGGATTGTGTAGTGCAAACATGTACAACTGTACATCAAAGGCTCTGCTTAATGTGTATTTAATGAGTGAAGTATGTCATAAAAATGCACTGTGATAAACACTAAAAATGTAGATGTTTAAGAAAATATAGTCTCAGCCCTCAAGAACCTCACAATCAAATAAACAAACAGTTATACTATGGCACAGTAAGTGCTGTGTTACGGATTGATACAGAGTGTTAATGTAGACACAAAGGAGGGATTCCTAACCCTGCCTGAAGGAGTCTGTGTCAACAGATTTGCCCACACTTTAATGGCAATGATTATAAAAACTAAAACAGCAAGCCCCAGTCGTTTGGAGCAGGTTGACACTTATCACTGTCACTCTTTGCTTCAGCTGAGGCATGCTTTAAACTGAAGAAAACAAACCAAAGCAGGTTTTCTTCCTGAGGCAAACTCTTCTTTTAGTTAGTGGACCTCCTAGGAAGGCAGATATCATTTACCCCACTGGAAAGAGAGAACGGAAAAAGGAAAGTGGAAGAGAAATGAAAGGAAGAGAGTGAAAGGAAGAGAGTTGATAGAACACTCTTCAGAGCAGAAAACAGAAAAGTAGAAGTAGAGAGAATTAGTACAAAGGGGGATGAACAGTGGGAAAGAAGAGAAAGAAGTAACATAAGCAATATAATACAGTACATGGAATATGTAACTAGAGAAATTTTAAAGTAAAGGAAACAAAAGGGAGAAATAAAAACATAAAGCATAAAATGAGAAAGGAAAGAGAAAGGTTGGAAATGAAGAGGGGAAAAGTGGCATTTAGATGGACTTCAGGACACTCGTAAGAGTAGTCTATGAGGCTCTTGCAACACAGAAGACGGAAACTTTCTTTTGTCCAGGTATTTATGGATGGAGTGATAATACTTCTGTGTATAAACACGAAGAAAGAAAAACAAACAGTATGTCTATGTGTACACCTGCAGTTTATGTAAATCATGTATTCATTCACTCATAAATTATTTATTCGTCATCTACTAGGTACAAAACAATGAAGAGTACAAAGATATTTAAAACAGTCTATCCTGGAACATCTTGCTCCAGAAGAGCTCAAATAATGATAATGACATATCTAAATGACATAAGAGACCATTTGGAGGGCTCCCAGTGGCCAATCTGGGACCAACTGAACATGAAAATAAATAATGTTAGTAACTGATTACAAACCATGGAATAAAATAAGAACTATAAATGAATACATAAATAACTGGGGGAAAAGTAAAAGTTGTTTCATACAGTAGAAAGCACACTAGCAAATGTAGAAGGATTTATGGAATCAGAAAATCACCATTTCAATCATGTAGTAATAATTGTTCCAGGCAGAAATTACCAAAGGATGCTAAAACTAGTAGGTGAAAGTTTGACCAGAAATAGGATACTAACATAGTCTCAAAGTATCTCCTCACAAAATACTTATTAGTGAAAAAAGGAAAAATAGTAACCTACAAAAACCTGACACCATTTTAACCAAGTGATCAATGTTAACATCGCCAGTGATGGCAAAAATTGATACCATGTGCCTCCTGATATGATCCACTGAGAAGGATACATTATTTTTGTCGTATTCCTGCCCCAAATGCACAACCTAAATCTAACCATTAGGAAAGATCAGAAAAAACAACACTGAAAAAGATTCTACAAAATAAATGGCCTGTACTCTTCACAAAATGTCAAGGTCATAAAAAACAAAGAACCATTACAGATTAAAGGAAAATGGAGAGACAACTAAATGCAATATGTGATCCTGGGTTGGATTCTAAACAATATTTTCTTTTCTTTTGACCTAAAGAACATTAGTGAAATGACTGCCAAAATTTGAATAAGATCTATGATTTAGATAATATTACTATATTAATGTTAACTTCCTAATTTTGATACTTGTACTGTAAATATGTAAGAAAATGGCCTTGGGCTTCCCTGGTGGCGCAGTGGTTGAGAGTCTGCCTGCCGATGCAGGGGACACGGGTTCGTGCCCCGGTCCGGGAAGATCCCACATGCCGCGGAGCCGGCTCGCTGAGCCTATGCTCTGCAATGGGAGAGGCCACAACAGTGAGAGGCCCACGTAGTGCAAAAAAAAAAAAAAAAAAAAAAAAAAAAAAAAAAAGAAAATGGCCTTGTTTTTAGGAAACACACACTGAAGAATTTAGAGATAAAGAAGCATTATGTCTGTAACTACAACCAGAAAAAAATGACAATATACAAATATAGAATGATCAAGTAAACATGATAAACTATTAAGATGTGGGAAATATAAGGAAAGATATACAGAAAATCCATGTACTGCTTTTGCAACTTTTCTGTAAGTCTAAAATTGTTTCAAAATAAAAAGTTAAAAATAAAATAATAAATTAGAAAAAAACTAAAAATATCATAGCTTCTTCCCTAAAACACGTTATGGTTTACTAGATAAGACATACATAGCATGTGATGCCCTCATCAAAAACTGTCAATGTTGGGCTTCCCTGGTGGCACAGTGGTTGACAGTCCGCCTGCCAATGCAGGGGATATGGGTTTGTGTCCCGGTCCGGGAAGATCCCACATGCCGCGGAGCAGCTGGGCCCGTGAGCCATGGCCGTTGAGCCTGCGCGTCCGGAGCCTGTGCTCCACAACAGGAGAGGCCACAACAGTGAGAGGCCTGCGTACAGCAAAAAAAACACCTGTCAATGTCAACCACCTTCTCTGTAGAATGGTCTTAATCTACCCTGACATTCAAGTCCTCAATCTGATCCCATTCTAGGCTTCCAACCATATTTACCCAAGCTCTCTTTCTTGATCACTATATTCTAGTCAAACTGAATCTTGTGCATGATATTTTTTCTCTTTACTTTTTTTTTTTGAAAGACCAATATGTTTTTTTTTTTAACATCTTTATTGGAGTATAATTGCTTTACACTGTTGTGCTAGTTTCTGCTGTACAACAAAGTGAATCAGCTACATGTATACATATATCCCCATATCCCCTCCATCTTGCCTCTCCCTCACAACCTCCCTATCCCATCCCTCTAGGTGGTCACAAAGCACCAAGCTGATCTCCCCGTGCTATACAGCTGCTTCCCACTAGCTAGCTATTTTACATTTGGCAGTGTATATATGTCAATGCTACTCCACCACTTCGACCCAGCTTACCCTTCCCCTTTCCAGTGTCCTCCAGTCCATTCTCTACATTGTTATTCCTGTCCTGCCTCTGGGTTCATCAGAACCATATTTTTTTTTAGATTCCATATGTATGAGTTAGCATACGGCATTTTTCTCTTTCTGACTTAATTCACTCTGTATGACAGACTATAGGTCCATCCAACTCACTACAAACAACTCAGTTTCATTTCTTTTTATGGCTGAGCAATATTCCATTGTATATATGTGCCACATCTTCTTTATCCATTCATCTGTCGGTGGACACTTAGGTTGCTTCCATGTCCTGGCTATTGTAAATAGTGCTGCAATGAACACTGTGGTACATGACTCTTTTTGAATTATGGTTTTCTTGGAGTATATGCCCAGTAGTGGGATCGCTGGGTCATATGATAGTTCTATTTTTAGATTTTTAAGGAACTGTTCTCCATAGTGGCTGTATCAATTTACATTCCCACCAACAGTGCAAGAGGGTTCCCTTTTCTCCACACCCTTTCCAGCATTTATTGTTAGTAGATTTTTTGAAGATGGCCATTCTGACCGGTGTGAGGTGACACCTCATTGTAGTTTTGATTTGCATTTCTCTAATGATTAGTGATGTTGAGAATACTTTCATGTGTTTGCTGGCAATCTGCATATCTTCTTTGGAGAAACGTCTATTTAGGTCTTCCGCCCATTTTTTGATTACCTCTTTGATTTCTTCAGTGATCTCTTGGTTATTTAGTAGCGTATTGTTCAGCCTCCATGTGTTTGTATTTTTTACAGTTTTTTCCTGTAATTTGTATCTAGTCTCATAGTGTTGTGGTCGGAAAAGATACTTGATATGATTTCAATTTTCTTAAATTTACCGAGGCTTGATGTGTGACCAAAGAGATGATCTATCCTGGAGAATATTCCATGAGCACTTGAGAAGTGTATTCTGTTGTTTTTAGATGGAATATCCTATAAATATCAATTAAGTCCATCATGTCTAATGTGTCATTTAAAGCTTGTGTTTCTTTATTTATTTTCATTTTGGATGATCTGTCCATTGGTGAAAGTAGGGTGTTAAAGCCCCATACTATGATTGTGTTACTGTCGATTTCCCCTTTTATGGTTGTTAGCATTTGCCTTATGTATTGAGGTACTCCTTTGTTGGGTGCATAAATATTTACAATTGTTATATCTTCTTCTTGGATTGATCCTTTGATCATTAGTTAGTGTCCTTCTTTGTCTCTTGTAATAGTCTTTATTTTAAAGTCGATTTTGTCTGATATGAGAATTGCTACTCCAGCTTTCTTTTGATTGCCATTTGTATGGAGTATCTTTTTCCATCCCCTAACTTTCAGGCTATAGTGTGCCTAGGTCTAAAGTGGGTCTCTTGTAGACAGCATATATACAGGTCTTGTTTTTGTATCCATTCAGCCAGTCTATGTCTTTTGGTTGGAGCATTTAATCCATCTACATTTAAGGTAATTATCGATATATATGTTCCTATTACCATTTTCTTAATTGTTTTGATTTGTTTTTGTAGGTCTTTTCCTTCTCTCCTGTTTCCTGCCTAGAGAAGGTCCTTTAGCATTTGTTGTAAAGCTGGTTTGGTGGTGCTGAATTCTCTCAGCTTTTACTTGTCTGTAAAGGTTTTAATTTCTCTGTCGAATGTGAATGAGATCCTTGCTGGGTACAGTAATCTTGGTTATAGGTTTTTCCCTTTCATCACTTGAAATATGTCCTGCCACTCCCTTCTGGCTTGCAGAGTTTCTGCTGAAAGATCAGCTGTTAACCTTATGGGGATTCCCTTGTATGTTATTTGCTGCTTTTCCCTTGCTGCTTTTAATATTTTTTCTTTGTATTTAATTTTTGATAGTTTGATTAATATGTGTCTTGGCATGTTTCTCCTTGGATTTACCCCATATGGGACTCTCTGCACTTCCTGGACTTGATTGACTATTTCTTTTCTCATATTAGCGAAGTTTTCAACTATAATCTCTTCAAATATTTTCTCAGTCCCTTTCTTTTTCTCTTCTTCTTCTGGGACCCCTATAATTCAAATGTTGGTGTGTGTAATTTTGTCCCAGAGGTCTCTGAGACTGTCCTCAGTTCTCTTCATTCTTTTTTCTTTATTCTGCTCTGCAGTAGTTATTTCCACTATTTTATCTTCCAGGTCACTTATCCGTTCTTCTGCCTCAGTTATTCTGCTATTGATTCCTTCCAGAGAATTTTTAATTTAATTTATTGTGTTGTTCATAGTTGTTTGTTTCATCTTTAGTTCTTCTAGGTCCTTGTTAAACGTTTCTTGTATTTTCTCCATTCTATTTCCAAGATTTTGGATCATCTTTACTCTCATTACTCTGAATTCTTTTTCAGGTAGACTGCCTATTTCCTCTTCATTTGTTAGGTCTGGTGGGTTTTTATCTTGCTCCTTCATCTGCTGTGTATTTTTCTGTCTTCTCATTTTGCTTATCTTACTGTG
The DNA here is from genome assembly GCF_039906515.1 of Pseudorca crassidens. Lineage (NCBI taxonomy): Eukaryota > Metazoa > Chordata > Mammalia > Artiodactyla > Delphinidae > Pseudorca > Pseudorca crassidens. The sequence continues at coordinate 63,342,893 of NC_090304.1, forward strand.
TTTGGGGTCTCCTTTTTGCAGGCTGCAGGTTTGCAGTTCCCTTTGTTTTTGGTATCTGCCCCAGTGGGTGAGGTTGGTTCACTGGCCTGTGTAGTATTCCATGGTATGACTGTACCACAGATTGTATAACTATTCACCTACTGGATATCTTCATTGATTTCAGATTTTGGCTATTACAACCAAAGCTGCTGTAAACATTCATGTATAGGATTTTGTAATGAACATATGGTAATTTCATGTTTAATTTTTATAAGGAAGTATCAGACACTCTCCCAGAGTGGCTGTGCCATTTTACATGCCCACTAACAATGTGTGAGTCATCCAAATATAGTTTTGACTTCTGGATCTGCTCCATGTTTACCATATGAACTTAGCCAAGTTACTTTATCACTTTAAGTCTTTGTTTCCTCAGTTTTTAACACAGAGATGATAGTTTTATGGAGCTGTTGCTGGGATTAAAGGAAACAACATGTGTAAAACAAAAAGTCAGCAAGTATTAACAGAGTATAAAGTAATGGTTAAGAAGACAGACTGCATATTAGAAAGCCTTGTTTTATAAATGCTTGAAGGAAAAAAAGAAACTTCCTGGAGACAAGAAATGAGAGCTGGATATCAGAAGGAAGGAGAATAGGAACTACAAGTTAGTGTCCTCTTTTCTTAATAATATCATAAATGCTTGGCAAAGGCATTTTATCTTACTAGGTAAAAGGCATAGGCTCTGAAATTAGACTTTTGGGATTTGAATTCCACCTCTTTCTCTTATTGTTCAACTCGGGGAAGTTACTTAACCTCTTTGGGCTTTAATATCCTCATCTGTAAAACTGTGATACTACTATTTACTTCATCAAGCTGTTGTGAAGATTAGAAGTGTTGATACAAAACTACAATGAGGTATTATGTCACACCAGTTAGAATGAGCATCATCAGAAAAACTACAAACAACAAATGCTGGAGAAGGTGCGGAGAAAAGGGAACCCTCTTGCACTGTTGGTGGGAATGTAAATTGATACAGTCACTATGGAGAACAGTATGGAGGTTCCTTAAAAAACTGAAAATAGAATTACCATATGATCCAGCAATCCCACTACTGGGCATATACCCTGAGAAAACCATAATTCAAAAAGACACATGCACCCCAATGTTCATTGCAGCACTATTTACAATAGCCAGGTCATGGAAGCAACCTAAGTGCCCATCGACAGATGAATGGATAAAGAAGTTGTGGTACATACATAAAATGGAATATTACTCAGCCATAAAAAGGAATGAAATTGAGTCATTTGTTGAGACGTGGATGGATCTAGAGGCTGTCATACAGAGTGAAGTAAGTCAGAAAGAGAAAAACTAATATCGTATATTAACGCATGTTTGTGGAACCTAGATAAATGGTACAGATGAACTGGTTTGCAGGACAGAAATTGAGACACAGATGTAGAGAACAAACGTATGGACACAAAGGGGGGAAAACCGCGGTGGGGTGGGAATGGTGGTGTGCTGAATTGGCCAATTGGGATTGACATGTATACACTGATGTGTATAAAACTGATGACTGATAAGAACGTGCAGTACCAACAAACAAGCAAACAAAACAACTAATACTAAACTTTCTTTGGGTTATTTGTATGGAAATATGTTAATATAAATGTTTCAGACATTACATGAAATTTCTAAAAATCTTATATGTTCTGGTATAATAATTCTAGTTATTACTTTAAAATGTATACCTCAGAAATAACTAAATTTCCTTGTCAACTGCATTATTATGAACTTTCATCAAATCTTTAGCCGTGGTCATTTTTAACTCTTTTGTCATTTACAGACAGTTCTGGGTGTACTCTGATGTTTTTACAAAAATGTTCCTATAAAAGGGTTTCATCTTCAAGGAATTCATGGAAAAGACTCTGACAAGTACAGGTTTCTGGTAACTGACTATACTGCTGAACTGAATGAATAAGCATTTTCAGAACTCTAATGGAAAACTGATGAATTCATAAAAGTGCTAACAGCAGATCAAGATGAAAAAAAAATTAATTACATGGGACTGAGTGAACTGATGAGGATGATTATAATTTTTGTGACTTTCTGTTTGAATAAAAAATAATCCCACAAGGACTTAGAGGCAAAAAATATACAAATTAATTTTCACTGCAAAGTAAAGGAGCTGTTACAGTGGAGGATTACTGGACTGAATGTCAATATTATGACATAGTATGAGTGTGTTTCGTGTTTGGTAATTGCAATCATTGTTGCTTTTGTTGTGGTCATCCATTTACAATGCTTGGTGTCAGTTTATTTATCTCTTGTAAAAATAAAATACAGTGTGTGTGTGTGTGTGTGTGTGGAAAAAAAAAGTGTTGATACACATAATGGATTTAGAATCATGTCCAGCACAAATTAATTGTTAGCCATTATTATTTTTAAATGTCTGCTTTTTCTCCCCTCTATTATTAGCTGTGTGACCTTGGGCAAATCATGTAACAGTTGCTGGATCTCAGTTTCCTCACCCGTACAAAAAGAACAGACCTTTATAGGACTGTGATAAGGATTCAGTGAGATAATATATTTAAGATGATTGGCACATAGCAAATGTGAGATAAATGTTAGTTCCCGTTCTCTTCTAATCACCAATTATTTTACTATATTGTAAGACAGTTTTCTTATTTCTCCCATGAGTCAGGCTGTCATCTGTCATTTTCCTAGGAATATGCCTTTGTGCAGATGTTTAATTTGCTACATAAAGTTTTGAGTGCAGAAGCTTTATGGCAAACTATATTTTATTAGCCCAGAAGTGTCTTATGCTCAGTTTCAGGTTATAGATTGTTTTTGAAAATTGAGTTCTAAAAACGTTGGTCTCTAAATTAGGAGAAAGTTATTATAATGACTTTTCATTCACCTAAAAAATATTATGATTCTTTTTAAGAGTGAAATAAATCAAGTAAACACACACATATTCTCATCCCATATTCTCATCTCTAACAACGTATTAGAAGATAGACTTGGACTCCCTGTGAGTGGGTATAAAAGCACAGCAGGTAGAATGGGGATTCCTGGAAGAACTCACAGACACCAGTGTTAGAAAGTTTATGAAACGTTGAGTCTAGTTAACCCTATGAAGTGGATCATTTGGTTGAGTAAACTCAAAACTAATAAGATCTCAAGTAAACACCTGTGAGAAGCACAGTGGCATCTTGACATGTCCATTTAACTCAAGAGCTTTGATTCAGGGACATTTTGGCATTGGAGCATTTTGACATCTCCTAAAAGCAAATGATTCAGCTTTCAGCTTTTATGATTATTGTGTACCATGTGTTAAGATAGGCACATCATTCCTAAGTCTCAACCCTTTGAGATGAGGTCAAGGATAGGGTGGGAAAAAGGGTGGGGTCAGAAATTGATTAAAATTCAGATTGGTTTAAAGATGGAGATGGAATGAGCGACCGGGTAATTTAAAGATGAAATAAATCTCAGAAATGAGAAGAGATTCAGAGATGAAATGAAGGACAAACAGAAGGATGAGGTGAGGGTAGGGCACCATCTAGTAAACAAGTCACAAATGAAAGGAAATGTTTACTCTGGGCATCTCAGAAAGGGCTACCTCTCATTTTAAGCAGAGTCTATGCATCCTGTGAATTTTACTTGTGTTTTGAACAGTACATATTTGCATCTCAAAATGTACTATTTCTCCTTTAAATCTGCAATAGCCATTTATAGTCACTTTAAATAAAAAAATATATAATATATGACTGCTTAGTATTGGGACTTTTTCCATCTTCCATTTGTAAATCTAAATGATAAAATGAAAGTCTCCCTAATTAGCAGTCAGAAAGAAACACCGAGGACAGAATATAATGAGTGCAACAGGGTTTAAAAAAGAGGAAAGTTCACACCTCATTGGAGGAGGATCAGAACAGGCATCATGGAGCAAGCGGTAACTGTGACAAAGTTTGAATAATGAATTCTACCCTTGTCTCTGTCACTAAGTAGCTCCCTAACCACTCACCTGGAATGGTTCTCATAAGATCATCAATGGATTTGAATTTTTTTTTAATGCCAATGAACACTTTCCAGTTTCTATTTATTAAAACTTTCTGCATCATTTGATACTGTTAACAATCACTCTTTCATTCTTGCCATTTCTCCCTCAGCTTTCGTGATATATTCCCCTCCCTTTGTTCTCCTACCACACCAATCTATAAAGCCAGTTATACATCTCTCCTGAGCACCAAAAAATATATATCCTATTAAAATTTCTGTTGGATTATGTACAGGTATCACAAGCTCAAGTCCAAACCTAAACTCACTACTTTCTTCCCTTATCTCACCTCACTTCTTCCCCTTATCCAGTTTACTCCAAGCCTGTCTTCCCTCTTTGTAAATGGTACCATCATCTACACTCTCATGCAAACTCTGACCCTTCCATTTTCATAACCAATGTTTTATAATAGGCACTAAGTCTACTCCAGTATATCTCCTATGTGTTTCTTAAATCTCTCATTCCCTTCTGCCACTGGTTTTGTTAAGGTCCTCTTTATCTTTCAATTTATCACTGCAGTAGTCTCCAAAGTAACCTCTTTGACTCCAGACTCAATCACTGAATTGGTCATTTATTCACTTAGTCAATAAATGACCAATAAGTCAATAAGTTTTCAGAGAGAGATAAATTATTAATAGTACAAAGTGTGGTATATGTTACGATTCATTCACCTAAAAAATATTATTGAGCATCCAACAGTATGGGAAGGCACTCTTCTAGCTTTGAGGATATAATAGTGAATGACAGACAAGGATCTTCCTCTCAGAAAAAAAATATTTAAATTTTAAAAATAGGATAAGTTCAAATAGTGGTAGGTGCTATTAAAATATAATAAATAGTGATATGATAAAGAATAAGTGGGAAATCTCAGGAAGCCTAATTAATCTGGGTAGTTGGAGAAGGCTCTTCTGATGCGAGCTAAGACCAAAATGATAAGGAATCATCCATGAAAAGATCCAGAAGTAGAATATCCTATGCAGGAGAAAGAAACAGTGTAAAAGACCTCAGACAGGGCCAAGCTGAAGCACACTGAACAAGGAAGAAGGAATAGGAGATACAGTCAGAAAGCTCAGTAGAGAATACATCATGTAGAGCTTTGCAGAACATGGTAAAGACTTGGATTTTATCCTAAGTGTAATGGAAGGCCATGGAAAGTTTAAAGCAGGGAAATAAAATGATCAAATTTACATTTTTAAAGGAGACTTCTCGCTGCTGTGAGAAAAATGGATTCCAGGAGCAAATGCAGAATTAGATAGACCAGTAACGCAACCACAAAAGCAATCCAAGCAAGAGATAATGGTGGCTTGGACTAGAGTAACAGCAACAGAATATGTAAGAAGTGTAAATATATTCAAGGTATATTTAAAGGTACAGTCAGTGAGACTTGATAATAGATTGGATGTGTGGGTGAGGAGAATGAAGAATCAAAGATGATTTGTCAGAGGTTAGCATGATAAACCTGGATGTATGGTGGTGCCATTAACTGGGATAAGGAAGTTAGAAATAAGAAAATGTGAGAGATAACAAAAGGGAAATCAAGAGTTTTCTTCAGACAGAGTAAGTTGTTAGGCAAAGTACAGAGATATGACAGCATACAACAGTAGCAAATAATATAAACTGATGGTACCAGGAAAGACTTCCCATGGTGGGGGAGGGGGAAACCTGGAATGTTCTGAATAGAGAAAAGCAGAATAGAAAAAAAAAATCTCCATATTACTACTAGTATAATCTTTATAAAATATAAATTGGGTTAGAAAATTCCCCTGCTTAAGATCCATCACTGAGTTTTGATTAACTATAGCCGTTTCTCTTAATACCCTTTAAGATGTCAATCTCCTCCATCAAACTATGAGCCCCTTGAGGGCAGGATTCATTGTTGTTCATTCAGAATTTAGCACAATAACTAGAACATAGTACTTGTTACATAGAACATAAAACATACCTATGGGGTAAATGGGTGAACTAACTGTGTAACAGTGAAATTATTTAGTCTCTCTGAGTCTCATTTTCCTCAATTATAATGGGGAGCCTCTCTTTAAGACCACTTCCAACTTTAATAGTCTATGATTAAATTTTCTCTATGATATGTGGAAACATTAAGCCTGAAAGTCAGATACAATCCATTAAAATTCCAATCCAGATATATATGAGCCTTAAATGTGCTACACAGTCAATACCTCTGTTTCTTCATGTGTGAAATAAAAATTAAAATATTGCTCCCCTTCATAAAAAATATCACTGATGATGCAAACCATATTTAAATGTCAAATGATTAAATAATAAGCAAAATTCTGTAAATGAGGGAATTTTTTTTCTAAAATGATTTGTAATAGGAGATGAGGCTCGTTACCTGCTAAATTAGGTCTACTGCATTTTGAGAGGATATGTTCATACTAATGATTTTTCTTTGTTTCATCTTTCATCAAGCTGTTCTTTTGTACGTGAATCATTACAAGGACAACTCAAGTCTATAACCTCTTCTAGCTCTTTATATTTCTTTTACCAACCTACTCTATTTTCTAATCATTGTATCAAGTCTCCAATTTTTAAATATCTACCAATGGCTAAGTGTGATTTGATTGAGAATCAACCTTGCAAGTACATATCCTCCATTATACAATATTTACATTATGTTCAGTGGTTCTATTTCATTCACCTGCTAATTCAACATGTTTTACAATGGAAAATTTTTAATCCCAATTTAAAACTTACCAATATAGAAAATCTTTTAGAAACACAAAAATATGTAATGAGACATAATTAAGTATAATTAAAACATATGAAACATAATCTAAAAATATAAACTGGAAAATAAATACTGAAATCTAGTGACCACGTATGGTAGGAAGCACTGGTGGGAAGTATGCTTGACCAAACATTTGCAGCTATTGCTACACAAGAATAAAATTAATCCCAGTGGAATTACTCTTTGCCTAAAATGCAGCATGTCAAGAGCTGGAAAAGAGCCATTTCTTTGCAAGGTAATATGCCCTTTTAAGTCCTAGAGACATTTTGGCAGAAACTGGCTGCATGCTCACCAAACCTATTACCTCTGCTTCCTCAGAACACAGATTCCATTACCAAGCTTCCTTTGGAGTTAGACGCAGCCAGCTGACTAAATTGTGACCAGCAGAATATGGATGACGCTTCTCTTCCACAAGGAAACAGATGCCCCCCACCCCAAGAGCTGCCCCAACCTCTTCTCACTGTCAGACCAATAACAAGGGTTAAGTCCAGTTGATGACTTCCTGAGTCTGGTAAGGGAGGAAAGAATATATCTAAAGAATTATAAGAACTAGCTGGCATATACTGGCAGGAACCAAGGAAGTACACCTGGAATTAGATTTTGAGGGTACTTGCTAAGTGGGCTGGAATGTCAGAGTAGATAAGCATGAATTTTTCAACTTGGAGACACTTAGACATGGGCTTTAATAACTTCACCAGGAACTCCAGGGATGGGGCAAACTTTCTGCTGAATTGGCACTGAGAAGCCTGGGAAAAACAATAGTAACCTTCAGTAAAGCAGAAATGCTTGTGCTTCCCTGAAAGATGGTAGAAGCAGGAACAAAGAGGTTAAGGAAAGTAGGCATGCTGGAACATACGTATTTCAAAAGGCCAGAGGATTCAGGATTATGTTCCACACAAAGGTCCTGAGAACACATCATTCACTGAGGCCATTAGGGATGTACTAGAAAGAGGGGCATCAGCATCACTAAGAAATTCAATAGTGGGTTATTTACAGGGCTGGGAGAATGGAAGGATAGATGGTCACAGAGTTGCAAAGTGGCAGCATTTAACTGCCAGAAGGCAGGAGGCAGCAATTACTGTAATGAGTGGCAATGTCAGAGGAAGAGCCAAGGGGCTTGACACACTAGGAGTTTTGGAGGTGGTTAATAGAGCATGGTGTACACAAGGGCAAAAAAAAAAAGGCAGCCAATAAGGATGCTGCTTAACATACATAATCACAAAAAGCAAGTAAAAAGGAGGAGGAGGCTGAATGTGGTTTCCCCAATAAAAAGTCAAAGTCTCAGTTCCCAGACCTGAGCCAATTTTCAGATGCAAACCCATTAGCTGAAGAGATAACGCAGAGTAACATACCATGGTAAGGCTTTTGCATTTGCTATTTTCTTTGACTGCAATATTCTTCTCTCAGATACTCACTTGTTCACTGCCTCCTCTCTTTTAGGTCTTTGCTCAAAAGTTACCTTTTCAAAAGTGAGACTTTCCTGAGCCATCTTATTTTAAATTGCAGTGCTCCTCTCATCCTGGCACACTCTCTCCCCTCTCCCTGCTTTATTCTCTAAAGCCCTTATCACTATCTGACATTTTATATACTTTAGTTACTTATTTTACTGCCCATTTTACCCACTACAATGCAGTTCTACGAGAAATTTTCTGTGTATGTTGTTTACTTGCCTAAAATAGTACCTGATCCTCATGATAGAGGTGCTCAAAAACTTTTGTTAAATGAGCAAATTCACTGAAGAGCTTTAGTACAAATAAAATCTGAAGAGTCGTCAGTCTACAGATAGAACCTCATCTCTGGAATACCTGAAGATACAACAAATCACCCCAAAATGGAGGCAGTGGACTTTGGGAGCAACTGTAGACATGAGGTTTCCTGTATGCAATTGACTGGTTTCTGGTTTTATGTTTATCTTAGTTTAATATTTCGAGTTATTATCATTGGTAGATTTGTTTATTGATTTGGTTGCTCTCTTTTTTTTATATATAGATATATATTTTTTTTCCTTTTTCCCTTTTGTGAGTGTGTATGTGTATGCTTCTCTGTGTGATTCTGTCTGTACAGCTCTGCTTTTACCATTTGTCCTAGGGTTCTGTCTGTCCATTTTTTGTCGTTGTTGTTCGTTTTTAGTATAGTTTTTAGCACTTCTTATCATCAGTGTATTTGTTTTTTGGTTTGGTGGCTCTCTTCTTTCTTTCTTTCTTTTTTCTTTATTTTATTACTTCTTAATTTTTTATTTTTAATAATTTCTTTTTATTTCAAAAATTTTATTTCTTTTCATTTTATTTATTTATTTTTCTCCCTTTTCTTCTGAGCCATGTGGCTAACAGGGTCTTAGTGATACAGCCGGGTGTCAGGCCTGTGCCTCTGAGGTGTGAGAGCCGAGTTCAGTACATTGGTCCACCAGAGCCCTCCCAGCTACACGTAATATCAAGCAGCAAAAGCTGTCCCAGAGACCTCCACCTCAACGCTAAGAGCTAGCTCCACTCAAAGACCAGCAAGCTACAGTGCTGGACACCTTATGTCCAACAACTAGCAAGATAGGAACAAGACCCCACCCATTAGCAGAGAGGCTGCCTAAAATCATAATAAGGTCACAGACACACCAAAACACACCACCAGACGCAGTCCTCCCCACCAGAAACACAACATCCAGCCTCATCCACCAGAACACAGGCACGAGTCCCCTCCACCAGGAAGCCTACACAACCCACTGAACCAACCTTAGCCACTGGGGATAGACACCAAAAACAACAGGAACAACAAACCTGCAGCCTGCAAAAAGGAGACCCCAAACACAGAAGTTAAGCAAAATAAGAAGACAGAGAAAGACACAGCAGATGAAGGAGCAAGGTAAAAACCCACCAAATGAAGAGGAAATAGGCAGTCTACCTGACAAAGAGTTCAGAGTGATGATAGTAAAGGTGATCCAAAATCTTGGAAATAGAATGGAGAAAATATAAGAAACGTTTAACAAGTACCTAGAAGAACTAAAGAACAAACAAACAATGATGAACAACACAATAAATGAAATTTAAAATTCTCTAGAAGGACTCAATAGCAGAATAACTGAGGCAGAAAAACGGATAAATGACCTGGAAGATAAAATAGTGAAAATAACTACCACAGAGCCGGAATAAAGAAAACAGAATGAAAAGAATTGAGGACAGTCACAGAGACACCTGGGACAACATTAAACACACTAACATTTGAATTATAGGGGTCCCAGAAGAACAAGAGAAAAATAAAGGGACTGCGAAAATATTTGAAGAGATTATAGTTGAAAACTTACCTAATATGGGAAAGGAAAGAGTCAATTAACACCAGGAAGTGCAGAGAGTCACATACAGGATACATCCAGGCAGAAACATGTCAAGACACAAATTAATCAAACTATCAAAAATTAAATACAAAGAAAAAATATTAAAAGCAGCAAGGGAAAAGCAACAAATAACATACAAGGGAATTCCCATAAGCTTAACAGCTAACCTTTCAGCAGAAAATCTGCAAGCCAGAAGGGAGGGGCAGGCCATATTTAAAGTGATGAAAGGGAAAAAACCTACAACCAAGATTACTGTACCCAGCAAGGATCTCATTCACATTTGACAGAGAAATTAAAACCTTTACAGACAAGCAAAAGCTAAGAGAATTCAGCACCACCAAACCAGCTTTTACAACAAATGCTAAAGGAACTTCTCTAGGCAGGAAACACAAGAGAAGGAAAAGACCTACAATAACAAACCCAAAACAATTAAGAAAATGGTAATAGGAGTATACATTTTGCTAATTACCCTAAATGTAAATGGATTAGATGCTCCCACCAAAAGACATAGACTGGATGAATGGATACAAAAACAAGACCCATATATATGCTGTCTACAAGAGACCCACTTCAGACCTAGGGACACATAAAGACTGAAAGTGAGGGGTTGGAAAAAGATATTCCATGCAAATGGAAATCCAAAGAAAGCTGCAGTAGCAACATTCATATCAGACAAAATACACTTTAAAATAAAAACTATTACAGGAGACAAAAGACACTACATAATGATCACGGATCAATCCAAGAAGAGAGACAATTGTAAATATTTATGCACCTGACATAGGAGCACCTCAATACATAAGGCAAATGCTAACAGCCATACAAGGGGAAATTGACAGTAACATAATCATATAGGTGACTTTAACATCCCACTTTCACCAATGGACAGATCATCCAAAATGAAAATAAATAAGGAAACACAAGCTTTAAATGACACATTAGACAAAATGGACTTAATTGATATCTATAGGACATTCCATCCAAAGACAACAGAATACACTTTCTTCTCAAGTGCTCATGGAACATTCTCCAGGATAGGTCATAGCTTGGGTCACAAATCAAGCCTAGGTAAATTTAAGGAAATGGAAATCGTATCAAGTATCTTTTCGAACCTTAATGCTATGAGACTAGATATCAGTTACAGATAAAAAACTGTAAAAAATAAAAAGGAGGCTAAACAATCACTACTAGATTACCAAAAGACCACTGAAGATATCAAACAGGAAATCAAAAAATACCTAGAAACAAATGACAATGAAAACACAATGACGCAAAATCTATGGGATGCAGCAAAAGCAGTTCTAAGAGGGAAGTTTATAGCAATACAACCATATTTCAAGAAACACGAAACATCTCAAACAAACAACCTAACCTTATACCTAAAGCAACTAGAGAAAGAAGAACAACAACAAAAAAAACAAAGTTAGCAGAAGAAAAGAAATCATAAACATCAGATCAGAAATAAATGAAAAATGAAGGAAACGATAGCAAATATCAATAAAACTAATAGCTTGTTCTTTGAGAAGATAAACAAAACTGATAAACCATTAGCCAGACTCATCAAGAAAAAAAGGGAAAAGACTCAAATCAATAGAATCAGAAATGAAAAAGGAGAAGTAAAAACTGACACTGCAGAAATACAAAGAAAGGATCATGAGAGAGTACCACAAGCAACTATACACCAATAAAATGGACAATCTGGAAGAAATGGACAAATTCTTAGAAAACGACAATCTTCTGAGAAAGAACCAAGAAGAAACAGAAAATATAAACAGACAAATGACAAGCACTGAAATTGAAACTGTGATTAAAAATCTTCCAACAAACAAAAGCCCAGGACCAGATGGCTTCACAGGTGAATTCTATCAAACACTTAGAGAATAGCTAACACCTATCCTCTCAAACTCTCCAAAATATCGCAGAGGGAGGACTACACCCAAACCCACTCTACGAGGCCACCATCACCCTGATACCAAAACCAGACAAAGATGTCACAAAGAAAGAACACTACAGACCAATATCACTGATGAACATAGATGCAAAAATCCTCAACAAAACACTAGCAAACAGAATCCAACAGCACACTTAAAAGATCGTAAACGCTGGTCAAGTGATGTTTATCCCAGGAATGCAAGGATTTTTCAATATATGCAAATCAATCAATGTGATAAACCATATTAACAAACTGAAGGATAAAAATCATATGATCATCTCAATAGATGCAGAGAAAGCTTTCGACAAAATTCAACACCCATTTATGATAAAAACCCTCCATAAAATAGGCATAGAGGGAACTTACCTCAACATAATAAAGGCCATATATGACAAACCCATGGCCAACATCATTCTCAATGGTGAAAAACTGAAACCATTTCCACTAAGATCAGGAACAAGACAAGGTTGCCCATTCTTCCCACTATTATTCAACATAGTTTTGGAAGTTTTAGCCACAGCAATCAGAGAAGAAAAAAGAAATAAAAGGAATCCAAATCAGAAAAGAAGTGAAACTGTCACTGTCTGCAGATGACATGATACTATACATAGAGAATCCTAAAGATGGAACCAGAAAACTACTAGAGCTAATCAAAAAATTTGGTAAAGTAACAGGATACAAAATTAATGAACAGAAATCTATGGCATTCCTATACACTAATGATGAAAACTCTGAAAGAGAAATAAAGGAAACACTCCCCCTTACCACTGCAACAAAAAGAATAAAATACCTAGGAATAAACCCACCTAAGGAGGTAAAGACCTGTACTCAGAAAACCATAATACACTGATGAAAGAAATCAAAGATGACACAAACAGATGGAGAAATATACAATCTTCTTGGATTGGAAGAACCAACATTGTGAAAATGACTATACTACCCAAAGCAATTTACAGATTCAATGCAATCCCTAGCAAACTACCAGTGGCATTTTTCACAGAACTAGAAGAAAAACTTTCACAATTTGTATGGAAACACAAAAGACCCTGAATAGCCAAAGCAATCTTGAGAAAGCAAAACGGAGCTGGAGGAATCAGGCTCCCTGACTTCAGACTATACTATAAAGCTACAGTAATCAAGACACTTTGGTACTGGCACAAAAACAGAAATATACATGATTGGAACAGGATAGAAAGCCCAGAGATATAACCCACACACATATGGTCACCTTATCTTTGATATAGGAGGCAAGAATATTCAATGGAGAAAAGACAGCCTCTTCATTAACTGGTGCTGAGAAAACTGGACAGCTACATGTAAAAGAAATTAGAACACTTCCTAACACCATACACAAAAAAAACCTCAAAATGGATTAAAGACCTAAATGTAAGGCCAGACACTATAGAACTCTTAGAGGAAAACATGGGCAGAACACTCTATGATTAAATCACAGCAAGATCCTTTTTAACCCACCTTCTAGAGAAATGGAAATAAAATAAAAAATAAACAAATGGGACCTAATGAAACTTAAAACCTTTTGCACAGCAAAGGAAGCCATAAACAAGATGAAAAGACAACCCTCAGAATGGGAGAAAATATTTGCAAAGCAAGCAACTGACAAAGGATAAATCTCCCAAATATACAAGCTGCTCATGTAGCTCAATATTAAAAATACAAACAACCCAATCCAACAATGGGCAGAAGACCTAAGTAGACATTTCTCCAAAGAAGATATACAGATGGCCAACAAACACATGAAAGGATGCTCAACATCACTAATCATTAGAGAAAAGCAAATCAAAACCACAATGAGGTATCACCCCACACCAGTCAGAATGGCCATCATCAAAAAATGTACAAACAATAAATGCTGGAGAGAGTGTGAAGAAAAGGGAACCCTCTTGCACTGTTGGTGGGAATGTAAATTGATACAGCCACTATGGAGAACAGTACGGAGGTTCCTTAAAAAACTAAAAATAGAACTACCATATGACCCACCAATCCCACTACTGGGCATATACCCCGAGAAAACCATAATTCAAAAAGAGTCATGTACCACAATGTTCATTGTAGCACTATTTACAATAGCCAGGACATGGAAGCAACCTAAGTGTCCATCGACAGATGAATGGATAAAGAAGATGTGGCACACATATACAATGGACTATTACTCAGCCATAAAAAGAAATGAAATTGAGCTATTTGTAATGAGGTGGATAGACCTAGAGTCTGTCATACAGAGTGAAGTAAGTCAGAAAGAAAAAGACAAATACCGTATGCTAACACATATATATGGAATTTAAGAAGAAAAAAAATGTCATGAAGAACCTAGGGGTAAGACAGGAATAAAGACACAGACCTACTGGAGAACGGACTTGAGGATATGGGGAGGGGGAAGGGTGAGCTGTAACAGGGCGAGAGAGAGTCACGGACATATACACACTAACAAACGTAGGGTAGATAGATAGTGGGAAGCAGCCGCAAGGCACAGGGATATTGTCTCGGTGCTTTGTGACCGCCTGGAGGGGTGGGATGGGGAGGGTGGGAGGGAGGAAGATGCAGGAGGGAAGAGATATGGGAACATATGTATATGTATAACTGATTCACTTTGTTATAAAGCAGAAACTAACACACCATTGTAAAGCAATTATACCCCAATAAAGATGTTAACAAAAATTTTTAAAAAAATGAAATGAAATTGAGTTATTTGTAGTGAGGTGGATGGACCTAGAGTCTGTCATACAGAGTGAAATAAGTCAGAAAGAGAACAACAAATACTGTATGCTAACACATATATATGGAATTTAAAAAAAAATAAAATAAAATGGTTCTGAAGAACCTAGGGGCAGGACAGGAGTAAAGACACAGACGTGGAGAGTGGACTTGAGGACTCAGGGAGGGGGAGGGGTGGGCTGGGACCAGGTGAAAGAGTGGCATGGACATATATACACTACCAAATGTAGAATGGATGGCTGGTGGGAAGCAGCTGCATAGCACAGGGAGATCAGCTCGGTGCCTTGTTACCACCTAGAGGGGTGGGAAAGGGAGGGAGAGAGGGAGACACAAGAGAGAGGGGATATGGGGATATGTTTATACGTATGGCTGATTCACTTTGTTATACAGCAGAAGCTAATGCACCATTGTAGAGGAATAATACTCCAATAAAGATGTTGGGGGAAAAAAAAGACAATCCCAGTTTCTCCCTGACGAGCCAAGGGAAAGGTTTGGACTCAACACCAGTACCCCAACATTTGACTTCCATCTGAGGAGTGGCCCCTCAAAACACCTAGCTTTGAAAGCCAGTAGGCTTGCAGCAACTCCATGAGACCCATTTGTAGGAGCACTGGCTGTAGCTATCCTCAGGGCTCAGTGCAGAGGGAGCAGGCAAAAAATGCCACTCAGTCTTCCAGTCTTCCCTGAATGGGGTCTATTTTTACACACTTTAAGAAATGCTGCTGAAGGTCAGAATTCTAATTTAACTTGCATCTAGGGGCTAACTGCAATCCTCCCCAGAGACCAGGGAAGCCAGAACACACCTTTCCACCTCTCTTCAGGCTGCTCCAAGTCACCAGTATCTGCCTGGAAGGAGCTAATACACTCATCTGTACCCCAGCTTTTGCAGTTGCTTCACAAGGGGTGGGTCCCCAGATCTCCTGGCTCTGATAACCAATAGGCTCCCATTCACTAGTCCCATAGACAGTAGCAAACAAAAAAGCAATTCTTAAACTGGCTATACCCCCAGAGCTCAGCACAGAGTAAGCATGTACAAACCCCCATCTCTCAGTATTTCCCTAAAAGGGGTCTCTTTGCATACTTTAAAAGATGCTGCCTGAGGTCAGGCTTCTAATTTAGCATGCATCTAGAAGCTAACTGCAATCATCTCCAAACACTAGGGAAGACTGTGGACACCTCCCATACCCTCTCCTTTTGGTCTGCTCTGAGTCACAGTTATCTCTCTGGAAGGACCTTGTACACAGTATCTGACACACCAGCTTTAGCAGCTGCCACCTGAGAGCGAGCCAGGCTATCTGCACCCAGATTGCCTGGCTCTGAAAGCCAATGGGGCTTGCATTCAGGAGTGTCACAGGATTGCACTAAACTAATAACAAGTTCTTAATGAGCTCAAAAACACTCCACCCACGTTGGCTCTACACCCCAACCCAGTGCGGAGAGAACAGACAAAAACTCTGATCTGCCACTGGGACCGGGAGTGAAGAAATAGAGAGAGGTTTGTAAAAGGGTACAAAATTTCAGCTATAAGATGAATGGGTGTGAGGATCTAATGAAAACCATAGTGACTCTAGTTGATAACACTGTACTGTATAATTGAAACTTGCTAGGAGACTAAAACTTAAATGTTCTCAAACACAAAAAGATAAATGTGAAGTGACGGATGTGTTAATGAAATAGATGTATATGTACGTATATTAAATCACTGTGATGTACACTTTAAATATCTTACAATTGTATACATTAATTATACCTCAAAATACGTGAAATTTTTTAAAACCCCAGATTCAAGAAGCTCAATGAACTCCAATCAAAATAAATATGAGAAAAACTACTCCCACACCACATCACAATCAAATTGCCTAAAAGCAGTAATGAAGAGAAAATCTTAATAGGAGCCAGAGAAATACCTAGAGAAATAATAAGAATGATAGCAGACTTCTCACTGGTAATAATGCTAGCCAGAAAACAGCACAGCAAAATCTTTAAAATACTAACATTTAAAAAAAGTCAACCTAGAATTCTATACCTAGCAGAAATATTTTTCAAAAACTAGGGCTGAAAAAGGAGGATGACATCAGCAAGATGGCAGAATAGGAAGCCATAGACCCTCCTTCTGTATAGCTGATTCCTTTGTTATAAAGCAGAAACTAGCACACCATTGTAAAGCAATTATATTCGAATAAAAATGTTAAAAAAATCAATGAAATAAAAATTTAAACATAAAGTTACCAAAGATAAAAATATTAAAATAAAGAAAATAAAACAAATAAAAAGTATACAGTGAAAATTAACCAAAATGCAGATTGAGAAGGAAATTCAAAGGCTATAAATTAAGAATATAATATAAATATAACAATATAATATAAAGAATAATATATTCTTGAGAAAATAAAATAGATTAGGAGGCAGAATTTAAAACAATAAAACAAAAATAGAATAAACAAAGGAAAAGAACAGATAAAACAACAGAAGTCCAGGGTATAAATGTGTACGAAACAATGATAGACCAACCTGTACAAACTTCCCCAGCAAACCCTGTGCCTGGTATATCTTAAGTAGCATGTTGTTGAGGAATTCAGTATCTTAAAAGATTCTATGCAATGGGTGCACTATATCCATTCTACAAATGAGCACAGAGATAATAAACAATTTGCCCAAAGCCACACATGTCCCATTTCTTACAATATAACTTGTGGCTTTGTTTTTTAAAGAATTCCTTACCCCTTAAGTAAAAGAAAAAAATTTACGTTACAAACTATCATATTCTGAATTTATCTGTTTGAAAATTACAGTGTTGGTATAGTGTTTAGAGTTACTTTAAAGTGAGACACATTAAAGACAAAATGTTTGAGAACATTTAAAGATCTTTTAAATTCACTAGGCATTTCTAGTCTGACAGGTAACATGCCTCCACAAAATGTACAATAATCCCGTATGAAAGAAGAAAAACCCAAAAGAACACATAAAGCATTATTCAATTTATATAATGTTCATAAACAAGCTAATTAGATATATATTTTAGGGAAACAATAAATGTTTAAAGAACAGCAAGAAAGCGATAAACATAAAACTCAGAATAATGGATGCTTCTAAGAGTAAGAAAAGAGTTAGGAACTGGGAAAAGACAAAAGTGAGGCTTTGGGGTATTGTTAACATTCTATTTATAAATCTGTATGATAATTACATAGATGTTTGCTCTTTATAAATATTAATTATACTATACAGTTATGTTTTATACTTTTTTCTGCTTTCAAACTTCTTTTTAAATTTTAAAAGACTGAGAATAAAAGTTAGTTATATTTGACACTTTTCTTTCTCTCACTCCCCCACTTACGATCCATCAGCAAATCCCAATGCCTCTACCATCACAATATATCCAGCATCTAGCCACTTCTCACTTTTTTGGTCTAAGTCACTATATTCTCTTTCCTGTACCATTACAGCAGCCTCCTGATTGGTATCCCTACTTCTACTTCCTTCCCTAGAGCTTACACTTCATAAAGTATCCAGTGTGGGTCTTTTAAAACAGGGATTCCCCAACCCCCACCCCCCGCCCCGTTAGGAACAGGGCTGCACAGCAGGAGGTGAGCAGCGGGCAAGCAAGAGAAGCTTCATCTGCTGCTCCCATCGCTCCCCATTGCTTGCATTACCGCCCAAACCATAGCTTGCATTACTGCCTGAACCATCACCGCTCCCCCATCTGTGGAAAAACTGTCTTCCACAAAACCGGTCCCTGGTACCAAAAATGTTGGGGACCACTGTTTTAAAATATAAGTCAGATCTTGTCCCTTTTCTGCTCACTCTGCTGCAGCCATATTGACATGCTTGCTGTTTCTCCAATAGGCCATGCATACTCCTGCTTCAGAGCCTTTGCACTTCCTATTCTCTCTGCCTGACTCATTCTAGAACCATATATTTGCTGAGAGATTCCTTCAGTTCTCTGCTCAATGTCACTTTTTCAGAAATGTCTTCTCTTTTTACCTTATATAACATTCTTTAGTTCCCTACTCTGATTTATTTTTTATGATGCATCATCTGACATATTTAATATTTTATCTGCTTAATTTATATCTCCCTCACTAGGTTATAAATTCCATGAGAACAGGAATTTCATCTATTTTGTGAATTTATGGATCTCTAGCTTTTAGAATAATAAGTAGCAAATACTATGCACTCAATATTTATTGGCTTAACATAAAAATGAAAATAAATGCACCAGAGATTTAACAGTAGTTGTATCTGGGCAGAGAGCAAATATCTTTGTGTTCTCTTTATTTTCCAAATGGTCTACTTTGAATTTGTATAAACTTTATTACCGGAAAAATAAGTTATTTTTCTAAGACAGAAAAATAGTATCTAGCTTAATATGACAAGTAGCAGACAATCAATAAATCCTTCTTAATTTGTTAATCTAAATAAGAAAGACTAACAATGCCTCACTCATATATGTGTACTTATTATCTTTATTTTATGTTGCAAGATATAAAAAGCAACATAGTTTATGTAAGGTCTTTAATTTTCACATTCCCACTATTTGCTTTGTTTCCTCCTAAATCACAAGAAAGAGTGAAAGTGGATTTTTATGGTGAAATATTGTCCAGGAAATATTTATTCTTTATTAATGATTCAGAAGCACATCGTTTAACTTACACAAAACACTTCATAGTGATTTTCAAGATTTGCAGAAATGGATTTCTCTTCTTCAAAAGACAACCTATATGGAAATTAACTTAATGCATGTAAAATGAACCAAAAGCTTAAAATATCACACTCTAGAGATTAATTCAGCTCAAAAAAGCTATTTCTTTTTCTAACATGAATTTCTAGAACCTAAAGGCATCTCACAATTTGGGAACATTATTTTCAGAACCAACTGCCTCACTGTACAAAGCACATTGACCAATATGAATGCATGCAGAGGAGAGCAAGCAGCCAGGATGGTGAAAGGCTCTGGTTTGTCACAGGAAAGACAACTTAAGGACAGGATACGTGCAACATTTTCTTCTGAAAGAAAAACATTCTACGTTCTCAAAATTTTTGAAGCATTATCATGCAGAAGAAATGAAATTTTCCTATGTAAGGCATAGGCAGACTTATGATCATTTCATTCATTTCATTCAACAAATATTTATTTCACACCTGCCATGTGGCAGGCTCAGTGCTAAGTGCTAACAACATACAGTGAACAAAAACACAGGGGTAATAGGTTAAAAAGATATTCATCTATTAATCACTAATTAATTAAAATCACAATTATGGTACAAGCTACAAAGAAGAGGTACAGAGCACCATGAGTGCATATAACAGGGGGAGGGGGTGTGATCTAATCAAGAAGGTCATGGAAGAATTAACTGAAGAAATAATTGTGCTGAAATTTAAAAAGTAAAGGTTAATTTAGTGGAAGGTCAAAGGAGATTGGCAAGAGAGCTTTCTAGGCTGAAGGAACATCATATGCAAAGACCTTAAGGAATAATAAAACAAAGAAAGAAAAACTAAAAGGCCAGTGTGGCTGGAACAGACTGGATAAGAAAAAATCATACAATATGAAGCTGAAGATGCAGGCAGGGGCCGGACCATGAAGAACTGGTAGGGCATGATAAGGAATCTGTCTTTATCATAAGAACAATAAGAAGCCAATAGGTTGGAGTTATTAACTTCAAGAATTCAATGACATCTACCTAAGAAAAATTATAAGAATTTAACCACTGAATGCATCCCACAGTAAGATGGGCTGCCTCGGAGACTAAGCATCCCATTACAGCTACTAATCAAGTAGAACCTGAATGATCACCTTTCCAAAAGGTCTATAAGAGATTGTGCACATCTTAGCAAGAAATCACTAAGGTTTTATACCTTAGGTTCAATGAGTTAATTATTTAAACACCCAAAATGGCTTTTACAAAACACTTTAAAACTTGAAGTTTCAAAATGAAGTATCCATTGCTCATACCAATGTGCAGAATTAAAATATTCAACTGCTGTTTCCTGGTGTTTCTCGGGGAGGATCATAACGTTACAAAATAGGAGACCCATTTTGAGTTTGGACTGTAATCAAGGAGTGTCCATCCTCAAGGCACAAGCAGAGTGTAAGCATAGGGGAAAGAGTGCTCAAGTGAGAGACAGCTGCTGGAACAAGACAGAAGGGATCAGAGAAATGAGATAACAAAGAATTCCATCCTGGAGCAGAATAAAGATTATTTTATTGGCCATACTGGTATTCTTGTCTCTCCCTCAGCAAAGTAAATAGAAGACATTAGAACACATTGGATAAGTATTTTAGTTGAGTGAATATGTATGCTAAAGTTAACTGTACAGTAAAATGCATAGAGTTCTTATTCTAGATAAAAACCATTATTTTATTATCTTCATCAAGAACCATCAAGTGGATACTGTATCTATAAATAATATAATATGACCTATTATCTATAGGTAACATAACCACACCTATAGATTACATACCTTAAGTTAAACAGTGCCCACTTTGCTATCACCATCAAAAGTGGACAATATCATCCCTTAATAAAGCACTATCTTTGGCTTATTTCTGTTGAATGTGATACATGTTATACTAGCACAATTTCTTCATATCATACTCTTAGAGTAGATACATGGTAATTGGTGTACGAGGAAGTCTATGTGACATCCACTTGCCAGTGGGTTCTCCAATTGGCATATTGCCATCCACCAACCCCTCAGTCCTTGGCTTCTTCTCACTTCAATGTCAAATTCTTCTCTATCATATATCATGCGGTATCATAAATAGCCCATCAAAACTTAAACTTGTTCCATTTTGAATTCTCCTTTCCATTTGGCCAGAATCATTTTGCATTCTAACCCAGTGCTTACAATGACAACCTGATACCATCCACAAGTTTGTTGTTCATGGTCTCTAGTCCATCACCCAAGTCACTGAGGAAAATTACAAAGAATCAGGCCTAGGACCAGCTTCTTGCTGTCAGAATGGTATTTATAAAAGACTGAATCACTTAAGAAAATGTATCAAATGCAGTATCAGTGTCATTAATATAGTATATCTGGGTCAGAGACATTTGCTCTGCACATGCAGAGAAGTCACAGAAATGTGTCAGGAAATACATGCTCACCAGCTCAATTATAGGTCTTGCTTAGAAATAAGCTCATTTTTGTTATTGTCTATTCATCTGGATAATGTTGGAATTACTTTTATTCTAAGACACCCACACACTACAACCACAATGAAACTCTTGGTTTATAGATTTAACATGTCTATAGAAAGAAGATATTCAAATTCAAACCTCTTCTTCCTCTTAAGTGCATCTAACATTTTATATGATCATTACTAAACACAGTAACATTGAAATAGTTCAATGGTCCTTGAAGTTTACAGAAAATAACGTTAAAATTATAAAGTCTAAAAATTGCTGTGAGTAAAATGGAAATTACTGTTTTATTACTAACTATAGTATAATATGACCTGAAAACTCACATTCACTAAGAAATAATGACTCCCTTACATATCTCTTTCTTCTTTCCCCATCTCATCTTCATTTCTTTCCTCCTTTGTTCATCCCAGATGGAAAAATCCCGTAAGGAGAAATAGTGGCCTAAGATGGAGAGCTGAACTTGACACAACTATACTAGGCTGAGCTGGAATTAATATTAGGTAAGAATCCATCCACCCACCCAGCTCTACCCTTTTTCAAAGTTCTAAAATACACATTTTTCCATCTCCCTCAATTCTTCATATGTCTTCACATCAAACACATCCCATTGATTGAACGATTTTAGTAAGGAATTCTCAGTCTGTCCACTTCTCTGCAGAGTTACCCCCTTTAGAAAAACTCACCATTACTTGTGCTACTCAATAGCCTCTAACTGGTCTGGCCTTTTGTCACTTCCTAGAATATTCACTTGAAGCTTTCCAACTGAAGGACCTATGTATGGACTGTTGCATAACCTGAAGCATAGTTACCCCACTTCTTCATCTGGCTGCTGCCTGATTTTACTTTGTTTTGCTTCTAATGGACCAAAATTGGATTCAATATAATTTGTGATCCACGTCACATTCCCATTATTGGTCCATGCAAAATCTTCTTTACTCATTTGATTTTTGTTTATTTGTTTAAATATAATAAATACCCATTAAAGCACCATTCAACATGAAAACTAGGATGCTGACAATAATTTGCATCTACCTATATGGACTTGCCTCATTCCATTCCCTGCCTGCTCCCATGCAAGATAAACACTATTCTAAATCTCTTTTTATCATTCCTCAGTTTTGACTGTGTATATTTGAATATGGGTGTGAACTCTTACAAAGTATCTTTTAACTTTAAAAGCCATGTAAAAACCTGTATACATTTTTTTATTTTTTCAGTCAGTTATATTGCTGTTATAAGATTCATCCATATTAACACATATAAACATATGATACATATTGACAGATACAATTATGTAGCTACAGATAATCCATTTTGACTAATGAATAATACTCCACTGTGTGACTTGAACAAATTATTTTTTCTTACCAATATGTAAGAATTATTTATACATTCTTGACATTTATTGTTGGTAATATGTATCATTAAGTATCTTCTCCAAATGTATAACTTACATTTTCACTTTATTTAAGATTTCATTTGATGAAAGATCATAATCTAAAACTTTAATAATGAACATTTTTTGTGATTTTCTTAAGATAGCCCTCCATATCATAAATTTCAAGTAATATCCCCAGTATTTTTTCACTAAACATCTTAAAGTTTGAATTTGACATTTAAGTCCTTGATGAATCTGTAGTTTACTTTTATATCTGGTATATTCAATTACTTTATTTCCATAAAGTAAATCAGTTTTTTTCTAGTTGCATTTATTGAATAGTCCTTTCTTTCCCAATTAATCTGCTATACCACTTTTGTTCTACAGATGTATGAGTCTTGTTTTGGGTTTGCTATTCTATCCCATTGGTTGATGTATTTATCTCTGCATCAGTAACATACTATCTTACTTATTTACATTAGCTTAATAATAACTTGGTTATATATAATAGAGCAAGTCATCTTTACTTACTATTCTTCAGCAGTGTTTGGCTATTCTTGGCCCTATAATATTCCACATATATTTTAAAATCAAATCATCAAATTACAGTAAAAACCCTTTTGACCTTTTCATTGGAAACACATTGAATTCACAGACAAATTTGGGGAGAACTGATATTTTTATATTGGATTCTTATACAATAAAATGATACATATCTCCAACTGTTTAGGTTTTCTTTAATGACCTTTAATTTAGTTTTGTAATTTCCCTATAGAACTGTTCGACATTTTTTCTTATATTCACATCCAGATACTTAATATTTTTCTTATATTTAAATCCAGATAATTAACATTTTATTTACTTAACAGAACATAAGACCTATCCCAAAAGAAATTAGTGAAACAGATGATAAATATAATGGTACTACCAAAAATTCAAATCCAAGATATAAAGGGATTTAAAATGTGAAAGCAAAGTTATGAGTTATGGAAATAAAAGAAGAAAATCTAACATGTCTCACTGGAGTTCAAAAAGAAATAACGGTAAAGACGCAACATTTGAAGAGACAAATGTAGTAATTTTCGAGAATTGATAAAAGACACAAATCCTGAACTAATACATTACATTAAAACTGCAGAAAACCAAAGACAAAAAGAAAATACTAATAACAAAGAGAAAAAAAATCACCTAAAAAAGAAATAACTTCTCAACAGCAACAAGAAAAATCAGAAAACAAAATTAAATAATGTCTTTAAAGTGCTAAGAGGAAATAGCTGCCAAGCTAGACTTATACACTAAGCTAAATTACCACTCAGGAGAGAGGAAAACAAACTTTCAGAGAGCAAAATTTGAGACAGTTTATGACAGGTAGCCCCTCATGAAAAAAATAATTAGAATTCTTAATAAAAAAACAAAAGGACTGCACACAAAAGGAAGACCTAAGATACAAGAAAGAATGAGGAGGAGGAAAGACTGCACTCTGTAGATAAATCTAAATAAACACTAGTATAAAAAACAAAAATAATAAAGATCACTCTGGTCAAGCATGGCTACAGAGGAGGCTCCTGAACTCAACTGTCCCATGGACACACCAAATCTACAGCTACACAGAACAATTCCCTGTGAAAGAAATCCAGAAACTAGAGGGGAGTGACCAAGATGGTGAAGTAGGAAGACCGTGAGCTAAACTCCTCCCACAGGTACACCAAAATTACAACTATTTACAGAGCAACTATCTATGAGAATGACCTGAAGACTAGAAGAAAACAATTCTTACAACTTAAGATATAAAGTAGAAATCACAACAAGAAGAGCAGGAGGGGTGGAGATACAGTATAATCAAGAACCACACTTCCAAGATAGGCAACACACAAATGAGAGGACAATCACAATTGCAGAGGTTCTCCCGAAGGAGCAAGGGGTTGGAGCCCCACATCAGGCTCCCCAGACTGGGGTTCCTGCACTGAGAAAACAAGCCCCCAGAATGTCTGGCTTTGAAGACAGGAGTGGGCGCCTTATGTACAGGAGAACCGGAGGGCCGTAAGAAATAGACTCTGCTCTTAAAGAGCACACACAAAATCTCCACATGCTCTGGAATCAGCACAGAGTAGTAATTTGAAAGAAGCCTGGGCCATACCCACTTGCTGATCTTGGAGAGCCTCCCAGAAAGGTAGGAGACAACTGGGGTGCTTCCTGGAGACAAACACACTGAAAGCAGACATTTGGGGAATCTCATTCTACCACAAGGACACTTGTGCTGACAAGCATCATTTTGGAATCCTCCTTCTAGCCTAACAGTGCCAGGGGGCTTACCCACCCAACAGCCCATTGGCATCAGCCCTGGGATCCCTCATGCCAAGCAGCCAGGTGCATGGGGACCCATTCCTGCCCACCAATGAGCCAGCACCAAGCCCTGGAACACCAAGGCCTCACAGCCAACCACCCCAAGAAGTGGCTCCACCAACCAGTGGGCTGGCACCAGCCCCAGGAACCCACAGGGTGTGCTGCCAATTGCAGAGGGACTCAGTCCCACCCACCAGCAGCAGGAGGTATCACGGTCCCTGATTTCAAGCTACACTATAAAGTTACACTTATCAAAACAGTATAGTACTGACACAAAACAGACAGATCAATGGACCAGAATAGAGAGCCCAGAAATAGACCCACACTTATAAAGGGCAATTAATCTACGAAAAAGGGAGCAAGAATACACAATGAGGAAAGACAGCCTCTTCAATAAATGATGTTGGAAAAACTGGATAGCTACAGGCAAAAGAATCAAACAGACTACTCTCTTACACCATACACAAAAATAAATTCAAAATGGATTAAAATTTTAAATGTAAGACCTCAAACTATAACATTTGTAGAAGAAAACATAAGCAGTAGGCTCTTGACACAAGTCTTATCAATATTTTGTTGGATATATCTCCTCAGGCAAGAGAAACTAAAGCAAAAAATAAACAAATAGGACTACATCAAACTAAAAAGTATTTGCATAGCAAAGGAAACTATCAACAAAACAAAAAAGCAGCCTACTGAATGGGAGAAGATATTTGTAAACGATATATCCAACAAGGGGTTAATATCCAAAATAAACAAAGAACTCATACCATTCAACATCAAAATAACAAACAATCAGATTGAAAAATGGGCATAGGACCTGAATAGAAATTTTTTCCAAAAAAAAAAAGATATACAGGGCTTCCCTGGTGGCGCAGTGGTTGGGAGTCCACCTGCCGATGCAGGGGACGCGGGTTTGTTCCCAGGTCTGGGAGGATCCCACGTGCCGCGGAGCGGCTGGGCCCGTGAGCCATGGTCGCTGGGCCTGCACATCTGGAGCCTGTGCTCCGCAGCGGGAGAGGCCACAGTGGTGAGAGGCCCACGTAACAACAACAACAAAAAAGATATACAGATGGCCAGTAGGTACCTGAAGAGATGCTCAAAATCACTAATCATTAGGGAAATGCAAATCAAAACCACAATGAGATACCACCTCACACATGTCAGAATGGCTATTATCAAAAAGAAAACAAGAGAAAGGGGAACCCTCCAGCACTTGTCAGTGAGAACATAAATTGGTGCAGCCACTATGGAAAACAGTATGGAGGCCCTCAAGAAGTTTAAAAATAGAACTACTTTTGGACCCAGCAATTTCACTTCTGGGTATTTTTCTAAAGAAAGCAAAAATAATAATTCAAAAAGATATATGTACCCCTAAGTTTATTGCAGCATTATTTACAATAGCCAAGATATAGAAGCAGCCTAAGTGTCCATTGATAGATGAATCAATCAAGAAGATGTGGTATATATTTAATGGAATATTATTCAGCCACAAGAAAGCAACAACATGGGTGGACCTACAGGGTATTTTGTTAAGTGAAACAAGTCAGAGAAAGACAAATATCATATTATTTCACTTATACGTGTTATCTAAAAAGCAAAACAAATGAAAAAACGTAAAACAGAAACAGACTCATAGATATAGAGAACAAACATGGTTGCCAGAGGAGAGGGTGGGGAAGGGGTAAATGAAATAGGTGAGGGAGATGAAGAGGTACAAACTTCCAGTTACAAATTAAATAAGTCACAGAGATGAAATGTACAGCATGGGAAATACAGTCAGTAACATTGTAATATCTTTGTATGGTGACAGATGGTAACTAGACCTATGATGGTGATATTTTATAATGGATAGAAATATGGAATTAATATGCTGTACACCTACCATAGTTTTGTAGGTCAGTTATACTTCAATTACTTAATTAATTAAATAAAATATTTAAAAAAAATGAAATCCAGAAACTAGCTGAATGACTCCTGTACATCAGATAGACAAGAAAAAAAAAATTGAAAAAGGGCTCAGTGCAGAGTCAGCAGACAGAAATGCCCATCTCCCAGGAGAATTAGCGTATCTTAAAAACTGAAAGCTTGAGATTTAGGCTCCTAATTCACACACAACTAAGGGCCAATTGTGATCTTCCTCAGAAAGCAGGCAAAAATGCTGGAGTTATCTCCACAATTGCCTGCCCCACTCCAGGTCACTGGTATCTCCCTAAAAGGAGTTTGTGAACCTGTATGGAGCACCAGCTTTTGCAACTGCTGCAGAGAAGACACACCCCAATCACCTGGCTTTGGTGACCAGCAGCTCTTGCATTCACAGGTTCAATGGGACTGTAGCAAACAAAGGAATAGTTCTTAACTGGCTATTCCCCCAGTCTCAGCACAGAGGCAACAGTCAGAAATGCCTATCTCTGAGTCTCTTTGTAAAAGAGGCCAATTTGCATATCTTAAAAGCTGCAGCCTGAAGGTCAGGCTTCTAATTCAACACACATGTAGGGGGCCAACTGCAACTCTCCAGACCAAGGAAGACTGTGATGCCTTCTCCATGGTCACACACTGCCCAGCTAAAGCTTGCCAGTGTCTTCCTGGAACAAGTTATAGACACGTCCATCAGAAGCTCCTGGTTTTGCAGCTGCCACCCAGGAGATGCATTCCTTGATCACCTAGCCAACAGGACTTGCAGTCACAGGTACAAAGAAACACTTCTTAACCAGATACCACTCCAGTTCTCAGCAAAGAGGGAGTAGACAGAAATGGCCATTTTCTAGTCTTTCCCTGAAAGAGATATACTTGCATATTTTAACAGCTGTTGCCTTGGGGTATGGCCTCTAGTCAGCCTGACTCTAGATGCTGACGGCACAGTCCCCTTTGGAACATGACAGGTTGTGACCTACCTTCAACTACTAGAAGCCACTAAGAACAAAGAAGGCAGTTTGGACAATCACAAAGGTTTCAGATACAACTAAGAGCTAGGACCAGGCTGAATGATAAGGTTCATCTCCTACACAAAACCAGTCCATCAAGATTGAGAGAGATGGCTGTTTATCTAATGCGCAGAAACTAAAACAGAAAGAGTCAAGGAAAACGAAGAAACAGAGGAATATGTTCCAAACAAAAGAACAAGATAAAACTCCAGAAACAGACCTTAATTAAACAGAGATAGGAGATTTCCCTGATAAAGAGTTCAAAATAATGTTCAAAAAAATGCTCACCAAGGTCAGGAGAACACTGCATGAACAAACTGAGAATTTCAACAAAAGGAAAGATAATATAATAAAGCACCAAACAGAAATCACAGAACAGAATAACACAGTAATGGAAATGAAAAATTCAATAGAGGAGTTCAACATTAAGCTAGATGAAATGGAAGAAAGGATCAGTGAACTCAAAGACATGGCAGTGGAATCCATTCAATCAGAGAATAAAAAAAAAACAGAATGGAAAAGAGTGAAGATAGCTTAAGGGACTTAAGCAGACAAATATACACATTATAGAGATACCAGAAAGGGAAGAGAAAGAGAAAGGGGCAAAAAGATTATTCAAAGAAAGAATGGCTGAAACTTCCCTTGATTGGGGAAAGAAATAGGCATCTAGATCCAGGAAGCCCAAAAAGAACTCCAAAAAAGATGAATCCAAAGAGATCCACATCAAAACAAACTATAATTAAATTGTAAAAAGTTAAATAAAAGGAGAGATTCTTAAAACCAGCAAGAGAAAACAACTTGTTACGTGCAAGAGAACCCCCATATAACTATCAGAAGATATTCAGCACAAAATTTGCAGGCCATAAGGGGCTGGCAATAATATATTCAGAGCGCTGAAAGAAAAAACCTGCCACTCAAGAATACTCTACAAGGCAAACTGTCCTTCAGAATTGAAGGAGAGATCAAAAGTTATCCAGAAAACCAAAAGCTGAAGAAATTCATAACCACTAGACAGCCTTACAAGAAATGTTGAAATTAATTAATTAATTTAAAAAGGAGTTGAAAGACCTGTAACTGAAAACTATCAGACATCGATGAAAGAAACTGAAGAAGACACTAATAAACAAAAATTCCGTGCGCATGGATTGGAAGAATTAATACTGTTAAAATGTCCATACTACCCAAAGCAATCTACAGATTCAATGCAATTCCTATCAAAACCAGTAGCATTTTTCACAGAAATAGAACAAACACTCCCCAAATTTGTATGGAACCACAAAAGACTCTGAATAGCAAAAGCAACCTTGAGGAAGAAGAACAAATCTGGAGATATCATGCTTCCTGATTTCAAACTATATTACAAAGCTATAGTAATCAAAACAGCATGGTGTTGACATTAAAAACATACACATGATCAGTGGAAAAAAATATAGAGCCAAGAAATAAATCTATATGGTCAGTAAATTTATGACAAAGGAGCTAA
Organism: Pseudorca crassidens; assembly: GCF_039906515.1. Taxonomy (NCBI): domain Eukaryota; kingdom Metazoa; phylum Chordata; class Mammalia; order Artiodactyla; family Delphinidae; genus Pseudorca; species Pseudorca crassidens. The sequence continues at coordinate 63,372,930 of NC_090304.1, forward strand.
GAATACACAGTGGGAGAAAGGACAGTCTCTTCAATAAATGGTGCTGGAGAAACTTGATAGCCAAATGCAAAAGAATGAAACTGGACCACTATCCTACACCAAACACAAAAATCAACTCAAGATGGATTAAAGATTGGAACACAGACTTGCAACCATAAAACTCCTAGAACAAAGCATAAGCAGTAAGTTCCTTGACATCAGTCTTGAAAATGATTTTCTGGACATGATACCAAAAGCAAAGGCAACAAAAACAAAAATAAATAAAGGAATACATTAAACTAAAGCCTCTGCACAGCAAAGGACACCATCAACAAAATGAAAAGGCAGCCTACTGAAGGGGACAAAATATTTGCAGATCATATACCTGATAAGAGGTCAATATCCAACACGTGTAAAAAAAAAAAACCCATAAAACTAAATATCAAGAAAACAAACAATCCAATTAAAAAATGAGCAAAGGAACTGAACAGACACTTTTTCAAAGAAGTATGGACGGCCAATAGACACATGAAAAGGTGCTCAATATCACTAATCAACAAAGAAATGCAAATCAAAACGATAATGAGGTATCACCTCACACATATTAGAATGGCTGTCATCAAAATGACAAATGAGGGCTTCCCTGGTGACGCAGTGGTTGAGAGTCCGCCTGCCAATGCAGGGGACACAGGTCCATGCGCTGGTTTGGGAAGATCCCGCATGCCGCGGAGCAGCTAGACCCGTGAGCCATGGCCACTGAGCCTGCGTGTCCGGAGCCTATGCTCCACAACAGGAGAGGCCACAACAGTGAGAGGCCCACGTACCGCAAAAAAAAAAAAAAAAAAAAATGACAAATGATAACAAGTGTTTGTGAGGATGTAGTGAAAAGGCAACCCTTGTGCACTGATGGTTGGTATATAACTTGGTACAGCCACTATGGAAAACAATGTGGAGGTTCCTGAAAAAATTAAAAATAGAATTACCATATGATCCAGCAATCCCACTTCTGGGTATGTATCTGAATGAAATGAAAACAGGATATTGATGAGATATCCATACCCCCATGATCACTGCAGTATTATTCATAATAGCCAAGACAGGGAAATAACCTAAATCTCCATCAACAGCAGAATGGATAAACAAGATACACACACAGACACACACACACACACACACACACACACACACACACACACACACACACACACTGGAATGTTATTCATTCTGGAGAAAGAAGGAAATCTTGCCATTTGCCACAATATGGAGGGACCTTGAGGGCATTATGCTAAGTGAACTAAGTCAGACAAAGAAAGACAAATACTACATGTTTTCACTTATATGTGTAATCTAATTTTTCAAAAAGTCCAACTCAAACTCATAGTAGCAGATAGTAGAAAAGTGATTGTCAGAGGCTGGGGGCTGGGGGAAACAGGGAGAGGTTGGTAAAAGGATACAAACTTTCAGCTGTAAGATGAATAGGTTCTGAGGGTGTAATGTTGTAAGATGAATAAGTTCTGAGGGTGTAATGCATTACATGGTGACTGGAGTTGATAACATTGCATTGTAGAATTGAAATTTACTAAGAGAGTAGAACTAAATGTTCTCACTAAAAAAATTATAAATTAAAATATATATGTATATATGTACATATATATATATACACACCCATATATATACGTGTTAGCTAGATGGGAGGAATCCTTTCACAGTGTATACATATATCCAATCATTGCAACGTACACTTTAAACATCTTACAATTTTGTCAATTATACCTCAATAAAGCTGAAAAAAATTAAAAACATTTAAGAAGTTGCCTCATTCATGTGGGCCTGGGATAAAGAGATGCAGTACAAGATGAAACCAAAGCTCAGCAGTCCAGACTATATAGAGCCCAATACTGTCTAACTATATTGGTGTTTTTCCAAAGCATATTTGATATACATTGACTGTTGTTTATATTTAGCTATGATTTTTTTTAAGGACACATAAATGAAAATACACATACAATGGGAAAAGAGCAAGAATCAGATATGCATTGAAAAGATACCTCTGACTGCAATGTAGAAAATGGACTGGAAGAGTACATGCCAAAAACTATTTCTATAATTTGAGCAAAAGATGTGAAAATAGCCAGTACATAGTTTTACATATGTTTTTTCCCTCAGTTACAAACATGATTATCAATTCATCTGAAACAAAAGTATTGGGATATTACATTGAAATATATTTGTTTCTTACATAAAATGAAATTTCACAGAAAGAATAATAGCCAATATCTGTCATCCATAGATAAGATAAAACAAAACAGACATTAAGCCATGGATGTCAATTCCATTTAGGTGTCTACATCCATGTAACTCTGTTTTGCCATTGCTCAGTGATAACATTTTTTTTTTTGCAGTACGCGGGCCTCTCACTGTTGTGACCTCTCCCGTTGCAGAGCACAGGCTCCGGACGTGCAGGCTCAGCGGCCATGGCTCACGGGCCCAGCCGCTCCGCGGCATGTGGGGTCTTCCCGGACCGGGGCACAAACCCGTGTCCCCTGCATCGGCAGGCGGACTCTCAACCACTGCGCCACCAGGGAAGCCCTCAGTGATAACATTTTAAAGAACCATCATGGTTAGATTTAACTAATGTCCTACTGAACAGGACTTTTAAGAACAACAGTAATGATAATTACTAAAAGTACTAATTTACTTCTTAAATCCTCTAATTAAGAGCACATTTTCCTTCATTCGTCTCCTCTCCATTCTCCACACATATACACACATTTGCCAAAAACTTCACTCAACCATCAGTAAACATGTATTCACCAGTCACTATACTAATATAAATATGAATAAGCTAACACTCTGGGTCTTTAGGTGCTTACACTCTAGTGCTAACTTTTGTCCAATTAAGCTCTATTTTAAATTCAAAATAATACAGAAAGATATACAGTATAAAATGGAAATATAACATTCAAGAGACATAAAAGGAGAATACAGTACATTTGGATAGGGACAGGAAATCGGTGAGTGAGTAAATTAACATTCTTCCCCATGCTAGATCAGAAAGTAAGAGTAACATATTTAAGCTTTCTTCCTTGATTAAGCCCTCCATTGACTTTTTTTCCTAATGTTCTCAATAGGCCAAATTATATTAAGAATTAGTAGTGAGAGTCAATGTGTTTGATTACAATACATAAATGGAAAATAGAATTCAATCAGTAAAATTAATGGGATTTCACCCTACGAATTACAGAAATTTTAAATCCTATTTTAAAACAAATTTAAAACATAACCTCACTCTGCAATCAAGCAGAGTTGATTCTGTTTCTTTCTTGTCATCTACTGTAAGACTTGGACTATATCTAGACTGATAATGATTTACTATAGTGCTTTAACTCATCACAAACCAGATCTCCCAAACCTAAATTCTTATTACCATTTGCAGACAGAAGATCCACAAAACCTCATAAACTTTTATTATATGAGTGATAGCCTAACAAAAAAGATAAGTGTGTCACCATCACAGAAAAAACAAAAGTAACACCATTATAAAGCAGGAGCAGCAAACTAAAATGTTCCATGTTCCTTTTTTTTTCCTTCAGATACTCCTCTTACATTAATTCACTAACAAAATAGTTGACCAGTCCCATACACCAAGTCCCAGCGGGTTCTTTCTATCTCATTGAGGAGTTAACACATGAACAACTGACCCACAGTTCATTAATAATAATAATAATAATAATAATAACTCCTATCATTTTCAGTACTTCCTATGTGCAGGGAACTATAAATTAAGCATTAAGATAAATAATGTTATCATCCCCATTTTACAGATGAGAAAAACAAGGCTTAGAGGTTAAGAAGTTTACAAAACTGAGGTGATGGTTTAGGATTGTTAAAATTTACACAGCTGGTAAGTGGTAGAACAAGTGTTCAATCAGGCCTGAAGCAAAAGCCCAAGTACTTGACCACAGATTAATTACACCATAAAATGTCTAAGTCCTCTGCCCTACAGGATCTGCTTTAGTTAGAGAATTCATATTCTAATTTATTCCTTTTTTTAAACAAGTTAACTGTTTTAAAATTAGAATAATCTAGGCTTGTTCAGAACGGTCCTCTTACTGGATGGACCAGATCAAGATCAGTAAGTGAATTGCAAATGTGACTTCACATTTTGTCTTCTAAATTTCAACAATCAAATTATACTTTCTACCAACTGCAGTAATCTGAATACAGCCAGGCCCACCAAATTATTTTCAGTTTGTCTTAAGAGTCCACCTTGTCACAAATATAGATAACTCTAAGGATTGTTCCTAACTCAATGTTTGCCACAGCGTCAGAAACCTTCCAACCAAAGGACTCAAAAGGATGATGGATGTACAACAAAAGTACATTTTACATGTGTACCCTTGGTATAGAAACTATGGCCAACAGGTTTCTTCTCCTCAAAGCTTCTCCAACTCCTCTGGTAGTAGTAAGTCCAGGAAACTAGCTCCGTATGGGACCTCTTGGGTCAGAAAGTGACCCTGACCCAAAACTCAGCTACACTGAAACGAAGGGGATGTGAAAATAAAGCTGAACAACAGAAAGAGACACTACCAATACTTTAAACATGTATTTAGCAACTCTGTTTAAAATAACTAATGCATAGTTTAAAAAATTATAAGGAATAACTACCCATTGTGAAAGTACTATAGGAAGAATATGTAAAGCAACTATACCCACAGGTACAAGCACTTTCCACCAGGAAATTTAGAGAAGGCTTCAAAATATGAAATTTGAATTGTCCTGAAAAAACAATGAAAGTGCTCTAGGTATTCAGAGGGGGAAAAGAGCATCCAGATGGATAAAACAATATATGCCAAGGAAAAGTCAGAAGTAATAGAGCTCTCAAGGAACCACAAGGCAAGACAGTGAAGAGTACTGGTTAAATCAAGCTGGAGGGGCAGATGAGGACCAGATCACAGAGGCCCAAAATACCATACCAAGAATTTTGCACTTGATTTCAGGAAAAAAAAAAAAAGTATTGAAAGCTTTTTAGTGGGGGAGTTGGCACATATGTGCTTTAAAAAGAGCATTCTGGCAAGATCCTGTAAGCAACAGGATTCTTCAAAATAAACATTTCCTTTCAATGATGGAAGAGGATGATAAAGTTAATTTTTTAATGAATTAATATTTGGGCTGGAATGAGTGTGAGGTGGCTATAATTGTATTCAACACATGTGAAATGTTAAAAACTAAATGAGACTAATGTGTTTGCAAATCCAGTATGATGCTCATTTTCCATAGTAATTTAGCATTAGATACTAATTGAGACTCTACACTGAATATTTCAAAAATATGTTATTGAGATAATGCTTCACTGGACCAGGTTACATTAATTTTAAAAGAAATTTTTAAATTACTTTATATTCAATTTGACATTGAAATTACAAAATAGTTCTTCAAACATTTACTGAGCGTTATGAATGTTATTTACTCAACTGCCTGTCCTATTTGTATCATGGGTGAATTATGTATTTTGTAACATTTGTATCAATGCTTTAATATAAAAACTTTAATACAAAAACATCCCCCATATAATTTCCTTCATGGAATATTACCAATGTACATATTCCAAGACCCTTTACTCGTTTCCTAGTGCTCATGGAAATATTTAATAAAATAATAATAGCTCACAGTTACTGCACACCAGTTATGTACCAGACACTGCGCTAAGCACTTTACATGTACTAAGTCATGTAGTCCTCACAACAACACCATGAAATAAGTACTATAATTATCCTCCATTTTACAGCAAGACATAGGAGGTTAAATAACTTGCAGAAGGACACATACATGGCAAGTGGTAAGGCCAGAATCAGAATCCAAAAGACTTAATTCCAGAGCCCATGCTTTCAACCTGTTCCACAGAGTTAAATAATTTCAATGCACAAAATATACTCTAAGGTGTATCTCTATCAAATAGACAATATATAGATTCTAAGTGATCTTTAAAACACCCATTCACATCACCTGAAATCATCCATTCAACAATCATTTAATAATTTTTTGTGTTACCTATTAAATGTCAGGCAGTGTTCTAGGTACGAGGTGCACAACAATGAACAAAACAGGCAAAATACAGTCACCATTCTAGTGGGAAATACAAATAATAAACCAAAAATACATAATATGAAACCAAAGAAGTCATAAATGGTTTGAGGGAAAAAATAGTGTTTTGAAGAAAAATAAAGTATGCTAGAACTGCCATGCAAGTATTTTTCTCAACAAAATACACACACCACCAGAACAGCAGGGGTCAGCCAGACACGCTACCAGAGCTTCCACACTGCTGATGCCCATTCTGAGCTGCAGAGTCTGGTTACCTATGCCAGCCTTCTTCTCCCAGCCTAATGACACCCTATCCTCCCTCATAACAATCTTATTTACATTTTCCTCACCCTTCCCCACCTTAACCTTTGAGGAGAGTCTTGAAAACTGTGACTCATTATTCTTCATGACTCAGATCAAATCTCATTCTTTCATGAAGTCTCCCCGACTCACCCTCACTTCCTCCTCTGCACTTAAAATTGTATGCACTATACTATGTTGTATTTACTGGTTCATATCTCTTTCCTCTACTAGACTGTAAGCTTACTGATCTTGTTATATATAGTACCCTAAATAATCCCTGGCCCTATCTCTAAGTAGGTACTCAAAAAGTTGTAAGAATGGCAAGCTTAACTGCAGTATATGGCACAATAAAGAAATTAGCATAATTAGCAGAAGAGGCTGACAAGGTAGATAGGAGTTCAATCATCAAAGTCCTCATATGCTAGGCCAAGGAGTAAATATTTGTATCCTATAAGTAACAAACTGCATAGACAGAAGAAAGATTTAGAACCATGTATACCTGGGATCTATTTCGTATCCACCAATCAGATGTACAAACTTGGGAAGATTATTTAACTACCATGAGCCTTAAATTTCTTCATCTGTTAACAGAAATAACAGTACCTACCTCACAGATTTTGTATGGGAATTAAAGACAATGTTTATAATGCATCTAGCACAGTGCCTCACTCACTCACACACACACACACACACACACACACATATATACCCTCAATAAATGGTACCTATCATTATTATAAATGATATAAGCACAGGAAGGACATTAACAAAATCTGTGTTTTAAACAGATCACTCTGTGAGGGTACGAAAGATACACTGTTAGGAAGAAGAAACTAGTAGTTGGAAAAAAACCCATAGGCTATTTTTAAATTATTCCAAAGTAAACAGATGAATACTTCAACTAATGAGGGAACAATGAGGATGGGGACCAGAGGACAAACATGAAAGATATATAACTGATAGGGCTTGATAACTAATCAGATATGGGAGATCGTTATATAATGATGAAAAAGACTAGTTAGAAATATCAATATGAATAAATTGATCAATATGATCAATAAAGATCAGATATGTCAAATAGATGGCAGTTTTTTCAATTAAAAAAAAAAGATACTTCTAAGTATACTTCATACTTACTTATGACAGTAAGACCAGTAGTGTGGGCAAGGTGAATGGTATGAGCCTGGAGTGGGGTATGACAGACCTAGTTAGGGATCAAGACACAGAAAGAGATCTTAGAAAGCAGGGGTTTGTACCTTGTGGGAGATTAGATAAGGAGGCAAAAAGACATACTAGTGAAATATGTGTTCATTGAAGACATTTCCATTAATAAAAAAACTTGGTAGAATTAGTCAGCTGTTAAATTCCAACTGATAAGTTCATGTCAAATACTATTGGTTTGATCAAGTCTTGATGTCTCAAAACTTGACTCCTCAAGCAAAAAATCTGGCCTGATTTTTTCAAATCCATAATGTTTGCTTCTTTTTCTTTTAGTTCATATTCAAGACTATTTTTTAAGCAAAGTCACTTGGGTTTCACATGGCTTGGAAAATATATAAAAAATAACATAAAGAAAGGAAAAAACCTAAATCATGACTGCATTTCTCCTTGTTTAAATTTTATTATAATAGTTCAAGTGATTGCCCACATTAGAGGTTAAAAAACTTATGCTAAGGAATCAAAGTTTTTTGAAGAAAAAAGATCAAATTAAATTTTAAAAGAAATATGTAAAGGAATACAAATGTATTTCATGATCACTGGTCAAAAATTGGGGATCTATTCAAGGACTTAAACTGAAAACTACCTATGCCCTTATAAAAGTGAAAAAACTTTTGGAATAAAGGATTGAAACTTATATAATTTATATCTAATAATAATTTAAAGTCATTAAATTATTGCTTCAGGATTAAGTTACTGATGTTTCACTTGAAAATTTCAAAGAACAAGAATGATGTTAATAAATCATTAAACAAACTTATAGTTTATTAATAAACAATAGAAAAATATTTAATATTGTATGACCTTGGACAACTTATTTGACATCTCTGTGCCTCAGTTTCCTCATATGAAATTAAGAAAATTATCACGGTTGACCTTTAAGATTCCTTACAACTGTAACATTCTATGAGCCTGTAAAATAATGAATTATATCATACAGACTATTAAATGTTACAGGAGTTCAGAGGAGAAGCATTAATCTGGACTGAAAACCATGCTGTAACAGAAAAAGAGAGGTCACAGAGTAATAAAAACCATAGCCAAAGAGTTAATATATGTCAAGACTATGCTAAGTACTCTACAGTCATTATCTGACTTTTAAAATTAATAGACTTTATTTTTAAAACAGTTTTAGGTTTACAGAAAAATGAGAAGAAAGTACAGAGAATTTCCATACACTCACTCACTCACTCCCTCACTTAATTTTCACATACAGACACATACTATGAAGTTCCTATGATTATATCTATTCAGTTGATAAAGATACCAGAGCAGATAGATAGTGGTTGAAGCTGAATTTGTTTTCAAGTACATTCTCTTGACCACTAGGCGGCCCAGCCTTCCACAAATACCTGGTTTTAAATTATTGCTCTGCAACTGACTGCAAAGCATGTGATATGACCTCTGTGACCATCATCATCATAAAATGTGAAGAAATTTTAACATGTATAAAGTATACTCATTAGTTAGTTCCCTTCTTTCTCTGAGGTAAATTGAGTCTCATGAAGGAGGTGATATTTAAGCTGGGGCTTCAATTGGCAAAAAAAAGATAGACCATTTCAAAACAGAAAAGTTGCTCACAAAGACTCAAAAATCTTCATTTTTATCTTACATACCAGGAATAGTGAAGGGTTTTGAAAGAATGATTGAGAAAAAAAGAAATAACAAAACTAAGTGGGGAAAGGACCACATTTATTGATCTGAATTTAAGTGAACTAAAGAGAAGTAAAACCTCTTTGGAGAAGATAAGACACTGCTCAATACACCAGAGCTCTTTAAAGAGTACAGAAAAAGGGACTTCCCAGGTGGCGCAGTGGTTAAGAATCCGCCTGCCAATGCAGGGGACGTGGGTTTGAGGCCTGGTCCAGGAGGATCCCACATGCCGTGGAGCAGCTAAGCCCGTGTGCCACAACTACTGAGCCTGCGCTCTAGAGCCCGCGAGCCACAACTACTGAGCCTGCATGCCGCAACTACTGAAGCCCGCAAGCCTAGAGCCCGTGCTCTGCAACAAGAGAAGCCACCACAATGAGAAGCCTGCGCATCGCAAGGAAAAGTAGCCCCCACTTGGCGCAACTAGAGGAAGCCCGCACACAGCAACAAAGACCCAATGCAGCCAAAATAAATAAATAGATAAATAAATTTTTTAAAAAAAGAGTACAGGAAAAGACATTGGTTCTGGGACTTCCTTATAAAAAACAAAACCAAAAAACCTCTATTCCTAGGCAAAAGCATATTAAAAGTTATATAACAATTCAGCAAACACGTATTAAGTAATTACAAAATACAAAGCTCTCTGCTAGTGGCTGAGGTAAACTGTATAATGGTCCCCCAAATATGTTCATGCCCAAATACCCAGAACCTATGAATGTTGCCTTATATGACAAAAAGAACTTTTCAAATGTGATTAAAGATCTTGAGACAGGAGATTATTCTGGATTATCCAGTGGGCCCAGCGTAATCACAATAGTCCTCAAAAGAGGACCACAGGAGGAGTCAGAGTCAGAGAAAGCACTAGGATGATGGAAGCAGAGACTGGAGTGAGGCAGTTTACAGATGAAGGAAGGGGCCACCAAGGAACCAAGGAACAGAGGTAGTCATTAGAAGCTAGAAAGGGCAAGGAAATGGATACTCACTTCAGAGCCTCTACAAAGATCACCATCTGCTGACACCTTGACTGTAGCCCAGCGAAACTAATTTCAGACTTCTGACAACCAGAATTATAAGAAAATTAATTTTGTTGTGTTAAGCCCCTAAGTTTGTAGTAATTTATTACAGCAGGAATAGAAAACTATTATAGTTGCAAAGCAAGAAACCATTATACATTAAGACTCTATTATGTACTAGGCACTATAATATGTACTTTCTCAAGGCCTGGTTCTTGCTTACTAAGAAATTACCATCTAACTGAAGCAAGGGAAAGGTGCTCAGATCATTATGGGATAAAAACTGTAATTGAAGAAAAGTATTATGGAAACATAGAAGTTTAGCCCTAAAGGACAGGAACAAGGCTTTAATGAGTTTATGGATCTCCTCATCACTTGGGAAAATATTTCTACCTAAGACATAAAACATCTTCCACTCTTTCTGTTGACTTGAGAATTTTATAAACCTCAAGCAATTTCAAAATTCAGAGTGAAAATCAGGAATTCATTTGGTTGAGCCCTTTTGGTAGGTAATGCTTTTTAACTTTCAGATTGTTTCAAAAATCTTTCTAGGTCAAAATGCCTGGGGAAAAAAATGTCTGCATATAATTGGTCTTAGATCGAAACTCGTAAAATAAGTATAGCCAAAGGAATTATTTTAAATTTAGGATATAAACAATTTACTATAGGTGAATAGTGATTTTCCTGATACAATATAAAAGAGATTTATTTGCTGAGCACCATCTGGATAATAGAAAACTTGCAGGCACTGTACGAAAAAGCAAATTGAAATTATAAGCTAACAATAATGAAGATGTGTGGAGATTCCCAGACAGTTTACTGTTTCTGAAACCTCTTCAGTGGGATAAACAACAGTGATGACTCTAAACTCTAAGTTCTAAATTGTCAAGCAGTCTAGAGAGAAGGATCTTTCAGGCACAAGAAATAAGTGGCCATAAATGCTCTATTTCCCCCAAACTAGCTGTACCCTGAAGAGTTATACTGAAGTCCCTTCAAATGAGCCAAGTCTAAAACTGAGAACTTCTTGGCTGTAATTCAGTCTCATACATCTGATACTGTACTAAAACTTTCTGCTTTAATCGTGGTGCCCCTCTTAGATATCCTATCAGGGAGAAGATGTGCTTCCTAAGGATTAAGTCCATTCTGCAAATATATTTTTAACACAAAAAGAATAGCTCAGGTAAATATATTAGCTTAATAGCAGATTTTCACACAATGCACTTGTAATCATTTCTTCAATGTTTACCACCCAGAACATATGTTCCATGAGGGCAGGGACCTTGTCCATCTTATTCACCACTGAATTTTCATAACCACACACAATGTCTGGCACACTGTATACTTCTAGTTGGAGTGTAAAATAGCATAACCACCTTGTAAAACTGTTTGGAAACCTCTTATAAAGATACACCTATCCTATAACTAGAAAGCCTTAAGGGCTTCCAGGAATGTGGGGCTTCCCATGCTAAAATGAGGATGATGGTCTCAAGCATACCAGGATGTCTGGACACCCTGCCTATAACTGAGCAATTTTCTTCTTTTAGGTATACTCAAGATAATTAAAGAATATGTCCACAAAATAATAATAATTAACAATAAAGTTCATAGTGGATTTGTAACAGCAAAGAAACTGGAAATGATCCAAATTTCCATCAACAGGAGAATGGATAAGCAATTTGTGGTGTATTCACACAATGAAATCCTATTTTAAAACAAAAAGAAATAAAAACTGATACATGCACCAACATATATTAATCTTAAAAAAACTTTACTGAGTTAAAGAAGCTATGTACAAATGAGTATAACTCATTCAAGTCTGATCATCTGACTTCTCTTCAAAATCTTCCAGAAGTTTCCAGCTTTTGTCCAGGTAAAAAACAGTGCTCTGGGCTTCCCTGGTGGCGCAGTGGTTGAGAGTCCGCCTGCTGATGCAGGGGACACAGGTTCGTGCCCCGGTCTGGGAAGATCCCACATGCCGCGGAGCGGCTGGGCCCGTGAGCCATGGCCGCTGAGCCTGCGCGTCCAGAGCCTGTGCTCCGCAACGGGAGATGCCACAGCAGTGAGAGGCCCACATACCGCAAAAAAAAAACACACAAAAAACCAGTGCTCTTTCAATGGTCTATAAGATCCTACACTATCTGACTCAACTACCATTCTGATCTTATTTCCTCTCACACTCTCCTCCATTCTCCAACCACCGTGGCCTTCTTGATGCCCCAATCAAGATAATCACACTCCTGCCATGAGGACTTTATATTTGTTTTTTCCTATACTTGGGAACAAGAAAGAGGCCCAAAATAAAAACTAAAAGTAGAGGGGAGGACCTTCAAGATGACTGAGGAGCAAGACGAGGAGATCACCTTCCTCCCCACAAACACATCAAATACATCTACATGTGGAACAACTCCTACAAAACAGCTACTGAACGCTGGCAGAAGACCTCAGACTTCCCAAAAGGCAAGAAACTCCCCCATGTACCTGGGTAGGCAAAAGAAAAAAGGAAAAACAGAGACAAAAGAATAGGGATGGGACCTGCACCTCTGGGAAGGAGCTATGAAGGAGGGAAAGTTTCCACACACACTAGGAAGCCCCTTCACTGGTGGAAACAGGGGATGGGTCGGGGGGAAGCTTCGGAGCCACAGAGGAGAGCACAGCAACAGGGGTGCAGAGGGCAGAGTGGAGAGATTCCCACACAGTGGATCAGTGCTAACCAGCACTCACCAGCTGAGAGGCTTGTCTGCTCACCCACCTGGGCAGGTGGGTGCTGGGAGCTGAGGCTCAGGCTTTGGTATTCAGATCCAGGGACAGGACTGGGGTTGGCTGTGTACAGCGTGAAGGGGGCTAATGCACCACAACCGGGAGGGAGTCCGGGAAAAAGTCTTGAACTGCCTGAGTCAAGAGACCATTGTTTCAGGGTGTGCAAGAAGAGGAGATTCAGAACGCCACCTAAACAAGCTTCAGAGATGGGCGCAAGCCGCAGCTATCAGCGTGGACACCAGAGATGGGCATGAAATGCTAAGGCTGCTACTGCACCCACCAAGAAGCTTGTGTGTATCACAGGTCACTATCCACACCTCCATTCCTGGGGGGCCTCTGCAACCCGCCACTGCCAGGGTTCCGTGATCCAGGGACAACTTCCTGGGAGAACACACAGCACACCGCAGGCTGTTGCAATGTCATGCTGGCCACTGGTGCCGCAGGCTTGCCCCGCATTCTGTACCCCTCCCTCTCCAAGGCCTGAGTGAGCCAGAGCCCCTTAATCAGCCGCTGCTTAAACCCCGTCCTGTCTGGGCGAAGAACAGACGCCAGACGGTGAACTACATGCAGAGGCAGGGCCAAATCCAAAGCTGAACCCCAGGAGCTGTATAAAGAAGAGAAAGAGAAATTTCTCCATGCAGCCTCAGGAGCAGCGAATTAAATCCCCACAATCAACTTGATGTACCCTGCATCTGTGGAATACCTGAATAGACAATGAATCATCCCAAAATTGAGGCGGTGGACTTTGGGAGCAACTGTAGACTTGGGGTTTGCTGTATGCGACTGACTAGTTTCTGATTTTTATGTTTACCTTAGTATAGTTCTTAGTGCTTCTTATCATTGGTGGCTGTGATCATTGGTTTGGTTGCTCTTTTTTTATTAATTGTTTCTTTATTTTAATATTTTTTTATTTTAATAACTTTACTTTTTTTCTTTCATTCTTTCTTTTAATCACTTTTCTTCTGAGATCTGTGGCTGACAGGCTCTTGGTACTCCAGCCAGGTGTCAGGCCTGAGCATCTGAGGTGGGAGAGCCGAGTTCGGGACACTGGACCACCAGAGACCTCCCGGCCCCAAGTAATATCAATCAGCGAGAGCTCTCCCAGAGATCTCCATCTCAATGCTAAGACCCAGCTCCACCCAACGGCAAGCAAGCTCCAGTGACTGGCGCCCCATCCCAAACAACTAGCAAGACAGGAACACAACTCCACCCATTAGCAGAGAGGCTGCCTAAAATCACAATAACTTCAGAGACACCCCAAAAGACACCACAGGACACGGTCCTGCCCACCAGAAAGACAAGATCCAGCCTCATCCACCAGAACACAGGCACCAATCCCCTCCGCCAGGAAGCCTACACAACCCACTGAACCAACCTTACTCACTGAGGGCAGACACCAAAAACAATGGGAACTATGAACTTGCAGCCTGAGAAATGGAGACCCCAAACACAGTACATGAAGCAAAATGAGAAGACAGAGAAATATGCAGCAAATGAAGGAGTAAAGTAAAAATCCACCAATGAAACAAATGAAGAGGAAATAGGCAGTCTACCTGACAAAGAATTCAGAGTAATGATAGTAAAGATGATCCAAAATCTTGGAAATAGAAAGGAGAAAATAAAAGAAATATTTAACAAAGACCCAGAAGAACTAAAGAGCAAATAAACAATGACTAACAACACAATAAATGAAATTAAAAATTCTCTATAAGGAATCAACAGCAGAATAACTGAAGCAGAAGCATGGATAAGTGACCTGGAAGATAAAATGGTGGAAATAACTACTGCAGAGCACAATAAAGAAAAAAGAATGAAAAGAATGCAGGACAGTCTCAGAGACCTCTGGGACAACATTAAATGCACCAACATTCGAATTATAGGAGTCCCAGAAGAAGAAGAGAAAAAAAAAGGATCTGAGAAAATATTTGAGGAGATTACAGTTGAAAACGTCCCTAATATGGGAAAGCAAATAGTCAATCAAGTCCACGCAGGGCAGAGACTCCCATACAGGATAAATCCAAGGAAAAACATGCCAAGACACATATTAAACAAACTATCAAAAATTAAATACAAAGAAAAAATATTAAAAGCAGCAAGGGAAAAGCAACAAATAACACAGAAGGGAATCCCCATAAGCTTACCAGCTGATCTTTCAGCAGAAACTCTGCAAGCCAGAAGGGACTGGCAGGACATATTTAAAGTGATGAAATGGAAAAACATACAACCAAGATTACTCTACCAAGCAAGGATCTCATTCAGATTTGATGGAGAAATTAAAACCTCTACGAAGAAGCAAAAGCTAAGAGAATTCAGCACCATCAAACCAGCCTTACGACAGACGCTAAGGAAACTTCTCTAGGCAGGAAACACAAGAGAAGGAAAAGAACTACAAAAACAAACCCAAAATAATTAAGAAAATGGTAAGAGGAACATACATATTGATAATTACCTTAAATGTAAATGGATTAAATGCTCCAACAAAAAACACAGACTGTCTGAAAGGTTACAAAAACAAGAAACGTATATATGCTGTCTACAAGAGACCCACTTCAGACCTGGGGAAACATACAGATGGAAAGTGAGGGGATGGAAAAAGATATTTCATGCAAATGGAAATCAAAAGAAAGCTGGAGTAGCCATTCTCATAGCAGGCAAAAGAGATTTTAAAATAAAGACTATTACAAGAGACAAAGAAGGCCACTACATAATGATCAAGGGATTAATCCAAGAAGAAGATATGAAAATTGTAAATATTTATGCACACAACATAGGAGCACCTCAATACATAAGGCAAATCCTAACAGCCATAAAAGGGGAAATCAACAGTAACACAATAATACTAGGGAACTTTAACACCCCACTTTCCCCAATGAACAGATCATCAACAAAATGAAAATAAATAAGGAAACACAAGCTTTAATTGACACATTAAACGAGATGGAGTTAATTGATATTTATAGGACATTCCATCCAAAGACAACAGCATACACTTTCTTCTCAAGTGTTCATAAAATATTCTCCAGGATAGATCATATCCTGGGTCACAAATCAAGCCTTGGTAAATTTAAGAAAACTGAAATCATATCAATCATATCAATCATATCTTTTCCGACCACAACGCTATAAGACTAGATATCAATTACAGGAAAAAAAACTGTAAAAAATACAAACACATGGAGGCTGAACAACACACTACTAAATAACCAAGATATCACTGAAGAAATCAAACAGGAAATCAAAAAATACCTAGAGACAAATGACAATGAAAACAGGATGACCCAAAACCGATGGGACGCAGCAAAAGCACTTCTAAGAGGAAAGTTTACAGCAATACAATACTACCTCAAGAAATGAGAAACATCCCAAATAAACAACCTAAACTTACACCTAAAGATATTAGAGAAAGAAGAACAACAAGAAAAACAAAGTTAGCAGAAGGAAAGAGATCATAAACATCATACCAGAAATAAATAAAAAAGAAATGAAGGAAACAACAACAAAGATCAATAAAATTAAAAGCTGGCCCTGTGAGAAGATAAACGAAATTGATAAACCATTAGCCAGACTCATCAAGAAAAAAAAGGGCAAAAACTCAAATCAACAGAATTAGAAATGAAAAAGGAGAAGTAACAACTGACACTGCAGAAATACAAAGGATCATGAGAAATTACTACAAGCAACTATATGCCAATAAAATGGACAACCTGGAAGAAATGGACAAATAATTAGAAAAGCACAACCTTCTGAGACTGAACCAGGAAGAAATAGAAAATATAAATAGACGAATTACAAGCACTGAAATTGAAACTGTTTAAAAATCTTCCAACAAACAAAAGCCCACGACTAGATGGCTTCACAGGCGAATTCTATTAAACATTTAGAGAAGAGCTAACACCTATCCTCTCAAACTCTTCCAAAATATAGCAGAGGGAGGAACACACCCAAACTCATTCTATGAGGCCACCATCACCCTGATACCAAAACCAGACAAAGATGTCACAAAGAAAGAAAACTACAGACCAATATCACTGATAAACATAGATGCAAAAATCCTCAACAAAATACTAGCAAAGAGAATCCAACAGCACATTAAAAGGATCATAAACCATGATCAAATGGGGTTTATCCCAGGAATGCAAAGACTCTTCAGTATATGCAAATCAATGTGATACATCATATTAACAAACTGAAGGATAGAAACCATATGAAAATCTCTATAGGTACCAAAACAGCTTTTGACAAAATTCAACACCCATTTAATGAAAAAACCCTCCAGAAAGTAGGCACAGAAGGAACTTACCTCAACATAATAATGGCAATATAGGACAAACCCACGGCCAACATCGTTCTCAGTGGTGAAATACTGAAACCATTTCCTCTAAGATCAGGAACAAGACAAGGTTGCCCACTTTCACCACTATTATTCAACATAGCTTTGGAAGTTTTAGCCACAGCAATCAGAGAAGGAAAAGAAATAAAAGGAAACCAAATCGGAAGAGAAGAAGTAAAATTGTCACTGTTTGCAGATGACATTTTACTAAACATAGAGAATCCTAAAGATGCTACCAGAAAACTACCAGAGCTAATCAATGATTTGGTAAAACAGCAGGATACAAAATTAATGCACAGAAGTCTCTTGCATTCCTATACAGTAATGATGAGAAATCTGTAAAAGAAATTAAGGAAACACACTCATTTACCATTGCAACAAAAAGAATAAAATACATAGGAATAAACCTACCTAAGGAGACAAAAGACATGTATGCAGAAGACTATAAGACACTGATGAAGGAAATTAAAGATGATACAAACAGATGGAGAGATATACCATGTTCTTGGACTGGAAGAATCAACAATGTGAAAATGACTATAGTACCAAAGCAATCTACAGATTCAGTGCAATCCCTATCAAATTACCAATGGCATTTTTCACATAACTAGAACAAAAAATTTCACAATTTGTATGGAAACACAAAAGACCCCGAACAGCCAAAGCAATCTTGAGAAAGAAAAACGGAGATGGAGAAATCAGCCTCCCTGACTTCACACTATACTACAAAGCTACAGTAATAAAGATAGTATGGTACTGGCACAAAAACAGAAGTATAGATCAATGGAACAGGATAGAAAATCCAGAGATAAACACATGCACATATGGTCACCTTATCTTTGATAAAGGTTGCAAGAATATACAATGGAGAAAAGACAGCCTCTTCAATGAGTGGTGCTGGGAAAACTGGACAGCTACATGAGAAAGAATGAAATTAGAACACTCCCTAACACCATACACAAAAATAAACTCAAAATGGATTAAAGACCTAAATGTAAGGCCAGCCACTATAAAACTCTTAGAGGAAAACATAGGCCGAACACTCTATGACATAAATCATAGCAAGATTTTTTTGACCCACCTCCTAGAGTAATGAAAATAGAAACAAAATAAACAAATGGTACTTAATGAAACTTAAAAGCTTTTGCACAGAAAAGGAAAACATAAACAAGACGAAAAGAGAACCCTCAGAATGGGAGAAAATATTTGCAAACCAAGCAACTGACAAAGGATTAATCCCCAAAATATACAAGCTGCTCATGCAGCTCAATAGCAAAAACACAAACAACCCAATCAAAAATGGGCAGAAGACCTAAACAGACATTTCTCCAAAGAAGATATACAGATGGCCAACAAACACATGAAAGGATGATCAACATCACTAATCATTAGAGAAATGCAAATCAAAACCACAATGAGGTATCATCTCACACCAGTCAGAATGGCCATCATCAAAAAATCTACAAACAATAAATGCTGGAGAGGGTGTGGAGAAAAGGTAACCCTCTTGCACTGTTGGTGGGAATGTAAATTGATACAGCCACCATGGAGAACAGTATTGAGGTTCCTGAAAAAACTAAAAATAGAACTACCATATGACCCAGCAATCCCACTACTGGGCATATACCCTGAGAAAACAATAATTCAAAAAGAGTCATGTACCACAATGTTCACTGCACTCTATTTACAATAGCCACGACATGAAAGCAACCTAAGTGTCCATAGACAGATGAATGGATAAAGAAGATGTGGCACATATATACAATGGAATATTACTCAGACATAAGAAGAAAAGAAATTGAGTTATTTGTAGTGAGGTGGATGGACCTAGAGTATGTCATAAAGAGTGAAGTAAGTCAGAAAGAGAAAAACAAATACCATATGCTAACACATATATATGGAATCTAAAAAAAAAAAAAAAGGTTCTGAAGAACCTAGGGGCAGGACAGGAATAAAGATGCAGACTTAGAGATGGACTTGAGGACATGGGGAGTGGGAAGGGTAAGTTGGGATGAAGTGAGAGAGTGGCATTGACATATATACACTACCAAATGTAAACTAGTTAGCTAGTGGGAAGCAGCCACATAGCACAGGGAGATCAGCTCGGTACTTTGCAACCACCTAGAGGGGTGGGATGGGGAGGGTAGGTAGAAGGGAGATGCAACAGGGAGGGGATATGGGGATATATGTATACGTATAGCTGATTCACTTTGTTATACAGCGGAAACTAACACAACATTGTAAAGCAATTATACTCCAATAAAGATGTAAAAAAACTAAAAGTGCAACATATAAATGTAATAATATTCATTGCTTCTAACTTAGGCCTTTTTATCACTAGGAAGTAAATCACTTTTTAAATTAACAAATTAAAGCTGATAGGAGGCAAACTATTTCTATATATTTATATACATTATATATATATGATCTATTGTTTATTCTGTAATTTTCCTCATTGACATTGTCATAGCAATAAAAAATAAGCAAGAGGGCTTCCCTGGTGGCGCAGTGATTGAGAGTCCGCCTGCCGATGCAGGGGACACGGGTTCGTGTCCCGGTCCGGGAAGATCCCACATGCCGCAGAGCGGCTGGGCCCGTGAGCCATGGCCGCTGAACCTGCGCGTCCGGAGCCTGTGCTCCGCAACGGGAGAGGCCACAACAGTGAGAGGCCCGCATACCGCAAAAAAAAAAAAATGAGCAAGAGTCTTAAATACGGACTTCACCAAAGATATTCTAATGAACAATAAACATATGAAAAGATGCTAAGCTTCATTTATCATTAGAGACATGCAAAATAAAATATAGTGAGATGTAATCACACCCCACACAAGGGTGTCTAAAATTTTAAAGCCTGGCAATGCTGTCAAGGATGTGGAGGAAAAGTAATTTTCATACGTTGCTGACTATACTGTAAATTGGTACACTTTGTCATATTACCCAACTGTTGAATTTATGCATAACTTATGTACCAGCAATTCTACTCCTAACATCCCCATGAGTAATCTTGCAGCAGTAAATAATACCCCAAATCCCAGTAGTTTCATGGGCATGTAACCTGTGCAGTTGCATAGGGCCTTGAACCTAAAATGACTCCATGTTTAATATAATGCTCTGTTGTGGCTATATTAAAACTCTTAATAAATGTTGATCAATGGACCCCACATCTTCATTTTGCCCTGGTCCCTACAAATTATGCAGCGGGGCCTTTTTTTTTTGTCGAGGGGTGTGGTACTCGGGCCTCTCACTGCTGTGGCCTCTCCCGTTGCGGAGCACAGGCTCCAGATGCGCAGGCTCAGTGGCCATGGCTCATGGGCCCAGCCGCTCTGCGGCATGTGGGATCCTCCTGAACCGGGGCACGAACCCACGTCCCCTGCATCGGCAGGCGGACTCGCAACCACTGCGCCACCAGGGAAGCCCACAGCTGGTCCTTTCTTTAAGCACATAACTAACAGAAATGTGTGCATGTGTGCACCAAGGGTTATGTAAAACTATATTCTTAGCAACAGAACTAGAAACAAACACGTTTTTTGACAATAGGCTGAATAAATTGTGGAACATTCATACCACAGAATACTATACAGCAATGAAAATAAATGAAGTATAGTTATATGCACCTACACAAAGAATCATCACCACCTCCACTCCCTGACACATTATAAATATGATTCATGAGAGAAAAATAAACCTGTGGTATTTAAAACTACTGAGATTTGGGGAATTATTTATTGCTGAAGCAGTACCCCACCTAATATGACTAATATACAAAGACCATCTAATGACCATTACCATTATTAATCTACTTAAATCCATCCTGAAAATATCTACATTTTTATCTTGTTCACCTGCCACATGTATTGAGTCCCACTGCATCTAGTATTAATTTGATACAGAAATGTTCTCTTTTATTTTTCTAGAATGATTTTTTTCGTACTTTAAAAAGTTCCCCTTAGTTCTAGTATTCTTGACTTCGGTGAATAAGTCTACTCGTGCTCTTCACACGTCTTACAATATCAATGACTATGATCATGTCCACCCTTTACCTTTCCATTTCTCTATAAAAATATCTTAATCTCAGGTATACCTTTACACATAAAACCCTTCATCCTTTTGATTATTTTGCAAGTTGCCCTTTCCTCAACCCTTTTAGGTCTAGCATCTCCAGGGCCACACATACAGTTATGTATTTAGTACAATACACAAAAGCTCCCACAGAGATGAGTTTACCTTTGTCTACCAGTCAAGTAATGCATCCTCGCGAGACTGTGGCAGGAAGACCATGATCCATTTTCTTTACACAAAGTTACCACCTTCTCTTCCAGCTAAGTACCCTTAGGGGCAGGTTAGCCCAGACAGGGTTTTTTCCTCATGCACACATTTAGGCTAGCAGAGTGTAAGTTTGCTTCTCTTTAAAAAAGTATTGGATACACCAGGTACTAATGCACCCAAGTTTGCTTTAGTTCTGCTTTGTTTCACCTACCATTCTCACACTTCCTTTTTTGGCCTCAACAGTTCATAGCCAAGATCGCTTTCCTGAGTCTATTTGCCTGAGACTATGCATTAGAAGCAAAGTTAGACTGCTTTGTCCCTCTGTGTGTTACACAATTCTTACACACTACTATTTTTAAATCCATTCACTTGGACTTAGTTGTATTACAATTTCCTGAACTGGATCCCTTGAGTGGAAAAGGCTGGGGGACAACTCAGGACTTCTTTATCTTCAGAGACTTCTTGCCCTCTCCTTATTTTCACCATACATAAAATAAATTTTAAAAATTAGACAGATTTTCAAAAAATATGATAATAAAAATAACTCTTAGAATAAAATGTTCTCATATTTTTCTCTTTCCTTACTACTCTTTAAAAGCTTTTATAAAAACTAGTGCCATTATTTTAAAATGCCAAGTGTATAAAATCATTTGGTTCTTATAAATATAAGAAATACCAATTTTGACCCAAATTTTAAAACAAGGATTGTAAAACAATGATAGTGCTATTATTCCATTATCCTGGATTCCAAAATAAGCAGCATGGTTAAGTCTTGCTGTTGGAGAGGCTCTTTCAAGTGTTGTAGCATGCGGATCATCACCAGGTTCTTAGTACAGGATCACAAGGCAAAACTGTGTCAAATAAGGTGAACTGAAAACAATAAGAACTGCCACCCCCAATGTCTGCAACCTCAGTAGCCAAGCCAATATTTAACTCAATTTTTTTAAAAATATCTGCTTTGTGCCAGCATTCCAGGGCATTCAAACATGAATCACATCTGAAAAAATTAGAATGTCTCACCCAAAAGCTCATAATTCAATAGAGCAAACAAAAGTAGACTGTGATTGTATGTTAATTTTTGGATATTAATTCATTTAATCTTCACAAAACCAATACGTTAGAGAATATTATCCATTTTAAATATGAGGAAACTAAGTGCAAAAAGTTTATATGCATATAAGAATTCTTATTATTCATTCAGAAATATTTGTTAAGTGTATACTTTGAGTCAAGTACTTCTCTCCTTTCATCTTTTTCTCTCGACTCCTCCATCCTCTTCCTATTTCTCCTCCCTTTCTTTCTTTTCCTCCTTCTTCTTCAGACAATAAAGAAATAATGCTAGACTCAAAGGCAAAAAAAAAAGTAGACCATGATTATTGTTACAGGAGAGAGATTTTTAGAGAGCAATGAAAACGCTTGAGAAGCCTAGAGGCATAAGATCTAGTGGGAGGAGAAAACATGGTATGAGACTGTATGCAACAAGAAGAAAAGAGGAAGTGTGAACCTGTGAAAGTATGGAAGCACAATAAAGTGACCCTGTGATTGAATCAGGTTTCATGGGGTCAGAGGAGTAGGGTGAGACACATAGTAAGATAAAATTAGAAAGAAAGACTTATTCCTCACCCTGGAGTTGATAACAATAACATATTAAACAATCTTTGAATGAATTATGCTAAATCTCCCAATAACCCTATTAGGAAGATGCTAATATGGTACCCATTTTATAGATAAATAAACTAAGGAACAGAAATATTTATCAACTTTCCCAAGGTCACAAAGGTAGAATTTTGAAAGACCTGGGATAATCAACCCAGAGAATCTGGTATTTATACCCACTGCTATTCAAGTAGAGACACAATACAAAGGGAAAAAAAGTTATTTTAATTTATTAAGGTATAATTTATATACAATAAGGGAAGATTTTTGAATGTCATAATCCCCAGCTTTTCTAAGTTCTCACTTACATGGTCCTCTACATTATATAGAATATGAAAGAAAAAGTGCTCCTAAGTATGAAATAAAAGCACAAGTTTAAAAGCAAACTAATGTTTAGTGTATCTTTTCAGTATGATAATTCATTCAGAGACTGAAACACCCAGAAAAAAAGAAGCAGAAAATTAGTGGGAGCTAGCTCTACCAGTTTCTCAGAAGATTTTCCAAGACAGTTTCCCTGATCTTTGTTCCTCATGTGAAGCAGGCAGGCTTCAGGCTTAGTGATTCTGTCACAGATCACCTACTGGTATTCTCTATGCCTCCTTGTAGAAATTCTCATTCAGAAATATTATGTTTTCATTTACTTTTGTATCTCTTTCCTCCACCTATGAACAGAAGCAGTTATAGGCTTAAGGTACATGAGTGCCATATATAAACTAGCCACTGATACCCATAAGGAATGGTCTACAGATAGAACAGATCATTATTTCCAGTACAATAATATTCAGTGCTGTCATACCTCATTCCCTTTCTTTTTAACCTGGTCTGTTAATACCACTTTCAGAAGAGAAGACTCTCCCAATTTAGAGAGCAAAAAGGTAAGCATTCTTTTATATACCAATGACCCTATTAAAGTGGGTCATTTAGATAACTGGCCCCAGTTATTAATTTCTGTCAGAAAGGATTACAAATAAATTATCCTAAAACCAAAGTCATCATTTTAATGTCCCACACCTTTCCCCAACTTTATCTTATGCTAAAAGTTCCACAAAACAAAAACCAATTCATTTTGTTATTTAGAATATACGTTTTATAACCAGGTTATCTTGGGATATATGAAAAGAAATTATGTGGCTCAAAGTTAGAGATGCCAAAGTTGCTTTACTGTAATTTTATTTTTAATTGGCTAAGGTGTGCCTTTGGTTCCACTTGCTTTTGAGTAGAGGATAGAAAGAGCTTGTGACCCATGGAAAGAAATGGTTGAGAAAGGGGAGGTCATTGAGAGCTTTGCAGGCTATGTTAAGGAATTTGGACTTTTTTGTCTGCTTTGCAGTGTGGTTCCATGGAGTAGTTTAGCTAACTTTTGTGAGGGTAGAGGATCGTTCTATATGTCAATGAAAAATTAATCAGTCCATCTAAGAAAGAAAGGGAAAACTTTATTCTAGCCAAATTTGAGGATTATAACCTGGGAAGAACAACTCAGAAAGCTCCAAGAACCTATTAGAAGTCAAGGCACAGTTATATACGGTTTTTGAGACAGAGGGCTGTACATTAAATGTCATATTATTGATAGTTTACACAACCCAGATCTAAGTGTCATCTTTAGATGCCCCTTAAAAGATCAAGAAGGAATGTTATCTTTTAAGGAGTTGTCTTATTGGCGCTAGGAGAATGTTGCTCTTCATGGCGTAGCAGATATTTCTGCCAACGGGGTAGGTTTGGTTGATGCATAATATAGGTAAACAATGCACAGTAGGTGGGAGAGAGGAGGCCAAAGGAAAGAGAAAAATTTTTTTATGTTTAAATTTTTCTTGTCTTGCCATAAAATATGAACTTCATTTCACACAGTCATTGTAGATACCATAAACATTATAGTACCGCTGGCATTACTTCATGTTTACCTCTGTGCATAGTGGTTTGCTCTTAATTATTTGTGTTGTGTAAACACATGAATAAAAAGATTTTTTTTAATCCATATTTTAAAAGTCTGAATGAGGAGAAACTGGAACTCTCATTCATTGCTGGTGGGATTATAAAATGGTGAAAACATTTTGGAAAATAGTTTGACAGTTTCTCAAAAAGTTAAACATAGACTTATCTTAGGAACCAGCGATTCTACTCCTAGGTATACACCAAAGAAAATAAAAACATATGTTCCCACAAAAATCTGTACAAGAATGTTCACAGCAGCATTATTCATAATAGCCTAAATGTGGGAACAACCCAAATGTCTATCAGCTGATAAGTGGATAAATAGTATGTGATAAATTATTATTATTATTATTTACGATTTGGCCATAAAAAGGAATGAAAAACTGATACATGTTACAACATGGGTGAACCTTGAAAACATCATCTTAAGTGAAAGAAGCCAGTCATAAAAGGCCACATATTATATGACTCCATCTATATGAATTGTTCGGTTTACATAAATCTATAGAGACAGAAAGTATATTAATAGTTTCCAGGGACTAGGCAGAAGGAGAAAAGGGAATGACTGCTAATGGGTACAGAGTTTCTCTGAGGGGTTATGAAAATCTTCTGAAATTAGTGATGATGGCTCTACTCCTCTGTGAATATACTAAAAACCACCAAATTATACACTCTAAAAGGGTGGATCTTATGGTATGTGAATTATATCTTGATAAGCTATCACTCAAAAAATAATCATTAAAAAAGAGTTTGAGGGACTTCCCTGGTGGTGCAGTGGTTTAGAATCCGCCTGCCAATGAAAGGAACGCAGGTTCGATCCCTGTCCCAGGAAGATCACACATGCCGCGGAGCAACTAAGCCCTGCAATAAACCTTTCTCTGCTCCAAACTCTGAGGTCTGTTTGGCCTGTGCGTCAGGCACATGAACTTGTGTTCGACAACATTTCCTCATTTAACAGGTAAGGAAACTGGGCCTAAAAAAGTCACTTATTTGTCCGATGTCATACAGCTAATGGGTATAATTGTTTATAAACTACATTGTTCATAAACTACAATTACTGAGCCTGCACTCTAGAGCCCACGAGCCACAACTATTGAGGCTGCACGCCACAACTACTGAAGTGCACATGCCCTAGAGCCCACACACTGCAATTACTGAGCCCACGCGCCTCAACTACTGAAGCCTGCATGCCCTACGGCCTGTGTGTTGCAACTACTGAGCCCACATGCTGCAACTACTGAAGCCTGTATGCCTAGAGCTCGTGTCTCCCCAACAAGAGAAGCCACCGCAATGAGAAGCCCGTGCACCACAACAAAGAGTAGAACCTGCTCGCCGCAACTAGAGAAAGCCCACGTGCAGCAACGAAGACCCAATGCAGCCAAAATATAAATAAAATTAATTAAATAAAATTTTAAAAAAGAGTTTGATACACGGGTAGTACAGGGGTTTTAAGAGAGAAAGCAAGAAAGACAGGTTGGGGCTATATTATAATTATAATTGCTCAAATGTGCCATCTTGAGGAGTTCTGACTTTATCTTATGAAAGGTAGAAAGCAAAGAAATAATCATATCAGATTCAGGAAGATAAATTATTATTGATACCATTACTAATCTGAATAGAAGTGATATAATTTGTATCTATAAACTTGAAACTTTAAATTACAATGGATTACTTTCATTCACATATTGAATTATTTCTCTCATTTTTAATGACCTCATAGAACTTAGAATTTAAAAGAATATTAGAAATAATTTAGGCTAATTTCTGAAACTGAGTAGGACCCTGTGGCGCCCTCCTGGGTACAAAAGCCTTTCCATGTCCCCCTGTTTCTTGTTTGTAGGAAAAAGGCTTCTGCCTCCTAGACCTCCCTGTGTTCCAAAAAGCAGATTCAAACAGTTTCTATCCAGGGAAGTAAGGAAATGCAGAAACAAAGGAGAAGCAATCAAGAAACAATATAAAGCAGGGTCCTGGTTCCTCCTCAAGGAATATACGTAACAATATCTTTCAGTTCTTTAGCAGGAAGGAAGGCCCCTACCCAGGTGGAGGATGGTAACTTCAGGCTGAGCACAAGATTCCTGGAGCACTGACCTGTTACCTCACCACCAACCAATCAGAAGAAAGTCACACACCCTGCTGCCCTCACCCCAAATTTTGCCTACAAAAATGCTTTCCTGAAAACCATCTGGAAGTTCAGGTTTTTGGAGCATGAGCCACCTGTTCTTGCTTGACCCTGCAATAAAACTTTCTCTGCTCCAAACTGAGGTTGTTTGGCCTCACTGTGTGTCAGGCACATGAACATGCATTCGACAACATTTCCTCGTTTAACAGGTAAGGACACTGGCCCTAAAAAAGTCACTTATTTGTCTGATGTCGTACAGCTAATGGGTATCATTGTTTATAATTTTTTTTTTTTTTTTTTTTTTTTTTGCAGTACGCGGGCCTCTCACTGTTGTGGCCTCTTCCGCTGCGGAGCACAGGCTCCGGACGCACAGGCTCAGCAAGCAAGGCTCCGGACGCGCAGGCTCAGCGGCCATGGCTCACGGGCCCAGCCGCTCCGCAGCATGTGGGATCTTCCCGGACCAGGGCACGAACCCGTGTCCCCTGCATCGGCAGGCGGACTCTCAACCACTGCGCCACCAGGGAAGCCCATAAATATGTTTTATCTTCAATAAATATCTATTATTATAATATATACTAATGGGCTTTATGAAAATTGGGTCGGTAAATGACTTAAAAAATGTCCCTCAAATCCATTGAGACGTCTTACAAAACTACTACTGATTTGACATTTGCAATGGAACAATTAGTAGAGTAAGTGTAAAAAATACACAGATTGGAATCCAAAGAAAATTACTTTGAAGGATTAAAATTTTATCCACAACCCTCTAATCACAAAAATGTGATAACTTCAGCGAAATTCTGCATTATGAATTCAGTGCCCTTTTACTTCTATCCTTCCCATTCTTTTGTAATTACTGTATATCTCCTAATACTAGACTTCTTACTGAATTGCTAATAAAATCCAAGAAATGCCCAAAGAATTTAATTCAGATGTAAATGGAATTATTTGGGTTGTTTCTGCCTCCACTTTCAAAAAATCATAATATGAAACTGTATGCTGTTACTAAAAGCCCCACAGACGTCTCAGCTTGATACCTGAAGTAATTTAGAAAACTAAGAAAAAACAATCTGTGACTGCTTTATAGCTAATTTATTTACAACAACTTCAGAATTGTGAAAACCCACCAACACATGTAAACCTACAGCAAAAGAGAAATAAATTCTTTTTAAAACAGCAGCTACTTTTTGGTCCTGCTGGTGCTTGCTTCTCATTTCTTTTTCCTTACTTTCCTCCTCATTTTAGGCAACTTCACAAGATGTTAGTTACAATTCTAAATTTACCTCTGAGTTCAACCTAAGAATTACACCAAAAGAAAGGGGGTCTTGCCTCCACTGTTAAGCCATCTTCTGGAGATATATTATGTTGAAGAACTCCCCCACGGACCTGCACAAAATTGTGTGCACAAATTAAGTTGCAAAAAAATGGGATAATACCTATGTATATGACTAGTCAATAAACTATGCAAGGTCCTTTGAAGTTATAATGGAACAAAATGAGAAATTTTAGTTTACGTGGAAAGGAAATTTATGAGTGAGGCTTCATCTTTTATACTCCTATCTTCAATAACAGCTTTTTTTGTCCTTTGTAAGTGTGCATAATATATGACAACATGGACAGGGGAAAAACGGCTGACCTGTCTGTCAGCTCTGGGTTTTAAAGTAGGACTTAAAGTTCTCAAAGGTCTCTTAGATATTAAATTTTATAATTCTATGATTCTTTATTCTTCCTTTTTGTGGCATAGCATAATCATTTGATATGACATTTCATAGCCAAAAATGTCAAAGTAAATAATTTCATCACTGAATTAATGTTTTAAAGAGTAAAAGTCAGTCCCAGCCCAAAGGCATCTAAAAAGAAATGAAACTAGTCAAATGTATCAGTCAGATACATATAAGATACATATGTACATATGTATTTGTGTATATGTGGATTTAAATGTTTGAAAGAATATCCATCAATATGTTAATATGTCTAAGTGATATTATTGTTAGGCATAGCTACAGATGATCAACTGTTCTTTATGCTTTCCTGTGTCTGAATATTTCACAATAAAAATGTAAATTTTATAAATATGAAAAAAGAGCATTTCCATTCTAAACCACCAAAAAAAAGAAGACAAAAACAAAAGATGGTACAGAGGAAGAACTGCCATCTTTGGTGAGCATGTCCACCCCACCACCACCATGTATCTTGTCCATGAGATAAAGATTATCAATGATGAAGTTAACCTTGACAGTGTCTCTTGGGTACTGGTTAGGTTGGAGGTAGAGGGCAGAAGCAACTGACTATGCCTTCTGACCTTCTAAGGTTCTGTCAAGTTGTCTGGCATGCTACCAAATGCAGTAACACCGGAAGTCCCTGAGAGTCATGGATAGGGATGTAAGTGGATCAGCTAGATGGCCCATAGAGGTGGAACTGGATCAAAGCTGAAACACTGGTACAGATTCTTCCCTACTAAGAATGGCAACTGGCTGGTTGGGTTAGGTAAATCCCATCCCTGCTATTTTGCATCATAAGAGGCCCACTCTGGGTAACTCCCACGTTCAAAGTTGGCTCCTCTTTACTGTAAACACTAAAAATGCTTTCCCTAGATCCTACTCCCTGTCATATTCAAGGCCATATCCTCTGACATGATGGGCATTAGATTATTGAATGCCAAATGTCTAAACAAGAGGAGAGACAAATTAAATCACTTGTATCCTGAGAAAAACTTTTCAGAAACTATTGTGTCTTACAGTCAAGAAAGAAAATGTAAAAATAGAATTGGTTCAATAATATTGCTTAAAATCTTCAGTAGCTCCTTGTTAGTTTCAAGATAAAATCCTGAGAGCATTTTCAGTATGTCTGGAGGGGGTGAAGTATAACTGACATTGTGTTTTGAATAACTTTCCCAAATAATTCTGAAAAATCAGTGCCCATTTCTGTGGGACATTACTGAGTTAGTAAAATAAACGTTAATACTAGATATACTAGATATACTAAATAGTGTATACATTAAAGACAAATTTGCTTTAGGTATATAAATATGAGAAGAGTAACGACTAAGCCACTGTTACCCAAAAAGGTGAGCCAATATGAATATATAATCAGCAGTTAGAGTTAAGACAAAAACCCAAGTTTAATGTAGTACCATCACTCTAAATGTAATTTTTTCCAGTCATAATTAGTTCAGTGTTTCTCAAACTTGAGGTCTTTTTTATGAAAAATAATTATGATGGACTTCCAATGTTGATTTAAATATTCATATTATAATGTAATCTAAGTACATACAAAGTTAGACAAAATATTATGCATATAATTCCTTTATAATTAAAAATACTCAAATCTACAAGTTAAAAATATAGAAAGCTACTTAACATTCAAATTAATAACATTAATTTTATGAGACAGATGATATTGTTTTGCTGAAACTAATGTGTTGATGTTGCATGTAACAGTAGGGAAATATAGCATCAAATTCAGATTTATATTTAATTTTTGAATTTTTGTTTCAGTACTAGAGTATTCCTATTCAAGACTTCCAGTGTAACAATGTGCCACATTGAGCAACTGAAGATCTTATCCCACTACAAACATATACAGAATGCTGCATAAAATATAGCTCCCAAATATTAAGTATATATCAAAGCTAAAAAAAAAAAAAAAGAAGAAGAGGAAATTCCCAATATAAGAGAAACAGAGGGAACTCAAGTCATAATAATAATCATAGATGGTGTGACTTCAGTGGTCAAAGCAAATATCATACCCAGATATATATAATCCTAAAGCTTGGGGTCACAATTTTAATACTTAGGCAGGGACCGAGGCAAGATCTGGAAATGAAATTCCTTTTACTAGAAACTGAAAGTTTCCTATTTATAAATAGGTTTTTTTTAAAAGCCTGAACCTTCCAGGCCAAGGCAATGTCAAGAATGTTTACCACTGCTGAATGCTGTGAGTGGAAAAGGGGAGTCTCCCATGAGAAATCAAAACTCCAATCCTACACCATCCATCAGTGGCAAAAATCCCAAACCAAGAAACTTTTAAAAACCAGCCTCAGACAGTAGACTCCTGGAGCACCCAACAAAAATAAACATAAAACTTATCTCTAGGGATATTTCTACAACACATTTAACTCTCATGGAAAAACAAACTCCTGATAAAGATTACAAGTCATATGTGGACTTGATTCACCATAATGGAGAATCACTAGACATAACAAATGAGTAAAACAGAGTTTTTACCTAAAAAAAAAAAAAAAAAAAAAAAAATCTTTAGAAACTAAAACAATCTGAGATTTTAAAATAAATATTCTTGGATTTATTTTAAAAGGTTAAAAAAGAAATAAAAACATACTTTAAAAGGAAACATACTGAAAGAACCTCATAATAAGCAATTTTTTAAAAAAAAACAGAACTTCTATAAATAAAAAATATAATCACCAATGTATTAAAATCTCAACATATGGATTATCAGATTAGATACAGCTGAAGAGAAAATTATTATATGGGAAGATGGACTTGAGAAAATTACCCAGAATGCAACACAATAAAGAAATAGAAAATACAAACGAGAGGATGAGAGTCATGGAGGATTGAATGAAAAAGGCAATCATATGTCTATTTAAATAGGAGCTTCAAGAGAGAATAAGAAAGAGTAAATACTGAATATGTAATAGCTAAGAATTTGCTGTAATTAATGAAAAACATGATCAGATTGAGGAAGCAAATGAATCCTATGCAAAAATTTTTAAATAAACTCTTTTTTTCCTGATACATCACTGGAATACATCACTGAGAAACTGCAGATAACTAAAGACAAAAAGAAAATGCTAAAAGCAAATTCATAGTAAAGACACACTGAATGCAACAGAAACACAGTTAGATGGAGAGTAACCTAATTATTATTTCATTAATTCACTAGTATTTGTTGAATTCCAGACACTGTTCTAGGCCCTAGAACAAAACAAACAGCAGTGACAGAACAAACAAAAAATTCCTGCCTTCATGGCGCCTATATCCTGGTGATAGGAACAGAATAATATCTACAAGTAAAAATTTAAAATAAATATAAACCCAGAACCTAAGCTTACTTTTTCTTTCATTCAATAAATATTTATTAAGTACTCTTTACCCATATACTTTTTATGTGCCAGACACTCTTCTAGATGTTGGAATATATCAAGTAACAGTTTAAAATCCCTGGCTTCATGGAGCTTATATCCTAAGAGGATAAATAATAAACTTAAAAATATACAAAATACATAATATGTTAAACTATAATAAATGCTATTTTTTAATTAAGACAAGATAGGTGGGAAGTGGGAGACAGAGCCAAGGTTAGAGTAGGCTGCAAGTTCAAATAGGTTAAAGTTAAGACTTACTAAGGTGACTTTTGAGTAAGGACTTGGATTTCCAGCTAAAACTGCATTCAATAATAAAATAAAGATATTTTCAGATTAAAAAATTGACACTAATAGACTGAAAGACCCTAAATGATACGTGAAAGAAACTACATACAAAAAAGAAGTGGAATATAAAAGGCAATGTTAAGGAAAAATATTCCTTTCATGTACACATTAAACATTCACAAAAATTATCCACATAACAGGTTACAATCATCCCTCTCAACAAATACTAAATATCAAGAGTTAGTGTGCAGAACATAAAGCAATAAAATTGGAGACCAAAGAGAAAAAGAAAAACATAGAAATTACCTTAATATTTTACATAAAATTATATTACATAAAAATTACACAGTTAAATAGTTCATTGTTCAAATTTCTGTTTTGTAATAGATATATCAAATATCTAGCAATTAACATCACATATGAATATATGGGTTGCAGATAAAGTGGTACTTAACAGGAAAAGTTACAGTTGAAATACACATATTAGAGAAGAAAAAACAGAAAACTATTAGCCAAGATTTTAACTCAAGTTTTTTTGTTATTTTGTTATTCAGACTATCAGTCTGAAATTATTGTTCTTTACAAAGTCAAGTTAGTTTTTATTTTGCATGAAATCTTCTTAGCATTTGCAAATTAATATAATTTTATAAATACATCATTAGGCCTTTTGATCTTAAAGCATTTCTTCAGACTAACATTTTTATGTTACCTTTTGTATAACTAATGTTATTACTAAGAATTGTTTCTCTAAAATTCAAAAGCCTAAGTTTTTTATCAGCCTCAACATCTAATATCAAAAGTAAAATTAATCTAGAGCACAGATGTGGTAGCAGATGTGATGACCTGGACAGCTGATCAGATTTAACAACTCAAGAAATATTATAAGCCCACCCATGTGCACCAGGTAATCAGAATGACAGCAAAATAACAGAAAGAGCCTCACAATATCAAAGTAGAGACTTCAGAATTTCCTTTAAATGAGTAGCTTCAGTCAAAGCTTCACTATAAAGTTCATTCTCTCTTGTAGTTATGTTAATAAAGAGATTTTAAAAATACATTTTATTAGATGATTAAATTCACTGAAAAGCAAAAACTCTGAAAAGCAAATTTTACATAATGGAAACTCAAAACTTGGGAAAACTATTTTAAATAAGTAAATATCATATAAAATGTTTTTAAGCACTGAAATTGCTATTTGTATAGAAAACCAACTCCAGCAAAAAAGCAAGGTATCTCAAATCTCAAAATCTCAAATCTTTAAAAAAAAATCTCTGGTGTGGTTGTGGGGAGAAGCTTTTTTTCAGCCTCAACACCTAATATCAAAAGTAAAATGAAACAGAACACATTTAAGAAAAAAAGGATAAAATTACAGATAGGATACTACGAGTTAGTAGTAACACAAGCTATGAGAGAACCAGAATATAAGAAATAAATGGGTCTGTTCTCACAAATGTAGCACATGATATCACAAGTTTATATATTAGAAACTAAATCTAAAAAGTACACATAGGAGTTATTACCTACCTGAAAGACAAACAACCATGTCAAGTGAATGTATACATATTCATATAATTGTATTGCTCCGAACTTCAAATAAATATTCCTTTGATTAAATATGAATAGGTTTGCTTTGCTCTTAGTAGAATATTATCTTAATACCGGAATTTTAGAGTCTAAATTCTTGTTACTAGATCAAAAATAACAACTAGTTTTTCCAACTAGTTGACATAGTTAATTGTTATTTAAATAATCATGTTGCTGTGATTTTCTGTATACTTCTTAGAGACACCACAATTTGGAAATGAAAAAGCCTTTGAAATCTAAATTGCAAAATTAGTTGTAAGTTCTAGAAAAGACCTTGTGTACTTCCTAGAGACATCATAATTTGGAAATGAAAAAGCCTTTGAAATCTAAATTGCAAATTAGTTGCAAGGTCTAGAAAAGACCACAAAATATTGTCTCATTCTTCCAGGAACTAAAATTGTTGTCTATTCCACAAGTTGCCAAGGCAACTCAATGGGGAAAGGATAGTCTTTTCAACAAATGGAGTTGAGACTATTGGAAATCCATAAGGAAAAAGAAAAAAATAGTCTTAGAGCCTTACTTCACACAACACGCAAAACTTAACTCAAAATGGATCACAGACCTGGGAATTCCCTGGCGGCCCAGTGGTTAAGACTCGGCGCTGTCACTGCTGGGGCCCCAGGTTCAATCCCTGCTCAGGGAACTAAGATGCCACAAGCCACACAGAGCAGCCAAAACCAAAACGAAACAAAATGGATCACAGACCTAAATGTAAAAGCTAAAAACAGTAAGTACAAAATGTCTAGAAGGAAGGAAGGAAGGGAGGGAGGAAGGAAGGAAGGGAAAAAGAAAATATTTACCATTTGGGGTTAGGAAAGAATGTTTAGATATGATACCAAATGTATGAGTCTTTAAAGAAAAATTCAATAAATTACACAATAAAAACTATAAACCATTTTAAACCACCATGTTAAAAGTGAAAGACAAGCTAAAGATTGGAGAAAATATTTGCTATTAGTATATTTCATAAAACAAACAAAAAAAAGTGTATCCAAAATATAAAATAACGCTTAAAACTTAATAATAAGATGACAGAAATCCTAATTTTAAAATGGGTAAAAGGGTTTTAATCAAGGATGATAACATAGGAGGCTCCTGAGTTCACCTCCTCCCATGGATACATTGAATCTACAGCTATAAACAAAACAATTCCCTCTGAAACAAATCCAGAAACTAGCTGAGCAACTACCACACATCGGGAGAATGAGAAAAAAGTCTCACTGATATCCTTGAAAGGAATGTGCACATATGTATGGCACCTGGCTTTTGCAGCTGCTGCCAGAGGACTCACCCTTCAGTCACCTGACTCTGTGGTCAGTGAGGCTTGAATTCCAGGCTCCAAAGGACTGTGGCAAAGAAACACTTCTTAACCAGCTATTCCCCAACAGTTCAGTGCCAAAAAAGCAAACAGAAATGCCCACTTACCAGTCTTTTCTTTTTTTTTTTTTTTAATATTTATTCATTTATTTATTTTTTGGCTGAGTCAGGTCTTAGTTGTGGCATGCGGGATCTTTCGTGGCACACAGGCTCTTCCTTGCAGTAAGTGAGCTTCTCCCTAGTTGTGGCATGTGGGCTCTGGAGCGCGTGGGCTCTATAGTCATGGCAAGTGGGCTCTCTAGTTCTGGTACGCAGGCTTAGTTGCCCCACGGCATGTGGAATCTTAGTTCTCCGACCAGGGATCAAACCAGCATCCCCTGGATTGCAAGACGGATTCTTAGCCACTGGACCACCAGGGAAGTCCCTACCAGTCTTTTCTGAAAGAGGACTTTTAGCATACTTAAAAAACTGTTACCTAAGGGTCAGACTTATAATTTAGTATGCATCTGGGGACAGACTATACTCCTTGCCAGAGGCCTGGAAAGCGAGCAGACACCATGTAGTCAGCTTCAAATCCCATTATCTCCCTACAAGGAGCTTGTATACATGCCTGGCACCCTGGCTTTTACACTGCTTCAAGAGATACACCCTTTGATCTCCTGGCTCTGGTGGAAAGCAGGGATTCTGTTTGTGGGTCCCACAGGACTGCAGAAGACAAAGAAACAATTCTTAATCTACAATTCCCCCGGGGCTCTGGACAAAGGGAGCAAACAGAAAAGCCCATTTCCCAGTCTTTCCCTGAAAGAGATCTACTTGCACACTTTGAAAGTTCCTGCCAGAGGGTACAGATTCTAATCAGCCTGCATCTAGATGCTGAGATCCTCACTTTGGGGACACTGACAGTTCTTGGCATACTCTCAACAACTGGGAATCACCAGGAATAAAGAAGGCAGCTTGGACAATCACAAAGGTTTGAAACTCAGTCTTGAGCTAGGGGCCAGGATGAATGATAAGGTTCATCTCCTACATGAGACCACTCCATTAAGACTCAGAGAGGTGGCTGTTTATCTAATGCACAGAAACTAATACAGAAAGTCAAGAAAAACAAAGAAACAGAGAGATATGTTCCAAACAAAAGAACAAGATAAAACTCCAGAAACAGACCTTAAAAAAACAAAGATAAGTGATATACCTGATAAAGAATCAAAATAATGACATAGAGATGCTTACCAAAGTCAGGAGAACAATTCATGAACAAAGTAAGAATTCCAACAAAGAGATGGAAAATATAAAGAAAGTACCAAACAGAAATCACAGAGCTGAGGAATATAATAACTGTGCTGAAAAATTCCATACAGGGGATCAATAGCACACTTGAAGATAGGGCAATGGAATTCATTCCATCAGAGGAGCAAAAAGAAAAAGAACAAAAAGAATAAATATAGTTTAAGAGATTTATGGGACACTATCACGTAGACAAATGCATTACAGAGGTCCCAAAAGGAAAAAAGTGAAAGGGGCAGAAAGTTTATTCAAAGAAAGAATGGCTGAAAACTTCCCTTAATTGGGGAAAGAAATAGACATCCAGAACCAGGAAGCCCAGAGAGAATTTCAAACAATATGAATCCAAAGAGACCCACACCGTGACACATTATAATTAAATTGTGAAAAGTTAAATAAAAGGAGAGATTCTTAAAACCCACAAGAGAAAACAACTTGTTATGTGCAAGAGAACCCCCATATAACTATAAGAAGATATTCAGCACAAACTTTGCAGGCCATAAGGGACTGGCATGATCTATTCAAAACTCTGAAAGAAAAAAACTGCCCCCCAAGAATATATTACCCAGCAAAGTTGTCCTTCAGAATTAAAGGATAGAGAAAGAGTTTTCCAGACAAGCAAAAGTTAAAGGAGTTCATCACCACTAAATTGGCCTTACAAAAAGTGTTAAAGGGACTTTTTCAAGTTGAAATAAAAGGATGTTAATTAATAACATGAAAATACATGAAATCCTGACACCATACACAAAAATAAACTCAAAATGGATTAAAGACCTAAATATAAGGTCGGATACTATAAAACTCTTAGAGGGAAACATAGGCAGAACACTCTATGACATAAATTGCAGCAAGATCTTTTTCGATCCACCCCCAGAGTAATGAAAGTAAAGACAAAAATAAACAAGTGGGACCAAATTAAACTTAAAAGTTTTTGCACAGCAAAGGAAACCATAAACAAAACAAAAGAGAACCCACAGAACTGGAGAAAATATTTGCAAATGAAGCAACCGACATGGGATTAATCTCCAAAATACATAAACAGCTCATGCAGCTCAATAACAAAAAAACAAACAACCCAATCCAAAAATGGGCAGAAGACCTAAACAGATATTTCTCCAAAGAAGATATACAGATTGCCAACAAACACATGAAAGGATGCTCAACATCACTAATCATTAGAGAAATGCAAACCAAAACTACAATGAGATATCACCTCACACCAGTCAGAATGGCATCAAAAAATCTACAAACAATAAATGCTGGAGAGGGTGTGGAGAAAAGGGAATCCTTTTACACTGTTGGTGGGAATGTAAACTGGTACACCCACTATGGAGAACAATATGGAGGTTCCTTAAAAAACTAAAAATAGAGCTACCATATGATCCAGCAATCCCACTCCCAGGCATGTATCTGGAGAAAACCATAATACAAAAAGATACATGCACCCCAATGTTCATTGCAGCACTATTTACAATAGCCAGGACATAGAAGCAACCTAAATGTCCAACAACAGAGGAATGGATAAAGAGGATGTGGTACATATATACAATGGAATATTACTCAGCCATAAAAAGGAATGAAATAATGCCATTTGCAGCAACATGGATGGACCTAGAGATTGTCATACTGAGTGAAGTAAGTCAGACAGAGAAAGACAAATATCATTTGATAATTCTTATATGTGGAATCTTTAAAAAGGGTACAAATGAACTTATCTATAAAACAGGAATATAGTTACAGATGTAGAAAACAAACTTATGGTTACCAGGAAGTACAGAGGGGAAGGATAACTTGGGAGATTGGGATTGACATATACACACTACTGAACATAAAATAGATAACTAAAAGGACCTACTGTACAGCACAGGGAACTCTACTGAGTACTCTGTAATGGACTATATGGGAAAAGAATCTTAAAAAGAGTGGATATATGTATAGATATAACTGATTCACTTTACTATACACCTGAAACTAATACAATATTGTAAATCAACTATACTCCAATAAAAATCTTAATAAACACACTAAAACAAAAAAACTGTAACACATGTAAAAAAAGTACTAAATACACTTTTCCTGTTTTTTAAAAAAAATACAGGAAAGTATTTATCTCACTAGCAAACGTAAATATATAGTCAAATTCAGAATACTCTCTTGTAATGGTAGCGTGTAAATCACTTATAACCCTAGTATGCAGGTTAAGAAACAAAAGTGGTAATAATAACTATAACTACAATAATTTGTTAATAGATACACAGAGTAAAAACATGTAAACTGCAATATCAAAAACAAAATGTGGGGTGTAGAGTACAAAATACAGCTTTAGCATGTGTTTTAACTTGTTATCAGCTTAAAATAGACTACTATAAATACGCTTTATATAAGCCTTATGGTAACCACAAACCAAAAACCTGTAATAGAGAAACAAAAGACAAAGAGAAATAAATCTAAGTATAGCACTACAGAAAATCATCAAATCACAAAGGCAGAGATGAAGAAAAAAAACAAAAGAATTTCAAAACAGCTGGAAAACTAACAAAATGGCAATAGTAAAAAAACAAAGGAGCCAAAAATATACAATGGGGAAAGGATAGTCTCTTCAGTAAATGGTAAAACTGGACAGCCACATGCAAAAGAATAAAATTAGACCCCTATCTTACACCATACACAAAAATTAATTCAAAATGGATTAAACACTAAAGTTTAAAACCTGAAACTATAAAATTCCCAGGGGAAAACAGGGGGTAAGCTCCTTGACATTGATCTTGGCAATGATTTTTGGATTTGACACAAAAAGCAAAGGCAACAAAAGCAAAAATAAATAGGTGGTACTACATCAAACTAAAAAGCCACAGCAAAGGAAATCATCAGCAACATGAAAATCTAACCTACTGAATGAAAGAAAATATTTGTAAATCGTATATCATATACAGGGTAAATATCCAAAATATATAAGACACTCAAACAACTCAACAGAAAAAAGCAATCTGGTTAAAAAATGGACAAAGAACTAAATATACATTTTTCCAAAGAAAACATACAGATGACCCACAGGTACACGAAAAGGTACTCAGCATCACTAATCAGGGAAATGCAAATTGAAACCTCAATGAGATATCACCTCACGCCTGTTAGAATGGCTATTATCAAAAAGACAAGAAATAAGTTTTAGCAAGGATGTGAAGAAAAGGGAACCCTTGTGCACTGCTGGTGGGCATGTGAATTGGTGCAGCCACTATGGAAAACAATATGGAGGTTCCTCAAAAAATTAAAAGTAGAACTACCATATGATCTAGCAATCCCATTTCTGGGTATATATTCAAAGGATATGAAAACAGTATATCTACAAGATACCTGCACTCCTGTGTCTTGTAGAATTATTCACGGTACTCCAGATATGGAAACAACTAAGTGTCCATCAATGGATTAATGGAGAAAGAAGATGTACTGTGTGTGTAATTATTCAGCCATGAGAAAGAAGGAAATCCTGCTATTTGTGACAACATGGATGAAAATTGAGGGTATTATGCTAAGTGAAATAGCTAGACAAAGAAAAATACTACATGGTATCACTTATATATGGAATCCATTTTTTTTTAAGTCAAATTCATAGAAATGGGGAATAGAAAAGTGGGGAAGAGAGGAAATACAGAGAGATTGGTGAAAGTGTACAAATTTTCAACTATGATTAAGGTCTGAGGATCTAACGTATAACATAGTGACTATAGTTGATAACACTGTATTGTATAATTGAAATTTGCTAAGAGAGCAGAACTTAAATGTCCCACCCAAAAATAATTAAAAAGAGGGAGAAATAAATATGTGAGGTGATAGATGTGTTAATTATCTAGATGGTAGGAATCTTTCATAAAGTACACATCTATGAAATCACCAAGATGTACACTTAATATCTTACAATTTTAGTTAATTTTACCTCAACAAAGCTGGAAAAATACGCTGAACTCATTAACAGAGAGTTGATTGGTGGTTGACATAGGCTAGGGCATGGGGGAAATGGGGATATATTGGTCAAAGGTTATAAACTTCCAGTTCTGAAAGAAATAAATTCTGGGGATCTAACGTACATGGTAACTATGGTTAACACTACTGTATTGTATACTTGAAAGTTGCTGAGAGTAAATCTTAAATGTTCTCACCATAGTGGCAGCAACAACAGAAAAAAAGTGGTAATTATCTGAGGTGAAAGATGTGCTAACTAACTTTATTGTGGTAATCATTTTGCAACACATGTGCATATCAAATCATCACCTTGTACAACTTAAGCTTACACAATATTATATGTCAATTATATCTCAGTAGAGCTTGGGGGGAAATGGGCAAAATATTTAAAGACATATTTCACCAAAGAACATAAATGAATGGCTAGTAAGAATAAAAGAAGATGCTCAGCATCTTTGGTCACTGAAGAAACACAAAACAAATCACAAAGTTACTACTACATACCCACTAAATTATCTAGAATCAAAAAGATACAAAATACTAAATGTTGGCAAAGATGTGGAGAAACTGAAACTATCATACATTGGTGGTGCAAACATGAAATGTCACTGCCAGTTTGAGAGATAATTTATCAGGTTTTTTTAAAGTTCAACATAAATTCACCATAAAACCTAGCAAATTCATATCTAGGAATCTACTCAAGAGAAATGAATACATATGTCAACACCAAAACATTTATACAAATGCTCACAGCAAGATGATTTATAATATCCAATACTGGAAACTATCCAAATGTCCATCTAATGGTGAATGAAA
This sequence comes from Pseudorca crassidens, assembly GCF_039906515.1. Lineage (NCBI taxonomy): Eukaryota > Metazoa > Chordata > Mammalia > Artiodactyla > Delphinidae > Pseudorca > Pseudorca crassidens. The sequence goes on from NC_090304.1 coordinate 63,414,584, forward strand.
TATTTTTAACAAGATATACCCATTCTATGGAATACTACTCGGCAATAAAAAGGAATAAACTAGTGATACAGGCTACAACATGGGTAAACTTCTAAAACAGTATGACAAGTGAGACCCTACATGTGAAAGATTACATATTGTAAGATCAATTTATACAAAATGTCCAGAAAAGGCGAATTTACAGAGACAGAAAGCAGATCAGTTGTGGACTGGGGCTAGCACTGAGGAACTTTTTATGATAATGCGAATGTTCTAAAACTGGATCGTGTGATGGTTCCACAACTCTATAAATTTACTACAAATTGTTGAACTGTTGTATTATAATGGGTAAATTTTATGGTATATAAAAAGCTGCTTTTTTGGAAAACTGCGAACTTCCATCTTTTCTTCGCTTTTACTGACATGAGTGACAAAAGTACTTTCAAAAACCCTGAAATTCCTGTCAATATTACAATATAGAAACTATATACATGATTCTCAATTTAAGATTTGAGCAACTGTTCACCAGTTTTCAAAATTTCCCTTGCATTTGGCAGTTAGAAATCTAAAGTAACAGCATAATGAAGGCAAGAGGCATATTTGGCAGTTATGATTTGAACGGATAGACATAAAAGAAAACTCTTGTCAAATCAACTCCAGAAGAAATGTTAGCACATATGGTTCTACACTGACAGACGGCATTGTATACTAACTTCACTATATTATAAATCTTGCAAATTTTCCAATAAAATTTTTGCTATAAGCATCATTATTAAATGTTCCAATCGGACCCTGGTACAGTTCTCATTGAGATTTCTCTCCTGAATAATTTAATAATGATGTTTATAGCAATAAGTTTATTAAGCATTTACAATATTTCAGTTACCATGCTAAGTATTGCACATTTAAAATCTCATTTAATCCTTGCAACGATCTTATATATTTTTACCTCCCTTTTACAGATACGGAAATTGAAGCTGAGAGAGATTGAGCCTCAAGATTACATAGCTAATAAGTGACTTATCTCCAAGTTGATTTAGCAGTCCATTTTCTTAACCACAGAACTATGCTTTCTACTCTTAATAAAAGCAAAACCACACCTTGGCTTCAAAGAAAAACTGTATTACCAGAGAATGTCATTGTAGGCTCCTGCTTACAAGCAAGAATACCCACTACTGCTGGCATAATTCTACTTTGAATGTTGGAGTCAATATAGAAGAAAGTCACCAGCAGTGCGTGAAAATGAAGTTGATCCAGGCAATTTTTAAATGACTTTGAACTATTTCCAGCCTAGAGTCCTTGTAAATATGAAAACACCAGGTTTAAGACTGATGTCCAATTTAGAGCTAAGCATTCCTGAATACCAGTGAGAAGAGAAAGTAAGAGAAGGGAAATATTTACCATTTGTATTGACCATCAGGTTTTAGCCAAAGAATATGCTACACCCTTCATGTATCTTATTTCATATAACTTCAAAACCAACTCCATAAGTATTATTATTATCTTCAATTTGCAGATAAAAACTATAGGACTCTAAGAAGTCAATTAACAAATTGACCCAAATCACACAGTTAATAAGTGGCAAAGCCAGGATCTAATCTAAAAGTCCATGTTCTTTTCAGTATACCATGCTCAAACCCCAGTCTTCTATTGCTTATTTTAGAATTGTTTTCCTCCAATCCAAAAATGGCCTCCTCTTATGCCTTTCATCAATTAGTATTCTCTAAAGCTCTATCAGGTAATTCTGACTCATTCATTCATTCATTCCATTTGTTGAGCCCCTTTATGTACCGGTCAGAGCTACAGATAAAAGAAGAGTTAGATGATAGTCTAGCGGTAAAGAGATTTGTGTAAAATAATTATAATAAAATGTGATAAATAAGCCCAAGGTACAATGCAAACATGGAGAAGGGAGCACCTAAGTAATTTCTCCTCTTCTTTCCTACCTATAAGAACTTCAGGATGAAATATATATTTCTTGCCTCACCTTCAAGGTCTTTAATCCCTCTGCTCACGTTTATTTTCAATGTAGTATTGATTATCTGTTGTGCGTATAAAAAGGCTGCATAACATAATGAAAAGACGATGAACTTGGAGTCAAATAGATGAAAGTGTCAATCTATTCTCTGTCACTTACTAGCTATGTAAACTTGAGTAAGTAGCTTTACTTCCTTCAACCTCATTGGGCTTTTTAAATCAATTTTATTAGGGTATAATTTACATAAAATAAGATTCATTTTTAAGTATGCAGTTTCATGCGTTTTGGTAAATGTCTATACTCATGTAACGAACACACAATCAAAATATAGAACATTTCTATCACCACAAAATTGTTATATGAAAATGTTTATAGCAGCTTTTTCATAGTAGCCCCAAACTGGAACCCAAATATCCATCAGTAGGTAAATGGATTTTTTAAAAGTCACCTTGCACCACTTCCTAGTCAATCTGTCCTCCCACCTCAGACTCCAAACCTCAGACAACCACTATCTACTTTCTGTTAAAATAAGTCAGGTTTGTAATAGAATTTCATATAAATTAGAATCATATAGTATGTACTCTTTTGTATCTGGTTTATTTTTGTTTCAGCATAATGTTTTTGAGATTCATTTATGATCTTGCATGTAGTTTGTTCCTTTTTATTACTGGGTTGTATTCCATTATATAAATATATCACAATTTGTTTATCTATTCATCTACCGATGAGCATTTGGGACCCAGTTTAGGGCTACTATGAATAAAGCTGCTACAAACATTCTTATATAACACTTCGTGTGAAGAAAGATTCTCATTTCTCTTGAGCAAATATATTCAAGTAGAATGGCAGGTTCAGATAAATATGAGCTTAACTTTTTGAGAAACTACCAAACTATCTTCCAAAGTGGTTATACGATTTTACATTCCCACTAGAATTGTATGAGTTCCTGCCAACATTACATTACATTACAAGGTTGTTATAAGCTGTATACTAAGAAAGGGGGGAAGAGACCAAATATTTATGTCTTATCATGTCACAGCTATATTCACATATTTCTTAACCAAGTGAGGGCTTTTAATCTTCATATAGTGACTTAGCAGTACTGAGATGGTCAAAAAAAGTTCATGATGGCTATGGTAGAATGAAGAGTATAAGGCACAGTGACGAGTGTTAAAGAGCCAGAGTCCAGCAGTATAGTGGCTAATAGTCACAATAGTGAAGGCAAAGAGCCACTATCCTTAGAACACTTCTTTCTGTAGGGAGATCCTGACTGTGCTTCATATTTCTTGGTTCCCACCTATTTTCTTAGTCTGATCTCCAGCCTTACTACAGTTCTTGTAACGTATCTTATAGTCTTCCAATAAATCCCTTTTCTACATAAGTTACATAGTAGTAGTCTGTTATTTTCAGTCAAGAATTCTAATTTCAGGAGTGATCTATTTCTAGTCTTAAACTCTGTCACATTAGAAATTATCTTTATAAATCAATTCCAGAAGGCTTAAAAGTTAAATTCATGTGTGCTAATAAATCAGGTAGATTCTTTTTCTTTTTTAGAATCTACATCCTATATATTTTATTTATTTGTTTATTTATTTATGGCTGCATTGGGTCTTCATTGCTGCGCACGGGCTTTCTTTAGTTGCGATGAATGGGGGTTACTCTTCGTTTCAGTGCACGGGTTTCTCATTGCAGTGGCTTCTCTTGTTGCGGAGCATGGGCTCTAGGCTCATGGGCTTCAGTAGTTGTGGCACTGGCTTCAGTAGTTGTGGCTTGAGGACTCTAGAGCACAGTTTCATTAATTGTGGCACATGGGCTTAGTAGCTCTGTGGCATGTGGGATCTTCCCAGACCAGGGCTCGAACCTGTGTCCCCTGCATTGGCAGGCAGATTCTTAACCACTGCACCACCAAGGAAGCCCCCTTATATTTAACATACCCACATAGGTGTCTACTAAGCATCTCAAATTTCACACCTCCAAAACCTGACTTCTGGTCTTCCACCCCACCCCACCTACCAAATATGCTGCTTTCCTAGATTTACTCATCTCTGAAAATGGGAATGCAATATCACCAGATGCTCAGGCCAAAAAAAAAAGTCCTCCTTAACATTCCCATTTTTCTCATACCTGACACCCAATCTGTTTGCAAATCTCATTGGGTCTACCTTCAAAATCTAGAATTTGACCACTTCTTACCACTCTCTCTGCTGCCACACCCTAATCTAAACCACAGTCATATCTACCTGGAATATTACAATGAACTCCTAACTCATCTTCTCCATTTAATTCCTTGCATCCTTTTGTCCATTCTCAACATGCAGAGTTGATCATTTTAAATATGTCAGATCGGGCTTCCCTGGTGGCGCAGTGGTTGAGAGTCCGCCTGCCGATGCAGGGGACACGGGTTCGTGCCCCGGTCCGGGAAGATCCCACATGCCGCGGAGCGGCTGGGCCCGTGAGCCATGGCTGCTGAGCCTGCGCGTCCGCAGCCTGTGCTCCGCAGCGGGAGAGGCCACAACAGTGAGAGACCCACATACCGCAAAAGAAACACAAAAAACCAAAAAATAAATATGTCAGATCATATCATCTCAAAAGTCTCCAACAGATTCCTAGCTCATTTACAATAAAAGTCAAAGTCTTTATAATGGCCAGCAAATCCCTTCATAATCTCTCCTCCTACCATAACCAAGCTCATTTCCTACCACTGTCTCTCAGTCAAGAATGATTAAGTCCATCACAGTGGACTCCTATTCTTCCTGGAATAATCTATGCATGTTCCTACCTCAAAGTCCTTTGCATTTGCTCTTTCCTCTGCAGATAGCCATATGACTCAATCCCTCAACCCCTTCAAGTCTTTACTCAAATGTCTTCCCAAACAGGACTTTATTAACTACTCTATTTAAAATAGTAACCCTTCTCCTCTTCCATGGTACTCTTCTATTCTCTACGCTATGTTTGTATATTGCTATTTTTCTCTACGCTATGTTTGTATATTGCTATGTTTGTATATTGCTATATTTCTCTACGCTATGTTTGTATATTGCTGATATTCTGCCACTTAACTATAAGTTCTATGAGACCAGGAATACCTGTCTGTCTTGTTCACCGATACATACCTAGCATCTAGGTCAGTGTTTGACACATCATAGGTGCTCCATAAATATTTGTTCAATTAACAAATAAATTAATGAAAGGCTTAGGAAAATATATCATAAAGAATAATTGTATCAGTAAGAATACATTTTAAGTGGTACTTTTTTTTTTTTTTTGCGGTATGCGGGCCTCTCACTGCCGCAGCCTCTCCCCCTGCGGAGCACAGGCTCCGGAAGCGCAGCCCAGCGGCCATGGCTCACGGGCCCAGCCGCTCCACGGCACGTGGTGGGATCCTCCCGGACTGGGGTACGAACCCGCGTCCCCCGCATCGGCAGGCGTACTCCCAACCACCGCGCCACCAGGGAAGCCCTAAGTGGTACTTTTAAATTTCTCAAAGCAGCTGAGATACAATCGAGATTCTAAGAGAAAGATTCAAGTACGTAAAAGGAAAAAGACACCTGAGAAGTCTTCTACATTAAATACTAGAAACTAAGTCATATTATTAACAGAGATCCATATTTTTATTCCGTTAAATTTTCATAGTATTGAAGACATCGTAAGTTTCTTTCATATTACCAGCAGTAACCTCAAAAAAGAGCAGGACATGTAAACAAGTAAAATTTGCATGCTTTAATAGGTCCAGCAATTTCAAATGATGCTGTTTTGATCACTGCATACCAGCAAACTCCAAGAGATTGTCTGGCAATGCAGTAGCATAATTAACCTAATGTGCTTTTCTGACCTCATAAATCACATTCTTCGATGCCCTGAGCTCTTGGCACAAAGACCCTGAAAACAAATGCAAATTCCCACTGTATTAACTATAAAATATTGCAAACACAAGCACCGCTTTTAAATGAATATCTTAAGTGAAAAGTACTATGTTGAAAAAAGAATCTAATGATTTTGACTTTAAACAAAAAGCAAAAACAAAGAAAATGTTAATGCAGTTATCTTGCCGAAATTTAAAAGTTGACCATCAATATTAAATTAGCTTTTCCTTCATTCACCAAATTATATTAGCCAATGGACAATTTTTTAAATAGCGAGATAAATTACCTTTTGTTTCAAAAGGTCACTCTGGATGCTGTGTAGAGAATAGATTGGGGCAAGAGTGAAAACAAAGGGATATCAGTCAGGAAACTACTGCAGTAGACCAAAGAGACTAAGGTGGCTTAGACCACGATGGCATAAGGGAGATGGTAAGAATCGGTAGGATTCCAGACTTAAATTGAAAATTTGGCAACAGGACTTGCAAAGGGGTTGTATGAGAATGTGAAAGAAAGAGAAAAATCCATGATGACTCCTGGGTTTCTGGGTAAATGATGATGACATTTACTGAGATGGTGAAGACTAGAAGAGGAGCAAGTTGGTTGTGGGGAGGGGTAGAATCAAAGTCCAGTTTGGGACATGTTAAGTTTTGAAATGCTTGATAGATATCCAAGTGAAAGATATTAAATAGGCAATAGGATATATAGAAGTCAGACATAAGTTTGGGAGTCATCAGCCTACAGGTAACATTTAAAACCATGGGACTGGGCTTCCCTGGTGACACAGTGGTTAAGAATCTGCCTGCCAATGCAGGGGACACGGGTTCGAACCCTGGTCCGGGAAGATCCCACATGCCGTGGAACAACAAAGCCCATGCGCGACAACTACTAAGCCTGCACTCTAGAGCCTGCGAGCCACAACTACTGAAGCCCACGTGCCTAGAGCCCGTGCTCTGCAACGAGAGAAGCCACCGCAAAGAGAAGCCTGAGGACCGCAACGAAGAGCTGCAACTAGAGAAAGCCCATACGCAGCAACGAAGACCCAATAAGGCCAAAAATAAATAAATAAAATATATATTTTTTAAATAAAATAAGATAAAACCATGGGATTGAATGAGACTATACAAGTACTGTAGTGAGTATAGATAGGAAAAAAAAAGAAGAAGAAGAAGAAGCCTGAAGTACCTTAGCCAAGTTACTTCAACACTTAAGTCAAGAGAGAAAGTAAAGAAAGTGGTACAAGAAGGTGGACATGACTGGGTATGTCAAATGCTGCTGAAAAAAATGATAAATCCTGAAAATTAATCAATTAATTAGCAACACAGAGGTCTCTATAACCTTGACAAGTACAATCCCATTAGGGTAGAGAGGACAAGCCTAATTTGGAGTAGCTTCAAGAGAAAATTAGTGACGAAGAAGCACAGACTGAGTATAAACAACTCATGATAAATTTTGCTCTAAAGGGGATTAGAAAAATGGGAGAGGGGCTACATGACAGGACCTGTAGACTTAACAAGCAGAATGCAGTCACTGCTAAATCATGGCCCAGAAGGAAGTGGACCATAAGAATAAACATCCCCATCTCTCTTTCCCTCCTCCACCACGTCTGATCTCCTCTTAGTACCTCCCATTGGCCAAACTCAGATAGAAGTTGGAAGACAAGGTGAGGGAGATGACAGATGAAGCGAATGGATTTTAAAGACGACAACAGTAGCAAACACTATGTGCTAGGCACTGTTCAAAATGCAATACATATATTAACTTATTTATCCTCACAACAACCCTATGAGTTGGGTACTTTTCCTATGGTCCTCATTTTACAGACAGGGAAAGTGAGGCACAGAGTGGTTATGAAATCTGCCCAGAGTCACACAAGTAGTAAGTGGCAGAGGACCCAGGATATGAACTCAGGCCGTCTGGCTCAAGGGTCCATACTCTTAACCCTAAAATGTTCCTCTTAAGAGGAGACATTTGTGTGCTAATAACTGAAGAGGAAGGTAAAAATTAATTGCAAAGAGAGAAGAAATAATTACAGTAGCATATTCTTTGAGTAAATAAGGAAAAATGCAGACATAACCTGTCATGAATCTTCTTTGTTTGCCCTTCCAGGTCATCTTTCTTCCCCTATCCACCCTGCTCTGTGCCCTGGGAAGCTGACCTTAACAGACTGTGTTAACCAGCTCACTTGTCCTCTGGCTTCCTATTGGGGTCCACTAATAGGAATAACCAGCAGAAGATCAGGGAAGGGAGGAAAGAGGGGTTGGGATGTTTATTCACCCAGCCCTGTTCTTGCTGGGCCATGGTTTGGCAGTGGCTGTCTTCTTCCTAAAGCCATCACTCCTCTCAGGCAGGTTTCTAATAATTGCAGCTCTATTTGTGTTACAGTAACAGCTCACATGCTTTCCCTGTTCCTTCAAGATTCCCACTGTTCCTAGTCCCCGAGTGCTTCCATTCCTGGTTGATTCCCTTAACTCTGCCCCATCTCTTTGTAAACAAATTCTTCATTAAACTCTCTTCAAGAAGGCTTTCTGTTACCTTCCAGGACTCTGATACTCTATCCAAGAGGAGGATTTCATCTTAGATAAAAGGAGGGACAGTTTATCCACATTAATAAAAGAAAAAGCAAAACACATAGATACAGATATAGGTAGGTTGGTAGATCAAGTACTGAAAAGATGAGGAAGTTCTCTTTTGATTGTTTTTATTGTCTCAATAAAATAAGAAGAAAGGTCAGCAGCTAAAGTTGAAGAAGGTGCAGTGTATTGCATTTGAGGAGAAAAAAAGGTATGAAATGCTCCCCCTGGGAACAGGAAAGTGAACTGTCCAAGGAAACATAATAGGCTTTTTGGTCATAATTTAAAGTGAAACCAGTTAACAAGGTTGTATTTCTCCAGCTACATTTAGCTGCAATGGTGCAGACATGGAATAGACAGAGATGGGTTTAACCAGAGGTTGGTTTTGCCAGCAGATGGAGAGACAACAAAGAAACTGAAGATGCATATAAAATGATTAAATATAGCAATGAATCATGTCTTTTAAGCTGGACCTGAAGATTTATGGTAGCTAACAGATCACAAAAGTAAAATTTGTGGGGCCAATGACTTAGCAGTGCTTATGGGATCAATGATTGATATGGGAAATACAGAAATGAACTGGATCAATAGAAGGTAACAAGTGATGGTCACAGAGTAATATGTTTAAAACTGAGATTTTTAGAGGGGTGTGGTTATTAATATTGTTAAGATATAGAGTAAAATCTAAGAGTGGGTGGCTGAGATACAGTGAAGGAAGAGATTATTACCAGAACAGAGATCAAGAAACTGATAAAAGGAACCGGACTGTCCAAAAACAAAGGCAAAATAACGACAATAGTTCAAATTTGAAAGTATGAAGTTATGTAGAATACTGCTATCCATTTTCCTATATCCTTCATTCAAGATGCAGTCATATTCCTCTCCATAATCATCCATGTTTATAAAGAAATTTATTGCACTAGCCCAACTCTTCCATGTTACAATTATAAATACTCAAATTCAGGAAAAGGAAGTGTCTTGCATCAAAATCTATTTAGTACTTCCAGAGAACCCTACTAAATATGTTAAATTTTCCATATCTCCAGGGGCTCCATTTCTAGAAAAACATATAGTTTAAAAAATTAGATTTGTATGAGGAAAATAGCGAGGAGAAAGTGAACATATGTCCTGAAAAATTATTAAATGGAGGTCTGCACCTAAAATAAATAGGTTTGGTTGGATGGTATTAATAACCTCAATTAATGAAATCTAAAAGTCACCTTTATATTTATAATCACTGTCCTATTTTGATCAGTTGAAAAGCTCTTAACCCTTCTTCAAAAAACTCTTGTAGCTGGGTTTCCCTGGTGGCGCAGTGGCTGAGAGTCCGCCTGCAGATGCAGGGGACACGAGTTCATGCCCCGGTCCAGGAAGATCCCACTAGGCCGTGGAGCGGCTGGGCCTGTGAGCCATGGCCGCTCAGCCTGCGCGTCCGGAGCCTGTGCTCCGCAACGGCAGAGGCTGCAACAGTGAGAGGTCCGAGTACCGCAAAAAAAAAAAAAAAACAAACTCTTGCAGCAACTATTTATAAAGACCAAGGCTTCTTTCTGAATGGTTTATTTTCAAATGGCTTATTTTCAAAACTGATGGTTCTTCTGAATGCATTATTTAATATTCAGTATAATTTGTTTCTGTGAGTTTAACAATGCTTTAAACTTTTAGGGATTCATGATTAACTCATTTTGTAAGACCTGGCATCCCCACTGGAGTTTGGTAGCTCTAGGTACATTTGATGACCCAATTTGCATATATATTGTCCTGTAAAGAAAATTCTAATCTTATGGTTTTATGAAAGTTTATGATTTTGACAGCAAACTGGAAACTGAATATAAGGTAGAACCCAGAGACTCAAACTAGAAACCAGGAAAATTTATGCTGTATGGTATCTGTAGGTTATTATTGGAAGGTTTGGAATTCCTAACGTAGTCTTAGAAGTTCTGGGCTTCTGAGCAACAAATGAGGTAAAGGAGAAATAGTTTCTTAAGCAACTCTTAGGAATGACTCATGTAAACAAACTAAGGTAGACCAATGTTCCTCATTCTCCACCACTTCTATCTTTTGCCAGGAACCAGAGCTAACAGGAGAAAGGGGAAGCCTTTCCTGTGAGACACTTGTGGGCTATTTCTTCTCCCATTGCTCCTTCTTGTGGTTAATGCTTTTCGACATTCAATATACCAAATTGAATGTTGAAAATGAAGAGGTAAGAAACAACATTGAGATCTATGCTTCAGTATAGCAGGGTCACACATACAGCTTATACCACACCATGGTATAAGTGGCATGGTGGCAAACAAAATGTATAGGTCTTTACTGTGTATGTGTCTTATCCAGCAGCTTCAGAAGCCCTCAATCCCTGGTTAATTGGGAAAAGTGACCACTCAATCCAGTTTAAAGTGTAGTCTGGCTCAATAATTTAAAGTCTCTCTTAGATAAAACTTTTCATTCATATAGCCTACGCCTCCTCCTTCTCTCTAAAATAATGCCCCGTTATATGGGAGTAGACAATTCTGGGGTCAGACTTGTGGTTTATCTGCCATCATAGTCTTGGGGATAGAAATAGGTTGTGTTCATTGGATCTACATGCTGTCCTTGGGCTTCTCTGGTCCTTGAGCAATGACCCTGTTCATCTGCTCACTAGGCATACTGCTAGCCTCTGATGCAGAAGTCTGTTTGGTGGGACCTGAGATCCACTCTTTTGGCTCAGGCAAAGCTCCAGGTGCTCCGCCTGGTGACAACACTTTTGCCTTGGGCTGTACTGGCACTACACTCCTACAATCCTTCCTGAGGTCACGTTATAAGACGCTGGCTGGAACCTTCCTGAGATGCTGACTTAATGCCAACAACTGCCTACCTAAGGACAACATAGTGAAAATAAAACCGTGCTTACTTACGCTTTCCTCTCCTTTCAAATTAGTCCATTTCTAACTTAAACAAGAATCTAACACAGTCCCAGGCATGCGGCAACACTCACTTATTCATTCATTCATTTAACAAATATTTACTTAGTGGCTATTATGTTCTAAGCACTAAGCTAAAATAAAAGATACAGCAATGAATAAGACAGGCAAGAATGCTCCTATGGAATTTACATTCTAGTGGAGAAAGCCATACAAAATGCATAAACAAACAAAATTTCTCATAGTGGTACCTACAGTGACAAAAATAAAACAGGTAATGTGATAGATGTGACTTGGGGGTGGGATGGAGGTGAGGAGTGAGGTTAAGACAAAGATTTAGATAGAAAGGTACTCCAAACAAAAAAGAAGCATGTAAAGTTTCCTGGGGCAGCATTTAGGAACAGAGAGAAGGCCAGTGTGGCTGAAGTACAGTGAGTAGGGAAGAGTGGTAAGAGATGAGATGTGAGGTAGGCAGAGGTGATAGGGAGCCTTACAGGTGAGAAATTTGAATTTCATTCCAAGGATAATAGAAGACTAGAATGTTTCATTTAATAAGTAGTATCTAAACATTTTTAAACAAACACAATACAGTAGTATGAATTATACCAGTATACAAGTAATTCCTTATGATTTTACTGTTTGATCCAAATAACTATTTCAAAGTACTTATCACAGTGGTACTTATTTAATGTCTGTCTCCCTTATTAGACCATGAGCTCCATGAAAATAGGGTCCACATTTCTCTTGTGACTAAATCCCCAGAGCCTAACAGAGTGTCTCTTAGATAGCAGGTGTTCAAAATAGATTCTGTCAAATGAAAGAAATTTAATGATTGACTATTCCATGGCAGACACTGAATTAGAACCAGGCCCTGCATTCAAGAAGCTCACAGTCTATTGAGGGAGACCAACATGTAAGCAATTAACAATAATACAACATACTAAGTGCTACACCAGAAATATGAACAAATACTAAAGGAATGTAAAAGAGAAAGTAACTAATTCTGCTTACTGGCAGGGAAAGTATTAAGGAAGTTTTTAACTAAGAATAAATATTCATTTCCTTGGGATAAATGTTTATACTAAGAAAGAAGTCTATATCATGTTTTATTAATTTTGTTAGTTCTACAGTTCAATAGAACATACACTCTATTGACAAAATTGTTTAACATATTATTACCATGATATTTTAAGACATCTTGAAAAGGCTTTTTGCTAAAATAATCTTTTAGAAATTTCTCTATATTTTTGTTATTATGTATATCAATTCCCTACATATTAAAGTTAAATTCAAGACTAAAATATTCATAATGTTATTCTTCTAGCTATGGGAAAAAATAGATGGAGAAGCCTATTGTGCTCTGCTTTTTTGCCAGCTACCATATATCAACGATACTGATCATCACCAGATTTTCATTTATTATGTACCTTAGCAGAAATTACCAGATGCTTTCATGCTTCCAACAAACTTTTGGGGCTTCATTATCTTACTGTGTATCAAAGTCTAATATGCTATCAAAATAAATTAATTTTTTGCTAATTCAGTTATAGCACAAATAAAAACTTCCTTCATTTTTAAAACAACCACTCTTATAAGCATCCATAGTACATAAATTTAGTTAAATGGTGCCATCTGGTGACATAAATCCTGCAGCAAATATACAAAGTCCAGAGCCAAGAATGACATACAATTCTCTTGATGGTACCCAACCTAAAGTGTCAAATTTAACTTAAGAAATATTTGATCCTACTTGACATGAAACACACAACTAATCACACTCAGTATATGGCCGTTTAACAATGGGAATTATAAGGACTGTCTGGGCCACATTTTATGCTTACTACTCTTGTTTCTCAAGTGTACCCTCAAACTTAAACAAGCCTTTAGAAGAGATTTAAGTCTAATGTGATGCTTTAGCCAACCCCTAGAGAACATTTTTAAAGCATAAATATCAAGAACATCTTGAACCCATTTAAGTCACATCTACTTCCTCACTCTCCTTCTGATCTCTATGAATCTGTTTAATTGTCATCACCTAAAATGTCACTTCCCTGAGAAAGCTTTCCCCAATTCCACTGCTAAGGTTAAGCTTCTCACGCATAGCATCCTCTACTTCTCCACTGTAGCATTTTCACAACTGTAAATATAAACTATTCGTGCAATTTTGTTTACTGCTTGCCTCCCCAGTTTTATATCTGGCACAGTGTTCAATAAATAATTTTGAATGAATAAAGGGATGGATGGATGATTAGATGGATGGGTGGGGAAAAATGTCCTTCTCTATCCTCTTTTCTTACTCAAATCCTATCATTGACAAGACCCAGCTCAAGTTTACATTTTATATAAAATCTTCCCCAGCAACACCAACCTACAATAAACCCACACTTCTCTGAACTCCTACAGTTTGGTCTAGGCTCCAGAGTTTAGTCCTTGATTACATCCTGTCTTATATTTGTTTGTATATATGTGAATATTACCTTCCCAATTGACTTTAACACCCTTAAGGGTAGGAATTTGGTTTTTAATAATACCCACCTGCATATGCCCGTGTAAATAGGTAAACACTTCATAAATACCTTGTTAATTATTATAATTAAATTGCAATAACTGAAATACCTGCATTCATTTTAGTGAAATGAGTATTCTAAACAAATAAGTAGGAACAGAGTAGACCTTGGTATTTAAGAATCTAACATTCACCACTTTGACCAGTCAATACTTATTTAAATGTCCATAACATACAGTAATTAAATGTGTTTCACAGGAGCACATGCTTTGAGGCTGTGAGTGGCAGCAAGCACTTCCCTAGTGAGTGAGCCTCCCACTTGCCAACAGCAGCATCTCAATGCCGCTTATCTGCTGTTCTCTATCCATAGCCCCATAGGTAGAAACTACCATTAAGCATCCAAAGGGAAAAAATCAATCACTTAAATGTTTCAGATATACTACTGTCCTTTAAAAAGAAAATTAGATGCCATAATGATATTCCTAAATTTATGGATCCTCAAAGTAGTCAAGATATATCCCAGAATGATAATGGCTCACTGGATTTCTTAAAGATCAAGTCTTTATAAAACCCAAGAATGAAGAAATGCCACTGTCATATTTTCCCAAATTTATTAATACTATTCACATACTATATTACTTTCCTTGAGTGGCCAAATATCTAACCATTTAGAACATATGTTCTCAAATTTTAGCATGCCTCAGAATCACCTGGAAGGCTTATTACAACACTATTTGCTGCACCCTGCTTCCAGGGTTTCTAATTCAGTAGGTCTGGGGTGAGGCCCAAGAATCTGCAATGCTGACCAAATTCCCAATGAGGCTGATGCTGCTGATCCACGAACCACACTTGGAGAACCTCTGCTTTGGAGGACTGAAGCCAAGTTGTTCCAAATGTATATAACCATTTCACTATAATCTATAAAAAATTCTTAGACTTTCTTACAATCAGGTGGCAAAAATTGTACATTACAAAGACAAATCAAGACCAAAATAGCCATGATGTTTTCAAATAGATGTTATTTTGAAATAAAATATTATATTAGAATTACTATACTGAGAAAATATGTAGTTTTTTTTTACTCAAACTAAAATCTGATAAAACTCCAATACAGATCAATTTTGTAATACTTATTACTATTATATTTAAATGATTAACTGATTGCATACCTAATATCTCTTTTCTCTCTACTTGATTTCTCTCACTTACCCAGAAGGGCAAGGACGATCCTCTCCTCTAGAGTTTACTGTTGTATCCCTATTGCCTAGTGCAATGTGTAATACATAACAAGTATTTTTTAAATAATTGTTGAATAAATGAATAAAAAATTTATTGCTGACCTATTATTATTAAAGGTTCACATACTGGGGGTACAACTGTTAGTTAGATATAACCTCAACTCTCAAGCTACTCACATTCTACTGAGGGAGCAGAAATATATTCAGTTCATCATAAGTCAGTGTAATAAGTGCCTTATAGTAATATGAACTAAATGTTAAGAGACATAATGAAAGGGCTGGTTAAAGCTGCTAACAGGTAGGGACATGGTAGAAGGCTTCAACAAGGAGGTGATAAATCCTAATATGTAGTATATCTACTGTATCACCCCTATTGCTAATAATTTCAAGTATCCATAGTGTTCTACACTAAGCTTTATGAAGATAAAAAATATTCTACTCTAATACAAAGTCTAACATGCAAGCCTCCATAAAGCAGGATAAGTTCTTTTCTAAGATGTTGCTACTGGTAGACTTTTAAGGAAACTATCACTCTACTACCTATTCTCTTCTAAATCTTTCCCCAAAATTCCCCCTCAAACACTGCAGTGAAGTAAGAGGAAATAAAATTAGATAAACAAGGTTAACAAGATTTTAGAAGGGGTTGAAACCTTTTAAATATACATACATAGTTCTGTCCATACTTGTACATAAAAGTAATGAATAAAGAATAAGACAATATTTTACCATTGCAACAAAAAGAAGAAAATACCTAGGAATAAACCTACCTAGGGAGAAAAAAGACCTGTATGCAGAAAACTATAAGACACTGATGAAAGAAATTAAAGATGATACCAACAGATGGAGAGATATACCAGGTTCTTGGATTGGAAGAATCAATATAGTGAAAATGACTATACTACCCAAAGCAATCTACAGATTCAATGCAATCCCTATCAAATTACCAATAGCATTTTTTACAGAACTAGAACAAAATTATCTTAAAATTTGTATGGAGACACAAAAGACCCCGAATAGCCAAAGCAGTCTTGAGGTAAAAAAATGGAGCTGGAGGAATCAGACTCCCTGACTTCAGACTATACCACAAAGCTACAGTAATCAAGACAATATGGTACTGGCACAAAAACAGAAACACAGATCAATGGAACAAGATAGGAAGCCCAGAGATAAACCCACGCACCTATGGTCAACTAATCTATGACAAAGGAGGCAAGGATATACAATGGAGAAAAGACAGTCTCTTCAATAGTGGTGCTGGGAAAACTGGACACCTACATGAGAAAGAATGAAATTAGAACACTCCGTAACACCATACACAAAAATAAACTCAAAATGGATTAGAGATGTAAATGTAAGACTGGACACTACAAAACTCTTAGAGGAAAACATAGGAAGAACACTCTTTGACATAAATCACAGCAAGATATTTTTTGATCCACCTCCTAGAGTAATGAAAATAAAAACAAAAATAAACAAGCAGGACCTAATGAAACTTCAAAGCTTTTGCACAGCAAAGGAAACCATAAACAAGACAAAAAGACAACCCTCAGAATGGGAGAAAATATTTGCAAATGAATCAATGGACAAAGGATTAATCTGCAAAATATATAAACAGCTCATGCAGCTCAATACTAAAAAAACAAACAACCCAATCCAAAAATGGGCAGAAGACCTAAATAGACATCTCTCCAAAGAAGACATACAGATGACCAAGAAGCTCATGAAAAGCTGCTCAACATCACTAATTATTAGAGAAATGCAAATCAAAACTACAATGAGGTATCACCTCACACCAGTTAGAATGGGCATCATCAGAAAATCTACAAACAACAAATGCTGGAGAGGGTGTGGAGAAAAGGGAACCCTCTTGCACTGTTGGTGGGAATGTAAATTGATACAGCCACTATGGAGAACAGTATGGAGGTTCCTTAAAAAACTAAATAGAGAATTGCCATATGACACAGCAATCCCACTACTGGGCATATACCCAGAGAAAACCATAATTCAAAAAGACACATGCACCCCAATGTTCATTGCAGCACTATTTACAATAGCCAGGTCATGGAAGCAACCTAGATGCCCATCGACAGATGAATGGATAAAGAAGATATGGTACATATATACAATGGAATATTACTCAGCCATAAAAAGGAATGAAATTGGGTCATTTGTTGAGACGTGGATGGATCTAGAGACTGTCATACGGAGTGAAGTAAGTCAGAAAGAGAAAAACAAATATCGTATATTAACGCATATATGTGGAATCTAGAAAAATGGTACAGATGAACTGGTTTGCAGGGCAGAAATTGAGACACAGATGTAGAGAACATCTGTATGGGGGTGGGGGTGTGATGAATTGGGTGATTGGGATTGACACATATACACTGATGTGTATAAAATTGATAACTAATAAGAACCTGCTGTATAAAAAATAAAATAAAATTCAAAAAAATTTTTTAAAAAGAATAAGACAATTTTCAATAAGGTATAAAAGCAAAGAACTTTTGTAGTACATATCTAAAAATGAACTAACTCATTATATTATTTAAATGGTTTTTACAAATAATTATGGTGGCAATACAGATCTTTAAATTTCAAAGTAGATCTGGAAGGGAAGTATAAAAAGAAAAACATTCCATCTTGCTCCTTCATCACCTAAATGAAGGGTAAATAACCTAATAGAGTGCCTTGAAAGTCTGAATGTTTTAGCTATGCTAAATGAAAGAGATCTAACTTAATTTATAAAATATCATGGAATTCCAACTCACTTATATTCAAATTCTGAAGTGTTAATAATGCAATCATCATAAAACTATAATTATCTATTGGACAAAATATTTTCCTCAGTATTACCACAAGATGTCACCCTAAGCCTAACATCAAAATGTGCAGCTTTGCTGTTTCAGGCATTTTTCTTCTTTTGTACATTAATGAACACTAATTACTAACTTTTTAAAAGTTAAGTTGTTTTCTTTGTTTTAATTTATTTATTTTATTTATTTATTTTTGGCTGCATTGGGTCTTTGTTGCTGTGTGCGGGCTTTCTCTAGATGCAGAGAGCGGGGGCTACTCTTCATTGCGGTGCATAGGCTTGTCACTGCGGTGGCTTCTCTCGTTGCAGAGCATGGGCTCTAGAGCACAGGCTCAGTAGTTGTGGCACACGGACTCAGTAGTTGTGGCACACGGGCTTAGTTGCTCCGCGGCATGTGGGATCTTCCCGGACCAAGGCTCAAACCCGTGTCCCCTGCACTGGCAGGCGGATTCTTAACCACTGCGCCACCAGGGAAGCTCTAAAAGTTAAGGTGTTTTTTTGCACTTTCTGTTATTGGTAAATGGAAACCAAAACAAAGAATACAGGGACTAGGGAAGCAAGAAAGAAGAAAGTTAAACAGTTTATCACCCTATTTACTATAAGAGAAGTGCATTTTACCCTTGGACTTTATTTTCTTCTTTGACTTTATTTTCAAAAGTTTCCATAATGAGCATATATGTTTATAATCAAATAAAGTCATTTTAAAAATGAAAAAACAATACCTCTGCTATCACCCTCCACCCTATTATCACAGAACCCATTTATAAAATGCTTTTTTGCGCTATAATAATGGTCAAAAGTTATGGAGACAGAATTCTGTCCTCAAGGATTATACCATCTTACTATCTAAGACGTGTTTGCATTTTCTTTTTTAGGCATATGATGAAGTACCACAAAAGGAGGATAGTATTCATTTTCAAAGTGATGCTTTTCATCTGCAGAGAGAAGGCCTGGTTTCCTGGTCACTTGTAAATATTACAGCACATTCTGAAATAATAGTATTTTACTCTACTATCCATTTATGATGGGTTTTCTGCACTATGATTCCCTTCTATTTCTTCAGGTGAGATTCATGCAAGGCATTATTTCAACATACTGGCTACCTGAATACCAGAACAATGGGTGAAAGTCACTATCTTCCATCGCTTGTAACAAAAAAAAAATGGGGAAGGGAAGTTAGTCAAAACAGAAAGCAAAATACAGAGCATAACTAATGCCCTAGTGCTTTGTGACCACCTAGAGGGGTGGGATAGGGAGGGTGGGAGGGAGATGCAAGAGGGAGGAGATATGGGGATATATGTATATCTATAGCTGATTCACTTTGTTATAAAGCAGAAACTAACACACCATTGTAAAGCAATTATACTCCAATAAAGATGTTAAAAAATAATAATAATGCCCTATTTATTAATGGTTCCCTACTTATCCATTTATAAAGATATAATCCCCTTCAGGATGCACAGGGCTACATAGTTTTTCTTCTTTTGTGCCCATAAAATTGCACAGTGAGACCAACTCAAACATTCAATAATAATAAATTAGTAAGCAGTATTTAGCAACCTAACAGGATTCAATAGAAAATTATGTTTTGTGGTATAGCATTGCTCCATTCTTTGCACTCTGGTTTATCCCAAAATGACTTAAAAGACTAGCCAAAGTAAATCTATCCATTCAAAGTTGGGCATCAGGATTACTTACATAACAGCTTTTTACAGATTACTGTTGCCTCTCATTTTATTACAGAAATTCCAATTACACTACAGGCTTTTTGCCAAGATATTTATCACTCACTCAAAACAATGGCAAAATACAACTCTTTGTCATTCCTCTTTTTATTCCCCGTGTAATGATGTTGCATTACCAAATGGTTACACTACCTTAGTAGAATTTTCTAAAGCATCCAACAATATTCTTCCTAAATAAAGTTCTCAAAAACTCAAACTCTCAAAAGTCATAGCCAATCTTATCTAAGCACATAATACAAATCTATTTAGAGGCATTGCCATTCTGTTAATGGCCTTTACTATTTATCAACTAGATAAAACTATTAATTTTTAATTGAGAAATTCATTGCTTAAAAGTGTTCTCTAAAATACTATTCTCTAATGACAGGGTTTATTTAAATTCTGTAAGACTCCATTTAGAGCTGTTTTTATTTAATACCAACTAAGATGATTATAGTTATTTGTGTCATTAATTCTTACCAGCCATATAAGAATATTTTAAAGAAATTAATCCACAGGCAATAATCCTATAAAGCTTTTTACTTCTATTTTTATTCAATAGACTGATTCTCAATTTTTCAAAATTTAATGGTTTTTTAAATTATATTCAAACCATAAAGTTATAGTTTTGTCAATAAGTGTAGACATTCATTATAATAAAAACACAAATAAAATATTTTCAAGATTTACCCCGATAAATTCACATTTTCTTTTTCTATATCAATAACCATCAGACCTGAAAAATAATAACGTCTGGTAGATTCAATTATTTCTTTAAAATATGCTGTTTATGTCCAGTAAAATCTATAGTGTAATTGAGTGAGTCTTTTTTTAAATTCTTTAGTTAGTTGGTTGCTTTTGTTGAGGGGAGGTATTTGTTTCTATTTTTTATTTAACTCTAAAAAAAGAATTAAAAATTATCTGCATAAATGCAAAAATGTATGTATAAAGACATACATAAATAAACCATAAATTCAAGAATAAGCAAAAGGTTAAACATTATATAGTTAGATTCATGAAGCATTGACAAAGCACTGAGATTTTCATCAATAAACTTCTCAGTTTGAATCATGAAATTTCTTAAGAGTAGCAAAAAAGATGAAAAAAGTTGTTTTTGTCTTAAGAAGAGAGTAAAACTAGAACTATGTTTCTGAGTAGAATGTGACCCATCACTTTCTGTGTTAGGGAAGTCTTCGTCTAGAAGGAGGAAACTTCCTTCTTTAGCATATTTGTCCTCAATTTTTTGCAATAAGCTACTCCAGTTTTTTCCTGTGTAAACCTGTCTTCCTATATAAAACATTCTTTCAATATTTTTATTTTTATTAACATACACTTTATTTCTATTTTATAGAAGTTCTTTTTTAAGATAACCTTAAACAAGAAAATGGGGGAAAAAATCTTTTCTTCTACTTGATATCAAGAAAAATATTTCAGTTTTAAATTTGGTTATCGGGTTTTCTGACCACATTACTCAAACTCTTAAGCCCAATTCTGATCATTAAGATGATAAATAATTTTTTAATACATACCTAGCAAAGCTTGGAATAAGTTGCTCTTAAAGATACCCATCACCTTTTTAACAGCGTTTTTCAACTGCTGCTCCTCTGGTTTCCTTAATTTTTTGCAGTATTCTTCCAGTAATGATAAAGCTCGGTCAGTATCTGAAAAACATGATTTTAAAATTCTATCTTATGGTCTTAGAAAAATAATAAGCTAACATTAAACTATTCTATAGTTATATTCCTAATTTCATGACAAAATAATTTAATAAACTAATCATGAATTCCATAAACTATCTTTAAAATTGATAATTTACAATGAACTCAATTTTAAGAACCCACTTTTATTTTTGTTGTCTTCCAAAAGAATCTGCAACTATGAAACAAAAGAAAGGTCCGAATGAAATGCTGACCAATTGATATTCACATAGTAGATGAGACTCTCTCCTGTCAGAAAAAATTATCTTAAAATTGGTGACTTCCTACCAGAGAGTGTCCAGATTCCTTAACACAACCTTTGAGGCCTCCGTCCCATGATCTGTTTACAAGTTATATATTCAGCCTATTTCCCACTATATTATTCTACCCCCTCCACACATACACACACAGTGCCCAAGTCACATTGGATTACTCACTTCTCCTCTCCACTTCCCAAAACACACACACACACTTTCTCTTTTTCTCACCTCTGCACTTTTCTTTGCTCTTCCTGCCCCCTGTATTGGAATATCCTCCCCCATACCCCGATTCCCTACCTTGAATCAGTATGCTATACTGGAAAGTGTTTATTGTCAGCTAGATCTGGGTCTGAAACCTACTTACTAGCTATGTGTGACCCTCAAATTACTTAACTTCTCTGAGCTTCAGTTTCCTCACAGGTAGCAGGATTAAATTACACAATACTTAATACAATGTCTAATGCATAGAAAGTAATCAACTGAAAACCGATCTTCCCTTAATTTAGACCTAACTCAAATGCTCTCTATTCATAAAGCCATCGCTGACAGTTAAAATTAATCACTGTCCCCCTTCTTCCAAACCATTTTGCCTACACAAATACCGCAGGCATTCTTAATACATACTGTTATATTATGGCTCTTGATTGCATGTCTTCACTGCCCGCAAGACAAAATATCCTTGAAAAAGTCACCAAAGTGACAGTGTCTTTGTGTGTAGTAGGTGAAAATTGTCTTTTTTTTTTTTTGGAAGTCAGAAGATTCAATTTTGTTGTTCCAATATGAAGATCTATTTGGAGAATGTCAAGTCACATATTTTTAACTAATAATAATTATGTACACCAAGAATACAAAAGACAGTAACTGATTTACTCAGACCTGAAATGCATTATGAGAAAAGGCAAGACTCATCTTAACCAGTAAACAACTGCTTTCATCATCAACTTGTGTTTTATAAAATTATGTTTGGAAAGCTTCTGAAGAAAATGGCAACAAAGTTCAGACCAGAGTCTTAAATATTACATTGATAATTTTCCTTTTTATGATTATATATATATATCTTATTTGTTCTCTCTGTTTGAGGATTTCTTATCCGAGGAACTAACAATATACAAACTTTTCATTTATAAGGCACATTATGAACAGGGTTTCTTATGGGTATCATTTGGGATGAAAGACGACTGGAATTATCATTGGTTTTCCACAATTTCATCCTTTGCCCAGATTCTGTCATGAGTAAGAGTTTTACTTAGAGTCAATGTCACTTCCTTCAAAAGTCTCTTTTGATATTCCTGGCACTTCTCCATCTGACCAGAGCTCTTCTGTTACCTTATATTTTCAAATCATATGATGGATATTCATCAAAATTTCCATGCTTTGAGATTCATTCTTTTTTCTTCCAGCTTTACTGAGGTATGATTAACAAATAAAAATTGTATATGTTTAAGGTGTACAACAGGAAGTTTTGATAATACGTATATATTGTGAAGTGATTATCCACAATCATTACTACAAAGAATTGTCTTTGAATTTTAAAAGCCTTTCCCCCTTCAAATCTACCACTTTCACAAATTAAATACCAATTATGATAACAATAATTCATATTTATTGAGTACTTTATTTCATATCTTTCTCCCAAACCTCCCAACTCTTCTCCCCCACAGCCATTCTCAGCTGATTATCACGCTATTTTATGGAAAATCATAAGAGAACTTCCACAAGCTCCTAACATAACATATACTGAGTTATTTGTAACTGCACCCCTATACTCTGCCTTCCCTCCTGTTACTATGGATAAAATATTTGTGTTTCTCTCTAAGGCCAACTCCTCTACTTGAGCACCTGAGCCTAGTCTCTTTTGCCTACTCGAGGACATTGCTTCATCATCAACTGTTTTCCTCTCCATTCAATCACTCCCTTCAGCATACAAATCAACTGTATTATCAGTGATTTTTAAAAACTTTCCTTTATGCCTCATTCCTCTCCAACTAACTATAGTCCCCATTTCTCTGTTCCCCTCTAGAGCAAAACTCCTTTAAATTTCCCTTCATTCTTTCTTGAGACTACCCTAATTAAACTTTTCTTTCCAGTAATTCCACTAAAA
This sequence comes from Pseudorca crassidens, assembly GCF_039906515.1. Classification (NCBI taxonomy): domain Eukaryota; kingdom Metazoa; phylum Chordata; class Mammalia; order Artiodactyla; family Delphinidae; genus Pseudorca; species Pseudorca crassidens. Next base: position 63,438,209 of record NC_090304.1, read on the forward strand.
CTGCTCTTGTCAAGGTTACCTATTATCTCCATCCTACTAAATCCAGTGGTCAATTCTCAGTCATCTCACTTGACCCAACAGCAACATTTGATACTGTTGCACTCCTGAAACATTTTCTTCACTAGGCTTCCAAGCAGTGAATGCTGGTAAACGTTTAACAAACCAGTTCTCCAGGTAAAAAAGAAAATGTCAAACTTTAACTTTTCAAAACTGAACTCCAGATCTTATCCACCACCCCAATCTGCTTCCCCTGCAATGTTCTCCATCTCTCATCCTTCCAGCTATTCAGGCCAGAAATCGCTGGAGTCGTCATTCATTCTTCTTCTCTAGCTCTCTCTCTACATCGAATCCATCAATAAATCCTGTTGGCTCTAACATCAAAGTACATACAGAATCCCATCACTTCTCACCACCTCCAGTGCTACTACCCTGGTCCAGACCATCATCTATCCCCTGCATTAATGAAATAACCTCTTACAAGTCTACATGATGTCACTTTTTCCCTCCTACAGTCTTTTCTAAACACAGCAGCCAGGAAGATGTTTTTAAGTCAGAAGTCAGATAGGATCACTCCTCAACTCAAACCCTCCAGTGACTCCCCATCTCACTCAACAAAAGCCTAGCTCTTTAATTTCAGCTTTTACACCTCTCCTTTTGCTCAGTCTACTCCAACCACAGTGGTCTCTGCTCTTTCTCAAATACATCAAGAACCCTCCTACCACAGGGACTCTACACTTGCCTTTCTGCCTAGACATTCTTCCTTCAAATATCCATGAAGCTTACTACTTCACTTCTTTCATATCTCTGCTCATATGTCACCTTATCAATGAGGCCTTCTCTCATGCTCCTATATAATATAGCTTACTCCCTTAAAAGAAGGGAGAATTTCAATAAGCAGTAATGAATGGAGAAGGACATTGTGTAATTAGTTCTTTTTTTACCTAAGAAGGATAGAAATATAAAAATGAATATGGATGCACAGGAACTGTCTCCAATTTTAAAATAAGACATATATTAACAAAAGATGGTGTTATAAACATATGCTAGTACATGTGTATAAACCTTTAATTTTAAAAAATGCTTTCAAACTTTACCTGATATATTTTTAACAACTCTTTGAATCAGGGACAAATATTTGAATCCCCATTTTGTCAACAATTAAACAATCAGCTGTTTCCCTGAAAAGAGAGTGGCTTACTATACCTGAGCCTCTAATGCATTCCTAACCACTAATGTAAATAATCAACAATGTCATAATTATAGTACACCTCTCTCAGTTCTCATATGTATCTTTGGGCGCTAGTTATCTGATTATCTATAGTGCTTCAAGCTTTAGCCTTTCTCATTCTTTCATTTGTTAAACAGATAATTTTTAAAAGTCTAAGTACCAGGCATCTTTTCTTTTTTCTTTACAATTATAATTCTTTTTCCTCTGTGAAAAAGATATAATTTTATAGGTACTCCACTTATTCTGAGATTTTTTTCCTGTGAATGGCAATTCCCAAAAATGTATCAATAGCATTCCCATAATCACATCAACAAATATAATTTGCTATGTAAGGGGACTTTCACTAATTCATTCAACATATATTTATTGAGTGACTGCCCAGGGAAGACACTGTATTGATTCAAAGCAGCTAGATGTTCTCTAAACCAGCAGAGCTTATTATGCCTCTCATCTCTGTATGAGAAAAATCTGACACATAAAACAAGATGGTAGAATATAAGAAAAACCAAATGGTTAAATACGGTCAAGTCTATCTTAGACAACTTAGGCTTTTGCATGCCAGCATCTAATGCTGGAATTCTGGCTGCCCTTTTATGCTTCTTTTGATTATTAATAATGATCACTACATAGTGTCAACTCCATTTCTGATTAAATTCTTATTTCTGATTAATGAAAGCTTGAATTCAAAGGTAATCTAAAACTAGATACCTATACAAAGATGATAAATTAAGCAAAAAAAAAAAAAAAAAAAAACAAGTATCTTGTTATACAAGTCAAAGATCCCTAGCCAGATGTTGACTACTTGAATAAAGTGGAAAGTTGAGATAATCATCCAAGTAAGTCAGGACGAATACTTTAATTGATGTTCAAATTAAACCAGGTATAAGTGGAGATTTTTTTCACCTGAATTGCCAGTACAATGGCCTCAATTTTCCTATTTTCTTTGTTAAAGGAAATCTGTATTCATATGACTCCTGAGTCTATTGAAGGGATGAAACTAAATTTGTAATACCTGAAGGCACGTACAGGAGGAAATAGGAGGGAAATCTTTTTTTTTTAATTTCCCCTTAGTTTTTAATTTTTAATTAATTTTTTGGCTGTGCCATGTGGCACGTGGGATCTTAGTTTCCTGACCAGGGATCGAATCCCCACCCCCTGCATTGTAAGTGTGGAGTCTTAACCACTGGACTGCCAGGGAAGTCCGGAAATCATTTTTTTAAATAAAAAATTTTTGCATGAAATATGCAATCCAAAGGATATAGTGAATGTTACATAACTGGAATTATAAGTAATCATGTGTCTGTTAATCAAGCTTCAACTCTTTTGTATTTGGTTTAAGAATAGCATTACTAAAAAGTTACAAATAATTTGGGACAGGTGATTTAAATTTGAAACAGTAAACGGCAATACTGCTAACAAATGAAATTTTAGAAAGAGGGAAAGGATAACATAAAATTATTTGCCACAACTAAAAATAAAAGGAAGAATTATAGAACATGTGATGGTATTGTTCAGAAAACCAAGATCAAAGTGTAATAGAGGAAAGGGTAAACTAAATACACAAATCATTTAGAATAATAAAATTCCTTTAAATAAATTTAGGTAACATTTTCAGTTTAGAAAGAACTTTCACGTGCATTATCTGATCTGATTCCCACCACTGAGAAGTCATATTGCCTATTTCACATGAAACTGAAATTCATAGTGGCTTGTCCAATCACAGAACTACTGAATAACAGATTTGGAGCTTAATCCTAAAGCTTTTGATTTCAAGTATAGTGTTTTCTCCACAGTACCACCCTTAATGCTCCAGAAACAGAGTTGAGCATATTTCTATGGAAAAAAAGTAAAACTTGACCAATCAGACATAATTTTATCACTGAATTTTAGAATCTAGGGTTATATGTTGAAACTCTTATTTTTACATGTGTTTATTACTATAAAAATTATATTTATAACATATAAATTAAAATGGTCCTACCTTTAAAACCTGATAGAGATAAAAAGTTCTTTGATTCATTAATCAAATATTTATCTTACTGCTCTAGACACTGGGAACTCAACACTGAACAAGATAAATATTCTACCATCTTAGGGATTTCTTTTGTCTGAAAGTAAAGATAATTAAATAGAAAATTTAAACAAAGTAAAAGACCAAAATAGAGTGGTGTCATGCTATGATGAGGTACCAGGGGTCATGAGAACAGAGAAGTAAATTGATACCATACAGACCATGCTATGTTTGGCCTTATACTGAAGGAGGACTAACAAGCCATGGAAGATTTTTTAATAAAGATGAGCATGACCATTTTTTAAAGTTTTAGAAAGATCATCCTAACTACGGTGTGATATATATCAATTGAAAGAAACAAAAATGATTAGAGTTTTTCCCTCTCTCATGCCATTTCAAATGAATATATGCAACATTGAACAGTTTTTGATTATTTACAATATAAGACATTATGACTAGCAAATAAAAATATTTTATTAGGAAGTACTTATATGTGCTTAATTCTTATCATTGACATTATTGTTCTTGTTATTTTGTAAATTAAGATATTCATATGAAAATAATAAAATGATGAATGCCAACAGAAAAGTTATCCTCGTACCAGGTCTTTAAAAAGAAGCTTTTTTAATATTAAAATATACAGTTCAAGGTGATACAACAAAGGTGTCATTTTATTACTAATAAAATTAGCTGGCCTTTTTTGAGCAATGCTAAGCATTCTGCAGAGATCACCTTATATAATTTTCACAAGAACCCCAAGAAATACTACTATACACATTTTGCAAATGAGGAAACAAACTGAGAGAAATGAAATAACTTGCCCAAGGCTACACAACCAGTGTTGGAACCAGGGTATAAACCATGGTCTATCTGGCACCAAAGCCCATACTTTTAAGTATTATGCCATATTGAAACGTAACTTATTGGGAAAGGATCAGTGTTTCTTTTTTCTTTAATTGTCCTTAGCAATTATACTACACTTCCAGCCTGCCGCCTCCCCAAAAATTTTTTTAAATATACTTCAACAAACACCTGTTGATAAGGCTACTTCCCTTACTGACACAAAAAGATATTAATATGAAATGGTGAATTTATATTACTACCTTTCAGATAAGTCATGCTTTCAGAATTTCTACAGAATTCTTGAAGAGAACAATGGGAAAAGTAGAAGGTTAAATAGTAATAAATAGAAAGAAAGAAGATAGTAAATTGCATCTTCAGCTGAATACTGAAATATGCCTTATTCCAGTTGTAACAAACTAGAAAAAGAAAATGAAAAAATAGGTAAAACTTGGGATTTAAATTGTGGGGAAAATGTATGGCCAGATTTAAAGCAGATCTAAAGACTGCAATCATTTTGTAAATATTGGATGGTTTACAGATTACTTTAGCAACACTGAAAGAGAAGAAATACTCATAAGAAACATTATTCTATTCTAAAAAAAAAGCAGTGTGGCATTTCCTTTCTGTAACCAGATGTGTACTTGCCACATCTGGGTAGGCTAACTCCAGAAGCTGACCAGGAAGCTGGACCCAGACAACTGATGGAAGGAGAACAACTTTCCTCTGAATACAACTTTCCTCTTCCTCGGACCAAAAAAAAAGAAAGAAGGAAAGAAAGTATTCTGATAAGCATTTGTATAGCACTTTCCTATTCCCAAAATAATTTCCACATGGGCTAGATATTTTTCTTTGTCTCAATAATCCTAAGAGTTGAGTATTATTAGTGTAGTCATGTCTTAAGATGAGGAATTTGAAGCTCAGTCTGTTGATCTTCTTTAGATAACTTATTCAGCTAATGGTAAAGATAGGATTCCGTCCCAGGACTCTCCTCCACTGCACCATGATGCCATTCATTTGTTCAAAGAATACCTTACTCATACAGTAGAAAGAACATTGGATGAGCTTCCTGTCCTAATTCTATCACTAACTTTACAAAAGTGAAGTTAATATATATTATCTTATTTGATGGGTAAAAGAAATAACATATATGGGGGGGAGTATTAAACCCCTTTTAGAAAAGGAAACTGAGGTTCAGAAAGATGATATGAGTTTCACAAGGTCACCTGGTGGCATTATCATAAGAAGGCATGTGAAGTACCTGTGCGAGGCTGGCACTTTGAGATGTTAATTTCTTCTCTCCCTAAATGTTCCCATTTCCTTTCTTCTCATTCAAGCTGGTAACTGGTTTTGTACTTTATTGCCTCAGGGGAGGTATGTACCAGGACAGAAAACCGAGGGGATTTTAAAGTTATCCCAGTGTTGCTTTCCAAAAGCCTAAACCCTCCAAATAAAAGAAATGTTTGTTTCAGAGATGAAAGAGAGATTCTCAGGTACATGCAGAGAGGGGGACATCTCCTAGCCCCTCCCCAGTCTAGAAAGAGATTTTCTCAGTTGAAAAATAAGAGTTTTTGGGTCCCAAGGCAGCAGGTATCTAGGCTCTGTTTCCTGGCAGCATTGCCTGAAAGTCCAAAAGACCCCAGAGAGGAAAAGCACCATTATGCAGCTACGCAAACAGAAATGCAGAAATTCTGGGGAAAAAACATTTAAATACATGTCTTAGAAGCAGCAGTTGTTGCCAGACCAGAAAGAACCATCTAGACACAACAACTCATGCCTCAGGGGTAAACTGTTGTATATAGATGATCAATGACCAGAGTATACGCCCATTCCAGATAGAACCCTACCATAACCCCACGGAAGTAGGAAAAAACTCAAAAAGGATTGGAGTGATTCTGCCCACAACTTAGTAATTAAGAGTCAAAAATAAAGTTGAACTATAGAAAATAAATGGTTATTTCTTACACACCTAAATTTATAGACTGAGCGTCCAGCTCAGTGATTATCAGATCTTGTCCCTTCTCCTAGAAGCCAGGTCTTCTGACTACTGGTCTAGGTTTTTCCCACAATATCACTGCTATTGAGGATTATAGGGACATGATGCAAAGAAATGAACATGACACGATGTTAATCCCAACATACACAGTGAAATTGCCTGTGTCCGTATCTGTCTCCCTAACAAATTTTAAGCATCATAAAAGCAGACACCGAATATCATTTGCCACTGTAAAACATGCACCTAGCACAGTGCCTGGTACATAGCAGGTACTCAATAAACCTTTGTTGAATGGATAAATGAAGGAATAAATAAATAGAAGGAAAGCTATTTCCTTAAACACATACCCAAATTTACCTTTTAAAATAATTTATAGTTTATTACCTATAAGGTATTTTAAATAGTACAGAACCTAACAGGTTTATTTCAAGTCTCACCACACTTTCAATGATAAAGATGTCACAACTCTCCAAAATGATAGGCCCCCTACAGAAGCCTCAGAGTCTTACTCTAACAGAATTAGGGCCCCAATGGCTGGCAAGATGTGTCATCAGCAGCAATGGGATACATAATCTTACTCATAATCTTTGAAAGATTTAACTTAATTCATCTTCACAGGATTTTCTACTTTATATCATTTCCTCTTGATTTTAAATCCTAAAACAAATGAGGTCAGGAGAATTGTTTCATAATAGAGGCCATTTCGCCATAATTCTTGAAATAGCTTTGAAAAACTCACTAAAAACTGAATCTATGCAGAAAGCTTACTACTTGGAATTTGGAATGACTGACTGGACAGAAGAGACTGGGTAAAACTCATGATCCTTTGCTGACAAAGCAACCTACATTGAGGATACAGAGCCCTCGTGCCTTGACTGCTACAAACTCCTGAGCAGGAATTATAGCTGGGGTACAAGTGCTCTTGCTCCAGTTAAAAATAAAAAATAAAAAGATTTTATACATCTCAGCATTATACTCAAAAATATTCTATCATCACTGACATGGTTACACAATAAATATTAAGAAATAAAAGCATATAATGAGAGTATATAATTAAGAAAGAAGAGCATTCTTATAGTTTACTGAATGTATTGTTATAAAAGAGTGACGGATTAATTGATTGATTGGCAAAGGCATAAATGAATTGAATGTCTTAATTTGATGTTTTAAAAATCCAATATTTTGTGTACATCTTCTCACTGACTAGACTCTTCCACCCAAAGATGTAACCAATCATAGGCCTAAAGGAAAGATCAAATATTCTATCATGAATGGAGCACTTGGGCAGTTTCCCAAAAACCTAACAGTTCAAATATTTTATGGTGTCAATTCATTAGCATATCATTTGCAACATTCCCAATACATAAAAACTGTAAAATAAATTCAATTTACAGATAACTTTAACACTATGCCTATTGTTTGCTTCATAACATACTCCTAATCAGTAGTTGAATACAGAGTATTCTATTTCTCTCTTCAGAATGTTCTCTCTTTATGCCTCCTGATTGATGAGTATTTTCCAACAGCAAGGATCTGTGGCTTGATGTAGAGAACAAACATATGGACACCAAGGGGGGAAAGTGGCGGGGGGGGGGGGGGCGGTGGTGGTGTGATGAATTGAGAGATTGGGATTGACGTGTATACACTAATATGTATAAAATAGATAACTAATAAGAAACTACTGTATCTAAAAATAAATTAAATTAAAAATTAAAAACAAAAGAATCTGTGGTGTCATGATTTTTAACAATTCTCTCAACCAAGGTCAAGATGTCCCTTTTGAGGGATTTTAAATCTAAAAAAATCTTTAGTAAGTTATTTTACTTTGACTTACAGAAATTACAAAAGTTTGAAACCTGCCTTTTCCCATCTGTCTCTGGGGCTTAACTCTTTTGAGTTCTACTGGCTCGGAAAAAGAAAAAGCATATAAAGTTTTTTGAAATTGAAAAAGCATCTGAAAGTAATCCTGGTAAGGCAAACACAAAAGTTCAAACAAAAACTTGGTGAAGTACATACAGAAGGGATAAAATAGCTACTCAGGTGTAATCAATAAATTTAGATACCTATTTTCCCCTTTAGAGAACCTGAAAAAAAATTTAGTAATTGAAGAAAAGCTAGAGATAGAGAGTATGCTCTGATGCTTAGATAATGAAAGGCAAATATAAACTAGTGAGATCCTACAAAAAAAAAGTTAAGCCACAAAGTGCAGGAAATAGATAATGAAAGAAATTTTTAAATGAGGAAAAATTAAACATAAGAGTTATAAGTTCCCTTCCAGAGAGTGAGGAAAAAAGAAAAACAGAAATGACACTTTTATGAAGTATACAGTCAACCAAAAGGAAAGAGTGTAAACCCAGGAAACAACAATCTCAATTTCACAAATGTCCATAAGATACATGGCAATATCATGTCTTGGGATTCTAATCACACAACATTCTTCAACTTCCTTTAAAAAGAACAATGTCAAAACATGTGAATTATGAAAATAATAGTGTTTAAGTTTCAGTACATGGTATACATACTCTATTATATGGCTAAAAACAGTTGCAACAGAAGAATTCAAAGGAAATAAAGTGTCATGTAAATTAATAACATCAGATAGACTTCTATACCAATTTAAAAGAAGAGCAGAATAGGACAATTTTTTAAAAACACAAATGAAATAAGCATCAACCTCAAAGTATTAAAAGCATTGATTTTTTCACATATTTAATGACAATAAAGAGAAAAAACTGCTCAATAAAGAAACTGCAATGTACTAAAAAATTCTGTTGAAGTATATTTTATCACTAAAACAGCAACTTTCTGCAAAAACCACAGGAGAGAACACAACTATCATTAACTTTAATTTCTTGCATTAATCCAAGATGAAATCAGATCAATTCACAAGTCTGTTGAAATAGCCCCTTACTATACATCATGACCTTGCATCATAACAGAGAATGCTGATACAACTTATCTTGGACTGGCCCTGAATTTTCAGAATTTAAAACAGGTCAAAGATATCATAAATGCTCAGTTGGGAGCAAATCAAGTTACAACTGAAGAAAAGAGAATCCTGAATGAAAAGCGACTGTTGAGAGAAAAATCTCTCTGAAGAAGAAATGATGAGTGTTCTGTTGATAAAACTGAGATCTATAAAAATGTGAAGAGAGTGAGGTAGAAGAGGTAGGAAGTAATGTCATAAAGCAAAATAGCACTGAATATAGCAGTTTTGGCTTACCTAAGAACAATCAAAAATAGCACCTAAAAATGTACTTAGGGACTTTCCCGGTGGTCAAGTGGTTACAACTCTGTGCTTCCACTGCAGCGGGCCCGGGTTCCATCTCTATTCAGGAAACTAAGATTCTGCACGCCGTGAAGTGCAGCAAAAAAAAAAAAAAAATGTACTTAGATGTCACACCCATTCCCACTTCCTACCATGCTTGTGTGTTACCAATCAGAGAAACTACTCTCTACTTTTACAATAACATACAAAATATATAACAAGTGAGAAATATGTCTTATGAAAATTTCTTATTATAATAAGAATATATTCAACAATGAATAAACACTTGGCTCTATGAGGATAGTTATTGTTTAAAATTACATAAAGCCTAGCTTCCATCCTATCTACCACATGCAACAATGAAGAAAGAAAAAAGAGGGACTTCCCTGTTAGCACAGTGGTTAAGAATCTGCCTGCCAATGTAGGGGACACAGGTTCAAGCCCTGGTCCGGGAAGATACCACATGCCATGGAGCAACTAAGCCCGTACACCACAACTACTGAGCCTGCGCTCTAGAGCCCGTGAGCAACAACTACTGAGCTCACGAGCCACAACTACGGAAGCCTGCGAGCCTAGAGGCCACGCTCCGCCACAAGAGAAGCCACCACAATGAGAAGCCCGTGCACCGCAACGAAAAGTACCCGCCGCTCGCCGCAACTAGAGAAAGCCCACGCGCAGCAACGAAGACCCAACGCAGCCAAAAATAACTAAATAAATTTTTTAAAAAATACAAAAGAGGGCTTCCCTGGTAGCACAGTGGTTTAGAGTCCGCCTGCCAATGCAGGGGACGCGGGTTCATGCCCCGGTCCGGGAAGATCCCATATGACGCGGAGCGGCTGGGCCCATGAGCCATGGCCGCTGAGCCTGCGCGTCCGGAGCCTGTGCTCCACAACGGGAGAGGCCACAACAGTGAGAGACCCACGTACCGCAAAAAAAAAAAAAAAAAAAATACAAAAGAAGCAGCACAAATATTAAAAAGAAAGAAAGAGAAAAGATTCAGGATGATAGAGGACTGTGCTCTCTGCAGAATAAATCTAGGTTATACTTCAAAGTATTTGTTTTACTTATAGAAACAGTACAGACAGTAAGCTTAGCTAATTAAAAATATAATGTACATGTCATAACTTGTTTGGTTAGTTGTCTATAATATTTTAAAATATATATCTTAATACTAACAGTTTTAAGAGATTTTTTAAAAGATAAGCTGTTTCTCTAGATTAGTTCATGAAGTAAATTACATAATGCATATACTTTAGTAATATCCAAATATGTACTTGTTAATTAGAACTTTGTACTTTGCTAATTAGAACTTGTTGATTCCTTAAAAAATTTGACCCACTACAATCAATCCACTGGTAAAGAATAAGAGAAGAGGAAGGAGGGAGGGAGGAAAGAAGAGGAAGGAAGGAAGCAGGGAAGAAAATAAATTATTTCTCATAAAGTATGGTTTTCAATAATGTATCGGCAATTTTTGTAACTTTCTTTAAAGGTAATAACTTTTGTAAAAATCTCAGTCTGTTGGGTTTAGAAATCTTAAGTTCACCCTGCTTAGTTAAGTTATATCTAGAACATCAATGCCTTTCCTCCTCCTCCTTCCCAGATACCTTTTTAACCCTCTCTTTCTCTCTCCCTTTCCTCTCTCCCTTCCCTCTCTCCCTCTTCTCTCTGTCTCCGTCTCATACATACACACACACAAACACACATACACAATGTGTTTAATTCAATTACTAGTTTAAAATAAGTCCAAAAGGGACACTAACTAGAGCACAATAAATGGTAGAAAGAATAAAAATACACCTCAAGCTAAATAAGTCAAAGAGACGTATCCTTTATTGGCTACATTCCCCCAAATCATTCTTGTTCCAAATAAACCAATTGTGTCGGGTCTGGACAGGTGTAGCTCCAAAATCTCAAGGAGAGTTTACTTCTCTCAGTGATATTATGGAGGAGAGCAGGAGAAGGAAACAAGCCCAGTCTTAAATTCCAGCATACAAAGGGACATTTCTAGGTGTTTCAGAGGTTTTGTATATCATTGTCCTTCTCTACAGACAGCAGCTGGATAAAGAATCTCACTGATTATAAGTTTCCTCAATACACCTTCCAAATCCACAGGTAGGATTAAACATCATGCAGAGCTAGGTTGCACCTTAACCTTCACACTAAGCTTTAGTTTCAGACTGTAGCAACTCACATAAATGGTCAACATTTGGATCTATACTAGTCCACTACAGTAGAGTTCAAGGGTATTGGTACACATTTTAGTTTAAAACTCTTTTAAAAACTCCTTTATAGTTGATCTGGTCTTCTATAAAATGTCAAAAAACAAAAAACACCAGCTTCTCTAGGATCCTTAGGTGAACAGGGCTCACCTGGGGTAGATCTAGGCTAAAGTGAATCCCAAGGTGTGACCTATAATAAACTATACTTCAGGAACCTTCCAGAGCTTGATCAGTGGGGGTGGGGAGTGGGGTATTTACCTCACTTGCAGAATTTGCCAATCATGTTACTGGATAATGTATACATCTGGAAAAGCACAACAGTTACCAAAGCGGTGCTTTATCACAAAAGTGAAGTTTCCACTAGAGTAAACCCAAACATGAAAGCTATTTTTAATAAAAGATAAATAATAAATCTATAATTGCATTCACTACAAACAACTTTATCTTTTACAACTATGTAATTTGCTTGATAAATATTAAATCCATGAGGAAGAGCTGCACTGTACAGGTTTCTTTTTTAAAGACTGTGTAAAAGTAACCTTTAACAAGCTAAGAAAGCAAGCTAAAGAAAATCCCAAATCTGTGGTATCAAATTTACGCTGATTACAAATGGTGATTTATACCACCTGATTTAGGAAACCATAAATGTCTATAATTAAATACAACAGTCCTACTTGGTTTTCATTTAGTAAAATAATATTACTGAATGATGTACCACAGAAAAGACATCATTACAACAACTACATCCCAAGCAAAATTCTACTCTCAAATGGACTACAATTTAAACTGCAAATAGCAGAACCAAGAAAAAGGAGAAACATATATAGAAAGCCTCATAGCCCACCTTTCTTCTTGACTGGCATTCTTGGGTCTTTCCACTGACACAGGATTCAAGATCTCTTTTCAGGTCTCAACTTGATCCACCTGGATGGAGGCCAAGGGCCAGGTAACTGTTGCAAACCACTTCACTGTTTGAAATCCAGGCTGTCTTCTCTTTCAAATAAAGAAAAAATGATGTATTTTTTCCACCAACTTTGACAGTGCCCACGGAGTTTAAAGAAAAATAGCTTTTGAGTTTTTCAATGTTTATAAAACATTTATTCTGTTTAAAAAGAAAATTATTGTAAGCATAGAAAACATTATTAAAACTCCTCTTCAGGCAGCAGCATTTTTGGAGTTCGATGACTAACTCAATTAAGGCACAAACCAAATTTACACAGCTGTCTCATTACTCAATACATGATCTAATTCAAAGATGAACTGGTTGATGATAAAAAACCCTCAATTCTTTAGAGAAAAATTTAAAACCCTCACCCCCCCAAAATACTTTTAAAAACCTCTTTGACTCTAGTCTCTAAAAAGGTGGGTGAGTTTGGACAGTTTTCTGGGGCAGAACAGACTGAAAGGCCCCTTTCTATTCACTGGACCAGAAGTTCCGGATCTCACCCCCTCAGTAAGACAGGATCCAGCTTGCTGTCACTTTCATTTTTTTTCTTCTGTGCTCTCCAAGCCCCTCAGGCTTGATCCTTAATGCCCCCTCTGATTCTGATCCTCCCACGTATTAACCGAGAGGATTGAAAAGAAGGAAAGCAATCCCCTGGCATGGAGACATTAAAGTGACAGTGCTACTCAATGGGCACTTGATGCAGGATGAGTTGGCGAAGATTTCTTCACACTGGAGTCATTCACATCATGCCGTCTCTTCGCATCCAAGCAGCTCCCTATCCGTCGAGGAAAAACACTGAGACTCTTCGAGACAAGTCAAACCTTCCCCCAAAGGTGTTTTCTGAGACGCTGTAGTAGTATTAGGCATGTGAGCATAAGCTGTGCAAACAGTTCGCGGTTTCCTAAATGAGAGAGTTCGGCCGCTTGGCTTCCACATCCACCCTTTTTCCCTCAGTCTCTCTCCAAACTACCCACCTTCCTTTTGCAGAAAAAACAAATCTCTCTGCTACCGCCGGCCACCCCTGCCCACACCCCGTTCTTATATAGAAGAGCACAGAAATGTCCTGCACCCTCCACGCGATGAAGTGTTTCCTCAGGCAGGAGAAACAGCAGCACTAGAAATTATATAACTCTCGATTTTGGCTTCTCTAAGACATGGAGACTGGAGGGTCGGGGGGTGCTGGTCTGGGAGATACTGCTGGGCACTGAACGCGCACAAAAGGGCGCCAGGCGTCCTCGCTGGGCCCCCCAACCCGAAACACCGGCTGGTAAGGGGGTCTTCTCGGGGAGGTGGGGGGCAAAATTCTCTCCAGTCTCTTTCCAAGCGAGGATAAAGGATAGAATATGAGGGGACTAAAGACTGAGAAGGGGAGTCTGACGGCTGTGAGGGGAGGAGGCTAGTCGGGGCTGCTCTGGCAGCCGGTTGGGGGCTCTAGGGAGGAGGTGCCCGAGAAGCCGGAGCCTTAACACACGGGCCATGCCAGAGGGGCAAGCACCCTGAAGGAATGAAAGGGGCTGGGCAGCTCGGCCCCAGCTAACGGAGGTGCCCTGAGGAGAGGAAAACGCGCAGCGACATCCCTGCGCTCGGACCGCCCCACGTTCCCCTCAGGAGGCGAGAAGAGGGAGCTACGATAACAAATTAAAGAGAAGGGAATACGGGCCTGGCAGGGGGGCGGGCCCATGGGAGTCTGGACCTCCTGGAAGCCAATGAGCGGCTCCCGTTTCTGGACGCCGGGCCCAATCACAGCCAGGATGGAGGGCGCGGCTTTTGACTGGGTCGGGGCGGGCCAGGGATGAGGGCTAGAGGCGTGAGCCCGCACCACTTCCCGCCCCGGGAGTTCTGGGTCCCCGCCCACCACTAGTCACGTGAGTCGCCAAAATGGCGGCGCTCGGGCGTGAGGCTGGAGCCGACAGGAGGGCTGCAGGTGTGGTGCCGGTGGGAGTTGGGGAAGCGTCCAAGGTAGGCGGAAACCCAGGGTGGTACGGGCGGTGATTTCTGCAGCCTCAGGTGCTGCCGCACTCTTCTGAAATGATGCGCGTAAAAGGGATTTGAAGTCTAAAGAGAACAGCTCCCAAGTCCATGCAGGGCGCAATTAAATCCCTGGTTGCTATGAAAAGAGGTGGGGAGAAAGTAGGAGACCTAAAGGTTAGTCCTGTTTGATGTAGCCTGTTTTCTCTTCACTCGGGACGTTTGCATTTTAAATTTCCTGCCATTTTGTCCTGACCTCTGCCTGGGTTATGGGTTCTGAGGAGATGACTACATCTTGCTTATCCGGGGGGCTTTCAAATACCAGGTGAATGTCTGAGCAAATGATGAGTGAATGTTAAATAAAATTCTGAAGGTCAAGTGAAATAATACACATAAAAGCACTACAAAACCATAAAATATTACTGGTATAATCGTGGTGCCCAGTTGAGTGGCCTTGAACTAGTTACTCTTTAGATAAAATGTTAGTTATAGAGAAATTTTTACATTTCAGTACTTGTAAAAATTCTATCAGGAAGTTATCAGTATATTTCTCTGCTTTAATAACTGCCTTACAAAAACTATGCACTCAATAAATATTTGCTGTCCTGTTTCAGTATTTTAGGATCATAATCCTGGATATCTGTGTTTCCTATATATTGAGGTGTAGATGAGGTAGGAGGTTGATACAAGGGATTGCCTGAAAGTTTTCTTTGTGAGGAATAAGGCACTTCAGTGAATTGGATGACAGCAAAACGAAAAGTTTTCCCAAGTTTCTGGTTAATTGTCATGTTACTGACATCTGCCTTCATGTACACCAGAGGGATTAGATATAGAATCTCCCTTATATATTGCTATCTTGTCTTTTCCATTTGCCATTTAGATGTCAGAGAGAGGCAAAAGATTCAATCTAGTCTTTGAAAAATTGTAATTTATAAAATATTTTACTTTTTTTTTCTGTCCTCAGATATTTTAAAGAAAAAGATAGAACTGGCTTGAGTAAGTTCTTCAATGATGCAGGGAAAGAAACTCGTCCATTATTACTCATTGTTTGATACCATATGAAGATTCAAAAGAGTCTGTACCTTCAGGATGTTGATACCATGGATGAATTGGCCTTTCATTAGTTAGGGTTAGGGTTGGAACATATCACTTATTCAGGAAGTGAATATTACAGTGATGTTCAACATGTGTCCATTGACTACCAGCATCAGAATCACTTGGTGTTATTAAAATGCAGATTTCTAGACTTTACTCCTGTTGAATCCAGATATCTCAATAGGGAGCTGAAGAGACTGCATTTCAGATAAACTCGTGATTCCTGTGCACATGAAAAGTTGAGAATCTTACTAAGTCTCTTTTATGTCTTTTATGCTTAACCCTTTCCGATTCTCTTGCCCAGGACTCCTAAAATTTGAGACTTATTAGTCTATGCCCTTGACCATAAATGTTGTTAAAATGGAGAATCATATAAATTGTGAAAGGCATAGATTTAATCTATTCATTGGCTAATCTGGAATCCCATAATGCCAGTATGGCAAAAGATGTAACAAATATTAAGACGTTTCACAGAAATCTGAGAGTCTTACCCAGAGCAAAATATTCAGAAGGGATCCTTTCTGAGGGTTCAGTTTTGTTTTGTTTTTTTCAACTACTGGTTTCTGTTAAGATGCTACTGGCCAAACCTCATGGTCCCTTGACATTAGCAACTGTCTATTCATACATCACACTTGGGACACAGGAACTTTCCAACCCTGGAGCCCAGTGCCATATGTCCAGGCTCCCTGATATACTGCATAGCAATTTCCAGCAAAGGCCCTACTTCTGCCTCAGTAGGGATCTGGATATATATACCTTATATAATGCAAGGTAACCATGATCCACTGCCTCTTCCTAGGCTGGAATGTGTCCCTCTTTCTGATGTTCTCTCTCGATATTCTCCAAGGCAATCCCTGTTCTCTCCTACCTCTCCAGGAAAGTCAACATAATCTCCAAAAGCTCAGGCTTTCATGAGACAGAGGATAAAGATAGTGGTCAACAAGTAGCTACTGTTTACTTTCAGCTCTGAAAAAGCTAGAGCATGGAGAACTACAAAGGGCCTGGCTACCTTCAGGGAAAACTGTAAAGAAAACAAAAAATATCTCAGTAAATTATCCTTCTACAACAAGTCCTCAGGCAAGTCAGCCTCTGAACCTTGTTGTCTCATCCATAAAGGTAGAGATGACCATTATCCAACCAATTTCTCAAAGTTGTTATGTGAATCAAAAAGCCATCATCTAGGGGCTTCCCTGGTGGCGCAGTGGTTGAGAGTCCGCCTGCCGATGCAGGGGACACGGGTTCGTGCCTCGGTCAGGGAGGATCCCACATGCCGCGGAGCGGCTGGGCCAGTGAGCCATGGCTGCTGAGCCTGCGCGTCCAGAGCCTGTGCTCTGCAACGGGCGAGGCCACACAGTGAGAGGCCCGCGTACCACAAAAAAAAAAAAAAAAAAAAAAAGCCATCATCTAACAGATAATAAGAGCTCACTAGATAGTGACTGAATCATTAACAAAGTGTGTGAAAGCAGATGACAGTACTTGACACTTTTACTAGAGTCTAAATGTTTTTTAATCTGAATCTGTAGAATTTATAAGATTTAATATTAACATCATGAGCTATTATGGTTCTGGATTTTTGTGTTTTTCAGGACATCAAGATGCCAACATACATATATGGTCAGTCCAGTCCTTCTCTAGGAGATGCAAAACTCAGAAAACCAATGCTCATCGAAATCATAGAAAAAAAATTTGAATATCTTAGAAAAGAAAAGTAAGAAACTCACCTAGACTGAAAGTCAATAACTTTATTTGCAGATCTTCTGTATTGCCATTGTTTCTAGGTATCTAAGATCCTGTTAACTTTATTGAGTTGGTTATAAAGAAAGCTTATTTTAAAAAAAGAACTTGAGGGAAACATGAGCAGATGAAAATAGTGGTTTGTTGGAATACTGAGACTGGATAATTTCTTTTCTCTCTTGAAATTGTTTTGTTTCTAAAATTGTTGAAATGTTATTTGTGCAATAAACATATTTTAATTAAAAGTAATTAGGAGAACACCATTTTGAGGGTTACTTATATTAATTATCAATTGTAATTAATTTCAGTTTAGAATTTATTACCTCAGTAACAGTGCTGAGCTCAGCAAAAGAGAATACAGATGCCATGATGTACATATAGTCTCACATTACCGTTCTGACTTTTAGGTTAATAGAGCTCAAGAATAAAATCAAAGGACGTTGATCTTAGACTTTAAACATTTCTGGATTTAGGTATGAGTCAGAAAAACTAGATCTTTCAAATTTCTTTGGATGAAGTTTTGGAAATCCTAGACAAATTATTTTAAATATCTGGACTACTTAAGAAATAGTTATTTTCTAGAAGGCCTAACCAAATGTAAAAAACTTTTTTCAAATGACCTTAAGCAAATTAATTCTTTTAGTAGAAAGAACAATATTCTTGGATTTAGATAGTTCATAAAATTTGGCTACATTGGAACATATTCATATTTATTTGTGGCCAAAATTTATTCTATCTTTAAAAGAGCTCCATCTTAGAACCACTCTATTCTCAGGAGGATAATTATATTGTTTTCTCATTAGAATGCAAGTTCTATGAGGGGTGGAATTTCTTTTCTTTTTTTTCTTTTTTTTTTTCCACTTTATTCACTGCCCCACCCTCAGCACAAAGAAAATACCTTTCTTTGTATAGTATTGAGCATAGTAAATGCTCAAGAAAAATTTGATGTTGAGTAAATATGTAATGACAAACCCAGGAAAGGATATATCTATTAGAAGAATATTATGTTGAACTTAATTCTTCACTTTGTTTTTCCAATTAGGACTTTAAATATATATGGAACAGTGACCTTTGGAACAACAGCTGGTTTCTCTGGAATATTGGCAAACTTAATTTTCAGACATTGCTTCAAGGTTAAACATGATGCTTTGAAGACATATGCATCATTGACTACACTTCCATTTTTGTCTACCATAGTTTCTTATGAGCTTCTTGTAAGACATGCTTTGTATTCAGGTAAATTTAAATTCATTAACATATAATGTGTTTATATCTAAGTAAAATTACTCATTAACATATACTGTTGCTACTGCTGATAATAGTCCCTTACATTTGTGTATTTCTTTACCACTAACAAAGTACCTTCACATATATTGTCCTGTTTCATCCCCACAACAATCCTCCTAATCAGCCAGGGCAAGTAGTATTGTGTCTTTTCTTTACAGGTAAGAAACTAAGCTGAGACATGTTCAAGTACACTAAGAAGCAGCATGATATAGTGGGAAAAAAGGAGGCTTTGGTATACTACATATTTCACTTAAGTTTTGTGACACTGGGCAAGTCATTTAATCTCTGAGACTCAGTTGTCTTATCTATGAATTAGGACTAATAGTACTTACCTCACAGGATTGTTTTAAGAATTAAGATACTGTGTGTTGAATGTCTAACATAGTATCTGGCATATTATGGGCTTCTAATGTTATTTCCTACCTCCTCCCCTTACCTTAAGTTTCACAACTAGTAATTGATGGAACCTCTGACCCCTGTTCATCAGGTCCCTGCTTAAATACCTTTTCCCCAGGGAAACCTCTGATTCCCTCAGGTTAAGTTTCTAGATACATTCTCTATTCATTTTACCTTCAAAGCATATGCACACTTAAGATTATTTGTTTAAATATTTGTCTAATGTATTTCCTTCTTAGTAAACGGACCTGAAGGTCAGAGATTGGATCTCTTCTGTGTAATACTGTATCCCTAGCACATGCCTGACACATAGACAATATAAATGTACTACCCTAGAATCCAGATATCTGGTCTGCTAGTTTAATATACTTCACTATGAAATTACTTCTTCAACAGCCATATAAGTAAGAGGTAACTTATCTTTATGTGAAGTATAATAAAAGCATTTTTTAAATGTGATACATTTAGTCTATTGTACCATAGATTGAATTTCTAATATTCTTTCTACTATTTTGCTATGCTTGAGGACAATGCAAATAACTACTGTATGAGGACCCAAGACTCTTAATAGTTCTTATCCTGAGTTTTAAAAGGAGATCAAATTTACTTTTGTTTTCCAGGTAATATAAGCCGGGAAAATTGTGTTCTGAGAAGTTCACTGATTGGCATAGTGTGTGGTGTTTTATATCCCATTGCTTTAGCTTTTTCTAAAAATGGACGCCTGGCAGTCAAGTAAGTCCATCTTTTTGTTCCGTTTCTTCCTTTCTTCCCTTTTTTTTTTTTAAATTTATTTATTTAATTTATTTATTTTTGGCTGCTTGGAGGTTTTCTCTAGTTGAGGCAAGCAGGGGCTACTCTTGGTTGCGGTGTGCGTATGGGCTTCTCATTGCGGTGGCTTCTCTTGTTGCAGAGCACTGGCTCTAGGCACACAGGCTTCAGTAGTTGTGGCACGCAGGCTCAGCAGTTGTGGCTCGTGGGCTCCAGAGCGCAGGCTCAGTAGTTGTGGTGCACGAGCTTGGTTGCTCCACAACATGTGGGACCTTCCAGGACCAGGGCTTGAACCTGTGTCCCCTGCATTGGCAGGTGGATTCTTAACCACTGCGCCACTAGGGAATCCCCCCTTTTTTTTTTTAATGTTAATAAATTCTCCTTATTCTTTAGCTGCCAATGACACATTTTCATCAAAATATCATAGTTTCATATTTCAAATAGCTAATTTTAACCTTTTTTGCTATCTACATGAAAGATCTAGAATAGAAATGATCAGTTTAGGAGACATCAACAAATTTTTTATAGAATTTACTTCCAGAGGAAGTAATTAATCCTTTTTCGTTTTTAGGTATCATACTGTTCCACTGCCACCAAAAGGAAGGGTTTTACGTTATTGGCTGCTGCTTTGTCAAACAGAGGTAAAAGCAATGTTGATTCCTCTTATACTTCAGACAGCCCTTGGAATATATCATGGTCAACAGCATTATGCAATATTTGAAAGTACACTTGAGAAAACTGTACATGAAGATTAACCAAAGAATGAATGGATACTAAATCAGTATAATGGACTTTTTTATGATGAGGACTTAGGCACTGCTGAAAGAGTTAAAAGTAATTCTGGATAGACAATTTGTTTCTTTTCCTTTTGCCTTGTGTATAGCAGGTGCTCAATAAATATTCAGTAATTAAATAAATATAGGTTTCGTCTCTGTTTTGTCATTGTCTGTGGAAATGGATTTGAGGCCTCAAGGTCTGATCATTTATGTATTATGTCTGATTCATTTATGTATGTATTCATTCACAAACATTTATTGAGCACCTGCTAGGTCTCAGACATTGTGTTACATATAGTAAGAAATCATCCTTATCCAGAAAGAACTCACAATTAGAAATGTGAACACATAGCATGAGAGGGTTTGAGAGATATACACATAATTCTTTGGGCACACTGAGGGTGTGGCTGTTAACTACTTGTGCAGAAGGGAAAGCTATGGGGAGAAAGTGACATTTGTCCTAGATTTTGAAAGGGAAGTTGAAAGTTCACAAGAAAGCAATATAGAAATAACATAACAGCCCATTCCTCTACTCTAAACTCGAATTGAGTACACTTCAGTACACTTACTAGCTCTTATCATTGACAAATTACCTTTACTGTGCTATTTAAAGAACATTTATTGAGTGCATTAATATAGGCACCAGGGGTACGAAAATTCAGTCACTGTCCTCAAGAAGCATAAAATCTAAAGAAAGAGATCACAGCATGCTTCTTTAAGTCTGCTAGAGCATTCTTGAGCTACATGTTTAGTTAGGGAAATAGGAGAGGAAATGAATGCTGTCTGATGGAAAGAATAAGACACAGAATGGAACCCCATAACTCATTCTCCTTGTCTTAATCACATTTATCTTGAGATTTAAAGATTTGGTCATCTGAGGCCCCAAGCAACACAAAACAGAAATGGAAGTCTTAACGAGGTGCTTTACAGCATCATATATAACAAAATGAAATACACACACTCTTTTACTAATAAAAAAAAAATGGTTAGTAAGCCGTCCAGCTTTGTATTCTCAGAATAATTCATGATACTTGAAACTCTGAGGAAAGGGCAGGCAATTGGGGGAAGAGAGGAAACCAAGTCAAATAGATAACAAGATCAATGGTATTAATATTAACTCTTAAACAATTATTATTATACAATTATACAAGTACATGAATACCTTCTTATTGTGAGATATACAAATGATCCAGAAGTATATAGAGCGTGACTTGAAAGTCCCCCTTCACTCCCACTCCATCCTATTTCTACTCCATTCTCCAGAGGCAACCATCATCAAGTTAGCACATCTTTTTCCTTGTAGTATTCTTTTGTAACCTACATATTTTTTTAATAAATGGTATTATCCATACATATACTGGAAATTAATTTTCCCTTCAATATATGTCTTGGAGATCTTTCCAACTCATTACGTGTAGGTCTAACATGTTCTTTTTGGTGACTGAAAAACATTCTTGGTGATTCTAGTATTCACATAGGTGATCCTTCCAATACCCTGGTCTCTCTATCCTACCACTTATTCCCATGGTCATACTTTAGACCTGTGCTGTCCAATATAGTAGTCATTAGCCATGTGTGGCTCCTGAGCATTTGAAATGTGAGTAGTCTAAATTGAGATATGTAGTAAGTATAAAATACACATTAAGTTTTAAAGATTTACTATGTAAAAAAGAATATAAAACATCTCAATAACCTTTTGATTACATGTTGAAATGTTACTCTTGGATATATTGGATTAAATAAAATACATTAAAATTAATTTTACCTGCTTTTTTTAAATCTGGCTACTATGAAATTTTAAGTTATATACACAGCACATATTTTTATTGGACTGTGTTGCCCTAGACCTTGTCATTATCAATAAATTGAAATTCTTCACATTCTCAATTGTAAAATCCCATATTCTGATCACTACCTCCTGTCCTTCCTGTTTATTCCTTCTCATACTGCAATCCGGCATTACTTCAGCTCTATCAGAATCTATAATCCATCAATCCCACTACCTTTTCACTGTCTCTCACCCCCCTCACATCCTTACCATCTCCAGCTTCAGTCACATCAATCTTTTTAAAGTTTGCCAATATCAAGAAAAAAAAAAAACATAAAAATGAATCTAGCTAAGGTTGATTTTGAAATAAAGATATTTGCCTCGTTTTGTGAATTTTCTGTTCATGTCTTTGGCGCATTTGATTTGTAGATCAAATAAATTCTCTATAAATTCTGGGTATTTTGTTTCTTCATATGCTGAGATAGTAATCTGAGAAATACAGCAAGGTTGATTTAGGTTCACCTCCCTTGCCACCTGAAAGCAGGAGAGATCTGTATCTTACTCCATGACTTCAATTTGCCTTTTTTACAATAGAAAAAGCAGGGAAGTCTACCAGTGTTTTCCACTGGCTTTGGAAGCAGTACTTGCCAAAGTGGCTGTAAGAGGCCTGAAAGGAGAAATTAGGGAAAACTTGATCTGGGCCTGAGCCCAAAGGTGAAGCTAGGTGAACCAGAGTGAAGAAAGGCAGCAAGTCACTAGAGGCAAGATAGTTCAGAGGTGTGAAGTACAGCCTGGAGCTCCACTATCAAAGTTCAAATCCTGGCCTTACTACTTACCAACGGGATAACTTTGAACAAGCTATTTCACCACTCTGCACCTCACTTTCCTCATCTGTAAACTGAGAAATAAAGATTGTACTTACCTCGAAGTGTTGTCAGCACTAAATGAGTTAATACATGTAAATCAAAACAGTGGCCAACTCACAGGGAGTCTGTATATGTTACTGCCATTACAAACAACCCAATCAAAAAATGGGCAGAAGACCTGAATAGACACTTCTCCAAAGAAGATACACAGATTGCCAAAAAACACATGAAAGGATGCTCAACATCACTAATCATTAGAGAAATACAAATCAAAACTACAATGAGGTATCACCTCACACCGGTCAGAATGGCCAGAAAGTCTACAAACAATAAATGCTGGAGAGGGTGTGGAGAAAAGGGAACCCTCCTTCACTGTTGGTGGGAATGTAAATTGATAGAGCCACTGTGGAGAACAGTATGGAGGTTCCTTAAAAAACTAAAAATAGAGCTACCATATGACCCAGCAATCCCACTACTGGTCAAATACTCTGAGAAAACCATAATTCAAAAACAGTCATGTACCAAAATGTTCATTGCAGCACTATTTACAAAAGCCAGGACATGGTAGCAACCTAAGTGTCCATTGACAGATGAACGGATAAAGAAGATGTGGCACATATATACAATGGAATATTACTCAGCCATAAAAAGAGACAAAATTGAGTTATTTACAGTGAGGTGGATGGACCTAGAGTCTGTCATACAGAGTGAAGTAAGTTGGAAGGAGAAAAACAAATACTGTACACTAACACATATATATGGAATCTAAAAAAAATAAAGTAAAATGGTTCTGAAGAACCTAGGGGCAGGACAGGAATAAAGGTGCAGATGTGGAGAGTGGACTTAAGGACACGGGGAGGGGGAGGGGTGGGCTGGGACCAGGTGAAAGAGTGGCATGGACATATATACACTACCAAATGTAGAATGGATGGCTGGTGGGAAGCAGCTGCATAGCACAGGGAGATCAGCTCGGTGCCTTGTGACCACCTAGAGGGGTGGGAAAGGGAGGGTGAGAGGGAGACACAAGAGACAGGGGCTATGGGGATATGTGTATACGTATGACTGATTCACTTTGTTATACAGCAGAAGCTAATGCACCATGGTAGAGCAATAATACTCCAATAAAGATATTAGAAAAAAGAAAGAAAATCCCAGTTTCTCCCTGACGAGCGAAGGGAAGCGTTTGGACCCAACAACTAATGCCGTAACATTTGACTTCCATCTGAGGAGTCGCCCCTCAAAACACCTAGCTCTGAAAGCCAGTAGGCTTGCAGCAACTCCATGAGACCCATTTGTAGGAGCACTGAATGTAGCTATCCTCAGGGCTCAGTGCAGAGGGAGCAGGCAAAAAATGCCAGTCAGTCTTCCAGTCTTCCCTGAATGGGGTCTATTTTTACACACTTTAAGAAATGCTGCTGAAGGTCAGAATTCTAATTTAACTTGCATCTAGGGGCTAACTGCAATCCTCCCCAGAGACCAGGGAAGCCAGAACACACCTTTCCACCTTCTCTCTAGGCTGCTCCAAGTCACCAGTATCTGCCTGGAAGGAGCTAATACACTCATCTGTACCTCAGCTTTTGCAGCTGCTTCCCAAGGGGTGGGTCCCCAGATCTCCTGGCTCTGATAACCAATAGGCTCCCATTCACTAGCCCCACAGACAGTAGCAAACAAAAAAGCAATTCTTAAACTGGCTATACCCCCAGGGCTCAGCACAGAGTAAGCATGCACAAACCCCCATCTCTCAGTATTTCCCTAAAAGGGGTCTCTTTGCATACTTTAAAAGATGCTGCCTGAGGTCAGGCTTCTAATTTAGCATGCATCTAGAGGCTAACTGCAATCATCTCCAAACACTAGGGAAGACTGTGGACACCTCCCATACCCTCTCCTTTTGGTCTGCTCTGAGTCACAGTTATCTCTCTGGAAGGACCTTGTACACAGTATCTGACACACCAGCTTTAGCAGCTGCCAGCTGAGAGAGAGCCAGGCTATCTGCACCCAGATTGCCTGGCTCTGAAAGCCAATGGGGCTTGCATTCAGGAGTGTCACAGGATTGCACTAAACTAATAACAAGTTCTTAATGAGCTCAAAAACACTCCACCCACGTTGGCTCTACACCCCAACCCAGTGCGGAGAGAACAGACAAAAACTCTGATCTGCCACTGGGACCGGGAGTGAAGAAATAGAGAGAGGTTTGTAAAAGGGTACAAAATTTCAGCTATAAGATGAATGGGTGTGAGGATCTAATGAAAACCATAGTGACTCTAGTTGATAACACTGTACTGTATAATTGAAACTTGCTAGGAGACTAAAACTTAAATGTTCTCAAACACAAAAAGATAAATGTGAAGTGACGGATGTGTTAATGAAATAGATGTATATGTACGTATATTAAATCACTGTGATGTACACTTTAAATATCTTACAATTGTATACATTAATTATACCTCAAAATACATGAAATTTTTTAAAACCCCAGATTCAAGAAGCTCAATGAACTCCAAGCAAAATAAATATGAGAAAAACTACTCCCACAGCACATCACAATCAAATTGTTTAAAACCAGTAATAAAGAGAAAATCTTAATAGGAGCCAGAGAAATACCTAGAGAAATAATAAGAATGATAGCAGACTTCTCACTGGTAATAATGCTAGCCAGAAAACAGCACAGCAAAATCTTTAAAATACTAACATTTGAAAAAAGTCTACCTAGAATTCTATACCTAGCAGAAATATTTTTCAAAAACTAGGGCTGAAAAAGGAGGATGACATCAGCAAGATGGCAGAATAGGAAGCCATAGTCCCTCCTTCTCCCATAGACACAGGAATTTAACAATACTACACAAACCATGTGCCTTTGTGAGAAATTCAGAAACCAGTTAAAAGAATCCTGCAAGGCATAACCCTCCCAGACTTCAGAAAATACTACAAAGCTACAGTAATCAAAACATCATGGGGGGGCTTCCCTGGTGGCGCAGTGGTTGAGAGTCCGCCTGCCGATGCGGGGGACAGGGGTTTGTTCCCCGGTCCGGGAAGATCCCACATGCCGCGGAGCAGCTAGGCCCCTGAGCCATGGCCCCTGAGCCTGCGCGTCCGGAGCCTGTGCTCCGCAATGGGAGAGGCCACAGCAGTGAGAGGCCCGCATACCGAAGAAGAAAAAAAAAAAAACAGCATGGGTATTGGCACAAAAACAGACATATGGATCAATGGAACAGAATAGACAGCCTAAAAATAAACCCACCCACTTATGGTCAATTAATCTTCAACAAAGGAGACAAGACTATAAAATGGAGAAAAGACACTCTTCAGCAAGTGGTGTTGGAAAGGTTGGACAGCTGCATTTTTTTTTTTTTTTTTTGGGGCCGTGCCACGCGGCTTGCAGGATCTCAGTTCCCTAAGCAGGGATTGAATCCAGGTCCTAGCAGTGAAAGTGCCGAATCCTAACCACTAGGGAGCTCCCTGGACAGCCACATTTAAATCAATGAAGTTAGAACACACCCTCACACCACATACAAAAATAAGCTCAAAATGGCTTAAAGACAAATATAAGACATGACACCATAAAACTCCTAGAAGAGAACATAGGCAAAACATTGTCTGACATAAATCGTACCAATGTCTTCTTAGGTCAGTCTCCCAAGGCAATAGAAATGAAAGCAAAACTAAACAAATGGGACCTAATTAAACTTACAAGCTTTTGTACAGCAAAGGAAACCATAACCAAAATAAAATGAAAAGACAATCTACAGAATGGGAGAAAATATTTGCAAATGATGTGACCAACAGGACTTCATTTCCAAAATATACAAACAGCTCATACAATTCAATAACAAAACAACCCAACTGAAAAATGGGCAGAACACCTAAAAAGACATTTCTCCAAAGAAGACATACAGATGGGCAACAGACATATGAAAAGATGCTCAACATGGCTGATTATTAGAGAAATGCAAATCAAAACTACAATGAGGTACCACCTCACACTGGTCAGAATGGCTATCATTAAAAATTCTACAAACAAGAAATGCTGGAGAGGGTGTGGAGAAAAGGGAACCCTCCTACATTGTTTGTGGGAATGTGAATTGGTGTAGCCACTGTGGAAAACAGTATGAAGGTTCCTCAAAAAACTAAAAATAGAGTTTCCATATGATCCAGCAATCTGACTCCTGGACATATATCCAGACAAAACTATAATTCAAAAAGATATATGCACCCCTATGTTCATAGCAGCACTATTCACAATAGCCAAGACATGAAAACAACCTAAACGTCCATTGATAGATGAATGGGTAAAGAAGATGTGGTACATATATACAGTGGACTACTACTTAGCCATAAAAACAGAATGAAATAATGCCATTTGCAGCAACATGGCTGGACCTAGAGATTATCATACTAAGTGAAGTTAGTCAGAGAAAGACAAATATCAAAGATATCACTTATATGTGGAATCTAAAATATGACACAAATGAACTTATCTACAAAACAGACACACAGACATAGAGAACAGACTGGTGGTTGCCAATGTGTGTGTGGGGTGGGGATGGATGGAATGAGAGTTTGGGATTAGCATATACAAACTATTATATATAGAATGGATAAGCAACAATGTCCCACTGTATAGCACAGGGAACTATATTCAATATTCTGTGATAAACCATAATGGAAAAGAAAAAGAATGTGTGTGTGTATATACATATGTGTGTGTGTGTGTGTATGTGTGTGTATATATATATATATATACATACACACACATACATATGTATAAGTGAATCATTTTGCTATACAGCAGAAATGAACACAACATTGTAAATCAACTATACTTGAATAAAATAAGTTAAAAAAAAAAAACGGATCCTGCACCCCAGGTGAGCACTAAGCCAACTGCCTCAAAGTCGGCAGGAAAATTCACAGCACTTTCTCTTGCCAGAACCCCTACTGTCCACACAGTGTGGCACCATTAGGAGGAAAACCTCAGTTCACATATTCTCCCTGGTGAGAGAAACAAGTAGAATGTATGTCCATTATTCTGACTTTTATGGGGGGCTGCCTGAGGGACCATTTTCTGTCTTACTTGAATCCAAGTACTGACAGGAATACAGAAGCCAGATTAGGGGTATCTGAGAACAAAACCATCAACATTCACCAGAGTTTTCATTACCAGAGACACTAGGTAGAGTTCCAATACTGCAGCTTATTACAGTACCAAAGAGGCCACAGTATCAAAGAGACACTCCAGTGGGAGCTCTCAGGAAGAACTGGTAGACTTCTCTGGTGGTGCAGTGGTTAAGAATCCACCTGTCAATGCAGTGGACACGGATTCCAGCCCTGGTCCAGGAAGATCCCACATGCCGCAGAGCAACT
Source organism: Pseudorca crassidens (assembly GCF_039906515.1). Lineage (NCBI taxonomy): Eukaryota > Metazoa > Chordata > Mammalia > Artiodactyla > Delphinidae > Pseudorca > Pseudorca crassidens. The sequence continues at coordinate 63,466,736 of NC_090304.1, forward strand.
AAGCCCGTGTGCCACAACTACTAAGCCTGTGCTCTAGAGCCCACGAGCCACAACTACTGAGCCTGTGTGCCACAACTACTGAAGCCCACGTACCTAGAGCCTGTGCTCCGCAACAAAAGAAGTCACCACAATGAGAAGCCCGTGCACCACAACAAAGAGTAGCCCCCACTCACCACAACTAGAGAAAGCCCGTGTGCAGCAACGAAGACCCAATGCAGCCAAAAATAAATAAATAAATAAATTTATTCTTAAAAAAAAGAAGAAGAACTGGCAAACCTCCTAAAGCCCAGAGAGGATGCATCCCTAGAAAAGATTTGAGCGGTCCCCAGAATCCCTAGCCAGGCTCAGTGGAGAAAGTTCTCCCTACACAATTGCAGATTAAAAAGTCTGGGGGTGATGGCTGATTCTTCAAATGCTAAAATCCCAAGAAAAAAATAATAAGCCATACAAAGAAACAAGAAAAATGACACATTTAAATGAAAAAATTAAATCTCCAGAAAGTAACCCTAATGAAACAGAAATATATTAATTAGCCAAAAAAAAATCAAAATTATTGCTATAAGGGTGCTCAATGAATTAAAAGAGAACATAGATAGACAACTAAAATGAAATCAGGAAAATTATGCATGAACCAAATGAGAATATCAACAAAGAGAGGGAAACTATGAAGAAGAACCAAACAGAAATTGTGGAACTTAAGAACACAATATCTGGATTGAAAAATTCACTAAAGGGACTCCACAGCAGACCTGAGCAGTCAGAAGAATGAATCCATGAACCTGACAGCAAGACTTTCAAAAGTACTGTTTGCAGAGGAGCAAAAAGAAAAAAAGAATGAAAGATGAAGGGGAGCCTAAGGCACTTTTTGGGTCATCATCAAATGGAACCATATATGCACCATGTGAATCCCAGCAGGAGAAGAAAGAAAGAAAGGAACAGAGATTCTATTTGAAGAAATAATGGCTGAAATCTTCCCAAATCTGAGGAGAGAAATGGACATACAAATTCAAGAAATTCAAGAAACTCCAGTTAGGGAAAATCTAAAGGGATCTACAACAAGAGATATTGTTTGAAGAGGTAATCTATTAGAAGACATGACCACTGGTTGACCTAAAAGCTGGACCAGGGCAAACAGAGGCTTCTCACCCCCTTCCCTGTCCTTAGAATGTATGTTCTGCCCATCATTCCCACAGTGGGAACCGTTTTCAAGGACACAGCCTTGAGAGAACAGTGTTGTTGAGACCATCAAGACAGTATACATGACTGAACCTCTATAAACTTTTAAGATTCTGGCAGGTAGATGATGTGGAGATTACTCATCTTGCGGCCACCCAACACAAGCCTTGTATGTAAATTCCCTTGTTTATTAAAATTGCCACCTACCAAAATGAAGTGGTCTGCTTCATTCTTCAGTCTCTCCTTACCCTCCTTGTAGAGGGGCCAGTTTGTAAGCCAACAGACGTTATAATCAAATTGTCAAAAGTCACAGGCAAAGAATCTTGAAAGCAGCCAGGAAAATGCAAATTTTATGTACAAAGGAGCTACTAGTAGATTGTCAGCAGATTTCTCAGTAGAAACCTTCCCTGGAAGGGAGTAGGATAATATATTTAAAGTACTGAAACAAAAAAAATGCCAGCCAAGAATACTATATCTTGGAAAACTTTTCTTCAAAAACAAAGGAGAAATTAAAGAGTTTCCTACAAAAACAAAAGTTAAGGGAGTTCCTTACCACTAGATCTGCCCTACAAAATGCTGAAGGGACTCCTTCAAGTTGAAGCAAAAGGATTATAAACAACACAGAACCATACAAAAATATAAAACTCCCTGGTATAAGTAAATATTTAGACAAATATAGAATTCTGTAGTGTGATAATGTATGTGTGTAAATCACTTTACAATCTAATATAGAATTTAAGAAACAAAAACATAAAAAATTGTTACAAATTTATGTTAATGGATACACAATATAAAAGAGGTAATTGTATCATCAATAACATATATAGGCATACCTCATTTTACTGAGCTTTGCTTTATTGTGCTTTGCAGATACTGCATTTTTCACAAATGGAAGGTTTGTAGCAACCCAGCATCAGGCACCATTTTCCCAACAGTATTTGCTCTCTTCACGTCTCTGTGTCACATTTTGGTAATTCTTGCAATATTTCAAACCCTGCACCTGATAAAGATTACAACTCACTGAAGACTCAGATGATGGTTAGCATTTTTTAGCAATAATGTATTTTAAAATTAAGGCATGTACATTGTTTTTAAAGACATAATACTATTGCACACTTAATAGACTACAGTATAGTGTAAATGTAACTTTTATATGCACTGGGAAACCAAAAAATTCATGTGATTTGCTTTATTGTGGTATCTGCTTTATTACAGTGGTCTGGACTGAAGCCACAGTCTCCAAGGTATGCCTGTAATAAGAAAGGCAGAGATTTAAAGGAGTAGAGATTTTATAGGCAATTGAAGTTATTATCAGTTTAAAATAGACTGCTATACCTTTAAGATGTTTCATGTTATTGCAATGGTAATCACAAAGAAAATACCTATATAATTTACACAAAGGGAAATGAAAAGAGAATCAAGGTATGGAACATTCTCAAGATAGGTAACATGTTAGACCACAAAACAAGTCTTTTCACATTTAAGAAGACTGCAGTCATACAAAGTATCTTCTCTGGCTACAATGAAATGAAACTAGAAATAAACAGTAGAAGAAAAATAGAAAAATCCACAAATATGTGGAAATTAAACAATGCACTCTTTTTTCATGTTTATTATTCAAATATATATATATATTACTCAAATGTATTCTGCTCTATATATTATATTAACTTTAATTTAAATGTTTCTTCAATAGGTACAACTAAAATCCCTCAAATTTCAGTCCAAATATATTTACTTTGTTTGTATAAACCAAATCCATCTTATTGTGTTTGAACCAATTCACATAAGTGTCAGGAGAGGCAGCCCACCATAGGCCCTCCTGCATGTCCTTGCTGAGTGTATCAAACTGCAAGCCTTACCTCTCTTCTGACGCTGCACCCTTTCTATGGCTAGTCACATAGGCAATTAATAACTAAAGTTCACCACAGATGCCTATAACAATAATAAAACATTCTTCACTTTTTTCTTCTTTGCACACAAAAAAAATCCTATTTATTTAAATTTTTAATGTTAAAACACAAGGTTTTAATCATTTTGAAAGTATTTATATTTTGGTTTCTTTCTTTCATTAAGATATAATTGAGCATTTCCCTGGTGGCATAGTGGTTAAGAATCCACCTGCCAATGCAGGGGACACGGGTTCGAACCCTGGTCCGGGAATATCCCACATGCCACGGAGCAACTAAGCCCGTATGCCACAACTACTGAAGCCTGCGCACCTAGAGCCCATGCTCCGCAACAAGAGAAGCCACCACAATGAGAAGCCTGCACACCATGACAAAGAGTAGCCCCCAATCAACGCAACCACAGAAAGCCCACGTGCAGCAAGGAAGACTCAATGCAACCAAAAATAAATAAATAAAATAAAATAAAATTTCAAAAAAAAGATATCTAGAAATCTCTAAAAAAAAGATATAATTGTTATTATCATTATCATCAGATTATCATACTAAGTAAAGTAAGTCAGAAAGAGAAAGACAAATATCATATGATATCACTTAGATGTGGAATCTGAAAAAATGATACAAATGAACTTATTTGCAAAACAGAAATAGACTGACAGACATAGAAAACAAACTTATGGTTACCAAAGGCGAAAGGAGGGGAAGGATAAATTAGGAATTTGGGATTAACAGACACACACTACTATATATATAATAGATAAACAACAAAGAGCTATTGTAGAGCACAGGGAACCATGTTCAATATCTTGTAATAACTTATAATGGAAAAGAATCTGAAAAGGAACATATATATATTTATTATATACATATAACTGAATCACTTTACTGTACACCTGAAACATTGTAAATCAACTATACTTCAATAAAAAAAAAACTTTTAGGGACTTCCCTGGCAGTCCAGTGGTTAAGACTTCACCTTCCATTGCAGAGGGTGCGGGTTCGATACCTAGTTGGGTAGCTAGGACCCCACATGCCTCGCGGCCAAAGAACCAAAACATAAAACAGAAGCAATGTTGTAACAAATTCAGTAAAGACTTTAAAAAATGGTCCAAATCAAAAAAATCTTTAAAAAAAAAAACTTTAAAAAAAAGACATAATTGAGGCTTCCCTGGTGGCACAGTGGTTGAGAACCTGCCTGTCAATGCAGGGGACACAGGTTCGAGCCCTGGTCTGGGAAGATCCCACATGCCGCAGAGCAACTGGGCCCATGAGGCACAACTACTGAGCCTGCGCATCTGGAGCCTGTGCTCCACAACAAGAGAGGCCGCAATAGTGAGAGGCCCGCGCACCATGATGAAGAGTGGCCCCCGCTTGCCACAACTAGAGAAAGCCCTCTCACAGAAACAAAGACCCAACACAGCCAAAAATAAATTAATTAATCAATTAATTTTTTAAAAAAAGACATAATTGACATATAACATAGTAATTTCAGGCACACAACATAATGATTTAATTATGTATACATTTCAAGATGATTACCACAATAAGTCTAGTTAACAACCATCACCACGTATATGTATAATTTTTTTTCTTGGATGAGAACTTTCAAGATTTACTCTCTTAGCAACTTTCAAACATACAATACAGTATTATTAACTATATTCACCATGATACAAATTACATCCCAAGCAATCATTTATTTTATAACTCCCTTCACCATTTTGGCCACCCCAAACCCTCATCTCTGGCAATACCAATCTTGTTCTCTGTATCTATGAGTTTGGTTTGTTGGTGGTGGTGTTGGTGGTTTTTTGTTTTTTTAATTTATTTTTTTGGATGTGGACCATTTTTAAAATCTTTATTGAATTTGTTAAAATATTGCTTCTGTTTCATGCTTGGTTTTTTGGCCATGAGGCATGTGGGGTCTCAGCTCCCCAGCCAGGGATCAAACCTGCACCTGCTGCATTGGAAGGCAAAGTGTTAACCACTGGACCACCAGGGAAGTCCCAAGTGGTGGTGGTTTTAGATTCCACATATAAATGAGGTATGTGGTATTTGTCTTTCTCTCTCTGGCTTATTTCACTTAGCATAATCCCCTCAAGGTCTGTCCCTGTTGTCACAGATGGCAAGATCTCCTTCTTTTTATGGCTGAATAGTATCCCATTCATCCCTTAATGGACACTTAAGTTGAGCCCATCTCTTGGCTATTATAAAATGCTGCAGTGAACACGGGGTGCATATTTCTTTTGAAGTTAGTGTTTTCACTTCAGATAAACACCCAGAAGTGGAATTGCTGGATCATACAGTAGCTTTATTTTTTAATTTTTCGAGGACTTCCATCCTGTTTTGCATAGTAGTTGCACCAATTTACATTCTGACCAACAGTGTACAAGGGATTCCTTTTTTCCACATCCTTGCCAACATTTGTTATTTCTTGTCTTTTTGATAATAGCCATTCTAACAGGTGTGAGGTGATAACTCATTGTGGTTTTGATTTACATTTCCCTGATGATTAATGATTCTCAGCACCTTTTCATATACCTGTTGGCCATTTATATACCCTCCTTGAAAAAGTGTCTATTCAGATCCTCTTCCCATTTTTTAATGAGATTTTGGGGGTTTTCTTGCTATTGAGTTGTACGAGTTTTTTATCTTTATATATTTTGGATGTTGACCACTTATCAAACACATGACCTGCAAATATATTCTCCCATTTGGTAGGTTGACTTTTCATTTTGTTGATGGTTTCCTTTGCTGTACAGAAGCTTTTTGGTTTGATGTACTCCCACTTGTTTATTTTTGATTTTCTTGCACTTGCTTTCGGTGTCAAATATAAAAAATCATCACTAAGACCAATGTCAAGGAAAGAATGTACTATTAAACAACAAATGGGTCAAAAAGAGAGCATTATAATTTAGAAAATTCTTATTTTATAAAAGAAATAAGGAATTTATTTATTTATTTACAAATACCTAGATCTTTTCTGGATCTGAAAACCCACAACATATCAAAACTTATGGGTGCAATGAAAGTAGAACCAAGAGGAAAGTTAATAGCAGTAAACACTTACATTAAAAGAGAAGGGTCTCAAATCAATAACCTGAACTTACACATCAAAGAACTAGAAAAAGAAGAACAAACTAAACCCAAAGTTAGTAGAAGGAAGGAAATAATAAAGATTAGAGAGTAAATAAATGAAAAAGAGAATAGAAAGACAATAGGAAAAAAAATCAATGAAATCAGTAGGTTTTTTTTAAGATTTACAAAATTGACAAACTCTTAGCTAGACTAAAAAAAAAATAAGAAGACTCAAATAGCTAAAATTAGAAATGAAAATAGGGACTTTACAACTGATGTAACAGAAATAAAAAGGATTATAAGAGATTACTGTGAATTATTATATGCCAACAAATTGGATACCTTAGAAGGAATGGATAAATCCCTAAAAACATACAATCTTCCAAAACTGAAACATGAAGAAATAAAAAGTATGAATATACCTATAACTAGCAAGAAGATAGAAGCACTAATGAAAAAGCTCCCAACAAAGAAAAGCCCAGGACCAGATGCCTTCACCAGAGAATTGTACCAAACATTGAAAGAAGGATTAGCACCAATCCTCTTCAAACTCTTCTTAAGAACTGAAAATAGGGAACACTCCCAAACTCATTCTATGAGGCCAGCATTACCCTGATACCCAAACCAAACAAAAACACAAGAAAATAAAGCTAAAGACCAATATTCCTGATTAATAATGATGCAAAAATCCTAAACAAAATACTAGCAAACTGAATTCAACAGTACATTAAAAGAATCATACACTATGACCAAGTGGGATTTATACTTGGAATGCAAGGATGGTTCAATATACAAAAATCAATCAATGTAATACACCACATTAACAAAATCAAGGACAAAACCACACGATCATCTCAATCAATGCAGAAAAATTCAATATCATTTTATGACAAAAGTTACTCAACAAACTAGAAACAGAAAGAAACTACCTCAACATAACAAAAGCCACATATTAAAAGCCCATAGCTAATAACATATTCAATGGTAGAGGACTGAAAGCTTGTCCTCTAAGATGAAGAAGAAGGCAAGAATACACAATCCTGCCAATACTATTCAACAGAGTGTGGAAGTTCTAGCCAAAGTAATTTAGACATAAAAAAAAACCTAGAAAAGAAGAAGTAAAATTATCTCTGTTCACAGATGACATGATCTGATATGCAGAAAAAACTAAGAATCCCAGAAAAAATAATGTTACAACTAAAAACAATTTCAGCAAAGTTTCTGCATACAAAATCAACACACAAAAATTAGTCGTGTTTCTCTTCACTAACAATGACCAATCCAAAAAGGAAATTAAGAAAATAATTCCATTTACTACAGCACCAAAAAAAAAAAAAAAAAAAAGATACAATACTTAGGAATAAACTTAACAAAGGAGGTAAAAGACTCATACACTCAAAACTACAAAACACTACTAAAAATATCAAAGAAGATACAAATAAATGGAAAGACAGCCCATGCCTGTGGATTGAAAGACTCAATATTGTTAAAATGTTCATATGACCCAAAGCAATCTACATATTCAATGCAATCCCTATCAAAATCCCAACGGCAATTTTTGCAGAAATAGAAAAAAATCCTAAATTCATGTGGGACCTGACTTGCCAAAACATTCCTGAAAAAGAACAAAGCTGGAGGCCTCGTACTTTTTGATTTCAAAACATACTACAAAGGAACAGTAATTAATACAATGTGATACTGGCATAAAGATAGATATATTAACCAGTGGAACACAATAGATAGTCAAGAAATACATCCTTGAAAAATAGGCCAAGTGATTTTTGACAAGGGTGCCAAAACTACACAATGGGAAAAAGGCAGTCTCTTCAACATATGGTGTTTGGAAAAATAGATATATTTCCACATGCAAAAGAATAAAGTTGGGCCTTTTCCATACTCCATATCCAAAAACTCTTAAAAGAAGACATGGCAGAGAAACTTGAGGACACTGGAAAATGATTTCTTGACTATGACACCAAAAGCCCAGGCAACAAAATAAAAAACAGACATATGGGAGTACATGAAACTTAAAGACTTCTGTACATCAAAGGAAACAATCAACAAAATGAAAAGATAGCCTATGAAATGGGAGAAAGTAATTGCAAGTCATATATCTGACATGGGGTTACTTCTACAGGGCTTCCCTGGTGGCGCAGTGGTTGAGAGTCCGCCTGCCGATGCAGGGGACACAGGTTCATGCCCCAGTCCGGGAAGATCCCACATGCCGTGGAGCGGCTAGGCCCATGAGCCATGGCCGCTGAGCCTGCACGTCCAGAGCCTGTGCTCCTCAACAGGAGAGGCCACAACAGTAAGAGGGCTGCGTACTGCAAAAAAAAAAAAAAAAGAAAAAAAAAGAAAAAGAAACTTCTACAACTCAACAACAACAAAATCCATTTAAAATACGGGAAAATGAATTGAACAGACATTTCTCTAAATATTATATGCAAATGGCCAATAAGCACATAAAAGGATGCTCAACATCACTAATCATTAGGGACATGCAAATCAAAACCACTTTGAAACATTCCCTCATACCCATCAGGTGGTCACTATCAAAAGAACAGAAAAGAACAAGTGCTGGCAAGGATGTGGAGAACTTGGAACTCTTGTGCACTGTTGGTAGGAATGTAAAACGATGTATCCATTGTGGAAAACAGTATGGAGGTTCCTCAAAAAAATAAAAATAGAAATACCATGATCCAGCAACCTCACTTCTAGGTGTATAGTATATAGCTCAATAGACTTCAAAGTAAGGTCTTGAAGATATATTTACACATGAATATCCATTACAACATTATTCACAATAACCAAGTGGCAGAAGCAACCCAAACATTCATCAAAAGATGAATGGATAGGGTTTCCCTGGTGGCACAGTGGTTGAGAGACCGCCTGCCGATGCAGGGGACATGGGTTCGTGCCCCGGTTCGGGAAGATCCCACAGGCCGTGGAGCGGCTAGGCCCATGAGCCATGGCCACTGAGCCTGCGCGTCCGGAGTCTGTGCTCCGCAAAGGGAGAGGCCACAACAGTGAGAGGCCCGCGTACCGCAAAAAAAAAAAAAAAAAAAAAAAAAAGAAGGGAATCCTGTCACATCCTATAAAATGGATAAACCTAAATAAAATAAGCCAGTCACAAAAGAACAAATAATGTATGATTCCACTCACATAAAGTATATAAAGTAATAGAAATAGAAAGTAATAGTAATAGTAATAGAAAGTAGAAAGGTGGTTACCAAGGGCTGAGGGGAGTGAAGAGGAGTAATTAGTGTTCAGTGGGTATAGAGTTTCAGTGTTGCAAGATGAAAAGTTTCTAGAGACCTATTGCTTAACAATGTGACTATACTTAACATTACTAAACTATACACTTAAAGATGGTTAACATGGCAAATTTAATGTTGTGTGTTTTTTACCACAATTTTTAAAACTAGGACAAAATACCTTTTAGATTCCCAAAATGTGAAAGATTTCATCACCAGAAGATGTGCTTTCTAAGAGAATACTTTAGGTAGAATTATACCAGATGTAAATGAATCTATAAAAAGAACAAAAAACACCAGAGATGGAAAATATGTGGATAAATATAAATTTTCTTATTTTTAAAAGTTACTTCACAGACAAATGACTACTGATATCAAAAAATGATAACTATGTGATATGTGGTTTATAAAATATGTAGAAGTAAATGTATGACAACAATAGCATAAAGATTGAGAAGAAATGAAAGTACACTGTTGTAACATTCTCATACTATATGTAAAGTGGTATATTACTTGAAGATAGATTGTGACAAGTTAAAGACGTTGTCATGAGTTGAATTGTGCCCCTCCAAAGTATATTTTCAAGTTCTAATCCCCAGTACCTGTGAATGTAGCCTTATTGGAAATAGTGTCTTTGCAGATGTAAGTTAAAATGAGGTATATTGGGTTAGGGTGAGCCCTTAACCAATGGTGTCCTTATAAGATAAGAGAAATTTGGGTACACAAACACACACAGTGGGGAAATGGCCATGTGAAGTCACAATGACACGGGAAGAAACGTCATACGAAAATATAAGCAGAGATTGGAGTGATGCTTCTACAGGTGAAGAGACACTAAGGATTGCCAGCAACCACCAGAAGCTAGGAGAGAAGCATGGAACAGATTGTCCTTCAGCACTTCCAGTAGGAACCAACTCTGCCAATACATTGATTTCAGACTTCTAGCCGCCAAAATAGTGAGTGAATATATTTGTTATTTTAAGCCACACAGTTTGTGGTACTTTCTTAGAGTAGCCTGAGGAAACTAATAGAGAGGTATACTGTATATGCTAAAGCAATCATTATAATTTTTAAAAAGAATTATAGCTAATTGGCCAACAAAGGAATAAAACAGAATAAGAAATATTCAGTTCGTTCAAAAAATAAAGGCAGAAGAAAGGGAAAGGGGAATGTAGAACAGGTGGAACACATAGAAATCAAATAGCAAGATGATAGATTTAAAACCCTAGAATATAAAAATCATATTAAATATAAATGGCTTAGACACCTCCTTCATTAAAAGTCAGAAACTGTCCATTTAGATTTTTAAAAATCCAATTATATACTGTATTTAAATATAAAGACACAAATAGGTTAAAAGTGAAAGAATGGGAAAAGCATTGTCCTGTTAACACTAATCAAAAGAAAGTTATTGGAGGGACTTCCCTGGCAGTCCAGTGGTTAAGATTGCACTTCCACTGCAGGGGGCACAGGTCCAGTCCCTGGTCAAGGAACTAAGATCCCACATGCCGCATGGTGCAGCCAAAAAAAAAAAGAAGAAAGAAAAAATGTTATTGGAGTGGCTATATTAATATTATATAAAGCAACTTTACTCCAATAAAAGTTAATTTAAAAAATATTAAACAAAGTAAATTGCAAAGCAAAACATATCACCAATTATTAAGAAGCTTATTTCATAATGATACTGGGATCAATTCACCTTAAATGTTTATTCATATAATAACGAAGCTTCAAAATACAAGAAGCAAAAGCTGATAGAACTGAAAGGAGAAATAGAACAATTCCCATAAAAGAGAGTTCAATAAGCTTTTCTCAATAATTGATAGAACAAGTTGGTAGAAATTCAGAAAGAATAAAGAAGTCTTAAAAAATGCTATCAACCAACTTATGCTAATTGGTTTTCGAACACTTGGCATAACAGCAGCATATACATTATTTTCAATCACACGTGAAACATTTACCCAGATGGACAAGAGTCTGGGCTATAAATATCAATACATTTAAAAGGATTCAAATCATACAAAGTATATTCTCTGACCACAATGGAATATAATTAGAAATCAATAACAGAAAGATATTTGAAAAATTTAAACTATTAGCAATGTAACGCACTTCTTTTTTTTTAATAGATTTATTTACTTACTTTTTTTTTATTTATTTATGGCTGTGTTGGGTCTTCATTGATGTGCATGGGCTTTCTGTAGTTGCGGCGAGCGGGGGCTACTCTTCGTTGTGGTGCATGTGCTTCTCATTGCAATGGCTTCTCTTGTTGCAGAGCACGGGCTCTAGGCATGTGGGCTTCAGTAGTTCTGGCACGTGGGCTCAGTAGTTGTGGCTCGTGGGCTCTAGAGCGCAGGCTCTGTAGTTGTGTCGCACAGGCTTAGCTGCTCCTCGGCATGTGGGATCTTCCCAGACCAGGGCTCGAACCCATGTTCCCTGCATTGGCAGGTGGATTCTTAACCACTGTGCCACCAGGGAAGCCTAGGAAAGTGACACACTTTTAAATAACCCACAGGTCAAAGAAAAAAGCAGAGAGAATTTTAAAGTATTTTGAACTGAACTAAAATAATGAACAATGTTTCAAAATCTGTGGGAAATAGTTAAAGCAGTACTTGGCAGGAAATTCATAGCGCTAAACTCATATATGGAGGAGAAAAAGATCTTACACCAATGACCTCAGCTTCCTCCTTAAGAAATTACAAAGAGGAACAACTTAAATCTCAGGTAGGAATAAGAAAGGAAAAAATACAGATCAGAGCAGAATACAATCAAACTGAACACAGAAAAAAGCAAAACAAAAAAAAAATCAATTAAATATGAAACTAGTTGAGAAGATCAAAAAAAATTATAAACCATTAGCCAGATTGATCAGACATAAAAAAGAGAAGACACAGATGACCAATAACAAGAAAGAGAGATGTGGCCTCAATACAGATTCTGCAGACTTTAAAGAATAATAAAGGAAAGTTATGAGCAATTTAAGCCCATAAATTTGAGATGAAATTTGACATTTCATCTTGACATTTCAAAAGAACTGATTTTTTATAAAATCTCAACATACAAAATTGTCTTTATTACTCCAGAATGGCATGCTACAGACACTGTACAGTATGCACATTTATTAACTTCAAAATTAGCTTCAAACCATTTAAAATTAAATTGGAATAAGTATAAAATGGAGTGTTAGGGGGGAAAAGATATTCTCACACATACACACACACACACGTTAGAATCTAAAAAGCTGGTTTTCCCAAACTTTCTCCTCATTTACCTCGGAAACTTTCCGATTGGGATGTACGCTGACTTTCCACCTCAGAATATGAGGACCTGTTTTTATTTTCTGGTTCCTTGACAAGCCACGATTTTGACATCTGATAAATCTCTCTCAGCGAAGGAGTGGGGGTAGCGGAGTCTTCTCCTGATCACCTCTTCTATGAAGTTTTCCCCGTTTATCTTTTTTTTTTTTTTTTTTTTTGCGGTACACGGGCCTCTCACTGTTGTGGCCTCTCCCGTTGCGGAGCACAGGCTCCGGACGCGCACAGGCTCACGGGCCTAGCCGCTCTGCTGGATGTGGGATCCTCCCGGACCGGGGCACAAACACGTGTCCCCTGCATCGGCAGGCGGACTCCCAACCACTACGCCACCAGGGAAGCCCCCCCGCCCTTTATCTTGAATACCACTTTCTCCCTAGATAAAGCTCAATGATTTTCCAAGCAACCTTGGTAAGAGCTTTTATAGGATCCTCACAACTTTACAAAACAATTAGTGAGATTGTTTCCCCTCCTGCTTTATAAGTGAGGAAAGAGGCTGCGAAGGGGAGACCTGAAACAGAGGTCTCCAGAGGTTTGGTCCAAGACTTTGATTCTCAATTGTCCTGACTGAGGGAGCCACAAGACTCCTTTGCTCTCTAAACAGTTTTTCTTTCGTCTCATTCACCTAATCATCCTTTTATAAGCAATACTCTACAGGGGCCCACAGATCCTCAGAAAAAAACAAGCTCCTGCTTGCTCTTGAGGTGCTCAGATTATGGTGGCACAATCAACCAAATCGTAACATGGCACAAGGAGCTCAAGGTCCAAGGGAGAATATACTATCGATGGAGCAAAGAAATCTCAGGTACTTTTAGACTTTTTAACTGAGTACCTATCTCGTATGCCAAGGGTTGTGCAGTTTTTATATATCCCAAGTCAATACACGAAGTATAATGTACTGGCCAGGAAGTTTTAAGTAACATACCTAAGGTAGATTTTCAACGAATGGGGCAGGTTTAAGATCACTCAGTTCTCATCCGGAAATTTCACAATTTTCTGCAGTCTCTATCCTGAGGCGTGGATAGGCTGTAACCAGTACCCTCCGCGGTCTCCAAACCTCATTGCTGCGCGGCACAGCACCTCCCACTGCTAGAAGGCCCTCGAGCGCAACCTCGGTCCTGGAAGCCCAATCAGCGACCCGGCAGCAACCCAGTGCCCGCCTTGGGCCGTGTCACGTGGCAGCCAAAATGGCTGCGCCCGGGCGACTTGAGCGAAGGTTGGAGTGAGCACTCGCGTGGCTGATGGAGGCAGTGACTGCTGGGAGGAGAGCGTAAGGTACCGGCATTCCGGGTAAAAGGGTGCAGTAAAAGGCGAGTATCAAGAGAAGCACAGCGTGGTGACATGCTGTTCAACCGCAGCGTGGGAATGAGATCCCGGGACTGAGTCGCAAGTGGAGGAGGGGAATCGGTTCTACCGCACCGAATCGGTCCCTACACTTTCCACCCTAGAAAAAAAGACCTTATATTTAAATTAAGCCTACAGGGGGCAAAAATGAAAAGGCTGTGCTTGAATTTAATGCCGGGTTTACTGCCAATTTACAGGGTGACCTTGGCCTAATTTAATTTTCAGAGGCCCCACTTTCCTCATTTGTCTATCTCGGGAGCTATCTTGAAGATAGCTAGTGCAAAAGCCTTTTGAAATGTTTGTAATATTTAAACGTGGCATTGTCTTTGATAGGGATTTATTATTAACCGGGATGCAATGGCCTACTGCGGGCTGCCAGATCAGAACTTTTACCGAATTAAGGGTGACTTTTAATAGCGACACCTTAGAAATGGCTAGTTCACAGGACCAGGAACCTCACCAATATGCAGAGCACAGAACAGAAAACTAGTGATAGCATTAGGCTGGACTTTATGATGTAACAGTATTTCAGACATATACACTATACACTTTATATATACTGAATTTGATTACTTGTTTTTATCTCTCTCTCCACCACACCCCCAACCCCCCAACATAAAATTATTCAAAGTTCCTGTAAGGCAGAGATCTTAACGTTATTGTAACCAAGGCCCTCAAAAAGTTTGAGTCCGGGAAACCCAGACGTAAATTTCTAAGCCTGCATTGTACTACTTACGTTAACTTTAAGTTTAGGGATATGAAATTCAGTGTACTGAATATTTTCCAAGCCATCTAATGGCTACCCAGTAAATATTTGTTAAATTAGTGTTATAAATTAATCTTGTAGCAAATGAATAGTGAACCAAGAAAATTAAATTTCAGAGTCATGTTGTCTGTTCTTTCTGAACTTTTTGATTTTCGTAACTCTGCTACCCTGAAATCTTATTTAATGACCTAAATCTTCAGGCTAAGATTAATCATTCACCCATTCCCTTAATTTTTATTCACCTCAACTAGCGCAGAGATCAACAAACTACCTGCCTGTGGGCCAGACGAAGCCTATCGCTTGTTTCTTTACGGCCAGCCAAAATGTTTTTTATATTTTTTAAGTTTTTTTTTTTTAAGTATTCGACAAAAGACCATTATGTGACCCGCAAAGCCTAAGATGTTTACCATCTGGCCCTTTTAGAGAAGTTTGCTGACCTCTGCTCTAGGGTGTACCTAGATGTGAAATTGCTGAGTGTGTGTCTTCTACTTATTAAGTACCAAATCCTTTTCCAAAGTGGTTGTACCTATGCTTCCACCAGCAGCACATGAGTTTCAGTTACCCCACATTCTTGCCAGTAATTGAAATTTAATTTCTATTTTCCTGATTATAGTGGTTAAGCATATTTTCATATTTATTGTCTGACTTTTCTCTTTGTGAAGTGCCTGTTCAAACTTTTTCTCAGTTTTTCTATTGGGTTGGTTGCCTTTTTCTTATTGATTTGTACTATTCAATACTTTACATATTCTGGGTACCAACTACTCCTTTGTCAGTTACATTGCAAACATTTTCTCCCCAACTGGCTTATCTTTATGGTATCTGTAAATGAACACAAGGTCATTTTAATTGGTTACTATTAGTTTAATACTAGCTTTATGTGTTTTATGGTTAGTGCTGTTTGCAAATTTACAATATTTTTAAGGGTTACAAAGATATTCTGTATTTCCTATAAGCTTTATGTGTTGTCTTCCATGTTCTGGTTTCTATTTCATAGAATTGTGGGGGTTTTTTGGGGGGTGTCTAATGCATTAATTTTTCAGATTATGAAATAAAGCTATGGCTGCTTCTTTTAAAATTAAATATTTATGGTCTTCCAAAGGCTTTTTATAAGCTCTTTTGCTGTTTTTCTATAGATACACATTATTGAAAAACAACATTTTAATTTAAGGCTCAAGATGGAAAATCATAAACCAGATGGTACTGTCAAGAAGAACTTAATTGAAATCATAACCAGAAAAATTAACCAACTTCCAGAAGCAGAAAGGTAAGATCCCTTCTTAATTAAAAAATTCTTTTATCAGGTGGACTTTCAACATTGATTCATCTCAAATTTATTTGGTTTGAATATAAACAAACATAGAATGTCAGAAGGAAATTGAGATTTTTTTTATTACGTTGATGAGAAAACCAAGGCTCAGAGAGATTAGCCATTTTCCTTTAAGTCAAGGCTAAAATTCATTTCTCCCAGTTTTTCCATCTGGCTTAGAGTACAGGCAGATGTATATATTTATGGACTAATTTAAATAACAAACCTTTAAACTGTCTTCTTTCTCAATTCATTTCTATCACTACACTTACCAGTCTAAGAGAGTGCCATGTAACACACATAACTAGACAAGGAATGTCAGAGAAATGGGATCATGGCTAAAAGATCTTTAAGATATTATTAAATTTATATAGGAAACATACTGATCTTTGAAGACAACGCTGAGTGAACTCCAGTACTCTCCCACAAAATGTTCTTCAGGCAGCCTCTCTAACATTCCATTTAAACTGAAAATCTGAGACCAAAAAGGATGAAGAAGAGTCAGCCTGGGGAAGAGGAAGGAATGGCATATGCCTAGGCCACAGAGAGCAACGAGTTTGTCATATTTGAGGAACCAGTGTTACTAAAGTACAAGGGAAGTGGGCATAAGGTTGAAGGAACAGGAGTTTTAAGCAGGGAATGATCCAGCTAACATTTCCAAAGAACATTACAGTTGCTTTTTGGAAAGTAGATTTAAGGTAGGCGAGAAAAGGAAGAAGACCAGTAGGAAAACTGGCATAGTAATCCTGGTGAGTGGTGGTGGCAGCTGAAGTGAAAAAAGGATAGATTTGAAATACATTTTGGAAGTATAATCTTATTGCACAAATTCCAATCTTGCTGACACCAGATCAACAAGGGAGAACCCATAAACCAAGAGCAGTAATAAGATGTATATCCAACCTCCCTTTCCCCCCACCACAAACACACAGTGTACATCGTTTTTGTTATTGTTTTCCAGAGGTAAACAGAAATTTTTTAAGCAAATAAAAGACATGTGCCCATGTTTCCAGGCCAGTAAGGTAGGGAAAGCCAGGAAGAATAGAGATGTGACAGCCTTGAAGAGAAGCAAGCAGGCTGTGTTACTGGGACTTTCACCAAATTAGAAATAATAATCAATGGGGAAGTAATCTGGAACTGCAAAGTAAGCTTTAATTTGGAATAAACTGCTTTTGAACAGTGGCACCTAAACAGGGCAGATGACAGCATCTCATCTTTGGTCACTATTTTTCCTCTGCTTCTATTTTATCTATCCTAGTTCTCCTAAGTTTGAATCCTCATTTCTTGCATTACCAATTTAGATATGTTTAATAGTTATTTGAAAAGTTCTTAAGTGTATGAAACTTTAGTATCAAACACTTCACTTTCTAATCTACAAAATAATTTCATGTGCCATCTATTTCATTGCCACTTGTTATTTCTGGTCTTATATTTCATGTGTTAGTTCATGTATCTAGTTACTTTATGGGTATTATCTTGCCAAAAAATCTTGAGTTCACGTTTCTAATTGTATAGGCACTTTTTGGGAACACTGACTGGCAATGGGGCTGCTAGATAGTAACAATTTTGTATTGAATTATTAACTGAACAATGTGACTTTAAGCCACAGGAAATTAAAATCTGGTTGGGAGACAGCAAACGTTGCTATTCAGATTCCAGTTACACTCCTTGTTATATTTAGGTACTTATTTATGTAATTTTTAATAATATTTAACATTAATATATCAACATATTACAATGTATATAATTATATATATATATATAATATTACAATGTATATAATATGTAATATATATGAGCATTTGTTCCTATGACTAAAAATGAAGATAATACATATTTCACAGTATTGTTATGAAGATAAAATAAAAATATTTTAGAGGAAGTGCTCGAGTTTCCCATTCCCTCAGCTCCCACAAGAATACACAGGTCTTTTCACATTCATGTGCTTTGTTGTTTGGTAGCTCTCTAGGCCCTCATCACAATTTAAATATTGTCTTATGTACCCTAAGTTTCTAAACTGCCTCCCTTGTACTAACATTACCATTTTAATACTTTTGTTATACTGGGTTGATCAAAATGTTTGTTCGCATTTTTCATGGAAAAATCCGAACGAACTTTTTGGCCAATCCAATATATCAAGTTTACGTATCTTTCATTCTCCAATAATAAACTATGAAAACACCGGAGATAATTTTTTGTGCCTTCATCACCAAGTCTGCGGCATGCAATAAGTGCTCAATGATTGAATTACAAGTACCATTGTGATTGCAAAGTGACAGGTAAGAAAAGTAGTACCTTACACAATGTAGAAAGCTCAATTAGGAATTCCTAGAAAACCTGTCTTGAGTGTTAACCATAGAAGTTAGAGGGGATATTGTGTGTGGCTAGTTTGGCTAATTAAGAGTAATGAGAAAATTAAGAGGTTGACGCCTGTGTTACAGGAAGCAAAGCAGATGGTAAAGAAGTTAAGTGATAGGCTGAAGGCTTTGAATTGGATACTTTCAATATTCAGCAGTTTTAGTTTTTTTCCCCAAAACTAAAGATTGCATAGAACATGCATTTTAAATCTCCTACATGCCTTCCTTAAAAACCAGTTCTACCACTTACTATCCCAAAACATCAATTTATTCTTATTTCAGTGAGCTCTTATAAAAAGTACCTAGCATAGAGGATCCCTTAAATGTTAGTACTGCTCCACCCCCTAATCCTGACTCTAATGCTTCAAGGAAGAGTAAAAGGAAACATCAATTTCACCTTATTGAATGCCTTCTGTGTGCCAGGTGCTGTTGAAATATTTATATCTTTGTATCCACTGTCTTCAAGTTGTTTACAGGCTAGTTGGGAAGCCTGACAGGTAAATCTGTGATAAGCTAGTACCACCTTATAATGTGTTTTGCTACAGAAGTAAGTATTGGGTATTGTGGGAGCCTAGAGAGGCATCCAAGTCAGACTCTTCAGAAGCTCTTCCCTGCTATATACTTGGTGGGGGGATGGTGGAATTTCCATACCAATATTCTTTGCAAATTCCCACAATACATTTAGCGAAACTAAATGTACCACTGTATCCTTAAAGTGTTGACCAGATTCAAAGCCTTTTAGAATAAAAATCTATATGTAAAACAATGATTTTAAAAGGTTTTTGTTTTATGCTATAAGATATAAATGTTGGATCCTGTTAATCCTAAAGTCCTGATAAGTTCTGTAACATATGCCAGAATTGTTGGAGAGCTAACACGCGCAATACAGCCAAAAAGAGTTACTGTTTTTTCTCACCGACTCAGGAATCTGCTTGAAAATGGATCAACATATATTGGACTTAATGCTGCCCTCTGTGGCCTAATAGCAAATAGTCTCTTTCGACGCATCCTACATGTGACACAGGCTCCTGTAGCTGCTGGCTTACCAATGGCAGTGATCCCATTTTTGATGGCACACGTATCTTTCAAAGGTTTTGTAAGTTTACCTTTGAATACAGGTAAATTCTATTTCACTGTCACCAGCTAGTTTGCTTTGGTATATGTACATTATTTGCACCTTACATTAATCCTTAAATAATTGTAGCAATTGGCTATATGCTGTAATACAGTCACTGCTTGGATAAGACTGAACCTTGCTAGCCTCTCTATGTAAAGCAGCAATTAATTCAGATTAGCATGGTCTACCAAACAAGTAAAATATATACACAGTAATTCTAAATACTTTCCTTTGTCTAACTTCTCTCTCCTACAGTGTTTAGTAAGAAGTATTTGGAAACTTTATTTTTTTTTAAATGCTGACTGCCTTAATTTTTTAAAAATTACAGAATTTTCTTAAGGGGAAAAAAATTTTTATGGGAACAAGACTCTTTATCTTGTTCCCATAAAAATCACTAAATCTCTAAAAGCACTAAATGTGTATATGTGCAATAGTTATCAAATACATGGAGACTTGATTTCCTTTGGACAGTTCACCATATTTGCTCAGTACTCCAAGTACAGCTAAATCATGAAAGAATTTCTGATTAATAATTAAAAAAATTATTACCATAGGTGGTAGTAGGGAGGCAGTCCATTTAAATTCTCTTAAGTGCTACTTCAGATTTATTTAAATTAGATGAGTATTTGCTTGAATCCCCAAGATCAGTGTGAAAAGAATTTTTATGTGCAGGGAAACCTATTGCACAATAAACTGAACAGAATGAGTGAAAACATAGGTTAGTGTAGCTTTCTATTTTTAATACCTTGTACTAATCTGGAAATGAATAAACAAGTTTATAAAAATGAAATCACACTGCATAATGTAAAAATGTAAGATAAATCAAACTTAAATTTCCCATGGGTTTAAAAATTTCTTGAAGACAAAAATATTAGCTCAGGTTTGTTAATACATGCACAAAAAGCTAGAAGCAGTGCAAACTGAGTATTATATTCAAGTTCAAAACAAATTAGGGAATTTTTCCTAAGATGGTTTTATCAGTTATTCCTGGCTGTTTTAGATCATCCATATGTGTAATTATACCTTTTAACATGCCTTGTAGACATGCATTTGCTGTATTACTGCCTGAAAATTGAGTATCTGTGATACATAAAAGGGGACCTTGCATTCTTTAAATGTTTGCTTGACTATCCATTTGCAGAACTAATTTATTTCCTAGGTGATTTACATTGTGAAACCTGTACCATAACACGAGGTGGACTGGTTGGTCTTGTTTTTGGTGGCCTGTACCCTGTTTTCTTGGCTATCCCTGTGAATGGTGGCCTAGCAGCCAGGTAGGATTGCTTTCCATAATTATCGAAAAACTTTAGTAATATATATAAATGATTGCCTAGAAAACGCAAACTTTAAAACAGCAAGTACATTTTCTATTTTTAAGGCAATGTTACCTGTTTGACTTGAAAGAGTTAACAAGACTTGTTTTTTCTGGGTAATCAAAGAATACTTCTCAAGAATTTGAAAACACTTCTAGAAATTCATCACACTACCTCTTGGGTGTGTAGTTCAGGTTCTTAGCTTTATATATTGAATACTAGCTACAAAGCTGCAAAAAGTACTGTGACTAGCATGAAAACTACATTATATGCATAATGTTCTTAGGGTTTGACTACTTCCTCTAAAAGAAAATTCCATCAGAAAATGTCTCGCTATAAGCCAAAATAATTCAGTTATTCTCTGATGAACTCTTGTACCAAGCAATCTATACTATATGAGCTTCCAGAGGTGAAACGCAGAAAAGGACAGTTTTTATGACTAATAGACATTGAAGAGAATAGCATTACCTCAGTCTTTACCTAAGCTAGTTTTAAGACTTCTGGAATTAATATGTATTGTACACAGATTTGCCACTTGATACAACTGTCTCTTCTAGTGAACTGTCTCAATGTTTTCTTACAGGTATAACTCAGCCCTGCTACCCGAGAAAGGAAACATCTTAAATTACTGGATTAGGATTTCTAAGCCTGTCTTTAGAAAGATGTTATTTCCCATTTTGCTCCAGACTGTGTTTGCAGCATACCTTGGGTCTAGACAATATAAACTACTTATAAAGGCTCTTCAGTTACCTGAACCTGACCTAGAAATTCAGTGATGGTTAAGCAAATCTGTACACAAAAATAAAACTGTAAAAATAACCTACATCTAAGTATGAATAAATAAGACTTGTAATTTATTACATGAGGTACAATTCTGGGATCTACAACAAAAGGCTGAATAAATTATTCAACACTACCCACTTAGCCAAGAGCCTACTTCTCTAGTGTTCCCAATACCGTCTCTCCCACATTGCTTGCTCTACTCCTTTACATTAGGCAGTTTGGTCTGTAACAGGGAAAAAACCACATAGCAGTTTTCACTGAAAACCTCAAAGAATCCAAACAGGAATGAAAATGGCAGGGGCCAGGGTGGGGAGTATCAATACACTACAGAAACATTACACTTCATTTTCTCAATTCACTGTTTCCATACGTATTATTCTTTCATAGAATCTTAGAACATATTTAAAAACATTCCTTACAGAGGGATCAATTCCCAGTATTCTTCACAGATGATTATTCAGGCTCAGCTTGAGCTGTCCTAATGATAGTTACCTACTTCAAAAGTCATCTTATTTATAACATTGGAAAGCTATACTCATAAGATTAAGGTAAATTCTATCTTTGAAGCTTTCATCTAGTGTGGTATAGTTCTTTAGAAGCACATAGACCTGAGTCATTTTTTTTGGCTGTATGATGCTAAGCAAGTTAACTGATCTCTCTGGCCCTCAGTTTCCTCATCAGTAACCTCACTCAAGATTGGTATCATATATGTAAGTTGACTTAACGTAGCACCTGTCATCAGGCACTCAAATTTGAGGTAGCCATATTCTTCCTATTGTTTCTGGTTTTGTTTTTTGAAATATCCTAGGTCTATTCCTCAATTCCTAAGATAGATCATTTAAATTTTTGAAATGATCTATTGTGCTTCCCTTCCTAAAAATTTTCATCTCAGTTCTTGAAACCATTTTCTCATGTAACAGCATCTAAATCAGCATTGGCCAACAAAACTTTCTGTGATGATGAGGAAATATTTTATATACGACTGATATGTTAGCACTAGCCGTACGTGGCTACTGAGGACCCAGAATTTGACTAGTGCACCTGAATAACTGAATCTTTTATTTTAATTAATTTAAATTGTTTAGCCACATGTGGATAATAGCCTCAGTATTACACAATGCAGAGCTAGACCAACACTTTCTTATGAAACAAGCCAGTCATACCAAACAATATTTGTGTCATCCAAGACCACATTCACAAGCATCTTAACTATTCTTTTCAAATATAGTGATATATCTGTTAAATAATCTTATGCTACTTAAAATTATATGAAAGGATTTAGCCTCTCACCTAAAAAAGGCAGCTCTGAGAGTGGGACAGGCTTTCAGTGGCCCTTAAAGAAAGCAGTACAGCCAAAGATGTAAAATTTAATTAATAAAATACAAGGGAATTCCCTGGCAGTCCAGTGATTAGGACTCCACACTTTCACTGCTGAGGGTGCAGGTTCAATCCCTGGTCGGGGAAGGAGAATCACGCAAGCCACGTGGCGAGGTCAAAAAAAAAACAAATTGAAACAGATTATAAAACAAAATTCCCTATCAAACTATGTTTGATAAAAAAAATGATCCCAATTATCAGACAAAAGAATCTGTATTTTACTGTGGATATTCTCTGGGTTATAAAATTAAGGCTGATTTTTCTTTTCATTCTGATTCCTTTCTGGATAATCCCAGCTTTCTGAAATGAATATGCTTTACCTTTACAACTAGGAAAAACATATATAAAAGGCAAAAAAAAAACCCAAAAAACTTTATTTTACAAGCTAAAATACCACGATAAAGCTGTCTGACCCAAAATTATACATTTTATGTGTGCTGTCATTTTTATTTAAAGCAGAGTTCTACTTATCACAGTAAAAAAAAATTAAAATTCCTAACTTCAAAAATAAGAAACCCAAATTACTGAATTAGACTCCTTTAAAAAGAGAGAATGGTGTAATGAACTTAGATAATTCAAAACCCACTGATATTACTAAATGGATAATTTAGCGCAAATTGTTTCCTTACTTATCCTTAAACACTCCCACCGTACTTACTCCCTAGCATACCACCATCTATAAACATACAAAAATTTACAATGGTTTCTGCAACCAAAAACGATTTCTAACATCTGTCTTCTACCATATTTTTCTTAAATCATCTTCCCAGTTAGTAGAAATGGGCAACATAAGCCAAAGAACATGTTACTTTAAACCTGTTGCTACAAATGTACTTTAACCAAAACTTTTGGTCAGGGGGCAAATTTGTGCGAGCCTGCTGTGATCTGCATTACAATTTAAGGAAACAGTCATTTTTAGCTAAGACCTGAAGAACACTGCCTCAGTCAGGAAAATAGTTTATTTCAATTCTGTCACAGTAAACAAACTATTTAAACCTGTCTTTCAAAATTTATTCTGTGCAGTTATTTGGCTTTAAAAAAGAAGGTTCATGTTATACTATACTTAAATTAAGATATTAATTTGTAAACCCCAGACTATGGTACATTAGAAGCCAGAGGGGTTTGACCTCAGTGGGTAAAAAGGAAACAATTTTTTTTTTTTTGCGCTCACTGTTGTGGCCTCTCCCGTTGCGGAGCACAGGCTCCAGACGCGCAGGCTCAGCGGCCATGGCTCACGGGCCCAGCCGCTCCGTGGCATGTGGGATCCTCCTGGACTGGGGCACAAACGCGTGTCCCCTGCGTCGGCAGGCGGACTCTCAACCACTGTGCCACCAGGGAAGCCCAGGAAACAGAATTTGATGGCACATTTTAAACAAAGTTGGGCCACCAATAAAATTCAAATCTGTACATATTAACAGCTACACGAATGTTCAAAACACCAAGTGACCAGATTTTTAAATTAGATTAACTGAAAATTGAGCAAAAGATGAATTTCAGCAAATTTTGGGTCAAGAAAACTACAAAAAATTGGGAATTCCCTGGCGGTCCAGTGGTTAGGACTCCACACTTTCACTGCAAAGGGCCCGGGTTCATTCCCTGGTTCAGGAAGTAAGATCCCACAAGCCACGTGGCATGGCCAAACAAAAACTACAAAAAATTATGAAAGTCCACTGTGACCCGGTTTCTTTTTAAAAAGTGGGAAAAACGGCTAACTAAGAAATCCTGAATGTACAAATTGGGGAAAGGTAAAAAACTAGGAATAAAAACACTATGAGTAACCAAAGCAATGAACAGGGCAACTTTCTTTTAACCTTTATCTTTAAAAAATATTTTTCCTCTAATATTACAGGATTTATTGAAAACGATAAAGAAATTTACTTTCTGAATAAAATTTAAATTATCTCCAGTTTAATTTTCCTGCACTTTAAAACTGCATGTAAATGACCACTTGCAGTCTAGGTCAGAGCTCTGAGCTCAGTCTGGTATTATAAGACAATAGGGAGTGACTGGCAGAGAGTACTGAGGTATTCAAGTTCAAACATGTAAAAAGTACTGTGCTGGCCAAACAAACACTTTACAAGTTTCTAATGGAGGACCTCCCCTGGCTTAAATGGTAACTACCTGGTTTCTCAACAAAAAACAGTACAGTAAAATATAAAAATATAACCATTTGGGAAGGTCTCAAAACTTTGTATTGATAGCCTGGGGAAAAAAACTAAACACTTGGAAATATTTTACTACCTATTCAACCTTAGTCATAAGATTGTTTAGCTTAAAGGCATACCTCCAAAATACTGAACTAGGTAATCACATACTTTAAAAGGTAATGACTCATTATCAGTGAATTATCCACTCTATTCTATCAAAGCAGTAGTTATAGTCACCAAATAGTGTTGATGCCTACCTGATTTTGGTTACAATACAACCAGCTGTACTGTTCATACTGTAGGAGCATCCATCAATCACGTAAGCATAAGCCACTGGGAATGCGCTTTGCTGCCTGGCATCAGAGACACCGAATACACTTACAAGAAACTGAATGGATTTAATAAATTTTTTGTATCACCATACAATAACCAAACTGTATAGTTATTATGATGAATCATTCTGGAAAGAAGATTAAGAGCCTATCTCCTACCCCCTCCCACTTCTATCATCTGCACACTTCCCAAATGAGTCAGTAAGATAAAATGACTCAGTCTAGACCAGGTGAAAGAATGTATTAACATAATCCAACAAAAATGAAATAAAACAACCAGAGTTTTGAGTGTTTTTTCACACTTGTAATGAACTGGAAAAATGTTTCAATTAAGTAAAACAACCATAGTCCATGAAAAAAGCCACTCCCATCATCCAGAATACTAAAGCCCTTACATACTAGAGAAATTTTAATATAAAACAGTAGAAACTAGTATACCATTCATTAGAAACCTCAAAATATTTTTAATAAGTCCTCGGAGAAAGCTCAAGAAGCCAAAAACCTCAGAATCCACACATCTTGGCATTACCCTGAATCGCAATTAACTACCCACACATTTAATCATAATCAATTTTTCAAAGATATACAGACAAATCAATGCATCTATTTAAAAAGACTACTCTTTAAAGACTTTACATTAACTTTTATATTCTACTCAGCAACGTCTGTCTGTACTTCAGATTAGTTCTCATGTTCCAGGAAATAAATACAAACTCATTATATGCCTGTGATCACTGATGGCCTGTTTATGTAATTCTACTCCACTAAATCTAATTCCACAGAATGTGCGCTTGATTATGTAAAGAATCTAATATTCCTTGATGAAATACTATCATTCTCTTCTCCAATGGTTGCAATTTTTAAAAGGTATGCAAAGAACTGAGTATCACTCCCATGAAAGACAAAAATAAGTATAATTTTGTTCCAAAATTAACTTTGTCTCATGTATTTCTATTAAGTCTTTCAAGGATTCCAGAGAATCTTTTCATATCTCCATTTCTGGAAAGTGAAATCAGTATAGAAGTAATTTGGGAACTTGAAAATGGCATTCATTTTTTTCAGCAGATGCCAAATTTTTGACCGACATGGCTCCCACAATTACTTTGTTACCATCAGTCCAGTCAGTTAACAGGTTGTAGGAAAAGATTCGTTTTTGCAGACACTGCTAAGCTGTTTAAAGAGAAGAGAGAGAGATTAATTTAGTGATTATCAAATGCACAAATATTTAAAATATTTCGAACACTTTTTGTCGGATTATATCAGAGGTGTGACTACATTTTAACAAACGTGGACTTTTTAGTTAGGTTTGGTCAAGGAAGTGCAGAAACATTAAGTCAATATGATGTGTTAGTTCAATTAATGTATAAATTCCTGTCACCATCGGAAGACAAACATTAAAAGCTACATCTTTAGTACTTGCTGTATCATTTTGCCACAGAGGCACAATTAGGAAAAAAATATTAAAAAAAAAAAAGATTCCCCAAACACTAAATTGCTTTCATCCATTACAGTAAACAGAGCCAAACCTGAAAATTTCTAAATCCGTATTATATTCCAGAAATCTCCTTTATCCAACTACTAATCATTCAGAACACAATATTCTAAAAATAGTAAGACAACAGTTTCATATTAATCATAACTTTTTTAATTAACAAGTAGTGAATAGGACACTTTAAGATATTGTTTACTACATACTGAAATAAACATATCTGTTGTAAATTCAGAAACCCAAACATTTACAGTAAAATATGTTTACACATAAATATGACCAAATTTATTTAAAGCCCCTGTTAGATAGGTCCTAAATACATGCAATACCATGTAAAAACAAGACCATGACGTTGATGCAAAAAATGACAAAATCACTAATTTACCAAAATTAGAAAAAAAAGAGAATGAGATGGAAACTAAGAAAAGACAGTTAAAACAGAAGCAACCTAACAAAGCAGCTTTTAAAATAGTCGATACTAATCTCCATTTTCAAAAGTTCTTAATCAAGTATTTCCAAAAACTGCCATTTATAAAATGACATTCTAAAAATCTATACTTGGAATGTCAAATCATCCCAATTCAGAAAGCTTTGACTACTGTTTCTCCCCAGCCCCAAACTTCAAATAATGCAGGAAAATCATTGACGTTAGGAAGAAAATATTCCAAGGGAATGGTATAATTTTTAGAAAAACGCACTTACTGCTTCCAGAACCTTTTAAAACCCACAGCATTAACAACAATCATTTTTCCTATTTTCATCCGTTATTTTCTAATGTCATGTTAGAGATGAATAAATTATTTGAGCCCATGACTGAAAGATCAACAAACCTGGTTTTATTATGACACCATATTTTTGTCATTGGTACTGCACAAAATTATATACAAAGAAATATATACAAAATGTTCAAGTATTAATTAACTTTCAATTCAAGGCTTCTGTTTCAAAAAGCTACATTAACATATTCCATAAAGATAGCACAAATTAGTCATTTCAAATAACTTTTCCAACTACTTTTGGTTTTTATATATATTTATATATATAATTCAGTAGGCACTAAAAATCCATGCAGCTGCATTGTGAGGGGCTTGCTCCTGCACTTAGGTATAAGCAGGTTCATCACTCCAGGTTGTGAGTTTGGCTACTATCCATTCATGCTCAAGTGCAGTAGATGATTTTACAAAATATGCTGTAATGCACTGGAAACCAGAGACCAAGTTAGGTCTCAAAAGTGTATTATCTAGCAACAAAACATTTACAGTTCTGCAAGAACAAGATTCCATTTTCATAACCAAATAACAACAAAATAAAACATTTTATATGTAAGATAACTTACATCTTTGGACTGCTGGAAAATACTTTTTAATTATGAACATTTTAAAATAAAAGCAGAAGCCCTGATATTACCTCTTTTTCCTCATTTCTTATACTACCTTTTAAAATAAAGCAGGAAATGTGGCCAGCAGCTGGTCCCGTCTCTTCTGCCCCAACAGCTGTATCCACTTTAGCACAAAGAAAAACAAGGATGCTAAATACGTATATACTTTATCAAACAGTGATGTTTCACAAAGAATTTCTTAATGTCTCTTACACTGAAAGACACTGTGACTCAATCTATACAACTGGACAATAGATAATAGAGTACTTCAAAGGAAGACTATGTCCCAACTTTGGAAAAAGTGTCAATCGTGTCATTAAGTCACTCAATTTTAAAACTTACTTTTAAATAGGACAAATACCCTTGAAATATGGAGAATAAGATTCTTTGTGAAGCCTCACTTTACACGTTTTCATTCACATTTCATAACCTTCAATATCTAATCATACATAAATTTAACCTAAAATTTTAATACAACAAAAATAAAGGTGTTCAACAATTTATTCATACTCAGTGATAGGGTAAATCACTGTGCTGGTCCTCAAAGAAACATTTCATTAACCATTCTTATTCTTCCTTTAAGTAACTAACACAGGAGTCTGATATGCATGTTAATTTCCAACTTCTCTAATGGTGAGATATAAAAATCTATTAATCTGAATAGACTGTATATCTATATCTATGAAAACTAAAAGGCATTCTTGAATATTTAAGAGATTTCTGTCATCTCCACAAAATAACTATCACATTTGTGTATGCCCCAAGTACTTATTGTCAACCTCTGAAAAGTTGCTCTAAAATTGGAATTCCAATTTGCACCTTGTACAACTCGGAACTTCCATTCAACTTCACCTGTGTCACTTTCTCCAAACTGTATCTCTATTAGCAGCTTTCAGTGTACAGTTGGAACCGATGTCATCCAAGGCCATGTCCACACTGGGGACAGAAGAGCTAGGTACACGCAAGTCTGAACAAGGGGACACATTAACAGCTATTTCAACCAGAAGAAGCAACTTGAATACAATATTGACCAGCACAAGTCTGTTTCCAGGGTGGACAGGGCCCAAATTAGATTCCCCTCCCACCTTCCAAAAAACAAAAGAAAAAAAAAATCACACACACACACACAAATTGAGATGTTGCCCATTAAAGTAGACTAAGCAGCAGAGCATGAGCGTTACGTGAAGAGATGGATCCTTACCAGGTTGTGAGGCGGGAACGACTGTTCTGTAACCCCTACAACGGAGCCTGGCAGGAAGGAAATCACCTAAAAAAGAAACTGTCAGAGAGATTTAATAGTGACATGTTATCATTAGGAGTTGGTTACAGTGTCACATTCATGCTTTTAGCTAAACACTTAAAGATTCAATATTACTTTTTTTTCCTCCTCTGAAATGTGTCCAGTGAAGATGTCCCACTAAGGTGTTTTACATGGTGTAAGGGAGTTGAAAGGGGTAAACGCGGATAAAGAGCAGATTACTTGACCCTACATTTTAAGAGAAGACGACGCCTTCCGGGCGCACGCCGAGCAGAACTCCACCGACACCTTATCCTTGTCCACATGAAGACACACTCCTCCGGCTGAGTCCTCCTCTTCCAGCAGGTCCTGCTGCTGCTTTCCCACGGGCAGAGCGTAGTCATGGTCACCGGCGGGCGAGTCTCTGAAGAGCGAGGTGGTCAGCCGCAGTCCCACGCCGCTCAGCCGGCTCAGCAAGCGAGCCAGTCCGGTCTCGTTGGCTAAGACGGCCCGTAGGTAGCGACTCTCCTCCTGCAGTGCTTGTACGCGCTTTCCCAGCTCCCGATTCTCGGCCCGCAGCTCCTGGTTCTCGGCTGCCAGACCCCGTACTCGACTCTCCAGCCCCATCACGTACTCCTTCTTCTTCAGCCGATTGAGACGGGCAGCAGCCGCCGCCGCCTTCCGGGGACTCTTTGTCGTCGCCTGGTTGTTGTCGTTGCCGCTGCTGCCGCCGCCTCCTCCCGGGGACTTTCTCCGCCTCTTTTCGCCGCCGCCACTGTCACTGCCGCTGCTGCAGCCTCCGATGCCGTTTAACAGCCTCTGCAGCAGGTCAGAAAAGCGCTGCATCTCGGCAGCCGCGGCCTCGTCGTCGTCGTCCCCTCTCCACAGGCCGCCGCTATCCGAGCCTCCGCCGGACGAGGAGAGAGGCCCGGGCGAGTTGAGCCCGGGCTCCAGATGCCAGTCTGGTTGCCGGGGGTCCAGCAGATCCGCCAGTTCCAGGCCGGACAGAAAGTCCATGTCCTCCGTCTCCTCCCCGGGGACGCTGGCGATAGCCTCCTCCTCCATCTCCTCGGGCGAGGGCGCGCGCGCGGCCACGATGCCACGGCCCCCCCTCCCGGCGTCCGACTCGCCCTCGTCGCCGCGCGGCTGTTTGCGGCCGGGAGACCCGGCCGCCGCCGTCCCCTCGTCCTCCGCTGCCGCCCGGGTCAAGTCCGGGGGCAGCGAGCAGGTCGCGACCGGCGCCGGGCTCTCGCTGCGGGTTGGGGAGTCGCTGCCCGAGGCCGCCAGCAGTTTGGTCAGGCTATGCCTCATGGGGCCCGACGGCGGGCCCACGTAGGCCCCGGCCCCTCAGACCGGGCCTCGCTGGTCCCAAGGACCCAGAGCGGGTAGCCGGGCAGCAGGCCAGAACGAAATGAAGAGGAAGGTCCGAGTCGCCTCCCGCCCCACTTGGCTGGTCGACCCCCCGCGCCGGGGCGGGGGGGGGAGGTAAGCGGTGGAGGGAAGAGAGATGGAAGCGGCGAGGCCCAACGATGACTCGACCGCGCCACCCAGACAACGGCCTGGCCGGAAGTCAGTCGATCTCGTTCCAGCCCCTCCCACCGCATTTCGCGCTCCACCGGGCTCTAGTATCGCGAGAGTTCGAATGAGGTCTGGAGCTGGAGTAGCTCCAGATCTCCAGTGATGTCATAGTAACAGCGGCAAAAATAACAACAAACCTGGGAATTATCGAAAAAGTGGTCGGCCCTCACTTCTCAATACTCTGTATTCTAGCTTCCACCTCCAGTGAAGCCAGTATCGCTCAGAATTGATCATTTAGATACCTAATTTTTGAATAATCTTCGTTATCCTGGAACTTAAGACTGCTGATCAGATTCTTCTTGGAATTGCTCCTTTGCCCTTTCGCTATATCACAAGATCTTTTCACTCAAACACTTATAGAGTACTAGAAGAAAAAAGAGGTGAATAAGTCATTCATATGTAATTTAATTTTTCCAAGTTTTTATTATAAAAATTTCCAAATACACAGAATATGTGAAAGAATATTACAGTATCCACTCTAATTCAACAATAGTACCCAATACCCAGACTCAACAATTCAACAATTAACATTTTGCCATATATGCTTTATCTGTATGTAAGTGTTTGTAAAACATTTTTTTTTTGCAGAAT
This sequence comes from Pseudorca crassidens, assembly GCF_039906515.1. Taxonomy (NCBI): domain Eukaryota; kingdom Metazoa; phylum Chordata; class Mammalia; order Artiodactyla; family Delphinidae; genus Pseudorca; species Pseudorca crassidens. The sequence continues at coordinate 63,498,574 of NC_090304.1, forward strand.
CATCCCAAAGTTGCAGACAAGACACACCACCCAAACATGCTGCAGTATGCACCTCTAAAGATAAGAACATTCTATTTCATAGTCATAATACTATTATCAGGTCTTGAGAAAATTAACAATCTTGCTAATATCTATTACCCATACCATATTCAAATTTGCTCAGCTTTCCTCAAAAATCATCTTTTATAGCAGATATGTTCTTTTGAACCAGGATCCAATCGTGGCTCACTTATTGCATTCGACTGCTTTTTCCCCCATTTGTCAAACTAGAATAGTCCCTTCCACGTTTTAGTTTTTCTTAATATTGGCTTTCTGAAGAGACAAGGTCAGTTGTCTTGAAAAATGCACCACATTCTGGATTTGTCTGTTTCCTCATGGTGTTATTTTGTTCCTCTAGTCCCACAAGGTATTTCAAATTTGAAGCAGTTCACAAATACATTAGAATACAGTGAAACAACTCAAATTTTTACAGAGCAAGGCCAGTGAAAATACAGATGAAATAGGAAGATAAGGAGTTCTGAAAGGAGGAAAAGTTTGTATTATAATAGGATGGACATAAAATCTTACACAATTCCTCAAGTTGAGCTAACAATAGACTAAGCTTCCTGGTAACCCAAACAAATAAATAAACTTTCCTTTATTTGCTTATGAGTAAAGTATACATGAATTCCTCAACTACTTTTCCAGTTCTCATGTCTTAAAGAAACTTTTCTATGGGATACTGAATAAAGTAACAGATAGCCTCACCAATAGCTACCTTTATATGGCTGTTTCTTAGAACGATAGAAAGCAAGTTCCAGGAAAGCTAGACACTGATAGGTTCCAATTTTCCAGAACAGCACCTGGCACAGGAGAGGCTTCGATAAATATTTGTTGAATGAATGAATGAAGACGGTCTCCAACTTTTAGCTGAAGGCATTACACAAAGCTCAACCAAATGAAAACAATTCTTCAAGGGGCACAAATAAGCATAACATATGGTATCTAGAAGAAGAAATAAGTGGCCTCCATGTCCTTCTTAACCTTCCTATTAGGAAAGGTTTTGCTAAAGTAGAACAGCAAACAGTTTGAGATAATAAATATTCTGGCATATTTTGATCTACAGGTGTTTTGTGTGGCTGGTAATCCCATCGAACTGCATTTTCTCCTTGGGCAAAATCAAGATCATGGATTGATTTATCATTTTTTCCCTAAATTACAAGATTTTGGATTAAATATACATTGTTTAAGAGCCTCTCCAATTGGATTAAGAGGAAAGTAGGAAACTGAAAGAGAAGAAAGTTTTTACAACGTAGCCTCAGAAGACAAAAAAAGCAACTGAAGCAAGGGTAAAACTCCCAGAAAATGCCTTTCCCTCCCTTTCACCATTCCTCCCTTTTCTTCTCATTCTCTCCTTCTTCAGAGTTGGTTTTTCTTTTTTCTGGTTATAATGATCATTGCAAAAGATTCAGATAGTGCAGAACTGTACAAATAAGTAGAAGGATATTACCCATAATCTACCTCAAAATAACTGTTATTAAAATTTTGGTGTATAATAGAGTTTTTCTATGTACAGACATAGAACAACACATTGTTTATTTTAGTTCTTTGAGCTCTACTCTTTTGTGAGAGTAGACATCTTTTGTGGACATCTTTCATACAACTAAATATAGGTCCACATGCTTATTTTTATGTTTATTTTTCTTGCGATACGCGGGCCTCTCACTGTTGTGGCCTTTCCCGTTGCGGAGCACAGGCTCCAGGCGCGCAGGCTCAGCGGCCATGGCTCACGGGCCCAGCCGCTCCGCGGCATGTGGGATCTTCCCAGACCGGGGCACGAACCCGTGTCCCCTGCATCAGCAGGCTTACCCTCAACCACTGCGCCACCAGGGAAGCCCCTGGCTAAGTTTTTATACATAGGCCCTTATTACATATGGGAAGGTATCCCTTCCCAGTGGTGGTCACGGTATGTAGTTCCTATGCACTCATGAGAGTGGATTTGTTCTTTTTAGAATGTGCCTATCCGAAAATTAAAAGTGATATCCTTTTTTGTGAATGTGTATTTCTTTGATTATTAGAAAGTTGAATGTTTTTCACATGACCAATTGATTTCTAATGTGAATAGCCTTTTTACCTCCTTAGCCCATTTTTCTCTGAGGTAGGAGAAAATGTTTTTCAGGGAAAATATCTGTCTTTTTCCTTCTTGATTTATATGAACCCTTGCATTATAAGGAAAACATACCTTTGTCTCTTATATATTTTACAATTTTTCCGCCAGTTGATCATTTACTGGGGGAGGAAAGGGGTAAAAACTTCTTGTTTTGCTATAATTTTTAAATGGTCAATCTATCAAAATTTTCTTCCTGGTTTCTGGCTTTGATGTTAAGCCTAAAAAGGCTTTATTAGCCTAAATAATACTGATATTTACCTACATGTTTTAGAACTTCTTTAATTACTTCTATTTATAATTTACTAAGAGTTTTTAACAAGTGATTATTTCGTTTAGCTCCAAATGGAATTTATTCTAGTATAAACTGTGACATAGGAATATAATTTTTTCAAAAAGTTATTTGCCACAATATAATTTATTGAACAATTCATACTTGCCACACTGATTTCCCAACATGTATACCAGATATTAAATTCTTACATAAAGTTGAATCTATTTCTGGTCTTTTTCTTCTATTTCATCGATCAGTCTAACCATTCTGGAAGCAAAATCACTACATTTTAATGCAATTTTATAATATATTTTAATATGTCATAGGACAAGTCCTTTTTGGTTAGTCTTACTTTTCAGAATTTTTAATCTCTATTTGAACATTTATTCTTCCAGATAACTTTATAAAATTTTCCAAGTTCAAAAAAAAGCTGGAATTTTCATGAAAATTGCATTAAATTTATTTTTCCCAGTGACTTCATGCATTTTTTTCCTACTGGACTAAATTATGTCTTCTTTTATATTTTCTAAATGGTTATTGTTGCTACATAGGAAAGCTATTTTTTTTTTGTTTAATTTTTAACTGACTTACCCACTCAACTTTCTTAATAGTTTTTATTTTTAGCTTATTCATTCAAATTTCCCTGGTAGACAATTATATCACCTTATTATATATAATGACAATTTTGGCTCCTTCTTTGCAATACTTATTTCGTTATCTTGACTTATAATGAAACAGCATTTCCAGATCGATATCAAATAATGCTGTTAATAACCAACTTACTTGTCTTATTCCTGACTTTAGCAGGAATGCCTCTAGTGTTAGTTGTTGCTTTGAGATGGGTATTTTTATTTGGTTAAGCTCAGTTGCAGGTAACAGAAACCAATTCAGCTATTTTAAGCAGAAAAAGATGTAATACAGAGAAGGTGTTTACAAAGTAATTGGAAGGACTGGAGGAGTGGGCATTAGGCTGGGTGATCAAGAATGCCTCTCAGTACAATGTGGCCAAACAGGCCTGATAGGTCACTGCTATCTCTGCCCCAGTTGGGAAAGTTGTAAATAGAAAGCTGGAATGTTAGCTTCAAGAGCACCGCTGCTGCCAAAACTCTCAACCTGTTGTATTAATTATCTATTGCTGCCTAAAAAGTTACCCCAAACCTAAAAACATCAATAAGACAACAATAAACATGTGCTTATTGTTGCAGCTTAAAATAACAATAAACATTTGTTATCTCTGGCGGTTTCTATCAGTCAGAAATCTGTAAGTGCCTTGGCTATACAGCTTAGCTCTGGAATTCTCATGGAATTCAGCCAGATTTTGGCCTGGGCTGGAGTCATCTGAAGGCTTGGCTAAAACTAGAGGATCCACTTCCAAGGTGGCTGACAGGTTGCTCCTGGGGGAAGCATCAAAAGAAAGAAAGGGGGCTTCCCTGGTGGCGCAGTGGTTGGGAGTCCGTCTGCCGATGCAGGGGACGCAGGTTCGTGTCCCGGTCCGGGAGGATGCCACGTGCCGCGGAGCGGCTGGGCCTGTGAGCCATGGCCGCTGGGCCTGCGCGTCCGGAGCCTGTGCTCCGCAACGGGAGAGGCCACAACAGTGAGAGGCCCATGTACCGCAAAAAAAAAAAAAAAAAGAAAAGAAAGAAAGGAAGAAAGGAAGGACTAATTCGAAAAGATACATGCACCCCATTGTTCATAGCAGCATTATTTATGACAGGCAAGATATGGTAGCAACCTAAGTGTCCATCAACAGATGAATGGCTATATACATATATATACGGATGGATATATAATATATACATATTTATGGCTGGTATATTACTCAGCCATAAAAAGAATGAAATTCTGCCATTTGCAACAATGTGGATGGACCTAGAGAGTATTATGCTTAGTGAAATAAGTCAGAGAAAGAAAAATACTGTATGTTATCAATCATATGTGGAATCTAAAAAAGTAAACCAAACTAATGTATATAACATAACAGAAACAGACTTACAGATACAGAAAACAAACTAGTTGTTACCAGTAGGGAGAGGGAAGGGGCAAGGGGCAAGATAGAGGTATGGGATTAAGAGATACAAACTACTATGTATTAAATAGATAAGCAGCAAGGATATATTGTACAGCACAGGGAATTACAGCCATTATTTTGTAATAACTTTAAATGGAGTAAAATCTGTAAAAATATTGAATCACTATGCTGTACATCTGAAACTAATATAATATTGTAAATCACCTATAATTGATAGATGATTGATAGATAGATAGATAGATAGAACTAGTGAATGAATACTAGAATGAAAACCCAATGTCTTCAAGAATGTGCTTGGCAGCAAAAACAGCCAAAGCAGAGGGAAAGGATCCCTGCCTCATTTGCATCTTCCAAATATAACTGCAGAGGTGTCTGGCAAATATAATTTGTTTTTGTGTTTCTTTTGTTTTAGTTTTTCCATTTGTGCCATACAGGAAAGCACATTAAAAATGATGAATTGGGAGGCTTCCCTGGTGGCGCAGTGTTTGAGAATCTGCCTGCTAATGCAGGGGACACGGGTTCGAGCCCTGGTCTGGGAAGATCCCACATGCCGCGGAGCGACTGGGCCAGTGAGCCACAACTACTGAGCCTGCGCGTCTGGAGCCTGTGCTCCGCAACAAGAGAGGCTGCGACAGTGAGAGGCCCGTGCACTACGATGAAGAGTGGCCCCTGCTCGCCGTAACTAGAGAAAGCCCTCGCACAGAAACGAAGATCCAACACAGCCAAAAATAAATAAATAAATTTATAAAAATTAAAAAAAAATAAATAAAAATGATGAATTGGGAGATTGGGATTGACATATATACACTAATATGTATTTAAAAAATGGATAACTAATAAGAACCTGCTGTATAAAAAAATAAATAAAATAAGATTCAAAAATTCAAAAAAAAAAAAGCACCCACATTAAAAGAGGGACTGAAATACATTATGAGTACCAATCTATCAAATCCTCCACAAAGACCGTGACTTTATGGTACTTCATCACCAATACATACATTTATTGGCTTTCCTATAACAGAGAGTTGGCATAGAGATGGTAGGGAATGCAGCTGAATCAGGGTTGGGATTTTGCTGAATAGATACAGCAGAAGGATAAGAGTGCTACAGAGGCCGGAGTGCTCATTTTAATATAGTTTGCCTATGCACTCATGAAGTATAATCTGTAAAAGGTAGGAACTAAGACCATGAGAGGATTTTTGTGATTGGATGAACATTAAAGACTCAAAAGATTGACATTGTCTAGGGTACTATAGGATTATGTTTACAAGTGCTACATATTTGCATGGATTATGTTCAATTCTCAGTGTGCTAGCTGTATTTCCATTCCTTTCCTCTCAAAAAACCATTTCTGAATGTAAATGAATGAGAATTATAGTACTGTGGACTAATCTGGAATCTGATTTATTTTATTTTAAAATGACCAACATTTGTAACCAACTAAAATAGTAACCAATTACTGGTATGCCTCCCAACTAATCAACCCCACAGTTGCAGCCCCTGAAGTTGAGATTTGCTGCTCTGTTGGGGAAAGGGAGAGCAGGTGTAGAGGAAGTTTGGGCATTAGAGATTTGGAAGGGTAGGACCAGAGCTTTTCGTGTTCTGTTGGGAAGGACTCCACTTCTCAGGTGGGAAATGGTCTTATCTCTCACCCCAGGCACCCCAGAGCCAGACCTTGGCTGAGCTGCTCTTGCTTCCCATTGCCAGTTTCAAATCATTTCTCTTCCTCTCTCCTTCACAAACCTGAGCTCTTTATTAACTTTGATTTTTTAAATATTGAAAATCTGCAATCATACAGAGCTAGAGAAAAAAGTATGCTGAATCCCTTGTATGCTCCTCCAAATTTAAGAATTGTTAAAATTTTGCCACACTTGCTTCATCCCCCTGCCTTTTTTTCCCCCTGAAATATTGGAAAATAAAAATCCTTGACATATGTCATTTTATCCCTACACACATCACTATACATTTTTAACAATAAGGTCATTATTTCTGTAACCACAATGTCATGATTGCAACTAGTCAAATTATTATGAATTTCTTGGTATCATCTAACCCCAGTCAATATTCATTTGTGTCAAAAATTTCCAGCTACAGATGGCTTGATTGAATAAGGACCCAAAGAATTCTAATACATTCCTTATATCTCTCAAACCTCTTTTAATCTAAGACAGCATTCCTCCACCCCTTTTCACCAATGCCATTTGATTTTCTGAAGAAGCCAGGTCAGTTGTCCTGTTCAATGTCCCATTATTCTATATTTGTCTGTTTGCTTTCTGGTACTGTTTTACTTTCCCCTCATCCCCATATTTCCTGTAAGCGGGAAGTTAGTTCTCAGGGCTTAGTTAGCTTAAGGTTCAACATTTTTGGCCGGAATACTTCCAAGAAGGCGCTGCCCTTCATGGTGAGTCACCTCAGGAGGCATATAACATCTAGCTTTCCTGTTTTTAGTGATGCTAAGATTGATCAATGTTTTCAAATGGTGACAGTAAAATTCTCCATTAACCTTTCTCCTAATGGTTTCATCTAATGATGATCAGTGCCTGAATAAATTATTTCACTACTTTTATTACCTGGGATTCTTTTATTATCTGGGATTTTTCAGTGAAAAGCAACTTTATCTCACCACGTATGGGCCATTTCCCCTGTGAAATACAGGGGATAGGAAAAGTAGGATAAATGCTCACTCACTGAAAGCTTTAGCTCTCTGATTTCCTCTTCACCCAGTAAGATCTTATTTAAGGATACCCAGTAAGTGACATGATTTGAAACAAGGCAGTCTGATGCCAGTGCTCCCCTTCACTCACTGCACTAATACCTTGACTAGTTTGTTGATCACAGATTTGGGTTTCTAAAGGGCGTAGTGAAAGGATTTGAGTGGGGATAGGGCATGGGGAGGATTGAGCTAAGATTTCTGACAGGGATGGAGATAAATATGGATGTGAGCATAATTGGATTAATGTAGCCAGAGTCTCTTGTTAGAGTCTACTGTGAGTGCTTATTCTGCAGCCCTAGGTGGTGTGGCTATTGTGAAAGCAGTTTTCTTGCCAAGAACAGGAAGTGCTATGAAGGCTTCTGAGCTTCTTTTTAATGTTTTCCTCCTCTCTGCTCTTGGACAATTCTTATACATCATATAGGCTTTAACTTAAATGCCACTTCTAGGAAAAGCTTTCCCTAACCTCTTCTACCTTATGTTAAGAAACCCTGCTATGCACTCCCATGTCATCCTATCCTTTAGCATTTTCTTCTTACCCACTAGGATGCAGATTCAGCGAGGATACGGTCTCTGCGTTGCTCACATTGTGCCCAGCATTTAACATAGTGCCTAGACAATAATAGGCTCTCAATAAATATTTGTTACATTAATGAGATATATTAAATAAATTAGTTATTAATTAAAATTGAATATCAGAATGGCTTGGCCTGCCCTACCTCTACATCTTTTTTTGTCTGTTAGGGCAAAACCAAAAACCAACACCCAAAGCCTAAAAACTTGAATAGATGAGAAAATAGGCTTTCCAAAATCTAAAATTTAGGTCTCACACAGACGTGTGAAAATCCATGAGAAAAGTTAATACATTTAAATCTTTATACTTAGGAGAGAAATAGGAATCATAGGAGGCACTCCTTAGGGTAGAAAAAGATACTGTCATTAGCCGTATGTGGCTGAACATTAATGAAATCAGCAGCTTCCAGCTGAATGGCCTGACCCAGATCTGTCAGGCCATATTTGGCTCTATAGAAAATATGTCTTGTCTACTCAGTTCTTGGGGAAAGAAAAATCTGTAGGCTTTTTGAGTCATCTGCTCAGAAATACAGCTTATTGGGAAGCAATTATGCAGAAGATATTTTTTGTTTTTAATTTTAATATACATGTGCATATATATATTTTTTTTTTTGAGGGGGGGGCGGCTGTGCCGTGCACCTTGTGGGATCTTAGTTCCCTGACCAGGGATTGAACCCAGGCCCTCGGCAGTGAAAGCACAGGGTTGTAAAAACTGGACTGCCAGGGAATTCCCAATTTTACTATATTTTTAAAGAGGTGATATATTCACATGGTTCAAGAGTCAAATGATACAAAATGGGATAAGTTGAGAAGTTTCCTTCACACTCCCATCCTTTACCAGCCCTGTCCCCACACTCATCCACACCACTAATAAACACTTTCTTTTTAGCATTTCTTTTTTCCAATATTTATTTATACAGATGGGAGTACATATGTTTACATTCTTATCCCCCCCATTCTCTCCCCCTTACACAAAGTAATATATGATAGATATTCTGCACCCTGTTTGTTTTTTTTAATAAATTTATTTACTTAATTTATTTATTTTTGACTGCGTTGGGTCTTTGAGCTGTGCGCAGGCTTTCTCTAGTTGTGGCAAGCAGGGGCTACTCATTGCGGTGGCTTCTCTTGTTGTGGAGCACGGGCTCTAGGCTCTTGGGCTGTAGAGCACAGGCTCAGTAGTTGTGGCACACGGGCTTAGTTGCTCTGCGGCATGTGGGATCTTCCCGGACCAGGGCTCGAACCTGTGTCCCCTACATTGGCAGGCGGATTCTTAACCACTGCACCACCAGGGAAGTCCCTGCACCCTGTTTTTTTCCCCTACATATATCCTGGAGATATTTCTATTATCAGTGTACAGGGAGCTTCCTTTTTCTTTCTTCCTTTTTCTTGCTTTTCTTTTTTTTTTTTTTTTTGCATTTGCAATGTATTCCAAGGTTTGGAGGGCCCACAGTTTATTTAATTGTTTCCATATTGATGGTATGTAGGGTATTTCCAATCTTTTGCTATTACAAACAATTCTGTAATGAATCATCTTAAACATGAAAGGGAAGATTATTTTACACCAGTGCAAATAAGAGTGGATTAGAAGCATTAAATAGGGAGAGTCTGACAAATAGCTAGGATAAGTCCCTTTGTTGAACTGAGGAGTGAGGGGGTTGGAGAAGGGGCATTGTAGTTAGTTGAATGTGTAATGAATGACCAGGGAGTTCTGTCCAAGGGGAAATTTTTTTCTTGGATTAGTTTTTGCCAAATGGGATAAACAGAAGGTTTGAAAAGAACAACATCAAGTAGCCCTAGGCCCTTACATTTAATAAGATGTTCTTAATGTTTGGAAAATAATATCCAGTTTGTCCTTAAGGAGATGGACAAATGATTAGAAAAGTCCATTATTGGCCACCTCCCAAAATTCCAACAACTTTTTTAAGAGGCTGAGATTGAAAGAAAAAAAGACTCCCTGCCTGATAAAGCCCTGTCAATCTAAGTAGATGTGGTACAGCAGACACTGTTGGTGGCCCACCCAACATCCATCTCCCTTCAACCTCACTGGCAAAGCCCTGCTTTTGTCAGGTAGCCCCATGTACTATATACCACAGAGATGGGCTTCATTCCTATCCTATCCAGGATCCAGGCAGATCCTGATTGGTCCAAGTCAGTCATGGTGGCAACATTGCCCATGAAGATGTTTGGTTGGGGTATTTGCATATGGCCCAATTTTGGCCAATAATAATGAAGACAAGTCATCTGGTCAGCTTTGGGGAGAGTAGTTAGGGTCGTGGCCCTTTTTCCTTTATTCATGTGCCAAGAGGTAGTATCTCAAATGTCTGCCCAGTTCTCTTCATCTTGTCATAGTGGGGAACAGAGAATCATTCCTGCCCCGACCAAGCCACCGCTACTCCACAGGTATCTGAGTCAATGAGGGCTGGATAGAACAGCAAGCACCCGCGCAGGTATTCCTTCAAACAATGTTCTTTAAAGGTCTAACTTCAATGTAGTGGAGTTGGGGAGAAATAGATTTTCTATCAATACTTTGTTCATTAGAAACAAATTAACTTCAGTTAATTTTCACTAAGTGAAACGGAGACAGTGTTGTGAAGACATCAGCCAGTCAGTTCATTTTTCCTGTAGTTCTCCTTCCTTTTCTAGCTCTCTTTGATTTTTTTTTGAACCAGACAAGTTCCTTCGAGGCACACTGAAGGGCTTACAGTGTAGGCAACACAAAAGATCACACTTAGCTACACAGCACTAGTCACACGTTATTTGGTTTTAGAATCTCTGTTCTATGGATTTTCATTTTAGGGTTACTGCTTGTGGATGCCACAGACAAATTCACTGGGGATCTAGGTCTGCTTTAGAAAGGTTTGTTGTTTTGTTTTTAAATTTCTCCTCAAGGGCAGTAATTTGGAGGTGGCTGATTTACATTTTGACAGTTTGTTCCAATGATAAGCATGGCTTTACAGATGAGCATACCACAATAACTAATCTAGTTGCCCATGCCCTAATCTGGTCTGGGTCACAGATTAAATACAAGATAAGCACTGAGAGTGGAATTACAAAGTGCTGTGGAGCACAGAGGGGGGAAAAAAAAACCAACCAACCAAACAAACAAAAAACGTTGCCCTTTTGTGACTGGTTAGAAGGTGGTTTGTATACTGGGAAAAAGCATGGGTTTTAGGGCCAGAAAGCAGGTCCAGCTACGTAATTTGCTGTGCCCAGCATAAAATGAAAATGTGGAGCTCCTTGCCACACAATTATTAAGAACCTCAAGGCAGCAGCAGTAGAACCAAGTGCAGGGTCCCCGTGCAGGTGGCACGCCCATGAAGCCAGTCCTCCCAGAGGGGCTTGGGTTCAAATCTCACCCCTGCCACCCCAAAACCTGCTGGCTTCGGGCGAGTCACCCTCTCTCTGTGTGTCTCATTTTTATCTATGAAATAGTGATAACTGAACCTCCCTTGAAGAGTTGGTATGAGGGTGACATGAAAAGCACTTGACACATGATAGGTTCCCATTACTCTTACTTTCTTCCTTTGTGTTGTGGGCTCCTTTCCTCAGCTGTTCTCTAGGCATCCATCTTTAACCTTCTATTATCATTACCCACTTTCTTTTCAATATCTTTCAAAAGGGTATTAGAGTGAGCATTATGAAATGGCCCACATCTAATCATTTGTAACCTACAAAGTGGCAATTTTATATGGTTCAACCTAACACAAACTCCTTAGCATGACTGAACAGTATTGTCCTTAGACCCGGGCAACTGAGACCCTTTCTTTGCGCCCACGTTTTAGGGAGCATGCACCTTACCCATCCCCCATGCTCTTCCAGACGCACCCTTCCCTCCTAATGAAGAGCCCAGGTGGCAAGTCCTCTACTAGCCCACACTCCTGTACGAGGATCCTAGAATTCCCTGCTCAAATAGCCCTCAGGACCCGCTTGGCCTTTGCCTAGGAGCCTCTTCCTCCTCCTCGCAGGCTGGGCACAAAAGTTGAACGGGAGAGATCACCACCCCACCCGACAGCTGTTTGGGCGGAGCTTGCACGGGCCAGCGTGGGTGGCGGAGGGGGCGGGAAGAGATGCTGGCACGCATGCGCACCAGTCTCTTCGCTAATCCGCCCGAACCTGCATGGGAGGAGGAAGAGGGCTCGTCTGTGGCTCCTATTTGTGCACTTGCCAGTCTCCTCCCGCCTCTCTTCTCTTATTTCTATCTGTAGAGATGCTTCTCCGCACCTCCTCCCAACTACTTATGATTTCCAAGTATTCTGGACATTTTTTAAAACCTCTGTGACTTTCTACACGATGCTGTCTGAAATCTTTCTCCCTTTTCAACACCTGATAAAATTCTACTAGTTATTTAAGAACCAGCTTATATATCAACTTCTGTGTTAGTCATCCCGGGCAATCCTCTCTACCATCCCAACCCTTACCCTCAGGCTTTTAACTGGTGTGTGTGTGTGTGTGTGTGTGTGTGTGTTTTACCCGCTGTGATCTCATAACACCCCTTGTGAAAACACATTACACTGTATGTGACTGCTCTTTTGCCCCTGGGCTAGACTGTGTGGGAGCTCTTCCAGGGCAAAAAACATGCTTCCTCATGCTTATTCTCAGTGCCCACCCCCAGAACTTGGTACTCAGTAGACAGTCAATAAATCTTTCAGTGTGATGTTGTCATCAAAATCCCGGCTCCCCAGGGACCAACTGGCCTTGAGCAAATTGCTGAATCTCAATTTCCTCTTCTTTGAAACAGAAATGAACACTATTACCTTCTTCAGTGTTGCTAAGGATTAAATAAAACAATATATTGAAAGTGCTTCAGTTCAATGATAAATAGTATGGACTCAGTAAAGGGTAACCTTAATCAGCTCCTATATATTCTGATTCTTGGTAATGTGTAAGAGGAAGTAAATAGTCCTTTCATGCCAGCAAGGTGGATCCTTGGAATTTGTATTTAATACCACAATCTTAATAGAACTGTGAGAAAATAGGTTTTAAAAATTGCTTTAGGTAAGGCAAGTGATGCTTAAAATTGTTTATCAAAAAGGTACCAAGTAATATTTTTTAATAAATTCAAATCATTAGGTAACTCTTGGCACTCTTGGCACTAAATGGGTGAGAAAAATACTACACTGCAATCTATTTTGGGAAGTATTCATAATAATGCTTCTATGTCAACTAAATACAGGGAAATAAGGAAGCATAAAGTGTAGTTTTACATCTACCTCTTTAAGAACTTTGCATAAATATAATAACTATTATCTGTTTTTATCATTACACATTTAAGTATTCCTACAAAAATGAGGTAAGTATACATATATACATTCCATTTAGATGGGTTTTTTTATAAAATGAAAGAGTTGCAAGAAAGTATGTTAAGAGAAACACAATCACTATGTGTTGCTATAGGTATCATATCCAGTGTGCTATGATCTATTACCCCAAACTGGGGACTTTTGTCTATTAGCATATTGTGCAATATTAAATGAAACTACTGATATTTGCTTTTTTGTACCTCTAAATCCTGTTTTTATTAAGGAGAAAAAAACAAGAAAATGGAATGTGATCTAAGCTTGCAGGAAAAATTAAAATGGGTTGATTTTACTTACTTGAATCTTATTGCTCATATAGACTGACTATAATAAAGTTTGCCTACTTTGGAAAAGAATTTAACTGACTATAATAAAGTTTGCCTACTTTGGAAAAGAATTAATGAGCTCAATTTTTGTTCTCCGAGCTAGTGCGACTAAAATAAAATAGAAAGGATACTGCCATAAAGCAGGTGAAGCAAGCAACTGTTTGGTCCGTTGCAAAATCAGACACTTTTCTGCAAGTTATCCATGCTATTAATATGCTATTAACTGTTATAGCTTACAGTCTCAACTACGGGAGATTACAAGCCTACCTATCTACAAGGGCTAATTATGCTAGTTTTTTTCTTTTCACAGTAACACATCCCATTGCACTTTTAAGATTCACTCAAGGGGACTTCTCTGGCGGCGCAGTGATTAAGAATCCGCCTGCCAATGCAGGAGACATGGGTTCGATCCCTGGTCCGGGAAGATCCCACATGCCGTGGAGCAACTAAGCCCGTGTGCCACAACTACTGAGACTGCACTCTAGAGCCCTCGAGCCACAACTACGGAGCCTGCGTGCCTAGAGCCCGTGCTCTGCAACAAGAGAAGCCATCACAATGAGAAGCCCACACACCGCAACAAAGAGTAGCCCCCGCTCACCACAGCTAGAGAAAGCCCGTGTGCAGCAATGAAGACCCAACACAGCCAAAAATAAATAAATTAAAAAAAAAAAAAAGATTCACTCAAGTCCATAATGGCTGCTAATTTTAAAACTTAGGACACATGAAGATACCTGAGGTTGAGAATGAATGAGTTATGGGGGAGGTGGAGATACTGATAGCAAACTTAGGGAGATTTCAAAGGCACAGAAAGAAATTTGGTTAATCTCGTGTATTCTAGGTGGTAGGACTGAAAATTGGTGTTATCCTGACAATGGCAACAACAATGTCATAGTAAAGTAGTTTTTCTTTGAGTGGTCTCTTGTACTTAAAAGTAGAATAAATGGAATCCCATCTTTACTCTTGCCACAAGGCACAAATACTTGATTTCTAAATTGGAGGCCAGAGGAACCAGAAGCTTCCTTATGGAAAGAGATGGCGGAGTTTGGCGTTGAGTTCTCTCTCCTTGCTTAAAAGATCCAGGCTGTGCTTTTTGAAGGCTTCTGACTGCAGCCTGAGTTCATCGTAGGCCTTCTGGATCCCATCTAGCCTGCGCTGGAGTTCCCGGACTCTCAAGTTACTGTCCACGGCCACTGCCTCTTGTTCAAACCGCTCTAGCGCACGCCTCCTGGCCACATCGGCGGTCTCCAACTTCTCTTCAAGCTGGCGGATCTCTGCTTGCTTGTTCTGAAGCACCTTGCCCCTCTCCATGGACAGCTGCAACAGCTCGTCTTTCTCACAAGTGACGGTCTGCAGCCTGGCCTGCAGCTCCTGGTTCAGCTGGCTGTGTGCCTCCTCGGCCTTGGCCATCTGCTCCATGGCCTGTTGGTGCTGCTGCTTGAGGCTCTGCAGCTGGTTGCGCAGCTGCTCTGTGTCCTTGGTGTGGGCGCAGGCCTGCTGGCTCTGGAACAGCTCCAGCAGTTCCTTCTCTCGGGCCTGGGCCTGGCAGGCCTCCTGAGCGCTCCTCTGTTTCAGAGACTCCAGCTCCTTGGTGAGGGCCTCACTCCGGGCAGTGAGCTGCAATACTTTGGCCTCCTGGTCCTTCAGAGCCTGGCTGAAGAGGTGGTCATTCTCCATCCTCAGCTTCTCATTCTCCTCTCTCAGCTTGATGTTCTGACTTTTGTGTTCGTCCTTGAAGCGGATCATCAACTCATGGTTGGCTGCCAGGGTCATAAAGCGTTCCTCCAGCCTCTGGGCCTGCTCGCTCTTGGCCTTCAGCTTCTCAGCATCCTGCATCCTCTTCTCCTCCAGCTCTGTGTTGAGCAGCTCCAGGATCCGGCAGCGCTCCAGGGCCTCGTCTGACCTCCGCTTCAGTATGCAGATGAGCTGGGACTGCTCCTGGATGCGGGAGTACAGCTTCGCCTTCTCACTCTTCTCCTCTTCGGACAGTCCCCGGAGGTTTGCCAAGGCTTCCCTCAGACCATCCAGTTCCTTAAACTCCATCTCCTCTTCCTGGTTTTCTAGATTTTTGTTTTGCTTATCTAAGGGTTCTTCAGAGGGTGGGGTGTCCATCCTGAGAGCCGTCTTTTCCTGAGGCATCAGCACTCTCCTCTACTATCGGCTGACTGCACGGCCTCCCCCTCCAGATTTCAAAAGCCGTGGTGTTGCTAGGGACTCCTGGCAATGTCTAGCAGTCGTTTTTTTCACCCAGTAAGGAGCCCTGTGATTGGTGGACAGGTCTTCAGAATGCTGTGAAGTAACCACAGGGGGACTCCGGTGAGTCCAGAACCAATCTGGTCAGGTTATACTTGCCTATCTAACCAGTCACAGCTCTCAGCCCAGTGTCTGGCCTGTACTGTACAGAGATGCCAAGCCCACCTGATTTCCAGCCAGCATCAGGGGAAGAAGCCTGACTCCACATAATTTCTTGTGGGAGTAAACAAATCAAGCAGTGGTGACATATTCCTCTTCCCTCTCCCGGCTTCAGTGGTCATGAGAATAAAGTCCTCTCTGTGGAAAGTGTTGGCTCCTTAAAAAATTTGCAATCTATAAATACAAAGTAGCAGTAGTACTCTGAGAGCGGTGATCCTAAATGGCTGTGAGTTTGTACCTGTAGTGTTTAACACACCTCTGAGAAAGAGCAAACCCCAGAGAAATTTCTTTTGTTTCCTGAAGCATTGTCCCCAACTGGGAATACATTTTATTAGCTATTCAGCACTCCCTGTTTTACCCACTGGCACAATAGGGTTACAGAGAAAAGCTTAATGGACAATATGGACGTGATAAACATTAAAACAGAAAAAAGAATCAAATGAGGCTTACCTTATACACACCAAAGTCAATTCCAGATGGATTAAACAGTTAAATGTAAAGACTAAAATGAAAACAAAGTATTAAAAATGGAAACTAGAGGAAAACAAAGGTAAGTATTAAAGTTCTGGGTCAGGAAGGACTTTCTTAGCTTAAATATTATGTAAGAGATGACTAAGGTAACACTCAATTTGACTTAAACATCTAAAGTTATATATAATTTAAAAAATTATGTGACTCTGAGGTCTGGAGCCCCTTCTTTCTCAAGACCTGCCTGACGTTTTAGTTTTATTCCCTAGCCTAACACCAGCTATTGACGTTTCCCTAGCAGGCCCTGTCTGTAGGTGTTCCCTCTGCCTGGAATGCTTTTTTCCACTTTGTCCCTTGTCGCTCTAGTAATTTACCCAGCATTTTATACTTAGATAAGAATCACCTCCTCTGTGAAGCCTCTCCTAGCCGGTAAGTGTAGACGTGACCACTCACCTCTTTTAGTGCGGCCACTCTAGTCTATTTGTACTTCCAACAGAGCATTTGAAAGCCTTACTGCACTCATCATTTACTCCCCTGCCTTCCCCTGTTAAACTCTGAGATCCTTAGGGGCAGGAACTGTGTCTGTTTCATCCTTGATGACTAGACCAATGCCTTGGGGAGACTCAGATAAATATGTGTTGAATGGATGTTGAAGGCAAAAATCGAATAGAGAAAACTATCCACCATAAATATGACAGACAACAGATTTATATTTTTACAAAGAGCCTGTACAAATCAATAAAGCGTTAACATCTTAAAAGAGAAATAAACAATTGAATTCACAGATGAGGGGACAGAAATGGCCAAGAATTGAACCCTATCAGGGATCCAATAAATATAAGTTAACATTAGATATCATTTCATCTATCAAATTAGTCAAAAATTTTCCCCTTCTTTTAAGATGACCCAGATACCTGGTATTTAAGATACCTGGTATTATTATTTAAGATACCTGGTAAGGGTATAGTGAAATAGGTGCTCTCTTATACCATGGTAAAAGTCAATTGATGTATTGAGAACTTAAAACACCTTTATGCCTTTTGAATTAATGATTGTCCGTCTGGGGGAGATCTTTGCTGAAAGAAAGGCCTTTTTCTGAAAGAAAAAGTTTTGCTCCAAGTGTGGTTTATAACCGCTAAAAGTTGGAAACCAAAATGTCCAAAAAAGAGAAAATTTAAAGAAAATTATGATATTTTCATATAATAGAATATTATGTAGACATTAAACATTATCATGTTTATAGGTAATTTAATGGCATGGAAATACTTGTGTTTGAAAGATAATTGAAAAAAGCGAGATAAAAAAGTTAAAATTTAGAATGATCTTAATGATGTGAAAACTTAAGCACAGAGCAAAGAGTTAGCTATTCCTGCAATCCCTGTTAAGTCTGTGGTCAGACTTAATTTCTCAAGTCATGATGATAAGGAAAAAGCCTTGGGTGTTATTATACATGGATGGATTTTTAAATGCTTCAGGTTTCACTTGGAGCAAAATAGATCTGAAAGAAGAGTTTGAGATTTTTGCTTTGGTCTCAAAGATCAGGATCTCCTGTCCCAAATCCTGAATCTGTCTATCAGGGAAAGCTTTCACCAGCAAAAGGCTCGGAAAATCTCCTGAACTAAAATTTTAATAACTTAAATTGTAGGTTATTTAGGGTTTATGAAAGTGAATTAAAAAATGTGAGTGAAACTTATTTTTAATTTCCCCCTCACATCTCTTCTTCACTTTTCCTTAAATTTCAAGCTTCGTATACTGAAATGGAACTTGAAAAGTTGAGGCAAGTGACTAGAAAATTAGAATAGTCCTCTTCATTTAAATAAAAGGGTCAGACATACATTGAAAATTTTATTTGCTGATTATCATATATGGTTGTCTGATGTAGTAAAGTGAATTCACAGAATATGTTTCCTAAGAAAAGAAAAGAAAAGAGGAAAAATACTCAAGATGTTAATAGCAGTTGTTTCTTGAGGATGAGCTTACGGATGCTTTCCCCTCTCTTTGTACCTAAGTCCCTTGCACATAATGGCTGCTCAATGAAATCTGTTGATTAAATACATTTTCTACATTAGGAATATTTTATATATCTCTTCTACATTAAAATTATTTTAAATATTAAATTCATAGATCACTTGTCAAGGTTAAGAATCTCAAAAGATCCTAATCAGTATTCATTCACTGATTTATTCAACAAACATTTGTAATGTATGGTGCGGCGCTAGATGCTAAGTATACATTAATAAATTAGGTATATCACTCTTCTCAGAGAACTTTCAGTTTAGTAATAATGACTTTTGGCTCCTTTCTGCCATGGTTTTCTTTGTTATGCCATTTTCCCACCTACCTTTGACCCTGAAGGTATCCAGTATATATTCCAGAGGTCCAAGTCATGAGCCTTGGCCAATGTTCTCCCTAGTGGTGACCAACGAGTTCCCTCCACTTGTATTTGTTAAGTCTTTTAACATCTCCTTTTTAAAGCTGCTATTTACAGAGTTCTTCTATATGCCCTACATAGTACTAGGCATTTGTACATCTTCTCTCATTTAATTCTGACAATATTCTTGAAACATAGGCATTATTATCCACATTTTATAGTTGGCAGGGAACAAAGAAACTAATGCACAGAGAGGTTAAGTTGTCCCAAGTCACTCAGAGAGTAAGTGATAGAGACAGAATTCAAACCCAGATTTTTTGATACTGAACCCCATGGTCTTTAGTTCATCATTCATTCATTTGCTTAATCATTCATTCGTTCAATTCACATACTGAGAAACTGTTACGTCCAAGGTTTGCAGTCCCAGTTCTTAAGATAATTACCATCTAATGATGGAGACAAATAATAGAAAAACAGCAATTCAGTATGACGACTGCTAACATAATCATGGATCAATTGGACACATCACTCTTCTCAAAGAATAAAAATAGGGGCACAATGATCTGAAATCTGATCCCACATCCTGACTGAGGTGTTGAATGTGAAGAGTGAGAGTCTTCTTTTTGTAAGGCTGAAGAAGAACCAGTTCTTTAGGAACAAGTCAGCCAAAGAAGTGGAAGGAATGTTCTGTGATTGGATCAAATGTGTGGGAGCATTTG
This sequence comes from Pseudorca crassidens, assembly GCF_039906515.1. Taxonomy (NCBI): domain Eukaryota; kingdom Metazoa; phylum Chordata; class Mammalia; order Artiodactyla; family Delphinidae; genus Pseudorca; species Pseudorca crassidens. The sequence goes on from NC_090304.1 coordinate 63,517,899, forward strand.
TTTTGTAAAACAAACTAGTGAAATTAGTGAATGAGCCTGCGGGGGAGTGGAGACAGGAGAGGAAATAGGAGAGCAATCCCAAAGGAGAATGGGGATTCTTCTTGGGACAAGAATTCTTCTTGGGACAACTTAACCTCTCTGTGCTTTAGTTTCTTTGTTCCCTGCCAACTATAAAATGTGGATAATAATGCCTATGTTTCAAAATATTGTCAGAATTAAATGAGAGAAGATGTACAAATGCCTAAGAGTACAAGAGAAGGCAGATGTTCGGGGACTTTTTACTTAAATGGTGAGTATGGATGAGAGATGTACAAAGAGGTCCAAGCAAGTTCCCTGGACGTAAGCCTAGGCTAACAGTAATCATGCTTTGGTGGGCTCCTAGGCCATGTGAACAGGTTATGCAGTTCCCAGGATCCTCACCATCTACTTAAAAGCTGCAGCAGTCATGATGGTTGGGGAAATTTCGGCCTCCCTGGAAACAGTCAGCAGTGACTCTTTGAAATATTATTTTATTTTTTAAATAATGGAATTTTGAAGCATTTTCACCAAAGCGGGAAACAAATTACATGGCTACCTAGCTCTTGATTTCTCCAGTGCCCATGTGTATGATACCCTATTCTTCTGAAAATGGATCACCTCTCCCTGGCCACAGGGCAGACACATAATCCACGCAGGGCCAAGCATAAGATCTTACCCTATCCATTCCTGGCTACCGTGAGTGGTCCAATAGGTGGGGGTGACCCAAGCCTGGCCAGTTTCTCCCAGAGCTCTCTCAAGCTGAATCCAGGAAAGAGAAGTGCCTTAGCTGAGAGCTTGTGATGCTGGAGCTGCCTGTCCCTGAGGAAGAGGAGAGACAGTATCTGAGTTCCTGGTTCCAGCCCACGAGTCCCCAAAGTAATCTAGTTCCTGTAGTGCTTCCTTAATTCTCTGGGCTAACAGTTTATTTCCAATAAATCCCCCTTTGGGGCTTATTTCTGGTTGGGTTTCTGGAAAAAGAAAAAGAGCCCTAAAACATGCAGTTCAAGGAAATGCCTCCAGTTTAAAAAAATAAAAAATTTCAGCAGGGACTTTGCCTAAAAATCCCACTGGATGAAAAGTCTGTCAACTTGAGTTCACCAAAGAATTCAGGTTGCCTACACTTTATAACGCATGAAAATCCCATTTAGCCTTCCTCTTGTAGCCAGGTGAGATTAAAGCTTTTATAGATTTTTTTCGGAAAAACAATGTGACACGACATCCCCTTGGATGACCCGAGGCAGTTGGAAGTTCTGTGGGCAGATGCAAGGATGGTTCTATTGTCCCCTCTGGTGTCTTGGGGATCTGGGGATGGGGGAGGCGGGCATTCCTAGTCCTAGATGGGGAGATACTAGAACTCATCTCATTCATGCTTCATAGCTGGCTGGATGCTGGCAGATGGCTGAGCAGGTAACTGAAAAAAGGGCTGAGAAAGTAGCTTGTACTATGAAGTGGCAGGAGCTGGAACAGGATTTGCACTTCTGCTATGGCTCCAGCCGATCTTGGAGATGTGCCTCCTTTCACCTCATCTTGTCCCTCCCTGCAGCCAGAACAGGAAGAGGAAATACAGCTAGATTAACCACCCTCCTAAAAGACCTTGAGAGACAATGAGGGAAGGGCGTTGTTTTAGGTTAGTTGCTCTTACTGGCCAGTGGGTCGAAGGTTCTAGCATCTGTTTCGGGGAAAGGAGGCAAGCACTCCAGATGTTTTCAATGACATTCGTTAGATACCTGTTGTAAGATCTCACCCTCCCCTCACCACCCAGGCTTCCCCCAACCTATATTAAATCAGGGCTTGTTTTGAGATGGTGAGCTTGTGGGGTTCTAAGGGGGAGTAATGCTTTATGTATCAAATGACCCAAAAATGTCTTTGTGGAAAACTTTAAGAATAAATGTTAATGTATCTTCAAAGCTTTTCAACCATTTTTTTTTTTTTTTTTTAAATTTTTGGCTTCATTGGGTCTTCATTGCTGCGCGCAGGCTTTTCTCTAGTTGCGGCGAGCAGGGGCTACTCTTCATTGCGGTGCGTGAGCTTCTCATTGCGGTGGCTTCTCTTGTTGTGGAGCACAGGCTCTAGGCACGCGGGCTTCAGTAGTTGTGGCACATGGGCTCAGTAGTTGTGGCTCGCGGGCTCAGTAGTTGTGGCTCGCGGGCTGTAGAGCACAGGCTCAGCAGTTGTGGTGCATGGGCTTAGTTGCTCCAAGGCATGTGGGATCTTCCCGGACCAGGACTCGAACCCAAGTCTCCTGCATTGGCAGGTGGATTCTTAACCACCGTGCCACCAGGGAAGTCCCTCAACTACTTTTTAAAAATAAAAGTTCTACTCTTAATAACACAGCTGAAGCTTCCCATTTAGAGGAAATGATGCCCAGAGTTGCAGTAAAGACTCTGGAGAAATATTAGCCCAAAAGTTCTTTAGCCTTGCTAGGGAATTCAGATTTTAGGGTTCTTAACATAAAGTATTTCATTTAAAACAAGAAGTAAGATTAATTTGACAATTAAATCATATAATAATTTATTCTAAGGGTTTTTACAAAATACTTTATGAAAATTATACAGACACAGGAAGTACAATATAATTTAACAATTTACATTCTAATTAAAACTTTGTTGCAAGGCATGTCTGAGACCACTCTCATGCTCTTTTCATATAGTAGAGTTATAAGAAAAACAGAATCTCATATATGCAAGGTTTTATATACGGCACTCTATTACAAAATACAGGCTTGAGACTTATCTTAGGAGAAAATTAAGCCCAAAACTAAATCCCACCTATGGCCAGTGGGTGGCACCAAAGCACATTTGGGACTTTAACACTGGGAAAAGGGAAAGTTTCTCAAGGCAAAAAATATACGCAGTAAATATAGTCTCATTGCCCTAACATGGAATTCCATTTTCAATAGAGATTACAGAGTAAATAGCTTTCTTATGAACAAATTCTTCATCATCACTGATATTCTGCCTTTTTTTCCCCTCGTAGGAGTATCTTTCAGTCACTCTTCTACAAACCAACATTTCTTCAGTTCATGCAAGGGTTTTCAATGATCAAGTGGCAGGCCCTTCTAACTGTAGCACAAAACTGTGGTTTGAAACACATGGTGGTGGGACTTCCCTGGTGGTCCAGTGGGTAAGACTCCACGCTTCCAGTACAGGGGGCGTGGGTTCGATCCCTGGTCGGGGAATTAAGATCCGACAAGTCTTGTGGCATGGCCAAAAAATGAAAGGAAAAAAAAAAAAGAAAGAAACACATGATGGCAAATTGGAAAACTCTTTTCATTAACAACACCCCACATTTAATTATTTTTGGCAGCTTTTTCTTTGAAGCAGCAGCAATGGTTTGATTTTCTTAACTTTCTCAAACATCTTTAATGTTGGAGTCACAAACACATTACATGTTTTGTTATCATTTAAGTCTCTTGGGCCTTGTAACCAAAGAAGTACATGCAGGTTGACTTTAACATGCTGTGTAGCATTTGTTACGGCAATAGATAGAAGGTGAGGATCTCTGTCTACATAGTAACATTTTTAAGATCAGATTCCACGTGTTTAGTAGTTTTCAGTGGAGGAGCCAGTGGACTTTGGGTTCACTTGGAAATCTTGGCAATCAACAGCATTCTAAGAGGCAGGGTTGCTTCAATCCAAGTGTTGGGGGAATTTACCATCTTTTCCCAGAGAGCAACTTCCTCTGAAGTAGAGTCCATCCAATCCACTTCAGTACCATAGCTTTTCCCTGGAAAAAAAGGGAAGCTTTGCATTTAGAAAGGAATAGCTCATTGGGAAAAAACTGAGTCATTCCCTAATTATAATCACCAATGGATCAGCTAGGAAGAGTTTTAACATCACCAGGAGGGCAGAGAAAGAACTGTTTAACCATCTGAGATATCCAATAATGGGACCCACCACAATTGGGATTATTCTCATTACTCTCAGAGTAATCATTTCTCTTCACATCCATATAAAAGTTAGATGAGAATCTGTCAGGTGCATAAGGGGATAGTAGGGAGGATTCCAGCATTGGGTTGGAAGTGACAGTAGGTGATCTCTAGGGAAGTGTGGTTACAGCTTTAGTGTCTAACAGACTCGATTTTGAATCCTGGCTCTGCCACTTATTAGCTCTGTTTCTTAATTTCTTGGAACATCAGTTTCTCTGGGGCTAACATTAGAAACAACTCATAGAACTGCTGTGAGGATTAAATGAAATAATGCAAATAAAGCACTTAGTACAGTGATCAGTGCTCCATAAATATTAGTTACTATTATTATGCAAAGCACACTTTTAGCCATGAAGGGCCATAAATGTTTTTTCAGGAAAGAGTAGTGATGAAGGCTTTTCTGGTTTCCCCCACAATAACTTAAGCTCTGTGTGGACAAAGATTGCATCCCGTTAATCTTTGTATCCAGAGTCCTTGGCACACAGCCGGACATTCCTTCACTCATTCATTTCATTATACTTAACAGAAACAATATCTGTTTTCATTAGGAAGAAGCAAAACAACAAACCAACCAATCTCTAGTGTCTCCAGAAGCATTTGACTCATGGAGAATTAAAAATGTAACAAATGTTACCTGTTCCAAAGCCAATCCGAAGACCTCCCAAAAACTGGTTGGTTAATTTGTAATGGTCCCAGACAGTAAGCTCGACACAGGCTTCCGTCAGGTCCTCAGGCCTGAACCCATCATACACCATGGTGTGGTTGAAGACAGGGTTGGTGGTTTTCCCCACAGCTCTCGTCTTCTGGCGACTTTTCCTACTTGTATCTGGAAGGATGGTACTACGAAAGGAAACATTATTGTGAGAACATTTTAATAAGACAGTAAACTCATGCTTTCAGTGTGCTTCAGCTACTGGGGATTGGCGAGAGGAAATGGAAGAAAAAAAGAGTGTAGAGAGATGGTGATGGTGATGGCGATGGTAGGGCATCCTGCCGGAAAGACTCTCTGCACCAGAGTGGACCACACTTGCTTGGAATCCTGACTCTGCCACTTAGTGGCTGTGTAGTATAGGAAACTGACTTAACCTCTTAGACACTTGCTTCCTCATCTATAAAATGGGAATGGTGATGCCTACCTCAAAAGGTTAATATTAGAATTACATATTAAGCAAACAACTTAGTTCAGTACCTGCACTTAGTGTTTACTATGTAGCAATTGTTTGTGGATTCCTCTAAAATCTATTCCTGATTATCTGTGATAGCCTAAGAAATCAGTCTTGTACAGAACTGCAAAAGAAGAGAAACCTCTCCAATTTGCTAGATTTGACTTTGGGAATGAATTATATTACATATTTGCAATTATTTATATTTACTTTATGGTAATAAGTGAAATTAATTTAACCTACCATGTCTCTTGTGCAGACAAGAAGGGCCGGGACTAGTCTTGGAATGGGAGACTGACCTGAGCTGAAAAACTTATCAGTTGACATCTATGAAGAATATGTATAGGGAAAATCATAAATAAGGTCATATAAACTTAAATAGCTACAATTGGTCTTCTGGTAGAATCTATATAGATAAAATTAGTCAGAGAGAGTTAGGACAGCACAATAATATCTGTTTAGGTAAGATGCCAAGCATTTATATTACAACAGAGAAAAAGGTTGCAACTTAAAAACCCAAATTGTCTTAAACTCTTATGAGCTAATTATTAGTATGGGCCTATTTAGCAAATAACTTCCCAGATATTTAGAGACTGATGCAAAAGACCTTTTGCAAATGGGCCACAAAACAGATGCTCCACAAAGGATCCAAGAGTTGTGGCATCACCATTAGCCATTTCATAAACTCCTTAGTATTGAATATTGTCCTCATCAGCAGATGTACCTCCTAGAAGACATTACGTATCTGAGTATGTGATCTCCGGTTTCGATTGTATATATTCCCTCTTATCTTTATGATTTTAAAACTAAATGAAGTACTTCCCTGGTGGTGCAGTGGTTAAGAATCGCCTGCCAATGCAGGGGACACAGGACACAGGTTCAATCCCTGGTCCGGAAAGATCCCACATGCTGCGGAACAACTAAGCCCGTGCACCACAACTACTGAGCCTGCGTGCCGCAACTACTGAGGCCCATGCGCCTAGAGTCCGTGCTCCGCAACAAGAGAAGCCACGGCAATGAGAAGCCCGCGCACCACAAAGAAGAGTAGCCCCCGCTCACGGCAACTAGAGAAAGCCCGCACGTAGCAGCGAAGACCCAATGCAGCCAAAAATAAATAAATAAATTTATTTTAAAAACCCCCAAAGCAAAAAACTAAATGAAGCCTTGGAGAGGGTTCATGTCAAAGATCCCTCTAGCTCAAGTCGCCACTGTCTCAAGTTATTTTATTTATACTACTAATGACGACTTTCAGCATCACAGATACAGAAAAGTAAAACCAAGCAGCAAAGGCCAGGCTATTGTAGAACTGAGGGTGGAGAGTTATCAATGCTGTTACCATTTAACAAAAGAATTTAGATGGCTGCCCCTTAGCAGTGGTAGATCAAGGCATTCCTTCACCCAGATGTGCACTTCTCCAGTTGTAGGAAGCTTTTTACCTGTAACAGAAAAAAGAGAGAGAAAATGAAATTCCACTGCCATTCCTCTCTTGGCAGTACTGCATCCAAAGATGCCAACCTAAAGATGGTCTGACATAGTAATGCTAGCTAGTGTTTGATCATATGATCCTAATTGATTATATCTGTTCTTAACTGTATCTTTCATAGGCTGGCTGTACTGAGCTCAGATAGCTCTATGAAAATAATTTAATTGATTCCAAGTACAGAGTGTTACATCATTCTTTTTGGGTTTTGCTTGGCTCAATGAGATCAATTATAGATATTAGGTAGGTGAATCATCCATTTACAGTTATATTCAAAACTACTCAGTGAAATGCATATACCTTTCAAATATTAATACCAATATCAATCGGTGCTGATAGGAGGCATTTTAAACATATTTGAGTATAGAGTAAACAAAACAGGTACTGGTTAAGGTATAGTCACTCTTCTTGTTAAAAGTAGTTACAAATTTTGTAGGACTATTGTATAGACACACATAACAGCCAGTATTATGGACAGGGAATTACTGAGAAGTTGGCTTAGTCTGAAGTTGTTGTCTAGGTTGGGTGCACATGGATGGAGGAATACTACCATACATTTCTGGATGGGTGGGCCCAATCAGTCAACCAACCAGTATTTAATAAGCATCTATTATGTGCTCAGCCCTATGCTAGGAATGTCATTGGACATACAAGGAATACAGAAAATCTATGTCGCTGGGAGATGTTTACAGTTAAGCTAGAGAGAGAAAATCAATAAAAACTATAAAAATGTAATATAAGAATGAAATGCAAAGTTATTACTGTAATGTTCTAGAAGATGATGTGATCAGTGAGGGTAAAAACATTCAGGAAAAGCTTTAGGGAGGAGATGGGACTTCATCTAAGACTTGGATAGGCTACTGAAAGCACCTGAGTTTGCAACCCCTGATTTCAGTCCTAACATTCATATAGATTCTTAAGGAGGACAACTTGGGGAACTGTGTGGGAAATGAGAGGGGGGTTAGCATAGATTTCCTGACAGTCTCTTGCTCCTTAACTGTGTGGGAGAACTGAGGCCTTAACATCAAGGATGCAATTAAAAATTTTGAAGAAAAAGCTTTCTCCCCTAATGAGACCTTGAGAGTAGAGGACAAATGAGCTCTAATTTCTTAGGGGCTTCATATGAATTCTCCCAATTCCCACCTATGGGGGAAAAAAACACACCAGTTCCATTTGTATCACAGCACTATACAGGAAAGGCCATTCACGCCGTGGAGATACAAACTTTTGGGAGAGTGAGGTAAAAGTTAAAACAAGGGCTGTAAGCTGGACTGAAAAAAAAAATGAGAATTTTTCTCATAGAAACAGAAAATAGAATGGTGGTTACCAGGAAGGGGAACCTGGAGGGAAGGGGAAGAAAGGAATTGTGGTTTAATGGGTATAGAGTTTCAGATATACAAGATGAAAAAGTCCAGAGATCTGCTTCTCAACATTGTAAATATACTTAACACTACTAATGGTACACTTAAAAACGGTTAAGAAAAATTTTATGTTATGTGTTTTTACCACAATAAAAAAAAAGAAAATTTTGTAGTTTACAACTGTGGATTGACTCATTCGGTCTATACGATTACTAAATTAGTAAGTTTATTTAGGGCTTCACCTTTGAAAAAATCATAGAACTCAAAGAAATCCTTGAAGAGGGGAGACATAAGGTTAAGGACATAAATCTGGACAGAAAAATCACTACATACCAGGCATTGGCTCTGGGACATACTGGAGAGCTAACTTCATTTCACCTCTGTTTTCTGCTTCAAAGGCAACTGGTGCTGTCTGGAAAATGAAGGAATGTCAGCAGGTATGAGACACAAACCATTTACCCTGTTTGTTGGTGCTCTGTTACGGGACCATATCTGCCTCATTTCTCGGATTAGGTATCACTCATGAGTGCCCTGGATTAAAATTTCCCTCCTCATCAGAGCCAGACTGTTGCTTTTATATTGTGTATCTTTGTGGGGTACCCAGAAAACATTTCAAGGCCTTTAGTTCAGAGAAATCAGAATGGCTTTCTTGGAGACAGGAGTGGTGTTCTGGGATGCTTTGGTTTTTATAAAAACACATACATTTTTTCAGTCATTCAGCCAGCACATAAAACAACTTATTTGTATTCTCTTTCTTTGAAGGCGTAAGAAGAGTCGGGGGCGGGGGGCAGGGCGGGGGGGAACAAATATTACATTTTCAAAGCTGCATTAACCTAATTATTTTAGACCAAACGAGGAGATGCCTGTAAGAATAACAAAGACTGAACAATAATTTTAAAACATATCTATTATAAGAGAGAGAGAGTTCTACTTTCAAATTCTGGTCTTAAGAGCCTTATTTCCAAAACATGGCTACATGTTAGAAACATAAGGGAAGTTAGTAAAAAATGAGATGCTTTTGACAACTTCTGAGGAATTCTCATCCAGCAAGTCATGGGTAGACCTAGAAATAAGTGCTTCAGGTGATTCTGATGTGATATTTTGGAACCGTTTCTTAAGTGGAACTGTTGTATTGTGTAGATAATAGTTTGTGTCAATAATAGTTTGTATTAATTGTATGTATCACTTGCAGCTATGATGGACTAGCTGGGATCACACCAACCCTCCCGATGAGGATTAAAAAAAAAAAACTGGATTAAAAGAATATATTTGAAGGTGATGAAGAATTATTACGATAGACAGGACTCAAATGGACAAGATGTTGGAGGCTGACATTCTCTGCTTTCCACTTTAAGGCATTAGCTGATTTTCGAGTAGTGCCAACTGAGAGCACAACAAGCCTAGCAGAAAGAGACTAAGAAGCTGAGCAGGGCTTCTCACAGTGCTGGAGAGGCAAAAACTGGCCGGCTAAGGAGAGATGGTCTCAGAAAATACTCTAGACCAGTAGTTCTCAAAGTATGGTCTCCAGACCGGCAGCATCAGCAATGCCTGGGAATTTGTTAGAAATGCATATTCTTGGGTCAGATCTTACCAAAACAGAAATCCTCGGAACAGGGCCAGAAATCTATGTTTTAATAAGTCCTTCAGGTGAATTGGATACCTGCTAAAATTTGAGTACTACCTAGGTTTTCAGTTGCAACCCATGAAAGACCACAGTCTAGGAATATGGGCAAAGAAAAACTAGATCAGACCATGTGGAAGCTGAACCCCAGCTTCTAGTCAGTTCATTACCAGACTAGATTAAGGCGGTGTGTCCCTACTCTGTGTGTCAGATGCAAAAGTAAACCCTCTCAAATTATCCCTAGAATTTTTCATATGCAATGTCTAGCACGCAATAAAAAATGAACAGGCGTATCAGAACAAAGGACCAAATGACCAGACTAAGATAAAAAATTAGATAAGAGGGACTCACAAACGTTTAAGATATTGGAGTTTTCAGATACACACTTTAAATAACTTTGATTAATAAATTCATAAAGATAATGTGAAGATGGAGAATTTTAGCAGAGAAATGGAATCTATAAAAAAGAATGAAGTGAAAATGTAAATCTGAAAAGTATAATTGAGGACCTGTAGCTGGGTGTAACAGCAGATTAGACACAGCAGATAAGAAAATTATTAAACTAAAAGATAGGTTAGCAAAAAATAGCCAGCCCAAAGAATAGAGAGGAGAAAAAAAAAGAATAGAAAATATAGAAAAGAGCATAAGAAACATATGGGACAGAGTGAAAAGACATAATGATCCCAAACTATGGGTAAGCATTCTGAATGAAAACGCAATTATACAACAGCTCTCTCCTGTATCCTAGGCCCCAAACCAACCAACCAACAAACCAAACAAAAAGCTCTGCACTTACCTTCCGCTTTAGAGGGTACCACTTCAATTGTTTATTCTGTTTGTTATCCCAGTCCCAAGTTTCCAAATCAAGTTCCACTTCCCCTAGAAAACTATTGCGCTTAAATGTATCTCGATGCCAAACAGACAGGTTCAGTTTCTGTGTCTTTAAGATTTGCCTGTCGATTTTATACTGCAGTTCAAAGAAGGAAATTAAAGTGGTAAATAATATTATTTTATGCCAAAGTTATGACATAGAGATGAAGAAAAAAGTCATCTGTGTAGATCAGATTTTCTCATCTGTTAGGTTTCAAGTCTCAAGAATATTGCAAAGTCATCTTATTCTAAGTGTCTTGTTTCAAAGAGCTCAAATTCAACTTTCACAAAAGCTCATTTTTCTTTCCCCCTCTGGAAAAGCAAATGATGGCTCAAATATCATAGCTGGTAATAGCTCTCTAAAAACAAAAGCCAATTATTCAATTTTTACTGGATGTTTTTAGTTCTAACTAGATATAACATAAATCAAATTCAGTCTAAAAATACAAATGAAGTTTAATCCAATGGTCTGTTTTCTACCTAAGGACAAAGTATTTTTTTAATAGACTTTATTTTAATAGACTTTTTTTTTTAGAATTCTAGATTCACACAAAATTGAAAGTACAGAAGATTTCCCATATGTCACCTGTCCCATATACATACAACCTCTCCCACCATTATCCTGCAAGGACAAGATATTTTTCAACCTGTTTTTTTTGGCATGCTAATAGTTTTAATCTAAAATGTAGTCAATCCTTGATTATATATAATCATGGAAGGGATAATAGTCTTTCTAATCTAAAAATAATCTCTATTTGGCTTTATGATATACTACTTGACTGTCCATTTTGGTTGTAGCAGACTTGCCTTTCTCTGAGTTTACCATTTAAACTAGCTGGCTTTTCCTGAGTATAGGGTTGAAGTAGCTGACCTAGAAATAGCTAGGGTTCTGAAGTATGTCGTAGTCAAGTCATAATTAAAAACTTGCTACAGAAAATTCACCCATGGATGACTGAGGGTTAATTTAATGTTGCTCCTTTTCTCAGAGGATAAGCAAATACTTGGACAGAATTTTCAGAAAGAGGGAATGAATAATCCTTCTCATATTTGTAGTTTTAAATAATCTGTTACTCATGACTAAGGCAGCATAATAAAGTTTGAAGGAAAAAGGAATATGGGCATTTGAGCCAGGTATACTCTTCATTAATCTATCCATCCATCTATCCTTCCATCTATAAACATTTTTTAAGTACCTATACCAGACACTGTGCTAAGAGCCACCATTTACTAAGTGTTTAATGCATACTAATTACTTCATACATATTGGTAGGTAGGTACTATTCTTATCTCCCTTTTGTAGATCTGAAGTGTAGATGGGTTAAATCATTTGCGTAAGGGTATGCAGTTTACAAGCAACACAGAGTTGGTCCCTGCCCTCATGGAACTTACAATTAAACCAGTAGTTAAAGTGCTGAATGTTAACACAGCCTATTGTAAAACAAGGAGACTGAGGCAGCAGACAGCAGGGAAACTTAGGGGTTAAGGACAGCTTCTCATAGGAAGAGGCATTTCAGGCTGTGGGAAGTAGTTATGGACAGAATGTGGGGAAGAATATCCCAGTCTGAAGGAACAGAAAGTCCCAGCGGTGTGGGAAAATGTAGTTCCTCCAAAGAACAGAAAGGAATCAGGGTGACCTGAAGAAAGACTATGAAAGTGGAATGATGAAGCTGGAGCTCAGGTTATCAAGGGAGTGGTATGCGTGTTAAGATGGGTGTACTTGACCCTAAGGATAATGGGAATCCTCAAATATTTTAAGCAAAGAAACAACATGATCAGAATTAGGCTTTTATAAGATTGTTTTGGCAGCAATGCTCAACTTTATCAGCTGTGTATCCTTGAGCAATTTCCTTTATTTCTCTAAGCTTCATTTGCCTCATCTGTGAGACGCAGATAATACTATCCCCCTGGCAGGGTATGGAGGACATGCATGAGATAACGCATACAACAGTCATGGTGTATCATCTCATACAAAGCAGATTCTCAGAAAATGGTTATTCATTTCCTTCTCTCTTGGTGACTGACTTCCTCTGTAGGGACACTACCCAAGATGACATGGCCTTTTAAATGCATAGGTCACCATTTAGGATTTTCCTAGATAGAGAGGTCATAGATACCCGCAGTATCTCATTATACACAGGATTCAACGTTTTCTTCACCACAAGCGTTTTCTTCTTGCCCATTTTGCCCTTGTCTGGTAACAGATAAGTCTTTACATATCTAAAAAGAGAATTGAACAGACAAGAAGGTCAGAGAAAATAAAAGTGATGTGTCTAACCTCCATTTTAAAAAATGCACTGGAAATTGATAGAAATAATTATTTCATGACACTAGGAAAAGCAGTACGTAATAAATGCTCTCACCAACACCTTTACGCTTAAGCTTTTAAAGTGATTTCAGTGGAATTGATAATTTTATATTGTTTTGAAGATTTTTAAGGGATATTTCCTGAATTCCTTTCTTCCTTTGACCTTAACTAATGTGGGGCAGGGGGAAGACGACAGACCTCTAACATGATGCTTAATTCTATTGGCTAGTTTCCTATTAAGAAAAGGCTTTGATGCTTGCAGAATTAAAAAAGTTTTTGTGACTGTCTTTTGAAAAAAAATAATCTGGTACATACCTATCAAGCCATATGAATGTTAAAAAAAAAGAAGAAAAAGAAAAAACAACAAAAAGGCTATTAAGCCCAGTTCCTTTTAGGATTGGGCTTATGCTAGCAAAATAATTAAGCATCAGACTTCTGCATAGGGATAAGTAGGGAATACCATTCAACTTTGTAACTAAACTGAAATGCAATTAAACCTGTGATTTCAAAGATGAGTTGGTAATTCCCCCTAAAGTTCTATAGAATATAATTTAAATATGGAAACTACCTTATTCTAGAATCTTAACTATTTCTGCACCGCAGAGCATTATAAAGTATGTCCCACGTGTCCCTAATCTTAGAGAAAGTTTGAAAGTGTGTGGAGAGAGACTGGGGCTCAATCCATCATTCCTCATTTTGCTGCTGAATTTATGTAAACAGTCGCTTATCTTCTCTGTCCCTTGTTTCCTTATCTGTAAAAAGAAGGAATCAGGACAAAATGACCTCAAAGGTCCCTTCCAACTTGAAATGTTTTGTGCCTCTCTGATATTTTTATAATTTAGTAGGTTTGGCATATGAATCTATAAAGTAAACAGCATTTCCCCCCAACTTTTTTTCCCAAACGTTCCTTTTAATACAGTCACACACATACCCTCCCTTCAATTACTTTCTTTCCTTCCCAATTTCTATAAGATTAAGAGTAACTAAGAGAAAATAGTGACTCCAAAATGTACTTACGGGTCCGAACGCTGTTTTTTAATATCTGCTGCTGCTAAATCTTTACACTGGGCCACAAACACATGCAACTCCTTCAGTGAGTCCACATAGTCGATTGCAAACTGAATATTTCCCTTCACTTCCAGATTGCCAAAGTCTCCACTATAAACACTCATCACACTGCCGCTCACCTGAAAGCGTCGGAAACACGCAGTGTTTGTCTCTATCTCATTCTTGAACCCAACACAAGGATCATGGATGTAATCTTTGCTTGCCATTATTTCTCTAGTTTGCACATAAAAGCAGTTAATTTAATATGGCATCAAAAAAGCATACCAACACAGACAACCTGACATGATATACATGACATGATGACTAGTGTTTAACAAAAATTGCCTCTAAGAGACATAGATGAAAAGTGAAATGCAAAGTTTTTTAGATGCTGACTCATTTCAAAGCAGTGTGATTTTATGGTAGGGGGCATTCAGAGTTCCATTTTTAGGCATGCTTAGAGTTTAAAGTGTTAAAGAAAGAGGACGTGAGAAACCTCAGGCACACAAATCACAGTGACACATTGCTCTATCAAATTTCCAAGGCACTAAAAAGGAATTTTACTATGTTACCCATCCGCTGAATCTAAGAAAATGCTTACTGAGCCATACACTTTTAGAGGTCAGGAAGGGCAGAAAATGGATGATTGATGAAGGAAGTTTAAAGCCTTCCCAAGGCCATATATTTGATTGTCATCAGCAGAAATTCAATTTAAATAGATTTTTTTACAAAGAGTTTGAAAAATGCAAGGCTAGTAAGAATTTAAGCACAGATTTATCATTTGTTTAGCAGACCTGGTGAGATATGTGCATGTGTATATGTATCAGAGATATTTGGATAAGTGTCTGAGGACATATTTACATATATATTTCTACACACATCTTACATGCACACACAAAACTACCTCACTTTATGAAAGTTCTGTGTAAAGTCAAATTCTCTAAATCAAATCTGAGCAACTACACTTAGGGAGCTTTCCTTTGAAAACTCCATTCTGAATCCCTCTATGGGGCAAAGAATCGCCTCTCCTATTCTATGTGAATCAGTACTTTCATTCATCAGAATAAAAGTCTTGCTAAAAGACAGGTACAATTCTATACCTGCACACAGTATATAAAAGCATATCAGATATAAGCATACTTTGTGATAGTTACCCCATTTGTTGCACAGAAAAATTTAGTGGTTCATTTTGTTGGTAATTTAGGTTTATTTTTTAAGTACTTACATCCAAAAAACCATATTTATTTATTTTGGATATGAATTCTCTTGTGATTAAAACAGAGAAAAAGGAAGATTTGGCTAGCCAGAAGCCAACTGTGGGTTAGAGAAAAAGCTCTCATGCCCCTGGAATCTGAGAAATACAACAAAAGGCCCTTTTACAGTAGCAGGAGCATGGTGGAGCAAGGTTCGCAGAAGCAGAGGGATATTAACATGAAGCCTTTGTTTACATACAGAAGACAAGGACGTCATGCCAGAGGAGCTGCTAAGATTGGTTAAAGAGCTCGGGCTCTTCTTGTGTCTGCTGAGCTGGTAACTGCCTTCTGATGTTGTATCTGTTTCTCTGTCATCACTCTACAAAACATCATACAATATATACAAAATTTAAATTCAGAATGAGTCAAGATCAAAATCTGTTTAGATAAAGATAATATCTTGGTATCCCACTGATCTATGACATTTTCCAAGGTCAAAGTGCTAACTGCCAAGGAATAGTATTCAAGATGGGGTGGGTGGTCTGCCTTGGACCTCATCGTAGGAGGAGAGCAGTGGTTAGGTACTGAAATAACAAAGCGATTTGTTTCACCTACAAGGTGGCCCCAGGGTGCATTCTCTTAATATTATACATTTATATTGCTTGGAAAACTTTGTTGATACATATGAGAAATTAACTTTACCTAGACAATAAATGGTCTAACATTTACTATCAAATCTAAAATGTCATGCCTCATTCCTCTCGTTAACATAGGCTTAACTTCCCTAAAAATCAATAGTGTCTCGTTTTACTTGAGACACTATTAAACTAGGGGAAACAAATGCTAATCTGATCTGTGTTTCAAGTTTTTTATACATATGTATATATGTGTGTATATATAATTTTAAACCACCTCTTAGGTATTTCTATAGTGCTATTGTGCTTATCTTTTGTGTTGCTATAGGGAAGTATACTGATTTGTACATTCTGCCCACATTAGATTTTAACAAATTAAAAAAAAAATAGCAACAAGATACTTATTTTAAATATGTCCCAGGAAATATTTACCTGGGTCAAGAAAGAAAAGTGACAATAATAAATTTTATTATATTTAGATCTATAGTTTATTAGATGGTAGCTTTAAGAATTTATGCTTCAGAATGAGTTCCTTTTGGGGTTAGAGAGTTTATGGAGCAGTTCAGTGGCTCCTGGGGTTAGGGAAACACCTTTATGGAGGAGTGATTAGTTCATGCCAGCGTATTCCAGGGCCCATGCAATTACATGTCAATATAACAGATGCCAATCCTAACGCAGATTAAGAAAAGGGTTAAAAAATTATGATTTATATGGATGAGAAAAGAATCCTTCCTCAAGGGTGAAAAAAAATCCATACATTTTTCATGACTCTATTATCATACTCCCTTCCCACATGCTTACAGACCATTTCCCCCTATCATAGCCGTAATACATTCTACCTGGTACATCAGATCATTAGTGATTATTGGAAGGATAGGACCTTGTCTTGATGACCTGGAACACTGATTTTCATAAAGTTGGTACTCAACAAATGTGACTGACACTAAGCCTCAAAGGGACAGTGGACAAAGAAGCAATGTCTGATTTCATCCCACTTCCTTTAACATTCAGTCCAACCCCAGGTACTTTGAAAGGTAAAATGATGCAGCTTAATTTGGTATCTCTGAGGTACAAACTCAAACAATTTGGACTGTCTTTTGTGTGGAGCAAGTGAGGCAGCAGGTTAAAACTGAAGGGAGGAGAAAAATAAAAAATCAGGCCAATCAGGTATCATTGGCCTCTCAAATTATTAGATGGTTCATTCATATGACCAACCAAGACCAAAGCATATCTACAAAGGTATAAAACCATAGGAACTCCATGAGGTGCCTATGCTGGTTTCCAGCTAATGAGTTAGTTTCAAAGAATGAGTGATTCTTTCCAAAGGAACTGTAATGTGGGCTCTTAAGCAAATGCAGGGGCTGAATACTTGCAACTATAGTTCATCTAAGGCTCAAGAGTAGATAGAACGGTGCCCAGGCGGTGGGGGAGAAGGGATGTAATTTATATATTGTCCAGAGCTTTCCTTACATTCCATCTACTAAGAGAACACTTAAGGATGAAGCTTTTATTTCGCCATTAAAAATCAGACCAAAACTGCAAATGGGAATAGCTAACATTAAGGTACTCTGTGACAGCACTGTGCTATGTGTTTTCCCTGCACTATCTCACTGACCCCTCACAATCTAATGAGGTAGGTACTAGGAAAGCACTCAGGGAAGCTAAGGAAATTGTCCATAATCACGTAACAAATTAGTAGCATGGCCAGAACTGGGAGTGCCTAACCTCAAAGCTCAGGCTCCTCACTAGCTGGTGGCAAGAACATGGAATCTTAGTTAAGTCACAGGATCTGAGTTCAAATCTTAAATCTACTTTTTAGTAGCTGTTGGATTTGGGGAAAGTTATTTAACCTCTGTGAGGCTCTTTCTTCTTTTATAAAATGGAGTAATTTGTACCTACCACACTCTGTTTGTGAGAGTTAGACATCAGAGCGAATATCAAGTGCCTGGTACTTACTAGGTACCAAATGAATAATAGGTAATAGTCATGTTCTTACTTGAGACAGTAGGTATAGTAGTTAATAGCATGGGGGTCGGATCTGTACTCCAGTGCTGGTTTAACCCCTTTCTAGCTGAGTGAGGTTACCTTACCTCTCTTACTCTCAGTTTTCTCATCTGTAATATCTGGGGATAATGATGGTGCCCACCTCCCAGGGTTAATGGAGGATTAAATGAGATAATGTATGTAAAGTGCTTACCCCCAGTTGATATCCTTAAAGTTTGCTATGTCATTGTTACTTTACTATTTTAACATATGCTTTCAAGCTAGTCATGCTACCTAGACTTAGCTTTCACAAATCAACTGTACTCTAAAACTACAGAGGAGCTCATGCCAACATTTTTCTGCTGGATTTCTTATTTTGTACCCACTTTGAAACCAAAGTCACATTCCCAAATCTATGCACTTTGACTTCACCACCAGTAAGAGTTACTGTATGAGTCAAATGAGATGTGCCTTGCCTTGTTCCAGGACTAACAACACTACCTCTATTGACATGCGAGGCAAAGGTCAGTCCTGCTGACCTCTTCGGTCTCTGCTATGGCTGAATACAGATACACCAACCTTGGCACAGCAAATCCACCTATTTGGTTCCATTTTTCGGACGGTACAAAAGACAAACTTGCCTCATCTTGGAGAAATGCTGGAACAGACTTGCTCATCCTTTTGAGTTTGTCAGGGTGGGAAAACTGATTATCAGGTTGTGAAGGCACTGTGGAAACTAAACAGTAGCATTTCCATTCAAAATTATCCTCACAGTTGTCAGACAAACATAAGGCATAAGTTGAAAACACACTTTTCTTTCGTCTATGAACAGAGATGTTTTTGTAAATTGGTTAAAGGAATAGTAGTTCACATGCACAGGACCATAAGGTAAGCAACATGCAGTTATAGAGAGAGAACTAAGCAAGGAGTTGAACCAAATAGAAAACAAAAATTTAAAAACCACTAGGTTTACTGGACTGCAGGACTGGTTAAAACCAATGTGGTTAAAACCAATGTGAATTGGTTTTAACTGATATTTTTTCACATTAGAGCTTTGAACCGCAAGATCTGTACTTTATTGGTTCATCTCCTTGAGATATATTATATTTTTAACATGCTGCAGGCTGAAAAACTATTTCATCAGATAGCAAGGATCTTTGCACACAATTCAATCATAAAAGTTTTCTGGCTATTGAGTGTCTAAAAGGAGGTTGGTTTCTTTAGTGATTGCTGGGATTACCTGTAAGAGTGTTTCGCCCTCAGAAAGTCGTGAAAGACTACAATTTCAAAACGAATTATTTTTTGAAAATGGAAATTATTTAGATACCTTTCAATTCAGAGAGTTTTCAATAGAGATATCCCAAGGCAAGTCTGAATGGTTCAATTTAAGATACTCTAAGAATTTACTATGAAAATGTAGCATATGGTTTCTTTCTGATACAGTAAGTACGTGTGTGGAAGTCACAATAAGATGATGAATTTGCTTCCTCGTTTGTGTAACTCTAGTTAGAAAACTTTCTTCTTCTTTGCCTAAGAATGACAATGTCTAAGCTTTTCTTATGGTGAATCAGAGCTTCTATATTGAATGGCTTAATATTTTTCAAGGCACTTAGAACAGTGTCTGGCACATATTAGGCCTTATGTAAATATTTGCTAAACAAATAAACATTATCTGATAGGAAATCTTTAAATTATCTTTTCAATGTGATATAAATATACTGACTTGACTTTCTCATTGGAAGAGATACTAGGAAAACAGATAAATAAAAATCAAATTGTATTTCTACATATAACTCAAAAGGCTCAAATTTAGTCCTGAGCATTAGCTAAGTTCATCTTTAGTTAAAAGAAATCTAATGAAGGAATACAGAAACTTGAACTACACATATTAAATATTTGCTCATTCACATAATAGTTCTCACCTAGCTTTAGGCTCACAAATGCATCAAAATACATTCATGGTGTCTCACAAGATGAGACCTACTTTAATTACTTCCCATTAAACAATAACACATGTGTGGGTGTATTCAGGTGACTTATACTGAAGCAGTATAAAAGTAGATCCCACAAGGGCACAATGTAGCCCAATGAGTATGTAAAAAGTATATATCTGTTACTCAAATGTAGTCAGTTTTACACTTATTGGGCTTTAGTTATTTGTGTTTTGATCATGCACTTCATTTTGTCTTGTGGTAAGAATACACTCTTTACTAGAGAAAAGGAATAACCCCAGCCCAGACGTTAAGAGTCATCTTGGAAAATATCACAAAAAAGAGAAATTAATTTACCCAGAATTTAGCACACGATTAGCCTATTTCCCTTGACCAATAACTAAGCTAATTAGGAGGTCACATATGAAGACACAGACATATAGGCATACATTGTCTATGCCTATGTTTTGTTTTCACTCCTCAAGTTAAATGTTGAACAAAACACAGAAAGATAAACTAGGATGCCCAAACTTAAGTATTCAGTTGCCAGTTCAAAAGCAACTGGAAAAGCCTCTTTACTCAACACCCCTGAGGGACAGAAGTCTTGTTTCCTCTGCAGCAGCCGGACAGAGAACACACACCAAGGGCTGAAGCCTGGATTGACTTCTTTCGTAGGTGGTTCTTAAGAATTTGTCAGGTCATGTGCCAAAGCTCAGCTCCTTCATCTCTGGCAGGAGAACCTCATGAGCAAAGTTTCAGATTTCGGATGAGATGTCACAGCTTTCAAGCACCAGCACTTCTCTACCTAATGGCTCCTTCCTTTGGCTGCTCTTCTCTTTAAGAATCATCAGCACATCCAAAGACTGTTGGGAAACTGTTATTAAAAATTATGTGGACTCCTGAGGGCAGGTGTGTGTATCATTATCTTCAACCCTCCAGTGCCTAGGATTATGAAACCACCTCAAACAGGGACGTCAAGAAGACACACATGCATATCTGCATGCTTTGCTAGCCTCCACAAACACCTTTTTAATGCACTATTTGTACTCAAGACAATAGTCACAGTTAAGAACAGCAGTCTTAAGATTGAACAGAAAATGGTAAATAATCATTATCTTTTCTTCATGGTGGATATTAATTAGTTGATGCATATTAGCTACCACATACAATATTATGTTGTGTACTAATTAATAACTTGACATTTGCATATAAAATAATCACCATAAGTCTAGCAATCATCTGTCCCCAAAGTTATTACGATATTATTGGCCGTATTCCTTACGCTGTATATTACATCCCCACAGCTTTTTTATTTTATAACTTAACCTTTTAAGGTTAAGTTATAAAATAAACTTAACCTTTTCCCACCCACCATGCCCCCCAGCAACCATCCGTTTGTTCTCTATATCTTTGAGTTTGCGTTTTGTTTTGTTTTGTTTAGATTCCACATATAAGTGAGATCATATGGTATTTGTCTTTCTCTGACTTATTTCACTTAGCATAATACCCCCTAGATCCAACTATGTTGTCACACACATTTACGACTTGAGATTCAGATGTTCACTTGCTTCATATGAACTATACTAGAGTTTAGTTTTGAACCTCAGAGCTTAAACCCTGCGCATTATAAAATTTGCTCCTATAGATAATGTAGAGAGGCATATATGACCATACTACATACTAATCGTCAAAGTACAGTTCTTTCTTAGGTCCAGATACATTATAAATTGCTTCATGTCTATAGCCTTGCGTAAAGGCCATAAGAGATCCAGTGCTCCAGACCATACTGCAACATAAAAGCCAAGTGATATTAGAAGGTGCCAACTTCATTTTAAGTAAAGATTCAAAAAGCAGAGAGACTGGCAAAAGTATAACAGTACTGAGCAATAACGTGTGTATATATAATACATATACATATGTATACATAAAAATTCTAAATATATATAACTATCCCTCAGTGGAATCATGAATTAATCTTTCAACACAGATAGTAGTAAAATATTTTTAATAAAACCCTTGTCAGAATGAAATAGTTTTGTAAGCTGCAAGAGTTTAGTATAATAATAAATGCTACATTAATGGGGTTAGTTATTTCAGCACATTTAACACCATGTAGAGCGGCAACATTCAGTCATTTGTGAGAAAGATCCTGCTACTCACTTCCTGGAATGCATTCATTTGTATCTGGTTCCTGATCTGCTTTTTGATCTACTCAGAAGAGCAACATTGAGAATAAATACCATTTTAACAGAAAGATGAAAGAGACACGAAAATAAAGCTCAAATGTCAGTTTCACTACTAAGACTGCAGAATACATCTGACAGTTTTTCAGCTTGCTTTCCTCCATTCCCCAGTGCAATTCTTCATTAGCCTCTTTGAGGTCTCCTGTTCAAGTAAATATCCAACATCCAGCACAGGAGATGTGCAGTGTCTTTCCTCTCACTCAATAAGCCACAGCATGGAAAATGGAACGAACACTGTACTAGGAGTGGTGAAGCTGAGATGCCCGTCCCCACCCTCCCACTGACTGACTAGCTACAAGAGCTTAGACAGATCACCTAATTTCTCTGAGCTTTTCTCTGTAAAATGAAGATAAAAATCACTGCCCCACCTACTTCAGTGAGGTGGTTGTAAACATAAAATGAGAACGACAAAACGATTACATAAAAGTAAGGAATGACCTTTGAAGAGCTCTGTTGCTGCATTTTACATGAGAAAGCTCAGTTAATATACATTTTTATCATTATAGTGCAGGCAACTTAGAAAACAAAATTCTAGCATACAAGTATAAATTATATTTATGTTTGCATAAATGCTGAACCATAAAAATCAGACTCATTTCCATCCCTCCCACCACTATTACCCTATTCATTTTATAACTGAACCAAGTAACACCTGATCAATTGACAAGCTGCAAGACCTCCTGGCTCCTAAAAATTCAGAATCAGTTAATTTCACCCTTGGTCTATACTTAGTTATTTACTTGAGAAGAGGCAGGATCCCCACTCTTGTTCTGGGACCCTTTCCTTTGACCTTAAATCTTTACCAGTTACACCTAGAGAGATCTAAATGCTGAGACTTGAGAATCAAATATAGGAATAACTTAACCCAGGAACCCACTCCACTCTCCCTGCCTTCACAAGGAGTTTTGCAAGTCAGAGTAGCAAAAATCTGTTCATACCCATAGAAATACAATTTCCTATTTTTAGAAACCCTCGCTTCCCAAGGGTCTCTGATGAGATCCTCACAACAGTATCACCAGCAGAAACCTTAAGAATACAAGCAGTATTAAATGCACCAAGTCAGAACCATTTTATAATAACTTAGGCACAATTCATCACATAGCAGCAAATGACGTTCTTCTATTTCTCTAACAGCTGCATCCCGGTGACTGCCCAAACCATCCCAGAACCTAATACACAGACAGACATGCAAATACATAAAGATATTTACCATCTTCAGCACTACGCACTAATTCTTCTGGCAGATTATCTACTTTTGCTTGATCTGTGCAGGAGAAATTAACAAATGGTTAAAACGACTGACCCTTGCCGAGAAAGAACAGTGAGATTGTCCCTGGAAGCCCCCGGAGTTGGAAGCAATTAGTCAAGATGCGGTGAGGGGTGCAACCAAGATGTCTTCCCCAAAATACTTTCCCTTTAGATTAGCTAGTTGAGCCAGTGCCATAGCGGGAGCTCCCATTTCAGCCCCGATGCAGCTTACATCAGCACACTGCTGCACACGGACTCCCAAGGGTTAGAGGGTTAGCTCAGAGCAAGCAATCGGCTGGCAGCAGGAGAAAGCACAAGGCTGCAACAGCCTCTTTATTCTTCTGGAAAGGGTAAGATGCTAGCCATGACTAACACCTTCTCAAACCCATGGTCATTAACAAATATTTCTGTGCGTGCATCATCATTTGTGTATGCCTCTGGGAGCCTTGCTTGGGAAGTCAACTGAAGAGATGTAACTGGGGACCAGCTGCTAAGTGGAATCTTGGCAGGCTCGTGTGAGAGTGGGTATCGGTATTTGGAAAGGAGCATGCAGGAATACCCGTCAGCTGATGGTGTTTTTTATTTTAACTCTGCGCATTCCTGAGTACTTTAGAGCTGCACCATGGAAATAGCCACATGCTTCTCAGGCAAGAGGTCTGCCAAATTGGACAATTGTTGCTGAGTTTTGGGGGTTTTTTTTCCCCTCAGGGCCCATCACTAACATCAGGAAGAACAATCAGGGCTGTCCAACAAAGGACTGGACTCGCCTTCTCTGGAAGCATTCAGGCGGATGTGGGGGGTTGGCCACCTGTTATGGGGGCTTTAGAGGGAATTCCTGCACTGGGGGGAGTTTGGAATGGGTGACCTTCAAGGTCCCTTCCAACCCTGAGATTCCAAGATCTTTGGTAGGGTGAGGACTGCATTCCAAACTGGGACTCTATTGCCCCCAGAGCCCTGAAAATCTCTGAATTTTAAGAATTGTTTAGTGGCGTAGTTTTTTCTTTTTTAAAATCTGAGTTTTCAGTCTCAATTGCAGATGCGTAAAAATATTCTAAACATGACAATGGTCAATTTTAATCATATGAGTTTGGCAGTGGTTAACTTGCACTAAGTTTTCGCATGACCATCTATAATCCCAGGGGTGCATTTTAGCTTAAAAATATTAAGAACAAAACCCCAAGAAGTCACAATCTCTAAGTCCCTATATACATTATGCTGTATGTTAGTACTCTAGAAATCCTTCACCAGTTAAAGCAGCAGCCAGTGGGGAATAGTGTGCCTGAAGTGTTGCATGTCAGATAGCCTTTGGGCTTATAATTCCACTATCCAAAAGAAATGCATGAAAAGGGATAAAAGAGAAAGCAAAGTCCTTGAAGCCAGGGACTAATTCATCTCTATATCATGCAAAAATTCATCAGACATCCAACACTGTCATATGTAACATGGTCTCTTCATAAATGCTCTTGTTAATAGCCTGTTGATTTTGAGTCCCAGCTCTCCTGTATGATAGGAAGCAAACTACTTTACCTCTGTGAACTTCACTTTCCTCATCTGTAAAATGGGAGTAACAATTTGTCCCTCACAGGGTTGCCTATGCCAGTTAAATGGGAAAATGCATGTAAAACACTTAGCCAAGTCCTGGCACACAGTGTTCAATCAATGTTAGCTATTACCACTAGAACCACTAGCTACCACATTCTTTTAAAATTCACTGTACTTGAATAAACACTCAAACTGGGATTCTTCAAGGAAACCTAGTATTCTAGTAACCAAACCTCACGCGTTATTTTAAAAGCAAAGTTCCAGCCACTTTAGGCTGAGCCTCTTCAGCTCACTTGGGAAAAGTTATTCTCATCTGTTAACCCCCCTTTAGGGTTTTCAGTGCACAACAGCATGCAGTGAGGCCACAGAAGAGCACATACGCATTTTTAAGCTGAGATGGGGGCATGAACAGTGGGGCAAACTTTATTCTCACTTGATGAATCTGATGCAATATCTTCTAGACTTTTGGAAGGCATTTTCCTAGCAGCACTCATTTCCAAAGTTTTCAAAACAGGTCTGGGTTCTTCTTCTGAACCTGTTGCAAGACAAAACCGATGAATACTGCACAAAAGAAAAAAGAAAACAACCAAACTCTTAATAATCAATGGACACTGAAATGGTAGGTTGAAAGGAGGCATTATGCCATAAGCCTCTATACTTTTATTCACTCTATGAAGCACTCCAACAGAAGAAAATAAAATTTCTCCACTAAAGAATATTAGTATATTCTTTAAATAACTTTCCTGGTCAAGAAATATTTGTAAGCATAAATGATACAGAAACAAGATTAACAAGATTCCCACATTAATAGAAATGTGCTCTCTTAGTCTTTTACACCTCTATTTTAGGCACATGATTTGTTCTGTGCCAGACTTTGAATCTTTCCCCTTCACTTCTAGCTTTTGAAGACAGCCACAAAATAGTTTTAGGAGCATTAAAATAATTAGCTGAAAACCATAGAAGGCAGGATTCAGATGTTTTAACATCTGTGTATAATTGGGTACACAGATGGGTGAATTCTCCAGATCAACAAATGTAGGCTTTTTGGGTTTCATGAACTGGTGAAATTTCCAACAAAATGTTGGGTAATGACATGAGGTAGTCAACTTTTTATTTTACTAAGGCATTTGCGGGGGGGGGGAGGTCTCTATTATCTACTAATGCCTTTATTTTATAAAAGGAAAGGCATTTTAGGACCACAAGGGAAAAAAAAAAGGAAGAAAAACCGCATAACCAGAAAATAAGAACAGTTCTTTAAAAACATCTAATTTTATAAAAGTTTTTCTCTAGATAGTCCTTAATTGCTCCATTTTGACAGTGGAAACTCCATCATGGATAAGCCCTGGTCTGAGTACTCTCACTCATCACTGTTGTAGTCTCAGTGACTAGAACAGTGGCTGGCAACAGGCACTTCGAAAATGTTTGCTAAATCAACGAATGATTCCATTAATGAGTCGATGAATTTGGGAACTACTTCTCTAGACAATACTTTCCTGAAATGCATCCCAGTTCTGCCCAATGTTAATAGGCATTCTCCAGTAAATGGATCCTAAGATGAATTAGATTTGGGACGCTCTGTGTTCAAACTTAAATGGTTTCTTACTGCAGACCTTCTTAGTGACTTTAATATGCTTTAGTGTACTAATCATGTGCACGATCTCCCAGCATTCCCTCCCCCTTTTTAAAGGAACATACTGAGGTATTGGTTGGTTAAGAGCTCAGCCACAAGTCAAACATGTTAGGCTGCTCATCAAAGTTATGGTGCCTTGTTGTCAGGTTCTTCCCTACTCTCACTCCACCCCCACCCATTTATTTAAAAAATAATAATTTAGGTTAGAAGATACAAAACTATGTACTATTTTATACCTCCTACTTGGCTTATAATTTTAAAATATCTTCTCTGGGCTCTGTCTGGGTGGTTATTTATATTGATTATTTCTTTTTTAGATAGGCTTTTTTGCTGTTCAATCAGTTACGCTGGTATACTTTAACACAGCCATATACATTAAGCAATAGTCTGTAAAGTAAGTGCAAATTTACAAGCCCTTCGCCTCCTATAGGTCAATTTGGCCCAGTAACTCATGGGGTAGCTTAGTAAAAGTGTACTTCAACAAGTTTAAGATGTTGCCTTAGAAGATACAAAACTATGTACTATTTTATACCTCCTACTTGGCTTATAATTTTAAAATATCTTCTCTGGGCTCTGTCTGGGTGGTTATTTATATTGATTATTTCTTTTTTAGATAGGCTTTTTTGCTGTTCAATCAGTTACGCTGGTATACTTTAACACAGCCATATACATTAAGCAATAGTCTGTAAAGTAAGTGCAAATTTACAAGCCCTTCGCCTCCTATAGGTCAATTTGGCCCAGTAACTCATGGGGTAGCTTAGTAAAAGTGTACTTCAACAAGTTTAAGATGTTGCCTTAACACTCTTGCATATGTCTGGTTTGAGAGACTGGTATTTCATTTTCCTTTTCTCACCAGTTATAAATGTTAAAGGGGCTTCAGCTTGATTACTTAGGATTAAAGGTGGATTCTTTGGTCACTTTTCAATAATAGGCCCTACAGCTACTTGCAAAGGAGCCCAAACCTCACCAATCAGCCACTCAGTAAAGCTCATTTGTTCTCAATGAGACTGAAGGGAGCCAGAAAATGACAAATTCTATTAATTTTCTACTAAGGAAGGTGATCAACATTAGTCGTTGTGCAACTTTGGTTAAAATGTTCCAGCCAGAGAGCATCCTTTATCATTTCATCATTCTAATCAGCTAACTTCTAATCCCTATTTGTCCCTGGGTTTCTCTCCCAAAATAGCCAGGTTGCTCAGAATAGCAAACTGAGACAAGCCCTATCTTTTATAGCCTGGCTGAAACCAGAAGCCCAAGTCCACTTAGGTGAATATGATAATTGATTAAGATCTCCATCCACTTAGCTAAGGCTGGAGCCAAAGAAATGCAGCAGGCCAGGCAATGCCCTTATAGGTGGAATCAGGTGAGGTCATCAGACTGAGGCATACCCTAGAAGGGGAGGATCCTGCAGATAATTGCAAACAAGAGGGAGAGAGTGGCAACAGAAACACCACAGCCCAAGGTATCTCAGGGAAACTTCTAGCCTTGCACTTTGTTCCTGGTACTTAGCCACTAATGTGGTAAACTACTGTTCTTAAAAGGGAAATGTGTGACCAATATGGGAGTTTCTTGCCACAAATCTTACTAGAGACTCCTGTATGGACTGCCAATTAGGAAATTCTAATTAGCTCCAAGAGAAAAGCACACTTGGATGTTTTAGAGGTACTCTCTAAACCCCAAAAGTTCTTTAAAAAATATTTTTGAAACCTAAAAATTCTATCACTGATCAGTGAGAATAAAGTCAGATTCTGAAACACTGCCTGATGGGTAAAGCTATCTCTATGTAACTCATTTGATTAAAGAAGATAAAAGGAAATGTAGTTTTTTATTAAGAAAATCTAGGGAGAACTGAAGTACAAAGAAGAATTTAGTACTATTTGGGATTGTCAAATTAATCCCAATTCTAAAAACTACACCATCCTTTATGTCAGCATTACATAAATCAACTCATTAACCAATCAGTTAAAAACTTCAAAATGCTCGCTGGAGGTATTTCTGCAGCTTTCTGCCTTAGAACTGATGTTTCCATCTGAAATATCAGAGTCAGAGAAACCTTCCTTTTCTTCCTTTTTCTCTTGTCTCTTATATGGTGATGCCAGAATCAATTCAACTTTACTTATTTTTGTAGAGTTTTCTTTGTCTGTCAGGAGAGGAATGGGTTGCCTATTTCTGGGCACGTTCATTGCTTCAGGAGCCTCTTTGAAACCAAGCTCCTGAAAAGCCCCTTCTCAAACTATTGCAACCTCACTTTCATAATTCCTGTCCTCTGGGGGTTTTATAGTTTCAGTGGTCCCTATTTCATGGTCCACAGAAAGTTGTGAGGTTCCAGGGATCTCAACCCCACTTTCAAAACCACAGAGATCTATTGGTAAATCAGCCAGCTTTGTCTCTTCCCAACACTTTATCACGTTGCCTGACTTGAGATTTGAAAACATTACTCTTAAGTTTCATTTCCGAGGCCTTTGAGGCTGTCCAGTAAAAAGAGGGCACTTTCCCCAAGAACCTGGCCTGCTTTGACTGTGAAGGCTCCTCCTCAGGAGTTTCTTCCTTCACTGACACTTGGAGCTGATAAGAAGGACCGTTAGATGATTCTTTAAGGAGTTTCTCAAAGCCAATCTCAAAAGCACTCCCAGTAATTGATGGAGCCTCAGGCTTTTCTACTGTTTCTTTTATTTCCTTAGGATGGAATTCAGAAGCAGCCTGCCTGGGCACCTCAGTACTACCTATTAACTTTGATGAATAAAGGGTCCCTGTATCACTGTCATATTTTGAGCAGGGGGTTTCAATTGTTTCCTTCAGTAGTTTTTCTAAGACAGCACTGAATTCAAGGAGCTCTGATTTAGGTTGAATAATTGTTTCCCTCACAGTTTCTGTCACTTCCTGAGATAACTCTTTGCCATCCTGAGCAACAGTAGAAGCAGATGAGCTAAGGGTTTGCTCTGATGGAGGCATCTGGGCAGCTAAATAAGATCCAACTTTATGAGTTTTATCAGGAACTACACTGAAGGAATACAAATCCTTTCTGTCTGGAACTATGCTGTCCATCGTAGTCTGTGATGGGATAACTCCCAGAGAATTTGAGGGGCTACCTTCTACCTGCACGCCTTCAGGAAATTCTGCTTTTACTCCTCCAGAAACTACTTCCCTCCCAACTGGATAAGTCAACAAAGCTTCTCTAAGTAGCTTTTGTAATACAGACTTTACATCATTCAGTGCAGGTTTGGGTAGAAGAAGAACTTTTTCTACAGTCTCAGAAATTCCCTTTGAGAAGGTAGTGCCTTATTCTGAGGAACAAGATGAGCATCCTTAGAAGAAGGCACACCTTGGGGAGTGTTGGCCACATCCCCAAAAGAACCCTTTCTGTGGTGATAGGAAGGTTGATCCAATGGGTAAGAACCTTCTGCAGCCATCTGAAACAAGTTCTCCGTGTTTAGATGGCACTCACCGCTTTGAGCTTTCTGGGAGAGAGCTGAATTTCCCGAAGTTCCTGCCTCTGGAAAAGCAGCTAGTATCTCTCTCTGATAGGCTGATGTGTTCTGACTCCACTCTATCCCTTTTTCATAAACTCTACTCTCTTCAGACTCAGAGTCGATCCTAGTGGTTGCCGGTTCACATTTGGTTTGCAAGGAAGAGGGTGGAGGTCCAGTTGCTTCCTTCAGGAGTTTGTCTAGACTAGCAGTCAAAGTGTTCGAATTGACCTTTGGAGGAGCTACTGTTTTGTCTATATGCTCATTAATGATCTCCTTAGGTCTTTTGGCTTCTTCCTCGGTATCAGCAAAGTCTGTCTTTCGAGGCCATGTCCTATTTTCAGAAATACCTGGTTCGAGCGCTTGTTTTTTATGAACTTTTCCACCACAGGGCTGGATGACTGGTGATGAGGCTTCTGAAAGCAGCTTCTGTAAGCTGTCATTAAACGCGTCTCTGTAGTCTTTAGAGAAAACACTTGTTTTCACGAGGGATTCTTGAATCTCTTGAATCTCTCGGTCAGAGTAATCCTTTTCTTCCTTGAACACTGGAGTAACAAACCCTTCTGTATTTTTTCCCATGTTTTCCTTTGATGACTCATATCCTGGCAACTGATGAGTGGACTTTCTGGGTGGTCTCAATGGAAATGTGGTTTCATTTGGTAACACCTGGAGTGTGCCCTTTGAATTTAATTTCTCTATTTCCTCTCTTTCCGGAACTTTTTTCTGGCTTAGAAGCGTCTCTCTTTCATGGGTATTTTTTCCTGATGATTTAATGTCACTAAATTCTTCGCGTTTCTGGCTATTAAAAGGCACAGGATTTTTTTGGCTTGTGGTAGTATTCTTCTCAATATTATCTTGACTGTTTGGATTGGCTCCTAAGTCCCAAAACTTTCTCAAATTCTCAAATTGAGAGTGATTATAGACCTGTTCTGTATTGGGTTCATCCATTCTTTCTTTTAGGGATATAACTTTAAAGTTGCGATTCCATTCACCAATCAGAGATCTGTCTTTCTCCAAAGAGGTATGTATTTCACTCCCAACATTTGAAGGAAGTTGCAGTGGTGGAAAAGTAATGTCCTTTTCACAATGCAAACTGTCTGTCACTGGTAATCTTCTTATAGGCTCAGTTGTCTTACTCTGAAACAGAGACACTTTACCTGGTTGGCCAGCTGAAGGATCATTTTTGGATGGACCTGATATTTGGGGCCTGGTCTCTTTAGTTTTATTTGAGGAATAAAAATGGCAGAGATGGGCTGCTTGACCATCCTTATGTAGGACCACTTGTTTGGCAGTGACTTGATTATTATATTTACTACAGCCTGTAGATAAATTGTCCATGGACTTCACAGGCTGATATGCTTTAGCAGAAAGTCGTTCCTGACAAAATGAAGATGTCGGTTCTTTATGAGTTAAGTTAGCAGTAGCTTTCTCACCTTCCCAAAAGGATATTCTGTCACTCACTCTTTTGTATTTCTCTCTTTGCACTTGGTTTTGGGGAACCTCACCTGCTTCTTGTAGTTGGACCTTAGGCTCCTTCCAAGGAGATTTATTGTTGGTAGCCTCAGGGGGTGACTCAACAGTCTCTGATTCTGAAGAAGCTTTTAGGATGTAACTATCTCTTCCTTTGCTCTCTCTCTCTGCCTTCACGTTGTCTTTCAAACTCCATTGTTCGATAACTGTTGAAGAGTCAAAATTCACTTCTGACTTTCTTCTATTTTTTTCATAAACACAAAGCTTGGGCTCTTCTTCACCTAAACTGTCAACATCCTTAGTGTTGCATGGAACTTGATCTTCTGCATGAGATCCTTTGCAAACACTGTAGGAGTAGTTATTGGTTGGAGGAAGTACCCCAATTCCTTCTCCTACGTTTTTTGAACCTTGGCTATAGTCCACAGTTTTACTCTCTTGATTTGGACTGGAGATTTCAAATGGTTGCAGTATGCCTGGACTTTCCTTGCCTTGTGGGGACAAATTAATAGATTTGGGTTTGATATTCACATTTTTGCCATTTCCAAAAGGCATATTTTCCTCTACCTGGAATGTTGAATCAGATCCCACAGGTGTCAATTGAACTTTGGTGGATAACAGAGCCTTTGAGTCATTTTCTTTTTGACTGGTATCACCTGTCACCAAGGCAACAGCAATCCGTGACTTTGAGTCTGTTTTTTCTTTGGGCTCTATTTCTTGGGAATATTCGAGAGATGATTTCTTGTCATCTGAATGAGAACTTCGGTTAAACCAGTCTAGGACTTTAGATATGGAATCATCGGTTGTCTTCCTTATCTCAGTGGCATGTGGACCAGAGCATGAGGACGTCTTAGCTTTTAGGGACTTGAGAAGAGGGGGCTTACCTTGCTGATGGTCTCTAGAACTGAGATCTGGCACCTGAGATGACTCAGGCTCAACGTGAGACAGTTCATCTGCAACATAGAAATGCTTTTCTAAATAAGAAAAGAGAATGCTTAAAGAATTATTATTCAATCACTCACATTACCTTTTAAAAAGGCACTTTGTATTTACATTTTCTACACCATTAGCTGTTTATATCAGCATTTATCTGGAGTTATAATGTAAACCATCCTAAATAAGATATTCTACCAAAGATGCCCTATAACAGTAAAGGAAGGTAAACGTAGGCCCCTGGAAGTATGGGATGTAAGCCGAATTGGGGAATTTCTTTCAAGTGTCTGTTTTATTCTAAAACATCAAGTAGATTTTGTATTCTGACCTGTGTTACATTTTAAACATTAATTTTTCTCAAAGCTTTGCATAAAATAGACACTCCAGGAAGATACATCATGTTGATTTTATGACGCCACCTATCTACTGGCCCACTCATAAACCCTAGAGAGGGCTTATACTCAAGTTCGAGAAACACAGACTTAGGAGATTTCAGAAGTTAGAAAAACAACGTTCAAGGAAGATTAAACAAGGAGCTCCCTCCAAAACATCAGAATGGCACAAGAAGGATATTAGCATCCAAGGGCCTTACTCCTGGTTTACTGAACCAGAATCTCTGAAGATGGGGCCCAGGAATCTTTCCTACCAGCTATCCCAGTAGTTGTTTTGCATACTTCAGTTTGAGGACCATGGTCTCAAGAGGCTCCCCCATGATCCCCTATTTCCCTTCTACAATCTGTAAGCTGGAGATAGTCTCTGTGAGACAAAGTAAAATGAGGACTGATGGAGAATGGGATTTCTACCTGTTCCCTGATGTTTGCCAACCAACGGCTAGGAGGCTAGGGAAGGACACTTAAATTCTTTCTAGTCTACCAAGAAAGTAGGGAGAAATTATACTCCAATAAAGATGTTAAAAAAAAAAAAAAGAAAAAGTAGGGAGAGACCTTTCTGAGCCTTATTCACAGGGCACATGGCACATGTGGATGAGGGAACTCAGGCATTCTTTCCCTTTAGCTAAGACTAAAGGTGTCTCAGCATTTCTTGCTCTTCCTTATAAATGCTAAGCTACACAATACATGTTCTTGAAAATTACATGAGCTGAATTTTTATGACATTAGCTACATCTGAAATGCACCAGAGGAGATGTCAGTTAATAAAATTATCTCTTTGATTTTAATCATCAACTCTGGCTAAATGCTAAAACAACAAAGGCTTATACAATAATTGGCACATAGTGGATATTGGTTTCCTTTCATAACTACACATTATACTATTAAATATATGTCAGTAATGATAAAGTTCCTTTGAGAAATCTTTAAGAATTCTTTGTTAGTCTGTTTAACAGAAGACTAATAATGAAAAAAATGCTTGTACTACACTGTTAGTGGAAAAAAAAAGCAGTCTGGACAGTATAAACATAATTTAAATTATATCCATGCCTGAAAATTATTGGAAGGTCCTACAATTAAACATTAGTGATAGTTAGTGCTGGGTGATATCACAGATGATAATTGTTTTGTTCTGTATGCATTTCTTCTTTTCAAATGTTTTTACACTTTTCAAATTAAAGTATATTACTTAAAAATAAGAAGAGTTTAAAATTCTGATGCCAGATAATGTTTTGTTTCCTTTGAGGAATTCTTTTGTTTTCTTCCAGTATAATATAATGAGTGTGATAATGACTGTCCTAAAGCTCAGAGCTCAAGTCAAACCCTTATAATTCACACAATTAGAGTTTACCATTCTTTTTTGGTCCTGATTTTCTTCTTATGCTCCATTATTTACTTGTATATATTTCTGTGGTAAGCAGGGGGGAAAGCAGGGCATTAATGAGTAAGCAGAACTTTGTATATAAGCTCTGAGACCAGAAGGCCTGTCTGTCAACCAAAATGGGTTTAGCTGATGACGGCTTCTCCCCAGACTTCACGGTGAGCTGAGATTGAGATTTAAAAATCAGAAAGCAAAAATAAATAGTTAATACAAAATTATAAAGGTAGTCTGTGGAAAAGCAGGTGCACTTTGAAAATCAGGAAAGGTTTACCATTTTTCTTCTATGGATTATAACAAAGGAAAATATTACCAAAGAAATTTTTTTCATCTTTTGGATAAACATTTAAGTAAGCATCACCCAATTATTTGCTAATGTTTATTCAAACTTTAGTAGTTTCCTTAAAATGAGTTCCTTTATATCTTGAAGAAGCTAATTTTTAATTTTTTTTAAAAAAATATTCTCTTCTGTTCAAATGATTTAAAATACCCAGGGAGAGGGGTGATGGAAATGCTTTGTCCTTTAAGAAGTGGATTGATTTGAATAAGTATGAAAGCGTACGGCTGAGCAAAAGTGACTCAGGGTCAACTTAATATCGACTAATAAGGGAGGAGGAGAGTAAATGAGTTAGAAACTTGACTGTTGCTACTATAAATTTTCCTGACTATAAAAATTATCATAGAGTTAGTTTAGGACTTAGTGAAGATGGGAGAGAGTACACAAAATGATTTTTCCCATTGCTTCTGTTTTAAAACATAAGAATTGTGAAGTAATCATATAGGCATAGGAAAGCAGTTTGAGGCATCCCCTGAGAGTTCTAAGACCTTCAAGAGAGGACTAGTCAGCTAGTTAGCAGGAAAAAGCAGTACTCTCATTGCCTCTCAGCTCACACCAGCTGAAGGAGAAAGTTCCTTCAGAGCATTTAAAGTCTAAGAACAAATGGATGGAGGCCCTGGGCAGGCCAAAGTATGAGGCTTTTTCATAGTAAGAATTTAAAGTCTAGTTTCCCATCCTTTGAGGCTAAGAAGGTGACGGTTCTCCTGAAATTAAAAGAGAAACCGAAGTTTGGTTAAATCATAATTGATAAATTTGCATTAGGTGAGTAATAATATATTTACTCTGTACAAAGGTATTAGCATATGTTTATTTCTCACTCTGTATATACACCTTGATTTAACTCAAAGTGCTATAATTTGTTTAGCTAAATTATTGATATGATTTTTTTTTTTTTTGGATTAAGCATAATGTGCCGGAAAGTGTGCTATCCTGGTTCTTTTAGTTATTGGTGATTGAGGAAAACATGCAAACCCATTAAGAGGCATAAACATTCCCCAGTGGCATCTGCTTGAATTTTAGCAGGAATACCTAGAAAGCAAAATGGGTTTCTACCAGGCTGGCTGGCTGGCCTGGCCATTCCAAGCCCACTGGCTCAGTTTTTAGAGCCTGGTAGTGACGAATCTCTTACCAGCAGGGCTTCTGGACAATTTTGATTCAAGCCTTGACAATTCTGATGAGTTAGCTTTGTGTTCATTGATGGTGTGTGAATTCTCAGTGGACTGTGCTCTTGTAGTTAAAACTTCTTTGGGAGAATGGTGCTCATTCATTGGAAAGGAGCCAGAAGTCGTTGGCTGATGCGTTTCATTTTTTGATGTACTTGGGCTTGAGGCTGATGGCTGAAAAAGCGAAGGCTTTCTGTATTGGGAAGGCTTAGGATCATTGCAAAACTCATCTATGTCCCCTGCATCTTCTGTTCCATTCTTCAATCTGTCAGATTCTAAAACACTAAATTCTCCTACTTCCCGGCCATGGACTAGCCCCAGACTCTGTGGGAGTTCATCCTTCACTGCAGAGAATCTCACGTGCTTTAATGGCTCCAGTGAGTTTGAGGAGGAGTCATCTTCTAAAGAATGCTCCTTCTCAGAAATTCTCTCATGGATGGTTAGGCCAGGTGACACAATTTTGCTTTTGGGTTCAACGTTCTGAGGAAAACGAACAGTTTCTGAGTCTGTGCTACTGGAACTGGAATTGCGTTTCAGGATCCCTCTTGGAGCCCCTCTTGTGTTCAGGGAGTCTGTCCTTTGTCTAGGAAAAGACTGGTTATCATCTTGCTTTAAGTCATGCGATTTATAGA
The DNA here is from genome assembly GCF_039906515.1 of Pseudorca crassidens. Taxonomy (NCBI): domain Eukaryota; kingdom Metazoa; phylum Chordata; class Mammalia; order Artiodactyla; family Delphinidae; genus Pseudorca; species Pseudorca crassidens. Next base: position 63,553,863 of record NC_090304.1, read on the forward strand.
TCATTTTCCTGGCTGTGGGGATTGGAGCCTTGATTTGGGACCCATTCTCAGGGCCTGGAAAAGTCTGCTTTGTTTTCTCTAACTTTTGGCTTGAAATATCCAGGATAGATGACTCTTCTTTGGACTCTGACAATTCACCTGAAAAGTAAAACATATTAGATGATATACCAAATGCAGAATAACTCTGTAATTTAAAACACCTATCATAAACTTAATCTACATTTAGCAAAAACACTAAGTATTAAAGACAATGAAGCATGAAGCATAAATACAGACCTAATTAAAAAGCCTTAAAAAATTCATGCATGAACATCATTAAATTTAAGATTGCTGTGCTTTACATACATACATAGTTTGTGGTATTTTATACTCAATAAAAATTTTTTTTAAAAAAGAAACTTTAAAAATTCCTCAAGGAGGGTAAAGAAAAAACACAGAAGTCACTTAAAAAAATTCACGTATGGAAACCAGAAAAGGGAGCTCAATTTTTTAAAGTCTCAATACCTAAAACAAAAATTAATTTTGTTAAAAAGTTAAAAAAAACAGGTAATGTTCCAGTGACTTCTTTTCTGTAAAGCATTTTATGCTATCTAAAGTGTATCCAATGGAGAAGAAAAATACACTAATATTAAAACAGGCTAATTGAAACTCCTAACTCTACTGTTTGTTAATTTTCTACCCCTTGTCCAATCTTTGGTGCTTGTGGAATCTTCTTACAGTTGCTTTTGAAGAGATTAAATTGTCTAATGTTTCTTCTTAATGGTGAGAATGGTAAAATTCCCTAAGAGGCAGACTTCAATCAGTTAAGCAACAAATCTGATCAAATGCTCCTGGAAGACTGGGCTGATAATTACAGATTAGAGGATTGTAACATTGTCAAGTGGTCTTTTTATCTTGAGGCAAACTCTCCATTTTAAACAGAGAACTGTGTCTGTACCTGGTAGACATCCAATAAAGACTGTTAAATGAATGACTGAATGCCTCTGGTCAAAAAATTTCCCAGGTCACTGGGGGGGGACCCAAGACATGGAGGTCACACAAGTGTCAGCTCCAAGACTGGAATGCATGAACTTCCGGTTTCTAAAATTTCTGCTTCCTTCCCTCAGGCAGGAAACCAGTGGGCAAAGTAGAAGAAAACCATCAGGACTTTTCACTTTCTCTTGAAAGCTATTTTGGTTAAAGGAACTCTGAGAATTTCCCTTAGTCCATAGATAACAAAGATAAAAATATCTACCCCATAAAAATAATATTTACCCTCTTTTGAAGTCTGAAAGAAACCAGCCCTTCCATTTTTTGACTGCTCAATTTTGATTTGTTGAGATAAGTGATCTTCTGGCAGCATGGAGCTATTAAATGGATTCTTCCTTTGCTGGGGAAAAATATTGTTTATTAAACTCATTTTAAATGTCACAGCAGCAACTCAGTGTCAGCAAATGCTTATTATCTCCAATAGTTGGTAGTTTTATCCAGTAAATTCTATCTGGCATGTTTGAAAAATGATGGTCTTAATTAATCTGGTTAGCAAAGAATTACCATATATATGCCATACCAAAAAAAAAAAAAAACACAGGACAAAATTGTATAAAGTATACTCAATTCCAGAGTCCTCCAAAGTTAAACCAGAACCAGGCATTCAAATCTAAATCTCACAGAAGTGAAATTTTTACAGATGTGAGAAAACATGGGCCTGAACATATCAAAGAGGTGGTCAATGTTGGGGTAAACCTGAGACTCTAATTAGGGCAGACTCCCACCCGTGCTCTTCCTACTGTATGAGACTCACTGTGATAGATTAAAGCTGTACTAAATATAATTGTAACTGACCTTTCCTATAAGGATTTAAAAGACAAGGTATCTTGAAGTGGTTCATAGTCACTATCATGATCATCAATTCTAATGACAGAAAAGCGTATCAGTAAATAGAATATTTTTCAATTGAAGTATAGTTGATTTACAATGTTGTGTTAGTTTCAGGTGTAGAGCAGCGTGATTCAGTTATACATACATACATATACATATATATATATTTCTTTATTCAGATTCTTTTCTCCTTTAGGTTATTACAAAATATTAAGTATATTTCCTTGTGCTATACAGTAGGTCCTTGTTGGTTATCTATTTTATATATACTAGTGTGAATATGTTAACCCCTAACTCCTAATTTATCCCTCCCCCCCAGCATTTTTTAATTAATGTAAGACTGAATATCAATATTTGCTATCTGTTGTTTCATAAATTGACAATTCCCTCCCCCAAGCAGACCTCTAACAGAGATTCAGGAAGCCATGAATAGGAATAAGTTGGTTCCATGATATGGAACCAACAAGCCACGTTCTTATGCTTCAAAGAAGCAGCCCCCAACAGCATTAGACTTTTCATTCTTTAGGACAAAAACTCTAGGTCTTCAGCAATGCAGTAACATGATATTCATAAAATTTTCCACCACAAGAGTGATTTCTTATATTAAACAGAAAAATTATCTATGTTTGGTAGGAAAAAAGTACTACGAAATTCTCTTTATTTCACGGTGCTTTGAAAAAATGAGAAAAATGGCACTCCTTCCCCGAATGAGATTTTCAAAGTCTGAGCTCAATCTACCTTGGCTGGAGATACAGCTGACTTCCTTGTGCTTTCCTGGGATGTATCAATCATGGTGGAAGCTGGATTTACCACGCTGGAACTGCAAAAGAAACAATTCAGCCAATAAAAACTTACCCTTTGAGGAAGCGTAAATCACGCCTCTGAAGCCAGAAGCTATTAAGGCAGGATAGGAGAGGAAGTTTGTAAAATCAAACTGCCAGGAAGGTAGAGGGAGTTGGAGCCTAGAGATGATTAAGCAGCGAAGCAAAGGCAATGGGAGAACAGAAATGAAAACAGGCATGAGACAAGACGAAAACCATCCATCAGAAGAAGCCTTGAAGTTTTTATCACGGTACCAGGCACACAGGAGGTTCACAGTTTAAATCTGTACAAATAAACTCACGTCAAAGTCAGGACCTAACATCAGATGCAGACTAGAACAGTGAGCGGTTGTTCTCAAGAAGGGAACATCCCTGCTGAAATAAGGCCCCAGAGCATTTTAGAGATTCCGTAGGCCAGGACCAGAAGGGCACTGCTTACTCTAACTCGGGTAGAAAATAGCTAAAGAAAAGACGCAGGTGAGACAAGTGATTGGGCAGTAGAACAGAAGAAACAGCAGATCTAAGAGATGCTGTGCCGGGAGGATGGTGGATTGGGGCAACTTACTGGGAACTTTCAACCCAACTCTACAGGCTGGCCAGGTGAGTTCTCGTTCGAATACAAGAGGAGTAAAGACAAGCAGAGCATCCAGAAGATGGTGGGAGGTCAGAAGCCTGGAGCTGGCTTAGAAGGGAGAGGAGAATTCTCTAGACCATGATTCCCTACCGGAGGGACAGGGCAGCCCTAGGGTGAGAGTGCAGGGAGGGTGAATGGAGAAAAGTGAGTTGAGCCAGCTCCCTCCTGAACAACTACTCCCTTGGCTGTTGAGTAAGAAGGGCAAAGAGGGTCATAGTGGCTCCCAAGAGGGAGGAAAACGACCCACTCAGACTTCCTGCTCCAGTGGCCCTGCCTCAGGCATAAGAGGGGAAGTCACTATTGGCTGAAAGCACCGTGCCTGGTTAAACTCCACCAGTTCTCCTAGTGGCATCACAGAGTCAAGGACTTGGAAGAAGTACCTCGGAAGGTGCTGGCTTTTTACCACGAAGCTAAAGAACTGGAGGGGGGGAGGGGAGCATTTTGCCCCAAGGCCACAGAGCCTTGCCCAAGATAGTTGTCACTAAAATTATGGACTAGATGTTCTTGCAAATTCATTTCCTTTCCTTCCCTCTGCACGTTGATTGCTACTTTTGTAGTCCCAGGAACAGGCTGAACACTTGAGGAAGCCATGCTCCCTTTTGTTGCCTTCCTCACTGTTCCAGAAAGGAATTACAGCAGATGAGGCAGCTGTATATGGAATACAGCCTGACCGCAGGGTTGTGAGAAAGGGGGAGGAAAGGGATGGGGAGGGGAAGGGCAGGGAACAAGAGGAGGAACTTATAATGGAGCCAGAATTAAGGCTAATAGAAAAACACATGGCAGGAGGCCTCTGTTCTTGAAACAGGTGAGCACAAACTTGAATCAAGTTATCTAGCGGCCAATGTGAGAAAAGAATCCTGGTCACTGATAGAACTCACAGTAAAAACAGCCAATAGCTCAGGACTAGAAAGTAATGTCTCTTGAGTGTCACTTTAAGAAGCCAGTGAGTGATATGAGGAAGCTTATAGCGGATGCCATGTTCAGTTTTCTCAGTGTTTTGTATCATCTCCTTTAGTAAATAAATCAGTCACACAATGAGAGGACCTGGGCCAAATGCTGATGGTTGGGGTCTCCATGGAACAGCCATCTTCTCCTGTCATCTTCCTCCTTTCTCCTTCCCACTCACCAAGAACAAAGGACAAGCAGAGTCTCTACATTCTCCTCCCTCTGCTCCCTGGAAATCCAGTTCCTGCGCCTCTAGCCACCAGGCCCACGACTGTCCACACTGCATATCATGTTGTCCCTTCCTGCCCAGAGATGAAACCAGTCCCTCTCTACTAAACTCTACTAAACTAAATCCATGCAGCTGTGGATTTCATGTCTGCTCTGCAACCTCATTCTGTGCATACATATCTTATCTCTCATAGTAAACTGGGAGATCCTTAAAGAGTATCTTGACCATTTTTCTACTCCCCACGATGCCTTGTACAGTGCCTGGTACACAACTGGTGAACGACTGAATAACTGAAGGCCAACTGAGCCAGTGCCAAGGAAGGCAGCAGCACACAGGTGCCATGGTTTTTAAAAATATCTATGTTGTTTGCCAAATTACAATGAGGCACATTATTTAGGTTTTAAACAAAATGTCTTTGTTCCTGCTATTCAGAAATCAAAAGAGAAGAAGAAATGAGGTATTCAGAGCACGCGATCAAACACCAGAAACATACAGTATTCACTGGGTTACCTTGTGGTTGGGATTGGCGGGAAATGGGATGAGGGTGAGATACTTGGTTAAGTACAGTTCACAAGTCTGCTTACTAGAAAAAAATAAAACAAGAGTCTTATGCCTCACACTGTCTCTGAAAATATAGTTACTTCCTCAATTAAGCTCCGGCTTTGCTTCTCTTGAGGAATGCATCAATGTTTTGTTTGCCTGTCTTTTAACTCACAACCATCAATACAGCAACCATCTTATTCTCAGTTGATCTTTGCAACATCCCTGTGAGGTATATATCCTTCTCCCCATTTTACTAGCGAGAAAACGGAGGCTTGGAGAGCTTAAGTTAGTGAAAGAGCTAGGGATTTGCACCAGATGTGTCTGACCCTGACTCCAAAGACAATCATTGTAATGGCTGGGCTCTACTGCCTCTGATTTCTCACATGAGTAAAGCAGTGGTTTATGGCAAGAGGACTGGAGTGAAGTCTGGGCGATTTCTTCCTTCCCAGTTACTCTCACATCTGTCACTTCCTTTCCACCCCTACTGATTCCTCCTTTATTTCTGTCATCTGTACTAGCCTCATATCCGACCTCCTGACACCAAAGTTCCACTTCTCTAATCCATTCAGCATTCCACCTCTAAAATGGGATGGTCTAAAACAGAACTTTGATCATGTCCCTCTTCTGCTCGTTACCTTTCCTGGATCCTCAAGGCCTGTGGAATGAAGCTGAAGTCTGAACTCCTCAGGAAGGAATTGGAGACGCTCCACCATCTGCCCCACTGTACCCTCCCACTCCGCCTTCCTGTTGACCCTCATGCCAAACATGAGTCACTGTCCCTCTTTGCTGTCTCCCCCAACCTATCCCCAGCCCTTCCCTCAAGCGTTTGCTCTACTCTCTTGACCCAAATCCTATCACCTCCAAGCCCAGTCCAAATCTCACCTCCCTTGTGATGCTGGTCACCTATCAGCTCAGCTGGAAGTGGGTCTCCTTGTCTCAAGTCTTACTGCACATTTTATTGGTACCTTGGGATTGGGATTTGCTCTCTGCCTGGTACTATTTATTATCATGTGATCAGATATTCGTATATGGAAGCATTATTTTTCCTAAGAGAATATAGTCTCTTTATAGCCAGATACTGTGTCTTTTGTTTCTTAGAATCCCTCTCAGAGGGATCAGATTTCTATTCGCAGGGTGTGTCCTGCATATATAAGATATTCAATACATTCCATGTGATGAGTTCTTAAAACTGTACAGCAAGCCAAGGTTCACACCTTGAGCTCTGTAATTTCTTCCCTCAGGTACCCTTCAAAAACTACCTGCAATACTAGATGTAGCACTTAGCCAAAATGGGTTTACTTTCGTAAGAAGATTATTAAAATATTAGACTACGAAACTACTGTTAGGGTTCCCCTCCTCAAAGTGTTTGCATTTTAATACAAGTCTTTGAAGACTTAACTAAAAAGAAGAATAACGTTAGGTACCGTGGTAGGGACATCTGGGGAAGAGGGAGGGCTTTATAGCAGTCTTAGAACTACACCACGTGGGCAGTGGGACAGTCCATCTGCTCCTATGCCTAGCCATAAAATGTTTCCAAGCACATGCAGCAACTTTTAAAGCTTTTGAACCTTAACTAGCCTTTCCCTCTAAAGCAGTTAAAAATGAATTCCCTGGAGGTCCAGTGGTTAGGACTCCGAGCTTCCACTGCAGGGGTCACGGGTGTGACCCCTGGTCGGGGAACTAAGATCCCACAAGCCTTGTGGCACGACCAAAAAATTAAAAAATAAATAAAGCAGTTACAAATAACACCAGACATACCCTCTTCTGAGGTATTTTTCAGCTTAAATATGAACTGTGTCTGGAATCAGAAGCAAATTTTGCAAGTGCTTTTTTTTTCCCCCGTGTTTTTTGTGGTTGGTTTCTCCCTTTGGATTGTTGATTTCTCCCTTTCTCCTTGGCAGCCAATGCTGTGCCCATGCCCAGTACCCAGTGCTGTGCTAACATGTATTACACTCAATGAGGCTTCAACACATCAACAAACACATGAAGAAATGGCTCAGGGATTGAGTGAAGCAAATTCAAAAATATGCTATGCCTTTTTTTAAAACCCCAAACACTGGTCCTTTACCACTGTGTGTGCCAATACTACCATGCTGAAAATCAGTAACCAGAACTAGAGCTGGGATCACTTGTACTTTTCTTTGCCACTCGAAAGGGAACCTCATTCTCTGCTGCTCTGTTCATCAAACCTCTCTCTGCTTCCCCGTGCTACAGATGCAAACAAAGATGAGTTCCAAAATAACGCAGGTAGCTTCCCATGCTTGAATACACACTGAATACCCACAGTGTTTTAACTATTCACAGGCAGAAGCCCACAGAATTGTACCCACAACGGAAGAAGGACTCTTGCCTCAGAGTTTATTAGAAAAAACTCCTTCAGAAGCTCCAATATCCAGTCACTGCTGGCTTACACTCCCCAACTCCTGACTCCTGGCTAACAAAATATTGACAGGTATTGAGTCATTCTATTGAAGTTCACTTAGTCTAAAAGTACAGGCCCCAAAATATACTTAACACACCCAGTTCCCAAATGTTAAAGTATAGGTGAAAAACATGCTGGAACCTGATACTGAGTAAAGCAGTAGTTTCTGACACGGAAAGGAGGAATTAAACAACAGCTCCTTCTACAGTTCTGGGTGATTACCACCCGTGCCACGTAATGAGCAAGGCGTGCTGGATACATCTAACATTTTTATTCCTGCCTTCTCAACCTACCTCATCTATGTTATAATAACATAATTATGAGGCCACCTGCAAATTGCCAATTTTCTTTCTTCCTGAGAAATGCCAAGTGGTTCCCATACCTCATTTCATTCAGTCTCATAACATCCTGGTGAGGCAGCTTAGTTCTGATGTACATACAGATGAAACCCGAAAGACTCTTCTGAGGTCACGTGAGAAATGTAGCAAACGATGGAGATGCAAATGTGGACACTATATGCTCTAAGGGCAGTGACACCTCGGTCCCTTAGGTCCTTTGAGATGAAATGAGTTCCTGGGAGAAGGACAGGAAGTCTGACCCAGATAAAAGAGTACAATGAGCTAAGTTTGTGTCTGACACCCTCAAATCTTCTCTTGTCCACCTCTTCCCTCAGTCAGTCAGCGCTCTGGTGTCCCCACCAAACCCAGCTCTTAGGAGCTGCTCTCAGTTCCTTGAAGGGGAATCTAAATGCCTGTGTTCTCACTCCCAGAGTTTCTAATATTTAAGGTGTCCTCTTGCTGTATGGAAGGAAGGCAGGCCTTCATCCCATTAGGGAAGTTGCAGGCAGCTGGAACATGGGGAGGCACAAGGAGAAAGAGGTAACGTGTTCTCACATCCTTTCCTGAGCTCCCTGAAATACCTGTATGTATGTGAGAGCCCACACTTCCATTCATTGAGCAACTACTATGCGCTATGAACTATGTGTTAGGAATTCTACATGTACTAGCTAATTAGAGTCTCAACAATCCTGCTAGCAAACTATTTCATTCCCATTTTACAGCCAAGGAAACAACGGCCCAGGAAGTTAAGTCACTTCTAGTGCAAGGTCACAGAGTCAATTCACAGCTACCGTTAAGGTGTTTCAGCCTCTAGCCGACATGGCCTCTACAGATATAACAGAACATTACAAATCATCCTAGAGGGGAAATAGTGCCACCTACCACCCAGGAAAACAAAGCAAGTCCTCTCCAAAAGGGAAATGGATAAATAATGGGAAACACTAGAATCAGTATTCCATCATCCATGTGACATAACTTTACTTATATTTGACTCTGAAATGCCTGTTGGTGCCTACAGTATAGACCCTCTCCCTCACCTGTAAATTATGTTGGAAACATCCCTATTCCCCAGGTGCCTCAGCCTTGGATCCTGGATCACTGGCTGTCCCACCAGCAAATTCATTGACTTCATTCCAGTTGGAGATTCTGAATTGAGTTGTCTTCACTGAGGAAGTAGAGATAAAATGCAACTGCTCTCCCACCAAAGGGTAACAACTATACCGCCAAGGGACAGACACCAACGGGAAGATCCTTAAATACCTAAAAGCAAATCATCATGGCTCCAAAAGGTCTGTGACAACGAAACCCCATAATCAGCTATATCACAGGAACCATGTACTGTACAAGTGCACGTGTTGATTGGCCAGATGATAAAAATGTATGGAAAACACAAAAAATCAAGACTGAAATATTGAGGACAATCTGCATCCTTAAGAGACGTCTACTGAGTGCCTACCATGTGCCAGGTATTCTACATACGTTACCACTAATTCTCACCATAACCTTTCCTATATAGTATGATTCCTATCTATAGTTAGGAAAAGAGATTCAGAGAGATTGAATGACTTGCCCATGGTCAAATGGCTAATAAGTGGCATAGTCAGGATGTGAATTCATGTCTGCCTGGTTCCTGTGCTTGAGCTTCTTCTGTTACAATTTGATCATCATTCATCTCTTTCCTGAAATGACTTATTCCCCTACATTCATTGTGGAGTATCTCTTCACTGACTCTATGGAGATATCCTTAGCACAAATAAAAAAACAGCTCTTGTGGGTGCTGGAAGAAATCACCACTTAACATTTTAGTTTTATTTACTATGCAGATCTGTTAGAAATTCTGGAAGCTGAGAAAGAGTACTGCACAGGCTTTGTCCACATCAGGGCCCAGAATTCTCTCGTACATGCCCCCTTCCCATGCCCGTGAGACCTGTCTGTCATTTGCACTCACACAGCAGGACCAAGCCACGAATCCCACGTGCAGCAGCGCTCCCCATGAGCTCAGTCTTACCTTGGGTTTGCAGGTGCTACGTCTTCTTCTGGCTCTTCTACAACACCGGTTAGCTCTGGGGGGAGGAGAGCATCTTTGTTGACATTATTCACCCAGCTTTCCTTTGCCCTGTTTGCTCTGTCCTTACTCTGCTCAGCTGAAACAGGAAACGATAAAGACAAGAAGGTTATCTATCTCTTACCTCCACGACCTACAACTCTCATATCAGCTCTTATCACTGAAGGCTGGAACCTGAACGTCAGGCCTCCTCTGAGTGCCCAGGCAGTCACTAATGAATCTGAGCACTTGGGATCAGAATTGCATCTGCAAGAGAAGTCAAAACACAAAGACCTGGGCTTCCCTAGTGGCGCAGTGGTTGAGAGTCCGCCCGCCGATGCAGGGGACACGGGTTCGTGCCCCGGTCTGGGAAGATCTCACATGCCGCGGTGCGGCTGGGCCCCGTGAGCCATGGCCGCTGAGCCTGTGCGTCTGGAGCCTGTGCTCCACAACAGGAGAGGCCACAACAGTGAGAGGCCTGCGTACCGCAAAGAAACAAACAAAAAAACACAAAGACCTGTATACAAGACCTAGTTATATTACTAAGTGGCTCTGAGGCAGAGGGAATGTTTTTTGAGCTCTATGAGCCTAATATTCCTCTTCTTAAAAAGAAGACACTTGTGAAAATTAAAAGAAATCACGCAGGACTTCCCTGGTGACGCAGTGGTTAAGAATCCACCTGCCAATGCAGGGGACACGGGTTCGAGCCCTGGTCCAGGAAGATCCCACGTGCCGCGGAGCAACTAAGCCTATGCACCACAGCTACTGAGCCCGCGTGCCACACTACTGAGCCCATGTGCCATAATTACTGAAGCCCACGCGCCTAGAGCCCATGCTCCACAACGAAGAAGAGCCCCCGCTCGCCACAACTAGAGAAAGCCTGCGCTCAGCAACGAAGACCCAACGCAGCCATAAATAAATAAATAAATAAATAAAATTAAAATAAAAGAAATCACGTAATTTTAAAAAAATTACATCTGCGAGAGAAGTCAGTAGATTCCCATGTTGTTACCTCCCTACAAGTACCGTCTCCAGAGAGCATGGGTGCACCTTTAAATGTGCAGAGATGACTAAAGCAAAATTCCGACTGCCCTAGGTGATTCTGACCTGAACTGGGGTCAGGACCAAATGTGTACGGTCAGGGGACGCTCAGGGCAGGGAGTCCTCACTGGGACAGACACACCATCATTACCAAGTATTTACTGAACAGCTACAATGGGCCCAACTTGAGGCTGGGTTCTGGGACACAAAGGGGAACAAATGCTTCTATTCTGGAATGTCCCTCTCCATGGCCTCCTCCTCCCCCAATCTCTACACATCCAAATTCTATATCTTTCTTAATAGTCAGCTCAGATGCCAGGGCCCCCTTAAAACCTCTGTGATCCCTCTTCAGGAAATAACCTCTTTTGCCTCTGAACACCCAGAACTCTTTACCTGAACCTCTTAGATAATTAGCATCAACTGAGTGATGACTGAGTGCCAGGCATAGTGCTGAGTCCTTTGCATGCATTATCCTATGAGGAGGTAACTATTTTCCAAGTTTACAGATTTGGAAATTGAGGATCAAAGGGTTCAAGAAACTTGCCTAAGGCCACATAGCCAGTAAGTGCCAGGAATACTTTCATCGGTGTTAAGAAGATGAAGCAACATAAGGGCTCCCAATTTCCAAATACTCACATCCACAGGTCTCTTTACACATAAGTCTATTTTCTTCAGCTGCAAAACGGAGTCCACAGTACTAACTTGCACCCTTCAAGATTTCTGAAGGTCTGGGTGGTTTTGGAAATCAAGAGGGCTGTGAGCAATACATAGCACATCATAAGAGGTCAGCCCTCATCTGTAAGGAGCGTGGCTCTGAGTCCGAAACACTGAAATCCAGGAGCTGTCATTTGCCAACTATATGACCTTGGGCAAGTTACTTCCCTTCTCTGAACTTCACATACCCCACATATAGAATGCGGATAATAAGACCTACCTTACAAGATTGCTACTACAATTAGAAATAATAGGGACTAAATGCCTATCATATATTAGATACTGAAGAGGTGACAGCTATTTTCCTTACTGAGTACAGGCTAGAACTAGACAATGGCTGTTCTTAGGGATAAAGGTTTATACTGGCTAGTGCAGAGTTAATTAGAGAGAAGACACTCGGTTAATATTTGATGAACTCAACAGAATTCTAAAGAAGCCCTCAAAATGCTGTCTTTACAGTCCCTTAAATGATATACTTGGTTTTTAAAGAAGTACCAGGTGTCAAGGTCATTGAACAGGGAGGCTAATCTCTTCCTGTCACCCTACTCAGGAGAAAAGGTTCCGAATTTTCAGAATTAAAAGCCAAAGAAAACACAATGATGGGGACTTCCGGGAAGATGGCGGAAGAGTAAGACGCGGAGATCACCTTCCTCCCCACAGATACACCAGAAATACATCTACGCGTGGAACAACTCCTACGGAGCACCTACTGAACGCTGGCAGAAGACCTCAGACCTCCCAAAAGGCAAGGAACCCCCCACGTACCTGGTTAGGGCAAAAGAAAAAACTAAACAGAGACAAAAGGATAGGGACGGGTCCTGCACCAGCGGGAGAGAGCTGTGAAGGAGGAAAAGTGTCCACACACTAAGAAGCCCCTTCGCGGGTGGAGACTTCGGGAGGCGGAGTGGGGGAGCTTGGGAGCCGCGGAGGAGAGCACAGCAACACGGGTGCGGAGGGCAAAGCGGCCAGATTCCAGTGCAGAGGATCGGGCCGACCGGAACTCACCAGCCGAGAGGCTTGTCTGCTCGCCCGCCGGGGCGGGCGGGACTGGGAGCTGAGGCTCCGGCTTTTGTCGGAGCGCCAGGAGAGGACTGAGGTTGGCGGCGTGAACACAGCCTGCAGGGCGTTGGTGCACCGCGGCTGGCCGGGAGAGAGTCCGGGGGGGAGCCTGGACCTGCCGAAGAGGCAAGAGACTTTTGCGTCCCTCTTTGTTTCCTGGTGCGCGAGGAGAGGGGATTGAGAGCGCTGCTTGGGAGAGCTCCAGGGACGGGCGCGAGCCGCGGCTGGAGGTGCGGAGCCCAGAGACGGACATGGGACGCTAAGGCCGCTGCAGCCGCCGCCGGGAGGTCTGTGTGCGAGCACAGGTCACTAGCCACGCGCCCTTCCGGGGAGCCTGTGCAGCCCGCCGCTGCCGGGGTCCCGGGATCCGGGGACAACTCCCCCGGGAGAACGCACGGCGCGCCTCAGGCTGCAACGTCACGCCGGCCTCTGCCGCCGCAGGCCCGCCCCACACTCCGTGACCCTCCCTACCCCCCGGCCTGAGTGAGCCAGAGCCTCCGAATCAGCGGCTCCTTTAACCCCGTCCTGTCTGAGCAAAGAACAGACGCCCTCCGGCGACCTACACGCACAGGCGGGGCCAAATCCAAAGCTGAGCCCCTGGGAACTGTGAGAACAAAGAAGAGAAAGGGAAATCTCTCCCAGCAGCCTCAGGAGCAGCGGATTAAAGCTCCACAATCAACTTGATGTACCCTGCATCTGTGGAATACCTGAAAAGACAACGAATCATCCCAAATTAAGGAGCCCTGTGGATGAAAGGCTCTTGGTGCTGCAGCCAGGAGTCAGTGCTGTGCCTCTGAGGTGGGAGAGCCAACTTCAGGACACTGGTCCACAAGAGGCCTCCCAGCTGCACATAATATCAAACAGCAAAAATCGCCGAGAGATCTCCATCTCAACGCCAGCACCCAGCTTCACTCAACGACCAGCAAGCTACAGTGCTGGACATCCTATGCCAAACAACTAGCAAGACAGGAACACAACCCCACCCATTAGCAGAGAGGCTGCCCAAAATCATAATAAGTCTACAGACACCCCAAAACACACCACCAGACGTGGACCTGCCCACCACAAAGACAAGATCCAGCCTTATCCACCAGAACACAGGCACTAGTACCCTCCACCAGGAAGCCTACACAACCCACTGAACCAACCTTAGCCACTGGGGACAGACACAAAAAACAACAGGAACTACGAACCTTCAGCCTGCAAAAAAGGAGACCCCAAACACAGTAAGATAAGCAAAATGAAAAGACAGAAAAACACACAGCAGATGAAGGAGCAAGATAAAAAGCCACCAGACCTAACAAATGAAGAGGAAATAGGCAGTCTACCTGAAAAAGAATTCAGAATAATGATAGTAAGGTTGATCCGAAATCTCGGAGATAGAATGGACAATAGAATGGACAAAATGCAAGAATCAGTTAACAAGGACCTAGAAGAACTAAAGATGAAACAAGCAACGATGAACAACACAATAAGTGAAATTAAAAGTACTCTAGATGGGATCAATAGCAGAATAACTGAGGCAGAAGAACGGATAAGTGACCTGGAACATAAAATAGTGGAAATAACTACTGCAGAGCAGAACAAAGAAAAAAGAATGAAAAGAACTGAGGACAGTCTCAGAGACCTCTGGGACAACATTAAACGCACCAACATTCGAATTATAGGGGTTCCAGAAGAAGAAGAGAAAAAGAAAGGGACTGAGAAAATATTTGAAGAGATTATAGTTGAAAACTTCCCTAATATGGGAAAGGAAATAGTTAATCAAGTCCAGGAAGCACTGAGAGTCCCATACAGGATAAATCCAAGGAGAAATACGCCAAGACACATATTAATCAAACTGTCAAAAATTAAATACAAAGAAAACATATTAAAAGCAGCAAGGGAAAAACAACAAATAACACACAAGGGAATCCCCATAAGGTTAACAGCTGATCTTTCAGCAGAAACTCTGCAAGCCAGAAGGGAGTGGCAGGACATATTGAAAGTGTTGAAGGAGAAAAACCTGCAACCAAGATTACTCTACCCAGCAAGGATCTCATTCAGATTTGATGGAGAAATTAAAACCTTTACAGACAAGCAAAAGCTGAGAGAGTTCAGCACCACCAAACCAGCTCTACAACAACTGCTAAAGGAACTTCTCTAGGCAAGAAACACAAAAGAAGGAAAAGACCTACAATAACAAACCCAAAACAATTAAGAAAATGGGAATGGGAACACACATATCGATAATTACCTTAAATGTAAATGGACTAAATGCTCCCACCAAAAGACACAGATTGGCTGAATGGATACAAAAACAAGACCCATATATTTGCTGTCTACAAGAGACCCACTTCAGACCTAGAGACACATACAGACTGAAAGTAAGGGGATGGAAAAAGGTATTTCATGCAAATGGAAACCAAAAGAAAGCTGGAGTAGCAATTCTCATATCAGACAAAATAGACTTTAAAACAAAGACTATTAGAAGAGACAAAGAAGGACACTACATAATGATCAAGGGATCGATCCAAGAGGAAGATATAACAATTGTAAATATTTATGCACCCAACATAGGTGCACCTCAATACATAAGGCAAATACTGACAACCATAAAAGGGGAAATCGACAGTAACACATTCATAGTAGGGGACTTTAACACGCCACTTTCACCAATGGACAGATCATCCAAAATGAAAATAAATAAGGAAACACAAGCTTTAAATGATACATTAAACGAGATGGAGTTAATTGATATTTATAGGACATTCCATCCAAAAACAACAGAATACACATTTTTCTCAAGTGCTCATGGAACATTCTCCAGGATAGATCATATCTTGGGTCACAAATCAAGCCTTGGTAAATTTAAGAAAATTGAAATTGTATCAAGTATCTTTTCCGACCACAACGCTATGAGACTCGATATCAATTACAGGAGAAGATCTGTAAAAAATACAAACACATGGAGGCTAAACAATACACTACTTAATAACGAAGTGATCACTGAAGAAATCAAAGAGGAAATCAAAAAATACCTAGAAACAAATGACAATGGAGACACGACGACTCAAAATCTATGGGATGCAGCAAAAGCAGTTCTAAGAGGGAAGTTTATAGCAATACAATCTTACCTTAAGAAACAGGAAACATCTCGAATAAACAACCTAACCTTGCACCTAAAGCAATTAGAGAAAGAAGAACAAAAAAACCCCAAAGTTAGCAGGAGGAAAGAAATCATAAAAATCAGATCAGAAATAAATGAAAAAGAAATGAAGGAAACGATAGCAAAGATCAATAAAACTAAAAGCTGGTTCTTTGAAAGGATAAACAAAATTGATAAACCATTAGCCAGACTCATCAAGAAAAAAAGGGAGAAGACTCAAATCAATAGAATTAGAAATGAAAAAGGAGAAGTAACAACTGACACTGCAGAAATACAAAAGATCATGAGATTACTACAAGCAACTCTATGCCAATAAAATGGACAACCTGGAAGAAATGGACATATTCTTAGAAAGGCACAACCTGCCAAGACTGAATCAGGAAGAAATAGAAAATATGAACAGACCAATCACAAGCACTGAAATTGAAACTGTGATTAAAAATCTTCCAACAAGCAAAAGCCCAGGACCAGATGGCTTCACAGGTGAATTCTATCAAACATTTAGAGAAGAGCTATCACCTATCCTTCTCAGACTCTTCCAAAATATAGCAGAGGGAGGAACACTCCCCAACTCATTCTACGAGGCCACCATCACCCTGATACCAAAACCAGACAAGGATGTCACAAAGAAAGAAAACTACAGGCCAATATCACTGATGAACATAGATGCAAAGATCCTCAACAAAATACTAGCAAACAGAATCCAACAGCACATTAAACAGATCATACACCATGATCAAGTGGGGTTTATTCCAGGAATGCAAGGATTCTTCAATATACGCAAATCAATCAACGTGATACACCATATTAACAAATTGAAGGAGAAAAACCATATGATCATCTCAATAGATGCAGAGAAAGCTTTTGACAAAATTCAACACCCATTTATGATAAAAACCCTGCAGAAAGTAGGCATAGAGGGAACTTTCCTCAACATAATAAAGGCCATATATGACAAACCCACAGCCAACATCGTCCTCAATGGTGAAAAACTGAAAGCATTTCCACTAAGATCAGGAACAAGACAAGGTTGCCCACTCTCACCACTCTTATTCAACATAGTTTTGGAAGTTTTAGCCACAGCAATCAGAGAAGAAAAGGAAATAAAAGGAATCCAAATCGGAAAAGAAGAAGTAAAGCTGTCACTGTTTGCAGATGACATGATACTATACATAGAGAATCCTAAAGATGCTACCAGAAAACTACTAGAGCTAATCAATGAATTTGGTAAAGTGGCAGGATACAAAATTAATGCACAGAAATCTCTGGCATTCCTATACACTAAGGATGAAAAATATGAAAGTGGAATCGAGAAAACACTCCCATTTACCATTGCAACAAAAAGAATAAAATACCTAGGAATAAACCTACCTAAGGAGACAAAAGACCTGTATGTAGAAAATTATAAGACACTGATGAAAGAAATTAAAGATGATACAAATAGATGGAGAGATATACCATGTTCTTGGATTGGAAGAATCAACATTGTGAAAATGACTCTACTACCCAAAGCAATCTACAGATTCAATGCAATCCCTATGAAACTACCACTGGCATTTTTCACAGAACTAGAACAAAAAATTTCACAATTTGTATGGAAACACAAAAGACCCCGAATAGCCAGAGCAATCTTGAGAACGAAAAATGGAGCTGGAGGAATCAGGCTTCCTGACTTCAGACTATACTACAAAGCTACAGTTATCAAGACAGTATGGTACTGGCACAAAAACAGACATATAGATCAATGGAACAAGATAGAAAGCCCAGAGATAAACCCATGCACATATGGTCACCTTATCTTTGACAAAGGAGGCAGAAATGTACGGTGGAGAAAGGACAGCCTCTTCAATAAGTGGTGCTGGGAAAACTGGACAGCTACATGTAAAAGTATGAGATTAGATCACTCCCTAACACCATACACAAAAATAAGCTCAAAATGGATTAAAGACCTAAATGTAAGGCCAGAAACTATCAAACTCTTAGAGGAAAACATAGGCAGAACACTCTATGACATAAATCACAGCAAGGTCCTTTTTGACCCACCTCCTAGAGAAATGGAAATAAAAACGAAAGTAAACAAATGGGACCTAATGAAACTTAAAAGCTTTTGCGCAGCAAAGGAAACCATAAAGAAGACCAAAAGACAGCCCTCAGAATGGGAGAAAATATTTGCAAATGAAGCAACTGACAAAGGATTAATCTCCAAAATTTATAAGCAGCTCATGCAGCTTAATAACAAAAAAACAAACAACCCAATCCAAAAATGGGCAGAAGACCTAAATAGACATTTCTCCAAAGAAGATATACAGAGTGCCAACAAACACATGAAAGAATGCTCAACATCACTAATCATTAGAGAAATGCAAATCAAAACTACAATGAGATATCATCTCACACCAGTCAGAATGGCCATCATCAAAAAATCTACAAACAATAAATGCTGGAGAGGGTGTGGAGAAAGGGGAACCCTCTTACACTGTTGGTGGGAATGTAAATTGATACAGCCACTGTGGAGAACAGTATGGAGATTCCTTAAAAAGCTACAAATAGAACTACCATATGACCCAGCAATCCCACTACTGGGCATATACCCTGAGAAAACCATAATTCAAAAAGAGTCATGTACCAAAATGTTCTTTGCAGCTCTGTTTACGGTGGCCCGGAGATGGGAACAACCTAAGTGTCCATCGTCGGATGAATGGATAAAGAAGATGTGGCACATATATACAATGGAATATTACTCAGCCATAAAAAGAGACGAAATTGAGCTATTTGTAATGAGGTGGATAGACCTAGAGTCTGTCATACAGAGTGAAGTAAGTCAGAGAGAGAGAGACAAATACCGTATGCTAACACATATATATGGAATTTAAGAAAAAAAAAATGTCATGAAAAACCTAGGGGTGAAACAGGAATAAAGACACAGACTTACTAGAGAATGGACTTGAGGTTATGGGGAGGGGGAAGGGTAAACGGTGACAAAGCGATAAAGAGGCATGGACATATATACACTACCAAACGTAAGGTAGATAGCTAGTGGGAAGCAGCCGCATAGCACAGGGACATCAGCTCGGTGCTTTGTGACCGCCTGGACGGGTGGGATAGGGAGCGTGGGAGGGAGGGAGACACAAGCGGGAAGAGATATGGGAACATATGTATATATATAACTGATTCATTTTGTTGTGAAGCTGAAACTAACATACCATTGTAAAGCAATTATACTCCAATAAAGATGTTTAAAAATAAAAAATAAAAAATAAAAAAATAATAAAAAAAAAAAGCCAAAGAAAGAGGAGGTGGTAGATCCCTTATAACCCCCAATTGTCTAGGCTACTCCAATTCAACATGGCATCTAAGGGGCTTCCCTCCTCCTTCTTCACCACAATAAGTCACTTAGCCCTGCCCTCATCCATCCAAACCCAGGGCAAGGAGATTACGACCTAGAGGACTATGCATGGTGCAAAGCACACCCCTAAATGACTGACACCCTTCCTCTCTCCCAAGGACACCTTCTCCCAAGGACAAATGCTGGCTCTAAAAGTACTAGCCCAATCGACTCACCTGCTCCCTGGTGCCTCTTCTTTCTCATGGACGCTCTGATGATATCTGCTCCGTGGATTTTCTCTCTGTGCCTTTTTGCCTTGGCTTCATAAAACCATTGGCCACTCATATTCTTCAGCTGCTGGTCATCCTTAATTTTTTCAGGCAAATGTCTACAAAAGAAAAAAAAAGCTTTACTTTGCTAAGAACCCACAGTAAATAAATGAGTTTATTATGACACTGCATAAAGAAATCTGTAAACATACAGCCAGAATGAAGTTCTCAATATCTTACAAGATCCCACAAACCTCCCAGATGACTAAAATGTATGCTTTGACTGAAAGGTCAGAGAAGCCGAGGCCAACACTTTTTAAAAATTCAAAGATTTAAGCCATGATCCCCAGATGATGCCTGAAATTTCTCAAAAGCAAATTCACTCTTTGGCTGCAGGCTTGCTGTTCACTGTTCACATGTAAATACCGCAGAGAAAGATGACATATTAAGCTTCCCTAAGCTTTGGTTTCTTCATCTTTAAAAAGGGGTTAATAATAGTAACCCACCTGACGGGGTCGCTATGAGGATTAAATTAGCTAATGCGTGCAGACCACCTCTGCACATGCCTGGCACCTAATAAACACTCACTGAATAACTGGCTCATCAGTTCTTGCCATTTCACTGAAATGAGCTTATCAGAGACTTTCCTGGAAGCTTGTAGGGGACAGTGCATGAGGTCCCTGGTTCTTAATGTTATGAATGAATTGAATTCAACAAGAAATGAATTCAACAAGACTGGCTGGGATCAGGAAAGATAATATTTATATGGGGTGGGGAGTGGAGGCAGACATAAATTCCATTTGTGCAGATACTGCATTTAAGTGTTCCATGTCATTCATGCTCATTGAAAAGTTAAAACCTAAAGAACAAGCCAAGTGCCACCCTCCTAAAATCTCCCTCATTTACAGTGAGGGGAAAACACTGTTCTACATGACAAGTCCTATAATCTCTGCATCTCTCTATCCACGTCAATAAAATGAGAATCAAAAAACCTATCTTTTCTTTTTGATAGAGCTGTACTTACAATAAAGTGGAATAAAAGCCTTAAGGGGACTTTGAACTCTTGGAGGGTAACGTGTCACAAAAATCCAAGAGGGTTTTATGATTGTCATTCGAGCCAATATGCACGCTTCCTAAAGTAGCCAGTCTAAGTGTTTTAGCCAGAGAACGTGTATGGCAGCCACACCCAAGGTGGTGGCAGGGCTGTGTGTGAGGGTTGCACGCAGGCCTACCTGGGAACGGGGAAGGCAGGAGGGGCAGTTACCTGGGTTCTGGCAAGTACGTTTTCTCTCTCCCAAGTGTGCCTGGAGAGATCTTTCCAGCCAGAGTCCCACTCTCTGCTGGAAACTCCTCTCCTCCCCCAGTTACCTAGAAAGAAGTGACCCTACGCCAAACATGTCCAATCACAACCCTTGGACACACCTTGCTGTGACAGTCCGTCATCAAATCCAGACAGGGACAGTGTCTTCATTTCATGGTTCTGAATCACCAGAGGGGTCATGGTTCTTATAAAATGTTTCTAATGGTTTCCCATTGCCTAAATTTTTTTTTTTACTTTTACTGGAGTATAGTTGATTTAAAATGTTGTGTTAGTTTCTACTGTACAGCAAAGTGATTCAGTTATAGATACACATATATCCCACATAGGTTATACAGAGTATTGAGTAGAGTTCCCTGTGCCATACAGTAGGTTCTCATTAGTTATATCTTTTATATACAGTAGTGTGTATATTTACAATAGCCAGGACATGGAAGCAACCTAAATATCCATCAGCAGAGGAATGGATAAAGAAGATGTGGTACATACATGCAATGGAATATTACTCAGCCATAAAAAGAACGAAATAGTGTCATTTGCAGCAACATGGATGGACCTAGAGATTGTCATACTGAGTGAAGTAAGTCAGACAGAGATAAACAAATATCATATGATATCACTTATATGTGGAACCACTGCCTAGCTTTTCAGCACAGCAAAAAATCCACCCTGAGCTGCTGGTGGAGCTTTTTGCCTTCTCTTCCCAAAAGGACCACATTCAAGTTCAATTCCAGAAAAGAGAAGCCCTTCCAGCTCTCCTTGACTAGACAGTGAGTCCCTAGGGGCAGGGCCTGTACTCAATATAGCTTTTCTTGGTGTCTGGAAAACAGTGGGTGTTTATTCAGCGCTTTTGGAGTGAAGGGATATCATATGAGGTCCCTGACCACCTGGCTTCAGGATACCTGTTCAGATTCATTTCCCAGCACTTGCTCCCATGCTCCCCCATGTGCCAGCACACTAGACCTCTTACTGATCTCCACACTGCTCTTACATGACCTCTGTAGACATTAAGGGCAGGAAGGTGTGGCAGGAAGACTATGGGCTTTGATGTCTCCCCAAATTAGGTCCAAGTCCCCGTTGTGACCCTTCCTAAATGTGATCTTTGGCAGGTTACTGAACCCCTCTAAGCTTCAGTCTCCTTGTTTATAAAGATAGGGGAAAATAAGACCTACTCTGCAGGACTTCCGGGATGATTAAATGCGGTATTTACCTGGAAGTACCTAACAGTGCCCAGATCCTGGTGAGAGAGCAATAAATGTGAATTCTCTCCAGATGTCTTTCCCTCACTTCTCTGCCCAGCACGTGGCCCCTCATCCCTCAGATCTAGGTAGCACCTCCCCAGGGAAGCCTTCCCTGATCCTTGAGGGCACTGTGTGGCTTGCCCTTCTCCGTGCTCCCACAGCTCCTCCACGGCAGCACTCACCACACTGTGTTCCAATGATCTATTTGCACATCTGTCTTACACACTAATCCGTGAACTCTGCAAACTCCCTGAAGGCAAGGACTACCTCATAAACACCTTTGTAACACGAGCATCCAGCACGGAGCCTGGCACAGAGCTGATACCCAGAAACTGTTGAGTGAATAAATCAGTTAACAAATAAATGCTCAGCAGCCAACCTAGTCTGAGTAAAGACAAGAGACAAGAGAGAACCTGTCGCTGCTGGGGTTAAGTGAACCACGCTCCATCACAATGGCAGTGCCTCCTCCTAATGAGGCAGGCCACCTCATCTCTTGGTGGATTAGGGAAAAGCATGATGAAATACGGCATCAGCCACCATCGTGTTGAAGAAGACCACAAACCCTCATAGCATAACAACTCCCAATTTCTCTTCATGAGATTATTTATTCACTTATCTTTGTTGTTCACCGGAAAGGCACTTTGTAAGGGTCCTTATGCAACTCTTGATCTGCTTCTGCCTAACTGACTGTCTGCAAGCCTCTGATTCCATTAAGCTTTCAGTGCACAGTAAGCCCGCACCATGTGAGGCGGGCTCATTGAAGCACATGGCCCTTCATAGTAAAGCCGTTACAGTAAAGAATTGAGGTTGGGTTTCTGGCTCATTTCTTTTCAAGTGGCAAAAGAATAGGAAATTCTTTCAAATTCAGTAAGTGCTATTTATATATCTCCTATCATGATAATCACTACTAGGGTAAATCAATCTCTTTTTCTAGCTTAGTCATTTGGAATATTTTACAGATGAACCCATATGTTATGACATCAAAGCCCAAGTTTTATGAAGGTGTAGATTAAAAAAAGAAATCCCGCCATCTAGGTGGTGCTGTCAAAATCTTCTCTGGGGCTTCCCTGGTGGCGCAGTGGTTGAGAGTCCACCTGCCGATGCAGGGGACGCGGGTTCGTGCCCCGGTCCGGAAAGATCCCACGTGCCGTGGAGTGGCTGGGCCCATGAGCCATGGCCGCTGAGCCTGCGCGTCCGGAGCCTGTGCTCCCCAACGGGAGAGGCCACAACGGTGAGAGGCCCATGTACCGCAAAAAGAAAAAAAAAAATCTTCTCTGTACCTGGAGACTATTATGCTTAGTGAAATAAGTCAGACAGAGAAAGATAAATTCTGTATGATATCACTTACATGTGGAATCTAAAAAAATAATACAAATGAATGTACATGCAAAACACAAATAGACTCACAGGCATAGAAAACCAACCGGTGGTTACTAAAGGAGAGAGGGAATGGGGGAGGGGCAAATTAGGGGTACGGGACTAAGAAATATAAAGTACTATGTATAAAATAGATAAGCAACAAGGATATATTGTACAGCAAGGGAATTATAGCCATTATTTTGTAATAACTTTTAATGGAGTATAATCTATAAAAATACTGAATCACAATGCAGGACTAATATAATATGAAACATAATATTGTAAATCAACTATACTTTGATAAAAAAATTAAAATAAAATCTTCTCTACCAGCCCATATTGATCTCTCAATTTTCTTGAACTCTAATTGTACCAACCAAATTAGCACTTGATTCTCTCGTTGTTGTACCATTTAGTTGAAGTGGGAAAAAGGTAAGTTTCTTGACACTCACACTTTTTATACCTTACCGTCCTCTCCACACGTGCATGTTGTACTTAGTAGAGAGCTAAGGATAGAGAAGATGCTCAATAAACACCCATGGGCTGCCACTGGGCAGAAGTGAAGGCAGAAGAACACTCAACCCAGAGAAGACACTGTCCAGTTGGTCCTCCAGGCAGAACATGCTGGTCACACCCCATTCTTTCAGCTAATACATACAAAGCATGTGTTCGGTACTGGGCCTCACGCGTGGCACTTAACATGCATCATCTCATTTAATCCTTACAATTTCACCATGATGTACAAAGAATTCAGTCAACTGCAAAAGATGGCCATCTTGCTTTCTCTGTATGGTAAAGGCCATATCTGTTCATTTTTTCGTTCAACAGTTCATTAATTCCCTATCATATACCAGGCATATGCTTGGAATTGTACATAAAAAAGTTAGTCCACAGCCCTAACTGCTAACATCAACTCCTGCGGTGCAGAGAGAGTGTGAACACTTTCAGAGGAAAGCCAGAAGAGCAGTGGCGCCCTTCATCCTGCATTCAACATTTTTCCTGCTTGTACTCACGTAGCACACCCCAGCTTCTAGCTATTCATCATGATGAGGCAAAGGCCTAACATCATAGACAGGACCTGGTCGATATTATCTGCTCAGCTATGCATAATAAGAATCAGCAGACTGGCCAGAGAGGTTGACTGATCCATTCCCAGATTTTTTTTTAACCTTTCAGTATATTCTGGGCAAGATGGTTAGACTACAAGATTTGAAAGTACTCTTAGATGTCTGTTTTGAATGAGAGAATGTTTGTTTTGAATGGACCTTAGATAGTTACAAATGGCCTCACTTTATAGATGAAATGAGGCCCAGAGAGTTTAAGAGGTTTGCCCAAGGTCACACAGAGCGGGGACCGGAAGCCAGCCTGACTCCTAGCCAACGTTCTTTCCACTGCCCCATCATCCTGCCTGAGAGAGCCAAACATGATTTTGATTTCTAAGATGGCTATCACACTTCACTCTTTCTACAAAGGCATTCAACCTTTGATAGAGAATCTGAAAACAAACGCGTGAAAATGAAATAAATTGCAAAAGTTCTTTACAGCGGAAAACAAGAAGAAACATGCATCACTTGTGCTGTGGACACACCACAGATCCCCACAATCTGCTGCGAGGCAGCACAGTGTGTGGGAAGCACAGGCTTTGCAGTTGCATAAGCAAGGTTTCAATCTTACAGGGCACTTAACCTCCTCCACTCTATTTCCTCCCCCTTGTTGAGTGGGTTCAGCTACACTGCTGTGCGGATGAAAGGGGAAAACGTGAAGCTCTGTGTACAGTGTCAATCCTGGACAAATGTTGGTTCCTTTCCCCTTTGCTTTCACAGAAAATGCCATCAGAGGTCCTAGAAAGCAGTTCTTCAATGACAACTGCCTTTGTTTAAAAGAAAGTAGGTCTTAAGGCAGCAGCTGAGGATCATAAGATGTGGTCATGGGCTTCCCTGGTGGTGCATTGGTTGGGAGTCTGCCTGCCGATGCAGGGGACGCGCGTTCGTGGCCCAGTCCGGGAAGATCCCACATGCCACGGAGCGGCTGGGCCCGTGAGCCATGGCCGCTGAGCCTGCGTGTCCGGAGCCTGTGCTCCGCAACGGGAGAGGCCACAACAGTGAGAGGCCCGCGTACCACACACACACAAAAAAAGATGCGGTCGTGGTTGAGATGGTGTCTACTGCAAGAACGCCCATCACCCTAGATGTGGTTGTGTGTTTATGGGATGGGGGATGTGGTGCTGGCAGTGTACAGACACACAGCAGCAATGATTTCCTGCTGGCAGTGTGATGCAAAGCACAGGAAATACCACCTCCAGAGTGTGTCACTTTCAAACCCTAAGAGACTAAAGTTACATCTATGTATGTATGGTGGTGTTTCTTTAAAAAAGGAGGACAGAGAGGGAGGAGGCAGCGGGGAGCGAGAAAAAGAATCCATCCTGATGTCTGCTTCACTGCTGGTTTGTGAAATGTCTCCAGCTGGTAGTTAGGAAAGCAAGCTGGGTAGTGAGGCATGGTAATAACTGGGCCTAGCACTGTGGTACAGGTAGGGAGGCAGCATGAAAGACAGTGACCTGGAATTGCTTTCTTCTAACAGAACCCCCGAGATACCACAGTAGATATTCCCTTGGGTTCAAATCCACATTCTACTATTAACAGGTTGAGTGATTTGGGAACTGGACGCTTCCCTTGTTTGACACTCATTTTCTCATCCATGAAATCAGGATGGGAGGTAGCATAAAGGATAAATCATCTCCAAAGTGCCCTGAAAGAGCTTGGATGTGAACAAGTCAAAGCACTGGATAAATCAGGAATGGCAAACAGATTTCAATTTAAATCCAGCTCTCATCAACAGCCATATTGTAAAGGACTCTGAGGCAGTGTCTGGTCTTAGTGGGCAGCAGTGCTATGATCCATGAGCAATGTCCTCACAGCTACAGGAGGGTTCTACTCCAAAGCCCATAATGAATTAGCATTTGAAATAGCAGTCTGAATTTTAGTGGCAGATTTGCCTTTCTAATGATGTTTTCCTTAGGCTAATATTAGAATTATCTAATTTATGTTTCTAAAGTCATATACTAACTTGGAGGAGGACTGGGGCATTGTAAAATCAGGTTAGGGAAACAAGGTTGAGATTTTAAATTTGCGATTGATAATCCATTAAATGGTTAAATGGTAAATTCCTTGAGCACTGGGACCATGTTTCAATTACCCTAAAATTCCTTCCATTTGTTCAGAGAAGCTCCCTAGACTTAATGAGTACTCAATTAAATTTCACTGTATTAAATAGTTGAGAGTTTTAGGAGTAATTTCCTTCTAAGGAATCAGACCGCTGACCAGAGAATTCTGTCCTTTTTTAGAGGCATAGGTGGAGTGGTGAATGAGGGAATTAAAATGTATCAATCACCTACTATGTGCTAAGAAGATTAAGAATTATCTTACTTAATCTTGACTGTAATTCTTTGAGTTTGGTACTAGGGTCATTCCCAGTCTCTGAGTTGAGGCTCAGAGAGGTCAAGTAACTTGCTGAATGAACCGTAGTTGATCAGTGGTGAGGACAGGATTCAAACTCACGAAGTTTTGACTCAAGGTCCACGCTAGGGCCCTTACTGTTCTTCTGAAAAAGCAATACCAGTGTGCAACATGGGGCAGAAGGAAAAGCAGTAGACCAAGAGCTTTTCTTATCATGGCTTTGGCACTGACTAGCTGTGTGACCCTGGGAAAGTCACTTCCCCTCTCTGGGCTTTTCCTTCATTATCTGTAAAGTGACTGATATGGACCCCAAAAATCTTTCCAGAGCTGTCAGGCTATCACTCTGATGGAAGAGCTAGAGACAAACAGCTGCGGGATGGTGACGGGGCTGAAAAGCAAAAGCCCATAGAATAGCATTTTCAGAGACCAGAAACCTAGTCATGGTTCTACCAGCCCAGGAGCAGACAGCCTCAGAACCAACCCAGGTTCCGTCAGTCCTAAAACCAAGGGTGTCAGAGTTCCATTCCTTTTGTGTGGAGCAGGTTACGGGTTGGGCCTCTGTCAGTGTCCACAGGCTATGGGCCTCATGCCCATCTGTGCCCCCCGCACACAGTCACTCAGTCCTGGACCTGCCTGTGGCCAAGTCCACATGAGCTGCTTGGTGACTAATTAGGAAGGCCCCCAGAATGGTAGCAGTAAACAGGACTTGACTCACACCAGATTTTCACCACCCCAAGCCTTCTTCCTATCAGCTTACAAAAGCAAGAAACAAGGGCAGCACCAGCAGCAGCTTCCGAAGCATCCTCAGAAACAGTGCATGGAAGGAGAATCTGCGAAGTCCCTGCTACAAACGGACTCACAGCATTCCTGTTGTGGCTGCAGACTGGCTGGTGCTAGTGGCTACACACACACCCCTTACTAGGCTCAGTTCCAGGCAGAACTTTGAATTTTTTATTTTTTATTTTTTTTGCGGTACACGGGCCTCTCACCGTTGTGGCCTCTCCTGTTGCGGAGCACAGGCTCCGGACGCGCAGGCTCAGCGGCCATGGCTCACGGGCCCAGCCTCTCCGCAGCATGTGGGATCCTCCCCAACTGGGGCATGAACCCGCGTCCCCTACAACGGCAGGTGGACTCTCAACCACTGCGCCACCAGGGAAGCCCAGAACTTTGAATTTTTAAGTATATTTTCAGCAATTACTGTAGATGCCTGAGAAACACCTCCACTCATCTTATACAGAATCAGAGAACTACAGGGAAGACCCAGCAGCCTGGAATCTCTGGGGTCAAGTAAATACAGAAGGGAGGGAGAATGAATCTCTCTTCGTAACCTGGCTAGATAGAGGAAACAGAATTACAGACCACACGTAAGGTCTTGTAAGTGGGAGGAATCAAAGATCGCAGCTCGCCAGGATTCAGAGTCCCCACATCCTGAGGCAGGAAGAGGGACAGGACCCGGTGCAATCCCAGCTCCACTGCTTTCTTTCCCATCCTCTCCATCTTATCTTCCGAGAGACTAAAGGAATTCCCATTTCCCACTATGCTTGAAAAATCAACTAATATTTTCTCTGTGCTGCCCCCTCCCCTTCTTTCTAAAATAGGTCTAACGGTCTTCCCAGGATGTCCTGTCTGCTATAGTTTTCTTAGGGAGGGGAGGTGGAGTTAGTGAATGAGTACCTGAGGGCCAGGATTTAGTTCTCACTTCTGACACCTACGGACTACATGAGCTTGGGTGAGTCACCTGACCTGTCTCAAGGTCAATTTCCTCACACATCAAGTGGGTGTAATTACATCCCACCCTGCACCCCCAACTGCACGAGTGTTGTGAGCTCAGAAGAAATAAAAGTCATGTAAGCTCCTTGCAATCTGTTAAGCACTATCGATATATGAATTCTTGTTAGTAGCCATAGTTAGACACTCTGGAGTGCTTGAAGTGAATTTCAGCATGTTCTTTTATAAAGCACCCATGTTCAAATTAGGGTCAAAATATGGATAACGAAATATGGGCACAAATAACTCCATTATTCATGATCCTGCTATCCTAAGAAGAACAGGGCTTATGTTCCTTTTGGATAACTCCTAGGTTGGGGATCATGCAGTTAATATGACTAACTCACATTCAGGAAAACTTTCGCTGCCTTCAAGGCCCCAGATCACAAAGGCAATAGATGGCAGGGCTTGGACTCAAGCCCACTTCTTCAGCATTCTGACCTCACGCTCCTCCAGCCCCGCAAGTGAGTGAAAGTGGTGGGAATGCTGATGTGGAACATTTGGGTTCCTCCCAAAGTGAATAGCGTGTCAAAGTTGCCACTCCTTCTTATGGAACACAAATGAAAAATTGGCTCAGTCAGAACTAATTTCAATTGCTGTTGAAACCAATTCAAACATTTCTGAAGATGGGCAAAAATATGAGCTACTTCTCAATTTATTTTCTTCTGAAAACTTTAGAAATTAAAAATTTTTTCTAATTTCATACATGATCCATTTTTTAAGTAGATTCAGTTTAAAAAGTCGATATATATGTGTGTGTTTATATATATATATATATATATAGAGAGAGAGAGAGAGAGAGAGGTAGATGTATATATGTGTTTGTATACATTATTTCATTTTTAATCCAGTGTTTAATAATTTAAAGGAGTTTAGTTAGGTTTTTAATCAAAACTATTTCTGGCAGGAGTCCTATGGGATAAATTAAGAGATACGGGGCTTCCCTGGTGGCGCAGCAGTTGAGAGTCCCCCTGCTGATGCAGGGGACGCGGGTTCGTGCCCCGGTTCGGGAAGATTCCACATGCCGCGGAGCGGCTGGGCCCGTGAGCCATGGCCGCGGAGCCTGTGCGTCCGGAGCCTGTGCTCCACAACGGGAGAGGCCACAACAGTGAGAGGCCCATGTACCGGAAAAAAAAAAAAAAAAAAAAAAAAAAGAGATACGGAGGAGAAAGTTCTGTCCAGGAAATAAACCTAAAATTGGAATCCGTTAAGTCAGGCTCCAAGTCAGAACTACCACTTAAGGTTGAGGAAAGAAAAGTGTCCCATCTTCTTACAGACTGCCCATCCTCCCATGCCCGAGGACCCGTTCGGCCTCTTACCTGACTCTCTCCTCTTCAGCCCTCTTCAGGGCAGCATCCCGCTGCAGAACCTTCATGATGGCCTCCTGCTCTTCCTCTGTCAGGAAGCTTAAGTCGATCATTTTGAAACGTGTACACAAAAATGACAGAAACAAATATGACTTAAAATTCTCAAAGCTAAACAACAGTTACTGTAGCCCAGATGATCAGAAGATGCAAAAATGAAATGAAACGATATCTTGTTCAGTTCTTCAGCAAAAGTCTTCTATTGGCTGGGTAAAAGTTTTAGGTGGCTGATAGCAAAATCCTCAGCGCCCTTTCCCTCGAGGAAGCAGTGGTCTGTGGGATGATGTCAAGAAGAGGCTCTCGGGATGCTGCATTCCTTGCCAGACAGGTCACTTGTACCTACAGCGGCATTCCTGCTCACGCCCCCTCTCCTGGACCAGTCTGAGCACAGTTTATTCTCCTTCCGTCCAACGTCAACTTGATGAGAGGCAACAGCATCTGAGCATCACCTACCTGCAGAATCGTGAGACAGTAAACACCACACAGTGAGAGGCAGTTCCTATAAGCATTGCTCATTATTTTAAGATTTAAAGCATGTCTGGGGGTAGAAAACTGACCATGTGAGATGGTGTCTGAGATCAGGGAAACCAGTTCTGCCAGCTTCTTGAGCAAATAGAAAATGGGTCATGAAATATGCTTCAACTCAATTCCGGACCGCCAAGATGGAGAGTGCACAAAAACGCCTGTCAATGTTTAACCATCCACAGAGGGAAGAGATGGTTGCAAAAATGCTCACTTCTTCTTGCATAGGGACATTCCACTAGAGTATATCTGTGCTCCGTAATGACAAGAGAATTAGTATTGGGTAGAGGTAATCTGCACAACAATGGGAATTGTTATTCTCCACTTAGTCCCACCTCTAACTTTTGCTCAACCTGGAGCAACTCACCTAGCTTGTCTCCCTTCATTTCCAAGGAGAAAGAACGCTTACTGGTGTTGTGTATATAATCTGGGGGAATGGAAGAGGCAGAATTTCAAAACTCCTCAACATTCAAAGTGAGCATTTTTGCGTAGAACCATGGGCAAGAATCCTATTTTCTTTGAGGCATTTTAAATCCATGAGCAGTGAGAAGATGAGACCTACAGAATGCCACAGCCAGGTGGAACTTCAGAGATACTCCAGGATCGGGGCCCTTTAACAAGCACAGTACTGCATATACAGTAGACACTAAAAAACATGGGTTTAGTAAATTTTAAAGCAGCCCTACTTAAGAAAATACAGTGTGTACACTAGTAATTTTTATGAATAAATTCTTTGCTCTTTGGCAAAACAGAATTACTAAGAAGTACTCGCACCACTACTTGCTAACGACAAACCATTAGGCAAGTTACCTAACCACTCTGAGGCTCAGTTTCTCATTAGGACATCCTTCACAGGTTGTCAGGATTAAATGAAATAATGAATATAAAAGAGCGCATAGCTTGCATCCTGTACCAAAAATAGCTAAAAATATATTCTAGCTTCCTTTCTGAGTTCACACTTTTGTCCCATCCAGCTGAATAAGAGTGTACTGGTTACATAATTTCCTTTTCTCTTTTGTATCTTTCTGATCTCCCCCATGAAGCTTGGACTGCGTAGGCAGGTACTCAGGTGACCTTTATTTTATCTTCCTGTAGCTCTTTGCATATTGCCCACAGTGACGACTCAAATAAATATTAAGACAACACTTCACACTTATTTTTTTTAATTTGCACGCACTTGCATATGTTACTGCCTGCTTGTTTGTCTTGAAAAATAACTCATCCTTCAAGATGAAAGTCACCTCCTCTAGGAAGCCTTCCCTCACTCCCATAGCCAGAGTTAAATGCTGTAGTAGATTCAATTATTACTAACTCTTCACTTCCTCCCTGAAACAGAACTATACAATCATGTTGCCACTACAGTAAGCAGAGTATTCATCCCTATCTTTCTGGAGGTGGGATTGGCCTGTGACTTACTTTGGTCAATGGAACGTTATAAATGTGATGCAAGCATAGTCTGTGGATATGCTTGTGTGGTTTGGCTTGGCTTCTTGTACTCTGGCCATAGACCACAAGAAGAGCTTGCCCCAGGTAGCCACTGCCTCTTCAGTCAGGGTCTCAGAAAAAGAGATACAAGAACAGACCAGAACCTCATCCACCTGAAGCAGGGTCACCTTAGCTGGTCTGTAGGTATTGAAGCAAGAAGTAAATATTTTTTGTTGGAAGCCACTGAGGTTTGGGGTTGTTATACAACGAACACTTTTGTAGCAGGAACTTGACTAACACAAAAATTTTCTCCTCCACCTACGTATCTCCACTGTTATAATTATCTGTCTGCTCTCCATCTCTCCCATCTGACTGTGAGTCTCTCAATGTGAAGAAATAAGTGAATGAGTTGGGACTTCCCTGGTGGCGCAGTGGTTAAGAATCCGCCTGCCAATGCAGGGTACACGGGTTCGAGCCCTAGTCTGGAAAGATCCCACATGCCATGGAGCAACTAAGCCTGTGCACCACACTACTGAGCCTGCACTCTAGAGCTCACAAGCCACAACTACTGAGCCCGGATGCCGTAACTACTGAAGGCTACGCACCTAGAGCCCATGCTCCGCAACAAGAGAAGCCACAATAATGAGAAACCTGTGCACTGCAACAGAGTAGTCCCTGCTCACTGCAACTAGAGAGAGCCCATGCTCAGCAATGAAGACCCAACGCAGCCAAAAATAAATATATAAATTAATTAATTTAAAAAAAGAAAAGAAATAAGTGAATGAGTAAATGAATTAGTGAACCTAATCCAAATAGACAACTTCACTACGGGATGGCTATCTCAATTCTTTCATGCACAGTAGCTTCCTTTCATGTGCAGTAACTTCCTTAGATCTCAAAGGCTGGCAAGGAAATAGATTCAGGCCACATTCTTGGAACCATGTCCTTCGTGAGGCATCACACTGCCTCCCAGGTTCAATGGGAGATTGTTTTTAAGTTCAGTGAGTCGAGGACAGGAAGAGAACAAAGGAGAAAAACAACTTAAATTTTCCAGCAGTGGTAATTGGCAGGGGGGCTAAAGGGAGAAATGCTGGTTTCCACACCTTCAAATAGAACTATAAGCTAACCAGTGCTTCTGTGTAAAAGCTTCTAGGGTTAAGTTTTTCCTAAAACTAGGCTATTTGGTGAGGCAAAGGGCAATGTCCTTATTTTACAAAGAAGTGAAGGGCTCGAACCCTTGACTCCTAATTGGGTACTGGGGAGTTACTACCCAGCCAGATCGTGGGAAAGCTCTCAGATGGCAATCAAGCCTCTTCAGTACCAGGTGACCCCCAACTCCCAATATTCTGGATGATATCTATCATGAGAGCTAGTCAATTTCATTCATTCATTCAACAAACATTTATAGAGAGCCTATTATGTGCCTGACACTGTTCTAAGCCCTGGAGATACATTAATGAATAAGACATTAAAAACTTCCTGTCCTTGTAGAGTGTATATGTCAGTTGGAGGGGATAATGATCAAACTAAATAATAAAAACATAAATAAAAAATAAAAACAATTATGTAACTTTTGGGAAGGTGATAAGAGCTCTGGAGGAAAACAAAGCTGGAAAGGGAATAATAAGGTGAGGGGCATTAGAGTTTTACAGAGAGTGGCTAGGGTAGGTCTCATTGAGAAGATGGTATTTGAGCAAAAACTTGCCAGAGATGAGGGAACGAGCCACGCAGGTATCAGAGGGTCCTGAGGTGGGAGTGTATTTGACATGTTCAACAAACTTCAAGGGAGCCAGTGCTGGAAGGCCAGTGTGCCAGGAGGAGAAAAGGATGGAGCGGGCCAGAAAGGAAATAGGTCAGACTGTATCGGGCTTTGCAAGGACTGTAAGATTTCTGCAGCAGCAATAAGGGAGGGCAGAAAAAAAAGAAGGTAATAGGGCTTCCCTGGTGGCGCAGTGGTTGAGAGTCCGCCTGCCGATGCAGGGGACACGGGTTCGTGCCCCGGTCCGGGAAGATCCCACATGCCGCGGAGCGGCTGGGCCCGTGAGCCATGGCCACTGAGCCTGCGCGTCCGGAGCCTGTGCTTCGCAACGGGAGAGGCCACAGCAGTGAGAGGCCCGCGTACCGCAAAAAAAAAAAAAAAAAAAAAAAAAAAGAAGGTAATAAATATTTACTGGGCACCTCCTAACGCCTGGCACTGTACATATATCATCTCATTGGATCCTCACAAAGATCTGAGGGAGGTATTTTGTTACCTTTGTTTTTTAAATGAGGACCACGAGGCCCAGGGAGGTGTTTGCCACCAAGCTTGTGTGTGGCGGGGCTGGCATTTGCCAGTGGCTTTGTTAGAATAGGTCACTCCGATATTGACATCTCATTTAATTCTCCCCTGCACACAGATCCTCAAACTGGGGAAGCAGAAAAACGCTCTTCTGTCTGGCTGTGGACCTTCTCTGCTTAAGCATAAAAGAATCACTGGCCCAGAGCTGGCTGTCAGCATGGAGGCAACCTCAGTGCAAAAATTCGGGAGGGATGAATCTTGGCAACAAGGATGCCTGACGTGTTTACAGAAGGAGTAGCTCCCGGGATGAGCAAACAGTTCTCCTTAGGTTCAGCCCTCCCTTCCATCCTCCTCATGCTACTGAATATGAATACGACAAAGCCATATTCCCAGGCTTGAAACCCTTCACCAACTTCCCACTGTCCACTGGCTAAGGCTCAAAGTCCTTACTGTGGCCTGTAGGGCTCTCCGTGAACTCACACCTGCTTTCTTCTCCAAGCTCTTTTCCTGCCCCACTGAACTTTTTCAGCTCCTTTTGCCTTCAGGCCTTTTCATATGCTTGTCCTGGCTCCTAGAATACCCTTTCCTGAGAAAATACCTCTCGGGTCTCAGGCGAGATGTCACTTACTGCACAGAAGCCTTCCCCATCCTCCCAAGGCCAGGTTAGGTGCCCCTCTGGGGTGCTCCATGGGCACCTAACTTCCTCACTCAGGATACTCACCACACCATCTCGAATCCCATCTACTCACATCTGTCCTCCACTAGTTTATGCGCAAGGCCAGGGCCTCTAAGTGCTTTGTATGCCCACCCATCACCTGCCACTGTGGCACCCATCTACGTACGAGGCACTCAGGTATTTCATACGTGAACACGGGTGGAAGGGGACTGAGCTTCCACTTCCGCCTTAACGTGAACCTGGCTCTAGGGTCCATCATTGAAAAAGCAGGTCCATGTTATTCACTGGGTTCCAGCTCCAGGTCCTTCACCATGACTGTCTGGTTTAAATAAATTACCTGACTTCTCCAAGCCTCAGTTTCCTCACCTGTATGATGGGTCTCTTCACTCCTACCTTCCCTTCCTTATGGAAATACTGTGAGGCTCTGGCGAGAAGGAAGAAAGTGTCGAGGACAAGTAAGGAATGGGCAGCAATAGGAACAGCGGCTAAAAGGGAAATGTGAGGGCTCCAAATGCAAAGTGTGCTTAATTCAAATGTTCCTTGCCTCCTTTTGAAATGCATAGAAATACCGGATGACTATGTTGTATAACAGGAACTATCATAGTATTGTAGGCCAATTATACTTGAAAAACAAACAAACTCACAGAAAAAGAGATTTATGGTTACCAGAGGTGGGGATTGGGAGAGGGGCAATTGGAGGAAGGCAGCCAAAAGGTACAAACTTCCAGTTACAAGATAAATAAATACTAAGGAGGTAATGTGCAACCTGACAATTATAATTAACACTGCTGGGTGTTAAATATGCAAGTTGCTAAGAGAGTGAATCCTAAGAGTTCTCATCACAAGGAAAAACACTTTTTCTATTTCTTTAATTTTGTCTCTACATGAGGTGATGGATGTTCACTAAACTTACTGTGATAATCACTTCATGGTGTATTTAAGTCAAATTGTTACGCTGTACACCTTCAACTTATACAGTACTGTATGTCAATTGTATTTCACTGAAACTGGAAGAAAACAAACAAAATATTTTGCATGTGTCAGCCCTGCTATGCCACATCTGTAAAAGCCTATACTCTTCTCTTTGTCAGCTGTCCAAAAGGCCTCAAACAGTTGGTGTTTGCTTTTGACAGCAGCAAAGAGAAGAGCTAGGCTTGCAGGCCTAATCTCCAACATTCTGCCAACCAAACCCAGGTTAAAATCTGATTAACAGCAGCATTCGTTCCCCCAACTCTCTCTGCACCTTCTCCTTTCCCAGATGGCTGCTGCTGTACCAAAGCCTGCGGGCCTCAAGGAAGGGAAGGAAAACTTAAGTAGTGACTCTCACATGATGAGGTTTTCAGAAGAGAAGCAAATTGTTCTGACAGCCCCATGACATCACAACAGTCTGAAAGCAAGACAGCGTTCATGTTCTCCCTGAGTCTGCTTTGTTGAGAGAAAGATGAACTTCCTCCTTCCCTCAGGGGTTCCTCACATGATGTTTTCTAAGCCTCTCACTATCTTGGTCATTTTTCTCTGGGCTGAAAAGTGAGTAGGTGGTGTTAAGACCCTTCATACACAGGAGGTCAGTTAATCACTCTGCCCACCCAGTACGGCAGGTCTTCTCCACATCGTGCAGATAACATGGGGCTTGAGGAGTTAAGTAACTTGTCCACAGTCGTTCAATCAGAATGTGATTTGGACCCAGGGCTGTAGGATTCTAAAGCTGCCGC
The DNA here is from genome assembly GCF_039906515.1 of Pseudorca crassidens. Taxonomy (NCBI): domain Eukaryota; kingdom Metazoa; phylum Chordata; class Mammalia; order Artiodactyla; family Delphinidae; genus Pseudorca; species Pseudorca crassidens. The sequence continues at coordinate 63,590,372 of NC_090304.1, forward strand.
TTTTAATCTTTCATTACACCCCTCCCCCCCTCATTCTCTGAGAAGTCACACAGCTAGTTAGGCACGAAGATGAAACTAGACCCCCAGGTGTCCTGATGCCCAGCCCAGTCCTGTTTTCACCCAGCTGTCCCTCCTTCTGGATGCCCTACTTTCTTCTTTGTCATTTCCTATGAGTGAATTGCACTGGCCCTCAAAGCACGGCATGCTCTGCAGAACTTATCAGCAACAGGAAAATGATTGGGCCCTTTGGGTTTGTTTTACGGATAGACATGGAAAAGAAGACAAGCATGGATAGAGGAAAAAAGGCACCTGTGTCAATATGCGGGTGTTTATATGTGCTCATTAGACTCTGAGAATGGTAGCAATCCCAGGAACCAGAAACTATCACTAAAAGAAGTTTTTTCAGGGCTTCCCTGGTGGCGCAGTGGTTGAGTCTGCCTGCCGATGCAGGGGACGCGGGTTCGTACCCCAGTCCAGGAAGATCCCACATGCCGCGGAGTGGCTGGGCCTGTGAGCCGTGGCCGCTAAGCCTGCGTGTCCGGAGCCTGTGCTCCGCAACGGGAGAGGCCACAGCAGTGAGAGGCCCGCGTACCGCAAAAAAAAAAAAAAAAAAAAGTTTCTTCAGATGTGTTTAAACTCACTCAGAATGTTGTTGTTGTTGTTTTTAATAGAAATGTGCTTATGTGAACAGCAAACTTTGTCCACAGCACTGTCAGGAAACAAGGCTATGTGAATATTTTGTTTCTGCATGGTCTCTGCTTTCATCAGTCTACTAAAAAACATGTAAATTATTTACTCTAAATTGCCTAAATTGGGCTTCTTGAGAGGAAAGAACAATTGTCTTGTGACTGGTTCAAAGTAGCTTCTCAAAAACAACCTGAGTTGAATGAATAAATGAAATGAATCTAGGAAGAAGTGAACAAATGAAAAAATACAGATGGAATAAGAAAGAATAATTTATCCAATAAGTTTCTGTTTTATTTTTTCACAGGGGAACAACTGAAAGTCAAAATTGACAGGCACCGCAAGATACAAAGCTTTCACTTTTGTGAGGATTTTTCCAAAAGTGGAAGAAATTTTTCTACTTCAGTCACCGCCTTCAGCCCCGGGGCTGATGCAACTGACAGGTAACATTTCCCATAGACTGACTTGGTGATCTCAAACTAAGGATGAAGAAAGTGCAGAGAAGGAAAGACTACTCATATGTGAAAATGCTCCCTACACCTTAATCTCCTCTTCAAACCTAATGATAATGTCTCTGGATTTCTAGAAAAGCTCACCTTCTGCCATTCCTAGGCAAGTTTAGACTTATGGTACCCACAGGAATCAAAGAGTTTAATCAAGTCCCAGTCAAGGGTAAGATAATGGGCCACGTGAAGAAGACAGTATCACACACAACCTACCTTCGTACAAGTACTATGTCAAGTACTAATAAAGGAGGCACAAACCAAGTGTCAGGGGCCACAGGGATTTAGGAAGGAGATCAAATGATGAGAGCCTTGGAGGCTGAGAAGAAGGGAGCGGGCATTCTGGGCAAGTGCACTGGCCGTGAAACCATGAAGGTAGGGTGTTCAAAAAGAAGGCTGGTAACTGGAGTGTAGGGTACAAGTGCGGAAACAGTGTCTGGGGTCAGACCCTGAGGGGCCTGAAATGCCAAGAGAGGGAACTGGAACTGGAATTTTTTACATTTTTCAGTCTCGATAAATGTGCCTGAACCACCCTTTTAATCTGTATTGTCTTGGAATATCAGGATTTCAAAAGATAAAAACAGTAAAGAGAAAGGAGCTGGGGAAATGGGTGGCTGAAAATTCGTATTAATCTTCACACTTGGGCTGACATCTCAAATCTAAAAAAAGGGATGACAACCTACGAAAGGGATGACTTACAACACATCCAGAAGCTTTAAGACAGTATGACAAGGTTCATCGGACATCACACGGAGCTGCTGTAACACAGTGTAAACACAGTTATGGGCTCTTATTGGTTACACACCTTGGGAAGCACCTGGAGCCCTGCCTCAGTTCAAAATGCCAGACGGAAACTTCCTCTCCCTTTGCAGCATACACCACAGATCTCAACTCTGGAAGAGATTAGGTTGTATGTCCCAAACGTTGGAATAGTGTACACTGTCTTTGCCCTTAGAGAACTTATATTCCAGAACGGAAGACAGATATTGAACAAGCCTGAGAAGTCCTACAAAACAGAAGAGAAGGGTGCCTTAAAACTTTTAACCAGGAGGCTTATAATGTAGTTTCGGGGGGCCAGGGAAGGCTTCCTTGAAGAACTATGATCTCTGTCAACGGTCAACTCTACAGTGATATCTAAATTGGGAGTTCTACCACTTTAATCAAACTTATCATTGCTTGTATCAAAATACGGCCGATGAGCACAGATTCCCAGACATTGCTTAAGACCCACTGAATCAAGATCTTCAGGGACAAGGCCCAGGAATCTGCATTTTCTAAAATGTTCCCACAGGATGCAGATGTTTGGCCAGGTTTGGCAATCACAGCTATAAAGGATTCCCAGTAGGTCAGAAATGGCTGACGACTGGTTAAAGAGTACAGCAAAATTAAGCATGTTCATTTGTACATCAATTGTTTTCCAGCTGTAACAAGAGCAAACGCAAAAATGAAGTAATGGCTGAATCATGGAGTCACAACCAGTTCTTTGTGCAGATGAGGAAGCTGAGACACAGACGGGTTAGACCAACTGCTTAACGTCACACAGCTACCTAATGTGAGAGCTGGGACACTCAGAGGAGACCTCCTTCATCTTCCGGGACAGATACAGATTCAACCCACATAAGGATTTGCAAACGGGCTAATAAAATGGGTTGAGATACATTTCCCAGCACCCCTGAAACCAGCACATTGATGATAACAACAGGCATTGGAGATGAATTCTAGATTTAATTATTCTCTAGGTTTCAAATTCAGAGGAAGGGAGTGGAAGAACCAGCTGATTTATTAACCAGGCTGGAATTAAACCCAGGATCATAAAGTTAACTGAACTGTAGCAATCCTCAGCTCTGACTTTAAAAGGACTACATAAACCCTCACTTTTGGTACAATCAGGTACATTCCTACTCAGCCTGGCAGTGAGGGACTCTCTCCAAATGTACAAACTCAGGGGTTCCCAAACCTGGCTGTATATTAGCATCACCTGAAAAACCTTAAAAAAATATATCCATGCCTAGGCCTCTTTGCCTTCCTTCCACCCCGTGCCAGTGATTCTGATTTAACTGGTCTGTGGTCAGACCTTACCCAAGATATTTTTTTTAAGCTACTCAGGGGGTTTGAATGTGCAGCCAGCACTGAGGTCACTGAACTCACTGGTCCTCTCCTCTTTCTGGCCCCTGCTCAAATTTAAGACCTAGGGTGAGGCAAGCAAGATGCCCAGGGCCCAAAATTCAAGGAGGCAAGGTTGTGTGAGCACACCACACTGCACTGCAGCACCCTGAGAGTGAGACCTCCTTACCAGTCAGGCACCCAGGCACACGATGTAAGCAGACGCTCACTTGCAGGGCATGGCAGGTGCAGTGCCAGTGCTTGTGTGACCTTTTCTCCATAGATTTGTGCCCTGGGTGCCTTATGTGCCTCGCCCTTGGCCCAGACCTGCTCAAATCTCTCTGGTCAGGCCATTAATTATCCCATCACAGATACATCAAGTTCTTTTTTTTTTTCATTGAATGTATTACTAATACTATTATGATTATCATTAAGTAACATATATTTTCTTTGTTAAAAAAATGTTTGAAAATCACAAAATCATATAAGATATAAAGTAAGTGACCTCTTTTTCTCTCACACTTACCAACTTCATTTCAGAGAAGTAATCATTGTTTTACACTGTATTATATGTCAATTCAGGCATTTTCTATTCAGATACTCATATCACATATCTCAACAAAAAAGTGGATATTGTTTCTGTGACTTGGGTTTTAAAAATTTAATAATACTCTTTCAATGTTTTTGTTTCTATGTTAGAATAGATGTGTGCCATTTTTCTTTAATTTTTCCTTTTTTATTTTGAAATTAAAAAATTAATTTTAAGCTCATAAAAAACTGCAAGAATGGCACAAAGAATGTCTATATACTCTGCATACATTATATTAGTTTGAAAGTGCTGCTATAACAAAATGCCAAAAACAAGGGCGACTTCAACAGTAGAAATTTATTTTCTCATAGTTCTGGAGGCTACAAGTCCAAGATCAAGGTGTCAGAGGGTTTCATTTCTTCTGAGTCTTTTTCTTTGTCTTGAAGATGGCCACCTTCCCACGATGTTCTCACATAGTCTTTCCTCTATGAAATACCAACCTAGTGTAAGACATATCATGTTCCTAACTGTGTGCAAGGTCTTTCTTGCTCCTCTCCAAGAGACACTTGTTTTTTGTTTTTTTCTTTTTTTGCGGTACGCGGGCCGCTCACTGTTGTGGCCTCTCCCGTTGCGGAGCACAGGCTCCGGACGCGCAGGCTCAGTGGCCATGGCTCACGGGCCCAGCTGCTCCGCGGCATGTGGGATCTTCCCGGACCGGGGCACGAATCCGTGTCCCCTGCATCGGCAGGTGGACTCTCAACCACTGCGCCACCAGGGAAGCCCGAGACACTTGTTTTGAAATGGATACAGGTGAATAATGCCGACCACATGCATTAACTATATACCCCTTGACGTAAGAGGCTGCTGTGATGGCGCAGGACACTCTGGTTTTAGGGTCAAAAGATGCTTGGAAGGGGACTGATCTTTCATTAGTTCTTTGGCAGTTCCCCTACGGGCTCTGGGTTTGTTTCTTGGTCTGTGCTACATAGCCAGTAAGGCCTACCTTACAGGGTTACCGTGAGGATGACACTGGGCTATAGGTTAAATGGTCTGGGACGTAGTAAAGGCTTCATAAACACCAGCTGACAATAAATCTTCAACATGTCACCAACTCAATCACCTTTCTAGGCTACCTTGAGGTTGGAATGTTACTGCTGCTGCTTTTTCTATTTTCTTCATTAGACTTGTCTCCCTCTTCTAACCTCCCACCCTATTGTAAGGAGCCAAATTCCTGGTTTCTGCAAACACCCCCATCCCCAGAGGCCTTTGAGTAGATAAAAAAGATCTAAATTGGGGGTTGGGATTTGGCAGTAGAGAGGGTGGGTAGGAGGATCCCATTTTGAAATTTTACCAAAATTCTTCTAAACCTTCTCGTCTTAGGCCTGGACCTCCGCTTTAGAAAATCAAGAGCCAAGAGCCTGACAGTTTGGTCTCTGGTTCTACATTAACAGCCCTTCTCTAATTCTTCTTCCTCTGGAGGTGGGCAGCGAGGTGCCTCGGCATCCCCGTGTCCTCAGCACCTAGTACGGTGCCTGACTTACAACAGGTGCCTCATTGATTGAATAAAGAGAAGAAAAAAGAGATTGCAGGGACAAAAAGCTTTGTCAAGTTACCTTCCATAGATGTGTTTGTTAACTCTCTGGTAGGCAGAATAAGTGTCCTCCAAAGATGACCACATCCTAACTCCTGGAACTTGTGAATATGGTAAACGGTAAAAGGGACGTTACATATGTGATTAAGGATATCGTGATGGGGAAATTATCCCGGATTATTTCAGCAGACCCAATGGAATCACAAGGTCCTCATAAGGATGCAAGATGGTCTAAAAGAGAGAGAGGAGATGTGAGGACGAAGACAGGTTGGAGTGATGAGCTTTGAAGATGGAGTAAGGGACCATAAGCCAAGGAATGCAGACAGCCTCTAACAGCTGGAAGGGGAAAGGAAACATGCTCCCACCAGAGCCTCCAGCAGGAACCCAGCTATGCCAACTCCTTGATTGTATCCTGTAAGACTCATTTCGGATTTCTGACCTCCAGAACTGTAAGATAATAAATTTGTGTTGTTTCAAGCCACTAAGTTTGTGGTAATTTGCACTGCAGTAATAGGAAACTAATACAGCCTGAGGATAGATAATGTGCCTTATTCACCTCTGAACCCCCAGTTTGCTGCCTGGAACTCTGTTGACTAAATACATCTTTAAAAGCAACACTGACAGTGGATGCTTTCCTCTCCTTGCCATATAGCCAATCAGTTTCCAGGTTCGGTTGACTGAACCTCTGCACTCTCCCTCCAATTCAACCCCTTCTCTCCTTTTCTACCACTCATTTAGAAGGGAACATGAACTGAACGTGGCTTCTTCACTTCCTGGTTCACCCTCACTTCTGGTTACCGTATACAGTCCAGCTAGACTCATACTCCAAAGCCCCACTTCGAGCATGCCATACTCAATTTAAAAACCTTCCCTAGCTCTTCCCTGATGGCAGAGTAAATCCAAATTCCTAGTACTGACATACTTCTCATCCCAAGCTCCCTAGCTAATCTTATTTTCCATGGACCCTTTCTCACCCCGTGAATTCCAGCCAAATCACTCCTCAATATCAGCTCTACACTATCATCACCAGACCTCTGTTCTTGCTGTTCTCATCACCTAGAATGTCTTTCCCTTATTTCTGCACACATCCAAACCTTACCAATCACTCAAGCCCCAGCTTAAATGACACCTCCTCCATGAAGCTGCTCCTGCAGCCCCCTGCCCCTCAAAAATATCCCTTCCACAAGCTAGCAATAATTACTTCTTTCACTGAGCCCTCATAGGCTCTTATCTGTACATCTGTCATCTGAAGTAGGAAAGAGCACAGGCTCCAGAGTCAGACCTGGGTACAATTTGACCCTCTTGTGCAAGTTACTTAGCTTCTCTGAGCCTCAGGCTTCTCATCTGTAAAATGGGCATCATACCTGTCTTACTGGGTTGTTGAGAAGATTTAAGCTCATATATAAGTGCCCAACACAATAAGCATTCAACAATTACATAAACATTACAGAAACTTATAAACATATCAAATTCCCACTTCTAGACTCTTTAAGGGAAAGATTTATGTCCACTTCATTTTTGTAGCCACACAGTACCTTGCACATAGTAATAGTAAAAAAAAAACAACTCTTAAATATTAAGTAACTCACTGAAGTGTTGGGAGTATCTCCTCAGGCTTCCTGTTCTGTGAATAGTAAGGATGGCCTCATTTTTCTCCATTTAAGAGAGAAGGGGAGAAGTATTCTGGTTCTCTTTCGGATCATCTGTGTTAGACAGAATTCTTAAGATAGAAATTTTGTAAGACCTACTCTCTTTGGTTAATGCCTCTCAACTACTCTTCAACCCTACCAACGATTTTAAATGAGTACTGTTTTCATTAGCATAAGTTATACATTGTTATTTTAATGTCACTGAGTTCTAGATCAGAAAATAGCTGTTATTCCGGAGCCAGCGGGACAAAGTTCACTTTTACTCCATCATGTCTAGAAATCCCATGCTGGACATGATCCTTCATTCCTCAGTTGGGTATGCGACAGTTACCTTCCTTTAAAGGCATTCTTTAAACCACTTTTATGCTAGAGGAGAAACTTGGCCCTTTATTTCTCAATCTAGTTGGCAGCATCATGAAGAGGAAAGAACATGAGATTTAAAGTCATATGATCTGGTTTGAAAACGAGTCACCCACTGACTAGCTTGGTGACCACGAACACAGCACTTACTTGAGTCTCCATTTCCTCCTTTCTAAAACTGATTCTAACCACTGCCCACCTCCCTTGCTGAATTACTACAGGGGGCCAATGAGACCACACATGGAAAGACAGTTTGTGAACTGCAAAAATGCTTTACAGCTATATTTATCCATTTACCTTCTAACACAGCATGAGCTCCAAAAAGACACACATAAGATTAGATAGGAGTAAGGGTTCACAAAACACTCCAGAAGAAATGAAGAATACTTTCACTTCACCTGCCTTCATATAGTCCCTGACCCACAATAGAGAGGTAGTATTGTAACTGTAGATGCCAAATAACCACAGGCAAGTTCCCCTCACAGGATTCTTAAGGAATATCTGACTTGATATCTGTAGAGTGTTCCAAGGTGACAGTCCTGAATGAAAGGTGCTACTCAGTGTACTAGGATGCAATGAGTCAGAACTCTACCCAGGCATCGTGTCAGACTCTACATACATGGCATCCCTGAATCTTCAAAACCCCACAATCCTTTGAGGTATTTGCTGTAATCCAGAAGGACCTTCACTGTGATTGAGAAGGTATGAGAAATAACCAACCACATCTAAGACAGTACTTAACATTAATTAGCACTTAATATTAGTTAGTGCTTAACATTTTAAAAAAAAGGGCAGCAGCCATCCCAACTTCAGTCTAGTTTTCCCCATACTCTCGTCCCTTATTTCCCAGGACAGGCTGACTCAGACTCAGTACAATGCCTCACTGAAGGGTGAAAGCCCTAATGAGCAAATCTCATGAAAAATTCAGCTGGTCTTTTGGAGAAAAACAGCTGGAGCTGACCTTAAGAATTCCACTAATTCCCCCTACCACACAGCCTAAAAATAGTCAAAGAGCATTTCTAGCTCGTGATGGCCTTTCCTTTAAAGGACATGATATGCAAAAAAGGCATGCTGGGGTCATTAGCCCAAATCATGCAGTCCCCATGATAAATCTTTGGCTAAATATTCCTATGAGAATCTGCCTTCACAAGGTCAACACTGGAATTTCATCGTGAAGGCTCCCCTCTACCCTACTCCCCAGGCACCACTGGGTCTATACAAAGATGTACGTTATCAGCCACTGACTAGTTGTGTGGCCACGAGTACGTCAATTTCCATTCTTCGGCCTCAGTTTCCAAATCTGTCAAATGAAATGCTAGACTCTGACCTCTAAGGTCTCCTTCTGGTGTAAGACTCCCTGGGAGGTCCATTCAACGGCTCCTCATTGCTTTCAGGATAAAAGTCAAACCCCTCAGTGTTCCATGGGCCCCTCCAGATCTGGCCCCTGCCTTCCCCTCCATTTGCCCCAACATCATACCCTGATGGTCCTTAAATTTACCTCTGACACTTCTATGCCTTTAGAACACAGAACTCCCTCTGCCTGTAATGCCCTTTCCCAGCTTCTTAGACTCCTCTTCATCTTTCAAGTCACAGTCCAGTTGTCACCTCCTCTGAGAAGGTGAGTCTAGCCCTTTCCTCACAAGTTGGCTACAGTCTTCTCCTCTGTGGTCTCACAGGACTGTATGATATAGCAACTGCCTGCTGACTTGTCAGTCTCCCTTACAAGGACCCTGGGTGCTCCCTGAAGGTAGAGACATCGTGTCCATCTCCTCTGTATTCCCACTACCTGACCCTGTGCCTGCCATATAGTGTTTGCTGACACTGGACCAAATTCCACTGAAGTACCACATGCATTTTAAAGTGTTGTTACAAAGGACCAGAAATTGATTTTTTTAAAGGAATGTTTTCTCTATTCAAAAAGCAAGAAAATAAACTATCGGCAAGCCTTTGCCTTATTAGGAAAAAATATATATAGCGGTTTGGAATTGTGACATAATCTTCGTGGAGATGAAAAATATACACTACATGTGTTTCTGAGAAACCTCTCTTTAAACTAACTGAACCACAGTTTTTTTAAAAGGAGATTCAAATTTAGAAATGATGTCCAACTTGGTGGGTTTTGGTTTGGGGTGGGGTTTAAGAAAATTTTTTTTTTTAGCAAGAGGAAGGAAAATCTCCAAAAGAGATAAATTATACACTAAGCCTTCTGAGAATTCTCAGCCAGACCCTGGAAAAATCAGATGAAAGGATGTGATTTTGTATAGAAAAGCAAAATGCCTTATTAATAATATTGAAAGGTATGTATGTGTGTTATAAAAGATAAAAACTAAGTTAATGAAATTAATAGGTAGAACTTGGACTTGACGGAAAAGTTGGAGAAGAAACAGACATTTTATCTTCCTTCAATACCTTCTTCCATCTTTACACACATTACTTCTACACCATAAGGCGAACCAGCAAAGTAGGCAGTATTGTCTGTGTTTCACAGATGAGGAAATTGAAGTTCATGGCGGTTAAGGGACTTGCCTAAACATATCTTGCCTCTAAGCTACAGAGTTGGAATATGAACCCAGGTCTGCCTGGCTCCAAAGTGCTGCCCGACACACCAGGAAGAGAGTGGTAAAAATGGAAGGAAGGGCCAGGCACACAGGTTCCTATGAAGGAACTCAAAGATGCAAAGAGGAGCTGCGTTTCCCTCAATGCCCACACACCCAAGACATTGAGCTTTGCAGTACAGAATGTTGTTAAGCCTGACGTGTAATGCAACTAGTTACAAAGGGATTTTTATGCTTTATGTGATCCAGTTTATCAGCATATATAAATAAACTCCTAAAGTGTGGACAGCAGGCAGGGAGTATGATGATCCAGCATTAGCAAATCTTTTTTTTTCCTAAGCCCTCCTGAACAACAAAAATTCTTGCACTGGGCTTCCCTGGTGGCGCAGTGGTTGACAGTCCGCCTGCCGATGCAGGGGACACGGGTTCGTGCCCCGGTCCAGGAAGATCCCACATGCCGCGGAGCGGCTGGGCCCGTGAGCCATGGCCGCTGAGCCTGCGCGTCTGAAGCCTGTGCTCTGCAACGGGAGAGGCCACAACAGTGGGAGGCCCGCATACCGCAAAAAAAAAAAAAAAAAAAAAAAAATCCTTGCATTGATCCGAGAAAGAGCTTTATAGTGTCAGTCAACACTTAAGATACCCTCCAAAGGCAGGCAAAAATGATCACTGATACTTCATTATTCAGAGTCAGCCTGGAGGAATAGCTGAAAACCAGTTCTTTCTCTGCTGCTAATGACTGAAACTTTTGGTGGTTTCACTTACCTCCCTGGGTGATCTCACCTATAAAATGAGGCATTTGATCTCTGATCTCTCAGATATCTTCCAATTGTATAAGTTTTTTTCTCATGAGCGTAAAATCAAATGATCAGAGTAAATTCCAACACCACTACCCAGCTAGCTGAGGGAGCAAGAGATGTAGAGGAAGAATATTGGAAGAAGAAAAAAAAGTCATCCTTCTGCCCAGTGCAAAATGTCTTTTTAGGAAAGAAAAAAATCTTTCGTAAGATATAGCTATATTGAAGGAGAGAATGATAACTAGTAAAATAGGGTATAAAAACTGACAAAAGTCGTCCTTCCCCTCTTTCTGCCCCTCCGTCCTCCTTTCCTCTCTCATTCAGAGTGTTCCCTGTTTGGGACTGGGTGAGGCACTACAGATACAACTATTAAGTAGTAAGACCTGGTTCCTGTTGTCAAGAAGATTTGGCTCCCAGCAATAATAACAGCTCCCTTTTGTACAAGGTTGGGGGTTTACACTATACTCTGGCATATGCGCTCTTCACAGCAACCTTGGGAGGGCAGGTAGGAACAAGTATCATCATAATCCTTCTTTCATTGATGTGAAAGCTGAGGTTCAGCAAGGTCAAGTGGCTTGTCCAAGGTCACACAGCTGCTAAGTGACAGAGCTGGGCAGACAACACATCTGCAGAGGAGGAAAAGGACTACAGACAAAGGGGTATATTTGTGACAACTGTGTGACGAGTGGGGAAGTGAAGAGATGAGGGCAAGAACTGGGAAGTGGTGAAACTTGAGTGGAGCCTTGACTATGGGATAAGATTTAGACAATTCACAACCTACACTCACTGAATTCAAGGCAGAAGACAGCATAATACTACTTTAGAGAGGGTGGAGAGCAGAAAAAACAAAAGGATGTCTATACTTATACACACACAGAAGCACACTGTCTTTCATTTAAGAAGTGGACATTCTTTAGCCACCATCAGTAATCAGCGTGTGTGTGCTCTGAGTATTTTTCTCAGGAGCAGAAATGGGTGGCTCCGAGCCTTTTCCCTTGGCACTCGCAGTGGGCATCGGGGAAAGGGCCATGTGGCGTTAGGGGCATGGGATCTGTACCCAATGAGCCAGGGTGAAGATCCTTGAACTTGGCACTCTTGACCATTACAATAACTACCTGAGCGAACTGGCCTTCTCAGTCAGGTATTCTTCTCTGTGAGGGAGACTAGTCACATGCTTGCTTGTACAGCCTGCCTACCTTCCCAAACTGCATTCATTGCTACCTAGGCTCAAGAATGTAATTAATGAGCAACCTGGACCCGGTCCTGAAGTGGGAAGCAGGAGGAGGAGCATGTCTGAGAAAGATTTCAAGGTGATGATAGAGCCTCAAAATTACCTAAGAGTGTAATAACACAGGCCCAGGCTCTGTGTATCAGAGAGAGTGGGATTTAAGTCAAAAAACAGGAATTGGGGAGATTGTGGATTCAGGATAAAGGTCCTTGAGAGGGGAGACTTTGGACACAAAGAAGAGTGAGATTAAAGTTAAACCACAGACCTATTTGGGGTAGGGATTTAGGGGACAGGAATTCTACAGTTTACTCTTTGTAGAATTATAGATCTTATTTCTTACTAGTAAGACTTTAGTCAATCTTCCAGAATTCTGATTCCAATTTTATTTCATCAGGTAATATTTCAAACAATACCTATTTCATCAAGGGTTCTGAGATGGAATTCACAGGTGTAATTCACACAATAGAGGATATTAAACAAATCCCCCCTCATCTCCAACCCTAAGCACCTGGAAAGCGGTGGGGATGGGATGGAGGCTGGGACTATATGATGATGGTACCCAGGAAACGGTTTTGGAGTTTTGACTTGAAGCTGAAAGTGACTCTTTTCCAATCAGAGGGAATTTAAACCTTCTCTTCCATCACATGAACCCAGTACTATTTGCAGAGTGGATACAATGACCAAAGACAAACAGAGCTCCAAACTGGACAGCAGAACCAGTGCCAGCATCTTTTCAGCCTTTCTGGCATCTTGAGGAGCTCATCAGAAGGCGGCAGAGCCTTCCACAGACATCTACCAGTGGAGTCTTGAAGACTTGTCCTTGAGCAAGTGCCAAGTAATGACTAAGCTTAGTGAGGAGGAACAAGAATAGACACACATATACTCTATCTACCTACCTATCCACCTATCTGAAATATAGTGTGTATATATACAGATAGTTTCAAATATATATACACATTTGAATATAACAGCATTTGTATACATGAATATATGCTATAAATATATATATACACATATATATATTTACTTCTCAATCATTTGCAACCAATTTATGAAATCCTGAGAACTCCTCATCCTATTGTTATATAAAGAAAACTGTTGCTAAGTGACTATAAAGCCAGGATTCTGATGTCCAGGTAGGGGGTAAAATCAGGCACCTCTCCCCAGTAAAACAACGTCCTAACAAGGCTTATTTTGGTTCAGATGTAGTTGGGGTTTTTTTGTTTGTTTTCGGGGAGATTAGCAGGATTATATGTGAAGTTACTTACTGCTGTTGTAAGTAACTATGTAAGTAACTATGAAGACCCACCATGTTAGAAGACGTACATACACTGTAAGGAAAGTATCATTATCATTCCTATTTTACAGAAGAGGAACTGGGCTCAGAGGAGTGGAGAAACTTCACCCCCGTCTGTCTTCTTAAATACTAATTCACACACAGATATGGGTATATGGGTATAGATAACAGTTACCTTCTACAAACTGATAATAGAATTTCAAGTTTTCATTTCAAAAACTACAAACAGGGCTTCCCTGGTGGCGCAGTGGTTGAGAGTCCGCCTGCCGATGCAGGGGACGCGGGTTCGTGCCCCGGTCCGGGAAGATCCCACATGCCACGGAGCGGCTGGGCCCGTGAGCCATGGCCGCTGAGCCTACGCGTCCGGAGCCTGTGCTCCGCAACGGGAGAGGCCACGGCAGTGAGAGGCCCACGTACCGCAAAAAAAAAACAAAAAACCTACAAACATATGGGTCAGGTAATATTTATAAATTCTTATTTTACTGGTTTTTTTCCTAGCAGAGGTAGTAGATCTTAAATAAATGGTCAAGCTATAATGGAAAGCTGAAAATATTTAGGTAAATCAATCTTACCCATAACTTTGATTACAGAAGAAGATGAGCACTCATTTTATAAATTCTTAATCAATGAAGACTGATCAATAAATACCTCCTAAGGACATCTGTGTGAGAGAGACTTATCAGGTACGTTACACTTCAGAGGAGGGCTGTGATAGTGGAAAACCCGAATGTACTGGAAAAAGAACACTGTCATGGGAATTAAGGTCAGTCTCTCTCCCAGCTCAGACACTCCTGACCTATGTGATGTTGGGCAAGTCACTTAACCTTCTGGGTCTTTGTTCACCTCATTTGCAAAATAATGGCACTGAAAAAGATGATCTTTCTTTTCCAAAGAGGGATCTCATAGAGCCAGCAAAAAATGCTCTGATTCATACTGGTGAGAAGAGCAAAATTCAGACCACAGCAGAATTTGGCTACAATAGGCCACGGCCCCAAAACTCACGAGAACACTTTTCATCTCAAAGCCCAGAATGACGCCATCCCAATCTGGCAGGAGCAAGTTAACATAGTCATTCAGTTGTGTTCAGGCTCCTCTAAAGAGTAAGATATTTTACAACCGAATTAAATAGCCCTTATTCTTGACAGTAAATAGCAAACTAGGCAAAATTCGTTATTATTGACTAATAATAACTATAAGAATATCAAAGGCTTAGGCAGCACTTACCATATGACAGGCATTGTTCTAAACACTTTATATCATTAATTCATTAATTTCTCACAACTATATGCCAACGTAAGCATTTTACAGATAAGGAAACAGACTAAGTAACTTAGTAAGTGGCAGTGCAGGACTCTACTCAGCTGTTCAGCACCAGTGTCCACACGCTTGACCTCCATGCCACCCTGCCCCTCTTGGACAACGGTGTCACCCTCTAGATGCCCGGATTGCAGCCTTATAAGTCTTTGGCTCTTCCTGCCCCTTTCTCTCTGACCCTCGCGGACTCTCCGGCTTGTTTCATTTTCTAGTCTCCGGCAGATTCTGCCCACAGGTTTCCTCGGACTGAACTTTCTGAAGCAGCCCAAGGACAGGAGGAGCCAGAAGGCCTCCAGCAGCCTAGTGGACGCTATTCAGCCACAACAGCCATGGGTCATGTGTCCCAGAGCAGACTTCTTGGTGACCTGACACAATGTCCTAAAATCAGCCTTCAATTCATCTTTCTGAAACCCAGGGAGAACTCTCACCTTCACCAAGAGACAAGTCAGAGGAGAAAAGAAACATTTCCCCAGGAAAAGCATTTAATGAACTCAGATAAATTAAGACTAAACTTTGTAAAAGTTTAATGGTAGAGATGGTGCAACACAATGGTCTGAAAATAGAGCTTGGGCTTTAAGGGCAGGCTTAACCACCACATGCCTCAAATTCCTTCTGCCTTATTCGTCCATCTGGAAGGCCAAAGCCACCAAGAAGAAAAAAGGAGTGTGGTGAACCTCATGACTGCGTTGCAAAAAGGAATTAAGTAAATTAATAGAGATGTGAAGAAAAAACATCTTATCTAAAGATATGATATTCTGCCTGATTTTTTTTTTTTCATCTTAGATACAAGAGAAGAAAAAAGAATGAAAGAAAACACTGAGGAGATCAAAGAGAACTAGTCAGCCTGCAATGCTCTTTCACTTCAAATTCTGGGTCCATAATTATATTATTCCCCAAAATAATAGCTTTCAAATGCCACCACTATAGGCTGAGATACAAGGGAAATAAATGATATCATCATGGGGTTTCACTTTATTACATGTTCATTGTATTACATTCATGTACCTCAGAAGCACAGAAAACTACCATCCTTCAACATTCATTAAAAAAAGAATTATACAGAAAAAAACCCACCACCTTAAATTTTAGTGTTTCATTTCTTCCCACGATCCCACAGAGCTGGTAGGGGGAGAATGTTTCCATCATCTACATTTACAAACTTGTTTCTATCAGCCCTTGGAATCTCTAGTTACTCACATCACAGCCTTCTGCCTGCTACAACACACCCGTATTTGCATGTATTTAATGCAGTATCTTCTTATTTGGGTGTTACTTCTTACTTGGATCAGTCAGAAGAGGTTTCAAGGTAGGGAGGAAAGAAGTAGGAGGTGAGAAAAGGGCAATTTGAGTCAAGAGAAATCCCACACCCACTCCACATTGAAATCACAGCTATATACGATGTATGGTCTCCGCTAAAGGGAAAAGCACCTGGGGGCCCCTAAAAGCTATAAGGCAAAACACCAATGAGGTCTATTCTGTGGGACTCAGTCTCACCTGACGACAGAGGCTTCTGTAATTCTGAACAAAACTCAAATGAAATGACATATGCTAAATAAGAGGGGACAGAACAGACTTTCAGTATGGGCTCAAACTAACAACACAGCTCATTTGAGGGCAGATGGAAATAAACCCCCTTCACGGATGTAAAACAGAAGGAAAAGTGGGATTTCAACTTTCCCCTTAACTAGCTTTTATCTGGCAAATGTCTAATATCTTCCTAGGAGTCAAAGTCCTTGTCTACCAGTCTTATAAAAAGAAAAGAAGATTTTTTAATTAACTTTTTAAATTGAAGTACAGTTGATTTACAATGTTGTACCAATCTCTCTTGTACAGCAAAGTGACTCAGTTATACACATATATGTGTGTGTGTGTGTGTGTGTGTACACACACACACATTCTTTCTTTCTTAATATTCTTTTCCATTATGGTTTATCCCAGGAGACTGGATATAGTTCCCTGTGCTATACAGTAGGACCTTATTATTTATCCATTCTAAGGGTAATAGTTTGCATCTACCAACCCCAAACTCCCAGTCCATCCCTCTCCCTTCCCCCCTCCCCCTTGGCAACCACAGGTCTGATCTCTATGTCTGTGAATATGTTTCTGTTTTGTAGATAGGTTTATTTGTGCCATATTTTAGATTCCACATATAAATGATATCATATGGTATTTGTCTTTCTCTTTCTGACTTACTTAGTATGATAATCTCTAGTTGCATCCATGTTGCTGCAAATGGCATTATTTCATTCTTTTTTAAGGCTGAGTAGTATTCCATTGTATATATGTACCACATCTTCTTTATCCATTCATCTGTTGATGGACATTTAGGTTGTTTCCATGTTTTGGCTATTGTGAATAGTGCTGCTATGAACATAGGAGTGCATGTTTCTTTTTGAATTAAGTTTTGTCTGGGTATATGCCCAGGAGTGGGATTGCTGGATCATATGGTAAATCTATTTTTAGTTTTCTGAGGAACATCCATACTGTTTTCCATAGTGGCTGCACCAACTTACATTCCCACCAACCGTGCAGGAGGGTTCCATTTTCTCCACACCCTCCTCAGCATTTGTTATTTGTAGACTTTTTAATTATGGCCATTCTGACTGGTGTGAGGTGATACCTCATTGCAGTTTTGATTTGCATTTCTCTAATGATTAGTGGTGTTGAGCATCTTTTCATCTGCCTACTGGCCATCCGTATGTCTTCTTTGGAGAAATGTCTATTACAGTCTTCTGCCCATTTTTTATTGGGTTGTTTTTTTTTGTTGAATTGTATGAGCTGTTTGTATATTTTGGAGATTAAGCTCTTGTTGGTCGCATCATTTGCAAATATTTTCTCCCATTGTGTAAGTTGTCTTTTCATTTTTTTTTTTATGGTTTCCTTTGCTGTGCAAAAGCTTATAAGTTTGATTAGGTCCCATTTTTTAATTTTCGTCTTTAAGGAAGAGCAGATTTGCAAACAATTTTTGCAGAAAATTCTTCTATTCTTCTGTTTCCAAAATAATTCCAAAGGCTGACTGGTAAGATTTTCAATTAAATTTTTAATCATTAAATGCTACAGAAAGTCTGACTTGGTCCAGGAGAATTCAGAGTAAAACCCTGAACATTGAATTCTTGCGGCCTGTCAGAGTCCACAGGAGCTTAATGAGGTCCACACCCTGGACTTCCAGCTTGATTTTCCAAAGAAGCCATATACTGAGAGCCGTAGGCCACTGAAGTCCAAGAGTCAACAAAGGTAATTTTCCTTCACCTACTTCTTAGTAGAATGTAAGTCGTATAATGCTTAGCTCAAAAAAGTACTCACTGAATGACTGCTAAATGAAAGAACAAAATATCCCCAGGGAAGGCACGACAGTGACTCCCACTTCATGCTCTACCTGAGGTTAGACCCAACTATGCTACATAAATTGTTTAAAAAAAAGTCTTGTTCACAGCAGCTTTATTGTAATAGTCAGAAATTAGGAATAATCCTGATGCCCTTCAAGAGGTGAAGAGTTAAACTGCAGTATATCCACACCATGGGATACTACTAAGCAATAAAAAGAACTATAGATACACACAACAACCTGGATGAATCTTAAGGGAATTATGCTAACTGTAAAGAAACGCCAATCCCAAAGGTTATATACTCTATCATTCCATCTATGTGACATTCTTGAAATGGCAAGATTATAGAAATGGAGAACAGAAGAGTGGTTGCCAGGGGTTGGGAATGGGGATAGAGTAGGCAAGAGGAAGATGGAGATGGTTGTAAAAGGAAAAAGGGAGAGATCCTTGTGGGGATGGAACTGATCGGCATCTTGATAGTGGTGGATACACGTGATAAGATTGTACAGCACTTAACACACCCAGGTGAGCACTCTTGTGCTCACACACGTGAGTACATGTAATACTGAGGATATCTGAATTGTACTGATGTCATTATCCTAGTTGTGATTATTATACTATAGTTGTGCAAGATGTTACCATTGAGGGAAACCGGGTAAAGCGTACACAGGTCTCTCTGTATTATTTCTTACAACTATATAAGAATCTACAATTATCTTAAAGTTTTTTTAAAATCTTAAGAAATCTCTCCTCTGCCACCATAAGCACCACCATTTGAGACTGAATGTTTAACACACGAAATCTTTCCTCACCACCTACGTAGATCTCTCCCGCCTCTAAATGCACCGACTGTTTTTATCACATAATCAAACTCCTCGTCTTACATTAAGGACAGGTGTTTCAGGACTCTTATCTCCTTATAGGATAAAAGCTCCTGAGACAGGAGCCATGTCCTCTACCCATTTGATACCCTCTCAGTGCCTAGCACAATGTTGAACCAAGAGCAGAGACTGAATAAAAGTGGTTTTAATAAATATGTGAATGAAGGAACGTACACATTTTCTACTCCTTATAGTAGAGCTGGGTAAACCAGTAATTCACAATCCTTTTGCTCCAATTTTCTCAACTCTGAAAGGCCTGTGAAAGCTGTGCTCCCCACCCCAGCCTTACAGGCCTACAGTGAGGTTAAAGATCACCTCCCACTGAGGCTGCAGTAGTAGCTGCATTGATTATTTGCTGTGTGATCTTGTGCCAGCTAATTTCTCTGAACCTCAGTTTTCCCATTTGTAAAATGGGGGATACTGCTTATTTTTGCAAAATGGTGGCCAATTCTTAGTAAGTTTCTGCCTTTTCAATAAATAGTGTTTTATTCACGTAGCACGTTTCTCTAAAGATCGAACTTTACTTCCATTTACAACGGCAAAAGAAATGTGTGCAAAGTAAATGGAGATAGAGGATGGAGAAACGGGAGGAGACCAGTTCAAGTGGAAGCTGACAAGGGAATTTACCGGTAGCTGTTAGGACAGTGCACCACAAGTAACCCTCCCTGCAAATCACTGTGGAAGAAGGCTTACCTCAGGCATGGCCTCCTCCCCTTGGTTTCATGCCTTGGTCCTGTCCAAAGGCAGCACAGACACTAGGGCAAGACACCCCAAAGTCTACGATCCCTAAGACTAGTGGGCTGGTGGTACTGAAGAGAAGGAGAAAGGGCTTCTGTTTATTTTCTCTGCCAGGGAAGTATTTGTTTTCAGGGTAAGTCTACTGCTTCCTTCTCAGGGCTGGGAGTGCCTTAGTACATTCTTACCCAGAGGGTGATTAACTTTTCCCCTAAGTATGCAGCTGTCTGAAAACATATTTGCTCTGGATGTGTCACTGGGTTATGAAGAGTTCTATGAGAAACACTTTACACATGGCTGTTTCCAAGCCCAGGCAGTAGAGATACTTGCTGACCCATAAGACAGAGATGGACAAACATTGGATATAGTTCCAGGGTCCAGGTTTTAGAAGAATACACTTAGTCAGTTGGTCAGTCATTCTGAGCCCTGACTATACACCTGGCCTCAGCTAGAAACTGAGGAGGAATCAAGCATGACTGTTACAGAAGAGACCCCGTCCCTTAATGGAGATCCTGGTCTAATTTTGCATATTCACACGTTTGCTTTACTTCTACCATGATGATCTTGCATGAAACAACAGCACGTTTTGTCAAAGCCAAGGTCTTCCAAGCATATTCCCTATAACCAGCAGAAGTGTATGAAATAGAATATAAAGATATGTCCAAGTTAGAAAACAAACGTATGGCATAACCCACAGGTTTCAGAGAAAAAGAAATGAATGTGCTGTCTAGAAGGATTAAAAACTTTAAAACGTTATGAGTTCTATTCTCTTCCTTATTAATGCAATGAATAATAGCATATACTCATTAAGTAAGTACTACGTGCCAGGCACTATATACTAAGCCTTTCAAAGAATCAGTTCCTTTAACCTTTAAAACAATCTCAAGAGTGATGTACATAATATTTTTTCTATTTTATAGATGAGGAAACTTCAGCTTAGAAAGACCAAGGATATAAAAGCAGGATCATCTGATTCAGAACCAGTATTCTTGATCTTCACGCTAAGCTACACTGCTCTGGGCTTGTTTCACAGAGAAGGCCAAGGTTGTTATTGCTATTACTGAGAAGAAAGTACACTTAGTACTGGTCCTTCAAACATATTAGGTGGAACCACACAAAATTGCAATATGCAAATGCTCTGATCCACAGAAATGACAATTTCACTTGGTTCAACGTAATACAATATCAAGACAGAGAATGACATGTGCCTGGCCCCGGCACAGTCCCTAACTAGCTGTGAGACTTTGGGCAAATCACTAGTCTTCACTTGTCTCATCCCATAAAATGAAAAGGTTGAGCTGAATTTGTCTTTAAGTTCCCTTCCCGCTCTATAATTACAAGGGAAGGAAGAGAAGCACCATAATTCATTTGTTCAATAATTATTTCTTAAGTGACAACTACATGCCAAACACTGTGCTTTCTCTTTCATCCTAAATTCATCTGCATTTCAAGCACAGCCTCCCAGCAGCTTCCTCTGATCCCCGGGCTCTCACTTGTTAGATGTAAAAACCCAGCTTGAGGATTCTTGCTTGCCTTCTATTTAGGGAAACTGGCAGGTGCCACAGGATGCTAGCAGCTCCTGTCCTATCACCATTCCACAGCATAAGGGAAAACCAAATGCCCTAGAAACTACTTCAGGGTGAAGAGATAAAGTATGGTGTGGCAGCGAAATGGTACATGTGTACAAATGTGCATCTTCCAAAACAAAGAACTCTCAGTAAGTATACGGGCTCACAGTGACCTCCAGAAAATATTCTTTTTTTCTGGTCTTTACTTGCACACCCCCTCCACCAGGAAGATAGTCATCTAGTCTTTTAAATTTAAAAAAATCCAGAAGGAAGAGACCTCAGTTTTGCTGGGTAGAGCACTTGAGCATCTAGTCACAGCGTTTGCAATGATTAAAGATTGGGAGTAGAGGATTATGGGAAAACAGCAAGCCTGTTTTGGGATTATGGGAAAACAGCAAGCCTCAAGACATTAATTCAACACTGACTGTGCTACTCAGTAGCTTTGTGAGCCTGGATTCATCATTCAACCTGCCTTTGCCTCAGTTTCCTCATCTGTAGAATAAAGACTGGGATAGACAACTTCTAAGTTCCTTTCCTATCCTAAAGGTGGACCAGCCCTTTATCATCTAAGTTTTTACCAACTAATCTGCCATCTGTTCCCTTTTACACGTCCATTGTGGACACAGCAAACAGCTGTCTTCCAACACGCCTAAAACAGCTCTTCAAATACATACTTGAAGTCTCTCATGTGTGCCCACTTCAATCCCTCTCTTCTGGCTTAAGTCGTGTGGTTAGCAAGATGTTGGGAGTAACTCATGAGGAGTCATATAGCTAAACTTTGAGCTCATAAATAAGGGAATACATGCAGCAAATAGCTGTTTGCTTTCTCAATTTCTTGAAATTGAGAAAGACCCATAACTCTCAACCTCATTCCCTGGGAATCCTACCAGCTGTTACAGGAATACAAAAGCTGCAGGAGAAGGGGATGAATAACCTTGACATGCTGACAGTCTAGCTGAGATCGAACCTACACACAGTATGTAACCAGTGAATTCTATAGGAAAGATTATTATTATGTGCTAAATTTGGGTATGTACCCAGTATGAGTCAAAAGAAGCCAGATGAGCAAGGTCCGATGTGGGATATAGTCTGCTTCAGCGAAAGCCCGTTGTTCTATAGATTGGACTCTGAATCATTGAAAAAGACACAACTCACCAGGGAAAATGACACCAACCCAGCCTCTAACCTCTTCAAATTAGGGGTGACCCTGGGCTCTACCAATAGAGCTCCCTCAGACCCTTCTGGGATAGATCAGAAAGGGTTATCTGACAGGGCAGTGGAGGCCATTGTCAGCCACATGTCCCTTGCCCTTCTGTGTTCTATTCTCAGTCAGGGCTGCTCATTTCTCTCTTAACCTGTAGCTTAACTTAATAGTCGATTTAATGCAAGCCATCGCCAAATGGGGCTCCTATGAAATGTGTCTCTTTAAGTACCTTGAAGTCTCCAGAAGGATTTTTCCTCCTCCTCAAACAACTACCTTTTAGAAACCAAATAAATAAACCAAAGAATCAAAATGATTTCACAACAGAAGTAATCACAAAAGCTATTTGTTTGTTAATAAACTGCTACTCTACCTGCCCAGTTTCATTACAAAATACAAATACCTATAAGGAAGAAAGTAATTTGAGAACTGTTATTAATCAAATTCTGTGTTTTAGAGATAAGCAGTTTTCTATTTTCTCTTCAAGGATTTTGAATTATAAACTTTCTCCAAGAGACAGACATGGAGAAAAGTTTCAGCCACATCAAATTTTGAAAACATCCATGAAATGTAAGCTGATATATCTCATAACTGATGTTTTTATAAACCTGTCCTTAAAAATCAAGGGCATGCTCTCAACACTTTCTGTCATGGAAATTGTTCCAACAGGCAAATAAATAGGCATTTCCATGGTTAAGGCCTCACAGCTGTCATATTATTTAGTTCTGCACAAATGAAAAATCCTATTACGAAAAAAAGGTTGGAGGATCTGTGGCTGGAATCTGGCAAGCAATTGCATTTCCATTTTGTTTTGGTCAGTACGCTCCCTCAATGCAAATATGAACACCACAAAATATTTAATTAAAACTAACTATGTGGTCTGAAAAACAAGTCCAGCACAACTGGAAACATGTCCAAATGAGAAGTTAACGCTTTGCCATCTTTAATTAATGATGCTATGAAACTTATTAGAGAAAAGAGCTCACAGTTCCTCAACCCCCATGCTCCAATGACTCAAAAATGCACATTCAACTCTAAAAGACAACAGAACAAGCAATAAAATCTCCCATTTCCTCAAGGTCACAGAATAGACTTTCATATCACAAAACTCAAAAGAATCCAAATTCCCAACCGGTCATCATATTTCTCCATGAACTGGTCTCCCAGTGGGGGAACTTGAGTTTATAAAGTCTTTACTGCTTGTTTGAACTCGATTTCTACTATTTGCCTGGTATTTGAGGGAAGAAAAAAACAACATTATGTTAGGGGGAAAAGTATGAAAAGACTCAAACATGAACATTCATTTCTTTCTGATTAAAAATTTAAAATATTGTTTAAGGTTTATATAGACCTAAAAGAAAAGCAGAATTTCCAGAAACTGCTCCAGGAATTCATGGAAAGAGAAGCCTTTCACCCGTACTATTCTTTTAATAAATGAAGCAAAGAAATAGCAAGGACTAGATGGCCCTTCAAAATGCCTAGGTTCCCTCAAATGATTTTTGACAAGGGTGCCAAGACCACTCAATGGAAAAAGGACAGTCTTTTCGATAAATAATGCTGATAAAACTGGATATCCACATGTAAAATAATGAAGTTGGCCCTTTACCTAACACCATATACAAAAATTAACTTAAAATGGATCAAAGACCTAAAACATACAATTCTTAGAAGAAAACATAAGGCAAAAGCTTCATGACATTGGATTTGGTAGTGACTTCTCGACTATGACACCAAAGGCACAGGCAGCAAAAGAAAAAAATAAATTGGAATTCATGAAAATTTTAAAGTTTTGTGCATCAAAACACTATCAACAGAGTAAAAAGGCACCCCACAGAATGAAAAAAATTTGAAAATCACATACATCTGATAAAGAATTAATATCCAAAAGTTATAGAGAACTCCTAAAACTCAACAAAAAATCTACCCAATTAAAAATGGGCAAAAGACTTGATGTTTCTCCAAAGAAGATATACAAATGTCCAATAAGCACATGAAAAGATACCTGACATCACTAATCACTAGGGAAATGCAAATCAAAACTGCAATGAGATACCATCTCAGGTCCATTAGGATGGCTACTATGAAAGAAAAAAAAAAGAAAATAGCAAGTGTTGGCAAGGATGTGGAGAAATTAGAACCCTTGTGCAGAGCTGATGGGAGTGCAAAGTGGTACAGCCTCTGCAGAAAACAGTACGGCAGTTCCTCAAAAAATTAAAAGTAGAATTATCATATGATCCAGCAATTCCACTTCTGGGTACATACCCAAAAGAACTGAAAGCAAGGACTTGAAGAGATATTTATACACCCATGTTCACAGCAGCATTTTTCACAACAGCTAAAAAGTGGAAGCAACACAAGTATCCATTGATAGATGAATGGATAAACAAAATGTGGTATATACATATAATGGAATATTACTGGCCTTTAAAAAGGAAGGAAATTTTGACATATGCTACAATATGGGAGATCTTTGAGGACATTATGCTAAGTGAAATAAGCCAGTCCCCCAAAGAGAAATACTGTATGATGCCACTCACATGAGGTACTTAGAGTAATCAAATCACAGAAGCAGAAAGTAGAATGGTAGTTGCCAGGGGGTAGGAGTAGGTTGAAATGGGGAATTATTGTTCAATGGGTATAGAATTTCCGTTTTATAAGATGAAAAGAGTTACGAGATGGATGATGGTGATGGCCGCACAACATTGTGAATGTGTTTGATGCCACTGAACACTTAGGAAAGGTTAGGATGATAACTTTTATGTGTATTTTACCACAATAAAAAAAATGGGGGAAAATGCCTAGGTTCCTATTCCTTTATAATATCACTGAAGAGCAGTTAAGTGGCTGCTCTTTGGTATCCACATGCACATTTCAGAATTACCACTTATATGTGACCTTGGGCAAGTTACTTAGTCTCTCTGCATTTCAGCTTCCTCATTGGTAAAATATCTACTTAAAGGTATGATGTGAGGATGAGATGGGTTTGTATGTGTAAAGCATTTAGTCTCGCATAATAAACACTACCTAAGTACTAGCTCTTATTATTACGACCTCCACCACTAAATCTATTCTCAGCATCACAAATAAAATCTCATCCCACCAAGGAGAAACCATTGGCATTTCATTCTCTGAAATGATGATGGCCTGGCCCCAGGTTCAACATCTGATCTAAAAAAAGTGAATCTTCCCTTCCTCAGCAGGAGCACACTAATGGGAACTGGGGTCCAAGTTACTCTGTCCTTTGGGCAGCAAAAGAGGTAAGACACTTACCCCCAGTTGCATTTATTCAACAAATGTTCATTGTATACCTAGTCTGTGCTGGGCCCTGTACCGGATGCTAAATTTATTTGCTCACACCCAGCACTTCCCACTGTACTCTGTGGAGCCCAAGGCCTTGTTTCCTTACTGAAATATGCTTATCATCTAAAACCAATGTGGTATAAAAGCATTTCCTAGGATGAAACTAATAAGAATAGAAGAGGGCACCCCAAATCACCTATTTCTATTTTCCTCCTTCTAGTTCTGTTCTTTAAAAAAAACACAACTCTCCATTTACTTTCAAATTTCATAAAGCAGATTGTTCCCAGACAAGCTTTTATCCAAGATTATCAGAAAGAAAGATTTCAGGCACACTTGCTCTGAAACTGACAAAATGACAGAGCAGGCCATTCCTGCCTCCACCCACTCATGGACTGCAGCACACTCCTGGGCCCTGTGAATAGAGCCAGGACCCTGGAAAGGCAATACACAAGCCTAGGGCATGCACAGGAGCCACCATTGCCAGGGAAACTTCCTCCTTCTCTAAACCTTCCAGCTAGGCACCAGAAGATAAAACTTCTCAAAACTTAACATTTACTGAGGCCCAGGTAAGGCTTAGCCACTTGTAAAAGAGCTGATATAGTGATTGATTTCTAATTATTTTATGAAGTCACACCATTGTGTTCAGGCAGCACAATGGGGGAAAAAAAAAAGAGCACTGACTTGGGAGTTTGGACCTAGGCTTGAATTCCAGGGTTAGCACTCACTAGCTGTGTGACCCTTGACAAGTATTTCACTTCTTCTAAGTTTCATTTTCCTTAACTATATTTGTACAGCTTAAAATTCCTACCTTTGAGGAACTTTGTGAGGACTAAAGGAAATGATTCATGTTAAATACCTAGCTGATGTCCGACACAATAGAATCTCAACATTATGGATGCCCTCCTGCCCACCCCTTATTTTCAGGCAGGAAAAATGTCCCAAGGAACTCAACTCCTGATTTAGAGGAATAATAAGAATGCGTGGATCCCAGGCTAATACTGCCCCTAGTTTTTCTAAGAGCCTAGTTCTGATAACTAATACTTTTAGGACTCTGACAGTACTTGAGATGTTATGAAAAATCCAACCAAGCCTCCTCCAATAGCTCTTTCTCACCCAGATTTTACAGAGAGCAGTCAAGAAGCCTTCAGCTTTATCTCACAGAGCATTATGTTCATTCACATGCCCATATGCATACAGTCTTAAGAATTGGGTTCTTCTCTTATGTGAGGACCAATAACCTCTCCAAAACTTTAATAACTCTGAAGTCTTAGCTAAAAGAAAAAAGAAACAAAAAGGATTGGGTCTGCATTTGTGGCATTTCATGGTGTGTTGAGTGGATCCCCAAGAGCAGCCCCAGATTTCTGATGGTTCAGTGGGAGGACTCATAGGACAGCATACAATCATACAGCCGTGATTTATTACAGTGATGAATACAAAGCAAAATCAGCAAGGAAAAGAGGCAGATGGGGTGAAGTCTGGGGAAAACCAGGCATGGGCTTCGAAGAGGCCTATCTCAGCTGAGTCATACACACAAGTTGTGACAACATGTGTGAAATGTTAACAACCATGGAAGCTCATTAGAGAGTCAGCGTCCAGGGGTTTTTACTGGGGACTGGTCATGTAGATACCCCCTGCCTGGCATGTACCCAAATTCCAGACTCCCAGAAGGAAAGCCGGTGCTGAACATAAACTGCATTGTTTGCACGGTTTAGATACAGTGAGCTACTGGTATCATTTAGAGTGGTGGGAACCCTTCTGCAATCCAAGTTCAGATACCAGTCAAGGACCAACCTTGCAAGCAGGCATTTCTAAGGACAGTCTCAGGCTCACTATGTTAATCCCTTCCCGCACACACAAAACAAAATCCCAAATATCTAATTAATAACTGCCCTATGACCGCTAAATTCTTATAGCTAATTGACATGTTGAAATTCGTATATATAAAAAAAAGATAGTGAATATAACTCAGTGCTTCAAAATATATTCATTCAGCACATTTGTACTGTGTCAGCCTGCTGGGCTCCAGACAACAAGGAAATAACAATAAGTGCCTGCCCTCTAAGAAATTTCAGACCAATAGAGACGATAAGATGAGTACACAAAGAGCATTAACACAAGGTGGTATGCGATGACGACCATAAAAGAGGTATAAGCCAAACACTAAACCAGTTAGAGAAGGGAGAGGAAACTTCCTGCTGTGATGAACCAGGAAGGTTTTGGTAAGAATTACCACAGAGCTGCGGTTTTAAGAACAGGTAAGATTTTGGGAGTAAGTGGCAGGGCAGGGAAGAGCTCAAGAAGGGGAATAAAAGTATCGTTCCAGGGCTTCCTTGGTGGCGCAGTGGTTGAGAATCTGCCTGCTAATGCAGGGGACACGGGTTCGAGCCCTGGTCTGGGAGGATCCCACATGCCGTGGAGCAACTAGGCCCGTGAGCCACAACTACTGAGCCTGCGCGTCTGGAGCCTGTGCTCCGCAACAAGAGAGGCCGCGACAGTGAGAGGCCCGCGCACCGCGATGAAGAGCGGGCCCCCGCTTGCCACAACTAGAGAAAGCCCTCGCACAGAAACGAAGACCCAACACAGAAAAAATAAATAAATAAATAAATAAACTCCTACCCACAACATCTTAAAAAAAAAAAAAAAGTATCGTTCCAGGCACAGACAGGAAGCTATGTAAAAAATGCACAGAGGCTGCTATAGGGAAAGAGGAATACGGTTTGAATGGAAGACTGAGTTTATAGAAGGGGATAGTGGAAGATATGAACCTAAAACACAGGTCTCAAATGTCAAACTAAGGAGTCTCAAATGTCAAACTAAGGTGTTTTATGCAGTGGGTAATGGGGGAGTCTGTGAGTTTTGTTACTTTTCTAAACATGTTACTTTAGCATGAATGAGAGGAGTCACTATAATCAAAAGGACCAGGGCTTTTGCCATAGATGTCACAAAAGCCGCAGAGAGCTAGAAGGTGCAAAGAGGTGAAATATAAATGTCATCTGGGAACAACACTGAGAAGGAAGCAGTAACAATGCTCCTCAGGAGATGCAGGAATCAAACAAGACTCAAAGTTCTTAAGTCAATTGCAGGATTAGTGCATTCAACCACAAGTGCCTGGAAGGGCAGCCAGGTTAAAGGTAAAAACTAACAGCAGGGCAGAAAATTCAGTGGCTGTGTCTAGAACTCCAATGGAGATGAGGAACCAGTGCTCAGGAAGGAGGTGGCGACTTGAATGGCAAATGTGGAGGAAGCCAGCTTAGAGGCTCAGCTGTAGCAGAGGAGAAGCCAAACACTACACACAGCAAGTCAAGAGCTATGCACTTCTTCTGCCTCAAGCAAACATAACTAGGCTCTTAAGCTTGACAGAGAGATAGCACAATAAACATAAGCATGCACACACACGTGCACACTACTGAGAAGTGCTCTGTGGCCAGAGTGCCTCGGTTCAGATCCTGACTCCACCATGTATTAGCTTTCTGATCTGAGACAAGTTACTTAACTTCTATGCCTCTGATTTCCCATCTATAAAATGGGCTCAATAATAGTACCTTATCTCATAAAGTTGTGGTGAGGATTCAATGAGTTAATTCATGTAAAGAGCTTAATGCAAAGTCTGTCTGGCACATAGTGAGTGATCAGTAATTGTTGGCCACTATTATTATCTTGAGTCTCACTATTATGTCATGAGATAAAGCCAGGCAATCATTATCATCTCCGTATTACTAATGAGGAAACTGAGGCTCAGAGAGGAAATACTTGCCCAATTTTCACACAGTGCAGAATACAAGTTAGGGGTTTATAAAGTCCAGTCTCCTTAATGAGATTTACAAAGCTCTCCACGTTCAGCCCACCCGCTACCTCCCTGGCCTCAGTTCCTGCCAACCTTGCCTTGAATGTGAAACTGTGCCCGCCACACTATTTCTTGCCCCTCTTAACTTTCTGATCCCTATCATCCCTCAAGTCTCCTCTCAAGTGTCACCTCTTCCAGGAAGCCCTTGGCACTTACTCCCTCTTCCCTCTCACCACCCCACC
The DNA here is from genome assembly GCF_039906515.1 of Pseudorca crassidens. NCBI lineage: Eukaryota > Metazoa > Chordata > Mammalia > Artiodactyla > Delphinidae > Pseudorca > Pseudorca crassidens. The sequence continues at coordinate 63,620,016 of NC_090304.1, forward strand.
TCCTTCTATACTCACATCTGACTATTAACATCACACCATGTGTAATTATAGACATCTGCTTTCCCCACTGGACTCCGAGCCTAAAACAATTTCTGGCACACAGTAAACACTGAGTATTTACTGAATGAACTAACTCTTGTCTCTAAGTCTGATATTCTTTCCCCCAGAGCATGCTGCCCCTTTATCAACAAACATTCGCTGTTTAATAATAGTTTAAAAAGAGTAGCGACAAAATTTCACCAAAGATCAACCAGTCATACTATACTTAAATATCAAACTAAACTTAAACACGTGGTCATTGTACCTATAGGGAGTGAAGCACACAAACACACCCTTCAAAGAGCTGACCATTCCCACCCACAGCTCATCTGTCTTGGTGCCTGTGGTCTCAAAGGAGAGAGACCAAACCCGAATCTATCAAAGGATTCCTCTTCCGCTTGATTAACCCACTGAGAAGGACCTGGGGCTTGGCACGTGAGGAAGACAGGTTCAAAGGTCTCACATCCAAAAGCCCAAGGCGAGGTGCCTCTATGAAGTTAAAGGGTACATCTTGCAACCTGTGTTCCACCTGTCAGCCTGAGACTAGCTTTCAGTTCCCGACGACTCAGAGTGATCGTGGAGAAAGGTTACCAGAGTAGGGAGAAATGGAGCACGTCCACTGCATCCGCAGTTCCTCACAGACCAAGCAAACACCTGTGCTCCATTCCACGAACATCTGTTCCCGGAAGCTTCTGACAGGTGGAGCCACATCTCCTCCACACCCTTGGCTCGGGCCACCACCCAGTTCATGTGGGAAGCGGGTGATCCTCTCCACGTTTAGGCAACTCTAGCAACGGAGGCTGATCTCCCCAGGGGTTCTTCCCTGAGGAACACCGGGTGTATGTCAGGTTTTCCCGTTGGTCTGGATAAAGCCGACAACACTCAGGGAAACAGAAACACAGGCCCAGAAACATAAAAACACACACTTGTGTGTACTTGTGCCTGACGCTGACGGCTTGGGGAAAAGGGCCGCTCAGGTTCTTGCGATTTGCCCACAGATGAGAGTTTTGTGGCCCACGCCTCCCTGCTCCTCCCCCACCAGGAAACTCAGAGACTGCTAACCGCAGCAGTGCCTGCTGAGCATGAGAAATTCTGCAAAGCACGAACCAAATTCAGCACGTACTGGGTTTCAACAATTCCCAGAACTTCAATTCTGGAAATACGGCCCTTACACATTCTTACTGGGTCCAAGCCTCAATCGTTTGTGCCAGAAGGACACCTGGGTCCTTATTAAAAGGGGTAAATATGCTTAACTCCAAGGCAGGCATAGTTATCGTCTTGGAATTCATCCCCAATGTGGTCCAGTCCATAAATTAGTATATGGAGCCACTGTTTTCCAACACATGTGTACCTTCCTCCAGAAGTCTTGAATTAAACAGCAGCACCATCTCTGCTCCTACAGGTGCCTTTTACCAAAAGCTTTAAAATATCTTATCTGTTCCCACAAGTCCAAACAAGCATGCCTTTGATCATCCTCAAATTCACCTTCCATACTGTGGACAGTGTTACTGTCCTAAAGTCTAGTTATTTCACACAGGATATTGAGACACTTCCGTTAGTTCCTTGCTGCCTTCAAGATAAGGGACAAGTTTTTAGCCTGGTTTCACCTTTGGGCATCAGCCCCCCACGTTAAATATATGACCATTAAATATACGCCCTCATTTAATCCTCTGAACAAACTGTGAGGCAGGTCTGATCTTTCCCATTTTACAGACACATTGAGGAAGTGATATGCTATGGTGATAGTTGCAGACTTGGGGGACAACCAAGGTCTCAGGATGCGCCCTTCAACATGTCCCAAGATGGCAGACCTAAAACAACCCTAGAATCCATTCTATAAAGAATTAAAGAATTAAACTGAAAACCCAGACCCTTTATTTCTTTTTTTTCAAATTCTTTTTCAAATTCTTTTCCCATTTAGGTTTACAGAATATTGAGCAGAGTTCCCTGTGCTCTACAGTAGGTCCTTGTTGGTTAGCCATTTTAAATATAGCAGTGTGTGCATGGCGGGCTTCCCTGGTGGCGCAGTGGTTGAGAGTCCGCCTGCCGATGCAGGGGACACGGGTTCGTGCCCCGGTCCAGGAAGATCCCACGTGCCACGGAGCAGCTGGGCCCGTGAGCCATGGCTGCTGAGCCTGCCCGTCCGGAGCCTGCCCGTCCGGAGCCTGTGCTCCGCAACGGGAGAGGCCACAACAGTGAGAGGCCCGTGTAACGCAAAAAATAAATAAATAAATAAAATAAAATAAAAATATATATATATGTGTGTGTGTGTATATATATATATATATATATATATATGTGTGTGTGTGTGTGTGTGTATATATACACACAGTAGTGTGTGCATGTCAATCCCAAACTCCCAGTCTATCTGTCCCCCTCACCATTCGCCCCTGGTAACCATAAGTTCATCTAAGTCTGTGAGCCAGACCCTTTATTTCTAAAACTCAAATGATTAGTCTAAAACCAGCAGTGGTGAAGATTCTGACCTAAAGAATCTAACATGCCAGAGTTCAGTCTTCCTCTTAGCGCAGATGGCTGGCAGAGGGGGCAGAGTGGTTGAGGCACGGATATGACAGGGCGCCTTGGTTTGGCCTGGGATCCAGCCCATGCCCTCAGCCTCAGAGCCCTGTGTTTTCATCAACTGACTCAGCCAGTGGCAGGAGAGACCAGGCGCCTGTGGCCGTGAGTAATGGCAGCACAAAACACATCTGTCTAATCAGAAGCTGATGGTGTCAGTTACACCAGGAGTTACAGTAAAACAATGCTCTACAAGGGAAAAAAGAATGTCTATTCACTCAGAAGTTAAGCAATGCCTTTCTTTCTCCCTCTAACTCACAATGCAAATTTGTGGAATTGTTTACTAGGTCTTACACCCCCCTCTCAAATATTTCTTGATGCAGTTATAGAAAGAAGACTTATCTATAAATAGCAAACCAAATCTGTTCTACTAGTTGCTGCAAAATATCTAGAAAGTATGACATTAGGAAATGCTTCTATTTTGGCTTTCTTTAATCTCTATCAACATTTTGAGGGATAATGCATAGCAACGTGTTTTTGTAAGTGGTAAGTACTTCACATATGTAAAGTCACTGCAACCACCTGAGGACCATTACACCACATTTCAGCATAGATTTCATTTCAGAAGAGTGACTCATTCATTCTTCCATTTGTTCATTTATTAATTCATTGAAAATACTAAGTTCCCATTGAGCGCCAGGCAATTGGATGCAGAATTAAACCAGAGATTCCAAGCCCTTAGAGCCTCAATCTTTTCCCGAATTGGCCTTTTCGTCTCCAAGGTGTTCCAGCCACACCTGGCGCTCTCTCCTCTCTCCGGTCTCCTCTCTCCCTCCCTTGTCCTAGCCTATGGTTCTAAACCACTCTAGAGTGTACTCTCTCACGTTCTGCAAGGGTCCCAGCACAGGACCAATACCCAGTGGGCACTAAAGAAAAGTACTGTAGTTAGTGATTTCAGAAGTGAGTACTTTGTGACACACACACAGCCTTATTAACATAAATAACCTGCTTTCATTAGGCTTCCGTCAACCTACCTTCCCAAAAGTTGCCTCAAAGCAGTTCTCCCTCCTACAATCTGAGGATGTTCTAGATTAACAGTAACAAATAGATGAGCAGAAACAACTCTCCTCTCAATGATCTATGGATCATGTGTTCTGCATGAGGGCAGTCAGCTGGGGAGACCCTTAGAAAATAATGAGGGCGCACTGAAAGCAACAGGAAGTGGGAACATTTTCTGACACCTGATTCATTTAGATGCTCTACCAAACTTTTATGTGGGCAAATGTGAATGAAAAATAACCCAGAATCATAGATTTTTAAGACTGGAAAGAACTTCATCTGGTCCAACTCCCTCTATAGATTAAAAAAAAAAAAAAAAAAACAAGGCTCCTGGAGAGGATATGACTAAACCCAGAGCTCACAGCCTATCTGTGAAATACGAGTAGAAGCCAAGCCACCTGCCTCCCAATACAGGGCCCATTCCTCTCCGCAGAGCTGCTCCGAGCTGGGCGAGTGCCGCCAGGGGTACATCATCACCTTTCCGGCTGCTCTCACTGCTTCCTCCCAGCATGCTTCGGCCTTGATTTAAGCATCTAGAGACAGCCCTCAGGAGCTCTGGGACTCCCTGTGCAAAGGAACAGCTCCCTTGAATGGCAAGCCTGTTTTTATTCTGTGAAATGGGACGATTTTCTGTCCTTTTCTTCGCTTCAGGACTGTGATGAAGATCAGTGAGACGCCAGCCACGTAGGAATCCTATATTCTTTGAAGAAAACAGAGTAGGGATCCAACAGAGCATCTGCATCATAATTAAGTCCTACTAACGTTAGGCCCAGGAGTTAGATTTCGGCATTTTTATAAAGACCGACAATGTTTTTGTTTTATTCTACCTTTAAATTTTTTTTTAATTGCATACACACTGACATGCGATTCAAGTAACAAACAATAACACCTGCCACTTGGTCCTCCTAGTGACTTCGGTGGAGAAAAATCAAGTCGGTGTCATTATTTCCAATTTACGGGAGGGAAAACTGGTTCACAGAAGCTACCCAAAGTCACACAGGTACTAAAATGCAATGTTGGAGCAAGGACCTTATCTAAGGCTCTCTCCTCCTCACTGTGCTATTTAGCTTTAGAACTTTCTGCTCACGTGTTGCACATCAACAACACTGAAGAGCTACCTTTTTGTTACATCTGAGACATTTAAGATACTTGAGTCACTTTAACAAGGAGCACAACTTGACCCCGTAACTTCAGTAGCAGCCCCACTGCCGGCACTTCTTTCTGCTGGAAACTAAATGACACAGGGGAACTATAGGGGGTGAATTTTGGGGTTCACAAACAGGATTAACTTTTATGATGTCTTTAATTATTCATGATTTACTCTCAACATTCTTTCAAAAGCAACTTGAGATGGCTCTTAGCCCTGACAATAATACAATCAAAAGTAAGGGTTATATTCATTTGTTCTTTTTCTTTTTAACGTACAGAGAAAAGATTTGGAAGGCTGTATCCCAAGTTTTGCATTAGTTGTTTCTGAGTACAGATGTATTATTATTAATGCTAATCTGTATTTTATCTTTTTCTACAACAAATAGGTATAGTTTTGGTAATAAGAAAACAAACAATAATGATATCACTTACACGTGGAATCTTACAAAAGCTAAACTCATAGAAACAGAGAGTAAAACGATGATTGCCAAAGGCTGGGGAGTGGGGGAAATAGATCTTGGTCAAAGCATACAGATTTCCAGTTATAAGATGAATAAATTCTTAGGATCTAATATACAGCATGGTGACTATAGTATGTATTACATACTTGAAAGTTGCTAAGAGACTAAATATTAAACGTCCTAGAAAAATAGTAGTGATATATACATGTATGAAATCATCATGTGTACACCCTAGACTTACGCAATGCCATTTATATCTTAATAAGTCTGGGGGGAGGGAAAAAATGATTGTTTTTATTTTATAAATATGTTCTACACTCTGAAAAATGGGAAAAGAGGTTATCACCACAGGAGGCTGGGAAGCTCTATCACTATGAACCAAGTGACCAGAAAATGCAAACAATACTTAAAGCTCCCAGACCAGAACCTTTGCCCTGTTTCTCCATTTGGGTACTCTCAGCCCCGCAAGAATATAAAGCAATATGCCAGGACACCAATTTTACACAAATATTTTGGAGAAGAAAACTATACATAAATATTTATCAGAAAAACTAAATTTGACAGACATATGGAATCAAATGAAAAAACCTGCATAAATCCTTAAAACAATTTCCATGCTCACTGGGGCCAATCTGAACTATAACCCAACCCCCAGGAGCACTTGTCAGGCTTCTTTTGCTATTAGAGACTCTTCTAATGGAGAAGTTTGGGAAGCCCTAAGGCAAATAGTACCATCTTATTTCCCCCCACTTTTTGAGAGAGCAGAAACCTGATTAAAACTAAGTCACTTTTCCTTTTAATTTTTTCAAAAGTCAAATTTGTCTTCATCTACTATCTTTAAAAACTCATTTATAGAACAGGTGGCAGCCAACACATTATCAGGGAAATCTGTTAAGCCCACAGGGGCACAGTTCACCCTTCCCTCCTTGCCCGAGGGGGAGAACGATCTGGCCTGGCATCCTGGGTTCTGAGGATGGTGAGGGCCCGGGCTGCCCCAGGGGCCGCCTCACATTTCTTCAGGACAGCAGACCACTCTGCACAAGGTGCTAATTCATTCATTCCACAAATGTTTATTGAGCGAAGCCTGAGAAAGGCCTCTTAGGGGACAGTGGGATCATTCACAAGCCAACGGTCAGGTCTAACGGATCAGCTGTGGACAGTCAATCTTTCATGAGACTTCAAACCACCTCTAGGATAAAGCAAACAGGGCCCTCACCCAACCCACTCACCAGCAGCTGGGTGGGATCAGGCAGGCGTTCTGGAACGGGACTGCTGCTTGAGAGAGGCTAAGGCATCACTGATGCCCACCGGAATGACTGAAACGCCTGCACCATAAATGACATAACACCTCTAGAGTGCTTTGAATGGAGTCTGTCACCTCGTGAGAACTCAATAACAATCATTTTTGCTGTCACTATTCCAACTTGCCCTTACTCAAGGAGCACCAAAAAAGGGAAAAGAACACAGGTTTTAGAGTCACAAAGACTGGATTTGAATCCCAGCTCTGCCACTTACTAGCTATGTGACTAAGGGAAGCCATCTTTCTGAGCCTCAGTTTCTCATTTGTAAAATGGGGTAAATATCAGGATACCAGCCCTCACGTGGCTTTGTGAGAACTAAGGACGTGTTACATGCAAAGAAGAGTGTCTGGCCCATAAGTGCCCCCAAAAAAGTCAACATTGCCACTGCCCTGCCCCTCTCCTCCGCTGCTCTTGATGGACCCTGGAATCTACTTTCACCTGGATCCCACACTAAGGGCTGAGGGAAAGAGAAGGGAGAGAATTGCTGGAGACCTTCCATAGAACCCACCAAAGTCCTCTGCTCCTTTCAAGCACCCTCCTCCGACAGTTGGCTGCCTAGCTGAGGATGGCTGCCAAGAAGGGGACGGGAAGCTGAACAGCAGTTGGAATCCATCCCACCTTCCAGTGTTGTCTTTCTGTCTGTCTGTCTGTCTGAAACCCCGTGGGGCTTCCTCTGCACATCCTTGCATGGTAGAGGCTGACAGTATGATTCATAGTCTGTTCTTATCTAGGCTTCCATCTCAACCCAGAACCCAAAGCCCTGGAGGCTGCTGGTCACAAACCAGCACTCCACGAAAACGAGGACTTTTCATTCAGGCAGGAAGTGGAGCCCCTCAAAGTCAAAGGGGATTTATAAAGGGAGGAGGGAGGAAAAGGAAGAGGGAGGAGGATGGCTGCAGAGAGAGAGGCCCACTTCCTACATGCTGGGAGAGCCCTATGTCCTAGCTGCTGAAGCAGTTGGTTTTCTACTTTGAAAGATAATAAATCTCATTCCTGTAATTTATAACTCACCACGGGACAAGGTCTGGGTGTAGGAGGAGAACTCCAAAACAAATCTGCTTATTTTCCAGGTAGAAATCGTCGGCACCCAACTCCCCCTTCCCAACCCCCCGCCTGCAGATAGGTCCTAACGCCCTACCTTACTCCACCTGAGCAATCTAGGGACAGTTACTCTGTAGTCAGGGCCACCCAGCAGCCAGTCCCAAGCCCAGGCTCAGTCCTCGAAAGCCCCAGGAAACGCGACAGCCCACGGAACCGCCGCCTACCCAAGCACCTCGGCTTCCTGGAGACCGCCTCCTGGGCAGCGGAGCCGGCTCTTTCGTGAGTGCGAAATTGAGAAAGGGCGCTTGCCGGGTGTCAAAACGAAGTTCACGTTTTAGAACTCAGAAGACCAGAAATGCATCACCATTCAACACCAACTCCCTCATTTAACGGAGGAGGAAACACAGACCCAGAGAGGGAAAGAAAGTTGCCCGAGGTAACACAGCGAGTGGGCAAATTAGTCGAGGCTAGAGCCGGGCGCGCTGACAGCCTTTCGCCGCCTCCCTCGTCCTCTTGGCCGCAGACCCCGGCCGGTTGGAGCAAACCCCGCAACCCCGAGCGCGGTGCGGCGCGTTACCTTCCTCCGGACTGGGCGCTGCGAGCCTCCTCTCCCCCGGCGGGGTGCTGGCGGCTCTGCCCGGCTCGCTCGCCCTGCGGTCCAGGTGCCGCCCGGCCGCTGTCAGCGATGGGAGGCGCGTGCGGTCTCCCCGTGGAGCGGCGTGCGAGCGCTCAGGGGCCACTCCCCGACGCACGGGCCAATAGCTCTGCGCCCGCGCCCGGCCCGCCCCCGCGCCCCGCCCCGCCCCGCCCCGACCTCAGCTCCCTAGGACTCCAGCCCTCTCTCGGGTCCTTCTCCCACTCCTCCCCGCCCCGCTCCTGTTTCTTCTCTACCCCTTAGCTCCCCATCTTGGCTTCCTTCTCAACAACTTTTACCCCGAAACAACTTTTTCACTGTGCAGATAAAGAATGCAATACATTTTTTGACCACTCTGCTTTAGGGGTCCTTGGAGCCCGAGAGCGTGGAGCGCCGGGACATCTTCCACTCAGAAAGCGGGGTCAGCCCCGGCGCAGTGGAAGGGGGCGCGCAGTGGTACGGAACAAGGTGCTTTCAGCACTCCGAACGTTAGTTTCCTCACGAGAAAAATAAACAAAAATATCTCACAGGTTGTTGAGAGGATTAAACGAGCTGATGATTTTAAAATATCTAATACAATAATACCTGGATAAACGGTGAGGGTGATGTGTACGGCCTGAGCCACCCAATGGGTGCGGAGTGAGGACTGGTAAACTGCTGGAAGGTGCTGGCTGGTAGAAAGGCAGGCACGCATATAAATACAATATTGTATCAGGGCCAGCTGAAAAAAAAGTTACCGATGGTGGAGCCAGACCCGGAAGATTTCCAAAATTGGTGAACTTTAAGGCCTTCTGCTTCCTCATCATCTCCCCAGTTACTGTTGAACATCCAGTTGAGTGTAGCCCAGGTCTGCCTTGGGTCCTTCCAAAGATATTTCTTCTCCCGAACTTACAAGTACTGATCCCCAAGTGCCTTCGTTTAGCGCTGGGTGCAGGACTACTAATCGACCTAGGAATCCTTGCATCGGGTTAATGTGCGTATTTTGGCTTTCACCCTAGCTTTGAGAGCCTAGTGTGTCCCCCGTGCTGAGTGAGCACTCCGGATGCAAAAGAGGATTAAGCCTTTGAAGAGACAAATTTGTAAACGATTTCAATTTAGGGTAATAACTGCTATAATAGGTGTACAAAGTGTTATAGAGTCGCATACACTGGGGAGAGGAGAGCAGTAAAAGCTTGAATACAAGTGCGACCAAGATAAGTCTTGAAGGAGCGCTATAACTTAGGTCAGGTGGACGCAAAGAGGACATGAAGATGCCTGTCATATGCCTGGCTATTGCACAGAGTGAGTGACAGGGGGGCAGAGATGAAGCTAAGAAGGAAGACAGACAGATGCAGGAGGAGTAGCTGTGCCTATCTTGCTGAGGGAAGCAGGCTGTCATCATCCTCTTGGTGATGACTGCTGGTGAATGATTTTAAGCAAAGGAGTGGCATGACTTCATTTGCTTTTGGTACCTCAATTTCAGTATCGATTGCACCTGCCTTGTTTATCTCCTTCCTGCTCCTCTCCAGCCTAGAGGGCAGGCACTGGGTCTTGCCCTGCCCGCTCCCCCGCCATCGTTGCCTTGCATCACCTGGTACAGGGCTTTGAGGGAAACCGATGCTCGCTACTCCCAGTGTCACTCCTCTCCAGCAAACAAACAGCAACTCCCAACTGCAAAGGAGGATCTAAGGCTTCTCACTTCAAGTTCTGGGGCAGGCAAGTGGGGGAGAAATTTTGAAGTAGGGTCTTGTCAGGGACCCTCAACTCATCCGAAGTGGCCATATCGCTCAGAGCTTAAAAGCTAGAGCTCTGACATCAAACGGCCAAGGTTCAAATACTGTCCCCACCACTTTCTAAGAGGACCTGAGCTCAGTTGCTTAACCTCTCTGTGCCTCAGTTTGTTCATCTGTTAAAGAGATGATAATTATGCCCCTCTCTAAGGCTACTGTGAAGGTTGAAATGAGAAAGTGCCTGTGTTTAGCAGTGTCTTGCACATAGAGAGTGCTGAATAAATCTTAGTTAACATGATGCTAGCAAGTCAGGGGCGGCTTCTTCCTCTTAACCTACAGATTGCCACCCTTCAAAATGGTTTGCATACAAGTGACACTTAAGTTTCACAGAATTCTCTGTTGATACTGAAGAGAAAGACAAGTGGGTAGGGATAATACAGTGCAGTGGTTATATGTGCGTGTCCTGACTCCACTGGACTCCAACACTAAACTAGCCAGGTTACTTGGGAAAAGTTACATAGCCTCTTTAAGCCTCTGTTCCTCTGCAATTAAATAGAAATAGTAATATTACCTGTCCTGTGTAAGGGAGATGCTGTAATACGCATAGCACACTGCCTGGCCCAAGGTAAGATCTCAATAAATGTTAGCTAATAGTATGATAATGGTTAGAAGAGAGTTCTTATACTTTGGGGAAAGGGAAAAGTAATCTAACAGTAATGAATTGGAAGGGGAAGTGTAATCCCTCCCCCCAAACTAAACTCAAACATAAAGGTTGGTGCTGGATCTGTGAAAACTGACTGGGACACAAGCAGAAGTTAGCTTAGAAACAAGCAGGTGGAACTTAGGCCTGGAGAGTTTTCCAGCTGCGCGTGGGTTATTTAAATTTGGAACCTCCATTTGAACAAAGATTAAATTCTTGCAACTCTATGGAACTGAAATAAAATGACGTGTTGTTTGCAGAGGTGTGTATGACTGCCCTCTGAACTGGCCTCCTGGGATGGTGGAATTCCAAAGGCTCTTGCTTTCAAATGAGAATCTGGGATTTAACCCCTAACACCACCCAGCTGTTACTTTGTAGAGTCACAGGCACATTGCCAAGTTGTTTAGTTTTATCAGCCAGTTAGCGGGTAAATATTTGTGGGATAGGTTAGGTATGGTCCCTGCAGGCTCTGGACATCCTCACCTCTATTTCTGACCCAAGGAATCCTTCTCAGGCATCAGGACCAGGGACAAATCTCACAAGATTCTGCCCTCCTAGTTGAATGAATCAATCCTTTGAACATCTCAATCAATCCTTTGAACCCGCATGATGTATTACTTAAGCCTTTTCTTTTTCTTTTTTTTTAAAGAATTTATTATTTATTTATTTATTTATTGGCTGCGTTGGGTCTTTGTTGCTGCGCGTGGGCTTTCTCTAGTTGTAGCGAGCAGGGGCCACCCTTCATTGCGGTGCGCAGGCTTCTCATTGCGGTGGCTTCTCTTGCTGTGGAGCTCAGCCTCTATGCACGCAGGCTTCAGTAGTTGTGGCTCACGGTCTCAGTAGTTGTGGCTCGCTGGCTATAGAGTGCAGGCTCAGTAGTTGTGGCTCACGGGCTTAGTTGCTCCGCAGATGTGGGATCTTCCCAGACCAGGGCTCGAACCCGTGTCCCCTGCATTGGCAGGCAGATTCTTAACCACTGCGCCACCAGGGAAGCCCCTTAAGCCTTTTCTTGGCATTGATTTCATTGTGTCTTTATAGTTAGTTGTCACAGGATATGGCACTCCCCACCAGTTTTAAATCTCCCCCAATTCAAGGACCCCTTTTTGCTTTGTGTTTCTTCTCATGACCTCCACCCTTCCCTCAACCCCATCTCTACCCCAAATGACTGTACACCATAGGCGCTTAATTAATGCTTGCTAAATTGCATCTCATAGTAGACATGTTATAGAGAGTAGCACTGTTGCCACCATGGAAAAGTAAAAGAAATTAAAAACCAAATCTTCTAGTGAAGACATGAGTTTGTCTTTAAGCTATGTTGATTTATAACCTCTTACCCACCAAAAATGGAAGATATTGCAAAATGCTGTACAATTACATCCAGTGTGGTAATGTGGTTATGTGACTTATAGCAAGCAGTAGGTATCAAATGTACAGCATTTAGCATATAATTCAGTCATAGTACTGGGTCGCCACAGCAGGAATTTGGTTTTCTAAATAATTTGCAAATGCTGAATATCTTTTTAACTTTTGGAAGTACAAAACTTTGGCCTTGAATCAAATTGTGTTAGCAATCTCTCCACAGTCTTTAATAATGCCTTGCATTTCTACAGGGCTTTGTATTTTCAAAGCTCTTTCACTCTGATTATCTTGTTTGATCTTCACATCAACCCTATGATGTAGGAAGGGCAGCTATTAGTATCTGCATTTTACAGATGAAGATAGGAGGGACTAGAGAGGATCAGGTCCTAAGCTTAGGCCAAATGGCACACTAGTGACACAGCCAAGGTTGGAACCCAAGGATCTGTAAACCAGAGAGATTTCTGATATTCATGAACATTTTGATTATTTATGACATTTATGAGCAATGGTCTTATGCAGACGTCCTAATTTATATTCATGTGCATATATTTTCATAGAGTTCCTTTTAAAAAAGTAAAGAAAAACCTTCATGGTGATCAGATATGTATGTGTAATACTCATAATTTGTTACTTCAGTGCCTTTCATCTGCACATATCAACATGCATTCCAACATTAATTATTCTTTAAAAACATTTCTTGGTTTACTCTATCTGTAAGAACATATTTTCTTACTTTAATGTTTAAAGAAATAACATGTTACTTCAAAAAATAAAGACCTCCAGGGACTTCACTGGTGGCACAGTGGTTAAGAATCCACCTACCAAGGCAGGGGACAGAAGTTTGATCCCTGGTCCAGGAAGATCCCACATGCTGTGGAGCAACTAAGCCCACACGCCACAACTACTAAGCCTGCACTCTAGAGCTTGCAAGCCACAACTACTGAGCCCGTGTGCCACAACTACTGAAGCCTGTGCGCCTAGAGTCTGTGCTCCACGATAAGAGAAGCCACCCAATGAGAAGCCCACGCACCACAACGAAGAGTAGCCCCCACTCGCCGCAACTAGAGAAAGCCCATGTGCAGCAACGAAGACCTAACACAGCCAAAAATAAATAAATAAATTTATTTTAAAAATAAAATAATAAAGATCTCCATTTATATGAAATACCTAGAATAGTCAAACACAAAAAGACAGAAAGTAGGCTAGTGTTTACCAGGGACTGGGGAAGGGGGTAATAGGAAGTTACTGGATACAGAGTTTCATTGTGGGATGTTGAAAAAGTTCTGGAAATGAATGATGGTGATGGTTATAGAACAGTGTGAATGCACTTAATGCCATAGAACTGTACAGTTACAAATGGTTAAAATGGTAGATTTGTTACCGAACACAAGTTTATGTGCCCAACACACAGTAAGGCCAAACAAACCGAAAAGTTGGAGTTGGAGCAGAGAAGGGATTATTGCAGGGCTCGTGCCCAAACCACCCCCCCGAACTCCCTGAAGCATTTCAGCAAAGCATTTTTAAAGGCCAGGTGAGAGAGAGTCATCCCAAAGGGTATGTGATCCACTCCTGCACAGTTCTCTGGTTGATGGTGGTCAATCCTTAGTCACCAGCAGGTCTGGGGGCTGCGTGCTCATGATCGTCAAGGAGTTAATTTCTTCCACATGGTGGTGGTTTTTAGCAAATGAAAAACGCAGGAAATATGCATGAGATACTATTATCTAGGTAGTCAGAGAGGAACTACAGCAGAGGATATAGGGGAGGGGTCTGTCCTGGGAAGGCCCCATAGGGTCCTGCTCCGTTACAGATTTTATGTTATGTACATTTTACCACAACTTCAAAAAAGTAGAACACCATCTTATTTTATTAATATGATTCCCTCTAATAGAAGAAATCTAGTTATAATGCAACTCATGACCATTTTTGTTTCTTTACATTTTTTTTTTTTTCCAATTCACCTTACCTAAGAGCCCCTTTCCACTTGCTGCGGAAGAGACGATAGCAATCCGTAGGGAGCCCTACTAACCTTTTAATAAAACTCTAAAATGAGGTTAAGGTTTGTGTGATAAGGTGGGATCCTAGTAGATGTTTATAGCTACTACTAATCAAGTACTTCCTACCTGCCAGGTATTGACTAAATGCTTTTACCTATATAATCATCTGAGCAGCTCCAAGTGACAACAGATGAGAAACTGAGTTATATGAAGGTTAAGGTACTTGCCCAGGGCTGAAGAGCCAAACACGAGGTAGTAGACTCTCCCTTCAACAGCAGTGGTTTGGGTTACGTGATTGGACCAAAGCAGGGTAACTTCCTCAAGTGCTCCTCAGGAGACTACTTCCTCTGTGTTGTGATTACTGTCACCTTCCTTTTACAGAATCACCATGTCCTGTGTGGCTAGGCCTGTGCTGTCCAAAATGGTAGCCACTAGGCGCATATGGCTACTAAGCACTAGAAATGTGGCTAGTCTGGAGTGAGATGTACCCCAAGTACATCTCAGAAAAACAAAAAAAAAGTAAAATATCCCATCAATACTTGTTGTGTTGATTCGATGTTGAAAAGATAATATTTTGGACATATTGAATTAAATAAAACATGTTATCAAAATTAATTTCATCTGTTTTCTTTTATTTTACTGTAGCTACTAGAAAATTTTAAATTAAATACGTTGGACTTCCCTGGTGGCACAGTAGTTAAGAATCCGTCTGCCAATGTACGGAACATGGGTTCAGTCCCTGGTCTGGGAAGATCCCACATGCCGCAAAGCAACTAACGCCGTGTGCCACAACTACTGAGCCCGCGCACTTAGAGCCCGTGCTCCACAGCAAAGAGAAGCCACTACAATGAGAAGCCCGCACACAGCAACGAAGAGTAGCCCCCGCTTGCTGCAACTAGAGAAAGCCCGCACGCAGCAGCAGAGACCCAACGCAGCCAATAAATAAATAAATAATTTTATTTATTTATTTATTTATTAAATAAATAAATAATATGTTGCTCTCATTCTCCTTCTACTGGACAAGGCTGCTCAAGGTTGCCTGGGTCACTTCTGCTACCTTAGTTCTTCACTGGGAGAAGGGGAGTAACCTTCATTTCCCGATGGCTCAGTAGAAAGTTCTCCCTTCACCTCCTTCCCACCATTGTGCCATGTCCAGAGAGGGCCTTTTGAGTTATTATGTACAAAATAGGAGAGACATATTGAAAGAGCTTACCTTTGTGTCTAATACTCTGCTTTTGAATTCAAAGCACAATAATTACAAAATGTTGTCATTACTACTGACTGGGGGTTTTATCCCCTATTCCTTTTCAAGTACAGAGGGATCTTGAGTAATCATACATTTCAAGAACGGAATGTCTGGTTAAAATGAAACATAATCCTGGTCTATCCTTTGTTTATTCAGTTGTTCATTCATTCATTCATATATTCATTTCATATTACAAATATTTACTGAGTGAATATCTGGTTAAAATGAAACATAATCCTGGTCTATCCTTTGTTTATTCAGTTGTTCATTCATTCATTCATATATTCATTTCATATTACAACTATTTACTGAGTGAACATTATGTACATGGTATATTGCTATGAGGAATTCAAAGATGAACAAGATTAGTGTCTGCTACTGATTCTCTTTCAAAAATATATTTGTTTATTTCTTTGCTTATTACACTGGACATCACAGGCAGCCTGATATAATAAAAAAGCCCTGGACCAGGGGTCATAAGGCCCAGAATCTAGTCCTGGTTTTATGAGTTATGTGAAATGAGCAGGTCTCTTCAAATCCAAATCTCAGGTTCTTTCATTTATAAAATAGGGAAGTATAAATATACCAACGCTGCCTATTGTGAAAATAAGATCATGAAAGTGGTAATCTACAAATGACCATTTCTTACTTGTTAAAAGACACTGCATTAGAAGCCAGGAGACTTGGCTTCCTTTCTGGATCCTACTAACAACACACAGTGTGGTTTTAACCTCTCAAGCCTCAGTGTCCTTAAATTAAGAGGTTAGACTGCATAGATTCCAAGATGTCTTCCTGCTCAAAATCCCAGGTTTTAAGAGTTTATGATTTAAAGTAATCATTCTCTGAAGATCAGCATTTAAGTTTACCAGAGTCATAATTTTCATATCAATTCTCTAGCCATAGATCTTATAGGATTTAAAAGTATGAAGCACTAGACACTTCCCTGGAAACTGTGCCTATTTGTTTGTAGAAAAATCTCTGCATCAGCTTTTTTTTTTTTTGTAACAGTGTTTTGTCCTCTGCATTTTTATTTTATTTTATTTTATTTTTGCGGTACACGGACCTCTCACCGTTGTGGCCTCTCCCGTTGCGGAGCACAGGCTCCAGATGTGCAGGCTCAGTGGCCATGGCTCACGGGCCCAGCCGCTCCGTGGCACATGGGATCTTCCCGGACTGGGGCACAAACCCACGTCCCCTGCATTGGCAGGCGGACTCTCAACCACTGCGCCACCAGGGAAGCACGTCCTCTGCATTTTTTAAAAGCCAAATGGAAGAGGACAGAAAGTAAAGAAATTAAAAACAACTGTTTGGGGCTTCCCTAGTGGCGCAGTGGTTAAGAATCCTCCTGCCAATACAGGGGACATGGGTTCGAGCCCTGATCCGGGAAGATCCCACATGCCGCAGAGCAATTAAGCCCAGGCACCACAACTACTGAGCCTGCACTCTAGAGCCCGCGACCTGAGCCACAGCTACTGAAGCCTGTGTGCCTAGAGCCCATGCTCCGCAACAAGAGAAGCCATGCAATGAGAAGCCGGCGCACCGCAAGGAAGAGTAGCCCCTGCTAGCCGCAACTAGAGAAAGCCCGCGCGCAGCAACGAAGACCCAACGCAGCCAAAAGTAAATAAATAAATTAATTAAAAAATAAAAACAACTGTTTCAATCACCAATTGGTGTGTAGCAAACCACTCCAAAACATAGTGGTTAAAACAATGATTTACTACTTCTCATTACTCTGTAGGCTGGGCGGTACTGCTGCTGTTCCCTCACTACTACCTGGGATGTCTGAAATGACTGCATTCAGCTGAGAGCTCAACTGAGGCTGGAACATCCAAGATGGCCTCTCATCCTCTGGGGCCACTCTCCACATGGCCTTTCCTCATCCAGTCTTCTAAGTCCAAGCTTCTGAAATGGCAGCTGAAGCCCAAACATTACAAGAGACAAGCCCCCATGTGCAACTATTTGTGTCATGCTTGGTAATATCCTCTGGCCAAAGCAAGTTTTGTGGCCAAGTTCAGAGTCAATACAGGGGATCTGAATATGTGGAGGCATGTTTCATCAAGGACCACTGAGGTAATAGTCTACCACTACAACTTCCATTTGACCGAGTTCTAGATCTTATCCCCATCTCTCACACTTCTGCATAAATCATTCCATTCTTTACTTCTGTGCCTTGTTCATACTTCTATTTCTGCATATGTCACACTCCACTTTAATCATCAGTTTATATTTTTATATTTCCCACCAAAATGGGAGGTACTTGTACAGAGAAGAGACAGTGTCTTATTCCTCTCTGAATGTCGATCATCTATCAAAGTGTCTCCACATAGGAGATACTTAATTAATAATATTGAACCACCAAACTGAATTGTTTGGAACTTCACCAAATGTCAAGAGTAGAGTGCCCCTTGGGCTTCCCTGGTGGCGCAGTGGTTGAGAGTCCGCCTGCCGATGCAGGGGACATGGGTTCGTGCCCCGGTCCGGGAAGATCCCACATGCCGCGGAGCGGCTGGGCCCGTGAGCCATGGCCGCTGAGCCTGCGTGTCCGGAGCCTGTGCTCCGCAACGGGAGAGGCCACAGCAGTGAGAGGCCCGCGTACCAATAAAAAAAAAAAAAAAAAAAAAAAGAGTAGAGCACCCCATTTCAGATTGCACAAGGGCGAGTATTCCTAACCTAGGTTCTTTATTTTCACTAAACTCTATCTGAAATTTACCATTTCTTTCAACTGGAAATGTATGCAACAAACCACAGTAGTACTAACGGTAGGTGTGGGAGTTTTTCACCAAAAGAAACCTCAATTTTTTTAATATCACATCACAGCTGACTTGTCACAAATATTGTACATATTACAATTTTTTAAATAATTTGAACAATCCATTTTAATATAATTGGTTTTCTTTGTAGTCCCAAATATTTTACTTTATTCCATTTAGAAATATTATTCTAGGGAGTACCTGAGCTTCACCACACTGCCAGGGCTTTCAGAAAAGGTGAAGAACCCCTGATTAGAATGAGCATGTGACTAGGGAGAATTTAATACCTTTGGAAAGACATCCCCCCCCTCTCCATCCCACTAGAGCCACATCAGCACTACCTTGTTAGAAAAGCAAATGCTCAGGCTTACCACAGACCTTCTAAATCAGAAACCTGGGGTTGGGGCCCAGCAATCTGTGTTTCTACAAGCCTTCCAGGTGATTCTCCAAATTCTTGCAAGTTTGAGAACCACTGAACTAGGGAAAACAGTAGTGAGTTGAAACTGAGCAATACAAGGGTAGCTGAAGACCATTTAATCAATCAATAAGTATAGACAGATACCTCCTATTTCCTCAGCACTGGGAAAAGTACTGTAGGAAAATGTTCTATATCTTAATTTGAGTGATTATAATGCAGATGTATACATATATAAAAAGACTTCAGGCTCTACCCTTAAGACTAGTGCACTTTACGGGTGTTACATGTCAATTTTAAAAATAAGTATACATAAGAGTGTAATACATAATTCTTGTCTTCGAGGAACTTTCTGTTCACTTTAGAAATCTACTGATGCAAACATCTGTTGAGTACCAGAGGTGAGCTGGATAGTAAGTGAATGGTCAGGCATGAAATCTGTCCTCATGAAGTCCTCATTCTAGTAGGCGAGTCAGAAAATAAACAGCAATTATGAAACAGTGATAATTACAGTCCATTATAATTATAATAAGTACCGCTAAATAATTACCATATTTCATTGATTCTAACATGTCCTTTTTTTATAGCTTAACATTTCTGAAATCAAAAGGTGTCTTACATTCTCTAGTTGCCAGTTTAATTAGAAGGGTTTTCCTAATGGCACATAAAATAATGGTGCATCTTTAGTTGATGGCATCTTAGATTTTGTGTAATTTGATAAATTCTAAACTATTAAGTATCACAGGTGCTCAAGGATATGTAGATCTATAAGCATTCCAGGATTCAAAAAGGGTTTCAAGAAAGAAATCAGATTTGTCGTTCCCAGAGGTAGGAGGTGGAGTGAGGGGAATTGGATGAAGGAGGTCAAAAGGTACAAACTTCCGGTTATAAGATAAACAAGTACTAGGGATGTAATGTACAACATGATTAGTATAATTAACACTGCTGAATGTTACATGTAAATGGTGTTAAGAGAGTAAATCCTAAGAGTTTTCACAAGGAAATAACATTTTCTTTCTCTTCTTTTGTATGGCTATGAGCTGTTGGATGTTCACTAAACTAATTGTGGTAATTGTTTCACAATGTATGTAAAGCAAATCATTATGCTGTACACCTTAAACTTATAATACAGTGTGGTAGGTCAATTATATCTCAATAAAACTGGAAGAAAACAACAAGAACTAGAAAAAGGGCTTCAAGGGCAAGGAGACTTGAGCCTGGTTGAAGGAAGAGTAGGATTTTAGAGAGAGGAGGAACAGCAGGGGCAGCTGGAGGTGAAGCACCCAAGGGGGAAGGAGAAGCTGTGATGAGCGACAGCTCTGGGTGAGACAGAAAGGGGGAGCGTTAGGAAGCAGAGGGAGCTCAGTGGCTAAGAAACTGAAGTCAGATTCTAAAAGGCCTAGAAAATTGAACAGATGCAGTTAAAAATAAGGAGCAACCGGGCTTCCCTGGTAGCGCAGTGGTTGAGAGTCCGCCTGCTGATGCAGGGGACACGGGTTCGTGCCCTGGTCTGGGAAGATCCCACATGCCGCAGAGCGGCTGGGCCCGTGAGCCATGGCCGCTGAGTCTGCGCGTCTGGAGCCTGTGCTCCGCAACACGAGAGGCCACAGCAGTGAGAGGCCCGCGTACCACAAAAAAAATTAAAAATAAGGAGCAACCGAAGATTTCTGAGCAGAACAAAAGGTTAAGTCCAACACTGGTATACGGAACAGACTCAGCAATAGAAGCCATATGTATATGCCCATTTTCAATGTTGGGTCAACGTTGTTTGAGTTTAAAAGAAGGAGACACGCTGGCTCAGGGCTCAGGGAGGTTATGAGCTGACGGCAGAGCCATGGCAAATACAAGAGTACTGTACACATGAGCATGTGGTAGAGATAAATGGGCCAACACTCAACCACTCCCCCAGACCCAGTGGGAGGGCACCCCACTGGGTGTTAGTCTCTCCAGCAGCCAGACCTGAAGGACCACGCTAGACGACTGTTGAAACCAGAGCCGGCCGTGCCAGCGTTGTGCTGCTGACTGTTGTCCCCTCCCCACTTGCCCCAGATGCTCAGAGACTTGTTTATTGGCCTTCCTTTTTGAGGAGGCCTCATAGTCTTCCCCAATTCATTCATTTAATCCTCACCACATCCATGTAAGGCAGATGTTACCATCTCCATTTTACGGGTAAGGCGACTGAGGATCAGAGAGGTAAAGCAATTTGCCCAAGGTCACAGAGCTAGTAAATAGCAGAGTTGGGATTCACACCCTCTTCTGTCTCCTCTCAAAGTCTGTGCTTTGAACAAGTACTCTCTGTGAGTCTCAGCCCTAACCAGCCTGTCAGATCAATAGTTTCAGACCCCCAGGTATGGAAGCTGGAATTAGTACTAATACAGCCTGGGTTTGGTGTGCCCCCTGTGCTCACCAAATTGCAGCCTTGTCCCTAGCCCCTGTTATGCTTGCCTGTCTATAAGACTGGATCTTACCGTAACTTTCTGCTTTGCACTTTCGTTACCCTGCCGGGCGGGGACCCTAGCCTGAATCCCTGACCCCTTGACCCTCTCCTGCCAGTCTTGTCCTCCCAGTCATGATCCTGCTCCAAATTAGATAACCCCCTGCAACCCCAATCTTGTTTCTTGCCTGGATCTGAGCACCACCACTGTCTGGAAACTGCTGCTGGGCCCCAATCCCTGACATCTGATTTCCCCCAGTTAGGTCAGGTCATGTCTAAGGCTCCAACCTAGAAACTAGAGCTGGGCTCAGACTGAGATAGAGCTGGCCAATAGCTGTGGAACACAGAGGTAAGAAGGGATCCAAGGAGAGTATCTAAGGATGGAGGCAAAGAGGGGAAGCAAGAGCCAGGCCAAAGAAGTATCAATTGCAAGGAGGCTGGCAGAGGGGGAACCAGCCAAGAGGGGGGAAGACTGTAACCAGAACCAACATTACAGAGGAAAAGGGTGCATAAGGAAGGACAGAGGTGAAGGCAGCAACAACTTCCCAAGCATTTAAATGTGGAGACAGGGCTTCTGATAGGGGCTACCAGTGTATAAGGTCGCAAACTGGTTCAGACACCCAGAACTGACCTCCTTCTGGATCTGTTTAAGCCCTCAGGCACTATCAAGGATTGTTGGTTGCTGTGACCGCAATCCAGCCCAATCCCAGCCTCTTCCGTCTCTCCACTTTCATTCATTCATTCACTCATTCAGTTAAACATCTGACCCTCCACTAGAATATAAGCTCCATGCAGGCAGAAACACTATCTTTTTTCATCATTTTAAGGCCTAAAACCCAGAACAATGTCTGGCACGTAGTAAGCACTAGCTATCAATTAGTTGAACGAATGAATAATAAATGAATGTTTGGAAAATGTATTGAATTCTAGAGTATTTTCCGAGTTGTGACAGTAACCTTACTTAGAGTGCCAAGCACATGTTGCCTACTGATATTCACCAACAATAAAATGAGAGATTTGAATAGGCTAGCAGCCATCAGCGTGTGGAGTCTTCCGTCAGACACTTAATACACTGAGATCATTTAAAAATTTCTAAGAGACAAATAGCACATGGACTTGAGAAAAGGGAAAAATACACTTTAATTAGTCAGGTTTTAGAACATCTAAGACAAAATAATTTTTTTCTTTTAAGTTTAGAACTAATTTGTGGTCAATATTATCAATGCTACTAAACATTTGCCAATGATTTCAAAAGAATTCGCAACAAAGAATGCCTGCAATTTGCCAAAAATTATACAGTCAACATTGTAGGCAAAAAAATTATGGAGTTTGACCACAAAATTTTCTAGACTTGAATGGAGTCCCAAGAGGAAAATATTGATGCAAAGCTTTGAAATTTTACTTTGTATTACTTCTTAGGGCACTAGATCAGATAAGACTCAAAAGTTTTCAAGATGCAGGTAAACTCCACATAAGCCCCAAATCATCTACGTACTGACTTCAGGATGCTGTTGTCAGTCAGGTTGGAGCTCTATGGGTCACCTTCGTGTTCAGAGTAAACAAATAAAGATCCTTGGACTTGTACAGAAACAATGGCAAACCCTGAGCGGGGCTTTAACTTCGAATTAAAGGAAACCAAGAGCCACCAAACTGCTGACCATGAACATGTTTACATTTTATCTGATGGGGGATGAGTGCAAAAGAGTTTGAGTGACTTACAGAGCTGTTGCCCGTGGTGTGGCCAAGGGAAAGAGGACTGAGGGATATGCAATAAAAGGATCCAGCTACACACAGTTAGAGGCTCAGAAGGTCCAAGGCAAACTTGAGCTTGGGTTGGGCAGGTATGACTGTCTGTTGGGTATGTGAGTGGAGGGAAGGGACGCTTAAGTAAATAACAGGTGTCAATCAGAGTGACATAGGGTCTATAGAAGATTGCTGAAAGTCTGGTTTATGATCATCAAAAGTATCAGTCTGAATATGGGGAATGGTTTATGATCATCAAAAGTATCAGTCTGAATATGGGGAATGGTTGACAGAATTTTGTTAAAGAGTTCTCACTAAATTTTGTTAAAGAGTCATACTGAATGTCTTGGGGTCGAATGGATTGCGTTGAGTAACATACAGAGAAAATGTTACAACCATCAGTGAGAACTTGCAATGATACATTTCAATACCTAAATTGAAATTTAACTTCAATTTCAATACCTACATTTCAATTTCAATTTAATTTCAACCTAAATGCTAAATTCTGCCATTCTAAGTAAGATAAAGTGATTGAGGCAGCAGCAAATATTACCCCTCCCCCTGCACTGGGTAATTCAATGGAAATAAATGAGCCAATAGGAAGTAAGCTCCTTGCTCACCAAGGAAGCAGGCTAAGGGGGGCAGGGGGAGGACTACAAGAATTCAAAGCCGTGACCAGAGACCAGGGCTCCCGTGGTCTATGTAATGTCTGTCCTGTGCAGATGACCCCCTCAGAGTCTATTCCACTCTTTCTGCTCTCCCCAGAGACTTGACAGAGATGGGCAGAGCTGAGATGCGATCTGAGATGAGTCACATCATGAGCGCTACTGTCTGCTACATCCATTCATAGGGAAAGGATGCTGGGACCATTAGGTATACTGCCGTGGCTAAGAGGTCAAAGAATGAAGTTTGCATAAATCAGTGCCACTTCCTTCTTTGCTTACTATTCCTATTACATAGCTTATTTACTTTTTGAAGTGTCTGATGCTGAGTGTGAAACTCAAAAGAACCATGAGGGTGAATTATAGATGAAAGGGAACATTCCTCTGGCTAGTTCCTAGAAGCTATTTTGCAACATGGAGCAATGCTTTTTATTTCCAGGCAAGTGGACTATCTATAGCAGAACCCTAACTGGGGGATGTGTGGATGGGGAGGAAAGAGTTGGGCGCATGATTTCTAGCCAAGTTGTCTGGGGTTTGGAGCAGGGCTCAGCCTAAGCCAGAAACTGAAAATATTAGGCAAGGAAACTGAGGCAGAAGCCCAACTGTACAGATCTTGGCAACACAAGAAGATTAAGGAAATGATGCTCAGAGTCAGAGAGCTGAGAACTGAAATCCAGGCTGTCATTCCCCATGAGTGTAACCCTTGACAAATGTCAACTCAACTTCTCTAAGCCCGTTTCCTTATGTGTAAAATGGGGATAATAATAATCTCATAGGTATATTGTGAGAACTAAGCTATATAAAGGATATAGGCTAAAAATAAACACTTCTTTTCTATTAGATTAAAAGCTCCCTGACAAAACCTGAAGTCAACAGAAGGAAGGAAAAAATAAAGATCACAGAGGAAATAAATAAAATAGAGATTTAAAAAAATAGAAAAAAACCCAATAAAACCAAGAGCTGGTTTTTTGAAAGGATAAACAAAATCAACAAACCTCTGGCCAGGCTCACCAAGAAGAAAAGAGAGAGGACCCAAATAAACAAACTAAGAAGTGAAAGAGGAGAAATAATAACTGTTACCACAGAAATAAAAAACCATAATAGAATACTATGAACAATCATATGCCAACAAATTGGACAACTGAGAGGAAATGGACAAGTTTCTAGAAACATACAGCCCACCAAAACTGAATCGAGAAGAAATAGATAATTTGAACAGACCAATTACTAGAAGTGAAATAGAATCTGTAATTAAAACAGCAACAACAACAACAACAGCAACAAACCTCCAGGCAAACAAAGTCCAGGACCAGATGGCTTCACTGGGGAATTCTACCAAACATACAAAAAAGAGCTTATATGGATCCTTCTCAAACTCTTAGCATATAAGTCTTTCACCTCCTTGGTCAGGTTTATTCCTAAGTATTTTATTTTTTTGATGTGATTTTAAAAGGGATTGTTCTTTTACTTTCCCTTTCTGATATTTCATTGCAAACAAACAATCGCTTTTAAAATTGCACCAAAAAATAGAAATAAAATACTTAGGAATAAACCTCATCAGTTTATCAGAATAAACCTCATACAGTTTCCTGTATTAATGTTTTGTAGTTCTTAGCATATGTCTTTCACCTCCTTGATGAGGTTTATATGATAAAGGAAACTGAAGATGATTCAAAGAAATGGAAAGATTCCCTATGCTCTTGGATTGGAAGAATTAATATTGTTAAAATGGCCATATTACCCAAAGCAATCTACAGATTTAATGGGATCCCTATCATATTATCCATGACATTTTTAACAGAACTAGAGCAAATAATCCAAATTTATATGGAACCATAAAAGACCCAGAATTGCAAAAGCAATCCTGAGGAAAAAGAACAAAGCTAGAGGCATAACCCTCCCAGACTTCAGATAATACTACAAAGCTATAGTAATCAAAAGAGTGTGGTATTGGCACCAAAAGAGACATATGGATCAATGGAACAGAATAGAGAGCCCAGAAATAAACCCACACTCCTATGGTCAATTAATCTTTGACAAAGGAGGCAAGAATATACAATGGAAAAAAAGCCAGTCTCTTCAGGAAATGGTGTTGGGAAAACTGGACAGTCACATGTAAATCAATGAAGTTAGAACACTCCCTCATACCATACCCAAAAATAAACTCAAAATGGCTTAAAGACTTAAATATAAGCAAGACACCATAAAACTCCTAGAAGAGACCACAGGCAAAACATTCTCTGACATAAATCATAGCAATGTTTTCTTATGTCAGTCTCCCAAGGCAATAGAAATAAAAGCAAAATAAACAAATGGGACCTAATCAAACTTATAAGCTTTTGCACAGCAAGGGAAACCATAAACAAAATGAAAAGACTACCTATACACTGGGAGAAAATATTTGCAAATGATGTGACCAACAAGGGCTTAATTTCCAAAATATATAAACAGCTTATACAACTCAATAACAAACAACCAAATCAAAAAATGGGCAGAAGACCTAAATAGACATTCTCCAAAGAAGACCTACAGATGTCCAGTAGACACATGAAAAGATGCTCAATATCGCTAATTATTAGAGAAATGCAAATCAAAACTACGATTGAGGAATCACTTCACATCAGTCAGAATGGCCATATCATCAAAAAGTCTACAAATAATAAATGCTGGAGAGGGTTTAGAGAAAAGGGAACCCTCCTACACTGTTGATGGTAATGGAAATTGGTGAAGCCCCTATGGAGAACAGTATGGAGGTTCCTTAAAAAACTAAAAATGGAGTTACCATATGATCCAGAAATCCCAATCCTGAACATACACCCAGAAAAAACTCTTAATTCAAAAAGATACACAGGGCTTCCCTGGTGGCGCAGGGGTTGAGAGTCCGCCTGCCGATGCAGGGGACACGGGTTCGTGCCCCGGTCCGGGAAGATCCCACATGCCGCAGAGAGGCTGGGCCCGTGAGCCATGGCCATTGAACCTGAGCGTCCGGAGCCTGTGCTCCGCAACGGGAGAGGCCACAACAGTGAGAGGCCCACGTACTGCAAAAAAAAAAACAAAACTGGCATTATGCATATTTTCCAGGCATCACTATAAAAAGCAACCATCAATTCTGAAATGGGGATAAGTTTCCTTTTGTACTGTCAAAGCAAGATGAACTTTCAGCAAATATTTACATTTAAGGAGTGCAGTTTCAGCAGTGATGTCATTGACATTTGTCAAACTGCAGTTCAAATCTCAATTAAAAAAAGAACTGTCTGAGAAACAATTAAATTGTCCTCAAATAGAAGCCAAATAATGGAGACAGATCCCTTTGGTTAAAAAAATAATTATATTAATCAAACTTCATCCTAAATAATAGAGCTATTTCATGTATTTAATTCCACTCGTTGGTGGCTTAATTTTTTAAAGAAAACAGCCTGATTGCAATATAACTGACATATAATAAACTGCACAAATTTTGACATACGTATGCACCCATGAAACCACTGTGCTGGCTTATTTTTGAAAGCAATTCTACCTAGTTTTAAGTCTATATCATTTTAAAGTCCACTTTCTGGAATAATCCATTAATTATCACACTTATGCAGTGATCCATTATGGGCTAAAGCTCTTTACATTACTCCCTATTTGAAATGGCTATATGAGTATATTCCAAAGTGCATACGTGTAAAATAATAAATACATTCTAATCCCCAGAAATTATGAGGCATGTCTTACAAATAGTAATAAAAGCTACCACTTATTTAGCATCTATCGTTGCCAAGGTCTATTTTGTAACTTTTTACATACATCATTTGTAACCCTCACAACAATCCTATGAGATCAATATTATTAACTCTATTTCACCAGTGAGCAAATTGAGATTAGAGACATTCAGTGATTTAGAGACATTTACATAGTTAGAACATGACGGAACTAGGAACTAGATTCATCCCACTATGCTAATATTTCCCAAACTGTTAATTTATTCAACAAGTATACGCCAGGCTCTAGGTTAGATGTTGGAGATATAGTAGTGAAGGTCATGGTTCCCAACATCATAAACTTTACAGGCAGGGGTAAAGAGATACGCCACTTCATTGAAATATGTTCTGACATATGTATACACCTTCGAAACTGACAGCACACTGAAGATTATGAACATACCCATTACTACCATAAGAGTCTTATGATCCTGTGTAATTCCTGCCTCCTGACCCTACCCTGCCCACGACAAAGCAACCATTGATCTGCTTTCTCGCCCTATACATTAGCTTGCATTTTCTGGGGTTTAACGTAGATGGAATCATACATATATATTATTTGCCTGGATTAATCTCTGGGTATATTTGAACTGTATTCAATTTTTAAAAATCAGCTTTACTGAGGCATAACTTACAAACTCACCAATTTTAAATGTAGAATTTGATGAGTTTTGACACATGAATATCAGCAAGTAATCACCACTACAATCAAGATACAGAGCATTTGACGAGGAATATTTTAAGTTTAGACAAAGTTTTACCCTTAAAAGCACAGAGTTTATTAGTTTCAGAGAAGTCAAGTGCGGTACACATGGAACATTCGTGCGTTATCCCAGGAACACACCAAAATCAATGCCATTTTGCCTCCTTTTTAAACCTACACAGCTATGGGAACTTGCATTCTTGATTGTTTACAGGGAACTTTTATGATTGCCTATTGCTCTTCTTACAAACACCCCTTTGGCGCTTTAGGAAATAACTTCAAAGAGCACATAACAGGAAGGGGTATACTTTGATTCATTCACCACAGTGATTTCTCTGTCCCCAATCAGCCTAGTGACCCACAGTGGAAAGTTTCACACAGCTCAAAAGTTTCTGTCAGCCACGCTGTCTCAGGCTTCTTTCCTCTCTTTTTGTTCCCCAGCCTCCAGTCTCTTCCCATTCCATCCCTGCCTAAATATCACTGTTCCATTCATTTTTCTAAAGTCTTGCTTTTGGCATGCTGGGAAACATTCCGAGGCTCTACAGTGCTCACAGGATTAAGTCCAAGCTCTATAAGGCCACCTTTGTACGCTCCACCTGTTTGTACTCATGCTGATGAGCAGCTGGGAGCCAGCTCCCGGGGCTGAGCCAAGCTGCTGCCCGGCCCCAGCAAAACGTGTGGAGTGTTTGCATCTTCCCTGGACCCAGCACAACGTGTGGAGGGGATCTGGGTCTAGAAAAAAGATATCGGGACTGTATTTGCTGCAAAGGGATAAAAATGAACATCCTAAGCTTTATTTAGAAAGCCTAGTAAGGCCCTTAATTGGCATTGTTAAGAAATTTCAGTGATTTATGTGAATACAGGGATTCAGATGTAACAATAACTTAGAGGGTTTTTTGCTGCATGTGTAATTTCTCTGTCAAATACAAAGCATGCCGTGACTGGGTTACTTTCTGAAAGCATCACCATATTTCATTTATCCACACATTCACTAAATATCTCTTGAGCACCTATTACATATCAGGCTCTGTGCTTAGCCCTGGTGGTATATTGGTGAAGCAGAGAGGTATCATCTGCACCCTTATAGAACTAACAGATTAGCTGATGGGTCACTGCAGGGTAAAGAGAACCACAAAGCAGAGATAAAATGCTTTCTGGGAGCTATGGTAGACACTATTGCCCTGACCATATCCCTTAGCGCTCACCAGGCAAGCCAGAGGTTTCTTCCCACCAGGGACTCTCAGGCTGAGTGAGAACTTTTCTGGCTCAGGGAAACAGGAGCTCAGCCCTTGCATGGTGCAGGCCGTGATTGCTGGGGAATCAGTGCCTTCAGGTGCAGCCCTAAACCAATGGCAAATGAGGATTGAGAGTTAACTACCCAGCTTCCACCCAGAGCACCCTGGCAACTCTGAGGTTGTTCCATGCTGTCTTAGCTTGAGCTGCCGTTAACAAAATGCCATAGACTGAGTGGCTTAAACAACAGGAAATTTTTTTCTCACAGTTCTTAGAGGCTGGACGGCTGAGATTAAGGTGCCAGCATGCTTGGTTTCCGGTGAAGCGTCTCTTCCTGGTTTGTGGGCTCACGTGACCTCTTGTGTGGCGAGAGAGAGAGAGAGAGAGAGAGAGAGAGACAGAGAGACAGAGAGAGAGAGACAGAGAGAGAGACAGAGACAGAGAGACAGACAGAGAGACAGAGAGACAGAGACAGAGAGACAGACAGACAGAGAGACAGAGACAGAGAGAGACAGAGAGAAGAGACAGAGAGACAGAGAGATAGAGAGAGAACTCTCCAGTGCCTCTTTTTGAAGACACTAATCCTATTGCATCAAGGCCTCACCCTGACCATCTCACTGTAGGGTCTCCTTGATGTTTAATTACCTCCCTATAGGCCCTATCTCCAGACACAGTCACATTTGGGGTTAGAGCTTCAACATACACGTTCTGGGGGGACACAGTTCAGTCCATAGCATACACTGTCTCCCAGAGTTCTCCACTGAGGCTGAGCCCCAGTTACCCATCTCCCAGTAACTTGTTCATCAATGCATGCTGAATTGGCTTCTTTTCCTTCCCTCCTCATTTCCCCATCCTCCTACCAGAGCTCCCTGAGACTACCTCCTAAATTAACAACTTGCACTCAAATCTCAGTCTCAGGGTGTGTTTCTGGGGGAACCCAACCAGTGACTGGAGCACATAGCAGGGAACCTGCCCTGTCCTGGGGGGCCTGGATTTTAGAAAGCCTTACCAGTTGTGTCAGTAATTCTTTCCTGAGGGCTCTGTGGGAAGCCACTTAAGGTCTTAAGCAAAGGAATGAATCTCTGGAAGAACATGGAGAAAGGATTAGAGGAAATAAAAAGTAGATTCAGGGCAACTAGTTGGGAACCTATTTCTTCAGTCAATAGGAGAAAACTGTGACCCGGATTAGGGAGAAGGCAGTGAAGACAGAACCTGACATGGTGCTTAGTTCAAAGCGAGCTGCTCAACAAATATTTTTGATTAAAATTAATGAATGGGTTCAATCTACCGAATTTCTAGGTAGACTGACAGAACTCGAAGGTTGATTAGGTCTAGGGTCTGGGGAAAGGAAAGAGTTGAGAATAACTCCCATCTTCAGGCTTGAACAGCTAAGTAGATGCTGGTGCTATTGACTGAATATGGACACAGCCTCGAGGAGAAGGGGCAGGTTAGAGGGGGTAGGAGATAATGAGTTTGGGGCATGATGTGCCTGTGATACATCTAACTGATGTTGA
This sequence comes from Pseudorca crassidens, assembly GCF_039906515.1. NCBI lineage: Eukaryota > Metazoa > Chordata > Mammalia > Artiodactyla > Delphinidae > Pseudorca > Pseudorca crassidens. Next base: position 63,650,422 of record NC_090304.1, read on the forward strand.
GTAGGCAGCTGGGTGTACAGGTTTGCAGCTGGGTCAGAGATGCATATTTGGGTCCCACCAGACCAGCCACATGGGAAATATGACCCAGAAGAGCTCCACTTTTCCTACTTTCTGGCATTCCCTCTAAAATAATATTTTAGAAGGAGTATGATGGAGAATTAGTATTTATTGGGAACCTACTACGTGCCAGGAATTGTACCAGGCATTTATTTAATCTTCCGAACAGCCCAGAGAGGTATGCAATATTATCTCCATTTACAGATGAGGAATTGTGGTGCAGAAAAGAGAAGTAGCTTATCCAAGGTCACACAGCTGGTAAGCAGCTTCAGAAAAACTCTGGACTTAGTCCAAATTGCATGTTCTTAAAGAAAATAAGATCAACAAAGTGTGGTTCTGTATCCTATGTCTCTCAGTCTCTCTAGACACCACAATGAGCAATTCGCAAAGTCAAGTGCATTCACTAGAAGGATCTTTCAATTTCAGCACCCAAAGACTTCTCTCCGCAGCGCCCTGTTGAGCTACACATCCCTCATTTGGACAGTTCTCTCTCCAAGTGGTCCCCCTGCTGGTGACCCTACTGTGTACAGCCCTAACTGAAGTCTCTCAATTTTTTTTTTTTTGCAGTACGTGGGCCTCTCACTGTTGTGGCCTCTCCCGTTGCGGAGCACAGGCTCCGGACGCGCAGGCTCAGCAGACATGGCTCACGGGCCCAGCCGCTCCGCGGCATGTGGGATCTTCCCCGACCGGGGCACGAACCCGTGTCCCCTGCATCGGCAGGCGGACTCTCAACCACTGCGCCACCAGGGAACCCCCCTCTCTCAATTTTTGTCTCTGGAAATCTTTTCTTTTTCTGGAAATATCTTCTAAAAGGAATCACATAATGTGGTCTTTTGCAGTGGTTTTCTTAGCTAGTGTGCTGTATAAAAGGTAAAATATTTAGTATTTTTCAACACCATATGAAGTGTAGGGAGTAACCCAAAACCTCATTATTTCTTTTCATTTAAAAATACAGCACACTACCTTGGATGTGCTAATATTGATTTATAGTCCTGAAAATGTCCCAATTATTTTCCCTTCTGCAAACAAATACTTTTTTGTAGATCTGCATTAAACTTATACATTTCTTTGGAAAGAATTGACATTCTTCAATGTTATATATTTTCTCTTCAGGCACGCATTTCCTTTCCAATGCAATATGCTAAGTCAAAAGTTTTGAGAACTTTAAAAAAATTATTATTTAGGTTTTGAACATATGCTAGCAGTATGTAGTTAAACACTTTGTTCTTTTTGTGATATTTTTAAATGACACATTTTCCCATAGTCTATTCTAAATCAGTGTTTCTGATAGACAGGAAAGCTACTGAATTGTGAATTTAAAATTTGGGAAAAAACGTATGGAGGTTCTTCAAAAAACTTAAAATAGAACTACCATAGGATCCAGCAATCCTATTTCTGGGTATTTATCCAAAAGAATTGAAATCAGGATCTCAAAGAGATATCTGCACTCCTGTGTTCACTGCAGTATTAGTCACAATAACCAAAATATGGAAACAACGTCAATGTCCATTGAAAAATGAATGGATAAACAAAACATGGTACATTCATATAATGGAATATTATGTATCTCTAAGGGAAGAAGAAAATACTACCATTTGCAACAACATGGATAAACATGGATAAAGCCAGTCACAGAAGGACAAATACTACATGATTCCACTTATACGGAATATCTAAAATAATCAAGCTCATAGGAGGGGGAAATGGGGAGCTGCTATTCAACAAAGTTTCATTTATGCCAGTTGCATAAATTTTAGAGATCTGCTATTAAATATAGTGCCTATAGCTAACAATATTGTATTATACACTTAAGATTTTGTTAAGAGGGCAGATCTCATATGTTCTTACCACAATAATAAAAAAATCGAGGGGGAAAAATTATATGAATACAGTCCTTAAAAGGTGGAAATTATTATCTATACTGCCCTATTCTCCAGATATGAGGTAGTGTTACTCCATGAGAGAGTGGCACGGACATCTATACACTACCAAGTGTAAAATAGATCGCGAGTGGGAAGTAGCCGCATAGCACAGGGAGATCAGCTCCCCCTAGAGGGGTGGGATAGGGAGTGTGGGAGGGAGATGTAAGAGGGAGGGGTGGGATAGGGAGGGTGGGAGGCAGACGCAAGAGGGAGGAGATATGGGGATATATGTATACGTATAGCTGTTCACTTTGTTATACAGCAGAAACTAACACAACATTGTAAAGCAATTATACTCCAATAAAGATGTTAAAAAAATAATAATTCCTTTCATATGTTTGCTGGAGGTGGAGCTTCATAGACTACTTCCTGGTGTGGAGGTAGGCATCTCACCTGAGTCATAGAAGGCTCCAGAGATTAGGCAAGCTGATAACTTGAGCCAGGAAGATGAGGTCATTCTTTTTGCCAGTCGCTGCAATCTGGCAAAAGGCAGATCCTGAGACATGTTTCTTGGACCAGAAACTAGACCTAAGGGAGAGGCTCTTAGGCAGAAAAAGATTGGAACTGTGGTCAGTGGAGTTCATCCTGGAAACTGTCCCCATCCTGACTTCTCCCATCCTCCTCCACACTGGGGCCAGAGTGAACATTTGTTATTATAAAAGAGCGTGGTTCAGAGGACCCATCAGGATCTGCCCCTGCTTGCTTCTCCAGCCTCCCCTCTCGCTCCTTTCTTCTCTCTGGGACCCTATGATCTAACCATTAGTAAATTTCTTTCAGCTCCATGAGAAACTCGTCATGTTCATTTTCACCTCTAGGCCTTTGTACATGCCCAGGCCTCTGTCCCAGCCCCTCTCACACCCTCCAAACTGACTCATTCTTGCCCACTGTCAAGATTCAGTTTAGACCTCACTTCCTCTAGGAATTTTTCCTTGACCCTCAAGGCTGGGCTCGGTTTTCCCTTAGCACTCTGCTTCTACCCCTGTTCCAGGGGTTATCTAGCCCTGTTGCAGTTGCCTATTAATTTGTCTGCCCCTCCCTCTTCCTAGACTGAAAGCTCCTTTAGGCAGAGACAGAATCTGTCCAACATCTGCCCTCATGAGATACTCCAAGTTAGAACTGCCCAGTCAACTTGCTCCTAAATTCCTGATGCATAGAAACCGTGAGATAATAAGTGATTATTGTTGTCTTGAATCACTAAACGTTGGGGTACTTTGTCATATAGCGATGGACAACTAATGCACTATCAAAGCTCAGTGGCTTAAAACAACCGAATCTCAGATTCTGTAGGTTAGTAATTGGTGATCTCTTGCTCCTTGTGGCATCAATGAGATCAACTCAGCAATACTCAGCTGATGCATGGGCTGGTTGGGAGGATCCAAGGTGGTTTCACTCACAGGCCTGGCACTTTGTGGGCTGGAAGGCAGGACTCAGTTGGTTAACCACAGAGCCTACACGTGCTCTCTCTAGCATGGTCGTCTCAAAGTAGACTTTTTACGTGGCAGCTGGCCTCCCTCAGAGCAAGTATCCCAAAAGAACCTGGAAGAAGCTGCATGAGTTTTTATGACCTAGCCTTGGAAGTGACGTACAGTCATTTCTGCCATATTCTCTTGGTTGAAGCAGTCATAAAGACCACCAGATTCAAGAAGAGGAAACAGAGACCCCATCTCTTGATGAGAGGAGTTGTCAAATAACTTTAGCTATTTTTTAAATTAACTTTTAAACATATAATTTATATACAACACACCCATTTAAAGATAATTTGATGAGTTTTAACAAATACATATACCCTGTAACCACCACTGCAATCAAGTCATAGAACATTTCCTTCATCCTAAAAAGTTCCCTCCTGCCCCCTTGTAGTCAATCCCCTCATTCCCCCCATCAGCACTAGGCAACCAGTGATCTGCTTTCAGGATTTTCTAGAAGTTCATGTGATGTAGTATATAATTTCTCACACTCGGCTTTTTCACTTAGCTAAGTTCTTTTGAGACTCATCATGCTGTTGATGATGGGTCAAAACATAATCTCCTCTATGAGTTTGTCACCATGCCTGCTTAAAGGTGATGTAAACTTTTCCCCTCAAGAGAATATTTTACTTGATGACTTTTTTTTTTTTTTGGCAAAACACCAATTTAACTGTTTCAAATTTGTCAGGAACAAAGGTTTTGGATAAGAAGTTATAGCAGGAATTTGATATTTCTCAAAAATAACTTTGGGGCTTCCCTGGTGGCGCAGTGGTTGAGAGTCCTCCTGCCGATGCAGGGGACGCAGGTTTGTGCCCCGGTCCGGGAAGATCCCACATGCCGCGGAGCGGCTGGGCCCGTGAGGCATGGCCGCTGAGCCTCCGCGTCCGGAGCCTGTGCTCCGCAGCGGGAGAGGCCACAACAGTGAAAGGTCCGCCTACCGCAAAAAAAAAAAAAAAAAAAAAGTAACTTGTTGTCAGTAAAAGCTCTGATTTACTAGAAGTTTGAACTGGTTAATGGGTTAATCACTAGCTTGTGTTCCTAAAAATTATTGTGAGATTTAATATTAATACATTTAGTTGATTGTCTTACGGTCTATTTGCAGAGGTAATGAAAATAGATTTTAAAGTATAAAATGCTTAGCAACAGAACATACCAAACAAGTTCTTTGTGTTTTTGCCAAAATCAGACAACATATTTGGCTTTTTCTACCACAGAAACTCTCCTGCCTCTATTTCTGCCTCATTCCACATGGCAAGGCTAACAGAAAATCAAGGTCAAATGAGGAAACTCTGTAAATGGTTTTTATCTGGCTTCACTGTTTGACCACAAACTGGCAAACACCATAAGAAAAACTGCACAGGCGATAAATGATAGGGTAAAAGTACATTTTTGACCATGGGCCCAGGCTCTAGCAAAAGAAACTGGCCTAAGATTTATAGAAAGTGATTTAGGAATGAATTCAAAGGACTGAAGAATCACAAAATTGTTTTTCCATTGAACAGCAACAAAAAAATCCCCATGCTTTAAAAAATTTGTGTGGTAGCTTTTTTTGTCCCTCTTGCATCGAACTCTATTCAGTAATTTTACCCCATATCCCCACCTGTTGTTATTATTATAATTGGCCCTAAAGAAATATATAACACTAATAGAATAAAGGGCGGTTCGAATGAGATAGGAGACATAAATGATCTCAAACTGGCTAGGTTTTGGATGACTTTTTACTGATGAGAAAAACTACCTTAACCAAAGGTAATTAATATTTTTATTCACTGCTTCAGTTCCCTTCCTTAAGTTCTTAATATGTATTAATGTAACAGCATTAATCATAAAACATGAAAATGTATTTTTTAAATCAAATTCAAGAATGCCAAACAGGAGACTTCTGCAGAGAGTGGAGGCCCAAGAGAGCGCCTCATTTTTGTCTTCTGGGGACAAAAGGATGAATAATTGACTCTAACTAAGTGCTCTCAGGATGTAAGAAATTGTCTTGAGGCAGAGAATGAGAACGAACGCAGATGAGGAAAAGAGGAACGTTAGCGGTTGTAGGTGTGTGATATTTTTTCCCCCTGAATTAGGAGAGAGCTGCCAAAAGTGGAAAGAGAGGGAAAGACAAAATCTATACTGGTTTTCTTAAGGTTTAGAAGCAAAAAAGTAAAACGAGAAAGAAAACAAGCCGGATCAAGGACTTTTAAAGCTGTAAGTTACCTTATAAGCATTTAGTCCAGGGGTTTGCACTTCTGTTTGGAGTTAAAAGAACTCTTACACAAAACAAAAGTAGACAGGAGAAAAGCTGCCCAGGTGGAAGGGGCTGGTAGGGGTGGCGGGGGCGCGCTGAATCCCCGTCACGCGCACACATCCCAACATCGTAGGATGCTACGCGCTGCTTGAAAACCACAGACCAGTCCGGACGTCTCATTTTACAGGGGAAGAAACAAGTGAGCGGCTTACGGTCACAACACAGAGCCCGGACGTCAAGTCTCTACACTTCTCACCACTTCCCGGTTTGCCACTAGAGGGAGGCAAGGTGGGCGAGCGCGTCTTATGGAGTAAGCTGGGTGGCTTGCGGCGGTGACAACCCCGCGGGAAGAAGGTGGGAGGGCGCGGTACCCTCAGGGAGGCAGCGCGAGACCTCGGCCTGATTGTTCCCCTTGCTGCCACCAGGTGGCGCGCCTGGCCCGCAGCTCGCGGCTGTTTAGTGGTGGGCGGGGGAGGCCCTAGCTCGCCGGTCGCCTTGGAAACGGAGGGCGCCGCGGCGACGGCTGTGGAGTGAGTGGGCCTGGTCCGCCGGCCTGACGCGAGTACTACTTCCGGACCCGTTACTGTATCCGCACCTGGAAGCCGTCGAGGGGAGGAGGTCAGAAGGCTGCCTAGCCTCCTCGCTCGGCCCCGAGTCCTTCCAGTCTGACACTTAAGACTTTATGAGCATCTCCGCCCCACCCCAACGGCCCTGCTGCTTACTCTGCCGCAAAATGGTCCTGGGGTCCCAACCTTCTGGGGTCCCGCGCCGGGCGAAATTCTGGGCGGTTAGGAGCCGCTGAGAAGGATTCTCATAGGCCGACCCCTCCTTTTCACCCAGGAGACACAGAGGGAGGAAGAACTTTTGATCTGATCGGAATATTAACCCATCTCTTTTTCCGCCTTGCAATAGAACCCCTGGATACATTGCTTATTTGCCTTTCTGGATTTTCAGATCTGAATTTGATTCAGGTTTGCCCTCACAGTCTCTAGCACACAGTAGGTGCTCAGTAAACTAATGCCTTCCATTTGTATGGGGCTTTATCACTTGACAATTTTCCAAAGCATTAGAGCCTCATTAATAACTCCGACAGGAAGTAGGAAAGATGGAAGAGAAACTGAGGGTCAGAGCGGGTTAGAGACCTGTCCGAGGTTATAAATCTCCCTGGTGGAGGAGCTAGGTCTAGACTCATCTTCTTAGTCTCTTCTCACTGAATTCCCAGTCTGGTGAATGCCTTTAGAATGAGTACCCCGCAAACCCTGGAACCCTTCTCCGTACCAGCACAGAACCCCTCCCACTGCAGGTACCTTATAAGTGCTCCGTGTGGGCTTGATGGCGTTTCACCCTCACCCACCCAATCCATAGGCTGGTTTCGGCTTTTTGCCCTGGCTGCTGGCAGCATCCTTCTAAACAGAACACTTGGTTTCTTTCTTTTATTAACTTGTTAGATTTGTATAGCGGCCTATTTGTTTCCTCATTCCCCTTCTTACCCCATAATGCTCTGCTGGGCGGAGAGACTTGAGGAAACCGTTGGGAGGTGGGAGGAGATGTCCCATCTGAGAGGGAAGAAAAGGTTTCTGTGAAGGCAGAGAAGGAAAATAATAAGACTGGGTGTTTATCAGTGTGTGTAATAATTGCTCATGGATTTCCTTTCCACCAGCCCCAAGACCCAGCCCCAGTTGGTCGTCTTTATTCACCGCTGCTCTTTGAAGGAGAGAAGGCTTTTTGTTCTCCTCCACCATCAGAGTGTAAAGGTACTGCATGTATTTCCATTATCCTTACAATATTCTCTTCAGAGTTATGTTTCTTTTGTTTTTTGACACTTCTAAAATTGAAGGACAGTAGGAGTTGAAAAAAATGTAGTTCCGGTTGCTAGAAAAGTTAGTATAATATACAGCGTTTCCAACTATTTGTTATTAGCAATTCCGGATCAAAAGACACCAATTTTTAAGCTAAGAATCCAATATAATTTGAGATCTGTAGTTCAAAAATGTGCCACTAACCAAAGGATTTGTATTGGTAAAGAAAATACATGCTAACGTAATGCACATTGTCAGTCGTGCAAGTGAAAGTTGAAAATGTCATCCATCTAGATATTTTTAAATACCTTGATTTGAATGTATAGTTATTTATCATATCTCAAAACTGGCTCTATCTTACATTTTAAAGCTGTTTGGGGCTATATATACATAATCTATACAAAAAGAGATGGGTCTGAAATTTTGTAAAACTAACTGTTAGGTGATATCACTACTAAGAGGCTTTAAATGCATTCAGGTTTTTTGTTTTTGTTTTTTTTTTAACACGTGCTGGAGAGCATTTCTAAAATGTTTTCAATTGTATTGAAAATGTGTTCTAGCCAAATTGAGAATTTGAGTTTAAAAGTTATTTTACTTTCCAAATTCAGGGTATATACAACGTTATGAGCAAATAAATAGGGCCACTAGGAAAGAAAGTGAGCATGCATTATTTATTTGCCAGTCAGTCATTTACATCAGACATTTATTGAACATCTAGTTTGTGCCCATGGGAGGTGCTGACCTATGTGCCAACATCTGTGTTTGAATTCCCAAAGATATGAGTTGCTGAAGTAGTTACTATTCAGTATTTAAGGAGTTATGTTTTGCTGAAGATGAGTGCCTTGATAGTTAGACGTGTGCCTTTTAAGTTTGCTCTTTAACAAAGGCTCTTGGAAGTACTTCATTATTATTGTTGTTGTTGTTAGATTTACATAATGTTATAGCTTGTTAATGGTAAAGCCATGAATGAACTTTAAGACTTCCGGCACCCATATAGAGACCTTTTAACTAAATTGTGCTGTCAACCCCTGATGGAATCTTTTTCAGAACTTTTGTCATTACTAATGCTATTAAGTAAACATCTTCCATTTTAATCTACATTTATATAAAACATTAGCTAAAAAACAGGATCCATTTCAAACGTCTGGGAAGGTATTAAGGCAGAATTGCCACCCCTCCCAGCCTCCACAAGATTTGAAAGGAGTCGTTAGGAGGCTTCTGGATATTCACGGCTCCACAAAGTCATGAGAAAAGTCATTAGGAGCTTTCTAGGTATTGAGCCAGGATCCTGAGACTGTGCAGGAAGGGACGCACTCCTTGTTTTTTGGGTACTTTTGCAGTTAAGTAAAGCATTATGGGATAACAGCTCATTTGAAGAAGTTGGCTACTATATGTCCCTTTTTACTAAATAGACTTCTTACTTTTCACTGAGAAGCATTTGGGGAATATTTTTTGAAACATTTCCTGACAGAAAATGATTATGAAATAGTCTCTGAAAAGGCTGGATACCTGAGTCCTTCAAACCCACCCTCCTCACCTGCCCTCACTATATATAGTGTGTGTTATTGATGCCCAAACAGAGTTGGGAGAGGAAAAACAGACACGCACAAGAGGTCATGCCCTGGGTGAAGATCTCTCTAGCATTCATTACTTGTATGGTTTTCTCAAGCCTTTTAAAGTTGCTCTTTTTTTTTTTTTAGGTTCTGCTGGAGTATGCTACTTTCTTCCTATCAGTCTGAGTAGAGTTCTCACCTCTTCTACATTTTATAACCAAGGGCCAGGAAAATTGCCACACAGAGAACAGGCACTAAATAGATGTTTGAAATTACTGACAAAGCCGATTAGGTGTCTGTCAGGAATTATTTTAAGTGAAATCTTCCTGGAAGATAATTACGTTACTTTGTGACAATTTTTCTAGAATTCTCACCTGTTACTGAGATAGAAGTCTGGGACTTCCCTGGAAATCCAGTGGTTAAGACTTCACCTTCCAGTGCAGAGGGTGAGGATTCAATCCCTGGTTGGGGAGCTAAGATCCCACATGCCTCAGGGCCAGAAAACCAAAACATAAAACAGAAGCAATATTGTAACAAATTCAATAAAGACTTTAAAAAAATGGTCCACATCAAAAAAAAAAAAAAAGATATGCTGAGATAGAAATCCTCTAGGTGGTCAGGAACTGTAAATCCTTGTAAATGTTTATTAAAATCCCCGTTGTTTGTAGTACATTAATGCAAAAGTACATTTTGAGGCAATGTCGTTAGCTCATTGCAAAAAGGCAGCTATTAAGCAGGCAATCCAATTGGCTCACTAATTTTCTGTAAAGTGTGTGAAACAATGAATCTTAATATAGTTTATGCACAAATCATTTGTGCTTAATGGATCTACATTTTCACTCATATTTTATTAAAATCCTTTGCCGTGAGCTGCAGTTAGGTAGGTAACTAATTGTACATTGGTCAGAGAGTTGAAAACATTAGAGCCAGGTAACTGAAGTAATTTGGCAAGATGAGGTCATTTTTCCTCCAGCACCAGATGGGTACCATAGGTGGGAACCATAACTCTTGATCTCTTCTATATGACTCAGAAAAGAAATTAGAAATTAATGTTGTTTTACCTTTTAAATAAAATATTTTATAGTAAAAGTTTTTGTTAAATACTGTTATTATAAAATGAAATATTTGACAACATGCTATGTTTTTGTGCAACAGTCAATTTAAACATTCAAATTCTAAAATAGAAAATAATATAAAAATTCAATTCTACATCTGAAACAAAAGAAAGCAAATTTTTTTCCTAGCTGATAAGTTTCTGTGACCTGTGATGGTATAATGAAACATTTTGGTGTGTACCTTATAGAATTATTCTCAATACTTTCATATCTGAGAAGATATCCCTTAATATATTACCGTGTCTTAATATATTAAATCTTTTTGATGTGTCACCTTTGTGATTTTCAGTTAAAAAGTATTGTAGTATATTTGCATGCATGAATACTAGAATCTATTAGGATGCAGAGATGAACATGCTTGGCTAGAAAAGAAAAGTCTCAGCCACAAAGACTGAGCCTTGCTGGAGGTCTGGTTATGTAAGCAGCATGTCTGCGGGGGAAAAGTATGTTTTCATTTCAGAGTTTCTCCACTTTGGATCTGAATGACCTGTGTAGATTGCCTATTCAGTGATCCAAATCAGCGATGAAGGCTGACAGCAGCAAACCACTTGGATTAGTCTTTACACCTCTCATCATACTTGGCAGCAGGCAGACATCCTCTGCTTTAGTTACCCGAAATTTAAAGAAGCATAATCTGGAGCCATAACTAAAGGGGCAGAATGCTTATTAAGCTCTTTCTATATGTCAGACACTATGCTAGGTGCTTTAAATATTAACTTATTTAATCCTTACTACAGCGTTTAGAATAAGATTTTTTGTTTTTGTTTTTTTGTGGTACGCGGGCCTCTCACTGTTGTGGCCTCTCCCGTTGCGGAGCACAGGCTCTGGACGCGCAGGCTCAGCGGCCATGGCTCACAGGCCCAGCCGCTCCGCGGCATGTGGGATCTTCCCGGACCGGGGCATGAACCCGTGTCCTCTGCATTGGCAGGCGGACTCTCAACCACTGCGCCACCAGGGAAGCCCTAGAATAAGATTTTTGTTCTCACTTTAGGAAATGATGGAACTGAAGCTCAAAAAGATTCAGTAACCTACTCAAGGTCACACAGGTAAAAGATGGTGGATCTAGGATTGAAATATGTCTGCCTGATTCATCCACCTGTCCATTCATTCATTTGACAAGGACTGCATCTACTGTGCTAGGTGGGGAAATACAGTAATGCACAAGAATTACATCATCCCCACTCTCATGGAGTTTCCAGCCATTTTAACAAATAATTACAAAGGTTATGTTCTTTCTACCACACCCAACTACTAACACACTGATTGAAGGTTAGGCACTTATTTTCTTGAGATTAATAAAAATCAAAAGATAAAAATCTGTCAAGGAAGACTATGATCTTAAAAGATGTGCATTAGTATCCATACCAAATCCACAAGGTATTTCTGCTTCCCATAAAAATCTAAGAAACTTGGGCCTGATTTTCTCGTTTAAAAAATATTAGTTTTGATAGTTTTTATTATTAGTTACAAAAGCAATTAATAGCTGATGAACAGTTACTGTTAATGATAACACATTATTATTATCATTCTTCTTATTATTTTGCATTTGTAAACCTCTTAACCATTTAAAAAACACTTTAATGTGTCCTTTTATTTGTTCTTTATAACAATCCTGGCCAAACCTAATTCTTTTGGCTCCCAGTTCTAATTCTTTTGGAGCCTAGTCTCTTGGTGCTCATAGAAAGTTGTGCTTTTGTTTTGTCTTACTTTTTAAAAACTAAAAGACATATATCGAGCTGCTGTTACATGTGGTGCACTCTGCCAAACACTGTGGAGACATTAAATGATTGAAAAAGTTTAGCCCTTGCTCTTAAAGAAGCTTGACAGGGGCAACAGTTGTTGATGGATAATGTAAGAGAGTGAGTCTCAGACAGTTTTGGGTGGGGGAATGCTGCACCTGGGCTAAGCATGGAACTCACCAGACTCAAGAATCCAGTTGATTCATGAGGTCCCAGCATTGTGGTGGATGTTAGCTCTCGGGACGTGGAAGCAATCTGGATGGAAGAGCCAGTTTTAAATTAAGTCCCAGCAGTGCTTTATCTCGTAAATACAAGTAGAGGGACAGAGAATTTATTTATTCTTCCTATGTCTCTTTTTAAAACAGGTATTCTTCTTTCTAGCTAAGCAACACAATGGAAAACACGTCAAAAACAAATAAAAAGGATATTCAAGATGGACCGCCAAAAGAGGTCAAATTGCCTATCAGTGAAGCACTTCTCGACTATCAGTAAGCTGTTTATGAAATCCCAAAGTTCCCATACATAAGTGGCAATCATTGCTGCTAAGACTCATATGACTCCAATGGAAAATGAAGTGCTCAAAAGCACTTCAGTAGTTGTGGCTCGTGGGCTCAGTAGTTGTGGCTCACGGGCTTAGTTGTAACTGAAGGACTTGAAATAGATCAGGAAAAGCTTGTTTGAGGAAGCGATGCTGAGCTAACCTCTGAAAGAGGAACAGGTGTTAAGGAGACAGAGAGTGATGGACAGAAGGCTTATGGAAAAAAGGCTGGGGTGAGGAAGAGCTTATCACAGTCTAGGAAGTGAGAAATGGCAGATTGAGGGAGAGAGGGCAGAGCAGACTCTAGGGGTTTAGGCAAGGGTCAGATAAGCAGACCCCTGTGGAACACTTGGGCTTTGGAAATGGGAAGCCATTTATTGGAGGGCAACAAGGTTGAAAGTCAGGAGTCCACACTGCTGGTGACTAGGCCTTTGTTTAAGAGAATTGTTTTTAACAACATTCAGGGAAAATCCATCTCCCTGCAAGACTCCAAATCTATTCATATATTCTTTTTAGAAGATAGTGAGTAAAAGGGTCAGAACACTGAGAGAGAAACATCCATGGGAAGGGACTTTTAACGAAGTTCCCTTTATTTTCTAGATAACAATTAAGTGATGACCAGATTGTACCTGCACTCATTTCTCAGCATAACTGAAAACTTCGCTCATCTTGTCTTAGCAGAGGTGGACAAAAAGTCCAGCTCTGTGATTACACTCTGGTCTCTAATCTGCTTCCACGGCTCACAGTGATGACATCCACTTACAGCTCCTTCTCTCTCTTCTGGGTCAACCAGAGGGCAGTCTTTCTCCTCTTTAACAGAGGTTTACAAAGAGGCACACGTTTAAAAGTTCTCATGATCTAGTGAGAGACGCAAGTTGAACATTCCCATGCTTTTGTTCTCTTTCCTTTGTTAAAACTAAATAAATAATCTCATGGACTGAACAGCCTAGGCCTCACTGTGCTCTTCCGGTGACGCTTTACTCATTCCATGTGTTCCGAGGTAACAGGACTTTTGTCACATGACAAATAGCCAGGACACCTCCCTCCACCATCTGAGGAAGGATTATCCAAGGGTCCCCTGGCAGCATCTTATATTTCTCTTATACAATCTCAGCTCCTGACAAAGAGCCGAGGGCACACAGTAGGTAGTCAATTCCAAACAGTTAACTTAAAACAAAATCTATCTCAAGAAAATAAAGTCATGAACCTATATGGTTGTTTGTGAAAAGCTGAGACTGCCAGTGTTGAACCTATAAAGTGATCATCTCTTAGTCTCTCCCCCACCCTGTATCCTCAGGGATTACGCTCCTAGACTCCCAGTGGATGCCTGAAATCACAGATAGTACCGAACCCTTTATATACTATGTTTTTTCCTATACATGTATACCTATGATAAAGTTTAATTTATTAATTAGGCACAGTAAGAGATTAACAATAATAAGTAATAATACAATAGAACAATTATAACAATATACTGTATTAAAAGTTATGTGAATGTGGTCTTTCTCTCCCTCTCTCAAAATATCTTATTACATAATGCTAAATCTATAAAGTGATCATCTCTAGGTAATGGTGGTTTTTATTTTTTCCTTTATACTTATTCCCCCAAACCCACTTTTCTATAATGAGTATGTATATAGAGATAGAAATAGGTATGGATATAGTTGTGGGTTTAAAAAGATAAAATTGTAGATTCTTTTTTGGAATCCAACTTTGTTTTCTTTCTCAGAATTTTCAATGAAATTGCATGGAAGAAGGAAGTTGACACATTACTATGTTGAGGCAAATACTCAACAAACAACCTGTAATAAAAATAGAAAAGAGTTTTATACAAGCCAAACTGAGGACTATAGCCCAGGAGACACAGATTCAAGAAGCACTTGAATTGTGTTCCACTGACTATGAAATGGGGGGGCTTATATAGGCAAAAAACCACAGTTACACGTTGTTTGTCAAGAATTAGGATTGGAGCTGGCAAGAAGTAAGGGTGCTTGTTAAGCAAGGATTGGTTGGGGTCCAAAATCATCACACAGTTATAAGGGGAGACCTTGAGACCATAAGGTTGCGGCTGGCAGCTGCTGGCAGATATTATTTTGAAAACGTCTGGTGGTGTCTTTGAGTTTGATACAGTTCAGAAAATTCAGGTTGTCAGTGATGCAGGAATGTATATGAAACCACATCCACAACGACAAGTTTTAAAAACTTGAAGTTATCTCTCTAATACATATTTTAGTGAGTAAAATATACTCAGAAACACAAAATCACTTAAGATTCTTATCCCTAAATGGGTCTTTATAATAGGTTTAATACTTTATTTCAATTCAAATTAATTTAGATTAATTTTTAAATTTTATCTCATTAGTTTTTCCTAAGGCAAACAATTGTAAAATACATCTTGTCTTTGTTATCAGCTGTCAAATAAAGGAAAATGCAGTAGAACGATACATGGCTCAAATAAAGAAAATGAGAGAAAAGAACCAAAAGTATCAAGAAAGAGTAAGTATAAAATTTAAAGCCAATATCTAGTCATTAAACATTTACACAAATGCTTTAAAAAATTGTGAGTTATGATGAAATGAACTCTAGGAAATTATCTTCTTTAGCTCTTCGAGTTGATAAATTTACACTATATTTAAATACATTTTTGTACATGGGAGACAAGAGGATACTGCTGTTCTTATTATATTAATTATAATGTCAAAGGAAGTCAGCTTGAATTGTGTTATTTAGATCATGCGGACACTGAATCTTATGTTGAAAATTTTAAAGCTCTGCAACCACATTTATCTTTTAAATTCTTATTTAACCACACTATAAAACATTGGTTCTCTATTTTAAATTTCTGTATCTGTTTTCCTTTAGATTTTCAGAGTGTGTGCATATGTAAATATTATCTGAAAAGTACAATCTCAGTTGTTAAAATGACTAATTTATTGTTTAAGTGATTTATTTTTATGAAATTAGAATAAAATGACTATCAAAGGGGTGCTGTATATGACTCTCAGGACCAACAGAAATAAAGTTAGGAAGCAGTAAATGATGGCGCATACAACTTAGCCCTTAAGGGGTCTCGTGAGTGAGGAAATACTGAGGGTGTCCGCTATTAAAACATTTATTTTATATGTACCCTGAAATTTCCACACCTGTTTTATTTGGCTTTTGTCTAAAAAGACTACAAATTTTAACAGAATTTGGGTCAGAGACATCCTGACTGTACAACTTCCTGCTGATGTCATTTTGGCCAAACTGGTATAAGCCTCAATTTCCCCCTTGTAAAATGAGGATTCCTGTCTTCCTTATAGGGTGAATTTGTTCATTTGTTCAGCAAGTATGTATTGGGCAAGACAAGCCCTGGTGGTGATATAACTGTGACCCTGACATTGTCATGATTCTGAAGAATCAAATACTTGCAATAGGATCTAAGAAACTGAAGTCTGTAGATGAGAGTGGAAAGGGGAAGTCTGGCTTAGGCACTTGGAGGCAGGTTCCGCATGATGTGATTCCAGAGCACATGAGTGTGAGCTGCCATCAAGGGGCCAATGCACATCCCCTAGTGGTCAGCATGGGAACTCCCAGGCCAGCTTTGGGATTTCCATTTGGTTGTGGAAAGGACAACAGATCAGGACTGAGGAATCACTTTCCCATAACCCATCAATTGGACCCAGAAACAAAGTTCTTGTTTCCATGAGGATTAGCTCAAAATGCGATAGGTCTTGGAGTCATTAGTGGACCCAGCAGTGAGGAGCATGGTAATGCAGACTCTAGCTCAACCGTATGTATCTATTTCTTTCCATTTATGCTGCTATTGCCACAGTTTAAGCCACCATCTTCTCTTACCCATCCTTCCTCTAACCAGTACATTTTCCACAGTGCAACCAGAATTATCCTTGGAATACGGTAAACTTTTCAGTGCTTAAAACCCTGCAGTGGCTTCCTACTGCACAGAAAGTAAAATCCATAGTCCTTCCTAAAGTCTTCAAGGCCCTGCAAAAGCTGACCTCTGCTCACCTCTCCAATCTTGTCTCCAGCCGCCCCACCCTTTGCTTACCCCTGCTTCTTTTAAATATTAGAAAACCCAATCTTTTTCTTACTATGGTACCTTTACAACAAAAAGGCTGTTTCCTCTTCCTGAAATGCTCTTCTCTTGGCTAGCCCCTGTTCATTCCCCCCATCTACGCTAGGATGTCATGTAAAAATATTTCTCCATTATTCACTTGAAAGCCCTTTAGGCAGCAGCAATCAAATCTTACCTTTGTTTCTCCAGAAAGGCCCAGCATGAGTAGATGTTCAATAAATATATGTTGAGTTGATTCACACAAACACCAGTGGGAGGAAAAAAATTTGAGGTCACAGATATTTAAATTGCTAAGTTAAACATGACTCATTAGCAAGATATATTTTTCTCTTCAGTTATGTGGAAATCGGAAATGCCTCTCTCCCTTCCTACCCATCATCTCTTCCTATGTGTTTAGTTCTGTTTAGATGTTTATTATCTTTCTTTCTCTGTTTGCATTCATTGCTCCACTACATCATTAGATATTTCATAGTTCAGTGTGTCCACATCCTTACTTCCCGACACATACTTTCACTCCTGCTATTCCCCTACAGCCGCTCTAGCAAAAGTTGTTAATGACCAGTTAGCCAGGTTCAATGGACTCTTTGTAGTCCTTTCTTTACTCCTTACTCCTTCAGCAGTCACTCCTGTCATCTTGAAACTCTTTTTCCTTTGGGTTCCAGGATATCACTCTTAAATTTCCTTCTACTTCTCTGATCATTTCTTCTTGGTTTTCATTGTTTTTTTCCTAGAACCACCCTTTAATTAGGGTATTTATCAAGGTTCTGATCTCCATCCTTCTCTTTCACTCTAAACTCTCTCTGGATCATCTTATTTAACATCATGGCTTCAAATGCCATCTTCATGGTGATACTTCTCATATGTATATGTGACAGAATTCATAATCCTATTGAAAGGGTTCCCGACCCAGTTTCAACTTGTATGTGTGGAGGCTTCCTCTCACCAGCAAGAGAATCTCAGACACAAACGGGGTGTCTGAGAGTTCAGCTCAACTCTGACACTACCTACCAGGAGACAGAATCAGATTCCACAGGTAAAGGGCTCAGTCCCACAAGACCACCCTCCACTTCAGACGCCAGCTGCAAGCCCAGGTTGTTATTTGTGCTTCTGACCGACTGGCTATAAATCAGAGGCTCGCACAACCCCTTCCTCAGGTTCAATTAATTTGCTAGAATGGCTCCCAGAACTCAGGAAAACCCATTTACTCACTAGATTACTGATTTATCATAAAAAGGATATTAAAGGATATGAATCAAAATCAACAGCCAGATGAAGAGATACATAGAGCAAAGTCCTGAACAAAGGAGCTTCTGTCCTTATGAAGCTTGGGGCCTAACACAGTGTCACATGGAAGCTCTCTCAAAAAGGACCAAAAGACGCTCCTTGTTCCGGTTTTAATGGAGGCTTCATTACATAATCATGATTGACTAAATCATTGGCCAATAGCGGCTGATTCAACCTCAAGTCCCTCTCCCTTCCCCGGAAATCAGGGGGAGGGAATGAAAGTTCCAACCCTCTAATAATTTGGTTGGTTCTCCTGGCAACCAGGCCCCTTCCCTCTCTCCCCACCTGTGGGATTCAAAAGTCACTTTCATTATCATAAACCCAATTGTGATGGCAGAAATTCCAAGGGTTTTGGGCACTGTGGACCAGGAACTATGGGTGAAAACCAAATATAGCTAAGAAATATGTTTTAGTCATCTGAATGACCAAATAAATATATTTTTATAGATTACAATATCACAACTATACACTAAAAAAAATGTAAAAACTGGTGAAATCCAAATAAAGTCTCTAGTTCAGTTAATAACATTGTACCAATGTCAATTTCCTGGTTTTGATACTGTACTATCATTAGATAAGATGTTATCATTGGGGAAAGCTGGGTGAATAGTAGATGGGAACTGTGTGTCCTATTTTGGCAACTTCTATTCTTGTTCTTGTGAGTCTTAAAAAGTTAAAAAAAGAAGACCATGAGATGGCCTTATAACAAAACAAAATTAATCCTTTCTTTGTAGCTTAATTACTAAATTTCCTTTCTTCTATTTTATAATGTGATAATTATTCTTACCTCAAATAATAAATGTACTTCACTTCGTAAGATAAATGTTTTTTAGCATATTGGTGGATATATTTAAATAAATTTTATTTTGGTATGTAGCTCAAAATAATTTTTCAGACATAGCGAATTTTATAACATTGTCAGACACATTTCCTTTCTATTTGAAATTCATACAGGATTTGGGAAGTTTAATATAGATGTTATTAAATTTATATATATGCCCTATACATGCATGTGGCCTTTTAGATTCCCAGGAATATGTCAGAGCTTTCAAAGCTCTCTATGGACATCTCATCTGCAGCTTTCTTTTAAAGTTTTTTGGTCAGCTTGTTGTTTACCTCAACTTTTATTACTGCCTCAGGGAGCTGTAATGTTCAACAATTGTTGATTGTTTTTGACAAACATCTGCCTCTGATTGTTTTTGACCAACATCAATCTGGGAAAAGGCTGGTCACACATTGGGTAAGCTCTGACTCAGGTCAAATAAAGACAAGGTTTCCCAGTGGGATTTTTCCAGGGAATTACCAGGTAGGTCAAATAATGACTGTTATTTGGGAATTGAGCTTTGGAAGAGTTCTGTTCCCCTCACTTCTCTCCATGACCCTCAACCCCAGGCTGCTAAGTTGCTGGTTTTTACCGTAACCTTGGGCTTTTGGTTTTTAGAGCACGTTAAAATGCCACAAAGCTCACTTGTCCTTACCAAGATTCAACCATTTTTCTTGAATAAACACTCCCTGGAAGTTACTGCAAAGCCTTTAATTTCAAGAGTTCTGAAAAGTTGATTTTGACAATTTTTGCCAACTTTTTCTCATTGCTTTTATGAAGGAGAGGATTTTCAGAAGTCTTATTCCACCATTCCTGCTTACATCATGCCCAATAAGATTTTACACAGAAGGAAAGAGATTCAGTTTTCAGATATATTATGAATGCTTCGATACTAAAAATTCTTCAGAGACAGAATTATGATACTTTAGAATATTACAAACAAAAGATCAGAGAAGTTAAACGACCAAATTTTGAATATCATATTTTTTAACCTTTTTTTTTTTTTTTTTTTTTTTGCGGTACGTGGGCCTCTCACTGTTGTGGCCTCTCCCGTTGCCGGAGCACAGGCTCTGGACGCGCAGGCTCAGCGGCCATGGCTCACAGGCCCAGCCGCCCCGCGGCACGTGGGATCCTCCCGGACCGGGGCACAAGCCCATGTCCCCTGCATCGGCAGGCAGACTCTCAACCACCACGCCACCTGGGAAGCCCATATCTTTTTAATCTTTATTTCCATTTTTTTTAAATCACTCAAAGCCTGTCCAGTCCCAGTCTTTTTTTTTTTTTTTTTTTTTTTTTTTTGGCCTGTATTTCTCAATACTGAGCATCATCATAAAGTTAATTGTCTGTTGCTTTCTTTCAGGTTATCAAAGTTTTAAATTAAAATTCTAATGCACTGAAATGGCAATAATGTCACGCAGCCTGTGGAATAACTTAAAGAGCACTAAGGTTACATAATCCTGTCCAGGGAGTTTATTAAACTAGAAATCAAATTTTTCAGCCCTCAACTTTAAAGTTTGTTGGATTAAGTGTTAAAGAATTGAGTTTTAGTAGGCCGTAGCAGTATCAATAAATCACAGATATTTGGATTACCTGAAAGAAGTTTGCTACCCAAACTGTGGGTTGCGGGCCAGCAGGCTTGGCATCACCTGGAGCTTATCAGAAGTGCAGAATTGCAGGCTTCATACCAAACTTACTGAACCAGAATCTGCATTTTAAAAAGGTCCCCAAGTGTTGGGTATACACATTGAAGTCTGCAAAGCACTGGCCCAGAGAATAAATTTTGGGAAAGAAAATACTCTTACAGTAGAGTATCCATGTAGGTTAAGAGGATAAAAGATGTGAATATCAGAAATAAAATATAATGTTGAAAAAGCTATAGTAAAGAGAATGTTAAATTATAGGAAAAATAATTTTTAAAAGAAGTATTAGAATATTTTAAGTTTGTGCATTTTATTAGGTTTAAGAAATTGAAGGAGAGGCACCAGGAAAGTGAGAATTAAAACTTAAAGGGAGGCTAAGAAAATTACAAGGAAAAGGTATTAAGTTCACACACAGTAAAATATCTCTACATATACATAATAAGCTAGGAAGGGCAAGAATAAACTCTAAGTTGATTAAGTAAGAAACTTGGAAACATAGGTGGGATATTCACAAAAGGAACACAGTCCATACTTCAGGTGTGGAGTATTGAAATAGTAACCATCACCCCAGAACAAGAGAATTAGGGTCATTTGTGAGAAAAACAAAGAATAATGTAAATTCCACAAGAGCAGTACTTTTGTCTGTTTTGTTCACTGATATATTCCTAGTGTCTAGAAGACTACCTGGCATATGGTAGATGCCCCATAAATATTGACTAAATGAACGATGTTTCCTAGAAAAGCAAGGTGTTTGTGGGAGTTGAAGAAACTGACCTCTGAAATCTAATTTTAATGTTCACCAATCCTATGATAGGGTGATAGACTGGCAGATTAATAACGCAGGTTTTAATATGTAACTTTCTCTTCAGTGATTACTGTATTGATGGGTTTAATTTTGAGTCTTCCATATTCCATATGTTCTTTAGACATGTTATTGAATAACTTATTTCATTAAATATCTGTCATTTTGCAAACCTCAATGTGTAACTCTATTTGAGGGAAATCAATGGAAGTACTTCAGCAGATGTAATTAACAACTGTTGATATTCATGACAGAATAAACGCTTAAAGGATGAACAGATTTGGCACATAAGGAACCTACTAAAGGAACTGAGTGAGGAGAAGTCAAAGGGATTAGCAGTTGTAACAAGAGAGGAAGTTGAAGAAGCAATGAAGGAAAAATGGAAGTTTGAAAGAGACCAGGAACAAAACTTGAAAGGTGATTTAGAAACTTAGAAAATTATCATAAAGCTGTATCGAGTTATTTCTTGAATGTATTAATGCTTTTGTCTCCTAATATGTTCAAAAGGCTGTGAACACATTTCAAATGACATCATCACCACAACCACAAACACATATAAGTAAGTGGACGAGAGAGGGAAATAAAGTGGGCGGAGATACTGAAGCCAAGCGAGGAGGAGGAGTAAGGGCAGTGATTAAAAACAAAGACAGGGCTTCCCTGGTGGCGCAGTGGTTGAGAGTCCACCTACCAATTCAGGGGACACGGGTTCGTGCCCCAGTCTGGGAAGATCCCACATGCCACGGCTGGGCCTGTGAGCCATGGCCACTGAGCCTGCGTGTCCGGAGCCTGTGCACCACAACGGGAGAGGCCACGGCAGTGAGAGGCCCGCGTACCGCAAAAAAAAAAAAAAATCCTATCCCTTCATCATAAACTTGCTGTTCAGATTTCTAAAACTTTTGCCAGAACCTCTATAAATACCATCTCAGCTAGGAAGCTGGAAAACAAGGGAGAGACTTGAGTGCTCTCAGGAAGCAGTATTAGAATCTGAGAGGTGAAAAAATGGACTAGATTTTCTTGAGTTTCCCCAAGCATTTTAGAGAGCCTCCTTACCCAAGCGCTTGGCGCAGAGCAGGCATTCCCTTTGTAGATATTTGTTATTTTGAAAGAAATAGTTACCAACGCCAAAGGTCAATCAGCAAATTTCATTTTTTGGGGGGGGGGTCTCTAAAACTTTCCCATAAGCCTCCTCCTGCCAAGTCCCTGTGTGAACAACAGTGATGTCATGAGGTGGTAGACGTATTTCCTGGTCGGGCTCCTGTCTAGGAGAGTTCTGCTTATGTTCGGAAGGAATGCTTTAAGAAGTCACACCCTTGAGATGGGTGTGAGACCAAAGCAGATACTTAGATGTGCTCCCTAAACTGCCTTCAAAGGGAATGGGCCCGGTTAGTTAAGGTGTGCCTGTCTGTGGTTTGGGCTGAGTGCTGGGGTATGTGTGTCATACAAGACTGGGGACATGCTGGGTGACTAAGAACAGGAGGGCTGGGCATGTGCAGCGGTCCAAGGAAGAAAGAAGCCCACAGATGCTGAGGAAGAGAAGGAAAGAGAGAACAGATGTGTCTACAAAGGATCCCTGAGGCAGTGACATGTTGTACCAGGTAGTCAGTCACTTTCAACTCAGTTTGGTCCGTGGAGCAGCAGCTGGAGCTTCACCTGGCAGCTTGTGATAGTACAGAACCTCAGACCCCCATCCGGACCTGCTGAATCAGAATCTGCATTTGGACGGGATCCTAGGGGAGTCCTGCGCACAGTAAAGTTTGAGAAGTGCTGACAAAACTCCCTTCTTCCAATGTTTAGTTAGGACTTTTTCAGTTGCAAGGATAAAAATCCAATCCAAACTAGTCCAAGCATAAAGAAGATGTTAATTTTTTCTTGTAACCAGACAGAAAAGGCAGGGTGCTACTGACCTGGACCCAGAGCCTCACATGCTGTCAGATCTCAGCGTCTTTTTGTTAATTTCCGTGTCTTGCCCCCCTCTCTCCCCCTGCATCACCCTCCCTCTTTTTCCCACCTCCTCTCCCTCCACCCGCTGCTCCTCTTACACGTCTTCTCTCTCTGCCTTCCCCCTGAAAGTTGGCTCCTTTTTCTGAGAATGTTCTCCCCGTGAGGCTGGAATTCTGACCGGAGACACCTCTGAACTTACATCCTTATAACCTCAGAGTGGAGACAAAAGAGACATGTTTTCCACCAGTGAAAATATTTCTAGGGGAGGACTCTGAGCATTTGCCCAGCTTGGGGCACCTGCTCAGCCCTGGACCAATCCCTAAAGCCAGGAGAAGGGGCGACTGTAATCGGTCTACTTATATGACAAGGGGCAGGAGACATGTGTTACTAGAAGGGAAGAGAGAGAGGGGTTCTGAGAAAGTAGAGCAACAGTCATTACACCCCCCTCTCTTTCAAAAGCTTCAGTGACATCAATCAACCCTCCCCACAAAGACTGAACATGGTGCAGGGCTGAGATAGCAACAGTCTGCCCACATCGGAGGACAGCTGATCACTGGGGTGCAGTGTTCTTAATTGTTTAATGATAATAACAAGTACCATTTGTTAAGGGAGTTTAAAATATATTATCTTATATTCTTAATATATTAAGTATATATTAAAATATATATATTAAAAATATATTATCATGTCTTGGAAAAAGATGTCTGGAGAACTCCTGGACCTTTGGACTGAAGAACACCTCTCTGGCCTGAATGGGATGCTTCAGTCATAAACATCGATTGAGCACCAACTAAATGCCAGACTCTGTGCCAAGTGCTGGGTGGACAGAGATGAATAAGACGTGGTCTTGCCCTCAGGGGCTCTCAAACAAGATGGTGCGTGGTAGTGCGCCAAATAGCCATTCAGTTCATCGGACCTGGCTTCTTGTAATGCTGCCTTTTCCAGAATATTCAGCAGCATGATACTCAGCCTAAAGACTGAGTAGAATATCATGTGTAGGAAGTACACCAGGGCAAGCTGAAAGTTTATATGATTCAGTGGGCTCCATATTTGTACACACGTAACTGGGGAACTTATCTTTCACTCTGAAGTCTCACTGTGTGGGGTTAGGGGAAGGCAGGTTATTATGACTATCATATGCTATCATTTCACACAAGGGAAGCTCAAACAATTGAAATTTAAATGATGGAATCAAACAACTTACCTACAAAAATGGTCGCCAAGTACTGTGGAAGGATGTTAAGTTGAAATCACTTTGCCCAGACACATAATGACCAGAAAAATGACAATTTACTAATAAAAAGTATATGCGACATAATATATTGTACAAAACAGGACACTTATCAAGCTATCACAGGCATAATTTAAGCTTGTGGGTCCCTAGGCGTATAGGTTGATTGCATGTTACAGCTCTCAATCACAGCCCCAAACCACACAACTACTTTATAATTGGAAGTCTAATTTTACTTAGATTTTGAATCATGAGGGATAAACAATAGTTTGAATAGTTTAGATTTCCCTAAATTATAGATATAAAATAGTATTTAAGAGTTGATATTTTCACATCAGACCTTAACTTCACAAAAACAGATTGCAACATATAATGGTTGCAAGGACAATAGAAATGACAGAAAGTCTCGATTTTCTTTCAACAGATATGCGCATCCAAATAAATAATGCTGAGAAACTGTTTCTTGAGAAACTCAGTGAGAAAGAATATTGGGAGGAGTACAAGAATGTAGGGAGTGAACAACATGCTAAACTCATTACCTCCTTACAGAATGACATCAACAGAGTTAAAGAGAATGCTGAGAAAATGTCAGGTCAGTTGCAAGAAAGCTGGTTCAGATTCAATAAAAAAATCTTTCAGGGGCAGACATTTGGTGGAAGAAAGAAACGGGTACCCCCGAATCATCCGTTACTCTCAGCTGTCAGCACAAGCACTATGCGCCTAAGGATTAGGTGAAGGGAGGAAGTAAAGAAACTATCCCAGGACCACCTATGGAACTGAGAAGGGGAAGTAAAGGGATGGGAGTGTGTGCCTCTGTGTGTATAGAAACACTGCAACCGACTTTGAGAAAGAAGCTTCATTCAGTGAGTGGGTGTCTGCCTGCTCTCACACCTGGGTCTGGGCCAATTCCACCAAGGTTGGGGAGTCCTGGGAAGGGGTTATATTAGAGAAGGAATTCACCTGAGGCAAGCTGAGGCAACCCACCCAGGCTGGACAACCAGAATCGTTATAGAAAAATGGCCAAGTAAATGCTAAGTTGCAGTCGGGGGGGAAAAAAACTGGAGAACAAACATAAGACAGGAAGTGAAGAGGGTATAGAGCAGGGCGGCCTCGGGCATAATGAATCTTACCAGGATCAGAGCTGGGAACCATGAGGCCGGCCAGCTGTCTGTCACTGAGGCATAGTGGCTTAAAAGAACACCAGACACTCAGGAGAAATCTGGCCTGAAAGAACACTGTGGTTGGATGGCAGTTCTGAGCCCAGCTGGTAATGGTACCCTGTTTTGTGGAAGAAGCGTTCATTCAGGGTCGTTCCCACTATCCCCTCTGAGGCTCTGTACAGTCAGTCTGCTTCTAGACCAATTTTTATGTAAGTTTCTCAGCTCAGCGCCTCTGTACCACAGTGGTAGTGTAAATTTGGCCCCAAATCAGTTACAATTTTTCAAAAGCTTCTCCTCCCCAAAAGAAGAAAGTAAGAGTGACACCCTCCTACCCCTGTCAATCCCCCAGCCTCTGAGATCCTTCCTCTAGATAAAAACACTATTACCAGTTCCTTATGTAACCTTTCAGAAAGAGTCCATGCATGTTTCAGTATGTACATATATGTCACAAGCAGCATGCCACAGATGCAATTTTTCACTTGCTCTTTCAGGTAACAATATGGACATCCTTATAGATGAGTACATATTAATACTTCCTCATCCTCCCAATGGCTACTTTGTTTTGTTGTACCATAATTTTTTAAAGTCCCCTACTCATAAGCATTTAGGTTGTTTCCCATCTTTTACTATTACAAATAATACTGCAGTGACTATCCTTACACAATCTCATTTTACTACGATGAATACCCTCGTATGTATGTAATTTCAGTTATGTGCATCTCTAAAGGGAAATGGCTGGCCCAAACAGCCTATTCATTTTTACACTGATAGGCATGGCCCTGCGTAGAGGTTGTACCAAATGTACTCCGGCTGGTGGTGGTGAAGATGTCTGTTTTCCCACTTCTTCAACAACAGGGGTTGTGATCCACCTCTTTGTTCTTTGCCAGTCTTATAGGTAGAAAATGGTATCTCATTGTAGCTTTAATTTCCATTTCTCTTACTATAAGCAACAGTGAATATCTTTTTATAAGCTCAAGAACCATATGAATTTCCTTTCTGTTCACATCTTTGCCCATTTTTCTATCGTGCTGTGGAGCTCTTTACATTTCAAGGAAATTAGCTCTTTAACTGTGATATAAGATGCAAATATTTTTCCCATTTGTCATTAGTCTTTTGTTTATGCAGTGTTTGTATGAGGAAATTTTATAGTTTTATCGTGCCTATCACTTTGATTTTATGATTTCTGATATTACAAATACATTCTCTAATATTTTTCTTCTAGAATTTTTATGGCTTCATTTTTATATTTAATCTCTGACTTTTTTGTGTGAGATAGGAAACCAACCTTATTTTTTGCCAGATGGCTTTCCAATTGTCCCAACATCACCTATTAAATAAGCCATTTTTACCCTATGATCCAAAATGCTAACTTTATCATACTTTCATTTCCCATGTGTTATTTGGATCTCTTTCTGTCTTTTCTATTCTGTTCCATGGATCTATGTATTTGTGCAACAATACCACACTTTAAAAATTGTTACTGTTCTAGTATGCTTAAAATTTTTAAAATAATTTTTCCAGCATTCCTTTATTTTATGGTTTTTAAGTAGGAAGAGTGATCTTCTCATATAAACTTAACCCGTTATCCTGATTAGAAATTTGGATGATTTCTTTGAGCTGAAAATTTCATGCTATTGTATCCAACTTTGTGGTGGGGGTAATAACATTTATATGCTGCTGGTTGAGCCTTGGCGTATAGCCTGTTTTAAGTGTCATGGGATAATGGCTGTTATGGGCTTATTTTATTTGCCATTAGTTTTAGGCACTTCTCCTAACCATACAGCAGCAATTCTGCCTGGGGATGATTAAAGCACCTTGGGGGCCACTAACTGGGCACAATGAATATGAGTAGAACTCCTAAATTAAATTTATCTGAAGTCTTACTACCACTATCTCTTCTTTTCCTCTCACCTCTCTCCTTCTTCCATGACTTTTCTAGAATTCTCCTCCCACACCCATGATCATGGAGTTTGTGTTAACTAGACTGCTTTAATTGCAAGGAACAAGTACTTTAGTCGAAAGGGGCTTTATTTTAAGTGAAACATGATATTAAAATGAAACTTTTTTAGTCTCGGTTTAAACCTGGTTGTCTATATAATGGATACCACATTTCAAAGTAAAGTGAGATATCGCCAGGCAGACTGCCAATATGATGAGGCAGAAAACTGGTTTCACACCTTCAACCACTGAATTCCAGTCTATAAAAGAAGTTGAGGAAGCCATGAAAAGACTGTTAGAAATAAGGAGACAGTTTTTGGAAAGAGCTCTTGGCGTGCTGTAAGTTGTACACAGTCCCCCAAAGGGGCAGGCGAAGGGTAATTCCTCCTTCATCTCAAATCAAGTCGGAAGGTCTTTAAAGGAAATTCTTCAACACGTGTTCCCTGCAGTTTGGGGCGGGGGTGGGGGGACATTGAGATCTAGTTTATGACTCATCCCTGAAAAAAATCTATGGGATAACTGGCTGACTAGGAAACTGTTCTAACATCAGAGCAAAGAAGAGGTCGGCAGCTGCTGCCCTGGGCTGGGCCTGTGTCTTAGTCCATTCAGGCCTCTATAACAAAGTACCATAGACTGGGTGTCTTACAAATGACAGAAATTTATTTCTCACAGTTCTGGAGGCTGGGAAGTCAAAATCAAGTCACTGACAGATTCGGTGCCCAGCGAGAGCTTGCTTCCTGGTTCATTGATGCCTTCTATTTGCTGTAACCTCACGTAGTGAAAGGGCGAGGCAACTCTCTGGGGTCTCTATCATAAGGGCACTAATTCCATGCATGAGGGTTCCACCCTCCTGACCTAATGACCACCCAAATACCAGTACATTGGGGATTAGGTTTCAACCTAAGAATCTGGGGCTGGCGTGGGTTGGGGGGTCAGAGACTTTCAGCCTGTAGCAGCCTGCACTTCCAGAGTTTGTTGTGGCAAAGCGAGGAGGAGTGTTTCCTGTGGACCGGTTGTGAAAGACAGCTGGTACGCAGTCCTGTTAAATCTTGCCTGAGGGCTGATGAGAGGGGCCATGGTGCCCCCAAAGAGAAACAGGAGCCTGTCTATGTGGGAGGGAGGAGGAAACTGAGACCCAGAGGCCAAAGGAAGAGTCATTAGCCAATCTCCAAGGGCAGTATTTCCCCTGTATCAAGGGCATGCAGGTAAAATATAACTAGCAATGGGGGAGGCGGTCCTCCAGAGAACCTACAAAAACCACCCCCAAGAGAGGAGAATCAAATGCTAACTAGACCCAGAAAATGGGACATCAGCTTGAGATAGTATCAGTCAAGTGAGTGCTTTCCTGTCCCTTTCCAGGCTCCCCTTCAGCCCTGAGAAAGAAGGCATAGAAGTTCAAGTCAGAGGAAATGGTAGTAGGTTTAAGCTAGGAAGGGAACAGCCATAACTTTAAATGAAGCTTAAAATTTCAATTATTATAAAGACTAGACATATTAATTTCTGATTGGAAGATATTTTGTTATCACAAAGGAACCAGAAAAGTCATAGGATTGCCATGTATCTTACTGAGAGAGAGCTTCTAGCCTCACAGTATGAATTTTAAAGGCAAGAGAGAAAAATAAGGTTTCTTGATGTCCCATGATCATGTTTGTTGGATGTAACACTTGTACTGAAGAATGGGAGGACTGAAGATGGAAACAGAAGGCCATCAGATCAGTGGTGGCTCTAGAGATGCTCCTCCCTACATTTGTCACTCATGGTCTGTGACTGTCCCTCTTGTGGCACCTCTGCTTTGCTCTTTGTGCCTGTCCCCATCCTCTTCTTGCTTCCCACAGACCAATTCTTGCAGTATTCTACAACCCAGATTCTGAAAAGAGCCAGTGTGATCACCTACCTAGTCAAAGGTGACCAAAGACCTTCGTCCATGCCTCCTCATGGGTCATCGGTTGGCCCCAGCACAAACCATTCTTTGGTCAGCTGTCCAACCTATCTTATTCAGTAGCCACCCTGAGCCCTAGGGGCATGGGGAGGAAGAACCTGGAGCTGCTTCCCTGAACTTCAGCTAGAAGGAGATGTCGGGATATAGGGTGTAGAAAACACAGTCACTGATAAAACCAGGACAAGGCTCTTTCTCTCAATAAAAGGAAAGGGAACCTTAGATTAGGCTCAGGAACAGAGAAAGTATGGGTTATTACCAATCATCAGATATTAGAGTCACAGAGTTTTTACTTTTGTCCTTGACCAGGTGCATGGGACAGGGATCCTGAAAAGTTTCTTTGTACACTAACAGTGAGTTAAAACACTTGGGTTCATGTCCACCTCTTTGAATGCTAGTTTCCTCGCCTGTAAAGTGAGAGTACCTCAGAGATCTCCAACAGAACTCACAGTCCCAGCACCTGCTTTTCTATACCTTATCTCATCCAACTCGTACAAGTTCCTTTGAGTTGGATACCATTGTGCCCAGTTTAAAGATGAGGAAACAGAGGCCCGGAGAAGTTAATTGCCTTAACTAAACTCACAGATTTAGTAAGCAGTGGAAATGGGATTTGAACACAGGTGTGTCAGACCCAAACCCTTATGCTTCAAATAAGTCCTCCCAGCTCTGTGATGCAGCGAGGTAGGGAGGGCTCTCTAACATGCACTCTGCCTGAAGAAACCGCTACATGGCCAGTGTTGCCACCTGCCCTTGCTTGGTTTTCTCCAGAGGGGGCTCAAAGGAAGTCACTGGCACAGTGAAGCTGGGTGACACCCGGAAGTGTGTGAAGAGTGAACAGACTCCTAAAAAGCCGTGGAGCAGAGCCAAAGCAGAGCCACACAC
Organism: Pseudorca crassidens; assembly: GCF_039906515.1. Classification (NCBI taxonomy): domain Eukaryota; kingdom Metazoa; phylum Chordata; class Mammalia; order Artiodactyla; family Delphinidae; genus Pseudorca; species Pseudorca crassidens. Next base: position 63,680,559 of record NC_090304.1, read on the forward strand.
AACAAGGAAAAGAGAACAACGCAAAGCAAGCTTCAGCCTCTGAGAAGTGTGGTCAGCTTCTGAGAAGTGACCATATTAGACCGGGCATCTGAGCAGCCAGGAGTCTAAAGGCACAAAGTCATAATCTCCCAAGCTCCCATTTGCAGTGTTCCAAACTTTTCTGGGAAAGAGACTTTTACATACTCCCAGTTTCTATGGCCGTATTCACAAATGTGTGGTTAATAGTTGCTACCTGAAGCATCCTCTGAACTTCAAAGGATAACAGGGAGATTTTCACATCCTCCCTTGTGCTAGCTGCTCTGCTTTTGAGAAGAAAAACAGTCCATAGAGTTGTATATGGAATTTGGAACAGAGTTGGATGTTATTATCGCTTTTTCAGTATTAACATGAGGGAGAGCTACAACTTTACCCAGAGCATATTTGGTAATCTATTTTTTATGATTTATAGCAAATAATTAATATATAATGTTATCAAGCTCCAGTTTTTATGTTTTCTTTCAGATGCTAAGAATGTAAAATCCATTATAGCTCAACTCCTGATGCACTGCAACTTTTAGATTGATTGTTGTATTTTGTGTGGTAGAAATTTTAAATAAATGTCTAGCATTAGTCTAGTGGACTAGATATTGAACTGAAAAAAACAATCCATCAGAAATGAGATTGGAATGATTAAAACATTCAAGCAATTACTTTGAATGGGATTAAGAAAAATACAGGTTTTATACAGATAGATTGATATACACACACATACATACCTACACATATCCATATATATACATATCCATATATATATCCATATATATGTGTAGGTTGGAATAATGAAGATGTCCATTTTCTTATTCTCCAGATGTCAAGTTAGACTAGACCCAAAACCCAATGAACTCTTGTTTATAAACCTCAGCCACTCTTGTTCCAGCTCTGTTAGAGGTAGAAACTGATGGTTCCCAGCCTCCTTTCTGGCCACTCCACAGCCTGGGAGAGCTCGCCCCTTCCCTCCTTCGACTCTCCCTTTCCCTCACCAAAGTTGCCATTGTTTGCTGCTTCTATCCTGGCACTGAAGGCTCAGATCACTGCCCACCAAAGACGTGCAGCTGGCCAAAGTTCATTTTCTTCAAAATATTTTTCAGTATCTGTTGTGTTCCAGGGACTGCGGTAATAGAAAGATATGGAAGAGAAGTTTTTACACTCTGCTTAGAGTTTTCCTTGAATAGGGGAAGCAGTTATGCCAGTACAAAATACAAGGAGGGCTGAATAACTCCTGCCTAGCTCCCTGCCCCGCTTTCCAGAGCCTTAGATTGGCTCTAAACTGTGGAAAGATCAGACCAGCAGATCTCCTTCCCTGTAGCCTAAGATCCTCAAGAGTTCTTAGAGTTGGCTTTGGTTGACTTGGTCTGTGAAGAAATTTTTCCCTTTGAAACAATGTCCTAAATGGCAGCTATGTTCCACAACACTCTCAGTACAATACTATTGTTTCATTATAGAATAAGTTAAATGGGTCTCTGTGGACCAGTCCGGAAATCTAGCAACCGTAATTGTCAACATCATTTGTATGGGAAGATACTTTCTGACTTCCAAGTAATTATGCTTCAAATGTTATAAATAAAACACATCTAATGGGGACACATAACATAGATGTTATCATAAAGCACAACTAACTTTGGCGATTCTTAGATTTGGAGGGTACACTGCCCTCCTGTTGCACACTACTGACTACCTCACTGTATTCAGTCTTTGCTCGGATGTTACCTCCTCAAAAGAGCTTTCTCTGATCACCCTATCTAAAACAGAGAATTTTAGTTTTTCTTCATCACACACCTCACCACCTGAAATATTATTCATTCGCTTCCCCATTAGGATGTACATGTCATAAGGGCAGGAGTTTTGTCTCTTATTTGGCAATATTCCCAGTGCCTTAAATAGTGTCATGCACATCAAAAGAACTTGATGATGATTCGTTGAATAAAAGAATGAACAAACTGGTCTCATTTATCCAGCTTTATTTCTCTCCACTCTCTAAAGCAGCCTTCATGTCACTACATCTTGCTTTCCTTAAACAGAAGTGTTGATTATATGACCTCTCAGCATCTTTCAAGGCCCCCAATTTTACGATCCTTTGCTCTCTCAATTCTGACATTTATGATGTAAGAAAATCTGGAGAGGATAGAGAATCCTGCACTTCTTCATCTCTGTTCTCCCTTCTTGCTCTGAACCCAACTCAGAACGGGTCTACTGACTTTCACAGCCCCTCTCCTACTCTCTCTCCTTATTCTGTGTTTCCTGCCCCAGGAAATGCATGCCAAGAATATTGGAAAATTAGTTAGAAGGAGTTAGATGTACAGGATGCCACTCAAGTGTGTAATCAAATCTCTTCATATTTATGTGGTAGAATCAGAAGTTGTGTGACATGAAAAGTAGACGGCTGCATAGGTACTAAAGTGTTAGAAATTCTCCCTTTGGAGAGACAATCCTTTAAAACTATGACTATTCATGAGACAGATATCATCGTAAACGAATTCACATTAAGGTGTTAGTAAATTATTGGAGCATTTCTTCTAATTGGAGGTACTAGATGCTTCAGTAAGAACGTACCTTGAAAATTCAGAAAAGAAAAAGTACATAGAAAGGAGAGGTGGGGATCATGGAAAATAAAATTTATAACTTCATAGTTTTACCTAGGATCTTAAGGTTTCTAATTTTCTTTTTAAAGAACAGTATAAAATCACCCTGGAAGATGACAAAAAGAGAATAATCAGAGAAACTTTGTTGCAACTGAACCAAAAGAAGGAATGGGCCACAGAGGTATATCTCCATTTTCTTTCTTTCTTTTTTCTGATAGTAGATTTTTATTCTTCTCACACAGAATTTCAAAATTTTAACTGAAATGTTAGTTTCAGGTGTACTACCGAGGGATTTGACATTTGCACACGTTAGGAAATGATCACCATGATAAGTCTCGTAACCAACTGTCTCCATACAAAGTTATTATTGACCATATTCCTTATGCTGTACATTACATCCCATGGCTTATTTATTTTATAATTGGAGGTTTGTACCTCTTAATCCCCTTCACCTATTTCACCCTCTCCTGTCTGTATTTCAATTTCCTTAGAAAACAAAGCTCCCCCCACCCATTTCTTTCTCATGGTGTATTATAACGGTCAGAAACTTGTGTTTTGAAATTAGGCAGTTTAGTTTAAATCACAGTTCTACCACTTACGGGGTGTATCAACTGAATTTATACTTGACTTTTCTGGGCTTCGGTTTCCTAATCTATAAAAAGGGGACAATAATAATATTTAACTTTAACGAATAGTATGAGGATTGACAGCGCCTCATAAGAGCAAGAGCTCAGTAAATTAATATTCAGTTATTTTTAAGTATAATAATAATGGCTACAACAAATTATTAAATTAGATTTTGGATGAATTATAGGATGAAATATAATTTGTCTAAAAAGTACTTTCTTACATATGCAAACCTAAGAGAGTACACTTTACATTGCTGGAGCTTTAAAAATTGGGGATATAAAAAAAAAAATGTTTGAGATGTAATTTCCAATTCATGTTTTCTAATCTTTGTTTTGCCCCAAATGCCTGACTTTCTTTCCTTTTCACTGCCCTTCCCCTGTCTCCAGACTATCTCCTAAATCAGTGAGGTCCCTGCTGGGATTGTCTCTTTATCTGGAACATCCTTTCTTCAGAGTGGTAAACATCTGGTCTTTTCTTCACTGAATTTCAGTTGCTCTTGTTTGTTGCTTCTCTGTTGGTTCAATTGTTCTTTCAGTGTTACTATTCTACTGCATGATTTTACTGATTAACACAAATACAGAGGATGTGGAGAACTGACCAACGGTTTTGTCTGCCCATGCCATTCAGACCCTTTGTTACTGAATATGATTAAATGGTGAAATCAACAATTAAGTAATCTGATCATAGTTAAGATGATTAAAAATGCATATGTAGATCAAATATGCCCTCAGTATGTACATTCAATATATAATGAAGACTGTTCCCAATACTGTTCCTAACATTTTACATTAAAGTCTCTCAACAATCCTGTTAAGGGGAAGACTTGCTAATAAAAAGACAGAGGCACAGAGAAACTTTGTAACTTGCCCAGAGCATGTGGCAGAATAGAGAGTTAAGACAGCTTCTTCAGATCATTACTCTTAATCATTACATTGTACATTTTCTTTTCCCCACATACTGCCAAACACCCACACACGTGAACGAATTTTCCTCATTTTCTCTGGCCATCTTATGTGTTAACTTCTAAAATCTACTACTTTTGTGCAACCTTGGCTGCTTATTGGAGTCACCTGAGAAATTTGTTTAACCCAGGTGGGTCCTGGGTCCCACCCACAGAGATGCTCATGTAATTGGCCTGGGATGTTGCCTGGGCTTTTGGATTTTTCAAAATATCTGGGAGATTCTAATGTGTAGCCAAAGCTGAAAACACTACTCTATTGTTAGTGAATTAAGCCATTAGTCAACTAAATTCAATAATGAGTGACTTCCTACTTTTGTTCAAACAAAATTCTATGTTCAAATAAACTTTAGACTTATCAGTTGGAGCTGAAGTATAAAAATTCCTGGTTCCTAGGAAATGGGGGTTCACTCTTAGGTCAATTACCATGATTTAAAGAAAAGAAATTTATTGCACATCTTCCTACTTTAAAGACTTACACAAATTTACCCTTAACATAGTTTTAAATTATTTCAATCCATGTTTATGAACCAGAATATTTTTCTTAATTTTTCTTCTTGTGGTTATGTCCTTCAGTTCCTGCGTTTGTAGCACGGTATCCATATAAAAGTACCTCACATATAACTAGAATCTGTCATCCATTATAAAGTTCCTTTGGGTGAAACTGTAAATATCCTAGTAACTGAATATGAATTTACATTTTAAGATCCTACTGATAAAATAAGGATTTTCCTGTTTGCTTTGTCTAAAATGCCTTTCTCCAGGAGTCTATCTAGCTACAGCCTGCTATCCTGAAACTATTGGCTGTTAGGTTTGTAAGTACGTATATTGTTATTATTGACATGCAGAAATCTTTCAAATTAAAAAGGTAGTTATATAATCTATTCATGCCTTTGCTATATATTGAATTATGTCTGTGACCATAAACTTGAAGGAAGTTTGATCACTGCAGTTTAACCATCTTAATTGTGGAGCAGATCAATTAATGCCTGATTTCACCAAAGCAGTCAGATTCAGTCACAATAGAGGCCAAATTGAATGGACAACCATTGTCCAGTTCTCTCAATCACCTGTATTAGGCAACGTAAATCAGCAAAAACAATACAATAGGATAATAAAGAAAGAACAACTGCACCAAAAGTTTTTAGGTATATTTCCAAAGTAATTGCAAAACATAATTTTAAATGATCAGATAAGTTGATTGTGTATCCCCATTGCTAAAACTCTTAAATGTTATGTGGCAGCTCTTCTTTAATACAGAAAAGTTTTTTTTTTTTTTTTTAGAATGCTATAAGGTTCATTGACAAGGGCAGCTATCGAGAGATCTGGGAGAATGACTGGCTCAAAAAAGAGGTAAGTGGAATTTTTAGAAACAAAGCCAATTTCTTCTTTCTCATTTTTTTGAACTGGAAATGACCTTTATTTATGAGCTGAAGTCATGGGAAAAGCATGGAACCATGACTGACTGAGGTAAAATGAAATTCAAGTGGAGTCCTAATCTTATTACAAGTTGTTACTCAATGAACACCATAAATAATCTCAATAATAAACAGAAATCATTTTTTGGTGTTACAATTCATACAACATACTCAAGTGTGCAAAGCTTCTTTATGTCCTAAAACTGATCTGGCCTTCCTCTGGACCCTACTTCCTCATGGGTGATGGGAGCAAGGTTTAAGGATCATTTTAACCTCATTCTCTGCTGTTTTAAATTGCCTCTTTAGGTATTCAAATTGGTAGGGAAGAGGTAAAGTTGTCATTATATGCAGATGACATGATACTATATATAGAAAACCCTAAAGACTCCACACAAAAACTACTAGAACTGACAAATGAATTCAGCAAGGTAGCAGGATACAAGATCAACATACAGAAACGGGTTATATTTCTTTACACTAACAATGAAATATCAGAAAGGGAATGCAAACAAACAATCCCTTTTAAAATTGCACCAAAAAATAGAAATAAAATACTTAGGAATAAACCTCATCAAGGAGGTGAAAGACATATGCTGAGAACTATAAAACATTAATACAGGAAACTGAAGATGATTCAAAGAAATGGAAAGATACCTCATGCTCTTAGATTGGAAGAATTAATATTGTTAAAATGGCCATACCACCCAAAGCAATCTACAGACTTAATGCAATCCTTATTGAATTACCCACGACATTTTTCACAGAACCAGAACAAATAATCCTAAAATTTATATGGAAACATAAAAGACCCAGAATTGCCAAAGCAATCCTGAGGAAAAAGAACATAGCAGAAGGCATAACCCTCCCAGACCTCAGAAAATACTACAAATCTACAGTAATCAAAACAGTGTGGTATTGGCACAAAAACAGACCTGTGGATCAATGAAACAGAAAAGAGAGTCCAGAAATAAACCTACACATCTATGGACAATTAGTCTTCAACAAAGGAGGCAAGAATGTACAATGGGGAAAAGACAGTCTCTTCAGCAAGTGGTGTTGGGAAAGCTGGACAGCTGCATGTAAATCAATGAAGTTAGAACACACCCTCACACCATACACACACAAAACTTGAAATGGCTTAAAGACTTAAATATTAAGACAAGACACCATAAAACTAGAAGAGAACACAGGCAAAACATTCTCTGACATAAATCATAGCAATGTTTTCTTATGTCAGTTTCCCAAGGTACAAGAAATAAAAACAAAATGAACAAATGAGATCTAATCAAGTGTATAAGCTTTCGCACAGCAAGGGAAACCACAAACAAAAAGAAAAGACAACCTACAGACTGGGAGAAAATATTTGCAAAAGATGTGACCAATAAGGGCTTAATTTCCAAAATATACAAACAGCTCATACAATTCAATAACTAAATATTTCCACATAGATGTTGCAAAGGCACTTCAAACTCAACATACCTGAAGCATAATTTATTAAATTTCTTCTTAGATATTCTTTTCCTTCATTTCTTTTTTTGCCATCTGCTCAGACACCCGAGGTAAAAATGTTACCATCAGCTTCTTTTCCATTTTCCTTGCTCCCATTTGACTGAAAAGAGTTGGTTAGTCTAGGAAACAAAAGAATTTAAAAATCAATGTGCTTTCTATGATATTGACAATTATCTTGAAATTGCCTTTATAAAGTCATGGTGAGTAGGAATCCATACTATTTCCAAAACTAATCAAGATGAATCCTCAATTTTAAAAAATAAGTATTAATTTTAAAAACTCAAGGTGAGCTCAATAGTTAAAGAATATTAGGGAGAAACTTGGTTCTTATACTTTTATTAAATATAACAGTATGATCCTAGTGATAATAATTTAACAATTCAAACCTTAAATTTTATAAGATATCATAGATGTTAAGTTCAGAGAAAACAACTACAAAAGTTTATATCTGACTGAAAAGAAAGGCCATTTTGTGCCTTGGTCCTTCCTACTAAAGCCACAAATTACATTTTGTTTTGTTTTATTTTTTAATTCTCATAATTCAGTGGAAACAAAAGACAGGAAAAAATGTCAAGTTTAACTGAATCATGAGCAAAAAGAGCTCACTAATAAAGAACAAATCATATAATTCAATATATTTAATTTCTCTTTGTTTCAATAAATATTCATTTTTGCTGTCATTAAATTTACTCACAAAATTAATTAAAACCAGTTTTGGTTATAAGTACTATCACAGTAATTGAAAATTGCCTGGAGATAGAACAATGTATGTCAATTAATTTCTTTGAGGAAGGCTTAGAATGAGTAACAAGGGATATTTAACAGTGGAACTCCCCCAAATATTTCTCCATTTAACTGTCTTTCAACAATAATCAAAACCTGACATCTCTGGGAAGAATGAGATGTCCCACTGCATGACTTTTATTATCTGGTTTTATTTAGCATGCTTATTAGGAACATGAAGAAAATTCAAATTTCCAAATAACCTGGACTAACAACAAATGGAAAGCTGGAAAAACTAGGCAAAGGGATTCAAAGAGGTTAGCAATCAGAGTTTCAAACGTGAGGAGGCATAAAGCTAACTTGGATCTTGCAGGGGAAAATTTCAACAGCATGCATTTTATTCAGGATCCTAGGTCCCTGACTTATAATAGTTTTAACTAAATTATCTTGCCCAATTTCTAAAGTACATTTCTTGGGTATCTGGGGAGAAGCAGGGGCGGGGAAGGAAAAGAGGTCTTCTACTTCCTTCTTTATACTTTCTTACCCCAGAAACTAAAGGTATTTATACGGCTATAAAAAGGAACTAGTTTTCATTTCCCTAACATTTCAAAAGACTGGGAGGGAGACAGCAATTGATGAGAACCTTACTTAGCACTCTACAGGGATAGGTGATGTCACAGGATATCCATAGCTTGAAAGATTGGACTTAACTCCCCAAATGGGCCCTCATTCCCAGCTTTGGCAGGAGACCAAGAATTGTGTGTGCTGCCTCCCAAGTATGCCAAACCCTTAGTCACACATTCTATTAATTCCTTCTTTTACAACCTCTAACTATGATTTTTTTCTCATCCTTTGACATCTGAAAATTATAAACTTTTCCTTAAGGCATTCAGGCTTGTAATCAAGCTGATCATATCTTAAAAACATGAGATCCTAAAGCACCAACACCTAGCTCTGTAATGTAGAATCATGGACTTAAATGGTTTTGTGAAATTGTTTAAGGCTGGTAAATAATATATGCTTTTCTTTCCATCTCTAAGCCAGCAGCAATATTTGAGCCTTTTCTATGACACTGGTACTGTTTTATATTATAATTATTTGTATATTTGTTCACTGGTTTGTATACTTGTTTCCTCTTTTGAGGGAAGGAGCCACACTTTATTGGATTTTGTATCCGTCTACCTCTAGGACAGAGCCTTACCCATGGTAAGAATTCAAGCATTTAATAAATGACTTATGTGAAAGGGATATCCATCTGGTAATATACTGAGTGCTTCCAGATTCCAAAATACAATAATTTCAACTACAAATCAAAAATGTTAGTCATCTTTTTCTAAGTACTCATCTCAGTTATGCTCTTGGCAACTCCTAACAAGAGATACTGAATCGAAACCCCTACCCTGTGCCTTTATTTCATCATATTCCCTGGAGACACGTTACTTTTTCCAGTTTATTCTCACCAGCCGATCACTTTCTATTTTATTGTCTTATTTCTAATTCTTCTATTGTCCTGACTTCTCCACACGAGCACCTCTCAATCCAGCTCATGCTGTTTTGGGGGGCAGAGAGGGAAGGTGGGGATTCTATCTAGTCACATTCTTCTATATATTCTTCCCACAATCAAGCCTTCTTTAGACAAAAGTTATCAAAATACATTTCTTAAAGATTGATGGGAACTCTATCAACAGAACCAGCAAATTTTGCTCCTGTTTGAGTTAGCCACATTTCTTCGGTAAACGTTAAGCCTGCTATGTCCACGAAGGACCTTCCATCACCTGCGAGATAGAAATAAGACTCTTTAGCATTACTTGGCTCCCCTACTTGTCCAGTTCTTCTACTTCTCCCCATTCCCATTTTATTTCTATCCACACCAAAATGTGGATAGAAGGCACATGTGCCTTTATCCATGTGACTCCTTCGGCCTAGAATATATCCTCTCTTGTCTGCTAGAGAATCTCTACTTGGCCTTCAAGATCCAGAAGAGAGGTCATCTCTTCCATTAACTCCCCCTTACCCCCTCACACCTGGGACATAGGGTGAACCTCTCTCTCTCCCACAGTCCCTGGATGGCTTCCATTATGATTTTATCACACTATTTTCTGTTGCTATCACTCTTGACCATTAAACTAACAGATCCTTGAAGGTTATTGTATCTTATTGATCCTTTGTTCCCAAAGTGTACTATAGTTTTTGACGCATAGTAGGCATACAGTACAATTACATGAGTGAATGAACAACATTTCATCTCTCTGATGTTTCTCGGAATGACTCCAGCACACTCAAGAGAGAATATAATTGTCCTATAGAGGCTGATAGAAAGGGCTCCTAGGCCTGTACTTCTCTTTTTTAAATGCCATAATAAAGATTTTTTCCCAGTGTTATTAGTTTTCATTATGTTGTTTATAATTAACCTTAGATAGAGCCTCATTTAGCTACTAACACCAGAGTGATAAATTAGTCTTATTTTCTTATTTATCTCTGCCTCCAGCTCAGATAAATCCAGTGATGTTTCTGAAGAGTAGGAAAGGACTGCTCCTGCCATTCAGTAATAATTGCCTAATCATGCAACCAAGTTCTGCAAATGACCAGGAAAAAAGTCCCACCTGTTCCTTCTTAGAGCAAACCCAGTAATAAATAATACAGGATAGATCTTCCCCTCAGGCAAATGCACTTTTTTTAAAAAAATTAATTAATTTATTCATTTTTGGCTGCTGTTGGGTCTTCGTTGTTGCACGGGCTTTCTCTAGTTGCGGCAAGTGGGGGCTACTCTTCGTTGTGGTGCATGGGCTTCTCATTGCGGTGGCTTCTCTTGTTGCAGAGCACGGGCTCTAGGCGCGCAGGCTTCAGTAGTTGTGGCACGCAGGCTCAGTAGTTGTGGCACACGGGCTTAGTTGCTCCACGGCATGTGGGATGATATTCCTGGACCAGGGCTCAAACCCGTGTCTCCTGCATTGGCAGGTGGATTCTTAACCACTGCACCACCAGGGAAGTACCACAAATGCACTTTTAAAAGTTGAGTTTTTTATAGAGGACTAGATAGAACTAAGTCCATAAGTACTAACACCCACTCTCTTTTCCTGAGAATAGATCGCAAATCACAGGAAGGAAGTGGAAGAACTGGAACATGCTATTCATGAGCTGGAAGGAGAAAATTTGGTGCTTATTGATCAGCTGTTCAACTGCAGACTTGTGGATCTCAAAATACCCAGGTGAGAGTCATTACATATCTAGAAAGTATTTTTTTTAACATTTGTATCTGTAAAAAGTTATTTTTTTTAAGATGACAATTCTTTAATAGTTGAAAAGAAAGGAGCTCACAAAATGGCCATGGGGAAGGTATAAGATCATTACAACCGACCACTGGTCCAGTGCAGACTTTGACTTGCTTTTTCTAACAATGCACTGTGGTCATAGTAGCAAACACTTAACATGAATGTCACAACTGCTGTCCTTCAGAAGCCTCTGGGCCAGCAGGGGAATTGGGCATAAAAATAAACGCATAACAGTACAGCGGAAGAGGTACGGGGTTCGAAGCCAGCACACAGGAGGGAGTGATCAACTTGATGGGAGCTCCTGGAGTGTTCTGAGCAACTGGTTACCTTGTGGATTATAGAATGGTTTCCTTTGACAGTTAATGAAAGAGGCAAACTACTTTCTAGGCAGAGAAAATAGCCTGGCATTCCAAGTCACATTTATTCCTGCATGAGAGAAATCAAATACGTATATGGCTTTGTAGTTTGTTATCTCTTTTTCTTACCTGACAAAAAAAAGTCTTAATATACCAATCTTGATGAAAAATTAGAGCCCTGGAATGTGGTATTAAAACCCAAAGTGGCATTCATAATTTGGACAAGTAGTCAGAAACAAGAAATAACCTAAATAGTAACATGCTTAGGAAGATCGAGGAATTAAATCACACAAATGTAAGGTGTACATGTGCAAGATGGGAGAGAAGTTCAACATGGTGGAAGGGTCAGGAAAACACTTCCACCTGAGTAGGTCTTGCTTGTGTGGCATGGAAAAAATACTATTAGAGACATAATAAAGTATTTATTGTTGGCAAACTTCCTCATGTGCTTCAAGAAGGGTAGATACAAGTTGTGGGGTTTTTATTTGCTGAGCTAAGTGATGGGTGTCGGGATACAAGATTGGAGAAACAGGAGATGGTGCAATTACTTTATAGGCTGAACACTGGGTGGGGCAGGACAGAGAAAGAGGCCACCTGCCTCCCTTTCACAGTCTATGTATGCCGCCCTGGAGCCACGGATACCAGTGTAAGTGAGGCAGGCAGTCAGGCTGAATGAATTGGCTGATTACTGGACTCCTGTACTTCCAGTCTCTTGAGCTGATGCCCTTGAGGGTCCCTAGGGGGTGGCGGGCCTCACTGTCACCCCAGCAGGCAATGCTCTCTTTTGCCAGCCTCCCTCCCTATGATCAGGTCTCCAGCTCCACACTCCCGTCCCGCCTCTACCCCGAAGCACCTGCTACTGCCACCACTTTGTGATCACGCTGAATCTCTGCCAGCTGTGCCTTCCAACCACTGCTCCACCTGCTGTCCGCTGTGTTCTTTTTCTCTCTTCCGAACCAGCCAACCCTTAGGAAAAGAGCTACCCTGTAAACTGCCAACCCCACTTCCTGCTTTGGTCAGCTCAGTCTAGTGCACCTGATTTGCTGCTGATGTGGATGTGAAGTGCTCATTATAATAAAGGGGAAATCTTTCATCGGCCAGAGAGAGCTTGGCAAGGACAGGAAAGGGAGATGGGAAACTTTTAATGGCGATTTTCATTAAGTTGTTTGCTGTATTGTATGCAATTTAAACCTATCCTCTAGCTTCCCCACAGAAATCTTCAGTAAAATCCACACTGTTCATCAATGCTTTGTGGGTTGGTTTTCTTTAGTGAGAGACCTTAGTGCTTAGTTTTGCTTCAGAGTTGGGAGAGATGAATTCAAAATCTGTCCGAGGGAAAAGAAACAGCATGGGCGACGTTTATAAGAACTGGGTTAGGGGCCCAGTATTTGCCTCCATGGCACACTGAACTTTTCCTTTGTAACTAGCATTTATCACAGTAGGGACTACTTTTTAAACATCTGCTTCCTTGCTAGATTGTCCTTGAGACAAGTGTTTAGGACATCTTAGAAAGACCCGAATAAAGAAACAGAAATGTGTAAACCCTCAATTATCTGTTACAATGCTTATCTAGAAGAAAAAGTTCAGGAGCTTTTCCTGTATCCATTTTCAAGTCAAAGAAATGTTAACACATACTGTGTAATTTATGGTAACTGCTCTTTCCACCTCTTTGTTGAGAATTTAGTCCTGTATATTCTGGTAGGGTGAGAAATAGACATGAACAGTACCCAGTAAACATATAAAAACTTCCCTATTTGGATGAAGAATGGGGTATTCTACCTAATAGAGTTACTGTATTTCCCATCCAGAGCTCCCCAAACTTCTTTCCTTCCTGACTCCCATAGAACATCATAGTATTTGTCTGATACATTAGATGAGCTGAATAAGCTAGAGGTGACTGCCCAGGGACTCCCATGCCGCAGAGCTGAGGCTAGGTGGACCAGTACCTCAAATCTAACGCTAGTTTCATATGATAACGTTCTGTAAAATATTTTCTATAACAAGTGTTGCCGCCCTGTGGTGGTACAAAAGTGACAATAAACTAATGATTAAGAGAGAAGCCAGACTTCAGAAGGTTACGGCGTTTACTAAGATCTTAGTTATTCAAAAGAGTAAAACCAGGAAAGAAGAGAACTCTGTGGCCTCAGACTTGTCCACCTGCAGACCAGAGCTTCACTAAGTTAACTCTTAAGAAGGTTTTAAGATATAAATATTGTATGTAGTTACATTATTTGCTTTAAGCTTTAAGCATCTCAGATAACACTTCCTTCGTGGTCTTTAAGTAATTGACAGCCTGTAATCCAGGGGATTCACTCTGGTTGCTAAGCATGAAGTATGGCTGGTGCATCTGCCAGGGGCACTTGCTTCATGCTATAGCTTCAGGCAAACTTCATGGCAATGCTGTATGGAGCTTTCAAGGTATCATGTCTTCTGACTGAAAATTCCACTGGCCTCTGCAATGCAGAGAGTTGCAACAGCAGACGCAAACTCACCAGGCTTGTAGCTGGAACACGCCACTCAGCGAGAGCCAGAACCTAGGTGTCATCTTGGATTCCTACTGCTGTCTTTCTCTTTTTCTCTTTATTTCAAATCCCATCCCATTCCTCATCTGGATTCCCTGCAACAGTGACGTAACTGGTGTCATGATCACTCTCATTTCTGGGACTTTAAGCCTGTTATTTCCTAATCATGGGATGCCCTCCCCTCACCCCAAGCTCTTCCCTGGCAAACAGCCCCTGGTGTTTCAAGACTCAACGCAGGTTTCATCTTCTCCTGGAAACCTTTCCTTACCTCCTAAGGCTAAATCCGGTGCTGCTTCTCTTTGCCCCGTGGCACTCCTGACACTGTGCTCCTCACATAATTACCCACCATGGTACAAACCATCACCATCAAACACTGTAAGCCTGTCTGCCACCCCACTGGGCCTGATGCCCCTTTCTCATCTGTGTCTCCAGCACCCAGCAGAGAGATAAGACACTACTGAGCAGGTGGTACAATATTTGCTGACTGACAGACTACTTTTCTTATTTGTTTTTAGGCGACTATATCTTGCTCAAGCTGTTGGACAGGAAGTGGCACAGGAAGAAATGCCTTTGGAGTTGCCAGAAACATATATAGGTATTATTTTATTGTAATGGTGATTTTTAAAAAGTTGACAAACACTTAATTGCACTTCTTGTTATGGACAGGAACCTTATATCAGAGAGCTATTCAGGGAATAATGCCTGCCAGCTCCTCCATATTTCTCTGTGCTTGCAGAGCTTACCTAACCCATCTCCCTTCTCTAGTGACTTTTCAAATCAAAGTCACCATGTGTCACAATGAATTAAATAGACACTAGTAGAGAGGGATGGAATGATGTCTACACTGGCATGGTTTGTGCTCCAATTTAGCCAACCAACCAAAATACCAACACACTCACAGGTCCCCATGTGATTATTATAACTTATTAGCTAACAGAAGGAAATACAACCTAGATGTGGTTTCGAATAATAGGACTCACTCTCACTTTAATACCTAGATTCTACATTTCTAATTCTCAAATTTTTCTCCTCCAGGAGATTCTCAAAGGTCTTTCAAATTTAAAATGTGACAAAGGAGCGTGTATATATATATATATATATATATATATATATATATATATATATCTGAGTCACTACACCAGAAACTAACACAACATTGTAAAGCAACCATATTTCAATTCAAAAAAACCTAAAACTGAAAAAATAAGTGACAAAGTATGTATTGTATTTTTAATCTGTTCAAAAATTGTACATAATTAATTTCTTTGCACTCATCCCAGAAAAGTCACAATTGCAACCTGCAGAAGTAAAAAGTAGAGACTTGTTGAGCTTAGCACTTGGGAGCAGTGCTTTACATCTTAGTCATGAGGATAGCAGCAGATACAGCCAGCAGCTGAAGATAGATGAAGAGAGTTCAAGCATAGAGTTTGGAGCCTCTGATATGAAATACTTACTGTATGAGGATGAGCGGGATTTCAAGGTAAGATTCATGAGAAAACATCTTGACTACTAGAGAAAATGTTGCTTTATTAGTTAGTGGAGAAAATTAACCTGAAGTATGGATGCTGAAAAATTCTATTTGCAATTATTAGTAAAATTTGCCAACCATTCACATCTGTCACTAGATACTATTTTCACTCCTACCTTTGCCCAACTTACTACATATATTCATTTATAGACATCCATTACTAGTATACCATGTAAGTTATCTAGTGCTACATAACAAATTACCTCAAGAATTAGTGCTTATAACAATAACTCATTTATTCTCTTTCAGGGCTTCTGTTGGTTAGAAATTTGGGAAGGTCTCCAGTGGACAGTCCTCACTTGGGTTCTCTAGAAGGTGCAGTTATATTTAGCTGAAGCCTTGATTTGGGCAGGAAGATCCACTTCCAAGGTGGTTCACTCACATGGCTGGCAAGTTGATGCTGGCTAAGCTGGGGGCTTCAGTTCTTCTTCACATGGGCCTCCTTACAGGGCACCTTTATTGTCCCTTTGTTACAGTATCTGGCTTCTTCCAAAGCAATCAGTCCCAGAGACCAAATGTTTCATATGACTTAGCCTTGGAAATCGGACATCAACACTTCCATCATATTCTATTTGTCGATGTAGCTACAAAGTTCCACCCAAAGAGAAACAGTGCAGGTCCTGCATCTTGAAAGAGGAAGGTCAGCATCATATTGTAAGAAAAGCACGTGGGATAGGATGTATATGATAGCATGACCATCTTTGGAAAGTACAAACAGTCACATATACCAGTAGGTGAAACCTAGATTATCAAGCCTTTTAATTTTAAAACCTTTTGGTACATTCCAGTCACTTTCACATCCACCCCTTGCTGTTTTCCCTCTTGGTACTACCAATAACCTTGAAAGTT
This sequence comes from Pseudorca crassidens, assembly GCF_039906515.1. Taxonomy (NCBI): domain Eukaryota; kingdom Metazoa; phylum Chordata; class Mammalia; order Artiodactyla; family Delphinidae; genus Pseudorca; species Pseudorca crassidens. The sequence continues at coordinate 63,696,942 of NC_090304.1, forward strand.
CTCCTAGAACTTAAAGTCTGGTAGGAGAAAGAGTAATTAAGAAAGCAAAAGAAACTGAATAAATCAACAAAAACCATTTTAACTAAGTACAACTCAGTCCTGCTACCATCAAGTGATAATTTAAAGACTAAAGCTCTAGTCTCTATAACACTCAAACACCCCCATGAGTATATTGGAATCATGACGTCTTGTATGTTACAATAACCTCACGCTAGTGGACAACTGTCTATAAAATTCCAAACTTGCATACCATTTGGTTGAATGAAAAACCTTCTTACTTTTTATGTTTTTATCCGTTGAATTTATTTAAATTTCTTTTCTATTTGACTTACAATGTTGTGTTAATTACTGCTGTACAGCAAAGTGACTCAGTTATACATCTATATGTATATATACATTCTTCTTCTTCATATTCTTTTCCATTATGGTTTACCACAGGACATTGAATATAGTTCCCTTTGCTATACAGTAGGACCTTGTTGTTTATCCATTCTATGTATACCAGTGTGCATCTGCTAACCCCAAACTCCCACTCCTCCCTTCTCCCACCCCCTCTCCCCCTTGGCAAACCACCAGTCTATTCTCTATGTCCCTGATTTTCTGTTTCATAAATAGGTTCATTTGTGTCATATTTTAGATTCTACACGTGATATCATATGGTATTTGTCTTTCTCTGTCTGACTTACTTTACTTAGTACGATAATCTGTAGTTGCATCCATGTTGCTGCAAATGGCATTATTTCATTCTTTTTTTATGGCTGAGTAGTATTCCATTGTATATATGTACCACATCTTCTTTAACCATTCATCTGTTGATGGACATTTAGGCTTTTTCTATGTCTTGGCTATTGTGAGTAGTGCTGCTATGAACATAGGGATGCATGTATCTTTTTGAATTATAGTTTCGTCCGGATATATGCCCAGGAGTGGGATTGCTGGATCATATGGTAATTCTATTTTTAGTTTTCTGAGGAACCTCCATACTGTTTTCCATAGTGGCTGCACCAACTTACATTCCCACAAACCATGCAGGAGGTTTGCACCCTCCCCAGCATTTGTTATTTGTAGACATTTTAATGATGGCCATTCTGACCAGCATGAGGTGGTAACCCATTGTAGTTTTGACTTGCATTTCTCTAATAATTAGCGATGTTGAGCGTCTTTTCACGTGCCTATTGGCCATCTGTATTTCTTCTTTGAAGAAATGTCTCTTTAGGCCCATGTTTTGATTGGGTTGTTTGTTTTTTTGTTGTCGACTTGTATGAGCTGTTTGTACATTTTGGAAATTAAGCCCTTGTTGGTTGTGTCGTTTGCAAATATTTTCTCCCATTCCGTAGGTTATCCTTTCCTTTTGTTTATGGTTTCCTTTGCTGTGCAGAAGGTTGTAAGTTTAAGTCCCATTTGTTTATTTTCACTTTGATTTCTATTGCTGTAGGAGACTGACCTAAGGAAACACTGGTATGATTTATGTCAGAGAATGTTTCGCCTACATTCTCTTCTAAGACCTTACTTTCCACGGAAGTTTTTGATGTGGTGGAAATGGTACTGTATGTGCTACAGACTGAATTTTGTCCCCACCCCTCCCCCAAATTCACATGTTGAAGCCCTAACACACAATATGACTGTATCTGGAGATACAGGCTTTAGGAGTTAATTAAAGTTATATGAGGTCATGAAGATGGGCCCTCACCTGATAGGACTGTGGCCTTATAAGAAGAGGCTTTGCCTTGTGAGAACGCTGTGAGAAGGCAGCCATCTGCCAGCCAGGAAGAGGCTCTCACCAGAACCCAACCATGCTGGCATCCTAATGTTGGACTTCCCAGCCTCCAGAACTGTGAGAAATAAAGTTCTGTCGTTTCAGCCACTCAGCCTGTGGTATTTGCTATGGCAGTTCAAGCAGACTAAGAGAGTCTATTACTTCAGAATCCTGCTCCAGATGGTTCTGAAATATATGGTAGACTTCCATCAATTTACTTTTCTCCTATCTCGCATTTATTGTAGCTCTGCAATTATGTATTTTAAAAGCTACATACAGTTATATGAATTTTTGAGAAATATTAATAAAACATTGCCTTCCTTTTTCATTCTTTGACTCTCCTAAATTCTAATAAATGTTTATTGAGACCCTTACAACATGCCAGGTACTTGTTAGATGCTTGAGAATTTAAGGGGAAGAACAGGAAGAAATGAAGTCTCAAAGACGCCTATGTGGCAGGCCCTACCCTAAATAGTGTACATGCTAGTAGAAAACTGATAAAATCATTGATTACTGTACAGGAGGAATGTCCTACCTGTATCTGTCTCCCTGACCAGTCTTTTGCCCCAGCACTTGGTACACAGCCTGGCACATAGTGGGCACTCATGTTGAAGTGTTGAAGGAATCCAAAAGAAGGAGTTACAGCTTGGAGAGGCTTCCAAGAGGAAGGCCCATTGGGTAGGGCTGGAGCTGTTTCAAGTCAGTTTGGGGTTAGCTGTGGGATTTCATATAAATTAGACTTCTAATTCTGTTTGTTGATATCTGAAACTATATTCAGTTTGACAGAATGTGGTAAGTTTTATATCTACAGTAGATCCTGTGAAATGTGCAAAACCCATGTAGATTTGCTCAATATTAAGACATTTATCGTCGGGCTTCCCTGGTGGTGCAATGGTTCAGAATCTGCCTGCCAATGCAGGGGACACGGGTTCGAGCCCTGGTCTGGGAAGATCCCACATGCCGCGGAGCAACTGGGCCCGTGAGCCACAACTACTGAGCCTGCACGTCTGGAGCCTGTGCTCCACAACAAGAGAGGCCGCAACAGTGAGAGGCCCGCGCACCGCAATGAAGAGTGGCCCTCGCTCGCCGCAACTAGAGAAAGCCCTTGCACAGAAACGAAGACCCAACACAGCCAAAAATAAAAATAAATAAATAAATAGATAAATTTATTTTAAAAAAAGATATTTATCGTCAAAGATGTTTGCAGATCACTCATTTTGTTCTTGATTAATATAAAAAACTCTGCTGTGGTTATATCCTGGCCAGCAGAGGGCTATATAAATGCAGCCAATACTTCCTACTTCCTTTTACCAATTAAAGAGCTTGCAGAGAATATATCTCCCTGCTGTAGTTGATGTTCCCTCCCCGGCTCAAGCCCCCAGAAGACAAGCCTGCAAGCCTTGCTGCCTGCTCTTTGGGAGGTTTGCCTACCATGCCCCCACTGGGTATATAACTTTACTGAGTGGTTTTTATTTACAGTAGCTCTCATATTTCACATGTCATACAGCATTCAGATAATCAGGAGGGCAATGAAATCTGTCATATAGAGGCCAACTACAGTAAATAAAACCTGATCTATGAAGGCTGGTAACTTGCTGAATAACCTCTCCTATTCTCCTCTGTGTCTGTTCACCATAGGATTATGTAAACTTGGGCCCCCTGGAAGTGAAGCTCATGACTGTGGAGAGCAAGAAAATGCCCATCCATTCCCAAGAGGAGACTCCAGTCAAATTCTATGACGATGTCAGGAGCCCGGAAAGCCACATCACATATAAAATGATGAAGTCTTTTCTCTAAGACTGAAATCTGCAAAGTAAAAACAGCTTCTTATACATTTCCTTTGGGAACTGAGGTATATCAGTCACCCATTTTATTTACTCTTTGGTCCATTTTCAAAGCAGTTATTTCTAAAGGTCATAATTACATTTAAAATCAAAGATCTGAGTATCCAGCTATTCATTTACTTGCATGGCCTGAGTGACAAAAATGAAAGTACACTTTATATTTCCATATTCAAGTACAGAGGAGCATGACAGTGGGCCAAGATGGTCTCTGAGGTTGCTTACCACTTAAAAATTTACTGATCAATCTAGGATGCCAATATGAAATAGTTCAATTAGGAATTTTCTGAGAAAATTTAGAGGTCTGCATAGCACTGACTACACATCTTTCCCTCTGAGGGTGCTGAATGATAGATAGCCAGTCCACAATTCAAGTCTACTCTCCTTTAACCTAACACTATAATGAAAATCAAACATTTTAGAAACAAATTTGAGGGTGGTAATTTCTTTTACAAAAATATTCCATCAACAGGGAGGTCCATCTCCCATCAGCTATATCAAGTCTAAACTGCTGAGTCTCTATCCAAGGTCATCACTCCTTCCCTCTTATTGGTACCACAAGCCAAGGACACTCTGACTGTGCCTGAATTTGGCATCAGCTTTCCATTTTAAAGCTAGTTCTACTTATAAAGCTTTTTACAAGAAATGCCTTTTTTTTTCTTTCTTTTGAAACACGTTTTAAATATAAGGCCACAGATAGATTGAAAGTAAATACACCATGCAAACAATAACCAGAAGGAAGCTGGTGTGACCAAACTATTCGACAAAGTAGACTTTAAGGTAAGAAGTGTTAAGAAAATGAAGAAATATATGTCACAATAATAAGCAGATTAATTCATCAGGATGATATAACAATTCTAAATAATAATATAATCTCAAAATATATAAAATAAAATTTACCAAACTAAAAAGCAATATGGTAAACCTTATGTATATTTTACCACAATAAAAAAAGAAAAAAGAAAACAGGCAGAAACAAATTCACCATTAGACTTGAAGGTCTTACCACACCTCTCTCAATAACTGATTAAAAAACAAAACAAAACCCCAATCATTAAGGATATAAAAAGTTAAACAACTGTAGATTACACATACTTTTCAAGTGTACATAAAATATTTACAGAAATAGACTATATCCTGGGCCATAAAGCAAGTGACAACAAATATTCAAAAAGTTGAAATGCATGGAACAGTTCTCTGACCACAGTAGGAAATAACTAAAAACAACAAAAACAAAGCTGTAATTTTCAGGTAAGCAAGATACTTCGGAAAAGCCTATGTGTGAAAGGAGAAATCACAAGGAAAAAATACTCTGAATTATAATGAAAAATATGACATCAAAACTTGTGGGGACCAGTTAAAGTGATGTTTAAAGGGAAATTTATAACCTTTCATGTATTAAAAAGAAGAAAGTTTGAAAATTCAATCATCTAAGCTTTCATCTCAGGAATCTAAAAAAAGCAGCAAAAATAAACCCAAAGAAAGTGGAAGAAAGGAAATAAAGAGCAGAAATTAATTAAATAGAAAGTTGACATATAAAAGAGAAAATCAACAAAGTCAAAAGCTGGTTCCTTGAAGGGTTAATTAAAATTGATAACCCATAGTAAGACTAATCAAAAAAGAGAGGAAATAAATGAAAAAGAGACATCACTACAGAATTACAGACATTATTAAAAGGATAAAAGGAAAGTAAGCAGAAAAAAACTTTCCCCATAAATTTGACAATTTAGATGAAATGGACACATTTCTTGAAAAATATTTCTACAAAACAGGAGGAAACAAAAATTCTGATTTAGGCCTAGATATGTTTTTAAAAATCCAATCTGCATTTAAAAAATTTAAGAAGCCAGCTGGCTTGCTTCACTGGTGAATTTTTCCAAACATTTCAAAAAGATACAATACCAAATATACACAAACTCTTTCAGAGAACAGAGAAAAAAGAAACACTTCCAAATTATTCTATGAGGTCAATATTATTCTAATACCCAAACCTGGCAACATCATTACAGGAAAAGAAAATTAAAGGCCAGTATTTCTCATGAAGATACATGCAAAATCATTCACAAAATATTAGCTTATTGAATCTAGCAATATTATAATATATAATATTTCATGAATAAAGAATGCAAGGTTGGTTTAATATTCAGTAATCAGAGTGGAAACATGAATGAGATCAATGGATTATATCAATATCAATACCCTGGTTGTGACATTGTACTATAATTTTGGAAAAAATGCTTATTTTTAGGGAAACTGGATAAAGAGTACATGTGATCTGTCTGTATTATTTTTGTACAACTGCATGTGATTCTAAAGTTATCTCAAAATAAAAAAATCAAGGGTAAAATGAACAGAACATAGGTGGTAACTCATATGATCATCTCACTAGATACAGCATTTGATAAAGTTTAACAGTGTGATAAAAATTCATAATAATATGATAAAGCTCTCAGCAAAGAAGGAATATCTTTTTTTTTAAAAAAAAAAAAAAGCCCTGTAGCTAAAATTGTATTTAATAGTGAAATATTAAACATTTTCCCATTGAGGTCAGGAACAAGACATATATTCACCATCACACTTCTATTCAACAGTGTTGACTAGAACTGGAGTGTTCTAACCAGGCAAGAAAAAGGAATTAAAAGCATAGAGATTAGAAGAAAGAAGCAAATTGTCTTAGAGATGTCAAGGTTTTGTATGTAGATAATCCAAAGTAATCTACAAACTACTAGAATTTACAAGTGAATTTAGCAAGGTCACAGAGTACAAGGTCAATAAAGATCCAATGTATTTCTTTATACTAGCAACAAACAATTGGGAAAAATAAAATAGAATCAATAACGTCAAATATCAAGGAATTCATGCAATGAAATATAAGCAAAATTTCTATGCTGAAGACTTCAAAACATTGTTGAGAGAAATTAAAGAAAACTTAAATAAATGGAATAAACAGAGAGGTACACCATTATCATGAAGTGGAAGATTCAAAAAAGTTAAGATGTCTGTTCTTCCCAACTTGATCTATATAGATTCAGTGCAATCCAAATCAAAATGCTAGCATTTTCTTGTAGACGTTAACAAGTTTTTTGTAACATTATTATGGAAATTTATAACCTAGGCAGAAGACCTAGGATAGCCAAAACAATCTTGAAGTAAAACAACAAATTGGAGACCTTAACACTACCAAACTGCAAGACTTAACATAACATTTCAGTAATTAAGACAGTGCACTACAGGCCCAAAGATGAAGAATCAGTCCGGTGGAACAGAATAGAGAGTCCAGAAACAAAGCCACACATTTACAGTCTCTTGACTTCTGCAAAGATGCCCCTATAATTCACTGGGGGGGGGGGCATGGTCTTTTTTAATAATAAATGATGATGAGGCAATTGTGTAGCTGGGAAAAAAATGAACATTGACTCTTACCTCATACCATACACAAAAATCAACTCAAAGTGAATCTGAGACCTAAATATGGAACGTAAAACAATAAAGCGTTTAGTAGAAAATATAAGAATATTTTCATGCTCCCCTGTGCACATCCAATAGATCCTCAAAGCCTATGCCTGAAATTTTAAACTACATCTGGTACGTGGGTAAATGTGGATTTGGTAGTGTTCCACATGGCTCCATCAAGCCTACTGCTCCCTGTATCAACCACCTCCCTGGGAAAAATAAAAGTCATAAAAATAACCAATCATAAAAAGACTGATAAACTGCATTTTATTAAAATTAATATCTCTTTTCATTAAAAGACACCATTAAGAGAGTCAAAAGGCAAACCACATATTGGGAGAATTTATTTACTATACCTATATCTAACCAAAAAATCATATCCAAAATATATAAAGAACTTGTACAAATCAGTAGAAAGAAAGATTTGAGGAGGCACTTCACAGAAGAATATATCCAAATGACTAGGAAGCCTAAAAAGGAGATCAACGCTATCAGTGATGAGGGAAAAGCAAATTAAAACCACGATATACTATACACCCACTAGAATGGCTAAAACTTAAAAGTTGAAAATAGTAAATACTGACAAGGATACAGAGTGATTTGAACTCCTCTCATAGTTGTTGATGGGAGTATTAATTGGCACAAACACTCTGGAATATGTTTGGCAGTAGTTATTAAAGCTGAACATATATATGTATGTATATATGTATACATGTATACATATATGTGTATATGTATGTCATGCTCCAGCAATTTCACTCTTAATATGGAACAGAAACAAGTGGTTATGTTTACCTGAAGACAGGGATAAGAATGTTCCTAGCAGCTTTACTGAAAATAGGCCAAAACTTGAAACAGTAGTAGACTATCAGCAGTAGAATATGTAAGTAAATTGTGCTATATTCATGCAATGGAATACTATACAGTAATGAAAGAACAAACTATTTCCATATGCAGCAATGTAGATCAATCTTATAGACGTAATACTGAGTGAAGGAAGGCAGACACAAAAGAACACATACGGTATGATTCCATTTACACAATATTCAAAAACAGGACGAGCGTGCTAATCTTGATGATAGAAGTCAGAAGAGTGATTACTTTTGTGGAGGGGAATGGCGAGGATGGTACATGAAAGAGTTTTCTGGTAATTTTGATGAGTGGCAGTTAACATGGACATGTTCACTTCGCAAACATTCATCAAGCAGGACACTTAAGATTGGGTACGTGACTGATATGTTTTATACTTCAGAAAGATTAAAAAAAAAAAGCCCCCCCACACACACCCAGGGAATTCCCTAGATGTCCAGTGATTAGGACTCCCATGCTTCCACTGCAGGGGGCACGGGTTTGATCCCTGGTTGGGGAAATAAGATCCTGTAAGACACGTGGCACAGCCAAAAAAAGAAGTCCCCCCAAATAACCATATTCCAAGCCACTCCATGAAGTGACAGTGTGAACGGCAGCAAGAGTGTTTCCTGACAGGAAGGCAGAATACTTTGTTAGGACAATCTTTCAAAGGTCAACAGAAACAGAAACGTCTTTGGAAAAGTTAGTAACAATATGGAGTGAACTGGCCAATTTTCTTTTCAAGAAAGAAAGGTAAACTTTTTATAGATAAGATCTTTACTTTTCTTGGGTAGGAAAAAAAAAAAAAACTTACTGACCTTCCACTGGGACAAACCAAAGAGCTCCCAGTAACCAACAAATATAGCCTATGTGACAGCTCATTGGTTTCAGTAGGTCAGCAGAAACTGACTTTCACATTTGGAAAGTTCAGACCATGAGATTATTAAAACAAGCCAGGAATAACATGGTAGGATTCCAGCATTTATTTATTAGGTGTGGCAGTTTCTCCTTCACAATGTGAAATTGAATCAGAAGAAAATATCAAATGACTAAAAGTCCTGTTTGCTGCCAAGATGTCAGAGTGGAAAAGGCATCCTTTGGAAAAAGGGAAGAATTTTCTTTTCTTCTGTTAATATTATTCCTTGCGTTTAGAATTTGCAGATAGCAGTATCTCTAAAACAAATCTTCGGGATTTTCCTAACAACCTAGATTCTTAATAGCTTAGGGTGGTAGCCCTGTTAGGTGACTACATTACAAGGAAATCTCAATAAAGTTGTACCACTGTGAACTTCCCATCAGTGTCACCTATCCAACAAAGCACTTATCAAATGAATCTTTGCACCCAGGCACTGTGTGTAGGACATGAGGGAGGCAACATGAAACTGCCCCTTTCCTCAAGATATTCACGGTCCAGCAAAAGTGCCTGATGGGTCAAGGAGCCTCTCAGCCTTGGTGTAACCTGCTTTCACTCTTAAATACTAACAGCAGAGAAGGAAGAAAGGAAAGTGGGAGATGGCAGAACAGGATATTCTAGGTGGTGCGGTGGTTGTGTTTAACTCAGAATACTTTATTTTTCACACCTTTAGCGATAGGTTTGGAAAAGAAATTTAAGATGAGTTTTGGAGAATTTTATGTTGGTTTCAGTTCTCAGAAAAACCAAGCATGTGAGTTCTATATGTTGTCATTCAAGACTGGGGAAGACGGGACAGGGTGTTGGCAGCCTTAGCATCAGGCTGGGAATGTGCATACTGTGGCCCAGGAACAAGATAGGTTTGAAGAAATTAAGGTGTAAAGAGACTGGGTGGCGTGTGGGGAAACACTCTGGGATCAGGCTGGCTGCCTTGAATCTCGGGCAGTCACTTCACCTCTTTCAAGCCTGTTCTCCTCAGTATTACATGGACCCAATTCCTGTATTGAAGGATTGTTTCAAGGATGACAGAGACTGCATGTAACCTGCACACAGTAGATATGCAATACATGGCAGTTGAAATGATAACTGAATTTAACAGCAATCTCTGGGAGAAAGGCCTAAGACTTCTGCTTGTCTTTACAGTACATTCACTCAAAGGTGCACAGAGTGTGCCCGTGTCTGATCCATCACATGCTGTGAGGCGCCGAAAAAGCTCTGATGGCAGCTGGGCCCTGCGTGCTTGTATCAAGGGGCTCACTGAACCAAATTGGTTGTTACTGAACCAAATTTGGGTCCACTCACCTGTGTGCAGTAAAGGCAATCTACTGACACTAGGTTGTGGTGAAGAGAAGTGCAGCATTTATTGCAGTGCCAAGCAAGGAGTATGGGCAGTTAATGCTCTAAAGACCCAAATTCCCTGATGGCTTTCAGGGAAAGGTTTTCAAAGAGAGGGTGAGGGAGAGGGTTGCAGGTGTGGACAGGTGATCAGCTGTGGACATTCTTCTGATTGGTTGGTGGTGAGGTAAGTGGAAGTCAACGTCATCAACCTTCTGGTTCCCACCAGTCTGGGGTCTATGTGCTTGGGGTCAAAATGCAGTTAACTTCCTCCACCTGGTGGGGGTTTCAGTATCTGCAGAACAGCTCAAGGACATGGCTCAGAATATTATCCACAGCCCTGGAAGAGGAACTAAAGGTCCTGGACTGTTTAATGGCTAAACTGTTATTATTTTGTCTTGCTTGTTTTCCTTTCTGCATTTTCTCACTTCTCTGATTAAATTTGCTCTTTGGGACTCTGGGAGGGCCTAGGAGGCTAAAGTTTTTCTACAAACAAGATGCAGGCGGAGAACATAGCAAGAGTCTGTCCTGGGAAGGCACCATAGAATCCTGATCAATTACAATCTCCCCTTTTCTTTGATACTCCTCAATCTTGAGGGAGAACAACTGGAGAACAAGGAATAGAGTTTTGGATAGAGAGGTTAGTCAGAAACTCAGCAGAGGAACTCACTTCTAGGGGGGAATTCGTTTCAGGGTGGCTGGAAAGAGGGCTCAGCCACCCACTCGTGTGAGGACTCTAAGAAGCCCTGCCCTGGATCTGCAGATCTACAGCAGTAGGGACAAGTAGTAAACCCAGTTCCAAAATTCTTACGAGTGCAGTGGAGGAAGGGCACTCCGCACTGTGGGTCAGTGGTAACAATTTTGTTTCTTTCTGAATCCTAGAGTCAGACACTGGAGTGATTCAGGGTCAGGGAGACCAAGGGGATTTTTGTGGCAATAAAGGGCTGTTTGTTAAAGGCCTGCTTGATCCTTGCTTGTTTTACTAGATCTCAACACAACAGTTCTCTGTATTTTTCTTGGAATAAAACTGGCTTTTGCACTCGACACAAGGAACTGTGCCCTCAAGCAGCAGAGGCTTTCTAAATATTAGTGACTTTAACTTGATTAAGTATTTCCATTTCCTGCTCCTGTGACTTTGTGAGGCTCAAGTTCCCAGAAAGGCTGCTTTTTTGACCATGACTCTTTAGATTGGTTATGTTTTAGGTCATTCTGTTCTTATGATCTACGTAAGTGCTAAAAAACATCCAAGATACTTTTAAAAGATTCTTCACATGGAAATGTTTCCAGACTTCCAGCCAGCAAAAGTTTGAAAGGACTGCAGATGCAGATATACTCAAAGATTCTTAGTAAAAGGTTTTGTCAGCATTTCCTTCCTCAAATCCTTTGCTCAACTCACTGACCTCTCGCCTTCTTGGGTTAGGGCCATCTTTTTGTATAGTCTCAGCTATAAAAATATGCTAGGCCTTGCAACATTTCCCTCCTCCTAAGAGGAATGAAAATTAACTCTGTTGGATTCCCCTCTGCCTGACTAACAGAGGCCAGCGAAGCGTTTTTATCTTTAAAGCCCTCAGACACCAAATCAGAGGGATGGTGGGCTCTGGCCTCACTTGAGGTTCTGGTGCAAGTGTGCAATTAACTTCAGATCTTTGATGTTCTTTGACTGCTACATTTCATTTTGCATGGGTCATTTTCTCCTAGCCACTTAAAAAGTGTCCTCTGTGGCTTTTGCGCTATTTATGTAAAAATGTCAACTTGGGATATAGCAGGGCCTAAAATCTATTCAGAAGGTACACATTTCCAACGTGCTTGAAACATTTGCCGAACACTAAGAGTTTGGATTTGCTTATTTTTCCTTTTATAAGCTTTTAAATTTTTTTGCATTTAACTCCTTTGAAATATTTAAATTCTACAACTATAAACTATAATTCTTTTTTAGGATATCTCAGATCTCAAGTTACAATATGTGACATGGTAGGGTTTTGAGGTCATTGAGCAGAAAAGGTTCAAGAAATTAGCAATTCTTTTAATAAAAAATGTACGACTACGATAGCAGCTGCTAGTTTTCCTTCAAATCTATTCTCCCCGTTTCAATAATAATACATTCATTTAGTTGTTGAGAATACGGTCACCCCAATTAAAGTCTCTGTTTCCCAGCTTCCCTTGCAGTCACGTGACAAAGTTCTGGCCAATGGAAGGTGAATAAATGTTGTGCACAATTTCTGGGTCATCCCTTTCCCTCCCCTTCTCCCCCCTTCTTTCATCCTGCTGCTTGGAATGTAGTTCTGCTGCTCAGCCACAGTGGACTGTGTGATGAGAGGAACACCTTAAGGCCCGTGGAACAGCAAGACACCCAACACCTAAAAGTGGACACCTAACAACCTTGCAAAGCTGCCATGTCCACTCAGACTTTCACGAGAGAAAATAAACTTCTGTCTTGTTTGAATCATTGTTGGTGTGAACTTTCTGTTACACACAGCCAAACCTAATCCTAAAACAGAGACTGACATGAATATTAATCTCACTGAAGTCAATGTTTTCAATAGTAAAATGTAGTCTCCAGGACACTAAATAAGTCTTTGCGGTATCTATTCTCTTATAAATTTTAAAAAGGGCTCAAACTACTTTAGAAAGTATTCTGCTTTATCTGAGGGCACCTAAAACTGCCGACCTAAGTATACTTAGATTTGTCGGGCTTGCTGTTTTCAAAACAGTGTTCTGTCACACCAAACTGAAGTATTGCTGAAGCTGCCTCAGCACCCAGGACTCCTGCTTGAGGTCATGTGGAGTCAGGGGCTTGGGGTTCTGCTTTGGAAGCAGCTCATGGAACCTCCACCAGCACTGTGCTGACATCAACTATGCAAACAGAACAGCTTGGATAAATCCAAAGCCTGATATTTTCAAAGGTTCTTTAGTAAGACTAATAATGGCAAACACTTAAATGCACTTATTAAACGCACTTTACTTACATTAACCTAGTTGATCCTTCTTATAATCCTATGAAGGTAGGGTCTCTAATCATTCTCATTTCACAGATACAGAAACAGGCAGAGGGAAATTTAGTAACTTTCCCAAAGTCTCCCAGCTAGTAAGAGACAGTCAGGATTTGAACACAGGTGTTTTGTCTCCAGAATCTAGGCTCTTAACCACAAGCTATTCTGCATTCCAGTAAGAATAGTAAGTATGTATTGAACTTCTATCATGTGCCAGGCTGTTTTAAAATGCTTCCATTTATTAATTCATTGACTACATTGGCCCTATGAGGTAGGCACTATTATACCATTTTATAGATGAAACTGAGGCACAGGGAGAGTATGTAACTTGCCCAAACTAGGGTTCAAACTCATAGCAAGGCTGCAGAGTCCACAGTGTTACAGCTATGCTGCATTTTCTCATCAAGAAGCAGGTGCTTTCCTCAATCATGGAAATGCTTTCAGAAGGGAAAGCAAATGCTCTTCAAAAAAAGAGCATTTTCTGCACATTGTCCTCCGTATACACCTGTATTCCAGGCTCTCCATTTGACTTTCTTCCACCTCCCAGCCCATCTCACCTCCACTCCGGACCACTCAGCTTTCCCCTTCCTCCCACTGATTTTTCAGCCTATCTCCTCTCTTTTTTTAAACTTCCTTAACTCCTTCTACTCTAAGTAATTAATGCTGTTAGTACATTCTTTTTTTCGGCTCTATTAAGATATAATTGACAAATAAAAATTTCAGGTATTTACAGCGTATAATGTGATGATTTGATACACGTATCCATTGTGAAAGTATTCCCTGCCATAAAGTTAACACATCCATCACCTCACATTCTTACCTTTGGTGGGGGGCAGGGTGAGAACATTTAAATTCTACTCTCTTAGTAAATTTCAATTACACAGTATAGTGTTATCAACTATAGTTACCATGCTATTCATTAGATCCTCAGACCTTATTCTTTTTAACTTTGTATCCTTTTACTAACCTCTCCCTATTTCCCCCACCCTCCAGCCCCTGGAAACCAATTTTCTACTTTGTTTCTATTTATTGTTATTTTTTAAATTCCACATATAAGTGATAGCATCCAGTAATTGTTTTGCTTTTTCTGGCTTATTTCACTTAGCATAATGCCTCACAGTTTCATCTATTTTGTCATAAATGACAGGATTTCCTTCTTTTTAAAGATGGAATATTTCATCATGTGTGTATATTTATCACAATTTTTTTTATCAGTTCATCTGTTAACAGACAGGTCGTTTCCATACCTTGGCTGTAGTGAATAATGCTGCAGTGAACATGAGAGTACAGTTGTCTATTTGAGATAACGGTGCTGTTTCCTTTGGATGTACACCTAGAAGTAGGATTGCTGGATCATGTTCTATTTTTAACTTCTTGAGGAACTTCCATACTGTTTTCCATAGTGGCTGTACTAGCTTACATTCCAATCAACAGTGCACTAGGGTTTCTTCTCTCCAAACCCACACCAGTATTTGTCATCTCTTGTCTTGTTGATAATAGCCATCCTAATAGCCTCACAGGTGTGAGGTGATATCTCACTGTGGTTTTGAATTTCATTTCCCTGATGATTAGTGATGCTGAGTACATTTTCATGTACCTGTTGGCCATCTGTATTTCTTCTTTGGAAAAATAATTATTCAGGTCTTCTGCCCATTTTTAAACTTTTTTTTTGATGTTGAGTTTATGAATTCTTTATATATTTTGGATATTAACCCTTATTAGATGTATCATTTGCAAATATCTTCTCTTGTTCATTAAGTTGCCTTTTCTTTTTGTTTTGTTTAGTTTCTTTTGCTGCACAAAAGCTTTTTAGTTGATGTAATCCCACTTTTTTATTTTTGCTTTTGTTACCTTTGCTTTTGGTGTCAAATCCAAAAAATAATTGCCAAGATCAATGATGAGGAGCTTACCCCCTGTTTTCTTCTAGAGGTTTTCCAGGTGCAGGTCTTACATTTAAGCCTTTAATTGAGTTGATTTTTGTATATGGTGTAAGATAGGGGTCCACTTTTATTCTTTTGCATGTGGCAATCCAGTTTTCCTCACATCAAGTATTGAAGAGACTATCCTTTCCCCATTGTATATTTTCTGCTTCTATATTGAAAATTGACCATATATGCTGGGGTTTGTTTCTGGGCTCTATATTCTGTTCCACTGATCTATGTGTCTGTTTTTATGCTAATACCATACTGTTTTGATGACTATAGCTTTGTAATGTAGTTTGAAATCAGGAAGCATGATACCTCCAGCTTTGTTGCTCTTTCTCAAGATTGCTTTGACTATTCAGCATCTTTTGTGATTCCATACAAATTTTAGGACTGTTTTCTCTATTTCTGTGAAAAATGCTATTGGATAGGGCTAGCTAGCATGGAATCTGTAGAGTGCTTTGGGTAGGGTGGACATTTTAACAATATTAATTCTTCTAATGCATGAGCACAGAACAGCTTTCCATTTATGTCTTCAATTTTTTTCTTCAGTGTCTTACAGTTTTCAGTGTATAGACCTTTGACCTCCTTGGTTAAATATATTCCTAAGTACAGTTGACCACTGGAAAACATTTATATGTATATTTTTTTCAGTCAATATATACTACAGTACTACATGATCCACAGTTGTTTAAATCTGATTAGCTAATATTCCATTGAAGTTTTACATCTATGTTCATCAGGCATATTGGCTTCTACTTTTCTTGTAGTGACCTTGCCCAGTTTTATTATCAGGATAAAGAGTTTGGAAGTATTCTTTTTTGTTTTGGAAGAGTCTGAGAAGTGTTGGTATTAATTCGTTATCTGTTTGATAGAATGCACCAGTGAAGCCATCTCATAAATTGCCAGTGCTGTGGATCTCATAAATGCAAGACTTGTTGGTGTTTTGGGAGCCCATCCCTTGTGTGGGAGTCTTAAAAGTTGAGGTGCTAAATGTGGGATCCAAACCCTTCACTCCTCAGAGAAAAGCTGGAACTAGACGTTCCCTCCCAATTGTTTGGTGCTGTGCTGGCGTGGAGTTTATGGTGAAAGTGTGTCTCAGCCTTACCTATGTGTTTTGATGTGGGTATTTCTGTTCTCATTCACTTGATGTGTAAGGGTTGCTCAGCTATGACTACATTTCCTATAGAGGTAATTGCTCCACGTGTAGCTGTACATTCAGTGTGCCTGTGGGACAAGGGGAGTTCAGAAGTCTCCTGTCACCTTGGTCAACCTTCAGTAAATGCTCCTTCTACTGTTTGTGTCTTATCTTTGGTCAGCTCTTCCAGCTAATCCTCACAGGGCCTAAGTTTTGCTCATACTTAAGGACTATTACCATTGTCTCCTGACTGATTTGCCATTTCCTTCTTTTGTCTCTCAGTACAGCAGCCACAGTGACCTTTTTGCCAACAAAAGTTCTTAAAGAATCCTCTGCTCAACATGTGCAGTGGCATCCCAGCTCAGAATGAAATCCAAACCTCAGCATGACCTAGAAAGCCCTGCCCACTGCCACCTCTCTCACCTCTGCTCCCACCAAGCTCCCTCTCACCCACTCTGCTCAAGCCTTCCTGGTATCCTTTATGCTGCTGAGAAGCCAAGCATAGTCTCCTTTAGGATCTTTGGTCTTTCCTCTGCCTGTGTATGTGGGGAGGGCAGCCAGTCACCACATCTTACCCTCTTGCTTCCTCACTTCATTTGTCTTTGCTCAAAGGCCATCTCATCAGAGGTCTTCCTTGATAACTTATAGAAAGTAGCACCGTACTCTGATCATATCAGTCTATCCCTTCACCCTTTTTTTCAGAGTACTCATCATGTCATGAAATATTTGTCCACTGACTATTCTCACAAGAACATACACTCCATAAAAGCAAAACTTTTTTCTGTAGAAACACGTTTATTCAAATGACGGGCAGGAAGCAGTGGCAGCAGGGGGTGAGGGTGGCCAGGTGGAGGCTGTGCAGATTAGCACTGCTCCCCTGCATCCCTTGTGACCCTGGCTTTGATAGCCACCCAAGCTATTGGCATCAGGGTCAGAAATACTTTCCCTCCTCTCCCAAACTGAACAAATAGCATCCCTCTCCCGAGAGCCGGGAGGAGACTCATGGGCTGAGCTTGGTGCCCTGCCACAGTCCACAAAACCTTTGTTTATTGTTTCTCACACCTAAAACTACTGGCTCATAGAAGGCTCTCAAAGTGTCAAGTGGATGAACAAAGTAAATTTACTTTCATCTTAAAGAAAACTCTTCCTTGGCCTGTATGCCCTCTGCTTATTGTCCTTTACCTTTTTTAGTTCATAACCAAGCTTCTTGATACCTCTACATTCTTCCCACCTCCTCGATTCCATGTAATCTGTCTTCGGTCCCTGCAATGCCTCGGTATAGCGAGGGGTAGGGTTTAAATTCCTACCTGCTCAGTCCAATGGGCAAGTTTGAGGCTTTATTTCACTTGAGTTGACTATTCCTGACTTCAACTATGTCCTTGACATCTCTTTATTGGTTATTCTCTAGTTGACTGTTCTTTCCTAGTCTCCATTAATTCTTTACTACCCTTTAATGGAAATATTCTCTGGGACTCATCACTGAACTTATCCTTAGCCCGCACAGTTGTTCCTTTGGTAATCTTGATCACTGTGCTGTATTCTTCCACATATTTCCCATACTTTGGGTTAATTTCTTTAGACTTCCAGAAGTGGGATAACAGGGCAAAGGATACAAATATTTTTATGGCTTTCTGAAAGGACTAATTTACAGTGTCCCTAAAAATGATGAGTTGCTAGTTTTCCCTCCCAGGAGTGACAGGATTTGTACAGTGAAAATAGGTTAAACGTATAGATGCAAAGGGGCAGAAAACTCGAGTTCTATTCAGTGAAAATGCCTGAGCAGAAGTACCTAGAATGGAGGTATGAGAAAGGTTGAAATTGTTGTAGACCTTGAATACTTGATGAGCATTGAGCCATACAAGCACACTGAAGGATTCCAGCAGTTAAAGTGCAGGATTGAAGGGGAGGGGCTGGAGCCAACCAGACAGATGAATCCAGCATGTGATGGATAATCCCCACCCTTCTCTGGAAGCTACAAATTGAGGAGAAAATTGTCAAGTGGCGAAACTTCGTGAAAATGTATGGTAAGGCTGCAATTGAGAAACTACGCCTGAGAAGCTGCTTGTTAATTGTGAAACTAAAAATGCCTGTGGGTCCTTTAGTTTCCCATAACACAGGACAAGTTTCCTGGGCAGTTCCACTTACCTTCTAAATTTCATATGAAAGTAGAACTCCTGCCGATGAGTGGGAGCCCCTCTTCTCTACTGGGTAGCCGGCAGGGAATCTTGTTCTCCTAAGCACTTCAGACCAGTATTCCTCCTGTCTTCAGTGGAGACTCCTTCCCTCCACCTCATTGTCAGCAGACCAACCCTTCCCTGAGGGTTGAAAACATATCTTACCTTTGGTTGGCTTGGCAACTGGCAGTGCTTGGGGGTAGTGTACACTGGCTTCTAATCTGGAATGATAACAGTAAAGATCTGAGTCTCTAATTGTCTACTATCTGCTGATGTAAACTAATCCATGATACTCACGCTGCTTTGTGTTGCAGGGATGGGGGGGCGTGGCTTCAGGGAGGAATGCATTCCATTAACCTCTTAGTCTCTGATATGAACAATTCCTATTTTCAAACTTATGTGCTATACAGCAGTTGAAGTCCCCTAGCTAAAACCCCACACCCAGGTTATTCATCTGGGTACATTTTCTAAAAGTATAATTGCTGGGTGAAGGGTAAGAACTCTCAAGTCTTCTGACAACATATCACCAAAAAAAAAAAACAAAACCAAAAAAGGTGTACTGGTTTATACTCACTTCAGCTTTAGATTAGCAATCAAACTCTGTGTACTCTTGCCCATGCTGTTATACAGATGCCGTTTGACAAGCAAAATGGCATCCTCCGTAACAGTATACAGCACAGTGGTTATGGCAGACCTGGAGCCAGACCATAAGGGCTCAGGATTGCAGCTCAACCACTTAGTTGTTAAGGATCACACAGTAAGTGACTTATCCCAGCGGCTAGGCCTGTACCCTTATCTATAAAATAGGTATAACAAAGGTGCCTCCTTCACAGACTTGATTAAATGAACAATCTGTCCAAAAACACTCAGAACAGCCTTACACTTGGAAAGCACTGTTGTTTTCATTTGAATTTTTCAGTTACTACTAAACTCTTTTCATTGGTCATTAGTATTTCATCTTTGGTGAACTGTTTTTTTAAATCATATCCTTCCCCTTTTTCTATTTGACTGAGATAGTCACCTGTATTTTCCTTCATCTTTATAGTTCCTTACATTTATACTTAACTCACTTAGAATTTATGTTGGTATTTGTTGGAGGGAATTCCATCCCCCTTCCCCAAATAGATATATGATGCTAGTAAAACTGGCTTATATAAATACTCTTTTGAAATGCCATCTCAATCACAGAAACACCTCAGTTATTAGGTTCATTATTTGTATGAGAAAAACACTTGTTTCTCCTTTACTCACACTTACAATATACACCAGATGTGGGTTTTCCACACAAATTTTAGCACAAACCCCATAGGTTACGGGCTCAGTCCCACGAGATTGCCTCCCCCCACAAGACTTCAGAGGCCAATTACAAGTCCAGGTTGTCACCTGTACTCCTGACTGATCAGCTATAAATCAGGGCTCCTGTGACTGACCCCCTTCTTGGTTTTGATAATTTGCTAGAATGGCTCACAGAACCCAGGAAAACACTTACACTTTACCAGTTTACTGTATAATAAAGGATATGATAAAGGATACAGATGGACAGCCAGATGAAGAGACACATAGGGCAAAGTCTGGAAGAGTCTCAAATGCAGGAGCTTCTGTCCCCATGCAGTTGGGGTGCACCACCCTCCTGGCACATGGGTATGTTCACAACCTGGAAGCTCTCTAAACTCCTTAATATTAGCATTTTTATGGAGGCTTCATTCACAAGGGCACAACTGATCATTAACTCAGTCTCTAGCCCCCTCCCCCTTCCTGGAGGATGAGGCTGCAGCTGAAAGTTCCAAGCTTCTAATCATCTCTTGGTCTTTCTGACTGGCCCCCATCCTGAAGCTATCCAGGAACCTATCAAGAGTCGCCCCATTAGAACAAAAAACACTCCTATCACCCAGGAAATTCCAAGGGATTTATAAGCTTTGCGTCAGGAACTAGGGTCAAAGACCAACTATTAGAACAAAAGATGCTCTTAGCGCTCGCCTATCACTTAGGAAATAATAGGGGTTTTAGGAGCTCTGTGCCAGGAACCAGGGACAGAGACTATAATAATGTATTTTCTATCATTTCACATGATGCTATTTCGTTCGTCTTCCTTTTACGTCAATATGACACCAGTTTATCGTACCTTTATCGGACGAAGCAAATTGTCATTCCTTGATTTGTACTTTGGACCCGTAGTGATGCAAATTCTGTCCACCATGAATTCCAAATTCTACATTTCAATATAGTTGTCAAAAGGTCAGCTCCTAGCAATAGCTGTTACGAGCAGCAAACACTGGCGTGGCCATTCCTGCACCTGCCTCTGAAGACTGCTGGCTGGGCTCCTTGGGCTCTCTCCCTGAGTCTTTCCTCTCCTACAGCAGTGCCTCTGCCTCCTCCAGGTACGTGACACCTGCCATCAATGAGTAATCACACAGAAGTGAAGAGCTTTTCAGTGGCTACCCTACTTCAGGACAAAAATGATGAGAGAAACGCAGACTTCACTGCCGTTTAGGACGCCACTGAACTAGATGGCAGCGCCAGTGCAGTGTGCTTGATGCTTCCATTTGAAGTGTTCTTGAAATGTCAAGCGAATCAACTGCAAGTTCTGCACATCAGTGCAGACCCCGGAGTCCAGGTTCGCGAAGGAGAGAGGGGGCTGCTTACTTCTCTTCTGATATTTCTTTACCTCCACTCCAAGCCAAGGTCACAATAATCCAGTGCTTATTTATCAAGAGCACAGGACAGCTGCCAAGTGCCCAGGATCAAGGCAGAAGGGCAGGCGCCTGACTGCAGAACGCTCAGACAGGTTGAGGTTTAGCTCCCCAGGTGATTCTCACACAGAGACTTATTTCAAAACCAACTTTGGAATTAGCTTTTGCAGCAGATAAAGGAAAAGCTCTTTGGAATGAGAACTTATTAGGAAGTGAAGCTTCCATAAAGCTTTGTCCTTGCTTTTCTCTCCTTCTAGGTGTATGCCTAAACCCAGCGTAACCTACTCTGCCTCAGAATGGTCACACCTGCCCCAATAGTAACACCACAGAAAAACCTTAACTTTTGACAATGTGGGTAGTTTCATACAGCATAAAAACTACACCTGCATGCTGCATCAGTTAACAAAGGGGACATTTCCTAAGTGCTTATAGCAAAATTAGACTAAAATACTAGCTAGAGACTTAGAAAGCATTTCTGGTTGGTGACACCCTAAATAGAATGCCACTTCTTAGTAAAAGCAAGGAATCAGCTTGAGGTTTTCTGAGAGAGACTGCATGGAAGATGATACAGCAGCCTTTCCATCCAGAGCCTATTCAGACTGCAGAATTCTAGGTGTAGTCAGACCCACGGAAGGTAGCAAATGTGACAGAACAAAGATCTAAGCTAGATGCAAAGGCTGTGGAGCCATCTTTTCTCGAGGATAAGATAGATGAAGTTCACCTGGCTGAATGCTGTGGCCTTTCCACATACTGTGAGCCAGCCACTGGTGAACACACAGGGGCCACCCTCCCCTGAAGAGAGCTCCCTCCCCTGAAGAGAGAGATTCTGTTTTTCTCCATGGAGTGCTGGAGAATAAGCATTTACATCAGTACTCTGAATTCTCAAGAATTTGGAAACATGTTTATTAGTGACAATAAACAGGAGAAGAGCCTTGGAATTACTTTAGTTCAAGGAGAAACTTATCCCATAAAGGCCTGCTTTCCAGGGGTAATGTTTTGTTGGCTCGTGGAGAAGTAAAAGATTCCTGCTCTAACATAAGGCCTCTTCCTAAATATGGACTCTCACAGTCAATGGTTAAGAAAAGTATATCTTAAAAATATAATGAACAATAATAATGAGATGTTAAAAGGAAAAATTTTGCAAATGATCTGGGATGGGTTAGCTGCCCTCTGCTAACAGTCTTAATCTCTTTCTGCAGCCACTACCAACTTGTTAGCTGGGTAGTAAGATGGCGGGGGCATATACAGGTTTAGAACCTGATTTAGTTATGTATTTTTTTATGTATTCAACAGCTGACTTACTTCACTTACTTTTTTTTTTTTTTTTTTGGCGGTATGTGGGCCTCTCACTGTTGTGGCCTCTCCCGTTGCAGAGCACAAACTCCAGACGCGCAGGCTCAACGGCCATGGCTCATGGGCCCAGCCGCTCCACGGCATGTGGGATCTTCCCGGACCGGGGCACGAACCCGTGTCCCCTGCATCGGCAGGCGGACTCTCAACCACTGTGCCACTAGGGAAGCCCCCACTTGTTACATTTTGATTAAAGTTAACATGCTCATGTGTTTTGCAGGAGGTGGGAAGTATGCTTCATAGGAGAAGACCATCTGAGAATAGACAGTGGTCATCAGGTTTGGCCACAGAGGGAAATAATTCCCTTTTCAGTTTATGCACAGACAGAACAATGGACCATGAAGCAAAGACCTGATTCCAATGTCTGTTAGCTTGTCAACCTGAGCAAGTTCCTTATTCCAATCTGTAAAATGGGTAAAATGTGGATAATACTAATCCAACAAGCCCAAAAGTTTGAACAATAAGATGGAAATGTTTATGAAGGATTTCACAAACTTGAATATGTTGGAAAAAAAAAAAAAAGTAGTATAAAAGGAACAAGCCATAGACCTCAAATATAACATCCACTCAAACACCACCAGGAGAGACAAATCAAAATCTGTGATGATGTTAAGGAAGTTAACTTACAAAAGTACATTTTCCAGTCTGTATGAAAATGGTTTAATAATAGTGAAACTTAAAAAGTGGTAAAATTAACAATGTATATTGGTTAAAGACTATGTTTTCCAACCATGGCAAATAGTATGCAGACATTTATCAATGCAAAGCTTTTAGTCCCTCTATCATGTACTCTGGATCCTACTTACTATTCAACATGAAACATGATACAGTCAGAGGTTTCTTTGGCAGACATAATCACATGCATCAATAGGTCAAATTCAAAGCATTTTCTCCCTTAAACTTACCTGACCGAAGGCGTCTGATCAAAAGACAAAAATGAACAGTTTTAATAAGTAGTTCAGTTTCTAGAAGGTAACAAAAGTACCAAGATCAAGCTTCTTGGAAGTTAAGTTAAAAGAGAAATAAATTTTACATTTTATTAAATCATCAAATATAATCACTTGGGTATACTTTTATTAGCAAAAAATAATAATACCAATGATAAAGAAAAGAGGAAAAAAGTAAATGTGCCTCAGACCAGAATACCATAACAAAAGTTTTGTGGAAGCTGCATTTTATTTGAAAATCCACCCATTTTTGCTAACATACATTTTAATATTGTAAACAAAAATAGAATCTGCAGAGACAATGCAACAAGTATGCTTAACTCATGTACAGAATTGCTTTCCTACAACAAACTGTCCTTCTTAAGGCCCCTCTCAACCCAAATGTTAAGATGTATTTACACAAAGCACCGATCAACAGTGCAGCTTAATTCTTCGTTAACTAAACTCTTGGCTAGACATTAACTTTAAAGATACTATTTCCCCTTATTTAAAAGGTACATGATCATAACATGGCATGAGCCAAATAAAAGGTTCAAGGATTTTGTCCCCTCCCCTCCCCCCATAACACCTCCTAGAGTTTTACTGAAAAGAAGGAAAGTCTTGAAGTGAAAGCAATTCCTCACATTCATTTTGGAAAGGCCCTAATGTCAAATGGAAAATAATGACATGCCAAGCACAAAGCAGTAAAGTCCCTTCCCAATGCACTAATGCTGAATTTAAAATGTAGTGCTTTTCCCAGTTCTGTGAACTGTTCCCTTGCAAAATCCTAGGCACAGAATTGACTATAAGGATTAATGCATTTATAATGCTTCCCTAAATCCCATAGAAACTGAGAATTCTTAAGCGATTCAGACCTATGGACTTGCCTTAAAATATTTAGTGCTCTGTATGTCAGCTGAAAAGCATTCTGAATCAGATTCATTCTTATGGATAAAAATCAAACATACTGTGTACATCCATACTCATTTTCATAAGGAGGTTTGATACAATATTAATGTTACGTAAATTGATAATCATAAATAAATACAAATACTTAAGGAATGTCTACTGCAAACTGAATATATAATTTTTTAAAAAGAAAAGTTAATTTTAGTTACTGTTTCTGTATCTGTGAGGACTGGAGAAAAGAAAGATACTGCATAATTAAGAATTATGATTTGATCCCCCCAAAAGAGTCCTGTTGCATTACAGTAAAGGACACAGCTCTTCTCTCCAGGCAGCTTTTCCAAATACAAATTTCACTCTTTCCAGATAAGGGCTTTTCTTGGTAGGTTACTGATTATGGGTATTAACAGGAGATGAAAGAACTGAAGAATTAGTCACCAAAAAGACAGTCTGAATTCATGGCAATTCTTGGCTTTATAAACTGTATTGATACGTTCTCCTATCGACTAGTCCCAATTTCCTTCATGGGCCTTCATTGGGTTACTGTAGCATTCTAATGAGAGTTTAAGAGACAGCAGTTTGGATTTTGCTGGAAGTAAGTATTTGCTGCTTGAGCACTTGTCTTTTTGGAATAATTCCATTCTCTTCCATCTAGTTACATAAACTGTATCTGGGGGAAAAAAAAAAGTGTAAGTTAATTCACTGCATTGTAGGGTATCTTCTCATAAGTAAAAATGCTTTGTGCCTCTTACTATTCAACTTGCCTGGAAGTGTTCATGGCATGCTAATCACAAACCCTGATTACAAAACGAAGTCCGTATTATCAGCTTATCATGAGCCAGAACTCAATATTTGAAGCATAACTACTACAGGAACTTCCAAATATCTTTCTAATTACTAAAAAACCAAGGGATATGGGAAGAAAGAAGACGAATGATTTTTCCATGACAAGTTCAGAAAATCTCTCCATGAACACAAATATTCCACATAAAAATCTCATTTAGGCAACAAGCAAAATTTGAAATATTATTTCCAAATATTATAATAAAATCAGAGATAATTAAGGCAACAGTAATATTATATTTATTAAAAATTTCTGATATAAATCAAAATCTGAAAGATCTACAAAAGAATACTTTTCAATAGGGTGTCAACTAGTCACTCAGATATTTCACTCATGATATCTTTATCCTTTAAACTGCTCATCCAAAGACATTACTGAAATGATGTGCTAATAAACTGTTGTCAAATCAGAAGAGTACAAACTCTCAAAGATCCAGAAGGTGTATCTACACTGGGGGCTACGGCATCAAGAAGAACAAATGACATTGTCTTCCAGGAAAAGAGGCAGTGTGGATCAAAAGCAGAATCTTTCTATCAAAAAGGGCACTAAGTATTCACTTGCCTTTAATTTAAAAAAAATATATAAGCTGTTTTTTTGGAAAATACTACTATTTTAAAATGAAAAAGGCATACATAAAAATATAACCCTTTAAAGAAATTGTTAAAATGAATTCTTCACAATGAATCCTGGCCATTATGTTAAAACTAAAGATGCTCCTAATAAAGCTTGAATCCAGTGTGTAAAATTGTGTTGTTCTCTATAAATCTTTTAAGACTGAATAAAACACCCAGTTTTTAACGGCTGGTGTTTGAGCTCATCCATCTGCTGTGCACAGTGGATGCTTATATGTACATATGTGAGATGGTCTTTTGATTTCACATCTTCTAATAATGTTAAAGATATTTTCCAAAAGTTCTTTGTCCTTATGCCCTGTCTTGATCTATTCTTCACCTAAAGAACAGAGGAGGAGGAGAAAGAGAGGGAACCTAGAGTCCTTTAAAGAAACAGAGGAGAAGAGTAAATTGTGCTTAATGTTTGGTAATTTTTAAAAGTATTGATATTTAAGTCCCCATCTCCCCCAACAAGCAGCAATACCTAAAGTGATTTATAAGAAATCCTCCAAAGAGAGCTCTGCAAAAGGGTCCTTTCCTGAAGCTCTGTGAGGACTGTGACTGGAGGGGCTGGATGCTGCCGACAGCTGGGGGAAAAGAAGACAGAGAGAGGGAAAGAAAAAAAGATCTCAGAATGACAGAACATGAAAGCAGAAAATGTAATGAAAGAAGAAGTGGTTTTTGTTTTGTCAACTTTAATAAATATAATGGCAGCCCTTGCAGAAGGTGGAATTATTTAAACAAAAGTTTCAGTCACACGTCTAGTTAAAAGGGTATCCAATGGCATGTGTTTTTCAGAAAACAAATTCTTGTTTCTGAATTCCAAAGGAATAAAGTCTTTTACCCAAAAAGGTTGAAATAAGCTGACCCATGGTTAAGACTTTTATTTTATGTGTGTGTGGGAGAGGGGAGGACGGGAACCACAGCCTAATTGTGAGCCACAGAAGATGGCTTCCTGTGTCCAGGCTGTCTGTCAAACGGTGTGTCAAATCTGACCTCAGTCCAGACCCAACACATCTAGCTGCAATACCCTTTCCTTCGTTCCTCATAAGAGGTGGAAAGTCCTGTTCTCAGTGTTTACACTTTTTTGACATGGAGTTGTCTCCTGCCTGTTTATCTGGACATGCCACAGCTGATGCTTATACTTTGGGAGGTAGAAGGAGCTTAGAGGTTATCTGGTCCAACTACCCGCATACTGCCCTGAATACATGGAATACTTAAGATCTTTGGTTCAGCTTCCTGTTAGAATACATTCACTTGATTCTTGGAATTTGCTCCTGTTGTTTAATTTGAATATACAGTAAGGCAAGCAGACTGTTGAACTCCATAACATATCTTTAGTAACCCTAAAGTACCAAGATGTTCATTTCATACATGTATCTCCTTCACCGAGCCTACTTTAAGAGTATTTTAAACCAAATATGAGCCATTTTAGTTTGGAACAAACTTTTAATTTTTTCCTCCTCCTGCATCAGATTGCAGAGGCATGAACAGGAATGTTCAACTGAGCATTAAATCAAAGTTAAGACTAAGTAGAAACAGTTTCAATTCATACCTCAACATTCGAATTCCTATAAAGGATTTCAAGGCTCAAAATCTGTCTTTGCTGGGTCAAAGTGATCTCATTTCTACCTTTTTATTTTCTTAAGAAAAGCACTATAAAGAATGAAGAGCCAATGAGTTTTCAACAAATATTACACCACAAGTATGTGCAATTTGTTGTTTTGGATGCCAAGATTAATTTACAGGTTTAGAAATCATCTTCAGTTATATTAGTGGTTGAGTCATTTTCTTAATCCATACCTTGTTCTCAGAAATAAATGTTCAAAGACAATGGGAAGAGACAATGGAAAAGTTGATGGAATTACACAAGCAGCTACAGATGGGAGGACAGGACAGCAGGTCTGGGTTTGGAGATTCAAGTATCATACGTGCTGAGACAGAATAAGGTGCAACTTATTAGAAAGACATTTCCTCCTCACCTTTCAGACCAACCAGGATGACCATTCAGAAGCGAAATGATTTTAAGTAAAGTGATCCCTGAGCTGGAGGGAGTTTAAGATTAACTGGGTTTTTCTCCAAAACAGATTTTCTTTTTCATTTGAAGTTAAAAAACAACAACAAAACCCCCCTGCTTACTGCAGATAGCTAAGCATCCAAAATCAACAGTCTCCCATGAGAGCCCCACACTGAAACATCTTCTTAAATCAAATTTTCATGAGGGCAGCAGTCTGAAGACCTGACAGTCTCAGGGGAAAATGTCCCTGAAGAATATGGTCAAAGGGAGCACCAGAATTCTGTTCTTTTCCATATGTGTGCATACTGCTGGAGAAAAGTCCTGGAGGCTCAAAAACAATGTTGAAGAGGATCAATTTTCCTTGAGGGAAGAAGTGCTAGTTTCTAACTAATACTTCTACTATTCTGTTAAATTGGCAAAACAAACATATACATATGTCTTATACCTATAAAAAATATGTAGCTAAATTAAAACATGAGAAAACAAGACTTAATATCCCTGCAGTAAGTTTCATATCATCAACATCCATTTCAAGCAGATGAAACCTTGGCCCAGACTGGACTGGCTGACTGCAGCGAGTGCCAAGGACTGAGCCATGGAGCAGCCCTTCACCAGCGGGCCCCACCCCTTCCTGGCACCTGTACCGAAGCATAGGCACATCTTGCACTGGTGAGAAGGTAGTCAGCTCAGCGAGTAAATAAGGAAGCAGAAGGAAAGGAAATATACTGCAATCGCCCAGTTAATGCTCAAGGAAAGAAGGAAGAACAAAGTACACAAAGGAGTAACAGGATCCTGGTGGGTGAGAAGCAGCAGGATTTAAAGAGCCTGAGAAAGTCAAGTTAACCCTCCTTTACTTATAATTCTTGGGAGTAGATTAAAGAACACGTAGGGTTGCTACGTACTGGAGGATAAGGAATTTAAAAAAAGAAAAAATCCAATGACCATCATTAATTACAATATCACCGTATTTTACAAGCCAGCGTAAGACAAATTGTAACTGACCATTCCAGTAAAATTCTACTACAAATATGCCAACACACACACACACACCAAACAAAAGAAAAAGACTTTCACTCATTTATTTCAAGTAACATTCTCTATACCAAAATTCCCACAGAACTAAAAAATTAGTACAGCTATCAGTTTGTTCAAATTAAATCGACCTATCTCACAACTAAATATGCCATTTAAACAAAGCAGTCAGTCTCACTAGTCTAATACAGACATACTTAAAGTCTTCTCATTTTATAGGAAAATGAAATACTGAGAAGCAGTGAAAGAAGAGCCGCAGATAAATAAAAATACTAAAATGTACAAGTAATTGATGATGGCAACTCTCAGCTGACATTCCCTTCACCCACTCCCGCCACTCTAATCAACCTTTAAAAAAAATACGTTGAAATAGAAAAAAAAAGAATCTAATGTTACCAAAAATCTTTGTTTTTATCTCCAGAGCAAAGATTTTTTTTTGGCTGTAGTGTGTGTTTAGTATAGTAAAGACAAGAGTACAGAAATCGTAAGTTAACTTTATAAAAAAGCAAACATACAGAGAATAAAGGAATTTTTAAAAAAGAATTCTATCAGCACACTAAAGATCATAAATAGAAATGGTTACTCCTTCATTCTACTCCCATTCAACACCAAAGAAAGAAAATTTCATGTTAGAACAGGAAAATAGCATCAGTCTCAGAAAGTGAACCTAGTGCAATTGAAAGCTTACGGGAGAATAAAAGACTGGGTATTTAAGGACAAACTTGGCTGTGCTTAAAATTCTTAGCGAAGAAGCAAGGTGCCACATCTTTACATTTGAATTTGTATCCAAAAGCCTGGATAGCAAATAGCAATGCTGTAAAGACTCATTTTGTCTTTCTTGAAGAAGCAAAGTTAACATCTTAGGAAAAAATGGGCGTATTTCCTTTGCCTGGGATGAGAGAGCACAGTTTTATGGAAAGGAATCTAATCCTGGCTCTTTTGTAAAATGAGGTTAAGAATATCAAGACCCAATACCCACATCCCCGTTAATGGCTGTCTTGAGGATTAAAATATACAAAAAGCACCCTGGCATAGGTTAGTCACTCAAATATTAGTTCAACCTTCCTTACCACCTACAATCAAATGCTCATCTAGTCTTACATAATAGGAGCCACTCTGTCTTGTCTGTGTTGCTCTTATAATAGTTCTTATTTTACCATCAACCAGTCACTTGTGCTTCCATATTATACTCACCTTTAGGCTCCTCAGATGTAAGAAACATATTCTCCCTGTCTCTTGTTCAGCAACTAGCAGTGACTTACACATATTATAAGCATTCTATAACATGCTAAATTAAAATGTTTTTTGGTGATAAAACAAGCTCTGTATAAAAATGTCACCAAAGTCAGATATTAGAAGTATTAGAACTTCCCTATTAATTTTTACCCTTTTAAAATGTCTATTTTTACATGTTATTTAATGTACATATTGTTGTAGGGATATATAAATATAAATACACTGAGGGTACATGCTTAAAGAATATTTTCCTGATATTGCTGTGCAATGGAAACATTTTAGAAACCTCAGCCCTACCTAATATGATTTCACAGAGATGTCAGATATAAAACTGAGCACAGAAAGGTATGTTGTTTTTGAATAATGTTAGACCACGGCCAGACCACTGAATCCAGATGCACAGGGATATAAACATATAGTGCTGCATTCCAAAATTTTATACTAAAGATAATGCTATTCTCAGCTGTCTCTGTGAAGTATAGCTAAAAGAGAGGACTCCTTTCTCCACTGCATAAGGTAGAGGGCCTGTCCTGTACGTTGAGTCTAGTGCCTTTTGATAACTGCTTCTTGGGTTTATGCTTAACACAACCCATCTTGGGCTTCTGCCCATCAATAACATCACAAAGTTACGCCAACCTTACTCCTGTCACCTTCAAAGCACTACTTCATCTTGTCTTAGGGGCACCAAACAGTGACCTAAGAGGATTTCTCTTTGAATGTGTTGTTTCTAAACCTCTCTACTGCTAGAGTCCACATAACTTAAAACTATTAACATAGGAGTGACATTATTCCAAAATGGCATCTAAGTCATCTCCTTAGAATTATGGCAACCTAAACCGACAAAGAGTTAAAGAAGACCAAATTGGAGAGAGGGAAATAGATCAGAAGATTTCCTAAACTCATGGGAGGAAATACTATTAACTGACCTAAGCCAAAAATAAACAACATTTCTGTATATCAGAAGTATTTGCAAGGGTAAGAGAAGTCTGTTTAAAGTTCCATTTGATGGATGGAAATCATGAAAACTGGCTCAGCTTATTTGAATAAAATGTTCACTGCTCATTCATATTAGACTCTTACCCCTTGAAAACCAAAGAAAATGAAAAGCTGTAACGTTTATGTCAACTGGTACATAAGGAGACAAAATAATAATTACATGTGCCTACAATGCACCACTTATTTGCTGTTTATTGAAAATATGGCACTTTTGTTTGGTTAAAAAAAATTTCCAAACTGTGTTCCATATATGAGCTTGAGGCTACCTGCTTTTACCTGATTTATCTATTGGGCTTCCACTAAAAACGTCTAAGACAGAGTTCCTTAGACTTAGACATTTTCAAAAGAGGTTTGCCCCTCCCCACAAAAAGAGACTTATAAACTGTATTAAATTGGACCAAATAAAGATTTTAATTACTATAAAATAAAGCTTGGTCCTTTAGGGTAACACCACCTCCACAAATGCTGAGCCAATTCAGGTGCTGCTGACAGAGTCCTCAAGAGCGGTGTGTCAGGTTCCTGTAAACAATGTCCAGCGTCTACACCTCATGTGGATGATTCAGGCCCTAATGCAGACCGTGCTCACCCAGCCCGCCCCATCCCCACACCACAGTGACTACCCTAGCCTGTGGTTCTCTATGAGTTTATCTGATGTCATCAGATAATAGTGAGTCATGATTAAGGTTTCAAAATAATGAAGTATGAATTATTATATTTACAATAAAGATAATCTGTAACACATGGGAAGAAATATAAACTGTATTATTATAAATCAGAAGTTGGGAATAGGGACACCTCATGGAATAGAAACAATTTCTGAAAATAGGGCAACCTTGTAACATTTTCTTCTAAAGACAAAAAAGGTTCCTTATAATCATCAATAAAAAAACATAAACATCCACATTCCTAAGTCAATTACAAATATTTTCATTTGGACCTTTCAACAAACTTATAAAGTACACAAGGTAAAAATCACCATTCTATATATAAAGAAACTGAGGCTCATCAAAGTTACGTAGACAATTTTCTCTGAAACACCCGGTTAAGTTAAGTGAGGAGTCGAGCTGAGAGTCTGTTGAACTGTATCCCCTAAAAAGATACGCTGAAGCCCTGACCCCCTATGAATGTATTTATGAATGTGACCTTATTTGGAAATAGGGTTTCTGCAGTTGTAATCAAGTTACGACAAGGTCGTTAGGGTGGGCCCTAGTCCAATGACTGATGTCTTTGTAAAAAGAGGGAAAGGCCATGTGAAGACAGAGACACAAGGAGGATGCCATGTGAAAGAGGCAGAGACTGAAGTGCTGCAGCTCTAAGTCAAGGAATGACTGGGGCTACCAAAAGCTGGAAGCGGCAAGGAAGGATCCTCCTCTAGAGAATTCAGGAGGAGCGTGGCCCTACTGACACCTTGTTTTCGGACCTTAAGACTCCAGAACTGTGAGAGATTAAATTCCTGCTGTTTTAAGAAATCGAGTTTGTGGTACACTTTGTTACAGCAGCCCCAGGACACTAATAACAGACTCGAAAGCAGATCTGCTGACTCCAAGGCTGGTGCTTTGCTTTCTCTCTAAAATCTGCTATCTCAAGCTCAACTCAGCTAGAATTCATGGCTATATTTTAATGTACAGAAAAAAGTTTAAGAGTCGAGAAATAATTTTTTAAAAAGGACTTCTCTAGTAAATGTTAGACAGTCAATATACCTGTGTGCTTTCTATATTCACAGTGCCGTACACAATCACTGATGTTCATCATGAGGATTTTGAAGAACTTCACAGTCACCCAAGATTTTATGAATATGTTCTAAGTTTTGTTTAAAACAAGAATTAGATTTCCACCTTTTAGAAAAAATGTTCTCAGCAAAAATCCAGTGAAAAGGCCTGGTCGTACATGTTGTCTTATTAACAATAATGGTAAGCAGACGGGACTCCAGAAACATTCTCACCTATGGTCCTAAATCCCAATTCCCAAAGTAAATCCCCTCCTGAGCTCTTCTACTAAGCAAGGATGAATGAGCACAACACACTGCTGACAAGGAAAAAGGCTTTCACAGAAATGCAGCTGGGCAGATCAGCTGACAGAGAGGCACTGCCAACACCCACAGTTAACATACCAAGAAAGTAAACAAACAAACAAACAAAACTAAACTAAGCCTAAAAGCAAAGAGAGCTATTAGTTCTTATACACAGGAAAGTCATTAAAAGGCTTTTTTTTTTTTTTGGTAAGACTTGAATTATTCCAATATCCAAAGCCAACAGTGCCCCCATTTACATCGGTAAAAAGCACTCACAACTAGCCATTGTGTCCTTTCAGACACTTAACTGATGTCATACTTACTTAAATTTGGCCAATACAAAAAAAACCCAGCAGTCATTTTACATCTTTAACCACAGCCTCCATTAAAAAAACCCCTCAAAGCCCCCCAATACCAACCAAGAAAACAATAAAACTTTTAATATGCTTATTTTAAAAAATAAATCCCCAAATGTAACACTCTACTATGGTTTTCATATTGCTTTTGGGAAAACAGATAAGGGATCAGTTTGAGTTTCTCATATAAATAAGTGACAAGAACATAATAAACACAACCCTCCCCCTCAAAAATCTTCAACATCTAAACTGTCTTATAAACATTCATTAAGAGAATGTTAGCTCACGTCACAGTAACTTAAAAAAAGCAAAACTAACTAGGTTAATTGTCTTCATGCTTAGTAACATAATAGCTGCATACTGCAAGGCAGAACGAGTTTATAAAATATTGACCAGCAATGGATATTTCAATTTATATACCAGTAAGTACCAGTAAGATTTATACAAAGCATGAGCGAGAGGGCATTAAGAGTCCCCACTCTCCCCAAGTTAATGAACACATTAGTAACCGGTAACAGGCAATCAAATAGTGTGAGGAAGCACAGAAGAGGAAAAAAAAGCATTAACCAAAGGTATCTAGTGTTTTCCATGTAGTCAAACACCTAGAAAGATGCACTCATGTAAAACATTAAAAAAAAAAAAAGCTACAATGTTAGGCATGGAACACAAGAACGTAATACCCATCTTTAAGCATCTAATAGTTGTGTTAAAATATCTTAAAAAATACAGAATAAGCCAGCACAAAAAATGGGATGGGAACAGAACAGAAGAAGTGTATAGGTGTATAGGGAGGCATAATTTCAACACTACAGTGTAGTCTATTAGATTAAAGCTATTCTGAAGACCATTTCCTAAAGAACAAAAAGTCTGAGCTAACAGTCATGTGGAAGGTATTAGCTACTTTCTCACTAGCAGGCCCTAACACAGCACTAAGAGTAATCTAGATATAATTCAGAACACACAACACATTGTTTGAAATACCTCACTGATGGTAATATGATAAATATATGTGGGAGGGTTGAGGTACTCTCAAGTATATTAGCTTGGTTCAATGGTAAGTAGGCAAGAGACCAGGAGCTACAAGTTACACCTTTGGTAAGTAATGGCTCCCAAAAGAAATACTTCAAGGAATAGGAAAAGATTTTTGATAAGAGCTGGAGAACTGGGATTTGATTAAAAGATTCTATTTTGATGGCATTTGACTTACATTTAAACTATCATTTACTTTACAATGTACAAAGAGACGTCTCTGCCTCAAGGAATTTTTATTGAAAAAAAGAGCAAAACAATGAGAGAACAATTAAAAGGTAATTCATTAAGAAAAATTACTTTGGTTACTACTACCATTGGATGGACAAAGTTAATGCAAGGGACTAGCTAAGAATCATTAAAATACTAAAGCATGAGAAAATCTTTCCTACTTCAAAGATAAATCGTTTAATTTTTAAATGATTAAAAATATTCAATCATGAAATTAAAGGTGTCTTCATTCTTCAGGTGACAGTCATCTAACATTTTAACTTATGGTCTATTAGCATAAATTAAACCAATTTTGAACACTGCTATAAATTATTACAATGGTTATAAGTAAGTAAAAAGCTATACCAATGAGAAGCAGAGTAAGTTACGAAATGGTAAAGGTAAGTTTTCAACCAAATTCACTTGTTTGACAAATAATGTTCAAAAACTATCATGAATCAGGCACTGTTTTAGGAACCATGAACACAGAAGTAAACAAGCCACATCTAAGCCTGCCTCTATGAGGGTTACAATCTAATATGGGATCAGATGGATGGATGGATGAACGGACAAATGGATAGACTGATGGACAAACAGATGTCAAGTAGTGGTAAGTTCTATAAAGAAAAATAATGCAGAATAAGGAAAAGAACTTCAGATCTCAGAAGAACTGAAAAGGGACAAGACATGACTAAGATTGAGTAAAGAGTAAACGCACTTTATGACAGACAAAGGACTTCTGGAAAAGACAAACAGCAGCAGAACACTGGATACTTATCGAGAGTTATAAAGGCATGGGAATTGAATATTCTGTTTATTCATTATTATTCTTACAAAGAGGGAGATTTTGTGAGGTAGTTTTTATGACAGAAGGAAAGCCTTACATTTCAGTTATGTTAGATTTGTCTCCTCAGATTTTTGAATATGGAGATGATACAAATGCTGCCTATAAAAGTTTACTCCAGTATCTACAAAATGGATTAAATTAGAAAGGCAAGAAAAGTTCCAATCTGGGCAAAGGATATAGACTGCAAAAAGGGTGGAGCTAATAATAGCAGAGGAACAATTAGTGGGACTTTATGACAAGACATATGGAAAACAAAGGGGTAAAAGGAATTAAAAGTAACATAAAATTTAAGATTCTGACTTTCAACTGATTCAAATAACTGCATAAGGAGAAGACCAAAGCCTCTTTGAGCCACTTTACTGCCACCTGATTTTCTTTTCCTAGTTATCAATTTCCTTCCTTCACAGGCTTTTCTCAATCAGTAATATTTAAAATTAAGTACTCGCTTCAAATTTGATTTCTCAACTAGAAACTTATTACCTTAATGTTCTCATTCTCTTCTCTTCTGGTATAATTAGAAAAAGGCAGTTCTATCACTCTTTCATTTAAAGAACTTGGAAATTCTTGCACTTTTTTTGGTGTTTCAGTGAAAGTTACATGGATTTCAAAAGGAAACAGGATATAAAATCTGTGTTAAGAAAACATGCCAGGAGGCCAGCAATTTTTTTAAAGGTAGATTTTACTAAGATTTTTTTTTTACCATATTAAAAAAAAAACCCTCATATAAAGTGTTTCAAGGTTAAAAGTATTATCCAAAATTGTATAGGATGCTCTTGACAACTACAGTAGTTATATCCCAAATACATAAATATAGTTTATAATATAACAGGAAACCCAAGGAATTAGCAGAGTGCTTCGTTGCTGACAAAAGGAAGACAGTACTACGGTAGTGGCCACAGGGGCTGAGTTGCACTAGTAGAGAGGCAGTGTGGCACAAATGAGCACTCGACCAGGAATCAAGGATTCTGGGAGCTAAGTTGCATTTCACCACTTATTTAGTTGAAGAACCTTTCCAAGTCTCAACTTTCTTTATCTATAAAGATAAAGGATGATGACAATAGTGATCCTAGGCCCATCTACCTTAAAGATTATTTTGAGAATAAGATGAGATAATGTATGTGAAAGTGCTTGGAGACTGTCAGGCAGCATCCAAGGTTAAGGTAACAATATATTCTGTTTTCTGTTTCTGTTTCTGAGACAAAAGCTTCAACTGGATCAATACAAATAATTTTGGCCATGTAACACTGTATGCACTGGCAAGTGTAATACTTATATCCATTCAAGTGGAAAAGGAATAAGTCCATTACCAAATGCTCCCATGAATGTTTTCAAATAGCATTAAACACATAAAGTAACCAATCAGTTGGCATCGGAAGCCAAGAAAGGTGTACTTTAACAATCACATGTCATTATTTCTAACTGTTAAATGATATGAGCACAGCCACAGATACAGAAGGACAAGCTGTCCTATCACTTTACAAGGATCTCATTCCATAGTATGCTGCCAGAGAAGTAAATAACAGAGAAACTTCATATCTCCTCTCCTAACCACAATGAGAAGCTTTTTTTCAGAAAAAACAGATTCCCCTGATGCTAACAACGAGATGAAAAAGAAAGAGTGAATATTTAGGTGAATTTTCTTGAACTGGAAGAAGGCCTTAGAAACATTTGAAGAGGAAAGTCTTTCCTGTGAAGACATTAGGTCAGCATGGCATTTCAAGCTTTTTTGTCCTTTTGGAGGGGTTGCTTTTAAATATGATCTTTAGCAGCAGGAAGTTATCTAATGAAAAAACAGCATTCGCAACTTTTGAAGACTCGTCAAGTTTCACAAATATCTCAAAGGCAACACCTTTATTGTAGCACCATTCAAGCCAAGGCACTGAGTTCTGAGTTCAAGGTTTCTAAGGCCCACAAAGGAGAGCATGTCAGAATCATCATCAGAAAAAAGGTTCCTTAACCTCAGAAAAACCATCCTCTGGACCCACCAACTGTAAGTTATCAAGAATTTTCCATCTTTAATATTTGTAATCTGCTTATCCTTTCTTTCTAAATAATCAATATTCCTACAAACTCTTAGATGAGAAAGATATGCGAAGAAAATAACATCCACAATGAAGGGGAAAAAATGCTAATAACCTGCTTCTCAAGTTGTATAAAAGGATTTTTTGCTATTATATTTCTTCCACATCAAGCACATTAAAACAGTTACGTGTAGCATGTTAATTAGTACCTGTGCTCCTGATACAGGGCCAAAAGGGTTTGGTTGTCTCATGACAGGCTGGCTGTATATTAAGGTTGGTTGTGTCATTACAGGTACACTTCCCATTTGAGGAGGCTAAAAAAACAAAAAATGTCAAGTTAAAGGATGTTAACTCACATTTTCCTTATTATGAGTAAGTAAACAAGAAGGATGACAGGGATGAACAGTACTAGTACTTTTGCAGTAACTCAAAGGGAAAATACCTGTAAATGCAAATAAGACTGACAGCTACAAATTTTTTTTTTTTTTGCTGTACGCGGGCCTCTCACTGCTGTGGCCTCTCCCGTTGCAGAGCACAGGCTCCGGACGTGCAGGCCCAGCAGCCACGGCCCACGGGCCCAGCCGCTCCGCAGCATGTGGGATCCTCCCGGACCGGGCACGAATCCATGTCCCCTGCATCGGCAGGCGGACTCTCAACCACTGCGCCACCAGGGAAGCCCCATCTACAAATTTTTAGGAGTATTTTTTTTTATATGGAAAGTCTTTAATGTGCTCATCTTTTAAAGTTTGCAAAAAAGCTCAACTTTTTCTACATGAGTTGCAAAATTCAAACTACGATAAACAGACAAAATAATTTAGACCAAAAAAATTTCCAAATTTGCCAGCTTTAGACATGGGAAACTTGAAACTATAAAATGGCTAAGACATTTCAAAGAAAACTGCCTTTGTGTATCAAATCAAGTTCTTATGCCATTATGCAAATAAGCACAAGGGAAAATAGTTGATTGTTTGAAGAAGTTTACTCCCAATTGAAAGAACCCAATGGTTCTTTCATTTTATTTCAGACGTTTTTAGGGAAAACCAAGAGGCTTAAATTACACACAAAGAGGTTAGTTCATTCTTAAATAATTGAAAATCTCAACCAACCATCTCTTTAAAAATTACCACTCCATGGTATATAATTAACGTAAGTGACAAAATAAAGTACACACTGACCACCATATTATTTTGGTTAAAATGCTATATTCTAAAACCTTACCTTTCTGCAAGTTCTATTTAACCTTTTAGGATGACTCCTATTTGTAGTGAGATTCATTTTGAGTTTTTTGTGCAGACACCTTTTTAATGTAATGACTACTAATCCAAAAGCTGTGAAACTCCTTCATATGCAGGAAAAGAGCTACAGATGTATAATAAATAAAGAAGTAGCAGAAGCAGCCACAGTAGCAATACCAACGGATGCAGTGCTGCCTCCCAACAGCAACAGTTCCGCCAAGTGTGTGGTGGGCTGAAGCCACTACCTTCATTTCTTATTTATGTGAGTCTATGTATTAAGAGAGTTGGGAGAGTAAGGGCAGTCTAGAATGTGGGTTGTGGGCAGCTTAAAGGTTTAAGGACTGTTTCTGTACTATCCCAATCATGTCATAGGAAAATTTCTGTGGCCTTTACTGAACTAAATTTACCCCTACACAATTCAAGAAATATTAATTCCCCCCTTCCTCTAGAGTGGTATTCAGGTTATAAGACCTCACTGGTATTAATGTAAGATCACAGCAACGAAGACTTGGAGTTAACACTAATGTTTAAATGAGTTCATAATGAAGTATAAAATGCCTAACAAACTTATGAGAGGAAAAATAAGCCAAGTAAATACAGTGAACATTAATAAATAGTATCTGTTGTATAATGACTATTCTAGAAATACTTATGAAACCTATGCTATGGTGCAAGGTTCTGTGTTAGGCATTAAGGATATATGTGGCACTAAGTTCTTTTTTCAGTTAAGCTGCGAAATAAATTCATGTTAAATGTGAGTCAACCTATTTTCAAAAAGCTGTGTTGGGAAAAATACTTACGATTCCATATCCTATCATGCCTGTTGGTGTAGTAGCAGGATAGGCCATTA
This sequence comes from Pseudorca crassidens, assembly GCF_039906515.1. Taxonomy (NCBI): domain Eukaryota; kingdom Metazoa; phylum Chordata; class Mammalia; order Artiodactyla; family Delphinidae; genus Pseudorca; species Pseudorca crassidens. Next base: position 63,736,477 of record NC_090304.1, read on the forward strand.
CAGGGGGTGCCTGACATGATGAAAGAAAAAATAAACAAGGAAGTATAACTCATGTATGTCAACGGAGTTCAAGGAATTAATAGCTGTAGTTCCACTAAAAAGAATTGCTAAGACAGCTGTGATTAAATATGACATTTGTGTTCGTTAATAATTGTGTCAATTAAAGCTCAATGAAAAAAAGTGTCTTGAAATTAGCGGAAAAGAAGAATTATAAGAAAGAAAAAATACCATTTAAAGTTAGATACAACAGTGATCTAAGATTTCATTGTGCTTTTACAAGCTTTAAAAATATTCAGATTTTAAAAAATACTCAAAGTTCTAAATTTAAAGTCTATCACTAACATAAAAAATGTTTGCCTAGAAAAGTAGCATTACTGAATGTTTTCCTAGGTACTTCATTTTTTGAGCAAAATAAAATGTAAAGATCCCAAATCCATGAACAATCTGATCTTCCAAAAAATTAGTTTCTAAGGACCTCATTCACTCTTTTCAAATAACTCCAAAGATTTCAAACCACTATGGAGTATGACTATTTCTAAGAAGCACAAGTTCTTACATAGAGCATGTATACTAGTATTCCTTCTAATTTATTTCATAAATTATGTAAACTATCTTCTGCAAAGCACCAATTTGGAAGAGCGATACATTTTTAAGTCTGTTTATGCTTTAAGTCCTAAAAGAGCCATCTACCACTAAGATGTTTAAGGTCCCTTCCTCCTCCCACTTTAACTCAAAATAGACAATCTCAGCACAGAATCATTTTAGACATATCTGCTGTCTTAACAACATTCCCTGTATGTGTTATCTTATAATAAAAACTGAAGAAGCTGAATACAGGTGAAAGACCAATAACACTGCTAAAACATGAAAAATAACAAATTATATGGCAATTTGAACATACACATGGAGAAGTTAAATGAAGCATAACTAAAGTGAACAGTTAAAAGTTTAGTATTTGGGTGAGCATGTAGGACTTATTGGTCTCTCCCTACTTAAAAACCAAGAGCTGCGAGAGCAGTAGACAAACTGCCAAGTTCAGCAGAAGCCTGTAAGATTTCATGCAATTGTTATTTTCAACATTACCACAATCAACATTTCCCTTCATTCAGAAGTCATCAAGTGCATAGTGGCAGCACAGATACAGACACAGACACCCAGCCATCTGGCAGCAAATGGCAGAATATTAAGCAAGAAAAAAAATTTGTATTTCCCATGCCACCATCAGAATCAATTCTGCAACAAACCCACAAAATCAGTAGATGCTAGGAAGAATTTTTGGCACATTGAAAATCTGAATGTGAAAACAAGTAATAGCTAGAAGGTTATGAGATTCTGCTACAGCATTGGTTAACAGCATGCCAATTTATTGCAAAAAAGGCTAGTTTTTGGTCACTTACGTATTGTGGAAAATGCATGCCATTCTGTTTTTCCCAGGGAGAACAATTACATAATGCAATAACACTGGATTAGAACAAGTACTTACACAACAGAAAATACATAGAGAGCATTTTAGTTCACATGAACATTCATTAACTACTTAAAATCCCTTGTATTTCCAGTATCTAATGGAAGAACATCTATACTAAAACACTATCAAGGTTGACACAGGAAATTTAGTCTTTGGCATCATCACCTTACTTACATAATAGTTTATCGATTACAAGTGTCATCAAAACATAAAATCTATCAGTAGCATCAACAGTGCATCCCATAAACAGGGTTGCATTGCATAATGTCTACCACAGAAAAAAGCAAACAGTAATAGAAAGAGTTGGTAGTGTAACATCATTATATATTTTAATAAAACATCAATGAATGGTTAAAATTTTAAAAAATTTAAAAACCTTGACAGTGTTTAAGGATTAATTAAAAAGGTTAGAAATGTAAAGAAATGTCAAAAGCAGCAGTTTATCTAAGTAGTGAATCACATCACCAGCCCTAAATGTTAGTCATTACAAAGAACCTCTATAAAATACATACATACAAATGTTTTACCAAAATCCTTAAGAGATGATATACCTTACCGTATACAACACAGCACCATAGATATTGCTTCTTATCAACAAATTCTAGATGGTTAGATGCCTATTAAATGCTAAAAGTCAATCTTAAGTCAAGTGCTATTCACAAACTTCTAATACTTCATACAGATTAATACTAATTTCATACAAAATAAGAAAATATTCATTGTATTTTTATATCATTTGGATTTATATCATTCCTCATATACTGTCAATGTATAATTCACTCCTGAGGCTATAACATCTACTAACCTAACCTCCTGCCATCCTTAGTCAGAGAGGTGTGTTAGAGTGGGAAAAACACTGATTGCGAGTCAGAAAGGATGGATTTCAATTTAAATCTGCTTTCTAGTTGCTTTGCAATTGAGGGAAAAAAAAAATTGCATAACTTTATCCTTACAGCTGGGACAATAGCTGCTCAAACTCCCCCAAGAGTGCACTATTTACAGACTCCGGATAGTGTGTGTGTGAGTGTGTGTGTGTAAAAATGTAAACTATTTAAATGCAAGGTTTTATTATTGGTGACGGTAGTGACCACTACCAGAGAAAAAGTACTGATTTAAAAAGGTGGCTAAATTTCAATATTATTTTCCATTAATGGAGACTGAAACTAATAAAACTCTTTAATGTCATGTAAAACTTTAACAGCACACTATTTTTAGCTCAGCCCTATTAATTTTAACATACAATTAACCCAAGGAAACAGCAAAACAGCACAGTACTCTGGAAGAGATTTAATAACAAAAAGTAGCTATAACAAGGATAATGTGGGGAGATCAGCTTGGTGCTTTGTAAGGACCTAGAGGGTGGGATGGGAGGATGGGAGGGAGACTCAGGAGGGAGGGGATATAGGTATACATATAGCTGATTCACTTTGTTGTACAGCAGAAACTAACACAACATTGTAAAGCAATTATAACCCAATAAGGATGTAAAAAATAAATAAATAAATAAAATGAAAAAAATTTAAAAAAAGAACGCCCCTGAAGGTATATTAAAAAAAAGTGGGCAAATGGGGATATATGTATACGTGTGGCTGATTCACTTTGCTATACGGCAGAAACTAACACAACACTGTAAAGCAACTATACTCCAATAAAAAAAAATTAAAAAAAAAAAGGATAATGGGGGTCTCTAACAACAACAGAAAGGATACAATGTGTGGCTCGTGTAATCAACTGCTGATTAGCACACACTGTTGCAAGAAAGCATGTTTCAAATTTTTCTACAAAAAAATTGGTTTTCTCCGATGCAGGGAGACTTACTGGATTGGTAAAACAGCAGCTGACCAAGGATTGGGGTACGGCCACAAAACTACTCTGGGACGACCATACCTTATATTAATTAAAACCATTAGAACTTCTTCAGTACTAGATGCTAACTCATTAATTATCATATACAATTAATTTTCATTACTCATGGATTCTGTATTTGCAAATTTGCTATGCACTGAAATTTATTTGTAATCCTAAAATCAATACTTGTGGTGCTTTTGAAGTCATTCACATACGTGCGCAAAGTGGTGAAAAATTTGTAACCGGATGCATTCATTCCCAGCTGAGGTCAAACAGGGGCTGTGCCTTGTTTCAGCTCTGACATGAAGATGACCAGAAGATGGAGAAGTAGGGAACAGTGTAGTGTACTGCAAGAAGCTCTGGGGCCAGTTGGATAGGGCAAGAGTCTCTCAATTCAGGCACCTATTAGTGGGGATGCCTCAGGCAAGTCACTTAATACCTCTGGCACTCATTTTCTCTTTTGTAAAATAAAAAAATATATAATCCACTAGAATGAGTTTTTTTGTTTTGGGATTTAAGATTATAATCTATGTGAGATGTGTATGTGTATAGGCATACTCAATTAAAACTATACTTGCTTGGCTTTTGTTAATACTGTCATATAATTTATATAGTTGATTCTCCTTATTTCCTGCACTTACATTCTTAAAGTCACCAGAACACTGAATTAGTGAACACTGCACCATCAGTGCAGCGGTCCCCAACCTTTCTGGCACCAGGGACGGGTTTCAGGGAACACAATTTTTCCTCGGGTGGAGGAGCGGGGAGAGAATGGCTCAGGCGGTAGTGCGAGCGACGGGGAGCGGCAGATGAAACTCTGCTCGCTTGCCAGCCACTCACCTCTCCTGCTGTGTGGCCCGGTTTCCTAACAGGCAGCGGACCCATACTGGTCTGTGGCCCCAGGCATTGGGGACCCCTGCATTAGTGAACACTGAGCCACTGTTGGGGGAAACACGTGTATGTGTGTGAATCTAGCAATTGGTTCAGTGTTAAGGTTATTTATTTATTGTAGATAGATAAATAATAGATTTGAAACCAGCAGTAGAGAATAGTGATTAAGAAAATATGCTCTGAGGTAAGGCTGCCTGGGTTCTAAAAACCCACCCAATCTCTGTGATCTGGGCTTACTACTTAATAACCCTGTGTTTTCATTTCCTCATCTGTAAAATTGGGATAATAGTTACTACCGTGTAAGGTAAATTTGAGGATTATATAAAACAAAACCACATATTATTTGTTAGAATCATGCCTGACACAAAGTAACCTTTAAATAAATGTTAGCTACTAAAATGTACCTGGCAAACATAGTCAACCAAGCTTCCTTTAAAAGAAATACAAATTACTTATATTTCTAAAACTTGGTAACAATCTTTCCACTTATGCCTTATCACTATTTAAAAAACATTTTCATGTTACACATTTACCTAAATCATTCATGTTAGTATATAATGAGCTTTTCCAACTCACCATTGTTGCAGCATTCCAAGCAGTTGTTGGTGCAACCTTCGGTTGCCAGTTAGATCCTCCAGTTAGCTTCTTTTCACCTGGCTGACTCCAATTTACATCACTTTAAATAAATATGAGTGAGAATATTAAGTGTGTGTAATTATGAAGTTTCTTTACTACACATTTAGATTGAACAGAGCATTTAAGATGCAGATGACATCTCTACACATACTTTCTTGAGAGGAAAGCCTAATCAACCTCTAAATGGCACATAGGGAAAGAATACAAATAAAACACTCACTTCTTAGTGGTTCCATTTCCAATGCCAAGATCTAGGACAGGAGAAAAAGAAAGCATTTAAAAACTAGACTAATTTTTATAAAACAACTTATTTTAAAGATTAAAGAATACAAAATATACTTACTGCCAACAAGGTTGGCTAAGGATGAATCCAAGTCATCAGATACTAACTTGTTAGGTGGGAGTTTGGCAACAGGAAGACTCTGGTTCTGAGAGGCCACTGTTGGTTTGAGAAGTCCACCTAGTTCATCAAAGCCTTAAAGTTACAAACAGACGAAATAGGATTTGTAAGGAACTTTATGGTGCTACAGCTTTCTAAAGGAGGTCTCTGCCTTTTCTCCTTGTTTGTTTACTGGAGAAGTCCTCCAGGTAAATGGGCACTAATAAATGCTCTTAAGTGGAAAAAGGAGAAATCCACAATTTCAAATCCCTTCTCTGTGAAAGAGAAGGGAATGGAATTAATCCTTCCCCTCAGCTGACAAAATTTTCTGAAGACTCACTTATACCTGAAGCAATACAGGTAAAAAATATATCTCTGTAACTTTGAAAAAAAGTTCCTTTTAAGAAATAATATTTTATAGACCTTTTAATACTCTTCAAAGTGGAGAATGTAAGGTATATGTAAAACAGTATATTAGAAGCAAGTGAAAATGAACCACTAGGTTATCTCTTTTCCTGTCTAAAAACAGCTAGCCTAAATTATACACAAGAAATAGTTAAACTACACTCAAACTGCATAAAACTATCTAGTAAAGTAGAACCCTGTTTAAAAATTAAAAATAAAATAAAATAAATAAAATAAAATCCCTTAAGGTTCTCTACCAAACGGTAAAAGGTGAAACAGATCCAATCAACAAACCACCAAAGGACTGAACGGCACAACCCAGGAATACCAGAGAATATGAAAAAGAAAGTCACCAAAAACAGGGGTTTATAAAATATGAACAATTGGTTTCTATTTCCTTTATCCTTTTTCCCAGCAAGATAAACTCAAGAGGACAAAGTCAAATGCATCAAAAAATGTAATTATAAACCTACTAGTGCACAGAAAAAAATAAATTCCTAGTTCATACACATTCTTTATAAGTTTGCTTCTTACTTTTGTATGTATACTTATGATAACTAATTGTATATTATAAAATTAACAACACCTCAATATATTTCTTTAAATGGCTTGAGTTTAATTACTACACTTACCACCCCATGATTAAGAATATAATTTGGTGCCAACTTTACAGGAACTCAATCTTTACAAAACTTGAAATTACCAAGATGTTAAATGGAAACTTGGCTCTACAGATTTTATAAAGTTCTCTTAAGATGACTAAACAAGCATACTATAAAACAATAAAAAGCCCCTGAACCCACAACTCTGATATTTAGTTATTCTAGCTGTTCATTACACAGACTACCTCAACGAGGCAAGGTACCACAGGTCATATTTTCCTAGTTTTCAAAAAAGCCAATTTCATTTCAGTAAAGGTAAAAATTAGAGTAAAAGGTACAGCATTCTACACACAGTCCCTAGCAATTTAGCAGTCTAATCTGAGTAAAACCTCTTTTCTTCTCTCTTATTTAATAGCTCTGGGAGAAATAAAATCTACCCAGATTCAAAACTGCCACTAAGAAAAGAGTAAAGGCTAACAACAGTCCCTTGAAGCTTTCTTCTAGTGGCTGGGGGAAGAGGGACCACTTCTTTGGCTACCCCAATTTCATCTATTTACACGTTAAAAGGACCATTATCTGTCCTTACACAGACTCTAAACTAGAACATTATAGTAATGTTAATAAAGCAATTTTTTCTTACCCCCAGAATCTACAATAACGTTGGTAGATTTATTTCCAAACACAGATTCAAAGTCAACATTAAGGCCAGCTGAAGGATGTGGCTGTGCAACTGGAGAAGGAGTGAATCCTAAGAAAAACCAAAATGGAAAAAGCTCAATTCTTTAATAACTCTACATCTACAGCTCTTTAATAATGATGACAATAGAATGGAAAAAGCAGTAAATTCCCACAACAAAAAACAAAGCCAACCCTTCAAGCAAAACGCTTCCTAGACTACCACATCTCTTGTGATTACATTTTCCAAAACAAAATCATCCCACTAAGAAAACTAACAAAAGAGCAAGTGAAGTTGAACTACTAGTTTGTTTCATTACAGAAATAACATTTTTTGCTTATTTTTTACCTTAAACTTGTAAGCTGATGTTAAAAAACCAAACACATCTAAAATTCTAGGATTTTGCATGAAGCCAAATTTAATTTAAGGGATCATTTGGGAATAAAATAAGTATTCTGTGGTGCTTTAAAAAAATATGAGTCTACTTAGTATCCCCCAAGAGTCTTTCTCCCTCTACCTACTCACCTTCCATATTTCTCTCTCCTTCCTTCCTTTCTCCCTTCCTTCCTTCGATGGTTAATCAAAAGCTATATGGTTTAAGTTAATTTGAGAAGTGACAGGATTCTGAAAGTTATAACCCACTAATCCTTATGAGCCCCCCCTTGTGTCCAGATGTGTTCTGAATATTAAAAAAAAAACAAAAAACAGACTATTTTCAACATCCAACCACCCTCTAGCTTCAACTTAACTACTTCCTAAAGTGGAGCTGACATGTATAATCAAATATACTAATTTACCTAACTGTTCTGAAACACCAGAAAATTTATTCTTTCCTGTCCATGTTACACTGATGGTGGTGGCAATAAGCCAACAGACACCCAGCTCACGTTGCTGAAACCAGACAATGCTGAGTTAAACGTTAAGATTTTCAATTGTGTGAGGTTGTATTTTGTGAGGTGAGGCTCTGAATTTCCAGAGGCTGACAAGAAGAATTAAAATCATCTAAAACCATTAGGGCTGTCACATGACTTGGGGAGCTTTCAATCACTGAGTATATATCCAAGTAGAGAACAGCCTAGCAAGGATCACAAAGAAGGAATTCTTTTGCTTTGTGGAAGGCTGTAATAAATGGCTCCGGAATTCTCTTCCATTTCTAAATTCTATAAAGTCAGAATGTTAAAAATAAAAAAAAAGTCTGGTATCAGAAGATTAACAACTATATCATTAAAGAGAAGTTAAACTTTTGAGCCCTGAACATAGACTCTCTCTCTCTTCCTGTCCCAACTTTCTGCTAAAGGACTTTCAGTCTATAAGAATCTCACTTTGAACTCTTAATGTATACCACCAGGATATAAAGAAGTACAATAATGCTGTACTAAAAGGACTGATCTTAAAGAAAAACAAAAAGTAGGACAAGATTTGGTGAGAAGTTCAAGAAGGTCCTCAAAGCCAGAGAAGCCAGAAAGCAATGACTTATTATTAACAATGACCCACACAAGCTGGTATACATCAATGATACTACTTTAAAAGTAGCATTTTACATCATAGTATGAATATTCTGTAGGGCACAAAATTTTTTAAATGTACAAATTTGATCTTATTCCATAATTAAACTCTTTCTTAACTCAAAGACACTGGTCATACAATGAGAATACAAGCACTATCAAAACATAAAATAATTTAGTAAATAAATCTGACCATTCATCAAAAGGCTCCTAGAATTCTATAGATATACTGATTTAACAGCTCTTTGAAGTGTACAAACTGCTTAAGAAATATACCATGGGCTTGACGGTTCTTCTCCTAACTCCTTACAAAAAGAACAGATGTATCTACTCAAGAAAGACAAAAATCTATCATGCTTAATTATATGCCCATGCTGAACCACCACACATAGCATTCTTTAAATCATCCTGGAAATAATATCTGAGCTATGATATCATTAAACTTTAGAAAACACAGGGAACAATAATTTATAAAGTAGGATGGCATACCAATTTCTCTTTTCCCTTGCTATCTTGTCCCAAATTCTTTCTAGAATTTGATTGATATCAGAGATGAGCCTATCCTTTATAATAACACAAAAACAACTTCATTACTTTCTGTAAAGAGAGGAGCCATCTCCTGAGGTCCCTAGGGGCACCAATCTGTGAAATTATATTACTGCCTAAAAGCATAAAAGCTATGAAAAGATATATAAAGTAATCCAGAGCTAGTACCTCAAATTTTAAAAGCTTCTACATAGCAGAAGAATAAACTAAAAGGGAAATTCTTAATAAATTATAATAGCTGATTAGATTGTCAACCTTCAATTTTTAAAAGTTACTTAAAGCAAAGTTACAGAATTAATATCACCATTTCAAAAGAGCAGATTTAGGGACCGCCCCCAAAAAAGATGAATAGGCTATCAAAGTTAAGGTTAATTTTATGAAATAATCACTACATTGAACTGCCTAACTTTCATTTCACAAAGCCCAATGAAAACTCTGTCACTGAACAGCTCCAGTTCACAGATTAACATTTAGAAACCACTGTACTACAGGGCAAATCTTGAGAGGACAATAGTAAGGTGACGGAAAGGTCCAAGATGAAAACGCTTTTGGGACAGAAAGGCAATCCAAACACCTTTGAGAAAAATTGGCTGGGTTGTTTAATAGATTTTGATGGTAGTTCTGTAATAAATAGGCCTCATTCTTTTTTGAGAAAATTACTGCTACTATTTATTAAACATTATGCAAGGGCTTTATAGATAGGTTATTATTTAAACCACACAATAACACTATGAGACAGTTATTAATTATTATCCTCATTTTACAGATGAGGAAACTAAGAGATTAAACAACTTATCCAAGGTAAAATAATTAGTAAGTGGCAGAATCAAGACTTAAACCCCAATTTGTTTGATTCCAGAATCTATTAAGGGTTTTTGGTTTATCCTGAGTATTTCATCTTATATAAATTAGTAGGTAGGAAAATTAGTTTTTATTATTATAGCTATAATAATTATATCTATCAGGACTCTTCAAGTTTTATGAACTTCTTGAGCTTTGAAATAGCGAATACTGGGCTAAAAAATAAATTGCCCTTGGCAATTTAAAAATCTATCAGCAATACAAAAACAATGAGTTTTCAAGATTATATCTGATGATTAAATAATTTAGGTAAGAAGTATACTCCAAGTATGAAATGATCTGCATACACAAGATAATTGCTTTTTTTTTTGGCCTCGCCCTGCGGCATGTGGGATTTTAGTTCCCCAGTCAGGGACTGAACCCTTGCCCCTGCAGTGGGAGCGCAGAGTCTTAACCAATGGACCACCTGGGAAGTCCCCACAAGATAAGTTCCCAATGCAAGTAGTTTTAATGATACTTCTGTGTCAGGCATTGTGCTAGATGTTATACAGGCATATATGTACACCTCATTAACAATCCTGCAAGACATTATTATCCCAATTTTCATAGTCTTAGAAAGGTTAAATACTTGCTTAAAGTCACACAGGTAAAGGAGTGTAACTGGAATTCACACCCAAGTTCACCGTATTCCAAACATTTTCTTTCTGTTAAATGCCCTCAACAATTCCATTTTTAAACACTTTTAACCATGTCTAATTCTTACTGCCAGTCAAGAACCTCAGTTCTTCAGTTGTGTCAAACCTACTTTTTAATGCCAACTTAACTAAGGTAACAACTCCTATACACAAAAAAATTCAGCTGGATTTTGAGGTCTTATTGCTACTGCACTGGTCTAGACAGAATATATTTGGAAAGATACAGATCAAATTGGTTACACCTCCCTGGAAACTACTTCCCATTTCTATGGCCTTTGCATAGCGCTGGAAAAGTATACTTCTTTCCAGTATAATCTCCCTTCACCTTGCCACAACTGTTCAAATCAAAATTATCTGCCATTCTATCACTAAGATCTATACACAGAGCTTTAAATTCCATAAGCTTGTAATATTAAAATATTATAAACTCTTCTGAAAATTTGAAAGTTTTGAGAATGAATAAAATCAGGAAGATGACAGGCATCCATTCATAAAACAATCGTGTTTAATCAAGGAAAACAAAATTAAGCAAAAAACTACCTGTTCTTCAAAACCAAGTATTTTTTTTCTTACCAACTCATTTTAAGGAAAACAACAAAAAGAAACCCCTCTTGCATAAATAAACTGATAAATTTTAGAGATTATTGTTACCTACCTCCAAATAAACCAGCTACAGTAGAAGGCTCATGGCACATAAGGGTAGTATTACGATAAGCTTGAGTACCACAAAAAGAATCTGACAAGGCATATAAGGGGGGAAAAGAAAGGACAGGAAAAAAAGAAAAAAGAGAAAGAGAAAAGTGAGAAAGTGAGGAGGAACAGTTAAGAGTGGAATGGAGTAATTAAAAACAAACAGAAACAAATAAAAACAAACAAAACAAAAGAAAAAACAGAGGAGTCCAAGCCATTGGTGTTCTTCAAATTACAACTTACTAAAAAAAAAGCACTTAAGCCTCCATTGTAAGTACTATATTTAAAAATAAATATATAAATAATATTCACAACAAATTTTTAAAAATAACCAATACTGCATTTCTTTAGATAAAGAAATATGAACCAGTTGGCTTTTTAGTCAATACCAACATGTCTTCTAATGTCTTCTTTTGCAGATGAGGAAGCAGGCCTAGACAAGGTCACAAACATGGTAAGGCTGAGACCACAACCCACTCCCCTTGACTTACAAATTTCAGTATTCTTACAGCTTTAATGAGGACAAGCTACAAAGTACACTGAGAATCGTATCATCAAATCAAGGTCCTCTCCTGGAAGGGTTGGAAGGTATCTACATACCTAACTCTGATTGTTCTTGGTTGTTCTTAATCCTATAGAGCAGGGGTTGGCAAACTACAGCCTGGGGCCTATTTTTATATGCCCATGTGAGCTAAAAATGGTTTTTACCTTTTGAAAGGGTTGTTTAAAAAAAAAAAAAGAAAGAAAAAAGAAAAGATGACGACTCAAAGATTTTATGCATCCTATAAAAACCTAAAGCATTTACTATCTGGTTCCTTACACCAGAAGTTTCCTGACCACTGTTCTAGAGCACTATCCAACAGAGCTTTCTAATAACAGAAATGTTTTATAAATCCACACAATATGCAGATATGTGCATATGGTACATTATGGTAGCCACTAGGCACATGTGCCACTGAAGAACGGAAATGTGGCTAGTACAAGTGAGGAAGTAAAATTTTAATTTTATTTAACATTTAATTTTAATTAACCTTTAAATGATGACATGTGGCTAGTGGCTAATTAGACTATACAGTGCCAGGAATGGCACACCTTGGGTGGTCCTCTCATGCTCTTACTACTCTGAGTAAGAAAGTATTGGAATTTTTATTACACAACTCTACTTCTCAGGAACTTTCAACTTGCATTGAAAGACTTATTAAAAAGCCTCTTCTAGGACAGGCATCAACAAACTACAGCGGCTTATCTTTGTAAATAAAGTTTTACTGGAACACAGCCAAGCTCATGTGTTTATGTCTTGTCTACAGCTGCTTTCACGCTATAATGTCAAAGTTGAGCAGCTGCGAAAGAGATCGTGTGGCTCACAAGCCAAAAATATTTACAATCTGACCTTTTAAGAAAAAGTTTGCTGACCCCTATTCTAGACTAATGCCTAATGGTTTGACATCAGTGGTTTTTAATTTCCCCTTCTGCACTCATTTTCATTAAAAAAGAAAAGTATTTAACAAGTTTTTTTTCTCTAATGACAAAACTTAGCAGATGTGATTTTTTTTTTTAAAGTATACTTCATACTTTCATTTGTATTATTCTCCATCAGAAAGAGGAAGATAAGGGTTTAAATCAAAGTCTGCACTTCCATAAGGGAAAGAGCGCTGCAGAGCAAAGCTGAGGTCTCCTGATTTAGGCTTTGCTCCCACTAGCTGGGTTATCTTGATTAACTTTTCTAGGACTCAGGTGATGCATCCATAAAATGGTAATAATGTTCTCTTACTACTGTGAGAGTTGAGCTGGACCAAACATTCTCTGCAGGTTTTTGCAAACTCTAAATCACCAATTCTATGATTTTAATTTTCAAATGGACCGACTGACCTTGGAGTATATAGCCATCAACTTTACTAACCCGCTTTGCTTTCTGGTCTTCCTCTTGCCCCAAATCATAGGCCTTAAACTTAAAAAACATTAGGAATATGACATTTCTAGGATATTCCTCTTATTACAGGCTTTTTTCCTTGAAAAGTCAAAATAATAATTAACTCTCTCACATGACTTTTATATATTTTTACTCTGTTTTTGTTTATATGTGAAATACCTACAACCTTCAGCACTTAAGGTTACTGTCCTCCATTCTGTCCCCCTTCAGGGGATACAGATGTGACATCCTGAAGCCCATGCACTGCTCTGACCTAAAAGATCTAAATATATAGTCCCAAAGCAAAGACGTATCTGTTTCATATCCCCAAATTAAGGCAACTGACTTAAAAAGATACAAACAGCCATATTTACAACATACAGACTATTCATATTCAGTAAATACGAAGAAAAGATAAACCTAAAAAACCACCACCCCAACAGAACACTCCAAAGATAACTCTAGTTACCCCTTATTACCAAGCAAAAAGGCACTCCATTTGACAAATTTCTAGAGCAACAAAATGTATAATTTAGTTTCAATTACTTTTTATATAATTTTTAAATGTACTACAATAAAGGAATTATTGCAACCAAATATTACACTTTAGAACTATTAGACTAGTTGTATAACTGGAGCACGTGCCTTGAAACTTTCTCGTATCTCCAACTACTGCTTTCTAGTCACCTTCCATCCTCCCCTCTCTCAGATATATCTAACAGAATATGGCCACATGATCTACCTAGGGTACACAGATGACTTTCTGCATGCTGCTTTAATCAAAGATTTAAATTTGTGTCACCTTACGTTGTTTCTTTGAATTGAATAAAAGCAGTTTTCATCATCTTTTAAGGGGGTTTAGCATCTTTTTAGTAGGATTCAAAAACATTTATTTCAGTTTAGTATGTACTTAAAAACTTATTCTTCCTTGTACAACTTTGGTATGAAATTTTGCCTTTTTACAGATTTTTAGACCACAATTAAGCCTATTCAGTCAAGTTGCTTTTCATTTTCTACTTTTCACCCCAGGCTAACAATGAAATGAGACCCTTAAGATTGGACAAGAGGGTATAGTGGGTTTTAGACAATATAAAGTTGTACCATTATTTGAAATTAAAAACGGAGAAAAAAGGAAGATTCAGAAAGCTACTAAGAGTGATAATCACCCTCTTTCTCAAGCAGAGAGGGGAAAATATAAGCACACATAAATACGTAACTAAGTTTAAGAGATGTTACGCCTTCAATCAACTCTCCTAATAACCACCTCTCTGAACTAATAAACAGGATGTAGCATGTGATGCTACAGTATGATAGAGAACAAAACAAAGTCCAATTTCAAAGGAAATTTTCTTTCCTAAAAACTTGCATTAAATAAAATTAGGGATACTGGTGTAAAAAATCTCACTACATTATTGCTATTTAGTTTACTTAAAAATTTATTATTAAAATACAAAGTAATTATTGCAGTGCTTTAAAAATAATGGATACGTTAAAAAAAATACTTAGGCAGTATAAACATTAATTGGAAAGAAAGGTTAAATGGTACTTTACCAACAAACATTTCATGAGTAGGTGTCCTAGTAGTAAAAGTGGATACATCTGAAGAAATGGGAGGGTGAACATCACCACTACTTTTTGTGAGGAAAGGATTTAAGCTTGGAATGGCATCATCAACAGCATCTACAGTAGCAGAGAAAGGATCTGCGCAGTCCAAGTGCATTATAGCAAAATGAAGAGAGGAAGTAAATTAATTAGTATTGTAATCAGTCAAAAGATGCAAAGTGAAAAGTAGTAGCTATATTATTATTAATCTAAATGCAAATGATCAAATCTAATCACCAAGATAGAAGAAATGCATTTAACATATTTTAAAATGAACCCTCAGAAAAAAATACTTATGTGTCCATAACAACAGTAGCATACGAAGGCTAGATCTGCTTTACATCAGAAAGCCAACAGTCATGTAGTTAAAAAAGAAGATAAGTAAGAACAAAAATGTTTCTATAAAAGAGCCATCTACCCTGAACCGTGTTCCCCACCCAAGGTGGGAGTGTATCAGTTCTGGTGGCATAGCTATGTTTACTCACATAATTGATATAAATAATTCAAATGTGGAATAAGCAGTATTTCAAAAGCCAAAGGGAATTAGGGGTTTCTAACATGTGAATATAAACTCTTGTATGGGTTCAGATGTAGGAAACAAAATAATAAAGACGAAGAAAAGGTCTAATGATGGGAAAGGAATTTTAGAAAAATTAAGAACAGAGACAAAAGACTGGCCATCCCAGTAGACTGGGATTAGCTTTGAAGGCCTAGCTATGAGTTTTAAAGCCTAAATGATTTGGAAGGAATAACAAAAGTATTGTTCCCTACTAGAATGGTACCAAATATGTACTTTATTATCAAATTTAGAATCACATATTTACTATACCTATACCTCATTCAAGATAACTGTCACTGTAATGACTGAAAGCCATTCATCATACCTTAAGTTAATGGGGAGAAGAAAAAATAAAGAGCAGCGAAAATATAGTGTCATAATTTTTTCTCTTATAACACAATTAAAAATGAAAAGATACTCCTGTACTTCCAACCAGCACCTGTTCTTGCCTCTTCTAGTCTAGTTTGTGGTCCTTACTTAAGAATACAGTATTAAGCACTGTATTTTACTCTAAGACTGTATGACAAAACAATACGGAAGCAATGGCCTAAGGATCAGCTTCTGCAAAACAATATAGGCACACTTTATCCTTAAAGTCAATAAATTCAAAGCTAGTGTTCCACAAATCCTGCAACTGCAACTTTAAAAAGAAAAATATCAAGATAATATTGAGGTCATTGTATGAAGTCCTACAAACATCAAAACTCACTGATGTACTATTCTAACTCAAATGATCATGTTAAACATCTTTCCCACCCCTCCACTTCTCAATAAATGGAACAATGGGGGAAGAGAGTCAGAAAAAATAATTCAGAAATAAAAAGCAGAAAATAGTCAAAAACAAGATTCATTTTTCTGTACTAAAATAAAAATGTAATGATGACCGCTCTAACTCCTTCTTGTATAAGAAAGGATTTGCGTTAAGTTTAGAGTTAACCAGTTTGGTTGAAAGTACTACTTTTAAATATTTGATAGAGGCATGGAGTTTTTAAAGTACATCATACTTTGTTGGACAAGTAACACAAAACTTCTCTCTGGTTTTTCATGCAAAAGAAGTCATGAGAGAAGTCATTCAAAAAGAGTACACATATTTCTACAACAGATCTATTAGGTTCATGAGAAAAGACATGTTTGGAAAAAGTTACTAGTTATCTGCTATTCTATTGATTGACACTTTTTACCTAAGCACTTAATATCAATCATTTCCTATTATATGAAACATCCTAAAGAAGAATATGCAGAAATGCATAAGTGAATCTGTATATTTAGATCAGTCAGACAATAAGAAAAACCAGCTCTTAATCTACCTTGACAAAACACTACTACTATGGGTAGCAGATTAACATCATTTAGATTAGATGACGATTTTTAAATCTAAATGTTAGTCTACTATACCATAAATGATTAATTCAAATTCATTAAAGATAAAAAAAAATAGTAATAATGTTCCAGCTATTCCAACTTAAACTGTACTTATCAGACTGGCAACTCTAAAATTCCTTATACTTTTAATAAATACTTTTTTCCATTATTTTTATCATTATTCACTTGAAAGTTTAATTTTATGTTACATTAGAGTCATAGAAAAATTATGCAAAAAATTAAAACAAAAATAGTACCAGTCATATTACAGTCTTGAGGTAAATATTTGATATCTACGTTTATTCACAGAAAATTGAGAGTTTTCATAGTGTTGTGTGTCTCATGCCAGCTGAGACTAAAACAAATTCAACTTCAGAAAGGGTCATTCTTTTTTACCTGAATTAAATTTTGAAATCTTGCTTAAAATATACAACAGTATACTTAACCTGGTAATACTGTATATTTTTAGATTTGCTATAACTCAAAGTTTTCAAGGTGATGAAAACTGATATCTCAAGATATTAGTATTCAACACCAAGTGCTTGTTTAGATGCCAGACCATTTCTTGAAAAATCAAAGGTTCACTAATAATGCAATGAGAGAAACAGGAGAGCTTGTGTTCTCTCTCTTCAATGTTCATTTTTAGGTGGAACCGTAAAATGCCTCTCACATTAAACATACGAACTTTACCTCCTCTTAACTCTAATCACTAACCTAGCTGTGATTGGGAATATACATCGTTTCTGTGGTGCATATAAGAACTAAATTAAATACCAAATCTGTTGTTAACATCCATTTTTAGCAAATGAGAGCAAGGAAAGCATAGAATAAGATTTTAGAATTATCAAAAAAAAAGCATACCTCTGTTTCGCCACATACTATAAAAAGCATGATGTAAAATGCTACATATTTCAAATGTTCAGGTAAATGGTTAACGTCAAAAAAATGCCTTTTAGAATTTACTGTTATGATCAAAGCTTTTTATATATAAGATTTATTTATCTTAGTAACTTTAATTTTAAAAATAAAGTAAAAAGTCTTAATCTGAATGTCATGGGTATGAACAATACAATGACTAAATTAGTAAGTATTCAAAGTTCTTGGCTTAAAATACTCTTCCACTATCCAATTATGCAGAAGTCAAAACTCTGAAATTATCACCAACTCAGAAGCCAAATATCTTTATATGAAATATAAGACAAGATTTCATTCTTCTTAAATTGAGGGGTTTATATAAGATCACTGTCCTTTCCTCGTATATAATTGTAAGCTTTTGGAAAAATAGTAGTCAGTTGCTACTGCCTCTGCTCTCAACTATACTTGATAATACTTTTTTTTTTTAAAACAGTTTAACAGTGTCACTTGGACACAGCAAGCCTAATGTTAAAATATGGGGGAAATTTTGATGAAAATAGTACATAAACCAAAATAACCTAAACTAGAAAAGGAAATCATGATTAAATGTACTCCCACACTGTATTCACACACAAATTGCCATGGAATATTTCTTCTAACAGAATATAAAACAATTTTTACAGGCTGAAATTACTTAAAATTATTCTCCTACAGTAACAGTCTATCTGCCTTCATATATGAGCTCAATAATTCCAAGCAGAAACTTTGTCATTGTTAGAATTAATTGTACATGGTATCCAGACAAAATAATTTCACAGTTCAGTTTCATTGAAATGTTATATTAGTCCTCATTAAGCCTTCTGTAAAATTTTTCATCTATCTAAAAATACAACTTTTCAGCCTTAATTTTAGAAAAACTGGTTTGTTTTTTTAAAAGGTGAGCAAGCTAAAACTGCTTAAACGGTCATGTTAATCCTACTAATGTTTCCTAAATCAATTCACAATAAGCAGGAAATAAGCATGTAAATTTTGGCAGATTAAAAATCCTAAAATTGTAATGACTGTTAGGATATTAAGAAAATGCTTTCTTAACCTTAATTTGCTGTCTACAGATCATTCAGATAAATAATTCTAAAATATTTACTGACTTTAAAACTAGCTTATCATTTTTAGAAATTACTCCCAGATCTTAAGATTTAGCTAAATTAAACTAGCTTTCAAAATCAATTCGTTTTAAAAATCAAGTTATGGCTCACAAAATTAGTCTAAAAATCTAGTATTTTAGTGTTTCACTATTCCTGTTCCCTGCCCTGTCTTGAACCACAAATAACCTGCCCCCCAAAAAAGAAAACGTCTAATCATTCAACAAATATTTACAAAGTACATGTTATATATATCAATAAGTGTTCTAGGCATCAGGGATATATCACTCAACAAAACATTTTAGAGCTCTTCCCTTCACATAGTTTACATTCTATTATATAAAATATAGTCTTAAGAAATAACTATTAAAAAACCCCTAAAAAGTTATTAACTCAAATCAGTGAAATAAAGATGAAAAAGTCGAATACACCATAAAAACTCACTAGAACAATGAATCCTGCTATGAGAAGTAAGCTAGTCAATTCCGATTTTACATGTGACCAACATAAATGTTAAGGTAGCTTGCCATTCTCTAACGGTTCTCTAGACAGTGTCCTTTCTCAGAGTATCTTTCCCTCCCAAATAATTTTTCAGTGTTTATAAAATAATATTGATACTTACATAAAAACAAACAGAAGTACCAAAACCAAACAAAGGAAATGATTTGAAAACATACTAAATGTCTAAGCAAAACTGCTTAAAAACTGACATGGACTAGGCTCATTCCTTCAAAGATGCCAGGTCATGATCATAATATGGTCACCTTAAGATCAAAGAACTACTCAAGGTCAGCAAACTTTCCTGTTGGTACTAGGGGAAAAATTCTTTGAATACCAAAATCCTGCAGGTCTGAATTAAATCAACATTTTAAATACAAGTAGCATAAAGTTTGTCATGACATTCCTGCAGAGAAGCTAGTGCACTGCCTGATAACACCATCCGAATTTTATTAGAACTTTTATTAGATGAGTTTTCCCCTCTGCAAGTAAATTTTTTTTTATATACCAAAGGTAAGATAACCATTACATATTTTTGGGTAATAGAACAGAAATTCAACATTGAAAGAATGATTTCACAACTAAACATACATTTGGTCCTTTTTCATCTTCAAACTTCATTTCATAATTTAATTGAACATACATTCCAAAATTGCATTTATAAATGAATGGAAATGTCTTCAAGGGGCAAAACAACTTCACTGTCATATTAATATTTTTCAAGTACTCATGTACCAAGTGTAAGGCAAGTAAACCCCACAGAATGGGAAAGGGAGATGCCTATACAACACACAAAGTAAGTTCATTAATGCTTACCTCCCCATGTACTTGCTACCTGAGAAGCAGCTGACATAGGAAGTACAGATGGGTGAAAAGTTGGCTGTTGCAAATCAAGCAGATCATTTGGTAGCTTTGATGTGCTAGGAAGATATTTTGAAAAGATGCTTTATTTATTAGATAAACTTTGCTACATTAGCCACTCCCCTCATCCACCCCGGTAAATAAAAACATTAAAAAGAAAAGTGAAAAAAGAGTCCCAAATATATAAATCTCCAAAGGAAAAACAGGTGCAACAAGATAACAGTTGCATACCCCTCACGTAACAGCATATTTCTAAGGAGGCCTGGAAAATTATTCAAGTACCATATCTTAAGTTTACATAGGATTCAAATAATAATAGCCCTTCTGGAAAGAATCAATGACTTCCCCAGGAAAAAACTAATTTCTTTATTGAAAAGAACCTAGAACCTAAACAACATAATTTTAAAATATGAAACGTCATGGCAATTAATTTTTTTTAAAAGAAATTTGTTTTCTTAATCTTCAAAAAAACTTCAATTAAATTTGCAACACTAATACTCCTACAAAGTAAAATACCTGTTAACCTTACCTTTATTGCTTCAAATATCAAACAACATACCAACAATACATGGAAAAACTTATACATGCATATATGATATAAATTTACAACGAAGCCACCCCATTACATAACTCTAGGGGAGTACTACTTACGTAATATATTTCGTGTTACGTGATTAAGGAACAACACAAAAAAAGATCCCAGTTTCCATGAATTGAGGCATTATGTGTATCTCAGCATAGATTATTTTTAACTTACACTTATTCAAAAACAAAAGTTTTGAAGACATATCTTTCAGATGTAAAACGTAGTTTTATAAGTAGATAAATCAAAATACAAATGCATTTAGTGCTTTGGGGAAAAATACAGAATATGCAATAAGCATTCTGTAATAGGCTGTAGGTTTGTCCTCAATTACTGTTAAAAAGGTGAAAATGTTGAGGGTACTAAGTGAAATAAAAAGATTAGTTCTTTATCTAATAATTTGTTTCATCCTCAAACCGTCAACATTCTTTTCCATTTACCCCCATCCCCCCACCCTACTAAGACAGACTTCTTTTTAAGGTCCCTAAGTGAAAAACTTGACACTTAATGGTTCAGTGTTACTGGGGACTAAGGAAGGTATTATACAAAAATCAAAACAAACAAAAAGATAAAGCTGAAAGAGAAACACATAGCTAAATTCAACATCTACTAAGACTTCAGAGAGCAGGTAGCAGCTGAGTTAGTAAAAGTTACACTGAGCTGTGACAGGAGTCGGTAGGTGGAAGGGAAGACCATTTAAGGATGAGTTAATAAAATAAACAGCAACAACAACAAAATCAAAGAAACACAAGCAAACAAAACACCCCATCACTCTCTATGTAGCATTTACCATGCACTAAGCACTGTGTTAAACCCTATACTAGTGATCCTGTGACCCTGGCAGAAATGAAAATTCTTGGGCCTTACCCTGCAGGTGGGGCCCAGAAACCTGTGGTTTAATAAACCCTCCAGGTGATTCTAATGTTAGGTAAAGACTGAGAACCACTGACTTATACCATACATTATCTTGCTTGGAAACTGAGGTTTAAAAAAAAAAAAAAGATTAAGAAATAAATAAACCAGGATTCAAACCAGAATCTGAATTTCAAATTTCTCTAAACCACTCTGAGGTAAAACATAGGAGGAATTTAGAAAAATCCAGTTATTCCAATTTGCCTGGAAATATAATATTCCTATTGTTAAGCAGCTTGAAGTTGGGCTGGTAAGCTTCAATACCACAGAAATCTGGCAACTAAACTCTTATTGTGTTGCAGATTACTGAGTTTGAGTTTAACACCAGGGACTAGATATGAAAAACATTTAACATCCAATGAAAGGATATCCTGAAATACATATCATACATACATACCCAAGAGTTATATACAGGGTCTTGAACCATTAGACACTTCACAAATGTGTTTAACTATAGTTAATTTTTTTACAATGAAACATTTGCCCAGAGATAACCCACCACCTTTCCAACTGGTATACCACCACCTTTCCAATTGGTATAAGTCTATCATTTAGCCATATCCCATTTCTTAAATATTTGAAATATAAAGTCTTTCACTTTATATTTAGCTATTATACCACTACCACCATTTATCACTACCTCCTTTGTGTGAATTTATGATCACAAAATCATGTATCAAACTAAACCTGAAAAACTCTGCAAAATTTCTGTTAGAAGTCTTTAAGCCTAAGTATTCAAAGGTAATCATTAACCACTCCACCTACCTGTTAGAAGAACTAGGGGTAGAAAATATGTCAATGGCTGGTGCAGTCACTATACCCCCTGCTGAGGTGGACACAGGAGAGGCTGCAGTTGTTAAAGAGGTATGAGGTTTCTTTGCAAGTTCTTTTAGGCGCTGTTCCTGTTGAGAAAGGGAACTACCATAAGGAATCCAGAAACCAGATTTGTTTGTATGGCCTCTGAAAAAAAAAAGCATTTTCTAATTTTGTTTTGATAGCAGAAAGGTATTCTCTGTTTTGCCAGTCATTCAATGTCAGGATGAAAAATTAGACTACTGAATGTCACCCCATTTGTACAAATATTTATTAAATACTGTTAGTCTGTACAGAAGTCCCAGTTACTTTATGAACGCCTATACTTGTTTTTCCAAATAAAGAGAATGCACACACCTACCTTTAAAGCTTTTAAACGAGCCTGTTCTTCCTCTAATGCTGCCTGCTTTTCCCTTTCATCCACTTTGGTAAGAGACAGGCCAGTGCTTGCCAGGGAAGAGACTGCATTGGAAAGTGTTGTTGCCCTTGGATAATCAGACAAAGGTAATTTGGTATTTTGCCAAACATTTATTTCACTGGTTATGAAATGGTCTAGCAAGCTAGCCATGGATAGGCACCATAATTATGAACTAAACTTATGGAGTCAAAACCCATACTTCAGATGAAATATTCTACCCACTGACCTAGAGGATTATTAGAAATTAGTTGATCTACACATACATTCATTTATTTTTTTAAAGTAAGTGTTAGACTTTGGAAAGGGTTCACAGTAAAGGTGAGGGACATTGCCTCTTCCAAGCCCCAAGGTAGGGAACCAATGCAATTAGAGAAGAGCTCACATACTTCTAGGAAAACCCTGATGTGTAAAAAGTATTGAATTTCTCATAGAAAATGATCTTCTGCTAATTTACAGCCTGGGTTTGGCAGTACTACTACAGAATACTAAAACATAAGTATCAGCAATAAATAATGTATGTCTAGGTATGTTTCCCTTATAATAACACCCAAAGATGTCATTCCCAGAGGATCCACAGGTTCTCTCAAAGGAAGATCAGTTTCATTCCAGTCACTGGTCCATCTGGCTCCCCCTTTCTGTCTGCTACCCTTTTGCCAAGCTAGAATTTTCTTTTCAAACATATTATGTATGCACAGTACATCATCCCTTACTGATGGATTCACAGCAAACCACCTCATTTCTCTTATATCAAAACCTTATCCAGATCATAAACCCCAACATTTAATTCCCCAATGTTATTAATCCTAGGCAAAATAAACATGTGTGGTAAAGAATTCTAACAGGAAACTACTCCTCAGTGACTGCTACTAATTTTCCTTTTCTCACACACCAAACACCATTAATTTCTACTCTAAGCACACAAGTGGAAAAACTAAGTTTTATGTAAAATCAATTTTATAAATGAGCCAATATAAAGATATAACTCAGAAGACAAAGGAAGAGTAATACTGCTATGAAGAAATACAAGAAACCCAGAAAATTTTATGTTAAAAAACATATGAGGTACATCGGTGTACCTGAGCTACCTGGCTATATTTTTCATTACTTTCTCAAATAATCGGACCTTATAACTTGGCTTATACTTCTAAAAACCTACTAGAAAATCCAAAGAACAAATCTACAATTAAAAAGCATTAAAATCCAGTAATGACATTTTCCTTTACAAATTACTTAAATTTTGTTGCTAAAAAAAAAAGTTCTGAAACAACAATCAAAAAGAAGAAGAGTTCTCATCATACTTCATACAAATTTCTTCTTCATACTGCTAAAAGGAAATCTTCATAAGAAAACATGAGAATTACTCAAGTTACTAACCAACACAAAAATCACGTTACAAGGTCAATAAGCGATGATGTATATCACTTTCAATTTGCTGGTCTTGGTCTTGGAAATCAGCTAAAAGTCTAATAGAATGATTAAAATATGTCCACAGTCAACCCCATAAACTGGCATTAGAGAAAGATGATGAAATCTTATGTCAGACATCCTAGGTTTGAGTCCCAGAATTACTACTGCATACTTCACAGGGCTATTGTGAGGGTTAGTCAAATCTGTAAAAAAGGCATCTTGTAATTATAATACACCATATGAACCTATGCATTTCATCTTAAAGAGAAATACTGACACTATGAACACCATTCTAAACCACGTAGTTTTCACTGCCATCATCTTAACAGATGCTGACATTTACTGAAAATTAAGAACTATCCCCAAAACTTACATGTGTTAATCCTTAACAGCAACTCTCTGACGTTGATACTATTATTAAACCGACTTACAAATGGTTAAATCAAGATAAAGAGAAGTTCAATAACTTGGAACTTCAGCTAGACTCATCTACTTTCTCAGAAACATCACTACTGTTCTTTGCCCCACAAAGAATAATGTACCTGCTTGCAGCTGTAGAATCTTTGATTTTCTTTCCTTCCAAGGAAGCTAAATGTTGCTCCAAAGCATCAAGAAGACTGCTGGGGGCCTAAAATTGTACAAATATTAAGACTTTCTTTCGTCAAAATAAATCCAAGTATCATCTAACACAGGAGAGCAATAAAAATAAATAGGTATATTCCTCATGATCTAATTAACAGTGTAGTTTCAGCCACCTAAGAATGACACTATTATTTTTATTACATAAGTATGACCTGGTAAGGAGTATTAACAAACAT
Organism: Pseudorca crassidens; assembly: GCF_039906515.1. Taxonomy (NCBI): domain Eukaryota; kingdom Metazoa; phylum Chordata; class Mammalia; order Artiodactyla; family Delphinidae; genus Pseudorca; species Pseudorca crassidens. The sequence goes on from NC_090304.1 coordinate 63,761,358, forward strand.
AAAGATATAAAAACTAAGACTATGTGAACATGAAACATTAAGAGAATCTTAGAATTTTCTATATTTAACTTATTTAAATTTTAAATAGAAACACAATCCTAAAAATCAGACATACTGTTGAGCATGGTCCTGGTACTTAATAACTACTCACTGAGTAACTGAAAATGTCCAAACACTATTTCTGAATAGTTATTGACAAATGAAACTGAAGACTAACATCAAGGAAACAAAAACTGAAATCACAGTGAGATATAACTTCTTACCCACTAGAATGGTTAAAGTTAGATAGACTAGTAATATCAAATGTTGATGAAGATATAAAACAAATGCAACTGTCATACAATGCTGGTGGGAGTACATCCACCTTGAAAAAAGCTATGGGTTTTAAAAAAAAATAAAGTTAAATATACAACTACCTTAATTACCCAATTCTATTCCTAGCTATTTATTCAAGAGAGAGACAAATGTTATCTCCACAAGACTTGTTCAAGAATGTTTTAAGCAGCTTTATTTATGATAGTTAAAAAACTGCAAATAATCCAAAAATTTCCAAATTTTCCAATTTAGAAAACAGATAAACAAAATTGTGGTAAATTGACATGATGGAATACTATTCAGCAATTAAAAAGAATTAATCAATGGTATATTCAACAATATGGACAGATCTCAAAACATTATGATGAGCAAAAGAAGCCAGATATGAAAATAGTTGCATGATTCCATTTATATTAAATTCAAAATCTGATACAAATTATTCTATTAGAATTCAAAATAGTTATTTGTGTGGAGCGGATTAGGGAGTGACTGGAGGGGGACAGGAGGATTGGGGTGATGCAACTGATTTATATCTTGAATGGGGTGTTGATTACACAAGTGTTAATGGTTATCAATCCTCATTCAAATAGATATTTACCTCAATTTTTTTTAAAGACTAGCTTTAAACCTTCAGTCTATATATCAAATCTCAACTTAATATGAACAGTTAATTACTTTCAAAAGGAAATCTTTTCTGTGAGTTGAAAAGGAATTTTTCACTATTTTTAAGTGAAGCAAATACATCAGTGGCATTCACTTACATCAAATATTCTTTAGGATTTCAGACAGAGTTTCTCAATTACAGAGATCCAAAAGCAGTTGCAAGAGACAATACTAGCCAACTTCTCTGCCAATTATGACCTGAACAATTTCCTTCATCCTGTATTTTCTCTCTACATATCAAGACCTTAGCACAAGAAAGATATGGTAGAAAACATTGACTTCTTTGTTGATCTGAGAACACATGTGCACTCCCTCAACCCCAATAAATCAGCAGGCCAACTACTGTCCCAAGAGCTATTGTTAACAATAGCGGTTAACATTTAAAAAGCTCCTGTAACACCACAGGCACTGTGCAAGCTACCTTATATGTAATCACTGACTCTATGAGAAACACACTACTACATATCCATTTTACAAATAAACAACCTGAAACTGAAAATTAAGCAACTTGTCCCAGATCACATATCTGATACATAGCAGGAGCTAACATAGTGTGCAAGGTTTGTCCAATCTGAAAGCCTAGATACTAACTACTATGCTACAGAATCCTAAATTAAAACTGTGGTCATTTAAAGTGTACTTTAATTTTTTCTGAAGGGTTTAAGCTGTGCTTACAAATATTAAACTACCTAGTTATGATAATTAATAAACTATTTCCCAAATCCCTTCTAAATGTATCTGGCTGTTCTTTAAAAGTCAAACCCACATTACAAAGAGTGAAGGAAATGTGATGCTTCACATCCTAAAAAGAGCAATTTATAACAAACAAAAAAAGAATAAATAATCTCAAATTTCCTCTCTTGTGTTTAACTACCATCTTCCCTTAAGTATAAAAAGCTTTGTTTTAATTCACTTGAAAATTTTCTGAATCATTCAGAGATCATCAATGAAGAGGGAGGGACGGAGGAGGGTCAGAGGCTGGCCAACCCTACCCAATCACAATACCATGAATATTAAAGTACAGACACATAATAACAGTCTGGCCTGAGGCTGATGCTTTTTAAACAAAAATAGGTGAAGCTGACATGACAAATGGGGTAATGGCTTATCTGAAACTGCCAAATTAGCTTATACTACTATTGTTCAAACAATGACTCTTCTCACTTTTAGCCTACAGTAATGTGCTTAATCTTAATGACATCAATTATCTCATGTGGGCATATGCAGAAATTTTTTATTTACATATAATCCATAACTAAATCTAGTGCATACTCTTAGCCTGGTGATCAAAGGGATGAATTAGAACAAGTGAGTACAGAGAAAAACAGTAAGAACCTTGATACATAAGGATAGTTTATGCCAGGTACTTTCATTCTTAATGCTCAGTACACAAACACCAGAAAAGGCCAGAACTTCAGGTTTAAAGTTTCCTTCCCAGAAATTTTTAGAAGATAATGATGATAAAAATAATATTATAATAGCTAACATTGAGTACTTAATGCTCTAATTGTTTTTTAGGTATTAACTCATTTAATCCTCCAAACTACCTAATGAAATGGGTATTGTAATATCTGCATTTTAGAGATGAAACTGAACCATAGAGAGAACTTCTCCAAATCACAGGGCCAGCTAGTGGAACAGCCAGGACTCAAACTTAGACAAAGCCTGCTCTCTTAACCCAACATCATGTTCTGAGGTTTATCCCATTTAATATATTTACCTGAGCCAAAGAGCCAAAGTGGAAGGTTTAAAACAGGAAAAATAAATCCTGTATAAGATCATTTTATACTGTAATAATGTTAGAACAATTGTCAGCAATATATCAAAATGTTAAAATCTGTCAAGAAAAATTACACTGATCTCCTTGACAGCAGAGGCTGCATATTATTCATCTTTGTACCCTTCATACCTAGCAGAATATAGCAGGCAGTGATTGGTATTATAACAATACTTACCTGTGAAAGGTCTGGTATATCACCTCTGTCAATTCCAACTTGCTGTAAGAAGAAGCAGCATTGTATTTAATAGATAAAATTACAATAGGGTGTTTTATAAGTAAAATTTAGAAAATGACATTTATGACTAGTACTATGAGCAATATTTTAGAAAGAATTCTTTAAAATTAGAAGAATATTTAATCCCCACAGATATCATTCAGTACTTCCAAGGACACAGATGTTGTCTGATGGCTCTACAAGTTCTAACAGGAAGGGAATAAGAGTTGGAAATTCAACAAGGCTCTAAAGTTACCATCTCCACATCTTCTAAACACCTATATAAACCACCTTGTCACAATCTGAAAAATCCATCACTTCTATGACAAAAACATTACACCAAGAATGAGAAAGGCTGACCATGAACAAGTCCCCTGGGGCATAAGAAGAAGTTAAAGGAACAAACCTAATGACAATGACTCTCTCTCCATATAGTATGCTTTCCCTGGCAATCACCACAGATAACAATTTTTAAAACCTATGTTCACTCAAGCAGGTCAGGTTTTATACAAATACCAAGTGATATTTAACCAGGATATAACTGTCACCACAAAGCAATCCCCATACACTTTCATGATGTTCAGGTACTAGGTAATTTCTAGCAAAAAAGATAAGAACCATTTCTATTTATTACAACACCCAAATTTAAAAATTCTTTTCCCTCCCATGACTATATGACTATATTTCATTTTCTAATCATTCTCTCTTCCTTTTCTCAACCTCTCAAGGGCCAGTCCCAGAATGATAGCAGTAGAAAATTTGATAAAATAATTCATACTAAGATCTTAAGAGCTAATTGATATATTTGTCCTCTTCAAACACATTTAAAAAGATTACTTGTGTCTTTTTTCATTTTTAAATATCATTTTGACTTTATTTATTTTTATTTATTTTGGTTGCGCTGTGTCTTCGTTGCTGCGCGTGGGCTCTAATTGCGGGCAGCGAGGGCTACCCTTCGTTGCAGTGTGCGGGCTTCTCATTGCAGTGGCTTCTCTTGTTGCATAGCATGGGCTCTAGGCACGCAGGCTCAGTAGTTGTGGCTCACGGGCTCTAGAGCACAGGCTCAGTAGTTGTGGCGCATGGGCTTAGTTGCTCCGCAGCATGTGGGATCTTCCCGGACCAGGGATCAAACCCATGTCCCCTGCATTGGCAGGCATACTCTTAACCACTGCGTCACCAGGGAAGTCCCAGTTATTTGTGTCTTTACTCCAAGAACTAAGGTCTCATAATGAAATTGCTAGCCCAAAGACCACCTCATGAAAGAAAAGAAGCCAAAGGGAAAAGCCAACAAACTAAAACTTTATTTAAGGAATTTGCTAGAATCATAGCATAAACACTACCTTTTTCTGGTTTTAGTATGTGACTGACCCTAAAGAAATGGGGAAAAAAAAACATTGATTTCTCCTTGAGAGATACTTTAAATTCAAAATAAATTTCAGTACACTTCACAAAATAGCTGATTAACACCACAAAGCTATTTTCTTCAAAGGTCTCGTCATCCTTTTCTATCCTATTCCATCTGCTACAGAATAAAACATCACTATGGTAATAGAGCTAGAATCACCAACTTGCTAGTTTCAGATTAACTACTTTGATATTATTAATCAGTTATATAGTCTATTCATCTTCTAGAATTATCCTAGCAAGACACCTCTGGTGGTAATGCATAGAGGGCAGAGAAAGGGAAAACAAACAAAAACACTTCAAGTGCCGCCTCTGTGCAAGCAAGATAATGCCCACAAGCATTACCACAACTACCTTCTGTGACAGTCGCAGAAAATTATTTTTTAAACCGATTTGTAAAATTAGATTATCCTATAACCTACGTTCATGGTTTTCATAATCAATGACAAACAATAAATGCACTATGTTCACTTCTGAAGGGAACAAAACATTTTGAACAATGTGGCTCCAGCTGCAACTCTCGCTGGAGAAAAGAGACTTGCACTAACATAGAATATTCTCTACCATATTGAATAGAATAAATCTTCTACAATACATGGCCAATTCCAAACATAAAAGTCACTGCCACCTACTTGATTTTATAGAGAAATAAACAATTTAAAAATAGATTACTTTTCAGTATTCAATACTGAATTAAATATACAGGAAATTTTTTATTCAATATTATATCATATTCATACCATAGCACAGAATTCAATATTGCATAGTGATATAATTGAATATATACCTTACTATATTTGACACTTCTTTCACTTGGATATAGACTGATTTCTTTGAAATGCACGCTTAAAGACAAAAAAAGCAACTTAAGAGATACAGTCACTTAAAGACAGTTTACCTCTGCAACTTTGAGAAACTCTGAGATTCTTGTCATCCTAGTCAGGAACTTCTTATAGATGTCAAGACCTTCTTTGCACTGGTTCTTTTTCATATCGAAATATTTTTCTGCAAAAAGTAGATGTAAATATACTTTTATTCACTTCAAAATATAACACTCAAAAAGGAAAAAGATTTAAAACAGCTCTAAAGAGATTATATTGATGTCTCAGAGAACACATTCACCCTACAGAAAAAATAGTGTTAAATAAGCTTAGATATTTAAAGCAAATTAAAATAGAGATGCTGTTATATATTAAAAACTAAGAAATTATGACTTTACTCATATTACTAGTATGTTCTACAATATTTCTTCCCTCACAATTCCCTAAATATATACTTGCATGTTAATACAGATCACATTTGACTCCATTTAAAACAGTGCTAACATCTATTTCCAAATATTCTTACTAATGATAAAGAAAGATGGGGGCTTCCCTGGTGGCACAGTGGTTAAGAATCCGCCTGCCAATGCAGGAGACATGGGTTCGATCCCTGGTCCAGGTAAATCCCACATGCCACGGAGCAACTAAGCCCGTGAGCCACAAGTACTGAGCCCATGTGCCACAACTACTGAAGCCCGCGCTCCTATTGTCCATGCTCCTCAACAAGAGAAGCCACTGCAACGAGAAGCCTGCGCACCGCAACGAAGAGTAGCCCCCGCTCACTGCAACTAGAGAAAGTCCACACGCAGCAACAAACACCCAACACAGCCAAAAATAAATAATTAAAAAAGAAAGAAAGAAAGAAAGATGGCAACTTTTCCACGTCCAAATGTCACTTGGAAAGCTAATTTAACTTAATATATAAACAGCAGTAAAGAGCTTAATTTATACCAATCACAGGGTGGGAGACTATGCCTTCCAAAACTTTGTAGAAAAGAAAACTTTCCATTTTTCACTTGTTAAAAAAAACAACAACCTTATTTCCCTATCTCCATAGATTAAAGCATCCCTGAATGAGTCTGTGTTAAGCCAGCCTATGAAAAACAAATTTAAATAAATTCTAAAAAAAAAGAAGTACTGAAAAGGGAGAACAATTACATTGGAATATTTGACATCTGACACTTGATACTTTGGCACACTTGGCAGACTGTTAATTGTCTACTCCAACCAAATCCCATTAAAAAAACTAGCATCTCTAGGCGAAATTAACTGCATTCCATATATACTGAATACACAGTAAAGCACCACATTCCTGAAATGCCTCAAAAGTAAAAAGCATCCTTAAAAATGCGTGTTTAATTATTTTAAAATAATTAGCAATCTGAAAATTAAGTTTAGAATAAAATACCAATTTTACAGTTAAAGTTCATTTTGGAGTAAATTGTGAGGAAATGATTTTCCTGAGACAGAAAATTCCAACTTAATTTTTATGAAATTTTTGTATTTCTAAAAATAATAAAACTGATAGAAAAAAAGATATATCTAAAAAATACAAAATTCATCTAGCTGAACATTCTAGTTGTATAAGTATTTAATCACTTAGCATATGTAGTCAGATATAAAATTCTTTTCTCCGAATTGTTACAATGAATGACTATATCTCAGTGGATTTTTAGGCAGCTTTAAGTAACAACTTAGACAATATTATTTACTATATGACACAAGATAAGAAATAAAATGTTATTTAACTATAGAAATACTTACCCAGCAGGTTAATAATTCCTTCATTGTACGCTGCAAACAGTCTAATGGCATCTTTGAACAGGAGCATGAAGGCAGCATTTATTACCCCATTTGTAAGTTCATTGCTATTAACCTGGAAAAACAAAAAGAAAGATTAGCTAATGTTTTGTTTTAAAATGACAATTACTTCCTTCAAATTAAAATACAATGAATTCAAACATTTAGGTGTATGAGAGGAAGACATTTATCTCTAGCAATCAGTTATAGCCATATAGTGCAAAAATCTTGATCAAAGAGTTCAGATTTATTTAAAAGCTACAAACACAAATCTTACAACATTCAATTTAGTTCAGAAATAAGTCATTGAGAACAAAAGTACCCTTTAACTCTTGAAATTCTTAGGCTACATCTCAAAAGTTTTTTAAGTTCAATTCAACATTAAATACTTCTAACTGCAAAATAAAGCCCATTTCTAGGTAGAAGTTCACTCTGAGTCATGAAGAATTTACTGAATATTTATAAATCAAAAAATATTTATTAAATGGCTACTACAATCACCAAGGCACTGAGTTAAGCTAGGCAGAATATATATATTTTAAAAATATAACTTTTCCCAATATTACAAACAAGCTCACCTTCATAATGGTTATAATAATATTTCTACCTCACACAGTTACTGGGAGAATTAAATGATATACTGAGTGTAAACAGCCTGATGCAGTACTTTACAAATAAATGATCAATATTTATTATTATTAGTGAATTATGCTTTAACAAAAAAAGCACTTATTTGTTTACCAAGAAATACAAGAAACACCTTTAGTTTTATCTTAAAGAAAGAATCAAAAGGATAAACCAAATTTATCTTAAATTCCTTTTTAGATATCTAAGTACATGATAGTTACCTTGTTAGGTATAGAAAAATATAAGCACAAAACTGAATGGTAAGCAACCAACTGGTAAATATTTGCAGAATATCTGACAAGGTTGACTTCCATCATAGAGAGAATTCTATAAGACAATTCACAAAATAAAAAATACATACAGCTAATAACATGTGAAAAGAAGTTCAACTTCATTGATCAAGTAAATTAAAATAATCAAATTAAATTCCTGAACTATCCTTTCTTGAGCACCAGACTAGTAGGTATCAAGATAATCAAAACCAAGGTATTATTCTATACAGATAAGGATGAAGAAAAACAGGCACCTTTTGACAAGTGACTAGCTCAACCCTTTTGGAGTGTTAAGTTGGCAAAATTTAAATTTCTTAAAAATTTAAATGCTGGGACTTCCCTGGTGGCGCAGTGGTTAAGAATCTACCTGCCAATGCAGGCGACATGGGTTTGATCCCTGGTCCAGGAAGATCCCACATGCCGCAGAGCAACTAAGCCCATGTGCCACAACTACTGAGCCTGCGTTCTACAGCGCACGAGCCACAACTACTGAGCCTGGGCACCACAACTACTGAACCTGTGAGCTGCAACTACTGAGGCCACACTCGGCAACTACTGAAGCATGCACCCTAGAGACAGTGCTCCGCAACAAGAGAAGCCCATGAACCACGACAAAGAGTAGCCCCGGCTCGCCCCAACTACAGAAAGCCCCCGCGCAGCAATGAAGACCCAATGCAGCCAAAATAAATAAAGTTAGTATTCCTTAAAAAAAAAAAATTTAAATGTTTATGTCCTCGAACCACCAAATTCTTTTCCTAGGCATTAACCCTATAGTAGGTTCATAAATGTGTAGATATCTAACACACACAGAGTACGTAGTGTCCCTCCCACTTGTTTTTCTTCTCCATTTATTTTCTGAATTAAAAAACCAAAATACCCTAAATATTTATCAACAGGAGGATCATATAAGTTGTTACACACAATGCAGTATAATAGACACTGAAAAGAATATGCAATTTTATAAAGGTACCCACAATAAATTAAGTGAAAAAAAAATTCATGGTTGGACCCTTTCTCTATAAAAACCAAAATAAAGCTCAGTAGTTACATTAATCCCCTGTCATGTAGACTAGGGGCCAGCAAACTTTTTTGTAAAGGGCCTGATCGTGAGTATTTTAGACTTGCAGGCCATATGGTCTCTGTCACAACTACTCAATCCCGTTATTACATCAAAAAAAGCAGCCACAGACAACATGTAACCAATGAGCCTGTTCTAAAAACACAATTGTGGACACTGAAAAATAAACTTCATATACTTTTCACCTGTTAAAAATATTCTTTTTTTTATTATTTGCAACTATTTAAAAATTTAAAAATATTCTTTGTATTATTTGCAACCATTTAAAAATGTTCTCAGTTCACAAGCCTATAAAAAAATACTGGTTTGAGAACCTGTTCTAGTCTATAAAGCACCTTCAGGATTCATTTATTGAATGTTTACTGAACACTATCTATGTGCCACACACTACTGACAATGGAGACACAGCAGGGAAAAAGAAGACCCGGTCCCTGCCCTCCAGAAGCTTAAGACTACCAATTAATAGCATACCATTAAAGGAAAATCAATTTCAGCATAAAACTGTCACAGTTCCAATCACTAACTTGCACTTACAAGCTCTAAAATACAATGTCTCTAAGCTAGATGAACCAAAAAAGAAAAGACTTGTAAATGCTAACACCTAACATATTACAAACAAATGACAAAGCTGGCAATTTGGTTCAAGTAACAGTCATTAAAACAAAAATCCCAGGGAACACAACATCCTTGGGCAATAGCTATATAACATGTTGTTACAAGTATATTTGAACTTCCCTTTATTTCTCAATAACTGTCATGCTCTGAGTTCTACAATGCAGACAAAAAGTGAAATATTAAGTTAGCTTATCATAAAGAAAATCTTTATACATTTTTAATATCTAAAAACCATTATCAAAAGAAAGTAGATTTTCACATCAATCTCTTCATCTCTCCATCACTTTCTTTAGCTTATATACCCTATAATTTGGGGGTTAGAGAAGCACCACCAAAGAAATCAGAGTAAATCTAAAACAATTATAAAAACGGAAAGTAATCTGGTTTGGGACCACATTTATAGAAAATCCTTAGGCAAATAGGATATTAGTGTGAAAAAATTAGTCTATGATAACTTGAGAATAAAAACTCTGACCAATTAAAATGATATAATTTTTAAAATCTCAAATTATAAAAGCATTTATGCAATCAACTTACATTAAAATCAAGAAGGGCATCCATTTGATTTTGAATAATTGGTACAGTTTTTAGGAGTTTTTCTGTGTTCATTGTTCTCATAACTCCATCAGCCCTGTTTAAAAAAAAAAAAATGAGTTTGTTATTAAATCTACATTTTGAACTCCCATCTGATTCTCTATTTAAACAGAGAACAAGGTGCTACAAAACATCGCATGTTTTTATCACTTTTTTTTTTTTTTTTTTTGGCGGTACGCGGGCCTCTCACTGCTGTGGCCTCTCCCGTTGCGGAGCACAGGCTCCGGACGCGCAGGCTCAGCGGCCATGGCTCACAGGCCCAGCCACTCCGAGGCATGTGGGATCTTCCTGGACCGGGACACGAACCCGTGTCCCCTGCATCGGCAGACGGACTCTCAACCACCGTGCCACCAGGTAAGCTCCATCGCATGTTTTTAAGTCATTATTGAACCTGAAACCTCAAGTATCAATAGAAATCATATAGAGAAAACAAAAACAGGAAACACCGTTATGTCCAACATCAAGGTGCTCGTTTATAACTAAAAAGAAGATGTAAAGCATGAGACATAAAAATAAAAGCTTGCATTATATAGCCAAGTTTATACTATACTTTTTACATGAGAAAATCGTCTGATCCTCACACCACTCATATGTGTGTAAAGGGCAGTTTTACAGATTTTTTTTTAATTATAAATTTAAAAAAATCATTTCCCTCAAATCACTAAATAGGACACAATGGAGTCTGCAGTTGAACACAAGTCTTGGTGAGCACCACTTTACTTAAGGTACTTTATTTGTGACTCAAATCAAAATAAAATTATTTTATTAAAAAATAAAGAACAATTTTACCAAGTCATTCTAATCTGGCCATTAAAATAAGTGATAATTAAGAGGAATGGTTTTTAATAAAATGTTCTGTTAAATATTTCCAAAAAGATTTCTTTAAATATTTCTTTAGATATTTCTAAAAATAGAGAAATATCAGCAGTACCAAATAAACTAGAATTTTACAAAACTGACAACAAAAACACTATATAAGAGGTACTGGGGTTAAGGTGCAGAACTAACACTAAGTGTTTATTATATATCAGGCTCCATATTAAGGGCCTGATGTATGTTTTTAAAATCCTCACAAAAATCCTCTGGACAGTCTTGTCCCATTTTATAGACATGAAATTTTAGGTTCAGGGAGGTTATGACTATCTAAGTTCAGAAAACAAATTCATTTTAGGGTCAGTATGTAAACCCAGGTGTATGAGACTCCAAAACAGTGCTTTTCATAATCTTTTGGCAGAGGAACAAGACCCTTTCAAAAAATATACAGGCTTTCCCTAATTTACAAATGATCCATACTTATAAACAGCTGTTCTACCTTAAGCTACCCCTTCAACCACAGTCCAGATACCAGAAAAACAATTAAGCTATGAAAAGCAAAAACAGTGCTTTGCAGGACAAAACAAGAGTTTAAAGAACAAACACTGGACTGCCTTACATAGGCAGCTATTGACCAGCTTTAGTCCAACAACTCTCCCACATAAGATGTGTTAACCCACCGACACCTATATCCTCTCAGGTATTAAACTACATTGACTGGAGTTTGGGATAAGGACGCCACTCCCTCTTTGTAACCCTTTCTTTATTCTCATACACATCACACTCTCGTTTTATCAGTCACTGTTAGTCCCCTTTTAGTTCTTCCTCCCTCTCCTTGCTGAAGTAATTTTTGATCTCCTGGTCACTTCCCCTCCATCACAGAAGACTTGAATACTGGCTCAGTTTTTCTCAGTTAACTTCAACATCTTAACATGCACAACCAATCCAACATCTTGGTCGCAAAATCCCTTAACCACAATCCCTATTCCCATAGTCAGATCCTAACCTTAACTGCCCACCCCCCAAGAAACAACATTATCCCTACTCCCACTCCTACTCCCTTACCCCCAACTTAAGAAAAAGGCAAAATTCAGACACCTTATCCTGACAATAACCTTTTAACTTTCCAGCTGCCTTGGTCAAGTGTCCCATGGCAAAAACTATTTGACTTTATCATAAACTTCAATGCATCAACCCCACCACTACCCACATTGATCCCTTTTCATTTTTCCTTCTTTAATCTAGCTTATAATTCCACAGGTCATTATTATAATCACTCCCTTGCTAATACCCTAACTCTCTTACACCTCTCATTCCCTTGCGGTCACCTGGCAAATTCACAATCCTGAGTGAACACACATTTATCTTCTCCGTGCCTGTACACATGCAGCTGAGTGCTAGTAAAGAAAACTGGGTAAACTGGTTAAACTACAAATTCTTGATCATCAGCCTCAAATGGGGACTCAGCATTGCCAGCAGTCCTCTTAGCCTCTCTAGTGAATCCCCCCCCTGAGTACTTTCAAACCACCTTCTCCCACCTGTCCTTCTCCACCCCTCCCCCACATCCAACACACAAACTCTCAGCTCATAACTCTCAAAATATTTCATTCAGAAATAGAAAATGACAAAAAGAGATTGTCTGATTATCTTGCCACCAAAACTATATTTATCTGATCTGCTCATATTACAACGGAGGAAGTCTATTTCTTTCTATCAAATGTAAATATCAATCACACAGGTCCTTTGGATCCCACTCTGTCACAATCTTTGGTTATCCTCTTTCTCTTTAACACAGCAGTGTCCAATAGAACTATCTGCAATGGTAGAAATGTTCTACACCTACACCATTCAGTATGGTAGCCACCAGCCACACGTGGCTACTGAGCACCTGAAATGTGGTTGATGGAACTAGGGAAATGAATTTTTAATTTTATTTCAGGTGAATTTAAACAGCCACACGTGGCAAACAGCTACCATATTGGACAGTGCAGATCATTAATCTCTTTTAGACTATATCATTCCCATGAACATGCAAGCGAAGTCTACCACACTTTAAACACAACCACACTTTAAACACAAACACACACACACTTGCACTAACCCCACATTCCCATTCAGCTACCACTTCTATTGCATAGTCAAGCACACTTTTTAAAAGAATTGCCACTTCCTTTTCATTCATTATTCAATTCACTCCAGTAAAGATCCACTCTTGCCTCTCCATGTTGCCTCTCCAATGGGTACTTGCCTAACATTACCTGACTAGACTTCTCAGCATCATTCAAAAGTTTCCCTCATTCTTGTAATACTCTGTACTCTGTCTTAGCATCCCCTATATCCCCCACTCCTTTTTTTCTGCCTACTTCACTACCACTTTTTTAGTCTCTTTCATTGACTCCTCATCCTCTACTCATTCTCTAAAATAAATGCTGTGTATCTCAAGATGTTTCTAGGCCCTCTCCTCTCATTCTGTATTTATTCCCTAGAATACTGTCATTCCCAAGCCAGAAATTACCAAACTGCCACTGATATATTTATATTCCCAGACTAGAAATCTCAAAGTTCCTAGTTAGTATTGTTGAATTGCCTAATTGATACTTTAACTTATAAAAATTACAGGCATCTAAAAACTAATATTTCAAAAACGAAATCCTTAATTTTTAATCACTATACCCTACCCTACCATTCCCAAAAACCTTCCCAGTAAAAGGTAACATCTCCCCAGTGACTTAGGCCAGAAACTATAGGGATGTTTTTTTATTCTTCCCTCTCTCACTAGCCACATCATTTCATCCCAGAGAACTTTAAATTTTTCAATTAAGAAAAATCCTAAGTTATCACATGCTTACATCAGACTTCAAAAAACTCAACTCACAAACCCAAATGCTTAAATATGATTCAGAGCAAATGTATGACAGTTCATACTCTATGTAGAAAACAAGCTTTTATTACTTCTTAAATAGATTATAATTCAGATACTTGCTTCCCAAATATAAGAGCAGTGAATTAAAGGATGATCATCCATATCCTTACTCACAGACAATACCTCTAATATTCTTTCTTTTGCTTGTTATGTAACAATGTCTTGTTACTTTGAACCGTACTAATTTAGAATTCAAGATAATTAAACATGGTAAGTTAACACTATCAAAAAATGGAGTGTTAAACAAATAGAAAATGAAGGGACCAATCTTTAACACAACTAACTAAAAAGATAAATCTACAGGCAATTTACTGGATCCATTTTTCATAGAACCGTTTAATGTACTATTTAGAAACACCTAGTCATCTTTTCAAAAACTATTACATATTTACTATGTTTAGATACTGTGGAAAGTCCTGAAGATATGAATCTGAGTAAGACTATATTGTCTTCATGGACGGACAATCTCATATAAAATCTAACAGAAATAAGCCTTCCTCAAAAAAATGATGTTTGAGTGAATTCTTGAAGAATGACTAAGAATTTGCCAGAATAATGAATAAGGGGCTAGATAAAAGAAGTATATTTAAGTGAAAAGTCATTTAACCATACAAGGGTAATAATTCATTTTGATTTTGAATATCCTATATTTCTATTAAAAATTACAGTTATCTCCACCTCAATTTCTAAATACCAAGATATATTCTAAATGAATTAAAGATTTAAATATAAAATACTGGATCCATAAAAATATCCAGTGAAAACATAAATACCTAGTTGATTACTTTGGGGTAGAAAACCCCGCTCCAAGTTTGCTTAAAAAACAACAGCCATAAAAATAAAGATAATGGGCTTCCCTGGTGGTGCAGTGGTTGAGAGTCCGCCTGCCGATGCAGGGGACACGGGTTCGTGCCCTGGTCCGGGAAGATCCCACATGCCGCGGAGCGGCTGGGCCCGTGAGCCATGGCCGCTGAGCCTGCGCGTCCGGAGCCTGTGCTCCACAACGGGAGAGGCCACAACAGTGAGAGGCCCGCGTACCACAAAAATAAATAAATAAATAAAATAAAGATAACAATTTTTAACACATAAGATTTTTTTTAAGTTTCAATACTGCTAAAATAAAACCAGGAGCAATATTTGTAACCTGTGACAGTTTATTTTCCCAATAAAACCAAAAGCTTATTTGTTACTTTGCCATGTGCTATAAACATTACATAAAATATATCCTTTAATTCTCATAACAATCCTAATAGATAAGTGCTATTAACATCACCATTCTACAGATGAAAATATATTTACAGATGAAATAACCTGGAGCATAAGTCAAGGCTTCCCAAGTTGTGCCACAGCAGACTACTGTGGTACAATTGGATTATATGTATGCCAACACATTAATGCCTAACCCTTCAGCCTCAAACAGTCTTCTCCATGTAACTAACCCACTGTCCTGTACAAATAACATAAGTTTGTGTAGCATGATGCCGAAATAGTTAGCAAACTGATGGATATGTAAAAAAAAGATACTTGTTCTTAGGAAATAGACATTGAAGTATTAAGAGCTCTACAATGTAAAAAGGCATGAGGTATGTAATCCACTTTCAAATGGATCAAAAAGAGAAGTATACAAACACACATACACAAAGAATGATTAAACAAATGTGACAAAATGTTAAAGCCTGGTAAATCTGACTACAGTGTATAGGAGTTATCTGTATTATCCTTGCAGCATTTCAGGAAGTGAAATTATTTCAAAATAAAATTATTTTTTAAAACTTAAGCTGGGGGCTTCCCTGGTGGCACAGTGGTTGAGAGTCCACCTGCCAATGCAGGGGACGTGGGTTCGTGCCCCAGTCCGGGAAGATCCCACATGCCACGGAGCGGCTGGGCCCGGGAGCCATGGCCGCTGAGTCTGCGCATCCGGAGCGTGTGCTCCGCAACGGGAGAGGCCACAACAGTGAGAGGCCTGTGTACCGCAAAAAAAAAAAAAAAAAAACTTAAGCTGGCTGAAGTATCCTACTAAAATCTTTCATATAACTGGAGTGAAGCTAGAAATCAAACCTAAATTTATCTGACAAAACAGCCAGTTAGTCTTAAGAAAACAGAAAAGAATTGTAAAAGCCCAACAGAGAAGTGGGCAAAGGACACTGAAAAGCAATTAACAAAGCATGAATGGCATTTTTAAAAAGAGAGAAAGAGGCTCAATATCACCATTTAAAAATTAGTTGATCAACCAACATAAAATGAACACCTAATGAGATACATTTTCATGATGAGGGAAGAAAACAGAGGAAAAGGTATTTATAGCTGTAATTAACTCAGTAATCTGGTACCACTTTTATCCAGGGCAACTTAATATTTTCTAATAAATGGTAAATGTCTATAACGTTTGACTTGTCAATTCTAAGAATTTATTCTACAGGAAACTTCACTTAATGCAACCAGAGAGGACAGACGGAAGAATTATAATCCCGCAGCCTGCAGAATGAAAACCACAATCACAGAAAGACAGACAAAATGAAAAGGCAGAAGACTATGTCCCAGATGAAGGAACAAGATAAAACCCCAGAAAAACAACTAAATGAAGTGGACATAGGCAACCTTCCAGAAAAAGAATTCAGAATAATGATAGTGAAGATGATCCAGGACCTCAGAAAAAGAATGAAGGCAAAGATCGAGAAAATGCAAGAAATGTTTAACAAAGTCCTAGAAGAATTAAAGAGCAAACAAACAGAGATGAACAATAAAATAACTGAAATGAAAAACACACTAGAAGGAATCAACAGTAGAATAACTGAGGCAGAAGAAAGGATAAGTGACCTGGAAGACAGAATGGTGGAAATCACTGCTACAGAACAGAATAAAGAAAAAGGAATGAAAAGAAATGAAGACAGCCTAAGAGACTGCTGGGACAACATTAAACGCACCAACATTCACATTATAGGAGTCCCAGAAGGAGAGAGAGAGAAAGGACCTGAGAAAACATTTGAAGAGATTATAGACGAAAACGTCCTTAACATGGGAAATAGGCACCCATGTCCAGGAAGCACAGAGAGTTCCAGGCAGGATAAACCCAAGCAGAAACACGCTGAGATACATAATAATCAAACTGACAAAATTAAAGACAAAGAAAAATTATTAAAAGCAACAAGGGAAAAATGACAACATACAAGGGAACTCCCATAAGATCAACAGCTGATTTCTCAGCAGAAACTCTGCAAGCCAGAAAGGAGTGGCACGACATATTTAAAGTGATGGAAGGGAAGAACCTACAACCAAGAATACTCTACCCAGCAATGATCTCATTCAGATTCAACGGAGAAATCAAAAGCTTTACAAACAAGCAAAAGCTAAGAGAATTCAGCACCACCAAACCAGCTCTACAACAAATGCTAAAGGAACTTCTCTAAGTGGGAAACACAAGAGAAGAAAACGACCTACAAAAACAAACCCAAAACAAGAAAATGGTAATAGGGACATATATTATCGATAATTACCTTAAATGTGAATGGATTAAATGCTCCAGCCAAAAGACACAGACTGGCTGAATGGATACAAAAACAAGACCCACGGGCTTCCCTGGTGGCGCAGTGGTTGAGAGTCCGCCTGCCGATGCAGGAGACGCGGGTTCGTGTCCCGGTCTGGGAGGATCCCGCATGCCGCAGAGCGGCTAAGCCTGTGAGCCATGGCCGCTGAGCCTGCGCGTCCGGAGCCTGTGCTCCGCAACGGGAGAGGCCACAGCAGTGAGAGGCCCGCGTACCGCAAAAAAAAAAAAAAAAAAAAAACAAGACCCATATATACGCTGTCTACAAGAGACCCACTTCAGACCTAGGGACACATACACACTGAAACTGAGGGAATGGAAAAAGATATTCCATGCAAATGGAAATCAAAAGAAAGCTGCAGTAGCAATACTCATATCAGATAAAATAGACTTTAAAATAAAGAATGTTACAAGAGACAAGGAAGGACACTATATAATGATCAAGGGATCAAGCCAATAAGATATAACAAATAAAAATATATATGCACCCAACAAAGAAGCACCTCACTACATCAGGCAACTGCTAACAGCTCTAAAAGAGGAAATTGACAGTAACATAATAATAGCAGGGAATTTTAACACCTCACTTATACCAATGGACAGATCATCCAGACAGAAAATTAATAAGAAAACACAAGCTTTCAATGACACAACAGACCAGACAGAACTGATTGATATTTATAGGACAGTCCATCCGAAAACAGCAGATTACACTTTCTTCTCAAGGGCACACAGAACATGCTCCAGGACAGATCACATCTTGGGTCACAAATCAAGCCTCAGTAAATTTAAGAAAACTGAAATCGTATCGAGCATCTTTTCCGACCACAACGCTATGAGATCAGAAATAAATTACAGGAAAAAAAACGTAAAAAACACAAACACATGGAGGCTAAACAATACATTACTAAATAACCAAGAGATCACTGAAGAAATCAAAAAATACCTAGAGACAAATGACAATGAAAACACGACGATCCAAAACCTATGGGATGCAGCAAAAGCAGTTATAAGAGGGAAGTTTATAGCAATACAATCCTACCTCAAGAAACAAGAGAACTATCAAATAAACAATCTAAACTTACACCTAAAGGAACCAGAGAAAGAACAAACAAAACCCAAAGTTAGTAGAAGGAAAGAAATCATAAAGATCAGAGCAGAAATAAATGAAATAGAAACAAAGAAAACAATAGCAAAGATCAATAAAACTAAAAGTTGGTTCTTCGAGAAGATAAACAAAATTGATAAACCTTTAGCCAGACCCATCAAGAAAAAGAGGGAGAGGACTCAAATCAATAAAATTGGAAATGAAAAAGGAGAAGTTACCACAGACACCGCAGAAATACAAAGCATCCTAAGAGACTACTACAAGCAACTCCATGCCAATAAAATGGACAACCTGGAAGAAATGGACAAATTCTTAGAAAGGTATAACCTTCTAAGACTGAACCAGGAAGAAATAGAAAATATGAACTGACCAATCACAAGTAATGAAATTGAAACTGTGATTAAAAATCTTCCAACAAACTAAAGTCCAGGACCAGATGGCTTCACAGGTGAATTCGTTCAAACATTTAGAGAAGAACTAACACCCATCCTTGTCAAACTCTTCCAAAAAACTACAGAGGAAGGAACACTCCCAAACTCCTTCTATGAGGCCATCATCACCCTGATAGCAAAACCAGGGAAAGACACTACAAAAAAAGAAAATTACAGACCAATATCACTGATGAATATAGATGCAAAAACCCTCAGCAAAATACTAGCAAACAGAATCCAACAATACATTAAAAGGACCATAACCCATGATCAAGTGGGATTTATCCCAAGGATGCAAGGATTCGGATACTGTAAAACTCTTAGAGTAAAACATATGCGGAACACTCTCTGACATTAATTGCAGTAGTATTTTTAATCCACCTCGTTGAGTAACAGAAGTAACAACAAAAATCGACAAATTAAAAGCTTTTTCACCACAAAGGAAACCATAAACAAAACCAAAAGACAACCAACAGAATTGGATAAAAATGTTTGCAAATGAAGCAACCGACAAGGGATTATCTCCAAAATATACAAACAACTCATGCAGCTCTGTGTCAGAAAAACAAACAACCCAATCGAAAAATGCGCAGGAGATCAAACCAGACATTTCTCCAAAGAAGACATACATGGCCAAGAGGCACATGAAAAGCTGCTCAACATCACTATTAGAGAAATGCAAATCAAAACTGCGAGGCATCACCTCACACTGGTTAGAATGGGCATCGTCAGAAAATCTACAAACAAATGCTAGAGAGGGTGTAGAGAAAAAGGAACCCTCCTGCCTGTTGGTGGGAATGTAAATTGATACAGCCACTATGGAGAACAGTTTGGAGGTTCCTTAAAAAACAAAAAAACAGAACTACCATATGACCCAGCAATCCCACTACTGAGCATATACCGAGAAAACCGTAATTCAAAAAGACACACGGGGCTTCTCTGGTGGCGCAGTGGTTGAGGGTCCGCCTGCCGATGCAGGGGACACGGGTTCGTGCCCTGATCAGGGAGGATCCCACATGCCGCGGAGCAGCTAGGCCCGTGAGCCACAGCCGCTGAGCCTGCACGTCCGGAGCCTGTGCTCTGCAACGGGAGAAGCCACAACAGTGAGAGGCCCACATACTGCAAAAAAAAAAAAAGACACATGCACCCCAGTGTTCATTGTAGCACTATTTACAATAGCCAGGTCATGGAAGCAACCTAAATGTCCATCAACAGACGAATGGATAAAGAAGATGTAGTATATATATATATATATACAATGGAATATTACTTGGCCATAAAAAGGAACAAAATTGGATCATTTGTAGAGACGTGGATGGACCTAGAGACTGTCATACAGAGTGAAGTCAGAAAGAGAAAAACAAATATCATATGTTAACGCAGGTATGTGGAATCTAGAAAAATTGTACAGATGAACCAGTTTGCAAGGCAGAAATAGAGACACAGAAGTAGAGAACAAACGTATGAACACCAAGGGAGGAAAGCAGCTGGGGGTGAGGGAGGGTGGGATGAATTGGGAGATTGGGATTGACATATATACACTAATATGTATAAAACTGATAACTAATAAGAACCTGCTGTATAGCACAGGAACTCCACTTCACTGTAGAGTAGAAACTAAGACAACATTGTAAAACGACTATATTCCAATTAAAAACAAAAACAAACCAAAAAAAACTGCCTAGTCATATGGTTTGGCCCTCTTTAGGCAGAAGAGTGGATATTCTCCAGGGATCTCTGATCAGATCCCTGGAAGCTAATTTATAACAAAGCCCAACGCTAATGGCTCCCTATGAGGGCCACAGCAGCATCCACATATAAGGTGTCAAGATGAGGAGTGGGCCTTTGGTAAATCATACAACTACTATGCTGATTAATCCTTCTGCCCACAGTTTTCTTGTTGAAAGCCCTGACATACATTTTGATGCTGTGTAAAGGTTCCTTATTCCGCATGTCCATTCCTAGGGAGTAAGCCCAAATCTAGTTTGTTATTCCCCCTTATTCTCTAAAACAATAATACTTGTATATACATCTAACATATAATTATGTTACTTACATTAAAAAAAATGCAACCATATGTAAAAGAATGGTCAATGTGTTACTTTTGTAAGATAAAAAAAATGGGAATAGGGTTTCCCTGGTGGCGCAGTGGTTGGGAATCTGCCTGCCAATGCAGGGGACATGGGTTCGACCCCTGTGCTGGGAAGATCCCACATGCCGTGGAGCAACTAAGCACGTGAGCCACAACTACTGAGCCTGCGCGTCTGGAGCCTGTGCTCCACAATGGGAGAGGCCGCGACAGTGAGAGGCCCGTGCACCGCGATGAAGAGTGGCCCCCGCTCGCCACACCTGGAGAAAGCCCCTGCACAGAAACGAAGACCCAACACAGCCAAAAATAAATAAAATTTTTAAAAAAGGGAATAAATCAAATGTACATCTAGAACATAATTCTAAAGCCATTCAAAAGAATGAGATGGGGATTTCCCTAGTGGCACAGTAGTTAAGAATCCACCTGCCAATGCAAGGGACACGGTCTTGAGCCCCGGTTCGGGAAAATCCCACATGCCACAGAGCAACTAAGCCCGTACGCCACAACTACTGAGCCTGTGCTCTAGAGCCCGCAAGCCACAACTACTGAAGCCCATGCAGCCTAGAGCTCGTGCTCCTCAACAAGAGAAGCCACTGCAGTGAGAAGCCCCGCACCGCAACGAAGACAGCCCCCATCTGCCACAACTAGAGAAAGCCCGTGTGCAGCAATGAAGACCCAACGCAGCCAAAATAAAAAAAAAAAAAAAAAAAAAAAAAAAAGAATGAGATGGTTCTATGTGTACAGACATTGAAGATACCTAAAATATATATTAGGGGAGGGAAGCAGTCTTCAAATAATGTGATTATGTAATTTTCTGTGTCCCTTCATACACGTATTTACACACAGAAAACTGATTAGATACACCAAAATATTGTTTCTTTAAGTGAGAATGCTATGTTGCCTGAATTTTTGTAATAGTTTATTACTTTTGTAAACATAAAAATTCGTTACCCTAGTAAATAAAACTTTACTATATACTACACAAACCCTCTCCAAAACTGAAACAGTCTACTCAGGTTTTTGCCATCATATAATAAATTTCACACCTTCATCTTATACTCTTATGTTCTATATTCTTCTTTCTTATTTATACTGATATATAAGTGTATGTGTAGGTATCCGGGTATTTTATACACCCAGATACATACACATGTTGTGCTACTCTTGATTCCACTCAATCATAGGTCCTCTTTGATTCACTTTCCTTTTCCTTAGCATTAAATAAGAGTAATTTCCTTTAAATCAGTACTAATTACATTGTGTATAATCAAGGACTGTTCTCATCCAAGTAATAAAAGTTTGCTCTATTAAATATAAAAATGCAACAACACTCCTCAATTGAGAAACTGACCCTTCAGATTAGAAAAGAAGTTACAATTTTTAAAATATATTAATCTGAGACTTCCCTGGTGGCGCAGTGGTTAAGACTCCACGCTCCCAAAGCCAGGGGCCCAGGTTTGATGCCTGGTCAGTGAACTAGATCCCACATGCATGTCACAACTAACAGTTCACATGCCACAACAAAGGAGACTGTGTGCCACAACTAAGGAGCCAGCGAGCCGCAACTAAGGAACCCGTGAGCAGCAACTATGATACAGCGCAACCAAATAAATATTTTAATATATACATATGTGTGTGTGTATATATATATATATAAAAATGTGAAATCTACATATATCTTGATCAGTTTTAACTGAACATGCTTTACAGGGAAGTATTAATATAAACCCAGCTGGAAAGTGGTTTACTGGACAGAATACTGAGGGTTAAGAATCAGACCTCTAATATGATCTCCTCTATCATAATCACCTAGAAAGTACCTAAATATATGAAACAAAAATCTGTGGAATTCAGTTTTGGTAGGTTCCAAACTCATCACCTCCCAATTAATTTGAAACAGTGACACAGAAACATTTAAATTCAGCTTTAAAACTTCTTGAATAACTGAGAGGTTACTTTACATTTGTATTAAAATTTCCATTTCAGTCTAGTAATTTAACATGTCAAGAGAACAATTTAAAGGAACATATTAATTGCATAGATCTTTGGGATCTTTAAAGAGCAGGGAAATTCAGAAACTCAGTATTTCCGCAGAAGCCAGATTCCCCTCAGGGCAGGCCTCCATAGTTACAAGGGTCATCGATGCCCCTTAAGAATGTCTTCTTTCCTGAGGACTCATCATATATCCTAAAAAAAGCCTGTACACCGGACTTTTTATCAGGTATAGAAACACTGATTCTATCATTCATGAGATTAGTTCTTATGACAAGAAGACTGTGATTTAGGGCACAGCAAGAAATAAATTCAACCTCTGCGTTCAAGATTAAAAAGAACCTTAAATGAAAAACAGCAATGAAAGAAATTACACAAGATAAACAGAAAGATATCCTGTATTTATGGATTAGAAACAATGTGTTAAGACACTTAACGCTTCCCAATTTGATCTACAGATTAAATGCAATCTTTATCAAAATCCAGCTACCATTTCTGCAGAAATTGATAAGCTAATCCTAAAATTCATACGAAAATGCAAGAGATACAGAATAGCCAAAACAATCTTGAAAATTAAGAAGAGAGCCAGAGAACTCACACTTCTCAATTTCAAAACTTACTACCAAGCAACATTCTTCAAAACAAGTGTGGTACTGGCATGAGGACAGACATAGATCAACAGAATAGAATTGAGAGCCCAGAAATAAGCCTTTACATTTATGATCAATCCATTTTCATCAAGACCATTCAATGGGAAAAGAAAAGACTTCAACAAATGGTGCTGGGATAACAGAATATCCACATACAAAAGAATGAATTTACACCCATACCTCATACCACATACAAAAATTAATTCAAAGTGGATCAAAACCTAAATGTAAGAGCTAAAACTACAAAACAGAAAAAAGGTAGGAGTATATCTTTGTGATCTTGGATTAAGCAATGTTTTCTTAGACATGATGCCAAAAGTATACACAACCAAAGAAAAATAAATAAATAAATAAATTGGAATCCATCAAAATTAAAAACTTACGTTTTTCAAAGGATACCATTAAGAAAGTGAAGACAAGCCACGGGAGGTGAGAAAATATGTGCAAATTATATATATGATAAGGAACTGATGTCCAGAATATATTAAAAAACGCTTACAATTCAACAGTAAAAGGACAACCCAATTAAAAAACAAGGACTTGAACAGACATTTTTCCAAAGAAGATATACAAATGGCCAATAAGCACATAAAAAGACACTCAACATCATTAGCCATCAGGAAAATGCAAACCAAAACATGATACATCACTCCACACCCACTAGGACGGTTATAATCAAAGACAGAAAATAACAAGCACTGACAAGAATGTGGAGAAATTGGAACCTGTATACATTGCTGGTGGGAATGTAAAATGGTTCAACTACTTTGAAAAACAGTTTGCTACCTAAGGAGGCAAAAGACCTGTACTCCAAAAACTATAAGACACTGATGAAAGAAACTGAAGATGATGCAAACAGATGTAAAGATTTACTGTGTTCTTGGATTGGAAGAATCAATATTCTTAAAATGACCTTACTAACCAAAGCAATCTGTGGATTCAGTGCAATTCCTATCAAATTACCAATGGCATTTTTCACAGAATTAGAACAAAAAAATTTTAAATTTGCATGGCAACACAAAAGATCCCAAATAGCCAAAACAATTTTGAGAAAGAAGAATGGAGCTGGAGGAATCATGCTCCCTGACTTCAGACTATAAAACAAAGCTACAGTAATCAAAACAGTATGGTACCAGCACAAAAAGAGACATATAGATCAACAGAACAGGATAGAAAGCCCAGAAATAAACCCATGCACTTATGGTCAATTAATCTATGACAAAGGATGCAAGAAGATACAATGGAGAAAAGACAATCTCTTCAGTAAGTGATGCTGGGCAAACTGGACAGCTACATGGAAAGAAAGAAATTAGAACATTCTCTAACACCATATACAAAAATAAGCTCAAAATGGATTAAGCACCTAAATGTAAGACCAGATACTATAAAAACCCCTAGAAGAAAACTCAGGCAGAACACTCTTTGACATAAATTGTAGCAATATTTTTTTGGATCCATCTCCTACAGTAACAGAGATAAGAACAAAAATAAACAAATGGACCTAATTAAATTTAAAAGCTTTTGCACAGAAAAGGAAACCATAAACAAAAACAAAGACACCTATGGACTGGAAGAAATTATTTTCACACAATGCTACCAACAATGGATTAATTTCCAAAGTACACAAACAGTTCATACAGCTTAACATCAAAAAAAGAAAACTCAATCGGGACTTCCCTGGTGGCTCAGTGGTTAAAAGCTGCCTGCCAATGCAGGGGACACGGCTTTGTCCCCTGGTCCTGGGAAGATCCCACATGCATGGAGCAACTAAGCCTATGCACCACAACTACTGAGCCTGCACGCCCTAGAGCCCGCACCACAACTACTGAGCCCACACACAGCAACTACAGAAGCCCGCATGCTCGAGGGCCTGCGTGCAGCAACTACTGAGCCAGTGTGCTGCACCTACTGAAGCCTGTGTGCCTAGAGCCCATGCTCCACAAGAGAAGCCACCTCAATGAGAAGCCCACGCACCACAATGAAGAGTACCCCACACTCGCCGCAACTAGAGAAAACCCTTGTGCAGCAACAAAGACCCAATGTAGCCAAAAGTAAATTAATTAAATTTAAAAAATAAAACCCAAAAATGGGCAGAATAAAAAAATAATTTTTTAAAAAAAGGGCGAAAGGCCTAAATAGACATTTCTCCAAAGAAGACATACAGATGGCCAACAGGCACATGAAAAGATGCTCAATATCACTAATTATTAGAAAAATGCAAACCAAAACTACAATGAGGTATCACCTCACACCAGTCAAAACGCCCATCATTAAAGTCTACAAACAATAAACGCTGGAGAGGGTGTGGAGAAAAAGGAACCCTCCTTCACTGCTGGTGGGAATGTAAACTGGAGCAGCCACTATGGAGAACAGTATGCAGGTTCCTTAAAAAATGAAAAATAGAGTTACTGTATGATCCAGCAATCCTATCCTGGGCATATATTCAGACAAAACTCTAATTCAAAAAGATACATGAACCCCAGTGTTCACAGCAGCACTATGTACAATAGCTAAGACATGGAAGCAACCTAAGTGTCCATCAAGGACAGATGAATGTATAAAGATGTGGTATGGGGCTTCCCTGGTGGCAGAGTGGCTGGGGGTCCGCCTGCTGGTGCAGGGGACGCGGGTTCGTGCCCCGGTCCGGGAGGATCCCACATGCCGCGGAGCGGCTGGGCCCGTGGGCCATGGCCACTGGGCCTGCACGTCCGGAGCCTGTGCTCCGCAGCGGGACAGGCCGCAGCAGTGAGAGGCCCGCATACCTCAAAAAAAAAACAAAAAAAAAAAACAAAAAAAACCAGATGTGGCATGTATATACATATGGTGTCTCTACATGATAGAATATTACTTGGGCATAAAAAGGAATGAAGTACTGATGCATGCCACAACAAAGATGCTGTAACTTGATTATGCTGAATGAAAGAAGTCAGACACAAAAGGCCACATATTGTACGATTCCACTTATACAAAATGTTCAGGACAAGTCCATAGAGATATAAAGTAGATTTGTCATTGTCAGGGTCTAGAGGACGAGGAAAATGGGAAGCAATGAAATGTTTTGGGATTAGATAGCGGTGATGCTGCACAACTTTGTAAATATACTAAAAACCACTTAATTGTACACTTCAAAAGGGTGAATTTTATGTTGTGTGAATTGTCTCAATAAAGCTGTTATAAAATTCAAAAGAACTTTGAAAATCCTAGTGCAAAAAGTATCTGATATACTTCTTCAGAGAAAAATGAAGTTCACCTTTTAAAACTGGCCTGAAATTCCATAACGCATAATCAATAATGCCTACGATTTATATTTAAAATATTAAAATACATCAGATATCAAAAAAAAAGCAAGCTTAACTCACCCTCTTTTCACTTTTGTGAAATCAAATGCAACTTGTCTGTATGAAACTGCTTTTTCATTTAGATATCTACTATACCGCCTAATAAAGGTAGACATATCATATCCTGTAAGAAAAGAAACAGAAAAGGGTTTCATAATTAAAATCCCAATTAGCTTAGAAAACCAACTCATTTCATCCAATGGCCATATTGTCTTGTTATCCCACCTTCAATTTAGTGATGTAAATTAAGTGACATTAAAATCTAATACTTAACATTTTTAAAGTCAGTTATGTCATATGTGGCTTAGAAAAATTTTCCCCCTTAGAATTTCAATAAAACAACAATTCTGTTTTACTTCTGACCAATATTCCTATCTTTTATTTATCAGGAATTGAAAAGCCTGTTTTCTTATACTACCTGATAACCTCATAACTCAAATTTAACATCCTATGGAACCACAACCCCACTCCTTAAATCATTAATCAATTTAATTATTTTCATACTTACTAATCTTTAGCTGCATATGACTTAGAACAACTATAACTTATGTGTGCCAACCTTATAAGCAGCAGAGAAAATTACTGCATAGTACAATGAAAGAAATGGCAATACGAAAGTTTAAGGCCTAACAAAAAACAATTATGTGAATGTTTTCAACTAAACTTCCAAAATGAATACCTAAATCATTCTAAGATTTTGTTTCATCACAATCATGAGATTTGAAAACTTCAGCACCATAAAAATCTAATCAGTATTACTAAAAAAAAAATTTGTGTTTTAGCTATTGCCTGGCTCAGTGAGGTCTACAAATTTTTGCTTCTCATTGTACAAGCAGGTCCATTCTATCATTCTATTTTAGGTCATCTTCATCTAACACATTCAACTTTAGTTGTTGATGGTCTCTGCTACTTTAAAAAGATAATACCAAAACAAGCAAAAAAAAGAAAGAAAGAAAGGAAAGGAAAGTGACTGGATTTAACATAATCACCAATTCATTTACTCAGCAAATATTTCTTGAGTGCCTACTAATTTGCCACTGGAGAAAAATCAGTAAATAGAAAAAAAAAAATCACTGCCCTCAGATATTCTCATAGCTACTAGTGCATTTTATAAGGTGTTACATACTCACATTCTTCAGCTCTTTAGTTAATATTGTCCCCTCTAATCCACTCTACTCCATCCTCGATAATGGGAGAAATCTCTCTCATCCTTCAAGGCTCAATCTCTGAAACTTTCCCTGAGCTCTTTGTGCTCCCATATTATTCTTACTCCAAGTACAGCTCAAAGCTATTAGATGTACACAGTGTCTATCTCACTCACCAGACTGGAATTTTGTATTATATACACCCATTATATATTTAAGAAAATATACCAGACTCCACCCAACAAAATACATCAGCAATCAAAACTACAAAAACACCACTGAATTATATACTTTAATTACCATTTCAGTCTTACCTTCATAATCTCTTTAGAATATGAGCTTTAAATAAAAGGCCTAAAAACTGTTCTCTACATAAAAGGAACGAAAGCCTTAAAACCTTATCACTAGAAGTGCTTAATTTCCATCTTAAGAAAGTAGAAAATCAGTAGCTAGTAAGACACAAAAAACCCACTTGGACATATGCATATTTTCTGCTCTAGAGTAGTGGTTTGTATATTGCTTTCCACAGACTCTTACAGTTCAAATGAACTGAATAAGGGGGAAACCAGAAATAAAAAGATGAGCAGGCAGAGTTTTCTCCATGTTCCGGAAAACACAGCAGCTCCAGTTTCATCTGTTATATGTATCTAGCTTCTATTTAAGATTTTATTTGAAAAAGGGATTCCACTGCTTCATTTTTTTCCCCCTTAACTATTTAAGGCATTATATCTCTCATTAAAGTAAAATCAATCTTGTAACACTTGGTCCTATGTATAGATTACTGACCTTCCAGAATCTCTGGAAGACTGGGTATTCAATTCATTCTAATTAATACTTCCATCTGCCAAAAGTAAATAAGTATTGAACTGGACAGTTCCTAAACACAAACACAGTTAGTCACTAAATTCCATTGATTTTTATTGCCGTAAAAACCACAATTCAGGCCCTCATTAACTCTCTACCAGATGACCAAAATAATGACCAGAGCAGTCTCAAGGTCTTTAAGACTTTATTCACTCGAATCCAACCTGCACTGTGCTATGGTGCTTTCTTTATAACACACACTCCCTCTGTCCTCCTCCCTCAACTCAAAAAAGTTTGATGGTTTCTCACTGCATTACAAAATCCCAACTATATCAAAATCTTTTGTGCATGATTTTGGCCCCAAACAGCTTCTTGAGGGCTATCTGTCACTACATGTTCTCTAATACCTCCACCTACATTCTATTCACATTCATTTGCTCTATAAATCTTAAACACCCTTTCTCTTTCACATCCACGTCCATCTGTGTACCTCTGCTTAAGCCAACTCATGTTCTCATCCATCTTTCAAAGCACAGCACACATCTCGCAGATCTCTAAAGATACTTCCCAGTTGAATCTTATTGCTGAGTATTCCTTTAGTTTGTCTTAGTATGGTCTTAGTATGTCCTTTATGAGGCTCTTCCTAGAGTTAACATTCTATAATGCTAACAGCCTAGTTCTGGAACTAAGTATAACAGATCCCATTAAGACAGAATGTACATGGAGGGTGAGAATACCAGATTACAGCAATTTCCACTTACTGAATTAAAAGTAAAATAAGTAACAGGTAAGTATCAATGAACAATTCATCTGAATAACACATAATGCTTACCTTTGCTACTAAAATATATGATATTCCCAACTACATTTCTTGGAATAAAGCATAAAATAATAAGAACAACAATGAAAGCAGATACTTACATAGTGTTTCCTATTTGCCAGGCATCATTCTAGGCACTTTACATGTATAACTAGGTTAAGCCTCATGATAATCCTACAGGGTGGGTGCTATCATTATTCCTGATTTTACAGATGCAGAGAGGTGAAGTAACTTGCTCAAGTTTATGCAGTTGGTAAGTGTTACAGATGGGATTTGAATGCAGTCCGTCCAGTTCCAGAACCCATGCTCTCAAATTGCTACCTTATGCTACTTTTCAAAAAGCTCTGGGTGTCAAGTAGTGAAGTCCATCTTTATCTTCACATGAAAATACAGTTTTTCCTTCCCTACAACCCTCACTAAAACATGAGGTTCCTCCATAGCACATGTTCTAAAGGAAAGAGTTCAACTCTGCAGTAATCCTCAAATGGGGTCACTCTTGATTTTCTATAATGAATAAGTTGTTTTTTACCTTGCAATCCACTTTTATCCAAAAAATTGCTTAAGTTAAACAACGTGTTTCTTGAAGCCAAATACTGAATAAAACGCTGGGGAAAAAAAACAAACAAATAATTATGTCAAATAGTACTGCCATCTAAGAAACTCTAATTTGAGAATTAAGGGAGAAAGTGGTGGTTAACACATTCCATTAATCTTATCTAGTTTAAATTTATCATCCTCAATCCCCCTAAAAACATAAAATATATTTTTCACTAGCATGCAGGAATTTATTAAAGTCTAATGCCCACAGCTATGGTATTAAAGTTAAAATAAAAGGAAACAGGCACTTTTAAACTAGAAGCAGTAATTTTTGGCTTTACTATAGCATATTATGGCTATAGTTAATCATACTCAGATGGTGCCTTTATTTTACACGGATACCTGGTGACTCAAAAATTTTTATGACTTTTTTTTTAAAAAGCAAAATACCTGTAATCATACTGGAGTATAATATTACAGACATCCTCTTACCCACTGTCCAGATTAAACACATTACCATAATCACTTCAGACCCCTTACAGAATCAAATTACAGACTATTGAAGACACACACCTTCAAAACCATTCCCTTCCCTCCCTCCCTCTTCAGAGGCAATGGCTTTTCTGAAGTAGGTTTACATCATTCCCACAAATGTTTTTACAATTTTACTACATATATAAGTATCTATAAACTGTACATAATTTTGTTTTCTATTTTAAATTTACAGAAATACCATACTGTACGTATTCTTTTCCAATGTGATTTTTAACAACTTCTTCCCAAGAATTATCCATTTAATACATGTACATCTAGTTCATTCATTTTAAACAACGTTTAAGCATTTAAATGAACTACTATATCATTATGTATCCATTTCTATACGGATATTTAAATTCTTTGCAATTTCACTATTATTAACAATGTTTCACTGACATCTTTGTACTGGTCTCCCACCTGCAAACATACAAGAGTTTCTCATGATATATACTTAGGGTTGAATTGTTGGGTCGGTATGCGTATGAAAGTTCATTTTCTCAAAATACTGTCAAAACCCTCTCCAAAGTGCATACCACAGAACACTACCTTAGCTTCCCTTTACATACAACCTCTAAAATAGCTAAAGAAACTCCTTTCGATTTCCTTTAAAAGGATTACTTTTTTGTAAATGTATGCAGAGGATTATTATCAATTTTATGTACACCATCACTTCTCTGACTCAATCTTTTTCATCAGCGATCACCCCAAACAAACCAGGATTTTGAAAAACAATTTGTAAATCGAAGACTCCTG
Organism: Pseudorca crassidens; assembly: GCF_039906515.1. Taxonomy (NCBI): domain Eukaryota; kingdom Metazoa; phylum Chordata; class Mammalia; order Artiodactyla; family Delphinidae; genus Pseudorca; species Pseudorca crassidens. Next base: position 63,793,022 of record NC_090304.1, read on the forward strand.
TTTCATCATTTATCCTAAAACAACCTGTTTAAAAAGGTGTTAAAATATCCTAAGAAAATATTACACTCTATGATTTTTTTATAAGTTTTGATCATTCTTTTTTGTGGGGGCCTGTCCTGTGCATTATAAGATGTTTAGCACGCCAGTAGCCTCTACCTACTACACGCCAGTAGCATCCCCTCCAGTTATGAGCAATGTCCCTTGGGGATGAAAATCACTCTCCGCCCTTGCCCTATTTGAGAACTACTGTTCTATGTAATTTCCAACACCATAGCATAGTGAAATCCTATGCATATTCTCTCACGGACTAATAACACCTGCCAATGCAAAAACCTGAGGGTTGTACAAACTAGCACCAAAAAAAGAGCAGAGCATTGGATTTCTCTTAGCTGCTGAAGGGAAACTAGAGTTCATCTGAAAACCACTACTGAAATGCTACCTTTCTCTTTCTGTCAGTCAACTGTAAGGAATGACAGTCAACTTTCTGGGTTTTTTGCCTTTATAAAGTTTTTGCTTCTGGTATCATCACCTTATTTACCTCTGAAAGTCACCACTGATAGTGTGCCTCCTTATCCAGCATTGTAGTTGGTTATATTTGTGGCTTTTTCTTTTTAAAGAATAAACTATATATATTTTTTAGAAAGGTAAAAAATATATATAAGCCTGAAATTCTTCTGAATAAATGATCATGATCTTAGACAAACACATTCCTGATGAAAATAGAAACTAATATCCTAGTTAAGATCAAAATGTTTCGAGTTACACGGAGGCTAGTATATCCAAATTTTTCTATTGACTCTATATACTGCTTATAATGAATGAGAAAGCAACTGAGTAACATATGTCCTAAAAATGGTCACGTTTGTTACCCAAGTAATCATATTTCAGGTAACGCTTCTGGAACTAATTTTTAAAACTTAAGAACTACAAATAAAATCATTCAATGTGGTACTGTAACGGTGAATAATCGGAAAACTAAATTTCCAGGAAAGAGAAGAATTAAGAAAATGATGGACCATATGATCAATTATGTAGTCATTAAAGATGATAAATAGAAAGAACACAGAACATGGAGATGCTTCTTATGCTGTGATATATAAAAAAGTTAAATATAATATTTTATATAAATTATTATAGCTATAAAAAAGACCAGAAAGGAACATCAAAATATGCAAACAGATCTGTTGCAATGTAAGAGTTATGGGTAAATTTCTGCTTTAATTCTGAACTCTAATGATGTTCTCTTTGGTATCTGTCAAAGATAACAGCAGGGGCTTCCCTGGTGGCGCAGTCGTTGAGAGTCCGCCTGCCGATGCAAGGGGACACAGGTTCGTGCCCCGGTCCAGGAAGATCCCACATGCCACAGAGCAGCTGGGCCCGTGGGCCATGGCCGCTGAGCCTGCGCGTCCAGAGCCTGTGCTCCGCAACGGGAGAGGCCACAACAGTGAGGCCCGCGTACCGCAAAAAAAAAAAAAGATAACAGCAGAGTCTCATGACTGAAAAACCCAAAATAATGAGTAAAGTGATGATGTCAGAAAGTCATGTTTATAAATCTGATACAAATGAATAAAGTCCCTCCCCATCTCTATGGGAGCCATCTCCCAGCAACCAGTGGTCTGCATTTTTCTAAGGCACATACCAAGGTACCAGATATATCTAGTTCCATTCAAATTTTCTTTTAACACAATTTAAAATACTCCTTTTGACACAATTTTACAAGTAAGTATGCTAGGCTGGGAAAATCACCTAAGGTAAGAACTCAAAAATTAGCTATCATGGAAAACAAGATGATTCTCTCCAAACAGTTAATTGCAAAAGCTCATGCATCTTATCCGTTACCCTTTTTTGGGAAACAAAGGCTTTAGACACAACTCTTTGCTGAAGAAGGCGTTCTTCAGTCAGTCTCCTCAGCAAAATGCCATCTTAGTCCTTAATATCACAGCCTTGAACTAGGCAAAGAGCGTCTATAGACAACTACATCAGATCAGACAGAAATCTGATTGGGCTACGATAAAAAAGTAAATGAAAATAGACGAACATACAATCTATACACAAAGGCCTGCAAAAAATCAGTGATGCTTATAGAACCCATCTCTAGGCATTAATCTTTGCTTCCTGATCCCATTACTGAAAGTGCCCTGTGCTCTGACCCATTTTCTGCTTTCTGACTTAAAGGCCATCTTTCCTCAAAGTGTAGGGTCTACAGTTATATTTCTGTATAAGCACCTTGCCCTTTTTACCTATATTATTCAGTTGCTATAGCCATTTCTGAAGTGTCAGTGAGAGAAACAAGCTGAATCAGTCAACTCCCCAGTATACTTGTTAACTAAAAATACTGCTTACCTCATTTCCATACACCATCAAATGATGAGTTGTAATGAGAGATTTGAAGACCACCACCCAACTACTGTTAGTAGTTCTTTCAAATAAACTGTCTGCCAACTGCGGGATGTTCACATTCATCTCATTTGTGCACTGAATTAAGTCTGCAATAAAAAAAAAAAAGATTAATTTACTCTGGCTTTCATTTATTTTTAATGCTAGATCTGCATACTAATAGGGTAAAGATCTAAAAAGAGTGGAGCAACAATGGACAGTTTGCAGAAGTTGTTAAAAATCTCTCAAGAGAACAATTGAGACAGTACTTCTACCTGAGAAGTAAACAGCACATTGATTAATATCACACAATTGATCAGTAATACCAGAAAGTAAATCAAACTCCTTTCATCCTTAAGTATTTTATGTATCTCAAAAGGAACTGTTTCAAGGCCTTGAGTAACACTTTCAGTTCTCTTACTACTCACAAACCTTTAGTTACAATACTAATATTATACATCCCTACATTTAAAAAAGAACTTTAAAAATTCATACATATGGAAGCATAAACAAGCTGAAGTTCAAACACTTTATTAATATCCCCCCCTAGAATGCTGTGTTTGCACTAATAGAAAGAGCAGATATGTGGTCTGTGAGTGGATAGGATTCTCAGTTTGTTTAAATAAAATAATTCTCATTCTTTTCTCCCTTCAGTTCTACTGAGTTAGCTCAGTTTTCACTTGATATCAACTAGCTAACACTGACAAACAAAACTGAAAATGAACCGAAAGTTTCTCAATGCAATAAATTTCCAAAGAAGTGATCCAGGAATTCTACTTGATTATTACTCTGAACAGTTAGAACAATGTAAGTTCTAATTTTATATTTTAAAATATAAATAATTGGAAAGCATTACCATAAAATCATCTAATACACAATTGTTTTAGCACCAAAACTGAAAAAAAAAGTTAATATACCTCAGAGTTTCACCTCCAATCTGCTTCAGAGATATTACTGGCAAATTCAATGAAGAAAATACAAAATATGGTCCAATTTAGAGACTTAATGAAGAGGAAGACCAAGAAATGAGTTGTTTTATTTTTAAAGTATGCATAAAACAAAGTGTATAAATACCTCCATTATAACTACCATAAAGGGGAAAAAATTAGTTATCTGTGCCTCATCAGCAGTTTTGTCCACTTTTAACCTTTAGTACCTAATGATTAAATATGAATTCAAGCGACCTAACTTGGCCGTGATTGCTAGTAAGAAACATCGATGTTAACTATGACCGTTTATCTGCTTATAATCTTTCAAAAATGTTTGTTCTAACAGGTCTAATTACTATACAAAGTAACATTTGATAAGCAAATGCATTTTAGAGAAGCAGTTACCCTGGCCCACAATGCCTGAAGAACAAAGCACAAAACAGTCAAACAGAATGCCCACGGAACAGGAGAACGACACAAGGTTTTCACAATTGAGACTACCTGCAACAAAAATTAAATAGTACATTCAACTTGGTTTGTATGGCTCAGCTTCTGATATTTCACTTCTGGTATTTTATAATTTGACCTCTGCCTTCTCTGAAAACTTCTTGAATAGTACTTTATAACAGTCCTATGGTACTGAATATACTGTACTTGCCTTATTCCCGAAGATAAATTTTCTGTCTCTCTCTCAAAATATAATTTACTGGGGGCAAGGCCTATCCATGTCTTGCTCATTCTGAATCCTTTAAAACTTCAAGCACAGTGGTCAAGTTCTGAACTTTATAAGAAGTTATATTTCTAGCTTCCTTTTTTCCCATGGATTTATCCTTATATATTTTTCTATATCCTTCTAGAAACTATCTTGATAAGCTATTCAGTTCTTAAATATAAGTTACTTTCTCACAATGACATCAATAGTCATTTTACTCCTCAGAATCTTATTTTAGTTTCCAAAATTGAATCTGTCACAAAATTTCTTGTCGCAATACTTGCCCAAAGGTGCTCCTACCTGTGTGTGTGTGTTTATAAACACTCCCTAGAGCCAATAGGTAACCAAGTCTCTTAAACCTCTAGCAATCCCACCTTCTCCTCTCCATCCCGTTATCACTGCCAAAGCCAGAGTTCGGATCCCATTTTTCCTTAACTAGAGGTCACCACTTCCGGGAGCATTCAGAAATTGGGGAGAGTGATTATCACGCTCTCTGAGTTTTACTGGCACTTAATGTCAAGGATGAGGGAGACTGTCATGCAATGCACAATTAACACTCCACAATTAAAAATTACCCCACCCAAAACTGTCCCCACTGAGAAAATGCTGGACTAACTGGTCTCTTCACTTCTAACGATACCTAATTTGGGGTCTTACCCACGCCACACTTCCAAACATTCTCTAAACTGGCCATAAACTGACCTATAACACAACACTGACTGTCACTGCCTAACCTCAATGATGTCCCAAATGCTTACAGGATTGGCATACATTTCATCTTTGTCCATATCCTCCTTCTTGAACCTTAGCTTCCAACACAGAACCACCTTCCAGCGTTCTGTAATGTTACCTTTTGCTGTTACACAACCGAATCCTTCCATTCTTGCTCATTCTTCAAAATGAATGACGTCTTTTCCTTTGTGAAATCTTCTCCTCCACAGACTAAGGTACCCACCAAACAGACACTAAAGCTGGTACATAATTCTACATTTTCATTATTTACTTCCACATCATTCTCTTCTTCTACAATGAGAGATTTTAGAAGGAACCTGCAAACACTTTTGTTAGTAATTTCCATACTCTTAATCAGGGAGGTAAGTAAACTGCTAGATTAGTCAGATAGAGCCTGATCCTAAATGAAGCCAAAAGTATAGATTTCAGTTTCAACAACTACAATATTTTATATATTAGAATATATATATTCTATCTATGCTATGTTCCCTTTGTGATCAGCTCTCCTCTCTGCAGCGCTTTGCTTCAGTTACACTAATGTCTCCTTTGCAATACCTCCCATGAGTCAAGTACCCTTATCTCAGGAGCTCAGTACTTCTGTTCCTTGTGCCTAGAATACTCTTCTCCCAGATATCCACACTTCTCTTACTCCCTGGCTTTATTACTATAGATCTTTGCTCAAATGCCATCCATCAGAAAAACATCTCTCAATATTTATAAAAAGTAATAAAGCCTTAAGGGCACTCCTCTACCTCCATACCCTCACTATACCCTCTTACTCTGCTTTATTTCTCTCCAAAGCACTTATCATCACCTAACTCATTTTAATTTGTTTAATGTCTTTCTCTCCCAATTAAAGTATAAATTCCATGTAGGTAGGGCTCTATTATGTTCTCTGCTGTATCCCCAAAGGCCTAGAATAGTGCAACACATACAGTGGTCACCCATACTTTTTGAATAAATACACTTATTTTAGTATGCACAAGGACAGTCGTAACAGGACCATCCAAAATGGTTTTTTTTTTACGTAGACTAAACCAACGATCCACAACTCTCTGCACAACCTGCTGTTCCCAAAAAGTTGAAAAACAAACCTGAGCCCATCGCATGTGAAAATTTTCAATTTCAAGTTAAAGAGGATCTAACAAATAATGGTTTATCGTAATGCTATGAAAACTATATAGTATGCTTTAGAAATGACCACATAAAAACTGAAGGAAAACTCCAGAAACTAAAATGTAACACTTCACATAAAACAGGAAAAATGAGATGAGTTCATGCATGAATTCAGAGTAGACCAAAAGCAAAACCAAAGATATACAAACATTACTGGGAGAAAAAATACTGCACGGGTTATACAAACTCTGCAGAACACACTTCCCCATAGTACTTTAACTCAACCAGTCATTTTCTCCAGGGGTAACTTTTCCTCTGAACAATGTTTCTACTATAGTAGTAACCTGAAAATGCTTTTAAATCTGACCTCCAACAACTCAGGAAGGAAGATGTTTTCCCCACCTCTGACTAACCAAAAGCAAATTGTTTCAAACAAAAGTCAAGCACATCATGGAAATCTTGATAGCTACTGCTTTTCTCATTCTCAATCCAGATTTCATTTCTTAAAAAGCACAAACTTGGTATTAAACCTCCTTTACCAATCAAAAGGCTTCCAAACTAGAAACTCATATATTTTTTTTAGCTATTTACCTTAAGAATATTAAAAACTGTAAAACCTTCTTTAATATTACATTAGTAACAAATCCTAAACCCTACACTCAAAAAGTAACTACTATATGGCATATAGATTCTCTGCTTTAGGTAGGTGAGAATTCATGAGGATTTCTAGTATTTAAGGGCAGGGAGAAAACAGGCCCACTATGGAAATGAAGAGCATTTTTCCATACAGAGACAGCAGAAAGAATCAATCCCTACTATATTAAAAAAATGTTCTCACTTTTATTATTTAATATGCCTCTCCAACAAACAAGGTCTGGGGTAGATAAAATAAATGTTAATTGTATTAACACAGGTTAGGTGCTTACCCATAGGTAAGGTCACAGGAGCTCACTACTAAATATAACAGATTTATTAATAGAATTAAATTTTTGTAAAAGATAAGGGTGCTTGGAAACATATACGAAGTGAATACCCAACCAGCCAATTTAATGCAAGTTCTAAATTTCTAGCTAACTAAAAACAAAAAAAACAGAAAAAGTAGTGAAATGCAAAAAAAAAATTTTGTATTCAAGGGAAAATGTTCAGCAAAGTACAAAACTTCGGAAGTAACTAGTTACCAGATGGTTTCATTAATCTTACAGCCGTATTCATAGAACGTGCCACACATCTGTATAGACCTCCCCAGGCAAAGTTCACCAACTTTAGAAACTTACAGGACTTGGGGCTGACTTCCACAGCAAGTCAGGCAATCCAGCCAGTGGCATGCACCATTAGCAGAATGTAGAGGCCTCAAGTTCCCATCTAAACAGGCACTCTCTAGGCTATATCAAAACTATGCTGACACCCAGGTAGATTTTCTAATAAATGAGCTTGCCTAAAACTTGTCTTTAAGATAAAAAAAATTATATATATATATATATATAAAATCATTTAGCCACATATCATTGTCTCTTTCAAAAGGGTCACTTCGAAAGATACTCTTTTTGCAACTGCTTTCATAAGTGATTTTAGTAACGTAAGACTGATTTCGTCAACCATCCAGAAAACTGGAGACACTCAGTTTGGAAGGCAAATTAAGTGGTTCATCAAATGTTCCTTCACTGATCAGATCTCTGAAATTTTTCCTGGGTAGGAGTACAAATAAAAAGAAAAAATATTCACCAAATATCCAGTAACTAGAGGATAAAGAAAACAGTTTCTGAACTTTTGCTATAAAGTATTGGCACAATTTTTTTCACTTAGCAAAAGTGTGAAAGTATTTAAAAAACATGCAAGCTGAAATCAGACCTCAGCCAAAAGATGTCTGGGAAACAAAATGAACAGTCTTATACCTTACTCCATTCAATTTTTTGTGTAAGGGGTCACAAAACACGGTCCAAATTAAGATGTAACTGTTATAATTTTATCTTTAAAGTTTGTGGGATCCTCTGTGAGAAACATGTTACACTTTAACATAACTTCCATTAGAATTCACTCAAAAATACAGTCTTCACAGACTGATTTATACCTTAAGGAATAAATCTAACCAACATTTTAGTTGGATGTTAAAATTAAAACTAGGGAAAGACACAAAATATAGAATGCTCAGTACAAGTAATAAGGATTGAATTAATTTGAAAAGAGGAGAGAAAGGAGCATCCAAAGTACTAAAAAGAAATGACAAAGGTATCTAAAAGGCTTTGATAAAAGTACTATGACGCTAGGATACCTAAATCACAATGTGGGTGGGCACGTCCAATAATGGAGCAATAGCTCATTAAATGGCAGCAGTCTGACAGTGAAATACTATGAGGCCAACAAATACATGGCAAGAAAAGCTGAGTGGGGAAAACGCTCACAGTATATTATATCAAAACCATGTTAAAGGGACTTCCCTGGTGGCACAGTGGTTAAGAATCCGCCTGCCAATGCAGGGGACACGGGTTCGAGCCCTGGCCCAGGAAGATCCCACATGCCGCAGATCAACTAAGCCCGCATGCCACAACTACTGAAGACCCCGCGCCTAGAGCCTGTGCTCTGCAACAAGAGAAGCCACCGCAAGGAGAAGCCCGCGCACCGCAACAAAGTGTAGCCACAACTTGCCTCAACTAGAGAAAGCCCGTGCACAGTAACAAAGACCCAACGTGGCCAAAAATAAATAAATAAATAGATAGATTTATTTAAAAAAAAAATGTTAAAGAACAATGCAGAGTAAGATTCCATTTTTTAAAATCATAGATACACTATATTTTCTGATATATAGTATATTTGCCCGAATATGGGATGATGCAAAAAGAACTGAACACTTTCAAAATTACTCAGCAATTAAGTTATATATGAACATGTAGTTAAAACCAGTATGTAACAGAACTATATCACTGTTATTTCCATAATTTCACAAATTTCAGTAAGCACCTCTCATGTCACACAGCCAACACCAATCCTGTACTGTAATTCATTCCAGACCCTTTGGAGCATATTATGATCAATGGTTGAAAGGACAGCACTGACATGTCCCTTTATTTCCTCAAGAATATGAGGAAGAGGTGGTAAAAGTACAAGCGTTGCATGGTGTAACAGCTGGAAATTCGGCAGCCACTCTTGCAGAGGTAGGCCAATATTTTGAATACAAGCTCAATCTCTCACCATGGTAGGTGAGTCTTGAGGAATCTCCAGAACCCATAAAGAAAGTAAGGCAAACTCCCATCTTACTAAAAAGAAACAAGTTGCAGCTGTAGGAAAAATCAATCTGTTAGCACAACTAGATATGCTATTTCTGTCACCGTGTTTTCTGCAAAATGAATGGACTAAGAATTCACAAGTGAAAACTAAGAAATGTAAAGATAACTCTACAATTTGATAATCATATATTAGTATAGTTATATTAATAGTATGATAGTATAGTTATTTTTAACCTGGTTATTGAGCGGTAAGTTTTTCTTTAACTGTTTTTTTTTTAATCACCATGTAAAAGGAGAGGTTTTTTTCCCCCTTAGAAACTATTCAACAGAAAAGCTGCTATAAATCTTCACAAATTCTCTCATTACCTGGTTTTGTTTATTTTAAACAAAGTTTTTTTGAAGAAGATATTAACCTGAAAACACCTCCATCAGTGCTAATTTCAGGTGCTTATGGAGGCCACCAAAAGAAATCCATTTTTTTAGTAAGAGGAATTAAAACAACAGATTTAGGAAGTGTTCAGTGCCTTCAGAACACTTTAAAAACCAATAGAAGAGAAAGGATTGACCTCCTTTACATCTGTAGCAGAAGAAAGAAGAAGAACTAAAAAGGGAATTCCTGGGCTTCCCTGGTGGCGCAGTGGTTGAGAGTCCGCCTGCCGATGCAGGGGATGCGGGTTCGTGCCCTGGTCCGGGAAGATCCTACATACCGCGAAGCGGCTGGGCCCGTGAGCCATGGCCGCTGAGCCTGCGCGTCCAGAGCCTGTGCTCCGCAACGGGAGAGGCCACAACAGTGAGAGGCCCACGTACCGCAAAAAAAAAAAAAAAAAAAAAAGGGAATTCCTAAGAGAAGAAAGAATTCAGATGGAACTAGGTAAACAAAGCCAACCCTAAGGTACTCTACATTAATATTTCACTGAAATTTAGCTCTTCTGTCACAGATTAACACAAGCCAAGTTTGCTGAGTCGTCCATACTTTAATTTTAAAAGTTCAAAATAAATTGTTTTAGTTAATGGAATCATCACGTAGTTGCCGTAAAATTTTAATCACACACCAAGCATCTTCTTCAAATCAGCTCAACCTGTCTCTTAAAATTATCTATTATTATTTATTCATCGCAATCTGTCATACATAAAAGTCTTACAACAAGAGCAGAAGAAAGTTTAAGTCATGAAAGCACTACACAGAGAAACATATACTCCTGGAATACTCTCAGAATTCACTGCCACTACCTTCTTTCTCAAGTGAAATGGTCGTTTTCCACCCCCCGCCACTACCAAAATGTTTTAGCCTACTATGTAAAAGCATTCTTAATATGAAAAAGTCTGAAAACCTAAAGCTTTCTCCACAGTGTTGTGGTGTATTCTGCATTCCTACCACTAGATGGGAGACTGTACAGAGAAACAACAGACTGGCAAGAACAGACAAGGGTTCAAGCTTACCTATAAACAGACCCCTTAATTTTGAGACTGCTTAGGATTCCACGTAATTTCCAAACCTAGACAAGTTTAGTCCCAACCCAGATTCCAAATAAGATCTTAGAGGTGAGGAGAATCACATTTTGGTAAGCACTACCTCAGAGGTAACTATTACTTCTGTATTAATGTTTAATTTACCAGATAATGTAAGGTAACAATAAAAAGTTACTTAATAGAATAAAAACACATCGCTTAATATAAGAATAAAAAAATTTATTTAAATTTATTTAAACAAAATAAAAACATTACAGTGTTCCAACTTAAAAAAAAAATCACATGTCTATGGTACAAGCACAAGGCATTCTCCTTCCCTTCTTTGAAGATCTGAAGTTTCAGAGTTACAATCCCACCTGTAGAAAAGAAAACAAAGTACAGATTGAGTAATTTAAGAGTAAATGCCAAAATTACAAATTCTCTTTGTACTACATTCTAGGAACTTAGTAATAGTTCATCAGCCCAGTTAAGGAGATATAACCAGGATTCTCAAAAACAATCGAACACTGGATCAGAAACACACAAAACCTGATTTCCTAAGCAAAATAAAAGGTCAACTAACAATACATTACAAGTTCTGTACTTACCTCCACCAATGCTGTAAACCAGAACAGTCCAGGGCTCCAGAAAATATGGAACGAATTCTTTTCATTCCACTGAGACCAGGAAAAAGGAACCAAAGCTTGAGATTCTATGAGTGCAGATCAGAGTTCTCTAAAGGAGAAAAAAATTATGTGGAGAGGTTCAAAGAACTGGGACTAAGTCTGTAGGAAAGTATGTTATTAGTAAGGGGCGATCAGTGCCCTGATTTTCCTGGAACAGTCCTGGTTTACACCTGTTGTCCCAGTGTTCCATTCAGATAGCATATACTTCAGATAGCATATACTTTCACTCTTGAAAGTGACCCAGTTTGGAATATAAACCATATGTCACTCTAGTTATAAGTGACCTAATAAAAGTCTACATGTAGCTACGGAATTAATAGACAATCACCATCTACTCCTAGTATATTTTGCATTTTTCTTTCTCTGAGGGCTATACCATTCTATTTTGTCCTCTCATCCCCAACAAAAACCTCTAGGCAAATGATTCTCAAGTTTCTTCTCTGGGGAATTGGAAATACTAGAAATTTTCACCTCTATGTCCAAAAATATCTTCTGCTTAAAAAACAGGAACATAATCTTAACTGTAACCTGACTGTCCCACCATTTTTGTTTTAAGTGATCAAGATTCATTCTTTGCTTTTTTAAAATAAATTCAGGAATCTTTTGTTTCCTTTTATCTTCCACAACGTGTGGCATGATTCCTTGTACATGTGTTGATATGATGGTATAAATACTTGTAGAGTTATAGGTGAAACAAAAGTCCATTTCTCCACTCTAAGATCCAGAGGGAAGAAGAGAGAATAAGAGACAAAAAGTCCTCCCCATAGCTAGGTTAATGTTATTCAGTAACAGCCAACCCCACGTCTAAAAAGTAGGAATCCAAAAGAATTTTAATGGCTTCTCTTAAGAGTTTAAATCTGCCTAGACAGAGGGAATAACAAATTGCAGTTAGCCTCTGTGCCAAAGTCTACTCACCCAGAAAGCACAAATTTCATGTCCTCAATGCAATTAGAACAATAGAATCTTTATATTCCATCTTCCCACAACTTTGCAAACTTCAGTACAAACAAACAGAAATCCCATTTCTTCTACAATACTCACTGCATACTATAATATGCCAAATAGTCTGACGAGTTAGAAATATACAATAGTGGACAAAGTTCCTGCCATCATGAAGCTTATATACTAGTGGGAGAGACAATCAATAAACAAATGAACAAAAACATGTCAGATGGTGAGAAGTGCTAAGGATTTGTTAGGCCTTAAGAAGAATGGGACAGGTGCTTGGGGGAGGTTGCTATTTATACATGATAATCAGGAGTCTTGCATAAACAGACTTCTAAAAATTAACAGCAACAATGGTAGGGTGTCACCAGTGGCTTGGAGGCCTATGGAACTGACCACCATGATTAATTACCATCTTCCACATAGTAGGGAAGTACGGAGGCATTCCATTCATTCTACATCACCTATGTGTGCTTCACCCTTACCAAACCAAAGTTATGCTGAACAGCAATCTTGTTGATTCTGCAAAGCCTCTAGTTTTATGTAGTTAAGTAGAGACAGTGGAAATCTCATTTATTCACACATTTCACAATTAAATCAAAGCAATACGTTCACCTTCAGTGAGTCAAAATGGTACCAGCCATCTACTACAGTTCATGAAGTAGGCATCAAGAGACCCCTCAAAGCTAGTGGGTAACAAAGTGAATGCCATTTCTGAAAACCTTTTTTCAAACTGATGTAAACAGTAATGACAGATATAACCAAAAATAGTAAGCACCAAACAATAACCCACCTACATGGCTTTAAATTTTGAAATAATGCTAAGTGAAAAATGTGAGTAATCAATATATTAACAAATCCCAATAAACTAAAGCCAAAGTATTTTTCCTAGTAAGTTTAAACTTGAGCCTTTGAGTTTCTACAGGAAAAAATAATCACTCGGAGTATTTCAGCCAAAAGATCTCCATTCTCACACATTTCGTAACCATACAACTGTTCTTATAAAATTCACTATAACCCATGTTAGCCTATTTCTCAGCATAAAAGAAAAAAAAGCTGAAATTTTCATGACAAATGACTTTCTTGAAAGGCGTAATAGCTTCTGAGATAAAAATCTGCTTTATAAGATGTCAAAATTGAAGATATTACTTTTTTTAACTTAAAAATTCCATGTAAATTATGCAATAATATTAAAGAAAAAAACACCAGTTTGAATCTAAAAATCCAAGCTTTGGCCATTAAAAATTGTTTGTTGATCTGAAAACAACACTTTTTCAGAACTATGCAGGAGAATAGGGAAGGAATTTGGTACATTTATTTAAATTCTAAAATAAAGTTATTTGAGCTGTTTAAAAGTCATCAACCGATTAGCTCTTCTATTAAAAGTTGACAGGATCACAACTTATTCTACACAGTTAGTTACGGATTTATTTCCCCTAAATATAGGCTTTAAGTATTTCTCAATACAAGACATTTTGATAAACAGATCTCTGCTGCTACAGAATTTGGAAACAATCAATTTAACACAACATATATTGTACATAGTACTTACAGTGGGTTTTAATTTAGTTCTGCTTTTATGTACCAACTTCAATAACGCTAATAATAAAAGACTAAGAAAAACAGTTGATTCTTTCATGTAAGTATCTATATTTAGGTAGATAGATAATATCACATATATTTTCAAAATCCACATTCTGTCTGTGGATGGATATCTGAAGAGTTCCTCAAATTTGAAAGAATGTATCTTTCACTTGATTTGTTATGGTAAGGTAACACAAATCTTAAATGGTCCAGACAAGTAGCAGGGAAAATTTAACCACCTTTCTCCCTTCAATTTACAATACCACCCTTACACCAATTTCCCTTTTGCTGCAGTGACAAAGGCTCCCCAAGTAGCCTTCTACCCAACTAAAATGCTACTACTTTGAAGACTACTATTTTTAGGCTACGATCCTTGCCAAAAGACAATTTTTCCCACTGAAGGTGGGGGTGTGGGGGGGTGGATGGTTCAGGCGGTAATGCGAGTGATGGGGAGCGGCAGATGAAGCTTTGCTTGCTCTTCCACCACTCACTTCCTGCTGTGCCGCCGGCGTCCTGCTAGACCAGGAGGACCCTGCTATATTGGATACCTTCCAGAATGACTGGGATTGGCCAGTGAGGAGAAGGAACGTCTGTTTTTAGTTCTTTCTATTCCTTTAAAGTTCATTTCTCCCTATTAGAGCTCTTCTCTGACTCCACCTATTTGACAGTCTATCCTAAGTGCTATTCATTTCCAAAATGCATCGAACAGTAATGATGGGGATGCTAATTCCACCAATCGCTAAAATTCTGCTCTAGGCTCTCCTTCCAACACTCCCATGCATGGCTGAATCCACTTCCATGTGCTAGGACTGTACTGTAACAGGATGAAGTGACATCAGAATAACCAAAGGATCCAGAACCAAATTCTAGATTCACTATTTTACCATTATGACTTCAAGCATGTTAATTAGCCACTCAGTTTCAATTTCGCCATTTTAAAAACAGGGATAGCAGTAATTAATTTTCACAACAATATAAACTGTAAGACAACATATTTAGAGTACTTTACAAACTTTAAAGCACGATTAAATATTAGATATCATTCATTTTACTTAGTATCATATTTTACTGGTGAGTTTTCCCTCATTTTAGTAGACTATATTCCTCTATCACTTTTCCAATACAGTACTATGAAACCACCTCAAACTCAAGGACATCTGCAAAACCTTCTTCAGAATGTTTATAAAGCCCAACTTCTTCCACTGAGAAGTGTTAACCAGTTACTCGCACTGGATTGTAAGAGGGGCAAAATCTTTATACATAGGGATTTCTTCATACTTTATAACAAAGTTCTTTCACATCCTTAGTCTTTTGATTTTGTATTACAATAACCTTGTGACAAGGCAAGGGATGCTTTGTTATTTCCATTGTAAAGATTTAAATACTTGCTTACCTTGCCTACCTAAAGTAACACAAACTAGTAGCTGTGCTGGAATTAGAGTCTTTAAGAGTATTTTCCACTAGAGGAATGGATGAAGATATATACATATTTTCCTCTCAATTCTCTCTCTCTTCATTTCACATGGTTCGAGTCTTGTCTTCACCTTCTCTAATTATTCTAAAATTCACACATTTCTTTTTAGCCCTCACAAATCTAATTACTAGTACAGACAGTAACCACCTCTTAACTAGTATAGTATATTCTGCTCATTAGCATCCTCGTTTTCATTCTGACTACAATAAACTGAAGTTGACAGGGTGTAAGGAAGGAACCATATCATTCAACTAAAGTTCACAAGGAATGGGTTTAAAGAGTTTTGGCATCCCCATCTCCAAGTGACTCAGAAACTGCAAGCCTTAATTTATAAGCAAGGTTTAAAAAGCCAAGAATATTACAAAACAAAGTCAACTCACCAGATTTTAGGTGAGTAGGGCTTACATGATTTTACATGAGAGGAACACATAAGGCAGTTTTCCAGTCATCTGCCAGAGATGTTATCATTCCCAATTCTAAGTAATAGGAGAAGAGGTAAACTATGTTTAAAAGGGCCTCAAAAACTACCATACCTTCTGGTTGGTCACTGGCTAAGTTAGGAAAACCTAACTCTGATGAAGAAAGTCAAAGAAAAGGCACTTCTAGGTTAAGTCTACAAGCCCAAGGACAGGAAGCAGCTTAAGCTTGTCTTAAAAAGTTTTCCAGCTCCTGATCGGAAGAAACAGCTTTCTCCCAGCAGTTAAGCAAGGAGTGTCTCAGCCTCCTCAGCTGCTTTATAAATATCAATAGCTTTCTAACTTAGCTGCCAGTTGTAACTCTGTAACTAATTTCTTTTTCTGTAACTGATTTTTAAGTCAGTACTTATGGTTGTTGTTTACTGCCACTCAGCTATGTTTATGCAGTGTTTCTGGGATGTGCTACAGAAATCACCTGCAAATAATGCCTTGGTCCACTCTAGGTTGCCAATTCAAAACATTTTGCAAGAATATGAAGAACAAAAATAAAGGAGGGTTGGGCTTCCCTGGTGGCACAGTGGTTGAGAGTCCGCCTGCCGATGCAGGGGACACGGGTTCGTGCCCCGGTCTGGGAAGATCCCACATGCCACGGAGCGGCTGGGCCCATGAGCCATGGCGGCTGAGCCTGCGCATCCGGAGCCTGTGCTCTGCAGCAGGAGAGGCCACAACAGCGAGAGGCCCGTGTACCGCAGAAATAAATACATAAATAAATAAAAAATAAAGGAGGGTTTATACCATACCATGTCTAAAATCTCATACTGAATTAATACCTAACACAAATTCCAAACCTGATAACTAATACACAATTACATAGTTCTGTGAAAAGTTACAAAAGTTAATGCTGAGAAAAGAAAAATAAAAAAGGAAATACTGCCTGCTAAACCTTAACTTCTCAGTCATTGAAAAGCTGGTGTTACTTCTAAAAAGAAATGTACAAATGGGAATAAGGATAATGTGGTTATATCTTCCAGATCTGAAAACTGAAGACAACGTGATCATGTAAAGAACAAACCAGATCTTGCCTCCTTGAGTTTCATACCAAGAGATCAAACGCAGCTATCCTGTAACCCTCTTGGATATGCAGTTCTTAAAAACAAATTCACTGTAGAGCAATCCATTCAATTGAATTGAATTGAGCAATCCATTCAATTGAATCCATTCAATTAATTGGTATTTATACCAATTAATCTTCACACTGGCCTTATAGATCAAAACTAGACCCATTTCCCCAAAACATCTCATCTGAAATAAAGCTAGCAACTGCAATTAGTGAGATGTTTTGTTTTCTACTCACCTAATATAAATGCTACACATTTCCAAAATCTTGCCCCTCCCTCCCCAAAAATGCTACCTGAAGACAAACTTAGCAGTTAAAAAAGATACCAACACATACTAAAACAAGTTTCCTAGGTATAATTCATATTGTATACAACTAAAGATTATTCTAAATGATATCAATGTTACTTACTTAAAGTTAAAAAAGGTAAAAAGACTGCCAAAAAGAAAGACAGCTCACACTGTATTTGACAAGTTAACTCAAAACTAACTACACATACATGTACCTGCAAGTAAAACTTTTTTTTTTTTTTTTTGGCTGCACTGAACGGCTTGTGGGATTTTAGCTCCCTGACTGAATCCGGGCCCTCACCAGTGAGAGCGTGGAGTCCTAAACCTGGACCGCCAGGGAATTCCCTCATCTTCTCTTAGTGGTGGCCCTAAGAACACAAAAGGTTGCAGGCCAAAAAAGAGTAGGCAGCTATACTTGGAAAAACGGATGCAGTGTTGGTCTATTACAAGTTCCAGCCTTAATAAGTAGACATATGCAACCCCCATCCACAATAAATATCCATAGTATACATATAATTCAAGAAACAGTCTCCCCAACAAATAATCTTTGAAACAAAAATAACGCTTAATTTCTATGGTTCTATGAAATAAAATAAGTGATAAAAATAAGGTATAAGGCTTTAATTCACAAATTCATCACTTAACCAAATAATTTTAAATTACTGTGCAAATGAACACAAGGGGATGGATTAGTGATGCTCCATTATATATAGTCAACTGATCTCCCATTATAACCAACAGCCAACAAAAGCAAGATAATCACCACTGTACATCATTTAGTCTGTGGCAGTAGTTAAGGGACCACCACCATCACCGCTTTTCAGGTATCAAATTCATAATCCTAGCATGAACACTATGAACTTATCAGGTGAACCAACTAGCTAAAGACCAAGATCATATCTGAATATTTGCAATAAAGATTCTGTCCAGGAAATTCACATTTAAAAAATAAAACAAAAAACTGTTGACTAAATAGTTCATTAACCAGCCCAGTATATTAAGTCCATTATCTTCATCAAAGATTTATTAAATATTTACTAAGATATAATTATGCACCAGGCATTCATTATATTCTGGGTATTGGGGATACCGAGACAAAACAGTCCCTGTTTTCAGGAGAAATAAACAGGCTCAAGATGCTCTGAGTTAAAAAAAAAAAAAAAAGAAAGAAGACGACGACGACGAAAAAGAAAACAGAAAAAAGAAAGCCTCTGCAGAGGGATAGAGGAGCAATTTGATTACAACTGCTACTGAAGGCTTGACAGATATGGCTCATCTGACCAACCAGGGAAGGGGGAAGAGGGGAGAAGGGTCCTGTTCTCCCTCACCAAATAAGGGCATCCAACTCAAACATAAGTGCCCCAAGGGGGCAAACATGAAAGGAAGATAAACATCCTGTGGTCAACCTGGCTGACTTAAGTGAAAAATTCAGAAAAGAAAGCATTTGAAACATGGTTGGAAAGGCTAATAGGAAGTATTTTATTATCAAGTATGTTAATATTTTACATAATTCACATATTTTTAATAAGATAGAAGAAAATTCACATTTTTGTTGGCCATTTTCTCCTAAAACAAAGTCACAGAAAACAATGCTACCCCTCCCTCCCAATGACAGTAAAATATTTAAGTTAAAATTGTTTTTCAAGGAAAGATGATATATTGGTAGGTGAGCTACTCTAATTAATGGAGAATGAAGCAAAAGCTCATAAAGAAACCATCCTTAATCTTAGTTTCCAAAGCACCAAGCCAAGAACAAAAAAGCTAAAGGGGCACAAATATAGCATCACAGAACAACAGAGCAGGGAGGCAATTTAGAAAATAAGCAATTTAAGTGAGTAAGGGATTTTCCTAAGGTCATATGGAGCTGGGGCCAGCACACCACATTCCAGTTCAGGCTTATTCCTCTAAAAGCATAAGAAGCATAAGAAGTTGCTGTTTCCAAATGTAATCTTACATATTTACAGAAATTATATTTCTCAAAGAAAGGCTTTCTCCTAACTATATCCCATTCCCTGAAAGTTCTCTGTGAGCTAAGAGATTCCCCAGATTGCCTGACTTCCACTCAAGGTTCTTCATTGCCATTTAAGTGCTAAATTTATTCTCTATTTCCTTTTATTAATAATGTCTCCTTTATGTATCTGTATAATAGAGCTAATAAGACTACATATTCAATAGGTTTTTTTATGAAGATTAACTGTGTTCATGCATGTCAAGTGCTTAAGACAGAAAGGATTCTTTAAATCTGAGCTATTATCCCCACCATGCAGGTTGTGTCCTTAAAAAAAAACTGATCTGATCAGATTTTGTGCAACACTGAAGACTGAGTTTCCTTAAACTTTAATAAAATCTCTATCTTCAGATCAAAATTAGGAATATATTATTACTGTTTAGAAGACTTCTTCAATAATTCATTCCTGTGCAATCTATATACTCAGAAATCCCCAAAGCCTTAGATATTGCCACTATTAATACAGTCTATAACCAAGTTAATATGAGATATAAAATCTCATTCTCAGCTTCAAGATCAGCAAAACTTCTTGCCTTCCCTATTTTAACACTGGCAGCAGAAAACATAGTGCAACTTTGAAAATCAGCTCTAACTATGGTTCAACTTTACCTACAGCAGCCAAAAGCTACCAGGAGATGAGATATATCTAAAGGTCATATGATTAAAATCCATACTCCCTCCACAATCTCACCTCAGACAATTGCTCCAACTACCTCTCTCCTTACGCCTAACCTGTCCTTCCTCTGGCCTCAAAGCACCCCATTTACCATCTCAAGTTAAACAGATTGCTTTGTTCCCCAAGCACAGTTCCAGCTTTCCTACCTACAAATGTTTGCTCAATGCTCTTTCCTCCAGCTGAAATGCCTACTGCTCCTCCCTAATTATCATTTAAGGTCCATTTCTCCCCCTCATCGAAAGCAGTTATCTCTCTCTCTCCTCTAATTTTCAATGACGTCTGATCTGAGCTTATCTCACACTGCCTGGTAATACAACTATCTGTATATGTCATCTTCCTTACTAGACTGAGGACATGATCAGCAATTTCAGTTTTAGATTTCTCAATAATCTCAACATGGTAACTTGTTTATATAATAGACACTCAATATGCAATTGCTAATGAGTATATTAATTTCCACTAGACTAATAAAGTCTTGTTTGGTAGAAATCAGGCTTTAAAAACCTAAAGAAACTAATAATTAATGTATCCTTTGTAAATAAATTGATATCAATTGTTAAACCACATAAATCAAACATGCCCCCAAGAATCTTATCAAACTTTTCCTCTTCACGCTGACCATCGTCAGATGATAAGATAGTTTGTGTTTAAGTTCATTCATAAATTTGGAACTCAAAAACGCTTCACTTGCATCCAAGCCCACAAAAGCCATGAGATCAGTGTACCTGATTTTATTTACTCAGTGAGCCAAACCACCATGTATAACAACATTCAGAAGTACAACTTCAGGTGCCAAAGCTCATCTAGCCCCCTGCACAAAAGGCAACAGGATTGTAGATTCCTATCTTCCTTCCCTTTCAATAACTCTGCCACAAATTACCAGGAAAAAGGAAAGCAGTTCCTCCAGTTCCATAACACTGGCATCTAAAGCTAGGAAAGCAGCTAATAAATGGGAGGAAAGGGGATCCTAAAATCAGGATCTGGGGAGGAGAGACCAGAGTCTACCAAGATAACTCCTGTCCTTACAAGACATTTAAGGGCTCTCTCTCCAACCTCATCTCCCTCTTACTCTCATTAACACTTTACATTCCACCATACAGCACTACTTAAAGTTTTCCCCAAACACATCAAAATGCTTTCTTGCCTCTGTGTCCCTAAATGTGCTAATCTATTTAGGAGGAATCCCTTTGTCCATCTGGCAAATCACTGTTCATTCTTAAAATTCTTGTTACCTCCTCTACAAAGCTGTCATTAACTCCTTCAAAATTACTCCAGCCCCTACTTTGATACTTTATGTAAATAATATTACGCATTTATCTCAATTATTTGTTTATTTGTTTACACATTTTCAACATCAGATCTCATGTTCCTTTTAGAGTAACGATTAAGTGCCATTCATTTTTACATTACTTTCTAGGCCTTGATCACTTTTCCTCAGCACTCCATTTAATGCTTCTAACCAGGGGTTTTGCCAGCAGTGTTCAATTCAACAGAACTCAATCTCAGAACTTTCACCCCATATTCTTGCTCATAGAACAAGTAAAAGATTTTAATACAGTTTCCTAGATAATTTTACTAAAATAACATGAAATTTTTAAAAAAGATTTGCTCTTATAATTCTCTTTTTTCCACTCAGGTCTTCTCCAAGAAATATAAAGTCACACAAAATAAACTCTTGAGTCTGTAGGTACACAAATGAATTAAGATTTATCTACATTACACATTCAAAAAAAATTAATTTGGATTTCCATAAGCAATTCACCACAGAGCCCTAAGACTAGGACAAAAAGGGCATAGGTGAAGTAGGTAGTAGAAAGAAGCCAATCAAGGTCAACATCCAGTTCATTATAGCCTATTAAAGACATATACTTCATTTCTATCTTACTTTACAAGTTTTGCCAATATCTTATAACAAAAAACACAAGCATTTAGCAAATAAGGCCTATAGCATTCTGCTATCAGGTGTGAACTATCACAGGTAACACAAAGTCTAAAATCAAAGACTGCCTGGAATTCACTTACAACAACCATACATTAGCAAATAATACTCATAATAACAGGGGAAAAAAGAAAACAAAAACGGAAGAAACATTTGAAATCAAATATACCAATATTAAGTAGGTCCTGGAATAAATAATATTTTAAGTGTGTCAAACTACCCTAATTTTATATAATCTAACTCTGGAAATTTACTTCTTAACTTCCATAATTCCTCACATTTTCAACCAATAAAGAATAAAAATTTACTTCATCATGGAAACAGAAAGAAGTTTAAACAAACAACTACTACTTATAGCAAAGGCATTAGCCCTACAGTAATCTTTCTCTTCCTTTATGGAAAAAATCCTAAAACGTTCTTTGATAACACATTAGAAACCCCTCATGGAAATTTCATCCCTTCTTCATTCTTTCAGCATCTTTTTATTACATACTTGCTATATGCTCTATTTAGCACAGTAAAGAGGACACACAAGGGTTTTCTGTAAACACTTATAATTATAGAAGCTATACGTACCCCAATGTCCACTGCAGCACTACTTACAATAGCCAGGACATGGAAACAACCTAAATGTCCAACAACAGATGAATGGATAAAGAAGATGTGGTACATATATACAATGGAATATTACTCAGCCATAAAAAGAAATGAAACTGGGTCATTTGTAGAGATGTAGATGGACCTAGAATCTGTCATACAGAGTGAAGTAAGCCAGAAGGAGAAAAACAAATATCGTATATTAACGTATATATGTGGAATCTAGAAAAATGGTACAGATGAACCTATTTGTAGGGCAGGAATAGAGATGCAGACATAGAGAACAGACATGTGGACACAGGGTGGGAAGTGGAGGGTGGGATGAATTGGGAGATTAGGTTTGACATAAATACATTACCAAGTGTAAAATAGATAGCTAGTGGGAACCTGCTGTAGAGCACAGCGAGCTCAGCTCCATGCTCTGTTAACGACCTAGATGGGTGGGATGGTGGGGTGGGAGGGAGGTCCAAGAGGGGGGATATAGGTATACATATAGCTGATTCACTTCATTGTACAGCAAAAACTAATACAACATTGTAAAGCAATTTTACTCCAATAAAAAAAAGAAGTAGTACAAGTCATTATGGAGAAGTACAAGATACTATGGAAACATACACACCATTCTGTATAGACAAAAATTACTGCTTATGGACACTCATGCAACTATGTATTATCTCTTCACACATTTAAACTATCCCAAGAACCTAAAAAAAAAAAAAAAAGGTTGTTGGATTAGATTAATTAGTCCATTCAGTTGAAAAATGTTTGACTTGAATTTTCCATAGTCAATGAACTATTACCAGTACTGGAGAATGCCATCAAGGAAAATTTTTTCTCCCTCACTAATCTCTATTTCCACATTACACAGAGGTAGCAGAGTTGTACCCCATGTAAACCTCAAAAGAAGGGGAAAAACTCAAATATCCTTCATTTTCCTTAACGTCATCTTGTGTCCACACACCATATATAAAAATTAACTCAAAGCTGATCAAACCTAAAAGAGCTAAAACTCTTAGGAGTAGGTAAGGTGTAAATCTGCGTAACCTTGGATTAGCCAATGGTTTCTTAAGATATTATACCAAAAGCACAAATATTCAAAGAAAATATAGACAAACTGAACTTCAAAATTAAAAACTTTTGTGCATCAAAGGACACTATCATTTATTTAAAAAATTATGAATCACTATGTTGTATACGTGGAACTAATATAATATTGTAAATCAACTATACTTTGCTTTTTAAAAGGGCAGGGGGAACACTATCAAAAAAGTGGAAAGACAAGACACAGGATGGGAAAAATATTTTCAAGTCATATAAGGATCTAGTATCCAGAATATGTAAAGAACTCTTCTAGCATTCCAAATAATAAAGAACCAAATTTAAAATGGGCAAAGGGTCTGAATAGACATTTTTTCAAAGATATACAAAGGGTCAATAAGCTCAACATCATTAACAAGATGTTTAACATCATTAGTCATTAGGGAAATGCAAACCAAAATCATGATATATACTATATATATATATTTAACTAGGATGACTACGATGAAAAAAAATTTTTAAATACCCTGAAAATAACAAGTGTTAGCAAAAATACGGAGAAACTGAAACCTTTATACATTGTTGTTGGGAATGTAAAATGGTGCAGCTGCTGTGGAAAACAGTCTAGTAATTCCTCAAAAAGTTAACATATAACCACCATATGACCCAGAAATTCTTCTCCTTTGTACATACCCAAGAGAACTGAAAACACATGTTAACACAAACACTTCTATACAGATGTTCATAGCAATACTATTCTTCCTGGATTTAAAGGGATAAACAACCCAAGTGTCCATCAATGGATGAATGAGCAAAATGTGGTATATCCATACAAGGGAATATTATTAGGTTATAAAAAGAATGAAGTGTTGTTACATGCTACAACATAAATAAACCTTGAAAACATTATGCTAAGTGAAAGAAGCCAGACATGAAAGGCCATGTCTTGTATGATTCTACTCATATGAAATGTCCAGAATAGGAAAATCCATAGACAGAAAGTAGATTACTGGTTGCCAGGGAATGAGGGTGGAGAGATGGGGGGAGTGATTGCTAACAGATAGGTGGTTTCTTTTGGGGGTGGGGGGAAACGTTCTGTTATTAGATACTGGAGATGGTTGCACACAACACTGTGAATATATTTTGTTATGTGAACTACATCTCAATTTAAAAATTGCATTAAAAAAATCACTTTGCCTCACAATCCCCCTTTTCACATTAGCTTTGGATTAAATGACAATATCTCAAATCAGTCAATACCATGCATGATAATAAATTTCTGCAAACAACTGTTTCTAATACACCAAAAAGGTCTGCAAATCCTCTCTGGTGTGAATACCACCCTATTTACTTTTTGGTATATACTTGAATTACGATAAGATTTTTGCATATTAGATGTATTTAAAATGTTACATTTGTATTTCTCAAGCTTCCACAGGATAACTAACTCTATTACCAGCACATAAAAATTTTAACATACATACACACACACACACCATGACCCTTGTTCTCAGAGCTTATAAATCACATGAGGAGATCTATAATCAGCAGAAACATGTACATTAAAATACAGCAACTGAGTATACCCTATGAAGTCACTTGTAAAGTATACCTGCAATCTTTAGTGAGGGAAGAAGTTTGCAAAGCATATCTAGCTTCCTCAACCACTACTTGAAAGAAATGTCCCTTGAGTAAAATCAGGGCCCCTAGCAAGCTTTCAAGTACTAAGTTTATGACTATAAATACCAGCACCGTTTCAGAAATCACTGCTGGAATTCCAAGCATTCAGAGAAGACTTGCAGCAACTCCTACCAGCCCCTGGAATGAACTGATGATCTGGATTTAGTGGTCTTACTATCATGGCCATCACTACTTAGCACTCCAACCTTTGCTTACCCTACAAGGCTTCGTTCTAAAACGGTCATTTGTTTTCTTTTGCATCTTGACGTTACCTACTACGTGTACTTTAGGCCATCACTACTACTACTCCAACCTTTGCTTCATACCTCACAAGGCTTAATTCTAAAAGTCATTTCTTTTCTTTTGCATTTTGACATTATCTATTAAGTGTACTTTATCCTAAAGTGAGGCTGCCACACAGTTATATACTGGAGGCACCCTGCACATAGATTATAATGTGATCAGCACCTCCTAGAGCTGTACAAGGAAGCAGCTCTGATAAACATTTCAAATCTAATTCTGGTACCCTGTTTAATTCTTAAAATTAATTTCTACTTTTAAGACCATATCCTCAAAAACCATGCATTTGAATATAGTTTTCAAACTGAGTAGCTGTAACCAAGAAACTTTTTTTCTTTGCTATAACAATACTTTGGAAAAACCACATAATACCTAAACAAAACTAAACCTCAATGCCTCATAGGTGCCATAGCAATTTGTTATAATCTTTTTTATCAATGCTACTGAATGACTTCATATATAATTTTGTAATCAGGTGATTACCATTCACTGCAACTAAGATAATGCCCACAAAAACATTATTAAAATATCTACTGCAATAGATCTCTACGGTGTGTCCACCATACATTGTTCATGGAATAGCCTGAGCTGTGACGGGAGATTATGTGTAATCATTCAGTACTTACTGGGCACCCAAAGGGCCACTGATTAGTTACTTTGAGAAGAGACATAGAACAGTACAAAAAAGAACAGTTCCTATTCACAGAGAAAACACACATGAACCCAATATATACATAAAAGCATAATACTGAGTACAGTTTAATAAAAAAATATATATATATATGTAAACTTTAAATGGTGATAATAATGTTGGACTGACAGAACCAGGGGGAGTTATTCAGTAACGTCTTTAGGAAAGTGGTTACTTTAAAGGTGAATGTTAACAAAAGCAAGTTAGTTTAAAGAAGGTTTAAAAGGAAGGATGCATCTGTACTGACAGAGAGGTGAAGATATTTTGTGTCCAAGGAATGGGATTTGCAAAGGCTGGCTAATAGTTTGAGGGTCAAGAATTTATTTTGGTTCAACTGGTACCTAACCTGCTTGACTGAAAAGAAATAGCTTAGATATATTTAAAACAAAACAAGTGAGGAAAAATAGATCAAGAGTCTCAATTTCATGCCCCGGTCCGGGAAGATCCCACGTGCCACGGAGCGGCCGGGCCCGTGAGCCATGGCCACTGAGCCTGTGTGTCCGGAGCCTGTGCTCCGCAACGGGAGAGGACACGTGGTGAGAGGCCCGCGTACTGCAAAAAAAAAAAAAAAAAAAAAGAGTCTCAATTAATGATGGACTCTATCAAGGCCTTTTAGGAAAACTTACATTATTACTGTTAGAGACTCTTTTTGCCCCCCAGAAGTCTCCTTTCCAAGTCACACAGCACATTCTTTCCAATCTACTCAACCGCATGACATAATCAAAAGATCACGTCACATCTCTTGCTCAGTCCTACAATGATTGGACCACTGTTACCCATCAAATCAAATCAAAATTACTCTGAGAATTTAAAGGACCACTTACATCTAGTTTCTCTCTAAGTATTCTTTTCTCCCCTCTTCTAAACACCATTCCTTAGAGTTGCATTTTTTAGTCTCAGAACCTTTACAATCTTAAAAATTGAAGACCCCAAAGAGCTTTTGCTTATGTGGTTTTTCTCTATTGGTATTTACTGTGTTAGAAATTAAAACTGAGAAATTTTTAAATATTAATTCATTTTAATAAAATTCATCATATGTTAGCATTATTCATAAAAAATAACTGTATTTTCCAAAACCAAAATTTAGAACAGTGGCATTGTTTCACATTTTTTTCCAAAACTCTTTACTATCTGGCTTAATAGAAAACAGTTAGATTTTCATATCTGCTACTACATTCAATTTGTTGCAGTACCACATAGCCTCTGGAAAACTCCACTGTACAATAGTGGAAGAATGAAAATGGAAAAGGAAAATAATGTCTCAGCATATGAATATAATTTCGATTTCACAAATACGCTGAAGGGGTCTTGGGGACTCCCAGGAATCCCTGGACCACACTTTAAGAAACAGCCATGAATAGATAAACATGGTCTATTCATTCTCTAGAATAGAAAATCATTACATAAAAAGTTACACTAAAGTGAAAGCCAGACCTGATGCTAGACCACCTGGGTTCAAATCCCAGTTCTCTTCTTCCTGGCAATGTGACCTTGGGCAAATTACTAAACTCAGTGCCTTAGTTTCCTCTTCAGTAAAATGGTGATAATAATAAAATCTCTTGGACTTCGCTGGTGGCACAGTGGTTAAGAATCCGCCTGCCAATGTAGGGGACACAGGTTCGAGTCCTGGTCCAGGAAGATTCCACATGCTGCGGAGCAACTACCACCGAGCCTGTGCTCTAGAGCTCGTGAGCCGCAGCCCGCACACCTAGAGCCCATGCTCTGCAACAAGAGAAGCCACTGCAATGAGAAGCCCACGTACTGCAACAGAGAGTAGCCCCCACTCGCTGCAACTAGAGAAAGTCTGCGCGCAGCAACGAAGATCCAACGCAGCCAAAAATAAATAAATAACTTTAAAAATAATAATAATAAAATCTCTCACAAAGTTGTTGAAAGGAATAAACAAGTTTATAAATGCAAAGTGTTCAGTAATGTGAGTGCCCAGCACAAAGTAAGCATAAACATTTGTTAAATAAATGTAAACACAACCTAGGCATAAACACAAAAAACATGTCTAGCTGTGAGTATTGCCACTATATTCTAATGTAACTTGAGAAATCCTTAATATTCTGATAACCCGGCAAATTACAATTCTGAACATAATTTTTAATACAAAGGTTTAAGTTCATTAAAATTCCCTTTTAAAGGAATATCATTAGTAAATTGTAACTGCCTACAAACAATTCTCCATGAAAAGAACCATATACACAGTGAATACACAAAATTCTGAAAGATCAAATCCAAAAATTTCAATTCTCTAGAGAAATATATAAAGCCATTTAACTGGGAACACACTGAGACAGAACACAAAGTAACGGAAATGCCACTTCAGCCACCAAAAGAACAGGAAAAGCAAATATTAAGCCTTTACTTTGAAAATCTAACCCTACTTCTTCTTGGTAGGGCGCTAACCTCTTGCCAAGAAGTCTTTAAGTTTATTTTACTTGCTTCTTTGACTTTAAGGGCAAAATCACGGAACTAAGCACTTTGAAACGGAAGAAAACAGAAAAGACTTTCTATGTATTAGGGTGAACTTTCACATTAAATATTCTAAATGATAATCAGAGTCAAAATAAAGTATTTTATTCAAATTAAAGCAATTCTGATGACTAATTAAAATCAATTATTTTAAACAAATTGGTGAACTTTCACATTATTTAAATTAAACCAATTCTGATTAGTTAAAATAAATTAAACAATGTATTTTTAAAACATCTGGGGGGGGCTTCCCTGGTGGCGCAGTGGTTGAAAGTCTGCCTGCTAACAGGGGACACGGGTTCGAGCCCTGGTCTGGGAGGATCCCACATGCCGCGGAGCAACTGGGACCGTGAGCCACAAGTACTGAGCCTGCGCGTCTGGAGCCTGTGCTCTGCAACAAGAGAGGCCACAACAGTGAGAGGCCCGCGCACCGCAATGAAGAGTAGCCCCCGCTTGCCACAACTAGAGAAAGCCCTTGCACAGAAATGAAGACCCAACACAGCCAAAAATAAAAATAAATAAATTAAAAAAAAAAATCTAGGTAATTCCCTGGCGGTCCAATGGTTAGGACTCCACGCTTCCACTAAAGGAGGCACGGGTTCAATCCCTGATCAGGAAACTAAGATCCCTCAAGCTGTGCGGCACGGCCAAAAAAAAAAAAATAGGGACTTCCCTGGTGGTGCAGTGGTTAAGAATCCACCTGCCAATGCAGGGAACACGGGTTCGAGCCCTGGTCCGGGAAGATCCCACATGCCGCAGAGCAGCTGGGCCCATGTGCCACAACTACTGAGCCTGTGCTCTAGAGCCCGCAAGCCACAACTACTGAGCCCAGGTGCTGCAACTACTGAATCCCGCATGCCTAGAGCCCATGCTCCTCAACAAGACAAGCCAGCACAACGAGAAGCCCACACACCGCAACGAAGAGCAGCCCCCACTCACTGCAACTAGAGAAAAGCCCGCACACAGCAATGAAGACCCAACACAGACAAAAATAAATAATAAATAAATATTTTTTAAATTTAAAAAGTAAAGTGGAAGAGCTTAAAAAAGTTAAAAAAATAAAACATCTAATTAAATATCATACAAGTGCTTTACAACTCAAATGAGAGGGAAAAAAGCATGTCACTTCATAATGATGCTTCACTTCTTTTCCACTGAAATTAAATTCTAAGACATCTTTAAAAATTATTCAGATATATAAAATATGTAAACAAAAAAAGCACTGCTACAAGGATAAAAAATAGATGAATAAAGTCTAAACAGTATTTCTTAAAGTAACAAGTCCACCAGTGAAGCCTAATTACTTTACAAAGAAATTTTAGAATTAATTTGCTAGTTACAAATAAGGCAGCTACCGAAATGGCTACAGGTAAAATTCTCTTCAGGTTGCTCTTTTAAAATACATACTATTCAGAAACATAACTAAATATGTCAAGGAGGAAAAACTTATATTTGTGGAGTTCTACTATACATCTCCTACAATTGACATAAGTAGTCAAATCTTGCTATTACCACTTTGATGACTCAATTACCATTTTTTTTGTATTTCAGAACTATTAAAGTAGTAAGGGACAGAACAGGTCAAATAATGAAAATGAAAATATAAATCATACGATTAATTCTTATGGGAAAGAACAGTAAGCCCAAACATAACTATGAAATAATTGTCCATTTGGAAAGCCCCAGTTACCTTATTTCTAAACAAGCGCCATCTAGGGGCAGATCTTCTACTTACTATCTTCCTCACAGGTACCTTCTTTCAAATCAGATCCCAGTTACCAGATATATTCTTGACAATACGCAAACTAAGGACCCATTGGATATCATTAACTAAGACATTAAAAATCAATAATTTGCTTAGAAAGATAATTATTTTGGGTGCCTGTCAATATTTTATATGTATTTTCAATGGTTATACAAACCACTTACCCAAATACAAATTCCACCCTCTACATATTCAAAACATTCACAAATTCTTACTTAAAAAAAAATATATGTTTCCACAATTAAAATTAGGCAGAGTCTAGAGCCATTACACAACACACAAATACCCACACTGTATCTACTTTAGAGGTATGCTTATAACGGATACTTAATAAGAACATGATCTTGATTTTGTTATACAGAATGTAAGGCAGATGGTGGCTGGAATGAAGTGTCCCTTGAAATTAACTGTAAAAAATATGGATATAAAAGTGAAAACATTAGAGCCATTCACATAATATTTTATCTCAGTGAAACATGCCCCAACATAAATGTCCAAGGAAAGTAAACAAGTATAGAAAAAAGTGTTCTTGTCAAAAAAACAAGAGTAAAGGTTGTGAAATCAGGTAAGAATGTTTTTACTTCAAGAATTTATAAATTTTAAAACTCTTTTCTGGGCTTCCCTGGTGGCACAGTGGTTCAGAGTCCGCCTGCCCACGCAGGTTCGAGCTCCGGTCTGGGAGGATCCCACATGCCGCGGAGCGGCTGGGCCCGTGAGCCATGGCCGCTGAGCCTGTGCGTCCGGAGCCTGTGCTCTGCAATGCGAGAGGCCGCAACAGTGAGAGGCCTGCGTACCGCAAAAAAAACCACAAAAAAACAAAAAACAAACAAACAAAACCTCTGTTCTGTCTGTACTTCAACCAATAATGTTTTAAGTATTCTATACCTCTTTAAATTTAGTTACAGATGATCTTCTATGCATATGACTTGCCTCTCCCATAGCTATGAGAAAGGATTAAATTAGATAATGGTTAATAAGTGCCTGGCAAACTGAAGTCCTTCAAATACAAGGCTGCTATTCTTCTATCTTGATTATGGCCATTAGAGGCCTGAAATTAAATGCAAACCATGTTTAGTTTTAAAAATATGCTTCAGGTTTGACAACTCTTTTCATATTAGGGACACTACTTAACATTATTATCTACTGACCCCTATAAGCAAAGCAAAAGCTCTTTCTTAAACAAGTATACAATGTAGTATGAATTAAGCCATAATTCATGGATTACAATCATCATTTCCTAATATAGACAGATTTTGGCGAAGTACACAGAAACCACCTCCACACTCTAAAGGCTTATAGGAAAAAGCAGTCTTAAGCATATTTTTGTTAAATACTAATATTTAAAAAATAAAATCATTTTCATTAGGGTCAACTAATTAGGCAACAGTTTCTCAGTATATTAAAAGGCACAAGAGAACTAAGCCTTCACTAGAAAGAAAAATTCCTAAAAGAGGAAAAATTGTATCTACATTAAAGACTTAAAAGTCCATGATGTCAAAACCCAGAACTGTTTGTGAAAGCCTTTTCAATTTCCTCAAAGTATGTTAAAGTGTGTGGGGGAAGAAGGTGTTTACAAAAACCACTCATTGGTCAGACTTAAATTTATTCCATTAGTGGAACTGGTTATAAGGGTGTTTTAAACAACAATATAAAGAAAATAGTATTTTTAAAAAATTGTATTTTAAAAATAGTATTTTAAAAACCTCATAGAGTAAGTGGCTCCTTATTCATACAGATTTTTTTAAAAAATCAAACATTACCAGGAATATTCAGGTTCTAAAGTGGGAATTTATAAACACAGCAGTGGTAGAGAAAAAGACTACAAATGTGAGATTATCCATATACCAAACTTAATCCCAGTTCTTATCTGCAGCAGCTTCCATTACAAGAGAAAAGGCTAACATTCATAAAACCACAAGCAAGTCTCACTTTCCTAAATTTACCTAGCCTATTTTCTGACCTTTTCCACAATGTGTTAGAACTGCAACATTTGAAATAAGACAAGAACCTTTAAAAAGACTTTTAAAAGTGGTATCTATTCGTGTTATAATTTATCATTTTGAAGGGAGAGATGAGGATAACAGTTCACAAAGTCACAAGTAGTTTCTTCAACGCCAAAAACAAACAAACAACAAAACCAACCTAACAAAAGAATTAACAGTGTTAGGGCAAACCATAGATTGGGTAGAGCAAGCCAAGTAGTCATTTGAAGAGAAGTAAACAGTAGAAATGTCTACTCCAAATATCAGACAATCAAAAGAGGTACTTAACAGCTTCATAATGTATTTAAAAGAATTTTCCATTTATAAATATGTCACCATTTAAATATATTCTGAATTCTTTAAAACAGTCAAGGATTGATAGTTAACAAGCAGCCTCCATGAACCGCAAGTCAAAAGAAGAACCAAGCAATAATGATGCCTTTTTAAACTTTTCCACAAGGAAGGAATAAGTCACAGTGAATAATGGGTTTGTCTGTAGCAGTAACTTGTTCTAACAGTACTTCATGAGCAAAGTATCTTGGAAGAATTCACATTTTGTA
Organism: Pseudorca crassidens; assembly: GCF_039906515.1. Lineage (NCBI taxonomy): Eukaryota > Metazoa > Chordata > Mammalia > Artiodactyla > Delphinidae > Pseudorca > Pseudorca crassidens. The sequence goes on from NC_090304.1 coordinate 63,825,783, forward strand.
CATTTTTTTAAAAAGCGCAAACCTTACGGCCAAAGTCCAAACGAGAACTCAAAACAGGACTCCCGTCAGTGAATTCCCTTTCAGGACATGCTCACTCTTGCTTCAAACAGTAAAGCAAAGTAACTTTCACGTAGGATGAAGTCAGTCAGGCTTATGTGTCCAGTAGCCATTTAAAAAAGGAACTTATCTATTACAATGCCTTTTTCACTATGTTTCCCTGAAAAGTTTCAGGTCAAAGCTCCGTTGAGTCAAAGCTTGAGTAATCCACTGATCTTTGTACCTTGAGGTAAAGGAGTGGAATAAAAAAGGAGGATATTACAGGTGGCTTCCAGGTTTGGAAAAAGTTGGGAGGAGTTAGCTCTAGTAATTGTAGCTAAGTTAGTGAATGGTGTAATATCATGCGTGTAAGAAAAACTAGTTCCTCAAAAGATAACCAGCATAAATTAAAACGGAGTCCAAACTCAAGCATCACCAAATATCTTTTTACCAGTTTTTTAAAGGATGTATGTTATTTGTAGATTTGATTATTAATCTATTTTGAATTCCAATAGTCTACGCTTCACTCAAGCTTCAGAATTCAAACCGCCAGGCTTAACAGCTCTAGGAACTGATACCAAAATCAGCAAACCCTTTTCCATATCCCCATTAGAAAAAAGAAAAGGGGGGGGGGTGACTGACATTCACAAATTATCCCAGTCAAAAGCATGAAAATACAATGATTAAACCCCACCAGAGGTGATTAAAAATCCCGGCGTTCCACAAAGCTTTCCCCACACCAACAGAATCCCTTTACTTTCACGCCCACGAAGAAAGTAGTCAGGGGAAAAAAGTCGGATATTGAGTATGATATTTACAATGAGACGAAGGAACTTAAGTGAAGATACAGAGGCAAAGAAAGGTAACCCAAAGGGCGGGGTGAGGGGGGGAAGGTGGACGAGAAAACCGGGAAAGGAAGGGACAGAAGAGGCCAGTGGAGCAAAGGAAGTGAGAATCACTTCAAGGGAGGCGGCCCTCAGGGTTGCGGAGAAACAGGGATCCGGGCCCACGGAACCAGGCGTTTACGGAAACCCGAAGAAGGCTAGTGGGGAAACAATAGGGCGGTGAGGCCGGGAGCAAGCGGGGAGACGCTCAGGAGAGGGCGGCTAGGCAGCACCGGGACAGATGGGAAGAAAGAGTAGAAGGCTGCAGCAGACAGAGGAGGCCGGGAGGTGAGGGGCTAGGTGGAGAGGCAAGTTGGCCGGCTGTAATGTGTATCGCGGAGCACCGGGCAGAGAAGCCAGGGTCCCCTAGGAACCTGGAGGGGAGTGGCTTGTCAGGGATTTTTAGACAGGGAACGGAAGCCGTGAAGGCAGGTGTGATGGAAGCAGAAAGAACACAGCTCGGATGAGCACAGGACCCGCCGCGCCAGAGAAGACGCAGGGAGGGAAGAGGCAGCTGAAGCGGGGATGAAGAGAGATAGGGAGAAGGACGCGGGTCGCGGGGGCAGCGGTCGGCTTCACTCACAGTCCAGGTGCTTTTTCTTGGGCCCCATGATCTCGTGGGTCGTGGCCTTGCATACTGTCTTGGACACGGCGGAGCCGGTGACACTGTGTTGGGCGGCGGTGATTCGGTCCGTCAAGCTCTGGCCGGACATCTCTGCGGCTCCTCCGCCACCCCTCCCGCTCGGCAGCCGGCGGGGACTGGGACCCCCAAGCGCCGGAGGACCCCCACCCCCCCTACCCCCACCGGCTCCTTCTCCGCCTGCCGGCCTGGGGCGGGGCTCAGGGCCGCGCGCTGCCACCCAGCCCGGAAAGAACCGGCTCTTGTCACCCGCGGGGTCAGGCACGATATCGGGCACTCCCCTGCCCCCGCCTCAGCTCAGCCCACCCCCTCCCTGGTCAGCTGAAGCCGGGCAGGGCAAAAGGGACAGGCAGCTGCAGGAAAATGGCGGCGCCAGGCTCCTCCTCGGAGCTTTCCGGGCTGCCCCGGGTCACGTGACTCGGGCACCGCCCCTCCTTCTCCGTCTCCCGCCCCTTTTCCCTTCTCTTTCCTCTTCGACGCAGGCCCTCCCTCGCTCGGCGAGGGAAGAGCGGGGCGGCGCCCGCGCGTTACGTGATGGAACCCGCCCGGCGGGCGCAACAGGAGGCTCCCCCGCGGGGGCAGTGCGCGGCCCGCCGCGTCACGTGACGCTCCCTGCTAACAGGTCGCCCGAGGCTGGGCTCGCTGGGGTCACGGGGGGGGAGGTGAGAGGCGGGGCGAGGGACGTATGGCTTCTCCCTTCTCCCCCCACAAGGGTGTCCTAGTGTCTGTGATTGAAACCAACGGCTCCCCACAGAGGAGGTGCAGCTACCTTCACAGCTACCCCTGAGCAAGGGGGTGTCAGAGCTGCTTGGGCTTTCCTAGCAGAATCAAGAATGTGTTTAGGGAGGCCCCCAAAACCATCCTCCTGGCTTTAATGAAAAGGAAAAGGCTTCCGTCGGCCCATTCTCGGAGGCTGTCAGCAGACCTCTCCCTACAGTGGGTATTGAAGCTCTCCCTGCTTACTTACCCCAGAAGGGTTGGGGGTTTTTTCCCCTTTTCTTGAGAGGCTTGGAAATGTCACCTGTTTTTGTTTATCTCTTCCCTGAAAACTTGACACATTGCTGCCAGTCTAAATTTGGATACTAATGGGCCAGTATTTTTTTCTCTAGGGTGTCAAATAGGACAGGAAACACATAGCTTCACTGGAATTTGAAAAGGGAAGTGGTATGATGATGTCAACAGAGATTAGCTGACCCTACAAGGCTGACTGCTGTGGTGATTAAAGGTCCAGACCATAGAAGGAAGTGAGAAGGTAGTAAGTGGAGAAGTCCCATTCAGAGAATCCAGACATCACTACCTGCCATCTCCCCTGGTTTAGTCTTTGTTCTCTTTGGCCTCTTTTTCTCTTGCGTAAGCCAGATTTTCAGGGAAAGAAGACACTTGGAACTGTCCTGGGGGCATTTTAGAGGAATTATTATATCCTGTGAATCTATTCTATGAGATCCAGATCTATTTCACAAAGTCTTTTAAAATGTTAAAATGCCCCACTTTCAACACAAGTTTAAGGATAAATTTTAAAATCTCCATGAATGTTAAATTACCATGATAGTCCTATGTAATCTTGCTAGTTTCAAATGAAATGCTAACATACTCAGAAAGTCTGTGTACACCATCTGCTAGCCAAGTCCAAAATACTGTGCTTCAATCTGGTGACTCTCAAAAGATGCAAAGCTAATGGTTAACATTTTATGTATCATCATGAATTTTGTGGTCTCCTCCCATTCCCTTTCCCCCCCTTTTTTTTTCACTATGGCTGGTGAAAATTTGCAACACCATGCTTTTGCCAAGAACATAAAGTGCTTAAACCAGCAGGCTTCATCTGTGTCAAGCCAGCCCCAAATTTCTCAAAACTGTAATGACTTCCTTCAGTGCATCTGCAATCCATCTGCAGTTTGGTGCCCAGTTTGCTGCCCTGTGTCCATTGGGCCGTGGAGTTACCCAATTCTTAAGACCTCCTTACTATTCTTCTGTGGGTTCCACTTAATAAGTTACCGGGTGGCCTGAGCCTCTGCATTGGTAGACCCCTGCTGAGGTAAACAGGAGCTAAATCAGTAGCTAAATATTTCATCTTTAGGGAAAATGTAAAAGTTATTCCTAAACACACAGAAGGCAACGTGTATTTTTTGCACTACTATGAATGTCATTCTAGGAAGGTATTTCACCATTACTTTTACCAAAGAGATTCTTACAAACCACCATTATTCAAATAACTGTAGACATGTTCACCTTATAAATAAACTAGCTTCTGTTAGAAATATCACTGTACTTTTTTTCAAGGGTGTATTTTAGAAGTTTCTAAATATGTAAACAATTAGTGTCAATTAATTGTTAGGGTCCCCTAAATTAAAAAGTATATTGTAGAGAGGTGCGAGGTACGGGGAGGGAACAACCGTTTTTTGAATGCTTTCTATGTGCTAGGAACACTACATGAATTTTTTCATTTAGTTCTCATTACTATAACTCTAAAAAGTATTGTGCCACTTAATAAAGGGAAGAAAAAAGTCTTAGAGATTAAATGCTTATATAATTTTCTCTATTGCTTAAAAAAAAAATTCTTAGAAGTCCCAGAATCCCACAAATACTCAAGTGATAGAAGCAAGATTTAAAAACTCATTGTCTTTCCATTACTTTATCTAGATTCTTTAGGCAAGACTTGAAGCAACTACCATATATATTAAATTCATTCAACAAATACTTCTTGCCTGCATACCCTGTGCTAGGCATTGCTAGGTGCTGATGTAATAATGTGTGATGCAAACATGGTCTCTGTTCTCAGAGTTCTTACACTATTTTAAATGGCAACAGAGGAGAAAAATAAGTGGGGAGAAGAAAATATGCTGCACCTGAAGAATCTTTATGATGTCTGTAACTTTAAGAAAATGAGGGAGAAAAAGAATATGGAAGAGGGGATTGATCAGAATTTTTACCCTTTATTATTTCAGTTAAGCCCATTCCCAAATCCAAAGAGTCTACCAGTTCCCTACACCCACTCTTCTTAGACATTAAGGTTATCTAAATTATAATCTTTTGACATTCTGTTAGCTAAGCTGACATGAACAACTTGGCAACCCCTTCATCCCTCACCTTTCAATGTTTATGTTTCCTGATGCTGCCAAATCAGTTAAAGATCATAATCTTATATAACCTTACACAAAGGTAAGGACTTTTCTTTGAATGTAGCTGAGCTCTCTTGCTAGAACCTCCAAGCAAGGACTTCACTTCCTTATTCAGACTCGCAGCATACACCCTTGTGATAATAATAATTACATGCAACTGTGTTGATTACTTACCCTATGCTAAGCACGTTACATGCATTATCTCAGTTAAACCCTAAGACCACCTCATGACCTGAAGTGGCAGAGACACCTCCGAATTCCCCAAAGTCTGTTTCCTTTTCTCCTGAGCACACATACTATGTTTCCCAGCCTCTCCTGTGATTACTTGGGGTCAATACACAATAGACTGTGGACAGAAACAATGAAAGCTGTTTAAGTTTTGGCCCACAAAACCTCTAAAACCTCCTACACATGCGCCATATTCTCTTTCTTTCCCTACCTACCAGCTGAATGAAGATTTCAAAGAATCTAGAGGAAGTCAAAACTGCAAAATAGAAGAAGCATGGGGCCCCAAATTAGTCCTTGAAGGAATCCTGCCCCAGAGAACTGCATGACCAGGAACACCTGTATTGGATTTTACTTGTTTTATTAAATTATGCCTCTAAAATTTTAATGCTGTGTGTTATAGTAGTAATTAGCTACCCTACCTAATGCCCTTCTTTTCTCTCCATTTTACTGATGAAGAAATTGAGGCTTAAGAAAAGTTAAGTAACTTGCTTAAATTTGCTCAGCTATTAGGTAGGGGAGCAAGGATTAGATCTCAGGTCTGTCTGACTTTAGAGCTTGGGCTCTCACTGCTTGAGATCCTCGTGATACTATTTTATGTACTTCTAAAAACGTTATTAAAATTTTAATACACACTGCTTCACCTAGCATGCAGAAAAGACAGAAATCAGGGTAACCACCAGGTTCTCTCCCATATGTGAGACTGTCTTACTATCTTTAACTCATTCCTGCCACATTTTCCTTTCTTCCAGGTATATTAATTCTATAATTTCAATATGACTTTCAATGTATTTGGGCCTTTTATACCTCTTGAAAGATGACATGTGGACTAGCTCTTAAATATAATCCTTCTCTTAAAAGGAAAGACTAACCAAACCTTGACCCTGAATCATGATCAAAAACTCTCTAATTATGAAGCAGAATAAAAGTAGGATACCTGTGCTGTTAAGGTACCTGGGGTCCATTCTTCTCTGTAATATAAAGAGGCTGAATCAAGTAAAAATGTATTCGAGCATGCAACACTGAACTAAAAGATCAGAGTTTCAATGTTAATGGTAAAATTAGGATATTAAATTTTGACCAGTAAGTATCACTAAAATTAAGGAGATTTATTAATTCATTTGAGACAATGGGAGAAATACCAGTTTGGAGTCAGACACACTTAGGTTCGAAACTCTGGGCAAGTTATTCAGTTTCGTCGTATGTAAAACAGGGGTAGTAGCATATATCTTACAGATTTCTTGTCAGGATTAAGATAATGTACATTTGTAGCCTTTATTTAGATTCCACGTATAAGCGATATCATGTGATATTTGTCTTTGTCTTACTTCACTCAGTATGACAATCTCTAGGTCCATACGTGTTGTCGCTAATGGCATTATTTCATCCTTTATTATGGCTGAGTAATATTCCATTGTATTTATGTACAAATGAACTTATCTACAAAATGGAAATAGAGTTACAGATGTAGAAAATAAACTTATGGTTACTGGGGGTAAGGAGTGGGGGAGGGATAGATTGGAAGATTGGGATTGACACATACTACTATATATAAAATAGATAACTAATAAGGACCTACTGTATAGCACAGGGAACTCTGCTCAACACTCTGTAATGGCCTACAATGGGAAAAGAATCTACAAAAGAGTGGATATATGTATATGTATAACTGATTCACTGTGCTGTACATCTGAAACTAAAACAACATTGTAAATCAACTATACCCCAGTAAAAATTAAAAAAATAAAATAATGTGCATAAAAACTAGTACAGTGCTTGACACACAGTTGTCACTCAATGAATAAAACCATTCAACAAACATTTGCTCAGAATTTACTATGGGCAAAGCCCTCTACTAGAGTCTCAGGATACAGACATAGATTAGACAAAATGTTAATGCAATGTACAATTAACCCTTGAACAACATGGATTTCAACTGCACAGGTCCACTTATACGTAGATTTTTTTCAATAAATACATACTATAGTGCTACATGATCCCTGGTGGTTGAATCTGCAGATGCAGAGGTAGGACTGTAAAGATATGCATGGATTTTCGACTTCACAGTGGGATGGGAGATGGGGGCTAACTCTTGCCTAGTTCAAGGGTCAACTGTATTAAGTAATATGATAGAGGTATGCCTAGAGTACTATTAGAACAAAGAGAGATGACACCTAGTTCTTCCTGATGGGATCAAGGAAGGTTTATCAGGGACAGTGACACATAAACAGACTCTTGAAGGATGATTAGGAATTGTGAAGGAATCAAAGAGAAGTTATTGCAGGCAGAGGAAAACCACATCTGCAAAAGAAGGAGCCATTTGGGGACTGCAAATTGTTATATACGGCTGAAACATAGTGTATGTGACGTTTTTATTTATTCAGTCAATCAGCGAGTAGTTATTGAGCACCTACGTATGCTGAATAGTGTTCTAGGTCCTGAAAACACATCAGTGAACAAAATAGAAAAGTTTTCTGCCTTCTTGAATGGTGTGTATATTCAAGTGGGGCATATAACAAATAAATATGAAACAGATGCAGGGAGAGAAGAGTGCTATGAAGAAAAATTAAGCAAGGTAAAAGAATCAAGAGGACTTTAAATTGGATGATGACAAGGGAAAGCCTTTCTAAGAAGGTGACATGTGACCTGAGTGGATTGTGGGAGTCAGCGGTGCAAATATTGGGGAGATCATTTTGCATAAAGGGAACAATGAGTACAATGTCTCTCAGACAGGAACAAGGTTAACTTGTTTGTGGAACAGTAAGGACAGTGTGGCCACCAAAGAGAGAGTGAAGAGAAAAAGATTCAGGAAATGATCCCAGAGATATGACCAGATTATGAAGGGCTTTATAAGGCATGTTGAGGAATCTAGGTAACATCTAGAGGTAGATGTCCCATGAGAAGAGACAGCCCTAAGTCCTTGGAACAACTAAAGACTGCATGAAGTAGGCTGTTTCCAACCAAGACAGCTGGAACAAGACCCCATTTGTTGCCATGTTCTTCTTTGTACCTGTATCCCCTTGGGTTTGCATCTTTATCTTCTCAGCTATTTTCTTCCCCCACTTCAGGATTAAGGTCCAAGATAGCTAATGGCTATCTGTGTCCTTTACTCATGGTATCCCCAAGACCTGTATTCCTCATACACTAGTAAGGTTGATTAAACCCTACCCAAATTAAAGGGCAAAAGAAACTTGATTGCATAAGGAAAGTCTAAATAGATTGTCACATGCTTTCATTGTTCAGTTTTCAAAATCTAAGAATATGGCTTTCAAATGCCTTTCAAACTCTAATAATTTTTGCCTTAGTGTCTGTCTGCATAGCAGTTACCAGATGTATGATCTTCAGAGTCTTAAATGCTGCTGCACAGCCACTGCTAACACTAGATGATTTACAAATGATCATCCAACCAAAAGAACAAGAAAGCCTGATACTTATAGAGGTCAATATGACTACCATGAAAAATTCAATACGTAATTGCAACTTACTAAATAGCAGTGCAGATCTGGATTGATCACCTCCCCAGGAAAATAATCGTCTTTCTTTCGACTTACGCTGCAGATTGACCAAAAGAATGGGGACTGAGAAATGAAGCAAAAACTAATGATTTGCAAAATGAAATGAAGCAAAAACTGAAATGATCCCCTGTACCATTCCACGATATGTAATAAAAACTATTTAAGCTCTTATTGTTTTAACACCAGCTTATTTAGGCCCATTTGTGACAATATAAGACCACAAATAAACTGATTTAACTGTAACTCTGCATAGATTCATAGGTTCTGGTAATTCAATTACTTTACAAATTCTAACCAATTCCTGCCTAGGCTACTAATATCCACCTCAAAGGCAGCCTATGGTTAATCCTATAAATATCTTTCCCTTACCACCCCCTTTTGAGACGTTATTGAGACTCTATTACTGTGATGCTTCCCCTTATTAACAACTTTAACAAATCCATGTTTTTATGATGAAATATTTTTCTCATGATCTTTGTATGGAATGTGGCAGACTAAATCATATGCCCCACAGAGGTGTCCATGTCCTAATTCCCAGAACCTGTGAATTTGTTATCTTACATGGTAAAAAGGATGTAGCAGATAAGATTGAGGATGGAGAGATTATTATCTGGGTGGGCCTGATGTAAAGGGTCCTTATAGAGGGAAAGAGGAGGTCAGAGGGAGAAGAAGGCTATGTGACAGGAAAAACAGAAATTGGAGTGATGTGACCACAAGCCAAGGAATGCCAGTCACCTCTAGAAGCTGCAAGAAACAAGGAATGGGTTGTCTCTCGAGCCTCTATAAGGAACCAGCCCTATTGTCACCTTGAAGTGAATTCTGGAGGTTACAGATCTAAAATAAGACAACAGAATAAATTTCTATTATGCAAGTCACTGAGTTTGTGGTAATTTTGTTACAGTAGCAATAGGAAACTAATGCAGAGAACTTTGGCAGGAATTTGGATTTTATTCTAAGTGAGATGAGAAGTCATCAGATGGATCTCAAAAAATATATATATATATATATATTTTTTTTTATGTACATTCTTGCTGTGTGGAGAATGGAATTTAGAGCAAGGTAGAAGCAGGGAAAGTAGGAAGGAATTGCTTTAGACAAGAAGAGCAGTCAGTGACAGTGACTTGGATTAGAGTGGAAGGCATGGAATGAACAGTAGATAGATTTAGGTATATTTTTAATGTAGAATCAACAGAATTTGCTGGTGGCTCAAATGGTGGAGAGAGACTCTGAGGACAGTGACTCAAGGGAAAGAGATTATACAAGGATGACTTCTAAATTTTGGCCTGAACAAGTGGGTGAATGCAGAATAGGGGCAGATGAAGCTGGAATGAAGATAGTAGGCAGGTCATGAAGAACCTTGCTGTGTTTAGGAATCTGGATATTGTCCTGAAGGCAAAGGGAATGCATTGAAATATTCTAATCACAGGAATTGGATGGAGATCTAACTGACCTTTGTGTCCCTTTCATTTTCTTAGTTCGATTAATACATTAAAAGATGTCCCAAAGCCATAAACCATTATTCCATCTCTTTTCTCATTCTCTACCTGGGTAATGCTTTGGTTTTTAATTTAATTGAAGCCTTGGTATGAGAAAAGTTATCAAGAAAGTTCTGAACAGCTAAGCTTTGCATTTTATGGTCTGCACTGGGCCTGATTTACAGAAGTCTGATAGATTAGAAAACAAAAAGCTTATAAAAATAGTTGTACTTGTTCATAACAATTAGCCCAAGGGTAGATCAAGGGAAAACTGGTTGGTGGGTAGAGGGCATTGTAGCAGTGGCATTAGAGAGGAGAAGAAGGAGATAGATTCTAGAGATATGAGGGGAAATGCATAGAACTTGATAAAGAGATTGTATGAAATATGCAAGGGAGAACACAAAGTAAAGGTTGATTCCTAGGTTTCTGATGGGGTTCATCTGGATACATCATGATTCGAGTTACTGAAAAGGAGGAACCTAGAGGGAGAGGAAGTTGGGAAGATGGCAGGGAGAGAATGATGCATTCAATTTGGATATAATTTATTTTTTAACTAATAAAATTGATATTTTAAGAGCAGTTTTAGGTTCACAGCAAAATGGAGTAGAGAGTACAGACAGTCCCCGTACACCTCTGTCCCCACACATGCACAAACTCCCCCACTATCGACGTCCACAGCGGTACATCTGTTACAACCAATGAGCCTACACTGACACATCATTATTATCCCAAGTCTGAAGTTTACTTCAGTGTTCACTCTTGGCGGTGTACATTCTATAGGTTTGGACAACTGTATAATAACAAGTATCTACCACTGTAGTATCATAAAGAGAAGTTTCTGCCCTAAACATTTTTGTGCTCTCCCTTTTTATCCCTTCCTCCCCACCCCCAACCTCTGTCAACCACTGATCTTTTTACTGTAGTTTTGCCTTTTCCAGAATGCCATATAGTTGGCACCATACGGTATGTAGCCTTTTCAGAGTTGCTTCTTTCACTTAGTGGTATGCATTTAAGGTTCCTCTATGTCTTTTCATGGCTTGATAGCTCCGCTTTTTTGGTGCTGAGTAATATCCCATGGTCTAGATGTACCACAAGGTACTTTTTCATTCACCTACTGAAGGACATCTTGGTTGTTTCCAAGTTTTGGTAATTATAAATAAAGCTCTATAAACATCTGTATACTGGTTTTTGTATTTTGTATAGACATAAGTTTTCAATTCATTTGGGTAAATACCAAGGAGCACAATTGCTGGATTGTATGGTATTAGTATGGTTAGTTTTGTAAGAAACTGCCAAACTGTCTTCCGAAGTGGCTGTACCATTCCCACCAGCAATGAATGAGAGCTCCTGTTACTCTACATCCTCACCAGCATTTAGTGTTTTCATTGTTCCGAATTATGGCCATTATAATAGGTGTATAGAGGTATCTCTTTGTTGTTTTAACTTGTAATTCCCTAATGACATATGATGTTTAACATCTTTTCATATGCTTACTTGCTATCTGTGTATCTTCTTTGATGATGTACCTGTTCTGGTGTTTTGCCCATTTTTTAAGTGGGTTGTTTGATTTCTTATTGTTCAGTTTTTAAAGTTTTTTGTATACTTTGAATAAGTCCTTTAATCAGATGTGTCTTTTGCAAATATTTTCTCCCAAGCTGTGGCTTGACTTCTTTCTCTTGACATTGTCTTTTGCAGAGCATAAGTTTTTTACTTAATTAATTCCAGCTTATCAATTTTTTTTCTCTCGTCGATGATGCCTTTGGTGTTGTATCTAAAAAGTCATTGCCATACCCAAGGTTATCTAGGTTTCCTCCTATGTTATCTCCTATGAGTTTTATAGTTTTGCATTTTACATTCAGGGCTATGATTCATTTTGAGTTAATTTTTGTGGCAGGTGTAAGGTCTGTGTCTAGGTCTTTTTGTTTTTGCATGTGGATGTATTCCAGTACCATTTATACAGAAGACTATTTTTGCTCCATTGTATTGCTTTTGTGCCTTTGTCAAAGATCAGTTAACTATGTTTATGTGGCTGTATTTCTGGGCTCACCATTCTGTTCCATTGACCTATCTGACTATTCTTTAGCCAGTACCACACTGTCTTGATGACTGTAGTGTTATAGTAAGTCTTGAAGTTGGGTAGTGTCAGTTCTCCATCTTTGTTCTTCTCCTTCTATATTGAGTTGACTTTCTGGGTTTTTTACTTCTCCATATAAACTTTAGAATCATTGTCATTGTCCACAAAATAAGTTGCTGGGATTTGGATTGGGATTGAAAGGAATCTATAGATCAAGTTAGGAAAAACTGAAATCTTGACAGTACTGAGTCTTCCTGTTTATGAATATGGACTATCTATTTATTTAGGTTTTTAAAAAAATATCTTTCACTAGAGTTTTGTGGTTTTCCTCATATCAACATTATACATATTTTGTTAGATCTGTACCTAAGTATTTCACTTTTCTGAGTGCTAATGTAAATGATAATGTGTTTTCAATATCAAATTCTGCTTCTCTGTTGCTGGAATGTAGGAAAGTAGCTGACTTTTGTTTATTGGCCTTGTATTCTACAGACTTACTATAATCACTTATTAGATCCAGAAGGTTTTTGCTCTTGTTGATTCTTTCAGATTTTCTATATAGACAATTGTGTCATCTGCAAACAAAAATATTTTTATTTCTTCCTTCCCAGTCTGTATATCTTTTAATTCCTTTTCTTGTCTTCCTTCATTAGATAGTTTTGTTTTTTTTTTTTTTTTTGATACACGGGCCTCTCACTGCTGTGGCTTCTCCCGTTGCAGAGCACAGGCTCCAGACGCGCAGGCTCAGCAGCCATGGCTCACGGGACCAGCCACTCCGCGGCATGTGGGATCTTCCCAGACCGGGGCGCGAACCCGTGTCCCCTGCATCGGCAGGCGGACTCTCAACCACTGCACCACCAGGGAAGTCCAGTTTTTTTTTTTTTTTAATCTCCACACTTTAAATATTTTACTCCACTCTCTTCTTGCTCATGTGGTTTCTGAGAAGTCAGATGTAATTCTTATCTTTGCTCCTCTATAGGTAAGATGTTTTTTCCTCTGGCTTCTTTCAAAATTTTTTTCTCTATCTTTGATTTTCTGAAGTTTGGATATGATATGGCATGATGTAGCTTTTGTTTTGTTTTATTGTTTTTTATTTGGCATATATCCTGCTTGGTGTTCTCTGAGCTTCCTGGATCTGTAGTTTCATGTCTAACAATAATTTGGGGACATTCTCAGGCATTATTGCTTCAAATAATGCTTCTGTTCCTTTAGCTCTTTCTTTTCCTTCTGGTATTCCTGTTACACATGTTATACCTTTTGTAGTTGTCCCACAGTTGTTGGATATTCTGTTTTGTTCTTTCAGTCTTTTCTCTCTTTGCTTTTCAGTTTTGCAAGTTTCTATTAGTATATTCTCAAGCTCAGAATCCAGTCATGGGCCTTCCTCTGCCATTTGCAGTCTATTGATGAGCCCATCAAAAGTATTCTTCGGGGCTTCCCTGGTGGCACAGTGGTTGAGAAGTCCACCTGCCGATGCAGGGGACACAGGTTTGTACCCTGGTCCAGGAAGATGCCACAGAGTGGCTGGACCCGTGAGCCATGGCCACTGAGCCTGCGCGTCCGGAGCCTGTGCTCTGCAATGGGAGAGGTCACAACAGTGAGAGGCCCGTGTACCAAAAAAAAAAAAAGCATTCTTCATTTCTCTTACAGTGTTTTTGATCTCTAGCATTTCTTTTTTATTCTTTCATAGTGTTTCCATCTCTCTGCCTACATTATCCATCTGTTCTTGCATGTCGTCTACTTCTTCCATTAGATCCCTTAACATTTTAATCATAGTTGTTTAATCATAGTCCCCAGTCTGATAATTCCAGCATCCCTGCCATATCTGACTCTGGTCTGATGCTTGTTCAGTCTCTTCAAATTGTGTTTTTACCTTTTTGTATTCCTTGTAATATCTTGTTGAAATCCGGATGTGAGGTACTGAGTGAAAGAAACTCCAGTGAATAGGCCTTTTGTGGTGTGGTGTTAAGGTGTCAGGGGAGGAAAAGCATGCTCTAGTCCTAAGATTTTGGGTCTCAGTCTTTTAGTAAGCCTGTGCCCATGGACTGTGAACTTTACCAGTGCTTCTCAGTTTTCCCCCCCTTAGGTAGGACAGGATGGCCAGAGGGGGCTGGAGTTGTGTATTTCCCTTGCCCCCCAGGTAGGTTAGGCTCTGATAAAACCCAGCATGTTAGACTCTGCTAGTTTCTCCTGAAGATAGACCTTATTAAGAATAACAGAATGCTCTAGTGTATTTCAAAATGGTTCATTTTCTCCTTCCTTTGCTGGAAACACCAGGGGAATTTTCTCTGGTATTTGCTGTGAGGGCCTGGAGGAGCTCCTAGAAGTAAAACTCACAGAAATGGGGGGCCCCTTATTCCTGAGTTCCCCTGGAGATTTTAACTCTCAGACTTGTCCACACTTGAGACACCAGCATTTTTTTTTAGCATCTTTATTAGAGTATAATTGCTTTACAATGGTGTGTTAGTTTCTGCTTTATAACAAAGTGAATCAGCTATACATATACATATATCCCCATATCTCCTCCCTCTTGCATCTCCCTCCCACCCTCCCTATTTCACCCCTCTAGGTGGTCACAAAGCACAGAGCTGATCTCCCTGTGCTATGGGGCTGCTTCCCACTAGCTATCTATTTTACATTTGGTAGTGTATATATGTCCATGTCACTCTCTCACTTCATCCCAGCTTACCCTTCCCCCCACCCCATGTCCTCAAGTCCGTTCTCTACATCTTCATCTTTATTCCTGTCCTGCCCTTAGGTTCTTCAGAACCAATTTTTTTTTTAATATTCCATATATATGTGTTAGCATACGGTATTTGTTTTTCTCTTTCTGACTTACTTCACTCTGTATGACAGACTCTAGGTCCATTCACCTCACTACAAATAACTCAATTTCATTTCTTTTTATGGCTGAGTAATATTCCATTTATATATGTGCCACATCATCTTTATCCATTCATCTTTCGATGGACACGTAGGTTGCTTCCATGTCCTGGCTATTGTAAATAGAGCTGCAATAAACATTGTGGTACATGACTCTTTTTGAATTATGGTTTTCTCAGGGTATATGCCCAATAGTGGGACTGCTGGGTCGTATGATAGTTCTAGTTTTAGGTTTTTAAGGAACCTCCATACTGTTCTCCATAGTGACTGTATCAATTTACATTCCCACCAACAGTGCAAGAGGGTTCCCTTTTATCCACACCCTCTCCAGCATTTGTTGTTTGTAGATTTTCTGATGATGCCCATTCTGACTGGTGTGAGGTGATACCTCATTGTGGTTTTTTTTTTTTTTTTTTTTTTTTTTTGCGGTACGTGGTCCTCTCACTGTTGTGGCCTCTCCCATTGTGGAGCACAGGTTCCGGACACGCAGGCTCAGCAGCCATGGCTCACGGGCCCAGCCGCTCCGCGGCATGTGGGATCTTTCTGGACTGGGGCACAAACCCATGTCCCCTGCATCAGGAGGCGGACTCTCAACCACTGTGCCACCAGGGAAGCCCCTCATTGTGGTTTTGATTTGCATTTCTCTAATGATTAGTGATGTTGAACATCCTTGCATGTGTTTATTGGCAATCTGTATACCTTCTTTGGAGAAATGTCTATTTAGGTCTTCTACCCATTTTTGGATTGGGTTGTTTGTTTTTTTGATATTGAGCTGCATGAGCTGCTTGTAAATTTTGGAGATTAATCCTTTGTCAGTTGCTTCATTGCAAATATTTTCTCCCATTCTGAGGGTTGTCTTTTCATCTTCTTTATGGTTTCCTTTGCTGTGCAAAAGCTTTTAAGTTTCATTAAGTTCCATTTGTTTATTTTTGTTTTTATTTCCATTTCTCTAGGAGGTGGGTCAAAAAGGATCTTGCTGTGATTTATGTCATAGAGTGTTCTGCCTATGTTTTCCTCTAAGAGTTTGATAGCGTCTGGCCTTACATTTAGGTCTCTAATCCATTTCAAGTTTATTTTTGTGTATGGTGTTAGGGAGTGTTGTAATTTCATTCTTTTACATGTAGCTGTCCAGTTTTCCCAGCACCACTTATTGAAGAGGCTGTCTTTTCTCCATTATATATTCTTGCCTCCTTTATCAAAAATAAGGTGACCATAGGTGCATGGGTTTATCTCTGGGCTTTCTATCCTGTTCCATTGATCTATATTTCTGTTTTTGTGCCAGTATCATACTGTCTTGATTACTGTAGGTTTGTAGTATAGTCTGAAGTCAGGGAGCCTGATTCCTCTAGCTCCATTTTTCTTTCTCAAGATTGCTTTGGCTCTTTGGAGTCTTTTGTATTTCCATACAAATTGTGAAATTTTTTGTTCTAGTTCTGTGAAAAATGCCATTGGTAGTTTGATAGGGATTGCATTGAATCTGTAGATTGCTTTAGGTAGGATGGTCATTTTCACAATGTTGATTCTTCCAATCCAAGAACATGGTATAGCTGTTTGTGTCTGTTTGTGTCATCTTTAATTTCCTTCATCAGTGTCTTATAGTTTTCTGCATACAGGTCTTTTGTCTCCTTAGGTAGGTTTATTCCTAGGTATTTTATTCTTTTTGTTGCAATGGTAAATGGGAGTGTTTCCTTAATTTCTCTTTCAGGTTTTTCATCATTAGTGTATAGGAATGCAAGAGATTTCTGTGCATTAATTGTGTATCCTGCTACTCTACCAAATTCATTGATTATATTTAGTAGTTTTCTGGTAGCATATTTAGGATTCTCTATGTATAGTATCATGTCATCTGCAAACAGTGACAGCTTTACTTCTTCTTTTCTGATTTGGATTCCTTTTATTTCTTTTTCCTCTCTGATTGCTGTGGCTAAAACTTCCAAAACAACGTTGAATAATAGTGGTCAGAGTGTGCAACCTTGTCTTGTTCCTGATCTTAGAGGAAATGGTTTCAGTTTTTCACCATTGAGAAAGGTGTGTTGAGCCACCAGCAATTTGTCAATTATAGTTTAGGTTTCCCTACGCTGGTACTGGTTCCCGTGGAGGTTTCTGCTTGTGGGTTTCTGCTCCTGCAAATTGTGATTCACTGTGTTCACCTGTGTGTCTCTCCAATTTTAGGGGCAGTTTGCTCTGTGACCTCACTTCTCTGACAAATGTATGAAGAGTTCATTTTTCAGTTTGTTCAGCTTTTTACCTGTTGTTGTGACAGTGTGCTGACTTCTAAGCTCCTTATATTTGGGACCAGAAACCAGAAGAGGGGATTTTGAAGTGCTCATGAGACACCCAAAATATACCAAGGGATAGTAATGTGGCTTTCAGTAAGCTGGAGATACAGGCCCAAACGATATGAGTGTACAGGTTGTGCAGTTGGTGAAATCACGGAGTGTATGAAGTCTACCTAGGAGTGAGCTCCCAGGAGTGAGATGAAGTCCTAGGGAATTCCAACATTAAAGAGGCAGCATACAATTTTAAAGGAGCACTGAAGATATAGCCACCCTCCAATAAAATTAAATTTTCTCTGGTACTTTGTTGTAGCTCATATAAATTTATCAAAGTTCATTACCTTTTATTCTTTTACACCCACACCTCCCACACTCCAATTAACTGAAGCAATTATATTACATAATCTTCTCATCCTGGGGCAACTTTTAACGTGGAGACTTTTAAAAAGTATAATAAAATATTTTAAACTGCCTTTTAAATTACGATCTATAGATTGTCCTATAAATTTTTTGTTTAAAAGTATCACTGTAAAGAGAAGATATTTTATTCCAATTGGCAGGCCACCAAAAGTTTTGAGTACCAAGTTCTGAGCCTCCAAAAGTAGGATTAAAATTTTAGATACTGAAAGCTTTCAGGAAACAGCAGCATTCTGCCTGCTACAGTAAAATGAAGACAGGAGGGATACATCTGCCAAACTTGACATTGTAACTAAATCACTTTGTACTGACATAGCTTTACTTTAGCGGAGAATGTTTGTGGGGATTTTTAATCAGATAAAAATAGGGCTGCTGTTTTCTCTATACCAATTAACATAGTTGACATTTAGCCAGATCTGCCCTGGACACAGCAGGGGATGTACAGTTTGTCCTGATTCTGTGGGAAATGAAAAATGCAGCACTTGGCACAAGAGAAAATATGTGAACCCAAAAAATGTTGTCAAATATAGCAAGTCAAATTAAGAAAATTGATTTACTGAAGGGCAGTCTATGCTTTCTAGAGAACAAAGGAGGAGGGAGGACTCTCTGGACTTCTGAAAAAATTAGGGATCTTGAGTTTAACTATGAATATTACATATTAATGAATAAACATTTAGTTAAAGACTTTCCTACAACCCTATTAAATATGCAATTTGTCTTACTGTGAGTTTGAGAAAGGAACTGGTAGTGGCTCAAGCATAGCATATAAAAACTTATTGAACATTTCTTAACAGAAAGTCAGCCTAGATGTCATCTAGTCAAATTCTTTCATTTATGGATGAGGAAAATTGGTCCCAGAGATGTTAAATTACTTTTTATGAAGTCCCTCTGATACAATGCCCTCACAGACCCTTTGGCTCATGGACCGAAAACTTTATGGGGACATCAATTCTATAGTAACATTTCAAATAACCAGAGTGTTTGAAGAATAGTGTATTCTAGTTCATTTAAACTGATGGTTAAATAATTGTTTGAAAGAAAAGTGTTTTTATATGTATAACTGCTTAAAAAATTGATCTAAGGTATCTTAGTTCATAGTCCTACCTTTATAAGTAGTGGGTTGAAAACATGAAATTCCTGATATTGGATAATTATTTACCCACAAAAAATCACAAATTTCATATGGTTCAACCTAAAGTAGGAAAGTGAACTGAACTGAATATTTAAATAACTTGTAGTAACTCAAGTTCATCACTCCAAAGAGTATTTTGTATACTTTATCATTATGGCTTCAAATATAGATGGTTCAAGTGGCTATATAGGAAATATTCTGGTTCCCTAAATACCCTGAAAAATTTGGGACCTGTGCTAGCCAGCCTCCATGATGGACTTCAGTGATCCTCACCTCATGGTATTCATGTCCCTGTATGGTCCCCTCTCACAATGAACAGGAATGGCCTACGTGGGAACATTGAGGAAATGATGGCGTGTGTCTTCTCAGGATTGATCATAAAAACTATTGCAGCCTTCACTTTGCTCTCTCTTGGCTCACTCACTCTGTCAGAAGTCCATCACCATGTTATGAGAACACTCAGTCTAACGGAGAGGTGCACGTGGCAAAGAACACAGGCCTCCCGCCACCAGCCTGCATGAACTTGCCAGCCTTGTGAGTGGGCCATCTTGGAAGCAGATCCTCTGGCACCACAGCCAAGTCTTCAGAAGCCCTGACCAACATCTTGATTGCAACCCCAGGAGAGACCCTGAGCCAGAATCACCCAGCCAAGCCGTTTCCAAATTCCTGATCCACAGAAACTGTGTGAGGTATTGTTTTAAGCCACTAAGTTTTGGGATAATGATAACTAATACAGGGCTTTAAAAACATATCTCTGCCCTATGTGTTAGTTTTCTAGGGTGACTGTAATAAATTACTACACATTTCGTGGCTTAAAACAACACAAATTTATTCTCTCACAGTTCTGGAGGCCAGAAGTCCAAAACCAAGGTGTTGGCAAGGCTGCACTCCCTCCTAGGCCTCTAGGGGAGAACCCTTCCTTGCCCCTTCCCGCTTCTGGTGGCTCCATGTGTTCCTTGGCTTGTGGCTGCGTTGACTTAATTCTGCCTCCACTTTCACATGGCTTTCTCCTCTTCTCTGTGTGTCTCCCCTTTGTGTGGCTCTTACAAGGACCCTTGGATTTAGAGCCTACGCAGATAATCAAGGATGATTTCATATCCAGATCCTTAATATAATTACATCTGCAAAGACCTTTTTTTCAAATAAGGTCACATTCATATGTTAGAGAATATGGACATATCTCTGGGGGGGCCACCATTCAACCTACTACATGTTATATGAGTTTACATATAATTTAATATATAATTTGCTTAAGTCATCTAAAAGAGTCATGAAAGCAAAATGATAATAACAGTAATAATAATAGTAATAATAGAAGACCTGGTTAATTGAGTGCTCTAGTGAATGGGTTTAATTCTCAAAGCTGCATCATATCATCTTTTTGTTTTTATGAAGAGGAACAAGAATCCTGGGTTCTAGCTACCACTGGTTGTATGGCCTTGGCAAAAAGCTTTACTTCTATGATCTCCCTTTCTTTTTTTTTGGCCATGCCACGCAGCCTGTGATATCTTAGTTCCCCAACCGGGAATCGAACCCGTGCCCCCTGCAGGGTAATCATGGAGCCTTAACAACTGGACCACCGGGGAAGTCCCTCTATGATCTCTTTTAAGGGAAACTCCTTTCCCCTAGCCTTCTTCCATGTGCGGATACCTCCACTAGAGTACCCCCCGGCCTCTCTTTTCCTCCACAATCACTCTCCCTAGGGCAAGAGGAGGAATTTACCTGATGAGTGAGTTTAGGAAAAAGAAATGGACATGCTGGCTAGGGCCAGGATGGTATGAGGCCAGGGAGGCATCTGGGGCACAAAATTTAAGAAGGTGCTCACACTCAGGGTCATGAGACAGACATGGTCATGAGCCTGAGAATGCGGGCCTCCTTGAATTCTGCACTCTCCACACTCTAGTCCTGTGCATAGCCTTCACCTGTTTGGATCTGCCTGCCTGCAGAGGCCTCGTGTCTGGTCTGTCTCGGCTAAATGGTAAGGGGCCTGGGCCTGCTTAGGGAGGCCTGGTGTCTCTAGTGGACCCATGTCTAGATGAGTAAGTCTACCCAATTTGGGGGTGAAATGTATATCAGATTGGAAGATATTTGGTCACATATCAAAGCCATATCTTCCCATTTAGCTTTTCACCACTAATAAAGCTGCTATTTTAATCTTCAGTTATTTTAATCTGAATTTATTCACTATTTTAACCTGAATCCTATATCTGTCTCTCAGCTGATTCCTATATCTGTCTCTCAGCTGATTCCACAGTCAGGTAGAGGAAAAGAGCGCTATTAATGACATTCACACACACACACATCACAGTTCCCTCATGGATAAAAAAAACAACAACTAAGTAACAGTAGGAGCCTTTATAGCATTGTTATGGAAGAGGAAGGAGACAGAGGGATGGCATTTCGTTTGTTTGAAAATACTGTTTACAGCTCATGTGATTTCCCTGGACCTATAAGGCCCTAACTCCATTCCAGGGATTATATTATTGGTCTCACTCCAGTGCCCCTCTGTGAAATCCTCCCTGCTGGATGATTCAAGATCACACCAATCTTTCTCTACTTTGATCCTCCATAATACTTGTTTGGACCTCACTGTTCACAGTTCTTAGTAACTATTCTCTAATTTTTCCAAGTATACATCATTTACCCCTTCAATTAAATTTTAAACCCTCGATGTTGGCCAACTATGTTGGGGCACATTATATGAACATCATTACCCATTTATTGATTGTCCAAATTAATAGGAACACTTCTTCAAGAAAAACCCACTTATCATGCTTTTCCTCCATGAAGATCATTTTGTCTCAGAAATCATTCTTTATTTTAGAACATAGAACAGAGATTTTCCACATGGACTATTTTCCCCAAGAAAACTGTATAGTACTTAAAACACCTAAATCCCTTTTGTAATCCTCTTTAAGGTATTCCTATTTCAGAAATGTGCTAAATTTTTTGCTGTTAATTTGCTTTCCCGGTTTCTTAATTTTTGACTCTACTTGTGAGGCTACTGATTTAACTATATTATTTTAGACAGGCCAAAATACCAGTTAGGCCAAAATGAGCTTGCTGTGTATGGACTCTGCCCAAAAGGCACACCCCCAACATATGTGGAGGTGAGACCAAACGGTACATAGAGGGCCACATATCATATGTCTACATGTTTAAAAGTTACATATCAAGTTCTCAAAGTTTTAGAGAAAAAGAACACCCTATACTTCTACTTGACATATTTTCTCTTTTCTTTTCTGAATTTCACATTTACGTTTTTCTATTTCTATCTTGGCCTGAACTTGTACTCACTCTTAATGCTCTAAAAGACTGAAAAACAAAATGTAATTGTATTCAAACTGTCCAAACTTTGAATGTATTTTCCATCAAAAAAATGTAAAGTAAACAAAACAACCTGAAAAATAACAATTATTTTTGGATTAAGGTGGTCAAAAAGTGCAAAATTTCAGTTATAAGATAAATAAGTTCTGGGACTATAAAGTACAACATGACAGCTATAGTTAAAAATACTGTCTTGTATATTTGAAAGTTGCTAAGAGAATAGATTATAAAAGTTTTCACCACAAGGGGAAAAAAATTGTGACTGTGATTTAATGGATGTTAACTAAGCTTATTGCGGTAATCATTTTGCAATATATACATACAGTTGGCCCTCTGTATCAGCGGGTTATGCATCATGGATTCAACGAACCATAGATCAAAAATATTTGAGAAAAAAAAAGTTCCAGAAAGTTTCAAATAGAAAAACTTTAATTTGCTCCATACAGGCAACTATTTACATAGCATTTATATGGTATTAGGTATTATATGTAAGCCACAAATGATTTAAAGTATATGGAAGATGTTCATAGGTTATATGCAAATACTACACCATCTTATATAGGGGACTTGAGCCTCCATGGATTCTGGTATCCAAGGGGGTCCTGGAACCAATCCAGAGATGACTGTATCAAATTATTATGTTGTACACCTTAAGCTTACACAATGTTATACGCAAATTGTATCTCAATAAAACTGGAAATAATTGCAATATTTTATATGTTTTTTAACATCTTTATTGGAGTATAATTGCTTTACAGTGGTGTGTTAGTTTCTGCTGTATAACAAAGTGAATCAGCTATATGTATAGATATATCCCCATATCTCCTCCCTCTTGCGTCTTCCTCTCACCCTCCCTATTCCACCCCTCTAGCTGGCTACAAAGCACTGAGCTGATCTCCCTGTGCTATGTGGCTGCTTCCTACTAGCTATCTATTTTACATTTGGTAGTGTTTATATGTCCATGCCACTCTCTCACTTCGTCCCACCTTACCCTTCCCCCTCCCCGTGTCCTCAAGTCCACTCTCTACGTCTGTGTCTTTATCTCTATTCTGCCCCTAGGTTCTTCAGAACCATTTTTCTTTTTTTTTAGATTCCATATATGTGTGTTAGCATATGGTATTTGTTTTTCTCTTTCAGACTTACTTCACTTTGTATGACAGACTCTAGGTCCATCCATCTCACAACAAAAAAATCAATTTCATTTCTTTTTGAGTAATATTCCATTGTATATATGTGCCACATCTTCTTTATCCATTCATTTGTCGATGGACACGTAGGTTGCCTCCATGTCCTGGCTATTGTAAATAGTGCTGCAATGAACACTGTGACTCTTTTTGAATTATAGTTTTCTCAGGGTATAAAAAAAACTTTTTTTCTAGAGAATTCAAAATTCTCTCCCTAAATATTGAGAAGGGAAAAATAAATTGTAGTTATTGAATATCAAAATTTTAAATCAAAATTACAGAAAAAATTTTTGAAAGTTTATTTGCATTATTTAAATATTTTAATTAAAATAAAAGTATTCTTGATTCTCACATTGACCATCCAGTGGCCAACGTGAGGAACTGATATCACCGCTTCGTGTATGTTATGTTAGCCTACATGTACACACATGTAAGAGTAATATGAATTGTTTTATGTTGCAAAATGTCCCTCAGCCATCATGTTCAATTACTGTAAATAATATGCTAATTCACAAGTACGTCTGGAGACACAAATTAAAACGGAAGAAAAGCAAGAAAATGGATGCTTGATACGCTAGAAAGTGATACCACACTATGAAAAAATCTCTTGCGCTCACACTATCTGAGAGGAGGAATCTGAAAAGGTAGTCTTTTATTCTTCCTAGGTGTTTCTACTATCTAATACCCAAATTGCTGATGTACATCTCCAAGTTTGGTGGTGATATAATCCACAGGACTTCATAACATTTAGACACAGTTGCCTTTTCACTCAAGGACATAGGAGAAGGATCATAAAGAAGCATTTCCCTGGGGCCTGAATGCTGTTAAGCATGAAAGTGAATGTTTAAGGACATACTGTGCCAATGCTGAGCACAGAACTCAAGTGCCAGAGGTGCCCATGTGCTATTTAATAAATTTTGTGTGTGTTTTTATGATAAGTGAGGCCTTCTAAAACACAGGGTCTAAGGCAGGGCCACCTTGGGAGCAGAGTTGGTTGCACTACTGCTCCAAAAGTCAATCATTGAAAGTCAGAAAGTTCGTTCTAGTCCCTTATGTGATTCATGGATTAATGAATTAAGTTATTTGTAGTGTTACAGTATCATAGTGAGAGCACACAGACTCTGGAGACATAGTGCTTAGGTTCACATCCCAACTTTGCTACTTAGTTTTGTAACTTTGGGCAAGTCACTTAACCTTTCTACATCTCAGTTTTCTTATCTGTAGAATGGGGGTGCTAATAACAATAACTACCTTGAAGGACAGTTGCCATGCTTAAAAACACCTGTCTCATTGAGTAAAGTGTTGAGAACAGTACATGGATTATAGCAAGTTATATATATATAATTATATATTAATATAATATATAATGATTAATACAATATATTAGTAATTACATGATATATCATTATTATTATATATGATTATTCTATGTTTTAAACCAATTCATTCTTGGAAATAACACAATCATTAATAATAATTATAATAATTACAACTAGTTTTTGAGTGCCTTCTATGTGCCAAGCACAGCATTTACATTATATCATTTGAGCCTCAGAACACTCTCAGAACACTGAGAATAGGCATTATTCTCAATTTTCAGAGGAAGAAGCTAAAAGTAAGACTAGTTAACTAATCTGCTCAAGGGCACAGGTAGTAAGTGACTGGACTGAGCTTCAAATAGATGTTTTCTGAGTCTTCAGCCTGTATTTTTTTCACTTTGTTCTTGGTGGATCAACCATGTCTCTTAATCCCAGATTCCAACTTCACAGGGTACAATGTTACTATTATTCTTAAGGATGAAAATTGTGAGTAACTTGTCGTCACCAAACTTTGAGCTCCTTGAGGGCAGAGATTGTTTTATTCAGCTCTTAGCACAGTACCAGGAATACAGTTGACACGCAATATGTTTGTCAAACTAGAAAAAGACAAATGTCATATGATGTCACTTAGATGTGGAATCTAAAAGATGATACAAATGAACTTATTTACAAACCAGAAACAGACTCAAGGACATGGAAAACAAATTTATGGTTACCAAAGGGAAAAGGCAGGGGTTGGGGGTGAGAGGGACAAATTAGGAATTTGGGATTAGCAGATACAAACTACTATATATAAAATAAAAAACAAGGTCCTACTGTATAGCACAGGGAACTAAATTCAATATCTTGTAATAACCTGTAATGGAAAAGAATATGAAGCAGCTTATATATGTATATGTGTAACTGAGTCACTTTGTTGCACACCAGGAACTGGTGTACATTGTAAATCAACTATATTTCAATTATGTATATATATAGGGTTAGCAAACCAATGATGATTAATCTGGAGCCAAGAACAGGCTAGGGAAATTAACAAACATAATATTTTGTGATTTGAGAGTCTAAAATAGATTCACTGAGCTAACTGCAGTACTACCTCTGCTTCATGTAACAAAATTTTATATGATTAAATAATGATTTTTTAAGTTCAGTCATTTCTATACCCTTAGTTCTTGTTTTGACATGTTTTACCCAGGGCATGTAGGCCTTGACTCTGCCATGAAACTTTTTGAAGACTAGGAACATTCAAATTCTTTTCTTTCCGCTATTATTCTCAGGATCCTTGCTAGAAAACAAATTACAGGATGTTTAGAGAGATGTTTTCCTTATTTAGATTTGAACTGCATGTGGCTATATTTTTCTCAGAAAAATCTCACGGTACACACAGGTTCATACCAGCTTGGGATATTATTTGTTTGCCTGCCATTTTAAATAACATTTAAATTTAAGTTCGTATATTTACAGATACAGTGATGATTCTATAGAGTTTTATTCTGAGTTTTAGTTCTTCTGGAGTTCCACAAGGAACAACCAGCAACTAGTACTGAACAACATCCTAAAATGCATTTCCTAGCAATTAGTAGGAGGAGAAAAATGAACCGCTGCCAGTTCTTCTACTGGACCAGAAGCAGCAGCTATTTATTTACACTTTAGTCCAGACTGGGAAAATGGGATTTCAAGCAGACTCAAGCAGCATAAGCCCAAGTGAGTGGCTAACCAAAACGGTGATGACAGAAGAAAAGACTTGTGTCAGACGTAATCCCAAATATCCACTCCTTCATCCTTACTTGGTGATGGAAACTTGAGTTAAGCTGGGTTTATAGCCACTCAAAAAACAAAACAAAACAAAGTTTCTTTTGCAGTTAGGTATGTCTAGATAACTAAATTCTCATCAGTGAGATGTTAGTAGAACTGTCCTTTGCAATTCAACCTGGTTTATATATAGCATTGAGAAGAACCACACACTTGTTTCTCCTAAAAGCTTAGCATTTCTTTCCAAATGTTCCCTCATTTTTATAATCTAATCTCTAAAATCTTTCAATCTATTATTATATATTGAGTCCTATGTTGTAAGGTTATAAATTCATTTCTTTTAAATTTTCTTTTTACCCTTGAAAAGATATTTTACGTTTTGAATAGTGAATAATTATTAGGGAGGTAGATAAGCGTAGGGGGTGGGAGGAGAAAAGAAAATGAAATGAAAAAATTAGACTTTAACACAAAAGAAAACTTATCTAAGCGCACATTAAACATTTTGGCCAAGAAAATTCTAATAAGAAATACCAAAAGATTTTTAACCAGCAGGAACAGAAGAAGTCTGACAAAACCAAAAGGCAGGTTGCCTTAGGATCTAATAAGATAATTTTGTCTTCTTATTAGCGAATGGATGTTGTTAAAATAACACATGGAAAAATATGCTCAGATGTGCCCCCAATGGTAACAATGTGCATGATTCAGTCTGTGAGCAATGGCAACTTACCATAATGTTGGGGAAATGCACACAATTGCCAAATCATATCCTCAGGCACCAGAATATGTGTGAGTCCTCTACCCACTACCGACTCATGTCTCTAAGATATGTTGACACACTTGTCATGTGTCTGTTTTTAGTCAGCAGTGTAGTGTAATACAAAGAGCACTGGGTTCAAGGTCAGAAGACTTGAGCCCCCGGCCAGGCTCTCACACTTCATGGCCTTGTGCAAGCCGCTTGACCTTGCCCAGTGTCAGTTTCCTCATCTTTAAATTGGGGTTAATAACACCTGCACTGCTTGCTCAGAAGTCTGTTGTGAAGATCCAACGATGTGTATGTGTTAGTGCTTTGTAAATTACAAAAGTTCAGCATTCTCTTACTGCAGGCTTTTTGGCCTGTACCTTCGGATCTACCTTGATATTTCTTTTCCTGAAAATCTTTTTTTGAAAATTAAGAGTGAGTCTGAATCCTTCAGTTACCTCTTTCGAGAACAAATCCCTTATCCTCTTCAGCCTCTTTATCATAAATGGTGAGTTAGACTAGACTGATAGGTCAAACTTCTATTCAGCTGCAGAAAAATATTTTAAATAAATGTATTCAGAAGATCAGCGTGTAAAAAGGACAGAAACAGTTTTGCTCTTAGTTGAGATGGTTGAAGCTGGAATGAGGAGACCTCAGAATCCTGTCTGATTAGACTTTCCCCCCACTATACCCGGCTCGGGCAGCTCCTGAAGCCTTCTCAACGAAACTCAGATCCTTCCCACTCTAACCTACATTGTTGATGTTATGATTCCAGCCCTTATGTTTCTATGATTCTTCATGCAAACTCTGTCTACTTGAAAAGGGTAAAGAAAAACTGTAGTATGTTATGGACAGATAGATGCCTTGGCATCTGAACTCCTACTAGCTGGCCAACAAATTTGCTGAAATACAGCCAAATCTGTTTAACCAGATAACTACCAAACTCCTCGAGACAGAAGATGTCTTTAAGAAGCTACGTGAGGGCTTCCCTGGTGGCGCAGTGGTTATGAATCCACCTGCCAATGCAGGAAACACAGGTTCGAGCCCTGGTCCAGGAAGATCCCACATGCCACGGAGCAATTAAGCCCGAGTGCCACAACTACTGAGCCTGCACTCTAGAGCCCGCGAGGCACAACTGCTGAGCCTGCGTGCTGCAACTGCTGCAGCCCATGTGCCCTAGAGCCCGTCCTCCGCAACAAGAGAAGCCACTGCAATGAGAAGCCCGTGCACCGCAACAAAGAGTAGCCCCCGCTCGCCACAACCAGAGAAAGCCTGTGCACAGCAACGAAGACCCAACACAGCCAAAAGTTAATAAAATAAATAATTTAAAAAAAAAGAAGAAGAAGCTACGTGAAATATCTCAGCAGTCCCCATGAAGCTGAGAGCTCTGCCTGAAACCATAAAATAAATATTGAATGGTCAATTCTCCAAGCTGTTCTACACTAAATATACAGCAATTCTGCAGGCTCTTTGAAACTGTTTTCAGTAAGAATGACTCAGAGATGAAGAAGCCACTTATAACAAAGCAAGTAATGCAATACCATTTCTCAATGCCCCAAACAAGAGAGCTTGCTTAGGGAAGTTGGCTTCAGAATACACAGATCATATAATCGCATAATGTCAGAACTGGAAATAATGCTAGAGAACAACTGGTCTATTTTACAAATGACAAATCTGAAATCCAGAAAGACTGTGAGCTGCCCAAGATTAGGAATTCATTCAAGCTTCATTAAGTAAACATTAGCTGAGTACGAGCTATATGCCAGGTGGTAAGAATAAGTAGGCAAGTAAAACACAATCCCTGTCCAAGTGGTGAGAAAAGACAAGACAAGTAAATCCATAATTGCAGTTAGATTGTTGCAAAACCAGGTTTCAAACTCTGTGTCCAAGTTCTGAAGCCAGTGTCTGTCCCACCACCTCACACACTACTTCTCAGATCAAAAAGCTTGAGAAATTAGGAGTGGGGAACTATGGCCAAAATGATCCAAAGATAAATTAATGTCAACTAAGCCTCAGTCTTTGGGGTGCACAGGTACTTATCCCCATTTCTTAAGGACCTATGAGTAATAAAGAGGGCTCTATCCTTAAATGAAAGAAAATTTTTATGATGATCACTCACTAATATTTATAAGGACTTCTTAGAACACTGAGGAAATCATGAATGAGAAAGTCCTACAAAGAAAACTAATGATAGCATGGCCTCTGCTCAACTTTTGGAGAAGATGCCATCAAGGTCAAAGTCATGAAAAATTCCATTAACTACTGGTCTACTTTTCAACCTACTTAAGCAAGAAAAGGAGACTTTTTTTTTTTTTTTGCGGTACGCGGGCCCCTCACTGCTGTGGCTTCTCCCGTTGCGGAGCACAGGCTCCAGATGCGCAGGCTCAGTGGCCATGGCTCACGGGCCAGCCACTCCGCGGCATGTGGGAGCTTCCCGGACTGGGGCATGAACCTGTGTCCCCTGCATTGGCAGGCAGACTCTCAACCACTGAGCCACCAGGGAAGCCCAGAAAAGGAGGCTTTAATCAGCTGTTTTCATGGGTTTATTATTTTTCTTTAGTATGTAAAATACTGAAGAAATATACGAGATTTCAAAGACCTATGCCATCATCTAGAAAGAAAAACAAAAACAAAGCCAAACAAAAACCTATGGCCCCACCTATAAAATCTCATTTCTTCATTACTGGTAAGATGCTAACATGAATTCTTTCTTGCCAATTCCTACCTATTGTGTCTTTTCTAAACTGCATTGTGGTTTTCAACTACAGTAAAGTAAAATCAACACATATACCTAAACAAGAAAACTTTAGGAAACAATATCCCTACATTTATTTGGCAAAAGCCTAGCATTAGTAGACCTGAGGTCAGGCCCCTTACAAGGAATCCATCATCTATCCATCTATTGTCCATTCATTCATCTAGCAAGCATTTATTGAGTGCCTTCCTCATGAATACCATGACATCAGAAGCTATGTGAAATACTTACGACACAGAATAGTATTTCTCAAAATGTAGTTTGAGGATCCACCTGCATCAGAATCACTTGGAGAACTTGCTAAAACCTAAGTTCCTAGACTTCACTAGTATTAATCATTTATATTGGTTATAGCACCCTATAGTTCTGCAAGCAAGAGAAACCAACTCAGCCTACCTTAGGCAAAGAAGGAGCTGATTGAAAGGATGTCAGAGATTCACAGAATTTACCAGAGATTGGAACCAAGGACGCTTTAGAGGAGTCACAACAAAAATCATAAGGCAGGAACGATGTGGTCTGCATGCTGACGCTGCGACTACCCCCAGTTATAATGTCAACGCATCACTGCTCTAGACTGAAAGTTCTGAAAAAGAGCCTCCAAATGATGGGGCCTGCAGCCCAGGCCCAGGGGACTTTTCTGAAGACTACACAAAGGGAGATTCCACTAAAAAGAAATTAGAAAGAAAATGGGAAGTGGAGTTAAATGCCAGTTAGTCAAAACTGACAAATGACTAGGTAGCTATTAAATCAGAATCGCTGAGGGTTAGGCTGGGAGTTTTCTACATTTTTTTAAACAAGTTTCTCAGACAATTAAACAAGCTTCTTCAAAGTCTGAGGAACAATGATGTGAAGGATAGGATCTATACCCTAGAATGCATTATATATATTTTTTCAGTACGCGGGCCTCTCACTGCTGTGGCCTCTCCCGTTACGGAGCACAGGCTCCGGATGCGCAGGCTCAGCGGCCATGCCTCACGGGCCCAGCCACTCCGCGGCATGTGGGATCTTCCCGGACCGGGGCACGAACCTGCAACGGCAGGCGGACTCTCAACCACTGCGCCACCAGGGAAGCCCCCTAGAATGCATTTAAATTGATTTTAATCGAAGTGGAAAACAGAGACATCTTATTTATGAAACTGAAGAATAATTCCAAGTTTCTTATCAGATGTCTCCCTGTAGATATTGCCCCCCCCATGTCTACCTCTTGCCCTCATCAGCCATTATCTCTTCAGTCAAAAATGAACATCTTTATAAAAAGAGATATTATGCTTATACAATAGAATATGCAATTACAATAGAATATGTGTACACTCATATTTTTATGGAAAAAATATATAAATGCATAAAAGTAGGTTTGGAATACTACATATCAAAATGTAAACAATGAAAAAAAGAATAATTCCAAAGAAAATATAAAATGCATGACAGGTACATAGAATATATAGTACATACAAGTAACAGAAATCCTTTATTTCAAACTCTTATGTATTTCAGTATTTTCTAATTTTTCTGGAATGAAAAAAATACTCTAATCCAATGCATTTGGACTGTAATTGATCATTGTTAGTGACCATCTTTAGACTTTCATATGGCTGGCAGTTTAGGACTTTCTAAAAGTACTACATGTCAAATTTTTTAAAGTTATAGAAATTTTCATCAGTATCACTTACTGAATGTCAAATGCAGAGAAATGGTCACCAAGAAGACGCTACAGTGCAATTAATTTATTCATTCCAACTGACATTTGAGTACTTTCCACATGTATAGTGTTATCCTAGGCTCTATGTTATACAAAAAAAAAAATGTAGAAGGGAACTAGTTAAAGAAAAAAGATTATTTTAGTAGGAGACTACTAAAAAACAATGTGAAAGCAACTTATAAACAAATACATGATGGTATAATCTAGATTCTAGATAGTGTCTAATGTCTGCTTGAACAGCCGTAAAGCATGCTCCTCTCAAACTAACTCCAGTGGATAAGAGCAAGATAAACCATCAGCTTTTCTTGTGTGTTGCATTGATCTGAGATAGGAGTAGTCATAAAATAGAAGACTTACAGGCAGTTCTGAAATACAGCATCAACCACTGTGTGGTAGCTGCCTCCCAGGACAGCTGAGAACAGCCTGGCTCCTTTTAACAGAAAAGTACCCAGCATTCCCCAACAATTACCTTGCCTCTGGCTGATCACAGGGCTCGGAGGCAAAACTGAGACCAGGGAACCAAAAGGGCAGTTAGTAGCTGTGTTCAGGCAGTTAGGACAGTAGCTGGCTCCTAGGAGGAGCTCAGTGAATGCTCCTTGTTCAATAGTCATTTATTTGGAAAGAGCTGCTGCCGTTAATGGGTCTATCCAACTCTTCTCTCACCCTTTCCTCCTTATTTTCTCACTCCTCTGGGTCTCCCTGCCACATACAACACAAATAGAGAATAATCACCATCCACATTCAAAGTGCTATCTTTGAATGAAACACAGAAGTGTTTACCTGGATGCCAAACACTTAAAACTACCAAAGTATCTCAAGTGCATTGCAAAACATAACCTAAAATGTATGTTTAGCTAGAGGCCCCTCGAAAGAAAGAAAGAATAAAAAGTAATTTGGGTTCAGGCAAGAAGGGATGTTTCTGCTGTTTTTATGCGTAATGTTTTAAGCTTTGTCTCTACAAGGCTTAGAGAGACTTGTTAAAAGCACATTAAAATGCAGCTAGCTGGTTAACTCACAAGTCAAGTCTTGTAGGTGTAGATCTTTATTATTATAATTATAACAGCTAATAATTATTATAATCAACACTTATGTAGTGTTGTACGTTACCAAATGCTTTACGCTATTCTTGGCTCTTATTCTGCTAATACTGAATCAATTAAAGCCAAGAGCATTTCATTTTTATTCACTAATGACGATGAAGTTTGAATGTTTTGTGGAACTTACAGAGAAAAAGACAGATGGACTAAAAGTTTAAATATTTGGTGTAAATTACAGTTAAAATATTCAACTGTAGGGACTCCCCTGGTGGTGCAGTGGTTAAGAATCTGCCTGTCAGTGCAGAGGACTCGGGTTTGATCCCTGGTCCCACATTCCGTGGAGCAATGTGGAATGTGATCCCACATTCCGTGGAGCAACTAAGCCTGTGCGCCACAACTACTGAGCCTGCGCTCTAGAGCCCGCGAGCCACAACTACTGAGCCCACGTGCCACAACTACTGAAGCCCGCGCACCTAGAGACCGTGCTCCGCAGCAAGAGAAGCCACCGCAATGAGTAGCCCGCGTACCACAATGAACAATAGCCCCCGCTGGCCGCAACTAGAGAAAGCCCACGTGCAGCAAAGAAGAATCAACGCAGCCAAAAATAAAAATAATTAATTAATTATTTAAAAAAGTAAGAGCAAGTTTTAAAAAAATATTCAATGGTGTAATTTAATTGAAGCTTCACACATTATAAAATCAATTATTAAAGTGGCTATTTAAAAAATTTATGTATTTATGTATGTATGTATTTATTTATTGGAGTACAGCTGATTTCCAATATTGTGTTAGTTTCAGGTGTACTTTTATTTTTTATTGTTTATTTATTGAAGTATAGTTGATTTACAATATTGTAAAATAGTTATTTTATTTTGATTTTGCTTATATTTACAGAACATAACAGATACTGATAGCCTATATCAGTGTTTCCATAACTTTTCTGATGATATGAATTACAAAGGAATATTTATTAAAAATACAATTCCTTAGCTCCCAAGCCTTGGAGTTTCTGATTCATTAGCTCTGGGATGAGACCAAGAAAATTGTAATTTTAACCAATACTGTAAGAAATTTTTATTATCAGGGAAATTTGGGAAACAGTAGTTTCTGTTAACTGGTATCCAACTCCCAGACCCCATGGGAACTTGGAACATACAAACTCTACTTGTATAATCAATCTGTCAGACACTGGGCTCAGGGCTTTCCACCTCTCTTTTGGTCTCCACAACATTCCATAAGATAGAGAGTGTTACCATTTTGGGGAATCAAATTTTGAAATGTTGAATAACTAGACCAACAGAAAAGTTGAATAACCAGAACAGGAATACAAAGCCAGGTCTACCTGTCTCCAAAAGCTATGCCCAATCAGTCTGTATTTTCTTCTGCACATTGCCAAGTCTTGCATCTCAGAAAAGGAAAGAAGAGAGGAGGAAAAGAAGGAAATAGAATTCCAGTAAGTGCACTTTAGCTTTTCAAGAGATTATTGAATATACACACTAAGTCAAAAAGTTAAATACACCTTAAAATTATCCAACTGAAATGTAAAATTGTTAAAAAGAATCATGTAGAGGTTCCAGGGGAAGACCAAAGGGAATAGATGGTCATAAAATAGATCTAAGATGATAGTTGATTTCTATATTAGTGTTCAGGTAGTTGTTATTTTGTTGGGAAGTAGAGAGCCCCTTCTGTTTGAGGAAGGAGAGGAAAGAATAACTAGGTTATGATGCTTGAGGGGAACTGGTTTGTGGTTTCTCTGAAGTTGGCAATTTAAACTATAAGGAGAACATTCTTTTCTGATGGCTGCAACCATTAATCTTGACTGAAGGAATGAAGCAAAAGTAATGCACAGTCTGTAGCTCCGATCTTTGCTCTGCATTAATGATGCTGAGAAAGGAAATTCTCCAAAGTCTCTTGATAAGCAATCCTAGCTATAAGAATCAGATTATTTTATAAAAATGCAAGACCTGAGTTGAGCTAACTTTTTCAGAGAACACAAGCTGAGTTGAGCTGGTTTTTGCGCAGAACGCAAGCTCTAACCTTACGCTGAAAGGCCCAGCAAGCAAAACCTTCAGGCCTTTGGTGCAGAAATGGGACAGATAGCCCATGACGAGAAAGGGTGGAATATGTCAGCAAGTTGTTATTGAAATAGCACCGCCCCCCTTTGGGTTGGTGGTATTGGTCTGAATGCAGACAATGGTGATTATTTTTCAGTTTTTTTATGGATGTGGCTGCTTCCTTGGCTTTCAAAAAATTCTACTGCCTTGGTTTCTCTGTTTCAACGTGTCATAATATCTCTGCTTTACAATTAGGGGCGGTGGTCTTGGAAATAGACTAGTATGCAGGTGGGATTTATAGCTTAGGGGAGACTACAGTATGGTAATGAATTTAGCTCAGGGGAGCTTCCAGAAAGGTAACAGACCCATTAACCTGTAAGAGGACAGTTATAGGAATGCGTCTGAAAGTGAAAAAGCCATTATAAAAGAGCCTGATAAGCTGAAAAGGCCTGGCTATAAAGCAACATCAAAAACCCTGTTAATTCCCACCCTTCTTATATAGTTGATATAGAGCAGAAATTAATCTAAGAACTTTGTGTTAGAAAAGCAAAGTAATATCCCGGGGAGATGTTTAAACACTAGGGCAGGGTGTTGTGGTTTTCACTTTCAAAGCACAGTTTGCATATAAGGAAGCATCCTGGTGAATATAAATAATTTTATTATTTTGTCTATATTGAATTTATTTCATTTACACTTAATTTTTTAGCTGAAAATAGGTTTTTAAGACCTGAATGTGTAAAGTAGGGATGTCGAAGAAAAGGTCCAGTTCTCAAATGCAGAAAACTACTACAAAAAGTGGTGTGATTTGTCTAGGCATTTGCTGCCTTGATGCTTTGTGTGCCTGAGATCAGGGGTTAAACGCATTGTTCTTTGAGATCCTCCCAATTCTAAGAGCTATATATCTATGAACCAGCATCTGAAGGGGAATAAAAATAAAGCCTTTTCTCATTAGTATGTCTAAGAAACATTTTCCAACTAGATTGTATTATCTCTCTGTACCATGTCATATACTATCTACATGCCAAGTGGAAAATATAGTTGGAAATTTTTTTTTTTTTTTTTGCCAAATACAACTCTGTTCTGGGAAACTACTTTCTTTACCAACCATGGCTATTCAGTCACATCTTAGAATGTAGTATAGGTGTCCAAGGAATACCCACCATGGTCTTCTGAGTCACTGAATCAACTCTTAACAAAAATTACAGATATATTACAAAGGCACCAGGGACTGGCATAGTGTCCACCTGTTTTTCTTGCAGATGTCTAATCTAGCCAACCAATTGGTTGTGCATTGTGAGAGGGGAGAACAGAAGCATCCTGTAATAGCCAAGCAAGTTGGTTTCTTAGACATCTCCATATGACTGTCTCATAGGTCTATCGTACTTAACATATCCAAATCAAACCACATCCCCAAAAAGTGTTCTACATGCAATCTTTCCTATCTTGGTAAATGGTATCACCATACACCCAGGAATTCAAGTCCAAACCTAGGACTCATTCTAGTTCCTGCTTTACCTCACTCCCCAAATCTAATTCACCAACACATTCTGGAAATTCTGAACAAATTCTTCTGAAATAAATCCTGAATTTCACCATTATTACTCTTATGATCCCACTCTAAGCCACCATCATCACTCATCTGGACTGCCATAAAAGCCTCCTGTTTTCACTGTTGCTCCTCTATACTCCATTCTCTAGCCAGAAAATAAAATCATCTTTAAAAAACACAAATCAGTCCATATCTCTCCCTTGTTTAATTTAACCCTGTCCATGGCCTTTCACTATAAAACATAGCCAATAGTCTTACCAAACCCTATAAGATCCTACATGATCTGGCCTCTGCCTACCTCTATGGTCTCACCTCCTACCTCTCACCCTTTTCTTCAATTCACCTCAACTAAATTGTCTTTTTCTTCTGTCCCAGGAACCTGTACACCAAGCTCCGTTGCACTCGGTGCCTTTGGGTTACTGTTCTCTATGCCGGATATGCTTTTCCTGGACCTTTTTATAGCTGTCTCCTCATAATTCAGGTCTCAGCTCAGGGATCACCTCCACAGAGAAGCCTCTTCACCTCTCCTCTCCCTATTCATTAGATTTATTTTGGGATTTGATTTTTTAAAAGCTATATTATTTTTTAAAGCTATATTTAAAAACTCTATTACTTTGATTTTTTAAATTAAGGAAAAATAAATATATAAACAAATAAAATAGCCTCCCTAGTCACTATTATATGACTTTGTTTTGTTTTCTTCATTATAATCATAATTTTCTCAAATTAATATTTTTATTTATGAGTTTACTTGTTTATTGTGGGTTTCTCACTATAATGTAAGCTCCACGAGAAGGGGGATTTGTTTCAATGACCCCCATGTCTGCCATATCAACCAGTGTATCCCAGCACCTACAAGGCCTTTTGTACATTGTAGACTCTCAATAAATATTTGTTAAGTGCATAGATTTCAGTCGCCTAAGAGAAAGGTAGTTTCCTTTTGGCTGGGAATGGTCACATGCATTCATTTAAAAAGAATGTTTTAATGAAATATTTTGTTCAAGTTGGGTTCTGTTTGCATGTTAAGATACTATTGCCAGGGACATCCTTGGTGGTCCCTTGGTAAGACGCCATGCTTCCAATGCAGGGGGCCAGGGTTCGATCCCTAGTCGGGGAACTAGATCCTGCATGCATGCCACAACTGAGTCCACATGCCGCAACTAAAGATTCCTGGATGCCGCAGTGAAGATCCGGCATGCTGCAGCTAAGGCCTGGAGCAGCCAAAATAAATAATAAATATTTTTCTTAAAAAATCCAAGAACATGGTATACCTCTCCATCTATTTGTATCATCTTTAATTTCTTTCATCAGTGTCTTATAATTTTCTGCATACAGGTCTTTTGTCTCCTTAGGTAGGTTTATTCCTAGATATTTTATTCTTTTTGTTGCAATGGTAAATGGGAGTGTTTTCTTGATTTCACTTTCAGATTTTTCATCATTAGTGTATAGGAATGCAAGAGATTTCTGTGCATTAATTTTGTATCCTGCGACTTTACCAAATTCATTGATTAGCTCTAGTAGTTTTCTGGTGGCATCTTTAGGATTCTCTATGTATAGTATCATGTCATCTGCAAACAGTGACAGCTTTACTTCTTCCCACGCACATATGGTCACCTTATCTTTGATAAAGGAGGCAGGAATGTACAGTGGAGAAAGGACAGCCTCTTCAATAAGTGGTGCTGGGAAAACTGGACAGGTACATGTAAAAGTAGGAGATTAGATCACTCCCTAACACCATACACAAAAATAAGCTCAAAATGGATTAAAGACCTAAATGTAAGGCCAGAAGCTATCAAACTCTTAGAGGAAAACATAGGCAGAACACTCTATGACATAAATCACAGCAAAATCCTTTTTGACCCACCTCCTAGAGAAATGGGAATAAAAACAAAAATAAACAAATGGGACCTAATGAAACTTCAAAGCTTTTGCACAGCAAAGGAAACCATAAACAAGACCAAAAGACAACCCTCAGAATGGGAGAAAAGAGTTGCAAATGCAGCTGCAACTGACAAAGGATTAATCTCCAAAATTTATAAGCAGCTCATGCAGCTCAATAACAAAAAAACAAACAGCCCAATCCAAAAATGGGCAGAAGACCTAAATAGACATTTCTCCAAAGAAGATATACAGATGGCCAACAAACACATGAAAGAATGCTCAACATCATTAATCATTAGAGAAATGCAAATCAAAACTACAATGAGATATCATCTCACACCAGTCAGAATGGCCGTCATCAAAAAATCTAGAAACAATAAATGCTGGAGAGGATGTGGAGAAAAGGGAACCCTCTTGCACTGCTGGTGGGAATGTGAATTGGTACAGCCACTATGGAAAACAGTATGGAGGTTCCTTAAAAAACTACAAATAGAACTACCATATGACCCAGCAATCCCACTACTGGGCATATACCCTGAGAAAACCATAATTCAAAAAGAGTCATGTACCAAAATGTTCATTGCAGCTCTTTTTACAATAGCCCGGAGATGGAAACAACCTAAGTGTCCATCATTGGATGAATGGATAAAGAAGATGTGGCACATATATACAATGGAATATTACTCAGCCATAAAAAGAAACGAGATTGAGCTGTTTGTAATGAGGTGGATAGACCTAGAGTCTGTCATACAGAGTGAAGTAAGTCAGAAAGAGAAAAACAAATACCGTATGCTAACACATATATATGAAATCTAAGAAAAAATAATGTCATGAAGAACCTAGGGGTGAGGCAGGAATAAACACACAGACCTACTAGAGAATGGACTTAAGGATATGGGGAGGGGGAAGGGTAAGCTGTGACAAAGCGAGAGAGAGGCATGGACATATATACACTACCAAACATAAAATAGATAGCTAGTGGGAAGCAGCCGCATAGCACAGGGAGATCAGCTCGGTGTTTGTGACCACCTAGAGGGGTGGGATAGGGAGGGTGGGAGGGAGGGAGATGCAAGAGGGAAGAGATATGGGAACATATGTATATGTATAACTGATTCACTTTGTTATAAAGCAGAAACTAACACACCATTGTAAAGCAAAAAAAAGAAAAAAGAAAAACAAGAATCCCCATTTATCTCTTTAAAAAAAAGAGGTACTATTGCCAATACTCGTTCATGTGGAATATGATACAAATGAGAAATTGTCAACATACAGATAGAGCTTAAAACAAAGATGGCAAATATCTTTACCCATTTCAGCATGTCATTGGTGAGGTTCACATCAAAGTAAAAACTGAAAAGCAGAGTTAATGTTGACTTGCATCTGATAGCTAATTTCTGAGTTCTGCTTTCTAGGCAGTGGTGAACTGGGTAGAACTGCTAATGTTGGAAGTGAAACCAGAACATGAGAATGCTCTAGGCTGGTTTGCAGCACAGTGAAAATGGAAGAATAAGAGGTAGAGGCAGCTGCCTAGAGACTCCAGAATGAATACACAGTTCTGAGGAAGAGATCAGGGCAAGTGATTTAGAATTAGGGCTTTGAAAAATAAGGCTCTCATTGATTGAATGCCTATTATGTGCCAGGCCATGGCCTGTAATCCTTACAGAAACAACTCAGGTAGGTATTATTTCCCCATATTACAAATGAGTAACCTGAAGCTCAGGGAGTTAAATGACTTGCCAAAGCCACATAGCTATGTAAAAAGTAGAGCAATGACTTAAATTAGATTTTTCAAATCCCAAAGTTGATGTGCGTTCCACTGCAGCACTGTCTTCATTAGATTTATTTTGTGATTTCTGGAGAGTAAACGCTTCTGATGCCAGGGGATGTGGCCACCTAAGTGAAATGTCCAAGCTGAATTAGGTTCAAGGTTTGCTGACCAAATAGGTTTCAAGCCTCGTGCTCACCCCTGTTCCTCCAGCATCCCCTCGGCAGCTCACCTCTACCTCTGTCCGCTGGGGAAAGTATCTTCCAGGTGCTAATAAGAAAGCTACTCTGGCCATAGCGTGAGGAGAAGAGGCAGCTCAGCGAAATCACTGCTGAGAGCCTGGGCAGGCTTAGGCCATGTGATCTGAAGAGCTGAAGTGTGCAGCCCACAGAGAGAAAGAATTGGGTAAAATGCAAAATTGAAGAGGAGGATAAGTGTAAGAGGAAAATCTTCCTGACAGAGGTGAATTAGTTATGGGACTAATTCCCCAAGGGAAGAGCTGTGGCTCCGTTTTCCAACTCCCGAGCAGAAAATACGCTGCAGAGGACAAGGGGGAGACTAGGGGGGAACATCAATGACTAACAGGCACTTTCCACCTCTGAGTTTTATGAAGATGAGTGAAGCACTTTTGAATGGAGGAAGAAATTTAAAAATATAATAAAAATGGAAAGATGGAGCTGACTAAGGCACTGCAAAGATCAAGAGGAATGGAGGCTTTTGGCCCTCATGCTGAGTGAGGAAAATCTTTTCTTCCAACCAGGAGATGCAGAGCTGAGCGGTTCAGAGGTTTGAATTCAGAGTTCAAGCTCTGCCACTTGCCAATTTTATGAACCTGAGCCAATTACTTAGCCTTCCTAGGCTGCAAATCAGGAATAATACCCTATTTTATTGGCCACTTCTCCATATAAAATAAGACTAACCCCATTGCAGAAGGTTCTTGTGAAATTTGAATGACAGAACTCATGTAAAAACAGTGCCTAGCACGTGGTAAGCACTCAGTGAATGACAGTCATTATTATTGGTCGTGGCTCTGTGTGGAGGGGGAAGTATAGCTGGATCATTATTATCAAGGTCAGATTGTAGGGACAATTCCTCCCTTTATTCTTAACAATGGTGCCTCCTTGGTTTTATTATTTGTTATGCTGTTAGCTCACACCCTCACTACTGACTTGACTTTCCCTCACAGAGAAGATGAACCCCAAATATGGTAGATCCCATCTCTGTTCTTTGGCAACCTTGCCTAAGAGAAGCTCATTCCATGTTGGTACTCCATATCATTTAGAGGATAAAGCCATCTCTCTATGGAAGGATGTTGTGCACAGAAGCTAATACTAATGACATTTTATATTTATTCAAACTTTTACAGCTTACAAAGCACTCTTACCTTAGAAGGGTTACTATCTTCATTTTGTAGATGAGGAAACACACACTTAGAGAGGGGAAGTAATTTGATTAAGGTGACATAGATAATTGGTTGGTGGAGCAGGGATCCACACACGGCTTCTCTGACCCCTAGTCTGGAGGTCTTTTGTGCCACAAGATGTTATATAGGACACGAACAGCTAGCAGATTAGAAAGCTAGATGCTTCCAGTGATAAAACCATTGAATTTAGAACAGGAAGGAACTTTCAGGTTACCTAATACTGTGGTTTTTAGACTGTGTCCAGGGAATCTGGTAGGAGGTGGGGAGAGTCAAGCAGGAGGTGGGATTGTATGCAGCTCAGCTTTTATTAATTAAATTTATAACATTACCACGTACTTTGAATAAATGTTTAAAACATTAAGACGTTCCTTAAAAAAGGAGAAAGTTTGAAAATCCCTGATCTAGTTCAACTGTTTCATTTCTCCAAGTAGGATACTGAGGCCCAGTCTGGTTAAGTAACTTGTCCAAATCTCTTAACTACTCAGGGGTAGGGCTAGAACTAGGACTCTGTCCTTGTCACCTGCTTATTTAATTAGTGTGCCATAAATATCCTCATTCTCCAAATATTTTTCTTGGATTACCTCAAGCAAGTCACTTACTTGTGACAATCAAATCATCAAGAAGAAATTAGCCCTGGGGTTAATTTCTCCTGACTACTCACTACATGACCTTGGATCAGTCCACAGATCTCTGAACCCTCACCTTTTCCATAGGTTAAAATGGGATGATAATTACTGTCTAGGCAACCCTCAGTGGGAATGTTGTGATGACTGCAAAAAAGAACATGTGGAGGTTCACAGGGTTCTTGAGGGAGCGAGACTCAGCAAGTTCAATATGGTATTATTTACAAATGCCTACCAAGTATGTCACTGCTTGTAAGCCAGTCTCTGCAATTTACCGTCCTTATTTATTTGTTGTTCCTCAACTGAGAGGGCAAGATAATTTATTTTTGTAACCA
Source organism: Pseudorca crassidens (assembly GCF_039906515.1). Lineage (NCBI taxonomy): Eukaryota > Metazoa > Chordata > Mammalia > Artiodactyla > Delphinidae > Pseudorca > Pseudorca crassidens. Next base: position 63,867,895 of record NC_090304.1, read on the forward strand.
TGTCAAGTACTACTGGTTTGTCAAATAGCCTCAAAAACTTCTTATCACACTGGCTTTCTGATAAGACTTTGTGATTTCTTACTACTTACACGTGGAAAGTAATCTTTTAAGGTTAAATACCTTTCATTCTAGACAAGTTACAGAGGCAGCTGTCACCGCAGGGTTCTCAAAAGACTGGGGAGCCCAAAGCCAGATGAGATCAAAGGACTTGTGTGCAAGTTACAGGGTTTGGAAGCCTTCCACCTAACAGGCAGTTTCTCCTCCTTCAACAAGGAATACTAAGAAAACACTATCACAGACCTTCAGACCTTCAGACTGATCTTGAAAGCAGCCTAATTTACTTGTGACTTTGGCCGAGTTTTTGATCTCTCTGAGCTTGTTTTCTCACTTGTGGAAGGCAGATATTTAGTGCCTTCCATTTCCACCTCATAGGGCCATCAAGGATCAAAAGAGAGAGCACAGGGTGGCATGTGAAGTATTTACTAACTAAAAGCATTGTTATGTTTAAGAATTTGTAAAATGTTACATTTATTTATAATGTGCACTTTAACGAAATCCTCTCAATTTGTTAGAAATACCCACTTAGAATGATCAGCCACTCAGGTTGAAGAGAGATGTTTCAATTTATGCTGATCTCTGTGAGGAAAGTAAAGTGTCAATACTGAGCATGGATGAGTTAGATCTAGGGAGTTATCTCCTTAATTGGCATTATCACAAAACAAGAAATATTTTTATATTTTCAATTAAGAACATTTTAAACTAAAAAAACCAAACAAACACAAAAACATGAAACAGATCTTTACCAAAATTCTGTCCTGAATCCGCCAAATTTCTAACCACCTCTCTTGGAGAACAGCATTTCTATACTTACCCATGTTGATTATTGAAAAAATCTGGACCTAGTTTCCATTATGCAGACAAGCCAGACACAGAAGCCATCCAATATTTTAAGACTACAACGTTTACTAATGGATGTCTGGCTAGAAACAGTGTTGGCAGAATTCTGGCGGAGGCATTTACTCTCACTAATGATGTGGAACAGGGCTGCGTAATCATGTCTGCTTGTATTAAGTCTACCCAAGACTGTCATATTTTACAATGGAACCACAAACAAGCACCACCCCTAAAAGTCTTGGGATTTTCCTGGAAGAGAAATTACATCAGAACTGGTTCAGACCTTCTCAAAGTCATTGCCCCAGCCAGTCATTTCACTTTGGACCTTCTTTACAAAAATGACTTCACAGAGTACAGTGGACATCAGACTGTTTCACACAATGTTTAGAGACATAGACAGTATATCCTATAAATGGACCATCCCAGACCAGGAAAAGTCTATCAGACATTTCCTCAGAAACCACATCAAAGTGCTTCCCTTGCGCGTATATTAACAGATCCCTAAGGTAGAAGGACATTGAATCCATTCCCCCAACTCTGCCCCAGGAAAGCTATTGCTAGTTGTGCATTATCGTTTTCTTTCCTAGCTGGACCTGGGATAGAATCATCAGTAGTTATTCATCAATAAGGAAGAAGGACAATGACATTCATTTTGACTGCCTGGACATTGTTACTGTATCATTCTTCTGGGGGAGAGTAATTTCTGTCTATTAAAGGAGACAGATTCCAAACTTAGATATGTAAGAAATCATTTGGTATTTAATAGAATTCAAGTCATGCACATAGCCCTAAAAATTATACTCAACAAGAAGCAAGGAAAATGAATAACAGCAAACCTTTAAAATGGAAATCCTTAGACTAAAGGAGTAGCTGTTGTTATCATATTAGTATTACACGGTATTAAAAATATCAAGATACTGTCATCGGATTTCTTTCCCTTCTACCTAGTTCCTAGACCTCCAAGGAATCTTCATCTATTTCCTGAAATTAGATGTTGATTCAAAGATTTTAGAAGTAAACCATGAATTGAAGGCAGTAAAGAAGCATTAATTTTTGCAGATTACTATTAAATAACATCTTTATCCCATATTAATAATTTAACCACAGTGTTTGTCAAATATTCCAAAGATCTGCTTTAGAAATATCCTGTATTATCTGAAACCAAACCTGGTTATTTCAAGTGGATTGGAACTTGGCTCTGTGATTAAAAAGGGTCCTATGTCCCTCCTCCTCTCTTCCCTTCCTTCTTTCCATGCTCCCTCCCTCCCTCCCTCCCTTCCTTCTTCCTTCCTTCATTCTTTCCTTCTTTCCCTATGGCCTTAGGGTGCTCCTTATCTATATCTAGGTCAATATTTCAGTGGAAGGTGTACCTCAGGAAACAATGTGCTAACATGTTCACGTAGTAGCATCGAGAAAAAGAGATGTATTTGCAAGGCATGATGCTGTCTGTAGTCATTTGGGCTCCGATACATCCTCTATCAAGATGTCTGTGCCTTGATTGTTGATGAAGATGTAAAGATTATCCCTTTAATTTTTAACATTGTCAAAGTTACTATATACCATTTACTTTTAGACATTGCCAATGTTAATACAAACCTTTTAATTTTTAACATTTTAAAAGTTAATATAAACTCTATTAATTCTTCTCAGCTGATCAAACACAGGAATGATCACTATGCACTAGTTGTATCAGTAGTTTTTTCAGTAGGGAGCCAGTACATTTTTTTGGTGATGATATTGTCAACAGTCATAATGATATCTACCTATATTTAGATTATTTAAAGTACTATCATCCTCAGTCCCTCTTTGAGACTCTCCTTGGACCACTGCTCATAGCTCCAGGCTTCTCCCCCAATTGCCTCTGTAATCTCATGACCTCTTCTCCATGCTGCTGCTCCTCCAGTCCCTGGGCCTTAATTCTTTAGATGTACATCAAATCTATCCTTCATTCTTCCAAGTGTAGTTAACACAGGCTATGATGTGTGGTAGATTTTACTGAGCATATTCATTTCCTATAACAAAAGTACCACAAACGGAGTGGCTTACACAATAAAAATTTATTGTCTCAAAGTTCTGGAAGCTAGAAATCTGAAATTGAGGTGTTGACAATGTTGTCCCGTCTGAGAGCTATGAGGGAAGTATCTGTTTGGAGACCTTTCTCCTTGACTTGTAGATGGTTCTATTCTTCCTGTGTCTCAGCGTTGTTTATGCTTTATGCCTAGTTGTGTCCAAACTGCCCCTCTTATAAGGTCACCTATCGTATTGGATTAGGGTCCATCCTAATGATCTCATTTTAACTTGATTTCCTCTGTGGAGACCATATCCCCAAATAAGGTGACCTTCTGAAGTACTAGATGTTAGGACTGCAACATATCTTTTTCTTTATAGTTTTAGTTTTTTATAGTTTTCTTTATAGTTTGTGGGGGACACAATTCAACCCATAACACTAAGTCTTGAAGGTAATACGTGGGAGTACAGCATAGAAAAGAAAAACTTAAACTGAATCTCAAGTGTCATTGTCATGGAATCCATTGACTATGTTACAGGGTCTGATTCTCTCCTTCTTTCTGTGCAATCTGCTACCATGTTTCTGGGCCCAGCTCATCATCCTAGATGGAAATACTATTATGCACATCTCTCATTTCCTGTGATGGTTAATTTTATGTGTCAAATTGACTGGACCACAGGGTGCCCAGATATTTGGTCGAATATTATTCTGAGTGTTTCTGTGAGGGTGTTTTTGGATGATATTAACATTTAAATCTTATGAGTAAGGCAGTTTGCTTTCCATAATGTGGATGGGTCCCACCCAATCAGTTGAAAACCTCAACAGAACACAAAGCTAGCCCTCCCCTGCCTTTTCCTGTCTGATGGGCTTAGAATGGGAATGTCAGCTCTTCTGGTTCTATAGCAGCTTCCGGCTTTAAGACGCAAACTAGGACACTGGCTCTGTAGAATGTACACACACACACACACACACACACACCATTGGTTCTGTTTTTCTGGAGAACCCTACCTGATACACTCCCTAAGAGTTACCTATAAAGAAAAATCACAAATAACATAAGTATCCCTTCACATTCACAACCTATCTGCCACAAAGCCAGCCCTTTATCTTACTAAATACAATATCCAGCTCCTCTAATCTTAAGCCTTTACAACTGGGTTATTCTCCTGGGTTTTTTAGTCATCTTTATGACTAAAAATGCTCCCAACTGGTCTCTCCAAGAATAAAGCAAGAGCCTACCCTGAAAAATCCAGCTGCCAATATTAGTGCACCCATGAATTGAGAAATACTGAGGTCCAAACCTACAGCCCCTCTGATACGTTCACAAAACTTCTCACATATTCTTTGTGTACACTTCAAGTCACTGAGCACTTTCTCAGTTTCTCCTCATCTAATTTCATCTAAGGTTTTTCATGCAACTAGACAATTCCTTTACCAAACTGTCTTTCATAGTTTAATATTGTATGTGTGTGACTTTGTACAGAATTAACCTTGTCTAATTAGGACTTAGCACAAAACACTCCAAAGTTTAAACACATCAGAGCTGAACCAAATAGGACTCTTGAAAGAGTGTTTATAGGTTGGAAGGGGATGAAAATCTCCCCCTGACTCTGGCTTGACTTTCATCTTTACTTTGGGTCTCTTTTCCTGATTCTCTGTGTCACCACATCACCTGTTCATGCCGCATCCAAGGCTGTGTGGGTCCACCTTTAAAATTTTCAATGTGGACAAAATTGTTTCCCTTGCCATAACTGAGACAGGCTGGTATTTTCAAGAACAGCTTTACTAAACATGAGGGAGAACAGAAAAGAAATAATTACAGAAAACATACACAGGATAAAAATAGCCAAATTTCCAACTGCAGGTTTCTGTTTCTAAAAATTCCATTAGAAGTAGGAAAGCTTTAGTGGGCCTCAATCTAGTTTGCCCTTAGTCAACCACATCCCTTAACTTTGCCATATCCTGTCTGGACTCCTCTCTCACCTCCAACACTTCATCAGCCCCTGAGCCCTGCAATCTTGAGCTGCTATTCTGATTTTTTGAATCCACATCTCAAAGAAAGAATACCCAATAACTTACTTTTTAAATTAGCATTCTCCTAATAAAAATATCCTGGACTCCCAAAGACCAGTCAAAATGCCTGCTTACAAGAGATTTTCAAGTTTTGAAGTTGAAGATCCACTGAGTCTCAAACATTACCTCTTCTCAATACTGATATTAAACCAGCATAAAGCAAAGTGTATTCTAAGAAATGATCCCTGGGATAATGAATATTCTCTACAATGGCAAGTAGGGTTCTGTGGCCAAATACTTTTGAGGAATGTTGGGTTAAATTAAGTTTTGCAGTTTTCTCCATGGCATAATTTCCCAACTCATCATGCAGTCAACAACTATTTATTGAGCACCTATTATGTGCCAGGCACTGCTCTAGGTACTGAGAAAACCTTGGGGAAGAGTGAATAGGACAGGTAAGATCCTTGCCTTGCCTTCATAGAATTCACTCTCTAGGTGGAGTTCACCAAGAAAAGTGAACAAACAAACAAATAAGATTTCGAATAATCTTCACAGCCGAGGACTGTGAAGACCTCAACGGGTGATGTTATAGGGAAGGACTAGAAGTGGGGAACCCAGCAGACAGAGGGAACAGTGAGTCCACAGACCTAGCAGGACAAAGGAAGGACAAACCTAGCATGTTGGAGGAAGAGAAAAGAGCCTCTGTGGCTGGAGCTGAGAAACTGCACGTGATGAGGTATGATCTTAGAGAGCACGGTAAGAAGTAAGGTTTGATTGTTATGCAATGGAAAGCAGTTTGAAGTGTTTTAAACCTTGGTTCAATCTAATTAACAATTTAGAAAAACAAACAAACCAACAAACAAACAACCTCTCCTTGGCTGTTGGGAAGAGGATAGACTCTAGAGGCCAAGATTACAAGCAGAAACCAGTTAGGAGGCTCTTGTAGGCTCTTGAGATGATGACGGGGTTGTCAGTGCAGATAGAGAGATTGTGGATGGCTTCAGCACACTTTTGAGTAGAGACAACAAGGCTTCCTGATGGGTTAATGTGGGTAACAGGGACCAGAGGGACCAGAGGAAGACGGTAATAACTTCCAGCTCTGGGGCTTGAGCAATTAATTACATGTTGGTAATATTGACTGAGCTGGAAAAGACTAGAGAAGCAAAGCTTAAAGGCATGAGGGAAATAAAGAGATTGTTTTACCCAAGGTAAGTTTAAGATACCTATTACACATGTAAGAGGTGCTATCAAGTAGACAGGTCTTACATATCTATGAGTCTGGAGCTTAGGAGGAAGGTTTGAGATATAAATTGGGAAATCATTAGCATACAGATGGCATTTAAAGTCCTAGAACTGGATGAGATCACCTAGGGAGAGCTCAGAGAGGAGTTAAGGCTCACAGCCAAGCCCTGAGGCACTTCAAATTTAGAAATCTTGTACAGAGGAGAAGCCAGCAGAGAAGACATGTGCATCAATGACTCTATGAGAGGTAATACAAAAGGCAGTGTTTCCCAAACTTATTTGACCTTGGAACCTTTTGTCACATAGCATTGCACAGGCTTAAGATTCCAAGGACAACCTTTTGGGAAATACTATTCAAACCCTTCTAGCAGCACTCCACTGTGGCATAATAGATTAACTTCTAAGGTGACATAGGTAAGTCTTCTCCCTCTAAGCAGAGAGGTGTTTCAATAAGAGCCCATCAGTTCCTAAACAAAACAGTTCCCTGATGATCTAGGCCAAAAAATACACCTACAGGAACCACACAGGTGCCAAAGGCAGTAGAAAGGAAAGGAGGACTGTTCCACCGTTACTTCAGGGAGCCAAACCCCACATGCTTGCAGTTTTTAGCCTTTTTACATTAATAAGAGTTATTTTGGTGGAGAAATGAGATTCAAAGTCTGAGGAGAGCACCAGGGAGTAAATGCTCTCTCTCTTTTTTTTTTTTTTTTAGTGTGTATTACATAACTTTTTTCAGGATACTAGCATTTCGGTGTTTCTATTTATAGACACTATACCAGAGTATAATTTGATGCTCTGGAAAGAGTTATTTGAAAGCGTGGAGTCCTAACCACTGGACCAACCAGGGAGTTCCCAAGGAAAGAGTTGATTTAGAAAAAGATATATTTCTCTTTTTTCTAGTTAGTTTCTTTTGTTTTTGTTATAAGGAATAGAAACTCACTCAGGTATATTATTGGGACCTGAGGCAGCCCTAAGGACAGATTTCTCTCTACAACACATTTTCCCTCCTCTTCTCTCTGTCTCTGTGTCTCTTGTGCTCTCTCTGTCTCTCTGTGTCTCTGTCTCTGTGTGTCTGTCTCTGTCTCTCTCTCTCTCACACACACACCCCCACACACATACCACATACATGTAGGCTCAGAGGATGTATGTTCTTTCTCTCACAGGACCTCTGAGACCTCTCATTTTTCTAGTTATGCACTGAAAGATCATAATAAAATTCTCTCTATTTGCATACGACAATCTAAGTGAACCACATATGTTATGAACTGAATGTTTGTGTCCCCGTAAAATTCATATATTGAAATCCTAACCCGCAATGTGATGGTATTAAGTGGGGCCTTTGGGAGGTAATTAGGTCATGAGAGTGGAGCCCTCATGAATGGGATTAGTGCTCTTATAAGAAGAAACACAAGAAAGATGATCTTTATTTAAAAAAAAATATTTATTTATTTAGTTGCTCCTGGTCGTAGTTGCGGCAGGTGGGTTTCTTCATTGCAACATGCATATGGGATCTAGTTCCCTGACCTGGGATTGAACCTGGGCCCCCTGCATTGGGAGCGCAAAGTCTTGACCACTGCGCCACCAGGGAAGTCCCAAGAAAGATGATCTTTCTGTCTCTCTCAGCTATGTGAGGATACCAGGAGAAAAATAACCATCTGCAAACCAGGAAGAATGTCCTCACCAGACGTCAGATCTGCCAGGGCCTTGATCTTGGATTTCCAGCCACCAAAACTGTGAGAAATAAAAGTTTGTTGTAAGTCTATAGCCTTATAACATCTCACACTGGCTAAGACAACACACTTGGTCTCAGAGGTTTGTTTTATGAGGAGACCAAGGTCCAGAGAGGAGAGACACAACCCAGTGGAATGAGCCCTGGATGGGTTTGGTAAGCCTGAATTCTGCACTTCTGTGACTGTTGGCAGGTGGCTTCATCTGGGTCTCAAATTCCTCTTCTGCAAAGGGAGGAGATTGGGTGGAGATAAGATCTTCAAGATGCATTCTTCAGCATTTACAGTCTGATTTTATGATTTTGAGATGGAGTGACTTGGCTGAGGTCATACAACTTGGTGGCCCATGGCAGAATGGGAGCCACATCTTCTATCACCTGTTTTGTTTCATTACAGCAAACGGCGTTTCCACTTAAAAAAATGTGTGAACGTCAACTCATTTTGCTCGTCTATTTGGATAGCTGTGAAAACACTGCAAAAAGGCAGCATTGTACCGTGAAAAAAGTATAAATTTTGAAACCAGTGAGACCTAGGTTTTGATCTAGGTCCACTTTCAGCTCCGTGACCTTGGAGCGGTTACTTAACCCCTCTCAGCCTCAGTGTCGTCGTCTGTAAGACACGTGTATATGACACCTGCCTCACAGGGCTGCCGATCAGATTGAAACTGTGGCTATAAAGCATCACAGCCGTAGTAGGTACAAACATTCTGCCTTAGTGCATTCAGGCTGCTATTACAGAATACCATAGACTGGGTGGCTTAAACAACAGAAATTTATTTCTCACTGTTTTGGAGGTGGAGAAGTCCAAGATTAAGGCGCCAGCAGATCCAGTGTCTGGTGAGAACCCACTTCCTGATTTGCAGATGGCAGAAGAAAGACTAGCAAGTTCTTGGCCTCTTCTTACAAGTCCCATTATGAGGTCTCCACCCTCATGACCTAATCACCTCCTAAAGGCCCTACTTCCTAATATCATCACATTGGGGGTTAGGATTTCAACATATGAATTTGGAGAAGACACAAACATTCAGTTCATAGCATATGCTATCTCATATTCCACATCTCCCTCCCTCTTAATTATTTGGGGAGATAAAGAATTATAGCACAGTGTTCATGAACCAGGATGAGGGGGAGGCATGTGGTGGCTTCGTCTTATGTATAAGTAATATTTATTAAAGAAATCATTGTAGGGACTTCCCTGGTGGTCCAGTGGTTAAGATTCCATGCTCTCAATGCAGGGGCCTGGGTTCCATCCCTGTTCAGGGAACTAGATCTTTCATGCCACAACAAAGATCCTCCATGCCGCAATGAAGACCTGGCGGAGACAAATATATAAATAAATATTAAAAAATAAAATTAAAAAAAGGAAGTCATCGTAGTTCTAACCCTCTTGTTGAGAATCTTTTCAAAATACTAGTTTGTGTTCCTCCTTTGGAAAGCAGGCACTGAATATAATTGAATCTTTCTTGATGATTGAAAATCTTGCCATGTCTCAGGCTTTTTACTCAGAACTTGAATTCAAATTATTCAGCTGCCTGGATAAATATGTAGAAGGTGCAAAACTTAGTTTGAATATGTTGAACTCAGGAAATCTTCTAGAATTTTGTTGTTTGTTTTGAACTGAAATCTTTGTTAACAATTTCTTTGTGGTTCAGACTTCTAGATAGCGCAAACATTCCATTTATAGGTGAGGATCTTGGATATTGTGTTCTGGTGAAACAAATGATCAACAGATTTTTTTTTTCTTTTCCATTATGGTTTGTCACAGGATATTGAATATAGTTCCCTATGCTATACAGTAGGACCTTTTTTATCCATTCTTTCTTTCTCTGTAAACACACATGTACATACATACATATGATCTACATTTTTCCCCACCGCCCAGCTTGTGGGATCTTGGTTCCCTGCACCAGGGATTGAACCCAGGCCCTTGGCAGTGAGAGTGTGGAGTCCTAACCACTGGACTGCCAGGGAATTCCCTGTTTATCCATTCTTATATAATAGTTTGCATCTGCTAATCCCATACTCCCACTCCATCCCTCCCCCACCCCCTCTCCCCATCTCAGCAACCACAGGGCTGTTCTCTATGTCTGTTAGTCTGTTTCTGTTTCATAGATAAGTTCACTTGTGTCCTATTTTAGATTCCACATATAAGTGATATCATATGGTATTTGTCTTTCTCTTTCTGAATTACTTTACTTAGTATGAAAATCTCTAGGTCCATCCATGTTGCTGCAAATGACATTATTTCATTCTTTTCATGGCTGAGTAGTATTCCATTGTGCATATATACCACATCTTCTTTATCCATTCATCTGTGGATGGACATTTAGATTGTTTCCTTGTCTTGGCTATCATGAATAGTGCTGCTATGAACATAAGGGTGCGTGTATCTTTTTGAATTATAGTTTTGTCCAGATACATGCCCAGGAGTGGGATTGCTGGATCATATGGCAGGCAACTCTATTTTTAGTTTCTTGAGGAACCTCCATACTGTTTTCCATAGTGGCTGCACCAATTTACATTCCCACCAACACAGATTTTTTTTTTTTTTTTGGAATGCCTACTTTGTTGAAGGACCTGAACCAGGAACCATTTTGAATGTGAGGAAGTATAAAGATTAGTTTGTGGACTTAAGGAATATATACTGTCATTGGAGAGGAAAAACATAAACTCATGAAAAAGTAACTATAACAAGATCCTGATAAATGAGTCAAGTCTTTATAAAGAAGTCAGTGCTTGAAATGGGACTTGAACTGTGGTTGGATTTGGACCAGCAATGGTCCGTGATAATGTTGCAGGAAGGGGGACCCCTTCCAGGGCCCGAGAGTGGGCTCTTGTCTAACACTTGGAAATGAATTGTCCGAGGAGACACATGCGCTGACAAAGCAAAAGACTTTATTGGGAAGGGGCTCCTGGGCGGAGAGCAGCAGGGTAAGGGAACCCGGGAGAACTGCTCTGCTACGTGGCTTGCAGTCTTAGGTTTTATGGTGATGGGGTTAGTTTCTGGGTTGTCTCTGGCCAATCACTCTGACTCAGGGTCCTTCCTGGTGGCGCGTGCATCACTCAGTCAAGATGGGTTCTGGGAGGCTGGTAGGACATATGGACGGGCGTCTCCTCTCTCCTTTTGACCTTTCCCAAATTCTTCTGGTCGTTGGTAGCTTGTTAGTTCCACATTCCTTACCAGGACCTCCTGTTGTAAGATAACTCATGCAAGTGGTTACTATGGTGTCTGGCCAGGGCGGGCAGTTTCGGTCAGTGGTTCCCCTAACAATAGGAGGAATGTTTGCTAGGGAAGGGTTTTTAAAGTAGAGAGAATAATTTGAATATATGCCCAAGGGGGATGGGAAAGCTTGGGTATATCCAAAGGGCAATAGTTCATTTCAGAGAAAATTCAGTCTAATGCAAGATATTTAGTTGGGATTTTCCTAGTTTCTGATACCATGTACTAAAGATACGAATCTCTTGAAAAGTGTTTCTTAGGCCCCTGTAGTTGTGGGAAACTGTGATCTACTGTACATTCTTTTGTAAATTAGTTTATGGGGGCTGATAATATGTAGGCTGTGGGCTGATAATATGTAGGTCCAAGAGAATTCACAGGGCTTCAAATTTGCCCATTGTTAGAGGCCTAGACCCATCTCTTAGACCCCAGACAGCCCTACCAAGACCCGTTCTCCTTTGTAGAAAAGAACCCTTAGAGCCACAGGATAGATCCTGGATTTGGATCCCCTTTGTCCTTCCTTAAACATCTCAAGCCAGGAGTGTGGAGGAGGGAGAGAAACAGGTTTCTCTAATCTCACTTGCCTCACCTGCCTCTTGTTTGCCAGCCCAGCCCTGTGCCCACCCCCATCCCACACTGGCTCCATAAAAACAAAGTCAGTTTCTTCAGAGAGGGAGATAGCATTTCACCTACCCGGTCAATGGACTTACACACAACTTCTTTTTGAAAGTGGAAATAATAGAAAAGTGGGAAAAATCTGTGTAGGACCCTGACATGACTTAGTCAGCTTTGTGGAAGCCATCACTTCCAGAAGAGGTTTAAAAAAAAAAAAAAAGCATGTCATAGCCATGTGTATTCCACATTGAAGTATCTAGGCAGTGAGCCTCTCGTTAAAAATTGCTGGATGGATAACCTCATCAACATTTCCAAGCCTTGACTGATTCTGAGAAGGAGAGAAAAGAAAGGTTGAGATTCTCAAACTCAGCTTTCCACGTGTAAAGCAAATCTAGACTATGCCAAAGAACATGACCTTTTTGCTTTTTAAGGGAGCATTTTATCCTGAACACCAAATGAGGAAGGCCCTTGGTCTAAGGCTTCCCCGTCTAAGGCCAAGCTTCCCTTCTAGTCTTCTTTTTTTTTTTTTTTTTTTTGTCATTTTCCCATATCTGGCCTCTTTGTTCCTGCCCTCTACCTTCAATCATAATGCAAAACTGCTTCCCGTATAGTGAAAAATTCCTTTCCTAACAAGGCACAGGGCCAAAGTGGTAGAAATGGAAGGGAACTAAGAACCACTGAATTCGCCCTCCTGGCTTTTGAGATAAGGAAAATGAGGCCCAGAAAGATAAAGTGGGCTTGTTGAGTGTAGGGATGGTAAGAATGGAAGGAAGTGGTGGAAGTTTATAAGAGTGTTTGATGGTTTACAGAGTGCTATCATACATGTGACCTCATAAAACGTGTGATGTAGGTGATATTGTTATGTCCATTGTACAGGTGAGGAAGCTGAGACCCAGGGAATTCTCCTATAAGGGGAAAGAGCACATGCCTTTTCATCAGGTCAACTGGCCATGACAAAGTCTAGTGACTCTGCAATACCGAACTCTGCTCTGAAGGGCAAGGCATACGAAGATGAATGACACTGCCCGTGTGCTCATATCTATTAGGAGAAGATTGTCAGTCTCCCCTAAGGCCGCCCACAGGGAACCCTAATGCTGTCAAAAAATTATCTAAACCCTAGAGGGTCTGAGTCCCATACAGCCATTTGACTCCCTTCTAAACATGGCTATGTGGAAACTTTAGAAAGGAAGGGCCAGTTTTTCTGCAGAGGAATCTATATTTTAAATTGCACAAAATTGAGAGTCTCTGAAATGTGAAAAGTAATAAATTAAAGTTGGCTCAAGATTGTAGAGGGATTTGGAGTTTAACTGGAAATAGAGATGAGGTGGTGATGAACTAAGGGCTTTCCGCCCTCTTCTTAACCAATCTTGTACTGTTCTTTGTGAAGTCACCCCCTCTGTGGCCCTGCCTTATCACGGTGACACTGACAAGCATACATATTTTTTTCCCTTTTAATCTTGGTAAAAGAATCGGATCAACAACTAGATCATGCCCTTCATGGATGGTGAAAAAAAATCATCTGGAACCTCTGTTCATCTAAGATTAGGGTCCGCAAACTGCTGTCTATAGGCTAAATCCAGCCTGCTGCCTGTTTTTGTAAGCTCATGAGTTAAGAATAGTTATTACGTTTTTTAATGGTTGAAAAGAATCAAAAGAAGAATATTTCATGCCATGTGACTACAATATTAAATTTTAATTTCGATGGCAATGAAGTTTTACGGCAGCCACTTATATCATTTGCATTTTGTTTATGGTTGCTTTTGTGCTACAGCAATGGAGCTTGCTAGTTGCAACAGAGACTCCATAGCCCTCAGAGCTTAAAATATTTACTATTCAGCCCTTAACAGAAAACCTTTGCCAATCCTTATCTTAGAGCACTAATCATACTGTATGAGAATTGGTTCTGTTCACATCCATTTCCCAAGCTAGACTTTTGAGCTTATGAAAGCCTCCACTTTGCTTAGAATGAGGCTTCACTCCTGGTTGGCCCTCTATAAATATTTGTAGGATGAAAGAGAAAATGAATGAATGCTGTGGGTTTAGGAAATTCAGTTCCCTTTTCTGGGCCTCAATTTCTCCTCTTGTGAAAAGAGAGTTGCCTAAGGTGAACTTGTCCCTTCTGGTTCCAACATTCTATATTTTACATTAAAGTTACTGTAGCCAAAAATCAATATATCACATTTAGCTCACTGAATCTTATTTTCCCCAACTTTGCGATTTCCTTTAGTGACCTTCTGAATATTGGTTGGTTTCCCAGGTCTGTCAGTATCATGAAAGGGATGCCCTCACTGGCTAACTTCAGTGGAGCGTCTGATGTCTGTGTGTGTAGCATGTGCATTGCATGTAATGTGAAAATTCATTATAAATCAATAACTTCCTTTCTTCAAGTCTGCTTGTCTTGTATGAGTCTAGTGACCTAAACAGTTTTCTCACAGCATGATCACCATTAAGAATCTGAAAAAAAAAAATAATCCAAATGTGTGGAGTCCAGAGACCACACTCTGGATTTATGGCCACCCCTTCACCTCCATCAAGATACATCTGTGTGATAGGCCCAGAAACTAGCCATCTGCTCTTAGCAATTTTCACTACTTAGAAGAACTTACTACTTGCAAAGGCCTCCTCTAAACCTCACAAGCTCACAGGGCCATGCCCTCAGGTGGTGTTTGGTGGACACCTTCACGCAAAGTTAAGGCCTGATGTGTTATTAATGTGATTTGATTTAAATCTTTATCCTGCACTGTTTCCTCCTAGAAGGGTCAATGCCTCTCTCTAACCCCACCATTGTCAAGGGAACAGAATCTTAGAATTGAGGCACCTGTGACAGGAGGACACATGCTTGCCTGTCACTGGGGCCTGATGAAACCTTCCTGTATGGAAGCCAAGACCAACCCTCATACATTAGGTGAAATTTGTCTTCTGGACTCTTCTGTTCCCTTTTCTACCCCTTCCCCCAGGTTTCTAACACTGTCCACTGTTTATCCTGGGCCTCTACTACGAGGCAACCAGCGTGGGAAACACTCAAGCTTTCAGTTCAGTATCTCCTTTCCCTTTCTCTTGTAAACAACCAGTGGAGAGGTAGAGTGGAAAAGGGTAAAGCCCTTAGAATCAATTTAGTCTGAGACCCACTTCCTCTACTCATTGGTGGAGCTTCAGTTCCTATTATCTGCTAAATGGAGATAGTACTTATCATCTCCCTCCGCTAATCACCCAGAATCCCTTACAGGCAAAGACCATGCATTATTATTTTTTTTATTATTATTTTTATTTTTTTGGCTGTGTTGGGTCTTCATTGCTGTGTGTGGGCTTTCTCTAGTTGCAGCGAGCGGGGGTTACTCTTCGTTGCGGTGCACGGGCTTCTCATTGTGGTGGCTTCTCTTTGTGGAGCACGGACTCTAGGCACATGGGCTCAGTAGTTGTGGTTTGCGGGCTCTAGAGCACAGGCTCAGTAGTTGTGGCGCACAGGCTTAGTTGCTCGGCAGCATGTAGGATCTTCCTGGACCAGGGATCGAACTCATGTCCCTTGCATTGGCAGGCGGATTCTTAACCACTGAGTCACCAGGGAAGCCCGACCACGCATTATTTATTCTTCTTTTTATCTCACACTCCTCAAGTACATAGCATGTGGCAAATAATTGACATATGCCTCATACAAACAAAATGGAACTGACTTTACGTATAATCATGCATGATCATGAAATGTGGAGTGTTGGAGCTAACAGGAACTCAAAGACCTATCCGGTTCAGCATCACCAAATGAGAGGCAGATGTGCCCCACCTCCCAATTCTGTGCTAAATGGACAGAAACTGTCAATGTATTCTTTCCAGCTGAGTGTCTTTCCTGACCTGAGCTTCATTATCTTCAACAAACCTCTTTGGGAGGTCACTCTCATTGACCATTGGACTCAATTATCACTGGAGGGTAAAAACCTATATACTCTTCTGAGTTCAACTTCTACCTTAGAAATGAAGAAACCTAGACCTACAGAGATAATATAATTGGCCAAGGTCACAGAACTAATTGCAGGGTGAGTTGGAGCTAGAATATAGGTCTCCAGATTCTTCATCCAGTGCTCTGTCCACTACATATCAATTAGGTTCTAATGAAAGTCTCAGTGCCTTTAAGCCAAGGAGTGAGCACTGAGGGATATTTCTAGCAAGGACACATGTTTTTGTTTTGCTTCCTTTGTTCCTGTTTTGTTTTGGTTTTTTGGAGATGGGAGGGCAGTTTAGGAGGCAAGTAAATTATTCAACACACTTTCACTGACATCCTCTTCCAGGCAAAGGTGCAGAGAGGCAAAGGTCTCCAGAGAGCTAGTTAGATAAAATGAGGACTCTGCCCAGGCCTTGTAGACCCATAAACAAACCGTGAAATACAAAAAATAAACAGGCTGATAAGTAAGCTAACAGAGATACACTTATCTCTGCTAAGGGTCAGGGGTCATGACTACTCAATTGATAGAGGGGTCTAGGAGGGCTTAACAGAGGAAGTAATTTCCAAGCTGATTCTTCCCCAAAAGAGTCAAAGTCAAAGAACAGAAAGGGTGTGCTATCAGAGGGAACTGTGTACACAAAGGCATGAGCTGGAAAGAGCCTGTGCACACAGGGAGACTCACAAAAAGTCTGGCATGGAAGGAACGTTGGTTGAGGTGAATTGGAAAGGAGAAGGGAGGGAAATAGGACGGTGTCAGAAGAGGGATCTGGAAAGATAAGCAAAAGCAGCCTGCTTTGAAAAAGTCTACAAAGGCTGATGACAGGCATATATATATATATATATATATATATATATATATATATATATATATATATATATATGATAGAATGATCCAAGGCTTTTCAGCAGCTCAGGGGAGCTCAGGGATAATTTCCCACTGGGGGTTAGAGACTATATCCCTGATTAGTCAGGCAGGGTTAGAATTGGTCCTTTTTTTTTTTTTTTTTTTTTTGCGGTACGCGTGCCTCTCACTGTTGTGGCCTCTCCTGTTGCAGAGCACAGGCTCCGGACGCGCAGGCTCAGCGGCCATGGCTCACAGGCCAAGCCGCTCCGCAGCATATGGGATCTTCCCAGACCGGGGCACGAACCCGGGCCCCCTGCATCGGCAGGCGGACTCTCAACCACTGCGCCACCAGGAAAGCCCCAGAATTGGTCCTTTTGAACTTTGGGGATTCAAGTAGAAGATCTGCAGTGTAATTACCTACCCAACTGTGTTCTTTTTGGATATCTTTAACTTAATGGTCCAGATCCTAAACCTCTGCACACTGCCCAGTGGGGTGCCCACTCCCATTATGTAACATGTTGTCTGTTTTGTTCACCCCTCTATCACCAGTGCCTGGCACCTAGTAGGTGCCAAATAAATATTTGTGGAATCAGTCTTTTAAATGATGTATTTTTACCAGGGCAAACACGTACTCTAGATTTTTTTCAGAGTATCTTTAAAATATCCTGTCCCTTGGTTGCCATTAGTACAACTGTATCTGTCATGCACCTGGAGTTCTGACTTAGAAAATATGGTAACAGAACCCATAGACACAATATAAGAAAGCTTCATTCTCATTTTCAGAAACCCCCTATACCAGCTGGTGTGTTTCGGAGGGAGGTGGGAAGAGAATGTGGTTTTGTGGAGACACTTTTTCTGGCCTGGAGGCTGCAGCCACTCCCTTCTGCATGGTTGGCTGCCCATGTGGGCTCAGACCAGGGCAGCCCCTCTGTCTTGTTTTTTGTCCGCTGAACACACAGACTTTGGGAATCTTGGATGAAAGTCGAAAGTACTAACATCTTGGAAAGGATGCAGTTGGGTGCTTGTGGCCTTGTTTGGGTCTTTCCAAACAGGTTTCTGGCTATTCTATTGGGAGAGGAAAACTTCCACATCTGCAGAGATGAAAGACTATGCAATGTCACAGACTTAGCCTCTGCTCCACCCTCCTTGGAATGTAACATTTAATGTGCTTGATTATCATTGTCAAGTGGATCATCAGTGAAAATCATTATCAACCCTAGATGTCCCCCCTGTTTTTTTTGTTTCGCTTTAGGTTCAGATGTCAAATTTACTAGGTACACATAGATTTAAAAAAATATTTTATTTATTTACTTATTTATTTATGGCAGCGTTGGGTCTTAGTTGTGGCATGCAGGATCTTTCATTGCGGCGTGGGCTTCTCTCTAGTTGTGGCACACAGGCTCCATACGCACAGGCTCAGTGGTTGCAGCGTGCAGGCTCTGTAGCTGTGGTGCGTGGGCTCTGTAGTCGCTGCACGTGGGCTTAGTTGTCCCGTGGCTTGTGGGATCTTAGTTCCCCGACCAGGGATGAACCCAGGGCCCCTGCATTGGAAGGTGGATTCTTAACCACTGGACCACCAGGGAAGTCCCTAGGTTTTGTTTTGTTTTGTTTTTTTGAGTTAAGGAAGAGGCTTGCATTATATTCTGACTTTTCACAGCCTATCTCTTCCTCTCCTTGAAAAATTTGAATCCCTTCTGTATTTAGAAAACAGTAGAGAAGGCTGCCTTTCTTGTTTGTTTTTTTTTTTTTTTTTTTACACGGACCTCTCACTGTTGTGGCCCCTTCCGGACGCGCAGCCTCAGCGGCCATGGCCCACGGGCCCAGCCGCTCCACGGCACGTGGGATCCTCCCGGACCGGGGCACGAACCCGTGTCCCCCGCATCGGCAGGCGGACCCTCAACCACTGTGCCACCAGGGAAGCCCAAGGCTGCCTTTCTTTACCATCCTCCCATTCACCCAAAATAAAAACTTTTAGAATTATCTCCTCCACTTGTCTCACCACTTCATTCCCAAGGCTTCCTAATTCTATCCCCAAATTATTCTCTTATGTATCCCCTCTTGTCTGAGTCATTCTAACAGCCTCTTAACTGATCTCCCAAACTCCAAGATCCCCTAGTCAGGCCAGCTTCTGCATTGCTTCCTAAACCACAAATTAAACTGTGACACCCTCCTCCTCTGAAGCCTATGCTACTCTCCTCCTCCAAAGCCATGGGCAGCTCCCATCACACAGGGAATAAAATACAAAATCCTGTGTATATTCAAGACCATGTTGAGTCTTGACAATGCTTTATCAGTCAACCTTTGGAAATGAAAAATGAATAGAAGAAAAATTAGTTTATACAATAAACTGGATATATTGCATAAAAACTGTTGTCCAAAAATCCACTGCAAATGTGTGCCTATATGTGTGTATATATACATGTAGATAGATAGATAAACAGATGTGTATATATACACACAGTGTTAGAGTGGTTATTTGGTTTTCTAGGCAAGCTGACAAAAGTCTATTCACTGTGTAACTGTAGATAAACTACTGTGTGTGCTATTAAAACAAATTACCCAACAATTCCAATTAATAAAACAGGAAAGCCACTAAAATTTAAAATTATTTTAAAGAAATATAGCTTGACTACTTGTCGTAAAGCTGACAAGATGGACAGACAAGTCCATTTGTCTTAATAGCTAACGTTTACAGCATGCTTCCAGCATGCCAGGTCATGTTCTAAGAACTTTGCAAGCATTAGCGTTACAACTATTTGTTCTCACAACAACCTTATAAAATAGATATTGTTTTCTCCATTTAACAAACAAGAAAACTGAGGCACAGGTAAGTTAAATAACTTGCCCAAGGTCACACAGGGAGTGGTAAAGGTAGGATTGAGGCAGCTTGGTTCCAAAGTTCCTGCTCTGAATGACAACTCCAGATTAAGAGCCGCTGGAGAGTTATCAGGAAGAGTCAGGGCCAGTTAGTTCACAGGGGAGGATACACAGCAAGTGTCTAAAGCCATCAGTAAGAGACTTGCTGGGGACAAGGCTGGGTAGTCAGGATCGGGGACTGGGTATATGATGTTTGGTTGAGGTCATTTTGATGCTAGGGATATTTTGACATTCACACTTCAGTCATTTCTATAAAGAGTAAAGCATTCAGTTTTCAACTTTTAAAAGAGCATCATGTACTCTGTGCAGAAGAAACTCAGTCTAATGTCAGGATGAAGTGAGGGTCAGATGGGGGATTCAAGGAAGGGGCTGAATCAGAGCTGTGATGGGAGATGGTAAAGCTTAGAAAAGGGGTAAGGTTGTTAAACATGTTTGCTCATTTAAAAAAAGTGATTGGTTGATATTTAGGGTCACAGGATGTCCATGGTGTCAAAACGGGCTAAACAAAATATTCTGCTTCAAAGAGTGACTTGCAGGAGGAAGAGGTTAAGCAGTGTGTGTTAACTGCAGCCTGCCTTGGGCAGAAGCAGAAGGAAGCCTCAGGCCAAGTGATGGGAGGAAAGCTGCTTTCTGTTCTGGTCGCCGAAGGGGCAAAGAATTACAACACCACCTTTGCAATGGATGAGTTTACAGAATTACACAAAGTGTGACATGACTTGAAAGATAAGACACATTTTGGAAACATCTTCATGTGTTATCTTTTTGCTTTGGAGTATGTCCCATGGGAAAATCGGGATTATTTGATGAAGGGGCATCACCTTGGGTATACCCATGGATCAAGACAAGAGTATTGTGAGAACATTGGTATACAGAACCAGGTTCAAATCCAGGCTCCATCACTTGCCAGCTGTGTGTCTTCAGGCAAATCTCAACCTCTCTGATCTCAGCTCCTTCCTTCATCGATTAAAAGGGAATAACAACCCTACCTAAGTCTCAGGGTTGTTGTGGGCCTTAAAGTGTGCCTCAGCTAGTCAGCATTCAGTAAATATTCATCAAATGGCAGGAGTGGTTAGTGGGATTACAGCTGGGTCTTTGTTTTACTTTTCTACATTTCTTAAATTTTCATGAGCATATATTGTGTTTGTAATTAGAAACAAAAACAATAAAACATTCTTTTTAAAAGGGACAGCCATAATTTCTATTTTCACATTTGTTTCTCCACCTTTGTCCCTTTCATGTCTCTTCCTGCTGTGTAAAGCTTGGGTCCTTTCTCCACAGCCATATTCAGAGGACTCCATGGGATGCTGGTTATTCTCTGGACTCCTGCAGGGCTTTGCTGGGCTCAGCTCACTGCACCCAGGCCTGCAGGACTTAAACGAGGCTGAGATCAGTTGCAGCTCAGTGCCCGTGGGGAGCTCTCTTCTCTCCATTATGCATCTATCCTTGTCCTGCCATTCCCTCTGCCACTGAGCTAGCTGCTCTCCGCCACCCCCAGTCCTCAGAGAGCTCCATTTTCTTCCTTCTTCTAGCTTCATTTATTCAGCACTGAGGTCTGGAGCTGCTGACATAGGCTACAGGAGTCCAGCCTGTAGTTGGTCTTTGGAAACCAGGGAGAGTGTGGGCAAGCGCATTAAACAAAGAAAAACGCCGGCAGGAAACCAGCTTCTAGTCTTGAAGCTTCCCCTGGTTCTTTACTTTTTCTTTATAATTTTAGGTTTGTAGGTCCCAGCTCTCCAACTTGCCTTCCGGAGCTGCCTTAGCAATAAGAGAATAGATAGATGTAAAGATTTGAGGCTGAGTTACACTAGCCCCTGAAGTGCTGCAGCACCAGGAAGCATAACCGGGGGCCCTGTCACATTTGCAGCTACCCGGTCTGCACACCCCCTCACACAAAGGCCTCATCTCAGTCAGGGAGGCAGGGGAAGAGTCAAAGGGTCAGGATCTCTCTGAGTGTGTGGCTTCTGAGAGCACAGGTGTGGTTCGTCATCTTCCTCTCAAACCCACTTCTGCTGGCAAGCTCCTCTCTCTGCAAACATTGCTGCTGTCCACCCAGAGGCCTAAGTCAGAAATCTAGGTCTCATCCTTGACCACTTCCCCTCCTTCACATCCCACATCAAATTACACATGCCACCCTACTTACTCCTTTAAAATGGCCCTCAAATCCATCCACTTCTCTCCATTTCCACTGCTACCAACTAGCTGAGACAAGCATGGTCTCCTGCCTCTACAACTGGTAATCTCAAATAGGACAGTTGTTTGAATGCCAGGTAACCCCAAGATGACAGCTAGCAAGTGTCACACAGGTAGTCAGTGACAGATCCAGCGGAGAATCCAGGCTTCCTGGTCCCAAGTCCAGCACTGCCCTGGACATCACAAGGCTCTATTTGTTCATTCATTCACGTTGCTGGATTGAGACCCTAATAGGTGCCAGACACAGTGCTAGACACAATCATTGTCTCCCTCTGGGGGTGACTCCCCATGTTGGATTATGGTTTTCTGCCTGTTAATTTATGTCTTGCTCCTGCCTATTCTCAACGGCAGACAGAGTAGGGCATCTCACAAGCCCCTGCCGGTCTTCACATTCCAGCATTCCACAAGTGGGTTTCTGCGTGTTCTACTCAAAATAGCTTCTGAGCCAGTGAAGCCAACAGAAAATACACACGCTGAGGCACTTCATCCAAGAAAAGGACTCTACAGGAGTCCAACATTTAAAGAGAAAACGTTTCCCTCTAGACCAAACTTATAACCTACGTAGAAAAGGGGAACAGGAAAGTTGATCTAGTTCCATTTTCATTCCCTAACTTCCTGGGAAATCAGTGCTCAGAGCATGATAGTTTCCCCAGTGTACTCAGGATTCCAATGGATTCACTTAATGTGTGTTAATAAAGATGTACTATGTGTCAGCACAGTAATGGGTGCTGGGAGCACAATGCTATATCACAGAGACAGATATCCTGCCCTAGGGGACCTTATAAGCTAATGGAATCTGACCTAACCTATTACTTAGTTTCCTTTTAAGTATATTCATTTCTAGATACCATGTTTACAAACTTCAAATACAGGATTATAGAATCATAGATACTAAGAGACATAAAGGAGATATTCCAATGCCTTTCAGCCCTGAGCCAAGGTTCAAATGACTTTTACAGAATCCCTGTCAAGTGATCACGTGGTCACTCCTTGGACACAATCCAAGCAGGGGATTTCTTGCCTCTGAGGTGATCTATTCTATTTCTAAACAGCAGGTGATGTTACAGTTCTCTTCCCTGTGTTGAACCGAAGTCGGTTTCCCTAAAACGCACAATGCATTCTGCCCTCTGAGCCTACACAGGTCAAGACAGTTTCTTCTGCTCTGAGTTGGCTCTGGGCTACATGAGCCTGGTTATAATGTCCCCAAGCATTCTCTTCTCCAGACAATATATCACCACTTGATTCCACCTTTACCCATACACGTGGTTTCGAGCTCCTTCTCTAGTCAAATGGCCAACAGAGCTACTCTCTCCCACTCTCTGGAAATATGAAAAGAATCTTCACATAAACAATATTACTCTCCTTGATTCTCCCATATTAAGCTCAGAGATCATGTGACCGTAGAGCAAACTTCTCCCACCCCTGCAACACCCCATCACATGCATAGCTCTGTAGAGAGCTTTGAAACAAGCAGGTCAACTTTATTATTCACCAAGTAGAGTTAATAATATTGAACTTTCAGGGTTGTTGTCAGTATATGAATGTTGAGTTAAATACTTCAACAAGTATTGATTGAGCAGCTATCACGTGTTGGCTCTGAGTAGGACATAGTCCTGAAGAAGACAGAAAAGACCTCCACCCTTATAGGGCTTACAGCCTCAAGTCTGAGGATAAGCAGTTCTCCAAGGGTCACAGAGTTCTAACTGAATCCCAGGGGTCCCCATGACCTAAGCTGGAAGCTCAAAAATGGTACCCACTGTTTATGAGTATCATCATGATGAACATAGATACAACCAAATTAATGCCAATTAAACCCTTAGGTGGTACAATTTCCTTATGAGAATACTGCTTTTAGAAACAGAAGAAAGACCATAGTGGTATTTCTTATGAATAATAACTATTATATCTCAGATTGTCTCATTTTCTCCTCCTAGAAACCCCGTTTCCCATACATCAAGGTGTTTTATAATAAACGGGCTAAGTTAGTTTCCATGCAGTTTCTGTTTTCGTCAAATCTGCGTCTCTTTCCTAACTTGGTCAAACCGAATGAGAGACCCTAGTGCAGGACAGCAGCTTCATGGAGGAAGGTGCAGCTGCACTTAGAGGTACGCTGCCAGGCTCCCCTCCTTCATCTGGCTGTGTGCTAGGGCAATTATCCTGTCCATGAAGCTGTCTTCAGCCATCATCTCATTCAGCATGCTATGGACAACAGAATGCGCTTCTAACATCAAGGAGACTTCCGGCTTTTACAAAGCTGTGTCTTGGCTTCCTTATCATTCCACGTCACATAAGTGTTTGGTCGAGGAACTGATAGAAATGGAACAGTTATTTACTGTAAAACACATAGTCTCTTTGCTCAATTGAAACCACTGATCTTCCTGTTTCTCTGTTACCATCAGATAATCCGCCATTTTAGGTGGGGTGTGTGTGAAACCACCATCTAATAGTTCACTAGGGGAGGGGAGTGACCACAGGATGTCATTACCTGTCTCAGAAGAGTGGAAAATATTTAGCAGAAAGGACTTCTCATTTGCATATCTGAGAAGATGTTCCACGTCCACTGTGCTGCTGGGATGGGCGTTAATATCTCTTTCATTTAAGCCCCTTCCACTGGCCCTATAGGCTGACAAGATTTTCAGATAGTATCTATGTATTGGTGTATTAATCATAATGATATTTATAATGGCTAATATTTATTACCTATAATTAGCCTAGCATCGCACTTGGCACGTGATGTACTTTATCTCAGTTAACCCTTACAACGATCTTCTGCGGTAAGCATTATTCTCCTTTTTCGCATGAGAAAACTGGTTCAGAGAGGGCAAATGGCTCGCTCAGGGTAATTTAATACAAGTGCCAGGATTCAGGCCCACTCCAGTGTCCATGACCTTTTTATTCCCTTAAACTACTACCCCGTACACATAAATCCCAATTCAGAATAGAGGGTCTCAGGACGTTCTTTCTCCCCTACTTGTTTATTCCCTTCCATTGTTTGTGTCCTTTTCCATCTCCTACAGAGGATTTAGTTCCTATGAGGAAGAGATAACTTATTCATCTTTGTATTCCTCCCCCAGAGAAGAAAACACCATAAGTTCTCAATAAGTGCATTTTAAGTGAGAAACACACACACAAACCAGAATACAATGCTATCGCTAGAATTTCTGACTCCTACTTCAAAATTACAGTAAGTCTCTCGTTTTTAAATTAATTATGAATCAAATCACCTTACAGAGCCTATGTGGTAGAAGCCATGGAATGACTGAACAGTAAACCCCCTTTTCACTGTGGCTCCAAATTGTACATCTTTTTACCGTCCAAAGCCAGAGAGAATGAGATCCTCCCACCTTACTGTACCACTCAAAAGGAGTTGAGCAGAGACATGCAGTTGTTCAAATATGGTTACAGGAACTTGCTGCTCTGCACAAATAAAGAATCTTCCCCAGGGCTTCCCTGGTGGCGCAGTGGTTGAGAATCTGCCTGCCAATGCAGGTGACACGGGTTTGAGCCCTGGTCCGGGAAGATCCCACATGCCGCAGAGCAACTAGCCCGTACGCCACAACTACTGAGCCTGCGCGTCTGGAGCTTGTGCGCCGCAGCAAGAGAGGTCGCGACAGTGAGAGGCCCGCGCACTGCAATGAAGAGTGGCCCCCGCTCGCCGCAACTAGAGAAAGCCCACGCACAGAAACAAAGACCCAACACAGCCAAAAATAAATAAATAAATAAAATTAAAAAAAAAAAGAATCTTCCCCAGAAATACAAGAAAGTGGTAGGCCTTATTGTGCAGAGTGCACGGGAGGAAAGCTCTCGCCTTCATACAAGTTTGGCTTCACTTAGACCGGTTGCAGATTGAGAGGGTTCTTGGCATTAGTATTTAAGACTCTGACACCTGAAAGTCGTCATTCCAATTGTAATGGAAGAAGCATGGAACAAATAGGTGTATAGGGATCAGCAAGCCAGGAAAGAAAGCAGACTGGGATGGTAATAATGACTCTCCACGTTGATAGAGTGTTTCCTAAGTTCCAGGCACTTACTTACATTGTTTGTTTTAGTCCTTATAACTGTCTGAGGGGTAGGTACATTTTAAAGATGAAGAAGTGAAGCTTAGAGAAGTTAAGTAACTTGCCCAAGCCCTCCTTGTTGGTAAGTGTAGACCTGAGAGAATTGAATCCAAATTTCTCTGACTCCAAAGTCTAAGCTCTTAACCATTAATGCTAATCATTAACCACACTTACCTAATCATTTCATCTGGGTGATCAAGGACTAGAGGTTAAATACTAGAAACACACTGCATATTATTTATTGTCTTTATATGTACGTAAAAGCTAAATGTATAATTCTTGTTTTGTAAGATGGATGGTATCATTCTAAATTAATATTTTTGTTGTCAGTATAAGTCCAATCTAACAACCTCCTCTAGACAGTATACAAGGACAGATGGATTCAGCGTCTCCAGCCTGACAATTTTATCCAAGAAAGTAATGCCCAGAGTGGGCAGACCGGACAAGCAGCAACCATTACAGGCTCAAGCCTGATGAAAAATGCTACCTGTTTCACTTATGTTTGCAGAGGGGATTATGATCTACCAGGGATGTCATGTATATTATTTCATTTGATCCTCTAAGAAAATTAGGAGGTACATAAGGTAAATGATATTATCTCTATTCTACAGATGAGAAGAATCTCCCAGAATGATAAGCCTATAAAGAGGTAGAACTGTTCAGGTCCTGAGAATTCAAATCCCAAATAGATGAACTTCTAAACTTTTTAGGCTTTCAATAACACAGATGGAACTGTGGTCAAATCTTGGCTCTACCATACATCTCTCTGAGCCGTCTCCTCTCTCAAATAAGGGATAAGGATGTCTACCTGACAGGATTTGAAACTAAATGAAATGATGTAGGTAAAGCCCCTTTGATAAAGTAGTGAACAGAGCAGATGCAGAGCCCGTCCCCATGGACCTTATAGTCCGGAGTTAGGAGGTGAGGAGTGAAAAACAAACATTCAATAATTACACACTTAATGATCAAGTTACAATAATCATAGGTGCTATAAAGGAAAAACACAGAGTGCTTTGCAGGTGGAGAATAGGGTAAGCTAGCGTCCTGAGTGGCCAAGGGAAGGCCTTCCTTGGCAATGACAGCTACACTGAGACCTGAGAGATGAGTGGCAATTAACCAGATGACGTGGGCAAGGTGGGAGGCACGTGGGTGGATTGCACCAGAGGGTGCTCTGGGTGTAAGGAGCATCACAGATGAGGAAGCTTGGTGCCCTTGAGGAACAAAGAAATGGCTTGTGTGGCTGAAGTGTAAAGAGCTCCAGGAAGAATGATGTGTAAGGATGCTGGTGAGGGGTGAGGTAGGCGGCCCCAGGCCATGTGGAGCCTTGCAAGTCAAGAAATTTGAACTGTATCCTAAGAGCATTGGGAAGTGATCAAAGGGCTTTAGGCAACTGGGCAACATTAGATTTGAGCTTTAAAAACATGCAGTTCCTCATTAGGGAAAGTTGGGGTCGTTTTAAAAGCTTTCCATTATTTTTTTGAACAAATAATTTTTTAGCACACCTTATATTGTAAAGAGAAATACAGGCTGCGTGTTTGAAACACAGAATGAGAAGACCTAGACTGGGGCAAGTACCAGGTCCTCCCTTTCTTACTTTCAGGATCTAGGACATGTCACCTCAAAGACTATTTTTGCTCTTGCCACCTAATTTAGCTGCTTCTCTCTCTGAACAAGATTTGACGTCCAGATCCCCAAAGGACATTGAAAACCAGTGTACACATTTCTGAGAAACTCATTTATCCATGCTTTGTGTGGAGCAAACATTGATTAAGCATCAGTCATATAACCAGCATCATATTGTGTGCTGGGGGTACAGAGATGGGTAAGAGAGAGGCCCTCTACTTAAAGAACTTACAGTCTGGGGTAGAGTTAGGCCAGAAAAATAACTAAGCAATCCCAACAAAGTAGGATCTATTACAAGAGGAGAAGCAGGGAGGCAGTAACTCACAGAACCTAGAGTCAAAGAAAGTTTTAAAAGAGGTGATTGGAACATAGTATGTGCTCAATACATGTTAAGTAATACATGTTGAGTAAATAAAGTTTGAGCTGAGTCTTTTTTTTTTCCCCACTCTTGAGATGTAATTGACATATAACATTGTTTAAGCTTAAGGTATACTGCATGTTAATCTGATACACTTATGCATTGCAAATGATTCCCACCATAAAGTTATTGAGCTGAATCTTGAAGAATGAAAGGAAGTTTAACAGGCAGAATAAGAGGAGTAGGGAATAAGCAAGATCCCAAATACCAAAAGAGTGGTTTCCTGAGATTATTTTATTAGCAGTCATCTGGATGGGCTGAAAAGGAGAGATTATGGGTGAGGAGACCAGGTAAAAACCTAGGGCAGTAATCCTGGTGAAAGGCCAAGAAGATTTAATATTCACTCAGCAGTAATCCTGGCTGTGCTGTTTGCCTGACACCAAGTTGCACTAGGTGGTACAATGTATGGCTTGAAAGTGTTTCTGCGTTTCCCCATGAATGGATGTGTGTTCTCCCTCATTAAGGCAGAGACCATGTCATCTACCATAATCCTTATAGCATTGAGTTTTGTGCTCTGTACCGCATGTGTACCCACCAAAAGTTGGGTTGACAGTTGGATTCACTGGGCTTGAGTGGGAACATTCTTCCCTCCCATAAGAGAGAAGGCAGATTTTGGAAGGGGCGGAGCCAAGATGGCGTACTAGGAGGACGTGGAATTCGGGCCTCTGAACAACTAGAGCACCTACCAGGCACCGGTGGGGGACCACAGACACCTAAGAGGACACCTACCCCCAGCGACCGGGTAGGATGTGGGGCCTGGGGGAGTGAAAGGGGAGGAGAAGTGGAAGAGGGATGGGACAGGTGCCCCTGAGAGGCAGCTGGGGGAGGAGAAGGGAATCCCTCACCCGAAGGGGGAAATTGGGGGACCACCGGGAGGACAGAGGATCAAAAGGGAGCGTGGCCAGGTTTCCCCTGCCCCTTTGGGCCCCTGGGAGCCTGTTGAGATCCCAGGCCTGATCCTCTGCCCACCGAGGCGCCCGCCCTCCAGCCAGGCGGGTCCTGAGGGAGTGGGAGGGAGAGAAGGGGAGCAAAAATAAAGACCAGACCTCCGGGACCGGCACCGCTGAGGGGTGGCTGGGGGAGGAGAGGAGTTCTACACCCAGCGGGACCCACCTGCGGTTAGGGGTCCAGTGGGGAGGGGGGACACCGTGGGGGAGATGGTGGGGGGGGGCACGGAGGAACGGAAGGGAAGCGCTTTCCCTGTCCACTTAGGCACCAGGGAGCCTCTTGGGCTCCCAGGCCTAATCCTTTGCCCTCGGAGCCTCCCTCCTGCTGCACAGAGCCCAAGCCCTGCCCCTACACCCCCACCCAGGGCCCTACCTCTACACTCGGAGACGCCCTCTGAGACCCCCTCCAATGCGCTGGGCCTAAACCCCACCCACACACCCTCACCCAGGGCCTTAGCTCCAAACTCCGGAACTCCACACTCCGGAGGCGCTCCTTTCCACATGCTGCCTCTCCCCTTCCACATACGTCCTAAGCAGAGGTCCCAACGAACGCTTGAACGTCGCCCCACCTAGGCCCCGCCCCCAAGCTCTTTTCCTGCTGTGTGGGTCCTGAGCCTAGGTCCTGACCCACCCCAAACCCTGCCCCTGCCTAAGTTCCACCCCCGCCTAAACTCTGCCCCCATAGCCAAGGAGGGAAAGGAGGTTTTTTTTCTTCTTTTATTTTTAGATTAGGGTTCTGTTTTACCTTGTTGATTCATTTATATTTTTAGTTTTCCTAATAAATCTTTTATTTTTCGAATTTTATTTTATTCTTTTTTTTTTTTAAAGAAGGTGTTGTGGGTAGGAGTTTATTAATTAATTAATTTTTTTTTGCTGTGTTGTGTCTTCGTTTCTGTGCGAGGGCTTTCTCTAGTTGTGGCAAGCGGGGGCCACTCTTCATCGCGGTGCACGGGCCTCTCACTATTGTGGGCTCTCTTGTTGCGAAGCACAGGCTCCAGACGCACAGGCTCAGCAGTTGTGGCTCACGGGCCTAGTTGCTCCACGGCACGTGGGATCTTCCCGGACCAGGGCTCGAACCTGTGTCCCCTGCATTAACAGGTGGACTCTCAACCACTGCGCCACCAGGGAAACCCCTATTTTATTCTTTATACTTTGTTATTGTTCTCTCCTTTTGGCTTGTCCCCCCCACCCCCTTTTTTATTTCTTTTTTCTGTTGTGGTTTTATTTTACCTTGTTGCAGTTGTTTCAATTATATTTTTATTTTTCCTGACATATTTTTTATCTTTCTAATTTTATTTTGTTTTTTATTCTTTGATATTGTACTTCTCCTTTTTTTTTTTTTTTTTTTCCTGCCGTGCCACACAGCTTGCGAGATCTTGGTTCTTCCCAGGCCAGAGGTCAGACCCAAGCTCCTGTGGTGGGAGCTCTGAGTCCAAACTGCTGGACTAACAGAGAACCTCAGACCCAAGGGAATATTAATTGGAGTGAGGCCACCCAGAGGTCCTCATCTCAGCACCAAGACCCGGCTCTATCCAACTGCCTGCAAACTCCAGTGGTGGTCACCTCAGGCCAAACAACCAGTAAGACAGGAATACAGCCCCACCCATCAAAAAATATATATATATATTACAGACAAAAGAGCAAGGTAAAAAACTACAAGACCAAATAAATGAATATGTAATATGCAACCTACCTGAAAAAGAATTCAGAGTAATGATAGTAAAGATGATCCAAAAATCTCGGACACAGAGTGGAGAAAATACAAGAAACATTTAACAAGGATCTAGAAGAACTAAAGAGCAAACAAATGGTGATGAACAACACAATAACTGAAAATAAAAATATTCTAGAAGTAATCAATTAGTAGAACAACTGAGGCAGAAGAACAGGTAAGTGAGCTGGAAGATAAAATGGTGGAAATAACTGTCAGGGAACAGAATAAAGAAAAAAGAATGAAAAGAATTGAGCACAGGGCTTCCCTGGTGGTGCAGTGAGAGGCCCATGTACCCCAAAAATAAAATAAAATAAAATAAAAAAAGAATTGAGGACAGTGTCAGAGACCTCTGGGACAACATAAAACGCACCAACATTCGAATTATAGGGGTCCCAGAAGACGAAGAGAAAAAGAAAGGGTCTGAGAAAATAGTTGAAGAACTTATAGTTGTAAATTTCCCTAACATGGGAAAGGAAATAGCCAATCAAGTCCAGAAAGCGCAGAGTCCCATACAGGATAAACCCAAAGAGAAACACGCCAAGACACATATTAATCAAACTATCAAAAATTAAAGACAGGGCTTCCTGGGTGGCCCAGTGGTTAAGAAGCCGCCTGCCAATGCAGGAGACATGGGTTCGAGCCCTGGCCTGGGAAGATCCCACATGCTGCGGAGCAACTAAGCCCGTGTGCCACAACTACTGAGCCTGTGCTCTAGAGCCCGTGCACCACAACTACTGAGCCTACACTGTACAGCCTCTAAGCCACAACTACCGAGCCTGCATGTCACAACTACTGAAGCCCGCATGCCTAGAGCCTGTGCTCCGCAACAAGAGGAGCCACCACAATGAGAAGCCCGCACACCGCAATGAAGAGTAGACCCTGCTCACCACAACTAGAGAAAGCCCATGCAGAGCAACGAAGACCCAAAGTAGCCAAAAATTAAAATATATTAATTAATTTAAAAAAATTATATACAAAGAAAAAATATTAAAAGCAGCAAGGGAAAAGCAACAAATAACATACAAAGGAATCACCATAAGGTTAACAGCTGACCTTTCAGCAGAAACTCTGCAAGCCAGAAGGGAGTGGCACGACATATTTAAAGTGATGAAAGGGAAAAACCTGCAACCAAGATTACTCTACCCAGCAAGGATCTAATTCAGATTAGATGGAAAAATTAAAACCTTTACAGACAAGCAAAAGCTAAGAGAATTCAGCTCCACCAAACCAGCTTTACAGCAAATGCTAAAGGAATTTCTCTAGGCAGGGAACACAACAGAAGGAAAAGACCTAAAATAACAAACCCAAAACAATTAAGAAAATGGTAATAGGAACATACACATCGATAATGACCTTAAA
Organism: Pseudorca crassidens; assembly: GCF_039906515.1. NCBI lineage: Eukaryota > Metazoa > Chordata > Mammalia > Artiodactyla > Delphinidae > Pseudorca > Pseudorca crassidens. The sequence goes on from NC_090304.1 coordinate 63,899,574, forward strand.
TGTAAATGAATTAAATGGTCCCACCAAAAGACATAGACTGGGTGAAGGGATACAAAAAGAAGACCCATATATATGCTGTCTACAAGAGACCCACTTCAGACCTAGGGACACACACAGACTGCAAGTGAGGGGATGGAAAAAGATATTCCATGCAAATGGAAATCAAAAGAAAGCTGGAGTACCAATTCTCATATCTGGCAAAATAGACTTTAAAATAAAGACTATTACAAGAGACAAAGAAGAACATTACATAATGACCCAGGGAATCAATCCAAGAAGAAGATATAACGATGGTAAATATTTATGCACTCAATATGGGAGCACCTCAATGCATAAGGCAAATGCTAACAGCCATAAAAGGGGAAATCGACAGTAACACAATAATTGTAGGGGACTTTAATACCCCACTTTCACCAATGGACAGATCATCCAAAATGAAAATAAATAAGGAAACACAAGCTTTATTTTTTAAATATTTTCAGTTTAGTTTTTATTTTAAAATTATAGATATATAGATGAATATACCCATACTATTAATACCAGTTTTGCAGTGACTCTATAAACACTTTCCTTTAATGTGCATATAAATGTAGTCTACATTTTTGTGGAACTATTGCATAAGGAAACACAGGCGTTAAATGACACATTAAACAACAGGGACTTAATTGATATTTATAGGACATTCATCCAAAAACAAGAGAATACACTTTCTTCTCAAGTGCTCATGAAACATTCTCCTGGATAGACCATATCTTGGGTCACAAATCAAGCCTTGGTAAATTTAAGAAAATTGAAATCGTATCAATATCTTTTCCAACCACAATGCTATGAGACTAGATATCAATTACAGGAAAAAAATACAAACACATGGAGGCTAAACAGCACACTACTGAATAACCAAGAGATCACTGAAGAAATCAAAGAGGAAATAAAAAAATACCTGGAAACAATGACAATGAAAACATGATGACCCAAATCCTATGGGATGCAGCAAAAGCAGTTCTAAAAGGAAAGTTTATAGCAATACAATCCTACCTCAAGAAACAAGAAACATCTCAAATAAACAACCTAACCTTACACCTAAAGCAATTAGAGAAAGAAGAACAAAAAGACCCCCAAAGTTAGCAGAAGGAAAGAAATCATAAAAATCAGATCAGAAGTAAATGAAAAAGAAATGAAGGAAACAATAGCAAAGATCAATAAAACTAAAAGCTGGTTCTTTGAGAAGATAAACAAAATTGATAAGCCATTAGCCAGACTCATCAAGCAAAAAAGGGAGAAGGCTCAAATCAACAGAATTAGAAGTGAAAAAGGAGAAGTAACAACTGACACTGCAGAAATACAAAGGATCATTAGAGATTACTACAAGCAACTATATGCCAATAAAATGGACAACCTGGAAGAAATGGACAAATTCTTAGAAAAACACAACCTTCTGAGACTGAACCAGGAAGAAATAGAAAATACAAACAGGCAAATCACAAGCACTGAAATAGAAACTATGATTAAAAATCTTCCAACAGGGCTTGCCAGGTGGTGCAGTGGTTGAGAGTCCGCCTGCCAATGCAGGGGACATGGGTGCATGCCCCGGTCCAGGAAGATCCCACATGCCATGGAGCGGCTGAACCCGTGAGCCATGGCCACTGAGCCTGTGTGTCCAGAGCCTGTGGTCCGCAACGGGAGAAGCCACAATAGTGAGAGGCCCGCGTACCGAAAAAAAAAAAAAAAAAATCTTCCAACAAACAAAACCCCAGGACCAGATGGCTTCACAGGCAAATTCTATCAAACTTTTAGAGAAGAGCTAACACCCATCCTTCCCAAACTCTTCCAAAGTATAGCAGAGGGAGGAACACACCCAAACTCATTCTACAAGGCCACCATCACCCTGATACCAAAACCAGACAAAGATGTCACAAAAAAAGAAAACTACAGGCCAATATCACTGATGAACATACATGCAAAAATCCTCAACAAGATACTAGCAAACAGAATCCAACAACACATTAAAAGGATCATAAACCATAATCCAATGGTGTTTATCCCCGGAATGCAAGGATTCTTCAATATACACAAATCAATCAATGTGATACACGATATTAACAAATTGAAGTATACAAACCATATGATAATCTCAATAGATGCAGAAAAAGCTTTTGACAAAATTCAACACCGATTTATGATAAAAACTCTCCAGAAAGTAGGCATAGAGGGAACCTACCTCAACATAAAAAGGCCATATATGACAAACCCACAGTCAACATCATTCTTAATGGTGAAAAACTGAAACCATTTCCTCTAAGATCAGGAACAAGACAAGGTTGCACACTCTCACATTATTCAACATAGTTTTGGATGTTTTAGCCACAGCAATCAGAGAAGAATAAGAAATAAAGGGAATCTAAATCAGAAAAGAAGAAATAAAACTGTCACTGTTTGCAGATGACATGATACTATACATAGAGAATATTAAAGATGCCACCAGAAAACTACTAGAGCTAATCAATGAATTTGGTAAAGTGGCAGGATACACAATTAATGCACAGAAATCTCTTGCATTCCTATACACTAATGATGAAAAATCTGAAATAGAAATTAAGGAAACACTCCCATTTACCATTGCAACAAAATGAATAAAATACCTAGGAATAAACCAATCTAAGGAGACAAAAGACCTGTATGGAGAAAACTATAAAACACTGATGAAAGAAATTAAAGATGATACAAACAGATGGAGAGCTATACCTTGTTCTTGGATTGGAAGAATCAACATTGTGAAAATGACCATCCTACCTAAAACAATCTACAGATTCAATGCAATCCCTATCAAACTACCAATGGCATTTTTCACAGAACTAGAACAAAAAATTTCTACAATTTGTATGGAAACACAAGAAACCCCAAATAGCCAAAGCAATCTTGAGAAAGAAAAACAGAGCTGGAGGAATAAGGTTCCCTGACTTCAGACTATACTACAAAGCTACAGTAATCAAGACAGTATGGTACTGGCAGAAAAACAGAAATATAGGTCAATGGAACAGGATTGAAAGCCCAAATATAAACCCACGCATATATGGTCACTTTATCTTTGATAAAGGAAGCAAGAATATACAATGGAGAAAAGTCAGCCCTTCAATAAGTGGTGCTGGGGAAAGAGAACAGCTACATGTAAAAAGTGAAATTACAACACTCCCTAACACCATACACAAAAACAAACTCAAAATGGATTAAAGACCTAAATGTAAGGCCAGACACTATCAAGCTCTTAGAGGAAAACATAGGCAGCACACTCTTTGACATAAATCACAGCAAGATCCTTTTTGACCCACCTCCTAGAGAAATGGAAATAAAAACAAAAATAAACAAATGACACCTAATGAAACTTAAAAGCTTTTGCATAGCAAAGGAAACCGTAAAGAAGACGAAAAGACAACCCTCAGAATGGGAGAAAATATTTGCAATGAAGTAACTGACAAAGGATTAATCTCCAAAATTTACAAGCAGCTCATGCAGCTCAATATCAAAAAAACAAACAGCCCGATCCAAAAATGGGCAGAAGATCTAAACAGACATTTCTCCAAAGAAGGTATACAGATTGCCAACAAACACATGAAAGGATGCTCAACATCACTAATCATTAGAGAAATGCAAATCAAAATTACAATGAGGTATCACCTCACACCGGTCAGAATGGTCATCATCAAAAATATACAAACAATAAATGCTGGAGAGGGTGTGGAGAAAAGGGAGCCCTATTGCACTGTTGGTGGGAATGTAAATTGATACAGCCACTATGGAGAACAGTATGGAGGTTCCTGAAAAAACTATAAATATCATTACCATATGACCCAGCAATCCCACTACTGGGCGTATACCCTGAGAAAACCATAATTCCAAAAGAGTCATGTACCACAATGTTCATTGCAGCACTATTTACAATAGCCAGGACATGGAAGCAACCTAAGTGTCCATTGACAGATGAATGGATAAAGAAGATGTGGCACATATATACAATGGAATATTGCTCACCATAAAAAGAAATGAAATCACGTTATTTGTAGTGAGGTGGATGGACCTAGAGTCTGTCATACAGAGTAAAGTAAGTCCAAAAGAGAAAAACAAATACCGTATGCTAACACATATATGTGGAATCTAAAATAAAAATGGTTCTGATGAACCTAGGGGCAGGACAGGAATAAAGACACAGACATAGAGAATGGACTTGAGGACATGGGGAGGGGGAAGGGTAAGCTGGGATGAAGTGAGAGAGTGGCATTGACATATATACACTACCAAATGTAAAATAGATAGCTAGTGGGAATCAGCTGCATAGCACAGGGAGATTAGCTCGGTGCTTTGTGACCACCTAGAGGGGTGGGATAGGGAGTGTGGGAGGGAGGCAGAAGAGGGAGGGGATATGGGGACATACGTATGCATATAGCTGATTCACTTTGTTATACAGCAGAAAGTAACACAAAATTTTAAAGGAATTATACTCCAATAAAGATGTTTAAAAAAAAAGAGAGAGAGAGAGAAGGCAGCATCTTGAACTCAACCAAACCTGCCTGTTATCTTTCCCCTCAATCCTGATATGTCCTTTTACTTGTTCGGTTTTACCCATCCCCCCTAGCTAGAAACCTCAAGATAATACTAGAACAAAGCTGGGGCGGGGTGGGGAGGAAATCATTTTTCGGACTTTTAAGAACTAAACTTTTTCTCCTCCAGGATCCTCAAAAGAGTTTTTCCTCTCATTCACACATAGAAAGAAGTAGGTGATCTTAAGATCAAGTGATGCCATTTCTCTGAATCTACACTAGACATACACTCACACAGGTACATAAAGAAGCATCTATAAGCATGTCTTTTGTGAGAGAGAAAGAGTGGAAACAGCCTAAAAGTCAATAACAACACAGGCTAAATAAACCATGGTATATTCATAACAAAGAATACAATACAGCAGCCAAAATGAATGAAGTAGTTCTTTAAGTATCAATACAGAAAGCACTCCAAGACTTTCTGTATTGTGAGACTTTCTGTTTAGTGAGAAAGGCAATTCGAAGAATGATCGATATTGTATCATAGCACTGGAATAAAAAAAATAACCACGAACAAATCAACAAACTAAAACAGTAAATTGTTTCCTATGGCTACATATATATGCATTAAATGCATAGAACATGGTCTGGGAGAATACACACAAAACAGAGGTAACAGTTGTTACCTCTCGGAAGGCGGGAACCAAGGGAACCAGGGCTGAGAATGATGGTTAAAAAATTTAGTGTTATCTGTATTTAAGTTTTTTCACAAGTGTAATAATGCATTCATGTGTACATAATTTAATCAAAGATTTTAAGGTAAGAAAATCATTAAGGATGTGAAGTACTGTTTTTTAAAAAATTTAATTTAATTTATTTTTTATACAGCAGGTTCTTATTAGTTATCCATTTTATACACATCAGTATATACATGTCAATTCCAATCTCCTAATTCATCACACCACCCCGCTGCTTTCCCCCCTTAGTGTCCATACATTTGTTCTCTACATCTCAATATCTGTCCTGCACACTGGTTCATCTGTATAATTTTTCTATGTTCCACATATATGCATTAATATACGATATTTGTTTTTCTCTTTCTGACTTACTTCACTCTGTATGACAGTCTCTAGAGCCATCCACGTCTCAACAAATAACCTAATTTCGTTCCTTTTCATGGCTGAGTAATATTCCATTGTATATATGTACCACATCTTCTTTATCCATTCGTCTGTCGATGGGCATTTAGGTTGCTTCCATGACCTGGCTATGGTAAATAGTGCTGCAGTGAACATTGGGGTGCATGTGTCTTTTTGAATTATGGTTTTCTTCAGGAATATGCCCAGTAGTGGGATTGCTGGGTCATATGGTAATTCTATTTGTAGTTTTTTCAGGAACCTCCATACTGTTCTCCATAGTGGCTGTATCAATTTACATTCCCACCAACAGTGCAATAGGGCTCCCTTTTCTCCACACCCTCTCCAGCATTTGTTGTTTGTAGATTTTCTGATGATGCCCATTCTAACTGGTGTGAGGTGATACCTCATTGTAGCTTTGATTTGCATTTCTCTAATAATTAGTGATGTTGAGCAGCTTTTCATGTGCTAGTTGGGCATCTGTATGTCTTCTTTGGAGAAATGTCTATTTAGGTCTTCTGCTCATTTTTGGATTGGGTTGTTTGTTTCTTTAATATTGAGCTGCATGAGCTGTTTATATATTTTGGAGATTAATCCTTTGTCCGTTGATTCTTTTGCAAATATTTTCTCCCATTTTGAGGGTTGTATTTTCGTATTGTTTATGGTTTCCTTTGCTGTGCAAAAGCTTTTAAGTTTCATCAGGTCCCATTTGTTTATTTTTGGTTTTATTTCCATTACTCTAGGAGGTGGATTAAAAAAAGATCTTGCTGTGATTTATGTCAAAGAGTGTTCTTCCTATGTTTTCCTCTAAGAGTTTTATAATGTCCAGTCTTACATTTAGGTCTCTAATCCATTTTGAGTTTATTTTTGTGTATGGTGTTAGGGAGTGTTCTAATTTCATTCTTTTACATGTAGTTGTCCAGTTTTCCCAGCACCACTTATTGAAGAGACTGTCTTTTCTGTCCTTTCTCCATTGTATATCCTTGCCTCCTTTGTCATAGATTAGTTGACCATAGGTGCATGGGTTTATCTCTGGGCTTTGTATCTTGTTCCACTGATCTATGTTTCTGTTTTTGTGTCAGTACCATATTGTCTTGATTTCTGTAGCTTTGTAGTATAGTCTCAAGTCAGGGAACCTGATTTCTCCAGCTCCGTTTTTTTCCCTCAAGACTGCTTTGGCTATTTGGGGTCTTTTGTGTCTCCATACAAATTTTTCATTTCAGTTATTGTATTGTTCATCTCTGTTTGTTTGTCCTTTAATTCTTCTAGGTCTTTGTTAAACATTTCTTGCATCTTCTCTATCTTTGACTCCATTCTTTTTCCGAGGTCCTGGGTCATCTTCAGTATCATTATTCTGAATTCTTTTTTTGGAAGGTTGCCTATCTCCACCTCATTTAGTTGTTTTTCTGGGGTTTTATATTGCTCCTTCATCTGGTACATAGCCCTCTGCCTTTTCATCTTGTCTATCTTTCTATGAATGTGGTTTTTTGTTCCACAGGCTGCAGGATTGTAGGTCTTCTTGCTTCTGCTGTCTGCCTTCTGGTCTGCATTACTGTTTTTAATAGTGAAAATTTTGAACTACCTAAATATCTAGCAACTGAAGCATGATTAAATCAATCATGGTACAATCATATGGCAGAATTTAATAAAAATGATGCCATTCATTTTTATATGCACAAGTGTAAAGAAATTAATTTATAGTTCCATTTAAAAGGAAGTATATACTAATTATTGTGTTCTGCATTATCCTTTTTTTGTGAACAAGTACATTCACAAAAAGTTTTGAGATAATTTTATATAAAAGGTTTGTAGGTGTTTCTACATCAGTGGGATTCTTGTTGTGTTTTCTTTTGCTTCTTTATTTCCTAATTTTTCTGCAAGAAGTAAGTAATAAGAAAAATCCTATTTTAAAAAATGTAAATAAAATGAGGAAATTGAACTAGGAATGATGAGAGAGAGAAAAAGTTAAGAGGAGGAAACACGTGGTGGTTGATGGGGATAATAAAGCAGAGAAAAGATGTTATTGGGATTTTTTTTTTAAAGAGATTTTCTTATTTTCGAGAGAGTTAAGAGGAAATTATTTTTGTTCTCAGAGTCTTTCAGTATACTTTCCAAGCCATCAAATTCCTAAATATAACCAAAGATGATGATTTTACAAGTGAGCCAACATAAACATAGTAGATGTTTATACTTCTACATTAACAACATGGCATTAGAGCTGTAAAAGTTCTTTCAAATTGGCTCTTTTATTTTTCTAAAAATTTCTATTTTGAGCCCCCCTTTAAAATATAGCATTCCCCTACCCCCCTCCCCCCTACCCCCCACCATCCCTGCTATGGCTTTAAAGTTCAAGATGAGGCAGAAGATTAACATAGCAACATTTAGGAGTGAGGATGGGGCGGGTAGAGGAACAAGAGGGAGGTAGGAGAAGGTTAAGCATTTGGGTAGGAAAAGGAGGGGAGGACATTTTTTTAGTGTTACCCTCAAGTAGGACTACCCAAACTTTAGTATGTATTCAGGTCATCTAGGGATCTTCTGAAAAGGCAGGACTGGGGCAGGACTCCCAGATGATGCTCATAGTACTGGTCCATAGATGACTTTCAGCAGCAAAGCCTTAGAATCTGGGAATTTGCTATTCCACCTTGGTCCATCTGCATTTCAAACTGGAAACCTCTATTGTGATAACTTCTTCCTAACCTAATTCTTTTTATTTTTGGTTTTTTTGTTTGTTTCATCAAAATGCCAAATAGTGGAAAGTCTTCAAAAAATCATTTTATCATATACAAGGTACGGTTTAAGGCCCTATGCATGGAAGTGAGTAAAATGGGAACTAGAACATGGAGTAGTCAGGAACCCCCTAATATACAAATGTTACTTGTTATAAAGGGTGTGGTATTATGGGAAAAGCCCTGGACTAGATGGCAGAAGACCTGGTTTCAATCCTAGCGATCGTTAACTAGCTGTGTGCCTTTGTGCCTATCACTTCTCTCCAGTTCTCTGTTTCCTTTTCTGTCAAATAAAAGAATTGATCTACATGGCTTCTAAGATCTTTTCAGCTCTGACACTTGAGGAATCTATAAAGGAGATCTTATATCAACAGGAAGGGAAGAAAAGAAAGATGTGCCATCGCACACAGAGCTGCGAAGGATCCTGTACTTGTGATATTATAATGGAGGACTTTTCCCCTCGTCCGCCCAGATGCAAAAATGTTATTGGAGTGAGAGACTGGGAAACTTGCCTGGTATGAAATTCTAGTACCCTGACTTCCCGGTTTGGGCAATTTAGCGGCTTGGGAATCTGTCCTCGCCCCTGTAAAGTAAGGCAGACCATGTAAACAGGCTCTCCAAGAACCTCATTGTGGCTCTGGAAGCTTTGATTCTGAGGTTCTCCATCTTTGGGGCCACCCTCGGCTTTCACCTCATTCCCGTACACTGATCAGCAGACAAATTCTGAAGCCTCTTGAGCTTAAGGTCCCAGCCAAATGGCCCTGCAGCCTTCCTGCTTGAGAAAGCCTCCAATTCCCAGCCTGCAGCCAAATCCGATCTTCCTAGCAACTCAAACCTTCCCCCCATAGCACCCCGCTGCATCCCAAGTCTGCCAGACACTGCAGACTCTACTCATGCCTAGAGCAGCCAAGCCTAAGGCAACTGGGCAGGCCTACAGTGATGTCCTCAAAGGCAGGCCTATCCTCAAAGTAAGGATCAGCCCGGAGTCTGATAAGCACAGGGTAGGAAAGGGACCTGCTGTAGTGAGATTACCCAGACTCAGGCAATCTCCTGCAGCTCTGCCTCACGCCTCAACAGACCTGCCCTCCTTTCCTTTTAAATTACCAAACAGGCCTGTGGCTATTCTAACAAAGAGTCACAAGTCACCCGTAAACACGCCTGAAACACAAGCTTCAGGCAGCTTCCTGTGGTTTGCCTAAGCTGGCAGTGGGAAGGCAGCCTGACTCCCCGCCATGTTCCTGAGACCCTGTCCTCGGCAGACACTCAGGGCATGGCCTCCGGAGGTGGCCACTTGGGATGCAGTGACCCTGAGGGCTGCCGAAGGGTTTATTTTTTCCCTCTAGTCCCAACCTAGGCTGGGCTGAATGACGGGGCTGCCGGTACAAAGGGTGCTTTTTATAAAGTTCCTCCTTGGTATTTTTGGCGTCTGGAAAGGGCTTCCTCTCCTCCCACGGTTAATTAGCAGCATGAGAGCATTACCCTTCCCTCAGCAGAAAGTCTGTTCCTGGCCCCGAGGCCAAGCAGAGGGGGCGGCAGGTGTGGCCAAATACTCCCTGAGGTTAACCTCAAACTTAAACTTAGACGTGGTTAGAAGCAGTGTGAGAGGCAGGGTTAGCTTCCATTTGGGGCAGAGTGGGCAATGGGGCACAGGTCCCTGACAAGCTAGGGAATTGTTTTCTAGCAACTCAGTCAGGTGAGGGGACAGGAGAAGGGGGTAGGGAACCAATGGGTGTTGGACACGTTTGTGAATTGTTCCTACAACAAAGGCTTTTTAAAAACAACAGAGTGGAGCTTTATATATTTGAATGAGAAGCCCACAGAAGGACCTATTGTCAGGAGGAAAAATTGCATGAGTAATTGTGCATGACTTCAGTCTTCCCAGTTGAAATGTTAGGCGTGTTAAGGATGACTGTGGACATTCCATTGTTTTCAGTGTAGGGAAGAGGGAGGAAGGAACTCCTGGGAGGTGGGGAGGTAAGAAACTTAGAAGCTCTCCCCCACAACTTTTCCTTGCTGGGTCCCATGTTTCTTCTATTTAATTGAGTTACCACCTCCTACAGGAAGCCTTCCTTGATACATAACTCCTATCTTTTCATTATTTACTAGACTCTGATACTATTGGTAGGCCACAGCACAGTGGGCCTGGACTCCAGGACCAGACTCCACCATTTCCTAAATGTATAACCTTGGGCAAGTTACTGATCTTCCCTGTGCCTCAGTTTCCTCATCTATAAATGGGAGTAATATTTACCTTCTAGGGTTGTTGAGATCATTAAATGTGTTAATACATATAAGACACATAGAACAGTGCCTGATGTATAGCACATACTCAGTAAATATTAGCAATTATTATTTTTTATCTGTAAGCACAGTGGCTAGCAAAGTTTGTAATATATCATAGGTCAGAGGTTTTTCAACCCTCATATGCATCATAATTGCTTGAGGAGCTTTAAAAATACATGGGCCTGGGCTCCATTGGTCTAGCAGTGAAACCTGGTCATGGTATTTTGGAAAGTTCCCTGGGTGGTTTTATTATGCAACCAATGTTATAGCTGCTTAATGAATATTTGTTGAATGAATATATGAATGAGCCAAATGGGATTAGAACAAATAAGCTCAGGTTACCGCTTCCTTAGGAGCATCAAGACATGATTCTGTCTCCTTCAGAAAGTTGTCTCTTCCTGAGACAGGCTTCAAGCAAACAACATGACAGTGAATATAGTGGAATATATGAAAGAATCACAATTCTATTCATCTCAACATATTGCAATATTGAAGAAATAGGGAGAAAATGATTGGCGCTAATATTAGAGATCAATAGGTATTTCCTCTTGTTCTCCATTCTGTTGAGGCAGAGTTATTGCTCAGACAGATGCTGTAACAACTCTAGCCAGAAGCTGAACTTTGACCTTTCCTCCAGCTTTAATTTTGATTTGCAATCCAATCGTTAATTTAGTGGACATAATAAAACATTTAAAGACCTCAAATAAAGCATTTGCCCCACTCTAATATGTAATTATGTGCAGGATAATAACACAATTGTAATAAACTGCTTTACCTAGTTGGCTTACAAAGTTTAAACTGACTGCTGCTTGTAGAACATTATGTCAGATATCTCACAATAGAAATAAGAAACTATAGCCAGGGCCTAACTTATATATTAGTGGGAGAAGTAAAGATAAACATTCCAGGGCTTCCCTGGTGGCGCAGTGGTTGAGAGTCCACCTGCTGATGCAGGGGACACGAGTTTGTGCCCCGGTCCGGGAAGATCCCACATGCTGCGGAGCGACTAGGCCCATGAGCCATGGCTGCTGAGCCTGTGCGTCCGGAGCCTGTGCTCCGCAACGGGAGAGGCCACAACAGTGAGAGGCCTGCGTACCGCAAAAAAAAAAGATAAACATTCTGAAAGCTAGAGAAAAATAAATAGAACAGAAACAAATGTAACATTTAAACAGTGTATAGCAGCATAAAGAAGGCTTTGGAGTCAGATTTTAGGCCTATTTCTTATTAATTGTGTGACCTCAATAATTCACCTAACCTTCCAGAGTTTCAGCTTGCTCATTGACCAAATGTGGATTCTTTTTTTTTTTTTTGCCGCATCACACGACTTGTGAGATTTTAGTTCCCCGACCAGGGATTGAACCTGGGCGCTCGGCAATGCAAGTGCAGAGTCCTAACCACTGCACCGCCAGGGAATTCCCCCAAATGTGAATTTTGATGCCTACATCACAGGATTGTTGTGAGGCTTCAAAGCGACAATATATGCAAGTGTCTAGTGCTTTTCTAGTGCTTTTCATTAAAGGAAATTATTTCAATTAACAAAGAAGCTGTGTTCCAACAGCATGCTTTATTGTCAGAAATTTCATTATCAAGAGGAGAGATAATACGTAACGGGGGAAGCAAACAAGATGGAGAACTAAGCATAAACATACACCAGCTCTCTCACCCCAAATCCCTTAAAAGACAGAATAATGAGGAAGTCCCAACCAGTAGTAGCAAACAAGAGAGGAGGCAAAAAATGCCAAAAATCTGGATAGACAGCATGGGGGGGTCAGATGATAGAGAACCCAGAGCAGAGTATTTTTTAATTAATTAATTAATTATCAATTATTTTTGGCTGTGTTGTGTCTTCATTGTTGCGCACGGGCTTTCTCTAGTTGTGGTGAGCAGGGGCTACTCTTCGTTGCGGTGCATGGGCTTCTCATTGCGGTGGCTTCTGTTGTTGCAGAGCATGGGCTCTAGATGCACAGGCTTCAGAGGTTGCAGCACGTGGGCTCAGTAGTTGTGGCGCACGGGCTTAGTTGCTCTGTGGCATGTGGGATCTTCCCAGACAAGGGCTTGAACCCGTGTTCCCTGCATTGGCAGGGGGATTCTTAACCACTGCGCCACCAGGGGAAGTCCCAGAGCAGAGTATTAACACACTCCAAAACACTCTCGAGAGACAATTTGAAGCAGAGGATCTCCAAGCTCCGAGGAAGCAGATAGAAAGAATGAGAGGGGATTGTGAAGCAATCATCAGGGTTATTAATCTTTAAACGGCTCTCTGAGCAACAGACCTCTCTCCTCCTTTCTCCACTTCAGGCAGCTGTAGGTGGGGGTGGGGTGGGGTTGGTTAACCCCAGATAAAACACAGAGCTTCACTCTAAGCAAGGAAATCACCTGTCCCAGGAGGGCACCTGCTGGGGTGTAAAGGCCTGTGAGAAAAGCACGGCTGCAAGTAACCTCAACCACCTTTCACAGACACAGAAAGAAGAAAAAGAAAAATCGTTCCTGTCTAGTTTGTCAACTGTGGTTTCATTGAAGTAAACGCCTCCTTATTTTGTCATTTGGGGATGAATGAAGTGGGAGGGGGATAATCCCCAGGTCTGCCTGCCTGCCTGCTCCAAGCACCTTACATGGAAGACTGTAGTCAAAATGTCCTACTTACAGAGTCCTAACTAACCGTCTAGTGATCAGAGGAGCCTGTAGAGGAAAGAGCTCAAAACCGAAGGAGAGGGACTTCCCTGATGGTTCAGGGGTTAAGAATCCACCTGCCAATTCAGGGGACACAGGTTCGAGCCCTGGTCTGGGAAGATCCCACATGCCGCAGAGCAACTAAGCCCGTGCACCACAACTACTGAGCCTGTGCTCTAGAGCCCGCAAGCCACAACTACTGAGCCTGTGTGCCACAACTACTGAAACCCACGTGCCTAGAGCCTGTGCTCTGCAACAAGAGAAGCCACCACAATGAGAAGCCCATGCACCACAATGAAGAGTAGCCCCTGCTCACCGCAACTAGGGAAAGCCCACATGCAGCAACAAAGACCCAACACAGCCATAAATAAATAAATAAATAAATAAATTTATTTAAAAAAAAAGAACCAAAGGAGAAACTTAAACAAGATACCTACTAATTAACCTCTCCTTTAAACATAGATATGAATGGAAAGCCACATATCACCAGTTCTTGAGGAAATTCAACAGCTCTAAAGAAAAGGACTAACAATAACAACAAAAAGATGAACAAACTGAAAACTGACCCCAGAGAAAAGACAGATAAAAGAACAGAAAAAAAAAATTGTAAAAATTCTAAATAATATCCTCCTTAGAAAGATGCATGGGGATATTGCAGGAGGCTGCTATGAAAAGGAAACAAACAACTGCTAGGATAAAGGAAAAACAGCAAGCAAACAAAATGGAAATTTTAAAAGATGATAGTAAAACTAAGTAAAACAATGGATAGAATAAATAATATGATGTATATGGCAAAAACTGGGGATATTTTCCAGAAGCTAAGTGGGGATATATTTCCCTGAATATGCAAAAAAGGTCAAGAATGGGAATTTTGAGAGAAAAATCAAGAGACTGCCATGGACTGAATTGTGTCCCCTTCCTCCCAAATTCACATGTTGAACCCCTAACCTCAAGGTATATGGGGATAGGGCCTGTGAAGAGATAATAAAAGTTAAATGAGGGCAGAAGGGTAGAACCCTAATTTGATTGAGCTGGTGCCCTTACAAGAAGAGGAAGAGACACTAGAGCTATCTCTCCGTCATGTGAGGACACAGTGAGAAGGCAGCTGTCTGCAAGCCAGGAAGAGAGCCCTCACCAGAAACTGAATTGGTCAGCACCTTCATCTTAGCCTTCAAAACTGTAAGAAAATAAATTTCTGTTGTTTAAGCCACCCAGTCTATGGTATTTTGTTATGGCAGCCCAAGTTGAGTAATATAGAGACACAAAGGATAGATTCACAAATGACTCCATTTATTCAAAAGAAGTATCAAGAGAGAACTGAGATCTGGTGGGGAAGAGATCTACAAAAAAATAAGAAAAGAAAGTTTCCCCAACTCAAAGAAAGTCTCAAGACTTCTTAAGGCCTGCCAAGTGTCAGGCAAGGTAAATTTTCAGAGCCAAGAGAACAAAGAAGAAAACAAAGAGAAAAAGAATTCAGAGAAGAAAAACAGGTTTCCTAAAAGGAACAAAAATGAGATTGGCTTCCAGACTTCCAAAAGGTAACTGAATGCTGGGCAACAATGAAGCAATAACTTCAAAATTTGGAATTAAATACTTTTGAGCCTAGAATTATGTACCATGCTAGCCAAACTAGCATTCAAGGGAGAGAGCCAAATAAAGACATTTTCTATTTCCCCTTCAGATTGTCAAAAATGAGGATTTTTTTTAAACCTGATTAAATCCAGCAATAGCAAGGTTTCAGGGGAAATGGTACTCTCAGACTGTGTGGGAATGTCAACTAGTACAGCCATTTTTTAGAGGGCCACTTGGAAGTGTGTATCAAAAATTTCCATTTCCAGCTATCTAATCTGGAGAAAAACAAATGCATGAGAAGGCTCACACAGACAATGAGATCAAGAGCGCAGATCCTGGAGTCAGAGTCCTGGGGTTCGAATCCCAGCTCAGCTCAGCCACTCTTAGTCGGTGAGATTAGTTGCCTCAGCAGTGAAATAGGGGTGAAAATACATAGTATCTATTTCACAGAGTTTTGTTGTTGTTTTGATTCATTTTGTTTTCTAAGAATTGAACAAATTACAATGTACAAAGTGCTTAAAACAGACCCTGGTACAGTAGTCACCCTTTATTGCTGAGGGATACATTCCAAAACACCCAATGGCTACCTGAAAACTTTGATAGTACTGAACCCTATATATACTACACTTTTTCCTATACATTCATACCTGTGATAAAGTTTAATTTATAAATTAGGCACAGTAAGAGTTTAACAACAAGTAATAATAAAATAGAGCAATTGTTACAACAGAGAGTTGACTCTTGAAAAACGTGGGGATTAGAGATGCTGATCTCCACTGTAGTTGAAAATCCGCATATAACTTTACAGTCGGCCCTCCGAATCTATGGTTCTGCATCCCAGATTCAACCATCCACAGATCGCGGAATACCGTAGTGTGTATTTATTGGGGAAAAAAATCCACATATAAGTGGATCTGCACAGTTCAAACCGATGTCATTCAAGGGTCCGCTGTTCTAAGATAAAAGTTATGTGAATGTGGTCTCTCTCTCTTTCAAGATACTTTTTTGTACAAATGTAATGCCCTTTTCATCTTAACTAAGCACTTTCTCGCACTGTGGCCATAACTTTTGCACTTTGAGGTTCAATAGCAAAACTACCACGCATTTCTTTTCCCTTCTTCACAATTTCACGGCTAGTAGATTCATTCTTACTGTATATCTTAGCAACCTCAGCGTGCAATTGTTTCCTTTCCTTAATAAGTCAAGAACTTTTACCTTTCCACATTAAGGAAGCATTTTATGGCTTCTCTTTGGCATATCCGGATTGCCAGCATCACCGTCCTTGAGCTTTGAAGCCATTGTTATGCAAAATGAGGGTGACTTGAACACAAGCACTGTGATACTGCAGCAATCTGGTAACCTAGACAGCTACTAAGTGACTAAGGGGCAGCATACATCAGACAAAATGATGATTCACATCCCGCTGGGACGGTTCGAGATTTCATCACGCTACTCAGAACAGCGCACAATTTACAACAAATGAATTGCTTATTTCTAGAATTTTCCATTTAATATTACAAACCATGGTTGACCATGGATAACTGAAACTGCAGATAAGGGGGGACGACGGTACAGACCAAGCACTAAATAAATGAATATTATTACCATAAAGTGGATATTAGATGTCATGAAAGCACACTAGATATTAAACTGCTTCCAATTTTGAGCTATCGGGGCATTTACAGTGACACAAAATTGGATGACCTAATATCTATTAACAGGACAATGGTACAGCCGTAGTGTGGAATACTATGTAGCTATGAATAAAAAGGTTATAGAATTATACTGATTGTATGTGCTAGCACAGAAAGATCTCAAAGACATTGTTAAATGGAGGTGAGGGAGAGAAAGCAGATTACAATATGCAATATGTACAGATTATCCCATTAAAAAATACAAGCATGTTATACTGGTTGTGTGTTCAGCGGCATACCGCCGGGGGGCAAAGCAGGAAGAGGTGTCTGCCCTGGGTGTAGGCAGTAAGTGGACGCGTCCACCGAGGATAACATGAAACAATAATTTTAAACAATAACTTGAAAACAATGATAAATAATAGTAAAATCTGCATTTTATTATCACCATGAACAGTGAAAATAAACAATGTGAGTGATAAAATACTCTCTGTCGGGGAGTTTCCTTTCCCCCCAACCTGTAACCCTGTATGCTCCTGCATCTTCCTAAGTGCCTGGAAAAACTTAGAACAGGAGCTTATTTACAGTACTCACTAAGTACGAGGATAATTTACAGAAGGAAGTGGGGTTGAGTGAGGGCGTGTAAGGTTTTTTTTACCTTTTACTTGTTAGCTTGTTTATTTCTCTAATTTTTTTGCAAAAAATATATTCCTTCATTTATGATTACTTGCTTGTATAGTTAAAACATTTTTAATTTGAAAAAAGGAAATAACATGGTAGGCAAAAGGATTTATTCTAGGAAGTCAGAAAAATGGAGTGCAATGGTAGCATATAACCATTCTTCCAAATGTTTTAGTTCATGGAATACGGATTAGGTATAAAGATTGCATTTTCAGAACTAAAAATCGGAACCCAGTACCTGCCAAAGAATTTTTGGTGCAACTTCTGAGTAGGAGAGGCAGCCTGGGACATCCAATCTGGATGCCAAAATAATAGAATTTTCAGGACAGTCTGATGGTTTATTATCTCAAATAAACTGTTTGAACTGGGCCCGTCCATAAATCCCCAATCCCACTTCATTTTTGGATCCTGTTGGAACTGAGCTCCTGATACGATACCCACTTAAAACCTAGCATTCAGCTTGCCTTACCCAAACTCCCCACAAGTCCCGGGCCTCACAGACTTTGCTCCCCCTGAGAACTACCAAGGGCCCTGACAGAGCACTCCTAATTTCTCGATTGCCTCAACAGCATCCGCAGGCATACTGTCTGCCCTCACCTAACAGGATAACTGTTTTCCTGACTCTCTATCAGCCCCCCTCGTTCCCCACTGGCCTTCTGCATCCCCACCCTCCCAGCTATCCCCCCCAGCCCCCTGCCTCCCTCTGCATGCAACGGAGCCAGCTTGGCCTGAGCTACTGAGACCAATCCTGCTGAGGCTAGCTCAAACGGTCCCAGGCACAGGGTAAGCTGAGGCCGTGGAAATGAAATTTCTGGGTACAGAAAGGAGGAGGGTGATAGCCCCAGAGAAACAGGAAAGAGTTTGCCAGGAAACCAGACTGACGTGGGCTGAGTGGAAAAGAGAAGTTGGAACAGGACTCACAGAACATCTTGGGGCCAGTAAAGGAAGTGGGAGAGAGGTAAGAACTGCACACACACTGCAGTTTTAGTTTTAAGTGTGAAAAAGGATGTCAAGGTAAATGCACGGATTCATCACTGAGAAGGAGAAAATGGAAATGTTCCAGTGGGCCCTAGAAGATTCTGCTAGGGAACAGGGTAAGAACATGTGTCAGGAAGACCTGCTCCCCATCCAGGCTGTGCGACATCAAGAAAGTTCTTTAACCTCCTGAGATTCACCTGTCCGTTGGGGGTCCTTCTAAACATGAAATAAATACAGGTAAGTAAAGCTCTCGGGCCAGCATTCAGTAAATCTGAATTTCCTTCTCCTTCCATCAAAATGTGGATGGTCATGATGCAAACTCACCTACAGCCTCTCACTACCCACTCCAGCCTCAGTGAAGAGCAGTGGACACAGCAACTAATCGCTAATTATGATAGTTACCATAGAGACAGGGCATCTTACTGCAGGTTCTGTTCTAAACACTTTGCAGCATTAACTCCATCCTCACAGCAACTCTATGAAGTAGATACTATTACTCCTAGTTTACATATGAGAAAGTTAGGGTTCAAGAAATTTAAGTAACTTGCCCAAGACGCATAGCTGATGAGAAGCAGAACCAGGATAAAAATCCAGCTGTAACTGCGAAACCCACGCTCTTTAACGCTGCACTAGATTCCTTCCAATAGTAAGGCAGACAATAGAGAAAAGGTTAAACAAGGAAAGGTCCTGTCAGAGGCATCCATGGAGATGACTAGGAGGGCTCCTCTTATCCTGTGTCCTTGTGTGGGGACAGCTGCTATAGGAGGATTCCTTGGGAGCTCCCATTTGACCGTGGGATCCAGGGGAAAAGCTACCGCCAAGATGAAGTAATAACCCCTCCACATCTGCCGCAGATGGGTGATGGCATCCGAGAGGAAGCCAATCACATATGTAACCAGTGCAAACAAAGCTGTAGACAGGGGCATTGCCTCATGTTATGAAAGTACCTTGCAATAAGGGATGGGGTAATAAGTCCAAAGAGAAGGGTGATGAGTTGGCAGGCAGTCTAAAACAAGCCGAGTCAAAGTTTGCCTACGTGACTATAGCTCTGTCCACTCTAATTCCAAATGTTCCATCCTGGTTCTCCAGGCAAAAAGCCTTGAGACGAGGAGAAGGGCCTGAAGGAGATGCCGCTTGGGGAAGGTCAAAGCACAAAACAAGTAATGTCCATTCAGTAATGCCAGTGATGTGAGGTTTTCATTAAGGTTATGATCATCACCACCACTTCATTTACTCACTCATTCATGTGTATACCCAGGAAATATTTATAGAGAGCCTACCGTGCTCCAGGCCCTGTGCTAGATGTAAGAGGTCCCTAGGAGCTTAAGGGTAGTCAGGAAATGGTAGAAAGCAGGTTCTTTCAGCACAGTCAGGTAAAAGCTCTGCTATCAGTGAGGGCCTACCACAGGCTACCACCTAGTCCTCCCTGCAAGGAGGCGACTGCGCCCTTGGGGAGTCAGGAAGTTCCTCCAACAATGTGCAAGCCAGATAGGACGTTTGAGAAGAAGTCCAGCTCCCTCGCTGGATAGAGAAGGAAGCCATGGACCTGAGTTATAAAATGGATAAACTGCAAATCAAGACTACATATGGCAAGTATCAGCTGAAGGCACTATCACAAATGTCCCAGGAGTTTAAGGGAGGTAAGTATCACTGTGAGTTAAGAAGACTTCCTCAAAGAGGTGGGACATAAGCTGGGCTTTCCTGGAAAAATAAGGGGTGTGGTGTGTGTGTGTGTGGGTGTGTGTGTGGGTGTGTGTGTTGTGTGAAGGCGATAACCTGGTTTTAGATATTGATCAATTATTCCTTTAGTCTGTCTAATTTTCTTCTATCTGGCTTGCTAATCACCCAAAGTCCTTCAGAACTGCAGTTTTTATTTTTGTTCTTTTGTTTGAGAAGATCTGCCACAAGATGTGATATGAATATTTGCACAGGCTTTGGAGTCCAACAGACTTGGAGTCACATTCAGGCTCTGCCGTTTCCTAATTGTGTGACCTTAGTTTCCTCATCTGTTAGGTGGGAATAGTAATACCTACCATAGGGTTGTTATGAGTATTAAATGAAATAATATATGTAAAGCATGTAGCATAGGGCCAGACACTCAGGAAACATCTAGCATAGCTCCTTAAATGTTGTGATTATTACTTACCTGCATGGACCATATGACATTTACAGTGTATTCATTCAGTTTCCATGAAATCTTTTGTCAAACAGTTAAGCGTAGTGCCAGGCACCATGCTAGATGTTGAACACAGCCACGTACCAGGCAGACATTTTCCCTGCCTCCTCAGGGCACTCTAGAGGGATGTCAGACACGTGAACACATGCTTGAAGCACAATGTGAAGTGCACTGTTAATAGTGCATGGCAGGCAGTAGTTACTGGTGGTCAGTTCTGGGTAGGCTGTGGCCTTGAAAGGCCATACCAGGGCCTGTGGGGCCTGACATCAGGGTGCAGCAGCCCTGGAGACCAAGCTGAAAGATGCCCCCAATAGCAATGTCATTACCACTTCTTGATAGCTCTAAGCTTGCTTTATATTTTCTACAATGTCATTTCCATTTATTAGCAGAATTACCTGAATAGAAAAGAAAGTTCTCTCTTAATAGTCCAGCATCCAGCAGAAACTACAAGAAGCAGTAGAAATGCACCTGAGCTTAAGCTTCGGAAAATTTTCTCGGTTCCTCCTCTCTTCCAGTATGCTGAGTGCCTGTGGTATCAAGCAACCCAGATGGCTCCCAACAATCTCCACCTGTGCACATCCCACCCTTGTGTATTCCCCTCCTGCACTGTGCCATGGTTAGTCTTTGTGACCAACAGAAAATGGCGGAAGTGATAGCGTGGCACCTCCAAGGTTAGGTTATAATATTGTGTGCTCTCTCTCACACAGGCTCTCTCTCTTGTATGACTTGCTTTGGGGGAAAGTCATGTCTTGAGCAGATCCATGGAGAGGCCCACAGGGCAGGGAATGGAAACTTCCTGCCAACAGCCAAATGAGTGAGCTTACAAGTGGGTTCTCCAGCCCCAAATGAGTTTTCAGAGACAACAGCCCTGGCCAACAGCTTGACCTCAAGAAAGACCTTGAGCCAGACCAGCCAGCTTAGCCGTTCCCAGATTCCTGACTCTCAGTATATAGATGAGATAATAAATGTTTGCTTTAAGCTACTAAGTTTTAGGGTGACACGCTTTGTAGCAATAGATAACTAATACAGTGCGCTGCCCCCTCCGGTGCTTCAAGCATTCTCTTCCTCCCCTGTCATGGCACTTACCACACTGTGTTGTAACTACCTGTTTACATATCTGTCTCTTACTCAGACCGTGAGCTTAATGGAGATGATGTCTTATTATCTTTGTACCCTCACCACCTGGCGCACGCCTGGCCCATAGCAGATGGTCAAAAAACTTTGTTGGATGAATAGCTTGCATTTGTATGGCACATTAGAATTGACAAAGTATTAATATCTTGTAATAACTTATAACGGAAAATAATCTGAGAAAAAAAATATATAACTGAATCGCTTCCCTATATACCTGAAACTCACACAATATTGTAAATCAACTGTACTTCAATTTTTAAAAAAATAATTGACAACGCATTGGTGCATTCATAGTCTTTTTTTTCTTAGTGTTTCATCTTCAGTTTTGATTGACACTTGGTGCTTGCAAATTTTGAAACACATTTTGAGATCATGATGACTATTCTGAAGAGATTTCAACACCAGCACTAAGATTTGTATATTCCGTTGGTTTGCAGTTGACTTGTTAGCCATTTACACAGTGTGTAGTACAGATTTGTCACAGGTCAGATCACAGTGTTGAAGGAAAGAAGTACCTTCCTGTAATTAGAAAGGATCCCCTAATCTTCACTCAGCTTAAGACATCCAATGTACAAGAGCATGAAAACCATCATAATACTGTGGCCCCAAGAAAATAGTTTTGATAAGGACAATAACCTAAGCTTCTTTTTCCCACTTTAATTACTGAGATCTCTAACAACCTCATAGAGTCTTCATGACAACTCTAGAAGGTAAGTACTAATATCATCCCCATTCAACAGGTAAGGAAATCGCAGCTTGGTGATTTGCTTGATTATCTCACAGCCAGTAATTAATAAAATCAGGACTCAAACCCAAGTCCAATTCTTTGTCTATGTTTCCTCCTCTACACCAAACTGCTCTTCATTTAGCTTGAGGGGTGGGTGGGGTAGGAGAAAAATTAATCTAGAGTTGGAGTGTTGTTCGGTCATGGATGGAGCTTCATAGAAGGGACAGCGGACAAGAACATGGCTCACTTATGTGTAGGCCAGCTCTCTGTGGGCCTTCCCCATACCCCACATTCAATATTTCATTTAGTCTTCACAAAAATCCTAAGATAGGAAATCTGTTCTTTTCATTCGCACTTTACAGATGAGAAAACCAAGGCAAGAGCTCACATATGTCAAGTAATAAAAGCTGAGACTCAAGAAAATATATTCAAACTCCTAGTTCAAGCTTCTTTCTGTAAAACTCAAATTGCTTCCTCTTCTCAGTCCAGATAGAATTCCTGATTCCAGCCAGGGACACCCGGGGCAAGATATCACAGAGTCTCAGACAACGTGCAGACATGACTAACACAAGGATCCTACCTGTGCGGCCGTGTCCCACCTCACCTCCATGCTGAGCTCCAATCATGGATTCTCAGGCCCAAGGTCAAAGGTCTCACAATATCCCTTTTACCAAGGAAAGGAAATACGCTGCTGTGCTTAGAGAAGGTTTCAGTTTGCACATCTTTAAAATGGGGAAAAGAATTACAGTGATGATTAAATGAGATGATGTATGCAAAATGGCTGGCATGTAATAGGTATTCACAAGCATGTAAACACTCTTCTCCCCTCTGGCTGTCTCCTATACCCTTCGGGATATTTTAAAGACTAGGGAACACATCCTCTTGTGAGCCTCTCTTCGCCCCCTAAGCTGAAGGCTTAGCATGGGTAGTGGAAAGTGGAGGGAGCAGGGGAAACTTCTGAGGATTCTGCACAGAGTCTCCAGCCTGGAGGGAGCTCTGCAGTGGATTTCTGGTTCATGTCAGCTGCGCAGTGGGGCTGGAAGCCCTCCATCTTTGAGGGCAGGTATCGTGCTGAGGAGAAGAAGCCGTAGCTGTTCTGTGGGCCCCTAATGGAATGTGGCTCAGGGGGCTGACGCCTTGCTGGGTTGGGTAAACTTGGCCTGTTTGCTTCCATCCAAGAGACCTTTCACATTGAGGGCTTAGTGACCAGAAAAACATTGCAGAAGCCAATAACTTCCATTCTCCAGGGAGCCAGGGAGCAGACAGTTTCTGGGCTGGACATCAGGGACAAACCCATGGACTGTGTGTGAGAGGGCCTCTGTGCTCAGGGCTCCATCTGATCCCAGGACAGGGAGGGCTGGTTCCATGAGCTAGCAGACACAGCTTCCTGCGGGGAGAGAATCTGGGCTTTGTCTCCACATGAGCCGGCATTTAGATGTGACCGTCTAGGGTTTCATGGATGAGCTGTGGCGGTAGCCAGGCTCCAGATGCAAGTTGGAGTGAGCCTGACTCTTGCAGTTCTATTCAAAGCAGTTCAGAGCAATTAAATAACCAAGTGACAACTTACCGGGTACAGGTCTTTGAGGAAACAGGTGATGTTGTGGAAAGGCCGTGGGCTTTGAAATCTGAGAGCCTTCAGTTTCAATCCTAGCTCTACCACCTATTAACCGTGACTTGGGAAAGATACCTCACCTTTTGGGGCCTCAATTTCTTTATGTGTAAAGTAATAGTAATGCCTCCTTTGCAGGGTGGAGATAAGGATTAAATGAAGTTATCCTGTGTAAAAGGTAACGCACAGTGCCTACTGCCTGATCAATGCACAGCAGACTATTGTTTTTTTTTAATTTAAAACTTTTTTTAAAAATTTATTTATTATTTATTTTTGGCTGCATTGGGTCTTCGTTGCTGTGCACAGGCTTTCTCTAGTTGTGGCGAGCAGGGGCTACTCTTCGTTGCGGTGCGCGGGCTTCTCATTGCGGTGACTTCTCTTGTTGCGGAGCATGGGCTCTAGGCACGCCGGCTTCAGTAGTTGTGGCACACGGGCTCAGTAGTTGTGGCACATGGGCTTAGTTGTTCGGCGGCATGTGGGATCCTCCTGGATCAGGGACTGAACCCATGTCCCCTGCATTGGCAGGTGGATTCTTAACCACTGCGCCACCAGGGAAGTCCTACAGTAGACTATTCTTTAATTATTAGGTTTCTTGGGGAGATGGAGGAGAGGTAAATAACAGCCACAGTTAGGGAGACAGTACATGTAAAATGCAATATAACTCATTTGATTTTTTTCAGACAGCATATATCAGAGAACCTCCTAAGTGCTAGCAGCTAAAGGAGAGATATAAGAATCATGGCCCCTGACCTAGAGGAACTCAGTTTTGCAACTGAGATGGATGAGTAAGCAAATTATTTCTATCAGGATTATAAGTGGTCGGAGATAAACAAGTGAAAATGCTATGGGAGAAGCTGTTTATGTTATCTGGAGCTAGAAGAGGCCTTGCTAAGGAAGCAACTCTTGGGCTCCACTGGTTGAGTCTTAAAAGATGAACAAACAGGAACTCACCAGGTGAAATGAGAGTGGAGGGTCATTGCTGATATCAGAGACAACGTATGGAAAAAACACAGAGGCACAAAAGAGCTTGTTTAGAGCAATGGGAACCATGGAATAACTGGATATAAGGACGTGAGAAAAGACCGTCAACCTTGAGAGATATTGTGAAAAGTTGCTCGCCTGCTAAAGAGTTGAGACTTTGCTTTGGAGGCAACAAGGGGTTTTTACAAGATGATTCATTTGTTTTCAGGAAAGATAACTGGGTGTAGGAGGGAGAGCAAAGGGGAAAGACTGGAGGCTAGAGACTGGAAGCACGTGCAGATAAGAAGCCCATCTGGGTTACATAATCAGGAAGTTGGTGGGGAATCAGGAAGAGAGGCTGGACCTCCAGGCTCCTGGTTCAAGCTTTTTTGATGAGATTGCTCCTCCTTGCACATCTTTGAAACCTGCTTAATAAGCAGACCTTGACTTGAGATTACAGTGCTCATATGAACAGGAAAATAAAGCACACAAAATTGCAACTAGGTTTGAATTGGACTGAGGCACCTGTTTTTTACATATGGTTTGCCACAGCATTAAAATATGTTCAGCATTTTTCTGAGCATCCATACCCTGAGGTCTATAGTCCCAAGAAGAACACAAATCCTTGATGATTTGGGCCAGTCATTCAGCCACTTTTTCAATCCATCCATCCAGGGAACCACAGAACCATCCACCATCCACAGATATGTATTGGCAGCTACTATGTTCTAATCTGGCTACTTCCTGGGGCTATGGAGATGGAAGGCAATCTCTGCCTTCAGAGAGCTCACAGCCTAGCATAGCGGGGAGACCAGACAGGGACAATCCAGTGTGATGAGCACTAATCCAATGGGAGGGATGTGTTAATTGCTCTGGAAGTTGAAGCAGGCACACTCAACCGTCTGAGCTACCAGGGAAGGAAGGGACACTGATGACAAGCCTTGAAGGGCAAAGAAGAGGCCACAGATGTGCTCTAAGTAGACAGAAGAACACATGCTGTTTGGGGTTATGGTGCAGTGATTAGAATTCGAGAATTCAATGGTCTTCCCAGTCCTGAAGCCAAACACATGCTTTGCCTGTTTTAACTACATAAACCACATTAATTCTGATTGAACTTATCACTTCCCCCTGTCACTTCACTGTACAAAACTAAGCCAGTGCCTACTTTCACCCAAATTACCAAATAGGCCAAGCCTGCTTGGCCCTTTCTGACCTCCTCTTTCAGCACATGTCTCAGGGGACCTCAACCTCTGGCCTCAGTGCCCTAAGTTGTTCCTCCAACACCAAGAGCTCACTTCAGCCCCTCCTGGTCAGTAGCGCAGGTTCCCAGTCTCTGTTTTCACTCACTTCCCTATCAAGTCTTAACCTGTGAGCCAAGGTTAAGGTTCTGCCCAGCTTTTCTTTTTTTTTATTTAATTAATTAATTTATTTATTTTTGGCCGTGTTGGGTCTTTGTTTCTGTGTGAGGGCTTTCTCTAGTTGAGGCGAGTGGGGGTGCACGGGCCTCTCACTGTCACGGCCTCTCTTGTTGCGGAGCACAGGCTCCGGACGCGCAGGCTCAGTGGCCATGGCTCACGGGCCCAGCCGCTCCGCGGCATGTGGGATCCTCCCGGACCGGGGCACGAACCCGCGTCCCCTGCATCAGCAGGTGGACTCTCAACCACTGTGCCACCAGGGAAGCCGCTGCCCAGCTTTAAGATGGCTTTACATTGGGAAACTAGAAGTCTACTGTTCACTCCTCTTTGTTGGTAACTACTAGCCAGCTTAAAGCATTCATGTTGACAGAGGTATCTGTGCTTAACATTTTCTTCCCTCCCCCAACTTGTCCTAAGGTGCATGACTTCATCATTCTTCCACCCGTGGTTTTCTGTGACATTCCATTTTCTGGGGTCACCTCCTACCTCTCTGGCAGCCCCACAGGTAAATTTCTCTCATGACACGTGTCAAACACACAGAGTTTTAACCATCTCCCTATTTTGGTCGTCCCACTAGTCTAAAAGCTTTGCATCCTGTTCATTTTTCTCTCGCCAGTTCCTGCACATAGCAGCACTAACTAACATTTGATGAATGAATGAATTAGTGAAGGGATGGACAGAAGTCTCTAGAGCAAACTTCTGCCAATGGAATGCCACTCTGGAGGTAGGGATACCAAGCATTAGAGTTGGGTTGGAGGACCGCCTTTTGAGACCTCCAGCACCCCTCTGTGCTACAGGCCAGTGCCTACTTTGCCTGTGTCTAAGGTTAGTTGTGAGAAAAGAAATGCTGCTCCTGAGAGCAGGGAAAAGACAGCATCTTATACCTTAATTTCCTTGAGCCCTGCTTGGCCTACTTTCTCCAGGCCCATTTCTGCGGGCCTGTGCTACTTTGTAGAGCTCCTATTCATGAACTAGGAACTATTAATGACACCCCAGGAGCTGATATTATACTTGACCTGAATTATGTTTTAGCATTAATGCTGTGAAGTTTCACAGAAGAGAACTAACTTGAAGTTAATGCTCCCTGAAAAGAAAATGAGTAGTCCCTGGTTTATTATTAGAAAAATCCTGGCCTTGGGTCTGAATTTTTTTTTTTTGTATTAAGGTCCAAAAATATTAAAAAGTTGGACTGACTAGCCATGGAAAGCCTATGTGAGAGTCCTCAGCTAAATCCAAACATGAGAAAAGTCAAACAGTGTATAGAAAACAAAGAAATGAATCACAGCGTTGGGTAAACTGCTGGTTGGCACAAATCCATAAACACAGACCAAGAAGTGTCTCTGCGAAGATGTGAGAAATATCTGTGGAAAGTATCTCAGAAATAGATCTGACTTTGACCTGAAATCTTGACTATGACTGTGCTTTGTCCCACAGCCATGGGAAGCAAAGGTAATAGAATCTGGTACTGGGAGTAGCGGAATGGGGCCAGGACCAGGTGTCGGGAACCCTGGGTCAAATAGCTGTACACCACATGTAATGTTCTTTAAAAAGCATAGCACAGGGAGATAGGCTCGGTGCTTTGCGATGACCTAGACGGGTGGGATAGGGAGGATGGGAGGGAGGCTTAAGAGGGAGGGGATGTGGGGATATATGTACACATATGGCTGATTCACTTTGTTGTGTAACAGAAACTAAAGTGCTATTGTGAAGCAATTATACTCCAATAAAGATCTATTAAAAAAAAAAGTCCTGTCCTTGCCACATGTACTACTATGCAACTGACTATAGACTGTTTAGTTTAATGTCCAATTTGACATTTAATTACAGTAAACTTTTAAAATTCATGGAGTTTCTTATTTCATGGTTAAAGTCATCTTGTAAATATCAGGGATACAAAGGGAGGAAGGACTTGGCCTAAGTTTTCTAAAACCTGTCAGATAACTACTTCTGTGTGCTACGTTCTAGGCACGAAAATGAGCTACCAAAAAAATGAACAGGCACAAATCGGTGTGTTCTCAACGAGTGTAGAGTCTAGGCGGAAGCATGAGACAGGAATATTTCATTTGTAAAATAAGGTAGGAGCAGAGAAGTAATGATAGCTAGCATCTATTAAACACTCAATAAGGCAAGGCGCTATTCTAAATGTGTTACATCTACAGGCTCATTGAAACCTAACAAAAACCTTATGAGGTAGGTACTACTATCAGCTCCATTTTACAGATGAGAAACCTGAAGCAAGGAGAGGTTTATAGCTTGCCCAGGTTCACAGCTAAGGGGCCAATAGGAATTTGAACTCAACTGGTGTGACTGCAGATCCCGCGTGCCTAACCGCTAGACTATTCTGCCTGCCGAGGATCACCTGAGAGATACGTACCAGAAGTGTTCTGGGAGCTCAGCTGAGGGAGATATTCACTGCACCCAGGGAGAAAGATTACCCACACTCTGTGGGAGAGGTGAACTTCGCACTAAGCTTCAAAGGATGGGGAGAATTTGGACATATAAATGTTGACAGTCAGAGTGGAGGAAGAATTCAAAGAAAAGGAGAGAAGTGTTTCCAGGTGGAGAGCAGCATTAGTAAAACATTGAGTGGTAAACACACAGGGTCTAAGGAAATAGCCAAGATCAGTCTGGTTGTATTAGAATGTGCCAAAACAAAGTGGTGGGGAAAGGGCTCGGGGGTGAGCTGGAGCTAGACCTGAAAAGTTTGTTCATAAAGATGATTTTTACTAACCTACTCCCAGTACTTTGCCGAACTGATTAACTTATCACCAAAAGCCACTCTCAGAGAGAAACTTTGACAATACAAATGAACAGACGAGAAAGTTAAAAAAAAAAAAAAAAACCTTTCCCCCAAGGAACAGCAAGTGCAAGGGGACTTGCTGGAACCTCCAGTTCCAGTTTTCTGTTTCTCAGCTATGACCATTCTTCCAGATGTTCCAAGTCAGCTGTACACTGTCAAACCATTCGATAAATAAGGGCACACATCACATATTGGATGGTAATCAGATTCTTGGCACTGGTCCTTAGTAATCATGAAGAATTCTAGAGTTTCTTTAGAAATAGTTGGGGTTTGACTTACTGTTATAGCCATGCAAGTAATATGTAATTAGAGTGTAAAATGAATTTGTGTATTTATTTTAGAGTTGATAAAGCCTTTAGAAACCATGCCCACTTATCCTGCAGTGGAACAAACAAAGCTGAAAAGGTTAAATGGACTTCCTTGAAGTCATCCAGCAAATCAATAGCAAAATCACTTTTGATCACAAAATTTTTGGAAAGTAGAACAAAAGCTCTTATTGCACACTTATAACATCTGCACACAGATAGGTATCCAATGTTCTCCTGTTCCACCATTCATCCATGAGTCTTTAAAATTTGGTTAAAACACAATATTCAAATAAGAGGCTTTAAAAATGTTAAACACAGATGTTTTATGCTTAGGAAAGTGATCTTTTTTTTTAATACACCAAGCTACAAAATAATTCCGTAGGGATATTAAAATTAACAATAGCTGACCCTGCTTGAGCACTTGCTCTGAGCACTTAAAATGCTTTATCTTATATCATTAGGACGACAACCCTCACAAAAGAACTACTACTGTCCCCATTTTATGGTTGAGGAAACAAAGAGATTTAATAACGTGCTCAAGATTACACAGGTAGTGAGTACCAGACTGTACTCAAACCCAGGGCCACCTGACCCCAAATTCTGTGTTATTAACTATTATAATACACGACCTCCATAGCTAGCAGTGGATGGAACTTACCTTTTTACCAGGAGATGTTAATTATTCAGACAAGGTCTAGAAACTAGAAGGCTTAATCTTTAAAAATGTTTACCCTGAACTGAAAACCTCTAGGTAGGAAACAGGGTTTTATGTGTGTCTCAACCAACCGTCTTTGCTGCACTTTGCTGGGGAAATAGACGCCCTGGTTTATTACACAGTCAGAATTTCAGTGGCTACTGTGATTGTTAGCAGCCTGTGGCCTACCCAGTGCCTTGGCCATCAAACGTCTGCCCTGCCATGAGTGAAGCCTGGGACCCTGAGCGGGAGACTAGGGTCCTGAGAAGTTGTGCTTTGGCTACGTAGGGCCCAGCCTTTTGTCCCTTCCAGACCCACCTTTCTTTCCACTGACCACAGGCCCCATTGGCTGCACTGAAGACATGGCCTTTGGCTCTCCTGCTTCCTCTCTGTCCTCCTGCCACTGCCCTTCTTTATTTTATTTTATTTATTTTATTTTTATTTATTTTATTCCACAGAATGTGGAATTTTCCTGACCAGGGATAGAAGCCGTGCCCCCTGCAGTGGAAGCGCGGAGCCCCCGAAGTCCACCACTGCCCTTCCTCAAATCTCCATCAATCATCTCTTACCGGGACTACTCCAAAAGCCCCCTATACCCTCGTGCATCAAACCTGACACCTTCCAATCCATCCTCCCCTCTGCAACCAGAATGCTCTCTCTCAAATCATTGGAATGATCATGTCAGTCCTCTACTTTGAAATCTTTGATGGCTTCATGTTGCCTGCAAAACAGAATTCATACTCTCAAGCATGGCATTCAATACCCTTCACAATCTGGCCCTTCCTTACCTTCCGGGATTCAAAAAAATATTAGTAAATGCTTAGAAATATCTCCTGCTTAGAAATTCTGTTAGCAAACATTCCCTGTACTTGTTATTCAATAATCAGATCTATTGAGTGTCCACAATGTGTTGAATTCTAATAATCACTATTTTTTCACAGTTATGGACGTAAAATCTAGAGACATGGGTTTAAGAGCAGTTCTGGCCCTTTCTCTCTACATGGGTTTGGGCAAGTCTTTTCCTTCCTCCAGGCCTCGGTTTCTCTATCTGCCTAAAAGAAGGTATAATGGGCCTTCCCTGGTGGCGCAGTGGTTGGGAGTCCGCCTGCCGATGCAGGGGACGCAGGTTTGTGCCCCGGTCCGGGAAGATCCCACATGCCGCAGAGTGGCTGGGCCCGTGAGCCATGGCCGCTGAGCCTGCGCATCCGGAGCCTGTGCCCCGCAACGGGAGAGGCCACAACAGTGAGAGGCCCGCGTACCGCAAAAAAAAAAAAAAGAAGGTAGAATGATCTCTGTGGCTCAAACAGCCCATGTCTATACTGGTCCCTGATACTAGATTCCCCTTGAAAGAAGAACCAAGTATGTTAGCCCTTAGCCAGCCAAAGATGTGTGTCCCTCAGCTGATTCCTGTGCTTAGCAGCTTGGAGACATCCTTTCTTTACCCTCTCACCACTTCAGCACTGTCTCTTGGGCTCTCCCCACTGGCCCTGCCCTGAATCCCAGCACTGGCGTCTACATCTTCAACGTAATAGACCCTGAAGCTGAGACAATGGAGCTCTTAGAGCCTTCAGCTATGATCTCACCTTCTGAGCTAGATTTTTCTTGGCCTATGATTGCTCAGCCCCAACCAGGAAAAAAAAAAAAAGTGCCCCTACTCCAGGAAGTGCCGGTGCTGACTCAGCATGCTGTAGATCCGGACTGGAGCAGAAATTTGTGTGCGCCAGCCTTGTAGGCTCCAGTAGCAGAGAGAGAGAAAAAATCCAGGCAATCCTGAGAGCAAAGAGACTTCAAGGGTTGGTGTGAGGGAGAACTCCTTTATTGAGAACCTTCTGTGTACCAGGCACTTTCAATCTGGGCTACAACTTTGCAAAGCAGGTATTATTATCCTACTTCCAAAGCTCAGAGAGATTAAGTAACTTTCCCAGAATCCCATGACTAGTAAGTAGCTGTGGAATTCAAACCTAGGCCTCCAAAGACCTGCATTCTTTCTTTCACACATCCTGAGGAGCAACTGGGAAAGGACTTAGGAAGTCTTGAGAGTAAAGCTAGATGCTCAGGGAATACTCCCTGGATGGTTATTCTAAGGAAATGGGCGAAATACTGGGATAGGATAATATTGAATCTGAAATCCCCAGTGCTAACCATAAGAAAAGGTAGAATGACAATCACCATACTAAATTGCTTTAGGTCATAAATGAACATGGTCCTTTGCCAGGGTGGGGTGGTGTGGGGGGCACACAAAATGATGCTGTTAATCCCTTGAACATGAATGTGACTAATAAGCTGGGTGTGGCATCAGTCATCTCGTCCACACAGCTGTCTGGGCAGGCTAATCTGTGGTTGGAACCTCCAGTTCTGTCTGCCCAGTGGCGTGCTGCACTCTAATCTCTTGGCTTCACAGCTAGCTTGACATTTCTGCTGAGTCTGACTCACTCGCTTCCAGCCTCAATTGTTCTGTGCCAATGCAGACTTCTTTTACAGTTGGCCTATTTAGAAAGACAGGATGTTGGTGTTGGAAGGAAACAACCCAGGAAGTCACCTAGCATAACCCCTTCATGTTACAAATGAGAGAACGGGCCCCAGAGGAGGTTTGGTGATGTCTGAACTCGGGTGGGTTGAAGTGTGAGGCATGATGGGACCCCAGCCACACAGGCCTGTCGGGCAGCAGGAGGAAGCTGTGATCAAGCGACACTGGAGCTGGCAATACGAGCTCTGCTGCAGGATTACTGGGGCCCGGGTGGGGCACAGGGAGTGGACCCAGCCCCTTGGAAGAATGGGCTGGGATAGGGAAGCCGAGTGTCAGGATCCCAGCCAAGCAAGTCTGGAGTTCAGGGCAGGGCTTCTGTCTCAGCAGGAAAATATGAGGCTGGGGGGGAGAATTAGGCTGAAGGTTAGTTGTGAGGACTGGACCAACATGCCCAGGAAGGTGAAGGGGTATGAAGAGTCATAGCCGAGAGGCTATTGCAGTATGCAGAGGTCACCAGAGCACAATAAAGCCCAGATTAGTGTCAGCTCACCCCAACCCCATGGGGGGCTGTGGCTGATGCACTTCTTACCCTTTTCAGGAAGGCTTCAGCTTGCAGCTGGAGGTAGTCAGCAACTCCAGATATAGCTGGGGAGCCGGGAAAGATAGCACTGAAGTATTCCATCCATTCTGCCTCCCAAATGTCTCTGGAATGTCCCTTTCCTCCATTTCTATTGACAACGTCCTGAGCCCTGGTCATCGCCCACCTGAATTATTACAATAGAGTTTTGGTTCAATCTCTTAGCCTTTGCCTCTACTAAAGCATTCTTCTTGTTGTCACCAGAGTAATGTTTCTATGATACATGAGGATGTCACTTGCTTTCTATAAATGTTGGGTGGCTTACCATTGTATCATAGCCTTTCTCAACTGGGAGAGTCAAGCCCTACAGAAAATTACTGGAGTGACTCTTTTCTCCATTCTCTCTAGGATGGTACAAACTAGTATCATTCTAGGCATACAGGGGATAAATTGATTTGTACAATGGATACCTTAAGTCTAGAGGGCTTAAAAACTCCAAATGTCTAAGCCTGGCTTTCCAGGTCCCACACAGCCTCAGCCCAACTTCCCCTAGCCTCATCTCCCGCCCTCCCTGCCTCACATTCTGTGCTCTGGTGGCACCAAACTCTTCCCATTTCTTTATCACACTATTTTTGTTCATGTCTTAATGTTCTTCCTTCTACCTGGCCTCCCTATTGACCTTGTAAAATCTTAATCATCCTTCAGATGTTACCTCCTCTTTGGTGCCTCTGTAGACTTCAAAGGTCGATTAAATTATTCTTCCTCTATGTACCCATATTATTTGGTATGTGTGCCACTGTGCAGAACATCCTTCATAGTTGGAGGTTTACTTATCTGTGTGACCTACAAAATCTTGGTTCTGCACAGCAGGCAACATTCCCGCCCCACCCCCTGCCCAGACCTGAATAGATGTTTATCAAACTGAATGGTCCAAAGCTCCCTAGGTAATCAAAAACAGTGGTAATTCTGGAACACAGGATGCTTGATTCTTAGTCTGCCATTATTTGGGCTTCTACACGTGACAACAACAAAATAAACCTTAAATATGCAGGTGTGCGTGGTGGTAGCGTGGGCTGAGAGGAACCTTCCTGAATAATTCAGAGCAAGGGAGTAAGAGCTGGTAGATTCCACTGGGAAGGGAGGATGGATCCAGAAAGAAGTTAGGAAAGGTTTAGGAGTAGACCCCATCAGGAATATGCATAGGACTGACTTTGTAATTTCTTCAGGAAACAAAAAAAGAAAAAGAAGGAGAAATAGTTGGTGGTGGGGTTAAATGAATGACACCTACATCAAGAACTGATGCCTGAAATGACTCATCAAAGCTGAAATCTGATAACAGAGAACTTACATTTGCATGTGCAGAGCACCGTCACATATCTGATCTCACTGAATTCTCAGAATAACCCTGTGGCGCAGGTGAGGTGTGAAGTTGTGTGTGTGTGTGTGTGTGTGTGTGTGTGTGTGTGTGCGTGTGCGTGCACGCTGTTGTTACACGCCTCCCTTTACAGAGGAGATGATTAAGGCTCAGAAAGGAGAAGTGATGTGTCCGCTGTCCCTAAGTAACACAGCTGGAACTAGAAGGCAGGCCTGCCTGTCTCTGGGTCCAGAGCCCCATTCACTTTATTTAAGAGCAGGGAGGCAGCTCCTCTGGTCTAAAAGCTGAAGGTCTTTATAAAATCAGATAGGATGACATATAGAGGTTTTTCTGAGCCACGACTCAGAGGGACACTCCATAAACTCAAGACTTTTCTAGGCTGTTTGAAAAGGAAGATAGAAACCCGTTAGTCAGCTGACTTTCAGGGAGCTGGCTGATACAGAGCGATTCTCGGCTTGAAATGGGCAACAGTCTGACGACTACAGAATCTGGGGCAGGAGACGAGAGAAGGGGGTGGTTTGTTTTTTGATCTGCCTGCGGCTCCAGTGGGTATACAGGACAGCAGATGAGGGCCCAACTGCTGCTCTTTTTGGTCGGCTTCGGATGGAGAGAGAGAGTCAGGAAGATGGAGTGGAAGAGCTGGAACCACATGAGGTGCTCAGTTGGTACTTGCCCTCTCAGATTTATCCATGAACCTTGGAACTGTGAGACCTTAGAATAGAAGTACCGCTAACCGGGCTCTGCAGCCAATCCCTGCTGTTGTCATTTAGTGTCTTTGTTATACATTTCCCGTTGTCCAGCAAAAGGGTGAGACCCTCAGGGGCACAGAGTTGGTTTAAATAACTTTGTACCCCACTATCCAGTGTTCTGAATATATGAAACAAATCTCAGGAGATGGCTTTTTGATTACAAGAAAGATTTCAAGTTTGTTAAAAACATCTTTTATATGACTCCATGGGATAAAATTCCTTGATTTCTCTTCCCTCCCCTTCAAAAGTTACCTAGATAGTTTTTTAAATCCTCATTTATTCATTCAGTCATAGTATTTATAGGGTCCACTTTTGTGTGCTAGGGGCCTATGCTATGTCGGCCCTATGCTAGGTTCTAGGTACCAGAGGTAAACAAGAGGCGGCCCACCGTCACAAAACTTAGAGTTTAAGGTGATGTAGACTGGCGTGACTGAAAGAGACCCCAGAGACAGTCTAACTCAACTGCCTCATTTTAACAATGAGAAAATGAAGGCTCAGAGAAGGGTAGTATCTCGCTGACAACTAGTCCATGGCAAAGCCAGATAAAGAAAACAGTTCTACTTTTCAATTAAGACTCTGATCTGAAGTTATCCAGGAGGCCAAGAAAAGCATTATCTCTTTCTTGGCTTCTTGATTATTGGAGAGAGTGAGTGTTTTTCTACCCTGTCTTTTCTGGAACCAAGCATGGTCTGTTAGCAATAAACCACAGTTTCCTCATTCTCTGGAACTCTATCTTCTATGTCCTTTGCAAACCCCCTCTCTCCACAGAGGCTCTCAATCTTATTACTGGAGCCCCAGGACCAGGGAAAACGTACTGCTTAAGTTTTACTTCTTTTTTTTTTTTTTTTTTTACAAGAAGCAGAGTATGTTAACTCTCTGTCAGAAAACACCGTGAAGTTCTGTTTCACTGTTGTCTAAAAGATTCGTTCCATAAGAAATACTGATAATATGTGTATTAGTTAGGGTTCTCCAGAGAAACAGAACCAATAGGGGAGAGAAAAACAGAGACAGAGAAGGAGAAAGACAGAGAGAGAGAGATTTATTTTAAGGAACTGGCTCATGTAACTATGGAGGCTGTCAAGTCCAAACTCTGCAGGGTAGGCCAGCAGGATGGAGACCCAGGGAAGAACAAATGTTGCAGTTCAAGTCCAAAAGCCATCTGCTGGCAGAATTCCCTCTCGCTTGGGAGAAGTCAGTTTTATGTTCTAGTTCTAGTCAGGCCTTCAACTGATTGAATGGGGCGCACCCCCATTGTGGGGACAATCTGCTTTACTTTAAATGTTAATCTAGTTATCATGAGGTATCATGTTCATACCCTCACAGAAACATCCAGAATAACATTTGAGCAAATATCTGGGCACCACGGCCCAGCCAAGTTGACACATAAAATTAACCTTCACGATGCTATTGATATAAGCTGAAATTTTTACCACCTCAAGAGTCATATCAGAATTCTGAAGGAGCTGTGGGTGTCAGTTGCTGGGGGAACCACTGGATGCAAAGTCCTCATGAAACTCCAGATCAGCATCAGAGAGAAGGAAGGAAGCCTGGCAAAGGTAGGAAAATCATCAGTGGACAGAGATGTTATGATTAGAAAAGGACAATCAGAAGAGGGTTTTATTTTGGCAAACCTAGAGTCTCCCTAGCCCTAATCCTTTTTCTTCTGTTCTGTTTCATAGATGAAGAGGAGGAAAATTCAGAAACCAAAGACCAGATAGGAAGACATCGCCTTTGCTCTTCCTTCAGATATGCTTGTGGACCAGAGTTCCAACAACCAGACCTTTGGGGCTGAGATATTTCCCCTCCTGACTCTTCCCTGTATAGGGAACTGGACACTTGGCTTTGTGCTTAGGGAGTTAAGCCTGTGGCTATAGAAGAAGCCCTGTTGAGGCTGTGACCCTTAGTGAAGCAGCAGCAGCCTTATAGCTCTGAACATGTCCCAAGAAGGGCTTTGTTTTTTTTGTTTTGTTTTGCTTTGTTTTAAAGAAATAGAGTTATTTTTTTATACAGTTTGTAACTTTTTAAAAAAAATTTTATTTATTTTTGGCTGCGTTGGGTCTTCATTGCTGCGTGCGGGCTTTCTCTAGTTGCAGCAAGCGGGGGCTACTCTTGGTTGCAGTGCACCGGCTTCTCATTGCAGTGGCTTCTCTTGTTCCGGCACACGGGCTCTAGGTGCGCAGGCTTCAATAGTTGTGGCTTGTGGGCTCTAGAGCGCAGGCTCAGTAGTTGTGGCACACGGGTTTAGTTGCTCCACGGCATGTGGGATCTTCCTGAACCAGGGCGTGAACCTGTGTCCCCTGCATTGGCAGGCAGATTCTTAACCACTGCGCCACCAGGGAAGTCTCCAAGAAGAGCTTTGAACAAGGAGAATCATATACATTCAACAAGTATTACTGTGCCGGCCACTGTTCCAGATGTTGGCTATACAGCAGTGGATAAAATCCACCCCAATCCCTGCTTTCCTGGAGTTTACATTCTACCATGTGAGACAGACAATACACAATATAAATAAGTGCAGTACAACATATAATATGCTAATGACAAGTTGCGAAAGAGAACAATAAAGCAGGGAAGGGGACTAAGAAACACTGGGGAATGGACCTTGCCATTTCATATAAGATGACTAAGGAAAGCCTCACGGAGAAAATGACATTTGAGTAAGGACCGGAAGGAAGTGAGAAAGTGAGGAATGCAGACATCTAGGGAACGAGCATTCCAGACAGAAGACCATTGTGTGGGTTGAATTGTTACCCAAAAGATACATTGAAGATCTAATTCCTGGTACCGGTAAAATTTGCCCTTATTTGGAAATAGGGACTTTGCAGATGTAGTCAAGCTAAGATGAGGTCATTAGGGTGGATCCCAATCCAATGCATGTGACTGGTGTCCTTGTAAGAGGACACAGAGACACAGATGTGGAGGGAGAAGGCCATGTGGTGAGTGAATCAGAGATTGAAGGGATGCGGCTGCAAGCCAAGGAATGCCGAGGATTGCTGACCACCATCAGAAGCTAGGAAGAAGCAAGGGAGTGTTCTCCCCTACAGGATTCAGAGAGAGCACAGCCCTACCGACACCTTGATTTTGAACTTCTAGCCACCAGAACTGTGAGACAATAAATTTCTGTTGTTTTAAGCCACCCAGTTGGTGGTACTTTGTTACAGAAACCCTGGGAAATAAATACGACCGTAAAGAGAAAAGTGCCTGGCATGTTGAAGGAATATGGAAGCCAGTGCAGCAAGAGTGGGAGTAATAGGAGATCAGAGAGGTTACATAATAGATGGTGAGATCACGTAGTGCCTTATGGGTCAGAGAAGTGATGTGATCTTATTCTTCCACAGGTTCACATACGGTTGTAACTGTGCGCTGTATTTATGGCTGAAAGGAAATGTATAGAAGAACCTGGAATATATTAGGTAGATGACATAATCATAAGGAGTCATGAAAAAGTTACCAAATTGTGTAAATACTAATGCCTATGATTAAATCTTTCATTTGCTCTTTAGGTCTATTTTAATCTGTACTGTTGATGCACAGTTAATTTTAAAAGAATGAAATTTTTATTTTCAAAACAGATTATTAGGTGGCAAAGCATGAACTCCCTTATCTCTTATCACTAGTTGACCACACTAGTGGCCAACTGGGTTGTTCAGACCATAATCACATGACCCAAAACAAAAGTCCCATAATGTGTCAGCCTCAGTTGCCCTCTCAGCCAACTTACAGGTTTAGTGCCTGCAGTAAACTCATCTGGTCTCTCTGGATTCCCAGGAGACATCTCTGACTGGGCTTTCTCCTGGGTCAGATGTCCACTCCTGAGCCAGGACTGGGTCAGGGCTGAGGACTCGGACATTTTGGATGGAAAACTGCCCTCCTTCCAAGACTGCGGATGTTTATTTTCTAAGAAGAAGATGTGACAGTGGGAAGGATATGAAGGGCATCTCTAGCACAAAAATGCTCAGCTGTGGTGGTGTAGAAGAAATCTTCGGTTCGAAGCCAGTGATTAGTTTTGAGTTCGTCCTCTGCCATGTATTAATTGTATGACCTTGAATGGAGTCAGTTAAACTTTTGAGTCTGCTTCCTTAACTGAAAAATAGAGGTAATACCCCTACTTCAAATGTTTGTTTTCATTCACTTATTTTAAAAATAATTTTACATTTTTTGAGATGGGCACTAAGCTAGGCACAAGAGATACAGAAATAAAAGTTATAGCCTCTGCTGCAGAGATGTCCGCAATCTAGTGAAGGAGGCAGGTAAGAAAGCAAGCTCCTTTTCTGACTAAAATAGCCAGAGTTGGACTTGGCGGTCCAGTGGGTAAGACTTCTCGCTTGCAATGCAGGGGGCAATCCCTGGTCGGGGAACTAGATCCTGCTTGCATGCTGCAACTAAGACCTGGCACAGCCTAAATAAACAGATAAATAAATATTTTAAAAATAAAATAGCCGGAGTTGGCTTCTGGTATTTGCAACCGAGAGCCCTGACTGATAACAGCTGGTGAGCCCACAGTAGGTGGTCCTGGATCCTGGGAAGCCAAAGGTCAACAAGTAACTCCCTGAGGCAAACCCAAGGCAGAGATACAGCAAAGCGTCAGTCTGCTGTGCTTTTAGCTTTCCACATCCTTTATCACATTTCATCCTCACAACAGCTGTACCTGTAGGCAGGTGGAGTAGGTAGTAAAACAAGATTTTAAGATAAGAAAGGTGAAGCTCAGTGAGACTAAATGGCTTCCCTGATGTCCCCAAACTGGTGACAGAACCCAGAATACAATCCAAATTTCTTGATTTCCAGACAGAGGCTCTTTCCCCCTGATAGCACTGAATGAGTAACTTGTATTGAATTTTTAAACATTCGTTCACAAATACTCCATAAAGATCTATTAGTCATTGATTAGGACAATGGGCTCCCTCTATTCTAGGCTCAATATTACGTTCTCTGATACGTACTGTAATTATCAGTAGGAGGGAATTCCCTGGTGGTCCAGTGGTTAGGACTTGGTGCTTTCACGGCCAACGACCAGGTTTAATCCCTGGTCGGGGAACTAAGATCCCGCAAGATGCACGGTACAGCCAAAAAAAAAAAAAAGTATCCTTAGAGTATATTTGTTAATAATACTTTACGCTTGGGAAGCAGTATGATGCTGTTAAAACCTGAGCCAGACTGCCTGGGACCACCCGCATCTCCCCCACTTACTACTTGTGCATAGCACATAGAGCCTTCACATCTACACCCCGAAGTCTCCTTACGGAGAATACCTGTGACTCACTGCATGAAGAGCACGCTTGGCCCTCGTGCAGGGGAAGCTAGGAAAGCTGGCTATTTTCATCAGAAAAGGAGTTTGAGAGATATCAGGAAGATCACAGAATTGGTAGGAAGACTACAGATTCAAGTTTCAAAAACAGACATGAACCAAAGGAGACCATCTCAGGAGACAGAAAGACCACATCACAGAAACATCCCAGTCAAGATGCTGCTGTCACTCCCACTGAGCAGTGAACACCTGTGCTGCCACCAGCGCAAATTCTAAACTGTCCCTGTTTATTGGGTCATTTGCTTCAAATTCAAATTCTCTGCCTGAGTATCAGCAGGGCCAAACTTAGGTGGTATGCTTGCACCCCAGCTGCCAGGGATCCAGGAGGGCAAATGTCTGGCCTCTTTTCCAACTTCCATAAGGGGAAGACACACTCTGCCTCCCATGAGACCCATGTTTCATGCAGTGGCAATTCCCCCAGACATAGGAAGGGGGCTCGGATGCTGGGCAGCCAAAAAAAAATATAATCCCTGACAAATGTCCTAAACTAGAATCCTCAAAAATCCCATCCAACTCAGGATGTGGGGTAAGTGAGGACATTGGTTCAAAATTGGAAAACTAGGACTAGGAGGTCATGATTTACTGAGTAGCAGCAGTGACTTGAGACGTTTTATTTACCAGGAACTGTTCAAGGCGCTGGGTACAAAGATGACTAAGGCACAGGTGCTGGCCTCAAGGTGCTCCTGCCGGGTAGGGAAGAAAGATAAACAAAACACTAAAATAAAATGTGATAAGAAAAGGCTATAACTGATATACAACAAAGTAGAAAGGGAACATGGAGCAAAGGATTAATGCTGGGGGCCATGGGGGTGGTCAGGAAAGCTTTCACAGAGAAGATGGGTCTAGAAGGATGGAAGGGGAGAGGAGGAAAGAGCATTAGAGGCAAGGCAACATCTGGTATGAGTTAATCTTCCTGATTAGCCAGAATCTGGTCCTGGTATTTCCTGCTCAGTTCTTTCCCACTGCCACCAACCACAGCACATATGCTACTATGATTAAGGTCTAAAATTAGTATTCGTAAGGTCTAAGTGTTATTAGGGCATTGTTAGATCCTGATTCTTCTTCTCCTGCTCTCCCCCAAATCTCTAGTGCATAATGGCATTGACACAGGCTTACTGCTGCTTCAGTTGTTTTTAGTTGTTTTAGTATGCAACATACTCAGTCAGACCCAGGTTTAGATAATGGGCCAGCTACTGACAAATTATAAGACCTCTCCAAGCCTCGACTTCCTGGAAAGTAAAATGAGAATCAAAATTACTTGTCTTCCAAACAAACAAACAAACTCATAGAAAAAAAAAAGCAGATTCTTGGTTACCAGAGGAGAGAGGAGGAGGGAGGGGGAATTGGAGGAAGGTGGTCCAAAGGTACAAACTTTCAGTTATAAATAAGTACTGGGGATGTAATGTACAACATGATTAATATAACTAACACTGCTCTATGTTATATCTGAAAGTTGTTAAGAGAGTGAATCCTAAGTGTTCTCATCACAAAGGAAAAAATTTTTTTTTCCTTAGTTTTGTATCTATATGAGATGAGGGACGTTCACTAAACTTCTTGTGGTGATCATTTCATGATGTATGTAAGTCAAATCATTGTGTTGTACACCTTAAACTTATACAGTGCTGGATGTCAAGTATATCTCGATAAAACTGGAAGAAAAAAAACGACTTGCCCTTCAGGACTGTTATAGGGATCAACTGAGATAATGTTGGCAAAGTGCCATGGCTCAGCTGTTAGTAGGTGCTGTGATTGCTGGGTTGAGGCAATTCTCTGCAAGTCTGGTGAACATGACAATACCTCTCTGCTCTTTCCCTTTGACCTAAAGGGTTTTGTAGAGTGGCTGAGGAGATCACAAGGAGGAAGTGTCTTCCAGGAGAGAAGGGGCCCACGATTTGTGCCAAAAATGTAAGAAAACTGGGGTGAGGAGGGAGTAGATATGAAGTTTATTGTGAGCTCTGAGCCCCTTTCAAAGCTTGACTTCATGGTGGGACTGTGAGCCTGGTTCCCGGAGTTGAAGAAGGTTTTCCAGTCCCACGAGAATGATTTCAAAAACAGCCCTACTGGCACTGAGGATGTTTGCCTCTGCCCATTATGAGGAGGAAACGATTTACCCAGATCCAGGCCTGGTCATGCTCCCTTCTCTGTCAAGAACAGGAGGCAGAGCTTGGAAGGGTGGAGCATATCCATTACCCAGCCATTTTCACATACTGTTCTCACACAGCGTTTGAAAATGTGTGCACTGTAACAGGTTGAATAACACTGGTGGTGTGACACTGTGTCCCTTCAGAATAATAAGCATGATATTTGAGGGGAATGTGCTACAGGCTGAAGCGGCTTAATAAATGGGGGCATATCCAGATGTGAAAATGCTGTGTGGCTTGGAACAGACACCCAATTATATGGAGTATGAATTTAGATCTCCTTTCTGAAACTCCTGGTGGTCAATTTATTAGTCTCTTCTTACCAATAAACTATGCTATTCTATTCCAACCTTGGACTTCTAGGTAAATTCTGATCATTCATTCACTACACAACTATATATTGAGTACTTACCACATGCCAGGCATTGTGAGGAATTTACTGGATTTTGATTCTGATTCTGAAGAAAGGAGAGAAGACTGTTTTGTAAAAATTCAGAGGCCTTCTCCCTTCAAACATTATTTGTGAGGGAAGTGTGAATGTCCTCCCCAACCTCATATGGAGAAAATAATTTCATGCAGAATGGCTTCGTTCCGGTGTTCACTGGGCTCTTCATCTCATCTGGGGGCAGGCTCAGGAATGGGACTATTGCTATGGTAACTTGGCATTAACACACCTGAGCTCCATTGTGTCGCCCCCAAGTTACCTTTACAGCCAGCGTACATTTTCAGAACATGGGAAGCTTATTTTAATTTCCACACAGCCAGTTTATAAAGTATTATCCAGGGCACATAGACAAAGGGAGGGTCCTTTGTTTCTGAGGCTGAGGCTAAGCTGATGCTGTTTCCTAAGCTACAAGTATAGAATCAGGATCCAGACTATCGTTTCCTTTAATGGAAGATTTCACTTTCAAATCCCTTTTACATATGTTGTCTCACGTTTTATTGCCATGTTTGTTAACCTCATGCTTAAGCAAATCAAAAAAGCAAAAAAATGACCCTACTTAACATTTATGCCTCACCATGTGAGGTAGGAATTAATATCCCTATTGCACACGTGGAAGAGGTAAGACTCAGAGAATTTCCATGGTGTGTCCAGGGTCACATGGTTAGAAACGATAGGATGAGGAATAAAACTAGGCCTTTAGTTTCCAAATCTGGTGTCTTTCTGTTATATCTCTACCGACTTCCAGTCTCTTGCAGCCTTTGTTATTTTACAAAACTACAGATGTATACAAAAAAAAAACAACCAGTTTGCGCTTTGCTTTCTTTAAAAAAATGGCTTTATTGAA
Source organism: Pseudorca crassidens (assembly GCF_039906515.1). Taxonomy (NCBI): domain Eukaryota; kingdom Metazoa; phylum Chordata; class Mammalia; order Artiodactyla; family Delphinidae; genus Pseudorca; species Pseudorca crassidens. The sequence continues at coordinate 63,943,509 of NC_090304.1, forward strand.
GTATCTTATACATATATATTTCATAAAATTCACCCATTATAAGCATACAGTTGAATGATTTTTTAAAAATTTTCTGCAAGAGCTGTATTGAGATATAATTCATATACCATACAATTCACCCACTTAGAATGTACAACTGAATGGTTTTTAGTATATTCACAGAGCTGTGCGGCCATCACCACAATCAATTTGAGAACACTTTTATCACCTCGAAAAAAACGCTGTACCCTTTAGCTATCACCTCCCAGCCCTCCCATTCTCCACCGCACCCCCTAAGCAACCACTAATCTACTTTCTGTCTCTACAGATTTGCCTATTCTGGAGCTTTCGTGTAAATCGTATCATATAATATATGGTCTTCTGTGACTAGCTTCTTTCACTTAGTATAATGTTGTCAAGGTCCATCCGTGCTGAAGAATGTAACAGTACTTCATTCCTTTTTATGGCCAAATAATATTCCATTGTGTAGATATATACTGCCTTTTGTTGACCCATTCATCAGGCTATGGACATTTGGGCTGTTTCCACCTCTTGGCTATTACGAATAATATTGCTATGAATATTCGTGTACATGTTTTTGTGTGCATGTAAGTTTTCATTTTTCTAGGAATGAAATTGCTGGGTCAAATTTCATTCCTATATATCTAGGAAAAATTTTAAATTTCCATCAACAATAGGCGAGGGTTCCAGTTTCACCACACCCTCACCATCATTTGGTGTGCTTTGCTTTTTTCACTTAACATTATTTCTTAGATACATTGCTATATCCATGTGGTTGCCAGTTTTAATGGTTATATAGTGTTCCAAAGCAGCTAGCTTGACACTGTTTAAGCATTACGTTAAAGCTGAGGGTTTGTATTGTTTCCAGCTCTCTTCTAAGTAGTGGGAGGAGGCTCTGTATCACTTACTACTTTTTTTCCTTTAGTTTATTTCCTGGCGGTATGCTCTGAAGTGGAACAAAGGGCACACACAGCTCTTTGTTACTGCTTCCCAGGTTGTGTGTAAAGTGCCACCTGGAGAACTCAAGCCTGCCTACTTCCCCATAACCTCTGTCAACATAACTCTTTATTGCTTTATTCACGTGCGCTAATAATATAATATATAATAGAACCTTAGAGTTGTTTCTATTTGCATTTCTTTTGTTGTTGGTAAACTCATAATTTTTTTAACAGCCCTCAGTCAGTCTGAGTCCTTGATCCAAAGAGGCCAGGCAGTGCAGGAGAATCTACGGGTCAAAGCAAAGGGTCGCAGATGGAGCTGGGTTTGGAAACATGGGTTCAGTTATATTCAATAGGGTGTTGTAGCCTCAGCCATAAATGAAAAGAATGCTGCTAGAATGCTGTGCTGATTTAGGCAGCTTCTTTTTCAAACTTTCCCTTCATTTGGCACCTCTCTTAGTTTGCCCCCTCCCTCTCCGACCTTTCCTACTCAGTCCCCTTTGACAGTTTCTTTGCTTTTACTTGCCTCTTAGAGATTGGTATTCCCCAGGATTTCATTCTTGGGATTCTTCTTTTTCCACTTAGTACTCTGGGCAATCTCATCCACTCCCATGGCAGTAATGACTCTGTAAATGCTGACCACTCCCCAGCATTTATCTCTAGCCTAGACTTTTCTCCTATGGTATCCAGATACACATATCTAACTTCCTACTGTACATCTCCATTTGAATGTCCCCTAGGCATCTCAAGTTCAGTATTTCCCCTTCCAACCAACTCCTCCTTTTCTCACATCTTTCTGATGGTGGCAATATCTACCCGATCACCCAAGTCAGAAACCTGAAAGTCACTCCAAACTCCTTCCCCACCCTACACATGCCTAAATGTCTCTCAAGTGCACCTTCTTTTCTCCAAACCTATTACACTAATTTAATTCATGTTTTCATTAGTTCCTATTAGTTAGGGTTTTTTTGGTCATAATTATGTCATTTTAGGAAGGAAAAAAAGATATACTGAATGGATACATGCATGGAGTGAAAGGAGGACCTGAGCAATCACTGGAAAGTCAGCTTCAGGGCTGTTCCAGGGACCCTGGCAGCAAGCAGGTGGCCCGTGGGCTATCTCTCGAGTAACTGCTATGAACGTGACTTGCTTCTGAAAATGCTTAGCCTCTGCCTCTCTCGGTTCAAAACACTAAATTTCTGGGAGAGTCTGAAGACCAGTGAACATCAAGAGGGTGGAGGCACTGAGTCCCTCACCCCTCACATGAGGGAAACACAGCTGCTGGAGGATACGTGAAGATGTATTGGAGGCAATTATCAGAGAAAAAGAGAGGGCATGAGATGGACAGTCTTTCCAGAAGTTGTCTACTACATTGTCACAAGTTCAGGATTGTTCTTCCTGCTCTAGTCTTACCCTTCACCAACCCCCTTCTACAAGAATGATCCTCCCAAATACAAGTCCGGGAGAAAAGAGAAGTCGTAGGGAAAGTATGGGCATGAAATCCTCATTCAGCACTTACTACGACTGGGACTTTTTTTTTTTTTTTTTTTTTTGGCTGCGTTGGGTCTTCATTGCTGCATGCAGGCTTTTCTCTAGTTGTGTTGAGCGGGGGCTACTCTTCGTTGCGGTGCTCGGGCTTCTCATGGCAGTGGCTTCTCTTGTTGCGGAGCACAGGCTCTAGGTGCACGGGCTTCAGTAGTTGTGGCTCACGGGCTTAGTTGCTCCACAGCCCGTGGGATCTTCCCGGCCCAGGGCTTGAACCCGTGTCCCCTGCATCGGCAGGTGAATTCTTATCCACTGCACCAGCAGGGAAGCCCACGACTGGGACTTTGAGCAATAATAATTGTCATCTGTTTCAGTCCCTACCATTTGCCAAAGCTGTGTAAGCACTTCACATATATTATTTCTTCTCCTTGTGACAACTTTACAAGGTGAATATTATAACTGCTGTGCAGGGGAGAGCAGCCAAGACAGCAGAGTAGAAAGGCCCTGAGCTCACCTCCTCTCACGAGTATACCAAAATCACAACGATCTGCAGAACAACCATCGATGAAAAAGACTGGAACCTACTAGAAAAGAACTTCTGCAAGTAAAGTTCATAAAGAAAGAGCCACAACGAGATGGGTAGGAGGGGCAAACTCGTGATATAGTTAAATCTTATACCCCCGAGGTGGGCGACTGACAAACCGGAAAATAAATATATTGCAGAGGCCTCCCATAGGAGTGAGAGTTCTGAGCCCCCCGTCAGGCTCCCCAGCCCAAGGGTCTGGCACCAGGAGGGTGAGCTCCCAGAGCATTTGGCTTTGAAGACCAGCGGGCCTTAATTGCAGGAGCCCCACAGGACTGGGGGAAATAGAGACTTCACTCTCAAAGGGCGCACACAAAATCTCCCACGCGCCAGGAACAAGGGCAAAACCGTCATCTGATAGGAACTTGGGTCGGACCTACCTGCTGGTGTTGGAGAGTCTCCTGGAGACGCGAGGTGCAGTGGGGGGCAACTGCAGCTCAGGGGCATGGACACAGGTGGCAGACATATTGGGGGACGTTCAGCAGTGTGAGCACTGCTGCTGCTGGTGACTGCTAGCTTGGCCGGTTAGCACCAAGATGTAGCACCAGCCAACAGCCTGCAAGCGCCAGCGTTGGGACGCCTCAGGCCAAGCAACTAACTCAGGGACACAGTCCTACCCATCAGCAGACAGGCTGCCTTAAAGACTGAAGAGTCCACAGCAGCCTCTGGAAACGGCCCTAGACACAGCCCAGCCCACCAGAGGGTAAAGACCCAGCTCCAACCACCAGTGGACAGGCACCGGCCCCTCCATTAGGAAGCCTACACAAGCCTCTAGACCCACCAGGAGGCAGACACCAGAAGCAGGAAAACCTCCACCTCACAATGCAGGCCAGATCCTACCTTGGGTCCAGCTGGGCCCCGGCCCTGCCCACTAGCAGGCCTACACAACCTTCGGGGTACCCTGGGCCCCATACCCAACTGTATCAGGAACCACCTCCCACCCCCAACCCAACCAATGAGCTGAAACGAGCTCTGGCATCCCTGGGCCCTGCAGCCGGACTCCAGGAACCAGCTCTGCCTGCCAGCAGTCCAGCACTAACCCCAGGATCTTGCGTCACCCACCAGTGGGGGGACAACAGCCCCAGAGTCTTTAGGACTCTGACTCCACCACCAGTGAGCCAGCACTAGCCTGGAGCCCGTGAGGGTTCCAGAACCAGCTACCTCATGACCAGGTCCCACAAAACAGTGGCCAGCACCATCTGTACAAGGCAGGGTCTGGCAGCCAACCAGACTAGGGGCTAACCAAGCCTACCAGACCGCCCACATAGTCAGCTCGCCACAACAGAAGGACCCACACAGCCCTCTTAGGGGGAACCCCTAGAGCATGCAGCTTGGGTGATGAGAGGGGAGTACGTGGCTGGGACGCAGAAGACACCTCCTACAGAGGGCCCCTTCTCCAAGGTCGAGAAATGTAACCAACTTACCGCATACGTAAAAATGCAAATAGCAACTTAGACAAAATGAGGTGGCAGAGGAATATGTTTCAGATGAAGGAACAAGAAAAAACCACAGAAGAAGAACTAAGTGAAGTGGAGCTAGGCAACCTATCTGAGAAAGAGTCCAGAGTAATGATCATAAAGATGACCCAAAAATGAAAATGCAGGATGGCCCCTTGATAAACAATTATTAGAAGTTTCAAGACAGCACCAACAGAGCATTAAACCAAGGGCAGGTCCCTTCTAAGTGGGGGCGCTTGTGTGACTGCACGGGTTGAACACCCATGAAGTTGGCCCTGGGGTTAGCATTAATGTGCATAAGATGTTTTGTACAGAATAGATGCCCTTTAAATTGTAGCTATAATAATTGTATTAGCTTCCTATTGCTGCTCTGATAAAATGACTACAGATTTAGTGGCTTAAACAACACAAATGTATTATCTCACAGTTCTGGAGTTGAGAAGTCCAAAGAGATTTTTATGGGGCTAAAATCAAAATGTCAGTAGGGCCACATTCCTTCTGGAAGCTGTAAAGGAGAATCCAGTTTCCTGCCTCTTCCGGTTTTAGAGGCCACTTATATTCCTTAGTTCATGGCCCCTTCCTCCATCCGCAAAGTCAGCTGCATAGTGTGCTCCAATCTCTCTCCTCTTCTGACCTCTGCTTCCTTTAGCACATTCCTTTCTCTGACTCGGACCCACTTGCCTTCCTCTTAGAAGGACCCTTGTGAATACATTGGACCCACCCAGATAATCCAGGAAATCTCCCCACCTCAAGATCCTTACCTCATCACATCTGTAAAGTCCCTTTTTTTCTTTCTTTTTAAAGGGAGGTTTTTAATTTTCTTATTTATAAATTTATTTATTTATTTTTGGCTGCGTTGGGTGTTCGTTGCTGTGCGGGCTTTCTCTAGTTGCGGCGAGCGGGGGCTACTCTTCGTTGCGGTGTGTGGGCTTCTCATTGCAGTGGCTTCTCTTGTTGCAGAGCATGGGCTCTAGGCACACGGGCTTCAGTCGTTGTGGCTCGTGGGTTCTAGAGTGCAGGCTCAGTAGTTGTGGCGCATGGGCTTAGTTGCTCCATGGCATGTGGAATCTTCCCGGACCAGGGCTCAAACTCATGTCTCCTGCACTGGCAGGCAGATTCTTAACAACTGCGCCCACATCTGGGAAGCCCACATCTGTAAAGTCCCTTTTGCCATGTAAGGTAGCATATTCACAGGTTCCAGGAATTAGGATGTTCACATCCCTTTGGGGGACCACTATTCAGCCTACTACAATATGATTATTATTGTTATTATTATTTTGTCATCGTTGTGTTGCTCTCCTTTTTTAAAAAAAATTTATTGAAGTATAGTAGATTTACAATGTTATGTTAATTTCTGCTGTACCAGCAAAGTGATTCAGTGTGTGTGTGTGTATATATATATATATATATATATATTCTTTTTCTTTATGGTTTATCACAGGATATTGAATATAGTTCCCTGTACTATAGAGTAGGACCTAGTTGTTTATCCATCCTATACATAATAGTTTGCACCTGCTAATCCCAAACTCCCAATCCTTCACTCTGCACCCCCCTGCCCTTGGCAACCACAAGTCTGTTCTCTATGTCTATATGAGTCTGTTTTTGTTTTGTAGACGTGTTCATTTGTGTTGTATTTTAGATTCCACATATAAGTGATATCATATCATATTCGTCTTTTTCTTTCTGACTTACTTGGCTTAGTATGATAATCTCCAGATCCATCCATATTGCTCCAAATGGCATTATTTCATTCTTTTTAATGGCTGAGTAATGTTCCATTGTATGTATGTATATATATATATATATATATATATATATATATATATGTATGTATATATACCACATCTTTCTAATCCATTCCTCTGTTGATGGACATTTAGGCTGTTTCCATGTCTTGGCTATTGTAAATAGTGCTGCTGTGAACATAGGGATGTATGTATGTTTTCAAATTATAGTTTTGTTCGGACATATGCCCAGAAGTGGGATTGTTGGATCATATGGTAATTCTATTTTTAGTTTTTTAAGGAACCTCCATACCGTCCTCCATAGTGGCTGTATCAATTTACATTCCCACCAACAGTGCAAGAGGGTTCCCTTCTCTCCGCAACCTCTCCAGCATTTGTTATTTATAGACTTTTTATTGTTGTCCGTTCTGACCGGTGTGAGGTGGTACCTGATTGTAGTTTTGATTTGAATTTCTCTAATAATTTGTTGCTCTCCTTTTTAAATCCTTCAGCAATTTCAGGATAAAGTCCAAACATTTGCAGCACATGGCAGCTCACTGTGATCTGACCCATGCGTATCTTTCTAGCTTCAACTCTACTCTCCCACGTGCACGGAACACTCCAGGAACATTGAACCACTTCTAATTCTTCAACTGCAACCTGCTCTCACTTACTGACCAGCCCCTTTCCTACTGTTATTTATGCACAGAATATGCTCACCCATTTCCCCTCTTCAACATCCTTCTTCCCTTTCAATTCTTTTTATTATTATTTTTCAACACTTAGCCCAGATTTTCTCCTTAGGAAATGTTTAATCTACTGCTTACCTTGAGTAAGTTATTTCACTTCTCTGTCTCAGGTTTTGTACCTAAACAATGAGAATAATAAAATAGTACTTACATTATTGTAAGGATCAAATGACATAATCCACAGAAAGCACTTAGCAGACTACCCGACAGATGGTAAGTACTCACAAATAAGTTATCTATAATTGTCATTATAAATATTTCTCCCAATGGGATTTAAGAGCTTCCTCCTCTGTCTTCTATTAGCAACCAGTACATAGAAGGCAGCAGTCTTTCCTATAATTGCCTGTTGATTTGAAAGTCTCTTCTGCTGTACTGACCATTCTTTGAGATCCAGGATCAATCGTTTATTTGCATATCCCTTGTATCTAGCACAGGGTTTGTACCTATAGGTTAGCATTTACTGAGGCAAAATAGGGAAATAAGTCTTAGGAGGACACATGCTAATTCTATTCTCAGAATATTTCTGTAAAGCATTCGTTCCATTCTTATCTTCCTGAGATACCAGTCTGAAAATACTTCACTTGCCTAGCTTCAATTTAAATAAAAGTTCAGCCTTAACAAAACTGACCCTGTTACACCAAATTTCTTTTTGTCTTCCTTTGCTTTAGCCACTCCATCCTTTTTTCTTTCTACTTCCTCCTGGTCAAAGTCATCTCTTTCTGTGTCATGATCCCATCTTTTTATTTATTTTTTTAAATTAGTGACAGTCTTTTTCCTAAGTTTGCTTTATTGCAAGCTCCCCAGAAAGCTGTGGAGTGTTACCCATAACAAGGGAAGTCCATCTTCCTTTCACCTTTTGTACTGCCCCTTTGCCTTTTGTACTTCAGCCCTTTGAGTCACCTGGGTATCTGGAACCTTAACACGGAGTCAGTACACGCTCCCTGTCCCTGAAGTTTACGGTCATGCTAGAGTTAGACATGGGGCTAGAGTATTCCAGTCAGACTCAGGAATTATTGTAAAGAACAAAGTGCTCCGTGAGCTCAGATTTGAGGAGGGTGTTGGGACTGTCTCATATATTCATGAAATTATGCTCACAGAACTCTGAATCCCATCCTTTCACCTGGAGGAGAGAAGCTGCATAGTTCAGTGGAAAGAGTGCTGACTTCAGATTCGGGACTCGGCTTTGAGGCCAGTTCTATCACTTACCTGGCTGGCTGCTCTTCTGGCAAATCACCAATATCTGCAAGCTTCTGGATCCTCAACTTGAGGGTAACACAAGACCACACCTACTGTGTCGGGTGGTGTACATTTTAATTTTTTAAATTTTATTAATTAATTAATTAATTTTTGGCTGCTTTGGGTCTTTGTTGCTGTGTGCGGGCTTTCTCTAGTTGTGGCGAGCGGGAGCTACCGTTCGTTGTGGTGGGCGGGCGTCTCACTGCGGTGGCTTCTCTTGTTGAGGAGCACGGGCTCTAGGCGTGCGGGCTTCAGTAGTTGCGGCACGCAGGCTCTAGGGACCGTGGACTTAGTTGCTCCGTGGCACGTGGGATCTTCCCAGACCAGGGATTCTTAACCACTGCGCCACCAGGGAAGTCCCTCTAGTCTTTAGTCTTTGTGAGCAATTGGGGGGCAGAGCCCGATGGCTGGCTCACCCAACATCTACTCCTAATCTGCTTATCTTTTTGTCTGCCTCCCCTTTAAATGCTAGGAAAACTAAATTCTCTTTTTCCAACCTCCTTTGCAGCTATTAGGACTGTGCGGAAAACCAGTTCTGGCCAGTGAGATATAAGCAAAGGTCTTTTTCTTTTCTCATAAAAGGGCCAGAGGGACTGGTGCAAACTATCTTGCCTTCATCCTGCCTTGAATACCAACGTGATGCTGGAGATGGAGTGGCACCATATTGTAACCATAAGGGAAACCCCCAAAGGATCAATGAGCCTCTCTCTAGATTTTTGTTATGTGAGAGAAATGAACCCCCACTAATTCAATTGCTGTTGTTGGGTTGTCTCTTACTTTTAGCTGGAAACATCCCTAAATAACTGATGAAGTAATAATATTTGTTGACCAGAAGAGGAAATTTCTTATTGAAATGATTTTAAATGCTTAGTTTAGTGTCAGAAACCTCTCCTTAAGAGGACTTTTATATATTATGTGCTTAATAATTAATATTAATCAAAGCAGATGTGCTCTGATGGAAGAGGGTAAGAGACTGTAGTGTGGACTCCCACCTTCTTTCCCCCAGATGACCCCTAAAACAACTGTTAGGAAGCTTGAAGGCTTTTCTGGACAATAATCCACTCTCTAACACTGTTGATGGGAGTATAAATTGAAACAGCCTTTTTAGACACAGTATGGCAGTTTGAGGGCAATTTCTATCATATTATTAAATTATGTAATTTTTGACTCAGCAGCTCCATTTCTAAGAATCTATCCTATAGAAATACTGAGTTTTTGTACAAAGATATATACACCTATATAATGTATAATGACATATATGCACCATTATAGTTTTACTGCCCTAAAAATGTATATATGGGGCTTCCCTGGTGGCACAGTGGTTGAGAGTCTGCCTGCCAATGCAGGGGACACGGGTTCGAGCCTCGGTCTGGGAAGATCCCACATGCCGCAGAGCAACTAGGCCCGTGAGCCACAATTACTGAGCCTGCGCGTCTGGAGCCTGTGCTCCGCAACAAGAGAGGCCAAGACAGTGAGAGACCCGCGCACCGCGATGAAGAGTGGCCCCCGCTCGCCACAACTAGAGAAAGCCCTCGCACAGAAACGAAGACCCAATACAGCCAAAAATAAATAAATTTATTTAAAAAATGTATATATGATTCATTACAGAATTTCTTTAAGGTAAAAAAAGAAAAAAAAAAGAGACAAGTTAAATGTCCATTAAGAAACTGATCAATTGCTTTATAGCACCTTCATCCTCTGGTATATTCTGCAGCATTTGCTGATACTGAAAGATCTCCAAGATATACTAAAGGAATATATCTTTAACATATATATATATTTTAATGGATTAATTCTTTTTTTTAAATTTATTTATTTTTGGCTGCGTTGGGTCTTCATTGTTGCACGCTGGCTTTGTCTAGCTGTGGCGAGTGGGGGCTACTCTTCGTTGCAGTGTGTGGGCTTCTCATTGCGGTGGCTTCTCTTGTTGCAGAGCACAAGCTCTAGGCGTGCAGGCTTCAGTAGTTGTGGCACGCAGGCTCAGTAGTTGTGGCGCACGGGATTAGTTGCTCCACGGAATGTGGGATCTTCCCTGACCAGGGATCGAACCCGTGTCCCCTGCATTGGCAGGCAGATTCTCAACCACTGCGCCACCAGGGAAGTCCCTCTAACAGAGTTCTTTTTCTCAAAGAACTTAAACATAATATGGTGAAGCTATAGAACTACACCACATTATAAAGTAGAATTTCTAAAGTGCTATAATAAAGACATTAAAACTGATTATGAGAGTCCAGAGAAAGGAATGATTGGCTCTATTCTAATTAGGGGGGACCTTAGAATATTTGACTGAGGTGAGAGCATATGTGTTGGGTCTTGAAACATAAATAAGATTGTGTCAGTCATATATAGAGAGGAAAGAGAATAGGAAGAGCACCTTAGGCAGAGGGAAATAGCACAAGCAAAGATATGGGGGCATGAAAATGTATCTTTTATATGAGAAAAGGTGGCTGCCAGTGTCGATGTAATGTAAGATAAGTAAAGAGATCCAGCAGGAAATAAAATTGGGAAAGAAAGTTTGGGTAAAAGCATACAATATCTTGTATATTTCAGGCTAAGTTGTTTATGTTTATAGGATATAGGGTATCAGCAGGAATTGGCTGGTAGATTGGGTCCACTGCCCTGCAGCTAGGATGGGGTAAAGAGGTATAGACCTCAGTCCAAGGGTCTGAGCCGGTATTCAGGAAGGATGGGCTCTAGCAAGGCAGCACTCAGGAGTCTGCCGTTGGGGCTCCCAGGAGAGAAGCATGGCTGGGGGTGTACCAACAGCCAGTTAAGAACATCTACTGCCTTTTGGCTCAGAGCAGCTCTGCCCTTCCTGCTCAGCCTCTCTCTGGATGGCCAGAACGACTGTAATTAAAAATCAGGCTTGGGGGTAGTGGGTGGGTGAAATGGGTGAAGAAAGTTAAAAGGTACAAACTTCCAGTTATAAAATAAATGTCATGGGGATATAATATACAGCATGCAACTACAGTTAATAATATGGTATCGCATATTTGAAAGTTGCTAAGAGAGTAGATCTTAAAAGTTCTCATCAAAAGAAAAAGAAAGTATGTAACTATGTATGGTGACTGGATGTTAACTAGAATAATTGTGGTGATCATTTTGCAATACACACAAATATCAAATCATGATATTGTATACCTGAAACTAATATATTGCTGTATGTCAATTATATCTTATTTTTTTTAAATCAGGCTTTCTCATGCTTGGTGTCCTCTTTTAGGGTCACCTTCTCTAGACAGGAGAGATTTGTGGGGATCTCTGGTGAGAGTCTTTTTTCTTTCCTTCTCTTTATTCCCCCTATTCTAGGAGCTGAGTAAGGAACTTGTAACTCTCTGATTACCTGTAATTCAATCAAGGAGTTGGTACTTTGGAATCACCCTAAAATCTCCTGACTCTAGTCTTCTAAGCTCCTGACCTTAAATTACTATCTTACTTTTTTCTCCAATGTTCTATTTGTGTTCCTGGCTGATTCCCAATTGTTCCAAAACTTATTGGTTTAATGGCTTAGCTCTGCAGTTCAACCTTACTCTGAACCTCGGCCTCAGAAACCTAAAAATAAGGGCTTGTCACCTAATATGGACTGAACTCAATATTCTTAAGCTACTAGTAATCTAATCAGGGATGCATGATTTATAAACATTAAATAAAGTGAAAGACTGGATAGAATTAAACTCTAAAATACATTAGTTGGTATAGAAAATGCACTAAAGTGTAGTGGAAAGAAAACTAAAGCCAGGACACCTGGGTATCTAGTCCTAGCTGTCACTAACTGGTTGCTGGATTGGCCAAGTCTCTGAACCTCAACCATGAAATTGGATTCTATACTATTTAGAACTTAGAACTTTGTGACTAAGTGCTATGTGGGTGGAAAAAGAGAGAGAGAACTGTTTGGGTGGAATTTGTTGGGTAAGCCTCCCGAAGGAAGAAATGGAATTTAAGATGAGTCTTAAGGATGGGTGGGGTTTTTGAGTGGGAAGATACAAGTGAGCACATTTACCAAGTTAGAAGTAAAATCATTAATCAAGTAGGGAGGTAGGAATGAGTGGAGCGGTTTATAGCACAGCTAACATGCAGACCTGAACACAAGAGCTGGGAGGGCTGGATGGGCACATTATGGAGGGTGCTGGACATGAGACTGAGGATTAGGAGAGGATTCTTGGGGAGGGAAGAGTGGTCAGGGACCAGTGCGCAGGATGGTCAGGGACCAGTGTGCAGGATGGTTTGGAGGGGAGATTAGATGGTGACAGTGGTCCAGGTGTCAGTTAAGTAAGTTTGGACTAGAATAGCTGAGGTGTGAGCTGAGTGTGTTTTGAAATCTGAGAGGCATTTTGAAGAAGAGATCAAATAAACAAGAAAAGAAGAGGAAGCAATCTTAGGTCACCACCAAGGGTGGAAGGGTATTTCTTAGGGGGAGGGTTGGTGTGCTGGGGAGTTTCATAGTTTCATTTTTAGACACGAACATGTCTGAATAGTTTTACTGGAAATCCTCTAAGATGAGCACATCTTTGTAGGCAGTTAGAAATGAGAATATGACTGTCAGGACCAGATACATAGAGTCTTTAAAATCATTCACACAGAGGCAGTAGTTGAAACCATAGAAGTGGATGCTGTGTATGAAGAAGAATATTACAAAGAGACAGACGTACAGATAAAGTATTAGAAGACAAAAAAGGAACCATACTTTTTTTTAAACGTCTTTATTGGAGTATAATTGCTTTACAATGGTGTGTTAGTTTCTGCTATATAACAAAGTGAATCAGCTATATGTATACATATATCCCCATATCCCCTCCCTCTTGTGTCTCCCTCCCACCCTCCCTATCCCACCCCTCTAGGTGGTCACAAAGCACCAAGCTGATCTCACTGTGCTATGCAGCTGCTTCCCACTAGCTCTCTATTTTACATTTGGTAGTATATATATATATCAATGCTACTCTCTCACTTCCCTTTCCCCTCCCCATGCCATGTCCTCAAGTCCATTCTCTATGTCTGCATCTTTATTCCTGTCCTGTCCCTAGGGAACCATACATCTTTTACAATTCCCAGATATTCTAGATTATCTTTCATTGTATTATTTACATCACTTATGGTACTCCTTTGACTTGTCTCACAAATCTCTTTTTCATTTTTTTGCATAAATGTTAACAATCTTTTCATCTCTGGGTACTTGTATTAGTAAAATAGGTTAACTTATACTTACACTCAAAGTCTCAGTTGCTGAAAAAGTCTTTCTCATTCCCTGTACATGTTTGTCACTTCTTTTTTTAAAAAATAAATTTATTTATTTATCTTGGTTGCGTTGGGTCTTCGTTGCTGTGCAGGGGCTTTCTCTAGTTGCAGCAAGCGAGGGTTACTCTTCATTGCTGTGTGTGGGCTTCTCATTACGGTGGCTTCTCTTGTTGCAGAGTACAGGCTCTAGGCATACAGGCTTCAGTAATTGTGGCACGTGGGCCCACTAGTTGTGGCTCACGGGCTCTAGAGCGCAGGCTCAGTAGTTGTGGTGCACAGGCTCAGCTGCTCCACGGCATGTGGGATCTTCCCGGACCAGGGATTGAACGCGTGTCCCCTGTATTGGCAGGCGGATTCCCAACCACTGTGCCACAAGGGAAACCCCTGTTTGTCACTTTTACTCACATTTTATTGTCCAAAGAAAGTCATGTAGCCACATCAATCTTCCAAAGAGGTGGGAAGTGCAAAATTCCCATGTACATTAATGGAGAGAGAGAGTAAATGAACAGTTCTAACAATGACCATGATAACAAACTTTTTTTCTTAGACTTAAATCTACAATCATGTCTCCTCTACCCTTTTATGTATATCATCACTAAAATGTTCCTGGTATCAACATTTTATAACCAGTGGTACCATAGCATAATTCCCATGTGAACAAGTTATTTCTGCTTCGGTTCTCTTTGTTTTCTCCTTATTTTGATGCTAAGCCGTCCTTTGGTTCTATGGTTGGCTCTTTTTCCCTTCCTTTCCCTATTCTTGGAACAAAAAAGATTCAAGAAAATGTTACACCCAGGTTCCTCAAAAAGATACAAGCAAGACTTCCCTGGTGGTGCAGTGGTTAAGAATCCGCCTGCCAATGCAGAGGGACACAGGTTCGATCCCTCGTCCAGGAAGATCCCACATGTCATGGAGCAGCTAAGCCCATGCGCCACAACTACTGAGCCTGTGCTCTAGAGCCCGTGTGCCACAACTACTGAGCCCACGTGCCACAACTACTGAAGCCCACTTGCCTAGAGCCTGTGCTCTGCAACCAGAGAAGCCACCACAATGAGAGACCTGTGCACCGCAACAAAGAGTAACCCCCACTTGCCACAACTAGAGAAAGCCCACGTGCAGCAACAAAGACCCACTGCAGCCAAAAATAAATAAAATAAATAAATTTTTAAAAAATTTTTTAAAAAAGATATATGCACCCCTATGTTCATTGCAGCACTATTTACAATAGCCAGGGCGTGAAAACAACCTAAATGTCCATCAACAGACAAATGGATAAAGAAGATGTGGTATATATATACAATGGAACATTACTCAGCCATTAAAAAGAATGAAATAATGCCATTTGCAGCAACGTGGATGGATCTAGAGATTATCATACTAGTGAAGTAACTCAGAAAAGACAAATATCATATGATATCACATATGTGGATCTAAAATATGACACAGAAGAACATATCTATGAAACAGAAACAGACACACAGATATAGAGACCAGACTTGCTGTTGCCAAGGGGGAGGAGAGGTGGGGGAGGGAAAGAACTGGGCATTTGGGATTAGCAGATGTAAACTATTATGTATAGGATGGATAAACAACAAGGTCCTACTGTATAGCACAGGGAACTATATTCAATATCCTGTGATAAACCATAATGGAAAAGAATATGAAAAAGAATATATATATATGTATAACTGAGTCACTTTGCTGTACAGCAGAAATTAAACACAACACTGTAAATCAACCATCCTTCAATAAAATTTTTAAATATATATATATAAAAATAAAAGTCTTTTAAAAAAAAGAAAAAAAAGAAAATGTTACACCCATAATCAAAACAATCTTTACCCCTTTCTCTCCTGCCTGTGGTTCTGCTTCCTTCTTTCACAAGAATAATTCCTTCTCTCTGGGTCCTGCCACACTTCCTTTTTCTACTCACTCACTTCCGTATCACTCAGAGTTTAAGGCCGTCAAAGAGCAAAATAACCAGCTGATGAGTAATAGATATTACTCAGCTGATGCGTAACAGATATTACTCAGTCCACTATTTAGTCTGTCTGACATTAATTAGCGGGTTGCCCTGATTTTCAGTCTGTGCACATCCCATAAATTGCTGACTTGATTAATTCTGATCTGAATTCATCTTGTTTTCCATGAGAATCCCATAGAATCCTGTTTGAAACTCTAATATGATTATCAGTCTGCCTTGTCTCAGGGTTATTTTTGTACATGTATGCCCCCTCACTAAATTGTGACCTTCTTACAGATTAAGCTGTGATTTGCATGTAACAGATACTCAATAATTGTTAGCTTGCTGATGAATCCTGGAATTGACTGAATTGATCATTGGTTTTGGTAACATTTGGATATATCTTGATTCAGCAATGGACACTTACTAGACCCTTGCTCATGTCTAGGGAAAAAAGAATAGACATGGTTTTTCAATTGATGACCTCTCTACCCCTCACCTCTTATATTGAAGTGTAGTATTATTGTTTGTTTACAATTCATACCTACCTGTACCTCCTAGAAGGCTTTGAAAAATAGGTGTATTAGGCAGTAAATTCATTTATTCACTTATTCATTCATTGATTTATTCAATAATCACTTAACGAGTGCCTATTATGAGCTAATAAGACATAGTGACCTCTTTCAAAATCTGGGAGAAAGTGGGAGACAGATAAGTAAAACAATTGCTACAGTGTGATAAATGCTATGGCTTGGAGCAGTGGTCCCCAACCTTTTTGGCACCAGGGACCCGTTTCATGGAAGACAATTTTTCCATGGAGGGGCAGGGGGATGGTTCAAGCAATAATGCGAGACATCGTTCAGGCAGTAACGGGGGCGATGGGGAGAGGCAGATGAAGATTTGCTGGCTTGCCAGCCGCTCACCTCCTGATGTGTGGCCTGGTTCCTAAAAGGCTGTGGACCGGTACCGGTCTGCGGCCCAGGGGTTGGGGACCCCTGGCTTAGAGGAAAAGCATCTAAATCAGACTGGGACTTCTTCGGAGATGGGACCCTTGAAACTAGCTTTGAGGTTAAGAGAAAGAAATAGCTAGGGAATTGGGGTAAAATGTGAGCTATTTATGAGAAGTAAGCATGCCATGTGCCAACACTGAGATGGGAAATTAAATTACTTGCGCCAGAAACTGCTCAAGAAATTCAATATGACTGAAACGTAACATACAAGTTGAAGGATGGCCAGAGACAAAGCTAGAAAGATGAGCAGGTGACACATCTTAAAAGGGCTTGTGTGCTAAACTAAGGAATTTTAATTTCAAAGCTATGGAACATGTCTGAACTCTCCCAGGCAAGTGGGATCTAGGATGTCATTCTGGGACTATAGTTCCAGAAGCTGGGTCTGGTTATGGGTGGGGTGGGGCTTCCCTATAACGTACAGGAAATAGAACTGAGAGGATTTGAAAGTGAAGGCCCGGGGGGAATCCCAGATTAATTCAAAGTTGAGAGGAAAAACCAGGAATAATTAATATGGGACATGAACCAGAGGTACTCAGACAGAGCAAAGAGGTCAAAAGAGAGGACCAGAGGCACAGCCTCGTGTGATTTCTTAAAGCCTCCTCTCTCCTTTCCAGGCTCCTTCAGACTTGGACCTGAGGTCCTTCAAGGATTTTAAACAGAAGAGTGATAGGAAGTGTTGCTCTCTTCTTAACTCTAGGCACGCAGCGTCTTGCGTGTCCTGTGAGCCTCGACCCACAGTAAGTCCTCAATAAGAATTTAGTAAAGGATATGGACTTGCTGCTAATTGTTGAGTACAGGAATGCTCTTGTTTAGATATTCATATGTTACGTGAGTAAAATGCCACGAGAAAACTGATTTCATACAAACCCAAGAACTCACTCTTCTCTTTGATTTATTTTAATAAATGTCAACTAAAATCATATTATTTATAAGCCATTCAAATGTAAAATGAACTTTTTTCAACAGTGTCTCAGACACACAAATTTAAACCATATGCACTAAGAAATAAAACAATAGAAAAGAAACCCCCAAAAGAAGAACCAAATAAAACAGAAGAACAATATAACACAAGTATGACATACGCACACTACTATATATAAAATAGATAACAAATGAGGACCTACTGTATATCACAGGGAACTCTACTCAAAACTCTGTAATGAGCTATATGGGAAAAGAATCTAAATAAGAGTGGATGTATGTATTTGTATAACTGATTCACATTGCTGTACACCTGAAACTAACACAACATTGTAAAACAACTATACTCCAATAAAAATTAAAAAAAAAAACACAAGTAGTTTAGGAGTAATGTGGTGTAAGTGTCCATAACAATAGAGACTGTGGCTGAGATGATAGTCAAACATAAGTTTAAACCATACAAAGCTGCTCACGAATTTGTATATACGTATGTGTGAGTTACCAATTTTAACTGAAGATGAGTGGCTAAAGTTAATGGTGGAAATAACAGAAGCTGGAATCTCCTGGGGAGAAGCCTCACTATCCACCTGCCATTCTAAAGTCAGGGGGAATCAGGTAAGCTTTGGGCTGGTCCACCAGGACAGAAGGCTTGAAATACACGTAACAGTTGAACAGGGTGTGACCAGCCTGTACACATGTCACAATGGTGCCATCATGAGACAAGTCCATGTAACATAAAAAGCAAGGGAGGAAATACAGACTCCAAGGACAGACTAAACTGCTAAAAGTTGCAGAGCCTCTTGCATTATCCTTTTTCCACAGCACAGAAAGCAAGTATATCTTGTGATGTGATGTGTACCATAAATTGGGTCAACAGACACTGTACTATGATTTCAGTGATTTATATGAACTTTCTGTCTCAGGTTTCAGGATGATTCCCTCATATTTAACATCACCAGAGAGCAGAAAGCAGCACTCTTTCTCTGCAGTGGTATCCCTTGTGGTATAATAACAATAATAATAACAACAGCAACAACAATCAAAAAGAAATATTTGGGGCTTCCCTGGTGGCGCAGTGGTTGAGAGTCCGCCTGCCGATGCAGGGGACACGGATTCGTGCCCCGGTCCAGGAAGATCCCACATGCCGCGGAGCGGCTGGGCCCGTGAGCCATGGCCGCTGAGCCTGTGCGTCCAGAGCCTGTGCTCCGCAATGGGAGAGGCCACAACAGTGAGAGGCCCGTGTACAGCAAAAAACAAAAACAAAACAAACAAACAAACAAAAATATTTGGTCTTTGTCCCCAGTTCCTGGCACACAGCTCCTTGGAGAGGTGAGTGTCTTTTATATGCTAGTGAAATGACTGGTGTTTGGAAGCCTGCAGAAATCTTCAGGATAGGGGTGGTGGCCAGAAAGACCAAGCCTTGATTAGAAGCTTGGAATTTTCAGCCTCAATCCCCAACCTCCAGGCAGGCGAGAGGGCTTAAGACTGAGTTCAATCACCAATGGCTGGTGATTTCATCAATCATGCCTACATAATGAAACCTTCCTAAAAACTCCTAAACAATGGGGTTTAGATAGTTCCCAAGTTGGTGAGCACATCGAGGTGCTGAGAGGGGCCTCAAACTCCATGGGGACAGAAGCTCCTGCCCTCAGGACCCTTTTGGACCTTGCGCTATGTACCCCTTCATCCGGCTGTTCATTTGTATCCTTTATAATAAATCAGTAAACAGAAGTAAAGTGATTTCCCGAGTTCTGCGAGCCATTCTAGCAAATTATTGAACCTGAGGAAAGGGTAGTGGGAAGCACTAATTTATAGCCGGTTGGTCAGAGACAGGTGATCTGACACTTGTGACTGGTGTCTGAAGTGAGGGCAGTCTTATGGGACTGAGCCCTGAAACCTGTGGGTCTGACACTAACTCCAGATATGTTAGTGTCAGAAGAGAACAAATCATAGGACACTCAGCTGGTGTCCAGAGGGTTGGTTGGTGTGAGGAAAAAACCCATACATTTCATGTCAGAAGTGTTATGAGTAAAAATAGCTCACCCTGATTAAATATACCTTTCTAATCTTACTATTCTATCTATTTGTTGAAAAGTTAGTATCTAGCAGCATCACACAGGTTCTCTGTGTGCGTGTGTAATCATGAGAAGTTTGGAGTAAAGCTTTGGTAGATACAGAAGTGAATCTGAGGATTTTTTTTCCCTCAGACAATCCAGGTCTTGATTTAATGTTGCTCTGTTCCTTCTTCTCCACAGCCTTTATGTTCTTGAAGTAAATTTCAAGTTAACTTGCTGCTTTTGGAAATCAGTACCACCCCACCCCACTCAATTACCTCTTTACTTTGTTCTGCCAGATACTCCATTTCCTAACACATCCTCGAGACGCTGGAGAGCCAAGGAATTGTTTTAAGCTTTGAAGACGTGGTAAAATTTGCCATGATTTTAGGGAGTCACTTAGACCAGAGGCTACGTAGAAGATGGATTTGAGGAAAGGGGCTCTGTGGTGTGATGCACAAAAGCACGAGTTCTGGAGGCAGCCAAACTGGGGTCCAAATCTAGCTTCCAACACTTATTGGCTGTATAACCTTGAACAAGTTACTTATTCTCTCCTAGATGGCATTCCTTTATCAAGGGTGACAGTAATGGTTTTCAATTAAGTCATTTTTACCAAGTGCTTAGTGTAAAGGCTGGCGCCTAGTAAGCGCTCACTAACGGCAACCATTCAGTTTAATTGCCGTGTTGTTCCATGAACTTTTTTCAGTTGGGTGGGGCAAACTTATATCAAAGGAACGTAGATCAAGCTGAGTTGATCTTTGACACACGTCTTTCTTTCAGTGCCCTTGAGACCCTATTCCCTCTAGACTTCCTCTTCTGGACTCATACCTCACTTGATGCCACGCACCCACACCACTCTTGTCCTGCCCTTCTAGAAAGAGTCCTTCATTAAAACTCATTCTGCCACATCAGACATTTTCCAGCTCTATCTACTAACTAATTCATTCAATATATTCAACAAACGTTTACTGAGTGCTTGCAACATGCTACGAGCTGGGGAAACAAAATGGAAGAAGTACAGCCTTTATACTCCAGTAATTCATATTCCAGTTATGTTATGATGCAAATAAATGCTATGATCAGATAGTCTCAGCTCCAGAATGAGAACCACTGGTGAATTTTTTAAAACTACAAGTTCTTTTTTTTTTTTTTAAGATTTTTAGAAATTTCATGTAATGTCTGAAACATTTATATTAACATATTTCCATACAAATAACCCAAAGAAAGTTTAATATTAGTTGTTTTTTTTCTTTGTTTGTTTTTTTATACTGCAGGTTCTTATTAGTCATCAATTTTATACACATCAGTGTATACATGTCAATCCCAATCACCCAAAACTATAAATTCTTAGGTCCTATCTAATTTAGTAAATCTGAGTGGGACTCAGATATACAAAATTTCTATAACTCCCTCAAGGATTTTACTGAATAGCCAGAGTAAGAAGAACAAAAGTGTGAAAAGTGTGAAAAAGTGTGAAAAGATGACAACAGGGCTTCCTTGGTGGCGCAGTGGTTGAGAGTCCGCCTGCCGATGCGGGGGACTCGGGTTCGTGCCCCGGTCTGGGAAGATCCCACATGCCGCAGAGCGGCTGGGCCCGTGAGCCATGGCCGCTGAGCCTGCGCGTCCGGAGCCTGTGCTCCGCAACGGGAGAGGCCACAACGGTGAGAGGCCCGCGTACCGCAAAAAAAAAAAAAAAAAAAAAAGATGACAACAATCTGGAAGTGTTGGGTGGACTTCATGTTGGAGGTTTAAATTGCATGCGTAAGGATAAGTAGTTTTTCAGGGGAAGAAGAGAATTCCAGGAAAAGGAAAAACATAAAGCCTAAACCTAAAGCCTTTGAATTTGAGTCCTATAATTTTTACTAATATTCTAGTAGAAAAGGGTTGTAAGACTCATTTATGAAAAAAATGTATGCACATTAGCTACAAATTTCTGGGGGGAAATGTCCTTACTTTTGTTCATCAATGCAGTTAACACATAGCATAGTAACCCTTTTGTATTCATGGTTAGTTTCTTCTGTAAATTATGAACCCTCTCGGCAGAGGAACATATGACTTAGTCTTTGTAACCCCACAAGTGGTGCACGGTAGGGTTCTCAATCCATGCTTGTTGAATGAATGATGATCTCTATGTCATGATCTCTTTTTCTGGCCACGCAGCACGGCATGTGGGATCCTAGTTCCCCAACCAGGGATTGAACTTGCACCCCCTGCATTTGAAGTGTGGACTCTTAACCACTGGACGGCCAGGGAAGTCCCTGTCATGATCTTAATAATAGGAATTTCAAGTCAAGCAGGAGAGGAGATGTTTGGGGGTAAGCCAACCTCTCAGTTCCATCTTGCAAAGCATGAAATTGATCACCTGTTCTTTGTCTATGGGTTGTGACCCTGTTTTGAAATATCCAAAATTTATACATTTATTTGACAAGAATTTATTGAGTTCCTATTATATATTAGGCACTCTACATACTTAATTTCAAAGACATATGAATTAATTTCTTGTTTTTTTGAGAAAGTATAAGTTAACATTAGGGAAGGGAGGTTTGCATTTAATGAATACCAATCATATGTACTTTATCTACATACCAGATCTATACACTATCATGTAATTTTTAGTCTTCCCATCAGTCTTGAAAATAATCTTCCCCCTACCACCACCATTTTTACAGGTAAGGAGATTGATGCTTGAAGGTGCAAGGTCCAAGATCATGGGGTTAATGGGTAGAAGCACCAGTATTTGGATGTGTTAGAAGGAGTGGAAGTTCCAGGGTGGAGAGACTTTCCCTTATCTCTAGGTAATGACCCAGATGAAAGGACTCTCCTCAAGTCAGAAAAGGCATCAGATGTTCTAGCTCAGTCCTAGCACAGTAGTTGACAATTAATAGGGAGGAATTCCCTTTAGTCAGACACTGAGTAGAGCATCTCAAATATTCTCTAACTCAGGCTGAAGGGAAGGTCCCCCCAGTTCCTTGCCCAAGCTCTTTGAGAAACTGAGGAAATACACCTAATAAAATCTGACTGTAGGGAGGCTATGAAAGCCCAAACGCAAGATTAGCCTGTTTGTGAGGACAGTAGTTATATCTCTGCCTGCCCAGTACTCCCCACACTTCAGGGCAAGCAGCCTCAGCAAGCAGGACTGTGTGGCTGGGGACAGGAGGCCTGAACTCAGTTGGTCAGTGTTAAAGCCCATGACCAGAGAGTGTCACTGGGAGCCACTGCAGGAGAAGAGAGCAGAGCCTTCGAGGCAGTGAAATTGAGAGATGGGCACCCTGGCTTCTGGGCATTTCATGAAGACCTGGGATGAGTGAGTCCACCCTAAGACTCTGCCTGGGAAGGAGAGACTTGGGAGCCAAGGTTCCTGATTTTGGACTGGGTACCATTTTGCTTCCTTAAAGTGACTTTGCATTGACTTGTTCTCATCCATTACATACTAGGTTGCTCTTATTGTTGTTGTTTTTAATCAAATCTGAGTTCTGCTGGTGTCTGTGTTCTATCCACATTTACTCGTATTTAGTGAAGTTGAAAATAAATACTTCAACAGGTATTTATTTGGCGAGACAGTATAGCAAAATGGCTAAAGTTTGCGCTCTGGAGCTAGAAGGGTTCAAATCCCCACTCTACCATTTACTATCTATACGTCCTTGGGCAAATTCCTTAACCTTGATTTCACTAAGTGTCAAGGGAGGAAAAAAAAAAAAAGACAACAACCCAGAGGGAACTAAAGTACAGATTTTGTCCTTCTTATCAGTTTAGAGTTTGAGTTCTGCCTGTAGGCTGTAAGGTCACAAAAATTTTAAGCTGCTGAACATTCAATTAGAGTGTGCTTTAGATGGCATAACTAGAAGTGGAGCTCACAGCTGTGGTCCAAGGCAAGAGCCAGGGGCACAATAAATTGTTCTTAGGATTAAATGAGATGAATGTAAAGTGCTTAGGTCAATAATTCTCAATAAATGCTATTGATTATTACTATTATGGCTTTAAGCTCAGAAAGCATTATCACATGTATTTTCTCATTAGAATTACTTAGTGTTGACATAGAATGCAAGTTAGGGATGCAAAAATAGATAATAGTGAAACTGAGCAGGACCCTGTGTGGCTCCTGGACACAGAAGCCTTTCTGTGTCCCCCATTTCTTGTTTGTAGGGAATAGATTCCAGCCTCCATACCTTCCCTGAGTTCCAAAGGCCAGATTAAAGGAACCAGAGAAACTCATC
This sequence comes from Pseudorca crassidens, assembly GCF_039906515.1. Lineage (NCBI taxonomy): Eukaryota > Metazoa > Chordata > Mammalia > Artiodactyla > Delphinidae > Pseudorca > Pseudorca crassidens. The sequence continues at coordinate 63,967,078 of NC_090304.1, forward strand.
AGGAGGCTAGGTTAAAGGAGTGCAAGCCCTGCACACACCCTGATCATTATCAGCAACCCTGCCCTTGAACCACTGCTAAAAAACTCCTCACCAAATCCCCCACCAGGTTGGGACACACAGTTTTTGAGGCATGAGTCTGCTATGCCCCCCTTTGCCTGGCAAATCAATAAAGCTATTCTTTCTAATACTTCACCCACAACTCTGTCTCCGAGATTCAATTCAGCACTAGCGCACAGGGGCCGAGTTTTTGGCATCAATAGGGGAAGAGAGAGATTGGTAAAGGGGAAATCCCTTCCTCTTTCTTTCTCTGGCACCTAATGTTAGATGAAGTTCATAAACTGTCCCAAAGCTCTGTGTCTCCTTTGTCCTCTTCCTCTTCCCTCCCAGTGGCTGTCAGCTCCCTTCTTCTTAACTTCATGGTTGGAATGTCCCAACGTGGGGCCTATGACCATCACTGCCCCCTTTCTGCTTCACTTAGTCATCAAATCTTTCTCTCCATCTTACTCAGAAAATACCTGAGCCCCTTTGAGGGCAGCAAAAGCACAGCCCACAGTGCTCACTCTTGAAGCAGGGCCTCTGTCTGGAGGAAATGCCCAGTGCAGGGGTGAGACCTGGGCGAAAACCTCAGTGCCACCTACAGAGTTTCGCCCTTACCCCTCACTTGAGGCATCTCCTGTTTGTGGCTGGGGAACTCCAGCTCAGTCATCTCTGAAGACATTTGAATTAAGAGCTTGAGCTTCTATCATGGTTCCTTTTTGTGGGGAGAGGTGGCTGATGCAAGTGTCCCCACCCACACCCAACCTTTCAGGCTCATCTACTTGAACCTTCCCAAATTCTCTATCCTCTCAAAGAAAAGTATACCATCCCTATAAATCACCCAAATTAGTCAGATGACAGACTTAACCTTCAGAAGGGTGTACACATGCAACAGTTATATTTGGCATACTCTGTCCATAAAGTCCTCTAGTCACCAGTCACCTATTAAAGATTATCACCCCTATCAGCTTACTTCCCCTCCTACACTCCTGAGAGACCGGCAGGTCTGGCTCAACCCCTTGCGAGGCAACTTAAAGCAAGGTTATCAAAAAGCTTAACTGGTAGAATATAATCAATAACTAGCATTAAATCAGTAGATAGACTGTTACAGCTGAAGATTCTCTGTGCCACCAAAGACCCTATCTTTTGAATGCCCTCCACTTCACTCATGGCTGTTGGCAAGATTAGGAATCTTTCTGCTGGAGCTTCTATCTGTGGCCTCTGCCAGTGGCCTCTGATCCACTTGTCCTCTAGCGCTTGTCTTGGACCACAGCTGTGGGCTCCACTTCTAAATCCTGCCATCTCAGTCACATTCGCAGTTGAGTATTCAGCAGCTTAAAAAATTTGTAACCCACAGTCTACCTGCAGAACACTCAAGCTCTAAACTGACAAGAAGTCCGAAATCTGTACTTTAGTTTCCTCACGGTCATTGTCTTTTTCTTCTCCCTGATCCAATATATTGACTCCACCTACCGTGGTTTTTTCCAGGAAATGGAACTGACTTGAGGGTTGGTACCCTTGGAAGACTCTCCTCATCTCTTCTTCCTGTTGATTCAGGGAAACTCCATCCTGCCCAATGATGCTGCTCTAACAGGCTGGATAACGGCTGCCCAAAGATATCCCTGGAACCTGAAAATGTTGCCCTATTCGGAAAAGGTTTCTTTGCCGGTGTGATAAAGTTAAGGATCTTGAGGTGAGGAGATTATCCTGGGTTATGAGAGTGAGTCCTAAATTCAATCACAAGTGTCCTCATAAAGAGAAGCAGGGGGATATTTGACACACAGAGAAGGTAATGTGAAGATAGAACAGAGAGATTTGAAGATTCTGGCCTTGAAAATCAGAGTGACACAGCACAGGCTCAGGAACGTTGGAAGCCATCGGAAGCTGGAAGAGGCACGGAACTGATTCTCCCATGCAGCCCGCTCCCACAGGGAAAGTGGCCCTGCTGGCCACCAGAACAGTGAGAGAATAATCTAGTCTCTGGGAGATTCTTTTAAGCCACCCAGCTCGTGGCAGTTTGTTATAGTAGCTACAGGAAACTAATACAGCAGCCGCGCGCAAAACATCTTCCTACTGCTTCTCACTCACTGCTGCATGTTCAGTTTAATTCAAGTAACTCTGATGACCACCCCTTCTTCCTCTCTTTTCCAGGAAAGGAAACCGTTTTTGCCAACAACATATGACATTTTCCAAGAATTTTTTAGAAAGTTTAGGCTTCTGGAATGTTACTTGCTCTTCTTTATTTTGTTTTACTCTAAATAATTAATGGAAAAGAAAGTATTATAAAAACTAGTGTGCTTGGTATTCTCTCAGCCAAACTCTCCATTAATTAACCAATATTTCTAAGATTTTCAGTATGATGATGGTCTTCAAAATGATGTCCTTAAGACTGCAAAATCCTGAAAAGTTTTCCTAGACACTGAAAGAAAGGTTAAGTTGACCAGTTTCTCTATATTTTTAGAAAAAGCACGGCCATTTAACCTGTCTGGACCTTTGGACTCTCTTTAGTCTACATAGAAAGGGTCTTGAAGCCAGAAGACTGACAGATTGAAAAGAAATGGAAGAATCAATAAATTGTAGATCTTAATGAGATAGTAGTAAAAGCCAAGGAATGAAGCTGGAGTGGAAAGAGGTGGTCAGAGGAGTTTAAGACTCGACATAATGTAAGGGTTGGAGCCATTGTGGGTGATGTCAAGGTCCCGAAGGAGAACACAAGTAGCTTAAGTAAGGTGATGGCAAAGGGCATTGGTGTCAGGAGTTCGTGGAACTGGGAACTCAGGATGTTGGGTTGATATTCTATATGGGAGCCGTTTGCCTAGCATGTGTGAATTTAGGGCAGAGAGAGGAGGGAGGAGTAAGAAGCACTGTGACCAGGATGAAAAAGTCTCAGTAAATGAGGATGTTGAAGGATGCTAGATCGAGGGAGGCGGGGTGGGGGATTCAACAAGGGTTTTTAAATAATGTGAAATGAATTAGAGAAGTGAAACTAAGGAGAATTTTAAAAAAGACTGCTGAAATTGTGGTAAAGAGGTTATTAGTGAACTTCAAAAAAGCAGCTACCCCACAGTAAGAAAAACCAGTATTCTAGAGAATATCCTCTAAATCTTTCCCCCTTCCTTTGCATTTCTGAAGTGGTTCAGGCTTTTGCTGCCTTGTATGAAGATAGGTTTCCCTGACTCTAACTTCACTCCATTCCAGTCCAGATTACTACCACCAGACAAATCTTCCTTAAATGTATTATGAGTATGTCGCTCCTTTGGTCAAAACGCTACAGGCAAAGAGGCAAGTCAACTACCTAAAAGAAAGTGATCCAAGACCCTTCTTATTTACCTAAGACTGAGGAGTTTCCAGGAATACAGGACTTTCAGTGCTAAAACTGGGAAATTTCCCAGCAAATCAGGATGAGTCAGTAACCCAGAAAAAGAAGTCTCTATTATTATCCAAAGATCCAGTAAGTTAATAAAGCCCATTAGAATACTTCCTCATACAAGGCTCACATTACCAGTAAATTGAAGATCAAAACATAAACACAATGAAATCACAGAACCACATCACAGACAACTGCCAACATCTTACAACTGCCTAGCTGCCATAATAGAATTTCCAAAGCAAAAGCTGAATCCCCAGAATCCAATTTACATTGTATATTACAATCTAGAACCATATTGCTGTTATCAGTCACAAGGTGTTTAGATCACTAAAAGTCCCACGTCCCAGGCAAACAGGGTTGATTAGTTACCCATGACGTTATTGGCTTTTTAAGAAAGCAAGAACAGAAGAGGAAAGGGAAATGTCTTTATTAATTTGTTTTCTCCGGATTTCCCATCAATCTGTGGTAGTTGTTCAGATTTCATCTTCTGTGAACCCAAAGACTATTTCTATAAAGAGATTAATAGTAATGGTGTTGGGCTATTTAATGAAATAGAAAAAAAATAACCATAAACACTACAATCAAAATAAGGTAAATTAGGGCTTCCCTGGTGGCGCAGTGGTTGAGAGTCTGCCTGCCGTTGCAGGGGACGTGGGTTCGTGCCCCGGTCTGGGAAGATCCCACATGCCACGGAGTGGCTAGGCCCATGAGCCATGGCCGCTGAACCTGCACGTCCGGAGCCTATGCTCTGCAACGGGAGAGGCCACACAGTGAGAGGCCCGTGTACCACAAATAAATAAATAAATAAATAAATAAATAAATAAATAAAATAAGGTGTATCTTACAAAACTAAACATACCCTTACCAGCACTCACACTCCCTGATATTTACTCAAATGAGTTGAAAACTGGTCTAGACAAAAACCTGCACAGAAATTTTTATAGCCATTTTATTTATAATTGCCAAAACTTGGAAGCAACCAAGATGCCCATTAATAGGTGAATGTATAAATAAACTGTGGTACATCCATACAATGAAATATTATTCAGCAATAAAAAGAAATCAGCTATCAGTCTGCAGAAAGATTTGGAGGAAACTTGAAAGCATATTGCTAAATGAAAGAAGTCAATCTCAAATGGCTGCAGGTGCATGATTCCAACTTTAAGACATTCTGGTAAAGGCAAAACTGCAAAGACAGTAAAAAAATCAGTGGTTGCCAGGAATTAGGGGGAAGGGAGGGATGAACAGGTGGAGCACAGGGGATTTTTAGGTCAGTGAAACTATTGCATGATTCTGTAACTCTGGATATATGTCATTATGTATTTCTCAAAACTCAGAGAATGTACAGCACAAAGAGTGAACCCTAATGTAAATTATGGACTTTAGTTAATAATAATGTATCAACATTGACTTACCTTTTTTAATAAGCTTATTTTATTTATTTATTTTTGGCTGTGTTGGGTCTTCCTTGCTGTGGGTGGGCTTTCTCTAGTTGCGGCGAGCAGGGGCTACTCTTCATTGTGGCGTGCAGGCATCTCATTGCAGTGGCTTCTCTTGTTGCAGAGCACAGGCTCTAGGTGCGTGGGCTTCAGTAGTTGTGGCAGGCAGGCTCAGTAGTTGTGGTGCACAGGCTTAGTTACTCCGCGGCATATGGGATCTTCTGGGACCAGAGCCCGAACCCGTCTCCCCTGCATTGGCAGGTGGATTCTTAACAACTGATCCACCAGGGAAGCCCAACATTGGCTTATTAATTGTAACAAATGTGCCACAATTATGCAAGATGTTAATAATAGGGGGGCCTGGGGCCAGGATGGGTGTGAGGCAGTATGTGGGAACTCTCTGTACATTCCGCTAAATTTTTCTGCAAACTTAAAGGGCTCAAAAACAGTCTATTAATTTAAAACAAACAGGAATAATTGACTCCACCCCTCAAATGTAGAGTCAATTGGCTTATAATCAAATTGAATGCATTTTTTCCAGAATATTTTTTCAGAATATTAAGGTGAAATCTGAGAATTTTACAATGGAATTATCCATAAAGTGGAAAAATCAAATTATGAAAGCATTATTGCAGTGTATTAAAAGTGAAACACTTGCAGACATAGAAAACAAACTTATGGCTACCAAAGGGGGGGGCAGGGAGGAATAAATTAGGAGCTTGGGATTAACAACAACACACTACTATATATAAAACACAGTAGATAAACAACAAGTTCCTACTGTATAGCACAGGGAACTAGTCAATATCTTGTAATAATGTATAATAAAAAAGAATCTGAAAAAGAATATATATGTGTATAACTGAATCACTTTGTTGTACACCTGAAACTAACACAACATTATAAATCAACTATACAGTACTTCAATTAAAAAAAAAATTTAAAAAACAAAGTGAAACAATGTCATCATATTTAATGTCTTTTAAAGGACAAAATTATAAAATAAATGGTGAGAAATTTGGAAAAATAAATTTGCAACAAAATGACACTTGAAGGGTTGGAATCTTCATTGTAAAAGAAGATTTTATATTCTAATGAAGAAATAAGCAAACATTCTGATAGAAAAATAAGCAACGATTACGAACAGGGGATTCACAAAAAAAGAAATACAAATAGGCAATTAACATTCAAAGCATTCAAATTGAATAAGAATCAAAGAAATGAAAAAGAAATGCCAATATTCACTTATCTAGAGGGTGTAGGCACTGAGCACTGTCCTACACTGGTCGTTCTGGTATAAATGACTATGACTTTTCAAATTTTCAGCATACATCAAAAACCTTAAAATATGTGTACTTTTTGACTAGTAGTTCCACTTCCAGGAATTTATTATTAGGAAATAATTCAGAGGAACTAGCAATGTACTACAATTCATACTGCAGTCTTAACTATAATAGGAAAAACTAATAGGAAATAATCTAAATCTAGGAGATCAGTTAAATAAATGTTAGGATACCATACAAGGTAATATTGTAGTTATCAAAAATGGTAATGAAATATTTTATAATTCATTGACATGAAAAGATCTCTACATCATACTGTCAAATTATAAAAAGTTTCAAAACAACTTGTATCAAATGAGCTCAGGTACACAAATTTGAGAGGCAGTGTTATGTAATGGGTCAAATCCAAGGCTTCAGCATCAGACAGACATGCACTCACAGCTCTGAGATCTGCTGCTTATTGGCTGTGGAAGCTTGGGCACATAATGTGACCCACCTAAGCCCTAGTTTCTCATCTGTAAATTCAGGATAATAACAGTATCTACCCCTTAGGTATGTTGTAAAAATTTAAGGAAACAACTTACACAAAGTTGTCAGTAATGGCAAAGAAAATTGTCTGAAAAATTACTAAAATTTTAATAATAGTTGCCTTTTAAAAAATATTTATTTATTTGGTTGCCCTCGGTGTTAGTTGCAGCAGGTGGGTTCCGTAGTTGTGACATGCGAACTCTTAGTTATGGCATGCATGTGGGATCTAGTTCCCTGACCAGGGATTGCACCTGGGCCTCCTGCATTGGGAGCGTGGAGTCTTACTCACTGTGTCACCAGGGAAGTCCCAATAATAGTTGCCTTTGGATGGTGGGTTTTGGTGTGACTTATGACTTCTTTTATACTTTCCTGTATTTAATTAAAATATATATACATCACTCAAAAAACCCAACAAAACCATTTTTTATTACATGCAAAGAAAAATGACTAAAATATATCTATTATTTGAAATATTACAGCAAGAATGCATTTACTTATTACTTATGGAACTTTAAAAAACAAACTGCCAGGATATAGACTAAAATATCAAAAGCAATTAATCTCTGGATGATAGAATTCTAGATGACTTATTTCCTTTGGTATAATTTTTCTCTATTTTCTAAGCTCACACAATGCACAGATAGTACTTGTATAATAAAAATATATTTAGAGAGAAAAAATAATTATGTAGATTATTTATCGATGTTGAAATAGCTTCACAAATAGATTACTAAGTGAAAAAACCAAAAACCACCAAACAAAATGTAAATATGTACATACATAGTAAGAAACTAAAAGTGCATACACTGAAATGTTAATAGTGCTTATCTTCTTTTTAAAAATTTTTATTGGAACATAGTTGATTTACAATGTTGTGTTAGTTTCTGCTGTACAGCAAAGCAAATCAGTTATACATATACATATATTCACTCTTCTTTTAGATTCCTTTCCCCTATTGGTCATTACAGAGAATAGTGCTTATCTTTAAGTATTTGAATTATGGCTAAGTTTTGTTCCACATTGTATTTTGTGTTTTCAAATATCCTGCATTAGTCATTTATAAATTCTATAATGAGATAGAAATATTACTAAATAAATAAGAAAAGTTAGAAGCACATAAATGATAGAATAAGAGATTATTTGGGTTAGAACCCATAGGCTTTCATGTTAGAATATAAGAGCGTGTGCTAGAATAATAATGTGGCTCCTATAACTGGAACATAGAAGACAGTAAAAACCAAAACCAAAACCAAAAAACGTTCTCTGAATGTATGCAGAAAAGATAAGGTTAAAATTGTGATATTCTGATACTCACAGGCTAGGGTAAGTCCAACGCCTGTGCAGGCTGCCTGCCCTCCCAGAGATTTGCACCTAATATCACCGTGAACTAACAAAACTAAAAATTTTCAGCATTGGCATCTCTCTCCCCTAGGTCATTCACAGGTCTCCTTCATTCCTGGAGATTAAACATCTTTCCAGGGTCCTAGATTCATGCCATTTCTCCTGGTATTTCCAGCTCCTCACTCCTAAATTAAGTGAGGGCCAACTCTGCACAAGAAGACAGACTATTTTAGAGAAGGTATGTGCCTCACATTTGGTTTTGCATTTCTTCAAATCCAGGCTTCCGCTGATGAGACTGTTCTAGTCCCAGAAGTGAATGCGGACCAAGGCCAGATCCTGCTGCCACCACGAGGAATGGAGTTGCACCAATGTGCAGCTAGGTGCCTTTGTAGTCTCAGCCTTTTCTGCTGCCAGAAATAGTTCTCCATCTCTGCCTATTGGTAATCACCAGCTGAAGCTTCGAGCAAGATCCCTTCTCAACAAGAATCCCACCCATGAAATCCTACTTCTGAAATCTTGGTCCCCTGTATGACCACACCAGATGCTAATCACATACAGTTAGGTGAAAGCAGCCTGACCAGGATCCTGCATCATGCATGTGGCTGCACAAAGCTTCTCACCAGGCACATACACGAAGGACCCTTGGGGTAAATGCCCACTCTTTATTACCAGCTCATGCTGGCCCCAAATCCTATCAGGTCTCTTGCTCAGCAGCTGCGTGGGACGGTGTGGACTCCCCCACGGATACTTTTGACTTTCTGACTTAAGAGTGTCCCAGACACTAACCACAGGCATAGAAGAGGTGAAGAGATAAGAGCATTACAAGAGCAAAAAGCTAAGAGTCGCCAGAGATGACTGATGGGGAAAATATTCTCTCAGCCACTTTCATTTATAACAATTTCATTCCCGCGACAGAATCTCCCACAGAATCACCGTTTCTGTAAATTCTCCATTTCTGTTCTAGTCACTTGAGTTCTCTTTACTTTGGAAGGAAGGATGGAAACATTGAGCTCCCCCTGGAGGTAGGAGTGTGCTAGTAAGAGTCCCCTTGGACTGTGGCTCCTGACTCACCCCACCCAGTTCCTCTTAGCAGCGTCCTTAGTTAACTTGGTTGCTGACTTTTGCCCGTTTCCAGTCACCTTCTAGGTGACCTGTCTACAACTTCCACGACATCTGACTGGGGCCTCCATACTCTTTGTATTTTAGCTACTCTAATCTTGATGATAGAAAGGGCCCCTTACCCAGCTGCACAGCTCGTTTCGCGGTCTTGTCTTCCATTCTCTTCTAATACAAACACTTTGTTAGGCGTATGATTCTACTTGACATCTCCCCAACGTGTTCCTTTCCTCTGTATCCTTATTACCCTTCATATTACCTAGAATTCTTTTCCTTACCCTCAGCCCTTATCTCCATTCTGAAAATCTTTTTCATCCCTTAAAAGCCCAAGTCCCAGGGCAGTTTCCCCATACCCACCTCTGAAATCCTGTAGAACTTGTTTATAATGCACTTATGTATGCTGCTTTGTATTTTAGTTATCTATGTATAGCTTATCTTACTGTATCCAACCAAATGCCCAGCATGATGACTAGTGTGCAGAAAATAAGCCTTAGATAAATGTTGAATTTTGTTGTTGAAGGATGATTTTGAAACCGTGCACTTCAGACTGGGACTTGAACCCATGCGGCCGGGACTCAAATCCAGCCTAAACCCAGACTGGGACTTGAACCCACATGGCCGGGACCCAAACCCAGCCAAAACCCACGGTCTTCCAACTGAGATCACACACCTGGTTTTAGGACTTAACGAAGCTCAGGTTCTTAATGTCTCAACACAGAAAGAATTCAGTGAGAGACAAAGTGATAGGTAAGAAGTGGATTTATTTAGAGAGAAACACTCCACAGACAGAGTGCGGGTCATCTCAGAAGGTGAGAAAGGCACCAGGGTATGGGGTTGTCATTTTTATAGGGGTGGGTAATTTCATAGGCTAATGAGTAGGAGGAGTATTCCAGCTATTTCAGGATTTCCAGGAATTGGGCCACTGCCCACTTTTTGATCCTTATGGTCGGCCTTAGAACTGTCGTGGCGCCTGTGGGTGTGTCATTTAGCTTGCTGAGGTGTTACAATGAGCGTATACTGAGGCTTAATGTCTAGTGGAAGTCGACTCATCTGCCATCTTGGACCTATTGAGTTCTAATCAGTTTATGTTATGTCCTCGGGCTAGGTCATTCCTTCAAAGGTTGTGCCCTGCCCCCTTCCCTCCTGTTTCAATTTCAAACATCCCATTTGCAAAGAACAGAGATAATTGCACTTTTTAAAAAAAAAGAGGGGGGCTTCCCTGGTGGCGCAGTGGTTGGGAGTCCGCCTGCCGATGCTAGGGGACACGGGTTCGTGCCCCGGTCCGGGAGGATCCCACATGCCGCGGAGCGACTGCGCCCGTGAGCCATGGCCGCTGAGCCTGCGTGTCCGGAGCCTGTGCTCCGCAACGGGAGAGGCCGCAACAGTGAGGGGCCCGCGTACCGCAAAAAAAAAAAAAAAAAAAAAGAAGAAAGAAAGAGGGGAAGAGAGAGAAAGAAGAGAAAAGGAATGAGAAGATAAATGTCCTGAGAATCTGAGCCTCTTGTTGAAAGAGCATTGGATTGAACATCAGGGACCCTGGCTCTAGTCCCAAGTTAATAAACTAAATGACCACTAAACTATCCTCTAAAGAACCAAGGCAGTGGGTTATATGAACTCTATAGTTTACCACCATTCTGAAATTGTATGACCATCTCCCTATTTAGGCACACTGATAGCTAATTAAACAAGATATCATTCATTCAGATTCACCTACCACAGAGCCTAGCATAACATGTGTGCTAATAAATGGTATAATAGCTACTCTTTTTTTCGCACATAGTGGGAACATTCTGCAACATTCTCAATTTTAAGAAAGGGAAATTTTGCCTTTATCCACTGAAGATGGATGCATACAGGACTATGTGTCTGATAATATGGTAATAAAGAACCATACAACTTGTTTAATCAAAAATATTGCTGAAACATTTGTCTTCCCTCTGGATATGTACTTTATGGAAGAACTTTCAGTGGTTGGGTCTCTCATTAGGCTGAAATTGTTTTTCTTACCATTTTTTTCCTCTAAGTCTTGCCATATGTCATTTTAGGTAGAAGCTTCCATTCCAGCAAATAAATGGGAAACTGAAAAAGAGCTATGCCAAAACAAATTCTTAGTCAACCATGTCATAGTCTGGGAAGATGTGGAAAATCATTTGACAAGACTCTAAATGGTAAGCAAGAAAAGAGAAGGGTAACACTTGGAAGCCAATGAAAAATGGGAAAGAATTTTAAGAAGGTATGCCAGGAAAATAAACAGATTCTAAGGGATTAAACTAAGTTTCTGGAACTTAGGACGATTGCAGAAATTCAGATTAATACATGTACCAACAACTCTTTTATCAAGGATTTTATAGAAATGAGGAGATCTACCTATGGGACTTTTAGAGTTTGCTAAAGTTTAGTTCTTTTGATTTCTAAAAAGCTGATTAAATTTCAATATTTTATAATGATGTTTTCCTGACTTATTTAAGAGAATTCCAAACTACCCACTGTCCTGCAAATATGTAATGTTCTTTCAGTCCTCTGTGCCATCGTGGATGCTATCTCCTCCTCCTGGTGTCCTCCTTTCTCCCTCATCCTTCAAACCATATTTCAAATCTCTGTGAAGACATCCCAGACTCCAGTCAGCAAAGTACGTTTCTCCCACTGTCGTCCTACAGTCTTGGCTCAGAGCTCTATTATTTTCATAATCACTGGGGCTCTGGCTGGGTGAAGGCAGGTGCACTCAGTTGGCATCAGCATGGAAAGTGAGGAGGAAACTGATCAGGACAGCAGTACTCAATTACAAGAAGTTAGGGGCCTTACTTTACTGACCATCTAATACTACATAATATGATCTGTTTATTTTTTTTTAAACTTTATGAAATGTTTTCTCCTGGTGCTGTTCTGAGTATATTCTGAGTGGCTCTTCATAGAAGCCAAATTGTGGGGAACAAAATCTTGAGGAGGAGGGTGCTGACCCAGGAGGGTGGAGATAAAGAATGCTCAGTCTCAGAAGACTATAAGAAGCGAGGTCTAAGTTTACCCACTCCCACGTCTTCACTTAGTAATCCTCCTACAGTTCTTCAGATTTCAGCTTCCTTAGGAAAGTGTCTCATGCTCTTTCTGATGAGAACAATCATAGCATCTGTACCTCTCATTTACAGCATTTACCGTAATTATAAATCTATCTGTATATGAGATTCTTTGATGGGTATCTGTTCCTACCACTAGGCTCATGAGAGTAAGGCCTCATGTCTGGTTTTGTTCACCACTGTGTTGCAGGAAAGAGAGTGGGGCCAAGAGGATAGTCTGATCCCAGGTCTCAGGCGAGTCCCTGGGACAGCTGCTGAGTGTGGGTTCTTGGCTTCGTGCAGGAAAGAATTCAAGAGCGAGCCATAGTAAAGAGAAAGAAGGTTTATTCAGGGAGAAACACACTCTGTAGACAAAGTGTGGGCCATCTCAGAAGGTGAGAGAGGCACCAGGGTATGGGGTTGTCAGTTTTTACAGGGCTGGGTAATTTCATAGGCTAATGAGTGGGAGGGGTATTCCAGCTATTTGGGGGAAAGGGTGGGGATTTCCAGGAATTGGGCCAGTGCCCACTTTTTGACCTTTATGGTCTGCCTTGGAACTGTCATGGCACCTGTGAGTGTGTCATTTAGCTTGCTGATGTGTTACAATGAGCATATACTGAGGCTCAAGGTCTAGTGGAAATCGACTCATCCACCATCTTGGACCTACTTGGTTCTAATCAGTTTATGTCATGTGTCAGGCTACGTCATTCTTTTAGAGGTTGTACCCTGCCCCCTTCCTGTCTCAGTTGTACCCTAGGTCCTAGCACAGAGCCCGCCACATAATAGGATTTCAATATTTGTAGAGTAAATGAATATTTTTACATGAAAAGCAATAGGGTAAAGGGAGTTGAAACATAGATTTAAAGGGGCTGCTTAAAGTAACTTAGCATACTGCTAATAATCAGTGACAGAATCTTACACGTATGAGGACTTGGTGAGAGGGCATGAGAGGCTTATTTCTTCCTAACTGTATATATGTTGATGTCTTTTCCAACTCTCTGACACCGACTGGGAGTCCAACAATTCAATTCAACTCTGACACTATCTACCTGGAGTTAGCATCAGATCCCACAAGTTAAAGGGCTCATCCCACAAGATTCGCCCCACTTTCAGATGCTGATTCCAAGTCCCAGGCCACTCATGCTTCTGACCCATTAGATATAAATCAAGGATTACCATGACCTCCTCCTCAAGCTCAATATTTTGCTAGAATGATTCACAGAACTTGGGGAGTCACTTTACTTACATTTACTGGTTTATAATAAAGGATATGAATGAACAGCCAGATGAAGTGGTACGTAGTGTGAGATCCAGAAGGGTCCCAGTGAAACAGGAGGGAAGGGGGCAAGACATAACTTTTAAAAGAATGACATAGCCATAGGACAACGATAAAAACTGGTTAGAACCAACTAGGTCCAAGATGGTGGACAGTTCGACTTCCAGTAGACATTGAACATATTCACATAATGAATACGTTCATTGTAATACATTAGCTAAATGACACAGTCACCAGTGCCATGACAGTCCTGAGGCCAACCATAAAAGCTCAAAAAGTGTGTGGTGGCCCAATTCCTAGAAATCCCCAACCCCTCCCCAAAATACTTGGAATAATCCTCCCACTCATCAGCCTATGAAATTACCCAGTCCCTAAAAACTAACCATCCCATATTTGGGGGCCTCTCACCTTCTGAGATGGCCCACACTCGGACTGTGGAGTGTGTTTCTCTCTAAATAAATCCACTTCTACTTATCACACTGTCTCTCACTGAATTCTTTCTACCATGAGACATGGAGAACCTGAGCTTCATTAAGTCCTGAGACCAGGTGTGTGATCTCAATTAAAAGACCATGGGTTCAAGTTCCAAATCTGAGTTGCACGGTTTCACCAGTGCAGGAGCTTCTGTCCCTGTGCAGTTGGGTTTTGCCACCCTCCCAGCACCTTGATGTGCTCACCACTTCAGACCCCATCTGGACCCCATCATTTAGGGGTTTTTATGAAGGTTTCATTACATTGGCATGATGGATTACATCACTGGCCATTGGTGATTAAACTCTGTCTCCAGCCCCCTTTCCCCTTCCAGGAGGTGGGGCTGAAAATTCCATACTTCCAGTCAATGTTTGGTCTTATTGGACACCAGCCCCCATCTTGAAGCTATCTAGAGGCTTCCCAAGAGTGGCGTCATTAAAAGACACTCCTATCACCCTTATCACTCAGGAAATTCCAAGGGTCTTAGGAGCTATGCCAGGAACTGGGGATAAAAAAAATATATATCCTTCTATGATACCACAGGGTGGGAATTAATTTAAGGGCATAAATTTAAGGGTATATACAGCTAATAAGTAGTTTGTAATTATAATGTTGGCAGAGTTGTCAACCAAGGTTTCAAAGGTAATAGTAAGTCATTTGGTTACACTTGTATTTCAACACAATTAATTTCCCATTAACTTCTTCACTGGGGAAATTCATGACATCAGCATGTCTTCACTCAGTATTTACAGCACTCCCCTCCCCACTTCATCTAGCCCCAATACCATCTTACTCTGAATCATTTATCTGATAATTAGATGTCTTAGACACTCTTGAGAATGTGTGGCTGAATTACATATTCTGGCACTATGATAGCTTTTCTAGGAAGAGAGGGGTGGATGCCCTTTAATAACCTTAGGCCCCATACAAGATTCATGAACTTAGGTCTAAACTTTCTTTACTTTTGCTATGCTCCAACATTTAATATATCAAAAGATACTTTCCAGTACAAACTATAACTAAGCTGATAATTTAAGGGGAAAAAACCAGACCTTGTCAATTTACACACTGCTGCTCAAAATTGTTGCTGACAGGGTAAGAGAAAGCAAATCATATACAACATACAGATTAAGACATTAAGTCATTCATTCCCTCAAGTTTATGTTGAATGCCTGACACTAGGCATGTAGGAGACCTCTATGATAAAATGAAAATAGGACGCCTAGAGGATGTGACGTGAACTCAAGCTACCAGCAAGAAGCTCCCAATCTTGATAGAACAAAAGATTATAGAACAAAATCTATAATTAAATACTAAGATAAAAGAAGCATTCTACAGAAATATGAGGGAAAGGCAAACAAATCAGATTGGGGATTAGGAAAGATTTCCCAGAAAGCTAAGTTTTGAAGGATGAGCTACATAAAAAGGATAAGGTAAAAAACAAACAAATAAAAAAGGGTAAGGTAAGAAGGAGAGAGTATTTTAAGCAAAAGGAAACATATATATGAAAGAGCTCACGACTTAATCAGTAAGCTACAATTCATGACAGATCTTTACATAAAAACATTCAATCTATGAACATTAATAAATACAAAGCTCTGTTCCCAAGCGAAAGTACATCCATTCTTTCAGATATGCTGGAAGGAGTTAGTGGTCAGGTGAGGTAATTTTAGTCCTAGTCACGTCAAGTGACGTAAATGGATTTAGGCTAGTTCTAAATCCATTTTCATTAATTCCTTTGTTTGCAGGGTGGCAAATTCAAATGGCTACCATGAGTGAAGCTGGCAGTTCGGGGGCTGAGGTGAACTGGAGTGAGGGCTGAGGGGAGCTGTGTCCATAGACAGGGGCGGGCAGCCTGCGACATCAGCTGATTGTACCTCGCCAGAGGTAGCCTCAGCGCTGCCTAGCCTTGCTTCTCTCAAAGCAAACCAGAAACCTCCTACAACTTTGAAATGTTGATAACTAACTCAACATTTTTTTTTTTTTTTTTTTTTTTTTTGCTGTACGCGGGCCTCTCACTATCGTGGCCTCTCCCGTTGCGGAGCACAGGCTCCGGATGCGCAGGCTCGGCGGCCATGGCTCACGGGCCCAGCCACTCCGCGGCATGTGGGATCTTCCCGGACTGGGGCACGAACCCGTGTCCCGTGAATCGGCAGGCGGACTCTCAACCACTGTGCCACCAGGGAAGCCCTAACTCAACATTTTTAAATGTTATGCAGGCCAAACAATTTATGCAGTCCAAATTCAGTCTGCTGACCACCACTTTATGACCTTTGATCTTTGTATATTTGATATCTTTGCTCTTAGCTTCCAATTTTTCACAAAAACTACAAATGGTATTAACCCTTCATGTTCAGTAAGAACAAACGCAGCTAGAGTATCAACAGTGTTGGAAGGAAGAGACATACAGTTAGTATAGACAAAAATAGATGTAGTAAAAAATTGAAAGTGACAAACGTATGTACTTGTAGGATAAATTGTTCATTAATAATGACAATTCTGAAGGACAAGGATCCAATCATTCAATCATTCCTATACCAATGCCATCAGCAATAATGAGCAAAAAGAATGAAAAGTGACTGTCAGAATGAAAGGCTTTAACAAGTGTGCACCTAGAAAAGGGAGATCAATGCCAAACGCCTAAATAAAGTTAATTCTGGACAAAGACCGCCGTGTGTTTAGGAACTTAAACACTGAACATGATAAAAATGCTGCTGTGAGAACTTCTGACACAGCCACAGTTAGGTTCCAGAGTTTACGGATATTTTAGCTTCCAAGGAGTTTCCCACACTTGTAGCCATCACCAAGGAGGGGAATCACCTCTCCTGGCATATGTTCAACATAGTGGAAACTGGTCTATAGGAAAAGATAACTTACAGATTATTAGAAGGCAAGAGAAAAGAGCATGTCTGGTTTGTGATTTTAAAGACTAACTGGTTTTGTTAAAGCAAACATTGTAAATGTTTAAAAATCCAAATAGTTTAAAAAGATATACAGTAGCAAACAAGTCTTTCTTTTGCCCTAAACCCCCAGTTCTCCTCCTAGAGGTGACTACTATTAAGAGTTTCTTATATTTCATTTCATATTAGTCAGCACATATTATACATTTATTTCTGCAACTTTTTTCCCATTTAATATATTTTGGAGATTGTTTTATATTAATTCATATAGATATACCTTATTCATTTTAAAAGCTACATATAAAAATATGCCATAACTTATATAATCAACACTCCATAGATGAATTTATATTGTAGTCTTTTGCTATTACAAACCGTTAAGTCTGTCAGTTTTGAAATCTTTAAAGAATCTTTTTGGTGGAACTGTATCCTAGGCCTGCAAGCTTAAACGTCTCTTAGTCCGTTTGGTCTTGGGAACAAGTGGACCTAAGAACAGCCATTTGGAAATGAATTTGTTCATAAGAAGAGAAGAATCTGTGTCTGGAAAGAGGGTAATGTGGCAGAATGATTAACTAGGAAACTAAATTCAAAATTAGCAATATCCTAAAGGGCCTCATGTGATAACCTAAGGAATTTGACTTTATCCTGAAAGTTATTCAGAGCCACTAACTGGTTTTAAGCAGAATGGCTATGACATGGTTATAGCTATGTTTTAGAAACTTACTGTAAAAAGAATGAGGAGAATACAGTGGAACCAGAAAAGAAGTAGGGAGGCCAGGAAAACTATATAAGTAACTCAGGAAATAATTTATGATGATTTTAACTAAGTGATGGCAGTGGACTGAAGAGGAGGGGTATGATATTAGAGAACTATTAATGGAGTAAAACTACAGTACTTTGGACTGACTGCACAAGGGTGTGATTGAATGGGCAGAATCTAAGATGAATACCAGGTTTCTGGATTGGCCCACTCAGTGGATGGTATTAGTCACCAAGGCAAGAGGAGCAAGTAAATGGAGAAGGATGTTCAGTGAGTTTTGAACATTTGACATTGACCTTCTGGAGCATGTAGGTGGTTATGTCAAATAAGTAGTAGAACATATAGGTCTGAAGCTCAACAAGAGCGCTACACACCAATAGCCGTTATCAGCATATATTCCATAGTTGAAACTATGAGAATGGAGTAGGTCAACTAAGGGTTACATATTTGTTGATAGAACAAAAGGAAGAGATGATGGGATCTTAAGGAAAGGAGACATTTAGGTGGTAGGTGGAAGGAAAGAAGCCAAGGAAAGCAGTTTAAAAAAAAAAGGCCTTCAATGAACATTCAAAAATTAAATAAAAGTGACATAACATGGGACTTCCCTGGTGGCCCAGTGGTTGGGAGTCTGCCTGCCAATGCAGGGGACACAGATTCGAGTCCTGGTCTGGGACGAGTCCACATGCTATGGAGCAACTAAGCCCGTGTGCCACAACTACTGAGCCTGAGCTCTAGAGCCTGAGAGTCACAACTACTGAGCCCACGTGCCAAAAAACCCAAAAAAACAAACCAACAGAAAAACTGACATAACAAAGAACTTGAATATTGGCATAATAAAGGATTCAAATAATTTTATCTTGCTTGAAATTCACAACAACCCCACGGTATTTAAAGCAGATGTTACTATCAGAGTCCCATTTTAGAGGCGACTTAAGCTGATTTAGATGACTAGCCCACGATTTCACAGTTGTTGGTTTTTTTTTTCAATTAATAGGACTCATTACTTTTATTTTTTTATTTATTTTTGGCTGTGTCGCTGTGCATGGGTCTTCATTGCTGTGCACGCAGGCTTTCTCTAGTTGCGACGAGCAGGGGCTACTCTTCCTTGCGGTGCATGGGCTTCTCATTGCGGTGGTTTCTCTTGTTGTGGAGCACGGGCTCTAAGCATGCAGGCTTCAGTAGTTGTGGCACGTGGGCTCAGTAGTTGTGGCACACGGGCTTAGCTGCTCCGTGGCATGTGGGATCTTCCCAGACCAGGAATCGAACCCATGTACCCTGCATTGGCAGGTGGATTCTTAACCACTGTGCCACCAGGAAGTCCCAATTTCACAGTTTTTAAATAGTAGAGCTGGAACTATAACAGGTCTTTTATAGATCTTCATTCCACCATGCTGACTCTAAGTTGCTTATGATTCATAGATATACAGACTAGCAAAACCAGGAAAGCAGATGTGGGAAAGAGATGATGCTAGTACATTATCAACCTCCCTCAATAACCCCGATTCCCAAGTTTTTTATACAGTAGGAATTTAAGGCTCGGAGAAGTTTACAAAGACACTGTGGGCCTTCCCTGGTGGCGCAGTGGTTAAGAATCCACCTGCCAATGCAGGGGACACGGTGCGAGCCCTCGTCCAGGAAGATCCCACATGCCGTGGAGCAACTAAGCCCATGCGTCACAACTACTGAGCCTGTGCTTTAGAGCCCGTGAGCCACAACTACTGAAGCCACCGCAATGAGAAGCCCGCGCACCTCAACGAAGAGTAGTTCCCGCTTGCCGCAACTAAAGAAAGCCTGCATGCAGCAACGAAGACCCAACGCAGCCAAAAATAAATAAATTAAATAAGTAAATTTATAAAAATATATATATATATTAAAAAAAAAGACGCTGTGGACTAAGGATGCCATACCAGTAAACAAAGGATATTGTGTCCATCAGGCCATCATGTTACAGCCCCCCTCCCCACGCTGAAGGTGAGGCCTGAGGGAACTTTGGATGGGAAACAGCCGAATACTGGCCCTAGACAGCTAAGGTGAATATCAAAGGAACGATTTCAATGAGCCAGACTCTTGCACCTTCCCACAAATAGAAAAGTTCTAAATTCTTAACTTGAGATGTCTGGTTTTCTTTAATTAACAGTAACCTTTTGATGTTCCAATTACCTGGTTTTTGTTGCAAAACTCCTATATATCCTGGCTCTTCCCTTACCTCTTCAGAGCAGTCCCTCAGAGCTATCTGAGAGGCTGACTCGGAGGCTTGAAGTCCTCAGAATGTCCGCCGAATAAAACATAATCTTCAACTTTTAGATTGTACATATTTTTTTTAAGTTGACAACACTGATACTGCGCAGGGCCCTGTGGCGCTCCTGGGCACAAAGCCTTTCTCTGTCCTCCATTTCTTTGATTATAGGGAACAGCCTTCATTCAGCCTCCATGACCTTCCTTGAGTTCCAATGGCAGATTCAGGCAGTTGCTAATTAGGGAAGGGAGGGGATGCAGACCAGGGAGAAACAAACAGTCAAGAGTAGCCTTGGGGCAAGGTCCTGTTTCACCATCAATAGAACACACAAAAATATCTTTGAGTTATTTTGCAGATGTTGAAACCCCCTCTAGGTGAGAGAAGTTAAGGATTCATGATGGTATGCTGCCCACAAATATGTAGACCCCAGACCAGTTGGACTTGAAGGTTGATGATGCTGACTCCTACTTACCTCACCACCAACCCATGAGAAGAATGCACGACTATTACTACCTTGATCCTTATCGCATACGCCTGACCACGAGCCCCGACTGTAAGACCTCTCCCTGTTCCCCAGGGAGGGGAGCACAGTTCTTGAGGCACTAGCCTACTGTGCTCCCCCTTTGCCTGGCAAAGTAATAAAGCTATCCTTTTCTACTTCACCCCAAACTCTGTCTCCGAGATTTGATTCGGCATTAACACCTTACCTTAAAACTCCAATTCTTATCAAAAATTACCTAAAACTCCAATCCTTTAGCATTCACAAGCAAAAAGGCATTAACGGTTTGCATACAAATATATGTGCTCAGAACATAAACTAAATAGCATCTTTTCTATATTATAATCAGTACAGCACAAACTATGGGACTTCTTAAGGCCTTGTTCTACCCCACACAATGTTCTTTATTTCATGCAAATGTACTGGCCATGGGAGATACCCTGTGTTGTTTTCACTAGCATGACATGAATGAGTGATAGAGATAAGTAAACCATCTCCTTATGCAACAGGGAAGAGCCAATTCTGACTCCATGTTGGATCAGTTTCTTTTACTTTAACCTTTGCTTTTCGTTGCTTTTGTTATTATAATCACTGTCTATAGCTGTAAGAATACATAATGGCCTGTCACAGGGAACCCTACCCCTCTCCCTGACTGTTAAACTAAAGTGTCTTTGTTCAGCTCACAGAAAGATATTCTGACCCTGTGAATGGCTGCAGAAAAGAAGAAATTAACACATCTCCTCCCTGATGCAGGCCTTGCGAGATGTTTTGTAAGATAAATGGCCTTTTTACTTTACTTCCTCACCTCCTCCCCTTCTCTGTTCTATAAAAGAAACTGGCATCCAGGCCCCTATAAGATGGCTTTGGGGGGACCCTAGTCTGCCATCTTCTCGGTCTGCAGTCTTTCTGAATAAAGTCGCTATTCTTTGCCTCAACACCTCATCTACTGATTTATTTGCTGGTTGTGCAGAGAATAGGGGGAGCTTGGACTCGGTAATACCTATAAAGATATTAACACAGCATTATTATTATGGACCTGCAAAAGCTTAGAAATACTTTCACTATAATCCACCCTGTGATAGTGAAAATTGTTTCCCTGGAATTTGACCTGAAGGAACAGAACTTGGTCATCAAGTTTCAGCACAGATCTTGTGGAAATGAAACAGGAGGGAAGGGGGCAGAGCACAGCCTTTAAAAGAATGACATAGCTGTTGAGGATATGACATAAACTGGTTAGAATCGGTTCGGTCCAAGATGTCAGAAGATTTGACTTTCAGTAGAAGTCAAATTGAGCCTCATTATACACTCATTGTAATACATTAGCATGCTAAGTGACACACCCACAGGTGCCATAATAGTTCCCAGGCCGACAATAAAAGGCCAGAAAAGTGGGCGGTGGCCCAAATTCTGGAAATCCCCACCCCTTCTCCAAAATACTTAGAATAATCCTCTCACTCGTTAGACTATGAAATTATGCAGCCCATAAAAACTAACCACCCATGTTTCTGGGCCTCTTACCCTTCTGAGATGGCCCACACTCTGTCTGTGGCGTGTGCTTTCCCAGGGCTGCTCTCGCCTTTTGAGACCGACTGCATTCTGTCTATGGAATTTGTATCTCTCTAAATAAATCCACTTCTTATCTATCACTTTGCCTCTTGCTGAATTCCTTCTGCACTGAGACATAAAGAACCTGAGCTTCATTAAGTCCTGAGACCAGGTGTGCGATTTCCATTAAAAGACAATGGGTGTGGGCTTCTCTGGTGGCGCAGTGGTTGAGAGTCCGCCTGCCAATGCAGGGGACACGAATTCGTGCCCAGTCCGGGAGGATCCCGCATGCCGTGGAGCGACTGGGCCCGTGAGCCATGGCCGCTGAGCCTGCGCGTCCGGAGCCTGTGCTCCGCAACAGGAGAGGCCACAACAGTGAGAGGCCCGCGTATCGCCAAAACAAAAAAACTATAATAAGATACCATTACATACCCACCAAAATGGCTAAAATTAAAAAGACTGACAATACCAAGTGCTGAGAAGGATGTAGAGTAAATGCAACTCTCATACATTGCTAGTGGCAATAAAAATATGGTACAACCACTTTGAAAATGGTTTGATAGTTTCTCATAAAGACAAACATACATTTGCCACATAACCAAGAATTCCACTCCTAGGCATTTATCCAAGGAAAATCAAAACATACGTCCACACAAAAACTTGTCCATAAATATTCATAGAAGCCTTATTCATAATAACCCCAAACTATAAACAGCCCAATTGTCTATCAACAGGTATATGGATAAACAAATTATTATGTGTCCATACAATGAAATACATACTCAGCAATAAAAAGGAATGAAGTACATATGCATGCAACGACACTGCTGAATCTCAAGAAGTATGTATGTGTAAAAGACTACATACTGTGTGGTTCCATTTATATAAAATTCTAGCAAATGTAAACTAATCTATAGCAACAGGAAACAAATCAGTGTTTGCATAGGATGGAGGTAGAGGAGGAAAATGAGTGCAGAGGGGTGCTAGGGAACTTTTGGGATAATGGAAAATTCTATATCTTGGTGGCAAGGGTTACACTGGTGTCAAAACTCATTGAACGATATACTTTAAATAAATGCAGTTTATTATATATAAATTATACCTCAATAAAGTATAAGAGATACTATGCATGCCAGGTGCAATGTTAGGGCCTTGTGGAACACACAGATGATTAGATATTACAGTTCCCTAGGCTTCCCAGCAGAAAATGAAATGTGCATAGGGTTCAGTAAAGATAGAAGTTTGTTTTCTTTATACTGTCCCTCCTAATTCACCTATCCAACAAATATTTTTTGAAGTCCAATTACATGCCAGGCATTTGGCTCAAAGTTAGAAGTTTACAAAGTCATGTAAACAATCTTCACAAGGTCCCTGACCTCCCGGAGCCTCCAGTTTCAAGGGGGAAATGGCAATGTGAACTACAATCTACAATGATGATTTCTGTGATTGGGAGAATATAGGATGTCAGTGAAGTGCATTTGTGTGGTTAGCGATGACTGCCTGGAACAGTTAACATCTAAGCTCATGTTGAAAGAGTGAGTTTTAGTTAACCAAAACAAAGCTACCTGTCACCCCAGAAATGTCATCCCTTTCAGTATCAACAGTGACATACAATTTTTTTGTGTATACTGTTTTGGATTAATGCTTCCCCAACTAACCAGTTTTTTAAAAAGTTTTTCAAAATTGGGGGTAATTTATCCATGCTTTTAGTTTAATACCAAAAATGTACATGGGTGTTAACCAAAACCCTAGTGGTTTCATGACTGAAGTCCTCACCCAACTTTGCATAACTATGTATATAGTTGATTTACAATACTTCGGGTGTATAGCAAAGCAATTCAGTTATACATATATACATCTATTCTTTTTCCGATTTCTTTTCTTTATAGATTATTATAAGGTATTGAATATAGCTCCCTGTACTATACAGTAGGTCCTTGTTGTTTATCTATTTTATATATAGTAGTCTGTATCGTTAATCCCAAATTCCAAATTTATCCCTCCCCTGCAGTTTATATGCTAAACCTCATTTTATATAGTTTAATTACAGATTTACACATTACTTACTGTGAAATAATCTGATACAATTAATTACACCGTCAAATCAGAAAAAAAAAGAAAGTAATAGTCTGCATTTAAGATATAGTAAAAGTAACCTTATTAAATCTATTTCTTCCTCTATAAGAGAGTGGGGAGCGGTTCCTAATGAAGAACCCTACCCTCAGGTGTTTGGAAATCTGAGGGATGGTTTTGTCACAATGACTGGGAGAGCTATTTGCATTCAGAGGTTAAGGCCAGGGGTGCTAAATGCCCTGCAATGCTCAGGACAATCTCCCACATACCAAAATCACTCTGCCCTCAATGCTAATAGCATCTGCATTGAGAAATACCATTAGAAGGTCTCCAATGGCCTTTCCAGATCTAAAAGTTTTTTAGTGAATTCTAGTCATTCATTTCCCCTGGTATTGCTTTATTATTCTAAATATCAAATAAAATAAGCAGACAACATCAGCCAACTAGGCATCTGTGATGATTAATTTCACGTGTCAGCTTGGCTTGGCAATAGTACTCAGATACACAGTCAAACGTTATTCTGGATTAAACATGTGAAGGTGTTTTGGATGAGATTAACATTTAAATCAGTGGACTTGAGTAAAGCAGATTGTTCTCCATAATGCAGGTAGGCTTCATCCAATCAGTTGAAGGCCTGAATAGAACAAAAAATGACCACCCACAAGAGAGAGAAAATTCTGCCAGCAGATGGCCTTTGAACTTGAACTGTAGATTTTGAACTTTCCAGCCTTCATAATTGAGTGAACCAATTCCTTTAAACACCACCCCTCATACACACACACACACACACACACACACACACACACACCCCTACTGCTTTTGTTTCTCTGGAGGACGCTCACAAATATAGCATCCTTGTTCTTTGTCATAAGATTTAGGAAATGTGGAATGGATAAGTGAAGTTAAGGGAAATTATCACGTTTACTCTAGATATGGATGGCCATGGTCTCATTAAGTGCACACCTCAAATCTGAAATATTTCAAGTATTTGAGTTCTAGACTGCCCTTGAGCATTTTACAGAGAATGTTTTCCTCTACACTTTTAAACTCATGGGCACTTCGAGGAGTGTAATCCATATGTTTCTGATTCATTTATACTTAACTCATCAAAATCTCTTTTCACAGTTGTCAATCTGAGCTTTCTGAATGCTTTAGCTCTATCAAGTCTTTGTTCTAAGAACCACAAGTCACCTTTTGCTCAAAGAAATGAAATAAAGTCAGAACTCAAGTTGGAGTAAAATTCGAAATGTACAATTTGTTTTAATTTAATTTTTTAAAATTTTTGGCTGCGTTGGGTCTTTGTTGCTGTGCACGGGTTTTCTATAGTTGCAGTCAGCAGGGGCTACTCTTTGTTGCGGTGTGTGGACTTCTCACTGTGGTGGCTTCTCTTGCTGCGGAGCATGGACTCTAGGTGCACAGGCTTCAGTAGTTGTGGCTCTCAGGCTCTGGAGTGCAGGCTCAGTAGTTGTGGCACATGCGCTTAGTTGCTCCACAGCATGTGGGATCTTCCTGGACCAGGGCTCGAACCTGTGTCCCCTGCACTGGCAGGCGGATTCTTAACCACTGCGCCACCAGGGAAGCCCAAAAGGTACAATTTTTAAATTAGTTCTTACCCCCTTTTTAAAATCACATTTATTTTTGCTTATCACATCTTCACTAAGCAAAAACTGCCTTGTACCTAAAGCCTATTGAAGGTTCTCAGGCATATTTTTAGATATACACAGATCTTCAAAAGAAGCAAGTAATTTTTGTATCAAGCATATTTACATTAAGTATATTTCTTTTCTTGCCCTGGTTATATATACTGATGGTGGACTGTTCAGTGAATCCAAGGATACGCTGTTCTAGAGGCTGTTTTTTGTTTTTTGTTCCCAAGTGCTCATGTTTTTTGCAAAGTCCACGTAATTTAATCTATGTAATTACCTTTTCAACACAAAAACTTCCGTGATGTTGTCTTATTCCAACAAAAATAGCACTATCTGATCCAACAGATTAACACTCCTGAGGCATCATGCAATAACAAGCCAATGTGGGCATGGGAAAAAGGAAAACGAAATATTGGCAAAGAAATTAGAAATGCAATTTTGCACTTCTACGGTGCTAACTCACATTTTTAACTTAAACATCAGATCTCAGGACTGTTTGGGCACTGACTTTAACTTATAGATAGTAGTGAATTTCTTAAGGCTGATTAACAGTCTTTCAGACAATTTAAAGATTATAAATGTTAAAAAAAAAAACAACTCCTGTTTCTCTGGCTTTGATAGCTAAACTTTTATTTCAGAATTGTGCATTTATCTCTAATATTCCAGAGTCTAAGATAATGACAGTTAATTAACCTGGCAATAATTGTAGTTTATTTTTCAGAGAATTAAGCACACAATATGAACCACGTGCCAGACAAAACCTGGTCTTCAAACAGCAAGGTACTTAATGCTTAAAATCAAAATTAGATACAGAGGTGTTTTTTTTCAGGGAATGAATGAGAATTGGGCTATTTAAAATAAATTCATTTAGCTGATTGCTTTTTAAATTAAAATAACCTTTTTTTCTCAATCCCAAAGTAATACATGCTTATTACCAAAAACACAGAGAAGTAGAAAGAAAGAAATAAAGGATATACTCAGGTCCACCCACCCAGAGATAAACATGTTGACATTTCAGTGGGAAGCCATATGGTGCAGAGATGAACTCAGGTTCCAGCCTTAGGCTGTGTGCATTCAAACCTAGCTCCACCACTTACCACCTCTGTGAGCTAGTAATTTAATTTCTCTGTCTCATCTTCCTCATCTGCAAAATAGAGGTTCAAGGATGTGGTGAAGATTATGAGATAAATCATGCAATGTCCCTGGCATATAGCAAACTTTCAATGAATGTTAACTCTTTGTTCAACTTTCTAGATTCTTTTTGTCTTAGCATTTTCATCCAGGGACATTGCTCGGTTTGATTTACATTTGAAAAGAGCACTGAGTGTCTCAGAAGATAGTCACTGAAGATAGTTATAATCAGTAGTGTCTCAGAAGATAGTTATAATCAAAATATGTTTTTCTTCATACTTCTTTTTTATTTTATAAGGGGAAAATTGTAGATAAAATCTTGCTATTCCTAAAATCAAGGCTGGTGATTTTAAAGCACAAGCAAGCTTTTCTTTCATAAAACAAAACAAATTTATCATTCAACAATTTTTCATGCAATAACAAATATTTCAAGCTCTTCCACACAGATTGTCTCATTTAATGCTCATACAAAACTCTTTTGAAAGCACAAAACATTAGAATTATCTCCATTTTTTGAGCTAACTCTTCCCTTAGATTAATGATAGGTCATTGTCATTTCCACTTGCCCTTGAAGACTATATTTAGATATGGGGAGAAGTAAAATTACATGTCTCTCTGCTCAACACTAAAAGTTAAAAAGTCCACCTGCTTTTCCTCCCTTTTTTCTTATTTAGAGATACCACCACTCAGGAAGTCAGCCAAACTATAAACCTGTCACTCTATGGCCCTCTCTCTTCATCCCTCACAGTCCATGAATTACAGAGTCCAGTTGATTATATTTCTTAAATACCTCTGGAAACAACCCTTTACTTTGCACCTTCATTGGCACTGTCTGAGTTCAGGTCTGCAGGTTGCAGTGGCCTTGGAGTTCCCCTCCCTGCCTCCAGTGTTACCTGCTGATATCTGCCAAAGGGAAAACTCTTCTTTGACCACCCATTACCCACAGACTAATGGCAGAAGGCTTTTCATAATCCGGCCCCTTCCCAACTAACAAGATACCTATTTATAAACCATCTACCCAAGTATTAACATTATGCTGTGAAATATACCTCTCCAAGACTAAAATACGAATATCCACTCTTTAGGGCACTCCCTTCCTGTTATCAAGGAAACCAGAAGGTTGAACTAGCGATCATAAGGTAGTACTTGGTAAGCAAAGTCACTGCATAATCACGAGGGAGATTTTATTCTGGCTATAATTGATCCCAATACACTTTCCTTTATCCACAACAGAGTGTGCTTTTCCAGTGTTTGGAATACAGTATTTGCATCCACTGTGTTGTCTCTGTCTCTCAGACTCTATTAGGAAAGACTGATAAAAATGTATTTTCCTAGCTAATTCCCACCTCTTTATGAAGCCTTCTCGTATTTCCACCCAGTTAAAATTACATATTCCCCTGCCCATCCTATCCTAGTCCCGTATTCAGTGTTGGGTATTTCTACTATAGGACTCGTTAGTATTTTTATCACTATAGTTATTTATGAAGGTTGCTTTCTCCTAGAAAGCTGCGAGTGTTAGTGATAAAAAGGACTAGCACTTGGGTCAACCAGATGTGGGTCTGAATTCTGATTCTCCCACTTACTTGTTGAGTGGCCTTTGTCTAGTCCCTTAACGTCTCTGAGCTACTGTTCCCTCATCCATAAAGTGTAGATAATATAGTACTAGCTTCACAGAGTTATTGAGAGAATTAAAAGACAAACTGCATGGAAAACAATTTTCACAGTACTGGATGCATGGAAAACACTCAATAAAGTCAATCTTACTGATCATCTTTGCATTCAGCATGGCAGTGAGGAATCCTGTGACTAGGATGGGATCGATTATACAGCCTTGCTTTTACTTTTAGTGGTTTATCGATTTGGGAAAGCAAGAGCATTTTCCCTTTTAAAACATTTTGTCCATCATTGAGTGAAGAGACTTTCTCAGACAGTTAGAAATATTCATTTGGTTTACCTCTGTCTTCTTACCAGACTGTAAGTTACTAGAGGAGAGGCAAGATGTTTTGTTTTGTTTTTGTTTTTTTTTTGTTTTTGAATCCCCAGAAACTAGAAAGTACCTGGCACATAGCAGGTCCTTAAAAATATGTTTACTGAATGAATAGATAAATTTCTAGAAGCTGTTCATAAGACAGTTCTGAGTTTATCATCTAGACCAGTGGTTCTCAAAGGTGGTCCTTGAATCAGCTGCTCGGGCATCACCTTGAGTTTGTTAGAAGTGCACACGAAGGGACCCCACCTCAACATAGCATATCAGAGGTTCTGGGGTGGAGCACAGCCAACTGTGACTTAACAAGCTATCCAGCTGCTTTTATGCCTGTTACAGTTTGAGAACCACTGACCAGATAGTTAACACCATTCTATAAATCTCAAAAACATTATGCCAAACAAAAGACATCAGAGACAAAAGAATTATTCCTTTCACATGAAGTTCTAGAATAGGCAAAAACAATATAAGGTGAAAGAAACCGGAATACTAGTTGCCCTGGAGGGTGGGGTAAGGAGTCGGGGTAGGGATTCAAACAGAAAAAGGCATGAGGAAAGCAGATGGCATGGGTTTATGCCTATGTCAAAACTCATCAAACTGTTTACTGAAGACCTGTGCATTTTGCTGTATTTAAATGCAATGCCAACAAAAAATTAAAGTAATGCCCTTTGAATTCTTTCTGTATAAGTCTTATCAGCAGGAGATCTATTTTTACATTGCAATCTTAAGATGATCTGCAAGGTCCTGCATGATCTGACCCCCTACCTACATTTTCTAGCCTTATCTGTCACCACTGCTTCTGTCACTTTTTCAGTCTTTCATCAACATTGACCTTTCACTTTCCCAATGGCATGTATTTCTATCCTGCTCCAGGGCCTTTGCACAGGTTGTTACTACTCCCTTGAATGTTTCTCATTCTTCCTTTTTACCTGGTTAACTCCCATTCTTCTTTGGTTCTCATTTTTTGGTCTGTTCCTCAGGGAAACCCTACCAAATCTCACTTTGTTGTATGTCCATGGAAACTTTTGTAGGGTTGCTGTGTACACTTGTTCAGGTTGTTCATCTTAACAATGGTGCCCAGCTGAGGTAATAGTGGCTAAAATCCAATTTGTACTCTACTTACAAAGACTTACACATGGAGCAGGGCTGTGTTGCCTGGAAAAGGGCTGCCTTTTTCTAATTCATCAAAGGCATAGTCTGCTTGCCAAGCTGTGCCTACTTTAGGTTGCTTCTGTCTATTGAAGTGCCCCTTAAAATATAGCACAAAGATACTACACAGGCTAGCAGCAGCCCTGGCCTTGTACTTCCTCTTCATAGTATTTCACAGTTGTAATTTTACATTTATTTGTGTGATTATTTGGTTAATATTTATTTCCCCCACTAGACAGTAAGCTCTAGTTTTGCTTATCAAGTATTTCCAGCACCTAGAACAGTGCTTGGCACAGAGTGAGTACTCAGTAAATATTTATGAAACGCATGAGACATTTTTTACTGCTGGAAGAATATTATGCTTTTTGAAGGTAGAGTCTGTATCTTATTTTCCCTTTTTCCCTCCTCCCCCACTCCACCCCTTACAATTACCTTACTGCTTTGCACATAAATGGCATTCAGTAAATTCCTCCTGATTGATTTAAAAATGTTCAAAGAAGCCATAGATGTTCTATTCACAGAAAAGTGGATCTGCAAGCATATGATTACACACTGCCTGGGTGATGATGAACAGCTGCTATTTATGAAGCAGAAGAGACAAAAATCGTTGAATGAATGAGAAATAGACTTCAATTGAAATGATAAGGATTTAATTTAGCTTTTGAAACTCATTTCCTGATATGAAGTTTACAAGATACTAGAAGACAATACAAAGTGAGGCTGTGAATTTTCTTTTTCTTTAAAAATACATGATCTTTGAGAGTTTCCCAAGATAGATCAACTACTTGTTTAAGGGCTAAGGGGTATTTCTTTTTTTAAAAAAAATAAATTTATTTATTTTTGGCTGCACTGGATCTTTGTTGCTGCGTGTGGGCTTTCTCTATTTGTGGCGAGCGGGGGCTACTCTTTGTTGTGGTGTGTGGGCTTCTCATTGCGGTGGCTTCTCTTGCTGCAGAGCACGGGCTCTAGGCATGCAGGCTTCAGTAGTTGTGGCATGCGGGTTCAGTAGTTGTGGCTCACGGGCCGTAGAGCGCAGGCTTAGTAGTTGTGGCACACGGGCTTAGTTGCTCCGCGGCATGTGGGATCTTCCCGGACCAGGGCTTGAACCTGTGTCCCCTGCATTGGCAGGCGGATTCTTAACCACTGCACCGTGAGGGAAGCCCTAAGGGATATTTCAGACTTGCGTTCTCAACAATCTAAGATAGACTTTTTTTTTAAATAAGGTTTTTCGTAGGGGATAATTTTACAGAACTGTTGCAAAGTTTCTCTCATTAACATCTTACATCACCATGGTACATTTGCCAAAATTAAGAAATTGAAACACATAACTATTAACTAAACTCCAGACTTTATTTGGATTTCCCATTTCTCCAGTTATGTCCTCTTTCTGTCTCAAGTGAGACAGCTTTTTGATGTTCTTCAGTGGTGTATAAAAGATTGGGTACTCTAAATATCAAGCTCTGAATAGAAATCCATAAATCTAGAGTGGCCTGTGTCCTTCATCTTGAGGCAAAAGTACTTTCCAATCAACCAGACTTGAATATGATCCCTAGCTCTGCCACTTTGAAAAGCTGTGTGCCTTTGGGCAAATCGTTTAATTACACTAAGCAATGGTTTCCACATTTGTAAAATGGTGGTGGTAAGACCTCTCCAACTACGATGGTTTCTGAAATCTTTCACAGTAAGGGAATTCAGTGTTGAAAAACATGACTTTTGGGCTTCCCTGGTGGCGCAGAGGTTGAGAGTCCGCCTGCCGATGCAGGGGACACGGGTTCGTGCCCTGGTCCGGGAAGATCCCCCGTGCCACGGAGCGGCTGGGCCCGTGAGCCATGGCTGCTGAGCCTGGGCGTATGGAGCCTGTGCTCCGCAACGGGAGAGGCCACAACAGTGAGAGGCCCGCGTACCGCAAAAATACAAAAAAAAAAACAAAAAACTTATGACTTTTTATAGGTAACTAATCTTTTGCATTTATTAAACTAATACCATAAAAATATCACTCTAAATAGCATACCTGTGATGTTTTATATATGTTAAATTAGAAGAGGGCTGGGGGGAGGGATAAATTGGGAGATTGGGATTGACATATAACACTACTCTATATAAAATAGATAACTAATAAAGACCGACCATATAGCACAGGGCACTCTACTCAATACTCTGTAATGACCTATATGGGAAAACTATCTAAAAAAGAGTGGATATATGTATATGTATAACTGATTCACTTTGCTGTATACATAAAACTAATGCAACATTGTAAATCAACTATACTCCAAAAAAATTAAAAAAAAAAAAAAAGAGGGCTCAGAGGATCCTGACTAAAGACTCCTTAACCAAACTTTAGTCAGGCTCCTATGAGCCCTGTTCTCAACTAGACCTTATCCTTCGACCTGCCTCGTTCAGTTGTAGCAAGAATTCTGCTAAGTCAGTTTAGAAAGAATCCTCCACCTTTGATACCTGATAACCCTGGCAAGTCAGTTTAGGAAGAATCCCCCTACGCTTGAGGTCTCCTCTAATAAATTTCCATCCATCAACCCCCCTGTAGGGGTGGAAAAACTTTCCCTCTATCGTCCTATGTTTGAAAGCTGTATCTATGAAATAAACCAAAAACAAGCTAGTTAACAGGAGAAAATGTTTACAAATTTATTTATTTTTAATATTGTATGCACAGGAGCATGGCCAGGGGAAAAAAGTGAATATCAAAAAAAGCAGTGATATTTGAGAGTTTACATCATCTCAGTAGGGAAAGGGGAAAGAGGATGTATGCCGCTTAGAGGAGAGTAATGTTTTGGAAAGATGAATGGGCCCATAGAATAGAAGGGAGACAATGGTCATTTGTGACAAATTTTCTCTGGATGTGGTGTTGAGTTCTGACTTCTAGTCTCCTCTTCCATGATAAGAGTCAATCTTCCCTGGTTGATGAAACTGCTGGAGAGGGGATATATGAGAGTTGAGTTCCTTCTGGAGGATCTATCTTTAGGCAGATAAGTGGAGCTCAGAGAAGTCTGTGTTTCAGGTGCCTTCAGCTCAAAATAATTAGTATGCCAGACTACAGTTCTGCAGCCTGTGGAACAAAAACCACATTGACAGAAAGATAGACAAGATGAAAAGGCAGAGGGCTATGTACCAGATGAAGGAACAAGATAAAACCCCAGAAAAACAACTAAATGAAGTGGAGATAGGCAGCCTTCCAGAAAAAGAATTCTGAATAATGATAGTGAAGATGATCCAGGACCTCGGAAAAAGAATGGAGGCAAACATTGAGAAGATGCAAGAAATGTTCAACAAAGATCTAGAAGAATTAAAGAACAAACACCTAGAAGAATTAAAGAACAAACAGAGATGAACAATACAATAACTGAAATGAAAAATACACTGGAAGGAATCAATAGGAGAATAACTGAGGCAGAAGAACGGATAAGTGACCTGGAAGACAGAATGGTGGAATTCACTGCACAGAACAGAATAAAGAAAAAAGAATGATAAAAAATGAAGACAGTTTCAGAGACTTCTGGAACAACATTAAATGCAAAAACATTCACATTATACGGGGTCCCAGAAGGAGAAGAGAGAGAGGAAGGACCCAAGAAAATATTTGAAGAGATAATAGTTGAAAACTTCCCTAACATGGGAAAGGAAATAGCCACCCAAGTCCAAGAAGCACAGATAGTCCCAGGCAGGATAAACTCAAGGAGAAACACACCAAGACACATAGTAATAAAATTGACAAAAATTAAAGGCAAAAAAAAAGTATTGAAAGCAACAAGGGAAAAATGACAAATAACGTAAAAGGGAACTCCCATAAGGTCAACAGCTGATTTCTCAGAGAAACTGTACAAGCCAGAAGGGAGTGGCATGATATACTTAAAGTGATGAAAGGGAAGAACGTACAACCAAGATTACTCTACCAGCAAGGATCTCATTCAGATTCAAAGGAGAAATCAAAATCTTTACAGACAAGCAAAAGCTAAGAGAATTCAGCACCACCAAACCAGCTCTACAACAAATGATAAAGGAACCTCTCTAAGTAGGAAACACAAGAAAAGAAAAGGACCTACAAAACAAACCCATAACAATTAAGAAAATGGTAATAGGAACATACATATTGATAGTTACCTTAAACATGAATGTGTTAAATGCTCCAACCAAAAGATACAGGCTTGCTGAATGGATACAAAAATAAGACCCATATATATGCTGTCTACAAGAGACCCACTTCAGACCTAGTGACACATACAGACTGAAAGTGAGGAGATAGAAAAAGTTATTCCATGCAAATGGAAATCAAAAGAAAGCTGGAGTAGCAATACTCATATCAGATAAAATAGACTTTAAAATAAAGACTGTTACAAGAGACAAGGAATGACTCTACATAATGATCAAGGGGTCAATCCAAGAAGAAGATATAACAATTATAAATATATATGCACCCAAAATAGCAGCACCTCAATACATAAGGCAACTGCTAAAGGCTATAAAAATGGAAATATATAGTAACACAATAATAGTGGGGGACTTTAACACCTCACTTACACCCATGGACAGATCATCCAACAGAAAATTAATAAGGAAACGCAAGCTTTAAATGACACAATAGACCAGATAGATTTGATTGATATTTACAGGACATTCCATCCAAAAACAGCAGATTATGCTTTCTTCTCAAGTGTGCATGGAACATTCTCCAGGATAGATCACATCTTGGGTCGCAAGTCAAGCCTTAGTAAATTTAAGAAAATTGAAATCATATCAAGCATTTTTTCTGACCACAATGCTAAGAGATTAGAAATCAATTACAGGGAAAAAAATGTAAAAAACACAAACACTTGGAGGCTAAACGATATGTTACTAAATAACCAAGAGATCATTGAAGATATCAAAGAGGAAATAAAAAAATAGCTAGAGTCAAATTACAATGAAAACACGATGATCCGAAACCTATGGGATGCAGCAAAAGCAGTTCTAAGAGGGAAGTTTATAGCTATACAAGCCTACCTCAAGAAACAAGAAAAATCTCAAATAAACAATCTAACCTTACACCTAAAGGAACTACAGAAAGGGGAACAAACAAAACCCAAAGTTAGTAGAAGGAAAGAAACCATAAAGATCAGAGCAGAAATAAATGAAATAGAAACAAAGAAAACAATAGCAAAGATCAATAAAACTAAAAGCTGGTTCTTTGAGAAGATAAACAAAATTGATATCCCATTAGCCAGACTCACCAAGAAAAAGAGGGAGAGGACTCAACTCAATAAAATTACAAATGAAAAAGGAGGAGTTACAACAGACACCACACAAATACAAAGCATACTAAGAGACTACTACAAGCAACTCTATGCCAATAAAATGGACAACCTGGAAGAAATGGACAAATTCATAGAAAGGTATAACCTTCCAAGGCTGAACCAGGAAGAAATAGAAAATATGAACAGACCGATCACAAGTAATGAAATTGAAGCTGTGATTAAAAATCTTCCAACAAACAAAAGCCCAGGACCAGATGGCTTCACAGGCAAATTATATCAAACATTTAGAGAGGAACTAACACCCATCCTTCTCAAACTCTTCCAAAAAATTGAAGAGGAAGGAACACTCCCAAACTCATTCTATGAGGCCACCATCACCCTGATACCAAAAGCAGACAAAGATACTACAAAAAAAGAAAATTACAAACCAATATCACTGATGAACATAGATGCAGAAATCCTCAACAAAATACTAGCAAACAGAATCCAACAGCACATTAAAAGGATCATACACCATGATCAAGTGAGCTTTATCCCAGGGATGCAAGAATTCTTCAATATACACAAATTAATCAATGTGATACACCATATTAACAAACTGAAGAATAAAAACCATATGATCATCTCAATAGATGCAGAAAAAGCTTTTGACAAAATTCAACACCCATTTATGATAAAAACTCTCCAGAAAGTGGGTATAGAGGGAACCTACCTCAACATAATAAAGGCCATATGTGACAAACCCACAGCAAACATCATTCTCAATGGTGAAAAACTGAAACCATTTCCTCTAAGATCAGGAACAAGACAAGGATGTCCACTCTCACCACTATTATTCAACATAGTTTTTGGAAGTTTTAGCCACAGCAATCAGAGAAGAAAAAGAAATACAAATCAGAAAAGAAGAAGTAAAACTGTCACTGTCTGCATATGACATGATACTATACATAGAGAATCCTAAAGATGTCACCAGAAAACTACTAGAGCTAGTCAATGAATTTGGTAAAGTTGCAGGATACAAAATTAATGCACAGAAATCTCTTGTATTCCTATACACTAATGATGAAAAACCTGAAAGAGAAATTAAAGAAACACTTCCATTTACCATTGCAACAAAAAGAATAAAATACCTAGGAATAAACCTACCTAAGGAGAAAAAAGACCTGTATGTAGAAAATTATAAGACACTGATGAAAGAAATTAAAGGTGATACAAACAGATGGAGAGATACACCATGTTCTTGGATTGGAAGAATCAATATTGTGAAAATGACTATACTACCCAAAGCAATCTACAGATTCAATGCAATCCCTATCAAATTACCAATGGCATTTTTTTACAGAACTAGAACAAAAAATCTTAAAATTGGTATGGAGACACAAAAGACCCTGAATAGCCAAAGCAGTCTTGAGGGAAAATATGGAGCTGGAGTAATCAGACTCCCTGACTTCAGACTATACTACAAAGCTACAGTAATCAAGACAATATGTCACTGGCACAAAAACAGAAGTATAGATCAATGGAACAGGATAGAAAGCCCTGAGATAAACCCATGCACCTATGGTCAACTAATCTATGACAAAGGAGGCAAGGATATACAATGGAGAAAAGACAGCCTCTTCAATAAGTGGTTCTGGGAAAAATGGACAGCCACATGTAAAAGAATGAAATTAGTATGAAATTAATACCATACACAAAAATAAACTCAAAATGGATTAGAGACCTAAATGTAAGACTGTACACTATAAAACTCTTAGAGGAAAACATAGGAAGAACACTCTTTGATATAAATCACAGCAATAGCTTTTTTGATCCATCTCCTAGAGTAATGGAAATAAAAACAAAAATAAACAAATGGGACCTAATGAAACTTAAAACCTTTTGCAAAGCTTTTGCAAAATCATAGGAAACTACAAACAATATGAAAAGACAACCCTCAAAATGGGAGAAAATATTTGCA
This sequence comes from Pseudorca crassidens, assembly GCF_039906515.1. NCBI lineage: Eukaryota > Metazoa > Chordata > Mammalia > Artiodactyla > Delphinidae > Pseudorca > Pseudorca crassidens. Next base: position 64,004,117 of record NC_090304.1, read on the forward strand.
AACAAACAACTGACAAATGATTAATCTCCAAAATATATAAACAGCTCATGCAGCTCAATATTAAAAACAAACAAACAACCCAATCGAAAAATGGGCAGAAGACCTGAATAGACACTTCTCCAAAGAAGATACACAGATTGCCAACAAACACATGAAAGGATGCTCAACATCACTAATTATTAGAGAAATGCAAAGCAAAACTACAATGAGGTATCACCTCACACCAGTTTGAATGGGCATCATCAGAAAATCTACAAATAATAAATGCTGGAGAGGATGTGGAGAAGAGGGAATCCTCTTGCACTGTTGGTGGGAATGTAAATTGATACAGCCACTATGGAGAACAGTATGGAGGTTCCTTTAAAAATTAAAACTAGAACTACCATATGACCCAGCAATCCCACTACTGGGCATATACCCAGAGAAAACCATAATTCAAAAAGAGACATGTACCCCAATGTTCATTGCAGCACTATTTACAATAGCCAGGACATGGAATCAATCTAAATGCCCATTGACAGATGAATGGATAAAGAAGATGTGGTACATACATACAACGGAATATTACTCAGCCATAAAGAGGAACGAAATTGGGTCATTTGTAGAGATGTGCATGTATCTAGAGACTTATACAGAGAGAAAGTCAGAAAGAGAAAAACAGATATCGTATATTAACGCATATATGTGGAACGTAGAAAAATTGTTCAGATGAACTGGTTTGCAGGGCAGAAATAGAGACACAGATATAGAGAACAAACGTATGGACTCCAAGGGGGGAAAGTGGAGGGGTGGTGGTGTAATGGATTGGGAGATTGGGATTGACATATATACAGTAATATGTATAAAATTGATAACTAATAAGAACCTGTTGTATAAAAAAATAAAATAAAATAAATCAATATTCCAAAGCAGCATACTGCAGGTGGCATGTCCTGAACTCTTTCACCTCCCACCCCGCCACTCTTCTCTTTGATTATAAATCCCCACCTATCCTTGCTGTATTCAGAGTTGAGCCCTATCTCTCTCTCCTACTGTGATAGTCTTGACACTTATTACAATAGTCCTAAGGTTCCTTACTGTTTTAACAAGTGTCAGAATAATTTTTTAACATTAGCAATAATGAACATTAACTAATTTCCATTTATTATCCCTGACTCATCAGACAAATTTTTAAAATATCTCTCCTAGTTTTAATAAAACTAAAATATTTTTTGAAATATTTTTGCTTTGTTATGGATAACATGCATGCTGAAAGGCACTTTCCTTCCATATGTCCTTTATCCAAATGTTCAGCACTTTTCTGATTTTATTAGTAGAAGGTGACTCCCACTGATCCCAGATACACAGAGTAATTTGGATTGGAAACGCTTTAGTTAATTATCCTTTATTTGTAGAACTATATTCACAAACATCCTTATCAACAGATAAGTGGGGTATGTTTGTCTCTGTCCGTGAAAATGTCGTACCAAAGCACATCTTACTTTCTCAGTGGTGATTCCATACCAGTCTCATCTCTCTCTCACCAACTGAGGAGTGCTTAGCAGCGCCTGGCAACTAGGAGTTCAACAAACAAGGGCAATTACTATTATTAAGATATGAACTTTAATTTTTTCAGCTTCGCTATTTTTCCTGAGTCTTCATTGCAAAAACTTCTTATTCTGCCCTGCGTTTGCTTTACCTTCCCTTACTCATTCTCAACTGACTTCTCTCCTTATCCCCAAGAGTGACTTGCAATCTGCAGTTAATGAAACAGAGATAATGGTATTCTCTGTGTTAAGGCATCATGCAGAAGTAGTTCTAATACACTAGAATTTTATCGTGGGTCACTCTATACTGTTTATCCAATGGGTGATGTAATGAGGTCTAAAAGACAAAAAAATAATATCAAGTAAGTGATCAAGAAGTATTAGGTGCCTTCCCAAAGCTTCATTTTTACAGATGAGGTCCAGAAATATGTTGTCACAGCTAAGTTCCAAAAAAGGGGGAGGGAGGGGGAACTGGCTTTTATTTCTTGTCATAGTTCTCCTTTTCTGGGCTATTCATTTGGTTATGTGTCTTAATCACCCATCTAACAAATCCACGAGGCTCACCCGTGTATTTGGCACCTGTCAACCGCCCAGATACGGTAACACAGCAAACATTTTGGTGAAGCATAACAGTTTGTTGCCTTCCCCTAGAATTTTATTGTATCTGGTGTGCCAAAAAATATTGTCCGTCATTTGTCTCACAGTCGCATACATGCTTGGAGATGACCATTGACTCTTAGGCCTTGTCGTTCAGGGCCTTGATAATCCTTTAACAGGTAAAAGAAGCACTCTGGAATGTAACCCATTGGAGTCTAGAATTATAATTTTAGTATATTCCTACCTAAACCCTACCCAATATTGGTACCAATTGGACGAGGATAAACATTCATCGCAATAAACATTCACTAGAATAAATATTCATCAAGAAACTAGGAGGCATTCAGGGATTATGATTTTGTAGCGTTTAGAAATCCATCCCGGACTACGGAAACCCGGTGGAAGACTACCTGGTTCACAAACAAGATTTCAAAGAGGAGGGGCTTGGAGGAGGCGGGTCCGGACAACCAAGCGCGAGAATACGCCCCAGCGCATGCGCACCCATTAGCGGGTAACTCCCATTTGCTAGGTAGGGGAGGAAAGTGAGAAGCAGTCTACAATTTAAAAATTTCTCTTCGCAACTGAAAATTAGATTGTGATCAGTTCCGTGAATAATATGAGAGCGTTATTCTCCGAGTTCAAGATTAAGGACCCTTGGCATACACCGCTAAATCAAGAGGTGACTTCTCGTCTCGTCCCCCGTCTCCTGGGACATTGATAGGCTAGTCCATTCCACAGACTTTCGAGTCCTTGCAGCGGGTCGGGGATCGAAGGATTGGGCCAATAGCGGCTGAAACGTCTTTGGAAGGAGGAAGGGGGTGAGGGGGCATCCCTCTGAGTTCCGCCTCTCCTTTTTCGAGGCGGTCGTGGGGAAGGGGGACGTACGAAATATTGCCCTCGAAAGCCAAGGATCACACCTCTCCGTGCAAACTGCCGGGAGGGCGGCGGGAAAAGGGCAAGACGGGAGTGGGGAAAGGGAAGGATCCAGGAAGCCGCGCGGGAGGGCGCGCGCGCGCGCCCCTTTTTCAGCAGTGTGGCGGGGTCGCACGCACGCCCGCCTCGGCGGCTGGGCGCGGTTTGCGACAGTGGGGGGAGTGGTGGAGGTGGCGGCGGCAGTGGCAACTTTGCGGCAAGCTCCGGACGGGCTTGCTTGACGGCGGTGTGGCGGAGGCCCCGCCCTAGGCGGCAGGAACCTGGAGGGAGGCGGAGGAATATGTCCGAGAGGGAAGTGTCTACAGCGCCGGCGGGAACAGACATGCCTGCGGCCAAGAAGCAGAAGCTGAGCAGCGACGAGAACAGCAACCCGGACCTCTCTGGAGACGAGAATGTGAGTGCAGCGCTGAGCAGTCCGGACGGGACTTTGGAGTGAAAGTTTCAAATTCTTTTTAAACTGTAGGCGCGGGGGCGGGCAGGCGGCTGTGGGGGGAGGGAGAGGTGTCACCCTCTACTCAGGAAAACGCGGGCGTGGAGGAGAACATCGAACTTGTTTCTACGGGGATTTTGAGCTGCGGCCGAGAGCGAGCGGAAACTTGACGAAGGAGAGTGGTTTTAGAGAGAGCGTGGTGGTGGAGGTCAGAGGGCTCTGAGATCTTTTTGCGTGCATGCGGAGTGTCTGGGCCTTTAGGCAGATTTTGGGAGAGTGCGGATCTGAGATTCCAGTAGTTTAAAAGGCAAGTTAGAGGTTTTTCTAAGACAGTTGGAAGGAGGGGCCAGCATGTGTTAATGGACTTTTAAAAAGGAATTTAGGGTCCGTGTCACTCGTAGACCCTTACCGACTGTCCAGGATGGGAAGATTAGCTCTTAGACGTAAGAGATTTCGGTGACTCTTTTAAAGGGGCTTTTGTGTCCGTTCCTGTCTTGTGCGTGGAGAAGGGGCGTGCCTGACAGTCGGCTTCTCTTCAGGAGGAGGAAAATTGAGAGGGTCGTCTACTGACTTGGAGGGGGAAACGACCCTTGAGGAAGGAATGAGAAGGGACAGTTACTCTTTTGTAAGTTTTCACTAAGATAAAGGGGATGACCTGGAAGATTTTAGGCCGCTGTGGTCAGGGTAGATGTCTTTAGGTGTGGGCTCGTGGCTTCGCATGTGTAAGGTGTTTTGGAATCAGATTTTTTTTTTTTAACTCTTAAATGGATCTTGGTAATGCTCTAGTTCGTCCCAACAGTTGATCCCCGTGTTTTTAGGTGAGACGCCAGTAATGACCGAACTGACATTAATTTTCAGTTTCATGCTTTAAGTTTATATCCCATAAGGTCAGCAAAATGTCTTCACAGTTCACTCAACGAATTACTACTCTGAAATGTGAACCCTCCGAGGTAACAACATCTGATTATCTTTTTTAAACCTTTAAAGTGTTATAGGAAGGTGGTGTAAGTTGTTCTTTTTCTCAGTTTAGCTAGTTTTAAGAATAGATGTTGTACCTTACACACCCAGTTCCTAAGTTCTACATCACTGCATCACCGACTGAAGCATGTATATGGCATGGTGTCAAGACCAGAATTTTCACTGAACAGATGGGAAAGAATTCTTTTTGCAGATAGAAGAAAGATATTTGGCAGATTGTCTGTTTGTGGGATTTGGACTTGAAATTTCTGGAAGGCTTAGGTGTTGAATGTTACTTTAAATCTGTTTTTTTCCTGTTTGTGCTTCCCAATCTTATTATATATTGGGATCTAACATTTTTGACCCTCTTCATTCCAGCCCTTGGTGTCTGTTTTATTTCCACCCCTTCTTAAATTTCTCTAGGCAGATTAGGTTAGTGACTAGGAGCACAAACTGGATCTCTTAGGTTAAAATCCCCACTCTACTGCTTACCGGTTGCTTGATCTTGAGCAAGGTGCTTGACCTAGTTGCCTTAGATTCTTATCTTAAAAATGGGGATAATAACGGTATTTACCTCATGGGATGTTTGTGAGGATTAAATGAGATAATATAGGTAAAGTGCTGAAAAGAGTGCCTGCCCCTTAATAAGTACCATACAAGTGTTAATTACTATTACTTCTTTTGTAATCACATTGTCTAGACTTATGTTTCTGGCCCTTCCACATATTAATCAGGCTGAAATGTAATGAAAATATCAATAACCTATTAGACTGAGGAAAATTTCAGGGAACCAAATAAATTGAAAGGTTATTTTCTTTTTACAGACCCTTAAGAGGAATGTACTCCTTGATGCATACTAAAGCTATTCAGAACTAGATGATTGGACTAAGCCGTTGTTTTGGTTCCTCCATTTGGCTGGGACTTTTAACCTTTATTGTGCTTTGGACACCTTAATAAATCCTGTGAAACCTTCTCAGAATAATAGTTTCAAATGTATAAAATACAATATATAAGATTACAAACAAAATCAGTGATAAAATTATAAAAAAAGTTACAGAATTTTAAAAAACAAATTTAAGATTTGTTTTAATAAAGTGCTTTAATATCAAGTGCTTCTTTATTAGCACATTAAGTAACTAGGTCTGCAGTGACTCTGATAGTTATGATGGGCATAGACAATTTTTGAGATCTGCAACAACTATAATGTGATATAAAAATACCTGATTTCATTGGTGAGAAAGTCACAGCTACAGTAACATTAGCATGTATGCTGCCTGCATTATAATAGAAGGAAGTAATAGATTTCACTTAAAGATAGTGAAAATTAAAATGCAACTTTAAATTTATTTATTTATTTGTTTATTTTGCCGCTTAAGTTCACAGGTCCTTTGAATTTCATCCAGGGACCCAGATCTAGGACATAGGTTAAGGGAAGCGAGTAGAGAACTCTGTATAAAAATGAGTTCAGAAAAAGCTAACAAGGGCAGGTGGTTTTACTCTTGAGGGAGCCAAATAACGACAGGAAGGCCAAAAGCAAGTGGAGGAAAGAATGTGGTGTTTTTGAGTTGGAGTGAAGGTAGTCTGAGCGCTTGCTACGGTTAAGGTGAATCAAAGAATTGAAAGGACATTAAAATTTTTTTCAATTGAGGTATAATTGATTAATAACATTATATTATTTCAGATGCACAATATAATGATTCGATATTTGTATACATTGCAAAATGATCAGCACAATAAATCTAGTTAACATCCGACCTATTTTAAGTTTGTTTTATATGTATCTGCCATTCTATTAACTTTTTAATATGACTGTAGAGTAGTTAGCTTATGGAAGAATACTAATAGTTGTCTGGTACTGAGATCAGAAGGCTGAATCTGGAGACATGTCTTTTGCTTAAGCAGCCTGTGGCAAGATTAAGGGCCAAATTACTATCCCTGTTTCCTTGTTGAGCAAATGCAGATGGTAGTGCCATATATGTTGCATAGTACCATTCTGTATTTTGAGGAGGGGCCAAGGTGGAAGTCAGTTTGTACACATATTAGATACTTAGGAAAGGTTTGAATTTAAAGATAAAATGAAAGCATTGTGACTGTATTTCATTTCCATTTGACTGATTTCCATTTGGTCTTGATTTGCCTATTTGAGGAGATGGGTAAATTAAGTGGTTAAAAGTTTATACACATACACACACACGCATACACATACATGTAATGTGCCCCAATTATTAACAATGTTTTGTGGGGCTTCTTGATTAGCAGTTGAATTTTTAGAATGGAAAGAAGAATTTTCCAGACTAGGAAGAAGCTAGTGAATATATGTCTAACCGTTTTATCATTTCATTTCTCTAGTGTTGAAAGATAATTTTCAGAAAAAGAATAAATTTTCAGAAACATTTTATTTTACTCATATGAGGGAACTGGGCAAGTGTAAGTCAAACGGTACAAATGTATATGGATTAAAGGAATGTAGAGATGAAATTGCAAATGGAGACAAAAACTTTTCTTCAGCGTGAAAGGGAAGACAGTTTGAACCTCTACCTTTGGATTATGCACAGTGTAAGAGATGTAAGATTGTTCAAAGGCAGTGAAGGGGGTTAGAATCTAATAACACGGAGGAGCGTGCAGTAGTTATATAGTTTTCCAGTGAAACACAAAATTGTTTTCTACACTAGGTTTTAACTGTGTAAATACAACTGAAAGGTAGGGAGAAATAGAGATTAACAGTGATTTCAGGACTTCCCCAGTGGTCCATTGGGTAAGAATCTGCACTTCCCTTGCGGGGGTCCGGGTTTAGTTTCTGGTCAAGGAACTAGATCCCACATGCATGCCGCAACTAAGACCCCGGGCAGCCTAAATAAATAAGTAAATATATATTAAAACAACAACAACAAAAAAACCCCTAGTGATTTCAACCTAGGAACTGAACTCTAAAGTTTTACATTTCTATATCTATAAAAGCTGATTATATTTACATTAAATTACAGTCTAGATATTGAGCATTACTATGTGCCATCTATCCACTTCATTCTCTTTCACCCTAGATAACCAGTATATTTTAGAATGATTTGTGTATTTTTTTTTAAAGCGTTCCATTTTGGTAGGAACCATTCGTTTTGAAAAACCACCCCTAAGAACTACTGTATGATACCATATAGTTTTTAAGGAATTAATATGAATTTTTAATATACTTTCTGATACTCCAGTTAATTTTTAATGTTCTGTAATATCATAAAACCAACTTTAGGAAGCAGTAATTTAAAAATAACCTCTAAGACAATGGTTCCTAATATGTGTTCTCATAGGTGTTAATAGGCACTCCATGAAAAAAAGGCTTCCTCTGGAATGAATTTAGTAACTACTGCCCTAAGGTGATATAGGTTTAAATAAATCTCTTTATTCCAAGGAGCACTTTGGAATATGTAATCAAAGGAGGTAGTGAAATCCTCTTCTCAGAGTAGAGGACCATTAATATAGCTTGTGGACTGGAGACAAGGTATAAGTTAGGTGAGTTTTCAAGGTTTCCTGCAGTCATTTCTACATTTGGAAGGATTTTACTTTACAGTGAGTTTCTGGAGCTCTATTATATGAGTATTTTAGAGCTATGAGTCAGATTTCACTTGTATATAGCACATAACATGTAGAACCTAAAAAAAATTCTAAATGGTTTAAGTGTTATAAATAAGCAGAGTTTGAATGATAATCAGGATTTTCATCTAAAGTAGGAAGCACTAACACTGTAGCCTCAAACGGCCACCCACTCCCATGCTCCAAACTGAGCAGCAGTCAAATAAATTATGAAGACATGTAGGTCAGTCAGATTTAGGAGTCATAGCTTTTGGTTTTGAATACCAGCAGCCCTAACCAGCAAGACACCATTTAGGCTCTCTAAGCAACACTTCCTTATCTAACAGTACCTTGTATGAAGAGCAGTAAAGATGAAGTGAGGCAATGTAGTAAAGTGGCTGGCACAGACCAGTGCCTTGTTATTTAAAGGCAGTATTATTCTTACCATTAGCATCATCATGGTTAGCTTTTTTGTTTATATATTTGCTGAAATATCAAATATCCACAAATCCTAATGTGTTTGTGTTTTATTTTTATTTGGAGACAAGAATAAATTTCTTCATTTCTTGCAGGATTTATTAATTCTTTTAGGCCAGTCAGTAGCTACCCAGTATGAACTCATTTCCTAAGTACAGTATTGCTGTTTCATATAATTTTTTCTGATTTGCTGCTCATAGGATGATGCTGTCAGTATAGAAAGTGGTACAAACACTGAACGCCCTGATACACCTACAAATACGCCAAACGCGCCTGGAAGGAAAAGTTGGGGGAAGGGAAAATGGAAGTCAAAGAAATGCAAATATTCTTTCAAATGTGTAAATAGTCTCAAGGTATGTACAGAAAGACACAGTCTATGTGCTGAATGATGGGCTCCAGAGTTATTTCTCAGTGGTAAACATTTTATGCTCAAGATATTCGGTCAAGTTAAAAATATTATAAAATTATAATAATCTGAAGTTTTGTTTGTAGGGCAGACTGCATAGTTATTATAATCCATTCCACATTTGTTTAGCTTTTTTTTGTTTGTTTTACATTAAATGAGTAGTACCTAGTATTGCATCTGGTTTTTCTTTACTGTTTTTATTGATTTTGAGAAATGTTACTCTTCATATTTTGGTAAAACTTAAAAGCATAAGCCACTTTCTCGTACCTGTTACTGAAAAAAACTGAATGTGACTCATTAACTTTGAGTTAGCATAAATTGAAACAGATGTCTTTGTGCAGTCTTTAAAAATTTAACTCTTTTATTTGTAATTGTTTTCAAAGAAAAAGGTAGAAACTAAAAATTTTTTTCAATATTCAATATTTGGAAAAAATAGGTTGGAGTTATTTAGATTACTACCTTCCTCAATAGTGTTTTTATTTTTAAAAAGAATTACTGGTATTTACTTTAAATGTTTTACGTGTATTCATTTCCTGTTTTTTAAATTTGGGGGTGTTTTTCCTGTGCTGAGCAAAAATATACATTATGTTATCTTATACATATGTTAGATAGATTCTTTTAAAAATATCTAAATATACTTTAAAGTCTTCGGAAAGCATAAGAAGCTATGGCTTTATGGAAATTATTTTCCTGTCTATGTAGCAAAATGCCTTGCTCAGTGTGTCAAATTATATTGTCTTAAAAGGAGGGAAATTAATCTCAGTGGTTGTTATTTTTTTTTTTCCTTCTTCTAAAGCAAAGTGTCCATTGTAGTTTCATGTTAATATTTAGGTATATTAACCTATTTTTTACGTAGTATATCTGGAAGGTGGTTTTAACTGCCATTTGGATATTTTGATTAAATATTTCCAAAGCCTAAAGCTATGGCTTTTTGAAGGATAAGAAATAAATGTTGTTATACTTTAAAAGTGAAATCAGTGCCTTAAAGTGAATATGAAAGTTACTATTAAACACCAGGAGATTGCCAGTATAATTAAGGCTGAAAAATAACTTTGTGAACAAAACTGAATACTTGTAGCACAGGGAACTCTGCTCAATATTCTGTGGTGGCCTAAATGGGAAAAGAATTTGAAAAAGCTGCATATGTATGGCTGAATCACTTTGCTGTGCACCTGAAACTAATACAACATTGTTAATCAACTCTACTCCAATGTAAAATAAAAATTTAAAAAAACCTGAATACTTGTTTTTTGTACATCTCCTTATAGCCTCCTGGTAACTGTGAAGTTACAGCCCACTGCCTCCCCTGGCCCCCACTGTTCAAGTATTCTTGTTCATTATAAAACTTCTTGGGTTGTTTTTCTTTTAGGACCCAAATTCAAGGTTACTTAAAGTTGTTTCTATAGAACTGTAGAAAGCAGTGATTTGAATGGACTCTGATATGCTTCACTGTACGAGGGAAATTAAACCTGATAAAGTTTAATGAGTACTGGAGAAACTATATTAACTGTTAGGTTATTTGTTATTTCAGAAAAATAAATTGTGTCCTTATGTCGTAAGGGATTAAATGCCTTTGCCACAATTACCCATTTTATTTTGATTCAGAAGCATGCAGTTGGGTTTAAGGATATAGAAGGCAACTATCAAAGTATTTTCATTGATGAGTACTTGTTACCTAACCTTTGATTTAAATCTTTAATTGTTATAAAGCTTTATCATGCGCCAGTATTTTAAAATGTGAAAACTGGACTAACAGATACCTTTTAAGTGTCAAAAGTCAGTTTATGTATGATATATAAAACTGCAACTTGCATTTTGGAAAAAAGTTATAATGGGAATGGTCAGTTTAGTACCATTTTTTGGTCTCTAAAATATATTAATTTTTCTTATTTCTTGGTTATTTTATAGGAAGATCATAATCAGCCATTGTTTGGAGTTCAGTTTAACTGGCACAGTAAAGAAGGAGATCCATTAGTGTTTGCAACTGTAGGAAGCAACAGAGTGAGTGTTAAGGGGACTGTTTGGCATTTGGCTTACCAGAGTGTGGTGTTAATATAACATTGAAGTGTAATGATTTTGAAGTAAACTTTGTATAGGTGGTTTGACAATATTGTTCCTTTATGTAAAAGTGAAGCATTCTAGAAACTGACAAAATTAAAAGTAATATTCATGACTGAAAATATATCTTAATTTCATATATACTCCCAATTGTTCATGAAACAGGTTTCTATTTACATTTTGTACTCATAAATATTTTGTTTTGAGTGGCTGAAAAAATTGACCTTGCTTGTTAGAAGTGACTGTGATAGTTGTTTGTCAATTTAGGGTAAGAAGTCTGTTATTTCTTTTTTGTTTGTTTTTTGGGTTTTTTTTGTTATTTCTTAAAAATAATAAACATAATTAGTTGCTCTCTGTAAATGGAAGGCGTAAATCCAGTGGATTTATGTAATAGTTACTGAAAATATTTTAATTATATGCAGTAAACATTTGTTTTGAATTGTTTTTAGGAAGCCAGAGTATCTTGAACTGAGAGAATGCATAGAAAAAACCATGCTGGGCATGTTTTGATGTAAATGATTAAACTTTTTAGTTAAACCTGGGGCTGAAAAAGTGGATTGCACACACTTGTTTATTTCCATTCACTTCTAAATAAATGGGAAAAAGGAAGATTCCCTAGTGCTTACCAGGGAGAATCAGGAGTTTTCTGTTAAGCTGAAATCACTTCGGAAAAATTGTCCTCCTGATAAGTCTTTACTGTATTAGCTGACATTCTGCTTATTCATTAGTACTGTACTAGGAGTTATGAGAAGTAACAGAGAAACAGATTGGCGTATTTGGAAAAAGAAAGACGGAGGAAGTTGACTACTTGGTATGGATTGACAATAAACAAAGTCACTTTCTTTACCTTTAGCACAAGAGGGTAGGGGAAGGAGGTGAATCTGAGAGGTGTTCCATAAATTGTTACTTTGAGTGAAATTAAATTTATGCTTCTTTAGTAATTGTGCTAAGCTTTTTAGAGAAATAAAAGACCATGATTTTTAATGCACGCCGTTTCCTTTATTTGTTTGCTGTTTTAGTGTTAGTATTCTGTTCTCAATCAAAACTAACTTGGGAGTTGTCAGCTGAGTATTTTTCAAATGTCAGCATATTTCCAAGCTTTTTTCCTTTTTTATTCTGGAAGTTTGAGGATCATACAAACACACATGCATCTATTCTGGGCTAGAACTTTGCTATTCCTGTTTTCTAAAAAGTAAAATTTGGCTTTAAGTAATTTCCTGGAAGTCTTTAAGGAAGTTTTAATTAAATTTAAGGCTCTGTTGCTTTTACTGGTCATTGAAGTTCTGAAAATTTGAAACTCTATACTCAAGTTGATAACCTGGGATAACAGCTTTTTTTGGTGTTTAGCCAAATGTAGGTTGTGATATGTAGCTTGAAAACAACAATGCAGAGGGAAATTGATGTAGTTTGAAGAAGAGATTAAGGTTATTTTTTCCGAAAATTGGGAACATAATCCATTAATTCATTTGTATCCACTTTTCAGACATCACTATAAGCCTGATTATACTTCACTAACTTCACCATCATATTAGTATAATTAGAATTAGTATAGTTTGTGCTCCAGTATGCTCATTGTAATGTTCCAGGCTTTCTAACCAAAAGAATCCCTGTTCTCATTTAAAATGACATTGAATTATACGTTACTGAATTATAAAAAGGTCTGCTGTTTGGACTTCTTTTTTTAAAAAAAGAAAGAAAATAAAGCAAAATAATCTCTTAAGACAACCTAGTTAGCATCCATATAAGGAATTTTTTTTAGAATATTAATGTAGCGATTATCTTGTTAATAGGTGATGATAGATGATTTAAAGGATCTTTATAGAGTTCTTATAGACTCTTATTAAGATTAATAATAGGTTATTGCTAACATGACTAAGCTGTAAGAAGAATGGAAAGAAATTTATAAAAAATTTAGTATTATAGAGTAAGCCCTCTGTATCTGTGGGTTCCACATCCACAGATTCAAACAAGTGTGGATCAGAAATATTCAGAAAAGAAAATTCCAGAAAGTTCCAAAAAGCAGAACTGGAATTTGCTTCGTGCTGGCACCTATTTATATAGCATTTACATTGTATTAGATGTCATAGTGGTCTAGAGATGACTTAAAGTATATGGGAGGATGTGTGAGGCTATATGCGTACACTATGCCATTTTATATAAGCAACTTGAGCATCCTCAGATTTTGGTATCTGTGGGGAGTTCTGGAAGCAATCCCCGGCAGATACCAAGGGACAACTGTACATAATTGAATAAAGTGTATATATTATTAATTTTAGAATATGTGACGAAAAGGCCACTGTACATCAGAAAGTTAATATTTGATGAGCAATGTCCATGAGAAACTTATTAGGCAAATTTTAGATTTTCTTTTTTTTTTTAATTTAATTAATTTATTTATTCATTTTTGGCTGTGTTGGGTCTTCGTTGCTGCACGTGGGCTTTCTCTAGTTGTGGCGAGGAGGGGCTATTCTTCGTTGCGGTGCGCGGGCTTCTTATTGCAGTGGCTTCTCTTGTTGCAGAGCACCGGCTCTAGGCACATGGGCTTCAGTACTTGTGGCACACGGGCTTCAGTACTTGTGGCTCGCAGGCTCTAGAGCGCAGGCTCAGTAGTTGTAGCGCACGGGCTTTGTTGATCCGTGGCATGTGGGATCTTCCTGGACCAGGGCTCGAACCTGTGTCCCCTGCATTGGCAGGCGGATTCTTAACCACTGTGCCACCAGGGAAGTCCTAGATTTTCTTATATGTAATTAATAATGTTCTAAAACTATCCAAAGACTTTAAAGCTTTAAAAGAGGATAAACCACGGGAATTCCCTGATGGTCCAGTGGTTGGGACTCCCTGCCATAGGTCTGGGTTCATTCCCTGGTCAGGGAACTGGGATCCTGCAAGCCTTGTGGTGCAGCCAAAAAAAAAAAAAAGATAAACTACAATTTTAGGGAGTAGTTATACTTTACTGTGAGGCATTCAACTTTATTTACTTGGAAGAGTTGGTGCAATTACATGGATGAGATAAAAGTTGAAAACATTGGAAATAGAAACCATTATTATTACTGTAGTATTTAATATATTCTGAAAATTATGTAATGCATTAGGCTTTATAATAGCTTCCTTAAGTTTAAAGGAGCTCTTTTAAAGCAGTAGTTTCTGTAGCATCTTTGAGATACATTTGTGACTAAAATATGTTCAAAAGCTGAAGAGTGTGTTTCTACATTTGAGATAAAATTTACTGTATTTTTGTTTTCATTAGGTTACCTTATATGAATGTCACTCACAAGGAGAAATCCGGTTGTTGCAATCTTATGTGGATGCTGATGTATCCTTTCCTGGGTTTTCCATATTGTTGGCTAAAGAAATTGACTTTCAATAAGTACCCCAAAACTTTTGGAAATTAGTTCTCTAAAGTTATATTGTCCTTTCTTAACTTTAACCAATGCTATCTTTCACTGTCACCCAAAAGATTCCTAGTATCTAGTTTTCCTGATTCCTAGAAAGCCATTGTAGGGTGGATATGAAGGAGGACAGTGTGGGTATCTGGAGATGAGCATTGGAAATCCTGTAATAGAAAATGAAAGCAGAAACTTCCTGTTTCTTTGACCTTGCTTGGAATTTTATCATTTCAGGGCAGTTATATTGGTGAACTTGGGTTAATCAGAAGCTGTGCCTGGCAGTCATACCAAGTATTTGGTCATCAAAGCCTACAGAGAAAAAATAAACATGTGCAGTTTGTTTAGGAAATACTGTAAAACATGGGAACATATGTATATATATAACTGATTCATTTTGTTGTGAAGCTGAAACTAACATACCATTGTAAAGCAATTATGCTCCAATAAAGATGTTTAAAAACAAAACAAAACAAAACAAAAAAACATGGGTTTATAAAGAAAAAGCTTTAAAAAGCCAAAGGGTACAACAGTCAAAGCTTGGTGATAAGATTTCTTCCAGATCCATTTGAAAAAGCTAGCAAATAAGAAAAAACAGGAACATTTAGTCTTCCCTTAGGTGATAAGAAAAAAAGTAACCTGTAGCCGTACTGGGAAGGTCTCACACAGGAAAAGGTGGAAAACTGAATAGTTATTGATCTTTATCTAGAGGCACGTAGAGTTACTGAGACAGAGCCAGGATCAGCAAATTAGAGCCTATAGAGCTGGCCACCTGTTTTTTGTTTGTTTGTTTGTTTTTGCAGTACGAGGGCCTCTCACTGTTGTGGCCTCTCCCATTGTGGAGCACAGGCTCTGGATGCGCAGGCTCAGCGGCCATGGCTCATGGGCCCAGCCGCTCCGCAGCATGTGGGATCTTCCCGGACCAGGGCACGAACCTGTGTCCCCTGCATCGGCAGGCGGACTCTCAACCACTGCACCACCAGGGAAGCCCCTGGCCACCTGTTTTGTAAATAAATTTTTATTTGGGACACAGCCATGCCCATTCATTTACACATTGGCTCTGTCTGCTAAAAAGACAGGTAAATAGTTATGCAAACAGCAAAATAGTAATCAAAACTGAGTGGAAGGACTGGATTTGTTTCATCATTTGGTATAGATTTTAGACCTAAAATCTCCATTGGTTAAACCTGGTAGTGTAAAGAAAAATGGGAACTTCTTTGTTAAAAACTTCAGCAGTTCTTTGGAGGTTTTTGTGTATAGTATTGTGATCATTGATGTGTTTACTTTTCAAAAACAAATTATATTTCTTAACTGGCATTTCTTAGGCTGATGAGAACTTTTACACTTGTGCATGGACATATGATAGCAATACAAGCCATCCTCTGCTAGCTGTAGCTGGATCTAGAGGCATAATTAGGATAATTAATCCCATAACAATGCAGTGCATAAAGGTGGGTTTTCTTGTTAAATTATAGATCTGCTTTTTTTTTTGAATGCACACCTGCAAAAGCTTGTCATGTTGAATTTAAAACAGAGTCAATGTCTGTGCAATTTCTAATTTGGTTTGTACTTTGCCTGTTGCTTCATTTAGACAAGTCTTTTGAGACCTTTGTCACATTTGGGTAATGCAAATTAAGGAATAAGTGAGAAAATTTTATCATTTGAACTATTTTCTTTTAAAATAATTTCTGTCCTTTTGTCTTGCTTTAGTCTGAGAGGCTTTAAATGAACAATAAGAAAAGAGTGAGCTCATTTTCCAAAATCCCCTAAATAGGGGGTGTAGAGTCAAGAGCACCTTGTAAAGAACTGAAAAGTGAAGCCTTGGAAGTTGATACTAAAAAAATTTCACAAATCACATTAACCTTGGGGGTACATTAGAATCACCTGATAATCGTTTAAACCCTTGCTGTGGCTCAGAATATCTGCAAATGGGACTTGAACATCTTTTATTTTTCCTTCAAGTTGGATGCTTTTAATATGCAGCCAAGGTTGAGAACCACTATTTCAAGTGAAACTATTTTTCCATTCTCCTAAGATTAATGAAAAAGAATTTATTGATTTTTATATGGAAGTTGAAGAAATGTTTTAAATTTATTATAGCACTATGTTGGCCATGGAAATGCTATCAATGAGCTGAAATTCCATCCAAGAGATCCAAATCTTCTCCTGTCAGTAAGTAAAGGTAAGAGAAGCAAATGTTTCTTTAGTTCGATTATTTGGGAGTGAGTATTTTATTTTAGGGACAAACTGTTCTAAGGAAAAAAGCCAAATTTAAAAAGAAGTAAGTTTTAGAAAAATCTTAGCCTACATTAGCATCTCCAAACCAAGAATTGGAGGGTGGGACCTTGAAATACACTGTTAACTTACGATGTAAATAAAATAATTGGTACTGAGGATTAAATGTGTATTACCCTTATTTACCATATTGCATTATGATAGTTTTAGAACTTTATGTGCAATTGAATTTTCATATTAAGCTTCATTAATTTTAAGTGGCAGATCACCAAAGTTATGACATTTTTAATAGTTTGAAGGTAGTTTTGCAAATCATCTTACCATTCTTTCCAATCATGTAGTAAGAAATAATGCATCTGAAGATCGATATTGCTTTCTTTTGACTCTCTCTATGTAAAACTTTTGTTTTATAAAGGACTCCCTGTAGAATTCCTTAAAATGCTAAGTTATCCAGTGTAAGCTCTTTGAAATTTTTCCCTTATTTATAAAGAGAAAGCATTGCTTTGCTCTGTATGGCTGTGTCGGCATTATAAGTTTATTCTGGGTTCAGACAGTGCTCTTAATCATTCTTAATCATTTCTGAGCTCTCTAAAATGATTTGGGTTGTTCTTATCTCTACATTCTGTTTTCGATTGCCCTTTCTCATTTCATTTCTACATTATTATTCTAGTCAAGTTTATTCTTTTAAACTTGTCACACTGATAACCTAACCCCCACAGTCTGCTCATATTAAAAGATGTCCTCAAATTAAAACTCTTACATGAAACATGTTTCAGTATGATTTTTCTTTAACTATCAGGCTTGTTTAGAAATAGACACCTAAGAAGAGAGCTAATAACTTTTTCTCTTCTTTTAATAACATTAGCTGGGCTCAGGTATTCCTTTACAAGTAACATAGGCCATAATGTGTTACTTGTTCTTAGTGTCACAACTTTTTAACCCTGTTCTTCCCCCACTGTGTCAGTAAGAGCATTTTTCAGACAGCTTTTCAAAATGAATAGGAATTTTTCCATAAGTAATGCTCAAGGAAGGAAAAGACAACCTATAGAAAAGGAAAAAATATTTGCAAATTATGTATCTAATAAGGGACTTGTAACAAGAGGTCATACAGCTCAGTAATAAAAAGACAACCAGATTAAAAACAGCCAAAGGTTTTGAACAGACATCTTTCCAAAGAACTTGCACAAATGTCCAATAAGCACATAGAAAGGCACTCAGCATTATTAATCATTAGGGAAATGCAAATCAAAAACACAGTGATACAGGCGAATTCTATCAAACATTTAGAGAAGAGCTAACACCTATCCTTCTCATACTCTTCCAAAATATAGCAGAGGGAGGAACACTCCCAAACTCATTCTACAAGGCCACCAATCATCCTGATACCAAAACCAAAGATGTCACAACAAAAGAAAACTACAGGCCAATATCTCTGATGAACAAAGATGCAAAAATCCTCAACAAAATACTAGCAGACAGAATCCAACAGCACGTTAAAAGGATTATACACCATGATCAAGTGGGGTTTATCCCAGGAATGCAAGAATTCTTCAATATACACAAATCAATCAATGTGATACACCATATTAACAAATTGAAGGAGAGAAACCATATGATAATCTCAATAGATGCAGAAAAAGCTTTTGGGTTTGACAAAATTCAACACGCATTTATGATAAAAATTCTCCAGAAAGTGGGCATAGAGGGAACCTACCTCAACATAATAAAGGCCATATATGACAAACCCACATCCAACATCATTCTCAATGGTGAAAAACTGAAACCATTTCCTCTAAGATCAGGAACAAGATAAGGTTGCCCAGTCTCACCACTATTATTCAACATAGTTTTTGGAAGTTTTAGCCACAGCAATCAGAAGAAAAAGAAATATAAATCAGAAAAGAAGAAGTAAAACTGTCACTGTTTGCAGATCACATGATACTATACATAGAGAATCCTAAAGATGCTACCAGAAAACTACTAAATATAATCAATGAATTTGGTAGAGTAGCAGGATACAGAATTAATGCACAGAAATCTCTTGCATTCCTATACACTAATGATGAAAAATCTGAAAGAGAAATTAAGGAAACACTCCCATTTACCATTGCAACAAAAAGAATAAAATACCTAGGAATAAACCTACCTAAGGAGACAAAAGAACTGTATGTGTAAAACTGTAAGACACTGATGAAAGAAAGATGACACAAACAGGTGGAGAGATATCCTATGTTCTTGGATTGGAAGAATCAACATTGTGAAAATGACTATACTACCCAAAGCAATCTACAGATTCAGTGCAATCCCTATCAAACTAACAATGGCATTTTTCACAGAACTAGAACAATAAATTTCTCAATTTGTATGTAAACAAAAAAGACCCCAAATAGCCAAAGCAATCTTGAGAAAGCAAACTGGAGCTGGAGGAATCAGGCTCCCTGACTTCAGATTGTACTACAAAGCTACAGTAATCAAGACAGTATGGTACTGGCACAAAAACAGAAATATAGATCAATGGAACAGGATAGAAAGCCCAGAGATAAACCCACACACCTATGGTTACTTTATCTTTGATAAAGGAGGCAAGAACATACAATGGGGAAAAGACAGCCTCTTCAATAAGTGGTGCTGGGAAAACTGGGCAGCTACATGTAAAAGAATGAAATTAGAACACTCCCTAACACCATACACAAAAATAAACTCAAAATGGATTAAAGACCTAAATGTAAGGCCAGACACTATCAAACTCTAGAGGAAAACATAGGCAGAACACTATGACGTAAATCACAGCAAGATCCTTTTTGACCCACCTCCTAGCGAAATGGAAATAAAAACAAAAATAAACAAATGGGACCTAATGAAACAGAAGCTTTTGCACAGCAAAGGAAGCCATAAACAAGACGAAAAGACAACCCTTAGAATGGTAGAAAATATTTGCAAACGAAATAACTTACAAAGGATTAATCTCCAAAATATCCAAGCAGCTCATGCAGCTCAGTATCAAAAAAACCCAACCCAATCCAAAAGTGGGCAGAAGACCTAAATAGACATTTCTCCAAAGAAGATATACAGATTGCCAACAAACACATGAAAGGATTCTCAGCATCGCTAATCATTAGAGAAATGCAAGTCAAAATTACAATGAGGTATCACCTCAAACCGGTCAGTATGGCCATCATCAAAAAATCTACAAACAATAAATGCTGGAGAGGGTGTGGAGAAAAGGGAACCCTCTTGCACTGTTGGTGCGAATGTAAATTGATACAGTCACTCTGGAGAACAGTATGGATATTTCCTAAAAAACTAAAAATAGAACTACCATATGACCCAGCAATCCCACTACTGGGTATATACCCTGAGAAAACCATAATTCAAAAAGAGTCATGTACCACAATGTTCATTGCAACACTGTTTACAATAGCAAGGACATGGAAGCAACCTAAGTGTCTGTCGACAGATGAATGGATAAAGAAGATGTGGCACGTATATACAATGGAATATTACTCAGACATAAAAAGAAACGAAATTGAGTTATTTGTAGTGAGGTGGATGGACCTAGAGTCTGTCATACAAAGTGAGGTAAGTCAGAAAGAGAAAAACATACCGTATGCTAACACATATATATGGAATCTAAAAAAAAAAAAGGTTCTGATGAACCTAGAGCAGGACAGGAATAAAGAAACAGATGTAGAGAATGGACTTGAGGACACGGGGAGGGGGAAGAGTAAGCTGGGATGAAGTGGGAGAGTAGCATTGACATATGTACACTGCCAAATGTAAAATAGATAGCTAGTGGGAAGCAGCTGCAAGGCACAGGGAGATCAGCTCGGTGCTTTGCGACCACCTAGAGGGGTGGGATAGGGAGGGTGGGAGGGAGACGCAAGAGGAAGGGGATATGGGGCCATACGTATGCATATAGCTGATTCACTTTGTTTTATAGCAGAAACTAACACAACACTGAAAAGCAATTATACTCCAATAAAGATGTTAATAAAAAAATACCACTTCATGCCTACTAGGATGACTGTAATCAAAAAGACAATAAAATATGTTGATTAGGATATGGAGCAATTGGAACCCCCCTCATCCATTGCTGGTGGGAATGTAAAATGTAAGGACATTGGAAAACAGTCTGGCAGTCCAAAAATGTTGAACATAGAATTACCACTCCTAGGTGTGTATGTCTTCAAGAAAAATGAAAATATGTCTGCACAAAAACTTGGACACAAATTGGAATCAAGAAATCATTTTTGTAGCAATGTTAATTTCCACTACTAACACAGTATATTACTGCCTCTTAGTGTTACCTATGTAATATGTCAATATTCATGTGCAGTATGGACATTGCTATATTTCAAGCTATATTTATGAGTATTGCTGTCTATTTTATTGCTGATGTTTAGTGGAAAATTAGATTGCTCAAATTACAGTTAATAGCATGTTTGTAAGGTCTATAATACTCTAAAATTATGTCACTGTGAATGTTTCAATCCTATTTTGGGATTTACTATAGAAATCTTATAATTTGTCCTCTTCAGTTTGTAAATGTGGATATGGTAGAGAGAAAAGCTAGTACCTTGTTCTATGGCATATGCAATAATCAAATTTAGGACCAGAGAAATATTTCTTTCTTATCTTGAAAGTATGAGCTCATACCTGGTTAAATCTACAGGTGATATAAATATTTTAAGTTCCTATATGGTATGGATTCCTCCTTAATCTTTACTGTGAGTAAGCTTAGTCCAAACTTTGGTAGCTTTTTCTTCTTTAAAGAGCTTTTGAAAGTCCACAGTAAATGAATGATAAAAGTTCATATTAATTTTTTTATGTCTGTACTAGATCATGCTTTACGATTATGGAATATCCAAACGGACACTCTGGTGGCAATATTTGGAGGTGTAGAAGGGCACAGAGATGAAGTTCTAAGTGCTGTAAGTTGAAAGCTACAGGGCAGTGACCTTCAGGTGTACAAAGCTGTGAACAATACCCATAGAACTCTTTCCTTGTAAGAAAGCATGTGGTTTGTTTCACCTAGTCTGGCAGACAGTTATTTCATTTACTTGTGACAGAGAAGGTTTTAACTTACAGATGAAGAAGTAAAGCAAAAAGCCTCTTTGTGTTTTATCTGTACTCTGCCTGGATTCTCATGAACAAATACTATGAACTTGTTCTTTTCCTTTTTTAATCTAAAATCACCAAGTTAACTTTTGTTGTTTCTCAGTTATTAAAGGAAAAGGTTAACCTACTTGGCAATTAAGAAACTTTTTCATCTTTTATTTGAAGTTGAAATATAAGTTACTCATTTCTAGGAAGTGTTGTTCACACTGAGTTTTAGATAACTCTTCCCTTTGATGGCATGATGTTATCTTTATACTTATGTATTATAATCTATTGATCTATTGTAATGATATAAATGTTTTTAGTCAAGTTTCAGATTTTTATGTTATTTCAGATTTACTTGTGTTTCGTGTAGAGCTTACTTATTTAGTAGTCTTATAGCTCATTTCTTTTTTTTTTAAAACTATTTAAAGGGGCACCATATTTTGAAGCATGTGACATTTTAATTGGAGGTACTAACTATTCCTATAGTTAGGGTTTGTATACTTTTGTGAGAATTATACCTACCTTAAAGGATTTTCTAGAACTTGCAACTTGGATTTTCTAGAAGTTGCAATAGCAATCTCCACCTGGTTCTATGTGTGAAAAGACTACTGTCCTTCGTTAAAGACTAATGAGAGCTCCTGGCTCTAAGGGTGTCTTGTTGCTGTTGACAGTGAGGTTATTAGGAAAAGAGCAGCTACAAGACTTGTGGATTCAATAAACACCAAACCTAAAGTTCTCAGGCTGTGTAAAACAATGTTCATGATTAATTTAAAGGTTGGATTAACAGAATATCTAGTTTAGTGAGGAAAATACTCTCCTTAAATAGAACTCTCTACTGTTATTTCTCTAAATGAGAGCAGGAGTCTGTATCTCTTCTCTGTAACAATAGGAGTTCACTGCTAGAAGGATTGATGTGTGAGATTTTCCTTAACACATGTATGTACCATGTGCTAAATTAAATATCATCTCTGTGCCTCAGTGTCTCATCTATGTAACGAGGTGGAATAAGGTTATAATGGATGATCTGTTAGGAGCTTAGTAAAAATTAGTAAACAGCAAATGAAAAAGTTTAAATATGGTATTTCCTTTTTTAGACATTTTTTCCTTTATTCTTTTAAAAAGTGAACTCTAAAACCAAGGTACCTGAAGTCTTGTGACTTAGGTGTACAAATAAAGTAAAATTTCAATTGTTTAAGGACTCATAATTTCACATACAGATGTCAGTTTCATTGCTTGATCAGGGTTAGACAAAGAAAAGTAACATAACCATTTAGGTTTTTGTGTCATAGAATAATTGTTTTACCTCATCATTCAATTCATCTTCAAAATCAAGCAAAGGAAATATTTGAATAAAGATAATTGAATAGATAAAATTAAATTCAGTTTACTTTTTTGCCTTCCGTATTGTATAAGCTCATATACTGTGGTGGTGACACATCAGTTAAAATAAATCTCAAAAGCAGTAAAAACTTTGTGGCTTATGGCCTACATATATGAAACCCAAAATGTTAGTATGGTGGTTTGAAATACAATTTTCACGATACTGGACATCAGATGAAAATTAGATAGCATAATTTGGGGAAATAATTTATATATTTAATTTAAGCTTTTCTGTTTTACATACAGGATTATGATCTTTTGGGTGAAAAAATAATGTCCTGTGGTATGGATCACTCTCTTAAACTTTGGAGGATCAATTCAAAGAGAATGATGAATGCAATTAAGGAATCTTATGATTATAATCCAAATAAAACTAACAGGTAACAGTTGTAGTGCTTAAAACAATTTGCTATCTCATGCTGTTGAATAGCGTTTCACTTTTTCCAAAATTATTGTATAAGTCTCCAACACTGATTTTAGAATCCCCTTTTAATAACTTTAAGGTATAACTTACATGCCATAAAATTCACTGATTTTAAATGGAAGGCCTTTATTTTTGTCTATATGTTTGTGGCTTATTTTTCAAAATCCCTTTCAGTTGTATTTTTATCTTAATTTAGTAGCACATTTCACTTATTTTTATTTAGGTATGCATGTGCTAATGTTATTAGCACTGCTTGTCAATACTCTAAGTTCTAATTCAAGACAGTAAATAATAATTTTATTTTTCACTCATAATGAAAGAGCTTTATTTTCAGTCCTTAAATTTCATATGCCTTGAAACTATTATATTGATTATGTTTCTAAGAAAATAAATTATTTGAAAACTCACACATCTGTGGAAGATGATTGTATAAACAGAAGAAGTAAATCATAATTTTAAATGGGGTTCTTAGCTTTAATTCATGATAAAATAATGCTTTCCTTTAAGTGATACTCACTTCATTAAATGGAGAAAATTCAAAAGCAGGAGATTTGAACCAAGGGGAGGGACTAGCTGTGGGAACTTGGCAGTTTTCTTAGTATAGTTTTGAAAAACCTCAACTCTTAATTCATTTACTATCTTTTTCAGAATCTTATCAAGCTATTATTAACACTTTCACTGTGACTATCATATGTTTGTAAATGTTAACTTTGTTTGCACTTTTCATTTTAGCAGAGTTAATTTTCTGGTTATCAAGCCAGATTATTAATAGATTGGTAGTTGAATTTGTAATTATCAGTAAATATTTTAATAGACATGCATCAGATCTCAAGCCTCTAAGAATTAGTATGACTTTCGATTTTTATTTTAAAACACCAGGGCTTAGTGTAGTATTCAGTTTATGTTTTTATATTTTCTAGAGCTCTGAAATAAATAGAAGTTATACTTTACAGCTTACAGAAAATAACAGTGAATTATGCTGATCTTCTTGAGAGAGGTTTAACCATAGATTATAATACATATTTGGCTGAAAAGTAATTAATAAAATTATAGCAGTTAAGAATTTATATCAGATCATTAATAGCGTTTTAATGTTTTAATAAAGAAAAAATCCAGGAGTTCCCTGGTGGCCTGGTGGTTAGGATTCCAGGCTTTCACTGTCGTGGCCTAGGTTCAATCCCTGGTTGAGGAACTGAGATCCTGCAAACCGCAAAAAAAAAAAAAAAAAAGAAAAAAAGAAAAGAAAAGATCCTAGAATTTGAATTGGAAAGAGTATTTGAAATGATTCAGCCCAACATCCTTTTTACATATGAGGGAAAAGCAAAGAGAGGACATGTGAGTTGCCCAAGACACAACTAATTCATGGTATATGATACTTCTGCAGTTATTTCAGTTTAAAAACTGAATCAGGGGCTTCCCTGGTGGCGCAGTGGTTGAGAATCTGCCTGCCAATGCAGGGGACACGGGTTTGAGAACTGGTCCGGGAGGATCCCACATGCCGTGGAGCAAGTAAGCCCGTGAGCCACAACAGCTGAGCCTGCACTCTAGAGCCCACGAGCCACAACTACTGAGCCCGTGTGCCACAATGCCTGATGCCCACACACCTAGAGCCCGTGCTCCGCAACAAAAGGAGCCACCACAATGAGAAGCCCATGCACTGCAATGAAGAGTAGCCTCTGCTCATCGCAACCAGAGAAGAGCCCGCGTACAGCAGCGAAGACCCAATGCAGCCAAAAATAAAATAAATAAATAAAACTGAATCACTTACTAGATTAGAAATATTAGGTATACATTTAATTAACTTCAGAATTGGTAGCAACTTCTCTAGTTTATGGTCTTCTCACAAATATCTTTAAGGAAAAGTTGCGCCATATTTTACTTTTCTAAATACAGGAGAAGTTCTAACTAATAAATGTCAAATTGTTGTCAGATATCATCTTCAGAAATTGTTCTAGGAAGGATTCTCACCTAACTTTACCTTTAGCAGACTTTGAAATGATGTCATTGTTCCTAAAAGATAATTATCTTTTGAAATAATCTAGATGTGTTTACTTTCATAGACCATTAATGCTTAATTTTAAAGGATTGAGTAGGTAGCTTAGTATTTTCTATGAGAAATTTTCAGCTCTGTAATCAAGTGTCTTTGGTTATTGGTTAGATAGCCAGAATTGAAGTGATTAATTTTGGCCTATATGTAGTAAGGCAGGAGGCTGCAATTTTTATAAATGAAATTTCATAGGATGAATACAAAATTCAGTTGAGAGCTAATAATGGAGTAAATGTAGAAACAAAAATGAAATGAGATTTTAGCTCTGAGTAAACAGATAAGAAGGTATTTAGTTTTGTAGAAACAAAGAAGAATTAGTATTCATATATTTTATTTTTCAAAGTTTTATAAATCCAAAAAGGAAAATTAGTGAGCTTTTGCTACACGTTTTTCTCTTAACTTTTGATATTTCCATTTCAGGCCATTTATTTCTCAGAAAATTCATTTTCCTGACTTTTCTACCAGAGACATACATAGAAATTATGTCGATTGTGTGCGATGGTTAGGTGATTTGATACTTTCCAAGGTATGGTAACTGCTGTTAAGCTGTATTTCCATTGTTTGTGTGAGTTGGAACTTTGCAGGGAGCACAGTTTTTTATGCAGTTGGTAAATTGGATAACAGATGGGAAATCGCTTTTTTTTTTTTTTAAGTCTTATGATAACTTTGAAAGATTTGGAAATTTGTTTTAGGCATAAAACATCCTGATGAATTATAATTTGTGTTCCAATAAGATGAAAAATGTTACCTTGCAAGTTGATACTGTTCTCTGATATCCAGTGTTACTGTAAAATAACCAATATCTAAAGCCAGTAGTGTGGTTGTTTTTTGTTGTTGTTAATGTTTGTGTTCATTTCAGTAAACTTACATGTACAAAAACAGATGGATGGAGTTGGTTCATGGGATGTAGTTTGCCAACCCCTGCTCTAGTATGTTGATACATATGTTTATATATATATATTTTACTGATAATTTAGAGAAGTTGGTGGTGATGTCATCTGAACATTTAGGATTGTCAAATTTGGAGAAACTGCTATCTAGTTTCTTTTCTTGATACAGGTTTCAGGGCATTTCACATTTTCTTGGGCAGAGCCTGATTTATTTTTTCCTTGGCCATGAGGGTATAGTTTTACCTTTCTATTTTTTAACTTTTGATCTTGAAATTAGATTCACAGGAAGTTTCAAAGACAGTTCAGAGAGGTCCCATATTGCCCTTCACCCAATTTCCCCCATTGGTTATTACATCTTACATAGCTATAATACAATATCAAATCCAGGAAATTGACATTGTACAATGTGCGTGTGTAGTTCTATGTCATTTTATCACATGTGATTTTGTCATTTCAAGAATGTTATGGTATGGGACCTTTTAAGATTTTTTTTTTCACTCAGTGTAATGCCATCCAAGTTGTTGTGTGTATCAATAGGTCTCCCTTTTTACTGCTGAGTAGTATCCCATGGAATGGGTGTACCACAGTTTATTTAACCTTATGCATCTATTGTAGGACATTTTGATCCTTTCTAGTTTGGGCCTATTACAAATAAAGCTGCTATTGAACAATCGTGTATAGGTTTTTGTGTGGACTTACTTAAGTTTTCACTTCTCTAGGATAAATGCCTAGAAGAGCAATTGCTAGGTCATGGTTAAGTTCGTTTAGTTTTTTAAGAACCTGCCAAACTATTTTCCAGAGTGGCCGTGCCATTTTACATTCCCACCAGCAATGTATGAAAGATCCAGTGTCTTCGAATCTTCGCCGGCATTTGGTATTGTCACTATTTTTTATTTTAGCTGTTCTGATAGGTGTGTAGTGATACATCATCGTGGTCTTAATTTGCATTTCCCTGATGGTTAGTGGTGTTGAACATCTTTTTCATGTGCTTATTTACCATCCATATATCCTTTCAATGATGTCTCTTCATATCTTCTCATTTTCTGATTGGATTGGTTTTTGTTTTGTTTTGTTTTTTACTGT
Source organism: Pseudorca crassidens (assembly GCF_039906515.1). Taxonomy (NCBI): domain Eukaryota; kingdom Metazoa; phylum Chordata; class Mammalia; order Artiodactyla; family Delphinidae; genus Pseudorca; species Pseudorca crassidens. The sequence continues at coordinate 64,031,610 of NC_090304.1, forward strand.
GTTGAGTTTTGAGAGTTCTTCATATATTCTAAATATAAATCCTATGTCAGATAAATAGTTTGCAAATATTTTCTTCCAGTCTGTAGCTTGTCTTTTCATCCTCTTAACAGGGTCTTTTACAAATGTTTTTAATTTTGATAAAGTTCAATTAATTTATTGATTTTTTAAAAAAATTATTATTTTATGGATCATGCTTTTGATATTGTGTTTAAACGCTCTTCACTGAGCCCTAGGTCCTAAAGATTTTCTCCTGTGTTTCCTTCAAAAAGTATTGTAATGGTTTATGTTAAATTTAATGGTCCATTTTAAGTTAATTTTTGTATGAGGTTTAGGTAGAAAGTTCATTTTTTGCCTATAGTTATCCAGTTGTTCCAGCTCCATTTGTTGAAAGCCTATCTTTCCTCCTTTGAATTGCTTTTGTACTTTTTTCAAAATTGTTTGGCCATACTTGTATGAGGCTGATTCTGGTTTTTCTATTCTGTTCCCTCTACCAGTACTACATACACAGGCTCGGTTACTCTAGCTCTATAATTAGTCTTGGAGTTGGTAGAGTGATTTCTTCCACTTTATTCTTTTTCAATATTATTTTAGCTATTCTAGTTGCTTTGTCTTTCCATATAAATTTTAGAATAATCTTGTCTACATTTACTAAAAATCTCGCTGGGCTTTTTTTTTGGGGGCGGGGAGATTTTGATTGGAATTGTGTTAAACCTGTATATCAGTTTGGTGGGGAATTAATATCTTTACTCTGCTTAGTCTTCTGGTCCTTGACTATGGTATGTCTCTCCATTTAGAGTGACTGTAATAAATGGTATTTCTGATTTCCATTTCTTTGTGTTCATTGCTAGTAGATAGAAATAAATTGATTTTTGTGTATTAATCTTGAATCCTTCAATCTGTTTGAACTACTTATAGTTCAGGAAGGTTTTTGTTTGTTTTTGGTTAATTACATGGGATTTTCTACATAGATCATAATTTCATCTGCAAATAAGGACAGTTTTTATATCTTCCTTTCTGAACTGTATTTTTCTTAATTTCCTTTTCTTGTCTTATTTCACTGGTAAGCTTCTAGTCCTGTGTTGAATAGCTGTGTTAAGAGCAGACATCCTAGGCTTGTTTCTGATGTTAAAGGGGAAAAGAATTCAGTCTTTCACAATTTTGTAGATGTTCTTTATCAAGTTGAGAGCTTTCCTTCTGCCTAATTTTTTCAGAGTTTTATCATGAATGGGTGTTAAATTTTGTCAAATGCTTCTTCTGCATCAACTGATATGATCACTGGTTTTTCTTTTTTAGCCTGTTAATGCAGTGGATTGCACTGATTGTTTCTGAATATTGTTATCACTGGAATAAGCTTACTTGGTCTTGCTGTATAATTCTTTTTATATGTTACTGAATTCTATTTGATAATATTTTGTTAAAGATTTTATATGTATTAATGAGATATGATATTGGTCTGAAGTTTTCTTATTTATATTGCCTTTGTCTGGTTTTGGTATCAATAATACTGTCCCCTAGGCCTAGAAATTTTTGAGGAGGAGTTTAAAAATTAAACACTCAGTTTCCTTAAAAGTGAAAAGGTTATTCGAATGAACTGTTTCATATTGAGTGAATTGTGGTAGTTTGTGCTATTTGAGGAATTGATCCATTCCATCTAGTATAAAATTTATGTGTGGAGAGTTGTTTGTAGTATTCTCTTATTATCCTTTTGATATCTGCAAGGTCTCTAGTGATAGCCCCTGTTTCATTCCTGAAGTTAGTAATTTATATCTTCTCTTCTGTCAGTCTTTTTAAGGGTTTGTCAAATTTTCTTCTGTTATCTCCTGTCTTCCTTCTTTCCTTTAGTTTGCCGTGAGTTGTTTTTGTTCTTCTATTTTTACGACGGGAGCTTAGATTATTTAGTTGAGACTTTTCTGATGTAAGCATTTAGTGCTATAAATTTCCCTGTCAGCACTGCTTTTAGCTTCATCTCACAAAAATTTTGATATGAAGTGTGTTGTGTAGTTTCTAGGTGCTAGGAAATTTTCTTGTTGTCGTTCTCTTATTGATTCTAGTTTGATTCCATTTTGGTCAGAATATACTCTTTATGATTTTGATTCTTTTAAATTTTTTGAGATTTGTTTTATGACCCTGTTTTGGGTATGTTCCATGGGAGCTTGAAAAGAATGTATATTCTGCTGTTCAGTGGAGTGTTCTATAAATGTCAGTTAGATCCTGTCAGTTGACAGTGTGGTTGAATTCTTCTATGTCTTTGTTGATTTTCTGTCCACTGTTTTGTCTAATAATTAATAAATTATTGAGAAATAAGTGTTGAAGTCTTCAACTATAATTGTGGCTTTTTCCCTTTCTCCTTTTAGTTCTGTTACATTTTGCAGCTCTGTTGGTTGGTGTATACACATTTGGTATTGCTTTGTCTTGGTAGCTTGACCCTCTTATCATTATGTAAGGTCCATCTCTGTCTCTGGTAAAGTTTTTGCTTGGTGGATCCTTTGTCTTACAGTAGTAGAGCCATTCCTGCTTTCCTTTAATTAATGGTATATCTTTTTCAAACCTCTGTTGTTGTTGTTTATTTATTTTTGACTGCCTCTGGTCTTGGTTGCTGTGCCTGGGCTTTTTCTAGTTGCAGCGAATGGGGGCTCCTCTTCATTGCAGTGCATGGGCTTCTCTTTGCAGAGGCTTCTTTTGTTGCAGAGCATGGGCTCTAGGGTGTATGGACTTCAGTAGTTGTGGCACATGGGCTCAGTAGTTGTGGCTCACGGGTTCTAGAGTGCAGGCTCAGTAGTTGTGGCGCACGGGCTTAGTTGCTCTGCAGCATGTGGGATCTTCCCGGACCAGGGCTCGAACCTGTGTTCTCTGCAATGGCAGGTGGATTCTTAACCACTGCACCACCAGGCAAGTCCCATCTTTTTCAAACCTTTTACCTTTAATCTACCTGTATTGTTACACCTGAAGTGAGTTTCTTTTTTTTTTTTGCGGTACGCGGGCCTCTCACTGTTGTGGCCTCTCCCGTTGCGGAGCACAGGCTCCAGACACTCAGGCTCAGCAGCCATGGCTCACAGGCCCAGCCGCTCCGCAGCATGTGGGATCCTCCCGGACCGGGTCACAAACCCGTGTCCCCTGCATCGGCAGGTGGACTCTCAACCACTGCGCCACCAGGGAAGCCCCGAAGTGAGTTTCTTAACGATAGCATATAGTTGGGTCATATTTTTTTAATTCACTTTGCCAAACTGTCTTTTAGCTAGTATATTCAGACCATTTATATTTGAGCCTTAACTTACCAATTATTACATTACGTTTACTATTTAATTTTTTTTCATTCTTTTCATTTCTCTGGGTTTTTTCGCTTATGTGCACATACTTTAGAATTCCAATTTGATGTATCTATACTACTTTTGAGTATATTTCTTTGTGTAGCTTTTTTGGCATTTACTCTGGGTGTTACTATATATATATATATATATATGTATATATGTATGTATATGATACATATGTGATCAGTCAGTATATCAACATTTTACCACTTCAAGTGAAGTATAGGAAGCTTACCTCTCTCTTTCTCCTCCACTTATAATTGTCTCAAATATTCCCTTTACAATTGAGAACTTCATCAAAGAGTATTACAATTTTTGCTTCAACTGCCAAACAGAATTTTAAAACTCAAGAAGAAGAATGTTGTGTTTACTCATTATGCTTTCTGTTGTTCATTCCTCCTTTCTGATATTCCAAGATTCCTTCTTATATCATTTCCTTTTTGTTCATCAAACTTCCTGTAGCCATTCTTTTAGAATGGTGACAAATTCTTTTAGTTTTTCTTAGTCTGAGGATGTCCTCATTTCCCCTTCATTCCTGAAGCATATATTCACTGAATATAGGATTTTGTGTTGATGGTTCTTTTCTTTAAACATTTGAAAAATGTTGTTCCCCCTCTTTCTGGTCTCTGTCATTTGTAATGAGACATCTGCCATCATTGAATTGTTTTTTTTCCTATAGGTAAGGTGTTCTTTCTGTCTTAACTGCTTTCGGGATTTTTTTTTTCTTTGTCTTTAGTTTTCAGAAGTTTGAATGCGATATGCCTGATACTGATTTCTTTGAGTTTATCTTTTTTGGCGTTCACTCACCATCTCTAATCTAGTAGGTTTGTCTTTGGGGACATAATTTGTCCCAAAATTGGGAACTTTTCAGCCATTATTCAGATTCTTATTTAGCCCCACTTTCTTCCCCCTCTCCTTTAGGAACTCTAATGATGTGAATATTATGTTTTTTGTTTGGTCCCTGAGACTCTGTTATTTAATAAGTCTGTTTTCTTTCGTTCAAATTGGGTAATTTCTATGTTCTAACTTTAAATTTACTGACTCTTCCATCTCTCTTTTTTTGCTGGTGAGCCCTTCAGTTGTTTTTTATTTTAGCTATAGTTTTTTTAGTTCTAAAATTTACATGTGATTCTTATCTTTTATTTCTTTGCTGAGACTTTTTTTATTGTTTTAAATGTGTTTGTAATTTCTCATTGAAGCATTTTTATGGTAGCTGCTTTAAAATCCTTGTCAGATAGTTCTAACATCTATGTCATCTCAGTGTTGGTACCTCTTGATAATCTTTTCTCATTAAAGTTGAGATTTTTACATTTCTTGGTATGACAAGTGAATTTTGATTAAGATATCGATATTTTGGTTACTGTTACAAAACTCTGGATCTTACTGATATTTAAGCAGGCTTCCTTTGATAAATTTTCAGCTGGGGAAGGGGAGTGCTGCTTCATTATTGGCAGGTGGCAAGGGAAGTTCAGGTTCCCCACTTGGTTGACTTGGTGATTTTGTCTCTTTACTACTGGGGTGGGAGTTCAGGCTTTTCAGTGGGCCTCAGGTGATAGCACCCTGGCAAGAGGGGTTGGGAGGCCTCAGTACTGCTCCCCGAGTGTCTCCACTGACACTGAGAGTGGTGGGTGGTTGTGAACATTCTGACTCTCTGCTAGGCTTCCTCTAATACCACCCCAGGCAGAGGGTGAGGAGGAGAGTCACCTCATTACCATGAGGGGTAGGGAGGAGTCAGGGTGTTACGTACTTGAAGTGTTTAGTTATCACTTGAGAAGGGACCCCACTGGGACTTTGCTGGTCTACATGTGTGGATGGGTCCACTGTTTTTTCTGTGGTATTAAGGGTTTACCTAAAAATTTTCTCTCATGCTAGGTTGCCACTTTCCTGGTCCTTTGCAGAGAGTAGGCTTTTGTTGGGGCTTTTTTTTTTTTTTTTTTGTCTTCACTTGTTAGCTTTGTTGAGTTGCTACCTTCTCTAGCATCCAGTCTGGGATACATAAAGAGGCAAAAGAAAACCAAGCAACTCAATGTTCTTCATGTCCCAGGGCCCCTAACCAGTCTGCCTCCTCCCTAGCCTTCAGACTTTTAAGCTGTACTTAACGAGATAAATAGGAAAAAGTACCTCTACTTCATCTGTTTTGGAAGCAGAATTAAAAAAGGAGTAGCTCTAAAATTTCTGCTCTTAGAACTTAATCAGATAATAGGAAAGGATTTCTGCATTTTAGGTGGGAAGCTGAACTGAATATTGGTGGTCTCAAATCTGGCTCCACATCAGAACTATTGGGAGGACATTGTAAAAATAGATTCCTAGGCTTCATCCCCAGATATTCTAAATCTGGCATAAGGACCTGGGAATTTGTAATGTTTAAAAACTCTCTAGATGATTTTCTAGTACAGCCATCCATCAGTGAGATTATTTAGTTCTCCATGAGGGAACTCTATTGATTAAGGATCCTTTACCAATACAGTCAGTAGGAAGCACTTGAAGAAGTATTTTACAATTCTGCTGCTTTGGCCTCCCCTCTCAGAGTTTGTGATCAGTAGGGTTGGGGTCAAGATGAGTATTTAAAGAAAGCTGTACAGTCTATATCAATCCAATTGTGTACTTAGTTAAGAGTCATCAGCCTAGGTGATCTCTAAGATACTTTATAATGAAGAACTTGTGTAACAGATCCATATCCCTGGGATTTTATATAATCCAAAAAGGGCAGAGAAGAAAAAAAGCATACTGTCCACTCCCTAATCTCCATGTGACCCCACAGAGCTACCACATGTGGTTGTTAGGCTGTGTCCTGTAAAGTTCCAGGAGGCATTCTTCGCCTACACCAGGATTTCTCAATCCTGGCCCTGTGGAAGTTGGGTAAGACAATTCTTTTTTGTGGGAGGAGCTGTTCTGTGCATTGCAAAGTGTTCAGCATCTCTGGCTTCTATTAACTAGAAGCCAGAGACATTGCCAAATATCCCTTAGCAAGCAAACCACACAGGAATATAAATAGTGCCCTCTGTTTTGCATTTTTTCCTCCCATTCTATTCTTTACCACTTGCTGCTTAAATAGAATGTATGTAAAGGTTCAGTGTTGCAGGATAGGAAGGTGTAACTCAGCCTATTTTAATCCCATCCCCTTATCAGTGTCTTGATATTGAACCACTGCTTTTATTGCCTTCTGTATAATCTGACCTCTAAGGCCCCTTCTATGAATTCATTAGCTTTCCTATGACATCTCTTGAGCACCTATCATGTAGTGCAGACAGGAGGATTAATAGTTAACCAGATATAAAGGGAACCACGGGGGTTTAGAAGTGGAATGGGGAAAGATGAAACTAGCGAAGTAAGCAGGGGCCATATTGAAGAGCTGTGTATTCTAATACAGTGTTTGTAATTTTACCTTTGCTATAAAATACTTCAAGTCTCTGGATGCTGAAGTATCTAAAGCTGAATTTGTTTTGGTTTGGAAGGGAAATTGTGACTTCAAAAATGAATATTCTAGACAGTGTAATGCTTTTGTATTGTTAAAATCTGTTGATAATCAGACTTCTTGTCCGTAAGTGTGGATACTGACTCTGTAAATATAAATGAATGTATATCGCTGGACTCAGTAGATGGATAACCAGGTTCTAAGAGCTGTGAGTTCTGAAATGATAGTAGAGAAAAAGCTTTGTTTTTAATGTTTAAAATTCAGTTCTTTGATTAACATTTCTTTTTTTCTCATTTCTGTCTTTTTTAAAGTCTTGTGAAAATGCCATTGTATGCTGGAAACCTGGCAAAATGGAAGATGATATAGATAAAATTAAACCCAGTGAGTCTAATGTGACTATTCTTGGGCGATTTGATTACAGCCAGTGTGACATTTGGTACATGAGGTTTTCTATGGATTTCTGGCAAAAGGTAGCAACATATTTTTACATTTTGAAATTATTTGACTTAAAACCATGGCAATTTTAGTTTTCCCTGTAGTGTATCTGTATTCTATTACCTCTAAGTTTAAGCTACCTTGATTTTTTTGTATTAATTGCTTTGGCCTTTGATGTTATTTATTCTACCCTTGTGGCTCTGCACACCATTTGCAGTGCTTATTATAAATGAAATTGACAGGTGTCAATGGTGGCAGTTAGGTGTTTACTTTCCGTAACATCTGTTACTAAGATTTAATGTTTTGGATTAGAGTGTTAATCTTTTTATATAGAAAACCAACATGGAAGATAGAGACAAAATATTAGTTATCTAAAATTTTTTCAAAATTTGGTGTTAGAATTTTGTGATAAATTACTTGGGTATTTATTTCTATATGAAAGCTTTGGAAATTTCCTATGGCTTTTACTACAGTTCTTTAAGGCAGAATAAAGAGTACATGCTAACTATGTAAATAAATTGTAAAGTTCTTCGTAAATTTACAAAATAACCTCCTTATTTTACTCAAGACATCTTTGTGATGCATTAGTTGCTCTTATCCTCATTTACACAATATAAGAAATATAAGATGCAAAGAAATAACCAAGAGCGTTGCCATAGGCTGGAGCTGAGGCTTTTCTGAAATAAGAAAGATGTCTTAGGATTGTTTGAAATCTTTATAGCTTGTTTTAATAATTTGATTTGTTTTTAATATGTTTATACAGATGCTTGCATTGGGCAATCAGGTTGGCAAACTTTATGTTTGGGATTTAGAAGTAGAAGATCCTCATAAAGCCAAGTAAGTGTTTAGAAATTCCTCTTCATAATTTCTGACTTTTCCTCCAAAGCGTTATGTCAGCATAGAGGAAGTAATTGATACTTGCAATGCCAACCTTAAATCATTTGTAACATTTACATTCTCAGAGTATTGTAAAGTATTTCTTTTTTATTCTAATAATGATTGTTTTTCCCAAGTACTTTGGTAATAAGTTATTTCTCTTTTTTTAATATAAGTTATATAGTACCTCTTGGATTTAAAGTATACCCAAATTTTATGAAATTTGAGATTGGGCTCTTAGTGAACTGTATTCTGTTTTCAAGTGCTTTCTATATGACTTGGAACATCTATTCATTTTCTGACTCATTGTTTTAAGTTAGATACTGACAGCATTATATATGCATGGTATTTAACCTGTTGTCATGTTTTCTCCCTAGATGCACAACACTGACTCATCATAAATGTGGTGCTGCTATTCGACAAACCAGTTTTAGCAGGGATAGCAGCATTCTTATAGCTGTTTGTGATGATGCCAGTATTTGGCGCTGGGACCGACTTCGATAAAATACTTTTTCTCAATCAAAATTAGAGTGTGTTTTCTGTGTACAGTAGAACTAACGTATCTTGCTAGTAAGGGCACATAGAGCATTTAGAGTTGTCTTTCAGCATTCAATCAAGCTGAGCTGAATGTAGTGATGTTTACATTGTTTACACTCTTTGTACTGTCTCCTGCTCAGACTCTACTGCTTTTAATAAAAATTTATTTTTGTAAAGCTGTGTTGTATTTTAGTTTATTTTGTTTTGTTCATTGTGATGAAAAGAAATGTTGAAAGTAATAAAATTACACCGTATCTTTTTGCAGTGATTATTATTGTTTTATTTGTGTAACTGGAGAAAGCTATATAATATAGTGATTAAGTATAAGCTCTAGAACAAACTGAATTTTAATCTTGGCTCTGCCACTAACTGACCTTGGGTAAGTAAAAGGTTCAAGTGATTTAATACATGTGAAGCAATTAGAACAGTACTTGACTACACTAAACCCTTACCTTTATTGGAAATTGTATTTCCTATGGTTTTATATTTCTTAATGATTTCTTCTATAATAATTTTGTAATAAGTAAATTCTATAAGAGTTGTGACATGTAATGTTTTAATAACCTATCTTTATAGTTAAAAAATATTATTGGGCTTCCCTCGTGGCGCAGTGGTTGAGGGTCCGCCTGCCGATGCAGGGGACACAGGTTCGTGCCCCAGTCTGGGAGGATCCCACATGCCGCGGAGCGGCTGGGCCCGTGAGCCATGACCGCTGGGCCTGCGCGTCCGGAGCCTATGCTCTTCAGCGGGAGAGGCCACAGCGGTGAGAGGCCTGCGTACCGCAAAAAATAAAAAATATATATATATATATATATATTATTGCCATTCGATTTACAACTTGGTCATTAGTAATCTTAGTGGAAATACTATCAGTAGAGCAAGGGAGGAGAGGACAAAGAAGCTTAAATGCAGTGGGTTGAAAAATGAAAGAAATGGGGAGTATGTTTGTATATTGAGTTATTGCCCCCTTTTCTAGAAGTGTATGGGTTAAGAGAAATAAGTAAATTGAGGATATCATAGGGTTGAAAGTAGTTGGTGGGTTTTCCTGGTGGCACAGTGGTTAAGAATCTGCCTGCCAGTGCAGGGGACGTGGGTTTGAGCCCTGGGCCGGGAAGATCCCACATGCCGTGGATCAACTAAGCCCGTGCACCACAACTACTGAGCCTGAACTCTAGAGCCTCTGAGCCACAACTACCGAGCCTGCGTGTCACAACTACTGAAGCCCGTGCGCCTAGAGCCCGTGCTCCGCAACAAGAGAAGCCACCACAATGAGAAGCCCACGCACAACAACAAAGAGGAGTAGCCCCCGCTCGCCACAACTAGAGGAAGCCCACGCGCAGCAACAAAGACCCAATGCAGCCATCAATCAATCAATAAAAATTTATTTTAAAAAAAGTAGTTGGTGATTTTTGTCCCAAATATAGGGTGCTTTGTGCACAGTGGCAAGAACAGAATTAAAGGGACTTCCCTGGTGGCGCAGTGGTTAACCTGTTGTGATTTGTAGAAAATGACTATCATTTTGGAATTGAACTGGTGGATTTCTAAAGAGATTCTTGGTGTTTTGTGGTTATTTTCTGATGCAGAGCAAGACTTCAGATGAATAAAAGCAGACTCATTTCACCTTCCTTGCTTCAGTTACTCCAGGCTGATGTGAAATGTAAAACAGGTGATTTCTGTTATGTTTTGTGTAATGAGTGAGTGTGTATTTGTGTTTAATTCTAAAACCATTTAATCATGGGTTGTCAAAATCATTGTGAGTAATGTATAGCACTCTATTGGCCATTATTTGATTATTTTGATGCAAAATTACTTCTTAAACCACTAAAATTTTGTATAAAAAATGTTTATCATTCTGAAAGACTGATTGCAAATCAAGGTTTTAATAATCCCAGTTCTGAGTAGCTACCTATGTTGCTGTATTGTTTCCCTCAAATCCCTGAAAATAGCTGGCTGCAACAGGGTTTGTAACTTTTGGAAGTCAAAACCCTTTGTGAAGGGCCTTCTAAAATAATTTATTACCTTTGCCTTAAAATGTGAGCTCCTAGTAGACAGGAGACAATCACTCATTTATAAACTTAATTGGCCAGGTGTGCAAAGCATTGCATTAATTAGGTCCCTGTATAAACCTGTGCCGTACAATGGTTCCCAGATGCTGGTCAGTGGAAAGAGTGAGTGCAGCAGAATCATTAGCATATGACTGATCTCTGGGCCCCAACCTGAGAGATTTGAATTCAGTATTTTTTTAAAAACTCACCCAGATGATTCTGCTGCACAGATTATGCTTATCTTAACCCAGCCCCATACAACTTTCCACAGTCATTTGAAACTTCCTCTCTGTGGCTAACTAGTACCTCTCAAACTCATGTTCAAGGCTACTGGTGGGAGTGGTGGAGAATTCTTAATAGTTCTTCTGTCTGTTGGGTCACCTCTGTGTCTGGGATTTAGCATTGTTTCTGTCCCAGTTCTCAGATTGGGGCCTGATTCAGCTTCCTGCCAGGCCTCCCCTCTTTCTACGGCCTTTCTCTGTAGTCTTCTGGGCCACAACCAAGATCAGGACATCCAGGAGAGACAGCTGTGAACAGACTGGGACTTGACAGGGACTGTTCAAGACCCCACATAGACTGGAGTCTTTTCTTCCTGGCCAGGGCCCCTCACTTAGCCAATGCCCTTTCTCTTTTCTTCTGGTGGCCTTGCCAGGCTTTGGCAGACGCTTTCCAGGTAGCTAAGCTGTTTTCTGTATTCACATTGTAGGGGCTCAGTTAAATGTCCTCTGGAAAGTGTTTCTACGTTTCCCAGTTACTGCCTTTCTTCCACTTCCCTTCATAATATCTCTGGTAGAAACTCAGTATCCCACTGAAATGCGTGCACTGTTGTGTTTTCCTCTTATGAAATCAGTGCCAGAGTAAGAGCTATTGAAACACAGAAGTGTTTCCTTCTGTTTTTAATCTCAATCTCAACACACTGGCTCACAGTAGGCACTCAGTGGGATGTTGAATGAATGAAAAATGAGCTAAGAAATCTTTTCTTAAATGAATTTCTGATGGTCAAGTGTCAACCGCAGATGTATTTAATGATTATTGATATACTTTCATTCATTCAGTAAATAACTATGAAATGCTTACTAGCGGGTAGATGCTGGGCTTGGCACTGGAGATGCAGTAGCAAACAAAACAGACATGGTCCCTGCCCTCTCGGAGCTTATATTCTAGTAAGAGTTGTGTTAATTATAACATCAGCCATAAGTAACAACAAAGTCAATTAAAATTGGCTTAAGCAATAGAAAAAAATATGTTATTTTGCATGACCGTAAGTACAGAGGTAGGACATTGGCTCCAGGGCTGGTTGGTTTAACAGCATAAGACATTAATAAAGACTCAGGTTATTTTCATCTCTTTGCTCTTCCTGAGTGTGCTTTTTTTCTTAGGTTGTTCTCAGGTTGTTTCAAGATGATTGCTACAACTCTAGGTGTCACTTTCAGATATATCAATGTAGAGGGAGAAAGTGACCATCTTTTCGTGTGACTTTCTTAAGACCAAGAAACCTTTCTCAGAAGCCCCCAGCAGACTTCCTCCCAAGTGCCACTGACCAGAATTGGGTTATGGGACTGATCCTAAACCAATCACTACCAAGGGAATGGAAATTTGTTGATTAGATTAAGCAGGGTCTTCTTCTGGGGCTCCTGAGTCTCATGGAGGAGGGGTACCTTCCTGAACAAAATTGGGGTTAACAAGGAAGAAGGGGGGAAATGGATATTAAATAGATAACTACAGGTATTTGTTACAGGGAAGGAAAATTAATAAATAAAATGTAATCACAGACAGTGAAAGAACTACACAGAAGTTAGCTTTTGCTGCATAACAAAACATCTCAAATTTATTTATCTCATGATTCTATTTGGGCTGAGCTCAGCTGAGTGGTTCTTCTGGTCTTGACTGGGTTCATTCATGTGTCTGGTAGTCAGGTAGCTCCGCTCCGGGGGTTTGACTGGTTGTTGGCTGAGGCAATGGGGCCAGGTGTCTCTCATTATCCAGCAAGCTATCCTTGGCTTGTTCCTGTGGTAGATTGGCAAAGTTCCAAGGACTAGAGAAGCCACTTGCAAATATTTTTGAGCCCTGGGCATGGAAATGGCACAACATCACTTCTGTTGCATTCTTTTGGTCAAATCAAGTAAGAAGGCCAAGAGGGTAAAGAAACAGAGTCCGTCTGGAAAGTCACACTGCAAGGTCATGGACACAGGGAGAGGAAGGATTTGTGCTATTTCTGCAATCTACTACAGATGATAAGATGAGTGACAGGAGAAAGCCATTCAGATCTCCCTTCAGGACAGAACTATCATTTGGAAAGTTTCAAATCACCAATATGTCTTTTTCTGAGCTGAAATTCTTGTACCGTATGATTGTTATTGATGACTTTCTGACAGCATTGGTTAGAAGAGGATTTTAGCTATCTACACTTCCTTTTTTCCCATCTTCCTCTTTTTAAATTTATTTTATTGAAGTATAGTTGATTTACAATGTTGTGTTAATTTCTGCTGTACAGCAAAGTGATTAAGTTATACATCCATGCATACATATATATGTATATTCTTTTTCATACTCTTTTCCATTGTTCTTCCATCTTCTTAATGTAGTTAAATAATTTCTAGTTAACCCACATTTGGAGTTTTTATTAAGATAGTGTTGGGAGGCTAAATAATGCCCTCCCCAAATAGTCAGGACCTGTGAATGTTACTTCATATGGCAAAAGAGATTTTACCAATATGATTAAGCTAAGGATCTTGAGATATGGAGATTATTTTTAATTATTTCATTAGACTTTAAATGCAATTACAGATATCCTTATAAAAGGGAAGGAGAGTGATATCTGACAGAGAAGAAGGCAAAGAGAGGACTGAAGCAAGATGCTACACTGCTGACTTTGAAGATGGAATAAGCCAAGAACTCAGCTCTAGAATCTGGAAGAGGCAAGAAAACAGATTCTCCCCTAGAGCATCTGGAAGAAGTGCAGCCCTCATGGCAACTTGTTTGCAGCCAGGTGAAACTGATTTCAGACTTCTGAATGTGTGCTCTTTTAAGCCACCAAATTTGTGGCATTTTGTTACAGCAGCCATACGGAACAAATACATTCATGTAAATATTGTTCTGTACTAAGTCATTTTATTGGCACTGGCCTAAATAATGGCCCCTTTTTCGGCTTTAGTTTGAATATCTGACTTAGGCTAAGTCTTCATCCATCCACCAGCTCCATGAAACACCTCTCTGTATAACTTTGCATGTTGTCATACGTGTCAAATAATCTATTCATTTTTTTTGAGGATTCCTGAATTGGGTGCTCTTTGCATTATTTCCTGGGACTTCTTTTTGCCATTACCTTTGAAATTCTATCACTCTCCTTAGTGGAATCTCTTGTGTTCTGAATCTTGTCTCATGTCGCCTCTTTATTGGTTTATTCCCTTGTTTGGAAGGAGCACATCCAGTAACTTACTGAGAAAGGACATATGGAAGGTAATTTTTTTTTCTTAGACTTTGCAGGTCTGAAAATATCTTTAGTTTGCCCTTTACTTGATTGTAATTTTGGCTGGATATTGAATTCGATATAGGAAATAATTTACACTCAGAATTTTGAAGGCACCTTTCCTTTGTCTTTCAGTGTTCAGTGTTGCTACACAGAGGTCAATTCACTTTGGCCTGCAATCATTGTACATAATTTTTTCTTTTAGCTTCATGGAATCTCTATTTAGTTCCATATTCTGAAATTGCATGAGGATGAGCCTTGGTGTGGGTTTTTTATTCATATTGCTGGGTAGTCCGTGAGCCTCTTCTTTCTGGAGACTCATGTTCTACAGTTCTGGGATTTTTTTTTTTAAAGAAAATAGTATTTATTTGACAATTTATTGTCCAGTGTTTTCTTTCTTCTCTCAGGAATTCCCACTAGGTCATATATTGAACCTCTTGTATTGATCTTCTAATTTTATCCTTTTTCTCTTCATTTCCCTCTCTTTCTTTCCCTCACTTCTCTGGGAGAGTTCCTTGACCTTATCTTACAACACTTCTAAACTCTAAAAACTGTCTTTTCAGCCCTCATATTTTCAAGTTCCATGGGTTCTTTCTTGTTCTCTGATTTTCCTTTTATAGCATTCAATTTTTGTTTCAATGACACACTCTATTTCTCTCTCTGGATAATACCTACAGCGTTTTATTTTTTTTGCTCCTTGTACTGTTTTGTTTCTGCTGAATTCATTCCCCTGCCCCTGCTGCCCCGACTATTTATTTGCCTTGGTCTTTCTCTTTCATGATAGTGACTTTCCTCAAATGTGTGTTGATCCTTAGTAGCATGTTCCATTTACAAGCAAAAAATGTGGGGAATTCCATGATGGTCCAGTGGTTAGGACTCTGCACCCCCATTGCAGGGGACGTGGGTTCGATCCCTGGGCGGGGATCTAAGATCCCATAAGCTGCACAGCACGGCCAAAAAAAAAGAGCAAAAAACTGTGAGGAGGCTGTTACTTGTGAATAGCATGTTTCACTATTATTAGGCAGCCTGTCAGTTTTGTCACTGGAGATTTCAATATATCTGTAGCTCTGGGGTGTTCACTTTTTCCTGAGAAGGATGCTTCAGTCTCCTACCTGGCAAATATGAGCCTTGATGTCATTGTTGTGGAGGAGGCGGAAGACTTTCATGTAATCCCCCTGTTCCCACTCCAGCACTACCCACTTGCTCATAGGTACTTTTGCATGAGTTTTTTTTTTTTTTTGATACTATTGTAAATGGTACTGATTTTAATTAATTAATTAATTAATTTCTTTTAAAGTGAAAGAAGGTTTATTCAGGGAGATACATACTCCACAGACAGAGTGTGGGCCATCTCAGAAGGTGAGAGGCCAAATGGTACTGATTTTAAAAATAGTTTTCTTGAAATATAATTCACATACCATACAATTCATTCAAGATGTATAATTCAATGGTTTTTAGTATATTCACAGATATGTGCAAACATCACTAGTGTCAATTTCAGATCATTTTCATCACCTCAAAAAGTCTAGGGGAGGGGGAATAGGGCAATTGTTCAACAGGCATAGAGTTTCAGTTTTACAAGATGAGAAAATCCTAGAGATCTGCTGCACAACAAGGTGATATAGTTAATACTACTGTACTGTACACTTAAAAAATAGTTAAGATGGTTAAAAAAAAACCATACTCTTTAGCTATCTATCACCCCCATCTCCACATCCTCACCTACCCCAGCCCTAAGCAATCACTAATCTACTTTCCATCTCTATAGATTTCTCTATTCTAAATATTTCATATGGGTGGAATCATATATAATAACATATGAATAATTTTCCATTGTACGATATACCACATTTTGTTTATCCATTCATCCATTGATGGACATTTGTCTCCACCTTTCGGTATTATGAATAATGTTGCTATAATCATTCATATACAAGTTTTTGTGTGAACATCTGTTTTCATTTCTCTTGAGTATATACCTAGGAGTAGAATCACAGGGTCATATGGTGGCTTTATGTTTATTTTATTTATTTTTTTATAATCTTTATTGGAGTATAATTGCTTCACAATGCTGTGTTAGTTTCTGTTGTTCTGGATACAAGTCCCTTATCAGATCTATGGTTTGCAAATATTTTCTCCCATTCTGTGGTTGTCTCTTCGCTTTTTTGACGGTTTCCTTGGAAGCACTAGAGTTTTTAATTTTTATGAAGTTCAGATGATCTATTTTTTTCTCTTTTTTGCTTATGTTTTTGGTGTCATATCTAAGAATCCTTTGCCAAATCCAAAGTCATGAAGATTTATCCCTATGTTTTCTTCAAAGAGTTTTATAGTTTTAGTTTTTACATTTAGACCTTTGATCAATTTTGAGTTAATTTTTATATATGGCATGAGGCTTTTCTTTTGCACGTGGCTATCCAGTTGTCTCGGAATCTTTGTTGAAAAGACTCTTCTTTCCCCCATTGAATGGTCTTGGCACCCGTGTTGAAAAATCAGCGGACCGTAGATGATATAATTTACTTCTGGACTCTCAATTCTATTCCATTGATTTACATATTTATTTCTGTCTCAATACTACACTGTCTTCATTATCATTGCTTTGCAATAACTTTTGAAATTGAGAAGTGTTAATCATCTTAGTTTGTTCTTTTCTTTTTTTTCCCAAGATTGTTTTGGCTATTCTGGGTCTCCCTTCTTATACATTTTAGAATCAAGTTGTCAATTTCTACAAAAAGTCAGCTGAGATTCTGATAGTGCATTGAATTGATAGACCAATTTAGGGAATACTGCCATCTTAACAATGTTAAGTCTGCAGACACATGAACATGGGATGTTTTTCCATTTACTCAGATCTTTAATTTCTTATTTTTATAGTTTCCAGAGTATGAGTTTTATGCTTTCCTTCTTAAATGTATTCCTAAGTATTTATTTTTTGGTGCTATTATTAATGGAATTGTCTTCATATTTTTATTTTTGGATTGTTCATTCTAAGTGTTTAGAAATACAACTGAATTTTGTATATTGATCTGGTATCTTACAACCTTGCTGAATTGTTTATTACTTCTAATAGTTTTTAGTGGATTCCCTAGGATTTTCTATATGCAAGCTCATATCACAAATAGAGATAGTTTTATTTCTTAATTTCCAATCTGGATGCCTTTTCTTTTTCTTGCCTCATTGCTTTGGCTGGAACCTCCAGTACAATGTTGAATAGAAGTGCCTGGAGAAGACATCTTTGTTTTGTTACTGATCTTAGGAGGAAAGCATACAACTTTCACCATTAAGTATGATGTTAGCTGTGGGATTTTTATAGATGCTCTTTATCAGGTTGAGGAAGTTCCCTTCTATTCTTGGTTAATTGAATTTTTTTTTTAATTATGAAAGGGTTTTGTATTATTACATGAGTTTTTAAAAAGTGACCCTCATCCCTTATGGATGACTTAATAAGAGATATCCCTCTCTGCATGGATGATATAGAAAAAGGCACCCCCATCCTCCAAGTGGATGTTTTAGAAAAGCCACCCCCACTTTGGGTGGCACAGTACTACGTTAGTGTGTTTGAGTAGGTGAGCAAAATACTCCTCTCTCACCTGGGCACTCTTATTCAGGACCTAATCTGTACATGGTGGCCTTGCCCCACGACCATTTTTTTTTCAGTATCTGGTTTCCTAGTGCCTGGGGCCTCTCTGATTCACTTTTTTTCCAGAGATTTCATACCAATGGCTGAGGTGTTGATGAGAGTCAGACACAAAATCTTACATCAGTTTTAAGCAATCTACATGTTTCAGTCTACTGCCTTACCCCTGCCTTCTGTGGCTCCTGGTGTCTCCAATTCCTGAACTTCTCTGGTACTTATTATCTTTCTCTATAGGTACTTGAGTTTGACCTTCCTCTGCTCTGCTAAGTCACTTGTCTTTCTTCTATCCACTTTCCACTGATATCTTTGTGATTTGGAGCTATAGATATCACTTAGGTCAAAGAAGATAGAGTTTGTGCTCTTATTTCTTTCTTCTTTTTCTTAATTGTATTTTTAAATTTTTTAAAATTTAATTTTATACAGCAGGTTCTTGTTAGTTATCATTTTATACACATCAGTGTATACATGTCAACCCCAATTGCCCAATTCATCACACCCCCACTCCCCCCCACCATGGCTTTCCCCGCTTGGTGTCCATATGTTTGTACTCTACATCTGTGTCTCAATTTCCACCCTGCAAACTGGTTCATCTGTACGATTTTTCTAGGTTCCACATATATGCGTTAATATATGATATTTGTTTTTCTCTTTCTGACTTACTTCACTCTTCATGACAGTCTCTAGATCCATCCACGTCTCAACAAATGACCCAATTTCGTTCCTTTTTATGGCTGAATAATATTCCATTGTATATATGTACCACATCTTCCTTATCCATTTGTCTGTCGATGGGCATTTAGGTTGCTTCCATGACCTGGTTATGGTAAATAGTGCTGCAATGAACATTGGGGTGCATGTGTCTTTTTGAATTATGGTTTTCTCTGGGTATATGCCCAGTAGTGGGATTGCTGGATCATATGGTAATTCTATTTTTAGTTTTTTAAGGAACCTCCACACTGTTCTCCATAGTGACTATATCAATTTAAATTCCCACCAACAGTGCAAGAGGGTTCCCTTTTCTTCACACCCTCTCCAGCATTTGTTGTTTTTCTGATGATGCCCATTCTAACTGGTGTGAGGTGATACCTCATTGTAGTTTTGATTTGCATTTCTCTAATAATTAGTGATGTTGAGTAGTCTTTCATGTACTTCTTGGCCATCTGTATGTCTTTTTTTTTTTTTTTTTTTGTGGTACGTGGGCCTCTCACTGTTGTGGCCTCTCCCATTGTGGAGCACAGGCTCCAGATGTGCAGGCTCAGCGGCCATGGCTCACAGGCCCAGCCACTCCACGGCATGTGGGATCTTCCCAGACAGGGGCATGAACCCATGTCCCCTTCATCAGCAGGCGGACTCTCAACCACTGTGCCACTGAAGCCCCTGTATGTCTTCTTTGTAGAAATGTCTATTTAGGTCTTCTGCCCATTTTTGGATTGGGTTGTTTGTTTTTTTAATATTGAGCTGCATGAGCTGTTTTTATATTTTGGAGATTAATTCTTTGTTTGTTGATTTGTTTGCAAATATCCTCTTCCGTTCTGAGGGCTGTCTTTTCATTTTGTTTATGGTTTCCTTTGCTGTGCAAAAGCTTTTAAGTTTCATTAGGTCCCATTTGTTTATTTTTGTTTTTATTTCCATTACTCTAGGAGGTGGATCAAAAAAGATCTTGCTGTGATTTATGTCAAAGAATATTCTTCCTATGTTTTCCTCTAAAAGTTCTGTAGTGTCTGGTCTTACATTTAGGTCCCTAATCCATTTTGAGTTTATTTTTGTGTATGATGTTAGGGAGTGTTCTAATTTCATTCTTTTACATGTAGCTGTCCATTTTTCCCAGCACCACTTATTGAAGAGACTGTCTTTTCTCCATTGTATATCCTTGCCTCCTTTGTCATAGATTAGTTGACCATAGGTGCGTGGGTTTATCTCTGGGCTTTCTATCTTGTTCCATTGATCTGTGTTTCTGTTTTTGTGCCAGTACCTTATTGTCTTGATTACTGTGGCTTTGTAGTATAGTCTGAAGTCAGGGAATCTGATTCCTCCAGCTCCGTTTTTCTCCCTCAAGACTGCTTTGGCTATTTGGGGTCTTTTGTGTATCCATACAAATTGTAAGATTTTTTTGTTCTAGTTCTGTAAAAAATGCCATTGGTAATTTGACGGGGATTGCATTGAATCTGTAGATTGCTTTGGGTAGTATAGTCATTTTCACAATATTTATTCTTCCAATCCAAGAACATGGTATATCTCTCCATCTGTTGGTATCATCTTTAACTTCTTTCATCAGTGTCTTATAGTTTTCTGCATACAGGTCTTTTGTCTCCCTAGGTAGATTTATTCCTAGGTATTTTATTCTTTTGGTTGCAATGGTAAATGGGAGTGTTTCCTTAATTTCTCTTTCAGATTTTTCATCATTAGTGTATAGGAATGCAAGAGATTCCTGTGCATTAATTTTGTATCCTGCTACTTTACCAAATTCATTGATTAGCTCTAGTAGTTTTCTGGTGGCATCTTTAGGATTCTCTATATATAGTATCATGTCATCTGCAAACAGTGCCAGTTTTACTTCTTCTTTTCCAATTTGTATTCCTTTTATTTCTTTTTCTTCTCTGATTGCCATGGCTAGGACTTCCAAAACTATGTTGAATAATAGTGGTGAGAGTGGACATCCTTGTCTTGTTCCTGATCTTAGAGGAAATGCTTTCAGTTTTTCACCATTGAGCATGATGTTTGCTGTGCGTTTGTCATACATGGCCTTTATTATGTTGAGGTAGTTTCCCTCTATGTCCACTTTCTGGAGAGTTTTTATCGTAAATGGTGTTGAATTTTGTCAAAAGCTTTTTCTGCATCTATTGAGATGCTCATATGGTTTTTATTCTTCAATTTGTTAATATGGTGTATCACATTGATTGATTTGCGTATATTGAAGAATCCTTGCATCCCTGGGATAAATCCCACTTGATCATAGGGTATGATCCTTTTAATGTGTTGTTGGATTCTGTTTGCTAGTATTTTGTTGAGGATTTTTGCATGTGTATTCATGAGTGATATTGGTCTGTAATTTTCTTTTTTTATAGTATCTTTGTCCGGTTTTGGTATCTTTTTAATTGAATTTGTCTCACCTTTTAAAAAATTATTTATTTATTTGTTTATTTATTTATTGGCTGTGTTGGGTCTTTGTTGCTGTACGTGGGCTTTTCTCTAGTTTGGAGAGTGGGGGCTACTCTTTGTCGCAGTGCACAGGCTTCTCATTGCAGTGGCTTCTCTTGTTGCTGAACATGGGCTCTGGGTGCGCGGGCTTCAGTAGTTGTGGCGCGCAGGCTCTAGACTGCAGGCTCAGTCGTTGTGGCTCACGGGCTTAGTTACTCTGAGGCATGTGGGATCTTCCTGGACCAGGGATAGGAACTTTGTCCCCTGCATTGGCAGGTGGATTCTTAACCACTGCACCACCAGGGATGTCCCTGTGCTTTTATTTCTTGTTCTCCTTGTTTTGGAGAGGAAACTTTCCTTAGGTGAAGAGAAAAAATATTTTTGCTCTTGAAATCAGAATTCAATGCCCTCATTCTAGAAGTGTGAAAACCTAATGCCTAAAAGGATAAAACAAATTACTTCATCCCTAGGCTAGTTAATGGAAGAGTTAAAACCAGTATTCAGTTCGTGATTCCCTGGCCAAAACTGAACTATGATTTGTTCTTTCTCCACAGAAGCAAATGTAGTCTGAGAGCTGGTAGGTACCTTTGAGGTCCTAGGTAAATTTTCCCAAGTTTTCCATGAATCTCCTTAACAATATAAGTGGATTTCAGCTTTGGTTAAAATATCAGTGTGAATGGGAGAATTCACTATTCTATATCTACCTATTCTTATTTCAGAGAGCTCTGATTATTGGAGACATATTTTCCTCTGAAACGCTTTTCTTCACTTCCATACATTGTATCTATTTCTGCTCTCTTTAGTTACAAAGAACTTTTGTATTTAAAAATAATATAGTTTGGTGAATAGAAGTCTGGCTTTCATAGTCTGGAGAAAGGATACTAAACTCACTGCCTCCAATTCTTTGTCCAACCTGAAGAAAATATTTGAGCCAGTTGGGAGGATGTAAAAAGTTTCCCGGTGAATATTACAGGCAGATAAAACAAGTTGCATAAGCACAGAAAGGTGGAAAAATACAAGTTGCTCAGAGAATACAAATACATAGAATACATAGTTACAGTATGTAAAGGAAAAATCCCTGTCTTCTTCCCATGTTTCTCCTTTACTCTCACACTACTACTGTACTCACAATACTTCTAAAACCAGATGTGTGTGGGTTTTCCCTACACTGAGCAATTCTGTGACACCAGCTTGGTGTCCTACAATTGAACTCAATCCTGACACTGTCAACCTGGAGACAGCACCTGGAGATAGCATCAGATCCCACAGGTTAAGGGCTCAGTCCCACAAGACTGCCCCTACTTCAGATGCCAACTGCAAGTAGTTAAGTGCCCAGGTTACCTACAACTTCTGTCCAACACAGCTATAATTGGAGGTTCCCATGACCTCCCCCCCTTAGATTTGATTATTGGCTAGAACAACTCACAGAACTCAGGGAAACATGTTTACCAATTTATTAAAGGATATGATAAAGGATACAGATGAACAATCAGATGAACAGATACATAGGCAAGGTCTGGGAGTGCAGGAGCTTCTCTCCTGGTGGAGGTGGGGTGTATCACCCTTCTGGTACGTGGATGTGTTCATCAAGCTGGAAGCTCTCCAGACCTCATACTCTTGGGATTTTATGGATGCTTCCTCATGTAGTCGTGATCAATTAACTCCATCTCTAGCCCCTCTCTCCTCTCTATAGAATGTGGGGAGGGGCGGAAAATCCCAAGCTTCTAATCAGGCTTTATCTTTCTGGTGACCAGCCCCCATCTAGGAGCCACCCAGAAGCCCACCAGCGTCCCCTCATTAGAACAAAAGATGCTCTTAGTGCTCTTATCACTTGGGAATGTACAGGGGTTTCAGGAGCCCTGTGTCAGGTACATGAGGCAGAGACCAATATATTTATTTACTATTTCATAGTAAGGTGGGTATGAAGACATGAAAAGTTAGTCAGGAAAAGTAATAATGCTAAATGCTAACAGTTTATTAAGCTATATTCTGGCTACTACTTAGTACTTTACATGTAATAACCTTCATTACAACCTTATTATTATCCTGTTTTACAGAGGGGGAAAAGGAGGCATGGTAGTGTTAGGGTAACTGGCCTAATATTATACAGCTAATAAATGACGGAGATGGGCTCTGAATCCAGGCAGTTTGTCTGCCCCTCATGAAATGGTCTCATAATGAGTGGCCTTTTTATTTTGAAGATTCTGGGACTTCGTAGGGAGAAAGTTGGAGACATTGGTAGGAAGATCCTCTTCTATCTATTCATCTTTGGCTTTCTCAAAGAAGTATCTGAGACAAGATAGGTGGTCCGAGTTTATGGAGCCAGAGTGGAGACCAGAGGACTGTTCCAACATTCTGATCTTCCACATATAACCTGGGGTTAGGAGGACAGACTTGCTGGTGGCTGGTGGACTAAGCTCAGATATTTCAAGTTGGGCAGAGACCTTCAGGGAGGAGATATCTTACCTTCCTATCAAGAGGAAAGGGAACTGAAGCTGTGAAAGGGAGAATGAGTACTGTTGGCAGTCAGTATTTGATGCCAGTTCTTCTTTTCTGCAAATGCATAGAGGAAAAAAAGACATTTTACAATTAAACAGCCATTAGTTAAGTACTGCCAGGTTCTAAGTGGTTGTTTATAAATTCATCTGAGCCTCACAGCAACCCTAGGGGACAGGCACAATTATTATTCTTATTTTACAAATGGCGCAATTAAAGCACGAAGATATTATATAACTTGCTTAGTGTTGTTTGTTTTCGGCAAATAAATGGAGGTGTGAGGCTGGAAAGAACTACAATAAAGTTGTCATTAAGTACAAAACAGCTGATTAAAAAATCAGTACATTTCAGCTACTGTGTAGCAGAAAGAACCCTGGATTTGAATCAGGATTTGGATTCAAGCCCCATCCCTGAGTGCTGTGTAAAGATTTGGGGCTGGGCAATTTTCTCGCCTACAAAATGCAGATAATAATACCTACCTCCTAGAGTTTTTGTAAGGATCTAGCGAAATGACTGTAAAAGTGCACTGTAATCTCTAAAATGTTAGACAAACGTGAGAAACTTTTCCTCCCGGCTCTGGATTCGTAAATTTGGGGATACGGACTGCCAATCCCAACAGGCAAATCCTCCGCGTTCCCTTCCCGGAAACCGGCGCAGGCCCTTCTGGGACTTGTAGTTTTATCGGGATCTGGCCCGCCTTTCCCGTTTAGTAAGGGCGGTGCGGTGTGAGCCCCGGAAGTACTCGTCGCCTGAGAGGCGGTCTGGTTAGGAAGGCGAGGTTAGAGGTCGCGGGTGCAGAAAGCGTTCCTGCCGCTGGCCTATTCGCTATGTAGCGGAGGGGTAGGCACCCTCCGCCACGTTCTGGAAGGTTCTTGGGCTCGACTAGGGCAGTAGACCCAGGATTTCTAGTCCCCGGCTTCGGGTCCTTGCCGGCTGAGCGGAGCCGCCGCCGCCATGTTTGGCTGCTTGGTGGCGGGGAGGCTGGTGAGGATGGGGCCGGGTGGTCTCAGGGAGGGGGCAGGACGCCGAGGGCGAGGCCCCGGGAAGGGGAGGGTGCGTCGGTGCGCGGGATGCGGGGAAGCCCCCTCAACGTCTAGTTGACTGCTGAGAGTGTGAGGGTGGGCAGTGGGACGCTGGGATGTTCGCTCTCCTTTCCCCACAGCTCTTTTCAGAGTAGCAGTCACACCATTAGCTGCCATTTATCGAGTGTGCATTATCCTAGGCAATGCGCGCCTTTTGTCTGTTCCTAGTCATCTCAGCCATCCATGTAGCGCTTATTTGGCACTGCAAACTTAACCGTCACTCGTGAGATGGTGGTTCTCATTCTCATTTTGCAGTTGAGGAACTAAAGCTCAGTTGGCAGTATAAATACTCGCCTGAGCTCATAAAGTGAATTCGAGGTAAATGTGGTGTTTGAATCTAGTCTGTAGCGTCCTGTTTGTCGAAGATGAAGGTACTCGGGCAAAGTATAACTGCTGGGTCCTTTTGGAAGGGCCCTAATAAAAATATGCTTAACGTAATTGGAAATGGGCTGATAGAAACGCCTGGAACTTAAAGCGTGAGCGATATCTGTGATGACCCCAGAAGGAGCGTGAGCAGTGAATTTCCTTATTGGTAAAAAGAGGTAACCTTCCGAATTGTTAGGTAAATGAATTAAGTACCTGGGATTGTTCCGGAAGAATCTGGAGGGTGAATCTTGCTTGCCTCCGTAGAAGCCACTCAGAAATCCATTTCAGACCTGATTCCTTTCACCTAGAATTCTTTCTCTTTATTTTTTTCTCCCTGCTTTATTAAATGTTGCAGCCCCTTTGTTGAATTTTTTCATCAATTTTTGATAATGTAGTGTGTACACAGTTCTAAGGAACCACAGAGATAAATTGGAGATGGCTATCCTCAGAAGATTTATTGTCTGTCCCTTGAATGACTGGGAGGCCCCTTTTGGTGATGGTGGTGATTGATAATATTGGTGGGATAACTTTGTATTGCTTCTGCTCCGGATAGGAAGAATGAAAGGACCAGCCTGGGATTGAGTGTGGGACGAATTTCGTTAACGAATAACATTTAAAATGTGTGTGTTTTTCTAAAGAATAGAAAGGCCCTATGGAATCCGTGTTGTCTACTAATTTGGAAGGAATTTAGTTATAGCAGTGCCTGTGTCTATTTACCTAACACCTAACCTACATAATGGATATACAGTAGGGGTTCCTTCATGACAAGATTTTCTTTGACGGTGTTTGACTTTTTAATTCTGGAGTATTTGAACATGTTAATCAAAATGAAGGGCAAATAGACCTAGTGATGCCTCAACGTTTAACTACATTATTCTTTGACTAGAAAAATTCACCAAATCTAAAGTTATGGACTCAGTAAAAGATGTACCCTTTTTCCTAAGGTCGAGGATTAGAGTGTCATAATACAGATTAACAGAATGTCTGGTGCCTTTGACAGAGTTGACATTTAAGAAATATTTATTTTACCTGATGGTTATTTCAAGACTTGTAGATACCATGATTTTATGTGCCTTTTAAGATTATGCATGCCAAAAACTGGTAAAATTGAATTTAATACTAATAGGCATTTTGGTTTATATTTATGTTCTTTCTTCCTTTGTTTTATTCTCTGTATTTAAACTGGAGGGTTTAATAATTTGGGGGTTACAAATATTTTTCAGTGAGTAGGCAAAATGACAAATAATGAATCTGCAAATAATGAGGATTGACTGTAATAACTTCTGAATTGCTTACCCATTTTAATTACCCGAGGTTCTTTACCTTCAAACTAGAAGATAAAGCTTTGGTGCATGGTGTTTTGAACAACCTTTCATTTTTATAACATTCTGAAGCTGTAGTGATTTATTTATGTAAGTAAAATCCTTTCAGGGCACTTCTGAAATAATTTAGTTATGTTTTTGAAAGATTACATTCATTAAGTCATTTTAAGGCTAAATGTATATTTTTAGATTTTTCTATTAAAATAAGCACTCTTTTTGGTGTATTTGGTAATTCCATAGATTATCAGATTGATCCAATGTTATACTTGATATAATGACTATAATTGACTATATTTGGTAACAGAGCTTACAGCAATACTAAAAGGGCTATAGAAACTTATCAAACTATTTCACTAAGGCGAGTTTCTTATATTCTAGGTGCAAACAGCTGCACAGCAAGTGGCAGAGGATAAGTTTGTTTTTGACTTGCCTGATTATGAAAATATCAACCATGTTGTGGTTTTTATGCTGGGAACAGTCCCATTTCCTGAGGGAATGGGAGGATCTGTCTACTTTTCCTATCCTGATTCAAATGGAATGCCAGTATGGCAACTCCTAGGATTTGTCACAAATGGGAAACCAAGTGCCATCTTCAAAATTTCAGGTCTTAAATCTGGTAAGAATAATATATTAAAACAGTTTCATAATTAAACTTTTTTCTTAAATAGCATAACACAGAATGTGGCTTTTTTTACTTTTTATTATATTTTTCTGATTGCTGAAGTAATATGTAACATTATTTAAAAAAAAAAAAAAAAATCAGGGACTTCCCTGGCAGTCCAGTAGTTAAGACTCCATGCTTCCACTGCAGAGGGCACAGGTTCCATCCCTGGTCAGGGAACTAAGATCCTGCATGCTGTGAGCATGGCACGGCCGGAAAAAAAAAAATCAGATGGTACTGACACATTTGAAAAATGGTAAGTGAAGAGCCCTTACACTTACACTCCCATCCATCCTCTGCCTCTGGAGAGAACCACTCACTGTGGTTTTCTTTGTATGC
Source organism: Pseudorca crassidens (assembly GCF_039906515.1). Classification (NCBI taxonomy): domain Eukaryota; kingdom Metazoa; phylum Chordata; class Mammalia; order Artiodactyla; family Delphinidae; genus Pseudorca; species Pseudorca crassidens. The sequence goes on from NC_090304.1 coordinate 64,058,733, forward strand.
TATATACCTTTGTAAAGGGATTTTTCTGAATTAGTGGGTGTTTTAATAAAAATGAGAGGAATCTTCTCATAATTTGTAATATGCACATCAGTGTTTAAATAAACAGATAAACCAAGGAGACTTGTATAGGAAATACAATGAGAGTCCTTTTTTTCTACGAAGATCTTTTGAGCTCTTAGATTTGATTACCCCTTCAGTGTTCTTCTGTTGGTTGTATTGACATTGCAGGTGTTAGATCTTACAGGGACAATCCTTGCTTTGATGCTTGAAAGTATTTTGTTTAGAAATTGAGAATGATACTAGGTAGCATTTACTCCCATTGAATATCTGGTTCCTTTGAAAGTCTAGATAAAAACAGACATGAAAAGTCTTAGATTATAAATATGTGTTCTCCTGGAAATAGTCTGTAACGTCCAAGGCAAAGTTATATTTAGGTAACATGTTTATATATTTAACAAACACTTTGATATCTACTATAATGATTAAGTTCTTGCCTGAGATCACTCATATTCTTACAAAGGAAGATAGTTCTATGGACCAATATTTAGAAGGGTGAAAAGTAATTGCGGATGTTTGTACAAAGTGCTGAGAGAGAATAGGTAAGGGACAATTAACTCTTAAGTAGGTTGGGGAAAATTTCTGGGAGGAGATGATATTGGACCTTTTGAGAAGATAAGTAGGAGTCTGTCAGGCCTGTGAGAGGCCTATTGGGCATTCTTTTCTAGGTAGAGGTAATATGGGTATAATGATGAAAGTTTGAAATCGTGGTATGCTCAGAACGGCACAAGTTATGGTGTATAGGATAGGCAGGCACGGATCATGAAAAGCTGAAAAGCTTATGTATCCCACTGACTCATTTGAATTTAATAGGCTAGCAATTTTTAACATGCTTAGATCACAGACCTATTTGATAGTGTCATAAAAAGTATGTGTAATATAATATAAACATAATGTAAATACTAAAAAGTTTGCATGTACTCTGAAGCCCATCCATGTGTCCCTCCCCATAAAGAACTGTCCCTGTATGTGTAGAGGAGGCAGTGAACAATTTCAAGTAAGGGAATGATATGATCAAATTTAATTTTTATCCTGAGGACTGTGAAGAATGAACTGGAGCAGTTCTGGCCAGATGATGAACTGTTAGCTGCTGTTATTTATGTAGTTGGAATTCTACAAGAAGAAATGGGAAAGAATAATATTTAAAGCTAAAAATTGTTGAGATTGATGATAAATACTAATCTCTAGATTTAAGAACCAGGACAGATTCTTACAGTCCTTCTCAGTGGGGGTTCACTGAGAGAATTATCCCTAATCCCTAAGGCAGTGGTTCTTAAAGCATGAATCCCTGACCAGCAGCATCAGCATTAACTGGAAACTTGTTAGAAATGCAAATTTGTGGTAGGACCCCAGACCTACTGAATCAGAAAACTTGGGTGGAATCCAAGTATTTAAATAGGTTCCCTAGGTGTTTTTGTTGCCTTCTGAAGTTTGAGAATCATTGTCCTAGGGCATCCACCGTATGTAATGAATTAATACTTGTACATATAGCATGGTATTAGTTCTGAATAGTCTTTGGGAGAATTAAGAAAACAGTCATTATCAAATCACTTTTTCTCTTTTCTGTAGCTGTGCCTAAATAGAAAAAATAAGTAGAAAAAAAATGTGGACAACTCAATACACTTTAGTGAAGTTAAATATATAGAGAAAGTAATAAAGACACCAGAGAGAGAAAACAAGTCATTAATAACTGAACAGCAATGAGTCAGTTTAGCATATTTATCAACAGCATGAATAGAGGTCAAAAGTCAATAGATGAGTATCTTCAAAGTGCCAAGGAAAAATAAAATAACCCTCAAAGCTATCATTGTAAAGTGAAGGAGAAATAAATGTGTTTTCATGTGGAGATGTAGAGTTTACTACTAATAGACCATTACTGAAAGAACTACTGAAGGTAGTTGTACTTTAATAGGAAGGAACTGAATCCCTGAATGTAGAAGGGTATGCCAGACTCAAAGTTAGCAAAGAAATTGGTAAACATATAGACAAATCAGGACAACTTGATTACATAAAACAATACAATAAATAAATGCACAGGAATTAAATACTGTACTGGAAAACAGTGCATATGACAGGAGGGGTAGTGATCTGAGTAAGCTTTCTGAGGTCCTGTGGTTTAGAAAGAGTAATAAAATTGATTCTACTTTCAAGTAATCCTGTTAAAATTTTAAGGAAAACTTAAAAAAAAAAAGAAAGAAAAAGACAGAAAAATACATGGTATGTGAAAAACAAAATGAGATGGTAGAAATAATTTCACATATATCAGTTATCAAAATAAATCTAAACCTACTAAACTTACCAGAGAAAGCATGGAGACTCCAGGATGGGATTTTTTTTTTAAGGCAGCAAACTAATAATTATAGTGATGTTTATCAGTAACATGTCTAACACAAGGAACCTCCCAAAAAGCTGTCATAGGTGTGTTTTAGAAAAATGGGACTAAGGCAAAAGCATTATCAAGGATTAAGAGGTTCACTCCCTAGGAATGAAATAATTCACTAGGAAGACTTAAATATTTCTCGGAAAAAGTGAATGTCATGAATTTGTGTGTATATAAAACATAACTTCAAATATATAAAAAAATTGACTTTACAATGATAAGTGGACAACCTTACAATCAATATTTTTTTTTTTTGCGATACGCGGGCCTCTCACTGTTGTGGCCTCTCCCGTTGCGGAGCACAGGCTCCGGACGCGCAGGCTCAGCGGCCATGGCTCACGGGCCCAGCCACTCCATAGCATGTGGGATCTTCCCGGACCGGGGCACGAACCCGTGTCCCCTGCATCGGCAGGTGGACTCTCAACCACTGCGCCACCAGGGAAGCCCTCTATGTATTCTTGATACAAGTTATTTATAAGATATGTGATTTGACATGTTTTTCTAGTTTTTGGATTGTCTTTTCTCTTTATGGTGTCTTTTATAGAGCATGTGTTTTTGTGTGTTTTTTTGTTTTGTTTTTCTGCAGACATCTTGTTTATTGATTTGTTCCCTTGCATCTTTTTAAAAATTATTTTATTGAAGTATAGTTGATTTACTTAGAGCATGTTTTTAATTTCAGTGAAGTTCAGTTTTTCAGTTTGTTCTTCTCTGGATTGTGCTTTTAGTGTTGTGTCTAAGAAATCTTTGCCTAACCCAAGGTTACAAAAGTGTTCTCCTAGATGGTTTTAGTTTTAGATTTTACATTTGTATCTGGGATCCAATTTGAATGAATTTTCGTATTTAGTGCGAGGTATGGATTGAACTTCGAATTTTTTTTTTTCGCAAGTGGATATCAAACTGTTCCAACACCATTTGTTGAAAAGAGAAAGTAATGTATAGATGTTTATATGAATATATATTGATTTAAAAATGAAAGAGAAATGGAAATAGATACTGTTATACAGTTTTTTAATCAAATTACTAGTTGGAAAGCATGCTAGAAAATTAAATGGATACTGGTAGATATTAATAGTCATAAGCGATATAGGCAGAGGAGCAACTAACTTGGGACAAGAGAGAGAGATTTTTGGTTTGGGTGTGAGGAACCTTTGGAACATGATAGCGATGCCTTAAACATAAAGTGGTGGGTTTTGTTTGTACAGCAGTAGGCTAGTAGCCAGCCAACTATTAACCTTTGCATAGTGGGACAGTGCAGGCTTATTTTGTACCCAGACTCATAGGCATTGATTAAGGTTAATATTGGCCACCATCTAGTATACCAGGACCCACTGGTTGTTTTTGGAGACATACTAATTAAATTGTCAATTTAATTGTCCTTACCTTACCTTACCTTCTCTTCTCTTTGCTCTAGCTTTGCCAACATTTTGAGTAGGGAAAGGGGTGCAACATCTCTTTTTCATTTATGATCATCACTATATTCCGTGAAGGAGATGCCTTGGAAATAGTGAAAAGTGCTTTCTTCTGTCATTTTTGCACTGCCTTCGGCTGTCTTTTCCCTTTTCTCTGTGACACCCAAAACGTTGGGGGCAGTGGGCATAACATTCTGAGATCATAAAAACCCAGACATTTCCTTATTGTGTTATCTCATCCAATCTGGAGAAAATTCAGCAATCAAAAATGAGTTAATACAGTTGCTCTAACCAAAACTTTAACAATAATAATTACTCAGTGACATATTTTCTGTGGAGTTAGCTAAAACAGTCCAAAATCCAGTCCCAGAGTAATACTTAATCCATTATGGGAAAATGGATTTATTTCCATTATGATAAAAGTAATTCTTTTATTCTCCTGCCTTTTAAAAAATAAATTATTTCTCATCATTTCCATTATAACATGGTTTTTGATAGCTTTTATCTATGAAAACAAAATGAAATTTCAAGGCAGTATTTTTAATGAGTAAAGCACAATGCTTTATTAAAGGAAAAACAGCTTAAAATATTTAGAGACTTATTGATTATCAACATTAAACAAATGATAAAATGCTGTTAAAATGTTTTGGGTGGTTCTTTCCTAGTGTGTTTGGAAAATGCGCTTTTCGGATGTTTAAAGTATTAGAATTCTTAATTTATACAGAGAAGATTAGACTTTTTATTCATATTAGGGAATTTTGTATTATTGAAATATAAGAACAGGTGGACTTGTAATGGATTTATATTTCTGAACCTTTGAGATGCCCTTTATAAGTTTTATTACATTGAGCAAACCTAGCTAACTAGCATATCAGGGTGGAAGAGAGACTTGCTGAAGTAACTTTAGGCAGTTGTGATTGAACTGAGAATTTATTAAGTAAGAAATCTAGAAGAATTTTATGGGAGTAGGGAGGGTAGACGGTTAGTTGAAGTGAAGCAAATTTCATGTTAAACTTTGGCAGTGTTTGGTTCTCTGCTGGTTGATGAACAGATTTCTTAATTTTGCACAGAAAGGTTTTGGTCAGAGAGAGAGAATTGCTCTCTTGAGAGAATTGCAGTTAGTAGGACATCTTAAAACAAGTTACTGTGAGTTTTATTTTGTTTGAGAGAAGATTCTTTGTGGCTCTTGGGTTCTGAAAAGGAGTTATACAATGAATATACTTTTCGGCTGATGATGGAACAATCTGGGGTGATGGTTGAGAATTAGGATGGGACTAAACTTGAAAATATAGAAGGGAGGGTTTGATGTTAAGAAACAAGAAGAAACTTCCCTTCTTCCTTCCTCCCTCCATGGGATCTAGAAATCCTAAAAAAAAGTAAATAAATAAAAGGCACAAGCTTAGATACAGTTTGGTGGTTAGAGACTTGGGGAAGTTTAAATGAGTCTCTTGCAATTTTTATCTTTAGATGCTGTGCTTGGTGTTTAGTGCGGAAGAGACATTTAATCAAAAACTTAGTAAAAATCATGAAATACTGGGAGTATTATATAAAGAGATTTTTTGCTTTACAGAAATTGTATGCAAACTCAAATTAGCACATAAAAGGGAATATTAACAAATTAAAATTTGTTTGTATGGAACTTGTATTTTAAAAAGTGGGTAATTATATGTCTTTTGCTATATCATGATTTTTAAGTTGTCTGTTTACATTGTGAATGCTTGGGAAATATACTAGAAATTACTCTAGACATTTCCATTAAACAAGTTACAGAAGAAAAAAATACTTGCTTATGTAAAGACTTTGTTGTATATCAACTTCATTCTTAGCACATACATTTCAAATTGATGACTGCTTTCATTTAGGGTCTCCGTATCTGTGGGTGAATATTAAGATCACTCCAAGACAGTATTCAAAGGAAGCAGGTTACTGAGCTAATTGAAAGTGGCTCTATAGAAGATTAGACTAGAGCATGCACCTGAAGTATGAATAGGTTTGGATGGGATGGAAGTGGGAGGATGGGAATTGCATTTGGAAATCATCAGTCATGAAAGTAGTAGTATACACTGCACCTTCAAGTGACAGTGAGGAGGAGACTTTTAAAGGTAGCTTGATAGACTTCTATTTGGGACGTGTGGGGCGAGGGGTAAGGTTTAAAGGTAAAGTGGAGCTGTTGTGTGCTGGTTATGCTATGGGGGGTTTACTTTTTTTTCTGGTAGGCAAGTGTTTGAGCAAGAGAATGATACTTTAAAAAAATGATGTTTTAGTAAAATCATTGTCTAGGATGGGTTGGAGAATCTTGTTGAGATTAGAGCCAGAGCAGCCAATTAGGAAGATTTTATAATGTTTGAAGGATGAAGGAAAGGGTAACATTGAATATCTGCTCATGCAATGCATTGTACTAGGCTTTCATGTGTATTATATATTTAATCTTTATTATTAGCTTCTGGTTTTCAAGAGACTGGATGTCAGAGAAATTAAATATTTTGCTAGCATTTGGTGTTGTCATACAATTGATTTTTGTATATTGACTTTGTATCCTGGAGGATGAAGGAAGGGGTAACACATTGAATATCTTGCTAAACTCCCTTATTAATAGTTCTAGTTGCATCCTAGAATTTTCTATATAGATGATCGTAACATCTATGAAAAAGACTTTCATAGATTTGAAAGACTTTCTTTCCAATTTTTTGCCAAATTTTATGTCTTTTATTTCTTTTTATTGCCTTATTGCATTGCCCAGCCCTTTGAGCATCATGTTGAATAGAAGTAGTAAGGGTGCAGTGAGGCAAGAAAAAGAAAAGAAACATAACAGTTGTTCTCTCTTCCTCTGTTTTATGAGTGTCTATGATTGAAAATGAATTGCCCCTTTCATCAATATGAAATACCGAAAAGAAACATAACAGTTGTTCTCTCTTCCTCTGTTTTATGAGTGTCTAAGATTGAAAATAAATTGCCCCTTTCATCAATATGAAATACCATTTATTATGGTAATGCTTCTGTCTTGAAGTCTACTTTGTCTAAAATTTATGTAGCTTCTCCAGTGTTCTTTCTCTCCAGTGACATGCTGTATTTTTCCTGTATTTTTACTTTGAGATAAATCTATGTATCTCTTGTAAACAGTATATAGTTAGGTGCTGCCTTTTTTTTTGACCTCTGTCTCTGCCTTTTAAATTAGGTGGTTAGACCATTAATATTCAATGTTACTGATATGGTTAGGTTTAAGTTTTTATCTTGGGTTTTTTTTTTCCACCTTCTTTTGGATCGAGTATTTTTAAAATCCATATTTCTTCTATTGGGTTTTTACTTTTACCTTTGCATTTTTTTTAGTGGTTCCTCTATGGATTATTATATGAATCGTTAACTTTTTACACTGTACCATGAATTAATATTAACAAAATAAACATCTGTATTTGACAACTATGAACCTGGATTTGGTCATTTTTATTGCGTGTCATCTCCACTTTTCCTTGCTATGTCAGCCCACTTAGTGAAATTCTGAATATAAATGAAAACTTTAGGGCAAAAATCACATTTTGGTAATTTATTTTGAATTAAAAATATTTATCTCCATTCTCATCATCTTCATACTGAAGTTAAACATTGCATCTCTTAGTAGCATGTGGGAGAATCAGATATGTGTAATAGGAAGCCAAAAGATCTCTTATAAATACTCTACATTTTTTCCCCAAAGTTCAGAATTTTCACATCCTTCAGAGTTGAATAGCAGAGGCAAAAGGATTATTTGCTCACCTTTGCTTTGTCTTAATCTCATCCAGAGAAACATTTCATGGTTTGTACTGGGAATTTTCTCAGTGGACTGCATCTTTCATTTTCTTAATGAAGTCTTTTGGGAGATAGGCTGCTTTTTTGATGTATGTCCATTTTTGATGTATGTCCATCTCATTAACACAAAAGGTATCTGTAATTAGAATTAGAAACTCATTTTCCACATAATTTTAGTATTTCTTTCTAGTTCTATGATATTAAGTATTATCAGGTCTCACAGTACTTTCTGAATTTTTTTCACAGTAATTTTGGAAAGTTTTTCTTAAAATTTCTTACCTGAGTTCTGAAGTTGATATCTAGCCTTAGTAGCATTATTAAACTGTAAGATGCACAAAAAAACTCAGCATTCATATAGTAGGTCAGCTGAATGCTGGTGTTCACTTATAACAACTTAAGCATCTGTTAAAACCTGTTATATATGAATAATGAGATGCCAGGTAATGTTAACATGAGCACACTCTTTTAAATTAAGGTTTAAATTTTTAATTCTGAACTCGGAAGGTGGAAGCAGTTTCTTTTACCAAAAATATGTAACTGAAAGAATTTATATTATTCATATTTATACATGTTTATATGCATATGTCTGTCAAAAGTAATTATTTGTAGAGTTCATATCCTATTTGAAGAGTTTGTTTAAGCCACATCCACATATTCTTTCATACACATACTTAAGTTCAACTTAAAACCTTCCTTTTCTCTGTAGGTTAACTATTTTAAAGTGTTTCAAGATACAATGAGGAAATGGCTCAGTGCCTCAGTCAGGGAGAATTCCAGTGACATCTACAGTGGAGAATTATGTGGAGAATGGGCAACGGAAGAGGCCAAGATTGGAATAGCAGGTGGGGGAGTAGGACATTAGGTCAGATATAATGAAAACACTTATGTGGAACTTAAATACTTTTTTGTGTGTCTTTAGCACTTTAGTATGTGATTGTACTTAATAGAAGAATAAGAAATAGTTGATTAAATTACCTGTGCTATAAAGAGGGATTATATATTTATATGAATAAAATAGAGTAATGAATGCGGTAGAGCTTTGTAGAATACTCTTGTTATGAGAAAAGGCTGATACTTTGTGTTTTAGGCACCTGAACTATGCACCTTATATTGGGGTTTTACCTTTTTTTTGTTTTTTATTTTTTTGGCCAGGGCCCTACTGTGAGGTAGTGTTAGTTTGGAATGAAATTCTAAAAGTATCACTTTTGATACTTAAAAAAATTTTTGCATTAGGGAATTAGAGCAACTTTATTTTGAAATAATTTTAAAATTAGAGAAAAATTATGACAATAGTGTAAAGAATTTTTTATATTCTCCCATATTCATTAATTTCGTTACTCTTTATCATTCTCTGGATATTTTTTTTTCCTGAAACTTTTGAGAGTAAGTTGTAGATATCATACCCCCTTACTCCTAAATAAATCAGCATACATTTCCTAGAACAAGGATATTCTTTTATAATCACAGTATAATGATCAAATTCAACAAATTTAACATTAATACAATACCTTGTCTGATATACATTCTACATTAAAGTTTTGCCAGTTTTCCCAATAATGCCTTTTATAGCAGTTTCCTGCTCCCTCCATCTAGGGTCCAGTCAGTATTGTACATTGCATTTAATTGTCACACTTCTTTAGTCTTTAATCTGACACATTGCTCAGCCTTTCTTTGTCTTTCATGGCAGTGACATTAAAAATATCTATGAAAAGAAGGCTTAGCACCAAAAAGGAATTTTTAAGAAATGTTAAAATTAGAGTTTGTCATAAATCATCACTTAACTTTCTTCTTTATAGTTCTGCTCTTTTCTTTTTGGGTTTGCTGCCATATTTTAATGTCATTGCTTTGGCTTCTACACATGACATATACAGTCTCTCATTTTATCTAGCTCAGTTGCCAAGAAGAAACTTTTAAACTTATTCTAGTTTTCATTTTAAGATTGGGTTGAGCTTGTCAAGGGGATTAGAAAGGACAAAACAACACCTCAAGATACTACTATTAGTCTGTTTGCATGCGGTGGAACTAGAGCCAGAATGGGAACCTTTTACTTCCTGATGTTTCTTGATTTCCTTTCTTGAATGGCTTATTGTGAAGTAAGTAATGAATAAAAAGCAGTTAAGAGTTCATACTACAGAATTTGTTGTAAACAGGTAGGATAATGGACGGGAATGAGCATCAACCTTGGAGTTTGCTAGACCCGTTTGAATCCCAGTGATACTCACGACTAGCTGGGTAGTCTTGACCAAGTTCTTTAAGCCTTAGAAGAGAATCCAGGTAAAACGGGGATAATAATACCTACAGTGCATGTGTTTTGCGGAGCATTAGAGATAATGCAAAATGCATAATAGTGCCTGGCACGTAGTTGGTGCTCAAGGAATGGTTATTACGTTTTTATAAAATCATAGAAAGACAGCTCTAGGAGGGAATCTTAAAAATCACCCGGATAATGAAATCTATTCAGAAAGGTTAAGTAATTGTTACTGACTTATTAGAGTGTAAGCTCCTTGAGAGTAGGGACTGTTTGTGTATCTTTTACCTTGTGTTCTTTAGCGTGTATAGAGCACAGTGATGGACTTTAGATACTTGGTAAATATTGATAGTTTAAATACATTTCAGACAAACAAATTCTAGACATATTACAATGTCAGGTAAGTTATTTTTGTCTGGTTTAAAGTACTTATTATTGATAGACCTTTGGAAGTCACATAGCTCTTAGAATACGCATGAGTAAAAAATGTAATTTCAGGCTTGTCAGGCTATCAATAGAAATAAAGCAGAGGTTTTAAGGAGATATATATATATATATATATATATATATATATATATATATATATATACACACACACACACACACACATATATGATTTCTAAATATTTATATTCAATACTAAGAGGATTTTCAGCAGGCATAATTAAGTTGTTTTTCTGTAGCTTTTTAGCATATGTCATGTTCAAATGCCACTTCATAGTGAATTGCTTATTTTTGGCATAACAGTTTTCTTTAGTCTTCATCCCAGCTGCTATGCACACCAAAAGTATCTTAACCAGTGGACTCACTTTTAGTTTTTTGGTTTCTTTTTGGGGGCACTTATAACTCTTAGAAAGATTGATATTTCATGAGTTTTATTCTTCTGTAGAGGTCTTCCAGAGAAAACATTTACTTATATATTTTTTAAACTCATTCTATCTTGCAGTTACCATATGGGTCCACTGGACCATTTTATAAATTTAATGTGCATTTGAGGATATTAGTGATCTTATTTTGTCTATATCTTGAAACATTTTGCTGTTTCATCCAAGGAATTATTTCATCATTTCTCATTAATTCTCAACTATGGAAGAAAAGAAAGGCTGAAACAATAAGAAAAAGGAAAAATGATGGAATTACTTGAAGCAGAGGTTGGCAAACATTTTTGTAAAGCTTAAGATAGTAAATATTCTAGGCTTTGTGTACTACATATGGCCTCTGTGACATATTCTTCTTTAAACAACCTTAAAAATGTGAAAACTATTGTATGTCCTATCCTAGGTCATACAAAAACAGGTTATGGGCCAGATTTAGCATGTGCACCTTAGTTTGCTATTGCCTTATCCTATGGTTTTCATATTGCATTGTCCAAAGGATTATGTCATGTTTCAAGAAGTATAAAAGGAGACTGGAGACACCATCTTCATTGTCTGCTTTTTGCTTTTATTGGACAGAATTAGGAATTAATAATTTTTCATATTTTGTTCATGATGGCAAAGAGAAGAAAATTGACAGGGGAACAAGTTTCACAATTTTGTGTGAATCAGAAAATGAATACAGGGACTTCCCTGGTGGCACAGTGGTTAAGAATCTGCCTGCCAATTCAGGGGACACGGGTTGGAGCCCTGGTCTGGGAAGATCCCACATGCTGCGGAGCAACTAAGCCCGTGAACCACAACTACTGAGCCTGTGCTCTAGAGCCCGCGAGCCACAACTACTGAGCCCGTGTGCCACAAGTACTGAAGCCTGCGTGCCTAGAGCCCATGCTCTGCAACAAGAGAAGCCACTGCAGTGAGAAACCTGCACACCACAACGAAGAGTAGTACCCACTTGCCGCAACTAGAGAAAGCCCGTGCGCAGCAACGAAGACCCAACACAGCCAAAAATAAATAAATAAATTTATTAAAGAAAATGAATACAATGAGGCAGATAGCAGCATTCTAGACTCATGATGGTGGTGAAGTTGATCATATAAGCAAAATCTCAAGATTGAATCTTCAGATCATGGTCTCTTAGGTGAATTTTCTCAAATAAAAAAATGGATGATTGAACAGTATATTTCTAAGGGCCAAAAGAAAATATGGTATTCTTATCCATTTAGTCATTCAGCAAGGAGGAATTAATCACGTAGTATTTTGTGACAAAATCTTGGACATGTGGTAAAAGGATGTGTGCTGGTATTCTTTCATCTCTTACGTTTGGTCTCCAAATTTGACTGGATACAGTTTGTAAGTGGACATTGCTGAAAGTGGGTGTGTATACAAAGGTGATGAGAAGATAATGTAGAAATGAATGAAACTAATTGGATTGATTATTCTAAATAATGTTTATAAGTCTGAAAATGACAATGTTTTGCAAATTACAGATCAAAGAGGGTAGCCATTCTTTCTTCAATAAATTATGAGCCATTAAAATTTTCAAAATATCAAGGTTTCAAGTATTGCACTTTGACAATGCAACTGCCAGAAGAAAGACCAGAAGTGATGATAAGCTCGAATCTATTAGAGATCCACATTTATTAGTGACATTTGAGGAACAGTTGTATTCAGAGAACGTGGCCCATTTTGGCTATTTATAACTTAAAAACCAGGCAAATGTGGGAAATCTGGAATGGATGTTTGAGTTTGCTGTACTTTAGTACTTACGAAAATTCTAATAAAGTTTTTTAATATCTCTTCATTCTTTTGAACATTTTTTTGTGAAATGAAGTGTATATAGTTTTAAAAAGAGTCACACCCAGATAGTAAATGATGATGACTGCTTTTCCTTGTATACTGACAGTAAAGCACTAGTTTCCTATAGGATTTTCTCCTCTGAGTTGTGTTAGGCTAGTGAAGAGGGATACTTTGAGAAACAACCTTAAAAGATTTGCTGCTGCTTTTACTATTGGAATGTTACTGAGAACTTTTTGTAATGTATGTTTTTTTTTAAAGACCAGGTCAGATGTTTTACTTTCCCTGCTGTTTTTGTTTTTTAATTTTTTGGTTATAAGACTCAGTGTAACTGATCATGTTTATCTTTTTACTTTGGCTGTCAAGAATTCATATCCAAAATTAAACACTCACTGTAAGTTTGTACATTACGTTCCAATGTTTCTTTCCAATATTATATGGTTTGCAAACAAGAACCTATGTACTTGGAGGGTACCAATTACTCTGTCAAGCCCGTTTTGAGAATAAGATTGACTAAAGGAATGGTTTAACTGCACAGTGGATTTCTTTGAAAATATAGATTAAAGATTACTGAAGACTGAGGGTTTTTTTGTTTTTCCCATCTTAAGTTGTCTTAGTCCCAGAGAGCTTTAAAATGAAAGAGAATATTTCCTTAGCCCCAGTTTTTGCAACAGATCTTAGAGAGTTTTCCTTAGGGCTTCACTTATTTGCCAAGAGCTTGTGTGTGATAAAGGATGGAGGTTAGAGATGACAGGGCTTTCTGCTTGGGCCGATCACTCTCTGGGTAGTTACAACTAAGGCAGTAGTAGGTTGTATTGAACTACTTTCCTTGATTGAGATCATTGGAGCCTGTTATACAGGCAAATAGCAGTACATTTTCTGGACTTAGCATAATTCTAGGTTTAAAACAATTAAAAGGATGGAGTAAGGAACTCCAGAAGTTCATCCCTCCATAAAAGCAACAACAGCAAAAACTGGCAAAAACTCTCAGAATCAACTTTTTCAGGACTCTGGAAACTAACCAAAGGCTTGTCGCAACCAGAGGGACATTTAATCAAGAAAAAACACTGAATCTCTGTAAGAACGGTGAGCTTTGTGGTAGTTAATCTACCCTGCTCCCAACTCTTGTTCCTCAGCTCAGTGGTAGCCTTGAAAATAACAGACCATGTTCTTGGTACTGGTACTGATACCAGAGGGAGCAGAATGGACCTTATTCACAATTAATTGTAATTAACTTGTTTTGTTCTGTGGTTCCCTGGAAGACTGATTTAAGAGGCTCACCTTTATCTCTTTTAACTTGGAACTCTTCCACTGCTAAAATGACTTTCTGCATATGTTTGTCAAAAATGTTTACAGGTAAATGTATTAGTCACTGCTGCCTGAGGCAGTGACAACAGTTGGGGCAAATAACAGACTAACCAAAAAGCTTGGAAGGAAAGGCTGGGAATAAGATACTTTGGGGAACAAGGGTTTTGAAATTCTCCTGGGGATTCCTGGGAATCTAAAAGACCACATGGGTGTCCAGGGCTGTACACATGCTTGGGAAAGACCTAAGAAGGTTCTAAGCTCTTCCTGCTGGCTGACCTTGAAGGCATGAGTATTTTTTAAAATAAATTTTATTTATTTATTTATTTATTTATTTATTTATTTATTTATGACTGCATTGGGTCTTTGTTGCTGTGCAGGGGCTTTCTCTAGTTGTGGTGAGCGGGGGCTACTCCTTGTAGTGGTGTGCGGGCTTCTCATTGCAGTGGCTTCTCTTGTTGCAGAGCACAGGCTCTAGGCGTGCAGCCTTCAGTAGTTGTGGCATGTGGGCTTCAGTAGTTGTGGCACACGGGCTTAGTTGCTCCGCGGCATGCGGGATCTTCCCGGACCAGGGCTCGAACCCGTGTCCCCTGCACTGGCAGGCGGATTCTTAACCACTGTACAACAAGGGAAGCCCAAAGGCGTGAGCATTGAAGGCATGTCTCAACACATAAAGCCTACCTGCAAACACTGGGAGAATTTTTTGGTTCCAGGCTTCTAAGGAAATCTCTTTCCATTCACTAGCTAACCACTAACCTAATAGAACAGAGACTTCAGTGGTCACAAATGACAAAAAATACAGACTTTATAGTATTAGTTCAGAAAAATCATTAAACAAGGAAACAGCCACAATAAACAGTATCAATAAACCCTAAGGAGAGGTGAAATATCTGATTGCTGGAGTTGCCACATTATTCAATATCCAGTTTTCAACAAAATGCTATGAAGCATGCAAGAAACAAGGCCCTTTCACAGAATAAATGAATAGAAACTGTTCCTAAGAAGTATAGACATTGGACTTAATAGTCAAAGACTTTAAGGAAGCTGTCTCAAATATTCTTGAAGAGCTAAAGGAAATCAGGAGAATGATGTATCATCAAATAGAAGATACCAATAGAAAAAAATTTTTAAGGAAATAAGTTATGGAGTGGAAAAGTACAGTAACTGAAATGAAAATTTGACTAGAGGGTTTCAGAAGCAGATTTGAGTAGGTGCAAAAAAGAATCAGTGAATTTGAAGATAGGTAAAATACCTAATTTGAAGAGCAGAAAGGAAAAAGAATGAAAAATGAACAGAGCCTTAGAGACCTGTGAGACACCATCAGGCATGCCAACATATGCATAATGGGAGTCCCAGAAGAAGAGGAGAGAAGAGGTAGAAAGAATATTTGAAGAAATAATTGCCCTAAAACTCTAAATTTGATGAAAAACATTAATCTACACACTTAAGTAGCTCAAACTCAAGTAGGATAAACTTCACTCCAAGACATGATAAACTGCCAAAGACAGAGCATCTTGAAAGTGGCAGGAGAAGCAGCTCATCACATACAAGGGTCCTTACTAGATTATGGCTGATTTCTCATCAGAAACATTTAGACCAGAGGCAGTGGGATGACATATTTAAAGTACTGAAAGAAAAAAGGTCAATCAAGAATTATCTAGCCATCAGAAATGGAGAAATGAAGACATTCCCAGATAAACAGAAATTGGAATAGTGGCTAGAGGACTTACCCTATTGGAAATGCTAAAGGGAGTCCTTCAGGCTGAAATGAGAGGACCTGGGATAGTAATTCGAATTCATGTTAAGTAAAAAAGAACACAGCTAAAGGTGACTATACAGGTAATTATGAAAGCCTTAATACATACTTTGTAACTTTGCTTCTTTTCCTATCTGATATAAAAGACAATGGCATAAAACAAAAACTCTTAAGTCTGCTTATGGGCATACTAGGTATAAAGATGTAATTAGTGACAACAATATAAGGGAGAGAAGCAGTTACATAGGAGCAAAAGTTTTTGTATACTATTGAAATTAAATTGGTATTAATCCAAACTAGAGTTGTTCTATTTTAAGATGTTAATTGTAATCACCAGTGCAACCATTTAAAGATTATAATAAAAATATATATATATAATAAAGGAAATGATAAGGGAATTAAAATGGTACACTGGCAAGTATCTATTTAACATGAAATTCAGCCCTTCAATTAAAAGGTAGAGATTTTCAGAATAGATTAAAAAACATGGTACAGCTATTGATTCAAAGATATAAATTGGTTGAAAGTAAAGGATGAAAAAAATTATGCAAACCGAAACCAAAGGGTCAGTCTATCAAAAAGATACAATTACAAACTTTTGTGTACCTAATAGAGCCTCATGAAGCAGAAGTAGAGTTGAAAGGAGAAATAATCAGTTCAACAGTAATAGTTGGAAACTTCAATACCTTACTTTCAGTATGGACAGAACAACTAGACAGAGGATCATCAAGGAAACAGAAGACTTGAAAAACACTATAAACCAACTAGACCTAATAGACTTATGTAGAACATTCTATGCAACAAAAGCAGAATATACATTCTTCTCAAGTGCCTATGGAACATTTCCTTGAATAGCTGTATGTTAGGCCACAAAACAAGTCTTAGTATATTTTAAAAGATTGAAATCATGCAAAGTATCTTCTCCGACCACATTGATAGAAATTAGAAGTAACAGAAGTAAACCTGGAAAATTCACAAATATGTGGAAATTAAGTAAAACAAATAATTTCAAAATACCAAAAATATCTTAAACCAGTCATGTTTAGTGAAGTGTGTGTATTTTTAAAGCACAGAAAAATACAGTTATGTTTGTATTCATATGCTTGAAAATTTAATGAGTCTTGATACTTGCAGTAAGTGTTCTAGTTATTAGGGATGTGTGTTGTCCTAGAGTTCTGTAGTATTTGTTTAGACATAGTCATATAAAAAGCAGATAAATCAAAAATCTATTCATTGTATGATTTTTTTTTCTTAGACTAACTTTTCTGATTATGTCTTATGTGGATTAATAAAACTGGTCTATTTTTTCATGTATAAGTTAGCTAACACTTAGAGGCTCAGATATATCAAATACACATTTGATATATTTTATATATTTATGATGTATTATATATTTTACTTGTAAATAAATATATTGTAAAGGCGAAAATTACTATTTTCCGAATAAGCTGCAAATTCCTTTATTGCTTATTTGATAACAGATCATCAGGTGTTGAGTGGGGTGATTTATGACATTTAGTAAAATATGCCATGTCGTTATCAGTATTAATGGCAATGAAATCTCTTTCTTTAGTGGAATAATCAGAAAATATTAAAACTAATTCTAAAAATTTTTTTAAATATCCTTCCCTCAGAGTTAGCATTGAGAATCTGTTATCTAGTTAATGCTCATTTATTTTTCTCTTATTCTCTTAATTTCCATTTCTAGCTGCAATAATTTTGTAAGTTTTAGAAAAGTAACAGCTATTTTTCTGGTGAGGAAAATTTTGGTTTTCTTAATTATTTGTTAATACGGTAAAAGCTAGGCATCCTTTTACATTTATCTGAGAAGAGACAAACATTCATGTAACAGAACTTTTTAGTGCATATAGATCAGAGGCTCTTCACATATTTATAGTTTATTATTATTATTATTATTTTTTAATTTATTTTTTGCGGTACACGGGCCTCTCACTGTTGTGGCCTCTCCCGTTGCGGAGCACAGGCTCCGGACGCACAGGCTCAGCGGCCATGGCTCACGGGCGCAGCTGCTCCGCGCCATGTGGGATCTTCCCGGACCGGAGCACGAATCCGTGTCCCCTGCATCGGCAGGCGGACTCTCAACCACTGCGCCACCAGGGAAGCCCCACATATTTATAAAGGAATTTGTGTGTATACAAGTTAAATTTAAAATATGTGGCACATGTTAATTTTTTTCAGGAGAAGGAAGCCAGCACCCTTTTGGAGCCATGAATATTGTCCGAACTCCATCTGTTGCTCAGATTGGAATTTCAGTGGAATTATTGGACAGTCTGGCTCAGCAGACTCCTGTAGGTAATGCTGCTGTGTCTTCAGTTGACTCATTTACTCAGGTAATGGAATGTACATTTCATTATTTTCTAAAATAATTTAAAAATCACATTCTGTACTCTAGAAATTAGCTTGGTGGTAGATAGAATTCATGTAAAAATGAAGGTAAACACATATGATACAAGTTATTGGCTTCCATGAATATTTTCAGTTTGTCTTCCTCTCTATAGGTATTTTAAAATTTATAAATGCTTTGGTGAGACTTAAGTTTTTATAGTGATAAAATAGCTCAAAGTGATTTTTTAAAATGGGTTTAAATATTAACTTTTCTTCTTTTCCTCCCACAGTTAGTATGCTAGGCTGTGAGTATACAGTTGTAAACCTGATGAGCAAGATCCTTGTCCTCGTGGAGCTTAAAGTGACACAATTCCATAAGGGTTGACTTTTAACCTGTCTGGCAGAGGCCTGAAGGGGAGAATGATCTAGGCAGAGTTATAGCTATTACAAAGGCCCTGTTATGTTTGAAGAATAAAGTGAAACTTTGTGTCTGGGGTAGAGTGAACGAGGGTGAGAGATGGGAGATGAGGTTGGAGATTATGGGGGAGGTGGCTGCAGGATAAATCATATGCGACCTCATTGGCTTTTGTAAAGACTTTGGCTTATATTCTGTTTGGAAGAGAAAACATAAGAGAGTTTTGAGCAGGAGAGTAATATGATCTAACTTACATTTTTAAAGGATCACTTTTGCATCTTTGGAGAGAAACTGTAGTGAGGCAGAGAGGGAAGGAGGAAGATCAGTTAGGAGGCTCTTGTGAAAATCTAGGTGAGAGATTTTAATGACTTGAACCAGGAAGTATGGGGAAGTAGAAATGGAGGTGATGAAAAGTAGTTGATTTCTGGAGATAATTTGAAGATGGGGCCAATGGTGTTTCATGGTGTGGATCACATGTGAGGTCTGAGATAGAGACATCAACTATGGCTCCAAGGGTGTTGGATCCAGGAACAAGAACACAGGAATATTGTGAAAAGAACAAGTATGGGCTGGGAGTGGAATCAGGAGTTGAATTTTGATTGCACTATGTTTGGGATGCCTGTTAGATACCCAGCTGGAGAAGACAAGCTTAGAGTTCAAGAGAAGTAAAAATTTGGGAGTCATCAGTGTAGAGGTGGTATTTAAAGTTGGGAAGGGGATGTGATCACTGAGAAGTAACTGTAAATAGAAAAATTGGCCAGTGACAGAGCTTGGGGCCATTTCAAAGTTGAGACGCTTAAGGGATAAGGAGAAATGAAAGGAGCAGCCTGAAGTAGGAGGAGACCCCAAAAGTGCTGTTTTGGAAGCCAAGCGAAGACTGGATTTTAAGAAGGAAGAAGTGATCAGTAGTATTCACTGCTGATGGGTCAAGTAAGATGAAGGCTAAGAATTAACCATTGGATTCAGCAAGGTAAAAGTTATTAAAGATTTTGACAAGAGTTCATAGAGGTGGAAAGGGTGTTTGCAGCGAGGTTGAGTGAATTGGAGAGGAGGAAATGGAAACAGTGAATATAGATGACTCTTGACGAGTGTTGTCATAAAGGACAGCAGGTGAATGGTCTGGTTGCTTGAGGGGGCTATGGGGACAAGTAATTTTTTTTTCTTTCTGTTTTTAATCGGTGATATTATATCATGTTTGACAGGAATGAAGCATTAGTGAGAGAAAAATTGATGATGCAGGCGGGTGGGGAGGCTTGTGAAAGTGGTGTCCTTGAGTAGGAAATAAGACCGTATTGGGAGGTTTTCGATAGGATAATGGACAGTGTTTATAGTAATGGATATATGGGCACAGACAGACACAGGAGGTTGGTAAATGTGCTGATGAGAAGTTGTGCAAGTTCTCTCTCGATTCCTTCTCTTTGCTCAGTGAAATAGGAAGCAAGGTCATCAGCTAAGATTGAGGGGAAAAGAAGTATTGGAAATCTAAACCAAAAGGATTATTAAACAAGTCCTCTAGGAGAGGAGGAGGGTGAATGGACTAGAGAAACCTTCTGGGCTTGCTAGGAAGCACATTTTTGAGGATTGTGGCCATGAATTTAAGCGCCGACTTGTCATATGATCTCTTGAGAATGGGCCAAATTAAAGAATGGCAGAATCTGGGTGTTAAAAATTTTGTCAGTAACTAAAAAAAATAAACTATACTGAAAAAAGCAAGTTGTAAAACAATACTTATAGTGTCCCATATAGATTGTATTTGAAAAATGTCTGGAAAATACATGACAAAGTGATGTTATCCCTGGAGAGGGGCAAGAAGACTTTTTACTCTATAATTATAAGTTATTTGAGCTTTTTAATGAAGCATATGTATTTTATTAAATGTTTTATTATGAAATATTTTAATATATAGAAAAGTGCATTCCACAAATATTTATTGTATACCTATTGTGTGCGAGGCATTTTTTAAGAACAAACAGATAAAAATAGGTAGACAAAATAATACCCATCCTTACAGAGCTCTCTTTATAGTGGGGTATATTTGAAGACTTCCACCTAGATTTAACTGTTACATTTTGCTATATTTGCTACTAATTAAAAAATTATATAAAGTGTTACAGATACAGCCCACTGCTCTCTGCTTCTCTTCTTCCCTTTCCTCTCCAGGTAGCTACTCTTCTAACTTTATATATCTTTCCTATCTGTATTTTAGTACTTAAAAAATTTTTCATATTTGTTCACAAAACATGTATAGTACTATTTGTATATGTGTTTTTAAACGTGTTTCTAATTTATGCTCTTAGTTATTCTTACTTCACTTTAGTTTTTATCAGTAGTACATGGTTTAGAAAATCAAATAGTTTTACATGTAAAACAGCTGTCCTCTATTATACCTTTTATATTCTGCTTTATTCTGCCTCTCAGCAGCAGTCACTTTCAACCTCCCCCTCATTTTTTTTCCCTCCTTCTTGTATTTATTTCCATGTGTCAGAAGAAACTTGATTAATCTTTCTTTATTAATTTATTTATTATAGGTATTTTCCATTGACTTACCGATACATAACATGATTTAGCTCTCTTAATCCGCTGTTCTCCAAAATACACAGATATCTTTTCTCCCCACCTTTCCAATATAGATTTTCATTAAGTTAGTATTCAAAGTTTTCAGTATTATGACCTGGTAAATGTTTTTCAAAACTGAGCCATGTGTAGTGCTATGATTATATTTCTTGTTCTGTATAACTTTTCATTTATCCTGGTTAATAAATTTCTCATTTTTTTCCTTTGCATGGATTTCTGTATTTCCATTTCTAATAATTTATGCCCAAACTCTGCCAATTGTAAATTCCCATTCAATATATTTAAATATAGCAATTTAAAATTTGTCTTGGAAACATTTCTCTTGGAACTCTCTTTTTTGTTCCACTGTGGACTGATTATTCTCTTGGTCTGTTGCATAGCTGTTGTTAAGGTATTGTTTTCTTTCACCGTTACTCCAGAAATTCCTTTTATTTCTCTTCTGTGTTGAATCCCTTTTTTTCTGGTTCTTCTATTTTTACTTCTTGTTATTTACCCTTTCGTATGTTTTTAAAATGGATATAAATGTTTGTATCATACTGCACAAACTTCTACAACTTACTGTTGTTCACTCAGCATTATTTTTAAAGATTTATCTGTGTTGATACATGGAATCGATTTAGTTTGTTTTAATTGTCATATGTCATATGTACGAATGAGCCGCAGTTTGTTTTTCCATTTCCAATGGTAGATGTTTTTATACGTTCTTAGTAATATTTATAAGACCTTAAATTTTTGCCAAACTTGATAGGTGAAATTAGAATATTACTATTGTTTTGGGGTTTTTTTTTGGACTGTTGGTGAAGTTGAGCATCTTTTCAGATTTTTGGCCTGCATATGTATTTTCTTTTATAGGAATTGACTGTTTATATAATTTTCCCCAATTTTCTGTTGTATTATTTTTGGCACTTTTTAATTTTAGCTTTTTGGGAAAAGGCCTTTATGTGTTATGGATAATAATCCTTTGTTGTATATGTTGTAAATTTTTTCTCCTACCTTGTCTTTGAGTATTGTTTATGGTGTCTTTTGCATACAGACATATTTTTCTGTAGACAAATTTTATCAGTTGTTTCCTTTATGATTTGTGGGTTTTTTGTATTTGAGAAATTCTTCCCTATGCTGATATGTAAAGATGTTATGTTCTCTTATAGTTCTTAAGGCTTTTAATGTTGTACTTTTTGAATTGTGTTTGTGTGTGGTATGGGAAGGGATCTAAACTCATTTTCCCCCCTATGGAAAACTAGTTCTAGTCCCATTAAATGAATAGTTAGTCCACATTTTTTTTTTATTCTGAATAATAGCATCTTTGTCATATATCATGTGTCACATATGCTTAGGTTTGTTCCTGGGCTCTCTCCTTTATTCCAGTTAGTTTATTTGCCTGTCCCTTTGCCAGGAAAAATCTTAATATCTGGAAGGCCAAGTCCCTCCTCCTAGTCATCAAAATAGGCTTAGGTATTTTTCATAATAATTTTAGTATCAGCTTGTCAAGTGCCATGAAAAATCTTGTTGGAATTTAGTTGAAAATTACATTGGATTTATAGGTTTAATGTGCCTTTATCACATTAAGTATTCCCATCCGTGAACATATTGTATCTTTCCACTCAACATGGTATATAAGTCCTTTCATTTGTTTTCTTTCTTATCTCTCAAGACAGTCTTAAAATATTTTCCACAAAAGTCTTACTATTAGCTTGTCTTAGCATTTCCCCTAGGTATCTTACAGACTTTGTTTCTGTCATGAATTGGATCTTCTTAAAGTTACATTTAAAAATTTTTCTTGCTTGTATGGAGGGTTGCTGTTGATTTTTTTTCTCCTGGTACTGATCTTTTAGTTAGTGATCTTATTGGTTCAACTCTGATATTGGTTCAAGTACCTTGACAGTAGAGTCTCTTGGACTAAACTACCTCGATATTATTAAATAAACAAAAACCCTAATAAGATGTTTCTTCCATGTAGAAAAGAGACAGCAAGAACCTTCATGGCTAGTTTTATGTTTTGGAGAAAGTGATGTTGGGAAGATTATTTTTGAGTGAATAAAAGGTAGTATTATCGTTAGTAGTTCATTAATTTTGGGGTTTAGTGCTTAAACCCATTTGATTCTCAAGAAATGTGAATCAGTTTACTTCTTGCTTCGACAAAGGAGTCTTGGAGGATGTTAGTGGATTTGCCCATTTGAGGGGCAGTGAGAATGAACAGACCAGGAAATAGAAATGAAATAGTGTTACCTTTCTCTTCTTTGTAATTGATGGTGAGTAACCAGTTGTTCCTTTTTTATACTTAAGTTTTTATCTTTCTGGTAAGAAAAAGACTTCTTGGATATGGTTACTATTTTATATGAGAAAATAGGTTGATTTGATGAGGGTGGTATTTGAGGAGAGGGGCATCTCCAAAGGTGGAGATAAAAGAAGATATTTTGAATGAAAAAACATTTTTTCTTTTTTTTTCCCAAAATGAATATGTTATAAACTTTAAAATATTTGATAATCATAGAAATTCTTTGAGATATAAAGAAAGTACTAAAGGCAGATTGTTACGATTTTGTGGCATAATGTCATTTTATGACTTGCCTTAATGTTCAGCATTAGATTGTCTCAGAACTCACAGTCCTTAAACCAAGTTAATATGACAACATTTTTAATTAAAAATATTAAGGCCTAAATGGAGTATTTAGTATAATCCATTAATCTATTTATTATTAACTTTTAGTTCACACAAAAGATGTTAGACAACTTCTACAATTTTGCTTCATCATTTGCTGTCTCTCAGGCCCAGATGACACCAAGTCCATCTGAAATGTTCATTCCGGCAAATGTGGTTCTGAAATGGTATGAGGCATTTTGTAGCTCTCATATTAAGGCTTCTAGTAACCTACAAAAAATGTGTGTTTTTTGCTTGTGAATGTATTTCTTCTTTGACATTTAAACATATTCTTTTATTGTGGACATCAGAATACATTAACATTTGCATGCAATTAAAAAGTATGTATTTTAGAGTTCACATTAGGAATAATTTTTACCCCAAATAATATTTTGTTATATAGTAGCCATTTTGGCTTTATAAAGACAGGAAAATAAAATTGCTTATGTTTTAGGGACCACAGTTAAGGTCTGTACATTTTTTTATATTTTGAATTGTAAGTACTGTATATGAGGCTTGAAATATCAATGAACTTTTTTTTTCATAAGTAGAAAGTCTTGATCTAAAATAAACATGTATGAAACATCGGAGTGGTTTATACTGCACCCTGTACATGAATCTATTTCTTCAGCTTTTCTGTGTTTCTGTTTTATAGATATTTCTTTTCACTTTGAATATCCCAGTGTTGGGGAGATACATAAGGAGAGTTTGCTGAGAAGTGGTAGCATGGTATAGCATGGATTGTACTAGAATGTATTAGGTTTGAGCTTTGTAATAATGTAGCTATGTGACCTTGAGCAAATTATTCTCATCTATGAAATGAGGGAGAAGGAGTTAGATTTCATTTTTTCTTAGGTCCCTTCTAGCTCTCAGATTTGCAAAAGATAAAAAAATTAATAAAATTTATTATGATTTGTGCTTTCTGATACAGCCAGTTAAATCACTATGCTTGCTGTCTTTTATAAATTAATAATTAAACTCCCAGATTAACTTTTAACTTTCTAAGTTTTTAATCTTAGCATTTTAGAAATGACATGTAAAGTTATTTGCTTTTTGATGAGTCATTTGTCACATTATGAAAGATTCTAATTAAATTTCTTATAAATATGTTTTTCTTTTGTAGGTATGAAAACTTTCAAAGACGACTAGCACAGAACCCTCTCTTTTGGAAAACATAATTTGAATAAAATAATTTTTAATGGATTCTGAAATTTGTCATGTTTTGAAGATAATCATTCTATTTGAAAGCATGAAGTCAAAAGGATCATGAAACCTAAGTTTAAAAACTGCTTAGTGACTATGAAGTTTAATTAAAATCTTTATAAAAAATTAAAAACATTGAAATATGAGAATATGTTCATCATTAATGACTTTTTTCCCTTAAGCTGGAAATATTCAGAGGCAAAACATTTTGTTTTGGCTATGATTCATTTTTTACTTAAAAATAAAGCATAGTCACAATATTGTGCCAAATGCATTGCATTTATAATCTTTCATTTATATTTACAGTGGTTTGCTGGAATAGTTAACTTAAAATCAACTATATCAGAATTCGGGGACTTTTGGAAAAACATATCAAATATACATTTTTACATATGGAGAAATTATTTTCAGTTAGTATTTCTTTAGATTAAAAGTTTTTTCAGAGGAATTCCCTGGCAGGCCAGTGGTTAGGACTAGGCGCTTTCACTGCCGTAGCCTGGGCTCTATCCCTGGTTGGGGAACTAAGATCCCACAGGCTGCGTGGTGCGGTCAAAAAAAGAAAAAGTTTTTTCAATTAACAGATTTGTTGTCACTTTTTATATCTGCAAATTCATATGTTTTTTATTAACAAAATTGCCATAATACTGATCAGGTTTTGTTTAATATTGGTAATGTTACACATTTGTGTATAGACTATAGGATTCATTACTTCTTTGTATGAAGGTAAAGCCTTTGTGTCTCATTCAAAGGGAGCCCTTTGACTTTTACTGGTGATGCCCATTGACCAGAAACCACCAGGATCTCACCTGTCCAATGATCTTTATAGAGATACAACAGGAAGTATTAACTAAAAACAGAGTGTCCCTTGGCTTGCCAAGAGGATATAAAGACAGTGTGATTGTTCATGACAGTCCTGGGTATTGGTTTTTTTTTAAAATTAATTAATTAATTATGGCTGCGTTGGGTCTTTGTTGCTGCGCACGGACTTTCTCTAGTTGCGGTGCACGGGCTTCTCATTGTGGTGGCTTCTCTTGTTGTAGAGCACGGGCTCTAGGCGTGCAGGCTTCAGTAGTTGTGGCTTGTGGGCTCTAGAGCACAGGCTCAGTAGTCGTGGCGCGCGGGCTTAGTTGCTCCACGGCATGCAAGATCTTCCCGGACCAGGGCTCGAACCCATGTCCCCTGCATTGGCAGGCGGATTTTTAACCACTGCACCACCAGGGAAGTCCCCTGGGTAGTATATTTAAACTGGTTTGTTGGGCTTTCACAGCAGAGGATGAGGCAAAATTTGGACCACTTTTCTAATTGTATTCTTGCTGCTGGAGTAGTAGCCTTGCACAGTATGCATAAAGAGGTTCAGTTATCACTTCTGAGAGCTCTCCCGAGCAGCCAATACCTACTTCATTTTGGAAGTCTCTTGTTACCCTTCTAAAGGATACATGCTACACTGGAGAGAAAAGGGCTTTAAATATCAGAAAGCCTCTTAATTATCCTATACACTCAAGATAGGTTTGGGTGTAGGAGGTGGGCAAAAGCCTGGTATTGATGTTGTAATTCCTGGTGAGTTACAGATAATATCAGGAATATAGATTTTTATCTATATTTTATCACAACAGGAGTAAGCCAATAATTGTTTCCTTGTGGTGGGCACATTCTCAGTGGAGCTTAGTTCCTTCATAGACGTCTGGAAAATCTTGGAGAAAATAACCAGTACAGTGAGAATAACTCCAGCATTTGTTCCTCCCTTGGTGATGTTGGTTCTGCTGACAGTGCTATAATGATTATAGCAGAAGTATTTTGACCTGGAGTAAAGTTCCAGTTTTTACAATAATGAAGACTGGGGCTAATGGTATGAGGAAAGCTCAAATATCAGAAGGAGCCTTTGGGAGGAAATTTGTCTCAGGAGTTTAAAGGAACAACTATTAAATCTTCTGCAGTGGAATTTAGCATGTTCAGAGTCAGATTTCACCGTAAAAGATTTAATATCTATTCTTTTAAATTCCTAGGAGACCAATTTTCTCCTAAAGGTCTGTCCCTTCTGCCATGTGAGGATATATGGAGACCTCTGTGACCTGGAAGAGGGCCCTCAGCTGACCATGCTGACACCATGATCTTGGGCTTCCAGCCTCCAGAACTGTAAGAAACAAATTTCGGTTGATTATGTGAGTCTGTGGTATTTCGTTATAGCAGCTTGAAGGGACAAAGGCACATTGAAGCATTTTATTAACAAATTTTACTTGCACACAGTTTAACCTAGGAAGGCTGAACTCTGGATTTGTCAATCTCTTTTTCTTTTAAGTTTGATTTTTAAAAAGGGCTTTTAGAATAGTTTTGAATTTATTAAAATTTGGAGAATGCCAAACTTAATTTTTCCTATTATCATTTTTTCCATAAAGTGAAGGAAACTCAAGAGAGTTTAGGCAAAAAAGACATCTTAACAGTTTTATTATGCCTCAGTATGGGAAAGGCAAAATCATAGTGGTCAGAGGAGACAAGATATGAACATGAGTGAAAAATATCCAAAGGCAGGAAATAGTCTCAGCCGATATCTGTATTTAGTATACTGGGAAAAATAGTAACACCATTTACCATCTGTGCCCAATGGATCCACTTCTAAAAATGCTTCTGAGTCACTTTTTGAATAATTTACTGAACAAAAAAAAAGGATAGTAAGGGACTTTATTAGAATGTTAAATAATGAGAAAATAGCAAGCTCAAACATGTGTTTCATATTTTCATAGTTTTGTGATATTTGTACCTGTTAAGGGCATTGTCTTCTGAATTTAACTAACTATACTTGAGTTGTCATGTATGAACCGGGAACACATCCATCTTGTAAATGCTGATTCTAGATTTCAAGTACATGTCTAATAGGTTCTACCTTATTACGTTTTGGTTCTTGTATTGTCAAAATGCAATACATGAAGAATTAATTGAAAACTGACAGCCAATAATTTTGTTGAAGAGAGGATAGCTGTTTTAGGTCAATAGTTGTAAGCCATTTTCATTTTTACATTTTAGATTTATGGATTTATTAGAATGATTAAATAATTTTTTATTTCCACATCTTCTATTTCCATAACTTTTCTATATATACCTGCTTTCAGCATTTGCCTGCTTACAAATCTTATTAAGATATAATTCACATAACATCAAATTCACTCAAAGTGTACAATTCAGTGTTTTTTAGTATAGTCACAGGATTGTGCAACCATCATGATCTAATTTTAGAACATTTTTATCCCCTCAAAAGAAACTCCATACCCATTAGTATTTAATCCCCAGCCTCCAGAACCCCCATCAGCTCTAAGCAACTATGAATATACTTTCTGTCTCCATGGATTTGTCTTTTCTGAGTATTTTATATAAATGGAATCATATAGTATAGTGGTATAGTGGTCTACTATAAGGCCACTATAGTATAGTGATCTACTACCTAAGACCACTGTAGTATAGTGGTCTTTAGTGACTCACTTCCTTTACTTAGCATAATTTTTCAGGATTCATCCATGTTATAGCATGTATCAGAGCTTCATTCCTTCTTATTGCTGATAATATTACATTGTATGATTATACCACATTTTATCCATATATCAGTTGGTGGGCATTTGGGTTATTTCCAGTTTTTGGCTATTACGAGTCATGCCCATATGAATATTCATGTATTAGTTCTTATGTGGGTATATGCTTTCATCTCTCTTGGGTAATATACCTAAAAGTGGAATTACTGGGTTACATGGTAACTATGTTTAACTTTTTGAAGAATTGCTAAACTATTTTTCAAAGCTTTTACTTTCCCATGAGTGGTGTATGAGGGTTTCAATAGCTCCACATCCTTGTCAACACTAGTTTTTTTCTTTTGATTGTAGCCATTCCAGTGGGTGTAAAGTGGTAATCTCCTAGTTTTGATTTGCAGTTGTCTAATAAGGATATTGAGTATCTTTCTGTGTGCTTATTGGCCATCTGTTTATGTTCTTTGGAAAAATGTCTATTCAAATCCTTTGCCCATTGTTTGGTTATTTGTCTTTTTATTGTTGAGTTCTAACAGTTCATTATATATTCTGGATACAAGTCCCTTGTCAGATATATGATTTTGCAAATATTTTTCCCATTCTGTGAATTGTCTTCATTTTCTTGATGAGAGTAATAGTCGCAGCATAAAAGTTTTTAATTTTGGTGTAGTCTAATTTATCTTTTTTCTTTTGTCACTGATGCTTTTGGTGTCATATCTAAGAAAAGATTTTTTCTGTCAATCTGTAAAGGTTTATTCCTATGTTTTCTTTTAAGACTTGCATAGTTTTAGCTCTTACATTTAGGTATTTGATTTATTTTGAGTTAATTTTTGTGAATGGTGTGAGGTAGGGCTCCACTTCATTCTTTTGCATGTGGATATCCAGCTGTCCCAATACCATTTGTTGAAACATAGTCTACTTTTGTTAATTTTGTTGCATAAGCATAAAAGATGAAAGAGTATGTGACTGAGATTATTAGGAACTTTAATATTTTCAAAAGTGGGGAACTTTTTTCAAAAATGATTTGAGTATATCAAAATGTTCAGAGTGGTATTCTTTAATAATGAGAGAAGACAACTCTCAGCTGAGCACAGAGATAGCTTTGCTGTTTTACCAGAAGAAAAAAAAGTCTAAATTATAGTTTTACTCTTTCTGCTTATCTTCTATGTAACAACATCTAGTAATGGTTTCATGAGCCTATCTTTGTGAATACATTCATCATACTTAACCAACTTTGTCAACAGTTTTAACATATTTATTAATCATTTCCAACCTATTATTTGTAGCTCATTATGAACCCAAAGTTCACCCTTCAAACCTTCTACATTTTCTGTATACTCTTAAATTTGTCTTTACAAAAAGTACTCTTGTATTCTAGCACAACCAGACACTTTTTGTTTTAAGACAAAAAAAAATTTTTTTTAATCTAGGTAGAAAAAGTGTTTATTACTCTGCATGGACATCCTCTTACCTACACAAATTCTTTTATATTCTTTCAAAATGTATATGCATAACCAACATAATATAAGGGCATCTGAATATCTTTTTGAACCTGGTAGCTAAGAGCTACTCCAGTTATTAAATAAGAGCACATGTATAGTAAAATTATATTGTCTCTTTATCCAAGATTATGTTTCAATTAAATTGATGTTCATTAATACTCTTAAAGATAACTAAGGCTCTGGAAATTACAAATTAGGCTGACACAGGAAGTCCTTATGGCAGTCTTATGGAAGCATAAGAATTCCACAAATTTAAAACCTCTCAAAAGACACTTACGGGGCTTCCCTGGTGGCACAGTGGTTGAGAGTCCGCCTGCCGATGCAGGGGACACGGGTTCGTGCCCCAGACCGGGAGGATCCCGCATGCCGCGGAGTGGCTGGGCCCGTGAGCCATGGCTGCTGAGCCTGCGCGTCCGGAACCTGTGCTCTGCAACGGGAGAGGCCACAGCAGTGACAGGCCTGCATACCGCAGAAAAGAAAAAAAAAAAAACCTAAAAACATTGTTTCTTGAAAGTATATTGTGATATCATTTTGCATTATATTGTAGCCTGTAGAGTTAGATGTTCTCAGGCATTTTTTACTTCCACTGATTTTTTAGCATATATTCCAGACTGATATTCAGTCCCCTTGTCCCATTCCTTTTCTATCACCTGGACCAGAAAAACCTGAGTTCTGAATAAGTTCAACCACATGTACTTTTTTTTGGTAAAAGGCCACTGAGTATTGCATTAAAAAAATCCTGTAACCACAATCTCTAACTTCACCTTGGTTGTCAGTGCTGTTCAGCAATCTTATGTTTTTTGATAAACTCTTCCATCTCATTCACCACAACTGTTGTTTTTCCCCTCTGGGTGCCTTTAAGATTTTCCCTTTGTCTTTTATTTTCAGCAGTTTGAAAATGATTTGCCTTAAGTGGTTTTTGTTTTTTAATCTTACTTGGTGTTTTCTGAGCTGCTTGGATCTGTGATTTGACATCATTAATTTTGGAAAATTCTTGGTGGTTATTTTCTTCCAGTTTTTTTCTGTTTCATTCCTTCTGTCTTATCTTTCTTTAATTCTAATTACATGTATGCTTGACCACTGATATTGTGCCACAGCTCTTTTATTTTATTTTTTTTCTTCTTCACATTTTTCCCTCTTTGTGGTTCAGTTTGATTATTCTCAACAGACCTATATTCAAGTTCACTAAATTTTTCTTTGGTTGCGTCAAGTCTACTGATAAGTTGGTGAAAACATTCTTCATCTCTCTTACTGAGTTTTAAAATTTCTAGTATTTTCATTTGATGTTTTTCTTATAGTTTCCATCTCTCTGCTGAAATTACCTATCTGATCTTACATGTTGTCCATCTTTTCCATTAGTGCCTTTAACATATTAATCATGGTTATTTAAAATCCTCTATCATGGGCTTCCTTGGTGGCTCAGTGGTTAAGAATCTGCCTGACAATGCAGGAGACATGGGTTCGAGCCCTGGTCTGGGAAGATCCCACATGCCACGGAGCAACTAAGCCCGTGCGCCACAACAACTGAGCCTGTTCTCTAGAGCCCGCGAGCCACAACCACTGAGCCTGTACGCCACAACTACTTAAGCCCACGTGCCTAGAGTCTCTGCTCTGCAACAAGAGAAGCCACCGCAATGAGAAGCCCACGCACCGCAAAGAAGAGTAGCCCCCACTCGCTGCAACTAGAGAAAAGCCCGTGCGCAGCAACGAAGACCCAACACAGTCAAAAAAAAAAATCCTCTATCAGTTCCAACATATATATGTCATATCTGAGTCTAGTTCTGATGATTGCTTTGTCTCTTAGGAATATGTTGGTTTTTTTCTTGCCTTTTCCCATTCTTTGTCATTTTATTATTGAAAGCCAGACATCTTCTTTAGGTCTAGAGTCTGAGGTAAATAGTTTTTGTGCTAGGCCTTTATTCCAGGGTTAGTAGTTGGCCTGGGTTTGAGGCTTTGAGATTACTGTCACTGCACCACAGGCTTAAAATTTCCCTAGCTATACCTTGTGTTTTAGGTGGGGGTAGTTTGCAGAGGTTTTCTTTTTAATGTTTCTCCACCCTCACCTTTAGATTTTCCCTTTGTGTTGCACCTTAGAGAGGGTCTCTCTTGCAAGTTGCTTATTGCTTGATGCTAGTTAACTGGCAGTAGGGATTGGGGGTTGAGGGGTGGAGATGTTCTCTGTTTTAATGAAGCCTCAGTCTTAAGCAGTCATCACGTTCCTGGGTCTTGGGGATGTGGTCTTAGTGCTCCTGCCTCTGCCAACATAGTTCTGAGCCCAACACATATTTCTGCCTCTGCCCGTGGGAACAGATTTTTATTCTCTCAGCCACAGTGAGTTTTTACCAGTTCCCTAAGAGTGACAGCTTTTGTCTGCCACAGATTAAGGCTTTTTTTTCCCTAGGCAGGTAGGAGGAAGAGTCCCAGCAAAGTATTTTCTACCTCCAGCAAAGACGGTTGTTTCTGTCCCTGAGTTTTGCACAATGAGGACTTTTCCAGTACTCTCAAAATCTTTTATGTGAGCATTCAGTGGGATTCATGAGGAAAAAGCCTGCACCAGGGTGGAGACTCTCCTTTTTTCAGTAGCGGAGACTTCACCCTTTTTGCCAGTCACCCTAGCTGAACTGTTGTTTTCTTTGTACACCTCTGCCTTGTCTATGTAAGCCACTGTCACACCTGTTTTCTTGGTTGGTTGCCCTACAACCTCAACACTTGGATGGATTCAAGAAAGTTGTGAACTTGCTCTTTGCGCATTGTAAGTTTGGCAGCATCTGTTTATCCAGCTTTCTTCATCCCTAAAAAGAGACCAAACGTCTCACAACAGTTTAAAAAATCCCCTTGTTCTCTTTTTATAAAATTCCTGCACACTACATCCCTCTCATCAGCTGGCAGTTGGTCACTTTCTGAGAAAGTAGACACTATCAGACGGGAATGCTTTCCACTTCCTGCAGCCCAACGTCTATACCTATCCTCTTCTCCATTCTTCCGCCTGTCACTGTGGATGAGGTATTTGTTCCACCTATCCAAGGCTCATCTCTGTTCTAAAGGCCATACTGAGTTAATTTCTCAGGGATCTCCCTTTATCAGTATTCCCTTTCTCTTGTATAGCTTATCCCTCTCTTGGCACCTTTCCAACAACATTTAAACAGATTCAAGTCTCTCCTCTCAAACAAAAAGCCCTCTATGACACATCTGTACCCTTTCTTGGTCCACTCTTCTTCGTAGACAGATTTTTCAGTGGAGTTGCTATCTCTACTTCCTTACAGCTCAGTGACTCCTCAACCTCTTGCAATCTGACTTTAGTCCGCACACTTAAATTAATCCACAAAGTCATTATTGGCCTCTTTGGACACTTCCATCCTAATTTTACTTAACATTACATGTTTAATCATATCCTTCTTAAAATGATTGAGCTTTGTTTTGACTGTCTACTTATGGCATCCCTTGGAAACCCATGGAATTCTATCCTAGTCCCTCTATGTTTCACACTGTATACTTCTAAAGCAGTGCTTTCCAATATAAATATAATGTGAGCCATGTATATAATTTAAAACTTTCTAGCAGCCACATTAAAAAATAAGTGAAGTTAATTTTAATAATATATTTTTAATCCAATATATGCAAAAAATTACCATTTCAACATGTAATCAATTTAAAAATTAATGAAATAGTTCACTTTTTTTGTACTAACTTCAAAATCTTGTGTGTATTTTGTATTTACAGCTCATCTCAGTTTCGATTCCAAATTTTCAAAGGCTAAAGTGAAATGTAGTATTACCAAAACAATGAAGTTGTATTTATGGGAAAACATTTTACTCTGCTTTAACTTTTAAATTTAAATTCATTAAAACCAAAATTTAAAAATTTAGTTCCTCAGTCACACTAATCCCATTTCATGTGCTCAATGTGCTAGAGGCTACCGTATTGGAAAGTACAGTTCTAGAGTGATCTAATCTATTCCAACACATTTTGATGATTCCAGATCTATTTTCTGAACTCCTGAAGAGCCTCATGTCCTATAAGAACTTCAAAATCAATATATACAAAACAGAACTCATCTCCTTCTTCTGCCTCTTCCCATATCCCTTATCTTAAGAAATGACATTAAGGAATTCCCTGGTGGTCCAGTGGTTAGGACTCCGTGATTTCACCGCGGAGGGCCTGGGTTCAATCCCTGGTCAGGGAACTAAGATCCCACAAGCCGGGTGGTGCAGCCAAAAAAAAAAAAAAAAAAACGGAAATGGCATTAATTTCTATCAAGCTAGTTGCCCACAGCTTAAATATCACTGTTGATTTCTCCTTCCTTCCCACCTTATCCATTCAATGATTATGCTAAGTACAATCGCATCTCCCTCCAAATAGTTCTTAAATTCGTTCACTAGTCTACTTCTGCATCTACTAGGCAGTTTAGGCCAGTGTTTCTCAAACTCTACTGTACCAACTAATCATTTGGGGAGCTTGTAAGTGTAGATTCTGATTCAGTAGGTCTGGGGTGGGTCTGCACTTTCAGCAAGGTTCCAGGTGGTACTGCCATTGCTCCTGCTTCTCCATTAACCATATTTTGAATGGGAAAGGTTTAGGCTGTCCTTGAAAGAGTCTCTTCAAGAATCTCTTTGCTACTTTTTTTTTTTTTGCAGTACGCGGGCCTCTCACACTGTTGTGGCCTCTCCTGTTGCGGAGCACAGTCTCCGGATGCGCAGGCTTAGTAGTTGTGGTTCACGGGCCCAGTTGCTCCACGGCATGTGGGATCCTCCCAGACCAGTGCTCGAACCCGTGTCCCCTGCATTAGCAGGCAGATTCTCAACCACTGCGCCACCAGGGAAGCCCCTATAAACATTCTTATACAAGTTTTTACAGACATTTGCACTCAATTTGTTATTTTGGGGAGGATATACTTAGGAGTGAAACTGCTGCATCATAAGGTAGATGTATGTTTAGCTTCCTTTTTTAAGAAGGTCATGTTCAAGTATTTTGCCAAATTTAAAAGCTTTCTTATTGATCTGTAGAGTTCTTTATATAAATATGGATATAATCCTTCATCAGATGTAGCAGATATATGTATTACAAATATATTCTCTCAGTTTGTGATTTGCCTATTCAACCTTCTGCTGATGTGTTGTGATGATAGAAGCTCTCAGTTTTAATGAAGTCAAATTTATCAATTTTGTCTTTAAAGGTTTGTGCTTTTTTTGTCATGTTTAAGAAATCTTTACCTACCCCAAAATTGTCAAGTTGCTCTCCTGCATTTTCTTCTAGAGCTTTATTTTTTTAGCTTTCATGTTTAAATCTATGATCTACCTTGAATTAATTTTGGGGTTTGATGTGAGGTAGGGTTTATTGGTTTTCCTATATGAATATGAAATTGTTGAAACACCTTTTAATGAAGAAGACTGTCATTTCCCTGCTGAATTGCAGTGATACTTTTGTCATAAACCAAGTGACTCTATAGGTATAGGTGTATTTCTGAACTCTGTTTTGTTACAGTGGTCTATTTGTCTATCCTTGCACTAATACCCCACTGTCTTAATTACTGCGGCTTTATAATAAGTTTTGAAACTCTGATAGTATAAATTCTCCAACTTTATTCATCTTTAAGATTATCTTGGCTATTTTAGGTTCTTTGTATTTCCATATAAATTTAAGATTCAGCCTGTCAATATACACCAACTATTCATGCTGGGCTTTTGATTGCATTTACATTGAATCCACACATCAAATTGGGGGAAACTGAAATCAATATTCAGCCTTTTGATTCATAAACATGATGTAGCTCTCCATTTATTTAGGTCATTTTTAATTTCTTTCTATAGTACAAACTTGCAATATTTTGTAGTTTTCAATAGTAGCTTTATGGGACTTTTCTTAAACTTGTTTCTAGATATTTGATTTTTTTCATTCTACTATAAGTGTTTTTTTGTTTTTTTTTTTGCGGTATGCAGGCCTCTCACTGTTGTGGCCTCTCCCATTGCGGAGCACAGGCTCCGGACGTGCAGGCTCAGCGGCCATGGCTCACGGGCCCAGCCGCTCTGCAGCATGTGTGATCTTCCCGGACTGGGACACGAACCTGAGTCCCCTGCATTGGCAGGCGGACTCTCAACCACTGCACCACCAGGAAAGCCCGAAGTGGTATTTTTAAAACTTTCATTTTCTGATAGTTTCTTGCTAGTATATAGAAATATTTTTTTTTAATATGTTAATCTTATATCTAGAGAGCTTGTTGCTAAATTTACTATTGATTTTAACAGTTGATATATTTTCAGTTTTTCTTTTTTTACAATCATGTAATATGTAAATGAAAATTGTACTTTTTGTTTCCAGTAGTGTACCTTTTATTTCTTTCTAGTCTTATAGCACTGTCTAGGGCCTCTAGCACAATAGTGAATAAAAGCTGTGGTAGTGGACATACTCATTTTGTTGGGGAGAAAGCTTTGACCATTGCACCACTGAGAATGATTTAGCTGTAGTGTTTTATTACTAGATAACCTTTGTAAAATAAAAGATTTTTCCTGCATTTCTACTTTTTGAGGATTTTTTTCCCCCTGAAATCGTGAATGCATGTTTAGTTTTATCAAATGTGCTTTCTTCATCTATTGAAATGATTGTGCTTTCCCCCTATTTTTAAAATTCTGTTACTGTTATGAATTACACAGATGGAATTTTCTTTTTTAATTTTTTTTACTTTTTTTTTTTTTTGCGGTATGTGGGCCTCTCACTGTTGTGGCCTCTCCTGTTGCGGAGCACAGGCTCCGGACGCGCAGGCTCAGCCGCCATGGCTCACGGGCCCAGCCGCTCCGCGGCATGTGGGATCTTCCCGGACCAGGGCATGAACCCGCGTCCCCTGCATCGGCAGGCGGACTCTCAACCACTGCGCCACCAGGGAAGCCCTACACTGATGGAATTTTAAAATGTTAAACTGTCCTTTTATTCCTGGAATAAACCCCTCTTGGTTATGATGCATTATGTATTTTTTTATATCCCTGGAATCCTATTTATTAATATTTTGTTAGGATTTTTACATCTACATTCAAAGGAGACACTGGCCTGTAATTTTTCTTTTTTGTAATGTCCTTTTTAGGTTTGATATTAATGTTTTACTGGTCTTAAAAAAGTGAGATCAAAAGTATTCCCTCTTTTTCTATTCTTTGGAAGAGTTTTTGTAAATTTGGTATTATTTTGCCCTTAAATATTTGGAAGAATTCACCATTAAAGCCATATGGGTCTGCTATTTTTTCTTGTGGAAAAGCTTTTTAAAAATCTGGAAGTAATTTGTTTTGGGTCAACGCATCAGATTTTAGTCATGGGTCATTTCCTTTTTCAAGATAAATGTTATATCTTAAGTGATGAATTAAAAGTTTATATAAAAATAATAAGCTATAGATATGTCTTTATATTAAGAAAATAAAAAACTGGTAATTCTCAACTTAGTTTTTGCTTCATGTATTTTGAAGGTCTGTTATTAAGAGCATAAAAGTAATAGGATAATTAGGATATAAAAATTAGGATTTTTATGTCTTGTTCATAAATTGACCCCTTTATCATTATGAAATGACACTGTTTATCTCTGGTAACATCCTTTGCTCTGGAATCTAACTTGTCTGATGTTAATATAACCACTCCAGTTTTCTGTTGATTAATGTTAGAGTGGTATACTTTTTGCCAACCGTTTAGTTTGTTCCTATTTGTTTATATTCCAAATGTGTTTCTGGTAAGCAACCTATAGTGGGGTCTTGCTTTTTAACTAACCTGACAATCTCTGCCTTTTTATTAGGGGTGTTTAGATGACTTAGATTATGTTTAACATGATTATCGATATGGTTGGGTTTAAATCTACCATGCTGCTGTTTTCTATTTGTCTTACCTGGTTTTTGTTTCCTTTGTTCTCTTCTTCTGCCTTCTTTTGGATTAACTTGTTTTTAAATTCCATTTTAGGGGCCTTACTTGTGATAATCCTTTGTTGTATTATTTTAGTGGTTAAGTACAGGATTTATAGTATACATATTTAACCTGTCACAATCTATCTTCAAATGATAACATACCACTTCACGTATAGTATAAGAACCTTACAAGTGTATAATTCCATTTCCCCCTTCCAGCCTTTGTGCTATTGTTGACATACATTTTACTTTCATATATTTTATAAATCCTGAAATACATTGTTATAATTTTTGCTATAGACAGTCAATTTCCTTTCTAAAAGAAGTATCAGTCTGTTAAATTATGTAGAAAACTAAAAGTGAAATCTCAAACTGTTGTTACAATAGTACTATGTTGTATAATTACCCATGTATTTACCTTTATTGAGATCTTTATTTCTTCATATGGCTTTGAGTTACTTCAAATGTCCTTTCATTTCAATTTGCAAGATGCATTTTAGCATTTCTTGCAGGGC
This sequence comes from Pseudorca crassidens, assembly GCF_039906515.1. NCBI lineage: Eukaryota > Metazoa > Chordata > Mammalia > Artiodactyla > Delphinidae > Pseudorca > Pseudorca crassidens. The sequence continues at coordinate 64,096,916 of NC_090304.1, forward strand.
AGGCCTAAAGGTAATAAACTTCCTCAGCTTTTGTTTATCTGGGAATATCTTGATTTCACCCTCATTTTTTTTTTCCTGCACTGCACAGCTTGTGGGATCTCAGTTCTACAACCAGTGATTGAACCCGGGCCCTTGACAGTGAAAGCACGAGTCCTAACCACTAGACCACTGGGGAATTTCCTCTCCCTCACTTTTGAAGGACTATTTTGTCAGTTAAAGGATTCTTGGTTGATTGTTTTTTTGTTTGTTTTTTCTTTCTTTTAGCAGTTTGAATATACTGACCCACTGCCTTTTGGCCTCCAAAGTTTCTGTTGAAAACTCTTAATTTTATTGAGAATCCCCTATATGTGATGTGTCACTTCTCTCTTGTTGCTTTCAAGATTCTATCTTTGTCTTTGTTTTTCAAAAGTTTGATTACATTGTGTCTCAGCGTGGGTCTCTTCCAGTTCATCCAACTTGGAGTTTGTTGAGTTTCTTGGATGTTTATATTCATGTCTTTCATCAAATTTGGGACGTTCTCAGCCATTATTTCTTTAAATATTCTCTCTGCCCCTTTCTCTCTCTCTTCTCCTCCTGGGACTTCCAAAATGCATATGATGATCTGCTTGAAGATGTCCCACAAGTCTGTTTGGTTCTGTTTACTTTTCTTCAATCTTATTTTCTTTCTGTTACTCAGACTCAATAATTTCCATTGTCCTATCTTCAACTTCACTGATTCTTTCTTCTGCCTGTTTAAAGCTACCTTTGAATCACCATAGTGAATTTTTCATTTTAGTTATTTTACTTTTCAGCTCCAGAATTTTTTTGGTTTCTTTATAGCTTTTCTATCTCTTTATTGATATTTCCATTTTGTTCATACACTGTTTTCTAGACTTCCTCTATGTCTTTATTTAGTTCTTTGGGCATCTTTAAGACAGTTAATTTAAAGTCTTTGTCTAGTATATCTGCCATAACATCTTTTCAGGGACAGTTTCTGTTGATTTATTTTTCCCTTTCAATGGGCCATACTTTCCTGTGTCTTTGTATGCCTTGTGATTTTGTTGTTGTTGGAAATTGGATACTGAATCTAATAGAGTGGTAACTCTGGAAATCAGATTCTCCTCTTTTATCAGAGTTTGCTGTTTTTTGTTTTTGTGAATTGTTTTTGTTTTTTTTCTTGTAGGCTGTTTCTGTGCCAAGAATCAGTCTGAAGAGAAAACTTAAGATTTTCTATGGTCTTTTCTGAGTGTTTGCTTTTCCCTGAGCATGTGTAGTGACTTACTGATTTCCCCCATATATGCAGTTGCCTTTGAATGTCCTAGTCTTTAATGCATGGCTCCCAAAAGGGGAAGAAGTGAAAAATGAAGCAGGGGAACAGGGTGCTGGCCCTTAAATCTTGTGGAAGTCACTTCACCTGGAGGGAGAGGGGCTTGTAACAGTGGGGTGGAGGAGGTGTAACAATGATTGGTTGCCTCTTTGTCATCACCTTTGTGATCAGAAGCAGCAATCAGTGGTCAGAGAACAGAGCACTGATTTTTGGAGGACAGGTTCCTTTTTGCCCACCCTGACTGCTGCAGGAACACAGGTGCCTTCTATGGGATGGGGGTGGGGTATAGATAGCAGCTACTGTGCTAAGAGCTGAAATTGACCAAAATTAACTGCATTTTACCCTCCAAACCTTCACCTGGTAGATGCAAGCACTTAATAGACTCCAGATTTCCAAAACAGAGATAGATTCTGAGATAGATTCTGCATTGTCTAAGTGAGGAGACAGATTTCTGGTGCTTCCTACTCCACCATCTTCCCAGAATTCTCTCCAGCTGATTGCCTTTTAAAGAGATTTAAATAATAAGAAAAAAGTCTTTATGTTTACCCATGTAGTTACCATTTCTGTGCTCTTCATTCCTTTGTACAAAATCAGGTTTCTATCTGGTATTATTTTCCGTCTATTTGAAGGACTTCTTTTAATATTTCTTGTGGTGCAGGTTTTCTAGTGAGGATTCTTTTAACTTACCTATCTCTGAAAAAAGTCTTTATAGTTACTTAATTTTTGAAAGTTATTTTTGATGGGTAAAATATTTTAGGTTGACAGATTTTGGTTTTAGCATTTTAAAGACATTGCTTTAACTTCCATTGTCTTCTAACTTACATTGTTTCCAACAAGAAATTTACTGTCATACTTATCATTATTTGTTGTGAGTAAGTAGTCTTTTCTCTTTGGCGGCTTTTAAGTTTTCTCTTTGTCATTGGTTTTAAGTAATTTGAATATGATATACCCCAGTGTAAATTTCTTTGTTTCTTGTGCTTGATGTTCACTGAGCTTCTTGGATCTGTGGGTATATCATCTTCATTAAATTTGGAAAAAAACTGCTAATTATTTCTTAAAGTATTTTTTTATGTCCCTACCTTTCTTCTCATTCATGGACTCCCATTATATTTTTCTGTTTGAGGTTGTCCTACAGCTCACTGGTACTCTGTTCACTTTTTTTTCCAGCTTTTTTCTCTCTGTACTTCATTATGGATTTTTTTTTTTTTTGGGCTATGTTTTCAAATTCACCAATCTTTCTTCTGCCACTAATCCCATCCAATATATTTTTCATCTCAGGCATTGTAATTTTTATCTCTAGAAGTTTACATTGAGTCTTGTTTTTAATCACCAATGTCACTACTTAACATGTTCTATCTTCTTGAACATATAAAATATTAAAAAAAATAACTGTTTCAATGTCCTTGTCTACTAATTCTACTATTTTTGTCACTGCTGGGTCAGTTTCAGTTATGTGATTTTTGGCCTCATTATGGATAATATCAATATTTTCCTGCTTCCTTGCATGCCTGATAATTTTTTACTGGATGTTAAGCATTGTAAATTTTACCTTGTTTGGTGCTTGAGACTTTTGTATTCCTACAAATACTGAGTTTTGTTCTGGGAGGCAGTTAAGTTATTTTGAAACAGGTTGACTCTTTGGGGTCTTCCTTTTGAGCTTTTTTGGGCAGAACCAGAGCAGCATTTAGTCCAGGGTTAATTTTCCCCAGTATTGAGGCAAGACTCTTACTACTCTACCCAGTGCCCCAGGAATGATGAAGTTTTCTACTGTGACTGTTGGGAACAGGTACTTTTCCTGGGCCTGTGTGATCTGTGGACACTGTTCCCTCTGATCCTTTTGGTTGGTTCTTTTCCTGGCCTCGGGGAGTTTTCTCACATGCATTCGCTAATCACTACTCAACTGAATACTTCAGGGGATCCTCTAAAGATCTCTGTATCTCTCTCTTTTTGTGGCTCTCTCCCCTTTCTGCAGTGTGGCTTGAAAACATCCTGCAGGAGGTTAGCTGGGACTATAGTTGAATTTACCTGATCTATTTCCCATCTCTCAGGGATTCCTTTCTTGCCTGATGCCTTATTTTGATTTTCTTATCATATATTTTATTTCTACATGCTATAAAACTCAGATGATATAGCTATTAATTGTTTCCCTTAACAGTCAATAATCTTCTATTTTTTCCATTAATTTATCCTCCCTAGGGCTGTTCATTCCTTCTTGAACTTTCATGGGATAATTTTCCTTTAATCAGAAGTACATCCTCATTTTTTTCTCTTAGATTTTATCTGAGAAACTTTTGAAATTTTGTTTTTGATTTTGAAGGATATTTCCTAGGTATAGTATTCTAGTTTGGAAGTTTTTTCTTTCAGCACTTTAAAGCTACCACTCCATTGTTTTGTGCTTTGATGTTTTTGTTGTGAAATCAGTGGTGTTTCTTGCTATTGTCTTTTTTGACTGATGCTTTTAAGGTTGTCTTTTTAGCTTTAGTTTCATCAGGTGTGGTGTCTGTGTATTTATCCTTAACCTTGGAGCTGTGGTTAATGTCTTTCATCAGTCTGGTTATTTCTCAGCCATTGTTTCTTTTTTTTAAAAAAATTTTCTTTTATTTATTTATTTGGCTGTGTTGGGTGTTCATTCCTGCATGTGGGCTTTCTCTAGTTGCACAGACCAGGGGCACTCCTCAGTGCAGTGCATGGGCTTCTCATTGCGGTGGCTTCTCTTGTTGTGGAGCACAGGATCTAGATGCACAGGTTTCAGTAGTTGTGGCACATGGGCTCAATAGTTGTGGCTCACAGGCTCCAGAGCGCAGGCTCAATAGTTACGGTGCATGGGCTTAGTTGCTCTGCGGCATGTGGGATCTTCCTGGACCAGGGCTCGAACCTATGTCCCCTGCATTGGCAGGCAGATTCTTAACAACTGTGCCACTAGGAAGTCCCCATTGTTTCTTAAATAACTACATCTTTCTCATTCTCTCTTCCTAGAACTTATTTGCCTAACATTTCTCATACTATGTGAGGTTCTTTTTACCCATTTTCCTTTTTGAGGTTCAATTTGGATAATTTCTTCAAGTTCATTAATCCTGACATATGCTGTTTTGTTTTCTGTCTGCTGTTAAGATCCCCCAATGAGTTCTTTATTTTGAGTTTACTTATGAATTATTTATATAAGCTTACTTATCCCAGAACTCTGGGCTACTTCTTATTAAAAAACCCTCATTGAGATATATTTTATGTACAACAAACTATACCTATTTAAAGAGTACATTTTGATGAGTTTTGACAGTTGTATACTACTGTGAAAGTATTACTGTACTCAAGATACTGAATATCTTCATTACCACCAACCCAGAAGATTTCTCACGACCATTTGCAATTCACCTCTGCTTCTGATCCTGGCCCCAGCCAGTTACTGAATTGCTTGATCCCTCTAAATTAGTTTGCATTTTCTAGAATTTTATACAAATGGAGTCACACAGTAAGTACTCTTTGTATCTGGTTTCTGTCAATCAATGTAGTGATTTTGAGGTTCATCAATGTTGTTGCCTATACCAGTAGTTCATTCCTTTCTGTTACTGAATAGTGTTACATTGTATGGATATACTACCTGTTGTTTATTTATTTACCATTTAATGAACATATGGGTCATTTCACAGTTTTAGCTATTGTGAATAAAGCTGCTGTGAATATTTATGTATAACAGTTTGTGTGAACATATGTTTTTATTTTTTCCTGTTGAATGCTTAGAACCAGAGTGGATAAGTCATATGGTAGATGTATATTTAACTTTGTAAGAAAGGGCCAGTTTTTCAAAGTACATTGAACCACATGACATTCTTACCTGCAGAATATAAGTTCTAATTACTCCATATCTTCATCAGCACTTGTGTTATCAGCCTTTTTAATTGTAGCCATTCTAATATTTCAGTGGTATCTCATTGTGGTGTTAATATGTGTTTCCCTAATAACCAGTTATGTTGAGAATCTTTTCATCTGCTTATTCGCCATTTGTATATCTACTTTTGTAAAATATATGTTCAAACATTTTGCCCATTTAAAAAATTGAGCTGTTGGGCTTCCCTGGTGGCGCACTGGTTGAGAGTCTGCCTGCCGATGCAGGGGACACGGGTTCGTGTCCCGGTCCGGGAGGATCCCACATGCCACGGAGTGGCTGGGCACGTGAGCCATGGCCGCTGAGCCTGTGCTCCGCAATGGGAGAGGCTGCAACAGTGAGAGGCCCACGTATCGCAAAAAAAAAAATTGAGCTGTCTTCTTATTATTGAGTTTTAGGAATATTTTAAAAATATATACTTTGTATACCAGTTGTCAGATATTTGCATTGTGAATATTTTTTTCCTGTTATGTCTTTCCTTTTCATTTCATAATGGTGTCTTTTGAAGAGCAAAAGTTTTTAATTTTAATAGAGTCCCATTTATGAAATTTTAAACTTTTATTATTAATGCTTTTTGTGTTCTAAGAAATATTTGCTAAACCCCAAGATTGCAAGATTTTCTCTTACATTTTATTCTAGAAGTTTTATAGTTTTTACTTTTAGATTTAGGTCTATGATCCATTTTCAGTTAATCTTTGTGTATTGTGTGAAGTGAGTTGGCTGACCAATTTATCACACAATGCCAAAATCAACTACATTTTGGTTCTTTTCAGAGTATGTTCATTTATCAGTAGTCTCCATTTAAAAAACAGTCAAGAAGTATTCTTTTGTCTATAGAAATTACATTTTGTTTTGGTATGCAGAATGGTACAATATAATGGTAAAATTGGGTGAGTAACTGCAAGTTTAGTATTTTTGGAAGCCAAAATGTTTTTCTCATTTAACTTTTCCCATTGTTTCTTTAAGCATACTGGAATTTCCTCTATTAGCATTTATCATCATTATTCCTATTTTATGAATGAAAAACTGAAGCTCTGAAGTATTAACATTTTTTTCAGTCATACAATTATTTATGCTAACATCAGGTATAAACTCAGGTCTTCAATTGCAAAATTTTTTATTTTAGCTTATGTGAAATGGAAAAAATGGTGCAAAGTGTTTATAAGAATGACAGGTCAGATGAGTATAGCATAAATATTAACTTAGTATTCATAAATAGATAATATATACATGGGTATCATTATCATATTTATTATTCATTGAGGTCACATCTATTAAACATGGGAGAGTCCTATTGTATGACTTTTATCCTGCAGATAGGCCAGGTAGAATGGTGACAGTGTGCTATCTATTACTTGAAGTATTTTCTTTTTTTCTTTTAATTTGTGGTACACGGGCCTCTCACTGCTGTGGCCTCTCCTGTTGCAGAGCACAGGCTCCGGACGCGCAGGCCCAGCAGCCATGGCTCACGGGCCCAGCCGCTCTGCGGCATGTGGGATTCTCCCGGACCGGGGCACGAACCCACATCCCCTGCATCGGCAGGCGGACTCTCAACCACTGCGCCACCAGGGAAGCCCGAAATATTTTCTTTTTAAATAGTCTGACTTGATGAATTTTCCTACATTTCTCCCTTGGGATATCATTCTATAGCTTAGTCTTAAAGTATTCTCATTTGTCATATTATCTAATTTATCTTTGGTCAGTTTTGTTACATCTTTGCCATTTTGTCTGTCAAAAGTTTATAAATAGCAGTCACTCCCAATGACATTAATCATTCTGGGGCCAGTCTTCCCAAGACTAGCACTTATCCTTTTAGTTGTTTGGTAGCTTCCTCTCATCTCTCTCAGAAATTTCTCTGATTGCAATTGACCCTTGAACAATGGGGAGAGGGTGAGGTGTGGAGTGCCAACATTCCCTGCAGTGGAAAATCCCCCTATAACTTTACAGTTGGCTCTCAGCCCCCACCTCTCCCACCCCCGCCCCCATATCTGCTGTTCTGCATCTGTGGATTCAACTATCCCAGGATCTGTACTACTATAGGATACGTTTAGTGAAAAAAATCTGCATGCAAGTGGACCCGGGCGGTTCAAACTCGTGCTGTTTGAGGATCAACTGTTTAGTTGCCTTCTGACATATGGATTCTTTATGCCATGTAATGAAATACCAACTCCATTTTAATACAGTACTGAAGAATATAATAGTCTGAGTGATCCAGTCATCCTCTTATTCCAGAGCCTTCAGGAACCATCTACACCTTCCAAGTAAATCCCAAACCTCTTTACTAAGCATTCAGACCAATCATCTCAGAAGTAACCTCCCTCCCCTTGTACTCCTATTACATTGTCTTTATACCTCTAACATGAGAGTTAAACATAGCTTTACAATAGAGTTGCAGTGCATAAGCGCTTAATTTATGTGAATTCAAGTCTATGTAAAGCTGAAAGAGAATAATTTGATTTAAATATTTCAGTTTTAGCCACCAGTCCTTTATCAGTTAGGGTTAAATCAAAGAAACAGAACCTCTATAACTGATAGAAAATATGGGATTTATCATGGGCATTAGCTCTTACAATTATGTAAGAGCTGGTTAAGCAGACTGTGTCTGGTGTTGGGCCTAAAGTCAGCAGGGCAGTAGTCAGGAAGGAAAGTGGTCATAAAATGGGATAGAGTAAGGAAAGATTGGAACTGGTGAGGACAAGCTGGAACCACAAGGACAAAGTGGAACCTGCATATGTCTCTCATTGCATCTAACTTCAGTGATATGAATGACCTGTAGGATAACCTGGTACCTTTGGCCACACTGTTGAACATGCACCTAGTTGAGGATTCAGAAAAGCTGAAGGAGAGACCTGGTGGGAGCTGGATCACTGCAGGACAGGCTGCTTGCCCATGCCAACATGGTGAGCCACCATGATTAGTGCCTGGCCCTAAAGTGATTTTCAGAGCAAAAAAAGTCTTCTTCTTTACTTCTGCCTTCCAAATCTCACGCAAATTTATCTTTTAACTAACCCTAACCTAGAGTCATACAGGGAAGGGGATTCTGAGAAATGCAGTTCCATCTTAGCTAACTTGACATACTACGAAGTCACCATAAACCCTTGAGTTAGCAAGGGGTTGAAGATATACAACTGGTAATTTTCTTTCTTTCTTTCTTTTGTTTTTTTAATGTATAAGGACATTCATTCTATTTTTTTAATGTAAATTTATTTATTTATTTATTTATTTATTTATTTTTTAGAGTTAAATTCATATCTCTAATATTATAATGTTGATATGTAAATCATTTCTAACTCTAGTATAAAAGTTAAAAGACAAAAGTATTAAAAATAACCATAGCTATAACAATATTATAATAATGTTTGTTAATGAACATACAATATTAAAAATGTAAATTATGACATCCAAACATAAAATGAGGGAGGATAAAAATGTAAAGCTTTTGTATGCATTCAACTTTTAGTTTTTAACAAATTAGACTATAGGAACTTTTATGTAAGCCTCAAGGTAACCAAAAATCAAAAACCTATAGAAAATACAGAAATGATAAATGGAAAGGAATCTAAGCGTAACACTACAGAAAATTATAAAACCAAAAAGGAGTAGCACACAAGAAGAAAGGAACAAAGGAGTTACAAAGCACCATGAAAACAATTAAGAAAATGGAAACAGTATATCCATACCTATAAATAATTACATAAATGTAAATGGACAAAATTCTCCGACCAAAAAACATAGAATATCTAAATAGATTTAAAAGCAAGCAAACAAAAAATAAGACCCAAACTTACGCTGCTTAAAGGGATTCACTTCAGCTTTAAGGACATATGTAAACTGACAGCAAAGGGAGGTAAAAAAATATTTCATGTAAATAGAAACAAAAAGAGAGCAGCTGTAGCTATATTTGTATCAGATAAAATAAACTTTAAGCCAACAACTGTAACAAGAGACCAAATGGTCACTATATGATGATAAAGATGTCAATTCATCAAGAGGATGTAACAATTAAAAATATTTATTCACCCAACATCAGAACACTTAAATATATAAAGCAAAGCAAATATTATCAGATCTGGAGGGAGAAATAGACAACAGTGCAGTAATACTAAGGGACTTCAATATCCCCACTTTCAACTATGGATATATCATTCAGACAGAAAATCATTAAAGAACCGGACTTGAACTATGCCTTAAAATAAAAGAACTTAACAGACATATACAGAACATTTCATCCAACAGAAGCTGAATATACATTCTTCCCAAGTGCATTCAGAACATTTTCAAGGATAGAGCAAATGATAAGCTATAAGACAAGTATCAACATATTTAAGAAGATTGAAATGACAACAATAATCTTTTCTAACCACAATGGTATGGAACTAGAAATCAGTAACAAGAGGAAAATGGGAAAATTCTCAAATATGTGAAGATTAAGCAACATGCTCCAGAACAAGCAATGGGTCAAAAAAGGAATGAAAAAATATCTTGAAACAAATGAAAATGAAAACACAACATATCAAAGCTTATGAGATGCATCAAAAACAGCTCTAAGAGGGAAATTAGAAAACAATATGGAAACTGTGGAAAACAGTATGGGGTTTCCTCAATAAACTAAAAATAGAACTACAAGATAACCCAGGAATCTCACTCCTGGGCATATACCCAGAGAAAATAATAATTTAAGAAGACACATGCACCCCAATATTCATTGCAGCACTATTTACAATAGCCAGGACATGGAAGCAAACTAAATGTCCATCAACAGAGGAATAGATAAAGAAGATGTAATACATATATACAATGGAATATTACTCAGCCATAAAAAGGAACAAAACTGTGCCATTTGCAGAGACGTGGATGGACCTAGAGACTGTCATACAGAGTGAAGTAAGTCAGAAAGAGAAAAACAAATATCATATATTAACGTATATATGTGGAATCTAGGAAAATGGTATAGATGAATTTATTTGCAAAGTAGAAATAGGGACACAGAAGTAGAGAACAAATGTATGGATACTAAGGGGGGAAGTGGGAGGTGGGATGGATTGGGAGAGTGGGATTGACATATATAAACTACTATGTATAAAATAGATAACTAAAGAGAACCAAATGTATAGCACGTGTGGTGACTTAAATGGGAAGGAAATCCAAAAAAGAGGGGATATATGTATACATATAGCTGATTCACTATGCTGTACAGTGGAAACTAACACAACATTGTAAAGCAACTATACTCCAATAAAAAAAGAAATAAAAACAAACAAACAAACAAAATAGGCACAACACTCTTTGACAAAAATCATAAAAATATCTTTTTGGATCTATCTCCTAGAGCAAAGGAAATAAAAACAAAAATAAACAAATGGAACCTAATTAAACTTAAAAGCTTTTGCATAACAAAGGAAACCATTGAAAGAACAAAAAGACAACCTATTGAAGGGGAAAAATATTTGCTAATGATGACACTGACAAGGGATGAATTTCCAAAATATACATCTTATACAACTCAACATCAAAAAACAGAAAAAAAAAAACCCCACTGATTTAAAAATGGGCAGAAGACCTAAATAGACATTTTTCCAAAGAAGAAATGCAGATGGCCAAGAGGCACATGAAAAGATATTCAACATTGTTAATCACCAGAGAAACTCAAGTCAAAAACACAATGAGATATCACTGCACACCTGTCAGAATGGCTAACATCAAAAGACCACACATAACAAATGTTGGTGAGAATGTAGAGAAAAAGGAATCCTTGTACACTGTTGGTGGGAATGTAAATTGTTGTAGCCACTGTGGAAAACAGTATGGAGATTCCTTATTTATTTTTATTTTTGGCTGTGTTGGGTCTTCATTGCTGCATGCGGGCTTTCTCTAGTTGCGGTGAGTGGGGGCTACTCTTCATTGTAGTGTGCGGGCTTCTCATTGTGGTGGCTTCTTTTGTTGCAGAGCGTGGTCTCTAGGCATGCGGGCTTCAGTAGCTGTGGCATGTGGACTCAGTAGTTGTGGTTTGCGGGCTCTAGAGTGCAGGCTCAGTAGTTATGGTTCACGGGCTTCATTGCTCCACGGCATGTGGGATCTTCCCAGACCAGGGCTCAAACCTGTGTCCTCTGCATTGGCAGACAGATTCTTAACCACTGTGCCACCAGTGAAGTCCCACATCTGGTAATTTCCAATCTGTCTCAGTTCCCAAGTACCTCTCATAGTATAAGCATCTCACCATGCTGAGTTCAATTCTACTACTTGGTTGAATTTTTCAAACAAGACTGCTTTTCTAATCCCCAGCCAACTGCTTCATTACATGCTCACCTGAAGAAAGTGATCTGATCCAATGCTGAAGAGAAAGACTGGCTGTATTGGGTTTATGAACCAAGAGGTGGTATATGGGTCTCCAACATGGTACTTTCCTAAAAAGGTATTTCTAGAGTAATTTTGCCCATATTCAATTTTCAATTTATGCTTTGTCTTTGGAACCAAATCCTGGTTTTAGAACCATCTTCAATAAATATTTATTAAATATGAATGAATTGTATATAAATTGTTAATGAATTGCAGTAGGGATTTTCTACTGCTGTATTTCTCTTAGCAAATAGCAAAGTGCTTGATACAAATTAGATATTCAATAGATATGGATTAAATTATTTATTGAAGATTTTTATTCTGGTGCTGTGTAATATCAAAACAAGAGTATGTATTTTTTTTTCAGTGAAAATAGTGTCTGTAATTTACATTTTAAAAAATTGGGGTAAGACTTGCACTCAGTGAAATGCACATGTTTTAAGTGTACAATTCTGTAAGTTTTGGCAAAAATATACACCTGGAACCGACACCGCAATCAAGATATGGAACATTTCCATCACTCCAGAAAGTTCTCTTATGTCACATTGCAGTGAATCCTTACCATTCATAACCAACTACTGCTCTGATTTCTATTACTGTAGAGTAGTTTGATCTGTCTTGAACTTCAAAAAAATGAAATGATATAGAATGTACTTTTTTGTGTCTGGCATCTTTCATTCAACATGTTTTTGAGATTCATCCATGTTACTGTATGTGTCAGTGGATTTGTATTCCATTGCACAAATGGTTTTCCATTCTTCTGGTGATGAACATTTGGGGTTGTACTTAGCTTTTGGCTATTATGAATAAAGATGCTATGTACATTTGTGGACAAGTTTTGTGTGGACATAAATTTCTCTTGGGTAAATGTCTAAAAGTGGAGTTGCTGGGTCATGTGGTAAGTGTATGTTTAAATTCCTAAGAAACTGCTAATTTTCAGAGGTTGTTTCCTTTTTAACCTCCACAAGCAATGTATGTTGTTTTACATCCTTGCCAGCATTTGGTGTTGTCAGTTTTTTAAATTGTATTGTAAACGTTTTCTTTTTCAATAGGTTTCTAAGTTGCCCTGAATATGAGCCACTGAATATTGTGTACGCTTTGGGACCTGGGTAAAAGCGACTGCTCATTCAGTGTGGGTTTTGCAAGGCAAGTTGGAGCTTGCAGAAAAGTATATGTACATTGAAGTACTTTGGAAAACTTTGGCCCAGTTTGTCTATTTCAGTGTTTACATGAATCTCTGCACTCTGCCTCTACCTTTCTCTCTGTCTCTCTTTCTTTGGTAAATTATCTCTAAAATATTATTAAAGTAATCCATGTTCTTGGTAAACAGTAAATAAAGGAGAAAAGTGAAAGGTTTTCTGAACTCTTGTACTTCTACACACAATTTCATGGTATCCAAAAATAACCATTGTTAATATTTTTTGTGTATCTTTTCTCAAATATTCTATGCATTTACTAATATATATATAAAAATGCATGTATAATTACATATATATGTGTTTTTGGAACAAATAGGATCATATTATAAATACTATTCTGCAACAGGTTTTTACTTAATAATCTTGAAACTTTTAAAATATCAGCACATAAATGTAATCTTTCTTTTAAGCAAAGTTTTTTTAAAAAACTTTTTTTATGTTTATTTATTTTTGGCTGCTTTGGGTCTTCATTGCTGTGCACGCGGGCTTTCTCTAGTTGCGGAGAGCGGGGCTACCCCTCGCTGCGCTATGCGGGCCTCTCACTGCGGTGGCCTCTCCCGCTGTGGAGCATGGGCTCCAGGCATGCAGGCTCCAGCAACTGTGGCACGCGGGCTCAGTAGTTGTGGCTTGCAGGCTCTAGAGTGCAGGCTCAATAGTTGCAGCACATGGGCTCAGTCGCTCCACGGCATGTGGAATCCCCCTGGACCAGGGATCGAACCCGTGTCCCTTGCATTGGCAGGTGGATTCTCAACCACTGCGCCACGAGGGTAGTCCCTTAAGCAAACTCTTAAAACTGTATTTCAAAGTACAGATTTATAATTTTACTAGTTGCCTATGCTGGTTATCTTAGGTTAATTCTAAGATTTAGCATTACAAACAATGTTGCATACACATTTTTTTTTAATGTATCATGCAGGTATATCCAAAGAGTGAATTATTAGCAATGGAATTGCACAGTTTGCTTAAGCTTATTTTCAGCTGAAGTGTATGTAGTTTCAGGATATGAACAGCTCATTGGAAGTTGCTAGTAAACACAGGGTCGTGTGTGTTTCCACAGCCTCTTTTGTCAGGAGACCTTTGACAAAAGGAAAAGATGACCTTGAAAGAAAGGTCTTTGTCTTTATCCTTTGTAGATCCTCCTTTGGCCATCTACAATTCACTAATAATTAGCAGTCATTCATAACCGTCTTCTGAAACTGAAGACAGCTTTTCTAGAGACTAAAATTGTCATCACCATAATTCACTCAAAATCTAATCTATTATTCTAGGAAACTAATATATTTTTACAATTCCATTATTATCTTAAGATAGAACAATAATGCTGATATTGCCACTAAAAATAGCCGGCTTGGCAACTGTTCAGACAAACGTCACAAAAGAGTTTGCCCTTTGCTTGCTGCTGATCCATTTAGCAATCTCTGCTTATTTCCCCAAAAGATTTGAGACATCTATGCTGCAAGGACAAGTGCTTCAAGACACACCACCATCAGCAGACTAAAGGACAAAAGGCAGCCGGTAAAAAGGAGGGTGAGGGGAACTTATTTTTCTAAGAAATTAGCTTAAGAAAGGCCCAGAACTTAGTTCTGAGCTTCTTAGTGAACTAGGTAGAGAGAGAAAGAGGCTGAGTTATAGAGCTTGCCATTTTCTAGCACAGAGGTTCTCAGTTTTATGAGATAGAACAATTCTTCTTTTTATTAATTAAAAAAATTTTTTTAATTAATTTATTTAATTAATTTATTTTTGGCTGCATTGGGTTTTCGTTGCTGCGTGCAGGCTTTCTCTAGTTGGGGCTACCCTTCGCTGTGTTGGCCTGGCTTCTCATTGTTGTGGCTTCTCTTATTATGGAGCACGGGCTCTAGGTGCGCTGGCTCAGTACTTGTGGCTCATGGGCTCTAGAGCGCAGCTCAGTAGTTGTGGCGCACGGGCTTAGTTGCTCCGAGGCATGTGGGATCTTCCTGGACCAAGGCTCGTACCCATGTCCCTTGCATTGGCAGGCGGATTCTTAACCACCGTGCCACCAGGGAAGCTCGCTTTTTTTTATAACAAATGCCTTCTTATTATCCTGAAATGAGGTTTATGGATAATATACCATATAATACAGCATACCATTTAAAATGAATATAAAGTCATAACTCTAGTATATCAGAGAAATTAAAGGTAAGTACTGTATAGTAAAAATAATGCATATTTTAACACGTATATGTCCAGGCATGACTATGCTGGAAGGCAAACAAAGTTACCACATGCTTTATCTATAGGAAGAATCACTTTGAATGCAACAGCTACAAATGCAGCTTAGTTCAGGTGTGTTGGCTACTCAGCTACCACCAGCCTAATTGATGATGATGATATAATTTTCCTGACTGGTGAAGAATTCTTTTTAAATCCTGAAAAAGAGCATAGTCTCCCCCCAATTTACTTGGATTTTAAATTCTTAGGAAATTAAGTTATATTGAAATTGAACAAAAATTTCTTTGTATTTACATGTAAAGTGGATTTTTTTCTAGGCTCATAAGCAGCCTTTTTATTTTTTTCCTTCTTACATGGAAGTCTGATGAGATATGAAAAATGGTGCAGAATGTGGAACAATTTTCACTGTGCAGGACTGCCCTGTGCATTGCAGGCTGCAGAGCATCTATGGTCTCTGCCAACACTACGTGCCGGAAGTTCTTCCCTCCCACCATTGGGACAACCACTTTAGAAATCCGTGTGGCATTATTTGTTAAAATCTGCATTTCTCATAACCCAGTCATCTACTCCTAGTTATATACATATCAGAAATGAGTACATATGTGCATCAAAAATTGTGTTCAAGAATGTCTGCAGCAACATTATTCCTAATGGCTCCAAATGGAAACAACTCACATCCCCTCAACAGAGGAATGGATAAATAGTGCCATAGTCACACAAAGGAATAACATGCAACATTGAAAATGAACAAATTGCTACTGCAGAAACCACGGAGAAATCTCACAACGTTTAGTGACAGAGCCACACACAGAAGAATACATACTGTATGATTCCAAAAGTTCAAACACAGGTAAAACTAATTTATAGTATTTGTTGGAATAATGCCTGGTGGGGGAATGAAGTGCGTCTCTGTGGTACTGATGGAGTTCTATTTCTTGATCTGGATGGGGTTTACATGGGTGTGTTTGCTTTGTGATACTTCATTATCAGCAGAGGAGAGAGTATGAAAACAATGCTACAGGATGAGATTGGTTAAGTGTAAAAGGAAGGGGGAAAAAATGACTGTAATGAAAAAAAAAAGTCAACTCCCTCCCCAAACCTCCTGCCCTCCATTTCCTATGAGGGGAGCCTAGGAAAAATCAAACCCGAGAAACAAATTCCAGCTCACACTCAAACCCTCAAACAGACCCAGAGATTCAGAAGTCCATCACTTGGGGCAAAAGGTTTTCCCAGATTTTGTCCAAGGTGATTACAAAAGCAACCAAGTCTCTTCTCTGCTCAGGGTAAGAGGGTAAGGAAAAAACAAAGTTTAAAAACATTAAGTTACTTCCCAATCTCTTCCCGGGATCACCCGGGCCACCTGGGACCCGACCCGATCCACCTAAGGGGGCGGGGCCGAGGCCCTACTCTGACTCCCTGGCAACGGAGCAAGCCGTTGTCGCGTCCTAGCAACACGTTCCTCCCTCCCCTTGACTGGCCTGCCCTCCCTTGGTCCCCCTACCTAGCTCACCGCTCCGGCATACACTCTCACTTGGTGGTCCCGAGGGCTTGGATTTGCACTTTCTGATTCAAGCGCCAGACAGCTCTTTGAGTTCCTGTAGTGGGAGCCTTTCCGGGAGAGCCAGAGTGGGGGAGGGACGGCGAGAAAAAAAAGTTTAAGAAAGAAAGTAAAATCAAGATTTGGTCATTTTTATTTTTAAGACACATCCAAATTTCCCAGGAGAGTGGGAAAATCACGTTTGTGTAAACTCCATATAAAGAAGGAAGAAAAGAGACACTCTGAAGACCCAGCCGACTGGGGACTGGAGATTTTGGACACCATCGTCCCTTCCCTGCAGGACCTAGGCAGGCACATGATGCACACGCTGCCCTCGCTGAGCAAGGAGGGTAAGCGACATGGGGCAGGGGGCCCTGGGAATGAACCTTTACCTGCTTGGGGGTCAAGGCGGAGACCTTCTTCCCTATCCCTTGTCTCTGGCAGGCCTTGAGTGGCCGTGTGGCCTTGGCAGCCTCACGCTGGACGTCCAAATACACTTTCTTTATTGACTTCTTTAATGAGAGAAAGGGGCCAGCTGAGGGTTTTTATAAATTTATTTATTTTACTTTTGGCTGCCTTGGGTCTTCGTTGCTGACAGCGGGCTTTCTTTAGTTGTGGTGAGTGGGGCTACTCTTCCTTGCCGTGCATGGGCTTCTCATTGCAGTGGCTTCTTTTCTTGCGGAGCACAGGCTCTAGGTGCACGGGCTTCAGTAGTTGTGGCTGGCGGGCTCTAGAGCGCAGGCTCAGTAGTTGTGGTGCACGGGCTTAGTTACTCTGTGGCATGTGGGATCTTCTGGGACCAGGGCTCAAACCGGTGTCCCCTGCATTGGCAGGCAGATTCTTAACCACTGCACCACCAGGGAAGCCCCAGCTGAGGGTCTTTGATTAAACAAGATAATGTATACACAGGACTTAGCTCACGGACTAGCACAGAGTAAGTGCTCAATAAACGTTAGCTAAAACAACCACCCCAAAGGGCTCCTTCTCAGAATTCATGCAAAGACAAGGCTACTTTTGTTGCCAGTGGTATCTTGGGGTTGTGTTAAGAAAGTGAGATAAAAGAAAAAAACAAAAAAAACTGGGTGTTTGGAAGAAGACCCGACATCTTCTCATAGAAAACTTACTAGGCTTGGTTAAAAACATAGTTTCTTAAAAAAGTGACCCTAAAGTGACACTGAGATCTGTCTGCAAGCAACAGGAGCCCTTGGGAAGAAAGGTGCTCCAGAAATGCAAGCTATTATTGCTATTAAGTCATTGTAACTTAGGGATGATGCCTAGGCTTTAACCAAACGATCTTAGGAGACAAAATAAATAGGAGTACATGCCTCTTCTTTCTCTTTCCCCTTCATCACTCCTATTTTTCCTGTTAATTCTAAAAGAAGTGTTTAAAATAATGGCTTTATGGATTTTTAAATATTTTCCATATTTGTAAATTTATATATAATTTCTTCAGTTCAAGTATTTTGAGAACTTACTATGTGCTGGGCACTAGAGGACTGATGTTGAGCAAAACCTTGGAATTTACAATCTAATGGGGAAGATACACATTAACCAAGTAGTCACAGAAATAAATATAAATTTACATTTAGTCAGTGCTACTAAGGAGGTGCATGGTACAATGAGAACTTTAAATGAGGGTGAGGATGGAGGTGTGTGTCAAGATTTGCTGAAGAAGGGAAGATTTGAGCTGAGATGTGAAGAATGAGTTGGAATTGTTATGAAACCAACTTGGGTCTATTTGCCCAATGTGCAGCAAAGTCAATCTACTGACACCAGGTTGTGGTGAAGGAAAGTATAGCCTTTATTGCAGGGCCAAGCAAGGAGAATGGGAAGCTCATGCTCAAAAGAACCGAATTCCTCGTTGGCTTTCAGGGAAGGGTTTTTAAAGACAGTGTGAGGGAGAGGGTTGCAGGGTGCATGCTCAGCTCGTGTATGATTCTATGCTTCATTGATGTTGAGGTAACAGGGTGATGTTTCGGGAATATCAGTCACCAACCTTCTAATTCCAACCTGTCTGGGATCTACATGCTTGTGGTCTGCATGCAGTTAACTTCCTCCACCTGGTGGGGCTTTTAGTATCTGCAAAACAACTCAAGGATATGGCTCAGGACATTATCTTTAGCCCTTGAAGAGGAACTGAAAGTTCTTGACTTTGCTTTGTGGCTAAACTCTTTTTTTTTTTAAATTTATTTTTGACTGCATTGGGTCTTCGTTGCAGTGCGCGGACTTCTCATTGTTGTGGCTTCTCTTGTTGAGGAGCACGGGCTCTAGGCACACGGGCTTCAGTAGCTGTGGCTCGTGGGCTCTAGAGCACAGGCTCAGTAGTTGTGGCACACGGACTTAGTTGCTCCGTGGCATGTGGGATCTTCCTGGACCAGGGCTCGAACCATGCCCCCTGTATTGGCAGGCGGATTCTTAACCACTGCGCCACCAGGGAAGCCCTATGGCTAAACTCTTATTATTTTGTCTTGCTTGACTGTTTTCCTTCATTTTTGCATTTTCTCACTTCTCTGATTAAATTTGCTCTTTGGAACTCGGGGAAGGCCTAGGAGGCTAAAGCTTTCCTACAAGCAATAGGCAGGGGACACAGAGGGTGGGGGCTTTGTCGCTGGGAAGGCCCCACAGCGTCCTGCTAGGTTTCAGAATTTAGTAGGTGAAATGGATCAGTTGAATAGGGAGTGGAGGGGAGGGGAGAGTGTTCTTGGCAGAGAGAATAGCAAGAGCAAAAGCTCTGGAGGGAGGGAGCATGGTGTGATTGAGGAGCTGAAAGAAGGTCAACATGCTCTGTAGCGCTATAGCTGCACTAGGGAATGTGTTCGTAAAGGAGGCTGGAGGGAAGTGGAGGGGTCAGGTTAGGCATGGCCTCATAAGTCATGTTAAGGATGTTGGCTTTTATGTTCAGCCTGAGGGAAAGCTGTTAAGTGTTTTGAGTGGAGCTAAAGGAGGAGCTGAATGACATGGTCAAATTTGCATTTTGAGAAGACTGGTCTGGTGGCAATGTGGAGAATGAATTGGAGGGTAAAGAATGCCTATAACAGTAACCTAAGTGGGAATGAGTCATCTGAATTCACTCTTGGTTTGAATTGGTAACAGTAAAAATGGAGAGAAGTGGGCAGACTGAAAGGCTATTTGGAGAAAAACTACAAATTATAGTGATGGCCTGGATATAGAGGTGACAGAGAAGGGGAGTTTCAGGGATGCCTTCTGAGTCCCCAGCTTATGTAACTGAGTAAATGATGGGACCATTTGTTGAGATTGAAACCCTGGGAAAAGGACAACATTTAAGGGAAGGAAAAATCCAAGTTAAAGTGTCTTTGTGAGATATCCAAGAAGGCATTTGGGTACACAGGTCTGCAACCTCAAAAGACCAGAGGGTGTCTGGGCTTCTAAGTAAACATTTGGGGTCATCTGCATATTGGTGGTCGTTAAAGCCCTGGGCATAGATGTGACTGCTTAGGCAGAAAGTATAGAGTGAAAAGGGAAGGCGGCTTGGGGTTGTGTCTTGAGAAACTCCAACATTTAACATCTCCTGGGTTGAGGAAGGTAAGCTTGCAAAGGAGACTGAGAAGAAATACCTAGAGAGGTAAGAAGAAAACCCAGGAGAGAGTAGTGTCTCACAAAAGCCAAAAGGACAGGGGCTTAAAGGAGGAGGGAGTGGTCAGAGAGGTGAACAATTAAACAAGTCCGTTGAATTTATTGACAAGGAGACCATTGGTGATTTCAGCAAGACCTTTATTGATTGAATGACAGAAGCAAAAGTCAAATGACTATTTACTTAACTTTCACAAATGACCCACTGTAAAGGAGATGAAGATAAACTCCCAGTATCAGCAAAACACACAAATTAATTTTTCATCATTGTGTGTGTTAAGGCCTGCTGCTTTCATATGTTTCACCAAAGTTTAATATTAGGTAGTTATAGTACTTAGAGGGTACCATCATCATTTTACAGATGTGAACTGGTTGAAACTATTGAAGACTACATAGCCAGCAATCCATGAAGGCAGGAAGGCTGTAGGTCTTCAGACACACAGCACACTGGTGTTTCCACTGTACTGTGCTCTGGGAATACGTTTCCTTGTCCAAATCACTCTGTAATAATTTGCTGTGTTTGTATATCAGTATTTTAATTTTAGAAGATGTTTTATAAAGTCAGGGGGCTTGTCTTTTCATATTAATATCTATTTCAAGTATATATTATTCTATAATTTACATAATGGGCACTTGGCCCTTTTTTTATAATGACTATATATAAGGTACAGTATTCCTGCTTGGAATACACTTGGCACTGTCTTTCAAAATATGGTTTTGAATGCACAAAATGTTTAGAATTTGAAGTCAGATGAAGGTTGAATTGAATATAGAAGGTATGTTCAGGGATTATTTCTTGTGATTCTTGGTATTTCAGTATTTGATTAAAATAAATAATAACCTCAGCTTTCCTAAAAAGCATATTCTTTAATTTACTTTTTAGACTGGATTAAAATTATTTTTCTTTTGAGATTTAGTGATACCTTTTCTGACACTTTGGGATATAGAAAACATCAAAGTTAGAAATCACAGTCTGTAAGATTTCCAAATCTATTCCATTTGAATTGCAGGAGTCTAAAACTTTCTAAAGGAAATCTTGTACATGTTTTCCTTTTCCTTCAGTGAAAACTATCAGATTTCAGTTTAGAATAATAACTCTGCTCTTATATGACTTTGCCTATTAGATTTTATAGAGTAAAAGGACACAGGGGACTTGAATGTATCATTCAAATGAGGAAAGACAGTCTTCAAATTTCTAATTAAGCTCAGTCAAGTCTTTCCACTAGGGTTTGGTTGCAAGCTATCTAGTTTCTCCTGGCCCTAATTAAATCATTTCCTTTGGTTAGATTGTTTTCCTGAAATTTGAGCTTCATATCATGAGTCTAGGTGAAAGGCTTCACAGTTTTGCTTTGAAAAGTCTCCATGTACGTCTGGATATTGGGATTCTGTATCATTAGTGAATTAATAATATTTTTAGTCATGATGAAAATTTGAACTCAGAAAACAGTTGGGACTGTTTGAAATCCCTTCTTAGTTCTTAGCAGCCAGCAGTAGAATCCTTTTGTCTGCGGGGGAGAGGAGCAGTGGGAAATGCAGTAGGATGGGATGGAATAGAAGAAATACCTGATTATCGTAAACTGTATATCCGTGGTTTGGAGTGAAGGGCAGAATCTTGGCATTTGGCTCACTGTAGCATGCAGCCCTAGTTTTCTTGGTGACTGAGTAAGTTTCCATCACCCAACTTGTTCCTAGATGCTCATAAGAGTCACTGCTACTTCTTGTTGCCTAACCTGCTCTTTCTCTGGCATATTAAAAATATTTATAACCCTGATATACTGGATTAAAAGACTGCAATTTTCTGCTGTAGGTAGTGGTTTGTACCATTAGGGAAAACAGTTATACCAATAAATCCAGCAGTTTCTAAAATGGGGAAAGAATTGGTTTTTGTCCCCAACTGCATCTATGACCTGAGGTGGCAACCTGGTAAATGCCACTGTTCTTGATCCTTTACTTTGAGAATTAAAACATAACACTCTTTTCATTTGTCAAGAGTTCATCAATGAAACGTATCTGTAATAAACTCCTGACTAGATTTGGAATGGAAATGTCAATACAGACATAGTTTTCTATATTTATGAATATTAGTTATAACGAGAGTATACCTTCATATCATACATTAACACTTGAGTTATTGGCAACTACTTATTTTTCTACCACAGTTTTTTGGGAACACAGCTCAGAACAAGAAAAGAAGCCTAGAAGGCCTCCCTTTGACCATTCAAAAGCAGAAAGTGCAAAGTACTAGTAGCAGAAAGAAGCAACAGCTGGAGGCCAACAGTGACAAATGAGAGTGAAAAGCAGAGTCAAGAATTTAGCCAAAATAGAAGTACAGAAACAGTTAGTGTAAGACAACAGCCTTTCATGCCTTAGTGGCCCCTGGCCGTCTTCCTGTGTTATAGAATGGTGCAAGAATGAATGTTCATGTTAATCAGATACTAGAGTAGACCCTTAGAGGTTTGTTGAATGGGTCATTAATAAAAGGCTATATTATACTTGGTTAACTCTATTTATAGAATAAAGGGAAAGGAGTGACAGATTTCCCTTTATTCTAGGAAGATTTTCTTCAGAAATTTCTTCTTCTTCCCCTCCCCCTCCTCCCTTCCTCCCTTTCCCCCATCCTCTTCCTCCGCCTCCTTCACATTTTGGGAACTTAAAGGGGTAGCTTTACTTACCAGGAAAATTAACTTTGGAGAATGACCTTATTTTCTGTTAATTCTAAATTAACTAGAAATTACTGTTATTGTATTCTGCATTTACATTTTTTATTTTATTTATTTATTTTTTTGCGGTACGCGGGCCTCTCACTGTTGTGGCCTCTCCCGTTGCGGAGCACAGGCTCCGGACGCGCAGGCTCAGCGGCCATGGCTCATGGGCCCAGCCGCTCCGCGGCATGTGGGATCTTCCCGGACCGGGGCACGAACCCGTGTCCCCTGCATCGGCAGGCGGACTCTCAACCACTGCGCCAACAGGGAAGCCCCCTATATTTTAATTTATTAGCACTAAGATACTATTACAGGGGTGCTCTCATAAATTATTTTTTGTTTCCTTTGAATTTCAGAAGTCTCTACCATTTGGGGGAATGTGTCAGAATTTGTGGAACGGCAGCTATCCCTACACAAGGTAGGATTTATACTTTAATTTTAATGTAGGAGGTCAAAGAACCTTTCCTCCTTTGTCTCATGTAGTTTTGCTGGGAGAAGGATAGCAGACTTTAGAGCCACTCAGTTTAACTTGCAGTTTGGGGTTTTTTTTTTTTTTTTTTTTTTTTTTGCGGTACGCGGGCCTCTCACTGTTGTGGCCTCTCCCATTGCGGAGCACAGGCTCCGGACGCGCAGGCTCAGCGGCCATGGCTCACGGGCCCAGCCGCTCCGCAGCATGTGGGATCTTCCCAGACCGGGGCACGAACCCGTGTCCCCTGCATCGGCAGGCAGACTCTCAACCACTGCGCCACCAGGGAAACCCCAGTTTGGGGATTTTATGATGCTCACACTTAGGACTTGTGGGTAGTAGATTTAACAAACATGGATTTCACCCTTAGGTAATGAATTTGAAAGTTCTGCTCCCTTGGTGATAGGAAGTGTATCGCTGGTCAGCCCGGGTGCATGTAGACGAAGTAGGTGAATTCTGTTCATCTGTGATCTGATAGTTCCTGGCGTGGCTATAGAAGGATATGATGCTTTTTGTTTTGCCTCTTTGCAGGGGATGGATTTTAATTGAAATATAAGAAGGCAGTCAGGAACTGAACTCAACTTGCCAAAAGTGAGAAACTTTGCCCAGGGCTGGGCTATTTCCTCCCATCAAGTCTTAAGTTTGGATACCAAAGAACTGATCGGAGATTTGGGGAGTTTGGAGGGAGCTGGAATGTTGTGAAAGTTTTATACCCTGCTCAGAGGTCCCAATATGACAGCTCTTGAGCTGAATTCATCCTTGAAACCTATTTTATTTGGTCTGATGATTTGAATTAGTCCTGAGCACTTAAAATTGGAAGAGTTTATACAAAGTTTTGTATTTATTTTCTCAAAAAATCAGCAGATTAACGATACCAGTTTTCCTTCCCTACATGTGACACTTGGCTGGAGATGACAAGGGGCTTTCCCCTTTAGATGAGACATGCACTCCTTAGCCATCACATTCTCTGGCTTGATACCTTCACTCTGTTGCATTCTTTCTTTGCTCCTGTAGGCATTTGAGTTTGTAACCCTTGATGTATGATATTTCCAGGGAGACAGAGACCCAGTGTGAGAGCCAGGAGTGTTTGCTTCTACCCTTAGCCAAGATCACCACACTGCAGCATGTGTCTTGGATGTTTTGTGTTGTCTGATTTTAAGTGAGGGACATAAAACCTAAAAGAATGAGAAAGCAGAGATTCTCATGACCCCTTGAATCCCCCTCTGATGGCAAGGAATTAAAATTTAAAATGTCACACAATTTAGGACAAGAGTAATCTTAGATATAGATTAAAAGCAGCTATGGCATCCATACAAGTTTTCTTAGTCCTCATAGCCTTTGAATGATATGGAGATGAAGGATCAGAAACGCATCGTGGATTGATACATTTTATACTTATTTGAAAACTTAGAGTCATAAAATACTAAAGCTGTAAGGAATCATAAAGATCATTGAATTTTAAGGCTCACGCCTTAAAATTTTCTTCATGTTTTTTGGGATAACAATGCTAAGGATTATTTTTCTTTACATTTACAGTGAATTCTCTTTGTTGTTTTTTTTCCCCTTCTTTGTCTGCTCAGGGAGTTCAGATTCCAGGACTTGGAACTTTCACTTTCACGAGACAAAAACTGGAGGTGGGAAACAACAAGTTTATTCTAATTCAGAGGCCCATATTTATCATGGTGGAGAAGTTAGTACAGACCCATGGACTCAAACAAAACAAAGTATATACTCCTGGTAAATATATTTCATTTTTAAGACTTTCCCAGAAGGTGACCAGCCCGGGGATAAAAATGAAAGGGCAAAGCTTGCCCAGTTGCTGCTTTATTGGTTTCTGATTTGAGGCGCTCTCTTTTCACGTGGTACATTTGGCAGAGCGAGCGGCCAAGGTAGGAAATTATATACAGTCTTCCTGCGGGCCATTTTAAACCTCAGTAGCTTAAAACCTGATGTGACATCAAGGCAGATTTATATAAAAGCGACATCACCAAGTCATACAGATTTTTATTCATATTTCAGATCCTAAGAAATTAAAAGTGGTTATAAAGAAGAGAAAGTTAGTTAGGGTCACAGGTTGGAAGAATCGCAGTTAATATCAGCTAGGAAAAGATTACTGTGTTTCTATTGTATATAATCTAAATTATTAAAATTTAAAAGTTATTAGAAGCTTAATAATTCCGTAAAGACTTAATACCGTATATACCTCTCACACCCTAAAATCTTCCTTCTTTCTTCCCTTCCTTGTTCCCTCCCTCCTTCCCTCCTTCCCTTCCCTCCTTCCTTCCTTCCTCCCTCCCTCCCTTCCCTCCTTCCTTCCTTCCTTCCTTCCACAAATATTTACTGAGGGCCAGCTATGTGTCAGGCTTGTTCCAGGTGCTAGAGACATAGTGGGAGACATGATGCCTGCCACAGGATGCTTGAATTCCAGCTTTAATGTGTGGCTTTGTGACACATGCCCTGGTTACTTAGAGGCCTTTGGGGGCTTCCTTCCTAATTTCTGGTTGTATTCCTTTTGATCTTCCTTATCATGCCCTTGTGCATCAGACTCATATATGGATGAAGAGAGATCGTCTATCCCCAATGCCAATAGGTGAAAAGACTGAAACTTTCCTTTATGTTAACAACCCTGAAGGTTAATTTTCAGAGTAACTTTCCACCAAAAAATGATATATTGGAAAAACAAACAAACACCAATAAACTATACTTAGAATTCATTATGCATATATTCTGTATGGTGAGTTTGACGGATTTTCCAGCCTATTTTTTAACCTAGAATTTTATGACAGAAGAAATATAATATCCTAATTCATCAAAAACCTACCAAATGAAGTGAAAATAAAGCCATTATTTTTTGCAAAAACATTTGTGCCTTAGAACAGGGCTTATTTTGCATCTTGGATTTTGTAGTGTGGTCCAAAAAAGTACTTTAGATTTATAATTAATTTTTTCAGGAGGTGGGGGAAATTTCAGAATTAAACATGTATGATTGAACTCATTCATAAGAACAAAGACAGTTTAGCTTTTTTTTTTTGGCCATGCTGCACGGCTTGTGGGATCTTAGTTCCCCGACCAGGGATAGAACCCGGGCCCTTGGCAGTGAAAGCACGTAGTCCTAACCACTGGACCGCCAGGGAATTCCCAACAGTTTAGCTTTGGGGTGACGATTCTTCATCATTAATTAGGTAACTAATCAAACATTGTACAGTGATTCTTAAAGATTATTAAGACATGGTCCTTGCTTTGAAGAGCTCAGAATGTAGCATGGTAGATAAATATATAAGAAAATGATGCAACATGATTAAGTCCTGTAAAAGCAACATTGATCAGAACTGGATCATTGAGCAGAACTGGATCAATGCCACGGGAGCCCAGAAGGGAGGATGCCTTACTCTGCTTGGGGAGATTTAGGAGGATGACATGCCAGGAGGTCTTAAAGGATGATAAGATTTTGCTGACAGTGGAAGGCATTTCAGGAACAGTATGAACAATTCAAGCAGAAGGGAAAGAGTGAAGCCTGTTAAGGGAATAACAGGTGCTTCTGTGTGGCCAGGGCATTTGACTGTGGAGGCAAGTAGAGGGAAGTAAGAGGTTTGTAAGTGTGAAATTGTGAGGAGCCTTATATGGTTTGATAAGGACTATGGAATTCATCCTCTAGGCACTTAGGAGCCACTGACATTTTTTTTTTTAATTTTTTTTTTTTTTGCTGTACGCAGACCTCTCACTGTTGTGGCCTCTCCCGTTGCGGAGCACAGGCTCTGGACGCGCAGGCTCAGCGGCCATGGCTCATGGGCCCAGCCGCTCCGCGGCATGTGGGATCTTCCCGGACCGGGGCACAAACCCATGTCCCCTGCATCGGCAGGCGGACTCTCAACCACTGCGCCAGCAGGGAAGCCCCGACATTTTTTGAGCAGGGGATTATCTGTACTGGTCCAGTTTTTAGTTTAGGAAGGTAGCTCTTTTAAGTAAAGTAGTTTGGTAAAATATGTGAAAGCCTGAATGAAGGCAGTGGCAATCAGGAGGAAGATGAGGGAATCTACTCATGAGATATTTCAGATGTAGAACTGGTGGGATTTGGTTACCAGTGGACAGTGGTGGGTAGCAAGAGGAAGGAAGGTATTTAGGATGACTCAGATTTCTCAGAGAATAGATGGATACTCATGCCATTAACTGCCATAGGGAATGAAGGGGAAAGGCAGGCTGTGGTGGCAGATAAAGTTTGCTTTTGGACGTGTTGAATTTGAGATTCCTGTCAGGATGTTTTGTTTGTTTGTTTGTTTGTTGTGGTGGTATGTGGGCCTCTCACTGTTGTGGCCTCTCCCGTTGCGGAGCACAGGCTCCGAACGCGCAGGCTCATCGGCCATGGCTCACGGGCCCAGCCGCTCTGCGGCATGTGGGATCTTCCCGGACCAGGGCACGAACCCGTGTCCCCTGCATCGGCAGGCGGACTCTCAACCACTGCGCCACCAGGGAAGCCCTCCTGTCAGGATGTTTAGGTATAGATAATTTCAGAGGTCAGGAGAGGGCTGGAGACTAGAGGTCAGGATTAGGATAAATTTACCTAGGAGACAATATAAAGTAAGAAGAGGAGACCGACAAAGACAAAATCCTAAGATGGTGTTAAAACAAACACCATCTTATAAGAAGCAGAAGGGGAAGGAAGCCAGCAAAAGAGACCAAGGAGGAGGAAATTGGAGAGCCAAGAGTGGTGCCATAGATACAAGAGAAAAGCGAGGGTATAGCCCCCAGAAGTTACAGAGAAGCCATGAGAATGAGATTTGCAGCGTCTCTGCTGGCTTGTCCGTCGTGAGATGACAGCATCCTTATATAAATGGGCTGGAAGACAGATTGCAGATAGGCGTTGGGCAAATGGGAGGGGAGAATCTAGGGGGAGATGGTATAGAATCACCATTAAATTGAGCAGGAGGCTGTGGGCTGATATAGGGAAACTTGTGTACTGCAGAGCTGGTAATTCTCATCATCCAGCAGCAGTAGACATTGGAAAGGCTCTAAATTAATGTTTTGCCGAGTGAACGTTTACAATGTCCCTATCTTCTCTCTGTCCTGGTCCTCTATCAGTGGACCTTGTCTACTGTCTCTCTTTCAATTTATCATCTTTCCTATTTTCCCTCTTTTCTGACTTGTGGACTGTGCATAGCTCCTATATCTGTTCTAGTTGAATAGACTCTGTGCTTACTTTCATGCTAGATATAACCATATTCCCCTGCACTGCCATTTATGGGCTCATTAGAGAGGAAAAGCTGTCTGCAAGTCACTCAGACTGATACCCTCTGATAAGACCCACTTTTGTTTGAAAGGTGACTTCTAGTGGAGATAACTATCTTTTCAAAACACTTAATGTTTGTAGATATTTATAATCATTTTTAAATGTTATGATAACTGGAGAAGAGAGGCAAATATTGCTGCAGCGTGTCCTGAAAGGGGACTGAAAACTTCAGAAAACCCTCTGATGAAGAGGAACAGTTAGTTATAAATATGTCTCCAAGAGAAAATAAATATCTTGTCTGGAGTATTGCTTAGGAAGCTATTTGTTCTTATTTTGAGCAAAAAACATTCTACTTTTAGGGAAAATTGTATTGATTAATATCTATAAATAGGGTGCAACTAAAGGCTTCACATGGACAGTTCTATTTTTGAGTATTAACTGAGAATCAGATAATTATTTGTGAGTGTGTATATGTCCTTGTTGTAATTTCCACTTCTTTCCCCTCACCCCAACTGTCTTTTTCTCCTCTAGGTGATATCCCAGTTGTTCCACTTAATTTTGTCATGATATCCCTAGAGGGTCCATTTAACAGAGATACGGTGGAAAGATGTGTGAAGGAGACGTCGCTTTTTTTATCGCGATCCATTTCCACCAAACAAAACGTGGAGTTTACATTCAAAGGAATTGGGGTCCTTGTGATCAGAGGTGGCAATGTGAAGATGAGATTTTATAAGAACTTCCTTTTTACAATGGATGGAAGTGGGGCTTTGGCGAAAGCCCTAGCAAATGTAAATTAATATTTTCCTTCTCCTAACCCCTTTCCTGATTGTAGCTCTGAATCATCTGTAAATGGGTCATCTTTAAGAAAAACTAAGGTTGACATATTTTATTATTATATATATATATTTTTGCGGTACGCGGGCCTCTCACTGTTGTGGCCTCTCCCGTTGCGGAGCACAGGCTCCGGACGCGCAGGCTCAGCGGCCATGGCTCACGGACCCAGCCACTCTGCGGCATGTGGGATCTTCCCGGACCGGGGCACGAACCCGTGTCCCCTGCATCAGCAGGTGGACTCTCAACCACTGCGCCACCAGGGAAGCCTGACATATTTTAAATGGCAGTTACCCCAAGTCAAAGAAGTACTTGTTTATAGATGATTAACTCTCTGACAAAAAAGTTAGAGGGGCTAAGGAACTTTAAGTTTTAAGGCAATGCCACCTGAAAAATATAGTGATAGAAACTCTTATAATTCTGAACATTTTATAATACCTTATGGTTTAAAAAATTCTTCCACATATATTATTTCATTTGGGTCTCAAAACATTATAAAACCAGAAATGGGGACTCAGAGAGGTTATGTGGGAACCTGAAGTCTGGGTGCCCTGCCGTAGAACTGAAATTCAAGCCCAGACTTCCTAATTACTCTTTTTGTGCTGATTACACTATTTTATTTCAGTGAAAGTCTACAGAAAAATCGCATTCAAGTCATGGAAATGTATCTTTATCTTTTAATTTGCATTGTTGTAGAAGAAATTTCATAATTGACCCATCACTGTTAACCATTAAGTAGCTGGTGTGACCTTCATGCTAAGTTGGACATAGCAGACTTTAAGAAGGCAGTTAAACAGTCAATCAACAGGACTAACTGAATCTTAATGTACTGAGTTTGTATGAGCAAATTGGCTTATCATGAATGTTATATAATCCTGTGTCCCATAGAGCAAAAGCCAGACTTTTAAATGAAAAGGCTATGAAAGGAAATGTTATAAATATGGTTTAATTCTACCCTCTAATTTCTCCTGTCGTGGTGCTCTGGGATGGGTATTTAGGAGATGGAGTTGTGCATAATGAAGCTCTTGGTGTTTTCTCCACACTCTGGCTTCATACAGGATTGCTAAGAGGGATGCCAAACCTGTGTGTGCAAAGTGGAAACACACACACAAGTATCACCCTCTCTTTTTCATAAAAACATAGGCAAGATTTGCAAAACCAGAAGCAAGGCCAAAGTGCTGCTTCATCTCTCACCCTCAGGGATTCTACAGAAATTTGTAAGCTTCAATATGGTTTAAAAGAAAGGATAATGTTTTAATTGGACTGCTGCACTCTAAGACGTACCTTTTAAGGAGCATGTTCCAAAAGAACTAGTCTTGAGAGAGATTCTATGAAAAAACAATCTGGAGGCCAAAGCACATGGGCATATTAAAGGATCTGAGAGGTCTGGCTGGAAAGAAGCTGCTTTAACTGCCCGAATGTATTTAATCATGGAAATTTAGGTTGAGTCAATATTCATTAACGTCTATAAAACACATTTTGGGAAACTGCTATAAAGTTGTGAGAGTGACTGTTTTTCTCCTAAATGTTCCATAACGTAAACCTGAGTGCTGTCCTGCCGAAGAGTTCTCTTGGAAAGCTGTGTGCTAACTTCACTGATGCTGCTTTTCTTGAAATATTTTTAAAACTTCTACTTTTGGAATCCCCTTCAAAGCCTTTTATAAGCCATATCATTAATCCAAAAAGAATAATTTTATATATCATTCTATACTAGTATAAATTTAATAATGTGATTATTATTTTATTATATATTTTATAACTTATATATTATAATTATATAATTATAATTTAAGTCATATATAATATTATATATTAGAATATTATTATATATAATAATTATAATAGCCACTATTTGTGGAATGCTTATATGTGCTAGCCACTTATATACAGTACCTCATAAAAATCCTGTGAATCTGATCCTATTATTATCCCCACGTACCTAGGGTCTAAGGCTATGTGGCTGTTAACAGTGTGAGGATTTAAACATGAGGATGCCTGACTCCAAAGCCCTTCTCTTAACTACCCAGTTTTAGAGTTATTTGGGTCATGAGTGGAATTAGCCAACTTGCTCATTTTCCTAAGAGTTTTAGTAAATTGGCTGTCCTCTTAAAGATGTCTGAAAGGAGCTGTCAACTCTGAGGGCAGTTTCCAAGGAGGAAATGGTTTGAGAAAAGGCAGCATCAATGGAATTGGTATGCAACAATGCAGGGTGACTACTTTGATAAATGAGATCATTCCTCATTGCATTTTTTTTTTTTTTTTTGCGGTACCCTCTCACTGTTGTGGTCTCTCCCGTTGCGGAGCACAGGCTCCGGACACGCAGGCTCAGCGGCCATGACTCACGGGCCCAGCCGCTCCGCTGCATGTGGGATCTTCCCGGACCGGGGCACGAACCCCGTGTCCCCTGCATCGGCAGGCGAACTCTCAACCACTGCGCCACCAGGGAAGCCCATTCCTCATTGCATTTTAAGCTCTAGGCTTTGAGTACTAAACAAAAATAACAGTAGAGAGTATCATGGTAGTCTGAGGCTTCTGAGCACCCTGTGGCTCTGATTTTTCTGTGTCCTGGACCACAGCCCAAGTATAACCTGTCTCTGTCCCTGTCCCCAGAGACCTGACACTGTGGACTCAGTGTTGTCTAGCAGAGAATCCTTGGGGAAGCGGCCCGACAGCATGCTTTCATTTCCAAGGTCAGTGCTTTCCTCCACAGTTTCCTCCAGGCACAGCAATCCCTGGGGACCTATTGATGGAACTGGACAGTGTGTCACACTTGAGTTTTCTAGCTCATGCTCTCTCTCTCTCTCTATCTCTCTCTGTTGCTCTCAGTGCTCCAACAAATAAGAGTTTATTGCATACACTTTCTGTAGTTAAGTTAAAAGACAACGGCACTTAGGATACTCTTTTTTTAAACTATTCTTGGTTCCCTGGAAATTTTCATACTACCTCCCACCAACCTTAGTCCTTGCAGTATTAGTAAAATTCTTCTCACCTGCTAGGCTTTGCTCTACCTTTCACCCCTTCTCTGACCTAGTTTCTTCCTTGTCCTGCCGTCTAGACTACCTCCTCCCTGAGCTCTGTTTTTTACCACTGAAGCAGCTAGAAAGACAAGATACAGCTTCACTCCAAGAGCATAGTGGGCATTACCAGCAGCTGCTGCTGACAATGATTACAATAATGGTAATGATAACAATAATGATAACAATAGCAATGATAGTTATCTATGGAGCACTTACTAGATGCTAGGTATTGTTAAGCACTTTCTCAGTAGTCTTGTATTTAATCTTTACTACAACCATTTGAGATACATATTATAATTTTATTCACTTTATAGAGGAGCAAAATTAGTTGTAATTTTAAATCTTTTTTAAATTTTTAATTAAAAATTTTTATTGGAGTATAGTTGATTTACAATGTTGTGTTAGTTTTAGGTGTACAGCATGTAATTTTAATTCTTTTTTTTTTTTTAACAAGTGAAGTGACAGGATGCAGTATTAAAAGCACTGGAATAGGAATCAGGAGACTTGGGTTTTATTTCCAGTTTGTTCATTACTTACCCATTATTAGCTCTTAATAATGTTTTTAATCTTAATTGCTGTGCCATTAACTGCTATGCATTTTGGGTAAAGGAAGTTTAGGAAATAGTAACCAGCTTCCCAAAGTATTATTTTCTCTCTCTCTCTCTTTTTTTCTTTCTCATGTTTTTGAGTCTGTGACACCCTCTTGTGTTTGTTGGTTTGGAACAAGTCCCTCCTGGAAAAACTGTATGCCACAGACCTCAGCAAAATCAGTGTAAGGGGGAGAATAAGCCTTAAAGATTAATGAGTCCAATCCCCTCATCTTACAGATGAAATGGTTACAAAACTGAGGGGCCAATCCAGAAGTAAAACCATGGCTCCTGACTGTTTCAGTGTTGTTTCCATTGTAGCATGTTGCCTTACTCATTAAATATAAATCAGTGGTTTCCAAATAGTTTTCTTTTGATTATATTTTGGAAGGCAAATTTGGCTGTCCTCCTGGACATAGTTTGGCTTAAGCAATCCAGGAGGGAAATAATTGCAGTTAGTTAAGGAACAGAGATGGAAGTTCCTGTCAAGTAGCCTAGAAATGGACATGAGGACTCAAATATTCAAAACAACTGTAGGTGTTTCATTTATTTGAAGGCTGACCCTTGAATTTACTGCAAGTACCACCTCTGCCCCACCCTTCCTTCCCAACTCTAACCCAGCACTCCGTTCCTGAGACCAGAGAAAATCTACAACTACACATACCAACTAAACAAACCCCTTCCTCCCTTGCCTTTGCAAGTCCCTCACTTTTGCCTGGGGAGAGGATGGAGAAGTGGGGAGGAGAAAGAGGGAGGAGAGGAGTGGTTTTTTCTGGGCATACCCTGCCTACCAGGCTATGAATCCTTGCCTTCAAGCTATCCAATGACTACCTTTCACTGTTTCAGGCCTATGGCATCTGGTTACAGAACTAGAAAAGACAAATTCAAGCTGATATAAAAAACAAAACTTAAATCCAGGTCTTCAAAGCAATTTATCTATATAAAAAGGGGGAGGGTCGTCGTTGGCTCCCAAAGAGAATGAGTCCATGATTTGTACTTAGTAAATAAAAGCACTTGCCTCCTTGAGAGAAGTAGGCTTATTTCATTCAGAATCAGTGAGCAAGCATGGCTGCTTCTCAGAACTGGGAGTTTACACAGTCACTTATGGACAAGTATCTTGGTTCATTCCTAGGATTGAGCTCAAGGAGATGGAGAACAAACTGCCTATGGAGACCACTGCAGAAGAAGGTGGACAGAATGGACAAAGGAAGAGCAAGTTAAAAGACCAGTCAGACAAAGAAGAAGGCGTCCGAGGTAGGTCGATGATTTCTGGGTATAATCTGTCACTCTTTACTACTTATGAGCCAAGCCATACTGCTTAGCAACTCCTATGGCCAGAGTAAATAAAGTTAGTTTCATGAATAATCACTGTATTCTTCTCTCTAACAAACATCTTCTATTCCTGGAATCTTGTGTCTCACCTTAACCACTTTATGACTCTCAGACTCTTGAACTGTGACCTCTTTGCTGGCTCTGCACAGCTCAAAACTCAGCTGCCTGTAAGGTCCAGGCAGCTAACATAAATGCATGAACTGGGCTGGGTGTCACATGATAGGGAGACATGTGAGCATAAATAATAATTTTTATGAAAAATGAAGAGAGGTAGTTTTATATCTTTGATATCTGGCTTTATAGAAGATAGTGGATTCTTACATCTGCGTCTTCATATAATCTGGTGTGATATGTTGTTTTGGTTGAATCATGTGAAGAAAATCTTAGGACTTCAAAGACTTTTTGAAAGGGTCCTAGGGATCCCCAGGGGTTGCCAAACTACCCTTTGATAAAGTAGTCTAGCAGATTATTGATCTGTGGAAATGTGGGCCAAGTGGTAGCAAATTTTCTGATTCCTCAAGAGAAGCAGATATCCTGACATATGAAATCTATTGACAGTTAAATTTTGGCAACCAATTTACATTGAAACAAAAATGCTAACTGGGCCAAACAAAATATATATCAATGGGTAAACATTGGCTTGTGAATGTTGGTTTTGTGACATGTGGCCTACAGGATTACATACAAACTTTTAGCCTAATACTCACATGCTTTCATTCTTTAGCTTCATTTGTCACTGTTCCTTACAGACTCTTTCTTTGAGCAAAGTTGTCTATTTATGCTCTTCTAACATGCCTTGCCCTTCCTCAACTTCATGCTTCTGTTCACTCTTTTTCTCCTGCCTGGAATTCCCTTCCTTTTTTTACAGTCTATCCCAATCCTACTCTCCTCTTTGTACCCTTTTCACATCTCACTTCCTCCATGAAAACTCCTCTCATCAGTGGATTCTGAAGTGGCTTCTCTCTTCTTTGAACATTAGAGATTGCACCATTTATTTGAGATTTAGACATTCTGCATCATTGTCCTGAGTTGCTATTTATATAATGTGTGTAAATCACTTAGTACTGTTGGCAGGTGGTAAGACCTCCACAAATGACAGCTCTCATGTTTTCTGTTTATATCTTATTTTTCCTCTTCAGCTGTATTTATTGAAAGATCTTTAAGGGCAGAGACTTGCCTCTTTGTATTTTCTAAAGTGCCCAGCCAGAGCTTTGCATGTAATAAGTATACAGCAAAAAATATATATATTTTAACCACACTAGGGCAAGGGACAATATTTTAAAGATAAGAAAGTGTATCTTATGTGAACAATTTCCCTAGTAAAATTATGAGTTTTAAAAAATCTGTGTTAAGTAGAAACCGCCTATGTAGAGTTGAAAGGAAACTCACTTTCATTCATTCTACAGAGATCTTATCACCCAAGGTAATTCAAGATAGACAAGCTATCTCCCCCACCAAAGCAACAAATGTCAGTTTCCCGTACAAACTGGAGCAGAATGGGAGTGGTGGGAAGAATATGAACATTGAAAGGTAATACATTGGGTATTTCCTTTCTTTCTTCCTCCCTCCCTCCCTCCCTCCCTCCCTCTATCCCTCTCTCTCTCTCTCCCCCTTTCTTTCATTCTTTCTTTCTTTTCTTCCTTCCTTCCTTTCTTCCTTCCTTCCTTTCTTCCTTTCTTTCTTTCTTTCTTTTCTTTCTTTCTTTCTTTTCTTTCTTTCTTTTTCTTTCTTTCTTTCTTTCTTTCTTTCTTTCTTTCTTTCTTTCTTTCTTTCTTTCTTTCTTTTCTTTCTTTCTTTCTTTCTTTTTCTTTCTTTCTTTCTTTCTTTCTTTCTTTCTTTCTTTCTTTCTTTCTTTCTTTTCTTCCTTCCTTCCTTCCCTTCCTCCCTCCCTCCCTCCCTCCCTCCCTCCCTCCCCCTTCCTTCCTTCCTTCCTTCCTTCCTTCCTTCCTTCCTTCCTTCCTTCCTTCCTTCCTTCCTTCCTTCCTTTCTTTCTTTCTTTCTTTCTTTCTTTCTTTCTTTCTTTCTTTCTTTCTTTCTTTCTTTCTTTCTTTCTTTTCTTCCCTTCTCTCCCTCTCTTTCCTGCACTGGGTCTTCATTGTGGCACATGGGTTCTTCTTTGTTGCAGCGTGTGGGCTTCTCTAGTGCTAATTGTGGCACGTGGGCTCCAGAGTGCTCGGGCTCAGTAGTTGTGGCGTGTGGCCTTAGTTGCCCCGTGGCATGTGGGATCTTAGTTCCCCGACCAGGGATCGAACCCACATCCCCTGCATTGGAATGCAGATTCTTAACCACTGGACCACCAGGGAAGTCCCTGCGTATTTTTTGTGTTGCACTTTACTAAGTATATTTTCAAGTCCTATCTTGATGCAGGGAATTTTAAATAAGTGTTCATTGATTCATTCCTTCATCCACTATTCTTGATGCTACATTCTAGGTGCTGGGGATAATCAAGATGACCAGGGCTCACAATCTGTGGGAAAGCCAGAGTGATAGATTATGATTCAGTAGGATAAATGCTATGACAGAGGTGGAAACAAAGTAGCACAGAGGAGGAAACATTTAACTTTCCTTGTGGTTTTGGGAAAACCTGTGTTGTTTTCTGAGTGTGTGGATATTAAGATGTGACACAGGTTCATATTTAGATCAAATTGGAAAGCATTTTTGCCAAACATGGCTGGCACTCAATAAATGTTCTTTGAGCAAATGAATGTATTACAATTTATGATGGTCCTGTTTTCTTCTTATATCAGAAGATTTCTATTTTCTCCTCTCCCTTTGTGTAGGATACTTTTTAAGACCTCAGATCAGAAATTATGGTTCTGATAAGTATCTATTGAGCATCTACTATATATCTTTCACTGTGCTGTCAACTTTCAATTTATTAATGTCACAATATATCAGCTATCATATGTGTAATTTAGGTGCTTTGTGGATTCCTAAAGTCATGCTCAAAACCCTAGGCATGCTTCTTTTGAGTAATCTCGTTATGAAAGATAATTGAGAATTAAATGTCTAGTACTTTGGAATTTAGCTCAATCCAACAAACATTGAGCACCACTGTGTGCTGGGCACTGTTTGGACACTGAAGCTATAAAGCTATGAGACATAAAAGACGTATAAACCAACTTTCATAAACTTAGTCTTGTAGAGAGATTGAGGCTAAAGAAATAATGCCCGTGATGAAGATAACAAAAGAAAGTACAGAGGCTGCAAAGAGGAGGGAGTAATTATTAGGGATTCCTAGTAAAGGCTTTCTATAGAAGTTGACCAAACAATGTTTTTTTTTTGGTTTTTGGTTTTTTTCTGATTACTAAAGTAATACATCTTTATCACAGAAATTCTGGAAGAAATGAGAAAACCAAGAGATACAAAACAATCACCCATAACCCCACTAAATAGAGGAAACTTTCAGTAACGTTATGGGTGTACATCCTTCATTTCAATGCATATATAATATGTACATATATTTATACTTGAAACATATAGATACATTTTAAACAAAACTGAGATCATATCATATGAACCTTTGGTACACAACAAAAAGTGGTGAAAATTTCCCTATGGCTTTAAATATTCTAAAACATGAACAAATTGTTGCTCATCATCTCATTGATTAGACCTTTTGTTTAGCCCATCTCCTGTGGGATACTTAGATGGTTTTTAGTTTTTTATATTATAAATAATGTTGTATCAAATATAATCACACATAATTCTCTGCACACACCTGCGTATTCTGTAGGATAAAAACTTTGAAGTGAAATTTCGGAGATAAGGGATGAGCCCATTTTTCATGCTTTTGATACACATTACCAGTTATCCTCAGGAAGATTGTACCAAATTATCTCCCCAGTAGCAGTAATGTGAGGGACTGCTGTGTTCTCTACGGCTTTGCTAATACTAGACACTGTACCCTCCACGCACCCAGGGTAAAAGCTAAAGTCATTACTGTGGCCGTCAAGGTCCTGCCTGATCTCTGACCTCTCTCCTACTTTTCGCCCACTAACTCATCTTCCTCAAGCCATACTGAACACAGGCATGCTCCCACTTCAAGGTCTTAGTGCTCATTTGCTCTGCTAGGTCCTTTTCCATCAGATATCT
Organism: Pseudorca crassidens; assembly: GCF_039906515.1. Classification (NCBI taxonomy): domain Eukaryota; kingdom Metazoa; phylum Chordata; class Mammalia; order Artiodactyla; family Delphinidae; genus Pseudorca; species Pseudorca crassidens. The sequence continues at coordinate 64,135,212 of NC_090304.1, forward strand.
GATTATTATTATTCCTTTACTGCCTTCAGATATCTGCTCAAATTTCACCTTTTTGGTGAAAACTCCCCTAGCCATTCTATTCATGATTTAATACTCCATTCCTCCAGCATTGCATGGCATTTATCATCACTGAACAGACTATAGAATTCACTCATTTACCTTGTTTATGGGCTGTCTACCCCCATCAGCATGTCAATTCCATGAGGACAGAGCTTTTTTTATGTGTATTTTGTTCTTTACTACCTCTCCCATGCTTAGAGCAGTACATATAGTAAACACTCAATAAATTTTTGGAGAATGAATAAATTTTATCCCAATTTCACTGAATTGGTAACTGAGACTTTGTAAGATTACCCAGCTTGTCTAATGCCAGTCAGCTTCTAATAAAGAAAGCTGGGCTTTGAACCCACTCAGGTTTATCTGATATAAAGCCTGGGTTCTTAACCTCTATACATGTAGATGCTCTAAAGAAAACCACTGAGATATTTTTCATTTTCTTATATTTATACTTGTTTCTAAAATTATCATTAATAATTGATGATAATTGATGTCAGACTACGTTAACTTTAATTAATGTTACATTGTTTTTTATAGATTACGATCTCTGGGTGGTCTGAAAAATGACAATGAAATGAAGCCTAAAATTTCTCCAGCCACTTCTTGCCAGTATCATAATAGGACAGGACAGGTACAGTGTCTTCAAAGAAACAAAACCCAGTCAGAATCTTCCTCTGACTTCTGTTTCTCAGAGAGAATTCTGGGAATTGCTCTTTCTTTAATATATGAGTATGGCTCAAGTACTCAGGACCCATAATTGGACTGGGATAAATCTATCTACTAGTCAAAATCTACTAGTTCACAGAAATAGGGTTGGAAAATCTCCACTTTCCAGTTGCTATAAACACATCTGTTCAGGCAAGAGTTTATTAAATCCTCTGGAATATTTGTGGGGTCTTCTCTGAAAACTCACTTGGCTAATATCTTTAATACTTCCTTTTATGAAGTGTACTTCTTGATACACCTAGCCTTTGGAGAGCTTGGGAAGGGAATGCACAGGCAAAAAGGTAAAAGGTAAAAATCAATTTGCCCTGAAACTTGGTGTTACAGGAAATGTGTTATGTATGCTTGCAACGAGCACAGCGGAATTCCCCATTGTACTACGGTGAGGAGAGGAAAAGGAGAGAGATGGAAGATGAGCTACTCCTACAGCAGTATCAGATGCTGAAAGATCAAGAGTCTGTCTTCAAAGAGCAGGTAGGTCAACACCTCGGTTAAGGAGTGTTTAACATGGGACAGGAGAACGTGATTATAAAACACCATTTAAAAAGTTCCATCGTGTGTCTGTACTGTAACATATTGAACCATTTACTTACTGCTGAACTAAAGCTTAGGTGGTGTCCAAGTTTTCACTAATAGTAAACAGTCTTGGGATGAATATCGATGCAGCTGATGTTTGTACGTGTCACTGATTCCCCCCACCACCCCCCCATGAAGACTGAGTTTTATTATTTATTTATTGGCCAGAGCGTGCAGCTTGTGGGATCTTCGTTCCCCAACTAGGGATTGAACCCGGGCCCCTAGCAGTGAGAAGGCCAAGTCCTAACTGCTGGACCACCAGGGAATTCCCAAGACTGAGTTTTAAAGGTGGAACTCCTGGATTATATAGCTTTATTTTTTTATTTCTCATAAAATATAATCCCAGTCAGGGCTTTTCCCTTCACATTCATGGCCTACCTCAAGTAAAGACAGAATGGCACCTTTGCATTTGCTTTATCCCAATTTCTGTGATCTCCAATAACTGGCCTTACTGTCCTCTCCTGCATTTGTGATACCAGAGGTAACCACTCATGAAATCTTCCGTTCCTTCTTACGATCCCTGTAGAGGTGGTGCCTGGAGCCCAAGAATGGGAAACAGAAGCCCACTTAAAAAAAAAAAAATCTATGAACACATCAGAAAGTATTTACCATTGCCTCCAAAAGGCAGGTTTCTACCTTGGTTGGGTTACCTTAATACAGTAGAATTAAATTTTTAAAAGCTCTATTTCAATATGTGATTTTTTTTTTCTCAAAGATGCAAAGTCTGGCTAGTAGAGAACAGAATCAAAAAAATGCTGCTTATAATCTTGGAGTTGCTGAAGCCATAAGAATCCACAAGAATGAGAAACCTGAATTTCATGTAAGAGTCTTTTCGAAATTTCTAGGGCTGATACCTGCCCTACTTGTGAGCATTTGGATCCACTCTCCGCATTGCACCAATTTTTTAAAAATGGTAGAGGTAAAAAGAGGCTTGTGCAAGGCTGAAGCTTCCTTCCAGGGCAGGAGTGGTCCAGGATCTGCCTCCACACCATTCACATTCATAATACAGTTCCTACTAGTCATGAGAGCATTTGTTAATGATAGTAATTTTCAACCAGGACCTGGGAGAGGTGGGGATAGGGACAGTATATTAAATTCCTGCCCCAGGATCAGATGATCTAAGTAGAGAACCAGCATCCCCTGGGAGCTTGCTGGAAATGCAGAATCTAGGGTGCCACCTCAGACCTCCAGAATGAGAATCTACATTTGAACAAGATACTTAGATGATTTGTAGTTTCCTTAAAGTTTGAGAACCCCAGCTTCAGAGGGACGTTGAGCCACCTGTTTTGCCATTGATTTAATGTTTCCAATCATGATGTGCCTACCTTTATTTCTGCCTGAATCTTCCTTTTTCACCTCACTATCTAGGCAGTGTGACACTCTGGACATACACCTAATAAAATAGATTTTCTTTATTCATCATCAAGCATTCATTGAATTCCTTTGTGCTGGCCACTCTGCTAGTGGCTAGGAATACAAAGATGAATAACACAAGGTCCCTCTCTAAAGTCTCAGGATAGTGGGGGAGAGAGATTTACAGAGACAAGAGTGTGATATACTAAATTCTATGATAAATCTTTGAACAGAGCAAAGAGGAGAGTCACTTAACCCAGACCAGAGATCTGAGAAGACTTCCTGGCATACAGGAGTTAGGTAAAGAAGTGAATGGAGGAAAAAACCTTCCGGGCAGGGGCAATAGGGAAGGAGGAAGAGGGGGCACCATGCTTTTGAGCTTTAGGTACTCTCTCTCTCTCCTCTTAGATAGATATAAGGTCCACATTATATATTTATTACTGCCTACTTTGTATCTCCTCTTTGTTATAACCGTAGATACCTTAAAGTGAAAAGGCCAGAACAGAAGTTTTGATTCCCCTTCTCAGACTGTTCTTCTCCCAGCCTTCCCATTTTAGCAAGTGGTATCACCAGCCAGACAGTTGCATGAACCCCATACCTAAAAGTGATCCTAGACTACTACTCCTCAGTCACCCACATCCAACCATCTGCAAGCCCACTTGCCTTCACCTCCAAAAGCCATCCAATATCTCTCTATGTCTCTTCAACATCAATGTCACCACCCTAATCCAAGTCACGTTAGAAGGCCCAACTTTTTTTTTTTAAATATTTATTTATTTATTTTGTTGCATTGGGTCTTAGTTGTGACAGGTGGGCTCCTTAGTTGTGGCACGTGAACTCTTAGTTGTGGCATGCATGTGGGATCTAGTTCCCCAACCAGGGGTCAAACCCAGGCCCCCTGCAATGGGAGCGTGGAGTCTTAACCACTTTGCCACCAGGGAAGTCCCAGAAAGCCCAACTTTTGCACTACTTCCCTAGTCAGGCTCTCTGCTTGCCCTCCTACAATCTGTTCTCCACACAGCAGCCAAGGTGATCTTTTAAAACTGTTACCAACGGGCTTCCCTGGTGGTGCAGTGGTTGAGAGTCCGCCTGCCGATGCAGGGGACACGGGTTCGTGCCCCAGTCCGGGAAGATCCCACATGCTGTGGAGTGGCTGGGCCCGTGAGCCATGGCCACTGAGCCTGCGCGTCTGGAGCCTGTGCTCTGCAATGGGAGAGGCCACAACAGTGAGAGGCACGCGTACCGAAAAGAAAAAATGTAAAACTGTTCACCAAAACAGATCATTCTCTGGTTTAAAGCCTCTAATGGCCTTCCACTGAATTAAAATAAAATCCAAACGCCTTACCTTGACTTATCAAGTCCTCCTGGTTTGGCCTGTTTCCCTCTTTGAGCTCATCTGCTCTACTCTCACCGTGCTCACTATGCCTCAGCCACATAGACCTTCTTTCTGCTTGTTTCCATCTAGTGTCTTTACACTTGCTGATCCTTCTGTATAGGACACCGGTCCCCTGATATTTGCAGTGGAGGTGATTCAGTCACCTCCCTAATAAAATCCTTCCTTAATAACCAGTTTAGCCCCATTCCCACCTGGACACTCGCTATGAGAAGAGCTTCATAGTACCTATCACTACCTTAAATTATCTGTGTGTGGTTTGCTTGTTGGCTGTCTGTCTCGTGCACCAGCATGCAGGCTCAATGAGCGTGAGGCTCTCTGTGGATCGCTGTTCTTGATCACGGCTGGGTTCCCAGTGTCTAGCGTGGCTAGGCTCAGAGCAGGAGCTCAGTTTTCCCTCTTCCACTTCCTCGCAGTCCCTGCTCATGCTTCTGCACTCACTCAGAATTCCTCCTCCTTTCAGTATGCAAGTTGTAAGTACTAGCGGAGGGCCTACTCCGTGAAGTCCTTTTTCGTCTCCCTCTCAGTTCTGCTCAGATTCATCCCTGAGCGTACTCATATGATTCTGTGGGTCACTAGCTGGTCAATGTGTTGAGGTCTGAGCACACATTATAAATTAATCAAGGCTTTCTGATTGATTTTAGTCTTCTGAATGATTACCCTTATTCTTTGTTGCTTTTTAGTATTCTTGAATAAATGAGTTGCTTCTCTTTCATTCTAGAAATCCTTCTTGTTTGATAAACGGCCACTCAGTCCTGAGATTAATGCTCTTAAGCAAGAGGAATATTCCCAAAGTCTCCTGAAACAAATGTGTCACAGACGGGAAAAGGACATAAAGCAAAGACAAAACAGAGAGATGATGGACCGCCTGGAACAAGTGCAGCTGACAGAGGAGTGAGTCTAGCCAGACATGCTCTGAAAAATGGATTCGGAATGTTCACATGATGCTTCTTTCCATGTGGGATTGGATCAGCGTTGGTAGTTTCATTAGCACAACTGTAACCAACTGAGCAAACTAACCCAGCTAGCAGCCAGTACCATAGCCTAACACTTCGTTAGAAACATGGAAAAGCCAGCATTATTAGAGTAATCGTTAGAGTAATGATTGCTGTCTATAATCATTTTAATTACAGAGTATCGTTTTGTATTGTTTTGTGATCACTAATCTTGGTAGACGGAGGAAGGGACTTGTCTTGAGCAGGCTTCATTCCCAGCTATTCCCAGGTAGCCTCAAGGCAAAGCTGAGTGGTATCATAAGTATGAAGTGTGTCCTATGGAACCTGAGGGCAGGAATGTATGGGGGACCCAGGAAGACTGGAACCAGGAACTAAAACCCATATAAAAAAAGCTTTCCGTCTGCTCACACCCCAGCTCCTTAGCTGACATTGTCTGTATTCCAGCTTACAGTTGGATGAATTTCAGTCTCAATTCCAAATTTTCAGGAAAGAGAATCTGATTGGTCCTGCTTGGGTTATCTGAGGCCTGGGGTAGGGTCAGGGCCACAGAGTTCAAACATGCCTAAGTGGGCCATACTTCTGCTACTGAGGTCAGGAGAGCAATTAAGGAGGCTACTATGGTGTGAGAGAAACTCCTAAAACAAATAAGAATCTAGTTTCTGTGACCAAAAAACTATTTCCATAAAATGCATATGTTCCATTATATTCACTTTACAGATCATGTGGAGGTTGCATATAATAGATTCATTTTATAATAGGAAAGACCGCTCTTCTTAAAAAGGAATCTTATGATGAGTCATTGTATTGCATGCAGAGACACTTCCTGCTTTCCTATCTAGATTTTTTTAAGCATGGGGGGAGGAGGGGTGCCTGTCTTAATGATAGTGCATTTGGACTATATGGTTGGTCACTTGCTTATACCTGCCCATCCATCCCTGTCCAACACATTGTCCACTAGCCTATGGATTTGAATTACTCTTTTTTTTCTTAAAATGAAAGCTCCTAGAAGGAAATATCACTTTTCATCAGGCTCTTATTCCTATTAATATTTATTAAACATGTTTTGTTGATGTTAATCTGTATTACTAAACACTCTATAACAAACTGTGGTCCCACCTTCTCTTATTCATAACTGCCAGACTTGCTGCGCAAAGAGCCAAATATATAAAAGATAAGATGGAAGAAACACAGTGTTACAAGAGAGCTTTGGATGCACAGGTAAGGGGCCAATTATTCCTTTAAACTTTTTCAGGGTTTCAGTAGCATTCTAAAAATATGTATAAATCCTGTAACGTTACGAATACTCGTATGTGTTATCCATTTGGTGGTTCTGAGGCCCTTGTTCTTTCCTCTGAGGTGCTGGTTTTTACTGTGCTACGGCCTTGTGCATTAAGTCTATTCCCTGGTATAATTATCATGTACCTTATGTGTGTCCCCGCTTCAGATAAAGAACAAATGCCCTCAGCTGCCCATGTTTGAGCCAGACTCTTCTGAGCCTATCTTTGGTAAGGAGGAGGGTGAGCCGATGGTGGAAAAGCGAAAGAGAGAACAGAATTACATGAAGCACCAGGTGGAGGCAGCCGCTAACCGCAAGAAGACAGCCATCTTGCACCAGCTGGTGGACCAAAAGTGGGATTTGTTGATGCTTCAGAGGACACACAAAGAGTAAGACACCCTGGATCTTTTCCTCCTCCTCTCCTCCCCTCCAGAGAAGCAATCATGATAGTGAACACATTGAGGACTTACTATGTGCAAAATATTATTCTAAGCTTGTTATGTGCTTTATCTCGTTTCATCCCCACAATTCACCCTATGAAGAAAAGTTATTAAATTAGGGCTTCCCTGGTGGCGCAGTGGTTGAGAGTCTGCCTGCCGATGCAGGGGACGCGGGTTCGTGCCCCGGCCCGGGAAGATCCCACATGCGGCGGAGCCGCTGAGCCTGCGCGTCCGGAGCCTGTGCTCCGCAACGCGAGAGGCCCCCCCCACAAAAGTTATTAAATTAAAAACAAAGTCATTTTTAAAAGAATATTATGTATTCATGTGTATATAAACATATTTATACACATATATAATGTAAGATAAACAATAATTCCCAATGCATTATCTTTTTTCATATTCTTTTCCATTATGGTTTATTATAAGATGTTGAATATAGTTCTCTTGTTGTTTATCGATTTTCTTTATAGCAGTTTGTATCTGCTAATCCCCAACTCCTAATTTATCCCTCCCCTACCCCCTTTCCCCTTTGCTAACCGTAAGTTACAAACAAACTCTCTCAATCCCACTTCTCCCTCTACTTACCTTTCCATAGTTTTCTTTCCCTTTACAGGACAATGTCTGAAAAGAGTTGTCCACCCCAGCACTGTCACCTGGAAATACAATGTGAGCCACAGATGTACTGTCCTGCTCAAGTGGACACAAACATGAAACTGAGGCCCTTTCCCAACCTCCACTAAACCCCTTCTTCAGAGAACCGCGCGTGTAGTAAGCTGTGCTGATGTTTGCTGGTGCAGGGGTGCCGAAGGTGTCAGGGTAGGCAGAGGAGGACTTTATGCCATAGCAATGCACAGTACCTTTAAACTCAAACATCAGACACCCACTGTTTTAAAGTACCCATTGGTTACCCCACAAATGGGGAATTTTTTAAGATCCTGACCAGCCCTCAGCCTTGTAACATCTCCTAGGCTCCTCTTGTCTTCCCATTTCCCATGTTTCCTACTCTCCCGCTTCCACCCTCTGATTGCCACAGAGAACTACAGTTTCTTCTTTGTAGATGTTCAGCAATTTTCAGATACTTGATCAAAGTTCTCAGGAGTTCCAAGAGGGCTTCTCTTCAAAGGAATCTCCTCTTTTAAAAAAGCAGTTGTACTTATAAAAAGAAAAAAAGTTATTATATTAAAATTTTATAAATTTTACAAATGGTCAGTGGGATGGTGCAAAGATCTGTTATGTTCTATAGCAAGTAGGCTCAGACCGGAATATATGAGTAGAATAATTGGGTGAAGGTGGGAGGATATTGTGATAAGGGTAGGGTTGGATTGGGGTAGAGAGGTGAGAGTAGTTAAATGCATGGCTTTTGGAGTCAAATCAGATGGGGGACTGAGTCTTGCATCAGCCCAGGGCAATGTATACTTGTGTGTCTGTACTGTTTGCTAAGATACTGAAATATTTCCATACTTCTTGATTAACAGCTGTTGCCCCAAGCCCTACAAGTGCATCCCTGCTTCCCAGGCTGCTCCTGCCCCTCCCTGGGATCCCCCATCCCACATCTCCATGATCTTTTACCGAATGGATGACTACCTGGGGTCTCCAAGACCACTTCCGGTCTCCATTCTGATAGATTGATATGCGGTTCTGCCATTTTACTAGTTGTGTGGGATTGGGCAGGTTACAGCCCCCTGAGGGCATTGGTTTCCTTATCAGCTATTAGGGAGAATACTAATACTACCTCCAAGGTGGTTAAGGGTCAAATGAAGTTCTTGTAAGGAGCTTGTTTCATAGCAAACAGCTGCCCCTTGCCCCGCAGTGGCTCTGCCTTTCCGAGCATGCTGCCACAGCCAGATCTGGGACCCTTTGCATGTGTTGCGGAGATTATTGCAGTTTCCTCCTCTGCTCCTTAGCTTCTCTGGCTGTTCTCCTGAACGTGGAGTTAGGAGGGTTTAAACTCTGTCACTTCCAGACTGTGTGACCTGGACCATATCACACATGGGGTCTTTGAGCTCTCTTTTCCTCATATGAAAAATAAGGATATCACACCCGCCCTGCCTATCCTCACTATGACGATTAAATGAGATTATGTATGTGAGAGCATTCTGGAAACTTCAGAGCTCTGATCAAATACAAACTATGGTCGTTATCTGGTTATCTCTTTTGTTGGAGTTCTGGTCGTAAACCCCCGTTTTTATATGGATTAGATCCTTGTCTTTTGTTTCTATATCCTTTACTGATTATTCCATATTCTCTTCTCTTTTCTTTCCCAACTTCCCCATCCTCGGTCCATCTCAAGATGTGATCTTAGGTCTTCCTGTGGCAACTAGAAGGTCACTTTCTTTCAGAGGGAATGACTTAGTCTGTGTTTTACTTTTACTTGTTTTACTTTTTTTTACTTGTTTTACTTTTTACTTGTTTTACTTTTTTTGCTTTAAACTTTTCTGCTTCTGTTTTAAAAAATATAACAATTCATGCTCATTAAGTCAGTTAGTGGAGAGATTAAAAAAATAAGGCTAATAATCTCCCCTACCGAGTAGTCAGTGTTAAGTTTAGCCTTCTACATTTTTTCCTGTTCTCTATAAATATATTCAAGCAATATACACATATATATTTTTCCTTCCATTTTTGTAAATGAAAATGAGGCCTGTGAAATCTTACATATTACTCTGCAACCCAACCTTTCTTTAACCTAATAATGTGTCATTAATTTGTATTTAGGTCAGTACCTATATATGAAATTCATTTTTCTTTAATAACAGCATACTATAATATGGATTATATAGTTTAACTTTTGCACCATTGATGAACATTCACTTTCTTTCCAGGTATTTTGCTATTACAACAATTCTGCATTAAGCATTTTTCTTATTTTTCCTTATACTGGTTGTTCTGTTTCTACTGGATAAATTCCTAAAAGTGAGGTTGCTGGATCAAGTGTATTTTAAATTTTAAATACTACCAGATACTGACACTTTGCTTTCTAAAAAAGTACAGCAATTTGCTTCCACCATCAGTCTTGGGAGAATCCTAGTTGCTTCCCCTCTAATCTTACTTCGTGTTCTTACTTTCTAGGCATTTAAAGTAAACTGACTTTTAAACCTATCCTTTAAAGAATTGTATAACAATGGCCAAAAAGCATATGAAAGGATTCTCAACATCAGTAATCACTGGGGAAATACAAATCAAAACCACAAAGAGATAGCTGCTCATTAACAAATGGTTTCCATGCTCTGTGAGAGTGTGGGGGTGACCCTTATTCAACTGTCAGCTGTCATCATTTGCACTGTTGGAACTAGAGGTCATTTAACATTTAACTCTATGTGTGCCTCTCTCCAAGATAAGAGGTATTCCATGTTTTATTGAATATTTACTTATGTGCACCTGTGACACAGGGATTCTCTACTCCAGTGAATAAAGGTGGCAAGGTAGGAATGTGAGATTTAAAATACGGCTGTGTTTATATTACACAATTTAATAATTTAATTCCAATAATATAGAATGCAGGAATGCCAACTCTATGGAAGTCTGAATGGAGTAAGCAGTCAGCAAATTGTTCATGTTTTCCCCTGCAAAACACCTATGCAGATGTAAGAAAATGTCTTTCACTATTTAGGATATATATATCAGTGTGACATACATGGATAAGATGGCTATCTTTTTTTTCTATGTTTTTTTTTTCTGAAAAGAAAACATTTATACATTTGCAGAATAGTGTAATAAGATTTCATAAATGCAAAGATAAAATGTGTTATCATTTATCTTGGATTATAATATCTGTGGTTTAATTGCCTTGTGAAATGTCCAAAACAAGAACAATTATATATTTTTCTTACACCACATACACCATGAAACATTTAACAAGTACTTCTTTTAGACCATTCAAAAGGTTAGGAAGGAAGAAAATTGTCTATTCAGTATTAGATAAAACCATTAAGATGTGAATATATATGACGTAAAGAGGAAAGATAAAGGAAACTAGAACTGGCAAGGAAAGAGAGAGAGAAAGAGAGAGGGAGAGGGAGAGAGAGAGAGAGGGAGACTACCTCACATGTGTTAGGATGGCTATTATAAAAAAAAAAAAACCAACAGAAAATAGTAAGCATTGGAAAGGATGTGGAGAAATAGGAACCCTTTATGCTGTTGGTGGGAATGTAAATAGATATAACCACTATGGAAAACAGTGGTGGTCCCTCAAAAAATTAAAAGTGGAATTACCATGTGATTCAATAACTCCACTTCTGGGTATATATCCAAAAGATTTGAAAGCATGATCTTTCAGAGGTATTTGCACACTTATGTTCATAGCAGCATAATTCATGATAGCTAAGAAATAGCAGCAACTCAAATGTCCAACCACAGATGAAAGGATAAACAAAATGCAGTATACACTTACAATGGAATATTACTCAGCCTTAAAAAGAAAGTTCTGACACATGCTACAATGTGGATGAACCTTGAGGACATTATGTTAAGTGAAATAAGCCTGCCACAAAAAGAAGACAAATACTGTATGACTCTGTTTATATAAGGTAATTAGAGTAGTCTAATTCATGGAAACAAAGTAGAATGGTAGTTGACAGGGGTTGGGGGAGGGATAAGTAGGGAGTCATTGTTTAATGGGTTTAGAGTTTCAGTTTTGCAAGGTGAAAAGAGTTCTAGATATTGATTGCACAACAGTGGGAATATAGTTAACACTATATATCTGCATGTTTAGAAATGGTTAAGATAGTCAATATTATGCGGTTTTTTTCTTTTAATTTAATTAATTAATTTATTTTTGGCTGCGTTGGGTCTTTGTTGCTGTGCACGGGCTTTCTCTAGTTGTGGCGAGCGGGAGCTGCTCTTCATTGCAGTGTGTGGGCTTCTCATTGCGGTGGCTTCTCTTGTTGCGGAGCACGGGCTCTAGGTGCCTGGTCTTCAGTAGTTGTGGCATGTGGGCTCAGTAGTTTTGGCTCACAGGCTCTAGAACGTAGGCTCAGTAGTTGCGCACAGGCTTAGTTGCTCCGCGGCATGTGGGATCTTCCTGGACCAGGGCTTGAACCTGTGTCGCCTGCATTGGCAGGCAATTCTTAACCACTGCACCACCAGGGAAGCCCCTATGCGTTTTTTTTTTTTAACTACAATTTTAAAAAACGGTGAAAAGATAAAAAAGGTTATGAAAAAATATATATAATAGGTACCATTCCGTCGTTGAACTCCCATTGTGTGATAGGCATTGGCGCTTTCTGTATATTATCCTACTTAATCTTTATAGTGACCGCACAATAGCTACTGAATCAACGCTTGTTAGAGGATAATGGGGCCATGCTATTTTAGAATAAGTGAACCAGCACAGAGCACATTACAGTATTTTATCGGCGGGTCCTGACACCTAGTGGCGGTTGGTACCTGTAACACAAGACCCTTCAGAGTAGGCAGGCTAAATCAAGGGTCACATTTAGTGAAGTCCCTTCCAGAATTTAATGAGAACTGACTGTAAGAGTTTCAGTTTGGCAAGAAATAGACACATTTATATTGAACCAGGTTTAAGGTGATTCACAGAGCTGTGACTACATGTTTAGAGACCAGTAATAGAAACACTTAACATTGGGAATGCTGGAACACTGTGCTTGAAGAGAGATATTATACTGCAGTCATTTCTTTGATGATGTGACCTTCACCAAACACGTTTTTTTTTTTTTTTACTCTTCTTCACAACGTTAGATATTTTCTCGATTTCATTTTCTTTTGCTTAGTCATTTCTGTTTCTTTCCCCCTTTCTAACCATTCATTCATGCACCTGTCTACTTTGTCTTGTAAAACATCTGGCAGAACTGGTGGGCGGACTACTGACAGCTGAGAGGCTGGACTGAAAGGAAGGAAGCAAAGTATAGGAAATCCATTTGAGATGAATCTTCAGATCAGTTAAATTAGCCTCAAAGGAAATTGATGGCTTTAAAGGCTGAATGTGTTAATTGGAAAAAGGTTTTAATCCTGCTAATTTAAACCAGGATTGAAGATGAAAGGTCCTAGACCCACAAATTATTTGCTAGGAGTTTCGCTATGTTTTTACAGTGTTCATGCCCCTTAGTCTATTTCAAAGAGTGGAGAACAAAACCAGGTTTTCTGTTTAACTTAGCATGAAAGGAATGGGGCTCCTAAGGTTGGTGCACGCCCTTCCCAGTATTATGAATGGAATCTCAGACTCTTCTGTTCTCTCTAGGCACTTGGCAGACAGAAATGCTGAGCTTGAGCGAGTGAGCAGAATCTACCAAGACTTACAGGATGACTGGGAAAGGAGTGCTGTCTTGAAGAAGCAGCGGGACCTGGAGGAGAAGGCTTTCCAGCGGTAGTAGCTGACTGCACCTGAAAATCCCCTCTGCATCTTGTTAGTTTCCTCTAATCAGGGATGGCAGATAGGTTTTAAGTGTCAGCTTCAGTTTATTAGGGGTGGCTGCCTAGAGACCTTTGTGAGAAAAGAATTCTGGGTTCAGTGGGAAATACTGCTATGGTATGTCAGAAATGTCCGTTGTGGACATGGGATGGAGAATGCTGTGTTGCATGTTATATATTTGCCATCTCTGCCCTAATCATTGCCTCTGTGTAGTAGCTTCATTTTCACTTTGTGGAGGTTAGGGAGGCCTGGGGCTGTGTGCGAAGGAGGGTGGGAATTCTCTTTGGAGATAATTAGTTGGAAATAGGAAGAAAGTGTTTCTGTCTGAACACCTCTAAGGCTTATGGGATGCTCTCGTAAGAGCAGAGTCAAGGGGTTGTGGGTAAGATTGGCAATTGGAAAAGTGAGATGCCCAACCAAGAACGTCTTCCTGAAATGTATTATATCCATGCTCACTTTCCCCAACTATCTATTTACAATCTAGAGTTGGGGAATCCAGATGTTTTGGAGAATTAACACTAACTTTGGAGAGGCAGCTAATCTTTTTGCCTTACTTTTCTTATTTCTAAGATGGGGAAAGTGAACATTTGCCTGGCTTGGCTAACACAGGAGTTTGGGGGATCAAATAAAGAGTTGGAAAATTATTACACTTTCAAAAATTAAAATACTTTACAAATGGAAGGTGTGATTTCATAGAATGTTGAAAACTTGAAGAAACAAAGTCTAGGCAATCAAATGTTATTAAAACCTGAATATACCAAAATAATATTCAATATGCCAATTATCAATGAATTCTTATCATAGAAAAAATTGTTATAGTGGATCTTGATCTGAAACTCTCCTTTTCCTTTTAGATTTTAAGGCATTTCTCACCTGTCTTTCTAATGGGTAGAACCCATATTTTGTGACAATGAAAGTATGACAGATGATGTGGAAAATAAGTTCCAAAGGAGAAGTGATGTTGTTTGGCCTAGGGAAGAGGAAGGGAAAGGGGAATTGGGTATTTCAAGCCATTTTCTCAATGTTGTGGGAAAGAAGGTAGAAGGCAATGAGATTAGTGTCAGGGAGGGAGATTTTAGTTGGATTTTGGAAGAAGGCTTGGCTAACATGGTGATAAAGGGTAGAGGAGACATGACATAACCTTGAGTGGCAGGATAGCCCAACTGTTCCACGGACACGGCAGAGCAGTCCTCTCACCTGAAGACCTAGGCCAAGTTGTGGGCAGGGACTCAAGTGGACAGCACATAGGAAGGAGGAATTGGTTGGTGTTAAAAAGAAAACAAAGCAGAAGCAAAAACAAGGTTCACCTGTATGCAGTTTAGCTCATGATACTTGGTCCCATCGCCAAGGCAAGCCAGGTAGGTCTTCCCCTGCCTACTGCCAAGATTGTCCTTTTTCTTTCTTTCTTTTGATTTTTTGAATTTTATTTTATTTTCTTTATACAGCAGGTTCTTATTAGTTATCTATTTTATACATATTAGTGTATATATGTCAGTCCCAATCTCCCAAGATTGTCCTTTTTCCTTTGAAGGCTGTCATTGATGCTGCTTTTTACAGAATCCCACCGTGTAGAAATTTTGATAACGTAGGGGAACACATCAGGGATTGTGCACATCCTGCACAATCAAGAAAAACTGTTGAAGTGGAAAACCAGTCACTGTCATCCCTTCATCTCTGCTTCTAGCTGCTTTCATCCTCTTTTTCTACGTCTTCACTTCCTCTCCTGCCCTTAACTCTCCAGAGGCCTCTGGCCCCCTGGGACTTTCCATTGAAGTCTACGCTTCATTGTCTGCTGGGGTGTTAACCAGCAGCTTAATGGCTTGATCTCCCTCTCAAATGCTGTCTCCCGGGGAAGCCTGACAGGTAAAGGCGCATCCACGGGACAAAGCCACAAATACTGAGGCTTTGGAGTCACCATCCCATTCACGCTGGCTGAGTGACCTTGGGCAAGTCCTGTGTTCTCTGAGGGTTTACGTGGGTGTGGGGGGAGGGCTGGGGTCAGACTGTTGTGAAGGCACCATGCAGAGCCTTTTATTCACTAAGGAAGGAGGAGAAGCAGGAGACGCCCGGCCTGGGGCGAGCAGCAGGTAGCAGCGTAGAGGGGAGAGACTACAGGTGGGAAATCACAGGTGGGCCGTAAGCTCCTGGAGAGCAGGGACCAGGTGTGACTTTTCTTTTGTATCCCTTCCATTGCACCGGCTTCCAGGCGAGGCATCCAGTAAGGACTTGGGGACGCCGGCGAATGACCCCTTCTTCTGCCTCTCCACAGGGCCCCCAGCAAGCTCTTCCTCCTGGACCAGTGTGAGAAGTATCGGCGGTGCAAGCAGTGCCAGAGGCGACCCTCCAACGTGGGCAAGAGCAACGTGTGGCCCCTGAATAAGTACATGCAGGGCTCCCTGCTGTTTGTATAAAACCCAACGTCTGGGCCTGCCTTTCCTAGGGAAAGTTTTTCTTTTTTAAACGTGCAGGGGTGATGGTGAAACTACATATTTGTACTTCAGAGGAGAAAAAATTATTGTGCCATTTGGGTGCTTTCAGGGGTAGAGGGAATTCCTACAGACAGGTTCTCCCCACCTGTCCTCCTCCCATCCCGCCCCAGACAACCCTGCCGCAGTCAGGCCTGAGAGGCGCGCCCAGCTTCATTCTGGCTGAGGGGGTGTTGCTGACCCAGCCCTGCCACTCCCTCTGTGACTTTGTCTAAGAAACTTCATCTTTTCCTCATCTATAATGAAGTGTCGTAATAAATACTTTCTCCGTGTTTGGGCATAACGATTCATAGTGGTGAATTTTTTTTTTTTTTTTTGCGGTACGCGGGCCTCTCACTGTTGCGGCCCCTCCCGTTGCGGAGCACAGGCTCCGGACGCGCAGGCTCAGCGGCCATGGCTCACGGGCCCAGCCGCTCCGCGGCATGTGGGATTTTCCCGGACCGGGGCACGAACCCGTGTCCCCTGCATCGGCAGGCGGACTCTCAACCACTGCACCACCAGGGAAGCCCCATAGTGGTGAATTTTACCACCCCTCCCCCAACTCTCGATATTTTCCAGGCCTGGGGATGTGTGACCCTCCCAAAGGTAGGTTAGGCCATTTGCCTCCAGTGGCCAGTGCAATGCTTCTTGAATTTTCTAGCTGATAACACACCCGGGACTTGTTGGGACCTCAGGGAATATTTTTCTCTTGGTGATCTTCCGGCCAACCATTCCACCATCCAGGCATTTCTGCACCACGATCGACTGTAGGTTTGTTGTGTCCTGTGAGGGGAGCCTGGCTGCCTTGCCAGGGTCCATCTTCTTCTCTCATTGCTTCCCTCGCATCTATTCTTAAGCTGTATGTGCGGTGGAAGAGGAATAGCTTCCTGTTGAGGGACTGGTTTTCAGTTCAGGTGTGTGTGTTCTCAACCACAGCTTGCTTCATTTGCCTCCACCCTTTGTCTTTCCTCTCCCTGCCCTGTCCTAACACCTCAGGTACAACAATTAACAAAGCAGAGTGATGTCTAGATTTCTGAGGTACGAAAGCTGGCTAGAAAGTCCCTTAGACGCTTTGCTTTCTACCTGCCATATCGAGACATTGTTTTGCCCTACTCCAGATACAAAATAGGAACGTTTTGAGCCCTGAATGGTTAAGGGGAAAGTAGTCTACTCGAGTTGATATTGGGCAAATTTTGTTGCTAATGTTATCTTTTTCTATGGAAACAAGTATGCTCCCTGGTGACTGGAATTGTCTGGAACCTGCCCCCACCACTCCCTACATTACTACTTCCTTCCATTTCCTCAGAAGATCCCTCCATGCAGGTCCCATCCCCACCAAGCCATATTTAAAACAATAGCCTTTCCCCAGGACTGCTTGACTTGCTTGAAATTCATCCCTGCTCCATTCTTGGAGTACTTCTCTGTCTCTAATATATAATAAATCACTATAATAGTATTGTATGAATATTTTTTAAAAATATAGACCGCCTTGTCAAAGAAAAAAAAGACTTTAGGCAATTTTGATATGTTTAGGTGGTGAAAAGATCTAACTTCATAGACGTTTTTACTGTAGGAACTGACCTTATAATTTATTACCGCAGGTAGCAGTACTGACTCTTACTGTGTGCCAGGCACCAAGCTAGTGACCTGGAGATTAAGACCTCATCAGTCCCTGCCTGCCTTCAGAGCATTCACCATGTAGTGCAGAGGGGAGATGGGACTAGAAAATCTCCCTGTAACAAGGTAGATACCTGATAGCGCTTTGCATTTCTTGCTATGGAAGAGTAAGGTGGAGTCCTTGCGGTCAGGTTAGCCTGACAGGGAAAGCTTTTGGAAAAGATGAGGCCTAAGCTGAGTTTTTAAGGAGAAATAGGTTAAGACGCCGTGCTTCCACTGCAGAGGGCCTGGGTTCGATTCCTGGTTGGGGAACTAAGATTCCCGCATGCCGTGCAGCCAGAAAAAAAAAAAAAAAAAAAAGCCCTGTGCTCCTGTCTATTGACGCTAAGATGGAGACATGGTTATGTGAGTTAGGTTATAAAACCTAATTTTAAAAAATCATTCAACCATTTTAAGAATCAAATGTTACTACAGTCTTTCATTAAAACAGTTGATTTCATACAATAAAGAATGCACAGTCTTTTTTTTTTTTGAGCAAGTCTTCCTAATTTGATATCTTTTTCACTGATCTTAACTGCTAATATTGTTTTAGCTCAAACTTGTTATGAGGCCACACTCAAATTAGAATGTCTTTTTCTAAATCAATTTGAATTACTATCATCAAGCTCTGTCATTTCTGGAACTACGACACTGCCAGACCAGCTTAATGTATCAAAGGATGCCTAATTTCAGTGGCTTTTAATGTTTTGGACGGTCACAGACTCTTTTGAGAATCTGATGGAAAATCTGGACTCTTTCCTAAAAATATGCACATTTTCATATACAATAGTTTGCATATAATTAGAGTTTTCCTAGATCACCTGGACCACAGGTTAAGAACTCCTGCTCTGGATGGCTTTCCTTCAATGTTATAACAAGCTCAAGTTATCAAAAGTGAGCAAAGTGTAGGACTTTGCTTTTGAAAATGCCCTTTCAGTTCTAGAGAACTATGTCCACTTTTGCCGTCCTTTTTGACTCTTCATAAAAATAGTGAGATGAGAATTGGAATGGCTGTTAGAAAGCACATACTCCAGTAGTTTTCAAAACTTTTTGAGTAAGACTCAATAAAGGAAATACATTTCATACTGAAACACAGAACCTATGCCCACACATGTAATTGAGACAAAAGTTTTACAGGGTTATATTTACCCATCTGCAATGCATTTTGATAATTTCTATTTTATTTCATAAAAAAGTTTCTGATTAGACTGAACAAAATTGATTTAACAATCTACTAGTGTAAACAGATAATTTTCAGTTTGATAAACACAGTTTTAACCTAATTTTTTCCTCTCACAGTACTTCATAGTTTGCTGGAATTCATTCGTGGTTAAGATAGTATTGTAATGGTATTCGACCAGGGGGTTGAGGAATGTTTAGGTCCGATCTTGTCATAATCAGACTGTCTTGTTCTGAGGTACCCCAAGAAACTAAGGTAACTATTTGCCCCACCTTGTTAAAATCCGCTGGAGAATGTTGATCTTTATTTATTAAGTATTTATTTAGAGCAAGCAAAATCTTGACGTTCAGGATGCAAGTGCTATCTCACCTTCTGTGGGTAGTCGTTGTGATGTCAGTTCAATTCTCAAAGTCTGTGTTTCTTTGGATCTGTTTTTCACGTGTGCCGCTTGGGAGTAAACCTGAGACTTGTACTAATTCGTACACAGAATTAGGGGATCTCTTTCTCCAGCTTTCTCCTCTCTGGAATTCCTTTCACATTCTCCAGTCTCTTACTCCCAGTCGTCTGGCTTTAAAGCCAGAGTTTCTCTTGGAGTTTTAGCTCCCTTCGCTCTCTCAAAGGGGAGCTAGTGGATGACAAGACAGAAACAGATAACAGAGATTCCTCCCACACTCTTCTGACCACGGGGTCCCTTTCCCTGCTTCCTCTGGCCAGGAAGACAGGACCTCTCAGGGTCTTAGGTGCTCGAATGCCACCACCACTGCTATTCCTGTTGCCACTGTGCAGCTTCGTGACTGCAGTTGGTCTTGGGGCCTACCAGGGAGGGGGAAAAAAAGGGCTTTCCCTCTATACTCTAGCTCATATGGAACGCTTTTCCTGCTTCTCTGGCTAGAAAGAGGGGGTTTCTCTTGAGTTTAGGCTTTCTGTGTCGTTCTGGATCGTAGATTGCTTTCAGGTCAAACCAGAAGAGGAATAAATTCCCCAGTAAATTCGTCACTACGCCAGTCATCCTTCAGCTTTTGATTTACTTACACAATCCCCCTGCTAGTGTTTCCTTTTCAGAGTCCTCAGGTAGTTGCTTTTTATAATCGGTTCAGTTACGTCAGTTGAAGAGAAATGCTGTAGAGCCCTTACTCCATCTTGGCCAGCACCAGAAGCATTTTATTTTGGTTTTGAGTCTTTATTTTTCTTCCTTTCCCCTTTCCCCCAAATCAGGTGGTACCTCAGTCCTTTCATTTACATTTTATTAGTTAGGGTAGCACTATAACAGAGATCAAATACTAGTAGCTTAATCAAGACAGAAGTGCATTTTTCTCTCAAGAAACAGTCTAGAAGTACATAGACCCCGACAGTAGGGTGGCTGTACCAGCTTCTCCTGTGGTTTCCACCACTGGGTCAAGACAACTGCTCCAGGTATCATCTCCTAACTAGCAAGTAGGAAGAAAAGGGCAGGAGAGCAAGTGTGCTTTTTTTTTTTTTTAAGTAGTATAACCTGGAAGTGGTACCATTATTTCTGTCCACGTCCCATTGGCCAAAATTTAATCACGTGGCCATACCATGCTGCAAGGGAGCTTGGGGAATGAAGTCTCTAGCTTGGTGGCCATGTGTGTAGTGAAATACTCAGGGAATGCTGATACTAAAAATGAGGGAAATGGATAGTAGTGGACAACTGCCAGTCTGCCATATCCTGAAATTTTGGGGGAAACAATCTACAAAATACCTAACAATGCTAGCTAAGATTCTTTTTAAATCTTAAAAAAATGTAAAGCTGCAAAAAAAGTCTCTAGAGGCAGACACAAAGTGGGAATTCAGAGAAGCAAGCATCAACCAATTACCTATGATCTAAGCCATTTAAATTAATGCTAGAGATAAATTTTTATTTTTGAAATAATTTCAAACTTACAGGGAAGATAAAAGAATGGTAAAAATATCACCCCCCATCCCCAGAACTAAGTAAGAGCAAGTTGCTGACATTTGCCCTATCACTTCTGAATACTTTAGAGCATAATGCCTTACAAATACGTATATTCTCCCATAAAACCACAATATAACCACCCAAATCGGAAAATTAACACTCATTTACCATACAATCCAAAAACTCAATTAAAATTTTGCCACTTGTCCCAGTAATGTCCTTTTAAGCAAAAAGATCCAATCAATGATCATGTGTAACATTTAGCTGATATGTATTTTTTTTTTTCCAGGAATATCACAGATGTGATGCTAGGTTCCTTGCACTCCATTATATCAGGTGGTACCCAGTTCAGTCTGTCCCATTACTGGTCACGTTAACTTTGATCATTTGATTAAGTGATGCTTGCCAGGTTTACCACTATCAAGTTGTTTTTTCTTTTGTAACGAATTGGCATTTCATGGTAGGTATTTTGAAAGTAATATCCCATTCCTCATTGAGTATCATCCACTAGTTTTAGCATCTATTGATGTTTCTTTGCTAAATGCATAATTATGATGATTGCTAAATACAGACTTTTCTAATTCCACCATTGCTGCTACTTTATTAGCTGGCATTCTACTATAAGGCAAAGTGTTTGCTTCTCCCTATTTATTTTTTTATAGCAGTATAGACTTAAGGATTTTTATTTTATTCAATGACTAATAATCCAGTCCTATCATTGATATAAAAATCGTGATCAGTGGGAGCTCTTTAAGCTGGCTTCTGTTTTTTGTTTTGTTTTAAATAATTAAAAAAAAAAACTTAGAATGCTTTTAGAGAGTTCCTTGTACACTCCTCACCCACTTTCCCCCATTGTTAACATCTGTTTCTATGATACATCTTTCATAACTAAGGAATCAACATTGGTACTTTACCATTAATTAAACTTCACACTTTATTCAGATTTCACTTGTTTTACCCCAATGTCCTTTTGCTGTTCCAAGATCCCATCTAGGATACCGTATTTCATTTAGTTGTCGGGTTTCTTTAGCCTCCTTTGGTCTGTGCTCTTTTTGGTCTATGTCCTTTTGTCATATTCCTATCGTTTATTAACACCTCCATAACTTTGTCATATTAAGATGTTCCAGGCTACTCATTTTTTTCTGCCCCACCTCTGGAATCAGCCATTTCCCCAAGGAGACGGTTTTTTTTTTGTTTGTTTGTTTTAACATTTTTATTGGAGTATAATTGCTTTACAATGGTGTATTAGTTTCTGCTTTATAACAAAGTGAATCAGTTATACATATACATATATCCCCATATCTCTTCCCTCTTGCGCCCAAGGAGACTTTTTAAATGGAGAATGGTATTAACAAACCATGATCTGAGTGCTATTGTTCTCATCATTGCTATTGGGTTGTCATTGCTTCAGGCCCTCTCTGCTCTCTGTGATAAAGCTGAGGAATTCAAACACACACATACACACACTCATACTCATCTATATTTCTATATCTATATATTGAAATGATGACTTCACAGAGATACAACCAATTCCAACCCCAAATCCTACAACTAATTGTACTTTTTTTCCCTTTCCATATTTATAACTCCTGTCTGACAGTGAGATGCCTGATTCCCATTATTCTCAATGTAGTACTGGATAAACTCTTATGTAATCTTACTGGATAAACCCTTATGTAATCTCTGATCGCCACTGCTGTCCCCCTATGTACATGTCCTCTGCACCCTGCCAGGGACCTGACAGCTGGTACTAGGCTGCAACTACCCCCCCCACACCTTGCTTGAATGTCCTCCTCACCCTCTCCCCCGACTCCAGTATCTTCAGTGTCCGCACCTACTGCACAGACAGCTACCTTGCTCCCCTCCATGTAGTGGACTGAGTTATTAAAGAAGAAATGAAGGATGGAGAAAGGAAGAGCAAAGAAGGAAGGAAGAGGAAAGAAGGAAGAAATAGGGCTTTATTGTTATGGGCCAAGTATAGGCCAGGAAACAAAGCCTAGACATTTTAGAAAATTCTAAAGTTGTTAGAAAGGAAACCCGAAGACAGGGAATATCTTCAAAGGGCTATCTTCAAATATCTTCAATGTAGAATTGTGTACTCAGTGGAACTATTAGAAATGAAAGCAAAATAAAAGAATTTTAGAATTAAATTTATTAAATTTTTTTTGTTTATTAAACAAAGAAAAAACAAAAAAATCTACCAACAATAAAATGTATTTTTCAACAGTGAGAAAATGCATATTTTCAAGATTATATAAAACATCAAAGTTGATCATATAACAGGAACTAAAGGAACCTCCAAAAGATGCTCTTAGATAAGGGAGAATAATCTTAGAAGAAAGAGTTGAGATGCAAGAAGAAATAGTGAGCAAAGAAATTGCTGACATATTGGGCAAATTTAAACAAACACTGATTTTTATAAACAATGTAATTTGTGGGGTTAAAAAAATACTTGACAACATTAATAGTTAACGCATGTTGAGTTCCTTCATGAGGTGGGAAAAGATTTAAAAAAATATTTATTTGGCTGCGTCGGGTCTTAGTTGCAGCACGCGGGATCTTCGTTGTGGCATGTGGGCTCTTCATTGTGGCACGTAGGCTTCTCTCTAGTTGTGGCGAGCTGCCCTAGAGCACGCGGGCTCTCTAGTTCTGGTGTGTGGGCTCAGTAGTTGTGGCTGGTGGGACTCTCTAGTTGTGGCGCATGGGCTCCAGAGCGCAAGGGCTCAGTAGTTGTGGCACGTGGGACTCTCTAGTTCTGCTGCATGGGCTCCACAGCACGTGGGCTCAGTAGTTGCGGTGTGTGGGCTCTAGAGTGCGCAGGCTTAGTTGCCCCACGGCACGTGGGATCTTAGTTCCCCAACCAGGGATTGAACCCATGTCCTCTGCGTTGGGAGGCAGATTCTTAACCACTGGACCACCAGGGAAGTCCTGGGAAAAGATTTTGAATGTTTGAATTTTTCTAAGCCATTTAAGTACTGAAAGTATAGGAATAAGGTATATAATAAGACATACATATTAGAGAGAGACTCTAGGTCCAGAATTCCAGAATTCCAATCTCAGCCCTGCCAATTACTAGCCGTGTGACCTTGGGCAAATAACTTTTCTGTGCCCAGGGTTTAAAAGTTGTTTTCATCATAACAATGGAAATAATAGTATCTAATTCATAGGGTTGTTGTATCAAATGAAATTATGTAAACCTATTCAGATTTAGAACAGTGTCTAAACTATAATAACTGCTAAGAAGTTTTAACCACAATTACAAATTTCCAAAACAGTGGAAGGAAAATATGGATTTAGGGGAGGAATCTTAACCCAAAAGAAATCAAAAGATAAAAAAAGAAATATAGACATAGGTCAGATAACACAAAATATGAGAAAAACAGATGCAGAGATAGCAATAACATTGTAATATAAAAGAATAAGACAATATAATGTAATAAAATGATGTAAATGGACGAAGTTCTTCAGTAAAGACAAAGTTGGTCAGACCAAATTGGAAAAAAGCCTAGCAATATGACATGTCTAAAACATGAAGCCGGTGGAGGAAGACATAGCAGAGTCAATGGGCGGGATTCTTCCACTACCTTCCCTTTCCCGCCCGTTTTGGCCCCCCTCCGTCTCTCTTCAGCCTCTTCCAGGCTTTGTCCCCCACCATTCCCATCCTCAAGTCCGTCCTCAGCCTCTTTCCTCCCCAGCAGGAGGCGGGGAGGTGAGAAGGCTCAAGCTGCAGCCCTTCTCCCTACGCCAACAAGCTCAATCCCCGCGGCGGCCGTGGTGACGTCTGCGGAGGGCGGGCCCCACGCCCTCGCTCTCAGGTTTTTGGCCCGCCCCGCCGCGACTGGTGAAGAGGAACGCACGTCACGCCGGCTATAAAAGGCAGGGCTTGCGACGCAAGAGCGCTTCGGCGCGCGCGGATTGGGTCTCCCGAGGCCGGCGCTGGGTAGAGCTCGGAGCCCCGCCGCAGCCGCAGCTCCGCGACGATCACTACAGCTTCCTCCTCAGCAGCCGACGCCACCGCCGCCTGTACCACGGAACCGGCTGTATGATTAGGCCACAGTCTTTAATGAGTAAACTAAGTCCTTCCTGTGGTGTTCTTGGTCACGCATTTATGGAGTTTCTGAAGGGCCCCGGAGAGTACCGCCAGGCGCAGCACGACCTTTATGAGGACAAGTGAACTGTAGAAATTCGTTGCTACTCCACCAAGAAGCCCCCACAGGCGCGGTCATTCTGGACCCAGAAGTGTGGGATTGAAATCATCAGAGCATTTAACAGAAATTACGACCTGGATGGGGTAAACCTCGGTGCTCTTCCTTTCCATTGACTCAGTATTATGAACTGAAGGATGGCTTCTTGTTAGGAGGTTCATTTCATTTCCTGTTACTCCCAATTGCATATCCAGAGCATTGAGAATTTCGAGTGGGGCATATTGGAGTAGACTTCTGTTTCTTTACATCATTTCTGCATTCAAAAATTTAATTTTTTTTTTCGTAACCGTATCGCGTTTTTTTTGTGTGTGGTTTTTTTTTTTTAAACTAAAATAACATGGCTCCACTGAACCGCCCAGCCCCTGTGGAGGTCACATACAGGAACATGAGATTTCTTATTACACACAATCCAACCAGTGCAACCTTAAACAAATTTATAGAGGACCTTAAGAAATACGGAGTTACCACAACAGTAAGAATATGTGAAGCAACTTATGACACTGCTCTTGTGGAGAAAGAAGGTATCCAGGTTCTGGATTGGCCCTTTGATGATGGTTCATCACCCTTTAACCAGATTGTTGGTGACTCGTTAAGTCTTTTAAACATTAAATTTCGTGAAGAACCTGGTTGTTGGATTGCTGTTCACTGTGTTGCAGGTCTTGGGAGAACTCCAGTGCTTGTTGCCCTGGCACTAATTGAAGGTGGAATGAAAAATAAAGATGCAGTACAGTTTATAAGACAAAAGCGGCGTGGAGCTTTTAACAGCAAGCAACTTTTGTATTTGGAGAAACACCGTTCTAAAATGCGGCTGCGCTTCAAAGACTCTAGTGGTCATAGAAACAACTGTTGCATTCAATAAAACTTGGCTGCCTGCCTTGGAAGTCAAACTTGAGACAGGACTTAATTTATCGTACATATTAGCCAACATAATAGGCTTAATGAATGACAAGTCTAATGAAGCTTCCATAGGAATACTGAAAAGCCACAAGCTTGACAGAATTGCAGCCTCTCTGTTTGGCTTACTACTATCCCCATGCCAGAAACAATATATAAGAAATTGAGAGATTAGGTGCCAAAATACTCAGCACAATACTTGTATATTTTTAGTATCATACAGAATTAAAATCCTAGGAATTAGGAACAGCACTGTAAACCATATGTGGTTTATTCCTCCAGTCATCTCAAACATTGCAAGTAAGACCTATATGGTTATTTGTCTGCTCCTTTATGTTTACCACCCCACACGTGTACCAGTATGCATCAGGTTTGTATAACAAATGATTTTGTTGAATTCTTACCAAGACTTATGGTGATTATTTAATGTCTTTCTATAAATCTCATTTTGTGCTGTTATGAAAACCTCCAGTTTGAAAAAGATCACACCTCTGGTTGAAAGTTCATGTAAAATATACACCATAGAGAAGCATATGTGTGTAATATCTTCAGACAAAAAAGCCTTACGGTTACTTTGTTTACACTTGGGATGCAGTTTTAGAGGGGAGGGCCTGAAGACAGAATGGAAAGAGGCTATGGAATATTTTTAGGATTCCATACTAGAAATTCCATGTTCTCTTTGTCTTGTGCAGGATGTATAGAACAGGTCCTTTTATTTAGTAAACTTTAAAGGTAAAGATACTTTGTAGCAAAAACATTTCAAAAATTTCTGAAGTTCTTATAATTCTTCGCCATACCTATTGGAAGTTACTATTATTTTTGTTTTAAGTGTGATATTTTTTTCTTTGTCTTTCCAACCGAAACAGAAGAGGATTTCTATTAATGAACTGATCAGACATCTAATATTTTATATAATTTTGAACTGTGTAACAATATTTGGATATTTGATACTTTGTTTTATTATGTAATTGATAAAATGGTGGTATGTATTTGTGTTAGTTCAACCATATATTCATAGTGTCTGGAAATGTAGTTCTCTGGGAGAAATAATTTGTCAGTATTCACCATTCTCCAACTAGTACAAGAACTTAAACATCTAAATAAGGAATTATAGGAGAGAGACAGAGACAAACTAAGCAAGATGGTATAGCTTTGTTAATATTAGTAAAAGTATAAGCAAAGGCATTACTAGAGACAAAGAAAATCATTACTTAAAGTTTCAAAAGTTTCAATTCACCAGGAAGTTATAACAATTCGAAATTTTATGTATCAAATAACATTGGTTCAAAATCCATAAAGCAAATATGGAAAGAACTACAAGGAAAATTGACAAGTTTACCATAGTGATAAGTTTTACTATTTTTCTTCCAGAAACAGATCAAGTAGACGAAAATCAGTAAGGCTATAGATTTGAACAGAACAATTAACAAGTTTGATCCCATGAACGTAAGAAGGCATTGCATCCAACAGTGAGAATCCATATTTTTTAAGAGTACATGAAATATTTTATTAAATTTGACTATATATTAGATCATAAATAATTTCATCAAAATTCTAAAATATTTGAATAACACAAGTAAGTTTTCTGACTACAATTCAATTAAGTTAGGGAAAAAAAGTTAGTAGTATCATTTGGAATTTTGAAAATCTGTGTCTAGAGACTTCCACTTCTAGATAGGATGTAGTAGGTCATGACAGCCCAATACCCTCCCTGCAACATTCAGAAAAATATGGATAAATTACCAAAATCATGTTTAAAGACATATGGGAGCTGTGAAAGCAGCAAAGACTAGATGAATAGGTATTCCAGAGAGGAAGGAGCTCTCCTGAGGTGAGTAGCCATTTTGTTTCCTGGGGGTATTTACCGATTCTGGACATAGACTAAGGAAGGATCTGGCTTTGTTCTTGCAGAGGGTCTCTACTGAGGGAAAGAGAAACCCAGCAAGGCTTTAGATGGTCATGTGAGGCTGGTGCAACAGATTGGAAAATTGAGAAGCTTGGCTAGTTTCATGTTGCAAGTTGAGTTCCTCAGGAAACAGGTACTGAATCTGAGATTTGCCTTTGGAAGCTTACTGGGGAGTCATCTCAACAACACTTGAGAGGGAGCAAGAGAACCAGGATGCTGCAGAAGTTGAATGGTGATACATACAGTTTCAACAGTGACCTTAGCCAATCTCCCAGGGAGCTCTGAAGCTGGGATGGCCATGTAGAGATGTCTGCAATTGTGGCAAGGGGGTTGGACCTTTGGACTCGAATCAACCAGTCATTGGATGCAGGCTGTCCCTGGGGATGAGGGCATAACCTTGGATGAAGCATCTTCCTTCAGCCAACTGCAACTCCCAGCGGGGGATGCAACTGTGAGCCTTCAGCTGATAATACTTCTGGCAGCTGGCCCTGAGTAAGTGTTTCAGACCTTTAGAGGGATCTGGGTGGTACAACCACAGCATCCACTATACTAAATGACACTTGCTGAGTTCTGGGACTATGTATAAGAGGCTGGGGAGTTAGAATGAAGACTTTTAAAAGACAGAGGGAAATTTCCCTTAACCTCATAGTGCTTAGGAGACAAAGCCCTGCTAGAAGAGGTTTTAATTCTCTCCAACACTTACTGTCTGTCTTTTTTATTACAGCGATTCTGGTGAGCGGGAAGTGTTATCCCAGTGTAGTTTTAATTTTAATACAACTAATGTTGTTAAACATCTTTTAGTGTACATTCTCTCACATATCTTTGTTGGTACTATGTCGATTCAAATATTTTGCCCATTTTTTCAGTTGGGTTTTTTTGTCATCCTACTGAGTTGTAAAAGTTCTTTACATATTCTGGATCCAATGCCTTTATCAGATATATAATTTGCAAATACTTTCTCCCAGTCTGTTACTTGTCATTTTTTTCCTTATTGGTGTGTTTCAAAGTGCAAAAGTTAAAAAATTTGGTGAAGTACAATTTATCAATTTTCTCTTTTATGAATCACGCTTTTAAATTGTATCTAAGAACTCTCCTCAATCAGTCACAAAGATTTTTCTGCTATATTTTCTTCTAGAAATTGTATAGTTTTAGCTCTTACATTTAGATCTGTGGTCCATTTTGAGTTAATTTTTGTATATGGTGTGAGGTAAATGTCTATATATATATATATTTTTTTTTTGGCATGTGGATATCCAGTTGTCCCAGCATCATTTGTTCAAAAGACAATTCTTTCCTCCATTGAATTATCGTGGTAGTTGAAAGATCAATTTACCATGAATATAAGGACTTATTTGTGAATTCTCAACTCTGTTCCATTGATCTATATGAGCATACTATCTTGATCATTGTAGCTTTATAGTAAGCTTTGAAATTGGATCATGTACTTCATTCCTTTTCAAAAATTTTGGCTATTCTAAGTCCCTTGCATTTCCATATAAGTTTTAGGATCATCCTGTCAATTTCTACAAAAAAAAAAAAAAAAAAAAAAAGCCTG
The DNA here is from genome assembly GCF_039906515.1 of Pseudorca crassidens. Classification (NCBI taxonomy): domain Eukaryota; kingdom Metazoa; phylum Chordata; class Mammalia; order Artiodactyla; family Delphinidae; genus Pseudorca; species Pseudorca crassidens. The sequence goes on from NC_090304.1 coordinate 64,164,129, forward strand.
CAGGGATTTTGATAGGTATAGTGTTGAATTTATAGATAATTTGGAGAGAACTGCCGCCTTGACAATATTGAGTCTTCAGTTCCATGAACATGGAACATTTCTCCATGTGTTTAAATCTTTAGTTTCTATCATCAATGATTTGCAGTTTTCATTGTACAAGACTTGCACCTCTTGAATTGCTTGAGTATTTTTTCTTTTTGATGCTATTGTGAATGGAATGTTTTCTTAATTTTATTTCTAGATTGTTTGCTGCTAGTCTATAGAAATACAATTGATTTTTGTATATTGACCTTGCTTTCTATGACCTTTCTAAACTCATTTGTTAGGAGAGAGAGAAAGAGAGATAGGGAGGGAGGGTGAAAGCGAGAGCAATGCAAGTGCTATTCTATTCTTTGGCATTTTCTGCTTATAGGATTATGTCATCTGTGAATAAAGGCAGTTTTACTCTTGTTTTTCCCCCCAGTCTGGATGCCTTTACTTTATTTTTCTTTCTTTATTGAACTGGCTAGACCCTCCATGTTGACCAGGAATGGTGAAAACAACTTCCAGATCTTAGGGAGAAAGTATTCATTCTTTCACCATTAAGTATGATGTTAGCTGTTGGTTCTTGATCAGGTTGAGGACATTCTCTTCTATTCTTAGTTTGTTGAAAGTTTTATCTCAAACGGGTGTTGGGTATTTTAAAATGCTTTTCCCACATCCACTGACATGTTCCTGTGGTTTGTGTCCTTCATTCTAGTAATATCATGTACTATGTTTATCAATTTTTAAATGTTGAAACAACCTTGCATTCCTGGGATAAATTCCACTTGCTCATTGTGTTTAATTCTTTTATGTTGATGGATTTGGCTCGCTAATATTTTGTTTAGAATTTTGCATCTGTATTCATGAAGGATATTGGTTTATAGTTTTCTTGTGTTGTTTTTTTAATCTGGTTTTGATATCAGGGTAATACCAGTATCATGGAATGATTTTGGAAGTGTTCCCTCCTCTATTTTCTGAAAGAGTTTCTGAAGGATTGGTATTATTTATACTTTAAATATTTGATAAAATTCACCCATGAAGAATTCTGGGCCTGGGCTTTTCTTGATGGGAAGATTTTTAATTACTAATTCAACTTCTTTGTTATAAGTCTATTGAATTCTACTCTAATCTTTGCTTACTTTGAATTTTGTTTGCTTTTCCTTTCCTAGTTTCTTTTTTTTTGAATTTTATTATTTTTTTTATATAGCAGGCTCTTATTAGTTATCTATTTTATACATATTAGTGTATATATGTCAATCCCAAGCTCCCAATTCATCCCACCCCTCTCCACCCCCCGCTTTCCCCCCTTGGTGTCCATATGTTCGTTCTCTATATCTGTGTCTCTATTTCTGCCCTGCAAACCAGTTTATCTGTACCATTTTTCTAGATTCCATATATATGCATTAATATACAATATTTGTTTTGCTCTTTCTGACTTCACTCTGTATGACAGTCTCTAGGTCCATCCACATCTCTACAAATGACCCAGTTTTGTACCTTTTTTATGGCTAATATTCCATTGTATATATGGACCACATCTTCTTTATCCATTCATCAGTCAATGGGCATTTACGTTGCTTCCATGACCTGGCTATTGTAAATAGTGCTGCAGTGAACATTGGGGTGCATGTGTCTTTTTGAATTATGGTTTTCTTTGGGTGTATGCCCAGTGGTGGGATTGCTGGGTCATATGGTAATTCTATTTTTAGTTTTCTTTACTAGTTTCTTAAAGAGAAAGTTTATTATTGCTTTGAGACCTTTTATTCTTTTTTTCCCCTGATATTGGCATTTAAAGCTATAAAATTTCCCTCTAAGCACTACTTTAGCTACAACTCATTAATTTTGATTTTTCTTTATTCAGCTCAACATATATAATTTATCTTGTGATTTCTTCTTTGAACCGTGACTTACTTAGAAATATATTGTTTAACTTCCAAAGAGTTGGAAATTTCCCATTTTCTTTTTTACTGTTGTTGATTTCTAATTTAATTATTAACTCTGTCCAGGAAGACTTCCTGGAGCCAAGTGCATTTGAACTCCAATGATGAATGATGTCTCCAGGCAGAAAGCTGGGGTGAACTGAAATTTAATTGGTAAAGAGCAGAGAAGCAGAGGGAAGGGCTTTCCAGGTAGAGACCAAGCACGTGTAAGGGCCTGTGTAAGTGCCAGCAAGATGTTCATTGCGCTTCGAACAAAGGAAATGTAATTGCTATCGTCTTTCTTTTTGCCTTTGTCAGTATAGCTAAAGCTTGTTAATTCAGTTGATCTCATCAACCTGTTTTGGTTTCATTAATTTTCCCTACTATTTTTCTTTTCTGTTACATTGAGTATAAAGGAGGTATAGTTGGGGTACAGAGGAAGTTGTGGGACAGGACATAGACAAGATCATGTAAAAGACTCCCTGGTGTTCAGATTCCAGCTTCACTCTTCACGCCCTCTTCTGAAGAGGTTCTCATTACCCGTGAGTCCACGGATTTACAGAACAGGGATGCTTCCTCAGGATACGCCTGGCTGAGCACCAGCACCAAGGAAGCAGAGGTTGGAAGAATAAGACCTAGGCAAGGGGTGACTGATGTCTCTGCTAATTACTCTTCTAGGATCCCAGTCATCCACCTAGCCTGTCACGGAGGTGGTCGTATAGGACCTATTCATTGTGGGCAGTGCAGAACCTGAAGTGGAGCTGGCAGCGGGGGGTGGGCAGTGGTAGGTCTCTGGGCATGGACTGTTGCTTCCTGTGTTATACAATGAAATTAGAGGCTGGATGCTGCCATGCCAACAGATGTTAGCAATTTAGCAGGGTCTTTGGTTGTGAGGGCTGCAGGCTCGTCTCCCCCCTCCCCAGCCCCATGGTGTGGGCTCGCTGGACACTAGGGAGGTGAAGGCTACGACTGAACTTGTTCTAAGAAACACTCAGGACAGACTGACATCATTCTGTAAGAAAACTGCTCCAGTTTGCTAAATGACTTCAGAGAGTGAAGGGTGGAAGAGAGAGAGTGTTCTAGAGCCAGGAACATGAAATCAAGTCTTCCCTAGAACTCCCCAGGGTGTTTTGCCCCTCACAGCCTCTCTTCCTCTTTCCTCTGGGTTTGCTGACACTCTCCACCCACACTTCTCTGGTTCTCCTTTTAGTAATGACCACAAAGGAATGCCTAACACTCAACAGCCCACAGGACGGAGACCCTTTCTGACTTGTGAGTTGCCTCCAGCCACTCAGCCCCCACGCCCATCTGAGTCTTAAAGGTTGTGTATTCCTCCAACAGGGACTGAACTCCTTGATGGGTGGCCATGCTTTCTGGCCAGTGGCTGCCCTTACATTCCTCATTTCTCCATTAACCCTACCCATCCTTCACTCTTAGACTCAGTGCAAACACTGCCCCCCAAGAAGCCTTCTTTTATGTCCTCATAGGAAGTATCCTCTCCCTTCTCTGAGTACCCTTGACCTTTTTCTGCAGTTCTTCCATGGACTTACTACTTTCTCCCTTGTGGCAAAATGAATTGTGTGCATATCTCATCTCCTCTACTAGACCCCGGACCCTGTAAAGGCAGAGTTCCAGGCAGGACTCTAGATTTCCACAAAGTCTAGCCAATAGTTGGCAATTCACAGATGAAGAAATTCTTGGGAAGGAAGCCTGAGGAGGGTTACAGAAAAGTGAACTCAAGGCCTTCAGGGACAAGGCTCTCATTCACCATATGCCTGGGCATCTCCCCTCACACCAGAACGTTCAAAGGAAAAACACAATGACAAGGATGGCCATTTTGGAACCCATTTATATTGTCAGTGTTACTCTGGGCTTCATTCAGCCCCACACCAGCCTCTGAGATTGCATCAGACATTCTGAACATTCATGGCTTCCTTGGGCCAAGTGTAGCTGTCCAGCGTAAAGGAGTCATAGTCTGGAGTATAGACCAGGGATCTTACAAAAGCCTCCTTGTCCTTGGGCTCTGGGTAGTAGGAGGCCAGGTTGTGTTTGTAGGCGAAGTCGAGGACCTAGGGAAAAACACGTTTGACTGAGGAACTGGATCTAAGGAGGAACCTGTCTAAAGGCCCTTGCTTGGGAGCTTGTGGAAGGGGAATATACCCTGAAGCAGCAGATGTGTTCCTCTCATGAGTTGAGGCCCAGGAAGCCACTAGAGAGAAAGGATCTTGAGTTTTCTGCCTAGTAAGGAAGCTGTGACACCATGGAATAGACCCTGGGCCAGGGTCAAGAGGCCTCAAAGTCTGCCTCTGCTTCCAACTGCCTGTGGGTCCTCAGCAGTGACATCATCCTTGCTGAGCCTCAGTTTCCTCATCTGTAAAGTGGGGGTCATGAGGGCTTTCTCTGGCATGGTGTGAGGATAAAATTAGGTAGCAGGTGTAAGTGTTCAGTATCTGATATTTTTTTCTGTCTTAAACGTGGCTTGAATTGGACATTGTTCTCTGGGTATTAGATTCGGCTTCAGAAGAAGATGAATCTGAATATCCCCAAAAGGAAGGAACTGGACAGGGTGGACGTGGACTGTAAGCTGCACTACTGGTCTTGAGGGCTGACTCTGGATCCTGCACTGGACAGCTCATGGGGAGTGCGTGCTGTTGTGCAATGCGTTTTCTGAAATTATTCTTCAAACTTATAGAAAATGTAAAATGTGTATTAATAGAAATAACAGTATAATGAACCCTCATGAATTCATCATCCAGATTAACAATTATCAATGTCAGGCCAGTCTTTACTGCCCCACGTTCTGGTTCTTTGAAAACCCATCATCTGTGCATCGCCTAGTGGGTGACATTTTTACATAGAATATCCCCTGAACTTGATCACCCGTGGCCCAGCCATTCTGAGAGAAAGGGGAGGCATGAGCATCTCCTCTGGCCAGAAAGGTGCTGAGTGTAGAGCTCTTCCACTGTTCTCTTTTAATGTCCTCCAAAACTCTGGGAGAGAGGAATTACTGGCTTCTTTGTAGAAGAAGGAAACTGCTGAGGCTCAGGGAAGTGAAGTGATTGGGCTTGGGTGACTCTGCCGCTGATTGGCAGAGCTAGGACCCCGCAGCCTGAGCTCTTTCCAAGTTGACCTTTCTGTGTAAATGGGCACTTATGATTCATTTTAAAATTCCACCCACATTCTGGTCCACAAAACTAGGGCCTTTGGTGACCTTTCTGCCTGGTGTTTGAGGGGAAATCCAGGAGCTTTCCCAGAACTGCCCTGAGTGGGGTTGAGGTGGGGCTCAGGCTACAGGCAAGAGTGTGTCACCCAGCCTCTGGGGTGCATGCAGTGCAGCCCAGGGAGCTCAGCCTGTCTCTGCAGCTGCCACCCCCTTCGTCCTCCTAAAGTCACACAGAGAGGAAGCTGATGGGCCCCACTCCCCATAGTAAGGGGTAAGACGTCCCTTACTTTGATGGCGATTCTCAGAGACACGTCTCGGATGGTGCTGAGTGGGGGGTACAGTCTCCCCTGTGACAGATGCTGCTCAGAGACCTCTTGGGCGATTTGCTGGGGAGAGAGAACAGCGAGGAACAAGCTGAGTTTCCACCTTCCCAGAGCAAGCCCAACCCAGTACACCAGAAACTCACCTCGCCCCTCATACGTGGCCCATAAGTGCAGTTTCTACTCCTGTCTCTGCCGCCTTGTGGCCCCAGGGGCGCTTAATGCTTGGGCTTAAGCAAGGACACATCCTTTCTGTCCCGTGAGACTGGCCGAGGCTTAAAACAACATGAAGCTGTCTGAATTCTAAAGGAAAATCACTAAGGCCAAGACGAATAAACCTGTGACTTGCAAAGCAGACTCTGGGGTCTCCCCCGCCCCGGCTGACCTAGCCTGTTGTATAGGGATCCCCGAGTCCCTCGCTTCCCGGGTTCCAGCCTCTCCCACATGCTTAGGAGCATCCGGGCTGTCCCCCTAGGCCATCTTGTGTCTCTGTATTCGGGCCTCCTTGGGCTCTCCTTTCCGGCCCCGGCCCCAGTGAGGAAAGAAAGGCTGCTTCTCCAGTGACACCACGAATGGGCCTTATGCGGTACCTGAATAAATTCAGCCCAGGAACAGCCTCTCCTACAGCTTCCCTCCCTGCTTCAGAGCTCGTCTCTAAGGGCCAGCTCTCTGCAGCCAGCCTCATCCTCCAGCCTCGGGCACTGGTGCTCAGCCAGCCTGGCAGAACAGCCGCTTTAATGGGGCTCGGAATGCACTCCCACCCAATCTTCTCGTGTCAAATTGAAATCTGGGAAAAGCCACAGTGCTCTCTGAGAACTCTGTGTCCCGGGACAGACAGGGAAAGGAGCTGGTCTTGCCTCAGAGTTTGGCAGACATTAGGAACCTGGGCTCCCCCCTCTGCTACCTCGTTCTTAAATTCCTGTCTGTCCTTTCTGTTCATTCAAACGTCCACTGAGCTCTACGATATGCCGGGCTCTGTGCTAGGTGCTGAAGAGCCATGGTGGAGAAGCCACAGTCTTTTCCTTCCTGGAGACTGGTGTCAGTGGAGATGAACAAACAATAGTAACGATTATAGTGATTTCGAGGAGGGGGGACATATGGGCACAGAGGAAGGCAGGGCCCAGTCTGCCATGTACAGGAAAGGCTTCCCAGAAGAAAAGACAGAAGCTAAGACCTGAAGGACAAAATGTGAATTACTTGAAGAGAGGAGAAGGAATAGCACATGCAAATTCTTAGAGGGAAGAGAGAGAACGACTGTAAAAAGAAGGCGGGATAGGTTGACGGCAGGGGGAGGCTAAAAGGCTGGAGAGGAAAGGAGGGCCTTGGATGAAGTGCCTTGTATGGAAACCATGTGAAGGAGTTTGGCCTTTCCTGGGAGCACCAACGAGCCATAAAAGGTCTGAAATTAGGAGAGAGATGGCCTGTTCTGGGCTTTAAGGGAACCCTCTTTGTGGAGGTGTAGTGTACACCTCTCTGTGGAGGTGAGGTGTAGTGTACACTTCTCTGTGGAGGTGAGGTGTACACCTCTCTTTGTGGAGGTGTAGAAGGTGAATTGACTAGAGGGAAGCAGAATTTCCATGGCTAGATCTGCAGCTAGAAAGGCTCTCCTGCAGTGACGAGTTATATTATGGTATGTGTGGCCACTTCTGAGATGCTGGGCACTGCTAATGCTCTGCTGTGTCTCTGAGTCAAATTGCCTGGGGCCATCCTGGCACATCCCTCACAAGCCAGGTGACCTTGGGCACGTAACTCAAACCCTCTGTGCCTCAGTTTCCTTGTCTGTAACGTAGGGATGATCACTATATTTTACAGGGTTGTCAAGGTGAAATGAGATGCTGCATGTACGTCTCCTAAAACTTATATTACTTTTTCCATAGGAAAATCAGTTTCAACTTAAATTATCTTAATTTAAAAACAAACACCCTTTTCAGGGACTTCCCCGGTGGTCCACTGGTAAAGAATCTGCCTTCCAATGCAGGGGACACAGGTTCAATTCCTGGTCAGGGAACTAAGATCCCACATGCCCTGGGGCAACTAAGCCCACGTGCCACAACTACTGAGCTTGCGTGCCTCGACTAGAGCCTGCGTGCCACAACTACAGAGAGAAAACCTGCACGCCACAACTAGAGAGAAGCCCGTGCACCACAATGCAGAGCCCGCTCGCTGCAGCTAAGACCCGACACAGCCAAAAATAAATAAAAAAACAAAAACCAGCCAAACCAAACCAAACCAAACCCCCTGTTGAGAAATATAACCTGCCAGGCCTTTGAAGACCAGACTGTCAGCTCCTGGAGGGGAGGGGCCTTATGCTGCTCAGAGCAAGTGACTGAGAAGTAGATTGAGGGGAGGTTCCTGTTTACTTCATGGACACGGTTCATGAAAAGATGGAGCTGAAAGGTCCCATAGCAGAGGCTGTGGGTTGTGCAGATGTTTCTGGGGGTTGCATAGGAAGGCTTTAGCAACCTTGTTTCTGCACAACAGGGGAATTTGCTTTCGGGTCAACTCCAAGCAGGAAGTGACTCTTCCCATCCAATGGGGGTTTCAGACAGCTCCGCCCATGGTCACAGGACACCACCACCTCCATTCAAATGCAAAATACTCAAGTAAGAGGGACAGAGAACTGCAGCATGAAACCAGAGCTGGTGTGCACAAGGTTTGGGGGAGGCTGACAAAAGTTCAGCAGACACAGGAAGAAGGAACTTGGTGCATGAGACAGTTCCTTGTGGGACTCACAGAAGCAGGGCTGGGTAGGGCTGCCTGGAAGCCCTTCTTGTGGCTTGCTGGTTTGGGGCTCTCACCAGTGCCGTGGTGAGGGGGAAATGCAGACACATGCTAGAAATCACAGCAGAGCCTTTGGAGCCCACTGGGGATAAATATGTTTAATATTTGTTTATAGTTCTGATTAGCTTAACTTCTCAACAAAAACATTTCTACGCCTTGGTTCCGCAGAGTGAAGATAAATGTGAAGTGCTTGGCACTTGGTAAGCGTTTGTTAAATGGCAGCCACTGTAACTGTTATTATTAACAACTATTATTATGAATGTGGGCTGTCATCCTTAACAAATCCTTTCCTTGTTTTCAATTCACCATGCCCAGTAAAGAACGCTTGTGGGAGCTTTTCTGATACGATGCCTGGAGCAGGTGCACACCCACATCCCCCATCTGTGCTCAAGACATGGGTACTCAGAGCAGGCAAACCTGACATGCAACCCATCCTCTTCCTTACAGAAATCTGCCCTAGTGGGGCTTTTTTTTTTTTTTGCGGTACGCGGGCCTCTCACTGCCGTGGCCTCTCCCATTGCGGAGCACAGGCTCCAGACGCGCAGGCACAGAGGCCATGGCTCACGGGCCCAGCCGCTCCGTGGCATGTGGGATCTTCCCGGACCAGGGCTCGAACCCGCGCCCCCTGCATCGGCAGGCAGACTCTCAACCACTGCGCCACCAGGGAAGCCCTAGTGGGGCTCATTTTGCTACCAGTTACCCAGTAACGTGGCCAAGACCCATGGCTGGAAAAATCTACTGCTTGTCACGGTCGGTGAGCCCACGGTTTCAGGTGGTTTTGATGGCATCTCCGTTCTTGGCATGCATATGGGTTCTGCTGGGAGGCAGGGTGCAGTACAAGGTACGTGCCCTCACGGCCAGCGCCTCCTGCCAGCACCCCTCCCACTGACTATTCCTTCCCCCGCCGCCCCTGCCTTAAAAAGCCTGTGTGTGTTTTCAGAGTTCAAGCCTCCAGGCGCTCTTGAGAGAAGCTTGACATTCAAGCACTTTGGGGAACCACTGAAGGATTGGAGCGGGTAGGTAGAAGAAACAAGAGAAGGAATCTTTGGGGACCCAGTGTAGGAGCTAGTGGAGCTCACAGGCCCTCTGGGGTGTGTATTCGGGGCAGCGGGGACAGCAATACCTCTGCTGTCAGGAGGAAGAGCCCGTCCGGGATATGTCGGACCCCGCCTGCGATGACTCCCAGAGCCACTCCAGGGAACACGTAGGCGTTGTTTCCCTGCCCGGGAATGAAGGTCCTGCCATCTTCCAGAGTCACGTCTTTGAAGGGACTTCCACTGGCAAAGATCCCTCGGCCCTGGGGGCAGGAAGAAAACCAGAGACAGAGCTTGGAGCTAGGTTTCAGGGGTCATGGTGGCCTAGTCGTGTCTCCCGAAAGTTGACCCCTTCCTCATCTTCTGCTAAATGCTCAGCATTGTGCTGAGGACGTTGCAGGTGCTGAAAGCACAGCTGTTCATCTGACCAGAAAGCTCAGCTCCCACTGAGTTACCTGACAGCCACAAAACCACAGAACGGGGAAGGTGTAGCTTTTAACCTGTCACCTCCCCGGAGGGCAAGCCAGGTGTGCAAATGGCCTAGAGTCCACAAGCGCCTCGAGCTCTGGTCAGAGCTCTATGTTAGGGGAACCCTGAGCAGTAAAGCCTACTGGTAAGAGCCTGGGCTTTAGAGCCGGACGTGGGTTTGAGGGCCAGCTCCACTCCTTTTTAGCTCTGTGACCTTGGGCAAGTTACTTCATCTTTCTGAAACTCAGTTTGCTTATCAGCAATGTGGGGATTTTTTTCACCCTCATAGGGTTGCTCATGGTTACTGTTACTATGTCCTCTCAGCCCGGGGAAGGAAGGACTCCCCGCTGACCTCGGTGACCCGGTAGCACTTCTCAGCCGTGCACTCGGCCTTGCTGGTGGGGTTGCTCAGGGCAAAGATGATGGGGCGCTCGTGGAAGGAGGCCATGTCCCTCAGGATCTGCTCCGTGAAGGCTCCTGCAATGGCGGCAACACCTATGGGGAAAAGGGGGAGGTAGTGGGGTGCCGACTCTTTATCTACACCCCATTCCTCTCCTGGTGGTGGTGGTGGAACTAGGTACAACACGGAAGACTCAGGAGTCTTGAGGATGGCATCTGCCATAGGGATGAGGGAGGACAGGAGAAAAGGGTCTCCCTGCTTGAGCTGGCTGAGACCCCCTGTTAATTCCACTGGTCCACTGCAGGCCCCAGCTCAGTTAAGCTGCACCTGTGAAGCATGCCTGGCCACTGTCCTTTAGAGTGGACTGCTCCCGCAGGACAGGGAGTGATGCCAGGGTCCCCCCCTTGGGGGAGGAGTGCTCATGTCATCCTGGTTAGAGAGACCAGCCTGTGCTTTTCCACTCTACTGTATAATTCTGCATCACGCAGCCCAGCTTGGCGCCTTAGTTCTACGGTTCTTATACAGTAATAACCCAATAAAAGTTTGTAGCATTGAATTGGAAATGAGGGGAAAGAGCTGTGTTTCCAAGGGTTGCTTATGCCTCCTCGCTGAGCCTCAGTCTTCACCTGCAAGTCAAGAAGATTAGCTGTGCTGGGCAGTGGGTCGCCCCTCCTCCTACCTATGATGGCCGTGGGCTTCACCAGCCTCACCACCTCCTCCAGGGAGTTCACTTCAGGGTGGTCCTGGGCAAACATCTCCTTCTCATGGTTCAGGTGGCTCCTCCCCTGCAGGGAAAGGAAGAACATGATACAGCTGTGGTGGTGAGAACCGCTGGGCAGTGCCTGGATGCATCTGTGTACTCTAAGAGCATTCCCTGCAGAGCCCTGTGCTGTGGTCTGAGCTGTCAGAACCTTGGGCCCTGTCCTTTTGATCAAAATCTACGATGCAATCTAAGAATTTTAAATGTGTGTGTGTGTGTGTGTGTGTGTGTGTGTGTGTGTGTATTTCTTTAATCCAAACCACATATGGAGAACCCGTAAGGCCTTTCCTTGAGCTGCTGGGGTCATGGCTTCCTGGGCCAGGACAGAAAGGCTCCGAGGAAATGCCTGAGTTTGGACCAAGACTCTTGGCCCCAAGACATATAGCACAGAGGCCCAGTTGAGGGATGGGGGCCTGAGTCACCCAGGGTCAGGGCGCTAATTTGAATGTATTTGACAAGAGCCATTAACCTCCCGATAAATAATAAGCTGAGATCCAGGACAGGCTTGTAGTGGCTGGCTGCTCCCAATGGGGTCCAGATTCCTTCCATTTCTTCAAATAGGAGTCAGTGGGTGACAGGCTGGTCAACGTTTCTGATGACTCCTTTGGGTCAGCTGGCCTCACGAGAACCAGAGTGAAAACACCAGCTTTGAGAGATCTTTGAGGAGGGGTGAGCTCAATAGGGTGAGCAAAGGTGATGTTGAAACGTGGGAAAGAGGCAAGTGTGGCAGCCTCCACCTGTGCCTAGACCGTGCTCTGGAATGATCTGGGGCAGAAGGAGGAATCTCCAGGTCCCAGTTCTTTCCGGTGGGAATCTGCCCTTATAGGGAACAATAGGAAGGTCTGTTGCTTCAGAGGGGGCTCTCCACTATTCTTGGTTGAGAGCCTCGTGTTCCTATCTCTTGTCTTTTTTTTAGGCTCTCACTATCACAGTCTATGTTAGTGAAATCTCAGGATTAAAACATGGAGCTCTGAGTGAAGTCCTGAGGGAGGAGGTCATCCAACTGTGCCCCTCACCACACTGCAGTCAGAAGCTGGACTGTCTCTCTCATTCATTCCTTCATTCATACCTCAAACATCAATTATGTACTTATCACACGCAGGACCTTGACATCAAGACTATACAGCCTCACGGGGAGGGAGGCAAGTAAAGGGGCAACAGCCCTATCACGGGATAAGTGTAATATATGAAGGGCGGAAGGCTACATGACCATAAACACAGGGAACTAATTGAGACCCAGATGCTCAGGGAAGCTGCTTGAAGGAGGTAACAGAAGACAGGGAGGAAACAGATGGGGTTGAGGGCTGTGAGTGGGCGTGTGAAAAAAGAGAAGGGCATTCCAGGCAGAGAAACAAAATATGCAAAGATGTAGAAGAGAGAGAGCATGTTACTTTTGGAGAATTATGATTCAACGTGGCTAGAGGTGAGTACAAGGCAGGACGTGGGGGGCGATGACACTGGAAAGAGCACACATACACACATTTGCAAGCACATTCAAAGCTTCTGGACAAGAGCAATTAAGGCTACTTTGGGATGAATCTTTTGCTTTGGGGATTAGGACACTGCCCTCCTCCTGCTCTCTCTTCTGTCTGAGCAGTTTACCCCTTGAGATCTCTTCCAGTCCAGTTCCAATGGCTGTAGATATCAGGTAACCTCCAGGTCTCCAGACCGACAGTACCTTGACAATGAGCCCCTTGGAGTCCACCATCCAGATCTTCCTTGTGGCCTCTGCCTTGGGTACGCCTTCTTTCTCTAGGGCCATGACAAGGAGGTGGGCAATGCCCATGGCTGCCTGCGAGGTGGGTGTTTAGACAAAAGGCAAAAGCTGCTCAGGATTTTATCAGATGCTTCACGAAGATCCTCGTTTCTTCCCCCATTACTCCCAGGAGGCCCAGTTAAGCCCCTGCCTTGAGACACCCAAATGTTGGGGCCCAGGCAGCTGCAATGATCACAACGCATCTGTGCTGTTTCCTCTCCTCAGAAGCCCAGAACACCGCTCCTCCTTGCGGCTCCTCCACCCATTCTTTTTTTTTTGCGGTACGCGGGCCTCTCACTGTTGTGGCCTCTCCCACTGCGGAGCACAGGCTCCGGACGCGCAGGCTCAGTGGCCATGGCTCACGGGCTCAGCCACTCCGTGGCATGTGGGATCTTCCCAGACCGGGACACGAACCCGTGTCCCCTGCATCGGCAGGCGGACTCTCAATCACTGCGCCACCAGGGAAGCCCCTCCACCCATTCTTACTCTCCTACTGGAACAACAGCAGAGAGCCCCCGAGGGCACTTACTTCACCAGCACCTTGGAAAACAAACACGTGATTGGAGAGCTTGTTCTTGGTGATTCGCAGAGCAGCCAGGATCCCTGCCACGGCGACGGAGGCTGTGCCTGCAACAGAGTGGACGGAGATCACCCTCTGGCCACCGGGTCCCACCCCCTAGACCCTTGGCAGAGTTCCCCACACCTAGAACCTGTAATGGAACAAGCGACTTTCCCTCGCCCATACAGAGGTCAGCCCTGTAGGCACGCAGGTTGTCGAGCAACTCTCTTTTGCGTGATACTCTCCATTCACTCTTTTGCAGATAACTGTTAGTTTGAGAAATAGCTCCTGGATTGTTACCCTGGGAGAGAGGATCAGAGGGTCGGGTGCTGCTACCACCATCATTCATAAATGAAACAACAAGGACAAATACAAGGGAAGCCAAAAAGAAGGGTGAGCCTCAGAGAATGATTTGTTTAAGCATATTAAAAGCATATTAAAAATGAGGCCACAAACTATCCATGAAACATTACATGACCATGTGACCTGAGCTGCTTGTCTTATCCAGCAAGTCATAAGGTTATGCCCAGTAGCATAACCAGCATCGAATGGCTTGAATACATCTGAAGGTACAGGTAAGCTGCACGAGCAGGTGGCTCAGACTAGTTTGACAACTACTCTTCCTCTCCCTCAATCCACACCTAAGGCCTCACTAGGAATTCCTATGACCAGCTGACCAAGGTTTACAGATTGTTGGTTTACAGATTGTTCTTGACAGTATGCTGGCATCCACTAGAAGCGTACGGTTGCAGTTTCACAGCCCTAATAACAGCTCACCCTAAAGGGAAATAGTGAAGTAAATCTTCCCAATGGACATGACCTCCCGTTGTAAATTATGTTGTCCACTTTGGTCCAAGAGATGGCTAGACCTACATTGATTCGTGGGCAGTTGTTAATGGTTTAGCTAGATGGTCAGGGACTTAGAACCAAACAGTAAGACTGGTGATGAGGAAGTCTAGGGAAGGGTTTGCGAATGGACTTCTCTGAATAGGTACAGGGTGTGAAGGTATTTGTGCCCCACGTGAAAGCTCACCAAAGGGCAGAATGAGAATAGTTTCTCAATAATCAGGTGGACAAAATGGCATGGCTTGTGCATGTCAGTCAGCATCTTTCCCACGCCATCTAGGGTTTGCTCAGTTTCCATAGAGAGTAGCCATGGTGGCAGGGATGGAGGCTATGCATGGACTTCCTCACGGAGGCTGCCTGCTACTACTACTGCTGAATGACTGAGCTGTCAATGGCAGAGACCAATGTGGAACTCCTGCTACGGCACCGTCCTCTGGGAGGACTATCTACCCGGCAGGAGGATGATTACACTGGACTCCTTCCATTAGAGACAGGGAAGAGATGTGTCCTCTCTGGAATAAACATAGCTTCTGGATATGGCTTGACTTTTCCTGTCTATAATGTTCTGCCAGTGCCATCATCTGGGCACGTCTGAAATGCCTAGTCACCATCCTGATATATTCCAGGCTTCTAATCAAGGAATTCATTTCATTTTAATAGAAGTGCAGCAATAGGCTCACACCCACGGAACTCAGTGGTCTTAACACGTACTCTACCACCCAGGAGCAGATGACCTAATAGATCAGTAGGATGGGCTCCTGAAGACTTAAGACTCAGTTGAGGAGATGGTGAGGGTCTATCTTATAGGATGTAATACGTGATTTGACTTAGCAAACAATACCTCGTGCTCTTTCTCCACAGCCAGAATACTTGGGTCTGGAAATCAAAATGTTGAAGTGAGAATGGCTCCTCTCACCATTTCACCTAATGAATCACTTGCAGGGTTTTTGCTTCCTGTCTCTTCAATTCTGTGCTCTCTGGATTGGAGGTCTTGGTTCCAAAGAGACAAATGCTTCCATTAGGATTCCCAACATGGTTCTATTGACTTGGAAGTTGAGACTGCCACCTGGCCATTTGCCACAAAACCAGTGGGCAAAGAAGAGGGTTACTTTACTGGCTGTGGTTATTCATCCTGAGAACCAAGGGGAAACTAGGGACAGGGAAGACTGTATCTGCGCCTAGGGGATCCTCTGGGGTGTGTCTTAGTACTCCTGTGCTCAAGAGTAAATATTAATAAACACTGTTGCAACTAAAGAGAGGCAGGGCTGCTGAGGACGCAGATCCTTCAGGAATGAAGGTTTGGGTCATCCTATCAAGGAACTCTGGCAAGCTAAGGTCTTGTCTGATGACAAGAAAACACGGAATGGGAGACCGAGGAAGAAATTCATAAACATCAACTATGGCTTCGTGACTGGTTACAGAAATGAGGAATGTAGCAGCCATACAAATTTTCTTCCTTGATTATCATGTGGTTACGGATGATGGTTCGTATTAGCTAATTTATTCTCCCTTCTCCTTCCTCTTATTATTTTATAGAAGTTTTATTGGAGGTTAATTCTACAATTTAGCCTTTAGAAAACAGAGTTTTCAAATGTGACTGTGACTGAGATTTAAGAGTAGTTTGTCCTGCCCAGAGATGGGTGGTGTGACTATCTTCCAGAGATAAATATGTCAAAAAAATGCACAGTGTGACAGCTGTGAGTTAAGTTTTTTTGGGGGCACAATGAGAACTATAGCCCAGGAGACAGCCCCTCAGATAGCTCTGAAGACGGGTGTGGGGGTCAGTGTGTATGTGATTTTGGTGAAGGGCGTACGTGCAGTCAAGCACACATTTCAGCAGAAGGTTGCTGCTGGTCACAAGAAGGTTGTGGCTCGTCACGAGGAGTGGATGTCTCCGTTAATGATTTTAGTGTTTTCCTAGATATGAGAAGATGTAAGAAACTGGGCTCATAAAATCTTCTGAAAATATCTAAGCATCCGAAGGCCTGTTCTGCCAGGTTTTCCCAGAGCACAGAGTGCCTCATGCCTGATCTCTGCCTTGAACTCCTTTCAGGGTGTGTTGAAGGTCGGTGACTGCAGTGGCTAGTGACTTCATTCTTGTAGAACCAGATGATGAGTGACATTCTTGAGTTGGCAAATAACTGTAGACACTTTGCCTCTCCCCATTTCAGGGAGAAGGTGAGAATGTCTTCATTTGTTGGAAAGATAGTTGCATTTTATTAGGCATTTTGTTAGAGTTTGTTGTTGTTGTCTGGAAGTACCAATGTGCAGGACGGTATGTATCGATGCTGACCAGCCAGAAGGGTGGACTCTGCCGATTACTGGATAATCGTTTCTCCTTTGTCTGCAAACCACTTTTCAGCTTTACCAATTGGCCCTATGGTGGGCTCTGCCAATAGGGGGCGCCAGAGGGCGACTGAAAGACTAGATGGGCAGGGAAAGAACAGTTTTTCCAGCATCATTCCTACTTTGTAAGATTGCTGGGTAAAATGTAGGACATTCAGTTAAACTTGAATTTTAGGTAAACAAGAAATAATTTTCTAGTGTGTGTTCCATGCAATATTAGCATAAATATTCTAAAAACTGTTATTTGTCTGAAATTCAAATTTAGCTGATCATCTGCATTTTGTTTTTGCTAAATCTGGCAGCTCCAGAGCCTTGGTTTTTTAATCTTACAGCAGCAGTTTGTTCCACAAGCAGCAGTTGAATCCAGTTTGCTCTTTGTCCGTCACTTACAGAACTAGCCTCGTGGCGCGTGCCCCTCAGAGGCATGAACGCTAGCCAGCTGTCACCTGTCTTCCCTGTGTTCCCCCAGCCTCAGGGGTGGTAGCAAATCCTTAGTGTTTCTTTCTGGCTTTTCAGTTCTTTAATGCAGAATTCACAATTCTTTATGTCGAGTTTTCTCTGTTAAAACGACTGTTGTGGACCCTCACGGAGTCACAATAAAGTAATCGCAACTGGCAACGCTAAGCCTCTATGATGGTCAAAGAAAAGGAAATTAAAGTGTGACTGTTTATGGTCATTACAATTGTGCAAATCAAAGAAACTGATGTTATCTATGGCTGGTGAGGGAGCAATGAAAAGGGCAAAGTTCAGCACACATTCCATTTTAAAGAGCTACAACCCTTTTTGGAAAACTATTTCCCAATATAGACCAAAGGCATAAAATGTTTTTGCCCCTTGACCTCATGCTTCTATTTCTGGGAATCTATGTATGAAAAAATCCAAAAGGTATGTGGTAAGATATTTATGACAGTGTTATTTATAATGTAGAATGGCTGGAAATAACAAACACCTAACAAAAGAGCAATGGTTAAGTAAATTAGCTAGTGTAGGCACTCAGTAGGATACTGAAGCTATTAAAAATATTCCTTATGAAGATGGTGTAGCAACACAAAAAATGCTATAAAGTTAGTAACTAACATCACATATTGTTCTAAGTGCTTTATATGTCTTAATGTAAAGACATTTATTTAATCCTATCATCATCCCCATTTTACAGATTGGGAAAATGAGGTACGGAGCAGTTTGCTGAGTTGTCCAAGATCACACAACAGAGTGAGGCTTTGAACTCAGGGAATCGGGCTCTAGGACATGTGCTCTTAACCCCTGAATCATGCTTCACTGAGTTAGTTGGAAGGAAGAGAACATTCAACAGTCTACATACTATGATTCTAACTGTAACAAAATATACACACAAAATCCGAAAGGAGCTACAAAATACTAATGGTTGCAGGGCAGGAGCAGGAGTGAACTTTCCGTTTTCTGTTTCCAGTTTTCCATTGGACAGAGAGCACCTTTTCCCCGCATCTGATTCTATTATATTTCACGACAGCATTCTGCCTCCTGAAAGGAGCTGTACAGAGCATACGACACCAGGTGGCGCCAAAGATATTTCATCAGAGAACCTCCCAAAGACACTGCATTCTTGATGGGTCTGTTCCTTCTTGGATGTCAAGTATCTTTTGTGGTTAGAACCTACAGGCTGAATAACAGCTTACCTGCAGAAATTCAGTGCTGGATGGAGAGCGTGACATCCAACAACTGTACAGATGAGGAAACTGAGGCCAGAGAGAGGCAGTGGCTTCTGCCTGTTAGTCATCAAGTTAGAAGTAAAGCAGGTAAGCCTGGGTTGCTGCTTCCACCCCTTCCTGGTCTATGCAGCTCAGACAGCCTTTCCTGACTCTGGAGTTGAAGGCAGCAGGAGTGGCCTTATGGGGTTTCCCTGGGGGAGAACTGAGGGGCAGGTGGTAGTGGAGGTGGAGGGAAGTGAACTTAGGTGGTGGATGTAATTGTTCAGTTGTGACTCTGGAAGGGGTGGAAAACACAAAGCATTGGGAAATCTGGTAGAAAAGAGTTGAAAATTTCAAAAGGATACAACAACTGCCGCTTATTGATTGCTCTCCCCGTGACCTTGGCTCCGTGCTGTGTATGCACTTGCCTGCATTTATTTGCTCATTTAATCTTTACAGCAACTCTAGGAAATAGGTACTACTGAGCTCCCATTTTTTCCCCTTTCAGAAGTGGAAAGTGAAGTTCAAAGAAAGTAGAAACGACCAGGAGAGAAGTGAGTCCTCTCACCACCAACTCTATAAAACCTCTGCCTCCGGTCCATATACTTCCATATACTTTGCCGTTTCTCCTGTTACGTGGATGAATGGTCCCTGCTCTTAGCTAAAGCCACCTCTGGCTGTGTGCTGGATCCCACCATGTTTACCTACTCAAGAAATTTGTTTTGTAATTCTCTCCCTTTTTTTTTCCTGCATCCTCAACTGCTCCCACTCTAGTGGATCACTGCCATCACCATACAAATATGTCATCAAGTTCCCATCCTTAAAAGCCTCCTCTTGACCCTATGTCATTCCCACCCTATTTCTTACTTCCCTCTATAGCCAAATTCTCCTAAAGAGCTGAATATACTCATTACCTCTATTTCCCTTCTTCTTGGTCTCCCTGAAACCCAGTCCCATCAGGCGACTGCCCCACCACTTGTCAACCTCACCAGCACCTCCATCTTGCCAAGTTCAGTGGTCAGTCCTCAGCCCTCCTCTTCCTTGACCTTTCATCAGCATTTGATACTGGTGTTCATTCCTTCCTTTGGGAAACTCTGCATGTGGCCTCTGGAACCCCATGCTCACTGGCTACCTTGCTGGCTCCTTCTCATTCTCCATTCTGGGATCCTTCTCTGAGGCCATCCTCCGAAGTGACAAGTTGCCGTATTCACAGCCCAGAACTCAAGAGGAAAAACAGCAGTTCTTAAATCCTATATTATAAAGTTCGGCAAAGAACGCTATCTCCATCATCAACTTTCATTTTGAGGAGGACGGTCTTGGGTAATGTATTAGGGATTTAAAAATAGAGAGGAAGGAAGCTGCAGAGGTTTCTGGAGGTAGCCACCTGGAGAAGCCCAGGGGTCTAGGGATGTGTTAGAACACGTGCCCGTGAATGCTGAGGGCAGCTGAAAGCATGACTGTTTGTTCCTCATTCACGATGAAAGAAAAACAAATTTTCCTTTTCAGAGGGAGCTTTCCATAATTGCATTTCCTGCAAACTGAGTACTGGAGGTGGTAGGTTCAGGAAATAGCACAAAAGGACTGAAAATGTAGTTTCTATTCTGCTTTTAATAGTCACATTTGACAAAGGTAAAGAAGTTTCCATTAGAAACCACACATTATCAGAGAAAAGGGAAAGAACTAGCTGCTTCTCAGGTGAGACAAGGCTGCTGTCTTAGGCAGCAAGAAGGACACAGGGAGTTAGGCTCGCCAGGGTCCGGCCAAGGTGGCTTTGGAGGCCTGGGGCCGGGGGGATTGGGCGTCCTCTAGGATTAGGTTGGCCCACTTTCAGGATCCGCAGAATTATCTTCCCGCAGCAGCCAGCGGCTTCTCATTTGTTCATGAGCGTGTCCTGAGAGCCTGTTCTGGGGCTCCACTGGGTATATGGGTATATGAAGCCTTAGATTTATGAAGATGAATACAACAGTCTTGAGCACAGGGGTTAGCAGGATAACTGTTCAGAAAATTCAAGTTTCCCTTATTGGAAACCAAGCAAAGGCCTTCTAGATGACTTCAACCCTGTTTCTGTGTCCTGAAGGAATGTTCTGGAGCCCTTGGACTCTCAAGAAGGCAGTTCCCAGCCCATGGAGGAGGCAGGGTTAGAGTATTCTGCCGCCGGAGGGAATAATTACCATCTTCTTGGCTTCTTTGGGGATTTAACTGAATCAACAGGCTAAGGGGGAGGTCTCAGAGCAGCCAGGATTAGACGTGCAAAGAGACCCACGAGAATCTAAGGGCTGGGAAAGCCCTGTACAGGAAGAACAGCCTCAGAACACAGGACTTAGCGAAAAGGAAGGTTCTGGGGACTGGGGAGAGATGAGGTTGAAGCGGCCGGGGGAGGTTTCACTGTGGGAGAGACACGGGAAGGGCCAGGAACTGCTGCTTAGTGTGTGTGGTAGGAAAGGAGCAGCAGACCGCTGACAGCTGGAAGTAACCCCTGGTGTCTTGTAAACAGGACAAACCAGCTGGACAGACTTCAGAGCTGGGCCATTCCTCCCCATCTGCCCCCTTCCTATCGTGGCATCTGAGCCCCAGGGTACTTTGAAATATTCTGCAAAGCGGGTGACCACTGCCCAGTGTCACTCCCAGGCCCTGGGGAAGGGTGGGGTCATCCTGGGGCCTGCAGAACAGGTTTGGCCCTGGGTGCGGTATCCTGGGGGAGGTGAGGTTTGAGTCCTTAAGGACAAAGAGAAATTAGCCGAGAGCAGAAGAGAGTTCTAGGCAGAGGGACCAGCACATTCAGAATCAGAATCGGCAGGAAACTCACAGAACTAATTCAATGGGCTGGAAGAATAGGCTGGATGTGGAAAGAGGAAAGAGGTGAGGTGGGCCCCTGCCTCCTTTCTCAGGCTTTCCCAGGCCTGCGCTCACACTGGTGCCTCTTCTCACCTCCACCACAGCCTCTCTGTTTTGGGTCTCAACACTTCCTCCTTCCCCTGGTACATGTGTTGGGAGCCTCCTGTGCACCAGCGGTATCAGTACCCGGTACCAGAACTGAGTACGGTTACATGCCTGTTCCCGTGCTACATCACTGCAGCCCTTACAGCGACCTGGTGCCAAAAGCAAGGGTGATGATGAAAACGCTTAACGATGAGTTAGCATAGTGCCCATCCAGCCAGGATCAACGCTGGCCTTAGAAAGGCATCCTGATCTTTCTGGCAGTACTGGCTGAGCCCTCACGGCTGTGAATACTATCATGTCCATTTTACAGATCAGGAAAAGAAGACTGGGAGGATTTAAGCCACTTGGCCAAAGCCCCAAAGCAGAAAAGTGGGGATTCAGACCTAGGCTTGTCTCAGTCCAACATCTGACTGTTAAGAACTCTGGCTCACAGATGAAAACTTGGAAGTATCAGGGGCGACCACGGCCTGACATACCACATAGGCACCCTGACTGGCCGTCTGCTCTCGGGAACGTGGCTGGACTTGAGGGCAGTGCAGGTCCAGGGAGGCCTGCTGGGGTGGGAGGATGCTCTGAAGCTGACAGGCCAGCTGGGCTTTGCTGTCCCCAGCCACACTGCGGGCAGCTAGCCGTGGAGGCCGGGGGCCTGTGCTCACCAGGCCAGCAGTATCCCGGACCTGGCTTCTTGGGAAGGACACAGCTGGCCAGTCCTCCAGCATGGCCATTCCTAGCACTGTTCCCCTTCCAGGTCTCTCTCTCCTCCGCTAAGAGCCGGGATGCTTCTGTGATCCCAGCTGAAACAACAAAAGTCACCTGAGCCTCTCTGCCTTTTCCAAAACTCCTGAGGAGGCTTCCAGCGATGAGTCAGTGCACGGGCAGCCCTGCTCACCGAGAGCCAGCCTGGGGAGGCCGAGGCTTCCCACCGGTCTGAGCTGGGAGTAGGGCCGGGGCCGGGGTGGGGGGCGCGCGGAGGAGACCCTGGCAGCCCTGGGGAGCTCTTTACCCTGCCAGTGCTGGGGCTTCAGAGGCCCAACTCTGTGGTCGGCCACGTGGGGGTGGTGATTCCCAGGAGTGTGGAACAGCAGGACTGCCTGGAGACAGTTCCAATCTTGTGCCCGAGCTTCTGCTCACCACCAGGCACGGCCCTGCCCTCACGGAGCTCCGTCTGGTGGGGACCCTGAGGCCTTTAGTCGTATCTTTCCTTACTCCACCGAGGATGTGAGGCTGCGCTGGTGTTCATTTCATGTGGGCAGCCTGGGCCCAGCCACTCTGGGGTGTTCCCTGACCACGAGTCCTGTTGGGGGGGACCGGGCCTGTCCCCAGCAACCACGTGTGGTTTGGTTTTGGTGTCTGTTTACCACTGTGATTCCTCCCACCCTCGCCCTTCTCCCAGCTCTCTCCAATTCTGTGCATGCTGGCGTTCCTTTCTATTTTTGAGCATGGCTATGTAGTTTCATGTTTCTTTTTCCTCTGCTCTCTACGTTGTATTTGGAGGTAAGGGGGTCAATTCTAGCATGAGCTTCATCTTCCATGTTGCCCCATTAATCCCGGAATTCCTCACCAGTCTGCTAATCGCCCACCCAGCACTGAGAGTACACATCATAGGCTTCTGGTTCTGGACCCATCACTAACCAGCTGGCGACTGTGGGCCAGCCCCTCCCCATCCCCAGGCCTCATCGGGGGGGTCTGTGAACTGTGGGAGTTAGAGGAGAGGATGGGAGGGGTGAGGAGAGCGGTGACACCCACACTTCCGTGGGGTCCGGAATTTAATCCTCACCAAGGAGACTCACGGCACTGCCTCACCTACGAGGGAGCATAGGCAGCCCAACGTCATGGACAGACAGTGAATTCCGAGTTAGAAATGACTAGGTTCTAGCCCCAGCTTTATGCCTGTTAGGCTGTGGGAACGTGGAGCAAAACTTAAGCCTTGAACTTCAGTTGCCTCATCAGTGACGTGAACAGCAATGTCCGTCCTCCCCACAGGCGGAGGGGGTGAGGCCAGGAAGCTGTGAAATAGTGTGGATGGAAAACACTTTTCTAGCCTAAAGCTCTGTGTTCATGCCAGCTGGATTACTTGGCACAGTTTGGGTTCCCTGGGAAGCAGATTCAGAGAGATGTGAAGTGTTCAGGATGTTATGAAGAAGTGGCCTTGGGATCAGCACACCTGTGCCAGGGAGGGAGTGGAAGCAGGATGGGGTCGAGGCTGGGGAAGCAGGAGAAACTGAGCCGCGATGCGGTCCCCAGGGCCTCAGCCAGCCCCGTGGGGAGCCCTGGAGTTAAACGTGCCCTCAGAGCTGTCCTGCACTGGGCCAAAATGGTTGAGCTTCTATATTCCCTGATCACCTGGTGATGCCGTCCTGGCAGGGCAGGACCGTGAGACCACGGTCTGATGCTCCAGCCAGCCCTGCCGCCAGCTGGGGCAACAAGTCCTTTCTTGAGGGAAGATCTGGGCGGTGCTATTAATCACACGGCCACGCCTAACGGTCAGGTTGTCCCGATCAAAGACTCGATATTATAGGGCTCCTGCCATTCTAGTACGATTTGCCAGCTCTCCTCATGCATTTTAGTTTAATGACTTTAGTCTCTCATTTCTGAGAAAAGAATGGGAAATTCCTCCTCTGTTTGCCGTGGCACCCAGAAAACCATTCCATCTGGCTTTGCCTGGCAGTGAAATAGACTCTACTGGAACTGGATATCAGCAGGACCTAAAAACTAACGAATTGATTTCATTTAAGAAGTTGTGTGTGTGTATACATGAGGGCGTACACACGTGAAGATGTATGTATGTCTGCGTGTGAGCACATGTGGGGTGCATTTCTGGGTGAGTACATGTATGACGACCTGGACAAGAGAGAGGCTTCGGGGGCAGGTGTCCAGTGTAGACACACCCACGTGAACAGGTGGGTGCTTATGAGAATCTCAACTTGTGCAGGTGGACCTCGTTCATTCATTCTCCAAACATTAGCGAAGCATCTACAGCGTGCCAGGCACTTGTGCTGGGGCTGGGAAGTGAGAAGGGAAAAGATGTGGTTCCTGCCTCTGGGAGCTTATTGTCTCCTGGGGAGACAGACAACTCAGTGCAGGCATGTGGGGTACAGTGTGGTAAGAAAGTTGACGGAGGGGGGCACAGGAGGCTGTGGAGGCACCCGGTGTGCACCCAAATCAGGCTGTCCCTTCCTTGGGACAGGAGACCCCGGAGCTGAGCCTTGAAGCGTGAGTAGGAGTTACTGAGCCAAAGATGATGGGGAAGATTGTCCCAAGCTGAGAAGCAGAGCTTTCAATGTGCAGAGGGAACTGACCCAGAGGGAGGTCACAGGAGTACAAATAAGACAGGGTTGGTGATATCTGGTAGGATTAAGCTGTGAAGTGCTTAGAACCGTGCCTGATGAATAACAAGTATTCAGCTCTAAACCTTAGCTATTTTTAACCTGGGCTTGGATCCTCCTAGGTCTGTCTTACTCACTTGATGAAAACTGTGACCTCTTTGGGCCTCATCTGCAAAATGTTGGCCCATCTTTTACTCCCAGGGACCAATACCTGTCCCCTACCAACCTGTTCTGTTTTACATGACACGGTTCCTTGATTTGAAAAGATCTTGCTTGCCAAACTTCATTTGTTAAATAACCTACATGTCATCAAGGTTTCCCTTGGGCTTTATAAAATACTAGGAATAACTGGCAATGCTCCTTCCTGAGAGCTCCTGGATCAGGTGAGATAATCGCTGAGAAGCCACCCCTCCTACTCCAGTGTCACATGCTGGCATCTCCACAACAAGCAGCAAATGCCTTCAGATATTTCTGGTCCACAGAACAGGGAGCCAAGCTGACCCTGAACTAGAAGATGCTTCCCATTGACTTTTGGAATGTTCTGGGGCCTCGGTTATCATTGTGAGAAGCACTCATTCCAGCCAAGTTAAGAGAAGGCCTTATCCTACTTCCCTGACAGCCTTGTGTTTGGAAAATCCAAGAGCGAGCTATTGCGGCTGGCGAAGGCCACTTTTATGGTGATTGATGCTTTGGTCTGATGAGTCCTGTGCGCTGGTACTTTCCACATATTAGCTCTTTAAATTTTCACAGTAATCTTCCAAGGTAGTTTACTATCATTCCCAACGAATAGATGATGAAACTGTGGCTCAGAGATGTGATCTGCCCATGTTCAACCAGCTATAAATCACAGCATTGTTTAAAATTTCTTTCATATATCTAATCACCAAATTCTTACTTTTCTCTGAAGCAGTAATCATCTCCATTTTATGGGTGAAGAAACTGAGACTTAGCAAAGCTATGGGACATGTCCAAGGTCACAGAGCTGAGAATTAGCAAAGTGAATCTGGATTTACTGCTCTTTCTTCAACAGCTGCTGGCAGCAAACCGGCTATGAGGTGGCCCCTCCCCACCTGGGCACCCAGGTGAGCCTTTGTGAGGAGGCATTCGTCCTCAGGGGCTTTGTCAGGAGGGGTGGAAACTTACCTTGGATGTCATCGTTGAACATGCAGTACTTGTTGCGGTATTTGTTGAGAAGGCGGAAGGCATTGGCATTGGCAAAGTCTTCAAACTGGATGAGGCAGTTTATTCCAAACCTGTGGAGAGGGAGAGGAAAGAGCATGAAATTGCCTCCCCGAGCTGACGCCTGGCAGGTCCCAGCCTGCACTGGGGAGCAGGGCGGTGCAGCCCAGGGGTGGGTGTGGGTGTGGCATGGCTCATTCACTGGGGTTTATGCCACCTGGCTGGCTCCTGGACTCCTGGCTCTGCCTGCCCCATTATGATTTAGTTATTTAGTTTTAATTGAAGTAGAGCTGATTTACAATGTGTTAATTTCTGCTGTACAGCAGAGTGACTCAGTGACACATACATACATTCTTTTTTTTTGAAGATTTATTACTCATTTGAAAATACTTCCCATGTAATTTTAAAAAACTATATATATATATATATTTATTTATTTTTGGCTGCGTTGGGTCTTTGTTGCTGTGCGGGGGCTTTCTCTAGTGGCGGCGAGCAGGGACTACTCTTCGTTGCGGTGCATGGGCTTCTCATTGCGGTGGCTTCTCTTGTTGCAGAGCACGGGTTCTAGGCGTGCCGGCTTCAGTAGTTGTGGCACGCGGGCTCAGCAGTTGTGGTTCACAGGCTCTAGAGTGCAGGCTCAGTAGTTGTGGTGCACGGGCTTAGTTGCTCTGTGGCATGTGGGGTCTTCCGGGACCAGGGCTCGAACCCGTGTCCCCTGCATTGGCAGGTGGATTCTTAACCTCTGTGCCACCAGGGAAGTCCCATACATTCTTTTTTATATTCTTTTCCATTAAGGTTATCCTAGGAGATTGGATATAGTTCCCTGTGCTATACAGTAGTAAGACCCTGTTGTTTATCCATTCTAAATGTAATAGTTTGCTTCTACTAACCCCAAACTCCCAGTCCATCCCTCTCCCAACCCTCTCCCCCTTGGTAACCACAAGTCTGTTCTCTATGTCTGTGAGTCTGTTTCTGTTTCATACATAGGTTCATTTGCACCATATTTTAGATTCCACATAAAAGTGGCATAGTATGGTATTTGTCTTTCTCTTTCTGACTTATCTCACTTAGTATGATAATCTCTAGTTGCATCCACATTGCTGCAAATTGCCTGCCCCGTTATGGACGAGGATGGGGCAGAGCGTAGGGGTACGGAGCCTGGTGGTCAGCCAAGCCCATATCATTGTCTCTAATGTGGGCTGGTGACTCCCACGGGCTCTGGATGGCAGACCCCAGGGGTGCTGGAAGGGCTGAGGTGGGGCCCCGCCTCTCTGTGGCCTGTGGCCATCTGAAATCCCAGCAGAAAGCTCACTCCAAACCCAAGTGCATGCAGAGAGCCCGGCTCCTCTGCCACTCAGGCTTGGGGAGCCTCTGCAGCCTCCAGATATCTCCCTTGGCGGATCCTGAAGTGGATCCTGAGTCCCTCCACCAGAGACTCTTCTGGGTTCAGGCATTATTCCCTGATAAGACACCACGAAGGTTGGGAAAGGCCACTGCATGAAGCCACTGTCATCCACTAACACCTTGGTGAGGGTGTTCTCCATGTACAGGTAGAGCAGGATCAGTTGGTAAGCTGGTTCAAAATGCAGAGCACCGGGCCCATCTCCCAAAGACTCACTCAGTGAGTTTAGGGGTGGGGCTCAGGAATCTGTATTTTTTCCTCCATCTTTACTGAGGTATAATTGACAAATAAAAATCGTATGTATTTAAGGAACACAGCAGGATGTTCTGATACATGTATACATTTGAAATGATTACCAAAATATCAAGCTAATTAACACATCACCTCACACTGTTACCATTTTTTTTTTTTTTTTTTGAGGGGTGAGGACATTTAAGATCTACCGTCTTAGCAAACTTCAAGTGCATGATACAGTAGTAATTATGAACTTCGGTCACCATGCTGTACAATGCATTTTCAGTGAGCACCTCAGATCGTTCTGATCCTGTCTGGAGAACTCAGAAACACTGCCTTGGTGGGTAAAGACAAGGCCCATTAAGCGGCTTGAGTTGTCTTATTTAAAATCTACGCTAGAATTGCCTTCTAGATTTCAAAGTCAGGAAAAAGTTTGTGTTTCCTAAAAAATGACTGGATTGGTAACCTGTGTTTCCTGTTAACACTGGGCGTCAGGAAGCTGAGAGCTGTCTTCTTCCCTTTAACGGTAGGTTCCCTCAGCTGAGGCTCTCTGCACACACCCTCCCCTGACTCTATTCTGGCTCTTTGATCCTGCTTTTTTGGGTTGTACTGTGTCTCTCTCTCTTTTTTTTTTTTTTGCGGTACGCGGGCCTCTCACTGTTGAGGCCTCTCCCATTGCGGAGCACAGGCTCCGGACGGGCAGGCTCAGCGGCCATGGCTCACGGGCCCAGCCGCTCCGCGGCATGTGGGATCGTCCCGGACCGGGGCACGAACCCGCGTCGCTTGCATCGGCAGGTGGACTCTCAACCACTGTGCCACCAGGGAAGCCCTGTACTTTGTCTCTTATTGGAGTCTTTCTGAAAGCAAGTGTGATGTGAATTATTAAAAATTACTTAATCCATGGGCAGAAAAAGGATTTCATCTCATGGACCAATTTGTGACCAACAGTATCTGTGGTCATGTTCATTGAGAAAAAAATGCCCTGATGGATCAGCACAGAGTGTCTGGGCATGTGGTAGAGAGAAGTGCCTGCCATTCCCAACTGTGTGAACTGGAGGCCTGGGACCAGCTTGGGACCAGCTGTGGAAAGAAAGACGTACGACCTTGTTGGAAAAAGTGGCTGGGGCCCACATGTGGTGGGCTTCCTGTGCTGTCGGGGCATCTGTCTGATGAGGCTGGTGGCTGTGAGGGGGTGAGTAGCACTGAAGTGGCCCAGAACACATTTTTTTCCAACCTCTGAATTTTATGCATGGCATATCCTTTTTTTCTTTTCAGAAAACGTACCCATTTTTTGGATGCATTGCAACTGCTCTGCATTTGACTATATTATGTAGAAAATACTGAAAGTACAAACTACTTTGTAAAACCAAAGACAACCATTGAATCCAAAGATAAACTATGTTTTACACAATGGGCACTTTTCCCGTAGTTAGTATTAAATTTTAAATATCTATTCCTTTTGTTAAAATGATTACTTTACATACTCCCTGAGTACATCTGCATTACAAACATAGCTCAGTAATTCTCAGAAACTGTTTACAGAGGTTTGTTGTAAAAGGAAACGCACCACCAGAAAAGGGAGGAAGCAGAAAAAGTACAGTAGAAATGCCAGTGGGCAGGCAAATATTTGCTCCTACCATGGTCCTTCCAGTTGGAGCTGTCGGTGGGGGGATTTGGAGACAGGTTCATGTCACAGGGCCCGAAATGGAGAGGCAGCAACTTGCCTCAGTCCAGTGCTGAGCTCTGGGCTTGGGTCAGGAGGCTCGTGGGCCTGACCTGTCTCTGCCACTGCAACCGAGTGTCACTTCACTTCTCTGTTCCGCCTCAGTTTTCCATCTGTCAATGGGCATAATATTTGCCTGGCCAACTTTGCGGCTGTGGTGAGGATTAAAAGCTGGGGGTGATCTTTAAATTGTAAAGTGCTAAACACGTGTCATCCTGGCCACAGTTCTTATTCCCAGTCACAGAGCAAGTGCTGGTGGGGGTAGTGGTAGGGAGCTTGCAGTGTCTCCTGACCCACCATCCAGCCCTCTTCTCCTTGTACATCGAATAGAAATGGTTTAAAAAAAAACAAAAAAAAAAAACCCCTTCAGTGCACAATTATAATGCTATGTTCACCAAACCAACATTTACTGTGAATTTTTGTTCAGGGTGTGAATTTCAAGTATTTGGATGGGGAGGGAGGAACAGAATGTCTTTGGTTGTCGGTGACCTTTTGATATATAGAATCCTCACAAGACTCTCAGTGTTGCTCCCGCACTGGCCTGGAGCTAAAATGCTGAAAAGGTCAGACGACAAAACAATGTGATGCACGTCGTTTCTCCTTTCTCTCACTCTCTGTCTCTTACATACACACACACACACACACACACACACACACACACACACACACACACACACTTGACCTTTAAGCAACACCACTCTTAGGTTAAAAAATAAGGCAGGGATTATAAATAAATACCTTTGTTCAGTGCACTATTATTCTTTCATTGCAAATTCAGTTTCACGTAAGAGAACCTTCCCAGGGAGGAATTTGATGAGCTACAGAGTAAAATCTCATTCATTCAAGTCACTTTAATCCTAACTTGGAATTGGATAAAAGGCTATGTGCATCTGCCATCCAATAACCTAGGCTCAGAGTTTCTTGACCTCCTTGTATTTAACGACCTCCAGGACCCCTACCCACCTTGGATGCCCTCCCCATGGCTGCTCCCTGGACCTTTCGTCACCAGGAGCCGCTCCTACTAAAATTTCACACTGTGCGTTTCAGTCTCTGACCACAGCCTCTCCTTCCACCTCCCTTACTTCCACTATACCTCTTCTTCATCTCCAGGGAGACCTTTGGGTCCTTTACCACTTTTTCCTGGTCCCTTGGCTCCTGACTTATGGCTTTTCACGGAACCACACCACTAACTATCCAGTCTGAACCAAGGCTGGTTACTTCAGTTGCTCTGTTTGCATCATCCATCCATCCATCCATCATCCGTCCATTCCCTCTGCCCATCCATCTGCCTGTCCATCCATCTATCCAAAAGCATCTACTGAGCACCCATGATAAACCCATACTGTAGTTGTTCAGGAAATGTTTTAGGAAGAGCTGGGTACATGAAGGAGTGGGTGGAATTTTAGTGTGAGTTTTCCTGCCAACTTGTTAAACTAATTAAAAGCCAATTAAGAACAAAAAAAATTTCAAAATGAAAATTTTAAAAGCTTAGGTTACAAAAAACCTTTTCTCAATTCATCCATGTATATCCAAATACAGGATGCTGGACTTTCATCATAACACCAATTTAAATGTTAATTATAACTGCCTTACATATTCATGAAAATACTTCTACCAATGATAACAGTAACGAAAACAGCTAATGGTTATCGACGGTGCTGGGCATCAGGCTGAGTCCTTTGCATGAATTATCTCAACTAATCTTCCCATGACCTTATGAAGTAGGTAGGTGCCATTGCAGAGAAGGAATCCTGAGCTACAGGACGTTCAGTTATTTGCCCCCGGGGTTATTTATTCTCCTGCAGTTGGAAAGGGGTGGAGCTGGAATCTGAATCCAGCTCTATCTGATGACAGAACTTAGTTTAGTTTTAACAGCAATATGATTTTGTAAAACATAAAGTGAAGTAGATGTTAAAGTTAGGTTTCTTTCTCCAACGAGAAAAACAGTGCCACGTGGTGAAGAAAACGCTGAACTGGGGGACAGGAAAATCGTATTCTCCTTCTGTCTCTGATATAAGCTCTGAGTCTTGGGTGAGTCCCCTTTCTCTCTGGGTCTTAGTTCCTGATCTGAGAGCCTCGTGGGAGAAGCAGGAGCTCCTTAACGTAGGGTTGGAATAGATACACTAGGAGCGTCACTGAGATGTAAGTCCAAAGTAGGGAGGTCTGACCGTTCCTGGTAAGAGCAACGTATGACAGGAACATCAGTATTTTCGAGTCCTCCTTGAGCTGACCCAGAGCAGACCGGCTGAGTGAGCAGGGCGGAGGCGGCCACTGTCCAGGTCGTACGGCTGGAGCAGCAGCCCCTCCAGAGGGGCCCCGCTCAGGCCCCCTACTCAGGGCTCTGGGCCATTTCCTGACTTCAGTGCCGGCAGTTCATCGCTGACCTTCCATCCTGCCAGAAGCTGCCCCTCACCCGGGCGGCTCCTGTTTGTCCCCTTCTGCACTTTTGAACTCTTCACCCTGAACTCCTGGCAGGGGCTGAGGAATATCTGCTGCTTCTCAGGGAAGAATTCCTGCAATGGAGAAAGAGGCGCCTTCCCAGGCCGCACACGGAGCTGCCCAGACTCCTCCACCCTGGGGACTCGGATGGGAAATGGCCTTGGCGCTGCCATAGAAGGCGTTCTAAGGCCGGGGCTCACTTAAAGCCGCAAGGCCGATGGGTGGATGTTAAAAGGCTTCTTCCTCCAGCCCTCAGGCAAGAGGAAGCCTGAAAATGGCGACTTGTGCCTGGGAGCCCTAGGGAGCTGTGTGTGACAATGTGACGACGGAGCCGGGTACCTGCCACCTGGGATGCAGCCTCCCCAGGGTAAAGAGATTCTGAGATGGTTGCTCTGCCCTTCCCCCCAGCAAGCTGACCAAAGGCTGCGTGAGACCAGTACATTCCATGGGCTGTAGACCTGGTTTCTTTGTTCTGAAGGTCAGGACCTGCCATTCTTTCAAACACGTGGGTCTGACCTCTTTCAGGCCTGAACAAACACAGGGCACCTGGGAAGAGCAGGTGAATTTGCTCAGCCTGCCTCCAAACAGAATGACTAAAACCTACCACTCATTTCCATGGCAGCCCACTCCATGCCCCTAACAAAACACACACACACACACACACACACACACACGACCCCCCAGCAGAGTGCATGGTGAGGACATCAGTTACACCCAGTGGAAAACTATTTCTTTTGTTTATTTTGTCCTTCCAGGAATTAGAGCTGAAAGAATCCCGAAAGCTCTAGGTCTTTGTTTTTATTTTACACATTCCATTAAACTCTAGTCCCTTGAGATGCTCTCAGAAAGAGGTCCCATGGCTCAAACCATCTGGGAAACTCTGAATGTTCATATAACATATACAATGTGTATGAAAGATTCTGAAAAGTCCTGCATTAAGAAGTCTGTTTAACTCAGCATTTTCTAAACTTATTTGACTAGAGACCTCACCCTTCTGTGTCCCACCCTCTCCGTTTATATGAGCACAGTTTGACAGACACAGCTCTCTGCAGAAAGAACTTTGCAGGGGCTGGGTGGACTCAGGGCGAGGCCATCTATCCCTGGGATTCCTGCAATTGTTACTTCTGGCCAGGATCCTGTAATAACGGATCTCACCTCCTCCAGCTTTATTTCCCTTCCCCCAATCCATCCACTGTATCTTTCTAAACACAGATCTGTGCAATTTCTTTTCTTAAAATCCTTACAGCGCTCCCACTGCCTTTGGGGTTGTGTTTAGACTCCTTAGATGGCGTTCACTTTGGCCCCAACCTTAATGCTCACCCCCTTCTCATGTCTTCCGTCGCCCTGGGCATATCTTGCTGCTTCCCAACCACTGTGGGCCCTTGCACTGCTCCATGTCTTTGCTCAGGTGCCCAGAGGGCCTCATTTTACCCTGGCCAACTCCTACTTAAACGGTAAGGCCCTGCTGAAATGTCATGTCTTCTAGGAAGGCTTCCCTGACCCATCGATTTCCTTACCCAGGGTAACAGTAATTCTTCTCTTTCCTGGGCTGCCTTGCTACTCTGGGCGTATCTCTGTTAGGATACATCACATTGCATCACAATTATTTATTGACATTTCTGTTTTAATTATTAAAGAAATGTATCGGGCAGGGTCTCCCCTTTGTGCCAGGAACTCTCCTAGGTATGATATAAACGTTCAATGCAGCAAACATTTCTAAGTGTCCACTGTGAACAAGGGACTGTCTTCCCTGCTAGATTACAAAGGCAAGTTCAAGAATTTCAAGTCTGACAGGGACACAGGAAAATAAAAAAAGCAGGTGCAACATACTGTGACAAGGGTAATAATGAAGGTATGTCCTAGGCATGTGGGAGGCCTCCAAGGGGGCAATCAGCTCTTCTGGGAGAGAAACTGAGGGCTCCACAGAGCAGGAGACCGAGGCTCGGCCTGAGGGAGAGCAGAGGTTCAGGGGCAGACTGTGCAGGTGGGGGGGTGGGGGGGAGGGAGAAGGGCACCTCAGGCAGAGGGAACAGCACATGCATCTGGAATGAGAATGGGGGGGCCTTCCTGGAGCTGCAGGAAAATAACCAGAGCTGGGAGAGGGGTGAAGAAGGGGAGATGTGGGGAGAGCTGAGGCTAGGCGGATTTCAGGGGCCACCCCTTTACATGCCCGTGTAAAAGAGCCTACACAGTCGGGGGACGATGGGGACCCACCGAGAGGCTTCGGGCAGGAAAGTGGCCTGTGTTTTAGGACGTCCATTCTGCAGCAGAGTGGGTGATGGGATGGACTAGCTGGGAGGACATCCTGGAGGCACGGAGCCCCGGTGAGAGACCGTGAAGTGCTGGGATGAGGCAACAGGGACCACGAATGAGAGGAGGGTGGGGTGACAGATGTGAAGGCAGAGGGTGGGCAGTGGAGGGAGCTTTGGGGCTGCGCAGGTCTGGAGCCATCACTTACTAAACGTGTGACCCCAGGCGAGTTATTTAATCCAAATTTCAGTCTTTGCTGATAAGACAGCGGGATGATAATACCTCTCTTGCAGTCCTGCTGTGAGAATTAAATGAGATAATGTACGTAAAAAGCCTGGCACGGCGTAGGCACTGAGTCCACGGAGGCGATTGTTCTTAAGGGCAGGATTTAATCACGTGCAGGACATGGAAGCTGAACGAGGAGGAGCCCGGGATGGGGGTGGCGGCATCTGTTGGTCGCCAAGGCTGGGGACCGGGAGGGACAGATAACCTCGCTCCGCAAGACAGGCTTGGCCCGTGCTGAGTCTGAGGTGCTGGCACGTCCAAGTGGACGTGTTCACGAAGAGCAGATGCTACATGAGGCTCAGCAGAGAGGAACGGGGAGTTCAGAGTATTGTGAGGGTCTCAGGCAGAGCGTGTGCACCGAGCAGGGAGCAAGGCCAAGGACAGACCTCGCACACACCTGCGTCCAGGGGGCAGCAAGGGGCGGAGGAAGAGAGTCTAGAGAAGGAAAGTCAGCAGGGGGACCGGCGAGGTGGACGGTGGCAGCTGCCACAGGAGCCGCATGACAGGCTGTGGGCAGTGTCAGATGCTGCGGAGATGTCAACAGAAACAGGGATCTGGAAGTGTTGGCGGGGGGCGGGGAAGTGATGGTCAGAAGATCACTCGTGAACTCTGCCAGAGCACTTCTGGTGGAGTCGTGGGGAGGGAACCGTTCTGCGGGGGGTTAAAGAAGAGGCTTGGCTATGAAACAAGGGTAGGGAGACAGCTGGTGGTGGACGCGGGACTGGAGGATGGATGCATTTTTGATGGGAGGTGTGTGTATGAGATAGAGAAGCCAGTAAGGAGGGGAGATGCGAGGAGTGATGATGGGGGCTCGAGGTCTTAGGGAGATGGGAGCAGACAGGAGCCAAAGTCCAGTTGGAATGTGAAGAAGACATGGTTCCTCCTTCTGGGACGTCACAGCCTAGTGGAGGGACAGATGTGCAGCCTTCACACCACACATATGTAGAGGGAGTGACTCACTCTGCGGGGGGCGGGAGGGGTGCTTGGGAAGGGACTCACAAGGATGACAGGGAAACTCTTCTGTAGGTGAGGAAACTGGAAACCATGGATTGGGGAAAGCGGGAATATTGTGCCTGAAAAAGAAATCTCAGTGGAATGAGGCATAATGCTTATCTTCAAAGACACGCAGGACCGTTCTGTGGACAGGGAATTAGGGTAGACTGATCTTATGCGGCCTTAAGAGAAAAGCAGAGCCAACAGGCGGAAATCAGGACAGAGATTTCTGTGCCACATAAGGCAGAGATCTCGAACGCTGGATGGAAGACGCTGTCCCTGGAAGTGATTCCAGGGTCCCCAGAACTTCACTTGGCATTGAGGCTGTGGAAAGGATTCCAGCCACGGTGGACGTGGTGTATGGACCGCTGAGGCCCTTCCCTTCCCAGGTCCCACACTGGGAGATTCCCCTGGTGTGCCGGCTGTGGTAGCCAGACTGGCGGGCTCCTGTGGCTGCCATTCCGGCCTAATGGGGGAAAACTCCCATCGTGTCAAAAGACAGTCAAAGGAAGCAGGAACTTCTAAGCAAAAGTACCAGAATAATGTGGCCGTTCCTCAGTCACTGCTCTGACGGCAATCCCAGGCCAGACAGAAAACACTCCAGGAACAGTTTGTATTTCCTCCTCAATTTCCCCATTTGT
The DNA here is from genome assembly GCF_039906515.1 of Pseudorca crassidens. Lineage (NCBI taxonomy): Eukaryota > Metazoa > Chordata > Mammalia > Artiodactyla > Delphinidae > Pseudorca > Pseudorca crassidens. The sequence goes on from NC_090304.1 coordinate 64,199,584, forward strand.
CTGACTTCCTGGGCAAACACGCAAATGGCGCCAGAAATCCCAGTGCTGGGAAGAGGATGGTGGCTGATCTGCTGACCTCTCGACCTCTCAAAGGTCAGAGGCCAGTACTGAGTTTTTCCTCTAGGTCACAGCAGCTCACACCCCAACCTTCTGCTCTTAAAGCCTGGGCACTTTTCCTAGCCTCCAACCCACTGGCTGACCTGCGGCGTTGGCATTCACACCAGCTCTGATCTGCCCACAGGTTGTACGTTTTAGTTTTAATGAGGTGACTGATGTTCTCTCATTAGTTTGGTCTATTCTGATCTCTCTGTTCAGGTGTACTACTGTAGTATTTGTACCATACAGTGTGTCATACAATTGTACCTTGGACTCCCTAAGCATCTAAACTGTCCCTCCCTCGTGCAACTGGCTAACTTCCACCTTGAATGTTGACATTCAGGTGAAAGACAATAAGGTTGGAAATCGCAGTCTGTGTTTGTGGCCTTTCAGGACCAAAGTGAGTCAAAGTCAGGGAGGGGAAGAAAGGAAAGACTAAGCCAGGTTAGGGGACAGACGAGGTCAAAACAGGCACTAGGCAGGGTCCTTGAGGGCAGGGGAGGTGTCTCACTCACCACATGGGGCACAACAGCTGAAGAAGAAGTTTTAACGGACCCCCTCTCCTGCCCCCTGCTCTGGACAAATCCGCTTCAGACACCCAAGTTAGAAGCCCAAACAAACCTGCTGCCGTATGCCCAAGGCCCTGTGCTTGCCCAGCTCAGCCAGCGTTGGTGAACAAATGGGAGCGTGAATGAGTGCCTGCCAGAGCACAGTCCTTCGACAGGGGTGACCGGTCACACACAGCCCACGTGACTCCCGGTCCCCTGGAAGCCCCACTATCCTCTTCTAGAGGCCACTGCTGCAAAGTATCTTTGTATCACAATAGCTCAGCCCCTTTCCTTTACCCCGAGGAATCAACACAAATGAGGCCGCAGGCAGGGAAGGGTTTCCAGCTAGGCTGGGAGAGCAGGCAGCAGAGGCTGTAGGAAAGCACCTCTGATTTTGAAGCCAGGTGGATTTGGGGTGAGCCCAGACTCTTCCATTTCTAACTGGGTGATTTGGGACAAGTTACTCAACCTTTCTGAACCTCAGTTTATTTATCCCTAAGGGGTGCTGTGATAATTAAAAGTAAAGCACCCAGCACAGAGTAGGTTCTTTGTAAAAGTGAATTGCTAGCTCTTTCCTGGGAAGAAGGCCATGACTTTGAACTCCAACTAAATGCCCCAGGCCTTTGACCACTGTATTCCCCCATCAGCCTTGACTGACGCTGCAGGCAGGGCCATTAACTAAGTAGACATTAAATCTACACAAACTCAGCAGTAATTATTTAAACATATTTTAATTTTTCCCAGTCAATTATAAGCTTCTTGAGAGCAGTCTATTTCTGACTTATTGCTACGTTCAATAAATATCTGTCCATTGAATGAATTCAAGTATGGGTGAATACAAGAATAAATAGATAAAAGAATAACTGAATGCTGCCTTGAACTATTTTCTGATTATTTTATGTGTCCATATTACAAGCTCAAGGGAGAACTGAACTCTAGGACAGTTGAACTCTAGGTCTGAACTCAACTGAACTCTAGGTCTTTTTGTTTTGGCCACACTCTGGGGCCCAGAGAAAGCATATGATAAATACAGGCTAAATGGAAACTTGGAAGAGATTTCATGAACTATGTGAATGGGAGCAAACAACTGGATAAGTTCCCCTTAATTTCCCACTGCTTTTTATCATTATCTGACTCCGGGGAAAGAACTTTCTTTCTGGGTCTCAGTTTCCCCACCTATAAAGTGATGGAGTTGGATCAATGAGCAGGTTGTTTCTTGTTCAGGTATTCTAAGATGTGTGTTACAGTTCTAGGGAGGGCCAGGTGGGAAAATAAAGTAAGACACAGGTTGAACGCAAAAGGCATTCCTAAAATTCAGTGTATATGAAAATACTGAGCAGTGACTGTCCCTGCTGAGAGGGACTCAGCGTGTGAACGCTCCTGTGAAACATTACAATCAAGATTTAGAGCTAATGGTTACACTCTTTACAATCTTTCAAAATTAAAATAAAATATTGAAACTTGCCTTGTAGTCTGGATGCCATAAGCTTAGGGCTTTTCCTTTGTTTGTATTGTTTAAAACCACCAGGAGAAGCTTGGAGCCAATGAGTCTCAGCTTTTCCCCCAGGGCTCGGTAACACTGGCTGGGTTTGCAGTTTGTGGAGAGGCCTGCAGGGGGCGCCCAGCTCTGGTGAATGATGGGGCAACTGGACCACTGTTAGGTAGTTAAGAAGGAAGAACCAAGTGCCAACTGACTCAGGTGCTGGAGAATTTTCCCACCACAAAAAAAGGAAACGATAACTATGTGATGTGATAGAAGGCTTAGCTAACGCGGTGGTGGTAATCATATTGCACTATATTAATGTGTACCGTATGCTAACGAATGTATATGGAATCTTAAAAAAAAAATGGTACTGATGAACCTAGTAGCAGGGCAGGAATAAAGAGGTAGACATAGAGAATGGACTTGATGACATGGGGCTGGGAGGGCGAAGCTGGGGCGAAGTGAGAGTAGCATCAACATATATATACTACCGAATGTAAAATAGCTGGCTGGTGGGAAGCAGCAGCGCAGCACAGGGGGATCAGCTCGGTGCTTGAGATGACCGAGAGGGGTGGGATAGGGAGGGTGGGAGGGAGGCTCAAGAAGGAGGAGATATGGGGACATGTGTACGAATATGGCTGATTCGCTTTGTTGTGCAACAGAAACTAACACGGTATTGTGAAGCAATTATACACCAATAAAGATCTATTAAAAAAATTAATGTGTCAAATCGACACGTTGTACACCTTAAACTTACACAATGATACATGTCAATTACACTTCAATAAAAATAAAAAAGAGGATGCGTCCCTCGCTGAGAAGGGCTAGAGAGTTTTGAAAATGGGAGTTGATGGCTGGCCCCTCCATAGCCTCCCTAACGGTGAGGACTGGTGGGTCACTAACCCTGCCCTAGAACAAGCTGGAGAGAGGAGACGTGAGTATGTGAAGTAGACTAGTTTCCATAAGACCTTCCTCCCATTTGTTCTCCTTGCCTGCTGCATCAAAAAGGTGTCTGGAGTATGTTGGACTGTCTTTTCTTTCATGTAGAAGAAAAGAAATAGAGTATTCAAGTTAGGTGGGTTCTGGAGTTAGACCACCTGAGTTCAAAGCCTGGCTCCACCACTGCTAATGGTGTGACCTGGGACAAGATCCCTAAGCTCTCTGTGCCTCCGTTTCATCTGTAAAGTGTGCATTCATTCAATACATGTTTATTGAGAATCCACGCTGCCGTTAGGCATTGTTCTGAGCGCTTGAGATACAGCAGTGAACAGAAGAGACAAAGATCTCTCCCTGGAACTTATATTTCAGTGGGATGGGACAATAACTGTATCTACTTAATAGGATTATTGTGAGTATTACATGAGCTGATGGATGTGAGTTACTTTATTGTCTGTAGGAGCCTAGGTTAGACCAGTACTCAGTTCACCAGAGGGTGAAGCCTGGGATGCTTGCTTGCTTCTTCGTATCTTTAGTGGGTGTAAAAAAAAACGCAAGGAACTGCCTCCGGGAAAGAACCACTGCCTAACTCATTATTTTTAAAAATCCATTTTTTTTTTCTAATTACAAAAGAAATGCCTGCACACAAACAATCAAACATTATAGGAATGACTGGCTTGGAAAGCAAAAATCCCAGCCATCTCAAGCCTTAACTGTAATCACTGTTAACGGCGTGGTATATATACATCCAGACATGTTTTCTTTACGTAACTTACCTTGACAGAATCGTTCGCTTTTAGGATTTTTTCTCCATTTTAACAGGCTCAAGCACATTAAAAAACAATGTGCTTGAGCCTAATAAAATGAATGCAGTAGAATAAGAAGAGACTGCATAGTATGTGTGTATGAATGAGTGAGACAGAGAAAGAGAGGCAAAGAGAAAATGAGAGTAAATGTACCATGGGGTTGCCTGGAATTGCTACATCCTCTCTGGCGTGGAACGATGCGGCTTGGATTTGGGGGCTGCGGTCTTATCCATCCTGTCTTTCCCTTGAGAGAAATGCTCTTTCTCACAAGCAGCTCAGAGAAATCTTTCCTGATTAAAACACCTGGTGTCCCGGTTCTTTCTGGATCACCAACAGTAGGACTGGAGGGTCTCTGAAATGCCTGCAGGCAGTGATTTTTAAGGATTTGGGTTTTCTGACGGTGTCTTGAGCTAACATTAGTAAACTCTGCTGAATGTCCATGACTCTGTTTTTCATTTTCAGAAGTTTTATCTGTTTCTTTTTCAAGTCTGCCTGCTACTTTTTTTTTTTAAGTGTTAGGTACTTTCCTTATTACTTCATTCTTATAAAAAATAGCTCTTTAATACATCTAAGTATAACCACTTTATAGTCTCTCTCAGAATATTCCTTTTCCTTGGGGTTCTAATTCTTCTATTAGTTTCTGATTTTCCCACATTGTGGACTGTTTCTATGTGGGTTACTGTGAATCATGAATTTATTTTCATTGGGGAATTGCTTTTCCCTTCAAGGAATTCCACACGGCATGGGTTGTGGGAGTGACCCTATAGAGGAGTGTTAGTTTTCCCTCTGCCAGGTTCTCCAGCCATGTCACTGGTAGGGGACACTTTTATACTCATTGCTTCACTTGGGAAATTAGCTTCTTAGCTCTCAGAACGGCGGGTCTGTAAGGCCCAAATAACGCTCATCTGAAACAACTACAGAAAATATGAGATCTCCCCCCCGCATGGATACACACACTGCCTCTCCACTTGGGGGAGGGTGGTGGTGGGCAGAATTTAACTGAATAGGTGTAGAGGGCAAGGACCAAACATTTACTAATTGTACAAACCCGGGATCTGAACATGGAGATGGATCACACCCAGTGCTTCCAGAACGGTTCTTTTTATTTCTTCAGATTAGCACCAGGGAAGAAGAATTGAGTAAGAGAAGGACGCTATTATTGGAATGGCAGGGATGGATGAGTGGGGAACTATGGAAGGAAAAGATGAATATATTAATGGCTAAGTTAACTGATTGCATGAATGGAGGCAGTACTAAAGCACTGCTTAAACGACAGTGGCTTTGGAAACTGCCTGAGTTATTATTATTATTAATAATAGCAAACATTCATGTTTACTCTTACTCAGGTATAATGGTAAGCATCTTACATGGATTGTCTCATTTATTTAGCAGAAACAATCTACAAGTTAAATATTAAAAATGTATCTTGGAAATGAGGACACCGAGGCACAGAAAATTAAATAGCTTGTTAATAAGTGGCAGGTGATACTGGAGAACGGACTTGAGGATATGGGGAGGAGGAAGGGTGAGCTGTGACAAAGCCAGAGAGAGGCATGGACATATATACACTACCAAACGTAAAATAGATAGCTAGTGGGAAGCAGCCGCATAGCACAGGGAGATCAGCTCGGTGCTTTGTGACCACCTGGAGGGGTGGGATAGGGAGGGTGGGAGGGAGGGAGACACAAGAGGGAAGAGATACGGGAACGTATGTATATGTATAGCTGATTCACTTTGTTATAAAGCAGAAACTAACACACCATTGTAAGGCAATTATACCCCAATAAAGATGTTAAAAAAAAAAATAAGTGGCAGATGAGAGGTTCAAACTCAGGCAGTGTAGCTCTAGAGTTTGTGCTTCTAACAACTGTTGCTAGTGGGTGGGGTCTTAATAGGGTTCTCGTTCTTAGGGGGGTTACTTACACCTTATAAGCTTCAGTTTCCTCATCCCTTAAAATGAAGCTAATAATAGTACCCACCCCAGAGGGTTGCTGTGAGAATTAAGTGAATTAATGCTGTATGATGCGCTTATATTAGAGTCTGTGCATAGCAGGCAATTAAGTAAAAGAGAGTTGTTATTATTATTACTATTAATCCATTGAGAAAAATCAGGGGGAAAAACCCTTCTATCCCTCCCTCTCCTCTGCTGTAATAGGAAACTTTCAGGTCTGGGCATGATTTTGTTCCTACTCTGCCTCTTGGGGAAAAATGAAATGCAAACAGCCAGCTGGCATCACTGAATCCATCTCCCCAGTTAGTGAACTTCCCCCACCACATTTTGGCCTCTCAATTATTCAGTCTGCTTGGTCACGATGCAAACAAATAGGTCCTGGAGAGTTGGGTGCTAGTTTGTGTTTTTTCTACAGCCTTCCAGCCCTTTCTGTGACCCAAGATAGAGTCTTCACAGGCACGAGAGACTGTCATTTTGCAGCATCTGGCTCCTATTCTGATGGGAACACGTAGGAGCCGGACTGTCAACAATTAGCCACGTCAGGCTGAGACTGGGAAACTGATGTTTTTTCAGAGGCCAGACAAGCTAGCATGGGTCTCAACATTCCTTCCTCTGAGCGTCCTCAGATGCCATCAAATTCGTAACCTTCAGTCCATTCTAACTGATAGCTAGCCTGGTGAAGGCTTTCAATCCCTCAGCCAACCAACCCAACCAACCAACCAACCGTCCAACTCCCACCCTTACTATTTACGGTGGGTCCACCATGAGTAAAATCATGCTCCCTGCCCCCCAGGAACTACCAGTCTGGTAGAGATGTTACAGAGTTACAGGACCTGAGGAAGGAATGTTCTTCAAAGTCCATCTAGTCTGGGCCAGGCTGATACTTGAACCGCTCTACAATAGTCCAGACACATCTTTGCCCAGTCTCTGCTCTGACGATGAAAAGTTAAAAGACCAAAAAAGCTTTAAAGAAAAGCTCTAGACCATTATAGAAAAGATGCCGTGATGCAGTGCATGATTAATTAGCAAATGAATTATACCGCCAATAAATTATGCTACGACTACAAACAGCAAGAGAGTTTCAGGACAGGCTGGTCAGGGCAGACCTCTCTGGGGGGGGCAGAATTTGAGTTGGGGCATTGCTATGGCTGCTGTTCTAATCTTCTCCCACGTCTGGTCAATTTCAATACTTTGTTGTTCAAGAACCTACCATGGCTCCCTATTGTTCTCTGAATCAAGTCCCAAATAAGGTTTTGTGTGGATTGATAGTTTTCAAACATTTTTAGTAGAAGAATTTTTTAACTAATGAAATCTTGAGCAGAACCCTGACACAGAAAGCGATTAAAAACAATGATGTTTTCCTTCAAGTGGTTTCAATCTTGTATGGTTGGTGGAAAATATTCATTTCTAGCACTCCTGATGCACCTCTGTAAATGCCTGGGGTTCGGGGAAACTTGGTTTAAAACCACTGGATTAGATAACTGAAGCCCTTTCCACTTTTGAGCTCTACTAATTGCAACCTTCTGCCTGGGTTTCGAGGCCCATCACATAGCCTGCTCTATTGCTACTTAACCTTTTTTGGAACCAATAAACATTCACCTCTAGTGGGACCAGTCTTCCAGAGTCTTTTGCGTACTCCTTGCCTTGTCCTTGCCTTTGCTGTGTCCTTGCTTTTCTCATGATGTATCATCCATATGGAATGTGCTTTCTCCTGTTGCTTAATCACATTTGGCCCTGAATCTGTTTACTTTCCATCTCTTCCCAGTGCTCCCTGATTGCTTCTTTCTCTGAATTTCCACTGAACTGAAAGTCAACACCAAACAGTTGAGTACTTAACACTTCTCTAATTAGTTCCTGTTCAAAATGTTGTCTTTTGGGAAGGTCTGTAAGATTCATGAGGACACAGGGCATGTCTTATTTCTTTGAATCTTATTTCTTTGAATACAGGGCTTAGTAGAGTGCTGGGCACGTAGTCCTTACTCAAAAGCCCTGGAAAAGCATGACTAGATATATTGTTTATTTAAGCTGCTCTTAGCTTTCTTGGAGCTTCTAGAATGAGTTTTCTCACCTCAGTGGTGAAATAAAGCTCAGTTCCCAGGAACACTTGATGCAGTACCTGCTGCTCCTGTCTCTTTGCCAGAAAAATATATTCCCTCATGGAACGAGTTTGAAAAGTCAAATTCCAAAATAAATAAATAAATAAACAAACAAATAAATAAATAAATAAATTTGTTGGGAGGGTGATGTGACTTTCTGTATTTCCAGGGGAAGCACTTTGTAAGAAACCCCCTGAATGAGGCAGTCATGACTGCCTTTACCTTCCCAATGCATTTGCCATCTCCCTCTTCCACGCTCGTCAGCCCTCACAGAGTCAAGGCTTGAGGCCAGGGGATCAGGCTTGAGCTTGCACCTAGCTGGTGGGGAAAGGTGGGCCTGATTCCTCCCCATGACAAGTCTTCTGGGAAGGGGTGCCCAGATGTGCGTGTGTGTGCTTTCCCCATATGTGGAAATGCAATCACGTCAGGCCTGAAAGCAGTTCAAGTTCCTCCAGGGCGAAGGGGACACCAGCAGAAGCAGCAGGCACAGCCCGGCTTGGGGGGGGTTTTCAGACCAGAAGGAAACTGTTAGAGCTGCAGGTGTGTTGTCAAGATAGACTGCCCTCAGGGGCAACGCTCCAGGTCCCACTGCACGGCAGGGAAAGCAGGAAGCACGGAATGACTGGTCTTCGCCACGGGAACATCAGGCTGTGTCTTAGCTTTGAGCTGGACACACACACTTACTGCTGTGGTTCACAGGTGCACGTGGAGATTCCTTTTGCCTCGGTGGGTTCTCCCCAGTGGCCAAACTCCAGGATAGTAACTGAGCTACAGCGACTCTTGTTTTCAGGCCCCAAAAATCTTAAGATAACACCCGATTAGCAGGCAGGGACAAGAAGGTGGAGCTTTTATTTGCAGGACATTTGGAAAGAGACAGGATGTTGAAGGCAGGAGTCAACGTTTCCCAAGGTTCTTTCTTAAAGCACATCGTGTTTGGCCTCAGGGTTGCTGACTCACCCAGCGCTGCCCCCAGCCAGGCATTCTATCACGGGGCTACTATATTCCCAAGAGATCCTGGGACACTGGCTCACTCCCCAACTACAGTATCCACAGAAACATCTGCTTTAGCTTATTAGAAAGTTAAAACAACCGAGTGTCAACCCCTGTCTTTTCCACCTAAGGACACATTCCTCTTGGCTGACGCATACTCTGTGAGTGGGTCTGTGAACGTGTCTGTGAACTGATTTTAATGATGATTTGAAGAGCCTCTTACATCCTAGTTTATTTAACCTTCTCACACGAATAGCACGGCTTCTCTGTGGGGAATCACGGAATGACTACTGACTCGCTAGATACGCAATGAGCCCTGGAAACAGGAAGGAAAACACCGGCTCTCAAAGCCAAATTCATTCCCTTCTCTTGTCAGCCACAGGTAATTGTAGAAAGCAGTCTGGCCTTGGAGTCAGCAGACTCAGGGTCAATCTGCCGTCCTGTCGGAAGCTGCGGGACCTGGGACAGGCTCCTTGGCTTCTCAGAGCCTCAGATTCCTCTTCTACAAAATGGGAATAATAAAACCTATCCTGCCCGCCACGCAGGGATCTTAAGAGGTCTGAAGAGAACACTGGGGCAGGGAGGCATCTTAAAGGACAATTGATGCTTACGTTTTCTCCTGTGACAGTGGCTTCCCCCAGAAGCCACTCAACCTGAACTTGAACTTGTTCTCACAGAGTCCCCTGCACTGTGGGATAGCTTGGATTTACTTTGAGCGGAAAGCCTCCTTCTTTAGCATTCTATCAATGGGTTTTTCTCCGGCTGGGTATACAGAAACAAGTCCAGTCCCTCCTCTGGAAGAACAGCTTTCAGACTTCTGGAGGGAGGACCGCATCCCCGGTACCCACAGAGCAGTCCCTACGTCTTCTCCCCACTAGGCCGAGCCTTTGGCTCCTGTCACTGCCGTGGCTATGGTTCTCCAAAGGCACTTCAGGTAATTTACCAGCCTCAGAGTATCTTGTCTGGAACTGAATGTCATATTCGGGATGATCTAAAAGGGGGAGAATTAAGCAGGACAGTCACCTCTCGTGTTCTAGATGATACGCCTCGGTTCACGCAGCCGACCCTCGAATTGGCTGTTTTGGTGGTCGTGTCTCAATAGCAGCCCTTCCTTCACAGTCTCAGCTTCCAACCCCTGACTTTCTGATTTACTCTTCTCTTTCCAGCTTATTCCCTCTGGTACCCAACTCAATCATTCTCAGGCCTCATCAGGACCTACTGTCCATTGCTCATACCGCTGCTCCTCACCGCTCCTCTCCAGCAGGGCCTTAGCTGTCCCTTCTCACCCGGCCTAGGCCTCATGCATCATTATAACCATCCCCTTGAATACACTCTCAACTCCTTTCTCTCTCTTTTTCCCTCTTGCCTGGCAAAATCCCAACCCTGATTAAATCCTACTCTCTGTCTCTTCCTGCCCTGCATCCAGACAGTGGAAACTGGCTAGAGAAAATCACAGAAAAGGTGTAACTGACCTAAGTTAAATTCATGATCAGTAACCTCCAGGAGGCCAGCAACCAGCCTCTAGTTCCCTAGTTTGGACATGCCAGTTCTTACCTCTTGCACCTTAAACCTCCACAGCCTCTGTCCCCATCCTCGCTCTCAGCAGATGACCTTGTCCTCCAAGGGGGTTCTCACACACACCCCCTCAACATCTACCCACCTGCCGGCATCTGTGCCTAGAGTGTGGCCTTCCCTCTGTGTGGATGGGCTCTGTGCTCCCACCTAAGACGAAGCTCCCAGGTGTGCACTGGATTCTTGGCCACTTGCTTACCAGCATGCCTACCTCCACACCCCACACTCCATTACCAATTTCATCCTTCCTCTAGGACCATCCCCATCCCATATAACTTCAGTGTTACTCTCCCTCATCCTAACAAATGAAAACAAAAAACACAACAACGATCGAATGCTTCCTTCTTATCCCCAGATAAGGAATCCAGGTAAGGAGACTTTAAAGTTTAGTAACCTGCCCAAGGTCAATGACCTGGAAGTGTGGGGTTGGTTTGCCCACCCCCAAAGCCCACCCAGATGAGGCTTCCTGGGCTGCAGAGGCCACAGCAGCTCTCTCTCCGGCCCACCGCTCTGGTTCAAGTGGCTGAACTCAGACAATGAAGTACTTTGCCGAGGACGTCCAGACCAGCTCTGCCTACCTGGGCACTCTTGGGACAGCAAGAAAGGCTGGAGGTTTTCAAGCGAGAAGGGGACCTGCTGGGTCTGCAGAGGCCTGCTGAGATGCTGAGACAGTTTTGACTGACTTGCCTGTCAGACTCAGCGTGGGAGAGCGGGGGGCTGTTTTGAGAACAGCCAGCATGTCATCCCAGCCTCAGCGGGGGAAGCGGGGGGCAATGATGGCAAACAGATGGGGCAGGCCAGGGCGGCAGGAGCTGTCAGTGTGGTGCACCCCCGTGCAGAGACGACACCTCGTAAATCTCGCAGGCCCAGCCCGTGTGGCCTGTTGTGGTGGCCCATTGATGCTGCCTGGTCCTCGGAGCTGGAAAATGACAACTAAGGTGGCCAGCTGCCTTCCAAGCCATTCCGTCAGAAGGGCACACTTCTCTCCCCTGCTGCTAACAGCATCCCTATTCCTGCCAGGAACCTAGAAGAGGTCGGCCCACGGGGTTTTCCTCCCGGGACAGCAGATACTTAACTAGCCGTCATCCCCTCCCCTCCCTTCTCTGCTCCCAAAGACTCTCCCAGAGAACAAGCCCATTTGGCTTTGAGATTTCCGAGTACACAGCGTCAAGTTGGAATTTTTGGACCATCCGGAAAAGCATGCATCTCTGGCAAAACCCATGCTGACTTAGTCATGCTATCTCTTAACAGGCCTCTTTCACAGGGGACAGGCTGACCCACTTACTTGTCCGTCACGGCCTGCATGAACTCGTCCAGAAGGTCGTCGTACTCCTGCCCACGCACGCGCCGGTGCTTCAGGCCAATGTACAGAGGGTCCCTGAGCAGCTCCTGCAACAGATAGCATCCGTCCCGTTAAGTGTCGTGGGTTAGCGGGAAGGAGGGTAGGAGGGTGGGAGGGAGGAGGCTGCTCCCCACTCCCCAGGTGCTGTCTCTGGAAGGGTCTGGAAGCCAAGCCACTGATGGAGGGTAGACCCCCAGGGGTCCACACTTTAGGAATCAAGGATGCTTTGAACAAGCAGAACTCTCTGATACAGTCTTCCAACCTCTGGCCGCAGCTCTGGGTTCATTTCAGGGTTTCTCAACAGTGGTACTGTGGACGTTTTGGCCTGGACAGTTCTTTGACCCGTATATTGTATTGACAGAATACTTAGCAGTGTCTCTGGGTTCTTCCCACTTGAAGTCAGTAGCACCCCCAGTTGTGACAGTAAAAAAGATCTGCAGACTTTGCCAAATGTCTCCCTGGGGGATAAAACAGCCTGTGCTGAGAATCACCCCAGGCGACATCTGGATTGAGGTACTGGGTCTTGTCCAAAGTCACTGACCTGGACTTAAATTAGAAAACATTCCCTCCCTCCCTCCTTTCCTTCCGTGAAAGCTTACTGAATACCTACCACGTGCCTGGCATTGTGTTAGTCCCTGGGGATACAAGGATAGACTGATACAACCAGAACTTTCCATTCAAGAGAGAGGCCCACCCTAATGCCGGCCTGTGTTAGGTGGCCCCTCCACTCCACCTCCTGCAGCTCTTCTGTCACAGCTTTCACACGCTGTTTGGTCATCCTCTCTGTCTGCCCTGGTCTGATGACCACTCCTGCCTCTCTGTACTCCTCACACACACCCCTATGCAGAAATCAGCGGGCTTATTCGTGCATGACACATTTACTGACCCTCTACGCCTGCTGCCGTCAGGACTGTCGGGGAATTTGTAGGTAAGGGATGGTCACTGCCTCTAAGGTGCTCACGGCCTAATGCAGGTGGCTGATGAGTAAGTAAACTCTATTACAGATTAGAGACATTTCTTCGGCACAAAGCACGGCACCTGGCAGCACAGAGAAGGAGTGGAGTAATTCCCGCCAGGGAACGGGTGGGGAAAGTGACACGGAAGAAATGGTCAGGCTTTAAAAGATGGGCAGATGTTGCCCGGTGGGCTGGGCTCTCCAGGCTTAGAAATCGGCACAAAGAAAGGTTGGGGGCTGGAGTTAGAAGGAGGAAGAAGTACCTGGTGCCCTGGTGCGTTTAAGAAACAGGAAGTAATTTTATGTTTTCGGGTATTTGGAAAGTATCTATTTTTGTGTCTCCGCCGCCACAAAGATGAGCTCCTTGGGGTCAAGGTTTTGTGTTATCGTCATCTCCATCCGGACTGCTCCTGCAGGATTCAGAGGCAAGGATGTCATGGGTCCTGCCCTCAAGGGGCTCAGAGTCCAGTCTCACCTCCACCACTGACAAGCTGTGTGACCTCAGGCAAATTACGTGACCTCTCAGAGCCTCCTTCTCATCTGTCAAATGGGGATAGAGTACCAGCTGCACAGGGTGATCGTGATGAGGAAATGAAATAATACACGTGAAAGAGCTTTGGGAATCATAACGTGCTGTAAAGTAATGGCAGCAGCTTTGACTTTCACAGCGTTTGCTAATGTGCCAGGTACTGCTGAGGGAGGGGAAGCCACAGCGAGGTTAAACAGCCGCCTCTTTCTTGGGCTAATAAGTGGAAGAATCTGGATTCAAACTCACGGCTGCCAGCTCCAGAGCCCATGGTCTTAACCACTGAGCCAGGCTGCTCAGGTGGCTCATTCTTGCTTAGGACACCATTCTAGCTCCATATTGCCTTGTAGGAGGTGGCAGGACAAAGGTATAGTGGACAGAAAAGACCAGGAAGTACCTGCCTTCTCAACCCCTCACCCCCAATTCTGGGTCCACAGAATCTGAGGTGGTTTAGGGCTTTCTCCAAGGAGCCACACGGCTACATCAGAAAGACAGTAAGGTTTAAACTTCTTTTCCCAATCTCTTTGCCTCCTGGGTTATGCATCCTTGAGACTGTTTAGGACCCTGCCGTGGCAGTTGTGTGTGTGTGACCAAAGGATGAGAGTGGGACATATATGGTGCCTACCCTTCCACAGGCCACTTTCAAAGTGATCATCTAAAAGTCACTTAGAGGCAGCAAACATCCAGCCAAGGGCGATCAAGGAAGTAAATGATGACGTAACACCTAGATGGACAACTAGGCAGTCATTGAAACTGGTGGCTTTTAAGACTATGCAGTCACCTGGACAAATGTGTATGAGATTACTCAAAATGAGAAAAGCAGGATACAAAATTGCACAGATATCACAATTTCAACTGTCTGACACATATGAACAGCCTGCAAAGGGCATATGCATAAATGATAAAAATAGTCTAACTCTTGGCATTTGCAGAAAATATTCACTTTTTAGTTCTTATAGAGGTGAAAGGGTCCACGGTAAATTATAATCTGTAATGTTTCCAAGTCACAGATTGGTTCAGGAGTGCATGAGGCTGCCAAGAGTGGATTTCTCAGTGCTGCATACATGGTTTCTGGGGCAGGTCCAATTCTCCAGTGGTACTGAAGAATTTTAGGATATTCCAAAAATTTCTCAGTATATCTGCACTTAAGATGAAAGGTCAACACTAATGAGGTACTACTGAGATATAAAGGTGACCATAAGAAGCTTTTAAAAAAAGTCCTGATATTTTATAATATTTATTTTATTTATAATAAAATGTTTTATGTCTGAAATACTTCAAAACTAAGCACTCCAAAAAATTGGGAAGAAAGTTTCTATATGGAGGTGACACGAAAATATAGCTTCTCATACTTGTACAGAAATTTCAGGTAATTCACTCCTTCTGAATCAAAAGTAGTTTGATCCTTATGTCTTACATACTCTCATGCCCATTTTACAGATGAGGAAGGTAGAGTTGTTCAAGGGTTTAAATAAATTGCCCAAACTCACACAGCCAGAAAATATCTAAGCTGAAACTGAGACTTGCTTTGACTGGGTCTCATGACAGCGCCCTTTCCACCCCATCATTTGACATTGTGGGGACCAGGGAATGTGGGTTTGGCTCCTGACCCCCTCCCTGGTCCTCCTGGAAGAGTCCAGTAGTGGCTGGAAGTTCCAGCTGGTCCTGTAGACCAGGCTGGGGAGCAGTGACAGCCTGAATGGGGTCTGGGGAAAGACCGTGTCCACATCTCCAGCCAACTGGCTTTCCTTTGTCAGGAGGGAAAATGACTTCTCAAAAACAGCAGAGGGTGGAGCTTCCACACTGTCTTGGTACCACATGGAACAAGAAATCCACATTCTGCCCTGCGTCCCACCGAGTGATTGGTTATAAGAATGACTGCCACCAAGGCGTGGGACTATGAACTGGCCTGGACCCTCCCCTGGCAGCCCTCCTCTATCCTGCACTTCCTCACATAAATGTTAAAAAGAGAAGCTTTCAGAAGGCAGTATTGCCAGACAAAATACAGGACACCCAGTTAAATGTGGATATCAGATAGGAGATATATATATATATATATATATATATATATATATACACACACATATATATATATATATTTAGTATAAATATGTCCCAAGTTTTGCATGGAACATACTTACATTAAAAAATGATTAGCTATTTATCTGAAATTTAAATTTAACTTGCATCCTGTATTTTTCTTTGCTAAATCTGGTAACCCCATCAAGAGAGGCAGAAGGAATCTTGAAGCTGGGAGGCAGTGTGCCGCAGAGGAAAGGGCATTGCCAGGCCCAGTGGCCCTGGTCAGATGCTCTCCCGGAGCACCCTCAGGACAGTGTGGTTTTAGAATCAGAAGGGGCTCTGGGCTTTGGCATCGGACACACCTGGGTTTGAATTCAGGCTCTGCCACTTAACTAGCTCTGCGACTTTGGGTACTTGTCCCTGCTTCATTTTACTTCTCTGTCCAATAGGGATAGTAATGATCTCTATTGCATCATGCAAGCTCTTTGAGGAAAGGGTCCTTATTCATGTGCATCTCCCTAGTGATGTTTACAGTGCCGGCGCATCGCAGGCCATTAAAAAGCGTTTACTGATGTGAGTTGCGTTTATTCTAGGACTGGGCTAAGGAGATGCTGAATTAAGAACTAGGGACGTCTTAGAAATCACTTGGTTCGGCTTCCTCCGAATGAGTGTTGGGGACCCAGAAAGGTTAAATGAACTGCCTAAGGTCACAAAACGAATTTGGTGGAAGCAGCTTCTAGGGCAGGGGTCTTCCCAGGCGGGATCAGCTTCCTCCCCTCTGAGCCTGCTGCTTCCCCTCTGCTAGGTAGTTGCCAAGCTCCCGTTGGCACTAAGTAAGCCTTCAGGTTAAGGCTCTATCCAGAGCAAATGAACCAGAGCTTCCTCCTCTGCTGTGGGAGTTGAATAGACCCTCCACGGCTGTGTGCCTGGCTCTTTCTAAGGTGAAAACTCTTGCAGACTAAACGTCATGGAAAGCAAAATGGCTGGCTCGTCTTCCCTTGCCATATCATTGAGCACTGGGTTTAAGCTGGAAGAGAGACGAACCTCTTGGTCTGGAAAAATATTTATCTTGCAGAGCAACGGGCACATGAAGATGTTACTCAGAGAGCATCTGGAGGTCTGGGAGGTAATGGGATTGGGTTCACGGTGTGGACATGGTGCACTTTCCCCCTCTGGGTGACAGTTATGCCCACCATGTATTTCTCTGGAAGCTCAGTTAAGCCCAAGGGTAAGCTACAAAGACCCTAGGAAGGGCCCCTTCACTGGTCACATGTGCACAGAGAGCCTGTGCCCGATGGCAACACGGGTGAATGCTGACTACTTATGAGCTGCGATAAAGACAATCTTGCCAGGTGGAAGGAACCCTTCCATACCCAGCTCTGTGGGCGATCCCACGCTGCCTCAGCAACCAGTAACACCCAAGGCACAGTCTACCAGGCTCTGTTGATGATCTGTCCCCTCCATCCCCCTCTTTAGTCATTTCCACAGAGACTTTCACATCACCTCCTTGAGAGGAAAATCCATTGAGGCTCAAGACTTCCGCAGGAGAAGCCAAGCCCTGGGTTGTCCCACAGAACCTTTAGCACAGAGTGGGCCAAGCACTGGACTTGGACTCAAACCTGGCAGAGGCCATTTCTGCCCTGGGGCCCCTTTTCCCATGTGAAACGAGGGGGTTGAGTGAGAAGTATTTACATATAATATCTAGTAAGTATGACATCTACTGTGAACAGTCTGTGACTCTGCTGTGTGTATATGAAACAAGATGTACAAATCAATCCACACACAGACACAAGGGAGGGAGGGCCGGAGCAGGTGCCCTGTCTAACTGGGCGGGGCTCCCTCCCCCTGGTCCTTTGGAACTTCATCACGGGATGTCCCTCCTTCCTGGGATCACGTCTCACATATTTATTTTTCCAAACCTCCTTGGTGTCGGCAGGTAAAAGTGACTCAGAGTTTCAGGGCTGCAGATAGCAGATGTTTTCCTTCAACAGGAAACCTGGAGGGGTGTTTTCTTTGACTCTGATTAAAGCTCCTTTTGCCTCAGAAGTTTTTTATAGAGACATACACACAGATGGTCTAGTTGTTCTGAAACTAAAGCCTTCACAGCAGCAACCCTCCCTGCACTGCCACGTAAGACGGAAGCTGCAAGGCAGAGCCTCCCTCTCCTGTTGCTGTGTCTTGCTCTGGGTGAGAGATGTGCCCCCAGACTTCTAGGGGAAAAATCTTGCAAACTGATCATCTTTTAAAAAGAACTCTAGTGTGGAAGATCACATAGTCAATGCATTTGAAAAGACAGAAATCATTGTCTTCCGTCTTCCCAATGTTGGCCTCTTTGTAACTTTCTTGAAGAAGGTCTGGCGGGAGTTCACCTTTCTTTGCGGGGGAGCGCTGTGAAAATGGCATCGGTGTGCCCTAGTTTGATCCTGAGTGTCCATGGAACACAGACTGTGTGAAACACCTACTTTCTCAGTCTTCATTACCCAGTCTGTGACACAAATACTTGACATCTTGGAGCAGTGTGCCACAGTAGACAAGGCCACTCTGGTGCCAGAGAGACCAGGGTTCAAGTCCCAGCTCCAACACTTAGAGCTGTGTGACCTGAAGTAAGTAGTTAACGTGTGTCAATCTCAGTTCCCTCATCTGTAAAAAGGGGAGAACAATATCTCATACAGTTGGTGTGAGAACGAAATGAGATTGACGGACTTCCCCAGTGGTCCAGTGGTAAAGAATCCATCTTCCAATGCAGGGGAGGAGGGTATGATCCCTGGTCGGGGAACTAAGATCCCACATGCCACGCGGCAACTAAGCCCACGTGCCACAACTAGAGAGAGAAAACATGCAAGCCACAACTGGAGAGAAGCCCGAGTGCTGCAACAAAGAGCCCATGTACCTCAACAATAAAGATCCCGCATGCCTGAACGAAGATCCTGCGTGCCCCAACTAAGACCTGACGCAGCCAAAAAAAAAAAAATAATAATATTAAAAAAAAAAAGAGAGATTGAAATATACAAGTGCCCAGAACTATGCCTGGCCATTGCAGGTGCTGGCACAGGTCTTACTGGACATGGAGAACACTGCTTTCTCTCTCGTCTGTGGTGTTGCATGGCAGGTCAGGCTGTGCCCTGTCCCCTCAGCTGGGGAATCCTCTGGTCCTTCCAAAACTCTCTCCCTTCCACACCCAGGAGGGAGAGCTGAGGCAGAGGCCGAAAGCCCCAGGGGGGAGAAGCAGACACTTTGAGGAGACGTAACACATGAGCCATTAAGATGATCAATTAGGTGACAGTGTTGAAACACTGACAACTAAAAGATTCCACCCACGCCTGGCTCTCATTTATCTCCCTCAGCCTAGCAGAATGCCTGACACCTACTAAACACTTCATAAACTTTAAGAAAATAAGTAAAGAGAAAGTGCTCACAAAATAATCTTCATTGAAGAAATCAGAACAAAATTAGGGGCACAGCATGATTAATTAGGTAATACTGTATCTACGTCTATGTACACGCACAGAGAAACAGCGGACAGGAGCACAAATGTAGCGTAGTGGGAGAAATGCCACTTCCTTCTCCTTTTAAAATGTTGAATAATGTTTTAAAGTTACTTTAGTAATAAAAATTCTAAAAGTCAAGACATAATCTTTACTCATAAAGCAACAAAAACCCGGGCAGGCAGTGTGGTATGGTGTGGGGAGAGGAGCGCTCATGTGGATTAGGACCCACTCCTGCCACTTCCAGCAGATCTTCTTGGGCCAATTAATCTCTCTGGGCCTCAGTTTCCTCAGCTGTAAAAAGAGGGTAATAACTGAGCTCCACTCACAGGGTTATTGTCAGGCTGAAACAGGGTGGTCTGTGAAAAGGGCCTGGCCCTGATTACTCAGAGTTTCTCACCATCTTTTCTGGTGGGTTTGCTACAAGTTGGCACTAACTCTAAACTTTAGCTCATCATTGCTGAGTGCTGGACCTTCAGTGACAAAGGATCTAAGGCATCTGCTAGAGGCAACCAACTCCCTCCCAAGGGATGCAATGGCCTAAGAATCAGTCTCAAGCCGTTCCACTTCTTGCCTAGAGCCAGCTTTTTGGAGAGAGAGAGAGAGAAAGATAGAGAGAGAGAGAGAGAGAGAGAGAGATGGTCTCAAACAAATCCAGTTGGAACATGGCAGGAGGTGATGGATGGGAATAATAACTAACACGAAGTTTGCTATACTCGTCCACGTTTGTGCGGTTCCACACATGTCCTTTGTGGCTGAGGGACAATTTCAGCAAAACCCAGGCATGTGGCTGGGGAGGGGAACCACAGTGCAGAGCAGACCTTGAAGATGGGTCTTAATGAGCAGCTATAAGGCTGTACCACCACGCAGCCTCCCTTCTCCTCGTCTGGTGGGGAGGCATATAGAGAAGAGATTTAGCGCTGGGAGAATACCTAGTAA
Organism: Pseudorca crassidens; assembly: GCF_039906515.1. NCBI lineage: Eukaryota > Metazoa > Chordata > Mammalia > Artiodactyla > Delphinidae > Pseudorca > Pseudorca crassidens. Next base: position 64,219,331 of record NC_090304.1, read on the forward strand.
CTTTCTGGTCCAGGCCCTAATTGTACCAGAAGGGGATGGTATCTAGACAGGTACAGGGACTCACCCGGCTGTCAGGGGTACCGGGACCAGGGTCCCTGCTTGCCGGGCCAGCACTTCGCGTGCTCTTCTTGTCCTCCCTCCTCCCCCTCCCACCCCCGTGAGTTCTCAGCTCTGAAGCCAGGTCTGTCTGCTGCTCCTTCATTTGACCGTATCTGTGGATGAAGCCTGAATAAGCATCACTTCTCATTAGAGGCTACAGTGCTTGTTCTTGTTTAGAAATGAGGATGTTGTGTGGCATCCAGGGAGGAAGGAGGCCATGCAGAGTCACAACAAGTTTTCTAGAGAAAGATCAACTCAGAATGCAAATAAGTATAAGCTTTTTGACAATATGAATCGAGAATCTAAAACATGATCATTCCCTTTGCTTCAATATTTCCTTTTCTAGGAATTTATCCTTGGGAAATCATCAGAGATGGAAAGACTGATTTGCAAAAACGGGTATCACAGCACAATTATATTTGCAAGAAGACTAGAAACAACCTAAATGTCCAAGAGTGGAGGGTTTCTTACATGAATTGTGATATGCCAGGCAGCTATGAAAATGACCTTGTGGAATAACGGCTAGTGATCTGGGAGAAAACTCATGACATACATTACACCTAAAAAAGCAGGATACAAAACCGTATATGCAATATAAACTTAATTTTGTTTTTAATAAACGTTTCAGAGGGATAAGGCTGGAAAGAAATATCCCAAATTGTAAACAATGATTATTACTGGCTCTGTGACTAATATTTTATTTTTAATACTTCTCTGGAGTTTTTTCAATGAACATGAGAAAACGTTTTTCTCAGATGGACATGCACTGATTTTAAACCCAGAGATAAATATCACCAAGAAGAAATTCTTTTATGTTCATGATACAGAGACACAGAACTGAGAACTGCAGACATGCACAAACACCGTGACCCAGAGTGGTGGTACCCAGAGCAAACTCTTGGCTGGGGTTTGAGCTCCTTAAATCCTAAACCTCCTGGAAGCCTGCAGGTGGCTCTCAGCCACAGCTCGGGTCAGTTTCTCTCCCTGGGTTTGCAGGATTGCTCATCTGCCTGATCCAGACATTTCAGCCCTTGGTCCTGGCGCTTTGAGTTTTAATCCTTTTACGGGAGTAGCTGGCCTCTAAAATGCTGAAAAAACACAGCCCAGCAGCCACTCTTGCCTCAGCGGCTTTCTTCACTAATGGATCAGAGAGAGGCCATGAGGGCAATGGAAGCTGCCTAGGGACACGGGACAAGGAAGCACAGAAAGCCCGCCCAGGGGATACCTTGGCAGGAGGTAGGGGAGCAAGAAGACCCAGCAGTGGCTGGGGGGAGAGGATGGGACTGGGAGAGTGGGATGGGCAACCAGGGAGGAGAGAGGTTCTGGCATCACAGCCATGTAGGGGAGGTGTCCTGGCAGCGGGGACCCCAGAATGAAATGGCCTGATGCTTTGTAAACAGAACCACCACACAGAGGTGCTCCCCACGCCATCCCAGCTGCCACCCTCTGGCTCCTGGCCCAGGCAGTGCGTTACCTCGTTGTTGGTGCCCACATCCAGCAGGACAGGGAGGCACTGCTGCGGGTTGACGCCTCCGCACGCCGTGTACAGGGCCAGCTTGCCCACGGGGATGCCCATGCCGTAGCAGCCCAGGTCTCCCAGGCCCAGGATGCGCTCCCCATCAGTCACCACCACAGCCTGAAAGACAAAGCAGGACGCCATCAATCAGGGACAGCACCTCCTGTGACAAAGTGCTCGTTTGTACAGCACGTCAGGCCTATCGACTGGACGCCCACCGCCTCTGCTGCGGGATGAAACAGCTTGTCTGGGACAAGGCCAAAGGATGCTTTCAACTGCAGGTGGCGGGCCCTTCCCCCATCCCCTCCCCTTTCTGGCAGGGCTGGAGAGAAACCCCGCTGAGGTGAGATGATGGAAAGACACCGGCCTGCATTCCGAGGTTCTGTTCCTGCAGGAACAGCTGGAGGGAACCCACACCGAGTCATTCTCCCTCAAAGAAATTAAGCAGACTCTCTCAGCTTGAGCTCTGGGGCTGGGGACAGGGAGGGAAGGCAGAATGAAAGGAGATAATAAAACAAGTGTTTATGCTGCTACTACAGCCCCAGGGTTTAGAGACCCATATATGTGCTCTCCGCCCTGTTCCGGGGTATAATAAATCCAATCTGTAAAAACCAGAGCTCCTTGTGACGTCTGCTAGGGTCACTATTCCACGGGAAACCAGGAGGGTTCTCAAGGTGTACTGGGATTGTCTTTGTGTTTTGGCAAAAAATCACAGAAGGCATAGTAGGTACTAGACATAGTACTAGTTCCAGGCTTACCTACTGTGAATTAACAGATGCTGATGGAGCTGATAGTGATGACAGAAATAATCATATGATAATGATGGCTATTCATTCCCTCATTCATTCATTTAATACATCTTTATGAAACACCTGCTTTGCAAAAGACAGTGTGCCAAATCCTGGGGGAAGGAGGTTCAGTTTGCTCATCTATAAAAACAAGAATGCGTGGACCCAGCCCTCGAAAGGACTAATGGGCAAAAGAGAGGTGGAACATGTATAGTTATACTGACTCTGGGGGAAAAGTGTGAGGGCAGCGGAACAGCTCAAGGGCAGCGGAACAGCTCAAGGGCAGCAGAGACTGAGAGAAGGGAGAGGTACTTCCTGTAGGATAACCTTTCTTAGGTGAGGGGACACACGTGCCACATCTTGGACAGGTGGAGATTATCCATTAGGGGTACAGCTGGGGAGAAAGGTATTTGATGCAAAAGGAAATTAAGGTTCAGGGTAGAAGTGGGGGGAATGTAGGCTGTGTGTGTGGGTTCAGGTCCCACGAAAGGAGAGAATGGAAAGTCAGACTGCAAGGCGCCCTGAAGAACCCACCAGGGTGACAGTGAAGCTGTTTACAGGTCACCTCAACTGGCTCTCCAGCACTGGTTCCCTCCATCTCTAAGTGAGTGGAGTTTATGGGGCCACCCAGCCCTCCACTGGAACCAGCTTCGGGTCAGGACTTAGGACCAGCTCTGAGCTGTGGCTGTCCTGGTTGGCCCCAAGCGTGGTGCCGTGGGCACCGCAGAGGTCAGTTTACTCCACGCAGGTACAGTGGTGGGCTGAGCACCGGCGATAAAGAGACGAAGATCCACTCCTACTGGGGAGGGTTTATGGTCCAGCACCCACAGGCTCTGTGGAATCTTCTCTCTCCCAGGGTGAGAGCACACAGGGCTGTGCTGCCTTTCGGTAGAAGCAGGTGTAGAGACGCGTAAAGCCACACCTCCACTGCTGGAAAGGGGGCTCTGGAGAGCGCAGCGGCCCCATGAAGGTCGTGCTGTCCCCCTTAGATTGGTCTCCTGCCTCCAGGGCGAGTGTCTCCGTCCTGCATCTCCCTTGCTCCTCCCCCGCCCTGGCAGGGAGGCCCGTCTGGGATAGTTATCTGTGTTTCACAGGTGAGCAAACTGAAGCTCCTGGACCTTCATGCTCTGTACATATTTGTTAAGTATCAGCCAACCGCCAGGCACTGTGCTGGATGTTTCCACATCAGTTATCTTAGAAATACCAGATGACTTACCAAGGGCACCTTGCTTGTGTATGTGGCAAGTCGAGATTCTAATCAGGCTTCAGGTACCTGGTTCAGGGCTCTTTCTACAACCCGGCTGGGCTGGGAAAAAGCACCTGTGCTCTTGGCAAAGTCCCGTCCCGCCTTGGTGCCACCCTCTCCGCAGCCTCTGACCCCCTGCTGGCAGCTTCCCCAGTGAAGCCTGTGCCTTCACGCTACCCCTGAGTGCCCAAACTCTGAGCATTTCTCTATCATCTCTCCTAATCAAAGCCTCCCTATTCTGGTTCCCATTCTCTTAGATTTCTCTCTGCTGAGGGGCAGTGAGTGACACGGAGTTCAACAGAGGAAATCAGCTACGACTCTAGGGTGTTCTCCTTATAACTCTGGGGCCTTTCAAGATGGTAGCGGGGGGACTTCCCTGGCACCTTGGAGGTTAAGACTCCACGCTCCCAATGCAGGGGGCATGGGTTCGACTCCTGGCTGGGGAACTAAGATCCCGCCTGCCTCGCAGTATGGCCAAAAAAAAAGATGGTAGCGGGGCTCTGCAGGGCCACCCTCCCAGCCTGGGGATGTCCAAAGGTGCTTGACTACACGCCTGACTCCTCCGAGGGAATGTCTCACCTCCATCTGTCATCCACTCTCCATCCTGCAGTGCTAAATGGCTGGATTATTGCAACGGCTTCACAACCAGGCTCAAAGGCCTTTAGTTACTTCTAACTGTCCATAAAATAGAGTCCAAAAGGCTTATCTCTTTCATGACAGGAACCCAACATGCCTTCTGAAACTCTGCACACAATTGCCCCCTCTAGCAGAACTGGCCTCACTCCCGTCAGACACACTCTGAATTCACCAATAATCTCTAGCCTCTCAGCCTCTATATTCCTGTCACTTTCTGCTCTTTCTCCAGCAGTGCAAATCCTGCCCGTTACAACCCAATGTGAGTTCTCCTGGCGCTTGCTGTATCTACCACGCACCCGGCCTGCTCAACCTTCCTGTCTGCCTGCCTGCCTTCTGCAGACATTTATTAAGTAACTACTGCTTGCCAAGCCCTGCATAGGTGCGATTTAAAAATCTGATGGTGACAGCATTTGGGGTCTTATTTAACATTTTAAAAAATGTCCATTTAATCTCACCAAATAGCCTAAAGGTTAATGGCAGGGGTTTTGGCGTCTGATAACCAGTATTCGGATCTAGGTTCCTTGATAACCCACCAATATGTAATCTTGGGTCATCAGATAACTTTTCTGAGTTTTAATTTTCCATAAAATGGGAATAATAATAACGTCTAACTCGTCAGCTTGTTGTAAAGATGAAATGAAATAATAAGTGTCTCATTTTAACCAGGCGCCTGGTGCCTTGTAAGTGATTGGCAAATGGTCACTGCTTGTATGATTATATTGATGGTTAGTATTGGGGGCAAAGATTACATAGTAGAATTTTTAATTGTTTCGTCTGGCTTTAGTTCAGCTTCACCATAGAAAGGCCATGCAACAATTATATCTGTTAAATGAGTGAATGAAAAGGAAACCAAGGGGAGACCTTGGCAGCTTTTAAGAAAGTCTGGCCATGAGAAACTCAACCGCATTCTAACCTTGACATTGTCGTTCATTCCAATGGCAAATACTGTCACCTCTAAGCAAACACTTACAGCTCACCATCTGCCAGATTGCCACTTGGATGTCCAATAGTCCTCTCCAATCCTCCAAGTCCTTTCCCAAATTAATCTGCTTTTCCCTTTCTCTCCTTCTCAACTTTCCACTTCTGCTGTCCTCCCTCACTCTGTTACCTCCTATCTCCCAGGCTCAAAACTGCCCAATCTACTTTGACTTCTTCTGTCATCAGTCAACCACAGTCAATTGGTCACCAAGTTCTGCTGATTTGACCTGCTTCCATTTTTCTCACCTGTTTCATGATCTTCATCCCTATTGCTAACCTTAGACCAGCCCATCTGCGTCTCACTTGACCACTTTAGTGGTTCCCTGATTGGTCTTTCTATTCTTGGATTCTCCCTACTCCATTGCATTTTTCCAAAGCGCACCCAGATTTGTCACGTTCTTGCTTCCAAACCTCCGATGGCTCCTGATGCCTATAAAGTAAAGCTCAGACATCCTCGACTGACATTTGAGGCCTTCCGTGGTCTACGCCCAATCTGCTCTTTGAATTTCGCCTTTATCCACTCCATCCAAACTGAAACGCTGTTAATCTTTATAAAGGGTGTGTTTTCTTGACTACACGCCATTTTACACCTCAATCCCTATACCTCCTTGATCCAAACCCTACCTTCCTTGCATGTTTCAAGGAACGATTCAAGAGGTACTTCCGTCCATGAAGCTTCCCTTCTGGAAGTTATCACTCCCAACTCTGCATTCCTATAGCATTTTCCTCTCCCACAGCACCTATCCCTTTCTTCCTTGTATTATAGTTATATATATTTCCTTGTCTTTCATAGCAACTCTTTAAGGGGAAGTAAAGGGTCTTGTCCTCTTTGATTCCGCTTAGCCTGGGGCCTGCAATGTGATATGAACTCAGTAACCGATGGACAATGTCATAGATCCAACACAGAGAGCAAAGGCTCTTCTCCATGGGACTGAACTCAGAACTGGAGTAGATGAGCAAGTTCAGAGAGAAGATGCTGCATCCTGTTTTTCGTGACGTCAGTGGAGCTAGAGCTGTGGGTCACTGGAGAAGTCGGGGTCAAAAGGCTGAGGGCAAACTTGAGCAGCACCCTGGGGTTTTAGAGCCCAGCAATAGCTACCAGTGGACTGGCTCACAGTTTCCTTGTTAGGATGGCTTTTACAACTCATAACCCCTCTGTAGTATTTCAGATGGCGAGGAGGAGATTCAGACGACTGAGGGATGGTGCGGCCCATTCTTTCTCTGCCTGCTTAGCTTCTGACTTACTGCCACCTCCCTCAGCCTGGGTGGACCCAATGGGGCTGACCCAGGACTGATCGGAGGATCACGCCTCCTTGCTTGCTCTGGCTCTGGTTTCCCTGGACTTGGAGCTCTGGGCATGGGCTGCCCATAGCACTGTGTGTGAGGCCCTCCCCTTCCTCCTGCTGTGCCTTCCTTCCCGCTTATCCTTCCCTTTCCTCCTCCTTTTTTCTCTCTCCACAACATAAATAATGCACAGTCCGTGGTCTCAAATCTTGGTTCCATCCCTCATGAGCAAAGCTGAGCTAACCTCTCAGCTTCTTTGTCTATATAATGGGGATGAGAACAACCCCTGCCTCTTGGAGGGTCACTGGGAGAAGTCAGTGAGTTAGTCTGTGTGGAGCACTTAGCAGAATGCTGGTGAGGTGGACAGGGTACTGCGCCGCCCAGGTTCCCCTTTTAGGAACGAAGGGGTTATTCCCCCAGTGGTACCCTCAGCTATGAGCCTATTCTGAGACTTTCCTCAACTGAAGAGAGCCACCTTGACCAAAGTCACACCCCGTTCCCAAGGCAGCAGCCCACAACCAAGGAATGATGGATGCAGGGCTACCAAGGCCCAGATCCCTTGGCCCAGCTCAGGATGACTCTGAAGGACCATCCCCGCTCATAAGCCTCCTAGCACGCCCAGCTGGGTCTTCCGATGGCTCCCACGTAGCCCAACCTCTCTCCCTTTTCCCTGTCCTGCTTCCTTTCCTCCTAGAGGTGTTGATCCCAAGAGCACTGCCTGATATGCCAATCTCCATCTCAGAGAATGTTTCCCAGGAAATCCAACTGCTGACCCCGACTGGGGTTTAACCTATAGTGGGCGTGTGCATGACAGGCAGGCACTTAGCACTAACATCTGGTCCAAGTTTAAAGGCCCAAGTGGCTGGTGCCCAGAGGCAGGGGATGCTCCTTTGGTTCCAGTACTCGGCCACCTCCCAGCAACTCCTTCCCAAAGCTGCTGGGACTGGGATGAAGGAGAGATTTAGGACCTTGGGAAAGCTCTTGGGGAGGAGGGCTTTTCTGAGCTGACCATTCCTCCTGGCTCCGGGAAATGGTCTCTGTGGGAAAGAGTCAGAAAAGCAGTTCTCACTCCCCTTTGTGATTTATGCTGGAAAGCTCTGTGTGGGCCAGGCTGGCCCGTCCTCCCTGAGCAAGAGGGGCCCACAAAACTGCATGGTCCCCAAGACTAAGCTTTGGCCTCACTTCCCTCACAGCCTACTCCTATTACATCTCAGTCTGCAGTTCTGCTTTCTGGCTGGGAAGCCACAGAAACTCAGCTTTTATCTTCTGAGTTGTTTCGGAAGCTTCTCTGAACTACCCCTCCCCTCCAGCCAACAACATCAAGGTCCAGAGATACCTGTGCCTTGCAAAACTCTGTCTGCCTGCCCTATTCAGAAGCTGGGGAAGCGATGGCTCAGCAGCAGGGCCCTGGGTGGCATCATCAGTTACTTGTGGACGACTGTGGGTACCGCTTAACACCAGCTTGCTCATCCGAGAAAAGTCACGCCCCTACCCTACCGCTTCTCCAAGACCCACCTGGGGGGTTTCAGAAGCACTCCTTACCCCACTCTGGTCACAGTGTGAAAATCAAGTGAAATACTGAAGGGGAGTCTCCATTAGCACCAGAGTACCATGAAAGGGTTAATGAGCAGAGATTCCCTACTTAGGGAAGGAGTTCTTCATCTCCTCTTTTAAAGGTAACTGGAGAAAACACACCAATAAACAAGAAAAACTGTGGCTTAGAACATGCTGAACCTTTGAAAGGGCAGCCCTGGAGTGAGAGAGAAGGACCGTCCTGAAAAAGGCCGGTGATGGGGCAGGATATAGACAAGGGGCAACCTGATCAGTCCTATTTGACTTGTACACACGCCAAACTATGTGCCCCATATTCAGAGCTCCCGGTTTTTCTAGAGAAGTCAGAAATCCAGGGTTTAAAAAAATTTTTTTTTAAATGAAGTCTCTTAATTTTAAAATGTTGTCCACGAATTCAAATTTTTCAAAAGTCACTTATTTATTTTTTTATTCAACAAACTTTTATTTATTATCTTTTGTATATCAGTCGCTATGCTAAATAGGTTCTGTTGATCCAAAGATGAATAAAAGAAAGTACGTCCCCTCTAAGACAATTTAAGAAAACACCCCCCACAAACACCCAGGGAATTTAACAAAAAATACTTCTACCAATTATATGACTCTCAATGTTTTTAAAAATTGTATTTGCAGATAAGATGATCAAATTTTAAATGGGACAGCTGCTCTCACTTGAGCTATAGCATATAAAATTAATATAATAACATTACAAAGTAATACTAAAATCATTAAGGTGAGTTTTTTCAAAGAATTCCTTTTCAACTGCTAAAATTTGTTTCATTTTTTAAAAATTGACTTTATTGCTAATAAGACCAGCCAATGTGCCAGAAGGAATCTAAACAGGATGCCAGTACATACTGTTCACAACACAGATTCAGAAGTAAAAACTCTTGGCCTTTTTTGGGTCCAGGTCTCCTTAGACATTTTTCCCGCCAGCTTTGCTTTGACCCCAGCCACTGTGAGAAGAGGATATAAAACACGGTGGGTTCCAGAATGTTCTGTGCCTGGAAGATCTCCATTCAGAATTTTTGGCCAAATGTCCCATTAATTCCCCTTTGACTAAGGCACTTTGGGGTCAGATGAACTTGGGGTCTATGAAGATCATAGAAAAGGGACTGGGTCTAGAGTTCACACCGAGGCTACATGTTTCTGAAATGTGGGGTGAAGCCAGACTCTGCTGTAGGGATTTAGGAGGGAGTTAGCTCAGGGAAGCCTTTCCCTAATGAAAGAATTTGTTTTTCAAAAGTCACTTTAAATCAAACATCTCTAGGGACCAAACTGACTGGCTGCCCTTTTGTGGTCTGTGGTTCCCTGGTAAGGGGACCCCCTCCTCGGCCACCCTTGGGCGTCTGCAGCCTCTTCCCTGCACTGCTGTGTGTGCTACAGCCGCCTTGTCCACCTCCAGCAATGACAGTGTCCATTCAAGTGCCCTTCAGTGTTGTACAGACTTTATCATAGTTAATCCTCACAATTTCCTGTGGTGAGATCAGAGAGGTTATCCGCACACACAGCAGGTAAATGGAAGATTCAAGACCAGAACTCAGGTCTGCCTGGTTGCAAAGCCAGAGCTGACTCTTCTACATAGTTTCTGAGACTGACCTCTGGCCTCCTCCAAAGTGAAACAGGAGTATAGGGTGAAGGGGGAGAGGTGGCCCCAGGCATTCACCTGTCCACTCTGGGGTACTGCAGGGTGAGTGGCCAACAAGTCACCCTGTTTGTTCCTCATCCTCGGGCTCCTATCTTCGGCAGCACAGACAGTCTACTGTAATTGTTTCCAGGTCGGTCTCTCTAACTAGCCTGCAAGCTCCTTGAGGTTGGGCCTGTGCACCTTCTTTATCCCTGAGCCCCCCAGAGAACTCCTATAGAACAGATGTTACTAATGGCTGTTGAATGCAACTGAATTAGATGCACTGGCCCAGATATCTACTCATGAAACTTATGCTTTTCCTGGAGGCTCTGGCTACTTCTCCTTGTTTGAGGCCTGCCGAGTTCCACCTCTCCCAGGGTGACCCCAAAGCCCTCATTTCTCTTTCTCTAAAATCACAACAGATACATCTTCATCTCTCTGGAGACACTTAGAACTTAGAAGTTTCTCAGAATATGTTGGCTGAAGTCCACGGATACTTAGCAGCCAAGGTTCTATTTTGAATTCGTATCTTGATTTCCCAGTCAGAGTGAAGCAACGTGGGGTCGGGGTCTACACTCCTCAAAGCAGAGTCCTGGGTGCAGTTTTGTAAAGTTACGCCCTGACAAGAGGAGTGATGGGGACCTGAAATCCAGCCCATGAGCCCCTCACCAAGGCCCTGTGCCAGCCTGGAGGAAGCAGTGCTTTTCTCTTACTGGTTAAAAGGGGGTGTCTTTTCATCTTATTTTTTAATTCCTCATAGCTTGCACAGAGGCACCATAGATGTTAGTGCAGACCCCATCTCCCTGCTCCTGGCACAGGGCCTGATAACCTGGAAGATGTTCATTGTGTCCACCTACTGGGTTCATTCAACTCAGCAAGCATCTACTGAGTGCCTACTGCCGACAAGTTTCACCACGGCTGAACCGTCCAGGAAGGAGGAAAGATTAGTCTGTAGGACCTCAGAGCATGGGAAGGCTGGAGTTAACTTCCCATCGAGTGAGCTGGTTTCCCGTAATGTGCTCAAGATTTTATTATAGATTCATCCTAGACACACCTTGGAAACTTGCTTCTTCTGGGACTGGGACCAAAACTTGCAGGGCCAAGGCTTGCATGTAACCAGAGTCTAAGCAGATAGGCAGGAAAGAAGAGCACAGGGCACATCACACCCAGACAGAGATGTACGAATTGAGCTCTTCACTGAGGCCAGGACTGGAGTCCAAGGGCCTCAGCTGTGGCTCAGGCCTGGCTGCCGAGAGCCAAGGTCTTGCCCTACTGGCTCTGGTTCTGAATGTCGCCACACCCCCGAGAGGGACAGAAGTGGGTGGGACACAAGGAGAGGTTGGTAGAGAGAAGCTGTCCTCAATGCCTGGTGGATAGAGGTGGCCCAGGGAGCCGGCAGGGACGGAGGGAGGGAGGGCCTGGGAGCAAGCAACTTTCAGCCTTCCAGCATTGCCCCGAGAGGTACATAGACTGGGCTTGGTCAGGTCCAACCACTCCCCGGCTCGAGTGCCAGAAATGCCCTCACCAAGCAGCCAGAAGACGTTCTGTAATTTTGCTTCACCCGTTTGTTTGCAGAAGTGACAATGATCTTAGAATCCAGAGTCCCTGAAACTCTTCCATAGAAGTCCCCATGACAGGAGGAGATCTGGGGACACAGCCAGAGGCTAACACGTTTCTACAAAGCTTCATCAATTTTGCATTCTATATTATATCCTGTTTGTCACATATAAAAAAGTTTCCTTAAATGTTTCAAGTAAAATTGATGCTCCAGGAAACAGTGCCAGGTTCATTTTTGCCACTCTGCATATGCGTCCCTTCCCCCCCGCCCAACACATACACTGCAGTGTACGGCCAGGTGTGAAGACATCGCTCATCATAAACCTTTTCTCTTGGTGCAGAATGTCCCTGCCCTCTATCTTAGTCCCTCCAACGCCAGACCGTCCAAACTCTACCCGTCAACTCAAGGCCTTGCTCCAATGTCACCTCTTCCACTAAGTCTTCCCAGATCCCCTTCAGGCTAAAAGTAATCTCGGCCTCCTTGAACACCCCCAGCTCTTCAGTGTGCCTTGTTTATCTCGGATCAGCTTCCACCTGTTAATCGTTTGTGTCTCTGTCTTATTTTCCTCATGAAAAGTCAGCCACTTGAGAAGAGGGTCTATGTTGGATTTTTCCCTGAATCCACCATGGAAACTGGCAGTGTGTATATTCAGCAGGTGCTCAATACATGCACTACTACTACTACTACTACTAGACATTTTCACACGGATGCCTGGTTAATGCAAGCCTTTACTCCGTGGTGCATTTGTGCTCGGCTGTAACTGGTCTATGGTCTGGGCCTGGGGAAGGGATGCACTGTCTTGCCTTCAGTGTTGTAATGGCCCATTTCCTAGCTGAGAATGACTCTAGTCCAGGCTGAAAGGATTCATCCAACAATAGAGCAATATCAAAGAAAACAGGGCCATACCTTAATATTATCTTCTGGCCAAGAGTTCAGCATTGTTGCAAGATGGCCCTTGTCATGAATGGTGATAAACAGCCCACTGGGAAAAGAAAAACACATACACACAGAGAAACCAGTCAGACTAGGAACAGAGCAAAGACTACAAGTACTGTGTATCATTGCATCAGTTAATTTTAACCGTAGACCTGGGCAAAAGGGGTCCCTGCCCAAAGCCCCAGCAATGTTAGAGAGCCCTGCTCTGGTTTTCCTCCAACTCTTCCCCTCCAGAAGGTAAAGAGGTCCATGGGGCCGAGGGATGTACCCACCCGGAGCCTGTGTTCACAGAGCCTGTACCTTCCTTCCCCTCTCTAGATCAGGCACACAGGACCCCAGAATTCTCTGATTGAGTGGTCTCAAGGCTGCTTTTAGGGACTCTGCGAGCCTTTTCTCTGGGTCCCTCCTTCCAAGTACAGACTACACTGCAGTGGGTGGATCCCTAAGCCTGGGGCTATGACTGGTACCTGGACGTGTGGGTTGTGATGTCCAGACACTCATACACATGGCCTCATGCCAGCCTTGAGCCAGTTTTAGAGTCTGAGAATTCTAAATTCAAACTTGGCCTTCCAGACCATCATGAAGGTATATTTGTAAGGGTAGGAGGATGCGGCATATCTCACTCAACAGTTTATTAGCAGTTAACAGTTATTAACAGTTTCTGAATTTTGTGACCCATTACTTAAGTCATGCCCTCGTCAATACTGTAAACACCCATGGCCCCGCTCTTTGGTCTCACCAGGCTTGTAAAACTCTCACCCCTTGAGGAAACCCACTTTCTGCTCCCTGTGCATCTCCACCCAGGCAGCCGAAGGCAGATGGAAACAATCCTACTACAGGGCAGACTGATCAGTGCCACCACCCACTCATCCCTGTCAGCCCACATAGACTCTCAGTACTGACCAGCCTCTGTGCCTACAGAGCTTCTCTGGTCAAAATTCACTCTTTGCAAAGACTGTTTCAAAATCCTCTGTTCTCAAACCTCCAACTGCCTCACCCTTCCCCCCGCACTGCCCTAGTGACCTTGTCTCTGATGTCACAGGAAGCATCTCTGTCAGTTCCTCACCAATGAATCTACAAACTTCTGCATCTACAGCCAACCTCTTCATTCCTCTTGTTCCAGTGAAAATTACAGAGCCTCACACCGTTGATGATCCCTCCTCCCACTCTCTGTCTCTCTCAATCTCTCACTCTACTAGATTTTCCATTAGCTCTAAAATATGCCCAAGTCCATCATCTTAAAAGCTTCTGGCTTCTGGTAGTGACAGAGTCACTTGGACAGAATAACATTTCTGCAGATAACAATGATGAGATGGTTAATCGTTAAACAATTTATCGTTATTGTTACGTTACAAAATTATTTTAAATTAAGGCAATGGAAGTTGGCCAAAAACAGGCAGACACTGGACGGGAATCTACCTTCGAAAGGAGGAATTAGATCCTTTGCGATCTGCAAATTTGCAGCTTTTTCCTGAGAGCGGTCTAATCTGCAAGCAACTTGGGGCCGCAGAAAGCCAAAGTCTTACTAGCTTGAGGTGTCAGAGAAGTGAGCTGGAGCTGGAAGAGCAGTCAGGAAGTGAAGGGGAAAGTTCTGGAAGGGAAGGAGATGCAGAGAGGATGAACTTCCAAGTCTGTGTGTAAACCCTGCCCAAATCACTGGCTGACCACTCAGGTATGCATACCCAAGGGCCTGGCAAAAAAAAAAGAAAGAAAAAAAAAGCTGCAGCTGAACGCTGAAAGAACCCAGCAGAGATTTCCATTGCTGCAGACCCGTAGGGACAGAGTTTGGAATTTGAGTCTGGCCAAGTTAAGTCCTTCCTAGAACAAAACTTACTCTTCTGAGGAACAAAATAATCTAGAATTCACAGAATGTAGGGTACAGAGAGGTCCATTATAATAGTCTGCTTACTTTATACATGTCAGACATTTTCCATAATAAAAAGTGTAAACAAAACAAGAAAAATACCACCAAAGCCCAAATTACTCTTGACTTTCACGCTCCTTGTCGAGACTGTTCTCTCTCCTTCCTTCCATAGCCAAATTTCTTGAGAGTATTGTCTACCCTGGCCACCTCCATTTTTTCCTCTTCCCCGAAACATGTCTTTCTTAATATCGTGCTGCCAACACTGCTCTTGCCAAGGCCACCGATGACGTCCATGTCCCTAAATGGCAGCAGCTTTCTAGTCCCCATGTCCTTTGGCTTCTCAGTAGCATCTGACACTTTAAACCACTCCCCACCCAACCTCTGGCTTCTGCGACTCCACTCTCTGTGAGTCTTCTTCTGCCTCTCAGGCCGTTTCTTCTTAGTCCCTTATGCTGGCTCATCCCCCTATCAGGTGGTACAGTTCCTCAAAAACTTGCACTACCCCATTCTCCTCCTTACTCTTATTCTTTCTCTATAGAATCTCATCGGTGCCCAAGGCTTTTGGCCAGTGACTCTCAAATATCTGTAGACCAGAGATTCTCACCTTGGGCACTGTTGACATTTTGGGTTGGATAACCCTTTGCTGCAAGGGGGTGGGGATGTCCTGGGTGCTGCAGAATGTTTGGCAGCATCTTGGTCCCTACCCACTAGATGCCGGTTGCACCCCACGCCCTGTTGTGACAACCAAAAATGTCTCCAGACGTTGGTAAATGTCTCCTGGGGAGCAAATGTGACCCTGGCTTTAGAGCCATGGTTCTAGATCCTTATATTTAACTGCTTGCTTGACATCTCCACTTGTGTGTCTCAAAGGCACCTCAAACTTAACCTGTCCAGAACCAAATTTACGATCTAAACTTGCATCACTATGACTCAAAGACAAGACAAAACGAAAATCCAAGACAGACCTGATTCTTTTCTCCTGCTCCCTTTCTCAGTGACTATCACCCCCATACATCTAGTTTAACAACCTCAGACCCCTGGAAGCATCCTTGACACTGTCCTCTCCCCTTTTATACAACCCCTTGCCAAGTCCTTCCTTTCTCCTCTGTAATTAGCTCCTGGTTCATACACTTTATTTCATCCACGACACCACCTACCTCATCCAGGCTCCCAATAGCTCTTCCTTAAAGCACCAAAATAACTTTGTAACATCCTCTCTTGTCTCTATCTAATCTATTTTCTACACAGTAGAAAGAGTGATGTTCTTGAAATCAAAGCCTTACCGTGTGATTTTTTTTGGCCGTGGCTTGTGGGATCTTAGTTCCCTGACCAGGGATTGAACCCGCGCTACAGCAGTGAAAGTGCTGAGTCGCAGCCACTGGACCACCAGGGAACTCCAAAACCTTACTGTGTTATCCCTTGTGATAAATATCCTTCCTGTCTTTCCAAGGTTCTTGGAATGAAGACCCAAGTCCTTAGCATGGTCTACCGGCAAAGTCCAGTGTGGCCTGGCATCTGTCAGCCTCTTCATCCTTATTTCATTCTCCAGTCATCGGCTGCACTGGCCTTCCTCTTTCCATTCCTCCATGTGCCATGATTTTCTTACTCTAGGGCAAGTTCACATACAGTTCCCTCTGCCTGGTACCCCCTGCCTCTCTTCACTCTATGTTTAGTTATTTCTACTTATTCTTCTGATGACTTCCAAGTCAAAGCTGGGGCTCCTTGTTATATATTCTCAAAGTACCCCATACCTACATACACAAACCTATTACAGTTATTTGTGTGGCTATTTGGTTAATATCTTTCCTCCGTTAGTCCGTAAGCTTCATCAGGGCAAGGTGAACATTTATTCTGTTGTTGTTGACCACTGTATGCCCAGACATAGTCCATAATGGACGCTCATACACAATTTCTGAATAAGTGGAGAAGTGAGTAAGTGAACTATGAGGATGGTTGAAGGTTGAGGGATGAAGATGAAAGGCGCTGAATAAAGTTGGAGTGAAGGAACCTTTAATGTGTGTTATGCTGTATCATGCTCAAGGGATCAGTGTGCTGAGCTGGGTGGTGCTGGGCTGTGCCTGTGGCTTAGCGTGGGGAAACGCATGTAGGAAGGCAGTGGACAGGCCAGTGGGGAGGAAAACCCCAGAGCCTAAGACTTGGGAGTGGCAGGGCTCTTTCCAGCGTGTTGATTGGGGGCGATGTGGGTCTTTGAATTAACTTATTCATTAGGTTTGAGGAAAAGTTCCAGGGGTTTGTTGTGCCATTCTGAAACGATCATGGGGCACTCAGTTGTATCGATCAAGACAAAACCAAGTATCGGATTGGCTTTTGGGAACTTGTCGCTAAGGATCATCTCCAGGCAGTTTGAGTTTGGAAAAATCACACTGTGTTGATAATAATGAACTCCAAGGACTGAAGTTCAGGATGCTTCAAGCCATCCTGAAGTTTAAATGGTGGTACCTGTCTTGGTGTCGGCAGAAGGGTAAGTGGGCCGAGGTGAGCCTATACATCTGGACACTTTCAAGGAACCACCCCCTGTACCTCCAAACCAGCTGCTGCTCTGAGGTGTGGCCTGAGGAGGTCTTGTTAGGGCTGTGACTCTTCACCAGCTTCTATTTTTCCACAGCTGCAGCTCTCATATTCATAAGCAGCTTCCCCTCAGGTCATCCAGAGCTAGTCACATGGAACAACAATGCTAACAAAGAGGCCAGTTCTTTCCAGATGGAAAAACCAGGTCTCAGCCCAAGGCTCACTGATGACTCATCTTGTGACCTTGGGGAAGTCATTTACCCACATTAATTAATCCCAATGACGCACTCCTGGCCTTTAGCAGCTCTTGACCCTGACCTGTTTTGGAAATGTACCTCTGCCAAACAACTCCTGTTCTCAACTTTGCCTTTACCAGATAGAGGCTTAGTAATGATATTCAGCAAAAAGCTCACATGTTAAGGGGTAAGACACAGGCACCATTTTAGACCTTAGCAAAGCTCTGATGCAGTTAATTCTAAACACAGGAAAAGTGTGATTGTGGAAATAATCTGGTACATTAAAATAGGCTCTCTTTGTTGAAGATAAGAAGAGGGCAGAGGGACACTTCAAAGGAATATTTTTACAGTTAAATTTGAGCTATTAAAATTTCAAAAGACTCCTTTCTTTTTTGCATATATAATTTTATTCTAGGAAGAGATCACACTGCAAAAATAAAACCTTCTGAAATGTATTAACAGCTTTTAATCACTTCTCAAAGTGCACTTCCGTCTATCACATAACTTGCAGCTACAAATCATCCCAATCCTGGATGAGGATATCTAGTCCAAAGACCTCACTTTATAAACGAGGGCACTGAAGTCCAGAGAGGTGAAGTGACTTGTTTGAGATCACACAGCTCAGAAGCACCAGAACCTGCTTGAACCAAGGTCCTGAGTCCAGGGCTCTCTCTACTGACCCAGATTGCCTGTTCTCTCCATGGATCTAGTTCCCAACAGACAGCTAGGGATATGGACTGAAATGTACCAGAGATGCACACTGGGGCCACTAATGAAATATTTTTCTCTGATGCATGTTGGTGAGGAAGTAAAATGTGCAAAGTGAGGGATTATGATGATAAACAAATGGACTGCAGGTTCCAGTAGGATCCTAGGGGGTTGCTTTGCCAAATTTCCTGGTGGAACTGTATCTAGACCAGCTCAAGAAGAAGATACTTCCAGGGAAGAAAACTTCTTAGATGTTCTCAGCAATCTACTTTCAGGTTAAACCCCTTCCACTTGAAGAGCAGGGCACTATTTTCTCCAGCAATACATGGTGATGGGGTTGGTTCTTACCTCTGCTGCCATGGTTGGTTCTTATCTCACTTTCTCATTTCTCAAGTGAGAAATGCAGACACTCATTCCTCTGCATTCCTTCTTAGCGGCTTCAGGAAGAATATCTAGGTGTCATGGGAGGCACAGCTACCCACACCTGCTTAGTCTCACCAGAGGCCTCAGGCCCACAGGAGTCCCTGAGGCTGGCGTGGGGATTTTCAGGGACTACTTCCAATAAAACAGATCACTGAAAGTGACTCAAGTGAAGTTTTAGAGGAGTGGCAGAGGGAAGGTAGCATAGACTGGGGGTTAAATGTACGTGCTTTGCAGCCACAGCACTGGGTTCAAATCCTGCCTTAGCTCCTCGCTAGCTGTGTGGCTGTGGACAGGTTACCCCTTCCTCAAGCTTCAGTTCCTCATCTGTAAAATGGAGAACTTGACACCAGTTGCTTCATGCCTTCGCTATAAGGATCAACTAAGACAATGCATATTTAAAGAGTTCACCGTGGTGCCTGCTGGCATGTAGTTAGTGCCCAACAAATGGCAGCTCTTAGCGTTGCTGAGTTAGTGCAGTTCATGGTTAGGAGCGCAGGCCCGGCAGTCAGACCGCCTGGGTCCAAATGCTAGCAAAATGTCCAGTGAGGGACCTGGCTTATAGTAAGTGCTCAGTAAACACTAGTAGCTAATCATTAATTTGTATTTTATACCAAGACTTATACCAAGTTAATGTGCACGTTTGCCAGGAACTAGGATTTACAGTTATATGTGCTTTTGGTGAAACAGGAAGGCAGTCAAAGTTTGGTAGAAAATCTTGCAGTATGAAGGTCACTGAGTGAGGGCAAAATAGAGTTCTTTGGTGATGCACAGTTGGAACTAGCAGTTTTCCACATGCCCTGCAAGAGCTAGTATTCAATAGGGTGAGATCAAGGGCAGCCTGAAAGGGAATACAAGTCACAAAAGGGCAATATTCACTCCCTCACTCACTCACTCATCCATCCATCCATCCATCCATCTATCCATTGGGCTTTTGAATATTTCAGGAACCCTGTTTGTGCCTTTATGCACACTATCTTAATTCCCATGCAACACTCTCAGACAGGCATCATCCCCATTCTATAGATGAGATTAAGACG
This sequence comes from Pseudorca crassidens, assembly GCF_039906515.1. Lineage (NCBI taxonomy): Eukaryota > Metazoa > Chordata > Mammalia > Artiodactyla > Delphinidae > Pseudorca > Pseudorca crassidens. Next base: position 64,238,365 of record NC_090304.1, read on the forward strand.
GAAGAGGTGTGAAGGTAGAGGTGAGATTTAAACACGTCTCTTGGAGCATGGAAATGTGGCTCCTTTAGGTGTGGGATTTGGGACACGTCTCTTCAATTCTCGGTGTCTTAGCTTTCTCGTCAGTAAAATGGGCACAATGGCTTCTCCATTACGGAGTGGCTGTGAGGATGAAGCAAGGCAAGTTCACACACACTCTGCACACTGTAAAGCCCTGGAGACACGTGACTCTTCATATCTATCCGACCTTGACCAATATGGTAAGTCTGAGAGGGGGTGTTAAGGGTACCAGTCTCTCTGGTTTCCTGACGGCCCTTTCTGGGTGAATGGGGTAGTAATTAGGGTGCCGAGGAGCTCTCTGGATTCCACAGTTGGGTCTGTTTTAATCTTTTCTCCGTGAGAAGGAGTCAGACCCTTCCCCCCACCCCCAAAATGAAAGCTGCTCTGTGAGACATTGGCTCTAACAGCTGGTGTCATGTTCTGCCACCCCGTCCTGAGGCACAAAAGGAAGCAGGAAGGTGGGAAGCTCCAGGAAGTGCTGGGCCCGGCTTCGCACTGACGTGGAAGCATTTCCAGCTTCTGACTGAATTACAGGCTGCCCCGGGGATCCCGAGGCACTGAGCATCCTGCAGTGAGCTAACAGAACCTGAGCATTCATCCGGGCTAACGACTCCTCTGAGTAATTAGAACGGAACGCCCTTGGTGCTCCTGGTGCTGTGAAGATGGGCCTCTGGGTGAGAGGCTGTCGTGGGAATCTCTCATTGTTAATAGCCGTTAACTGGAACAGGAAAAAACAAAACACAAAAAAACAGAAATAACTGTAGCTACTGATACCTTCCCCCAAGTTTTTCCTGTTTACTTCAGGGAAGCAATTTTGGAACTTGAGGGAAGAAAAAATATATATAGTCAATATGATAAGCTGCCAACCTATGGAATCAGGGCTTAAATGAATGTATTCCCTGCTTCACAGAACATTCCTGAAAAGTTGTGAGTTACTAAAATATACCTAAAATAATACCATACGTGTACTCGGGAGGTTGCTGTTTAAAGGGAAGCTGCAGAAAATTGTTCAGGAGCATAAATCACTGTCCCCTGATTTATGGCTTTCACAAATTTGAACTTTCCTATTTTGGTTTCTAGAAACAGAACCCAGGTTCCTTCTCAGCTGATGCTTGGACATCAGGGCCTGAGAAGGAGGGACCAGAGAAGGGGGCAGCCCCCTCTCACATGGAGTTTTGGGGTAAATGTGTGGCCAGGAAAGGGAATGGATTCATGCTTAACAAAAACTAAACACCTACTTTATTCTTTCACATACGTAACTCATTCGGCCTAAAAGACATATTTGTTACAGGCTGTTCATCCTGCAACAGGGCTGACCTGACACATTGGGCTGGAAGCGTTTAAAAGCCAGTATGTGATTCACCATCTTCTCTTTTCCCTTTGCCGCCGCCATCTGTACTGTTCCAGACGAGGCCACCTCAGGACCTGGCTCTGGAGTGAGGAAGACGCTGAGCACAGCCCCCAGCTGACCCACAGGACATGAGGCAGAAGCACAGAATAAGCTTTAAGGGATGTTTGTTCCATAGCATCATGTAGCATGGTAACCTCTGTTCCACAAAACCTTTCAGAGATGCCCATTATGTTAAACGAGACATTGGCGCTCTGGTTAAAGCAGAGGTGGGAGTCTTCCTTCTTGGAAGGTCTTCTCACTACGCTTCATCTCAGTAGTCACTGTTCCTACAACGGACCTCAGGCAATGACAGCAGAGGAAAAGAATTCCTGATGGGAGACGGTGCTATAGCACTGTGGGTTAGCGACTGTTACTTAGAAAAGTATATCTTTAATGCACAGGTCCTCCTACTAGACTATATGTCCTAGGAGGGCAGGACGACATCTGTCTTGTTCACTGCTGTAACCCTGGGGCCCAGCAGAGCACCAAGCACACAACAGGTGCTCTAGAAGCAACATACGTGTTGGGTATGCTCAGTGGTGCAGAACGTGGGTGCTGAAATGAGACACAGCTGAGGCTTTATGTTTTCAGTTATAAACTGGGCATATAATAACACCTACGTCAACATGCTTCTGTGAGGATTCAATGAAATAATAGATCATGTACCTGGCATAGTGCTTGGCGTGTGATAAATGCTCCGTAAGTGGTAGCAGATATTGGTTACTTATGCTGCAGAGCAATAACATCTCCAAATATTTTCTGGGTGACAGAAAATTCCAAGCCAAGAAAATGAAACAGCTCTGAATTGAATTGTGTCCCTCTCAAAAGATACAGCGAAATCTTAACCCCTGCTACCTGTGACCTTCTTTGGAAATAGGGTCTTTGCAGATGTCATTAAGGTGAGGCCATCAGGGAGGGCTTTCATCAAAAATGACCAGTGTCTTTATGAGAAGAGGTGAAGACAGAGGGAGCACAGGGAGAGATGGCCACGAGGTGATGGAGGCAGAGACTGCAGTGAGGCGTCTATACGGCAAGGAACGTCAAGGACCACTGCCAAACAACAGGAGCTACAAGAGGCGAGGAAGGCTTCTCCCCTACAGATGTCAGAGAGACCTCAACTCTGTCGACACCTGGATTTCAGACTTGCAGCCTCCAGACCTGTAAGACAATAAACTTCTGCTGTTCTAAGCCACCCTGTTTGCGGTATTTTGTTACAGCAACACTAGGAAGCTAGTACACCAACATCCAATTTGTGTGCAGTGGCCATGAGCAGTGGTGATCACGATTCCTTCCCCGAACCTGTCTTAAAACTCAGTCTGTTGGAATTTCAGAAGGGCAAGCCCTGGTGAAGTGTCCTCCCTCCCACAGAGGCCTGTAAATTACATACTATCTCCAGTTTCCATCAGGAGCCAGAAAACCCCCTTGAATTTTAGAATTCAGTTACACGAGACAGAAAGAAAAACAAAGATAACGTTCACTTAGGAGAATGTTATTTCTTGAGAAAAAGACTCTTAACCCTTATCTCCGGCTGCAGAGGAGGGACCCTTAGAAGTTTCCAGAATAGAAGTGAGAAAAAAACCCCAACAAAACCCACTCAACAACACAAGATTCATTCAAGCTTCTTGGCACCGAGTCGAACAAAAAAGGAGGACTTAATTAAAACAGGGTCAGCGACATCAGGCAAACTACCGAGGCCGGGCTCAGGAGGAGGGACGTGAACTTTCAACTTTGGAACAAAGGCTCGCTGTTGCCACGGAACCACCATTCTGCACATTTTTGGCAGCCAGGGAACCTGTCCTCTGAAAACAGGCAAGAGGCTATTTTTAAAACCCAGCAACAGCCTCCCGGACTCAACAGCACAGCAGGAGAAAGTAGGTCTGAGAAGTCCCAGGGCCTGGCTGCCCAGCACCTGGTAAGGCAGAGCCTGAGGATACAGCGAGGTAGCCATCGTGCCTAGGAGAAATTAGGAATCACGTTCTCCCCTGGTCCTGTGAAATGTCCTCGGGGGGATGTGAATAAAGCGGGGCGGGCACCTGTTAGTGGTAGGTCACTCACCGTCCTTCTTTGGTTTTAGTTTGTATCTCGAGGGACATTTTGATTATTTTTAACCCACTGAACCATAGCTAATTTCCTGGACCTCGGACGGCCCCTCCTGTTTCCCATTCTGTCTCCTCGTAGGTGGGCACGTGGCCCCTCCCACCCCGAGGAGGCCCCCTTTCCTTCCGACCCTCCCAGATGACACTGAGGTGGAGCGTGCCTGTCTTTGGAGTGAGACGTAAAGGTGAGGACGGTGGTTCCGCCCACGTGACTCCCGCAGCGGGGCCTCGGAGTGGGCGGGGCTTCCTTGAGAGTACTGACCGCCTTGTCCCCTGCTCGGGCTTCTTGCATCCTGCTTTAGGCATCCAGCACTGTGCTGGGCACATGGGAAACAAGGAATATAATGGGGTATAATGGAGACATGATTGGAGGCTGGGGAGAACCATGGAACAAGGAGCACCAGGGTGGCTACATCACAGTGAAAGAGCAGCAGAGCTGGGCCTGGAGCCTCCACTCTAGGGCACTCTGGCCCTTCCCTCTCACCCTCCCTCCTTTTGCTGCTGTTGGACAGTTTTCCCCAAGAAGACCTGAAGCATCTTAAGAGCAGCTCCACCTCCAGTGAGTTCCATGGGTCCCCAGTACAGCCCTATAAACATCGTGTCCACTTCAGAAGGGAATCTCTGAATAGATTCCTTTCTCTCCTTCCCTGTGTGGGAATGGAGTGGTTCGGAAAAGGGCACTAGAAAATTTCTGCTACTATAGCCAGCTACGTGAGTTTGCAAAAGCTATCAGACCTCTCTGAGCTTGTTTCCCCATCGAAAAATGTAGAAGGTAGATCGGATAACCTCTAAAAATCTATGATCCTATGACATGATCTAGCAAGACCTGCAGACTAGACCTAGAACAGCTGCAAGAGCATGAATTTACAGCTAGACAGACCTGGGCTCAAATCCCAAATCTTACCCTTATTTGCTGTGCAACCTTAACAAATTACTAACCTCACTGAGTGTCAGTTGCTCATTACTAAAGTGGGGCGCTAATTAATAGTTAATTTAATAATTAAATCCATCTCACTAAGCTGGTGTGAGCGTTAAGTAAAATAACACAATGTTGGTCACAAGTAGCCTCTTGAAAAATCTTAAGTTGGAACATAAGATGTATTTCTCAAAGGAATGAATGGCGGTTTCCCTCCAAGAGACACAGAAATTCATGCTGTGGTTCCCAGGTAGGGCGACTACATATTCTGGTTTGCCTGTGTCTTGAGATATTATTTGTTTTTCTTTTTCACTCTCAAAAACTTACTGATCTGCAGGTCCAGCCTATTAAATTTAATACTGCAAACGTTTATGGGGAGCCTAGTATGGAAAGACAGGGTCATCTTTTTGGTGCCATCATTGTGAACCCTTCCCCTGTGTAGTCATTAATTTTAATCCTACTCGCACATAAAGTATCTGTGAAGTGGCTTGTAGCACCCACAGTCTTTTGCTCTCTATGACTTTTTGGAACAGTCTACAACGTACCCTGTGCCAAATTCTGTAGAGCTGGTGTTGAACCCAGACAGAGGATGGAGCCTTGAAGTTTCTAGACCTGTAAATTTCAGGCTTGTCTTGGCTCCATGAGGGCCTGATCTTTGGCCTCAAGTAAGTCATGTCATTTTTACCTCAGTTGCGACAAGTAAAATGTAGGAAAGAGAGAAAGAGAAGAAGCCAGCGTTTGTTTAGCTCCTGCTATGGTCTGAATGTGTCCCTCCAAAATTCTTATGTTGAAATCCTAATGTCCAATGTGATGGTATTAGGAGGTGGGGTCTTTGGGAGGGGCATTTGGGTGGAGCCCTCATGAATGGGATTAGTGCCCTTATAAAAGAGGCCCTGGAGAGTTCCCTAACCCCTTCTGCCATGTGACGGTACGAGGACAAGTCTGCCACCAAAACTGAGCCCTCATCTCACCATGCCAACTGCCCTGATCTTGGACTTCTAGCTTCCAGAACTGGAGAAATAAATTTCCGTTGTTTATAAGCTACCCAGTCTGTGGTTATTTTGTTATAGCGGCCAGAATGGAGTAAGACAGCTCCCGCTGGGAGCATGTTACAAATGCTACACCATTTACTCATCACCACGAGTCTAGGAAGCTAGGAAATTCTCATTTACACCCGGGAGAACTGAGGCTCCATGAGGTAGCAGCACTGAGACAGGAAGTAATGTAAGTGGTAAGTACAGGCAAGCCTGTAAGAAGCCACCGAACCTTCATGTCTCTCTTGTTGAAGTTTCGGGAGATAACCTGTAAAACACTAAAGTCCTTCAGAAGACAGGCTCCTACTAACATAGAGAAAACCTGGAATAGGTTTCTAATTGTTTCAACTATTTTTTTTCTTCCTGGAATTTGCAAATATCACTTGTTGCTCTAGTGTTTTTGATTATGAGGTGCCTTTTGGCAGGAGAAAATTGTTCCAGTCGAATTCCAAGGGTTGGGGGAATTTTTCCCTCTGTTCTCCTCGAATAAGAAGGAGCCTGATAAGGTGTACAAACCACTGTAGAAGAAAGTGTGGTTTTCATTTTTAAGAAAGCGTCCGTACATGGAAAGCTGATGAAGAGTGCCCTGGTTACCATCACATCATTAGCTGACTGAACAATTTATAATTGGGAGGAAAAAAAAAAAGGCCGCATAGATGAAAATTTCCGCCGAAACTGACACCCCTGTCCAAATAGCAAATCACTTAAGAATCTGAAAATTCTAATTTTGCAACTCACAGATGCTTCCAATTAGAACAAGGAAGGTTAGTGCGGTTTCAGCTGCTACTTGAAAATATTAAAACATGCCGAGAAAACTCAGGCAGAGATGGTACAAAGGAGTTTCTTTTTCTACTGAAATATTTACTCCTCCAACAATAATAATCACAGAGGCTTCAGGCCCCGTTTTCCCTGAGAAGCCACACTTAACACTCTTCACTTTCTTTTATGGCTGTGAACATGGCACAGACCCACACATGCCTCCACTTTATAAAACAAACACACACCTTCCTGCCGTCTAGAAGGTCTCTAGTTAATCTGGGTCTCTGGGCAATACGTTTTTGGAACGTGGCTCTGTTCTAACATGAACTTCTGATTTATCCAAGCAAATAATCGTCAAACCTGAGAGACTGAAAATGCTATACCTCTGACTCAGAGGCCCTGCCAACGAGTCGTTTGTTTACAGGTATGTGCAAGATCGGGAGAGAGAAACATCCTGTTTTTCTGAAGCAGGTCTGAGAAGTAGTCCCCCATACTTTTTCCAACTGAGTCATAGAAACAGGCTAGGAGCGCAGGACCCTGGCGAGACCCACTGAAACAATAGCCCCTAGGCCAAGGGCAAGCTGAAGTTGTAAAGGCTCGGATCAATTTTATGCTAGCATTTATGAGACAATTCTACGGGTAGATATCTGAGCCCTGTCTTGAAGCAATTTGTAAGCGGAAGATTCTGCCCACTTTAATTTATCGTATAAACATTTCTGGAGCTATCACCGTATATTAGTCATGAAAGCTGGAATTTAATAAAAGAGAACAGAATGCAGTTTTCAGAGAGGACAAAAGTTCACTGGGAAAACATATGTGCAAACCTCAGGGACCCTGATCACTGGGAGCAAATGCAAGAGACAGCTAAGTGCCTGGAACCAAATGTATGAAAGGGCTACTCATCAGGTATAATTAAGCTGGGGTGAGGTGGGTGTGGGGCATTTGATGTAATTTGTCATTTTGACTGAGTTTCGTCTCCAAACTATAAATCTCTTGAAAGGAAGAAGTCTCAGAAAACTCAAGATCGGGAAGGTGAAGGCCAAGAAAGTATTTGCTCTGAAATGACTGGGAAACGACGTGTGTTCCAACGGGACCCACTGAATTCAAAACACTAGAGTTACTGTGAAGCTCAAGAGCAGAAGCTCAGACAGACTTAGGCTCAAATCTCATGTCTTCTGGTTAGTAGCTGAGTGACCTTGGCAAATTACATCTGAGCCTCAGTTTCTTCATCTGTTAAATAGGGACAATAAAACATTTCTAATCAAGTTGCCTGAAAACGATGAAAAGAGATAATATATGGAAAGCAGTTAGTACAATGCCTGGCACATTTAGTAAGTGCTCAATAAATAGAAGCTATTTTTACTATTACTCCATGTAAACTCTCCTAGAGAATCACTGGTATCCGAGGCTTACCATTAGTAGCAGAATGTGATGAGGAAGGCTGAAAAAAGTTGACTTGATCCGATTATGTAGGTATGAGCTATATGCTTGCAATATTACTTCTGTTTCTCTATTAGAATACCTTGGGTCTATACAGCTAAACCCCAAACTATTAGATGCCAGAAATATCAAATGGGGAGCTCAATCATGACCTGTTCATGAGACTGTGCCACTATGAAAAATTTTTACTATTATGCTGAGAAACACAGCAGGTGCAGTCTTTCTTTTCTATTGGCTGTGAAAGCTAAGCATTCATTCATGAATTATTTCAACAATTACTTATTAGACCCCTCTTTGTGACAAGACCTGTTCTAGGCATTTGGAATATTCACGTCAGTTAACAAAACAGACAAAGATCTCTGCCCTTATGAAACATATATTCATTCATTCATTCATTCTAGTATATGGGAACTGCCATACTAGGAGTTAAAGAAAGGGAAAGGGCAAAGTTACAAAGATGAATGAGACACACTGTCTGATAAGCTCCGTCAGATAGAGGAGAGAGTGATGGAGCAGATCTGTAAATAATTACTGGATAACAATGTAGTAAGTTCACTAGTAGAGTATTAGCAGAGGCCACTGTGGACAGACATAGAAGAAGGATCAAAATACTCTGCAAGCAAGAGTGTGGGTACAGAGACTAAGGAGGTGGCAAGAGATGAAGACATCTGGGATGATTTTAAAGGGTACGTGGGAATTTGTCATTGGGTAAGATGGCGAAAGGCCATCAGGCAAAGCGAACATCTGCTGGTTTCTGTCAATGAGGGAAGCATTTGGTGGAATGTAAGTTTAAAAGAAAGTATAATGTATAAACTAAAGTAGCTTATTTCACAAACTCAACTGTTATCAGTCATGGAATAATTAAACTCTGGTTTTTGCTTTGTTTTAAAACTAGGACTAAGTAGAAAACAGCTTTTATTTTCCCCTAAGTTTTCCCATCAGATGAGAACAGCTGTCAGCTCAGGCTTGAGTTTGATTTCTGATGCTCTGCTTACCCAGAGGAGAGTTTATGAAATTATGGTCCATGTGCTACCAATATGGTCCATAAATTTCCTGTAGGATAATGAGTTTGGGTAGTTTTTTTTTGTTTTTTTTGTTTTGCGGTACGCGGGCCTGTCACTGTTGTGGCCTCTCCCGTTGCGGAGCACAGGCTCCGGATGCGCAGGCTCAGCGGCCATGGCTCACGGGCCCAGCTGCTCCGCGGCATGTGGGATCTTCCCAGATCGGGGCACGAACCCGTGTTCCCTGCATCGGCAGGCAGACTCTCAACCACTGCGCCACCAGGGAAGCCCCAAGTTTGGGTAGTTTTAAAATAGAGATTCTTGTGCCCCACTCCTGACACAATGAAACAGAATCTTGGGAAAGGGAGCTAGAGTCTGTAATTTTTTAAAGTGGACTCTTATGAAAGTTTCAAACCACTGGCCTGGGTAGAGGTTTACTCTCAAACACCCCTGTTTCTGGTTTGATCATCAAAATCATTTCATTACCTATCTACCCTAATTCTAGCCAGCACTTTACCTGATTTTGCTTTACTATTACTTGAATTCAAATTTCCTGCACCGTCTTTGTCTAGAGAGAGAGAGAGAGAGAGAGAAGTTTCTCTGCTCCTTACTACTGGTTACTCCACTCCCACCCCCATATGAGCCAAGGAGGTTCACTCCAGCTTCATCTATTCTTCCAATCAGTGAAAAAGTTACCATGACAACCTCACATCCACGTCCCTCCACTTGGCTGCACACAAGAAGCACCGCTGGCTCACGCAGGGTCCATCCTGCACCGGCAGGCAAGGGCAATCTATTGCACCTATTTGTGGTGAGGATTGGACATCGTTATTAATCCTTTGGAACCAAAGATTCTGGAAATGCAGGTCATGATCTCATTCCATTCTCGCTGTTGGTTTCTTCCCAATTGATAGGCCTGGATTTGGAGATAAAGTTATTTTGCAAGTAATAGATAGTCTGTTCTTTAACCATACCAGTAACATAGAGACTCTGCAATTACTTTTACCTCTCCAGCCTCGCTTTTAAATTCAGTTAAATTCCAGAAGCAGTTATCGAATGCTTACTATGTCCCAAGTCCTGGGCAAGTCTTCCTGCTGAAGATTCTTAAAGGAACCAAATGTAATTTACATTAACATTAAAAAAAATTAGGACATAATGAATTTTAAACAAAATTACAGAGTCAAAGCTCTTTGTTTTTAAGGAGCCATTAATAATAGAAGCTCACTCTTCCAAGATCTATTAGAAGTCATCAGGAAAATAAGACTCTAAGTTTCTTCTATCCATCGATCCTATTCTTCTATCCATTGATCCTTCCATCCATCCTTCCTTCCATCTAACAAGGAGTGTATCCAGGCTCTGTGCTGGGTGCTGGGTATCCAACGGTGAGCTAAACAAATATGGTTCCCGCCAGTCGGAAGCTTATAGTCAGTCCAGTAGTGGAAAGAGTCCTGAATGACAAACAGAAAGCTGCCAACTCTAGGTGCAGTTCTCTCTCTCACTATTTGTAGAGAGCCTGAGGGAGTCAACCTCTGGATCCCCCATTTCGTCACGTGAAAGGGGCTGCCCTGTGTTTCACAGAGCAGTTGGCAGGATTGTATTTGAATTCACCTTCAAACTTCAAAGTGTTATATAAATGTAAATAATAATTACGAATTAAGCTTGATTCAAATGGCGGGGGAACACCTACCTATCTCTCTGCACAGCAGTAAGGGAATAAAGAGTCAGGAGACCTGAGTTCTAGTCCTACTGTTTCCACTGATTTGTACCCCCGGTGGGGAGGGTGTCTTGTCCCCTCTTGGCCTTGGTTTGAGCTCCATGATCCTGTCACTGTAGGATGCAAAGAGAGGCAAACCGACAGAAATGCTGAGTTCAAGGGTCTCTTAAGAGGGAATCTATTCCATCTCTTTACAGACAAGGCCTCACCTAAGACTTCCTGGAAAGATATGACTCTTCTCAAAGTCCTCTTAGGAGGCAAACGTCTCAGCCTGTCTTGGAACGTGGAGCGGGGAGTTGTCTGGGAGCTGTGGGGAGGGAGCTGCCGGGGGCACACAGGTAGCATCTGTGTTGGCTGTGCAGGGGGTGTGCTTAAATGTGGACCCATCGAATAACCTGATACCAACTCAAGGACGTATCATGGGAGCAGGATGGATGAAGTGCTTGGTGTGTCCTTGCTATGTGCCTGAAGGGCTCTGCCTGTGCGGGTATCAAGATCCTGCCAAGGTGCAAACCCTGGCTCTCTTCCCGTGGCTCTCTAACCGGGCACCCTGACACAGCCCCACGGCCCCTGTCTCCCCGCAGGGGACTCCAGCCGAGACTGATGCACGCGGGCTCCTGCAGATCCCTGTGGCTAATTTCATTAGGTCTAAGGAACGTGTTTGCTTAGCTGTCATTTTTTTCTTTTATAAATTTACTTATTTATTTTTGGCTGCATTGGGTCTTTGTTGCTGAGCGCCGGCTTTCTCTAGTTGCGGCGAGCGGGGGCTACTCTTCATTGTGGTGTGCGGGCTTCTCACTGCGGTGGCTTCTCTCTTTGTGGAGCGTGGGCTCTAGGCCCGCAGGCTTCAGTAGTTGTGGCTCGCGGGCTCAGTAGTTGTGGCTCGCGGGCTCAGTAGTTGTGGCTCACGGGCTCAGTAGTTGTGGCGCACGGGCTTAGTTGCTCCGCTGCTTGTGGGATCTTCCTGGGCCAGGGCGCGAACCCGTGTCCCCTGTATTGGCAGGTGGATTCTTAACCACTGCACCACCAGGGAAGTCCCGTAGCTGTCATTTTGAGGAGGACATATGTGTGGGACACATGACTCAGAAATGCTGAGCAATGCAGGACTAGAGGGAGTTCCAATGTGGAAGGAGGGAGAGGCCCTGGAACAGAATAGACTCGGGTTTGAATCCTGCCACTTACTAGCCCTTTGGCTCCAGGCAAGTGTCCCATCACCTCTGAACCTCTCTTCTGTGACATGGGGACGGTAACATATTCTGATTTCTCAGGGCTGTTGTGAGACTCAAAGAATAAAGGTCACGTGACTATCGTGGTCCTGACCCCTCAACAGAAGGCAGTGGCAGCTGTTGTTCTGATCCAGCTCACTGTTCCAGTTCTGGAGCCCAAGCTCAACTTTCCATGCCTGTCACTGCACTGCAATGCAGTTCACATCTGACGTTGCTTCTTCTCTCTTTCACCTTCACATCCAACTAGTCTTCACATCCCGCAGGCTTCTCTTTCTCAATGTCCTGCGTTTTCACCCTTCATTTCGGCATCTCAGACTCTGTCAGGCTCTTGTCTCATTGTCCTTCAGCTAACACAGCAGTGCTCTGTGGACGCTCCTCTTGAGCCCTCCGAGAACTATCCTCCTTGGAAAATGCTTTCAGTTTAGCCCCCTCTCAGAAGTGTACTGTGATCCCTGATGAGCGACTCCAAAGTCCTCACTTGGCCTCACACTGGCCTTACCTTCCCCACCCACTTGACGGGGTGATCTTCTCACACATGCTGTACACACGGGGGTGGTGAGTCCTCTGTCCTGGAGAAGCTCCATCACCAGGGAGAAGAGGCTCAGAAGGACATGATGATGGGCAGTAGCCAAGGGTGTGTGCTCTGGAGCCTGGGTTCGGATCGCAGCTTGACTGTGTACTAGATACGTAACTGTCTTCAGGTTATTTAAATCTTGGTGCCTCAGTTTCCTCTGCATCCCAGACACACTCTTCCCGATCTGTTCCTTCTCGTCCCATTCACACAAAACCTCTCCTTCCCAAGTCCCAGTCCGAGTCTGTTTCTGTGAGCAAACACAAGCTTTCGTGCATTTTACAGGTTAATGAGAGATCAAGGATATTTACGGAAAGGTCTACTCAACTCCTGACTGTATGTACGGATTTCCTTCTCAGTAAGGAAATTCTCCCACACCTACTCTTTTGATCACCATGGTTGGGATTGCCAGAGACAAAGGAGGAAAAGGACAGAGTCAGATAAAAAAGAAACAAAAATCAGTTTGTTTAAACTGCCAGGGAAATCTGCCTTCGGCTAAAGGAAGTCAAACTCAGAACATCCTGTTCTAGTTAATAAAGCTCATCTGCTTCCAGCTTGAACAGAAAAATAAAATCTTTGCATCTGTGTGAGGCCGCTCAACCTTTTCTACCTTCACTCTGAGCCCCCTATGCCCAGACTCATGGGTGCCGGTTGCGGGTGAGGGTTCTCTTTCCTCCCCACACAGCAAGCGGCTCCTGAATGCTAAAGGCAGGTCACATGCAATGAAGTACAAACTCACTTTTTCGTCTGTAAATCTTTAAACTTCCTCTAAAAAAGACGCCACTTCCCTCAGTGATTGAAACCCATGTAATTCAGACACAAAAATAAACGACCCTCAGTGGTTTCCAGGAGTGGAGTAGGGGAGGGAGAGATGAATAGGCAGAACACAGGGTTTTTAGAGCAGTGAATATACTCTGTATGATACCATATTATACATTTGTCCAAACCCATAGAATGTACAGCACCAAGAATGAAGCCTCACGTAAACTATGGACTCTGGGTGATAATGATGTGTCACTGTAGGTTCATCAGTTGCGACAGACGTAGCACTCTGGTGAGGGATGTTGTTTATGGGGAGGCTGTGCATGTGTGGGAGCAGGGGGTCTATGAGAAGTCTCTGTACCTTCCCTTCAATTTTGCTGTGAACCTAAAACTTCTCCTAAAAAAATAAAGTGTTTACTAAAAAAAAAAATAAAAATTAGAAAAAAAAAAAACAGGTCCTTCTCTCCTCCATCTCTCTGTCTCAAAGTGTTTCTGCGATGTGGGATCCAGATACAATTTAACTTACACCACATGACATTCATGTCAAATGACAGCTGAACAACCTCACGCTCTGGAAGGACTCCCATGCCACCCTCCTCAGATCCATTCCAGCATCAATTCCCAATCACTGGCACCAATCAATCCATGACAGACCCTGGCCTGCCCAGCTGGTCTGTCTGGGAAGATGCCCACATGTGAGTCAGAACTCTCAGCAAAATGACACTTCTGCAGATAAGCCTGCAAGCTTTTTCTTGTCAGAAACTGAAAGCCATGTGTTTTCATCTCCTTTTGCATTTATCTGCCTTAAATGCCAGGAACCTTAGAGGCAAATTTACAGCCACAGTGCGTGAATGACTTTTCACCAGCCTTTAATTCAGTGGTTTTCAAAGTGTGGTCCCTGCACCAGCAGGCACCAGTAGTGCCTGGAACTTGGTGGCTCAGTCAACTCTCTGAGTCTGTTTTCACAAGCCTTCCAGGTTATGTTAGTGCACCCTAAAGTTTGAGACACCCTACTTTAATCTGTTAGCTCCATCCACCCAGCTAACAAGGGGATTGGGGCACTAATCAGAACCATCTAATCTCACAGCTCTTTTTCAGCCTGGCTCTTCCAGTGACCTACAGCAGAGGCTCACTTAAGTTCCCTCTGGAGAAACAGAGTTCGTTGTAAATTTGTGAACAGGAACTGGAGTGGAAAATGATCATGAACTGAGGCAGTTCTGGGGACCGTCCCTCGCTCTGCCTACTTTTCCCTCTTTCTTTCCCATCTGCCCTATTCTCTCTCCACAGATCTGATCCTTTACTCCCTATTCTTTTCTTTTCTGCTCCATCACAGCTGGCATTTGCCTTTGGCCTACCACGACCCAACTCTAAAATCTAAACCATAGCAACCTTTTTGCCCTAATTTCCCTTCCTAACTAGAAAATTCTCTCCATATACCTTTTCCCGTTTGTCAGTTCAAATTCCTGGAAAAGACTCCAATTGGCCCATTTCCTCTTTTGAGCCAGGGTACCCTGAATCACGCCCTCCTCCAAATGATCAGTCACCTTTGGTCTGATGCTTTTTCCTGTCTAATGAACTACCGACATAGGATGAATTGCAGCTTGGGAGACGGGTGACTTCTGTGCAGTGATAGAGGCTTCAGGAGGAAATTGCGGGGGCGGGGGAAACACATAGGAGACTACCCCCCCCCCCACTACCCGCGTAAATGAGACATGCGGGAACTTGGCAGTGAGGTTCAACAGTTTGGTTGCTGAGGGCTGAGCTGGAGATAAAGTTTCTGTTACATTATCATGACCCTAACCGTCAGTACACTGCCAGCCTGGGGTGGCCTGGAAGATATGGGCTGCAGGTTACCGACTCCTGACAAGTCAGAGAAGATCCAAGCTGGAAGGAACTTCGGAGATCACCCTGCTCAGCAGTTGCCCAAGAGCATCTCTGGGGAGCTCCTGAAAACTAAAGCTGCCGGGGCCCCACCTCTGGGATTCTGATTTAAACCGCTGCAGATGCTTTTAGTCACAGCTGCCACTGAGAACTACTGCTCTAACTTGACCTCTTAATTTTACAGCTGGAGAAACTTCAGCTCAGCTCCATAATGCGACCATGGCTCACTTGAAGATCCCACTTGTAACTAGGTTATAGAGTTTGAGTTACTAGATCCTACATGGTTAGAGCTGGAAGAGATCACAGAAGCCATACAACCAACCCAACGCCACCACCTTTGCTTTAGCCTAAGGAGCTACGTGACTTGCTTAAGGAGTCATGGCCAGAAAGAGGGTAGCAAGGGCTAGAACCCAGGGGTCCTGACTCCTAACCCCGTGCTCTGCTCAGAACACCAAGGCTGGGGACCTAAAAGGGCCAGATGTGGAAGTGAAGACAGGCAGTGAAGCAGACCCAGCTGCAGCCCTGTGCTTGCTCTGCTCCAGCTGGAAGAGCCTGGCAGAGGAACCTGGGCATAACTGGACGTGCAGCGGACTCTGGCAAAGGAATCAGCACTTGGGTGCCCTGAGGACGGGGAGGAGACAGCTGGTCTGCTGGGGCTAATCCTTGCTTTCTGCCTGCCTCCCAGTTATGCTGGGAGAGAGAGAGAGAGAGAGAGAGAGAGAGAGAGAGTGTGTGTGTGTGTGTGTGTGTGTTCCTGATGAACTGACAGATGGGCTGGAGTCCAGATTGCAATGAGATCAAAGACGGTGTCCTGGGTGTCAGCGTTCTTCTGACTTTTGCTGAGATAAAGTTGTCTTTGTTTTCCAGAGTGGCTTTGGTCAAGGTGTTGGCAACATCAGTCTTGTATGTGGCTAGAAAATGGCTTCAGTAGGCATTTAAGAGGCAGAGAGAGGTGTGTGTGTGTGTGTGGAGATAGTAGAGGTGGTTGAAGATAAAAAGGTCCCAGTGTAAAAAATGAGGCAAGGGCTCGCCAGACATTGACAGTGGCAGGCAGAAAACCCCAAGGGGGTGAGTGTGAGCTTTAATCACATCCTTTTATGGGGGTTGGGGAGGGAGAGGAAGAGATGAAAAAGTAAACCCCCTTCAAGCTTTTGAGGACCTTTACAACTGATAAAGCACATTCACACACGTTTAGCTCATCGGACCTGCGCAACATCCCCACGAGGTGCACAGTGCCTGTGATCCAGGCTCAAGGGCCGGGAGCAGCCAGGCTTCAAGGCCACACGGTTGTTACCGGGGGAGCTGACCCCCTCTTTCTAGACTCCAGCTCCGGTGCTCTGACCACCATGGTATCCTGCCCTCCGGGTGTGTGTGTGTGTCCCTCACGTGTGTCCCTCAAGAATGCAAGTGTCTGTCTGTGAGGCGTCATGTTTACCAGGGCCACAAGAAGCTGGACGATAAACACAGGAAAAATACAGGGAACTGGCTCTGGGTCCGCTGCGATGTCTTAGACAACTTAGTTTTCATCTGGGCAAAGTAACAAGCACCTTGCAGGGGTGCGGTAGGGCTCAGAGATCAAGTACACAAAGAACCTAACCTGGGCTCTCGAGGAGCCTGGTAACATTCAGTAAACAGTAGCTGTTAATATCCTGTGGACCTGTTACTGGCCTGTGTACAGAAGCCCATCTACCCGCAGATAAGAGAGACAAGAGCCTGGCGCAGGGCCAGGGGCTGCTGGCTTTGTCCAAATGCGAATTTGTCCTCAGGTATCTGCCACAGAGCCTCGACTGGGGAAACCAAGTCCCACTTCCTACCCTCACCTTTCTAACTCATCATGGCCCCGTAATTCTGCACAAGTACTTGCTGGTGGATGTGCCAGTTAAGCACAAGGACAGATCACGCAGGTCTGAAGCAAACAACAGAGTGGCTGGCATTTCGAGGCCTGCAGTGGAGACTCTTGGGTGGGGTGACCGTGTCAGACGACAGATCCTAGCGGAGACGGGTCGGGTGGATCACAGCTGCCGAGCACGGACAAGCGCCCTTTACGTGTGGCAGTTCAAAAAGAAATCATCTTTTTGAACTGGGATTCAAGGTCACGTCTGCCTGGCTTCAAAGGCCGTGCTCCTTCCACTACCTGCAACCCAGCCCTCATCACCCACACAGCTGGGACCCCACATGGGGGCCGGGAAGGGTTAGGCGTACAGGTATGTGTGTGCAGAGCGCTTGGAGCTCGAGAGGACGCGCAGGGTGAGGACCGGTCTGGTCCACGGGAGGTGGCCTCCTGCAAGGAGAACACTCGCTCACACTGGACAGCAAACCACACCATACTGGCTTCCTCTCCACACCTGCTCCGTGGTTGAACTGTATTCCTCTCGCCTGGCCTCTCGTCTGGCTTCCACCTCTTCTGAGTCATACACTAATGACCTTGGGTGCATTCCTTCAAGCTAGGCTAGCCAGGACACATGGCCCATGGAGGCACACGCAGGGGGTGTGTCAGGGGAGACGCAGGAAGGGGCAGAGGAGGGCTCCACAGAGCCCAGAACCTTCTGCTGTGTCTCATCTGCCCAGGGGTATTCAGGTGTCCTTGACATACTCTGGCATCTCCCTCAGGGTTGTGAGGCGATGCAGAGCCCCAGGGGTGTCGAAGGGTCAATTTTAGCCTCCGCTAGATCTAATTAGCTTAGGTTGGGGGCCAGGCCCTTTCACAGAGGACTCCATTGTTCCCAAGAACCTGGCAGGAATGTTTATCATTTCAGAAACTGAGAAGGACCTGGCTCTCTCCCTCTTGGCCCTGGGGCTGCCCTCCCTTCGGATCTTAATGCACAAAGCCATTCCCAGCCAGGCCTGAGATGAAGCTCAGGGCTGCGGTGGAGCCCAAACTCTCCCTTCCCTAAGCAGCAAGGCAGGTATGCCGTCAACACCAGGAAAGCAGCCAAGTGCACACCTGGAGCAACAGCTCAGAATGTCACGTGTCAGATAACTTAACTGGGTAATCATCTGAAGAAGTGAAGTCTGTACCAGGAGCGTGAGGGACGAATCCAAGAGGACGGTTCAGTCTGCTGGTGCCTGCCTCAGCCCCACCCAGTGGTCCTGATCGTGGGGTTCGTTCCCTCCCAGGAGAGGCTCTGGAAAAAGTATATAGCAACCCTCACCTCAGATCCCCGGGCAAATTCCAGGAGCTGCAAGGGCGCCCCATCCCGAGTACCCACCAAATGTGCACAGCCCCAAACTCTAGCAAGCAGCATGGTGTGGAGGTTATCTGTCCACACTCTGGTTCAGACTGCGTGGGTTTAGGTCCTGGCTTTGCTGGTTATGAGC
Organism: Pseudorca crassidens; assembly: GCF_039906515.1. Classification (NCBI taxonomy): domain Eukaryota; kingdom Metazoa; phylum Chordata; class Mammalia; order Artiodactyla; family Delphinidae; genus Pseudorca; species Pseudorca crassidens. The sequence goes on from NC_090304.1 coordinate 64,256,530, forward strand.
TGTGTGACTCTGGGCAAGTTTTCTTTGTGCCTCAGTTTTCCCATCTACAAATACGATGATAACAGTACCTATCTCTTAGGGGGTCTGTGGTAATTAAATGGGTAATCTGTATAAAGATTTTAGGATAGCACCTGGCCTTTAGCGAGCAGTTATTATGATGATGCTTTTCTCCTGATGCTAGTACAACTGCAGGTCTCCTGCCGGGACAATCACACATCTGTTTTCCATGCTACGTGTCCAGCTTCTGCAGCACCCTCTCTACATCCACTCAGGGTCGACCTGGCTCTCTGGGATCAGGTGGTTGGCAGTGCCCTGTTTCCACCCACATGGACCTCCAATCTGCTGTCAAGACCCTCTCCATTGCTGACCCACTGGAGAACCACCAGTGAGTCTAGGATGGGAGTGTGAAACAGCTCCCCATTAATCCAACCGCCTTGGGCGGTGGGGAGGAGACTAAGTATTGGTCAGAACCACTGTTCAGTTCTCCTACCCAGCCCCTCTAGTCTGCTGTTCCACCCTCCATGAGGTCCCAGAGGCCTTGCATTCTAGCAAGGGGGAGGTGGGTGTGCTTGGGTCACTGTAGACAAAGATGGTTTTTTTTGAATTTTATTTACTTCTTTATACAGCAGGTTCTTATTAGTTATCTATTTTATGCATATTAGTGTATATATGTCAATCCCAATCTCCCAATTCATCCCCCTGCCCCCGCCACTGTCCCCCCTTGGTGTCCATATGTTTGTTCTCTACACCTGTGCCTCTCTTTCTGCCCTGAAAACCAGTTCATCTGTACCATATTTCTGGGTTCCACATGCATTAATATACGATATTTATTTTGCTTTTTCTGAATTACTTCACTCTTCATGACAGTCTCTAGCTCCATCCACGTCTCTACAAATGACCCAATTTCGTTCCTTTTTATGGCTGAGTAATATTCCATTGTATATATGTACCACATCTTCTTTATCCATTCATCTGCTGATGGGCATTTAGGTTGCTTCCATGACCTGGCTATTGTAAATAGTGCTGCAGTGAACATTGGGGTGCATGTGTCTTTTTGAATTATGGTTTTCTCTGGGTATATACCCAGTAGTGGGATTGCTCGGTCATATGGTAATTCTATTTTTAGTTTTTTAAGGAATCTCCATACTGTTCTCCATAGTGGTTGTATCAATTTACATTCCCACCAACAGTGCAAGAGGGTTCCCTTTTCTCCACACCCTCTCCAGCATTTGTTGTTTGTAGATTTTCTGATGATGCCCATTCTAACTGGTGTGAGTTGATACCTCGTTGTGGTTTTGATTTGCATTTCTCTAATAATTAGTGATGTTGAGCAGCTTTTCACATGCTTCTTGGCCATCTTTATGTCTTTTTTGGAGAAATGTCTGTCTGTTTAGGTCTTCAGCCCATTTTTTGATCGGGTTGTTTTTTTAATATTGAGCTGTATGAGCTGTTTATATATTTTGGAGATTAATCCTTTGTCCGTTGACTCGTTTGCAAATATTTTCTCCCATTCTGAGGGTTCTCTTTTTGTCTTGTTTGTAGTTTCCTTTGCTGTGCAAAAGCTTTTAAGTTTCATTAGGTCCCACTTGTTGATTTTTGTTTTTATTTCCATTACTCTAGGAGGTGGATCAGAAAAGATCTTGCTGTGATTATGTCAAAGAGTGTTCTTCTTATGTTTCCCTCTAAGAGTTTTATAGTGTCTGGTCTTACATTTAGGTCTCTAATCCATTTTGAGTTTATCTTTCTGTATGGTGTTAGGGAGTGTTCTAATTTCATTCTTTTACATGTAGCTGTCCAGTTTTCCTAGCACCACTTTTGAAGAGACTGTCTTTTCTCCATTGTATATCCTTGCCTCCTTTGTCATAGATTAGTTGACCATAGGTGCGTGGGTTTATCTCTGGGCTTTCCATCCTATTCCATTGATCTATATTTCTGTTTTTGTGCCAGTACCATATTGTCTTGATTACTGTAGCTTTGTAGTATAGTCTGAAGTCAGGGAGTCTGATTCCTCCAGCTCCATTTTTTCCCTCAAGACTCCTTTGGCTATTCGGGGTCTTCTGTGTCTCCATACAAATTTTAAGACTTTTTGTTCTAGTTCTGTAAAAAATGCCACTGGCAATTTGATAGGGATTGCATTGAATCTACAGATTGCTTTGGGTAGTATAGTCATTTTCACAATATTGATTCTTCCAATCCAAGAACATAGTGTGTCTCTCCATCTGTGTCATCTTTGATTTATTTCATCAGTGTCTTACAGTTTTCTGAGTACAGGTCTTTTACCTCCTTAGGTTTATTCCTAGGTATTTTATTCTTGTTGTTGCAATGGTGAATGGGACTGTTTCCTTAATTTCTCTTTCTGATCTTTCATTGTTAGTGTATAGGAATGCAAGAGATTTCAGTGCATTAATTTTGTATCCTGCAACTTTACCAGATTCAGTGATTAGCTCTAGTTGTTCTCTGGTGGCATCTTAGGATTCTCTATGTACAGTCATCATGTCATCTGCAAACAGTGACAGTTTTACTTCTTCTTTTCCACTTTGTATTCCTTTTATTTCTTTTTCTTCTCTGATTGCCATGGCTAGGACTTCCAAAACTATGTTGAATAACAGTGGTGAGAGTGGACATCCTTGTCTTGTTCCTGATCTTAGAAGAAATGCTTTCAGTTTTTCACCATTGAGAATGATGTTTGCTGTGGGTTTGTTGTATATGGCCTTTATTATGTTGAAGTAGGTTCCCTCTATGCCCACTTTCTGGAGAGTTTTTATCATAAATGGGTGTTGAATTTTGTCAAAAGCTTTTCCTGCATCTATTGAGATGATCTTATGGTTTTTCTTCTTCAATTTGTTAATATGGTGTATCACATTGATTGATTTGCATATATTGAAGAATGCTTGCATCCCTGGGATAAATCCCACTTGATCATGGTGTATAATCCTTTTAATGTGCTGTTGGATTCTGTTTGCTAGTATTTTGTTGAGGATTTTTGCATCTATATCCATCAGTGATACTCATCTGTAATTTTCTTTTTTTGTAGTATCTTTGTCTGGTTTTGCTATCAGGGTGATGGTGGCCTCATAGAATGAGTTTGGGAGTGTTCCTTCCTCTGCAATTTTTTGGAAGAGTTTGAGAAGGATGGGTGTTAGCTCTTCTCTAAATGTTTGATAGAATTTACCTGTGAAGCCATCTGGTCCTGGACTTTTGTTTGTTGGAAGATTTTTAATCACAGTTTCAATTTCAGTGCTTGTGACTGGTCTAGTCATATTTTCTATTTCTTCCTGGTTCAGTCCTGGATGGTTATACCTTTCTAATTTGTCCATTTCTTCCAGGTTGTCCATTTTATTGGCATAGAGTTATTTATAGTAGTCTCTTATGATGCTTTGTATTTCTGTGGTGTCCGTTGTAACTTCTCTTTTTTTCATTTCTAATTCTATTGATTGAGTCCTCTTCCTCTTATTCTTGATGAGTCTGGCTAAAGATTTATCAATTTTGTTTATCTTCTCAAAGAACCAGATTTTAGTTTTATTGATCTTTGCTATTGTTTTCTTTGTTTCTATTTCATTTATTTCTGCTCTGATCTTTATGATTTCTTTCCTTCTGCTAACTTTGGGTTTGTTTGTTCTTCTTTCTCTAGTTCCTTTAGGTGTAAGGTTTGATTGTTTATTTGAGATTTTTTCTTGTTTCTTGAGGTAGGCTTGTATTGCTATAAACTTCCCTCTTAGAACTGCTTTTGCTGCATCCCATAGGTTTTGGATCATCGTGTTTTCATTGTAATTTATCTCAAGGTAGTTTTTGATTTCCTCTTTGATTTCTTCAGTGACCTCTTGGTTATTTAGTAACGTATTGTTTAGCCTCCATGTGTTTGTGTTTTTTACGTTTTTTTCTCTGTAATTGGTTTCTAATCTCATAGCATTGTGGTCGGAAAAGATGCTTGATACGATTTCAATTTTCTTACATTTACCAAGGCTTGATTTGTGACTCAAGATGTGTTCAGTCCTGGAGAATGTTCTGTGTGCACTTGACAAGAAAGTGTAGTCTGCTGTTTTTGGATGGAATGTCCTATAAATATCAATTAAATCTCTCTGCTCTATTGTGTCATTTAAATCTTATGTTTCCTTATTAATTTTCTGTCTGGATGATCTGTCCATTGGTGTAAGTGAGGTGTTAAAGTCCCCCACTATTATTGTGTTACTGTCGATTTCCTCTTTTATAGCTGTTAGCATTTGCCTTATGTATTGAGGTGCTCCTATGTTGGGTGCATATATATTTATAATTGTTATGTCTTCTTCTTGGATTGATCCCTTGATCATTACATAGTGTCCTTCCTTGTCTCTTGTAACATTTTTTATTTTAAAGTGTATTTTATCTGATATGAGTATTGCTACTCCAGCTTTCTTTTGATTTCCATTTGCATGGAATATCTTTTTCCATCCCCTCACTTTCAGTCTGTATGTGTCCCTAGGTCTGAAGTGGGTGTCTTGTAGACAGCATATATATGGGTCTTGTTTTTGTATCCATTCAGAGAGCCTGTGTCTTTTGGTTGGAGCATTTAATCCATTGAGGTTTAAGGTAGTTATCAATATGTATGTTCCAATTATCATTTTCTTTTCTGGGTTTGTTTTTGTAGGTCCTTTTCTTCTCTTGTGTTTCCCACTTAGAGAAGTTCCTTTAGCATTTGTTGTAGAGCTGGTTTGGTGGTGCTGAATTCTCTTAGTTTTTGCTTGTCTGTAAAGCTTTTGATTTCTCGTTGAATCTGAATGAGAATCCTGCTGGGTAGAGTAATCTTGGTTGTAGGCTCTTCCCTTTCATCACTTTAAATATATTGTGCCACTCCCTTCTGGCTTGTAAAGTTTCTGCTGAGAAATCAGCTGTTAACCTTATGGGAGTTCCCTTGTATGTTATTTGTCGTTTTTCCTTTGTTGATTTCAATAATTTTTCTTTGTCTTTAATTTTTGTCAATTTGATTACTATGTGTCTTGGCGTGTTTCTCCTTGGGTTTATCCTGCCTGGGACTCTCTGTGCTTCCTGGACTTGGGTGGCTATTTCCTCTCCCATGTTAGGGAATTTTTCGACTATAATCTCTTCAAATATTTTCTCGGGTCCTTCCTCTCTCTCTTCTCCTTCTGGGACCCCTATAATGCGAAGGTTATCTCAGAGGTCTCTTAGGCTGTCTTCATTTCTTTTCATTCTTTTTGCTTTATTCTGTTCCACAGCAGTGAATACCACCATTCTGTCTTCCGGGTCACTTATCCGTTCTTCTGCCTCAGTTATTCTGCTATTGATTCCTTCTAGTGTATTTTTCATTTCAGTTATTGTACTGTTTATCTCTTTGTTTGTTCTTTAATTCTTCTAGGTCTTTGTTAAACATTTCTTGTATCTTCTCGACCTTTGCCTCCATTCTTTTCCGAGGCCCTGGATCATCTTCACTATCATTATTCTGAATTCTTTTTCTGGAAGGTTGCCTATCTCCATTTCATTTAGTTGTTTTTCTGCAGTTTTATCTTGTTCCTTCATCTGGTACAAAGTCCTCTGCCTTTTCATTTTGTCTGTCTTTCTGTGAATGTGGTTTTTGTTCCATAGGCTGCAGGATTGTAATTCTTGCTTCTGCTGTCTGCCCTCTGGTGGATGAGGCTATCTAAGAGAGACAAAGACTTTTTGTCTCAATTCTTTACACTCATCTTTCATGGCCCAGATCAAACGTCATCTTCTTGGTGTGGCTTTCCCCTGATTCCCACTGTCAGAATTGTCACTTTATAAATTGCTTGCCAAATGTGATCTCAGACCAGTTCCTTTCCTTTGGCCACCCCAGTTTCCTCATTTGTGAAATGAATGACACTGTTTACAAACTAACCTTCCAGGACTTTGGGAAGGTCCATTACAAGCCAATGGATATAAAGGCTTAGGTCCCCTCCCATTGCCCTCCTTGCCAGGCAGAGGAGGTGGGGAGATACCCAAGGTAGCTGACTGCCAGGCTGTCTACAAAGCCAATAAAACCAAGCCCTTTCCTGGAATGGCCGCTCCCTCCTCCACCCATGGAATTCCTATTCAGCCTTCGAGGTGAAGCATTCCTGTTGCCCTCAGGGAAAAGAAATATTCCTCTCCCTTGTGCTCCTGTAATCCTTTGTCCCTATTAAATCTCTTATCTCCTTTTAACTTTTATTGTATTCAATTTACATTATTCTTGCTTGAGGTCAAGAACTGTATTTTGTTCTTTCGGGGTAACTTCACAGTGTGTAACATGATGCTCAGGACCTAGTAACTGCTCCAGAATTGCTCATTAACTCAAATTCAGTCTTGCGTGTTTCCTGGATTCTGGACTGGACCCTGGAGGCAAACTCTACCATCACCAGCCTGATACTAGCTTATCTGAAGCCAACAGCTGAATTCACAATCTAGTCCATAGCGCCTGTGGAGGAGGGCTCCCACACAGCCTGGGAGTGGGAGAGGGGAGTGGGATGGCCGTGTATTTCCATGCAATCTCAGCTGCAAGCCAGTGGCAGCAGTGAGCCATGCCTTAAGGATTAAAGGACCTCTTCAGGAAACAGTGAGTCTGGAAGAGCCAAATCGCATCCGTAGTTACACATGTTTGTTCATTACATGTTCAACGACTCAATTTTCTTTGCAAAAATTTTAAAATGCAGACATATAGTAGAACTCTGCATTTATCAGTCCTTCCTTCCTCCCAGCAGTTACTGAAGGAAACAGACCCTAACATTTATGCCAGGTACCTGACCACACTATCACATTGTACCCTCACAATGATTATTTGAGGTAGGTAGCGCTATTACCGCCGTTTGATAAATGTGGACATTAAGGCGGAGAGAGGTTAAGAAACTTGCCCAGGGTCAAGGAGACTAAACCATGGGGCTGACTGCGAACACCTAGCTCTTTCTTCTCACTCAGTACACAATGCTACCTTCCCATCTGAGGGTCGATTACTCAAGAAATGGATCTGATGCATTTCCTGCCCCCTCCAGAAATTTGTGTTCCAGCAGAGGAGGCTGATACACAAATAATTAAAAACATAAAGCACCAACAATAAAACTATGGAATAGAAATATGTGTAATGGATTCTGTGGGAGGCTGAAAGCAGAGTGATCAGTTCAGGCCGGCGTGGACCAGGGAGGGCTCCACAGAGACTCTTGGAAGGGGAGTGTGTGCAGGATAACTTGCATTTTGACAGGTAGAGAATGAGGAAAGGAGAGAATGCAGGAGTCTGAGGCAGAGGAGACTACATGTGCAAAGGCATGCAGAGAATGCCAGGCATACTTGGGCAAGGAGACTAGATCAGGGGAGCCAGAACATGGGACTTTTGAGGACGATCTGGGCTGTGCCAGGCTTAGTTTTGTCAAAGTGTTCGACTTGTTTCTTTAAGCCCCAGGTGGCTGCTGACAGCCTCAGAGGAGGGAAATGACATGAGCTGAGCTGCACTGTGCAAGAGGAAGGACCTGCAAGGACCATCTCTGAGTAGGAACTGGAAGGTAAATAGGGTCCTGCATCCTTCAGATATGTACCATCAGTTTCCAAGGTCTCTGCCAGTGTTGGTTTTAGGGATGAGAATAAGAGAATAGGAGTCTCTTTCCTGTTGAAAGAGGTAGGTCAAAGACCAGAACTGCTACGGGGCCTTGGTGCACTGCCTCGCTCCCCACACACCACCCCTACCCCATGCCTCAGAATGGCAGAAGTGTGGCTGCTCTGAGTAATGAGGACGAGTCTGCTGCAACAGCCGGACACCCTCCCCCAGACGAGGTGTGACATGCTGCCCTCTGCCAAGGGTAACACCGGGGACTCCCTGGGCTCAGCCTGCAGTGCTCATCCCAAATGCTGCCTTCAGAACCGGAAGACTGTCTTTCCAAATTAACAAAAGATGTTCTGGATCCGTGATTACATGTTCCCCACGTAGCGCATGATTTATAAACACAGATTTATAAATTCTATGTAAACGTAAATTACACATCTGTGCACAGTATGTTGTAAATTTAAGTATTTTAACACAGACCGAAACAACGTTCCATGACATTTAATAAACCCAGGAGCTCTTTAATCATCAGTGCTAGAACTATGTGTTGACAATTACCTTGCGCTGAAGATTTGAAAATCCTCCCATTTTTTCCTTTTTAATTTTTAAAAAATGTATATGCTGAACTCACCGTGAAAAAAACCAGGTGGTCTCGTTAGAAAACTGCCCCCAAACTCTTTGGCTCTGAAAGAAAATGCAGGGCCAAATTTCTGCCTCATAAAATGACGATTTGAGTGGAATCTGAGTCAAACCCAAATGAAGGAATACTGGTTCTCTGAATCAGCAAAAGAATTCAGTCTCTGGCATCCAACACTCCATTATTCATGGGCCTGAATTGGCAGGAGAGCTGTTGGCACATTGGAGATGACCAGGAAAGCAGGGTTTGGAGGGACAGAGGGAGGGAGGAAGTTGGAGGTAGATAAGGAGAGAAAAACAATCTGAAATACCTCTCAGGCCAACTCTGAACAACATGTCGGGCATTTATTATTCCGAGGTGAAGAAGTTCCACTATCCCCTTGCTAGATACTCTCTCAGCTCATTTCTCTGCACATGGGGTCATTTCACTGAGCAACTGCTTAAAAACAAATGCCTCATTGGGCCGCTGCCCCAATCAGAAAGCGCTTCCGGAGTCCCAACAAGCAGGGCCAGCAGGAAGATTGATTCCCCTCCATGAGACAGCCCCTCCCTGAGCCCTTGTCCCAGGACCGCTCACCGGGGCCTGCGGAAGGTCAGGCCGTAGTGCTGACAGGCCAGCCCCACGGTGGGCGTGTACACGATGGGCATGAATTTCTCCACGTCCGACGTCAGCACTCGGTAGAAGAGCTTCTCGTTCCGGTCTTGGAGTGTCATGAGGATGATGTACCTCGGGAGGCGAGACAAGAACCAAGCTGATCACGTGAGTACCATCTGCGGCAGCACGGAAGGCCCCTGATGCAAAGACCCAGGGCTCCCACTCAGCTACTTTCAATGGCACCTTCGTGGGCAAGTCACCATCTCCTCTAAGCACGTGTCTCATCATCTATGAAATGTGGAGAATAGTACCTGCCTTACGGCGCTTATTACTACACGTGCTGTAGGTGCTATTCTAATTATTTTTCATTAACTCATTTAACATGGGGAACATGCCGCCCAATGACTTGGAAGGTGGGTACTATAATTCTGACTATTTTAGAGACAAGGAGATCAAGGCACAGAGAAATGAAATAATTCACCCAAGGGATCTGAACCTAAGCAATCTGACTCCAGAATCTGCACTCTCAACCATGATGTAGGACGGTTAGTTATACTATTATTATGTGGACATTAATGAAGGACAACAGAATAACGGTATTCTGGGGATGGGGGAGGGTCAGGGAAAATACTGGGTGGACCAGTGATATATGAACTGGCCTTTTCTACCCCACAGGGCTGGTTACTGTCACAAGCAGTGTTCACCAGTGGTTGAGTACCAGGTGATCTCAGGAAGCATGTTCCCCCCCAAATCTCTCTCTTACTTAGTTCCTGAAGCCTGAAATCACTAAGCCAGGAAAAAAGCCTTTCATTCACACTCCTAAAAATGCAAAAAACATCTGGGAGGAAAAAAAACCAAGGGATTGAAATTCCCAGTGAGGTGTAAGTGACTGCTGATATCGCAACCTTTCAGGACAACAGTTTGGGAGAGATAATGAAGGCACGTGAGGTCCTGGCATGGAGTGGGGGTGACAGGGATGCTCTGACAGGGGAATGATCCCTGGGTGTGGTGTCAGGGTCCTGGGTGTGAATCGCGGCTCTGCTCTTCACTAGCTGTGTCACTGCGAGGAAGTCTTGTGACTTCTGGGGGCGTCAGCCTCTCCTTCTTCACCAAAGACACTGGTTCAGAACTAAAAAACGTGTTTTAGGAGGCACTTTTCGGAAGGGAGGATTTATGCTTAGAATAGCCGGGATCTCAGCCCAGCACTAGTGTAAGGAATCCCTTACTCAGTAGCCATTTGTACACATCACTTCTCAATTCTGCATTCAGTGATGTCAAGCTGGTAAGTTGAATTTGGCCATGGTGGGAGTATTTACACCATGGAAACCGGTAAATGCTCTAAATCCCCACCCAACGGCCCCAAAGCCAGTTCTTAAACATTTACTAGCACTCCACTGTCCTTACCCGTCAGAAGCTGGGGAGTGTCCTTAGCATTTCCCCCTAAGCACCTGCTGAAATGAGGGACTCCAGGAATGAGTGGGTCAGAGTAGTCAACAGGGCAAGTGTCAGTAGCAAACCCTCTAGCACTCCCAGCATCAGGCCTCTGCCCCCTGAGCCTGACACATCTTCCCAGGCATATGAGTGAGGCCCATCTAGCTGGAAAGAACTGGAAAGGGAAGGATTTTGGATCTTGATTTTTAGGGCTTAATATCTTTAGGAAAGAGGATTTCACCTTGGACTTTAATTCTTCTTTGCAAATTTAACAAACGAGAGAAGTTTGGATTGTTCAAAGTTAGGGCACGTCTAATATTGTTAGCTGGAATCCATGTGTACTTTATGGTTTGCTCTTCAGGGTGATGAGGCTAGACCCAATCTGAGTGGAATAAACAAGAGGGAGAGAATGTTTGGCTTGGGCTGCAGTATGGCCTTGGAGTTAATGTGAGTAATGACCACAGAGGTTAGTGCTGCAGGGGAGGGGGAGGGGGCAGAGGCTTCCTTATCCACTACCGCTCAGAAGTGATGGATGGTACTGCGGGGACATGGAAAGATCCTGACAAGCTGCTGCACTCAGCCCCTAGGGGGACAGCCACACCCTCAAGGACCCAAAGTCTTGGCCATTAAGCTCTATGGATATGTAAGAGGAACACTTATCTTCTCCCTACATTTCTGCTGGAGCCCATGGCAAGACGACACATTTATTTAACAAGCCCTCACATAGTGCCGACTATGGGCCAGGCACTGTTCTAAGCACGTCACAAATACTAACGTATTTAATCCTCACCATAACCCTATGAGTTAGACACCACTGACATACTCAATGTACAGATGGGGAACGACCCAGAGAGGCTAAAGAGCTTTTGCTGTTAAGTGGTAAAATGAGGATTTGAACTCAGTCTAGGACTAGAGTCTAGTCCTGTAGCCACTAAGCTTCAACGCCTCTTAGCTACGGTGTAGCAGAGAGGTTGAAAGCACGGACTCTGGAGCTAATTACCTGTGTTCAAATCCTGTGACCTGTGAGGTCACTACCTGTTCATAGCCATGTGACCTGTGAGGTCACTACCTTCTTTAGTAAGACTGGTAAAGCTGACCCTGTGATTCCCCATTGGCCTTTCATGTCTACATCCCCACTGGGGAGGAACCAGAGGGGCAGCAGGGTTGTTAACTACTCCCCCTAAGCCTCCAACATACAACATCCCAGGTCCTTCCCAAGGTGCCCCTGTCCATTTCCCCTCTGCTCCATCACATTCCCCTTATTCCAGGAACCTGGGCCACGTACCACTTCCTTAACATACCTGCCCCTACATTTTTGCCCCACGTCTTCCCGCTGAGTAAAATGTCTTCCGTGAACGCCACTGCTGAATGCTGACGTCCTATTGGTGCTTCCTGGGCTGATTCTGATTCCATCACTTCCCGGGGGCCCAACCAGATTCCACTGGTTGGAATTCAGGCTCCCTTCCCAGTCCTCCCAGGACACATTGACTGTGCCTTGATCATAACAAGCCCTGGTCCTCAAGGAGACCATCGCCCTATGAAAGGCAGGGCTGGATCTGGGATCTCTCAGGGCTCTCAGCCTTTCCTGGCTAGAGAGTATCCAGAAAACCCTCTGTGGACCACAGGAAACAGACAGCTAAGCCCGGGGCTCTGGGGAGAGAGAAGAGACTTTAGGTACTAACTTGTCCAGGTCACTCTGCTGCCGCTCATAGTATCTCATAATCCGGAGGAGCTGGACGTCCTGGCTCAGGAAGCAGGGGGGTATTAGGCCATGGATCCCAAGCTGCAGCCTTTCCTCAAGGGTAAAGGCCATGCCCTGGGGAGAACAAGAAAGAAACACACACACATAAATGGATACGCAGGAAACCAAGGAACAGAAGAGTTCCATCCACAGACAGGCCAAAGTCACTGTGACTCAACAGCAAGGACCCTGGACTCAAATCCCACCTCTGCCATTTAAGCAGCTGGGCAATCTGTGCCAGTTATCTTGACTCCTCTGGGCTCCAGCCTCCTCTTAGAAAAACATGGAAAATATCTATATCATCAGGGGTTCTTTTGGTTTATTTTTGTTTATTTTTTTTAAAAATGTATTTTATTTTTAGAACAGTTTTAGATTTACAGAAGAATTGAGAAGATAGTACAGAGAGTTCCCACATATCTCCTCACCCAGTTTCCCCTATTATTAATATCATCCATCAGTATGGAACATTCGTTAGAATTAATGAATCAACAGTGATACATTATTATTAAGTAAAGTCCACGGTTTATTCAGATTTCCTTAGTTTTCACCAAATGCCCTTCCTTTGTTATTCCAGGATCCCATCCAGGATTCCACATTACATGGAGTCATCATGTCTCCTTAGGCTCCTCTTGGCTCTCACGTTCCTTGGTTTTGATGACCTGGGAGCATTTTGAAGAGGACTGGTCAGGTATTTTGTACACTATGCCTCTACTGGAATTTGTCTGATGTTTCTCTCATGACTGCAGTGGGGTAATGGGTTTTGAGGAGGACGACCACAGAGGTGGAGTGCCATTTTCACCACATCAGATCAAGGCACATACTAGCAACATGACTGACCACTGTCGATGTTGACCATGATCACTTGGTTGAAGTACTGCTTGTCAGGTCTCTCCGCTGTAAAGTTACTTGGAATTCTGCATGGGATATTTGTCTCATTTGTTTGTTCAATCATTAATTTATATTAGAATGAACTCATGGGTATTTGTTTTATACTCTGGGTTATAATCCAATACTGTCTTATGTATTTTTTTTGCTCAAATCGTTCTAGCTTTGGCCATTGGAAACTCTTTCAGTTGGCTCTGTGTCCCTTTAAGTCCTATAATTTTGCTTGTCCCTTCCCTTCCCTTCCCTTCTCTTCCCTTTCCTTTCCTCCCTTTCTCTCTTTCATTAGTACTTCTTATTTTCTGCCACTACAAGATGCTCCAGGCTCATCTTGCACATTGCCTGCCCAAGTCCTAGAATCAGCCATTTTTTTCAAAGAGGCTGGATTCCTTTTTGGAGCATGGTATTAGAAACCACAATCTGGGTTCTACTTATTCCTTGTGCTCCTTGCTACTGGAGTTTCTTTGTTTTCAGTCCCTCTCAGCTGACAGAGTAAGGAAATGAATCTATACTAAGCTAAATACCAGTCCATACTAATGTCTCTAACTCTAACCCATTACCACATGGATCTTTCTAGCCTCATCACCTTGCTGGTCTGTCAGTTCTGATTCCAACAGTGAGAGACTTAGCTCCCATCACCTGCCATCTACATGCTTAATTACTCAGTACTGTAATATATATGTAGTGGTATGTTGTTATTGTTTTAATTTGCAACTGCCTGTTGACATATAGTAGTATCAACACTGTTAACCTGTACTACAGTGGGAAACAACTTTATGAGCTAGAGTGGAGTGCTTACGTGTCATTGTTTTTGCCTTTACTCTAATAAACTCCACTCATTTCCGAAGTCACTTAGATCAGCACTTTTCCTTGAACCCCCTTCACTGACAGTTAGATTCTCTTATCACAGTCTGCATTCCTTCCTGGGATCCTCCAGGATTTAAATATTTAAAAATAAATAAATATTTAAAAATAAATCCGAATACATTAAGGTCCATTGTTTGTACCGTAAAGTTCCATGAGTTTTGACAAAGGCGTAATATCATGTACCCATCATGATAGTATTGTACTATAGTACAATACTACACAGTTTCAGTGCTCTAAAATCCCATGTGTTTTACCCATTCATCCCTCCCTCCACTCCCTGAATTTTGGCAAGTACTGATTTTTTCTTTTTTTTTTTTTAATGTCTCTACAGTTTTGCCTTTTCCAGAACATCATACAATTGGAATCATACATTATGTAGCCTTTTCAGACTGGCTTCCTTTCACTTGGCAATAAGCACATAAGGGTCATCCATGTCTTTTTGCGGCTTGATCACTCATTTTTTTAAATCATTGAATGGCATCCCATTGGTTGTACCACAGCTTGTTTGTCCATCTACCTAAAGGACACCTTGGTTGCTTTCAGTTTTGGGTGAACATAAATAAAGTTACTACAAACATTCATGTGCAGGTTTTCGCATGAACATACATTTTCAGAACAGTTGAGTAAATACACAGAAGTGCGATTGCTGGATCATATGGTAAGATTCCATTGAGCTTTTTCAGAAGCTGCCAAAGTGGCTGCATCACTTTGCATTCCCACCAGCAGCGAATGAGTTTCTGTTGCTCCACATCCTCTCTAGCAACTGGTATTACCAGTTTAAAAAATTTCAGTCATTGTAACAGATCTGTAGTGGCATGCTATTATTGTTTTAATTTGTAACTCCCGATTGACATATTATGTTGAGCATTTTTTTATATGCTTATTTTTCACCTGTATATCTTCTTGGTAAGGTACTGTTCAGATCTTTCACCTATTTTTTAATTGTTTTTTTCTTACTGTTGAGTTTTAATAGTCCTTTGATCTACAGTTTTCATGCAATCCCTGTCAAAATTTGAATGGCCTCTTCTGCAGAAATAGAAAAGCCAATCCTCAAATTCATACCGAATAGCAAGGGGCTCTGAACAACCTAAACCATTTAAAAAAATAAAAGATTTCAAAACTTAACATTAAACTGTGGCCATCAAAATAGTGTGGTGCTTTAAAAAAAGGAAAAAAAAACAGTGTGGTACTGGCATAAGTACCTATAGATCAACAGAATAGAATCAGAAATAAGAGTCCAGAAATAAACCCATACATGTGGGGCAGGTTGATTCTTGACAAGGATGCCAATTCCATTCAGTGGGGAAAGGATAGTTTCTTCAAGAGATGCACCTGGGCCAACTGGATTTCCACATGCAAAAGAATGAAGCTGGACTCCTAATTAACTCAAAACAGATCAATAGCCTAAATGTAAGAGTTAAAATCATAAAACTCTTAGAAGAAAACACAGGAGTAAGTCTTCATGACCCTGGGTTTGACTATGGATTCTAAGATATGACACCAACACCACCAGCAGCAAAGAAAAAATTAGATAAATCGACTTCATCTAAAAACTTCTGTGCATAAAGGGACACGATCAAGAAAGTGAAAAGACAATGTACAGGGGCTTCCCTCGGGGCTCAGTGGTTAAGAATCCTCCTGCCAATGCAGGGGACACGGGTTTGAGCCCTGGTCCGGGAAAATCCCACATGCCACGGAGCAACTAAGCCCGTGCACCACAACTACTGAGCCTGCGCTCTATAGCCCACGAGCCACAACTACTGAGCCCATGAGTCACAACTACTGAAGTCCGTGCACCTAGAGCCCATGCTCTGCAACAAGAGAAGACACCGCAATGAGATGGCTTCGTTCTCTGCAACGAAGAGTAGCCCCCGCTCGCCGCAACTAGAGATAGCCCATGTGCAGCAACGAAGACCCAACGCAGCCAAAAATAAAATTAATTAATTAATTAAATTTATATATAAAAAAAGACAACACACAAAATGAGAGAAAATATTTGGCAATCGTAGGTCTGATAACAGTTTAATATCCAGTCTCTAAGTAACTGCTACAACACAACAAAAACAACCCAAGTAAAAAATGGGCAAATAACTTGAACAGATATTTCTCCAAAGAAGATATACAAATGGCCAATAGCATACGAAAAAATATTCAGCATCATTAGTCATTAGGGAAAGTCAAATCAAAACTACAGTGAGATATCGTTTCATACCCACTAGGATGGCTGAACTATAAACCAAAAAACCAAAAAAAAAAAAAAAAAAGAAAAGAAAACAAAAAACCAAAACACCCCCAGTAAATAACAAGTGCTGGTGAAGATGTGGAGAAACTGAAACCTTTGTACATTGCTGGTAGGAATGTAAAGTGTGGCAGCCCCTATGGAAAAATGGTTTAGCACTTCCTCAAAAAGCTAAACACAGAATTACCATATGGCCCCAGTATATAATTCTACTCCTAGTATATGCCCAAAGGAACTGAAAGCAAGGACTTGAACAGTTACTTGTACCCCAATGTTCATTGCAGTATTATTCACTATAGCCAAAAGGTGGAATCAACCCAGGTGACCACCATGTGAACAGATAAACAAAATGTATATATGTATAATAAAATTTATTCAAACATAAAAGAGAATGAATTCTGATACATGCTACTTCATGGATGAACATCGAAACATTATGATACAGAAGGACAGATACAAAAGGAAAAATATTGTATGATTCCACTTACATGAAATATCTAGAATAGGCAAATTCATGGAGGCAGAAAGTAGATTAGGATTACTAAAGGCTGGGCGGTGGGGAAGTGGTGGGGGAGTTATTACTTCATGGTTACAGAGTTTCTATTTAGGGCAATGAAAAAGTTTCAGAAATGGGCAGTAGTGATGGTTGCACAACATTATTAATGTACTTAATGACAATTAATTGTACAAATGGTTTAACCAAATTTTGCTGTAAACATATATATATTCTTTACCACAACTTAAAAAGTTAATAATGGATTATCTCCCAAACCACTGAATTGTGTACTTTAAATGAGTGAATTGTGTGGTATGTGAATTATAACTCTATAAAGCTGTTTTAAAAGAATTCTTTGCATATTTCAGATACAAGTCCTGTATCAGACATGTGTTTTGTAAATATTTCTTCCAGTACGTGGCTTGTCTTTTCATTCTCTGACTGGTGTCTTTCACTGAACAGCATTTTCTGGTTTGGGCACTGGCAGGGAGAGATGGGGGACAAGTAGGACGTCATGGAATCTGCTCCCTGGCCCAGTTAAGCCCTCTGGGGACAGTGTCTGCTGGCAGAAGTTGCAGGACCTGTTCTCATAAGGGATACTGAGGGACATGGGGACCCCAGCTGCCCTACCTTTATCCTGAAATGATGATGTGCAACACACTGTGAAAAAGAGACACCTTTTCCATGTAGAACTCTGGGTGGCTCTGCTGCATGAGGGCTGCCCTAGCACTGCCTAGAAGCTCCTGGTCGAGGCTTCCTCAGCTTCCCCAACCTTCTCACTGTGGCAATGGCCACAGTGGCAGGTGCCAGAGTGGCTCCATGGGTGGCACACATCAACAAGGAAAGGACCAGAATCCCCATGGGGGGGATTGTGTAGGGGGCTGAGAACAGTTTTTAATTAACTAATTCATTATTGAATACTGTTATTATGACCCCCATTGTAGTCAAGGCTGATGATACCTGGGGCAACCCTGTTTAAGCTCCCTATTCATAATAAGCCCCAAGTAACGCAAGGTTCCTCCTAGAAGTGAAGGCTGTGGGGTGGTAAGTGAGAACTAAATGACGCTGATGGCTGTCTAGCTTCCCCAGACTCCTATGGGGAGGGGAAGCTTGAAAAGGTAGGGAGCATCAGCTCCACTCATTCCTCCACCAGCTGAAAAATACCTCATCTACCATTATTACGAGTGCTTTTACAGGGAGTGTAATAATGACAGGGCGATTCAAGCCCATATATTGATCAACCCCACCTAGCTGTTGCTATCATCATCTCTAAGAAAACGACTAATAAATACCCAATCTCACTCCATCCCTAACAATCACCTTGTGAGGAAGTTTTGCAGCCTCTACTGTACAGATGAGACAGCTGAGCATGAGAGGTTACATGATGCTCCTGAAGTTGCATAGTTATTACCCCATATTTTATTGCTTGCTAAACCAGGATGCATCTTTTTTTTTTTTTTTTTTTTTTGCGGTACGCGAGCCTCTCACTGTTGTGGCCTCTCCCACTGCGGAGCACAGGCTCCGGATGCGCAGGCTCAGTGGCCATGGCTCACGGGCCCAGCCGCTCCGCGGCATGTGGGATCTTCCCGGACCGGGGCACAAACCCACGTCCCCTGCATCGGCAGGCGGACTCTCAACCACTGCACCACCAGGGAAGCCCCAGGATGCTTCTTATAATCAGTAAGTCCGTTCGGTGTGATAATATTTTCCCTGATGATTTCTTTGACTAGGGATAAGTCACAGTCAACATTTGATCACAGGCTCTATTTTTGCCACTTACACAGTGTACACCCTGCCAGGACCTTGGTGAGATGGACCTCAGAAAATGTTAAGTTGGGATGGTGAGGTGTGAAAGAGGAGTGGAAAAAAAGAGAAACAGAGTGAAAAAAGCGAATACTGGCTATTCCCCATTTCCTCTTCGTTTTTGTTTTGTAACCTCAGAATATCCGAAACTATGAATTCTGGCTCCTATTATAATTCTGGCTTTTATAAAGTAATAACGATCACTCAGCTTATGAAAATCCTGAGGAATTGTTCCTCCTCTCAGAAGAACTGCTGGAACTGTTAGAAAGACCTATCGGGATACTCTCGACTCTGTTTGAAAGTATGACTCATGGAGCAAAGTACTCTCCGCACATAAAATTCCCAACGTTTTCTTCATCAAAGCCCAAAGTCACCAGTTCATAAATTCCCTGTGCTGGCTACCAGCTTTGCAAGCATGGTATGACACCTAGGTCCTTGATCCTTTTGCAGGAAACAGCTTGCCCCGGAGACTGGGCACGCTCACTAAACACCATCAAGCAGGTGAGTCTTCACTGGCTTAGTAAAGACTGGGTTTGTCTCTCCTTGGCTGTAGGATCCCAGGCAGGCCCGGGCATTTAATTATGACATCATCTTTGTTAATGACCATTGTGGCTTTTAATAAGAGTCTGCTTCTTTCTACAAGAACTAAGTGTTTCTCTTGTCTGACTGCCACCAACTTCTTTTGTATTTCAGGAAAAAGTATGACTGTTTAGCAACTGGTAAGTTCAGGGATTAAAAAAAATACTTCTAGAAGCTTCTTTCCATCCTGAAGCTAATGTTAAGGCAACTTCAGGTTTACAAGTTTGCAAAGCAGAAATGCAGGCACTTTAGCTTTACCATGGCTTCCAAAATAGGATAGGCACAAGATGATTCACTAGGGTGTGAGGGAAAAGTATTAGAACTTACATTTCTCTACGAAAGAAATAAACTTTACTAATTGGCACTCAGGCTCTTGGTCTGTATGTCAAAAAGTCACAATTCCCATAAGGTATACCAGAAGTCCTAAGGTAAGAGTAGGGTTTGTACAACTTGGAGGAGTTGACAGTTGGGGTCCTTATTCATTCTTACTACAATGAGAATCTACAGTTTCTGTATGCCCAGTTAAATAGAGTTTGGGGTCATTTTATCTAGTTTTAACAAAGTCCTCAAAATAAGACAAATGGCTTTTAAAAAATGGCTGACTTTCTTAGCAGAGAGCAACCTTGTGGTGTTCAGCCAGGACACACCAGTAAGACCTACCAGTTATGACTCTTTTGAAATATTTGAATCGCTACAGAGCCACTGCTCTGACTACTCCCCCCAGTCAGGTGCCCCTCCCAGCCTGCTCTGGCTTCTCCCAGGGAACCTTTGGAACCTCCCCAAGATCCAGCAACCAATGGGTTAATGTTTGGCAAAGCAGGTGGCTTCAACATCCTGCTGCAGAACTAAAGGCCTGGGACTGTTTTGACTGGTCAGTGCCTACGCTGTACCAGTGTTAATCTTTCAACCATCAACCTATTTTATCATCTTCCCTGAATGAGCATCTCTGGCTCAGCCTGTAAATTCCACCCATGGGCTCAACCCAGGACAAAACTTACTGGCATCAGAGAGAAGATATTTGAATAGATCCCACCATCAAATGGCAGGGGTCAAAGGCAGCGAGCCCATCAGCCTCCTGCTGTCCAGAGACCCAGGCTTCCCAGTGCTTCTCAAAAACTGATCTTTCCCGGGCTTCCCTGGTGGCACAGTGGTTGAGAGTCCGCCTGCCGATGCAAGGGACGCGGGTTCGTGCCCCGGTCCGGGAAGATCCCACATGCCGCGGAGCAGCTAGGCCCATGAGCCATGGCCGCTGAGCCTGCACATCCGGAGCCTGTGCTCCGCAACGGGAGGGGCCACAACACTGAGAGGCCCGCGTACCGCAAAAAAAAACAACTGACCTTTTCCAACCTGAGGTCTCCCAAGCCCCTCTTGGTGATCTGCCTATTGCCTCTGGATCCAGAGCCTTGCTGTACGCTTGACAATCTCTTCCTACTTTGTGCTAGGTGTACCCTGTTAGGCACTAGGGAGTCCTGAAAGGAACAGGAGCCGGTGACTTTGCTCCTGAGTCTACTGGCAAAGACACGTGGATTAACATGTACTGGTGATCCTGGGCCTCCGCCTCGGGCAGGCCATTTCTCCAACCTCTGAAATGGAATGCTGCCTGTTTCATGTCTGTGGGATTAAATGAAATAACGTGAGTGAAATGCTCAGCACGGGTGCTGGCACACAGGAAGTGAACACTCAGTGAACGCCAACTGTTCTCCTTATTACCATTACTATTTGCTCATGGGGCAGGGTGACACAGGAGAGCTCATTAGCGATGCATGAGATAAGCCCTGAACGGTGGTCAGGGGCTCATCCTGCAGAAGGGGGCTGGAGGAACAGGGGCTGAAGTGCTGTCACCACATCCAGCGTAACCACTTGTCTGATGGCCCAGGCAAGGCTCCATGCACTCGCCCCGTCCTCCACGCCACCCAACAGGCACACTCACTCTGGCTGCCATGCTCTGACTCACGTCAGGACCCCTGTCCACCTTGCTCTGACAGCTTCCCCCCTCCATCCATCTTCCAATCCCCAGCAGAGGCTGCCCCTCCAGGAGGCCTCCCTGATGCCTCATCTCAGGCAGCTCTCCATCTTCTCTAAGAGTCATTGTCATACAGTTTAGCACAGGAAGGGCATTTCCTGTTTGATTTCTTGACCGTTAATGACCAGATAATAAACTTGAGGTCATGGGAAGCAGACACTCTGAAGCAGCTAACAACAGGCTGTGGCACAAAAATATCATCACCAATAACAAGAGCAACTGTTAGCTTTCACTGAGCATCCGCTGGGTTGGGTCAGGCACTGAGGCAGGCACTTCATACTCATCATCTCATTTAACTCTCATGGCAACCCTGAGTTAACAATCCGAGGATTATTATCCCCATTTTATGGACTAGGAAACTGAGGCCAGAGGGGTAACTTGCCCAAGGTCACACAGTAGGTCGATGGAAAAACCAGGAGTAGAACCCAGATCCATACGCTTCCAAAGTTCACACTCGTTCCTCTGTGCTAATCAGCTGCTCCTGAGACTGGACAGATTAAACAGGCTGTTGACTGAGTTGGCTTTGATTTGACTGGAGATAGAATAATTCTGCTTCTGCAAATGGAGCCAGTTACCTTAATGGGTCAGCCACTGCTAAGTGTTCCTCTGTATTAGCACCAGGCTGGTCAGCCTATCTGCAAACAGGAGTGTTTGTACATCTGCGATTATGTACTTGGCCCATGACATACACGTAGCCATGTTTCCTCAGAGCAGCGTCGTTACTGGAAGGAAGGATTAGCAGGCACACGTGTACTAGTAAAGCTTTCTGTTCCAGAACCGTTACGTCATGCTCTGAGCTGACTGCTTATGCTACAGCTGGCCAGCTTCTTCCATCAGTCAACAGCAACAGCAGAGAGGAGCCGCTGCCGGGACAGAGCTGGGGGCAGTCAGCTCCGAAACTGTACAATGGAAGCTGACCAGCTGTTAGGGGACCGGAAGGCATTTCCTCCTCCTTCTGCCTAGTAATTCAGGACTCAATGTTTGGGACTTTTATGAGTTAGGGTGACGTGGACTCCAGTTGGAGACAGGAAGTGGGATTACTGAGGCTGCTGTTCTCTGACTGAACCCCAGGTTTACGAGGGCCCCTGAGCACACGTCTGGGATGGATATATGGGGGTCTTAGAAATACAGGCATCGGGAAGTCTTAGCAGACACAGCCCTGAGAATGGCCTTCCTCCCAGACATACTTCTGTGATCAGGTGCAAAATTACAGATCCAGAAACACAGTGTAAATTCCCGAAAGGAGAGCGGACGATACGCTACTCCTTACTGCCCAGAACCAACCCGAAACAAGCTTTGGGCTCAGAGACTGGGCTTTGGTGCTGCAAATGTATGGAGGCTGCCTGTAACCGTTCCACCTATGATGTGCACAGTTCTTGTTCTAGTGGGATTACGCTTCCATTTTCCTTCCATCGGATAACCACCAGGATGCAGAGGTGCTGCCCTCACACAGCCCGTATGGGGGAAGGGAACCATAAGAAAAAAGCTCTACATTCAGTCCCTCTACTTTCTGGCCGTGTGATTCTGGAGAAAGTGGCTGCACCTCTCTGAGTTTGCTGCGTTCACTGGGTGGTTGTGCCAGTCGAATAAGAACATTGAGATGCTGGCATCTCTTTGTAAATTCAAAGACGTGGCAAAAAGATTTTTAAAAGCCTGTGACTAAGCAATTTAGCAACTGCACTTTATGGTATTTATTTCCTTTCTTGTCTGTTTTCCCTGCAAGACAATAAGACTTTTGCGGGCAGGGACGATGTCTAATGAATCGTGTGCCCCTCTGCCAAGCACGTCTTGCATATTTTTACGCTTTATTGTTTCTAAAATGGTCTCATGTGGTTTACGTCATTTGACCCCAAACAGGGCAGGTGTTATTATCCCCATTTATAGAAGAGGCAGTTGAGGCCCAGGTGGGTCAATGTCATGCTGAGGGCGTGTGGCTAGTACAAGCCAGTCAAAAGCATGTGACAATAATGGCTCTTTCAATTGTTTTGCCATTGGAAGACTAGTTTACACAAAGTTGTTGGATAAGGACCAACGTGGAAGGGAAATGGAGGAGTCTGCTCCGGAATCCTTGGTGACTCTAGGATTTTGTCCTAAGTGAACAAGGGAACAGAGGTGGCTAGCTGGAAGGCTTATGAATCATTCTGTTGGCAAAATTCCCCGCGGCGGTTTGAATGCTTCAGACCCTCTCTTCCCAAGAGGCTATGATTTAAAACTTAAATAATATTGTTCTTGGCACCCTGATGGCCCTCTAACTCAGCTGAACCTCCACAGGGTAATGGCACAGGAAGGTGATGGGCAGGGGAGCCGCTGAGGACAGGGGAGTACCGCTTCCTTCCTCCAACAGCTAGACGGCTCCTTGACGAGTCCAGCCTGGGAGGACTGGGTCAAAAAGTGAACTATGACCAGGAGGAATAAAGCACACAGACACTGAACAGGCGTTGTGCGTGCATGCCTGGTGCGTGCCGTCAAGTGGGTAGGGGTGCCAGCGCTGGACGTGAGGCCGACCAAGGACAAGTTCATCTTACAGGGCAACTGTCCAGCAGATTGTTGTTAACCTGTTCCAGCCCTGATGTTATAATCAAATCCTCCTCCTCCTGGGCCTTGGCCTCAACTCCGCTCCCCCATCAGGTGAACCAGAGAGGAGGTCATTCTGCCCAGGAGACAGATGACCGATGTGCATACAGGGGATCAGGGTAACCAGTCTCCTTCTCTATGGTGACAGCAGGAGGCGGGGCTGAAAGTTAAAAGCTGAAGTACTGGGAATGCTTTCCGAACTGTATTTCCACTTCTAAATTAGATTTATATTAAAAGAAAGGGAAAGGAGAAATGTAGAACCTCAAACCATGTGAGTTTTTCTTCTTACCAGTGCTTAGTTTACATCATCAACATTAAATGGTTTCATTATTTCCTCCTGAGGTGGGGTCTCATCCTTGCACTTAATGAATTTGAGAATCTCTTAAAAAATTTCTCAGCTCAGAAACATGATCGGCTCTGGGACCTCTGTGCTTAGGGTCCACAGGTACTTAGTTAATCAAATCATTCTTTTCTATTGGTGATTTCCTAAAAGGTCACTGGAATTCCTACAATTGTGGCTTGGCTATTCTAGAGTGACGCTGTGTCCTCTGAAGGAAGCGAGGTTGACATTCAAAGAGAACTGCAGGGTGACCTCTCCTCCAAATGTCTCAAAATAGACAGCTCTATGCCCAAGGCTATATTTAGTGCCATTAGCCACCAAGCTCTTGTAAAACCTCTATCCTGTGATAAGTACAGTCAATATTTAAAGTCTTCTTTAAAGGACAAAGGAACAGCTTATTCTAAATTTATTCTGATTGACTAAATACACCACTGAATGACTGATTGGGTCACTGTTGAATAGTCTGGAAATTTAATTGGCTTTTACAGATGAATATTCAGTTTGTGGGTTGGTTTATATTTTATAACTTCTATTAAATTAATAAAGATTTGAGTACCATTTTTTAGTGCCTACTAAAGGACAGGCTGTGTAGATATTGAATGAACCAATGCACTATTTGAATTTTATCCTTCTGCAATGTCCATATGAAGTATAATATCTGCCCAAGGTTATACAGTTAATAAGCTGTGGAGCTGGAACACAGAGTCAGGTCTGTGTGCCACTAAAGTCCATATTTGTCATCACCATTTTGCACACATCGCTTTGCATCCTTTGTTGTGATCTGAAGATTTTGCAGTAACGTTTGTCAGCCACATTAAAGCCAGTTTGATCAGCCTACTAAAGTGAGACTTTCTTGGCTCGCCCTATCCCACTAGACCCCAGCCTATTACGTTTAACACCTTCTCTAGAGGGAAAGGGGAAAAGCATTCAGCAACATTTAGTGTTCTTTCCCCAAAGGTGGGAGAATGACAAGGGCTGGGAATAGAAGGGAAATATTCACCCTAGGAGAAATAAATACAGCCGAGTCTATCACACCAGCTCTGACTGTGAAATCAATTTAATAGGGAGCAACCAATATCTAAAAAATGATGTCGACTTGAGCAGAAAATACCAGGTTGTATCACATTTAGCACGGACAAGTATCGTTCTGCTAAACTTTTGCTTAATTTCAAGTGTATGTGTGTGCACGTATGTGTGCGTGTATATTGTGTACTGTGTACTGGCTTGTGATGTAAAGTGTATTTTTTTTTTTTTCGTGGTACGCGGGCCTCTCACTGCTGTGGCCTCTCCCGTTGCGGAGCACAGGCTCCGGACGCGCAGGCTCAGCAGCTATGGCTCACGGGCCCAGCCGCTCTGCGGCATGTGGGATCTTCCTGGACCGGGGCAGGAACCCGCGTCCTCTGCCTCGGCAGGCGGACTCTCAACCACTGCGCCACCAGGGAAGCCCCTGTAAAGTGTATTTTTAACTGAAGGTTGTGGTTTAAACGTTTTGAGAAACACCGTAGCACAGGATAATGATGACGAGTGATGGAGTCTGACTGCAAAAGACTGAATGCCAGCTCTGACCCTTACCAGATGCACCTGGGTACGTTACCTAACTTTTCAGGTTTCAGGTTCCTCCTCTGTAAAACCGGGCTGATAACAGTATGGACTTCATAATGTGTGTCACATGTAGCCGTGTATCTGATGCTTAGTAAGGCCTCACTAAGTAAATGTCAGCTATCGTTATTTCACACAAAGCAGGTTGGGTGATAATTTGTTGGCAAAAGCAATGCTTTGTATTATGTCTCCAGAATCATTTCAATTCCAGACACAGACATCCATCTGCTTCCTGGGCATCCCGACCTACATGTCTCATAGGCCTGTCAAACACCACATGTTGCAAATCAAACTCATCTTCCAGGCCAAACCTCCCTCCCACACTCTCTACTCAGCAATGGTATCCCACGGCAGCTCATTAGAAATTTGAATCATCCTGGATTCCTCACAACTCAGCCCGAATTTGCAGTCATTACCAAATCTAGGTGATTTTCTCTCTCCTGAATAGTTTGAGACAGAGTTTGAGATTCCTCTTTTATCCACCTTCCTCATTCTCATCCTCCTTTTTCCAAGATCGACATCATCCCCAGTCTGCTCATAAACGAATGGCTCTGCAAGTCCTGGCCTCCAGTCTTAACCTCCCCCATTCCTCGCTCTCATCGTCTCACCCCTGGAATACACCTTTCAGAACTTGCCAGACTGACATTTTCCAAAAACCAAATTTGATCATTTCACTCTCTAACTTAAAACATCTTTATCTGACCTAGAGATTATCATATTCAATACTAAGTGATATAAGTAAAACAAAGACAAATATATGATATGACTTATATGTGGAATCTAAAAAAATGATGTGAACTTATTTAAAAAACATAAATAGACTCACAGACATAGAAAACAAACTTATGGTTACCAAAAGGAAAAGGGGGGTGGGATAAATTAGGAATCTGGGATTAACAGGTAACACAATACTATATATAAAATAGATAAACAACAAGAACCTACTGCATAGCATAGGGAACTATATTCAATATAGCGTAATAACCTATAAGGGAGGGACTTCCCTGGTGACGCAGTGGTTAAGAATCCGCCTGCCAATGCGGATTCGAGCCCTGGTCCGGGAAGATCCCACATGCTGTGGAGCAACTAAGCCCGTGAGCCTAGAGCCCGTGCTCTGCAATCAGGGAAGCCACTGCGATGAGAAGCCCGTGCACTGCAACAAACAGTAGCTCCCACTTGCCACAACTAGAGAAAGCCCACCTGCAGCAACAAAGACCCAACACAGCCAAAAATAAATAAATAAATAAAATAAATAAATTTATATATAAAAGAAAATAACCTATAAGGGAAAAGAATCTGAGAAAGAATATATGTGTGTGTTATGTGTGTGTAACTGAATCACTCTGCTGTACACCTGAAATACTGTAAATCAACTATACTTCAATAAAAAATCTTTATCAAAGCCTGCAGCGCTTTTCATAAGCTGTGCTCCACTAATCACTCCAGTGCATAGAAGGATGAAAGCTTATTGACCTAAGCTTACAATTCTCAAAATTCAGTGTACCTGGGGAGCACCTGGGTTGCTGGTTTAAAATTCAAGTCCTAGGCCTGTACCTGTGAATGCTGATTCCTGCAGAGTCAGGGTTTTTCACCTGCACCCCCGGTGATAATGAGGAACTGCCCCAGAAGAGAAGACAAAAGTTTTGCCCAAATCCTAATCCACCGCACACGAATTCAGGAGTATAGGTGAGTATATTGTCCTGGGGAAGTATCTCAGTAGAAACGCAATCAGAAGAATTTCTGAAGGAGGTGGGGGTGAGGTGGGTGGAGACTGACTTATTAGCAAAGATTTATCTTTCGGGACGAGCAGCAATGACAAGAAGGAAAATGCTGCTCTTTAATATAATTATCTGTTAATGCTATTGCCTGAAAATACGAAGACTGCATACGGCCAAAGCACAACGATGGCACTAATCATCACACGCTGTTGTCTAGCAAGGTCTCTCTTTGTCCCTAGTGGAAAACCCCGACGAGAGTCCTGGCACTGGGTAAGTTTATAAGAGAGAGAAAATCGGCTGCCACACCTATGCACAAGACAGGAGCCGAGTTCTTTCCACTGGGTCTGAATCAAAGGGATTTCTCCGTTATTTTTCCCTAGTAAGAAAAAAAAGAAAGAAAGAAAGGGAGAGAGAGAGAACAGAAGCTTCAAGTTAAGTATCTGGGCATTCTGGGTAGTTACACGTTGGTGAGAAATCAAGATCATTAAACATTGGTGAGAAATCAAAACCAGTGACTGGCTTTTACAGGGAACAAATCTCTGAAGCATTTTTATGGATGAAAGTTAATGCAAACCAGATAACCTGAGGCTTGCAGATAAGGACCTTAGGAAGCTTTTCTCACTGCTGCCTCTGCTGAGCTGTCCGCCACCTGGTCCACCCTTCTTACTCAACCGAACCATCATTCACTCATTCAACTAGCAGGTACTGTGTGACGTACATAATTCTAGGCGCAGGTGAGAGTGGCAAAGCCCATCTCACCTTCCAGTAGGGAAAATTAACACAGATGACACAAGACAAAGTGATTCATCATTCATTCAAAGCAACAAAACAAGGGGGTGCCATTCATTTGACAAAAATGTGTTAAGTAGCTACTTTGTGCAAGGAAATGTGCTAGGCGTGGGGATGCAGCTGTGTGAAAGAGAAGTTCCCATCCCCACAGGGAAGACAAGTAGTCAATAAATAATTACCACGTAATTATTTCATGATCAGAAATACTACCGAGCAGATGCAGAGGATGCTATGAAAGCATGGAAGGAACTGGGAGCCCTGATGTAGTTTCCTTTGGGGGAAGGGTGACTAGGAGAGCCTTCCCTAAGGAAGCAACCTTTGAGATGTGATATGAAAGACAAACAAAGTTAATTAGGCCAAGTGCCAGGATAGAGCTGAGCAGAGAAACATCCTAAATGGAGAAGAAACAGCATGTTCAAGGCTCAGAAAGGGGAGGCAGGACCAAGATGGTACAGTGTGTGGGCAACTTTGCTAAGGACTTGGGTTTTCAGCCTCAAGAACAGAAAGGTTTTAAACAGAAGAGACATAATTTGCTCTGTGTGTGTGTATGTGTGTGTGTGTGTGTGTGTGTGTGTGTGTGTGTGTGTGTGTCAGGGGAAGATCACTATGGCTACAGCAAAGAGAACTGGGGCGATATCACTGCCATGGTAACCGGGTGGATGACTGTGGTGGCTGGGAGATGGGATGCTAAGCAATGAGGATTTTGCAGTGGAGGAGGGGCTGGAAGGAAAGGAACGCATCTCAAATTGAACTTGGTACATGATGAGTTTGACAACCTTTGAAACATCTATCTGGAAATGTCAGGCAGTCAGCTGGGTATCTGGAAATCTGGGTAGGGCTAGAGAATGAATTTGAAAATTTTTAGCCAATCGGTGGTATCTGAAACCACAGCGGGGATATATTCCTCTACGGAGAGAGTTCAGAGTGAGAAAGAATCCTAGGTCTAAGCTTTGAGAAACTCCAGCATTTGAAGGCTGGATAAAGGAGGATAAGCCAGGGGAGCAGACTGAGAAGAAGCAGCTGAAAGGTAGAAGGGGAACCAGAAGATGGGTTGTCACAAGATGGCCCAAGAGAACAGTGTTTCAGGAAGGCAGGAGTGGTCAACTCTGCTGAATTTCTCTGAGAGGTCAAGTAATACGAGGACTGAAAACTGTCTGCTGGATTTAGCCAAGTGGAGGGTCCCTGTAAGCCAGTGAAGGTTGGCTGCAGTTGGACTTCTGTGGTTTGAAGAGAGAGCAGGACGGTAGGAAAGGGAATCAGCAAATGCACACAATTCTTATAAGAAGGTCAGCTACTAATGAAGAGTGGTTTACGGTGGAGAGACGTGAGCATGTTTAGGGGCTGATGGGGTGGATTCCTCAAGAAGGGAGAGAATGGGAGCCACAGCCTGGCCTGCGGGGACTGGCCATAGACAGAGGAGGCCACCTCAGCAGCTGTAGCAGAAGGGAAGGAGGGATGCACAAGTGAAGGTGCTGTGTGCTTACAGGCTCAATGGGGAAATTATCTGCCGGGAGAGAGGATTGGGGATTTCGGAGTAGGGAAGTTTTGAAAGAAAAGTTGTGAGAGGGTGAGAGCAAGGTGGTCAGAGAAACAGGAGACTTCTGAGCACTGAAAAGGGGGTGACAATAAATACAGAGTTGTGCAACCAACTGAGGTTGGTGACAATGAATATACAGTTGTACACTTTTTCCTGCTGCGTGTTTTCCTCTAGCATGGCATGGAGGAAGCAAAACTGAATTCTTTGCTTTCTCCACGCCATGCTATGTTATCGAGGGTTGTGATTTTTCTCAAAAGAATTCAATGAAAAGACATAGAGGCAAAAAGTTGAGGGTACTGTCAGGAAGAGCCGGAATGATGGACCATGGACTTGAAGCAGGACTGGACTAGGTCTGTGGGCAAGAGCGATGACTGGCATAGGCAGAGGGTTGAGTGGCCTGGAGACTGTGGTGAGTTCAGAGGGCGTGGCTGACCAGGCAGCATCTCTGGTCAGAGAGTGTTGTTAGAATCACTGATTTCTATGATTTCAGTGATTCACAGAGAGGAATTTCATATGATGCCAAGGTCCCGGGTGTGACTGTGGGAATGGCTGAGGGGAAATGCAGAGGGAAGTTATTCCAGTTGGGAGAGGCCTGGGTTTTGGAGGAACCAGCCCTTTTTTTTTTTTTCTGTACGCAGGCCTCTCACTGCTGTGGCCTCTCCCGTTATGGAGCACAGGCTCCGGACGCGCAGGCTCAGCGGCCACGGCTCATGGGCCCAGCCGCTCCGCGGCATCTTCCCAGACCGGGGCACGAACCCGTGTCCCCTGCATCGGCAGGCGGACTCTCAACCACTGCGCCACCCGGGAAGCCCTGAACCAGCCCTTTGATGCTGAAGTCATCCAAGATGATGGCAGGATTGGGGTGGAGAAAGTCTATAAGCTGGTGCCAAGGTCCTCAATGAATGGAAGGTGGTAAACGACAGTGATGAAAAGGAGAAAAGGTCAGTTGCTCTCTAAATAGCGCAACTCTTAGAAAAGGCACAGAGAAGTGGTTTTTGTTGCTGTGGAAGTTATTTGTTTAAATAAGAGAGGGTGGGAATGGGGAGTTCTAAAAGTTTTTATTCTTGAGGAATAAAAGGCTATCTACCTTTGTCCTGACTTGGAAGGTTGAGGAGTGTGAAAGCAGCATGAGAAGGGTTTGGGAGAAACAGTCAACTCAGGTTGGGGGTAGGTTTAAGTTAATAGATGGAGGTGGAGATAACGTCCTGGAAGGGACTGAAGATGTAAGAGAAGGTCATTATTCCTGAAATCCAAGTGGAAGGGTATGGGGTGGAGAATGGAAAGCTGGGTCAGGGGCAAGGATGTACAGACATGACAGTTTGACAGAGAAAGAGACGCAAATAAAGGAGCAGCTGGGAAT
Organism: Pseudorca crassidens; assembly: GCF_039906515.1. NCBI lineage: Eukaryota > Metazoa > Chordata > Mammalia > Artiodactyla > Delphinidae > Pseudorca > Pseudorca crassidens. Next base: position 64,287,255 of record NC_090304.1, read on the forward strand.
GCGAGGAGAAGGGGGCTAATTGCTTGGCGTTACAAAGGAGGTAGACAGGAGGGCTTTGCAAAGGAGGTCATGTCTAGCTGAGATCACGTAGAAGTTCTGCCGATGGGCAAGGGGAGGGGAGGTACTCCAGGTAAGAGAATCAGCATACGCAAAGATGCAGAGGCCTGGGAGGTGTGCTGCACAGGGCCAGTGTAGCTTGCTTCAGTGGGGCTGCTGGGCAGAGCAGTGGTGGAGATCAGGCCAGAGACCTGGGCAGGCACAGGGCAGGCAGGCCCAGGTCATGGAGGGCTTTGGGGTCCAGCTGAGGGCCCTGTGACTTAGGGAGCTCCTGCAGGCTTTTAAGTGGGGACAAGGCATGATCCCTGGTTATGTCTGTTCCAGACAAGTGGGTCTCTCTGCTCTCCTCATTGCCCCCTCCATGCTTTGGCTCATGCGGTTCATGGAGAGTCCAGCCTCAACCCTCCTCCTCATCCCTGAGAACTCACTCAAGTCTTAGCCCTGGAATAAAGCCTTTCATGACTACTCCAGTCCATACCTTCCTCCTTTTCCACAAATGTTTTCATTGTTACAGTCAGAATCATACCCCAAAGGAAAGGCAGTGGAAAAGGCCACCATTGACCATTTGTGTTAGCAAGACCTGGTAAGACATAAAATTATAATTATGAGAGAGTAAACTGTCTCTCTCTCCTAGAAAGAAGGCAGAACAAGAGTCATTCCTAGAGCACTGGAAAAAAGGATTCCTTCTCTTTTCTGTTTTCCTAAGCAAAAAAAAAAAAAAAAAAAAGTGAGTACTTTCAGGTTCAAGTATAGACAAGGGCTCAGTTTGAAAGCCCTGGGTTAATACTCTCAGAGTTAACGACTGTGTGACCTTAAGCAAGTTACTCAACTTCTTAGACTCTCAATTTATTAATCTGTAAAAGGGGTTAATAATACCAATTCCACAAGATCATCAGAAGATCATGTAAGATCATTCGTGTGTTCGTTCAACCTATGTATTGCGTGCCTTACTGTGTTCCAGGCACTGTGCTAGGAGCTGGACTGTAGCAGTGCACAAGAGGGGCACAGTCCTTGCCCTCCTGGAGCTTGCAGATCACAGGGAGAGAGAGAAACATTGCATAAATAATATCTCAATAATTGCTAGTATGATAATCTAGGGAGCCTGGCATGCCGCTCGGTGCCTGGCTCAGAAGGCACCCTTCATACACATTACGTAACTCCCTCCCTTTCTTCACTTCTCTCAAAATAATATAACAAGTGCTGTCTGCTAGTATATACTAATTATCTATTTCCGAAATTTTCAGGGGCTCCCACTCTAAGTAGGTACTATCTCAGTCCCACATAAACATAGATGGGTTGCCGAGGAAACCCAAGGTGACTAAGTTCACGTCCTCTCCAGGCTCCTAAATCAAAGAAGACCAGTAGAAAATGACCGCATGAAGTCACATAGCTCATCCTCAAAACCTCTGGCTCAGCAGAACAGAAAGTGCGAACACATCAAGCTCCAGGGTGAGCATCGTCCTGGGACTCTGGGCTGTGTGCAGGCAAAAATGGCAGCTCTGAGTGTGAAGGCCTGGCCCTCTCCACAGCCTGTCCAGGCACTAAAATATGAAGGGGAGGGCAGGGCCCTTTCCTCTACTCATGCGCTCAATTCATTTCTGGTGAAAGAAAGCCTGGGCTTCTCTAAGGTTTACTCGTGAGTGACAATGTTATTTAAAGATCTCTGGGCACAATGGCTTTCCTAACTCCCCAGTGGCCTGGGACAAAAGAACCAGGGCCCAAGCACTGGCCCTGCTCATTGTGAAGCAGCAGCTGCGGGTCCTGAGGCTGGAGAGAGATTTCCTCCTCCTGCCCTCCCTGCCCTCCCAGCGCCTGCCTTGTGCTCTCTGCACGGCTGGTGCACAGGCTCTTAACAGAAAAGCTTCCTCTTTTATTCCTTTAGCGGCAGCTGGGGTAGGGAATAAGTCTCACTGGCTTGGTAATTCAGGCAACCTTATTTTGGGCACTGACTGGAGATCAATTGCTCTCTCCTTTCTTGGTAACCTCGCTGTCCCCTGCACCGTCCTGGAGCTCTAAAAATATTTGTCAATTTGCTGCAAGTGTTTGTCTACAAGTCTGTCTCCCCATTTAGATGCCTAGGTTTCCTTATGGCAGGTACTGTGTCCTACTTATTTTTACCTCAGTGCTTGGCATGTAGTAGGAGCTGAATACATGTTTGGAGAAAGAGAGAAAGGGGAGAGAGAGAGAGCACGCGAATGGATGAATGAATAAATATTAGTCTCTGAGGTTGGACAACTAGATTAGGAGATGCCAGTCTGGACTTTGAAGACACTAGTGGGTCCTCAGAGGTTTCACAGAGGTGTTGAGTGGGGAGTGTCGTGAGAATAGGTGTCTGTCTTGCTTCTCCCATGAAGCTTAACTCAGCTTTTATGATATTCATTGAGCTTCCTTATTTGAGATTTTGTGTGAATAAAAGGTTCTGTGGCTAAGAAAATTGTTTGAAAAGAATACTGGGCTCAATTTTTCTCCCTTACATCTCTTCCTGCTTTGCTCTTTTCCGTGACAAGGCAAGTACTTGTATCTCTTCTGCTTCTGACCACTGGTAGAACATTCTCCTGCATCTTATCCTTGGAAGGCAGGAGGAATGACACGGATGAGGGCATTCACTTGCCAAGTACTCACACTGTGTTCTACTTGGGCCAGAGTTCCAAGAGCTAAGCTGCTGCTGCCTGGTCCCCACACGTCCTGGTTCTCCTTACACATCACATCGCAGTGATGGGGCTCTTGAGGTGAGTGGTGTTTGCAGCCTCGATCTCCAGCTCCATTTTCTCACGCCTAATTTTAACATAACTTACACTGCACTTCATAGCACTTCTGCTGACTGTCCCAAATGGGGAGGGAGCCCAGCCCCCAGAGAACAGAAGTGCTGCTGCAGACGGGACGGTCATGGACACTGTCTTGGAAGAGCTCGTCACTCAAGTTTGGAAAGGACATCATCAGAGAACCTGACAAGCCCGGACCATCATAAGGTCATAGAGAGACACCCCCCGACACACACCCTGCAACTTCGTCTATTTACTCACTAGCAAGGGTCTATGGAGCACCTACTATGTGCGGGGCTGTGGGATATAGGGATGGATACGAGAAAGTCCTCTTGTTAAGGAGCTCCCATCCTAATAATGGAGACAAAGTAAAGAAAATGAAACAATTCAAGATGACAAGCACAGACACAGAAATGTATCAAGTGCTAAGGGATTACAGAGCGGGGAGAGAACAATGCTCCTTGAGGGCTGTGGGAGCAGTGGGGAAGGCGTCACTGAAAAGCAACATTTGAATTAGACCTTGACTTTGAACAGTTCTTCAAGCCTGGAGGCAGGAGATGGAAGCAGGGCAGGCACAGAGCACCTGAGGGAAGAGGGGCAGATGTGGGGTGCTGGACCATATGGGGGGTGGGACTGAGGGGCAGTCAGGCTGGAGGGATAGAGTTGACCAGATTGAAGTGGGGTTCGCAAGCTTTGCTAATTGTGTTACTCTGCGGGCGGTGAGAAGCCACTGGGGGCTTTCAAGCATGGTCTCACGTGCCCTGTTAAGGAATGCTAATGATCCTGTAGGCGATGGGGAAGGCAAGCCCACAAGTACCAACCCAACCTTCACAGTGAAGAGCCCTCTGGCAGGTGAGTGGACGGATGGGGAGGGGCAGAGGCTGGAGGCTCGAGGCAGTGATAGGCTGTGGCCGTGGTCCATGTGAAGAAGGAAGATGCTCTATACCAAGCAGAGCGGAGGAAACGAAGTGGAAGAGAAGGGATAGCTTCAAGGTACATTTCAGAAGGAGAGGACGCAAGGCGGGAGCCTCCCAGTGTATGGAGCCATGCAGGGAAAGGTAGAAGACCTTCCCCAGGCCTGGGAGACTGGGGCCAGCCCCCATGTCTGTTACTCAGCGTCACGTGGGCATCCATGAGGCAAGGGTCCTCACAGTCTTTACGATGCCGTTCTGTTCCTGGGGTGTGATGAGCCACTCCAGCATCAGAGTCGTTGACATCAGCCCTTGTGGTTCGGAATGTGCTAAGTGATTGCTCAGTTCTGGTTGTTCTATTCCAGTTTTCTGCAGGCCCGCTGTTATGTTGTGTCCTCCAAAATTCATATGTTGAAGTCCTAACCCCTGTACTTCAGAATATGGCTGTATTTGGAGCTAGGGTTTTTTAAGAGGTAATTAAGTTAAAATGGGGTAGTTTTGGTGCACCTTAATCCACTCTGACTGGTGTCCTTAAAGAAGAGGCAATTAGGACACAGACTCAGAAGAGAGAGTCCATATGCAGACACAGGGAGAAGACGGCCCCACGCAAGCCAAGAAGAGAGACCTCAGAAGAAATCAAATCTGCCGACACCTTGACCTTGGACTTCTACTCTTCAGAACTGTGAAAAAATAAATTTCTGTTCTTTAAGGCATCCAGTCTGTGGTACTTTGTTATGGCAGCTCCGGCAAACTAATACACCTCCTGTGAACAAAATCTCACCCAGGGTCCAAGCCTGCCTGAACCCACCTGGGCAGGACCTGGGACCATGTTCCCTCTTTTTATTTCTCCAGCCAGTCCAGCTTCTTCACTGGCCCATCCCTTTATTACAGTCACCATGACAAGGGGTGGGCAGGTGAGTCCAGGGAATTCGGTCACTCAAGCAAGAATGGCACTGGGTTATTACCCGCAGGGGACTGCTGCTTTTCTCTAAAAAGCCAGTCGATTGGATCACAAAGCTCGCAATAACCCAGCTCTCAGGACACTCTCAGACCTGGCTTCTCAGGCGTTAGGAGGGAGAATATTCCACTTATACCAGGATGACTATTGAGCTTTGTCGAACAAATACCACTTGGAAGAACAACGTAAACGGACTCCATCTTCAAAAGGTAAAGGCTATGGTAGAGGTCAAGGAGCACTTCCCCAACTGTGACGACTCCCTCACTACATCCGAGGAGAGAGAAGTGGGAGACCTGTGGCCTTCAGCAGGCAAACACAGGGCGTTTTACTGTGACTGATGGGGTGACACAGTTTTGCTAGACAATTGCTGGATGTGGCTATAGCTCAGCCCCGACATCTGACGTAAGCCATGTATCTAAGGTTTGCTACTGAAACCTGTAACAAAGGAGCATTTTATGCAGTTCCTCTCCAGATTTGGAGATATCGGGTTCTCTCCATTTCTGGCTAGCAACAAAACAGAGAAGGTTAGAGCAGTGCTGTCTGGAAAGTCCAAGGAAGTCCCCCCAATTCAGTATGACCTGGAGAATACACTTTCTAGTCACTCCTCTGGAAGGAAATTCAGGAAGGGGAAGAGTACAGAACTTATGACCCAAAGAGACCTGCATTTGAATCCTGGTTCTATGGGTGGCTAAGTCTGTGACCTTGGGCAGCCTGTTTACCCTTCCATTGGCCTCAGCTTTCTCGTCTATAAACCTGGCATAATACGGACCCCTCTGCACATGGTTATTACGAGGATTCAGCGTAAGAGAACAAAGAGAACAAAGAAGCTGCATGGAGATGATGATGGTGGGCTAGGCTCACATCCAGGAAAATGACTCACTTGTGTACACAAGAGTACAGGTCACTGTTACCCTGACAAGTTAACACGGCAGGTCAGCAATTCCTCTACCTTTCTTTTTTTTTTTTTTTTGTGGTACACGGGCCTCTCACTGCCGTGGCCTCTCCCGTTGCAGAGCACAGGCTCCGGACGCGCAGGCTCAGCGGCCATGGCTCACGGGCCCAGCCGCTCTGCGGCATGTGGGATCTTCCCAGACCAGGGCACGAACCCGTGTCCCCTGCATCGGCAGGCGGACTCTCAACCACTGCGCCACCAGGGAAGCCCCTTCAGCCTTTCTTTACTCACGCGGTAGAAGTCAGCCGGTACCTGAACTGCCAGGCACCATAATATACAAAACAGACAGTGTCTCCCCCACTGTAGGAACTGACGATGCCTTTCCCAACCTGCTGGGAATCTTAACACCGGTCACAAAAGGATATTACAGCGCTCTGGACACCTTTCTCAAAAGATGCTACTTTGCTACAACGGTCGTAAGAACAACAGCTATCATTTCATACATTAGTTTTATGCTTAGCATTTTGTAAAACAACACGTTTACATATATCACATGAACCACATAAAGTCTTTGGAACATCAACACACAACCAGCAGGTTGCAGAGCTGGGTCACAAGCCTGGTCTCCATCTGACTCTAATGTCAACAGGGATTTTGTAACGTACCTTTTTTTTTAAGTTTAAAAGTAATATATGCTTATTGTACACTGAAAAGTTAAGAAAAATTAAATAAAAGTCACACCTAACATCATCACTCAGAGATAACCACTGCATTGTTTTGCTCTATTTCCTTTCTTTATTTTTTCTGTGCTTAAAAAAAACCCCTTGGTTTAAACAAAGTTGAGATTATACTATACAGAAAATTTCATATATATATATATATATATATATATACACATACATACATATATGGAATTTTTTCCTCTTAAAATTATAAGACAAGCACTTTCCCACATACTAAAACTTCAATCTAAAACATCACTTAAAAATTGAAAAACAACTCCAACTGATTATCTAATAATTCCCCTGTTTTGTATAATATAATTGTTTCCAAACTTTCACTATTATAAATTATGCTGTGATGAGCACACTTAAAACTTTGTATTTATGATTTTTCTTTAGGTTGAACTACTGGACTTAAGGGATTGATGACTTTTTCATTCATTCATTCATTCAACAAATATTTAATGAGCACCCACTAGGTGCTGGACAACATTCAAAATTGGTAATGCAGTAATAAGCAAAACATTTAAAGACAGACAAAACCCCTTGCCTTCAAGGATCTTATGTTCTAGAGAGATCTAAACATTTTTAAGTCTCCTTAGGCATATTGCCGAATCACCTTCTGAAAGGCTGGAGCAACTTACAATCCCACTAGCAGTACATCAGTAGCTGTCTTACTGCATGATCACCAGCACTGAGTATTCTGGTTCAAAAATTTTTGACAATTTCATAAATTGTCATGGCTACGTTGCATTCCTTAAGGACATTTCCCCTTCACTCTCTCCCCCGTTTATTCACCACCTCACAAAACACAAGTAAACTGAAGAGACGTTTAAATGCCCATCCAAATGGTAAGTTTCAAAGTTGTTTTTTTCCCTCCAGTGAGAAAACAATCCCAGCCCCAAGTCAGGGATGGCAACAGTGGAATCACCTCCTATACTTTGCAAGGTAGCCAGAAATAATGATGATAAATCCATGTTCTGTTAGGGCTTGTTGTGTCTGGGAGAAAAGTCAGCAGTGAGTTTCTCCAGCCAAAGGCCAGATTTCTTTGGGGGATCAGCCAGGACAAGCCAGGTGGGATCCCTACAGGTAGGGGCTAGGGTCAGGATCAAATGGGAGTCTGTCACCAAAGTCTGTCACTTGGTAAGCTACAAAGCACTGAGCCGTAGAAAGGAGTTTTATTCTTTTTCATGGAGGCCTTTGGAGGATGTTGAAGACTTTGGCAGGGCCTTATAACATGTATGGAAATATATAAAAATAAGTCAATAAAATATCAATAAAGAAAGTGAAAATATTATATACATAATATTTTCGGAGTGTTTATCGTGTGTTAGAAATTTTCAGAATTCTCTTTTTACAATACATCCATACATAGTGCTTACTCTGTATCAGACACTGTTTTAAGAACTTCTGACTCCTGTGGTCATCATAATCAGCTTATGATGTAGATACTATCATCTCCATTTGACAGATGAAGAAACTGAGGCATAGAGAGATAAAGTACTTGTAAAGCAAGGATCAGATCCCAGTTGTTCTGCCTTTAAAGCCTGTGCTCTTAAAAACTATCTTATAAGAAGGAAACTGATGATCAAATCAAGTAAGTAATCAGCATGGTTCAACAGTTCAGGTCAAGAGGGATTTAATGAATGCCTTCTATGAACCACGCACTGTGCTGGCCCAAGGTCACAAAGCTCACGAGCGCGAGGGCTGGGAGCTTGCATCTGGCTCAAGGTCTGTCTGACTCCAGGCCCTCACTGTTTCTACTACACCTTGCTTAAGGGAAAATGTTTTCTTGTTTGGGTTGATGTCTAAGAGGTGAGGCTGGCACAGGGCACGGTGCCTTTGGGACAAAATGCCACAGCTACAGGAACAGAAGCTCAGCTGTGCTGTGCTTTGGGAGGGCAGTCATGTTCGAAGGCAGATCTGGGTGAGCCCCTCTCTATACCTTTGAGGCCCCAGATATTCTAATATGGTCCAGATGGTTTAGAATTTATCTTTTTGGTTCAGATCCCTCCATGCAATGAAAACAACAGTCTTTAGAATTCCAAGAAGTGTTCATAAAATCCTGGGCCTTGGCATTAGAAATGGTTGGACCTTCAGTTATTGAAAACTCTCTTATATGTTTCCCCTGACAACTCACTCTGTGCCCCAGACCGCTTTGATAGCTCCCTTAACGGTTGCCTTCACATTTTAAAACCTATGAAATTACATATTTGAAGGGATTATTCATTTTTTTCCTATGGAAAGCGTACACACCCCATAATGCTTTAATAATGATAACCAGATGTATTGAGGGCATTTTGACAAGGGGTTTCTTTAGCTAATTTGAGAACATACTGAATTTCAGTCTCTTCTGACTCGTGCAAAAATGAGCAGAATGTAAAGTGCCCTATAAATTTCCTACTTGTGCAATTTTAACACTTTCATCATAGTCAAATGAAATATATTTGAAGCCAAGTCTCCCCTTTCTCCATTTTGAAAGTACAGGTTTCAGGCTTTACTCAGTAAAGCCCAGGAAAACGTTTAACCAGAAGCACTGGCTACTCCTACTAGTTCCCACTCAAAATTCATCCCATAATACCTCCCAGTCATGCTTATGCTCTGACCTCCTTCTTTCTTACTCTCAGAAGAGCCTGAGAGACTTTAAGAAAGCTTATTACCTACATGTAGAATCGTAAGATGCCAGGGATGGAAGGGACCTCAACGATCATCTGGTCTACCTCTTTCACATTACAGCTGAGGAAACTGAAGTTTCAGAAAGGTTCCATGATGTGGCCAAGATCATGTGTGTAGGAAGTGGCAGAGTTTAGACTTGAACTTCATTCTGAGTGCAATGTTCATTTATTATATCACTTTGCCTCTCTCTTCTGCTTTCATTTTCTGTACTTTCTCTCCTTTTTCTTTATGTTTTCTATTTCCCCTGTCAGAACTAGGTCTTGGATGATGGTGGGATGGGTCAAACCATCCTTAATGGGTGTGAAGTGGTATCTCATTGTGATTTTGATATTCATTTCGTTAATGATTAATGATGTTGAGCATCTTTTCCTGCACTATTGGCCACCTGTATATCTTCTTTGGAGAAAGGTCTATTCAAGTACTTTGCTCATTTTTTTAGTTAGCTTTTTGGTTTATGTTTTTTGTTGTTTTGTTTTATTTTCGTCTTTTTGTTGTTGACTTGTAAGAGTTCTTTATATATTCTGGACACTAAATCATTATCAGGTATATGACTTGTAAACATTTTCTCCCATTCTGTAGCTTATCTTCTTATCTTAAAGCTCAGTGTCTGTTGCTTACTCAGAGACTTCTTATGATACTAAAAAGTTTGTTTTCATATTTCTAAGTACAGCTGTCTTATACCCTTGAAACTATAAATATTTGTTATGGGAAACTACATTTGTTAAAATTGGTTATAGAAATTCATTATTAAACTTTGTGGTTTGTAGTAGAAAAAAATAACAAGCATTTAAGCATCTACTGTGTCTCTTGTCCTCAATGTATTTTGATTTAATTTGGAGCGGAAGACTTTTACTACTGACATGGTTACACCACACATAATCCAGTGCAATGTACAAAGAAAGCACTGGAATTAGCACCCAGCTTCATGCCCAGTCAAGTTCAGACAAGCTGCTTTACCTCTGCCCCTCTGTTTTCCTTATCTGTAGGATGGGGTGATAATATCCTCTTTGCCTCCCTCTGAGGGCTGTTGTGAGGATCAAATGAGAAGAATGAGAACCTGCACCAAGGAATCAGAGACTCCAGTGGAACAGCCTTGCCGACCCCCAACACATACACACAAAAGTACTTCATAAACTGTTATCCATGCATGGGTGTTGTCCTGGGCAGGCCAGGCCAGACGGTGTCCTCACAGTACTGCTGGAGTGAGTTTTCTAAAACACAATTCTGGCCGAGTTGCTTGCTCTGTCTTCTAAAACCCTACGGTCTCCCCCTCTTCAAAAAAAGACTTGGTGATCTGACCCTATGACCTCTTCTCTGGCTCTGAGCCACAGGCCCCTAAGTCTGGCAGTGCCAACCTGGCTTCCAGTCTGTACCACCCTCTGCCACCGTTGGAGCATCTGCATGTACTGTTCCACAAACACACAGCTTGAAGGCTGGATATGCCTCTGGGTCACGGAATCTGAGACCTGTAACCAGGTGTCGGTCCTGGGAAGTGTCTTAGAAGTGTGACGGAGAAGAAATGACTCTACCCTTTGAAGACTTTTGTTGGGAGCTCAATTCTGCCACCAATAGCTGTTTGACTCTGGGCCAGCCTCTGGGGGCCTCAGCTTCCACAACCATTAATTTAGGTGAGCTCAGAGTTCCTTTCAGTCTATGACCTGGCATTTCCTCTATGACCACTAATGTTTTTAGCTTTATTAAGGTATAACTGACAAATAAAACTATAATATATTTAAAGTGTACAATATGATGATTTGATATACATACACGTCGTGAAAGGATTCTCTGCATTGAAGTAATTAATATATCCATCACCTCACATATTTACCCTTTTGTGAGTATGTGTGAGAACACTTAAGTACTATTCTCTTAGTAAATTTCAATTATACAATACAGTATTATCAACTACAGTCACCATGTTATACATTAGATCAGATCCTTATAACTGAAAGTTTGTACCCTTTACCAACCTCTCCATATTTGCTCCATCCCCAGCCCCTGGCAACCACCATTCTACTCTTTGTCTCTATGTATTCAACTTTTTTAAAGATTCCACGTGTAAGTGATCCCATGCAGTACTTGTATGAACAAGTATTTTCTGTTGCATTATACTGAAGTCGGTGATCCTAGGGTTCAAACCCAGACAGTATGACTCCAAAGCCCATAGCCTTTTCAGGTCAAGTCCCTTCCTCCAGGACTCTTTCAATGATTTTCTCTTCTCTGAATTTGCCTCCCTGCCCCACCTCATGGGCCTCCCACAACTGCCCAGTAACATTTGACTATTTCTCCACTCTACCAATTTTCTAAGGGCTTCCAAAGCCCACAGGTGTCCCTCCCAGAGAAGGATCTGGGAGTCCACTCCATGCATCAGAGATCTGCCCCGCAAAGCTATCTGAGCTCATTTGAAAAGAACAATAAGAGCAATATCATGTGACCCTTACATAACAAAGATCAATTTATCCCTTGCTATCTATTATCTTTTTTTTATTTTATTTTTTTTTTTTTTGCGGTGCGGGCCTCTCACTGTTTTGGCCTCTCCCGTTGCGGAGCACAGGCTCCGGACGCGCAGGCTCAGCGGCCATGGCTCACGGGCCCAGCCGCTCCGCGGCATGTGTGATCTTCCCAGACTGGGGCACGAACCCGTGTCCCCTGCATCAGCAGGCGGACTCTCAACCACTGCGCCACCAGGGAAGCCCGCTTTCTATTATCTTATGAGACTGCCACAGCAATTCCATAAGTTAAGTGAGGACTGATCTGATAGATGAGGAGACTGAGGGTCACAGAGTTCATCTGCCCATGGTAACATACCTAGCTCCAAGTACATCATTTCCCTCCTGGGCTCAGCTGGAGTTTGGGGAAATATCTCAGGGACATGCCTTCTTAAGGTTCTCTTTGTGGACAGAAAAGGGGAGAGGGTGTCTCTGCTCACTTATAGCTACACACCCAAGTGCCACTCAGATGCAACCCTGGCTTTGATCCTACAGAATCAGTCAGTGGCAGTCTTTGGTAAAGCTATTTTCAGGGCCCTTTCAGTGCTCTCACATCCCACCTCACAGGCTTCCCTTGTGTTCGATGAGCTTGACAGTCCCCCCAAATATCCCTGACAACCCCAGTGACTGATGTTCACCAGAAGCTGCTCAGGCCTCACATTCTCACATGGGGATGATGGAAAAATCCACCATTACCCAACGGGAACTGACAGTCCTTGGTGTTGATGACTATTCCCTTAAGGAAAAATGGAGCGATTTCAGTGCAGTGGTGGAGTGACTTTTGTTGGCTGACTGGTTTTGAGTTGGAGGTCATTTGTCTGGCTTTAGATCATCTGGTGTTTACCCTTCCTCTTTTAATCATCCCTATTTCTTTTTCTAATCCAAGTGTCACCAGGAGGATGAAGTGTAAACATGCGAGGTTGCTGTTTTCAGCAAATTCACTCAGTAATCAATGCCAAACCAGGGTTCGCCTGAAAACCAGTCTGGCACTGACAGGAGAAGGAGATAGGGTTACGCTTCTTGTAAACCAGCAGCTCGATTTTCATTTTTGCACATTGTGGATTTTGTTGTTGTTATTCTGGACTGAGGGACAGGCTGATTTTTCATAGCTGGGTTTACAGTTTAGTGTAGCACTGCTTCTTGAAACTTGCTGAATAAATTCTAGTCAATGTACATTCCCAGCCTTTAAGAAGTTTAGCAATCCACCCCCCTCTCAGAGTGATCTTTCCAAGTTAGAAATATGATTGTGCTACTCCTTTTTGGGCATATTCTGGTCAGAAGTTACTTTTCAGATTTATTGATCAGGCTGATATTTACCTGGTATACCAGCAGCACTGTGACATGGCTGGCCTCTGTTCTGACTCTTTTAGATCCATGCCATACAGGTCATTAAATATTTTGAATATTACTTCTATTTATTAACCTCTACTTCTACCTTTACAGCACCAAGTCAAGCCATTATAGAACACACATCATGCATACACTACCAAATGTAAAATAGCTAGTGGGAAGCAGCCGCATAGCACAGGGAGATCAGCTCGGTGCTTTGTGACCACCTTGATGGTGGGATAGGGAGGGTGGGAGGGAGACGCAAGAAGGAGGGGATATGGGGATATATGTATACGTATAGCTGATTCATTTTGTTATACAGCAGAAACTAATGCAACATTGTAAAGCAATTATACTCCAATAAAGATGTTAAAAAAAAAAAGAAAACACATCATGCTTTAAATAAACCAAGATCTCTTATTTTCTCATACCTTTGCCTTGAATCCTCCAACCTTCCCTTACTCTTCTTATCCTTCAATGTTCTCAGGTTGTGAAACCTTCCCCAACCCCTTCCCCTCTCCCTTTTCCCACCATGCACATTGTTAGTCATTCCTTCCTCTCTGATTCCATAGCACTAACACCAAAGAGTTATATAAGACATAGTTTTCTCACTACAGGGAAAAATATTGCCCCAAAGTGAAGTCAATATCATCAGAAAAAAACAAAGTAGGGGGCTTCCCTGGTGGCTCAGTGGTTGAGAGTCCGCCTGCTGATGCAGGGGACACAGGTTCATGCCCCAGTCCGGGAAGATCCCACATGCCGCGGAGCGGCTGGGCCCGTGAGCCATGGCCGCTGAGCCTGCGCGTCCGGAGCCTGTGCTCCGCAACGGGAGAGGCCACAACTGTGAGAGGCCCGCGTACCGCAAAAACAAACAAAAAACAAAGTCAAGTCTGTTGTTCCCATAGAGATTTACAGAATCTTAGATTTGGAAGGGATCTAAGAGGGTCTTTCCTAAACCCTTCTGAAGTATCCTTGATAGATGTTTTTTTAGCTTCCAATCAAGTGCTTCCAGAAATGGAGAAGTCAGTGTGTTTGGAAAGTTTTTCTTTACACTGAGCAAAAGTTGATCTCGCAGTAAACCCTGCTCATATGCCCTTCTGCTCTCTGGAGATGTAGAGCAAGTCTACTTCTCACTGTACCTGATGGCCCTTCAGATATTTGAGGAGGGCTCTCATCTGCCTTCTGTCCTTCAGAAAGAGACTGGGGTCCCAAAATCATTTTTCCCTGCATGTTAGAATGAGGATCGTGCCCTGAGTGTCCCTGTACCTGTCAACTGTACCTGTCAGGTTACTTCCCAAATGCTCGGCACCAGGTTGTTTTCTGGGGGGAACGTAAATGTTACACACATTGTATTCAGAATTGATTAAGCATAGGCAGTACACCCCTTAAATATAAGGTTACAAATGAAGAAAATATTTAAAATAACAGAAGGTATTTCTTAGAGAGAGAGAAAAAGCTCCAAACATTCTGCAATGGAGCTAGCAGATTGAAGTTCAGCTGCAGCTCATTATTTGTGAAATGTTATGCCTATTTCTTGCAGAGGAACAAAGAGGCAGCCAAAAGATAAGGCTATGTGTCTCTCAGAGTCCACGCATGCTGGCTTCACTTTGGAAAAAATTCCTAGGCGGGGCCGCTGTGGGGAGCTGGAGACCACTCTGAAATGAAAGCTAATTCTAGTAAAATTAAGTATGCATGTGATGGAAACAATCTGGGCAGTGTCTGAATCTATTTTGGGAAGTGATCCTGGAACTTTTCTCTGAGAAGCCACTCACAATAGTGGTGTTTTCAGGCATGGTTTAAATGCAGTTTTGCCCAGAGGCAGAGCAATGGACTCAAATACCCTCTAAGCTCCCTCTAGAGGTTCACGTGTGTAGCTGCCAGCAGAGCTCCTGGGTTAGGAAGCCTGTCCCAGCGCCCAGAGCAGCATCAAGAGAGACACAAGGAGTTACTGATCCTTTCTCTTAATTAGAGCCAAATCTATTGATTGAAACAAATTAGAAAACAAAACAAAATTCCATTCTCCACAAAAAGTAAGGCTGAGATCAAATACATTGTGAATATACATTCATACAGAAGAGGCAGTAACTGGTAATATTCTAAAAGTTCAAATTAGGTAATAGGCTGATGGTTCACAGAACAATGAAAAACGTAAAAGTTTTTAATGATTTCCTAGATGTGCTGATGTCTAAAATGGCATGTATCTTTTGGTTCACAGGTGATGTAATCAAGATGATCATCATTACAGCCACCAACTTATGTGTCAGGCACTGCGCTAAATACTTTGCCTGAATTTTCTCATGTAATTTTCACAAGTCCCCCCTTTAGACAGACACTGCTATTAGCACCATTTGCAGATCAGGAAGCAGGGACTTCTGGGAATTAAATCCTTTGTACAAGTTCATGCAGTTCATATATGGTGATGCTGGGATTGGAACTCTGGTCTGTGCTCTTAGACACAATAAAATAATGCTTTCTCATTGGAGGAAACTGAACTCATCAAGATTAATGACTAGCCTCAGGCACCCAACAAGCAGTGGTGCCATTAATGAGGGGCTTGGTTGAGAGACTGTACATACAATGTCTGGTCCACTGTGAATATTCAGGAAAACCTTCCCTTCTGAAATGATCACCAATGTGATTTCATGTGTCCTGTGTCTCCCAGAGCACAGAGACCCCTGGGAGATAGTCCATGACAGTTAATCTTTCATCCTGTCACCTGGACCTGTATGCTGCCTATAAGGGGTGCTGAGTACACATTTGTTAAATGAATCAATGAATGATGGAATGCCATTGCCTGTCCTCTGAGCGCTTACGATCTGCTAGAAATAAAACTTGTGCATACAAACACACACACACACACACACCCCCCAGTATAATTATAATACTAGCCAGAAGTGAGTTAAGATATATAAAAGATATAAACCAGCAATTCCACACTCTTCATTTATACGAAGCCAGAAAAAAACTTGCCCATGTACAAGGAGACATACAAGAATGCTGATTGCAAAATTATTTCTGATAGTAAAAATTAGGAACAACTAAATTTTCATCAACAGAGGCATGGAGAAGTAACTTTCATTTTACAGACACAATGAAATGTTATATATAGTAATTTAAATGAATGGTCTAAAACTAAATGTATTATATAGATAACTCATGAAACACAATAAGTGAAAAAATAATGATAATAATAGCTAACATTTATTTAACATTTTGCACGTATTAACTCAATTTAGTCCTCACAAAAACTCTTTTAAGGTTAGATACTATCACCAAACCCATCTTAGAAATGAGGAAGTTGAAGGATACCTACATCTGATATAACACTAAGATGTTTAAACATATGCAAAATACTCTAATATAAGAATATATCCATATGTAATAAAGGTATTAAAACATGCATAGGAATCCCAAGATTATGACAGTGATCACATTAGGGGTAGCAAAAGGGAGGAGACCATGATCAGGGAGGGGAATAGAGCAAGCATCAAATGTATTTATGTTTTTATTTCTCAAGCTGAATGATTGTTACACAGATACTCTTTATATTTATACTTTTTTTTTAATGTCTGAACTATTTCATAATAAAGAAAGAGATCAACAAAAAGAAACTAAATACCTTGAGGGCTCAAAGGAAAGAAACATGATTCCTGATACTGCCCGGAGAAGGGGGCATTTAAATGAGACCTAAACATTATGGGTACCACTAGCAAATGCGGAAATCAGAACGTGCGCAGAGTGAAGGACTCTGAGCACAAAGGTGGGAGGTGCAGGAGAATTCAGATTGTTAGAAAGACATTCCACTTTCCATCCTGAGGCCCCCAGGAGGCCCAGCCTGAGGGACTCAGTCTCCAGAGTTGGTGGTTCCAACATTTACTTGGCCTTTTTCTGTGGCTGTAGAACTGGGGAACTGGGAAGCCCCAGCCTCTCTGCCAGGGGTGACCCAGCTGGCTGGAAATGCTTGAATCTGCTGGCATCCTGTGGCTCTCTCTTGGATGGAGTGGGAGGGGGCATGCTTGCCTGCTTCTCAAAGGCAGATTGGCTGGATGCGGAAGTCTGTTCACAAGCATGAATAATGACCGACAGAGTGTCTGCTTTGGAGTTTGGGGAGGAATGATGGGAACTTGCTGCAACTCAAAATCCAGACACTGACTGGCTGACAATTCACTTCACTTGCCAAACCCTTCCCTGAATCAAGTGTTCTGGAGATTAAGCTTTTCAATAGCTTCTCTGTATCCACTAATCTATGAACGGGTCAAGCCACTGAACCAACTGTTGGCCAGAAAGACCAGAGCACTTTGGAATACCCCAGACAGTCCAGTTTTCAGGCAGCTGTGGCATTGGGTCTGGACAGCCCCAAACTCCAAGCACACTTGCTAGACACTATCCTGAACCTGGGCCTCAGCCTCTTGCTCACCCGACCACCTGTGCCTATGGGGACTGGCCACACTGCTGACTGGTTCTCATCTGCTCTTTAACTGTTTGTGGTCTGGATCAGAAAATCTGGGATGGCATAATTCAGAGCCTTAGACCATTTTGCCAGAGCCTCTGGGGGCAATAGCTGGTTTCTCAAGTACACACTCAAAAACAAGTAGCTGCTCAAGGGCTTCCCTGGCGGCTCAGTGGTTGAGAGTCCGCCTGCCAATGCAGGGGACACCGGTTCGAGCCCTGGTCCGGGAAGTTTCCACATGCCGCGGAGCAACTACGCCCGTGCGCCACAGGTACTGAGTCTGCGCTCTAGAGCCTGCGAGCCACAACTACTGAAGCCTGCATGCCTAGAGCCCGTGCTCTGCATCAAGAGAAGCCACCGCAATGAGAAGCCCACGCACTACAATGAAGAGCAGCCCCCGCTCGCCGCAACTAGAGAAAGCCTGCGCACAGCAACGAAGACCCAACACAGCCATAAATAAATAAATTAATTTAAAAAAAAAAGAAGTAGCTGCTCAAAAGACACTTGTTGTTTGACTGACAGAAATGAGTATCTGGTTGATGTTGCATTCAAAGGAAGGAAGCACCTTGTCCTGCAATGGGAAGACCTAGAAGTTAAGTCTGAAGATGGGCCTTGGATGTTAGCACTTCCTCTGCTTCTGTATGTCTGATCTTGGACAAGTACTCAGTTCTCTAAGCTGCACTTTTCTCATCTGTAAAACAGGGGCCACAGCAACAATTACCTAAACAGTGGCTGTGAGGAACAAAGACAATACACCACTGGCCACCATTTGCTGATGTCCACTATGTGCCCGGCTCTGGGCTTAGCGCTTTGAAACAGAATCTCACATTAGCTTCCCAGCATCTCTAAGAAGAAAGCTTAAGTAATCTGCACCAGTCTTAAATTCATAAACTGTGGATCTGGGATTCAAACCCAGGTCTGCCTGGCTCCAAAGACTATTACAGCACCAGAAGCTGCAAAACGCTTTGCAAATGTGTTTCCACTGCTCATGTAGAAGTTGTAAACTCATCTCAACTGGGTTAAAACATTCTCTCTTGAAATGACTTGATTTGGGATTAATTTAAATCCAAAACACATAGGCTGGATTACATTCTTGCTGTGAGTCCAAGACCTGCTTTGTTCCATATGAGCAGACTGGGGAACTTTTTCCTTTCTGTCTCGGCCCTCAGTGGGCCAGGTCAGACACTAAGGGCTGCCCAAAGCAAGAACAACCATCCCTGGGGGACCCAAATCTCCCAATCTCCAGGGTGGGGCTTTCACCTTGGACCTCAGTTCTCTGTCTTCACAGCTTCTTGGCAATGGTCACCAACCAGGTGCCTAAGGATGTTTTTTGGTAGTGTCCCAAAGCTAAGTCCTCAAACCCAAATATTCACTTCACTTGCCAAACCCTTCCCTGAATCAAGTGTTCGGAGATTAAGCTTTTCAATAGCTTCTCTGCATCCACTAACCTATGAACAGGTCAAGCCACTTCCCTTATACTGATATTATTCTTAATACCGTATTAAATATTGAGGGCTTGGCATTCCTAGTTCCACAGCACTTACCACTTCAAATAAATTAATGAACCACTTCTCTATAAATGTCCAAATGTTGAATGTCCAAACTGTCCAAAATGTTGAATCATGTCACTTGTGGCCACAGGAGAACTTTTAGAGTTTTTGGCTGTAAGAACTCATCCATGCTGGCAGAACCAAATTCTTTTTTTTTATATGATCCAGCATGAAAAACCAAGAGCTATGGCCTTCAGCTGGAAGTCCTTTGGGGACGTGCTTTTCCGACTTTTAGAAGTCAAAGCAGGAGTTTATACACTATTCTTCCACATGAATAGATGTTAGTGAGCTTTTAGCCACATTTAGACCGTACATATTTTTCAGAGTCACAATTTGAGAAGCTATATAGCCTCTGGATAACTGGAATCATGGCATTTTAGAGCTGGAGGTTACCTGAGAAATCATCTAGTAGAGGATTCTCAAATTCATGGTGAAAAAAAAATTAACTGTTCGATCACAAGCCATCATATTAAATACCATTCATTGAGTTCCTACTATGAGCCATGCACTGTTCTAAGCACTTTACAGGTATTAACTTATTTTGTCCTCTCCCAAGTCTCATAAAGTAGATACTGTTATTATTCTCATTTTATAGATGAGGAAACAGAGGCAAGATAATTAAGTAACCTGTCCAAGGTTCAAATCCAGTCAGCGGGACTACCCTTAACCACCTCTTTACACTATCTCTTGATTCAAGATCACAGAGCTAGCGAGGGTCCACCTCTGTCTCATTCTATAGTCAAGTTGCTACAGGTATGCCTTTTGCCTTTGGAGGGATGTTGAGGAATTGGGAGTGTGTACATGGGGGTGTTGGGTGTTGGTAGTGTCAGGTAGGTAGTAGTGGAATACCTCCTTTCTATTCTCAACTCCCCATACTCAGAGACTGTTAGCATTCCGACCTGCAGGGGTGCTATAGCTTGGGGGGGTAGAGACAGAATGAAGCCAATTCGTATGTCTTGCTCTCAAGGATTCTTCTGTGTAATCACCTCTCTGAGGTCACAAAATATTCTTTTGGTAGTATAAGAGTATATTCCTTTGAAAAAATATATATTTTTTAAACAGAAAAAATGTAAACATCCTAATTGCATGGAATGTATAGAGAAGTAGAAGAAAGTAAAACTTATAATCCCACCACCCAAAGACAATCACTGTTGACATTTTAGTATATTTTTTAAATTAAATGTAATTTTTTTATACAGCAGGTTCTTATTAGTTATCTATTTTATACATATTGGTGTATATATGTCAATCCAATCTCCAATTCATCTCACCACCACCACACCCCGCCCCTGCTTTCCCCCCTTGGTGTCCATACGTTTGTTCTCTACATCTGTGTCTCTATTTCTTTTTTTATGAATTTTATTTATTTTTTTATACAGCAGGTTCTTATTAGTCATCCATTTTATACACATCAGTGTATACATGTCAATTCCAATCTCCCAATTCCTCACACCACCACCACCACCCCCCGCTGCTTTCCCCCCTTGGTGTCCATACATTTGTTCTCTACATCTGTGTCTCTGTTTCTGCCCTGCAAACCAGTTCATCTGTACCATTTTTCTAGGTTCCACATATATGCGTTAATATATGATATTTGTTTTTCTCTTTCTGACTTACTTCACTCTGTATGACAGTCTCTAGGTCCATCCACGTCTCTACAAATGACCCAATTTCATTCCTTTTCATGGCTGAGTAATATTCCATTGTATATATGTACCACATCTTCTTTAACCATTTGTCTGCCGATGGGCATTTAGGTGGCTTCCATGACCTGGCTATTGTAAATAGTGCTGCAATGAACATTGGGGTGCATGTGTCTTTTTGAATTATGGTTTTCTCTGGGTATGTCCCCAGTAGTGGGATTGCTGGGTCATATGGTAATTCTATTTTTAGTTTTTTAAGGAACCTCCATATTGTTCTCCATAGTGGCTGTATCAATTTACATTCCCACCAACAGTGCAAGAGGGTTCCCTTTTCTCCACACCCTCTCCAGCATTTGTTGTTTGTAGATTTTCTGACGATGCCCATTCTAACCCGTGTGAATTAGTATATTTTCTTCTAGGCATTTTTGGACAATTCATATATTGTTAGCTGTGACTATTACAAATATGCTGTGCTGTATCTTGCTTTTTCCACTAAATACTGTCTATACTATTACAACAGGTTGTATAATATACCATTATGGGGATATGCCACCATTTATGTGAACATTCCTCTGTTGTTAGGCATGTAGGCTCTTTTTCAATGTTTTATCATAAATAGCACTAAAGGAAATTTTTCTGAATAGAGCTTTTACCATATTTAGGGTTACTTCTCCTGGAAAGATTTCCAACATGAAAGTATTGGAACTTCTCTTCATCTGAAACATCACTTCATTAGGAATTTCTCAGTGTTAACATTAATTATCAAGCTGTCAACTGTCAATATGGAAATAAGCAAGTCATCATGAGACTTTTAATTATATCATATTCTTAAATGAACACCCCCTTTTTTCTCCCAATAGCACACTACAGCTACAGTTCGTTCTTTGGTCGAATGACAAATAGAAATACTCTGCCCACCTATAATATATGCACGTATGAAAATGACACAGAAAGTGGTTAAGAAAAAGGGTTCTACATCTGTGATATTCTTTCAGAAAAAACTCATAACCTCAGTCTAATCATGAGAAAACATCAGAGAAACCCAGTTGGGGGGCATTCTACAGAATACCTGACCAGGACTTCTCGAGACCATGTCAAGGTCACGTCAAGGTCATGTCAAGGTCATGAAAAATAGGGAACGACTAAGAAACTGTCACAGACCAGACATAATACGGGGATACGGTAACCAAATGCAATGTGGTACCTTGGATTGGATCCTGGAACAGAAAATGGGCCTTAGTGGAAAACCTGGTGAAGTCCAAATAAAATCTGCAGTCTTTAGTTAATGGTAATGTACTAACATCAGTTTCTTAGCTTTGACAAATGTCCCATGGAAATGTAAGATGTCAACATGAGGAAAGACTGGGTGAAAGGCATATATGAACTCTCTGTAATAGCTTTGTGCTGTTCTGTAAATTTAAAACATTTCAAAAGAAAAGTTTATTTTTTTACAAAAAAGATGAAGAGCAAGGGTTCTGGAGTCAGTCTGATTTGTTTCTGAGTCCTGGATCTGGCATTTGTTACAGCTGAGTGACCTTAGACAAATGACTTCTCTGAGCGAGGTTCACCTATTTTGTATGAAGAAAATTATTTACCACAGCGGGTTATAGGTCTTAACTAAAATAATGCAGATAAGGCACTTAGCTATTCCTGACACAAGGTGAGCGCTTGACAGATGTAAGCCATATGATTATTTTATTTAGTTTGAGGGCTTCTTTGTCCAATTCTTTGTTTCCTCTAAGGTAAGAAGGAATTTTGATGCACAGTTATGTTAAAAGTGGAATATTAAATAGCCTCGTTAAAATTGCAAACTCAACACAAAGGAGACAAACTGTTACATGAATCTGGAAATGGTAACTGGTGTGGGCTTTTGGGTCATTGTTTTTGTTTTCTGTGTAGTTATTGGGTCGCTTCCTAAGGGTAGGTGAAGTGAGAGGATACAAGGTTATGAAAAGAGACTACATTCTAGCACTGATTGCCCAAAATAACCAACTTACAAATGCCCATTGTAAGACACAGGAATTCTTTCACTTGAAATGCTTAAGAAAACAGTCTTGTAGAGAATTGAAAATGGTCCATGCTTGGCCTCTACCCAAAGGCAAATTATTTTAGTACGAAAGTCTAAGGAAAATAATTTAACCACAAGCTATGTGAGTAGGAAAGGAAAAATAACCAAAGGATAAAGAAAAATGCACTCTGGCTCTATCATATACAAAACTTCTTTTTTGGGTGCTAAACTGCAGAACAGATGTGAAACTTGATCTACAAGTTAGGGTCCAAATGACAAAAGGAAAATAAATAATCCAAGATTTAAAAAATATTCTGAGATGATATTAGACTTCAGGAGAAGACTAAGGATGGGCATGGCTAAAAGCCAAGATTCAACACAACTGGACCTAATGTCCAGGACCTGAATTCAAATCCACTGACAAGATGTGGAATCATCAATTTCCTAACAAAAATCACCTACCTTCAGTTTCCTCACTCCCAAACGTGTGAGAATAATACCTATATCACAAGGTTCTTTAAGAGACAATATAAGAATTAAATGAGCTAACATGTGAAAAATGCCTTGCATAGAGCTCACATATAGGAGACAATGAATAAATATCAGCTAAATCATGCATGCATAGCACTAACATGCTAGCACTAACCTGGTCACACCTTTATGACCTTGTTTCTAATGTCAAGGAATCTGCAATCTGGTTGGTGAAAAAACTGCTCATATGAAAAAGTGTAGAATAATACTGAAACTGCATTAACAGAGTGTTAATTTGATTGTTAAAAATATGGTACTGGACTTCCCTGGTGGTGCAGCAGTTAAGAATCCACCTGCCAATGAAGGGGACATGGGTTCAATCCCTGGTCCAGGAAGATCCCACATGCCACAGAGCAACTAAGCCTATGCACCACAACTACTGAGCCTGCGCTCTAGAGCCCACGAGCCACAACTACTGAAGCTCACATGCATAGAGCCTGTGCTGCACAAGAGAAGTCACCGCAATGAGAAGCCCGCACACGGCAACGAGGAGTAGCCCCCGCTCATGGCAACTAGAGAAAGCCCACGCGCAGCAACAAAGACCCAACGCAGCAAAAAATAAATAAATAAATTTATATACTAAAAAAATAGTATTGCACCGTAAAAAAATATATATATGGTACTAACATCAGCTTCCTTTTCGCTGCTGAATTCAACCTTACTTGTCAACATGATACCTTTTGGAAGTGGAGAGAAGGAAGAGTTTGAATTAAATATCATACATTAATTAGGGCAGCATTTTTAACCCTTTGGTGGAAGCCTAGTTAGCTGACTAACCCTCTTCTAACTTTGAGATTCACAGTAATTCATAGCAACAAATCATTTCTCCAGGGAATGAGCTCTTCCATGTAAGTAGATTTTCCAGTGTAATTAATTCTACCTTCTTAAGTGCTAAAAAATTCAATATTTTTGGACAAAAATTAAAAATAAAATTATTTACGTTTTCTGTTTCACACTCAAGACTACAAACACATATCTTCCCTTAAATCTCTAGCACTAAGCACAGTGCCTGGCATCTTCTAGAGGTTCAGGAAACGTATTGCTAAACTGCAGTGTATGACATGTATTCCTACCTTCTTAAGTATGTTTAATGAACATGATCCAACCTTATCTTAATGGCTACCATCATTATTCTAAACACAATAACTGTACATCATCTCATGTGAGTCAAGTCCTCTGAGGCTATCTGCCTTCATAAAATGGTTGCAGACATATGATCTTTAATGTTTCCAGCTTGTTTTAAAGTCTTCCATCTCCTGTCTCATCAAGGTGTACTCTAGCTGTTATCAGATTGTCACCTTTCAGGGTCTTCTCTTTTCCAATCTGTTGTGAGCTGGGAAATGACAGAGTCTATTTGTTAGGAATGACATCTAAAAATAAGAGTCGACAAGCTCTCTGCAAGGGACTCTAGGGCTGCCTTCAGAATAAACCACGCAAGTTGTGTTCCATGGGCCCTTCTGGTTGCTTAGAGGCTCAGCTTTCATTTAATCATTAAAAAATATGTATCAAGTGCCTTTTTATGTGCCAGTCAGTGTTCTAGGGTCAGCATTAAATTAAAAAACTGGCACAAAGGTCTTTACTCTGAACGATATTCCATTTGGGAGACATAAAAAGTAATAAACATTGTAAGTTCGCAAAGAGATATCTTAGCAAGAAATGCTAAGAAAAAAAATTCAAATGGGATATGAAAGATGTGGAGAGAGACGTGGCAGGGAGAGTAGGTCACAGTATTAAAAAGGTTGGTCAAGGCTGGCCTCTGAGAAGGTGAGACTTGAAAGAGGTAAGGGAGTTTGCCGAGCAGCTACTGGGAGGAACCAGGGTCCAGGCAGGGGGTAAAGCAGAGAAAAGCCCATCAAGCCAGAGAATAGCAAGGAGGTCAGTGTGACCAGAGTGGCATGGACAAGAAGAAGACCAGGAAGAGAAGAGACTGGCCTGTGGAGAGACAGAAAAAGTAGGGTCTTGTAGGCCATTTGATTTTCCTGGTGAGGCAGATGAGGCAGAGGCCATCACTACATTTTACAATGAACCAACACAAGATCAGGGAATTTAAGCATCAATTTAAGGCATCGGTGATCACTGTTAGCCATTGTCACACTGCTTCCCTTTGGGGGTCTTCTCTTTTCTAATATGTTAGAATACAGGTCTTCTCTTTCCTAATATGTCAGGCTTTATGCAAGGGACTTCGGAGCTAGTGTCTGAAGTCAAAGCTTTGGATTAGAAATACACTCCTCTTCCCATCATGCCATACAGCTGCAGGAAGAATGTCGATCACATGTAAGTGAACAATCATTTAAGGAAATTGACACATGATGCATTTGTACATTAATGCTACTGATTACAAAGGAAGGGGTCACCTTATAGGCACCTCCACCAGGTAGTGCCCTTTGACGAGTTAGATTCAGCTACTTGTGTACCTTAATATAATACATCTTTCTTCTGGTTAAGTGTTTTATAATTCAGACATTTTGCTAATTCAGCCAATCTCTGCTCTCCAGGGCCTTAGTCCAATTTCCTGAGGTTTTACAAAATGGGCTCCATCTGACCGAAGGCCACTTGTCTGAGTACATTTTCCCATCAGAGTGTGAGGTTTCTCAGGCCTTGTGATTGGTTAAATAACGCAACACAGTCCAAGCTCCTGACTAGGCCTCCTCGGAAGTAAGGTCTGCGTTAGGATCCAGGGCACAGTGGATGCCAAGGGAACTCTTCCAGACCTCACAGAGAAGTGTCCAGAACCAAAATGTTTCTGTTTTGAGTCCGGCTCAGGATATCAAAACCCACCTATTTGTGCCAACTCCCAACTTCTCCATAATTGCTTTGGGAAGACTGTCTGCCTACTTGAAATACTCATTTCCCATCCTGACACAGTGTTCTCTGAGGTTAATAAAAGGAGCGAAAACACCATTTTCAACCATTTCAACCCAGTGCCAATGGAAAGAAACACAATGGTTTTATTGGCACAGAATTCATGGGACTTAAGAACAATAAAGGTCAACTGCATCATATTTTCAAACTTTATTTCTCCTTAGTTTCGGCTAACTTGTAAGCAAGATTCTCAGATTTCTTAAACAAAAATGCAGAACTTTGAATTATTTACAACTGGCCTGAGAACTTCTCTTGGGTAATCAATATGCCAGGTGTGGTTTTATCACTTCTGAAAGTTTTTACTTGTTTTTTTCCCTAAAGTACTTTAAGATTCAGGGCTTTCTTTCCCTATTTATTCATTTTTTAAAAAATAAAACAGCAAATTCCCAAACTTTAAACTTGTATTTGCGAATAGGGATGTATTCAAATTCAAGTTGACCTAAAACATGTTTAAGGTCAAGTTAGTCCAACCTCTTAGCGTAATTTAATAATGAAGATTTAGAGGGTTTCAGAACAAGCAACATTCAAATCATAATTACAATCTACATTGGAATAACTGGGAGAGGGAAGATCTGCATGAAACTTAAAAAAAAATCAAAATATTAAAATATTTGTTGAATGAATTTTTATACAAATGAAAATGAATACTTTAAAGCAAAAAAAAAAGAAATTACTTTTTTCCTTTAAGAAAGCTATGGATTTTAAGAATTTACAAGGGCTTTGCAGATCATCTAGTCTAGAGGTAAGAAGTATGTTTTAACTGGAAGCCAATTTCAAGCAATGGTTAGTGGGTGCCTGGGGTGCTGAGATAAATATTGGGAAGTCCCATCTGAGTTCAGCCAGGAGTGTCATGACTGATTAACAATGTCTGCCACGGCCAGGGGAGGATGTGGAAGGTTGCAGGACATATGAAAGGACATGTGTGGAAGGACATATTCCAGATATCTTTCATTGATCCAGTCTAACCTACGACCTTGACAAAAGAGAAATCTGAGACTGCAGAGAAATTAAGTGTCTGCCAACGGTCACAACTGCGAGTTTGTGACAGAGCCAGAATTAAAGCTTAGCAGTTTGGGTTCTCATTTGAGATCTTCCTATCAATGGAAGTCATTAAAAATGTATTACACATTTTCCTGCCTTAGTCAATAATAGATTAAAGGAACACACTGCCATATCCAGTGATGCCTACAGGGTGGCAGGGGTAAACAAGGCTGTGTGCCGCTCACTTGGTGCTCTCCTGAGCTGAGAATGCCTAACCGTGTTTGTTAAAACAAGTGGCTTTCTGGCAGACCCGGTAGATTTCTGATTCAGTCCAGAGTGGGGTCCAGGCAACTGCATTTTTATCAAGAGCTCAGAAGGTCTATACACCACAATCCGAAAAACAATGAGATGGTATGTTTTCCTTCTGCCGATTCTGTTCTACGGTTTTCCATTTCACACTGTCCTTCCCACCACCTCTTTGGTCTAGTCTATTTCTCCTTCCATCCACATTATTTGATGTTTTCTTGTCTCCTCACTTTTTGGTGCAGCTACTCTTGTTCCTGGCTCTAGCTGCCATCATCAGCCTCTTTTTTCCTTGGTAAATTGATCCATCCCAGGATGTCTTCCCAGCTTTGTCTGTGGAGCCCTTCAGTGACTCCCAACCCCACCCCCTGGAAGCACAGACTCTGAAAGTAGACTCCTGGGATTCAAATACTGACTCTACCTCTTACTGACAGTGTGACTTTGGGTAAATGACTTCACCTCTCTGTGCCTCAGTTACTAGATCTATAAAATGGAACTAATAATAGTATCTACTTCATGGTATTGTTGTGAGGATTAATTTAAATGAATTAACAAAAAGTAATGCTTAGAACAGGGTCTGGTATATTAAAGTGCTATGTAAGTCTTTGCTATTATTATTAATTATTAATGTCATACTGTTTGAGGCTATCAGACAGTCAAGAGTCAAATAACCAAGACATTGTTATAGAAATAACAACTTAATCCGCAGCTCAATCAATAGATCATTTCACAGGTACCTCTGAGGGCTCTTCCAGTTCAACAGCAGGCAGTCATCAAGCATTCTGTGTATCCAGATGTATCACAGACATACGTTTCCCTCTGGGGGTTATACATACCTTTTTCTTAATACGGTAGATATCTTTGAAATGCTTGCCCAGCTCAAAATTACCCCCTGACCAACACATGCCTGTTCACTCCCCAGCAGCCCTGAAGCACAGTGTGATCCTTCCCTCCAGTCACTGACTGGACACCTGACTCAAGCTGGACCCATCCATTCTTTCTCTCATAACTTAGTATTGAGACTAAGAGATGGCTTTATGTCTTTGAGGCTGGAAGTTTAATATAAACTTGGGAGCTGTGGAGCAGTCATGTTTCCCACAATGAGAAACTGTGGAGTCGAAGAAGTTGGCTTATTAGCAATAAGAGAACAGAGAAGCTAGAGGATTCTGAGGACCTCCCAGCCTCTGGTTCCAGTATTCCCTCGGGCCTGCCTGAATTCCATCCACTGGCTCTGTCTGACACTCCCATAACCTTCGATTCTCTATTTTTCTTAATCTAGACCAAGTTTGTTTCTCTGCTTGTCTTAACTAGCAGAGATCTAGCATCACCTTTCACTAGCAGTGGCTGTAAGATCTGTAGATTCTCAGATGAATCCCTCCAACCCAATAAACATAGACTCAAGTATTGAATAAAAATAATATGCTTACCATACAAATAGCTTTGAGACCACTCCCCTATTTCCCCCCTCCCAATGCCCCATCCAACCAGATTACTGCCCTGGACCACATTTAATATGGAGCTGCTACTGCTCATGGGAATATCTGAAACGACCAGTACAGGAAACTAAGATTGCCCACGTAGACAACTAAGCTGATTATGTTGAGTGATTCCATTTTATTGATTGGTTAAAAGGTGAATTGGATAAATGAATGTTTTTGAAATCTACTGCCCTTCTGCCTTTCTCTGTTATTTCCCTCCAATTCCTCTGAGCTTCCATGCTGGCACCAGACAGAGAAAGGGCACATGGGCTGCTCTGAGGGCACACCACGGAGCGCTTCACATACTATTGTGGGGATGTTGGGTTTACTCCGAGTGGACGGTATTGCAAAGGTACAGAGAAAAGAGAAAATGCAGCCTGTGGAGCCTGGCAAGTATGTGAGCTATGTGGAGTAGAGAGAGTTAGAAGATGACATGTCCCCACACCCCACTAAAAGAGGGAGTTCCCTGGTCCAGTGGTTAGGATTCTCCGTGCTTTCACTGCCAAGGATGTGGGTTCAATTCCTGGTCAGGAGATTAAAAAAAAAAAAAGAAGATGGCATGCTAAGGCGCAAGAACGTTGTCCTGAAGTCATGAACACCATTCAATTTTGTTCAAATTTCCTAAAAGAACCACTGTTTTTTCAGTATTTTAAATAAAAATATTTTCTTTATATGCTTGTTGTAAAAAAAAAATCCAAATCCTTGAACAGTATATGGAATAAAAAGTACAAGAATCCCCTACCCGCACTGCTAAATGTCTCACCAGACATAACTATAGTTAGTTAACGTGGTATGTATCTGAAAAAGCTTTACTAGAAGACCCAGTTCTCTGGGTTTGGGGACTGTATTTACACAGCACAGCGATTTGTCTCATGCAGCCTGACCAGGGAATGGTGAATTACACACACATAATTCACACGTTCTGGATAACCCAAAGACCACAAGGAACACTATCATTTGTTCAAAACACAGAGAACAGTGATGAATTTATAGTGCCTCTAGGCCATCATCGTGTATCACCCGCTGGCAAGCACTCATCCACCAGCTCATGACTGGGAAGAATATGGTCTGCAGAGTCAAACAGACCTGGGTTTGAATCCCAGCTCTGACAGTTACCAGTTGGCTTAACTTTTCTGGGACTCCAATTTCTCATCTATTTATTCATCCATTCAAGAAATATTTATTGAGAGCCTCCTGTGTGCCGGATCTTGTGACAGGCACAGGGGATGCAATGGTCATCAGGAAGAGACCCAACGCCTGCCCTCATGAAGCCAGTCTAATTCGGAAGACACGTTGAATCAAGATTCACAAACAAAGCTGAAACCGAGGAGAAGTACCGTGTAGTTTAGAGCCCAGACCCTGGAACAAAACTGTCGAAGCTCAAAGTCTGGTTCTTCTACCTACTGGCTGAGTGTAACCTTGAGTAAGTTATTGCACTTCTCTATGCCTCAGTTTCATTAGCTGTAAAGGGGGAATTATATGAGTATCTATCTCTTCAAGGCTGTTGTGAGGATTAAATCTTGAAACTGTGGTTAAATCTTAGAACTGTGCTGGCACACAGTAAGTGCTATCTAAGTGCTTGCTATTAGCATCATTAACTGTGTTAAGTGCTACAGAGAAAAGACACACAGCACAATAACGATATGATGAAGGGCACCAAGCACGTCATGGAGTTCGGGGAAGTCTTCCTGTGCCAGTTATTAAATTATTAAAAAGAATGTATATATGTATATGTATAACTGAATCACTTTGCTGTACACCTGAAACTAACACAACAATATAAATCAACTAGACTCCAATAAAATTTAAAAAAAAATTATCGCCCTCCAAACCTCCTCCTCTACAGTGTGTGTTGTGATTTGGAGGACTGGCATCTGCAAACCGCATCTTTGCTTTGCAACTTGCCTTTATGTTGGGCTCTACCAAGAGGGTCCAATGGAGAGGACTGAAAGCCTGGAGGGGAGAGACAGAACCTGCCCCTTCCTGTCTACTCCTGAGTGATTTCTGTGGGCTTTCTGTACCCGTGGGTGGCACCCGTGCAAGGCCAAGGCTTCTTCACCTGGGCAGCAGTGGTTCCTTCCTGTGTGCAGTTTTGCTACCACTCGTGGAACCAGCTTCATCACAACACACCTCAGAGACAGCAGCACCAGCTGCTGGTGCCCCCTCCTCAGAGGTCTGGGCTGCAGGCCCTTGTGTCCCTTCTTTAAGCTTCTAAGTTTTAATCATTCCAACTTGTGTTCCCACACTCCCAGAGGTGGTAGTTGCGTCCCACAGTTGCTACCTCTGTGCTGCCAAGGAGCAGGGGCTGTCAAACTTCTTCTGTAAAGGCCAGATAGTAAATATTTCAAACTTTGTAGGCCACATGCTTTTTTTTTTCTTTAAACAACCTTTTACAAATGTAGAAACCATTCTTAGCTCACTGGTCACACAAAAACAGACCCTGAGCTGGATTTGGTCCATGCGCTGTAGTTTCCAACCCCTCTTCTGTTATCTAGTTCACCCTTTCTGTTAACTAGTTAATAACTCGGCACTTATTTTATAATATATTATATTATATCCCCTTGGTTCAAATAACTAGTATGGTTTCAGTCTCCTGCCTGGACCCTGACTGTTACACTTTCCTTGGGATCTGAAGGAAGAGGTAAAGGGTAACTGGAGTCTATGGAGTGGAGAGTGGGAGAACGCGTTCCAGGGGAGGGAAGCATGGGTATAAGTGCCCTGCAGTGGGAGGGAGCAGAGCTCACTCGAGAGCGGCCATGGTCGGAGCAGACAGACCACAGGTAGCGTGGGACCAGCCTATGCAAGGCCTTATGGGCCATGTCAAGGTTCCAGTTTTCTATTCCAAAAAGCTCTGGAAAGCCACTGAATGGCTTTAAGCAGATGGGTTACAGTCTCATATTTGTATTTTGAAAATATCTTCTTGGGTAACATAGAGTGTGGCAAGTAACAAATGATCTACCCTTTACAAAACAACTTGCACAAATCAAATAGATGCTCAGCAAATTTCAATTTCTAACTTCTATCCCCTTTCTGTATCATGGCTACAAGGCCTGTTGCTGCTTTTCTGACCAAACTGTGAGCAAATCTGCTTGCCCTTTGTGATCTTCAACTTTGGAAGGACAACTTTTTCAAACTGTGAAAGTTTCTCTGGGGACCTTCCTGGTCACCCAGTGGGTAAGACTTTGGGCTCCCAATGCAGGGGGCCCGGGTTTGATCCCTGGTCGGGGAACTAGATCCCGCATGCAGGCGGCAACTGAGAGTCCGCATGCCGCAACTAAAGACCTGGCGCAGCCTAAATAAATACATACATACATACATACAAAAATACTTGAAAAACAAACAAAAAGAAAGTTTCTCTGCCCATATGCATACAAATATTAAGTGTATTATTTCTTTCTTTTTTTTTTTTTTCTTTTTTCTTTTTTTGCGCTACGCGGGCCTCTCACTGTTGTGGCCTCTCCCGTTGCGGAGCACAGGCTCCGGACGCGCAGGCTCAGCGGCCATGGCTCACAGGCCCAGCTGCTCCGTGGCATGTGGGATCTTCCCGGACTGGGGCACCAACCCGTGTCCCTTGCATCGGCAGGCAGACTCTCAACCACCGCGCCACCAGGGAAGCCCAAGTGTATTATTTCTTTATTCTTGTCTTACCCAAGACCACAAATACGAATTTTCAATCAGACACAGTGAAATTACCAAGCTTCTGAGAAGCATGTACACAGCCATTCGGCACACATATTCTTGGCAGGTTTTCCGCTGACTTGTGAAATCTGCCCTCCTCTCCTCACTCTGAAGGATTTAGTTACCACCCTCAAAATCACAACCCTCAGGACCCAGTCGATCTCCTTCACTCTTTTTGGCCAAGGCCAGTCTCACTGGCAGCAGAAGCCTGTTGACCTGCACCAAAGGGAAAGCACAGGAGGCCAAACCTTGTGGCAAGAGGTCGACGCACTTGCCAGGCAAGGGCAGCTTCAGTTACATGCTGCATAAGCACATCCCCAATTTCAGACATGAAAGCAGAACGGCTTCTGCAGTGAATCAATGTGAAAATATTACCGTTTCCAGGGATGACCGTGCCTCCAGCTAAAGTCCCCCCCCACACCATCCTCTGTGCCCAGTCACCACGTGCTGGGCTCCGCAGCCTGGGAGACTGTCAAGAAGAATAACTATAGGTCCTGCCCTCCAGAGCATAGCATTTAATGGGGAAGATGGTAGACCTCTTTTGGGTACTGGCATCTGAAGCTCTAAGGGAGCTTACAATCTATTTGGAGAGTTCAGATTTAAGTACATAAAGTAATTACCAGCCAGTACACAAGAGTCAACCCCTTGGCTCCCACAAGGATTGCCACGGGCGCTCAGCTTGACGGGTTGGCTCCCAGCCTTGGCTGGGCACTACTGCCTGTCCCCACGTCCATCTCTCTTCCTGGTACTGCTGGGGTCACTAGAATGCCTTCCGGGTCCTGTCCCTGGTGCAGCAGACATTCGAGCAGCTCCAGCCTCACTTTCTAAGATACCATTTCTGTCTTTCCTAAGCAGTGGTTCTCAATTTTGGCTGCACATTAGAATCACCTGGGGAGGTTTCAAAAATTCTGATGCCTAGGCCATACCCTCAGAGAAATTTTTTCAGAATCTCTGGAGATGGGACCTGTCATTAGTATTTTTAAAAAATTCTCCAAATAATTATAAAATGTAGGCAAGGTTGAGAACCAGTGTCCTACAGTGGGTCTGCCCCTGCCCTTGTAGACTATTTGAAAATAGTGCTTATTCCTTGATCCAGAGACCAGTCCTGCCTGGAAGTTTTAATAATGTTTCTGTTCTGCTTGCCTGCCTAGGATCCCAACTCCTTTTCAGGTAATGTGTTAGGTAACCAAGACAGGAGCTGGAAAAACAGACTTTGTATTTATGTAGAACAGTGTTCCAACCCCTCCACTGTGTGGACTTGGACTAAATTATGGGTTCCTGAGCCTCAGTTTCACAGTCTTACTTATAGAAAGCTCTCTATAATGACAGAGGAGAAACTTCACCTGAGAGAAACTTCTAGATCTAGTATTTCTCATTGGCAAGTATGGGATGAAAAATATCAAACAAAGTAGGTGACTGGTCGTCATCTGATTAGCCCAAGCATGGAGCCAGTCCACTTTCCTTCCTTGATGTTCTGCATGGACACACCCAAGTAAAAAGTCTCTGTAGAGAGAAACCAGTAAGCCTCATGCATACCCCTTGCTCCTGTAAGAGCTAACTGGTGATACGGAGAATTCAATGGGCCTGAATGATGATCTGTCTTTGGGGGAAAGAAAACCCAAGCCTGGAAACTGGAGCCCTACTATCTTTCTCACAGGGGTCATGAGAAGGTCTAGCATCATGAGTTCATGTCCCTGAACTTGTATTCCTTTGCCATAACATTTAGAGGAGCTGGACTATTCCCAGAGGCATGGCTTTGTCTAATGCAGGGCTTATACTCATTTATTTGTTTTCTTAAAGAAGGCTTTCACTCTAGAAAATCGTTTTTTAAAACTGAGGGAGATTCTCTAAAGCTGAAAAAAGAAGGTTGACCAAATGTCAAGCTTTGGATAAGACTCCTTCCCTCGCCCACCCCCTGCCCCATAGATAAAGGACACCCGATTTCCTGTTGCCTAGCGGAACTGGTATTCTTAGACGGAACTGGTATTCTTAGACGGGTTGCAACTTCATTCATCAACTGGAGCCTTAGGCACTGTATGAAGATAAAGCATTTAAAGCTTTTCTTGGGAGACCTTCAAGATGGCAGAGGAGTAAGATGTGGAGATCACCTTCCTCCCCACAAATACATCAGAAATACATCTACATTAGGAACAGCTCCTACAGAACACCTATTGAATGCTGGTAGAAGAACTCAGACTTCCCAAAAGCCATGAGGCTGAGAGGGTCTTCGTGCTCCAGCCGGGCGTCAGGCCTGTGCCTCTGAGATGGGAGAGCTGAGTACAGGATATTGGGTCACCAGAAATCTCCTGGCTCCATGTAACATCAAATGGCGAAAGCCATCCCAGAGATCTCCATCTCAACGCTAAGACACAGCTCCACTCAACGACCAGCAAGCTACAGTGCTGGCTACCCTATGCAAAACAGCAGGCAAGACAGGAACACAACCCCACCCATTAGCAGAGAGGCTGCCTAAAATCATAATAAGGTCACAGACACCCCAAAACACACCACTGGACATGGTCTTGCCCACCAGAAAGACAAGATCCAGCCTCATCCACCAGAACACAGGCACTAGTCCACGCCACCAGGAAACCTACACAACCCACTGAACCAACCTTAGCCACTGGGGACAGACACCAAAAACAACAGGAAGTACGAACCTGCAGCCTACAAAAAGGAGACCTCAAACACAGTACGTTAAGCAAAATGAGAAGACAGAGAAACACACAGCAGATGAAGGAGCAAGGTAAAAACCCACCAGACCAAACAAATGAAGAGGAAATAAGCAGTCTACCTGAAAAAGAATTCAGAATAATGATAGTAAAGATGATCCAAAAATCTTGGAAATACAATGGAGAAAATAAAGAAATGTTTAACAAGGACCTAGAAGAACTAAAGAGCAAACAAACAATTATGAACAACACCATAAATGAAATTAAAACTTCCCTAGAAGGAATCAATAGCAGAATAACTGAGGCAGAAGAACTGATAAGTGACCTGGAAGGTAAAATAGTGGAAATAACTACCACAGAACAGAATAAAGAAAAAAGAATGAAAAGACTTGAGGACACTCTCAGAGAACTCTGGGACAACATTAAATGCACCAACCTTCAAATTATAGGGGTCCCAGAAGAAGAAGAAAAAAAGAAAGGGACTGAGAAAATATTTGAAGAGATTAGAGTTGAAAACTTCCCTAATATGGGAAAGGAAATAGTTAATCAAGTCCAGGAAGCGCAGAGAGTCCCATAGAGTATAAATCCAAGGAAAAACACACCAAGACACATATTACTCAAACTATCAAAAATTAAATACAATGAAAAAATGTTAAAAGCAGCAAGGGAAAAACAACAAATAACACACAAGGGAATCGCCATAAGGTTAACAGCTGATCTTTCAGCAGAAACTCTGCAAGCCAGAAGGGAGTGGCAGGACATATTTAAAGTGATGAAAGGGAAAAACCTACAACCAAGATTACTGTACCCAGCAAGGATCTCATTCAGATTCAACGGAAAAATTAAAACCTTTACAAACAAGCAAAAATTAAGAGAATTCAGCACCACCAAACCAACTGTACAACAAATGCCAAAGGAACTTCTCTAGGCAGGAAACACAAGAGAATGAAAAGACCTACAATAACAAACTCTAAATAATTAAGAAAGTGGTAATAGGAACATACATATCGATAACTACCTTAAATGTAAATGGATTAAATGCTCCAACCAAAAGACATAGACTAGCTGAATGGATACAAAAACAAGACCCATATATACGCTGTCTACAAAGGACCCACTGCAGACTAGGGACACATACAGACTGAAAGTGAGGGGATGGAAAAAGATATTCCATGCAAATGGAAATCAAAAGAAAGCTGGAGTAGTAATTCTCATATCAGACAATATAGACTTTAAAATAAAGACTATTACAAGAGACAAAGAACGACACTACATAATGATCAAGGGATCAATCCAAGAAGAAGATATAGCAATTGTAAATATTTATGCACCCAACATAGGAGCACCTCAGTACACAAGGCAAATGCTAACAGCCATAAAAGGGGAAATTGACAGTAACACAATCATAGTAGGGGACTTCAACACCCCTCTTTAACCAATGGACAGAACATCCAAAATGAAAATAAATAAGGAAACACAAGCTTTAAATGTTACATTAAACAAGAAGGACTTAATATTTATAGAACATTCTATCCAAAAACAACAGAATACACTTTCTTCTCAAGTGCTCATGGAACATTCTCCAGGATAGATCATATCTTCGGTCAGAAATCAAGCCTTGGTAAATTTAAGAAAACTGAAATTGTATCAAGTATCTTTTCAGACCACAACACTATGAGACTAGATATCAATTACAGGAAAAAATATGTAAAAAATACAAACACATGGAGGCTAAACAATACACTACTCAATAACCAAGAGATCACTGAAGAAATCAAAGAGGAAATAAAAAATACCTAGAAACAAATGACAATGAAAACACAATCACCCAACACCTATGGGATGCAGCAAAAGCAGTTCTAAGAGGGAACTTTACATCAATACAATCCTACCTCAAGAAACAAGAAACATCTCACACAAACAACCTAACCTTACACCTAAAGCAATTAGAGAAAGAAGAACAAAAAACCCCCAAAGTTAGCAAAAGGAAAGAAATCATAAAGATCAGAGCAGAAATAAATGAAATAGAAACAAAGAAAACAATAGCAAAGATCAATAAAATTAAAAGCTGGTTCTTTGACAAGACAAACAAAATTGATAAACCATTAGCCAGACTCATCAAGAAAGAAAGGGAGAAGACTCAAATCAATACAATTAGAAATGAAAAAGGAGAAGTAACAACTGACACTGCAGAAATACAAAGGATCATGAGAGATTACTACAAGCAACTATATGCCAATAAAATGGACAACCTAGAAGAAATGGACAAATTCTTACAAAAGCACAACTTTCTGAGACTGAACCAGGAAGAAATAGAAAATATGAACAGACCAATCACAAGCACTGAAATTGAGACTGTGATGAAACATCTTCCAACAAACAGAAACCCAGGGCCAGATGGCTTCACAGGTGAATTCTATCAAATATTTAGAGAAGAGCTAACACCTATCCTTCTCAAACTCATCCAAAATATTAGCAGAGGAGGGAACACTCCCAAACTCATTCTACGAGGCCACCATCACCCTAATACCAAAACCAGACAAAGACGTCACAAAGAAAGAAAACAACAGGCCAATGTCACTGATGAACATACATGCAAAATCCTCAACAAAATACAAGCAAACAGAATCCAACAGTACATTAAAAGGATAATACACCGTGATCAAGTGAGGTTTATCTCAGGAAAGCAAGGATTCTTCAATATATGTAAATCACTCAGTGTGATACACCATATTAACCAATTGAACGATAAAAACCATATGATCATCTCAATAGATGCAGAAAAAGCTTTGGACAAAATTTAACACCCATTTATGATAAAAACCCTCCAGAAAGTAGGCATAGAGGGAACTTACCTCAACATAATAAGGGCTATATATGACAAAACCACAGCCAACATCATTCTCAGTGGTGAAAAACTGAAACCATTTCCTCTAAGATCAGGAGCAAGACAAGGTTGTTCACTCTCACCACTATTATTCAACAGAGTATTGGAAGTTTTAGCCACAGTAATCAGAGGAAAAAAAGAAATAAAAGGAATCCAAATCAGAAAAGAAGAAGTAAAGTGGTCACTGTTTGCAGATGACATGATACTATACAGAGAGAATCCTAAAGACTCTACCAGAAAACTACTAGAGCTAATCAATGAATTTGGTAAAGTTGCAGGATACAAAATTAATGCACAGAAATCTCTTGTATTCCTATACATTAATGATGAAAAATCTGAAAGAGAAATTAAGGAAACTCTCCCATTTACCACTGCAACAAAAATAATAAAATACCTAGGAATAAACCTACCTAAGGAGACAAAAGGCCTGTATGCAGAAAACTATAAGACACTGATGAAAGAAATTAAAGATGATACAAACAGATGGAGAGATATACCATGTTCTTGGATTGGAAGAATCAACATTGTGAAAATGACTCTACTACCCAAAGCAATCTACAGAGTCAATGCAATCACTGTCAAACTACCACTGGCATTTTTCACAGAACTAGAACAAAAAATTTCACAATTTGTACGGAAACACAAAAGACCTTGAACAGCCAAAGCAATCTTGAGGCTGCTGGTGCTGGAGGAATCAGGCTCCCAGACTTCAGACTACACTACAAAGCTACAGTAATCAAGACAGTATGGTACTGGCACAAACAGAGAAATACAGATCAACGGAACAGGATAGAAAGCCCAGAGATCATCCCACGCACATACGGTCACCTTATCTTTGATAAAGGAGGCAAGAATATACAATGGAGAAAAGACAGCCTCTTCAATAAGTGGTGCTAAGAAAATTCGACAGCTACATATAAAAGAATGAAGTTAGAACACTCCTTAACACCATACACAAAAATAAACTCAAAATGGATTAAAGAACTAAATGTAAGGCCAGACACTATAAAACTCTTGGAGGAAAACATAGGCAGAACACTATATAACATAAATCACAGCAAGATCCTTTTTGACCCACCTCCTAGAGAAATGGAAATAAAAGCACAAATAAACCAATGGGACCTCATGAAACTTAAAAGCTTTTGCACAGCAAAGGAAAACATAAACAAGACGAAAAGATAACCCTCAGAATGGGAGAAAATATTTGCAAATGAAGCAACTGACACAGGATTAACCTCCAAAATTTACAAGCAGCTCATGCAACTCAATATGAAAAAACAAACAATCCAATCCAAAAATGGGCAGAGGACCTAAATAGACATTTCTCCAAAGAAGATATACAGATTGCCAACAAACACAAGAAAGGATGTTCAACATCACTAATCATTAGAGAATTCAAATCAAAACTACAATGAGGTATCACCTCACACCAGTCAGAATGGTCATCATTAAAATGTCTACAACAATGAATGCTGGAGAGGATGTGGAGAAAAGGGAACCCTCTTGGTGGGAATGTAAATTGATACAGCTACTATGGAGAACAGTATGGAGGTTCCTTAAAAAACTAAAAATAGCGCTTCCCTGATGGCACAGTGGTTGAGAGTCCGCCTGCCGATGCAGGGGACGTGGGTTCGTGCCCCAGTCCGGGAAGATCCCACATGCCGCGGAGCGGCTGGGCCCGTGAGCCATGGCCGCTAAGCCTGTGCGTCTGGAACCTGTGCTCTGCAATGGGAGAGGCCACAACAGTGAGAGGCCCACGTACAGCAAAAAAAAAAAAAAAAAATGGAACTATCATATGACCCAGCAATCCCACTACTGGGCATATACCCTGAGAAAATCATAATTCAAAAAGAGTCATGTACCACAATGTTCACTGCAGCCTTATTTACAATAGCCAGGACATGGAAGCAATCTAAGTGTCCATCGACAGATGAATGGATAAAGACAATGTGGCACATATATACAATGGAATATTACTCAGCCATAAAAAGAAACGAAATTGAGCTATTTGTAGTGAAGTGGATGGACCTAGAGTCTGTCATACAGAGTGAAGTTAATCAGAAAGAGAAAAACAAATACCATATGCTAACACATATATATGGAACCTAAAAAATAAAAAATGGTTCTGAAGAACCTAGGGGCAGGACAGGAATAAAGACACAGACATAGAGAATGGACTTGAGGACACGGGGAGGGGGCAAGGTAAGCTGGGACGGAGTGAGAGAGTGGCATGGACTTACATATACTACCAAGTGTAAAATAGATAGCTAGTGCGAAGCAGCCGCATAGCACAGGGTGATCAGCTCGGTGCTTTGTGACCACCTAGAGGGGTGGGATAGGGAGGGTGGGAGGGAGATGCAAGAGGGAGGAGATATGGGGATGTATGTATATGTATAATTGATTCACTTTGTTATAAAGCAGAAACTGACACACCATTGTAAAGCAATTATACTCCAACAAAGATGTTAAAATAAATAAATAAATAAAGCTTTTGTTTTCCTCTCTGTTAGAAAAAATATTGGCTACAATCTACACTGTCCTCCAATCCTAAAGTCAATTCTTACTCTCCTTAGTATCTGCTGTGCCCTGGGTTGTCGGACCTGTCGGACCCAGGGCAGGGGTGTCTGAGGTTCTGAGCAAAGCAATCATTCTTACCTAAGAAGGCAGCTTACAGAAATTACCCTGCTGGTTGGGCTTCTCACCCACCCACCCAGCACTGTCAGGAGCCTCCCTAGCCAGCTTTGATGCGTGAGGGATTGTGATTGAAGCTGGATGTGAATAACAACCTAAATTGGAACTGCTGAGGTTTAATTCTGCTAAACCTGCAGCACGACAATGAGACAGTATGAAGCATGCAGAAGAGGAAACTGTGTCTGAACAACGCCCACACAGGTGCTTGCCTCAGAGCTGCAGAACCCGGGGAACTTCACGGGGTCCACAAACAATGGCTTGCAATAAAGATCTAAATCCCCTGATGAACCTTTCATTGCTTTGATCTGTTTTCTGTACAGGGTTTCCCCAAAGAGTTCTTTGACAAAGAGAGTTCAAGGCCATGCAAATAGCATATGAACAAAAGGTTTGAGCCACCTGGATTCACCTGTTATTAATAAAGGAAAAAGAGCACAGCAGCAGAAGTATGGATGTCTGTCACAAGGCCCTGATGGAGAACATTTGGTTGAAGTGCTTTACAAATGCAGCCAGATTTTGCATTTGTAAATGCCTCCCACCCCAGGGGCCTGAGCTGGACACCTGAGTGGGTTTGTCCCCACTGACTCCCCTGTGTCCCCCATAATGCCATGGATTCTGCTCTCCTTGGGTTTCTGTGAAACAGGCCACTGGGACTGTGTTTCTGGCCTTTTCTTTGTTACAGAGCTTACAGAGTGACTTGGTGCTTTACACACAAGATTCTAAGCCCAAAAGCAACACTACAATTTTAGGTAAAAAACCAAACCTCCTGCAGTATTTACCTCAGACAAGTCCAAATGTGAAGAAAAATCAACAGGATGAAACAGAATTCATCAAATCAGGCCTTTGGCCTGAATTAAACACACTTGTTGGCATCGTCTCGGAATACCAACCTCCAGCATTTCTCCTCAGAAACTGTTGTTATTTCATGAATAATCTTGTTAATACGTATGAGGAATCTGTTGGAGACCTGAGTCAGGATTTTCAAAGGATTGTTCAGGCCCAGGTTGCTGTCCATCCAGCGCTGCACAAGTTTGCAGGCAAAGGGTTTGAGAGGAAGTGACAGTTGATCAGGAGTCCCCGAGGGGCAATGATCTGGGGTCACCCAGAACTTGGAAGGGGGCGGGGCGACGGACTGCAGGCTGTTAGAAGGTGCTGGTGGGTGCTCCCATTCCAAAAGAGAATGGACAAGACGCAGGAGACGACGGACTGACCGAGTCACGGATGAGCCCAGGTCACTGTGGCCCTGGGAAACAGGATGCCCAAGAACTGATGGTTTGGGGGAAAGATACTACGTACTGAATTACAGGTGCTGGGCAGCCCAAAACGCTTAACAGCAGTTCGCAAATGGTGGTCCTGGGGCTTGGTTTGGGGGGATAAAGCAACTTGCCAAAGGTCACACAGTCCGTAAAAGACAGACCTGGGATTTGAACACTGGGATTTCCAATTCCGAAGCCCAGTGTTTTCAATCCCTGTGCTCTCCTTCCTGCCTCCGGAGAGAACAGAGCCCTGTTCTCTGCACGTCAATGTCTTGGTGGGATGTAGCTCATTAAGAAGGACAGACAAATTAGAGACTGAGTCAGAACTTTCCAAAACGAAGGGCAGCCCACATACAAAACTGGCTTTAATTTGTAGGGAATGAAAAAATGTGAAAGAACTAGAGCAAGACTCAGAATAGGAAAACTGGGGGCAATGTTCCCAAATCCAAGCGCACATCAGAATCCTCTCCGTAAACTTTAAAAAGGTCCCCAGCACCATCCCAAACCTACTAAATCAGGCTGTAGCATCTACAGAGCTCCTTAGGTGATCGTGAGGCATGTGGAACCACGGGCATAATAAGGACGATCTGAGAGAAGATCTTACAGATAAAAGGCAGTAACAAATAACAGGCTCTGCACGTTAGATGCCTACTCCACGCCAGATGCTGTTCTGAGGGCTGGCTCGCATGAATTCATTTAACAGTGCAGAAGATTTCAGAAGGAGAAACGGAGGCTCCAAGGGGCTAAGCACCTTGTCCACGGACCCCCCCAGGGGCCTGCCTGAGGCCGAGGTCATGGTGTGAACGGGGGTACCTCCAACAGGGACATGTTTGAGAGACGCTGGGACCATGAGTGGGCAGCCTGGGCAGAGCCTCTTTCCCAGGAGGGCTGCTGCACCAACCTCACAGCTCGCTGAGGAGAGAGTAAACAGAGGAGCTGGGTAGTGAAAGCAGACAGCTGGCTGGAGCCTTGCAGAGCAGCCTCTGCTAAGCTGTGCTCCTGGGACTCGCTCGCCTGTACCTGATTCTGCCCACTCCTCCCAAGGCCAAGCAGATTCATCCTTTCACTTGAACAAGGATTCCTGAAAAGAACACAGACTCGGGAATCAGTCCTTAGGGTTCCAGTCCTGACTGTACTGCTGACTCTCCTCCGACAGCAGTGTCCATATCTGCACAGTGAGAGGCTTCCGGTCCCCAAGGTTCTTTCTGGCATCAATTCCCTGTGACAAACAGCTGTCCCACTGCGAAAGGGGTCCAGAGGAGATCAGGGGGCAGAGCTGCTCTCCGGGGCCTTGGGCCGGCACAGGAAGTATGAGTGATGGTGGAGGCAGGTGGTTTCCTTCAGGGCACCCAGATGCTGGGCAGTCACGGGAAGCCCCCTTAGGCATCGCTCCTCCATGAAGCCCCAGGCCCCAGAGCAGGGCTGTACTGACAGGAAACCCACAGGGAGGTGTAGGCTTTCCAAGTCTCCATCCCTCAACCCTCTCATGCGTGAGTCAGTCACCACAGCTGAACAGCAGCACTTAGTCACTCTCCTCCCAAGCGCCACACGAGCCCAGGGCCCAGGGACGCAGAGTCAGGATGTCGAGGGTTCCCACAGAAGAACGCTGTGGGTCCCAGCTACGCATTCCAGCGATGACCACTGAGTAACCACCGAGCGTTGTGTGGTCTGGCTGAGGGTTTGGTTTCTTATTCTTTGGCCAGAGAAACTCGCCTCTGCAAAGTAGGAGGTGGCTTCACGGTCCCCAGTCAGCTTGTTGACGCACAGGACAGATGTGACCCAGGACAACTTGACATTTAGTCACTTAGCGTGCGCCAGGCACTGTTCTGAGAGCTTCACGGCACTAATGCGTTTTGTTCTCATAACAACCACGGGAGAGGCGCTCAACCCTATTTTATCGATTAGGAAACTGAGCACAACATGCTTAGACAATCTGCCCTAAGTCACATAGTTAGGGGAGGCAAAGCCAGAATTTAAACCCACATAATGCTAGTTCTAAAGCCCCTATTGTTAAATAGCACATTTCACTTCCTACATTAAAATAACTAGAAAATAAGGGCATGAAGGAGAAATGTAATAAGAGAAGTAAAAGGGGACCAGACAGGACACTGAGACTCCATTGCTCTGGGAGAGGTGGACGTGAGGGAGAGGAAGGTATTTGCACAGGTATCTGGGACACAGATCCAGGTTGATCTGAAACCAAGTGCATGCTCTTCCCTAGGCCAGAGGGCAACAGAGAACAGTGCTAGAGGGGCCCAGAGGAGGAAGATAGCATGTCCGTCACATGCATCACGAAAGGTTTCTCAAGAAGACGCATCTACCACAGGCCTCAGGGTTTCCTAGGCACAAATGAAGATGGAGGCTGGTGCAGAGAGGTCCTTTCAGGAGGTGGGACAGCTTGAGCAAAGGCAAAGAGGCAGGAATGCCAAGGCACTTTCAGGAAGAGTGGGGAGTTGTGTTTTCCTGGGTCACAGCATGTGTGAAGGGAAGTAATGGGGGGGGGGGGAGCCAGGCTGGAGAGGTCTGATCACAGGAGACCTTAAACGACAGGCTGAGGAGGTTGAGTTGTCAGGCAATGGGTGGCTGAATCTTTCCAAATAGGACAGCGCACGACAGAGCAAAGCCTTCAGAAGCTGTCTTGGTGCAGGGTGTGTGGGACAGAAGCAAGCAGTCAGGACGGCGCCATGACAGACAGCAGCACAC
Source organism: Pseudorca crassidens (assembly GCF_039906515.1). NCBI lineage: Eukaryota > Metazoa > Chordata > Mammalia > Artiodactyla > Delphinidae > Pseudorca > Pseudorca crassidens. Next base: position 64,331,741 of record NC_090304.1, read on the forward strand.
AATGAGACCTGGACAGGGACAGTGGCACCAGGAATCCAAAGTGACCGACACACTGGAAAGGAAGAATCAACAGGACTTCAGGACAGGAAACATTTGTATGTGTGGCAGCGGGCGGAGGGTTAGGGGGTAGAGATGGAAGAAATCAACAGTGCAGAGGCACCTACGCTGAGTTTCTGGCAGAACAGGAAGGAGGTGAATTTTCACTTGACACAGTCTAGAATCCTGGAGATGGAGCAAATCCCAGCAGTGCGGCATATAAGCTGGGCTGCACGGAGGATGGGTGGCTCCCAGTAGAGAGGAATGAGGCCACTGCCCAAAGGGAAGCCAAGGGACAGTGCAGACAGGAGTGGGGCATTGTCTACTCTACCAGGACCCGTGCATCTTTCTCCTTGTAAGACTGTGGCTAATGTTTATAGAAGAGTGATTAAGAGCATAGACCCTGGAGCTAGAGAGCTCTGATTTGAATCCCAGCTCCACCATCTGTGTGATCTTGAGCAAGTTACTTAATTCTGTGTCTCGGTTTCAAATTCTGTAAAATGGGGTTAATAATAGTACCTACCTCCAAAAGTTATTATGAGATATAAAAGAGTCAGTATACGTAAAAGGCTTTGATCAGTACTTGGCACACAGCAAGTGCTATGACTCTTGATGTTATAATTAATGTAAGTGTCATCATAAATAGCACTTTCAAGCCATATTCACATTGGCTATCTCACCGGCTTGTCACAGCGATGCTGTGAGGTTACACCTCCCCATCTAGATGGGGAACTGGGACTCAGAGCAGTTACATGACTGGCCACCCACAGTGACAGAGCTGAGATGGGAGCAGCTAACTCTGCCGTCATGTTGCCTTTGGAGTCCAGAAGAGAAGAACCAAAAGGGGCCAGCATTTCCCTCTTTCACCTATTCTCCTTTGACTGGTATGTTCCACTAATTCAGCCTCCAAATCCCATCCAAAATACACCCACCCCTCTCCTTCCATGCCAACGCACAACCATCCTGGGCATGAAGAAGGGAAGGAAAAGAAAAGCAGGAGGAGTTAGAGAGGGAAGAGACACGTGGAGGATCAGAGAGAGGGGGGTCAGGGGAGTCTCTACCTGTCAGTCAGAGGTGGAGGCCCTGATGTAAATCCCCCAAATGAACCAAGGAATATGGGGGCCAGAGCCTAGGGCACAGGCCTCTACATGCAAGTCACCTGCACCAGTGCCAGGGCTGGCTTCTCACTACTCTTAACCCCCAGCAGCCTGGGCAGCCATAAGCCTCCACACTTGCCTCCTGATGAGTCGTGTCAGTTAATTGGCAGCATGACCTCTGGGAGTGCAGACTTACCAGTTTTCTCAACTCAGTCAGATCCTGTGCTGACCTGTCTCTCGGCAGAGCCGTGGCTTTCGATTTGAAATAAATCGTCGTGCCTCCAAAAGACAATTATCCAGACGATAAAGGGTGACTAGTAGCATTTTAGTCCCATATCCGAGGCATTGTCTACTGTGAGTGAAAGCTCAAGAAAGAGAGAAGATCACGTTTATGGGCTGGAAAATGGTTCTGGGTTCTGTGTGGTTTTTTATTTGTTGTTTTTTTTTGTTATTGTTGTTGTTCTTGAAAAAAAGGGGGCATAGATAGCAGCTGATTTGTCCATCGTCATGTTTCTGGGAAACCTTTCGGCAAGTTTCTTTAAATACTATCTGTTGCTTGCTCCCTTAGAACACACTGAAACTGTGATGGATGATAAGGGACAAAAAAAGTTAATTTAGACAGATTCTCCGTGGCAATTGTTGAGAGGTGAGATTCTATCTTTGCTCCACTCTGGATGTCCCCAGGCACTGTTAGAAAATTAGGAACTGCCCATGGACTTGAGGCGTGAGAGTGTTGCAGGTGACCTTAATATGTCCCCCATACTCAGAGGTCTCAGTGGCTGGTCCTACAATCATCTTCCTCTTCCTCATTAACATCACGATGATGACTACTGCAGGTTGCGGGCTGTCAAAGGATGGAATGTTTGTATCCCCCCCAAATTCACATATTGAAGCTCTAACCTCCAGTATGACGGTATTTGGAGGTGGAAACTTTGGGAGGTAATTAGGTTAAGATGAGATCATGAGGGCAGAGTTTTCTCTCTCCACGGGAGCACGCTCCCAGGAAAGGCCATGGGAACACACAGCGAGAAGGCAGCAGGCGGCAAGCCAGGAAGAGGGTTCTCAGCAGAGCCTGACCATGCTGGCACCCTGATCTTGGACTCACAGCCTCCAGAACTGTGAAAAATAAGTGTCTGTTGTTTAAGCCGCCCAGGCTACGGTATTTTGTTCTGGCAGCCCAAGCTCACTGAGACAAGGGTTTATTGATTACCTGTGTCATTTCCCAGAACAACTCAGGGATGTTGCTACCTCATTTTACAGGTAAAGGAAACTGACTTAGAGGTGGAGGGACCAGCACAACCTGGTTAACTGGTGGAGCCACTATCAGAACTCTGGTCTTTCAACTGGATTACTTCCCTCCCTGGTTCTTCGGGGGCTGTTTTGTTCAACCTAGTCCCCATGTCCTGGGAAGGCTCAGGGGTAAAGTTCCCACAGTGTCAGGCAGAGGTGGCAGAGACCACTTACCAGCCTACCAGGGTCACAGGGAAGAAACCTGGGTCCTTGCAGAAGCCTGAAGCTTCTGAGGGTTGAAGGAACAGGAGGCAGTTCTGCCTGGGGGTTAAGAGCGCTGGAGGACAGCGTGAGGGAGGTTTGGCCTGAGATTTCGTGGGTTTAATTCCCTGTAAGACCTTAGGGATGACAATTACATCCTGTGTGCCTCAGTTTTACTTACCTATAAAATGGGGCTAATTATGGTATTTACCTTGAGAGATTTACCTAAAGGATTTTTATGAAGCATAAATTGAGATAATGACTATGAAGCGCTTTTAGGAGGCTGCCTGGCAATAGAGTAAACACCCATAAAGAGAGAGATCAAGGTCATGGCCTGGACTGAAGAGCAGGGGCTGAGCACTGCCCAACCACTGCAGCCAGACCTGGTTCAGGGGGAGCATCACCCAGATGACAGGCCAGAGCAACAACTCTCCCCACATCAGGAGACCCGGGACGACCTGCAGAGCACTGTACAGCCTCCTTTCTTCCTCACTCACCCAACAGTCCTGGGAGGCTGCAGATGGGGAAACTGAGACTCGAAGGGGATAAAGCTGTCAAGCACAACACACACCTTCGGGAACCAGAGCTGCACGCGTACTCTGGCTTTCCTGTGTGCTGTGAATGGGATCTTGGGCAAGTTACTTAACTTTTCCAATCCCAGTTTCATCGGCCTAAACAAAGTGAATAGATAAATGAGTACCTCCCAGGGTGTTGTGGGGAATTAAATGAGAAAGGTATGTGAAGGTGTCCCTAAAAATGTTAATTTCTGTTTTTACATTAAGTGCTTTGCTTGTAGTTACACAGAGGCTGGTAAGCAGCAGAGCAGGGTCTAAAATCTAGGCTTTCTGATGCCATGAGGCCATAGGAGTGTATCTATGCAGGAAATGAGAAGCTCAAGATCCTCTATGTCAAGGATTTGCTGTTTGCTTACCACTGTTCTTGCATCTACATAAGGACTAAAAGAAGTATAAAATGGAGTCCCAAATGAGCACTGATGGTATCTGTATCCAGTATCCTTAAGGGGTGTCAAGACTAATAATAGCTGGGTCTTATCCACAACTAATATCTAGGCATGCACATTCAGTGCATGAACCCATGAACTCCTAAAATCAGTAAATATTAGGAAGCACCTGCTACGTGTGTGAAGCCCTAAGCCAGGCTCTTGAGACTACAAAAACTGACAGAACGACACTCACAGAAAGACGGACAAGATGAAAAGGCAGAGGGCTATGTACCAGATGAAGGAACAACATAAAACCCCAGAAAAACAACTAAATGAAACGGAGATAGGCAATCTTCCAGAAAAAGAATTCATAATAATAGTGAAGATGATCCAGGACCTCGGAAAAAGAATGGAGGCAAACATCGAGAAGATGTAAGAAATGTTCAACAAAGATCTAGAAGAATTAAAGAACAAACAAACAGAGATGAACAATACAATAACTGAAATGAAAACTACACTAGAAGGAATCAATAGCAGAATAACTGAGGCAGAAGAATGGATAAGTGACCCAGAAGACAGAATGGTGGAATTTACTGCTGCAGAAGAGAATAAAGAAAAAAGAATGCAAAGAAATGAAGACAGTCTAAGAGACCTCTGGGACAACATTAAATGCGACAACATTCGCATTATAGGGGCCCCAGAAGGAAAAGAGAAAGAGATAGGACCCGAGAAAATATTTGAAGAGATAATAGTCGAAAACTTCCCTAACACGGGAGAGGGAATAGCCATCCAAGTCTAGGAAGTGCAGAGAGTCCAATACAGGATAAACCCAAGGAACAACACACGGAGACACATAGTAATCAAATTGGCGAAACTTTAAGACAGAAAATTTATTGAAAGCAGAAAGAGAAAAACAACAAATAACATAAAAGGGAATCCCCATAAGGTTAACAGCTGATTTCTCAGCGGAAACTCTACAAGCCAGAAGGGAGTGGCATGATATACTTAAAGTGATGAAAGGGAAGAAACTACAACCAAGATTACTCTACCCAGCAAGGATCTCATCCAGATTTGATGGAGAAATTAAATCCTTTACAGACAAGCAAAAGCTAAGAGAATTCACCACCACCAAACCAGCTCTACAATACATGCTAAAGGAACTTCATTAAGTAGGAAACACAAGAGAAGAAAAGAACCCACAAAACCAAACCCAAAACAATTAAGAAAATGGTAATAGGAACATACATATCAATAATTACCTTAAACATGAATGGATTAAATGCTCCAACCAAAAGACACAGACTCGGTGAATAGATACAAAAACAAGACCCATATATATGCTGTCTACAAGAGACCCACATCAGACCTAGGGACACATACAGACTGAAAGTGAGGGGATAGAAAAAGATATTCCATGCAAATGGAAATCAAAAGAAAGCTGGAGTAGCAATACTCATATCAGATAAAATACACTTTAAAATAAAGAATGTTACAAGAGACAAGGAAGGACACTATGTAATGATCAAGGGATCAATCCGAGAAGAAGACATAACAATTATAAATATATATGCACCCAACATAGGAGCACCTCAATACATAAAGCAACTGCTAACATCTCTAAAAGAGGAAATCGACAGTAACACATTAATAGTGGGGGACTTTAATGCCTCACTGACACCAATGGACAGATCATCCAGACAGAAAAATAATAAGGAAACACAAGCTTTAAATGACACAATAGAGCAGAGAGATTTAATTGATATTTATAGGACATTCCATCCAAAAACAGCAGATTACACTTTCTTCTGAAGTGTGCACGGAACATTCTCCAGGACAGATCACATCTTGTGTCACAAATCAAGCCTCAGTAAATTTAAGAAAATTGAACTCATATCAAGCATCTTTTCTGACCACAACACTATGAGATTAGATATCAATTACAGGGAAAAAAACGTAAAAAACACAAACAATGGAGGCTAAACAATACATTACTAAATAATCAACAGATCACTGAAGAAATTTCAAAGAGGAAATCAAAAAATACCTAGAGAGAAATGACAATGAAAACACAACGCTCCAAAACCTATGGGATGCAGCAAAAGCAGTTCTAAGAGGGAAGTTTATAGCTATACAAGGCTACCTCAGGAAACAAGAAAAATCTCAAATAAAGAATCTAACCTTACACCTAAAGGAACTAGAGAAAGAAGAACAAACAAAACCCAAAGTTAGCAGAAGGAAAGAAATCATAAAGATCAGAGCAGAAATAAATGAAATAGAAACAAAGAAAACTAAAGCAAATATCAATAAAACTAAAAGCTGGTTCTTTGAGAAGATAAACAAAATTGATAAACCATTCACCAGACTCATGAAGAAAAACAGGGAGAGGACTCAAATCAATAAAATTAGAAATGAAAAAGGAGAAGTTACAACAGACACCGCAGAAATACAAAGCATCATAAGAGACTACTACAAGCAACTCTATGCCAATGAAATGGACAACCTGGAAGAAATGGACAAATTCTTAGAAAGGCACAACCTTCCAAGCCTGAACCAGGAAGAAATAGAAAATATGAACAGACTAATCACAAGTAATTAAATTGAAACTGTGATTAAAAATCTTACAACAAACAAAAGTCCAGGACCAGATGGCTTCACAGGTGAATTCTATCAAACATTTAGAGAAGAGCTAACACCTATCCTTCTCAAGCTCTTCCAAAAAATTTCAGAGGAAGGAACACTCCCAAACTCATTCTATGAGGCCACAATCACCCTGATAACAAAACCAGACAAAGTTACTACAAAAAAAGAAAATTACAGACCAATATCACTGATGAATATAGATGCAAAAATCCTCAACAAAACACTAGCAAACAGAATCCACCAACACATTAAAAGGATCATACACCATGATCAAATGGGATTTATCCCAGGGATGCAAAGATTCTTCAATATACGCAAATCAATCAATGTGATACACCATATTAACAAATTGAAGAAGAAAAACCATATGATCATCTCAATAGATGCAGGAAAAGCTTTTGGCAAAATTCAACACCCATTTATGATAAAAACTCTCCAGAAAGTGGGCATAGAGGGGACCTACTTCAACATAATAAAGGCCAGACATGACAAACCCACAGCAAGCATCATTCTCAATGGTGAAAAACTGAAAGCATTTCCTCTAAGATCAGGAACAAGACAAGGATGTCCACTCTCACCACTATTATTCTACATAGTCTTGGAAGTCCTAGCCACGGCAATCAGGGAAGAAAAAGAAATACAAAGTGGAAAAGAAGAAGTAAAACTGTCACTGTTTGCAAATGATATGATACTATACATAGAGAATCCTAAAGATGCCACCAGAAAACTAATAAAGCTCATCAATGAATTTGGTAAAGTTGCAGGATACAAAATTAACGCAGAGAAATCTCTTGCATTCCTATACACTAATGATGAAAAATCTGAAAGAGAAATTAAGGAAACACTCCCATTTACCATGGCAACAAAAAGAATAAAATACCTAGGAATAAACCTACCCAAGGAGACAAAAGACCTGTATGCAGAAAACTATACAACACTGATGAAAGAAATTAAAGATGATAGAAACAGACGGAGAGATATACCATGTTCTCAGATTGGAAGAATCAATATTGTGAAAATGACTATACTACCCAAAGCAACCTACAGATTCAATGCAATCCCTATCAAATTACCAATGGCATTTTTTACAGAATTAGAACAAAAAATCTTAAAATTTGTATGGAGACACAAAAGACCCCGAATAGCCAAAGCAGTCTTGAGGGAAAAAAATGGAGCTGGAGGAATCAGACTCCCTTACTTCAGACTATACTACAAAGCTACAGTAATCAAGACAATATGGTACTGGCACAAAAACAGAAATATAGATCAATGGAACAGGATGGAAAGCCCAGAGATAAACCCACACACCTATGGTCAACTAATCTATGAGAAAGGAGGCAAAGATATACGAGAAAAGAGTCTCTTCAAGAAGTGGTGCTGGGAAAACTGGACAGCTACACGTAAAAGAATGAAATTAGGACACTCCATAACACCATACACAAAAATAAAGTCAAAATGGATTAGAGACCTAAATGTAAGACTCGACACTATAAAACTCTTAGAGGAAAACATAGGAAGAACATTCTTTGACGTAAATCACAGCAAGATCTTTTTTGATCGAACTCCTAGAGTAATAGAAATAAAAACAAAAATAAACAAATGAGACCTAATGAAACTTAAAAGCTTTTGCACAGCAAAGGAAACCATAAACAAGACGAAAAGACAACCCTCAGAATGGGAGAAAATATTTGCAAATGAATCATCGGACAAAGGATTAATCTCCAAAATATATAAACAGCTCATGCGGCTCAATATTAAAAAAACAAACAACCCAATCCAAAGATGGGCAGAAGACTTAAATAGACATTTCTCCAAAGAAGACATACAGACGGCCAAGAAGCACATGAAAAGCTGCTCAACATCATTAATTATTAGAGAAAATGCAAATCAAAACTACAATGAGGTATCGCCTCACACCAGTTAGAATGGGCATCATGAGAAAATCTACAAACAGCAAAAGCTGGAGAGGGTACGGAGAAAAGGGAACCCTCTTGCACTGTTGGTGGGAATGTAAATTGATACAGCCACTATGGAGATCAGTATGGAGGTTCCTTAAAGAACTAAAAATAGAATTACCATATGACCCACCAATCCCACCACTGGGGACATACCCAGAGAAAACCATAATTCAAAAAGACACATGCACCCCAATGTTCACTGCAGCACTATTTACAATAGCCAGGTTATGGAAGCAACCTAAATGCCCACCGGCAGACGAATGGATAAAGAAGATGTGGTACATATATACAATGGAATATTACTCAGCCATGAAAAGGAACAACATTGGGTCATTTGTAGTGACGTGGATGGATTTTGAGACTATCATAAAGAGTGAAGTAAGTCAGAAAGAAAAACAAATATTGTATATCAACGCATATATGTGGAACCTAGAAAATGGTACAGATGAACCGGTTTGCAGGGCAGAAGTTGAGACACAGATGTAGAGAACAAACATATGCACACCAAGGGGGGAAAGCGGCGGGGGGTGGGATGGTGGTGTGATGAATTGGGAGATCGGGATTGACATGTGTACACTGATGTGTATAAAATGGATGACTAATAAGAAAATAAATAAAAATAAGTTAAAAAAACAAACTGTTCTAAGATGACAAAAAAACACAGAAAAACAAAAAACTGACAGAATAGTTACTGTCTGTGGGGGATCCTATTAGAGTGGGTAAGGTAAAAATAAAAGCCAAAAAAAAACCTCATCAGGAGTGTGATAAGAGCCATGGCAGTGGAATAATCATGGGGATACAATGGAAAAAGCCTATATTTGGTCTGGAGCTGTCAGGAAGGCTTTTCAGAGGAAGTGACACTGGCGCTGTCAGAATTAAGAGCAAGGGACCAGCAGGCACAAAGACCTGGGCTGAGAGACAGCCTGGTGTGCCCTGGAGATCTGTAACGCGTTTGGGGTAGGCAGGCACAGAGCACATGGTGGAGGAGAGATGAGGCTGCTAGGTTGAGAGGCCCCTTGACAGGGGCCATGGACATTGCACGAAGGAGTGTGCCGTTTGTAGTACAGGTGAGAGGAAGCCACAGAAAGCGTTTTAAGAAGCAGAGTGTCCATGTTTTAAAAATTTCATCTGGTGGAGGCTGAAATAGAAGTTGGACTGGGGGGTAGGAGAAAATGGAAAGAAGGCAATAAATAAACGTCCAGGGCTTCCCTGGTGGCACAGTGGTTAAGAATCCACCTGCCAATGCAGGGGACACGGGTTCGAGCCCTGCTCCGGGAAGATCCCACATGCCACAGAGAAACTAAGCCCGTGCGCCACAACTACTGAGCCTGTGCTCTAGAGCCTGTGAGCCACAACTACTGAGCCCACATGCCACAACTACTGAAGCCCGCACGCCTAGAGCCTGTGCTCCTTGACAAGAGAAGCCACTGCAATGAGAAACCTGTGAACCGCAACGAAGAGTAGCCCCTGCTCACCACAACTAGAGAAAGTCCATGCGCAGCAACAAAAACCCAACACAGCCAAAAATAAATAAAGTAAATAAATTTATTTAAAAAAAATTGTCCAGATGAGAAAGACAAGATCGTGAACTTCGCACACACGCATGCATGCACACACACACACACACCCGCACACACACACACACACACAGCTGGTTCTGCCTGGACTGAAACACCCTGGCATGAATCACACCTGGTTTCCAGCTCCCAAAGAAGCCAGGTCTGGCTCTGCCAGGTTACCTTAGATATGCCCCATCCTCTTACTTCTCAGCTGTGGGAAACCCAAATAGCTTTTCATTTCCAGACTAACCTCAAACCCAGAGTTTGAGGTTATTAAACACTGTCTGTGAGGTTGTGGTCCTGGAAACTTCCTCCCAAACGATGTGAAGTACAGGGAGTACTACATGCCTGGACCCACACACAGCACAGCCAGGGCCATGCGGATGGAGGGCATCAGGGCTGCGCTCAGTTCCGCAATCAGAACTTTAAATTAACACGGCAATTACAGCCCCCAGGGGAAAGGGAAACTGGCATTGACTACTGACTTTATCTACAAATGCAAAAAAAATCACAACCCACAGCAGGCACAAAAGGAAATAAGTAGTGTTTAATGTGCCTTTGTTAAAATAAAAGCTCTTACTAGGAAAAAGACAGAAGCTCTTGTGGAGGGTAGGGTGAAGGGAGAGGACATATTGTCTTTCAAATTTCTGGAACTCTTATGAATAGGATGTCAATGTCAGTAAAAGGGTAAGAAGCTCACTAGCATTTACTGGGTGCCTACTGTGTCAGATACTGGGTTAAGCAAGCACTTTAGATATATTTCGTCTCTTTTAATCCTCAAAATGACCTCAGGAGGTTGGAATTGTTATCCTCCTTCCATAGACTTTGGGAGGGGAAGATCACCTAGTCTTCCCGAGATCACACAGCTAGTAAGCAGCAGCGGCAAGATACAAACTCACGTCCCTCAAATTCCATTCCAAAGCCTGAGCTCCTCCCACTGTACCCCCTGTTTATCTCTGTATGGAAGTGTGAACAGCTGTACCTCCACAGCTGGCTGGGAAGTCCCTGAGGAAGTCACTTCCCTAGTATCCTGTTCATATCTCTAGGGAACGTTAGACGGGAAGGAGCCTTGGAAGCAATCAACTCCGATCCCCCAAGATGAGGATCAGAGATGAATGGGGATCACTTCCCCACGACCCGCAGCTTGAGAGGAGGGCCATCAGTCTATAAGTAAGGTCTCCTCTCTTCCTGGCCAGTGTTCTCTTTGCTATATCAGGCTGAGGTCTCCTGTCTCAGGAGTCAATGATTTCCTGCAAAAGTTTGCTGTTCTTGTTGTTTTGTTAGTAAATGAGATTTCTATTCTCGCCTGTGTCTAAAAAGGAGGTAGGGAAGTTAAGTAATAACGCCTTTTCCCCTAGCAGATTTACTCAATGGAAAAGCATGATCTGTGTCTCCCTAATGTACATAATCTGCTTCCACAATATCCTACAAGAGAATGAGTAAGAAGTGATTAAATCACAGCAAAATGGTTTCATTTACAATTAGCGCTCAGTGTCTTGAAACACAAACCTCCCACCTAAATATTTATCCCAAGATAAACATCACCCCCACACGTTGCCGTGACCAGCTCCTGCTGCCACAAAAGCATACATCTAAACACACCCGTATCCAGAATATAAAAGCTTTCTATTGGGTCTGGATTCAAATCTAATTTTCTCCCAAAGGAAAAAAGAATTCATAAACTCAGTTACGCTGATCTCAGTGATGTCCAGAAATCTCTCTTTTCTACGAGTTCATAGAAAAATGTTAAAGGGAATAAAAGTGGAAAAGCAGAAAACTTTAAGGTGAGGGAAGCCTGAATATTCTTTCAAATTAAGTGATAAACAGGTTTGTTCTAAGAGTCACATGATTCGAAGTCTCTAAGATGGGCAGATAACTGGGACACAGTCCACCAATTATGCTTGGCATTGGTGGGTGACTGGAGACTGGGTGCGGTTAGCTGGAAGGGGGAGAGAACAGAATGAGCAGAGCTGATAGGAATCAGAACCCACCTCTGGGCATGTGATCTGACCATCTACTATCAGACAGAGAGAGTGGACGTGAGGCCAGAACCGACCTTTGGCCTCAGGTCCAACCTTAGCCACATACAGGTTTCTGCCCCAGCCCCCTCTATTCCCCCACCAGTAAGAACCATGGTTAAATGAGAACCATTTGAGAGGTCCTCGACACAGGAAGAAGAGACAACAAAATCAAGACTGCATGACAATCTTTGGTGCTTAGGCCAGACTCCTGCAAGGAAGTCTCCTGGTACATTGGATCCTGCCACGGAGGAGATCAGGCTTGGTGGAGTTCCACAGAGCATATTAGCTTCTGGCACTAAAGGCCACCCCAGTTTGGAAAGTAAGAGAGTATGGGGTTTCCTAAGCTAGAAGGCTTTTGAGTCTGATTTCCTTGAACCCCAGGGGTCCTGATGTCCTTCAAGCTGCAGATGTATAGAGTGACTGCCATGTATGCAGAGGTCTCACCTCTCATACTCACTGGCTGTGTTCCCAGTGTTTGGGTCAACAGTTTTAGCATGTAACTACCATATGCTCAAATGACACTACTGGGATCACAGGCTTCTCGCACTGACTGGGCAGGTGGCAGCCATCCAGCCCAGCCTGGTTTTCTTAAGGTACTGCCTTACCTCTGCAGAGGTGTCAAAACCCACCAAAACAGTAGTGTTCCATAGGTACCTGGAAGTCATGCATTCCGATCCTGAACTATCTCGCCCCACCTACTGCAGACCTTGATCCTCACTCTTCTCTCTTTTCACCTCTTTTCCGAGCTGTCATGTTACACCTTCAGTCATGCTCTCCAACACGGTACACAATCCAATTCTTCTTGGTCTCCACCACTGGCCCACCTCCCCGTCAGGTTCTCCTCTCTCCTTCTTGGTTTGGGGTTTCCACCACTGATACTTCAGGATGCATCTCTCCCTCTCGATTCAGCCGCAGGATCTCACCTCCAGGATTAGAGCCCCCAGACTTGAACACTTACTGCTGACGGCAAGAAATGGGGGAGAAAGTGTTTCTGACTCCCCGGAGGCTTAACATCATCATGTTCGACAACCGGGAATCCAATTACGTGAACACAATATACTCTGTTTCACTGGGGTAAACGAAAGGCACCTGTCAGTACATCCTAGAAGAACGAATGCATAGTATATATTCAAATTTAGTATAATTTTCAATAACCCTTATGCGACTCTAATGGACTGGATACCATGTCCTGACACCACGTAGAAAAGAAGAGAGCTGGAGGAAAGTGTTCTCACTCACTTAGTAAGGAAGATAAGAAAGCAATAGCAAAATTAACAAGACAGTTTAAGGCAGACCAAAACCAAAATAAAACACAAAAACCAAATAAAAATTCCTCAGAAAAGGTTATTTGACCAAAGATGCTAATGAAGCCCTTGCTCTCTGAGAGAGCGAGTGGGAACTACACTGCAGAGGCAAAGCCAATGGAATACATGCTCTCCATGGAAAACAGAGACCTAAGGGTCCCTTAGATCTACAAACCACCGGCTAAATGGATGCAAATGTGTTTACAACCTTCCTTCTTTGAAGCTACAGTATTATGAAATGTTTACAGTGTTAAGCCCCCCTTATAAAAATTCACTTTTGAAGAGGAAGTGAATTAAAGATGCCCACTGCAGTTACATGACACAGGGTAAGTTACACAAGATCAAAGACTTGGGACACCCACTGCGTAAAACCAAAGATTTCTTACAATTTTGCAAGAACTGTAAGACGACTAGCCTCCCAAGAATTTTCATTCTGGGAACCTTGTTTTCATCACTGAACTCTCTATGTTGTCCATGGCTTCATGGTTAGAGTCATATTACGTGACTGATCCTCTTGCCCAGATGACACCAAAAAATGCACAGAAAACAAGAGTTGGCTTACTACGGTATTCTTATTGCTGATTCTATTAAAACTTTACCTCTCCTTAAAAATCTTTCCATAGTTATTTACCGAGACAAGTGACTGATACTGGGTCGAATTAGCCGAGAAAATCATTCCTGTAAGCTTCTGACTTCCTATTTTCCTTCTCCAGGAATCATGGTTCATAAAGACAAACGAGGACTCAGCAAAGAGAAAGGCAAGCAAAAACCCAATCCGACAGAGAATGTGACAGCACTTGTCTATGGAGGCCAAATTTGTGAAAGGTTCACATCGCATGAACTTCAAATTCTTGTTTCTATTCCACCTAAGTCTTCTCAGAAAAAAAAAATAGAGGAAGGAAGGGGAAAAAATACCTAAAGGAAGGAAATTCTCATCTAGAAAATATACTTCCAAACCATGAACATTCTTTCCATTTTCAGTGTAAGGAATTATTGTTTTTCCAGGGAACTGAGAGAAAGCACAGAAGAAGGAAGTCCCATAAACTCCTACAGGTGTTAAAATAGCGTCTCACCCACGTCTTTGTGATGGGGGGCAGTGATGTTAATTACTGCCTGGGAGGCTGAGCAATGTCCCCATCATGATAACAACACCAGCTAACGTGAGCACGAGTCAGTGCATTCTCTCCACTTTCGGAGATAAAATTATAATCAGAGTGTTGCTTTGTGAGAGTAGAGCCAGAACAAGGATGGTTAGTTAGATAAAGGTCAATGACACCAATATTCACAATAAAACACTTCAGAAAAACAGAGCCCAAGTGAGTAATTCATCACATTTTCACCAGTCCCAAAGTACTCCTTTGGGAAACTCCTTTGGAATTTCATGTTTTGAAACATCTTGCATTTATAATAAATATATTTTCCAATGTTTAAGATACACATAACTGGCAGACAGAACTTCTGCTACTGGCATGAGATCATCAGTATTAATAGTTTTATCTGGTTTAATTCTAGGCGAAGACAGAGGAATGTGACACAGTGATTAAGCTGTATAAATTTATGGTAGAAACATATAAGGTTTCCATTAGGGTTTTTTAGAATATTGGCAATAAACCTTGGATTCCTTTTGCTGCTACCATGGAGCTCAAGGAATTCTGGAAGGGACACAGTCTTCCACTTCCTAAGCACCTCTCACATCTGTGTCCACAGCACCACTGGCCACCTCAGGTCCTCCTCATATCCCTCATGGGAGCTGAATTCCTTGTTCTCTAGTCTCCCCGACTCTGCTCTTGTCTCCTTCCTTGGGCCAGAGTGATCAGTCTGTAGCTTGAATCCCACTGTGTCCCTTTCCAGTCACCTTCAGTACTAACGTCCAAGTCTTCCCCCAGGCAAAGAGCAGCCCCAGACCCCTAGGCAGGTCTGGCCCCTGCCTGCTCTCCAGCGCCATCCCTCCACACACCCTGCCCTCCTTCAGAATCACCGCAGGTCCTCACAATACCATGCCGCTCTGCTATATTTGCTTGGAACATCTTGCCCCACTTCGTCCACCCAGGGAATCCCTATATATCTTTTAGGTCTTAGCACCAAGAAAAAACAAGTACTTATCTCAGAAAAGAGGTCAGAGCAAATTTTTTTTACTTTATGCAACACATTATCTGTGTAATTTAATATAAGGACCAAAGGTCACCCACTTAAAGAAATGTCACCTTGTTTCTCCCCACCAAGACAAAAATTACTTGGACGTTATTAATAACACACTTTTAATACAATATAAAACCTATTATACTGCATTACACTGTGAGCTTGCAAATCTTCCTCTTCCTCTGAACTCTAGGTTCCTTGACAGCAAGGACCATGACTGATTCACCTCTTCATTTTTTGAACCCAGCACAGTGTCTGGAACACAGTAGGTGCTCAATAGATGTTTCTGAATAATCCACTGGATGGTCTCAGGAAACCTGGACTGAGTCTTGTTGCTGTCCCTTACTATCCAGGAGACCATGGGCAACTCATGTAGGCTCTCTGGGTCCCGGGGTCTCCCCTACAAAACAAAGGTAGTAACGTCTGCCTTGTGAGCATCAAATGAGATGACCAGTCAGGAAGCCCCAAAGGTAAAACACAAACATTCCATTTCCTTGTTATTATGAAGGGTGCGGAGGAAGGACAGGAAGTAACTGAAATAAACAGTGGTGATTAACTATGGCTGGGGGCGGGGCGGTGACACGGCAGGGAAAATACATGCTGAGTCCGGGTGAATCTGAAGGTGAAGGACGCAGGGGACACGTCCTGTTCATTCTACACTCAAACCTGATTCCCAGTCCAACCACCCCCCTCCTGGCTGGGCTCCCTCCCTCAGCTCAGCCGCTGCCCTCTCACGCTCCCACTGCTGCAGGGCCTCTAACTGGGCTTCCCAATTCCACTCCTGCCCCCTCCAGTCTGCTCTCCACATGGCAGCCAGAGAGATCTTTCATGAATGTAAAGCCGACCACATCCCTTCCTTGCTTAGAACCATTTAATAGTGTCCCGCTTTCCGGAGGACGGAACCCAGCCCATATCCCACAAATGCCAAGGTCCTGCACATAATTGAGATCCCCGAGCCATCTCCACCCTGATTTTAGGCAATTCCCCCCGCTCACCACACTCCTACTGGACTGCATGCTGTCAGTTCCCAGAACCTGCCATGCCAAGGTGTTTGCGGCCTCCGGCTGTTGTCTCTGCCCAGAGCACTCTTACCCTGGCTTCTCCGCTCGCTGGCTCCTCTTTCCCTAGGTCTTTTCTCAAATATCACCTCTTAAGAGGTCTTCTCTCACCACTGAAGTAGACCCTCTATTATTCCCTCATGCCATACACTGTTTGTTTCTTCTCTACCACTAATAACCCATCTGTACACTTTTGTTTACTTACTGTCTTTCTCACTAGGTTACATATTTGATAAGAAGAAGGATCGTAGCTGTCATATCTACTATGTTATTCTCAACACCTAACAATGCCTGGTAGATGGTAGGTGCTCAATAAACGTCTGATAGTTGGATGGATGGACAGATGAACACATGAACAGATGGACGGACGGATGGATGGATGGATGGATGGTTGGATGGGGAGGCAGAGAAGGAAGTAAAGAAAGAGGTGAGATCCGGGTCAGGAAGCAGGATTCTGTGCGATATAAAGGTCTGTTAGGTTGGCAGCCCTAGACATCCTAGCGATACCATGAAGACCCTCAGGATGTCTTGGATAGAGATCTGTAAAGGAGAGGAAGCCATGGAAACAGGAGGTGAGGGAGCTATAGGCAAAGTTTACCTTCTTCATACTTTTTTTCTCTGCTTGGGAATAATAAATATAAAGCACCTATAAGAGGACCTGACATGCAAGGCATTAGGTAAGTGTTTATTATAATAATAATTAATTATAATTTATTATTTCTAATATTATTATTCTAGCAATTATGAGTCCCAGAGGAGGCAGCTGACTCTGTGTGCCTTTGACTAGTAGAAGGTCACAGAACACTGAACAGCTCAGTCAACAAAAAAGCAGCTGAGGATGCTCAAGACCCTGCAGCCCCACAGCCAAGGCTGGTTACTGGAGGCTGCACTGTCCCCCTGCTTGGCATGCCCCCCCTCCTGGCACCACCTGGCCAGCTGCCCCACTGGCACCCATGCCATCCTCTCCCACAGGCATGGCCAGGCAGCTTCCGAGGCTCCTCAGACACGAGGGGAAGCTGCTGCCAGCTCTTAAAGTGTGAGAACAGGGGAAATCTTTCAGCTCTGACAGGCGGATTTCGAAGCCTGTTTCTAAAAATGGCTGTTAATAGGCTTTTCTTCACACCATCTCCCTCTGCACCTGCTTTATCAGGAGGCAACTGCATTGCTATTCACTGTCCTGTGACCAAAGTGATTTCACCAGTCAAAACAAATAATTATGGGCTAGAAGAGCCCAAAAATAAAAGATAAGGGAGGGTCTGACAGGAGGGCTGAGCTTGCTGTCAAATGGTTGGTGGACTGTCTTCAAGATCATGTTACTGCAGAGAAAAACAGAAATCCCAAGATGAACGTGGGCGTCATGAACATGTCCCTTCATCGGAAATGGACACACAGGAGTGATAGCACGAGTTGGGTCAGCAGATGTTTAGGTTGGCAATATACATTGTTTAACATGAACACGTGGGCTTCCCTGGTGGTGCAGTGGTTAAGAATCCGCCTGCCAATGCAGAGGACACGGGTTCGAGCCCTGGTCAAGGAAGATCCCATGTGCCACGGAGCAACTAAGCCCGTGCGCCACAACTACTGAGACTGTGCTATACAGCCCGCGAGCCACAACTACTGAAGCTCACGCTCCCAGAGCCCGTGCTCTGCAACAAGAGAAGCCACTGCAATGAGAAGCCCACACACCGCAATAAAGAGTAGCCCCCGCTCGCCACAACTAGAGAAAGCCCGCTTGCAGCAATGAAGACCCAACACAGCCAAAAATAAAATAAACAAACAAACAAACAAACATGAACAGGTCTCCTTTCTACAAGAGACTCAAAAGCACTCTGCTTAAGTCGATGGAGGCTGACTCAGGCGCTATTTCAAGAGAAGAGGCACAGTGCTACCTGTCAAAGGCAGCGGGGCTAAGAGACAGACACCACCCAAGGAGGGCCAGAGTCACCCTCCACAATTCACTTCCTGGGAGGGACATTCAACACCTCTGGGCCTCTGAAACCTCATCTGTAAAATGGTGGTAACACATTAGGACCTTTTTTTTTTAAATTGAAATACAGTTGATTTACAGTGCTGTGCCAATCTTTGCTGTACAACAAAGTGATTCAGTTATACACATACAGACATTCTTTTTTTTAATATTCTTTTCCATTATGGTTTATCACAGGATATTGAATATATAGTTCCCTGTGCTATACAGTTGTTTGTTTATCCATCCTATATATAATAGTTTGTATCTGCTAATCCCAAACTCCCAGTCTATCCCTCCCCCACACGCCCTTCCCCCTTGGCAACCACAAGTCTGTTCTCTCTGTCTGTGAGTCTGTTTCTGTTCTGTAGATAGGCTCATTTGTGCCACATTTTAGATTCCACATAAAAGTGATATCATATGGTATTTGTCTTTCTGTTTCTGACTTACTTCACTTAGTATGATAATCTCGAGTTGCATCCACATTGCTGCAAATGGCATTATTTCTTTTTTATGGCTGAGTAGTATTCCATTATATATATGTACCACATCTTCTTTATCCATTCATCTGTCAGTGAACATTTAGGTTGTTTCCATGTTTTGGTTATTGTGAATACTGCTGCTATGAATATAGGGGTGCATGTATCTTTTTGAATTATAGTTTTGTCCAGGTATATGCCCAGGAGTAGGACTGGTGGATCATAAAGTAATTCTATTTTTAGTTTTCTGAGGAACCTCCACACTGTTCTCCATAGTGGCTGCTCCATTTACATTCCCACCAACAGTGCAAGAGGGTTCCCTTTTCTTCACACCCTCTCCAGCATTTGTTATTTGTAGACATTTTAATGATGGCCATTCTGACTGGTATGAGGTGGTACCTCACTGTAGTTTTGATTTGCATTTCTCTAATGATTAGTGATGTTGAGCATCTTTTCATGTGCTTTTTAGCCATCTGTATGTCTTCTTTGGAGAAATGTCTATTAAGGTCTTCTGCCCATTTTTCTTTTTTTTTTTTTTCTGCCCATTTTTCCGATTGGGATGTTTGTTTTTTCGGTATTGAGTTGTATGAGCTGTTTGTATATTTTGGAGATCAAGCCCTTGTCTGTAGCATCACTTGCAAATATTTTATCCCATTCCATAGTTTGTCTTTCCATTTTTTTATGGTTTCCTTTGATGTGCAAAGGCTTGTAAGTTTGATTAGATCTCATTTGTTTATTTTTGGTTTTATTTCTATTGCCTTGGGAGACTGACCTAAGAAAACATTGGTACAATTTATGTCAGAGAATGTTTTGCCTACGCTCTCCTCTAGGAGTTTTATGGTGTCATGTCTCACGTTTAAGTCTTTAAGCCATTTTGAGTTTATTTTTGTGCATGGTGTGAGGGTGTGTTGTAACTTTATTAATTTACATGCAGCTGTCCAACTTTCCCAGCACCACTTGCTAATGATACTGTCTTTTTCCCATTTTATATTCTTGCCTCCTTTGAAGAAAGTGAATTGACTGTAGGTGTATGGGTTCATTTCTGGGCTCTCTATTCTGTTCCATTGAAACAGATTGGAAGGGAAGAGGTAAAACTGTCATTATATGCAGATGACATGATACTATATATAGAAAATGCTGGGCTTCCCTGGTGGCGCAGTGGTTGAGAATTTGCCTGACAATGCAGGGGATATGGGTTTGAGCCCTGGTCTGGGAAGATCCCACATGCCGCGGAGCAACTGGGCCCGTGAGCCACAGCTACTGAGCCTGCGCATCTGGAGCCTGTGCTCTGCAACAACAGAGGCTGCGACAGTGAGAGGCCTGCGCACCGCGATGAAGAGTGGCTCCCGCTTGCCACAACTAGAGAAAGCCCTTGCACAGAAACGAAGACCCAACACAGCCAAAAATTAATTAATTAATTAATTAATTAAAAAAAAAAAGAAAACGCTAAGGACTCTACACAAAAACTACTAGATCTAGTAAATTAATTCAGCAAAGCAGCAGAATACAAGATTAACATTCAAAAGTTGGTTGCATTTATTTACACTAACAATAAAATATCAGAAAGGGAATGTAAAAAAACAATACCTTTTAAAATAGCACCAAAAACCCCAAAATACCTAGGAATAAACCTGACCAAGGAGGTAAGGGACTTACATGCTGAGAACTGTAAAACATTAATAAAGGAAATTAAAGAGGATTCAAAGAAATGGTAAGACACCCCATGTTCTTGAATTGTAAGAATTAATATTGTTAAAATGGCAATACTACCCAAAGCAATCTACAGATTTAATTTGATCCCTATCAAAATACCCATGACATTTTTCACAGAACTAGAACAAATAATCCAAAAATTTGTATGGAACCATAAAAGACCCAGAATTGTGAAAGAAATCCTGAGGGGGGGGAAAAAAAAAGCAGGATGCATAACTCTCCCAGACTTCAGACAATACTACAAAGCTACAGTAATCAAAATAGTGTGGTATTGGCACAAAAACAGACATACAGATCAATGGATCTTATCTGCTCAAAGACAAAGGTCTGGACAAGTAGTCTTCATAGTCTTTTGGGGAATGCTCATCCTGGGTTCTTATAGAGGAGAGATGCTCATTTAAAATATGCATATGCAATTAATTTATTCATTACCCAAGGCAGAGTGTATGGAGGCTGGAGGACTATCTAAACTCCCTGCTAGGTGAGGTGGGCCCAGCCATGCCCTCTTTAGCTGGATTTGAAGCAACTTTTTAACTTTAATGCTAACTACCCTAGCAGACATTCTCTTGTCTTGCTCTCTTGCTATCATGATCTCAGGAGACTGGGAGTGTTGTAGTGATAGTTGGTAGATAGATAGATAGATAGATAGACAGATGAGAGACAAAAAGACAAGTTAATGGATAAAAAAATCCAGCTACTTTGGATCAATGTTCCTTTTAAAAACTTTGGTTAGAATGTGCCAAAATGTTGGGGCAAAATCCTGAGATTCCTTTGGGGTATGACAGCAGCCGCTCCCTTCAACACCAGCTTTAAATTCTGGAAGTACCAGGTTTTCAAATGGCACTCTGTTTTCTGCTGCTGAAGTCTTTTTAATTTCATTTTCTTTCAGACAAACATCTAGATCATCCAGCTTAAGACCCATCAAGTACCCGGAAATTATTTGTAAAGTCTCTATTCAACCTGCCTCTTCCTGGATTCACTCCTCTCTTATCAAGTCTCTGCCAAAATCCAATGTATCCACACCCATGGAGAATGAGTTTGGATTCCTCAGTCTTCCCCTCTCCTTCTGGACTGGATTCTCCAGAAGGGCAAGGACCAGGTCTAAACCCTATTAAGTCTGTGCCCTCTTCTGAGGCCCACACAGGGCTTCACACTATGTTAGAAACGGAGCAAAATTTTTAGAGCTGTGGATTCGTTGAGAATTAATTGAGCACTTACAATGTGCTTACATACATTATTTCATTTAATCATTATAGCACCCTGTGAAGTGGGTATATTTTGTTATCATCCCCATTCACAGATGTGGAAATTGAGGCTTAGAGGAATGAAGTGCCCTTCCCAAAATCCCACATATAGTGGATGGCTGAGCTGGAACTGGAACCTTGGGCTTTTCTGACTCCAAATCCCTAGATCATAGCCAGTGTGTGCTGTTGCTTTCTATCTGGTCGCAGGCTGTGCCCTGGTGATGGGGGGAGGGGGAGGGGGCACACACAGCTGATCCTAGCTGACAGCTTTCCTTCACCACCAGAATCCTTTAACCTGTTACTAGTTACAGAGGTCTAAATCTAGGGTCTTAAGCATCCTCAAGGATGAGAATAAATCATCTGATCATAAAGGTGCTGTTTTTTAGATGAAATGCACCTGGTACAGCATCAGGGCAGAAAACTCTCTTAAAGAAATGGGTTCCTGGGCTTCCCTGGCGCAGTGGTTGAGAGTCCGCCTGCCGATGCAGGGGACACCGGTTCGTGCCCCAGTCCGGAAAGATCCCACATGCCGCAGAGTGGCTGGGCCCGTGAGCCATGGCCGCTGAGCCTGCGCGTCCGGAGCCTGTGCTCCACAACGGGAGAGGCCACAACAGTGAGAGACCCGCGTACCGCAAAAAAAAAAAAAAAAAAAAAAAAAGGAATGGGTTCCTGAAATTTTTATGACCAAAATAAAATATTTCTCTTGGCTTTCAAAATCCTCCAAGCCCCATGGAGAGATCTAAGCATAATTATATTGTCACCATCTTTTTAGAAGAGATGGCAGATGGGGTTGTGTACTGTCAGTGTTCACCAGAGCGGTTTCTGATGTGTCCAGGAGGCAATGTGAAAGTAATTCACATCACTAACTTTTATTGAGAGTATACTATGAAGAAGGCATTGTGCGAGCCATGCAGTGCCTAAGAGGGGGTCCTGGCTCTGAAGATGACATCCAGATGGAGACAGACACATCCGTTATGAGTATATACTGAAACCAAATGTAGAAAAGGGCCATGACTACACAGGCTACATGCCCGAGGAGCGCAGAGGGTGAACGAGCCACTTGCATGGGGCATTATCAAGGGAGGTGGCATGGCAGAGGTGGCCCTGGAGAGCTGAGCCCTGAAGATTTTCATAAGTGAACCCACTGTGAATGGTACCCCCAGGAGTTGGGAAACACAAAAGGAAGGAAAAGAACAAAATAAAAGGGCATGTCACAGTCCTAGAGATCTATCATTAACTCTGCTTGTAGATTAGAGGTTTTGTAAAATTATTTAGCTCTCTGAAAATGGGGCCCCTTACAAGGTATGGGCCTACTGCTCAATTTCTGCACATTCAACCACAAAAGGTGGCTGTTCTCAGAGAGAAAGCCATTCTCTCTCATGGTTTGACCTAGACGACTTCTCCTCCATCACCTTCATCTGCCGACTGCTCTTCCTCAGAGTCAGTGATGACAGAACTGCCAGAGAGAAGAGTGTTTTCGCACCCCTCTCCCAAGCTCCCATAGCACTAGTACATGTTCTCTGCATCACACTGCCCTTCTGAATTGAAACCGTCTGCTTACTAACTGGTCCCCACCTCCACCCCCTCACACATAAGCTCCTGAAGGCAAAAGAAGTGTTGTATCCACCACTGAGGTTCCACTGCCTAAAATATATAATAGACACTCAGCAAATGTCTAATGAATAAATTTAATAAATAAACAAATGAGTCTTGGGAGAATTACACAAATTTAGAGGGCAAAGAGAAGGTATCCAGTGATTTTCAAAGTTCCCTCCGAGTCCCAGATTCTGATTCTAACAGAGCCAGCGGGTATGGTCATAGCCCATCAGAGGGCCACAGCAGGGACTGTCCCCAATATAACTGGCAAGGCCCCAGAGCATCAGACTTTATATACCAGTGTAAGTGAGAGGGCACCTGCACACTGGAAGTGGCAGTACAGCAGAAGGGGTGAGGATGTGGGCCCTAAAACAAGATGGCCCAGGTTCAAGACCCAGCTCTGCCACTATGAACTGCTAGACCTCCAGCAAGTTAGCTAACCTCCTTGAACCTCAGCGTTCTCATCTGTAATACGACAGTGTATGTCAAAGCATCGTGATATTGTATTAAATGAGTTAATGTGTAGAAACTGCTTAGAGCAATCCATGGCACATCCTATGTCCAAAAAGATGCCAGCTCTTATCGTTATGACTTGGATTCCTTCCATAAGGCGTTCTGCTACTGAAGGAAATTCAGTATAATACGAATCTAGGCTGGAATCCTCAACATCTCCTTCAGAAACCGGACAAAGTGGGGATGGGAACCGTCTACTGTGAATGGAGACCCAGCTCCACTGAAGTCATGAGGGAACACGACAGCCTTTGTCTCATGGGGAAAGTCCCTGCACAGATCAACAACTCAGAAGAGATGCCACCTTGTGCAGATGCTGCCTCCCTCCTGCTCTTTTCTGAAAGAACAAGGCAAAACAAAACAAAGGAACAAATAGGGTCTGCCTTCTCCAGAGTTCCACACCACAGGGGAGTGTGTTTCAGGACCATTATGCTATGGGCTTCATGGAGATTACTACCAAACAACGATACAGAATCCGGACAAAATGCTTTAAAAAGAATAATATTCTCAAGTTGCTAATCATTCAACTCTATCCCCTATGGTCCCTCTAGCTTTTCATATCACTTTTGAAAGCAAAGCAGCTTTAATTTTCTCTTATTCAAGTTCCTCAAAAGCTGATGATCTTTCTACCCCAAAACCCTCTCCTCAAATGACTGAGTACTTTTTACTCTTTACTTTGTCCTTTGGGTAGGAGCTGTGTTTTCACCAGGCTGCCAAGCAACCATCTGGGTACAGAATGAATGCATGCTTTTAACTGCTGACCCTGGCACCCCCAATCATGGGCTAGCCCTCAGATTTTCATCACACAGTCATAGAGCATCTTTTGTGCTCTGTGTCACAGAGGCAGTGAGACACCACCCCAAGGATTTCCCAATGTATTATACTTTCTACACATCAAAGTGAAGATCTGGAAGCTGACTATAACCTCGTCTTTGCAAACAAAAGTGCCTCACACCATTGACCCCTTTGCAATGGCCACATGAATCAAAACGCCTTCTCCCCCTGCCCTTCACTGTAAGACTGGCATTGGAAAGGAGAGAGTAGATGATAAAAGAAACCTTTGGTAGAAATGACACAAATGCAAACTAAAATAAAGCCGTAACCCCCAGAGCCTACAGAGGCCCAAGAGGACCAAGAGAAACTGGAAACAGAGGCTGGAGATGAGGCTGAAAAAGCGTCCACAGAAACTCCATATAGAGAGTCCAGATTTAGATTGACTTTGACACCACTTGGCCCGTCTGAGCCAGACAACATGAATTTCTGGGTGGGATTTGCCCTCCAGTGCTGCTGTTACAGACTCTATATACTGCTGTTTACCACTGTTTTCAGGACAGGTGGAGGGTTCCCATGTTGACATTTTATTACATGAATCTAAACACATTGCCTCTAGAAGATAAGAAAATATATGCAAGCAAATCTTGAAATAAGACTATTTTAGAGGGATTTCCACAGGATCAGAGTGTCACCCTTGCGTTACAGATGGGTCAACTTCCAAAAGTTGATCTGTTATTTACTTGGCTCTAGAAACTCAATTTCCAACAGAAACTGTAACCTAAAATTGAAAAGACAATGGACCATTAAAGAAAATTACATAAAGAGGAAATAAATCTCCCATAATTCCACTGCCCTAACATGATCATTTTCACACATTTAGTTCCAAGTCTTTTTATAGAGCTACATTTTTCTACAGTAATGCTCATGGATATAGATTCCACTTAGTATTTTGCATTTTGAATTAAGCATTCATAAACATAAGCCAACATTTCTGAAATCTTCATAATGATCACACAAATGCTAATCTAACACATAATATACTTTCTTTGGAGAACAATTCAACTGTTTATAACAACATGTTTATGAGAAAACACTTTCTGAGCATCTGTTTTGGGTTCTAGGAGTAGCAGATCTTCCTCCTGTGCTCCTGCATCCCATCCCACACTTCCTTGATTTCCTGACCCCGAGATAAGAGGCAGTTTCTGGTATGATGTCTTAGCCCAGTTGGGCTGCTATAACAAAATACCATAGACTGGGTGGCTTACACAACAGAAATTTACTTCTCATGATTCTGGAGACTGAAAGTCCAAGACCAAGGCATGGCCGATTCAGTTCCTGGTGAGAACCATCTTCCTGGCTCGCAGATGGCCATTTTTCTTGCTCTACTTTCACATGGCACAGAGGGAGAGGATTAGTGCCCTTTCTCTTTTTTTAAGGACACTAATCCCATCATGAGGGCTCTACCTCCCAAAGGCCCCCCCCTCCAAAATACCATCACATTAGGGAGATAGGGCTTCAACATATGAACAGGGGTGGGGGTCACTGAATCTATAACATGGTTTCCTGTATCTTCAGCAGGGGTGCTGCAGCACGGGGGAATCAGAGAAGTTCAGAGCAGGGATGGGGGCTACCAAGACTCAAAGTAGAGGGTGGGAGCTCTAGGAAGTTGGAGATGCTGACAGAAGCCGGGGTTTCCTATCTCTGGCCCACAGCCTGGACACCCCCCACCCTTCGTTTTTTTCTGTGAGCCTCAAGAATGTCTCCATCCATCTCTGCTTTTCAAGGTACCATCTGTGTCTCCAGAATAGGGTCTCCCTTTCCCCAGGCTTGGCTGGTAAAACTGGAAATAACAAAGGGTGAACATCTGTGTTGTGCTTCTCCAGTCTTCACAGTAAGTGGGCCTCTGGGCACACAAAGGTCTGATGGGAGATTTATCCACATTCCAGATACAAGTGATCTTGGGCATATAAACCCCATAGAGGGGGATACCAGGGAAGGAAAAGCACCAGAGGAAAAGAAGGGGGGCTTTGGTGAAGGGGGGGGAAGGGAAAGGATGAGAGGAAGAAGCCTCAGCAGATGTCTCTCTGAATGATTCACTCATCCAATGACTGTTTACTGGGTACCAAACTATGGACCAGGCCCTGTTCTAAGTACCTTGGATACATCAATGAACAAATAAAACAAAAATCCCTGCCTAAATGGAGCTTACATTATAGTGGGGAAATGCACATAATAACCAAGAGGTATGGTAAGTAGGAAAATTAAACAGTATGTTAGGAAGTATCAAATACTATGGAGGAAAAGTAGACCAAGAAGGTTGAAAGGGCTGTTTACAACTTCCCATGGGTGGTCTGATAGGTCTCACTGAGAAAGTGAGGAGCCTTGAAGAAGGTGAGAGAGTTAATCACATGGTTATGTAGGGGCTGTGTGCTCTACAAGAGGGATTAGCCAGTGCAAAGACTCCAGGTAGGAGCATGCTTGGAGTGTTTGGGCAGCACGTGAGGCTGAGGAGTAACAAAAGATGAGGTCAGGGAGGGTCAAATCATGCAGGGCATGGTAAGAACTTTGACTCTGCAGGGTTTCCAGCGGAAGAGTGACGTGATCAAATTTCGTTTTACAAGGCTCACACTGGCTGTTGTGTGGAGAACAAACAAGAGGAACACAAGGAAAGCAGCTAGGGGGACACTGCAGTCATCCAGCAGAGAAATAGTGGTGCCTTAGGTCAGGGTGGGACCCGTGGTGAGAGCGGAGGGTGGATTCCAGATCTAGTCTGAAGACAGAGCAACAGGACTCTCCGGTGAATTGGACATGGGGTCTGAAAGAAAGAGAGTGGTTAAGGATGTGTGCAAGGTTTTAGCCTCTCAAGGTGTGGTCAACAGACACAGAGGAGCAGATTGAAAGAAACAGGACTGCACGTTGGAGAGCCACTGGAAGGCTCCTGCCTAATCTAGACACAAGACAATGAAGGAGTGAACAAGGCTGGTGGTAGAGGGGATGTAGAGAAACTGATGGATTTTAAAAGTTGGGATAAAATTGACAGTAAATCAAATTAAAATTTCAGATAAGCATTTTGTAGCAGTTTCCCCAATAGCCACTCTTTCTTTCCTTAGTGGTACAGAATTTTTAAGTGGATATATGGGTGCCCGGCTAAAGATTACATTTCCGAGATTCTCTTGCAGCTAGGTGTGGTGTATGACCAAGCTCTGGACAACTGGATGTGAATGGAAGTGATATTTGCAACATCCAAATTGTGTATTTTCCCTTCTGACTGGCTTTTGTATGGAATTATGGCAGAGCCTAAAAGCAACCATCTTGGACCACGAAATGTAAGATGCACACTGAGGATGGCAGAGCAACAAAATCAAGCCACATACCAACCTGCGATTGCCTACCCAGACTTGTTTATGGGAAAAGTACACTTCCGGGCTTCCCTGGTGGCGCAGTGGTTGAGAGTCCGCCTGCCGATGCAGTCGGCAGTCCCTGCCCTGGAGGAGCTCGGTCCCCCAAACTCAGTCCCTGCCCTGGAGGAGCTCGGAGTCTAGCAGAAAAAAAAAAAAAAAAAACACAAAACACTTCTATCTTGTTTAAGCCTCTGAGTCTGGGGTTTACCTTGTTAAAGTTGCCTAACCTTTAGCCTAACTAATACAAGTTCTTTTAGATGTTCCAAGCACAAAGCCCTAACACCAAGTGTTATCAATCCCATGAAGCCAGGACAGTATTTGACAGGGAAGGATTTTTTTTTTTTCTTTCTTTGCGGTACGTGGGCCTCTCACTGCTGTGGCCTCTCCCGTTGCGGAGCACAGGCTCCGGACGCGCAGGCTCAGCGGCCACGGCTCACGGGCCCAGCCGCTCCGCGGCATGTGGGATCCTCCCAGACCGGAGCACAAACCCACGTCCCCTGCATCGGCAGGCGGACTCCCAACCACTGCGCCACCAGGGAAGCCCCAACAGGGAAGGATTTAATTCCAACCTGCGTCTGCTTGTTTGTTCTTAAAATATCTGAACAGTATTTGAGCTTCGATGCCCTGAGTCACTGCACAAGAGGCTTAGATCTAGAGCAAACTGCTGCTTATGGAAATAATGTTCACTTAATAATGCATTGCTTCTTTATCAATCAAGGAGGCCCAACCCAACATCACATCTGAAGCAGAGGTCTCAGGAAGACACATTATGTTATCGGCCTTTGGGACACAAAACAGCATCTGCAACAGACTTCTAATTCGGTGTACAACCCAGCTATCACCTCCTGATTGATCACTAAGCCAAGTGTGTGATGACAGACCCCCCCCCCAACCCAAAGGAGGCAAGATCAAGTTCTACACTGGCACCGAACAAAAACATACTTTAGTCAAAGGCAAATCCCAGCTGTGTGGGAGTCTAATAAATTACCACTGCATGTAGAAGGACTGAGCTAAAACCTGCGTGGCCTCACACGTGCAGCCAGCACTGTAGTGCAGGCCCCCAGGCCTTAACACGTTTACTAATCTACATGCATCTAGTCCACATGTGAAGGCGGTCACCATGCCTTGCAGTTTAAGAAGGCCCCGCTGCATGAAATGCGCTGGTCCATAATCACAGCGACTGGACCAAGCACGCTTCATTCATTCTTTCCCTGACCATCAAGCTGATGGTCTTTCCCAATCATCAAGCTGATGATTAAGGTCAAGTAGGTGTATGTCCTCCCGATAGGCTATTTGTAGACATTTCTCTAGACAACAAGAGCATGAGGCTAACTGTAAAGCAGTGACATTAAGATCCATAAAATTGAGAGGAAAGGGGTTGGGACTCGATTGAGATCATTCAAAGAGCAAATATTTATTGAGCATCTCAAGTCAGGCGTAGAGAATATTGTGTGACAAGACAGTCTCTGTCCTCAAGGTGCTCAGGATCTAGTGTGGAAGACAAATCAACCAGCCATGACAACAGGGTGCTCAGTGCCGAAAGGAAAGAAACATGGAGTGAGAAGACAAAGGGGAGGGGACTCAAGTCTAGTTTGGGGAGTGGGAATAGGACATCCCTTCCCAAAAGAGGCCAGAGATAAGCTGGGGCCAGCAACCTTTTGATGGCTCACTTGCTACTACATGAATAGGATGGGGATGATTCGTCCTATGAAGATACCCTATAAAATGGGGTTGATAATTGCCTGTTTAATGTAAGTAAAATATGTCTGATGTCTTGTAATATGTAATCAGATTTACTCTGTTGCCACAATCTACATGGATAACAGAAGAAGTCATTATGTAAACTTTAGAAGAAAGGCACAATATTAGTTTTTTTTTTTTTTTTTTAAAGGGAAGTTGAAATTGATGTATTGCTGAATGTGCATCAGTCAGAAAATCTAGACTCCTGTAGGGAAGTTGGAATCATCCAGTTCCAGTTCTGTCATCGTTCTGAATGTGCCTGAATCAGTCAAAGCACATGTGGATGAGAATTCTCATTGTGATTCAGTGGACTGAAAATCTGGAGGTGGGCTTCCTCTGCCTACTTCTGCAACAAATGACAATCTCTGTGGCATCACTTGACTTTCTCTGCCTGTCTCTACATCTGAAAATCAGATGCTGGATGAGAACAATGGTTTTCAAAAGCTTTTTTTTTTAAATGACAAGCCACAGCAAAAACTGGCATTTCACATGGTGACTTGGTATAATACTTATGTTTATTAAGTTTAATACATTTACTATTTTTTCATTCTATTCTAACTCATTTCTTTAACATAAAAATGCTGGTTAGACCCAAGCGAATTTCACGTCCAACAATTCCAGACTAGGCCATATCTAAGGGAGCTTCCAACCCTGATTCTGGAACTTGTCAACACGATCATCTAATACTTAGTGCCGTACAGTTTTTAAAATGATTTTACCCCTGCGATCCTCATAGCAGAGGTGTGACATGGGCAGAGAGGCTAATGAGATTCAGCACAGACCGCATGGCGAGGTTATGGCAGAGCAGGGACCAGACCCTGACTGCACAAGAGCAGTGATGCTTGGCCTGTGCAGCAGCTCTTCTTCTCTCAGAGAATTCCATCTCCTGACGACCCTCTGCCCTCAAGCTTCAACTGAAATGCCTCTCCTGATCTGTCAAAAGCGGGAGGCAAACCCAGAGAGCATGTTCGAAGAATGTAACGTTAGCTTTCATGTTCATGCCCTTGTTACACCCTTCAGGAACTACCCAGTGCCTGCCACAAATGCATGAAACTCAGTCCCTGCCCTGGAGGAGCTCGGAGTCTAGCAGAAAAAAATCCACCCACAGACCCACCCACTAAGTACTGGTCCCTTTCAAAGCTGCCCTTCTCTTGTTTTCTCAGTGATAACCTCAGTCGTTCTGTTTAACTCAGCAAGTCTCCCCATCTGGCTGATGGAAAGTGCCAAGCGCCAAGCCTTCCCCGGAAACTCTCTGAGTGCTGGAGGTCCGCAGGACGGCAAGAGGGTGGCACCTCAGTGGGAAGAGAGGGGCGGCTCCTAGGCAGTGATGCTCCCTCCATTGTCTCCCCTCCCTCCCCAAGGGCGAGTGCGGGAGGCCAAGAGCCTCTCTCAGAATCACTGCAGATACCCTCCTCACCCCAGACCAGCATCAGCTGACTTCAGGGATACACAAAAAAATCTTTAACATCATGAAAAGTTCAGGCCCCGAGATTTATGGATAATGACCCATTTATATAATTTAGGAGGAAAAAAATTACATCAAGAACAAGGGCAAGGGGCAAGAGTGCTTTTAGGGAAACATAAACTTAGGGCTAAAAACAAAAAAAGAGACATTCAAGTCCTTCTTTTATTTTTTTTAACTATTCATAAAGCATTAAGTGCTAACTGTAATATGCCAGTATTTCTAAAGCAATGATCGTTCAAACAATCACAGTCAGTAGTGGGAATTTATTATTTTGCTTTCCAGCATCTATCCCTCCTCCCTCTGATGACAATACACAGATTTACTGGGGGGCAGGGTGGGGAGCCATATCCCCTTTATTCTAAGCCAGTTGGTATGGGTGTCCCTAACCTAAACTCTCTCTTTAAATCCAGGGGTGAGCCCTGACTTACTTAAATTATGGTGACCGGTTTGGGGATGGAAGGGAATCCAATCAGAGTCCATGAGACAGAAAGACTCTTTTTCTGAGGCTCCAGAGAAAGTGTCCTTTCTCTTCCACAGGAGCTACCAGAAGAAAATGTCTTTCTATCCCTGGATGGTGTGGTATGAAAAAAGGAGACGGGGGACTGTGGCAGAATCCGGGTGAAAGACTCTACTGGATGGAGTCTGAGGATGCAGCTGACCTTGCAAAAGCAGAGCAGAGACCCAGAGAGAACCTGCATCCTTAAGGACGCCATCTGGACTGCTGGGTCAAACCCTTCCTTCCTCTAGATATTTAGCTAAAGAAATCTCTTATTTGCTAAGCCAGTTTGAGCTGAGTTTTCTAACACTTGCTACCAAAGTAAATTTAAATTCATAAAACACCTTACCTATCCCAAAGTAGTAATATACAAAGGATTTAGGGTTTCTCTGGGGGGAAGCAGGGATTGTAGTGTGACAGATGGAGGCTGAGAGAAAATTTTCTTTCTTAGCTTCTATTAATTCTGCAGGAAATAATCACAATACTTAGTATCTATATAATTGTTCCTATTTCTCAAAAACACCTTTTTCACAAGTAATTCCTCACTTGAATTTCACAATCCTGATTCAAAGAAATTATTCAAACTTTTATTTTGTAGTAATTACTTATTTACCAAGCACTTTATATAGTTTAAAATTTGATTTCAAGTTCAGTAATTCATTTGATTGTCACAATAACAGAATATGGTAGGAATGGTGGGTCTGTCATAATATCCACTTTAAGCAGGAGAAAGTTGAACCTCAGAGAAATTAAATGAGATGCCCAAGTTAAATCAAGGAGGTGTTGGGAGACAGGCCTCAAATCCAGGTCTCTTGGTTTTAACACCAATGATACTAAACTCTACTCCCAGAAACAAGTGTGTGTGCTCCTAAACACTGGGTTAGCAGTGGGCTGAACTTGACCCAAGCACCTGAGATCCAGACCCAGATTCCAGTGGCAGAGCCAGAACTAACTAGCTGGTGACCTTGGGCAAGTTCCCTTTGTCTTGTTTTCTCATTTGTAAAAGGAGAGGTTTGAATTAGGATCCGTGATGCCCTTTCAAGGTCTAAACGTTCCATAATTCTAGACTTTCTTGCCCTCGCTCAAATTAAAAATCTTTTCCTCAGAATAATTATAACCTTAGCTGACATTTGTTCTCACTGGATGTCAGGTACTGTGCGAAGAACGCTACCTCCATTTTCTCTTTAAATCTCACAACGCTCCCGAGACAACTGCTTCGCTTTTACAGACAGGTAAACTTGGACGGACAGAGGTTAAATGAACTGCCCAAGATCAACAGAATCAGCAAGCATCAAGGGGAGATCTGACCTCAAGCCAGACTGGCCATGAGGACCTTGACCCAGTCTACATTTGTTCTTACGAAAGAAATTAGGCTTCCTGCATTACTGATTACCACTTTCCACGCAGAAGAGGTGTGGTAAAAAAGCCAAACCGAGTTACACCAAGCCTCCCCAAGGCAAAAATGTAAAGCCGCTGGAAGGGCCTCTGGAAGGATCCTCCCCTGGCCCAGGGGGCGGGGCGCCCATCCCGCGGGCCACAGAATAGTGGCTTGGGCCGTCCTACCCTTCCGGACCTTTACCTTGTTGAGATGCGGGTTCCGGGTGACATCGTATCCGCGCTTCTTCAGGGGCACCGGGCGCGCCAGGCCGGCCTTGGAGTGGCAGCCTCGGGCGGGCGCGGGGGGCTCCCAGTGCCGGACAGCGCTGCAGGCCCGGCCGGGTAGGAGAGCCAGCCGCGCGCCCGTGCCCAGCGCGGCGCCCATGGCCCTTGCGCAGACCTGGCACGGGGAGACACCAAGGTCAGGGGTGCCTTCCGGCCAGCCAGGACCCACGCGCGCCGCGGGGCACCGAGCCGGTGCCAGGGACGCGTGCTCCGGGAGAGGGCAGGGGTCTCGCAGGGTTTAAGGCGCCAGCCCCCCGCCCCTCCCGCGCGGCCACCTGCGCGGCTCTCTCTGCTCGCTTGCGGTGCACAGGCCTCGCCAAGCCCCCGGCAAAGCGAAAGCAAGCTCAGGAAGCCGATCCGGTGCGGGCCACAGCCCGCGCCACCCACGCCCCCATCCGCGAAGAGGAGAAAAGGCGACTGCGCGCCGAGGGTTCCCCGAACCTCCAACCCCGCTCGGTAGCTCGCCTAGGTCCCCTGCTTCCCCTGCCCACCTGTGCTGCGCCCGGAGCTGATGTCTACGCGGCCGGGCTGCGGGGCAGGCGGGGCGAGACGCTGCGGGGCCGTTATACCTCTCCTGCCAATGGCTGGACCGCGCCGGCGGCCGCGAGAGCGCAAGGCTGGTGCGTCCTGGATAGAGCGGTCCAGAAACCTTTGTTCGCAGTGCGGGGCCTCCCCTGAGTGCGTGCGAGGAGCACCTCACAGCCGTGTGCACTTACCGCCCCGGTGACAAAATGAAGCGTAGGATACTCCCTGAGCCTGTCCGTCTTGACAAGCCATACGCACAGAGGGGGCTTAGCATTTAGGGATCAATGTACCCTCTTACAGTCCCACGATTTGGAGAAGGCCCTGGCTTCTGGATAACGAGTAGAAACCCTCAGGCACCCAGGGCTGTGTTGAGTTGCGTTGTGCTGCCGAGTACAACAGCCATTAGCCACACGTGGCTCCATACCTTTAAACAAATTACTTTGAATGGAATAGTATTTAAATTCTAGTTCCTCAGTCACACTAGCCACATATCACGTGCTCAAGAGCCACTTGCACATAGTAGCTCTGGGACTGGATAGCCCAAGAATGGAACATTTCCATCTTGGCAGAAAGTTCTATCAGACATCGCTGATATAGGGTCCCCAGTTACTAAGCAGGCTCCTGGGGACCCCACGGAGCCTGCCATAAATTGTTGGGACCAGGCAAGAACCTTGGCGTCCATCTAGCCCTGAATTTAATTTTACCCTTTTTCCACACAGTAGCCAGGAAATTCCTTTTAACACGAACATGTCATTGTGTGTGGAATAAAATCCTGACTCTTTCTGGTGCCCACAGGTTATCCTGTAGTCTGGCTGCTGCCAGCTTCTTCAGCCTCATCCCACTCCAGTCTCCCTCTCACTGAGCTCTGGCCACACTTGCTCCTTCCTGTGTTTCCACCCCATCCAATTCCCTCTCACCTCAGGGCCTTTGCACTTGCTATTGCCTCTGTCTGGAATGCTCATGCTCTCAAGTCTCCACTAAGTTGTCAACTCGAAGGCCTCTCCTCCACTCCATCCAATGTCAGCCTCCACTAGGGACTAAGAAGTGAAGGATTTTTTTCCATTCTTAAAACTTAACACAGCCAGTAGTTAGCTCGTTTTTCTAATTGTTTATTGTCTGTCTTCCCCTAGAATGTAAGCTTCATGAGGAAAGGCTCTTTGCCTATAAACCTGTATCCTCACTTCTAGCTCGGTGCCTGGTACATAGTTGCACAATAAATAGTAGTTGGGTGAAGGAACGGAAGTGGCAGCCACTTTCATAAGGATTGTGAACCCTCAGACTGCTGGACAAAGGACATGGTCCTCTACTCATTCCCCTTCAAACCTCCCATGCAAGCAGCCTTCAGAATGTGCACTCTGGCTTTGTTCTAAGTACAAAGCAGGTATTGTGGCACTCGGGGCTGCCCCTGCCTGGATTCAGGATTCTCTCCTCTCCCTCAGAAACAATCATCTCCTCCTTCACTCTCTCCCCTTTCCAGTCCAATCTCCAATACGCAGCTCAATTATCTATATAAAACATTACTTTCCAAAACAGAATTGAAATTACCTGGTGGGGGGATGGGATGGGGACCAAGATACAGATTTCCAGGCCCCTGCCACAAAGATTCCAGTTCAGTAGGGTTTAAATGCCTGAAGTCGGGTTTACTCTTGGACTGTACTCTTATATAAACACATTAATGATCCTTTTTTTTCTTAAACCAGTTTGAGTCAGATTTTTGGTTGCTTACAGCCAAGAGTATTAACTGATACTTTTCCTCTCAACACTGTTTTTATATCTGCCAAACTTCCCACCAGTCGACAAACATCTTGAGGGTAGACTGTGTGTGTGTGTGTGTGTGTGTGTGTGTGTGCTTCCATCTTTGGTACCTGACACATAACAAATCGTCCAGAACTTTTGAATAGTCTGCCTTTCCTCAACACAATGACCGTTGTCTCACCTGGAGCACATTTAATAGGTAACCTCAGTCATTTGAAACTTAACTAGAAACCAGGATGTAATCAAAGGTTCCCAAATAAGCCAATATAATTTTTATACAATCTATTCACTAGAGCGCGTACAGCTTACGTCTAAGATTCTCTCACCTGTGGCCTATATTCTCTTAACCCAGATGTAAATCTAACAATATTGTTTTTCTTTCGCATGTGTTTGATCTTTGGCCAAGTTAAGGAAAGGTTCTAAAGGCAGGTTCACCAGGTGGGGCAGCGGAAGGCAGTGACAAGAGGAGAGGGCTGCTCTGTTCTACAGACCCAGGTTCTTTCTCCAGCGTGTTGGTCTCCTCTCCACGGAAGCACGAATACCACCACAGCAGCATCCCAGCCAGTGGAAAGGGAAAAGAGGAAATGGAGGGCACTCCTTTAGGGAAATGATGCGGAAATGGCACACATTACACCTACTCACGTTCTGCTGGTGAAACCTGTCACACAGTCACAGCAGCTACAAGGAAGCCTGGAAGTATTTTCTCTAGCAGGAAAGGCATATATCCCCTCTGCTAAAGCTCAGCAGGGGAGTCTACTACTAAAAGGAGGAAGGGGAGAATGATTCCTGGGGACTAGTAACGACCAGTCTGGATGTAATACTCATTTTATATGAAAGTGCTTGGCGTGGAGTGGAGGCTCAGAAACGGTTAACTATTATTATTGGCA
The DNA here is from genome assembly GCF_039906515.1 of Pseudorca crassidens. Lineage (NCBI taxonomy): Eukaryota > Metazoa > Chordata > Mammalia > Artiodactyla > Delphinidae > Pseudorca > Pseudorca crassidens. Next base: position 64,368,200 of record NC_090304.1, read on the forward strand.
TGCGTGGTTTCCATCTCTGCTTTCCCTGGCACATTCCTTACTTTTAGACCTCAACACAGGATTACAGAGGCCAGGTTCAGAGCCACGGAACTATTTCAGAACTTCTTCAGCTCCATGCTACTCTGACTTCCTTAGCAAGCCAGCCCTGTGGTCTGGTCCAGCACTAGAAAGACCTGATGGGTCTCCATCATTTGTCTTGGTCTCTCTGCCTTCACATCTCATCTACTGACTTCTGCTATGGTTGTAATGCTGCTTCCTGGGGTGGCAGGAAAGGAATCCCATTCCCATCCTCCCTGGTCAGAGTTCCCATATTCCCCTTGCATTTAGTACAAATTTGGTACATCGGTAAAAGGGCAGGAAAGCAGCTTCAAATTAGGGTTTTAGCTCGTTTGACTGCCTTGAAACAAGACCACTGGTCTCTTGTAAGGAGATTTTAATGAGCCTCCCTATGCGTTTTTAAAAATGGAGGTGCATTAAAATAATTATTTTCCAGCTAATCCCATTGCTTCACAAATGTATAATATTCTACGCAACGTGTTATGAATGTGGCGAGCTCTTTAATTCACATCGCTGCTAGGAATATCTGGAGACACTTCAACTCTGTTGTTTACACAGAAAGCGGACCGTGAGGAACATTTACTTCCCCCCGGTCCTCATACTCGCCACTCCGCATACATGCCCTGCATTCTGGGTCTTTGCTCAAGCAGTTTCTTCTGCTCCCAACACCTGCCAGTTGAAGCCCTGCCCTTCAGCTTCAGTCAAACACCACATCCTCCGGCAAGTCTTCTCAGATTCCTCAACCTGCAGCGGCTCGCCTCTCTCCCACATGCTCCCCAAACTTTATCTGTATGCGTCTCCTCTTGCACTTTTATAGTCCGTCTCACTGGGAAGTGATTTATTTATGTGCCCTTTTTCTCTGAGCCTCACAGGAGGCTCACAGAAGTCAAAGCAACAGCTTTTCATTCAGATGGTCCTGAGTTCACCAGTGACCAGCTTGTGTGACCTTGGGCATTTTATGTGACCTCTTTAAACCATATCATTTTCCTGGATTAAAAACTGGTCTAATATTAGTTCCCACATTGGTTTTTGGTGGAGCAACGTAGTCATCTGTTTTTTTAAAGCTCATTGTAATGCACTTACCACATGCCAGGCGCGGTTCTAGGAGTTTATAAACATTAACTCACTTAATAGTTAATGGTTAATAATATGAGTAAGACTCTTTTTGTGTGTCTATGAAATACTGAGCTGGTTGTAAGCTATCTACCTCGGCTCCGGATCTGCCTTTCTACACGCTGGCTTATGGCTGGAGTTGGTACTCTGCAAACCAGTTCTTTGGGAGCAGCGGGTTTTCTATTAATTCCTGTCAATAGAGGGCAGTAGGGGGAGACTGAGGCTGGAGAGGGGAGATGTCCTCCTTTCTGTTTGCTTGCCATTATTTCCTTTCAGTATCCCCTCCAGCCACAGCCTTTCACCCACCATCAACCATTGGTCCCAGCCTCTTCCACGCTCTAGAACCAGCCTCACGAGGCTGCTGAAAACTCAGCAGTAGGTCAGTTTCTCCATGTGTCCAGCTTCTGATGGTCCCAGCCTCTTCCCTTTTCTCCAGCCTTAGAAATGGGAGCTGCTTCCTACAGTTACTCTCTGTGGTTGCCCTTCCCTCTCATTCAGCCCTCTAACACCTGTGAAACCAGTGCTTTCTATTAAATTCTTTCTGTTGAGCTACACCTACTACAGTTTTCTTGACTGGTACAATTATTAGCTCCATTTTACAGATAAGGACATAAGACCTGGAGAGGTCAAATAACTCACTGAAGTGGGCCAGGATTTAAACCCATATTCCAGAGGCCATGGTGGTGACCGGGACACGAAGGGCTTACATTTGGGAAATGCTTAGCCTGGCCTGGTGTGGGCAAACACTAAAGGGACAGTGATAATCTGACCTCCAATCATCATCCTCATCGTTACTCTCACCGTTGCATCCTACATGACAACTAGCACAAGGGTGGGTACAATAAATGCCCATGGAACTGAATTTGATACACCTGAATAGGGAAGGACAACGTGGCATAGAGGGACCACAGAGCCTCTGCATCTGATCCCTCTGACTCCCTCCTTCGGAGCTGTTTCCAGGGTAACTGATTCTCCTTCTCTTCTGATCCCTCTCTCCACCTCCCTGCCACCCTCTCCCTGTCCCTTACGTGGGAATAAACAGTCCTCTGACATTCTGAAAAAGTCACAAGGAGAAATGAAAGAGTAATTTTGTTGGGTAGCAGAAGAAAAGATGTTTCTTATTTTTCTATTGCATTGCATTCTACTTCTCTAGTCCTCTGTTGCAGTGCCATAATTTTGTGATAGCTAATTTTAACAAGAGAAGAGTATCTTTGAACTAACCACACTTCTAATAGAGGTGGCTGTCAGATCCAGTCACAGCTGCATATTGTTATCACAAAACACTTTGAAATCATTATTTATAAACTCATTCAGCCTTCTGTTCAAGCAATTGTTGTACCAAACATAATTGCTTCCAGATAGAAGGATATAACATACTGCAGTTTTTTTTCTCATTTAGTTTTGCATTGCCTGATTCTCATCTAGTTTTGCACTAATCCTGAACAGGCTCGCTTCCCTTCCTGGCCTGACCTACAGGCCAGTCTTTATTTTCATGGCTGGTTTAGGCACAAACAATTTATAATCCATTTCATACATGCCCCCGCTTCCGTCCCGCAGCAAGAATGCCAAAAGGAAAATGTTCTTGATCAGGGTGACCAGGGAGAGAACGAATAACCAGCACTTCTTGTGTATTCTCTAGGCCTCTGGGTTTCCCAGAGGTTGTTTTTAAAAATCTATTTTCTGCCTCTCTTGAAACACTCTATTCAATCACTCAGTCCTCTGACAGCCACCAGGCCATCCTTCCCTTCTGCTCCCAGTCCCTTGACCTCACACAAAAGTTAGACAAAGATGCAAGAGGGAGGAGATATGGGAATATATGTATATGTATAGCTGATTCACTTTGTTATAAAGCAGACACTAACACACCATTGTAAAGCAATTATACTCCAATAAAGATGTTAAAAAAAAAGTTAGACAAAAAGGCAACTGCTTGAAAAAGGCAAGATACGGAAACAGAAATTCATGGCAGCAGCTGCTAGGCTAAGCAGATGATAAAGGGGAACAAATTTGTGCCCTGGGTGTTTGTTCGGAGGTCAGGGCGGTGGCTCAGCGGGGTGAGGGGCGGGCTCTTTGTCCACGGTGTGATTCGCCCATCTGGCCCATTCAGCATCCCCTGCACCCGCTGACCCCTGATTCACCAGCTCAGCTCCTTCCCATCTTCGGCTCTGAGCTTGTTAAACTGTAATGAGCATAGCCTCCTGCTTCCTCGTTGACTTTGCAACAGTCCGGACATACTTCCATAATGGCGGGGGGGGGGGGGGGGGGGGGGCGGGGATGGTTTTCCCTGTTGACAGTCTTATTTCTCAGTGGGACAAAAATCGTCAGCTTTCTGGAGGAATCAAGGATCTCACTAGAGTCTGGGTTATTTTTGCTTTCAGTGTTTTTCAAGTAGATTTTCTTTATGTATATAATTAGTGAGATTGACAAGCCTAGTCAATTCCTAGTGAACAGTGATAAGGTTCTCTTCAGCTCCTTATCGCTTCAGTTGGCTTTTGTTTTCCCTTCTCACAAGTTGTAGCCACTCGACCCCTCCCCTCACCTCTTATTCAGCCTTAAATCCCCCTGCCCAATTCACTGAGCCTTTCCCCGAAGAGATGTACTTTGTTTCCTTTGTGGATTCACAGGTTAGAGCTTCAACTTGTATGGTTTATTATTGCTCTGGATGTTATCTGTGTCATCAGGCAGCCCACAGAGCAAGCATTCACTGGGCTGTGAAACCAAATGTGGATTCTGACCAAAAGGTCAGTGTTTCTCCCTCCAGGTCATACCAATTATTCCCTGCAGGCCACTCATTATCAGGAAAATGCGCTTCTCAGAACAGGCGGATTCAGTTCTCCTCAGCTTGAATTTGGGGCTTGGTTTCAAATCTAAAAGACTGGTTTACAAAGGGTACAAGTGGAGACTGATCCAGCAGCATCCAGGTGATATGGACGGGAGAGACACCTTTTTGCTTTTCAGGCACCAGAATTAGCTCCACTTCGTTTTATGTTTTTGCAGGCTTGACCCTGCTGTTTCAAAGCAGGTTTTGAGATTTGAGCTCCATCAACATGTTATTTAACACTTTAATTTGCACAGTAAAATAAGGGATAGAAACCATGGTCACCATTTCAGGCTGTTGTCTCAGATTTTTGCCAATATAAATTTCAACTTCTTTGTATAGTAGCTGAGAGCTTTCTCTTTGGAGGCAGATATGTCTGCGTTTGGATACTCGCTAGCTGTGTGATCTTGGGAGATTTACTAGATCTTTCTGAACCTCAATTTTCTTATCTATAAAACAAGGATGATAGTAACAGTATTTAACTCATAAAATGGTTGTGAGCATTAAATACCTGTACACGGTAAATCTGCAATAAATAGTAATTATTGCTATTTCAATGCTTCCTCTGTATTCCCACAGAACAGTTCTGGGTGTATCATAATTGCTAACTAAACATTGGTTAAATTGCACTTGACTAAATTTTCAAAGATCCAGCTTTCAAAGAATCAGTGTGAAATATTGGTATATCTCCAAGGTGGGTAATACCCAGAGTAGAGGCTGAATGTTCAGTGAGTTTTAGCTGTATTTTAATTATCATAGAAAATACACACAAACACACACACACACACACACAGTATAAACTTTTCAGATACCATTTAAATGGATGTTGAATGTCCCCTGGGCTCCCCCATCTCACGGTGCAGGTAAGGTCACTTGCACCACTAGCCTTTAGTTTGCTAGATCTATGTCCCTCCACGTATCAAATGCCAAGGCCTCAGCTCACTCCAACCTTGTGCATATCTAGGATTCTGCCCAGCAGAGAGGCAGGTTTTATAATCTGAATTACACCCGTGGCTCTGCTGCTTCCCTTCTGCTCACTGGGCTGTGGCCATCTGTTCCAGTCCCCAGCGCTGCTGCAACTCTGCTCAGATCCCTGGCGAGTGACTCTGACCACTGTAACTTCTGAAGCTGCTTTCTTGGCTGGTACTGCTTGAAACTGCTATTTCTACCTGTCTCTGCATTTCTGTGGTTCCCCACTTTTTCTCTTCTGCTGGAGAGTCTTCTAGAGTCTAGCTCTCTTGGTGGTGGCAGGGGAAGGTTGAGATGAAGGTCTAGGACACCTCTCAACATGATCCTTTCAGATTTACCACTCCCTTGGAAGAGTGCAGATCCCTGGACCTCAACAGATTTGGTCATTACGTCTCTCCCCTTCTCAGAGCGCACAGATGGTCCTGGGGGGGCGGGGGATGGGACAAAGTGGATTCCAGGACGACCTCATACGTACTCTGAACCTCTGCTTCCTCCTGGCCAGCCTATCCTGGAAACTGTTCAAGTTTTTCTGGAGGAAAGGCATTTTCCCTATCTATATTCAAGCTTTGGTGGGTCCACCTGGTTTAATACACACGTATATCAATCAGTTGTAATCAGGCTCAAGTTTTTCTTCATGAGACTCCAAGGCCACATGCAAATCAGCAATGTGCCCAGACAGTGATTTAAATGTCCCGAGCATCCTGTCACATTTAAGACATTTGTCTGCCTGGAGCATACAAAGGACTGGCCTCCAATAGGAGCTGTGTAAATTCAACAGAACTGCCTCCAAATCCAAGCTCTCATCCAGTCGAGATGCCCTGCCACACGTCCTTAAAAATATTTGCTTTAACAAGATGTGTGACAGAAATGAAGGGAGGAACTGGAATTTCTTTACAAGTCAGGAGAATTATCAAAGTGGAGCTGCGAGCTTTCTAAAACTCCTGGTAATTACAGAGTACATGAAATTACATAATTCTCACATTGGAAGGGACCTTAGAGATCATCTAGGTTTTATAATAAATCAGTGATGGTGCCACGAATAGAAACTTTGCTCTCTGCGAAGAGCTTTCTGGATGTGAGAAGACACTTAGCATCCATGCAGAGGGATTTCTAATGAAACGGAGAAAACCCTCTCCTTTGAGGAAGAAGACCATTCCTTATGATGAAAAAGAATGATCACATTCAGCAGCCTTATTTTTCAGCTTTTATCAAAGCCTCATGTTTCAGAAAGAAAATTTCTCCTTTATAAGAAGAAAGTGAGAGACTGGATTGATACATACTCCACACGCTGAGCACTGGCGCTATCACAGAGAAAATTCATGGCAATTAACAGACGCTGAGTCAGGGATGTTTGATCTAATCACAAGTTCCAACTAGCTCTAACCAAGCCAAAAAAATGAAAATCCTGGATAGAATAATAATTGATTGATAATAGATGAGAATTAGTAGAGAAGATATCAAATTGGAACAATATGTTTACATTTCTTAAATCTTGCTTACTGTCCTATACATTGTACAACAGGATATTGAATGGGATTTTTCTTATTATGTCAGGATTTCAGCTGAAGCCCCAACCTAAGGGCAATAGGTGGTACCCCTCATTCTGTAAAGAAACCAAGGAACCATTAGACATGGCCTGCAGGAGTGCTCTGAGGACCCAGAAGGATCCTCCAGCCATCACCCCCGTTGGCAGAAGATGAGAGCCCAGGGCTCCTTTCTTGTTGTTGGTAGACAAAGAAAGAAGCCTCCCAGGGGACCACACCTGGAGATGAGTGCTGCTCTAAGAGGGCGGGCTAACACCTCAGTCTCTGGCTAGAGGCTTACTGAGCAGCCCTTCTTGGTGGCTCATGAGAGAGCCTGAGCTGTGGCCCCGGGAGGTGGGAAATTCTGTAGCCAGAGGCTGACCAAAGCAGTCAGTGATGGTGGGACAGGAGAGAGACCAGTTGCATGGTGCGGTGATCTCCACTCTTCACACTGACCAGGATGAGTGGAGATTCTTGAAGGCCAAAGAGATACAACAAAAAGTAGCTGGGCCTGAGTCATTTGAGGGTATAACACCCCTGAGGGTGACCTGTTCAAGGGAGGGGACTGTAGCTGTAAGAGGCTGTAAGGTCTACCACCCTGGTCAGGAACTGGGCAGAAAGTCGTGGGAGGTCAGCCAGGGAGCTCATCACCTAAGTCAGGTTCCCATAAGGGCATCCAAGAAAACTTGCTCTTGTGTCTAATGACACAGCCAGCTTTGGGACACTTGCCACACAGAGGGCTTCAGCAACCATGAGAGAACTACAGAGAATACACTCAATATAAAGGCTTTCGCTCCTTGTATTAGTTTCATAGGGCTGCCATAATACATTACTATAAACTTGGCGGCTTAAAACAATAGAAGTGTGTTCTCTCACAATTCCGGAGGCCAGAAGTCTGAAATCAAGGTGTCAGCAGGGCTGGGGTCCCTCCAAAGGTTCTAAGGGGACAATCCATTCCTTGACCCTGCCAGCTTCAAATGGCCCCAGGTGTTCCTTGGCTTGTGGCTACATCACTCTTATCTGACTTTATGGTCACACTGCCTCTTCCTCTTCTCTCTCTGTGTTTCTGTTAAGGACATGTCATTGGATTTAGAACCCACTTGGACAACCCAGGATAATCTCATCTTAAGATCCTTAACTTAATTATATCTGCAAAGATCCCTTTTCCAAATAAGTTCATAATCACAGGATCTGGGGATCAGGACATGGACATGTCATCTTTGAGGTAACAATTCAACTCACTACATTCCTTGTCCCCCTTTCCTCCTCCAACCAGGTAGAGACCAGAAATTTCAAGGGGAGGGGGAAGAGGAGGGAAGAATAGACTAGATATGCCTTTTTCTTCTCCAGAGATTTCCCACTGCATGTGAAACAGGCCCAAGCTGGGAGAAGAATCTCTGAAGTGAACATGAGGTTGAAATTTTAAATTGTACCTTACTAAACTTTCATTACTTCAAGGTAACTTTGAAGTTTTGAGATCTGTTTGAGACTTTCTCAAGGGTCATGAAAAGGAGACCTGACCAAATAGAACCAAAGGCCCTGATGGGAAGGGATAAAATGGGCGTTTCCTGTTGTACTTCATTGAAATCAGCATATTCAATAAAGTGGTTACACTAATATTAGTTAATAGTTTATGCTTTTCTAACTCAAATGTCCATTGACAGAGGAATGGATAAAAAAGATGTGGTACATATATGCAATGGAATATTACTCATCTATACAAAGGAACAAAACAGTGCCATTTGCAGAGGCATGGATGGACCTAAAGACTGTCATACAGAGTGAAGTTAAGTCAGAAAAACAAATATCATAAAATATCACTTATATGTGGAATCTAGAAAAATGGTAAAGATGAACTTTTTAGCAAAGCAAAAATAGAGTCACAGATGTAGAGAACAAATTTATGGTTACGAAGGGGGGAAGGGGAGGTGGGATGAATTGGGAGATTGGGATTGACAATATATACACTACTATGTATAAAATAGATGACTAATGAGAACCTACTGTATAGCACAGGGAACTCTACTCAGTGCTCTGTGGTGACCTAGATGGGAGGGAAATCTGGAAGGGAGTGGATATATACATGTGGCTGGTTCACTTTGCTGCACGACAGGGGCTAGCACAGCACTGTTAAGCAACTATACTCCAATAAAAATTAATTAAAAATAGTTTATGCTTTTCTACTATAAGGTCTCTGAGTTTTTTTTTAAATAAGAAAAGTAAAATTTAGAGGTGGAGTGTGCTAATATATGTTCTCAGTAACCATCATATTAAGAAGAGACTATTTGTTTGGGACAAATACCCATGGAAACCCAAACTATAACATTGTACTAAACATCAATCACTGAAACAGGAAGAATGAGAACAAGCGGTTCTCTTATTAGCAGATTTCTTACCCACCTACCTGACCACCAACTCCAGATACGGACTGATCAGGAAAGTACCTACCCCATCCATCAAAATTCTAATAATGTAGCCTCATATTACTTGAAATTTGTAAGAGCTCTGCCACAATGCTGGCTAGACTGAGTTGTTATTAATGGAAACCTCAAGGTCAAATGAACAGCTAAAAAGGCAATTGTCTATTCGAACAATTGGTTTTTTTGAGATTACAGAAAATTTCTAACCTAAATACCTCTCTGTCCTTTCATGGCTTTTAACTGTAATTTTATTTAGTTCAGCTGTTTTCAGCTCGTTGCAATCTTTGTGATGTTGACTTTGTTACTCATGTGTTAGGTTTCACTCATCGTTTTGCATCGTGCACACATTGGCAAACTGGCGTTCTGGGATTGCATTAACAGGAACTTTGGGACAGGGTAGAGCTCTGTGGTAAGCCAGTGGAGACCACTGTTCTAGTATTCAGTCAGCTATAAGGTCAACACTCAGAAGCTTTCATTTAGTTATTTTTGCAGTCCTGGACTTCTTAGAGAAAGAGAAACACCAACAAAATAAGAAAATATCAAGGGCAGTAAGGAAAAAATTACATGGTAAGCCTGGACTCAATCACATTCTGCCCAATATCCTCCTACTTCTACCTCAATAGTTACTGGTCTGCAAAGTTAGAATTCATGTTCAGTTTAATGACTTTCAAAAATGTTAAGGCAAAAACAAAAAAGGTGGTAGAATTCATTTCAATAAAATGTGAAAACCCACAAGGATCCATTTAATCCTGAGTTAACTGGAAATATCAGTTGTCCAGTTACCACTATTGTCTGAGTTTTGGTATAATCAACCTAGTCTCCTTGTCTCTACCTTAAGTGATAGTTGAAGTTGAGGATGGGAAAGCGGTTGGAGGGCAGACAGAATTTAGTAAGAGAAAGAGCTGACAAGAGAAGAGGGTAAGACAGAGTTCAGAGATGAAGCAACTCTGGAGCACAGGCATCTAGCATGTAGCTCATGGACCAAACACCATCACTCTGATAGAGAATTTTAGCCAAAACAAAGAATGCTCCCTAATTAGATGACACATCTGAACTAGAAAGCCGGAGTTCTGTAACTACCCTGTCTGGGTCTCTATTGTACAGAGATGTCACCCTAGCGGGTTTTAATTTATTAATAATTAGGAAGAAAGTGGATGCTATTACCTAACTTGGGTTTCATTAATTAATACTAGATCATGATACCAGGGCAATAAAATGGATTATTCAGTATAGGAAATAATGACTTGGAATAAGCTTTCCTAGGCATATGACTCACTGCGATTTCATGCAATACCCCGTGCCAAGCGTGGATCATCTTGACTCATTTTTGTCAGTAGTGAAACATCACACAGACATATGAAAATTCCCGGTTGCCTCTGCCCTGGACGTCCTGACAGTGCCTGGGATCCTGTCCCGCAGAGCCTTTTCCAGACAGTCTCGGTTCCTTGGGGAGCCTGAAGCAGATTTGCTCATGATCCTGTCTGACTCTTAGGGCCAGTATGTGGCGAGTCCCAACAAGCCAAAACCACCCAAATGCCCAAATCAGTAAAACAGGAAAGATGAGCATAAAGTGACTCAACTTCCTTGGTTGCCACAATGCAATGCAGTGCGTGTTTTCTGTGCTTAAAAATCATAGGAAACGGTGTCCTCTTTACAAGATTAAAACAGTTACTTGGCTTTTAGAATACTATAAAAGCTTAGGAAGAAACTAAAGTTTAGGACTAAAACCAAATCTTAACACTGGATATATTTAACCCCAGTTTATCAATCACAGTGGGAGTACAGCTTGTTTTATTTCTTGGAGCAAATATACACATCAGTGCTTTGGCGACAGAGTGTTTAAAAGCTAACAAATGTGTGTGATGTAGAAAAAGAAATGATATATAAACAAGCTGTCTATTATTTTTGTTTCTTTTCATTGGTTTTGTTGTAGGTATAGCTTACATTATTAACAGCCCAAAGTATTGATAGTAGCTGTCACACACATAGGCATAAGATGCAGAATAGGAAACAGATATACTCTTTTACTTGCTTTGACATTCATAATTAGCAGTTTAGATTCGTCAGAACAGTGTATACTGGAAAATGTTGTGGAGTTCCTCCTCTGAGGCAGGAATATCAGGGATGCATTGATGCTGGCCTCTCTTACTGGCTGACTGAGATTACGGCTCTGGATTGCTCTAGAAGCGCTCTCTCTCTCTCACCTTGCGCTTTGAAGGGCCTTCTTGCTTTTATTCAAGCAGTTCCCTCCTCCTGGAACACTTTTTACTCATCAATGTCTAAATCACAGATATTTTGAAAGGCCTGGTCCATAAGTCTCCAAGCCTTGCTTAGTACATCTTTCCTCTCTGAACTCCCACCACTCAAGGTCACAGTCTGCACTTTAAGCGAGTGATTTCCCAAATCTTGATCCCCAAAGACCTCCCTTCTCCCTTCTATGAATGCCACCTTTTGAAAAGGTGCATCTCCCAAGTAAACAATATTTATTAAGAAAAAATCCATCTATTCAATCAGTGCTTTTTGCTTCGGCAGTTATTGTGTAACTGTCAATAGTGTCATTTCAATTTAGTATTACGAATTGCATAATCACATGAGTCACTGTCATGGTTGTGGCACTAATTAATAATGAGGGAAAAGTTAACTCAGCAGTTAGTGGCCTAACTCCAGCTGTTGCACTATACTTGTGTCCAAGGTCAAGCCTGTACTGGATGTGTTCCGTTGGACTACTGAAATCACCAAATATGTGGCTGTAAAGACATGTCACCCACCGATTGATTGCATGCTAGAAATTCCAATGATGTCATCAACAAGCGATCAAAGCTACTGGTGAGCATGAGCTAAGCAGCATTAATGCAGGGGTGGTAATATTGCAGCCTGAAGAAACTTGACCTTTTATTTTAACAGGTGTGGCAAGCTTGCTCTTTCTGCAAAGCTTTATTTAATTCTGAAAATAGCTCTTAAAACTTCAGCTTACTGTCTAAAAGCCCTAAGGTTCCAGGGAGGCTAAAGTGAGAATGAGGAACTCTTATTCTAAGCCTCTCTGATTCTTTTACCAAATTTCAGTTGTATTCAACATTGCTGTAACTTCAAAGGTTCTGGTTCCAGAAAAACATTGATCATAGCTGACTAGCCAAAATGTCAAATAGGAACTGTTAAAGGGAAAAGCTTAGAGTCAATTATAGTGTCCTGTGTATCCAAACACACACTCGGCTGAGCTTGGAAGGAACACTTCTTAACTTTAGTCTCATAGAAATAACCTTTGAAGAAGAAATTATAAGGGTCTAACGTATTGCAGCCCTACTGTGTGCTAGGCAAGTCATATTCATTATCTCTAGTCTACCAACAGCTTTGCATAGTAGGTTTTATTGTCTCAATATAATTTATGTTGAGATTTATATTTTTATAAATTTATATATTTTTATATAAAAATTTATATTTTTGTGCAATCAATTTTTCTTCTTTAAACCCGGTGCCCTTCTTCTGTTCAAACTCGCCTTTGACACTGGTTATCCACAGGGTAAAGTCATTACAACAGAAATGAAAAGAGAATCAAACGAATATGGTTCTTGTCTATACAGTCTAAATAACAGACTTAGAAAAACGCTTTCAAGGTGAATTTTGACCACAACAGAAAACATACAAATTCTTGGGCTAAGGGTCTAAAAGAAAGAAAAACAACAAATTCCTAATTTCATCTTTTATAAAGAGCTGTGCTGTTTCTAGTTCACCCCTGTGTCTAGAGTATAGCCCTTTGGAGCCCCAACTGAAGATCTGGAGTATCTGTTTGTGTCCCTCTTCCTTAGAGGGCCTTGAACTTTAATTTTTGTCTTTCAAGTAGTCAGCCACTAGCGCAAGCTCATCTAGGCTTCTCAGCCTCCTATCAACCGCTTTCTGCTTGGGACCACTCAGGACTTGGCAAATGCCTCAAGGACTCACTTCTCTGCACTTTCCTTCCTGAGAGGTTCTTGGCCTCTCAAATGCTGCATGCTTTGGTGTCTTGGTCAGTTCGGGCTGCTATAACAAATATACCATACATAGACTGGGTGGCTTAAACAACAAACATTTGTTTCTCACAGTTCTGGAGGCTGGAAGTCCAAGGTCAGGGTGCCAGAAGGGTGAAGGCCCTCTTCCTGGTTTACAGATGGCCATCTTCTCATTGAAACCTCTCATGGCAGAGAGAGAGAGCAAACTCTCTCATGTCTCTTCTTATAAGGGCACTGATCCCATCACGAAACCTCCACCTTCATGTCCTAATTACTGCCCCAAAGCACCAGCTCCAAACACCATCACATAGGGGATTAGGGTATCAACATACGAATTTGGGGGGGATACAAACATTCAGTCTATAGCACATGATAAACTTAAACGTTAATTTTTGAATGCTGTCTCCCTAAGACTGTAAAGGCTCTGCTCAGCTGCTGCTTTCTGCTCATATCTTTTCACATCTCACTGCTTTGGAATGAGTAAATGCCTCAAAGGGAAAGCAATGTAGCACAGGACTGTGGCACATGCACAGAGTCTGTATGCCCCTCCATGTTCCTCTGAGAGCAGCAGAATGTTTTCCCTTGTGCTGCAATCAGTGTGGAGGTGGCACTAGTTGCTGGCAGACCCAAGGGACCTGGTAGTCTAGAGGGAAGGACACAGTAGCAGATAATGACCAAGGACCATTGTCCTGTGCCTGCCCCAATCACATACTTTAAGGCATGGATCTCCTTAAACCCACAGGGAAAAAAAAAGAAGAGGAGAGGGGTAGAAACCCTACATTCAGTGTAATTCAGTTTTCATCGTCTCATCAGGTAGAATAGAGACTTAAGATAGAACTAAAGCTCAGTCACAGAAAAATAAAGACAATTATATATTTTTTGCATATCTGAGTTTGTAGTCCATGCAGGTCATTCCTGTTAATGGGATCACACCATAAATATTGCTCTGTGACTTGCTTAACTATATATCATATAAAATTCCCCAGACAACATATATAGACCTATATTTTTCCTTTCATAGTTGCATAGTAGTCCCTAGTAAGGTTGGATATAATTTATTACTCCATTCTATACCATTAATGACTGTCTAGGAGATTTTTCATTATTTATATTATAAACTGCATTATCATATTCTCATGCTTTTATCATTGAATGACAAAAACTCTAGAAGTGGAAATGCCAGTCTAAAATATATCTACATTAAAAATTTTAATAGATGCTGCCCAATTAATCTCCTCAGTTATAGCAATTTATATTCTCATCACTGGTATACAAATATGTCCTTTTTTGCACACTCACAAAACACTGATGCTATCAGTTTCACTATTTTTGTTAATCAAATGGGAAACAATAATACTTCATTATTGTGTTAATTTTTACTTTCCTGACCAACAGTGAGGGTGAGAATCTTTTATATTTCTATTGTCTAGTTATAATTCCTTTTCTGTAAACTATTTGTTTCATTGATTCATAGTTTTCTGATCCTTTTCTTAATAATTTATAGTTCTTTTTATTGTATGCCTATTAATCCCTTTTCTGCTACATGATACTTTTTAAAAATTAATTAATTAATTAATGTATTTATTTATTTTTGGCTGCATTGGGTCTTCGTTGCTGCACGTGGGCTTTCTCTAGTTGCAGTGAGCGGGGGCTACTCTTTATTGCAGTGTGCCGGCTTCTCATTGTGGTGGCTTCTCTTGTTGTGGAGCACAGGCTCTAGGTGTGCGGGCTTCAGTAGTTGTGGCATACAGGCTCAGTAGTCGTGGCTCACGGGCTTAGTTGCTCTGTGGCATGTGGGATCTTCCCAGACCAGGGCTCGAACCCATGTCCCCTGCATTGGCAGGCGGATTCTTAACCACTGTGCCACCAGGGAAGTCCCCTACATGATACTTTTAATAGTTAATATTTATTGAGTGCTTATTTTGCCAGATACAGGATTAAATGCTTTAGGATATTATCTTAATCTTTATAAAAACCTCATGTTATTACTACACTCACTAGAATGGCTAAAATAAAAACCACTGACAATACAAAGTGTTGGTGAAGAAGAGGAACAAAGGAGTTCATACATTGCTGGTGGAAATACAAAATGTACAACCACTGTGGGAAACAGTTGGACAGTTTCTTATAAAGTTAAACATATGCTTACTATATGACCAAGCGATCCCACTCTGTATTTATCCATGATAAATAAAAACGTGTGTCCACAAATATATTTACTTGCATGTTCATAGACTATTCATAGTAATCAAATAGTTCCATATTGAAAAGAACCCAAACATGGTTTTAATTGTGGTTTTATCAAATTCTTCCAATTATGAAAGTTTTTATCTTATGCAGTTCACTCTTATTTTGTTTGGCACATAAGAATTTGTAGCAGAGATATATTCCTTTTACCATTCAAAACATCCTTTTCTGTCTTATTGAATATTTTACTCTGAATTCCACTTTATTTAGTATTAATTTTGTCTCCTTGTTGTTGTTTAGTTTTTTATGTCTTGTACATTTTTCACTGTTTCTCTGACAGGGCTAATAGGAAGTTGGTATTCACAGATGCTCAATTATCAATTGCTTATAACAAATATCTGTTCTGATTGGTTAGTTCCCATGCCATATTAGCTAACTATTTTAAAAATCACTTTGAGGGCATTTTTGTTTTCTTTGGTTTCTTATAAACAGCTGGATGGACAGATTTTAACTTTTCTCCCCATTTGTGACCCTTTGTCATTTGATGGGATAATTTCATTTATTAAATTTATTATTATAATTTATATGTTTAGTTTTATTTTTTCCATTATATTTTACACATGCTATTTACTACATTTTGCTGCCACTTCTTTATTTTCTTCTTTCTGCTAGTTTAAGTTTTAAAACTTTCCTCTTTTCTCTGTTATTTAATATGGGAGCTTCACTATGTTTTTTTCTGATAATGGCTACCTTTCTATTTTTAGTCATATTAAACCTATATTACTTTATTGATAAAAATATATACTATTGTCCCAACCAAAAGTAGAGTGTTTATATGCTTTAGCTTCCCTACTCTTATTCCCCCTACTCTAACTAAAATGGAACCTGGAATATGCTTTTTATTTCCCCATTTCATTAGCTCTCCATCCAAAAATAGCTTAAAATTTCTTGAAATAAATTACAATTTATTTCAAGGCTACAAATAACTTTTTCCTTATGGATGTCTCTCTGTATCAAGGATCAGCTCCCAATTATATTTTACCAAAAACTACTTAGAATTAACTGCTATAAAGTTTTAAGAGATGAATTATTTCTTTTTGCTTATTCTTTCCTCATTTTTGGTGTTATTTGATATTCCGCTGCCTTGAATATTTCTAGAGTAATTTCCTCAGTAATTGTACATGAGTTGTACATAATTGTACACGGTGGACCACTGTGGTTTTTGTTTACCCAGCATCCCTTTTCCCTTCTTATAGTTTCAGAGCCCTGCTTCCCTGTGACAAATCCATTTCATTTATTTGGGTAAGGCCTTACCCAACTCTACCTAACTCTTCAACTTCCCAGCAAACGGCATATGACCCAAATCCTGGGCTCTTTCCTCAAGATGCATCAGAGAGCATCACTTTCTCTTTGAGGATTTCTAAACTTATAGAATGGGAGTCAAGGTGTTGGTGGCCTCCTGCTGCTATGTCTAGAGAGATGGTAAAACCAAGAGGTGGTGAAACAGAGCCCAGATGACATCACTGATCCATGACTGAAGTCTGCCAATAGACATGGAAATAGTTTAGTTGAGATTCTGTTAGTTCCAACCAAGAGTTAGATTAATACAGGTGATATACCTTTTTAATCACTGCATGGCTAAGAAATTTTGTACTCTTGTACTAAACAATCACATCTGTAGGATTCCTAGGTTATAATCATTTTGCCTAAATTGTCTGTGAACTTTGTTCTACTAGCTACTAGATGTTGCAAATGAGAAATCCAACACCAATCTAACGTTCGTTTGCAATTCACCTTTAGAAGTTGTAGTCCAAAGTCTTATTGACTTGTACCCCCCAACAAAATATACCAAGAATTTGTTATTGGCATGAAGAATTTTACTGAAATACCAACCTGCCAATGAATGTAGAGTGAAATTTAAATTTTTACGATAAGTTTTTAGTTTCAATATTTTAATAGTTTAAGAACTGATACAAATAACTGATTTGCCACAGTGTGCACTGAGTGTCTGGACAGGTGAGGAGAGGAATTACTACCTGAAGAGATTATGGAAAGTCTTGTGGAGAGGTTGAGGCTTGAGTTGAGATGGATGAAACTTCAATAAACAGAGAATTTGTAGGTAGGATATTCCAGTGAGAAGTTAGGCATGAACAGAACAATCAGGTCCGAACATTGAAGAGTGTTTAGAAAATGGAAAGGAGGCTATTGGAATTGAGTGAAAAGTGATGAGAAATTTTATAAGAAAATATTCTGGGATCAGATTGTACAGGTCCAGGAATGACCAGCTGAGGAGTTTCAAGGTTATTCTTTCTGTAGAGGGCAGCCTGGGAAGGTTTGTGGCAGTGGAATGGAAAGAGGATAAGAGATGGGAGCCATTTCTTTGACCCTGGAGAAATACAGTGAAGCCTGTGTGTGACAGTGGCAGTGAGATCGAAACCTAGGCCCTCCACAGTGTTAGCCAAATTAGGTTCAGCATAGGATTTGGAAGAGTTTCCCTGCTAACTCTGTTTTGATTTCATGGAAGATCAGAGTAATAAAGTTGGTGGTAAAGACAGCCCCTGGGCATGAACTTGCAACTAAGTGAGAGGTTGGAAGCATGGGAATGAATTGTTTTTATAAAACTTCCATCTGCTTGATCATTGCACAGTAAATCATGTAGGTTAGCAATAATAGTTTCCTATTGTAACAGGCCTATTTGCACTTCCATAAATTCTTGTTTAAAAGCTTAGATATGGGGAGACCTTCAATATGGTGGAAGAGTAAGACGTGGAGATCACCTTCCTCCCCACAAACACATCAGAAATACACCTACATGTGGAACAACTCCTACAGAATACCTTCTGAACGCTGGCAGAAGACCTCAGACCTCCCCAAAGGCAAGAAACTCCCCAAGTACCTGGGTAGGGCAAAAGAAACAAGAAAAAACAGAGACAAAAGAATAGGGATGGGACCTGCGCCAGTGGCAGGGAGCTGTGAAGGAGGAAAGGTTTCCACACACTAGGAAGCCCCTTCGCGGGCGGAGACTGTGGGGGGCGGATGGGGGAAGCTTTGGAGCCACGGAGGAGAGCGCAGCCACAGGGGTGCGGAGGGCAAAGCGGACAGATTGCCGCACAGAGGATCGGTGCCGACCAGCACTCACCAGCCCGAGAGGCTTGTCTGCTCACCCGCCGGGGCGGGCAGGGGCTGGGAGCCGAGGCCTGTGCTTCGGTCGGAGCGCAGGGAGAGGACTGGGGATGGCTGCATGAACACAGCCTGAAGGGGGCTAATGTGCCACAGCTAGCCGGGAGGGAGTCCGAGAAAAAGTCTGGACCGCTTAAGAGGCAAGAGACCATCGTTTCAGGTGCGCGAGGAGAGGGGATTCAGAGCACCGCCGAAACGAGCTCCAGAGAGGGGCGCTAGCCGCGGCTATCAGTGCGGACCCCAGAGACGGGCATGAGACGCTAAGGTTGATGCTGCCGCCACCAAGAAGCCTGTGTGCGAGCACAGGTCACTCTTCACACCTCCCCTCCAGGGAGCCTGTGCAGCCCGGCACTGCCAGGGTGCTGAGATCCACGGACAACGTCCGGGAGAACGTATGGCGCGCCTCAGGCTGGTGCAATGTCATGCCGGCCTCTGCCGCCGCAGGCTCGCCCGGCATCGGTACCCATCCCTCCCCCCGGCCTGAGTGAGCCAGAGCTGCCAAATCAGCTGATCCTTTAACCCCGTCCTGTCTGAGCGAAGAACAGACACCCTCAGGCGACCTACACGCAGGGGCGGGGCCAAATCCAAAGCTGAACCCCGGGAGCTGTGAGAACAAAGAAGAGAAAGGGAAATCCCTCCCAGGAGCCTCAGGAGCAGCGGATTAAAGCTCCACAATCAACTTCATGTACCTGCATCTGTGGAATACATGAATAGACAACGAATCATCCCAAATTGAGGAGGTGGACTTCGAGAGCAAGATTTATGATTTTTTCCCCTTTTCCTCTTTTTGTGAGTGTGTATGTGTATGCTTCTGTGTGTGATTTTATCTGTAGAGCTTTGCTTTTACCATTTGTCCTAGGGCTCTGTCTGTCCGTTGTTTTTTTTTTTAGTATAGTTTTTAGTGCTTGTTATCATTGGTGGATTAGTTTTTTGGTTTGGTTGCTGTATTCTTTCTTTCTTTTTTTTTCTTTTTTATTACTTTTTAATTTTTTAATCTTAATAATTATTCTCTATTTTAATAACTTTATTCTATTCTGTTTTATTTATTTCTTTCTTTTTTCTTTTTTTCTCCCGTTTCTTCTGAGCTGTGTGGCTGACAGGGTCTTGGTGCTCCGGCCGGGTGTCAGGCCCGTGCCTCTGAGGTGGGAGAGCTGAGTTCAGGACATTGGTACACCAGAGACCTCCCAGCTCCACGTAATAATCAAATGGAAAAAGTTCTCCCAGAAATCTCCACCTCAACGCTAAGACCCAGCTCCACTCAATGACCAGCAAGCTACAGTGCTGGACACCCTATGCCAAACAACTAGCAAGACAGGAACACAACCCCACCCATTAGCAGAGAGGCTGCCTAAAATCATAATAAGGTCACAGACACCCCAAAACACACCACCAAATGCAGAACTGCCCACCAGAAAGACAAGATCCAACCTCATCCCTCAGCACACTGAGGGAGGAGTAGTCCCCTCCACCAGGAAGCCTACACAACCTTAGCCACTGGGGGTAGACACCAAAAACAATGGGAACTACAAACCTGCAGCCTGTGAAAAGGAGACACCAAACACAGTAAGTTAAGCAAAAGAGAAGACGGAGAAACACACAGCACATGAAGGAGCAAGGTAAAAACCTACCAGACCAAACAAAGGAAGAGGAAGTAGGCAGTCTATCTGAAAAAGAATTCAGAGAAATGATAGTAAAGATGATTCAAAATCTTGGATATAGAATGGAGAAAATAAAAGAAACATTTAACAAGGACCTAGAAGAACTAAAGAGCAAACAAACAATGATGAACAACACCATAAATGAAATTAAAAATTCTCTAAAAGGAATCAATAGGAGAATAACTGACGTAGAAAAATGGATAAGTGACCTGGAAGATAAATTAGTGGAAATAACTACCACAGAGCAGAGTAAAGAAAAAAGAATGAAAAGAATTGAGGACAGTCTCAGAGACCTCTGGGACAACATTAAATGCACCAATGTTCAAATTACAGGGGTCCCAGAAGAAGAAAAAAATGAAAGGGACTGAGAAAATATTTGAGGAGATTAGAGTTGAAAACTTCCCTAATATGGGAAAGGAAATAGTTAATCAAGTCCAGGAAGCGCAGAGAGTCCCATAGAGTATAAATCCAAGGAAAAACACACAAGACACATATTAATCAAACTATCAAAAATTAAATACAATGAAAAAATGTTAAAAGCAGCAAGGGAAAAACAACAAATAACACACAAGGGAATCCCCATAAGGTTAACAGCTGATCTTTCAGCAGAAACTCTGCAAGCCAGAAGGGAGTGGCAGGACACATTTAAAGTAATGAAAGGGAAAAACCTACAACCAAGATTACTCTACCCAGCAAGGATCTCATTCATATTTGAGAAGTTAAAACCTTTACAGACAAGCAAAACCTAAGAGAATTCAGAACCACCAAACCAGCTTTACAACAAATGCTAAAGGAACTTCTCTAGGCAGGAAACAAAAGAGAAGGAAAAGACCTACAATAACAAACCCAAAACAATTAAGAAAATGGTAATAGGAACATACATATCAATAATTACCTTAAATGTAAATGGATTAAATGCCCCAACCAAAAGACACAGACTAGCTGAATGGACACAAAAACAAGACCCATATATATGCTGTCTACAAGAGACCCACTGCAGACCTAGGGACACATACAGACTGAAAGTGAGGGGATGGAAAAAGATATTCCATGCAAATGGAAATCAAAAGAAAGCTGGAGTAGCAATTCTCATATCAGAAAATATGGACTTTAAAAGAAAGACTATTACAAGAGACAAAGAAGGACACTACATAATGATCAAGGGATCAATCCAAGAAGATATAACAATTATAAATATTTATGCACCCAACATAGGAGCACCTCAGTACATAAGGCAAATGCTAACAGCCATAAAAGGGGAAATCGACAGTAACACAATCATAGTAGGGGATTTTAACACCCCACTTTCACCACTGGACAGATCATCCAAAATGAAAATAAATAAGGAAACACAAGCTTTAAATGATACATTAAACAAGATGGACTTAATTGATATTTAAAAGACATTCCATCCAAAAACAACAGAATACACTTTCTTCTGAAGTGCTCATGGAACATTCTCCAGGATAGGTCATATCCTGGGTCACAAATCAAGCCTTGGTAAATTTAAGAATATTGAAATCATTTCAAGTATCTTTTCTGACCACAATGCTATGAGACTAGATCAATTACAGGAAAAAATCTGTAAAAAATAGAAACACATGGAGGCTAAACAATACACTACTTAATAACCCAGAGATCACTGAAGAAAACAGAGAGGAAATCAAAAAATACCTATAAACAAATGACAATGACCCCAAACCTATGGGATGCAGCAAAAGCAGTTCTAAGAGGGAAGTTTATAGCAATACAATCCTACCTTAAGAAACAGGAAACATCTCAAATAAACAACCTAACCTTACACCTAAAGCAATTAGAGAAAGAAGAACAAAAAAACCCCAAAGTTAGCAGAAGGAAAGAAATCATAAAGATCAGAGCAGAAATAAATGAAAAAGAAATGAAGGACACAATAGCAAAGATCAATAAAATTAAAAGCTGGTTCTTTGAGAAGATAAACAAAATTGATAAACCATTAGCCAGACTCATCAAGAAAGAAAGGGAGAAGACTCAAATCAATAGAATTAGAAATGAAAAAGGAGAAGTAACAACTGACACTGAAGAAATACAAAGGATCATGAGAGATTACTACAAGCAACTATATGCCAATAAAATGGACAACCTGGAAGAAATGGACAAATTAAAAGCACACCTTCCGAGACTGAACCGGGAAGAAATAGAAAATATAAACAGACCAATCACAAGCACTGAAATTGAGACTATGATTAAAAATCTTCCAACAAACAAAACCCTAGGGCCAGACAGCTTCACAGGCAAACTCTATCAAACATTTAGAGAAGAGCTAACACCTATCCTTCTCAAGCTCTTCCAAAATATAGCAGAGGGAGGAACACTCCCAAACTCATTCTATGAGGCCACCATCACCCTGATACCAAAACCAGACAAAGATGTCACAAAGAATGAAAACTACAAGTCAATATCACTGATGAACATAGATGCAAAAATCCTCAACAAAATGCTAGCAAACAGAATCCAACAGTACCTTAAAAGGATCATAAACCATGATCAAGTGGGGGTTATCCCAGGAATGCAAGGATTCTTCAGTATACGTAAATCACTCAGTGTGATACACCATATTAACAAATTGAAGGATAAAAACCATGATCATCTGAATAGATGCAGTAAAAGCTTTCGACAAAATTCAACACCCATTTATGAAAAACCCTCCAGAAAGTAGGCATAGAGGGAACTTACCTCAACATAATAAAGGCCATATATGACAAACCCACAGCCAACACAGTTCTCAATGGTGAAAAACTGAAACCATTTCCACTAACTTCAGGAAAAAGACAAGGTCGCCCACTCTCACCGCTACTATTCAACATAGTTTTGGAAGTTTTAGCCACAGCAATCAGAGAGGAAAAAGAAATAAAAGGAATCCAAAAAGGAAAAGAAGAAGTAAAGTGGTCACTGTTTGCAGATGACATGATACTACACAGAGAGAATCCTAAAGACTCTATCAGAAAACTACTAGAGCTAATCAATGAATTTGGTAAAGTTGCAGGATACAAAATTAATGCACAGAATTCTCTTGCATTCCTATATACTAATGATGAAAAATCTGAAAGAGAAATTAAGGAAACACTCCCATTTACCATTGCAACAAAAAGAATAAAACACCTAGGAATAAACCTACCTAAGGAGACAAAAGACATGTATGCAGAAAACTATAAGACACTGATGAAAGAAATTAAAGGTGATACAAACAGATGGAGAGATATACCATGTTCTTGGATTGCAAGAATCAACATTGTGAAAATGACTCTACTACCCAAAGCAATCTACACAGTCAATGCAATCCCTATCAAACTACCACTGGCATTTTTCACAGAACTAGAACAAAAAATTTCACAATTTGTATGGAAACACAAAAGACCCCGAAGAGCCAAAGCAATCTTGAGAAAGAAAAATGGAGCTGGCGTAATCAGGTTCCCTGACTTCAGACTATACTACAAAGCTACAGGAATCAAGACTGTATGGTACTGGCACAAAAACAGAAATATAGATCAATGGAACAGGATAGAAAGCCCAGAGATAAACCCACACACATATGGTCACCTTATCTTTGATAAAGGAGGCCAGAATATACAATGGAGAAAAGACAGCCTCTTCAGTAAGTGGTGCTAGGAAAACTGGACAGCTACATGTAAAAGAAAGAAATTAGTACACTCCCTAACACCATACACAAAGTAAACTCAAAATGGATTATAGACCTAAATATAAGGCCAGACACTATAAAACTCTTGAAGGAAAACATAGGCAGAACACTCTATGACATAAGTCACAGCAAGATCCTTTTTGACCCACTTCCTAGAGAAATGGAAATCAAAACAAAAATCAACAAATGAGACCTAATGAAACTTAAAAGCTTTTGCACAGCAAAGGAAACCATAAACAAGATGAAAAGACAACCCTCTTAATGGGAGAAAATATTTGCAAAGAAAGCAACTGACAAAGGATTAATCTCCAAAATTTACAAGCAGCCCATGCAGCTCAATATCAAAAAAACAAACAACCCAATCCAAAAATGGGCAGAAGACCTAAATAGACATTTCTCCAAAGAAGATATACAGATTGCCAACAAACACATGAAAGAATGCTCAGCATCACTCATCAGTAGAGAAATGCAAGTCAAAACTACATTGAGATATCATCTCACACCAGTCAGAATGGCCATCATCAAAAAATCTACAGGGGCTTCCCTGGTGGCACAGTGGTTAAGAATTCACCTGCCAATGTGGGGGACATGGGTTCATGCCCTGGTCCAGGAGGATCCCACATGCTGTGGAGCAACTAAGCTTGTGCGCCACAACTACTGAGCCTGTGTGCCACAACTACTGAAGTCTGCATGCCCTAGAACCCATGCTCCACAACAAGAGAAGCCACCGCAATGAGAAGCCCGCGCACCGCAACGAAGAGTAGCCCCTGCTCCCTGCAACTAGAGAAAGTCTGCGTGTAGCAACAAAGACCCAACGCAGCCAAAAATAAATAAATTTTTTTAAAAAAAGATGATTCTTTAAAAAAAAAAATCTACAAACAATAAATGCTGGAGAGGGTGTGGAGAAAAGGGAACCCTCTTGCACTGTTGGTGGGAATGTAAATTGATACAGCCACTATGGAGAACAGTACGGCGGTTCCTTAAAAAACTAAAAATAGAAATACCATACAACCTAGCAATCCCACTACTGGGCATTTACCCTGGGAAACCATAATTCAAAAAGAGTCAGGTACCACAATGTTCATTGCAGCTCTGTTTACAATAGCTAGGACATGGAAGCAATCTATGTGTCCATCGACAGATGAACAGATAAAGAAGATGTGGCACATATGTACAATGGAATGTTACTCAGCCATAAAAAGAAATGAAATTGAGTTATTTGTAGTGAAGTGGATGGACCTAGAGTCTGTCATACAGAGTGAAGTAAGTCAGAAAGAGAAAAACTGTATGCTAACACATATATAATGGAATCTAAAAAAAAAACAAAGATGGTTCTGAAGAACGTAGGGGCAGGACAGGAATAAAGATGCAGACGTAGAGAATTGACTTGAGGACACGGCAATGGGGAAGGATAAGCTGGGACGAAGTGAGAGAGTGGCATGGACATATATACACTACCAGATGTAAAATAGATAGCTAGTGGGAAGCAGCCGCACAGCACAGGGAGAACAGCTCGGTGCTTTGTGACCACCTAGAGGGTGGGATAGGGAGGGTGGGAGGGAGACGCAAGAGGGAGGAGATATGGGGATATATGTATATGTATAGCTGACTCACTTTGTTATAAAGCAGAAACTAACACACCATTGTAAAACAATTATACTCTAATAAAGGTGTTAAGAAAAAAAAAATAAAGCTTAGATGTGGAATCTGGCAAGTCCACAGATCTATATTAGGGTTCAAGATCCTAATATTTTCATTGTTTATGCATAACGATCTTTGGTTTTCAGGATTGCAGAATAAAAAATGTAGTCCCATAAAATTGAAACTCAATAACCTTCATATCAGAACTTCTATCTATTTATCCAGATGTATGCCTTGATGCTTGTAGCCTCTGATAAATGGAGTGATGTATTGTTACTTTATATACATCCATCCATTCATTATTTATTGAACAGTTTCTTTGTGAAAGGTACTGTGCTAGAATTTATATACAGACCTCAGAATACAGTCCTCAATCCTCAGACTAACCCTTTGGGTTAGGTGGTGTTATCTCCGTCTTACGGATGAGGAATCAGGCTGAGAGGTGAGACATTTGTTAGCAGAGTTCTCTCTCTCTCACAATCTCTCTCTCTCTCTCTCACAATCTCTCTCTCTCTCTAACTCCCTGTGGAACTGAGCCCACATCTACAGGAGCTGGCCTCTGGAAGCTTTTTTTGGACAGAATCTTGCCTACTTTGTCATTTTTGATTGGGACCAGCAATGAACATATGACACAAAGTTTAGCTAATCAGATTCTTTCTCCTAGAAATCTGAAATTGCAATTCAGAGACCGCAAGTCCCTGCTTGTGCCTGGAACACATAGACTTGACAGCCTTGGGGAGGCAGATTCCAATAATATGTTTAGAGAAGCATAGGAAGCAGAGAAAATTAGGATGAAGCTACTACAAAGAGAGAAGCAGAGATAAGAAACAGAGTCATGGTAGCCTTCCAGTTCCTAATTTACATCTCTTCTTGAGCTCTAGCTGTATTTCTACCCATGATTTCCATAAGATACCCTTATACCTTTATAATAAATTCCCCCTTTAGCATAAACTAGCTCAAGTTTATATTTGTTACTTTCAATTAGAGTCTTAATTAATACAGCTAACATATGACAAAATTTGAACCCAGGTATAATTCCAGGCCATGTTTATAGCCACTACATTATATTTTCTCTCTAGGCAAAGAATTGTTTAACTCATGGACAGTGTATTAATTCTGGGCGAGGATATGAGAGTTATGCTGATGACTGTTTACCATTAATTTATTTCAATGGTAAAGGAAGGATTTTGCCAATTTATACACCCACTCATATACAGATTTAAAGAAGCAAGACAACTGACCAAGTTTTGGTGGTGAGTTCATTGGCTGATCAGGACCTCTTTGAGGCATCAACAACCTTCCTCTCATCATCATCATTATCATTATATTCAGCAAGCTACCCTAGATAGGACTATATACCTTGGAAGGTCTCCAAATATTCTGCAAATCACTGGTTTTAGATCACTGACATGCAGTGGCTTCAGGGAGTATGGCAAACCTG
Source organism: Pseudorca crassidens (assembly GCF_039906515.1). Taxonomy (NCBI): domain Eukaryota; kingdom Metazoa; phylum Chordata; class Mammalia; order Artiodactyla; family Delphinidae; genus Pseudorca; species Pseudorca crassidens. The sequence goes on from NC_090304.1 coordinate 64,394,866, forward strand.
TTTCCTCTTCTTCCTGGGCACAGGGTTTTACCACATTTCCCAGGCACCGAAGTTAGTGTGGCCATAAGATCAAGCTCTAGGCAATGGAATGTGAACAGAAATAATCTGAACTACTTGAGGCCTGGCCCATAAAAATACCTAACTGCCATCCTCTATGCTCTCTCTCCCAAGTCAATGATCTTGGAGCCCATGTTTTGAAGATGGAGGAGCTCCAAGCTAGAGGAATCTTGGGATCTTTAATTATTACTTGGAACAGAACCAACCAGTAAGATGGAAAACCCCTTTGAACTTTTATATTTTGCTAAGCTACTAATATTTTGGAGTTTATGTGTTATGGCGGCTAGTACTAGCTTAACAGGGATTATCTCTTATGACTAATTAGCACATATCCCAAGGCAGGAGAACTTCACTAATAGATCTCGTAAAAAGGAAAACTTCTCTAGTACTAACAGGCTCTGTTTAGAATGTTTCCTTTTAAGTCCTGACTACATGCCAGGTTGGCCATGGAAATAGGATGACTCTGGTTGACTAGCATCCTGGGCATCTGAGTGATGAAAGAGGCCAGTGTTCTAGCCCTTAATTGATTAATCACATTTCCAGCGAGAAAAAATTATCCCTTGGCTTTTAGCAGTCACTATGGCCACAGAAGAAAAGCACCCCCAGGCCAAGACCCCTATTAGTTGTTTTTGCAAGCATGAGCTTTCTTCAAAGACCTTGATTCACAGATCAAGCCCTAAACAGTTAAGCAGAGATAGCTCAATGTGATCAGTTCCTAACAAACTGTCTGATGGGGAGAGTGGAGCAATTCTGCGGCTAATGTAATTAACTAAGGGGCCAACACTCCAGATAGTTTAGGCCACACACAATGGATTACTTTTGTTGCTATTATTGTTGTTATTAATTTATTTTTTACACACTGAGGGCCAATGAGCTCAAACGGAATAGGCTGTCAGTCTAGCAAGAAACACCCCTTTCCTCTCTCTGTCCACCATCTCTTTAATCTGGAGTCAGAGTACGTATACCTGACTGGTTACCTGCACAGCGCCAGTTCACTGGCGAATATACAGTTCTCTGCTTCCCTGATATCCTTTCTCTCTACCCTGATATCTTTGGTCTGGGTAGGCAACCCCAAACAAAACTGGGGAGAGACAATGGGTTTCATACATTGGAATACAGCATCTCAGGCAACACTGGATGGCCAAGACTGAAGTAGACCTAGAATAAGAGTTGAGTCAAGCGGCTAAGGGAGGGAGCAGAGATCTGGGGTGAAAAACTGGGAGCAAAGTTCAGGGGCCATTGTTCCAATGCAGTGGGTTAGACCTGACTATTCTAGTCCAGGAAGGTCTGTAAGCAGCCCCAGGGGCTCAGTCACAGGGAGGTGTGGTTGTCAGTCACTGGAGCACAGCCTTCTTGCTTCCCCAGCACCCTGTGCACACCCTGTTCTAGCTTTTAAGGTGCTGTTATTGTTACTGTTTCCCTCTGGAGATTTTCAGCTCCATAAGGCCATGAACCACAGCTTTCATGAAAGTCAATTTTTAAATATGTGGAAAGGGGGAGGGATAAATTAGGAGTCTGGGATTAACAGATACACACTAATAATATATAAAACAGATAGGACTTCCCTGGTGGTGCAGTGGTTAAGAATCCACCTGCCAATGCAGGGAACGCGGTTCGATCCCTGGTCCGGGAAGGTCCCACATGCCGCGGAGCAACTAAGCCCGTGCGCCACAACTACTGAGCCCGCAACCCACAACTACTGAAGCCGGAGCACCTAGAGCCCGTGCTCTGCAACAAGAGAAGCCACCGCAATGAGAAGCCCGCGCACCGCAACGAAGAGTAGCCCCCACTTGCCACAACTAGAGAAAGCCCATGCGCAGCAACGAAGACCCATTGCAGCCAAAAATAAATACATAAAAAGTTTATTTTAAAAAATAAAATAAACAAAAAGGACCTACTGTGTAGCACAGGGAACAATATTCAATATCTTGTAATAACCTATAATTGCAATGAATCTGAAAAAGATTATCATACCTAGATAGATAGCTGAATCACTTTGCTATACACCTGAAACTAACACAACATTATAAATCAAATATACTTCAATTTTTTTAAAAAAAATGTTAATTGCTAGTGCAAAACAACTCTTGAGGAAATATGATAGTATTTTCAACAAATTGTTTGGTAACTGGACATCCCTAGGCAAAAAGAAAAAAAAAAAAGAAACTTGACCTAAACTTTACATTATATATAACCATTAATTCAAAAATGGATCATAGATTTAAATGTAAAATACAACCTACAAACTCAACCTACAAAATTTTTAGGAAAACATCTTCAGGACCTAGGGCTAGGTGAGGAGTTATTAGACATGTCCTCAAAAGCATAATCCATAGAAGAAAATACTAAGTTGGACTTCATCAAAATTAAAAACCTCATTCTGTGGAAGACCTTCTTAATAGAGGGTGATAAGACAGGTAGAGACCGGAAGAAAATATTTGCAAAATGTCTCTCCTACAGAGATCTTATATTTACAATATATAAAAAAAAACCTTTTAAAACTCAACCGTAAAATGACTCAAACAATCCAGTTATACAGTGGAAAAAGACATAAACAGTATTTCACTACAGAGGAATACAGATGGCAAAAAAAAAAGCACATGAAAAGATTTTCAACATTATTAGCCCTTCGAGAAATGTCAGTTAAACTACAATAAGATATCACTACAAACCTATGAAAACAGCTAAAACAAAAAGCATGAATATACCAAAGGCCAGCAAGGATGCAGAGAGCTTGGATTTCATACACTGATGGTGGGAACGTACAAAGGTACATCTACTCTTGTAAGCAGTCTGGCAGTTGCTTACAAAACTAAACATGCACTTGCCATACAACCTAGTCATTGTGCTCTTGGCCATTTTACCCCAGAGAAGTGAAAACTCATGTTCACACAAAAACCTGTACACACATGTTCATAGCAGCTTCATTCATAATAGCAAAACAAACTAAAAACAAGCTAAACATCTTTCAAGGAGTGAATGGCTGAACACATTCTGGGGCATCCGTACCACGCAACACTGCTCAGCAATAAAAAAGAACACACTCTTGATACGCGCAACAACTTTGACGGGCTTCAAGAGAGATACAGGAGCTGTGGGACCCTACACGGAGCGATCAGGTAATTTGGCCTCCCTGAGGAAGTGATGCTTAAGATGAGATGTACTTTCCTTTGCACCCCAGCGCCTAACAAGGTGCTTAGCTTCTCTGAGGAATGAATGAATGACGTACAAGGCAAAGGGACCAAGGTGACTTCAAGACAAACAACAGGAGTGCACGTTACGAAGACAGAGAACCACTGCCGCGGCATTTTACATTTCCCTAAACCAGGGAGATTGATCACAGTGCTGGGAGCTGTTGAAAACAAGAGAACTGGGATTCACACCTGTAAAAGATAGGGAGGCCCGAATGCACAGTAGGGCTGGGAGCCAGGCAAAGAATGCAGGATTACCATCTTTCACACTGTTTTCCATGTTACACATTTAGCACTTTTTTTTTTTTTTTTTTTTTGCGGTACGCGGGCCTCTCACTGCTGTGGCCTCTCCCCTTGCGGAGCACAGGCTCCGGACGCGCAGGCTCAGCGGCCATGGCTCACGGGCCCAGCCGCTCCGCGGCATGTGGGATCTTCCCGGACCGGGGCACGAACCCACGGCCCCTGCATCGGCAGGCGGACTCTCAACCACTGCGCCACCAGGGAAGCCCCATTTAGCACTTTTTAATACACTGCTATTATTTCTAAAAGCCTGTTTCAAACAATCAAATAGTTGTTAATAACGACATATATTAGAATTCAACATATTGTCAAATTCTTGTTCATAAGTGGTTTGATTGTTATATATACATTTACCAATACACACACACATATATATGGAGTGTTCCATTCTAGTTAACAAGAGAAGATATATTTTCTCTCATTAGGTAGATGGGAACCCTCTTGTGGGCAGGGTTTTTTAAAAAAAAAATGTTCCTTTATACAGGGCCTTTATCACGGTGTTTTCTTTGTGGAAACAGTCACACATTTAAGCTGGACTTGGGAGACAGTTTTGCTCCCTGCTCTGCTCCCTACTCATTTTACAAATAACGAGCCCAAGGCCCAAAGCCAGAACTGTCTTTATTGCTCAGCCTCTTACACAGCTGCATGTGCACATTGTTTCCGAATCATGGATTATGAAGGTGCTCATATCAGAGAATATTAGACCTGGAAGGCATCCTCAAAGCCAAAGTCACACAAGTCATTGATGACAGAGTCTCCCAACTCTCCCAACTCCCAGTCTGGTGCTTCTTCCGTGGTCCCAGCTTCTCTCTCTGGGCGATCTCTATCACGGTTGACTAACTGTAGATTTCCTTGAAATGGGGGACAATTCTTTCCAGCAAGATAAACTTCCTGTCCCAAATGGGAAACTCGTAATGCAGGCACCCAAAGCCACTTGTTGAGTTCTCAAGTTCAAGTTGTTTTTACTACTGATGGAAATTTTCAGAGAGATATGTGCAGGTTTGACGGACCTGTGCTTTTGAAACCCAAGGCAGGTTTCAGCAGCGATCATTCCTGGGATTTCTGGCTTCCGGGACTCTGGTCTGCCACATGTGAAATCCATGTGTGCATAACCACAGCCTCATGTCAGGTGCCTATAGGGTTCCCTTGCTGTGGGAACAACAAAGAAAGGCTTACACTTACAATTACCAATGTGCCTCACTCCACGTGTCTCGTCAGGATGTTTCCCCTGAAGATTTGTTTTCTAGGTTTTAATGGTGAAAGAGAGGCTACGTACTTACAGGATTTAGAATAAGCCAGACTTTCACTCGTGAAGAGATGCTTTTATGCAAATCAATTTTCCATTTGCCTGGGTTTAAAGCTTTTCCTTCCTGGACAGAGCTCTCAACCAGGGCCCTTAGAGTGAAAGACTGGTTCAATTAAAACGAAAAGCTATTGTGACCGCCTGGAGGGGTGGGATAGGGAGGGTGGGAGGGAGAGAGACGCAAGAGGGAAGACATATGGGAACATATGTATATGTATAACTGATTCACTTTGTTATAAAGCAGAAACTAACACACCATTGTAAAGCAATTATATCCCAATAAAGATGTTAAAAAAAAAAAAAAAAGAGCCTCAGCACTGAAAGTTTTGCTGTGGCCTTAGCCTTCTCCCTCAGACAGAGCTACAAGCAGGAGATAGAGATAAAGGAGAGAAGGTTCCCAAGATGAAGAGGCCACAGGGCCCACATCACTCACTGACTTAGTGATACATCAGTCTTCTTTTAGGAGCAGCTGATTGGCAAATGCACACATCCCTCTGCTTTTAGGTCTGATTACCACTTCACGGGCCAAAATTCATATGAAAATATCTTTCAGAAATAAATATGAAGCTTCTTTAAAAGAAAAAAAACAAAACGAAAGCTAAATATTAAATGGGTGAAGGTGTGTGTGTGTGTGTGTGTGTGTGTGTGTGTGTGTGTGTGTGTGTGTTACATACAGTGAATGAACCTGCTGAGGCTAAAAAGCAACTATGTATTAACTAATATGTATGAACAGTTCTGTTTATCAAATTAATCCGGTGTGAACGGTTTAATTGGACATGTTAATCAAGAAGGCTACAATCCCAAACTGAAGTTATGTTTAGATCTCAAATGAGTGTGGTGTTTTTCTTTATACTGGTATCAGAGACAAAAGAAATGATTTAAGTTGCAAATATAAATTTTTTTCCTTCCTTTATTCCTCACCTCCCCAGAAAGGGCTCTTGCTTGCTGGATCAGCTTTTTGGGGGGAGGGGGAAGGGAGAACAGTTGGAGTTATGACAAAACAGGCAAGAGAAAGAAACCAGAGAGGTTAAATTGACCTCCATAACATAGAATTAAGATAGAGAGAGGAATGGATCTATCAGAGCTTAAATGTACTGAATTGGGGGAAATTTTAGAGCTTGGAGTAGGGGAGGAGAAATACTTTGGAGCAGGTTCCACGCATGAGAGATGATAAAATGACATGAGATAGGAAACAATATCAAATAATTTTTGCTTTTGATTATTTTCGATTCGGTGCTGAGAGACTTCAATACAAATTTATGTTTCTCTTCGATTATTATGGATGGAAGACCAAATTTCTTTCAATGTGAAACCATGGAAAGAGTCACTAGGCTGTTGAAACTTATATGGGTTACATACTGAATGTTAAATTAGAGGCATTTTTTTTCAACATTAGCTATTGCGTATACACCCATAAGCTTTCATGCACACACGCATCATTTAACATCATCAACTATCTAATAACTGCTTTCTGATATTCCAGGGGAACTGCCAGGTGAGAGTGATCCTGTTAGAGCAAGACCATTTTCTCTATTGGGGGAAAAAAATCAAAATACCACCTCTACACTATATCTCAGCAATAAAAGGCAGAATTATCATATAATATTAAAGGCATAGATAGAATATCAATGACAAACGGCTGAACTTGGAGAATCTCAGAGAGAAAAAAACATGTGACTCACAAACATGGACCATATAATTTTTTTCATACTCTTTTTTTTTTTTTTTTTTTGTGGTACGCGGGCCTCTCACTGTTGTGGCCTCTCCCGTTGAGGAGCACAGGCTCCGGACGCGCAGGCTCAGCGGCCATGGCTCACGGGCCCAGCCACTCCGCGGCTTGTGGGATCTTCCCGGACCAGGGCACGAACCCGTGTCCCCTGCATCGACAGGCTGACTCTCAACCACTGCGCCACCAGGGAAGCCTCTTTTATAACACTAATTTACATAGAATTATCGTCAGCCCTCCATATCCCGGGTTCTGCATCAGATACAACCGTCCTTGAATCGAATTATCCACAGTAGGATGAACCGTGTATGCGTGGGCCCGTGGATGTGAAGGGCTGACTGTATGACATCATTTTATATAAGGGACTTGAGCATCCACAGATTTTGGTATCTGTGGGGTCCTGGAACCAATCATCTGTGGATACCGAGGACAACTGTACTATAATACATCCAGCTATAAAGAGTCTCTCTATTGTTCCACGTATTTAGTTAGTTATGTCTCTAGAAATTTCTGTAGCATAGCTGTGATCTTAATTTTGGTAAGGTCAAGACCTTCTTTGAGACTCAGTTGAAAACTATGGGCCCATCCTAGAAAAATGCACACACATAACAAACACATACTACTTGCAACCTTATGGGTTCTCCCGGAGACTGGCTTAAAAACTTCTAGATCTTTCTAAAACGTCAAAAGCCTGCAACAGAGATGCCTTTGTCCTGTAACGAGACAAGCTGGCAAAGCAACGGGATTCTTCTCTCCTAACTCTTCTGTCACACACGAGAGAGGAGAGAGTTCTTGAGCAGAAATGCTGCTCACCCGGTTCCAAATGTTACTAAACTAAGGATCAGTTTTTCGGTGGCGTAACATATGGAGTCAGAGAGAGACTCATTAACACTCCTAAATAATGGAAAAAGAAAAACATGCCACCCTTCCCTACCCCACACATAAAGAGGAAGCAGGCCCAAAATCATGAAATAACATTTGTGCATCTTTAAAGTTACAATTAATTATTTCACTGAAGCTTTCAAATGCCTATTTCTTTGTTCCATAGCCTTAGGGAGCACTTCAGCAAATTCTAGGGTTATGGATCAAACTACAAATCAGCAGCAGGGTGAGATTTTGCCAACTGAACTTAAGCACAGAAGTTTTTTTAATGAAAAAATTTTGTCTTCATAAAGTTGAAATTTATAGCTCTCCATTTAGAATCATGGAGTCGTAAGTGTAACTGGATGTGTATCTACTGGCTCTGCCACCAGAAAACGTTTGTTATAGGATTTAAATGGGATACTGTATGTAAAGCTTTTAGCAAGGATTTGGCATTCAGCAAGGGCTTAATAAAGAGTCATGTTAGCAGGCTCTCCTAAGGCAGCAGGGCCCTTTATTGCTGCTGCTCTACAGATGCTACTACCACTGCAGAGGATTTTGGGTGGCTTGGCTGCCCCAATTCAGCTTCTGACCCATGGCTGAAGCAAAGAAATCCCTAAACTCTAATGCTTGATTTATTCATACCCCTTGGTATCTGGTCATAGCAGGAAGCATACAGAATGGTGGCAGGGCCTTATACCTCCTTGCCACTAGTTGAGAGAACAAGTTTATATACCTAGGAGCAAAACTGTTTCTCTACTCACAACACACTTCTGACACCAAAGGTGTGGGCTTTTTGCCATGCAGCAACTAGCCCTTCAACTCTCGGGACATCAGCTGGGTGCCCAATGATTTGATTTAATTCAGACCCTAACTACCAGGACTTAATGCAGACTCCACAGGTTAAGGGCTGAGTCTCACAGGACTGCCCACACTTCAGATGCTCATCGCAAGTCTGGACTGCTGGCACTGCTGACCAACTGGCTGTACGTTGGGAGCATCCACAGCCCTCTCCTCAGGTTTGATTATTTGCTAGAACGACCTCATAGAAGCCAACTTGCGGCAACAGTTTAGTTCTTGTTACCAGTCTATTATAAAGGATACAACTTAGACACAGCCAAATCTAAGAGATGCACAGGGCAAGGTATGTGGAAAGAAGTGCAGAGCCTTCATACCCTCTCTGGGCATACCACCCTCCCAGCACCCCTATGTGTTCACTAACCCAGAAACTCTCCAAACCTCTTCATTTAGGGTTTTTATGGAGGTTCCATTACACAGGCACGATGGATTAAATCACTGGCCCTTGGTGATTAAATAAATCCCCAGCATCTCTCTTATCCCCAGAGGTGGGGGTAATGAGGCTTAGGGCTCAAAGTTCTAACCCTCCAATCACATGCTTGGTTTCCCTGGCAATCAGCTCCCACTCTCCAGAGTCACCTCCTTAGCATAAAGTCAGGTAGGCTTGAGCCAGGCTTACAGTAAATAACAAAATATGCTCTTCTCACCCCTGTCACTCAGAAAATTCCAAGGGTTTTAGGAGCTTTATGCCAGGAACCAGGGAAGAAGATCAAATATATCATTCTTATTACATCACAATATCAAAATACTCCTCTTAAGATCACCTGCTGTGTCTTTACATGATTAATTTCACATTCAATTCCTTCAAAGCAGGAGACAGACCCTGCAGGGAGTCTGTTTGGTCACTATGTCATCATCTTCACCTGTTGATGCTCCCTTCTGTTTTCCTTTGGAGGGAGGGGCTCAGCGGAAGAGAGCTGGGATGCATGTAGGCATCTGGGAGCCCTTATGCTTGGACATACCAACTCTGAAGGCACATGACTTAGGCACTTGTTCCCAACCCTAAGTGCTAACCCTCATATCTACTCTGGTCTAGCAGGTACATAAGTCATCATCATTATCATCATCTTCCTCCAGGCTTAGAATGTATCTTTCTCTTTTAAATCTTTTAACATGCTCTCCCCAACCTACCTTTCCAGCCCTAAATTCCACTCCTACTTTCCCACACTTTACAGTTCAGGTAAATGAATATCTATCTTCTCAAATTTTAGTCCCAGCCTCAATTTCTCTCCAGAACTCCACCCTTATATCTCCAACTGCCTACTTTAATAATGCCACCTGGATGGAAAATAGATAATCCCAAACTCATCATGTTGAAAATTAAACTCCTGATTTTTTTTTAGTTTTCTATAAGGTTCAGCCTGTATTCTGGGAGAGTGAAGCATCCGGCATGTTTTATTCATCTCTTGTTCAGTCTCAGAATTGCAGTGTGAGTCTTGTTCAGTATAAGAGGTTTCTCCAGTTGAAGCAATGTGGACTGGTGTCCACTCTGGTCACTGACCTGGAATGTGCTTCCTTCACTGGCTGGCCAAATCTGCCTGTTCATTATGTCCCAATCTTGATGTCACACCATCCATTCATTCCTTAGATGTTTATGTCACTGCCTCCTCTCTCCAAGGACTGTGAGAGCTGGAACCGTATCTGTGACCTAGACAAGCATGGTCTTGGACCTCATAAACTATATACACTAGAGTGGGGAGACTTTTACAATAAAAGTAAAATAATAAATAAAATCATTCCAGACCATGAAAAGCAATAAGAAGGATCAGCACAATGGATATGAGTGTTTCTGGAGATAGAGCTACCACTCTCTCCTCTAAGGTCCATCTTCAATTTAGGTGGAACACTCAACCAAATTTAATAAACTTTCTAGGGACTTCCCTGGTGGTGCAGTGGTTAAGAATCAGCCTGCCGGTGCAGTGGTTAAGAATCCGCCTGCCGGTTCAGGGGACACAGGTTCGAGCCCTGGTCCGGGAAGATCCCACATGCTGCAGAGCAACTAAGCCCGTGCACCACAACTACTGAGCCTGCGCTCTAGAGCCTGCGCACCACAGCTACTGAGCCCGCGTGTCACAACTACTGGAGCCCACGAGCCTAGAGCCTGTGCTCTGCAACGAGAAGCCACTGCAATGAGAAGCCCGCGCACCGCAACGAAGAGTAGTCCCCGCTCCCCGCAACGAGAGGCAGCCCACGCGTAGCAACGAAGACCCAACCCAGCCAAAAATAAACTTTCTATATCCCACTCCAACTGTACCACTGAATATCTCTTATTTTTATTTAGATGAGGAGTCTTGGCAGTGAAAGAGGACCTATGTAAAGGGCATTCACCATTTGTAATTTGCCACAGATTAGGGAAACCAGAGGCTTCTCATAGATTTACTCCCTGTGCTTTTGCTGCTAAAATCCCTGCTAACTTCATGTAGAAGTTCAAATGGAAACTCTGTTTCCATTTGAATGAATCTATTTAACAGTTCTTGAATTCTGGTGCAAACTCTTGCCCATCTTTGTCTCTAACACATTGTCTAATTATTTGTTGAGTTTGTTGTATCCATTTTTCAAATGATAAATTGTTGACCCAGGCTGCATCCTTTCCCTTCCTCCTTGAAAAACTTCCCTTTTGCTAAGTGTTTTTCTTCACTGTGTCTTTTTTCACTACAGGTGCTTTTGGCTTGTCCCGGTGCTCCTAAACTAGCACCAATTTTATCTAGTCCTTACTGAGGGTATTTTGGCCTGTGTTGGGTTTTCTACCACATATGCTGCTATAAGTGTATTAGTTGCCTGTGTGCAATTTGGAAATGTATTTTCTATCCAGAAATGTTGATTTCCCCAAAATAAAGTCATGTGAGTGTAAGTCACTCTTAAATATATCTTATTCTGAGTGTGCCAGAAAGCTTCCCGTAGCTACCCTTGGCAAAAGTCAGGGATTTCAATGAAATCCCACCATGTTACTCCTAGCATTAGCATTACTCTTGATTTCCCACTAAGGTTTGCCATGGCTGAATTCTTCCAACCCATTCTGCTTTTGTCTTTTCTAATCATGGGGTGGTCAGATAAGGCTTCTCCGACCCTCACCACACCATACACTCCCATGGCATCCTGTATTTCTCCTTCACAGCACTTCACTCGCTTGAAATTATTTGTTATTGTATGTATGATAAGTTAAGGTGTCACCACTGCTAGACTCTAATTCCAGTGAGGATAGGGACTACGTTCTTCTCATTCATAACTGTATCCCCAGAGAGTCAAACAAATGGCCCGAGGCAAAGTAAATGCCCAACAAATACAAGGTAACTGATCGACTTAACTTTCATGTCACGAGATAGTGAAAAGAGCTGGTGGCTTTGGCCATCTCAAGAGCACAGTGTCATTCTGTAGATCATGTCTGTAAACTCTGCAGTGATCTTTCATCAATGAAACTTGCTAAAATCCAATGACTTGGAGGAACAGGCACACACAGGCTTTCAACAAGGATGGTTTACATGCCTACCTACTGCAATCTTGTCACTCTCAGGTTTTTGGCTACTTGACTCAAATTCTCTTTTCAGAAGCATGCTGTCCTTATCTTCTCCTCGTGTGTTTACAAGAGTACCCATCATCTGCTGTAATTAGTTCCAAGGCTTTGGGGATTTTTTTGGAATTCCTCCAACCCGGCAGAAAACAAAGAGCAAATTTATACTCCTCTGCTTTGGTCAAAACTGTAAAGTAGAAAAACTTCATTGTTGATCCTGCCTTCCTGTGAGCCATCTCACTCATCTGGGTTGTCTCCCCACTTGGGTCATCCATCTTCTCCATGTCACCCTCAGGTGATCAGCTCCCTCATTCTGAACCCCAGCTCTCTCCCTCCTCAGCATCCCCTAGTTTAATGCCTCATCTAGAGCTCTCTATCCCAGAGGGCACCCACCCCGCTGCGCTGTCCTGGCCACTCAGCACTAAGGTGTTGCCCATCTCAAATGATGAGTTTGCATTTCAGTGAAGCCTCAGAGGGACACAACTGAACCTGAGTAACTAACTCCACTGATAGGAGTGCCTGGGTTCCAGAACGAAGAAGGAGAGATATGGGGACGGTCAGAGCCCTAGAGCAGTCAGGATAGAAGAGGAGAAACATTGGCAGAAGTGTTAGAGCCTGACAGACTTGCAGAGCTGGTACCCTCATGTATGAAATCCGGAGCAGATAACTTTTTAACACTCTCCTCTGTATGAAAAAATTATTTGCAGTAAATAGCTTTAGAGTAGCCCATTTTTATTCCTTATTCTTTAATAAACATTTTGTCTACATAGTTTCCTAACAGTTGACAATCATTCAAGCACACTTTGGGTATGGTTGATCTTTCCCATCCCTGTGAGAGCACATATTCCCTCGATGAAACATTAGATTCAGAATAAACAATGTTAGTACAGTGACCGAAAGGCAAAGACATGGAACTTGAGTCGCTTCAATTCTGCCACCCTGTGTAATCATTTGGAATGTTTATCTGTCTAACATTTAAAACAGGGAAACAAAGTGGCCAGAGTGATCATTTGAAAACTATGTTCTGATGAATGGGATCCAGGAGAGGATCGGTTTCTAGTTTACAGTGTGTGCCGGAGGACCATGTGGCTTTCATAGGTATTATTAAAACTCAACGGTAACCAAGCAGCAATTGTTTAGAAATTCTTAGAGCAACAAAAAATATTGGAGGGAGGAGTATTTTATCACTGACAATGTTTGGAATTCTCTACACTTGACAATAATGGAAAGCAGACCAATGGCTTATTCAGTTTTAGGATAGTTTTAAAATTCTCTGTGGAGCTTGCACACACCCCTTGCTGGCATCCAGGGCAGGTCATTCCCACTGTCACCCTGGGTGTTCACTACCAGTGGGTTCAGATCCACATTTTGCCCTTTACTGTACAATCTTGAGCAAACTTATACATTTTCTAAAAGTTAATTTCTATCATTATCTATCACTATCGAGTGCTTACAATGCGCTGACACCATGTTACGGGCTTCGCGTGCCTCATTTAATCCTCACAGCTCCCCACTGGCTGCGTACTGTCATTATTTCTAGTTTGCAGATCAGGAAACCGGGACTCAGAAGATAAACAACTTAGATGTTCACTCGATGAGTAAGTTGCAAACTTGAGACTTGAATTTAGGACTGTGTGACTTTAAATCGTGGGCATTGGATCTTCCCTCTCTAAGCATCACTTCCCTCATCTGCGGATGGGGATACTCACATTACTCTGTTACCAGGCCCCTGCCTTTCTCTCTCTGGCTTCATTTCCAGATCCTCCCCAGCTCCCACTGTGGGATCTGGCAAGACCACACTATGTATCGTGCCCTCAACCTCACATCTCCACTCGGCCCTCTCCTATGCACTCTTTAAGATTCAGCTCAGACATCAACCCCAGGAAGCATTTCTTGACTCCTTCCCTTGCCTGCACCCAAGCAACCCCCTGCACTGGGCTCCCATAGTGCCCTGCACATAAACTCTGAGGCAGCACCTCCTCTCCCGATCTAAATAGTCTATTTGTGCGTTGGTCTCCCCAGCCATCCCTATGCTTCTGAAGGGACTTTGTCTTCATTTTTATGCCACCAGCACCCAGCACTGTGCCTGGAATATAGAGGAAGCTCAAGAAAGATTTCGGAATGATTTAGAAACACTGGATCTCAGTTTTCCTGACCTGGCAGGATACAAGGAACCTCATCATCGGCTTGGCTCCCTCTAAAATACGTTGCTACCCCTTTCCTGGAGACTCATTACTTCTCAAGACAGACAGACAGACAGACAGACAGACAGACAGGTAGAACTGTGGGAAAGTGCTCTGTATATTAATCTTCACCTTGTCTCGTTGTATCCTACAGAATTTGCCTTTTTGTAATATTGGCCATTCACCTGAAAGGCTTTTTTCCAGACTTGCCTACCAATGCATTTGACCTATTCATGGGTGATGTGTTTTCCTATTTTAGCAGACAGAAAACCATGAGGATTGAGGGTTCTAACTCAATGATCAACTGGCTACCCTCAAAATTTTAGTGCAATTAATTAACAATCATTGAAGAAGCTATCTGTGCATTAACACATTCATTAGCTTAGGTGGGTGTGAAGGTCACGGAGGTAATGTGTATTGGTGAATGAGGGGAGAGGATTTCCTCCCCCCATCTCAGAGCCTTTATTGGAGGCAGACTTTACCCAAGAAAGTCCCCTGAGCAAAGAGTCCCCAGGTTTCCATTTGTCCAGGTTTCAGTAGTCTGGGTTTTCACTAGTCTAGAGCAAGTTACTCTGAGCGTTGCCTGTGGACCACAGCAGTTAGGAGCGCTTTGATTTGATATTCGTCTTTATTTTTTTAACCCACCCAGGATCAATGTCAACGTTTTAGATGTTTTCATCTTGGATGCCAAATTGTAATATGACCAAACAAAGGCCTCTCCAAGCGGCTTTCGCTGCTCAAATTGTAGGCTAGGCCAAAATCAGTGCAGCAAGTGCTTGAAGGAGGCAAAGCTGGGCTTCCGGGGTTCCAACCTGCCCCTCTCCAGGGAACCAGAGGTTCAGGCAGATGAATATCTGGGTGTGACTGGCAGACTTTCCTCAGACCCATCCCTTTTTCCTCGTCTCAACACCATGTTTGCTTTGCTGTGTTTGCTGTTAGAGATCTGTGTGTTGAGCCAACATTCCAGCCTGGGGACGCTTCTATTTGCCCTGCTCTGTTTCACACTGAAGGACTATTTACATTCTAGTCTTCAGCGCTTCTAGAAAACTGGAGAAGGTTATGAGTTCTGGGCCTCTAGGCTAGAGAAGCTGTTTTTTTCTGTGGTCAAGGAAATGCAGCAATTTCTAGGGTTGAGAGCTAATGAGAGCATCTCAGAGCTTCTGGAATCACGATGTTGTCGTATTCTGGAAGACAGCAAAGAATTCTGAGAAGTTGCCAGTGTTCTGTTTTGTTTTTTCAAAATAACCATAATGAACGGGCCATAAGCAATCCAAAAGCAAAGAGCCCATCAGTGTTCTGGTAACTTCTGCCACCACACAAGCTAGAACCTTGGATCGGCTGCTTTCTTGCTGTGATTCCTGGGAAAGTTCCTGAAACTCAGATTTTCAATCTCTAAGTGGGGCTAATAATACCTACTTTGGGGGTTGTTGTGACTAGCAAATAAACCAATAAAAGTAAAGCATGTAGCAGAGCCCCTAGCACTTGGTAAATTCTTGATAAAGTAGTAATTATTGTTATTGGCTGGGTTCTTTTTCTAATTTAAAATTCCTCTTTAGCACCAAAGTTATTTTCCTTTTTCTTTCTTATATTCTTCTGCTAGAGCAGTGCTCAGTTTGCTATTGAGAATACAAAAGCTTCTTTACTGTAATATATACTGATCTTATCCTTTTGACTATGCAGGAGCACTATTAGATACAAATCTTCCTGTAGCATATTGCTGGCAATCATCTTTATATTGCCATGAATGCAATAAATACAAACTCATACACAATATGAAGGTTAATAGTTTTTACATTCTGCTTTCTTCTTTTTTGTTTCAAAGGATTTGTGTCCTACCCAGAGGTCTGCAATGCATTTTAGATGCAGCAATATTGACTCTGAAATTTATCATTCAGAGACGACTATGTAAACTTATTTCACCTAAGCCTCACTTTCTTCATCTGTGGAGATAATACAACTTTCTATCCATAAGGGTGTGGTGAAGATCTTGTAAGATGAAGCTTACCTAAGGTCTAACATATAGTATGTACTTAGTGAGTGTAGCTATACTAATGAAATTTTTGCCTTGATCCATTGATTCAATCATTTTTCCTTTTTCTCAGACTAAGACTAGTTTATTACCTTATAACTGTGCATGCATTTGACTAGTGATGCATGAAAGAAGTTCCTGAACCTTTCTAGGCCTTATGTACGTTATTTGTTTATTTATTTATTATTAATAAGCTTAGGAATTGCCATATGAATCAGAGAAGCAGAGGGAGAAAGTCTGCAAAGTGGGAGGAATGAAGCTGAGGAATAGGGAGAGTAACAGGGAGGTAGAAGGCTCAGTGCCTTGTGATTCCAGTTCCTTCCAGAGGCTAGGTTATGTGTCTCATGTATGACCTTGGAATCTGAGCTAGCTGCGTAAGCTAGCTCAAGTTACTTTTTGTTACTTGCAACTAGACAGACCTAATATAGTTAAGCATCATTAAATGGTTAGTAACTAACCATTCATGGCAGCCTTGATATCAAAAAGATCTTACATTAAAAAAATCAGAAAATCAATATCGCTCATGAACATAGGTGAAAACATTTCTAACAAAATACTCCCAAATAAGACACAGCAATGTATAAAAATGGTAATACATTGTGACCAAATGGGGTTTATCTCAGAAGTGCAAGGATAGTTCAACATTCAACAATCAATCAATATAATTAATGTATTAAGAAAATAAAGGAGGGACTTCCCTGGTGGAGCAGTGATTAATAATCTGCCTGCCAGTGCAGGGGACATGGGTTCGAGCCCTGGTCTGGGAAGATCCCACATGCCACGGAACAACTAAGCCCGTGTGCCACAACTACTGAGGCTGTGCTCTAGAGCCGCAAGCCACAACTACTGAGCCCATGTGCCACAGCTACTGAAGCTCACGCCCCTAGAGCCCATGCTCCACAATAAGAGAAGCCACTGCAATGAGAGCACGTGCACCACAACAAAGAGTAGCCCCCGCTCGCCGCAAATATAGAAAGCCCATGCACAGCAACGAAGACCCAATGTGGCCAAAAATAAATAAATAAATTTATTTTTTTAAAAAAATAAAGGAGAAAAACTATGTGGCCAAGGAAATGAATGCCAAAAGACAGCTGACAAAATTCAGCACCCATTTATTTTTAAAATACTTAGCAAAACAGAAAGAGGAACTACCTGAATATAATAAAAGGCATCTATGAGAAAACCTACATTTAACGTAATTATTAATGATAAAATGCTGAGTGCTTTCTCCCTGCAATGAAAGCAAAGTAAAGCTGTCTGCTCTTATCACCTCTATTCAGCATTGTTCAGAAGGTACTAGCCAGTGTCATAAGGCAAGGAAAAAATAAAAGTCATAAAGATTGGAAAGAACAAAGTAAAACTAGCTTTATTCAAAATAGAGTCACAGACATAGAAAACAAACTTATGGTTACCAAGGGGATAATGACTGGGGGCAGTGGGGGGAGAAGATAAATTAGGAGTTTGGGATTAATATTACACACTACTATATATAAAATAGATAAACAACAAGGACCTAATGTATAGCACAGGGAAGTATATTCAACATCTTGTAATAACTTATAATAGAAAAGAATATGAAAAAGAATAGATATATATATGTATAACTGACTCACTTTGCTGTACGTCTGAAACTAATACAACATTGTAAATTAACTATACTTCAATTAAAAAATAGTTGTAAAAAAACTGTCAATACAAGGTTGCCCACTCTCACCGCTATTATTCAACATAGTTTTGGAAGTTTTAGCCACAGCAACCAAAGAAACAAAAGAAATAAAAGGAATCCAAACTGGAAAAGAAGACGTAAAATTGTCACTGTTTGCAGATGAAATGATACTATACATAGATAATCCTAAACTACTAGAGCTAATCAATGAATTTGGTAGAGTTGCAGGATACAAAATTAATGTACAGAAATCTCTTACATTCCTATATACTAATGATGAAAAATCTGAAAGAGAAATTAAGGAAACACTCCCATTTACCATTGCAACAAAAAGAATAAAACACCTAGGAATAAACCTACCTAAGGAGACAAAAGACATGTATGCAGAAAACTATAAGACACTGATGAAAGAAATTAAAGGTGATACAAACAGATGGAGAGATATACCATGTTCTTGGATTGCAAGAATCAACATTGTGAAAATGACTCTACTACCCAAAGCAATCTACACAGTCAATGCAATCCCTATCAAACTACCACTGGCATTTTCCACAGAACTAGAACAAAAAATTTCACAATTTGTATGGAAACACAAAAGACCCCGAAGAGCCAAAGCAATCTTGAGAAAGAAAAACAGAGCTGGAGGAATCAGGCTCCCTGACTTCAGACTATACTACAAAGCTATAGGAATCAAGACAGTATGGTACTGGCACAAAAACAGAAATATTGATCAATGGAACAGGATAGAAAGCCCAGAGATAAACCCATGCATATATGGTCACCTTATCTTTGATAAAGGAGGCCAGAATATACAATGGAGAAAAGACAGCCTCTTCAGGAAGTGGTGCTGGGAAAACTGGACAGCTACATGTAAACGAATGAAATTAGAACACTCCCTAACACCATACACAAAGATAAACTCAAAATGGATTAAAGACCTAAATATAAGGCCAGACACTATAAAACTCTTGAAGGAAAACATAGGCAGAACACTCTATGACATAAATCACAGCAAGATCCTTTTTGACCCACTTCCTAGAGAAATGGAAATCAAAACAAAAATCAACAAATGAGACCTAATGAAACTTAAAAGCTTTTGCACAGCAAAGGAAACCATAAACAAGATGAAAACCCTCAGAATGGGAGAAAATATTTGCAAACGAAGTAACTGACAAAAGATTAATCTCCAAAATTTATAAGGAGCTCATGCAGCTCAATATCAAAAATAAACAAACAACCCAATCCAAAAATTGTCAGAAGACCTAAATAGACATTTCTCCAAAGAAGAGATACAGACTGCCAACAAACATATGAAAGGATGCTCAACATCACTCATCATTAGGGAAATGCAAATCAAAACTACAATGAGGGATCACCTCACACCAGTCAAAATGGCCATCATCAAAAAGTCTACAAACAATAAATGCTGGAGAGGGTGTGGAGAAAAGGGAACCCTCTTGCACTGTTGGTGGGGATGTAATTTGATACAGCCACTATGGAGAACAGTATAGAGGTTCCTGAAAAAATTAAAAATAGAACTACCATATGACCCAGCAATTCCATACTGGGCATATACACTGAGAAAACCATAATTCAAAAAGAGTTATGTACCACAATGTTCATTGCAGCACTATTTACAATAGCCAGGACATGGAAGCAACCTAAGTGTGCATCGACAGATGAATGGATAAAGAAGATGTGGCACGTATATACAATGGAATATTACTCAGCCATAAAAGGAAACGAAATTGAGCTATTTTTAGTGATGTGGATGGACCTTGAGTCTGTCATACAGAGTGAAGTAAGTCAGAAAGAGAAAAACAAATACTGTATGCTAACACATATATATGGAATCT
Source organism: Pseudorca crassidens (assembly GCF_039906515.1). Classification (NCBI taxonomy): domain Eukaryota; kingdom Metazoa; phylum Chordata; class Mammalia; order Artiodactyla; family Delphinidae; genus Pseudorca; species Pseudorca crassidens. The sequence continues at coordinate 64,414,404 of NC_090304.1, forward strand.
AAAAAAAAAAAAAAAAAAAGTGGTTCTGAAGAACCTAGGGGCAGGACAGGAATAAAGATGCAGACGTAGAGAATGGACTTGAGGACACGGGGAGGGGAAAAGGTAAGCTGGGATGAAGTGAGAAAGTGGCACTGACATATATACACTACCAACTGTAAAATAGATAGCTAGTGGGAAGCAGCCACATAGCACAGGGAGATCAACTCGGTGCTTTGTTACCACCTAGAGGGGTGGGATAGGGAGGGTGGGAGGGAGACACACAAGAGAGGGGATATAGGGATATACGTATATGTATAGCTGATTCACTTTATTATACAACAGAAACTAACATACCATTGTAAAACAATTATACTCCAATAAAGATGTTAAGAAGCAAACAAAAAAAACACCCAAAAAACTGTCTTTATTCATTGACAACATGTTTACCTAGAAAGTCCTAAGGAATCATCCCCTCCTATTGTGCCTGGCAATGCTGGATACAGGGATAACCTGTGACCACGTCAGGCATAACGTGCTCTCAGAACTCACAGTCTTGTAGTAGATGGAGAATTATGATAGAGTATAGTAGATTCTGCGGAAGAGGAAATACAACAGTGAAAGGTCAAAAACCATGCAGAGGCATGAAGAAGTACCAGCTTTTAATACAGGTGAACAACAATTAAGATGCATGAAAGTCCTGAATATACTTTCATATCTTAAAAGAAACAATGCTGTGAATGCATGTGTATAGCGTTTAGGTTACTTTACTTTCCTATTACTGAGCAATGAAGAGAACTGCAAAGATGTGGGGTCAAATAAAAATGGCTGCTTTACTACTGTGACCCCTTCTACTGTGATTTTCCATGTAACACAATTCTCACCTCCACCCCTACCCCACCTCCATGATAAGTGATGTCAAAACTGATGAAAACAAGCCACTGGACTCTGCATCCTAGAGGTTAATAGTTTGCACAGTAAGTTTTAGGAACTTATTTCTGCCCAAGGCCGGATCCTTCTTTCATCTCCACTCCCAGCCACCAAAATTGCTCTTTCCATCACACTCTTCTTTTCCATGACTACCAGAGGGTGATGCATGGTGCAGAGCACTGGCTGGGCCAGAGGACACACCCCAACCAGCTCTCGAGGCTGAGAGTGGGTGTGAGAGAGGCCAATCCCCGAATGAAAGGTGAAGATCCAGCTGGCCACCATCACAGTGCAGAGTACTGAAGGCGAGACACAGCATCTCAGACTGGCAAGTGGCAAGGACGGGTACTCCACCAACAGAGGAGCAGGCAAGCTAACTTGGACAATTCTAGAAGAGAAAGCTGCACACATCAGAACTCAGACTAATGAGCTGGTGAGCCCTGAGGAAACTCAGAAGGGAAAGAATACCTGCCATCTAGCAGCCATCAGACTGCAGCCTCTCCCTAAGGTGAGCCTTGAGGAAACTCAGCATGGGAAAACACAAGATACTGGCCCCAGAGAGCTGAGATGCACATCAAAGGAATGATTTCAGTGAGCGCAAACTCTTGCATCTTTCCCATACATAGAAAAGCACTAAATTCTTTAGCTTGACATATCTGGTTTTCTTTAATTAACAGTAATCTTTTGATGTTCCCGACTACCTGCCCTTTGTTACAAAACTCCCATATATCCTATCACTCCACCTCACCTCCTCAGAGCAGTTCTCTCAGGGTTACTGGAGATGCTGCCTCCCAGGCTTGAAGTCTTAAAAGTTCCCTGCTGAATAAAACATAACTCTCAGAAAACAACAAAAAAACTCAGACTAACTGGTATTGTACTGGGTTTCATTAGTTCCTGAGTGATGAAGTGGTGGAAGTGTCTTTTAAAACCCAACGTACACCATCTTAAGTTGTATATTTAAGGATTTCTAAGTGAGCTGTTTAGTAAAATGCATCTAGTTCTAAAAAAAAGAAAGACAAGAAAACACAAAAGACTAAGGAAACTGCAAAAACCTACTAGAACTAATAAGTAAATTTAGCAAAAGGCCACAGAGTCAATATACAAAAATTAATTGTATTTCTATATATCAGCAACAAACAGTTGAAAGATAAAATTCAAACATATGTTTTGCAATGTACATTTACAATAGTATCAAAAAATACAAAATACTTTGAAACAAATGGAAATTTATGGGAATTTAATGGAAACTGTGCAATAGTGATACACTGAAAACACAAAATATTGCAGAAAATCTGCATTTTACTGAACTGCTCACTTAGAAATCTTTAAATACACAATGTAAGATGGTAATCCAAAGAAAACCCAAATAATAGAAAGGACATACCATGTTCATGCATTTGAATGAAGTTTGAAAAATACTGATTGAAATCAATCTTCTTACAGATGAAGACAGTAAAATATAAAGCTTTTAAATGATTTGTCCAAGTCACCCAACTAAGTAAGAACAGAACTAGAAACTTCAGAGTGGAGTTTGGATATTTCTTGTGAGAAAGCAGGAACACAGGAAAGCATTGCAGAGTGTTACTGAGGCCCAGCTAGCTTCAGAGGCTGTGGATCTGTCATAGCACCAACCGGCGTGGTCAAGGGCTTCTCTCCAGTAGCACTTCGAGAGCTAGGTGGAGAGCCGAGAAGGTGAAACATAGGAGCAAGCTGAAGCCTGGGGTTTATGAAGATGTGGACAGCAAAATGATAAGCCTTTTGGGATGTGGAGGGGACAGCAAGAGCGCTGCTAGTGATTCGCTCTGGGGGTTCAGGTCTGATCTAAACAAGAGTGAAGCCTTGAGGAGCCGTCACAGGACTTGAGCTCCTGATGGGGCTGAAGAGAAACTGTGGGAAAGGAAAAGGATGGGAGAACTAAAGGGATCAACTGTTGTGGTCAGAGCTTGGTCTCTCTTTGGAGAATCCATTATTATACCCACTGTACATTCTTTTTTTTTTTTTTTTTCACTTTAAAAAATACTTTATTTTTTAGAGCAGTTTTAAATTAATAGCAAAACTGAGGGGAAGATGCAGATATTGCCTATACATCCCCTCCCCCATACCTCCAGCCACTCTCACTATCAACATCTCCCACCAGAGGGGTGCATTCGTTACAATCAATGAACCTACACTGACACATGATTATCACCCAGGTCCATAGTTGACATTAGGGTTCACTCTAAATGTTGCACATTTTATGATACCCACTGTACTTTCGAAAGCAAGATTTTTGATGAGAGTTAAAATTTTTAAGGATTTTGGGCATAACCCTATCTGCCTGAGAAACATAATAAGAACAATCCTTTGCTTAATCGATCTAGTTAGCAGTTATTTTTGCAACGTATGTAAGTGGAACCAACTTGGAAGTGTAATAGGTTAAAAAGTGTAATGTGGTTGAAAGCACAGCGTCTGAAATTACGGATTTGTATCCTTGAGCAAGTAATAACACCTCCTTGCTTCTTAGTTCTCTTACTTGTAAAATGGGGATAATGATAGTACTTGCCTCATGAGGGCGTTGTGACGTTGATGAGTTAAAACCATTCATAAGACATGCTTTGCCATGTGTTTGATTTAGATACTAAAGCCTCTTTATTGGTTCAATATTTCAACAATTCATGGGGGAGACAGTGAGGGAGATCACAGAATCTGTAGAGTTGAAATGTCTTCCTAGAACAAGGCAATCAGATCTCAGTAGTGAAGCCAGACTCTTAAAAACATGCTTGGGGGCTTCCCTGGTGGCTTAGTGGTTGGGGGTCTGCCTGCCGATGCAGGGGACACGGGTTCGTGCCCCGGTCCAGGAGGATCCCACATGCCGCAGAGCGGCTGGGCCCGTGGGCCATGGCCACTGAGTCTGCACGTCCGGAGCCTGTGCTCCGCAGCAGGAGAGGCCGCAGCAGTGAGAGGCCCACGTACTGCAAAAAACAAAACAAACAAACAAAAAAACATGCTTGGGCATCGATGGATGAGTGAATAAAGATGTGGTCTATATATACCACAGGGGATATTATTCAGCCATGAGAAAGAAGGAAATCCCGTCATTTACAACAACATGGGTGAAACTGGAGGACATCATACTAAGTGAAATAAGCAGACAGAGAAAGACAAATATTGTGTGATCTCACTTATATATGGAATCTTTAAAAAAAAAAGATCAAATAGAGAAACAGAGTATAGAATCATTGCTGCCAGGGGTGGGGTAAGGGGGTAGGGGAAAATGGGGAGATGTTGGTCAAAGAGTACAAAGTTACAGCTATGTGGGATGAATAAGTCTAGAAATCTAAGGTACAGCATGATAACTATAGTTAATAACATTGTGTTGGATACTGGAAATATGCTTAGAGTAGATATTAGGTGCTTTCACCACACACAGAAAAACAGTAACTATGTGAGGAGTGTATGTGTATGTATATAAGTATATATACATACACACACACATATATACATATGGTAATTAGCTTGACTGTAGTAATTACCTCACTGTATATATGTATATCATGTCATCATGTTGTATATCTATCTTAAATATATATAATTTTTATTTTAAATAAAATCCTTGGACATTTTTTTCCTTCCGACTTCCATGTCAAGGTTGAAGTTGCTTGATAACAGATGTTGTGGTTAACTCCCTGTGTTTCCCGTAACCTCCACATCTTTTCTCATAGACAAAATTAACTAGAATTTGGCTGACATGTATGAGGCTTGGGAATCCAGGATTCCTCAATGTATAAAAAACTCTTAGATCAGTGCTCGGTAAATGGTTAGTTCTTAATATACGTCTGCTATTATTACTATATGACTTATTTATAAATAAGCCCTTGCCTGCAATGAGAGATTGTTCATACAACGAGGAAAGAAAGCTATTTTGGTTATTTATTCAGCATAATTTATTCTTGAATACTATTGCATACTGAAGGTAGAGATGAAAATTACAGTGTTTGCCTTCAAGGTGTTTTCCTTTAGTTGGGCAACAGACACATAAGGCGGCAAGAATAGATTCGTGTATTACATGCAACGATGGATACACTTCTTCCATGTTTTCAGAAAAGATGGGAGGCAGAAAGAGACCAAGAGAGCCAAGGGTGGGAAATCGAAGAGAAAATTGGAGGAAGACTCTACACTGCTCCTCACTCACTGTGAGGATAAAGGAACCCAGAAAGGGAAATCCCAGGGTTGAGAACACACATTTTCAGGCAGTGCGTTCTTTTCCTTGGGATAGCTCTAGGGCAGAAATAAATTGGATGTGCGCATTAAATCTATTTCTCTTGTACTCTGGGCAGTAATGTACGGAGAGTTGGGTTTTTTCAACTTAACAGACTTTAAGGACCTTTGCTCAGAGAGGATTCATCAATCGAGGTAGCCGTGTGCCATCCACTGTGGGAGGCCACCCACCCTTGGGCCTGAAACGTGAATATGGTATCAGTTGACAAAGGATGCCTGCCAGTCCACTGGCTGTGGAGGATATTTTCTAAACAATACCTGGGAGTTTGGTCAAGATCATGGGGTGGATAACTTAGTGGGTCTCAGCATTTTACTACACACCTTGGGAAATGGCACAGGGCAGGGCAGCATTCTCAGTTGAGGTATTATGATGTAGAAGTGGATTATAGTCTGTGGAAATCATCACAAGTAATCTATTAGAAATAATAAATAGGTAAATAATGTTTGCTAGTTATTTTCTTTCTTTTTTTTTTTTTTTGCGGTACGCGGGCCTCTCACTGTTGTGGCCTCTCCCGTCGCGGAGCACAGGCTCCGGACGCGCAGGCTCAGCGGCCATGGCTCACGGGCCCAGCCGCCCCGCGGCATGTGGGATCTTCCCGGACCGGGGCACGAACCCGCGTCCCCTGCATCGGCAGGCGGACTCTCAACCACTGCGCCACCAGGGAAGCCCGCTAGTTATTTTCTTTAAAAATACATTACAGTGGATAAAAGTGTCTCCTTATAATAACATCACTGTCACACATTGTTTACTAATATGCTTTCTTCAGTCAAAAGAGACGGGTTGTCAGGACTTCCCTGACAGTCCAGTGGTTAAGACTCTGTGCTTCCAACGCAGGGAGCTTGGGTTCCATCCTTGGTTGGGGAAATAAGACCCCGCATGCTGCGAGGCGTGGCCAGAAAGAAAAAAAAGAAAAAGAGGGGGTCGTGTCATAGACAGTAGGCAAGAAGTGTGTAGCTCATGGGAGCGTGTCACACACTGAACATCATTCGTCATCGTTTGAATAAATAGTGGGTAAGTCATTTGATCTGTGTGATCTTCCAATTTTTCGTTTGTTTGAAAAAAAGAGACATCTCATAGAATAACCTGAAAACTAACAGTATGTGACTAAATTTAGCACAACGTCTGGTAAGCCAAGTAGGGAACTGCTCAGACCCCAGCGTTAGTATAAAGATTATTTTAAAGTGAAAACATTTGAGCTAAAAAGACGTAGAAAGAAATCTTACCTGAATGCCTCATATCTAACTAAAGCAGAGCCTCCCAAAAATACAGCTGCAATTAACCCCCTGTAAATAAACCTTGTCTTTTCTCCTGTTAATTTGCCTATGGTCAGTTAATCTGCAGGCCCCAATCACTGGACCCAAGTTGGAAGAGGAAAAGTTTGTCCACCCCGACAGACACTTAGTTTTCTTCCTTCCGGAATGATCACTGAAAGTGGTGAATAAGATGATGAAAATTCACAGCAAAAGCTTTAAAGGGAAGAAATAATTGTGAATACTTAAAACTTAGTATAACCCAAATGTCTTCAAGTCCCACCAAACTGAGAGAAGGAATAAATTCTCACTAGTACCCAAGTTTTGCAAGCTCACAGCCCCACCTGCAGGATCTCAACTCTTTCTCAAAGATCCCTCTTATTTTGGTGGAGTCCCTAGACCTCACCAGAACTTAAGAACAAGTCCAAAACTGTCCTACTGCGTTAACCTCCTTGCTGCTGTCCATTGCTCCAAGACACCTGAATGTCTCCACCACTGCCAATGCCTTCCCTGACTATCCTGCTTCCCTCCTCAAATCCCCAAACCCTGGCGTGCTGAGGCTTTACTGTGCCAGAATCATGCACGTTGGGTTGTGCAGAAATGTAAAGAAAGATAGGTCCTCACATCAGTGCCTTGCCACACCCTGCCCATCCTATGGACGACACGAAAGCCAGTAGGACATGCAAGCAGCTTCTGCTGAGGCCAGATGGAACAACAGACCCTGGGCTAACCCCTCTCCTGTGCTGCCATTATCCTGCCACCAATCCATCCATCCGTCCTCATGTCCACTCCAAATCACATCCTGATATTCAGCCACTCAAATGGAGAACTTCCTACTCTTTCACTTTTCTGTGTTCCTTGAGCCCTTGTGAATCCTTTGCAACTCAAAATGTCCTTAATATTGAATATAAGTATCAGGCATCTTACTAAATGCTTTACATATATTATCTCTTGTAATTTTTTAACACTTTGAGGTAAGCACTAGCCTTAACCTCATTGGACAGATGAGGAAACTGACACACAGCTATTAAGCAGTTTGCTCAAAGTCACACTGGTGATTAGTGACAGAGCTAGGATTTGAGCCTGGATTTCATGTCAATCTCTCTAAATCTAGAACGCTTAATCTCTATATAACCCTGCATCTCTAAGGGAAAAAAAGCTGCTCTATTATAGGATAACTACTTTCTTTTTTTTTACTCTTTACTCTCCCCCAAACAATGAGCACATTTAATTTTATCCAGTCCTATTCATTTCAATAGATATTTATTAAGCACTTCTTGGGATCAGATTCTCTGCTGGCCACTCCTTACAAGGAAGGACCTGTTTCCTAGGCTTCTGTGTAGCCCCAGTTCCCATCAGTGCTTGGATCTGTAGTGTCTTTGACTGACGCATGACAAAATGACTAAGCACACACAATGCCAAACAAAATCCCTAGACAAAGAAGGAAATCAGAGAGAAGTGCAGGTAATAAATAAATTAGCAAATCACAATTTCTCCCAGACATCCCTTCCCTCCCAGTCACCATAGGTCTCCTCCTTGTTAATAATGATTAATCCTGCTTCGGTGGGAGGGAGAAACATGATTCTTAGATGTGAATATTTTTCCCTCTAAATTCAACACGGTGTTGGATTCCAAATTGGCCGTTTAAACTCCTGCAAGCACCAACACCACAGTCAATCCTCAAGGTGATTCACTGTCTTTAATCCAGAACTTGAATTGATTAATGCATGAATACGTGTGGGAACGTGCCTGACACTCTAGAGCAAAGCAGCTTACTCTGCCGGGAAAGAAGACCTTGCAGACTGCCCTCGTGGCTCTAAAGGCTCCTACAGGTTCATAGACCTTACAGGCCCCCAAAGGAATGATGATGCTTATTCTTCTAAGGACTAACAACCATCCCAAAGAAGAGACTAGCATTCTCAGTTCCCTGAAATACTCAACAAACACTCTTCTTGATCAACTGCATGGGTTTACGTATATACAGTAATATCACTTCCTTTTTTGTTCTCTTCTTTATCTTCTGATGCGGATGCTTATAAGCAAAGAGATAGATAAATTAGGGCTTGAAGAAGCTAGGGTTAACTTGTCTTTTTTTTACACTGCATCATTTTCCTGTTCAGTTGTGAGATATCTTTTTTTTTTAAAGGGGAAAAATCAAACAGAAGTTTAATAACATGTATACATGGGAGAAACCCAGGAAAACTGAGTAACCCACCCTAATGGCTGAAACCCTCACCTGAAATATCATCTTCAGCTAAAGACAAAAGAGGATGTTAGGGAGGAAGGCAATTTACATGGAAATGGAAAAGTAAATGTTTGGTAAACAAATGTTTTCTGGGTCTTGCAAACCAATACAATACCCATAGAGCAAAGTTTGTTAAAATTCCTCTATGGGTATCATATTGTTTTGACTAATACGTTTTAAATGGAGTAAACAAAATCCTTAGATTTCTCAGAGAGCTGAGGCTGCCACAGGACATTTGCACAGACTATTATTTCTGTGTGGAATGCTCTTTACTTGTTCTTCATTTAGCTCCTATTAACTTCAGATCTCAGTGAAGTAGTACTTCCCAGAGAAGCCTCGCCTGGCCTATCTTACCAGTCAGATCACCTCATTATTTACTCATAATGATGCAAGTCCACCTTCTACCATTTATCACAATTCTAATTTTACGTGTATTTGTGTAACCACTTGATTAACATCTGTCCCTCCCACAAGTAAAGGGACTACATCTAATTTTTTTTTTGCGGCACGCGGGCCTCTCACTGTTGTGGACTCTACCGTTGCGGAGCACAGGCTCCGGACGCGCAGGCCCAGCGGCCATGGCTCATGGGCCCAGCCGCTCCGCGGCATGTGGGATCTTCCTGGACCGGGGCACGAACCAGTGTCCCCTGCATCGGCAGGCAGACTCCCAACCACTGCGCCACCTGGGAAGCCCGGGACTACATCTAATTTTGCTCACCACTTCTCATCAGTGTTTTGCACAATGCCTGACACAGAACAGAGGCTCAACAAATATTTTTGGAATATATGAATAAATGAATGAAACTCTATTTTTAAAGCACTCCATTTCACCTACTGCATTTCACCATAGCAATAAATATGTAAAACAGAAAGAGCACAAAATCTAGAATCAGGCATGCCATTTTATGTCTGTAATACACTTATTAGTAATACTGTGACCTGGGCCATACTAACAATTCTGACTTTCTGGGTCCCGGAGTATCACCTACCTATAGGATTTTGGTGAATGTAAAATAGCACAATAGATGAGAAAAGGTACTGGGTAGACTCTAGTACTGTGTACAAATGTTAAACTACTGTTCTGAATGCTACAGATACAGAAGTTCACAGAATACTCGCTGCCCTCAAGGAAGATGTGTTTTCCTTGAGCTTTCAAAACACACGCATACAAACACACACACACATACACTGATTACAGAGACTGTCAAACACACACACACACACACATACACTGATTACAGAGACTGTCAAACACACACATACACATACAATGGTTACAATGATTACAGAATAGTATAAGACAGTCTGGCATAAATGTGAGTGCTCCAGTTCTCTGGGAACATTTGAATGCTTCTAGAAGCAATGTGGCAGAGAGGAAAGTACGGTGAGTTTGAATTCTAATCCTCATTTCCCATTTAGAGGACTGACATTATAATTCCAACTCTGCTACTGACCAGCTGTATCGCCTTACATAAGTTATTTAACCCCTTTAACTTTCAGCTTCTACATTGAAAATGGGGGGTAATCTTAACGCCTCTATAAGGCTGCTGCAAGAATTTGTGAAGGCTGTAAATTCCTATATTAAGAAAAGAAGAAAGACCTCAAGTCAATAGCCTAAACTCTACCTTAAGAAACTAGAGAAAAAGAACAAATTATACTTAAAACAAGGGAATAATAAATATCAGAGTGGAAACAAATTAAATAGAGAGTAGAAAACTAATAGAAAATCAACAAAACCAAAAACTGTTTGTTTGGAATGATTAATAAAATTGATAAGGCTTTCGCTAGATTGACCAAGGAGGGAGAGAAGGAGAGAGAGAGAGAGAGAGAGAGAATCCAAATTAATAAAGTAGGAATGAAAGAGGGCCTATCACTACCAACCTTACAGAAAGAGAAAGGATTGGAAGGCAATATTATGAGCAACACATTCTGTATGCCAACAAGTTAGATAACCTTTGATAAAATGAACAAACTCCCAGAAAGCCACAAACTACTGACTCAAAAACCAAAAAAATCTTAATAGACCTATATCAAATAAAGAGGTTGATATAGTAATCAAAGAAAAGTCCAAACAGAATAGATTCATTGGTGCCAAAACTTCTTTAAAGAAGAATTAACACAAATTCTTCACAAACTCTTACCAAAAAATAGGAGACACTTGATTATTCTATGATATCAAAACCAAAGGTATCACAAGAAAAGAAAATTACCAACCAATATCCCTTATGAATATAGATGCAAGAATCCTTAACAAAATATTAGCAAACTGAATCCAGAGATATATAAAGGACATCATACACCATGACCAACTGGTATTTATCCCAAAAATCCAAGTTTGGTTCAACATATAAAAATTGAACAATGTCATGCATCATATTAATAGAATAAAGACCAAAAACCACGTGTGCATTTCATTGATGCAGAAAGAGCACTTGTGAAAACCCAACATCCTTTCATGAAAAAATATTCAACAAACTGAAAATAGAAGGGAACTTCCTCAGCCTGATGATGGACATCTTATGAAAATCCTACAGCTACCATCAGACTTAATAATGAAAGACTGAAATCTTTCTCTCTAAGAACAAGAACAAGACAAGGATGTCCTATCTTGCCACTTTCATTCAATGTTGCACTGGAAGTTCTAGCCATGATAATTAAGCAAGGAAAACAAATAAAGTGCATCCAGATTAGAAAGGAAGAAGTAAAACTATCTTCATTCATAATAAAATGAACTTGGTTATAGAAAATCCTGAGGAAACTACAAAAAAAAAAAAAAACACCCTATTAGAGACAATAAACAAGTACAGCAAGGTTGCAGGTTACAAGATCAACATACAAAAATCTATTGTATTTCTAAATACCAGCAATGAATGATCTGAAAATTAAATTAAGAGAACAATTCCATTTATAATAGCATCAAAAAGAATAAAATATTGATACTTAAGAATAAATTTGATTTTAAAAGTGGAAGAATATGCACTAAAAACTACCAAACTGTTGAAAGAATTTTAAAAAGGTGTAAATAAATGTAAAGACATCCCATGTTCATGTATTGGAAGACTTTATATTGTTAAAATGTCAGTACTCTCCAAACTGATTTACAGAGTCAACACAATCCTAAAAAAAAAAAATTCTAGCTGTCTTTTTTACAGAAATTGACAAACTAATCCTAATAGTCAAATGGAAATGCCAGGATCCAGAAAAGGCAAAGCAATCTTGAAGAATAAAGTTGAAGGACTCACACTCCTGATTTCAGAACTTACTGCAAAGCTATAGCCATCAAGATGGCATGGACTGTCATAAGGTAGATATATAGATCAATTAAATAGAATTGAGAGTCCAGAAATAAACCTGATTAATTGACTTTGACAAAGGTGCCAAAATACTCAATAAGGAAAGAACAGTTTTTTCAACAAATGGTGCTGGAACAACCGGGTATCCACATGCAAAATAAACTTGGGCTCCTACCTCACACCATATACAAAAATAAACTCAAATGGCTCAAAGTTGAAAATGTAAGAGTCCAAATTATGAAAGTCTTAGAAGAAAACATAGGTGTACATCTTTGTAGCCTTGAATTAGGCAATTGTTTCTTACCTATGGCACCAAAAGCACAAACAACAAAGAAAAAAATAGAAAAAATGGACTTTATCAATTAAAAACTTTGTGCTTCACAGGATACTATCAAGAAAGTATCCCACAGAATGGGAGAAAATATTTGCAAATCATATATCTGATCATATATATATCATATATCATATATCTGATAAGGGAAGAGTAATATATATAGAGAACTATTACCAGAATATATAAAGAACTATTATACTCAACAAGAAAATGACAAATAATCCAAATAGTAATGAGCCAAGGATTTATATGCATAGTTCTCCAAAGAAGATATATACACACTTCCAATACATTCCATCGTTCAGAACTTATCGACACAGTCACACTTAATGCTAGAGGCCAGGGAAACTTAGCCCCTGATTGCAAAGCTACAACTCTATACAGTGAAAGGAAGAACACAGATTTTTGGTGGAGACTTAGCCAGACAGGCCTCAGTAGCAATTTTTAATCATATTATTCCATCACTGGAGGCAGAAAGTATGTAATGCCTTAAGAATCCTTTCAATCTCAAGGTCACTCCAGTTTGGTGAAGCTGACCTTTGGCCTCTCAGTGCTCAGGTTGTTATTCTATCCTTGAAGCCCGAAACTCTTCTCATCCAAGGCGCTTAGTATGGTGACACTGGGTTTCCTTTGATCCCATATGGGATATGTAAACTCAGAACAAGAAAAATATGTGCTTTGTGTCATTTGTACATAAGTCATTTCCCCTCTTGGCATCTCTGAGGCTAATGAATGAGACTTTTCATCCTCTATAAATACTCTTCATGCTTCATGAGCTGTAATGAATAGGAATGACATTCTCTGAATCCATTTGATGTAGGTGCATGCAGATTGAATGTCTTGTCATTGATTATACTTTTTGCTTTGTGGTAACCCATGTGATAATAGCATTTCCTTGTTATTGTAGAAAGAAAAACTTGGGGGGAAAAGGCAATGCAAAGACTCCCAGCTCAGTTCGGTTACATTTGGATTAGTTAGCTATGTGCTGATGCCAGTAACAAAAGATTGACCCAAATCCCAAAGCAGGCAAGCACTCACAAAGTTATTTTATTTTGAGAGTGAGGTGATCTCAACCTTATTTGATCCCAACCCCCCAAAGTAATAAATCCGATTTTCTAAAGTCAACAAAAAGATAATACAGTTGCAAAGCCCTTTGCAGCTTTGCAAATAGCTCTTATCTTTTATTGCAGTGTGGCGGGACACTTAATATGTATTTAGTGAGTGCCTACTATGTGCAAGGCACTGCCTCCGGTGTTGGGTTTTTTATTTCCCTGTTACTTATGAGGAAACTGAGATTCAGACATGTAAAGTGGTTGGCCCAAGGTCACAGCCAGTGGGATTAGAACCTACTTTTCTTAACTCTGGTTCTCCTAAATTAACAGTAGGCTATAATAGCAACTGTTGATTATTTACATGCGCAGGCAAAGTGGTAGAAACTTTACATACTGTATCTCATCTAATCTTCTCATCAGCTGTGAATAGGTATTGTTCCCCTCGTTTTACAGATGAAGAAACTAAGGCTCAGAGAAGTAAGGAGCCTTGCCCGAAGTCACAACACCTGTAGGTGGCAAAGCTGGCATCTACATGTAGGTCTGTCTATGGACAGCTCTCCTTTGCCTGTACTACTCTTCCTCTCTGTTGATTGGCTGTGGCCAGGAGACCCTGCTGTGGCCACACTTGATTGGATAAGGATTGACACCTGATACGCAGGCACCTCTCCTGACTCAGCCCAGGGCTTTGTGTGCCTTGTCACCCGCAGCACACTTCAAGACATAGCCCTACTGGGGTATCAGTTGCTGCCACGGTCCTTGCCTACTCAAGCTGGGTCACTGACCTCTGCCTGGTTCTATTAGTTCTAAAATCACTTGATGACTGTCCCTGCTCCCTGCCCTGATAACCAGGGGGCATCACTACTTCATCCTTCCCTTGTTCTTCTTGCCAGCTTGTATTTCTGGAAATGAGTCTTTGGTTCAATTCTCCCTGGCCAGGACCAGCAGTATAAATTTCAAGGCCAGTGCAAAGTTGAAATATAGGGTCTCGTGTTCAAAAATTCTTAAGAATTTCAGGGACTTCCCTGGCTGTCCAGTGGTTAAGACTCCATACTTCCACTGCAGGGGGCACGGGTTCAATCCCTAGTTGGGGAATTAAGATCCTGCGTGCCATGCTGTGCAGCCAAGAAAAAAAAAATCTTAAGAATTTCAATATATCAACAGCAGAGCACTGAGGCAAGCACGGGACCCTGTTGAGTGTGGGACCCTGTGCAACCTCACAGCTCACATGCTCATGAAGTCAGCCCAGGTCCTGCAGGTTTTACCGAAATTTTTGGAATGACCTAGTTTTCACCACAGATTCTCCCTTTGTTTTGGGTTTTTTTTAAAATTTTATTTATTTATTTTGGTTGCGCCGGGTCTTAGTTGCGGCATGGGAGCTCCTTAATTGAGGCTCTCAGGCTCCTTCAGTCGTGGCACATGTGCTCCTTAGTTACGGCTCGCGGGCTCCTTAGTTGTGGCATGCGAACTCTTAGTTGCGGCATGCGCATGGGCTCTACTTCCCTGACCACGGATTGAACCCACATCCCCTGCATTGGAAGGCGGATTCTTAACCACTGCGCCACCAGGGAAGTCCCTCTCCCTCTGTTTTTGCAACACATCTCACTGCTCTAACCTAGAACAGGCCTGCCTTCACCATGGCTGTTAGGACTTGGTATCCATCTGTTGGCCCCTTCCCCCATTTGTCTCTAACTTCCCAAGATTCCAGTAACCTACCTCCCCTGCCAGACCAGCATTTACACTGATATTCTCCAGAACACAGCTCACGCATTCAGCTTTCCAGGTAATGACTCTGCAGTGTGTACAGACAGGGGACTGATGGGGAGAGAGAGAAGGCTGTGTATGTTTGGCAAAGTATTTGTTTATAACAATTTCTGGCATCCAGAGTAATTTTTGCTTTTTATTAAAATATACCTCTGCATTCTGGAGTTGACTCTCCACTTGGCCTGAGCTTCTTGAGGGAAATTTTGGGAGTGTGCCAAACGACAACACAGTGCTTCATATTTATGTTGTAAAAGCCAGCAGTGTCGTCATAGACAACTTCATTCCTTTGTTGGAGCAATTTTCGAAAAACCAGATCACAGCGTTATTCGGTACAGTAAACCACACCTTCCACCCCTTTAATGTTATTGACAACAGCAAGGCAGAGCATGTAAGTCATATCCAAATGCAAAACATTGGCTCCAGTGCATCCTGTTGTGAAATCCTCAAGCATTGGGTTACAGCACTGACAGTAAGGGAGAAATTAACAAACATCAAGAGGGGAAAGGAAAAAAATTCCAAATGGAGAAAGACAAAAGAGGGAGAAGTTCAAAAGGCCACAGGACAGAATGTCCTGTGCATACCCAAGACTCTGGCTCTCTTAAATCAATACTAGCTGACAATAGCAACAATTTATTGGGCATTTGCCATGTGCCTGGCGTGGCTTGATTACATATCATATTTATCTGGTCTTCCTAACAACCTTGGGAAGTAGGTATTATTTCCCTCATTTTATGGATAGGGAAACTAAGGTTCAGAGAAGTATGAAGCCTTGCTCAAAGTCACATGTCCTGGAAATGACACAGCTGGAATGTATAGACAGATACTCTTCAGGTCAAGAACCTTCCATAGTCTATTCTCTCTCACTCCCTGCTAACTGACTGCAGCCTAGAGACCCCGCAGTTGTGGCCACAGCTGATCACACAAGGCTTGGACATCTGACACAAGGGCAGCTAATTCAGGGGGTGGCCAGCAGCCTACGGCTTGTGCCGTCAGGCTTTAAAGTGTGATCTGGGCCCATCTGGCTCCTTTCTTATGATTTTAGAATCTAGAAATATCACAGCCACTGAGCTACGGAAGCTGAGCTGAAGATTGGTGAGATGCACTTAATACGGGGGCGACAATTCTGGGTCACATGCGAACTATAGCGAGTAGAACAGAGAGAGGGGAAGACAGAACAGACACGCAGAAAGAGCAGAGATGTCAAGAGAAAGTGAGTGTAAAAGCAGAGAGATACAGAAAGAGACATGGAGAGACAGAAAGAGGAAGAGATCAGGGCAGGGGCACAGAGCCAGAGGGATGGAGGCGGGGTTCCTGACAGAGCCCTGACTTTAGGCCCCAGGAGTCCTGGCTGCACTGCTGGGTTCCTGAGAAGTCTTTGGAGCCTCAGAATAATCCTTTCGCCCTGAGCTCAGGAGAGTGGACCTCTGCTGCATCTCCCCAAATTCTGACTTCAACAGCCTGATGTCAAAGCTGTTTTACTCCACCTGACTACACGCCCCCTACCCCCTCATTCCCAATAAGGGCGACACCCGCCGTGTGTCCCAAGGACAGCCGAGAAGCCAAAGATTCCCGAGGCCGAGTTTCATGTCTCATGTGGCTTTGGTTAACCTTCCGCTGCCACCATCCCTGAGTAAAGACTGGGTCTCTGCCTCCGGCCCACTCCCGACCAGTCCCAGCTTCCCCTCCAGGGCTGCTCTCCAGGCCTCCTGCCACCATGGTTACAGGCAGCATCTTCTCAGGTCACTGGCCTGGAGCTCGAGGGACACCAAGGCAGGTGGTCAGCCCTGAGCATTGCCTCCGCTTTCCTATACGTCCTCT
Source organism: Pseudorca crassidens (assembly GCF_039906515.1). Lineage (NCBI taxonomy): Eukaryota > Metazoa > Chordata > Mammalia > Artiodactyla > Delphinidae > Pseudorca > Pseudorca crassidens. Next base: position 64,431,318 of record NC_090304.1, read on the forward strand.
CCTCCCCCAGAGCCCAGATGTGGGCTTTGTAGAGTCTAGGACTTTATCTGGATACAGAGTAAATAAAAGCAGAGATAGTTTAGTCTAGAGATTAAGATGTGAGCAGACCCTGGCCTCTTGTCTGGATTCTCTTCCTAACTGGCTGTGTCACCTTGGGCAAGTTGTTGGCACCTCTGAGTCTTGCATTACTTGGGTGTCTATGTAATGACACGGAGGGTGGATGACACGAACTGAGGCCCCTTCCAGCTCTGACTTTCAAAAATCCCAATTTAAATGCCATTCCCTTTGATTGGCATTTAGAGAAGGGGACCCTGGATCCTTTCTGGAATTTGTGCTTAATCATCACACCTGTTCTGGCTACAAGTATCAAAAAAGCACCAATAGTAGCACTGACCAGATTACAGAAAAGGAACCACACTGGCAGAGAAGATATGGTAACAAACTAACTGAAGATTCAAGCTAAAGAAAGATCTCACACCTAAGAGACACCTTGTCGCACCAACAGCCCCAGGAACTTGTGGGCAACTGTGTGAACGGCAGAGGTGCAAGGGTGTGTGCACTGCTGAATTAGCAAATTTCTAAGACATCTATCACAGCAGGCCCACTTGCAGGCTTTATTTAGGTAAAACTCCCATTGAGCTTTGGCTCTCAGGGCCCAGTCTGACTCAGAGCTTCAGAATCTTGGCCTGTGGTGCGATGAGTCATGGTGATGAAATTTCAACAGAAAAGGACATTCTTAAAATTAGCCTTGAGACAGCAACTGGCTGTGCTTTTGCTCTGTAAGTGCCTTTCCCAGGTTATTTCAGTTGGTGTCCTCTTTAAGGGGACCCGGAATGGTTGGGTGAAGTCTGCCTCTGGTTCTCCAGCCCTCGGTTCCTCAGATTCCCATCACTCCAGACCCTCTCTGTGCTCCTTCCCTCCAAGGAAGCAAGCGCAGGACCGGGACACTGACCCTCAGGCCTGGTCTGACCTTCACACTTCCGCCTGTGATCTTGTGGTGCTTCCAAGCTGGGCTGGAGTTCTCAGAAGAGCCTCAGGCGAGGGCTGGGCTGTGCTGGCTTGACCACCCCAGTGCTAGAACTTCCACCACCAAACAAAGATGGAGTGTGAGGGTCTCCTCTCACCCAAACTCACAATTCCTCTGACACTTCACAGGCCAACTTTGTGCCTTTTGACCAAGCCTCCTCCCAGAGCAGGAAATCAAAGCTGACACTGACTTTGCAGTCAGAATATTTCCATGAGCAATGAGATGTGGACGAACAATTTCTCCTCTGTTCCCTGTACAACAGAGGGTTCTGTTGAAATCAGGCAGGCGTGGCTCAACTCTCATTCTTTATTTTCCCTGATGGAGATCTTGCTCTCTTCAATGTCTCCATCCCTCCTTAGGGACATTCTGTCTTATGGGGATAATTGGGATTTCCCTCAAAAATCCAAATGGGCACAGAGCTACCCGGGTCTTCAGGGAACATGATTGGAGCTACAAGTAGAAACAATGGGCACAGCGCAGCTGGTGAGACTTGAGGAGGTCCAAAAGATCTAAATAAGTATACCTCCCTTTTGCCAAGTTCTTTCTATCAACATGCTTACGTTCATTTAATCATTCACGTAATAAGAATTGACTGCAAACCAACCATAGCACATCATGATGCTGCTTTACAGGGACTATTGCTATGAATAAGATACAGTTGCTGCCCACAAAGAATGCACCTTTTATATGATGGATACTGGTAAATAATCAGTTATAGTACAAGGTGGTATACTATCACAGAGGCTTATACAAAATATTATGAGATACAGAGAGAAGGAATGGAAGGTAGGGATGTGGGCAGACTCCAAGAGAAAGGTGAAGATGTTTATTATTAATGAAAAAAATAAACAAAAAACAGGTAACACCTTTTCTGGTTTGTGTAACTAGTATGTTGAACAAGCATGACTCATGGCACATTAGAAAATGAAGCTTTATCACTGACTCCCCCTGTCCTGGTTCTTCCCCACCCCACTCTCCCTCTCTGCTATTTCAGGTCAAAGCCATGAGCAAGAGGAAAGGTAAAGAGATAGGACAGCTTTGATTTGAGCCTGGCCTTTGGCCAAAGAAAGCATCTCTGGTTGGACCACAGCAAGACTCTTCTCCTGGGGTCATGCCGTGAGTTCTTCCAAGATCCCTTCTGAGACCTCTGTCCTATAGTTCCCTTGACCCTGACAGATGCGATTCCGTTCCTGAAGGCACTTGAGGCAATGGGGAGTAGCACGTCTTGTCTTCCTGCCCAAATCCCTTCACTCCTCCCGAAGGCACTTTCAGACAAGATCTAAATGACCCAACCACACAATTGTTGTCTGTTTGGTATGGCCCACATCTTGTGCACAGGAAACAACAGCATCTCTTACCCTGAAAAACTCTGGGGGTTCAGTCCAAAGCCCTGCGGCACTCTCTTCTGGCTCCTGAACCTACATAGCAAGTCACCCCTCTCTCATCCTCTGCCTCTTGGGGGAAGGAGCCAGGGGCCAGTCACGGTTGGCTTTCTTGGGCATGACTATGGCACTGGTTCTCTGTGTCTCCCTTCTGTAAGGAATAGTTTTTGGTGTTCTCCTGCAGCACCTGCACCCCTCCCCTGAAGGGAGAGAACAGGAACAGCTCCCCCCAAAGGAATGTCTTCTCTAATCGTCTCCCTGTTCCACTCTCTCCGACCCTTTTTCCTATCCTTGAGCTGGATGAAGAGTGAAGATACCTGATCCCTTCCCCCTGGGAAATCTGCATCCTGTGCAGTGGTGTGTTATCATACTCATTTTGGAGTCTTCATGTTCATCATAGGGGGATCTCAGGTGAACCAGTGGCAAGAATCCCCTTCCAACACCTTGTTAACGTCCCATCACTGTAGCAGCCTGTTCTGGGTATGGCATCTCCAAGAATGCTCAACCAAGCAATGGCCTGCTTGGATGCAGAGGCAGGGACCTCTTGAAGACCCAGTCATTTCCATCACCTAACTTTCTGAGCTCCTTGCACACAACCCAGGTGAATTCTTTCTATCCTAGAGTTTACCTGGAGGAACTATGGGGTCGGGTTGTAGCCCGGATTAAAAACTGAAGTGTTTTGAACAGCGTAGTTAAGAAAGAACAGGTATGAAGTGAATCCATGTTTCTTCACACGGAGGGTTTCTTCCTCTACGGGGTGTTGTCTCACGCTGACAGACCACTGTCACGCTGACCTCCACCCACCGAGTGGAGGATCCACACTAGGAGTCCACACAGCAGCATCAGAACTGGAAGCTGACCTCACTGGTGAGGCCACTGCAGTGACCTTGGTCTTGGCCAATCCATGAGCACCTCTGACAGGTTAAAAGGTGCTCCTATGAGCAAAAGGAAAGAAGCAGAGCCCAGGATCCCTGGCTCACCAGCACATCACTAACCTTACGTCACCACCATGTAAGTCCATCCCCAGGATCCCAACAGCCAAACTCTGAGCCCTGAGTAAGATGTGAAAACTGAGTCACAGGCTGGTGACTCACCAGTGAGAAAGAACACAATGAGTCAGGCAGACAAGCCCTGGGGACAGTCTTTTTAAATCTGAATTCTCTGGACTGCCTCTAGAGAAACACCCTTGAAGGAGAGAAGGCCCCACAGTAAACAGGTGGGAAGGCAGGTCAAGACACCAAACTCTGCTCTGAGAACAATGAAGCACCCTGGCTTTTTGCATGGCTCCCTGAGAGCTCGGGGTTTTGTGCAATAAGATTCTAACGCTGTTCTGTAAGCTCCGACCCCACTTACTGATATCAAATTTATCAATCACCTCAGGTCTGCTGCCTGCTCTCAGTGACTCATCACTGTTCATTTCATTATCTATGACCCTGGACACAGAAGGACTGTCAGGGATGGGGCAGTGACATAGAACAGCAGCTGAGGACACAGCCTTGCTTACTACACAAACCTGGGTTTGAAACCTGGCATCACATTTAAAGGGATCTCGAGCAAGCCACTTGCTTCCTTTTTTTCCATCATTAAAGCAGAAATAGTAGTGCACTTGAAGAGCTGCATGGAGGAATGAGTGCGACGCTGTTTCTAAATGGCTCAGAATGTAGTAAGTGTGCTATAATTGGATAAATATTATGTTATTCACTAAGGATTTGTGTTTTCATTGATGATTTCTCTTCCTCAGAAATTTGCTATTTGCTTGCAGAGTTAGATAATTATTTATCATTTATTTGGGGGCAGAAAAAAAGAAAAAATGTGCCAATGTACTCCCTTCCCCCACAAAAAAATCAAACAGCAGGAGGGATCTAAACAAGTTGGAACACACAAACCCTTGAGACAAGGGCTGCTTTCGGTACATTTTGTACCTGCAGGGTCTGGCTAAAGGTGCTTGGGCAGTGGCCCTAAATAAATACAAGACTGAAAGGTGTGTATGTCCACACTGAACGTTTTTGGAGTTTACGTCATGGGTATCTGGACACATTCATTCATCAGGAACCTATGTGCACAGCTCTGCATTCCACATTATGTGAGACACAACTTGGTCATCCATGCACAGAATAACAAAACAAGCACGTGCCCAGGTGTGGGGAATTCAAGGCCGTGGAGTGACTAGTAGAGTGAGGGCGGTCCTGAAAAACATTCCTGAGGCAGAATTGGGAGCTCGGACTTGAAAGAATGGGTGGAATCCTCCAAAAAGCGGGGTCAGGAGGGGCACCGTGAAGGGGAGAAGTACTAACTCACAAGGGGCGTGGCAGCATCCCGCCTTGGGTAGCAGCTGCAATGTTTGGCAAACAACCATCAGCGCTGATTCTTGGATACAGCAGCAACCCTGGGGCTTCTCAGAGATGTTTCTGAGGGTTTCTGTCAAAGACTGTTCTTCCTACCTTCAAACAGGTTGAGGCTCAGTGCCCTAGAGACTTGGGTATTACACGTAAACGTGATTGCCTTGGTAACGCCTGGGAGGGTCAGATCATAGACATAAGATTGGGAACAAGGTTCATTTAATAGGTAATCTCTGGCTGCTGCTTTGTTATTTAGGCTTCTCTTGGTTTAGTGGTTACTCCCTGCAAGCGGTAACTGGTCTGCAAAACAAAAGCCTGGTTCTCGTGCCAGCCACTGAGGAACTCACAGGCGCCATCTCTTTTTATGTCCCCTAATCTCAGGGTGATGGGAGGTGTAACCAAGTGAACCTTCTCTCTCTAGCGGCCCCTGCCCTCTCAGATGGCTTCTGGTTTCCCAGGTAACGGCTGCTGTTTAGCTTTGGAGTTGCAGGAGAGACCCTGGGGATCGATTGCAGTGGATTCCACTGGGCTCAGAGGCATTCGCCCTCTTGTTTTGCCAACTGGGATCCACGCAGGCATTTGGTGAAAGCAGCTGCGGAATATGTGGTGTGGCAGCCCACAGTATTCTTAAACTTCTGCCACAAAGGTGTCAGGGAGGCAGCACAGAATTGCTGAAATAATGCAGAGTTTGGAACCTGAAAGATGTGGCTCTGAATCCCAATTCTGACACTGACCAGCTGTGCAGCTTTGCACAAATCACTTAACCTCTCTGAGCCTCAGTGTCCCCATCTGTCAACGGGACTTCATAACTCTGCCTCACAGGGTGGTTGTGAGGATTAGCAATAGTGTATGCGAGGTGCCTGGCACAGTCATGGCTCAGGCGATCAGTGGTGTTAGGGTACCAGAGAAGGAGGCTAATTTCACAGCCTGCATCACAGGACCGTGTTTGTATCCCCTCATTCCCAGTGTACCAGGCATCGTCCTCGCATGAAACTCACCTCCTGTCCTCCCTCTGGTGCGCTCAGTCCAGTGACCGTCTGGTCTCCTTCCCGGTGGCACAGACTGTGTCAAACTCTTTCTGCCTCTGCGTGGGGCCCATTCCGGATACCTCTGACTCGTGTTGTGTTGGGAATGAAAGTAAAGTGGCCCTGGAACGTAAACAACAGATTGGTGCGGGGCCGGGAAGCCAGCAGCAGGCATGTGAAAATATCTTAGTTGAATAGCTGTGGCAAATACTCTTGAAACATTCTCCCTCTGTTCTTAGGGTGAGAGGCACTCTCACCCCTGACTGTGGGGCTGGAAAAATCCGTTCCTCATTAGGGGCATCAGTTCTTCCAAGCAACCCCGTGGTGACAGCCTGGGTGCTGAGAAGCCAGGCCAGCTCTTCCCAGCACTGAGAACCAGGCTCCAGGGCACTGGGGGGGCCTCCAGGTGCCAACAGAAGTGGCAGATCTTTCTGCCCTTCTCTTCCAGTCAAAGGCGTGTTTCTCACTATACTCTCCGTAAGGAGAATGGGAACGATCCTCCTATCACCGCCACGTTTATTGAACACCTATTCACCAGACATTGAGGTAAAGACACCCCATCATCTATAACCAACCTTTTCTGTGTTTTAAGCTTTGCTCCCCGCCCCTTTCACCTCGTATCTTGCCTAATCATTCATTGAGAAAACAGACCCCGTGGGGCAAATGCATGTCACTCATGGCAGCAGTCAAGTGTCCAACCAGAAAACAGAACCTCCCTAAGTATTTAAAACAGAGAGAATCTAACACCAGGAAATGGCTATGGAGAAGACAGAAGATGGGAGAAACCATAGGGGTGATGCGGCGGTCCAGGGGTTAACCTCAGCCGGAAGCTGCTGCAAAGGCGAAACAACTGCTCTGGAGGTTCTACCCCAAGAGGGAGGGAGGAGAAATACCCCCTCTTCTCTCTTCCTCCCACCAGCACCTCCCATTGACTACACCCAGAGAGGTGCCAGCTGGTACGGGAGCTGGGAAATGCAGGCGCAGCCCACACCACGCAGAGCCAAGCAGGGGAAGGACATGGAAGGAGCATCGTCAAGGACCAGCACACCAGGGACAGGAACATTCGCATTCGTTTATTTAGTCGCCACATAAACAGTCGCACTCTCAGGTAGACCACTGTTAACCTATTTTTCTGATGGGGAAATTGAGCCACATAAGGGTTCAACAAAATTGCCCACGGGCTGTTACAGCTGAGATATTTGGGCATCCGAACTAATCTAAGGTCTGTCTGAGATTTAAACTCGCAAACCTTGTTCTCTCTCCTGACAGGAGAGCTGGGTAAGCTTTGATGAAAGTGAGCCAGATCTATCTTTAGACTCAATCAAAGGCTTTTAATTTAATTTTTGAAAACCACGATTAATGGGACGTACATTTGTTCCAAAACGCAAACAACGAAATGAAACAAGCCTGTGGCTGGCTGGAGCTTGAGAGCCAGTCAGTCTTGGAGAACAAGGATGGGGTCTCCAGGGACCGCAATTGGCTCAGTCACGTGCACAGAGCACCGCCAGGGTCAGCTCTGTGCCCGGTCAAGGCTGCCTGAGGTCTCACCAAGTCATATGAACCCTTCTGCTAGTGTCCCTGCCTGGCACCATTGCTGTGGGGTTCCCACAGCTGTGTCGGTGACCCATGAAAAGCCTGCAAGGAAGGTTATTCCAGGCCACTGTCCCTTCCTCCTGGGGCTCTGACCCAGGTCAGGTCATTTGATGGCCGTCCTCACTGTCCCCTCAGCATTCTGAGCTGGCCTCCCTCATGGGACTTGATGCACTGCTTTGTAATGCTCTATTTTCTCACTGATCTGCCCCAGTGGACTGTGAGCTCCACCAGGTAAGGCCCTGTATGCACCTCAGGCTTATCACAGCACTCAATACACAATAGATATGCAATATAAATTTGAGGAATGAATGAGTGAAAGGACATACAAGAACCCAGGATATTCTTAACAACATGATTCAGCAGAAAGAATGTGCAGTCTCGTGTCCATTCGACCAAGAATTACATCCCAGGTGTGCTATCCACAATAGGTAGTCATGTAGGGTCTGAACTTCAGTTTTCTCCTCCATAAAATGAGATTAACATAATCTTCCTTTAAGGGTTGTTGTGGCTATTCAAAGCTTACACTTGCTCAATGATTATCACTTCCTTTCTCCCTGGACGTTTTGAAAGGAAACTATTCTGTTCTCCCCTAAAATGTTTTCTGGGTGATGAAAGAATTAAATATTGGGATAGTTAGGCCATGATTTTGAAGTGGGGTAATAATATGAACTAAGATTCTGTACAGAAAATAGAAATCATTTTGACTAATTCAAAAAGAACGTGATTTAATGCAAGGAATTAGGGAAATTAAATTGCCAAAAAGGCTGGAAGAGTGGATGTCAAGAACCCAGCACTGGACTACTGAGTTCAAGGGCATCCATCCACCATAGCTGCCATGCTTACGTCGGGAGGCTGCTGCCATCACATGTGCTGCCACAATGGCCAAATCATCTCCAGGATTTGTAACCTCATGTGTTAGCTTTCTACTGCTGCATGATAATTTTACCACAAACCTAGGGGCTGAAAACAACACATATTTATTATATCATAGTTACTGTAGGTCAGGAACCCAGGCGTAGCTTACATGGATCCTCTGACTCAGTGTCTCATGAAGCTGCCGTCATGATATCAACTGGGGCTGCAGCCTCATCTGAGTCCTGCCTGGGGAAGGAACTGCTTCCAAGCTCACATGATTGTTGACGGCATTCATTTTTTTGCAGGGCCTCAGTTTCTTACAAATTAGTATTAGGCAGAGGGCATCCTCAACCCCTTACCACATGGCCACTAGCTTCTTCAAAGCTAGTAAGAGAGAGAGCATCTCCTAGCAAGATGGATGCTACAATCTCATACAACATAATCATGTACATGTAATCCCATCACCTTGCCACATCCTATTGGTTGGAAGCAAGTTACAGGTCCCACCACCCACACTTCAGGGGAGAGGATTACACAAGGGTGTGAATGCCAGGAGGAGAGATCACGGGGCCACCTGAGAGTCTGTCCACCACACCTTGTTTGCCAGCAGCCTTAGCAGCAGGAGGGTGGCTTCCCCTCACTTCTTTCTGCCTTCCATGTTATTCACAAATGCATCTGATCGCAAAGCACAGTTTACATTTATAACCCTAGCTGCAAAGTATTCTAGAAAATGTCATGTATAGTTTTTCAACTTCTCTAACTAGATGGAAGATAGAATTGCCATTGAGAGAGTCAATTCAAAATATCATCACCAGTGGCATGTGATACTGAGTATCTGCTCTAGTGGACAATCTTACTAATATGTTGACAAGACATGTATTGAATACTTGCTGTGTTAAGAGTTAGTGTTGCAAAATGGTAAAGAGTGTGGGCTTGTAGTCAGGTTGCCTGGATCTGAATTCTCATTTTGCCTTAAAAATCCTCATCTGTGGGACTTCCCTGGTGGCACAGTGCTTAAGAATCTGCCTGGGGGAAGATGGCGGAAGAGTAAGACGCGGAGATCACCTTCCTCCCCACAGATACACCAGAAATACATCTACACGTGGAACAACTCCTACAGAACACCTACTGAACGCTGGCAGAAGACCTCAGACCTCCCAAAAGGCAAGAAACCCCCCCACATACCTGGGTAGGGCAAAAGAAAAAACAGAGACAAAAGAATAGGGATGGGACCTGCACCAGTGGGAGGGAGCTGTGAAGGAGGAAAGATTTCCACACACTAGGAAGCCCCTTCGCGGGCAGAGATTGCGGGTGGTGGAGGGGGAAAGCTTCGGAGCCGCCGAGGAGAGCACAGCAACAGGGGTGCGGAGGGCAAAGCGGAGAGATGCCCGCACAGAGCATCAGGGCTGACCAACACTCACCAGACCGAGAGGTTCGTCGGCTCACCCGCCGGGTCAGGCGGGGCTGGGAGTTGAGGCTCGGGCTTCAGTCGGAGCACCGGCCAGGGGGGGTTCCGGGGAAAAGTCTGGAGCTGCCGAAAAGGCAAGAGACTTTGTCTTCCCTCTTTGTTTTCTGGTGCGCGAGGAGACGGGATTAAGTGCGCTGCTTAAAGGAGCTCCAGAGACGGGCGCGAGCCGCGGCTAAAAAGCACGGACCCCAGAGACGGGCATAAGACGCTAAGGCTGCTACTGCCGCCACCAAGAAGCCTGTGTGCGAGCACAGGTCACTATCCACACCCTCTTCCAGAGAGCCTGTGCAGCCCGCCACTGCCAGGGTCCCGGGATCCAGAGACAACTCCCCCGGAAGAACGCACGGCGTGCCTCAGGCTGGGGCAACGTCACGCCGGTCTCTGCCGCCGCAGGCCCGGCCCGCACGCAGTGCCCCTCCCTCCCCCCCCGGCCTGAGTGAGCCAGAGCCCCCAATGAGCGGCTCCTTTAACCCCGTCCTGTCTGAGCGAAGAACGGACGCCCTCCGGCACCCTACACGCAGAGGCGGGGCCAAATCCAAAGCTGAGCCCCTGGGAGCTGTGAGAACAAAGAAGAGAAAGGGAAATCCCTCCCAGGAGCCTCAGAAGCAGCGGATTAAAGCTCCACAATCAACTTGATGTGCCCTGCATCTGTGGAATACATGAATAGACAACGAGTCATCCCAAATTGAGGAGGTGGACTTTGAGAGCAAGATTCATGATTTTTTCCCCTTTTCCTCTTTTTGTGAGTGTGTATGTGTATGCTTCTGTGCGAGATTTTGTCTGTATAGCTTTGCTTCCACCATTTGTCCTAGGGTTCTATCCGTCAGGTTTTTTTTTCTTTTTTTCTCCCTTAATAATTATTTTTTATTATAATAACTTTATTATATTTTATCTTACTTTATTTTATTTTACTTTATCTTATTTCTTTCTTTTTTCCTTCCTTCCCTCCTTCCTTCCTCCCTCCCTCCCTCCTTTCTTTCTTTCTTTATCTACTAATTCTTTCTTTCTACTTTTTCTCCCTTTTATTCTGAGCCGTGTGGATGAAAGGCTCTTGGTGCTGCAGCCAGAAGTCAGTGCTGTGCCTCTGAGGTGGGAGAGCCAACGTCAGGACACTGGTCCACAAGAGACCTCCCAGCTCCACATAATATCAAACGGCGAAAATCTCCCAGAGATCTTCATCTCAACACCAGCACCCAGCTTCACTCAATGACCAGCAAGCTACAGTGCTGGGCATCCTATGCCAAACAACTAGCAAGACAGGAACACAACCCCACTCATTAGCAGAGAGGCTGCCTAAAATCATAATAAGTCCACAGACACCCTAAAACACACCACCAGACGCAGACCTTCCCACCAGAAAGACAAGATCCAGCCTCATCCACCAGAACACAGGCACTAGTCCCCTCCACCAGGAAACCTACACAACCCACTGAACCAACCTTAGCCACTGGGGGCAGACACCAAAAACAACGGGAACTAAAAACCTGCAGCCTGCAAAAAGGAGACCCAAACACAGTAAGATAAGCAAACTGAGAAGACAGAAAAACACACAGCAGATGAAGGAGCAAGATAAAAACCCACCAGACCTAACAAATGAAGAGGAAATAGGCAGTCTACCTGAAAAAGAATTCAGAATAATGATAGTAAAGATGATCCAAAATCTTGGAAATAGAATAGACAAAATGCAAGAAAGATTTAACAAGGACCTAGAAGAACTAAAGATGAAACAAACAATGATGAACAACACAATAAATGAAATTAAAAATACTCTAGATGGGATCAATAGCACAATAACTGAGGCAGAAGAACGGATAAGTGACCTGGAAGATAAAATAGTGGAAATAACTACTGCAGAGCAGGATAAAGAAAAAAGAATGAAAAGAACTGAGGACAGTCTCAGAGACCTCTGGGACAACATTAAATGCACCAACATTCGAATTATAGGGGTTTCAGAAGAAGAGAAAAAGAAAGGGACTGAGAACATATTTGAAGAGATTATAGTTGAAAACTTCCCTAATATGGGAAAGGAAATAGTTAATCAAGTCCAGGAAGCACAGAGTCCCATACAAGATAAATCCAAGGAGAAATACACCAAGACACATATTAATCAAGCTGTCAAAAATTAAATACAAAGAAAACATATTAAAAGCAGCAAGGGAAAAACAACAAATAACACACAAGGGAATCCCCATAACGTTAAAAGCTGATCGTTCAGCAGAAATTCTGCAAGCCAGAAGGAACTGGCAGGACATATTTAACGTGATGAAGGAGAAAAACCTGCAACCAAGATTACTCTACCCAGCAAGGATCTCATTCAGATTTGATGGAGAAATTAAAAGCTTTACAGACAAGCAAAAGCTGAGAGAGTTCAGCACCACCAAACCAGCTCTACAACAACTGCTAAAGGAACTTCTCTAGGCAAGAAACACAAGAGAAGGAAAAGACCTACAATAACGAACCCAAAACAATTAAGAAAATTAGAATAGGAGCATACATATCGATAATTACCTTAAATGTAAATGGACTAAATGATCCCACCAAAAGACACAGATTGGCTGAATGGGTACAAAAGCAAGACCCATATATTTGCTGTCTACAAGAGACCCACTTCAGACCTAGAGACACATACAGACTGAAAGTAAGGGGATGGAAAAAGATATTTCATGCAAATGGAAAACAGAAGAAAGCTGGAGTAGCAATTCTCATATCAGACAAAATAGACTTTGAAAGAAAGACTATTGGAAGAGACAAAGAAGGACACTACATAGTGATCAAGGGATCAATCGAAGAAGAAGATATAACAATTGTAAATATTTATGCACCCAACATAGGAGCACTTCAATACATAAGGCAAATGCTAACAGCCATAAAACGGGAAATTGACAGGAACACATTCATAGTAGGGGACTTTAACACCCCACTTTCACCAATGGACAGAACATCCAAAATGAAAATAAATAAGGAAACACAAGCTTTAAATGACACATTAAACAAGATGGACTTAATTGATATTTAAAGGACATTCCATCCAAAAACAACAGAATACACATTTTTCTCAAGTGCTCATGGAACATTCTCCAGGATAGATCATATCTTCGGTCACAAATTAAGCCTTGGTAAATTTAAGAAAATTGAAATTGTATCAAGTATCTTTTCTGACCACAACGCTATGAGACTAGATATCAATTACACGAAAAGATCTGTAAAAAATACAAACACATGGAGGCTAAACAATACACTACTTAATAACGAAGTGATCACTGAAGAAATCAAAGAGGAAATCAAAAAATATCTAGAAACAAATGACAATGGAGACATTACGACCCAAAATCTATGGGATGCAGCAAAAGCAGTTCTAAGAGGGAAGTTTATAGCAATACAAGCCTACCTTAAGAAATAGGAATCATCTCAAATAAACAACCTAACCTTGCACCTAAAGCAATTAGAGAAAGAAGAACAAAAAACCCCCAAAGTTAGCAGAAGGAAAGAAATCATAAAGATCAGAGCAGAAATAAATGAAAAAGAAATGAAGGAAACGATAGCAAAGATCAATAAAACTAAAAGCTGGTTCTTTGAGAAGATAAACGAAATTGATAAACCATTAGCCAGACTCATCAAGAAAAAAAGGGAGAAGACTCAAATCAATAGAATTAGCAATGAAAAAGGAGAAGTAACAACTGACACTGCAGAAATACAAAAGATCATGAGAGATTACTACAAGCAACTCTATGCCAATAAAATGGAAAACCTGGAAAAAATGGACAAATTCTTAGAAATGCACAACCTGCCAAGACTGAATCAGGAAGAAATAGAAAATATGAAAAGACCACTCACAAGCACTGAAATTGAAACTGTGATTAAAAATCTTCCAACAAACAAAAGCCCAGGACCAGACGGCTTCACAGGCAAATTCTATCAAACATTTAGAGAAGAGCTAACACCTATCCTTCTCAAACTCTTCCAAAATATAGCAGAGGGAAGAACACTCCCAAACGCATTCTACAAGGCCACCATCACCCTGACACCAAAACCAGACAAGGATATCACAAAGAAAGAAAACTACAGGCCAATATCACTGATGAACACAGATGCAAAAACCCTCAACAAAATACTAGCAAACAGAATCCAACAGCACATTAAAAGGATCATACACCATGATCAAGTGGGGTTTATTCCAGGAATGCAAGGATTCTTCAATATATGCAAATCAGTCAACATGATACACCATATTAACAAATTGAAGGAGAAAAACCATATGATCATCTCAATAGATACAGAGAAAGCTTTCAACAAAATTCAACATCCATTTATGATAAAAACCCTGCAGAAAGTAGGCATAGAGGGAACTTTCCTCAACATAATAAAGGCCATATATGACAAACCCACAGCCAACATCATCCTCAATGGTGAAAAGCTGAAAGCATTTCCACTAAGATCAGGAACAAGACAAGGTTGCCCACTCTCACCACTGTTATTCAACATAGTTTTGGAAGTTTTAGCCACAGCAATCAGAGAAGAAAAGGAAATAAAAGGAATCCAAAACGGAAAAGAAGAAGTAAAGCTGTCACTGTTTGCAGATGACATGATACTATCTATAGAGAATCCTAAAGATGCTACCAGAAAACTAGTAGAGCTAATCAATGAATTTGGTAAAGTAGCAGGATACAAAATTAATGCACAGAAATCTCTGGCATTCCTATACACTAATGATGAAAAATCTGAAACTGAAATCAAGAAAACACTCTCATTTACCACTGCAACAAAAAGAATAAAATATCTAGGAATAAACCTACCTAAGGAGACAAAAGACCTGTATGCAGAAAATTATAAGACACTGATGAAAGAAATTAAAGATGATACAAATAGATGGAGAGATATACCATGTTCTTGGATTGGAAGAATCAACATTGTCAAAATGACTCTACTACCCAAAGCAATCTACAGAGTCAGTGCAATCCCTATCAAACTACCACTGGCATTTTTCACAGAACTAGAACAAAAAATTTCACAATTTGCGGAAACACAAGAGACCCCAAAGAGCCAAAGCAATCTTGAGAACGAAAATGGAGCTGGAGGAATCAGGCTCCCTGACTTCAGACTATAATACAAAGCAACAGTAATCAAGACAGTACGGTACTGGCACAAAAACAGAAAGATAGATCAATGGAACAGGTTAGAAAGCCCAGAGATAAACCCACGCACATATGGTCACCTTATCTTTGATAAAGGAGGCAGGAATGTACAGTGGAGAAAGGACAGCCTCTTCAATAAGTGGTGCTGGGAAAACTGGACAGGTACCTGTAAAAGTATGAGATTAGATCACTCCCTAACACAGTACACAAAAATAAGCTCAAAATGGATTAAAGATCTAAATGCAAGGCCAGAAACTATCAAACTCTTAGAGGAAAACATAGGCAGAACACTCTATGACATAAATCACAGCAAGATCCTTTTTGACCCACCTCCTAGAGAAATGGAAATAAAAACAAAAATAAACAAAATGGGACCTAATGAAACTTCAAAGCTTTTGCACAGCAATGGAAACCATAAACAAGACCAAAAGACAACCCTCAGAATGGGAGAAAATATTTGCAAATGAAGCAACTGACAAAGGATTAATCTCCAAAATTTATAAGGAGCACATGCAGCTCAATAACAGAAAAACAAACAACCCAATCCAAAAATGGGCAGAAGACCTAACTAGACATTTCTCCAAAGAAGATATACAGACTGCCAACAAACACATGAAAGAATGCTCAACATCATTAATCATTAGAGAAATGCAAATCAAAACTACAATGAGATATAATCTCACACCAGTCACAATGGCCATCATCAAGAAACCTAGAAACAATAAATGCTGGAGAGGGTGTGGAGAAAAGGGAACACTCTTGCACTGTTGGTGGGAATGTAAATTGATACAGCCACTGTGGAGAACAGTATGGAGGTTCCTTAAAAAACTACAAATAGAACTATCATATGACCCAGCAATCCCACTACTGGGCATATACCCTGAGAAAACCATAATTCAAAAAGAGTCATGTAGCACAATGTTCATTGCAGCTCTATTTACAATAGCCCGGAGAATGAAACAACCTAAGTGTCCATCATCGGATGAATGGATAAAGAAGATGTGGCACATATATACAATGGAATATTACTCAGCCATAAAAAGAAACGAAATTGAGCTATTTGTAATGAGGTGGATAGACCTAGAGTCTGTCATACAGAGTGAAGTAAGTCAGAAAGAGAAAGACAAATACCGTATATTAACACATATATATGGAATTTAAGAAAAAGAAAATGTCATGAAGAACCTAGGGGTAAGACAGGAATAAAGACACAGACCTACTAGAGAATGGACTTGAGGATATGGGGAGGGGGAAGGGTAAGCTGTGACAAAGCGAGAGAGAGGCATGGACTTATATACACTACCAAACATAAAATAGATAGCTAGTGGGAAGCAGCCGCATAGCACAGGGAGATCAGCTCGGTGCTTTGTGACCGCCTGGAGGGGTGGGATAGGGAGGGAGGGAGACGCAAGAGGGAAGAGATATGGGAACATATGTATATGTATAACTGATTCGCTTTGTTACAAAGCAGAAACTAACATACCATTGTAAAGCAATTATACTCCAATAAAGATGTTAAAAAAAAAAGACAAAAAAACCCACAATACTTTAAAATTCTGATGAAAAAAAAAAAGAATCTGCCTGCCAATGCAGGGGACACGGGTTCAATCCCTGGTCTGGGAAGATCCCACATGCTGTGGAGCAACTAAAGCCACGAGCCACGTGTACTGAGCCCGCATGCCACAACTACTGAAGCCCGTCTGCCTAGAGCCCGTGCTCCGCAACAAGAAAAGCCACCGCAATGAGAAGCCCGCGTGCCGCAACGAAGAGTAGGCCCCGCTCCCCGCAACTAGCAAAAGCCCGTGTGCAGCAACGAAGACCCAACACAGACAATAATAAATAAATAAATAATAAATAAATTTATTTTAAAAAATCCTCATCTGTAAAATGGGCATGATAATCATACTTATATAATCATACAGTCCGTGAGTGCTTGGCATAGAGTCAGCATTCAATCAAAGTTAGATATCATCATTCTTGTGGGTCAAGCAATTTCCTAAGTGTTTTCTACACATTATCTCATTTGATTTTCACAAAAGCCTTATGAAGTTGCTATTGTTATTCCCATTTTACAGATGAGAAAACAGTCTCAGGGAGGTTATACAATTTCCCAAAGACGAGCAAAGACAGTTATTAGCAGAGTTCACAGCTCCTAGTCATTGGGTTAAACTGCTTCCTCTTTACAATTTCAAGATAGATTTGATTTTTATAAATGGCCATAATCAAAATAACAGGAATAATAATAATCCCTTAAAATTATGTAGGACTTTACATCTTACAAGGTGTTTTCTCACTTGAGCCTTCTGACAGAATGTTGTAATGTGTATTTGTTGTTTGGTTTGAAAATACTCAATTCTGCAACAGACAAAAAGAAAAAAATTAGATAAATGAAATTCATAAAATATGTTAGAAAATATGGCATGTGTGTATTTAACATAGAAAGGGATGGAAGGATCAAGAGATACCTAATATTTATAAGGCACTAAATATTCATGAGGCACTTATATATTACATAGAAGTGATATATAAATATGCATGAGTCCTATGAGGAGCTAATATTCTGGGTGTACTACATATACATGAGCAATCAATATTCATGAGGCCATAATTCAGCCACACACTGATTGACACCCATTCTGGCTCATGCGTCCTCTGCAAGCTCATGGCTGAAACTCATGGCTGCTTAGCAGGTGAGCTGCAAGCTACAGCTATTAGCCTGGTGTACTTATCCTGTCTCTCCAATAGTTTAAGTGTGTCTTCTTGGCCAGGGCAGTTTCCGTTTGCGAGCCCCTTAGCTCAAATCTCAACTCTGGTCCTGTAACCAAACCACCAGCGGGGAAGGCTGATGTGGCAGAGAAAGAGACAGGGCAAATGAACACTGCCTACCCCAGGATTCGGTGTGTCCTTCCACCCTGATCACACCCTACCTCAGAGTGCTCATCTCTTTCCTCTTGCCTCCACTATGTGTTTTACATTGATTTTATAGTCCACGTGATTCGACATCCTAATTCGCTTAGTGAGCCTTTCTGTTCCATGACCTCTGGTAGGGTGTACCAGTTTGCCTGGTAGTGACCTTAGAGGCTACCACTGCATCATGGTAATTTCCCATGTGATGAATGATGGGAGATAGGTAAGGATCATGCTTCCCACTTTATGGATAAGGAAATCACGAAATATAGAGGATGTGTGACTTATCCAAGGACACACAGCTAATAAGTAGATTAACTGGAATTAATAACACAGGTTTCTCCAACTCCAAATCTAGTTCTTTTTATTCTAAACAAGTCCACATGCCAAAAAAAAAAAAAAACAGAAGGTACTATAAAAAATGAAATAGATTTTCCTTGTGGGCCTCTAAAGAAAGTTTGCAAAGAAAAATTCCAAGGCTGTTCTGAGCAGTGGTTCCTGGGCAGAACAAGACATCGCTCTGGCAAAGCCCTTATTTTGATGACGCCACACTCACACTCATGCTTGTACTGGGAGCAACCTTAAAAGGGGCCTGTTGTTTAGATTTACAGCCACCCTTCCTCTGTTCCTCATTGATTCTGTAAACACAGCCTCCTTATGTGCAAGACCCCCAGTCAACAGGCGCATGGAGGCTCTGATGCTATGAGGAATTATGTCCAGAAAGAAAGGAGGCTTGAGCTAGAAAGAGTTCAGTCGTCTTCAGGTCCTTCCCAAAGCTGGATCCCTTGCCAGACAGTATCACCCTCAGAGATTTGACCTGTTTGCTCTGGCTCTTTTAACTGTTGACTTTTGAATCAACTCTAGGTTGGCTCGGGTATGAAACTTGCTTTCCTCAAATTAATAGTTACTTGAATAAGCACTTTTGTTCTTCCTTCCATTCCCTTCCTCACTACCTTTGAAGCCATGTGTAAATAAAGGTTGCTGGCCAAAAGGATTTGGGGGCTGTGACTAAGGCTCTTGGGTAAGGACCATCTATGTCAATTCCCAAGCTTTTGTGGGAGACATCAGTCTTCTCAGGGGAGAAAATGGGTAAGCCACAGTGAAACCTTGCAAATAATTTTCAGCAGTCATTAGGCACCCCAAATGTGTAATTTTTTCTGCAAATCTGCGCTGGCTTTGCTCTTGTTTCCATTTCATCATAACCATATTACCTCCTTCAATTGCTTTCAAATCCCTAGGTTAGAAAAACATCACAACTGCTATTCATGGATATGAAGAACTCAAGGTACTAACAAGGAAAATGGACACAATACAGTCCTGTATTTTTTCAATCATGTTTTTGTGCATGTGTTTGAATGTGTGCAGGCACACATAGAGACAGCAAGAAAAACATGTGGAAGGAGAAATAACAAAATGCTTAAGTGTACTTACGGAGGAATTATAGGTAATTTGTACTTGATTTTTTAAAATAACTCTCCATATTGCTTAAATTCTTATAATCATCTTTCATTGCTTTTACCATTTAAAAAAAAGCTTGTCTATTTCCTTTCTGAATAGAAATAACAATACTTAACAAGGTCTTTATTGTTATCAAGGAGTTTTTTAAAGCTAAACAATCTCAGCTGAATTTCATAACATCCCTGGGAAGTCAGTATCATCTTTATATCCATTTTATAGATGGCTCAGACACCCTGTTGTATCCAAGGTTACACAGCTACTAAATAGCAAACTTGAGAGGCAAAGACATATTTTTGACGTCAAAGCCCATGTAATTTCCACTCTGCCATAGCCGCTCTCTGTAAGTACTTTCAGCCATGTGTCCCCAGTTTCAATCAACAATTGTTCTCTGGAATGGCACTCTGGAGGGGTGCAAAGATAAAAATTCTGCCCCTCCAGGAATTCACGGTCCAGAGCAGGGGTTCTCAGCCCCAGTTGCTCACTAGATTCACCCTGGGCCAATTTTAAAACTCTTGATGCCTGGGCCAACCTCAGATGGTCTTTAAAACTCCTCAGAAGATTCCAAGGTGCAGCCAAGGTGAGACCAACTGGTCTACCAGGGAGCTGGCACATCCGTAAGTACACAGATCCACCAGAGACAATATATATACTCAATTATGATGATTCACTGTCTTGTTTCCAGTAATTGCTTCCTTCCTGGCATTTTATGGGTACTTGGCACATGGATCTCCTTGCATGGATGTCACAACAATTGAAGACTATAGATTTAAGGCTACGTACTATAAACAGGTTTTAGTGTTTATCCTTGAAATTAGTCAGGAATAGCTTTTACACTCTCTTACTGCAGTGTAGTTGGGCAATGTCGCGTAGCAAAGAGAATTCTAGATGTGGGGCTCTGAAGACAGGTTTAGTCTTGTCTCAGGCTGTAAAAACTGTGATTTGGGACAAGTCACTTCTCCTCTATGGGACAAGTGTCTTCCTCTATAAAATAAAAGGGTTGAACCTAGGGGCAGGACAGGAATAAAGATGCAGAAGTAGAGACTGGACTTGAGGACACGGGGAGGGGCAAGGGTAAGCTGGGACGAAGTGAGAGAGTGGCATGGACTTATATATACTACCAAATGTAAAACAGATAGCTAGTGGGAAGCAGCTGCATAGCACAGGGAGATCAGCTCAGTGCTTTGTGACCACCTAGAGGGGTGGGATAGGGAGGGTGGGAGGGAGACGCAAGAGGGAGGGGATATAGGGATATATATATATATATATATATATATATATATATATGTACAGCTGATTCACTTTGTTATAGAGCAGAAACTTGCCCACCACTGTAAAGCAATTATACTCCAACAAAGCTCTTTAATTAATTAATTTTTCAAAAAGACACAGGACAAAAGCAGCAAGGCCATAGCAAAATGCAAGAAAATTCGTCTGAAAACCTTAATTAAAGAAACATTGTTTTTTCAGACATTATCAAAGCCTGACTATATCATTCACAGATTACATAAAATGTCAAAAAACAACATATTCAAGTGATGATCAATATGCCTTGTTTGTAATTTATAAATAATAACATAAAAAAAAAATAAATAAAAGGGTTTAATTAGATGCTGTCTGCCATTCCTCTAGCTCAAATTTCCCATCATTCCCTATCATGTAACCCTAGATTGCCAAAAAGCAGGGAGTCCAAGATAGACAATGAATTTAAAACCTACCTACTTCAGTTACATATTGCTACATTATAAATCACCTCAAAATCTAGTGGCTTACAACAATGGTTTCTTATTTCTGATTCGGTGGATTGACTGGGAGGTCCTACTGGTTTCACCTGGGCTCACAGGTGCAGCTGCAGGCAGGGGGAGCCAGCTGAAGCTGGAACATCCAAAAGGGTTTACTCAACTGCCAACTGGGCTGGCTGTGGGCTGGAGAGCCTTCGTTCTGCTCCACATGACCTCTCATGCTCCAGGAAGATAGCCTGCACTTTCTCCTAACATGGCGGTCTCAAAATTCCAAGAGGGTAAGAGTGATACGAGTGTAAGCTGCAAAGCCTCCCGAGGTCTAGGCTCGGGAACTCCCACAGTGTCACTTCAGCCATAATTATTGGTCAAAGCAAGTCACAGGATTAGCCCAGATTTTAAAAGAAAAATTAAAAAAAAGGTGGAGCACTAGATTCCACCTCTTGATGAGAGGCAACAATGAAGTTGCAAAGTGGTGTGGACACATGAAGTATGATTCATGGGTGGCCGTTACCATAATAACCCTCTGTGGTGTTTTTGCCTGGAGGTGCCATATCATGTAGTGGTTAAAGGCACCGTCTTTGGACTCAAACAATATGGTTTCATATCCTGCTGCTTCCACTGACTTGTGATATAGGTCAAGAGACTTAAATCTCTCTGTGCCTGTTTCCTCGCTGGTAACTTGACAAGGATAATAACCATGCCCACCTCGTGAGGCAACTGTGGTAAATAAATGTGATTATGTCTGTAAAGCCTAAAATGTGTCCTAAAAGCTCTCTGTTCTTGCTACTGCTCCTGGTTTTCTACAGGAGGTGAGGGAGCTGCTGCATCCCTCAGGTTAAGGCAGCAACCCTTATTCCCCTCTTTCCCAACATTACATGGGTTAGACTGACTGTAGTCACTTGTTGCAAACCTGAGGGGTTAAAATGCGTTTGGTACTGGTTATCACTGAGCTCATTCACATACAGCATCTCTTCTGTGAAAGGTCCAGCTCCGAGTACTGATCTTAAAACAAAGAATGTGACTTTTGGCCTCAGCGGGAGGCGTGTGTTTCTGGCATGAACAGCTCTTGTTCCCCGGTAGCCCCTGACTCCTGACTACCTGGCTGAGTGCAATTCCAGGTGAGAGAGCCCTCTGCCCCTGGGAACCTCAGCCCCACCTGCACAAAGCAGGCCACCACTTGCTGACCTTGGCTCTCACTTGGAGGGCTGAAAGGGTCTTCAAGCCACTGGTGTGGGCCAGCCTGCCGTTTAGTGCCCGAGGTGCACAGGCTCCCTAAGTCAAGACTTACCTGTGACTTGTTCTCTGGGATATATGACCTAAGTTTTCTCCAAGGCAGTTTAACTATACTAAGCAGTCTGACTCGGGGCTTTGGAGTCAGACAGACCTGGGTTCGAATCCCTATACTGATACCTACTAGCATCATGACTCAGGACAAGTGGGATAACCTCACTCAGGCTCAGTTTTTTCCTTTGTAAAATCATCTACCTTACAAGGTTGCTGTAAAGATTAGAAATAGGTATATAAAGCACTCAGCTCAGACTCTGGATATTAGTAGGATTAAAGTAGATAATTTGTTCAAAGTGCCTAAGAGCTCAGGGTACACAATAGGTCCTCAGAAAAAAATTCTTTTTTCTTCCCTTTCAGTATCAGGGTGAATCTAAGCCTGAAGATATTCATTTATTAATTTATTCAACAAACCACTGCAAATGCTGTGAAGAATACAAAAAGAGAATATAAAAGTATATCAAATTCCAAACTGGAAGCCCCATGAAAGCAGGGATCCCAACTTTTTGTCACTCGTTGTCTAAAAGGTATCTAGGACAGTGCCTGAAACACAGTAGGTGTAAAATAAATGCTTGTTGAAAGAAAGATAATCTAGTCTCTGCCATCCCTGAGTCTGGATTTAAAGAGAAGATGAGGAATATACATAAATAACTGCATTTTCAGGTTGATTGATTCAAGTGATCAGAGAGGAGCAATGGTTGTGGAAGAAATTCCACCTTCCTGAGGGTTAAGGTAAGGCTTCAAGGGAGAGGTGCATTTAGAATGAGCTTTGAAGAATGGGAGGACTTCAAAGTGCAATATGGGAAAGAAGACTGAGAATAAAAAGGAGGACCACGTTTAACCTATGGCTGAAATTTAGAATTGAAGTTGTAAGTGGCTCTCTCTCTCTCTGTATGTTTATATGTCTGTAATTCAGAAAGGCCTCAGAAAACCTCTCATTATCTGATTGTGTTGTACTTTCCCATCTCTGGGTGGTATTCCCAAACTATATTATAAAATATCTTAAAGGAGTTCACTGTATTCTGACTGGCTTAGAGACAAAAAAGCTCATTACATAAATTGAATATTCCTAAAATTCTCAGGAATAAAGGAAAGTGAGCCTGAAATACTTTCAATGTGGAAAAGAAAAGGTATTCTTATAGAAAAAAACTCAGAATTTTTTTAAAAATTCAAGTTCTCAAGATGTAGGTGAATCTTTGGCAAACAGAACTAGGTCAGTAATTTCAGTTTAATAAAATAGCTCTGTTTTCTCTGAGTTAAAGTTAAGCATGATACAAACATACGTTCTTTACTTTACATAAATATCTTCTTCCTAAGCTTATCCAGAGTTACTGATAGAGCAGGTTAGCATTACTTCTACTAAATATATAGAATTTTTCTAAATTTAAAATTTTGTTTAACCATAGCGGATCATTATTCTGACAAACTTTATTTCAACAGTAATTGAAATTACATCAGCTTGAAGATAATTTCCAAGATCTTTAGGTAACTTAAAACCTTGGACTGATACTAAACTGAGTTAATTAATAGATATTCATTAGATACTAAGATCATTTCTAAGAAGATACAATACTGAAAAAGTGTCACTAAGTATAATTTAAGATTGTATACTTTTGCTTCCTATTTTTATATGCTATGGAGAGGGTATATGTACATATTTGGGTCTGTTAATGAATGTGTTTCTGTTTTTATCACTTTGAGAAGTTGTGATAAAGGGGGTGCAACAGATATAGAAAATCGTAGAAGGTTCCTGAAAGGGGATTTAATTGCGGTCAGAGCTGGCTACATTTGTTGGGTTTATTTATGAGATTTTCATTGTCTTTGAGCTATTTTACACCTCTCTATAAATTGTAGATGATGAATATGCAAACTCTGTCTTGTCAGGTAGAGATTAATTGACTTCCTTCTTCTGCTTAGAGAAACCAGTTTTGGTACCTTACCTGCAAACTGAACCAGATCCTGTTTCCTTGCCCAAACTGTCAATTTTCCCCAATTTCTCAGTCTTCCAGATTCCTTCAATATCTGGCTACAACCTTCCAAACTAACTTTTCCAATTTATCTGGCTTCTGCCTGGTGGCATTACTGAGAACTATAGCCTGACTGTCCATATCCTTCCTGGGACTCTGTTGCCTTGCAGCTGGCCATTTTCCCCAGGACCTGAAGAAGGCCTGGAAGCTGAAGCTCTATGGCTTGATATAAAGCTCGAAGGACACACCATTGCAGTAGACCATGCATGAGCCCGAATTCTCTCTGGACAAGCCACTGTCTGGATTACTAAGTAAGGCCGATGAAATACTTGGGTCACGCATGCCCTTATATGAGGGGTAACCTTGACTGTGGAAAATACCACCACCAAGAGCATTGACATCCTAGCTCAAGAGCTTCAAGAAACTCAAGGAGCTGTGCTGCATAACTGGATGTTTTCCTCCACTGGCCTGTTGGAATCCACTGGACTGGTTACCCTTAGAGTTCAACTCCTGGTTCTTTACTTTAATACAACCTTTTATGTTACTGTTTCCCTTTTTTCATTTTAAGCATACTTATCTTAAGATGCCTGATCTCCAGGACTCTAAAATAATCAACTTTTGCCACCACTTCTCTGCAGATGGTTGAACTGGTTTTGCAGGACTGGAGGCAAAACAACGTCCTCGAGAGACTATTTCTCAGACCCTGCTTCACTCCATTCAGGGGTTTATAAATTACCTCTGAGTTGTTCAGTGACAAGTGATATTCATTCACTTTGAACAAAAGGGCAGACTGACAAATGTTGAACTTTACCTGAGCCCTGTGCTCTCAGAAAGCAGAGCTGGCTAAGAAATTCCCCTACACCTTTGTTCTCTGAAATCCCTCCTCTCTTTTGTGTTCCAAGAAACAGCTACCAGCAATGCTCTCCCATGTACTAAAAGAAGACCCATCTCTATCCTTCTTCGTGACTCTTGTAAGACTGTGGATGACCCCCTTGTTGACCTGCCTTTATTAAAATCCCAGACCCCCTTCCCTTTCTTAGAGAACTTTCTCATTCATGAACATTCTCCCTATTGCAATAGCTTGAATAGAATCATCTCCTTATTTGACAAACTGTTTTGTCTGTTACGCTTTCCAATTTAAAAAATAAATAAAGATATAGGAGGCTTTTTTCCTGCCTTTGGAACAGTTGTGTGAGAAGGTGATGTCTGAGACAGTGACAGCCACCTCCAACCATGGAACAAGCCTGAGGATGGCCGTCCACATGCTGAGGATGACAGAGGGAGAAGTGGAAAGTACCTGGGTCCTTGATTATTTCGTTACGTTGCTGAAATAGTCAATCCTTTTACTCCCTGTCACTTCCGGACTTCTTGTTATGGTAAGTAACATACAGTCTTATGTTTTAAGTTATTCTCTGTTGGGTGTTCTGTTCTGAAGCCCCAAATACCCCAATAGGATGCTTGTTGGCTTCAGGAATAAAGAAAACTTGTGCCCAGAAATCTTGAAAGGTGTTTGTTTGAGAAGAAATGATTGCTTGTTATGTGTAGCCTGTAGAAAGACTCAGTTTCCTGTGTCCTTCTGTGGCACTGGAGTTGTAGAATCATTCCTGAGAGGCCAAGACTGCCACAGACCCAAAAGAAGCTTTCAGGTGTGAATGAAGAATGATTCAAAGGCAACCTGTATGGATAGATGATTGAGAACCCAAAGAGCTGTTGGACACCTCAGCAGATGCCAGCACAGGTACATAACCTCACGGATCAAATGCACCCTGTACTTCCCCTATAGCACATACAAGTGTTTCCAGGGGAAAGTGGGAATGTTCAAATGGACTGAGATGAACTTTTATCCACATGCAATTGCCAGACTCATGAGGCAAGGGCTCTGAAGATGACTATCTAGAAGGGTGGCCTTCATACTGAACCCCTTCAATCTCTAGAGTTCCCAGGAGGAAACTTGGAGTATTGGCATGAGTTGGGGAAAGGGGCAGCAACATAAGGGATGGCATCCCGACCCCCTGTTGCAATTCAACCAGAGCAATCTAATTTTATGTTTTCTATTTTGGGGTTGAAAGTAAAATTTTACTCAGGACAGAATTCCAATGCTAGAAAAAATTATTTTGAAACCTCTGAGCTAGAGGATGCATCTCAACATCCTTCTCCCATCCCCATCCTCAGGCAGACCTTGAGGCAGCAGGTATATGGCTGGGGTTGAAGGTGGGTGTTGGGCACACAAGTTTCCAGAACTTCACTGACATGAAGGCCTATCTTTACTATGGGTCAGAAATAGGAGGGAGCCTGGCCCAGCTGTAGCAACCATATTTTGATAAAGAAGTTTACTGTTATGTTCTCCCAATAAAATAAAACTCAAATCCTCCAAAATTTAGCCTGGAAAGAGAATCTCCAGGTGGAGGATGGGAGTTGGACCTAGAAACTCTTCTTCTGTCCCTCTGGGTTCCAAGCATTCTCTTCCTCTTTGGATTTTCTCAGTTTGCTTGCTGCCGCCATTCTTTTTTTTTTTTTTAATTATTTGTTTTTATTTTTGGCTGTGTTGGGTCTTCGTTGCTGTGCGCGGGCTTTCTCTAGTTGCGGCGAGCGAGGGCTACTCTTCGTTGCGGTGCACGGCTTATTGTCATGGCTTCTCTTGTTGCGGAGCACGGGCTCTAGGCGCGGGGGCTTCAGTAGTTGTAGCACGCGGGCTCAGTAGATGTGGCTCACGGGCTCTAGAGCACAGGCTCAGTAGCTGTGGCACACAGGCTTAGTTGCTCTGTGGCACGTGGGATCTTCCCGGACCAGGGCTCGAACCCGTGTCCCCTGCATTGGCAGGCGGATTCTTAACCACTGCACCACCAGGGAAGCCCACTGCCTCCATTCTTCAATGGCTCCCCACCTTCCTGGGCAGGAAAGGTGCTGCTCTCCCAACATCTTTCTATCTTTCTTCAAACATCTTTCTATTTTCCCCTTAAAATGGCAATGAGTCACTTTCACAGATTCTTCAGCTAAGACTGGAACTTTCAAAAAAAAACTGAATGTTGCGGAAGAGTAAAAGGGGTAAACAGAGAGTATAAATCATTTAAATGATGCAACTTCCAAAGCACAGGCTCTGATTCCACTTGAACTGGATAGGTCTCAGGGATTTTACCTCTTCCCATTTCACACAGGTTCCATGAATGGCAATGAGCTAGTTATCCAAAGGGCTGACATCACTTCCCAGAGCCTTTGCCTAAGTCCTCACTTCAAAGCTCCCACCTGTTGCCCATGGGTGATGCCGTATTGATGGGCACCACCTAGGATCTTCTCTTAAACATCTCGACTCTTTCCGTTGACAAGATCAAAAGAGATTCTCTCCCCCTACCTATCTAAGCTTGGTTCTGACACATATTTTCCCCCCCCAGGATTGACGGGATGATTCATTCTTCAAGGGAGATTGCCCAGTACAAACAATGGTATAGCTTTACACTTTTGGATCAAAGAGTCTACTGTTATCTTAATCCTTTTATAACCAGATAGGAAAAATTATGCACCAGGATTTCTCTTATGAAGAACATTGTATTTTGGCCTGAAGGTTGTGGGATATGGGGTGGAAAAGCTTTTATAAATACTTGGGGCTTGAAATTTATCTTAATCCCTGGATCTGAGTCCAGGTCTGTTCCTGGACTGGGGTAACAGATGCACTTTTCAGTAATAGAAGAATTTGAAGTTTCAACAGGTAATCCAGGAAATGAGGAAAGGTGCCTTGGGCTGGTGACTGCATGAAGGAGGAATTTGGAGAGAACAAGAATGTCTAAAAGTGGACTTTGGTGTGACTGCTGTAAATTCTTCCTCTAACTCCTCTTAGAAATCTCTAGTAAAATCTACAATGCTCATTTGTGCTTTGGTGTGAGTGAATTCTTTTGGGTATTGACTTGCGTGTCTGGTTGGGGTCATCCTTGGTGCAACACAGGGTTGGAGGAAGACAAAATCTAGAGACAAATGGGCCATGAGAGAATAAGTTCTCAGGGAACAAGTGCTGGGAGAGACAGGCTGTGAAATTGGAGTTGTGAGGCGAGTTTAGCTGGATCTTGTAGGTCAAGGAGGCCCTGGGTGACTTCAGAGCCACAGTGTGATAAATGAGCCTTGTAATTCTTCACTGATCCCCAATATCTAAAGTCCATACTCCTTGGTGGGAGAGGGGCTACTCCTCCAAATACGTCTCTTTCTTCAGCTATCTTTCCATTTTCCTTCTAAAATGGCAACAAATCTCTCCCACAGAGATTTTTTTAGCTAAGACTGGAATTTTCAAAACAACTAAGTATTAGAGGACTATAAATCAATTAAATGACGCAAGTCCCAGACCACAGGGCTCTAAGTCTTTGTATGGATGACACACAAAGCCCATTAAAATCTGGCCTCCCCCGGAGGCTTCCCTGGTGGCGCAGTGGTTGAGAAGTCCGCCTGCCGATGCAGGGGACATGGGATCGTGCCCCGGTCCGGGAAGATCCCACGTGCCGCGGAGCGGCTGGGCCCGTAAGGCCGCTGAGCCTGCGCGTCTGGAGGCTGCGCTTTGCAATGGTAGAGGTCACAACAGTGAGAGGCCCACGTACCGCAAAAAAAAACCCAAAAAAATCTGGCCTCCCCAACTCTCCAATGTCATCTCTCCAGCACTCCTACTTGTCACTGACCCTGCAGCATTACCACCTTTAAGAAACCTAAATGACCACTCTCTCACTCCACCAGGTAAAACTGACTGCTCTTCACTCCATGTCTCATTGGAGAATAGTGTCCAAAACGCTTTGTGTAGATATTTATTCACATGATTTTCACTTCCAATAGACTGTGAGCTTCTAACCCCAGAACCTAACAAGTGCTTAAAAAGTAGTAGAATCTCAATAAATAATGTGTTGAATGGAAAGGATTCCAAAGCAGGATACAAAAACAGAAAAAGAGCAGGTAGACTAGGTTGAAATGACAGTTCTGCCACTTATCAGCCAGAAGACTTTGGACAGGTTCCTGAATCTCTCAGAGTGTCAACTGCCTCATCCATTAACAACAGCTACTCTGTAGAGAGAAGTTGAAAGCAGGGGTCCCCAACCCCCTGTTAGGAACGGGGCCGCACAGCAGGAGGTGAGTGGCGGGTGAGCAAGTGAAGCTTCATCTGCCGCTCCCCATTGCTCCCCATGGCTCCCCATCGCTGGCATTACCGCCTGAACCAGACCCCCCATCCATGGAAAAATTGTCTTCCACGAAACCGGTCCCTGGTGCCAAAAAGGTTGGGGACCGCTGGTTTAAAGTCTGTACAGGACTGGCCCATAGTAGGTGTATAGTAAGTAAGTGGACACTTAGTGAGTAGGCTGGTGGTTTTCAAGATATTTCTTCCCTAGCAGCGTAACCCTTTAAAAAATGAAATGGTTCACAGCCCTGAATAAGAGCAGAGCTGCTCTAACTTACGTGTGCAGCCTCAGAGCTCTACCTGCTTAGCTACTTCCCCATATTGACACAGTCACTCTCCACCCCAGAAGAGCCCAGGGCTCCCTGAGTAGGGAGTAAAATCTACTGCCTTAGACCAGCATGCGAGATACACAACGGGTAGTATGTGAGATGATTTTTAAGTGGCTTAAAGATATAGCATTAAATAACACTGATACTTTTTAAAAAGTTAGTCCCCATTCAATTAAAACAAATTTTCTGATTCTTTAGGGGAAAAGTCTGAGTTTGGGGATAATATGTTTTTAACTTTTCTCTTACTTTTCCTAAGACTCCAATATTCAAAGAGGGCAGACTGCAGCCTCAGAACCTTCTAGCGGTACCTAGCTGGAATTTAACACTATGGATTTGTTCAGTTCCAATCTCTACCTATATAGTGCTCTTTAAGTTTGGGGAAATTATTTGACAACAAACTTCACTTTCTTTATTTGTAAAGCAAAGGTAATAACGCTTACTTCATTTGTGAGTATCAGCATGTATTTACTCTAAATACATTTAATGAGAGATTTCTGTGTGCTGGGTGGCCTGGTGGAATACAGTGGTAGACCAGACAAATGAGACCTTTGCCCTCATGGCTCTTCCAATCTAGAGGTAGATATAGATCAACAAAGAGAGGATTCATTTATATAGCACGGTAAGCCCACTGGAGGCATCCAGGATGCTTGGGAAACACTTAAGAAGGACACCTAACTTGACTTGGGGGTAGGGGTAGTCAAAGAAGATTTCTTGGGAAAAAAATGGCAGCTCAACTGAGTTCTGAAGACCTATTTAGTCCAGAAAGAGAGGAGGGAACAGCATGTGTAAAGATCTAAGAGGCAAGGGGCACTGAAATAAAATATGCTGAGTCCTTAGTATAATGTCTCGAACACAGACATTTTTCAAAATGGCCAGCAGCCTTTAGAACTGTTATGTGCTTGGCCTCAAGAATATTAGATTTATCTCTGTACCTCAGCATGAAGGCGGTTTCTGCCACACAGTGGATGCCCAGTAAGTGCTGAAAAGTGAATGATTGAATAAACAAATAAATGAGTAAATAAATGAATGAATAAATAATCGTTAGTTATTTCTATCTGTTCCTAGAGACCAGTCCATATCACGAGGCATATTCTTACTCAGCCCTTGCCTAGAATAGTCCGATTCCCAGCACTGTAGAGACAGTAATCCCGCAGCCTGGTTTGGACTTGGGACTTGGGAGATTTTTGCTGGATTCATCTGGCTTCACATGGCCTCCCTTACCTCTAACTCAGGAGGGGCTGTGCTTTTTCCTCCTATGACACTGATGCTACTAACTGAGACCCACATAGCTGCTTTCCTTCGAAAGGCATTGTGTCTGAACAGCTCTATTTGTCATCCCACAGAACTAGGCAACTTGTCATATTGTAAAAACAACATGGCTGCCTTATCTTCTGGGACCACACCTGATTGTGGCTCATGGGCCAATGGAGCAGCTTAGCAGGTGAGAGGGCATTGAAAAGGAGTTAAGGCAAGTCAAGCTAACAATAATAGTAAGGAGAAACATTTATTGATCACCCTTGGAAATGGATACTGATATTATCCACATTTTACAGATGAGAAGACTGAGGCTTGGAGAGTGATGTGATGGTGTTTAGTCAGAGGTAGCTGGGATCAAACCCCATTAGTGCAACAGAAGAGCAGGTACTCTTAACCTCAACCATGTTAACACAAGCAAACAAAGCAAAACAATACTTGCACACGCTGCCCACACCTGTCAACACCAACAAAATCAGGGACATGCCAATAAAATCTATGCCAAACTTTGCTTTTGTTGACTTTGAGAACCTACTAGGACACTGAGTACACATTTATTTAGGGAAATGGGGAAACGATAACAAACAGATTGAACCAACCAATCCCAGTCATGCAATCATTTTTTCTATTTTGAACCACATCACCTCAGATTGCACTTGATCAGTTTAATATTTCTTAACTTGCAGTCACTGCAGCAAAAGGCTCAGACTCTGATAGCAGAGTTAGTTCTGCCTCTGGAATTATAACATGGCCTCCGAATTCTCGATTTTTCCTTTCTTTGTAGAACTAGATCTTCTTTCCAAATCTCAACACCCTTGCTGGAGAGCAATATACAAACTACTAAGAAACTCTTTGCTTTAGACATCTGCCTTCCAGTCCCCCCTTCCCCCACTCCCCGCACTGTAGGTATTTGGCCTTGAGACCCATTGCTGCCCCGACCCAGGATTTTGTCCCTTTGACATCAGTTAGGCCCTGAATATGTTCCTCAAGATTCACCTCGAACATGGATAATTTTCACCATTTGTTTAGGGCCTTTACTAGCCAGGCCCTGAGCAGTGCATCGTCCATGCATGACCTCATGCACTTTCTGCAGCCCACACAAGTCCTGAGCTCCTCTCCAACGCCCCTTCCATGTGACCTCCTTTTTCTATCTCCACCATTTTCCTCACTCCCCATTTTCAGCAGATCGCCATGCTGCATACTTCATAAAGACGATAGAGGCGATTAGACAAGATCAGCTCTCCTTGCCCCTCCTACCCAAACCCACCCCCTCCCATCTCGAGGGCTCTATGCAATTTATCTTTTCTTTCTTAAAATGTAAACCTGTCCCTCGCCTGACAGCCTCTATGTTAGAATCTTTCCCTTCCTTAAACACACATACTCTCTCTTGAAATTCTGATCCATTCTTGCTTTTATCTTTTTTTCTTTTCTAGTGAGCCAAAGTTTTCAGATTCTCTTTTTACTTTCTCCCTTACCTTCCAGCCCTCTGTGGTCTGTGTTCAGTTCTCACTGCCCCATCAAAACTTATTTGGCGGGCTTCCCTGGTGGCGCAGTGGTTGAGAGTCCGCCTGCCGATGCAGGGGACGTGGGTTCGTGCCCCGGTCCGGGAAGATCCCACATGCCGCGGAGCAGCTGGGTCCGTGAGCCATGGCCGCTGAGCCTGTGCTCCGCAACGGGAGAGGCCACAACAGTGAGAGGCCCGCGTAAAGTTGTGATAAAGCCTGTTGAATAAAAAGAAATTCATTAAAAAAAAAAAAACTTATTTGGCAAAAGTCACATGGGACCTCCTAATTGCCAAGTCTGTTGGTGAGATTTTTGAAATTGTCTCATTGGGCATCTTTAGGATACCCAACACTGTCAACCATTCTTTTTTCTAATAACCTCCTGGCTAACCTGACTTAGGAGACTGTACTCTCTCCTTTTGCTCTTTATTTCTCTGATCCTGTTCTCTCAAGCTCCTTCAGAGGCCTCTTTGCCTCTAGGTGAGGTCCTGGCCCACCCCTCCAGCCCCATCTCCCACCAGGCCCTCTGTTCTACTTGACCCTGTAAAGACACTCACTCGCCTGTGTCTGTCTATACATACCACATAGCCTCAGGCCTCCATGCCTTTGCTCCTGCAGTTCCCCCTTTCTGGGACGCCCTTCCCCCGTACTTTGCCTGGCTCACTCTTACTCATCCTGTAAAGGTGACCTGGACTGTACCTCTGGTTTGGAAACTAGCCTGTCCCCTCTGGCTTTCTCTCCTCAGCTCACCCCCTCCTTTGCTCCCAACAGCTCAATGGCACCATATGTCTACGTCCTTTGTCACACTCTTATGGTTTTTGTTTTTGTTTTGGCCTCAGATACTCTCAGTGGAGCTCCTGGATTCATCTCTATGAGGCCTGAGAGATCCATGACAACCGCATGGTGGCACAAGGGGCACAGGGCAGAGCAGTGCAGTGGATTCCTAATCAATTAACTGAATTAGGAAGCTCAGTTGGAGTCCCTGAGGTCCGATGGGGATCCCTGGACCCCATAATCTGAAGCCACCCATGCAGCCAAGCCCTCTCTTTTCTCTCTGCTGGCTTTGCTCTCTGTTCCCAGGTTGCTCCATGTCACAGGAAAAAGTCAGGCCACTGCCATGATTAGCATGACTACAAGCCCCATTATCTAAACTCTGTGGCACTGAGGCCACTCAGAAAGCCTCACGGATGCTGGCTGACTCCCATCACATTCCTCAGACCACATTTTCTTCCAACTGCTTCCATTTTTCTTAAGCCCCCGCACCCCACTCCAGCCCCCTTGCCCACGGCTCCTTCTTTGCTTGGAAGACTGAGGTCCTTGACTTCCTTCTTCTCCCATTAAAAACCTCCATGTTTCTTCCCGGCCTCTCCTCCCTCCTCCCGGCCTCTCAGGGACACCTGCGCCCTGGGCTTGAGGAGGTACTCCTCCCCCTACCAGTCCTAGAGATCCGACTCCCCAAGATCTTCTCCTGGTTCCCGCATCTTCTTCTTCAGCTCCCCCAGGCCCATCACCTCAGCTTAAAAAGAGGCTCCAGTGCTCCCCACACAAATACATACATAAATGGATAAACGAGCAACTTTTTTTTTTTCTATGTGCTTCATTCAAAACACCTTCCCACCTTTCTCTTTAATGGCTGCTTCCTCTCCTTCACCTCTCATGGCTTTGAATTACAAAAGTAATCCATGTTCATGGCAGAATAGTTAGAAACTGTATGTAAGCAAAAAGGAAAAAAAAAAAAATCTACTATCACAACACCTCGGAAATAACTCTATTATTATCTGGAGTACATCTTCCAAACTTTTTTCTCTGCACCTACGTAAGTAAAGTTAAACAGATTTTAAAGATAAAATCATATTCTATGTTGTGCTCTGTAACTTGCTTCTCTTATTTCACAGTGTACTTGGAGCGTCTTTTCACTGAGCTCGCCCAGATAATCCAGGATCATCTCCCATCTCAAGATTCTTAACTTAATTACACCTGCTAAATCCTTTTTGCCATATAAGGTAACATATTCGCAGGCTCCAGGGATTAGTGCTTGGACTTCTTTGGGGGAGGGAGGCATTATTCTACCCACCCCAAGTAGTCAGTAGCCCAGAGACATGGGAAGGGTTGGAGTGATAGGTGGGGGGATTCCCGGCACAGGGAACTGCAGAGCTCTGATGAAACCTCAGTCTTTCCCCATCACCCGAAGCCTCCATGCCCATAAAGGTAGATCTACACAGTCTTTTTTAAAAAAACAAGTTCACAATTATAATGGTACCTCTTTTCTGGTCAATTCCATCTTCCTTCCTTTTGGAAGACACCTTTCCCCCACAGCAAGTGATTCTGGTGGGTTTGTCAAGGAAGGTACATGTGCTCCGGGCTGACCAATCACAGTACTCCACGCCTCTGCGCACAGCAGCTGAAGGATGGGCAAGCGATGCAAATGGCGTTGGTAAGATTCTTGGGGGAGGGGCCTGGCCTGGATGCGGAGACCAGGAAATTTTCTCTCTTGTGGAGACGGTGAGCTCTAGAAATGCTGGAACCGCAGGAGGCCATCCTTCTCATCATGGAGATCCTGTGTAAAAATGAAGCCATTCCAGAGGAAGGGAGAGAAACATGGTGGTGGGGGCATGGAGTGGAGAGAGAGAGAGAGATCTTAAAATCAGAGGACATCATCTGAGCATTTCGTTCCAGACCTGCCTAGGGCCAGGCAATTTCTGGACTCTTCAATTGCATGAGCCAATAAATTCCTCTTACCTTTCTTTGCATGAACTTTGAACTAGTCTGATTCAGGTTTCTGTTACTTAAAATAAAGAATCCTTACTAATATAATATTATTCCACCATATAGATGCATTAAAATCAAATTAACCAAATTCATTAACATTTGGCCTTTAGATAGTTTCCAATTTGTACTAGTACTATTTTAATAAGACCATAGTTAACATCCTTGTACATCTATCCCTATGCATATGACTGATTATTTAGAAAACTTTCAAGGAAATACAGTTAGAATACATTTGAATGTATTCTTTAGAATACCGTCAAAGAAACCCATCAACTTAACCTGCTGTGATCTGGCTACAACCCCACAGCTCTCCTTAAACTGCCCTCTCCTAGGTCACCAAACATTTAATTGCCTATTCCAATAATCCTTTTCTCCATCCTCATCCTATTCAGCCTTTACTCACTCCTTCCACCTGGAAAATCCTCTTAGACTTCAATGAGCCTTTCTCCTTAGCTTCTTTTCTCATTTCCAGGATTGAACTCAGATGCCAATTCAGAAAAATTGGGAGAACTAGGTTGAGGTGGGGTTTGTTAGTTTGTTTGTTTTGGTCAGGAAGAGGTGATGTATTTCACATATAATGGAAAATAATATAAAAATGAGTGGAAGCGTCTTTTAGGAAAATCACTTGACTTCTTGTGACTATTGAATAAATATACATTTATTTCTAAGAGAGTGCTTTCTTTTTTCCCGTTTTATTGAGAAATAATTGACATACATCACTGTATGAGATTAAGGCATACAGCATGATGGTTTAATTCACATTTATTACCACATGAAATGACTACCACAATATGTTTAGCTAACCACAGCCAGGATCTGCAGGAGAACGTGTGATCAAGTAGCGATGTTTACCAATTCACTAAGGCACTGGGGGGGAGGGCCGGGGGCTGAAGTGGGAGGTGGTGAAGACTGTAGCAGGCGGCAAGCATTTACCATTGCTATAACCAGAGGTTCTTAACCTGGAGGATACAGATCAGGAGATTCCCTGGGGGTTCCAAAGTGACCCAGGGGCTTCATAAAGCCCCTGGAGTTGTATGCAAATGTTTGTCTGATTGTGCATTTTTCTAGGAATAAAAAACCATAGCTTTTATCAAATTTTAAGACTCCCAAAAGAGATTAACAGCCATCTCTGGGATGGTTTCCTATCCTGTGTTTTCCTCAAGTGACCTTATGGCGCTCAAGGTTTGGAGAAGGAGAAACAAGTAACCCAGTAATTACCGTCCAACCTAACACATGCAATGACTTCATGAAGTTATGGGAGGCCCTGAGAGATTCTTCAGGGAGAAACACAGAGGCCACTTAACACTGCCCTTTGGGCCAGCCCAGAATAACTTAACTGAAGGGGAGGGTGGGCAGGCAAGTTAAGAGGAAGTGCAGCTGCTCTTTGTGACCCATATTCATCCCTTTTCTAACCTGTTCTCCCAACCCTCTCCCAGCCTGCTCTGCCTCTGCTTCTCCCAAACTACTCCTAGCTCTCTGGTACCCAGGAAGCCAGCTCAGTGCATGACCAGGGGCCTCCCTCCAGCTGTGCCCCCAAAGCACAGAAGTTTGTGACATTTGGAATTTTGCACGTTTGGGAAACAGTTTTCAAGACGGCTACCATATTTCACTTTCAATATAATTTCCTGTCTCCCCTTTCTGTCTATTGTAGGCCTCTTAAATCATGGGGGCTCCATCCAGACCTCCTTATCTTAGTGACTATCTATGTTTTGCATTCCTTTCTTCCTCTGCCCACGCCCCCCATCCACGTTTAATGGGAAATGTTTCCTGTCAACTTTTCTTCTGTCCTTTCTGGTGACTGTAACTCCAGCCATTTTGTTATCTTCGGTGAATTTCATTAAAAAAGGATGAAGAGCCCATGTTCCAGGATCACTAGTGTAGATATTAAGTGAACTAAGATTGACCCTCAGGCTTCATCGCATCCTCTGGAGACCTCCCAGAATCCAGCCTAATAACTGTCTGTGTTTTTATGTAGTCCATGGTCATAGTTGCATACTGTGCCTTGACAGAACACATTGGATTCCTTCCAAGAACACAATTTCTTGAGACCAAGACAATGTCCCATTAAAATTTTAATCTGCCTCCTGTTACTCATAAGTATTCGTAAGCCAGGCTTTCCAAATACCACCTGATCTTCCACAGAGAATTTATATTTTACATATTTTCTCCTCACATGATTACGTGGAGCATTGCTGCACACAAAAAAGGCCCATGCATCTCAAGGCATTTGTCCTCTACAGGAGTAAGCTCTGAACTCAGAGGACCTACATTCAAATTCCGCCTCTTATATTTCCTAACTGTGTGACTTTGGGCAAGCTGATTAGCATCTGTGAGTCTCAGTTTCCTTATAGATTGACTGACAGAAATAAACTGCATAGAGTTATTGAGGTAATTCAATGAGATAATACATGGAAAGCATTTAGCAAAGTACCTGGCCCATGAAAGTATAGCTTTAGGGAGAATACCCACACCAAAACTGTCCACATCCTAATGCCTGGAACCTGAGAAGGAAATGGGGAGATTATCCTGAATTATCGGGGTGGACCAAATTTAATTTCATGAGGCTTCAAAAGCAGAGGACTTTCTCTGGCTAGAGGCAGAAGAGAGGCAGCAGAAGGAGAAATCGGAGATTGGATTGGAGCTTTTTTGTGTCAGGCCCTATGCACATTAATTATTGAATTTAATTCTTCTAAGAACACGATGGGGTAGATAGATGTATACCTTTTTATAGGTGTCTCAGTGAAACAAACTTGCCCAAAGTCCAACAGCTGCAAAGAAGGAAAGCTATGATTTGACTTTCGGTGAATTCAGGTCTGCCTGATTTTAAATTTATGTCGCTTTCCACTGTCTTATGATGTTTTGCATAAATACCACTTTTGCATCATCACAGCGGATATCCCTACAGCCCTGTAAAAGCAGTTAATGCTCACAGCCACGCTTTGAGGCAGGTTTTATTATCCTCATTGTAAAGATGAGAAAATTAAAGCCCAGGGAGCTGAAATGCTTGAGTGCACACAGTCCCTGAGAGACACAGTTAGATTTAAGCTCAGGATCCCTGACTGCAGAAACACTTCAAGTGTTCTTTCCACCACACCACAGCTAGTTCCAGTCAGTGCTGACGAATTCAATGCTGTGTAGTCTCAGGCTTGCTCTCTCTTTTCTAAAATTACTGCAAGGCAGTATTTCTAGCACCTCTGAGTCAGATTTCGGTTGCTTCTCTGTCTTGATTATACGTGCCACACCTCCCAGTGCTGAGTCAGCTGCAAATTACATCTGTGTCACTCTGACTTCTCCAGAACACACACACAGATGAGGAGTGAAACAGATTCTGACGCCAGCTCCTGAAGTCTCTGGGAGCCACCTTCTCTCCCAACACAGGCAAACTGGCTCACGCTCCCTTTTGTTTAAGGTCTTTTGGTCAATTTTTAGTCAGCATGACTTTTTTATTTATTTATTTTTTATTTATTTATTTTTGGCTGCGTTGGGCCTTCACTGCTGCACGCAGGCTTTCTCTAGTTGCGGCAAGCAGGGGCTACTCTTCATTGTGGTGTGCGGGCTTCTCATTGCGGTGATTTCTCTTGTTGCAGAACATGGGCTCTAGGCACACAGGCTTCAGTAGTTGTGGCACGTGGGCTCATTAGTTGTGGCTTGCGGGCTCTAGAGCGCAGGCTCAGTAGTTGTGTGGCACACGGGCTTAGTTGCTCCGTGGCATCTTCCTGGACCAGGGCTCAAACCCGTGTCCCCTGCATTGGCTGGCAGATTCTTAACCACTGCGCAACCAGGGAAGTCCAAGCATGACTTTTTATAAGTGAATTTTTATTTACTTTTTTGTCTCAAAAATAACACAACAACTGTTAAAAAAGAAACTGAACATCACATTTAATCCCATCACCCAGAAAACCAAAGGACTTTTATATTGAAATGCTCCTAAAGGTAGCTTATGGATTCTATACCTAATACTGTAACAACAGATACAT
Organism: Pseudorca crassidens; assembly: GCF_039906515.1. NCBI lineage: Eukaryota > Metazoa > Chordata > Mammalia > Artiodactyla > Delphinidae > Pseudorca > Pseudorca crassidens. The sequence goes on from NC_090304.1 coordinate 64,470,468, forward strand.
GAAATAATGTCTTCCTTTGCTTATTTAGGAACGTAGTATTTTAAAAGCAAGTTCTTTGGTGTGATACACTTTCTTTCAAAAAAGCAAAAGAAACTTTATTGAATTTTGTTGATTATTATGTTTTTTCCTTAAGGTCTCTGGGTTTACCTTCTAAATTTCATAGTTGTTTCATTAATTTTTACTACTTGATGAAAGAGGAGCTACATTCCACCTTGAATATAAATCACCTTTCTGATTCTGACCTCTAGAACTATCTTAGTTTTTCTTTACACACATTAATGCAAATACCCACTTCTAATACCCCTGGGAACATGCATCTAGCTCTGCAGATTCTGCGGAGTTCCTGTTTGCTAAGGGCTCCCAGCCTGCTTTCCATCAAAAGTTATAACAGTGTTTTTATTACCTCCTAATTCTCCTTGGCTCTGGGCTCCTTGTGAACGGAAGCAAATAATAATCTGTGTAATGGTGCTTTCCATTATTTTGGCTATTTCTTCGTCTATAGAATTTGACTTAATGCAGCATTTTCTGTTTCCATAATTCTATATAATAAACATTTTCTCAAAGCCCTCAGCCTCATGCTACGGACTCCCTCAGTTTTCAGCAATCCCTGACCTTATTTCAGGATGCTTCAACTTAGGTTACTAGGTTTTTTTCACATTTCTCCTTTTCATAAAGAGACAGCATTGTTTTTTTATGCTAATTTCACTCATATGGTCCTGTTTTAATTACCTGAAAAGTGAAGCATTTAATCAGATTTTATTTGTAGAGGGTATGCCTATGTGTTTAGCCACAATGGAGTTTATTAAATAGACCATTTGATATTTATTGGTGATCCAGCCTGAGTTATTTATCATTTATTAAAGTATTCCATGTATATGAACTACATGCCTAGTAATAATAACAACATTTTCTTTTTTAAAATTAATTAATTAATTAATTATTGGCTGCATTGGGTCTTCGTTGCTGCTCACGGGCTTTCTCTGGTTGCGGCGAGCGGGGGCTACTCTTCGTAGCAGTGCGCAGGCCTCTCACTGCGGTGTCTTCTCTTGTTGCGGAGCATGGGCTCTAGGCACGCAGCTCAGTAGTTGTGGCTCGTGGGCTCCAGAGTGCAGGCTCAGTAGCTGTGGCGCACGGGCTTAGTTGCTCCGTGGCATGTGTGATCTTCCCGGACCAGGGCTTGAACCCATGTCCCCTGCATTGGCAGGTGGATTCTTAACCTCTGTGCCATCAGGGAAGCCCAACAACAACATTTTCTGAGTGCTTACTACGTACCAGGCATTACTCTAAGCATTTTACATATATTAACTTACTCATCAAAACAAATATGTGATAAGTTAACAGTCTTCATTTTACAGACAAGGACACTAAAGTACAGAAATATTAAGTATTTTGTCCAGGGTTACACAGCTAGTAAGGGACCCAGCTACAATTGGTACCCAGGCAATCTGGATGTTATGTTAGGTGTTAGTTCACAAGACATGTCAGTGGCTGTCTAGGAAGATGCACGAATTTTCAAATAAGTATTTATTATTTCAAGAATTAATTAGAGAATGTATTCATTTTTTCAAAAAGCACCTACTAAATATTGACTCTCTGCCTCCACTAGAGTAGATACTATGGAGAAGAGAATTAGCAAACTGGTCCATATATACTGAGGGAATTTAAACCTAGCTGAGGAGATCCGGGATACAGATACGACACAACTAAATAGTATTGAATAGAATCAACATCTGAGTAACAGATGATATAGAACAGTTTATCTGTGACAATGGAAATTATAAAATGGGGACATTAATTGTGGATCCATTGTGTCAAAGTAGTGCAATGGGCTAGCACTACAGTGTGAGTAAATTAAAAGGCGTAAAAGGAAAATCTTGATGCTGTGAATTCAGTCAATTAATTCAAACAATATTTATTGGGAACCTACTATGTGTCAGGTAGTATATAGCTATTGAGCATTAAACCAAGGCATGAATTACTGAGAGAAATTATAAAATTACTTTCTCCTGGGGCACTTTAAAAAGTAGGACAGTCTATATTTAGCTATGCCCAGAGGCAGGGAGATGAACTGGGTGATGATAACTGTACCTAATAATACCAGGTTGACCTAAAACAGGGTCGCCTTCATGTCTCTCTCTTGCTGCCCCACTGCGGTAGACCGGGAGAAGTGTCTTCAGGTCATCTCAGGAGCTCACAGACGTTCAAGACTCCTGCTGCATATTTTTCATCATCCAATCCAATCCTTCACCCCTCAGTTTCCTCCCAAACCCTTTTCTAGAGCCCTCTGGAAAGACACCTGTGATCAACAAACTTCCCTGTGTCCTCATTGCTCTTGGAACAGAAGGAAAGGGGGTAGGACACAACCTTTACAGGAATGACATAGCCATAGGACATGATAAAAACTGGTTAGAATCAACTAGGTCCAAGATGACAGAAAATGTGACTTCCAGTGGACCTTGAGCCTCATTATATGCTCATTGTAATACATTAGCATGCTAAGTGACACACCCACCAGCACCATGACAGTTCCAAGGCCGACCATCAAAGATCAAAAAGTAGGCGGTGGCCCAATTCCTGGAAATCTCCGCCCCTTTCCCCAAATAGTTGGAATGATTTTCCCACTCATTAGCCTATAAAATTACCCAGTCCATAAAAACTAACCACCCCATATTTCAGGGCCTCTCGCCTTCTGAGATGGCCCACACTCTGACTGTAGAGTGTGTTTCTCTCTAAATAAATCCACTTCTTACCTATCACTTTGTCTCTCACTGAATTCATTCTGTGAGGAGACATCAAGAACCTGAGCTTCAGTAAGTCCTGAGACCAAGTGTGTGATCTCAATTAAAAGTCCCCATCTGGGTTGCACGGTTTCACTCTGACCACTCTCTCATCTCCTGGCCTTGAAACCTGGCTTTTCCCCCAGACACTGCTTCCCCCACAGCCTCTCAAGGCCCTGTTCTCCCTCACCAACTGCATCTCAGTGCTCGGCGGTGGGGTGAGCATCCTCTTTGCACATGCTCCAGTTTGGACCATTTCTTCCGCTTCCTCTCAGAAACTGCAGCTCCTTTAAAGTTCCTGCCTTCAGCTCACACAAATGCCTTGTAGCTGTCAGCTGTCTGCCCCTGCAGTCACCAGTCACTCACCCCCCTTCTTTAACTGAAGGCTTTGGTTATGGGTTCTAGGTCTTATTCTACCTCTGTCATCTTCTGGATGCTCTCAACATGCCTATAAATGGACTGGCCAAATCCCTGGCCTCTCTGTTCCTTGCTTTTCTCACCTTCTCAACCACAAACATCCACTCCCACGGTCACACCCTAGACCTTGCCATCGGTGGTAGCTCCACCCTGATTTCAAATAGCCCACTCCCTGACAACACTTTATCAAAACTTGCAGTCTACTGACCCCATCACTTTCTTTCTATCCTTCTCTCCATCACATTCTTCTTACCCAGTTTAAACAGCCACTCCCTGGCAACAGTCACCCTCAACTCCTTTGCTCAAGTCTACTCCTTCTCTCTCCGCCTCTCTCTCTCTCCATCATACTCACCTATAAACCTCAGCAGTCAGTGAACCAAGTTCTCAGCTATTCTGTGCCTGCACCCAAACAGGTGAATATTCCCGGAGAAAAAAGCACAAAACAAAGCCAATCTCTTTTTTTTTTTTTTTTTTTTTTTTGCGGTACGTGGGCCTCTCACTGCTGTGGCCTCTCCCGTTGTGGAGCACAGGCTCCGGACGCGCAGGCTCAGCAGCCATGGTTCATGGGCCCAGCCACTCCGCGGCACGTGGGATCCTCCCGGACCGGGGCACGAACCCGCGTCCCCTGCATCGGCAGGCGAACTCTCAACCACTGCGCCACCAGGGAAACCCCAATCTGTTTCTTTTTAAATTCATGCTCACAAACCTCAAATGAGCACTGTCTGGAAAACTTACTGTGCTTCTCCAGCAAATCCACTTCCCACTCTCCAAGTCAACTAGCTCACGCCTTTTTCATTCTCCTTAAACTTCCCATATCCATTCTTACCACTTTTCCCTCTCAGCTGAAGACCTTGATTTATACTTCACTGAGAAAATACATGTTATCAGAGAGGAACTGCCTCAAATCACTTCTAATAAAATGCATACCAAAACCATTAAAAAAAAAAAAAGAAAGAAAGAAAAGACAACCTACACAATGGGAGAAAATGTTTGCAAATGATGCAACTGAGAAGGGCTTAATTTCCAAAATATACAAACAGCTCATACAACTCAACAACAAAAAAACAAACAACCCAATCGAAAAACAGGCAGAAGGCCTAAATAGATGTTTCTCCAAAGAAGACATACAGATGGCCAACAGGCACATGAAAAGATGCTCAACATGGCAAATTATTAGAGAAATGCAAATCAAAACTACAATGAGGGGACTTCCCTGGTGGCGCAGTGGTTAAGAACCCGCCTGCCAATGCAGGGGACATGGGTTCGAGCCCTGGTCCAGGAAGATTCCACATGCCGCAAAGCAACTAAGCCTGTGAGCCACAACTACTGAAGCCTGCGCGCCCTAGGGCCCAGGCTCCACAACAAAGAGAAGCCACGGCGATGAGAAGCCCGCGCACCACAACGAAGACCCAATGCAGCCAAAAATAAGTAAATTTTTTAAAAAAAAGAAAAACAACAATGAGGTACCACCTCACACTGGTCAGAATGGCCATCACTAAAAAGTCTACAAATAACAAATGCTGGAGAAAGTATGGAGAAAAGGGAACCCTCCTACACTGTTGATGGGAATGTAAGTTGGTGCAGCCACTATGGAAAACAGTATGGAGATTCCTTAGAAAACTAAAAATAGAATTACCATATGATCCAGCAATCCCACTCCTGGGCATATATCTGGACAAAACTATAATTTTAAAAGATACATGCACCCCTATGTTCATAGCAGCACTATTCACAATTGCTAAGACAGGGAAGCAACTTAAACGTCCATTGAGAGATGAATGGATAAAGAATGGATAAAGAGATGAATAGATATATACATTATATTCATAATGTACATTTATGGATATACAATAAAAAAGAACGAAATAATGCCATTTGCAGCAATATGGATGCAACTAGAGATTATCATACTAAGTAAGTCAGAAAGAGAAAGACAAATACCATATGATATCACTTATATGTGGAATCTAAAATATGACACAAATGAACCTATCTACAAAACAGAAACAGACTCGCAGACATAGAGAACAGACTTGTGGTTACCAAGCGAGAACCTTGGTAACCACAGAGCGTGGGGTTAGTAGATGCAAACTGTTATATACAGAATGGATAAACAACAAGGTCCTACTGTATAGCACAGGGAACTATATTCAATATCCTGGGATAAAGCATAATGGAAAAGAATATAAAAAAGAATATATATATGCATATAACTAAGTCCCTCTGCTGCATAGCAGAAATAGGCACAGCACTATAAATCAACTATACCTCAATTTAAAAAATTAAAAAAAAATGTATACCAGTCTTCTTGCCTCCTCACTTATGAAAATGGAAGAACTGTCATTTTCCTGTCAATGTTCAACCCCTTTACCTGTGCACTCCCCCGCATTCCCTCTGGTCCTCTGAAGGACTGCACTCCTGTTGTCCCCTACATCAGCAGTTCTCAAAGTGTAATCTGCCAACCTCTGGCGAATCGCTGAGACTCCAAACCTGGTCTTTCCCCAGTCTTCCTCCCACCCACCCATCAGCTAACAGCACCAAGCAAAAACCTACTAGTAATCCTTTGTGCCTCCCTTTTCCCCACCCTGCTTCAAGCCTATCATGAATACTTGCCAATTCTACCATCGTAATCTGGCATCTGAACTCTCCTCTCCATCTCTAATCTAAGTCACTATCATCTCTACCCTGAACTGGTTTAACAGTCACCCAACAAGCTTCACTGTTTCTGCTCATAACCCTTGTAATCCATTCTCTACACACCAGCCAGAGTTATGTCTCAAAAAAACCCGTATCAGAACATGTCATTCCCCCAAATGAATCAGTTCATAGCAACTCATTACTCATAGAAAAAAACACGAGGTGTTGCAAACTCTGGCCCCTGCCTGTCTCCACAATCCCAGGGCATTTTATTCACAGAGCACAGCCACTTTGCCTTCCTTTCTTTGCAGCATTCTGCCCTTTCCTCCTCCTGGCTTTTGCACTTGTTTTCTTTGCCTGGAATGCTTGTCCACCAGCTCCTCAGATGATTGGCACATTCTCATTCTTTTGGTCTCAACTCAAACATCTTATTCAGAGAGAACTTCCCTGACATCCATATCTTAGGTGGTCTCCTCAGATTGCTTTCTATCTTATTCCCTGATTATTTCCTTCATGACATTTATTACAACCCACAATTATCTTAATTGTTTCCTCATTTATCATCTGTCTCCCCAACTAGAGTGTGAGTTTCATGAGTGCAGGGACCTTATTTCTCTTGGTCATTCCTGGACTTCCAGCACCTAGGACAATGCTTGGCAGAAAGCAGGCACTCAATCAACATCTGTCAAATAAACAGGGTGAATGAATGAGTTTTTAACATTCATGTGCTGGTCCTTTGGCTATGTTCTTCGAATGCATTATCTCATTTAATCACCAAAACAATCTTATGAGGTAGGATTACTATTATTTTCATTTGACAGATGAGGAAAAGGAGGTTCAGGAGAGTTATGTGCTCAGTCACATAGCTAGTAGCAGCTGTATGAGTCAGCTTGGGCTGCCATAACAAAATATCATAGACTGGGTGGCTGAACACTCAACGGAAATTTATTCCAGCTGATTCAGTTTCTAGTGAGGCATCTCTTCCTGGCTTGCAGACAGCTGCCTTCTTATTATGTCCTCGCATGGCCCTTCTCCTATATGTGCATGGAGAGAGGGAATGAGCTCTTTGGTGTCTATTCTAAAGACACTAATCCTATTAGATCAGGGCCCCATCTTTATGACTTCGTTTAATCTTAATTACTTCCTTAGAGGCCCCATCTCCAAATAAAACCATACTGGAGGTTGGGACATCAACATATGAACTTGGAGGGGGGAGGGATACAAACGTTCAGTCCATAAAACTGACAAAGCCAGGATTCAAACCCAGACTTGTCCAATTCCAAAGCTCATACTCTTAATTGCTGAATTATATTGCCATGTTGCTTCCAGGTCCTTAGCTCTGTCCTTTTCCTGAACCTCTTCATGCCTGGCTTCATACATGGCCAGGGATTGCTTGTCTGGTTCTCTTGTGGTACACACCTGACTTGGAGTTGAGAGCCAAGATGCAAAGCCTGGCTTTACTCTTCACTACCTTTGTGATCTGCAGCCAATAGCTTAATGACTCTGGATGTGCCTCAGTTTTCCCATCAATGAAATATGGACAGTAACAGAAAGTACTTCTAGGAACTTCCTTCAGGTGGTGAGGGAGAGAAGGAAACAGTACTTATGGGAGTCCAGTGAAGGTCTTGGAGCAAATACACTGCATGATCTTGTTGTTGTAAATATTTCCCTGAGTAACGTTAACAGGTGCATAGACAGGGGTGCAAGAAAGCGGCCTCCACTCCGGCGTGGTGATGCAGCCTGTGGGAAGGGCCCTTACATGGCTGTGACCAGTATTTTTCCTTTCCTCCTCATGTTCAGTCATCATTGTGCTTTTGTTTTGTTTGAATTGAGTATTTTTCTATTTTGCTTATTTGCTCTCCAGGCTGGGAGGGACTGCCTCAAGGGGATCATGCCAGAAGGCAGCCTGATCTCACTGAGATGGGTGTCACCCTGTCTGCAGGTTCTCAGGAATGTAATTTATCTACTTGAGATTTGATGGTAGATGAAATAATAACAAGGATCATAGAACAACATTTATACGGCACTAACTGTATACCAGGCACTGATCTGAGAACTACACAGATATGAATTTATTTACTCTCCACAATAACCACACCTAGAAGTAGATGATAGAACTAGTTAGATACTATAGTAATCACTCCCACAACTAGTAAACACCTGGGCTGGGATCTGAACCAAGGGACTCTGGCTCTACACTCCATGCTCTAAACCATACTAATACTCTATAAGGCCTCTCCTGGCACCTATTATTTCTCCCTGCCTGGCCTGTAGTCCCAAGTGCTGGGAGGTGGATCCATTCCCCAGGACAGGGAAAGTAAGCCTCCCCTATGGGAGGGGAGGATATCAGGGAGCATCCTTCTAGGACTGTCTGGGTACAGTTGCCAACTAGTGGGATATGGTTGATGGCTCTGAGGGCTCCCAGATCACCCTGTGCTTTCCCTCTCTCTAGCACTAACCAGCCTGCATCCTAACTATTGGCCCATTATCTCCTCTAGGAGGCTGGGAGTTCCGCCAGGGATGATGTCTAGGTGAGCTCAGCAGTTCCTCAGCAGCATGAGGGCAGGAACATTGTCCATCACTGAACTGTTGTGATCCTGGGCCTGACACAATGCGTTATGGAATAGATACTCATGAATGAGTAACGAAGTAGGCCCGCAAACACCACAACGAGCACTGGTACAATGGTTTTCAATATTTGGAATCTTTTGTTTATTTCTGCTTAGTGCAAAGGCCCTGAAACTTGAGTCACCTGAGGAGTTTGGTAAGAATGCATATTCTCAGGCCTCGAACCTGAGATTCTGATTCATTTGGTTCAGGTGGTTTTTAAAAACATTTCTACCGGAATGTAATGTACAACCAGGAAAGTGTACATGAGTGTACAGCTTGCTGAATTTTCACAAACTGAATGTATCTATGCACCCTGCACCGAGGTCAAGAAAAAGAATATTATTAGAACAGTTTGGGGAGCTTTAAACATATAATCCTGATAATTCTCATGCAGTTCCCCTGAACAGCAAGAAACACTGTAGGAGTGATTAGCGCTAAAACTCTTAAGATGGAAACAGCCCATGTGTGCATCTTTGAGGATAATAAGGACAAGAGAACTGGGAAGCGTTGTTCGTTGGTCACCAGAACCCCTAGGGACACAGCGGGTGGCACTGCTCCTGGAGTTGGGAAGTGGAGAAGGCCCACTGAGTCACCAACTGGCTTTCTGGATATAAGAGAAGCACAGCTCATAAACTCCCAGCACCTGGTGAGAAGCCCTGATGACTCAACGGGAGAGAAGCCCATGGATGCCAGGTTCAGGCCTTCAGGTTATTAAGCCACTAAAGCAAACAAGCTTTCAGAGCAAAGACAGAGGGGCCTCATGGACAGTAATCATTGAGTCACCCATTTCCAAAAGGATGAGAGTCCCTCCTACAAGTTCTATCTGAACCAGAATGGATGAGGCCTTCAGAAATTCAATTTCAACTTCGATCTCTTTTACACACACACACACTCCCAACCAAGGCTTGCTTTGTAATGTTCTCCCCCATGCTTCCAATTAAGGTCTTTCACTATGGGTCAGGCTCATTCTCTGTCTTTTTCCCCCTATTTTTCCTTTCTTCAACATTTTTTGATTCCTGATGTTCGGACTAGAAGTTATGAACCTGAAACTCCATAACAATAAAGACATTTGGCGATGGGAAAAGAAGAGAAGGCGTTATCCTGGTTACCTCTTGATTACCCACCAGCAGATTCGGGAGGTCTGAAATCAGCCTGAGTATTCCAAGCTGTATCTCGAGTTTTCCTCCAGCATTTAACATCCTCCAAAGCCTCGCCTTTTAATAGGTATAGACATAGATGGGGGCGGTTGGGGGGGGGCCGTCTTGTGCAGAGAAGGGAAGTCATTTTGGCATCAGACAGTTTCTCTAGTTTTCCATTGTTAAGTCACTAACAATTTCCCTAACTTTAAATGTTTTTCGAGTGTTGTACGTTCAACAGAGGGTTGGGCTTTTTTTGTTTGTTTGTTTACTGTATTTGGTTTCTGAATTCTTTTCCCAGAATTTATTTTCTGTGGGAAATAGAGTTTGAAACATTTCCAAATAAGTTTGGAAAGGAGTTGCCCGGATCCTGTAAAGATTTAAGATGAGTTCGTTTTCTGCATAACTCCTTGTCTCCCAGCCAATCAATAACCAAAAGGACAGTCTCCATCCTGGTCCTAAGGAAAGTTCAAGTGTAGCCCATTCCCAGAAAAGTCACAAAGAGGGAACTTTTCATAGTCTACTATTAATTCATCCAATCACTCATTCATCCACTCATTTTTTCAACAGATTGTCATTATTGAGTGTATACTATATGCCAGGAATTTGCGAACTACAGATCACCAAATGCAAGCTCCCTTCTCTGGCCCCTCCTTTTATTCCTTGGTCGGGGGGACGGTGGGGAAGCACTCAAATAAAAGCGGGGAATACAGGTCTCCTAAATCATCTTCTTTTTCCTCTAGCTGCCTCCAGGCTTCCCAATCCCCAGTTAGAAAGCTGCATAATTTAGGTAAAAGTGATTCTCTCCCCACCTGGGTCTCCTCTCAGTGTTGTCGTTAACACCTATGCTTGTTTCAGGATGGCTCTTGAGAGCCTAATAAGGGCCAAGAGGATCCCTGGGCTTTGCAAGTCCAGCTGCCATATTGCAGCAAGCCCTCAGCCTCGGAGGGCCTGCTGATGGCAGGATCTGTTGATCTCCTGCCAGACAACCAGCTCAGGCTAGACCAGTGCTCTGGTCTGCTTTGCGAAATCAGAAATCAAGCGTTCCACCCAGATTGTCTTTCCTAATTTTCAAACTTTTGATCTCATTCCAAACTACATGTTACGGCAATCTGCATCCGTGGGACGACGATCATTCTGGAAAGCTGAAAGAGCAGCTCAGCCATATGTCTGAAAATGTGTCACCAGCAGTGTGATTGTCAGTAACGACTTGATTCAGGCTGCATCTGAGCCTTTGACACTTTTCAAATTGATGCTTTCTCCTTCATAAAAACAGACCCCCAATTTAAAAGTCTTCTAATGGAATTTAAGATTTTTCCTTAATGCAGTTGACGTGCATGTACCTGGTTTTAAAGCAAATCCAGTACGTGAAAATGGATGTATACCCATCAAATCAAGGGGAAAGAGAGGCACTTTCAGATTGAGGGATTCACTTCACAGAATGATTCTTTTCTTCACCAAAGGAATCTCCATACGGTTCTCTGAAAGGAGTTAGCTTTCCTAGGGTACTTAAACACTTTGTAAAATTCTAATTTAAAAACACGGTTTAGACATCACACATGCTGTGTAAAGAGAAGACCGCTCAGATCAGGCAGATGGCCTCATGCTATTTCTAGAGCCATTACCCCATTTCAAATGGAATCCAAAGGACTTGTCAACATCTCCTTGGCATTCAGTGCCCTGCCTAGATGGCACTGAAGCAAAGCTTATACTTGCTACAAGACTTAGATCAATAGTCACTCCTTTGTCGAGCCCTCTCAGACAACGCTCACCTTTTCCCCAGAGGTGAAATCTTTCTGGCACCTATGTAGCATTTGCACTGCCCAGTTTGAAGACTGCCCTAGAAATGGTCTAGGTTTTATTCATTTTATGAGTTCAGATAGGTGCCAGGTCCTCAAGAAACTTGCCTCAAAAAATTATTGCAGTTGATGTAATTGAATGAGAAGCAGCCATCACTCTTCTGAAGCAGTGTCTTTCAGTTAGCAAGGATTGCTCAGAGTGAGGTCTCATTTGGTCACAGGGAAATGTCTCATAGTGGCTTAGAGTTAGGTTGTCTTCGTGGACAAATTATCAAAATTACAATAGAAAATAAAAGACCACATATAGGTCTAAGCCGGTCAGCAATCATCTCTTGCAGCCAGAGGGACTGCTTCAGAAATGTGCAATGGAAACCAGATCTGGGATGTTTGTTGGAACTGATGGGGAGACAAGCTCTCTCTTCTACTGGATTTAATCCTCCAAAAAATATAAATTAGTAGCTTCTGGGGGTTGCCTTATCAACCAGCACAGAAGAAAAACTAAGTGGTAGAGAAGCCCAAGTCTTGATGATATCATTTGAGACCTGGGATCCAACAGCTCCTGAGGCTACACCTGTTTTCAGGACTTTTCAGTTAAGTGAACAGGTAAATTTACTTTTTTTTTTAAACTTTTTATTTTATATTGGAGTATAGTTGATTAACAATGTTGTGTTAGTTTCCGGTGTACAGCAAAGTGATCCAGTTATACATATACATGTATCTAATCTTTTCCAAATTCTTTTCCATAAAAATTTGTTACATAATATTGAGCAGAGTTCCTTGTGCTATACAGTAGGTCCTTGTTGGTTATCTCTTTTAAATATAACAGTGTGTACATGTCAATCCCAAATTCACTTCTTTATTTAGACAGGTTCCACTGACATTTTGTCATCTTCAAATAAAAGACTCCTGACTCCCCCTTTCCCAACTGGTCTTTATATCAATTACCAAGACCTATGGTTTCTCCATCCAAAGTATCTCATATCTGTTGGCTTATCTCCAGGCCAATGCCCATAATCTAGTTCAAATTCTCAGACCTCTACCTTGAACATGCAAACTCTGAGTTTTGTCTCTCAGCCTCCACTTTCTCCCCTCCTGTCTAGCTTCCCAGAAGCTGCCCACTTAATCCTCATAAAGCACAGATATCATGAAGGCACTCACTCTACTGCTCCAAAACTTTCACTGACCCCCATTGCCCCCTGAATTAAAAAACCTACAGTCTTTCCCTCTTGTGTGTCTCCTTTACTACTCACAAAGAATACCTCACTTCTGGTCACCAAATATGTGGAGGGGTTTTCCCCACACCAAGGAATTTTCCATAATACCAGCTGGGTGTCCTACAGTTTAATTCAGTTCTGACACTATCTACCTGGAAATAGTGTCAGATCCCACACGTGTCAGTCCCACAAGACTGCCCCCCTCCCACTTCAGATGCCAATTGCAAGCAGTAGTTCCTCAGGTTACCCACAACTTCTGTCCCATGACCCTCTCCTTGGGTTAAATTAATTTGCTAGAGTGGCTTACAGAACTCAGGGGAGCACTTACTTATGTTTACCAGTTTATTAAAGGATACGGTAAAGGACACACATGAACAGCCAGATGAAGAGATACATAGGGTGAGGCCTGGGAGCGTCCTGAGCACAGGAGCGTCTGTTCTCCTGGAGGTGAGGTGTGTCAACCTCCCAGTACATGGATGTGTTCACCAATCTGGAAGCTCTATGAGCCCCACACTTTTGCAATTTTATGGAGGCTTCCTCATGTAGACAATGAACAATTATTAACTCCATTTCCAGCCTTTCTCCCTTCAGAGAATGGGGGCAGGGCTGAAAACTCCAAGCTTCTAGTCCTGGCTTGTTCTCTCTGGTGACCAGCCCCCATGCACAAGTCATCCAGGACCCCAACCAAAGCCACCTCATTAGAACAGAAGACACTCCTAACACTCAGGAAATTATAAGAGTTCAGAAGCCCTGTGTCAGGAACCGGGATCAAAGACCAAATATTAGAACTAGATGCTCCTAGCGCTCTTATCACTTAGGAAATTACACGGGTTTTAGAAGCTCAGTGCCAGGAACCAGGGGCAGAGACCAACATATACATCTTTTCTATTATCTCACACCTACTGAATAAAGTTCAAATTCCTTAGACTGGTATTCCAACCCCTCTATAATCTAGCTGCAATCTCTACCTTTCCAACTACTATTTTCTGCTATATCTCTCATATAATTTATTCTCGAGGATTATTGCATTCCGGTTGAGTATTCAAGTTCAGAGCGAGTTTGATGTAGCGCCAAGGTGAACTAGCTCTTCCCATGTCCAAATCTTCCAACTCCCAGGTCAAATGAAGCCTTGTCCTAATGCCTTCCCTACTCCCACAGCTGGGAACCTTCTGAATTCTTACAGCCCTTTATCTCTTCACACCTTGGGACTTCACCTATCACTTCCTCTTATCTTTCTATATTTTGTTATAGCTACTTGTGGATATGTTCTCTCTAGTCTGCTCTCTAGACTTCTTCCCTTGTAGGTAGTTACTCTCCTTCAGACAGAGTCTGTTTCAGATTCTCTTATGTGTGCATCCCACCCCTCCCCCCATATATGTTTACTGAATTGATATAAAGGAAGGAATGAGAAAGGTTGTTTAATAGATTCTTAGGAAACTTGCTTTTTATGAGTATAAAACATAACTTATAAACAACCTATCCATATATAAACAGATACTATTGGAGTTACGAGGATGCTTGGAATTGGCTCTCTTAAGTACTAAATTTCACACTTTCCCCCTATTTTTGCACTGTTAATTTTCTAACACAAAAGTAAAATTCAGATAATCTTTGGCAAAACTTTAAAAATTCTAAATTATCATCTTGATGATGATCAAGAACCACGAGTGTAATTGAAAAAGTATCTCACGACCAGAAGTTCTCTCTGAACCATATTAACAGAAGCCATAACATGGTTTTATATCATGTGGCACAGTTTACAAAATACTTCTACAGATATTACTTCATTCCTGTTTTACAACCCTGTGAGGTCAGTAGGACAGGAATTATCAGCCCTGTTCTACCAATAAGGAAAAGGTAAGGTCTAAGAGAGGCTAAGCAACTAGCAAGTTTCCACAACCAAGTAGATGACAGAATTAGGACTAAAACCCAAGGTTTCTGAGCCCTAGTCCAGAGCTCTTCCAATTATTCTGTGCTACTTACCTTAGGCTAACAGATAACTTCTTCCCTTGCCTGTGACTGATTTAGCAAAGGACTTAATGACCATTGAATCCCCACCTCAGTGATATGAAGAGAGGTCTGGGAAGTGGTATTACTGTCTTGCTCCTGAGAGACATAGGAAGAGAAGCTCCTCTTTTTTTTCCTCTGGATGTAATTGGATATGGTAATTGCAGAGTCAAGAGAAGCAGAGCTGGAGCCCTGAGTTCCCCTTACCTGTAATCACCCTACCCTTGAACTTCTTGACATGTGTGATAATCAACTTCCTTATTGTCATTTAAACCAGCGTAAGTCAGGGGTTTCCATTACTTGTATCTGAAACCATTCTAACAGGAACAATATGGGAAACTTTATGATACATGGATTTGGGGTAGAGAGTCCTGGGTTTGAATCCCCTCTCCAACATTTCAAACTGGGAATTTTACTTAACTATTTAGAGCCTTGCGTTCTTATCAGCAAAAGGAAGGATATGTGTTCCTACTGCTCAGAGCTATTTGGTCCAATACAATAAGCAGTGGGAAGTGTCTGGTACCTGGCAGATAATAAATAGCCATTATTGTGAAAATGAACTTTATACTAAAATGAACTTTATACTAATGCTCTATATTAATGCTATAAATACTTTTACCAAAAAAACTTTTTAAACTCTAAATTTACACAAAACAATTTTATTGGTTCACTCATGCTTTCTACTCTAGTCAGGCAGGTCTTAGAGTAAATACAAAGGTTGATTCCTAACAAGCTCAGATCAAGAATACTCAAACTCTGAGTGAACTTCAATTCCCTGAAGATTTGGGATCATGGGGCAGGGATGAAAGTGTTGATAATAAAATTATGATTGGAGCTGAGATTGGAGGGCTGCCACCAGGACTGGAATTTGCCTTGAAGTCAGCAATCAACTTTTCAGAGTGGTCTAACAAATCAAAGACTTGTCACTTATTTGTTCTTAATTTTCCTGCAGAAAGGGTTTTAAGCATTAAATAGTTTGATTTTATTGCATTGTTTAAAACAAAAAGAGGAAAAAAAAGAGAGACATTGCCATCTCTTGTTCTGAAAGAGAAGATAGTTTGGATAACCTCACTTTACCAATATGCAATTTACACAACCATGAGGTCATAATGGTTTAGCACAGGGCTGGGCCTTCTGGGTCTTCCTGGATTGAAGCCAAGTGCCTTTTTCATTTCAACGTTAAAACAAAAAATATCATCTTGGTATGGTGTCACATTGCTAAGAAGAGCTAATTTTTTGCTTGTTTTTATTTTGCTTTATTTTGTTTTGGCCACAATTACAAAGACTATATTATATAGGTCAACTTTCAAATCTGTTTCTTGAGATTTATTATATGACTATTTTATTTCTAAGATCTTAATGGAAACTGTACTGTTAATTGTAGCAATTTGGAAACACTGTATCTTTCTTAAAATGTCTATTTAAAAAAAATTTTTTAAAGTCTTTATTGAATTTGTTACAATATTGCTTCTGTTTTATGTTTTGGCTTTTTTGGCCACAAGGCCTGTGGGATCTTAACTCCCTGACCAGGGATCGAACCTGCACCCCCTACATTGGAAGATGAAGTCTTAACCATTGGACTGCAAGGGAAGTCTCTCTTCAAATTTTTATAGAAGACAATAATCACCTAAAAGGGCTTACCTGGTGGCGCAGTGGTTGAGAGTCCGTCTTCCGATGCAGGCGACACGGGTTCGTGCCCCGGTCCGGGAAGATCCCACATGCCACGGAGCGGCTGAGCCCGTGAGCCATGGTCGCTGAGCCTGCACGTCCGGAGCCTGTGCTCTGCAACGGGAGAGGCCACAACAGTAAGAGGCCCGCATACCGTAAAAAAAATAATAATAATAATAATAATCACCTAAAGATGAGGGTCAGAAGCAGATTGGAGGGTGTCAGAGTTTTAAAGGAGGAGCTAATTTTTATTGACGGCATAATCCCCAAACTACTCTGTTACCTATTACTCCTCTGTTTAATGGAGTGAACCTACTGCTTATGTGGCAAGTAAGGCCTCGCTCTGGCTGCACACAGTTGTCCAAACAGGCCCTCGGCCAGCCTTGAGTAAAGAGATGAAACGCTCGTGTGCTCTAGGAAAAGCCAGAGGACCCACGCTTGGGCCACGAGGGCAGCGTGAGGCTGGCGGGTGGAGAAGCTTCAGAGCCATTTCTTAACAGTTCTGGCTTGGGTCTTGATTTTTCAGGGACAGGGACAATAATGGGAGCAACTACTTACAGATCCCACAAGATCTGGGAGCTAAGTGTCCTCACTAATTTTAGTCTGCTGGAAACCCGGATAAAGTCACTACTCCTTGAAGGGAGTCCCCACCTGCAGCTGCTGGTGTCAGTACGGGAATCTCCTCCCAGCGTGACCTTCATTGCTCTGTCACCCTGCGAACTCGCCCTTCCCCCAAGAGCACAAGCTGCAGTCACCAACTCCGACACCCACTTGCCTCCATGTGGGTGAGTCCCCACCTCACACCTCACCCCACCCCCAGCTCCTGTGAAAGGACTTTCTCTTGAATCGGCCTTTCTGGTCTCAGGTGGAGTCAGTTGGCTTTCCAAGGCGTTCTGCAGGCTCTGAAGTGAAAAGAACATGGATGACTATTCTTGTGGTTTCTCTAATCTGTGTACCAAGGGGAGCAGAAGCCAGTTGATCCTGTGTTTGAAATAAACCAGGTTACTGGTCTGAAAGAGCAGGAAGCAAATGGCTTCCATAGACACAAACCTGCCTGCATTAAACCCTGGGCTGGCCATCCTTACTTTGCTTTCAAAGTATGAGGAGTCACTACCATTCCCAGGGATGGCTATGGAATGCCAGTCCTGGTGAGCAGGCTTGTTTTTCAGTAACTCTCCCCTCTGCTGAGGTAAAGAAAGACTAGAGGCCTCGGACTAGGTCTACGAAGTGCCCAAAAAGTCCGCTGAAAACTAAAAATAAGTCTCAAATTTCTCTCACTGTTGTCTGTTTTCAAGGTCAGATTGGCTGATGATGTCAGTCCGAACAGCCAAACAATCTTCCCTGTTACCCCGTCCAAAAGGCCTCCCCAACTGGGAGACTGGGATTGACATATATACACTAATACGTATAAGATGGATAACTAATAAGAACGTGCTGTATAAAAAAATAAATAAAATAAAATTTAAAAATTAAAAAAAAAAAAGGCCTCCCCCATCACCTACAAAATGCCATCTATTTTGGGCCATGCTACAGCAGTGTTTTGGGCTGGATGTGTAAGGGCTACAAAATAACCAACACATGATACCTTCCCCAATTAGCTTTTACACTAGGAGTATCCAAAGAGTTGTTTTTGTAAATAATAAGTAGCTAATGAGTAGAATCAGGCACCACATACGTTGAGAAGTATTTTGATGCATTTCCTAATTTAATCCTCACTATAACCCTGGGAGAAGGGTACTGTCACTACCCTATCTTGCAGATGAGGAAAACGGAGCCTCTCCCAGTGTGCCAGTTATTCTCTGTCTGCCTCCCAGCAATTCTCCACCCTTCACTGCCCTGCCCTGTGCCCAGGAGGCTGAGCCTTACGGACAGCACAGCCCAGCTCCCTTGTGAGCTGACTTTGGCAGGCTCCAGAGATCAGAGGGTGGGAGAAGAGGTCAGGGTGTTTCTTTCCCACTCATCTCCTTTTTCCTGCAGCGGCTGCATTGCTCCATAGACACACGGCTCCTGGCAGCAGGCCCTGGACCTGGGCGCTCACTCCCCCAGTGAGGCTACAGCCTTCCCTCCCTCTACTTCCCATCCCAAGAGTAGTGATGGCTTCCGCCTGTTGCTAGACACTGGGTGCTCTGTCCTTGCTTGTTCCCTCCACCCTGTCCTCACCTCCACAAGTAGCCACTTCAATAAAATCTCCTCATCTGAACCAATCAAAGGCAAATTGGGTTTCTGTCAAGATCCCGACTGATACATCCAGCAAAAGAGATGCAGACCAGAGATTCAAACTCATAGTATTCAGTGGTAAGGGAGAAGAGAGGTAAACTGATAATAAAAGAAAGAAAATTATTAGAGCCATGAGAACGTTGTAGAAAGTGCTATGGGAAATCAAAGGCCAATTAAAAAAATACTTTGTAGGGCTTCCCTGGTGGCGCAGTGGTTGAGAGTCCGCCTGCCGATGCAGGGGACGCGGGTTCGTGCCCCGGTCCGGGAAGATCCCACATGCCACGGAGCGGCTGGGCCCGTGAGCCATGGCCGCTGAGCCTGCGCGTCTGGAGCCTGCGCATCTGGAGCCTGTGCTCCGCAACGGGAGAGGCCACAACAGTGAGAGGCCCGCGTACCGCAAAAAAAAAAAAAAAAAACTTTGTAGACGATGTGACACAGTGCTAGGCCTTTTAAAAATGTATAGAAGTAGATTTGGAAAACAAACTAGTGGTTACCAAAGGGGAGAGGGAAGGGAGGAGGGACAAATTAGGGGTATGGGATTAACAGGTACAATCTATTATACATAAAATAGATAAGCAACGAGGATTTACTACATAGCACATGGAATTACACCCATTATCTTGTATAACCTATAATGGAGTATAATCTGTAAAAATACCAAATCACTGTGCTGTACACCTAAAACTAACACAATATTGTAAATCGACTATACTTCAATTTTTTTAAAAAGTAGAATTGAGACAAGTGGATATGAAGGAAACAGTTTCAAATACAAGCAAAGGCAATGAGGCAAAAAAGCACAAACCACGTGTTGGGAACAGAGGTGGTTTACTCCTGGAAGTGGGGCTAAGCTTATGGATGGTTTTTCACAAACTGTATCCTACAGAACTCCACTGTTCTATGACATGTTACTACCATATTGAAAAAAAGGGGCTTCCCTGGTGGTGCAGTGGTTAAGAAGCCACCCGCCAATGCAGGGGACATGGGTTCAAGCCCTGGTCCGGGAAGATCCCACATGCCATGGAGCAACTAAGCCCGTTCACCACAGCTACTGAGCGTGCGCTCTAGAGCCCTCAAGCCACAACTACTGAGCCCGCGAGCCACAACTACTGAAGCCTGCGCTCTAGAGCCCATGCTCCGCAACAAGAGAAGCCACCGCAATGAGAAGCCCACACACTGCAACGAAGAGTAGCCCCCGCTCAACAAAAGTAGAGAAAGCCCGTGTGCAGCAACGAAGACCCAACACAGCCAAAAATAAATTAATTAAATAAATTAAAAAAGCAAAAGACTTTTACTCATTCATCATTCAATCGTTTATTAAGTAAAAATTAATGGAGCCTTTATCCTGAGCGAGGCTCTGTTAGACTACAGAGGGAAACCATAGGGACTAGAAGAACAAGACAGAGTTCCCACTCATCAGAAAATCTGGACCGGGACTTCCCTGGTGGTCCAATGGTTAAGACTCCATGCTCCCAATGCAGGGGGCCCAGGTTCAATCCCTGGTCGGGGAACTAAGTTCCCAGATACCGCAACTAAGCGCGCAGGCCACAAGTAGAGAAGCCTGCGCACAGCAATGAAGAGCCCACAGAGCCGGAAGGAAGGAAGGAAGGAAGGGAGGGAGAGACAGAGGGAAGGAGGGGGGAAGGAGAAAGGGAGGGAGGGAGGGGGGAAGGAGGGAGAAAAGGAGGAAAGAAAGACTGTATAATGATTTTTAAGAAAAAAAAAAGCTCTGGACTGCTTCAGGTTGAACATGAAATGAAAATATATAGTTACAATGTAAGCTATAATTTCAATACAATTCTCTGAAAACAGAGAATGAACTCCTTATCTAGCAATGAAGGGTTTGGAAGCCTTCAGAAAAGAGCTGATGTTTAAGCTTAAAGGATGAGTAGAATTTGCCAGGAAAAAGGAGAAACCTCACGAAAAGACACTGAATTTGAATATCCAGACCCCATACTTAACTGCATAAAAGATTACTCCTTATAAGACAGAAAAGAAAGAATCCAATATATATGGATAAATATGAACATAAATTAAAAACGAAAGGATTTTCCAAAAATGCCTTTTAAAGTTATAGAGATTTGGAAGAAATTTTAATAACGTAAATGTAAAGAGAATATCAAAAGGTTTTTAAAGTCTATTTCAAGGCCAGCAGCTCTGCTGCTTCTCCTTGACTTAAAGGAAGAAAAAAAAATCTTTTTTCTCTTTCGTTCTTGATCATGAGATCCAGTATGCAAGTTACAGTATATCAGAGAAGTCCAGCACTGGCCTCCGGAGACTTTCTGAATTTGAACAGAGAAAATGAGAAACACACAGTTATTTCAAAATGTTTCTAATTTTTCAGTCTAGAACACTGCCCACGGTATACAGGAAATTGCCAAAGCCTGTTTTTCTTCCTAATAATTTTAGATTGCTATATGTAGGATTAGAGTAAAGCTTTCCTTTGCCTTTTTTTTGTTTTTGTTTTTTTGAACAGCTTTTTTTTTGTTTTTTTTCTTTTTAGGTTACCATATGTACCAATGTGACAATTTAACTCTACAACTACTTTATATTTTAAGGTTTTATATAACTTTACATATTTATATTCATAGTGTACTGATTACTTATATTTCCAAATACTTAAAAATGCGTAATCTATACTTAACAAAAACAGGAATTTTTTTTAAAGTTTTAAGTGCAATACAAATACATTTATTTTGTTTTATTAAGTGCTATAAAGATGATTTTTAGTGGCTCTTTTTGTTAGCTTTTTCTTTTTTTATAAATTATAGGAGTTTGTTGTGGTTTTATTTTTTCATCATGCAAGGTTTTAAATCCCACCATCATGAGACAAAAATCTGGTTTTGCCCTTAAAACACTGACAAATATATAGACCGGACATTGTTACCGTTCAGTAGACGTTTGTTGAATAAATGAACTGATGATGCCATAGGGAGATTGGAAGAGGAGACAAAAATCTAACCCTGGCTCCCATTTGAATCTGTAACGCTTCCTAAATTCAGTACAGGCAGCCCTCTGTATCCATGTGCTCCAAAGATTCACCTAACCATGGATCAAAAACTATTTGGAAAAAAAAATCCATAAAGTTCCAAAAAGCAAAACTTGAATTTGCCACACCAGCAACTATTTACATAGCATTTATACTATACTAGGTATTATAAGTAACCTAGAGGTGATTTAAAGTATATGGAGGATGTTTGTAGGTTATATGCAAATACTATGCCATAAGGAAACTGAGCATCCTTGGACTTTGGTATCTGGCATCGGTCCTGGAACCAATCCTCCATGGATACCAAGGGATGACTAGACTAGAAAACTCTTTGTTGCCTACAAACCAAACCTATGACAAAAGACTTGGGGTTAAACAAAAGTCTTAAGATAGTTTTTTTCTTGGAAAGCCTGGATTAAACTTTTTAGCATTGATACTATAACAATTTGATTGATTCATTCACTCATTCAACAAATTTAAAAACATTTATTAAGCACTTAGAGAAACAGTAGTAATAATAATAATAACAATAGGTAATACCAATTCAGAATTTATTTTGTGCTGGCCCTGTACTATGTGTTTTGTACTGATTATCTCACTGAGTCCTTACAACAGCCTGAAATAAGCTCCATTGTACAGAAGAGAAAAGTGAGGCGCAGAAAGTCACATAACTTGCCCAGGATCACCCAGCAACTAAATGAATTCTAAATTGAGTCCAAGCCAGTCAGACTCCAGAGTTCCACATGCTTTGCTACCCTAGGACCACATGCTGGGTGCCCAAAGATCAAAATATATGTGGATCATCCTTCCGTAAGAATTACAATGTTGTAGACTCAAAGACTGTAAGAGCAGGTCATCTAGGCTCTCGTTTTACAGATGAGAAATCCAGGTTAAGTGAGGTGATTTATCCAAAGTCACCCGGACAGGTTGAGAATGCCTCACTCCCAACCCTGTGTTGTCTCTCACTCCATTTCTCTTTTCACTCACTACACGGAGCTAGAAACCTCCACTTACTGAGTGAACTCCTAGAGCCATATTATCACCACAGAAATAAGAAACCAGATGGAAAGGATTTTTAAATATGTAAATTTATCTCCTTAGAAATAATCCTCATTGATACCTTTCAAACTGGCAAATTGTTGAAGCTGCACGTGGATCTCGGCCTCGTGAAACGTAAGCACTAAGGGGAGGGATAAATTAGGAGTTTGGGATTAACATATACACGCTACTATATTTAATATATAAAATAGATAAACAACAAGGTCCTACTGTGTAGCACAGGAAACTATACTCAGTATCCTGTAATAACCCATAATGGAAAAGAATCTGAAAAAGTATAGATATATATGTATTACTGAACACTGCGCTGAACACCTGAAACTAACACAACGTTGTAAATCAACTATACTTCAATTAAAAGAAAATCAGCACTAACATTGAGTTTAGCAGTTTATAGAGTTGGCGTTGGGTCTTCCCCCTCCCTGCCACACCCTAGGTTTCTAATTATCTTTCAGTCCCATCTTGTCTCCTGCACTGAGGCCATGTAACAGGTCATTACTAAGTGATTGCATAACTGGAACAAAAGCAAGATAGAATCAAAAGGATATTTGGAGCTCAAGCAACAGCAGCCACTGATTCAACCTCCTGATCGTTAGCACAAGAAAAGGCAGGTCTGGGAAGCAATATAACACAGCGGAGCCTGCTGAAAGAGTAGGACAGACTGGGCAGAACTCACAGCCACGTTCCTTAGTGGTACAGCACTGGGTAACCCATTTAACCACTCTGAACCTCAGTCTCACATGTAATAAAGTATATTCCACACTACCTGGCACATAATATGCATTCAACAAACATAGCTATAATTATTACAATCCCATCCTAGTTCTGCCCTCTTCATTCACCCCCAGATTGCCCTCATTTACACAGTGGAGGAACCCAATGAGATGTCTGTTGAAGCTTTGCTCAAGTCTTCATCCTCTGAGTTGCAGCTCAAATTCTACCACCTCATGGGAGACTTTAGCACCTGCCAGAGTGGGAATTAATAATTCCCCCTTCCATGCTCTCTAGCTGTAGCCTGATCCAGCCTACATCTCACTTTCTCCTGTATTTGATTGTTTCGTTTCTATCCAAAGCATAAATTCCTTGAGATGAGGGATATCTGCTTTCTTTCTCACAGCCCCTGTACCTTATACAGAGTGAGCACTCGCTAAATGCGTGGGCCTTGCCCTGAATGCGTTTTTAAGAACTCAGGTGCCATCCTCATGAAAAGTGTTTGAGAATTACGATTATAGAGTTGAATTGAGTTCTTAAGCAGTGAGGGTTCTGGTTTATCAGGTGGTTGTTTTGTTTTTTTTTCAGGTAGCGGAGTGGGGCAAATACAAAAAAAATAGCAAATATCTAGGCTCAGCATGAGGACTCCTGCTACACAGGGCATTTCTCTTTGGCGTCAAAGTTCTCTACAGATCCGTTGTTGTTGCTGTCCTTATGGCCATCGCAGTGACAACCTTTGAGCCAGGTAGCATCCTCTCGTTTTACTACTGACAGCTCCAGGAAACAAGAGGAGTGGGTGGAGCTTGTTCAAACCCACCGTTCCACAGGTCATCTGTAGTTGGAGCTCCTGTCTGGGTAGGGGGCAATAGGCCTGAGGCTGGCTCTGCGAGTGGAGCTAGGAGAGGGCACAGGGGGTCCTTCTGTGCTTCAGTTGCTCTCTCCGAATGATGGGAATAAAATCATCTTGTTCTCCAAGATTCTACTTCCCTAAATTGGTGACACTAATTTCAGAAACCACCAGGACAAATGAGCAATGAATGTCAAAGTAGGTTGAGGTGCTCCTGAAGGATGGTGCTCCAAAGCAGAGAGAAGGCACGTTCTTTTTACATAACAGATGTAACAACAGCTAATATTTATTAAGGGCCTACTGTGTGTCGGGCCATGTGCTAAGCGTTTTATGTGTATTAATTCATTCAATTCTTCAAACATTGCTATGAAGTAGTCGTCATTTTACTGAGGAGAAAACTGAGGCACAGAAAGGTCAAGCCAAAGGCTACACAACTAATAAGAGGCAGAGCCTGGAGTACTCACAGAGTACTCACATAGTTGAATGCCACTGGCATACTCTTAATTATGTTGCTGGACTGTCTTCCTGTGGCCATCTCTTTATTTTGGTGCCTAACACAATGCTTTGCATGTAATAGGTGCTTTGGGAAGTCTCTCCCTTCTTCCCCTCCTTCTAATTCCAACCCCGCCTTCTCTATTAAGTTAGGTATTTGACTTTCAATGGTGTTTCTCCAAATGGAAGCTGGAGAGCCAAAATTTATTTTTTTCATAGTTATGATTAAAAAAATGAATATGAACACATTCTGGATCATTGGGATAACCATCTGATACCAAGTACTGCCTTGTGGTCTCAGTGCCTGTGTGAGCTATGCCTTGCCACCAACACTTACCACTTTACTCGTTATGCTAATAAGAAAGGAACAGCACAAATTTAATCTCTAATTATGTATCAGAGTCAAATGAAAGCCAACTATTACAATAATATAGAGTGTGAGCAGAGGAGGTGTGGTACCTGGAAGGGAGGAAAGAGATGAGAAAATCGAGTCAATACAGGGCCCTTCCCACACCATAAGAGTTGCAGAGCCACGCAGAGCTCAAATGTACTCACACCTGGGCAGTCAGTACCACAAGTTGCTAGTAGTAGTTGAGTAAACATTAGTAATTTAAATTTTACAGCTCTGGGAGGAGAATTTTATATTTAACTTATAAATTTGTTTTGGTTTTATTCCAGAGTTGTTCAAAAGCTATGACACAAGTTTATATCTCATTTTATGTTTATAGTAATGCAACGTTTTAAAAGAAAATAATTTACGCCAGGAGTGGGTTGGTTTAAGAAAATTTTGCCCTTAAAATAGTGCCCTCGTATTTGAGAATCACCACAGAGTGACACGTGTTGGGGCTTTCCTATTTAAAATCGGCGGCAAACACAAGCACCTTGGTCTGTCATTAACACGTTGGTGTGAAACAGCCTGTTAAGTCCTCTCTTTTTGAGAGCAGACTTTGGTGGGAGACGGGCAGGCTAAAGGGCTTCACAGAAAAAAAATGCGGCCTCAGTGCATTGGGGCAAGTCATTAAGCCCTGAAAAACCTCCTTCCCTGCCTTACCTGTCAAAGAGGGGTAATCTGTACCTTCTTTGCCCGTTCTGTGGGCCGCTTGCCCACTGGGTGAGGAGGTGGCTCCACCCGCTGGTGCCCGGATAGAGAGAGCTGAGGCCTGTGGGCTCCCTACCCAGCCGGTTACTGGAAGCTGCCAAGCCCCTGCCCTGCTCCGGGCCCCAAGCACCGCACTGGGCGCTACTGCAGGGGATGCAAAGCATTGGCGGTCCTGCCACCGGATCGCGGGTTTCCGCCCCTTTGAGGCCCCCGAGAGACTGGGTGAAGGGGGAAGGAACTCGGGCATCACCTCAAAACTTTGAAAACTCTCAAAGCGCATGTGGGGTGGGAAGCGCACAGGTTTCTCTCCAACTCTTCAAACTTGCGGAGGGGCTCTTCGCGCACCAGGTGTGGCCCGCGGCCCCAGATCTCGGCTGTCGACTTTAGGGGCCCCTGGTCTTTGCAAGCAGGCGGCGGACCGCAGGCAGCGAAGGCCCCAGGCTCACTCAGGAAGGGTTGCGCGGGTCCCCGACCAGGGCGGGCCCTTCCCCGAGAGCCGGCGCGGGCTGGCACGGAGAGGCCGGGACAGGCGAGCTGCGCCGGGCCACCTGCGCGGGGCCGCAAGGCCGCGCGTCCTCCCGGCTGCGCGCCCAGCTCGGACCGGTTGCGGGCGGCGAGGGGCGGGGGCGCGGGCCGCGGGCCGCGGGCGGGGGGCGGGGGGGGCGGGCGGGTGGCGGCCGAGCGGCTTCCCCGAGAGCGGAGGCGGGGCGGGCGGGCTCCGGAGGCGCGGGGGGCGGACCCGGCAGCCGCCGGCACTGCTTGCCCGCCCGCCCGCTAGCACTCAGTCGCGCCGCCAAGCCGGCATGGGAGCTGCGCGCGCCCTCCCGGCCCCCACACCTGTCTGAGCGGCGCGGCGAGCCGGGGTCCGGGCGGGCGACCCGGCGCGGGTGAGTGAGGGCGCCGGCCCGGCGGGGGCCGTGGAACAAAGGGCCGGTGGGCGCGAGGCGGGGGGACCGCGGGCTGCGTGGCTGGGGGGACGGCACCGGAGACCTCGCCTCGGCTACCCTCGGGGCTCGAGGGGTGCGACCGGCGGCCTGGGGGAGCTCCGCGGAGACTCAGGAGCTGCAGGGCATTTGGATCACGCAGTGTCACCCGTGGATCGGGTAGGGAAGGAAAGTTTTGCAACTACCATCTCGGATGCTGGGTGGGAGTAAAGAAAGAGCCCGCTCTGGGCACGCTGTCCTCCGGCTGGAAGATGACAACACCGGCGCCTCTTACGTGCACACACAGACACACACACACGCATACCCTCACTTTTTCCCTTGAGTTTTGCACATACGTATTCCAACAAGATCTGAACATTAATTTTTAAATCCTGGGCATGTGATTGTGAACAAACCTTAGCAAGCAAGGAGACTGCAGCAAAGAGGCTCTTTTCTCTGGTGCCTTGATTGATAACCCTGCGCATCCCTAGAAACTACTGTCCGTGAACTATCAACAGTTGCTGGAAGCAAATATTTCTTCCTGAGCCTGTGGACATTCATCACTAGTTAACGTTTAAAAAAACAGTTTGAAAAAAGTTTCAAAAATGTTTTAAAAGAGGAGGGAGAAAAATTATTTAGATGAAGGAAAACTACCACTCCCCTCCGGAATACAAATTAGGTTTGCTTTCGAACATCTCATGAGAAAGCGGCTGATAAAAAGCCTGTTTGTTTAATTCCCTTTTGGGTGACATCCATGAGACTTCAGAAACAGCCCCTGGCTGATGGAAAGCTCCTGGTTGTTCAGGATCAGTGTTGGCTCAGGGTTGCCTTCTCTTAGCTTCTGAAACTGAACTTGAGGGGTCCCTCTGCCATCCTTAGGAGCAGGTAGGCCAATGCCAGAATCGTTTTGACGAGGCCCTGTGGTAAGGAGTTGAATTTATGGTTTGAAGTCAGCTGTGGCCAAAAGCTGAATTCCAAATTAATATCAGGCTATTTATTGCACTTGTTTCAGAATCATACCTGTGCATAAGAGGCATTTAAAATAGACCTTATAACTGCATCTCTTAAGAAGTCTGTCAGACAGGAGTGGATTGGAGGTGGAGTGGGCAAAAGGAACTTAGGAACTGCCACGAAAGCCACTATCTGTACTTGTGAAAGTGTTTGTGATCATATGTACACCGTCTGCATTTGAATAGATTGTTTCACTTGTATTTTTGCCACTTAAAGTCAAGAGATAACTCGTCATCCTTTCCATTGCCTGAACTGGAAAGGAAGCATTTTTCCAAGGTAACTAATATGGATCTCATTTTTGTAACACTGACAATTTATTCAGGTAGATGGTGAATGTGGGTGCATTTTTCTGTCTGTAGTATAAGTGCCAAAGTGCCCATTAGTGGGTCTGAGAACACTTCTGGCCCCTGTCTGTAGTGTTTAAGAGTCTCAGGTTCTCCTGCACATCTTTTCTCATAGATCCCTTAGGATTTAATCCACCAGCCATTATTCATGCCTAACTCCCCTCCCCCGCCCCCAACTCCAGGGAATTCGTTTCTCATGGTCTCACCATTGACAGTTTTATACTCTGCTCTTGTTCTGCTGCCAGGTTTGTCCCAGGCTCACTAGGGTAGTTCATTTTGCCTAAAATCTGATAGAGAAGAAGTTAAACTTCGTTTGACCACAAGATTATGTTTAGGGTAGCTGGGCTTGTAAATACCCTGCATTTCTTTCCTGTACAAGACTGTAATTCTTAAACCATTATGTGATTAGGTTTGTTTCCCTTTAACAGGTTCTGTGCCTCAGGAAAATGAGAGCATGCCTGGCTGCAGAGTATTCCCAGAGCTTTGTTCATTTTTAGCTATTTGCTTTAGGAATTAGCATGGTTTCACTGTTCAGTATCTCTGGGCAGAGAGTCCATGGAAAAACCCTTGGCCATCCTTCCAGATGGTGTCCAAAACTTTTATCCTCACAAACTTCCCTGCTGTTTCTTCCTGTCATTACCGTTTATAGTGGTCACAGGAATTCAGATGTTGGACAACAGAGAACTTATATCCTGAGGATTAGATTTTCCCTGCCAGCACTTCTTTGCTATAGGAGTTAAACCATTATCCCAAACACTTGCCCTCTTGAGGAGACCTGTGTTGTTGCAGTTTTCAAGGTGTAGAACTGGCAGAGAGCCATCTCAGTGCCACGGTCTCCAAGCGGTGATTGTTGTCTGCACATCTGCTAATGTGCAATGTCCCTTCACTGTCAGGTTATTAGTGGGCTTATGAAGTGGCAGCATCTTCATAAGGTATAAATATTTTCAGACAGTGGACAGAGGGACAGCGGCTCACGTTGAGTGTTGGGACATGGAAAGTGTAACCCTCTTGTGAGTCAGATATACAGAGCTGGAAAAGGAATACTGTTCCCATATTACTAAGCATGGCGAGAAAATATTTGCTTACCTTCATTTTCCATTCTTTGTCATTTAGGTGAAGTGATTTATGAAAATACTTAGTTGGGAACTTTAAAAGATAATTATGTATCTAAGGACTCCTTATCCAGTAAAGGCTTATTCCTAGAAATGAAATGTTGTAGACCTGAATTATTTTGTCCAGATTTTTTTAAATTAATTCATTTATTTTTTAACTTTTTATTTGATATTGGAGTATAGTCGATTAACAATGTTGTGATAGTTTCAAGTGTACAGCAAAGTGATTCAGTTATACATATGCATGTATCCATTCTTTTTCAAATTCTTTTCCCATTTAGGTTGTTACATAATATTGAGCAGAGTTCCCTGTGCTATACAGTAGGTCCTTGTCGGTTAATAATAAGGATAAGATTTGGAAATGTTCATTCCTTTTTTAAGGTGTGAGTTTTCCAGACAGTTCTAAAAGGATAAAATGATTCATTTAAAGGCAGGAGAGAATTAAAAATTATGTGACCCATTAGTTACTTTTCCAGTAGTGAGATTATGACTGTTTTCATCCTAGAGTGTTTATGTTTAAATAAACTTATATGGGCATAGCTAAGGCTTACCAAGAGTATAAAAATGGAAACAATAATTGTCTCCTGGGGAATTATCCTAGTATCAGGTGAATTGGGAAATTAATGCAAAGCCACCAACCTAATTTTAAGGTGTTTTATTAATGGGGAAGGGGTCAGGGCAAGGTGTGAATGCCTTAGGAAAGGCCCTGAGTTGAAGTAGGGTGTGTCCCCCCCCCACCTCTACCCCAAGACTTTGCTAAGAGCTTTCTCACCTAGCCATCCTCCACTCCATTCTTGAAAGCTGCCCTCTGCTGGAGGCCTTTGTTTCCTTTGCAAACAGATAAGGGAAACCTTGCCGTCCAGACAGGCAAGAGATGAGCATGATAAATTTTCCTTTTCCTTTCCCCTTGTGCCTCCGCCTTCCACAATTCTTTGAGTAAAAGCTACTGAGCAGTAAATGACAGTGCAGACGCTGTCTATAAACAACATAATGCCTGACCTGGCCTTTTGTGTCCCTGGAAAATTATAAAATGAGAGAATCTTGGACCTGGAAAGACCAGAGCTAGAAGACTAAGAGATCATTGTTCATAACAATTTCTAAATCACCCTAAACACACAATCGGTAAAGGAGTGAGTAACTGATGAAGCTTGTAACTTTAATACAGTTGTCAGTTTAAACCCAGGTGGGGACCTGAGAACATACAACTTTCTCTTCCAATTTCTGATCAGGTATTTAAAAACCAAATCAATTTGGAATAATTTGACCTGCATTAATTTCTAAATCTGAATTAAAGTTTTTTTTTAAATACAGTTTTGTAGCTTTCAGAGTTAGATAGAAACTTTATTGATTTTAAATTTATTTAACTTATTTATTTCTTTTTGGCGGTGTTAGGTCTTTGCTGCTACGCGTGGGCTTTCTCTAGTTGCAGCGAGCGGGGGCTACTCTTCTTTGAGGTGTGTGGGCTTCTCATTGTGGTGGCTTCTCTTGTTGTGGATCATGGACTGCAGGCGTGCGGACTTCAGTAGTTGTGGTGCACGGGCTTAGCTACTCCACGGCATGTGGAATCTTCCCGGACCACAGCTCGAACCCGTGCCCCCTGCATTGACAGGCAAATTCTTAACTACAGCACCACCAGGGAAACCCTAGAAACTTTAATGAAGATATAAAATGTTCTCAGAATAAGGTCTTACCACACAAAATAATGAATAGAGTTGAAATAATAATATAGGGAACTTGTAAGCGATGCTTCAAACTAAGAGAATTAGTGTTTTTGACGTATCTGAAAAGTTTATTTTTAAGGGATTAGAGCTTTACCCTGCCCTGTTGGTTTAGCAGTTTTACTTATAGATGGCTGGCTTCTCCTAAACTGGTTGACTGCCCAGAATTTCTGTTGTGAAGGCTCTGGATTAGATTAGATGGTATTCGTCTAGAGTCTTAATATTCTAGCCATAGTCTGCAGTAGGCTCTTTAGCGCCCTCTAACAGCATCCTGTGATCTGTAAGTGGTCCGGGAGGCCCTTGGCAGAGTCAGCCCTCATTTTGCTGAAGAACAAATTCGATTCTGTGTGTTGAGAGGCTGGAGTAAAGCTGTGGCCAGTGAGAGCCAACAGGCATACCCCAGAAAAAGACTTGTTCCTGTGTCTCCACACCCACTAAGTGGTTTCTAAAAACAGTGTTTACTTTTTGAAAGGCAGACATTTTTCAAAAAGGTATGCCCTGGTGACACATGTGAAATGAGGCATGCTTCAAGGCCTTGGAAAGCATTTTTTAAACAGGGCTTTACTATACAGGGCAAGCACTGGGAAAGGTGAAATTAGAATCAATTTTGCCTGAGAGGGGGTTAATTCATTAAGACAAGGTTCCTAGATGGATGTGGGGTTTTTTGGCAATTTTAGTACATTAACAATGTTAGTTATTTATTTATTTATTTATTTTTGGTTGCGTTGGGTCTCCGTTGCTGCACACGGGCTCTCTCTAGTTGCAGGGAGCGGGGGCTACCCTTCGTTACAGTGCGCAGGCTTCTCACTGCAGTGGCTTCTCTTGTTGCGGGGCACAGGCTCTAGGCGCGCGGGCTCAGTACTTGTGGCACACGGGCTCTAGACGCAGGGCTCAGTACTTGTGGCACACGGGCTCTAGAGCACAGGCTCAGTACTTGTGGCGCACGGGCTTAGCTGCTCTGCGGCATGTTGGATCTTCCCAGACCAGGGCTCGAACCCGCATCCCCTGCATTGGCAGGCAGATTCTTAACCACTGCACCACCAGGGAAGTCCCTACTTCAGCTTATCTTAAGAAAGAACACACAGAATCCAGAGGTCCAAGCTGCCAAGTATTCCTGTTTTCAAAATATTCTTGGGAGAGAGAGAGGAGGAGATGAGATAGTATGATCTTATATATTATCATAAGTTGTAGATATTTTCAAGGGGCAGGAAGAACATGACAGTAAAATATGCTCATATTATCAACTAGAACATGCCTTTTGAAATCCTAAATCTGAAATTTGTATGTTAATTGGATCCTAGGAGTACAGAGTGCAAATTACTTACGGCAGTAAAGAATTCACACTCTGTAGGACTGTGCCAATGGCACGTGTCTTTAGCTTTATCCATTCGTCCAACCGTTGACATTGTCTATTGGCTGGGGTGTCAGGGAAGAGAATGGTAGGAACGAGCCTGAAACTAGTTCAAATACACTTTTAAAAATCCATCTAGGGGGCTTCCCTGGTGGCGCAGTGGTTAAGAATCTGCCTGCCAATGCAGGGGACATGGGTTCGAGCCCTGGTCTGGGAAGATCCCACGTGCTGCGGAGCAACGAAGCCCGTGCACCACAACTACTGAGCCTACGTTCTAGAGCCCGTGCTCTGCAGCAAGAGAAGCCACCGCAATGAGAAGCCCGTGCACCATAACAAAGAGTAGCCCCCCGATCGCCGCGACTAGAGAAAGCCCGCGGGCAGCAACGAAGACCCAACGCAGCCAGAAATAAATAAATAAATTTATAAGAAAAAAAAGATAAGCTGAAGTAAACTTGGCTTACTTAACACATCTGTTGCTCAGTGTTAACAGGCATTAATGTTCTCCATGTTATAGTCAAAGTGAGGAGGGGGTGGTAGGTAGGGGTCCAAGATGAAGCCCTGTGGGAAATACATGATTCCTCCTAGTACATATCACACTTGGCAGGGATTCTGGTGGGGGGGGCATTTCGTCACCTACACAGCAACTTATACAGAGAAAAGCCTGTCCAAGCCCTAGGTATGTCCAAGGTCTGGGTCCTCGGCTAGGAGATGGGAATAATCAGAGAGAACCATCCCCTGAAGTCTCCTGAAGTGTTGTCCTCACCACACCTAACCCACCCCCAAAGTCCCCCTTAGGGAAGAGGGCTCTACCTGCATTAGCATCCCCTCCGTCATCCATTTAGAACCTTTAGTCCTGGCAGTACCCTCAATCAGCACAAACACTTGTGTGCACATACACATGCTCCCCATGATTTCAAGGATTTAGAGAAATAATTAGATATATTTCCTCCATGCCAAAGGGCCCAGGGACCCTTCCTATTTGGAAAAATGGAGAGAAACAGTTTCAAGGAATCAGGAAGTCCCAAGGAATTGGCTTTTCCAGGACTTCATCTCTTTCTTTTCTAGCCACGCACTTGACAGAAGTGGAATCAGAAAGAGTCAAGCCAAACAGACCCCAGAGGCAGGTGGGGCAAGCACATACTGGAAAACATGATGTGTGCATATTGGGAGTGGGGCTTGGCGTGCTCAGCTGGACGAGATCAGATCAATGGGATTTTCCAGTTTTATGTAAAAGAAAGCAAAAGGCACCCAGAAGTTGCTAGCAGCTCTGTATTCTCAAAGAGGAAGCGTGAGAAGAGTGAAACAGTTTCTTCCTGACTCCCACTCCCACTATGTCCCACTAGCTTCTTAAGACCTAACCCCTCCTTGTCCTTGTTTTGGGGTCCTTGACTGTGAATGAATTAACCTACCTGCTATTCAGCTTCTCTTGAACAGAAGGTTCGGAGCCAGTCTGAGCCAACTGATGCTTCAATATTTATAAGAGTACTTCCAATCATCTTTGTTGTTGTTCCTCTAGTGGGATGATTGTTCTGGGTCTTTAAACATACCTTTCAGGATAAAATCCAAACTCCTTCATCTAGTATACACAGCCCTGCATAACGTGGCTCTCGCCTGCTGCTTCCACCATGTCCTCTGTTCCACCCTTGCTGAGCTTAATGTGTTACTGAAGTGACTTGTACTGTTGCCTGTCTCCTTGCCCTTGCATAGACGGTTTTTCCCTCTAAGTGTCCCCTTCACTCTCTTAGCTAATTTCTGTTCAGCTTTAACACCCATCTCAAGCATCACCTCCCCCAGGATGCCTCCCGTGTTCTTCTCCCCACCACTGGATTCCACACCCTTTCTCTGAGCTACCACGTCATCCATGCGCATCTATGTCATTAGCACTCAGCGTGCATCATTCAAAATACTTTTTCACAGACGTAGAGAACAAACGTATGGATACCAAGGGGGAGGGGGGGTGGGATGAATTGGGAGATTGGGATTGACATATATACACTATTGATACTATGTATAAAATAGATAACTAATGAGAGCCTACTGTATAGCACAGGGAACTCTACTCAATGCTCTGTGGTGACCTAAATGGGAAAGAAATCCAAAAAAGAGGGGATATATGTATATGTATAACTGATTCACTTTGCTGTACGGTAGAAACTAACACCACATTGTAAAGCAAATATACCCCAATTTAAAATATATATATTTTTTTGAGCCACACTAATCATTCCTTCATTCACTCTTCATAAATACAAACTATCCATTCAATAAATCTTTGTTGAGTTGCTAGCATAGGCCCAAGTTCAAGGCATTTAGACTAGCTGGGAACACAGATGCACAGACCTGAAAAAGTAACCAATAGTTACTTGAAATAGGAATAGAAATAGTCACAGTGTGATACTTGATGCAATATTAGAGCTTTAGATCTTTGACAAGACCCTGGTAGTGTACAACAAAATCCAAAGGATGAAGGAATATTGGGTTTGTCAGAGACCTGGTTACTCTGAAACTAAACTTATAATAGTTAAAGTTGTTCTAAATTCAAAGCAAAGCAAAACAAATAAAACAAAAAAAGTCTCATTCCCTCTTCTCAATCACTCACCATTTAAAAGCAATCAGAGTCCCAGTCAGTGTGACGCTGTGGACCCATCCCTCCCTGATGCCTTAGTCATTCAATAAACTGTGTGATTTAAATTTACCCTCGAGATGAGCAAGTTACTCTGAACATTTTCGAAGTACATCCTATAATGAGATTGAGAGGAAGGAAGGAAAGAAAGGCAGGGGGACCAGGAAGGTAGGAGAGGATGACAGTATAGAATCAAGCACAAAGAAGGCTCAAAATTGTATGGATGT
Source organism: Pseudorca crassidens (assembly GCF_039906515.1). Classification (NCBI taxonomy): domain Eukaryota; kingdom Metazoa; phylum Chordata; class Mammalia; order Artiodactyla; family Delphinidae; genus Pseudorca; species Pseudorca crassidens. Next base: position 64,505,456 of record NC_090304.1, read on the forward strand.
CAGGGCTGGTCAAGCAATTCATCTGTGAATTAATGACTCCATGCACCTGCCCTGCAGCAGGCCGCCCTTAGGGACACCTTAAACATCAAGGGGAATGAATACCCAATTTCATTTTGGGCACCCAGCCACAGGAACAAACAAGGTCAAGCCCTTGCGTTGTGAGTGAGACCATTACCTAGGGATTCCTCTCCACACCCCCGATTAATGAGCAGGGTTCACAGTGTTAAAACAATGACAGGCATGCCCCCAGGCTGCCTCCCCAGCAAAGGAGAGCTCAGCCTCTTGCCCTCCTGACCTGCTTGTCTTTGTTCCTGCAGGGTGGTGCTCAGCATGGCGGGGACCCCAGGGCTTCTCCTCCTCTCCGTCCTCCTCTGTGCTGTTGGGCAGGTGAGCCCCTACAGCGCCCACTGGAAACCCACCTGGCCTGCCTACCGCCTCCCCGTGGTCTTACCCCAGTCCACCTTAAACTTGGCCAAGCCACACTTTGGGGCCGAAGCCAAATTGGAAGTGTCCTCCTCGTGTGGCCCCCAGTGTCATAAGGGAAGTCCACTGCCCACTTATGAAGAGGCCAAGCAGTACCTGTCCTATGAAACCCTCTATGCCAACGGCAGCCGCACCGAGACACAGGTGGGCATCTATGTCCTCAGAAGTGGTGAGGGTGAGTCTTCGGGAAAGTCTCGAAGGAAGCGGCAGATTTATGGCTACGACAGCAGATTCAGCATTTTTGGGAAGGACTTCCTGCTCAACTACCCGTTCTCAACATCGGTGAAGTTATCAACAGGCTGTACCGGCACCCTGGTGGCGGAGAAGCACGTCCTCACGGCTGCCCACTGCATACACGATGGGAAAACCTACGTGAAAGGAACCCAGAAACTGCGAGTGGGCTTCCTGAAGCCCAAGTTTAAAGATGGTGGTCGAAGGGCCAACGACTCGAGCTCAGCCGTGCCCGAGAAGATGAAATTTCAGTGGATCCGGGTGAAGCGCACCCATGTGCCCAAGGGTTGGATCAAGGGCAATGCCAATGACATTGGCATGGATTATGACTATGCCCTCCTGGAACTCAAAAAACCCCACAAAAGAAAGTTCATGAAGATCGGGGTAAGCCCTCCCGCCAAGCAACTGCCAGGGGGCAGAATCCACTTCTCCGGTTATGACAATGACCGACCGGGCAACTTGGTATACCGCTTCTGTGATGTCAGAGATGAGACCTATGACCTGCTGTACCAGCAGTGTGACGCCCAGCCCGGGGCCAGCGGGTCCGGGGTCTACGTGAGGATGTGGAAGAGACAGCAGCAGAAGTGGGAGCGAAAAATTATTGGCATCTTTTCCGGGCACCAGTGGGTAGACATGAACGGTTCTCCACAGGATTTCAACGTGGCTGTTAGAATCACCCCTCTCAAATATGCCCAGATTTGCTATTGGATTAAAGGAAACTACCTGGATTGTAGGGAGGGGTGACACGGTGTTCCTTTCTGGCCGTTCTTAATGGTCTTCTATTTTAGGAGAGGCCAAATTTTGTCATTGGTGTGTGTGTGTGTGTGTGTGTGTGTGTGTGTGTGTGTGTGTGAAATGTGTTATAATATCTTTTACCTAATTTTTTTAAATTGCAAGATGACTGGCTGTATTATTTGAAAACTGGTTTGTGTATCATATATCATTTAAGCAGTTTGAAGGCCTACTTTTGCATAGAAATAAACAACATACTGATGTTTGGGTCAATAGGGAAGATTTAGTGATTAAGTTAATCTTTCACCTTTTGAGAACTTTGATTTTTATTTCATCTGAACTTGTTTCCAAAGCTTATATTAAATACGTGGCATATGGGAGACATAAATTCTTACGTGTGTGTATTTTCTCCTGAGGTTCAACTTGCTTTGTTTTGTTTCTTTTAGTGCCTAATCATTCATGCTTCCAGGCAGTGTTCCCCACCACATACAACTCTTAGGAACTTTCACAGTACTTTTTAGACAGGCAGTTATAATATTTTGGATTTGGGGGCATTTGCACAGAAGTCCTAGATCAGTAAGATAATTTATTGATTACACTGGTACACGTATTAAACTGTATCCTACAGTAAGTATCCCAAGCATCTTTCAGTTTTGAAATAGTTTCTCTTCTGAAGACTCTTGCTGTACTTTCTGGGAAGCCTTGGCATGTGGCTCTGCCAGCGTTTGTAGTCACACCAGAGTAAGCAAGATTGTTTATGCCAATCCTTCCACTTAACAGGATTTCACTCACATTTCTTGAACTAGCTGTTTTCCAGGAGACAATAATCAGGGCCTAATTAGAACAGGCTGTATTGCTTCCCAGCTAACAGTTGTGGTCACACTAAAAACAATCATTGTATTTTACCCCTGGAGTGTAGCACATCTCATGTTTTATCATTTGGATGGAGTCATTTAAAATGAATTAAATTCCAGAGCACAATGGACACATTGCTTGGCAGATGTCACAACAGAATAACCACTTGTTTGGAGCCTGGCACAGTCATCCAGCCTAATCAAAATTATTCTGCATAGTTTGCAGTGCGCTTTCAGGGAGCTGTGGACTGGTGCAATTTGGAAACTTTTCTCTCTTACTTATTTTATAGTAAAAATATTTGGAAAATGCTTTAAGAAAAACCAATATGGCTTTTTTTTTTTTTTTTTACTAGTTAAAAGGGCCTCTTTTACTAGAATTCTCCAGGCTACAGACACCCATAATCAAGTACAAGAGTAAAAAATGAAAATTGGGAATGCAGAATGGATCAGAATCACCACTTCAATAAATGTCTTTATGAATGTTTTATCAATATGATCATCACAGTATATAAGGAAAAGATTTAGACTCGTTTTATGTTTTCATTCTATGCCTCTCAGCCCGAGCACTTCTTTCTAAATGTATCAGTAGAGACAAAAAAGCAAATGAATTACAAGGCAGATATGTGGTGTGCGTGCACCCCTGACATTTGCAGCCTGCACTGTGACTATTTATTTGTGAGGACATTGAACTACAGCAATGATGCTTAAACCTTCTCCGGGTGACTTTTGGCTTATGTTCCTCGCGCTTTTCAGAAGAATAATCCTGATAAAGCACTCAAGAAACTACAACCATAGTGCGTTCCTCAAATCACGTAAGAAATACTGTGCATAGCAGAGATGCAAGGCCACCAGGAATCTTTGGATTTACACTACGATATGCTTTGGAATCTAACAGGAATCTAGCCTGAGGAAGAAGAGAGGTCTCCATCTCTATGTCTGGTATTTGGGGGTTTTGTTTGTTTTTGCTCTTGCTTGGTGCTAAAGGAAGTTTGCTGGACACCTAGACCAGAACTGATTTTTTAAAAAAATATAGATAGGGCTTCCCTGGTGGCACAGTGGTTGAGAGTCCGCCTGCCGATGCAGGGGACATGGGTTCGTGCCCCAGTCCGGGAGGATCCTACATGCCGCGGAGCGGGTGGGCCCGTGAGCCATGGCCGCTGAGCCTGCGCGTCCGGATCCTGTGCTCCGCAACGAGAGAGGCCACAACAGTGAGAGGCCCGCGTACTGCAAAAAAATAGATAGATAGATAGATGCTCCTTTTATGAAGCACATTGATTTCTTGATTTTGATTTTTTGCAATGCTGAAACTCAACAAGGGTGGGCAATGGCACAAAGTCAAAATAGTACAATATTTAGTTCACAAGTAGATGTAATTTACTAAGAATATTACCCACAGTCTATATACAGCATAATTCATAGAATTGTAAAAGAAGACTATATAATACTTCAACGTGTCCACCTTTTCAGTGGTAATAGACAGAAGCATCGTATTGAAATATCATGGAAGTTGAAATAAAGAAAAGCCTCTTGCAATATTATTAATATAATTAGTGCTTTACATATATTAGTTGTACATTGTAAGGACATACTCCTAGTAAGGCTAGTAGAACAACGTTTCCTGAAGTGTGTGCCTTCAACGCTTATCCTTCCAGATTTTCTACCAAAAATAAAAATGGCACCTTCATCAAGGCGGAGGGGGTTGCCTCACAATATTCCCTCTCTTTATTGGGGATTCACTTGCATGTTTGCACATTAAAAGCTCTAAGAAGTCCTGTAATAAAGAGACATGTTTTAAAATCTGCATTTCAATAAGCACCTTTGATCACGGAAACCTTGTTTTCTCATATCATACCTACGAGTGATTTAGTGTTCTAATGAACACATTTTGGGGATTGCTGTAACAGCCTTCTGGTCTAGGTGGCGCTGCAGAAAGTATGAGTCCCAAGTGGTGTCAGGTACCGGTGCCTTTTGGGTTCACCGGAACCCCGCATCCAGATTTGGAAATGTTCAGAAGGTGAAACAGGAGACAGTAAACTTGAAACATCATTTGTTGTTGAGAATCAGAAGGTTGTGGCAGAACTGGGGACACATATTTTCCATAGACTACAAAGTTTTGAATTTCAGAAAGGAGCCAGTCCCAAAAAAGCGGGGGGAAGGGAAATAGGGCTAAAAGAGATACAGAAATATGAACTGGCCAGTGGCAGAGTTGTACCTGTGTTCTCTCTTTACCCTTTTTGGACCAGAAAATGGATTTGTTAAAAAACCTGTTAAGTAAAGCGGAACCCCAAGATCATGCTCTTCACTCATTCTACCTGCTCAGTGGGAGGGCAAGCCCGCGATGACACCTGGGTCAATGTTTAATGATGTCTCTCTAACACCTCCGGGGGTCTTTAGTTTCGAACTAGTGAAGGATGACAAGCCTACACTGGGATAAAGACTCCGGTCTTTCCGCCCTGTGCTAGCTGAAGGGTAAGTGGCAGTCATCCAGTGTCCGAAACAATTTGGACAGCAGTCCTGAGCATTTCCTCTCTCACGGCTGGTCAGAGCTCGCGGCCAAGGAGGCTAGTGGACCGTGCCTGCACTAGCCTGGCTTTCCCTCCTGCTTTCTCTGAGATTTACTGCTCATGTCTGTCCTTTTTCTTTGAATCAGCTCAAGGGTGCCTTGAAATTGCCTCCCTCAACTGATTTTTATGAATATTTGGTAGAGTGGCCATTCAATTTATCATACTTTTTTGAGACTGACTGAAAGGGAATTCTATTAATAATGAGGCAAGGGCAGCAGGCACACCACCGGTAGGTACTGGGAAATCCAGCATGTCTGGCCACTTAAACTGGTAAGCCCTGCAAAGCACTGTATGGAATGCGGACCGACAGCATCTTCATGAACCTAGGAACACAGTGGGGCTACACGCCTTCTTTGCCTAGATCAGCATTCTGAGGGCCTCTGATAGGGGAAGGGCATTTAAAAATCCTTCCAGTGGGATGGGGTCTAGAGTCCCTAGGTGGTAAACACAAACCATTTCTAGCAGATGAACAACCCCTCTGTTTATAGTCTTCTGTTTCCCCAGAGAAGGGAATAAACCAGCTTCCAGAACAAGAGTAAATAAGACTGAGAGCTAGGGCAACAGACTGGTGTTGAGGGGGACGACGGCCTTGGAGTTGGGCCGACTGATTCCATAGTTGCCTGCTTCCTTTTGGTGAATAAATCTCAATGCACTTCAATTTATTGTGGTTTTTTTGCGGTACGCGGGCCTCTCACTGTTGCGGCCTCTCCCGTTGTGGAGCACTGGCTCCAGACGCACAGGCTCAGCGGCCATGGCTCACGGGCCCAGCTGCTCCGCGGCACGTGGGATCTTGCCGGACCGGGGCATGAACCCGTGTCCCCTGCATCGGCAGGCGGACTCCCAACCACTGCGCCACCAGGGAAGCCCTCAATTTAAAACTTAAAACCCTCCTCTCTGATTTAAATATCCTCTCTCTCTGGGCTCCTACTCCTCCAGGGGGCTGGGGTAGAACAGAAGAAGAGGAAAAGGGCAAACATCTGGGTCCGCTCCTCAGTGGTTGCTGCTTCTTAGATAATACCAGCTCTTTCATCCTCCTTAGCTCTTCCCTCTGGTGATGTAACCCTCTGCCTCCTGCTGCCGGCACACTCTTACCTGGAAGACAGGCCTCTCAAGTGGTTAACCAGCCAAATATCCCAAGTCCAGCCATAGTCTTCCAGGCTGGCATTACCCATGAGAAACTCACAGGCTTGCTATACCCAACTGTGAGCTAGCTGCCCATTGAAGATCTGGGGAGAAAATATTCTAGGCTGAGGGAGCTGGAGTGCAAGGGCCCCTGGCAGGATCAAATTTGGTCTGTTCAGGAGGTGAAATGGGTGAAAGGGTTAAAAAGTATAAACTTCCACTCTAAAATAAATAAGTCATAGGGATGTTATGAGGAATATGGTGACTATAGTTAATAATACTATATTATATATTTGAAAGTTTCCAAGAGTAGATCTTAAAAATTTTTATCACAGGAAGAAATTTTTGTAACTATGTATGTGACGGATATTAACTAGAATTATTGTGATGATCGTTTCACAATATATAGAAATAGTCAATCATTATATTTTACATCTGAAACTAATATAATGTTATATGTCAATTATATGTGAATTTTTTTAAGAAAAAGAATGACACTTAGGTTTGGGGGCTGAGCATCCAGGTAGATTCCAGGTGCCATTTGCTGAGATGGGAAAGAGGATCAGGTTTGGGATCAAGAATTTTGTGTTCTGCTGGTGGGAATGTGAATTGGTACAGCCACCATGGAGAACAGTATGGTGGTTCCTTAAAGAACTACAAATAGAACTACCATACGACCCAGCAATCCCACTGCTGGGCACATACCCTGAGAAAACCATAATTCAAAAAGAGTCATGTACCAAAATGTTCATTGCAGCTCTATTTACAATAGCCAGGACATGGAAGCAACCTAAGTGTCCATCATCGGATGAATGGATAAAGAAGATGTGGCACATATATACAATGAAATATTACTCAGCCATAAAAAGAAACGAGATTGAGCTATTTGTAATGAGGTGGATAGACCTAGAGTCTGTCATACAGAGTGAAGTAAGTCAGAAAGAGAGAGACAAATACCGTACGCTAACACATATATATGGAATTTAAGAAAAAGACAATGTCATGAAGAACCTAGGGGTAAGACAGGAATAAAGACACAGACCTACTAGAGAATGGACTTGAGGATATGGGGAGGGGGAAGGGTAAGCTGTGACAAAGCGAGAGAGAGGAATGGACATATACACACTAACAAACGTAAGGTAGATAGCTAGTGGGAAGCAGCCACATAGCACAGGGAGATCAGCTCGGTGCTTTGTGACCGCCTGGAGGGGTGGGATAGGGAGGGTGGGAGGGAGAGAGACGCAAGAGGGAGGAGATATGGGAACATATGTATATGTATAACTAATTCACTTTGTTATAAAGCAGAAACTAACACACCATTGTAAAGCAATTATACCCCAATAAAGATGTTAAAAAAAAGAAACTAACACACAGAATTGTAAAGCAATTATCCTCCAATAAAGATGTAAAAAAAAAAAAAAGAAAAAAAAGAATTTTGTGTTGGTCATGTTGTGTTTGAAATATCTAATGGACACCCAAGTGGTGATGTCAAGTGAGCGCTTGAATTGTTAAGTAAGGATCTCTGACAGTGAAGCTCAGTAGAAAGATCTTGAATTGGCATGTAGATGGCACGTAAAGCCACAGAGTGAGAGAGTATCACCTGGGGAGAGAAGGAGCGGAATGAGGCTTGAGGAGAGGGCCGAGGATGGGATCCTGGTCCACCATCATTTAGAGATGGGGCTCATAGAGGAAAAGGAGGAGGAAGAGGCAGCCAAGAGGCTGAGAAGAGGCCGCCAATGAGGGCAGAGGAAAACCAGGAAAGTGTGGCCTCCCAGAAGCCAAGAGAAAAAAAGTTCAAAGCCAAGTGGGGGAGGGAGGAGGGCAAAGGGGCAGGACAAGAAGAGGTTGTACCCAGAAATGTCCTTCTGGCTGGTGGGCAAGGCAAGAGGTGGTAGGCAGGGGCCCAGTAAGGAGCCACCTGGTCCTCCAAGCAGAACCTCGCCTCGTGCAGTTCTGTGCTCCCCACTGCGTGAGCAGAGGCTCTGCTTCCTCGTTGCCTGTGATGACTGACTAACCGAATCCTCAGTGGAGCCCTCAGGAAGTGCAAGGATCCAGGGCCACGCGCTCCCTGGGGGAGTCCAAGGGCAACAAAAACAGGGGCTCAGGGAGGCCCACGGCCATCCCCTTCTGCCCAGCCTGATGTTCTCTGAGGATAGAAAGCGCAGCGTGACTCTTCGGTGTGGGGGGGGTGTGTGTGTGTGTGTATCAAGTGTGTAAAAATACCAAGTGCTCTCTTAGTCTTGATTTATCACTGTCTCTCATCTTCAGACTTTAAAAGGACTAAGACACGCTCTTTCATAAAGGGTGAGGACAGGTCTGAGAAGGTCGAGTTCCAATCCAGTGAAGCAAGACTGAGGTGTTTGCATTGGAGAGAATGAGGAGAATCTCGGAAAATGAAATAAACAGAGCGCGTGAGTGGAACCGGAGTAGCAGCCTTGGGAACCGCAGCTCAGCCTTGCCATCAACTGAGCTGTCTTCTCAGGAAGGCCTCCCCTGACTGTCTTCTCTGAAAGGTCAACTCTCCGCAGCCCCCGCCTCAGACAGGTCTGACTTCCCTTCCCTGCTTTAACGTCTCTGCTTAGCACTAATCAATATCTCACATACTCTATATTAATTTCTCTTGTTTGTCCCCCACTACTAGAATATAATTTTGTGAAGACAGGGATTTTTGTCTGTTGTATCCCACACTTAGACCAGTGGCTGGCCCTTCCCCCATCTCTTCAATTATTCAGCCATTCAATTATTCATTCAGCAAGAAGCCCTTCTTGGTGCCATTCACTGTGCTGACACTGGAGTTGCAGAGACAGATGAGACACATCCCTGTGCTCAAGGTGTTCCTGTGTCTTCTCCTTTTGAGGTCACTGTAGTCCTGACTCTTGCTCTACTCCCCAGAGAGGTAAGGCTCAGTCACTACCCTGTCTACAAGAATATCTTGGTGTCAGAGAAATGGAATTGCCACTTTGTAAATTGAACGAATTGAATGTTCCTCTCACATTTTAATAAATCTTTTAGTTAGATCGTCCTGCCTGGTTAGTGCCTTTCTTTTCTGGGATTTTTTAATACTGCTCTGCATCCAGTTTCCTGATGGAAAATGCCATGTTTGGTAAACCAGTATAACTCAGGCATGACTAATATCTTCCATGGATAAGCCTCGCTTATAAGTGAGCTTTATAAGTGAGCTCTGGAGGCAGACTGCTAGGATATGAATCCCAATTTTAAGCTGAGCTCCAGAGCTCAGCTTATATATGGACATAAGGACATTGTCCTTTAGCATTGACACATTTAATCACTCCAGGATGTTTGCTAGACCAGATTTAGAGGATCACCATTTTTTTTTCTATCCTCATGGGGAAAATGTGTTTGTTGATTGACTCTAACATAATATCAGGAAGAATTCATTCAGTTCCCCCCCTTTTTTTGATCAGCTTCTTTATGCCTCATTAAGTTCTTCAAGTTGTTTAATGTCCCACATTCTCTTCATTTGCATTCATCTGAGGACTTAAAATGGTAAAATGTTATGGAGAATCACTCATAAAAAATAATTTGACTTGAAATCCAGTTATTTGTAATACTCACTGTGTGAAAGGATAAAACATAATTATGATTACACTTGAGTCTATACATCCAGACATGAACATTGTAATCAGATTTCTTTTCAGTCCATATTTTTTCAAATGGCTCATTTTTGTTGAAAATATAGCTCTTCGGAGTAAGAAAGAGCCTTTGATTTGATTTTTTTTTTTATGACTTTCTTACTGTGAGCTCTGTTTCCCTAGACATTTTCTTTTTAATTTATAGTGTATTGAATTATGTTTTTCTTGACTCTGGAGCTCCATAACCCTTTTACATAGTGTTTGTTTTAGATGCCATTTTAAAAACCTTATCTTTTGAAATGTTATCAATCTGCCTAGAGAGTCAAGCTGGTGCTTTGGCAAATTTTAAGCTCTTTAGATGGTTACAATTGAAAAGATAAAAAACAAAGTAAGAAATCCTGTGATTGCAGATCAAACTTTTCTAAGTGGCTGGCCAGCATTTTTAAAACAAACTCTATACTTTTATTAAAGTGCCCTATATTTCTGGCTCACTGATTGTCACCATGTTGTAGAGGTGAGACAAAGAGGCTTCTGTGGTAGACCTGAACATCAATTAGAGTTTCTTTTGTAGAGGGTATTCACCGTTCAACTCTCCTGTTTGCCATCGGCTTGTTGACTTTTTATAGCCAGTGAAAACCCATCCAAGGATCTTACAATTTCCCCATGAATTTGCTCTTATAAAGAATTTATATTGGATTGAGGCAAGTATCAGGCCATTCATTCATGAAATCAACAAGCATTTATTGAATACCTCCTATGTGTACACACTTTTCTAAGTGTTTCACATAGATTAATTCATTTACTTTCCACTACAAACCTATGAAAGAGGCATTGATTTTATCTCCATTTCAGAGATGGGAAAATCCAGGCACAGAGAAGTTAACTTGACAAAAAAAAACATTTAAAATTGGGATTCATATCCTAGCAGTCTGCCTCCAGAGCTCACGCTCTTGTTCTACTTATAGCAAGGTGTCATGGAACTACTGGGAATGTATCAACTTAGCATACCTCCCTGGTTGGGGGAGGAGGCTTCAGGGAATGCAGCACAGAGCAAAAGATGTTTGATCTTTGATGAAGCATCAATTTAGTCCCCATGAGCAACTGGTTAGCATATACTGAGTTATCTGGAAAGAAGATGCACTAGAAAAAGGATAAATGCATGTATCTGCAAAGCTGCATTACATACCTAAGAACGTGTAACAACAGTAAAAGTGTAATACAAATCATGCATGATTCCATTCATTTTATATGCGAATGAAGTATTCTAAGTTATTTTTACATGCTTGTCAAATTATATGTATAGCTTTCATTAAAATCTATTTAAAATGTCCAACATTCAGAAGTTTCTGAAATGCCTCAGAGAAGAGATTCAAATTTTTAAGATACACTGTGATTCTAATTCTGTTGTTTGTGATGATAACGTGATTCTTTCCTTTTTTTTTTTTAGCATCTTTATTGGAGTATAATTGCTTTACAATGGTGTGTTAGTTTCTGCTGTATAACAAAGTAAATCAGCTATACATATACATATATCCCCGATAACATGATTCTGAACCACTCTTATTTAATAAATGTTTCTGACCATTTAGGAAGACCTTTCTCTCTAGCTCAAAAAAGAACCTCCCAAAATAAATGACAGTTTGAAATACAACCTTGGTCTGCAGATTCATACTAAACGATCTCAGATTTCTTCAAGCTTTGAAAAACATACTAAAAAAAATCCTCTCTCCCCAAGTGAACTTTCCCTGGCCAACTGGGCTGTTTGCTCATTCTTGGGTCGCCCCCTAGTGGTGTATTCAACTTACGACTATTTCTCACATACTAATAGGCCGCTTTGTGTATTTGTTTTTCATTTTGTCCCTTCCACATTTTTTGCTTTTGCCCAGAGAAACCTCCAAAGACAGAATCTTGAAATGAAAAATGTACAATGTGCAAAGTGTCCCAAGCACTCAGTGGTGATCAAGACACTACTGACGCTGATGGTGGTGAAATCCTGCCTTCAAGTTTGTACTCTTGCTTTTCCTCTTTGTACCATGGTACCATGTTTTTACTTGTCCACCCCTCACTCTCTTCCCTTTGCCAACATCCCAGTGGAGTGGTGCCAGGTAGCCTAAGGATATGACAATGACTTACAGGCAATGCTGTGCCTTGAAAATGCCAATGAAGCCCGCTGAATGCTGCTGGGTGGGAGGCCCCTCCTCTCACCCACATAAACAAGCCGGCCCTAGGGGCCTCAGTCAGTCCCAGACTTCTTGACTCCTGCTGGGCAACCGGGGCTGTGACTCGCTGGCTTAGCCACTTGACCACCATCCAAATAGCATGAGAAGGGTGAGGCCCGGCCCGTGTCATGGACCTGACCCTCTGCAGAACGCTGGGTCCTGGCCAATTAGTCCAGAACCAGGAAACTCAGTGCACACACATCATTACTTCAAACAACCTTCGTGAATAAGCAAAAAGCCAATAATTGGTTGGATTCAATAAGTCAGAGTACCAATGAATGTTTTAAAGTAAAATGGTTTTTAAAGATTTTGAAGGAAAAAACCACACTCCGATTCATTTTAATGGAGCAAAGCTCACTCACAAAGCTACACTGAGAATTCAGAGCAGGGGGCTTTGGGGAAGGGAGGGTGAAGCTAAAGAGGACCCTTGTCCAAGAGAAAAGAGGGGAAATTGAGAACAGTGGGCCGGGGTGGGGGAAATATTAGCTCTGAAACTATGAAGGAACCCACTCTCTTCTCTGGAGTGCTTGAGCGCACAAGACGCCCTGAGCAATGGCAAAGGACCATGTGTGGCCATCTGACCCTATTTTAGAGGTGCTTGGATTATTTACTTCATTGATTTAATCTCACCTTCTTCTACCGCATCTCCCCTCCCAACTCCTACATTGAACTAGTGGGTGCTCAGTATGAGCAATGAACTGAGGCAGAGACTTGGGTGCCAGTCCTGTCAGGATGCTGATCTGACTATATGTGGTTCCTCGACCCTGTTTGTGATCAAAGTACCACTCAGCCAGTAAACCCAGAAAGGAGCCTCTCTGCCGAGCAAGGTAGCGGGAAACCATCACTTCCCTCTGAGGGCATGAGCAAATGGGGCTGAGATTCCACCTAAATGTCTACATGAACAGAACAACTCTGCAAACAGATCGGCATCACTGAGTTTCCAAAACAGGAGAAAGTGCGAGCATCTCCAGTCTCTGTGAATTGTGGTGCAAATTCTTCTAGGAGTAACAGCTCCACGGCATCATCGAATCTGGAATCTAAATATTTGCTTTAGGAGATTATAGGAAGGCTGTTAAGTCACAAACGCTGTCCTGATTTTGTACTCCCACATACAGGTCATTCTGCACATTTATTGAAATGGGGGAAAGGGTTATGTCTCTATCACTCTTTATTCCTTAAAATAAAGCCTTCCCTTTCTTTGAGTCTATTCATTAATTTTCATAATTTAATATCTGGATTTTATAGAATCCTTTACAATTTAACACCTCTTTTGCTCCCTTCTCATAACAGCCCTGGTCATCACTTTCATAATTATATTTTCTTACAACTATATATTGCTCTTCACGGTTCATAAAACACATATTCATGATCTCATGAACCCCCCCTCCTCCAGAAGCCCCAGGAGGCCGGTAAAGCAGTTGCTATTATACACATTTTACAGGTGAAAAAACTACCAGCTGAAGAAGTTAAATCATTTGCTCCAGGCTGCTAAGCTCAATGGTTGAGTTAGGAATGGAGCCCAACCGTCTCACTGCTTAACTTAATTTAGACTCCACCCTACATCAACAAGGTCCCACACTTGGGCTGTGACGGACTTTATTCAAGACTTAGATTTTTCCTTCATAAAACTTTTTTTTAAATTAATTTTTATTGGAGTACAGTTGATTTACGATGTTGTGTTAGTTTCTGCTGTACAGCAAAGTGAAGCAGTTATACATTTCTCCACTCTTTTTTTAGATTCCTTTCCCATATAGGTTATTACAGAGTATTGAGCACAGTTCCCTGTGCTATACAGTAGGTTCTTATTAGTTATCTATTTTATACATAGTAGTGTGTATATGTCAATCCCTTAAAAATGTAAACAAGTGAATTGTGTGATTTATAAGGCAAAATGTCTATATTAAAAGACAGTCACATATTTGGATGCTAAATAAACATTTTATGGTGCAAATTACCACTACGCCCGCCAGATTTCCAAAAGGGATTAGCATCATTAGTCATTATTCAGCAGTAGGTACCCAATAAACATTTTGTTGGATGGATGGATGGATGAATTGGTGGGTGGATGGATGGATGGATGGATGGATGAATTGGTGGGTGGATGGATGGATGGATGGATGGATGTGGTGCTGGCCCCGTTCTAGGTCAACACTGAGCAAAACAGGCAGGTGCCCTGCTGCACATCGTTCACAGGCAAGTGGAGAGACAGACTTCCCACACGCAGTTTTAGTTATGTCTGATGAGTGTTAGAATGTTAAATGTTAACTTTATTCTAGGCCAGGGTTCAGGTTGAACCCTTAGGCCCATAGGTACAGTGCCTGAGGCCCCCAAGCCTTTTAGGAAACTATAAAGACATTTGAATCCTGTGAAACAAGAAGAATGCAGTGATTCTAAAATACTGCAGGGAGTATGCAAAACCAAAAAGAAAAAAATTTTAAATATCTGTAAGATGCAATGTATTGACTTTGTTAAACCAACTTGAAACCAACTTGATTCATTTTTGTTTTTATTATTTGTGGAAATTTTCATTACAGTTTGAAAACAATTTAAGGTTAGAATTTCTCACATCACAAGACTTCCAGAGACGGCACAAAGATTTCCAAGATATTACAAGCAATCCTAAAGTAAATAAGGAATTTCAAACGCATAATTATAAAAAGACTTTCAAAAAACTTACATGCAGTACCAGGGGAGGTGGCACACACAACTCCAGCCGCCATCACCCACAGCAGTGGTGCTGGTGAACGCAGCAACCTGCAACCCCTGCTGCTCTCCACCGCGCCCCCAACGGCGGTGGAGGGCAGGAACCAGGCAACCCTGGACATGATGGAGGTACCCAGACTGGGATGGCAGCAACCGCAGCAACTCCTCAAGCACCATGAAAATCAACAGTGATGTGATGTCACAAAAAGAAAATGACAGTTCTCTAGAAACCAAATTTAAAGTCGTGGAATGTTTTGATTTAACTGATAAAGAATTCAAAAGAGCTGCCATGAAGAAACTCAGCAAGCTACAAGAAAACTCAGAAAGGCAGTTCAGTGAACTCAGGAATAAAATTAATGAACAGAAGGAATAGTTTACAGAAGGAATAGTTTACCAAAGAGACTGAAATTCTAAAAAAGAATCAAACAGAAATTCTGCAGCGGAAGAATTCAATAAATTAGATGAAGAATGCATTAGAAAGCATTGCAAATAGAGCAGACAGTATGGAAGAAAGAATTAGCAAGCTCAAAGATATGATACAGGTAGAAGAGAAGAAAGAACTAAGATCTAAAAAAAGAAGAAGAAGAAGAAGAAATTCTAAGAGAAGTATCTGACTCCATTAGGGAGGGCAAGATAAGGAAAATGGGTATCCCAGCAGAAGAAGAGAGGGAGAAGGGAGCAGAAAGTTTATTTAAAGAAGTAATAGTGGTTAGGATTCAGCACTTTCACTACCGTGACCCAGGTTCAATCCCTGGTCGGGGAACTGAGATCATGCAAGCTGCGTGGCTTGGCCAAGAAAGAAAGGAATAATAGCTGAGAATTTCCCAAACTCAAGGTAGGAACTGGATATACAAGCCCATGAAGTTAAGAGAACACCTAATTACCTCAATGTAAGACACATTATATTAAAACTGTCAAAAGTCAATGACAAAGAAAGAATTTTAAAGGTAACCAGGGGGGAAAAAATAAACATGGTAACCCAGGAACCCCCATTAGGCTATCAGCAGATTTCTCAGTAGAAACTCTACAGGCCAGGAAGGAGTGGAATGACATGCTCAGAATATTGAAAGATAAACAGTGCCAGCCAAGAATACTCTATCCAGCAAAGTTATCCTTCACATATGAAGGAGAAATAAGAGATCTCCCTAACAAGTGAAAGTTGAGAGAGTTCACCACCAGACCTGCCTTATAAGAAATGTTGAAAGGAGCTCTTCTACTTGAAACAAAAAGGCAAAGGTACACAAAACTTTGAGTAATGTGATACATAGAATCAGAAAATTGCAACTCCATGTAAGAATAGTTATTAAGCACTAAATTATAGCATAAAGGTTAAAAGCGGAAAAGCAGTAAAAATAGCTATAGCTACTTCAATTTGCTAACAAACTCACAACATAAAAAGGGATAATTTGAGACAATAAAAACATAAAAAAAGAAGAGGAAAAGGATGGAACCCATATAGACAAATGAAGATAAGATGTTATCAGCAGAAAAAGGACTATTTATCTATGAGGCATTTTATACAAACCTCATGGTAACCACAAAACATAAAACTAGGGCACAGACATGAAACATAAAAAAGGGGAAACTGAGAAAAACATCATAGAAAAATACCAAAGAAAAATGGCAAACAGAAACACAGGAAAAAGAAACAATGCAGGGGACTTCCCTGGTGGCGCAGTGGTTAAGAATCTTCCTGCCAATGCAGGGGACACGGGTTCGAGCCCTGGTCCAGGAAGATCCCATGTGCCGCAGAGCAACTAAGCCCGTGCACCACAACTACTGAGCCTGCGCTCTAAAGCCTGCGAGCCATAACTACTGAGTCTGTGTGCCACAACCAGTGAAGCCTATGCACCTAGAGCCTGTGCTCCCCAACAAGAGAAGCCACTGCAATGAGAAACCCACACACTGCAATGAAGAGTAGCCCCTGCTCACCACAACTAGAGAAAGCCTGTGTGCAACAACAAAGACACAACACAGCCATAAATAAATAATTTTATTTATTTATTAAAAAAAAAAGAAACAATGGAGATATAGAGCAACCAGAAAACAAAAGATAAAATGGCCATACTAAGCTCTCATTTAGCAATAATCACCCTAAATATAAATGCTTTGAATTCACCAATCAAAAGACAGAGTGGCTGAATGGATTAATGAAACAAGAGCCAACTGTATGCAACCTCCAGGAGATTCACCTCAGCTCTAAAGATAAACACACACTCAAAGTGAAGGGATAGAAGATGATACTCCAAGCAAATGGCAGCCAAAAGAAAGTAGGTGTAGCCATACTCATATCAGACAAACAGACTTCAAGCTAAAAAAGGTGACAAGAGACGAGATGGACATTATATAATGATAAAGGGGACAATTCATAAGAAGATATCAGTTATTAATATAGTTATTAATATATATGCACCAACATAGGAGCACCAAAATATATAAAGCAATTATTAACAGACTTAAAGGGAGAAATTGACAGCAACACAATAATAGTAGGGGACTTTAACACCCAACTTACATCAATGGACAGATCATCCAGAAAGAAAGTCAACAAGAAAACAGCAGCCTTAAATGAAACATTAAACCAGATGGACTTAAGTACAACATGCACAAAAAAATTACAGGCCAATATCTCTCATGAACATAGATGCAAAAATCCTCAACAGAATATTAGCAAACTGAATACAGCAACACATTAAAAGAATCATACAGAATCAAGTGGGATTTATTCCAGGGATGTAAGGATGGTTCAACATCCACAAATCAATCAACATAATACATTACATTAATAAAATGAAAGGCAAAACCATATGATCATCTCAATAGATTCAGAAGAAGAATTTGACAAGATTCAATACCCATTTTTGATAAAAATGCTCAATCAAATCAGTATAGACGGAACATACCTCAAAATAATGAAGGTCATATATGACAAACCCACAGATAACATCATGCTCAATGGTGAAAAACTGCAAGGTTTTCCTATAAGATGAGGAACAAGACAAGGATGCCCACTCTTGCCACGCTTATTCAACATAGTATTGGAAGTTCTAGTCAGAGCAATTAGGCAAGAAATAGAAATAAAGGGCATCGAAACTGGAAAGAAAGAAGTAAAACTGTCACTATTTGTAGATGACATGATTTTATATACAGAAAACCCTAAAGACTCCACAAAAAAAACTGTTAGAAATAATAAATACAGTAAATTGTCAAAATACAAAATCAATATGCAAAAATCTATTGCACTTCTGTACACTAACAATGCACTAATGGCAAGAGAAATTAAGAAAGCAATCCCATTTACAATTGCAACAAAGAATAAAATGTCTAGGCATAAATTTAACCAAGGAGGCAAAAGACCTATATGCTAAAAACTATGAAACACTGTTTAAAGAAATTGAAGAAGACACAGAGGAATGGAAAGATATTCTGTGCTCATGGATTGGAAGACTTAACATTGTAAAAATGTCCATATTATTTAAAGCAATATACAGATTCAACACAATCCCTATCAAAACCCCAATGACAATTTCCACAGAAATAGAACCAAAAATCCTAAATTTATATGAAACCAGAAAAGACCTCGAATAGCCCAAAGCAATCCTGAGAAAAAGGACAAAGCTGGAGGTATCACACTCCCTGATTTCAAATTATACTACAAAGCTATAGTAATCAAAACAGCATGGTATTGGCAGGAAAACAGACACATAGATCAATAGAACATAATCAAAGAGCCCAGAAATAAACCCACACATATATGGACAACTAATTTACCACAAAGGAATAAAGAATGTACAAGGATAGTCTCTTCAATAAATTGGGAAAACTGGACTGCTACATGCAAAAGAATGAAACTAGCCCACTCTCTTACACCATACACCAAAATCAACTCAAAATGGATTAAAGGCTTGAATGTATGACCTGAAACCATAAACTACTAGAAGAAAACATATGTGGTATGCTCTTTGGTATTGATCTTAACAATATCTTTCTGGATATGTGTCCTCCGGCAAGAGAAACAAAAGCAAAAATAAACAAGTGGGACTACATCAAGCTGAAAAGCCTCTGCACAGCAAAGGAAAACATCAACAAAATGGAAAGACAACCTACTGAATGAGAGAAGATATTTGCAAATCATATATTCAATGAAAGGTTAATATCTAAAATATATAAAGAACTTAAACAACAGCAAAAAATGAACAACATGATTTAAAAATGGGCAGAGGATCTGGATAGACATTTTTCCAAAGAAGACATGTAGATGACCAACAAGCACATGAAAAGTTGTTCAATAGCACTAATTATTAAGGAAATGAAAGTGAAAACCACAGTGAGCTATCACTTCATCCCCACTAAAATAGCTATTAACAAAAAAGCAAGAGATAACAAATGTTGGAGAAGATGTGGAGAAAAGAGAATCCTTGTGCATTGTTAGTGAGATTGTAAATTGGTACAGCTACTATGGAAAACAGTATGGAGATCCTCAAAAAATTAAGTAGAAGTACCATATGATCCAGCTACTCCACTTCTGGGTATTTATCTGAAGAATACAAAAACACTAATTAACACAGATATATGCACCCCTACTTTCATCACTACATCATTTACAACAGCCAAGATATGGAAACAATCTTAGTGCCTATCGACAGACGAGTGGATAAAGAAGATGTGGAATATATATACGATGGAATACTACTCAGCCATAAAACACATGAAATCTTGCCTTTTATAACAACATGGACCTTGAGGGTGTTGTGCTAAGTGAAATAAGTTGGACGGAGAAGAAAAACATTGAATGCTTTCATTCATATGTGCAATAAATAAATAAATAACCAAACAAAACAAACACAAAGATACAGAGAACAGGGTAGTGATTATCAGAAAGGATGAGAGGTGGGGGGATAGAGAAATGGTTAAAGGGGGTCAACTGGGTCAACTCTATGGTGACAGATGGAAAATAAACTTTTGGTGGTGAACATGCAGTAGTGTATACAGAAGTTAAAATATGAAACTTATATAATGTTATAAACTAATGTTACCTCAATTCTTTAAACAAGGAGAGGAACTGGAGGATGGAAGTAAATAATCAAATAAAGTTTTTAAAACCTACATGTTTGTATGTGCATTTTAATATGCTTGATACCAGCTACCAAAAATGAGGAAGCCTGGGTTCGGCAGTTGTTGAAAACAGGCCCTGACTGGTGGAACCAGCCCAACTATGAGCTCATTTCAGAGAATCACTTGGTTTTGTTATTCAGTTAAAATATTTATAAGATGATTTTTGAGCTCAGATCACTTTTTTAAAAAGGAAGGGAGGGACGAGGGAGGGGAAGAAGTTGAGAGAGAGGGAGAGATTTTTAAAACCTGGCTTTGGCATGGCTGTCGCTGGCAGTGGCAGTCTATACCTTCTGCCAAGTCAAAAGAAATGAGCTGCTAAGATATGGCTTTGTTCCCAAATAGATATGGCAAATCCATAACTTACTTTTCTTAGCTCTAGCACCCAGTGCCCTGGTCATTCACACACCTCATAGGCACTGGCATTAACCCAGCACCTAAGTAGCAGCCCCACTGCAATACCCAAAAGGGTGCTGCACAGGAGGATTTATTTCTTTGAGTTTTTTCTCCATGACTGAGAGCAAGGAAGGAGGGCTGTAGTGGAAAGAGCAAAGGGATTGATCATCGGCTCTGTGTAACCTCCAGATTAAAGGAGGCTAAAGAAGTGACAGCTAAAGGCCATGCATAACCTTGGATGGGGGTCTCACAATGGTAGGGGGAGGAGGATAGTCATGATGGACATTATCAGGGCAATTGACGAAATTTGAATGACTATAATTTATAGCATTGTAGCAAAGTTAGTTTACTTGTGTTGATAGAGAATATCCTTGTTCCTATAAAAAGTGCTCTGAAGTATTTAGGGGGGAATTGGACCTGTTTGTTACTATAAGTGATAATAACAATAATAACGATAATAATGGTTCTTGTAAGAAAGTGGACACCCTCTTGTTGGAGGCTGGGGACATGGTGAATACTTCTCTTTGTGTCCAAGAATTCTCCCCCAGAGGCTTCCATATCCACAATTGCAAGAGAGCAAAGACTCAGCAAGTCCTAATGCTTCTCATGATATAACTTGATGATGAGAGTGAGTGGGGATGTTTCAGAATTTGAGGAGTTGTCGCTAAAAATTCAGACATTCAGGACAGTAAGAGTAGGTCATTTGGCCCTAACAAGGCAGGACTGTCAATGCCAGGGACTTTTCTGGGAGTGGAGGGCAGGACAGGCCATCTTAAGCAGCACCCCCTGTAAGGAGATAAAAATCTCAGAGCCCTCAGTATTTAAATGGAAAAATCCTTGCTAACTCATCCCACTTAAAAAAGTGGGACATAAGGACTCTAACCTTCAATATCACTTATGGCCAATGTGATGGTTAATTTTATATGCCAACTTGATTGGGCTAAGGGATGCCCAGATAGCTGGTATAACATTATTTCTAGATGTGTCTATTTCTAGAAGAGATTAGCATTTGAATGGGTAGACTGAGTAAAGAAGATCTCCCTCACCAGTGCAGGTGGGCGTCATCTAATCCTTTGATCCTAAATCAAATCCTAAATATTGGGTTGGCCAAAAAGTGCATTTGGGTTTTTCCATAAGATGTTACCAACCCAACCCAATAGACCAATCAGTCAGAGGAAGGATGAATGTGATCTCTGCTTGAGCTGGACATCCATTTTTAGGACTTGGGTTAGGACTGGAATGACACCAGCAGCTTCCCTGGACCTCCAGCTTGCAGATAGCAGACCGAGGGACTTCTCAGCCTTCATATCACATGAGCCAGTCCCTCATAACAAGTCTCTTTCTATATAATGTACATATCCTATTGGCTTTACTTCTCTGGAGAACCCTGACTAATACAGCCAGGTATTGTGCTAAACACTGCACGTGTAAATTGCTTGATCTTTACAACCTCTATCTCACAGATGAGGGGAACAGAGGCGCAGAGCACTTCAGGAACTCACCCAAGTTCACACAGCCAGTGGGTAGCAGAATAGTGTTCTAACCCAGCTATGTGAACTCCTACTTCTAGCGATTTTATGTGCAGTGAAAAGCAAGAAGCGGCCAAATGAATATTTGAGAAACGGCCTTCAAGGACCATGGCAGGGGCCCAGAAAGTCCTTGGAAGAAAAATGGAGCTGGGATTTCCCTTGCGACTTTGAAGACTGTCTAACACCGAAGCTAGCAAACTGAGTCCACAGCGATTGTGTCTCATGGGGAGAAAACAAACCCCAAACACTGGCTGAGATGCCTGTGTGATCACTGCTTGGAGGACATCCAACCCAACAGAGTAAACAAGAGCTTGGGTAAGTCCTTTCACCGTGAAAGACAGTGAGTGCATTGTCAATAGCACGAGGTCTCACTCTCCTGCCTGCTCGTTCTCTGAGAGGACCAGGTTCACCCATCTGCTGACACCCAGCCGGATGGCCACGGATGTCAACCATGAGAAAGCTCTCGTCATCTGACTGCATGGCCAGCACTAACTCACTCATCTGTCTCTTCATTAATACGTTCACCAAGTGTTTATGGGGTGCCCAGCTGGTGCCAGACAATGAGATAGGTGTTGGCATGAAGCGTAGCAATACCTAAACTGGGGCCTTTGTGTATGTTTAGGGGTGGAGGGTAGTAATTACAGAACCACGAAGTTAAGAATCAGATTTAATCTGTGACTCTGAGGTAATGAGAGCTGCATCTTATTAAGAGCACACTGTTGCCAAGCATTTTACTAATGATAGTTATAGATCACTGTATAATGGTATAATTACATATATATACATCATTATATATCATTATAAAATATATAATTTCAACCTGTCTACAATACTCTATGTTAGAAGCTGTTATCTTCTCTGATTTATGAATGTGGAACTTAAAGCTTGCTGAGTGAGCCTAAGATATGTGTCCAAAGTTACATAACTGCTAAATAACAAAACTAAAATTTAAAGCAGGTCCATTTCACTCCAAAGCCCAGGGCCTAGCACTATGCCTATGGGCCTGAGAGATGATGTAAAGAATTCATGCTCTCAACCATGTAATTCACGGTCGACAGCATGAATTCTGGAGGAGAACTACCTGGGTTTGGAGGCCAGCTCTGCCACTTTCAGGTTGTGTGATCATAGGCAACTTACCAACCTCCCTGTACCTCGGCCCCCTCATCTGTAAAGCGAGGGAGACAGCAATGTCTGCCCCATGAGCTTATTAGAAGGTTGAAATGAGTTAATAAGTGCAAGATAGTCTAAAAGTGCTACAGTATAGAGAAACCCTGATCTGAACAGGAAACCTCAAAAGCTAAGCAGGGCAGAGACCAGAGCTAAAAGAGAAATCAGGACCGGTGAAATAGGACAGGCATCAGGAAATGGGGATAAGGGCCACAAACGCTAGGCAGTTAAATTCAGATCGGGAAGGACAAGGCAAGTAGAGGTTAGGAATCTGAGCTAAGACTGGTCTTAACGCAATGCATAATATTAAAGTTGTTAGAGAATATGTGAAAGTTTTTAGAAATATTTTCCCCAGCATTCTGGATATGTCCAAAAAAGCGCTCGTTTGGAAGAAGGAACCCTCATTCGGTTGAGCAAAATCTGTTGTATGTGCAAAATTTCTTCCTGGGCACATTCCCCGTGCTGAGTTACCTGGGGATGGACTTGAACTCCCACCATAAACAACCAGAAACCTGAACACAGTGTATGAATCAACTGTTTTAGGACATTGGGTAATAGGTACAAGGCATGTGACCCCTAAAAAAGGGAAACAGATGAGATGAGTCCTGCTATCATGCCTCTTTCAGACCATCGTGCTGATGGGAAGCCTAAGCAAAGCAGGGCCGTCATGCTGAATTGAAGAGACAGAGATCATGGAAGCTGAAGTGGCTGGAATTATGGGACAAAGTACCAGAACATTGGATGAAGTGTAGAAGAAGACCCACTGAAGTTTTCTATAAGCTGATACGGCATCATTTCCATGATATATTTTAAAGTGAAAAGAGCAAAAGGCACATGAGTATATGTAATATACTACTTTTGGTGTAAGTAATAAGGGAAAATAAAGCATATGTGTATCTGGGTTTGTTTGGGGTTTTTTTCAAAAAAAAACAAAGATCTCAGGAAAAAGGCACCACAAATCTGTACAAGACTGCATTGAATCTGTTACTGAACTCTAAGCCATGCATGTGTAAGGAGAAACTCCAAAGGTAGGGAAAGTACAAGATAGCCTGGAATATCTTGTGAGGCCAGAAAGTAAGGATGTGTTCAAAATAGTAATAGAAGCAGACCAAAAAGGCACAGGAATCATAGCCTTTACTCATTTATTATGATGCTCAAACTACCGAATCTGGGACACTTTGAGTAGCATAAGAACTAAAGACAGTAAAGGCTTATTATAATTCATTGACTAAAAACGGGAATCTATGAGCTCATGCTGATAATCAATAGATAATAAGCGAACAAATTAATTAGTAAACATGGGAGAAAAGAGTGCTTTCTTGTAGCATAAGCCAATTGTTAAACGCAGAAGGCGGGGTGAAGTAGGAAAAATAAATCACCATTTTACAACATCATAGTATATTTCAAGCAAGATCATCAATAGATTCTAAGTCTATAAGTAAAAGTTTCATGACACACAAAATATTTGTCTGGTTACAAAATGGCTCCCCACAGATTGCTTATTAGTTGCAAGAGAAAAAAAATAGTAATCATACAGTGGAGACGCTGCACAACGTTGTGACCAGGCCCCCAACATGAACCTCACAGTGTGGGACAGCCAGGGAGTGTGTGCCTCCAGGTGGGACACCCAGGAGGAGCACATGACCTAGGAAAGCCAGCAGGGGATTCATAATCTGAACCTAAGCCTAAGAAATCACTAGACAAACTCTAACTGAAAACACTTCTGTAAAATAACTGGACTGTATTCTTTAAAAATGTCAATATCAAGGGTTTCCCTGGTGGCACAGTGGTTGAGAGTCCGCCTGCCAATGCAGGAGACGTGGGTTCGTGCCCCGGTCCGGGAGGATCCCACATGCCGCGGAGTGGCTAGGCCCATGAGCCATGGCTGCTGAGCCTGCACATCTGGAGCCTGTGCTCTGCAACGGGAGAGGCCACAGCAGTGAGAGGCCCGCGTACCGCAAAAAAAAAAAAAAAAAAAAAGTCAATATCAAGACAGACAAAGAGAGGCTGAGGAATTTTTAAAAAAATATTTATTTTATTTATTTATTTGGTTGCACCGGGTCTTAGTTGTGGCTCGTGGGCTCCTTAGTTGCGGCGTGCATGTGGGATATAGTTCCCTGACCAGGGATCAAACCTGGAACCCCTGCATTGGGAGCACAGAGTCTTAACCACTGTGCCACCAGGGAAGTCCCTGAAGAATTTTCTTATATTAAAAGACACTAAAGAGACAAGTAAATGCAATACTAGATCCTGGACTGGAGGGAAAAAATGCTATAAATGATACTATTGGGACAATTGACACTGTTGGAGTATGAACTATAGATTCGCTTACATAAATGGAATATAAACTGTAGAGAGTGTTGTATAAATGTTGTTTCCTGAATCTGATAATTGCACTGAGGTTATGTAAGAGAATATCATTGTTCTTAGGAACAATGTTGAGGGCAGCATATGCAGCAACTGCTTTCAAATGGTTTGGAAAAAATTAAGTGTGTGCATGTGTGTGTGTGTGTGTTTAGAGACAGAGAAAGAAAGAAAATATTAAAATATAGAAAAAAATTAAATTGATGAATCTGATGAAAGGATATGTGGGAGCTCTCTGTACTATTCTTGCAAGTTTTCTGCAAATTTGAAATAATCACAAAATAAAAAGTTAAAAATAATAGGGGCAGGTCTCTTGCCTCAAGAGAGGACAGATCTGTGGTCTACAGGGCAGTGTATGCTCCAGAGGCCACTCCCTGTGGGTCAAGCCAAGACGAGATCATGTGACCCCATCCTTGCTTGGCTGTCTTCTTCCTGTCCCGCTTCACTCCCCACTTTATAGGATTCTCCTGAAATACATCATGTGCCCCTAAATTCCTGTCTCAGACTCTGTTTCCAAGGATTCTATCCTAAAAACCTATTCCGACCATCCGACTTCTTCTTCATGCTTAATTCCCCTTACTCCTGTGCTGAATAATGACCCCCCAATATGTCCACATCTTAATTCCTGAAAGCTGTAAATGTTAGCTCATATGGCAAAAGGGGCTTTGCAAATGTGATTAAGTTAAGGGTTTCTAGGTGGGGATATTATCCTGGACTATCTCTGTGGGCCTGATGTAATGACAGGAGTCCTTATAAAGAGTCCGTATAAAGAGAGAGGCAGGGAGGCAGAAGAAGGCAATGTGATGATAGAAGCAGAGATGGGAGTCATGCACTTTGAAGATGGAGGAAGGGGCCACAAGCCAAGGAATACAGGCAGCCATTAGAAGCTGTAAAAAGCAAGGAAACAGATTCTCCTCTCAGAGCCTCCAAAGGGAACCAGATTTCCTAACACCTTGACTTTATAGCCCAGTGAAATTTGATTGATATCTGACTTCTGACCTCTAAAACTACAGGAGATCACATGTATGTTATTTTAAGAGACCAGTTTTATGATACTTTGTTACAGCAACCATAGGAAACACACACTTCCCTCCCTCTTCCTTTTTCTATTGCACTTATCACCATATATTATGCTATAACATTTACTTGTTATGCTTTTACTTTCTTACCTTTCTCCTCCCACTGGGATATAAACCCCACAATGGCAAAGATATGGGTCTGTTTTGCTCATGGCTCTATTCAAGCACCTAGACCAGCACCTAGAATATAGCAGGTACTCTGTTAAATCTGCTGAATATCTGTTATTCATGCCTTTCCTCATCGCCCTCCTCTCTATCTGTCTAAATTCTAGCCATCCTTCCAGGCTCAACTAAAACCATGGGCTCCGTGAAGTCTTCACTGACCTCTTCAGATCACAACTGTCTGTCTCTCCCTCTGAATTCCAAGAGCGTACACTCTCTGTTCCATGTATTCATACTTAATCCTAGTGGCTGGCATGTGGTGTTAGCACAGAATCTGAAATCAGACAACCAGGTTCCAGATTCTGGTTCCATCACGTACTCGTTATGGGACATGGGCAGAGAGCAAATATGTGAGATAAATAGGTCATGGGGAAATGTTCATAGCAGCACTCTTTTCAATAGCCAAGACATGGAAGCAACCAAAGTGTCCATTGACAGATGAACGGATATAGAAGATGTGGTATATGTACATGATGGAATATTAGTTATAAAAAAGAATAAAATAATGCCATTTAAAGCAACAAGGGGACTTTCCTGGTGGTGCAGTGGTTAAGAATCCACCTGCCAATGCAGGGGACACGGGTTCCATCCCTGGTCCGGGAAGATCCCACATGCCACAGAGCAGCTAAGCCCGTGCACCACAACTACTGAGCCTGCACTCTAGTGCCCGCGAGCCACAACTACTGAGCCTGCGTGCCATAATTACTGAGGTCCGCACCCCTAGAGCCTGTGCTCCGCAATAAGAGAAGCCACTGCAGTGAGAAGCCCACGCACCACAATGAAGAGAACCCCCGCTCACCACAACTAGAGAAAGCCCGCGCACAGCAACAGACCCAACTCAGTCAAAAAATAAAATAAATGAATAAATAAAAACAAAAACTACACAAATACCATTTTAAAAAAATAGATAAAGCAACAAGGATGGACTTAGAGATTATCATACTAAGTGAAGTCAGAGAAAGACAAATACCATACGATATGACTTATATTTGGAATCTAAATTATGGCACAAGTGAACTTATTTATGAAACAGAAACAGATTCACAGACATAGAAAACAAACTTATGGTTACCAAAGGGGAAAGGGAGTGGGGGAGGGATAAATTAGGAGTTTGGGATTAGCAGATACACACTACTATAAATAAAATAGATAAACAACAAGGTCCTACTGTATAGCAGAGGGACTTATATTCAATATGCTATAATAAACCGTAATGGAAAAGAATATGAAAAAGAATATTTATATATATGTATAATTGAATCACTTTGCTGTACAGCAGAAACTAACACAACATTGTAAATCAACTATACTTCAATTTAAAAAGTAATAAGTTAAAAACATAGGTCATGGGGGTAACATGCCTGGGCCATAGTGGATGTTCAATAAATGCTAGTCCCTATAGTAAGCGCCCAACAAATGTTGTTAAGAGCATGCCTTGTGATGTCTCTTCTGATGCTTTTAAACCCTCCTCCCTTCCTATAATCTTTTCTTCCCTAGATCAGGAGCTTCTAGAGGAGAGAATTTTGGCTTCAAACATCCTGGTACTCTCATAGTACCCAGCAGGATACAGGAAATGCACCAGGTGCTCATAGAACCCAATGGGAGGCTTCCTGATACGTTAGCCTGGAGTCAGGATGGGAAGCCAGGAAGTAGAAAAGATTGGGGTAACTCAGCCCACCATGCACGCTGCCTCACAAAGGGGACACCTGGGGAGCTTTGAATATTGAAGGTCACAGGAACATTTCTCATATGGCAGAATCCTAACTTTCGGAATTTAGAGTCTCCCAGAGCAGCTCAAATGCCTACAACACTGAGTCCTTTCTCTCTTGATTTTCCACTTACCAGATTTTCCTACACCTGTTTTCTCTTCTACAAAATCCCCTCATAGACTTCAAATACTTCAGCAATCCCTCCCAAATATTTTTAAAATTTTGACTTCCTAATGATTAACACAAAAGGAAGAAAGATAAAGCCACCAGCTGTGGGCAGAAGGATTAAAAGCCAAGTTCAGTTCTGAATTATGGAATAAAGCTTTCATTGTAATTCATATTGCAGTGCCTGACACCAAGGGATCACGTGCTTTCCAAATACCTGCCTGGACGTTAAACCCAAGGTCTCTTTGGAGCTCATGTCCATGACTCATGTTTAAAATGTATAATCATAACAATACAGCTGTCACTGAGGGGGAATTGACTCAGTGCCTCACACTGTGCTGTGTATTTTGCATAAGTCACCTGAATTTCCCCCACAACAGCTCCATGAGGTATGTGTTCCTATCCTCATTTTACAGATGAGATCACCAAGGTTAAGACATTAAGAGTCTGGCCTTGAGTCTGTGACTGTAGCCATTACACATACTACACAGCCTGTAACGGTAACTATGTTAGCTAGATTTTTTTTTTCTCCAATGCCTGGTGTGGCTGGTCTGACACGGGGCCTGGCGAAGGTGGAAACAGAGTGAGTGGCAGAGCTAAGGCTGGAAATCAGGCAGCTGCAACAGGCTCACTCCCTGATGGAGCAGCAAGGTCACCGGTGGGAGCCAAGCCGAACACTGGGCGTTCCTGAAAGCTGAGCAGCGGAGGGGCTGAAGCCATAACCCAGAGGAAGTGTCATGCAGCTATGCCTGAGAAGCATGGCAGGTGGCGCCACAAATGCTGGTCAATGTCATCGTTGTGTCCACGGCTGCCTTTCATAATCACCAGCTCTCATGGTGGCTCCTGCCCAGCAGTGACCCTAAAGGGGTCATCTGACAATTTGTAACATCTCCCAGGGTGTATTAGTTTCGTATTGCTGCTATAACAAATTATCACAAACTTAGTGACTTATACAACACAAATTTCTCTTCTTACAGTCCTGGAGATCAAAAGTCCAAAAATGGGTATTATAGACTAAATCCAGGTGTCAGTAATGCTGCGTTATTTCTAGAGGCTCTAGGGGAGAATCCATTCCCTTACCTTTTCCAGCTTCTAGAGTCTGGCCTCATTCTTTGGCTAATGGCCCTGCTTTTCATCTTCAAAGCCAGCAGCCTAGCATCTTCCAGTCTCTCTGATCTGCTTCCGTTATCACATTGCCTTCTTTCACACGGACCCTCCTGCCTCCCTCTTATAAGAACTCTTGTGATTACATTGGGCTCACCCAGATAAGCCAGGATAATCTTCCCATCTCAAGGTCCTTAACATAATCACATTTGTAAATTCCCTTTTTCCATGTAAGGTAGGATATCCATGGGTTCCAGGGATCAGGCCGTGACCATCTTTAGTGGTGGTGGAAGCGGACAGAGCATTTAGTCTGTCTCCCACACAAGGGAAGTAGCAGGGGCTCAGTGGAGACTTTTTATCTTGGACCTGACCCTCCTGCTCTAAGGAGGCATCATGGTGCAGTGAGGAGGCCAGAGGCTTTGAAGCCAGACAGATGTGAGATTCGATTTCCAGCTTCACTCTTTATTGTGGTCTTGGGCAATTTACTTATCTTCTCTGAGTGTCAATGTCCTCTTGCAGGAATGACTACATCGCTTACCTCCTAGAGTTATGGTGTGGCTTGCAGATAATGCATGCAAAGTGCATAACTTAATAAATAAGTGGCCCTCGTCATTGTCATTCCAATGTTTAAGCAAGTTCTGTGAGTGTTGTGATGGAAATGCTAACTCCAAATGCTTTGAGGCAGGATGGCTCCCTGCCTGGACCTCCATCCATATGCCATTATAGCCTTTCTTTACCAGAAGACAGGCAGACAGAGCAGCAGGAGGGAGGCGGTGGGCTGTTTTACAAAGCTCAGGGTATAGTCAGACTCCCTCTGGCCATCAATTAGCAAGTCTCCACTCATCCACTTGTTGGCAGTTTCTACTTAGGTAATGGACTAGGGACCCTGGTTTGGGTCCCACGAAGTGATCTCAGGTGGCCTTGGCCTGCAGCGGCTTGAAGGCTGGTTTTGGTTCCCAGCCAGAGATTGAGGTGGGGTCACAGTGACAAGGCCCTGGTCCATTAGTTGTGTAGAAATGAATTTCCACATAGAGACAGAAAGTAGTGAATCACATAATGTGTTTATTAGGAAGAAAAGAGTACGGTATGTGTCAATAGATAACATGCGCGGTCTCAGAGAGAGAGTCGCGCCCTCGTGGTAGTTTGAATCACTGTTATGGGGCATTTCTTCCCGGTTTCCTTTGACCAATCATCTTGCTTTGCCTAGTTCTGAGTCCGTATTTGGTATATTTGTGTGTGTGTGCATCTCTTAGCCAAGATGGATTCTAGCGAAAAGGCCTATGGGGAGTTGACATCACTTACTATGGGGTGGCGTCCCCTCTGTTTTTGACCTCCAAGGAGGCTTTCTGCACATATGTAGTAGGGGAGGTCTCCTTGATTTCGAGAATGAGGAACATGTGGTCTTTTATCTCTTATCTGGGCAGGGCCCAGCCTCCTCCATCATCCTGCTTTTATGGAGTTTCTACTATTATGGAGTTTCTACTATTACGGAGTTTCTGTCCACAGGTGAGAAACTGTTCAGCCTGGGCCCCATCTATCTCCTGCCTCAGAAGGACTCCATGAATAGTGCTGGCAGCTCAGGTACCTCCTCCCACCCACCAAATGATGCCAAGGTGGTCTCACGTTCAGTGAAAAAAGCAGTGTCAGGCTGAGAAGACTGCTCATTGCAAATTCATTTTCCATGCATGGGACAAATGGAAAAAGTCAATGGATTACAACAGTCCTTTGAATTAAAGTCACAAATGCTTCCTACAGAAATCCACATGGTGTTGAATAACCATAGTCATGGCTGGGAACTTGGTCAACAAGCATCACTTCTTCCGTTTTACAGACGAGGATGTCTGGGAGTCATGTTCCACGCTGTTGGAAGAGAAGAGAAGCCTTTTCTCCTCACCTCTTGCATGGCTTCCTAGATCTAAACTGAGCAGGAATATTCCAAAGGTTGAGGACCAGTCTGATGTTTTTCTATGCCTTTCTCTTGCATTTAAAAACAGAGCCCCAGAGGGGTGGGATCCAGCCTCTCAAAGTAGCAAATTGTCCAGAGAAGCATATGACCAAGGAAATGTGAACAAAGTGGTCACAGTGCTCTCAGTACAGGAATGGGAGCTGTGGTCACTGGGAAGAACGGAGTCAGGGTTAGTGCATGCAGATATGGGATGAGATTAGGAGAGACTGGGCTGTTACAATTGCATAATGAATTCCCTGCACATTTAAGCAATATTGCCCTACAACTAAATTCATTTGTTTAAAATCCATCCATCCATTCATTAATAAGCCCTTCAACTCATATTTATTAAGTACCTTCTATATGACAGACACTGCATTGAGTTCTGGTCTTTTTGTTTTTAATTGCAGTATAGTTGCTGTACAATATTATGTAAGTTACAGGTGTATAATACAGTGATTCACAATTTTTAAAGTTATCCTCCATTTATAGTTATTATAAAATAGTGGCTATATTCCCCATGTTGTACAATATATCCGTGCAGCTTATTTTATACCTAATAGTTTATACCTCTTAATCCCCTACCCCTATGTTGCCCCTCCCTCCTCCCCTCTCCCCACTGGTAACCACTGATTTGTTCTCTATATCTGTGTCTGTTTCTCTTTTGTTATATTCACTAGTTTGTTGTATTTTTTAGATTCCACATATAAGTGATACCACATAGTATTTTTCGTTCTCTGTCTGACTTATTTCACTGAGCATAATGCCCTCCAAGTCCATCCACGTTGCTGCAAATTTCATTCTTTTCTATGGCTGAGTAATATTCCACTGTATATATTTACCACGTCTTCTTTATCCATTCATCTGTTGATGAATGCTTAGGTTACTTCCATATCTTGGCAATTGTAAATAATGCTGCTACGAACATTGGAGTGCATATATCTTTTCAAATAAGTGCTGTTGTTGGTTTTTTTTTTTTTTTCAGATATATACCCAGGAGTGGAATTGCTGAGTCATGTGGTAGTTCTAATTTTAGAACTACTGCTACCACAAACTAAAATTGAGTTCTGGTCTTTTAGGAATGAGCAAGACACTCATGGTCATTGGTGCCCTAGAGAAGGAGAGCCAGTACATCAATAGTGTGGCAGATGCAGAGCCAGGGTATCTAATTTGCCCTTGTTGCCAGAGCAGAAATGTTTCCACATGCACTTGCAAGTTTCTACGCCTCTGTTTACTTCATTCACACCCCCTTCCCCACAACGTCTCTGTGATAAAATCACCTTCATCCTTGAAGGCCTGGCACAAAGCTTCTCCTTAAAGCCTCCCCAAGCTGCCCTCAGAACTATTCTCTCTTCCTTTGTGCTCTCACAATACCTTGCACCTGACGTTTAGGCTCTATCAAGGTTGACTTCCATGGGAACCGGGGTTTACAACTGTCTCCTAGATCAGGTCCCCAGTGTCTTAGGTGCAGAGAGTACCATAAGGAGAGGGCCTTGCCTTTATCGTCTTTCTAGAGTGTATATACAGAGGAGGGGGTTGATAAATGGATGGCAGGATGTTTATTTTTCCCCCAGCTCTCTCCTGGGGTCATAGAACATAACCATCTTCCTTCTGAGGCCCTTCACACCCAGCTATGGAAACACAGGGAGGTTGTTACAATGCAGTGTGAGGTACGGAAAAGCAGAGGCCGGTTCAGCACAGCTCTGAGGAGTTATGCTAAGAAACTATTCGTCTCAGCACCTCCTTGACCCTAGGGACCCTCCTACAGCTCCACAGAATGGAATGAATGACAACTTGAGCTAAAGAGCAAAGAGGAAAAGAAGTGAGGCCTGGTGGGGTGAGGAGAGGAGAGTGGGAGGGTGAGGAGAGGAGAGTGGGAGGCTGAGCAGAGAAGTCTGAGATCACAGGAGGCTGTGGGAGGGGATGTGAAAAAAGAGGAGCCCCAGAGACTCTCATGGAATCGTGAATGGGGGGCACAAATCTCGGCCACCCTGCGGGCTGAGCAGAGTAGAAGAGGCCCTGCCGATTCCCTAGCTGGCGTGGGATCTGGGTGGGTTCCTTGAATGGGAAGAAAGAAAACTGTGCTTCTCATCCTTCTGGCTTCCATTCCACATGGGATGCACTGATAGCATCTAGATGGTGCAGTGCACTGATCAGCCCTCAGTGGTTAAGGACGTAGAGGGGGGGTTGTAGATGTGGTTGAAAAAGTGAGGGATGGGGGCTTCCCTGGTGGCGCAGTGGTTGAGAGTCCGCCTGCCTATGCAGGGGACACGGGTTCGTGCCGCGATCCGGGAAGATCCCACATGCCGCGGAGCAGCTGGCCCCGTGAGCCATGGCCGCTGAGCCTGCGCGTCCGGAGCCTGTGCTCTGCAACGGGAGAGGCCACAGCAGTGTCATCCACATAAGGAGGCTTGACTGATGCCAACGGGAAAAGTGAGCATCCAGCCACACCAGGCGCTGGCACCCACCAGCTCATTAGTATCATCATGGGCCCAGACACTGCCAAGACTGCTTCTCAGTCCCCACTGACTCCAGGGCAGCCAAGCGAGCGCCCTTGAGCGCCCTCTGGCTACAGGTCCTTGTGTGCCATGCCCTGGAGTTCCTTGCAGCTGCCACATCTGTACTCCCTGGATCCAGCTAGCTCTGAGAGCCCTGGACACAGCTTGTACAGAGGGAAGCAAAACGCTTTGGAGTCAGGACACCTGGGTTGGAATCATGCTGTCATTTCTCAACTGTATGACTTTGGACAAGTTTTTTAAATTGCTCTGAAATTCATCTGGAATGTAAAACAGCCATAATGTCAGCTGCTGCAGATGATTATTATGAGGAGAAAAGTAGATGAACAAATGTATCAGATTTGACAGAACATTGCCTGGAACGTGAGAGACATTCAATAAATGGCAGGTATTACCGTGAAGGAAATTCGAGAGCCGTGATGGGACCTTAGACTCCTGCTGATCTGAGAGCAGCAGACGTAACACATGGCATCCAGTGAAGCCATTTCCGGCTTCCCATCTCAGCCATATATTCAATCCTTCATCAGACATTAACTGAGCACCTACTAAGTGCTACACACTGCATTAGCAGCAGGGGATACAGCTATGAATAGGACCGACACGGCCCTGCCTTCACGTTGCTCAGAGCCCAGTGCGAGAGGCAGACAGGCACTGAAATCTACCATGGTGAGTGCTAATGGAAGAGCCGGCATTGTCCCTGAGGGCATCAAAAGACAGGGCTTGACTATTCTGTGAAGTGGGAGAAAGAGAGAGGCTCAGAGAAGTTAAATGACTTGCCCAAGGTCACACAACTGGACTAATTTCTGCAACCCCTCTGGGAAGTGGAGGTTTAGCTGCCTCAACAGGCTCATACTATCACAGTGCTCACTACCATGAACTGCTTTTGTCTCCAGGACTGGGGCCCAAGAGTCTCCTGGATGTTTGCTCAGCACCTGCCTGACTGGCCACTGTGAAATAAGCCCTGGTTCCCCCACCGGACTGTGGGCCCTTTGAAGACAAGGGCCACATCTCTTTCATCTTTATATTCCCCCAGAGCCTAACTCAGGGTTTGGAACATAGTAAGTCTTCAATATTGAATGCTGAATTAATGAGTGAACGGTGCTCAGAGAGGTCAATTGACTTGTTTAAGGTCACTTGGCCAGTAAGCAGCAGGGCAGGGACAGAATCCAAGCTCTCTGACTCTGGCCCTGGGCTTTCGCCTCCAACACTGAAGGAAAAAACTCGGCCACCAAAAGGTGAATGACCTGCCTAGCCCTGGAGTCCCTCGTTTCCATCCACTAGAGCTAATCAAAAAAGAGAAGCATATACCCATTCTCTATAAAACTCACTTCCTTTGCTTTCTCTTTAATTCTCTTCCTCTTACTCTC
This sequence comes from Pseudorca crassidens, assembly GCF_039906515.1. Lineage (NCBI taxonomy): Eukaryota > Metazoa > Chordata > Mammalia > Artiodactyla > Delphinidae > Pseudorca > Pseudorca crassidens. The sequence goes on from NC_090304.1 coordinate 64,540,572, forward strand.
TTGCCCCTCCTTCTCTCTCTCCCTCTCCTCCACCTCTCTGCCTCCCCTTATTTTTTCCTTCCCTCCCTCTTTATTTTCTCCCTCTCTCTCTATTTCCCCCTCTCTTCCTATCTCTCCCATCCTCTCCCTCCTTTCCCCTCCCTCCCCCATTTCTCTCTATATATACATATGTATGCATATGCATATACATATACATATATACATATACATATGGTGAGGTCCTAAGAAAGACTATAGGAGCCCCAGGGGAGGAGTATCAAGGGATTTAAAAATATGAAAAGGGCAAAATTCAAATGATTCCCTGCTCCCCACCCTAGTTGTTTCCACCCAGCATGATATGGCTTCATCTAACCAGCAGAGGGCGGGCTCGAATGGCCAGAGCATCCAAGTCCTGCTGACAAGTCTTCACCCGTGCCTTGGCTCTGCAGAGATGATGGATTTTTTACAAAGAAGGGTTAAAAAACACCAGAGCTAAACGTCTTTCCCAAATTATCCCACCTGTGTCAATTTCACCTGTCCCGTTTCTTGGACAGTCGTCAATAATAAAGTTGCTCTTTAATAGGGGAATAACGGAAGGAAGTGTTTACAGGAATCAAGTTCCTTTTTCTGTGTACAGATTCTGAAGCCTGAAGCCTAAGCAGTGGCATGGTTAACTAGCTGGTCGTAAGGAAAGAAAGCTGTGACTATATTTTTAATTTTAGAAATTGGAACTGGAGGGACCTTAAAAATTGTCATTTGACTGAGGACTAGAAAAGTTCGGCTGACATTGCACAGTAGATCACGGGCTACGGTGGACATTCACCTAGCTGCTAAATTGTACACAGTCCAGATTATATTACAGTAAGCCCCTACATATGAACCTTCAGGTTGCAAACTTTCAAAGATGTGAACATGGAGCTTACTAATGAAGACCTGATGGAATTGGAAGCCCAGAGAAAGGACAAAGAGAGACAAGAGGAAGAAGAAGTAACTGAAGAACCAAAGAGCATCACAATGCAGGAAATGGCAAAGGGATTTGCTTTATTTGAGGAGACACTGTTAGTTTTTGAAGCACAGGTCTCAAGTGTAGGACGGTACACGAAGGTTGCAGCAGCTGTTCAGAATGCAATCCAGTGCTACCGTGTCATCTATAAAGAGAAAAAAAGAGCTACTACCCAGACATCACTGGATCGTTTTTCCAGGGGAGCAGATAGAGTTGAATCCAGCAAGGAACCAGAACCTGTGCCATCAGTGTCAGGTGTGAGTGAAATTGCAGCCTGGCCTCTGTCTCCAATTGCTGACGGTCCTTCAGCTCTACCATCTCCCACCTCCTCTCCATCCTCCAGTCAGTAACTCTTCTTGCCTGTTCACTCGATGCCAGCCCCTGTAGGCCAGCTGTTGTACTGCACTACTGTACTTTTCAAGGTACTGTACTGTGAGATTTTTTTATTAATTAGTACTGGAGTATGGTTGCTTTACAATGTTGTGTTAGCCTCCACTGCACAACAAAATGAACCAGCCATACACATACAGATATCCCCTCCCTTTTGGACTCCCCTCCCATTTAGGTTACCACAGTGCATTAGGTAGAGTTCCCTGTGCTATACAGTGTGTTCCCATCAGTTATCTATTTTAGTACATAGTATCAATAATGTATATGTGTCAATCCCAGTCTCCCAATTCCTCCCTCCCCACCCCTTTCCCCCATGGTATCCATACATTTGTTCTCTAAGTCTGTGTCTCTATTTCTGCTTTGCAAATAAGTTCATCTATACCATTTTTCTAGATTACATATGTATGTGTTTTTATAGGGTATTTGCTTTTCTCTTTCTGACTTACTTCACTCTGTATGACACTCCCTAGGTCCATCCACGTCTCTACAAATGACCCAGTTTCATTCCTTTTTATGGCTGAGTAATATTCCATTGTATATATGTACCACATCTTCTTTAACCATTCCTCTGTCGATGGGCATTTCGTTTGCTTCCATGTCCTGGCTATCGTAAACAGTGCTGCTATGAACATTGGGGTGCACGTGTTTTTTTGAATTATGATTTTCTCTGGGTACATGCCTAGTAGTGTGATTGCTGGGTCATATGGTAATTCTATTTTTAGTTTTTTAAGGAAACTCCATATTGTTTTCCATAGTGGCTGTATCAATTTATATCCCCATGTACTGTAAGATTAAAAATGTTTTCTTTATTTTTTGTTTGTTTGTTTGTCATGTATTATATGTGTGAAAAGTATTATAAACGTATTACAGTACAGTACTATATAGCCGACTGTGTTAGTTGGGTACCTAGGCTAACTTTGTTGAACTTATGGACAAATTGGACTTACAAACGCACTCTCGGAACTCATTCATATGTAAGGGACTTACTGTATTTTCCTTTGAAGAGTGTGGAGTTTTGTGTCAGCAGGTGGTTAAGTTACTAGCAGATCGTCTTGATCCTGCTGAGACTTGGTTTTGCATGTTGTTAGAATCCGTCTGGAGTTGCCCTAAGTACAGGACGCAATCCTTATTCCTAAAACATGGCCTCTTGATGTCTCAACTAAATTCCCTGAGTTTTCATGACATCACTTCTCTCAGAATGGTTGAAAGCCCAACATGTCCAGCAGTCACACAAGCACTGTGTGACCTCTGGAGTCTCTGTTCAGCTCTCTGCCCCTCAGGTATTTTTCTCTGCCAGGCCTTCTGGGGTCTTATCCTGCACAAAAGCAAACTGGTATTCAGGCAAAGACCCAAGAGATTCTCTATGCATATTTCTAAAGCTCCTTTTCTGCAGTGTCCTCCTCTCCAGGACCCTGCCCCATATATTCCAGCCACCTCAGAAGCCCAAACACCAATATCTGTTTCCTCTACTTGGCAAGACTTCTGTTTCCTGTTTGGGCTTCCTCTACCCAGCCGGACCCCTATAGGGATTAAATGCGATAATGTGATAAATATGTGAAGCATCAAGCAAAGTAATAGAGTAAATCCTATATGGTATGTTATTATTATCCATTCTTTTGCAAATGTTTAAGTAGTGTGCAGAGAATGGAACATAATGGATAGTATCCTGGGCCATGTGTAAAAACCAGAAAATATTTTCCAAATATAAATATCATTTTTCTGAGTTGTATAAAGTTCTGGAAAGCCAAGTGGTTCAACAGGAACAATGGAGAGTTTGATGTCCATCCACACTTAGCATGCTCCTGACCCTAACATCCTCTCTTTTTTAAAAAAAGAAATTTATTTATTTTTGGCTGCATTGGGTCTTCATTGCTGTGTGTGGGCTTCCTCTAGTTGAGGCACGAGCGGGGACTACTCTTCATTGTGGTGCACAGGCTTCTCATTGCGGTGGCTTCTCTTGTTGCGGAGCACAGGCTCTAGGTGCACAGGCTTCAGTAGTTGTGGCTCGTGGGCTCAGTAGTGGTGCACGGGCTTAGTTGCTCCACGGCATGTGGGATCTTCCCGGACCAGGGCTCAAACCTGTGTCCCCTGCGTTGGCAGGTGGATTCCCAACCACCATGCCACCAATGAAGTCCCTCTCATTGTTTCATTTATAAACATGTCTATACACCATGCCCACTGTCTACCCTCATCTTAGACTGTTAAGCGCCTTTGAGCCCAGAGACCAGTTTTATTCCTATTTGTCTTTCTTACAGACAGTGGCAGAGCACATAGTAAGTTCATTCAAATATTCTTAAATTTTTAAAATGGAATAAAAAAGGTAATTTTTCACACAAGAAAATAAAAATTGAAGTTATGCTCATACCACACCAAAGCAATGTTTTGTAAAGGTGAAAATACAATTACCCCTTTACTGGCTCCAATTAATACTGAACAACCAGCTAAGAGTAGTGGAAAGACCTGGGGAGATCAAGATCTGGTTTTAAATCCTAGCTCCTGGCTGTTTACTAAGTGAATGACCTTGAGTAAGTTACTTAATATTCTGAGCTTCAGAATATTATCTGTAAGAAAGGAATAATAACTCTACCTCCTGAGTCTGTTACAAAGATTATAAAGAAATAATATACCTAAAACCTCTACCACACATTCTCCATGGTACATTGTGGAAATTCAGTTCCCAACTTTTAATCGATTCAATCAACCATTAGTTTAACTCTGGAGTTTTATGTATCCCAGTAAGTTTGGCTGACATTACGCAGTAGATTGCGGGTAAAGTGGACACTCACCTATGATATTGTCTATCCAATCCTCTCTTTGGGGGAATAGTTCTTCCCCCAATTACAACCATGTGATTTGCACAGGAATCTCTGTTCTTACAGACCCCACCCCTGGCCATCGTTGATAGATCCAGAGGTGGGCACCTAACCCAAGCCAGGCCAATCAGAGCCCTTCCCTCAGTTTTTCGAACTAAAAGCAAGGAAGAGAGTAAACATCCCTCTGACGGTGAAAGTTATAGGATGTGGAACTTGGGAGTTTCCATGAAGGAAGCCAGTCTGTGAAATGAAAGAATGAATGGATGGACAGAGAGAAGCAGAAGAAAGCACTAGAAAGGGAAATGGAGGCTTTCAGGTTCCTGGCGCTCAGCTGCTTCACAGCTCTGCCTGTGATTTGGTTACTCAAACTTCTTTCATTCATGCAAGTTTCCTGTGTTATTTCGGGTCCTATGAGAAGTAAGTTCTGAAATGAGATTAGAAGTGCAAGGCATTGATTAGGGAAGATGCCTGTGAGGGAGAACGTGGAGGGAGACAGAGGATACTGGGAGGCCTCCTCATCAGACCAAGATGCAAGTCTAAAAACACGGGGATAGTCTTGGACTGCAGTATAGCTCTAAGAAGTTCAGCAAGTCTGATGGAGAATCCTTGAGCCAAAGTCACCAATCAGAGGGTTCCTGTGTCTCCCAAGAACAGCCCACCACAGAATCCCACCACATCCAGTCACTACACAGCTTGTGTAGGGTTGCCCAGTTCATATGGGACACCCAGTTAAACTGGAATTTCAGATACAAAGAGTTATTTTTAGTATACATATGTCCAAATCTTGAATGGGCCTCCCATATTTTTATCTGCTAAATCTGGCACCCCTAAGCTTGTGCGGAGCTTGGACTCAGTGAGAACACAGTGATGGATCTCAGCATGCAGCCGCTGGGACCATGGGTCAATCACGCTCCTCCCACAGGAGATCTGCAAGGCACAGGCTCATGGCTACCACCATACTCTAGTACCCTTCCAGCAGATTCTCTTTTTCCTAAGCTAATTTGAGTTGTGCTTTTATCACTTGCAACCCGAAGAGTTCCGACGGATTGCTGTAGTTATCTTCTGATGTATAACAAACCACCCCCAGCTCTGGGGTATAATACAAAAACCATTTTATTATGCTTGTGGGTTCCATGGGTCAGGATTTAGGACATAGTATAGGGAGGATAGCTTATCTCTGCTCCACAATGCCTGAGGCCTCATCTGGGATGCGAATAGCAAAGGATGCACATGTGGCTGGAGAACTGAGTCATCCGGAGGCTGCTTCACTCATGTGTCTGGTACCCAGGCTGGGATGACTTGACGGCTGGACCCAGCTGGGACTGTCAACCAGAATGCCTATACACGTCTTTACATGGCTTGAGTTCCTCACAACATGGCTGCCTCAGGTTAGTTGGACTTCGTACCTGGTGACTTGGGCTCCAAGCAGGACTGATCAGGTAAATAAGGCAGAAACTGCATGGCCTTTTATGACTTAGCCTCAGAAGTCATACAGCCTCACTTCTGCTGTTTTCTACTGGTTAAAGCAGTCACAAGTCACCCAGATTCAAGGACAGGGGACCTAGACCTCACCTTTTGATGTGAAAGAATTTACAGTCATGTTTTCAACAGGCCACACTAATGAGTCAACCAGGATGAGAATGTCATTTTTAAAAACTCATCTTCAGGGACTTCCCTGGTGGCACAGTGGTTAAGAATCCGCCTGCCAATGCAGGGGACATGGGTTCGAGCCCTGCTCCAGAAAGATCCCACATGCCACGGAGCAACTAAGCCCATGCACCACAACTACAGAGCCAGCGCTCTAGGGCCCATTAGCCACAACTACAGAGCCCACGTGCCACAACTACTGAAGCCTGCATGCCTGGATCTCATGCTCTGCAACAAGAGAAGCCACCGCAATGAGAAGCCCACGCACTGCAACGAAGCGTAGACCCCGCTCGCCACAACTAGAGAAAGCCCGTGCACAGCAATGAAGATCCAATGCAGCTAAATTAATTAATTAAATTAAAATTTTTTAAAAAACCTCATCTTCAGACTCTCCTCTGTAAGGAACTTTGGCTCATTCACAAAGTAAAAAAAGTCAAGTACTTACTGAGTCCATGGCATAAAATTCTTTTCCAGATATCTATTCAGACTTTCTTCAGAAGCACTAACAGGACTCTGCACTATTTCTTGACTAAATCTTTGGTTAAAAATGTAAGCAAATGCATAACATAGCAAGGACATCAGAACAAGCGTATTTCCTTTATAGACAGAGACCTCCCACTCCATCAATTATTCTCCGTCATTTGGTGTAAAGCTGTGGATAGAGGTTGCAACAGCTGTGAGGATATGCCTCAGGAAAATGAGAACAGCTCTTCTCATCTTCAAAGGTCTTGGGCAGATCAACTCTCATTCTCATGATCAAGTTTCTAAAGATTTTTGACAACCTGGATATCAGTAATAAAGAGTTGATGGAGAAGCATTTCTTCACTGTATGATACATGCACAACTTCATAACTAAAAAGAAAATGAAACACCATGGGCCCCTTTAGAAGGCACACATGGATTTAAACTCCTTTTTTTCCCCACTTCTGTCTTGGGCAAGTCACTCTACTTCTGAGCCTCAGTTTCTCCACTGTACAGTGCAGATCATAACTCTGAGAGAGTTAGTGTGAGGATTATGACAATACATATGAAACAAAGCAGCCAGAACGTTGCATAGTTGCTACTGGGAGATTAAAATGAACTGTGGAATAAACCAGCATCGAATGCTCGCCATCTACCAAACATCCCATTAGAAACTTCAGAGGACACGGTGATGATCAAGGCACGGTTCTTGTCACCAGCGATCATAGCTGATTAAGGGGGTACCGTGTCTGCTATGAAGGAATCAGACAGTCCGAGGCTGAGTTCCAGGTAGGGTGCTTTCTAGATTCCTCTGGCTAGCCAGCATGTGCTCAGTTTACATCTGTTATCGATACAATGGGAATAATAATAACCATCCCCTCCCTACCTCACAGGGTTATTTTAAATATTGCTTAAGATGGTAGGTATTAAAGTGCTTTGTAAATGTTAAAATAGTAAAGATTGGTCTTGGCTCACAAGCAATGTGTGGCCCACGGACAGTAGGAACCAGCATCACCTGGGAGCTTGTTAGAAGGGCAGACACTCAGGCCTCATCCCAGACCTACTTAATTAGAATTTACAGTTAACAAGACCCCCAGGTGACTCCTATGCATGTTAGTGATTGAAAGGCAGTGGTCTGTAAGGGTATACATTTGTTTGGGGTTTTTTGGGGTTTTTTTTTTGCGGTACGCAGGTCTCTCACTGTTGTGGCCTCTCTCGTTGCGGAGCACAGGCTCCGGACGCGCAGGCTCAGCAGCCATGGCTCACGGGCCGAGCCGCTCCGTGGCATGTGGGATCCTCCCGGACCGGGGCACGAACCCGTGTCCCCTGCATCGGCTGGCAGACTCTCAACACTGCGCCACCAGGGAAGCCCAGAGTATACATTTTGATGAAATAAAAACAAGGCAGTTTAAGATCCATTGCAAAGCAACCTATGGGCAACGTGCAAAAGGATCTAGTAAAAACTAAAAGCCTAATTTCTAAGGCTATCAGTTAAAAGAAGAAAACAAACAGGGTTAGATATGGAAGAATTCCCAGGGGCATGGGATATTGAACACATGCTTGTCTTATCACCCAAAGTCTAAACTGAAGAGGCTCCATCTGAAAAAAGGAATTGTATAACCTCTCTTCCATGCCTGCATATCTGAGCCTTGGCCAAACAATCATTTTTGCCACGTCAGTGATCAGGACACCTCAGTGCACTGGGCTCACCCATGCCGATGGCAATCAACCAATCGCAGCCCATGTGTTGATTCAGGACAGTGTGCAGTACGGTTGTCTAGCTTTCCCAGTACTTCCTTTACTCCCCAGTCACAACCTTATCCATTTTACTCTACTATCTGTCTTCAAGTTTGTCTCCTCCACAGCACTGTAAGCTCCTTGAGGTCAAGGACAACATCTGTCTATTCTCTAATCCCCAGCTCTCCTCACAGTGCCAGAGGAAGCCCTAGCAGGAGGCTAAATGAAAGGAAAGGTCCCCATTCTGGTGGGACCCAGTGTGCGCACCCTTCCCTTCTCCTTACACAGTTCCAGTTCTTCCGATCCCCTTCATCTCAAAAAGTTCTAATTTTTTACCTGTGCAAAGGCTTTGGATTCATTTTAAACTCAAATATTTTATGAACATATGACTACTGAGGCTTCTCTATCCTTAATCATATGTTTTTTCAGTGTTCAGTTAAGAAAAAATACACTCTATTTCCACAAGAGTCTAAATATACAGTTTGAGATTACAAGATTGCTGGAAAATTGGAGGAGGGTAAAGGGAAAGGTGATGTTTCTTGGACGAGGCGCTACAAAAGACCTGCTAACACCGCTAATGATTCATGATACTGAGCATCGCTTCATGTGCTTGTCATATGTATATCTTTGGACAAATGTCTACTCGAATCCTTCGGCCATTTTTAAGGTAGGTTATTTGCCTTTATAGTGTTGAGTTGTAAGAGCTCTTCATATATTCTGGATTTGGGGTATGGATTTATATATTATATATGATTTACAAATCTTTTCTTCCATTCCATTGGTTGCCTTCTCACTTTCTTGATACTATCCTTTGAAGCACAAAAGTTTTTTAGTATGAATGAAGTCCACTTTACTTTTTTTCTTTTTCTTTTTTGCTTTTGTTTTGGTGTCATACTTAAAAATCCATTGCCTAATCCAAGAACATGAAGACTTAAGCCTATGCTTTTTTCTAAGATTTTTATAGCATACAATTCTTACATTTAGATATATGATCCCTTTTGAATTAATTTTTTAAATAAATGTATTCATTTATTTTTGGCTGCATTGGGTCTTCATTGCTGTGCACAGGCTTTCTCTAGTTGCGGCGAGTGGGGCTACTCTTCATTGCAGTGGCTTTTCTTGTTGCAGAGCACAGGCTCTAGGTGCACGGGCTTCAGTAGTTGTGGCATGCGGGTTTAGTAGCTCCGCAGCATGTGGGATCTTCTCAGACCAGGACTCGAACCCTCATCCCCTGCGTCGGCAGGCGGATTCTTAACAACTGCGCCACCAGGTAAGCCCTGAATTAATTCCTGTACATAGCGTGAGGCAGGGGAAGTGTTCAACTTCATTATTTTCATGTGAATATCTAGTTGTCCCAGCACCATTTGTTGGAAAGACTAATTTTTCTCCTGTTGAATTACCTTGGCATCATTGTCAAAAATCAATTTACCATAAAAGTAAAGGTTTATCTCTGGACTCTCAATTCTATTCCATTGATCTATATGTCTAACCCTGTGCCAATACCTTACTGTCTTGATTACTGTAGCCTTGTACTATTTTAAAACTGGGAAGTGTGCTTTCTCCAATTTTATTTTTTCAAGAAAAGAAAAAAATTGTATTGGCTAGGTGAGATTCCTTGCAATTCTATGTGAAATTTTGGATCACTTTGTCCATTTCTACAACAACAAAAAAAAGACGTTGGGATTTTGATAGTTATTGCATTGAATCTGTAGATCATTTTGTGGAGTATTGTCAATATTAAAATTTCCAATTTATGAACAAAAAATGTCTTTCCATTTATTTAGGACTTTAAAATTTTCTTTCAACCATGATTTGTAACTTTGTGCGTTTGCACATTTTGTTAAATTTATTCTTAAAATGGAGGTTTCCATTATTGATTTGAGATTTTCTTTTTTTTTAATATAGGTGTTTACAGCTATAAATTTCCTTCTGAGCATTGCTTTAGTGCATTCCATAAGTTTTGGTATGTTGTGTTTTCATTTTCATTTATCTCAGAGTGTTTTCTAATTTCCCTTAGAGCGTACAGTTTGAGTAGAGGGAGGGTAGACTTCCTCAAAGTGTACAGTCTGATAAGTTTTGACATAGGTATGAACCTCTGAACACATCACCCTAGTCCTGATAATGACCACATCTGTCATTTACTTCATGTCTCTTCTTCTTACCTTTCCCACTTCTCCAGGTAACCATTGGTTTACTTTCCCTTACAATAGATAACCTTTGCATCTTTTTGTATTTATATGATTGGAATAATAAACTGTTTATTTTTCTGATTTCCTTCATGTTCTGTTATGACTTTGAGATATGGGTAGCTCATCTCTTTTTTTTTTCTGAGTAATATTCTTATCTTTGGATATGCCACTGTTGATTTACTTATCCGTCTCTTTATGGGTCTTCAGGTTATTTCTAGGTTGTGACTATTGGAAATAAACCTGTTACAAACATTTGTGTCAGTTTAAAAAAAAACGGACACAAATGTCAGTTTGAGTGTGAGTTTCTTCTTCTATCTATTGGTTATTTAAAAGTGTGTTGTTTACTTTCCACATATTTATGAATTTTAAACATCTAGATGCTCCCCAAGTACCTCAAATTTAGCAATCAAAATTAAACTAACTTCTTTTTTGTTTTCCTTTTCTACCTCACCTTCCTCCTCATCCTACATTCCTTAATTTTCTTGTTGCAGATGAGACAAACCCTGGAGTCATTCACCTCTCTCTTATGACTATAGCCAATAAATAAATCATCTACTCTTATTGCTTCTCAATCCCCCACCACCACCAAATTTTGGCATATATCATGTTCTCTGTTTTCATCTACACCAATGCTATTCTAGACTAGGTTCTTTCATCTTCTCTCTCCTTGACTATTTAACTATCATCTCTTAACCTCTAGTCTTCAACACTTTTTACTCACCCTCCACATTGCCAACAAAATATCCTTACACTCAAATTTAATCATATCAGTTCCCTGCTCAAAACCTCATTACCAGTAGAATAATCTCTACATTACTTTGCATGACATACAGGCTTCAAGATATGGCCCCTGCCTCCCTAACCAGCTTCATCTCCCACTAAACCATCACATCTTCCTCTATCCATCCAGAACAGGTATAAATTATTGAACATGTGTTGTATCTGTCACGCTTCCATGACCGTGAATACTGTTACCTTCTTCCCCAGAGATCTCCTCCCTACTTGGCATTCTACCAACTGGCATCTTTCAAGTCTCAGCTCAAATCTGCCTCTTCTGGAGAGCATTCCCTGTTCCCCTAGAACAACTTAGGTGCTTCTCCTATGCTCAAAATATACTGTATCTACATCTCCAGTAAAATAATTATTTTATAGTATTGTGCTCATTGCGATGTTTGTGTTCCAATTAGAAAACAGTTTCTTGAAGGCAGAGCACGTATTTAATTTAGCTCTGTATTTCCAGTGCTAGGGTACATCTTGGCCCAAACCAGGTGTTCAGTGATTGAATCTCCCATTGTTCAGTACACTGCCACATACTATATAACAGCAATAAATTTCTTTCACCACCAGTGACTCAAGAATGTTACTTACTTAACTACTACATCCCAAGTACTTTACAGGCAAAATTAACAAAAGCAAAGCACAGAGACCTGAAACCTATTCTGGCACTGTCACTGAACAATGTTATACACACCATAAAACCCTCTTTGTCTAATTTTGATTCTATAAATTAGGGGTGAAATCTGCTACCCACTTCCTGTGAGGTTAACTTTATGTGTCAGTTTGGCTGGGCCACGGTGCCAAGATATTTGGTCAACATCTTTTGGATGTTTCTGTGTGAGTGTTTCTTGGATGTGATTGATATTTAAATCAGTGGGCTTTGAGTAAAGTAGATTGCCCTCCATAGTGTGGATGGGCCTAGTCCAATCAGTTGAAGGCCTTAATAGAACAACACTGACCTCTCCTGAGCGAGGAATGTTGCCAGCAGACAGCATTTGGACTTGAACTATGACAGTGACTCTTCCCTGGGTCTTCAATCTGCTGGCCTACCATGCAGATTTTGGACTTGTCAGTCTCCATAATTCCTTAAAATAAATTTCTCTCTGTATACATACATATATATATATAAACAGATATATGTGGATATATGTATAAACAGATGTCTGTTTATCTGGAGATATATGTATAAACAGATACATGTGTTATATATAACATATTATATGTTTTATGTTTATATATGTTATATATAACATATGTTATATGTTTATATATCTGTTATATACGTATAAACAGATGTCTGTTTATCTGGAGAACCCTGACTAATACAAAAGAATCTTTTCTACCAATATGGAATACAGTACGGAGTTTCCTTTAAAAAACTAAAATGGAGCTACCATATGATCCAGCAATCCCACTCCTGGGCGTATATCTGGAAAAGACAAAAACTCTAATTTGAAAAGATACATGCATCCCAATATTCACAGCAGCACTATTTACAACAGCCAAGACATGGAAGTAACATAAGTGTCCATCAACAGATGAATGGATAAAGAAGATGTGATATATATATACAATGGAATATTACTCAACCATAAAAAATAAAATATTGCCATTTTCAGCAACATGGGTGGACCTAGAGAATATCATACTAAGTGAAATAAGTCAGAGAAAGACAAATCATTTATATGTGGAATCTAAAAAATAATACAAATGAACTTATTTACAAAACAGAAAGACTCACAGACATAGAAAACAAACTTATGGTTACCAAAGGGGAAAGGGAAGGGGGAGAGGGATAAATTAGGAGTATGGGATTAACAGATACACGCTACTATATATAAAATAGATAAGCAACAAGGATCTACTCTATAGCACAGGGAACTATATTCAATATCTTGTAATAACCTATAATGGGAAAGAATCTGAAAAAAATGCATGTATATGTAACTGAATCACTTTGTTATACACCTGAAACTAACACAATATTGTAAATGAACTATATTTCAATTAAAAAAAAGAATCTTTTCCATTGACATATGCATTAGCTCTATCATGCTTCTGAGAGGTCATAGGTTATTTTAAGGGAAGAATTCAGAAAATGGGCCCATTGGTTCCTCTCTGTAAGCAGAGCAATTTATTATATTTTTCCTGGCAGGATGGTGGTTATGGGATATCTGGTGGTGAATGATGATGATGATGATAGCAGCTCAAATTTATTGAGTGCTCACTCTTTGACAGGCATTGTGCTAAGTATTATCAATCTGTGTAATAGATATTTTTGACAGTGTCACTTCACAGTGACAATTTTCCAAAAATTACCCTCAGCTGGAAAGAGCTGGGTCATCCCAGGTCACATTCCCTTGGGAGAGGGGGATAACCTTCTTCCAATAACAGGTCAATTCAGGAAACCCCAGCTCCCTTCCTATATTTCAAGACAATTCTGAAGGGCCAACCCAGCTTCAAGCTGTCCTATAAGACTGGCTGAAGCCTTTAAGACTATATTGCAGGGCTTCTCTGCTGGTGCTGTGGTTAAGAATCCACCTGCCAATGCAGGGGACACGGGTTCAAGCCCTGGTCGGGGAAGATCCCACATGCCGCGGAGCAACTAAGCTTGTCTGCCACAACTACTGAGCCCACATGCCACAACTACTGAAGTCTGCGTACCTAGAGCCTGTGCTCTGGAACAAGAGAAGCCACCACAATGAGAAGCCCGCACACCGCATCAAAGAGTAGCCCCCGCTCGCCGCAACTAGAGAAAGCCCGCGCGCAGCAACGAAGACCCAACGTGGCCAAAAATAAATTAAAAAAATAAACTTTTTTAAAAAGACTATATTGCAGCTCAGCTTTTCCCTTTTCCCAATCCTGCACGTGTCCCTCCTCTCCACAGGTGTTAATCCCTAAATTATTCCCTAATAAACTTCCTGCAGCTAATCTCCATCTCAGAATCTCCTTCTCAAAGAACCTAACCTGCAACAATTCTGCTGTGGGGATTAAATGAAAGAGTCCATATAAAGTGCTTTGCCGGAGGCCTGACAGAGAACAAGTAGTCAAACAATGAGATTATTATTAACCACCAAAAAAAATAGGTACTATTGTTACCCCCACTTTACAGATGAAGACATCAAACTTCAGAGAGGTTAAATAACTCACCCAAGATTACTCCATATTAAAATTAAAGATGGGGCTTCCCTGGTGGCGCAGTGGTTGAGAGTCCGCCTACCGATGCAGGGGACACGAGTTCGTGCCCCGGTCCGGGAGGATCCCACATGCCGCGGAGCAGCTGGGCCCGTGAGCCATGGCCGCTGAGCCTGCGCGTCCGGAGCCTGTGCTCTGCAACGGGAGAGGCCACAACAGTGAGAGGCCCGCGTACCGCAAAAAAAAAAAAAAAAAAAGAAAAATTAAAGATGGATTCAAATCCAGGTATGACTGACTACAAAACTGTGCTCATCCAAGCTTTATTATTTTTCCCGTTTTCCACACAAGTCAATAGAGTCTCAGAGGGACTTCCCTGGTGGTCCAGTGGTTAAGAAGCCACCTTCCAATGCAGGGACGCAGGTTCGACCCCTGGTCGGGGAACTAAGATCCCACATGCCGCAGGGCAACTAAGCCTGCGTGCCCTAGAGCCCGTGTGCCACAACTACTGAGCCTGTGCGCTCTAGAGCCCATGCACCACAAGTAGAGAGAAGCCCACATGCCGCAGTGAAAGATCTCGCATGCCCCAACGAAGATCCCACATGCCCCAACTAAGACCTGATGCAGCTAAATAAATAAATAAATAAATATTTTTGAAAAAATAGAGTCTCAGAGTGATTAATCCAGTGAGAGGTCAGTCACACAGCTGGTAGAGGGTAGAGCGCAGCTCTGCCTGCCTCGGAGATAAGTCTGGCCCGTGAGCGACTAAGTCCCATTTCTCTTAACAAATCCTTACATAGTGTCCTTTTAGGATGCTTGGTCCTTCATTCTAATTTATGTTCATCAAACTGAGTTGTTTTCAGTAGTTACAAATTTTTACGACTTTTTTTCTGGTTATTACGGACAATGTGCTTTTCCTACAGTGCCTTGGTAGTTAAACCCACATGTTACTATCTGTCTGGCCTCTTAATAGAATGTACTTATTTGCACAATCAGTTCCCTGTATGGTTGTTTATTTCTTGGCCCAGCTGTAGATTAATTATAATGCCCATGTTTATGTTCTTATGGGTGCTGTTCTAAAATAATTTTTTAAGTCAGTTATTAAAAATGCTAGATGACATAAAAACAGTTGTCCTTTTTATTTTTCATGAAAAAAATCTCCTCGTTTAAAACTCCCAAGTTCTAATCCAAGGACAGAAATTAATTTTGTGGTGTGAAGTTGGGGATAATTTATGGAATCTAGCAAAGATAAATAAAACATTATTATTTTTCCTAAAAAAAAAAAGAAACCTCTGCTCATCCTTATTAGGCTATCCTATTTTCTTTTAAGTAATCTTTCTAGAGATTTTATCCAAATGCAATTATCTGGAGGAAGGCACATGGCAGATGGAGATTGGGTTTGTTCAAGCAAAGTGCAAGACCAGGCTGGATTGGTAGTGAACTACAAGTAAGTGGCAGCTCTGTCCAAGATGGGAAACAGCCAATGGGAAACAACCAGAAGGGGACAAAAAACAATCAGGAAAAAAAACCAGAAACAGGAAAGTTCTGCGAGAAAACCCAGGGCTGTTCTAGAAGGAAGATTTCATAGTACCAGAGGCAAATATGAGGGAGCAGATAAAAATATTCAAGAAATACTCCCTGCAGAGGACTTGGAACACAACTTTACGGAAGCGCCTGAAAAAGTCAAATAGCCCTGACACCCACTGTAAAAACAAAACAAATAAACAATAACAACAGAAGATCCTGAATCAGGAATCAAATTGAATTCCCGTCATAGTATTTACTGGGCACCTCCCTACATGATCCGTATCTTCGAGGAGCTCACAATCTGTCCTACTGGGAATGGAGGTGGGAGTGGAAAGGACGCAGCACACATACTAAACAACTAACTGTTATAAAAAGCAGCTGAGTGTCCGGTTACTAGAAAAACTGAGCTGCCACATAAGGTGTGGTTAATTCTGCCCGGGAATAACCTGGAAGGCTTCACAGAGGAGGTGACATTTGAACAGGGCCTTGAAGGGTAACGGAGCTCTCTGTAGTCACGGAGAATTTTGAGAGACTAGACTATTTTCTAAGGGGAAGAAAAGACACATGCTTTTACTTGCTTTCCTCCAAGGTGTGGAGAGCACTCCTTGAGGAATAATCACTGCGTTGTCCTGTAATAAATCAGGGGCACTTGTTGTTTTCCATATTTCAACAACTGGGGGAATTACTGTAAACCCAAGCACTTCACCCTTTGAAAAGCTTGTCATGGTGCAAAAGCAATGGTCTTTTGAATTCACATGTCATAAAATCCTGCAGGAGCAGCATGTGTGTGGGGAAGGCAGCTTAGGTTCAGTGGAGCTACGTGGAGGAAAAAGATGTTTTGCTGTGTTCAGAGAGATTGTTGACCATTCCTGAGAGATTGCTGAGAGATGGCGCTGTCACTTCTGAGCTGTGTTCCCCCTAAGATGTAAAGGAGAGCCCCATCTGTAAGCCCTGGTAGCATTTGTGTCTAGACCACAGGAATTCTCTCCTCAGGCTCTGACACCTCGCCATTTGAAACCAAACCGAGAAGGTGGCTTCACGCTGACAGCAGAGTTACCAAACAGATGCTTTTAGCCAGAAGATCCAACTGCACTGCTTCAGAAGGAAGAGTTTTCTAGTTCCCAGTACTGCCTAACAGATGGCAGGCTTGCACTTGGGAAACATTTGCCACCAGGATGAAGTAACGTCTTTTAGCAGTTACGGTCTCGTTATTTTTTATTATTATTATTATTATTTTTTGCAGTATGCAGCCCTCTCACTGCTGTGGCCTCTCCCGTTGCGGAGCACAGGCTCCGGACGCGCAGGCTCAGTGGCCATGGCTCACGGGCCCAGCCGCTCTGCGGCATGTGGGATCTTCCCGGACCAGGGCACGAACCCGTGTCCCCTGCATCGGCAGGCGGACTCTCAACCACTGTGCCACCAGGGAAGCCCACGGTCTCGTTGTTTTTAATGACCATTGGTGTGATGCACTGTTGTACCTTAGAAAGACCTGGTAACTCATGGAGGGGACTGTGTCTGGTCCTAATCCTTGGGAAGCAAAGTTTTAAAGAATTCAAAAGAGGTGGAAATGATGCTTTCTGTCCAACTCCATTAATAACTAGCTGTGCTTTCGTGGCTTTGACAAGTCCTTCAGTTACTCAAACAAGCTCTGGTGTGGAGAGTGGACACCGCTGGCCCCTCCTGCTTTTGTTCAGGAGCGGCGGATGACAGCTCACAGGTGCAGTGAGCTCCTCCCTTGCTGTTCAGACCAGGACACTTGGACACCCAGGGATGAGGGCATTTGGGGCCCTTTCCACCTGGAACTCTGGGGAACTGGCTGAACAGCCAGACAGCTTCACCTGTTACTCTGAGGCTTATTCGTCAGACACCTTAAACCCCGGATGCGACCCTCCAGTAACAGAAATCTGCCTCCCCTCTTTGAATCTTTCTCTGGCACGCAGTGGTTCTGCCCCTTAGAATCATCTGGAGAGCTTTTAAAAAATAACCAGTGTCAAGGTCCCCCACTCCAGAGATTCAGATTAATTGTTCTCTGTTTTTTAAAAGCTCCTCGGATGAATCCCACGGGCAGCTAATGTTGAAAAGCATTGCCCTGGAATCTCAGACTTCTGCATAAAGCATAAGTTTTTTTATCCAGTTTTATGCCAGAAAAAAAGTTTACGTCAGTTGATAACACCAGCAACAAAAAATATGATTAATAATAATTGCTTAAAGTATACCGGCTAGCAATTTCTAGTTTACCATCCTTAAAATGGCCTTAGGCTCAGTGAGGTAAATTAGCCGGGAATAAGCAGGTCATTGCTGCAGAGCTTGGTCGAAAACACCCAGCGTTTCTAATTATCCGAGCTCAACCCCTTTCACTGTTTCACCCTGGCTCCGAAATTACCAAGTCTGTTTTCAGTTATCGGACTATTTGAGGCCCATGAGACATTTACACCGCTGGACTGAATTGGAACATTGAGGTAATTATCTGAGTAATTCAGGCAACGACGTTTACTTTTCCTGAATTACCTGGATCATTACCTCAAGCCTAATAAGATGGAAAGAAGCCAGAGCCGCATTCTGATGGTTTTATTGCTCCAGCAACAATGCATTCTTATTGAAAAGGTCCTGATTTGAAGAAATAAGCGGTGGAAGCTTGCAGCGCCCTCATTTGCCACAGGATTCCTCATTAATCATCTGCGGAAGATGGCAGCTGGTTCAGGCTCCCGTGGCTGTTGACTGCTCCTCCTAGTCAAGGAACACAGCCAACCTGGATTCCCGACCTGTTCTCCAAGTCTCTGGGAGTCACCTCAGCTAGCGAGGTGACAAAGAGGAAGGCTTCTGGGCATCGGGTGTTTCTGCTTTCCCACATTTCTTTCTTAAACAATGTCACCAAACAGTCTGCACTACTTCCTTATTTTCCCAGGTGGGGTTTGGCCTGATCTGTAAAATGGAGCACCTCATCCACGTGGCAAGGCCTCACCTTTCACGTCAAGGCTCATGGCCAGAAACTGGAGAACTTATTCCAATTAAAGGGACAGGGACCCCCTGCTTCTGCTGCTGTCACTACCCTGTTACGATGACCAAATGTCTCAGAGGAAGAGGTGTCCATTCTATTTTCAACAAAGAATTCCTCCTCCTGGCACTTGGTCATCTTTCTGGAGCCTCGTTTCATCAGTCATTCTCTCTCCTTCATCTCTCTTCAAGCTTTGCTCTCTACTGGCTCCTTCCATTCTGCCTACAGATAGCATTAACCCTCTCCATCCCTGTAAGCAGAAAGCAAGGAAGCCAGGGAGATTGGGAGGAAGCAGGCGACAGCCAGAAGTTGATAGAGTGACAATATTAGGAGATGGGAAAAAGAAAATAGAAGCCAGAAAAATGGAGTCAGGTCAGAGACAGATTGATGCCTCTGGAAGCCATCGATGCCAATGTGGAAGCCAAGGGAGAAGTGAGTTTCCAAAGAAATAAGTGGTGGAAAAGCATGGGTTTGGAATTGAATCCTGGCTCCTTCACTTTCTGGCTACATGTTAATATTTAAAACAGTGATGTTATTAAAATTCACTTCCTAGGGTGTTATGAGATTGAAATGATTTGTTGCATATAAAACTACCTAGATAAATTTTATGCTAATTAATTATTACTATTATTACTGCACATGGGAAGGGCTGGTTAACAATGATAAATGCTTCTCTGGAGTCAGAGTGGAAGAGGTAGTGGGGGTCTTCTAGTCCTATCCTTTAAACTTTTTAAACCCCTTCCCATGATAAGAAAAACATTTTATAAAGTGATCAAGAATATTCATTCAATATTATATATATATTATTATATATATATATAGTGGGTTGAATAGTGTCTCCCATTTATTTGGAGATAGGGTCTTTGCAGATGTAATGTAGGTAAGCATCAAGATGAGATCATCCTGGATTACAATGGACCCTAAATCCAATGAATGTGTCCTTATAAGAGATAGAAAAGGACACACAGAGGAGGCGATGTGAAGATGGACCCAGAGATTGAAGTGATGCTACTACAAACTAAGGACATCAAGAGTCTCCAGAAGCTGAAGAGTCTAGAAAGGATTCTCGCTTAGAGCTTTCTGAGAGAGCATGGCCCTGGACACCTTGATTTCAGACTTCTAGCCTCCAGAACTGTGAGAGAATACATTTCTGTTTTAAGCCACCTGGTTTGTGGTCCTTTGTTATAGCAGCAGGAACATCATACACGTACTTATATGTATCTGAATCCAGAGCTTCACAAAGTATCTGTACCATGTGTGATGTGCAGATAATATTTTACAGATGTAAAATAATAATAGATTATTTTCTGTTAATGCTGATTGTGACCCACTAAATTGCTTCTCTGACCCATTGATGGGTTGTCACCTACAGCTGGAAAAAAACACTGTTCTACTTTTTCTCTTATTGAGGATGAATGTTGACTGAGAAAAGATATTTGATTTAGCGATTAAGAGTCAATGCTGGATCCTCATTAAATAAATACAAATGAAAAGAGGGAAAAACATCAATGCTAACTTGCAAGGAAATAAATAAGATTGTGGGAGCTGTTAGTTGGGATAGAGGTTTGATCATTATAACAAAGACCCAATGTAGCAGTGGCTTAAACAAAATAGAGGTTTATTCCTCTTGTTAAAGAATAATTTCTTAAAATAAAAGACAAAATTTCAACTCTCATGCCAATATAAAATGAATACATGTCAAAGATTTTAACTCATTAAGTAAGGAAGGAAACAGGAAGACGTTACTACCAGTTCAAAAGAGAATTCAAAGTATCACACTTATGTAGGTCAACCGCGAATGCTGGAATGAATTTACAAATAGATGTAAAACTGGCTTTTTCCATGGGGCAGGAGAGGGGGAGCAAGAAGGAGGGGAACCCACTGTACCTCCACTAGACAGAAATTGTTTGCCTATGGAACAGAAATAATCATTTGCATTGCTGTCAGTTATGCACAAGTTACAAAGTTATAAAACAGTTCAAAGACAATGAATGGTAGAGATAACCTGGCTGGGTAAGCTCCTCAGGACACCCACGAATCTTTTCATTGCTCACTTCAAAACCTTTCACAGTTTTCCTAATACTCTCTTACATAATAACGCGAGAATAAGTATTCTAGAACTACTGTGGCAGTTCCTAGTGCCAGGGGACCTGCTCCTTCTATCTGGCTTATTTTTCCTCCATCCCTAGGGTGACACTTTGATCTGCATGGACCAAGACAGCTCACCAAGGTCACAACCACACTCCCATCAACAGGAAGGGGGGAAGGGGAAAATTATACCCCTTTCCTTTAAGGGTATAACCTAGAAGTTGCACCCATCACTTCCAATCATATTCTGTTGGCCAGATCTTACTCATATGCCCATTCCTTGCTGCAAGGGAGGCTGGCCAAAGTAGGCTTTATTCCACGTGGTCTGGATCATGGGTTTAAGGACTAGTAATTAATAATGAAATGAAGACAGAACATCTTGATTACTCTTTTGAGAACTTTGGCAATGAAAGGAAGAAGTAGACTAGGAACAGGAAGGGAAAGTCAGGCTGAAGGAAGGAAGGAAGGAAGGACTAACCTTCACTGATCTTTCTGAACCAGAAAGCTCACAATGCAGCAAATCCCTCCATGCAGCCTTGCCTAATCCTCAGGGTTAAAAATCTCATTCTCTGGGCTTCCCTGGTGGCGCAGTGGTTGAGAGTCCGCCTGCCGATGCCAGGGACGCGGGTTCATGCCCCGGTCTGGGAAGATCCCACATGCCGCGGAGCGGCTGTGCCCGTGGGCCATGGCCGCTGAGCCTGCGCGTCCGGAGCCTGTGCTCCGCAACGGGAGAGGCCACAACAGTGAGAGGCCCGCATACCGCAAAAAGAAAAAAATAAAAATCTCACTCTCCCCTTAACTCCCATAACCCTTGACGTATGCTCTTTTTCCTCATCACCGACTATTTGTGCATGTGTCTCATCTCTCCTACAGGCTCTAAGCATCTCATTTATCTTTCTAACTCTCAGCACTTCTAGTATACTGCCTTGCCCAAAGCTGACATGCTTCTCATTTATCAACTTCCTCCCTATTGTTCTCTCTTTAGCATGAGCAAGAGTCTAGTGTTTCCCTTCCTCTCTCAACAGGGCAGAGAGTTAACAGTGCTCTTTGAACAGTACTCTTTCCATCTTGCACTCAGGATGAATGCAGAAAATGACTGGTTACAGACCTCAGGGATGGGAGCACCACTGCTCAGAAGTGACAAGTTGCTAATATACAGAAAGCATGGGTGATATTTCTTGCTTCTCATGTTGCATGTTTCTGTGTGTTAATAATTTGTTGGGTAGGTACTAGAATTGATAAATGTGTGCAAATTCATAAAACTGGTTATGACTTTTAAAAAAGTGAGACTTCAGATCCTGAGTTTGAAAATCATGGCTTTAAATCAGATTCTGTTTTGATATACAGTAACACGCAAGATTCCATTAAAGAGTTAAGTGTCTGTTCTACCCAGGAGAGTCTAGCATATTGGAAAGTATTTTGAATACCACAGACAAAAGTACAAATCCTGGTCCTGCTACTTCCTAGCATATATGACCTTGGGCAAGTCAGTTAACTTATCTGGGCGTCTACTTTCTTATCCATTAAATGGGGATAATAAATTTACCTTGCATGTTTATTGTGACATATAAGGCTATTGTATGTCCAGTGTCTATCATAAATTCGATGCATTTATTATTTTTTAACACTAAACTGAGAGTATTTGGATTTTTGACTGCATTCATCTTTTTCAACCAAATTTATATTATTATATAGACATAGCTACAGTTAGCAGAAGAAAAGTCATATTTATGTCAGTAATAGGCTATATACAAAGATGAATTAATAAATGCCTCTGTTTCGTCCATCAATCATTTCAGGCAAATTATCAGGAAGTATCACAATAATTTGTATAACACAACTAACAGTTTATCTTTCTGTGAAGTGGGTAAGGTGGGGAGGTGGGGAATGGTTTATGGTAATAGCTCTATAGCTTTTAAACTCTACCTTTGTTTCTTATTTACTTTGGGTGAAGGATCTTTTTAGACTCTTTAAAACGTCAAGGACTTCCCTGGTGGCGCAGTGGTTAAGAATCCTCCTGGGGTTTCCCTGGTGGCGCAGTGGTTGAGAGTCCGCCTGCCGATGCAGGGGACACAGGTTCGTGACCCGGTCCGGGAAGATCCCACATGCCGTGGAGCGGCTAGGCCCGTGAGCCATGGCCGCTGGGCCTGCACGTCCCAAGACTGTGCTCCGCAACAGGAGAGGCCACGACAGTGAGAGGCCCGCGTACCACAAAAAAAAAAAAAAAGAAAAAAGAATCCGCCTGTCAATGCAGGGGACACAGGATCGATCCCTGGTCCGGGAAGATCCCACATGCTGCAGAGCAACTAAGCCAGTGTGCCACAACTACTGAGCCTGCGCTCTAGAGCCCGCGAGCCACAACTATTGAGCCCGTGTGCTGCAACTACTGAAGCCCCTGCGCCTAGAGCCTGTGCTCTGCAACAAGAGAAGCCACCGCAGTGAGAAGCCCGCGCACTGAACGAAGAGTAGCTCCTGCTCGAAACAACTAGAGACAGCAGCAACGAAGACCCAACACAGCCAAAAATTTAAAAAGTAAAATAAAATAAAAACAGCTGTCCTTGTTTAAAAAAGAAAAAAAACAACAACTTCTAGTAAGTCTCAGAGACCCCAGTTAAAACTATCAATTAAGTTTGTACAGAAAATATTTTTTCCAAATGTAGTTATATGGCAAATATTTCAGAATGGATATAAGTGATGGTATTTTAAAAATTTTGTTGCGCCTTAAGGTATAGTATCAAGTTCTGCTCATTCCTTCCAGTGGGGGTAGAAAAATGGAGAAGGCAGAAGGAAATTACTTACTTGGCCCTCCTATTCTTTAATAAGGCATTGACCCTTGTCAAAGAAAACACATATACACACGCACACAAACAAGGACCCCCATTTACCTTATTTTCAAATTTAAATTACAGGATCCGGTCATTCATCTTTGTCACAATCTGCCAAACAGTTTTGCAAGAGCATGTTTCATAAACAAGCTCTCCTTTCAGCATCAGCCAGGAAGGTTAAGGTTTAGATCCTGTGTGATAGAAACGCTTTTTGTAATTCTCCCCCAAACATCTGTTCAGTCGCTCATCAACATCTGTCACCTATTTCTAGGCTCAACCCAGACAAAGCTATGTTCTTCTAACACTCCATTCCAAATTGTTACCAAGTGATTCCTACTCAGACTAATCTTACACAGGGATTGAGAAGATGTCTTACTAGATCAAATTCATCTTCTACTAATGAAGCATCTACCCTACAGCCTTGGCATAAACCCAATGGCTCAGAGGAAGGGAAATTCCTCATAACATGCTAACCCGTTTCTGCCTCAAATTGGTACGCTGAAAACTTTTAATTCCCTTCAACCCTTCGGGGTTAGCAAACATCATCCTATACATCCTATACATGTGTGTATCTTTAACTTCAGCCCATCATTTACCCTATTCAAGCCCCAGTGGTGTTGCTTTGCAAACTAACTGAAATAAGAACGTATGAAATGTTTTCTAATACTTGACCCAACTGTTTGCATGAAAAGACAAGAAACGTTGGCTCGTTTGGAAAGACAGCACAGTGGTTAAAAGCATGAAGAAAGACTTGAAGTGAGATCTAGGAAATGTCACCTCTAAGGCAGGTAACCTTGGTTGCTTTAGTTAATGACCCTGGGCCCTCAACTCCTTAGTGGGAAAAATGGGTACCTCATAGGATTATAGAGTTTAAATTGTACGTGTACATTGCATGTAAGATGCCTGACACTGTCACTGGCACATAGGAAACAACTCAGTCAAAGATAACTCTTGCTATCATCACCATCACCATAGTCATCACCACCATCATCATCATCATCAAAGTAGAGAAAGACCAGAACGGCTTTACCTTACTCTTTTGCTCTCAGCACGTCTTTTTCCTTTCTGTTCAACCAGCATTTATTGAGTGCCTCTTATGGGCTCTCAATTACGTGTCAAATGTCAACACGAATCAGGTAAATTCCTTGTTCTCAAGGAGCTCTCTCCTTAGTAGAGGGAGACAGATAGACCTCCACTCTGCTCAGATCAGACTGTGATAAGTGCTATAAAATTATAAGTAAAGCTCCCCATAGTTTATTTGAAGATGTTTTAACACCAAATCTCTGTTTTTCTTATTAGAAGACTTGAATGGGGGCTCATCTTACAAAGTAACTTAGGAATTTAAACCGCAGGGCAGAATTTTCATTTCAATGGGAACCTAATGGTTATAATTTAGGTCAATGTTTATAATGTCAATAGTTCAATGGGGAGGAGGAAAAGGGTTTTCACCTCTGTTTCCATGGATGTTAAAAAAGATAATAATGAAGAAGTCCCCTAGAACCAGATGGAGCAACTGACATTCTTTTTAATTTCCTTCATGAAGTATAACATAAAAAAAATTGAGGAAGCGGCCATGACTCATTAAGACCAATCTGATATGGTAAGTGTACCAAATATTAATATCTATGTATGTACATAGATATCTATATGTAAAGATATAGAGAGAGGTATATAGAGAGAGATTTTATTGGAGATCAGAGTCCCACAGACTCCGTTTTCCATTGAATGTAATCATGAGGAAAGAATCCCTTTGGGAATTCCATCCTGACGGTAGCTATGGGCCCCTTTTCCATGTTATCTAGAGAAAAGGCAAATGGAGCTGAGCACCTTTCAGACCTACATCCCTCTGCTGTCGTTCCCTCATGGGTCCCTGTCCTAGGGGCCTAAGTCTTGTGTGGGAGATAGATATGTCATACTGAGGACGTGACATTATATGCTGACATCAGCAGAAAGAATCTGAGCTCCTCAGCAGAGGGAGATGGGGCAGGCAGAGACTTACCAGGCAGAGAGACCTGCTTGTGGGGAGGGATTGGGGCTCCTAAGAGTAGGTCTGGAGGGGAATGCAGAATTTGGGTGGGGAGTGGGGTGAGTGAGACTGGGAGGAATGGGCCAGAGGCAGCTGTCTCAAAGGAGAGCACAATTTCGTGTTTAACAAGACAACTTTCTAGAAACGGGTGAGATCCAAGGCCCATTCTAGAGACCCCTCAAATGTATTCATGGAGGCTTTCATCGGCCACGTAAGGCCGCATGTCTTCATGGAAGTTTCACAGTGTGTAAATTGCTCCCCTAGGCTTTATCATCCAATGTTATCC
This sequence comes from Pseudorca crassidens, assembly GCF_039906515.1. NCBI lineage: Eukaryota > Metazoa > Chordata > Mammalia > Artiodactyla > Delphinidae > Pseudorca > Pseudorca crassidens. The sequence goes on from NC_090304.1 coordinate 64,566,448, forward strand.
TCCTTTAACAGATTGAAAAATTGAAGCTTACCAGCTGTGTGTCTTTGGGTGTTTTACTTAACTTCTCTGAACCCTCATCTCCTTACCTCTGAATGGAGAAAACAGTGCCCACCTCTCTGAGTGTCTGGGAACATTTATGGACATTGTCTGGTGGTAACAGGCATGCATCCATTAACTTCTTTGTGGCCCAGAGTTATTAACTAGGAAGTGATAAGAAATCAAACCCAGGTATCCTGACCACTACATCACACATATTCCGGGGCATCACTCCACTTCCAGGCACACCTGGTAGACAAAGTACACACCTAAGTCCCAGCTGAGCAGTCACCAGGTTTCCGTGTGAAGTTGGGAGGCATTTGCCTCTCACCCTTCAACTCCCACCTACTTCAACAAACCCTGGCCCTGCTGACTCCCACCCCAACCGCAGTCCCCACTGATGGGGAGTTGAGGGAGAACAAGCAAGTCAAGAAAAAATATTACCCCAAGGGAGGCATCAGCCATGAAGTAAATTGGGAGGGGAAACTAATGACAAGTAACACTAAAAAGACCCGATTTATCAAGATGTTTTTACTTGTCTTTAAACAAAAATTACAAAGGAAAATCAGATAACCAAAGAATGCATGGTCTGTGAGGGAGAAAACAAGGAAATTGAGCTAGAAAAGGGAAGGGACTGACTAAACACCACTTTGAAAATAGAGATGTTTCTAAATCAGTGGGCCCTAAGGACATGTTTCCTGAGACACTTATAGCCAAATGTATTCGTTTCACTGAAAATCAACCTAAGACTGGAATCTTGATCTTAAGTTGGTGAGAGCTTTAAAACTTGATTTATTGTTTCCCCCTCAAAGCCTTCCTCTGCTGCTACACAGACACTTTGTACTTTGTCTCAGGGTCTGGAAGCCACATTCTGCCTCCCAGGCAGGACCCTTGGTAGGGCAGGCAGGTGGAGAAGGTGATCTGTATGTGTCCAGGTGATGCCCAGCTTCCCGTGCCCACCTGGCCATAGAGCTTGGAAAAGCAACTGGCCCAGGACACCATGCAGATAAACCAGGCACACGATGACTCAGGCTGCGTCATGTGTTTTTCTTAAATGTATATCTGATCCATTCTACACACAGAATTCACAGGTATTTTTTAATGTAAACAGATCACCCTCCTTCCCTGCTTACGACCCTTCTGTAACTTCCCAGGTCACCAGAATGAAATTCACGCTCTTCACCAGAGGCTACGAGGCCCTGCAGGGTCTGGTTCTGAGCCACCTGGACGTGCTCGTTTTGTGTCTCTCTTTCCCACCACGACTATGCCACAGCTGCATTTTCCAGCTGACCCGTTTGTAAGTGACACCCTCTTCTTTCCAGCTTATAGTCTGCGCACGTGCTGTTCCCTCTGCCTGGAATCTCTTCCCCGGCCCCTTTGGCTGACTAGTGCCCACTCCTTCAAATCTCAGCATTATTGTCTATTTCTTAAAGAGGCCTTCCCTGTCTCTTAATCCATTTAGTTCAGCCCCTTTTTACACTCACAGTAGCCCAGTCTCTTCCTTATTGGCGCTTATTAAAATTTGTGGAGTTATTTGTTTAATGTCTGTCACCGCACCCCTCATAGATGGGGGTATTGTCCACAACTATTTTATGGGTATTGTATGCCATGAATATAGGACAGCTCCTGGCTCAGAGTGCTGTGTGACAAACATTTGGAGAATCAGTGAATGGCTGCCTTGGTGAGAACTACCAAGGTATCTGCTCCTGCAGCTGGCGCAGAAAGGGTACATGTGGCTTCTGACCAAAATCAGCTCACAACATAATATCCAATTATTAAAAGTGCTTGTCACCAAATTGAATTGAAGGCAAAATGGTAGGTTGGCAGACTGTCTTCTCCTTCCAGCCAAGGCACTGTGGTCAAGGGAGGTGACTGGTCTGAAAACGTATGAAGAACTTTGAGAAAAATAAAGGCCATTTTCTAAAACCAGGAAGCCCCTAATCAAAAGTCTCCTGGAGAACTGGTCACTCAGGTCACACAGTCACTCACGTAAAAGCCAAAATGTCAGAATGTGAAGCTGATATTTGAAAGAGAAGCAGCTGCACCTCCAGAGAAAACTGGGTCCCGCAGATCCTTGCCCACGTGGTGCAGTGTTTGCCCGTGTTATCCCGAGAAGCCCAGCTGTTCCCATAACTAAAGGCAATTTCCAGGCATTCCTCTGGTTTTCCACTAATTGTAAAATATTATTATAAAGGCATAGCCTGTCAAGCCATGGTCATTTATGAAAACCAGGACACTTCCTGGGAAAAGCAGATAAAGAGAGAAACTCACGACGCATGTCTGTCTCCCTCTACTGAGCCAGGACTGGGGGCTCCTTCCAGGCCAGAAACTGGATGCTCCTGGTCTTTGTTTACCTGGAGCCCAGAACAGTGCTGAGCACAGAGCAGATCATCGGTTCATGTCTACTTGAATAACAGATGGATGAGAGTGTGTCTATGCGGTTTGTGGAGTTTTCTTTCACTGAGATGAAGCTGCCCCTCCCGGTAGCCATTTAAGAAGATGCTGTACCTTTAACCTGACCCACCTGTGCTCAGACCTTGTGGAGACATACTCTACAATCCCCAAATCCCCTTCTTTACTCCCAGCTTCTCCTGCTCTGTTTACACTCAGTCTGTGTCCTGACCTTTGACAATATCTCCCAGCTGGAGTCTTCTCTCCCTTAACACAAGGCATTTGTACTCAATTTTCCACTCCCTAACTACTGTAACTCAGGCTATCTCATTTCCATCTTTGGCTACTTGGATAAGAGTCTTCATCCAATCTTCAGCCAGTTCAGGTTCACTTACCTCCCCTCAGCCCACTCCCTCTGAAATTTTAAAGAAATTGGATAAATTGCCTAGCTGCCACCAGATGGCAGGTAACAGGCCTGGTGTCATAGGCCCAGCTATTAAACTACCTCCAGATATGAATGACTAAGGAGAAAAAGATTAGTGCACATGATGCCACTAGCTATGTTTTTTCTACAAAGACAGTAAAGAAAACTACCCAAAACAGAATAACATCAAAGCACAGATTGGCGCTTATTTTTTCTGATCTTAACTAATTCCAAACTGTTTCTCTCAACCCCCTTATGCTTTCAGGCTTGAGTTGGAAATTTCTTCCCTTTACTCCAAGGATAAAAGATGTATATAATAGTTGTTAAGAGCTTGGACTGTGGATTCTGGGAAAGCAGTATGGAAATTCTGGTTCTACCTCTGAGTAGAGTGATCAAGCTATGTAACCGTTTCAAGCCTCGGTCTCCTTATTGCCAAGATACGGAGAACAACAGCACAGAGGAAGATTACTCACTGAGCTGTCTGAGACTCACCTGCCTCGATGAATGAATAATATTTCCAAAGTATAGATACCTCATCTTCAAAATAGCTTTTCTTGGGCTTCCCTGGTGACGCAGTGGTTGAGAGTCCACCTGCCGATGCAGGGGACACAGGTTCATGCCCCGGTCCGGGAAGATCCCACATGCCGCGGAGCGGCTGCGCCCGTGAGCTATGGCCGCTGAGCCTGCGCGTCCGGAGCCTGTGCTCCGCAACAGGAGAGGCCGCAGCTGTTAGAGGCCCGCGTACCGCAACAAAAAAAAAAAAAAAAAAAAAGCTTTTCTCGCTACCGTTTGATCCAGCTCCAGAATCTTTTAGATATATTTCCTCCTCTGCCTCCCCCTCCTCCTCCTGTTCTCTCTCTCTCACTCTTTCTCTGTTCTTATCTATTATATGGATTAAGGGATGAATGTCTAATGTCAATTTGCCCAATTACAGTTAAAAAATGTAAAAGATGTGCTATCCACCAAAATATAAGCAAACAAGAATCCCAGCTTCTTGTCTTACAAGGTAACTGCCATCATCTGTCCTGATTCATGCCATCTATGTTGTGTGGACTGAGCTCCTCAGACATGCCTATCAGTCATTTACATGTCAGCCACATGCACCACTACCGTACCAAGTGGTTACTCAATTACTGTAATTTTTCATGCATAATTTTTAAAAATATTTTTAGAACAATTAAAGTACTTATTTCCAGGGCTTCCCTGGTGGCACAGTGGTTGAGAGTCCACCTGCCGATGCAGAGGACACGGGTTCGTGCCCCGGTCCGGGAAGATCCCACATGCCGCGGAGCGGCTGGGCCCGTGAGCCATGGCCGCTGAGCCTGCGCGTCCGGAGCCTGTGCTCCGCAACGGGAGAGGCCACAACAGTGAGAGGCCCGCGTACTGCAAAAAAACAAAAAAACAAACAAACAAAACTTATTTCCAGACCCCTGGGTAAATGGGTAAACAAATTTGGGTAAACAAATTTGACTGTTTTGTATTAGTCTCCAAGATAACTTCTATACAACCCACAGGAAATAAAGAAGATCATTAAAATACATGATTACTGAGAGATAAATGGAGTGATGGAATAGGAGTTAATATCACTTGAGCTCAGACTGCCCCTGTAAGATCTGCAGGAATTGCATGACAGGACAAGGTTTTGCAGAACAATATTTCATCAGGAGATAATGGCAGTATCTCATTAGGCTAAAGGGAGATGACAGATGATGGAAGACCACTTTTCATGACAGCTCTTCTCTGATTGTAATAATACCTTATGCCGTCTCCACATGACAGAGACGTAAATTCATACTGTATCTAAATAACACCAAAACAGTGAGTCAATTCAGGGTTTTAAAAAATTAATCAAAAATTGTTTCGCTCCATAGAGAGATTCAGCCATAGATTGAACCTACATAGGATATATTTTAGCATTTTACTGGTAAAAAATAAGACATATTTAACTATAAATAAAGTGCCTAAATGAAAGATATTTATATATTTTTATTTATTTATTTAATTTATTTATTTTTGGCTGGGTTGGGTCTTTGTTGCTGTGCATGGGCTTTCTCTAGTTGTGACGAGCGGGGGCTACCCTTCGTTGCAGTGTGTGGGCTTCTCATTGCGGTGTCTTCTCTTGTTGCGGAGCATGGGCTCTAGGTGTGCGGGCTTCAGTAGTTGTGGCACATGGGCTCAGTAGTTGTGGCTCGCGGGCTTAGTTGCTCTGCGGCATGTGGAATCTTCCCGGGCCAGGGCTCGAACCTGTGTCCCCTGCATTGGCAGGAGGATTCTTAACCACTGCGCCACCAGGGAAGCCCAGAAAAATATTTATATATTTAAACTTTGCTACTTGAAGGTCATTTCTAAAGTATCTAGAATAAGCTAAAATTTTTTCAATTAAAAAAAAAGATTTCCTGTAAGTACCCACTTTTAACATTCTAAATATTCTCTCTCTTGTTCTGTTTTGTCCAGAAACACTGACTTTTTTTTTAATTCCCACCTTGGGTATTAGATTACACATCTATTTGTTCATTTTCATCTTGTGTGTCTCACCTACTAGAGTGAGTGCAAAGATTTATTTTTTTTAAGGCTGTGTTCCCAGTACGAAGGATGATCCTTGGCACATAATTGGTGCTCAGTGAGTAATTACTGAATAATGAATTATTTTTACCTTTGCTCTCCTATATCTTCTAAATGTCCTATGCATTATTTTGTAATAAGAAATAAAAATAATGTTGTTTTAGAAGTAACAGGATCCAAGAGTGACCAATATGGATCACTATATGGTGAGTTCTGAAGTTGCTTTCTCCTTTCTTAGATCTCCACTCATCCCCCCACCCCTCCCACCCTACCTCCACACCCGCCAATTTACAGCGGCTAGGGTTACTGAATGCTTTCCTCTGGTTCTTCTAACTAGTAAGACTGCATGCTTCTATCTGAGTTTTAGCTGTCCTGCTGAGTACTGACTGGAGTTTTCCCTCAGGTAAAAATCCATCAAAAATGCAAAACTCACACATGACATTTCTTTCTTCCAAGCGTGACTCTTGTCCACCATGTCAGCTTTGGTTCCTCTTTAATTGCCTCCCCGTGACTGGTTTTTATATTTTTTTCTATAGCTTATACTTGTTACTTATGGGAAGTATTTACAGGAGCAACCCTGCCATTATCAGAAGTGGAACCTCAGATTTCCACGTTTTAGAAAGCACTCTACAGGAGTGTTGGGAATGGATTGGAGGTGAGACTAGGGATAGGGAGATAAGTCAGGATGCTGTGGTAAGATGCCCAGGGAAAGGGGATGAGAGTTCATAGCAGCAGCATTTAGGTGAAAAGGAAAGTTTGTATTTGAGAGTTCCAGACACTAAAATCCCAACTCTTCAGGAAAATGGCCAGCTTTGGAGTCTGAACTAAAATGTCAAGAGTTTCTGGTTAGGGAATGCAGTTTGTGGTGAGAGTTGATGTGATGATCTTGGGTGGTATTTTCTCAGGAGAGAGTGGGAAGTTCGAGAAGGGAAAGGAACCAGAAGTTGAACCCTGGGGAAGATGCAGAGAGTGATGGGCAGCAAAGTGGCTAAGAAGAGTAGGAGATGTTGGAGAATCAGGAAAGTGGTAGTGGTGATACTGAGAGCTGAGAGTTGTTGTTGGTTAATAACATCGATTAACTCAAATTAATCCAGTAAGCTGAGGTCCAGAAAGCTCCCATTGGACTTGGTAGTTGGAAAGTCACCAGTGACCTTTGTGGGGCAGTTTCAGTGGAGGTTGGAGAAGCCAGATTGGAGAGAGTTAAAAAGTGAACCGGAAGTGAAGAAGCGCAGATTGTTCTGCATCTATAGATGCCTTTGAAGCAATTCCACTTGTTCTCCTGTGATCTTTGTCTACACACAAATTTTACAATCATGCACCACCTAATTTTTTTTGAAGTGTAATTATATTAAGCCATTTTTGGTTCCCTTTTTTATGTGAATATCCTTGAAAAAATTGCCATCTGGTTATGCTTTCAAAAGCATTTAGGGGGCTTCCCTGGTGGCGCAGTGGTTGAGAGTCCGCCTGCCGATGCAGGGGACATGGGTTCGTGCCCCGGTCTGGGAAGATCCCACATGCCGCGGAGCGGCTGGGCCCGTGAGCCATGGCCGCTGGGCCTGCGCGTCCGGAGCCTGTTCTCCGCAATGGGAGAGTCCACAACAGTGAGAGGCCTGCGTACCGCCAAAAAAAAAAAAAAAGCATTTAGAAGCAAACAATTGGCAAAGAGATTGCAATAGTGGCAGACACTTCCAGTAATGTCCATCAATAACTTTCCCCTCAAAAGATTTCATAATTTCACCTACTAAAGTGGAGGTATCTTTGGAAGGCAGCTATGCTCACCACTGTACAACCAATGCTGCACTATGTGGAGGTGTCTTTGTTAATTCGCACCTCTAGTTGGTTGGGATCGCAGGCTGCCAATTACTAGCTATATGACGCTAATCTTCCTGAGCCTCGATTTCTTGGCAGAGATAATAATAATAACAACAACAAGACCAGCTAAGCATTTACATAATGTTAACTACTTGCCAGGCACTATTCTAAGTTTTCACATGTATAACAATAACAAATAATTTAATTATTTTGACAACTCAACTAGGTACTATTATTATCCCCACTTAAGATGAGAAAGCTGTGGTACAGAGAGGTTAAAACACTTGCCTAAGCTCACAGAGCTAATAAGTGACAGAACCAAGATTTGAACACGCAAGCAAGGACCTCATTCAATGGCAACTGATACTGTTGTTATTACAGTTTATTCATTTACTCAATATATATTTACTGAGCACATATTCTAAGGCAGGCAATGTACAAGGACCTGAGTATATAGTGGAGAGTAAAATCTTGGCCTTTGCTAGAAAAGATTCTAATCTGATCAGGGAGATAAGCAATTGAAGGGTGAAAATAAATAAATAAATATGTAATAACAACTTAACTATAAGCTTAATGCATAAGGCATTAGCTTTTGTGCCTTGCTATGGAGAAAACAAACAAGATGTGGTACAAAGAATAATGGGGAGGGACTTCCCTGGTTTTCCAGTGGTTAAGAATCCGCCTTGCAATGCAGGGGACGCGGGTTCAATCCCTGGTCAGAGAACTAAGATCCCACATGCTGCAGGGCAACTAAGCCCACATGTCGCAACTACTGAGTCCTAGCGCTCTGGAGCCCACGTCACAACTAGAGAGAAGCCCTCGCGCTGCATCGAAGAGCCCGCGTGCCGCAACTAAGATGTTGTGTGAGCCCAACGCAGCCAAATAATTAATTAATTTTAAAAAAAGAATGATGGGGAATTTCTTAACCCTGGGTGGTAAGGAAGTCCTCTGTAAGAAGGTAGACATTAAAACTGACATCTGGCTGACAGAAAGGATCCAGCCATGAGGAGCAATAGGGGAAGAGTATACCAGGCAGAAGGATCTGCATTGTGAAGACTCCAAACATGTAAGACCTAGGGGACAATTTGGACAAGGGCAAATTGAGATAAGCAAAGTCTGGCAACATGGAAAGATGCCCAGATCATGCAAAGTCTTGAAGGCCGTGGTAAGGAGTTTGGATTTTACTCAGAATATAATGCAGATTCCTTGAAAGTTTTGAAGCAGGGAACTAGCATGATTCCGATTGTATTTTTAAAAGCTCACTCTGGCTGTAATGTGGAGAATTATATTGGGGAGGGGGCAGGAGCTGGAAAGGGGAGATCAATTAGGAAGCTGTTGAGGTAGTTCAAGTGAGAGTTGATTGGTATCTTCGATCGGGGTGGTGGTTGCACAGATGGGGAGCCCCAGGGAAGAAAGCAAGAGACACTCAGCTGTAGGCCCAAGTTGCACCAGTGGGAAGCTGGTAGAATTTTGCAAGTAATTGATCTCCACAGAGATGGCTAGAGTAAGTAAGCAGTGATCCAAGATGACTTGAAGTGCTACATGAGACATGTCTAATGTAACCTCTCTTTTATCTCAGTGAAAATGTGCACCTAGAAATTCTCTAGACTTCCTTTCGATCCCACTGCTCACCCTTGCTGCAGGTCAAGAGCAGGAATACCCAGCGATAGGGCTGAGATTGCTATGATGGGCTTAGAGCCATGTAGGTTCAACCCTTGGTCTGGGCACATTGTCCCTGAACAAAATCAAGGTTCTGTGAAGTAGAAGGAGGCAGCGAATGGTTACTGGCCAGACAGCCCACACGCCTACCAGAGACAGGTCTGAGAGGAAAACATCAAGAATTCTGATTTGAATAGAGTAAGTTTCAAAACACCTGAGAAATGGTGTCGATTAGACTGTTGGATATACAAGTCTGGAATGAAAAGAGAGGTTTGAGCTCCACGTATCTTCTTTTAAGTTTAGTGTTCTGTTTAAAATGTGCTGAGTTGTTGAGGTCACCTCAGATCTTGGAAATCGTTGCGAATATAAATGGGAATGGGAATGCGGCACAAATAACCATGAGGGCTTTCTTGAGTGTATCAGGATTCAGTTTTACAATGTGAGATGTGATTAACCTCGCAGCCGGCCTATCTGAGAACAGCTGAGAGCGAGGAGGGCAAGAACATATGGCGCAGCAGTTGGGAACCATCAGTCGCAGCAGCGCAGCTGCCTGGGAACTTTCGAATGGAGAGTGTTTCATTGGAAAGGCTTCAGTCATACTAAAGGACCAGGGTATCCACGGGAACATGAAAGGAGACCAGGATTAAGAATTTGGTCAGAGGAGAGTCCAAGAACACTCTCCCATCCCAGGCATTGATGCTCTGTGAAGACAGAAAACAATATGGCAAAGACAGATCCCAGCACACCCAAGGTGTGATAATGGGTAGGCTGGCTCAGGAGTTAGAGGGACCTCGGTTCCAAACCTGGCTCTGACCTCAGGACAGTTCTTTACCCTCTTTGAATCCCAGTCCCTTCATTTCTAAAACAATGTGATGCCTACCCTGGAGGCCTAAGATGAGGAAATGAGATAATGTAAGAAAAGAGACCAGTGGTGCCTCTTTTTTTTAAAAAAATAAATTTATTTGTTTGTTTTTGGCTGCATTGGGTCTTCATTGCTGCGCGTGGGCTTTCTCTAGTTGCAGCAAGCAGGGGCTACTTTTTTTTTTAACATCTTTATTGGAGTATAATTGCTTTACAATAGTGTGTTAGTTTCTGCTTTATAACAAAGTGAATCAGTTATACATATACATATATCCCCATATCTCTTCCCTCTTGCGTCTCCCTCTGTCCCACCCTCCTTATCCCACCCCTCTAGGTGGTCACAAAGCACCGAGCTGATTTCCCTGTGCTATGCGGCTGCCTCCCACTAGCTATCAATTTTACATTTGGTAGTGTATATATGTCCATGCAACTCTCTCACTTTGTCCCAGCTTACCCTTCCCCATCCCCATGTCCTCAAGTCCATTCTCTAGTAGGTCTGCGTCTTTATTCCCGTCCTGCCCCTAGGTTCTTCATGACCATTTTTTTTTCTTAGATTCCATATATATGTGTTAGCATACGGTATTTGTTTTTCTCTTTCTGGCTTACTTCGCTCTGTATGACAGACTCTAGGTCCATCCACCTCACTACAAATAACTCAATTTTGGTTTTTTATGGCTGGGTAATATTCCATTGTATATATGTGCCACATCTTCTTTATCCATTCATCTGTCAATGGATACTTAGGTTGCTTCCATGTCCTGGCTATTGCAGATAGAGCTGCAATGAACAGTGCAGTACATGACTCTTTTTGAATTTTGGTTTTCTCAGGGTATATGCCAGTAGTGTGATTGCTGGGTTGTATGGTAGCTCTACTTTTAGTTTTTTAAGGAACCTCCATACTGTTCTCCATAGTGACTGTATCAATTTACATTCCCACCAACAATGCAAGAGGGTTGCCTTTTCTCCACACCCTCTCCAGCAATTATTGTTTGCAGATTTTTTGATGATGGCCATTCTGACCGGTGTGAGACGATATCTCAATGTAGTTTTGATTTGTATTTCTCTAATGATTAATGATGTTGAGCATTCTTTCATGTGTTTGCTGGCAATCTGTATATCTTCTTTGGAGAAATGTCTATTTAGGTCTTCTGCCCATTTTTGGATTGGGTTGTTTGTTTTTTTGATATTAAGCGGCATGAGCTGCTTGTAAATGTTGGAGATTAATCCTTTGTCAGTTGCTTCATTTGCAAATATTTTCCCCCATTCTGAGGGTTGTCTTTTCGTCTTGTTTATGGTTTCCTTTGCAGTGCAAAAGCTTTTAAGTTTCATTAGGTCCCATTTGTTTATTTTTGTTTTTATTTCCATTTCTCTAGGAGGTGGGTCGAAAAAGATCTTGCTGTGATTTATGTCAGAGTGTTCCGCCTATGTTTTCCTCTAAGAGTTTGATAGTGTCTGGCCTTACATTTAGGTCTTTAATCTATTTTGAGTTTATTTTTGTGTATGGCGTTAGGGAGTGTTCTAATTTAATTCTTTTACATGTAGCTGTCCAGTTTTCCCAGCACCACTTCCTGAGAGTCTGTCTTTTCTCCACTGTATATTCGTGCCTCTTTTATCAAAGATAAGGTGACCATATGTGCGTGGGTTTATCTCTGGGCTTTCTATCCTGTTCCATTGATCTATATTTCTGTTTTTGTGCCAGTACCGTACTGTCTTGATTACTGTAGCTTTGCTTTGTAGTATAGTCTGAAGTCAGGGAGCCTGATTCCTCCAGTTCCGTTTTACTTTCTCAAGATTGCTTTGGCTATTTGGGGTCTTTTGTGTTTCTATACAAATGGTGAAATTTTTTTGTTCTAGTTCTGTGAAAAATGCCAGTGGTAGTTTGATAGGGATTGCACTGAATCTGTACATTGCTTTGGGTAGTAGAGTCATTTTCACAATGTTATTCTTCCAGTCCAAGAACATGGTATATCTCTCCATCTGTTTGTATCATCTTTAATTTCTTTCATCAGTGTCTTATAATTTTCTGCATACAGGTCTTTTTTCTCCTTAGGTAGGTTTATTCCTAGATATTTTATTCTTTTTGTTGCAATGGTAAATGGGAGTGTTTTCTTAATTTCACTTTCAGATTTTTCATCATTAGTGTATAGGAATGCAAGAGATTTCTGTGCATTAATTTTGTATCCTGCTACTTTACCAAATTCATTGATTAGCTCTAGTAGTTTTCTGATAGCATCTTTAGGATTCTCTATGTATAGTATCATGTCATCAGCAAACAGTGACAGCTTTACTTCTTCTTTTCCAATTTGGATTCCTTTTTTTTCTTTTTCTTCTCTGACTGCTGTGGCTAAAACTTCCAAAACTATGTTGAATAATAGTGGTGAGAGTGTGCAACCTTGTCTTGTTCCTGATCTTAGTGGAAATGGGGGCTACTCTTTGTTGCGATGGCTTCTCATGTTGCAGAGCATGGGCTCTAGGTGTGTGGGCTCAGTAGTTGTGGTGCACGGGCTTAGTTGCTCCGCGCACGGCATGTGGGATCTTCCCGGACCAGGGCTCGAACCCTCGTCGCCTGCATTGGCAGGGGGATTCTTAACCACTGCGCCACCAGGGAAGTCCAGTGGTGCCTCTTAATGAGGCAAGAATCTGCTTAGAGTTGTAATAATATAATAACCAAAAATTACGTGGGGATGTGAATGTCCAAAAATAGATTAACCACCTAAATCACATGGCAACTGCATAGCAGAATGTTACGTATCATTTATAAGTACGTGTTAAAGAACATAATTAATGGGGACATATTTACCATCTAAAGTTATGTGAACAGAGCAGGATGTAAAATGTATATAAATATTATTTTTGAAAAGGAACTATACACATCAAAATGTTAACAGTGGTTGTTTGAACTGAAAAAATATAGATTTGGGTTTGTTTTTATCAAAAAAGCACACAGATTTCTGTCAGTTTCTGAGTTTCCTATGAGAATGAATTGCTTTTATAGAACATGGGAATTTAATTGGAGATATTAAATGGTGAATGATTTAATGTCACTGTGGTTGTTACCCTTATTAGTGTATTGTTCTAATTTGCTGTTCCTCAAACCCACCACTGGCATAGCCCCTGGGAAAATGGCAACAATCCAGTGGAACCCAAAAATGTGCACCTAGAGGAATTAAAAGGATTTTTCTTCGTTTGATTTGGGTGGTTTCCACTGGCTGGGTGTGCCTCATCCTGACAGGAAGTGTGTGTCACCAGACAAGAATTTTATTCTTTGCAGCAAAAAGTTGGTTAGTGGAGACAGAAAAAAACAGCCATGAGTGTTTCTCATGGATCCTGCTTGGTTGTGTCAGACCAGTTCTCTTGTGTGGCTGGCATCCCTCCGAGAGGAGAACCCTCCACTCAGGGGCCGCCCTGCTGCAAGTGGGATGTGCTGTAGGGGTCTCCCAGGGCTCTAAGAGGTCAGTTTCATTTGACCCCTGGGCTCTAAACCTGGCTTTGCCCCTCGGTAGAGTCACCAGCCCTCCCTAAGCCTCAGTTTCTCAACTGTAAAAGCTTTTGTATCTGCCATGCCACTCCCTCTGGAAAGGGAGTTTCTTTCAGGGCTGGGACCATGCTTCATTCCTTTCTGTATCCATAGGGCCTAGCCGAGTGCCTAAGGTCAATTAAAGTCTGCTAAGTGACAAAGTTGCATAAGTGGCTTTTAAAATGTTCCATCCAGGCTTGGCAATTAAATTTGTGAACATGGTCCTCCAGGGTATATTTATACATAATGGCTTATTTCGGGGAAAAAAACCTAAAATAAATGTCGGGAAATGGTAAGATAAATCTGCACAGTGGTACATGAAGGGACCCACGTAATATCCATATTAATCTCTTTGATTCTTGCTTTCCTCACATCTCCAAAATAGTATCTACTTTATTGAGTTCTTTTGTGCCTTGAATGAGCAGTGTTTTGTCAAGTGCTTAGCACGTTTGTGCACTCATTAAATGTTCATTTCCTTTCAGCAAGGGTAGTGAAAGGTAGCTCTCATAGCTAACGCTGGACTATTTGATTTGAAGGACTTGACCCCAGGCATCCTGGCTGCCATCCAATAATGGCTATATCCAATAGTGACACAGATTTTTCAATGGAGAATAAATAATTCCCAATAGGAAAGACCATAACATTGATCTCAGCGCATATCCCATCCAATATTGGAAGCCTTATATGGTCACGTAGGAAAGTGTAATTAACTGCCCATTCATTTACAGAATGCCCACCATGTGCTAGGCATTGTACCAGGCACTGGAAGTTCAGGGAGAAGACCCAATCCCTGACCACAAATAACTCACTGTCCAATAGAAGAGACAGAGGCAGAAACAAATTATTATAATATAATGCAATGAATCCTAGATTAATAGCCCATGGGAGGAAGAGAAACATCCAACCACACTTAGCAATGAAATGTACCTCTTTCATTTTTATATGAAGCCCAGAGCTGTCCTATATTTCTGAAGTATAGAAAACATTTAGAAGAGACTGTCTGTGGAAAATAAAAAGGCATCACCTTCGCAAAGGATAATCTCACTTACGGAGTAAATAAAATGAAGCTAAGTGCATGGGTGGGATACACAGAAATGAATACAAATGCAGAGACCAAGTTCAGTAGGGATCACACCATGGGCAATGTGTTTATTGGAGGGAGGAGGAGGTGATGGGTGGTGAGAAAGTGGTTCTCTCGTCATCTATATGTTTCCATAGTGTTTATGTTTTTAACATCAAGGTGGTAGTCAGATATTACTTATGCTATAATTGCATTATTACATATGCATAGGAAATGGATGGGAAGGAAGGAGCCTTTCCTCAGGTGTCCACATGGTTTGCTCCCTCATCTGCTTCAGGGCCTTGTTCAGATGGCACTTTCAGAATATCCTTTTTTTTTTTTTTTTGCGGTACGCGGGCCTCTCACTGCTGTGGCCTCTCCCGTTGCGGAGCACAGGCTCTGGACGCAGGCTCAGCGGCCATGGCTCACGGGCCCAGCCGCTCCGCGGCACGTGGGATCTTCCCGGACCGGGGCACGAACCCGTGTACCCTGCATCGGCAGGCGGACTCTCAACCACTGCGCCACCAGGGAAGCCCCGGAATATCCCATTTTAAGTCGCCACCTCACCACCAGTAAAATCCCCATCCCCTTCTCTCGTTTCTCCGTCCCCATAGCACTTACCAGACTCTGACACTAAGTATTTTACTTCTTTTAAAAGTTGATTGTCTGCCTTCCGAACTATAATGGAGACTCTGGCGGAGCCGGGATTGGTGTGTGTTGTTTCCCGGCTCTAAACCCAGCGCCTTGGACACACGGCAGGTGCTCCACAAGCCAACTGCCTGACTTACCGACAATAGGTTAAGAGCAATAATTTCTGAATGGAGTGATTACAAATCTTTTTATTTCCTTCTTTCTGCTACTTGGTATCTGAATTTTTGAAATGAGCTCATGTTAATTTTATTACCTTAACTTTTTAAAAAAGTTGACTGGGAGGCAATAAAAGGAGACTCCAGTAGAAACCACAAGGGGAGAAGAAAGGGCTGATGGAAGTCAGGCCGAGGAGCAGGGGAGACCTCATGAGACACCTGGTGGGTGAGGATAAAGTCCCTCTCCCAAGACTCCTCTGCTACCTTGTTCTTTTCAGACACCGGGATAAATGCCTGGTCTATAGGTCACTGGCTCACAAAGGATCTCCTGCCCCATAGCGTCCCGTTCCCCGAACAAAGGGCCCAGAAATTTATCCTCATTCTTCTATCCGCCAAATGTTTTTATCTGGTTCCTACTTAGGTTTCAGCCAATTCTTTGCTGAAGCAACTTGGCTTCTTGTTTTCCTTGGGAACCAGACTCTTTTTAAGTCGAAGCCATAAAAAGGATGAAACCCATTACCTGATACTTTTCTATTCAGCTATTCAAACCATGTCACAGATGGGGGCCCTGCGTGCCACACTCTCATTGTGGGCCGCGGCATCTAAGCTGAACACTTTGCATAAGGCACATGGGGAAAGTGAATGCTAAAGGTTTGTTTTTTCCGTTCTTTTTTTCCCCTTCCATTTTTCTCTATTCTATTTCCAATCTAGAGCTATGGTCTTGAGTGAATGATTGTAGAAACAGCTTGGTCCTCCTCTCTAGGTGCTGCCGAAGAGCAGCGGGAGAAGGTGGTCAAGATGGTCCAAAAGGTAAGGGACCTGGATTCTCATAATTGCTCTGCCACTAACTGGCTACATGATCTTTGTTAAGTCATGTCACTTCTCCGTGCCTCAGTTTCTTCATCTGCAGAATAAGTGTTTTTGAAGTGTTTTTCCAAGTCCCTGCCCTAATCAGTTTTTGTTTAACTGAGGATCAACAGTGACACCTTGTGGTACCCCCTGGTTTTGGTTCAGCTTTCTAGCCTACAGCCTAGGGCGTTTCATCCACAGAGAGCCAAGAACCCCCTCCCTGGTCCACCCACCCACGGGTGAAGACCTGTGCTTCTGTGGTGAAGTGTGAAACTCGATGTGAATGTGAGGGTTTCACCCCCAGGTGTCTTGTGGGGCTGGCAGTGCAGCTCTAGAGGGGGACCTGGGAACATCTAACAGGGCAGGAGCTGAGATTCAATGGTTTTCCAGGGCTCCTCCTAATTTCTCAAATAAGCCTTAAGGCAGACAGAGTATACACAGCGTGGCCTAGGGACCTACGACAGACATCTAACTGGCCCCGGAATGAATGTGTGACAGAGGACGGGACACTTAAATCTGCATCTTACAGAATGAGTAGAGTTCTGCCTGCAGAGGAACTCCAGAAGAAAGAACAGGGTGACTATGGGCAGGCTCTATCTGCAAATCAAAACCAGTACCTTCTTGATCCAACCACTTCCCCTTCCACATATCACTCAATTTCTCAGCTTCATATTTTCAATGTTCCAAAAGAGCAAATTTCATGCTCTGTCCTCGCATTTGCATTTCCTAGTCACCCTTCACCCCACCCGGTCTCAGCGACTAACCAATGTCGCCATGACACCTCAACCAAATGACCCTTTTTACTGCTGCTGTTGTGGTCATCTTATTTCCCTCCGAGCTGCACGTGGCACAGTAGTGCACCCTCTCCTTCCTGAAGCACTCTCTTGGCTTCTGTGAGACTCACACTCCTAGTTATGCTCCAAGTTCACAGTCTGCTCCTTTCCCAGCCTCCCTTCTCAGCTCCTATTCCATCCAACGTGAAATGTCACTATTTCTTTGTGCTCAGTCCTGGACCTTCTATTCTTTTTTCTATCTAGGGGATCTCATTTATGCCCATGGGTTTTATTTATTTATTTATTTATTTATTTTTGGCTGTGTTGGGTCTTCGTTTCAGTGTGTGGGCTTTCTCTAGTTGTGGCGAACAGGGGCCACTCTTCAGAACAGTGCACGGGCCTCTCACTGTCGCGGCCTCTCTTGTTGTGGGGCACAGGCTCCAGACGCGCAGGCTCAGTAGTTGTGGCTCACGGGTCTAGTTGCTCCGTGGCATGTGGGATCTTCCCAGACCAGGGCTCGAACCCGTGTCCCTTGCATTGGCAGGCAGATTCTCAGCTGCGCCTCCAGGGAAGCCCTATTCCCATGGTTTTAAGCATCATGTATCAGCTCTTAGATTTGTAAACCCAAACCTGAGCTCTGAAATCTAGACTTCTCAGCTCAGCTTAAAGGCTACCTGAGGGTCAAGTGGCCTCCCTTGGCATTTTTCTTATGTCTGCCTCCCACCCTCCCTGCCATATATGCAGATCCAGCACCTAGTGGGTACTCAGAAAGTATTTGCTAAGTGAATAAAATATAAGTAAACAAAATCGTTTCAAATAACAGAATAAACTTGTGGTTTTGATTTTTTTTCTTCCTAATCCTATAGTCAATCCAGTTCAAGTTCAGCCAGGTGAGTCTCACAGGGTGTCATATGTTCTGTGTTTCAGGATGTGATCTAATTTTGAATTGTTTCTTAATGCAAAGTATCACCTTTTTCTAGAAACTAATTTCCCGCCAACACATACACACTGTCTATTCTCCTCTAGGGGGAGATGTCCCCATGAAATCACACTGATGATCTTGAGCAGAACATTTCATTCTCCTTGATTATTCCAGGTTCATAAACTTATTCATCTGTGGCCCTTATGGCAGTGGATACTCCTTCAGGAAATACTGGAGCTGCAGCAGCCCATGTTCCAGCTTGGTGGGTATTCACATTCTGGGTACTTTTTACTAGCTCATACAATTCCTGTGTGAGCAGGAGT
This sequence comes from Pseudorca crassidens, assembly GCF_039906515.1. Classification (NCBI taxonomy): domain Eukaryota; kingdom Metazoa; phylum Chordata; class Mammalia; order Artiodactyla; family Delphinidae; genus Pseudorca; species Pseudorca crassidens. The sequence continues at coordinate 64,584,443 of NC_090304.1, forward strand.
TGAAAACAGCCTTCACACAGCGGGAACTTTGGTCACCAGGGATGGAAAGTTGTTATTAAAATAAACCTCCAGTCACTTTATTCAGGAAACTTTAGGAACGTTTCTAAATAGTCCAAAATAGTAATGGCCAAGGAACACTCATCTTGCTCTCTTCTCCGTGGGTGACACTGACCAAGTTAAACACACCTCCTTTCTGAGAATGAGTCACAGCTCTGCCTCTGATATGCTGTGTGACCCTTGGACAAATTACTCAGCTTCTCTGAGCCTTTACTTCCTCTTCTTTAAAATGGGCAAAATAATATCCCCACACAGTCACTCAGAGGAGTAAATCAGACAATACCTGTTGAGTACAGAGCACAATGCCTAGGACATAATAGCAACTCGGTACAAAAACGTTGCTATCCCTGATACCCAAGTAGAGGAAATTGCCCTCGAGATACAGATATGGTCCCTGGAGAATTTTCTTCTCGACCTGTTCAACCAAACATACACATGCATAATCCAGCAGCCTAGTTGGGGAAGGGCTCCCAGCCTTGGGTTATGGTTTGTGGTTTCCAAGGCTGTCCACCTGGTCCTCTCCTGCGTTTGTTTACCCTCATATCCCTGCATCAGTAGACTGCCTGGAACATAACAGGCGTGTGAAATGTTTGCTGACATATTGGACTAGATATGTGCTGTGCTGTCCAATATGGTAGCCAGTAACCACTTGAGCACTTGAAGTGTGGCTAGTCCGTTTCACAGTGCTCTAAGTGTAAAACAGACACCAGATTGTGAAGATTTAGTACAACAAACATGAAATCATTTGTTTATAACGTTCACGTTGACTACATGAAAAATATATTGGGTTAAATAAAATACGTTATTAATTTCACCTGTTTCCTTCTACTTTAAAAAAATTTTTTTAAATTGAACTATAGTTGATTTACAATGTTGTGTCAATTCCTTCAACTTTTTTTTGGCCACGCCTCACGGCATGCAGGATCTTAGTTCCCTGACCAGGGAATGAACCCGTTCCCCATGCAGTGGAAGCGCAGAGTCTTAACCACTGGACCACCAGGGAAGTCTCAATTCCTTCTACTTTTTAAATGTGATTACTAAAACTTTTAAGATTACATGTATGGCTTATATATTGTATTTCTACTAGACAGCGCTGAACTAGACTATAGACCACTGACTGACTGAGGGATTGATGAATACAGTTCTGACTTCTCCCTTCCAGCTCCCTCACGTGTAAAAGATACACAAGCTCTATCAGGTGCTTTCCAGCTCCAGAAGTCTATGCCTTTACAAACTTTAGGCTACAGTTTCTTCTTAAGTAAGAATATTTATTATATTTCCACTAGGAGCCAAACCGTTTTACATTGATGTTTAATCTGTATACTAAATGTAAGAGAAAAGAATGGTTCTCCTCATTTGATAAGTGAAGAAGAGAAAACCTGCATAAGTAAAGAGATCTGGCTAAGGACATAAGTGGCGGAGCTAAGCTAGAATCTTCACCCGTCTTCTCTGGTTCTTTGTAATAATTTTCAAGAAATTTCAAGAAAATGTGATTCAAGAGTTGATGTGGGGCTTCCCTGGTGGCACAGTGGTTGAGAGTCCGCCTGCCGGTGCAGGGGACACGGGTTCGTGCCCCGGTCCGGGAAGATTCCACATGCCGCGGAGCGGCTGGGCCCGTGAGCCATGGCCGCTGAGCCTGCGCGTCCGGAGCCTGTGCTCCGCAACGGGAGAGGCCACAACAGTGAGAGGCCCACACACCGCAAAAAAAAAAAAAAAAAAAAAGATTTGATGTGTGTGCTTTGTGTTTACTTGTTTGGAAGAATCGTATATCATCAGAATCATTATAAACATGTATGCAAGGGGTTCCTCGGAGACTGGAGATTTTGGGTAGATCATTGACACCGAGTAGTAAAGTGTTCGGAGGCTTCTCAGGAGGAAGATCAAGGGCTGTTGGAGGTTAATCGTTCACCAGCTTCAGAAGACACGGCTGGGGGGGGGGGTGTAGCAGGGAATGAAACATTGACCAGCTCTGATTTAAATGCAGGAATGTGTTAGGGAGGCACGGAAAGGTCAGGGGGAGCATTTGGCACCTGAGACAGCTCCCACGGGCAAAATTCCTCTCTCAGAGACGGAACAGGAAAAGGGAATGTGCTCCGAAGGGGAGAAGAGGGTCTCTGGCCTCAAAGTGCACTTATTTTGCCAGCTCCTACAGCCATTCCCAGGGCCTGCTGGAGGGGGAAAAAAAAAAAAAAGGCGAGGTCCTGTTTCACTTTTCAACCTCCCAAAGTCGACTAAATTTTGGAGAGCTGCGACCAAGCGGGGAGGGGTAGGGAAAACAAAGATGCATAATTAAGATATTGTCCTTGCCTTGGAGCCAAACTGGAAAATCCAACGCGCGGTGCTGAAGGCTCTTGGACTTCAAGTGTTGGCTCCACGTAGCCTGGGATCCTAGGCAATTTAGTTACTTTCAGAGTCTCAGTTTACTCAACTGGAAAAGAAAAGTAATAAAGTCTACCTCCAAGTATTGTTACAGTAATTACATGATAATGAGAAATCTCCTGACTCCCAGTTCAATAGTGCCGAGTTGAAGAGTGGGCAAGACAGTATCATTGTTTAAATTGGTCCAAGGGCTCCCACAGCCGCCAGGGGAAGGTTCAAACTCCCTTTTGTGAACTGGTCGCACCTCATCTCCCTGCTTCCCTCTCACCCTCACCTCCTCACTCCACCCTTAGGAGTTTCTGATCTGCAACACTTTTAGAAGCAACATCCTGAAGGTTGAGGTTCTTGCTTTTTCTCTCCTTAGAGGTTTCTGCAGCCTTTAAGTTACCCAGGGGTGTTGACCCCTCAAAGGTCCTCCCTTAGCCCAACCCACCAAGCTACCCCGCTCCTTCGCCAGGGCTACACCTTAGCCCAGTGGGACCGTGCTTGATCACCATAGACATCATTTGACAAAGAGCACGTTCGTTGCATTTCTCTTAATACGTCTTAAAACACAAAACAAAAGTTAGCTGGCTGGCTGCCCGGTTTCTGTTATGTAGACCCAGATTAAATTTATCTTGGACTGATTTGCAGAGCCCCTGGATGCTGGACTGAAAAGTGATTTACATTTTCTCTTGGCAGGGGACTACCCAAGTGGGAATTGCCTTGAAAAATAGCTGTTCGAAGCTTGTGCATGTGTGTGTACACACATATATACACATGCCCTGGTCTGGTCAGGTTGATAAGTTCTTCTCATTGGTTGATAAACTTCAGAAGTAGAAAATCAAGAGCTAGGGAAAAGGTTATCATATCACAACCTTAATGGTAACAGGGCTGCCATAACTAAGTTGTAAATTTGTTTCTGGACTCTAGGTTAAAAGGGAAGCATAATCAGGCAGGTAGCTCTTATCAGAAAGAAGGGTCCTCCTGACTCTTCTTGGGAGTACTGAGAATATTGCAATAATACATATCTACCATTCACTGAGCACTCATTGTGTGCAGGGGCACATTGAGTGCTTATAGCAACCGCGCAAATTAGGTTTGTCTTCTAGGGTTGAGAAAATTCAGACTCAGAGAGGTGATGACTTTTGTAAGCCTCCCAGATAATAGGTGTTGGAGCTTGAATTGCTACCCAAGTATGTCTGGCTCCAGCTACTACCCTACACTGTCTCCCCAGCCTGTGACAGACATGACTTCAACAATGTTTCACAGCAAATATACAAATTTGGGGGGCTCTTTGACCTTCAAGGAGAAATTTGAAGACTTTGGGGTTCATTTGGTGTCATGTTCAAACTGGAAACAAGTTGACTGACAGGCTCAGAGCTTTGCCCCATCCCCTCCCCCATCAAAAAATATATATATATTGAGTCCACCATGTTAGATGCCCTATAGTCATTTCTCTATTTAAACCTCACAACAATCGTGTAACTTAGAGCCTTATTAAAGGGTGTTGGGCACCAGTAACAGGACCCACATGAAAGAATTTGAATAAAGGAGGACACATCATTATAAAGAACATCATGCGTCTGAGAGAACTTAAGACCAAGAAGTGTGACTGGGCTTCAGAAGAGATGAGAAGCAGAAGCTGGGCAGTCAGAGCCCAGACAGTCGAGGCTGCCTCTCCAATGAGCAACTTCTCTCAGCCCTGTACCTCCATGTTAGGGTGACCCACCGAGTGCCTAAGCACAAGGGCCCCCATTAGGGTTAGACTCCAGGCTTTGATTGATGAATTTGGGGAAAGGACTAGGAATTCATCGATCAGCCCTTTCCCCTCCCATTTTTTTCTTTGGATGCCCTCAGAAAGCTCCCAACCTCCCTTCCTGCATCTACATGGGGTGGTCTCCGACCGCTCAGGGCTGCCTACAAGGTCTATCTCACTATGGGGTTCCGCACTGCCACACTGAGCCAAGTTCATCTGCAAAAGGCAGATGTGTAACACTTCCTCTGCCATAACCTGGCCCATCCCTTACCTGGCTCTGAAGTGGGGCAAAGGAAGGGGAGGCCACTGCCTGGGCCCCCTCAAATTCCTACATACAGTCAAAGAGGGCCACCCTTTGGACTTCCCTGGTGGCGCAGTGGTTAAGAATTCACCTGCCAGTGCAGGCGACATGGGTTCGAGCCCTGGTCTGGGAAGATCCCACATGCCGCAGAGCAACTAAGCCCGTGTGCCACAACTGCTGAGCCCTCATGCCGCATCTACTGAAGTCCATGCTCTGCCACAAGAGAAGCCACTGCAATGAGAAGCCTGCGCACCGCAACGAAGAGTAGCCCCTGCTCTCCGCAACTAGAGAAAGCCTGCGGGCAGCAACGAAAACCCAACACAGGCCAAAAATAAATAAATTAATTTATATTAAAAAAAAAAAAGGGGCTTCGCTGGCGGCGCAGTGGTTGAGAGTCTGCCTGCCGATGCAGGGTACACGGGTTCGTGCCCCGGTCCGGGATGATCCCACACGCCGTGGAGCGGCTGGGCCCGTGAACCATGGCCGCTGAGCCTGCGCGCCCGGAGCCTGTGCTCCGCAGCGGGAGAGGCCACAACAGTGAAAGGCCCGCATACCACAAAAAAAAAAAAAAAAAAAAAAAAAGAGGGCCGCCCCGTCATGGCCTCACTCCCCTTCCCAGAGCAAGAATTAACAGAGCCTCTGGCCTCTATGCCCAAATTCTCTTGAGATTCTGAAGGACCTAACTTGGGCCAGTCCACCCTGGGTCCAATCAGCTCTGCCAGGGCCCTGGAGGAGTCACAGGGTACCAACAGGGAGGAAAGTTGGAGGAAGAGGACTGGGGACGAGCAGAAGCCTCAAGGTTTCTGTTGTCATCGGCTCTTCACCAGCAGAAAGTTGCACCTTAGGAGAAGCTGCTCTCAGAGCTGAGATTCATGCCCAGGTCTGATAGACCCTCACCACCATGCTCTTACCCAAACACAGAGTGATGAGAGCCCGGAAGCTGGCCCTGAGCTGGGTGTTCTCCAGTTGGCATTAAGTGGTACACTTGGCATCATGTAAATGATTTCAACGGTAATACTGAGAGTAAGGCAGAACTAAGATTTTACCTTCTGCCCTGTAGTGTCCTCTCCTTTTCCTTTCTCCTTCTGGACCACCCTAGAAATGTGGGGCTGCACAGGCTGATAGAAATCATAGTGTACTTGATGCCAGAAAATCTCCACTTATGAGCTGTGTGTCCTAAATCACTTTATCTTAAGCTCTTTGATTATCACTCCGTTTTTCATCCATTTAAGCATTATATATATCTGTGTATAATACACATGCTAAATATATATTAATAAATAAGGCATGTAGAGTTGGCATACAATACATCGTATATGTATTAATATATAATACATATGTTTTTTATTGTATCAATAGCCTTATTGGATATCTACCACATGCCCGTCACTGTGCTATGTCATTAAAAGCACAACAAATCCTACCAGATGCTTAGTTTTTCAAGGAAGAAATGCAAACTAAAAGGAACTATGCCAAGATCATATTTTTCTATTCTCAGATTGCCAAATCTCCAAATGTTCTGCAACACATATGAGGTCAAGGGGAAACAAGTTTTCTGATACACTGTGGGTGGGAGTATAAAGTGGTACAACCTCATGGAAGGTAATTTGCCAAAATTTGTTCAAATACAAACTCGTATGCCCTTTGTACCGGCAATCTGTTCCTAAGAAATTATCCTTTGGATATTCTCACTTTCACAAAAAGTAACATATGTATATGATTGTTATCACTGCAGCATTGTTGGTAATAGCAAAAGATTAAAAATAACTGAAATGGCCACCAGTATAGGCCTAGATCAGCCATAGAGGGAAACACTGGGCATAAGTGACAAAGACTGAGGAAGCTTTCTAAGTTCTGACAAGGAAAAGTGCCAAGACATATTGCTAAGTGGAAAAAGCAAAGTGCAGGATGGTACATAGAGTGTATTAATGGAATACTAATGATAGTATAGTTGTACAAATAGTGTTAGTTACAAACTAATATAATAAAATTATATAATAATATTAGTAAGAGTAATACTAATAATTAGTATAGTGTATATGTATGTAAAATTTTGTAGTGACTTTTTTTTTAATTTCTGGAAAGGATTTTAAAACCAATGTAAGGGGTTATTATTATTATTTTTTTAAGGTAGGTGGGAAATCAGGCAAAAGGGAACACGGGTAGGAATAAAACCTTTCACCTAATATCTTTTGAGAATTTTTGAGCCACATGAATGTATAACCTATTCAGAAATTGAAATAAATACGTATAATTTAAAAATAACAACACTACAATGAACGTTAAGAAGGTGAAGGCCAGGGTGTTACAGAAGCAGGTAACGTGTGACCTGACCTAGCCTGCTGAGGAAGTCCCTGAGGAAGTAAGTCGTAAGTTGAAACTTGAAGGATAAATAGGCAGAGGGGCCCATGGATGAACAAGGGCCATCCAGGAAAAGGGACCCCACGTACAAACCCCTGGGGACAGCAAGAGCTTCACAGGCGAGGAGTGGAAACATATTCAGCAGACTGGAATGCAGATACAACAGGGCAGGGATACTGGGGAAGCAGTAGCTGATGCAAAGTTAGGGGCCAAGTTATGCAGGCTCTGTTTAAAAATTTGGACTCTATCCGAAGGGCAGTGGAAAGCCATTGAAACGGTTTCAGCAGGAAAGTGCTGGGATCAAGGTTATGTTTTGAATAGATTGCTCTGGAGTCTATGAGGACAAATGACCAGAGGAAGCCGAGTGGATGTTGACAACTCATATATCTGACAAACCGCTCTGGAGAACTATTTGGTGCTTTTTTTATAAAGTTAAACATACATCTACCCTATGACCTGGCAATTTCATTCTTAGGTATTTATCCAAGTTAAATGAAAACATATGTTCGCAAAAGTATCTGTACAAGAATTTTTATAGCAGCCGTTATTTATAAAAGCAAAAATTGTGCCCCTCAAACTCCACAAATTTCTGTCAAAAGATGATTTCATAAGCAAAGTGTGATACATTTATACAATGGAATACTACTCGGCAATACAAAGAAAGGAACTCCTGATACACACTACATGGATCATTTTTAAATCCATGAAAAAAAGCAGACACAGAAACGCATATATTGTATGATTCCATCGACATGAAATGAAATCCATGTACAAAAAAAGTATAGTGATAGAAATCAGAAAGTAGTTGCTGCGGGGAGAGGGAAATTGACTGGAAAGAAAAATGAGGAAATGTTCTGGGGCGCTGGAAATGTTTTATATCTTTTAGTACTTGGCAGTTACACAGTGTAAAACTGTCAAAACTTGTCAAAGTGAACAACTGAGACTTGTGCTTTTTATAATACGTTAAGTATACCTCAATTTAAAAGTAAAAGGGAAGCGTGGACATTGAGAAAGTGAAGAGGTGTTTACAATAATCAAGGAGAAAGGTGATGCTTGCCCAGTGGCCTAGCATAGGGATCAAATAAAATAATGTGTTTAAGAGGGCAAACTACCAAGCTCCAGGCAGGCCATAAAGCTCTATATAAACTGTGAAGCCCTGTTCAAAAGTAAGGATTCAGTCTAAATCCACACCAAATTTCGGAGGTGATTGTTGACCATCTGAATTGCCCAAGGTAGTCCTGTTTATTTGCAATGAAGGGCTGGGGGAGAGATTCATCATTATTTTCTTGTGGGTCTGTCACCTTTTGGTAGGAGATGGATCCAATGGCTACTGAGATTCATCAGAATACTTGTTCTTGGGGCAAAAAAAAAAAAGGTGGGGGGAGGAAGTGCTTTTGCTGGGGGTAGTTTTCTATTGAAAACTGGGCTTTCCCAAACAAAAAATGCATTCCGCTGCTGGGCCTGAGTCTTTATTTTTTTGAATAATTAGGGTTTGAACGCTACAGAAAGAAGGAAGCAGTCAGTTCCTGAGGCAGGGACCATAACAATCAGTGACACGGCCACCCAGCACTCCGGAGAGCTTGTTGAAAGCTGAGAGTGTGTGGGAAACACACGTGCCTGCTTGAAGCATCTGCCTCTGCATGTAGACAGGTTTGGAGAAACAGCTGTGCAGAAATCAGTCAAAAGCCATCTGAATAGCTGGTCTCTCACCATGTAACTGAATTCAACTTTTTTATATGTGCTTTTTATTCAATGTTAATAAATCCCTAATTATTCACTGTCATTTAATTTTTTTTTTTTTTTTCAAAACCACTTTGAATGACCAGACACAGCTGGGCCCTCCCTATTCACACCAATGGATGCTAAACACCCCAGTGCTCTACTTGGGCCCTTTGTCCCTGCACGAGGCGGGGCCTTAGATTCCATGACCTCTGGAAGATGACTGAAGATCCTCTTCCGAGCTGCAGTGGACATGTGTCGTATTTTTATTATCTAGTATCTGTCAGCCAGTCCCTCTCTCTTTCTAAGGATTAATCTTTGTTGTGGTTTCTCTTGGTGGGAGATAGGACCCATCTCCCACATCAAAAGTAGGCAGGGGGGCTTCCCTGGTGGCGCAGTGGTTGGGAGTCCGTCTGCTGATGCAGGAGACACGGGTTCGTGCCGCGGTCCAGGAAGGTCCCACATGCCGCGGAGCGGCTGGGCCCGTGAGCCATGGCTGCTGAACCTGCGCGTCCGGAGCCTGTGCTCCGCAATGGGAGAGGCCACAACAGTGAGAAGCCCGCATACCGCAAAAAAAAAAAAAAGTAGGCAGGATCTCTCTCTCTCACACACACACACACACACACACACACACACACACACACACACACACACACACACGCACTGGCCCTGGCAAAATCTGAGGATGGGCAACTGACTTGGGCTCAGCCCCACTGGTGGTCTTCCCTTGAACTGGGAGTCTCAGGGAAGCAATACAAGAACATGGATGTGGTTGGTTGCTGTCCGTGGAGACAGCTGGAAGTCATTGCTCGGGAAGTAGCAGAACCATCATGCTGACCAAACCACTCCTGCCAGGGCACCACTGCTGTGATACCTTTGGCCTCACCCTCTGACTCTCCACTTCTGGATGGGAAAACTGAGGCCTAGGATGTGAAATGACGTGTCCATGTTCACACAACAAATTATCAACCAAGCCAAAACTCATATTTAGACCTTTTCACTCTCCCCAACTACTTTCTTCACAGCACAAGAATCTCCCCTAATTTCCACCAGTTTCTAAGCCTAATTCTCTCCATCCTCCAATAACCCCCCAATAAATTCCCTTCCAAATAAGTTATCTAGAATCTGTTTTCATTGCTGACACCGAAGACAGATACACAATCATAAAATAGTGGTTTCATTTCTTGTCTGAAGCCTTCGCAGAGATGCTGTCTAGCAGTATCTCAGATACTCAGATCCAAGCTTTACTTTGGGGGCCATGGAAATACACCTGAGTAAGTGGGAGTGGGGATGAAGTAAGAGGACTGAAAAAGAGAAAGGGAGAAGGAAAAGTACCACGTATTTCCCATCTAGTCTGTGCTAGAACTGACGGTACAGTGATGGTCGATACAGGCAGAGGCGCTGACAGATGCCAGGAGCTGTGCTAAGAGTTGTCCTTGTGCTGACAACACTGGGAGGGAGGTGTTTCCGCATCAGAAGTGGAAAGAGTGAAGTTGGATGAGACTGAGAAATTTGTGGGTGGCCACACAGCGCTTGAGTGGCAGAACTTGCATCAGATCTCATTCCTCACAAGATGTGCCCATTCCACTGTAATAACTGTGTTGAAAGCTGATGGGTAAGCCATGTGTCTTTTTTCTCTTTTTATTATGATTTCAGAATTGTACCCATGATTTGGAATGAGTTCACCTGAGCATAATGATGCAACGAGCTCATTGGATCATGTATTTATTTTTTAAGAAGCACGAGGTAGAAAACTTTCTCAAGCCCATGAAGAGCAGAGCTGGGGGCGCGTCCAAGCCTGTTTTGATTTACGTGGAATGGATCCAGCTTGAGTGTAAATTCAGGACCGTGTTTGCTTGTGTCACACTCTATTTTTTCAAATTACTTTCGTATGTCTCACTTCATCTGTTTCCCCCACTTCTGGATGAGAAAACTGAGGTCCAGGACTCGAAATGACGTGTCCCTGTTCACACAACAAATTATCATCCGAGCCAAAACTCAAACCCAGATCTTTCCGCAGTATCCCACTGCTTCCTCCCCAGCCCAAGAACTATCATTACACCAAGTGAGCTTAACAGGGTGACTTGGATTGATTCATCCTGATGGCTTGACTTAACCTCCTGGGATTATTCCGGTAAATATTAGTCCCACATCTCTTTCCAAATATGTTCAGTCTCTCCCTCTGTCTTTATTTCTTCATCTTTTTCCTGGCATCCCTCGTCTCCACCCTCCCCCCCCACCTCCTCCTTTTCTCTTTTAACCTTTCCTTCTCTTCTTTCCTCCCTTCCTCTCCTCCTGTCACACACACATTTGTTTTTCTTACATAGGGGTGGTATCATGTTGACAGGGTGGGTGAAATGAGGAGTATCCTTCAAGTCCCTGGAAGGAGAATATTTTCTTATGGATTTTTTTATTGTTTAGATTGTTTTGCCAGGCTAATGAAAGATGACTCTGAGGTCCCCTTATCTCAGGCCAACCGGAGGATGCCTTCAAGTTTTTGTTTTTGTTTTTTCCAAGCTGGTTCCTTACAAATGCACCCAGAAGGTCACTCTCGGGTCCCCAAGATAGTGGTGGGTAATCAATCACATCCAGGACATCGCATCACAGAAGATAATCTCGTGAATGGGAGGATCTGGGGAAGGAGAGAGGGGAACCTGAGCTGTCCCGGGATTGTGAGCACAGTAAAGGTGATCTGATGGATTGCTTTCTCCAGAAGTTCTCTGGGATAGACACAAGGATATTCCAGCTCCAGTGGTTGGTCTTCCCCTCTGATTTTTGACTCCAAATAAATAAATGTACACTTACACAAAAGGCTCAAACATTTCCCAGGTAATCCGATCATTGCAACTCAGCAAGCAATAAAGACAGCGTCTAGTATCTCAGAAGCCTGGGTCCACATGGGGCCCCCAGGCAATCCTTTCAAAACAAACAGAAGGGATTCCAGTTCTGGCTTTGCCAAGGACAAGCTTTGTGAGCCTGAGTAGCTCACTTAACTTCTCTGGGCCTCAGCTTCTCAACCATAAAATAAAATAACGAACTAGTTTATTCTTTCGACAAATATTTATTAAACATCTACTTTGTGACAGGCCTAGTGAAAAGTTTTTTTTAAAGGGTAGACACAGTCCCTGGTCTCGGGGTGGGGGGGGTCTCAAAGTTTAATGGGGAAAATATGTATAATAAAGGAAAATAATAATAACATAATATTTTTAAGTGCTCTAATGACATTATGTACAAAGTGCTATGGAGGGACAAAGGTCAAAACAACTCAACCTAGGAGCTCATCTTCAGGATTCTTCCCACCTCTAAGAGTCTGTGTGTGTGGCTTTATTTGTTTGATTTGTTTTGATCTCCTTTTCACATTAATGTATTTTATTCTTCCTTAACTAGTTAACTCCAAATCATTGTCATCATTATCAACCATTGCCAATCACTATATCACACATACTGTTTAATGGCCTCAACAATTATAAAAGTCAGATATTATGGTCACCATTTTAGATATAAGAACACTGAAGCTCAGAGAGGTTAAGTGACCTACTCATACTCACACAGCTGGGAAATTACAGAACTGGGATTTGAACCCCAACTGCCAACTCCAAAGCTCATGCCCTTTCCACTGCACGCTGCTCCTTCAAGTAGGTACAGCCATTCAGGACCAGCAACATAATTTGCAGGACCAAGTGAAAAGTAAAAGTACAGAGGTTTTTGTTCAAAAATTATTAAGAACTTCAAGACAGCAACAGTAGAGCATTCAACAAAGCATGGGGCCCTGAAAGACTGCCCAGGTCACACACCCACGAAGCCTGCCCCGCCAGCCACAATTCACTTTAGAGATGGCATCTCCCATCCAGGAGCAAAAGCATCATAGCAATTTGCAGGCCCAGACCACAGTGGCAGAATGTTTTATAATCATGCGTCACGTGCAGGTTACCTGACGTTACCCAGAGGATTCAGCGTGGACCATGTGGGCAGAATTTGTGGGCGCTGTGTGATAGCTTTCCCAGAGCAGGAAGAATTTTTTATGTGGGGAAAGGTACATAATCTTGGGCTGACAAGGGTTCTGACTACACCCTCACCTACCTTTAGAACCTAAGGAGGGGGGACATTAATACAACACAAAATGAAACACGGCCAAAAGCCCCTTAGCCTCTCTTTTTAAATTGCAGACCAGACCTGTAGGTGCCCTAATGAAGGTCAGTGGACAAAAAGCAACAGGACTGCTGGTTTATAAGCCTTTCTCCTGAAGCACGCAAGGAGGTATCAACTCCTACTGAGCCAACAGAGATTATGAACATCCTTTTGGTGAACAATTCTTAATCAGTGACATTTAATCTTTTGTGATCATAGACCCATCTATGAAAGTTTGGACCATTTCCCTCCCAAAAGACACATGTGTACACAAAACAGTTTGCATGCAATTATAGACTTCCTTCATTGACCCCAGATTTTTTAAAAACCCAGGCATTTTAGATCACAGATCCCTCAGTTATAGAAACCTACAATGTTGGGCCCAGACAGAAACTTAGAGATCATTTTTGTGAAACCATCATATTTCTCAGGGGGTGAAGGTTGAGGTCATTTGGGATAATAAATGATTCTGTACATTTTCAAAGACCTACTCCGCTGATTGCCAACTCTACCCTTGAACTAGCTGCACGCCCCAGCCCCCCAATTTGCTACTATCAAAACACTGCAGCCCAGTGGGACAGTCTAACCCCACAGACGGCTGATGTGAGGACATCAGTGAACGTTTGCAGAGTGCCTGGACAAGCCAGGGACGTGGGCACCAGGACAGCTCTTGTCCTTGAGAAGATCACAGACGTCTAGGGGAGAGACACATACAGACAAAAAATGTAAGATAACACAGGCAACTATAGGTGTTTGAGAGGTGACATACCGGGTGCACTGTGTCTGCCAGGTTGGATCATTCGAGGCTCCCAGGAGAGAAAACACTTACACAGGGTCTTGAGGAGTGAGCCCAGAGCCATGGAGGGACAGAATCTCCTGGCTGAGGGGACCCACATATGCAAAGGCAGAAAAGACTCAGACAGCGTGAGATACACAGGGGGGTTGGAATTGGCTAGAACATACGTTGTTGTGTCTGAAGAAGAGGCAGGAAGTGAGACTGGAGGAGAGGGGAAGGGGTCCAATTCTGGAGGCCTTGGATATCACACTAAGGGGTTGGACCTACGGAAGAATGTCAGCCTGGGTGATGGATGAAGGAGTCTCTTCCTGGGGATGGTGCAAGAAGCCAGATATCCATCTGTCCCGGACGGCCTTCTGCCGGAAGGGGTGGAGGTCAAGATGCGGGGTGAAAAGCTTTTCTCAGATCCCAGTCACCTCTGTCTCTAAAAATCAGCCGCTGCCCAACACTGGAGAACAAAGGAATGGCCCTATACAGCCTTCATAAAAGACGGGGACAGTTAGCTTAAAACACATCTCTAAGGTGTCAGTGAGATTCACTCACCAGAAAAGTACCATTCTTCTCCACAAAAAGATGACCAAATCGGCCTTCTTACAAATGCAGAGAAATTGCTCTCATTAAAAAAAAAAAAAAAAAAATTAAAGGGAACCTGACTCCAGCTTGATATATTGATGTGTTTCTCTCTGCAAAGTCTCACATTTTTCATTTATTTGTAAATTAAACCAGTTTAGTCCTAGGTGGTGGGCTGGCTCTGAAGAAATATTAATCAAGAGAAGAGGGTCCTGGCGGTCCTGTGGTTAAGACTCCGAGCTTCCACAGCAGGGGGCACGGGTTCGATCCCTGGTGGGGGAATTAGATCCCGCATGCTGCAACTAAGACCCGGCACAGCCAAATAAATAAATATTTTTAAAAAAAAAGAAGTCCTTGGAACAGGTGTGTTTTCTCCCAAACTAATGCATAGACAAAAAAATCCTGATCACTGAGACACTCTATGAAGTTAATCTCTGCTCTGAAGCTGTCCTTCCCTTATTTACCACTAGATGTCACGAGAACTCTGTTTTTGAAAAGACAAATCTTCAAACTTGCTGACCTAAAGAAAACCATTCCCCCTAGTGTTCAGATATTTGAGTAAAAAAGAAAAAAATATTCTTAACAACAGCAAAAATTGCAAATGTTCAGAATTTATCTCTTGAGTAGCTACATAATGGTTGTAATTCCTCAGGCTACCTGCAAATAAGATAGTCCCTACAGGATCACAACAAATAGATTTTTGTTGAAATATCCACAGTAAACGTTCATCGTACAGGAAATTCCATTGCATTTACACTATTTATTTAATAAAAATAATCTCTGCGATTATTTGCATTTATTTCTGAAGGAGGATGTTTTTCCTTCCTCAGAATAAGTTCAGGAAATGGGTGAAGTGTTCAGGAAGTTAGCTAAACGCTGATGTAAATCCAAAAGGAAGGTCTGTTGTTTAAAAAAAAAAAAAAAAGGAACAAAAAAAAAGCTAGGAAGTGGTTCTCTCTTTCACTTATGGAAAATGTTATACAGAATTTCTGATTTAAAAGGAAGAGGACTAGGGAAAATGTGTGTGCTCGTGGTATCTTTTGCCGTGAGTCTGGTTGGGCAGTCCAGACTTTTACTGATCACAGTCACCCACAGAGAAAACTGTGTCAAGAAATAAAATCTAGGGGCTTCCCTGGTGGCGCAGTGGTTGAGAGTCCGCCTGCCGATGCAGGGGACACGGGTTCGTGCCCCGGTCCGGGAAGATCCCACATGCCGCGGAGCGGCTAGGCCTATGAACCATGGCCGCTGAGCCTGCGCGTCCGGAGCCTGTGCTCCGCAACGGGAGAGGCCACAACAGTGAGAGGCCCGTGTACCACAAAAAAAAAAAAGAAAAAAAAAAAAAGAAATAAAATCTAGTAGATGGGAGACGTGAGTGGGATTAAGTTTGTACGAAATGAAGCGCTTACTATGGAATTTGTATCAGCTATTCTAGGAGGTATGTCTTGATAGGAAACTCTGGTCCAAAAGAGGTGGTGGGACCCCTTAGCACTACACAAACAACTAAGCACTATGCTCTCCTCCCCAGGACCCTGTCCCTTCCAGCCACCAACAAATGGTGTCATGCTGACATGCAGACTTCGAGGGAGACAGTCTCATCCGGGAAACCCAGCTCCCCGGGGTGCAATCTGCCACAGCCCTTCAGTGAGGAGGTCGTTATTTATCTGGAACTTGCAACGCAGGGAGTGTGCTATAGCAGGTGTGCAGAGCAAACAGAAAGCTCCAGGCCTCTGAAACACAGACCGTTTAGAAAGCACAGATTCGGCTCATTGAACTGTGCGAAGGAGGACGCAGCTTGTTGTGGTTTCTCTGAAAATCGCCCCCTCCTTTCCAGCAGCTCTCTGCTACCCCCTTCATTCAGGCCTTCATGGTCACTGAAACTGGTCTGCCTGCCCTCCCCAGCCACGCCTTGTCTCCAGCCCAGGCCCCTGCGGCAGCCAGGGCGAGCTTTGTAAAACACCAAAGTGCATGTGAGCCCCCCTTGCCCTCAAACTTTTGCCACCTCCCCTGTGCCCAGCGCAGGAGACAGGACAAGCTCCAAGGCCTTTCGTAACTCGGCCTCAGCCCACCCACACTCCCACTCCGAGAATCTCAGGCTCCAGTTACACTGAACAACTCACCCCCTGCACTGCCCCACAGGGATCTCTCAGCCAGGTTTTTTTGTTTTTTTTTTTGGCTATGTTCGGTCTTCGTTGCTGCGCATGGGGCTTTCTCTAGTTGCGGCGAGCAGGGGCTACTCTTTGTTGTGGTGTGCGGGCTCTAGGCGCGTGGGCTCCAGCAGTTGTGGCACACAGGCTCAGTAGTTGTGGCTCGCGGGCTCTAGAGCACAGGCTCAGTAGTTGTGGCGCACGGGCTCAGTTGCTCTGCGGCATGTGGGATCTTCCCGGACCAGGGCTTGAACCCGTGTCCCCTGCATTGGCAGACGGATTCTTAACCACTGCGCCACCAGGGAAGTCCCTCTCAGCCAAGTTTATTCACACATTTCTTCCTTCCACTCTGGGCAAATGAGGAGATGAGGGTGGACTGTGCACTTCTCTTGATTTCTATAGAGTAGTCTCTTTGGATTTATAGAATTATGACATGAGAGAAGCAAGAGAGCAGGTCTCAGAGGACACAGGGCAGACACGCCTACACACACCACCTACTGGATGCAAGTATCATAAACCACGTGCGCCAGCAAAGGTAGTCAGATGGAGGCAGCCGATCTCATGACTAAATGCCTCCAATGGCTCCCCACGAGTAAGTTGTAATTTTTATTATTTTATTTTGGCCATGGGGCACGGCATGCATGATCTTAGCTCCCCCACCAGGGATCGAACCAGCACCCCCTGCAGTGGAAGCACAGAGTCTTAACCACTGGACCGCCAGGGAAGTCCCTCATTTTTATTTTTGACATTTTGAACAGAGGGTGGTTTTGAGTAGCAGACAAAGTTTTAGAAAAGTCATGCTTGCTGGGATCTGCCCCTTCCTTTTTCCTATTCCTGCGCCCTCCCTACACATTTACTTGTTGAGGCAGACGTGTCCTTCCGGGGATCAAATGGGATGAGAATGGTTTAGAAAACGTTTTCCCATTGCACTCAGTACTCAGAAGCTGTTCTACCCAAATTAAACCAACAAGGCCCTGGGACTCAGACTAGGAAGAAATTACCTAATAAGTGTGATAGGAACAGTAGCACTGATCTCTTAGTAGGTACAGATCCTTTACCAGGTACTGAGGCATGTAGTTTGTTGCCATGAACTTCTGGAAGGAAAAGGTTGTGCCTTATTTATCTTGGTGTACCCTCCCAGGCTGACACATGCTGGACCCTCATTCAGCTATTCCACAAATATTTACTAAGCAATAGAGGATTTGTTTTTCCAGGTTTGGAGATTTAAGCTTGTTAATAACAGATGAATTCTTTCTCTGTTTCATCATCTGCACTTTCGGACTCTGAGTTGGACTCTTGTCTTTGTGCTTTTCTACAATCACTCCCTCTCTCCCTTCCACAGCCCACCCCAGTATTCTACATATAGTAGGTGGTCAGCAAGTATTTGTTGGGGAGAGAGGAGAAAAAAGGGGGAAGAGAGACAGCTTAACAATAAGCAACACGGTGGGTAGGTAGGTGAGCAGTCTCAAAACCATCTTGAAACTACAGTATTTTCTGCGGCTACTGCCCAAGCATCTTTCCAGAAAGTCCTGCCCAGGCGAGGCCTCTTGTTGGACCTTTGGTTTCTTTCCTATGCTGGCCACATTTGTCACCAAAGCTCCACAGTTTCCCCGCCTAACAAGCTAAAACCCTCCTGTCCTTCTAACCTCCCTTACTTATTCTCTCCATAGATATTTCAGAAACTCATGCCAGGCCTTGAGGACCCACAGATGGGCACCTTTGGGTGCTCAGAGTCATTGTCAGGGTGCTCGGTCTAGTAGGGATACAGACGCGTGAATAGTCTATTACCAACAGCTCAATGAAGGCTCCCAGAATTGATAGCACAGAGGCTAAAATTTACCTATGGTAAGAAGAAAAGAGAGTCAGGAAGTGGCAAGTAGGAGGGTCAGGAGCATCTTCCCAGGAGACATGACCTAAGATTTCAACGTTAAAGAATAGAAACAGCCTAGCTGAAGAAAGACGGAAGGAGCATTGCAGGCAAAGGGAAACACACGCGGAAAGGCAAGGGAGAGTAAGGAAAATGATGGAACTAGGACAGATTTCTGTGACTTATCAATCCCATCTCAGTGCTTTATACTCTACATTCACCTCATATCAAGTGAAATGATGCAATCCTTCAGCATCTTGGAAAATTTAGACAGCCAATCATTCAATCTCTTAAAGAGAAAGGCACTGATAATGTGGGCTATCTATGAGATTAAGCACGTTCTTGGGTGAACACCGGATCAGGTACTTATAGGAAATCATGTGGGAGGCTGATGAAAATCAGGCGGTTGATGTGAAATGTAATAAATCTCACTTTTTATTCTCTCTCCCTGGCGGTTTGAGAAGTTGGAATCCTTTGCTGTGAGAACAGATGAATCCGTGGTTTCTCTGCCTAAGGAAAAGGACAGGGTGATTCTGGGAATTTCAGGTGGGACCAAGGTCCATTCTGAAAACTTTCTGGACTAAACCTTTGCAGGTCCAACATTTTCAAAACATTTAGCGAGATGTTCCCAGTCCTACACCCCAGCTGCATGGTGAAGGAAAACTGAGCAGAGGACAACGCCCTTCTCCGAGTGTGGTTTATTTCTGTTCACAGAAACTCTGAAGACAGGAGGCCAAGGCTGACCTCTTTAGTCAAGAGTCTGCTCAACTTTAAAATTATGATTGCATGTGAAAGCTAAAATGGGAAAGAGAAAAAATCAGTTCTCAGGACAGAAATGCTAAAAAACCCTTAGGCCACATTCCAGTCAAGGTCCCAGCCCTGTGTATGGAGCTCCTGGATGGGAGAGCAGCTAAGACCATTGCAGATCAGCTCAGTGTCCAGGGTCCTGGGGTTTATTCTAGAGGTGTCCAGCTTACAGATAAAGAAACTTACAAGAGTGATTATGCTACATAATCCTTAAACAACAGAAGCTCATGGCCAGGTCTCGTTATTGAGTCGCCTGCCAAAACATTTACCCACTCTCAGTGAACTATTTGCAGTAAAAAAAAAAATCACAGGGATAGAGCGTGTTAGTTTCCTAGGGCTACTGAAACAAACTGGGTGGCTTAAGGCACAGGAATTTATTCTCACACAGTTCTGGAGGATAGAAGTCCAAACCCAGGTTTTGGCAAGGTTGGCTCCTACGGAGGCTCTGAGGAAGAATCTTCCATGCCTCTCCTGGCTTCAGGTGCTGGTTGGCAATCCTTGGTATTTCTTGCCCTGTAGCTCTATCACTCTAATCTCCGTCTCTGCCTTCCCACGGCGTTCTCCTGTGTCTGTGTTCAAATTCCCCTCTTGTTATAAGGACACCAGTTATTGGATTAGCCCTACACTCGTCTAGTAGGAGCTCATCTTGATTATGTCCGCAAAGACCCTACTTCCAAATAAATTCACATTCACAGGTAAAGGGGGTTAGGACTTCAGCGTGTCTTTGGGGCAGACATGATTCAACCCACAACTGAGTGTAGAACGAAAACAAAACCCTGGGCTAGGCATGAGAGAACAAGGCTAGCCCACAGGCTACTCACCCACGGAGGTACTCCTGGCAAAAGTTTCAGTTCTCGTCTCGAAAGAAAAGTAGTGCCTGCGCTGCTTACCTGAGAGGTGCTATGAGCAAAAAAATGAAATCGTGTAAATAAAAATATTTTCTATATGGAAAGTGTTTCTACAAGTGCAATGGATTATGAATTCATTCCAGCTTGTGTTGAATTTTCCTTAACGTCATAACTACATAATGAGTAGGTAATGAAATGAGAAACACAGCCGGTCTTACAGGGAAGAGAACTTAAATTACATGCCTCCTTTCAGGTATGGTTTGAGATAAAATACAATAGTGATCTGCAGCGAAGGAGAAGAGCATTGCAGATTCTTGCTCCCTGGGCTTTTCACTCACACTAAAACAGGGTGGTATTCAGGTGAGACCAAGGGGTGGAAAGCAACTGAAAGGCAAACCAAGAGGGCTGATGTTCTCCTCTGGGACACCAGCAGCCGTCTCCAATGGCAGTGACTTCCCTACCCTCTGTCTGTGTGGTCCATACTACTTGCTCCCATGACAGTGTCCTGCTAATGGCCTTGAATTTGCTTTGTCTGATGACTTTTCTGGATACTTATAAATTTAGCTAAAGTCATTTTCCTGGCTGATTGATACAACATACTCCCATGTCTATTACACGAAACAGAACCATTTTGTAACCAGAAAAATAAAAAAACTTTTAATGAAAATCTGAAGTTAAAAAAAAGGCTCTCTTTCCCCTTTTCAAGAGGCCTGAAGCTCTAGCAGCGACAGGGAAACATGTTTCAGGCTGCCAGATTAAGTCAAAGGGACTGGGAAGGTGTGTAAAAATGGTTACATGTATTGGGAATGCCAAAAAGGGGCGTCATGGGGTGACAGCTTGAGAACTATAGTCACATCCGAAGTATCAAGTGACCACTTGAGTGTTACCGATGACCACAGTAGTGATAAAGTCTGTTGACTTTGCATCTCGGGGGTTTGCTGACCCAAGAGAAATCCCAGGGGGAGGAAATAGCACCAGCAAAAAAAAAAAAAAAAAAGACGAGGCTCTCCCTCTGCCCTGCAAACCCAATTCTCTATTTCTCACTGCTGGGTAAGCATGCTTCCCAGGGGCTTTCAGACACTTGCAGGAATAGGCCAAATCACACACCAGCTACTAAACAAAACTTTATTTTCCTTTGATACAAAAATTAAATAGCAAAGTTTATTTATTTATTTATTTTTGTACAGTGATAAATTAGAAATTTACAGTACAGACATCAATGCAGACATACGTTTGTACATCCTCAAAAGCAGGGTCCATTTCCTCTGACGTTCAGCAACTCGTTCAGGGCATGTAGGAGGGTTTGCCTGGTACCTCTGTGTCGAACATCTAAAAGTCCCTCAGGTAGGCCTCGAGGTGGCCGGCGCTCGGGTGGCACGGGGGCCCGAGAACAGCCACAGAGCTCGAGCGTGTCTGCCTCACCAGCAGGCCGAAATTCATCTCTGCATAGATCACACCTGATACTTATTCTGCCTTTCCTACAAAGAGCTCGAGGGGCCTTTGTCCTCCTTCCTTCTAAAGTCTCACAACATCCCTGTGAGGTAGGAAAAAATTCAGGACCACCTAGATGCCCCACGGGGAGACACCTGGAAAGCAGCCTCCCCTCCCCAAACCCTCAGCCATACCAGCCCGAGCCCTCAGCAGGATGGGGGAAGGTGCACACCTGGGAGAGCAGATGGACCCAGCCTCCAGGGGGCAGGGGCTCTCGCCCCCTCCCCGGAAGCCTTCTGGGATGACAGTGGTCACGTACTGAATATTGTAGGCGATCAGGGAGCTACAAAAGCTTGGAGGACACGGCTCATAGGACCCCAGGCAGGCCCTCTACAAGTTGCCTGGGTGAATACTGGGAATTTGCTGATGCAAAGAAGAAGGGAAATAAGGCAAACCAGGAGCAGGCAACTGGGTGTACCAAGGAGAAGAGGCCTATTGGGGAGATCCGGGGTTCGCTTCCCTCCAGGTAACACCCAGTGGGCCATCTCTGCGCATGTGCGTGGCAAGAGGCAGCGGCAGACAGCTCAAACCAGGCCGCAGCGAAACAAAATCCATTATTTAAGGCGCTGGTGCCTGATCCTTGGTAGGAGCAAAATGCTCTCCTAGGAGCTCCAAGATCTACA
Organism: Pseudorca crassidens; assembly: GCF_039906515.1. Taxonomy (NCBI): domain Eukaryota; kingdom Metazoa; phylum Chordata; class Mammalia; order Artiodactyla; family Delphinidae; genus Pseudorca; species Pseudorca crassidens. The sequence goes on from NC_090304.1 coordinate 64,606,272, forward strand.
GCCTAGGCCCGAAGAAAGATGAGAACCCGGGTCCTTTGCCAGACATAACACAAACCCAGACGGGGACTCTGAGCCCAAGCATAATAAAGGAACAAAAAGAACCATCAGAGTCCAATGACTCGACATCTCTGGCTGGAATAGCAACTCCCTCCAATCTCCTCCATCATAGAATGAAACGCAGGATGTGTAACAGATCGATTCCGGGGGCTCCTTCCAGAGTCTGGGCTCCACAGCCCTCTCCCCTAACTGCCGTTGTGGCCACCTCGCCAGAAGCCGAGGCTTGCATCACCCTGGTGAAATCTTAAGTTGAGTCTGCCTTCCAGGGCTGAGGCTGTCGAGTTTCTCTTTACACCCTCGGGCCTCGGCTTGGTTCCCAACACTGAATTCCGTGACCAGGGGGCTGAGGGGGGCCAGAGAGGACAGGGCTGGGGGTGCTGGTAACATTACAATTCAAAACCTAGATACAGAAGTCTCCCAGGTTCCAGGTTTGGAGGATGCAGGGGAGGGAGGGCCAGGGGAAAGCAAAGTCAGAGAGCATCTCAGGGAAATAAAAAGTGTCACCGCTTCTCCTGTTGCAGGTCCCTGGGTGAGCTGCCAGACCAGAAGCAGTCTCAGAGATCAGGAGACAGGTCTCCATAGAGGAAAAAGGATATGAATCAACCAAGCAGCTCCATCAGGCGGTCCCCGCCAGTTCCACTCTTCCCATGTTCCTCTGCCCTGAGGTGTGGCCTTTATGAAGGAGGAGAGAGGAGTTTGCCAGAGAGGAGGCTGGACAGAGGTGCCCTTGGTCCCTGTTGAGGCCAAGGGATTTTGTAGGAAGCTATAATTATACCCACTTATCCTAGATTTCCGAGAAAGAAAAAGAACGCTAACCTTTTCCCTAGCAAGATGCTGTCCTCAAATTCACCTGTACGAATCACCAGAACACCCCAAGCCCTAAACTGCCTGCTCCCGAAGCCATATTAGATGTGGGAGTTCATGTCCTTGTAGCCAATGTTTGTGATCTTCCTAGGAGATTTCCACGGAGACTGTCATGAAACAGAGCTGATGCTTTCTGGCAAAACCCCTGTGAATCGATTTGCAAGGAATCCTGGGAAGGGATAAGTGATGGGTTAAAGGGAGAAAGACCCAGGAGGAGGTTTATGAGATGGTGACCGTGGAACAGATGGCAATTCAGTAGCCCCTGCGACTTCCTGAAACCAATGGCCAATTTCAGCAGACCCAGGGGCATCCCAGTCCAGGTCGGTTAGATGAACAGAGCTGATCCTCCCTGACATCCCCTAAGGTGCCTAACACAGGGCTTTACACACAGTTAGCACTCAATAAATGTGCTGATAATTAACCTTTTTTAAAACCAATACCAACTTAACAGGTGATGGATTCGTTTCAAGGTAACTGATATCTAACTCTTGGCCACAAAGCTCCTTTCTTAAAACCGTGAACACTCTCCGTGGTCTGGAATGTGAAAGGAACGGCCTATAAGCCTGTGACACTGCCAAGGCTACTCATCTATTCTGCACCGATGACGACTTCTGATCAAATATATATTTCTTCTGTGAAGGCAAGAGATTTATGGAAGAGACACGTTACAACCCAGAAAGCTCCAAAACTTGGGGGTCCACGTTCACCCAAGTACTCTTATTGTTACTTATTTGTTACTATTCGTAAATATTGAGCACCCTTTCAATGCCGGGCCCTCTGCTAGGTGCTGCGTCGGTCACACGATCCCTGAAACATTACAAAGAGAACTGCATTACAATCCCCTGCCTGGTCCTTCTTTCCTTTCCTGGGCCAGAGTCTCCGCACAACTCCCAAGACACTGGAGCGGAGCGTGAGTAAGGGCAGGCTCTGCCCCTGGGTGCATGCTCCAGGGCCCCGGCCAGCTATGGGAACCATCTGCAAGCAGCACAGGGCGTTCACATTTTACATTTCATAGGCGATGCAGTCTCAGATGGAGTTCAACTGGTCCTTCTGGGGATCATTTCTCATGCTCCTGGAGCCCTGACCCAGAGTCCAGGCAAGGTACTCAGGCTCAGCACACACAGCAGGGGACACCGGTGCCCACTCAGCATCTGTGTCCAAAGCCCCAAGCCTCTGCCTTCCAAAACATGCAACAGACCTTACGTGTATCTTCATCTCAGACAGGTCAAGAACCACACCACAACAGAGAAAGAAGAAAGGAAAATGTCAAACCAGGGGGCATAAAGCTCAAACCAAAAAAGACATGCTTATTTCCAGAATTTGAACTCCTCTTTGGAAATCTGAGTCCCTGGAAATATTTTTCCACAAAGAAATGTGATAGAAGAGCTTTCCTACCTGTTTTAAAGGGGGGAGGAGCATGAATAAATAAATAAATGAGTCATCGCAAGGTAGTTGCTGAAGCAAAGACAGGTATGAACTTCAACGACAGCAACCTGTGACATCATCAATAATTTGTCCCAGAGATCTGGTGACTAGAAGGCCTGAGGCGGGTCAGGGGAAAGGCCAGTTACAATTGTAAAAGAATCGCAGCTTTTGAGAGTCTGCTAGGGGGTACCCCCTTGCAAGGAACATAAAGCATAAATTTTAAAAGCTCTGGATACCTCTGCAAAAGGCAATTAAGACCTGTGCCGTTAAGAGTTTGCAGTTCACTTCATACGGTCTACACTTTATTCCCCACGAACCAATCAAGCTCCTGGCATTCTGGAGATTCATTAAGCACCATATAAATACTCCAGGCCACACTGCCTCCAAGGAAATCTTACCCGGAGCCCTTGCCAATTACTAGGAAATAATTATGCACCAAGTAGTTGGATTAGCTGTCCTTAGCTCCCTTTACAAAATTGAAAAAGTCTCCATTGTGGTAAGCAGACCAGACTCTGATAACATTCTTATGCTAAAGGAAAAAAAAAAAAAAAAAGGCACTATCATTCTGAGAATGCAAGCTGACCATAGCTTTAAAGTCAGCTGAGTAACTGTTATGTCATGGTCCAAGAATGTGCTTTTAATTGTAATTGACACACACAAGTTACATAGCTAATCTGTGTGAATGCAAAGTTGCCAAGAAACGTAACATTTTAGCTCTTCCAGACTGGCGTCTGCATAGATGCAATCACACAAGTAAAATATATTAAGTCCCCATTGCTCAATGCAGTCGGTCTCTGGGGTGGGTAAGGTAAGTCGACTTGGTAAATATCATTTTCCTCTGAATTAAGTGATTGTCGAGAAAGTGAATCACCCTTCCTTTCCCCCTCATTAGGCATGCTGCAGTGCAAACATTCCTATAAAAAATACCTGTTTTTGAGTCATTAACGTAAAATGGAGAAAACAGCAGCAGTCTGGGACAGAGCTGTTGAAATTTAAGAGGAAGAGAGAGAAGAAAAACCCACTGGATACCTCATGTGTGTTTGTACAGTACTTTTGTTTGTTCAAACAATTCTGTTTTATGACAAAGGCACTGAAAGATTCTGACACCACCTCTTGGGAGAGCAGTCCACAAAGTTCTAAACAGCAGACAGTACACCACAGAAAATGTTTATGTTAGACCAGCCAAACTCTAAAACTCTTGTAACACTTCTCTGAACCCAGCGTTTCCAGTGTTTATAGATTGCTTTGCTATCTGAAAGACCCAGTTAGTATTTAAAATTTTTAAAGGGTTAAAAAAGTTAATCTTTCTCCCTGCAAGTTGCCTACTCACAGCTCAAATCCCACCCTGCAGGGAAAAGCAGCATCGCCCTGGACCTCCTGGAATCTAGGCAGGACCTCCACGCTCCAAGCTGCGACCTGCTAAAGTGATCAATGTTTTGATTTTTCACAGCTTTGAAAGCCTCTAACTGGCTTTTCCATTTTGGATCATTCCAAAGTCCGCAGCAAAAATCATTAGTTTTATGATGCTGGGGGGAGACGGGGGAGAGTGGTGGAGGGTTATGGGGGTCACTTAAGTGTTGCTAGCTTGTTCAAACTGAGATTCACTGCATGAAGCTTTTAGTAGCATTTGCACCGCAATGCTGGCATGCCCCCTTCAAAATCTGGAAAGCATGGAGGCTGGCTAGCCTTATACCACAGTTTCATTGCCTCTCCCAGGCTTCACCCAACCATTCCCTCTTTTTTCTCTCTTTACCTTCCCAGAATTCACCAATCTGTTGGAACACTTCTGCCACGTGTGAAGAGTTTTGGCAGACCAAATCCACATGCCTGAAGTGATGCCTACCAACAAAGACATAAAAATTTTCAACATCTCAACCGCCATATTGGAGTCATCTGCGGAATACCGGAACAGCGCCCAGTTGGAGATTTCATAGAAATAACAGGCAATCACACAGGTTGCAGGCACCGTGTACAGGACTGAGAAGACCCCAATCTTGACCATCAGCCTCTCCAACTTGTCTGTCTTTGTCCCATCCTTTTGAAGATTCGACCGAATTTTGAACAAGGCCACCAAGCCTGCAGCAATGAACAAAGTTCCAATCACCAAGTAAGTGAAGAGAGGAGCCACCACAAAGCCCGTGAGGGCATCAAGGTTTTGGTTCCCCACGTAGCACAGGCCAGTCAGTTCATCTGCATCCACCAGTCTCATAATCAAGATGACAATGGTTTTCACTGCAGGGATAGCCCAGGCTGCAATGTGGAAATAAGAGCTGTGCATTTCAATGGCTTCATGACCCCATTTGAGTCCCGCTGCCAAAAACCAAGTGAGTGTCAGAATAACCCACCAGATGGAACTGGCCATTCCAAAAAAGTACATCAGCAAGAAAATGATTGCACATCCTGTGTTCTTAAGTCCTTCTTGGATGAGAACAGGTTCTGCTGCCTCTTCAAAATCGCAGGATATCCTTTCCCGGCCTACAGTCAGCCTGACAATATAAGCAATGCTATAAATATTATAGCACATACTGAGAAATATGATGGGGCGCTCCGGGTAGGAAAACCTGGCAGAATCGATCAGGAAGGTCAGCACAGTGAAGGCGGTAGAGATGAAGCACAGGCTGGCCCACACGGCCATCCAGATATCGGTGAACTCCTTGGCCGAGCGGCTGTATAAGCCAGCATCATAGCCACACTTGAGAACGCAGTTCAGGCTCCTCTTCACCCAGATGTACTGATCAGAGTTGGTTCCCACGGAATGGCACTCTTCCCCAGGCTGGATGGGGGTTTTGTGAGGTAAGGGCACCTCCTCATCACCTGGCCCTTCCATGCACATGTGGTTGTGGTCATTCTGTGGTGGGAATTTGCTGCAGTTCAGGCTATCTGGCCAGGCAAATCCAAATTCCTTCAGGACAGGCTCGCAACGTCTCTTGACCGAAAGACACATCCCGCCGCAGGGGCCGATGGGGATATTGACCTTCTCTGTGCACATGGGCACATACACGGAACAAAGGAAGAACTGGAAAAGTCATGAAATGAGCAAAGAAAACAATGACTTGGAAGTTTGACCAAAGGCTTGCACAAAACTGACTTGAATGCTTCTGGGCAAAGTACGCATCTACTTTTAAATCAGTCTACAGGGTGTCTGTTGACTCTGACCTCAAACAAATGTACCTAATAATCCATCACTTGCACACTTTTTTTCTTTTGGGTCTAGCAATCCTTTCCAGGAGAACACAGATAAATAAATATATAAAAGGGACACGAAGAATTACATAATCCCTTTTTGCACAACACTTGGGGAAATAAACCTTAAAAAGCTGACTTTGAGTCTCCCTCCCCTTTCAGCTACTATTTGAAAGAGCTGGACAGACTAACCAAATGACTCAGTCCTTTGGGTGATGGGGTGATTTATTTTTACCCCCATTTCTTTATCACCGTACAAATAAATGTAAAAAAAAAAAGTAGATACGGCTTTTCTCACGTTAATATTCTCTCCTTTCTCTCTTTTATCCCCTAAAATTATTTTTTAACCAGTCTCATATTGAAAGAGAAAATGTCCTCACTGAGATACTGTTAAATCCAAGGATGGGATGCAGGTTGAAGCCTCTGGATACCAGGGGTTTGTTTGGCCAGGTTTCCTCAAAGAATAAAAATGAAGCACAATAGGAAAATATAAATGTTCAGTCCCTGAAACTGCAACACCAGCAGGGGAGAGTCCAGTTGCTGTCCTCAATTCCTCCAGCATTGATAAACAGTCTGCTTGGCTCCTTACAGATGTTGTCTATGAAGTCTAGAGTTACAAGTAACTATTTTCCAGCATGTAAAGGGATCCAGTCCTGTCCTTCAAAACAGCTTGGCTGCCTCCCCAGGATACATGTAATTAAAAATATATATGCCTGCAAAAGCTGTTTCGCCAGCAAAATTGTCACTGATGTCAGGATATGTGCTGTTTCCAAACTGAGAGCTAGAGAATCATTTTCTTAAGTTTTTATAACCTAGTTCTAAAGTCCTGAAACTTCCAAAGAGACATTTTACCAGCAACAGGTCTAATCCCAACCATCTTTCTGAAACCACAATCCAACTTTTCAAATGACCTATGTAAAAACATGCACCTAGTAAGTCAGCTACCTGCCTGTTTCTTATCTCTCAAAAGTTACAACCAGAACCACAGATTTCTAAAGCTTTTAGCCTGGATAACTATCCTCTATTTCCCCCAACTTCTCTCTTTTCTAAATTTCTAAAAATCACTCGTAGCCTCACCAGTCAAAACACAACCAGTGTTAACATTTTTAAAATTTTCCTTTAGGTTCTTTTTTTTTTTTTTTTTTTTTTAATAATGAACTGGTTGGGGCTTCCCTGGTGGCGCAGTGGTTGAGAGTCCGCCTGCCAATGCAGGGGACGCAGGTTCGTGCCCTGGTCCGGGAGGATCCCACATGCCGCGGTGCGGCTGGGCCCGTGAGCCATGGCCGCTGAGCCTGCGCCTCCGGAGCCTGTGCTCCGCAACGGGAGAGGCCACAACAGTGAGAGGCCCGCCTACCGCAAAAAAAAATAAAAAATAAATAAATGAACTGGTTGTTGTTATAAGATTATAATCACCCTGTATATGCAAATTCTTCACTTTTTATGGTAGGATGAACATTTTCTATATTATTACATAAGCTTTAATATTTTTAATGACTGCAAAAACAAACAAAAAAACCCCACAAAACTTCCAATACACAAACTACCTTCTGGAGCTTGACCATACTAACGCCTTTTTCCCAAGTGATATCTTCTCCCCCGCCAAGTACTAAACCTGCCCTTAACCCTGAGGCTAAGAAGGAACTCAAGCCATCGCAGCCATTCCTTACTTCGTGACCTCTAAAATCATGCAGGACGACGCGAGGGGCCATTCTGCAGAAACGGGGCAGGGGTGTTTCATTTAATAACCCACCCAAAAAATACGGGGGGAGGAAGGAGGTCGGTGAGGGAGGAGAAGTTCCCGTCTCCTTATCTCTCCTTCCAAGTCTTAGCTGCAGCTGGCTGCCCTGCCTGGGACTCGCCCACCGAGCAGCGGCGGCCAGAATCCTTGGCAAAGATAACTCTCAGCTCCACTGGGGTTAGGGGCTTGGCCAGACACGGGTGGGCAGGGGAGAAAAACGGAAGGGCGGGGTGTAAGAGTGGGTCCTTTCGCAGGCCAGATGACTTACACAATGTTTTGGCTTCCAGTCCCTGAGAAGGGACAGAAAAGTGGGGGTGGGAATGGAAATCACTTCTCCAGGATAGTTAATACCCTTCAGACTTAGGAAGGGGGCAGGGGGCTCGACTTGGCAAGGGCTCCACGGAGTTAGTTTGGGGCGTCCCTGCCCAAGGGGTCCCGCCCGGGGTAGGTGCGCCCACCTGCAGCTGGCTGGAGCAGCCGTACTGGATGAGCGGCGTGAAAGTTGTCAGCTGCAGCTCGGCGTCCGTCTGCAGCTCGTGCCCCACCAGGTTGGGCATCTTGGTCACGTTGTAGCCCAGGTTCTGGCACATAGAGATGCGGATGGGGTCGCAGCGCCGCTCCTCCTCGTCCCCGAAGCCCCGCGCCTGCCTCAGGAGCAGCCCCAAGAGCAGCAGCAGCCGCAGGCTGAGACCGACGCCCCCGGGGGCCCCCAGGACGCGCGGCCCTGCGCCCCGCCAGGCCATGGCCAGAGCCGGGGGGCAGAGGCGGCGGTGGCGAGGGCTGCTCCAGCAGACACCCCCAGTTTGCACGGGGGAGCCGGCTGCCCGCGCTGCTCCCAGCTCCGGGAAAGGAAGTGTGATAAGGCGCCAAGGGCGACGAGGGGGCAGCGGCCGGGCTCTCCCGCAGCTGCGCGCGACTGTGTGGGGTATTAGACGCCCCCGGCCGGGGCCGAAGGACAGACTGCGAGGGTCATGGCTACAGGCGGCGAGCCTCCAACCCGGCGCCGGCCGCGGCCGCTCAGCGTCTCCGCGAAGCCCGCCAGCACGCAGCGCCGCACCGCTCTCACCACCCGAACCCTCCGAGGCGCTGGAGTTTTGCTGGGCGGTGGCGGGACGGGACGGACAGCGCGCCTCTCCAATGGCCGGGCGCCGTGGCCAGCGAGGGGCGGGGCCGCTCTGCCCTGGGCAGGGTGAGGCTCCCGCCCGCCCGCCCCCCTCCTCCGCCCCTCCCTCCCGTCCCGTAGCGCTCCGCCCCGCTTCCCGGCTCTCACTTTCCTCCCACCCGGTTCGCAGCGCTTGGGGGCCAGGCGGGGATGGAGCCGAGACGCTCCAGCCGGGCCAGCCTCCCCCTTCTCTCCCAGGTGAGAAGCGCTCCCAGAGGAGTCGGCTCCCTTTTCCTTTTTTACTTCCAGCTGTCACCTCAGCCCGTGGCCACTTCCCCATCAAGCAGAGAAACGTATACAAAGAACATGGGATTTGGCTTTACAAAGATTGTGCCTTTAAATCCGGCTGTGTGACCTTGAGCAAATTGCTCAGCCTCTAGGCGTCAGTTTCCTCATCCGTAAAGAGACTTGGGAGGATTAGAGATAACGCGTAAAATGCTTAGCACCGTGCCTGGTACAGCGTGAGCTCGCAGCTATTTTCACTCCGATCTTGCTTGGGTTGGAGCCCGCCCCCCCTCTCCCCGCCCCCAGCCTCGGCCTGACCTGCACCCGGCAGCTGTCTGTCTCCAGCCGCGAATGGGGGAGGCGCCCCGGAGCAGCAGACCAGCCAACGGTCTCGCGCTCCGATTTCCTCACCGTATGAAATGAAATTCCACAGGGGGATTCGAAAGGAAATGAGACCGGGACGCTCCGTGCTTCTCGGCCCGCCGCCCTTCCTGTCTCGGGGACACGGTTTCTAAATAAGGTTGGGAGGGTGAGAGGGCAGGAGGGGAGAAGCTTGACCTGTGCATGGGGGGCTGAGAAGGCGCACAACCGCCGGGGCTCCCCTTCCCCAGCCTCCCGGGCATCCCTCCCCTGCAGCCTGCATCTCTTTCTGACTTATTCTGCTTCTGCGGGAGTCCTGGGGCTCATGCCAGCCGTGTTTCGATCCAACTTTTCCCTCTCGCTACCAGCCCTTCTCCCCACCCGCCCCTCCTTGGACGGAGCTTTGTGCTAGCCCACACTCTCCACTTTCCAGTCGGGCCAGGGAAACCCTCAGCAGGTGGATTCCTAAGCCATTTACTCGTTGCAGGACTGTGGTCAAGCCAGTGTGCCTCTCGGAGCCTCAGACTGGCCATCTGTAAAATAAGGAAGTTCGTATCTCCCCCCACACGGTTGTTCTGAGTTAAATGAGATAATGCGTGTAAATCGTTGAGCGCACTGACACATCCTAAGCGCCGAATAACTTGGTTATTGTTCTTGTTGTGGGACATCTTCTGCAGCCCAGGTCTGAGGATCTGGGTTAAGAGCTTTCTACCCTCTTCCTGAGGTATTTTGGCCCAACACTTACACCACTGTTTTCCAGGGACTTGATGGCAGAGACCAAGTTTGAATGTGTGTTTATAACCTCACATTGCAGCTAAGTCTGGCATATGGCAGAGGCTGGACGCAAGTTGGAAGGGCCTCTGTACCACTCATGTGGTGCTCATTCATCTTTGCAGAGTAATGCATGAGACCATTGGCCTACAGAGATGAATAAATGATTAGATGAATGAATCAAATGAATAGATGATTCTCACCCTGTAGGAACTCACAGGAGGAGACAAAGAATAAAAAGACAACTGTAACTCGATGTGTAAGTGCACACAGAGAGAGTTGTGGGTAAATTGAAGGTAGAGGTAGCTGAGTTTGGAGGGCTGCCCAAAGGGGGATGGTCAGCACAATTCTGAGCTACTGGACAAAGCAGAGCTATGTGCGATTGGCACTTCTCCTACGGCACTTGCGGGGAGGGGAGGGGAGCTTGCTTTGTGCTAAAGATATGTGTACGTGGTTTATTAAACAATGGAGTCCATGAGGTAAAGAAGCAGGAGTTGTCCCTCGCACAGGGCCTGGCACACAGAGGGAACCCACTGGTGTTAGGTGAAGGAATACTATTAAGTCAATAGCAAATAACTCATATAGAACATTTACTTTGTGCCAGATACTGTTTTAAACACTGTACGTGCATTATGTCATTTATTTCACACAACAGCCTGAGAAGACTGATGTTCCGAGAGGTTAAGTACTTTGCCTAAGAACACAGAGTAAGTGACAGAGAAGGACTCAGATGCATATCTCCCTGGCCCAGAGGTCTGTGTGCATGGCACTGCTCTTAACAGAGGAAGCTGCTTGACACTTGGCCTAATCCGTAGTTAAAGATGATACTTTTGTGATCTGGACCTCTCATTCCTAGAGCCCGGGCATCCCTGCCTCAGCCTGCTTGAAGCGACTGTCTCCTTTGAGAACACTTGAGAAAGCCCCTTGCCCGTCAGAAGCTTTTCCTGTCAACAGCTTTTCTTTCCCGGCATGGAACTCATCGCAGGTATTTTCCAAAAAAGAAAGCCAGGGGAATCACATTTCAGTCTGAATGTGGGAAGAAAACAAAGACCACGACTTAGAACTAAGTCTGAATGGCCTGGAGCGCCTCAGCCTCCCTCTCACAGAGTGGTTTACACAGTCGACAATCTGCGCCTGGTGACAGGCATGGCATGTTTGTCTTTGTTGCAGAAAACACTTCCCCAAGGGAGTTCCAGGCAGAAGGCTATCCACCCTGTGACACGCAGAGCGTTTAGGAGAGGAGTAGAAGGTAGGGACTTGGGAATAGACCTTCTGTTAACCTAAAGGACAGGCCGTGGGTCCCTAGTGGCTCTGGCCTGAGTGCCTGGGCAGCTTCTTAGTCCACTCCCTGAGTAATAAGGATGCAACCACTTTGGAGAGGCAACAAACATGACTTCAGCGGGCTGTTGGGCAGTTGGAGGGCTCTCCATTTGCATCTAATGAGAGGCTGGGTTCTAATTAACTCCTGTGATGTGTTAATTTTTCAACCTGACATTTTCTGCTCTCATAGATTCTTGTAATGGTTCCTAAATTAAAGGCTGCATTTGAAGACTAACGTTTAGGTTAAAATCCACCACCTAGGGGGGTGGGGGGGGCCTATAAACATCCTTTCCCTCCTAAGGGAAACCTCTCATTTGCAGTTCTCTGCTAACCCAATTAAGTGCTGAAGTAGTCACCCTAGAGCCTGCTTTTTATTTCCTGCGAAACAACCCAACTAATCCATATTCAGTAGCTTCCAAGAAAAGTCTTATTCCAGCCACTCATGAAGAAACCAGCTTCTTTGAATCTGAACAGAACATTTAAAACTCACAAAGAGCTGTCTTGATAGAAAATGCAAGAAAGTGGTTCATTATTATCCTGTTTGGTTTTTGAGGGGAAAATTCACTGCGACTAAAACCTCATAGGGATTGGGAATTTACTGTGGGACAACAGAAGCATAGGGAGAAGCCATGCCCCATCCCATGGGTTTATGGACAGTCTAGGTGCTGCATCTTACCCTGCACGCGAACTAGTTATAAAACAAGAACATGTGTACTGAATAAAGCAGAAGGGAACACTAATCTTGCTCAAAGTTGAGGAATCAGAGGCCCCAAGTGGTTAAGTAATGGCAGAGGCAAATCCCCTTCTTATAATGGTTGCACCATTAGCTAGCAGAGAAGAATCAAGTCACCGTAGAACTCTTGGGTATCAAGGAATCAAAGCCCTGTTGTTCCTCTTTCCAAGCGTAAAATGGTACAGAGGACAGTCTTACTTGTTGGTGGTGATGGTTTAATGCACAGATGGTCAACCAATAACCTTTGCAGGAGACAAAAAGTAATGCAAACATTTTATACCTCTACAACCTCGTTTCATTTCAGTATTTATCAGTCAAGCCATTAGCAAATGTTCAATGATGTTTAGTCCAAATAACCATTGTGGACATGTCACTGAGCTGAGTACTGAGTGTTATGCAGATATAAAAGGATGTCCCTGCCTTCAAGGAGCTTATAGTCACATTGGAGGAGATTAAGACATGAGACCAAGAGTGAAACAAGCTTGTTTATAGTTAAGAGCTTTTTCTTGAGCTCTCTTACTGTATTATACGTTTGGTTTCTTTGTGTCTGTTTTTTTGTTTTGTTTCTTTCAGTCTCCTTCACAATCCTCTGAGGTTACAGGCTGTGCTGAACAGCAAAGAAAAACACTACCTGACCTAATGAAGGCTCTCAATAGATATTTGTTGAATAAATAAATGAATGGGGGACTTCCCTGGTGGCACAGTGGTTAAGAATCCGCCTGCCAGTGCAGGGGACACGGGTTCAAGCCCTGGTCCACGAAGATCCCACATGCTGCAGAGCACCTAAGCCCATGCATGACAACTACGGAGCCGGCGCTCTAGAGCCCCGTGAGCCACAACTACTGAGCCTGCGTGCCGCAACTCTTGAAGCCCACGCAGCTAGAGCCTATGCTCTGCAACAGGAGAAGCCACCGCAGTGAGAAGCCCGTGCACTGCAAGGAAGAGTATTCCCCGCTCGCCGTAACTAGAGAAGGCCCACGCGCAGCAACAAAGACCCGATGCAGCCAAAACTAACTAACTAAATAAATTTATTTAAAAAAATAAAATAAATGAATGGTTCAGGTTCTAAGTGCTCTAGTTCTTCAGAAAAAAGAGAGCCTTTTTATGTGCTGGGTATAGGTGACAACCAAAATACAACCTAACTGGTCCCAGAATGATGGTCAAGTCTATTCTATAAGCTGGTCCTGCAAAACAGCTTTCAGCTTTCTTCTGAACTTGGTTGTTTTGCCAATCATTTATCTTCATTTTTTATTTTATTGTGCCAATTCCTAAGTCTTTTAAGGTAGAAAAGTGTCTTGACCAAATTGTTGTTTGATTCAGAAGCCTGTTTCTCTACTTCATAAATCAGCTCAAGACATTTTCTTATCATTGTTCATTGGCTAGTTGACCGCTCATTTCATCATTGTCAGCTAAAGCCATTAGGAATCATACATGCTACAACACAGGCTGTAAGCAGGGATCTCAAGCCAAGGAATTATAAGTCACGGGATCTCCTGTAAATGATACATTTGTAGAAAAATTAGAATGTGAGCTTAGCTATGAGGCATGTGTAAATTTCCAAGAGACCTTGGGAAGCATAGAAAAGAAGGCACCTGTAATGATATTCTCACAGACGTCACTCTCATCATTTGATACAGGTGAGATATCAACAGGAATAAAAATGGTGTTAAATAATTACCAAAGGGTGAACCAGCCACCTGCTATGGATAAGCAAGAACTAGACTAGACAGCGTTGCAGGTGGTGGTTTTAAAACAGCCTCAATTTCTTCGACATTCTTCCCATTAAAGGGCAAAGTATACGTCCCCTTTCCTTGAATCTGGAAGGGGCTGTGATTCCTTCAACCAACAGAGTACAGAGTAAGTGACACTAGGTGACTTCCAAAGCTACGTCATAAAAGGCCTTGCCGTTTCTACCTTATTTACTGGGAAATTCATTTTAGAGCTCTGAGCAGCCTTGTAATGTCCAACTACCTTGATACCACCATGCAGGAGAGGCCACATATAGGCTTTCCAGTTGATAGTCCCAGATAAGCCTCTCATTCAGCCGTCCCAGGCCAAGTGCCAGAAATGTGAATGAAGAAACCATTTTGGAAGTGGATTCTCTGGTCCCAGCTGTTCTCACCCTCAGCTGTTTGAGTCATCCCGGCCCAGACATTGTGGGGCATAGAAGAACCATCCTTGCTGTGCCTTTCCAAATTCCTGACACACTAAATCCATGGTTGTTGTTTTATGCCTATCTTAGTTCATTTGAGCCGCTGTAACAAAATACCACAGACTGGGTGTCTTATAAACAGATATTTATTTCTCCCAGCTCTGGATACTGAGTCTAAGATCAATGCGCCAGTAGATTCAGTGGTAAGGGTTCACCTCCTGGTTCATAGATGGATGCCTTTTCGCTGTGTCCTCACATAGCAAAAGGGACAAGGGAGCTCTCTGGGGTCTCTTTTATAAGGGCATTAATCCCATTCGTGCCTGTCCTCATGACCTAATCACCTCCCCAAATCCCCATTTCCAATACGAACACATTGGGGATTGGGATTTCAACATATGAATTTTGGGGGGACACAAACATTCAGTCTGTTGCAATGCCTATAGGTTTAGGTTGGTTTGTTATTCAGCAACATATAACCACAACAGAAGTAAGTAAGAAAATAATCAAAAGAGAGTGTGACTCTGCTAGAGAAAGAATGACTACCCAAAGATGAATAAAGGGACTTTAGATGGGGTTATGTTTTCAGTTGCTTGGGAGACAGTTGGGTCATGTTAAGTGGAAGCATGATTTTGCTGTTTTTATTTAGAAGTTAAAGGGCTTCCCTGGTGGAGCAGTGGTTAAGAATCCACCCACCAATGCAGGGGACACGGGTTTGAGCCCTGGTCAGGGAACTAGATCCCACGTGCCTTGGAGCAACTAAGCCTGTGCACCACAGCTACTGAGCCTGTGCTCTAGAGCCCACAAGCCACAACTACTGAAGCCGGTGCACCTAGAGCCCATGCTCTGCAACAAGAGAAGCCACTGCAACGAGAAGCCCGCACATCGCAACGAAGAGTAGCCCCCGCTTGCCGCAACTAGAGAAAGCCTGCACGCAGCAACAAAGACCCAACACAACCAAAAATAAATAAATATTTTTAAAAAGAAGAAGTTAACTATGGGGCCTTCCCTGGGGGCGCTGTGGATAAGACTCTGTGCTCCCAATGCAGGGGCCCCAGGTTCAATCGCTGGTCAGGGAACTAGATCCCGCATGCATGCCGCAACTAAGAGTTCACATGCTGCAACTAAAGAGCCCACGTGTGGCAACTAAGACCCGGTGCAACCAAATAAATAAATAAATAAGAAGTTAAGCATGGTTAAAAGAAGGGTGTGTGGGCTTCCCTGGTGGCGCAGTGGTTGAGGGTCCTCCTGCCGATGCAGGGGACGTGGGCTCGTGCCCCGGTCCGAGAGGATACCACATGCCGCAGAACGGCTGGGCCCGTGGGCCATGGCTGCTGAGCCTGCGCGTCCGGAGCCTGTGCTCTGCAACGGGAGAGGCTGCAACAGTGAGAGGCCCGCCAGAAAAAAAAGTCATCTTAAAAGAAGGGTGTGTGACTGCCAAGTTGACAGAGAGTGACTCTGGTAGCTTTGTACTGTGTCCATTTAGCTACAGTAGAACTACATTTTCCAGAATTCCCTTTCTTGCATGATTCTAGATTGGGATTGGCCACAAGAGAAATTAGCCCGAGACTGGGGAGGTGGAAGTGAAGCAGCACTTTATGCTCTGAAAGTCAGTGTTGGGTGCCAGGCACGGTGGCGGTTCACGGATGTTGTCCCTAACTGCTGGCTCACTTGCTGGCAGGATCTGGACCTGCACTATGTCCTTCAGCTTCTCTGAGTCCTGGGCCAGGTGCCTGAGTAATTCTGTGGCCAAGGGCTCGAGCTTTTGCAGGTCACCTGCAACCTCAAGATTAGAGGTGGTTAGAGACAGACACAGGATCCAGTTTGTCCCTGTGGTTCCAGCGTGCCCTCAACTTCCCAAACTTTTTGCCCAGCTTTCCTTCTTGACTGCAGGCCTGGTTGATCTGTACTGACCTCAGGCCCAGTACCCTTGCAGAGTACTGCACTGGCTCCCACAGTTTTGTCAGGTCTGATGCTTTTTATAAACTCTTGATTCTACCTTACTCAGAGTGACTCCGCTTCTTCGATCAAACCCTGACTGATACATCCTATAAAAAAAGACTCACAGGATGTAAGCGCTGGCAGCTGCCTTAGAGTTCACCTGGTCACTCCTCATTTCTGAATGGGGAAACTGAGGTCCCAAATGTGACTTGCCCAAGTGGCACATAATAAATGAGTGGTTGAAACAGCTTGCTAACCTGCTCTGTGACCTAAGTATTTGCCAAATTCCTGTTTGACTTACGGAATTGCAACAGGCCTGCTACACCAGATCCTATTATCCATCCAAGCACTTGATTGAGCCCCTTCGTATCAGGCACTGTGCTTGGTGTTCTACATAGATGACCCCATTTAATCCACTTGCCCTCCAGCGTATATCCTAAAGTATTGAATTATCAATGCTTCTCTCCATCTCCACCACCACCAACTGCCCAGCCCTTATCATTCACAGCTGAGTCCTAACAGGCCCGCTCATCGGCAGTCTCTTCTCTCTACAGCAAACAGGGCCATCTTTACACATCAGCTTCCACCATCAGCTTCCTCTCCTGCTGAAAGCCTGTCCGTGGTTTCCCATTGCTGTTGGGTTAAAATGTATCAGGCCTACAAAGTCCGGTAAGATCTGGCCCCATCTCCCCTCCGCTTCGGTCACACCCTCTGCCTTGCTCACCACACTCCAGCTACAGTGACCTTCCTTCTATTCCTAAAACATACCCGGCTAGTTCCTGCCATAGAGGCTTTGCTGTCTCCTCAGCCTATAAGGCCACTCTCCCCCAGCTTCCCATGGCTGCTGCTTCCTGAAAAATGTCATTTCCTCTGCAAGGTCTGCCCTGAACACTCATGTCTCACCCTTCCCTTCAGTCACTCACTCCTTCCTCTGTTTTATTTCCTTCACAGCACTTATTGATGCCTATCACTGTCTTGGTTATTTACTTGCTTATTTATCAACTTTGTCTCTCTGCTAACTAGAAAGAATCTCCCTGAGGATAGTGTTATTCACTAATATATCCCTGGTGCCTAGTAGGTGCTCAGTAAATATTTGTTAAGTGAACAAACCTGTATGGTACCTACTGTTATTCTCTCCATTTTACAGATGAGGAAACACAGTGCCTGCGAGATTAAAAACTTGCCTGGGGTTCCGCAGTAAATAGCTTAGTTGATATTATTCCAACACAGGTTTACCTGACCATTATGCATCCTACTTTCGAGGCTTTGTTGCCTCCACAAGTGTCCTCTGGGTGCAAAATATATCCAGATATTAGAACTGCAAGGAAACGTTTATAATCACCTACCTCCTTGCCTAGTCATTATATTGATCCTAAAGTTAATCAGTTAACCATTTATGAGTCCTTCCTGTGGGCACTGATAAGGTAATTGGAATTGCTCCCCCAAACTGGACAGACATTAAGGATCCCTCATTTATCACATCCTGGGAATTTACAGATGCCTACATTTTTATCTGATTTTCCTTCAGTAGCCCTCACTTTTTCAGTTTCAAGAATGTGACTGAATTTTCGACCTCCCTGCCCCAGTTTTGTCTCTTTTGCCTTCAAGAAACTATACCATTTATGTTTTAAAACAAGAAGAGACAGGGGATTTCCCTGGTGGTTCAGTGGTTCAGACTCTGCACTTCCACTGCAGCAGGCACTGGTTCGATCCCTAGTCAGTGAACTAAGATCCCGCATGCCACAGGGTGCAGCCAAAAATAATAATAATAAATAATAAAAATAAAGATAAAATAAGAAGAGACACATTTTAAGAAAACAATTTTCAGATATGTGCAAAGAAACAGTAGCAGTTGATAACATCTGTTAGATCGCCAGAGACCTGGAAGGAACTTTCCAGATCATCTGCTGCAGGACTCAACAGATAAAGCATCTGAGACCCAATGGGTGCAGATGGCTTATCCAAGATGGGGCTAAAAGTAGATATCCTTTACCCTGCTTCCAGGACTCCTCCCATCACATCGCACCGTCTTCCTTCCACCTCCTTACTGGAGAAACCAGGATCGCTGTGGAAACCAGGTTATGGGTAAACAGCAGCAGACCCATTACTCAGACCCGAGGCTTCAGACTGCATATACAGGGAGCTATGTCATAGATTGTTCTGTTAACCAGGCCCTTTCTCGTTCTCAGTAGCACTGCCACACGTGACCACTCATGCACTAAGGATGACTAGACTTGCCTCACCTGCCTGCCCTTCAGAGCAGCCAATCACTCCTCTACCTCAGCCAACCCATCTCTCCTTCCTCCTTGTCCATACATTGTGTTTCAGAAGAGCTGTGTTGAATGGCTTCCTCATTTCTGCTTCTGTGACTGTTTAAGTCTCTCTTGAGGGGCTAGCTGAGATATCCCTGCTAATGAAGTCTGAATTGCAGCATCCCCATGAGGCCAGAGCGGTGGGAGTGGCTCAGAGAATGTCAGAACTGGAAGATACCTTAGAGACCAATGAGTCTACCTTGTCACCCTATTTACGGGTAAATGTGGATACAGAGAGAAAAGTACATGATCATTGACTGTTCACTTTGATATTGCTAGCTGGACATAGAGCAAAGTTAGAACCCAGACCTTCTGACTTTGCAGCTCAGTACCTCCTACATCATGCTGAAGCCCTGGCACTTAGAATACGAGGGACAAAATGAGCCCCCTGGAAAGGGTGTTGACTGACTGACGATATCTTCCAGCAAGGAAATCAGGAAATTCTGTTTCCTTTTTAGAATTAAGCCCTACCATAGTAACTCTCTACAGGAAAAACAAAAGCAATAACAAAATTTCTTTATCATCTTAGGGCTTTTGTGAGAATATAAGGCATACATATATAAAGGTTCTTACCATTAGGCTCGGAAAATTCTGTTGGCTTTCCTTCACCTGTTTGTTGTGGCACTGAGTTAAAACTTGCCTGTGTTGTCGTACTTAAATCCAAGAATTCTCCACTCCTCATTCTAGAGGTAAGTTTTCTATGCCTTTTAGTAAGGGTGATGCTATGGTGAAATTCCAGGGGCATAATTTGTCTTATATTCTAGGTGAATAGTGCCTCCTGGAGTTGTACAGTGTGTGTTCTTTTTACGATGCAGTGGCAATAGATGATACCTAAAGTGCTTTACATACATGATCTAAGTTAATAGGATACTCTAAAAGGTCAGGACTACTGTTGTGTCTATCAGTGACAGAAGATTTGGAGGGATTAAGGCACTCGCTCAAGTTTACAGTATGGGGCAGTGTTAGGTCTCTCTACAGATAGACCTATAAATAGAGCAAGCAAATTAGAGCCAGAGAAATCTGATTGGAAATTTTAACTTGATAGTTCTAGCTGGGTGGTGCTGATCAAGTCAACCTTTCTGAGCCTCAGTGTTCATATCTTTAAAAAGGCATAATAGAAATTATGGCAGACACTGTTAGTTGTTTAGCCAGTAGCTTCCCCCAACCCCTACTTGCCCCATCCAAACCTTTTTTTCCTTTCTAACAACAGTGTATTAGACTGTCAAGTGCTTCAGAGGAAGATGAGCTCTTTCCTGGTCCTAGGGCATGGGGGTAAATCTCTCCCCTTGCAAGTGATTGGCTTAGGAATGGGCATATGACATAATTCTAGCCAATGAGATGGAAGTACAAATGAGGGGTAGGTACGGAGGGCTCATCTTTGGGGATGTTTTTCCTAACTTTTAGAAAGGGTATAGCAAAAACATCTGCCTCTTCTTACTCCAGCTTTTGGATGTTGAGTGAGGATGTGATGGCTGGAACTGTTGCTGCCATTTTGCTACCCAAAAGAGTGCAGACCAAATGCTGATGATGAATATGTGGTTAATTTTATGTGTCAACTTGACTGGACCACAGGGTGCCCAGATATTTGGTTAAACATTATTCTGGGTGTTTCTGTGAGGATATTTTTGAATGAGTTTAACTTTTAAATCAATAGACTGAATAAAGCAGATTGCCCTCCCTAATGTGGGTGGACCTCATCCAATCAGTTGTAGGTCTAAATAGAATAAGAAGGCTGACCCTCCCCTGAAATGAGAAAATTCCTCCTGCCTTACTGCCTTTGATCTGGGAGATCAGTTTTCTTCCTCCTTTCAGACTAGAACTGAACTATTGGCTCTTCCTGGGTCTTGAGCCTGCTAGACTTCAGATTGTAATTACACCAACAGCTCTCCAGGGTCTCTAGCTTGCCAACTCACCCTGCAGATCTTGGGACTAGTCAGGTTCCATACCCAATTTGATATATGTATATATATTCTGTTGGTTCTATTTTTCTGAATAGCCCTAATACAGTGACAGTGCAGAAAGATGAAAAGAACCTGGGTTCTTACAGATATGATTGAGCTACTGAATTAATCAACCCCAGTAGTCCTTATGGCTGAACTTATAGTTAAGTGAGATAATACATTTTTCTTCTTGTGGAAGCCACTTTTAGTTGGGTTTCTTTCTTATTTCTTGTACATGAAGGCACTATAACTGATCCAGCAATCAAACCAGTAGGATTGTTGTGGAAGTTAAATGGTGGTTAGTAAATATTAATTTTCCTCTCAGCATCTAAATTATAGTGCAAGACTCTCTTCTTAATAATGATAATCCCTTAATTGGTATAGTCTTTTTGTCACAGTGTGCTTCCATAGTCATTATTCTACTAGATTGTGAATTTCTATTATTATTATAATTATTATTATTAATTATTTTTGGCTGCACCATGTGGCTTGTGGGATCTTAGTTCCCTGAACGGGGATTGAACCCAGGGCCACAGCAGTGAAAGCGCCAAGTCGTAACCACTGGACCGCCAGGGAACTCCCTAGATTGTGAATTTCTTGAATATTGAGACCATGTTTATCTTTATCCCTAGCTCCTAGCACAGGTGTTGAATCTTTCTTAGATTATATCTTTTCATGGATTTGTTCTTCAGTGACATTGATGCCCACTTGGAAGTAATTACCTAGGAACTGGGTAAAGTGAATTGACACAACTCTAGATGTATACCCCATGGTATAATTGCTGGTTATAGGACACACTTGGTTCTTTGATTGGCAAACCTTATGTTAAGGTGTTTAAGTATTAACTGCTATTATCTAAGGCCTTATATTGAAGACATCATTAACTTTATAACCCATCATGTGAACATTCCCTGACTGTCAGGATTTCCACCAAGGGCAGACTTAAGTTGCTTGGAAGGACTTGGGTAACCCAGGGCTCTAGGAAGAGCATTATAAAATGATAAATGCGATTCTAAAGGAAAAATAAGAATTTTAAGGACAGATAACCATCACCTGGCTGCCTCTGCCTGCTGGAAGATGTGTTTTTCTACACATCATAGACCATAAATGAGAAAGGGAGAGAGAAAGAGGATTCTCACGAGAGATAATTTTGTGTACATGCTGGGGGAATGGAATGTGGAGTGGAAGAGGGTTATCAAGGGAAAGGAAGTCTATGGCTGTCAGTATCTCTGGGCTTCTTCCAAGAGGAAGAGCCTCTCCAAGGAACATTCAACTCTTTACCATGACTCCTATGTAGACTTTGTGAATGAAGGGAATCCTTGACCAAGAAAGCCTTCTTTATGGTCAGTTAGCCTGTGAAGAAATTATTAATATTATTTCAACAGCTGTTCCCTAATTTAACCTGTAGCGAGTCTAGAATCTAGAAGATCAGGTGTATGGCTCAGGAAATAATATCTTCTGTCAAGAACCCCAAGTGATGGTTTCAGTAATTTTTCAGACCTTACCTTGAGGATTACTGATAGAGAAACGTCTGAACTAGGCACGCTATTTTGAGGTAACCCCTGCCAGCTAATCACTGTGGCCCAGATGGCACTGTTAGTCTTTATCTTTGAGCGCAGGGCATGTAGGTGGGAAGAGATTGAGTCTAGAGAGTATGATGCTTCGGTACTGTCTTCAGGAAGTTCTCATGGTCCCTTCCACTCACAAGAGGGACCTTAACCCTGACAAAGGGCATGAACAACGTCAGGGCTGCTTCCAGCCCGTTTTCTGTGAGAATTAGTAAATTGTCCCCTCTAGGTGGACACTGCCCAAGGGGTTCATGGCTTGGTGAGAGAAGGACAGCTAGATTGTAGCCCCGCTTGCCCACAGTGGGGTGCCTTTGTCCACTGTATACAGTCTTCTCAACCATACAGGATGGCCTTTCGTTATATGAGACCCTTCCCTTGGCTTTCTCCAAGTGATGATCTCAGTCACCTGAGGGTTAATTTTTAAAAATTAAAATAGCTTTTTAGGGGATCCCTAATAAGGCCCTAAATAAACAACATCTTTTTTCCCACTGCATTGGAAACACGTTGAATAAATAAACTAAAAATATTACGTTTATTAGTGACAGAGGTTGCACTGCTCAGTAGGTGGTACAGCTTGAGTACAAGAAAATACTTACCCTTTATTCACTGACCATTATATACCAGGTGCTGAATTCACACTATATCTAACCTCTCCACAATTTGGGGAGATAAATATTATGATCCCCATTTTGTAGATGAGGAAACTGAGTTAATAAGTTGAGGAGAATTCAAACCCAGGCCTGACTAGCCCCAAAGCTCCCCACTTCTTACTTGGCATTGCCACTTCTGGAGAACCAGCTGGAACTTCTACAACTAAAACCCAATTAAATCAGCCAACAATTCTTCTGAGATTTCCAAAATTGTCCTCTGGCAGAGTTTTTTCCTTTCCCCAAAGTCCTCCTTTGGCATAAGCCAAAAAGGCCTGGTTCCTCCAGCAGATATAGAAATGTGTAAAGCCTCAAGTCCTCCAATTCCAGGTTATTTTTCATTGCCCCTGGGAGCACTAGGTCTAATGCCAGCATGGACGTACTATTTTGAAACTAAACGCATTTCTGAGAAAACTCAGGCACAGTGCCATTGCAAGGATGTATTTTATATCATCACCCTGGTCTTTTGTCCCATAGTGCAGTATCACTGCTGCTGTCCTTCCATCTGGGCTTTGCTGCCTATGGAGAAGGGCTGTTTTGTTCGGTGTTTCTTCCCAAACATGTTGGGAAAACCACACTCACAGACCCAAAGGCCTATTTTGCTCTCATGAATTTTATCATTACACACATCCATTTTTCCATGGGATAGTTCTTGCTTTAGGTCAGGTTCCTTAGAAGCAGAGCCTGAGATGTGTTGGTTTCAAGTGATTTATTGCATGTTTTCAAGGAGAAGGAGAGAAACAGTTATGACAGGGGAAAAGGGCTAAACAAGAATTTGGCTTCAGCTGGAGTCTAGCTTTGGCTTGATCCCATGGGGAGCTCTGGAACACAAGTTGCACCCGAGGGTTCATCTCGCCTTAAAGTTAGGAGGGCTGGCCCTTTGCACCTCCATGACAGTCATTTTTTGGCCACTGGCCGTGGAGGCCACATGTCTGTGTGCCTGTGTACGTAGCTTCCTGGTCAAGGTGGCTCACTCTTAGCCAAGGGCACTTCTCCAGAGAAGGGAGTAGCTGTGAATTGTATTAGCCAAGTCTCCCAGTAGCTCAGGGAAACTGCCTGGGTGCGCTGGCTGGTAAAAGGGATCTGGGCAAGGCACCAACACCAGTTCTGAACCACAAGACACAAAAATCACTTGAATCTGAGTATTGTTTTATTAATCTCAGAGTTCCCAGAGATTATGCTTCATTATATATTCCTCTCTACACATTTAATTGGTGAATAAACCAACAGCAAAACAGTCCTGTACTTCCAAGTAGCTGTGAGTAAAGATAATGTTCAAGCAACAGTCACCCTATTTCAACATTCAGCCAGCCTGCTGAAATACATAACTGTGACAGCTACAGCATGAATTCCATTTTCTATTCATTTTCATGACCAACAATACTGTGTATCGTTCAATCTCACAGTGTGACCAACAGGTGGCACCAGAAACACCCACACTTGTTCCAACTAATTTATGCATTATGTATATATTTGCTAAAACGTCAATTCCTCTCTACTTCGATTTTTCACGTTGAAAAGGCACGCATAGCATTAAGCCCAAACCAGAAATTCGTAACTTACAGTTTTCCATTTGCTATTTGACCTCTGTCTTGTAAGGTTACTTAAATGAATAAAAAAAAAAAAAAAGGGTGATAGGGCAAGTGAATTCAGAAAGAAAACAGCTATTCATTAGCAAAAGGAAGGAAAAAAGATTGGAGTCCTGCATCCTTTTCCTTCAAGGTCTCTTGAGTGTGTAAATGCTGAAGATTATTAGGAAATATTTGAATAACAGGATAAAAAAGTCAAGGATACTGCCTCCAAAACATGAACTTTATTCCCCACTGAAAACAGACTTGGATGGCAACCAAGTTGCTCAAGGATTGCCCTGGCCAATATCTGACCACAGGGTTCCACTCCAGGAAAGGTCTCTGAGTCCAGCATTCACCATTTTCAAGTTTGTTTCTTTTGAAGTTTGTACTTTATTGTTGGTAAGGGGAAGTAAAGAGGGGGTGGTGCGGCATCTTCCAATTTTTTTTTTCCAACAATCCAGCATTGCACTTTTTTCCTATGTTGGGCGATCCAAGGAGCAGAATGACTTAGGGAAAAAGCACTAAACTGAGAATTAAACCACAATACCTAATACACTGAACCGAGAATTAGGCCACTTGTATTATTTGATTCTTCAACTATGTGAAAAATGGTTAAAAATGGGGATACTGAGTCTCAGAAAGGTCATTTAGGTCTAGCCAGGATCTCAATCCAGTTCCTCTGACCTCAAGGCCAAGTTAAATCTAGATGTGCCATGAGCTCACCGTGCAAGTTTGGACAAACTATTTCACCTAACTGGGCTTCAGCTTTCTCTATAACATGGCCCCAACACACCTTCCAGCTAGAAACCTCCAGATTCTGAATAGTACGTGTAGAGTGCAGTGTCTTGTGTACTGATTGGGACTGGAGGTGTGGTTTGGCTCCACAGTCCGTAGGAAGGGAGGGTAAAGCTCGCTTTGATAGTGTTCCAAAGTGGAAGGTGACACGGCTATTATACAATGCGTGAAACAGTCTGGTTCTTGTATTTGGGGGGAAAAGTAAATAACAGGTCCTGATTAGTCTTTCCTATACCTGTCGTCAGCTTATTATACTGTAAACATTGTGCCTCTGGGAGCTTTCCTTTTCAAATGAAATGATCCCAGGGTTTGGAATTCCTCTTCTTATGCCATGCTCTTCTGCCATGCATGCCGCAAATGATTTTCACTGCCCTTCTCTGAACTTTTACTATTTTTACTCTGCCTTTTTGACAGTAAGACTGATTAAAGGGGTTTTTTTTGTGGGGGAGGAGTTTGGTTTGTTTTTTTTTTTTTTTAACTTAAAAGATAGAGGCAACAGGACTCTTGAATGGTACATAAGGATTCCTTGCTCATTTATATCTCCGTAATGTGAATGGGAAAAGTCAGGGAAGAGGGAGAAAAGAAATTAATCTCAACTGAGTGTCCACAGTATATCAGGCTCTCTGCTCAGCCTATATGATATCTCATCTCCCTTCATCCTCTTGAATAGGAGGCAGTGCGGTATAGTGGTTATGTGCCTGGGCCCTCTAGGTGGACAGACATGGCTTCTCATCAAAGCCCTGGCCCTGCTTCACCACGTAACTCTGGGCAATCTATGTAACCTCTCTAAGCTTTGGTTTCCTCCATGAGACAACATACATAAAGTACTTAGTATTAGCCCAGAGTAAATGCTCAATGAATATTAGTCAACATCATTATTACACTCCCAAAGGGCAAAGCTTATCTACTTCACTCTAGATTAAAAAAACTAAAGTCCTAAGAAGTTAAGTAAAAGATTTCCAAACTTATATTAATCTGACACTTTTATGGATACCTGTTGTTTCTTTTCCCGAGTACCCTTCCTTCCCGGGCAAACCATCCTACCCACCATTGTTTTGCTAGAGCAGACCCATACCCTACCTGTCTCCAAGCTACTGGGGTGGACACATGACTCAGATCTGGTCAATCAGAGTGTCTTATGTTCGTGTTTACCATGATTGGTCTAGGGCAGGGTCAGCAAAATTTTTCTATAAAGAACAGATAGAAATATTTTAGGCTTTGTGAGATATAAGGTCTCTGTCACCACTACTCAATTCTACTGTGATAGCAGAAAACACAATTCATAAATGAATGGATGTGGTGTGTCCAATAAAACTGAAATTTATGGAGACTGCAATTTGAATTTCATATAATTTTCAGGTGTAAAAATACTATCCTCTTTTTTTTCCAACCATTTAAAAATGACAAAACTGGGACTTCCCTGGTGGTCCAGTGGTAAAGAATCCACCTTCCAATGCAGGAGGTGTGGGTTCGATCCCTGGTCGGGGAAATAAGATCCCACATGCCACGGGGCAACTAAGCCCATGCACCACACCACAGCTACAGAGCCCACACACTCTGGAGCCCATGCGTCTCAACTAGAGAGAGAAAACCCGCAGGCGACAACTAGAGAGAAGCCTGAGTGCCCCAACGACGATCTTGCATGCCGCAATGAAAACCCAAAGCAGCCAAAAATAAAAATAAATTAATTAATTAAATAAATATTTCTTTTAAATGACAAAACTATTCTTAGCTTGCCTACTGTCCAAAAGCAGGAGACAGCCTGGATTTGGCTCATGGCCCATAGTTTGTTGACTCCTGGTCTAAGACATGGGCATGTGACCCACAAACGGCCAAAGTCCTGTCATGAGATTTAATATGTGGACACCGGGAGAGAGTGTGTGCCTTGTCCTTTTGTATCCTGATTCCCATGGCTGTCTTGCTTTCCACACGGAGAGATCCTGTGAGAGTATGAGACCAACAGCGCAAAGAAGCAGGCCAAGCAGAGCCAGCTAAGTATGGAGAAAGACAAACAGAGCCCTGAAAACTTCATTTGAGCCTCTAACTTAGCCATGCCTATTAGTTCCATGAGCCAATGGATTCCTTTTTTTTTTTTTCCTAATCTCGTTTGCGTCAGGTTTTGATCACCTACAATGAGAGGGTTCTGATAGAGACTTATGGGGTTTTTTTCCTCACACTATGCAATACCTCCTTACGAAATTATTAAGAAAAGGGAAAACTAGCATGGATTATGTACTTACCATGTGCCAGGTAGTTGGGTAAATTGCTTTCACGTGTGATCTCTCATTTAGTACTTATACCAACCCGCTAAGGTTGGCATTATTTTCCTCATTTTTATCAAGAACACAGACACATTTGATGCCAGTAGATTGCTTGCTCAGATCGTGTTTGATGGCAGAATGGAGCACCTTGCAGGGATCTTTAGGGGATTGGGGGAATGGACTTCTCAGGTCCCTTTTCTCTCCCACTTCACTCCCCAAGAAAGACTAATGGAAGAGTAAACTTTGTCAGGGCACGCTTAATCCCTTTTCTGGGAAAGAGAGCATGTACTGATCAGGAATCCCCACTGTTCTCTCTGGCCATCCTGGGCGGTGGGGAGTGGCCGTTCTGGAGTTCTTGCCCAGCTGCCCGGCAGAGAGTGGACGAGCAGCTGAGGCACTGGTGAACAGCCTGGATTAACCCGGGCAGTTTGCAACTCCCTTGCAGGACCGATCCAGGATTTCCTTCAGAAGTATCACTTCACAGCAGCTGGCTGGCCTGCCTTTGCCAACTGCTTGACCCCTGGCTGCACAGGAAGCTTCAGCAGGTAGAACTTGGCTAGCGTGAGGCATAGACACACCCTGAGCTCCTTAGGACAGAACAGAAAGGTTTCCACAAACAAGGTTTGCATGATACAGGATGAGACAGGTGCCAGGGAAAATAATCCTTCACATCCATTAACCCTCACCTTGATATATCAGCTCTTTGAGTTTTGGCTTAAAGACAAAGAACTACCATAGTGATAGCTACAGTTACTTATTGGGCAACTACTGTATCACCTTCCATTTCTTATTAAAATAGCTACCATTGTTTATCAAACAATCGCTGTCTGCCAGGTACTTTACTTATATTATTCTTAATAATTTCAACAACCCTGCAAAGGAGACATTAAATATTACCGACTATTTTATGAACAAGGTAGCTGAGATGACCAGAGGTTAAGATATGACGAACTCTAGGAGGGAAGGGGAATTTGCACCTGATCTGTCTCTATTTCCACCTCACTGTGGTAGGGGTGAGAGATTAAATGAGAAGAGAGGGGCAATACTTTCACAGCCTCCAGGAGTTCTCAGGGTGGGTCAAGCCACCAGAAATAGAAATGCAACTTGAGGCTTGAGTCCCTCCTCAGGCTCTGGGACTCTTCGAAGGCAGGGATTTTTGTTATTTTGTGTTTACCTGGTGTACCCTCCACACCTAACTCATACTTGACTCTGAGCAGGGACACAAAGAATATCTGTTGAATGAATGAGAAAATGAGTCCAGGTGTCTGCTTTCTGTAAAACAAGAAATGGCTGAGGGGACACTGACTTGATGAGGTCCTCTCTTTGTATATGTCACTTTCAGGAACTCTTAAAAATTATGAGAACACTCAGGGGCATCCACACTACAATTTAATGCAATGGACTGGAAGTTTACATAATTTCGCAGGTCATTTTATAGGCAGTGATTTACCTAATGACACCCTAGTGGCCTAAAAGAGTTAATGCATCTTTCAAAAATACTTTCCACTGGGAAAAGAATTTGAAAAAGAATAGATACATGTGTATGGATAACTGAATTACTTTGCTGTACACCTGAAACTAACACACTGTTAATCAACTGTACTCCAGTATAACAAAGGTATGGACACCAAGGGGGGAAAGTGGTGTGGGGGGGAGGGGCAGTGGCGGGATGAATTGAGAGATTGGGATTGACATGTATACACTGGTGTGTATAAAATTGATGACTAATAAGAACCTGCTGTATAAAAAAATAAATTAAATTAAATTAAAAAAAAAAGACTTCCCACTGGACTGCTGGGGAGTAGCTTGAAGCAGGGAAAGAATCTGATTGAAAAACTTTCATTAGGCTTTTTTTTTTTTTTTTTTTTGCTGAACCTTAACCAGGCAGTGATCAAGTGCTGGGTGCTTAAAAAGTTAAGCAGAGACCTCTAGAAGGCAAGTCTTTCAAAAGGGAAAGGAGGAAAAAATGGGCAAAAAGTTCAAAAACTGGAGCTCTGACTACTTCCTGCCTAGCAGGCAAACCCTGAACCCAGTCCCCTTTTGCTTGCTCTTTGAGACAAGGCTGAGTCAGCAAGCTATAAATTCCACTCTTCTAAGTATGAGGAATGTGGAGATGAATGTGGGGAAGTCTCCGTTCCAGAGGAAAGGGCATGATAGTGGGCCAGCTGGAGATGGAAGACAGGACATACCCCAAGTGAGAGCCAACGGAGATTTGAAATTAGAATCTGGGCTCAACCTGCATCTAGGTTTTAAGAGCTCTGATTGTAAGTGGACAGGGCTGTCAAGCAGTTGGAGGGCATTTTGTAGAGACCTGAAGTGACACAGCATTGATTTGCCCGGAAAAATGACCAGCATATTTATCGGATCATTTGAGCCAACGCATCTTCTTGGTAAGGAGGAGCGTTTGTGCAGGGAGATCTGACCTGGAGGGTTAAGGTTAAAGAAGAGGAGAGCCCTGCAGAGATGAGTAGAGAAGGTCAGCTGGTGCAAAGAAGCTCATCTCGCTTTGCCATCGAAGGCAGCTTGATGGAGACGGGTTGTCTAAACAACCTGCCAAATTTCCGGTGGGTTTTAGATGACGCCCTCCCACAGAACTCATGGCCTGGGATTCAGGGCTGCCGCTTACTTTGGAACTTGTGGAAGATCATTTTTATTGGGAAGTGTGGTTTGGAGAGTAAAACTGTAGAGGACTCTACCTTTGAAAAATCAATGTTTGTTGGCACAAACTAAGGCTCTCTGGATTCTTAGATATTTAACAGGTTTAGGCTAGGTATAAACAATGACTAGGTGGGAACTAAGAATTCAAGGATGATGACCCTCTAAGGTTTGCTTTGAGTGGAAGGACTTCAACATATATTTTCTTAACGTAACCTCACCCAGTCATAGGGTAGGTGGATAGTAGAAAAGGCATTGCCTTAAATGGCCAGAAAGTGGGCACTCTAGGCTAACTCTACCATTAATATGGGAAGTGGGGCAAGCTATTTAACTTCTTATATCTCATTTTCCTTTAACATCATGGAGATAATAGTATTTTCTTTTCTTTCCACAGGAGTTCTGGTCAAAGTTAAATAAGATAAGTGACCATACTCTTAAGAATAAAAAGTAGGGACTTGCCTGGTGGCACAGTGGTTAAGAATCCGCCTGCCAATGCAGGGGACATGGGTTCGAGCCCTGGTCCGTGAAGATCCCACATGCCGCAGAGCAACTAAGCCCACGCGCCACAACTACTGAGCCTGTGCTCCAGAGCCCGTGAGCCACAACTACTGAAGCCCACACACCTAGAGCCTGTGCTCCACAACAAGAAAAGCCACCGCAATGAGAAGTCTGCACACTGCAACGAAGAGTAGCCCCCGCTCACTGCAACTAGAGAGAGCCTGTGTGCAGCGACAAAGACCCAACGCAGGCAAAAATAAATAAATAAATATTTTTAAAAAAAGAATAAAAATTGATTCAACTGCATTACATGAAGAAGGCTTGAAGGTCTGGGTTTAAATCCCAATTCTATGATTTACCACCTGTCTAATCTTGGACGTGCTTCTTAATTTGTTAGTGCCTCAACTTCCTTGTTTCTGAATACCTCTCTCAAAAAGTTGTGAAGATTGAATAATGTAGGTAAATCACCCACCTTATAGACAACGTTTGCTAAATTATACTGTTTATGATTATGACTCATCAATCAAGAAACACATATTAAGTTCGTAGACTAGTACTGAAGCTGATATATGGTAAATGTTGATTATTATTATTATTATCATTAATGTTTCTACAGATATGAAAAAAAAATTCAGAAGTAGAATTTTTCTTGCCTCTCTAGAGAATGGCTGAATTAAACAGAAGTAAATCCAATCTGTGCAGAGCAACCTGGGCATTATTGGACCTGGGTCTTTTCCTACCACCAGAAATCCTGTTTCACAGGAGTTTTCATTTGATTCAAATAGGAACAATGGAGGGACTGAAACCACGAACAGTGTTCAATGCATAGGCAAAACCGAAACTGGGGACAGGCCTCGGACAGGATTCCTCAGCAATAACTTAGTAGCAACCACAGCCCTACAAGAATGATGTTCTGCCAGAAGCCTCAAGCCAGGGTGGTGTCCTGCCACCAACTCACCACAAGAGATTGTACCAAAACAGTGGGGTAAAAGGAGCCACATTTTAAAAATTATAGGACAAAGAAATGCAAGTCCAAAATATTCATATGCAGAATGTATAATAATCTCATGACATCCACAACTGCTAAGAGAGAACTAACTACGCTAGGACTCTTTAGTAAAAACTTACCGTTGGGTAACAAAATTGGTTAAGCTTGCCCGAAAGCTAATAGGACACCTAGATATTTATTTTTCTAGCCGAAGGGTCTCATGGTTACACCTAAAACTTTTTTCTGCCCATTACGTCTTTTTGGAGTCAGTTCCATTTTTGTGTTTAACGAGTTTCTGAAAACTTATATGAAAAGTTTAATATATAAAAATCAAGCAATAGACTTACATGCTATGTGAGGAATTTTATCCCTAAGAACGAAAAAAGTGATAGAGTTCCGGGCTTCCCTGGTGGCGCAGTGGTTGAGAGTCCGCCTGCCGATGCAGGGGACGCGGGTTTGTGCCCCGGTCCGCGAAGATCCCACATGCCGCGAAGCGGCTGGGCCCGTGAGCCATGGCCGCTGAGCCTGCGCGTCCGGAGCCTGTGCTCCGCAACGGGAGAGGCCACAGCAGTGAGAGGCCCGCGTACCGCAAAACAAACAAACAAACAAAATTATAGAGTTCCTAGTATATATTATAAGTGTTTTTTTGTTTTGTTTTGTTTTTTCAGTATGCGGGCCTCTCACTGTTGTGGCCTCTCCCGTTGCTCCGGACGCGCAGGCTCAGCGGCCACGGCTCACGGGCCCAGCCACTCCGCAGCATGTGGGACCTTCCCGGACTGGGGCGCGAACCCGTGTCCCCTGCATCGCCAGGCGGACTCTCAACCACTGCGCTACCAGGGAAGCCCTATAGGTGTTTTAATCTTGGTTTAAAAATAGAAATCTGAGTGTTAGACTATAAATATATATATAAACATATATATGTATATATATGTAAGATTATTTAAAATGGTCAAAACACAAATTAAACATTAAATACAGAAAATAAAATTTCTTATTTAAAGTAATTGCTTATCTCAAATTCTGCTCTGAGCCTATTTGAAATGATATTTTGTAGACATAAGATATTGGTTTAGGGTTAGGAAGGAAGACTGTCTGATGGTAATTTTTCACTGGCTTTTGGGAAGTTTATTTTGCAAAGGAATGAGGCAACTGGCAAGTGGATTAGGAGGCTATTTAGTTTCCGCCGAATTTTTGTCTTGGATTAAGATGGTGGAATAATTGTACAAGTTAATCTTGTTTCTCCCACCCTCGGAAGCCCTTAAAATAACATAAATGATAATAAAAAGGAATTAGGGTTGGCACATTTAGCAAAAACACAGAACATCCAGTTAAATTTATATTTCAGATAAACAGTGAATAATTTTTTAGTATAAATATGTCCCAAATGTAATATTTTGGACTTACTGTATTTTATCTGGCAACCATAAAAAGAATAAATCCATAACACTGTACTGTTAGTAGATCATAGTTAGGAAGAATTTTGGGATTACATCAGACTGGATTTGTCTTACAATTCTACTTCTAGGTGTTTGCCCAATAGAAATGAAAAGATATGTCCACAGAAACACCTGTACAAGAATTTCACAGCAGTTTTATTTATAATAATCAAAAATCTAGAAACAACCAAATTCTCATCAGCAGTATTATAGATAAACAATTCGCCTTTCTGACAAGTTCTCAGGTTCAGGTACTATACTCGGAGAACTACTATTGTAGAGAAATCTGTAAAAAATAGATTGGCTCAGAAAGAAAGATAAGATTGAAAGAAACTCCCAGCTCAGTGTAAGGGTGACTATAAGTCAAGAGCAGTAGGGGGCTCTGTGATAATTATCTGAATAATTAATTACAAGATAATTTGCATAATTAATTATCCAGATAACTAATTACAGACCTGCATCCAAAGCAGCAAGGTCATGTCCCTGACCCCTCCACCACCCATCCCCGCCACCACTGAGTAGCCAGCAACAGCAGCAGCCTTAGACCCTGAGTTAAAGTCCCAGTAGAATATTCCTGCAAATAATGTTAACTTCCTATCTGGGGAGGGATAGGATGTGTCGGGGGAGAGGGCTGAGAGCGGTAAATTGAAAATTCCAAAATGGACTCAGAAGGAATTAAAAAGCTTAAGTCATCTTTGCTTAGGAGAAAAATTCATTGACATCCTCCAATGCCAAAGTAAAGCCCTTCTCGTCTGGCAATGAGGGGGGAGGTGGGAGTGGGGAGGGCAAGGGGTTTTAGCCTGTCTGTCTGCCTGACAGCTAAGTCCGTAAAGCGGAATCTCTTGGTCAAAGCCCTGCCCACTTATACGAGGATCACAGCCACTCTCCCTCTTAGGGGAGAAGTCTGTTGGGGCAAATGAACATGAGTAGCTGCAGAGGCAGCCCATACCAGGCACCTAAAAGTCATATAAATATGAACAGACAACTAGGAATGACCAGGTATCTGGGGATCACCAGCATCAAGACAAAGAAGGAGCAAAGAGAACAAACTGACCAGAGGAAGCAAAGCTAATTCAGTGAGCAGAGGAGGACTTGAAAAAATATGAACTTGGGAAGCTAGGAACATTTGAGAGGCTATCACATGCATAAAACAAAAATACGTACAATCACAGCCTAAGACTGCCAAAGAAATGTAATAGAAACTAAACATGGCTGAGAACTGTGTCTCTTACTGTTTCTCCCTTGTTTTCTTTGTAAATGATAATGGCTAGATGCAATAAAATAGGCACAAAAACTGCAAAATATAAAAAGATGTGAGCTTGCCAAAACAGAGCTTTGGGTTGGCAGGTGGTGCAGCCGTGGGATACGTCAAATTGCTCATTAAACTGCAAGTGTAGGAAATTCCAGATTTGGTGTGGGAAAGGCATTTTAAGGGTGGCATGTGTCATGTGTGAAAATTGGGTTGTATAAAAGTTGAATATGTGGGACTTTCCTTGTGGCATGGTGGTTAAGAATCTGCCTGCCAATGCAGGGGACACGGGTTCGATCCCTGGTCCAGGAAGATCTCACATGCCGCGGAGCAACTAAGCCCGTGCACCACAACTACTGAGCCTGTGCTCTAGAGGCCGCGAGCCACAACTACTGAGCCTGTGTGCCACAACTACTGAAGCCCACACGCCTAGAGCCCGTGCTCTGCAATAAGAGAAGCCACCATAATGAGAAGCCCAGGCACCACAACAAAGAGTAGCCCCCGCTCGCTGCAACTAGAGAAAGCCCAAACGCAGCAACAAAGACCCAACGCAGCCAAAAATAAATAAATAAAATAAATAACTTTACTAAAAAGAAAAGTTGAATATGTGAAAGTTAAGAACCATCTGTGTCCACATTCCATTTGGGTTTCCCCAGAGCTAAGTAATATAAATCTTTCAGCTTAAACTCAAGGTCACCATAAGAATAATATCTATGTATCACTTCACCACTTAATAGTTTACAAAACACTTTTACTAATTATTATATTTAATCTTAACCTGGGAGGCAGCTAATATCCCTGTTTTGCCCTTGAGGGAACAGAGGCAGCCAGCAATTTGCGTCTTCCTTTCAGGAAATATAGAAACTCATCAGAAAGGCAATTTTGCAAATTGTTTCCCAAAGGATGTTCTGCAGATTGTTGATCCCATAGGACAGTGGTTCTCAACCTTTAGTGAGCATCAGAATTGCCTGGATGGCTTTTAAACAATACATATCTAGAGAGAGAGAGAAAGAACTGGTTATCTTTGCTTATGCATAATTTTTCTTTCCTTCTTTGTACTTTCTACAGTGTGCACATATTATTTGCACAGCCAAGAAAATAAATCTGTAATTTTGTAAAAGGTGCTTAGAGTTTGTAGGAATCTCAGAAAAAAAACAAAACAAAAAACCCATGGTGTTTTGTTAACACCACCTTTAAAATTCTACCTCTTTTGTTTAACCAATTTCTCTTATAGAATTACACATTTCTTGTAACATAATTCATACAAAAGGCAATTTGGGGCTATTTACTAGTACAAAAAAGGGATTATCCCATTAATCAACTAGGATCAAATTACCACATTTCAGTGCATATAGGCTGTAATTAAGGCAAGTCTAAACTAGACTGATCTTTTCTCTTTTTTCTTTGCTTCCCATAATAACCTAGGTTCAACTCCTTACTATTCTTATGTATTTTACCCAACTGAATTTGAAAACTGCCCCAAAGTTACAGGCCAACCTCCGATATTTGTACATAACAATAAATGTCTTGTGAATTTCAGAAAAAGAATGGTAAACCTATGCATAATGGGATATGTTAATTGTAACAACCACATGCTGGACAAGTGGGCTCCCGTGGTACAAGTTCATACCATACAAGTTTCACTGTAGGGGAAATATTCCCCTTCGAGAAAGAATAAATAAATAGTTCAAAATTAACTGACTTTAAAAAACATTTCCATCACTCAGCTGTAAGAATATAAAATAATGCCATTTGCAGCAACATGGTTGGACCTAGACATTATCATACTTAGTAAAGTAAGTCAGACAAAGACAAATATCATATGCTATCACTTTTATTTGGAATCTAAAAAATGATACAAAGGGACTTATTTACAAAACAGAAACAGACTCACAGACATAGAAAACAAACTTAGGGTTACTGAAGGAGAAAGGGGAGGAGGGATAAACTAGTTTGGGATTAGCAGATACAAACTACTATATATAAAATAGATAAACAATAAGGTCCTACTGGATAGCACAGGGAACTATATTAAATATCTTGTAACAAACTATAATGGAAAAGAAACTGATAAAGAATATATATGTATATATGTGTAACTGAATCACTTTGCTGTATACCAGAAACTAACACAACATTGTAAATCAACTATACTTCAATTAAAAAAAAAATTTCCCAAATAGACTCATTACAATTTTCGGTTTTTGCAATAGGTAGTTTAAATCAGACTAGAGCCATTTAAAATAACCCCAAATTGTTCTTACTCTGTAATATGTTCATGAAAATACCCTTTAAAAATTGAGTTAATAATGCATATACTGTATACCTGTTAAGTGCCCAAATCTGTGAGGTTTATAAAACGTTTCCTGCCATAAAAGAAATTCTCTATAAATTGATAGAAATAAAATTTACACATATGAAACAATAAGAGACAAATGAAGGACAGTAAAAATGAGTGGTTCAGTGAAGTCAGTCCACTAAACAAGAGCAGGAGCTATATTCCAATCATCTTTACATCTCTCTAAACAAGGGTCTAACAGATCAGTGACAGTTCAGGGTATTTAGCAGTATAGTAATTCCTAAGGGATTATAAAATCGACTAAATTGAAGTGAATTCTTGCTCTGGGAAGTCTTCAGTAAGGAGACATTTCTTCTCCTCCTCCTCCTTCTTCTCCTCCTCCTCCTCCTCCCCCCTCCCCCTCCCCTCCCCTCCCCTCCCCTCCCCCTCCCCCTCCCCCTCCCCCTCCTCCTCCTCCTCCTCCTCCTTCTTCTTCCTTTTTCCCTTCTTTCTCCTACCACTACCAGCCTTGAGTACATTTACTATTTCACTACAACCTAGCGAGGGAAATAGACAAAGGGGAGTTTTCCTCTTAGGGAAATAGGGCAGTTAGGATGCTCTTGGCTACAAGTAAGAGAAAAGTCCACTCAAATGAACATAATAAAAACAAAAACCACCTGCCTCACAAGATAAGAAGCACAGAGTGAGAATGGGTTTCAGGTGCATCAGGATAGAGGCTTTGCCAAATAACCAAGGTTCTTTATCTGTACTTGTCCATCTCCACCCTCAGGCAGGTAGCAGAATGGCTGCTGCAGGTCTAGGAGGCATTCCCAGATGTGGACATAGTCCAGAGCAAGGATGGGCAAACTATGATCTGTGGGTCAAATCTGAATCACCACCTGATTCTATAAGTAAGGTTTTACTGGGAAACATCCTTCTGAGGTCCTTTACATATTTTCTGTGGCTGCTTTCACCTTATAATGGAATTTAGTTGCAACAGGGAATTTGAAAAGTTCTCACAGAGCTTGCCAAACCAAGAGACATCCAGACCACTGCAGCTCAATGTTCACAATATCCGTTCCTTTCTCTAATGATTCATCTATCTATCCATCCACCCTACTTTCAAAAACATTTATTGGATACTGTCTGTCTCTGCATGGGTACCTTAAGCTCACACACACACACACACACACACACACACACACACACACACACACACACACACACACACACACACATACACGGCACTATTTTAAGAGAGAGAGAGAGAGATTCCCAGAAACCTGCTTCTCAGAAATTTGCTTCTGAACTGCCTGACTCTTAACATTTCTAAACCTTTGTTCCTTGTTGCTCCCAATCCCTGGACTAATCATTCTCTGTCTTCTCCTCCTTCAGGCTTAGAATGCCTTCTTCTTGGGGCTCCCTTGCCCCAAGGGATCCGATTCTTTAATAAGCCCAGACCGTGAGAGTGCAAGGCAGGGAAAAGAGAGGAAGGGAAAATAGAATAGCATCTACTGAGGGTCTCATTGTGCAGAGCACCCTACGTGCTTCTTATCTTCACATCTGAAGTCAGAGGCAGGCATGTATGAGGAACCTTGGCAAGCAGCAGAGGAAGGGAATGAAAAAGGATACTTTCATTAATTGTAACCAGCGAGAGTTTGTCGCTCCAGTTTCTTTGACAATTCCCTGGGATATTTTCATACTCAGGCTCCTGCTAAACTAGATATTCTTTTCAGTCCTTCCCTTTCCTACGCTTTCTGAGGCCTTAGAAACTTAACATTAGAGTGAAACTAAAGATGGTGCTGAAAAATATTCCATTCTAGATGACATATTCTTGAAAGGAGCTTGTGCAAAATGTTAGCATTTTGTTTGCAAATGTTTGCTGATCACAAAAGGAATGGTATCAATTTTCTGTGAAATGAAATGTGAAGAGAAGCATCATTTATTGAGCATCTATTAAATGATTTGCATATTAATCTCATATTCACAATAAGCCTGTGAAATTACTTAAGGATAGATTTAGCTGCAAAACACAGAAAATCTAACCTGAGTGGTTTAAAAAATTAGGGGTTTAGTAGTCCAGTAGCTGGTGCTGGCATCGATTCAGCATCTAAGTGATTGACATCAAGGAATAGTCTCTTTTTCTGCATCACTCTCCTTAGGAAGTTGGCCGTTAGCCTTATGCTTATCATCTCATGATTGCAAGATGGCTGCATCAACTCCAGATATCATATCCACATTCCAGGTAGAACTCAGAGGGAAATGTAGGGCCTGCCATATTAGTCCCCATTTTATCAGGAACGCAAAAACTTTTCCCAAACCCCCTTCATAAGACTTCTAGTTAGATATCATTGGCCAGAACTAGACCAGATGGATACCTTTAGTTTCAAAAGGAGTGGACAAAGTGGGAAATAGGATTTTCAGGGTGGTCTTAGACTAGGGATAGGCAAACAACAACCAAATCTGGGCCACTGTCCGCTTTTGGTTTTTCTTTAGTTTTTTGGTTTTTCTTTAGTTTTTTGGTTTTTTGGGGTTTTTTTGGCCACACCGCATGGCTTGCAGGATCTTAGTTCCTTGACCAGGGTCCCCGCAATGAAAGCACTGAGTCCCAACCACTGGACCACCAGGGAATTTGTAAATAAATTTTGCAAATGTTTTTGTAAATAGTTTTGTTGCAACATATCCACATTCGTTCATTTATGTATTGTCTATGGTTGTTTTCATGCTACCATGGCAGAGTTGTGACAAAGACTCAAAGGTCTGCAAAGTCTAAAATTTTGCTATCTCACGTTTACAGAAAAGTTTGCCATCCTTTGCCTTAGACCACTCACGAGCCATCAACTAGTTTAGCTACTTTCCTCCCCCAAACAAAACTGTGAGAGCTTCTGATAGCAAAATGAAGGGACACTGTCACTGGGTAGACTACCAGCATTATCTATCACTCACTACCTGTTTTTGATGATGAGACTGAGTCTCCGAAAGTTTAAGTAACCTGGCAAGGACATAGGTTGAATGAGTGCTGCCTCAAGGTCAAGCTCAGGGCTCTCTGCCTTCAAGTCCTTTTTTAAAAAAATATTTATTTATCTATTTGGCTGCATTGGGTCTTAGTTGTGACATGTGGGAGCCTTTGTTGCAGCATACAGTCTCTCTAGTTGTGGCGCACAGGCTCCAGAGCTCGCAGGTTCACTAGTTGCGGTGCATGGGCTTAGTTGCTCCACGGCATGTGGGATCTTAGTTTCCTGACCAGGGATCGAACCCATGTCCCCTGCATTGGAATGCGTATTCGTAACCACTGGACCACCAGGGAAGTCCCACTTCATGTCCTTTTGACCCTATCATATTTTTGTGAGTTTTCCCATCTGTGAAGGAGCTGTGAGATATTCACCTGTTATTCAGCTCAGCCCTTAAATGAGTTGTACAAAAGGACAGAGAGCCAGTGGATCTATCTCAACAGGCCCACAAGGTAATGAAACATTTACTTTTCAAGTGCATTTCAAGGCTCATTTCCCACCTTGTTCTCTTTCCACTACCTATATTCATGGGCTAGTAGACCCTGATCTACTTTAGGAGAGGTTTTTTGTTTTGTTTTTTCATTTTTACTCCCTAGCACTTCATATAGTGCCTAACACATAATAAAGACTCAATAAAAGTTTGTTGTTCTCCCCACTCCACTACTGTCTCATACAAATAAATATACAAATCATTCATGTTTGCATGTATTACCTCTCCAATGAGTCTGTGAATTACATCAGTGGATACCCACTGTGCACTCAACATATGCAGAATGACTGAATGGCATCTCCACCCCACCACTGGCCTCTTGGAACTGAAAATGACTGCAGTTGTCGTGTTTAAGGGCAACGTGGAGCCCTTTGTCCTGGCTGCTCAGTCTCATTTCTGTGTGATGGCAGCAGCTTCTGTATGGATCTCAGACTTCAACCTTGGGCTGCCTCCATCCCTTCATTTCCTCTGCAACCTTGAAACAACAGCACAAGGGTTAAGAGACCTAGTAGCAGCATAATCTGGGACTAATAAAAAAGGCAAAGTTTTGAGAGGAAGGCTTTCGCAAATCTATTTTTCTTTTTCCTCTCACCTTTCTCCATAACTCAGTCTAAGGGGAACAGGAAGAAACCACTTCCCCTCTTCCCATCTTCCATTCCAGATGTCTTAAGCTTCTTCAAATGCTCTCTATCTCTCTTGCTTGCAAGTCTTAGCCATTTCCCTAGCCCGCAAGATCCTTCTTCCTCATCCCCATTCACCTTCATCAGGCTAACTCCTAAGATTTTACTTTAGAGTCAACTTTCCTCCAAAAAGCCTTCCTCAGTGTTTGAAGATGCCCCTGATATCACAGCTGTAGCATCCTATACACCAGGCCTAATTGCCTGTCTCCCAGTTTATCTCTTGTCTGGGTCTGTAAGTAAAACCTATGAGGAGGCACATCCAGCTTATCCTATGTGCTCAATTAATTACTGGTCAGTGTAAGAATGAGAACAGGCGTAAGAATTCCAAAGGCCCCTAACCCTTCTCATGGGTCAGGCCAGGGAATTCCTAGCCACATTTGATTTCCGCTTCCCTAGAGGTTTCTGTTTGTTCCGCAGACTTTGGAAACTGTTAACCAGAACGAGCTTCTTTGTTTGGAGATCTTATCTTCGTCCTTCACCACCGGGTGTCGTTTTCCTCTGTCACTCCAGCCAGGCATTCCTCTGCAGCCCACCTCAGCTCTGTAAGTGGCGAAGCCTGGCGCCCTGGACAGAGTGCAAAAGCTACAGTGTAATCTCGCTTTCTCTCAGGGCCACTGACCAGAGGAAACAAAAGCTGTACTGATTGGGCTCTCCTGATGAGAACCAGCCAGTGGCTCTGAAGTTTCCTTCGGTGTTTAAAATTCCTTATCTGGCATTGCTAGCAAATCAGCAGGCCCACAAGTCAATGGAGGCTTATCTCCAGAGCTGACTCTTCAAAGAGATATATGCACACCATTCCCCTGGGTCAGATAGCTGTGCCAGTGAGAGACGAGAGTAATTGGGATCAGTCAACTTAACACATGTAACACAAGCCATTAACTGTTTTTTAAAAGCAAAGGTGTTTTTTTTTTTTGTTGTTGTTGTTGTTGTTTTTACCATCGTAAAAGTAATCAGTGCTCAAAGAAAATTTGGCAAATAACAAAATGTGCAAAGAAAAAAATTCTTTAACAGTTTAGTATATTTGATATGTTTCTCTTTAGCCTTTCAGTAGGTTATTTCTTTAATAGTTGTCATATACTTTTTTTAAGACTTCACAGTTCTATTTTTAATTTTTTTTCTTTTTGAATTTATTTATTTATTTTTTATACAGCAGGTTCTTATTAGTTATCCATTTTATACACATCAGTGTATACCTGTCAATCCTAATCTCCCAATTCATCCCACCACCACCTCCCCCCCACCGC
Source organism: Pseudorca crassidens (assembly GCF_039906515.1). Lineage (NCBI taxonomy): Eukaryota > Metazoa > Chordata > Mammalia > Artiodactyla > Delphinidae > Pseudorca > Pseudorca crassidens. The sequence continues at coordinate 64,647,823 of NC_090304.1, forward strand.
TTTCCCCCCTTGGTGTCCATACGTTTGTTCTCTGCATCTGTGTCTCTATTTCTGCCCTGCAAACCGGTTCATCTTTACCATTTTTCCAGATTCCGCATATATATGTTAATATACGATGTTTGTTTTTCTTTCTGACTTACTTCACTCTGTATGACAATCTCTAGGTCCATCCACGTCTCTACAAATGACCCAATTTCATTCCTTTTTATGGCTGAGTAATATTCCATTGTATATATGTACCACATCTTCTTTATTCATTTGTCTGTCGATGGGCATTTAGGTTGCTTCCACGACCTGGCTATTGTAAATAGTGCTGCAATGAACATTGGGGTGCATGTGTCTTTTTGAATTATGGTTTTCTCTGAGTATATGCCCAGTAGTGGGATTGCTGGGTCATATGGTAATTCTATTTTTAGATTTTTAAGGAACCTCCATACTGTTCTCCATGGTGGCTGCATCAATTTACATTCCCACCAACAGTGTAAGAGGGTCCCTTTTTCTCCACACCCTCTCCAGCATTTGTTGTTTGTAGATTTTCTGATGATGCCCATTCTAACTGGTGTGAGAGGATACCTCATTGTAGTTTTGATTTGCATTTCTCTAATAATTAGTGATGTTGGGCAGCTTTTCATGTGCCTCTTGGCAATCTGTATGTCTTCTTTAGAGAAATGTCTATTTAGGTCTTCTGCCCATTTTTTGATGGGGTTGTTAGTTTTTTTAATATTGAGCTGCATGGGCTGCTTATATATTTTGGAGATTAATCCTTTGTTGATTCGTTTGCAAATATTTTCTCCCATTCTTAGTGTTGTCTTTTCATCTTATTTATAGTTTCCTTTACTGTGCAAAAGCTTTTAAGTTTCATTAGGTCCCATTTTTTTATTTTTATTTTTATTTCCATTACTCTACAAGGTGGGTCAAAAAGACCTTGCTGTGATTTATGTCGAAGAGTGTTCTTCCTATATTTTCCTCTAAGAGTATTATAATGTTCGGTCTTACATAGGTCTTTAATCAATTTTGAGTTTATTTTTGTGTATGGTGTTAGGGAGTGTTCTAATTTCATTCTTTTACATGTAGCTGTCCAGTTTTCCCAGCACCATTTATTGAAGAGACTGTCTTTTCTCCATTGTATATCCTTGCCTCCTTTGTCATAGATTAGTTGACCATAGGCCCGTGGGTTTATTGCTGGGCTTTCTATCCTGTTCCATTGATCTATATTTCTGTTTTGGTGCCAGTACCATACTGTCTTGATTACTGTACCTTTGTAGTATAGTCTGAAGTCATCTCTGTTTTTTTGCTTCAAGATTGCTTTGGCTATTCGGGGTCTTTTTTGTATCCTTGCAGATTTTAAGATTTTTAGTTCTAGTTCTATAAAAAATGCCATTGGTAATTTGATAGGAATTTCATGTGAATCTGTAGATTGCTTTGGGTACTATAGTCATTTTCACAATATTGATTCTGCTCATCCAAGAACATGGTATATCTCTCCATCTGTTGGTATCATCTTTAATTTCTTTCATCAGTGTCTTAGAGTTTTCTGCTTACAGGTCTTTTGTCTCCCTAGGTAGGTTTATTCCTAGGTATTTTACTCTTTTTGTGGCAATGGTGAATGGGATTGTTTCCTTAATTTCTCTTTCTGATCTTTTGTTGTTAGTGTATAGGAATGCCAGAGATTTCCGTGCATTAATTTTGTATCCTGTAACTTTACCAAATTCATTGATTAGCTCTAATTTTCTGGTGGCATCTTTAGGATTCTCCATGTATAGTATCATGTCATCTGCAAACAGTGACAATTTTACTTCTTTTCCAATCTGTATTCTTTTTATTTCTTTTTCTTCTCTGATTACTGTGGCTAGGACTTCCAAGACTATGTTGAATAATAGTGGTGAGAGTAGACATCCTTGTCTTGTTCCTGGTCTTAGAGGACATGCTTTCAGTTCTTCACCATTAAGAATGATGTTTGTTATGGGTTTGTTGTATATGGCCTTTATTATATTGAGGTAGGTTACCACTATGCCCACATTCTGGAGAGTTTTTATTAAAATTGGATGTTGAATTTTGTCAAAAGCTTTTTCTGTATCTATTGAGATGATCATACTGTTTTTCTTCTTCAATTTGTTAATATGGTGTATCACATTGATTGATTTGTCTATATTGAAGAATCTTTGCATCCCCGGGATAAATCCCTCTTGATCATGGTGTATGATCCTTTTAATGTGTTGTTGGATTCTGTTTGCTAGTATTTTGTTGAGGATATTTGCATCTATATTCATCAGTGATATTGGGCTGTAATTTTCTTTTTTTGTAGTATCTTTGTCTGGTTTTTTAGTATCAGGGTGATGGTGGCCTCATAGAATGAGTCTGGGAGTGTTTCTTCTTCTGCAATTTTTTGAAAGAGTTTGAGAAGGATGGATGTTAGCTCTTATCGAATTGTTTGATAGAATTCACCTGTGAAGCCATCTGGTCCTGGACTTTTGTTTGTTGGAAGATTTTTAGTCACAGTTTCAATTTCATTACTTGTGACTGGTCTGTTCATATTTTCTATTTCTTCCTGGTTCAGTCTTGGAAGGTTATACCTTTCTAAGAATTTGTCCATTTCTTCCAGGTTGTCCATCTTATTGACATAGAGTTACCTGTAGTAGTCTCTTAGGATGCTTTGTATTTCTGTGGTGTCCATTGTAAGTTCTCCTTTTTCATTTCTAATTTTATTGATTTGAGTCCTCTCCCTCTTTTTCTTGATAAGTCTGGCTAAAGGTTTATCAATTTTGGTTATCTTCTCAAAGAACCAGCTTTCAGTTTTATTGATCTTTGCTATTGTTTTCTTTGTTTCTATTTCATTTATTTCTGCTCTGATCTTTATGATTTCTTTCCTTCTGCTAACCTTGGGTTTTGTTTATTCTTCTTTCTCTAGTTCCTTTAGATGTAAGGTTAAATTGTTTATTTGAGATTTTTCTTGCTTCTTGAGGTAGGATTGTATTTCTATAAACTTCCCTCTTATAACTGCTTTTGTTGCATCCTGTAGGTTTTGGATCATCATGTTTTCATTGTCATTGTCTCTAGGTATTTTTTGATTTCCTCTTTGATTTCTTCAGTGATCTCTTGGTTATTTAGTAACATATTGTGTAGCCTCCATCTGTTTGTTTTTTTTACAGTTTTTTCCCCTGTAAGTTATTTCTAATATCATAGCATTGTGGTCGGAAAAGATGCTTCATATGATTTCAATTTTCTTAAATTTACTGAGACTTGATTTGTGACCCAAGATGTGATCTATCCTGGCGAATGTTCCATGTGCACTTGAGAGAAAAGTGTAATCTGCTGTTTTTGGATGGAATGTCCTATAAATATCAGTTAAATCTATCTGGTCTATGGTGTCATTTAAAGCTTGTGTTTCCTTATTAATTTTCTGTCCGGATGATCTGTCCATTGGTGTAAGTGAGGTGTTAAAGTCCCCCACTATTATTGTGTTACTGTCTATTTTGTCTTTTATAGCTGTTAGCATTTGCCTTATGTATTGAGGTGTGCCTATGTTGGGTGCATATATGTTTATAATTGTTATGTCTTCTTCTTGGATTGATCCCTTGATCGTTATAGTAGTGTCCTTCCTTGTCTCTTGTAACATTCTTTATTTTAAAGTCTATTTTATCTGATATGAGTATTGCTACTCCTGCTTTCTTTTTATTTACATTTGTATGGAATATCTTTTTCCGTCCCCTCACTTTCAGTCTGTATGTGTCCCTAGGTCTGATGTGGGTCTCTTGTAGACAGCATATATATGGGTCTTCTTTTCGTATCCATTCAGCGAGCCTGTGCCTTTTGGTTGGAGCATTTAATCCATTCACATTTAAGGTAGTTATCAATATGTATGTTCCTATTACCATTTTCTTAGTTGTTTTGGGTTTGTTTTTGTAGGTCCTTTTCTTCTCTTGTGTTTCCCACTTAGAGAAGTTCCTTTAGCATTTGTTGTACAGCTGGTTTGGTGGTGCTGAATTCTCTTAGCTTTTGCTTGTCTGTAAAGTTTTGACTTCTCCGTCAAATCTGAATGAGATCCTTGCCGGGTAACCTTGGTTGTAGGTTCTTCCCTTTCATCACTTTAAATACATCATGTCACTTCCTTCTGTCTTTAGTGTTTCTGCTGAGAAATCAGCTGTTAAACTTATGGGAGTTCCCTTATATGTTATTTGTCATTTTTCTCTTGTTGCTTTTAATAATTTTTCTTTGTTTTTAGTTTTTGTCAATTTGATTACTATGTGTCTCAGTGTGTTTCTCCTTGGGTTTATCCTGCCTGGTACTCTCTGTGCTTCCTGGACTTGGGTGGCTCTTTCCCATGTTAGGGAAGTTTTTGACTATAATCTCCTCAAATATTTTCTCGGGTCTTTCTCTCTCTTTTCTCCTTCTGGGACCCCTATAATGGGAACATTGTTGCATTTAATGTTGTCCCAGAGGTCTCTTAGGCTGTCTTCACTTCTTTTCATTCTTTTTTCTTTATTCGGTTCCATGGCAGTGAATTCCACCATTCTGTCTTCCAGGTCACTTATCCATTCTTCTGACTCAGTTATTCTGCTACTGATTCCTTCTAGTGTATTTTTCATTTCAGTTATTGTATTGTTCATCTCTGTTTGTTTAGTTCTCCTAAGTGTTTTTTCTTTAATTCTTCTAGGTCTTTGTTAAACATTTCTTGCATCTTCTCAATCTTTGCCTCCATTCTTTTTCCGAGGTTCTGGATTATCTTCATTATCATTATTCTGATTTTTTTTCTGGAAGGTTGCCTATCGCCACTTCATTTAGTTGTTTTCCCCTGGTTTTATATTGTTCCTCCATTTGGTACATAGTTCTCTGCCTTTTCATTTTGTCTATCTTTCTGTGAATGTGTTTTTTGTGCTACAGGGTGCAGGATTGTAGTTCTTGCTTCTGCTGTCTGCCCTCTTGTGGATGAGGCTAAGAGGCTTGTGCAAGCTTCCTGATGGGAGGGACTTGTGTTGGGTAGAGCTGGGTGTTACTCTGGTGGGCAGAGCTCTGTAAAACTTTAATCAGCTTGTCTGCTGATGGGTGGGGCTGAGTTCTTTCCTTGTTGGTTGTTTGGCCTGAGGCAACCAAGCACTGGAGGCTACAGGCTCTTTGGTGGGGCTAATGTAGGACTCTGGAAGGTCTCATGACAAGGAGTGCTTCCCAGAACTTCTGCTGCCAGTGTCCTTGTCCCTGTGGTGAGCCACAGCCACCCCCACCCCCCACCCCCACAGGAGACCCTCCAACACTAGTAGTAGGTGTGGTTCGGTCTCCTTCCCCCTGGGTCCCAATGCGCACACTACTTTTTGTGTGCCCTCCAAGAGTAGAGTCTCTGTTTCCCCCAGTCCTGTTGAAGTCCTGCAATCAAATCCTGCTGGCCTTCAGAGTCTGATTCCCTGGGAATTCTTCCTCTTGTTGCCGGACCCTCAGGTTTGGAAGCCTGATGTGGGGCTCAGAACCTTCACTCCAGTGAGTGGGCTTCTGTGGTATGAGGGTTGTCCAGTTTGTGAGTCACCCATCTGGTGATTATGGGATTTGATTGTATTGTGATTGCACCCCTCCTACCATCTCACTGCAGCTTCTCCTTTGTCTTTGGTTGTGCGGTATATTTTTTGGTGAGTTCCAGTGTCTTCCTGTCAATGATTGTTCAGCAGTTAGTTGTGATTCTGGTGCTCTCGCAAGAGGAAGTGAGCCCATGTCCTTCTACTCTGCCGTCTTCCATCATATACATTTTGTAATCAATATAAATTTGTATTCTGCCTTTTTTTTTTTGGCATGTAAAAGTATAACAGGAATATTCCCCCAACGTTTTACATAATTAGGTGAATAAAGTTTTAATGGCCACTTAACGTTTATACATTGAATAATTTATTTAACTCATTTCCTCATAGTTAGGTATTTAGATGGTTTCCAATATTTTTTATCTGAATTGTTATGATTGTCAATGAACATAAAGCCTTTTCTAAATTTACATTTACTTCCTTAGCCTGGATTCCCAGGAGAAGAATCAAATAATATGAATTTTTAAGGTTCTTGGTTTATCTTGCAAGATGATTTGACAGAAGGGTTCTACTAATATACACTTCTACCACCAATGTATGAGAACACCAGTTTATTGCACCATTGCCAAGACTAAATGTTCTCCTTCAATATTGTTTATTTTTCTTATTTTATAGGAAAAAAATAATCAACATGGGTTTAACTTGCATTTCTTTCATTTAATGAGGTTAAACATGTTTCTCAAGTTTTTTCTTTTTTTTTTTTGGACATAATATATTTATGTCCTTTTTCTACCTCTCTATTTGGTTCTGTACTATTTTTCTTGTTAATTTTCATGTGAATTAATTCTTATTTTCCATATACACTGGGAATACTTTCTTCCTATTTGTTGTTTTCCATTTGGTTTTGGTTTGTCTGGGGTACAGAGAAATTATTTTTTGTACTTCGATGTGTTGCTTTTTAACATTGTGTTATCTTCTGTTACTTTTAAACTTAAATAGTTTACCCCATACATACTTGATAATCACTTTTCTTTGTTTTCTTTGATTATATTAGTTAGTTTGTTATGTTTGTTTGTCTGGCTTATGAGTGTAGTGATTAAGAACCACAAATCCAGAGTCAGACTGCCTGAATTCAAATACCATCTCTACCACCCACCAGCTCTATAATGTGGGGCAAGTTACTTAAATTCCCAGCATCTTTATTTTCTCATCTGCAAAGTGTAGACACTAATACACACAAATAGTTGCTGTGACGATTAAATCAGTTAATATATGTAAAGCAGTTAGAACTGTTCTTAGACACTTAACAGTAAGTGCTATGTGTTGGTTATTAATATTTAATTATCATAGATTTATATTGATTTAAAATCTGATAAAGTTAAGTTATATTTTGCTATTTTAAAAAATTTCTTGGGAATTCCTTGGTGATCCAGTAGTTAGGACTCCGCATTTCCACTGCAGGTGGCATGGGTTTGATCCCTAGTCAGGGAACTAAGGTCCCACAAGCCACGCATCACGGCAAAAAAAAAAAAAAAAAAAAATCTTATTTCTCAAAAATTTCTTGGATAATTTCACCTACTTGATTTTCAGGATGAAATTTCAGTCATGCTCTGAAAAAGATTTACAATGGGAATTTTTATTGGTCTTGTCCCATCCTCTTTTGTGTAAGCTCACAAGGCTGTATAGCATGGTAAGAGACAATGGTGTAGTGGTTAAGACAAGAATGAAAGCATCAGATACACCAGGGTTTGTGTTCATCTCAGTTATGTCACTTTCTAGCTGTCTCACCTTGGTCAAGTTACTTCCCCGAGATTCAGATTCTTCATCTCTAAAATAAAGTAGAATTTGTAATAATAGAAGCTGCCACAACCCAAATGTCCATCAACTGATGAATGAATAAATAAAACATGATGTATCCACACAATGGAATGTTATTTGATCATAAAAAGGAATGAAGTATGATATATGCTACAACATGTATGAACCTTGAAAACATGCTAAGTATAAGAAGCCAGTTGCCAAAGATCACATATTTTATGATTCCATTCATATGAAATGTACAGAATAGGTAAATCTATAGAGATAGAAAGTAGATTAGTTGTTGCTTAGAGTTTGAGAAGATGGGGAACCTGGAGGGTGATAACTAAAGGATACTGGGTTTCTAGTTAAGTCTCATGTGGTATGAGCTGATTGATGGTACCAAAATTGTGTGCCTGCATCCTTGTTGCAAGGAGACTGATTATTACATTGTAAAATTTACTATATAAATATGGGAATTCCCCTACTATAGAAAGCCTATTCAAAAGATAACGAACAGGGGGCTTCCCTGGTGGCGCAGTGGTTGAGAGTCCGCCTGCCAATGCAGGGGACACGGGTTCGTGCCCCAGTCCAGGAAGATCCCACATGCCGCAGAGCGGCTGGGCCCGTGAGCCATGGCCGCTGAGCCTGAGCATCCGGAGCCTGTGCTCCGCAATGGGAGGGGCCACAACAGTGAGAGGCCCGTGTACCGCAAAACCAAAAAACCAAAAAACCAAAAATAAAAAACCAAACAAACAAAAAAAGATAATGAACAGTCATGATTATAATCAGATACAAGGACAAAGACTCTCAGAAAACCACAAATCTAAGGGGTGGACAAAGGAAGAGGATCCAGAGAAGAATACAGAAAGGAAGAATCGTATAGATGGAAAGACAATATAAAAAGAAAAATAATGGAAGAAATGGATTAAAGAATCTCAAGGAGAGAGCAGTGATCAAGAATGTTAGTTCTGGGACTTCCCTGGTGGTGCAGTGGTTAAGAATCCGCCCGCCAATGCAGGGGACACGAGTTCGACCCCTGGTCCGGGAAGATCCCACATGCCATGGAGCAACTAAGCCTGTGTGCCACAACTACTGAGCCCGCACTCTAGAGCCCATGAGCCACAACTACTGAAGCCCGCATGCCTAGAGCCCGTGCTCTGCAGCAAGAGAAGCCACCACAATGAGAAGCCTGCAACAAAGAGTAGCCCCTGCTTGCCGCAACTGGAGAAAGCCCACAAGCAGCAATGAAGACCCAACACAGCCAAAAATAAATTAAATAAAATCAAAAATTGTTTAAAAAAATGAGGTCAAGTTTACCTTGTAATGGCCAAATTACTGTGGCTCAAACTTTCATCATATCTGATGACAGGCAGTCTCATCTTTTATGCGGCTCCTCTCCACACAGAGGTCTTTGCACTTGCCAGTGGCTCATGTGTTCCACAAATCCATACTGCCCTGGCCACCCATGTGGCTCCAGATTGTTCATCCAGCTCCCCCACTGTCACCTCTCACCTCCTGCAACCCCACAATTGAAGCCACCACAGCCATGCTGGCCTCAAGGGAAGGCTTTTCCTCCCTTTACTAAATGTTCCCAGAGGTGGACATAGACCCTTCCTTTAATGTCCCATAGGCTGACCAGGACTAGGCTGCAACATTTAGTAAAATTTGATTAAACGTTTCAGGATAAGAGAAAGGAATGATAAAACCGACAAATTGTTAAATGGCTGTGAGTTCTGAACGCTCTCAGAGTCCACAAGCAAAGCACAGGCTGTCTTAGGGCCGTGGAGGTGCCCTGTTGCCTAGTTCCCAGGCTTGGGCTCTCTGGCAGGGGCTGCTTATCTTCTCCCTTTGGGAGTGACCTCAAGTGAGTTCACCCTACTGAAAGTTCAGGCCCCAATCTCCAGAGGCCCCAGAAGAAGACCACATTTCTCCCTGCAGCCTTTCTAGCCTCAAGTTTGCCCCTCCTACCCCCATTTCCTGTCCACTTCCTCTGAGGAAACTTCAGCCCTCCCCAACTCACGGGGTCAGGTCTGCTCCTATGGCCTCTGTGAGATCATCACATAAAAGCAAAACGTCCGATAGACGACATTCCCCACGTCTGTGTTTGAGTATTACCGCCTGTGAGGTAATCGCAGGCCTGTCTTTTTGTACTAAGCCTGGACCAGTCCAGTTTCTTTTTGTGGCATTTTATCCACATGAAGTAAAAACCCAGAACTGTAGCTTCCCTGTGGTCCTAAAGTGCTCACTCCCCATCTCCTGTGAGAAGCTGTTTAAACAGGAAGCAAAAGCATCTCTACGAAAATAAACAATCCCATACCGGCTAAGGGTATCTATACCCACACCGTAAAGGAAATATTTCTCCAAAGGCATCTTAAACTCCAGAGATGTAGCTCCACCCATAATAAAGGCAACTTTTGACATGATGATGCAGAAAAGTTTAGGTCTCTGGAGTTGGAGCTGTCAAACTTCCATTCCAGAAAATGGTCTGGTTTAGTATTAGTGTATCTAATCTTGTCCAGTTAGATCATTTCCCCTAAACCAAAACTACCCTTGAAAAACTGCTTGAAGACGGGACTTCCCTGGTGGCGCAGTGGTTAAGAATCTGTCTGCCAATGCAGGGGACACAGGTTCGAGCCCTGGTCCAGGAAGATCCCACATGCCGCAGAGCAACTAAGCCCGTGTGCCACAACTACTGAGCCTGCGCTCTAGAAGCCCGCGAGCCACAACTACTGAAGCCTGCGCACCTAGAGCCTATGCTCTGCAACAAGAGAAGCCGCCGCAATGAGAAGCCTGCACACTGCCACGAAGAGTAGCCCCCGCTCACCGCAACTAGAGAGAGCCCGCGTGCAGCAATGAAGACCCAACACAGCCAATAATAAATAAATATAAATAAATAAATTTTAAAAAGAAAAAAAAGACTGCTTGAAGATCTGAAATTACAACGTTCAAGCCACTCTCCCCACCCCAGCCTTCAAAACTCTCAGGCCATTTTTGACAGGGCTCTGGTTACAAGCATCATGTGCCTGTCTACCCCTAGAGATTGTGGCTTTTCCCAAGTGTCTCACTCTAAGGTAGTCAAGCTTAGAGTCAATCTCTAAGGTAAGGGTAGAAGTGAAATTGCTTCCTCCTTCCATGGGCCACAGCCCTTTCCTTGCCACATGAGTATGGAACTAATTTTGATTTCTTTTTCTTGAACCTTAGATACCAGGCTTGTCAACAGTCATTCAAAAAGAATTTTATAAAGGTTAAAGAATTAGAGTTAGCCAAATTGTGAAACTGAGACTCTAGGGATTCAATTTCTATAGTCATAGGTCATGCAGAATTAAATGAATTTGGAGGTGTGGATTTTAGTGGATTTAGGTTGTGGAGATTGTCAACTCAGATAAATTGAAGCAAAAGGTGGATTTTCTCAATATTTCTGAATAGGCTTAAAGTATAATTAACAACAGCTGGCAAGAGCTTACGTCTATTTCCATTTGTATTGACCACTAGCCCAAACAAGAAAAATGGATTTTTGCCAATCATAAAGCTAAAAATCATCAATAGGAATGCCATTTTTAATTTCAAAACCACAAGTGGACATACCGTATATAGAAAGGAGTCATTACAGAACTTCCTGTTCTTTCCTCTTGGTGTCAGTTCCATTCATTCAAGTATTTATCGCCTGTGTGGCAGGCACTGTGCTAGGTCCTGAAGTTGCTATCAAGATAAATGAGGAAGCTTGCCCTTGAGTTCTTTACCACCCAGCTGGGGGATAGAGATGGGTGAAGTGGCAGGAAACATTGTTAACTAAAGTGTTACAATAAAAAGCCTGTTCTCAGTTGATAACACAGGGGTGAATTATGCATTGTAGAAGCACAGAGAATGACAACTAACTGCCCAGAAAGCTTCACAGAGAAGATGCATTTGAATCTATTCCTGAAAGATGAGTAGAAGGTCACCAAAGAAGGGGAGAAGAATTCAATATCTGTTTGATGTCTAGCCTTCTTAATACACTGACTATAAATTCTGTGTGGTTGGGATTAATCTTGTTCATTGTATGCCTGGCGCCCAGCTCAGCACCTGGCACACATCAAATGTTCTAAAATATTAGTTGACCCGATTGACTAAAAATATCTTTGGCAGAGAGAACCACATGTACAATAACAAATAAACAACACAGTGATTTTTCTAGATTGTGGTTTATAACATCAGCACCATTAGCTCCTGCAAAGGAAGCACTCTCCCAAGAAAGCTCAAAAGAGTAAGCGCTGGAGAGGAAACCACAACCTGAGTTTTAGACTCAGCCCTGTTATTAATGAGTTACCTGACTTTGAATCTATGATTATCCTGTATCAGCTTCAGTTTTCTCACTTGTAAAATAGCCTTGTCAGGGTTTATTATTACAATATTATATATTGTAAAAAACAAAAACGATTAATAGAAGGGGAAAGAATGTAGCACTGCATCTTTTCCTTCTCTTTCTAAATGCAAAATTAATACATGCATCCCAGCTTTAAGATGCAGATGGAGCACATATTGGTCATCTCACCCTCCATCACCATAATTGCAGGACTGATAAAAAATAGGTTAATAAACATTCAAAAACAAAGAAGGAACTTTCTTAGGATTAGAAGCCGTAATCACGTGGGAAACCAGAGCGGTGAGCTGAGGCTCCCGCCACCTCAAAGCTCTTACTCTTTGTCACATACTGCCCTGACTGGGGGCCTTCTGGTTCTCTCTAATCTAACCGAAGAGATGAAGAGATAGAAAAAAATTGAAACTGAGAGGAAAGATAAGAGGTACTGAGGTTACAGAGATTTTATCGTCAATCTAATGTAGGTGTTTTTAAAATGTTCTGTGCCATGGATCTCTCTTCAGCAAGCTTAGTGAAGACTATGGAATCCCTTCTGACTTAAGTCCAATTGGGCTGCTATAGCAAAATACCACAGACTGGGTAGCTTATAACAACAGAAATTTATTTCTCACAGTTCTGGAGGCTGAGCAGTCCACGATCAAGGTGCTGCCATGGTCAGGTTCTGGTGAGGGTCATCTTCCTGGTCCATAGCCAGTATTCTCAGCCCTCACATGGTGGAAGGGCTGAGAGAGCTCTCTAGGGTCTCTATTATAAGGGCACTAATTCCATTTATGAAGACTCCACCCTCATGACCTAAGCATCTCTCAAAGTCCCCACCTCCTAATACCATCATATTGGGCATTAGAATTTCAACATATGAATTTTGGGGGGACACAAACATTCAGACCATAGTACCTTCTCAGATTAATAACCTTCAAATACATAAAATAAAATATATAAAATTATATAAGAAATCAATTATATTGAAATGCGGTTATCAAAATGTTAAAATTTTGTCATGTGTTAACATATTAACAAATTGAATAACGAGATGTTACAGCCAGCTTATTATCATTTTTGACATATCTGCCATAATTGTAATATAACATGAAAATATCTGTGATTTCTGTTGGTGATAATGTCACAGATACTGCCAATACTACTGTGGTGTTTGCCAATATGCCAATTGTGGAAAGTAATATATTTCAGTTAGAGGCTAGTGAGAATTAAAATGTAATAGTTTTTTCATCCAGTTTCATGGACTCCCCTGAATTCTATCCACAGACCTCAGGTTAAAAAACTCTGGTCTCATAGAATTTCCAGGAGATTTCCCAAGAACAGAGGAGATGTGATTCTTTAGTTTTCTAGACCTGGAAAAGAAAGACATGATATTTCAGATTAATAGAGTTCACTAAATTCTAGCAGAATAATACAATAAATGAAATAAACATGACTGAAACGTACGGTAAAATGTCAGCAATAAGGAGAAAACCCTATAAACTACCAGAGTAGAAAGCTGAACTACAAAGGAAGAAGATTCAAATAACCCTGGATATCTGATTAGCAAAATTCTATGCAAGCAAACAATGGAGAAATATTTTTTAAATACTGAGGGAAAATTTACTGTGAATCTACAGTTTTATTTAGAACCAGCTTATCAGTAGTTTGAATAGAGTGAAAATAAAATAAAGCCTTGTTTGGACATGTAAAGATTTAGAACAATTAGCACTCATGACCTAAAATAAACTGTATCAAGAAAAGAAAATAATCCAGAAGGAAGTGTTGGAATGCAAGTATAATATACACTAAGTGGGAAGAAATTAAATAATATAGTAGTATAAAACATAAAAAGTGAAAGAGCTCTGTCCTGATCCCTTTATTTGTTATGTATTCTCCTATACCTTTTTCAATGCCAATAGAAACATGTACACAAATATAAATGTACAAGATACTTTTTATTCTTTAAACAATGAGCTCACGCTATATAAAATAGTTGGTGGGGGGCTTCCCTGGTGGCGCAGTGGTTGAGAGTCCGCCTGCTGATGCAGGGGACACGGGTTCGTGCCCCGGTCCGGGGAGATCCCACATGCCGCGGAGTGGCTGGGCCCGTGAGCCATGGCTGCTGAGCTTGTGTGTCCGGAGCCTGTGCCCCGCAACGGGAGAGGCCACAGCAGTGAGAGGCCCGTGTACTGCAAAAAAAAAAAAAAAAGTTGGTGGGTTTTTTCCCCCATTCAATGGAATATCATGCACATCCATGAATATTGGTACAGGCAGATCTACCTTACTCATATACTATCCACATTCCACAGTATAGATGTATCAATGTTCATTTAACATGTCCTGGATATGGACATTTAGATAGTTTTAAGATTTTTGCTCTTATAAATAATGCTTGGAGAATTTTTTGTCAGTATTTCTATAGAATAGAGCCCTAGAGTTAGAATCTTGGGCCAAAGAATATGTGTATTTAAAATGTTTCATAGATCCTGCTGAAATTACTTCTGAAAATATTGCTAATTTATAGTCAGACTACAAGTACATGAGATGCAGTATTTTAAGGGAGGGAATATTGAAACATGAGAATAGACACCAAATGGAGAGAATTTGTTGTGAATTTTTAAACAAAAAGACAGAAAATAAGGATGACTTTGAGTGCCTGTGACAGATGGCTTTGTCCTTCGGACCACTTGGAAAATACTTTTCAAAAATTGATCAGTCCCGTTGTCAGAGGTGGGAGGTGGGGTGGGGAGGAGGGCAAAATGGGTGAAGGTGGTCAAAAACTACAGACTTCCAGTTATAAGACAAATAAGTTCTGGGATGTAATGTACAGCATGGTGACTATAGTTAACAATGCTGTATTGTATATTTGACAGTTGCTAAGAGTAGATCGTGTAAGTTCTCATCACAAGAAAACAAACTTGTAACTCTATGTGGTGACGGATGTGAGCTAGACTTACTGTGGTGATCATTTCACAGTATGTGCATATATCAAATTATTCTGTTGTACACCTAAAACTAATAAAATACCATATGTCAGTTATATCTTAATAAAAAATAAAAATCAAGAAATCAAGAAAAAATTGATCACAAACTAATCCAAACTAATCCAAAGAGATTTAGTGAGAAAGGAACTCAACTATTCAGTTAGGTCTTATTCTATCAAGAGCAGACTATTAAATAAATTCTTGAAAATTTATTTTATCTTTAAGAAAGAAAATTTTATCTTTCTTAAGGTAATTTTAATGAGGAAAAACTCTGCCTTTGGACTTAATTCTAACCATCATGGAGCACTGATTTGTGCAGTGGCAGTGATAAGATCCTTGATAAGAAGTATCTTCAGGTCATCTTAGAATTTGTAATATTTGTAATATGTAAGAATATAATTATTGGGTAGGTTTAGACATGCACTTAAGTCTTTTAGTAAAACAGACATTGAAAAGTTTAGAAATCAAATGAGAGTATAACTACAGAGTGCTAACTATAGAAGTTTAGCTATAAAGGTATATTTTAAATTGTGTTTTACAGCAAATACTTGAGTGTGCCTATGTGCTAAATATTGGGTTAGACACTAAAGACACTATATCTGTTTTGGAGGATATTGCCGTTTTGAAGAACTTAATGCATTTGATATGTATTAATTCTCTAAATTACTTTAAGCAAAAACATAGCTCCATTTTGTAAATGGGTAATAGCAATTGTGGCGAGACAAACAATAATATCAATTGCAGAGAGGTAAGCATTTATTTTCAAAGATTATACTGACAACCTGCTATGAGCACATCTGACACACAAAGAAATAACAAGAAATGATTCCTGCCTTCAAAGCACGTGCATGTTTTTAAGTACCAGAGATTCAAAAAATATTGTTTAAAGAACAGCAGTAGAATCTTCACAAAGAGAAATAAAACGCTGGTGTCATGCATAGATTTTCAAAGAACTTGTGAAAAGTTAGAAAAAGAGGCACTTGATTAAGGAAGAACACACACAAGTAGCAGTAAGAACTCTGAGGATGTAGCTAAATCCCAGAATGAACAATTGTTTGAGTCTCATTATGGTCAACAAATAGGACATTGTAGCTCTGTTTGGCCTCATAGGGGAAAGAGTAGGCTCTGTGCTTGGGGGCAAATACTGTAATCTAAGTGGATGATAAGCAGAATACAAAGTGATTAACTCCTCTTTTGCTTTACATTTTCTATCAATAATAATTATCATTGGGGACTTCCCTGGTGGCTCAGTGGTTAAGAATCCCCCTGCCAATGCAGGAGACACGGGTTCGAGCCCTGGTCCAGGAAGATCCCACATGCCGTGGAGCAACTAAGCCCGTGCGCCACAACTACTGAGCCTGCGCGCTAGAGCCCGCAAGCCACAACTACCGAGGCTGCACACTGCAACTACTGAAGCCCGCACGCCTAGAGCCCGTGCCCCACAACAAAGAGAAGCCACCGCAATGAGTAGCCCCCGCTCGGCACAACTAGAGAAAGCCCACATGCAGCAACAAAGACCCAAAGCAGCCAAAAAAAAAAATTATCATTTATTAGAAAGAATAAAATTAAGGATCATTGAAGCCCAAGGTGCGTGAGAGGACAATATGAATTTAGCTATTTTCCAGGAATTCAAGTGTACAGGCTTAAGTAAATTTCATACCATGGAACTATATTAACTTGTAAATATTGCAAAATTATGAAGCTTATGGATAGTTTGAGAGGACCAGAAGCTTAAGGTCAGGCTAATATTGTCCCAATATTTTAAAAAGTGTAAAATGCCCCTTCTAGAAACTATACAGACTGGGGTGATAAACCAACCAAAAATTCTATAGGGGAATCAGTTACTTGTTCCCTCATAATATACAGTTTCAGACTAGTATGCTAGGTTCTGAGGGTGTCATAAAGATGACAATTAGGGCATAGATTCTGCCTCCAAGGAATGGAGAGTTTAACAAGGGAGTTAAGGAGGTAAACCAAAAACAAACAAACAAATTAATAAAAAATAAATTGTAAATATTTTTGTCTTGCTTTCTTCTTTAAGGAGAACATACAGTGCTTTACAATTTCTCTCCCACCACATCTTTGTTTATTCATTCAATATTTTATTAAATATGTTCTATGTGCAAGGCACTGTGCTAAATGGTACAGAAAACAACAAAGAAGAATCAGAAGATCTTACCTTCAAGGAGTTTACAATGAGGGGGAGTTTTATTAAAAATTTAAATATAAGTGTCCTAGTCTGTTTGGGCTGCTATAACTAAATACCATAGATTGGGTGGCTTAAATAACAAACATTTATTTCTCCCAGTTCTGGAGGCTGGGAAGTCCGCGATGAGGACACCAGGTGATTCCGTGTCTGTTGAAGACCCGCTTCCTGGTTCATAGCTGGCACCTTCCGGCTATGTTCTCACAAGGCCAAAGGAGAGAGAGCTCTCTGGAGGCTCTTTTATAAGGGACTAATCCCTTATAGTGAGGGCTCCACATCATGGTCTAATCACCTCCAGAGGCCTCCACCTCCAAATACCATCACATTGGGAGTTAGGATTTCAACATATAAGTTTGGGGGAACACAAACATTCAGTCCCTTGCAGTCAGTGAGGCTGACCAGCTTGCTTTGGTTCATTTAAAACAAGCTGTAGAGTTGCACACATATTCATTTGAGAAAGAGGGTCGTGCAGACTACAAGGGTGAAGGAGAATCAACTGAGAAGTTTAGCCTGTTGTCTCACAGGTGTTTGTGTGTTTTGGCAGAGACAGGGGTAGATATTTAACAAATCTTGTTTCAATCTTCCTTTTCTGGTCCCACAGGAAGACTACATTTCCCATTCTCCCTTGAAGTTAGGTTGGGGGCAGGTAACTAGGTTCTGGAAATGGGATGCAAGCAGAAGCGGCATAAACCACTTTGAGCCCTGGCCCTTAAAAATAAAAACGAGTATCTACTAAAGCTAAACATACAACTTCCCCATGACCTAGCAATTCCACACCTAGGTATAGTCCCAAGAGAAACAAAAGCATATGCTACAGAAAGACAAGTGAAAGAATGTTCATAGCAGGTTTAGTCATAATAGCCCCAGACTTAACAACAACCCAAATGTCCTGGGATGGAATAATTGTGCTGTGTTCATATAATAGAATATTATACAGTGATAAAAAAAATAATGAAATATAGCTACACACAGCAACATGCAGAAAATCTTGAGTGAAAGAAGCCAGATGTCAAAAAATATTAATGTATGCTTCCATAAATGTAAATTTCAGGAAAAGCAGAAAAAAAACTATGGTGATAGAAGTCAGAATTGTGATTACCTCTCTTTGCAGGTGTATTAACTGCGAAGGGGCACAAAAGAGGCTTCTGGCATGATGGAAATACTCTTTTTTAGGATAGTTGTCTTAGGAGTGAAGGCAAATGTAAAAATTCATCAAGCTGTACACTTAAATATTTTTGCACGTTACTATATACAACAACTAAAAATTATGCACAAAAAAATCAAACAAGCAAAAACAAACAGACAAAAAGTGACCACTGAAAGCCCAGTAAAGATAGAGGAACTTTTTTTTTTTAAAGATAGAGGAAACTTTAACCTTGAATCACTACTTGGAGGGAAGTTGCCCTGAAGTGCTGGCCAACCTGCTTCGGACTTTGTGTGAGCATAAAATAAACCTTTCTTAGTCTAAGCCCCTAAGATTTAGGGGTGTATTTGGTATCACAGCATAGCCTAACCTTTTTTGGCTACTACAGTATTCATCACCCATAAACTACCAAGGTCAGAAACCTGGTTTTGTCAGCTCACCAGTGGAGGCTCTGTGTTTCATAGGCTAAGTGACCCAAAACAAGCTTATAAAAATTAAAATGCCCATTCATTTAGTGAAAGGGAGGGGGGAAAAAGCCCTCTCATTCAAACTAGGATATCCGTGTTACCATGATCAAGCCCATTCTTTCAAGACAGACCTGCATGGAAAGTCAAACCATAATAAAAATTTGTCTGGTGCACGTGTTCTCAGAAAAATAGCATTAATTAGATGGATCAAATGTTTAATGCTATCCTTCCAACAGAGCTTGTGAATCCATTTCACAGGAAAGATATTTTGTCAGTGGGTCCCTGGGGAATACCTGAGGTCCCTGGACTGTAGTTTCCACTCCCCTTGGCATATACCTGAGTTGCCTCAGTGGCCCTCCTTTTTCTCCTTCTTATAATCCTATTAACTTTACTTTTTAGGCATATTACTGCATTCTAATTTTTTAGATAGATTGGTCTGGCCTCTGAAGCCTTCCTTTTTATATATCTACTCCTATCTATTATATGTAGTTTATGTATTTTTCCTCTCAAAGAACAATCATAAATCTTTTACTTTCAAATTCTGGGATGGGAGTGGTAGAAGTTTGAGGTGGGGAGAATGGTGTCCTAACCCTTGTCTCCAAGTACTGATAACATCATCAAATTGATATAGACACTGGGAATTCTATGCAGTGTATCTGAATATTTCATAAGGTGATTTGAGAGCCATTTTGTGGAATTCCTTAAGGCCTGAAGGACAGTGAGGAAATAGGTATCAGAGCCTAGAGAAAAAGGGATCCCTGTTATGTAGCTGTTATGTAGTGGAGGAAAGTTTGGCAACACTGTTGCCTGCTGAACTGTGGAATATAGAACATATCTCCAACAAATGGATACATTTGGTTAAGGAAATTTCCAGGCAGAATGTTGAAAGTACCAACTAATTTTTTTTTTTTTTTAAACTAGGTGTGATAACACACACACAGAGATCAGATGAAAGAACTATTCACTTTTTAGGCAGAATTTAGAGGAAATATAAAGAACTTAGGCTCTTCCGGTTAAAAAATCAAGCTGTTGTTTATTCCTAGCCTGTCCAGATGGTAAAAGGTTAGGAATTGCTTTAAGGCAAAGGTTAAAGCAAGGGTGCAGCTGTAAGACTTTTTTTAAGACTGTAGAAAGATTTAAGAATGTTCTTTCTAGATCTTCTCAGCTTGATAAGAAGGCTTCTAAATATTTTAAGGGCATTTTCCAATAGCTTCCTGACTCTCAGCTCAAGATGGAAAGTGTCTGTCTCAAAAAGATTGACACTCTCAAAGAAAGTGAGCGTGGCTTTTAAAAAATGGAGTGGTTAGAGTTTGATATATGAGAATTCCCCAAATTTTTAAAAAAAAACTGTATTGGCAGAAGCAATACCTGCTTGGACTGAAAGAGCCTAAGTATCTCTCAATATAGCAGCTTTCAACATTTATATGGGCAAAAATTTATATTTGCATCTTAAAAACTGAATATAATATTTTAAATAAAACGATGTGAAGAAAAATGTGAGGTTTTGCAACCAAAATTGGTAGAAAGTCAGAATCATATGTAGCTATTTTGAAAAGCTGGCCTAGTATCAACAAAGAGAAAGTGTATCTGAATGTTGCTGGAATTAGGAGGTACCACGGTTATCATACTTAGTTTGAGCCATGCTTTGTCATTACACTATCCTTGATGTGCATTTCTACAATGACTCCATGTAAAGCTGAACAATTTAGTGTGGTTAAATCCTCTGCATGAGCTCTAAAGAGCTCTTCCATTCTTTTTCAAAGACATCTTGAAAGCCAGAATCTTGCAAGAGCAACAATTTTCAGCTTGGCATGTATTCAAAGCCCTTGAATTCAGCCACAGATTGCCATATTAGTTTCCTTCATTCACTGTGTATCTTCTTTGAAGAAAGTCTGGTTCACCTTGTTGATGAACAAGCCTAAAGCCTTTTTTTTTTTTTTTTTTTTTTAATGGAAAAGAAGCAACAATGAAGGCCCAAGAGAGTATCCAGTCAAGCTACTGGTCATATACAACCTAAAAGAATAAATGGCCCACGGCTTCCCTGGTGGCGCAGTGGTTGGGAATCTGCCTGCCAGTGCAGGGGACATGGGTTCGAGCCCTGGTCTGGGAAGATCCCACATGCCACGGAGCAAATAAGTCTGTGCGCCACAACTACTAAGCCTGTGCTCTAGAGCCCGTGAGCCACAACTACTGAGCCCTCGTGCCGCAGCTACTGAAGCCCGCATACCTAGAGCCCATGCTCTGCAACAAGAGAAGCCACCACAATGAGAAGCCTGTGCACTGCAACGAAGAGTAGCCCCCGCTCGCTGCAACTAGAGAAAGCACGCGTGCAGCAACAAAGATCCAACACAGCCAAAAATAAACAAAAATAAAAATAAATAAATTTATTTAAAAAAAAAAGGAATAAATGGCCCATGTAGGTACAATGTGTAACTTTACCCTTAAAATTATTGGCAACATTATGAGAAAACTTTCTTCTGAATAACAGCCTTATATATCTTATAATACCATATAAAGGAATTTACAAATGTAAACTACTGATTTATTGCAAACTGTTCCTTTTGTATTTTTTTGGTTTTAATCCTAAAGCACACATCATCATCCCTGAGAATTTATTAATGCCTCCCTGTTCTGGAGTCTCTATAGCAGCACCAGTCAAGATAGAGAGTACCCTTTCCATTTGTTTGAATCCGAGAGTTTGCCTGAAATTGCCCCTTGACCATCCAACTCTTTAGCACTGTCATTTTTGGCACCTGTGACAACAATAACTGTTCTTCTCAAATATCTTCAAGCTTCAAGTCTCCATTTAACAGTTAATTAAAAGAAATTGCATGCTTTTAATTTTAATTTTAAATTTTCTTTATTTCTTGGTATGTATTTGCTGTGCCACATGGTAAACATTATGCTTACCATTATGCACACATTACTATTCCTGTAATTTCTGTGGACAAGCTTATGCTGTGTTTCTGATCCTCTCATATTTTGAATTGGAGATTTTTTTTTTAAATTGTGATTATCTTGTTCCTATTCTACCATTGTATATTGGGTATGTTAAAGAGGGAGATAACTTGAACATGAGAGCTGTATTTGATCCTACAGAAGATCCTGGATGTTGAACAAGATGGAGTAAATGGATGGAAATTTAGGTTCTTCCCCTTGAGAAGGAGAGGGTATGTTTATCTGGGGAAAAAGGATGTGTCCAGATGTTTGGGCAGCCAGAGGCATAGGACTACGGCAGACACTTCTGGGTGCCTCCAGTATGTGTTCTTTTCATTTTGCTTGGTAATAAAACCTGAAATATTATCTGGGCATTTGTTCAACCAATAAAAAAAGATTACATTTCCCAGCCTCTCTTGCAACTAAGTGTGGCCATGTGACTAAGATTTGGGCAGTGAGTTGTAAGGAAAAGTGGCTTGCATAGGTTTCCTGGGAGGTTTTCTTAAAGAGAGGAAGTTATGTCCTCTCTTCCTCTTTGGCTGGTCTTCCTGGCTAGCACATGGATGTCATGGTTCAAGGTGAAGCAGCCAACTTATAAGTTAGGATGGAAATCACAGGTAATAGTCTGCAGAGCAACCTGTCAGAAGTCAGGGACCCTTGATGGGTATGAAGCCACCATCGTAGACTAAGACTGTCTATATTTTTTTTATTTTTTATTTATTTTTTTAACATCTTTATTGGGGTATAATTGCTTTACAATGGTGTGTTAGTTTCTGCTTTATAACAAAGTGAATCAGTTATACATATACATATGTTCCCATATCTCTTCCCTCTTAAGACTGTCTATATTTATCAGAGACAGAGAGAGAGAGACAAACTGTTTTTTTTTAATACATTTATTTATTTATTATTTATTTATTTATGTCTGTGTTGGGTCTTTGTTGTTGCGCGTGGGCTTTTCCCTAGTTTTGGCGAGCAGGGGCTGCTCTTCATTGCGATGCACGGGCTTCTCATTGCAGTGGCTTCTCTTGTTGCAGAGCACGGGCTCTAGGTGCGTGGGCTTCAGTAGTTGTGGCACGTGGTCTCAGTAGTTGTGGCTTGTGGGCTCTAGAGCTCAGGCTCAGTAGTTGTGGCACACAGGCTTAGTTGCTCTGCGGCATGTGGTATCTTCCCAGACCAGGGGTTGAACCTGTGTCCCCTGAATTGACAGGCAGATTCTCAACCACTGTGCCACCAGGGAAGTCCCCAGACAGTTAAACTTTTATCTTTTTACCACTGTTATTCTGGGCTTTCAATCTGAGTACTCCTCTTTTATTATCTTATTTAGTTTATCCTGTTATATTATTATTACACCTATCTCATATTCTCTTGTTTAGTTTTCTTATAACTTATAACTAAGTTTTCATATAACTAGTTGTTTTGTCTAAAATATGATGGGAAAGCATTCCTTGGGTTGTACATAAAATAGTATTAAACAGTCTAATGGCAATCACTGATAGGCTGCTTAAATGAATGATATTTCCTTCATTCATTGTTTAGAAAGGGCCCATTGGGGAAGGGGAAAAACCAAAACAAAATCCAACACTATTCCAATTGACTGAGCTGCAGAAGTGGAAGCGCCTTAACACCCAGATGGCATTTGACTGTCATTTTATAAGCACGGGTTTTCCATCAAGTGAGACTACTACATTGTCTCCCAATTTCTCTTCAAGTGATGAATGCTCCTTAATCTCATCCATGCCATTTACACACCACTTGTGTTTAATATATGTAAATTTCTTTTTAACGGCATCTTTGGAGCTAGCATAAATCATCTTGCTTTTTAAAGGTGCACTCTTAGAAGCCCAGAATATAAATATCAATACTAGGTCTTCTTTCTTAGACTCTTGTTTTGTATGTGGCATCATACAGAGCAAACTGGCAATCATTCAGAGGTAGCAACTTCACAAAAGATGTGTAGGGATCCTCTGTGGTATCACCAGTGTCATTTGCCAAGATCTGCTTTGCTTTCTCTACAATTATTTGTCCTTTCTCATCATTTAAACAGAAGAGACCTTCTTTCTTCCCTCCTTCCTTTCTTTCTTTCCTTTTAATCTTCTTTTGTATAGACGATTTCCTTATTTTCCAATTATTAAAAACTTTGATGATGTCATCATTCACTGTAACTCCAGAAGCCATAGTGCCTGGGGCTGCATTGGCAGCTCTGGCTCCAGCTCTGTGGCACTAGGAGGAGGAGAAGGAGAGGAGAGGTGGGTGGAAACCTTGTCTCTCTTGTTCACATCTGAATCTACAGAGCTTAGAACAGTGCCTGAAAATAGTATGTGCTCAGTAAATATTTGTAGAATGAATGAATGGGATTCCTCTAAAGGTTGTACATAAAAGTAATATTAAACAGTCTAATGGCAAGTTCCTGCTTTAAGAAACTTGAGAATTTGTAATTCCAAGGAAACTAGAAAGATATTTATAGGTGAGGAAACTGATATTTAGTGGGGTTATAAGACTCATAGGCCGCACAGGTTCCTTGTCATGCCAATTGTTGGCCAATATCTCTAGCCAGGTATGAGTTCTAAGACCACTGCTGCCTCTACTATGTGTACTATTTGAAGCCAAGTCCCCCTAAAACTGAGTTCCCCCACTGAGTTTATGATTAATCTCTCTATCTAAAATTTAATTTCCTTTCTTTTCCCCCCTGACCTCAATCCTGTGGTAACTGAACACTAATCAACTAGTCAGATGACTAAAACTGCTGTTGTGATAACATCATTAATGTTCTAAAACTGCTATTATAGATATCATTATTAGTGTACAAACTCAGGTTGTTTCTCCAGGGCAAGATGAGCTTACAGACCCCGAAGCCATGGACCACCTGGCCTGAGAATTCGAGACATCCTGACTCCTGAAACTACGATTAAGAAATGTCACGAGGGCTTCCCTGGTGGCGCAGTGGTTGAGAGTCCGCCTGCAGATGCAGGGGACGCGGGTTTGTGCCCCGGTCCGGGAAGATCCCACATGCCGCGGAGCGGCTGCGCCCGTGAGCCATGGCCGCTGAGCCTGCGCGTCTGGAGCCTGTGCTCCGCAACAGGAGAGGCCACAACAGTGAGAGGCCCGCGTATCGCAAAAAAAAAAAAAAAAAAAGAAAAAAAAGAAATGTCACGAGATGTTGATTAATCCTAGCCTCTTTGTTTTTCCTTTTTACGAAACCCCTAACTCAAAGGCCAAGTGGGAGTGTATCTGAGGCTTGTCTCCCACCCCCTTGCTTGGCGCCCTGCAATAAACCTTTACTTTGCTGCAAACACCTCCTGTCAGAGTCTGGCTTTCTGAGCCTGGGGCATGTGAGTCCTTGCTGGGTTACATATTTGGCTGACGAGCACCTGTGATGTATGCTGTAGACAGGACTGCTCAGTGGCCCAGGGTTTGGAGAGGACGACCTACTACTGTCCTTTCCCCATACAGGAAGTGCAAGAACACAGCTAACAGATTTTTCAAGCATTCTCAGGCAGTGCAGAGTTTAGAAAGCCCAGTAATTGGGAGCAGTTTCGTCCCAACCAGCAGGCAGCCTTAGCTATTTATTACCTGGCACTCTAGGGTAGCAGAGCTGGCAGTTCTGAGGAGGATGGTTGTCCAGGCTCTCCTCTGGCAATCGTCTTCCTCCACCAGCTCCCAACAAAAACATTTAATCCCTTTCTTCCACTGCTCTCAGTTCTACTTGGTTGGGCTTTTAGAGGACAGAGACTGGAGTCCAATATTACGCAAGTCGCCTATCTTTGTACATCTTTCTCGGCGCGCTCGCGCCGGCGCGGAGCTAAAGGAGGGGGTGGTGGGCGCGTCCCCGAGCTGCGCTCTCTCACCTTCTGGCCCCCGCGCCGAGCCAGGCTCCGAGAGGCGGGCGCGCGCCCCGGGCCGAGGCCGCTTGAGGGAGCGCGCACGCTCCGCCTCTCCCCGCCTCCCTGATGCGCGCCCCGCCCCCTCGAGCTGCCGTGCTCTGAGCGCTCAACCTCGGAGGACTTTGGCCCAGAGTAACCCCGCTCGCTTGAGCTTTCCCCTCTATTCCGCGCCTACCCCCGGCACGCCCTGAGAGCCCGCGGCGGTTGGGCGCTCGCTGCCCGCCCCTCTTCCTCCCTGCCGAGCTTCGGCTCACCCCCTCCCGGCCCCTGCGCGCGGCACCTCGTCATGGCGGCCCTCAGCAAGTCCATCCCTCATAACTGCTACGAGATCGGCCACACTTGGCATCCTTCCTGCGGGGTCTCCTTCGTGCAGATCACCAGGGGCGCCCTGGAGGAGTCCCTGAAGATCTATGCTCCCCTGTACTTGGTGAGACCCATCAGCTCCTCCCCCAGGGCGAGTTTAGTGTGGAGAATGGGCCAGGGCGTGCAGTCGTGCTCCGGAGGGGCCCGGGGCACTCGCCCCGTGTCGATTTCTCATTGGGAGGGGTCAGGGTATTTTTGGCGGCGGTGGGTGGGATGGGGGGAGATCGCGAGGGGCGGATATCCCAGATCCTACGGGGGGGCGGGAGAAGGGGGAGGGGAATTAGAAGTTGAGCTGTCATCTGAATGCCTGTTGGGGAGAAGATGGGTTCCCAACTTCAGGATTAAGTTTGGGGCCCTTAAAATTGTGAGTTCAGAGGCCTGCGTTATTTTCCCTCCCTCCTGCCCTGTGGAGAGGTGTTGTAGGTCAGCGAGGCGATGAGAAATGGCCTGCAATCATTCCGCATCTAATTCCCCCTGTTTGGGCGGCCTCCTCCCCAATTTTTTTTTTTTTTTTTTGAGGGCATATTGGGCATCAAGTCCCTGTGGCCTCAGATCTTGTCTCAGTTTGGGATGAGAGGATCGTAGCTTGAGGGTTTTGCAAGTGTTTTTGCAAGTTCACAAAGTGGTCTCCTGGTTGAGACTTTGCTTGGTGTTTTAAAGGGTGGTTCCAGTCTTTGAGTCAGTGAAAAATGTTTAGGAGATCTGACTTAATGTCAGGTAGGTCCTTCATTACACAGCTTTACCTGTGGGGCAATCTAAGTTTGGAGTTTTAAATAGAGAATATTTGGAAATACGTGTTTGTATCATGGAAAATTGTTAAAGAAGTTTGTTCTTAAATGTTCTCTCCAGCATCTCTTTTTTTTTCAATAATCTCATCCTTGGTATTAAAGATTTATTGCTTTGGCTATTGAAGTTCATTCTCTTATTTTCTTGCCCAATAGAGCCTGTGTCCTAAGAAGGCAAAGGTATATTTATTTTTGGTATGTTTTCTAAAAGTTCCATCCAATGTTCAGTGGATGGTCAATTCTTACTTCTCATTGAGTAATGATTTAGATTTATACCCTAATATTCCTGAAGGTGTGTCATGACCATATCTGTAGTACTTCTTGAAAAGTCTGATTATTTATTACAGAGATAACAGAGGAGAAGATGGTAACTTTCTCTGAGCTAGCGGAAGCCAGTTCATTTGTGTCATATATACTTACGCTTTTCAAACTTTAATGTGTGTTAGGAATCCACTGGGGGAGAATGTTAAAATGGGGGTTCTGATTCAGTCGATCTGGGTGGGGCCTGAGATTCTGCATTTCTAACAAACTCCCAGGTAATATTAATACTTCTGGACCAAGAGCCACAGTTTGAATAGTTAGGCTCTAGAGTAAAGGCTGATAATAAACTTATCATTGGAGCTGTAAATGTCTTCCTTGATTTTCTTTGGCCAAGATCCATGTTTATCTGCTTTTCCACATGAATTGTGGCCAGTCCGTAGCTCAATTTTTTTTTTTAAATAGAATATCTACAAACATGAGTGCGCTCTTGATGTATTCAATAATACAGAGATTGTTCCTTCCCTTAGAGGATTATGAGGTTTGTGGGGAGAGAGTTTATGGTGTGTAATTTCTCCCTCTGAAAATCCATAGCACTTTTATTGTACCTCACATATTCATTCATCCATTCATTCAACAATTGTTTGTTGAGGGCCTGATGTTTTTCACATTTACAGCCTAGATACTTTATTGGTTATGTTTCCTGATAGGGTATTTCGGGGGACAACAGGAACATGAGCAATGGAAGCCCACCTTCTATTCCAGTAGGTGGGCTGGGGTCAAGGGGGGGTCAAGAAAAGTTTGTGTTTTACCATTATGTCTCCAGCTAGATTAAATACTTCTTGAGGACAGATTCTCGATCTTATTTGGCCTTGTAATATCTGTATTCAAGATAGCTGGGTCGCTATTCAAGAGTGGTTGTGAAGTAAAATTAGTGGGAACTGACCAGTATTTTATTTTAAGCGAAATAGAAGAGAATAGAAAAAAATTAGAGTCCACTGCAGGTGGTATGGATAAGCATTATTTCATGACAGTTTTGTTTGTTGTATTTGTATGGGTTGCTGGGGCTCTTAGAGCATATACCAACACTTTGCTCATTGTCAGTGTTAGGTAGTTGTTGATTAAATGTGTAATCCAGGGTACCAAGATACAAGGTGGTGTGGGAAGAAGTGGGCTTTTAAAAGGGATCAGCCACTTCTGATTTTGAATCTCAGCTTCATCAGTTACTAGCTCTTTGACTTTGTGCAAGTTACTTTGTCTTTCTCTGTGAGAATTAAGTGAAATAATGCACTGAAGATGTATCATGTTTCCTAGTTCATAATAGGTCTTGAATAATTCAGCATTTTTTTCTTCCTCATTCTCTCAGTGGCACTTAAGTTAGGTGTGAAGTTCATTGAGGGCGGCTAGGGAGGGCTCCTTGGAAGAAGTAGCATTTGACTTGGGCCTTGAAGATAAGGAGGTACAGACATTGATTCATGTATTGATTCATGTATTAGATATTTATAGGATACCTATTCTTAATGGAGCGGAGGGAGAATAGTGTGAATTGAGGCAGAAATCTAAGTGGTTTCGTAAAAGAATAGTACATGTATTGATTGGCTGAAACAGAAGTTTTGTGTATAGCTGTATGAGTAATAACAACTCTTATTTATTGAACATTCATATGCTTAAACCTTCACGTATTTTCTCTTATTTAATCCTTACACAACTCTGTCTTATCTCCATTTCATAGGTAGGAAAACTGAAGATTAGAGACATTAAGCAGTTTCCAAGATTCAGAGCTAGTAAGGGAAAGGAAAGGTGTTTTTTTTTTTTTTTTTTGACTCAAAGACTGAAGGCCAGGCTAAAGGTGCCATTGAGATTTTTTTTTGAACAAAGGGGTTACAAGTACAGAATGGTGCTTTCAGATGATGAATCTGGTCGAAATGGGTAGACGGGATTGGAAAGACTGTTTAGGAGTTGATGCAGTAGATTCACTCAAGTGGTAGAAAGAATCAATTCTCATGGGATCTTACTTTGCAGCTTATTAGCAGTGTGATCTTAGGAAAATTATCTCACTTCTTTGAGCCTTAGTCTCCTTGCTTTGCAGAAGATAACTATACCCATCTCTTAGGGTTGTCATGAGGATTTAAATGGATAATAGTGTGTTGGAATAGCAGCTATCATGTAGTGGGGCCCTAATCAAGCGTTGCTGTTATTAAAATAGTGCATTCGTTGTGATCTGTATCTCCACCTCTAGTTAGAATGGTGGTTTGTATTCAGAACTAGCACGGTACTTCAGTAGGTGCTTCAGGAAGTGTCTGAATGAGTGCAGGTATGAATGAATGAATTCATGAATAATTCAGGAGTGAGGAGATAGTATTTGGCAGGTCTAAGGTAGTGCCAGAGAGAATGGAAGGGCAGTTTTAGAGGCATTTCACAGGAGAGGCATTTCATAGGAAGAACGAACAGACTTAGAGACTGAGAATATTAGGGCAGTGTGAGGGCTTGTTTATGCTTCCAGGATTTCAAGTCTGATGCTGTTGCCATCATTGATAGAAAAGGAGAAGTTTAAGGGAAGCTGGGTTGGGGGAAAATTTTAGTCAAGAGTGTTTTCTGGAGCCTATATATATATCTGCTTGTATATCTGCTTTTCATTTGAAATATTACCATGTGTGTTGTACTAAACTGATTCGTTTTGTTCCTTTCAGGTTTACTCTTTTCAAAAAAAAAATTTTTTTTTTTAATTTATTTATTTAGTTATTTGGCTGCGCCTGGTCTTAGTTGTGGCATGTGGGATCTTCATTGTGGTGTGTGGGATCTTTTTTTTTTTTATGTGGACCATTTTTAAAGTCTTTATTGAATTTGTTACAATATTGCTTCTTTTTTTTTTTAATGTTTTGTTTTGGCTGCTAGGCACTTGGGATCTTAGCTCCCTGACCAGAGATTGAACCCGCACCCCCTGCATTGGAAGGCAAAGTCTTAACCACTGGGCCACCAGGGAAGTCCCACGCGGGATCTTTTAGTTGCGGCATGCGGGATCTTTAGTTGCGGCATGCGAACTCTTAGTTGCAGAACGTGGGATCTGGTTTCCTGACCAGGGATTGAACCGGGGCCCCCTGCATTGGGAGCATGGGGTCTTAGCTACTGGACCACCAGGGAAGTCCCCAGATTTACTCTCTTGTTCTATACATCTGCTCTCATGCTTTTCTCATCTTGGTATCTACAGCTATTCTTGGTATTCACCTTCTAATGCTTAAACCATGTTGAAATGTAGATGGACTATTCCTTTTCACAGTGAATCTTTGTGTTTTCACGATTTGTAAAAAACATCGTCATCAATTTACTTGATGTAGTTTTTTTTTTAAAAAAAGAATCCTTCATATGTTGTAATATATGCTAATAATTTAAGTATGTACCAAAAATGTATTTCAGGAAGCTATATATATATATTTTTTGTCTTTTTTTTTTTTTACATCTTTATTGGAGTATAATTGCTTTACAATGGTGTGTTGGTTTCTGCTTTATAACAAAGTGAATCAGTTATACATATACATATGTTCCCATATCTCTTCCCTCTTGCATCTCCCTCCCTCCCACCCTCCCTATTCCACCCCTCCAGGTGGTCACAAAGCACCCGAGCTGATCTCCCTGTGCTATGCGGCTGAGGAAGCTATATTTTGAATATAGTTATTGCCACGCATTCACAATAAGTGGTACCCATCACTATACACATTCACATGAAACAGTTGTTAAACTGTTTAAACCCTTGACTACCACTAAAATTAATGAAAGCATAGTGCCCTTGGTACTTTGTGGCAAATTTAGAATACACAGTTGCCCATTTAGGAGGATGGATTCTGTGCTGTTCAAATTCTTAGGTGCCTTTTCTAAAAGGAAAGCTTGTTCAGTTGTCTCAGGTGGTTCTAAGATCTTGTTTTTCCTGGTGTCTTTCCACAGGACCTCCAGATTAGGGTACTGGCATTTATCGTTAGCTGACTTCAGAGTAGAGCCTTTCACACTTTGGGGAAGGAATGATTTAAAAACCGCTTCTTCAGCGACCTTCAGATGTTTACACCCTTCTTCAGAGTATAAAAATGTTTACTTAATATTTACTCCCCTTGAATTTTATAATCTTAACAGACTTGTTAGAGTGTAAGTTCATAAACACTTAAGCAGGAGTTGGATTTCTTAGGAATTAAAAAAACCAACAACAACTTATGGACAGTCTTTAGTTGCGAAAGTCTTGAAAACCACTGACTAAAATTTCAGTGATGGAGTTTTTTGTTTTTTTTTTTAATGTTCTCACACAGTTTTATTTTATGGAAAAAATGGTAATTCTACAAAACCTCTCAAGCTTAACTCCACTTACAAGATGGTGTTCAGATTTCTGTATTTCAGTATGACTTAGGAGGCAGGATCCTAGATTCTGGGATCAAATTGCCTATGTTAGAATTCTAGCTCACTACTTACTAGCTGGGTGACCTCAGACAAATTACCTAACTACTCTAAGCCTCAGTTTCAGTAAATTTTAACTCTGGAGGCCCTGGTGAGGATTAAATGTGGCATAATATATGAAGTGCTTCTGGCATGTAGTGTGCACTGAGTTTTTAAAGGCAGTGTTTTAGCAGGTAGAGAAAATGAGTCCAGCAATGAAACTTTTTGAAATTTTTGGTAATAGGCCATTTGTTTTTGTTTTTTACTTGAAAAAAGAGAAAGACCAAAGTCATTAAGGAATACAAACTGCTGAGAATATTTGAATTGTTTGACATTTGGAGATCATGGAATTTGTAAATATGATGGATTAATTCCCCTTTGATTTTTCCCTGAGTCCTACTTTAGGGGTGGAGGTGAGGGGGCTCATTTTATTTTTCTAGTCAATAAGTAAATGATGATTCTTTTACAAGATTTGTTATTATCCCTTTGGATGTGTAAGTTTTGTCTTTCAACTGAGCAATTAAATGATGAGTTTTCCTATTCGTCAACAAGAGATTGTGAGTGTGTTGAACTTGTTTTTCTATGTGACTTCTTGGTATTCTTTGGCTGATCTCTGTTGATTACAAAGCACACTTCCAGCACGTTGCTTCTAGTTGAAAGTTGAAGACATATTGTACTAAACACTTTGATAACTCACCCTTTTCTGTGGCCAAATCTTCTTTACTATTGTTTGCCCCTTTAGTTATCCTAAATCAGGGATAAAAATTATTGCTATTCATGTTTCTGAGTAAGTAGATTCTTATTAAAATGGATATTTGGTTGATTTAAAAAAATTTTAAAGCCTTCAACAAATCCTTAATAGGTATTTTTCAATGTCGGCATTCGTTCCTTTTGCCTCGTCACTAGAAAGTTCTTTTCAAATCAAATGGAGTGATCCTCTGTCTGGGAAAGTTTATCCTCTTCAATAGAATCAATTCATTTTGGTAGAGAGAGAAGCACACCTGGAGAAGTTAGGGATCCAAATCCACTCTGGTCATCCCCGTGGTGATAGATTTTTCCATCGGATCGCCTTCATAACCAACTCTCTAATTGATTTACTGTGGTACAGATTATTTTGAATAACCAGACCTCTTATTTACTATTTAGAAAATTATATTTTTCATGAACTTTTGACTCATTAAAATATTTTTATGATTATTTGCTGATAAACATTGATGAAAAAATATACACAAATTGAGGGGAGACGACTTGATGATTAGGTTTAGTAATATTATATATCTGAACCTTGATGGTTAGTATTGGAATATTTGTCCCCTATTCATTTACCAGTTATTTATTGAGTCTGCTATGTGCAGGCTGCTGTGTATAGCAGCTGTGTGCTATGTGGTATGGTGGAAAATAAAAAAAATGAATGGGAAATACTTCTTACATTGTAAGAAGGAGGGGAGACTAGGCATGTATTATTCTGTAATAAAATTCATTGAGATAAATACCATAAGGTACATATTAAAGTGGTTTGAGAGATGGAGGTGGAAGGTCATATTTGGCTGGGGAGATAAGGGGAAACTTAATGAGAGAGGTGGCATTTTAGTGGCCTTGAAGGGAAAACAGGATTTGGAAAGGTAGAAATAGGTGGGGGATAAGGGAGAGGAATGGCTTGAACAAAGACATTCAGGTAGAATAGGATATGGTGTGCTTTGGGGAATGGCAGGTGGAATTTGGACGTTATTTGTTGTAGTAGGCGATCGCTAAAGGTGGCCAACAGGGGTAGTATGCCTGAAGTTATTTCATAAAGTTTAATCTGGCAGTAGTATATAGAAATCTTGGATTCAGTGACTCAGATGTAAAGCAGGGGGAGGAAAGCAATGAAGCTGTAAGATTTTAAGCCTCGTTTATTGGAATATGTGCAAGGTAGTGCTTTGGAAAAAATGTCTTCAGTGCAATATGCTGGATTGCATTGGGGCATATTGAGTTTTAGCTACTAGTACGATATCTGGGTGGAAAATGACCAAGAGGCATTGAGAAATGGAGAGTTGCTGTTCTAGAGAAAAGGTGGGGTTAGAGATTTAGGTTTCATCTCTATTCTTATGACATATTCTTTATGTCGTAAGATAGAGATGAAAGTTGAAGCCCTGGTAAGTCAACAAGGAAGAGAGGTCTTTAGGTCAGCAAGGGTTTAGAAAGAGAAGACAACTTAAATGCTCATTTTTGGAGTGGAGGAAAAAGAAAAAGAAGCAGTCAGAGAGGTATGAAGAGATGGAGAAGAAAGAGTGTTGCAGAGAAGTGTCGAGCAGGGAGTTTTGGGAAGTATTGTTAAGAGGTGGGAAGAGCATGGGCTTGAATCTCAGTCCTGCCACTTACTAGCTTTGTGACCTTGAGCAAGTCTCTTAACATATGTGAACCACAGTGTTCTCATCTGTAAAATGGGGGTCAAATACCTATCTCATGTCTTTTAAAAATATGAATCAGAACACTCCAGTGGCTTTCCATCTCAGAAAATGTGAAATCTTTGCCGTGGCTGTTGCTTGATTGCATTTCATACCATTTTTGTCTTTGCTTATTCACCTCTGTCCAGATATAATTTACATGATTTATTTTATAATTTTGAATCTAAGTTTTGTTATTTAGGATGGAGAGCTCTTGATTTCTGAGGAATAAATTGGACAACAGATTGTCAAAAAATGAACATGTCTGTGGAGTAAATGAATGTAGTATGGCTTCCTCTTTTCATGAGTTATGACTTGAGAAAAAAAACCTTGCCTCAAATTTGTGTGTAAGCAATATACATGTAAGTAGTTACTTCTATTGATTATGACAAGACAACCTGGATCGAAAGGCTGGAACACAAACTTATGTTCCAGAGATCTACCTGTATAAGGTTTGATAGTGATAAAAAATGTATAAGACTTTAATAATAGATTTATAATTTATTCATTAAGTATTTATTGAATATGTACCAGGCCTGTGTGCTAGGTGATAATTTGAGAAGGGGAGTTGATTGAAGTGACTGCTTAATAAAGAGCTAAATAAAGTTTTGGAAAGTCTTTTTTTTTTTTTTTTTTTGCGGTATGCGGGCCTCTCACTGTTGTGGCCTCTCCCGTTGTGGAGCACAGGCTACGGATGCGCAGGCTCAGCAGCCATGGCTCACGGGCCTAGCCGCTCCCGGGCACGAACCCGTGTCCCCTGCATCGGCAGTCGGACTCTCAACCACTGCGCCACCAGGGAAGCCCCTGGAAAGTCTTTTCAAAATGTATTGGTAGGGACTTCCCTGGTGGCGCAGTGGTTAAGAATCCACCTGCCAATGCAGGGGGCAAAGGTTCAAGCCCTGCTGCAGGAAGATCCCACATGCCGTGGAGCAACTAAGCCCGTGTGCCACAAGTACTGAGCCTACGCTCTAGAGCCCACGAGCCACAACTACTGAGCCTGTGTGTCACAACTACTGAAGCCCACGTGCCCAGAGCCCATGCTCCACAACAAGAGAAACCACCGTAATGAGAAGCCCGCGCACTGCAACGAAGAGTAGCCCCTGCTTGCCACAACTAGAGAAGCCTGCGCACAGGAATGACGACCCAATGCAGCCAAAAATAAATAAATTTATACAAAATGTATTGGTATAAGCAATCCCACTCCTGGGCATATATCTGGAGAAAACCATAATTCAAAAGGATACATACACCCCAGTGTTCACTGTAGCACTATTTACAATAGCCAGAACATGGAAGCAACCTAAATGTCCACTGACAGAGGAATGGATAAAGAAGATGTGATACACATATACCATGGAATATTACTCAGCCATAAAAAGAACAAATAATGCCATTTGCAGCATCATGGATGGACCTAGAGATTATCATACTGAGTGAAGTAAGTCAGACAAAGACAAATATCATATGATACCGCTTGTATGTAGAATCTAAAATAAATGGTACAAATGAACCTATTTACAAAACAGAAGCTGAGTCACAGATGTAGAAAACAAACTTATGGTTACCAAAGAGGAAAGGGGGGGGATAAATTGGGAGATTGGGATTGACATATACACACTACTGTATATAAAAGATAACTAATAAGAACATACTGTATAGCACAGGGAACTATATTCATTGCTCTGTAATGACCTTTATGGGAGTGGAGTCTAGAAGGGAGTGGATATATGTTTATGTGTGGCTGATTCACTTTGCTGTACAGCAGAAACTAACACAACATTGTAAATCAACTATACTCCAATAAAAAAATTTAATTAAAAATGTATTGGTACAGTTTTTCATTACTTATATAATATAGTGAATGTGAAATATATTTATATCCCCAAGGACTATACTGGGCACATAGTAACGCATATTAGTTGATGCTTTGATGATTAAGGGTGTTAAACTATTTTATCATAACAGTGGTATTTTATTAAAGATTTATTTTAATCTCTGTTGATCTGAGGTCAAACTTTTAAATTGTCTTTTGATTTATCACTATCTTAGCTTTCTTTCTACTAATTGATCTCCTCTAAAAGAGTGTGGTGATTTTTTGGGTGTATTTTTTCCTTCATGTTTAGTGTGAGATGTATCTGCTTCATCTGAGGAAACTAGGAGTGTAGTTAATAAGTATTTGTTAATGAGCCTGATTTATTAGTGAATCAAATTGGTACTGTAAATTGATGTTACAAATTGTATATGAGGCGCTCTCCTTCTTCAGATATGCTTGAGGAGAATCAACTGAAGTGAATGAATGCAGATTTTAAGCAATTTTGCTTTCAGCAGCATTGAAAAATATTAATTGAAATGAATGTATGTGTGAAAAAAGAGTATGAAAAGAGGGACGAATGCTGGCTCAAGTATCATCAGGTTTGAGCAGGTTCCTTTTATAAGAATGCTGAATTTACAGTGTTTTCAACTTATTATCATTTACTTTGTATAGTCTTTTGACTCATTACATGTGTCAGGTTGCTTTGATTTCTTGATTCTAACTAGATCCTTGGAGTTTGGATTGTCACTAGTCCAGTTTGGGAGTTGTCCTGAAGGATTCAGTATCTACTGGCAATGATGGAAGGAGACTTATTCTGATCATTTTTGATTTCTAAACCCTGAAAAAAGTAGACACGGGGCCATCTTTTTCAGACCTATTTCTTAGAAACTCTCAAGCCCAGGAGACACTGAATTAATCAGGATAAGACTGAATTTCAGAGTGTGCTCATAGTTCCATTTGGAGCCCAGGGAGTGTTACTGTAACTGTATTTACTATGAATCTTCATTTTCTCTGTCTTTCCTATCCTCATTTTACTCTTCAAATATTACAGATTGCCTATAATGTGTCAGAAATACAGGGGTAGGGGGAACAAGGTGTATGTGGACACTACAGTTAAGGGGGAAGATAAGAAGATGAAAGAAATATACAAAAAATTATTTCAACTGTGGTAAGTGCTAATAAGAAGTACAGGACGTTGCTAGAGAGTGTTACATGAGGTGGGTTTGGGAAGGCTTTCCCAACGAAGTAACCTAGTGAGTATATGAATATATACATATATTAAGTGAATATGTATTAGGCTTAACATTTATGGCACATAACCCAAATTTTAGTGTGAGATAATTCAGAGAAATAAGAAGCAGTTACTTTACAGAGAGATTATTTAAGGATTTCTTAAAACCAGTATCCTGGGCAAGAATTTGGTTTCTTTCCTTTTGACATTGGTCTTTACTTAAACTTGAAGCCAAAGGCAGTAATGAAACAGCTTAGATCATACAAATACCTTGATTAACAGATTCTCTGAAATTGAACCTCCTTCTAATAAAAATCTGTATTTTAAGTTAAGGTAGTCAGAAATTTTCAGTTACAAATGTTAGAAAAACTATTTTAATCTCTATTTGTCTTTACTGATTTAAAGGTAAATCAAGGTTGTTTTAGACAAAATTGTCTAAAGGTCTGGGAAATTAAGCATCTTTTTAAAGCATTTCTTTTCTGTGCTCTTTTCTCTTTTTCACATGGTTAAATTTATGGTTAAATTTATTTTCTGGTTTAAATAGGTGGTCAGGGTTATCCCCATCAGAAAATAATAAGGGATTTTATATTTGTTAAATAGTTGACGGGCTAATTGTTAGACTTCATTGTGGGTGAGTTTTAGCAAATGTGTGAGTACAAGTACAGTTTAAACCTTTTGAGAATCACTTTGTCTTCTGTTAAAAAAATTTCATATAACAACAGATGGTGAGGCAGTTTTGTTTTTTTTTAGCAGCATAGTCCCCTGATATCTGTGCTTTCTTCTCTTGCTCAAATTGTCCCTACTTCTTTGACTTGAACTCTTAGTTTGCTAGAGTTCTATTTTAAGGATTCAATTCAATACACGCGATATTCTCATTGGAGAGACTGGAATGTATGTACATACCTTCTGTTTTTCATCTGAATATAGTTCTTCAGTAGGAAGTGTATTATTTGAATTTTTCTTCACTAATTAAGGTATTTCACATTAGAGCCCAGGATATTTGTACTTAAGTATGCAGAAGATGGCAGGTTATGAAAAATGTTTTGGTTTAAGATTATAGTATTGCATGGGGAGTTATAGCAATAAGTTGAAGTAACAGGTGTGTGTTTTCAAGACTATCCCCTACATTACCCCAAATATTAATATTACTCAGTTTAGAACATGGCTGTAATATACACAGGAGTCAATCTGAATTTTGTTCTTGATCATATTTTGTCTCAATATTATATCTAAAGTATATTTTCAGGTTTATCTTTAGAGCCTATGTCAACTTTCTTATAAATTTGAAAGTGGCTCTTTTATTGAGAGTAGATGATTATAAACTTAATGGTCATCACTGAAACTTGATGGTATGATTTTCATTACAGGGAGGTTTAAGAGTAAGTAGATAAGGAAACTTTTGAAGATTTGTATTCTCTGGCATATATTAGTAACAAAGTTGCCCTAGTTTTTAAAAAATTTTATTATTATTTAAAAAAATTAATATTTTTTTGAAGTATAGTTGATTTACATTAGTTTCAGGTGTACAACACAGTGAATCAAACTTTTTATAGGTTATACTCCATTTAAAGTTATTTTAAAATATTGGTTATATTCCCTGTGATGTATAATATATCCCTGTAACTTATTTATTTAATTTTATTTAAAAAAACATTTATTTGGCTGAGCCGAGTCTTAGTTGTGGCACGCGGGATCTTCATTGCAGCATGCGGGATCTTTAGTTGCGGCATACGGGATCCAGCTCCCCGACCAGGGATTGAACCCGGGCCCCCTGCATTGGGAGCGCGCAGTCTTAACTGCTGGACCACCAGGGAAGTCCCAGCTTATTTATGTTATATGTAGTAGTTTGTACCTCTTAATCCCTTACTCATGTCTTGCCTCTACCCCTTTCCTTCTTCTCAGTGGTAACCACTATTTTGTTCTCTATATCTGTGAGTTTATTTCTGCTATATTCATTCCTTTGTTTTTTTTAGATTCCATATATAAGTGATAACATACAGTATTTGTCTTTCTCTGTCTGACTTATTTCACTAAGCATAATGCCCTCCAGGTCCACCCATGTTATTGCAAATGGCATAATTTCATTCTTTTTTATGACTGAGTTCTTTACTCATTCATCTGTTGATGGACACTTAGGTTGCTTCCATATCTTTGCTATTGTAAATAATGTTGCAGTGAACATTGGGGTGCATTTGTCTTTTTGAATTAGTGTTTTTCTTTTCTTCTGCTGTATACCCAGGAGTGGAATTGCTGGGTCGTATGGTAGTTCTATTTTTAGGGTTTTTTTTTTTTTTTTTTTTTTTTTGAGGTATGCGGGCCTGTCACTGTTGTGGCCTCTCCCGTTATGGAACACAGGCTCCAGATGCGCAGGCTCAGCAGCCATGGCTCATGGGCCCAGCCGCTCTACGGCATGTGGGATCCTTCCGGACTGGGGCACGAACCCGTGTCCCCTTCATCGGCAGGCGGACTCTCAACACTGCGCCACCAGGGAAGCCCTATTTTTAGTTTTTTGAGGGACCTTCATACTGTTTTCCTTAGTGGCTGCACCAGTTTACATACCCACCAACAGCGTACTAGGGTTACCTTTTCTCTACATCCTCACCCACATTTGTTATTTTTGTCTTTCTGTTGATAGCCATTCTGACAGATGTGAGGTGATACCATTGTGGTTTTGATTTGCATTTCTCTGATGGATTAGCATGTTGAGCATCTTTTTATGTGCCTGTTGGCCACCTATATGTCTTCTCTGGAAAAATTTATATATAGGTCTTCTGCCCATTTTTTTAAAAAATTAAAAAATATATTTTTATTTTTTGGTTGCTCTGCGTGGCATTTGGGATCTTAGTTCCCCGACCATGGATCAAACCTGTGCCTCCTGCAGTGGAAGTGCGGAGTCTTAACCACTGGATCACTGGGGAAGTCCCTTCTGCCCATTTTTTAAATTGAATTGTTTGTTTTTTGATATTGAGTTGTATGTGCCGTTTATGTATTTGGATATTAACCCCTTTGTGGTCATATTATTTGCAAGTATTTTCTCCCATTCAGTAGACTGTCTTCGTTTTGTCAATGGTTTCCTTTGCTGTGCAAAAACTTTTAAGTTTATTAGGTCCTATTTTATTTTTGCCTTTGTTTCTTTTGCCTTAGGAGACAGATCAAAAAAAAATTGCTATGATTTATGTCAAAGAGTGTTCTGCCTGTGTTTTCTCCTAGGAGTTTTAAGGTTTCTGGTCTTACATTTAGGTCTTTAATCCACTTTGAGGTTATTTTTGTATGTGGTATGAGAAAACATCTTAATTTCATTCATTTACACGCAGCTATCCAGTTTTCCCAGAACCACTAATTGAAGAGACTGTCATTTCCCCATTGTATAATCTTGCCTCCTTTGTCATAGATTAATTGACCATAAATGTGTGGATTTATTTCCAGGCTATTTATTCTGTTCCATTGATATATTTGTCTGTTTTTTGCCAGTACCATACTGTTTTGATTACTGTAGCTCTGTACTGTAGTTTGAAGTTAGGGAGGTGATCCCTTCAGCTTTGTTCTTTCTCAAGATTGCTTGGCTATTCAGGGTCTTATGTGGTTGCATATACATTTTAGGATTATTCTAGTTCCGTGAAAAATGTCATGGATATTTTGATAAATCTGTAGATTGCTTTGAGTAGTATGGTCATTTTAATAATATTAATTCTTCCAATCCTTGAACATGGGATTGCTTTCCATTTCTGTGTCATCTTCAGTTTCCTTTGTTAGTGTTTTACAGTTTTCAGAGTATAGGTCTTTCACCTCCATGGTTAAGTTTATTTCTAGATATTTTGTTCTTTTTGATGCAGTTTTTAAATTTAATTTTTATTTTATATTGGAGTATAGTTGATTTACAATATTGTCTTAGTTTCAGGTATATGGCAAAGTGATTCAGTTATATATATATATACATATATTCATTCTTTTTCAGATTCTTTTGCCATATAGGTTATTACATAATACTGAGTAGAGGACTTCCCTGGTGGCACAGTGGTTAAGAATCCGCCTGCCAATGCAGGGGACACGGGTTTGAGCCCTGGTCTGGGAAGATCCTACATGCTGCGGAGCAACTAAGTCTGTGTGCCACAAATACTGAGCCTGTGTTCTAGAACCTGCAAGCCACAACTAGTGAGCCTGCGTGCCCCGACTACTGAAGTCCATGCGCCTAAAGCCCGTGCTCTGCACCAAGAGAAGCCACTGCAATGAGAAGCCCGTGCACTGCAACAAAGAGTAGCCCCTGCTCGCCACAACTAGAGAAAGCCTGTGCACAGCAACAAATACCCAACGCAGCCAATAAAAATAAATAAATAAGTAAATTTATTTAAAAGATACATATGTATATATAGAGTAGAGTTCCCTGTGCTATACAGTAGATACTTGTTGATTATCTGTTTTATTTATAGTAGTGTGTATATATTAATCCAAAACTCCTAATTTATCCCTTCTGCCAACCTTTCACTTTGGTAACCATAGGTTTGTTTTCGCAGTCTGTGAATCTATTTCTGTTTTGTAAATAAGTTTATTTGCATCATTTTTTTAGATTCCACATATAAGTGACATCATATAATATTTGTCTTTGTCTGACTTGCTTCACTTAGTATGATAATATCTGGTTCCATCGATGTCACTGCAAATGGCATTATTTCATCCTTTTTTATTGCTGAGTAATATTCCATTGTATATATGTACCACATCTTCTTTATCCATTCGTCTGTCAGTGGGCATTTAGGTTGCTTCCATGACCTGGCTATTGTAAATAGTGCTGCAATGACCATTGGGGTGCATGTGTCTTTTTGAATTATGGTTTTCTCTGGGTATATGCCCAGTAGTGGGATTGCTGAGTCATATGGTAGTTCTATTTTTAGTTTTTTAAGGAACCTCCATACTGATCTCCATAGTGGTTGTACCAATTTACATTCCCACCAACAGTGTAGGAGGATTCCTTTTTCTCCACACGCTCTCCAGCATTTACTGTTTGTAGACTTTTTGATGATGGCCATTCTGACCAGGGTGAGGGTACCTCACTGTAGTTTTGATTTGCATTTCTCTAATAATTAGTAATGTTGAGCAGCTTTTTATGTACTTCTTGGCCATCTGTATGCTTCTTTGGAGAAATGTCTGTTTAGATCTTCTACCCATTTTTTGACTGGGTTGTTTGTTTTTATGATATTGAACTGTATGAGTTGTTTATATATTTTGGAAATTAATCTGTTGGTAGCATTGTTTGCAAATACTTCCTTCCAGTTCATAGGTTGTCTTTTCATTTTGTTTATGATTTCCTTTCCTTTTAAATTTAATTAGGTCCTATTTGTTTATTTTTGTTTTTGTTTCCATTACTCTAGGAGAAGGATCCAAAAAAATATTGCTGCAGTTTACGTCAAAGTGTTCTGCCTATGTTTTCCTCTAGGAGTTTTATAGTATCTCGTCTTACATTTAGGTCTTTAATCCATTTTGAGTTTATTTTTGTGCATGGTGTTAGAGAATGTTCTAATTTCATTCTTTTACATGTAGCTGTCCAGTTTTCCCAGCGCTACTTATTGAAGAGTGTCTTTTCTCTATTGTATATTCTTGCCTCCTTTGTTGTAGATCAGTTGACCATAGGTACGTGGGTTTATTTCTCGACTTTCTATCCTGTTCCATTGATCTATATTTCTGTTTTTGTGCCAGTACCATACTGTTTTGATGACTGTAGCTTTGTAGTATAGTCTGAAGTCAAGGAGACTACTTCCTTCAGTACCTTTTTTCTTTCTTGCTTTGGCTATTTGGGGTCTTTTGTGTTTCCATACAAATGAAAAATTTTTTTTTTGTTCTAGTTCTGTGAAAAATGCCATTGGTAATTTGATAGGGATTGCCTTAATCTGTAGATTGCCTTGGGTAGTGTAGTCATTTTGACAATACTGATTCTTTTAATCCAAGAACGTGGTATATCTTTCCATTTTAAATGGAATTGTTTTCTTGATTTCTCTTTCTGATAGTTCATTATTAGTGTATAGGAAAGCAACAGATTTCTGTATATTAATCTTTTATCCTGCAGGTTTACTGAACTCATTTATTAGTTCTAATAGTTTTTTGTTGGAGACTTTAGGGTTTTCTATATACAGTCTCATGTCATCTGCAAATAGTGACCATTTACATTTTCCTTTCCAGTTTGGATGCCTTTTATTTCTTTTTCTTGTCTTATGGCTGTGGCTAGAACTTCCAGTACTGTGTGAGATAGAAGTGGTAAGAGTTAGATAGAATGTCCCTGATTTTAGAGGAAAAGCTTTCAGCTTTTCATCACTGAGTATGATGTTAGCTGTGCATTTGTTATAGATGGCCTTTATTATGTTGAGATATATTTCCTCTATACCAACTTTGATGAGAGTTGTTTTATCATGAATGGATGTTCAGTTTTGCCAGATGCTTTTTCTATATCTACTGAGATGATCATGCGATTTTTATCCTTTTATTAATGTGGTGTATCACATGGCATGATTTGGGGATATTGAACCATCCTCCCATCCCTGGAATAAGTCCCAGTGATCATGGAGTAAGATCCTTTTTATATATTGTTGAATTAAGTTTGCTCGTATTTTGTTGAGGAGTTTTGCATCTGTGTTCATCAGTGATATTTGCCTGTAATTTTTTTTTATAGTGGTTTTGGTATCAGGGTAGTGGTGGCCTCATAGAATAAATTTTGGCAGTGTTCCCTTTTCTTTAATTTTTTGGAATAGTTTGAGAAGGATAGATATTACCTCCTCTTTATATGTTTGGTGGGAGTCCTCTGTGAAGCCATCTGGTCCTGGACTTTTGTTTGCTAGGAAGTTTTTTTGTTTTGTTTTGTTTTTTTATTACTATTTCAATTTCATTACTAGTGATCGTTCTGTTCAGATTGTCTATTTCTTCCTGATTCAGTCTTGGAAGATTGTATGTTTCTAGAAATACATTCATTTCTTCTAGGTTGTCCAATTTGTTGGCATATAACGGTTAGTAGTATTTTCTCATGTGTTTTTTGTATCTCTGTGATATTGGTTGTTATTTCTCCTCTTTTGCTTCTTATTTTGTTTATTTGAATCCTCTCTATTTTTCTTTTGAGTCTGGCTAAAAACTTATGAATTTTGTTTATCTTTAAAAAAAACGCAGTTCTTAGTTTCATTGATCCTTTCTATTGGTTTAAAAAATTCTTTCTCTCCACTTTATTTATTTCCTCTCTGAGCTTTTATCATTTCCTTCCTTCTGCTGACTTCAGGCTTTGTTCTTCTTTTTCTAATGCCTTTAGGTGGTGGATTAGGTTGTTTATTTGAAATTTTTCTTATTTCTTGAGGTTGGCCTGTATTGCTATAAATTTCCCACTTAGAACTGCTTTTGCTGTGTCCCATAAATTTTGGAAAGTTCTGTCTTGAGGTATTTTCTGATTTCCTTTTTGATTTCTTCATTGACCCTTTGTATTTTTAATAGCCTGTTTATTTTCCACGTGTTCGTGTTTTTCCATTTCATAGTCATTTTTAAAAAAATTTTTTTTAAAAAATTTCATTTATTTATTTATTTATGGCTGTGTTGGGTCTTCGTTTGTGTGCGAGGGCTTTCTCTAGTTGCGGCAAGTGGAGGCCACTCTTCATTGTGGTGCATGGGCCTCTCACTATCGTGGCCTCTCTTGTTGCAGAGCACAGGCTCCAGACGCGCAGGCTCAGTAATTGTGGCTCATGGGCCTAGTTGCTCTGCGGCATGTGGGATCTTCCCGGACCAGGGCTCGAACCCGTGTCCCCTGCATTGGCAGGCAGATTCTCAACCACTGCGCCACCAGGGAAGCCCCATTTCATAGTCATTTAAGTTTAAACATATTCTTTTTTAAAAAATTAATCTATTTATTTTTGGCTGTGCTGAGTCTTCGTCGCTATGCGCGGGCTTTCTCAAATTGTGGTGAGTGGGGGCTACTCTTTGTTGCAGTGTGTGGGCTTCTCATTGCAGTGGCTTCTCTTGTTTCAGAGTACGGGCTATAGGCATGCGGGCTTAAGTAGTTGCAGCATGTGGGCTCAGTAGTTGCAGCACGTGGGCACCAGAGTGTGTGG
The DNA here is from genome assembly GCF_039906515.1 of Pseudorca crassidens. Taxonomy (NCBI): domain Eukaryota; kingdom Metazoa; phylum Chordata; class Mammalia; order Artiodactyla; family Delphinidae; genus Pseudorca; species Pseudorca crassidens. The sequence continues at coordinate 64,692,446 of NC_090304.1, forward strand.
GCTTCAGTAGTTGCAGCTTGCGGGCTCAGTAGTTGTGGTGCACAGGCTTAGTTGCCCTGCGGCATGTGGGATCTTCCCGGACCAGGGATTGAACCTGTGTCCCCTGCGTTGGCAGGTGGATTCTTAACTACTGGACCACCAGGGAAGTCCAGTGTCCCCTTTATTAACATTTGTTTTTCTTTTTGCTCTTCTGATTGGATGGTATTCATTATTCTATCTTCCAGATCACTTTTGTGTTTTTCTGTATCACCTAGTCTGCTGTTAATACTGTCCAGTGTGTTTTTCATTTCACATATTGTATTCTTCAGCTCTGACTTGTTCTTTTGCTTGTTTTCTAGTTCCTTGTTAAAATTCTCACTGTGTTTATCTATTCTTTTGCCATGTTCTGTAAAAATTCTTATTACTATTGCTTTGAACTCTTTATCTGGTAAATTATTTATTTCTGTTTCATCAGTTTTTTCAGTTTTTTTTCTTGTTCTTTCATTTGAAACAAATTCCTCTTTCTGCTCATTTTAACTTTCTCTGTCTCTATGAAATCAGATGGAATAGTTACCTGTCCCAATCTTGAAGGCATGTCCTTATGTGGGAACATCTGTATGCAGCCTGCATGTGCCCAGGCTTTGGTGGGAGAGGTTGATCTGAAGTGAGCGGAGGTCCTGTCTTCACCCAGGGTATGCTGGCAGCTATCACCTTGGTGGGAGGTGGGGCTGGAGATTGATGGACTAGATCCAGGGCCAAGTGTGAGCCAGATTTTTTTCTCTGGTGGTCATTACTGCCCTCTTTGGGATGTGGTTGGGTGCCATGGTGCTGGAGTAGAAGCCCTAAGGGCTGGGTCTGAGCTGGTTCTGTTCTCTCTAAGTGTGCATTCTCCCCCTCCTGGCAAAGGCAGCTTCATCCCAGAGGGGAGTAGTGCTAGAGGAAGAGAGGTTGGAACAGGCACTAGGTGTGGCCCCAGGCATGCTGGGGCCCTTGTGAGAAACTGGCCAGAGCTCCAGGCAGTCTCAGTTTGCTTCCTCCGCCTTGTTGCCCGGAGTCAGTAAGTATGTGCACATGTTCTTCATGAGCGGAGTCTCAATTTCTTAGCGCTCTCTTGTAAATATTACTGGTTTTCAAACCAGCTAAGGGGACTTGTCTTCCTGATGTTGGACCTCAGGGCTAGGATGTCACATATGTGGTTTGAATCCCTCATGACTCATGGAGGATCTCCCAGCCCATGATATCTCTCTCCTCTTCTGTGTCCCATCCTAAGTGTGTGGGTACCGACCTGGTCACCTTGCCTCTCTTCTTCCCTGACTCTGTGTGACTCTTTATAGCCTTGGTTGTAGGAGAGTGTTTCTGCCAGTCTTGTTTGTTTCCAGTGAAAACTTCTAGTTTTTAGTAAGCTTGTTGTCTGTATGTGATGAGTCAGCATGGTGTAGAGCACTGGATCTGAGTTTTTGTTTTGTTCTGCAACTTATAGTTTGACTCCCAGTTTCCTCATGTATAAGTAGATGATAGTCCTGTCTTAACTACTTCATGATAGGCTGTGGTAGTCATATGAGATAGTACATACGTGAAAGCGTTGAAAACTGCAGAAAGATATGTAAATATTGGTCTGTGATACTTGGTTCCTTGTCTTTTTGTTTTAGAATTTAAATTTGGCTTTTGTAGCTTAAAAATAATTTTAACCTTAAAAATAAAAGTGTTGGCAGCAATTTAAATGTAGTATATTTGTTAGGGTTCTCCAGAGACACAGAACCTGAAGGGTGTGTGCGTGTGTGTGTATGTGTGTGTGAGAATGTGTGTGTGTGTTGTATGTGAGTGTGTGGTGTGTGTTGTATGTGAGAGAGTGTGTGGTGTGTGTCACACACACACATACAATATATATTGAGAGAGAGAGACAGACAGACAGACTGACCTCTTTTAAGGAATTGGCTCACACGGTTACAGAGGCTGAGAGATTCCAAGATCTACAGTTGGCAAGCTGTAGTTCCTCATAGTCCATATCCTAAGGCCTGAGAACAAGGAAAGCCAGTAGCCTAAGCTCCAGTCCAAAAGCCAGTAGGCTTTCACACAAGCCTAGTGGATGTTTTGCTCAGAGTCTGAGGTGGGAAAAGACTACAGTGTCCCAGCTTGAGGGCATGCAGGCAGGAGGAGTTCCCTCTTACTCAGCTGTTTTGTTCTATTTAGATCTTCAGTTCATTGGATGAAGCCCACCCACATTAGGGAGGGTAGTCTACTTTACCCAGTATACTGAAAATGTTAATTTCTTCCAGAAGTACCTTCACAGTCACACCCAGAATGTTTGGCAAGTTGACACAAAATGTCAGTCAAGTTGACACAAAATTAACCAGCACATGCAATATAAATTTGTATGTGACAACAAAGTAATTCAACCTCCCTTATTATGCTAAATATTTTTTAAAAATGAGGTCTTATTCTTTTAAAAGGGTTTTGAAATTTGTTAGAGAGAAAATAGAGGAAGTCTTCTGACCAGAGATGAATATTCTACTTTAGTTCTGTTTATTGAAGTTCTGTTTTTATTTTGAATCAGTCGGTGCTATAAAAACGTGGTTTAGTTTTGAGTCTCACGAGGACCACTTAACTTCTTCTATACTTATTTTAATTTCAATTAATTTTTTCGAACATCTTGATTTACTAGAGACAGAAATGTCTTCAGAACACTCTAATAGAACAAACCTGCACAGCACAAAAAGGAACTGGAATTAGAGCAGGGAGCCATTGTGCAGAGAGAAGGAAACATATATTTTAAGGGCCTTCTATGTGCTGATTCTGCTGAGTACTTATATCTTTTATCTCATTTATTTAAAAAGTACTGAGATCTTGGAAGGAGAAGGAAATCAGAGTAAAGTTAGATGCACAGCTGGTTGGTTCCACTTTCTTCTGTTGAGATTAGTTCTTTTTATTTGCTGACTTAGTGTTGTGAACATTGTGTTTCCGTCTTCTTTCATTTTTAGCTTTTGTAGACTGGGAATGTAATTTCCAGCCCTGGAGTCATCATGGTGCCTTAGTTATTAGTCTTCCCCCAGGCTACATAACTGGTATATGTATATACCAAATTTATGAATATTTTATTAGGTTTTAAAATATATATATATCTCAGTTCTGTTTTCCCTATATTTTAGTATTTTTTCTTTCAGGATGGGCAGCCTGAATTCCTATAGGGGCTAGTAAGTCACAAGTTTTTTTTCTGTAACATGCACAATGGATAAATGATATGTCCCGTCATTTAGAATGTCAGACTTTAGCGTCAGGTATCATGGTTAAGAGCATGGACTCTGGATCCACTTACCTGTGTTCAGTCCCTGCTTTCCTACTTATTCATTGTGTGACTTTGGGCAACATATCTCTTTGTGCCCATGTTTTCTAATCTCTCAAGTGGGAATATCGATCATGTCCATCTCATAGATTGTTAATGAGGATTGAGTTAACATTTGTATAGTGTTTAGAACAGTGCCTGGCACGTAGTAAGTGTTACAAGTGTTTGTTAAATAAATATTCTGTTAATATTTTAAAAATGTAAATTCATTATGCTGTTTTCTTTAAAGCAGTTGTTCTCAATAAGGTAGTTTTGCCTTCTAGGAGACACTCGGTACTCCCTGGAGACATTTTTGGTTGTCACAGCTCAGGGTATGGTACTGGCATTATGGAATAGAAGCCAGGGATGCTGCTAAACATCCTGTAATGCATAGGATAGCCCTCCACAGCAGCAAATTATCTGGCTCAAAATGTAGGTAGTGTCGAGGTTGAGAGAACCTGCTTTAAAGAAATCATTATTTGCTGGTGATTAAATAAATAAAACATAAAATCAACTCTTTCTTATTGGAAACTTTTATTTTCCAAAAATCTAGATTTGTTAGACCCTCTAGAAATAGTCTTCTAGGAGAGTTAACGATCGAGCTCTGGGGCTAACAAAGACTGCTAGATTAAAGTTTGGTACTAAGGCTAAGATCATGGGGTCAGCCCCTTTGAGGGCCAATTAGCTGTGTTCTGTTCCACAGCCATGCAATCCTCATACCAGTCAACCATTTGTGTGGCAAATGTGCAGCATTAATCACATGGGGAAAGAGATAAGGGAGAATAAAGGAATTAGATGAAATGTACATAGGCCTGATAGATGTTTAATAGTGATATTTTTGTAAAGGGAAACTCCTAAATTGGGGGCCTGTCATTATAATTTTGCATCAGTCTTCAGTCTGTAGCCTTTGTATTAGTCAGGTCAGTCTCCATACTTGCCCTCATGAACTATGCTTAATGCCGTCTCTGACTTTTGACTTATGCCTGGAATGTTCATAAAGATATTTGTCTATGTTTTCTTCTAGATACTTTATTGTTTATATTTTGCAAATTTAAGTCTGTGATCCACCTCAAATTAACTTTTGTCTATAGTGTGAGGAGGGGGTCAAAGTTAATTTTTTTGTTCTACACAGGTATCCAGTTCATTTAGTACCATTTATTAAAAAAAAAAAAAGGGATACAATTTTAGAAGTAGGGAAAAAAGAACTCTATGTCATATTTTTAGTGTTGACCTTTTATTTTTAAACATGATGATTTGATATACATGCATACCTCAGAGATACTGCAGGTTCAGTTTCACAATAAAACAGCCACACAATAAAACTGCCACAATAAAATGAATGTGGCAACAAAGTGAATGTTTCAGTTGTACCTGAAATCTACCTTCTTAGCGTATTTTCAGTATTCAGTACAATGTTACTAACTATAGTCTTTGTACTGTATATTAGTATCTGTTAGATTTATTCATCCTATATAACTACATAACTATAACTACACCTTTGTATCCTTTGACCAACATTTCTTTATTTTCCCCCACCCCCTCAGCCACTGGCAACCATCATTCTGCTCTGCTTCTGTGGGTTTTTAGATTCCACATATAAGTGAGTTCATGAAGTATTTGTCTTTCTGTGCCTGGTTTATTTTACTTAGCATTATTTCCTCCAGTTTTATCCAAGTTGTCCCAAATGACAGTATTTCCTTCTTTTTTAAGGCTGAGTAATCCATTGTGTGTGTGTGTGTGTGTGTGTGTGTGTGTGTGTGTATCATAAGGATTTCCTTTTCTCCATACCCTCACCAACACTGACCACCTTTTGTATTTTGATCATAGCCATTATAACAGGTGTGTGGTGATAGCTCGTTGTTTTGATTTGCATTTCTCTGATGATTAGTGACATTGAACATCTTTTCGTGTACCTGTTGGCCATTTGTATGTCTTCTTTTGAGAAATGTGTGTTCAGGTCCTTTACTCATTTTTTAAATGGTTATTGTTTTTTGTTATTGAGTTGTTTGCGTTTCTTCTGTATTTTGGATATTATTCTCATCAAATTTTGCAAGTGGTTTGCAAATATTTTCTTCCATTTTGTAGGTTGTTTCTTCACTCTGTTGATAGCTTTTTTTTTTTTTTTTTTTGCTGTGCAGGAGCTTTTTAGTTTGATGTAATCTCATCTGTCTGTTTTTGCATTTGTTGCTGTGCTTGTGGAATTATATCCAAAAAAGTATTGTTCAAACCAATGTCAAGAAGCCTTTTCTCTATGTTTTCTTCTAGTAGTTTTATAGTTTCAGGTCTTACATTGAAGTCTTTAATGATTCTGAATTGTTCTGTGTATATGGAGTAAGATAAGGGTCCAGTTTCATTCTTCAGCATGTGGATAACCAATTTTCCCAGCACCATTTATCGAAGAGACCGTCCTTTCCCTGTTGTGTGTTCTTGGCACCTTTGTTGAATATCCTTTGACCATAAAATGCATGAATTTATTTCTAGGCTCTCTATTCTGTTCCTTTGGTCTGCATGTCTGTTTTTATGCTGGTACTCTGCTGTTTTTATTACAATAGCTTTGTAGTATATTTTGAAGTCAGGTATAGTGTGTTGCCTCCAGCATTGTTCTTCTTTCTCAAGATTGCTTTGGCTAGTCACATTTTTTTGTGATTCCATATGAGTTTTAGGATTGTTTTTTCCATTTCTATGAAAAATGCATTTGGAATTTTGATAGGGATTGCATTGAATCTGTAGATGGCATTGAGTAGTATGGACATTTTAACAGTATTAATTCTTCCAATCCATGAACATGGACTGT